>NC_090449.1:602884493-612884493 GCF_031143425.1 Pleurodeles waltl
CAACAATAGAGGGTTCTGGAATGTCCCTTTGTTTGATGAGGTCTCGTTTGATTGTAACACCTATAGGGACATTATTCACTAGATGGCCCCTATAATTCAAGGTTGCAGTCCTTCACAAACATCTAATTTTTTGATGGTGACTTCTAATATTCCTAGGAAAAGCATGCATGTCTATTTTCTGCTGAGGCTGTGAAGATCATAGGGCGTTATCTCAGATATCCAGGGGAGTATGAAATAAGTATAATATGATTTTCCATAATTATAACAAACTTTGGCAAAATTACTCTTTATTACGCTACATGTGAATCTGTCATTTAGCCCTACATTTTGATGTGATAGACGTCTTTGTTACACAATGATGCAGTTCTCGCCAGAAAAGTGCAAATAAAATTACAAGTTTTGTGAACAGCGCCTCACCTTCTGGTTGTTTACTTTGTTCCTGTGCTATACTTTTTTGCCAGGAAAGATTGCGTAATTATGAGACATGGTGTAATATCAGGAATTTTGCATACTAAGCGAAACGCACAATTCGCAAAATTACGTGAATTATTCCAATTTAAATTTATGCCAGCGTAATCTACGTTTCACCTAGGCCTAGTATCCAAGAGCAGCACTCACAGTGATATGCATCTATGGTTCTTCTGTCCAGGGCTTATATTCACTTTTTTTTATCGGAAGTGCTAACATTTCATGCCCAAAACGTGGAAGTCATTCCACTTTTTTTCGAAGTCAAAATATTCCAAGTCTAAAAGATTGGGAGTAACTGACTTCCACATCAAAGAAAATGGAAATGCATGTGGATAATGTGCTAGTTGAACACCGCCCGATTTGAGTTTTTCTAGGACTGAAGATTTTCTTTACTCCCTTAATAGGGGACAGTAGTGTTTCATCTTTCTGGGGTAATGGGTTTCTGGCCATGGCCTTTGAAGAGCTTGACATGACAATGTGTGTCTGGCCCGAGTCTCTGGCAATTAGCGCCTGTGTAGAACAAGGACAATTGCTGCCCAGAATTAGGTTCCCTCTTGATGGGCGTCTGTTATGCAAGTGGTAGGTGGTTACTATATGGGCATCAGGCTGGCACTACCAGAGGGCTATGCAAACCAGGAGTGGGTATGGGATAAGGAGTGCCCCCAGCCTAGATCTTGGCCGAAACTTTAGCTACTGTGTGGGATGGACAATCTCACTGAGGCTTGTAGGTGCCCTGTTTCTAGTCACCATAATTAGCAGCAAGGAAGATCAAACTATGATGGCACTTTTAAGTCCTCGTAGCATTGACTGAATTTATGGCACTACTAATGTCCACTCGTTACTCCTGCATAGATTGAATGCCAAGATGGGGTCCCCCACTCCTACCCGCTTTTGTACTTTGGGGCCACTGTATGCTGCTTGTGTGGCATTTATGAATGGAGCTGAGTGAGGTCTCTGTACAAAATTCCTCAGCATGAAAGTGTAGACACTATACTTTCTAGAGTGGCCCATTGGTTCATTCAGGATGCGTGTAGAGGGATGGCGTTGATCAGAGAACGTCTTCGTGTGTTGTATAGATTGAATGGCATTATTAATGTTGGAATTAGACCCTCTTGATACAGTAGATATAAATCAGTGAGCTATTTTGTCTACAGTTATTGTTTATCCCTAAGTAAATTGTGACCACAATACAAGTTTCATCTTTAGCCTGAGGTAGGTGAATATGTAGGTTATTGCACCTCTACCAAGACTGAGAGCCTGTATCATATTCTGCTATAAGGTTGCCAGCTGATTTGATCTGAGAAGGTGCTACTGCTCATTCTAATGAGGCAAATGACACGACAATGGTATTCTGTAAAGTGGTCTCTCTTTTGTGTCTTTTGAGTAGCTCCGAACCTGTCTTCTCTTCCCTCTTTATGCAAACTTTTGACAATTAGCCTTCGGAATGAATCTCCACCTGCTCAGGCTGTTTTATTTGTTCTCTATGGCCAGTGACTGGTGCCGGAGCTCACACCTATCTAGTTGTGTGTTGATGTATTTGTAATTGATCCCTGTATAGTACCTGTGGATGAACACATTAAAAATGAAGAGTCCCTCTCGCAGCATCTTATAGTACGTACAAATGTCAGATCTATTGTACAAACTGGTCACCCATGTTAACCTTTCAAAGGAAAACTATATCTTGTCCCCTTGGTGGCGAGGGATAGAAGGGAACCAATTAATGCTTATGTCATCAAGCATATTATTTGTTAATATACAGAGGGAAGGACTTTCCACCAACATACAAGGCTAGAGAACAGCCAGACATTTTACCACAAGCCTACCCTATCAGTGCTCTTTCCCCTTATCTGGCTTCCTCCAAGTCTTTAGTTCTTATTGTTCCCACCACAAATATGCTTCTGGAGAGTGCCAAACCAGCTCCCCAGAGTACATAACCAGGTAGACCAGTATTTTAAATATGCCCATATTAAGCTTTTCTCCCTGCAAACCAAAGATTGTCAAAATTCGGTCTCAAGATAGGATACAATAATAAACCCAATTTGACATCAGGACACAATGTTTATAGGCTGGGTCATAGGTTGAGCTTCAGGTGAATGCCTTCTTGAGGCAACAATTCAAAAAGTCACATCCACTGGTTGTGTTCTGAGTGACTTTCTATTCAAGAGTAGAGAATGTCTTGAGACAGAAGTAGATGCCAAGCAGCAACAGTTTTACTGTTAAATAAAGAATATTATCATTCCAAATCATCTGAGCTCTCGGTTTGATACTTGAACCTACAGTATGATAATACGGTGAGGCTTTGTAAGGCAATGCATAGGCAGACACAGTACTGCTTTTTCCCCCAAAGTGTTCTGGGATCCAGTCTCTGAAAGGGTAATTCGGAATCAGTCACAGAACTTTATGGTTATTCTGAAAGCAACCAGTTAGTCGGGGGGTGGAGGTGGTGTGGTGGTAGAGAGAGAGAGAGAGGAAAAAAAAAAAAAAAAAAAAAAAAACACACACACATTCACTCTCACTGTCTCATATCCATATAGCCATATTATGATTGAGCCAGTAAATGGCAGCTTTCGCTTTTTGGTGCAATTGATGTCAGTGTGACATGGCTGCAATCTGTTGTTAGTCTAAAGTAGGCTATGTCTTAACCCCCCCTCACTGTGCGACGCTGCAGACATGAATCGTACGCGTGCGGGAGCAGTTGAAGTCTAGTTACATAATTAGAAGCCGTGCTCTTACGTTTGCAGGAGATCTAAGGTGAGTAGGTTCCTCTCTCGTGTTCAGGGGGCAACAGTCATGTATGTTACCTAGTATGATTTATAGCCTCGTTTGGTTACACTGGCAGGAAGAGCGCTGATCAAGTCAGATCTAAAGTGTGGGAGATCAAACAATGTGTTTAAAAATGACCTCTTACACAAACAATAACTGATGTGCGCTTGAGGAGAGATGTGTGCATCAATCGACTCAATCTGTGTTTGATTATTTAACAATCATAAAAGAGCATTCAAATTATAGAAATACATTATAGTAGATATAAAAGACACAAGTGTTAATATGTAGCCTAGAAAAGCACTGTGTTACTCCATTGTAGTGCATTCATTGAAAAAGAGCCCACAGAATAACATACAACAGGCTCAGGCAACATACACAGAAAATAAAAGGCTGGCCTATATTTTCGAAAACCCTGACTTTTTAAAATTGATAGTAAATATCTTTGTCTAAAGGGCGGATAGTATTTACAAAAGAAAGTAAAGTGCTTCAAGGTCTGAGGAGAGGTGTCATCCTAGGTACAGACCAAAACGGACTCCGGGTCAGACTGTGCCAGTGGAAAATAGAGGTTACTTCTGATTGAACCTAAGCGAAATTTGGTTAAAAGTAATTATTTACAAACATTTCTCACCTGGGAAAGAGGAGGTGCATCCCTCTCACGTGTCTTGTTCACAATATATTCTCCCAGGAACGTTTTTTTCAAGTTCTCTGCCCTCTCTATCAGTGCATGCAAAACTTATAAATAACTTCTTTACCATTTTGCTATCCCCTTTGTCCAACAAATGTGGAGACATATACAATTCGGGCCTTCCCTGCGCATCAGCAGTATTCCTGTACTAGCTTAGGCAGTGAATTGTATAGCCTGAACCACTGGCTTAGCCATCATAATTATACCACCATTGAATGCAGTATGTTGATTTTCCCACAAAGTAATCCGAAAGAGGAGTGAGGCGAGTTTTCTACAGTCTTCTACATAGGTTAGACCTGTTCCTGCCAGAAGAAAAAATGGGGGCTACCTGTTCTTTTGCCTTACAGTCGCCTGCAAAACCGATTCTCCTCTTGTTGTAGTCTGGAACAATCCCAGTGCCCCCATATGATGGCTCCAAAGGTCAAGACTGGTAACTATTTACGTTTATAAACTTATGCAGCTTAAGAACTGGTTTAATGCCAACTCTAGATGCCAGCCCAAACAGAAACCCAACCGTGTGATTAAATTGGAAAGATCACTTAGAGGTACAGGGTAACCAACTACCATAAGAATCAAAAGTTGCCCCTAAATAGGAAAACTCCCTGACCCGTGTAATGTTTTGTTCCTTAATTGAGGCAAGCCTTGTTTTACAATACTTCATCCAACATACCATATAATAGGTCTTTGCAACGTTGACATCTAGGTCTAAATCATCCATTTGCATTACAAAAGCATCTATAAGACTATGAAGGCCATGAGCTGTGTGAGAAAGCAAGACCGCATCATCAGCATAAAGAAGGCCATGACATTGCTAGAGTTCACTTTTGGCAAACCCTTCCCCTGCAAGACTAAAAAAGGGTGCAGGGCATTTGTGTGTGAGAAATAAAATTGGGGCAAGAACACAGCCCTGATGAACACACCAGAACAGGTCAAAATGTTCAGTGCATTCACCCTCTACTCCATATCTGACTGAAGCATTAATCCCCTGATGTAAGGCACAAGGACATTCTACCAACTGATTGGGCAGGCCTATTTTATTTAAAAGGCTCCAAAGTTTGGAGCGATTTGCATTGTCGGAGGTGCTACTAAAGTCCATAAAGATAAAATAAAGCAATTTTTTTTACTTTCTTTAGCAGTCATGCACTTCCCAACTAGAAGATCTAGATTAAAGCACTGTTTCTGTATTCGTAGACCTTCTCTAAACCCATATTGCACAGGGATAAGAATATCATTTTGCTGAACCCAGTCCACAATCGTATGCAGGATGATATGCTCCATGATCTTGACCACAGAATCCAGTAACATTATTGGTCTGCATCATCGGAGGTCCGGTCTGTTGTGTTTTTTTGAAGACAGTAACGATGCTGGCAATTTGCCACGAGGCAGGGATTTTATGGAAGACCACCTCATTTAAGATATGTGTAACTACAGGTGCCCATAAGGGGATGCTCACTTTGTGGAGGTGCACAGGAACAGCATCAGGACCTGGCGTCTTTTTAGATGGGCTGGTAATTAATGACATTTTCAATATCAAATTTAAGTCCAGGACAAAATGCGGAACATCATCCATATCAGCTTCTGCACAGCTTTCCCCATAAGAATAAGAATATATCCATCTGAAGTGGCCAAGTTAGCTTTCTGGGCTCATATTTGACCCTAGTCTCTGTCACAGTGGGAGTGGTGTTCCTTTCATTCCCAATGCTCCAGAAACCCCTATTGTCCTTATCTTAGCAGGTGGTATCTAAACTCTCCCATGTTTCTTCCTTAATTGACAATTTCCTAATTTTATAGTCTAACCTTGACTCTGGAAGTAACTGCTGGTTCCTAGGACTGCTACTAAGAGCCATGTGCAATTTTCTGTTTGCAGCTCTACATGGATTATCAAACCACCTTGAATGGGAGCTTCTTGCAGATCTATAGCGGCCTGTGCTTACTGATAGAATATTCATTTCCTCAAAAGCTAGTAGATTGATTGATTAAAATGTATTTCGATTTAAAAAAATATAGTCATAAAAGAATGAAACTGACATAAAATGACATAAAACATTAGGCCATAAATAACACAATAAAAACATTAACATAGTTCATATAAAAAGGGCCCGACAATACTTTAAGAATTCATAACTGTTCAAACATAAAGCATTTTCTTTTTTTTATAAAAGAGCAGATCACAAGGGCCACTACCTGGTCGCCCAGCAATTGCAAATGAAAAACAAAAGCTGGTCTACACTGACAGAACTTTCTTGCTTTAAGGATAGGCAACAAATGCCTGGATCGAGGTAGAGCGCACACCTCGTAAAAAAGGACCAAATGGATCAGGGACTGGAGGGAGAGAGAATCACAAGGGCACACGGTGAAGGAAGATGGTATATACAGCCCAAGAGGAAAGCAGAGACCTGTGCGCATAGAACTCAGGCAAAAACTCGTGAGGAGCAATTTTTCCCACCCATAAGGTAAGGTTTGGTGCCACAGACAGTTTTCAGAAGCGGGATGGCTGACAGAATTGACCTATCCAAGAACATTTTCTTTCTTCTCTCCATGACATAAACAAAAAAGAGATCCTCAACTCTTTTGGCTTCTTCTTTACTTAACAAATGCAGGAAAAAAAAACAGTTCAGGCAGGCCCAAAGTTTCAGCCACGCTCTTCACGTCTGATCCATGAAATTATAAGGCCATTATTGCAACCTAAGAATTCATCAATCACATCCCCACTGAATGAAGACCACACACCAACCCATAGGGGCAGCGCAACAACAGTGACGTGGTCTTTAGCATAATCCAGACCCAGCTGTACATGCTCAAAAGGGACAGTGGCCGTGGACCGAGACCTAACAACATCCTGCAAAAGCAGTTTTCCTCCTGATGGATACCCACATATTGTGGCCCCACACAGCAACACTGGTCGACATTTCATTTTAAAACTTGAAATAGTGGCTCAATGAGTTTCTGCTTACTGTAGAAGAAAATTTAAAAAGAGAGCCACAGACTTGATTAAACCGTGAGCATCGATGTTCAAGGCAGGGAGCTCAGGTATTAGATTGATCAGAAGTTACCCTTAGATAGGAGAAAGCAGACACCCTCGCCGTAGAATTCCCCATAACGGTAATGGGCCTTGGCTTAACAAAGTGCTTCGTACAAACCATATAGTGGGTTTTCCCAATGTTCAAATCTAGGTCTAGATTGTCCACAAACTCCACAAATAGGCTGACCAAACGCTTTAGCCCATAAGGTGTTTACGGAAGAGGAGGACAGCATCATCTGCATATAAAAGTGATGGTACAGGAGGCGTTTTTAACCCTAGGCATGTCTCTCCCATTCTCAGCCAGAAAGGCGTGAAGATCATTAATGTATAGGAGAAACGAAATGAGTGCCAGTACACAACTCTGCCTCACCCCCCCTAGGGATACTAAAAGAATCCGAGAATTCCCCCCTGCCCATATCAAGCGTGTGCACTAACATAACTGTAGAGGGCCCGCAAAAAATACACCAGAGGCTGTGGGAGACCAAGGGCGACTAATATAGCCCATAACTTAGACCGGTTAACCCTGTCAAAAGCACAACTCGGGTCCAGAAATGGTAAGTAACGCGCTCACTTTTTGGCAACCACATATTTACCAATTAAGAGGTTGAGGTTCAGGCATTACCCTCCCTTCCCTGAACCTGTACTGCGCTGGACATAGGATGTTATCGATCTGAACCCAATTCTCTATATGTTGCAGAATAACCTGACCTAGAATTTTGACCATAGAATCCAGCAAGGAGATAGGCTTGTCGAACGCCGGATCCTGTCTATTCACCTTTTTAAAAATGGGGACTATAATTGCTGACCTCCATGAAGTAGGTATGTTTTCTTGTGAGATAGCATTGAAGATATTAGTTAAAATCAGAACCCAAAGAATGGTATCTGCCTTACAGAGATCCATGGGAACACCATCAGGCCAAGGAGCCTTATTGTAAGTTCTAGCCAAAATAGCTAAGCGAACTTCCTCTAGTTCGAACACGATGCTAGGAGCATTCTCTAGGGCTGGTGCTGAAGTGGGCAAGTCACTATCTTCAAGGTGTATACCTTGGTGAAATGGGCCACCCACTGTGAGGGAGTAATAGAAGAGCTGATATAATCATTAGGGCATACATTGGAATGTTTGCTGTTGACAACTTCCCAGAAGCCTTTATGTCCCCGTTTATGGCAGGTAAAAACAAGGCGCTCCCAACGTTCCTCTTTCAGAGACAGCTTCCTAGGCTTTAGGCCATTGTCATAGGTGGCCCTGGCCTCAGTAATTGCCTGCAGATCCCTAGAGGTGGCTTTAATGTCATTGTGAAGTTGTGTGTTAGAAGCCCTTCAGCTTTTATCGAACCAACCCCTCTTGGGAGGTCTACCAGTGCCAGACAACTCCATCAAAGTACAATTTATGGAAGCAATAAGCACCCATGAGGCCTCTAAAATGCCACTGGCAGGGGTACCCAAACTCAACAGTGTCTCAGTAATAAATAAAATGTTGGAAGTAACCATGGCCTCCAGCAGGGCAGGGATGGAGATGCAACTCCACCTATCTCTACATCCCTGATCTTTAGTGACAGGTCTTTTAGGACTGGCAAAGAATCAACCCGGTCTCTTTTCTTCCTACAATGGCCAACCTAACCTCAATGGGGTCGTGGTCACTAAAGCTAGTTTCATGGATCAAGCCAAAACTAAGCTTATGTTCAAGGGACCAGTAAAGAAAAACGTAGTCAATAACTGACCTTCGACCCCACCTAGTACAGGTAGGATGTGGACCAACAAAACCCTTCTCCCTTGCCAGGGTATTGTGCAGGCCAAGCATCCCGGCCACAATTAACAGCTGTCTCCCTCTGGCATCAGATGATTGAGAACAACCTGGGGTGTCTTCGAGCAAAAAGGGATTCGCACTAATGCTGGTAAGGCTTTTCTTAGCATCAAAATCACCCCCCAACAACACATTAAAATATTTAAATGCAAGAGGGACCTAGACTCAAGGACTGATAGGGCACTTATCAGGGCATTAATCTGACAGCCTAGCTCACAGACAGCGTTATAAAAACTTACAACATAAAAGTGGAATTCCTGGGAACCACAACCCACAAAATTTGGATCCCATGATGCCTTATTGGGACATAAGTTACCCTAAATAATGTGTTAATACGAAATAGGATGGCAAGACCTTCACTGGCCTGTGAGCAATAAGAACGGAGATCCGGCACCACAAAGGTTTTGTAACCATCCAGGGAAAAGTGCTCCTGAGCCCAGGTCTCCTGCAATAAAATTACATTGAAGTGGGTAACAAAACTCATAAACCCTTGGTCCAATAGTTTATTCTCAACACGTGCTACATTCCAACTAAGGAATCTTGTAGCATCTGCCTCAGGGCAGGTCTCAACCTTGGATGCACCCACTGGCCGCCCAGTTCATAAGGGGGGACAGATAGGAAGATACTGCTGCGTGTAGTTGTTATTGTCTAAATCTGACAGGGGTGCAAACCTGTTGAAATGGGAAATGCTCATGGTCTGAGCCATGGCTCCTGAACCAGCACTGCCCTGTGGGTGACCAGTAGACGCCTATAAAAAAACAAAATGCCTGACAATGCTGTAACCAAGTGGTCGACACCGGGAGGAGCTATCCATCAGGCGGTTAGCCAGGCTGGGTATTTTACAGTTAATAACCACACAGTCTCCACTGACGGAACTCCTGGGCCTACCCATTCCACCCTTCTCCCATAAAAAATATCACTGTATTAATTGACCTTCAAATCAGAGTTAATACACAGCCAATAAACTTTGTTTTTAGGGTTTCTGTAGTCTCCTTGATATGGAAGGAACTTTGTGGGACCCCTTCCATAACAACAACATAAGGACTGCATTCTGGTGGTAAGTAAAGACAGGGCCGCACATTGTCTCTAAGCAATTAAGCCCCCCCCCCCACCACCGGATGCCCCCATTTCCCTGGTGAGCAAATTGAGGCCCCTGCTGCAAATTCCCAGTTGCTGGGAGAGGGTCCACATGCCCACCCGTACCCACAAACTGGGAATACTGCTCTACAGGACTCTGATTTGGTACTAGTCAAAATGTTTGCATTCGTGTTCATACACCCTGTAGTATTGGCAGCCCCAGTTGATTTACGAGGGCCTCCCAACTCTGCTGCACCATGTAAGCACTTTGGGACCCTTTAGATAATGATGGAGCAGCAACTTCTAGTTTGGACAACCTTTCCTTCAAAGGGGGTAAGGTCTGGGCGAGCACAACTTTACATTTGCTCATTATAAGATACCAATCAAGGTCTAGCACCTCCATCACTGGCACAAGGGCATGTTGAGCGGTAGGAGGCTGATGCACTTGGCAGGAACAGGAACAAGTAGCAGGCCTCGCAGTAGAGGCACTTTTAGATTGGCGCTTTCTCTTTGGGACAGGAGCACAAAGAAGGCTACTAGGTGTTTCCTGCATCACTCTCACATGCCCCACCAAAGGCTCCAGATGGCCTAAAAGTCATTGCAGTTGAGGGCACAGTTGCTTCCTGCACTAACGCGCCTGCATCCTGCCTGGCTGAGGGGGAAAAGGCCTTATATCAATATTGCTAGCTTCCAAGGACAGGCACTGCTTGGCTAGATCAATTTCTTTAGTGTTCACCCTTACGGCCCAAGCTAGGAATTAATCAAGACTAGTATCCTGGCCCGATTTGCTGACCATGTCCGTTTCCCCTTGTTGCATGCGCTTACCAATAATGAGCTATTGGGTGATCTCTATAACTACAGAGTCTATGCAACAGTCAAAATAGCGCTAAATAGACTCACCATAGAGGTGCGAAATCACTGCTTCCAAAAGAGGCTGAAAAACCCCAAAGGTAGGAGGTCAGGAGGGGCAGCCTCCTAAGAGTGATAACGGGCGTAGACTGGTTTGGGCATGTCCCATGTACGTCCTGCACTGGTTGTATCAAAGCGCCCTTAAGTAGTGTCTTCTGGCGTATCGGTAAGGTGGCGGCCCTCCTGCATTCACTGGTGGTGCTCAGGGTTGTAGTCTGGACCCCGGCAAGGCAGATCAAGCTAGTAGGATATCCAATGACAAAGAATTAACTCCTAATAGTCATTCAACAATTAGATCAAAATGTAATCCGACCAGTGTAGACGACATGGTGGGAATGTGGTCTGCCCTCCAACTTATTACATGCTATTGCCATGCCATGCTTGGGCCAAGATATCTTACTCCCAATGGCTTAGGTGGTCGGGTACTAATTGGTAGGCTAAGCACCAACTCAATAGGATTGTGGTCACTATGGCTCATTTTGATCGCCCCCCACCAGAGTGGACATACCGGTTCAGGTCCTTAGAGATGACAGTATACTAATTGTACCGTGGCTCCACCCGACAAAGGTGGGGGGGTCTGTTTAAATAGATCCCCCCCACAATTTCAGCTGTATTATATAACTCATGGGCATGTAGTAATTTAACTCCCCTATGGTCAGTAACCTGGGAAAACAATATATTATCCCTAACTACAAAGAGACTATGCAAAGTCGTGCTAGTACTCAGGTTAGCATTAAAATCACCCACTATGATCACATGAAATTCATTAGACAAACTAAGTGATGTAGATTTTAACACTGATACAATATGAACAAAGTATCAATCTGGTACCTTAAGTTATAGACTGGGTTGTAGAAATTAATAAGAAAGCAAATAAGCTTATTTGCAAACATAACCCATAAAACTTTGAATCCCTTGATGGTTACAAAGAACTGGTACAAACTTAACAAATCTCGGCAATACAAATCATAGTTACAACACTGCCCGCGCTCTACACCCAGGCAATGCAATAGCCAAAATAGAAAAATGTTCAAATCAATTTTAAGGAATATCCTTCAGGGACCAGGTTTCTTGAGCATTATTATCCAATTTGAATATATAATTCATCAAATCCTGGTCCTGTGACTTGGTATGCTAGCCAGCAGTATTCCAGCAACCTAGATGAATCAAATGGTCTGTACTGCAGCCCACACCCAGAGATTATAATTCTGAAGGATCAGTACAGGCCTTACAAATGGGTGTTGCACTCATAGGCAGAGTGCTATCATTTGGGTGTTGAGGAGAATCATTTGACAACTGTGAGAGGCGGTCGGAAGTCAGTTGTCCCAGTGATTGCTTGGTACCGCTGCTGCCCAAACTCCAATCTGGACTGCAGTGGTTTGTATTACATAAAATCAGACGATGGGTTAAACTCTGGTGCCTGCAGTTAGTAATGATACAATCCCGCCAATCCACCCCACCCTACTAACAGATAAGATATCATTAAATTCTGCAATATAGGATTTTGAATTTTGAGATAACCATTGGCAGACCATATTTTTAAGGTGGAGGGTGGAGTCAACAGCGGTTGGAGACCAGGTACGTAAATTAGTCAGAACTCCCACGTATGGAAAACAATTGGGAGGGAGATTTGAGCGTGGCGGAACTGCCAGATCAGGCTGAGATCTAGCTGCTGGTTCATGTTCAAGGGAAGTACACTGATCCTCGGTCCTCCACTGAGGTCGGCCTCCCCTGTTTGAAGTCTTGAGGGGCTTAGAAAATCCATCATTACAGCATGGAGGAGATTTGTCATTGATGGGCTTTGCAAATGAAATGAACGTAGACCCATACAAAGTGGCGCCAGTGTTCGTTGACCCTGTCAGCACAGCACTAGTTGTAATTGTCTTCCCTTCATTAAGTGCCCTAATAAGTTCTTGGATAGTAGTTACTAAATTCTTCACCTTCTCAATCAAGGGAGTAACAAAGGTCTCAACAATAATCTTAATTTACTCAAGTAGCTGAACCCAGTTGGATTGGTATTTCCATCAGATGATCTCTCAGGAAGTTCATGTAGCTCTATGGCTGGGAGATTATTACCTGGCTGCTTAACTACACATTTTTTTACATTGCAAACAAGCTTTGACTGTCTTCTTTTTCGCTAAAGATCTTCCTTTGCTAATATGCAAAGTAATGGAATACTTTTACCCATTCCGACTGGCAGATAGGCTACTGCTACAGCTCCCTCAGTTAATCCAATGCAACTGGCCAGGGTCTCCCTTGACACTCTTCATGGCAAATCAGCTGAAGGGAAAATACTTGGTTGCTCACCCAAAGAAAGGCACCTTTCAGCTAGGTCAATTACCTTAGAGATGACCCCAACTGCTCCAGCCAAAATAGAGTCCAAATTTGTACTAGGAGACGCACTGCTTGTTTTATCGTTGTCCTTGCCCCCAGGCATCTTACTTTTGCCCATGGTCGATTTAAAAGCTAAGGGGATAGATGGTTAATGGTGGATAGATTGGGCCCCCACTGAAAGGTTCTGTGTGCATCCAGCCAATTACCCAATGGAAGGAGCAGATGTCTAAAACAGTTAAGTCGATGCAGTTCCAGCTGACTCCTAAACAATGGTAGGCGTTAAATAAAATGTTGCTCACCTACCTGGTTGGGGTTCTTAGAACCTTAGAGCCTAAAACAAAGAGGATAGCCCAGCCTTTTCCAGGCACAGACGGGACCTCTCTTGGTCCGGTCTTAGCGTGGGCATGTGCCCGGGTGCATGCCGCTGGCTGTAGTAGGCCCTGGTCCCACCTCCTGAAACAGCACAGCAATATGGGCTTGGAAGCCCTGCAGAGCCCATCCACGATTCTAGCCGATGCGCCTCCGTGTGTTTCCCGTGTCATGGGTTGTTTGCAGTCAATTGGTAGGCCATGGCCCCACATCCTTGAGTAGCGAGGCAATATGGGCTTTGAAGCCCTCCAGAGTCCAGTCGCTATCCCAGACGATGTGCATTTGTGCGCGCCCCGCATTGATGTGCATTTGTGTTTCTAACATGTCATGTTATATTGCACTAGATTGTTTATGCTCACATCACTCAGTCCTCTGTCACCTGGTCTGTAGTATCTCCACTATTGCTGATGCTTTCATGTGCCGCTGTGTTACTGTGGACAGCACCTCTATTAGAACAGCTTTCTGGGCTCCAGGGATGTGTTACCACTCTGCATCACTGCATGCACCTGTGATTCTAGGCATGTAAGTGCTATGTGACCTCCCATCTCGATGTTCTCCTACACCTTCACGATATTTACTAATGGTGGGAATGTTACCATACCCTGTACCTCTCACAACCACCCTGTATCCGTGCCAGATACTGTTATATAATACAGGAGAGCTTGCAATCCTTGTATAAAAGCCAGTCTTTAATTTCCTTATTAGCGTTACGTTGTCACATGTCAAGTCACCTGTAATAAAGTGAAGTAGCTGCTCAACAGTAATAAAGTATTACAGTTGAGTTCTGACATTATAATGCCTGCTACTAGAAACCGCAGCTAACATGGAAGTAGGTAGAGGAGCATAATCACAACTGCAGTTTAAATAAGGAAAACAGGAATTGACTTTTCTTTCTTCTGATATGTTTTCTAGGGGAAAAAGCAAAAAGGTGACGTGTAGGAAATTTGGTTATTAGTTGGGCAGTGTGCAGAATGTGAGTCTTGTGCAAGAGGAAGGTCTGCAATTACCCTTTACTGGGAACCAAGCACCTATTGTAATGCTTGACTCTCTCAAGGTAACGAACTAGAGCAATCCAAGGTCTACTCAAGGGAGGTTGTGTGGGCTACTAATCACCATTCGCTGAAACACAATAATAGCACCAAATAAATGATTGCACAGTCAGTACTTTTTATTTAGAAAATTACATTTATCACACACACCCTACTAAGTACTATACATTAATTTACAAATATATGCATAAGGCAGATTGAACATACCTTAGATGACATGATGAAACCACTAAAGGTTATGACCTCCTCAACCTACTGTGGTTGACCTCCTCAACCACAGTATCCCCCATACCAGACAGCATATCACAATGTTGGGATGGGTATCACTTTAAATACTACAGGGCTATCGTCTTTGTTGGGTCAACCTAACAAGTGTCTGTGTCTGAGGTGCCATGGTCAGTTTATTGTCTAAGATGAGGCGTAGTTTTCTGGCTTGTTCTGATGCGATTGGCATGGGTCCTAGTTCCCCTGGCCCCCAGGAGGGGTTCCAGGGTGAGCTCTTGTTTCTGAAGATCAGTACTTCCATTTTGCCTGTGTTGAGCTTCCGGCAGTGCTGTTTTGTCCAGTCTGCCACCCTTCTATTGCATTTTTTGAAGTTGTTTCTGGTGGTGTTGGTATTCTGTGAGGGATACAATGTGTAGTCAGCTTAGGATATGGTGCTTAATCCATGAGATCTGATGATGCCTGTGAGGAGTGCCATGAAGATGTTGAAAAGTAATGGTCTGAGAGATGATCCTTGTGAGACTCCGTAGATGAGTTTCTTAGGTTGTGGGGTGTATTTTAGGAGCGTCTTTATTTCTGTTCTTCCTTAGGAAGATGGCTGTTCACTTTACAGATGGTCACTGTATTCCAGTGTGGTGTAGCCTTGAGTTGAGGGTATAGTGAGAGACGATGTCAAAAGCTGTGGAGAGATTGAGAAGGATAAGAGCTGTAAGTGGTCTGGATATAATTAGTGCCTGCAATGAGGATGGTTTCTGTGTTGTTGTTGCTGCAGAGACCTGATTGCATGCTGTCCAGTAGTGGTGATTTTCTAGGTGTCTAAAGAGATGTTTGTTTATTGCTTCTCCTTGACTTTGGCAGGGAAAGGTAGTAGTGAGATGGGTCAATAATTGTGGAGTTCGCTCAGATCAACCAATGGTGTTGACTTCTGCATGCTTCCAGTCGACCATGAAAGTTGCTCATTTGGTGGATCTGTTGATGCTGGATCTGAGTGTGGAGCTGATTGTGGATTCTCTTAAGTTCTAGATGTGGTGGGTTCCCTGAGTTGATTGATTGTATTACTATGGCAGTGTCCTCATTGGTGAGTGGTTTCAAGTCAGTTAGGTGATTGCCATCACTTGTGATGGTCGGTTGTTGGTCAATGATGTCTTCTGGATTGGGCTGGGGGTTTAAGGTGCTGTAGATCTTAGTTTTTTTGTTGAGGAAGAAGGTGAAGAGGAGCAGAGTTCTTGCTAAGGGGTGATGGTGCAGGTTGCTGCTTGCTTGGTTGTAGATTTTTTTGACAATGTTGAAAAGCTCTTTGCAGTTGTTGGAGCTGGTTTCTATCCTCAGCACCAGGGCTTTGATTCATATTTCTCTGATTTGGTGGTGGTACCGTCGGAGCACCGCAGTGTGTGTTTCTGCTGGTGGTGTCCCCATTTCCTTTCCAGTTGTTTGCAGTAGTGTTTAGGTTCTGTGAGGTCATTGATGTACCAGCTGGTTTGCTTGTTGGTTTTCCTCTGTTTGATGTACTTAAAGGGTGCTAGGGTGTCGGTGCAGCATGATATCAATTTGTTGAAAGTTGCTATGCAGTTTTCTAGATCTTCGGTAGGGACTGGTTGGTTGGTCCCCAGGATGTTGGTCCAGTTTGCTTTGGTTACTTTATTCCATCTTTGTCTGGTGGTTTTGGGTATAGTCGAATGGTGGCTGGTAGTGTGATATGTCAAGGTGAGTGGTGTGGTGTGTCTGAACTTGATCTTGTCCCTGGAGGTGATATGAGGTCCAGGGTGTGTCCAGCATTGTGCGTTGGACCCTGGACGAGTCGGAGCAGTTTGATGTTCAGGATTTCGAGCAGGACTGTGGAGTTGGGGTTGTCAGGGTGGAAGTTTAAGTTGCCAAGGAGAATGAGGTAATTTGAGCTGATGGGGCGAGGGCCACAAAGCCTGTAATGAGGCTACAGTAAGTGGTGTGTGGTGTTGGGGGTTGTATGCAAGGGTTCCTTTAACAGTGGTCTTTTTTGTTTGAAGTGCATGAGTTCCCTGTAGGGTGTAATTTTGTCTGGGGATGAGATGCAGTGAATCGTGTCCTTGTGGATAATGGCAAGGCCTTATCCTGGCTTGTGGAGTCTATCTTGGCGCACTATCTAGTAGCCCTTCAAAATGGCTCTGGCAATGACTGATGAAGATACTGGGTTAAACCAGGTTGGTGAAGAAGAGGATATCTGGGGCGTGTTTCTCGATGAGGTTCCAGATCTTGGTGGTTTACTGAGTGAGTGGGTGTGTTTTGAGCATGCAAGCAAGTTGGGGAGGTGGTGGGGGGGGGGGTGCATGTAGAGACCTGTGTGAGGGTGAAGCGCAGAGGAGTGTTGTCACATGTGAAGTGACAGTGTAAACAGGTGAAAGGTACTATCGTAATGTGAGGCACACGACGGAAGCAGCGGTAGTAGCGGCTAGTGTTGAGAGTGAGAGAGAGTAGCTTATATAATCTATATTAACATGAAATGTTTATGAATCAATGTGTGATAATACTGCATAGAAACTATAATGATAGTAATTTTGCTTAGACGTGCACCTGAATTGTGACCACGGGGAGTGGCCACCAATATATACGTAGACTAAAAATAATGACCAAAATGTTTATATTATGGTTAAATAAGTTTATACTAATGATTGCGTTATTGAATCTGTACTGAAATTCTCACAGGCCTTTAGTTAGCATGAGCCGAAGCTTAGCTGCCTTGGCTCTCATATTAAATGCATTTTTCCATTTTTCAGTATGCTGACTCACAAAGGGACATGACCCTGCATGTTCTTTTTCTTCAAATTAGAAGACAAATGTAACCATGTTAGATCCGTTCACACAGCCTTTGCAGATAAAATGTTAAAAGGAAATTGAAACAGTGTAGATTAATGTAATGTACAAGGTCATTCAAACTGGTGAAGACAATGGAACTGCTGACAAAAGATGTGCAAAGAATTACAGAAGGATTAAATCATTCCGGACGTGCCACCTCTGAAGACGTCAATTATGAAGACCAATCAAAGACTTGTAAAATAATATGGGGTTAAGAGTTAGGTTACCTAATTTATTTTCTGATAGGTTAAAGATAGTATGGTATAACAGATGACCAATAGAATTTTGGGGGAATGTACAATGGAAAAGGGATAAAAACCCATGTCACGGGGAGTCATTTAGGTGGGTTAGGGAATGCTATTGATTTTATCCAGAAACTCTGTCACTCTGTTTGGTGACCTAGTGGTTTACTTAAAACCATTGTTGCCCTTAGATTTGTCCATTTTACACTTTACCTCCTTCTGAGGAAAGTGCCCTTTTGCCCCGGAGCTGAGTTTTGACTGATGGCGGATTGACTGATGTCCTGAAGACGAAGACTGAACCTGTGCGCTGACCTAAACTTTGGAGGGTAATTATGACAATGCAATTGTGATTTGTCTGTTTGCTTTTCTTTTCTAGGTACCAACTGCTTACTTTTGACAGAGACCATAGTTAGATGTTTTCCAAATTGGTGTTCTAAATTGTTTTGCATGAAGCCCAACATGCGAATGCTAATCAGTGGTTAGGACAGGTGTTCACCAAAACTGACGCAAATAGACAAATGACCAAGACTTTGCTTTGTTGAACTGACGCGTTATTGACACGCTGCTAAATTGATCTATGTTCACGCTGTGTTATGTTCTGATGTTTGTGATTCTCGCTTTAATGAAATCTTACCAAAGTTGCCATATCGTGACTATGCTATTATGTTTCTTGGTGTTGAGATTAACGCATCTGCTCATAGACTGTAATTAATAGGGAATAAAATTCATAAAATTCTACTAAACAAGGTGTGGTTATTCATGGCTGCAAGGTCATGGTAGAGTTTTGAATTGATTAATGACTTTGACTAAAGTGAAATGCATTGTCGTGATAAATATTGATGACATTATTGATGTATTGATTGACATATTGATTAACTATCTCGTCCTAAGGTGTCTCTCAACTGGGTCAAAGGATTCATTGGCCTAAAACGAGTCCTGATGTGTAATAAATTATCATAAAGGGACGCGTTAGCAAGAGCGCAGAGGTCATTGTAGCCATAGTGGTGGGTCGGACCAGGGTTCATGGTGCTGGGAGCAGGCCAGGCGCAGGCAGGCTTGCCTTTGGTGCACCAGCGGGTGGCCATCATTAAGTAGCACTGAAGAGGGAGGAGCACAGGGGGCAGGGCTAGGGAAGGGTGGGCAGAAGATGCAGGAAGCAGCAGGCGATGCAGAAGAGTAGGTAAGGAGCAAGGGAGGCGGGAAGTGAAACAATCGCAGGAGCAGAGAGGAAAGGGCCTTGGGGCGCAAGGGGGACAAGGACAGAGACATATGGGTAAAAAGAGGCAGAGAGAAGCAAAGTTGAGTCAAGAGTTCAAAGACGAAGGAAAGTGGCAAAAAGAGTGTAAGGTCCAGTGTGGGAGTGGAGTGTGTAGAAGAGCGAAAAAGAGATAGCCCAAATAAGAGCATAAAATGCAAAAAGAGCACACAAAAAACAAGAGGGAGCGGAAAGAGCACAGAAAGAGCAAAGAGCGTGGAAGTAGCCCATGCTGGCTCAGAGCACGAGAGTGCGCAGAGGAGCAGAGAGAGAGAAAGGGGAATCAGAAGACAGTGTGTGAAAGGAAGGGCCCAAGAAGCGGAGGAGCAGAGGGAAGATGAGAGGAACAGCAAAGCGAGGAGAGGCCTTGAGGCACTAAAGCTGGGTCCGAATAGGGCCTAGACTGGTCATAGGGCCAATCAGAGGTAAGTAAGTGAGTGTGCTGGACCTAGACACCTACTCAATGTGGTTGCACAATGGTCACCATTAAGTAGGTCCTGAGTGGGGAGGGGTGCACACGGGAGGTGGGCGTGGCAAAGCAATAGCGGGAAGAAGATGCAGGAAGTGGCAGACTACACTGGAGATTAGTAAGGAGCAGGAGGGAAAAAAGAGCACAAAGGGAATGTAAGGGCCTGGGAAGGACAGAGACAGACAAAATAATTAAAAAGAGACGAAAACAGGTAACAAGAAGCAAAGTACAGGAGAGAGTTCAAAGACGGAGGAAAGTGGCAAAAATTGTGTGAAGTCAAGTGTGACAGTGGAATGCGAAAAGGAGAGTA
This sequence comes from Pleurodeles waltl, assembly GCF_031143425.1. Lineage (NCBI taxonomy): Eukaryota > Metazoa > Chordata > Amphibia > Caudata > Salamandridae > Pleurodeles > Pleurodeles waltl. Next base: position 602,904,301 of record NC_090449.1, read on the forward strand.
TAAAGTAGAGCACAAAAAACGGAGAGGACAAAGATAGAGAACAAAAAGGGAAAAGAAAGAGTAAAGAGTGTGAATACAGCTGAAGATGGCACAGAGAATGAGGGAGTGCAGCGGAGAAGAAAGAAAGGGGAGTCAAGTAGAGAGTGTGAAAGTGAAGTGAGAGGACAGAGGGAAAGTGAGAGGAAAAGCAGGTGCAAGGCGGGGGCTCGAGGTGCTAAAGCCGGTCCAAAAGGGCATAGACCGGATGGAGGGCCAGTCCTAGGTAAGTGAAGATGGGAGCTGGGCCTATTAAAATCTTTTTTTCATTACGTTCAGAATTATAAAATAAAATTTGCTTCATTTGTGCGTTAATAATTGCTGACACATATTGAAGTATGTGCACAGTTCATTTACAGATATTTACATATTTTTGTGTGTTGTAGAAAATGACATTCTCTAGTCTTTTTTCACGGTTCCTGTACGCAGAACCACAGAAATTATGTGAATCTGCTTAATTTTCCATATAAATATGAATTTGCAAATAATTCATCATCTGCTGCACACTCTGAAGATTTTAATAAAAAAATGTTTCTAGATCAAACTGACAAAAAGTTACTAAAAACACTACGTCTTGTGTTGCTGCGCATTGGAATGTTCTTCACAAAGGTTGACTGGTCACCTTTCAGTTACTTACATATAGCTGTATTTGGATGCAATTTGGTAGTAATTAAGTGAAAAACATTACCCAGACAGTGCTAAAATGTGTAAAAATGACAGCAATACTCTCACAAAATATGCTGCATTGAGCCACATAATTTTTGTTTTCTTGCAGCATAATTTAGTCAACATAGGTGCACATTTTAGGCCTCCCCTGCCACATAATTCCAGTGGCCCTGTCTGTACCCTAGAGAGATTGTCTCATGGCTCATTTAACATAATCCTCACACTTTTTAGACAGAGCAACAAAGCTAAATAACATTTCCACATTAAAAGAATAAGCAGCAATTTGTCAGAAGATATAGCCTCACATTTAACCTCTGTCTTAGAGCATGTAGTGAATGTAACAAGATAAAAAGGCATTTTTATTGCTCATTCATCTTCTGAACACCGGCATGTTTTTTTCTGAATAAACTATATATATTAAAATGTAAATGCAATTTAGATAATTAAACTGAGTTTAACCTGAGATTTCCATCGGTACTCTGCCAGCTGCCTCTGTCATTTGGGAGGGCCAAGGATTATTATGGGATGGCAGCGCCCTCAAATGCCCCAATGGCTACGCCCCTGTCTGGAGTTTACTCAACCAAACCTTGAATCCCTCTCAGAGCCTTGCCCTCTGATATTTGTGCATTAATGCATAGATAATGTGTGGCAAACCTAAATGTATCACATGTTATCAATATGTACCGTAACTGGATACAATTATCCCATCACTGCCACCAATGTAGGAAATTAGGTCATTAGCTGTGCAGGATGTGAGGACTGCACAAGTGATAGATCCCAAACTTTCCCTTACTGAGAACCAAACACCCAAAGTACTCTTTCACAGTAGCGAAGGGTAGTGAAGCAGAGTAGTCCAAGGCCTACGCAGAGGAGGGGGTGTGGGCAACTAAGCATCATTCCCTGGTACGCAATAAGAGCACTCAAATGATTGAACAGTCAGTACTTTCTTTAAAAAAGGAAAAGTACATTTATTACACACACACACACTACTAAATACTATGCATTAATTTACGAAGCTATGCATAAGGCAGATTGAACACTTAGATGATATAATGGGCTCACATTTAACCTCTAAATGGACATGATCTCCTTAATTACAGTACCCCCGTCTATACCAGACAGCAAATCACAGTATAGAGGGTATGACTTAAAATAACCAGGCATATTGACTTTGTCTGGGGATATTACATTAAAAGACAAATCATCTGCATGTTAAAAACACCATAATTTCATATAATCCATGATAATTATGTCTAAATGCAATAGTCATTGTTAATAAAGAATTTCAACATTAATCATTCACTGTCAACATAAAGGGTTAATAAAACATTGAAATTAAACCTTACATATGTCTGTTTCCCTTGTACACTTTCAGACTACCTAAAATGCAGCCATATAACCAGCCCATAGAGGGTGCTGCACTCCTACCTGAAGAGCAAAAACCTCCAGACTTGCGAGTGCTTGAAATCTGTTAAAAATCCTAGGGTGATCACATGTTCTGTGGCCCCCTACAACCTAGGGCCTCTTTTGAAAAAATAAGGAAAGGAAGCCTGCTGCACTCCTGCACCTCCCACACACATTTTTGGTGGTGGTGGTGGTGCTCATTTCCTCCTTAGGCTACCAAAAGAAGGTAAACCAATCTGCAAATAAACCCCACAGGGCATTAGGGGCCCTCCAGCGAGAGTCGGTGAATGTTATGAGCTTCTCTCCAGCTGCACTAGGTAGAGCCGCTTTTCCTTTTCTTACGTGCACAGCCTTGTGTGCCCCCTTTTATGTGTGGCTATTTTCTTTTTTGAGGGGTGTCTGCTCCTACTCGGACACCCTGCACTCTTCATTGTTGGAGCAGTGCAGGGAGCCCACTCCTGCTTGGCATGACACACATCCGGCTATATCTTTGTTGGCGTAGGAGCCTGAAGTCTTCTTTTCCCTACCCGCTTCATGGTGGCAGATTTCAGCATCCTACTATGGCCATCCCGCTCCCCAGACACAGGGAGAAGGGACAAGGCCACTGCATTTGGGGGGGGAACAACAACACTCTCCCATCCCCTTTGACTGCTGGGGCCTAGAGTTGGGATCTTGGGCACCTTGCTTGCATCAGCTGGCAATGGAGAAGGGTGACCCTAGGTTTAATCCAGCCACAGGTGAAGGGTCTCCCACACAAGCTCTCTCCATTCAAATTAATGAAATAACGAGCTTGTGCAGGTCGCTGATCCCTGCCCCCACACCAGTGGTAATTTTCAAGCAGGCAGTGGAGCTCCATGTGCTCCATCGCTCGCAAAGGGCGTCAAAGGCTGCCAACTGGGTTCTTCCCACCCTGGCCAGATGTGCAGGACGGGGGAAGGGGTAGGGAAGAGGTCAATGGTGGATAGGAAAACTTTTTTAGGGACATTGGGCTGGATGCTGTTGTGAGGTGGATGGCTGTTAGGTGTATGAGGGCTTGCGTTTGTGTACCTTGGGGGGGAAACAGACACAGTCGGAGAGGAAACAGGGGCTGTGTGCATAGCTGTTGTGGAGGTGTTTGCCAGTGAGGTGTGTTCTGCTGGTGTAGTGGTGATGCTGGTAGTGGATGATGATGTAGTACATACAGGTGTGAGTGTAGACGCAACTGGGAGGGAGGTGGAGGAGGAGGGGGACACAGTGGAAATTGTGGATGTTGGTATGTCTGCATCTGCTTGGTGTTTGTCTGAGTGCCTGTGGGATGAAGTGTGGTGCTTGTGTTTGCCTGTGCCACTCTTGTGTGTTGTCTTGGGCACATGCTCGTCTGCCTGTGTGCTTGGGATAGGTTGGGGTTGAGAAGAATGGGATTGGGAAGAGGAAGTTGTAGGTGGGAGGGTGAAAACAAGGACAATGGCTGCCATCAGAGAGGAGGCCAGAGCCTGGATTGATCTCTGTTGGGCCTCCAAGCCAATGTGAATGCCCTCCAGGAATGCATTAGTCTGTTGCATCTGGGCTGCTAGCCCCCGGATGGCATTCACAATGGTTGACTGCCGTACAGAAATGGATCTCAGGAGGTCAATAGCCTCCTCACTCAGGGCAGCAGGGCTCACTGGGGCAGGGCCTGAGGTGCCTGGGGCAAAGGAGTTGCCTACACTCCTGGGTGAACAGCCACGGGCAACTCGATGAGGTGCTGCTGGGAGGGCAGTGCTGGTACCGGGGGAGGTGGCTGTACCTGTAGCTGGGGTGGTCACAGAGGTGTCCACCACCACCAGGGAGCTTCCATTGGAGGAGATATATGTGTCAGAACTGTCCACTCCAGTCTCCGCTGTGGTGCTCCCCTCGCCCTCCGTCCCACTGGTGCCCTCACCGTCAGTGGACTCTGCCTCCTGTGTCCTGTGGGATGCAGCTCCCTCCGTCGCCGGTGCCTCTGCTCCTCCACCAGATGATGCTAATGCACATAAGGACAGAGTGACAAAACAAAAAGGGGAGGGGAAGAGACAAAGGATACACTTGGTCAATGGCTGCACCAACACCACTGTTGGCGTACACAGCACCGTCACACACAGGGAACAGGCCTACGCACTATGCATTGCACTACCAGTGATATTGCTAGCCACCAAGGCATGGGGAGGGGCATGCACTGGCAAATGCAGCACACTGGGACCCACGCATCCCTGACCAGTAGTGGATGCCTACGAGCTAGGTAGCAGGATTATCCCTTCAGAACCCTAGCCACCAGGGGACCTACGCTGCAATGTCAGGCCTGGCCTAGGGGCACCCACTGACAAACATCCACCACCCGGATACCACCCCACCAGGCGTTAGTAGTAATGATGGGCACTGTACTCACCTCCTTGTGGCTGCTGTGATGCCCTCTAGCGCCCATCCAACTCTGGATAGGCCACTGCCAGTATGCAGCCCATCAGGGGGTCAGGGTTTGACGGGCACCCCTTCCTCATTGGGAGGCCATCCCCAGCTGCGCCTCTGCCGTCTTCCGTGCCCAGCGTCTCAGGTCCTCCTACTGTTTCTGATAGTGGGTGCTCTGCCTGCCGTAGACCCCCAGGGTCCGCACGTCCTTGGCGATGGTACGCCATATACCCTTCTTTTGAAGGGTGCTGACCTGCAGAGGAAATACACACAGGAAAATAGTATTAGTCAGACAGTCCTGCCTGTTACACTCATGGCCCACCATACCCCTTCACATCACCATTTGCACACACATGGCCCAGCACACAACCAATACGCCACCCAGAGGACAACCACCAAACCCCCTTACACAAGGCCTTCACACACCACTCAATGCATTCATGCCACATGCATCGTGCCCACAGTGTACTCACCTGTTGGTCTGGAGGCCGATAAAGCAGTCCGTCATGGGGTAAGACCCCATCCACCAGCCTCTCCAACTCCGCCGAAGGGAAGACAGGGGCCCTTTCCCCAGTCACTGGGGCCATGGTAGGTTCCAGACACAGGTCACAGCAGCACATGCAGTGTAGGTCCTCGGCTGTTAAAGATCAGGTAGCAAGTGAGGAATCAGATATAAAATGGTGGTCACGTCCGTGGCGGTGCATACCGTCACCGCAGGCGGAGATCACCATTGGCCACTGTAACCCAAAGGGCCCAATTAGAACCAATGAGGAGTTGCACGGCTGTTCCAGACTGCCTCCCGCAATGGCGCGAAGCATCAGCGGAATTACCTCACATCCACCTGTCCCTCCACACATGACAGGCGGACGCCATTTCAGGGGGGGCATGCACTGGATAATTACTGTGTTACTGTTGAAATTTGGACATACTGGACAATTCACACTGACCCATTACAAGTTAACAGCATGCAATGTTCTGTTGTAGCCCCATTGTTCAGTTTGTGACCGGCTCCTCACTCTTTTGCCCCATAGATTGCTACCGCTGCGGATGAATAGGAGATGGAGACATACCCCCGTGTAGAGACCCCTGGTGGACTTGGCAACAATGGAGGACAGGCACATCATCCTCACCTGTAGACTTGAGAGAGCCACAATCACAGAGCTGTGTGCCCAATTGGAGCATGACCTGATATCTGCTATCCGTCACCCCACTGGGATCCCCCCTCTTGTGCAAGTTCTATCTTTGCTACATTTCCTGGCAACTGGTTCTTTCCAAGTGGCAGTGGGCTTGGCATAAGGCATGTCACAACCAATGTTCTCATAAGTGCTGACCAGAGGGTTGTCTGCCCTGATTAAACACATGTGCAGCTACACTGTATTTGCTGAGGTTGAAGATTTCGCCACAGTGAAGGCTGACTTCTATGCAATGGGATATATCCCCAACATAATTGGGGTGATTGATGGAACACATATTACATTTGTCCCCCGTCAAAATGAACAGGTGGTCAGAGATCGTAAGAGTTTCCACTCTATGAATGTACAGATGGTGTGCTTGGCGGACCAGTACATCTCCCATGTCAGTGCTAAGTATCCTGGGTCGGTGCATGATGCCTTTGTCCTGAGGAATAGCAGCATCCCAAATGTGATGGCCCAACTACAGAGGCACAGGGTGTGGCCAATAGTTGAGCCCTTGTCCCAACCCAGTATATGTTGGTGTATGGGTATGGTGTGGGCCATATGGGATAGTGTGTGGCTAAATGTTGTCCCTCAATATTGCAGGTGAGACTGGTTACCCCAACCTATCTTGGCTGAAGAATGTTATAATGAGGCACATGGGTGAACCAGAAGGATTATAGAAAGGACCTTTGGTCTCCTGAAGGCCAGATTCGGGTGCCTCTACCTAACAGGTGGATCCCTGTGCTACTCACCCAAGAAGGTCAGCCTGATAATAATGGCATGCTGCATGTTGCACAGCCTTTCCCTGAGACGCCATGTGCCTTTACTGCAGGAGGAGGAGGCTGGAGATGACCGTGTGGCAACAGTGGACCCTGTGGACAGTGCGGATGAGAAGGCAGAGAATGAGGATGAGGACAGCAGAACATCAGTCATCAGACAATACGTCCAATGACACACAGGTAAGACAGTGTTACTTCACATTTCAATGAAATTATTTTGAATTTCTGTGGCACTGGCATGCTGTTATTTTCCACTTCTATGCCCACTTACTGTACCCTTTGGCAATTCATTTTACAGATGTTGGTGCCTCACAATTGCTCCTGGTGTGATCACTGCAGCCAGCTATAGGTCATTAACATATGCTCATTTTCTGTACAGTTGAATTGTAATGTTTGTACCTGGTAAAATGAATACATACTTGAAATATTTGACATACTCCATACTTCTTTTTTCCCAAGGGTGTTTATTGAAGTGCTAAAATATTGAGGGACAAGTGCAATGGGATGGGGGTGATGATGGAGGAAAGTCCAGGGTATTCTTCCAGTCTGTAACACAGGTGCATTGTCCAAGGGGACATAGGAAGGGGAGCAATGGCAGTTCAAGGTGGACAGGGTGACAGGTGGGACACAAGGGTGACAATCGTGAGAGTCTGATTTCCTGGCGGGGACTTGGCAAGTGTCTCCGGCTTCTGTCTGGATCGCAGGGAACATTTGCAGGGTATTTCTCCTTCTGCAGGGGGAGGGGTGCTGGTGGCCTGTTGGTCCTGTGGTGGGGCCTCCTGTCCATAAGCGGCAGCGGAGGTGGAAGGCAGTTCAGATGTCTGGCTAGAGACAGGGGCCCGCTGTTGTGTGACTTCCTCCCTCATAATATTGGCCAGGTCTGCCAGCACCCCTGTTATGGAGACCAGGGTGGTGTTCGTGGCCTCCAAGTCCTCCTTGATCCCCTGGTACTGTCCCTCCTGCAGCTGCCTGTTCTCCTGCACATTGTCCAGGATCTGGCCCATCGTGTCCTGGGAATGTTGATATGCTCCCAGGATCTCTGCAAGTGCCTCCTGGAGATTCGGTTCCCTGGGCCTGTCCTCCCCCGGCATACAGCAGGCCTCCCAGTTTCTCTGGGTGGGTGCTTAGGTGGTGTTTTGTGATGGGGGAGGCGCAGTGGTGGTGTGTGTTTGGGCTTGGGTAACCGACTGTCCAGAGGTCCCAGATGGGCCAGGTTGGTCATCCAGATCCAGAAGACCAGAGTTGCTGTCATCGCTTTGGTTGTATGTGCCCTGACAGCTTTCACTTGTGTAAGTTGGTATGTGGTGGGCTAGCTGATTCTCTCCAGTGTTGCATGCTTTAGTGATAGGTGTCCATGCAATGCTGTGAGTGGTATCCATGCATTGGTATGGCATGCAGGGCTTTGCATTGGGATGAGTGAGATGTGATGGTGGGGTGTGTGGGATGTGGTGGAGTGAGGGTGAAGGTGCGGGTATGTGATGGCATTCAGGTAGGGGGGTGATAGTAGTAAAGAGTTGACTTACCAGAGTCCAGTCCTCCTCTTACTCCGGCCAGTCCCTCAGGATGCATGATTGCCAAGATTTGCTCCTCCTATGCTGTTAGTTGTGGGGAAGGAGGTGGGGGTCCACCACCAGTCCTCTGTACAGGCAGCTGGTGTCTTGCTGCAATGGAACGTACCTTCCCCCGTAGGTCGTTCGACCGCTTCCTGATGTCATCCCTCGTTCTTGAGTGCTGTCCCACGGCGTTGACCCTGTCCATGATTCTCCGCCATAGCTGCATCTTCCTAGCTATTGATATCTGCTGCACCTGTGCTCCAAAGAGCTGTGGCTCTATCCTGATGATTTCCTCCACCATGACCCTTCGCTCCTCCTCTGTGAATCTTGGTTGTCATTGTGGTGCCATGGATGTTGTGTGAGATGTGTAGGTCAGGGTGTGTAGGGTAATGTGTTGGGGTGTGTGATGTGGGGTGCGTGGGTGGTGTATAGGTGTAGGTGGTGTGTGGCTCTGGTTCTGTCTGTGGTCTTGATGTCTCTGTGCTGGCAATGGTTTGTAATCGTAGAGGGTTGTGGGTAATGTGGGTGGGTGTTTTATAGTGGTGTGGTGTGTGTATGGGTGTCAGGTGTGTGTTGTTTAAATTGACCAATGTGGTGTTGTTTCGTTTGTGGGTGTCAATTTTGAGAGCAGCGGTATGTACCGCCAATGGTTTACAGCCATTGAATGTACGTCGTGGTGGTTCGTGGGTCATAATGTGATGGACGTTGTTCTGTTGGTGTAACAGTGTGGGTTTTGATACCGCCAGTTTATCACTGACCTTTGGTGTGGCGGATTTGTGTATGTGGCTGCATAGTGACAGATTGGTGTGTGTCATAATATGGTGAACGGATATCCGCCGTGGCAGCGGTAAGTTGGTGGCGGTAAGCGGGATTTACTGCCAATGTCATATTGAGGGCCTTTATGTCTATTTTCTCCTAAGTGATTTAAGAGAGCTATGTTATCTCTCCTGGAAGCTTCTCGAGTATCAGACACAACAAAAAGACCATCAATATGCTGCACTAAGACTGAATGGTAGGGCATTTTAAGGGAATCCAAGTTCTTCTTCAAAATCTGATTAAAGATTGATGGTGTTTCCGTATACCCCTTTGGAGTAAGACGCCATGTTAAAATATGACTGTCAAATTTAAAAGCAAAAAGGAATTGACTTTCCTCATGCAAGAGAATGGAGAAGAAGGCCTGACCAAATCAATGACTGACTGTAAACATCTCTGTTTCACACGGGATATGAAATTAAAACACTGCTGATTCAGTACCACTGGACAACATGGAAACTGCAATCTTGTTCACTTTTCTCAAATCCTGAACCTCTAAGGATGCAGCTAACATGCAATCCTCATCATCAGAAATATCACTGTGGAATGTTTATAAGAAATGCCCATCACTCAAATCAGTTAAGGGAAATTATGATGCTATCTGGTTCATGTTTGCATTTGCCAATTGATTCAGGTTTGCATTTGCCATCTGATTCATGTTTGGCCGAGGACCAATCACCTGCTGCTGTGTCATCAGGGCTTATGGTACCTACGTCTGTTGTACTGAGGGCACTTGTACATTGGGAATTCGGGGTATTTGGACAATCAGAATTTGAATCTGATTATTACCTTGTGCCTGAGCAACTCCAGCATTCTATGCCAAATTATTCACATTATTAAAGGGACATTCCCTCTGCCAATGACCAAAACATCTGCAAGCATGGCAAGGATTCATTTTCATCAATGACTGATAGTCAACAAATTTCCACTCTGATCTACCTGAACACCACATCCTCTACCTCTAGACTGGACAACACTGCTAACCTGCTGTTGCACACCTTGCATTCCACTTGCATTCACCGTTATCGGTGGGCTCTGACTTCCTTTATGTGCAGCCTTCAATTACAACACCATCAACTTTTCCCTCACCTTTTTCTGCGCTAGTGACTAGGAGGAGAGAGAAGGGATGAATGCTTTGGGTATCAGAAAGAGTGGATGGTGGTGAGAAAAAGGGTCACACCTCTGACAGGATGGAATTTCTGCATGATGAGTTTGGTAGCAGGTGGTCTTGGAGAGGAGTTTAGATGGTAGAAATGGCAAGAGAGTCAAGTTGGGATGAGGATGTGACTTTGGGTTAGAGGAGATGATAGGAGGTGGATTTGCAGATGTGAGGTTTTAAGACCGGTTGGCAGGGGTTGTGTGAATGAGAGAAAGAGGGATTGCTGTTAAAGTGGAGGGAATAATGCCTGGGGGTCATTTAGGCGGATGAGATGTGTTTGAAAGGTTGATTGGGACATCAGATGTCAGGAAGACGGGAATGCAGTGAGCAGGAGAGTACAGGACTGTGTTATTTTAAGGATTTTTAGGGTCCCTGGCAAGATATATGTTGGGGCCTCCCCTTTTGCAATGACTTTGAATTTTATTACCCATTTCCTGCTCATTAAAGATTGCAAAATGCCAAACAACATTGAATTATGGGTTAAATTGTTTGAAACAGCTGAAATATGTCTTCGCTAGTATTCTAAAATCCTCAAGATGACACTGTGATAGAGAGACAGAATATGAGGTAGAAGTGGTCAAGGTTAAGCTAGAGACATAGATTAGATATAAAGAATAAAATCACTTTCCTGTATATCCTTTGGAAGTGGATGCCCTGGGCAATTGCCTACTTTGCCCATTCCTTAAAACTTCTCTGGGACCGGATAGAATTGGAGGGGGTGGACTAGCAAGAGGGGGAGGCAGGGAGGTAAAGGAGAAGGTGGGGGGATTAGAATAGGAAGCTTAGACATTGAAAGTTGGGTGCAGGAGAGAGCAAGTTAAGGGGTGCTGTGAGATGGGGCAGGGACTGAGGAAGTTTGGCATGGGGACACATTGGAGGAGGCGGTGTAGAAATGAGTTTATGAATAAAACTAGAAGGATCAGATTTCTCAGGGAAGTGTGAGCACATGCAAAAGTGTTGTGAAAAGTCCCATCTGCTCTGGGCCATTGTGAGGAGAAGGCTGTCTGAGGAGATTGCAGAGTTTGGGGATAGGCAGAGTAGCAATTGATGGAGGACTCCACTTGCTCAATGGGCAGTTTTAAGGGTTAGTAGTTAAAAAAACACAGGAGGTGCCACCCATGGAAGAGACAGTTTTCTAAATCAGCTGAAATTACAGGTTCTACATGGTCTAATGTGGATTGATGGAGGTCCAACAAGGTAAAGATGAAGTGTCTTAAAAAATAATTGCGGACATTACAGAGGCTCGAGTGTCAGTTATGAGTGCCCAAGAAAATACTGCTTTGTGCACATAGCTGTGTGAAATGGCCATGTTTTCAGTGTGCATAGGTGCTGCATTTCATTTGCTTAGGTGTTACACTTAATCACTAGTAGAAGTAGTGATAGATGGATTGAGAGATAGACAGACTGGCATGTAGGCATGCATGCAGAAGGCATCAAAGCTACCAGACACTTATGCAAAGCAGTGGTGGATAGCAGCTGCTAACATTTTTAACAAACAACCGTCATATATGAGTGGAATTAATACATTTGCATTACTAAATACTAATAATTGATTTTTCTTTTTGCAAATTTAGTAACCAACTTTTTGGATTCATTCGGATTATATACCATTTATAATTTGGTTGGGTTTAAAATAGAGAATAAAGAATCATGAGAAATTTACATGGTTAATAAACATGGTTTACAAGGTTAAACAGATCATTCATTTTTTTGTTTTTAATTTTCTGCTGGAACACTATTACACACGTAATTGACACTGGATTTGAGTCACACAATTAGAACGAACCCTCTCCCCCGTTCAACTGGACTTCAAAACTAAATGAAACCCATTCCTATTGAATCGACCTTCTCTTCACTAACACAAACACTTCTAAAGGTAAAGAGAAATGGAAGGTGGGTGAAGTAATAACATTTCCAGGTGGTGCTCCACTGACAGTCTGAGTGCTTCCATTAAAGTACACTATAAGTGATAGCCGGTCTATAGGATAACATGGGACTTGTACCCAGGCAGACCAGGGTTGCTAGCTCCATTATGGTGCTGCCTAGATCAGTGGCAGCTCCTTCACTAAGGCAGAGAAGCATCGCCCCACTGGATTGTAGAAAAAGGAATAATAAAATGATAAAAACGCTATGTTATTATCATTTTAATTTTCCTTGGAGTCAGGGGTGGGGTGGGGCTGGGCTGGAGCAGGGTGGAGGAAGGCTGGAGGAGGGGTATGTGCACCACAAAGTGCACATGTCTGTTTGTTGGGCCGGCCAAACAGACATGAGCACTTTGCATGGTCTCTGCCCGGCTACCCGGAGAATGTGCACAGGCTCCCACTCCAAGTCTGAGCGGCAGAGCAGGCCGCTCAGACCAATCACAACGCTGCTGTCATGCTGGTGACAGCAGCGTCGTGATTGGATGTGGGATCCTGTGTGCAGCCCGGAAGAGGATGAGGGCAGATGAACGCATCTCCCCAAAAAGGTGGGTGGTTTTTTAAAATGTTTTTTTTAACCTCCCCCTTACCCTTTCCCGCCACCCCAGTTCAGTGGCAGCCTCCACCGGCCCAGATATGTCAAGTTTAGTGTCAAACAACGTGCCTTCTTTACCATGACATGAATCTGATGTCAAGGGACAGCTGGCATGTACCCAGGTGATCCCTTAGAAGTTACTCGCCTGTTTGCCTCAACTTCTTTGTGCTCTGGATGGTCAGCCCACTCTTTCCAGTGTCAGCTGCCGCCAAGACAGGGTTCTGACTTCCTGCCAGGTAGTGTGGACACTCCCAGGAGTCAGAGACAAAGGCTGAGGTAGGAAGGAGGTCACACCTCCTGCCCCTCAGTCGGGCTAGTGAATTGGCACTTCAGAGCGGTGAGCTTGAAAGGCTTCACTACCCCTGCTAGCTATTTGTGCTGTCCCCCAGAGGAGGAAACAGCCCTTTCTCTGCCCCAGGCACATTTGCTCATGGACAAACAGGAAATTAGGTATGCAGGGTGCTGAACATCCCCCAGCAGGCTGACCACATCTCTAGGCTGAGCAGCCAAGTCTGTACTCTAAATTTCGATTTCTGCCATCTTAGAAGTGGCAGAATAGACGGTTATTGATAGAAAAAGGTGTCCCACCCCACCGGATGTGGTCACCTTAGGGGTGGATTAGCTGAAGGAGCTAGCTGCCCATTAGCCACTAGCCTCCAAACCCCTTACTCTCCTAAATGCAGGATTTAAGGGACACCCCTGAAACCAGAACCTCAGATTTGAACAACTGACTCCAAGAGGAGCCCTGTGTCACCAGCAAACTGACTTTGCCTGCTGCAACAAAGCAAAAGAGGGATACTCTGTCCCTGAGGCAACAGACTGGGAACTGCATGAATGACCCTTGTCCATGGCTCAAACTTGGCACTCCCGACCAGAGGGACCCTTACGGATGCCAGAAGCACCCTCAGACTCCTCTGGACTAGTGCCACTAGTCCCTTGCAAACTGCAGGTAAAAAAAAAAAACAGGACCTGAAGAATCACCGGTCATCGGGCCCTCCGTGGGATTGTCCAAATTTGGGTGGTCCAGTGTCTTCTGGGAGTTGTAGTCTCATCTGTCCCAAAGTCTCTGGCCGCTATGTCGCTTCTTTGGACCCCGTGAAGGTGCCAAAGCTTTTTGTTATCTTTACTGCTGCCAAGATGTGTTGGTTGCCAGCCCAGTAACTAACCCCCACACTTGACGCTGCAACTGCATAGCACACCGTGCAGCCTGCATCCAACATCAACAATGCAGCCCCTGCTGAGTTTTTGCATCTTCTTTTCTGAAATGTCGTATGAGTGGTAAAATCAGCACCAGTGCAAGTCCTGCTCAACACCACGACAGCCATGACAACTCTGAACCCAGATGCCGCAAGCCAGGTAAAACTGAACTGACTGTCGTGGCCTAGCCCTAGGACCCGCACAACCTTAACCCTGCAAGGGTTCCATGTAACTTGGCTTCTAACTGGTCGTTAGTCACTAGTGTTTTTTCTCCATTGACTTCAACATGATGTTTAAATGGCATTTTTTGCTGTCATTTCATTTTGCTTCTAAAATCTATAACTCGAGTTGTACTGATGAAATTCTGTTCATTTTGGTGTCTAAATTAATATATAAATAAGCTAAATTTTTATAAATTGGAGTTGACTTTCTTTAAAATTGTATCAACTAATTATTGTCTCTGTTCATGCTCTGAAACGTTTAACACATGCTCCTCTAGTAAAGCCTGACTACTTTTAGACACACTACCAGGACTGAGCTAAGGATTTATCAGTGTGAATCCAAGGAACATCTTTGGGATATTGTGAGAGTATTACAAGGTGAGGAATAACCCCTACAAAAGCCTCCACTTTCCTACTTTTGCCTTTTAACATAAGGCCACTGCAATTCAGCAAATGTAAGGGGCAGTTAGCTGGTTTCACGTGAACATGTGTGCACACGTGTGAGGGCTACGCATGGGAGACTTCTGTTGTGCGCAGCCTGGTAACTGTGCACAGGTAACCTGGAGCAGAGTGGGCTCTACATTATTGAATATGGACCTGGGTTAGGCCTCATAATGTTAGTTTACACTCTTTGGGATTGTCAGTGTGACTTACTGTCTTGTCTGCAGTGACACTCAATTATACACCTATGGTTAAGACTGCCTTAAAGTGCAGTTTCACTTGCATTTGGCCTACAGAGATCAGTGATGTATAAAACTGGGGTGGAATCTGTGTTGCAAACCCAAATATGAGAGTTCCAAGATATCATCAATACAGCTTATGGGCCATCCAGACTGTCATTTTTCTCTGGCTCAGCTCAGGATCAGAGCCCAGGCCTTTTGTCACCCTGCTGTACCAAGTTAGCTACATTTCTCTCTCACAGTAGTCACAAAGGCCTCTCCATACAAAGGGAATAATTAACAGTGCTTCACTCAGCTCTTGAGGAAGTAAGCAGTGAGACTGCAGGATCTGCATCCATCAATTAGCTGTTTTACTCTACCACTGAACAAAGGAGTGAGCTCTGACCTCTGAAGCCAACACAGGAGGGGTCTCTCCTGACAATGGCCCTGGCAATGATGTCAGCAACAGGTAGAGCTGAGCCCCCAGAGGTGATGTGACTAGTGACCCCTGGCTGAAGCCATTTTGAATTGTGGTGTGAGAGGGTTTGGAGAAGAGAGGTGATATGTCACCCAAGGATAGACCATAGGCATAGAACTATCCCCTCCCACTTACAATGTCTTTCACAAGGTGGGAAAGCTCTCTCTTGGTTGTCTTTTTCTGCTGGACACTGGACCTGGAAGTGGCAGCCATGGACACTGGATAGAGGAACCCCCAAAAGCCATCTGGACTAAAGACTCCAGTTGCCCCCAGGACCAGTGGGCTTTCTACAGGACCAGGGAAGCCAGCCTTCTTATGCCTCCTGAGGACTAGTTGGGAGAAGAACTGAACTGCGCCATGGAGGAGAGAAGCCCGAGAGTATAAAAAGGCGGCTGCCTGGAGGCAGTGCAACCAGCTCTCCGTAAAGCTTGTCACCTTAGAGGCCAGGAGGCTTGGTGAGAGTGCTCCAGGTGGTGAGGGCTCACCATGGGAACAAAGTGAGCCATAGATGGAGGAAAATGGTCCAACATGGCCCGAGATATGGACAGCTGAAGACTTTGACCTTGACCTCCCCCTTCCCCGCCCACCTTAGCGAGGAGCTCCACTGCTGAGTCTTGGATATAACCTCTGTGGTTGGCCAGAGTCTGGAGGTCAGCGCGTTGACAATCTTCCCTTTTGTTAATCCTAGGAGGGGGCGTGCCTGGGGCCCCCTCCACAGAACTCCAAGGGCCTTGGGATCCCAACTCCCCAGGCCTGTTTAGGAACTCCAGGCCCCTGATGTTGTAATGGATGGGGGAGTGCGGTTGTACTCCAACAAAGACAAATGAGGAAAGTGGGGCCTGGGATCCCAATTCCAGCCCCAGGGAAGAGATGGAGGACAGGGGAGTGCTGGCACATTTGCCACAACTATGGTGGGCCTGCCCAACTTTCCATGCTCATGTCTGGATCGAGCGGGCAGCCACCGCAACAATATGCACCTGCCCGCAGAAGCAGGCAGGGAGAGAGAGAAGCACTGCTGGCTGCTGTGGGCAGCTTTGGAAATGCTGCCCATGCAGGGAGCCAAAGGGTCAGCCAGGGGTGGGCTCCCTGGGCTGCCCAAATGATTGGAGCATGCATGAGTGCCTGGGTGGGATGGGGCATCCCAAACTGAAAAACGCAGACAGCATAAAGAAAACACCAAGCAGCACATCGAAACAAGAGGCTGGAGCCATCTTATATAACATCAACACTCCCGAGGGAGCTCCCCATAATGGTGGGGCTGAAATCGACCAAAGCACCAGTTCTCTGCGTGTGGTGGCCCTAGGATGGTGGTGCTACCATCAAGAAAGGAGAGTAAGGCAGCTACAGGAGCACCACAGCTCCTCCCAAGAAAGCCCCAGACCTGTTTTCAAAGTGTTGTGATCCCAAGTTTAGAGGGTCTTGAAAACAACAACCAACCCAGGATTTCCTTTGGTCCCTCAAGCACTCCTCAGGCTGGAGCAGAAGCTCCACAGCTGTGTGTGCGGTGCTGTGCCCTCCTGCATCTGACTTTATGGCTGCAGGGTCTGTGGCCTAAAAATGGTTAACAGAGGCACAGACGCATGATGTATTGTAAAATACTTTATTTAAAAGTGTTATTCAAAATATTGATGACAAAGCTTTAGTTAAAGAGCGGTTAACCCTTTTGCTGCAAGGCCTCTCTCTGCCAATGTTGAACCCTTTTTTGGCTATTTGGGGTAGTTCGCACTTAGGCCCCCGTAACTTTTTGTCCACATAAGGTACTCATGCCTAATTCATGTCTTTTTTGTTTTAACACATCATGAGGATTCTAAAGTTGCCTAGGGATTGTGGATTCACCTGGAGATGGACCGAGAAAATGGGCAAAACATATAGCCCATACAGTTTTTTGAGAAAAATAGGGGGAAAGTGCTGCAGAAGAAAGTATCTGTTTTTTTCCCTGCAAATGGCATCAACAAAGGGGTTTCAGAGCTAAAATCACCATCTTCCCAGCTTTCAGGAACAGACAAACATGAATCAGAAAACCACATTTTTCAACACAGTTTTGGCATTTTATTGGTGCATAGCCCATTTTTCCTATTTTTGTGCTTTCAGCCTCCTTCCAGTTGGTGGTAGAAATAGGTATGAAACAGCTGGTGGATCCCGGAAAGCTATAGATTTCTGAAAAGTAGACAAATTCTGAATTCAGCACGGGGACATTTGTGTGGATCCTTCAAGGTTTTCCTATAGAAAGTAACAGTTGAAATATAAAAATATTGAAATTGAGTTGAAAAAAATCCCCAGCCATTTGTGTCTATGTTTTAATCTGTACCTTCTTCTAACTATAGCAAATTTTCAAAAGCAATACACTGTTAGGTTTGTCAGACCAATCTGGTTTCTGGGATACATAGGGCTTGTAGGTTCACCAGGAACCCTAGGCACCAAAGGCCAATAACTGACCTTGCATTGATTTTTCATTGTATACTGGGCATACAGAAAGTAATTTGGTAAAAAATAGAGAGTGAAAAATAGATATCAAGGAAACCTATGTATTTCTGAAACGGGCACTGAATATGGAGTTTAGAGGCAGTGGTTATTTGCACATCTCTGAATTTGTGGGTACCCATATCAGCATGTGAATTTGACGGCATTTCTCAAAATTACTTCTTTCTTACCAGTGTCTTACATTTAAAAGGCGCAAATGCAGAGAAAGACAATTGGTAATAACACTTGTTATCTACTATTCTTTGTTTCCCTAAGTCTCCTGATAAAAATGGTACCTTACGTCTTTGGCTCAGCCTAGTGACTGTGATAAGGAAAGGTCCAAACGCAACATGGACATTTCACATTTTTCCACCCAAAACTGACCCTTTTTTTTTGCAATATGCATTGCTGTGGATTTTGGGGCCTAGCTCAGCCCGGCACCTAGAAAAACCTAGCAAACCTGTACATTTTTAAACACTAGACATCTAGGGAAATCCAGGATTAAGTGACTTGTGTGGTTCTCACCAGTGTCTGTTACACAGAATCCATTACAAACCTCAAAATGTGCCTAAAAACACATTTACCTCAAATTTCAGTAATGGAAAGCTCTGGAATTCAAGGGCAGCCACAAACTTCCTTCCACCAAGCATTCCTTTAAGCGTCCCGATAAAAATAGTGCCTCACTTGTGTTGGTAGGCCTACTGCCGAGTACAGGAAGCCGCCCAAAATGCAATGTGGTCATATCACATTTTTCCAACAAAAACTGATTCTTTCTTTGAAGTGTGCCTAGCTGTGGATTTTAGGCCCCGGCTCAGCAGGCACCTAGGGAAACCTAGCAAACCTGTACATTTTTGAAAACTAGATATTCAGGGAAATCCAGGATGGGGTGATTTGGGCATCTCTCATCTGGTTCTGTTACCCAGAATATCTTGCAAATCTCATACTTTGTCTAAAGACACATTTTCCTCATATTTCTGTGATGAAAAGTCCTGGAGTGTGAGGGGAGCCACAAATTTCCTACCACCCAGCATTCCCCCAGGTCTCCCGAAATGCTATGTCACTTGTGTGGGTGGGCCAAGTGCCCAGGACAGGGAAGGGCCCAAACATACTGTGGACACATCATATCACAAAACAACCTGTTTTCGCAAGGGAGTTGCGGGAGTTTTCGCAAGGACTGAGTTTTGGGTCCTGTGCTCGGCGGCCATCTAGGGAATCCTACCAAACCCAAACATTTCTTAAACCTAGACACCGGGGGGGAGGTGTGGCTTGTGCAGATCCACCAATATCTTCTTACCCAGAATCCCCTACAAACCTAATATTTAGCTAAAAAATCACATTCTCCTCACATTTTTGTATGGGATCACTGTGCCGGCACACATTTTTTACCTCCTAGTGTTTCGCTCGGTCTACCAATAAAAGTGATCCCTCACTTGTGTAGGTGGGCCAAGTGCCTGAGACAGGGAAGGGTCAAATATGTGTAGAAATTGAGGGGGAACCAAAGCTGGTCCAAAAGGGCAGTTTTATTCCATATATTTTTAGGCTGACTCTGCTTTTGGCACCCACACAAGTGGGGCAGAGTTTTTATCAGTATAGATGGGGCAATGCTGGATGGTAGGAACTTTGTAGATTCCTGCAGATTCCTGAAAGTGTAGGAAGCTAGTGTGTGGTAGACACCTATGGTGTTATCACCCTATACCTGGTCCAGGTATTCCCTATTAGTGACCTGTAGGCAGTGACTAGGAAGCCAGAGCTCTCTAGAGGTAGCTGTGGATGAGCAGCCAAGACTTATCTAGGAGACATGCAATGCTTATGCTATACCCCTATAGCCACACAGCACTCACACACATGAAAGAACCACACAGTGTTACAAAAATAAAGGTACTTTGTTAGAGTAAGACAAATACTACAATAATGAATAGGCAATCCCCCAACTGGAGGTAAGTAAACACACTATTGTATACACATTAACAATCAGTAAAGAGCGTAGAAAGCAATAAGCATTGGCAATACTTAGTAAAAATAACAAGGGCCATGGGGAGGGCCAAACCATATACTAAAAAAGTGGAATATGAAAGGCAGTCCGCCACCCAAGGAAGTGTAATCAGTAGAAGGGAGCTGGAGGAACTACGAACCCCAAGAGGTGAGTACCAGAGTGACACAGAAAGACCAGGGGAGCAGAGGTAAGTACCCGGTTTTCCCAAAAACCAACAGGAGGACTTTGGAAAATGATTATGCAAGACCCAAACAGGACTGGAACCCAAAGGTGGATCCTGACAGAAAAGGACCTGCAATGCAAGGGGACCAGCTTCACTTTGCGTTGTTGTGTCCGGTGTTGGCAGGAGCCACTACCCACCCTTCTGTGGATGCAGGACCAGGACGACGGTGGACAAATAAAGTCAGAAAAGCAGCACAGGAGACGAAGAGAAGTCCCAGAAGTGACGCAAGTGAAGTCCCATGACAGCAGTCAAGATGTAATCAGTAAGTGGTGCTGGAAAACCACTAACACGCATTGGCAAATGCAAGAGACGGAGAAAAAGGTTTGCAAGGCAGAAGAGGACCAGGAAGGTCCAGGGGACTCGACCCAAGGAGGGGAGTCCGGGGTGACTCTCAGCAGCTGAGAGAGTCATAAGGAGAGGAGGCATCCCCCACAAGCAACCCACTGGCAGCAGGCACAGCAGTCGCAGTGAGGCCCACACAGCACACCTCAAGAAGAGTCCTGGAGAAGCAGACAGGTGACTGTGCTTTGCAGGAAGGAGTGCTGGGGGCTGGGGCTACAAGGAGTCTGAAGATCCCTTGGAGAAGGAGCAAGAAAGCCTTGGTAGCTGCAAGAGTTGCAGTGCACAGGAGTACTGTCCTGCAAGGAAAAACATGGGCTTACCATCTCCCAAGTTGGGCAGCTGGTAGAGCGGACCAAAGGAACTACTCCAGACATCATCTGTGATGCATGATCCACACAGTTTCGGAGGAGAGCAGATCCACGCAGCCAGTCGTCATTGCAGTTGGTGCCTGCAGATGACAGGGAGTGATTCCTTCACTTCAAGGGAGATTCCTTCTTACTTCTTGTGCAGTCTGAAGACTCGCAGTCATCAAAGGATTCACAGCTTGGGAAATGTTGAAGTTGCTTAAAGGAGCCGAAGAAACAATGTTGCAGAGCAAAGTAGTCACTGAAGTTGCAGATTGTCGGTTCCTGGAGGGTACAGTTGCAGTCCCAGTGGCCAGAAGATGAAGTACAGATGCAGAGGAGTCATGCTGGAATCTTGCACATCAATTCTAATGACCAACCTAAGAGGGAGACCTTTAATAGCCCAGGAAGGGGGTTTTGTCACCTGCAAGGTGACCACCTATCTGGAGGGGGCTGTGACGTCACCTGCCTGACGTGGTCACTCAGATGCTCCCAGGGGCTTCTGCACATCTTGGATTCAAGATGGCAGAACCAAGTGGCCACCTGGAGGAGCTCTGAGCACCACCCTTGGCGTGGTGATGGACAGGGGGGTGGTCACTCCCCTTTCCTTTGTCCAGTTTTGTGCCAGAGCAGGGACCGGGGTCCCTGGACTGGTGAAAACTGGTTTATGCAAGGAGGGCACCAAATGTGCCCTTCAAAGAAAACCAGTGGCTTGGGGAGGCTACCCCTCCTAATCCTTGTAACGCCTATTTCCCACAGGAAATTCTTTGTTCTGCCTTCCTCTGCCTGAGCTAGTCAAGCAGTAGGAGGGAAGAAACCTGTCTGAGGGGTGGCAGCAGCGCAGGCTGCCCGGAAAACCCCAGAAGACTGGTAGGAACAATACTGGGGGGGTCCACTAAGGGGACCCCAGAGTGAATGGGATCATACAACCAATACTGGCAACAGTATTGGAGTATGATCCCGACATGTGTGATACCAAACATGCCCAGGTTCGGAGTTACCATTATGTAGTGACCTGTGTCCAGTACACGGTTAAAATGGCTTCCTTGCACTTTCGAAGTCCAGTGCAATGGAGCTGGAGTTTGTAGGGACACCTCTGCTCATTCAGGTGTGCCCTCACACACAGGAACTGGCACCCTGCCCTCTGGGCTAAGAGGGCATACCATAGGGGTGACTTACAGTGACCTGGTGCAGTGACCACCATGTCACTGCATGTAAAAGGGTGCATGCACCTTTCCACGCAGGCTGCAATGGCAGGCCTGCAGACACATTTTGTATGGGCTGCCATGGGCAGCACAATACATGCTGCAGCCCATGGAGAATCCCTGGTGCCCCAATGCCCTGGGTACCTAAGTACCATATACCAGGGACTTATATGGGGGCACCAGTTTGCCAATTGTAGGGTGTGCAAAAGTCCTAAGCAACCAAATTTAGAGGGAGAAAGCACAACCACTGGGGTCATTGGTTAGCAGGATCCCAGTGAAACAGTCAAAACATATCGATAGCAGGAAAAATGTGGGAGTAACCATTTTAAAAAGAGTGACTTTCCTACAGGAAGTTTCTATCACAGAAATGTAGGGAAATGTGTGACTTCAGGCAAAGTTGGAGGTT
The DNA here is from genome assembly GCF_031143425.1 of Pleurodeles waltl. Taxonomy (NCBI): domain Eukaryota; kingdom Metazoa; phylum Chordata; class Amphibia; order Caudata; family Salamandridae; genus Pleurodeles; species Pleurodeles waltl. Next base: position 602,926,328 of record NC_090449.1, read on the forward strand.
TGCAGTGCATTGTGGGTAAGAAAATGGTGGAGAGTGCACACCACCATGGACTTCCCCAGTTGTCTACTTTTCATAAGTGACTGGGTCTGGTAGGTTTTTCCAGGATGCAGCCTACCCAAGCCCAAAAAATGCATCCACTCAACTTTGCAAGGGGGACGATTTTGCGAGTTAGCAAATTTCTGCTGGCCCATATGTGAAATCAACACCCAAAAGAGTCAAATCTCCTTTTGCTTGCCATTGGGGTGTAGATACTTTAGTCAGCGGAAGACGGAGCAGCAATACTGTGCCCTGGGGTGGTGGGGGCATTTCTTGGCAGCCCTCACCCCTAAACTATTAAAATAAATGTCCCTGGTGCCTAGCGGGCTTTCGGGGGGGGTGGGGGGGGGGTGAGAGGGGAGGACAGGGAGCTGATTGGGGGCTGTTGCTCCCATCTGCCTCCCAATGGGAGCAGAAAAACTGTGCCCATTTTTTTAGGATGGGGATATTGCCATGCCCATACTAGGCAGCCCCACCCCTACGCTAAAAAAAGAATCCTTGGTACCTAGTGGGCTTTCTGCCCCACCAGGGGGACAGATCAGAGTCTCATTCTTTACTATCCTCAATAAGTGCAGAAAGATTATGGTTATGGAAGTAAGTGATGGAATGAAGTGCTACCATGACATGTGATTCCAGTCTCAAACTGGGACAATATTGGCCTCATGTAACCTGACACTGCCAAATGTGATTATGTGCTGTATTGTATGTGAAGGGGGTGTACTGTGAATTTGAAGGCCATGGCCCTTTTGGGATCAAATGTAATGTTGTCAAAGATGTATGTAAATTACTGTGCAGTACTTAGTAGTGTGTGTGTAATAAATGTAATTTTCCTTTTTCTAAACAAAAAGCACTGACTGGACAATTATTTACTGTGTGTTATTATTGTGTGCCAGCGAATGGATATTACTAGCCTACACCACCTGTCTTGAGTAGGCCTTGGACTGCTCTGCTCCGCTACTCTGAGGGAGTCAAGCGCTACAATTAGGTGGTTGGTTCCCATTGGAGAGTTAATGGGGGCCAATTACTTGTGCAGGCCACACAACTAATGGTCCATTTCCTCACAATGGCCAAGGAATTAATTGCACCTGTATATCCAGGGTTGAATGTGACTGGCAGCCAGTCTCGCATAGGCTTTGGGAAATCACCTATAGTTTAGATCTCTTGCTGGAAGAGTGGTAAACCTGCCCTGAAGCATGTATAAACCTATCAGCCTGCCTGCAGAGAGAAGGCAGGAGCCTTCCTACCTTGGAGGAGAAGAGACTGTCCAGGAAGAAGGGACATGCAGCGCTCCCCTAGTAGCTGTGGGTTGCTCTAAGGGTCTCGGTAGGATTGAGGCATCAGAATAACCCACCAGACTCTCTTTATGGTTCCAGGTGGGAACCTCAACACTGCAACAGTGTGATTGCTGAGGCCTGTTCAGGGCTGTAGTTGCATGTTGTTATCAGCCTGTGTCAGAACACAACACCAAAGGCAAGCACGTCTGAGCCAGACCGTCCCCAGTTGCCTGGACCCCTGCCTATTTCAATAGTGGTGAGAGACACTGGGTTAGATACTCCTGTGAGGCCTTGCTTGCTACGGCCCCAAATGGCTCAAACTTGCCTAACTGTGATAAAGGAAGGGGCATCTGGGATGCAAGTATGGTGAGCGGTAAGTGTGGCTGTTCGAGCAATAAGGCGCTAGATGTGGTATCGAAAAATCTTACGATCAGGAGGAAGGGGGCAGATAAATACCATACTGGGTTCCGAGGGAAGCGAACGTGACGTTAGGGGCTGTGGATGTTACCTATGACCCAAAAATCAGTTCTATATATTTCAACAACAGATCTCTTCTCAGACATTGTATGGAAATTCGGGATACTATTCACAGTTTCAAACCTGACTTAGCTTTTGTTACAGAAGTGTAGCCCTCTATGTCAGAGCCAACACTGATGGTGCTGGTTGGGCATAAGGTGCTAATGAGCAACCGTAACGGTAGATAGGGGGCAGCATTGCAATCATTTTTAGGGATATTTACGAATGTATGGAGGTGAGCAATCCCCATTAGGGAACTGCAAGATTATTATTTTTTTATCCGCTCTGCCTTAATTCTACGATTATCTTAGGTGGAGATTTTGTATATAGACCCCCTAATTATAACTCTCATTTGGCAGCCACCATATATACACTGTTGTCTCCATTGTTGTTTTGTTTAAGGTATGAGCATTGTTTGCTGATTGGTGATTTCAATCTTTAGTTTGAAGATGTAATGGATTTGTTGAGTAGGAATCTAGAGAATGAGATGCAAATAAAGCATCTAAATTAGTGGATAAAGGGTGCAACACATAAGGCAGGACATACTCTTGACTTGTTGTTTTCTAATTTGTGCACTATTATGATACAATCCATGGATCCCAACACCTGGTCAGATCACTTTTTGAATAAATTCTCATTCCCTGTGCTATGTAGACCCCCTGCTAAATATAAATCCACTCCTGTTTTGGGGAGACTATGGAGGAGAAATAATCTAGAGTTTTCACAAAGAATTTCAGCCCTCCTATGATGAGAATGGATCAGTTTCTAGAAACAAATGTCAAAGCATTTGAAAAAGCTATCACAAAGGTGTTAGATGCCTGTATGTCCCAGAAATTATGGAATCCCACTAGAGTATCACCATCTGAGAAGTGTTATTCCAATCAATTAGAAAAATTGAAGGGGGACTGCAAAGTCCTAGAATGCTGTTGGCAGCTCTCCAAAAGCCCAGAGGATTGATTGGCTTTTAGAACCTCACTAAAAGCCTATCACAAACATCTCAGACAAGCAAAAACACAGTATTTTGTGCGGAGACTGGAGGAAAACAGTGGCTCATCGTGAGAGCTATTCAAAATAGTTAAGGAATGGTCCCACCCTGTCCCTTTAAACCAGACAACCATAGCCTCAGTTCAGAAATGTGAGAGACTGGCTATATTTTTTAATGAGATCACCTCGATGTATTTGTTCTTTCAGACTCGACTCCCTATGGAAGATAACTTTCTTAGAGATTCCAGCCCTCACCTTGAGGCTTCAGCACATTGGGGCAGGTTTTCAGATCTTACATCTGAAACAGTGGAGAAAATCATGACAAAGGTGAAATCTGATTCACGCCTGGATCCCTGCCCTCATATGTCACATGGCTTTTCAATTATTTGCTGAAAAATGCAGAATATCCATCCATCTAGAAAGCAAGCCGTGGTTTTGCCATTGTCAACGTAATCCAGACTGAACATGTCTATCCTGTCTAATTACCACCCTATCTTGCTCTTGCCTTATATGGCTAAAGTGCTGAAAAGATTAGTTAATGCTCAACTGTTGCATTTCCTTGAGAGCAATGTTCTGCTAGATGTCACCCAAATAGGATTTAGAGCAGAGGTCTTCAAACTAGGGGACGGCCTCCCTTAGGGGGGCCTCAAATGATCCCAGGTGGGGCACCAGACACTGGCCAAAATAAGCATTATACAGATAACATGCCTTTGTTTTAAGCAGAAGCATATTATTGCATTTTTAAAAAGGTAACAGTACTTAACTGCAATGTTTAAAAAGGTCTAGACATTTAAACATTGCCATCTTTATAAAACAATTGTGAAAAATTCTGAGGGGGGCCCCAAATGTTTTTATTCTTCAACTGGGGGGCGTGGCATCAAAAAGTTTGGAGACCACTGAATTAGAGCCAATAATAGCACTGAATCAGAGCCAATAATAGCACTGAATCTACATTGCTGGAGGTACTGAACAGCATTAGATCAGGGGCTGATCAATGTAATGCATTAACCTTAACCTTATTAGATTTGTCCACAGCTTTTAACACAGTCCCTCACTCTCTATTAATGCTTAGATTACATGAAGTCGGTCTACGCTCTGCCACCTTGCAGTGATTTGGATCTGTCTTGGGTAATAGATCCCACTCCATAAGGCTGTCCCCCTTCAATTCAATTTCCTGCTTGCTCAACTGCGGGGTCCCTCAAGGGTATTCTCTTAGCAATTCCTTGTTTGACACCTATTTCTCTTCCTTGGAAGGCCTTGTTAAGACCTGGGGCTTTGAGATTCTCTTGTATGCTGATGACACCCAGCTTTTCATTTCTATTGACGAGAGACACACAAAGACACAAAGGAACTTGATAGGCTGCGTGTCTGATGTTGATAAATGAAAGCAGACATTGTCTGAAACTCAACACAGACAAAACCGAATTCCTGCTCTTCGGAGGGGCAAACCAAGTGTAGAAGGATGCATGGTGACATTCTATCCTGCGTCCTGCTCCCGAACCAAAAGGAGTAGCTAAGAATTTGGGATTCCTTCCATAGCGTGTACTATATCAGAGTTTAGTTCTATAAAATGGGGAAGGTGACAGAGGTTTACTGTCTGAGGGGATGTGGATGCCAAGGGACATTCTTACATATCCTTGGGATTGCCCAGCACTGAGTGGGCTTTGGGAGGGAGTGGCACACAGGGTTGAGGCTGCAACTGATGTGCAGATAATCATGGGAGCTCCACTGGGCATATTGGGGATTTGGAGTGAACTGAATACAACCTTCTACCAAAGCATATTATTCAATTTTATGACAAGACCGGAGGCTCCTATTATGCGTTTCTTTTCTCGCTTTATTTAATGAGCAGCAGTCAAGAAACTACAAATCCCATAAGGCTTAACATCTGTAACCAATGGGATTAGAAACGTAGTTCAAAACATACCAGAACCAATAATAATAACGCTATGCCATTGTGACATCACTTGACTGCAGACAGCCCTCTTTTCTTGCTGCTGCAGTCAAGATAAGTCGCACTTTCATTTATTCACACTCCGTTTGTGATTTATTTATGTAATGTTGTTCATTTTAAATGATATTATATTTTTCAAAGCATGCTGTGTCGACGGCAAGTTGCCGCATGTGTGTTTTAATTGACGTTTGCTCGTAAACAGCGCTCGCGCTGTTATGAGCTCAACGCTCCTAACTGTCAACGCGCAGATGTTGTTTTCATTGTAGCGCGCGGCGCGCGCGTGCTCCGAATTCCAGGCATTCCTCTGCCTCAGGCTGCAACCGTCTTTTGGATTGCTCCTGAGGAGAGGACGCCGAGTGGAGGACGCTTCGTTCACACACTAGTTCTTTTTCCTGAACAACGTTTTGTTGTTCCAACTCGACTTTTGGGATACCATTAACCCCTAGCACACCCATAGCTCTGGTTTTTCATTTTCCCTTTTTATTTAAAGGGACTCCGTTTTTTCCTGGCAAAGTTTTTCCCCCTTTTAAATTGTAACAAATTTATTTATTTCAATTTTAGATATAATTTGATTGTTCCTTGGCTTACACAGAATTTTTTATGAATTTTAGCCACCATGGAACCTGGCACTTCCACTATGGAGCAGGGTGCTTCCACTGAATTGGAAGATATCAGACATGAACTCTGTAATTTTGTTAGAAGTTCTGTCCATCAGGCAGTATCTTCCTCATTACAAAAATTATCAAAAAATCTGGAGAACAATTTTTCTAATTTAATCTCCAAATCGGCCCAGACTGCGGGGGAATGCAGTATACGTCCACCAGCAAGGCCAGGTGCGGGGACGCAAATGGAAAGTGAGACCTTCTCACACACGACAGAGGACGCGGTTCCTCACAAGGCTCCTGCCAAGGAGTATAAAAATATGGCTCCAAAATCTTCTTTGAAACGGAAATCTAAGGAACGTAATGTTCTTCCTGTTATTTCTCCCGTTATTCAGGATACAGATGAGGACATGCCTGATGTAGATTCAGATTCATATATATCTGACAAGGACGATGATGATTCTTTCTCCATGCCTCCTCCTAAAAAATCAAAAGTAGCGTCTGCTACTCCTTCTCTTTTTGATTCAGAAGGGTTCCCTATGTTTGATCCCTCTCAAATTCATCACCCCAATTCTACTGAGTGGTTTCCGGCTGATCATGTGGGCCGTTATGTGGCACAGAAACTATTTTCACCTCTAGATAAACAAACTAGGTCTAAACTAAAGTCAGAGTGCCCTCGTCCTGTACTTTCCAATAAGGCCACTATCACCCCTACCATTGACCAACAAATGCTGACTTTCTTCACCAAACAGGGTAAGGACCCTCGCAAAGGTGTGGACAAAGCATGGTCCTCTTGCCAGGACAAACTTTTAGACATTACAGGTCCACTTACTAGGATTTTTGATCTCGTCGAATCAGCCAGACTAGAGGGTGCCTTTTTAGACCCGGAAGAATTATCATTATGGGGTCAAGGTTGCTTCTGCCTTCTAGGAAATGCAAATTCCTCTCTCATACACGAGAGGCGCAAAGGCCTACTTATCAAACTAGATCCCAAACTCATTCATTTGGCATCCGTTCAACCCCAACTTCAATCAGATGGACAACTCTTTGGAGATTCCTTCATAAAAGACCTTGGCAAATACGTGGCTACTTTTACCTCATTAGACAAGGCCCAACAGTCAAGGAGGAAGATGTTTCACCAACGTGTTTTTGCCAGGGCCGGTAGAGGCAGGAGTCGCTTTACCGGCCATGGTTCCACTATTCAAGGCTCCAGAGGCTATTACAGTTCCTACCAGCAGGACTTTAGACCTCAATTCTACCCCCAACGGGGCAGAGGATATCGTTCCAGGTCCGCCAGACATTCCAGAACCTCCAACCCAGCAGGTAAGCCTCCAAGTCGGTTCTCTCCCGACAGGGGGTCGTATTTTCCATTTTCTATCAAATTGGCAATCAATAACCGCAGATGTTTGGGTGTTAAACACGGTTCTAGGTTACAAAATAGAACTTTATTCCACTCCGGTCCAAACTTTTTTCCAAGCTCCTCCCCAATTTTCCACAGAAATGGTTCATCTAATATCTCTCGAAGTAAATACACTATTGCAGAAACAGGCGATTGCACCCACTCATCCTCATCCGTCGGGATTCATCAGTCCTATTTTTCTTGTTCAAAAGAAGAACAAAAAGATGCGTCCAGTCATCAATTTAAAACATTTCAACCGGTTCGTAGTATACCGGCATTTCAAAATGGAAACAATTCTCCATCTCAGAGACATACTTCTTCAGAACGACTGGATGGTCAGACTGGATCTACAGGACGCTTATTTAGTGGTTCCTGTTCATCCGGAATGCAGAAAATTTCTTCAATTTCAATGGTCAGATCAAACGTATCACTTTACCTCTCTGCCCTTGGGTCTATCGTCAGCCCCATGGTGCTTTACCAAGCTCATGAAGCCCATAGTAGCCTTTCTAAGAGCTCAGGGGATAAGATTCTTAATTTACCTAGACGATATCCTCATCTTAAGTCAGTCACCTCAAACTCTTCTGGCCCACCTAAAAACAACCTGCACTCTGTTGGAAGACTTGGGTTTTCTTATAAACAGGGAAAAATCTCTCCTAATACCCTCCCAAATCATAGAATTCCTGGGATTTCAGATCAATTCTCTATCAGCTACCCTTCTTTTACCTTTGACAAAAATTAAATCAATAAAATCAGAGATTTTACAAATTCTCCGCAATTCTCTCATTTCCCTCCGAACTCTAGCTCGAATTGTAGGTCTTCTCTCCTCCTCTATCCAGGCAATCTTCCCAGGTCCCTTACACTATCGCTCACTTCAAAGATTGAAGATTCAGCACCTAAGAAAGGGGCTCTCTTATTCCGATCTCGTCCCTTTAGACATAGAGTCACGCACAGAGCTTCAATGGTGGATAGACCATTTGGATGCTTGGAACGGAAAAAGTATCTTTCCATCAGCCCCAGATCTTGTGTTAGAATCCGATGCAAGTCATCTGGGCTGGGGGGCCCGTTGTGGTCCCATCTCGACTGGAGGTACATGGTCATCCGAGGAGTCCAAATTGCACATCAATTGTTTAGAGATGCTTGCAGGCTCCTTTGCAATCAGAAGTCTTGCAAAACGCAAAGTACATTGTGCAATCCTTCTCAGGATGGACAATATCTCCGCAGTCAGATATATAAACCATCTTGGGGGTACAAAGTCCAAACCTTTGGCAGATCTAGCCAAGAGCCTTTGGGAATTTTGCCTCTCACACCATCTTTCGGTACATGCAGAGTATCTTCCAGGAGTTCTCAACACGGTGGCAGATTGGCACTCCCGTCACCTTCGAGACTCCAGCGATTGGAAACTTCACCCTTCAGTGTTCCACCACATACAATCCCTATGGGGTCCGTTCTCCATAGACCTATTTGCATCTCAACACACAACTCCCTCAGTTTTACACTTGGCGACCAGATCCCTTAGCCTTAGCATCAGATGCTTTCTCACAAGACTGGTCTCATTCCCTCAACTACGCCTTTCCCCCTTTTATAATGATCAACATGGTCCTGGCTCATGCCAGACGTCAACATGCCTCTCTCACCCTCATAGTCCCATTTTGGCAATCCCAAATTTGTTTTCCCGCACTTTTGGAACTGTCAATAGATTTTCCCTTGTTAATTCCATCCTTCCATGATCTACTACTAGACCCTCTTCAACATTCTCATCCACTTATTCTGAACAATATCCTAACCCCCCTATCAGACTGGAAAATCTCAGGGGTTCCCAATCTTCCCCTGTCATTTCGGCAGAAGCTTCCCAATATATCTCAAACTCCTGGGCCCTAGGCACCAAAAAAGCCTACAAGTCAGCCTGGTCTCTTTGGGACTGCTGGTGTGTGTGGGAAGACAAATTAATCCCTTTTCAGCAGATGTAATTTTTATCATAATTTTTTTTGCCTCAGAAGCCAGTAAAGGTAAAGCATTTCGCACTATCAATCTCTACAGATCTGCTATTTCTTCTAACCATATTCATGTCCATGGGAAACCGGTAGGTGAACATCCGATGGTATGCCGATTATTAAAGGGAGTAAAATTTTCCAAACCTCTGTTAGCAAAGTACAATCAATTGTGGGATGTTAATATTGTTTTAAAATATTTGATTTCATTACCAGATAATTCGAATTTATCTTTAAAACTTTTATCTGCCAAGTTGACAATGTTATTATGTTTGGTTTCTATTAAACGTTTATCAGATGTAAAGGCTTTGGACGTTTCCACCCGTCAGTTCACCCCTTCGGGGGTGTTATTTTCGGTTGTACGACGTACCAATACCAATTTATCGTCATCTTTTATCCTTATTTTCCGCTCCAACCGAAATTATGTGTGGGACAATGTCTCAAGGTTTACGAACATAGGACCGCAGATTTGAGAACATCCTCTTCCCAACTTCTTATATCCTTCAGGAAACCCTATAACCCGGTTTCTTCTGCTACATTAGCCCGTTGGGTGAGATTGATTATGTCCCTGGCTGGTATCGATGTTTCCAAATTCGGGGCTCACTCCTCCAGAGGGGCTATGGCTTCCAAAGCTTTCTGGGCAGGATCCCGTTTAGAGGATATTCTGAAATCTGCGGATTGGTCCAACGATAATACTTTTAAAGTATTTTATTGCAAACCGATTGATAATGTTTCATTGAATGTAATTAATATGCTTTAAACTCGCATAATAGGAGCCTCCGGTCTTGTCATAAAATGTAGATTTTCCTAGTCTATGACGGAAAGTCTTAATTTTATTAAAGACACGAAGGCGAGTATTATCCCACCTCTTGTATAACTTATTTCTCCCTCCCTTTCCTTAGTTCCGGTTTCGACTACTCAGACAACGTCCTAATCGGATCTCGTCAGACCATCCGACTGTTTCGCTTCCTTCAAACTTTGGATCGTCTTCTCCTGTTTGGCCGGACCATTCCTTCCTCTGCAAGATTTTAGACTTTGTCTCCGATGTGTTTGCTTTCCTTATGGCACTGTTTATTCTGTGTTTATTACTCCCGTTGTTCACTGTTAATTAACTTCATTCGCAAGAAAAGAGGGCTGTCTGCAGTCAAGTGATGTCACAATGGCATAGCGTTATTATTATCGGTTCTGGTATGTTTTGAACTACGTTTCTCGTCCCATTGGTTACAGATGTTAAGCCTTATGGGATTTGTAGTTTCTTGACTGCTGCTCATTAAATAAAGCGAGAAAAGAAACGCATAATACTCGCCTCCGTGTCTTTAATAAAATTAAGACTTTCCGTCATAGACTAGGAAAATCTACATTTAGGGTTTCTTCTCGCAAAAAGAAAAAAAGTGCAGAAAGTGCGATCCTCAGTGCTCCCAGGCATACACAACTGGGAAAGGGAAATGGACATAAACTGCATGCAAGAAAGAAAAACTATGAAGGGAGAGGGTGCCTGAAGAAATTCGAGAAGCTCTGGAAAGCTGAAGAATAAGGTATTTGTGATGCCAGTGAACTCAGCGGGTGGGAAAGGGTGGGGGAAGAAAAAGATGGGAAGTTGGGTAGGCATGTACATGTTTAAATGGTTGGAAAATCAATACAATGCTTTTAAGAAAAAATTGGGACTTCTAATAGATAATTGTCCCTCTCTGCTGGATCAAGTGAATGCACTGTGCCGTAGATGTTTTGGACTCCTAAGCATGCTGCAGAAGCTTTTTTGATGGATCCCGGCAATGTGGCTAAGGAACGTTATTCAGGTGCTAATTATAAGCAGACTAGACTATGGCAATACCCTGTATCTAGAAATGGCTGACTGTCTCTTCAATCCCCTTCCATTCAACCAAAATGAAGCAGCCAGCCTGATTGACAACAGCACTAGAAGAAGTTCGGCTCGGCTTGTCTGAATACGCTTCACTGGCTTCCAGTGAGCAAGACAGCCAAGTTTAACCTATTATGTTAAGTACATAAGGCACGCCACAACACCTCACCAGAAATTATTTCACGATCGAGTGCTTTTTACAAACCAGTTTGAGTGCTTCAATCAGGGGTGCCTCCTTCGCTATGGTGAAGGAGCGTCACCCCCTGGCCAGAAGCCAGGAGATGAAAAATGAAACGGTAGTTGCACTTTCATTTTATTTTTCATCTGGCTCAGCCAGCAATTCAGGGAGGGGAGGGGAGGGAAGGGCTTGACCTCGGGAGCTGGAAGGGGGGAGGAGGGGAGAGTGCACCTAACTGCCCATGTGAGTTTGACCACCTGTCTGAGGCCGTCCAAACACACATGCGCACTTAGGTTTCTCCAGCCCAGCTGTGTTTTAACAGCTGAGCTGGAGAAACTGCACAGGGCATTGTCTAAGTGGCAGTGACTGCCACTCAGACCAATCCTGATGTTGCTTTCATGCAATGTTTGGCATGAAAGCAGTGCCAGGATTGCTGGAGAGCCTGTGCTGGTGTCCCAGTGAATGCTGGGACACCACATGCAGGGAAGAGGAGCGCGAGGCGGCAGGAGACGGAGGTAAGGTGAGTTAAATTTTTTTTATTTTTTATTATTTCTCTTCCCCCCCCCCCCTCAGTCTGTATCCCCTCCCTCCACCCCTCCCCTTGAGATTTGCGGTGGCCGCGTCACATCAGCCTCTGGTGTGTAGCAGACGAATTAAGAAAAAATGTGTGGCACTTTTTAAATCACCTAGCAGCACCCCACTGGAATTCTCTGCCCCTGGAAATTCACCCAGTTGGACATCTCCCCACTTTTCAGAAGCGACTGAAAACCTGGTTCACCCTGTAGTGGTGTTTAGCATATGGAGTTTTTGTATCAATCAATGACACTTATAAAGCGCGCTACATACCCGTAGGGTCTCAAGGCGCTGGGGGGGGGGGTGCCGCTACTGCTCGAATAGCCAGGTCTTCAGCTTCTTCCTGAAGGAGAGGTGGTCTTGGGTCAGGCGCAGGTCGGTCGGGAGGGAGTTCCAGTTCTTGGCGGCCAGGTAGGAGAAGAACCTTCCTCCTGTAGTCGCTCTTCGGATGCGGGGGACGGCGGCGAGGGCGTGGTTGGCTGATCGGAGGTGGCGCGTGGGAGCGTAGAAGTTGACTCGGCTGTTGAGGTAGCTCGGGCCTTGGTCGTGTAGGGCTTTGTGTGCGTGGGTGAGGAGGCGGAAGGTGATTCTCTTGTTGACGGGGAGCCAGTGCAGGTCTCTCAGATGTCCGGAGATGTGGCTGGATCGTGGGATGTCGAGGATGAGTCTGGCTGAGGCGTTCTGGATCCGCTGGAGTCTCTTCTGGAGCTTGGCGGTGGTACCGGCGTAGAGGGCGTTACCGTAGTCCAGTCGGCTGGTGACGAGGGCCTGGGTGACGGTCCTCCTGGTCTCGGTGGGGATCCACCAGAAGATCTTCCGAAGTGTGCGTAGGATGTTGAAGCACGCCGAGGAGACGTTGTTGACCTGCCTGGTCATGGAGAGGGAGGAGTCCAGGATGAAGCCCAGGTTGCGTGCATGGTCTGTCGGTTTGGGTGCGGTGCCCAGGGCGGGAGGCCACCAGGAGTCGTCCCAGGCGGAGGGTGAAGAGCCCAGGATGAGAACCTCCGTCTTGTCCGAGTTCAGTTTCAGGCGGCTGGTCGTCATCCACTCGGCTACCTCTTTCATCCCTTCGTGCAGGTTGGCTCTGGCGGCGGCGGGGTCGTTGGTCAGGGAGAGGATCAGCTGGGTGTCGTCGGCGTAGGAGATTATGCTGAGGTTGTGTTTGCGTACGATGGCCGCGAGGGGGCTCATGTAGACGTTGAAGAGGGTGGGGCTCAGAGATGATCCTTGTGGGACGCCGCAGATGACTTCGGAGGCCTCTGACTTGTACGGTGGTAGGCGGACTCTCTGTGTTCTTCCGTCGAGGAAGGAGATGATCCATTCCAGCGCCTTGTCCTTGATTCCGATGTTGCTGAGGCGCCGTACTAGGGTGCGGTGGCAGACCGTGTCGAATGCCGCGGAGAGGTCTAGGAGGATGAGGGCCGCTGTTTCTCCATTGTCCATCAGGGCTCGGATGTCATCGGTGGCGGCGATGAGGGCGGTCTCGGTGCTGTGGTTGGCTCGGAAGCCGGACTGTGAGGGGTCGAGGGATCCGTTCGTCTCGAGGAAGGCGGCCATCTGCTTGTTGACGGTCTTCTCGATGACTTTGGCTGGAAACGGGAGAAGCGAGATGGGGCGGTGATTCTTGAGGTCGGTGGGGTCCGCTGTTGGTTTCTTGAGTAGAGCGCTGAGTTCGGCGTGTTTCCAGCTCTCGGGGAAGATGGTGGTGTCGAAGGATGTGTTGATGATGTCTCGCAGGTGGGGTGCGATGACAGCGTCGGCCTTGTTGAAGACGTGGTGAGGGCAGGGGTCGGTCGGTGATCCGGAGTGGATGGAGTTCATCGTGCGGATGGTGTCTTCGGTGCTGATCGGGGTCCAGGCGTGGAGGGTGGTGGTGGGGGGTGGTTGTTCGGTCATGGTGTGCGTTGGTTGGTTGTTGAAGCTGTTGTGTATGTCCGCGATCTTGTTGTGGAAGTATGAAGCGAGGGAGTTGCAGAGGTCTTGTGATGGGGTGATTTCGTTGTTTCCCGCGCTGGGGTTGGAGAGCTCATTCACGATGTTGAAGAGTTCCTTGCTGTTGTGTGCGTTGTTGTCCAACCGGTCCTTGAATGCTGTTTTCTTGGCGGCGCGGATCAGCTGGTGGTGTTTCCGGGTGGCAAGTTTGTAGGAGGTCCTGTTGTCCGGTGTTGGTTCCCTTTTCCAGACTTTCTCGAGGGCTCGGAGGTTCTTCTTGGAGCACTTGAGTTCGTCGGTGAACCATGGGGCCTTCTTGCTGCCGGGTCTGCTAGGCGGGGTCCTCAGCGGGGCGAGCTCGTCCGCGCAGTTGCTGATCCACTTCGTGAGGTTGTCGGCGGCCTGGCTGGGGTTCGCTGAGCTGGCAGGAGGGTGCTGGCTCAGGGAGGTGGCGAGCTGGTCTGCTGTGATCTTGTTCCAGCTTCTGTGGGCGGCTTGTTGCTGGTGTTGGTGGGTCGTCGTTCTCTTGAAGGTGAAGTGGACGCAGCTGTGGTCCGTCCATTGAAGCTCTGTGGCGTGGCTGAAGAGGATGTCTGTGCTGGATGAGAAGACGGCGTTGAGTGTGTGTCCGGCGAGGTGGGTGGGGGTGGACACCAGTTGCTTGAGTCCCAGGTTGGCGAGGTTGTCGAGCAGGGTGCTGGTGTTGTGGTCGTTGTTGTTCTCCAGATGGTAGTTGAGGTCTCCCAGGAGGATGTAGTCAGCGGAGGGGAGGGCATGCGGGCTGACGAAGTCGGCGATGTCCTCGCTGAATTGCGTGCGTGGACCAGGGGGTCGGTAGATCAGGGTGCCTCTGAGGGTGGTGTTCGGGTTGGTGTGGATCTGGAAGTGCAGGTGTTCGGCACTGGTCAGGGTGATGTCGGTGCTGGTCGTGATCCGGATGGTGTTTCTGTGGATGATGGCGATGCCTCCTCCCATCTGGTTGGCGTTTCGGTCCCTCCGGACGATCTTGTAGCCCTCTGGGATAGCGATGGCGATGTCGGGAGCTGAAGAGGCGTTCATCCAGGTCTCCGTGAGGAAGGCAACGTCCGGGGCGGTGGCGTCTAGGAGGTTCCAGAGTTCGATGGCGTGTCTGTGGACGGAGCGGGTGTTGAGCAGGATGCACTTGAGGTGGGTGCTGCTGGTGTTCGACTTGGCGGGTGCTGGTGTGCGTCTGGTCTGGGTGCGGGAGAACTTGCAGGCGTGGCAGCTGAAGGGTCCGTGGGTGCGTCGTGGTGTGGCTTGGTGGCAGTCTGGGAGTCGGCCGGTGTTGAGAGCGATGAGGGTGGCGGCGGAGTACGTCAGGCGGGTCGGTCTGGATCTTCTTTGGCCAGGGATCCTGGCGCTGGACGCGATCCGGTCGCGGACGGGCGCAGACGGGCTTACCTTTGGCGCGCCTTCGGCGCACCATCGGCGCGCCCGCTGCGCGTGACCGCTGCGCGTGACCGCTGCGCGTTCGCACGGTCGCCATATAAGGCGAAGTGCGCGGGTGGGCGGGGCAGCTGGGAGGCGGGAGCGGGGAGGGAACAGAAAGGAAAAAGGGGCGTGGTCAGCGGTGGTGGCGGGAAGCGGGGAGCGGGGAGGGAGGTGGGCAGACAGGCAGGAGAACGCAAAGGGCTGAAACTGACTAGAAAAAATACAGGCACAAAAGTCAGACAAACGCTGGTAACACGGGAGGAAAATGAAGAAACTGATTAGAAAAAAATACAGGCACAAAAGTCAGGCACAAGCTGCTAACACGGGAGGAAAATGCAGTTCAAACAAGCACAAATGCTAGACAAAACAAGCAAAACCGACGCCAGCGGCGTCAGCCGGCAGCGAGGCAGGCAGCGAGGCAGGGGCAAGGCGAGGGGGCACACACAGCAGCTGGTGGCCGTGCGGCGCGGGGGTGTCCCACAAGTGGGTCACACTCACCTGCGTTGCACGGTCGCCATATAAGGCCAAGTGCGCGGGTGGGCGGGGCAGCTGGGAGGCGGGAGCGGGGAGGGAACAGAAAGGAAAAAGGGGCGTGGTCAGCGGTGGTGGCGGGAAGCGGGGAGCGGGGAGGGAGGTGGGCAGACAGGCAGGAGAACGCAAAGGGCTGAAACTGACTAGAAAAAATACAGGCACAAAAGTCAGACAAACGCTGGTAACACGGGAGGAAAATGAAGAAACTGATTAGAAAAAAAATACAGGCACAAAAGTCAGGCAAAAGCTGCTAACACGGGAGGAAAATGCAGTTCAAACAAGCACAAATGCTAGACAAAACAAGCAAAACCGACGCCAGCGGCGTCAGCCGGCAGCGAGGCAGGCAGCGAGGCAGGGGCAAGGCGAGGGGGCACACACAGCAGCTGGTGGCCGTGCGGCGCGGGGTGTATCATTCGTTTAGCGCCGGGATAGCCCCTAGGGGCTGATAGGGTGCTTAATAAATATTTGAATAATACTATTCATCACTGTCAACAATGTTCCCACGTTGTGATTGCAGTCTTGCAACCTGAAACAAACTAAAACAAAAAGAAGAATGAATTGGGGTGCAAAGAGGAGCAGTGAGAGGACAAATGTGCACGTTTTCTGAAGGCGCCGTAACCAACAACAAATGACATGAAAAGCGTCTGCACACTAATTATGCATTTCTTGCTTTAATGCAGGTGTTAACTTTGACCGCCACATATCCTTGCTGATAATCTTCCTCAAGAGGGTTTAAATATTAATTTAACACAATATAAAACAGAGCACCTTTGCACCAGCCCTCTTCTGCCCTGGCTCTCGATGGCAGACTTTGGAGAGGTCTTGAAAGCTGCTGATGACTTTGGGCGCTTTCAGATAGGGCTGGTGGTGATTCTGTGCATTCCAAGCCTTCTAAATGCCTTTCACATGTTTGGGCAGGTGTTCATGGGTATCACCGTGCCACACCATTGCAACACAAGCTGGATCCTCGCCATTAACCCAAACTTGACCACTGAACAGCAGCTGAACCTTACTATTCCCAGAAATGCACGTGGATCTTACGAGCAATGCTCCATGTACACTCCCGTCAACTGGGATATTGACTCCATCATCAAGTACGGCCTTAACACCACTGAAAAGTGTCAAAATGGATGGATTTATGATAGAACAGAACAAAAATCAACACTGATCACTGAGGTTTGTGGTGCCTAAGTATATAAAATGTTCTAATGATTTGTAGACTTATTCGAGAGGGGCCAGGATGTTTTTGCTTCAACATAAGGTCATTTAAGAGAGGCTTAAGCCAACTGTGTCTCTCCTGCAGTCCCTTTGAAGTCACCTTCACCTGTGTAACTAAACGAGCACACATTGAGCCTATTTGTGGGAAGTGAAGCGTACACTGAGCGCTTCGCAGCGTTCACTAGCAATTAATCCCTTGTGAGCGCATGACAGGGTGTTAGGACCTGAATAAGGCACATGATTCTCTTGCCCACAAATCTGAAACACATTGACTTCGTGGAAGAGAAACGTGTACCTCTATTTTAAATCTTGTACCAGACACTCAGGAAGAATCTTAAAATGTTTGTAGGTGCATGTGTTAAAGCTTTTTTCTAAATGCACAATTTTGGGTGACAAATTAGTTTTGAATACTGATGATTTTTATGATGAATTTAGTCGTAACAGATGAATTATTACAGTTACACTTAAGGCGATTTTTATTAGACATTTAGAAGTTGTATCATTTAGCTCTCTCTCTCTTCTACCCCTCACAAGATCCTAAAATGTTCGTTGAACAGTCAAGTCAATAGCTTTCACTTGCAACCTTGGTAGAGTGTTAGTTTGAAGTGTGAACCATGAGTAAGGCATTTGCTGCGGTGCATGAAGTGAGGAGGTGATCCCCAATGGTTGGGCAGCGTTTATCCATCGAGGTGAATGCAAGTGTGCGTGAGAGACATCCATCAGTGGAATTGTTTTCTTAGTTTTTGATTTATTTTTACTCTGTCACTGTAGCTTAATTTCCATTTTTATTTCTGGGTGGGTATTTATTTTGGGGGATTAGAGAGACCCCTGAGTCAAACATAACCCTCAAGGTTTGGTTTTGCACTACCTCTGAGGGGGGTGAAGTGTTTTCCTCTGTATCCTGTAACAGAGTTCTACTGTATGGTAGAACCTTTGGCACGCAGGATGTCCGTTTTAGATGTATTACATTTTATACAATTTGATTTCAACCAGCTACACGCCAAATCGCGACCGAGTGCAAAAACTGCTGGCAGAAAGTCATTCCCACCCCAGATTTATTAGCATTTGAAAATCATCTGCAAAGGTGTAGAATGGCAAGCCTTCCACATGCAGCAGATGTGCAAGAGGGACACCGATTAAACAGCAGGGGTTAGCGCATCCAATTTATCTGTTGCATTTCCTCTAAAATGCACATTTCCTTATTTACCTAGGTGTTACAATCCTTACTGGTCTGTGAACAACGTTCTCAGTATGAGGCAGCACAACCATCAGGGCAAGAAGATGTGATGAGCATAAAACTTGGAATGAAAAAGAGAAATATTTGAATGTAAGAATCCGGAACTTGGTGATACTGGCACTAGGGATGTTTTTCTTCCTTCTGCTTATAACTCTGATGCAAAAGGTAAACATAAATTAGGAAATACTGTAAATTGAAGTGTGTGGTATGTGCACGATATGCGCTACACACTAACTTCTCTGTAGTGAAAAAGAATGTGGGGCCAGATGTAGCAAATAAAAAATTTGCGCGTTGCAAAGTGCGAGTCCATGCGACTCGCAATTTGCAACTCGCAAATTGGTATGCAGTATGGTGTCTCAAACACCGACTGCGACTCGCTATGGGGTCGCAATGACCCACTCATCAATATTCATGAGGTGGGTCGCAAATTGCGGCCCCATAGCTAGTATAGGCACTCGCAAACATGGAGGCCTTCTGTCGTCAGCAGACCTCCATGTTCGTGACTGCTTTCAATAAAGCAGTTTTTTTTTTTTAAGTGTAGCCCGTTTTCCTTAAAGGAAAACGAGCTGCACTTTAAAAAAAAAACGAAACCTTTATTTTCGGTTTTTTTTCAGGGCAGGTAGTGGTCCCTTGGACCACTACCTACCCTGAAAAAATAGTTTTGGGTCCATTCACAAAGTGGAAGGGGTCCCATGGGGACCCCTTCCAATTTGCGAGTGGGTTACCATCCACTTGAAGTGGATGGTAACTGCGACACCATTTGCGACCGCGTAGGCGGTCGCAAATGGTATTGCATACCACTCAGAATCGCAAATAGGAAGGGAACACCCCTTCCTATTTGCGATTCTGAAATGCATATTGCGAGTCGGTCCCGACTCGCAATATGCATTTCTGCATAGCAAAGAGGCATTTGCGCCTCGCAAACGGCGATTTTCGCCGTTTGCGAGGCGCAAATCCTTTGCTACATCTGGCCCGTGGTGTGTAGTGTGCATGTGGTGCATAAGAAGGGGCTGATACAAAGTTGGGTATTATTGGTAAATCCTCAAATTTCCAAAGGAAAGACCACCAGTCGAACTTCTTCCACCGTGTGGTTAAAACTTGGAGCAAATTCTGTTAGTAGATTCTTCACAGAATAGGGCTCGTACTCCATGTATCAGGGCATTTTCCATTTCCATCCTTTATAAATGAAGCACTGTTTCAGGTACAATGTAAAAGTGACCCCTTGATTCACTTTATCATCAAACATGTACATCACCACAGTATTGACCTTTTTATGGTTCAAATTGTTTAAATAACGAAATTCCAAACCAAACAAAGTAAATGAAGACATACAGCATCCTTTATAAAGAAATGAACATTTTGCATAAAGCCCAACGTTTCGATCTTTACTTTATGTTACCCTACAGGTTCTATAATTGAAACATTACCAGTTTGTGTTAGCCTAGTAAAATACATAAACCTTCAGAAAAGCAAATTCTCCAAACAATCCATCTGGATGGAGGTGGGATGGGCCATAAGAATAGAAGCAAAACTCCTACAATTAGTATACACTGTATGAAGAAGTCCTACAAAGAAATTAAAACAAGAGCTCAGCGGGGCAGTCAATTCAAGTCATATATCAAACAAGGCAGCAATAATTGCATGATCAACTGGAGTGTTCAGGGCAGTTCTCCACCCCTCCTGCCAACATAAAGTCTCTTTACTGAATTTAGGTATTGTTTTGCAGCACCTGGGTTCGAAAACGTATATTTTTTCTTTGCCATTGACAGGCACCCGTGCAGGAAACCAAAGGACGGCCTCTTAACCTAAGGTCAAGATGTCCCTTTCAGAGGTTGCAAATGGTGCCTTCTAATTAAGGTTAATTGACTCAAATCTTATAAGATGTGGTCCCTGAAACCCCCTAACAGACCTCACATTTGTTATTGCTATTTTTGTAAATCCTCTACCTTGTTGTTTATTTACCAAATCTACCAGCACAGTAAGGCCCATATTTATACTTTTTGACGCTAAACTGCGCTAACGCAGTTTAGCGTCAAAAAATTTAGCGCCGTCTAACGCCATTCTGAAGCGCCATGCGGGCGCCGTATTTATGGAATGGCGTTAGCCGGCGCTAGCAGACCGGCGCTGCCTGGTGTGCGTGGAAAAAAAACACGTAGACCAGGCAGCGCCGGCGTAGGGGGAAAATGGCGTTAGGGCGTCTTAAAATGGGGCAAGTCAGGTTGAGGCAAAAAAATCGCCTCAACCCGATTTGCGCCATTATTTTCGACGCCCAGACGCCATTTAAATGACTCCTGTCTTAGTAAAGACAGGAGTCATGCCCCCTTGCCCAATGGCCATGCCCAGGGGACTTATGGCATGGTCATTGGGCATAGTGGCATGTAGGGGGCCACAAATAAGGCCCCCCTATGCCACCCCAAAAAAATTAAAAAATATAAAAAATTATACTTACCTGAACTTACCTGAATGTCCCTGGGGTGGGTCCCTCCATCCTTGGGTGTCCTCCTGGGGTGGGCAGGGGTCGCAGGGGGGGTCCCTGGGGGCAGGGGAGGGCACCTGTGGGTTCATTTTGAGCCCACAGGCCCCTTAACGCCTACCCTGACCCAGGCGTTAAATAGTGGCGCAAATGCGGGGTTTTTTGACCCGCCACCTCCCAGGCGTGATTTTTGCCCGGGAGTATAAATACGACGCATTTGCGTCGCCGTCATTTTTTTAGACGGGAACGCCTTCCTTGCATCTCATTAACGCAAGGAAGGCGTTCACGCAAAAAAATGACGCTATTTGCCCATACTTTGGCGCTAGACGCGTCTAACGCCAAAGTATAAATATGGCGTTAGTTTTGCGCCGAATTTGCGTCGAAAAAACCGACGCTAATTCGGCGCAAACGGAGTATAAATACGGGCCCAAATGTCGCTTATACCCTTCACTACCTTGATCACTCTGACAATATTTACGAGGAGCTCTCAAAGTAAGTCAGCAATTCTTCATTGGTGGCATGCCTAGAAATCTTTTACATCCTCTAAGTGGTCCTCTCCATCCCGACAGCATGCCGATGGGGAAATGGTGACCTTGGAGCAAAAGAAAACACCTTTGTTTTTCTCGACCTTGTTCTTTGTGTGGTGACAAGGTGAGTGCTGCCTCAATAAGTACATTGTGGTCCTTGACTCTCATCAAGTGGGGGAGCAGAGATCAATAGGACCAACTCACTCTGTCTTACCAGACGTCTTGCACTGCTTGTTCTCTCTCCACGTCCTGGCCACAAGAAGCTAGTTTCACCCATGTCCCTATGCCCCAACCATGGCATATCAGTAGTGTGTCTGGTTGTTCAACTTACCTGGCGGTCAGATTGGTCCCTCGAGAATGAACACTATAGGTGTCGCTAGTTCATCTGCTTTGGCAGGACCAATATTGGCCATTGTTATAGCACATAACACAAATTAAGATGCCTTTTGCTGCTTGAATAAACAGAATTATTATTACACAACTCAAATATAAGACAAAATAGGTGTGCACCTTATTTAAATTGATTTATTTTATTAACATGCTTGCAGAACCGCAAGCTCCATGGCTTTTCCACAATAGACCACAACCATCATCCGAAGTCAATCAGAGAGTTTAATCCAGGGAAAGAAAAATATCAGCGAAGCAGCCTAGTGCTAAGCTTTTTTCTAAAGGCAACTAAGGATTGCCCCTGCAGAGGTACAGCGAAACAGACATCTAGAGGTCCATTGCTTGAACCTTGAAGATGCTGCCTCTGGTTTGGACCTTCTTTAACATTCCCCTTTGCCCTGCACAGTGTGGATTACATATCGGGTAATAAGGGCAGAGCCTCCTGACGTGAGACACTGGTCCTTCACCCAACAAGCTTTAAAAACATGGCCAGTGGAGTTATGCAGCAGGGATGGACCAAATGATGTGGAAAGAAGTACAAATTGTGCATAAATTATGTTGCACATGTTTCCATCAAAACAGCTACAGGTCCAAAACCATATAGTATGTATTATATCCACGTCTTCAAGTCTAGGGGGTACATTAAGATTCACGATACAAGACCTTGAAAAAAGATTCTACGTGTTTTTGATGTTTCTAATCCTGAGTGTCTTGTATTAATGACTGCAGCTTTGAGAAAAGTGCGTGTTGCGTGCACATTAAGTTGTGTTAGTAAAACAATCATGACAAAAAAGGAATTATTCTATCCATCCCACGTGAATGAGAGTTAATTATTATTTGAGCACTGAATGGTATATTCTGCTACATCCACAGCCAACGCCAACAAAGATGTAATATGGTCAAGCCACTGGGTATTGGTGATTAGCCCAGCATTGCTCAAATTAGAGCCTGCCACCTACATGGGATTCAAAGATCTTTAAAGTAGGCGCTTAACATATGAGTGTGCTGTCCCAGTTGAGCATATTACCTCTTTATCTTTTAAACCAGCTTTCAGCCATGCCAATAAGGGCCTAAGTGACACACGAACAGTTGAATTAATATATGTGCCATGACTTAGGACTACATTTATCACTGGGAAATTGAAAAGGCCAGTGTAAAGGAACGTCATTCTTCAATGCGTTCTGGCGATCTAACGACTGCAAAATGCGCATGTTTCCTTAACTGCAACAGACTACTTTTAACTTCTGGTTCAATTGTGTGTACTCTGTTGGGACGCTGCAGTCCACCCACTCATCCGGCAGGCCCCACCCCTGGACCGGGGGTTGTATCTTAGGAGCTAACAACCTTTGGCACATGCCTAAGATACCAAATGAAATATCTGGACAGGTGTATAACAATAAAAGCTTAACATTGTATATGTCGCAGTACTGATAACTTAAAAAGCCACACTGTTTTTATAATACCTTACTGACGTCCAAGTAACATTTGAATTGTTTTTTTAAGATTTTCTGAGGAGTAGCATATAATGCAATTGTTTAGCACATTTGAAGGACCTGCTGCAGCGCCACCAAGTGTACAGGTGGGGGAAAACGCCCAGAAAGTGCAGATGCAAAATCCTTTTCTCTTCTCTCTATATACATGCTAAAGCTTAACTTATATCTTATTTTGTCAGTCCCCACATTCACTCCATATTCCCACATTCCACATCTCCACATTCACAAAATTACATTATACACCTGGAAATGCTTCGAAAGTCATTCCAAGTCTTTAGCTCTTGACCAATTATAAATATTTGTCTATTAATACTTTAAAGGCCGTTTTAGTCTTCCGCCTATTAATTTTGCCCAATTATCTGTACATGTTTCTGCACGTGCTCTCTTGGATAGAGATTCAACATTGCTGTTAGTCATAACAGGGCAATGCTACATCTAGAAATTGTACAAGGATAAACTAATAAGGCATCTATGCCCAGTTGCTTCCAACTAAGCTTTTACCTGCACATACACAGTCAGCTCTAAATGAGGCTTTCGAGGTGGTCATGAAACTTCTTACTTAAGGTTTGCTTGGGCGTTAAAAATTCTATTTTATGAATTGGGTAGTTTTCAGAGGCATACAAGACCCTGCTTGGGAAGGCATACAGGTCTCCTTGAGCTTAAGGCACAAAGTCCATCTTTAATAGTGTCATTGATGTAACAATCCATCAGCATAAGCCAACACGAGGGCTCTTGTAGCTTCCAGATCAAAAGATTGAGAGCTTGTTGACACGATACAGTCCATCTACAGGGAAACGTTTCACTTATTTTGTACTAAGGTGTTTCAGATTTCTTATAATATTCCACATTCTTTCTGGTGCTATTCTGTAAATGGGTGGAATACTTTGGAAAAGCAGGGTTCAAATCTTCTGTAGTACTCACAAAACTAAGAGAATTCAGAACTTCTTTAAAGAAGATGGCCTTTAATAAGTTTTTATGTCTTCCGCATTGGTGGGGTCAACGTCGTTGTCTTTTGCTACGAAAATGTGTCCAATGGTTTTGAGACTGCTTCTTTAAAGCTGGCACTCAGCTCAGAGTAACGTTAGACTTGTGTCTGAGTCATACTAGCACTCTCAACAATCTATGGTTGTGGTATTCCTGAGTCCTACCACACACTATGATGTCACCAAGACGCACCACCATTTCCAAAACATTCCTGTCTCCAACAGACTTTGCACCTATTGGTGGAAAATGTCTGCGCTATAGCGCTTGAGAGAAAAATTAAATAAATACATACATTATATATTGGAAGTCATTTGTAATTAATGTTGTTCTAATAGCGACTCAACTTCACCCAAAATTAATTTACACGTAGGAGGAATTCTTAAGCTGTACACGTGCTAAAATGAAAATAGTTTCATGCAATGTATGCTAGGTGTAAGCATTCTATAAAATTAATTTGAATTAACTACTTAACTCTTAATATCTCTTGATATGACGTTCATTTCTTAATCCTTTCACATGAAACTTTCCTTTCAAACCATTGAACATCCCTCACATGACAGCACTTAGATTAAAAATTGTATTTTCTTACCAGATGGCTTCCCGTGCCATATGGTGATCTCTAGTAATTCTGTTCAGTATTGTCTTTGGTACTTGCAACTTTCTCACAATGAACCAGAACAATCTACTTTAACAAAATACATTTCCTAAATGACTGCTCCTGAAAGTGGTCAACATTCGTATTACCTCTCATAGGCGTTAATTTTAACACATTTCAATACTTAACTATAAAATAACTTTAATTTGTTTTTTTTCCTGTGATTTTTTTTTTTTTTGTAAAGAAAGGGAAAATCATATTACCATACCTAACTACAATGTCTCCCCTCGGGCATGCAGTCCCTTTCTCCCTCTGCGAGCCCCTGTCCCCTCCTGCCTCCTCTCCGAGATCAGCTTGTCACCCCATGCATGCTGGCTTGCCCTCCATGATCAGCTTACTACACTTGACCTCTTCTCACCTGCCCAATCTTCTCTTTGAGAATGTCCCTCCCTCCAGCCCTCCTTGGTCTATTATGCGGGCCCTGCTGATGCCAACATCCCCTTCCTATTTAGCTTGCTGCCCTTCCTTCCATTATGCCTCACTGGTCCATTATGCTTCCTTGGCCTACCCTCCATGTTCAGCATGCTGCTCTGCTCCTGCCTTCCCCTCCCTGGCTCTCTGTTCTCCATCTATGTGCTCCTGCCTCCTCCAGCCTGCTCTGCATGGTCAGCTTGCTGCCCTTCTCCATACTGGCCTCCCCCATGCGGTCAGTTTTTTGCCCCTGCACCTGCCCAAGGTCCTCACCCTTCTACTCTCTATTTTGTATGTGAGTGTCCCTTCCTCCTCCTCCCATTCTTGTGTGGTCTGTTGTGCTGCCATGACAGACCTGCCCTGAATGGTCAGTTTGCTGCCCCTGCCGCCTCACTCCTGGCCTCTTTGTTCAGCATGCTGCCCCTGCCCCCACTCCCTTCCCACCCACCATTCTCCATCTGCCTGCACTGTCCCCCTCCTCCTGTCTGCCCTGGTCCGTTAAGCTGCCCGGTCAATGCTAGCATGACCTCTGTGGTCACCTTGCTCCTCCATCTCCGGTCAGTTGTTATCTATGTGCATGCTCATGCCTCCTCTCTCCTGCCCTTCGTGGTCTGTTGTACTTCCTTGCTCATGCCGGCCTTCCCTCTGTTGTCGACTTCTTGCCCCTGCGTCCCTCCCCCCTGCCATCCATTCTCTGTGTGCATGACTTTAGCCTCACCCTCCTGCCCTTTGTTGTCTGGTGTGCTGCCACTGCGCATTCCAGCCTGTCCTCCATGGCCAGCTTGCTGCCACTGTCCCCTTCCACCTGCCCTCCTCTGTTCATGAGCGTGCCCCTTTACCCTTCCCCCTGTTCTACATGGTGTGTTGTGCTGCCACTGCCCCTGTCACCTACTTGGCTTCATTTTAGCTTTCTAGAGCACTAACTATAATTTCTATGATAATAGTACCACCTTCATTTTGTTCATTTCTAAATTAAATGCTTTAGGGTTTACAGTTTTGAATCCATCAAGATAGCTTTAGGTTTGCCACACTTCTATCATAAATACAGAGTATTAGGACTCTAGTTGTTAATTGGAGCACTTTAGGACGCCTCAGTAGAATACTGGGAAAACCCCCATTGTACCAACTGGGAGAGTAAACTTGAGGCCTGTCCCTGTCACCAGACCTCTTCACAAAGCACTTTACATATCATCTTTTTCTGTAGTTTTTACTCTAAACATAGATCACGTACTAATAAAGTACTTTTGAATAATTTCTTCTTAAGACATTGCATGCAGGTACTTTACTGCTTTCAATATTCAGCTGCAGATAAAATCATAACAACTGTTTATACCTACCTTAGATCTATGACAAAGATTAGGAGGAATAAGGGATTGAGCACGAACAATATTTCTGGGCCTTTGAATAACCAATGACCCTTAATAATATGATGTTGTAGCCCTGTGTCTGTCAACAGGGTGGATCTCCCTCCCCTTGGCCATGTTCAAAGTATCGTACCTGCGTGCAGGGCCTCTTGTCGAGGCGGGTTTTCATTTTGATCCTGCATTGTTTTTTACAATTTTGTTCATGTGTTTTCAGCCTTGAGGTCTGATAAGTGATGGTCCTTTTCAAGTTTTACCTAATTTTCTGTACCTTCTGTACTTTAGTCAACCCCTCTAATTCCACCTCATAGCAAAGGGTTGTGGGCCAGTTTCTTTTTGATATCTTGAGGTGTGAGAGTATGATTTTGGGCCCCAGTGAAGTGATCCACATACTAAGCCTGCTAAGCTGGTTCAAACTTTGATTATGTCCTGCTCGTATTTCTGGTTGAGTTAACATCTACTTAGAGCTGGCATATTGGCGCTCCTCTTGATGAATTTACAGATATTTCGAAGTGACATTCATGTTGGTAGGAGCCCATAGTGGACCCTTAGTGGAAGTTTTTGTTCCCTTTTCTATTTCTCCGCACTGAATTTGAACATATATTCTCTTTATTTTGGACGCCACCAATTTGGGAACGCGAAAGCATCATAGTGCTCTTACATAAACTCTTTTCACCATGTACTGTTTTAGATACATTTGAATATCAACTGCACTTTAATGTATTTTTCTTTTACTGTACTTTTATGGTCTATTAATCGACTAAAGTGTATTCTGATTCACAGGATAATTAACTGACAGGCTGCTGTTGGAAGTACATGTTTCACTTACAATATCAGACTTTATGCTCACATGGCTGAGGAAGATAGTGTAAATTTATAGAAATTGTGCTCTCATTTTAACTTCTGGAGCACTTTTTCATAACTTCTCAAAGAATATCATAATTGAACATAGTTTCCTCTCAGACATGGTTCATCACATCACAACAGATGACCAGCATTTTCCAGTGGGCAGAATTATCTTAGAAGACCTCTCAATTGCTTAAATAGCATGGTACTACCAACAATTGATTTCATTGCGACAATCATCTGTTTTTACTCTTTGTATGTCCCCTACACTGTAATGGACCTGTGCCCCTGCCCTGATAGCCCAACTGTACTGTTGTCTGTATCCCTAATGCTGATATTGGTTGCTATAGGTAAACAAGGATCATGCAGGTGCACTAAGACTTCAGCCTGTCAGATAGATTGTGACCTTGTTGGACTGGGAGGGGTGCCCAAAGAGTTACCCTCATAGTGGTGGAAGGCTATTGCCTTCACCTTTACCAGGAGGTAAGCAGCACAAGCACAGAGGTGGTAGCATTCTGTGTAGTGATCAGTAGGAGTGAATAGGTCCTTTTTTAACCTGTCACTGGGTTGAGGCCTACAGACTCTCACATCTTTCTAATGTTCTGCTGCTGTGTGCTTAACTCACCCTTGGCCTACACCAGTTAGATGTGAAGTGCTGCGCATTGCACTTGTGCTGACTGAACTGGTTGCATGTGCAGGGGTGTAACTTGGTCAGTAGGATTGAGGTGGTGTGACCCTCAGATTTTCCAACAATCAGGCTGGCATATAATGTTAAAATACATTTTATGACAAGCAGAGTGCATGACTGGGGCCTAAGAGGTTAAGTGGAAAGGGGGAAGAATGCAAATTGGTAGGAGTACTGAGTAAGAAAACAAAATTATTGTAAAAGAAAAAGCATTTTTGAGGACTTTCAAAACAGAGAGGCAGAGAATGTGTGTGCGTTTTTGTCTCTGTCAGTGTAAAGATTCCTGGTTTCAAAATGACAGACATCACACCATGCCCGACTGTACCCAACTATTTATCAGAAAATACATTTATTAGGGGGGTGTAGCATCCCAAACACCCCTCCTGTGGCTATACCCCTGTGTTTGTGTGCCTGAGAAGGGTACAGTACATGGTTAGAGAAGTAATGTGCAATGAGTGCATGTTTAGTGTATTACTGGGTGTATGTGTATCTGAAAGAAGTATGTACCTTACATGAGAGATGTAGTATTGTGCAGTGCATGCATAGATAGTGCCTGTACTTGGGTGTATGTGTATACCTGTGAGAAGTACAACACATAAAGGGTGTGGTGTTGTGCAGTGTGTGCAAGGCGAATGTGTGTACTAGCTGTATGTATACCTGCAATTGACACAATACCAGCAAGCTACAGTATTGAACAGTGTGCCTGTAAAAGAACATTACTTGAAGGACCCTGTGTACCATTTTGGGGTACCTAGGCCTGCCTGGTGAAGATATGAGGAGGCAGAAGAATCCCCCCAGACAGATTTGTGTATTGCTGTATTTCTGTGAGCTGGGTGGGACACACTGGGGAAGGAAGAGAGAGACTCCTCCCCGTACACTTCAAAGGAGTGCTCTTTGATTCAGTGAGAGATCACAAGGAAGTATCATGCCGAAGGTCTCAGCACGACCCGCAGCTCTCCATGATCTCCTCCCTCGCTTCCTGCCTGGTGTCCTGCATTATGTAGTAGGACACCCATCACCCTTGCCTGTACCAGGAGGGGTCCAGCAGAGTACTGTGGGGTCCATTCTGAGCCTTGCTTGAGGGGTGGGCTTGAGGCATTCCTCTCCTTGGGGGCCATTTCTTGTCCTCGGTAGTTTCTCCTTCCCAGATTTCCTGATGAAGGGTTTTTATTAACCTAGTCCATCATGGAGGGTCTATCATGCATTGCCTGCCAGCATTTCCCAATCCATCATGGCGGCTTCTCTTCTTCCTTGAAGTCACTTCCTGATTTTGGGTATATAAGAAGTTGAACTGTCTTTCTCTTTGCATTGCAACACTCCTCGCTTCTGCAGGTGTGTCTTTGCTCCTGCTGGTGTTTCCTCACTCATGATGGTATTTTCTCACTCCTGCTGGGGTCTCCTTCCTTCTGCTGGTGACTTTTGCCTGTGTTGCTCCTTTTCCTGGGCTTCCCATTTCTCCTGGTTTGGCTCTCCACTTACCTTCTTCGCAGTCCTTTGCTTTGCAGCAGCCCTTGTCTTCAACCTTCAGTGCCAGCCATTGTTCGATCTCATGGAAGTCTCCTATCAAATCAGAGGTTTTTCCCTTCAGATTTTTTACTCTTGGGCGCTCCTTCTGGAGGGAACTATCTGCTTAGACATTCCTATGTCAGCAGCATTGTGGTTTCCATAAGGGGTCGCCCAAACCTTTGGCAGACAAGGACAGCCAAAACCTAGACCGATGGATTTTCTCATTGCTCCAAGGTTGCAAGAAGAAGCCCGTCTGCCCGAGAACCTGACAGGAAGGGGCCTGGACACTTCTCAGGAAGGAGATGTGGCTGATAAGGGATTCATAAAGAGTTGTGCTTGAAGCTGGGAATTAACCTTTTGATGCACATATCAATGTGGCTGACATCCAGGTGTAAACTCTGCACATTCCCATGTCCTTTGTTCTGGGACTATCAGATCTGCTATGAAACAGAGCATTTCAAGAGGAGAAGGAGAGAAGAAGTGCGCACTTCAAAAGAAGCAAAACCCCAACATACAACTTCAAAGACCCAGACCCTAAATCACATTTGGTATCTGGAAATGGGCTATATGAATGGGAGGTTGCTCTAAAAACTGTCATCTGTCAAGCAGCCAGATGGCCTGTGTGAGGAGGGGAAGCTGTGCAAGTCTTTTGCTTGTGACCAGGGCTCGGGCAAAAGCCTACTAGTCTTCCTGCTGGGTGACAGGATATCATCCAGGGAAACCAGGACCACCTTCTCTGGAGCTTGTAGCACCAGCGACTTCCTGCTTGCCAAGACCAGTGTGCCCTGTGAGGAAGCATAGAGCGTGGGATGCAGTAAGGTCCAGAAGGGAGCCCTGTTGAGAGGACTCCCAGTGTGAGGTTAGAGAAGAAAGCTGCTGCACTGATTGGGAAAATCCCCATGTGCAAATCTAAGTCAGTGACCCCTTTATGCCAGGAAAGGACTACCATGAAAAAAACTGTGAGCTGAGGGCTGTGCGGGGAGAACGGGCTGTGTATTGCACCGTTGCAGTGACCCCGTTAGCCAGGAGGGTCCACCATAGAAGTTATTGCTACCAACGAGGGCTGAAGCCTGTGCAGGGCCTTAGTGGTGACCCCATCTGGCAGGAGGGACTATTGTAGAGGTTATTACTGCCAGTGAAGGCCAAAGCATATATGGGACTTAGCGGGACCCCTTAAGCGAGGAGGCAGCGTTTGGAAGTGTTGCGGCACTCCCCTATACCAGAAGGGGCCTCTGGTATTTACTGTGCTTTGAGGATTGGACTGCTGTCTGAGAATTGTAAACCTGTGTGACCTGTGGGTCAAAGGAAGCATTGAGGAGTGCTCACGACCTGCCCTGTGGATGGCGGCAGACAACGTGGGTGCATTGCCACATTGGTGGGGCACAGCATCGGAAACAACCACCTACCCCGTTAGGGAACGCAGAACTTACAGTGAAATAGGAGCACCCATACACCTCCGATCACTGCTGGAGCTGGCTGTGAATGCTCAAGGAGAGCCTGCACTTGGTGGGTGCTGAACTTGAGCCATGTGGGTGCCCGCGGACAAGGCACCCACTGAGTCACTACACACTTCCTCGCTGATGGAGCAGATAAGACTGGTTAAGGGCCTACTAGGCCCTGGGAGGTCACGCTGCTAAGGGTGCTGTGGCACCAAAGGCAACTTTGACTATTTTCTAACAGTCGGGAGTGGGTTCTTGAGTTAAGACCTATAAGTGGGCATGCCCTTGATGCAGCCACCAGTGAATGGGAAATATCCACAGTCACATTGCGAGTAGCAGGTTGAACAGGGATTTGCCAGTGAAACAATAGAGTCCCAACCTCAAGGGGAATAGTGTAAGGCTTATAAATGTCATAATCTTTCTTTGAATGCATAGAGGTAAAAAGAAAATACTCATTTTTATTATAAAAATATGTATTTGACTGGCTAGTGATGTATTGATACTGCTTTGCTCTCTGTGTAGTGAGGTGCGTTCACAGTTACCACTGAGAGTCAAGGGCAGAAGAGGTACCAGGACCTGGGGCATCAGGTGTAAAAGGCCTCAACCACCACCCTTGGGCCAGTAACCCTTGCATGCCTGTGGCCCTCTGACAGTGGTTCTTACAGCTGCCCCAACATCTAGGATGTTTTGGCCAGCCACATCCTGGCTCACCTTGTGCAGTGCCTAATCTGTAAAAAAAAAAAACCAATAGTGCTGAATTCCAATGTTTTGCTCAGAAACTTGCAGCCGATGGCATTTAAGGGTGGGATGCCAAATATCAAGACTATGGGCCTGATTCTAACTTTGGAGGACGGTGTTAAACCGTCCCAAAAGTGGCGGATATACCACCTACCGTATTACGAGTCCATTATATCCTATGGAACTCATAATACGGTAGGTGGTATATCCGCCACTTTTGGGACGGTTTAACACCGTCCTCCAAAGTTAGAATCAGGCCCTATGTTGTCTTGATTCCACCTCATGCATCTTTAATACACAGACATGCATTCCATGCCTCTTTATTTCACACTTGTAGGTTCTTTTTCATCCCTGCTTTCTCTCCGTGTCACTGTTTTTTACGCCTTTCTTTTACTCTTTCTTAACCCACCCACCCTTGTTTTTCTCTGTCTTGCTCTGGATTAAACTGTGCGAAAAATAAATAAGTGCGCCCCCAGCATCTGCCGATCAAATTAAGCACTACCAGTACATCCCACTGCACCAAGGCCACAAAATGGTCAAAGTAGCAAGGCTAATCTCAGCAAGCATGATCGACAGAGTTCATTTTACACGGAAAACACATCCGGAACCTGGAAGAGCACGCAGAACGCATTCAATAAACAAACACATCTCAGCAATTATTCTGTCGGTCCTGCAAGAGAAGGGCTTGGGAGTCGACAGATAGTATCAAAGGAGGACATAGCAGGTCTGGGAAGAGAAAACGATCAGGAACCTAAAGTACCTTTGGTGGTGCCCCTTTAGCTGCAAAATCACTTGGGGTGCCGATATAGGGGAAAAGCAGGTGCCTAACTGGCCGTTCACCAACCTGTGCTCATCGGGGAGGCCTCGTTTAGTACATTTGAGAAACTGGAAAGACGTGATTTGCACAACTTTACTAATGGAATTTTTTTTAGAAGCTTCCAGACAAAGCGGAAATGTCCTGTTGGTTTAAATAGTGGTAAACGTTAGAGTTTAACCTGTTTCTGAGAGACTTCAATAGCGTCCGATAACGAAAGGGAAGGAGACGGACAGCGAGTTCCACCAGATCACACAATTTAGGGAAACTGGGATTCTGAACCCGTACTCCCTATGCCAGTCTCCGACAGACCACCCCTTTGTAAAGCTAATTGTTCTTTTGAATGCATGCTTCGCCAATTCAAGTTCACTTCACAGTCAGTGTCCTCGGCGTTTCCATGCTGCGCCTGCGGTTTTGGCACATCAGAAACCCCCAAAAAAAGAAAGGATGGGGATTTTAAGGTCCTTTCTTGCTCCAGTACAGATGACGATTACGAAAACCACTTATCTTTGCTAATAATCTTCACTGAACTGGTTTAAACATTAATTAGTCACCACCTAAAAAAGGCCACCTTTGCACCAACCTTCTCAGACCAGAATCACGATGGCAGACTTTGGAAAGATATTGAAAGCTGCTGATGACTTTGGGCGCTTTCAGAAGCAGGTGGTCGGGATCCTTTGCATCCCATATGGTCTCCTTGCCTTTCCCGTCTTTGGGCAGGTGTTCATGGGAATCTCTGTGTCACACCGCTGTAACACAGACTGGATCCTCACCATTAACCCCAACTTGACCACTGAACAGCAGCTGAACATTACTATTCCCAGAAATGATCGCGGATCTTATGAGGAATGCTTCATGTACACTCCCGTCGACTGGGATATTGACTCAATCATCAAGTACGGCCTTAACACCACTCAAAAGTGTCAAAATGGATGGGTGTATGATAGAACGGAACATAAATCAACACTGATCACTGAGGTTTGTAATTTGATTATATACACTGTCTTTATGATTTTTTAATTGATCAAGCACGTGGCTAGATATACAGGTGTCTTCGAGTAAAGGCCAGAGAACAGTTCAAGAGCATCCAAAAAGTGTCTCTCCTGATACATA
The DNA here is from genome assembly GCF_031143425.1 of Pleurodeles waltl. NCBI lineage: Eukaryota > Metazoa > Chordata > Amphibia > Caudata > Salamandridae > Pleurodeles > Pleurodeles waltl. Next base: position 602,959,492 of record NC_090449.1, read on the forward strand.
TCTGACCGGTCCTTACATCCCTTTCAGTAACTGGTTAGAAAGAGATAAAATTCATTTCTTTTTAAGCAGAATCGGAGTCCACTCTTTTGGTGACATCCTTAACTGAAGGTGTACAAAACGACCAATGACGTTATGCGCACAGGGGTTTAGGAGTAGAAGAGGACTTTCGCCAATTCCTCTCGGTTTATTTAGCTGACCCACTAAACTCTGGAAGCCGCAGAATTAATTGAGCCTGTACAGCTGCATCTTAAATATTCTGCTTATAGTACGTGAAAAACCGCAGAAAACCTGGGTCTAATCCTATTACAGCCTAGGTGCGCCATTACTTCTTGCCTGTAATAGAGAAAGAAATGCTGCCGCTAATGTACTAATGTATTGAGTTGTGTCGTCACAGTGCCTCTGTGAAGCCAGCAGAAAGTGCGAAAGGCAAATCACTGAGCAGGACTAAACAGCTGGTTAACCACCAAGCATTGATAAAGTCAATACGTCTCACCTTTGCAAGAGCATTTACTTTGCCAATGTGTTTATTCATATTGTACACTAGCGTGGCTGCTGTTCAACATGGTTAAAAGTTAGGGGCGTAGGGGAGAGTGGCGTAGAGTGGAGCATTGTAGAATAGAGTGTTGAAGAGTGGAGAAGAGTGTCATATAGTGGAGTGTTGTAGTGTGAAAAATAGTCGTAGAGCTGAGTTTCATAGAGTTGACATAGTGTGGTGGAGAAGCGGACAGTAGAGTGGAGGGTTTTGGAGTGCTGTGGAAAGGAGGGTTGTGCAGTGTCATAGAGTGGAGTGTCATGGAGTAGAGTGGTGTAGAGTGAAGTGGCATAGAGTGGAGTGATATGGATCGGTGTGGAGTCGAGTGGCACAGAATGGCGTAGAGTGTTGTAGACTGGGGTGGCACAGAGTGGAGTAGCGTGTTGTATAACAGAGTGCAGTAAAGTGGTATTTAGTGGCATAGAAGGTTTTGGGTAGAGTGGAGTGTCATAGAGTGGAGTGTCGTAGAGTGGAGTGTCGTAGAGTGGAAGGTCGTAGGGTAGAGGGTCCTAGAGTGTCGTAGAGTTAGGTAGTGTGTCTCAAAGCATCTTAGAGTGGAGGGATGTACAGTGGTGTGGAGTGGAGGAGCGTGCTGTAGAGTGGAGTGTCATATAGTGGAGTGGAATGGGAAAGAGTGGAGTGGCATGGAGTGTTGTGTAGTGTCATAGAGTGGTGTGGGGCAGATTGGAGTGAATTGGAGTGGTGTAGAGTGGAGTAAATGGTTGTAGAGTGGAGTAAAGTATTGTGGAGTGGAGTAGAGTGGCATAGAGTGTTGTGGAATGAAGTAGAATGGACTGGCATAGAGTGTCATAGAGTGGAGTTTCATTGACTGATGCATCGTAGAGTGGAGTGCCGTAGAGTGGCATAGAGTGGAGAAAGCAGAGTGGTATAGGGTGTAGTAGAGTGGCGTAGAGTGTTGTGGAGTGGCGCAGAGAGGTGTAGAGTGGAATAGGGTAGAGTAGCACAGAGTGGAGTAAGTAGAGTAGTGTAAAGTGGCACAGAGTGGAGCAGAGTCACGTAGCATGGAATAGCGTGGCATAGAGTGTCTTGGAATGTTGCAGAGTGGCTCAAAGTGGCATAGAGTGTAGTAGAGTGCACATGCATAGAGTGTTGTGGAGTGTCATAGTGTCATGTGGAGTGTTGTAGAGGGGCCTAGAGTGTAGTAGAGTGGAGTGGCACAGTGTCAGTGAGTGTTGTAGAGTTGTGTGGAGTGTCTTAGAGTAGCATAGAGTGGAGGGTCGTAGAGTGGAGGGGCATAGATTGTCATAGATCGGAGGGGTGTAAAGTCAAGAGTGGAGGGGTTTAGAGAGGAGTAAAATGTTGTAGAATGGAGTGGTGTAGCATAAGGTGGAATAAAGTGTCATAGAGTGGAGTAGATTAGAGTATAATGGCGCAGAGTGGAGTGGCTTGGAGAGGTGTGGACTGGTGTACAGTAGCCCAGATTGTCATAGAGTGGGGTGTCATGGATTGGAGTATTGTAAAGTGGAGTGCTGTAGAGTGGAGTGCCATGGAGAGGAATAGAATTGTAGAGTGGAGTACAGTGGCCTAGAATTAAGTGGAGTAGTGTAGAGTGGACTCGAGTGTCATAGAGTGAAGGGGCAGAGAGTGGAGTGGCATACAGTGGCGTGGCACAGAGTGGAGCAAAGTGTTGTAGAGAAGAGTAAAGTTCTGTAGAGTGGAATAGAGTACAGTGATATAGTGTGGAGTGTCACAGAATGGAGTAAATTAGCATCAAGTGTAGTACAGTTGGGTACCATAGAGTGGCATGGGGTATTGTAGATTGGAGTATCACAGAATTGCACAAGTGGAGTGTCGTAGAGAGCAGTGAAGTGGTGTAGAGTGTTGTGAAGTAGAGCAGCGTAGAGTGGAGTGATGTAGAATGGCTGAGTGTTGTAGAGTGGAGTAGAGAGCCTTAGTGCATTAGAATGGGGTGTTGTAAACTGGAGTCACATAGAGTAGAGTAGAGTGTTGTAGAGTAGAGTGTCTTGGATTGGAGTAGAGTGGAGTAGAGTAGTGTGTCTCGGAGTGGAGTAGAGTGATGTACAGTGGAGTGGAATAGCATGTCAGAGTGACATAGAGTAGAGTGGTGTAGAAAGGAGGGGCATAGCATGGTGTAGATGAGAGTGAAGTGGCGTAGAGTACAGTACACATGGTGTGGTAGTGCATTGCCATTACAAACAACACTTTTTCAATTAAAATGACCATTACATGTGCACAGACATACAGTTTTACTGATAAAACTATACAGCACAAAAACGATAATATGTGGAAATGGCATGACCTAGTGTATTTATTTGTTTTGATCATATTCAAATATTTGTTTCCAGCACACTTCTGAATTGCAAAAAATGTGCTTAATTTGTGCTGTACTAATTCTCATATATTCTAAAATATTTGCACCATTCACTTACAGACATTTATTTTTTGTCGTGCTATTAAAAAAAGGCTTTAGTAAGTCAAATAAATATGTTGAACGCTCAGTACACTAAGGTGTCATAGTGCTAGCAGAACCTAGAACCTGTGACAGAAACAGGAAAAGCAAATGAAAAAGATGAGAAAACCCTAAACAGAATCAAAACAAATAAAGCCAGCAAATAGAAATCTAGAAAATGTGAATTACAAACCACAAAGCCAATAGTAAGCAGTGGGAGGAATGCTTTTCCAGGGAACCTTTTTGAATGTCCTCAAGGTGTCTTTAACATACCGAACGGCTGCGCTGTCTGGTAGGCTTCTAACTAACTAGTAAAGTGGAGCTAGATTCTCATTTCCCGTTTTTCCTCACATGTTTCACTATATAGACTCAATTTACTTTCATAAGTCAAAAAGAGAAACTTATGGCAATATGTGTTTTTTTACTGCGCTGCAGGTTACTACACAAACTACCCCAAAACGCCCTTTTTTAGTGACTATGACAGGCGTGTCTGCACCAGTTTACATACTGCATGCTGCATACGGTATGTTCACAGTATTAAATTCATATTTATTCTAAACTCTATGCGCTAATAGATATATTTCATAAAAAGCGCCAAAAAAACAAACAAAAAAAGGGATCATGTGCAATCTGGCCAGGGCAGCAGAAGCTCCGCCCTCAGTTCTCTAGGCAGATCCCCATGTTTTCAGCGCATCTGTCAGTGCAGTGGATAAACTGAAGGCAAAGCAGCTTGCCGAGTGGGCTCCATTTGAATTTTTAGCTTTGCTAGACATTTGTTTTTTGCTTTACTGAAACGAACTTGCAAAGCCAGAGTACGGCATTAATACAGAAAAAGGCAATGGCCCCGATGGGACAGGAGTTTTCTCCATTCTTTGGTTTCCTCGCCCTTGACTGACGTGTCATGCTGGGAAATGTACGTAGAAGTGGTTGTCAGCTTATCTGATCCTATGCCACTTTTTGTGGCTCAACGCCACCTTGTAAATACGGCCCCTTCACACACAGCACTTTGCGTGGAAAGGGCGTGCAATGGGTGTTGCTGTGGCATGCCACAACAACACCCATCGCATATTGACGCAGCCTCAGATTTATGAGTTTTTGTAAACCTGAGGCAGTGCCAAAATCTAACGCCACCCCACGGGTGGCATTAGAGTGGCACAACAAAAAGAAATGCTTCCATTTCTCCTTGTTTTTTTCTCTTTCTATGTGTGCTGCATTTTGCAGAGTTGAAGTCTTCCTTGAAGCTCACAGGAACACTATTGGTTAGTCTTTGAGTCTGACAGGATTTTGTGTGTTTGCACTGTCTAAGCTTTGAATCTATGTAGTCTTAAGGTTGTGCGAGTATTCCTTTCATGCTCATATGTCACTAGTTCAGAGTTGGTGTGGTTATCCCGCTGGTGGTGTAGTAGCTTTTAGCTACACGTCATTGGTGTTTAAATTTAAGCTGAACAGGTCTGGCTAAATATTGTTGTCAATATATCAGATGCACATACCTTGATCATGTGAACATGTTATGTGCACGCCTGTGAATCCTCTTTCTTGTGGTGCCTATACAGTGGTCTTGGAACACTTTTCTGAGTGGGGTCGTGCTGCCATCAATGTTGCATCACTGATGTCATAGGGGCTGTGAAAATTCCAAGCGTCATTGAAAGAACAAGTGTAGCAAATGAGCCATGCCAATTCAGCAGTAGAGTAATAACGGATTTTAGCTAATATTTACCATTTGCGCATGACTAAAATACAGTGTTTTGATAGACATTTTTCTGTGTTGAAAACTTTGTTTCCATCATGTGCCCAATTTTTCCTTACATTGCTGCTGATATATTTTCACATATTTGTACCGTTCATTTACAGGTATTTACATGTATTTGTGTGTTAGAAAAAATAATGACATCCTATTGCTTTTTTTTGGCTCTCAGAACCCCAAGCAAGGTTGTCACATAGTTTACTTTACGAAATTCTCTCACTTTCTGATTACGAAAAACAAACATCAATATCCATTTTAAAAGAATAAGCAGCAATTTGGCAGCAGATGTAGCTTGCATTTGACCCTGTCTTTGAACCATTGCAAATATGATAAGCAGCATTGGTGCCTCCATGAGGGCAAAGGAGCGTTATCCTGCCCATGAAAGTGGAGGGAATCATGAAAAATAAAATGGTAATAAAACAATTTTATACCATATTGTTTTTCATTCTGGCAGACAAGTCTGAGAGTGTGGAGCTGGCAGCAGGGAGGAATAGTGGACACAGTGAACTTCAGTTAAAAGTGCGCATGTCACTTTGGCCGGCTGTCATGGAAGGCCAGCCTGACATGCACACTTTAAATACTGCAAACAGAGCTGTCTTAGACAACTGGGCGGAGAGAATACATAGGCCTCCAGAGCCTGAAGGAGCATCAAATCAGGAAGCGACAGCCAATCCTGGCACTGCTCTGATGCTGCATGAGCAGCACTAGGATTGGTAGAGGGGATTCGGACAAGGCTTTTGGAGCTTTTTGCCTGTGCTGGAGAAGCCGCTGAGTGCTGAGGCGGGTAAGTAAATCTTTATTTCTGTATTTTAATTTAAATTACTCACTGACAGGCACTGTGAGAAACTCACTGTGCCTTTAGCCTCAACTCCAGAGCTCTCAATCATGGCTGGTTATAAACACTGTTTAAAATAGACCATAATTGAGAGCTTTGGCGCTGAGCCTAAGGGCACTGCTGAGTTTTTTTTAGCAGTGCCTACCAGTAGGTTACATATTCGCCCCATCAGTTTTTTTTTGCTGCTGGCCGCCACTGATGACAAGACAAAAAGAAATCTTAAAGGCCTCTTTATAACTCATTTACTTTTTGAACTTCAGCATGATTATTTTGGGGGCAATGCAGCACCCACAGCACCCTGTGTCCTAGTGCCTATGGAGCTATACATATTTGTGATTAATCCTTGAGACAGTTTCTCAGCACTTTGGTTATCACCAAGAGTTACACGAATTCAAGTTCTAATTTAACCTTTATTTATATCATGACAATTAATTAAAACCATACATAAAAATATTTTAAAAGCACACAACTATCTATCTGAAACACAGATAAAAGAGTTATCATACAAAGAGTGCAAGCACTAACTGTCAATACAATAAGGTACAGAAAAGACTTTGTGAAACCGCATTAGATAAAAAGTGACCGACTCTATGGAATTTTAACCATGTAACAGTGGTTCGTGGGTATTTGGCAGTAATGACACGTTGAAGACACATTTTTACAACAAGATAACTAAAAAACATTAAAAACAGAAAGATCCTGCCTATTAGAAATTCGATTAATAAAGCACATTGGTTGTTCCCAAGCTTAAGTAAAATACTAGAAACTACATAAAGGTTCTGACATCATTGTGAAGTGCCAGGTGGAATTGTTAGTGTCGCCTAAAATTAAAGATGAATACCTGCTTGTAGTTCATCTCTGAATGTTTCTTGGCGGGTCAGTGGGTTCAGCAGCTCTCGTGCCACTGCCATCCTAAGGAAGAGTCCCAACCCCTTTAAAGGTTCAAGCTTCCATTTATAGGAGGAACTCCTTTAACTTTCTTTCTGGAAAACTCATGAATTTTGCAAACTGCGCAGCCATAGAAAGATGCGTCGCCTGCGTAGGCCTTCAAATTTTTTATGAATACTTAAAGGGGCATGGAAGAAAGCAGAGGGCTTTGCTTTGATCCAATGTTTCTGTGGCAGGAAATGTCCTCAGATGGCAATCACCAAATCAAGAATATATATTCTGTTACTGTTTTGACTGGTAAATTGTTTATGTTCCCAGGCATCTTGAATTTTCTTCCCATACCAAGGTACCAAATTTATGGTTAACCCATTGAGTTGAACATATTTGTGACGTTTGTTTGGAAGCTGTTCCGACCCAATCCTGGTTCGTGGTATCATCAAGGCGTCATCTGCATGGAAAAGACATGAGATTAAGTTGCTGCCCAGCTTCGGTGCATGTGCATTTAAGTTCTCCAAATGTATGGCTCGATCTGTGATATATGTTAACAAGTATTGGTGCCAGAACACAGCCCTGCTTCCAACCAACTGTTGTGTAGATTTTACCTGTGACTCTGCTACCGTCCCGAATTTTTACCTAGAGCTAAGTTATAATGTAAGCATAGGATTCCCCTATGAGCTAGTTTCTGCCATAAAAAGTCTCTGGGCAGAGTCAAAAGCAGCTTTGAAGTCCTCAAAGCAAATGTAGAGCATAGATTTGGCTGAGATTGCTGTGTCCATGAGTATGGCCCGTGTCAGGATATTTGCCGGCTTCCGATCCTCTCTCTGAAACCAGTTTGTTAAGGAGGAACAATCTGCAGCACATGTGCCCATTTCTTTAGGTTTTTCAAGACCAGTCCTGTAAAATATTTTGCTGCATTGTCTAAACTTGGATTAGACAACAATTGTCGGAGTGTGCATGTTTTTCGTCTTTATAACTGGGATGGATTATTGCCCCCTGCCAAGACTCTGGAATTTGTTGAAGGCTGCACCGTGATTGAAAACTGGAGTTAGTGCATCTCCCAAACTTCTGCACTGAATTTGAAAAATGAGTATGGCAAGTCGTTTGATCCCGGGGCACCATCATTGCACATCTTCTTAACGACTCTGTGTGTTTTTTTTTTATAAAGATGGGCTTGCCTCCGTTACATGCTTACAGGGGTACCAGTTGATTTTCCTGCTCATTGTGGTGGTTTGTGGGGGCATTTTTCTACTCCCTCTGATTAAGGCTCAGGAACGCAATCCATTCCTGGTTGCTTACAATACCCCAGGAAAGCTTTGGGTTTCTGACTTTGCTGGCATGGAGCAGATGAGCCTAGAAATTGTAGTTTTCCACTTGTCTTACAACCCAAATCTGTTTGGTAAATATTTTTTTCTTTACATTTTTAATTACACCACAGAAAGTAGGGTCCTTTGATGAGCGTTTCAGAAGTCTGAACTGCCTATTAAGTGCCCTTTTCATTGTTCTTAATTCTTTTGTGAACTAACTATGACGGTTGCACTTAGCAATCAAGGCTTCAGGACTCTTTGATGAGACAAATTAATGTACCAATCTTTCTGTTGCCTCCTCTTACACCTTCATTGGGCAGTCTAAGGTTTCGACTAGGCTATCAAGTAGCCTTTGGTTGCTCTCCATAATGCTATCAGCAAACTGTCCATTCTCCACAGGAGCTCCTGCTGTGTATAGGGTGTTTCATTGCTTATCTGACTTCTAATGCTGTTGGAAATGATCTCTGTCTAGGCGCTGGTCAATTTTGAACACTTTTATATAAACAAATGAGGAAAGGCTGTGTAGCGTGTAATCTATAATAGATTCTGATTTCGTTGAGATATGTGTACCGACTGGCAGCTAATCCTCTTTGGCCCTTCCATTGACACGCAGGCCTCCTGGACTACATAAGCTTAGGGCCCTTTGCCTAGTAAGTCCCTTTGTTTTAGGGTTGGCTTCTTTTTTTCTGGGATGTTCCATTGGTCGTCCTGTAGTTTCGCCAACACATCTTTGTGGGGGGCATGGGATAGGTTCATATTAAAATCTCCAGTTAGCAGTTTTGGATTGCTGATGTATTTTTGAGCTAAGTTTGGGTTAAATTCTTCCAGCTTCAGGGTGAGCTTTCGCTTTTATGCTGGACGAGGGTTAATATAGATATTCACTATAATAGCGGTACCTGGTGTGCCTGTGACCAATTTTAAAATTTTATCCTGATTTGGTTTGCTTTGGTGGCTTCGCCCGATGCAATATAAATTGAGAGGCTGCCTCTTGGCTTTCTTTTTGACTTCACTTTCTGTGCCAGGGCAATACATTCAGTATCGCTGATTAATCGATTAATAGAATCTGAACCAAGCTCCAGGTTTTTTGCAGGATAATGATGTTAACGTCACACCACTAGCTTATTATGTGTGGATTTTTATTAGGTTTCTTAAGCCATTCACATTCCAAGAGCTTTCTTTCAGTCCCATTGTGTATGCTTCCAGGTTTTGTTCGTTTGTGAGTCAATTTCCGTACCTAGTTGCTAATATAGCTGGCAGCCCCAGTCAGGCCTAAAATCTTTTGTTTGCTTTTTGCCCTGTTAGACCACTTCATGTTCCCCATACTTAATTTGTGCTCCCAAAATGGTAAACGCATGGTCACATATTTCCTTGGGATGGATTTCCTCCGAAGGGATTTTTCGAAATTGATTCGTCTCTTTTGGTAACATGTTTGTGATTTCGTTCTGCAAAGAGGTATCCGAGTAGCTGCAGTAGCTATACATCATGCCTATACCTTGCGATCTTGATTTCTAAATATTTCCCTTTCTTGGAGGTTTTGGGTTGCCTGCTAAACCTTGTGCCATTCAGTGTTGGTTGGTTTGTTTGCGTGCCCCTTGGGGGAAGGGACTCCATTGCTTCTAAGTACATGTTTATCAGATGCGCCAATAGCAGGTTACTCCTCAGAAGCTTTCATACATCGTCCCTGGTAAAGTAGTCATGCGGACCTTCAAAGGCGTATTCTGGATAAAGTAACAACGTGTCCTGAGGTCAGTTCAGTTTGTCCTAATAAGTTTAACTGATATCCTGGATTAGACCTATAATCATCAGGATTTTTGTTCCATCGTTCTCAATTGTCTGGTATTTTGATGTAAAGCAAGGTCTATACATCGAGAGATAAACAGATACCAGTAAAACCCTGGGGCAGATTTACATAGAATTAACACAACATAGCAAGGCAAGTTACTGTGCTGCATTGCGTGAATGGAGAGAGCTGAGGAGCTCCATATTTACAAAGATAGGGTGTTCTGATTTCACGCAATTCCAGCTTTACAAACCTTGGTAAGTCTGGAACTGTGTGAAATCCCGGGGCGGATGAACGAGAACACCCATGCCCCACCCACGGAACGCCTACCATTAATAAATGTAACACGGCGCAAGCAGCTGCACTATGTTGCATTTCTTTACAAAGCAGCACAAGGCCACATAAACATAAATCAAGCCTTGTGTGGCTTTGTAAATTCCAAATAAGACTTTGGGTTGCCCTGTGTTGCCTTTTGAGATACAAGGGAGTCGCAAACGCTTAATAATTATGGACCAATGTGCTTGTGGCAACGCGTCCTGCCTTAAATAATTAATTAGTCTGGGACTAGTTTTAGGCCAATTAATCTTTTGACCCTGATTGAAGACACCTTAGGACGAGACAATTAATCAACATAACAATCAACAGATCAATAACATCATCAATACTCACTATAACAAATCGATTCAATTTGGATAATGGCATAAGTAAGAATCAAACCACACCAAGACCTCTCTGTCATGAAAAACCACACAATATTTTGTAAGATTTATGACATTTATTCCCTATTGATTACACTCTACTAGCAAGTTTATTAGTCTCAAAACCAGAAAACACATCAACACTGTTATAAAATGACAACTCGAATAAGACTTCATCAAAGCAAAAATTATAAACATTAGAACAAAGCACGACGTCAACATGGGTTATTCTTAGCAAAGTATCATTAGCGCATTATTCAACAAAGCGTAGATTCAGACATTTGTCTACTTGCGTCAGTTTAGTGAGTTCCTCAACTAACCTCGAATCAGGATTAGCATGTTGGGCTTCATGCAAAACAATTTAACAACACAAATTTAGAAAACAGCTAACTATGGTCTCTATCAAAAGAGCAGTTGGTACCTAGAAAGAAAAGGCAAACAGACAATTACAATTTCATCATCATATAGTTACCCTCCGTAATGGATCAGCATACAGAGTCAGTCTTTGTCCTCAGGACATGAGTTGATTCGCCATCAGCCAGGAAGCACAGCAAGTTCAGCCAGACAGGGCAATAAGGGACACTTCCCTCATAAGGAGGAAAGTATGAATCGGGCAAGGCAGAATAAGGATGGTTTGAAGAGATAAACCGCAAAGTCCTTAAAACAGAGTGACAAAGTGTCTAGGCAATAGCAAAGGCACATAGTAGTTATGGCAAAGGAATGGCATATATTGGCTGATGACTCCTGGTGTCAAAAGATTATTTTAAACTTGTTGTACAGTCCCCTAATTTCCAATTGGGCAAGTTTTGGTGCGCCATTATCTACATCCAATGATTTACTTGTCATCTCATTAAGATTGCCACCTCATAACAGTTCTCAAGTAGTTTATTGGCTTCTGTAATTGACGTCTCCAATGGGTAGAATGTCAGGTACAATTTCATATTCTCGTGGTCCTCTCACAGACCCAGTCAGTAGTTCCATTGTCTATACCAGTTCAGGCGACCTTGTACCTGTTGCACGTTTACACTGTTGCATTCGGCAAGAATGACTCCTTGAGCAAGTCGAGTCCCATGAGAAAGAATTTACTACGGTCACACACATCTTCTAGTCATCTGGAAAAGTACAGCTACATGTCCTTCAGCAAGTCAGCACATTGCACGTTAGAAAAACACATTTAATATGAAACCGGCAGCGAGGCCCCGACTCAGGCTAACTAAGGCCTAGTGATTAATTAGCAAAACCTTAACATATAACTCTTAATACTAATACAAAATCATACATTAGTACAATAATATTTCATTATTAGTCAATTTCAATTATCATCGAATATGTTGGTGGCCACTCCCCGTGGGCACATTTCAAACACACGTTTAGTAAAAGCACATTAATACATTTTCTATGCGGCACCATTATGTATTATTCGTAACCATTTCATGTTAATTCTGATTATAAAACTACACTCCAACACTTGTGAGTGGACTGCTGCATCACGGTCTGTTTGCAGACCTTGGCTTAGCTCTCCTGGACGTGCCACTACAACCCCACAAAGTGCATGAACACAGGCTGCCAGGAAGTGCTGAACTTGAAGGACAGACGATGGCACATGTATACGAACTGTGATCGCCAGCATCTGCACCCTATGCTATAGTTTGGTACTGCACCGGGAGGACGTGCTGGAGATGGACATTCACTACATGCCTATGGGCTGTTCAACACCATTCCCGCACCTCGGCTGCCCAAGAAGGCAGATGATCTTGCTGTGGCTTGCAACAGAACGGCTGTCTCTCCTTCTTGCCCCATGGTCAGGATGAGCAATGGCGCAACACTGTGGGTGTGGTGCAGTAGATCCGCAGGGGATGTTCACCTGACATGGCACCTTACAGAGATCACTGATGCTTTTGCTGCGGTGAGAAGTGGACTCATTCAGTCTCAATACCAGGCAGAACGCTGTGTAGTAAATGGAAGCAGTGAAGAGGTTTTGAGAAGTGTCAAAGACCAAAATGGTTGACCTTGACCTGGAATTAGGTGGATGCCACTTTGGACTGTTTACCTCCTCTTTCACAGTATTTCAATCAGTTGCCAACCTTATTATGGTTCTGGTTACTGCTGCATGAGCTAATTTAGACACAGACTTTCAATGCACAAGTTTAGAAACTGTTTTCTAATATTTTTATTCGATAATCAGGTTAGCAAAATAATGATCCAAAGCAAATCTCACTGTTGTCTTCAGACAAAATAAATACTTAAATCAGAAAAGCCATAAATGAGGATAATCCCTACATTCATTCCATCCCCAAAAATATAGTTAATTCATTTGTGTTACATCGTCTACCAATTCACCTTCTTCAATATATTTCCAAATACCCTGAGCTTTGCGCTTGGCACCCACCCATAGTGCATTTGCTTCCTCTAATGTCTGAACCTGGCGCAGCTGAGCAATCCAGGTCTCATATGGAAGGGCAATTGGGGATGTCTCACTTCGGCTTTAGCCACACGTGAGCCAATAAAAAAGAACTGTTGCTCACGTAGACCCAATTGACAGTTTGCTGGGGGAATCCTGATCAAGGTCCCCCATACATCTGGTTTAATCTCAACCTGAATTCTATTACTCAGAAAACCATAGATTTTCTCCCAACAATTGAACAGTTTGGGAAAAAGGAACCTCATATGGGCCCAATCCCCACAGGACTGGTTACATCTTGGGCATGTCACTGATGCTGCTGAATACATCTGTTGTATACGTTGTGGGGTATAGTGTACATCCCATTTTGAGAAGAATGCCATATACTTGAAATTGGCTCCACAAAGAGCTTTATACAACACGTTGTTGAATCTAATCCAGCCCGCTATATCTAGTTTTCTTTCAATATACAGAGAGATAGAATCAAACGCTGTGTGTGCAACGGTATCATGCGTATGCACATAGAGTTGCCAGTGCCAGTTCCTCAGCACTTTAAGATTCTTAACAAAGTGGGCCTTACTGATAATTTAATTCCACTGGTCCTTGCCTTATATCTAAGAAGATGGATGTTACATAGTCTGTAGGTATGAACACCTAAGCTCTAAAGGGATGCCAACCTGTGCTAAACTTATCTGTTGCCATGTTTTAATTTGTCCTGGAAGAAGGGAATTTTCCAGCTTGTGATACCCGAGCTGGCCCATTTCCTAATGATATTTGGAGATAGATTCAATTTGACTATCCTGGTATATTTCAGGGAGATTTGGGGGTGGGTTAGAAAAAAATTAAAACTCTCTTGTATTTGCGTAAATTTTTCAAGTTTACAAACTCATGAAAAGTTTTACAGAGTTGTGTTTAACTACCCTGGCACGAGTTGGGCAACCAAATCTGTCAGGGAGAAGGTCAAGAGTTGGGAGTGCCAATAAGGAGTATTTGGACCCTTATCTTGTCACCAAAACAGTGTCAAGTCCAGTTCCACACTTTACATCAAGACTGCCATTTATTTCAATGGAGTGGTGCTGGGAATGCAGGATGCTGAAAGATGCTTTGGGTGCTGTGCGGTCAATGGAGGTGTTCTTCCAGTTATTCATTGGTCCACAGGTGAGGTGTGACTAGTTTAGCCACAAGGGTCTGTAGTCCTTGAAGTCCTGTTTGAGCCAGATGAAGGCCAGTTGTGGCTGGGCTACCAATCTCTGTAGGCAGGGGCTCCAGCAGTATGCTTTGGTGAAGGCTGGTGTCCCTCTTGGGTGACCAATTTGGCCTCAGATGACACTCCAGTGTCTAGCAGACTCAGGGGTAACTTTTGGTCATTGAGAATCAGTCTCTTGGGGGGCCCAGGGGCAGTCAGAGGCATTTCACAGACAGTGGCTACTGACGTGCCGGAATGGGTTTCATCAACTTTGATGGCACTAATACTGTTTTTGGAGGGTCAACTGATGGACCTTAGAGTCACTACTTCGCTCTGGGGCTTGGTTGGCTTTCATGAGCCAGGACCACAGGCACGGGCCTTCCTTTGCTAGCCCATTGTGTGGCAGGTGCAGTACAGCAGATGGTGCAGCCTCTCTAGCCAGGTCCAGGAGTCAGCAGGACAGTCATTTGTCAGTCCTTTCTCCAGTTCTGGTGTGATCTGAGGTTCAGGGTGCCAGGGGCGTCATATTTATAACCAGAAAGCGCTCTGAGTGGATGATGTGGTCACTAGCCAATGGGCCACCACAATCCCTCCCACCCTGAGACTACTTCCTGCTATATGTGGCATCTAGCTATCCTAAGGTGTACTGTTCTTCCCACTGCTAAGATGTAGGAGCCCTTTCTTGGATGCTAGGAGCTGGTAGCCCACCCTAGAGGCATGGCTACCTGGGTGCTACATGCCCAACGGAAAACCAGTGTGGCCACTAGTCTCCCCTCTCTGTTCCTGCCACTAGCCTGTTTAAGTGACCAAAGGAGCAACTATTCAAGAGTGTTATCATCATTTGCCCACCAAAGGCAGCTTCGCCTTTTGGGCCACACCCTGAGTGGCATCTTGCAAGTAGGAAACAACATCTCTCCCTGTAGCAGGTTTCTATTGCTTCAGAGCCTGGGAGTCGTTCACATGACTCCCCAGGAGGGCAGAAGGCTGTCTGGTGGCCAGCAAATTTGTGAGGCCACTGAACAAACTAGGCAACAGAGTGGCAATTTTCCAAAAGTCACCTTTCTGTAAAAGTGACATTAAATTCGACTTGGGCATCAAGTCAGGTTTATTTACACAATTAATTTGATACCTTGAAGTACCCATTTTAGTAGTCCTATTAAGAAGGTAGCCAGGCTGAGTCTCAGCCGGTGACTTTGTCCAATGGGACTGCTAATTTTTCCACAGCAAAAACAACAATTTGGAGGTTTTGCTATCAAGACATATTGAAACTATATATACTCCTGTATAATATACGGCTCCATGCCTCAGTGATCCGTAGGCCTTTCTTAGGGGGACATACATATATTTTTAAGGGAAGTGGGAGCTATGCTATGGGTTTAAATGGCAAAGTCTCACTAGCAGCTTAAAACTGCTGTTCAAGGCTGCAGTGGTAGGCTTGGAGATATTTTTTACTTTGTCACAAGTAGAGTGTCACAACCAGTGCCTCAGCTCATTCTGTTTTACGTGCTCTGGGTACCATTGATACCATATAACAGTGACTTTTAAGTAAGTCAGCTAATGCCAATTGGGGGTAGCCAATTAAACATACATTTTAAAAGGGGTTAGAACACTGGCACTGAGGTCTGGTTAGCAGGCCTCAGTGCACTCTCAGAGTGGAAAAGCCAGCAGCATCTGCCAAAACTTTGTGGATTGTCATCTAAAATAAGATATTTCCTACCACACTACATACAGGATCAGATCACATGTATAAAGTGGGATGAAATGTGTTTTCCATCAATCACTGATGATGCTTGCAAAAGTGGTCCTCTGCAGATTATGCTAGCAAACGCTTCCATTGCAATAGCGAAAATTATTGGGATAGGGGCCAACCCTACCTGATTTTCCTCCTCACTCAGCATACAGCAGATATCAGTTTGTCAGTTCTGACACAAGCGGCAGATTCATGACATAAAAGTGTGGCACCTTTTAGAAATTCAATGCCCAATCCCATTCCTTTCATTTTCAAGACACTGTCAGTTAAAGGATTAAAAAGCTTTTTCAGTGTCAACAGCTATAGCTGTACGGGGCTAGAGGCCATTCGAGGTCCCCAAAATTTCAATGAGAAGTCTGGTATTAATGGCTGTATTTCAAGTGGGACTGAACCTGCACTGGTCTAAGTGAATTAATTGAGATATGATTGGTACCAGTTAGCTAGTGCCTTACTAAGAATTTGATAATCCACGGTCAGCATGGACAGGGCCAGTATGATGTCAGGTCCAGGGGATCCCTCCTCTGTTTGTATAGTGCCCCCACTGTCACCTCACATGGGGCAGAATATCATTAAACAGAGAATATAACTCCAGTGAGAGCCCTTCAGATCCTGGGGTTTTCCCAGGAGCCATTTCTTTCACCACCTTCCTAATTTCGGCTGCATTAATCTTCTTACCCAGAGATTCCTTGATCTCAAAGAAGACACTGGGAAGGGTTGTGTTAAGCAAGTAATTGTTAAATTCATGTTCTATGGTGCTCTATCCCCCTTATAGAGCTTCACAAAACACTCCTTGATTGTATCCTCAATCCCGGGCAAGGAGAACAAGATGGTTCCTTGCACCATTTTATTAGACAGAATTGGATCCTCACATGTCTGGCCTAAGTACCCATGCTACTAGTTGTCCAGCTTTGTCACTCTCATTACACATCTTAGTCCTATATGTCCTATAGTCAAAACATCACAATTTCTCATTTAGCTGCCCCCACTTCGAAGAACAATGTATCACCCCTCTCCATCTATTGAAGTGTTCATGGGCCTCAGGTCTAACCCAAACCAGCTCTCCTCTGGCAATCGGTGAGTAGGGTGTGTAAAAGAGCTGTCCTCTCAATCTCTTCAGCCTCAACTTGCCCTCCAAATGAGTTGGAAGCAATTCCCGTGAAAACACGATTTAGGATCCCCTTCCTGTAATTTAAGATTGCACTTTGTATCTTTTACTCAAAATATTTAGGCCTTTAACATTTCAGGTTCCCTTTTGTCCTAAAGGCATGCCCAATCATATGAGTTTAACTATCTTGGGACTTACTCTGTCCTGCTGGATGAAAGAAGATACAAATCAGTCCACAATCTCCTGTCCCACCTACCACCCCCCAGTGACAACCTCTTGTGCACTTGGCATTCTTCTCCAACACAAACTTACCAACTTGAAAATGAAGAACAAATTCAAGTCTATAAGCATGATGATAGAAAAATGGGAGCTGCCCATATTTTTCCGAGGAGACCTGAACCAGCAGAGCCTTTGAGTCCCAGCCCTCCTGCGTACAAGGAAGTCAACAGCTTATATGCCCACTCTAGGTGGGTTCCCCTCTTTCTATCACACCAAGCTAATCTACTCCTACTGGTACAGCCCTTTTAAACTACTAACCCTTTAAAGCAGTTCATCTACAGCCTATGGTGTTGCTGTTGATGCAGCTGGCCCATTTTGTGCAGGTGTCTGAATCTGATTCTGAGTCTTCACCTGAAGCCTCTAAACTCCATTCTTTTCTTGCAGTTCCTCCAATATCTGTTGCAGTAGACATTGTACTTTCACAGTTATGTTGGATTTGGATTTGCATCACAATGGTTCAAAGCCATTCTGATTGGTTCAGTTGGTTTATGCTTCCTACATTGTCTTTTGGGGGGACTGCAACTCTTCTGGTCACCCACTGTGAGTCCCAATCCATTCCCAGGCCTCCTGGGAGCCCATGAAGAAAAAAGGTTTGTTGTCGGAAAAAAAACTCAAATTTTGCATGGAACAGTAAGGCATATTTCAATTATATTTCTGATAGTCTGAGTTTTACCTCCTGAAATGATGCCTGTTGATGTTCAACCACAGACAAGTAGTCCGGGAAATCCATCACTCTGGCATTATTAATTACAATCCCCATATTTTTCTCTGATAAAATGGAGAAATGCTTCCCAGTCCTTAAATTTTAACACCTGGACCACAGCTGGTCTTGGGAAGTACAGGGAGAAGGGGCTGTAACTTGATGGAGTTTCTATAGGGCATAAAAGGGGAGAGGTCTTCCATGCCCAGCCCGCCCTTGTTGAAGCCAGTTATTGAGAGATGACACAACATCCTTCCCCTCTGACTTTTCTGGTAAGCTCACAATGCAAATCATATTTCTCCTGATCCCTCCCTCAGCATTTTCAGCCCTATGTTCCAATTAGGAGTTCCTCAGACAAGTCTTGTAGCTCTTTGTTATGGGGCAAAGGGTTTGGCTGCAAATCATTAAGAGTCGATTTTGTTTTTGATACTTGTTCAGTGATCCTGTGTTGGTTGTCTAGTAGGAGGCTCAAGTCTACTACAATTGGGTCAATGTTTTGTTCTAAGTGTTCTTTAATGGAGTTAATGGCTGGAATGATTAAACACAGTTTGTCCCCTTCATCCAAGTCAGGAGGCTCCTGCCACTGTGTATGCAGGGGTTTCTCTTGTATTTGGTTATCTCCTACTTGCACCAGAACAATTCCAGGCTCCCTTGTCTTGATGTTTTTGCCCCTGGTGCTCAGGGCAGAGTCACTGAAGAACCTTCAATGAAAAACAACAGTAGTTCAAAACCACCTTGGTCCAACAGAAATCAATAAATACCATTTATATTGCCTTGACAGGGCATTGGCCACTAGTCTTCATTATCCATAGTCATATGGTAGGCCTTAAGAGTGGACAATGCCACCTCTCCCTGGGAGCACCCAGCAGACAGGTCACTAATAATCTTCTGAGTCAGTTCAAACCTCTGACACTTTCAAGAGGAGGATACTACCCCCAAAAGACAATGGGGGTTATTCTAAATTTGGAGGAGTGTTAATCCGTCCCAAAAGTGACGTAAAGTGACGGATATACCACCAGCCGTATTACGAGTTCCATAGGATATAATGGACTCGTAATACGGCTGGTGGTAAATCCGTCACTTTTCCGTCACTTTTGGGACGGATTAACACCTCCTCCAAAGTTAGAATAACCCCCAATATGTCAACATTCAGCAAAAGGTGTACAGCAAACACTGCTTCCTTACCAAATCAGTGAAAAAAAACTCTTTGCATAGGTATGTTAAGTTGAATTCTAGTGACTCAGATATCAGTTATTAAAGTATTCAGCAAGCATCAACTTTCCCTATCTCTTTACCAAATTATTCATCTTATTGCATAATGTTTTTGGTGGAATACTGTCATTAGGTGCTGTCATAACTCTGAATCAAGCTAGTAGGATTGATTTTATTGGCATGATAGCAGTAGATCTAATTCCAATTTCAATGCTAAGGCCCTGATTTAGTTTGGCGAATGGTTACTCGATCACAATGTGACAGTGTATCCTGTTCACCTTATCACAAATTCCATAAACTCCAATATTGGAATTGATTTCCAGAGCTCAAATTACTTCTTTTCAAACTTGACCTTGGATCAGATCGAAGTAAAAAGCCCAAGAAGGCCACCACCCTTAGGTACAACACATCTTGGCTAGAAACAATTGAAAAAAGTAAGCTAATTTAAAAGACCGAATCAATAGTCTATCATACTTCTTTTTGAAGGAGTTCAATCCTCTCGATACACTCTTACCTTTAGTTTTTAGGCCACTAAAATGATATTTTCAAGCCAATTGGTTAGCAATAGTGGTTATTGGATATTTGTAGTGCCTACTACTTCAATCCTGTTTTTTCGGACTTTACCGGTGTAATTCATATTTCCAGGACAAATCATACACATTGTTTTGGTCAAACTTATCACCACATTTTTTTTTTTTTTTTTTACCTTGAACAGATCCACACTTTACTTTATACTCAACTGTGTTGTAACAGAACCACAATGCCCGCATAATATAGTGTCAGTGCAATCAATGTTTCAACTTCTGAGAGATGAGTCACTAAATGCAGAGTTTGACTTCCTGATCTATTCAGCACACTTCAAAGATCACAAGGGTTAATATGTGAGCCTTTCTTCTTGAGTCAATGTTATTCTGGGCAAACGTTTTCTAGCGCTGGGATTCTATGCTGTCATCAAAGTAGTTTTGTTAAGCAATTGGGTTGCTTTTAGAAGCGCAGTAGTGGCTAAAAGTATCAGCTGGTTCCATATTCAGTCTCTAGCATTAGAAGCAGATGTACAATCGGCATACATAGAATACTGTGCATGCATCTTTCCTACATGCAGACACTTACAATCATACATCATTACATCATACAATGTTGTAAAAGGCGAGAAGCAAGGATTAACAACACACTTTTCCTGATGATAAAATTAACCACTTGACCCCAACACCTCCTTGTAAAGCTGTTGGTGTTTGCAACTCTCATTTTTCAATCAGTGTTTACAGTGATATGATGCTGTGCCCATGGTCATGTCACACGTAAAAACAAAAAACAAAAAAAGGAGAGGCATCTAGCTGAAAAGCGTTCATATTTTTCAAAAACATTGATCACACAACAAAGCATGCAAATGTCACCTGGGCACATCTTTCAGGAATTGTATGGTCTACTACAGATGACTACTGCCAAGGGCGTGGTTTAAGTTGGTGAAGCAGGTCCCCTGACACTAGGATAGGATAGTGGGAATGGGTCCACTCAGATGCAGCTCGCCCAGATTGCAGAGGGCAGGGTGGCGTACGTGGGGGGCATTGGTGAGGGTAGGGGTGGTTGAATATTAATTAAATTAAACTTAAATACAATTGTAAAAGATTTTCCTCCACTCTGCTCCGCGCCACACCGCTGCTCCTTCTTCCTCACAGGAAGCGCAGGCTCCCAGCCTCCCCTGTGGCCAATCCTGACGCTGCTCAGAGCAGCGTTAGGATTGGCTGGGAGCGCCCAGCCAGGGAGCTCCCAGGCGGACTGGGAGCCTGTGCCTGGTTTTTCCAGCCCGCCAACACAGTGCTGCGCTGGAGAGAGCCCTGTGCGCATGTGTGTTTGGCTGGCCCGAGACGGCCGACCAAACATAAATGCGCACTGAGGGGAGTGCTCTGTGCACTCCCCTCCATGGCTGTCATCCCCAATGCCCAGCCCCTTTTACTACAAAACAATAGTAGACGTCATTTATTATCGTTTTGTAGTAAAAGGTTAGCAGCTGCTGCTGCTGGCAGGGGACGACGCTCCTCCTCCATAGCAGAAGAGCCGCCACTGGGTCTACTGTCCCGCATTGATAGCGTCCTTTAGTGCTATATCAGGTGGGGTGCATCCCATTTTGTGTGTTCATGGGAATATCTGTGCTCCATCTCTGCAACACAAGCCAGATCACTGCCCTTGACTCGACTCTGACCAGTGAACAGCAGCTGAACCTCACTAGGTTGAAGAATGCACATGGATCTTATGAAAATATCTCCCTGTACACACCAGTTCACTGAGCTATTGAATCACAGCGATGTACAGGCGTCACACTGCTTCAAAGCACCAGAATGCACGGTTCTGTGCTGCACCAAAGCACAAATTAACGTTCATCACTGAGGTTTGTGGTGTTTGAGTAGATATATTGCCCTGGTGATTCATAGCCCTGTAACCTTGTGCCTGTTTTTTTCAGTGCAGCTGTTTAAAGGACACAGAAAATCTCAGAAACCACCAAAATGTGTGTCCGGCGAATCATTTGGGACTTCCCCTTATGTCTCTTTCATTAACTGGTTAGAAAAGGTGTATACGAGAGGGAAGTAACAAAGACTCCCTGTACCACCTATGATGCAGGGCCCTACTGCTATCCACTGGACCCGATATCTGAGATGCCAGGGTTTCTTTGAAATGAGCAAGACTCAGTTTAGGAGTTGAGCCTGCAGGAAGAGACGAGATGGGTCTGGCTCACCGGTATGGCCTCTGGGAAGGTGTGAGACTTCTGTGAAATGTGGGTGGGGCTCCCGACTTGCATTGAGTGTGCAGTTCAGGTTTGTGTGCCACTACTAACGCCATGTGCCAGTTCAGGTACTGGCGGCTGGCTCGTATTAACAATGGGGGAGGGATGGGAGATAAAATAAGAATATATTTTTTTTTAAAGGCACTTATCTGACAATGATCTTCTCTCCTCTTGCTGTCTCTCCCAGCTCCGACGTGGTCACAGGACCCAGGAAAAGCCAATCCTGACCTTGGTTTCAGGCTGCTAACCAGCATGAAACAAGTGTCAAGATTGGTGGGAGCGGCCTCTCTCAGTGCTCACCAGAGCGCTGGAGGCCTGTGCTTCCTCTAACTCAGCTGTTTTAAGACAGCTGGGTTAGAGATGTTTAAAGTGCGCATGTCAGGCTAGCCGTCGCAAGAGGGCCGACCAAAGGGACATGCACATTTTAAACAAGTGCACAGTTTCCTGCTGCTACTCGGCAGCAATTGCCACGCCCTGATGACACTCCGTTCAGGACGGGGTACTGAAAAATAAAATGGTAATAAACAAAGTTTATTACTATTTTATTTTTCTCTTCAGGCGGTTTTTTGGCAGGGTGACGCACCTCCGCCCACATGGTGGGGCTGCCCCTGAGTTAAGGGCCTCTTTCTGGCATTGGTAGTGGAGAAGAAACACAAAGCCAGTAGTCCATGTGGTCTCTCAGTGTGCAGCCTGTCTCACACCCAGGGCATGGGGTGCAGTGAACCCAGTCCTTGAGCAGGGTGTGCTTGAGGTCCCCTTGGCTGACTCTTACCCCACAACACATTGCCTCCTGCTAACTATACCTTTCTCAGTTCCTTCAGATGCGGAAACTGGCCAGGCAGGTGCCACTGGAATAAATTAATTCATTCCATAGCTCTAGCTTCTATTGATGTGCATCATACAGTTTGGCACAATAAATGATCTTTGAACTGCGTTTTTCAGCCCCATGAGATGTTAATGTCACAGCTCTCAGAGCTGAACTGCTGGCTCAGACAGACATTTGTTACCCATTTACCCAATTCCATGCATGAGTACCTCATTTAGTCCAGGTATCTTGTTGCAAGCTTGGATTTGTAGTCCTATTTAACCCATTATAAAACTAAGACTATGATTCCCAGATTTCAGAGCAAATTCCTGGCCTGGATAAGCTACTCATGCATGGAATAAGAAACTTGAGAGCTCTGATTTTAAAGATCAAAAAGAAACTGCACTTGCTACTACAATCAGTGTGGTTGTATAACGCTGGTATCCGGACAGATCACATTATTGCTGTACATACACGTATATCTCCTGAGAGGTCCCATGTCACATATGATTCCTTCAGCCATCCCAAGCTTTCTTAGCCACCATCAATTTGAATTCTGGGACATATAGTTTACTTTCTGCCAATATAAGCCTGCAATAAAAGTCACAGTCGGCAATGCGCAATTGGATAAAACGCTACTACTGGCTGAAGCTGTTACACTTCATCTGCTGCCATTTGATTCCGTGCACACCAAACCCTATATGGCTGTCCATGGTGTACCTGCATCTGGAAGAAGCTTTGCAACTCTACTGCTCATGATGTACCGGCTTTGTGAGGAAGGCACAACTAGCTGCGTATTTATGTATTTTGTGGAGCAGAGTTTGCCTCTTCTCTGGCTGTGACAATTTTGTTTGAGTGAGCCTTGCATAGCTGCTCCCCTCCTGTATCTTTTCTGGCAAAGAAGCTTGCACTGCTGCTTGCTACCTGGCCTCTACCTTGTTTGGTACCTTGTTTGGTACCTTGTTTGTGATGAGGTGCCACAAATTCTGCAAATTCTCTCACTGCTCCAAAGTTACATGTTATTTTTTGGTTCAAAACATTTTGTTAGTTTTCTGGGGATACGAAAAGGAAACAGTAAAGGGGAGTATCAAGTACGATATATACGGAGTATTTAAAGTAAGACCTACAATCATGAGTGGCACAGAAATATGATAAAATTTAATTAGTTATGTTTTGAATACATTTTTATTAGATTGGTAAAAAATATTACATGTCATAAGGCTTAAAGTAAGAGGTACAAACGTATTAACAACAAACTGTGTACAGTCATATAACGTTGTTGGTTCTTTTATACACACTGTGACATGATAGAAACGTTCATGTCAATGCTTGCTGAATTTTGGATTATGGAAAATGATCATTAAGGCAATATTGTAGCCTGAGGGATAGAACTACTGCATGGGTAACCTGTACGATTTTTGTGAATTTACTTTTTGAAGTTTTTATAAAGGATAAATTTGGCCCATGACAAATTACATGAGCACCAGATTGCATTACACAGTTCATTTTGAACACAGGAGACTAAGGGCCTGATTTAGATTTTGGCAAACAGGTTACTCTGTCACAAACGTGGCAGTAATTTTGTCCGCCGTATTACAATTTCCATAGGGTATAATGGAATCATAATACTGCATATGGGATATCCGTCACATTTGTGACAGAGCAACACCCCCGTCCGCCAAGATCTAAATCAGGCCCTAAGTGGTTCGCTTAAGTCCACAGCATTGTGGTCATTTTGTCGGAACTGCTCCCTCACTTGAAGCACACAAGAGTCAAGTTGCCAGAGAAGCCTTTGCAGAATAGCTTCACAGCCTCCGGAGGTCAAGGGGTATGTTGACACTGAAGGAGAGAGCGGTAACCAGGCAAGGCAACAGAGGCCAATGCGGGAGAATGCGGTTGTCCACAGTAGGACCACAGCGTCAACACTCACCACAGCAGAGGCCAGAAGCAGCTGCAAAGTGGCAGAGGAGCTAGGAGCAGTTCCAAGGAGGGGTAGTGCCCCACAAGGCAAGCCCGGTTACAGTAGGACTGCCCCAGAAGCTCGAACCTCGGAGGAACCAAAGCCTAGAAGCAGAAGACAGTGGGCAGCAGAGAAGAGCAGAAGGACAGGCACTGGGAAAAAAACTAAAGAGCAGCCTGTAGCAAAGCACACACAGTAATGGGTGCAGGAAAAGCAGAAAGTAGGAGGTGTGTCACCACCGAAGCAAGCAGGCTGATGGGCAGTAGCAGTCGACCAAAAGCTCCCAGAACAAGCACTAGCATACCGAAGGGAAACAGTCAAGCAACCGCAGTGGTGAAAGATGGAGGCAGCAGCAAGGGCCCAACCTGAGTGATGAACCTGGCTCAGGCATTACAACCTGCAGGGTAGAAAACCACAACAAGAGCAGGACAGGAGACCACAACAGGATGTGGCCATCAATAGTAAAGGGGCAGCAGCAAGGGCAACAGGGCCAGGATGCAGTGCAAAGCAACCAAGGAATTGAGGAGATACTGGATATTACCTGGGAGACCAGAGCGAAAATGGGGGGAAGAGGTTCTTGCAGAAGCTTTGTGTTGATGAGAGCAACAAGCCACTAGGGCCCCCAAAAGAAGTGGTCGCAAACAACTTCACTGTCACAAAGGAAACGGAGCAGAAGAACAGGCGGTGCCTAGTAAACAAAAGTCAGAAAGAATTAAGGCAGCCACAGCAGAAGAAAGCAAAGCAGAAAGGATAAGGGGATTAGGCCAAACAGAAAATCCAAGAGCAAGCAAGTGGTGGCCTGACATCTGCAGCCAGAACAGTGACTGCAGAAACCATTTTATCTGTGCACCGCCCAGCTTGCAATGCCAGTACCACCACTGATGAGAGCATTTCCAGGGAAGCCACCCATCGTGGCCAGGAAAAGAGGGCTAGCAAGCTTGATACCAATGTCTGTTAGAGAAAGGATCTTGAGAAAGTAGTTCATTGACATTTTCTCACTTCTGATGGTACAATTGGAAGCTTTTATTTACTCAATAATCACAAAAAGAGGCAGAAAGGAAAGAAAGGAAGTGAGTGAGGACACAAAAAATATTGGGAGTTGGCTGGATGCCTTCCAGGTACAGGCTTGCATAGTAATGGAGAAACTGATGCACTATGCAGCTGATCTATGGTTGTACGGAGACAAGATACAAAAGGCTGAAATAATGTATGGTGGAAATGCATGGTTGCAGTATGACCCAGGATTCAGGGTAAAAATGCGGAAATGGCCTAAACTACAGTGGGATCATGAGGATGTCTCAGGTTACATACACAAGAAATTTGCCTTTTATAACAGGCAAAATCCCCAAGGGGATAAAGTGACCCAGCTACACAAAGGACCCCAGCGCAAAATGTTGGAAATACAAGAAAGACGACTGCCCCTGGGGTATGTCAGACAAGAATGCATGAATGCAACATCTGTGGAGGAGGTCACTCAAGCACAGAATGCAAAAGAGACAAAGCAAGTTTGGGGAAGAAAGAACAGAACATGAAGTGAAGGGAGATACATCATCATGGGGCCAGGCAACAAAGAACAATGACACAAGCGAAATCCCTACAAAGCATTGGATATTCCTCTAGCACAGACACCAGTAGACAATACCATGCTTACACATTACCAAATACTTACCATAGGCAGAAGGCGGCCAGTACTCTCATGCCAGGATTTCGAAGAGGGATTCAGATTCCCCTTAGTGACCCAGAGAGGAACATGGACTGCAGGAGCCTTAAATGTCATTGAACACCCGGAAGTGGTCAAACAAAAATCACGAAGGAACTAAAGCCCATAATTATACTTTTTGACTCAAAACTGCGCAAACGCAGTTTTTACGTCAAAAAGTATAGTGCCGGTTTGTGTCATTCCAGAGCACCAACTGGGTGGCAAATTTATGGAATCCCACAAGCCAGCGCAAAGGGTGGGCTAACATTTGGGAAAATGACGTTAGCTGGGTGGGGGTGGTGGTATGTGGGAAGGGGGTTTTGCACCAAAAAATGACGCTAGGCTGGTTAGAGTCAAAATAATGCCTTTAACCAGCCTATCATCATTTCCTGATGTAAAACCATCCATACCACATGACTCCTGTCTTATAAAAGACAGGAGTCATGCCAACCACCCCAATGGCCATCACAGGGGGCAGTGGTCCCCTGGGCATGGCCATTTCACCCAGTGCCATGTAGGGGGGCCCATTTCAGGACCCCAATGGCACTTTACATTTTTATTTTAAATACTTACCTCTACTTACCTGGAATGGGGTCCCCTCATCCTCTAGTGTCCCTCTGGTGTGGGTGGGAGTGTTCCTGGAGTTTGGGGTGGGAACCTGTGGGCTCTTTCCATGGTGTTTGACCATGGAAATGGGTTCACAGGTCCCCTAACGCCTGCCCTAACCCAGGTGTTCAATAATTGGGCTAAGCAGGCTTAGCTCCATTATTTAGGCCCGCCTCCCCCCCATGCACCTTTTTTGCACAGGAGGATAAATAAGGCGCTATATGCTTTGAGTCATTTTGTGGACAGCAACGCCTATCCTGGCATCTCATTGACGCAAGGTGGTTTCATGCATCCAAAAAATAACTTTAACTCTAATATTTTGATGCTAGATGGGTCTAGCGTCAAAACATAAATATGGAGTTAGGTTTGCGCTGAATTATCATTAAAAAATTATGCTAATTCAAAGCAAAGAAAGTATAAATATGTCCCTGAATATGGGCAGGATAGGTCTCTCCACGAACATCTCCCTCCATCCCTCCTGCTGCTGCCAAACCTCATAGTATCCCCAAAGGGAGCTGTTCCTAAAACGGAACCAGGGTAGTTCAGGCTCATTCATCATGGCTCCAGCAAACAACACTATTCATGAGAGGCACACTTCGAAAGTAACTGTCAATGGGTTTCTTTAAGAGGAAAAAAATAAAGGAATACATCAGTAACAAGGTCTCACATTTGATTGAGTTAGAGCTATTGGTGTTGTAAATGCATAACTGGACTTTTCTTCCCACATAAATTGGTTAACCCTGCCGTGTTATTTGTTCCTCTCTGCCACATAATTCCAGTGGTGCTGCATATAACTAAAACTCTTTCATTTCCCTTCTTCCTCTATCTGCAGCAAAAAATGAAGAAATATTGCCTTTTTTTTTTGTGTTATAATTTTGGGGTCCTCTCCAACGTAGTGTGGGGACCCAGAGACGACCTAGACAGAAAGAGCACGTCCTGCGGTGAGTTATGGGTAAAAATGTTTTGTAAAAGTAATGCTCGCAAAGCATTACAGGGCGAGTTTCCGAGTGCAGCGAATATTCTAGTTTCTTGACAGTAATGCTGAGAACAGCCCAGAGGATGCCATAATAAAAATAGCATTTGGAAGAAACATGGTTATGTAACCATATAGTGAGAGCCTATCAACATAAAAACAGAATGGCAGAAAATAATGCAGTGCAACCATATAGGTAGCCCTTAGTAGGCCTGCTGCAAACAAGGCCCTTAAAACACAAACTACTCCCAGCTGTGAAACAAAAGTTCCAGCCATGAGAGAGCTTTAAAAGAAATTGAATGGAGAGAGAGGTTACTATTTTGCCCCCCCCCCCAACCTAACGTGGGGACCCAGAAATTACCTAGACAGAAAGAGTGTGTTGTGCTGGACTGTTTGGTGGTGATCCCATTGTCATAAGACCACCACAGGCACCACTAAGTTATATGGCTGATCGTGCAATAATCCATGTAACAGGGTCAGTCTCCAAGGCGGTAACAAAGCAGCCTCAAGGTTGGACAAACGTAAAGCCTTTATCTATGAAATCAAGGGAATTTTGAAAGGCAGACCCAAGAACAAATTAAAGTGATGGGCGTGAGATGACCGTGGTGTAAGCCCACAGATGTAGTTGACAACATATCGACAGACAGACAGCGTATGCCCGCTGCCCAGACTCGACCTAAAGAGCAATTGGACTAAGTTAGAGACCCTCGCTCAACCATCACGAAGGTTAACTAAGCAGGCTTTTGCTGTTTTTTTAAACTCAGCACGGAAAGATCGTTTTGCTCTTTCTTTCAACACGTGTAGCCTTGGAGACGCATAAGTCTCTGGTGGCATGTCGAGGGTGAATGCTTTAAATATAAAAAAAATACCTCCACATGTTGCAATAGAGTCCGCACTTGCCCCCGACATGTTGATGGTTCGGCCTTAAGTTCAATTTTCAACAGCACACATAACGGATGTCACATATACCACAATTATGGTCAGGGCATGGTTTGGCACCTTTTAAGAAGTTGAACACCACCAGCTCGACTCTAATACTGCCATTTTGGATTGACTACTGCTCACTGAGGCAAGGCTACACATTGCAAGATCTGAGAATTCAACTACTTAGAAACAATGTAATGCTAGCGAGGCGTTGGGCCAACACATTCTCGGTTCCATCCACGCAGCTGTCCGTTTCTGCAGAGTTCACCCAGAGGCCTGAACAAGGATTGCTAAACCTGAACTCGGAAAAAGAACACGAGTAACTAGCACCAAAGTTCGTGAATTTTAAATAAGCAGGAAGAACCACCATCATGACAATACTACTGAATGTAGTTTGTTTAGACATGCCCGCACTGCAGGCCAGGCTAGAGCGATTGGCAGATGATGGTCTCTGAATGAAGGCCCGCAGAACTCCATAAGTTTAAATGTGCCCCTGGCATGAATCCGCAGAATGGTTACACACCAGATATTGTGGATAGTCACACTTCTCAAGGCTTTTCAATAGTGAGAACTTATACTTTTAGATTGTCCTAGTCGCTTGTCACTGACCCTTGTGAGGGAATCATGCTGACCCTATGCCTTGCAGGTGCAACAACCTAGGCCATTCTTGGTGGCTCAAATACATACTTAAATAATTAAATAAATTAAATAAATACCTTGGCTCATCAATGGCATGCTCTTGAATGTTTTAAATAAAAGGTCTAGGGAGGCCTTTGATGACGAGCGAGGTGACAGTGTCAGTATAGTGGTGCAACAAATAAACTACAAGTAATGGACTGTTTCACCTGTTAATCTGACTGGCTTGCCCTTGCATGCATTACCATACCGCTCCGTTAATATGTATATGCTGACAGAATGCCACCTTGAGCTAAGACAAGTAGATTCCAGTGAAACTGGCCTTAGCCCCTTCTCACATTGTCAACCCTTCAGTCATGGTGTTTATTCTCAACTACCACCTGTCATTTTAACAAAGCGAATTTTCATGTGGCTAGACTTAAGTGCAAGGCCGCAATACAACTTTTCTAACTGACCTCTTGGTCTGATTTTTAACAGTCTCCAGATAGCTATCACTTTAGGCTTCTGATGTGCTGCCATCCCTTAGTCGAGCAGAAAACAAAGGAACCCTTGAGGAAGTTGAACACCTCACTCTATCTGTGCATGCACGAAAGATTTCACCTGTCTGTGTTAATGTCTGCCCGCTTGTGGTAAGGTTGATGCTCCAACCCAGACCAGTGTTGGTCAGAGTCCCTTCGAGCACCTTTGTTGCACCTACCTAAGGGTAGATGTTGCAGTGGAGACTATAACTTCCATCACCCTTTACCATGCTTATGCTGTTGAGAAGGTGCATCTATGACATATCACAGCTATAGCATGGCAATTATATTCACTGGGGAGGCCGGGTGGCACTAGACAACTGACTTACTAATTTATTGTGTCTATGTTTAAACCAAGTGAAGCAATTAAATAAACCCATTATCTGTTCTTCAAAATGCAGATAAGGCTGTTGCTGTCAAAGCCCCTGCAAGTCCCAACCATGCATACAGGCACCGAAATATGTGACTCGTTGTGTACCCCATGGCGTGTGTGGTCATTATACTGTTATAGCTAGCTTATTTTCCAGAATACACTCTAGATCACATTGTCGGAATGGTGCTAAAGAGGTTAATCCCTTATTTTGGTTGTGTTCTGGAGTGCTCTCTTTTTTTTGCTGTCCTCTGGAACCTTTTAGGGGCCTATTTCATTCTGTTGCTTCTGAACCAGGGGCACTGTGACCCTGGCTGTAGTGAATGCCACTTCCACCAGCTTAACCTTGTTATCATGTACTTGGAGACATACACTTTCAATGCAGGCTGTGCGAAGCTAGAGCGGCCACCACATGTGGCCAATCTATGATGTATACCTGTAGAATTCAGCGTTGGTCAATGATCAGTAAGCTGCCCACTATCTTGTGTGACTATGTGATCTCATGTGTAACTAATTTATGTCTCATTATAAGCTGAACCACTTGGCTCCTTCCAGCTGATACTCTAAACAGAAGACGTGGTTCAGTTCTGCATCTGTGACTAGGTCCCATTATCCCAGAGCCGGCCCGCCTTTGTCCAGTCCTTCCTCTATGAGAAGGCGAGCGTCCCTGACTTGTAAGGTAGTAAGTGTTTCTACTGTATTTATTATGGAACAAACCCCCTGGAACTGATAACGCCCCACCCCCGCCTTCCTGACAGTGTCTTTTTCTTCATGTCCCGGACATTTTGGGGGGTAATGAGAAATTTCCTAGCTATTGAGAAGGAAAGTTTCAATTCTATTAAGGACACAGAGGTGAGGGTTATGCATTTCTTTCTTTACTTTAATTAATCAGCAATTTCAAAGTTCAACATAAGGAAAAAAAGCACAATACTACATATCCTGTGGTTCACAACAACAGTATTCATGGTAACCAATGTTCAATCCTGTATCAGTCTGGTTGTACATATATATCCCCCGATCTTTGACTCCTTCCTCGAACTCCCTGTGGTTGGTTACGTTCAAGCGCCATCAGTTTGCTGTGGTATCAGCTCCTATGAAGAACAACGTAATTTGTTAAAACCAGGCTCATTCTTATTTTCTACCCAAGACTACTTGAACTCATAACTTCATGCAACAACCTTCGTAATATAAGATCAGTTTACAGTCTTGATATGATTTATGCGAAAAACTTGTAACAGTCTGTTTAAAATAGGAACAGTATACAATAATGAGTACATCATAGAAGTATATTGAAGCACAATACCACCTCTTAAAACTTGTCCTTACTATGTTCTCCATTTGGGAGGGGGGGACACACCTCAATGTGTCGGGTGGGATAATCCTCGCCTCAGTGTCCTTAATAGAATTAAAACTTTCCTTCTCAATAGCTAGGAAATTTCTCATTCTATGTTAGGACTGGAGATGAGGATTGTGCATGTTCAAAGCTCACTTACCACCAAAGCAACTGCTTTGTGGATTGGTTTAAAGTAAAACCGTTTGAAAGTAGATTTGGATGACCAGTCATCTGCATTCATAAAGTCCTCCAATCTGCCACCCACCTGTATGGCCTTGGAAGCCATGGTTCCTCTTGTGGAGTGTGCCCCAAATAACTGTACATTGATTCCTGCCTCTGCCATAATCCACCTAACCCACCTTGCAATAGAAGGGAAGGATACTGCATTAAACAGCTTTTTGATGGAAATTAACAGTTGTCTCTCCCCTGGTGGTCGGCATTCTGCTGTCATTTCCTCATGAGCCTTAAGGCATCTGACCACACACAGCTTAGACGAACTGTCAAAAGCCAGGTACGTTACTGACCTAGTATTGTATTTGGTTCTCCTAGATACTGTAAAAGTAACTCCTTCCGGTATAAACACTCTAGCAGAAATGTCTGGAGCCCTAACATCAGATACCCTTTTACAGGATATGAGGCATAGCAGCATAGTTAGCTTTGCCGATATCTCCTTTCTTGAGAGGTATTGGTTATATGCCACGAAGACAAAAAATGTAAGACTCTGTTAACATCCCAGATACCAGAGTATCTAGGTTCAGAGGGTCTACACATCCTGATGCCCTTAAGCAGCTTGCAAACCCAAGGATGCTCTCCCACAGGTGTGTGAAAAGGAGGGTGACCTGCCAAAATCGCCAACCTAAAAGAGTTTACTGTGCAGTATGATAAGCCAGACTTAAGCAATTCTGCCAAGAAATTTAAGATATTTGTAACGTTGGCCCCCATGGGATCCAGGTGTTTCTCCACACACCAACAAACCCAACGATTCCAGGTGAACCTAAATTTTTTACTAGTCCCCGGCGCCCATGCCTGTTGGATGAATCTTTCAGCCCTTCCAAAATGCCATGTCTTTTTGGGGCAAGAAATTTGTTTTTGGTGGTGTCTCCTGCATCAGAGTTCCCTAGAACTCTATGTGGAAACCCTCCACCATCTGTAGTACCCAATCGTCAGAGGTGATCAACACCCATCTGTGTGCAAACCTCCTCAACCTCCCCCGTCCCCCCTGGTGTTTGAGGGAAAGAAGAAGTAATGCTTACCGCCTGGGCCTCTGGAAGCATTCGCCCCACCATGGGCAACTCAACTAGGTTGGTTATTCCCTGCCGGCCACTACACCAACTGTTGTTTCTTTTGGCTGAACCTCCACTGGGGCCTTAAAAGTTGGGGCGGCCAGAGGAGTGACTCCTATCTCTTCTGGCCTCACCAAAAACCTTTCCTGGGAAAAAGAAAATTGATTGAGGTCTGCGCCTTGTCAAGCGCTGAGAATGTTGCCACAGATTTCCCCAACTCCTTCACAAAGGGGTCGCCAAACAGGTGTACCTGCGTAACCGCTCCTGCTTCTGAGTTGGAGATCTCTCCAGGTTTCAGGTTGATTTTGATTAGTAGGGGGCGGCACCTCTCGGCAGAGATGGCTCAATTAGCAGTGCCCAGGAGGCACCCTGCCCTCTGGGCCCATCCTGCCACTATGTCCATGAGACGTGGTATGCCCATGTGCTTCGCCTGTTCAGCCAACTGTATGACCTTTGTAAGGGGGTCCAGTACGTCTAAAAGATTATCTTTACATGCCCACCAGGAGCAGCAAATGCCCTTCTTAGGGTCCCTAGTATATTTTCCAAAGAAAGTGCACAAGTTTGGATCAATTTCAGGCTTAGCCACCACTTTGCCCTCTATCGTAGGGCAAGGGCCTCCCGCCATTAGTCAGGCCTGTACCTCCTTGTCCAGAGGTTGGCAAATCTTGCTGGCCACATATTAGGTGACTTTCTGGTCCGGGTGCCACACGGTTGACCTAGAGTAAGAAATACCCTTCGGGTCAAAAATCTCCGAACTGGAAGTGTCTATTTGTTGGGGTCTGGCATGGCCAAAGCCGGGCACCAGGGGCAAACGGAGTTGTGTTCCTCGTCTAAGGATGCATCCTTGTCTGTAACACCCTCTCCCTGAATGGGCAACTCTGCATCAGGGTTTGTTTTAAGAGTGACCTTGTCACCAATCTCCCTGGGCCATTCATCCCCCCAGTAGGGTGCATGCTTTAACATGCGCGCACTTTTATGGAAGGCTTCAGTGAAACGCTCAAAGCCTTCTAGGTGCCCCACATCATGTTTGAATGATTTCTTGAGAGCTGCTGAGATGCTGCCGCTAGGGCCAGCTCGCATATACCCAAACATGCCCGCCCACATCAAGACCTGGGCCGTCAACTTGGCCACACTCTTCTGTAAAGGGGCCAGCACTTTAGCTAGGGCCTGGGAAAAGAGGGCGCCCAGTTCAGCCGGAATATGGCGTTGAGAGGAGCCCTCCTCCATAGACGTAGTGGGGGAATATTCATGGTCCTGTAGGACTGCATAGTCTAGAAGGTGTGAGCACACACAGACGCATGTCACGTACCTAGGCAACTTGATCCGCTTCATTCTAAGCATTACGGACTCAGAGGTGGCGCGAAAGAGTGCCTTCTGGTGGACCCGACAGAGATCAAAAAATGAACCTGTGCTCGGGCCGAAGCCTGCTGCGCTGCCGCTACCTGTGACACAAAGGCACAAAGTAAATTTCCTGATGTAAGCAAGCAATGATATAATGCATACACTATCACCAAAATCCCACGAACTGCACTTTAAAAAAAAAGAAGATAGTGAGGAACTTAACTGACTCTCCAAGCAGTGAAGAAAGAGGAAGGACTCGGAGAGAAGGGGATATATATGGACAATCGGACTGATATAGGATTGAACATTAGTTACCATGGATACTGTTGTTATGAACCATGGGATATGTAGTGCTCTGTTTTTTTTCCTTATGTTGAACTTTGAACTTGCAGATGAATTAAAGTGAAGAAAGAAATGCATAATCCCCTGGTCCTGATTTAGAATTGATGACGTTTATTCCTAATTTTGTTTTGTGATAATGAGCTAGAGCCAGAACCTCTGTGTGGATTTAAACATTCTAATTTAAGAATATTTAGAGCATGCTCTGCAGAAGACCTCGGCATTTTTCGAGCAGTTTAATGTTTGTTCAACACACTCAAGTGACTGGCTGCCTCAGGGCACAGAGGTCAAGATTGTTAACTAAGGCGACGAGCGTCAAACAGAAGGCTGCCTGATAACATGTCTCGGGTTATTTATTGAGTGTTTCATTAACCTTTACTCCCTGACTAAAGGACAAGAAGTGCAGACATGCTTTCCAGTCCCCATGTACATCTGTTGAGCTGGGTCATGAGGTTGTCATGCCGGGTTGTTTTATTTTTGCCCTTCTCTCCTTTCGCAGTGGGGGAAATGAGCCCTTAAAAGTATTGCCTCTGTGGAGTACAGAGTATGGGGAGGAGAAGCACTGCAAAGGAGGGCGTTTTAAAGTGACAAAATCTAATGGGGTGAGTTTTTCTCCTGAATGGGGCCGCAAAATTGGTGTCTTCGGGTCATAGAGAGCCCTAAGAAGAAAGCAACAGAACCACTTAATCACCTAAAGGCCGGTTGGTATCCTGACAACAGGGGGTTGTTTTTTTAATTGCTGCATGTCTCACGGATACAGCTAAAACATTATGAGGGGAAGGGTTGCTAGAGCCCCACTTGTGAACAACGAACACCGGGTATCGATGTATTGCGGAAAATATACATTTCCTGATTACTCTGGCTTGGTACTCGGGATGGGGTGTCAGCTATTAGATTTTAACATGGTGCTTACCACTCGAATCGCCCTTAAATGAACGCTACGTGTGTGTCAATAAGATTAATAAACTTGCAACAGTTTTTCCAAACTAAAAACAATGTAGTCTACTTTTATGATGCATATAGAACCATCAACAATGTGGATTGCAATAATGAACTGAGCTTGGTGAGGAAATGTTAGGCGACAGGCCACATCGCTTGCAGTCTGAGAATAGAGCGGAACGCCTTTAAGAGTTTCCCATCAGATGGAGAAAGCAAAGTATTTCTTCTATGGCCACCACCGGGAAATCCTGACCGGCATGGGAACTGTTACCCCTAGGAACAGTGCATACGTCACACTTGGGTTCCTCCACGAGGTTTGGGCGGGGGCTACTAAAGAGGGCTCACAGCTGGTGCTCACACTCCTTCCTCCTGCACGGCCACAGCACTAACCACCCACCGACCCATCTATAATAGAAAGAAGTTATTATGTACTACTTTTTTTTCAGCATCAAGTGGAGTGAGAGAGCCATTCCAAAGCAAGAAGTACCATAAGCCCCAAGAAGGGAGATAGGGCTCAAACCTGAAGTCCTTGCTCCTTAAGGGCCCTGAGAAGGTGCATAAGCATATAGGAATATCCACAATCCCTGAGTGGTATTTACAGTGAAGGCAGAGATGTTAGCACGTGTAAAACGGTTTAGCGTATCTGAAATCCCCCTGTAAATTCCTGGCAATTGTAACTGAAGTGAATGTGGTTGTAAACCTATATTTACAGTCAATTTTACCTTTGTGAAAAGCTTCCCCTTTGGTTTTCATCTGCTCTGCTGGAACAGTAGTAGGTGTGTGCATGTGTGTAAAAGGAGTATGGTCAGGCAAAGGTCAGATGAATGCTACACTTCAAAATGTAAAGCGGTAGGTGTATACCTGGAGAGTATCCTGGCTGCTGGATCTCAACTGCTGTGATCCATCTGAAGCAATGGCACAACAGCCACCTCTTTGAGCCTTGCCTGATGTGTGTTGTCCACTGGTACACGTCTGTGTTAGGGAGAAATTACTGCTTTACTGCTACTGCTACTCTAATTAGTAAAAATGAAGGGGCATATTTAAGGGCCCCTAGCACCATTCTAATGACACATTAACATCATTTTTTTATGCTAATGTGGCATTAGAAGGCCGAAAACGCCACACCATATGACACTTTGTGACACTTTGCACTATATTATGCCTGCGCCAGGCATAATGTATGCAAAGGGGCATCCCCCCATTAAGGGGGCTGATAAAATGATGCTATGAAATCTAAGAGATTTCTATGCGTCATTTATTTCTGCACTTTTAAAGCCTGCTCAGTGCAGGCGTTAAAAGGAGGCACACCATTGATTACAATGGGCCTTAAAGAGCTTTGCAGGATTGGAGCCAACATTTTTTACGCTAATCCTGCAACGCTCTGGAATAGCGGCAAAAGTTTTGACTCTGGTTCCCTAACTACTGCCATGGTGCGGAGTAGTTTAATACGGCGCACCCATGGTAGCCTTAGGGGGCGCTAAGGGGCGCAAGAAAAGTGGCGCTGCACTGTGTGGAGCACCACTTTTCTTAAATAAGCCCCGAAAGGTCTACATTTTTTACTTTTGCCTATTTTGGCTTTTTGAGGGCTGGTCATTGCCTCACAACTAAAAGCATCTCCTGGAACAGAACAGTAAAGTCTGATTAGAGAAATAAAATAACTCTACTCTATGGTGGACGTTAAAATGGACAAGCTGCCTAGATATTGTGTGTGTGTTTTTTTTTTAAACAGTGCTGAATTACTTTGCTTGGTTGAGCTAGGTTGTGTGATGCAGCCCTGCATGACCCCTTGGCCCTGACTTTCTGTGACCTCCCTCCCTATCTGGTCGTTTGCTAAAAGATCAACCAATGCCTCCGAGAAACCCAGCTATAGTAAGGCCAACCGGTAGGTGGTCCCTTGTTGAGAGGCTTTCACACAGGCGCTGCCTACACCATAATGCCAAAGGCCTAATCATTCCAGAACTTCAGGTTTTCATTACTTTTACCTTATGTAACCAGCATGGGAGGAAACGTTTCTAATTTGTTCATGAACATTGATGAAAATTCAGTGCAATTTTGTGAAATTCACTTGCCGGTATCTGACATGAAAAATGAAACTGATAGCACTGTGGCACACCTGCTTTCGCCAGTCATGCAAAATATGAACAGGGTTTGGTTTGGAAAAAAACATACGCAGGACATTTTCTGCAGGAACGAGTGTCTCGCCGACAAAACGTGCAGGATTGTACATTGGTGAAATTCATAAAATTGCAGGAAGCTTGCATCATCTGAAATTCACGAATAGTGGAAATTTTGTGGGGGTAAAAAAAACGTGGCCGATACAGCGTTTTGGGGATTTCAGCATCCTTTGTCTAAGGCAGGCCAACCTGATGCAGTGAAAAACATTCGCAGTAACTCCAAAGCGAGTGAGTTGAGGACACTGGTAATCATCCTCGGGACTTTGCCATAGAGTGCATATCGCATCTATACACAGTCCTTGTAAGTAATATATGCATTTTCAATTCTGCAAAGTATCTTATTCGCCAAACGTGGGACCAGTTTAAAAGTATTTAAATACGTCAGCTCCTCCGTATTCCCACCGTTTTTCATGAACTGTGCAATGCTGGAGAGGATTTACATTATGTGGGTTTTCCTTTCACAAAAAGGAGCGCTTCTTTACGACTCTGTCTAAAAAGGGCACACGATGGATATTTCTTTGTTTAAAAAAAAGAATGGAGTTTATTAATTTGTGAAGTAGATAAAAAGTCTGAATTAGAAACATTCTGCAAACAAGTACATTACACTGTAGCTAAGAAGAAAGAAATTGATAGGAGTAGGAACATTGCAGTATAAGTTAATCAGTGCCATGTCTAAATATCATATCACATAGAATGAAAAATGCAGTATTACTTAACTGTTCAGAGAATTGTTAAACGGTGTGGTTGTCTGCACTATGCGCTGACTGCGAGCAAGGCATGCTTGTGAAATGCTGGTAGGTAACTTTGCGACCAGATAGCAAAGTCAGTGCTTCATTTACAAATGTCATAATTATTTGTAACTTTCTGGATATGTTTTATAATTTGTCAGGGCTTAATTTGTAATAGAATAAATGCCAGCGCCCCAGTCGTTTCTCAGAAGCCCACAGCTGGACCAATTGAATGTCGGCTTGCAGAGTGCCTAGACTCTGCTCTTGATTCCACCTCGTGCCACTTGATGTCACCGCAAAGAACCTCCCGCCGCTTTGTTTCACTTTTGCAGGTTCCTAGAATCCTACTTTATTCCTCTGTGAAGGTTTCTTCGTCTTTGTCCTTCGTCTTGTTCCCCCTCCTCCTATGGCTGCGAGGCAAAATATTAAAACACTGAAATACAGTACGATTTGTGACATCACGTGGGAGGAAATGAGAAGGACATACAGTGAGTTGTGGTTCTGGTTATCATAACTGGTAAATTTCAATTCTTTATACTTTACATCATGAAAATACCAGTACAGTTGAAGATGTTTAAGCAGATTTCAATGGCTTCTTATGACAAATGTTATTGTCGCTTAAAAACTTGAACGCTTAGAACAATAATTTATCTTTAAAAAAGTTTGGTTCAGTGAAAGCAGTGTGTTTGTTAGTGAGTGGACAAAGCGACTGAGCACTTATGTTAAAGACTCGGGGGCAAATTTATGGGAATTTGGCGTATGGAGGCGCAGAACCTCATCTAGCTGCGCTGCCCTACTCCAAAGTGAAAGGGCAGAAATGCACCGTATTTATACAATACAGTATATTTGTGTCCTTCCCCCCTGTGCTGGTGCTATTTTGACAGCCTTGCACCAATGTAGGCATCTTTGCACCACAGTACAAGTGCCGCCATTGCATGCAGGATTGTTTTTGTACAGGAAGGGGCATCTTCCTTCACAAAAACAATCCTGAGAGGTGTTTTCCTCTTTGCATGTGTGCTGCAGAATGCAGCACACATGTAAGTAAGGAGGAAAAACAAGGAGAACTGTTTGTCCTCGTAACACCTAATGTAAGGAGAATTAAGGTTTTGGTGCTTCCCCAGATTTACGTGATTTTGAAAATCTGGGGCAGCATCAAAATTCATGGGTGTTGCGTGGAACAACCCATCACAACCACCATGGAACGCCTCTCGGGGGCAGAGTAAGGCAATTCAGCAACTAGCGCAGCCTTGCCTTACTCCATATCTAGGAGTGGCTTTGCATGGCCTCACAGATATGAGAATGTAGTCTGCGCCGCCGGAGTGTCAAAAAAAGGGACGCTTCGGGGGGGCAATGGGCTCATAAATATGCCCCTTAGTATCCATTGTAGAGGCCTTTTCGGAAATGTTTGGCAAATTAATTTCCACAAAACCTTTCAATCAGACACACTATATAAATAAGTGTTTTGGATGGTGTGGGGCAACTGGGCTGATTACAAAAGCCACTCACTTTTTGCCCCTATTTTTAGCTGATACAGGTGTTTTCTGACTGTGAGTGTGCCCTAGGCAGTGTTAACCAGCCCCAGGGCCAGTGCTCTGTGTAAAATGGTATATGCAAATTAGGCATAAACATAATTGGCCCTGGTACCCTACCTTTAAGTCCCTAGTATGTGGGAGGGCATGTAGGTTTAAAAACCTCAGTATATTTAGTGCTCCCACAGGTGCATTGCTGTGGTGTCCAGGGTCATTGTAAAGGCAGACCAGCCTTGCTGGCTGCTTTTAAGTTAAAATTAACTCCATATTCAACTTTGGAATTAAAAGTTCTTCCAAAGTCTCAAACTACCTTATTGTTTAATAAAAGTCACACCAATGGACTTCCCTAGGTGTCCCTATGGTTGGGTGTAGTGTAAGAAGGGACCTCATAGAAGATGTATTGTAAGCCCAGTGAGGGAAAACAGCCACATTTGTTTATCCCCATTGTGGTTGGCTCCATAGGCTAACAGTGGGAGAATTTATTTTAAAATAATACAATCCTATTTCCCATAGAGTGAGGTAAATCTAGCAAGTTTGGTACCCCATTAATGTTATGATAAGTCCATCAACTTGCCAGTGTTGAATTTAATATAACTAGCCCAGGGAAAGAGTTTTAAAACTCTTTCCGAAAGTTACCAAATTCAGCCCTGTAGTGCCCTTTCCTGAGTGGTCAGCCTCTGGCAGCCTGAGCCAGGATACCTTAATGAGGTGTGAAGTGTCCTGGGCTGAGACAAATGAAGCATGTGGTGGGTGGAGACCTGCTGCAGCAATGGCATACAGACCACCCGGAGACCCAGAGAAGCTCTATAATGGGCAGCGTAGTACTAAGCTGGGAAGGGAATGATGAATGAGTTTTATTGCTGTCAGCGCAAGAACTTCTTTCATATACAGAAAAAATACAATAGTTACACATAACCAACTTTATTGTACATGCATACTAAAATCGATTAACACTACACAGCTACTGATAAAGAGATCCGGGGAAATAGCTAATATGTTTATGGCACAAACTAAGTTTCCATCTTTACATTCACAGTTATATTTTTTAAAGGTTACTTTTTGTTTAAATATTGCTCAATAGCGTTTTCAATTTTCTGTTTTGTGGGTCACTTGTATGTAAACTTAAGACCTAGTTTGTATCGGAAAGCAGCTGGTGTCGTTGCCCTTGATGTCTAGAAGCAGACGTGTCCATACGAAGGAACAGTCTACCACCACCCACATTCGTCGCCCCCCAGCTGTCTCCAATTGGCTTCCTCATTATAATGAACACTATAGCTACTGATTATCAGTGAACAGAAAGTTATTTTTTCAAAAGTATTTCAAAGAAACTACAAAGCCCGAGACCATGCACAAACATTCAGTATGTGTAATTCACTCAATCCCGTTTTTTCAGTGCATTCTGATCCTCGTAGTCAAAGAGAAAAGGAAACTCCAGGTACCACAAAGTGAAGATTTCATTAAGCAAGAATAATCTCTCTCACACTCAAACTCCTTAATGCAACAGCAGATGTGGGGAGGCACACAAGTAGCAAACACATGCCACCAGTTTTAAAATTTCCCTTGGCAATGGCTATAAATATTAGATAGCTTGACCCGAGCCCCGTAAATATACCATTACAACTGTGTTTGCCCCAGCGGCACTATTAAGTAAAATCTAAACAGTGGTGGTTTCGGCAAAGCATCTGAACCAGAAACAGGATGTTGTGCTTAACACAAATATGACGTTTTGCAGTGACAGGAGCTACAGGGAGATTCACATATTCCTTCACAGTTTGAGGTATAATGGCGGCCAAAGCCCGAGGCTGAAGACAGCTGCTGGCTGGGTGCACAGAGCTGTGTAACAGCCACAGCCTGCCATTAGAAGGCAAGAATGTAGACAAGGTAAACAAGGCAAGGAAGGGGACAGTGTTTGAACAAAGGTCCCTGCAGTCCCTCCTGTGCAGGGTGTCGGAGCTCCTGATGGACCCCCCTCAGTGCAGTTCTCTGGCCCCCCGAGCACCTGCATGAGTCTGGAGGAGGCCTCCATATAATGTGCAGGGGCGCCTCAAGTTTTGTTATGCCACTGGGAGGGGCTGTGACTGAGTCGTGGAGGTGAAATCGAGAAGCAGTCTTTAACAAGTGCTTGTGTTAAGTGGTGAAAATAAACAAAACTAATGCTCATCGGAGCAAGGTGCAGCTCAAAACACAAGCACTTGTATTAAGTGCTGAAACCAAACCAACTGTTGCGTTGTGAGCTAGGCCGCTCCGAAATGCAGTTAATGTAAATGGCGCAGCGATGCATATAAACTCGGACACCAGTTTGTGAGTCACTGGACGCGCGGGAACCTTCCTGGGTCCTTTTTATTTAATCCAGTTACGTCACCGGCATAAACCATTAGCTGACATTACAGCAGGGGAGATTGGCTGACTCGCACAGTTATGCACTTCAGGGCTCTGCATACCACCAGATAAAAAACTGTCAGCCGACAACCTTTGACTTTGAGATGTGGATTCACCTTCACCATGGCCTACAATGCTTCCATCGTCTGAACCAGGTGTTGACATCTCTCCAGCCCTTGTCATCTCATAGTCCGGAACACTCACCACTTTGAAAAACAAAATGTTTCTCGTGACTGTTTCCTGGCCTCTCCGGGCAGTGATCATGGTACCTTTTATTGCACTCACCACCCACGGATCCTTCTCAGAAGGTAGTACAAATTTGCTTCCTCCTCAAATGCTTCTTACAAGAACCAGATCTCCTACGTGGACAACTCGTTTCTTGGCTCTCCTTTTTCTTGACATCTTGTCATTCCTGTCCTTTCTCTCTGACAGCGCCTTTCCCACACGACTATGGAGTTCAGACGGTTCCTGAATCTGAGGAATGGTATCCCGTACCTTTCGGTTTATGCATAAAGAACTGGGGCCCGTATTTATACTTTTTTTGCACCGCATTTGTGTCGTTTTTTGACGCAAAAACGGCGCAAACTTGCAAAATACCATTGTATTTTGTAGGTTTGCGCCGTTTTGCGTCAAAAAGCGGCGCAAATGCGGCGCTAAAAAAAGTATAAATACGGGCCTAGGTGTCTCTCATGTGTTGGCATGAGGAGTAAGTTGTTACTCCCACAAGAAAGCATAAACAGCACAGTCCACATTGTGACCACCAGCCACGG
Organism: Pleurodeles waltl; assembly: GCF_031143425.1. Classification (NCBI taxonomy): domain Eukaryota; kingdom Metazoa; phylum Chordata; class Amphibia; order Caudata; family Salamandridae; genus Pleurodeles; species Pleurodeles waltl. The sequence continues at coordinate 603,002,422 of NC_090449.1, forward strand.
CGATTCGTAGCACTTTGTTGAGAGTCCTCATGAAACGTTCCACCTCTCCATTAGCCTGAGGCCAACGAGGGGTGATGATTTTTTTATGGAAAATTCCTTGAGACCACAGGTATTCAGCAAACTCTTGGCTTGAGAACAGGGGCCCATTGTCAGTGCGAATCTCATACAATAGACCATGGGTGGCCATAATATTTGTGAGGCGTGGAACGATCTGAGATGCTGTAGTGGATTCCACAATCTCAGCCTCCGGATACTTTGAGAAGTCGTATATCACTATAAACATGTGATGTCCATCGGGCAGACTCCCAAAATCAGCACTGGTTCGAAACCACAGGACAGGATGGATAGGCTCGGTCAGAACTGGTGAGGGATGTTCGGCTGGCCCAACCGCTTGACACATCAGACACTGACGTACCGCTTGTTCAATGTGGTCATCAAGTCCTGGAAACCACACCTTACTTCTCAACCTGGACTTTTTCTTAATCATCCCTTGATGGGAGGTGTGGGCCAGTTCCACTACAGACTGTTGCAACGACAATGGAATCACCAGCCGGTGTCCTCTTAGCAGACATCCTTCAGGAGACATAGCCAGCTCCTGTCTGACCTTTTGCAATGATGACAGCATGGTTCAGGCCTCTGTCGTTCTGAGAGTCACATTTTTAAGTATAGAATGCCATTTTCGGGATCCTACAGCCGCCATCACCAACTGCAGACACTCATCACCATCTGTGGCTACCTTAATTTCCTCAAGTGAAAGAGGCAGTGGCCGGGATCTCTCTGCAACCAGTCTTACGTACTCCTCTGCTTCATCTGCATCTGCGACCCCTCGAGGGGTAGCAGACCGGGCATGTCGTGAGAGGTAATCAGCAGGATTCAATGAGCCGGGTCGATATACCACTTGAAAACGATAGTCTTGCAATTGCAAAATCCACTTTTCTATTTGTGGCGGAGGTTTGGAAGAGGATTCATTAAATAAAGGTATCAGGGGTTCGTGATCAGTGTGCACTATAAACGGCTGGCCATAGAGATAGAGATGAAAATGCCTGCAGCCCCAGTACACTGCGATGGCCTCCTTTTCAATTTCGGAATAACGTTGCTCAGTCTCTGCCTCTGCCACAGGAGCCCATTCCCCATTCAGTTGTTTTTGTGCCAACACTGCCCCCAACCCAGTGGGGCTAGCATCCACGGATAGCTCAGACTCCTTCTGAGGATCAAAATAGACCAGAGCAGTGTGTTCAGATAACGCTAACTTGGTTGCTTGAAAGGCAGCATCTTGATCAGGTCCCCACTTGTCAATGTGCAGACGTAGCATGCGGTCCTTCAGGCAGCCTATACCTTCGAATAATGCCCCAAATTCAGTTAAAAGACTCTCTACAGTTTTGAGGTAAACACTGAAGGCAAACAAAATGAGATTCAGCTGCTCCGCCATCCGGCAGCTTAGTAGCCAATCAGATCCAGTCTTTGTGACAAATACTCTGGTGTGCACTTCATTCTCCTCATGAGACAGTGTCGTGGTGAAAACACCTGCTGAAGGCTGTGGCTGCGATGATTCAAATGCATACACCTGAGTCGTTGTAGGTCACAACTTGCGTTGAATAGGAATACTTTTCAATAAAGATTGGGCTAGTATGTTGATGGAGGCCTCAGTGTCAATCAGCGCATCAATCTTTTGTCCTGCCAGAAAAACAGGGCACCTTGGTACCCGCTTCCGAGGGCACCCACTAGGCTGCAAAGTGTGTATCACGTGGACGGTTCCTTCATCTTCCTCATCGTCGTCCAGATCATCATCTTCTCCTGTTACCATAGGTGGTTGCACAAGGTTGATGGCTTTGAACTTCTGTGACTTTGAATGAGCAGTTGACTGGCGTACTTAGGCAAAATGATTCAATTTATTACAACTCAAGCATTTCTTGCCTTGCGCAGGACACACTCCTTGATGAGGGAATGGACTGCCACAGGAAAAACAGGTTTGTGATTACGTAGTAATCTTTGCCCGGGTTTTCTTTCTGTCCACAGCAGCCGCAGTGATGTCATTCACTGGTTCCACTTTGACTTGAGTTTGCAACGCTGCCTCCATATGAGCCACACGTACTTTAGACAGTTCTTTGGATCTTCCCAACGTGAGGATGTTTGCCATGGACATGCCAGGTACCTGCAATATGTTCTCCCTCAATTTCACTGAGGCACATCCCTGTATGAATTGCGCACGGACCTCATCTTGCACATCCAACAACGTACAGGTGCTCGCTAGTTCTTTTCATCTGGCATAAAAAGTGTCAACTGATTCGTTTGGGAGTTGTCTGGCCTGTCGAAACAAGAAACGCTCATAGTCAGGATTCGCCAAAGGTTCGAAATGAGCTGTTAGGGCCTGTTTTAGTGATTGGTAGGTGAAAGGCGGACCCTCTTCTGCCACTGAGCGTCCAAGTTTATGAATGGCTGCACCTCCCAAGTGTAGGAGCATGGGACGGCGCCTCTCATTATCCAATGCCGTTGCCGCAAAATAGGTTTCCAACCTGTCCACCCACTCTTTCCACCGAGCTGCTTGAGTGGAAGGAGGACCTTCAATGACAAAAGGTTCCAACGCTGGGACTGACGACATGACTGCAATACAAACTTGCGATGCTTTACCGCACCTCCACCTATGATGTGCACGTGACCAGATGGCTTAGGCATGCGTGACTCAGGGACAATATCCGCATAGACACACTGTAAGTTCAAATATGGAACACCTTGTTAATCTCTTGTCCACAGTTTTCTTTGTTCCTCACAGTGGAAGCGCCACCTAGCACAGTTCCTCCGAAGCTGGAGACACCACAGGGGAATCACGATCAGCCTGCAGTGAGCAGGGAAGAAGAAATGAAACTGCACGCTTTCCTCAGCCAGGAATGGGAGGGGTGAAGACAGGAAAAGGCATGACCCATGCATGCCATTACAAATGAGGAGAAATATTAGGAGAGCGACCATGAAGCCTGCAAATTAGGAGCTTATTGATGGGCTGAAGCCCCTGAAGTAATAACACTATGGCCCTTGGTGGAGTTGGCGGGCGCATCGCTGCGGGTCTGGCGGTGAAGACCGCCATATTACAAGTCCTGGAAAGGTACCTGCAGAACAAAGCCAAGCCACTGTTCATCCCCCCACAGCAGAAGTGCTGGGGTGCAAGGCAGCAGCCATATCCAGCCTGGCGGACAGGCGGCATCTCATGACCATATTACAAGGTTAAACACCACCAGAATTTCCAGGGCGGAACCACTGCCACCAAAAGCCTGGCGGAAACGAACAATATAAAGAGAACACCCACCTTCAGGAGCACAGCCATGTCCGTAGGCACCGTTGCATGCAAATTGCGACTCCTTTCAATCCTCTACCCGGCCCTGCAACTCCCAGACTAGCAAGAGCGACCAAGACACCAACCGTAAGTACACCAGCCTAGCACACACTGGAGGGAACAACGTTAGTACACACACACACACACACACACACACACACACTACACGGGAAGCCATGCCCACACACACGCAGACACCGGTACTAACACACATACCCACCAATACCCACCACCACCACACATACATGGTAAATGAAAGCCAGGACTAGGTAGGTAAAAATGACACCAACGGTGTAGTGTCGCATGAGAACCATATATTGCAACAACAAATGTACATATAGGCCCAAGGGCCAGTCCAAAATCAATAGTGCCCCGAGCACTCTGGGCACAAGATGACACCCAACTTGACTACTGACAGCAAAGTGCAGACCTCCACAGGGCACGGGGCATCATTTAGGAATGCAGGCACCTCAGGGGGGAGGGTGGTGGGGGTGGGGGCTGGGGGGTGTTCCTTGGGCTTAGAGGGGGGGTCCTTCCACCTGGGCCTGGAAGGGGGCCCCTTACGTGTGCCTTAGATGGGGGGTCACTGGGCTTGCCCTTAGATGGGGGGCTTAGCAAGGGGGAGGTTTGGGCTTGGCCTTGGAAGTGGAGGGAGTGGGCGTGGCCTGGGAAGAGGAGGGAGTGGGCCAGGCCTGGGATGAGGAAGAAGTGGGCTTGGGTTTGGTAGCAGGAGCACTGGATGTGACAGGGGCGGTAGTAGCAGGTGGTGGAGGGCATGGGCATGTGCAGCAGCAGACTGGGATTGCGGATGGCAGGGGCATAGGAAGGGTAGCAGGGTTCTTGGGGGATGCATGTTGGTCAGTAGGTGTGCCTTGGATGGGTGAGGGGAGAGGGATGTGGGATTGGGAACAGGTAGCTGGAGGGGGGAGGGAAGAAGAAGGGACACTGGCTGCCGTCATTGAGGAGGCCAGAGCTTGAAACAATCTCTGTAAGCTAGATAAGGCACCGTGAATGCCTTCTAGGAACACATTGCACTGTTGATGGGATGCCAGTCCCTAGATGAAATTCACAATAGTTGTCTGCCCCACAGAGTTGGACCTCAGAAGGTCAATAGCCTCCTCATTGAGGGCAGCAGGGCTGACAGGGGCAGGGACAGAGGTGCCTGCAGCGAAGGAGATACCCACCCTCTTGGGTGAGCAGGCACAGGCAACTGGTTGGGGAGCTACAGGGAGGGTGGCGCTGATATGGGGGTGGCAGACAAGGATGGTGTTGGGTTGGTCCGGGATGGGTCCACCACCGCCAGGGAGCCACCATCAGAGGAGGATTCCAAAGATGTAGTGGTCAATCCTGTCTCCCGTGTGGCACTTCCCTCGCCCTCTGTCCCACTGGTCCCCTCATCTCCGCTGGTGTCAGCCTCCTGGATCCCATGGGCTGCAGCTTCCCCACTCACTGGTGCCCCTTCTCCTTCGCCACATGATGCTGATGCACACAAAGACAGTGGAGGACAGAGAGAGAGAGAAAGAGAGTCAGGGTGCAATCACTCAATGCCAGCACAACCGTCACTTAGGGTAGAACTTCATCAGTCAAGGCCAGCACAACCATCACACAGGGTAGAACATCAGCATTCGATGCGATGACATTATACATAATGCCCACCTCTGAACATCCTACTACTTGGTGACACCATGGGGGAAACTGCAACAGTGCACATGTCAACCCCTGATGGTCTGACTGAGGCAAATCTCTACATGAGGAGTGTCATACCCGCCACACCTCACCACTCCCTGCCCACACCCATGGCCTTTGAAAGAAGCATGCAAAGGACTGGACACCCAAGAGGATCCTGCATGGCTAGTTGGCAGGCTCCCTTGGCTAATGTCAAGAAGCATTGTCACCACTTTGTGCACATACCTCACCATACATATAGTGCATGTCAGCTGATTGAGGTCATGGATACACCCCTGGCACAGTGGTTGAGAAGGACCAATCACAATGCCCTTACACCCCAGCTCTGAAGATCCAGTTGCCATGTGCTGGGAAGCAGGTCTAGCAAGTACGTGGCCAGACAGTTTTAACTGAAGGAGCCTGGCCCACTACCACTGACTGCTGGTATTACTTACACCTGTGATGTCAATCCTGCCCAGATGGACACCACCCATGGTGAACATCAGTGTACCTAGCATCCATGCCACAGCTATCCAATGGTGCCCACCCAGAGCCACCATGTCAACACATGTCACAAGTGAGAGTGAGTACTCACCCCCATGTGGCTGCTGTGCTGCCCTCAAGCACTCATCCACCTCAGGGTAGGCCACTGCCAATATGTGGGCCATTAGGGGAGTCAGGGTCAGACGGGCATCTCTCCCTCATTGGGAGGACATCCCCAGCTGGGCCTCCGCGGTCTTCCGGGCCCGCCTCTCAGGTCCTCCCACCGCTTTCTGCAGTGGGTGCTCTGCTGGGCATAGACCCCCAGGGTCTGCACTTGCTTGGCGAAGGCACACCAAATCCCCTTCTTTTGATGGGTGCTAACCTGCATGGGTGACATGCTGCACATCCTCAACCGGTACTATGCACAGTTGAGGATAAGGAATGCACCGGTGTACAGGTCCCTAGTAGACCTTGCCACCCTAGAGGAGCGTCACATCATGCAGACCTATCGCCTGAACCATGTGACCATAATGGAACTAATGGAACTAGTGGCCATGTTGTAGCCGAATCTGTTGCCTGCCTTATGCAATCCAATGCCATCCCTCCCACAGTGCAGGTGTTGTCAATCCTCCACTACCTTGCCTCAGGCTCCTTCCAGGTCACAGTGGGCCTCGCGAGTGGAATGTTGCAGCCCATGTTCAGCAACATCCTGAGGGATGTACTGTGTGCCCTGATTAAATATATGTCCAGCTACATCCGATTCCCCTGACGTGCAGATTTGCCCACTGTCAAGGCTGCGTTATATGCTGTGGCACATGTCCCATAAGTGCCACCCAGAAGAAATGAACAGGTGTACAGAAACCGCAAAAATGTTCATTCCGTCAATGTGCAGGTGGTTTGTCTCATGGACCAGTACATCTCCCAGGTGACGGCCAAGTACCCAGGCTCGGCGCATGATTCCTACATCCTGCGGAACAGCATCGTCCCACACATGATGGCACCACTGCAGAGTGACCGGGGCCTGGCTCATCGGTTTGCACCCCTGCATATGTGTGCCCCTCAGCTCACTGCACCTTTGTGTCCCTACCCTATTGCACTCCCGGTCCTGATAAGCCTCTTCTCTCTGTGCACACAGGTGGCTCTGGCTATAATAACCTGCCCTGGCTCCTGACACACGTGAGGTGTACAACCTCAGCTGCAGAGGACCATCACAATGAGGCCCACGGTCATACCAGATGGGTCATTGAGAGATGCTTTGGTCTGCTGAAGAACAGGTTCCGGTGTTTGCATGTCTCTGGGGGTGCCCTGCTCTACAACCCACAGGTGTACCAGATCATTGTGGCCTGCTGCATGCTGCACAATCTGGCCCTGAGGCATCACATACCACTGCTGGATGCAGGGAAGGGTGGCTGTGCCAGTGGCTGATGAAGGGGACATGGGGAGTGATGAAGAGGAGGATGATGAGGGTGCACCAGACTCCAGGGTAGAGCTGATTCAACATTACTTCAGCTGAGACGCAGGTATATTCAAACTGTGTGGTATGTGTCCTCTGCAACTGTTGGTCTTGTCCCTGATGCCACTTGTTGTCTGTGACCGCTGACGGTGATGGTTGCAGATCTGACTCTTGGTCGGTTGGGGGGGGGGTAGTCACATGTGCCCATTACTGGGCTAGTCACAGTTTACAGGTCAGGCCTATTAAGTCAGGCAGGTGTTGTGCTTGTGCACTAGTGTCATCAATGTGTAAGTGGAATGTTCCCTGAGTTGTCACTGCAGGCGCTATGTGTGTGCCACACAGGGTTGTTGCATGTATGCAGCATCCATCCTGGGAGTCAACATTTGGTGAACGTAATATTGTTGTTGGTGGCAGTGGGTATGGGGCAAGTCTGGCGCTGGGCGATGTGAGGGTGGGACCATTGGGTTGGTATGTGTTGTGTATGTATGTTGGTACTGGCCATATGGTTGTGGACCTGCCCGGCACATCTGACCTAGATACCTGTTCCTACAGTGCATTTGCGTGGATTTGGAATCTGTGACTCCTACAGTTATTCATGTCCCTGTCTTGCTCTCCTTTCAGGACAATGTTGTGGTGTTCTGTGCTCTCTGCCTGGGCTGTTGCCTCCATTGACACATATGTCAAGCCACTGCCTGCTCCACAGTCGACCTCCTGCCATTTTTCTCCCCCCGCTGTCACCCTCCCATGAATGTGCTGGGCGATGGGTTGCCACTTGTACGTGTATTGGCAGTTCCATACACACTAATGGCAAATAACCACGTAGATTTGGACTGTGCTCAGCTGTAGTTTATTTGTGATGTGCAAGTGTGAGGGGTAATGATTGAGGTCATGGCGGTGGTGATCATCACAATTTTAAAGCCAGCTGTAGGTAGTCCAGGTCCAGTTTGCTGGCCTTGGGTAGACGGAGATACGGGAGTGAACAGTTGACAGAGTGTCACACACAAGGGAGAATGTTGGGGAGAGGGTCACTTCCTGGCAGTGATCTTGGTCTGGGCATAATGTCCGACTGGATGTCTACTTGGATGAACACGCTTGTGTGGGGGTTCTTCATCTACAGGGGTAGGGATGCTGGTGTCCTGTGAGACCTGTGGCAGGGCCTCCATGCCACTGGCTGCCGCTGACGTAGAGCGCTCTGATGGGATGTGGCCAGTGGTAGGGGCCTACTGGTGGGTGGTGGACTCACGCATGACAGTGGTCAGGTCCTTGAGCACCCCTACAGTGGAGGCCATGGTGGCATTATGGGCCTGCCACTGTTGCATGGCATCCTGATGGTATTGCCCCTGCAGCCGCTGGGTCTCCTGCACGGTGGTGAGGATCTGGGCCACTGTATCCTGGGTGTGCTGGTACACACCCAGGACTTGGCTGAGGCCCTCCTGAGCAGTCAGTTGGTGTGGCTGTCCTGACCCTTGGGTCACGGTTTCCCTCCCACTAACCCGGGTCCTCTGTGCCTGTGCCCCTGGCACAGTGTGCCCACTCCCAGTAGCATCAGGGCCATCATTGTCTGGGGTGGGTGACCTTGATTCTGTCCGCTGTACAATGGGGCAAATTGATGAGACCCTGGGGCACAGGTTTGGGGTTCTGGGTCTGGCTGTGGTGTTGTTGCCACATGGGTAGGAACTTCCGGTGTGTCCAGGGCGGGTGTGCTGTTGGTGGACTGCCCAGTGGCCCCAGATGGCCAAGACAAGTCGTCCTCATCCAGTGGGGCCTTTATCCTGGGGAGGGGTGATTGAGCCTGGAATCCTCTGCAGGGTGTCAGTGGCAGGGGTACCGGTAGATGTTAGTTGTGTGACTGTTGTTGTTGTGTCCCTGTTGTGAACGCATGCAGTGGCTCGACTTGTTTCCCAGTGTTAGCAATAACATCTGCTGCACTGCAGACATTGGTTTGGATTGGATTGTGGGAGCTGTGGTTCTTCACATTGTAGTTGGCATCCGTGCATTCGGGGTGTGTGAGTAGGGATGGTGGGAGTGGGGTGGTGTGGCATGCAGAGATAGGGCATGGGGTGTTTGGGACTGGGTCGGTGGGGTGCAGTGGGTTGGTGAGTGGTGGGGTGGCATGCTGGGCATGGGTGGTTGGTGCTTGGGGGGTATTGCTGACTTACCAGTGTCGAGCCCTGCGCTAATACCTTCTCCTCCCAGGTTGTCAGCTGGAGGGGAGGTGGTGGGGACCCACCGCCGGTCTTGTTACTGGCTATCCTCTGCCTGGAGGCCATGGAATGGGCCTTCCCCTGAGGTCATTCCACCTCTTTCTGATGTCCTCCCTTGTGGTGGGTATGTGCCGACTGCATTGACGCTGTCGACGATCCTCTGCCATAATTCCATCTTTTTGGCTATTGATGTTTGTTGTACCTGGACACCCATGAGCTTTGGCTCGACTCTGATTATCTCATCCACCATGACCTGCAACTCCTTGTCAGTGAACCTTGGGTGCTTTGGGCGTGACATGTTGTAGGGTGGGAATGTGTTGTGTGTGTTGGGTGGATTATGATGCGTGTGGTGATGTGGGGGTGTATGGCTGTGTGTGCTGGTGAGCTGCGGTGTTGCTTTGTGCAATGTGTGCTGTGTGATCTTTGTTTGCTGTGTTTCGTGTGTGCTTGGTCTCAGGTGTGGCTGTGGGTGCTCGTATTTGTCGTAATAGCTTGTTGGGGGAAAGGAGGTTAGATGGTGGTGTGGTCAGGTGTGTGTGGTGTTTGCATAGTTATCAGGTGTGTGATATTTAAACTAGCCAATGTGGTATTAACCACTTTCTGTGGTGCCTTTTTATTCCGCCGCGGTGCGAACTGCCTACGGTGTCCGCAGTGCATGTTTCACTGTGCTGGAGGTTGATTCATAATATGATGGTCAGAATGGTGATGGTGTGGAGGGCCCGGTGATTGATCACTTACTCATTCGCCGTGGGTTGGCCTTGCGGTGTTGGTTTTGTACCAGTATTTTGGAGGTTTGTGTTTTGTAACTCGTAATCCGGCGGTCGCTATTCCGCCACCACTGATGGTAAAGTGGTGCCATTTTGAACGGAGGTCTTGCCCGAATACCACCAAACTTATAATGTGGGCCAACGCCTCTCAATCGAGACTGCGTATGCGCACCATCTGAAGCCAAGACCTAAAAAGTGAGTTTTCTATTTTAACTACTGTCGTACATTTTGTTCTCCCCTGCCGCAAAAAAAAACTCTACGGAATGGAATTATATCAAACTTGACAGAAAACGTTTAGGAGAGTGCTATTACTTAGTGTGGATAAATCCTATTAGAAGTTTGCATATATTTACATTACAAAAATTTGAGCAGGCTTTGTAGGGTAAAATATAGAGATATATCAACTGTTATTTCATTCGCCGGCATGAACATAAGACTGTGAAACTGAGAGCTCTAAGTGACTGGCTGTGACAGGACCATTTTTGTTGAGGGTACCAATGCACTTTAAACATCTTTAAAGGATGTGGACAGCAAAAGGATATACTCAGCCCGAGGCCACCAAGGTAAAATATTTTTTTTAACTTTTTCCTTACAAGGTTTGCAATTCCAGGTTCTCAGGCTTGAGGCCTACTTGAGAGTAAATGAGTCCCAGCTGGTCCCTTAGTTCTGTGGACCTGGTAGCAGGAGCTACAAACCCAAAGGTTTGCCCAGGACCTATTGCACTTTGGTTTTCCTTGACTCTGCCAGTGCAGCCAGAGTGTACCAGAACATTAAAAAAATAAAAATGCACCATACATCTTTATAGGCCAAGCTTTCCATCTTTATGATCGGTTCGCATGCAGCCAACCTTCACTGTCTCTCGCTGGTCAGAGCAGGATTGATTGCTCACACTGTCATGGGTGCAGACCTGGCTAAAGGCCATTCCTTTTAGCAAACTCTGATATACCTAATGTCTATGGCGTCAGTTATGGCTGCTTCAGAGGTTGGCTTTAGGGCCTTGCCAACTACTCCTGTTCAGTGAAGTGTCTTCTCTGGAGAGCAATGCCGATGTGTGGGCGGTGCCTTTTATGTCCTGGTTGGCCCAGGATATTTACCATTTCCCAAAAAAGATTTTGAGCTCTTGCAGGACAAAGTCATTCACAGGAACTGAAGTGGGAGGAGAAACATATGTAGCTACTTAATATATGACTCTAAGTCTTGCTGCCTTGCTGCCCTAACATTCTAGGACCTTGTGTTAATTGTTTCTTTGCATCAAGTTAGGCTTCTCTGGATCATGTGAAACTTTGGTTGTGCTGGCAGATGGGCCCAACTTCCTCTGTGTGGTTAAATGGCATACAGTTAGCTACTGCTATTCTGTGCAAATGTGTGTGCTTTCTATTGTTACTTGATCTGCCTCTACTACCTCATTATCCACTACACCCATTTTCCCTGAAAGAAGGAAAAGGCCAAAAAGGTGTTTCAGAATAAAGAGAAAATATCCTCAACCACATCCATGAGAGAATACTGACTCTCCAAATGAAAAGTGTGAGAAATTCAGCACCTACTTTGAAGATAAGGTGAAAAAGATTGAACTCTTTCCTGTGCTCCCAGAGAATCAAAGAGTTCTGTGGAAAAGTCCGGAAAGCTAAGATACATTGGTCATTGTTTAATGAATTCACACATACTGAAGTAGTCACCAACATTACCAAGAGTATATTCTCACTTCCTGAAACCCATATCCTCTGAATTTTGTAAATAAATTAGTTCTTCTGTTATACCTTAATGTGCAAACCACTTTTCTGTTACAAAAGACAGTCCTGAACATTTCTGAAAAAAACCCTGAGCAGATCATGTAGTTCTGAATAATTCCATCAGGCTTCAGACTTGCTCACACTTGTGAAAGTCCAGGAAAGCTAAATGCAGATTCAGCTCAGGTTTTTCATAATTTGTGTGGGAGCTGAACTCCAATAGTCATCGGAACCCCAATAATTTATCACCCTGATATTTGCCAAATTATTTCAGCTCTCGAAATACTTGACTAATCTTGGGGTTAGACACTGCAATCCTCATCAGGGAAAACTATATTTTAGCAAAGTTAAATGGAATTAAATATTAGACACATAAAGAGCTGAGTTCAACATCAAAAATAGGCAAAAGAGATTTTTATTACAGAGAAGAATTCAAAGACATTACAATAGAGAATAAGTAGATATCGCCTTTACATGGGCAGGGCAGAAGTACAGAGAAATAATGCAGAATCATAAAACGTAGGCATTATTTTAAACAAAAATGTCTAAGAGCCTGATTACGACCTTGGGAGATAGGATATTCTTTCACAAATGTGACAGATATCTGGCCCGCTGTTTTACAAGTTCCATAGGATATAATGGAACTTGTAATACGGCGGACGGGATATCTGTCATGTTTGTGACAGAGTCTCCCATCCGTCAAGGTTGTAATCAGGCCCTAAGTGTGTAGCTCATTAAGAGTACTGACAACTCAATAGAACACCTGAAAATGGCAAAGTATCCTTGTCTATGACAAAATGCACATGGGCCAAAATAATGATGGTATCTCCCACAATACAATAACTCAGAAGGTTTTATAGCAAAACCACACATTCAGTTAATAGATTCAGCAAATTCAGCATTCAGCACAGCATAATCATGGCTAGGGTCAACAATGTAATAATTCAAGCTATGCAATAAATCAAACACTGACCTATTTCCTAAGGTAAGAGAAATCTTCCATTGCTTCCTCAGCAACTGCACTCCGGAGATGTATAACATAAATAAAACATTTCTTGAACAATAGCTAATAGAACTCACCCTTCGTCTGCAGAACTTCCAGTGGCAGTCCTTGAAAATGATCATACCTGGAGTAAAGAATCTCCCTACTTTTAGGAATTCATAAACTACATCTTACTCCTTTAAAAATGGCATCACATGCAGCAGTCACATTTGATCAAGAAAGTTTGACCGTAGTTCTCTCGTTACAATCATATTGGAATATTTCCCTTGTGAGGCACAAAACTGTTCATCTGGTGGTGCCAGTGGCAACCCTGAATATCGACATCATTCTTCTTGAAATCCTATGCTTCTTGAAGACAAAGACATCAAAGCAACCCTTCGTAGGGAGTGCTCTCAGGGTCTGGAGAGCCATTTCACCATCTATCAAGAAAATCTGTTTGTTTAACACCTTCCCAAAAAATAATTGAAAGTTCTTTCGTCCCAGTAACACGTATTTATTTATTGATTTGGAAGTTTTATTTTGTGCCAAGTGTTGTCTTATGGCTACATCAGAGCACTGTGCTGATTGAATTAAAGTCTAGATTTGTGGAGTAGCAGGAGTTCAATCAATCAAGACATGACCTCTATTCAGTAGTTCTCACTCACTCTACCATCAAGTCTTTGGCCTAGTCAAAGGCTTTTCTGAATATTTCAGTTCTGCTCTCAAGGTTGGATGCAGAGCATTTTACAGTCTGGAGCCCAGAACGCTCCTGGGTCTCGTGGCATGTTTTTTCTTCTTGAATGTTTCTTGATGATCCAGTGTGTGGTGTAGTTGGGATATAACATAGGACACGATTCCGCATATACCCTGGGATGTTCTTCTGGTATGTTTATGTGCCATCCAGAGAATCTTAATCTTATGCTATATTCTGTTACCCTGTTTTTCATTGTTGTTTTGCATGTAGCGATCAATTGTATAACCTGAAATTTGATATCTGTTAATATCTAGCCCGTTACTTAAGGTCCGCAGTACATAATAAAATAAAATAAATATATATCGACTGACTTCTTCATCAAACAGTTTTTTAGTGAATATGCATATATATAGTTATGCATGTGTCTCATGGTATTCCTAAACACCGAGAGTTTAAAAAAAACATAAAATATATATAGTTTTCCCATCAGTTTGTAAGCCCTTACTGCTCTGTGAGGGAGAACTAGAGTCGCTGAGGCACTAATACAGTTGACCTCTATTTTTAAAAACAACATTGTGGGATGATCATCATGGCGAGGCAGCGCAGTTTCAGGAATTTGTGTCTGAATGGACGAAGGATACGTTGAACTGGACTAATGCAGGCCCAATTTTTGTCAATTCTTGATGTCACCTTCAAGCCCCAAATATGCATCATATCTTCTTCCTAACAGGCATATAAAGAATATAGAGAGTTATTGGAGAGTAAGAGCTGGTGTCCAAACTTATTAGCCTCAACCATCAAAACTTCCAGCAGGCCAAGCTTCAGCACACGCACTTGGATGACAACCAGACTGTAATAGTAGTGCAAGCTTAAGGAGGAGTTCCTGTTACCACACCCAAGCCTTGATATCTTCACACTAGGATGGATGGCTATTTATTCCTTGCAATTTGGCCAGCACTTATTTAGTTAAGGTAGAGAATGATTCTGACCTCTAGGTTCTAGATGTTCTGCAGCCTCCTATGAGGTGCTTGTTGACCCCAGCACACAAGGTGTTCTTGTAGTCTAGTTTGCTGGTGACACGAGTATGGGTGATGGTGTTCCAGGAGATGACTAGAAGCCATTTGAAAATCTTCCTTTAGCATCTTCAGGCTGTGGAGGCATGAGTCAGTGATGGTATTGTCTTAGGCTGTGCTATTAAGTTTGCAGTCGATGGTGATTCTGAAGTTCTGGGCGGAGATTAGGTCCTAGCTCTGTCACTCACCAGGTAGAGTCACATGGAGAGGAGCTTTCTCCAAAAATCACAACTCCAGTCTTGTTGGTGTTTAGTTTCAGACAATTGGACTTCATCCATCATTCATATATCGTTGTGATATATGTATTCTAGGTAGATTCAGCTAAGGGAAAAGAAGTACTGAGACCGTGTGGGGCTTGCACTTTTAGAGACTCTAGGCCTGATTTAAGAAAAGTGGTGCTGCACCCAGTGCAGCGTCGCTTTTCTTGCACCTCTTAGCACCCCCCTAACGCCACTGTGTGTGCTCCATATCTAAGATATGGTGCACCGTGGCGGTAGTCAGGGAACTAGCGGCAACATTTTTTATGCTAGTCCCAGCTTTGCAGGATTATCATTAAAAATGTTGACGCTAATATGGCAAAGCCCATTGAGGTCCATTGTAAACAATGGTTTGCCTCCTTTTAACGCCTGCTCTGAGCAGGCGTGAAAAGTGTTGAAAAAAATTACACAAAGAAATCTCTTAGCTTGGGCATAAACATGGTGTTTCTGCATTTGATAGGTGCTTGCATGTGGTGTGTTTTGTGTTCCTTAAACACCAGATGGGTTTACAATTTTATATTGATAAAATGACACAATAAAGTATTTAAGACAAGCAAACAGCATGTATTTTCTGAATGTGTGTGTGTGATGCAGCTTTGGCTCCTGAAGGCGGAGGAAACCACAAACTCTGCAGCTTCTTTGCAAGAATCATCAACTCTGTGTCCGCACACTGTAACAGCGAGCCTATCAAACCTAGTCCTATGCAGTGAAATGTAAAAAGTACACAAGAGCTATTGAAGAAATATGAAAAAATAGAATAGATTAAATTTTGTCCTGAAAATTGTATATATTTGGTTTTGATATAGCTGTATAAATATATGCCATGATGTATGCCGCGACTATCCATTTCTCTGAAATATATATATATATATATATATATATATATATATATATATATATGTGTGTGTGTGTGTGTATACATATATACAATAAAATATATCTGTGGAATGAGTTATTTAGTTTGGAAGGAAATTGGGATCATTAGCATTAATGCCACCATGTGTACATCATGCCAGGTTGCATAACCCATGGAAGTTTAACACTCAAGTATAGCAATAAACAACAGAACGCTGACCAGTCAACCTTTACGATGGGCCTTCAATTGCATCCCAACACATGCTGCAGCATTTGTTTGTAACTGTTGATCCGTTTGAGCTAGAAACATTTTTTTTAAATCTGCAGATTATGCAGTAGATGATGAATTATATGACAAATTTGAGAAGTTCATGATTATGTAGAAATCACCAAAGCCACAAAATTACATAATTTCAGTGGCCTTGCCTATGACCTGGGAATGTGCTAGAACAATATATCAGAATATGAAATGCTCATATTTGTCACTCTGCCCTACTGGTGAGAATAAATTCAGCCAAGCACAATATTTTATTTGAGATAACATGGTTATTTACTTTACGAATGCATCTGGAAGAGAACAGACACACACATACTTTAGTAGGCATTGTAACTCCACATTAAGGGCCAGATTTAGAGTTTGCCGGACTGATTACTGCTTCACAAACGTGACCGATATTCAATCCACCGTAGTGCATTATATACAATGGCACTTGTAATGGCACTTGTGATACAGCAGGCAGGATATTGGTCACGTTTGTGATAGAGCAACCCATCTGCTGAACTCTAAATCAGGCCTTAATTCTTAAGTAATGGGCATACATTTAAAAATTCCATCATGGCTGCTCATCCATTGAAGTATGCGCTACTGCTATCTGAATAGTATAATACATGCACCATCCTACAGTATATTCCTGGGCGCTACATACACAGACTAAAACACATAAACCCCTCTCAGTGTAAAATCTGAACCTAACTATAATGTCCCTGAACCTTTGTTTTTTTAGTTAAATATATTTATATATATATATATGTATATATATATATATATATATATATATATATATATATACACACATATATATATACATTTCTCTCTCTCTCTCTATATATATATATATATATATTTATTTATATATATATATATATATATATATATATATATATATATATATATATATATATATATATATATATATATATATGTAATTGAAGAGCAATCCTGTGTTCCTTCCAGCGCTCGGCTGTCGAGGTTGGTGCTCAGTAAATGGGCACAGGACCCATTTTCAATCCACTCCAAAAACAAATCAAAATCTGGCACTCCTTGCAAATCACTGGCCTTCGTTTATTAAAAAAATTCCATTAGACAAAACATAGGGCAACGCGTTTCAACCATCACAGTCTTCTTCCTTGGCCCTTCTTACAAAAAATACAACAAAGAAAATGTGGCCCCTCCGACTTGCTATATATACCCTCATCCATAGACATAGAAGAAGTTTTTTTCCTTTTTTAAATGTTTTTTTTTATATATATATAGATAGGAATACATCAAATTCTGATATTATTTCTAAATGTCCATGTTCATATAACCTTCCCATTTTGGTATAATACTCATATATAATCAACAATGATGCAAATAATTGGATGAGCCACTCTATAAAACAATAAATCATCAAATTAATATTCATGTAGGCCTTTCAAAAAATAATAAAGGAAAACCTAACCTGACATTATTACAATTAGCCCCTGCCTTTTCACCATCAAACTAACCAATATGAACAGACAGTTCCTCGTCCTTATTCAGTCCCCAAGGATAACGACTATTTAGCTGGATAATATATTCAGACTCCAATCTCCTTAATTGTTTTTCTCTATCCCCTCCTCTCGGAGTGGCTAGGACCCTGTCAATGCCAAAAAATTTCATATTCTCAACTTTCCCCTCATGTTTAAGATTGCAATGTCGCGCTACTGGATAAGCAGCATCCTTATTCAATATTGCTCTCCAGTGCTCAAGAATGTGTTTTTTCAGAGGAAAAATTGTGCTGCCGACATATTGCAACCCACATGGGCATTCTATTACATAGATAACGAAATCTGAATTGCAATTAATATATTTCTTAATGTTCGCTCGCCTACCCGTGGGTAACTCATATTGCTTCCGATTTGAACTATATCTACATGCTTTACACTTGGCACATTTGTAGAAACATTGATGTTTATCTAGAAAAGTTTCTTTTTTCCTCTTCCTTGTGTAACTATGTACGAGAATGTCCCTTAGAGAACTACTTCTTTTATAGGTTATCATAGGGGTACGGCTTACTAGCTGCCCAATTATTCTGTCAGCCTTAATAAGATGCCAATATTTTATGAGGATCTTTTTGACTTCTGAAGAATATGCATTGAAAACTGTCACAAATCTCGGGGTATTGATACCTTTCCCTCTCTTTTTGGGAATCAATAATTCCGCTCTTTAAACTTCTTCTGTCTTTCGACATGCCTTCTTCTCTATTCTATGTGGATATCCCCTAGATCTAAATCTCTGTGTCATTATTAATTGTTCCCTCTCAAAACTTTGTGAGGTACTACAATTTCTCTTAGCTCTTAATAATTCCCCATAGGGTATACTCCATTTTACATTCGGTGGGTGGTGACTCGTGGCGTGTAGAATGCTGTTCCCAGATGTACTTTTTCTGAACAGTTTTGTATGTAACGTACCTTCTTCTACACTGACCTCTATATCTAAAAATTCCATCACCTGTTTGTGTATTTTATAAGAAAAATGTAAATTCAGATCCCTGTTTGGTAACGAATTCAAGAAATCATATAACATTGATTCTGGACCTTCCAATATCATAAATATATCATCGATATATTGTGTCCAAAATATGATATGTTGGAACCATTCCATATTTTCATCTGACATCACCAATTGTGTTTCCCACCATCCCATAAATAAACAGGCATAACTGGTAGCAAAGCAACTTCCCATTGCAGTCCCAGTTGTTTGTCTATACCATTGATCCTCATACATGAAAAAATTGTTTTCCAAACAAAATTTTAACATATTCAGAAGTAGTTCCGAGTGTTCCAAAAGTCTGATTGGTTTATCCCTAAAGAAGTGTCTACAAGCCTGAATTCCCTTCTCATGTGGGATACAGGTGTATAGTGATACTACATCTAACGTTACCATAATATAGTTGGTTTGCCAAGGAATGTCCTGTATTTTTGTTAAAAAATCTGTAGAGTCTGTAGCGAACATTAAGAAATATATTAATTGCAATTCAGATTTCGCTATCTATGTAATAGAATGCCCATGTGGGTTGCAATATGTCGGCAGCACAATTTTTCCTCTGAAAAAACGCATTCTTGAGCACTGGAGAGCAATATTGAATAAGGATGCTGCTTATCCAGTAGCGCGACATTGCAATCTTAAACATGAGGGGAAAGTTGAGAAGATTAAATTTTTTGGCATTGACAGGGTCCTAGCCACTCCGAGAGGAGGGGATAGAGAAAAACAATTAAGGAGATTGGAATCTGAATATATTATCCAGCTAAATAGTCGTTATCCTTGGGGACTGAATAAGGACGAGGAACTGTCTGTTCATATTGGTTAGTTTGATAGTGAAAAGGCAGGGGCTAATTGTAATAATGTCAGGTTAGGTTTTCCTTTATTATTTTTTGAAAGGCCTACATGAATATTAATTTGATGATTTATTGTTTTATAGAGTGGCTCATCCAATTATTTGCATCATTGTTGATTATACATGAGTATTATACCAAAATGGGAAGGTTATATGAACATGGACATTTAGAAATAATATCAGAATTTGATGTATTCCTATGTATATATATATATAAAAAATATAAAAAAAAGGAAAAAAACTTCTTCTATGTCTATGGATGAGGGTATATATAGCAAGTCGGAGGGGCCACATTTTCTTTGTTGTATTTTTTGTAAGAAGGGCCAAGGAAGAAGACCGTGATGGTTGAAACGCGTTGCCCTATGTTTTGTCTAATGGAATTTTTTTAATAAACAAAGGCCAGTGATTTGCAAGGAGTGCCAGATTTTGATTTGTTTTTGGAGTGGATATATATATATGTATATATATCTATTACCTAGTGACAGTTGCCACTAGGTAGTTAAAGTTAGGACCTAGTTTTGATAATAATTTTGGATCTGTTTGATGAAACTTAATGAAATTTTCCAAAAATATATGTCCCTCACTTCAGTGTCTGTCTGGAAAGTTTCAGGGTAATTTGTCAAACAGGGTCAGAGAAAAAGGGTGGGTTCCAAAACGCTTTTTCCCCATGTATTTTTCCACAGGGATTTTAAACAGGAATAGTGCCCGAACCACTAGACGTAATTACACCAAATTTGGCAGAAAGGTAGCTCTTGGTCCAGAATGCAACCTTTTTGTTATTTGGTGTAAACCTATTAAGTAGTTTTTAAGAAATAATGAAAAATCTAAATTTGTATATCTAGGGAAGTGAAGACTCAGTGAACTCTCCTGATCTCATGCTGATATCTGATTGGCTGCCAACACTTCAACAAGTTAGTGTTGGCAGCCATGTTGGGATTCGACTTCAGTTGAGTCCCAGAAAAAAAAGATTAAAAAAAGAAAAGGGACTGGGGTAGGGACATCCTCACCCCTTAGCTCTGGTGCTAGGGTCCCAGAGGGACCACCAGAGCAAAAGAGCATTTTTTAAAAACCTTTTGGTGGGAGTTGCGACGGATCTGCACGAGTCTCGCCAAAAATAATTTTTAAAAAAGCACAGGATTACGATCTTGTTTTAAAGAAGCCCTGGGTGGGCCAGGTCCCGGGGCATTGACATTTTAAGTGTGGGAGGGGCCTCCGCAGTTCTGGGGACTGCCACCTCCCCGGGCTAGTATCTTAATGAAATATGGGTGGCCGCCCAGCCCTATCACAACCCTGGGAACCACAACCTCCCCGGGGCTTTTTTCTTAATTAAATGAGGGGGGCTGCCCGCCCCCGGCAGACCCATGGACTACCACCTCTCCGATGCTAGTATTTTGATGAAACGCGGGGGCTGTCAGCCTCCCTCAGCCCCAGGGACCACCACCTCCCCGGGGCTAGTATCTTAATGAAATGCGGGGGTAGGGCACCTCCCCAGGGCACACTTTTTAATGAAATGCATGGGGGTTGTCTGTCCCCCCAGCGGACCCAGGGACCACCACCTTTCCGGGGCTAAATGTAATTAAGATTGGGGGTCTGTTTCAGACCCCAGGGACCACCACAACCCTGGGGCTGTATAAGTTGGAGGGGGGTCACACGGCCCCCTTGTGGAGCTGATATTGGCCCTGGTGACCTACACTCCCCACGGCCAGCTCCTGCTATGTCCCGGAATGCCCACCTGTTTGCTCTGACTCAGTGGTAGCTTTGACAGCTCCTTTCAAGTCAGAGCAAACCCTTTGGTTCCAGCAAGTAAAAGCTGTCAAACAGCTCTCACTTGCTGGAAGTGGAGGTTTCCTCTGTTTCCCTCCATGCATCAGGAAACTATTCCTCTCACTGACAGGGAGCTGCATGTTAAGTAGCTCCCTGTCTGTGACAGCAATGCCTGCTTCCCCAGGAGATGGGGTGTCAGCTGGGACCTTCAAGTTCCCCCGCGGTCCTCAGCGGTGGTGACTGGGTGCCCTGGGGAGCACCCATGTAACATGGCTGGGCTCCGGGAGGTGGGGTCCCTGAGGCCGAGATTGGCCTTCCTCTTCCCACAAAATTAAATGTTTTAGCTGGGCCCAGGGGGATGGGGTCCCCGGGCCAAGATCGGCCCAGGAACGTGCAGCCAACTCCTTCTGCACATGGCAAAACGCCCTCACCATGCACAGTTTTTTCATTAAAAAATGTACTGCAAATATTACATTGATATTATGAATGATGTTATAACAGATGTCATAACTTGTGGGGTAATTAGCAGTGCATGGCGAGGGCGTGAGTTATAGTTACCTTAGGGCACGAGTTATAGTTGCCGGAGGTAACTCCAACTATAACTAGTGAATTTCTATGGTTTGGTACGTTTAAAATGTGAGTCTAATTATAACATCCCTGTAACCTTTGTTTTTTTAAGTAAATTTCTATGATTTTTAAAATTCTATTTCCTAACTATAACGTCTCTGTAACCTTTGTTTTTTCCAATGAATTTCTATGGCTTTTCAACATATTGTAATTTTAATTACTATAAGTTAATTCAACCACTGCCGTGCACGGCCTTTGGCTGTGCGCCGCAGCGTTTGGCCAAAGGGCCTGGCCTCCGGTCAACCACATATAAGCATCTCACCATGCATGTCCTTCATCCTTGCGCAGGGGAGGTTGTCAAAAAGACCTGGCCTGCAGTTAGACCCTAAGGCCAATACCCCATGGGTACCCAAACCCATGCTGTGCACAGCCCTTTCGTCGTGTGCAGTGGGAGTTAGCCGCAACTTCTCTGGGTGTGGGAATAGGTGTGAGAGGGTGTATCGGGGGGTGAGTGTGGCTGTCAGATTGCCTGTCTGTGTGTGAAAGTGCGTATATCAGTGTTTTAGTGGGTGCATCAGTGTGTGCACAGGTCTGTGAGTGGGTGCATGACAGTGTCAGAGGATCTGTGAGTGAGTGCTTGAGTGTCTGAGTGGGTCTGTGATTGGGTACGTGAGTGTCTTAGTGGATCTGTGAGTGGGTGCGCAAGTGTCTAAGTGGGTGTGTGAGTGGGAGAAATTGACTGAAAGAAAGACAGAAAGAAAGTGAGAGAGAAAGAGAGAGTATTTTTAGGCTTTAATATCTCATATACCTAGAATGAGAATTTTTTGTTGAATTTAACAAAAATAAAAAAAAATCTTTTGATAAAAAGTATAATCATTTATGGAAAAACAAATGGGGAAAGCATGTTTTTCCCCAGCCCCTCCGGACGGATCGCTCTGAAACTCCCCAGACAGCAGCTGATGGGACTGACAAATTTGGTGACATTCCGTCCAGCAGGTCAGGCTGTAGTCGTGTATAAATTCCCTATAGGAATTTGCATGGGAAAAACATGTTTTGAGCCCTCCTCTTTTTCTCAGACACCACGTGATGAATCACCCCAAAACGTTATAGACAGCAGCTAAAGTGAGAGGCAGAAATTATTTTTAAAAATGTTTTAAATTATTAGCAAAAATGCTTTCCCTATGGAAACCAGGTCTTAACTATAACTACCTACTTGAGCCCGCCAATAGGTAAAATATATATATGCATGTATTATTATATATATATATGTATATATACCTGCTCTGAGAAAACTAAAGTTTACAGGGACGGTATAGTAAGGTTAACGTTTTACCCACACACAACCATAGAAATTCAGAAGTTATAGGTATGCTTATGTTCAGAAACTATAACTTGTGGCCTAAAGTTAGTTTGCGGCACGAGTCATAATTTCTTCAGATACGTATCACTGCTGAATTTCTATGGTTTTTGATTGGGTAACAACATCAACCTAACTATAACATCCTTTTAAACTTTGGTTTTCTCAGTGAATTTCTATGTTTTTTTAATGTAAAGTAATGTTCAATTACCGTATGTTACTGCGACCACTGCTTCATAAGTGGTAGGGGTTGGCCGCAAGCCCTGCAGCCAAACCCTCTGCATGCACCCAACCCCACAATGCACACAGCATTTGGCTGTGCGAGCCAATGGTTTTGTTTGTGAATGTGTATTTTTTTAAGTCTGCTTTGGACCTATGGATCCATTGTGGATTTACACTTGGGGATTGGGCGCGGGGAGTCACGCTGAGCCCCACAGTGGATCCGCATTTCAACCGAAAGAAAAAATTTAGCAATTTTTTTCCCATGAGGACCCACTTCATGTGTAAGGTCAGTATACCTGTCCCCTGACCCCTTATTTGTCTTCCCCTTTTTCTTGCCTCCCCTGGCCCAAGCGAGAAAGAAAATGGCAGCCACAACTTTCCTGTCAGGTTGCAGCCAGCCAATTAGAGCCTTGGTTTTTCCCAGGATCCGTGGATCCCCTGTGATTGGATCCGTAAAGGATCTGCACCCCTAGATATCTATATTTTTACTTCTTTAATAACTCCCAATCTACTGAACACATTTACACAAAATTACTAAAAGGACTCTTTCTATACCAAGATCTACCTTTTCTGCCAAATTTGGTGTACATGCGTTTAGCGGTTCAGGCTGTAATTGTGTTAAAAAATGCTAAATCCCCAGAGACATTGCATGGGAAAAAGCATTTTGGATCTACTCTCTTTTCCGGCCCTGCTTGATGGATCACCCCTAAACTTTCCCTGCAGAACTAGGCAAAGTAGAGCATTTTTTAAAAACATTTTGTGAAGTAATGTCAAACAGCGCCAAAGTTATTAGCAAAACAAAAAACGCTTTGTCAATGGGAAAAGTTGGTACTACCTATAACTACCTCCTGGTTATCTCCAGTGGGGACAGAAAAATATAGTCAAGTTCTATTTATGTGTTGTTACGTATGTTAAACTTAAACTAACCTACACATATTTACCTTTAGGATATCTAGGTAGAAAATATGTTGGCAGTTGATATTTCTCCTACGATATGTTTAGGACACTGGTTAATCCACCATATGCTAGCAGCAAATACTGATTTCCATGGTAAAATTGTTGAGAAGAAAACGTTGAAAGCTTGTTAGCAAAGTTATTTTCAGTTTTTTATAAAGTGATTACAACATTTAATGGAGTAGGAATGATTACATGAGAGAAGTTGAACATTTACGGACTGATATTACATATATAATAATGAAATGAGAATGTACGCATTATATCGGTATTGCAGACATTGCACATTTTGCTTTAGGATTAAAGAGCAATAATGAAAAGTGATGCCTTTTTGGATGACTTGTGTTTTTTATATGGTTTTCGTATTGTTTTGAAATTTAGAAATGATTAGAATGACGGCTTACCTGTAAATGAAGGCCCATAAATCATGAACTTGACATCATTCCCATAAATTGGTGGGTTTTATATACAGAGGTTTAGCATCAAACATCAGATATATGAAATGACAGGAAGTGAGTTATATTTACAGTTATTTTCTCTTATTTTCTTCAGTTTGACCTGGTCTGTGACAAAAAGGAACTGAATGACATCTCGCAATCTATTTTCATGCTGGGACTTCTTCTTGGTGCCCTGATATGTGGTCCACTAGCTGACAGGTATGGAAAGCAATAATACACTTATAGCGTGCGGCTAACTTAAAAGAGTCATAATGGAGGCTAGAATTTAATTATGATTAGTACCTGAAACTGCGTGTTGGGGACTAGGTAGTCAATCAGATTGCTCAATTTGCAAGTTATAACTGCCCTTGTGAGCCTGCTCGGGGAGAATTCGGCAGATGCTCCTTCATGTGGGATAGAGTAGAGTAAATGTTGCTCCACTATGCAGAGAATTAAAGAAATAGGCATGGTCAGCCTTACACTTGAGACATTGGTGGGATCGTGTAGGGTCCAGCTGGGAGAGAGCAGACGGAGTGGTGTATGCACGGTGTATAAATTTAAAATGCAAAAGTTTGTGCTGGTAATTGTTTGATACTAATCTGACCTGTGTGCAGCAGTAATACCACATTACATCCGTTAGGAAGTGACCGAGGTCTCTCTCCCAAGCGACTCTTGACTTTTCAGGTCCGATTGGTCTAAATTGCAAAGACGTACGGTATAGGAGAGAGATGAAATGAGCATTGTAAGGCACTGTTATCGTAATGGATAGGGGGCAAAATTACCTTGGTTTAGTTAGGTAAGCAAGCAACACAGCCCGTAATGCTCCATGCAGTCTCTGCAGAATGAATTTGTCAAGTGCAGAGGCATGATGTCCCTTGGTCACACCTGTGGCGGAAGGGAGCATTGAGTCTGAGAACAAGCCGCTGACAGGGTGCAGGTGGAAGGCAGCAAGGGTATGTTGCGTCAGTCATTCACATGTAGGTGGTAGCCACAGGTTGTTGGATAAGGGAATGTGAGGTGAGTAGAGAGCATCAAAACCTAGATAATGAAGCAGTTTTATCCACGCCCAGCACGTTGTCAGGAGTGTCAGTATTTCTGAAGGGGTTCTGGGCAGGTCCTTGGGAAGCAGTGCAGTAAGCGGAGTAGATGGGGACTGTGCCCCTTATGGTTTGAGATATTGAATTGTACTGTCTGGATGGTACCAGTAGTAGGCAAAATGAGCCTGAACAATCAGGTAATAAAGATAGAAGTCTGGAACCCCAAAGCCCCCCTGCTCAAACTGTAGTGTCAATCTCGACCAGCGTATCTGTGGATGCCTACCTTCCCAAACCAGTCATGTGAGAATACCTTGTAGCGTGTTAAAAAAGTGTCTGGGCAGAGCAATGAGAATATTCAGAAACAAGTACAGGAGGCGAGGAAGAACCACCAACTTTATAATGGCCGACCTACTAGCGAGGGACAAAGGCAATCCAATGCTCCACTTGTGTAATAAGTCTGTAGACCGCTGGGCCAAGTGCCGAAGAATGACCTCAGAGCTGCACCTATGCAGATGTATGCCAAGATATCTAGTCGATTCATCCCTCCAGATCAAGGGACATGCCATGTGCCAGGGCCTAGTGGCATCTGTGAGGGGGAACAATTCTGACTTGTTCCAATGAGTGGACAAGCTGGAAAAAAAAAAGAAACATATCACATCTTCAATGTGGGGGGTTAGATTATCAATCTGTCCCTGACAAACAGCATAAAGTCATCCGCTTATAAGGAAGCAAGTAGAGGGCCATGGTGATACTGGAGCCCAAACAGTGACCAAAAGAATAGAGGTGCCCGCTAGGGACCCACGTACCACCACATAGCGTCCACCAGAGTCAGCAAATTACACATGACATACAGAAGGTAGGCTCATATGTACTAGACTACACCCACCCTGGAATAGGAACTGTAATTGGCAAAATACTGATTTCCCTACCCTACTGTGTGGCAAAGGTGCATGTAGTTGAGGGTGAAAGATGAGTTTCCTGCAGGAAAGCAATTATAACGCAGTACCTATTTAAATAAGAGATAACCAACTTGTCTTTCCTGGGATTGTTAAGTCCTCTAATGTTCCACGTGGCACAGACCAGACTATGAGCAAGGTCTCCCATGTGTTAGTGTGGCATCTTTATGGGAATGAACCAGTGAGTGCATAGCAGGGGCTGTGGAGTGCTTCATCCCATGTGTACATGACAAAAAAAAAAGAAAGTCTACAAAATAAAAAACAGAACAAATCGCAATCCCCCCCACCCACACCAGAGGAACCAAAACCCTCCAGTGAAAGCACCAACCCCAGGAATAACATAACAAACCAAGGAGAGGTTTACATCTGGAGGCGTTACCAACGCTCCAGTTAGGGACAATTGAACCGCCATACGTAAAAGTAATAAGCTAACAATGTTCAGTGCAGATCCATTGATTAGAACAATGAATAAGGGTGTGGCTAGTCCCGAAAAAAAGTCATTTGTTCAAGTGAGCAGCCTTTGACCTGGCCAATATGCTAAGTGTCACCAACGAAGTCCAGCAGCTAGCACCTTACTCCGGCTAAACATCCCGTGTCTCCATGGGTGAAGATCTCGAGGGGCTCTGCGAGGGGCCGCAGGCAGAAGGGACATTGTCAAGTTTCTGCTGTTGAAGAAAAATTGAGGTCTCAGCCGGGGTGCTGAAAAAATGAGATTTGCCATTCACTTAAATGCGCAAGCGGGTAGCGTAGAGTATCCCACAGAGCAGACCGGCTCATTGCAATAGACCCTTCACCTCAGAATATTTTTGACAAGCTTCCTGGATGAGTGGAGTGAAGTCTGGGTACAGCAAGAGTGACATACCCTGAAACTCTGATGCAGTTGGGAGGCATCAGAGGCTCAGCGGAGCACTGTATCACGATCTTCGTAGTTCAAAACCCTCGCAATAATTGGGTGTGGGGGTGCCCCTGGAAAACGCTGAGGCCCCAGTTAGCGGTGCGCCCATTCACCGCAAATGAGGGAGTAACTGCCAAACAGTTCTACCAGGAGTTGCTCAACAAAAAGACTTGTTGGCCTGTGTTAGTGGACTCTGCGACTCCTGTGATCTGAATATTATTGCGGCATGAGCAGGCCTCTAAGTCTTCATTCTTCACTGCGACGATCTTCAGTAGGCGCTTGATCCTCTTGACGCACCTGGTCAGTGCCGTCGCACCATCCTTGATGTCCGACACCTGCTACTCAGCGACGCCCAGCCTGGATGAGTGGTCATCAGGGAGCTCATGCATGCCATCTGGTATCCTAGCATGTGTCTATAGCCTTGAAGCCCTTTCAACTCCACCATCATTGCTGCAGTTCCCTCCAGCGGGGAGCAGAGTGGGCGACCTCTGATGTGTCCATGTTAACTGAGTGGCCAGTCCCTCAGTGTTTGGGGGTCCTGGTCGAATGAAATGAAATTTAGTATTGTTTGGGGTCACCACGCCCCATGTTAAAGTGTTGAATAAGAAGTGGGGCGAGTAACAGCTGCCGGAATAGCAAGGAATAATGTTCAAATTTATAAGTGGGTAAGGGTAGAATTAAGGCTTATAATCACTGCATGATCAATCCGCATTTGCATCCCCTTGGTCAGTTAATAGCTGCCCAGTAGAGTCAGATCAGCGGGCGCAAGTCACCAGCGGCCTCCAGAGTAGCCACAGGTCAAACACAGCAGGTTAAATAGGGCTGCAGGCACAATGAGCATTATTAATGCAACCAGCTTATGGCTGAATTCACATCATGGCTCAGGCCCTGGGCTGCTAGGATTTAACTCACTGGATCGTACCACGTCCGCTCACCAGTGGGATGCGGTGCCTGGCCTGCAGCTCAGCAGCCCAGGGACTGTCAGAGGGCCACCTCCGGCTGCAGCAACCAGGCCCAGGCTCCAGGAGGTCAGGGCAGGTCCCACGCCCCACCACACACTTGGCCCAAACCAGGCCCAAGGCCCATCCAGGGCAAAGTTCACAGGCCGGGCGGTCAGCACTCCGCACAAGCCCAACGGCGGGCGGCAAACTGTCCACCAACACGCGGCTCAGCAGACCCCTAGAGCAGCAGACTCACACAGCAACGCTGAGGCGAGCCGCAGAGCACACACCAGCCCTGACCCCAGGCTCACCTGCGGCCCCTGTCACTGCGGGGCCTCTGGGGACCGTGTAAGGCTGTGGTGCTCAGCGCTGCGAGTCTACACGCCCCAGCGCTGCCACAACTGGGTTCCGGGCATCCTCCCGCGGATCAGGGACTGCTGTGTGGAGCGGCAGGGCTATGGATGGCAGCGGACTGCACAGGGTGGCTGACAATGCCCTGGGAGCTTCACAGCCATATGGCCATTGTTAGAAATGGGGTCTTTGGTTGACAGTCAGGTTACCCCCTGTTCAAGCAAGGACCCTCACTCTAGTCAGGGTAAAAGAGAATCACCCTCAGTTAACCCCTGCTTACCCCCTTGGTAGCTTGGCAGAGCAGTAGGCTTAACTTCAGAGTGCTAGGTGTAAAGTATTTGTACCAACACACACAGTAACTTAATGAAAACACTACAAAATGACACAACACAGGTTTAGAAAAATAGGAAATATTTATCTAAACAAAACAAGACCAAAACGACAAAAATCCACCATACACAAGTCAAGTTATCAATAAAAAATCAAAAAGAGGGACATATGTGCTTAGGTAAAGCAGCTTCTAAATGATTTTCAATTATAGTTAAGAGTGTACAGTTTTTCACTGGTGTATTTTTGGGAGCTCTCAATATTTACGTTTTGAAAAGGTTTCAGTGCTTCTGCTCAGGTGCCCTCAGTATCCTGGGATGGGCGCCCTTAGTTGCACCACAGGCAGGACCCCCCCAGCTTCCATCGTGAACAGCAGGCAGGTGTAAGGTAACATTCTGCCGGGGCTGCATCACCCGGAGGCGCGGAGGAGGAGGTGTCGAAGGTGCCTTTAAGCCGGCGTTCCCCCTCTTTCAATCCTCTTTGCCCTCTTCCAGGTGCTCAGGTCTTCCCGTCGTGTTCAAGAGTTCTTCTCCCACCCACCCAGCCCTCTGTTGGCGGGGCCCATGGCAACAAAATAGCATGGTATACAGTGAATGTTGACTCTTGAATAGACTGATCCCTCAGCGGGCGTAATTGTGGGGGCACTGGGCTGGAGGAAGAAGGGGCTGGACTATCTTGCCCTACCCACGATGCCTGGTTGGAACTCTGGGGGCTGCGCCTGTGCTCAGGTTCCTCGGCAGGGCCGGAGCGCTATGCGGTGCCCAGGGATGTTTTGGTAGCACCCTTCTGGATTGGAAGGATGTACAAGGTTGGTGAGCCAACGGTGTTCTGACGATGCCTCATATTGCTTTGCTTAGGTGCCCGGGTGGTGGTGCATGTTGGGGCTTGCTGGCACGATGCGCACTGCAGCCTTAGTGGCAAGAGACTATTGATTATCTCATCTTGTTTGTTCACAATGTTTGTCTCCACTACTAATATGTAAACGTCTGCTGCCTGCTGTCTTTGTAAATGCTTGAAGTTTTCCCTTAAGTGAATGTCTATTTTGAATTCTGCTGTTCCTTTGCCTTTGGGGGAATTTGGGTTGATTTATAACTATTATGTGACGTATGATGTTGAAATGTGATTACTCGAATAAAAAGGCTACGCGGGTGATCCACGTGACACCTGTTATGATTCTTTGCAGGGAGGGGCGAGTTCCACATTATGTGCACTCTGATGATTACTGTTTGTTTTAGTCTGAAGTGAAGTTTTTCTGCACCGTGAGATAATTTTCATGCAGAGCAAGCAAATTTTCACTCTAAACTAACCCATCTAAATTGGAAACTGAATGTACATTTTTTCTCTGTGCAGTTTACATTCTTATACGTTTTTGTATGCACAGTGGCAAATGTTTTTAGTATTAGATTCAACATGTTTGCCATTTCTGAGTCCTGTTTGTGCTTAATGATATTGTGCCAGATAAGTACACTAACTGCTTCCCTCTGAATGCTGTGGTACTTGTAAATTAAGCTTCAAGCAGTAGAAGTCTTCGGGTTTGCACTCACAATTTCATCCAGGGCTAACCTACAGCAAGTGTGTCTGAAGCTTTGTGGGACTTTGATCTAAGAAGGAAAAACGTTCTCTGAAAGATAAATACCCCGGGCACAAGTCCTGCGTGGGGGAGGTCTAATTAGCATAACCAATGCGCAGTGGTGCCACATCACATGAAGTGATGTCACCACCCTGTGAGATCCTCCCTTTTAAAGGGAATGTGCTACATTTCTCTTTCTTGCTTGCCATAGCCACCTTCTTTGACAGCCACGTTTAATAAAGACAAAGCCTTCAATCACATCGGTAACGCTCAACAATTTAAAACAACATGGCTGGGACTGAATGATGCATGTCTATTAAAAACGTTTATGAAGGGGTTGGCAAGTATTTGCTGGCTGGAGGGTTATTACTTAGGAGGTAGCTAGGCTGCTCCAGATAACAATGTCCCCATATGGCTTCAACTGCATAAGCAAAACCCTTTAACACCTAAAATGGAAGAATGGGGCAAGTCTAGGAATTTCAAAATGACATTGATCTTTTTTTGCAAGTAAACAGCCATTGTCACCTTGATGTCATCACTGCATTGGCTGAATTCCTCAGCCAAGTGCTTGGTTGCTCGACTGACATCAAACGTAAGGCCAATAGTTCAGTTTTACCCAATTGCGAAACACAGACTTTTCACTTGTGTGAGTTTGTAAGCTTATCATTTAAAACATTCGTAGTGATAGACAACGTATGTAATAGAGCTATTGTTAGACTGTATGAGTCTGATAAACTGAGGGAGTAATATGAGATGCAGAAAAGAAACAGAGGATACATGAAAGAGAGAAGGCAGTGTTTGAGGGAGGTTATGACCTTAGAGAGTCAGAAGGAAGAGGGTGTATGAGACGGATATATTAAGGAAAGTTGGTTTGTAGAGAAAGTAGGATTTGTGATGGAGAAAGTCATTGTACGAGGGTGTGTGAGACAGACTGCAAGTTGATAAGAGAACATGTGGTTATAGGAGCATTGTTGAATGGAATGACAAGTAGTAATAGAAGATGTTGAAAATTCATTTAAAAAAGTTTTGAGATAGGGCTGAAGGTGATAAGAGTGAAAAAGAGTGTGAGGTGTGTGTGTATGCAGTGAAGTGGAGGACGGAAAATCAGGGGTGTCAAAAAATGGAGAAAGATAGGGTGTGTGAGAAACAATTATAAATAAGGGTAAGTGGAGAATGTGCGATAGAGAAAGGGGATGAGGAGGGTAAGAAAGGTGAGAGTGTGATGAGCCCACTCATACTCCTCGACCTCTCAGCAGCTTTCGACACCGTCTCCCACAGTATTCTGCGCACCAGACTCCACAACATAGGAATCTGCGGAAGAGCCCCTCAGGAGTCAACTGCGGAGTCCCCCAAAGATCCTCACTGAGTCCCACACTGTTCAACGTATTCATGGCCCCTCTTGCTGCCATCGTCAGAAGCCACGGTATTAACATTGTGTCATATGCCGATGACACACAACTTATCATTTCTCTCACCGAAGACCCGGACACGTCCAAAAGGAATTTTCACGCAGGAATGGAAGCCGTTGCCACTTGGATGAGAGAAAGCTGCCTCAAGCTCAACTCCGACAAGACGGAGCTCATCACCTTCGGAAACACCACCTCAGCTTGGGATGACTCCTGGTGGCCCACATGCCTCAGCGCCCCCCCTGCACCGACTGAGCACACCCGCAACTTAGGAATCATCCTTGACTCCTCCCTATCCATGAACCGCTAGGTAAACTCTGTTGCCTCATTCTGCTGACACACACTCCTCAAACTTCGGAAGGTATTCAGATGGATCCCAGCATACTGTCTCAGGACAGTCACAAACGCCTTAGTCATGAGTAAGCTTGACTACGGCAACACCCTCTACGCCAGAAACTCAACTAGATACATCTAAAACGTCAACTGATCCGTAATGCCACCGCCAGATCATTCTGGACCTCCCACGCCGAGAACACATCTCCCAACACCTGAGGACCCTCCACTGGCTACCTGTCGAGAAGCGAATCACCTTCAAGCTTCTCACCCACATGTACAAGGCCATACACAACGAAGGACCAGCCTACCTCAACTACTGCGTCTCCTTCCACGCCACCGCCAGATCCCTCTGCTCCTCCCAGATGATCCTGGCCACTGTCCCTCGCATCCACAAAACCACCACCGTAGGACGACCTTTCACCTACACTACAGCAAAGAGCTGGAACAACCTCCCCCTAAACCTCAGACAAAGCCCGTTGCTCACCATCTTCTGGAAGAACCTCAAGATGTGGGTCTTCGGATGAGCCCCGTCGCCCCAGCACCTTGAAACCCTTACGGGTGAGTAGCCGTGCTTTACAAATATTGATTGATTGATTGATTGATAAGTAGGAGGGTGAATCCATACTGGTTTCTCTCTCCAGCCCATTTCACACACTAAGCATGGGATGTCTCTATAAAGTATGGCAAAGTCTCCATCATGTCTAACGTTTACCGGAAAATGTACATTTGTGTGCAATCTCAATCACCAGAATAGTTCAAGCACAGTAATCTTGACTGATGGTGTCACTGTAGACCGGGGCTGACGTACCAGGCAAATCTGCCTGTAAAATTTGATTTGGTTTTGGCATTCCAGATGAGGGGTGTACCTTAGTCAACATACCTCTTTTCTAATCTTCAAAATGAACTGCTACCCCTAAGGTGAGACATCAACAGGCATGACCTGCACCCCAGTGGTGCTGTGAATCCCACCAATCTAAGAGCTAAAGTTGGGTTTGCCACTGGGCCTGGTGTGCTGTTAATCTGAATCACCCCAAAATGTTGACTAGCTTTTATGACCCACTTCTGTCTGCATGACTGCTAATAAAATCCCATGCATAACGGAAAGTGTTAGAGCTCAAGGTGGGAGGCCAAGAGCCTTTAAGTGCAGTACCAGCAACAGGATAAATACGGAGAACAAGGGTCATAGGGAGAGAGGCAATCGGAATGAACAGTTGGGTTAGGAAGAAGAAAATAAGAAATGTGCAGAACTGTGAAAAAGAAGGAGGAGAAATAAGGAAAAACTAAAGGGTGAGAAGAAAAGAAGAAGGGAGGAAGGAAGGTATGGTAGAGGGCAGAAGAAAGGGTGCAAGGAAGGCATGGTTTAGAGAGGAAAGAAGGAAGGGTGGAAGGGTGGAAGAAAGGTATGGGGGAGAGAGAAAAGAAGGAAGGGTGGTTGAAAGGTATGTGGAGAGAGGAAAGATGGAAGGGTGGAAGGAAGGCGGAAAGGATGGAATGGTGGAGAGAGAAACAAAGGAGGGGAATGAATGGATGGCAGAGAGGGGGAAATAAGAAAGAGTCGAAGGAAGGCGTGGTGAAAAGAGAAAATAAGGAAGGGTGGAAGGAAGGCAAGTGAGAAAAGAAGGAAAGAAGGTAAGGTTGAGATAGGAAATTGGAGAGAAAAAAGAGGACGGAAGGAAGGCATGGCTGAGAGAGTTAAAAAGAGAGAGGAATGAAGGTACAGAGGTGAGAGGAAAGAAGGAATGGTGGAAGGAAGGATGGTATTATTGGAGAGCGGAAAGAAGATCGGATGAAAAGCACCAGATGGAATTGGCCGCAGCACTCACGCATTCACTCACTCATCCACATACATGCTCATAAATCACCAGCTTTATGCATCTGTTTGTAATCTTAATAGCACAGATGCCTGAGCTGGACATCTGTGATGAGTGGAAGCTTGGACTACCGCATCTGTTCAAGATCGCTTCTGCAGTGTAGTGAACCATGCACTGTGGATGCTTTCTGTGAGAGAGAAACGAGTTTTGCTGCTGCCATGCAGTACCTTTCCGGTGAGGAAGGGAAAGTTTGTACACATACTACCCTATTTGTTGCTACTCGGTGAGGGAGGGAATCTTGCACTTGCTGCCATGTTGGCTATGCTCTAGAGGTAGGGAATCCTGCACTACTACTATACCAGTGTGCGTTTTCTGTGGG
Organism: Pleurodeles waltl; assembly: GCF_031143425.1. Taxonomy (NCBI): domain Eukaryota; kingdom Metazoa; phylum Chordata; class Amphibia; order Caudata; family Salamandridae; genus Pleurodeles; species Pleurodeles waltl. The sequence continues at coordinate 603,036,855 of NC_090449.1, forward strand.
GGAGGGGATCTTGATCTGTTGCTGCTCTGTTTTACCTATTTTACTGAAAAGAAAACATAGGCTTAAAAAATCCAATTGTTTCCTCTCTTTTTTTCTTTGAATGACCCTCTCCTTACCATCCATTCTGTGCATGCTTCCTCTCTCTGATTACAGTCTATTCTAAGTCATATGCATTTTTGCATTAATCTACATTTTTGCATTTCTGCAAATTTCCCACATGTCATCTTAAAGGACATGACATGTCCTTCTTTGATATTCAAACCCTGCAACCCAGCAGTACAATACCTAATCTCCTCCAGCTCATCTACTAATCCACCTCCCATCCTCATGAACTCACACACCTCCCATCTAATTATCACACCTGTTGGACCTGGCCCTTTTTGCAGGGTTATCCTCAAACTTTTGCCTTCTTCCTCCTTTTTTTCTGACCTGTTTTTGTTGGCTTTAGGACTCTGGGCACTTTACCACTGCTAACGGGTGCTAAAGTGCATATGCTGTCTGTCTAAAATGTATTGGTGATCGGTTTCTCCATGATTAGCGTATTTGATATACTAGTAAGTCTGTAGTACAGTGCCCAGTGTGTACTCAGGGCCTACAAATCAAATGCACCTAGTGGGCCTCCAGCACTGATTGTGCTACCCATATGGGTAGCCCTGCAAGCATGTCTCAGGACTGCCAGTGCAGTGCCTGTGTGTGCACTTTTAAATTGCCATTTCGACCTGGCAAATGCATCCACTTGCCAGGCCCAAATCTTCCCTTTTACTACCTGTAAGCCACCCTAAGGCAGCCCCATGGGCAGGGTGCAGTGTATTAAAAAGGTAAGACATGTAGTGGTATGTGTTTTACATGTCCTCATAGTGATATACTGCTAATTTTGTTTTTCACTATTGCAATGCCTTTCTCTCACATACAGTAACAGGGGGATTGCCTTGAAATAACTTCCCATTGGGAGCAGATGGAGGTGTGGAGTTTGGGGTCTCTGAACTTACAATCTAAAAATACATATTTTGGTGAAGTTGTTTTTTGAACTATGAGTTTGAAAATGCCACTTTTAGAGAGTGGACATATACTTGCTTAACCATACTGTGCCTCTGCCTGTCTACTGAATACACGTTGGGGTCAGGATGACAACTGGGCTGCTTGTGCATTCACTCTAGAAAGTCACACACAGGTAGCTGAGGTGTGCCCTGCATATCCTGATGGGGCTTCCTGTGCAAGAGTGGTGGGAGCAGCTGACACTTGCCCCCGATTATGGCTGTGCCTGCCCTCACACAAACCAGTCTCCAACCCCTGGAGTGTGTCTGGGGCCAGGGCAGGTAAAGGCAGGGTCTTATGCAATACAAAAGACCTCTCTTTGAAGTTTGCCTACTTCAAAGACAGAAATGGTAATAAGTACTCTGACACCACATAGTTAGAAGCCTTCTAAACTGAGGAAAGTATGCCAGGAAGAAGAGCTGAATGTTGAAGGAGGGACTGCCACTCTCCCTGTTGCTTTGTTGTGCTGGCCTGCTGCTTGCTGCTTTTGTCCTGGGAGTGAAAGGACTGGACTTGGCTTTCGACATCCTGCTTCCAAAGGCAGTCCAAGGGCTTGGACTGAGCTTGCCTCCTGTTAAGAAGTCTCAGGGAAATCAAAGACTTAATCTGCCAGTGCCTGGGCTCTTCTGCTGAGAGTCCTGACTTTCCAAGTGGTGCCAACTCCATGCCCTGGGACCTTGGAAGTGCAAGCTGGTGATCTGAGGGAGAAAATCCATGCACCACGCCAGATTAATCAATGCAGCGCCTGTCTCATGGCTGAAGAACTGACGCAGTGCCTGCTCTGTGACTGGAGAATCAATGCGGCACCTGTCTTGTGGCTGCAGAATGACACAGTGCCTGTTTTACTATGGTCCCATCAACACAGCGCATCTGGATTTTTTACGCATTGTCACCGGGGCGCCGATTTTTCATCGACCCTGCACCGCAATAAGGAACCGAGGCTGCGTGTTTCGGAAATCGCCTGTCCTAGGAGCAAAGAATCGACGCATCACCTCCCCTGCCAGTAAGGAACCGACGCATTGTCTCACCTGTGAGGAAAGAATTGATGCATCACCTCCACTGTGCAGTAAGGATCTGATGCATCGCTTTGCTTTTCTGGCACCTCAACTCCCTTGTGGCCCACATTGTCTTTGTTTTTGACACATCCCAGGTACTTGGTGCTAAAGACGTACATACATTGAATCCTATACATTAAGACTTGCTTAAACTTTTAAAAAGATATTTTGACTTGTGTATGTTGGATTTTTTGTTGTTTTGGTCTTGATTTACTCGGATAAATATTGGCTATTTTTCTAAACTGATGTGGAGTCTTTTTTTAGTGTTTTCACTATTTCTCTGTGTGTGTAGAAATACTTTACACATTGCTCTGAGATAAGACAGGCTGCTCGTGCCAATATACCACGGGGTGAGCAGGCATTATCTTACCATGACAAGAGTGAGGGTCCCTACTTGGACAAGGTGCAAACCACTGCCAACTAGGGACCCCATTTGTAGCAACACTTAACTCTTACTAAGTTAATACCCCACAAAGGCACTAAAATAAATGCAATTAGTGGTATCATTGAGAGCACAAGACTTATCCCAATAACCAAATATAACCACGGGCATAACCTCTAACCTTGGGTTCTGTAGCAGCATGCTGCCCAGTGTAAAGCACTGTTATGCCTCATTAGGGCGTTAGGGTAGGGATAGTAGGCACTATATAAATGCAATTACAATTACAATATAATTAACTGTTGCTGCTCAATATGTACCTGTTTTGTGGGAGGGGGTGAAGCTTGCACCACTAATTATTAAATTGCACGTCTGTGAAGGAAACAATCCTGTACTCTTGCTATGGTGTTCCTGTTCTGTCTCTGATGGAAGTTTGTACTACTACTATTGCAGCTGACACCTGCTGTGTGAGTTATAGCAGCTTGCACTGCTGCATGTCATGCAGTTTCTATGCTTTGTGTTGATGAAGTTTGTTATAACCTTTCCATTTCAAAGGCAACATCACTGGCGTTGTGAATGCTTGTTTTAATGCATGATAAAAAAAACACTGAACGCTCATAAAATGTGAACAAAGTTTGCTTTTGATTTTGTATCTCAAACGAACCAAAACAGCTTTCAAACTGGAACTGAACAGTTTGCAAAATGTTTTGCCAAGGGGCTGCCTGCCATTTGTGACGCTTTCAATAGACTTTTTAGCTAGCATCATCCTGCATGGCGAAATGATGAGACCATGGCAGCTTTAAAATCCAAAATGCAAGCCCTAGAACGCAACAGATTGATGTGTGAAAAGTTAAGAGAAGCTGATTTAGAGCACTTGGCCTCAGCATGGAAAGCAAAATAAAACTGAACTGATAAATGTGCGCCTTTTTATTTTCCCTCCCATCTACTGTAATTCATACAATTTAGTTGGTAAACCCTTATTTTTTTGCTATAATATTTGAAAGTAGTTATGATAACATTAAGTGACTGCCCCACATGTACCCACTACTCTAAAAGGACAATCTGGCCCTGTCCTACAGAAGACAGATGGTTTTGAAAAGTGTAAATGTTTTTCGGGAAAAAAGGAACAGGGCGGATTTGGCTTTTCAAATGCGGCCCGACCATCTCACTGCTCTGAGCGCACATTAACAGTTGCCTAAAACAGAGGGCGATATTTAGAAAGTCATCTTTCCCCAGACAACGTGAGTGTGGGGGTTTGGGCGGTGGAAATAGCACCACCTTCAAACCCAAACCCTCCTGTGATACCGCTGTGTCTGAAAGGACACGAGAAATTAAAAACGAAAATAAATGTTCGCTGTTTTCCTTTATTAGGCAACTCCACCACCTGCAACCACCTAATGGTGCAGTCATTGTCAGCTGTCGCCTTTTAAATTAACTGGCCAGACCAATTTTTATTAAATCAACATTTTTAATTGGGTCTCGTGCTCACTCCACTACTGAATTCAAGCTATCTGGGCTGATATGGGGTGGTACCCCGAAACCTGTTGCAGGATGCTTGTTTCCAGTCCAGGGAGGACCTGGCTTGGCAGTTCTGGCTGGACTATTCCCCTGGGAAGCAGGGCCAAGACTGTTTCGCCTGTGGGTGGGTCCAAACTGGGTTGGTGGTGGGCAAAAAAAGATGGATTAAACCCAGATGTTTGTGACTGGGAGTGAATGGTTGCATTGCTCAGCATTTCATCCATCATCTGTTCTTTTTGCTTGTATCTTGTAGATAACGGCACATTTCTGCCCTTTCTTGGTGGCGCAGGGAAGCACAGCAAGACACTTACTCTTACTGCGTCGCCATGTACCGTGGACATTGTAAATATGGCCCTTAGTTTGTAAAAGAAACAGGAGCTGCCAATACCCTTCTCAGTACACCACTGCAGCTTGCATCACCCATTGCCCCTGCTAGTGCTGCCAATGCTAGTACCAACAGACCTACTATGACACTTCTATAAGGGTGGCAATTCAGACTATTCCGGGACACCCAAGGTATAACAATGGCCTGAGTGGCAGGTATTTTTAATTTTAATGTACATTGCATTATTAAACACATTGTTTTTGTACTCACCTTAAAATCGGACAAACAGTGCCTCATTGCAATGGACAGCAGTATGTGCTGGTGTTGAGAATTAACAGCCACTACCGGACTCCTCCGCCAACTCAAGCACAAATTACTGGTGGCTGGACATATTAATTATTTCATGCAGCGCAATGCAGCAAGACAACTTGTTGCACAGCATGAAATTAAAAGGCCAGGAATGCGCCATATCTATCTCCTTGTGCTGGTGCACTTGTGGCTGTCTAGCACCCACGCAGGCACCTTTGCGCTATGGTGCAAGGGTGCCTGTGTTGCAGGCAAGATTGTTTTTGTGCAGGAATGGGCACCTTCTCGCACAAAAACAATCCTTGGAGGTGTTTTTTCTTTGTCTAAGTGTGTTGTAAGATGAAGGACACTTAGAAAGAGGAATCAATGTGGAGAAATAAAGATATTTCTCCTCGCTGTGCCTCTGTCGGGTAGGCATACATTTTTGACACATTTCCAGGTTTACCAGTCTTGGTCAACCTGATAATGCACAAAAACACATGGATGGATGTGTGAGAACACCCATGAGCCACCATATAATGCCTTCCGGCACAGAGTAACCAAGGCAGCAACTTGCATTGCCTTGAGTTACTCCAGATTAGTTTTGTGTGGCTTGGTAAATCTGACTTAAGTATTGCGTTGTCCTTGCGTTGTCCCTGCATCACCTTGTGTGAGGCAAGGGCAACACAATTTTATGATAAATCTCAGCCTCAGTATCTCCTCTGCAGAACGTGCAGACTAAAGGCCAAAAGTTTGTGCTGCAAAAGTTAAACAAACTTCTTTAAACCTGGAGGCTGGCCATGCTGCTCAATGAATCCCCCAACACCTAGTAAGCTACACCTTTGCTGTGGCTGCAGATACATTTACACCCTGTTTACCTTTTCATATGTTTTCAGGCAAGATAATGTTCAAAGTTGAGTTGAGAATTTACATGGACAAGCAACATTCCATACATCCACCTTTTAAGTCAGTTTCACTCTCAACTGTGAGGGGCTGTATTTAATCACAAATGGTGCTAAGGATCAACTAGCTATAGATGATCTGATGGATAAATTTGACTTAGATATCCTAATATTACGAGATGTGTTTTTTGGATGAGCTAGGAGATATCTTAAATAATTTGGTCCCCTAAGATTACTCCACTAGGTTTGCTCAGAGGCAAGAAAAATAGGGTGAAGATTTGATTATTATTTATAGAAAGCAAAGGAAATGCCTAAATTTAGCTGGTGGGAGAACCTTCACAGTAAAACTTTAAACCTCTCCAAACTCATCATGTTTTTCCTATTACATTCCAGAAATCCCCATGGAGGGCCTGAAGTACAGGATCTACTGACAACAACATTACTAGAGGGTGATGTTGAGTCATCATGGTTAACTATGTTAGGAGATTCTAAGGTCTATTTTTAAAACTGTTCTCATCTCCACACTTATTTCCTTAAAGTGCTATGGGATTCAGTCAAATTAACTACGAGGTCTTCATGGCCCTTACACATTAATGCTCATTCTTTAGATATCACAGGCCTACTCACAAACTGCATTTTGTAGTACATTTAGTAGTACAACAGGAGCAGTATAAAATGCTATTCACAACCCTGTGTGTCCAGGGTCACACCTCCGCCTATCCAATCTTTTCTGAGTCGAGATCTTGGCCCAAGTACGGAGATCTCCACACATGTACACCAACATTTTACTAGTAAATTTTGGAGGGTACGTGGAGTGGCTGGAAAATGGGGAAACCTTTCTAGTAAATGGGAGGGGTTTAGGGGGAGTAAGGAGAAGATATGGAAGGGCTATGTAGGTTTTTTGGAGAGACATGAACCCACCCTCAAAAGAGTAAGCCTATTGCTATTTACAAACTGCAGTTCTATAGTTACTACAGCCAAAAATGAACGAAACAGTAATAACTATGCTACAGCTCAGGCCTGGAGTAAGTCCAGCACCACATATGGCCAACTACTGGTACTGCAACATCCTCACATAGAAAATAATGAAAGCAGGGTCTCAAAATAAAACCTCCTAGGAAATTATGTTAAAATAAATTAAATTATTTACACTTTTACAAAAACAATGTTTGAAACATGAATACAAATAAATGATTCATATTATTTTAGTATAACAGTTTTAATTACATTTCTGAATTGTTAAATAAATGTAACTTTTAAAAAAAGGTGAATTAAGTTCTGATAACTCTATACATAATGTTTAGTAAATTTTATTACATATTAAATATAACAATTTTACTGAAGGTTGTATTTTTTAAAATAAATCTTTACACAATAATTTGTATTGAATACTTAACATAATGAAATTTATAATTCAAAATCAAGTTATTAGTGTTGTAGCATTTTTTAAATTGTGTTCCACATTTATTATAAATATATAACTTTAAAGTTCATTTACATTCAACATAGAAATATCTTTATTATTTTACTTTAAAGTTCTGTAAACTTGTATAAGCTTCCCAGTGCCTTACCAGAGGGAGTTCTCCACCCCTTTTGTGGAGGTGCCAGCTAATCAATCAATCAATCAAAACAATTTATAGAGTCCGCTACTCACCCGTGAGGGTCTCAAGGCACTTGTGGGTGGGGTGAGGGGGGGTTACTGTTTGAACAGCCATGTCTTGAGGTTTTTTCTGAAGAGTAGGAGGTCTTTGGTTTTGCGGAGGTTGGTGGGGAGGGAGTTCCAGGTTGTGTGGGCGAGGTAGCAGAAGACCCTGACTCCTGTGGTGGTTCGTTGGATGCGGGGGACTGTAGCTAGTGCGAGGTCGGCTGTTCGGAGGTTGCGGGTGGGAGTGTGGAAGTTTACTCTTTCGTTGAGGTAGGTCGGGCCGGTCTTGTGGAGGGATTTGTGTGCGTGGATGAGGATCTTGAAAGTGATTCTCTTGTCTATGGAGAGCCAGTGAAGGGATTTGAGGTGTGGTGAGATTTGTTTGTGGTGGGGAGGCCAAGGACGAGGTGTGCGGCTGTGTTATGGATTCTCTGGAGTTTGCGTTTGAGTTTGAGTGTGGTGCCGGCGTAGAGGGCGTTACCGTAGTCTAGTCTGCTGCTGATGAGTGCATGGGTGACTGTCTTCCTGGTGTCTGGGGGAATCCATTTGAAGGATTTTTTTAGAGTGCGGAGTGTGTGGAAGCAGGAGGAGGTTAGTGCATTGATTTTCAGTGTCATGGAGAGGGAGGGGTCCAGGATGATGCCGAGGTTGCGTGCATGGTTGGCGGGGCCTAGAGCGGTGGACCACCAGGAGTCGTCACATATGGTTTTGTTGGGGCCAAAGATGATGATCTCGGTTTTGTTGGAGTTAAGCTTGAGGTGGTTAGTTGTCATCCAGTTGGCGGTGTCGAGGAGAGCAGCGTGTAGGTTGGTTTTGGCGGTGGTGGGGTTGCGGGTGAGGGAGAAGACGAGTTGGGTGTCATCTGCGTAGGAGAGGATAGTGATTCTGTGTGGTCGGAGGATGTTGGCTAGGGGGATCATGTAAATGTTGAAGAGTGTGGGGCTGAGGGAGGACCCTTGGGGGACTCCACAGATGACCTTGGTAGCGGTGGAGTGGAAAGGTGGAAGACGGACTCTCTGGGACCGGTCGGTGAGGAAGGAGGTGAGCCAGTCTAAGGCTTTGTGGCGAATTCCTATGTTGTGGAGGCGCGTGCGGAGTGTGTGGTGGCAGACAGTGTCAAAGGCTGTGGAGAGGTCTAGGAGGATGAGTGCGACGGTCTCGCCTTTGTCGACTTTGGTCCTGATGTCGTCAGTGCATGCGATGAGGGGGGTTTCCGTACTGTGGTTCTTGCGGAACCCGGATTGTGAGGGGTCAAGAGTGTTGTTTTCTTCGAGGAAGTGGGATAGGCGGGCGTTGACTAGTTTCTCGGCAACCTTGGTGGGGAAAGGGAGGAGGGAGATGGGGCGATAGTTGGAGAGGATCTCCAGGTCGGCTTTTGTTGTTTTTTAGGAGAGCGGTGATTTCCCGTGCTTCCAGTGGTCTGGGTAGGTGGCGGAGTTGAAAGAGGAGTTGATTATGTTACGGAGTATTGGGGCGATGGTTGGGCTGGCTTTGTTGTAGATGCGATGTGGACAGGGGTGAGAGGGGGATCCGGAGTGGATGGAGTTCATGTTTTTTTTCGGTTTCTTCGTGTGTGGTGGGGGCCCAGGTGGTGAGTGTGGTGGGGGGGTCGTAATTGGGGGTTGAGTTGGGTGAGTGAGGGGTGTGTGTGGTGGGTGTGTGTGGTATGAAGCTGTTGTGGATGTCCAGGATTTTGTGGTGGAAGTGGTTGGAGAGGGCGTCACATAGGGGCTGTGTGTGTGTGGGGTCTATGTTGCTGGCTCTGGCTAGCTCTTTAATGATGGTGAAGAGTTCTTTGCTGTTTTGAGAGTTGTTGTCAAGGCGTGTCTTGTAGTGATCTCTTTTGGCGGTGCATATGAGGTGGTGATGGGTGCGAATAGTGGCTTTGAGGGTGGAGAAGTTGGTTGTAGAGGGTTCTTGTCGCCATATTTTCTCCACTTGGCGGCATTTGCGCTTGGAGTTCGGGGGTGAACCATGGGGCGTTCTTGATGTTGCGGGTGGCGATGTGTTTTCTGAGGGGGGGCTAGTGTGGCTGCGCAGGTAGTGATCCATTTAGAGAGGTTGTGTGTTCCTGTGTTGGGGTCGTTGGTGTGGGCGAAACATAAAATACAGTTGTAAAGTTACAAATAGTAGTAACTTTAGGGTTGTATTTGATATTTTTTTAGACTCACCCCTGTTTCTGGGGGTGGGGACATGGAAATATACCCTTTAATATTGACTTTACACTCTTAAATGTTGAATAACCTAAAGTACTAAAGTTTCTACAAAACATAAGATTAAACTTTTGCATGTACTCACCTATAAGGTTTGAAGTTACATTTCTGAATAGGCCCCCAAGTGTTCTACTTACCCCTATTTAATTTCTTGTCTACCGGCACTGCTTCCTTGCACAGATTTCCTTATTCCATTCTTATGTCAGTCCTCTAAAAAACAACGCATGACCATGAGTTATACTCAGTTAACACAGACACAAAATTGGAAGTCATTTTCAGCTGACGAGATAGCACACCCGGTGCAATGAGAACTCTTCGCTAGAAATCCACAATCTAAACAGAGTGCACGTTATAGCTAGCTGAACACAATTTTGGATGCATTAGTGCCTTGTGGGGCACTCAGTGCTAAAATGGTCTGATAATCATGTAGCAGGTACAGAAATAAACTGGTGACATTTTCTGATGATACAGGTGCTTTGGAATGCTGCTGCTGTCGAAATTATGATCCAGATATTAAAGCAGCGTGGTAGAAATTAAGTTATGTGTAAGCTGACTATTCGCAAACCTAAAGCAAGTTTTTACGCTATCCACATGTTTCCGCTCCATATGTGGTAGCTGCAATCTTTTCTTCAATTAGAAGACCCACCTCCCACATCTAACTTCAAGGCATCTGAGGAAAAATGCAGTTTATAAGCAACATATTTTTTATTAAGATCTCTGGTATCACTGATGCTATGCCACCATCTGAGTCTTCCTCTTAATGTTTTCCATGTGTGGGTCTAACATAAATGAGAGTGACCAGCTGAGATAGTTTGATCTGTTATCTGATGCTGACATCCAGAATCTGCTAAACAGCAGTAGATCAACTGAGTTACCTACAAATCCTTTGCCTGGTAGAATTTTCAAGGTGTTGCTTTAGAGAGTTTTCATATTTCCCCATCAGGGATCTAGAAGATTTCACATGTGCTGTTATGAGGACTTTGTTAAAGAAATAATTTTTAGATCCTGAGGATCTGAAAATTGCTACCCAATTTCTCACTTACCATTTCTGGAGGCACTGCTGGAGAGAACAGTTTTCCAACAGTTATTCGTTTGTCTTGACTCCAACAATTTATTGCACCATTTGCAAATTGGGTTTAGACTGAGTGGTATTATTGAGGCAGTAACGCTTGCAGTTCTCGATGATTTGTCCTGAAGTGTAGACGATAATGTACTTGTAGCACTGATTCTGATGAACCTTTTAGCGGCCTTTATTGCCGTAAATTATCAAATTCTCATAGACTATCTGGGGAATATTGCTAATGAGGGCCTTGCATGGGATTGATTTCGCACTTCTTTCAAACAAGTCCTTTGTGGTAAGCCTTGGTGAACATTCATTATTAACGCAGTCAAAACATTGTTATTTTTATTTTTATTAGTAACCCCACTGCTATTCAATCTATACATGGCCCTTCTGGCTGGGCTGATTTGATTCCATGACTTTAACTTGTATATGCATGCAGATGATACACAGATCATATTAAAAGTCTCAAAGGACCTAAATGATAGACCACTTTAATTTTTGATTTGCACATCTCAAGTTGAACAATAGATATATTACCATCATATGAAACTGAATGATAACAAAAGTAGTGGCCATATTTACAAGGCCCGTGGCACAGGGTTGCACAGCAGGAGCCTTGCTGCACCTTGCTGCACCATCCTGCGCCACCGGGAAAGGGCAGAAATGCGCCATATCTACAAGATACAACATATTTCTGTCCTCTCCCCCTGTGCTGGTGCACAAATTGCTGCCATGCTCCAAAGCAGGCACCCTTGCACCGTAGACATGTCTTCCTATTGTATCACTTTTACACCTCCCCTAGTGTGGCATAGGCTTTTGATGCATTCCCAGTTTTATAAAGCCTTGTAAAACGTGGGAATGTGTCAAAATCCATGGATGTTGGGTGTGAACACCCTTGCAACACCCATGGAAACGCCTCCCAGATGCAAAGGAAGGCAACGCAGTGACTTGCGCTGCATTGCTTTACTCCATAATCTACAAGGCCATGAAAAGCCACACAAAGTGGCTTTGTGTGGCCTTGTAGATATGTGTCATCAGCCTGCTCTGCTGGTGCATCACAAAAAGTGACGCACCGGTGGCACAAGCCGCTTGTAAATATGGGCCAGAGATCCTCAACTACTAGAGAAGAGAATAAGTATTACTTCGTCCCCACGAGGTATGTCCCTGAAAAATAACAGAAGCGAATCATCTTCTGATAAGCTAAAATCTTAGGCTTCCAATAAAAGTTCTTTTTTTTGCACTGCACTCAGGTTCCAAAGACTATCACTTTTCAGCTTCTTGACTTCCTTCTATAATCCTCAGTTTGGCTTCTCCATTAGCCTGCAGAGTATTTCTGTGATTATCTTCCACCCTGAAGGCCAAATTTTGTGAATTCTCATTCAACGTAGCGCAGCAATAAAAAATGCTGAGCTGCTTTGGAAGAAAAGGAGAGAGAGAGAGCAGGAGATGTGGCTCCCTCCTCCTTTCTCCCTAGGGCCGGAGCAGAATTTTGCTGACCAGTGTCATGAACACACCTTTGGGCCATAGTGCAAGGTTATGTGCATGAGTCTAGCATAGGTTGACAACTTTTTAAACTTTTCTGACTTTGTGTGCTACGCAGGGCAGCACACATGCAAAGTTGGAAATGAAAGGAGAAAATGAAAACATGAAAATTTTATTTCTGTACTATATTGTACTTAACTCACTTATGCACTTCATGCCCTGTCCTGGAATACTATGTTTCAGGCTAGCAATACAATTATTGTATTTCCCTAGGTTTTAACACTGTTTATAAAATGTATATATATTTACATGTATTATTTGTGATTGTTTTTTTCTATCCATGCTATTTGTGGATCTTGACTATGTAGCTATTTGTGGAGTTTCATTACATATTGCTATTGTTTTAATATACTTTGATGGTTTTGGAAACCGAATATAGTATTGATTGATTGATTGAAAACATTTATCTTTTGAACACCTGCTTTCAACTGGCATTATTTTTGATGCAAAACCCTTTCTCCAATTTTTGTTAGCTAGGATTTTGTGACAAAAAGCATGGGTGGGTGCACAAAAATGCCCGGGTTCAACCCATGTAGCGCCCCCTTAATGCTACGTAATGCAAAGCAGTTCTTTGCACTGCTTTGCTTTCCTCTAGGCAACTTTCCAGCTCAAGACAAGTTCTGTGCTGGAAAAAAAAACATCTTATGCTGGTTTCCATCATTTTTATGATGAAACACAGTGCAAAATGTTTGTAAATCTGGCCCCAAGAGTCTTGTGAAGAAAGTGAAGGACGGCTATCAGTATACTGATTGTGATGATTCTGATAGTTCTATTTTATTTTATCATGCTCCTTCAAGTTAAAGCCGTTCCCCCTTGAATCCTGCGAATTCTAGACTTTTTTTTTCTGTTTACCCTTCTGTTTCTTTTTAATATCAAGAGCTTTATCTCTCTGCATTACCACTACCTCACTCTTGTGCTTGAGTTGCAGCTTTGAAGGGTGAATACCTAAAATCTTTTGACCCATGGAGGTATAGGTTTCCAAAATGATTTTAGGCAATTCACATTCCTGTGCATGGCAGCAAGATGGTGGTGTAGGGCCAATAAAAGCGTCGCCATGAACGTTGCCAAGAACTGTTTAGACTTGCAACAAAATTACCTAACAATTTCCTGCTGAAATTAACATACTCATCTGTTATTTGTTTCAGAACATCTCGTAATACTGCATAGGTGATCCCATTCTCAGAGGAATACATAGGGCCAGTTTTCCCTAATTGTTTTGGGGCATTCTATAAGGATAGGCCACTTCTAGTTGATTACTTTTGCAAGTAATCCAAAACCATATTTCATCTTGTTTTGTGAGCACCTTGCCCCTTATAAACTGCAGATGTATTGTTCCTATAGGAGGTCTAGTGAGACAACTGGAGTCTCAAAATTTGCCCTACTGTCCCCAGTACATACTGTCTAGGGCATCTATATACTTTCAGTAATTCTAACAATAACTGTCTTAAGTGGTATGCAGTCAAATTGGGCCTGGAAGGCTTAAAGTTCCAATATTAACTGGAACTCCCCATCGTAATGCACGTTCTGGATGACTTACTGGGATCTCCTGACGCTCATATGGTATATATTGTCACATAAGTGTTGCTGGCTATGTGACAAAGTGTTCAGAGCAAGCATCAACCAGTGCAACTCTACCCAGAAGTAACATATTTCCAAAGTATATGCAGGACTCACTCTAATAACCAGTATTAGTACGAACTAGTAGTGGGAAACCCTTGTGATGTCTCGTAATTAGTTGCTGGACCGCTGACATTTATTTATTCATATTTGTCAGTTTCCATTCACTAGATTAACATAAAAGCATATTGCGATAAAAAGCTCAATCAAATAACAGGGACTTATTTAACTAGTTTAGAGCTTAAAAATACATTCAACAGAATAGGGGATTGGTGTCTGGGTTACCGGATAAAATAACCTCACACATACTTCTGTACATTAGCAACTATTGACATATACATGTCTGTGGCACCTAAGGATACTTAGATTTCCATCCCCACTTTGGGTACCATGTTCTGTTGTTATGATCTTTCGTGATCAGGACCTAGTAGCTCCTTCTTGGCCCTCCGGGAAGCACAGGTATATTAGCCTACCAGCTTGAGGAGGCAGAATGTACCAGGTATGGTCCACATACCTCTGTCCTCTCTATTAGTGGTAATATATATGCCTAAGTATCGAAATCCCTCCTGGTCTACGCGTAGGTGCCCAGGTAAAGCAATTGCATTAAAGGGACCACCTCCAGGTACACGCTGGATTTGTCTCAATTGATCTTACAGTCTGCATATTCCCCGTATCGTTGGAAGAACTGGAACACTTTGGGGAGAATGGTGGTTGGGAATGTGATGTACATGAGGCTATCGTCTGCATTTAGTGCAATCCTTTCAACCTCTGTCGTTCCCTCCCACCCTCTGAAACCTGTGATGTCTATATGCAATCCAATTATGCAGACCAAGGGTTCCAGTACTAGGGCGAACAGGACAGGGGAGAGCTGTGTCCCTCCTAATTAGGAACTGTACTGATTGTAATCCATTCACACTGGCTGCCAGCTTTGTGTAGAGCAGGTGTTGGGCCTGGCCCTTTTTGTAGGGACATCCCCAAACTTTTTGCCTTTGTCTTTCTGTTTTTCTGAGATCTTTTTGTTGGCTCTAGGACTGTGGGCACTTTATCACTGCTGACCAGCGCTAAAGTGCCTGTGCTCTCCCTTTGACAACTTGGTATGATCGGTGTACACATGATTGGCACATTTAATTTACGTCCCTAGTATAGTGGTATCCCTTAGAACTAGAGCCTTTAAATTAAAAAATTAAATGCCGCTAGTGAGCCTGCAGCGCAGCTTCCACCACCCACAGAAGTAGCCTTTTAAACCTGTCTCAGGCATGCCACTGCAGGGCCTGTGTGCACAGTTTACTGCCACATTGGCTTGGTATCTACATTTACTTCCCAGACCTGGAACTCCCCTTTTACTACATAAAGGTTACCCCTATGGTGGGACATATGTAGCTTATGGGCATGGTCCTGTGTAGGTAAACGGTTGGACATGTGCCTTATTGTGTGGAATGTCGTGGTAGTGACAAACAGCCTATTTGGTTTCTCACTGCTGTGAGTGCTGCCTCTCTCATAAGTGTGCATTAGTAATGCCCTAGCATATATCTACATGGTATTTTCTGATCTCTGAGGAGCAGTGTGGCCATGTTTGGAATAGTAGTGAGAAATAATGCTTATTGGTGTAAGTGGATGTTTTATTACCATTGTGGAAATGCCACTTTTAGAAAGTGGGTATTTCACTGTGCTTATGACTCTTGTGCTTTGCAGCATGACTCCAATCCACGTCTGGGGTAGAGTGACAGCTGGGTTATGTGCTTACTTTCCAGACAGTCATTACACAGGGAGGGTGGAGGTGTAACAGGATTACATCTACAAACTGAATGGTCTTCCTGGGCTTGGAGAGGGGGTGCACTCACATTTGTAAAGGCTGCGCCCTGCCCTCACACAAAAGGCTTGTTTACCCCTTTCTGATGTATGGAGCCATGGCTGGAGTTTAAGGGGGTCTTGTGCACTTCTAAAGGTCCTTTGAAGTGCACCCTGAGATGAAAGACAGAATGAGTATAAGTACAGGGGTTGTTCCCCATGTTGTCAGACACTGTGTGGACTGGACACCATATGCTGCTAGAAAGACTTGCCAGGAACCCCAATGGGACTGCCTTGCTGATGTGCAGACGCATGGCCTGCTAGGTCAACACAAGGACTGCCAATTTTGTTCACCAGGACATTTGCCTTGGCTTACCTTCACCCTGCTTTGGTGCCCCCAGTGTTCTACAGGGGTTTGGTGGTGTGCCTCCTTTTCCCCTGTTTTCTACTTTTCTTCAGCACTTGGAGAGTGCAGTACGTTTTATTGGAAGCACGTGAGGAGTGCTTTTCTTTTCTTGGGAAGACCCCGAGCCCCTTAGCAAGGTGGATGGCTTTTTCTGGGCCAGAGCGGGTGGACCTGTGAGTAGAATATGCAGAGCACTGTACCCTGGTGGCCTCAGAGCTGGAGCAGTGATGCAGCCCTCTGAGGTCCTACCCCTTCAGAAAGAACGGGACCTCCCATGAACCGGCTGTTCCTCTCCCATGCCACCTCTCCAGAATGAGAGAAAGAGAGAGAGTTGCAGTGGCAGGCAAGGGGAACCCCCAGAGGGGAAGACCGGCACAGAGAATGCTTTGCCGGGTTTCCGAGTCCTGTGTCTGCAGGAGTCACCTGGGGGTGCTGTGAGGGCCAAGGCTGCTGTCCTGACCAGAGGCAAAAGAAAAGCTTGCCCTTGTGTCAGCCAGGATCCTATAGCCAGGAGGCTCAACATGCAGGACCATATTGTTGCTAGTAGGAAAGCCCGCAATGGCCTGTCAACCTTTTTCACCCATTTTTCTATCTGCAGGGGTCCTGGCGAGGTCGGGCCGCTGGCGCAGCTGGTGCCCTCCCATATTGGCGGCATACTTTTTATAGGGCCATTAACTACAGGGCTTGCAGGACGGGAGGGAACCCTTGACGGAGGACCCGGCCCGGCTGAGCGTATTCCATGCCACATTTTCTTTGGATAAAGAGCTTTTATTTATTTTGCAAGAGAAAAACATATAAAGGAAAGATACAAACAACATGATACCACTTGGTATTTTGGGTCGGTCGCAACACTGGCCCCGGAGGGCTCCACAGACAATGAATACATGAGTTTAATAAACCATGACTTGGTAAACTTAACGATACGTTGAATAAAAGTAATGCAAACTATGAAATGTGCAGCCTAAACCTCATTCAATTATTCAACATGGTAGAGGTAGGTGATGAACAGAGGATCACTCCCCCAGACGTTCGTGCCCGGGGGGGGCACCCCCAACCGGCCCAGGTGTCCCGGATACGCTAACTGGCCAGCACAGTCTCCCATTTCCCCCACACTCTGCTGTATTTATTCGGGCACCCCCTTGATTCATATACAGGTTTTTCGCACTGTGCGCACCAGTCCACGCCTTGCCTCCATTTGGCCAGAGCCGGTGCAGCTCCAGTTTTCCAGTCCACCATGATATCTCTCTTGGCCACTAGGCACACCACTCCCAGAAAGATGTGATTCGCTCTACCCAGTCCCGTCCCCTCCATGGCCCCCAGCAAGAGTGGTATGGGCGCCACTTCCACTTCGGATTGCATGACCTCCGAAACCTCCCTCATGATCGCTCTCCAATACGTCATTATGACTGGGCAGGCCCAAACCATGTGGAAAAAATCAGCGTCAGGATTTGAGCATCGGGGGCAGTCGGCAGTAGGCCGGAGGCCTGCTTTAAAGAGTCTTTTGGGGGGTAAGTTATGCTGCGTGCAAGTAGAGGGTCTGTAGCACTTGAAATCAGGATGTCAGGGTCCGGGGGGCCATTAATGCCTCCCTCCAATCCTCCTCTTCTATGAGGCCCACCCACCCCTCCCATTTCCGATGAAGTCCCTCGAGAGAGGGGCCGGTGTTTGCGAGTAGGGAGCGGTAAATTTGGGAGATTCCCCTCTTGCCCAGATTTCCCATCAAGACTTTCGCCTCCAAGGGACTGTATTCTGGAATATTATCTCCTGGTCGGACATGTACCTGCAAGGTGTGTCTAAGTTGTAAATATTTGTGAAATTGGGTCTTATTTAGTGAGTAGAGTCCCTGGAGCTACTCGAAGGACCGCATGTGCGACCCTCCCCAGACGTCGCTGAGGGTGGATATCCCGATGATATCACATTTCTGGAAACCTTCCAGTGCGGAAACCTCTGCCAACCGCTTCCCCTGCCAAAGAGGGGTTTGCCGGGTGAGGTGGCTCCACCCGCCCGACACCTTCTGAGCTGCTCGCCAACCCATCAGAACCACTCTAGTCACTTCCGGGGCCTCCCGTGGGACCGGGCCACCGTACAGCGTGTCGAAGATCCCGGGGTAGCCCATTGTTTGGAGTTCCAGTCTGTATGCAGGGTCCGTCCAGCCCCCTCCCAGCCAGTCGTTAACCACCAGCAGGTGCATTGCGAGATGGTAGAAGTAGATATTGGACATTCCCAACCCACCGTCATAAATATCTCTTTGGCAGGTACTAAGGGCTAATTTAGGGTGGGAGCCGTGCCATAAGAACTGACGCGCCACTGTCTCCAATTCTCTAAACCACTTACGGGGAACTGGGTGTGGGAAGTTCTGTAGTAGGCATAGGAACCTAGGGAGTATCATCATTTTGTACAGTGCTATTCTGCCAAGCAGGTTGAGGGGCAAGCTCCGCCATCGCTGGAGGTTGTGTTTGATTTTCCTAGTAATTTGGAGTAATATTTAGCTCCCATGTTAACTCGGGTAACAAGGCTATGTGCACACCTAGTTACTTAAAGCTGTTACGTCGGATTGAGATGTTTTGTTGCCAGTCAATGCATTCTCTGGAGGGGTGTAGGGGGACCAGCAGAGATTTGCCCGGATTCAAGGTCAGGCCATAGGCCTGTGAGAAGAGGTCTAGGAGTTGTAGGATTCGTGGGCCGCTTATGGCTGGGTTAGAGAGGTAAATAAGGACGTCGTCTGCGTATAGTGCCACCCGATCTTCCGGGCTCGCAGGCCATGACCAGTCCTCCATCACGGGGTCCTCCCACAACAATCTCGCCAAGGGTTCTTCCGTGAGTGCGAAAAGCAACGGGGACAGGAGGAATCCCTGACGAGTGCCACGACGGATGGGGAACGGCCCAGAGACTACTCCGTTCATTTGGATTCGTGCGGTCGGGTTGGAGTAGAGTAGTCTCACGAGACCCCGAAATTTAGGTCCGATTCCGTTACTTAGTAGGACATGCTCCAAATAGGACCAGTCTACGGTGTTGAAGGCTTTCTCAAAGTCGAGTAGTGGGAGCGCCAAAGGAGACCGGGCCAGGGCCCTGCGGTGAGCCAGGGCAACGTGTAGGCGTCTAATGCAATGTCTGGTGCTGCGTGCAGGCATAAATCCACATTGGTCCGGGTGTATCAACGAGGGGAGTACACTCCTCAACCTGGTAGCGAGCACGGTCGACAGCACCTTAATTTCGTTGCTCAGGGTCTGTACACCGAGCAGTTGCGCGACGGAGGCTGGGCCTTGGGGATCACCACAATTGTGGCTTGATCAATTCCGGAGGGAAAGCAACCTTCTCTCTCTGCCCCATCGTACATATTAAGCAGATGAGGGGTCAGGATATCACCACATCTGCTGTAGAGCTCCGCTGGGAAGCCGTCCGGGCCGGCGTCTTGCCCGATGACAAGCTAGATATTGCCACTGTGATCTCCGCAAGTGTTATGGCTCCATCCAGGCTTTCCCTGGCTACCTGCAAGATCTTGGGAAGGACGATGTCATCCAAGAGAGGAGACTCCCTTTCAGCCAGAGGCCGGGGACGCTCCGCATATAACTGTGTGTAGTAAGAGGCACAGCTCTGTGCGATATCACTGGGCGTCCTAGCGAGTGTTCCTGACTCATCCGTGATTTCGGAAATGACTCTGTCAGCTAGTGGTCATGTGGCCAACCAGTGTAGGAGTTTTCCGTTTTTATCTCCCCAGCCATAGACTCGGGCTACCGACGCACTCCAGGCGTGTTTCGCGGATTCCAGCACCAGCTGCCTAATCTCCTCCCTGACCATAGTAAGTTGCCTCAGAGAGGAGGCTGAAGTGGTGAGCGTGTCCTGTTGCTCAAGGCGAAGCGCCTTGGCCTCTAGCTCCGCCACCCGTGAGTCACGAGCATGCTCCCAGATGCGTACGAGATGCTTGGCGTATCCCCTAATGGTGGCTTTACATGCAGCCCAGACCATGCCCGGAGATCGGGCTGATCCTAAGTTCTGTTCAAAGTATTGGGTGAGATGGTCTCTGATCTCGAGGGTGTACTCTCCCTCCTGCAGGAGCCATGCGTTTAGGGGCCACATGGACGCTGGGTCAGGTCAACGCTCCCCAGCCGGATCTGTAACGGTGAGTGGTCTGAGACCCTGCGGGGCAATATCTCCGCACCCGTGACCCCAGAAATATCCAGTGCAGGCATAAACACGAGATCAATCCTAGCCTGTGACTGGTGGGCAGCCGAGGTGTGCGTATATTGTCGTGTCTTGGGGTGCCAGGTCCTCCATACCTCGCAGAGACCCAGTCCCTCTGCCCAACCATTCAAGCTCGACACCCTTCCGGACCGACTGGCGGATATATTCCCGGAGACATCCAATCTGGGGTCCAGGACGGAGTTAAAGTTGCCTCCTATCAGCGTAGTTCCCTGGGTGAGGCCCACCAATACTTGACGGAGTGTAAGTAGGAAAGTGTCGAACCCAGCTGGGGGGGCATAGGCGCACACGAGGTTAAACTGCAACCCGTGAAGTAATCCGGTCACCACCACAAACCTACCCTGCAGATCGGACCGCGTGGTACTAACCACCAAGAGTAGCGAGCGGTGGAGTAGGATAGCCACCCCTCTAGAGCCCCTTGAGAACCCCGAATGGTAAACTTGATCCTATCCCCCTTGTGACAGCATGGGACATTTTGTGCCAAGCAGGTGGGTCTTATGTAGCAAAACCACTGAGGGGGCATATCTGCGAAGGGTACTGAACACTGCGGACCATTTAATTTTGTCCAGTGGGCCGTTTACATTCCATGAAAGAACCTGCATCAGTGAGGGCCATGCGTGCATTGTGCTAGTGTGTTGAAGAGTCGGGATCCCACCTTGGGACCCAGGAGCGACCATACCAAGCAAAGAAGAGGAAAATAACAAATGCAACAAAGGAAACTTATTAAAACAACATTTCTAAACCCTAATGAAAACTTCATACCCCCTAACGCCCCCCACCCCATACTTCTACCCAGGAAGCATCTGTCGCCCAACTACCCAACCAAGGTGTCACAGTCAGATGGACTGTCACTGGGGTGGAGTGGTGGACTCCTCCATTTATGCGGATTAAATGCAATCAATTGATGGAAGCTGTGCCCTGTGTACTAAACAATAGGCACAACGGTAGGTAGTGTATATGGCTCTGTTCCAGTCTGCCCATGCCAATGCTGGGTGAGATAACTCATTCCCAACGTGTCTCAGCCCATTTCATGAGCCTGATGTTAGCCGAGTGTAGGGGACTGGCTCAGGCGGTCTCCAAGACGGTCTCCATCCAACTCCCGCGTCAGAGCCTGGGACCCCGGGGACCTCTCGTGGTCTATACCCGCTTGGGAGCTGGTTCTAGGTTTAGTGTCTCCATCTGACAGGTTATTGGTGCCCCTCCGCCTCCCGCATCGGGACCTAGTACGCTTCCGGCCTCTTCGTGTGTCCAACCGAGGACTGAGACTACTCCCCGGGGGGCCCCCTGTTGGGCCGTGAGGGCCCCTCCGGTTCCCAATGCCTTCTTCTGTAAGCCAGTCCCATGCTTCTTCAGGTGACTCAAAAAAGTGTGCTTTACCGGCCATGATAACTTTTAAGCGTGCGGGAAAGAGGAGCATGTAGGAGAGTTGCATCGCCCTAAGTTTTTGTTTAACTTGCTCATACGACCGACGTCGGGTTTGGACCACACGGGTGTAGTCAGGAAAAATTTGGATTTTGTGGTTATCCCAGAGGAGGTCAGTGGAATGCCTTGCTTCTTTGAAGATACTGTCTCGGTCCCTAAAGTTGAAAAAACGTGCAATCATAGGTCTTTTGGGCCCACCCGGAGGGGGCTGCGGAGCCAGGGCCCTATGCGCCCGTTCGATTGCGAACCAGGGTGAGAGAGTTTGTTCTGGCATCCAGGACTTGATCCAGGTCTCCAGGAACTCAGGGGTTTTGCTGTCCTCTACTTCCTCCGGGAAGCCAATGAAGCGTAAGTTGTTACGCCTGGAGCGGTTTTCGGCATCTTCGGCACAGCGATGTAGTTCACCGGTTCAGGTTTGCAGTTGGACTACTTTGGTCCTGAGATCGGCCAGGTCGTCTTCAGTCTGGGAGACACGGCCCTCCACCTCGGTGATCCGGCCCACCGCGTTTCTGAGATCTTATCTTCTGAGGCCCATGTCTTCTTCCATTTCCCCAATTTTAGTTTCCACCGCCAGCTGCGATGTTTGGATTGCCTGAAGGATAGCGTTTACTCCGCCTGGGGGAGGGTCACCGGATGGTGCGCTTCCGTCGCTCCGAGAGGCCGCTGGTGTGGTAAATTGGTCGATTTTCTGCTGGGATGCAGATGGCTGCTTGGTCATTCTGTCTTTCCCCATGTTTCCTCCGTGGGCCAAGCAGGGTAGTTGCTGTGTCTCATGGCCCGTGCAGTCGGGTCCCGGCTACACCATGGGTTTCAATGCTCTCTGGATCTCTCGGGGAGTCCTTCCGGGGAGGGCCCCGCATCCACCGGGTGGCCACAAGGGGCTAGGACGCTAGCTGGTTATGTTGTGTGGTGGGCCAACAGCCGTCGGAGCCACCCCCTGTCCAGCCAGGCATTGCCTCCAGACAAGATGCCAAGGCTCCAGGCAGTCCACGGGGTCAGGGGGCAGCTGAGTCAGCCTCACTTAGGCCGCAGCAGGGTCCTCTGGTCAGTCTGGGTAGGGGACCCCAACGGGCGGGATCTGTGACCAAAGGTTTGTTCGATCGATAAGGGGTCCGCTGGTAGGGCCTGTTCATTTGCTGCCACACGCAACCTCCAAATCTAGGCAGCTGGTATGCAATCACCTCACTTCCACGGCCTTCTGGGGCCTCAGCACTCTCTTCTGTCCCGGGGGACGTGATCGCTCGCTCAGGCAGGAGGAGGGGGACTGGTAAGTCGTCACTTTCCCCACTCCGTCGGGTCAAGACAGTCCGGTCCCTCCTCGACCACAGGGGGGGCCCCCGGGGTCATCCGCAGCCCATCAGTCCTGGTCGCGTGGTGCTCAAGGGGTCCGGACTCACCCCAGAGGCCCACACCCACGCGGACCGGGCAGTCGCCGTCCAGCTCCGTGGTGGGCAGGCCGGTTTATTTCACTCTTTTTTCTTGTGTGCCGCAGGGGGTTGCTGTTTCCAGTCCCTCTCCGCCTAGGGCCCGACCCCAGGGGCAAGTAGCATCTTCAGCCCCGTTCCGAGGCCCCAATCCAGGCTGGAACCAGGGGGCGAGCCCGGTCCCAAAAAGTCCGCCCTCCAGCACCGCCCAGTGGCAAGGGGGAGACCCCCAGTGTTCCGCGGCCCAGCGCCACACCGAGGTATCCTCTCAGCCGTCCTCGCCCGGCCCCTCTGCGTTCGTCTGCCGGGTCGGGGCGTGGTCACGTGAACGAGGCCTGTGCGGAGCCCAGTCCACTCCTCACCTCTTTCTTGGGTCTTGGGCTCGGCGGCCCGTGTTCCACGCCCGGGGAGGTCATCAGTCTCGGTGGGGGGCGCTTTCAGATTTTCATCCGGGACTCGGCTCCGGCTGGTCGCGGAACATCAAAGGGCAGGACCCGACCGGGACGGTCAGGGGTCCAGCGATCGGCCGGTTCTCCTTACGTCGCACCGGCTCAGTGTGAGGGCCCTTGCCCAGCCGCGTCAAAGGCTCCGGCATGTCTCCCCAGTGCTCCCACTTAACGGTGTATTTAGGCAGGGGCCCGCACCAGGGCGCTGAACACGCTGGGCGGCCCTGGCCTAGATTGCCATATTGGCCGCAAGTCGGCTCAAAGTTTAGGAGGTGCGCGGACACCCCAGCGTGGCGATCTGCAGCTCGTCGGGGGCGCCGTCGGACAGGGAATCTACAGGGCACCTACACACGAAGGGGCAGAACCAGGGATGGCAGCTTTCTCGGGTGGATGACGGAGGAGTCCAGAGCACTCTCAGAGTGTGACCGCCATCTTGACGCCCGAAGCCACGCCCCCTCCATGCCGCATTTAACATAATTATTGCAATAGAAGCTCAGGAGCTCCTGTGTTGGACGATGTGCGTCTTATTCACTGCCCAACTGGTAGAAAGAGCGCTGATGTGGAAGGAGCTTTGGGACTATCACTGGCTATTCTCTAGTCCCAATGATCATTCATGCCCTCAGTACTTGTGTTGTGATTCACGCCCTGGTATCATGTTTACTTGGTTATAGTAACAAGCACATTTTCAGAAACTGCATTACATGCACTGGGAGTATATTGTTTATGACATGCGTCATATGGGAATGTTTTTTATAGTTGCATTCATGATGCTACTGGTCTGACAAGTGCCTGTATGGTACAATATTTCTGATTTATTTTGTTTTGGTCTACAGTGCAATACAGTTTATTTTTATATAATCTTGTGTGAAGTCTTTTTTGTAGTGTATTTATTGCCTCACTGGGTTGTGTGTGTTATGCAAACACTTTACACATTGCCTTTGGGGTAAGCCTGACTGCTCTGGCCAAGGGTTATCTGAGATGTGTAACTCCCATGTCATGACAAGAGTGGTGGTTACCGCTTGGCTTTGGTGCCTACCCTACCCAACCAGGAACCCCATTCTAACAGCAGGTCAATTCAAGCACAAAACCTTGGGCCAAATCCAAATCTCAGCAGGGCCTGCTTCAGGAAGGGATGGTGAATTGTGTCAAAGGCATTTTGGGCATCTAGGGGTAGTAGCATGTGGGGATCCTCTCTGTGGCGTACCAGTTCTAGCCAGTTTAATAACCTACAAAGGTTATATCTAGTTGATCTCTTCGGCATGAAGCCCGATTAGTTGGTGTGGATCAAGGAAGTGACTACTGTCAAGAGTCTACTGGCAAGTATCTTGGCCAATATTTTGGTCTCTGTGTTCAGGAGAGAGATCGGGCGATAGGCGCTACATTGTATCTCAGGCTTCACAGGTTTGTGAATCCTGGTAAGGCTTTATTTAAAGACAATTTCAAAGCAGAGTATAAGTAAAAATATAAATGCAGATATAATAATAAAAGTATTAAACATAATAGAACAGAACATAAAAACTATAACAGCAGGCAACATGTTACATTGTAAAGGATTCCCTTTGTATTTTTCCCTACAAAGCAACATATTACATTGTAAATGCCCCCCCCTTTAATTTATTCCTAGCTAATAAAAGTAAAAGCACCGAAAATCTGCCATTTATGAGGGTAAATTATTTGGATATTAATTTTAGCATTTCTGATGGACTTGAAACATTTACACAAAGCACTGCTTTGCTCCGTCTGGAGTCCAAAGCTCCCCCCTTGCTGAGAGAGCGGTGGATGAGCATTATATGTAATTTCTCAGCATTATTTTAAGAAAAATACCATTGCACTCTGCATGATGTAAGGTGGAAAAAAGGATGGGAATTCACATCCATATTCACATCAGAGCAATTAATCCTTTCTCTAAATGTCACATATCACATGAGTTATGAGTATATGAAGTAGAAGCATACTATCAAAATACGCATTACAAGTAACACATATTATTATGATTATAAGCATAAATGCATATGAACTAATCAATGATTGCAAATGAGTAACAACGATTTGGGCTTAAAGTATGTTAGACCTGACAGCTGTAGGATGGTCTTCCCATAAATGTTTGCCTACCTCCCCCACTTTTCTGACCTTGTTTTTGTTGGCTTTAGGACTCTGTGAACTTTACCACTGTTAACCAGTACTAAGGTGTTTGTGCTCTCTCTTTAAAACATGGTAACATTGGCTTATCCCCAATTGGCATAGTTAAATTATAAGTCCCAAGTACAGTGGTACTACATGTACCTAGGCCCGTAGGTTATATGCTACTAGTAGGCCTGCAGCACTGATTGTGCCACCCACTTAAGTAACCCTGTAACCTGTCTCAGGCTTGCCATTGCAGAGACTATGGAGGTCATTCTGACCGCGGCGGTCGCCACCCACCAAGCGGTTCCCGCCGAAAGACCGCACCGCGGTCAAAAGACCGCAGCAGCCATTCCGGCTTTCCCGCTGGGCCGGCGGGCGACCGCCGGAAGACCGCCGGCCGGCCCAGCGGGACAGCCCCTTCAACAATGAAGCCGGATCGGAATGGAGCCGGCGGAGTTGAAGGGGTGCAACGGGTGCAGTGGCACCCGTCGCGGTTTTCACTGTCTGCACAGCAGACAGTGAAAATGTTTGTGGGGCCCTGTTTGGGGGCCCCTGCACTGCCCATGCCAGTGGCCCCACAGCACCCGTTCCCGCCATCCTGGTTCTGGCGGTGGACACCGCCAGAAACAGGCTGGCGGTAAGGGGGTCGGAATCCCCATGGCGGTGCTGCAAGCAGCGCCGCCATGGCGGGTTCTGCAAGCAGCGCCGCCATGGCGGGTTCCCTGGGCCAGCGGGAAACCGGCGGGAAACCGCCGGCTCCCCTTTTCCGACCGCGGCTTTACCGCCGCGGTCAGAATCGCCAAGGAAGCACCGCCAGCCTGTTGGCGGTACTTCCGCCGCACTCCGCCATGGCGGTCATGGACCGCCAAGGTCAGAATGACCCCCTATGAGCGCAGGTTTACACTGCCATGTCAACTGGGCAAAATAACCCTTTTGCCAGACCCAAATCTTCCCTTTTTATACATATGTCACACCTAACATCGGCCGTGGACATCCCAGAGGGCAGGGTACAATGTATCTAAAAGGTAGTACTTTTAAGGTTTACGAGTCCCGGTAGTGAAAAACTCCCAAGGTCGTTTTTCACCACATCAAGCCCTATGTCTCCCATAGGGTAAGATTGTGATTACTTTATTATATCTTATAAGTGTACTGCACAATTTCCAAGAGATACACTTTTCGAGTGTGCTGTCTCTGGAATCACATTTTAAAATAAAAAATTATGGTAAAGTCAGATTTTAAAGTGCAATTCTGAAAATGCCACGTTTAGAAAGTTACACAAAAGAAACAAAAGGCAACACTGTAAAGTACTTGAAAATAATTATTATTCACCATGAGAAGGCAAAACCAATTACCTCTCACTTACATCAATTCTGAACATGTATCAAGAAAAAACGATTTTAATATGATTTGAAAAATATTTGTCGCACACAGAAAGAAAAAAACAGACATGAGCAATAACTTAATGTAAAGAACTGGCACAACCCAAACATTGCTTACATTAACCCCTTCGGTACCAGGCCTTTTCCCCCTCAGGTGCCAGGTATTTGTTTGGCTATTTGGGGAAGTTTGCGCTTAGGCCCTCATAACCTTTTGTCCAAATAAGCTACCCACACCAAACTTGAGTCCTTTTTTCCAACATCCTAGGGATTCTAGAGGTACCCAGGGTTTGTGGGTTTCCCTGAAGGAGACCAAGAAATTAGCCAAAATACAGCAAAAAAAAGTTTTGTTTTAAATGGGAAAAAGGGACTGCAGAAGAAGGCTTGTGTTTTTTTCCCTGAAACAAAGAGTTTGCGGTGCTAAAATCACCATCTTCCCAGCTTTCAGGAAAAGATAGACGTGGATCAGAAAACCACATTTTCAACACAATTTTGGCATTTTACTGGGACACACCCCATTTTAACTATTGTTTGTGCCTTCAGCCTCCTTACAGTTAGTGACAGAAATGGGTATGAAACCAATGCTGGATCCCAGACAGCTAAACATTTCTGAAAATTAGACAAAATTCTACATTCAGCAAGGGGTCATTTGTGTATATCCTACAAGGTTTTCTTACAGGAAATAACAGCTGAAATAAAAAATAATTGAAATTGAGGTGAAAAAACTGCCATTTTTCTGCACGTTTTACTCTGTAACTTTTTCCTGCGAAGTCAGATTTTCAAAAACAATATACCGTTACGTCTGCTGGACTCTCTTGGTTGCGAGGATATATAGGGCTTGTAGGTTCATCAAGAACTCTAGGTACCCAGAGCCAATAAAGGAGCTGCACCTTGCAATGGGTTTTCATTGTATAACGACTATACAGCAATTCATTTGGGGAAATATAAAGAGTGAATAATAGGTTTCAAGGAAACCTTTGTATTTCCAAAATGGGCACAAAATAAGGTGTTGAGAAGCAGTGTTATTTGCACATCTCTCAATTTCGGGGTCCCCATACTAGCATGTGAATTACAGGGCATTTCTCAAATAGACGTCTTTTTTCCACACTGTCTTACATTTGGAAGGAAAAAATGTAGAGAAAGACAAGGGCCAATAAGATTTGTTCTTCTATTCTGTGTTCCCCCAAGTCTCCCGATAAAAACTGTACCTCACTTGCGTAGGTAGGCCTAATGCCCGTGACAGGAAACGCAACATGGACGCATCACCTTTTTATATTGATATCTGACGTGTTTTTTGGAAAACGCCTCTCTGTGGATTTTGGCCTCTAGCTCAGCCAGCACCTAGGGAAACCTATCAAACCTGTGCATTTTTCAAAACTAAACACCTAGGGGAAACCAAGATGGGGTGACTTGTGGGGCTCTCCCCAGGTTCGATTACCCAGAATCCTTTCCAAACCTCAAAAACACTTTTTCCTCACATTTCGGTGATGGAAAGTTCTGGAATCTAAGAGGACCAGCAAATTTCCTTCCACCCAGTGTTTCCCCAAGTCTCCTGACAAAAATGGTACCTAACTTGTGTGGGTAGACCCAGTGCCCGAGTCAGGAAATGCCCCAAAACATATCAGGGAAACATTACATTTTCCGAGAGAAAACTGACCTGTTTTTTGCAAAGTGCCTAGCTGTGGATTTTGGTCTCTAGCTCAGCCGGCGCCTAGGGAAACCTATCAAACCTGAACATTTCTGAAAACTAGACACCTAGGGGAATTCAGAATGGGTGACTTGTGGGGCTCTCACCAGGTTCTGTTACCCAGAATTCTTTGCAAACCTCACAGTTTGGCAAAAACACTTTTTCCTCACATTTCGGTGATGGAAAGTTCTGGAATCTAAGAGGAGCCGCAAATTTCATTTCATCCAGCATTTCCCCAAGTCTCCAGATAAAAATGGTACCTCACTTGTGCGGGTAGACCCAGTGCCCGCGTTAGGAAATGCCCCAAAACCCAATGTGGACACATCAAAATGCTCTATTACAAAACGACCTGTGGGACCCTGGGGCACCTACGTTTTTGGTCACGGGTGCGGCGGTGATCTAGGGAAACCTACCAAACCCAGACATTTTTTAAAACTAGACACCCGGTGGAGTCCAGGGAGGTGTGGCTTGCATGGATCCTCTAACATTTGTCTTGCCCAGACTCGTTGCAAACCTCAAACATAGCTGAAAAAAAATCAAATTTTCCACACTTTTGTTTGTAGGATCGCTGTGCCAGTACACATTTCCTACCACCCAATGTTCACCTCAATCTGCCAATAAAAATGATACCTCACTTGTTTGGGTGGCCCAGGTGCCTGCAACAGGAAAAGGCTAAAAGCGTGTAGAGATTGAGGGGACAGCACAGCAAGTTGATAAGCACAATTTTTTAAAATACGTTTTTGGTCTGACTCTGCTTTGGATACCCACACAAGTGAGGTATCATTTTTCTTGGGAGACTGAGGGGAATGCTGGGTGGTAGGAATATTTTGCCAGCGCAGTGATCCTACAAAGAAAAGTGAGGAAAATATGCTTTTTTAAGCACATTTTGAGGTTTGCAGGGAGTATGGCTAAGAAAATGTTGGGGGATCCACGCAAGCCACACCTCCCTGGACTCCACCAGGTGTCTAGTTTTAAAAAAAGTCTGGGTTTGGTAGGTTTCCCTAGATGACCGCCGCACCTGGGACCAAAAACCTAGGTGCCCCCCCCCCCCCCACCAGAAAAACAGGTCGTTTTGTAACCGATCATTTTGATGTATCCACATCCTTCTGTGATGTTCCAAACACTAAAATTGTGAAAAGAAAAACACTTAGGTTATATTAAAAAGACAACTCACCCACCAAACAAGTTGGTGGCATGCTTCATCATCAGGGTTCCACCCTGTTCCAGATGTGCTGCAAAGCCTGATTACAGCAGAGCAGGTTTTGTCATTTTTACCAAACATACTGGTTGGATTTGGCATGAGGGTGAGTGATGGTTCAGTAGATCAAATTTTATTAACAAGAGATTTCACAAAAATGAAATGCACTTTTAATAACTAAAAAAGCCAAAGAACTGAACCAGTGACTCACAGCTCGTGAGCTGTGAAGCTGCAACAAGGCACCAACCGCTTTACAGTCCATTCACACACCTTTCATACATGACATACACAAGACCATTTACGTCGCCAGCCGCGGACCCAGCACATTACAACACTCGCATCAACAGACAGCACCATTCAAGGGCCCATCACTTTCATACGCCCACATGCCTGATACAGCAATCCCACCAGCTGATGGGAGTGTGTGGACTGGCGTGTGGCTAGCAGTGTGTTGCAGTGGCCAACAACAAGTCACTATTTACACCGCCAGCCAAGTGCCACTCCAAGCACACCGGCAGCCAAGCGCCACTCATGCACACTGCCAGCAAAGCGCCACTCTACACACACAGCCAGCTTTGCGCCACTCTATGCACACCGCCAGCCAAGCACCACTCCATGCACACCACCATCACTTTTTTTTTAAACAACAAAGAAACCACTAACTAATTATAAGTACAAAACTACAAACACAAAAGCTCTAACTAAGTACATGACAGTACTGCCAACCGTGAAACTGAACATATGAAAATATGAAATGGGCAGTTTACACTCAAAGTATTTCCCAAAGTCTTTTTTGGGTGTGGTAACTCCTGAAACAGTCGGCCACACACAGCCCAGGCTTTGAAGGGCAATCGGGGCAGTACATCCGAGTCTCCCTCCGAACCCCTTTGGGCACAGACTCTACATTTCTTAGTGGGAAAGTCTTTTTTGGGATTGGGATAAATCTGATCAGGAAAGTGGCGATCTTTCAATCTAGCCACGTCCTCCACCACTGCTACTCTAGGAACTCTTGAATGATCCACCACAACAAGGCTCTCTATCACTGACTCCTGAAATTTAACAAATTTCATCTTTGACTCAGGAGAACAATCCTTGAACACACTAAAAGCATTAACAGTTGCTAGATTAAACAAATGAATCACCAACTTTTTATACCAAACATAAGACTTACTAGGGTTCCTACGTCTGATCTATTTTATTAACACCACCCACGTGCTTATTGTAGTCTAAAATGCACACAGGTTTGCACACTTCAGCAACTTGACCACAAACAGCCAAAGGTTAAGTACTCTCACCATGGATGGTAGTTAGCATGTAGACATACCTTCTGTCTGCAAATTTCAGAGCTAGCAGCTCATCATTCCGCAAGGCACTGCCCTGTCTCTATCAAGGTTTTACTGACCAGCTCCCTTGGATAGCCTTTCTGGTTAGAGCAGATTGTGCCACAAGCAACAGTGTCCACTCTGAACAATTCCTTGAACAACTGCACTCAATTGTAGAAGTTATCTACATACAAATGGTGATCTTTGTTAAACAGTCGTCTACCAAGTTCCAACACAATTTTCTCACTAACTCCAACAGTGGGCGGACAACTTGGGGGGTCAATGCTGGAAACCCTACGAGTGTAGACCTGGAAATTATAAACATATCCTGTACTACTTTCAGACAGCATATACAATTTAATCCCATACAGTTCCCTCTTGCTAAGAATGTACTGCCTAAAAACCAAATTACCCTTGAACAGGGCCAAAGACTTGTCTACACTTATTTCTTTGCCTGGAACATAGACCTCTGAAAACTGATCTACAAAGTGATCAAAGACAGGCCTAATCTTAAAAATATGGTCATAATCAAGGTGATCTCGTGGCAAGGCTAAAGCATTGTCAACAAAATGCAGCATCCGAAGAAGAAGTAAATACCGATTACGAGCCATGGTTGCAGGAAATATAGCCGTTGCCATCAAGGTACTAGTAGCCCACTAAGAAGCCAGTGACTGCTTCTTTATCAACCTCATAAAAAAAAAAAACTAATAACTTTTTCATCTCTTCCAGATTTGTGGAAATCCACTGGGTAGCTCTAGACTGTGGCCTTAGTCTGGCCGCGTGGTCCCTCAAATACTGCTCCACTTACAAATTAGTCTGCTCAACAATCTCTTCCAAAAATACATCATCCATAAACAACTTATAGAAATTGACAGGCAAAAAGTGTTCTGTATTAACTCTACACTCTGGGAGACCAGTAAAGGCAGGCAACTGTGGCTGCTCCATGTTTAGGGCAACCTAGCGTTCAGGTCTCCCAATGGGAAACCTTTCAGCCCCAGGCTGCTGCACTATTGGCACATCAATGCCCTCCTCTAAAACAGGCCCTTCATCTGCGCTGAGAGTGGTTTCCTTATCAAAAGATTCCTCTTGGACAGAAAATTCACTGCCAGAATCTCTCTCTTCCTCCTCTGCCTCAGATGCAGAGTCAGTCTCATAATCATGATCAGAAGAGGACTCAAAAAGCATACCAACATACCAACAACCTGCTGAGCAGTCACTCTGCAGCTAGCCATGATCCTTCCTAAGAAGTGTAACTTGACAAATGCATCAACAACAACCAGCACTGTCTAAAATAAGTAATAAACAAAGTGTGGCTTTATCACAGTTATGTACTCAAAAACTATACCACTCACTTGTCTGAAAATGCTAGACTCACTAGCAACTACTCTGCACAGACACAGCAATCACCAATGATATCCCACTAAAAAGAAAAAAGAACAGAAAATTAAACATAAAACAAAAAAAATATCACTGTGCACAAATCTAAGGTCAATTTCACACACAATCCTGCATTTAGTACACCAGCTACAAACATGTCATTCATGCATTGCAACAATACTCTTTTGGAGTAAATTGTTTTTTCTTACCTAAAACATGCAACTACGCAAACTGCAGGTCAACCACTGCCAAAACCGCAAGGAGCCACAGCAAAGGAAGCAAAAGCTTTGAACTAAAGCAAAAAGAAGAAATAAACTGTTATAATCACAAATTCACAAATGCAAATACTTCGCCAGTTGACAAACACCCGTCACCAAACATTTAGAAATGTTCCCTGTGTCTAGTGGTTTCTGCCTCCCTTGGGGGCAGATGGGCTTACAGTTGTGTGCCCCTCTGGGAGGCCACCCTTGGCCAAGGGGCCGCCCTCACACCAAAAAAAAAAACGAAACAAAAAAAAGTCTCTGGCGCCTTAGTGGCTTCTGCCCCGCAGATGGGCCTATAAATAATAGGCCAATCTGCCCCCAAGGAGGGGGCAGAAATGGCGTAAATAATATTGGCCCTGCTTGGGGAGCGACCCTTGCCCAAGGGACCAACCCCCCCACACAAAACACACACACACAAGATCCCTGGTGCTAGGTGGTTTCTGCCCCCCCCCCCGGGGGTAGATGGGCCTAAAAAAAATAGTGGGGCAGAAAAGGCCAACAGTTATGTGCCCCTTTTGGAGGGTAACCCTTTCCCAAGGGGCCACCCCCTCATGAAAAAACAAACATAAAAAATCCCTGGCGCCTTAGTGGCTTCTGCCTCGCAGATGGGCCTATAAATAATAGGGCGATCTGTCCCCAAGAAGAAATGGTGTAAAATATATTGCCCCCTTTGCGGGGTGACCCTTGCCCAAGGCGCTGCCCCCCCCACACAAAAAACAAAGAGCAAAAATGCCTTGCGTCGTTGTGGCTTCTTCCCCCCAGGGGCAAATCGACCTAAAAATCAGCACCCTCCAAGGGGGGCAGAAATGGTGATCAACATTATGCCCCCCTAAGGGGAGCGACCCATGCCTAAGGGGCCGTTCCCCGCAGCATAAAACATCACAAACCACACCATAAAGGAAAATTCCTGGTGTCTAGTGGGCATTCCTGTTGCCCGATCGCACCGCGATCGCTCAGCAGGAATGCTGAAAGAGACATTGAGGGAAAGGAAAACACGTTCCTTCCCCTGATGCCTCTTTTAGAGGAATGCCCCCCGACCGAGACACCCTGTAAACAAATGGCTTCCAGCGCGTCGGGCGGCCTCTAATGATGTCAGCGAGCAATCGTGCGCTGACATCATTAGATGGAGGTGTGGGGGCAGAAGTGGAAACAATTCCCCTTCCATCCCTGCCCATGCCGGGTGCAGGACGTAACGGTTACGTCTTTGGCACCGAGCGGTGCTGCTGAGGATGTAACCGTTACGTCAATGGCACCTAAGGGCTTAAAAACACATGACAATAATACAAATTCAAAAACAAACAATAACACATCTACTTGAAAGAAAAAAATCAGGTTCTGCACCAATTTAAAAAAGAAAGAAAGAGCGGACTTGGAGCTAACTCATTCGCAAATGTTTTAGGCTCCACCTTAGAGAGCAATATTGCACGGAGGCGCTGATTATAAGTCTTTTGTAATAGCCAAGTCAGGGATGATGTACATTACAAGACAATACATCATCCCTGACAAAACAATACAATACTTTGAATTCTCCCTGAAGGCCTAATCTTCTTTGACAGGGCTCACCGTCGCTCCCTATAGTCAATGCATATACTGGACATAAACAGTACGAATAATCCAGACTGGAATGCAAAAAGAACATTTCAAAATGCACATCTGCTGCTGATAAAAATGTAACCTCAATCTTTACCAAGTAGAGAGAAGAAAGGCTCCTCGACTTGCAGCACTGAAGAGTAAATCACTTTAATTGCTTAAGTGCTTTCCTCAATTTAAACCAAAAATTCACTAAACCAATTAGGTAGTTGTGGGAACTGTAGTCCAATTACCCAACGTTCCTCTTTGCTACAAAGATGAACTGCATGGAAGTACAGAAAACAACAAAATGAACATTGTTAAAGCCTTCACTTCACTATACCAGTAAACCCTGTACAACATCCAAGCTCATCTAAAACATTCCTTCAATGGTAAATCAGCTGCAGAGGTGACCAAATTAATAACCCCAATATAAATAAACAGTATAAATAAAATGGGAATTGTTACTGCCTTCAGTTGAATTGAAAGTCTGAAATGCAGGATTATGGGAACAAGAGTCCATTTATGCAACATTTGCCCAGGCCACACACACCTATCCATTACTAAGCTGGCCAACCTCTATAGTTGACTACAAATAGACCCTGGTGCCTATGTTTTCCAACACTATTATGCCACACTGACCACAAATGATTGCAAAGTGGGGATCCATAATACTATACCATGGATGGCAAATTCTTTACAAACACTATGGTTGGCAAATGGTTTCACGTCAACCCCACCTACTGGAGAGTCTGGTCCGCAGTGATCCGAATAGGTACTGTTGAAGTGGAACAAATACTGTCCAAACCAGAACTTGAACGCAGTTCACAATAAATTCTGTAATTCATTGAATTCATTCAACCACCCTGTAGTAGTATTACAATTCAAAACCGAATTGGCTTCTCTTCTCATCAATAGGGAGTCTAAATCACCACCTCTTTGTCCAATCTTAATCACAGCCGGCACTGTCCATACCACATCATTCTCTAAGGAAGAGTTATCTAAAAAATGGCTCACAATTGGTGCAGTAGTAACCCTGCGTCTGATTTGGGAACTTACGTTGAATAATACATTGCCTTACTTCTTGGTTGGTCTTTCCAATATACAGTTTATTACAAGGACATACAATACCATATATAACAATTTTCGTTTTGCAATTGGAAAGTTTGAAATTACTCCATTTAATTATTTTATGCTCAAACTCCTTCCCTTCAATAGTGGAATAGCAACACATGCAAGAATCACATTTGTGGTACCCCTCTACGGGAGCTAAATTACATGCATGATGCAAATCTCTTCTCACAATGGCTGGTGCCACACAAGCTCGTACTATTTGACTCCCAATTCTCTGGTCCTTCTTAAAAGCAAACAGCTATCTTGCAAATGATTTGTCTTTTTTTTTTAATTAAATGCCAACAGAAAGTTAGCATTTTCTTCCTTTAGCAATTTGGCGCTGTGGACCTGGCTTCTTTTGCAGGTTCATCCCCAGACTTTTTGCCTCCTTCCTCGTATTTTTTCTGACCTCTTGCTGTTGGCTCTAGGACTCTGAGCACATTATCAGCTGATCAGTGCTAAAGTGCAGGTGCTCTCCCTTCTAAAGTTGGTATGATTGGCTTATACCTAATTGGCGTATTTAATTTACCTGTAAGTCCCTGATACAGTGGTATCCCTATACCCAGGGCCTGTACATTAAAGGCTACAAGCTGGCCCACAGAAGTCGCCTTTCAAACCTGTCTCAGGCCTGTACACGCAGTTTTCTGCCCCAGGGACCTGGCATCTAAATTTACTTGCCAGGCCCAAAACTTCCTTTTTACTACATGTAAGTCACCCCTAAGGAAGGCCCTACGTAGCCCTATGGGCAAGGTGCTATGTATGTAGCAGGCAGGACATGTGCCTGGTTGTGTGGCCTGTCCTGGTAGTGACTAACAGCCTATTTAGTTTCTCACTGCTGTGAGTGCTGCCTTCTCATGGGATTGCATTGGTTATGCCCTGCCTCATGTGTAGGGGTATTGTCTGATTTATGAGGGGTAGCGTAGGCATGTTTGGTATGGTTGTAATCATAGTGAAAAATGCTGCTACTAGGGCAAGTGGGACTTTTATTATCATACAAAAATGTCACTTCTAGAAAGTGAGCGTTTCTCTGTGCTTATGACTCTGTTGTTTTGCAGCTTGACTCCAATCCACGCCTGGGCACAGTTACATTTGGGCTTTGTGCATACCTTTCAGACAGCCTGTACACAGGGAGGGTGGAGGTGTCACAGAGGTGCAGCTGCGTTTTGAATTGTCTTCCTGGGCTGAGAGAAGGGGGAGGCGGGGCACACATGCATCTGTAAAGGCTGTGCCCTGGCCTCACACAAAGGGCTTGCTTATCCCCAACTGATGTTTGGAGCCTGTGCTGGAGGAGAGAGGGGGCACTCCCAAAACCAGTTGTTAGTGGTTGGAACCTCCACCACCCTTTGTTAAACCATTGCAAAACTGAGTATGAGAGTACAAGGGATTTTTCCCCACAATTTGGAGACACTCTGGTCTGGTAACATACCTGGAACTGGACACAGAATGCTGCTGGAGGGACTCACCAGGAACTGCCTTGGACTGCTGCTGCTGTGGTGACCTGTGACCTGCTAGGTCACTTGGAGGAACTGCCACTGTCTGCATCCTCTTTATGCTGGCCTGCTGCTGGGCCCTGCTACCCTGTGGTCCATCTTTTTGTGTCCCCCAGGGGCTGGGTGCTGTGGCCCCTGCTCCCCTGCCATTTTTATTGCTTTAGGTGCTGTTGTCCTGCTGCCGGCCACGAGTGGAGTGCTCTGGCCATCGTGAAGCTTGAGGAATGTGCTTTATGGGGGCTCAGCGAGTGAAGAGTGCCTTTTCTTTTAATTAACTAGTGCCTCGAGAACAGCTTCCATGTTATGGCCCTCATGCGCTTGTAAAATGTTCCGTGAAGGAAATCACCGCTGCGCCCCGGACAATCGTTTTGGCTGAGCGTGTTTGGAGCATGTTGCGTTTTTCTTTGTTTTGTGTCCCCAGGGCACAAGGAGAACCGAAGCTTGGTGCGAGTGCGCTCCTAGTAGTGCCCGCGGTGCAAGGCGCACGGAGGTGAGCGCCCCTTGGGGCACCAGCAGACGTCTCTTTCTGCAGGGATTGACTGCTGCAGCCCCAGAGGGCTGCAGGAAGGCTTGCGCACCAAATTGGTTGCGGGCGAGCAGAGAGAAGTGGCCCCAAGAGGGAGGGTGACCTCATCCGAGGTCCCTCTGGCTCCCAAGGCCACCCCTAGAGCAGGATGCAGGGGAGACTAGGGTAATTCCCCCTCCCCCTGGTGCTGCGTGAAGAGCACAAACTCTCAGTGATTGTTACTTGGCCTCTCCTGCAAGGGCCAGTCGAGGTCCCCAAGAGCCCCTGGGGCAGCTAAACCCCATTGAAAATATTGCGCTAGTTGGGGGGAAGGAAGCCTCCCAGAGGATCGGAGCAGGTGCGTGCCACCCCTCCTTCACTCATCAACATGCGGCCCCTGTTTTGGTGCATGGAGAGTACTGGGGGCCCCCTTTTTCTTTGAACTGGCCAGGAAGGGTTCCTGGTCATGAGCACACCTGGTGTGTTGGGGGGACATTTTGTGCAAGGAGGATCTTGTGACATGTGCATGCTATGCTGATATGTTTCCTTGACTGGCCATATGCATCTGCTAATGTTCCTTTTATGGTCATTCTATGATAAGAAGTTTTTATGGCTTGCCACGTGTTTACCAATGTTCCTTTTATGGGCATTATGGGCATTGTATGCTAATATGTTTTCATGACTTGCTATATGTTTTCTAAGGTTCCTGGTATGGGCATTTATGATACTGTTATGACAAGTGCATTTCCATAGTAATGTTCCCTGACTACTGCTTATGTTGCAGGATAATGACTAACCTGTGTGTTGTAGGTGACTACTGCTGGTTTCTGCAGGGTAATAGTATTGTGTACTGTTCTGACAACTGCTTAGGTAGCAGGGTATTACTGACATGCTGTGTTGGTTCTAATAATGTGTACAGTACAGCTTATTTGTATTTAACTTGGTGTTGTGTTTCCTTTGTGGTGGGGATAGTTCGTCACGTGTGTTGTATGTGTTGTGCAAATGCTTTACACATTACCTCAGGGACAGGCCTGACTGATCATGCCAAGCTACCAAGGGGGTGAGCAGGAGTTATCTTGGACATGTAACTTTCTTACCCTGACTAGATTGTGTGGGTTCTGCCTGGCTTAGGAGCATACCTTAGTCAACCAGAAAACCCCTTTCTAACAGGTGCCTGCTGCCTTTCTCTGATCACATGTCTGGTGTGGGTGAGAGCTATGCATTTTGTATTCCCCCTTGACAGCCACACACAATGGAAGTTTAAGTATGACTTGGTGGGCTATCCTGACAGGATGGGATTGAGGAGCTCAACCAAGACTCACTTACACGAATAGGCTGAGCCCTGTCCCCACACAAAGAGCTGCATACCCCTGTAGTGAGTGTGGAGCCAGAGAAGGAAGAACAGGACCTTTGTGCACTTCAAAGGCCTAGCTTTGAAGTTTCCCCCACTTCAAAAGGGGTCTAAGAACTGGATCACTGACACCACCACTTCACTATACCTTAGAATCTGTGAATACTCTACCAGAAAGAAGGACTGCTGTGCTGCTGAAGGACTGCCACTCTGCTGGACCGCTACTTTTCTGGACTCCAACTCTGCTGCTCCACTGCCTGCTGTTCCCCTGCCAGGGTGAGAAGGAATGGACCTGTATCATGTGAACCCAGAGTGTCTCAGAGGGCTAGCTGGCTGGCCTCCTGATCTAAAGTCTCAGGGACATAAAAGACTTCAACCACTCTACTTCTGCACCTAGACTCTGCCACCTGTGAGCCAACCCTGCCAAGTGGTGCCACCCCAGTCCTGGACCCTTGGAAGTGGGCCTAAGGTGCTTTCTCAGAGGAACTGATGCATCCCAGAGCAGACCCAACACATCTCTTCGGCTAACGGGCACATCCTTGAGCAAAACAGACACATCTCTGTTGTTTTGTGGATTGGACTTGACGCAACAGACTCCCATCACTACTGCATCCCGCATCTTAGGCTCGACGCATCGCCTTCTGAACCGCCGCTGCAAGAACCATTCACAATTACAAGCTCTTCACATCTTCTATTGATGGCAGCCTTGGGGATGCCGCCGAAACTGCACTTCTCAGCTTCACCGTTCATCATAACTCATGTATTCTGTCGACTGCACAACACATCCTTGACACTAGCCTTCACATCCTAAGCCCCATCATCAAGATCCTCAACATTGATGTGACAGAGCCTGACACTGCAGCCTTGCCGCATCTCAGAACTGACACACCGTCTTGACTGCACAACCCATCTTTGAGGCTGCTCCATGCAGTGCCCCATAGTCAGGATTCAAAGCAATTTGGTTCAGGGGGCCAAATTGGGTCTTTGTAGCTAGCCCATGCTCCATCGCTGTTGTCCTGAACTTTTAACTTTGTCCCACTCTGGCGCGACCAGAGTTCCCAATCAGCGATTCTTGCTTCTTGGCTCTATTTTTGCTTAAAACTTTGAAATTCAGTATCTCCAGTTCTACTTAATGGATTTTTGTCTTGGTTTATTTATTGAATTCAAATATATTTTTCTAACAAGTTGTGAAATTATTTTGTGTGGTGTTTTTACTGTTCTACTGTTTGAGGTGTTGCACAAATACTTTACACATTGCCTCTAAGTTAAGACTTACTACTCTGTGCCAAGCTACAGGAGGTTTAGCACAGGTTAATTTAGGTAACAATGAGCAAATGCAAATAATGGGCTCTTGATAGCAGGGCAGGCAAAACATATGACAGAAGTTTCTAAATGTCTGTTTTACTACTAGACCTTTTTGAAAAGCATTGCTTTTATAGAATCAACTTACTTTCTGTGTTTGGTTGGGGGTTTATAGAACTTTGATGACGAGAGTGAGACGCTCATGTAGTTCTGTTTTTTTCTGCCATTTTGGGACTCGTAGTTCTGAATGCAAATCCGAGTGTACCAGAATGCAAAGAATAAAAAAAGAAAAATAAATAAATAAAAGGCATGTTTGACACCCTCAATATATGACATATTTGGAATTGTCTATCATAGTATCACATCCACAAAACATTGCATTCTAGGAAGCTGTCCCTTAAACAATAGGGGGCCTATTTACAAGGAGCTTGCGCAGCCAATGCGTCAAAATGTATGATGCAGTGGAGGCGCAGCCAGTTCACCATATTTACAAGGTGACGCATCTAGGCTGATGTGCCACTTTTAGTCATCCTGCGCCAAAATGTTCCTGCGTCACGTAGGTGTTAATGTATGCAAGGTAGGCATTCCCGTGTAAGTTTTACCACATAACTGACGCATGGATATTTCCAAGGAAACAGAAAAGTGATGCATTTGATGGGAGTTTACTACAAGTGTAGAAATGCTTCGAAATTCCTGTACATTGGTAATCCACTCGTAGGAAATAACACATTGGCAGTGAAACATAAAGAGAACACAGACAGAACAGTCTGGTAAGCTCAACGACAACACGGAGCTCCTCATCCTGCAGCTGGGAGTGGCATGGAGGAGGCCATAGCTCCCACCACCCCAACCAACGCACCTCCACCCACCCCCTCACCACAAAGGCAGTGCAGGAGAAGGGAGCACGTATCTTGGCAGTAGGTTAGGCTCCTGGATCCAAGGGAGAATTATGTCATCACCCGCTACTGGCTGCGGAGGCAATCAGTTGTCCAAATGCAACATCAAATAGCACCTAGGCTCCAAACAAGAATTGGCCGGGTCACCAAAATCCTGCCACAGGTGAAGCTCATGGCTGTGCTCCATATGTTGGTGTTGGGGTCATTCCAAATCACCACAATGGGAGTAGCTGGTATCTCCCAGCCATCATTCTCGGCTTTCCTCAAAACTGACCTGGATGCCATCATATCCTTAACACCACAGTACATCCTCGCCTGCAACTCACAACAAATGCATTTGCAGACAAAACAAGGATTCTATACCATACCACTATACCACGTCCAGCCATTGTGGATAATTGCAGCCTGTTTACCAACACCCTGGCAAAATATCCTGGGAGTGTGCATGATGCATACTTCTTTCACCACTCCTTCATCAATGAGAGATTCCAAAATGGCCAACATGGGAATGGCCTACAGGTTGCTAAGTACATATGAAGTACAGGAGGGAGCCAACAGCTGCAAATGTTAAATGATCCAATGTACACATCTGTGTGTGGTAACTCACACAGTACCTCATTTCCAACATGTTGGTGCAAGGCAGCATTGCAAGACTTCTTGCTGCTCTAACCTGTGTCCAAATAAAGATCAGGAATGTGCCATGTCAATGACACATGGTGTATTCCTGTCTTTTCTTCATGTGTCGGCATAGTTGAAAGGACATTTGA
The DNA here is from genome assembly GCF_031143425.1 of Pleurodeles waltl. Taxonomy (NCBI): domain Eukaryota; kingdom Metazoa; phylum Chordata; class Amphibia; order Caudata; family Salamandridae; genus Pleurodeles; species Pleurodeles waltl. The sequence goes on from NC_090449.1 coordinate 603,078,460, forward strand.
CTTGCTGAAGTCACGTTTCAGGTGCATTGATATGTACTGAGGCTGGCTGCTGTACTCCTCACAAATAGTATGTGAAATAATACTGTTGTGCTGTATTCGCACAGTATTTATGTACGGACAAATGTACCATGGGACCGGAACCAGGATGTGCGGGAACCAGTGGAGGAGGATGACACAGATGAGGAGGACAGGGATGAAAATGTCGGAACTGTAGCTGGAACACAGAGAAGGAAAGACATAGTCCACAATTTATTTTCAGACTAGTCATGTGGGATGGGAACACATGCCTTTAGCAAAATAATTGGCAACATAGTTTGTAAATGTGTAAATAAATCAATGTTGAGAACACAGATGTACGGAGTGTCATTTCACAGTTACTGTAAATATCCCATACATTGATATCTCACCTATGTGAACCTAGCCAACCCAAAATCATTTTTCCTAAGACATGTGCATATCAATTATGTGTGCCAAATGCATTTTCTGTGGAAGAATCACAACAAGCAAAGGTGGTAAGGCACAATTAAATTTGCATGCACTGAGTATGTGTGGTTCAAATGTGCACTGAGTGTCAGACACCCCATTACAATCCAGAGGAAGTGAAAATAGCAACAGTGTGTTAAGACAGTGGGGCTTATTTACAAGCCCCGTGTGCCACATGAATGCTGCTTTTAGTGACAGTCTGGCGGCGACCACTGCAGGACCATATCCACAAGGCCACGTAAACCCACCCTTCATGGCTTTTCATGGCCTTGTAGATATGGGCTGAGGCAATGTATTGCAAGTCACTGGGTTGCCTCACCCTGCGATAGGGAGTCATGCCATGAGCATTACGCTGGATGTTCCCACGTAACACCAATGTCATTTGACACATTCCCATATTTATGAGATTAGAAGACCTGAAAATGTGTCAAAAGCCTATGTCAGACCAGAGGAGGTGTAAGGGAGGTGCAACAAGGATGAATACCATAATTCCTCTTTGTTTTACTTTTCGCTATGTGTGCTGCATTTTTCTGCACACAATGGAAAGAAGAATATGTTTCCTTTGATTGATTATGTGCAGTAAGTTGTCTCTTCCTGCACAATAAAAAGCATCCATGCAACGCAGACAGCCTTGCATCATGGTGCAAGCGTGTCTGCATAGGTGCTTTGCAGACCATTGTGTGCCAGTGCAGGTGAAAAGGACAGGAATGCACCATAAATCATAGATACTGCCCATTCCTGCCTTTTTATTTTGATGCAGTGCCAGGCTGCAAACATCCATTTGGTGTTGCCCTGTGCCAAAACCTTATAAATGTGGTCCTTTGTAATGCAGACAGAAAGTAAAATCTTCTATTATGGCAGCATTCATGAAGGACAATATGGAGACCATTTTTATAGGTGTACTACATACGTGAACCGGTAAATGCATTACATGCAGAGACCTCCATCAAGGCAAGCATAATACATTCAGAAAATATACAATACATAGTCATTATTTTTTAAGAATGCAACAAATCTGTGTATGTCACGGCAATGTATTGCCTGTCCTAGTATCCGCACCCTGAATGCAAGGAGTCACACATACGTGCAAAGTTAACATACACATGTAACACCGGCCAAGTCAAAAAGCTTGTCAGTAAAGAGTTATTGTGCAAAAATGCCAAAATAAAAGTGTAACTAACTTTATTCCCATGCAATGTGCCAGAAAATCAATGCTTTAGTAGGAAAAGTAACGCCTTTTCTGAGAGGAAGCAATGCTTTTGTTGCCTGAGTTGGAAATGTGAGGCTTCACCAGGAAACATGACACCCTTGATGTTTGAGTTGGAAAGTGGCGATTTTGGTCCTAAAAATTAGATGCTTGCATTAGAAAAAGTGACTCTTTTTTTTTAAAAACATGACGCTTCTGATGCTTGTGAAAGAAAAAGTGATGCTGCTTTATTAAAATGTGATGCTACAGTAGGAAAAGTAATTCCTCCATAGAAAATGTGTCACATCCACCCAGGAAGTGATGCAATGGCTCAGCCATGCTTCAAACCAGGAAGTGTGAAGCTTCGTTCTCTTTCATTTTAGAATCTTTGTCTTTGTGGTGGGTTGTGGAGGTGTATGGTGTGAGCTATGCTAAAGTGGTGTGGTTTTTGGTCCTCTTGTGCCTTCTGCGGTCCTTGTCTAGATTTACTGTCATTTGTGTCTTGCAATTGTAAATTGCCAAGTGTTGTCTATTGTATTATTGAGTGTCTTTCCATTTAGGGGTTTTGTAGTTTTTAGTAGTCGGGAAGGGCCAGAGCTAAAAACATATGAGAAGCGGAGTTTAGGGGCCTGCTGTGGTTGCTGGTCCACTGCTTACCTAACATGATAGGCACTTGAGGACTAGTCAGCAAAGGATATCCAACTCAGGAGAGCTGTGAGGGTTGAGCCAAAGTCCAGTTCCAGATGGCAAGGATTTTCAACCTACAGTGCTCAACATATAGAGCGTCCACCAACTTAAACATCTTTGAGAAGACGTTGTTAGCCGAGAGGGGGATCTCCTTGATCATTTGGGGATCGAAGTTGGTTGACCTACTGGTAAGTTCCTAAATCACTTGAGTTTGTAGCTGTGTGTATGTTTGAAAGATTGAATGGTTAAAGGGTATATATGCAGTTTTTGCTGCAGCTTTTTTGACGCAGCCCTGCGCCAAAAGAAAATATCAGGTGACTCATTTACAAGGTTTTGGCTGCATGAAAAGAAAAGGGCAGGATTGCATTGTCTGTTGTTTTTTACCTTGTGTTGGCACCCAAAAAGCTGTCATGAACCAATGCAGGAACCCTTGCACTGTGGTGCAAGGTGTCTCCGTTGTAGGGATGATTGTTTTTGTGCAGGAAGGGACACCTTCCCTCAGAAAAACAATCACGAGAAATGTTTTTCCTCTTTCTATATGTGCTGCAGAATGCAGCAAACATAGAAAAAGAAAAAAGAGAGGAGAAATTAAGGTATTTCTCCTCGTTGCATGTCCCTCACACCTCCCCTGGGTGGTGTATGCTTTTGACGCATTCCTAAGTTTACGAAATCTCGTAAATCTGGGAATTGGTCAAATGCCATGGGTGTTATGTGAGAACACCCATCGTAATGCCAATGTACAGATACCTATTGCAGTGTGAGGCAATGCTGCCACCTTCGCTGCATTGCCTTATTTCTTATCTACAAGGCCATGAAAAGCTGCACTGGGTGGGTTGAAGTGGCATTGTAGCTATGGCTCTGCAGTGTGCTCCACCGGACCTTCTTTAAAAGTGTCATCCTCCATCACACAGGGGCTTGGAAATAAGCCACTAAATTTGTATCAGGAAGGTTCAGATACATATTTTGGTTAGGATGCCATGATACAGTGTATGACTGATAAATGAGCATAACATTCAGTTCATAGTGGCATTACATTTGTAAAAACTCACCATGTTGTGAAGGCTAGGCCCATAGGTGCCAAGTGAGACATCCGGCACTGCTTAGGGTGTCTTGTCACCCAGTCTCTTGCACCTGATACGTGAGGTGCCAGGTACTGCCTAAATACCCTGCAACATGGGAAACATGACACCGTTACCTTGACCTTCACACTTAGCCCTATGCTACATGTCCAATGCACTGGTATTACCAGGCGTTAGTGACGTCAAAGTTCTGTGCTACATATATACACATTGTAGATGTTCAGCATTCACAGAGCATTGTACCTTTTCTTGTCTTTTAGGTGGACCTGATCACTACACTTGTGTGAGGTGGACATATTCTGTGATTCTAATGCTACTAGTGAGGGCCTCCTGATGGTTTATGTGCACTGTAATGAATGTCTGAGTTCAGTTAACTTGTTTTTCATGCAATGTGTAAGGTGTATCGTAAGTCAGCTGAAATAAGCTTTTGCTGGCATGTTGATACACAGCAGTATCAGGACAGAGTGGCATGTACAATAGAAAAGGTCATGTTGCATTGTAGTACAATTTCCTATGTAGGCAGGCACACATGATGGATGTATCAGAACCTGATGTACTAGTGTTGTGCCAACTATGTTGTTGCTGCTAATGGCACATGTACCATCACCTGCTGTAGATATCAACAGGTGTGCTTTATTTCAAAAGTATGTGATGAGCAAGAAATCAATTGATTAAACCCAGATCTGCAACTGGGGGTGAATGTTTGCATTGTTCAGCATTCTGTCTATCGTCTGTTCTTTTTCTTTTTGTCACCCTAAGTGGGAAGGGTATGCTCAGACATGGGTCCTGTGCTCACTGTGCCACTGGATTCAAGTTAGCCTGGCTGATGAGTTGTGATACCCCAAAACTGGTCACATGATGCTTGTTTGTGGCCCAAGGAGGACCTGACCTGACAATTCAGGCTGGACTGTTCCCATGGGGAGCAGGGTCAAGACTGATTTGCATATGGCTGGGTCCAAATTGGTGTGGTGTGGTGAGCAAAGAAATGATGGAGGTGGGGGTGAATGTTTGTATTGTTCAGCATTTTGTCCATCATCTCTTCTTTTTTGCTTTTGTATCCCTAAGTGGGAGGGTATACCCAGACATAGGTCCCATGCTCACTGCACCGCTGGATTCAAGCTAGCATGACTAATGAGGGGTGATATCCCGAAACCGGTCCCAGGATGCTCTTTCTGGTCTAAGGGGGACCTGGCCTGGCAGTTTGGGCTGGGCTGTTCCCATGGGAACAGGGTCAAGACTGATTTGCATATGGCTGGTTCCAAACAGGGGTGGCTTGGTGAGCAAAAAACGATGGATTAATCCCAGATCTGTGACTGGGGGTGAATGTTTGCATTGTTCAGCATTCCGTTCATCATCTGTTCTTTTTGCTTTTGTCACCCTAAGGGGAAATGCTATGCCCAACATGGGTCCCATGCTCACTGTAGGAAAGTACCATCTTGCCTGGCATGTTACCCCCATTGTTTACTTATATGTATGTTTGTTTTTGCCTGTGTCACTGGGATCCTGCGAGCCAGGACCCCAGTGCTCATAAGTTGTGCCCTGTATGTGGTCCCTGTGTGGTGCCTAACTGTATCACTGAGGCTCTGCTAACCAGAACCTCAGTGTTTATGCTCTCTCTGCTTTTAAAATTGTCACTGCAGGCTAGTGACTAATTTTACCAATTCTGATTGGTACACTGGAACACCCTTACAATTCCCTAGTATATGGTACCTAGGTACCGAGGGTATTGGGGTTCCAGGAGATTCCTATGGGCTGCAGTATTTCTTTTGCCACCCATAGGGAGCTCAGACAATTCTTACACAGGACTGCCACTGCAGCCTGAGTGAAATAACGTCCACATTATTTCACAGCCATTTTACACTGCACTTAAGTAACTTATCAGTCACCTATATGTCCAACCCTCACTTAGTGAAGGTTAGGTGCAAAGTTACTAAGTGTGAGGGCACCCTGGCACTAGCCAAGGTGCCCCCACATTGTTCAGGGCAATTTCCCCGGACTCTGTGAGTACGGGGACACCATTACACGCATGTCACATACCTATGTGTAGATTCATAATGGTAACTCCGAACATGGCCATGCAACATGTCTAGGATCATGGAACTGTCACCCCAATACCATTCTAGTATTTGGGGGATAATTCCATGCATCCCCGGGGCTCCAGCATGGACCCCGGGTACTGCCAAACTAGCCCTCTTGGGTTTTCTCTGCAGCTACCGCTGCTGACAACCCTCAGACAGGTTTCTGCCCTCCTGGGGACTGGGCAGCCCAGTCCCAGGAAGGCAGAACAAATGATTTCCGCTGAGAGAGGGTGTTACACCCTCTCCCTTTGGAAATAGGTGTTAAGGGCTGGGGAGAAGTAGCCTCCCCCTGCCTCTGGAAATGCTTTGAAGGTCACAGATGGTGCCCTCCTTGCATAAGCCAGTCTACACCGGTTCAGGGAGCCCCCAACCCCTGCTCTGGCGTGAAATTGGACTAAGTAAAGGGGAGTGACCACTCCCCTGTCAATCGCCACCCCAGGGGTGGTGCAGAGCTCCTCCAGTGTGTCTCAGACCTCTGCCATCTTGAATACAGAGGTGTGAAGGCACAATGGAGACCTCTCAGTGTCCAGTGCCAGCAGGTGATGTCAGAGACCCCTCCTGATGGGCTCTTACCTGGTTAGGTAGCCAATCCTCCTCTGAGGGCTATTTGGGGTATCTCCTGTGGGTTTCTCACCAGATAACGCATGCAAGAGCTCACCAGAGTTCCTCTGCACTTCTCTCTTTGACTTCTGCCAAGGATCGACCGCTAACTGCTCCAGGACACCTGCAAAACTGCAACAAAGTAGCAAGAAGACTACCAGCAACATTGTAGTGCCTCATCCTGCCGGCTTTCTCGACTGTTTCCTGGTGGTGCATGCTCTGAGGGCTGTCTGCCTTCATCCTGCACTGGAAGCCAAGAAGAAATCTCTTGTGGGTCGACGGAATCTTCCCCCTGCCAACGCAGGCACCAAATTTCAGCATCACTGGTCCTCTGGGTCCCCTCTCATCTTGACGAGCATGGCCCCTGGAACACAGGAGCTGGATCCAAGTGTCCCCAACAGTCCAGTGGCCCTTCTGTCCAAATTTGGTGGAGGTAAGTCCTTGCCTCCCCACGCCAGACAGTAATCCTGTGTACTGGGTGAACTGCAGCTGCTAGGGCTTCTGTGCACTTTTGCAAGACTTCCTTCGTGCGCAGCACATCCCAGGTCCCCAGCAGTCTGTCCTGTATTGCCCAACTCACTGAGTTGACCTCCGACTACGTGGGACCCTATTTTGTTGTGCTGAGATGACCGCCATGCTCAGATCTTCTGAATACCTGTTCAGGTACTTTTGCGGGTGCTGCCTGCTTCTGCCTGGACTCTCTCTGTTGCTGAGTGCCCCCTCTGTCTCCTCCTCCAAGGGGCGACCTCCTGGTCCTTCCTGGGCCCTGGCAGCACCAAAAATCCTCAACTGCAACTCTTGCAGGTAGCAAGGCTTGTCTGTGGTCTTTCTGCATGAAAATAAATGTGCGTCCTCCAGCATACCGTGGGACATCTTCTGACCAAAGGAGAAGTTCCTGGCACCTTCCGTTGTTGCAGAATCTTTGGCTTCTTCCACCCGGAGGCAGCCCTTTTGCAGCTTCATCCGGTGTTTAGTGGGCTCCTGCCTCCCCTGGACACTTGCGTGACTCTTGGACTTGGTCCCCATCCTTTGCAGGTCCTCAGGTCCAGGAATCCGTCTTCAGTGCTTTGCTGTCAGTTGTTGTCCTTGCAGATTCCCCTATCTTGACTTTACTGTCTTTCTGGCGTGGTAGGGTAACTTTACTCCTACTTTTCAGGGTCTTGGGCTGGGGTATCTTGGACACCCTTAGTGCTTTCTTACACCCCCAGTGACCCTCTACACACTATTCTAGGTCTAGGCTCCATTCGTGGTTCGCATTCCACTTTTGGAGTATATGGTTTGTGTTGCCCCTAGGCCTATTGTCTCCTATTGCATTCTATTGTGTTCCACAGTGTTTGCACTACTTTTCTAACTGTTTACTTACCTGATTTTGGTTTGTGTGTATATTTTGGGCCTCATTCTGACTTTGGCGGGCGGCGGAGGCCAGAAGGCCGCCCGACAGCCCAGCGGGAAACCCCCTTTCATGAGGATGCCGGCTCCGAATGGAGCCGGCGGAGTGGAAGGGGTGCGACGGGTGCAGTTGCACCCGTCGCGATTTTCAGTGTCTGCTTGGCAGACACTGAAAATCTTGGTGGGGCCCTGTTAGGGGGCCCCACGACACCCGTTACCGCCAGCCAGGTTCTGGCGGTCAAAACCGCCAGAACCAGGCTGGCGGTAAGGGGGTCGGAATCCCCATGGCGGCGCTGCCTGCAGCGCCGCCATGGAGGATTCTCTAGGGCGGCGGGAAACCGGCGGGACACCGCCGGTTTCCCGTTTCTGACCGCGGCTGTACCGCTGCGGTCAGAATGCCCATGGATGCACCACCAGCCTGTTGGCGGTGCATCCGCGGTCGTTGGCCTGGCGGTAGTCTACCGCCAGGGTCAGAATTACCCCCTTTGTGTGTATTACTTACCGCCTAAGGGAGTATATCCTCTAAGATAGTTTTGGCATATTGTCACTAAAATAAAGCACCATTATTTTTAGTAACTCTGAGTATTGTGTTTCTTATGATATAGTGCTAAGTGATACAAGTGGTATAGTAGGAGCTTTGCATGTCTCCTAGTTCAGCCTAAGCTGCTCTGCTATAGCTACCTCTATCAGCCTAATCTGCTAGAACACTTCTAATCTACTAATAAGGGATAACTGGACCTGGCACACGGTGTAAGTACCACTAGGTACCCACTATAAGCCAGGCCAGCCTCCTACACTTACTAAGCCACTGGATTCAAGCTAGCCTGGCTGATGAGGATTAATACCATGAAACTGATCCTAGGATGCTTGTTTCCGGTCCAGGAAGGACCTGGCGTGGCAGTTCGGGCTGAACTGGGGAGCAGGATCAAGACTGATTTTCATATGGCTGGGTCCAAACTGGGGTGGCGTGGTGAGCAAAAAACACAATGGATTAAAAACAGATCTGTGACTGTGGGTGAATGTTTCCATTGTTCAGCATTCCATCCATCATCTGTCACTGTGGTAGTTCAAACTACTCAGCCAGCACTTACAATACACTGCACACCCAAGCACCCACCAGGGCCATCTTTGGTTTCAACACACATGGTCCTCTGATGTGCATCACTAGCATTGCCCCTGACCCAATCAGATTTAGTACATGACATGGATTCTGGTGGCCCCTACCATTTCATATTACACCTGTGTGGTTCACCATGCATGTCAGGGCAGCTTAGTGGTATGTATTGTTATGGCAATTAAGCTACACGTGACTCTTGGCATATTTCTGTGTTTATACTTCATGTAGCACCCACCTGATCCCCCACTCAGGTGAGCTGTTTCTCGTTTGACAGGCACATGCTCTTGGCTTCTGCTATAGTGCATGTTTATGGGCCCATGTCAGACACAGGGTCCTCATGGTACAAGGGGGTCTGCATTGTTCCCATCTGGTTGTATACGGTTCTGGTGTCCACACATGATGTGTAGTTGCAGTCCATAGGGCATATGTTCATGCAGCTTCTGCCGCTGGGACTTTACTATTTGTGATACACCAGTGGGGCAAGCTGCAGACCCATTCTTACATGGCCAGAATGGGCAACTTTGCATTGCTTTTTACTGTCTTGGAGATATGGAGACAAGGCAGGACAAGTGGCTACATTGCTTTACTATGTGTCAAGGGGCAATACCATGGCCTTTACATTGTGTTTCGAATGCCAAAGCTGCGGTTTGTGTTGTATTCCCTGATTTGCATTGTTGGCTGAACTGGGGAATGTGTCAGTTTTTTACACCTCCACAAGGGAGCTGTAACAAGGAGTGTTATCTTTTATTCTTTTTGCTTAATCATTTTTCTTTGTGTGCTGCTTTCTGCATCACACAAAGGAAGTGTACAAAGATAGACGTGATTGTTTTTGTGCTTGAGTGTGCCCCTTCCTGCACAGGGACATTTCCGTCTGCAATGCAGACATCTTTGCTAAATGGTGCAAGGGTGCTGGCAATTTGGCACTCTCTTGCCCAGTGTGCATCAGCGCAAGGGCAGTGGACAGGAATGCATGTATTCTAGTCAATACAGGCCGTTCCTCCCCTTTACATGTGGTACATGGCAGCACAGCAAGGTGTATTAGCTTGTGACTGGGCTTCCATGTTTTTGACTTATGGTTCTGGTGGCCAATGTTGTGTACTGCACTATACATGCCAGTATACCCAGGTTGACCTGGACTGGTGCTGCACTTCACACATGTAATGGTTAAACGTGTCAGAGCCTGAAAGAGCTGTGCGACATATTACTAGGCAGTGTGAGTGCCATTTCAATATTATTTAATGGGACATGGTCCATATTCCTGCCATCAGTAATGCAGACAGCGCAGTGCAGCACTGGGACATGGCTAGCTGCACTGCACAACATGACTTTGTTGCCCCCATTGCCCCTTGTTGATATTTCCCCTGTGTCTATGGTTATTCATCAAGTGCTGCATTGTCTTGTCTGGGGACTCCAGCCACCAACTCATCTAGGATGACAGCTGCTATCCCCTCCTCCAAAGCATACAGCTCCTCCTGGGGCCCAGGGCTCCCTCCTTCAGTCTGCATTGCTAGCTTTAGGTTATTTGCCAGTTTCTCCTTTGTCTGGCGCATATATTCGTGTCACCAGTTCTTGCAGTCAGTGACAGTCCTTTTTGCTTGTCCCACGCTGTTGACTTTCTCCACAATGGGCTACCAAATGAACTCTTTCCTACCAAGTGGCAATTTTGAGGAGACGATGAGCTGATGTTGAAGCTCTGCTACCTCAGAGATCAAGATATTATTCTCCTCCTCACTAAAGTTGGACTTCCTTTTCCTCTTCCCCTGTGAGTCTGTCTGGACATCCTGGCTCGTGCTGAGGCTCTTGTCCTTGCATCTGCTGCCTGCTCCATGGCTGTCTTCTGTGAAGTGTGCCATGTTTTTCTCCATGATGCGTAATTTTTGAAGTTTTTTTACACATTCCGCACACAAAAGTGACACAGGGCCGATTTGTGTCCCTTTACTTGCCGCAAGTCAGCCCTGAGTCACTTTTGCAGCATTAGCATCAGAATTCCCTGCAACAAGACACACACAAATGCATCATTTTTTCAAACGCATCCAGGATATTTACGTAATGGTGCGCCCTATTGTAAATACAGCGCTTCCATGGCGTAGGATTCTGGCATACCGTAGCGCAAGTATTTTTGATACATTGTTGACGAAACAATGCTTCATTTCTTATATGATCATGCTTCAAAACGGTAAGCTTACACTTTGTGTAATTTTAAGATTGTTTGCTTTCACAAAGTTATTTTATTAATAGTATCTTATCGACTGTGGAGTCTCCTCATATAAAAAGATAGGGCGGTTGGTCAAAAATTTGTTTTTTTCCAATTTCTATGCTGCTTCTCCCATGAATGTATTACTTAAGCAGCATGCTTAATCGCCTGTTCAAGCAAGCAGGCCAATACACTGTTAAAATGTCAGCATGTTTGTGTTTTTTTTTTCTTTAAGAGCAAAACATTCGCAAATATGCACACTTTTTCTTGGGTTTGAGCCAGATAACAAATATTGTCTATACGCCGTCGTTTGCTATTGTTCATGCTGTTTGCTCCCCTATACAACTGATGACTTCCTGCCCCCTTTCTGAGACCTCCATAAAATTTGAGAAATTACTACATGCAGATATGTGACACAACTGGAATCAATATTTAAGATGAAAACGTTCAAATATAAACTCTATTTATTGCTGGTGCATCACCTTTTGTCTAAGGCGGAGGACAGGAGCTATTTACCGCAGTAATAAAAATAAGATTTTTTTAATTTTTAATATGGTGTTTCAGGCCGCCCTTATGTTGCTTTTAAAGGCCCATAACTATTACCCAGCTGAACATTGCTCAGTTTATCAACATCAGGAGAAGCCTGAATTCTTCTTGAAGATATTTTATCTCGTGACCAACAGGTCACTGTGGATAGCACAAGTGAGGGTTAAACTAACTGTAATTTTTTAGTGTAATTTCAATTCAGCCCACAGTTCATTTCCATTCTTTGCTTTGACTGTACCAAGAAAGCCTCAGGCAACCTCAACGGTTATATGGTAGGCAGAGGCTGCATCTTAGGCACTGAACAACCATTTCTTGCATGCACTTGTCATGCATGATTAGAGCCCAAATATGATCTGATATTTGCTGTACCATAATATTGTAACATATTTTTCAGCTTTCAAGTAAAACTCGAGCAGTATACCTTTTTCAAATTGAACCACAGTAACTCCTAGTATATACATTTGATTTTTCCATTGTTCCAGAACTCTTCCTAGACACTTTAAATTACTCTCTGTGGTCCAACCACTAAAGCAAACTGATATTTCCAGCACAGTAGTGTAGCCCACAGGAGCATCTTACGTTGACTGCAGACGTAGAAATGTGTATTTGTTTGTTACAAAAATGAATATGTAACCGGTCTAGCAAAGATAAGTGAAAAATCGTAATTTAAGCAGTATCATTGCTCAGCGATAATATGCACACGGCCTGGTGAATTCTCACCACCTCAACGAATATTAAAACCATTTTCACCACTATGCAGTATCATTAGTAAGCCAGTCACTATAAGCAGGGTAGCATAACCTAAATTATGTTGTGGTGTTGACTTCATAGAGTGTTGTTGGGGAATAAAGTTTTGTCTTTCTTTTGTGTGTTGAACAAGGAAACTCCTCTTAAGCGATTTAGCAACAATGCACGTTCAGCAAGCATGAGTGGGCCCACTTTCACAAAGATTTTGAAATCAGTGCACGTGGATTTCTCTTGTAATACCCCTGGCTTACTCGTGAAATATAGGAGTAAGTCAGGAGTAATACAAGACTGCTATTGGTCCTGCGGGTTTGCAATCATTAGGTGTGACGTATTCGTGTACTACTCCTGGTTTGCTTTTGAAATACAAGAATGTGTCATGTGTACAACAAGATTAATGAGTAATGCAGTTTTACTATGAGTATGTGTGACTTACTCTTGTGGTACTCATGTGCTTACTCCTGGAATTCTGGAGTAAACTAGTAGTATCACAAGTTAGGTCACCCCTCCTCACAGCTCACACAAGTCGAGACAATGGTGATGCTTAACTTGGCAATTACACAGTGCGCTGAAGAATTTCCTTTTTAGTAGATGTCGACAGAAAAGTGTGGCTGTAATACCCCATGTCACTATAATCACACTTAAATAGGACCTCTCTTTAGTGAGCACTTTCTAGGTTTAACCACTCTGCCCTGACTAAGGAGTATTACGTTTCAAAGATGGAGGTTTTTCATCACCACCTGAAATCTTTTTCAAGACATTTTATAGTACAATAAACAGCCTAATTATGAAACCCGGAACTATTAGAAATGTTTTTACATGATTCTATTTCTTTAGTACTCATATTGCAACCAAAAGCATGATTTGTTATCTTTGTTTTCTAGGATTGGCCGTCGTCCCGTCATTATGATTTCTCTGCTCCTGGAGCTGGCTTTTGGTTTGGGAGCCGCCTTTGTGCAAGATTTCTACATTTACACTGCATTAAGATGTGTAGTGGGCATCGGCGTATCAGGATTTTTGATCAATAACCTTGTTTTAGGTAAAGGAGGAAGTTCATGTTGTTTCTTTACATACTGTACATTTATTTCCTTTTTAAGGGTTTTGTGTTCAGTGAATATAGTAGAGTTAACGCCTTCTTCTCGTTTTTCCTTGATCGTGTTGAATTAAAACGTTTATCAGGGATGTTAGAAACGGGGTCTCTATTTGGCAGTGGTTTGCACACTGTCCAAGTAGGGACCTCCACTCTTGCCGGGGTATGGGAGTCACACACCTAAGTTAACTTCTGTTCACCCCCTTGGTAGCTTGGCTCAAGCAGTCAGGCTTATCTCTGAGGCAATGTGTAAAGTATTTGTACACATACACACAGTAACGCCATGAAAACACCATGAAAGTACTCTACACAAGTTTAGACAAGTAGTCAATATTTATCTGAGTAAAACATAACAGAAACAACAAAAATCCAACATACACAAGTAAAGATATCACTTTTTAAAAGTTTAAATGAGTCTTAATCCATAGGAATTAATGGTTGCATCTTTTTAGCACAAAGTACCTGAATGTGTCAAAAACAAAGATGATGCGTGCCACAGGGGAGGTGAGGTGGCGAAAAGCAAAGCGATGCATCGGTTCCTTACTGCGCAGGGGATGTGATGTGTTGATTCTTTCCTCCTGGAAAGACGATGCTTTGCTTTCTGGACATGCAGCCTCGGTTCCTTACTGTGGGGTGGGGTCGATGAGAAATTGACGTCATAGGAGTGGTGTGTGGAAAATCCAGACACACTATGCTGATGGAGTCGCGGTGAGACAGGCACTGCGTTGAATCTGCAGCTGCCAGATGGGCACTGAATCGATTCTCCGGGACAGGTGCTGCGCCGATTTTTCCACTGCAGCGTGTCGGTGCATGGATTTTCACCTTCAGGTCACCATCTTACACTTCCAAGGGCCCAATGACTGGAGTTGGCACCACTTGGCAAGTCAGGACTTTCATTAGAAGAGCCCAGCCACTGGCAGATGAAGTCTTTGATGTCCATGAGACTTCTTAAAAGGAGGCAATCTCAGTTCAAGCCCATGGAGGACATTGGAAAGCAGGATGTAGAAAGCAAAGTCCAGTCCTTTCACTTTGAGGACAGAAGCAGCAAGCAGTGGGCCAGCACAAGAAAGCAACAGGCAGAGTGGCAGTCCCTCCTACAGCAGACTTGCATTCCACAGATAAAGAGAGGCACAGAATGGTTAATCAAGAAAATTCCCACTTTCTAAAAATGGCATTTTTAAACTTACAATTCAAAAACCAACTCCACCAAAATATGTATTTTTTAATTGTGAGTTCAGAGACCCCAAACTCCACATCTCTGTCTGCTCCCAAAAGGAAATTACACTTAAAGTAAGCATGTGTCCTACCTTTTAAATACACTGCACCCTGCCCATTGGCCTGCCTTGGGCCTACTTTAGAGGTGACTTACATGTAGTAAAAGGGAAGCTTTAAGCCTTGTAAGTGGGTACACTTGCCACATTGAAAGGGCAGTTTACACCTGCATACACAGACACCGCAGTGGCAGGTCTGAGACATGTTTACAAGGCTGCTCATGTGGGTAGCAAAAGCAGTGCTGCAGGACTACTAGTAGCATTTAATTTACAGGCCACTGGCACACATAATGCAGTTTACTAGGGACTTACTAGTAAATCAAATATGCCAATCATGGATAAACCAATCACTAATAGAATTTAGACAGGGGGCACTTGCACTTTGGCACTGGTCACCAGTGGTAAAGTGCCCAGAGTCCTAAAGCCAACTAAAAATATCAGCACAGGATAAAAAACAGGAGGTCAGAAGCAGAAAGACAGGGGAAACCATGCCAAGAACTGGCAAATCTAACAAGGGATATCAGGTTACACTGAGTAATTCAGTTCAGGACATTGAACATTTATAAACTAGGGAGGGACCGAAGGGTTAATAACACCCGGGGCACATCCTCCCAAACAATACTTGAATTCAAGAAATACCCAGGGTATATATTAAAAAATCTCAAGATATCTGATACAAGTTTAGCAAAATATGGTAGATGCTCTGCAAACTCATGTTTATAGGACAAAAGTGCTATGCTTTATCACTATGCTAACACATGACACCAACAACCAATAACAGTGTCCTTGGTAGCATAAAGTGGGATTCCTTCAGCCCCTCATTCTCTTTCTTCGTGAGGAGGATAGCCATAAATTCACCTTGCTGATCTTTTTTGCTTGGGAAATACTATTAAATACTATTAATCATCATAACTGTGAAAATAAATCAACAGTTAGACCTCTTAATCTTATGCCTGTCGATGAGAATCACATTTTCCTAAAATGCAACTTTATTCTTGTTAACAAAATTCATATGCAGTACCATTCCACTGCTTGTCACATTGTAAAAACTATCCAAAAATGTGTGTATTTATACCCAAAATATTTTTCAATACAGTCAAATTTCTGGGTGGACCTTCTCAGATAGGCTTTGGAGCATAACCCTCGCCTCTGTTCCATTAATAGAACTGAAACTTTCTTTCATGATAGCTAGGAAATGTTTTAATTTGTGTCTGGGTGGGAGGCTCCGATTATGTATTTTCAAAGCTTACTTACCATCCACAAAGCTAATTGTGCCACTGGTATGAAATAGAACTTTTTGAAGATGGAGTCTGATGACCTGCCAGCTGTATTTAATATATTGTCCAATCTAGTGCCTTGAAGGAAGGTCTCAAACAAAACGGAATTTCTGGACGAATCAGCACTAAACAAAGAAACGTCAACTCCTGCTTCCTGCATCACCTATCTAACCCATCTAACCATTGGGGGTGAAGAGACCACCTTATGGGGTTCTTTGACTGAACCAACAATTGATTGACCCCTCTGGATCAGAGTTCATATCTTCCTACACACAATTTGGGATTGTCCCGAAAATCTGGGTAAAGTACTTTCTGTGTGTTATATTTGTTGCAACTGGCAACATACCCCATCTGGGGTACATGATCTTCTGGACAAGTCCAGTACCTGCACGTCTGAAACCCTTTTACAGGAAATGAGGCAAAGAAGCATGGCTGAATTAACAAAGAGTTGTTTCTTAGAAAGGTCATAGTTGTCTGGCCACCTGACAAACAGGTACAACACTTCTTTTATGTCTTTTAGTGGGAAGCATAACTGGAAGATCATAGGACATCTAAAGAAGCAAAGAGAGCCATGGCTGAGATCTCCAGATTGGAGTCACTAGGGCCATCTCCGTTAGTTGACACTGGGCCTGAGCTGCTACCCTTATTATGAAGATGAATGGTGAGAAGGTGTAATTCAACCCATAGCTCCAATCCTGTAGCAGCGCATCCACCTGAGTGGTCTAGTTTCCAACTGTGGAACCTGCATGTTCAGTCTTGATGCAAATAAATCTCTGATCAAGGTACCCCCTCGATGGCACAGAAATTGGAACATCTGTAGGTGTGACTGCCAGTCACAGAAGTTATGTCTGGAATTGAGAATTCCAGGTGCCTTGGTGTTGGGACATCCCAATAGATGCATTGCAGAAACAAATTAGTCTTTGGCTATGTCCATAAGCCTCTTAGGCCTTGTAACTCCCAACTTGTTGACATACTTTACTGAAGATACATTGTCCATCTTCAACAGTTTGTCATATCTGACTTTGCTTGAATGCAGATGAGTGAAGGGCCCTGCTAGTAGTTCCACACATGCGGTTCAAACAGGTCATCTCCATTCTTGCATCCATTGCCATTGTAACCTCTTCTGAATAAGACAATCCCTTCTGTAGATGTTTGATCTGCATTCTTGGCAGGACCCTGTGATGTAGGGGACTCAGAGTTATCATCTGTATAGACCATTATAGCAGTCCCACTATTCTGGAGAGAGTCCAGACACAAATCTGTGCTACATCTGTCGTCTTCCTCACTTCCTTCTTGATCAAGTTGATCTTGGTAAGGTGCAGTCCCAAGGTTGCTCTCTGAGAGTTCATAGTGAAAACTAGAATTTCCATTCTGTACTTCGGTTCTATATAGGACAAGATCTGATTGATAATAAATCCCAGCATCTCCAGAAGCGATATGGCCAACTGAGCTTGATTCAGCAGTGACTGTCTGTCCTGTGAAATGAGGATCATGTGTATTCAAGCTATATTATTGGTCTGCAACCATGTGTATGCAAGCATACCAAAACTGGATTTAGGAGTTCTGAAAAACACCATAGGGTGGAAAAGAGTCTGAAAAGAAATACCTTGAACCCCCTTATCGGCTCCCACTACAGAAACCGAGGGAAAACTCCAAGAGGTGGAAAAATAGGGATAATGGGGAGGATGTCCTTTATGTCTGGTCACATAATCCAGTTTCCCTTTACTGAAAAGCTCTCTCATGAGATGGATTTCTTCTGTATTAAAGAGTCTGTAAAATAGCCATCCATAGAACTTCCTCAGGTTTATCAATGGACATACTCCTTTGTCCTTCCTTTGTACTATGAAAATATTGCTTAAGAATCCTCTTGAATGGAGAAATGATCTTTCGAATACCCCTTTGCTCTCTAAGGGCCAGATGTAGGAAACAATTTGCGACTCGCAAACGGCAAAAATTGCCGTTTGCGAGTCGCAAATCGGAGTTTCCTATGCAGAAATGCATTTGCATTTCCGACTCGCAAATAGGAAGGGGTGTTCCCTTCCTATTTGCGACTCGCAGTGGTATGCAATTCCATTTGCGACCGCGTATGCGGTCGCAAATGGAGTCGCAGTTACCATCCACTTGAAGTGGATGGTAACCCACTCGCAAATTGGAAGGGGCCCCCATGGGACCCCTTCCCCTTTGTGAATGGACCACAAAATATTTTTTCAGGGCAGGTAGTGGTCCAAGGGACCACTACCTGCCCTGAAAAAATACAGAAACAAAAGGTTTCGTTTTTTTTTTTAAGTGCAGCTCGTTTTCCTTTAAGGAAAACGGGCTACACTTGAAAAAAAAAACTGCTTTATTTAGAAGCAGTCACCGACATGGAGGTCTGCTGACTACAGCAGGCCTCCATATCTGCGAGTGCCCATAGTCGCTATGGGGCCGCAATCTGCGACCCACCTCATTACTATTAATGAGGTGGGTCTTTGCGACCCCATAGCGACTCGCAGACGGTGTCTGAGACACCGTTCTGCATTGCAAATTGCGAGTTGCAATGTTCGAGTCGCTCGGACTCGCAAATTGCAACTCGCAATTTGCAATATTGCTACATCTGGCCCTAAGTTTGCATTTCCCAGTCTGTAATAGAACAGACCTCTTTCGAAATGGTAAGTGAAGGAGACCTTATAGTTGTCTCAGGTTCCCTAAAATTCTATCCGAAACCAGTGCAATGTTTGTAGAACTCATGCATCTAAGGCGATCTTCACCCACTTGTGCAGTTGCTCTGTGTCCTGCCCCAGGACCCTGCTTTACTACGGAAGAATACTTTATTCTTACATATGATATTGAAGGGCTCTACAGATAATAACAGTCAATGTCTTTTATTTGCTGAATTCTAAATGCTGCCAACTCTTTCAGAATGTCTCCTGTTAATTTATTTCTTGAGGGGAAGAAGAGTGACTATCCATTTTTAATCAGTCTAGTCCAATTGCTTTGTTCCTTGGTTTCCTCTGGAACCTTGGTTGACAAATCTTCCGGCTAAGTGTCCCTGTCTACTCCCATGCCCAACCCACCCATAAACACTGAGGATCAAAACCCAATTTAGGGAGGATTGTGTCTTATTCAAAGCGTTAAAGGCTTGAGCAGATTCGGAGAGGTCTTTACGAACTTGTCTCAGAATAGGTTCCCTTTCGCCTTCAGGCCTGACTCTGAAGAGGCCAACTCACCCAGTTTGGGGTCTAAATTCAGAAGAAGAGAACATCTGTGATTCATAGACAGGGCGCATTTGGTGTTGCCCAAAATGTCTACTGTATGTTTGGACCAGTCTGAAAGAATCACCAGGTCAATCACATTACCCAACCACTTGGCCTCATCTTCCATCACCATTATTTTCATTAGGGATCCAGTTATGTGCATGAATCTGTCCTGACATGGGCGCTGGGATCTATTAATACCATGCTTGGGGTCTTTTACAGCTTTCCCAGGAAGATTTACATTGAGGAGTCGAGTTTGGGATAGGCTGCAACTTTGCCCTCAGTGGAAGGTCATGTGCATTTTGCTCTAATCTCTTTCAGACCTCTGTCAATGGGTTTCCTGATCCTCTACTTTAGATAATAAGTCACTCTGGATGTAGACTTCCACTCTGACAAGTGGGGTTGCTTGATGTGCTTGGGGATTGAATAGGTCCTTCTGGAAATCCCAGTCCTTGGAGATGTTTGCCATCTCAAACTTGAGGTTTTTTTTGGCCTCCACTTCCTGAGGGATGCCAATCCCTTAATCTTTTCCACTCCTTTTCTGAGTCTTCGGTGTGAGGGAATCTTTGTCACCTTGGTTGTGATCAGATCAGATGACCATATTCAGGGCATCAGTTACGAGGCCCTAGAACCACACAACGCCACCGGAACATCATTTGTTTATGCTCCAATGCAACAGTGGGCCGGACCATATTCACCTTTTGTGGCTTTTCATGGCCTTGTAAATATGGGCTCCTTTCACGCATAACACTGTGTGAAAGAGGCGTCCCAGGGGTGTTGCTGTGGGTGTTTCCACAGCAACACCCATGGAATCCGACAAAATTTGATGTATTCCCAGATTTACAAGTCTGGGATGTGTCAGATTCCTATGCCATCTCAGGGGTGGCGTAAGGGTGGCGCAACGGGGAGAAATATCTTTATTTCTCCCCTTTCTATATGTGCTGCATTTTACAGCACATATAGAAGGATGAAAATGCCTCTCATGATTGTTTTTGTGCAGTAAGGGGTCCTTTCCTGCACAAAAACAATCATCCCCGCACAAGTGCAGTGGAAAAGGACAGGAATGTGCTGTATCTTGTAGACCTGGCACATTCCTGCCCTTTTGTTTTGACGCAGGGCAGGGCAGTAAAATGGCTTGCAACACTGCCCTGTGCCAAAACTTTGTAAATGAGGCCCTCAGTCTCCTATTACGACCTGTTTCATCCTGTGAGAGGTCTACTTGAAGTGTCCACAGGATATGTTGTAGTTTTCCAAATGAGTCTGCCAACTTATTGGGCACTTTAAAGCCTGGCTTCCCACTCAGGGCCCCACTTGCATCTAGCTGATGTGTCTGTGCAGGATCACGTAAGGAGCCTTTTGGGGGGTCCAAGCACGGATGCTTGTCATCTCAACAATGCCATAGACATTGCCATCTCAATAAAATTGGAAACTGCCAAATCAGTTATAGAGATTAACTCCAGTTCTGTCTTGTAGGACTCAGACACCTCACCCCCCCGACATACCTATGGCTGATAGCCATGTTTTTCTGATGTATTGCCATGCAGGCAGTATAAACCTAAACTATCTACCTACTCCCGAATAGTAAATTGGGAAAATCACCACCCAACGAGCTAGATAACCCTAGGTAAAACAGGTGAAATTTGCGAAAAATGTAGTAAATCAGCAGGACAACCTCTGGGTTTGTAACCCCTTAATATGGTAAAATGTGCACCAGCTGATTCACAAAATTGCAGATGCAAACTTTCTAGGCAGAAGCAATTGCTCCCAGAGAAGAATGAGTTACTGGATCCCTCACGCAGGCAGGCACTCAGGCTAAGAGCAAAGCTCTGCGCTCTCCTCTCCACAAACGGTTGATGCGAGGCTTTCCCTGTCCCTTCCCAGCAAACAGTGCCTCTCCTAGCGATTGCAGCACTGTGAGAGACACAGGCTTAGAGAATCTGCTGGCATGAAGAAAAGGAAAATGTCAAAAAAAAATACAGGGTGCAACCCCAGTGTGTAAAAGTTAGAATTAAAAAAACTGTTACATTCTGCAAATATATTTGAAGATAAAACAGTCACAATCAGCATTAAGTAACAAGGATAAACCACTTAACTATGGCTGCACAAGCAGCAAAGAAAGAGGATGAGGGGCTGAGGTAATGCTTATATACTGTAATGGACACCATTATTGGTTGTTGGTGTCACATGCTAAAATGTCATACTTATTGGATTGATGATCATTGTAGTATTTTTCTTGGCTGCTGTGAAAACAGTAAAGAAAGTTAAGAATAATTGGAGTCTCTGGTCCTGACAAATTAAAGTGGGATATAACCCTGAGACCAGGGAGGCTCTTGAGGTGGAATAATCCTTAGGATGGAGGGGTAATTGTTAGCACGTCGGACCTTAATAAGTAAACTTACAAGGAGACGCGAATAGGTCGATGAACCTTTTGACTCGCTTCAAGGTTTTCCCACCATATATCCCCAACATGCACAGATCAATAACCAATAACAATCAATAACATTAGTGATCAGTAGGAGTCAGTAATATCACACATCATGACCTTGCAGTCACGAATAACCACACCTTTGTGTAAAAGTTAGAATGTTTGTTTCTCTATATTAACAAGTCTAATGTTACGTAACTCATTCTCAAAATAAAATGATAAACATACAGCAACAACACTGGCTGACCAAAGCGGCGAAAGAATCGCAATCTAATCAAAGCTAGAGCTACTACACATTCCAAGGTTACAGTACAAATTAATAGCAAGAATAACTGCGCAAACGATATAACATACATTTAGAATTCAGCAAATAAAAGACATTGATATTATCTGTAGAGACCTTCATTAGTGAGAACTCTAACTAATATCAGATTAGAATAGCACGTTTGGCCTTCCTGCAAAACAATTCAGTTAACATGAATTTGGAAAACAACTAAGTATGGCTGTATCAAAAATAGCGGTTGGTACCTAGAAAGCAAATTGATATAGCAATCATTCACATTGACAGTATACCTCTCCTCAAGTGGATCAGCAACCTAAGACAGTCTTCATCATCAGGACATCAGTCTGGTCAGTGGGGCATCAGGATTCAGCATCAAAGTTCAGAAAAAAAGCAAAGTCTCTTTAAGCAATAAAGTTAAGTATGTCTTCTCAAGACGGAAAAATAGGCAAAAATGAGGTGCATATTCTCAGTGCAGTTCGGCTAAGTTAGATTTCCTAAAACTACTTCCCATGTCCCTATTGTTTCAAGAATCGCATGTTTCCCGTTAATCCAATGAAAATAAAACTCCATATCTAAAGTCTCTGCTAGTACATGGTTCACATGTCGATGATTAGCTCACATTCTTCTGTTCTAGTCATTGTCCTCATCAGGTAACAATATTGTTTCAGCTTATTCTCCAGTCAGTAAACTTATTGTCTTCTCCTGGGAAAGTCAGTCTTACACACATTACATTAAACATTGTTGCACTCGCAAGTACATCATCTCTTAGCAAGCAGTTCTCATGAGAACGGATATAAGCTACAAGCATTTGGTCAGCACAGTGGAAAATCACAATTTAATTCTCTAAGCATCCATTTTGGAAGTCGGTTAAGAAATGCAGCTTGACATGAGGCTATGCAACTAGGCCAGGACCTCGCTAAGTTAAGGCCTACGGTTAATAAGACTTACACATAATACATAACCCTCAGTATGACATATTACTACAGTAATACAACATAAGTTCAACATTTCATATTAATAAGCCATTTATAAGTACCCTTTGTGAACATTGGCAGCCATTCTGGTGTGCACGCCTTCAAATGTGTGCATTATTTTTCTCTACATTATTACATTGTCTATGCAAATTCAACACTCGGAATACATGAATAATCTAGTGTCAGGGTATCTTGATGAAATGCAGAAGGGGAAAACGTAATAAAAATACTTCGGGTACATTAGAACATTTTTTGTTGGTGCCTCCAGTGTGTAGAGTTATAAAAGAAGGGGAGGGGGTTGGACCCTCAATAGAGGTCAAAATGTATTTACCTTTGGGAGATATCTGTGCTTTTCTAGGTTCCCTTCCCCTTTGCCGCCATGCAAGAGTTGAAGCATTACTAACCCGAAGATGGAGTTGGGAATATAATAGAGGCTTATTGCTGACCTTTATTAGAGTAGGTTGTGTAATATGTGCTCATCATTTTATAGTTATTTTCCCTATTAGGTATCAATGAGATGGAGCACTTTAACCCACAGAAGGATTTTTTGATTCTGTATAAACTTCTAATCCCATCTATTTGAGTGAATATTCCAGAGAAGCTGTGTCCTGAAGAAAGCTCAATGCACCCATTATGGGCGATTAAATGGGCAGAAACAGGTTGACCTCTCTATAAGGGTGAAATTATTCCTCTTTCATTTGAACTCTATGTACTGGGACAGCGATAAACATCTTTCTAGTCTACCAGAAGGTAGTTTTATTGTTTTCCTCTCTGCATTGCATCAAGATAAGCCCACACCCTTAACCTGGCTAGGTTACCCCAGAACCCTCTGGTTGTTTCCACCTCAAGAGTTCCTGTTTCTGCAAACAACATGTATTAGGCCTCATGAGATTATTTTCCTTTTAACATGGGATCTTCTTGTATTCACATATCACATTAGCAAAACAAGACTTTTAACATGCTTTTGATGTTCTTGAAGTATTATATATATAGATGAAGGGGCAAAATCACTATTTTTTAAAGAAGCAGGGCAACCAAAGTTGCTGCCCTTCACTACGTGAAGGTGAGAAAACAGCACAGCACCGTATCTACTGAGATATAACACTGCTGGTCTCTTTCCAAGTGCTGGAAAACTTGATGGCTACTTAGCGTAATGCACATAATCTGCATCATAATACAAAGGGGTCTGCATTTGTTTAGCACAGGTTTTGTAAAGGAAGGGTATCTTTCCAGTGTAAAATACTATGCTTAGACCTACATTTTTCCCACTTGGTTTCTGTGCTGTACAGTGCCGCACACATGCAGAGTTAGAAACGTGGAAAAAAAAGTGTTCGCTACTTTCTGCCTACCTCAATGAAGCCTGAGTTTTGGCACAAAGCTCTGTTTACAGATGTTGGTGATTAGGGCTTTGTGTGAAAAACCTTAAGTGGTTTCATGGCAACACTTGCCTCTTCATGAACCCTTAAATGGGAGAAATACATCTGATCAAAAAATAAAATAGCAAAAAATAATATGTCATGGTCCGATTGCACTTTATTAATTTTTTTTTAACACTCGACCTATTTTGCTAGCAGAAATTCTCAAAGATATTTCTGTGACATAAGGTAGCACAGTTGGCAAAATAGCTCACTGAATAAGTGCTCTCCAACCATATCATTTGTCAATTTATGACAGCAAATATGAATCTCAACAGGCTTCTCTCGACTGATCTTTCTGAGGACAGTAACGTGAGCACCATTACATTTGGTAATAGTAAGACGTGTTATTTGAAGTGACAGAGAGAGAAGTGCAGTTTGAACAACTATATCAAAAAATATTATTGTTTCAGTATTTTTCTAAAACCAATGGCATGTTCCACATGGTGCATTAACCTGATTACCTTGTAATTCTATAATTTCCTTGGAAATGTAAATGTAGCATTAACTGTGTTAGAGCATAGAATGTTGGCCTGGAGTCCACACCTGAATACTTATACTTTTAATTACTTATTGCAGAAGTGTAGAATACTTTTTAAAGTTATTTCCCTGGATCAAGCCCAGTCGACTTGAGCGACGATAATTGTCTGGGGTGCAGAATATGGGCATCCTTTGCAGCTGACTCAAGCAGTATAAATGTTGGTTTCTTGTTTGTCCTGAACAAATACTTAATCTCAATCTTAGATACTGTTGTGCAGGTTGACCTTTTAGGAGGTCTGGGCGAGGAAGGCTGTCTCTTAAGCATTCCTGCTATAGCTTTGAATATCATTCCAAACACCATTAATGTCAAGCCACCATGGTTGTGTCTTTTTTAAGTAGTTTTGGAATACTGCCAGCTTTTCCTCTGATGAAACTGTTCTAAGTCCCGTCTTTAAAGAATTCTTCTGTATAAAAAACACAAGTCTCCAAATCTCCACACCCTGTTTTGCAAACAAGTTTCCAGAGGAGGGACCAGGCTAGTACTCCTATTCTGGTCCACATTAAAATGTTCATTTCCAATGGTTCCATAGGATATCTCTCTAGCAGCAACAGCATCCATTGTCCACAGGACATTCTGAACTCCCCTGCCACAAGAGATGTTCCAAATGGGCAAACAAGAAAATGTCCTGTTGGAACTGGTCTTCTGGTTTTCTTGTAGCTAATATTCTAGAAGGCTAACAGTTGCCTCTTTGCCAATACCTTCTGCAACCTTGGGATACAGGAGGGAAGTTCTACAGGGGCAAGCAGGCTCTCAGGCAGGTAATTGAACCCAAGAGCACTGTGGGGTCAGCTTGATGCAACTGCCATACATGGAAGGCAGTATTGGACCTTAGAGATTCAAGCTACAAGCTAGACATCTCCACTCTTCAATGCTCAGGGTGGCAGGTGGTAATTATTCAGTGCAGCAAGGAGTGAGGCTCCCTTCTCTTAATCTTTTCCTTGCATTTCTCTCCTGAGAATGGCAGCTGGCTGATCTGGCTGGGGAGCGGCTCTATGTCTAGGCTCCCGGAGGTCTGAGAACACTTGGATTTGAGCTAGAAGGGGTGTTTCCCAGACTACTATGTTGGTTGTCAGTGTGGTGGGGCTTCTTCAAGCACTACAAAGAAGCCTTCCGGGCACTGGTAACCACGCTTCATTTACTGCTGGAGAAAGTTATTCTGTGCTTGGGAACGGCTGACAGCTGCAGTTTTTAAAACTTCTGGACTTTGTCGGGCCATTTTTGGCATTCAGATGACCGGTCCAATGGGCCCTAAGACTGTGGGCGGCAGTCCTCCTAAATGGTCTGCCTTAAGAATGGCTAAAAAAACTGCAGACTCAGAGCCTGATGGATCCGGAGCAAGAGTGGGGCAGGTGAGCAGACGGCGCCCACCATTAGGAGCTTTAAACTGAGGCATCAGAGAATAGAGGGAGGGGGGACCCTCCCCCTTTCCCTGGAGTCTAGTCCCTCAATTATGGCCCTCCTGCATGGGCCTTCACCCTGGCAAGACACAGAGATTGAAGAGCTGGTGACTGACTCTGAGAAGGGGCAGAAATCCTTTTCAGGCTCCCAGCAAGACACCAGTTAGCCGGCAGCTTTGAACTCAGTCGAGGCCACGGAGACAGCTATAGCTATAGTGGCGGCTGCTGTCAATGAGAAAACACACCTACATCATCAGCTGGGGGACCCACTGAAAGCCACCCCTCTTCTCAAAATGCAGAACAAAAAATAGAGGGCTCTCATGGACTTAAAGAGAATGCTGTGAGATAGGGGGCACGGGCAGGCTGGTAATCAAGGATGGGTTATTCAATTTAGGTGGCTGCAAAGAAGTCGGTCCCTCCCCCAATCTTAGTAAGGCACATGGACCTCTTAGAAGTCCCCATAACAGTAGGAGGGGGAAAGCGTGGTCTGTGATAGATGGTAATTCATGTTTATTTTCCTTATCAGAAGGCATGGAATGGTCAGACGAGGACTCTGATGCAACTTCTGACTCTAGTTATTAACATGTAAGTGACATGGATCAAGATATTGTGCTTACCGCCTGTAAGACTAGCAAAAAGAGTGCAGGAATGGGCAACACTGGGAAAGGTCTGTAGTGGGACTATTCGCCAACTGAGCAGCTAGTTGGTGGTTTGACGATGGGTCTTGAGGAAATACAAAACTCTAGTCCCCCCATTGTTGAAGGCATTTTATCAATGCATTATGTCACACAGAGAAGAGACTAGGCTTGACAGCCACAGGACTCAAGCGGCAACACATAAATTACAAGGAGTGGTTCGTAAAATGGCTAAGTCTTGTGCTGCCATTGTGGACTGACTGCCCAACCTAGAAACTAGAACATCAGCTCTGGAGGTTGATCTGGCGGGGGCTCAGGGTCAGGCAAATGCATATGAGGCCCAATTGACGGATGTTTGATAGAAGCTAGAGGATCAAGAAAAACGCCAGTGCCGGAACTGCCTATAGAAATAAGGGGTACCAGAAGGCAGAGAAGGCTCCGATATTAGGTTGTTTGTTGTGAAGTTATTTTAGAAGGCCCTCCTTGAATTGGTGGGCTGGAGATGGTCCCAGGAGGTGCAATGTGCACACAGAGTACCCCAGCTGCAGAAACAGTCTAAAATAAATATGGAAAGACCCAGGGTGATACTAGTGTATGGTGCAGGCCTCAAAAAATCTAGTCACCCATTTGCTATGGCGAGTCATATTTTATCAGGTCAAGCTATTTTTAGAACCTACTCACCCCTTCTGGTGAGTTGACAAAGAACAGGTCATCTGTTCCGTAAGAAAGTGAGGCAGCAATAAAGACGTCTTTAAATCTTGTTCTTGTCACATTTACTCTGTGTTTAGAGACATAAGTCAAAAGTCAGTTTGTCTTCTTGCAATTACTTTTCCTTCTTACTACAGAGTTCCAGGATTTTGTAAGGTCAACTGTCTGACATGCTGTACAAAGTGTGAAATGAAAGACTGTACAGTGTCAGGTTTTTCCTGACACATAACATTTAAATAACTATGTAAACTATACAAACATTAAAAAATATATTTCAATAGTTGTGAAAGACCATTTTTTGTACTTCTGTTTGATGAATAAAATATTTTTATAGGATGAAAACAACTCAGAAACTTAACTTGGTGATACTTATGGGAAAAAACACAGGTATTTAAAGCTCTGGTTTCTTTAGACTATAGTCATGGGTTGGTAGACATATGGAATTATTTTTAAAAAACGAACCCTGACTTCTCCTATTTTTCTTGTCCACATAGAAAGTTTTGTCGGTTAAACTACTTCTGGGTTTCTGCCGTTTTAGCGGGTATGGCAGACATACAGAAGCTTCCTATGCTTTTTTCAGATCATAATCCACCTATTTTTGAAGTAGGAGAGTTGAGTGGTGTTAGACCTCCAGGTCAAATGGACGTTTGACAGGGAATATTTGCAAAGCACTTGCTATATTGAATATATGAGGAACTGAGTAACAGAGTTTTTTTTACTTAAATACATATAGCGTCTCACGAAAGATGGTGTGGGACGCTTTTACAGCAGGGGTAAGAGTTGAGACTATCTATTATGTTGCCAGCCAGAAGAAGCATCCAGAAGCAGAGATCAAGGGATTTTGCAGACAGTTGGCTGTTTTGGAAGAGAGTCACACCCATGGGATTATTTCAGGACAGGATGTCACACAAATCTAACAAGAAATTGCAATAGTAAAGGCAAAGTTTAATAGTCAATATGTCAAGGTGTTGGCAGAAAAATATCAATCACACAAAACTGAATGCTATGAATACAATGAAACTATAGGTAGACACCTCACCTTGAGCAATAGGCAAAAGGAAGTGAATAGTAATATTGATTGTATCAAAAGGGGTGATGTGACCTCTGCCACAGACCTTTTAGACATTGTTACAACTTTTAAGGCTTATTATACCAAACACACTCCGCAAACACCCTTTCCACTGGT
Organism: Pleurodeles waltl; assembly: GCF_031143425.1. NCBI lineage: Eukaryota > Metazoa > Chordata > Amphibia > Caudata > Salamandridae > Pleurodeles > Pleurodeles waltl. Next base: position 603,106,998 of record NC_090449.1, read on the forward strand.
GGTAAGCCAGGGGAGACATCAGGTGCTTTATGAAGAAGTCAGTGCAAGAACCTAGAAGCAGATATTCCATCAGAATAAGTTGTCAGTGTGTTAAAGTCCCTGGCTTCAGGGAAAACAGCAGGCCCCGATAGAATTCCTCTTGAATTTCATAAAATGTTTTATCCTGAGTTAGCTCTGTTTATATTAGATCTTTTTTTAGGAGGACTCCCCAATCATGGCAGGGCACAAATATTGTGATTTTTCTAAAAAAGAACAACCCCCTGATAATCCTGGCTCATTAAGTCATATTGATTAATGCTGATCCTAAATTATATGCTAGGATTTTAGCAACTCAGCTGGGGGGGGGTCATAGCCCATTTAGTCTCGCCGTGGCAACACAGGTTCATACCAGTCAGAGATGTGTTGGATCACATCTGTTGAGCTATCACTCTGTTTGATATAGTGGAGGCCATGGAAGCTCGAATGGCTATTATTCTCCTAGACCCGGAAAAAGCATTTGATTGAGTATCATGGTGTTATTTAAGGTCAGTGCTGAAGCTAAAATGGTTTGGCCCACAGCTGGTTCAGAAAATTAAGGGCATTGTATTATGCACCTTCTGCAGGTTACATTTTATGGGCCAAGAATCTCAGAAGATTACTATTACGGAGGCACATTACAGGGATGTCCCTGCTCTCCAATTTTGTTTGCCCTCTATATAGATGTATTCATTGAGGAGCTCACCCAAAGCCAGACTATCAAACCAGTCTGGGTAAATCAGTTTGACACTAAGGTGTTAGCTTTTGCTGGTCACATTGCAATAATAACTCCAGATCGGCATACCGCTATGCTGGAGGTTGAGAAAATAGCTGTGGAATTTGGGAGAAACTCTGGGTAGCCAATATTAATCTGAATGACACCCGTAAGGTGGATGCCACTTCATATGTAGGCATTAAGATAACATCCAAGGTAAACTCTCCATAACAGATTAACCTTGATCCTTTAATAAACAATATAAACTCCGATTTAAAGCATATTCATAGCCTTCTTTATCTCTTATAGGAAGATGTAATGTGTTTAAAATGCTGGTTCTGCCTAAGGTGTTGTATCTATTTTGAACCATACCCCTTGAACTGGATTAGTCTCTGCTTTGGAAAATCAATTTAATGTGTATTCATGTCGTGTGGCAGTACAAGAAGATCCGGCGGGCCCCACGAGAGCGGGGGGCTGGTCGATTCCCAGTTTGTTATTTTACTATTGGTCTGCCCTTCAGCAGATGGTAGTTTTGTTTTCGGTAGAAAGGTGTAGCTCATTGGGGACCGAAGAAGATGTGAGACTTCCTAAAATTTCTGAGCTAGCGCCCAGATAGATAGAGCCTAGTTACTATTAAAAAAAAAGTGAGGTTCAAGGCTCTGGCTGCAGCCTGGAGGGTCTGGCAGAAGGTTAGTAAACTAATGGGTATTAAATAATTTAATCGGTATACTCCCCTCTTGTTGTCTCTGCTTTTTCCAACAATATCCTATGATCTCTTTGGGTAGCAATGGGAGCTTTCTAGTCTCAATAAATTAGGTGATCTCTATCTAACTGACCAGCTATCTGCATTTTCTGATATCAGCATGAATATGAGTTAGGTAACAGGACCTTCTTTATGTACTTTACAGATAAGAGATTTTATTTGAAAAAATTGGACAGACCACTTTGTCACTGGAAAGAGTTCCCCTTTTAGACATCATTCCGCATTCAGGATGTAAAATAGAGCAACTGTATACTGTTCTGATCAATCCGGTTCCCGACAACCTAAATCATCAGGAAGAGTATTGGGCTAAAAAGGCTAGGTGAGGAGGCTGTGGATATTTTGATGTTGAATAGTGTAGGGATGAAAATGCTTCTCTCTTCTAATTTGAGGGCCCAATATTATAAAACGATGTTTAGATTGTACTTTACTCTGGCCAAGCTGTTTGTCTGGGGTAAGAGGGTGGATGATAAGTGCCCTAGATGTGGCGAAGGACCAGCTTACACACTGCATATGTTTTATAGTTGTGAGAATTTGCAGGCCCTTAAAGAAGGGATAGAATCCTTCTGGTGAAAGCTTTTTGGAGAAAAGATCTGTATCATTCCCATTATAATCGATTGAATATGTGATATGTATTGTAAAATGAATGTTGTTGTAATGTCCACATGTATGGAATGGAGTTTTGTATTGTCAAGTCAATATATGTCTATTTGGGATTTAATAAAATAAAGTTTTAAAAAACATAGGATATTTTAAAGGCTAAAACTATTCAGTGATTGGTGGTGTCCCTCAGCGAATACAACAATATCTAGGTTTACCCTCCTACATTTCTTTTCAGTGTGATCCTATTTTCTTCTAATTGATAGGTATTTTGTCACAACGCTATGCCACACTCCTTTGCACCACAATCCCAACGTCTTGATTCCTTTATTCAGCTGTGCCGAGCTCCATCAATGTACAATTTACAGCCTTGGTGTGTCCACTTACATACACAATACGTCAAAGAAAATGTCCACCCCTATGTCCCTATCTGCTAAAGGCCTCCTGTGGGCTGGGCTCCAGAGTTTGGTCCCTGCACCACAACCTAAAAAGAGAAGGGTGTAGGAAGGACTATTCGGAGGCAGATGTGACTTGAAATGGGAGGGGCTCATCTTTACTCACCATCCTGGTTTTTATGTGTGTTCTGTTGGTTCTGCCAGCTGCTGGTTGTGGATGAGCAGAGGAGTGAACTAAGGTACAAAGTTACACAGGATTGTGTTGCTTTGGCAGCACACAATGGGGTGCAAAATCAACTCAGCCCTTAAAATTCAATTTATCAAGCCCTGCAAGGCCACCTTGTGTGGCCCTGTGTGGCTTGATAAATCCAGAGTTATGCAAAGCATAGCAAATCACTGCATTGTGTTACTCTGTCCCAGGGAGGCATTCCATGGGTGGTGTGTGTGTTCCCACGCAACACCCATGGATTTTGATGTATTCACAGATTTGCCAGAAGTGGTAGACCTGGGAATACGCCAAAGCTGCTACACTTCCACAGGTGAGTTATATGTTTATTTCTCCTCAGTTTTTCTTTGTTCCATGTGTGCTGCATTGTGCAGCACACATAGAAAGAGACAAATGCACAGAGGGTTGTTTTTGTGGAGGGAGGAAACACTTCATGCGCAAAATCAATCCTGCGTACAATGCAGGCACTCTTGCAACATGGTGCATAAGTGCCTGCGTTGGGGTGAGGCAGCATATTGTGCACCAGCGCTGTCAATAGGCAGGAAAGCATCATATAACGTTGGATACGGCACATTGCTGCTATTTCCATGTCATGCAGTGCAGCGCAGCAAGCTGACTTGCTGCGCTGCATGACTTGTTAATGAATGTACTCCATGGTGTAAAGTGGCAGGCATCCCATCCAATCTTCCTTCTGTTTTTTCCCAGTGTGCGCCAGCGTAAGGTCTCTGTGCATTGCAGCCAAGGCTATGTGCACCAAGAACTTGCAGCTACAAAAATTAGTGGCAAATACCACTCCAAACCTTTGTTTACAACAAGGATGAAGAAGGTGCATTTCCACACATAGAACTCCATGTAATAGTTTTGCAATGTGGATACATATGCCATTACGTGGTTTTGTTACACAGGCAAACACACTGTAGGTTTAGAAAATGACAGTATTGCAAAGGTTGTACTATTATATGATTTACTGAATATTCTCAATTGGAGCACTGTTCATTGAGTGGGTAAACGTCTGGAGCCTGTACAAGAAGACAAATGTACAGTAATTTGCGCAATTACCTAACACATTTACAATTTTGTGCGCAATTTACTGGGTAATAGCATGATCTCCTTGCTGAGAGGTAGTTTTTGAAATCTGTGACATGGAGGAAAACATGGACTGTGTGGGGACAAGGGAATCAGAAAAATCAAGTGCCATCACTAGATGTGTGACATGCTTGCTTCCCTTGTTAGTCCTTGAAATTTTTCCAGTGCAGATAAACTCTACCAAGGTCAACTTTCCCATTCAAGAGGTATGCCTTTGTCCTCATCGGCATATCCAAATGTTTCTCCTTAAGTCTGTTTCTCAATTAAGACTTGATAGTGTTCATGAGTCTGAATCCTCATTCAGAACTTTCACACAACACTTAAAATGTTGTACAGACATAAACAAGCTGAGACATCATATTATATTGAGCAGCATTGTGCATTGTGTAATTCACCACGGTTTTTAAAAATGGTTAACAACCCATCCATTGCATGTTCTTCCATCACATATATTCTCTGTATTGTCAAAAAACATCGTCTGGTATTTCACAATAACCCAAAACTAAGACTCTCTTATACTTTTCAACAGGTCTTTGTACATTCTCACACCCAAAGTCAAAAAGCAATTGCGTTACTGTACTGTTACCTGAAATGCAAAACTTGCCCATTCCTTAGCTTCATCTTTAGGGAACCTTTTTTGCATGTGCTCCCAAAGGAAGGAAGCAAAAGACAAAAGTGGCTGATTGTTGAACTCTTGGTCTTCCTTGTGCAAAGCACTCAGATCTCTTTCTGTGCTTCTCCAAAAGATAGTGCCACCTGAGCACTGTTCCTTAATTTGGCCAATTATTGCTTGTGCATACTGTACAGCTTCAACAGTGGTCAAAGAGCTTTTTTGGAATAGTTTGCACAAAGATGCAAATTAATGCACAATATCATTAAGTACTCCACAGGAAATATGGTATTCTGATTCAGATAACTTTTGTAGCAATATTTAGCACCTGTGCAATTCTCTTCAACTTTCTCATGCTCAAAGTACTCAAGAACAACCTCATAATTATGCACTAGTGTTCCAAGTGCAAAATGCCTTGAAAGCCACAGCACAACATTCAGTGGCTAAAAGGAGGCCACTTCATATTCAGTGACTGATGCAACTTAATTTGCTTGGATTTCCTTACAAGAAATCTGGAGAACACACTCTAGGCAGTCTTCAATAGTGTCTCCATCTCTTTTATCATTTGTACCTTCTTCCATCAGTCTAACTCGGTGGGTGACACAATGCTGTTCAACTAGATGTGGAATTGATTGTTTAAGGTGAGAAGCTATACTATTGTTTGTGCCGAGCATCACAGATGCTGCATTGATGTCCATATGACCATTTACATAAGGTCCATCTCATTGGCAATTTAGAGGTCTTTCACAGCTGTAATGATAGCCTTAGCATTGCAAGTAGTCTATGCCTTCAAGCAGTGTGTTCTGCTGTTTTGATGTTACAGATCGAAACTTGAAGTACAGATGGTCATTTTTGCAACAGAAATATCTGTGCTGTCATCAACTATCAATATGTGATATTGTGTGTTACAAAGTTCTGCCTTAGCTTCAGAGCATATCATGCTGTTGATGGCCTCAAGGAACTCAAAGGCATAGGCTTTCTTCTACAGCTTTCTGGCATTTACACATACAACTCTAGGTGTTCAGGGTGGTCATAAACAGACTACGTTAAAGCGTTCATTCTGACTGTCAGCAGCACATTGTTAATACGGATCTTTATCTCCTCATCTTTGCTGTTCAAACAGTTCTAGTATCTTTGTTCGGTCAGTGGCAGTTTCTGTCAGCTTTGTGTGCATTCCAAAACCATATCGGACACCAGCACTTCTGTTTCTCAGTAGCACCAGAGCAAATTTATGAATGTTGCTACTTAAAGACATTTCAGGTAATCGAGTTTCCAGCCATCACTCCATTTCTTGCCTGTAGAAAAGTCCCCAAAAATGTTCCGTTCAGCACATGTTGTACAAATCAGGCCCACACTAAACTCTTTTGAAACAGTTCCCCAACTTGTATGCAAACAATGCTTCGTAGTTTCTGGGTCTCAGCCTCCACAATTTCCTTCATCCATTCTTCTTTGGTACCAGGCAACATTTCTTTCTTTGTGGTAAAGAACCACCCTCCAGAGAAGTTACAGCTTTGTGCTTGAACATTTCAATAACTGGTCTTAGCCTGCTAAGCCACAAACCCTGGAAAAAAGGTTTATCTTGGTGCCTTTGCTCATGAATACAGTCTGTCACACAATAGTAAGGCATCTCAGGAAACATGTAGCAGGTAATTACCTCAATTATTCCTGCTTGTTCTCACTGCTGTCCATCCAAACCTATATGTAGTACAGTCTGTAAAGCCAAGCAATAAAACAAGAATTGGCTAAAGCACAGTGTTATATTACAGTGTGCCAAGTGCACCACAATGAACTGCCAAGTAATTACCATTTTTTTCTGCTTACTGTTAGTAAAGTTTACAATAGAAGAAAAGATGGTTAAAGCACATTAGTATTTTGCAGCGTACCAGGTGCACCATAAAAGAACTCTACGAAACAGGTGGCCGTTATTGTGCTAGTACTCATGTATGCTCATTCAAATGTATGGTACTGTCTGCAAAACCTACAATAAAAAAAATGATTTTCAGCACATAGTTATATTACAATGCACCAGGTGAACCACAAGGGAACTCTACAAACAATTATCTGTTGCTGTACAAGTACTCATGTATGCCTGTTCAAATGTGTGTGTGTGTGGCCCTGTTTGCAAGCCTGCAATGGAAGAAAAGATGATTAAAGCACATTGTTATATTGCAATGTACCCAGTGCACTACAAGGGAAATCTACCAAACAGGTACCTGCTGTTGTGCTGGGACTCACATATGCCCACTGAAATGTGTGGTAGCGTCTGAAAAACCTTCAATAGATGAAAGGATGGTTACATGATGTTGTTACATTGCAATGTACCAGGTGCACCACAAGAGACCTCTTGCAAAAATACCTATTTTATCTGCTTGTACTCACTCAACTGTATGTGTACTGGCCCAGAAACCTTCAATAGAAGAAGAGGTGTAGATGGTAAAGGCTGTTTACAAAGTGGACCCTACATCCTTCTAGGGACATGTACAGAATTACCTTGTCTTTATAGGTACTCACTTCTGCCTGTTCACATCCAAATACCTTAGAGTCAGGCAAACCTGTAATCAAACATAAAATATTTAGTAAAGGCTGTAAGAAATACAAATACAATGTACAAAATGATTCCTGAGACCCCAATAGAAAAAGCAAATAAAAGTTAACTGGGGATCCACTTTAAGCAAAAAAGGCATGTGCTTGTATGTTTATTTTTTAAAAGCCATTACACTAAACAGGTTTATAAACCTGCATCGTGTGTTACGCCTTCTGTGATGCAGTTTTCCCTGGTATTCATACTGCACAAGTGGTAAAACTGTGAGAGCTAGGAAGTTTAGATGGAGGGCTGAGCCAGTTATGATCCTTTAGAAGATCCCATATGAAATGATGCAGCAAGTGGCTTGTTAAAACTATGATAAAGAGCCTTTCTAATTTAAACTAACCTATTTCCCTAACACCTGTATTTCAATTGATTTGTAGTACAATAGATTATAGCACTGTAAAATGAGGGTGATGGACTTTGGCAACACCATAATAAATGGGCAGCAAACTGCCACAACTCTAAAACCTGATAACTGACTGTGACATTACACCAAAGACGCAGTAACAGATTGCAACCCGACGAGCCACTCTTCAGACTAAAACATCACTCTAGACTCCTGGGAAACTGAAATCACACTAGATTCCAGAGACCATATTATATTAATACGCCAGACTACTAATACAAATGGAACATCACTTCACTAATTAAACATCACATTGTGTTTATTCTTTGCACTGTTAGTTTTATATGTCAGACTATGTTACATTCCTTTAGCTATTAAGGTCAGACTATGATATCAAAAAATAAAGTTGGCATAACTTTACATCATATCAAAACTACCTCAGAGAGATGGAATATATGTGTAGGCTCCTTTCCTGAACAGATTGCATTAGCAGAGTTTATGGGCATTTCAAAGAAGAAAGTCATAAACCAACAATTATTATGTCATCTTGCCAGTAAAGCAAATACTTAAAAGAACATACACTGAGTCTTACCTACAACTTGCACTTCATTTTGCATCTTCTGTCTAATAAAAGGATTGCTCGAACCTATCATCCAAACCCAGTGGGAGCAAAATGGGACAATATAACCACACACAAAATGCTATGGTCTTGACTGAAAATCAATCTAAGCAATTGCAAACCATGAAAACTCACAAAACCCAGTAGTTGAAGTAAGCTGACCCAAAGCCCACGCTGACTAAATGCCCAAGTACCACTTCTGAGAGGTACTTTTTTGTGTCCTGGCACCAAAGATATTGATTTGCTAAAACTGCTCTCCACCCAACCCAGACCAGAAGAACATGCTTCCCACCTATCTGAAAATGAAAATACCGTATTTGTGATGGAGAATGTACAATGTCCTAAAATATCACAGAAACTATGTAACTACTAGCTCTTATTTAGGTGGATAGAGCTCATGTTATTGACCTCAAACGGATGACTGATTTACTTAGCACAATGCGGATTCAACCTTGTAAAATGCAGGTAATGTGCACACCTGCTGGTGAAGAATATGAGTAATCAAAATACACCATGAAACACTAGGCGGTGTTACACAAGTCTGCTTACCAACCATTAGTATGTAGAATGAGTGTTTTAACCTGTCTCCCTCATTCTACATGCATGTGTGGAGGAGTTGAAAAATCATGCACACACTCTGATCTTGGCCCTTTTGTGAGGCTACAGACGACATGGCATACCATTCCCTGCAGTGACAGTTTGCAGGGAGTCCTTACAGTATTGCACATATGCAGCAGTGCTTCAAGGGGACTGAAGTTGGTGAAGGATCTCTAAAAGGTTCATGGCCAGGAAAGTGTAACTGTGAATTCTTTCTGAGAGGTATGTCTGTAAACATGTGAACCACAATCAAGTGCTTCACATAGCAGCAAACCTAACCAGTATCTTGGGTGTCTGAGTTTTTGGTTACTACAACCAAACATAACACAAGGAGCCTACACTTAAACCATGCAGACCCATTGGCTTTTCCAATCTTTGCTAGCTGTATCAAATAGATGAGTAACAATGATTTTGTTGTGATATTGAGAACTGAAACTTTCTGCCCTTCACACCAGTTTTCTCTACAGTCTCTCACTATTTTAGACACTTAGGCCCCCTTTCTCTCCACATCCTTCCGAAATCCTACATCTGCATATCTCACACATCATCTCTTTCCTCTTCAGCACCATCTTTTAACTCTCTCCTGCACATACTTCCTTTCATCACCTCTACTTCATCGTCCCCCACACACACCACACACTCACTCACTCACTCACCTGGTGTAAGCACTGCATTTGTTTCCCTTTGGAAATCCATTATTTTGAAAGTTGTGCTACTCATCTACACATTTTTCCAGGTAATATTTCCACATGTGTGACCATTGCTGTCTGTGGTCTGTAGAGAGGCCAAAGATTTGAGGTGGATGGCATCTGAATACCTTTAGGACCCACTGACAAGAACTTCCAACATCTTGCTTTGTCTCTTACATTGCCTCTTGCAACCTGTCTCTCAACGCCTCTTTGAATGCCTCCTGAGATGTTTTCCTTAATGTCACTACCAAATTTTCACCCAATGACTCCTCTATACTGTATTCCATTTTCTCATCAAAGACCTCATTCAGTGCCTTTGACAGCATCTCTTCCAGAACCTCTTCAAATTTCCATGCTGGTGTCACTCTCCGGGGACTTACCAATGTCTCTTCTCTGTCTTTTCTTATGCTTCAGTTGCTGAATGGGTTGGAGTCTCCCAACGAGCGTATGCCACAATTATTTCCCATATCTGCTTTGCCGTTGGCCTGATGGTTTTGGCTGGACTAGCGTATGGCATTCGCAACTGGAGGTTGTTGCAGTTGGTGGGATCAGTGCCTATGGCTCTGCTTTTCTTCTACATTTGGTAAGTCAAGAAATGTTGATGCAATCTAATTCAGTAAACAATTCCTTTTAGAACTATGCTTTAAATCTTGAGTATATAAGTGTATAGTAATTACATTTGAGACCTTTTGCTTTTTTTAAATAAACTGAAGAATACTCAGAGGCATAATTATTCTAGAGATAAACAGTATTGAATCATGACAAAATTACACTAGGAAGTTGGCTGTGAGTATGTAGATTGCTATGGCTTTCAAGCAGCAACATTGAAAATGGAAATTATATCCGATTGTCTTTATCTTGACCATTGATATAAAATTCCCTGGCTAAAATATATTAAGGGTGTTTAACATTGTTTATCTAATAGACCTGATCAAAAATGTAATCAGATAAGAAATGGGTTGTAAATGCACTTTTAGCCTGGAGATCAATAGGGTGAGTCTTATCAGGTGTGGGCTTGCACCAGAGGTGGTTACCCCATTTAAGAGGTCGCACCACAACCAGTCCAGAGATTGCACCCCAGGCCACAGGTTTTTATCCAAGATCTTCAAAAGAAGTGCATTGCCCCATTATCTCACTTGCTGCTGGTGGCCTGCTTGCCTCAATTTCCGACAAGTGCTTTGTAGATTACTTGTTCCCTAGCAACTGTATTGTCAAAGGAAACCTTTGTAATGTAGTTTGGAAAGAAACCTCTTAACTTGATAATGGCATTAGCTGGCTGCAGCAAGCACATTGGTCATAATAATAGTAATTGTTGCTTAATATCTTTGTGGATTACATGAGCCCTTAGAAAAAAAAACCAATATTAAAAAAATCAATACAAACATTAACTTATGACACAGTACTTAATTGCAGTAATGTGCATGATCTCCCTGAATGGAATGGAGAGCACTACCCAACCAATGAGAATGCTTCCTTTGCAGGCTAGAGCTAAAGTTACAGGCTGACAAAGTGAGTATTCTGTGGCTGGCAGCTCCCTATTCCTGTAATGTCCCATGTACTGGTGGGTCACATCCCATCCACCAACTTAACGGTGCCCCTTATATTGCTTCTTTGGAACATTTCAGCATCAGCTCTCTCTTTTGAAACATTGCATCCTTCTACTCCACACTTGCCAATTGTGGTGTTGTGAGACTATGTGCGCTAGAACCCCTACAGTTGTAGGCAGGGTCAATAGAACAATTACATAGCTTGCGGGGAGGTGTTAAGATGTGGTTACTAGCAGTTATGAAGTTATGACATGATCAGAGTGCAGTGTGTGATTGCCTGCTGAGGAATAAAGATGACTGTTACAGAGCTCTGTGTGTGGCGTGGTCCTTTGCATGCTCCCAGGCTGGGGAAGACGCTACAACTGGCGACAAGTAGGGGATACGTGCCCCAAAGAAATAAGACTGCTCTCCCTCAGAGTTTGCAATGACACAGTAAGCTGCCCATGCATGCCACATGTGCCCAAATCTATGAGAAGCAATTCCAAGTTCTCATTGTGTGGAGTCAAAGCCCTGCTCCATCCCACCTACAGTTCTTGAAGAAGTGAAAGGCCCTGCAGAGGAGTGTTTTCAAAAAGCCCACCAGAATTCATTGGTAAGTTGAAGGAAGAAATATAATATTGCATCACGCCATCACAGAGAGCCATCATCCATGCAAAGCAAACACTAAAGGCAGTGATAACTAGGTACAAAAGTACAAATGTACTTACCAGCAAGAGCAAAGGAAGTGCCACACAACCTTGAACCAGGTGTGATGACCCAATCCCGGATGAGAACCTGATGCGTGCAGAGCAGCGAGTGGCATCCAGTGCACCAAAAGTAATCGGAATAGCAGATGTTTTCAATGGCTGCGAAAAACATCGCAATGTGAGATGCAGTAGTGTTTCTGTAAACACCACAGGCATTGAACTTTGTCAAAAAGCAAAATATTGGCACCAGATCGAATGCAAGGATTTGAGATGTTCGATGATTTCATAGATGCCCTAAAAGAAGTATTTAAAAAAACCATGCCAATGATGGAGTAAAAGAAGTGGTGATGAAAATATTGCAGACTGATGCAGCATTGTACAATTAGATCAAGGAAGCATTGAGTACCAAGTTCAATCTGATGCCGAATGTTGAGTATGAAAAGTACATTTTCAATAAAGCGTGACAGCAAGCTGGTGAAACAATGGACTTGATGTCCACATCAAACACTGCAAGTTTAGTGAAGAAGCCATATGCCTGAGTCATCAAGGGCTGTCTTTCAGACTCTTTCAGAAGACGCATTTTGAGAGAGACGCTCAGTCTAGAGAAAATATTAATTAAAACAGGAGCCGATGAAAGAGCAGATCGACAAGATGCTGATATGGAAGCTGGAACAATGAAACATGAATTAGTGTTAGTTGTGAAAACAAAGCATAAGTACAAGATAGATGCACACAAGTCGACGGTTCAAAGAAGAAAAAAATGTGTTTCCGATATGGGTTTTAATTTCCCCATGAAGGTAAATGTCCAGCAGTAGGACAGATATGCAGAGGTTGTGGGAAAGAAAACCACTTCATAACTGTTTGCAAAGTGAAAGAAAAACTAAATACGTCACAGTGAGAAGAGAAAATGGATGCCAGAAGGTTCCAGAAGCATTCTAGCCACGCCCAGAGAGCCAAAAAACACCATCAGTTACGACAAGTACAAACCAGACAAATCTGATCGCTGTGAAGTTCATCCTACAAAGATTCTTCAACATCATTATCAAGCGCCAGTGAAGAAGGTGGATGTGCGATGATGATGTCGACCAAGGAAGAACAGGTGCATGTTGGTTTGGATGCTTGCAAGGAAGAAAAAGACAAATGCAAACCATCAAACAAAACAACTGAATTCATTTTGACACTGCCCCAAGATTATAATAAAAGTCAACAGTTGCCCCATAACCCTTTATCATAGTCAGTGGTAGACAGTGGTACATCATGCCAGTGGAGAAATTCAATAATTTGCCTCCTGTGCCTCACCCCAGCCGTCAAGCATGAAAGTATACATGTGGCTGCTTCTACACCATTGCAGAGTCAAGGGTCATTCATAGTGACAATGCTACATAAAGCAGTATCAGTGTAAGCACCAATCCAAGTTCTTGAAGGAACTTCGTCCAGTGCATGCCTACATAGTTTTGCCACTGCTGCTGACATGGGACTGACATCTCTCAATTATAACCGTCACATTCAATCTGAAATTATAAGTCAGTTTCCATCTTTGTTTCATGGCCTAGGAAGGCTCAAGACAGTGGAAGTGTAATTTTACATTGATAAGGACATTCGCACTTCTTATCCAGCTGCACCACCGAGTCGCTTTTCACTTACAAGAAGCTGTTGAGAAAGAACTAGAACATGGTTGCAGCATGGCATCATTGATCGGTCCTTTGCCATGACAAGGCTCTTACACATGTGAGCCAGTTACTTGCTGATCAAAAAAAATCAAAATCAAAAATCAAAAAACATTTATAAAGCGCGCTACTCACCCGTGAGGGTCTCAAGGCACTAGGGGGAGGGGGTTACTGCTGCTCAAAGAGCCAGGTCTTGAGTTGCCTCCGGAATGCGAGGTGGTCCTGGGTGGTCCTGAGGTTGGTGGGGAGGGAATTCCATGTCTTGGCTGCCAGGTAGGAGAAGGATTTCCCACCTGCCGTGGTGCGGCGGATGCGAGGGACGGCGGCGAGTGCGAGGTTGGCGGAGCGAAGTTGACGGGTGGGCGTGTAGTAACTGAGGCGACGGTTGAGGTATTCGCATTGAGAGGTGGGCGTTGCGACTGCAGAGTATGACTATGCAACTGTGCACAAGCTGGGTAAAGATCTGAACCCTGCTGATTACTTTTTACAAATACCACTACATAATCACATTGTGACATCTAAAATGGCTGAGAAGTACATTGACTTCATTGTCAAGTCCAGTACACCAGCAGCTCTATCCATTGAACAAATTGTTGCTGCTACTGATGCCAATAAGAGCATGCTTATCCTCAAAGACATAATTTCAACTGAATTGTGGAAGAAGACAGACATTTTTTCAACTCAATTGTGGAAAAAGACCACTGGGCCTTTTGCTGACGATGTTTAATTTTAAAAATTCTAAAATGTACAGGATGAACTATCTGTGACCAGGGAAGGTGTTATATTTAGAGGCACGAGAATTGTGATACCTGTGAGCCTAAGACAGTAAGTCATAGTACTAGCCCATGAAGGAAATTGTGGCATTGCAGCCAATAAAAGAGCCCCAAGATACTGAATGTGGTTCCCGCAGCTAGGCGAGCGAGTTGAGAGGGAACTAAAAGAGTGCCATCTTTGCAAGCGCCTTTCCCCAAAAGAGATGCAGCATCCATTGTCGATGTCTGACCATCTTGCACAGATTTGGGAAAGAGTTACAGTTGATTTCTTTGGGCCCTTAGAATATGGGCATCATCTCATGGTAGTCATTGATGAGTAGTCATGCTTTCCTTTAGTAGAGGAACTATCATCGACAACCTATGACAAGGTCATCAAGCGGCTGGATGACATTTTTGCAGCATGGGGTATCCCCGCCATGCTCAAATCTGGCAATGGTCCACCACTCAACAGCAAAGAATTCCAGGAGATGCTGGTCAGACTAAATGTCAAGCATCAAAAGAGTACACCTCTGTGGCCCCATGTCAATGGTGATGTGGAACTATTCATGGATACCCTCAAAAGGGTAGTTCGACGAGCATCGATGGAGGGAATCAAATAGAGCCAGGCCCTGTGTCAAGCCCTCTGTGCTTCTCGTTCAATTCCTCACTCCACAACTGGTTAGAGTCCTACCACATTAATATTTGGGAGAGGCATCGGAAGCAAACTGCCACAGTGGACAGTGGACCTTCTCCTAAGTGCAAAACAAAAACTTGCTGACCAGAAAGTTTGGTTCCTGGTCAAACAGAAATGAAAGTATAAAACAGACACTTCATTTGAAGTCGATGTTCTGAGGATGGTGATGTGAAAAGGATACATGGTGATGGTGCATCATCCTGGATAGTCCATCATACAGGACTCGTCACATTTTAAGCACTTTCTATGAAGTTCATCGGCTCATACAATTATGAATGAGGCAATCCTGCCTAACAGCCTTGATCAAGCATCAGAACCAATGCCATTGGTGTACAACCAGAGTGTATCTCAACTACTTTATACAACTTTTCTCTGGCTGACTACTGCAAGTGCTTCCATAACATATTGAAGACATGTAACGTGACTGTTGTTTATACTTTCTATTTAACAAGGGGGGAGATGTAGTGTCATGAGATTGAGTGTTCTAGGACCCTTGCTGTTCTAAGCAGACGCAATAGAGGAATTACATAATTGCTGAAAGGTGTTAAGGTATGGTTATTAATGGTTATGACATGATCAGAGTGCAGTGTGTGATTGTATGCTGAGAAATAAAGACGTCTTTTATAGAACTCTGTATGTGGCATGGTCCGTTTCATGCTTTTGGTCTGGGGAGGACGCCACACCCTTCCCCACACAAGTCAGCAGGGCAATGTAAGTCCAAATACCCAAGTACCTTAAAAACATACACAAACAGACATGCTTGTTTTTTGTATCATTCTGCCACCTTTGGGATTACATTTCCCCTTTGACAAGGACTGCACATAGTGGCAGAAAAAGCAGTTTCACAAGAGAGACCTGCTGCTGCAATGGTCCAGAAGAGCAGTTCTACTCTGCTCACCTGGTGTGGTGAATTCATTGGGATGGAAGGGAGGTGCTAATAGCCTTATTTCTCTTACCTGCAGCTCAGTAATGACTCGATATAGGCCTTGCCTGTGGCTCAGGCACACAATTACCAGAAAGGTATTTAACAGCCACTTAAATATATCATCTCGGCAATAGGCAATGAGCAAGTGTTCAGTTACATCATTGCAGGGTTCACTGTAAAAATGTATTAACTGCACGTATAAAACTGGAGCCTAAAGGGGTATTTCCGATTCTACAAAATGGCTACTACTTTAGGGAAGCTGTGGGCATAGTCAGGGAAAGTGACATGAAAAGGGGCTGGAAATGAAGTGTGAAAGTTGAAATGGAAACTAACACAAGTAGAAGTAAGTCTGTACGGGAAATTGACAGGAGGTCAGCATCATTGAAAGGCCTGGAGAAAAATAGGACCTGGCCTATGAAGGACCAAACACAGGCTGTCACAAGGAAAACTCACAAAGAGATGAGGGTAAACTAATACCAGAACTTAAGGTAATCCGCCAAAGACAATGTACAATGAAGTGAATGAAGGACAAAACAAATAGAAAATATGGCATGCAGCGGTTGTAGGAAAATGGCTCCCTGTTGCAGTTACCCCCCACTTTTTGCCTGATACTGATGCTGACTTGACTGAGAGTGTGCTGGGACCCTGCTAACAAGGCCCCAGCACCAGTGTTCAATCACTAAAAATGTACCATTGTTTCCACAATTGGCACACCCCTGGCACACAGATAAGTCCCTTGTAAAACGTACTAGTGGTACCAAGGGCCCTGTGACCAGGGAAGGTCTGTAAGGGCTGCAGCATGTGTTGTGCCACCCTTAAAGACCCCTCACCTAACACATGTACACTGCCATTGCAGATTGTCTGTGTTGGTGGGGAGAAAAAAGCAAAGTCGACATGGCATCCCCCTCAGGGTGCCATGCACACAAAATACCGCCTGTGGCATAGGTAAGTCACCCCTTTAGCAGGCCTTACAGCCCTAGGGCAGGGCGCAATATACCACAGGTGAGGGCATAGCTGCATGGGCAATATGCCCCTACAGTGTCTAAGTCTATTCTTAGACATTGTAAGTACAGTGTGGCCATATTAAGTATACGGTCTGGGAATTTGTCAAAAAACGAACTCCACAGTTCCATAATGGCTACACTGAATACTGGGAAGTTTGGTATCAAACTTCTCAGAATAATAAACCCACACTGATGCCAGTGGTGGATTTATTAAAAAATGCACACAGAGGGCATCTTAGAGATGCCCCCTGTATTTTACCCAATCCTTCAGTGCAGGACTGACTGGTCTGTGCCAGCCTGCTGCTGAGAGACGAGTTTCTGACCCCCTGGGGTGAGAGCCTTTGTGCTCTCTGAGGCCAGAAAAAAAGCCTGCACTGGGTGGAGATGCTTAACACCCCCCCTGCAGGAACTGTAACACCTAGCAGTGAGCCTCAAAGGCTCAAGCTTAGTGTCACAATGCCCCAGGGCACTCCAGCTAGTGGAGATGCCCGCCCCCTGGACAGAGCCCCCACTTTTGGTGGCAAGTCCAGGGGAGATAATGAGAAAAACAAGGAGGAGTCACCCACCAGTCAGGACAGCCCCTAAGGTGTCCTGAGCTGAGGTGACCCCTGCCTTTAGAAATCCTCCATCTTGATTTTGGAAGATTCCCCCAATAGGAATAGGGATGTGCTCCCCTTCCTTCAGGGAGGAGGCACAAAGAGGGTGTAGACACCCTCAAGGACAGTAGTCATTGGCTACTGCCCTCCCAGACCTAAACACCCCCCTAAATTCAGTAGTTAGGGGCACCCCAGAACCTAGGAAACCAAATTCCTGCAACCTGAAGAAACAAGAAGGACTGCAGACCTACAAGCCTGCTGAGAAGGCGGAAGACAACAACTGCTTTGGCCTCAGCCCTACCGGCCTGTCTCCAAGTTCGAAAACCTGCAACCAGCGACGTATCCAACAGGGACCAGCAACCTCTGAAGCCTCAGAGGACTGCCCTGAACTAAAGGACCAAGAAACCCCTGTGAACAGCGGCCCTGTTCAAAACCAGCTACATCTTTGCAACAAAGAAGCAACTTTCAAAGACTGCACGTTTCCCGCCCGAAGCGTGAGACTTCTCACTCTGCACCCAACGCCCCCGGCTCGAGATTCAGAGAACCAACACCTCAGGGAGGACTCCCCAGCGACTGCGAGCCCGTGAGTAACCAGAGACAACCCCCCCCTGAGCACCCACAGCGACGCCTGCAGAGAGAATCCAGAGGCTCCCCCTGACCGCGACTGCCTGTAACAAGGGACCGGATGCCTGGAACCAACACTGCACCCGCAGCCCCCAGGACCTGAAGGAACTGAACCTCAGCGCAGGAATGACCCCCAGGTGACCCTCTGCCTTGCCCAGGTGGTGGCTGTCCCGAGAAGCCCCCCTGTGCCTGCCTGCACCGCTAGAGTGACCCTGGGGTCCCTCCATTGTTTCCTACCTGAAGCCTGATGGCTGTTTTGCACACTCTATCCGGCTGCCCCTGTGCCACTGAGGGCGTGTCTTGCGTGCCTACTTGTGTCCCCCCCCCAGTGCGCTACAAAACCCCCCTGGTCTGCCTCCCGAGGACGCAGGTACTTACCTGCTGGCAGACTGGAACCGGAGCACCCCAGTTCTCCATAGGCGCCTATGTGTTTTAGGCACTTTTTTGACCTCTGCACCTGACCAGCCCTGAGCTGCTGGTATGGTAACTTTGGGGTTGCCTTAAACCCCCAACGGTGGGCTGCCTATGCCCCAGAACTGAGACTTGTAAATGTTTTACTTACCTCCTAATCTAACCTTTATTTACCTCCCACAGGAACTATTGATTTTTGCAGTGTCCACTTTGAAAATAGCTTATTGCAATTTTTACAAAGACTGTATATGATATTGCTTTTATTCAAAGTTCCTAAAGTATCTAAGTGAAGTACCTCACATTTAAAGTGTTTAACTTAAATCTTGAACCTGTGGTTCTTAAAATAAACTAAGAAAATATATTTTTCAATATAAAAACCTCTTGGCCTGGAGTAAGTCTTTGAGTGTGTGTTCCTAATTTATTGCCTGTGTGTGTACAACAAATGCTTAACACTACCCTCGGATAAGCCTATTGCTCGACCACACTACCACAAAACAGAGCATTAGAATTATCTACTTTTGCCACTATCTTACTTCCAGGGGGAACCCTTGGACTCTGTGCACACTATTTCTTATTTTGAAATAGTATATACAGAGCCAACTTCCTACAGCGGTTAATAGTTCACTGTCGCTGGGCTCTGGATAGATTCTGGTCCACAGAGGATGGATGAGGTGAGCAGAGGCTGCAGACAATAGAGAACACTCTCAAGAGGCATGTACATGAGATTTGAGCAGTGACGCCCCTAAAAGGATTATCACTGAGGTCTGTCAAGAAGACAATGGAGCTCCCCTGTTGTAGATTTATACAATAAAAGATGTCATGCATTTAAAACTAGCATTGGTAAATGCATTAACTTTCGCCTATGAGATTAATAATTATTTTGTTATTGTTGTAAGTTTTAGCTTGGTGAGCCGACATCAATGTATTTAGACCAAATGAAATGTCCCGAAGACAGTTCCAGATAGCACAAACTTGACCCGAAGTTAGATCACATAAGTCAGTCAGATCACATAAGGACACATTCAATTTAGGTTTATTTTTAAGGGTGGGGTGAGTGAGGTCTACAAGTACTTAAAACAGCATAGTATATACAAGTTAATTTATCCACCCACCCACAGCGTGGCAAAATTGTACCTCTGGCGTTTTTTGGCAGAGCACATGGCGCAGTCTTCACTGTGCAATATAACACCTCCGCATCCAACCACCTCGGATTAGCTGTACAGCCCATGCCTCGGACACGATACTGTTGCTATATATAGAACGTAAACGGTGAGTATGCCCAATGATAAGAGATGAGAAGGAAATGGCCAGGTGTAACACAAGCGGTCTCCGGCCGTTTTTACAACTGGCAGCGAGCACCACGCAGCCTGTGAATACCTGCAAAGTCCCATAATACATGTCACAGAGAAATGGGACGACAGCATCCAACCAAACAAGTTTTAAGACTTCAGTGAAAACAAATCTGCTCTGCTGGGAAATGCCAGGGATTTAAGTGATGTGAAGTGGTCTAACGGTGTCTAGTTGGAGCTGTACAAAGCAAGCAATGAAAGGGTGGGGCGAAGGAGACAGCAAACAAAAAAACAAAGGCTTGACCACCATTAAAGAATTGCGCACTTTTACATCCCACTGTACACGTAGACATGCATGCAGGTCTCAGGGAATCCCTCAGCACACGTGGGATTCCGCACCACAAAGGCACACAATTGTGGAAGCCTGCTTTGGCCTCAGGGGCACCAGAAAGTGCACAAAGAACCCGGGAGCCTGCAAGAAGGTCCCTGCTTGGACCCTAGGGGAACAGTGGAGTGCGTGCTTAATATTGGAGTGTGAAACTGACCCAGGCACACCTGGTCTGAGCATCGGCTGAGCGCTTCGGTAATAAGGCAGCGCTGCAGAGGCAAAACATTCATTTGGAAGTAGTAAACAAGCGGTACTTGCAGATCTTAGAGACAGCAGAGCGCTGCCTAGGCTTCATCTAAAAAAAGTTGCATAAAGCGGATGAAAACAGTACTTTGACACCAGGAAACTGATAAGAGAAGCTCACTTAGAAAAAGCATTGGCAAATGCAAGAAAATAGTGTGCCAGCCAATAGAAACGGAGGAAAAGTAAGTGGCAAGCACCGGAACCAATAAAAGCAAGGAAAGCAAGGGGGGCAGGATGTAAACCCCTTTTAAGATTTATATTAAACACAATAGATTTCACAAGCACAGCACAAGCGCTGTGCAGGCGAAACCTAAAAAGGAGTAGAACGTAAAGTAAAACATGATGGAAACTTCTTACCGTTAGTTTACCTAGAATCATCTAAATCATAAACACTGGTCTAATCATTTAACACTCGCACAGTAATTTAGCTCCTCATTAGTTTAGATTACATCCCAACATAAGACCAGGTGCTACGGAGCAATTCCCATTTGGACATTGTATTAGGTTTTTGCTAGTTGCTTTAATGGAGGTCACATGGTTTTTCTTCAAACTTTCAAAAAGCCTCCAGATATTGTTTGACGCCGCAAAATAGTAATATGTAATCTGCATAGCTTTGGTCAATTGTTTCAAATCTGACACATCTGTGTACCTCTAATTACTGGGTATTTGCTTAATCCGTTTAACTCTTAAGGGGGTGGGGTAGTTACTTTAGTCACATTCAGCCTGTTTATTAGCTTTCTTGCTTTCTAAATATCAATAGCGAACATCATGCCTTTTATCCAACTCTTAGCCAGTTCGTATCACTGATCATTCTTCGTTGTTGAGCAGGATACCACACACACATCAAGAACATCACCCAAATCCTGTCCTTTGCCCTGTTGGAGGCCTTGGATGGAATGTGCTGGAGGGTTATAAGGGCTGGAGGAGGTGGAAAGAGCAATGGAGAGTAGACATTTAGCACAGTCATGTGTTAAAAGGATTATTAACTGTGCAGCTACTCAATAAGATTAGTTATTGGCTCATACTCTTTACAATCTCTCTCACATTTGGCCTGGACCTATAAACACAGCTGTTTGGCAATACTAGAGTTATTGACTAGCTCCACAGACTTTAGCTCTTCCAAATAATTTTCATCAACAGACTCAATTCAAAATTTGAATATGCAGTCTTTTACTTATTTATTTTCACTTCCAAAGTATTTTGCTTCTCAAGTGCTGGATTTAAAGTAAAAAAATGTTCTTTGCTCTATTTGTTATCTCTAATAGGGTTCTTCCAGAGTCACCACGCTGGCTATTAATACAAGGGAAAAGCCAGGATGCTAAAAAACTTCTTCAGAAGGCAGCCAAAATGAATAAGAGAAAAATACCAGAAGAATTACTTGCACAGGTAGTGAACACATGTATAATTACTTTCAATTTCAGAAATCTCAGAGTGCAATGAACACACCCAGTGGACTTTTCTTTGTGTGCAATAGGGGTGAGCACACAACCCCATGCCGCTAATTTATTGAAAGTCTGAGGTAGTGCTTTGTGGCATTCACAGATTCAAACCCATAGCTTGCAGACTGCTTGCACATCTTTTCAAGCGTGATGCTCAACTCACTTAGGGCTAGATGTACAAAGATTGGTAATAGTGATTACCAAATAGCATTTAGTTTTGCGGTTTTCTATTTGGTAATCACTATTACCAATATACAAAAGTGATATCTGGCACATTAGAGATTCATAGTGGGTTGCAACTAGACCTACCTCATCAATATTAATAAGGTAGGTCACTATTTGTGATCTACTAGGATTCACTGCCATCACAGGTATGGTGGTGGCCTGTTGGGATCAGCAGCCACCATGTCTGTGCTTTTAAATAAAACAATCACTTTTTTAAATGCAGCCCATTTTGCTTAAAGGAAAGCAGGATGCTTTAAAAAATATTGTGGTCCCTGACTTGGCCTTACTTTTAATAGACTTTAAAAAGCATCTGATACGGTGGACTGAGGCTACCTCCGATCAGTGTTGTTGCATGCCTGGGTGGGGCCTCACTTCCAGGGAATGGTCCAAGCCCTTTACCCCAACCCCTTTGCCCATGTTCAAATTAATGGTGTTCTCTCTCAGGCCTTCCATATCAGTTGTGGGACTAGACAGAGTTGCCCTCTGCCCCCACTTCTATTTGCCTTAGCAATTGAGCCGTTGGCATGCCTCATCTGCAGAGATGAACAGCTGCAGGGCTGGACATGGAGCAAAGGGCACAAGGACTGCACAGCTTTATATGCGGCTGATGTCCTAATATACCTTGTTAATCCTGAAAAGAGTGGTCCTCATTGTTTCCACCTTCTTCAACACTTTGGGGAGGCCTCAGGACTTAGGATAAACCCCTCTAACTGTACTGGTTCCCCTGGCCCCATCCCTTGACTGTTTTGACTGGAAAAATAACATTCCCATCCATCGGCTCAGTTTTAAATATTTAGGCATTTGAGTGGCGCACCACCCTGAACTTACCTGATCCCTCAACTCCAAGCATCTGACATGAAAAGCCAAGGCTGACCTCACTATATGACAGACCCTCCCTCTCAACGTTATGGGATGCATAGCATTATATAAAATGATGCTCCAGTCATGGTTTATATACCAATTCCAAAACCTGCCTCTCCCCATACCATGACCATGGTTTAAAGCGCTAGATAAGATTGCCACCTCTTTCCTATGGCATTGATCCAGGCCATACCTAGCACTTACTCACTTTCAACGTTCCCCATATGATGGTGGATTGGGCATGGCCAACCTCTTTCTTTATTATCAGGCATACCACCTTCTAGTGATCCACGATTGGGTCAATGGGGTATGGTAGGACCCCGCCTAAAAGCTAGAACTATCCTTTCTAGGGTTCCCTTAAGCATTGGCTATGCTCTATGATTCCCTAATCCCCCAAAATACATCCACTGTGACCAAAACGGTACTCATGGCTTGGAGCTCTGCCTTTCACCACGTTCACTTCACTGGAACACAACACTCACACAACAAACCCTCTCTGGCATGGCACCTGGCTGCAAGAGACTGTGTCACTGCAGGGCTTTGGGAAATAGGGCTTTATAGGCCTCTCACAGTTAGGCAATGTCTGGTCAGGGACACATATATGGTCCTTCCAAGAACTTTAGAAGACCTACTCCTGTTTCTAACATGCATTTCAACAAATATCTTCAACTGAGGCACACCCTGTACTCCTCCGTTCCCCAGACCAACCCCGTCTCAGACTTTAGCCCCTGGAAGCCAAACTCCTCATGGGTGCACTGGGCAAGGATGGGGTCTCTAAGATCTACTGTACCTTGATCATTAATGCCCCGGGCTGACTAGACCACCTTAGAGCTCGATGGGAGAACTGAATAGGTCCTCTGTAGGATGATGACTGGAGGGACGCTCTTATGGCGCTCAGAATCATCACCATATCTTCTAAGCTGGGCCTGATCCAAACATACTACTTGTACAGTGCCTACCTTTCCCCAGCTAGACTACACCGTGCAGGCTTCCTCTCCGAGCCCACTTGCCCTCGCTGTGGCGACTCCCCTGCTGATTTCTATCATGTGGTTTGGGGGGTCCTGAAGTCCAGAAGCTTTGGTTGGTGGTGGTAGGGCAGCTATCCACAGTGATGGGGTGGGAACTCTACCTCCCTTGATGATTTTGTTTGGAGTCCTTAAGGGCTCTGGGGAACAATGGCACAACTGTCAACAGGACATTTTTGGAAACGGCACTGATGGTTGCCATATGTGACATAGCTGTTCGCTGGAGAATTTTCATTCCTCCTGCCATATGCCAGTGGCAATAGGGGGTGGACTGATGTTCACAACAAGAGAAACCGATCTACAAAGCCAGAGGCTGTCCTCGCAAACACAGCTGGTTCTGGGGAAATGGCTGGGCAGCTGGCTTAAGATCTCGCAAGAGGTAGAAATATTGTTGCTGCCTAACTATTGCTATGTGTCATTTCAATGTGCATTTTGTGCTCGACCGCTGTCAGTATCCCCGATATATCATATGTGTTTCTTGTTTTACTTACTGTGAAAACTCAATAAAATTTAGTTATCAAAAAAATCTTTTACTGTGGGGATGCCACATATTACAGCTCCTGCATCACTGCAATATTTGGTATCCCCTACTTTTCAAGGGTCACCTTTTAGACACTGTACACTTCAAGTTGCTTTTTATTTGATAGCAGATTGCAGTCAAATTTTTTGCATTTTTCATTTCATTCTTTAAGCTTACATTCCAGATCCTTTGGGGCAAACCAAATATAGACCCTCATTATGACATTGGCGTAATAACCCCCCTACTGCCGTGGCGATGGCCGCGGAAGACCATCGCCGAGGCTACCAGCCGTCATCTGGATTCAGACCATAGCCGGATTTCCACCATAAGGATGGTGGAAATCTGACTGTGGTCATGCCGGTGGACGGCAGTAAGGTGGCGCTGGTGCGGTTCTGCTGATGGACGCTGCTGCTGGCAGCAGCGCCCCGAAACCGTCTCCTGCTGGAGGACCCCCCTCACAAAAGGTAAGTCGGGTGCTCCGACAGGGGAGGGGGGTGTTTTGTGTGTGGGTGGGGGTGTGTGTGTGTATGTCTGCGTGTGTGAATGAGGGTGAGTCTTGCGTGTTGTCCGTGTGTGCGTGGATGCGTGGATGGATGTGTGAGTGCGTGTATGTTGTGGTGTGTGCAAGCGTGTGTGCATGTATGCATATCACTGTGTGTGGATGTGGATGTGAATGGATGTATGCATGCATGGATGAATGAGGGTATGAATGTGTGGATGCGTGTATATGTTGGTGAGTGAAGGTGCGTGTATGTCGTGGGGGGTCTGGAGAGCTAGGGGGGTTAGGCGGGGAACCTGGGAAGGGGGAGGGGGCAGGGAAGACCCCATCAGTGACAGGGAAGGAATTCCCTGGCACTGATGGTGCCTACCGCCATGGTTTTCATGGCGGTAAGGATGCCACGAAAACCTTGGCAGTAGGCGGGGTCATAATCCTGCGGGTGGGCTAGTGACGGCCGCATGGCTGGAGACTGAAGGCATCGTTACTGCCATGGCAGACGGTGTGGTACATTTGCGGTTTGGCTTGGGCCAAACCGCCAATGTCATAAGATGGGGAAAAGCCTGTTGGCAGTACTTTTCTCCATTTTACCGCTGTCCGTCTGGGTCATAATGACCCCCATAATGTGTAATATAGGCTGTAATATTTGGCCTATCTTGTTTCTCAGGTTAGAGTTTACCATGATTCTCTTTGACCTTGCTGTCTGTTGAACCCAGTTTTTTCCCTGCCAAATAGCACCCATCCCAGTGCTTTCCAACATCTTTTGCAATGGGGATACCACAGATTACAGCTCCTGATTTACTGTAATAACTGGTATCCCCTACTTTTCAAATGTTACATTCTAGCCACTGACCAATTCAGGTTGCTTTTTATTTCATAGCAGATTACAGTATTTTTTTTGCATTTTTCATTTCATTCCACAAGCGTACACTTCTGATTCCTTTCAAGAATACCAAATATAGGGGGTCATTCCGACCCTCCGGGGACCACGGAAGCACCGCCAACAGGCTGGAGGTGCTTCCAGGGCCATTCTGACCTCGGCGGTAAAGCTGCGGTCAGAAAAGGGGAACCGGCGGTTTCCCGCCGGTTTTCCCCTGGCCCAGGGAATCCTCCATGGCGGCGCTGCTTGCAGCGCCGCCATGGGGATTCCGACCCCCTTCCCGCCACCCTGTTTCTGGCAGTTCTTACCGCCAGGAACAGGATGGCGGGAACGGGTGTCGTGGGGCCCCTGGGGGCCCCTGCACTGCCCATGCCACTGGCATGGGCAGTGCAGGGGCCCCCTAACAGGGCCCCATGAAGATTTTCACTGTCTGCTTTGCAGACAGTGAAAATCGCGACGGGTGCAACTGCACCCGTCGCACCCCTGCAACTCCGCCGGCTCCATTCGGAGCCGGCTTCCTCGTTGCAGGGCCTTTCCCGCTGGGCCGGCGGGCGCCCTTTTGGCGTCGCCCGCCGGCCCAGCGGGAAAGCCAGAATGGCATCCGCGGTCTCCTGACCGCGGAGCGGGCATTTGGCGGTGACCGCATGGCGGGCGGCGACCGCCGCCCGCTGCGGTCAGAATGACCGCCATAATGTCTCATATGTAGACTTTAATATTTGGTATCCACTATGTTTCTCTGGTTAGAGTTTACCAGGATTCAAGTTGATGTGGCCTTCGGTTGGCATGGTGAACAAAGTATTTTTTTGTCTAAAAGCACCTGTCCCTCTGTTTTTCAACATGTTTTACTATGGGGATACCACATATTACGGCTTCTGCATTGATGTAATATCTGGTATCCTCTACTTTTCAGGGGTTACCTTTTATTCACTGACCAATTCAAGTTGCATTTTTTTTTAAAGGAGACTACAGTATCTTTTCACATTTTTTATTTCACTCCACAAGCTTTCACATTGGGTTCCTTTGGGGGATACCTAATATAATGTCTCATAAGGGCTAAAACATTTGGTATCCCCTATGTTTCTCAGGTTAGAGTTTACCAGGATTCAGTTTGACATGGCATTGTGTTGGCTACGTGGACAAAGTATTTTCCTGTCAAAGAGCACCCTTCCCTGCATTTTTCAACATTTTTTACTGCGAGGATACCACATATTACTTTCCTGCATTGCTGTACTATTTAGTATCTTCTACTTTTCTAGGGTTATCTTTTAGCCACTGACCAACTGAAGTTGCCTTTTATTTTATAGCAGACTGCAGTATCTTTTCACATTTTTGATTTCATTCCACAAGTTTTCACATTGCGTTACTTTAGGGGATACCAAAATGAATGTCTCAAATGGGCTTTAATATATGGTAATCACTGTGTTTCTCGGGTTAGAGCTTACCAGGATTCAGTTTGACACGGCCTTCTCTTGGCTCTGTGAACAAAGTACTTTCCTTGCATATAGCACCTTTCCCTGTGTTTTCCAACATGTTTTAGTCTTTCATTACTGTAATATCTGGTGCTCCCTACTTTCAGGGGCTAGTTTTTAGCCACTGACCAATTCAAGTTGCCTTTTATTTGTTAGTCCACTACAGTATCTTTTCAGATTTTTGATTTAATTCCACAAACTTTCACATCTGGTTCCTTTAGCGTATACTAAATTAAACGCCTCATGTAGGCTATTATATTTGTTATCCCCTATGTTTATCAGGTTAGAGCTTACTAGGATTTCTCATAGCCTTCTGTTGGCTGGGTAATCGCAGTATCATGCTATTGGGATACCACATATTATGGTTCCTGCATTTGTGTACTATCAGGTATTCCCTATTTTTCAGAAGTTAAGGTGCCTTTTATTTGATAGCCAACAATAGTATATTTTCACATTTTTGGTTTCATTCCACAAGCTTTCACATCTGGTACCGTTGAGGGATACCAAACACAATGCTTCAAATGGGCTATATTATTTGGTATGCAGGGGTGTGAAATTTATTAAAATATCTACATGTCTGTGGGACAGGTTGCTTTACAAATCAGCTTGTTCTGTTGAAAAATCCACCTGTCCCTTTGGTGCCACGTAATGCAGCGACAAATTATGCCACCAATCCCATTATATAAGAGCTCTGATAACAACCTTTTTTGTTTACACCAGGACTCATAATATAGTAGGGTTTGAATACTAGCAATTCCTTTAGGGGCATATTTATTGAGAAAACATGGAGTGCAGCACAGCAAGTCACCTTGCTGCACTGCATGATAGGGAACGGGCAGGGATGCGCTATATTTGAAACTGTACAGTGCATTCCTATCTTTTCCCTGCCCTGGTGCACATTGTGCAGCCTAGTGCCAATGCAGACACTCTTGCACCAGGTGTTGTAAGCAGGCTTTTTTGTGCAGGAAAGAGCATCTTCTTGCATTAAAACAATCGTGAGAGGCATTTTCCTCTTTCTATGCAGCACACATAAAAAGAGTAAGTAATGAGGAGAAAGATAGATGTTTCTCCATGTTACATCTCACCTGAGGAAGCATAGGATTTTGATGCATTCCCAGGTCTCCCAGTAATGGTAAATCTAGGGATGCCCCAAAATCCATGGGTGAATGCATGGGAACACCCATGTTCCGCCCACGGAATGCCTCCCAAGGGAAGAGTAATGAGAAGATTTGTGCTGCGCTGCCTTACTCTTGATTTATCAAGCCACGCAAGGCCACGCAAAGTGGCCTTGCATGACTTCATAAATCTACCTTAACAGTTTTGTTGCTCTTGTGCCCCAATGCGTGGCACAAGGGCACGCAACTCTTTCATAAATAAGCCCCTTATTTTGCCACCTTTCTGCAGATCTACACATTGGGGCTGGAAGTAGTTGATAACCAAGACCTTTTGTTTTCATAAAACCTTCTGCTCTTCCACAAGGATCCTTTAAGCACAAAAACTAGTTTTGTTCAGTGCCAGGGTCAGCTGTGGGAATGTGTGTTTTTTTACGACCAAAATATATTTTTGCTTTTGCCAATGTTATAATGGTGCGGGCTCAACAGCTGATACAACAATAAAGTTAGACAAAAACCATGTCAAAACGAGACACTCAAAACAAGACACACAAAACCAAAAGTTGACTACCAATATCAGACCTATTGGCTTTACCAATGCTTGTTTATTTTCATGTTTCCCCTAATCTTTGTGAAACTGATTGCACTGATTTTTTTATTGTGAATATTTTTGGAAATACTAGCAGCAACACACTTTTCTAGAAATGGTATCTAAAATTTCACAGGTGGTTAGTGGCATTTTTTTGTAAACATTTTCTTTTGGAAGCAAACACTCATCAATCTTACTTTCAAGCTTCTACAAATATTTGCTTCCTACCAGAGAGCATTTGGTGAGCATTATACTTAGCCTCATAGTGGTAAACTTTGCAAATGTGTGTACACGATTTTCTGCTGAAACTTCTGTCGGTAGTGCAGTCCGTGTTTACAACATTGCCATAGTGCGCTTACCCTAATAGTAAAAGCTTTGTGTTAAGGAATCATAAAACTAGTTTGAACAGCATTACCAGATAGCCACAAAATATATAAACTGTAGACAATGTCCTTCCCTGATTCATAATGTGGTACTGTAAACTGACAGCGAAAGGGTTTGTGCTGCAGAGGGTTGGACTTACGTGTCCCAAGGACAAAATAACATTAAAACTTGTCTTGACCCCGAACAATATGTCCTGGGTGTCAGGCTATAGGAATTCCATGCCCCTGGTATGCTCTCTGTTTCTCGGGTTAGAGCTTACCAGGATTCTAATTAACATGGCTTTCTGTTGGCTGGGTGAACACAGTATTTTCCTGCCTAAGGCACCCATCCCTGTGTTTTCCAGCATCTTTTACTATGGGGATACTATGTATTACAGCTCCTGCTGTAATATTCGGTATCCCTTACTTTTCAGGGGTTACCTTTTAGCCACTGACCAAATCAAGTCACATTTTATTCAATAGCAGACTAAAGTATCTTTTCATAGTTTTGATCTAATTTCACAAGCTTTCACATCTGGTTCCTTTAGGAGATACCAAATATAATGCCTCATATGGGATATAATATTTGGTATTCCCTATGTTTCTAGGGTTAGGACTTCAGGATTCAATTTGACATGGCCTTTTGTTGGCTAGGTGAACACAGGATTGTCCTGCCAAATAGTGACCTTCCCTGTTTTTTCTGACATTGTTTACTATGAAAATACCAAATATGAAGGGTGATATACTGCTATAATATCCCCTATACCATGCATTTCAAGTGGTTCCCCTTTCTGGACGGACCAGTTGAAATTGTCCTTTTTACTTCACAGCCAATTAGGCCAATCAGGAATTTAATTCATTCACAATTCAATATGATTGGACCTGCCATATAAAAAACATCACTTATTGTAACATCACTCCCTAAGTAAATTATTACTTTTCTCCCAACCAACTTTGAGGCACTAGATTCAATACTGTGAACACAACAATACAGGATATGTAGTACTGCAATCACAGATCATAGCAATGTGGAAGCGTGAAACCGTATTGTGATAAAACTTTATAACAGTAAGTAAGAAGTAAACTAGGACCCTGTATCCCTGCAGTATTCACTGACAAATTGAGTGTGGTGTGGCAAACCATGTATGGCGAGCGGTGGGGGGACAAAAATGCAGAGTTCTTGGTACTTGGCAAAATGGCAGCAGCATTGAAGGCTTGATAACATTTCACAAGAGGACTATGAGGGTGCAAACGTGCAATGGGAAAGGAAGACGGGGCTACGGCTGTGCACTGCTGTTCATGATGACGTGTTTTCAGAGCCCCCTTGCATGGTAAAGAGCAAGTCATCCCATCCTGCCCTGAATGGATATTTTCTCAATCCTATTGCCTCTTCTTGGGGAAGTGTGGCACATTTCGCTATTGCCCATCGAATAAGTATGCTTTGCCATCTTTCAGTGCTTGGTAATACCTACGCTTTCCAATGCATTGGAGTGGCACACTGGGCAATCAGCAAAGCCACGTAGATGGAGCAGTTAAATGTCCCACCAGCTCTGCAGTGCTTGCAAAGGCCTAGAGGGCTGCAAGCCATGCAGTCCAGGTCTTGTTAGCCACTAGTGTGTGTGAGGGTCAAGCGAACCCCTGTCCTGAATGTGTGGAACACCGGGCAGTCAAAGAACATGTGTATTTTGTCTGCGGTGGGAGCACAACATCGGAGCAGTCAGGCGATGTGGTAAGATACATTCTATGCAATTTGGTCAGTGTTAGATATGCTCTATGTAGTATATTATGTTGTATGTATTGGAGTAGTTCATTGGAGGAGACGTTCTGTGAGTAGATAAGGGCCCTACTACATTCTTTAGGGGTTAGTGAATGGCCAAGGTTGCATTCCCATGACTGCCGAAGGTGTGTCAGTGGGTCGTCTATTTTGTGCGCAGTGCCTTTGGCAAGCTAAGAAATGGTCTTTCCATCTGCACCCATTGTGTAAAGTGTCTGGTCAGTGGGTGATGAGCCAGTTTCAAGGGCATCAATCCCCAAATGTTCCAGTGTTGTGAGAAGTCACCTATACACCAGGAGTCCCGTCTGCTCAGTAAGTATGTCAAATGGGACGGGTACTCCCCCATAAAATGTCTTGTAGAGTCCCTACTCCTAGGGATTCCCTAAGTTCAATGCAGTTGTTGCCTACTGCCAGTAGAAAAGTGCCCATGGAGCACAGGTAGACCCCAGCGCATATGGCGAGGCATCAGGAGAGGCTTGCAGCACTCTATGATAACTTTCATACACCTCTTAGAGCTGACTGTACACTGTAGCAGTTAGTGACCTTGGGAGGAACAGGTCTCTTTCAAGGCTCAAGGCCCCAACCTTACCATCTCCTCGCACCTCCTGTAGGTTGCGTCAGGCCGGCCCGCAGGTTGGCTATGGAAGCTGTGCCACCAGGTAATATTGCTAAAACACTGGGGCCCCTAATCCTCCTTGATCAGTTGTAAGCTTCAGCTTGGCCAGGACTACTCTGCATCGTCCCTTATTCTAGATAAAGTTGCCTAACATTGTGTCCAGTGAACAAAATGGGCCATGGGTGGTAATGACCGTCAGATTAGTGAAATGGTATAAAAGTCTTGGAGAGCATCACCATTTTTTAGAGGGTGATGCGACCCTCTATGGTGAAGAAGAGTTGGGAACATCAGAAGGCAACCTGCAGTAGAAGAGAAGACATCTTCTTTGCAAGGTTATTGACTGGCAAATGTTCATGCCTAAGTATCAATATGCACGACTCCCATGATATAGTGTGAGCATATAGTGTGCAGGGGGCCGGCAATATTAAGTGGAAACAGCCAGGTCTTAGTCCGGTTTACCCCCAAACCTGAGGCTATGCAGGAGTCGTCTAAAATATTGGCTATCCCTCCTATATCTCTTTTATATACACAAGGATAGCATCAGCATAGAGGGAGACAACATGTGTCTTGCCATTGAGTGGTATTCCCATAGTGACTGATGTGCTCCATAAAAGGCTCCATTGCCAGCGTGAAAAGTAGTGGAGATGAGGGACACCCTTAAGTTGTGCCTCTGCCTCTTAGGAGTGGGTTGAGATGAGTTTGCCTATCTTTACTCTTACTCTGTGCTCTGTTTAGTGTAGTTTGACAATCTTCAACATCCTGCCACTAATACCTGTTTTTTTGTAAGACCATGAAGATGCATTCCCAATGTAGGGAGTCAAATGCTTTTTGAGGTCTAGAACCATGCAGGCAAAGCAAGGAGAGTGAACTGGAGCTTCCTCGAGTATTTGATGTAGGCACTGATGTTAAGAGAGCTAGATCTGCCTTGTATAATAGCCTTTTGGTCTGAATGAACCAACTTGGGCATGTGTTCAAGTAATCATGTTGCCGATATTTTGTTAAGTATTCTCTAGTCGCTTCCCTTCATGTTTATCATTCTATAGGAGGCAATCTCTCAAGAGTCCCTACTCATAAGTGGCAGTGACACATGTAATGCCTCCTCTATAGAAGGAGGCAGGTGGTTGATAGTGAGGGCAATGGAATACAATTCGCCTGATTTTGTAGCTCTTGTAAAATTCTGTTGGTAGTCCATCCAGACCCAGTGCCTTAATGGTGGGAGAATCGCTTATGGCACTGCAGATTTCTAGCTCTATGATAGGGCCATTCAGACCATCGCTCTTTTCCGCTGTCACCGCTCGATATGTCACAGCAAGAATAAATTCTGCTGCTTGGAGCCATTGCTATAGAAGTACTGAGTTGTATAACGCCTTATAATTCTTGCAGAATACTTCACGGATTTCCTCTTGGGTATAGACGATGGAGTCAGGAGTTATACGGATGGCAGTTATTGTTTCAATATCTGTGTCTCGTCGGAGTGACCATGCCAGGAGGTGACACAAATTTTTGCCCTCAGCATGAAAAGCCCTGTAGTAGACACATCCATTAGAGTGGGGGGCATCTCAGAAGGTATGCCAACAGGCCCTGTGGGCAAGTGAACCATAAGGGAGTCCTGATGGTTCCACAGTGTCCCATTGGTGAAGTGCCCGGTTTCAAGCTACAGAAGCTTAGGGAGATGCTCCCTTTAGGCAGAGTAGTAGGAGAGTCTATGATGGCACTGTGGGTGGGGGGGGCACCATCCCCTTCAGTCAGCAGGTGGTGGTAACTGGCCAAGGGAGGCACATGCAGTCCTCATAGTCAACATAGGTTTCTGCATGGATGATTTCATCCAATCCTCAGGACCACCATGCACACAGCGATTAGTCTTGATGCTGCAGGATTCCGATTCAGCAGACCTGCCTTAACCCAAGAGGGATGCAGTGAGGCAAGTCTGGTTAGCAGCAGCATGAGTTATCAGTAGGGGCAATCGGTGGAAAAGGTAATTCCAGTGCTTTACATGGGCAGCAACAGCATTTAGTGGAAGGGGCCTGCATGTTTATGAGAAAAGGGTAGACTCCGCATCGCATCTTAGTTGGTGGTGTGCTCTCTGCCCATTGCGAATGGTCTTAGTTGTCCCCTACCCCCCACAGTCTGCAGGTGGTCCAGACAGAACTTATGGTGGATGAGGAAAGGGGGGAAAATGCCATCCGGTCCACCGGATGCGTTAAACTCTCCAACCGATGGGGGAAGGACACATTTGATTTCCCCTGTACCCAGCTGTAGGCATTCACCCTCAATGGCAGAAGCCAAAAACCACTCCACAGGTGACAGCCTGGCCTTTTATAGTGCTGTCGCACCCACCGCAAGTATCTGAGGCTCTGCAGTCTCTGGCATGCCACCATGAGTTCCCCTCAGTAGACGCCTCATTGGAGGGTTGTTGGCTCATGCCTCTGCCAGCCACAGGTTGATTGCTGCCAGTGGGACGGTGAGGATCCACCCCAAGAAGGCTGTGAGTGGCCACCGCCAGTCTCACCCTCTACCTCCATGGGCTGCCCGGTGCAGGGATCAGAGGCTGCAACTCATCTGACTGGCTGCATGCTCCACTCTGCAGCCAATAGTCGCCCCACGGGCTTCCCCAGACTTCCAACAATCCGCACCATCATCCAGTTTAGCCTGGAGGTTCTGGACCTCCCCGGTTTGACCCAGATGATGTTGGATCCTCAGGTCCCCTGTGTGAGAGGATTCAACAAAGGTCTCCCATCTTGCCACACCCCATTCTCTAAGTAGAACATAATCACGTGATTCAGACAGGTAATAAGCTGAAATGTCTGGAAGACTGGGCAATGTCATCTGTAAAAAACATTAGATCGTCAAATTCAGCATGGTTTGGGCCTTCCTAGCCACAATTCCACTTTTGTGTCAGTAAAGCAATTTGAAAATGCCTTTCTTTGGTTCTTTGTTGCAATGGTTATCCGTTTAGTTGACCTTGGGTACCAGTACCTTTCCTGTTTTTATCCTTCCTGATTTTCTTTTGTAAGTTCAACTCTTCTCCAGTGCCTTCAGGGCTCTTTGTGTGTTTGTTTACCTCCTGGATGCTGCTGCTCAGAGTGTTTCCTATTCTTTCATTCTTGGGATCATCAGTGAAGTCTTGTTCAGCATCTGTTCTCAAAACTGTTCACCCTAGATCAATTTAAGGTACTCAACCCAATCGTGTGTGATGCTGCACTGTGTAGTATCTTCGTGTGTATTACATCTTCAAAGCCTTTGTAATCCTTAGCTTCTCTCCCCAAAACTCACTTCACCTCCTGGCTGAGAGTCAGTCAGCCTACTACTATGCTAAGAAACAAAAATGCATACTGAGTATTCCCTATGTCGCACAACACAAGTGCTACTGCATTTTTTCTCTTTCCCCTTTTTCGAGTGCTTGAGACCTTCAGATATCTTTACGAACTCTGCTTCAATTTAGAGAAGGGCAGAAGAAGCACCTCTTTACATAGCACTACATCACAACAAAAATGTACCCCCTTGTTCAGAACCTAGTTCCCTTCATTTGCTGATTGTATTTTCCCTCTGATCCTATACTCTGCACTACTGCATTTCAGCTATGTTTATGCTACATAATTACTACATGCATACACACAATACAGACAAAAATCACAGAATACAAAATCAAGTATGTATTTATTATTACTTATAACATATACACACTCACACTTTCTTGAATCTTGAACAGCTGTTTGAAAACGTAAAAGTATATAATTATTATTCTCTTAAATGCAGAGTCACACATTGTGGTATCAGTAGTACAAATTAATATACATACATAAATATAATTGTATAGCATACACAAATTCACACTGGTATATTTTCTACAAAGCAAAATATGTATTTCTTATTCTTTACAAGTTGTACAACTTCACATATTCTGTTGTCTGTTTTTCAAAATAAAACATATTTAAAATTCTCTTGTTATAAAGCATCTGGGCTTCGTTGTAACATCCATAGCACACAGGAAAGTTACATTATTTTCATCTACTGACACTTGATGTTTATCAATGCAGCCCAAGTAGAACCACAGATTGCAAACATCACAAGCTATATGAAATAACAAAATAATTTAGAATGACACCTGTAGTAGTTTTACTGATACCACTTATATTTTAATAGGGTTCACTGACTTTTAAAATGGGAATTCAAGAAATGAAGCAGGCACACACACACACACACACACTCTCTGTGGCACTGCAATAAATGTTGCACAGAAGATGAACTACTTGGAAAAATAATGCTCCTTCTATTGTTAATCTGCAACATATAATTGGATGGTCTAAGATTAGGCTATCCAACATAGAACTATTAATTATGTACATTAAAAAAGGTTTGCATTGCAAGGATCACTACAGTTTACTAACTCCAAAGCTTAATTGTCTTGAAAAATAATTACTAATGGGCAGAAGACATGCAGTCAGCCATTCCATGCCTCCTGTTGCCATCCTCATAAGACGCTGCTGTGACATAGCATCCCTTAACTCACTTCGAATTTTTTATTCTTAGATATCCAGAGCTGAAACAGGCATGATAGCAACAGGTTGGTAATCAAATGTAGTCTGTCTGTTAAGAGAATTCATGTTTAAGTTAGTAGTACACTCTGGGTCCACGGGGTAGCTTTTCTTCAGACTAGCCTGTGTAAGACTTTGACACAAAGATAGGTTTGAACTCGGATGCAATGGATACATAAAAAGGCTTCAAAAAGACAGACCCTGAAAAAGACCTGGATCAAAGGTTAACCTGTCTTAATATCTAGAACAGGGCTAACCTTGTTTGTGGGAAGCATGATGACTAACCTATGAACATACTCGATAATGCTGTGTAAAACGAGTGGGGTTTTATAAACCACATATATTGATTTTACCTCTGAAGTAATATACTATAGAAGGGTTTTCACAAAATGCATAGCAAACAGCAATACAAGATAAACTGGAATGCCGAACCTTGTTCAAGAGGCCACGAGGCACGCAGCGGTTATTGGGCACTACAGAGGAGGTTGAGGCCTTTTATCCTGATGTCCCAGGGCCTACCCTGCTACGGAGCCTGCTCAACTGAGTTAAGCACTCCTTTATGCACATGACTCTCCATTAATAGCGCGTAACGACCAGTCAAGGTTCCTTCAGAGGGAAGTTTAGATACAGGTCAGTGAACATGACTCTTAACTCAAGGTGCAAACAGCACACACAATAAATCTACGTCGGGTCATATACTTATTTTTTATAAAAGAAGTATTTGAATTCTAAGTCTACCCATGTAATAGGTAAGGGACTTTCCAAAAGCAATTGCACAGTTCACAGTTCCCCCCTGTGAGGTAGCCTCTCCAGTAGTTGTACAGCCACGCCCTGGACATTTCAATGCCCGTATAACGAGTGTTGTTATTTCCCTTTCACATATGGTGACATCTAAGGAGGGTGAACTATTAAGCCCTATCACAGAGTAACCCCTCCTCGAATTCAGTTCATAAAATGGAGTCACTTAAAAGTCAAGTAAGGTTGTCAAACACCCAAACGGTATATCCCCTTGGGCCCTGTAGGCCTAGTTCTCAGCTTACCCACTCCGGCAGTCCAAAAAATGACATCGGTGCAGTGCAGTCCTGGCTTGGATCGGTAAAGTCGGGCTGCACGTGTTCACGTGAACAACTTCTGGCAGGTGCCATCTCTCTCTCCTGAGCCGTGGTGGTAATGCCTGTATAACGAGTGTTGTTATTCCCCTTTCACATACGGTGACATCTAAGGAGGGTAAACTATTAAGCCCTATCACAGATGAACCCCTCCTCGGATTCAGTTCATAAAATGGAGTCACTTAGGAGTCAAGTAAGGTTGTCAAACACCCAAACGGTATATCCCCTTGGACCCTGTAGGCCTAGTTCTCAGCTTACCCACTCCGGCAGTCCAAAAAATGACATTGATGAACAAAGTTGCTCCAGCCACATGCAGTAAGTCCTCCCTCTTCCTTGCTTAGGGACAGGGTAGCCTTGTTTCTCTGCTGGGCCTCCAGTGGTGTCTTCTTTATCCTCAGGCTTCCTCTAATGCAAGATCCCCTGTGTCTTGGTTGTAGCAGCAGTTTGGGGTCACGGGCCTCAACCCAGGCCTCCTGCTTCAGCAATTTGAGTGCCCCCAGGATAGGGGGTTGCTCCAACAAACCTTGCAGTCCAGTCGCTTGGCTTCAATTTGCTTCTTCCGCAGCCTGTCCTGGCATATGGGCCACAATAACTTTCCTGCACATGGGCAATTGTCTGATTCATGCATTTCAGCTCCTTGGTACAGGGCAGCCCCACCTGGCATTAGGAGCACTACTTCACGGTGTGACACACGGGCAATGCCCTGATCAGTGCAGCACAGCCTCTTGTACACGGTGGCCCCTCCTGGCATGTAGGGTTACCACTTTGTGGTGCTGCACACTGGCAACTGCCCGATCAATGCAACATGGCCCTTGGTGCACAAATGCCTCTCCTGGCATACAGGGTTACCCTTTCACAGTGCGACACACTGGCAACAACCTTATCTATGCAACACAGGTCTTCACACCTCGCTCAGGAGCCACACATGTCTGGGAACCCCATTGGATCTCACTCCCCTCAACAAGCTCCTCTCCCTCAGGGGCACACTGTTCTTGGTGAGCGGGTAGCTACTGGTGCTTCAGACTCAAGGGCAGCTGAACTTTGTTTCCCTGGTTTCCCTGAGAGATGGTCCCTCACCCAGCAGGGAGATTAGGAGGCTGGGGCCCTAGTCCTGGTCACAGGCAGAAGTCTAGCAGAGCTTCCCACCCTGATGCAGCCCAGCTGGCTGCTCAGCAGATGAAAAGTCGGGGGTCTCAAACTCCCCTACTTATAGTTCTTTTCCAGACATAAAATGTAATTTAGTGTCTGAGTTTTTGTGTGGTGGGGTTCTGTTCCTTTGAAATATACATCTTGTCTCTTTATTATATTGAAGGATGTCTGTCACAGCAGACAGGGCTCTGAAGCTGTTTAACACACACCAAGTTTCATGGGAGCGACTAGAGTTCACACCTGGATGTCAGGCACAGTGTTATGTGCAGGTAAAGGCTAATCCTTGGCCCACAGTACTATTCTTTATGATTCCCTTATTAGCCCCATCTCTCCCTTCCTGAGATACATCTTGACCATTTCCTTGTGATTTATGACTGAATCAAAGAACCGTCTGCAATGTACATGGAGAGCCGGGCTCTCCCATTTCCATTGTTTTGTTCTACCCAGCTTACTGGAGTGCAGCAATACACAAACTCTGTCTGGGGGTATGCCTCTGCTCCTCATGGTTTGACCAGGCAGCCCTGGACTTCCCCAAATGGAACCCAATGTCCTCCATGGAATGTACTAATGTATGCACTTATGCTCACTGTGTATATTCACAGTACTCTCACTGTCCAGCACTGCTGTCTTCATGCATTATGCTACCACCAGCATACTTACATGTAGCACACACACAGTTTGTGAACACTGTCCAATACTGCAGTCCCCCTGTAATTGTCCCAGAGCGCACACACACTTATCCAGTACATATTGCACCACACGTCACTTTATTTAGTGTGTGTCCTGCATGCTCACATGCATTCAGTACGTTTTCATCATGCACACACGTCTACATAAACCAGATGCAGGTCAGGTGTTCTGCTGACTGAAGAGGAGAAAATAATCACATTATATCTGGAAGCAACTTTACAGATATGATGTGTCATAGATTGACACCCCCCTGGTTGTTCTCTACTCCTCTAAAGTATCACACTTTAACATTTATGTGATGATTCTGTGTTGATAATATTGTTATCCATTTGTATTAGTATGTCACTTGAAAATCCTGTGGGGTGATTCCAAGCTTAGCATTGAAGCACCACACATCCTAACTTCCCTACCCAAAAAGTAGGTGGTATCCATGGGCGAGCGGATGGCTCATTTCACTGCGTCTTAACCATCATGTATAATTCCCAGTAGGTTTGTCCCAAGGTCATGTGGGGCTGCTGGCAGGATTTGATCCTCTATGCCCCACAATACATGTGAATATCGTTCAAGAAGGCAACTGAATGTAGTGGCCCTGTAGGTGAGGCTGGGCAGAGGACAACATATCCTTGTTTGTTCCTTTAGCAATGTACTTCACTGACAGCACACTGCTAACTGTACCCTCCAGATTTTGCTCCACTACATGCACACATCCATTCTCCATTCTGTATATTGTACTGCTACATCTATTGAACTAGTCTCCTCTTCCAAGTCCACATGAAAAGTGTGAAAGAACATCAATGCTATCTCTCTCACAAAATTCTCAACAGTTACCATTTATTGGGATCTGTGTCTTTTCACAGTGCCTTGACCTGGAGGTGCCATACAGCACCAGACAGGGTGGCACTTGAAGAATAAATTGCCAAACAGGCCGTAGTGAGATCCAGTCTCTAATCCCACCCTGCTCCACACTGAAAACACATCTTTAGCTCACCTGCAAAATAATCGTGGTCCTCGTAACACAATACCAAATGCCATATAGGGCATCCTTCCCCCTCTCAATAAAGGATTACAAAATAAGTGCTATGGCACTTACCGCCACACAACAGGGGCATCAGTGCCAGAGCATTATCATCACACCAGATTCCTGCACTTCAAGCACAGCTCAGTGGACATGATACGAGTGATCTGAGAGGTGCTGGAGCTTTGACATTAGCAGCAGGCTGAAGGCCAGAGGCACTAACAGGAGCTGTGATATGTCACAGCCATATTGGAACTGCACTGGCTAGGCTGTCTCAGGAAGTATGGTTTAAAATGTGAATGCACGGACTGTTATTTGAAGCTACCTCACCCATCATAGTCTGCTGTTTCCCGTAAGCTAGATGTTTGACCAGCTTGAATGTCACAGTGTCCATGTGTGGGTGAGACAGAAGGATGATTTTTTGAGGACTTCTAAAAACAGTTTACTAGACAGTAAACTCTGGAAAGTTTTACTTATACTGGGTGACCTTGGTCTATGCTCTAAATGTTCAAAAACATTTTGATCCAGGGATTTTCTCAAAAGTAGAAGCCAATCCAACATTTCTGACATCATGGCTATTCATTCTGACTACATAGTTAGCACAAAGTTTTATCTATACTGCTGTGTCCTTTCACCACCATCACGCCTTCATGCATCTCTTTGGTTTAGTTCTATAAATAACCTTAAGGAATTCTTTACTATACCAAACCAGGCTTCAAAGGACATCTTATATGTACGATGTACTCCATGCTGAGAGTGTTTCTCAGTGCACTATCAACGTGACTTCTATGTTACACATCACGCAAGTGCATAGATTAACTTACTTTTGAATGGTACCATTCATTTTTTCAACTAGTCTGTTTGTTTGTGGATGATATAGTAATACAATACTTCTTTTAGTGCAAAGCAAACTACACAGTGCTTTGTTGAACTGCAAAATAATAAAGTATTACATAACAATACTTGCCTGAGAACCCTGTCCCTTCACTTATGCTCAGCTTTGACTTAGAACTAATACCTTATTTAGAGTTTGGAGGACACAATACTTTGTCAAAACATGGCAGATGTTAATTGCACTGTATTACAAAACCCATAAACTATTGTGCACTTGTAAAACAGGAGAAAAGACATCCGCCACATTTGTGATGGGGTATCTCTTCCACTAAACTCTCAGTAAGACCCTTAATCTTTTGCCTGACAGGGGGAAAAAATATCAATCTCAGTCTGGTTGCGCTATGTGAAACACGTTGCCAGGCAATGACTTGGAGAATATGACCTGTAGCTAAAGACAGTAGGGTAAATTGCATATAAATATGGTCAAATAGTTAAAGGACATCATGCCAACTCTTCTATAATGTAATCCTTTCAATCACATAGGGTGATGGATGCTGTCACCTTAGGTGGTGCATTTGTTTAATAATTAGACCCTCACTACTATTGGGGCTCTAATGTGCAGCGTAGAATAAATACTGTACTTTCAGTTTGAAAAAAGAATCATAAGCCCTCCCCAAGTCATGTTTCCTTACAACCTGTTGTAATGTCATTAGTTCATAGGCTTATCCCTTTCCCTTTGTGTCCCTCCAACAGGACAGAATAGAGACTGTAGTACACTTTTCTGTGTTAATAACACAGATTTTGAAAGTCTTACGTGAAGGAATGCCAAACAAATGTGCAGTTGAACTATTCAGGGACTGACATGAAAACTCTTCAATATATACATGAATGGGAAAGATGGAGACGAACATGTTGAATTGAGAAACGAAGCCATTGGTGAGGAGTGTTTATTGCCATGAGCTTTTTTAGAGCCAGAGCTCCTGCTGCCAAGTACATAGCAAACTGGTGGCATGCCCCCAAAAGACAAATTGCAGATCTCCCACTCTATGTAAAGTTCACAGCTTTAAGCAACTAATTTTCTTCTAAAAGTTCCCTGTAAGGCAAAACGCTGAGAAAAAAAAAAAAAATGGCCAGACTGCTCAGCAATTTTTAAGCAACAGAGCAATATCACTGACCCCATGGAAGTTTCTTTCCATCTGATAAGGGTTATAGGTTTCTTATTAATTACCATAATTACCATGGTGAGCATGAGGGCCCCATATATCAAAGATTATGTGAAAGACAAAAGGGAAGCCGAAATAGGGAGACCCAACTGACAACATTCTTGCTGTTCCAGGGGTGGGAGCAGGGAGGTTTCTTTTTTCTTTTTGTTTTACATAGGCACAGGTTGAATCTCTGCCGTTAGAAACACAATTTTTGTTTCACCTCTAAATGAGTTCGGAGAACTTATTATAGGGATGTTCTGTTACTAACCTCCTTTACATGAGACCTGAGCTTTATTTCAGTGTTTAAACAGGTTTTGCATACGGGTGTAATTCATTGCTTTCTAGGGTCTCTCTATAATGCATTACACATGTATTTAGTGATACTACTGAAAATGTACACAATATTGTGAAAGGAAGGTGTAGGAAGTTAACGAATAATTAGTCAAAGGGAAAGAAGAAAACAACAAGTAAGATAATTTTTTACCTCATTGCAGAATTCTCTTCACTGGTCTGTCAATAAACGTTTTGGGGCTCAATAATCGTAATATAGCCTCACCATACAGTCTGCCACTTCTTCTGCCGACTTGTTTTTTAATGGAAAAACTTCTGCCAATTTAGTGAAGTAATCCTTTATTCTATATATCTATTTATTACCGCTTGCGGTTTTGAGTAGTTTCCTAATAAGGTCCATACCTACTAGCTCCCCTGGTTCATTGACCTGGATGAAAAACGATAATAGTAATAGCAAGCATTTTAGAAAAAATCCAGAATTCCTGATATATTACCACATTATTTTTATTAGAAAGCATAAACAAGATATTCTTAAGTTTGGGTATGTGTTTTACAACAGTTGAAATGTTTTATGATTTGATTTTGCTTGCCTTGAAAACAGCTAAAGAGGGGTTGGTGAGGAAAGGACATAGCGGTGGGATTAGGAGGGCTGTGGAGATTCTGGTGATTATGGTTGTGTATGATATCACTAAAAAACAATCATTGTAACACATCCAACAAATCCAACACATTTAGGGGGTCATTACCACCTTGGCAGGCGGCTGAAGCCGACCGCCAAGGTTTGACCGCTGGGAGGCCGCCAATGCGGCCGCACTCACGCCACGGCCATTATGAGATCCCCGCTGGGCCGGCGGGCGGAAAGCTGGTTTCCGCCCGCCGGCCCAGTGGGGATCTCGACCGCAACACAGGAGCCGGCTCCAAATGGAGCCGGCGGTGTTGCGGCTGTGCGACGGGTACAGTTGCACCCAACGCGCTTTTCACTGTCAGCATAGCAGACAGTGAAAAGCTGCACGGGGCTGTGGCAGGGGGCCCTGTGACTCCCCTTTCCGCCAGCCTTTTCATGGCAGTGCAAACCATCATGAAAAGGCTTACGGGAGGGGGACTCGTAATCCCCTGGGCAGCCTGGAGGATTATTCCCGCCGGGACTAAAGTGGTGGGAAACCAAAAATCCCCAGGATTTCACGCCAGCCTGCTGGTGGTGAAATCCGCCAGGGTTGTAATGATGTACACTTGAACTCAAAACCAATAATAGACCAAAGGACATTTTTTAAAACCAATCTGTATGTGGCACGTAGTGGTCTGCGATATGGTAGTAGTATACACCAAGCACTGTGGGTCAAGTACAAATGCAAGTCTTATCCTCACCCCTGACAACCAAGTTTAGAAATTGGGTCTCTAGTTGGCAGTCGGTTTGCACCCTGCCCAACTTGGGACCCTCACTCTAGTCAGGGTGAGGGAGATACCCACTTAGATAACCCCTGCTCATCCCCTTGGTGGCTTGGCAGGAGCAGTCAGGCTTATCTCAGGAGCAATGTGTAAAGCATGTGCATATAACACACAGTAATAAGTGACAACACTACAAAAGGACACCACACTGTTTTTAGAAATATAGCCAAAATGTATCTATACAAAACAAGGACAAACACGATAAAAATCCAACATACAATAAATAAGATACAAATGTTTCAAGAATTACTTAAAAAGACAGTTCCTTAAAGTCGATAGCTCCACCTGGGACTATCATGGCGTTGTGATCAACAAAACGAACAGTTCAGGCCGGCCAAGGAGTCATGGGCCAACTACGTGTCAGGAAGACCCGCAAACAGTACATTGGAAATGCAGGGTGTTGTGATCCTCGCGATGAGATCCGGAGAGCGGCATTGCTGGCATCGCAGGCATCAGTTCTTCAGGTCAGTGCGGGGGTCGCTGGGCCCTTGAAGTCACACGCATTGTGGATTGAACTCGGGCTGATGAAGTCAGGAGCGCGGGTGTGGATGGCGTCGGGGGGACGATGCGATGTGCGACGCCCCCAGGTCATGTGCAGGCAGCAGGCTCAGCGGTGGCATCCAGCAGCGTCAGTGAGACCAGGGCTGCGGTGTGAAGTGGGGCGGTGCGAC
The DNA here is from genome assembly GCF_031143425.1 of Pleurodeles waltl. NCBI lineage: Eukaryota > Metazoa > Chordata > Amphibia > Caudata > Salamandridae > Pleurodeles > Pleurodeles waltl. The sequence continues at coordinate 603,151,382 of NC_090449.1, forward strand.
GTGCAGTGTCACCAGATCACGGTGCAGGCAGCGGCTTCATCGTTGCTGAACCGCTGTCATCAGTAGTCCCAAATCGGCTGTGCAGCACGGGACGGGCTCCGTGTGGCATCCACGGGTCTTGGTGTTGGCAGGAATGCCTGGTGACGACACTGGAGTCGATGGTGCTAGCGTCAGAGGACCTGGGCTGCGGTGCGGGATGGGACGGTGCTTCGTGTACCTCATGAGCGGTGTCCACAGGCCACGGTGCAGGCAGTGGCGCTGGTGTCAGCAGGAGAGTCATTGTTGGGGATGCCCAGGCTGTGGTGTGAGCATGGCGATGCTGGCGTGTGGGTCCCACAGGTCATGGTGCAAGCAGTGACTCACACTTTCATGAGGTTTAAATTGCAACTCCTTTTTTCCATTGGAACACCCACCTAGTGCAACTGAGTTCATAAATATCAGTGCATGCTCACACAATTGATTAGACAGTGGAAGAGTCTTTAACATGGAGTAACTTATATATGAAACTCTGTAATTAAAGCTAAATTTCACTGTAGTAAGTAAAATATTTCCCAGATGTAGGACATGCATATACTTGGATAATTCCGTTATGAGACTCTTGACTCCATCTTGATTTCTAGTAGACAGCACTAACAAACAGGAACCATACTACAAAGAATAAAATAAAACAACTGTAGGAAGACTGCATTTTCCACTCTATTATTCTTTATTATTGTTTTTGTAACTTGTTAGGAAGCCTTGTGGAGAACACAAGCTGCTGTATTCAAAGACATGCCTTGTTTGATTGTATCACTCATACACTAGGTTGGGACAGTTTGAATAACGCATACCAAATTCACTTTCAATTTTCCAGCATTTTACTTTTCTAGGAGTTGCAGAAAGATACAGTTTTAAGCTTGCTGATAGGATAGCTTTGGCATTTCTTAGCCCAATGTAAAAAGTAATACATCAGTGTGGATTGATCGATGGAGCTGCTAAAACTCTGCATGGCAAAGCATCAAAAGAACAGTGCTATTGAATGTTATAAGGAATATTCCACTCAGTACAAATAATGTACTTATGCCTTACAAAATGAAGAACCACCCCATTTACAGCATAATTAAATATCTATTGTTACTTAGACCTTCGAGAGCTGTACCCAAGAAAGTCCTTTGGCAATAACTGTCAAAGCCCATATTTCCTTAAAGAAGTGTAGATTAGGCTACTTTTCTTTACTACTCCACATGTAACAATCTTATCAGGTACCTCCTGTGTCATATAAACATCATTGTACATCTTATTTTCCTGTTCCCTGTTTCCTTCTCCAAACTACACATGATAAACGAGTGGGAAAAGAGTTAGCAAGACAGATAGTGGAAACATTTTATTTGCTTAAGGTACATCAGGCATGGGTGCGATCAGTCATTTTCAGACAATCATTCTGAACATAGTCAAGATATGAAAATTCGTGTAATAATAACATAAATTTACCACTACTGGGCACTAAATAGGAGGTACTTCAAAAAAAATGTTCGCTGTTTGGCATTCTGGGCACTGTCACACCTAAGGAAACGAGGCAAAAAAACAATCAGTTGGAATTTTAAATTTGAAGAAAAGAAATAATTACACACACTAAAATATATTTCTACTCTTCCAATCCTTACAAATTTAAAAGAGCCACTACATTTGTTGTTTCATTATATATGACAATTTTTTGCACCTACTGTCAAAAAAAGAATTAAAAGCAGTTGAATTAAATCACAAAATGACGTACAGGAGACAAACATTGCTCCTCCCAGATAAGATTTCGATGTTTATGTGTGTTGTGAAGGAGGCTATTTCATATAACTATAAGATTTTAAAAGGCTTGCAGGTTTGAATAGTATGTTAGCAGGAGCATGAAATTATTATGTGTGAGGGATCTTACAGATATCGGTTCTGTGGTACTATATGCTGCAATGGAACTACACACCCGTTGCTTAACACACTAAATACACATTACAGCAGTACAGTTGGACTGATAATGGGTTAAAGATTCAATGTAATATTATGAATAACTAAGCTCACAGTTCTACTCCAACAACCCTGTCATTAACCAGTCAGTGAACACCCCAGATTGATAAGCACTTCATAAAAGTGCATGATGTTGATTTAAAGTTACCTACCAAAGGAACAATTACCCTAGACCACATAACTCAACAGCCCCGGAGTTCCTCACATAAACATACAAGACACTGAGGCAGGACACTATATCAAAGCTGTATAGTTAGATTAAAATGAAAATTAATGTATGATCAAAAGGTATTTTTCAAATGGCCATGAACAATTGATTTTGTTATGTTTTTCACTGTTGTTTTTTAATTTCGAAAAACTATACTCGTCCCCTCTCGGCAAAAGACACTTTTACCAACCTCTCCAGATACCCGTGCAGATCACCTCAGGTGAGCTCTTCCCATCACCCCACAATCTGTGTTCATGGTTTGTTTTCTTTGTATTGTTTTATCTGTGTTTTGTAGGGAAGAGCTGAGAGGGCTTCATTGTCCTCTTTTTGTATTTTCACTAGTTTTATTAATAATTGTAAATGCACAATTTGGTGTTTAAATTATGTTTTAGTTGGCTGCTTGCCAGTTTCTAGCATTACCTCCACGTAGTTTTCTTTTAACAGTGAACACAACATGAAGAAACATCAGCACCTGCATCACAGGCAGCAAGGCTACAGTTTGAACTTTAACTTTGTCCACCATCTTTGTTGCATCTTCTTCCTTTCTACAGAATAGCTGAAATGGCAATGCCACAGCACACTGCCTTGCTTACCCATAATGGCAACATGATTTAGGGGCACTAAATGTGCAGCCATACAGCAGGCGAGATGCTGGTTAATCAAAATGCCTATGTAAGCCATGCTACTATTTAGCAGTGTCAATATTCCTATTAGCATCAACTTTGATACTCATTTGAAGAGTTGCAATATTTCTCATCAGGTTAGAGCCCTAGCAATCTTGCTATCAGTTGAAGGATCCATCATCATCATCTCATAGTTTCAGTCAGCAAAACATTTGACCTCCACAAATATCTAACACACTTAAATGTACTCTGTCGATAAATATTACTCAGAAGCCTGCAATTATAGCATACCAGTGGCCTGATAATAGAGACAAACACATCACATTCCAGTGGCAAACCACAGGCCAAACATTCATCACTCAATTCCACTTACTTAATTAAACAGTTCAGCTGGAAGTAAAGGGGACATGCACTCTCAGAATATTTGTATGATACTACACTGTAAAAGTAATGGACATCATGGGGACAGTTTGACTATGGGGGTAGGAAACTCACATCCAGCCATGTTACCTCTACAACAATGTGGGGTGTGAACTGGCAGATATTGGTGGGTAACTAAATGTCAATTTACATAATCCCCTATTGGAACACCCTCCTTTTCGGCTAACCCACAAAGCTAAGGTCACGGTACATAACAGGTAGTGTTACACCTATCCGCCTCCTAAGATCTCTATCCAAAACACAATAAAACAACCACTATCAAAGCCAATATATATGGCTTGCGATTTGAGTCTGTCTTAAACACCAACCACACTTTCTGCAGTGAAAAACAAACCATATTGTTTTTTCTATGCTTTTAGAAATTGGGTTTCTGGTTGGCAGAAGTATACACCCTGGCTGATGAGAGGTGATACCCTGAAACTGGCACCAGAATGCTTGTTTCCGGTTCAGGGAGGACCTGGCCTTTCAGTTCAGGCTGGACTGTTCCCCTGGGCAACAGGGTCAAGACTGATTTTCATATGGCTGGGTCCAAACTGGAGTGGCATTGTGAGCAAAAGAACAATGGATTTAACCCAGATCTGGGACTGGGGGTGAGTGTTTGAAAAGATTAAGCACTCCGTCCATCATCTTGTTGTGTTGCTATGTTCACCCTAAGTGGCAAGGACATGCCCAGATGTGGGCCTCTTGCTCACTGTGCCACTGGATTCAAGCTAGCCTGGCTGATGAGGGGTGATACCCCGAAACCGGTCCCAAGTTGCTTGTTTTCGGTCCAGGGAGGAGCTGACCTGGCAGTTCAGGCTGGACTGTTTCCATGGATAACAGGGTCAAGACTGATTTGCATGTGGCTGGGTCTAAACTGGGGTGGCGTGGTGAGCAAAAGAACAATGGATTTAACCCAGATCTGTGACTGGGGGTGACTGTTTGAAAAGTTTCAGTACTCTGTCCATCATCTTGTTGTGTTGCTATGTCTGCCCTCAGGGGCTAGGGTATGCCCAGACGTGGGTCTCTTGCTCACTGTGCCACTGGATTCAAGCTAGCCTGGCTGATGAGGGGTCCCAGGATGCTTGTTTCTGGTCCAGGGAGGGCCTGGCCATGCAGTTCAGGCTGGAATGTTCCCATGGGGAACAGGATCAAGACTGATGTGAATATGCCTGCGTCTAAACTGGGAGGGAGGCATGGTGAACAAAAGAACAATGGTTTTAACCCAGACCTTTGACTGGGAGGTGAGTGTTTGTAACGTTTCAGCACTCCGTCAATCATCTTGTTGTGTTAATACACCCTGTCCCTACCACCACAATCCTAGTCAGGGCAAGCCATGTACACACTAAGGGCCAGATGTAGCAAATTCAGATTTTGTGAATCGGAAATTGCGAGTCGGTGCGACTCGCAATTTACGAATCGCAAAATCGGATGCAGAACAGTGTCTCAGACACCGTCTGCAAATCTCAATGGGGTCGCAAAGACCCTCCTCATTAATATTAATGAGGTGGGTCGCATTTTGCGACCCCATTGAGATTCCCTGCATTCACAGGGATGGTGGCCTGCTGCAGACAGCAGACCTCCATGTCTGTGACTGCTTTTTAAATAAAGCAGTTTTTTCTTTTTGTATTGCAGCCCGTCTTCCTTTAAGGAAAACGAGTTGCAATGCAAAAAAATAACGAAACCATTTGGTTTCAGTTTTTCAGAGTAGGCAGTGGTCCATTGGACCACTGTCTGCTCTGAAAAAACATTAATGGCAACATTCACAAAGGGGAAGGGGCCCCATGGGGACCCCTTCCCTTTTGCGAATGCGTTACCACCAGTGTGACACTGGTGGTAACTGCGAATTACTTTGCGACCGCGTTCGCTGTCACAAAGCAATTCTGCATTGCGGTGCAAGTCGCAAATAGGAAGGGAACACCCCTTCCTATTTGCGAGTCGCATTAAAATGAGAATGTGCATCGCGATGCGCGTTTTGCATGGCGCAAACTGCTATTTTCGCAGCTTGCGCCATGCAAAACGCTTACTACATCTGGCCCTTAATGTTAACCTGTGCTCACCCTCTGGTAGCTTAGAACAGAGCAGTTAGACCAAACTACAGAGACAATATATAAAGCATTTGTGCAACACTTAAAACAGTAACACAGTGAAAGCACCACACAAAAAGACACCACACCTAGTTAGAAAAAAACTGGCAGTTCATTTTATGAGTAAAACAAGACCAAAATGCCAAAAATCCAATAAGTAGAAGTCGAGATATGAATTTCTGAAGAATAAAATGCTTTATAGTGCTTAGAAACATAAAGCGTCAACCGGGGCCATCTGGTCGTGCTAGACCGGATGCTATGCAAAAGTTCAGGCCAACTGCAATGGAGTGCGGGTCGGATTTAGTCCCAAGTTGGTCCCGCTGATGTTTTACCTTCTGAAGTTGAGCCAAGAGTCCAGCTTGTGGGGAAGAAGTTCTCCAAGAAAAAGGAGAGTGACACTGGTGGTGGTCCGCGGGTGTGAGGAGTCAGCCGGGCATCATAGGCGGGCGGACTGGAACCTCACGGTCTCAAGCAGTGATTCTTCCTGTGCAAAGAGACAAACTTGCGCCAGCTTATGCTGATCCTTTTTACGAGCGGCGCAGTTCTGGATCGAGAGGACTATTCCCAGTTGCTAAAAACCCATTTCTTGATTTCAAAAGCCGAAAACAACTTTCAAGGGCCCAGGACTGATAGGAGCTTCATGGGGGTCAGGAGCTGTTTGAAGACAGGTCCCGGAGCTGTAACAGATGTGTTGGAAGTCTTTTGTGTCATGGGACTTAAGAACAACATGAGGCAAGCCAGCAAACCCTTGGAGTTTCTTTGTTTCTGGGATGTAGAGATGCAGGTCCAGTCCTTCTCACTTCGAGGCAGGAGGGCAGTAGGTCAGCTCAACAGAGCAGGAGTCCAGCAGAGTCCAGCAGAGTGTTTGTCCTTGTAATAGTACATCAGCTCTTCTTTCTGGCAGAGTATTCATATGTCGAGAGATGTACTGATTTGGTAGGGTCAGAAGTCCAGTTCTTATATCCAGTGGTGCCTTTGAAGTGGAGGTGACTTTTATCCTCTGAGAGGGGTAGGCCTTGCAGCAGTGTAAAATGAACTTGGGGGTTTTCACTACTAGGACACGTAAAACTAAAACTTATATCTCTTGCCTTTTACTTACACTACTGTAGGAAAGTACCATCTTGTCTGGCATGTTACCCCCATATTTCACTGTATATATGTTGTTTTAGTCTATGTGTCACTGGGACCCTGCCAGGCAGGGCCCCAGTGCTCATAAGTATGTGCCCTGTATGTGTTCCCTGTGTGATGCCTAACTGTCTCACTGAGGCTCTGCTAACCAGAACCTCAGTGGTTATGCTCTCTCTGCTTTCCAAATTTGTCACTAACAGGCTAGTGACTAAATTTACCAATTCACATTGGCATACTGGTACACCCATATAATTCCCTAGTATATGGTACTGAGGTACCCACGGTATTGGGGTTCCAGGAGATCCCTATGGCTGCAGCATTTCTTTTGCCACCCACAGGGAGCTCTGACAATTCTTACACAGGCCTGCCAGTGCAGCCTGCGTGAAATAACGTTGACATTATTTCACAGCCATTTACCACTGCACTTAAGTAACTTATAAGTCACCTATATGTCTAACCTTCACCTGGTGAAGGTTGGGTGCAAAGTTACTTAGTGTGTGGGCACCCTGGCACTAGCCAAGGTGCCCCCACATCATTCAGGGCAACTTCCCCGGACTTTGTGAGTGCGGGGACACCATTACACGCGTGCACTATACATAGGTCCCTACCTATGTATAGCGTCACAATGGTAACTCCGAACATGGCCATGTAACATGTCTAAGATCATGGAACTGTCACCCCAATACCATTCTGGTATTGGGGGGCCAATTCCATGATCCTCCGGGTCTCTAGCACAGAACCCGGGAACTGCCAAACTGCCTTTCCGGGGTCTCCACTGCAGCTGCTGCTGCTGCCAGCCCCTCAGACAGGTTTCTGCCCTCCTGGGGTCCAGGCAACCCTGGCCCAGGAAGGCAGAACAAAGGACTTCCTCTGAGAGAGGGTGTAACACCCTCTCCCTTTGGAAATAGGTGTGAGGGCTGGGGAGGAGTAGCCTCCCCCAGCCTCTGGAAATGCTTTGATGGGCACAGATGGTGCCCATCTCTGCATAAGCCAGTCTACACCACTTCAGGGATCCCCCAGCCCTGCTCTGGTGCGAAACTGGACAAAGGAAAGGGGAGTGACCACTCCCCTGACCTGCACCTCCCAGGGGAGGTGCCCAAAGCTCCTCCAGTGTGTCCAAGACCTCTGCCATCTTGGAAACAGAGGTGTTGGGGGCACACTGAACTGCTCTAAGTGGCCTGTGCCAGCAGGTGACATCAGAGGCTCCTTCTGATAGGCTCTTACCTCTCTTGGTAGCCAATCCTCCTTCCTAGGTAGCCAAACCTCCTTTTCTGGCTATTTAGGGTCTCTGCTTTGGGGATTTCACTAGATAACGAATGCAAGAGCTCATCAGAGTTCCTCTGCATCTCACTCTTCACCTTCTGCCAAAGGATCGACCGCTGACTGCTCAGGACGCCTTCAAAACCGCAACAAAGTAGCAAGACGACTACTAGCAACCTTGTATCGCCTCATCCTGCCGGCTTTCTCGGCTGTTTCCAGGTGGTGCATGCTCTGGGGGTAGCCTGCCTCCTCCCTGCACCAGGAGCTCTGAAGAAATCACCAGGTGGGTCGACGGTATCTTCCCCTTGCTAACGCAGGCACCAAAAGACTGCATCACTGGTCCTCTGGGTCCCCTCTCATCCTGAAGAGCGTGGTCCCTGGAACTCAGCAACTTTGTCCAAGTGACTCCCACAGTCCAGTGACTCTTCAGTCCCAGTTTGGTGGAGGTAAGTCCTTGCCTACCCACGCTAGACTGTATTGCTGGGTAACGCGTGATTTGCAGCTGCTCCGGCTCTTGTGCACTCTTCCAGGATTTCCTTCATGCACAGCCAAGCCTGGGTCCCCGGCACTCCTTCCTGCAGTGCACAACCTTCTGAGTTGTCCTCCGGCGTCGTGGGACTCCATTTTGTTACTTCGCATGGACTCCAGTTCACTCTTCTTCCAAGTGCCTGTTCAGGTACTTCTGTGGGTGCTGCCTGCTTCTGTGAGGGCTCCCTGAGTTGCTGGGCGCCCCCTCTGTCTCCTCCTCCAAGTGGCGACATCCTGGTCCCTCCTGTGCCACAGCAGCACCCAAAACCTCTACTGCGACCCTTGCAGCTAGCAAGGCTTGTTTGCGGTCTTTCTGTTTGGGAAAACCTCTGCAAGCTTCATCACAACGTGGGACATCTGTCTTCCAAAGGAGAAGTCCCTAGCTCTCTTCTTTCTTGCAAAACATCAAGCTTCTTACATCCGGTGGCAGCTTCCTTGCACCCTCAGCTGGCATTTCCTGGGTTCCTGCCCACTCTCGACACTGTCGCGACTTTTGGACTTGGTTCCCTTGTCTTACAGGTACTCAGGTCTGGAAATCCACTGTTGTTGCATTGCTGGTGTTTGTTCTTCTGCAGAAACCCCCTATCACAACTTCTGTGCTCTCTGGGGGTAGTAGGTGCACTTTACACCTACCTTTCAGGGTCTTGGGGTGGGCTATTTTTCTAACCCTCACTGTTTTCTTACAGTCCCAGCGACCCTCTACAAGCTCACATAGGTTTGGGGTCCATTCGTGGTTCGCATTCCACTTTTGGAGTATATAGTTTGTGTTGCCCCTATACCTATGTGCTCCTATTGCAATCTACTGTAATTCTACACTGCTTGCATTACTTTTCTTGCTATTACTTACCTAATTTTAGTTTGTGTACATACATCTTGTGTATATAACTTATCCTCATACTTAGGGTACTCACTGATATACTTTTGGCATATTGTCATAAATATAAAGTACCTTTATTTTTAGTAATTCTGTGTATTGTGTTTTCTTATGATATTGTGCATATGACACCAGTGGTATAGTAGGAGCTTTACATGTCTTCTAGTTCAGCCTCAGCTGCTTTGCCATAGCTACCTTTTATCAGTCTAAGCTGCTAGAAACACCTTTTCTACACTAATAAGGGATAACTGGACCTGGCACAAGGTGTAAGTACCTCTGGTACCCACTACAAGCCTGGCCAGCCTCCTACATTGGTTGTGCAGCGGTGGGATAAGTACTTGTAACTACTCACCACTTTGTCATTGTGTACTTTTCATAAGAGAATAATATACAAAACAGTTCAGTGTATGTACACCTAACCAAAAAGTTTTGCTTTTCTCCTCTTAAACTTTTTACAAAGTTTTGAAAAGTTTCTCTAAACTTCTAAAAGTTTCCTAAAAGTTAGAAAAAGTTTTTTTCTCTGTTCTTTAAAAAGTTCTGAAACTTTTTCTTCCTTCTCACTATCTCTAAACCTTTTGCTATCATGTCTGTGGTAGATTCTACTCTTAAAATGGTCAATACTACTTATGACAATTTGAATTATACGAGCCTAAGGAGTCTCTGCTTAGATAGAGGTTTAGTGATAGGAAAGAACAAAAGAGTTTCTATTTAACATGCCTATTGTGAATGATGAGTCCCAAGCAGGCACTTCAAATGAGAGGTTAATAGAAGGTTCCCATTCTGACTCAGGGGATCTCCATGAGGGAGGTGGGGAGGGGTTCTGAACCTGATCTGCCCCCTAGCAGGACACCCAGTAATGTTCGTAGTAATGGGGGTTCCCATCACAGTAGGGAAGTCTTTATTCCTAGAGGCAAAGTTGCTAGGGTCCAGTCAGTTAGGGACAGATCCCCCTCTGTTGTTTCAAACGTGTCTTCTGTGTCCAAGCATTCCCAACCCACCCACCCTGAGGATAACTTGTTTGAAAGGGAACTCAAAAAGTTGAGGGTTGAAGAGACCAGACTGAAGCTTAAACAGCAATAGCTGGCCTTAGATAGGGAATCCCCAGACCTGGAGAAGGAAAGACAGAGATTGGGGTTTGGACCCCATGGTGGCAGCAGCAGTATTCCTGATAGTAATCCTGTTAGAGAGCATGATTCCAGGAATCTGCACAAGATAGTCCCCCCTGACAAGGAGGGGGATGACATCAACAAGTGGTCTGCTGCACTTGAGAGGGCCTGTATGGTACAGGGGGTCCCTCAAAGGCAGTGGGCTGCTATTTTGTGGCTATCTTTCACTGGAAAGGGTAGGGATAGACTCCTTACTGTTAGAGAAAGTGATACTAACATTTTTGCAGTTTTGAAAGATGCACTCTTTGATGGATTTGGCTTAACCACTGAACAATACAGGATTAAGTTCAGAGACACCAGAAAAGAGTCCTCACAAGACTGGACAGACTTTGTAGACTGTTCAGTGAAGGCCTTGGAGGGGTGGTTACATGGCAATAGAGATTCTGACTATGAAAGCCTGTATAATCTTATTCTGAGAGAGCATATTCTAAATAAATGTGTGTCTGACTTGTTACACCAATATCTAGTGGACTCAGATCTGACCTCTCCCCAGGAATTGGGAAAGAAGGCAGAGAAATGGTTCAGAATAAGAGTGGACAGAAAAGTTCATACAGGGGGTGACAAGGATGGCAAGAAGAAGAATGGTATGTCTTCTGACAAGGGTGGGGACAAAAGTAAAACTGAGTCTTCATCAGGCCCACAAAAACCCTCTGGTGGGGGTGGTGGGTCCAAATCCTCTTCAAATCAACCTAAAAAGCCTTGGTATTATTTGTGTAAAGTCAAAGGCCATTGGACAACTGATGCCAGTTGTCCAAAGAAAAACACCAAACCTCCCAATACCACAACCCCTGCTACAAATTCTAGTGCCCCTAGTAATAGCAGTGGTGGTGGGAGCAAACCTACAAATAGCCAATCCAAGGGAGTAGCTAGGCTCACTATTGGTAATGTAGTTGGGGTTGGTCTTGTTAGGGAGACCACAGAGGCTGTGTTAGTCTCTGAAGGTGCCATTGATTTGGCCACCTTGGTTGCTTGTCCCCTTAATATGGATAAGTACAAGCAACTTCCCCTAATAAATGGTGTTGAGGTTCAGGCCTACAGGGACACAGGTGTTACCATGGTGATAGAGAAACTAGTGCACCCTGAACAACACCTACTTGGTCAGCAGTACCAAATGACAGACGCTCATAACAACACTCTTAGCCACCCCATGGCTGTTGTGAATCTCAACGGGGGGGGGAGGGGGGTTACTGGTCCAAAGAAAGTTGTGGTGGCTTCAGATTTACCTGTAGACTGTCTACTAGGAAATGATTTAGAGACATCAGCTTGGGCAGAAGTGTAGTTAGAGGCTCATTCAGCAATGCTGGGCATTCCTGGGCATATTTTTGCTTTGACAAGGGCTCAGGCCAAAAAGCAAAGAGGACAGGGTAACTTGGATCCTAGAACATGGACCAAGTGCTCCCCAAAGCTAGGGGTAGCAAGGGTAAATCCCTACCCACTATCCCTCCCTCAACAGATGATTCTCCTTCTGAGGAAGAAGAATTTCCTCCCTGTCCAGAACCTTCACCAGATGAGCTGGCAGCAGACACTGCTGAGCGTTTTGGTGGAGGGGGGCCTGCCAGGGAAGCTCTGAGTGTGGCACAGCAAACCTGTCCCACATTAGAGGGTCTCAGACAGCAAGCTGTCAAACAGCAAAATGGGGATGTCAGTGACTTACATAGAGTTTACTGGGAGGACAACCTCTTGTACACCGAGGCAAGGGACCCAAAACCTGGAGCAGCCAGGAGATTGGTCATTCCCCTGCAGTACAGAGAGTTCCTCCTAACTCTTGCACATGACATTCCTTTGGCTGGGCATTTGTGCCAGATCAAAACATGGGAAAGGCTTGTCCCCCTGTTTCACTGGCCTAGGATGTCAGAGGACACTAAAGATTTTTGCAAGTCTTGTGTGACCTGCCAAGCCAGTGGCAAGACTGGTGGCACCCCAAAGGCTCCCCTTATTCCACTACCTGTGGTTGGGGTCCCCTTTGAAAGGGTAGGGTATGACATAGTTGGCCCCCTTGACCCTCCTACTGCTTCAGGCAATAGGTTTATCTTGGTGGTTGTGGACCATGCCACAAGATATCCTGAAGCAATTCCTCTAAGAACCACTACAGCTCCTGCAGTGGCAAAAGCCCTCCTGGGAATCTTTTCCAGGGTGGGTTTCCCAAAAGAGGTTGTATAAGACAAGGGTAGCAACTTCATGTCTGAATACTTGAAAGCAATGTGGAAGGAATGTGGTGTAACCTACACATTCTCCACTCCTTATCATCCACAGACTAATGGACTGGTAGAGAGGTTTAATAAAACTCTTAAAGGTATGATAATGGGACTCCCTGAAAAACTCAGGAGGAGATGGGATATCCTGTTACCTTGCCTCCTTTTTGCTTACAGGGAGGTACCCCAGAAAGGAGTGGGCTTCAGCCCCTTTGAACTCCTCTTTGGACACCCTGTAAGAGGTCCACTAACCATTGTGAAAGAGGGCTGGGAACAATCTTTAAAAGCTCCCAAACATGACATAGTGGACTATGTACTTGGCCTAAGATCCAGAATGGCCTAGTACATGAAAAAGGCCAGTAAAAACCTTCAGGCCAGCCAAGAGCTCCAGAAGCAATGGCATGACCAGAAGGCTGTTATGATTCAGTAACAACCAGGACAGAAGGTGTGGGTATTGGAGCCTGTGGCACCAAGAGCACTCCAGGACAAATGGAGTGGACCCCACCTCATTGTTGAAAAGAAGGGTGAGGTTACCTATCTGGTAGACTTGGGCACTGCCAGAAGTCCCCTTAGGGTGATTCATGTCAACCGCCTAAAACCCTACTATGACAGGGCTGATCTCACCCTGCTCATGGCAACAGATGAGGGACAGGAAGAAGAGAGTGACCCTCTCCCTGATATCTTTTCCACCACTGAAAATAATGCTTTAGTGGAGGGAGTAGTTTTGGCAGATTGTCTGACTGCAGAACAGAAAGACGACTGCATAAATCTCCTTGGACAATTTTCTGAACTCTTTTCAATTGTGCCAGGTACCACATCCTGGTATGAACACACAATTGATACTGGAGACAGCTTGCCTGTCAAAAGTAAAATCTATAGGTAGCCTGACCATGTCAGGGACTGCATAAAACAAGAGGTTCAGAAAATGCTTGATCTAGGAGTGGTTGAACCTTCTGAAAGCCCATGGGCGAGTCCTGTGGTGCTTGTACCAAAGCCTCACTCTGAAGATGGAAAAAGGGAGATGAGGTTTTGTGTAGACTACAGAGGTCTCAATCAGGTAACAAAAACTGATGCTCACCCTATACCCAGGGCAGATGAGCTCATAGATACACTGGTATCTGCCAAGTATCTTAGCACCTTTGATTTGACTGCAGGGTATTGGCATATCAAATTGGCTGAGGATGCTAAACCAAAAACTGCATTTTCAACTATAGGAGGGCACTACCAATTTACAGTGATGCCCTTTGGGTTGAAAAATGCACCTGCCACTTTTCAGAGGTTGGTGAACACAGTCCTGCAAGGGTTGGAGGCTTTTAGTGCCGCATATCTAGATGATATTGCTGTCTTTAGCTCCACCTGGGATGAGCACCTGGTCCACCTTTGGAAAGTTTTGGAGGCCCTGCAAAAGGCAGGCCTCACTATCAAGGCCTCAAAGTGCCAGATAGGGCAGGGAAAGGTGGTTTATCTGGGATACCTGGTAGGTGGAGAACAGATTGCACCACTTTAGGGGAAAATCAAGACAATCATGGATTGGGTTCCCCCGACAACACAGACCCAGGTGAGAGCCTTCTTAGACCTCACTGGGTATTACAGGAGATTCATTAAAAACTATGGCTCCATAGCAGCCCCTCTTAAAGATCTCACTAGTAAGAAGATGCCTAAAAAGGTATTGTGGACAGCCAGCTGTCAGAAAGCTTTTAAGGAGCTCAAACATGCCATGTGCTCTGCACCTGTCCTAAAAAGCCTGTGTTACTCCAAGAAATTCATTGTTCAAACTGATGCATCTGAATTAAGGGTAGGGGCAGTCTTCTCACAACTGAATTCTGAGGGCCAGGATCAACCAGTTGCTTTTATCAGCAGAAGGTTGACCCCTAGAGAAAAGCGTTGGTGTGCCATAGAGAGGGAGGCCTTTGCTGTGGTCTGGGCACTGAAAAAGTTGAGGCCATACCTGTTTGGCACTCACTTTATTGTTCAGACAGACCACAAACCTCTACTTTGGCTAAAACAAATGAAAGGTGAAAACCCTAAATTGTTGAGGTGGTCCATATCTCTACAGGGAATGGACTATACAGTGGAACATAGACCTGGGAGTACCCACTCCAATGCAGATGGACTCTCCAGTTATTTCCACTTAGACAATGAAGACTCATCAGGTCATGGCTAGTCTTATTGTCCTTCGTTTGGGGGGGGAGTTGTGTAGGAAAGTACCATCTTGCCTGGCATGTTACCCCCATATTTCACTGTATATATGTTGTTTTAGTCTATGTGTCACTGGGACCCTGCCAGGCAGGGCCCCAGTGCTCATAAGTATGTGCCCTGTATGTGTTCCCTGTGTGATGCCTAACTGTCTCACTGAGGCTCTGCTAACCAGGACCTCAGTGGTTATGCTCTCTGTGCTTTCCAAATTTGTCACTAACAGGCTAGTGACTAAATTTACCAATTCACATTGGCATACTGGTACACCCATATAATTCCCTCGTATGTGGTACTGAGGTACCCAGGGTATTGGGGTTCCAGGAGATCCCTATGGGCTGCAGCATTTCTTTTGCCACCCATAGGGAGCTCTGACAATTCTTACACAGGCCTGCCAGTGCAGCCTCCGTGAAATAACGTCCACGTTATTTCACAGCCATTTACCACTGCACTTAAGTAACTTATAACTCACCTATATGTCTAACCTTCACCTGGTGAAGGTTGGGTGCAAAGTTACTTAGTGTGTGGGCACCCTGGCACTAGCCAAGGTGGCCCCACATCGTTCAGTGCAAATTCCCCGGACTTTGTGAGTGTGGGGACACCATTACACGCGTGCACTATACATAGGTCACTACCTATGTATAGCGTCACAATGGTAACTCCGAACATGGCCACGTAACATGTCTAAGATCATGGAATTGTCACCCCAATACCATTCTGGTATTGGGGGGACAAATCCATGATAACCCGGGTCTCTAGCACAGAACCCGGGTACTGCCAAACTGCCTTTCCGGGGTCTCCACTGCAGCTGCTGCTGCTGCCAACCCCTCAGACAGGTTTCTGCCCTCCTGGGGTCCAGGCAACCCTGGCCCAGGAAGGCAGAACAAAGGACTTCCTCTGAGAGAGGGTGTAACACCCTCTCCCTTTGGAAATAGGTGTGAGAGCTGAGGAGGAGTAGCCTCCCCCAGCCTCTGGAAATGCTTTGATGGGCACAGATGGTGCCCATCTCTGCATAAGCCAGTCTACTCCTGTTCAGGGACCCCCCAGCCCTGCTCTGGCGCGAAACTGGACAAAGGAAAGGGGAGTGACCACTCCCCTGACCTGCACCTCCCAGAGAGGTGCCCAGAGCTCCTCCAGTGTGTCCCAGACCTCTGCCATCTTGTAAATAGAGGTGTTGGGGGCACACTGGACTGCTCTGAGTGGCCAGTGCCAGCAGGTGACGTCAGAGGCTCCTTCTGATAGGCTCTTACCTCTCTTGGTAGCCAATCCTCCTTCCTAGGTAGCCAAACCTCCTTTTCTGGCTATTTAGGGTCTCTGCTTTGGGGATTTCTCTAGATAACGAATGCAAGAGCTCATCAGAGTTCCTCTCCATCTCCCTCTTCACCTTCTGCCAAAGGATCGACCGCTGACTGCTCAGGACGCCTGCAAAACCGCAACAAAGTAGCAAGGCGACTACTAGCAACCTTGTATCGCCTCATCCTGCCGGCTTTCTCGACTGTTTCCAGGTGGTGCATGCTCTGGGGGTAGCCTGCCTCCTCCCTGCACCAGGAGCTCTGAAGAAATCTCCCGTGGGTCGATGGAATCTTCCCACTGCTAACGCAGGCACCAAAAGACTGCATCACTGGTCCTCTGGGTCCCCTCTCATCCTGATGAGCTTGGTCCCTGGAACTCAGCAACTCTGTCCAAATGACTCCCACAGTCCAGTGACTCTTCAGTCCAGGTTTGGTGGAGGTAAGTCCTTGCCTCCCCACCCTAGACTGCATTGCTGGGTACCGCGTGCTTTGCAGCTGCTCCGGCTTCTGTGCACTCTTCCAGGATTTCCTTCATGCACAGCCAAGCCTGGGTCCCCGGCACTCCTTCCTGCAGTGCACAACCTTATGAGTTGTCCTCCGGCGTCGTGTGACTCCCTTTTGTGACTTCGTGTGGACTCCTGTTCACTCTTCTTCCAAGTGCCTGTTCAGGTACTTCTGTGGGTGCTGCCTGCTTCTGTGAGGGCTCCCTGAGTTGCTGGGCGCCCCCTCTGTCTCCTCCTCCAAGTGGCGACATCCTGGTCCCTCATGGGCCACAGCAGCGCCCAAAAACCTCTACCGCAACCCTTGCAGCTAGCAAGGCTTGTTGGCGGTCTTTCTGCATGGGAACGCCTCTGCAAGCTTCATCGCGACGTGGGACATCCGTCTTCCAAAGGAGAAGTCCCTAGCTCTCTTCTTTCTTGCAGAACTCCAAGCTTCTTCCATCTGGTGGCAGCTTCCATGCACCCCCAGCTGGCATTTCCTGGGCTCCTGCCCACTCTCGACACTGTCACGACTATTGGACTTGGTCCCCTTGTCTTACAGGTACTCAGGTCCGGAAATCCACTGTTGTTGCATTGCTGGTGTTTGTTCTTCCTGCAGAAACCCCCTATCACGACTTCTGTGCTCTCTGGGGTAGTAGGTGCACTTTACACCTACCTTTCAGGGTCTTGGGGTGAGCTATTTTTCTAACCCTCACTGTTTTCTTACAGTCCCAGCGACCCTCTACAAGCTCACATAGGGTTGGGGTCCATTTGTGGTTCGCATTCCACTTTTGGAGTATATGGTTTGTGTTGCCCCTATACCTATGTGCTCCTATTGCAATCTACTGTAATTCTACACTGCTTGCAGTACTTTTCTTGCTATTACTTACCTAATTTTGGTTTGTGTACATTTATCTTGTGTATATAACTTATCCTCATACTGAGGGTACTCACTGATATACTTTTGGCATATTGTCATAAAAAGAAAGTACCTTTATTTTTAGTAATTCTGTGTATTGTGTTTTCTTATGATATTGTGCATGTGACACCAGTGGTATAGTAGGAGCTTTACATGTCTCCTAGTTCAGCCTAAGCTGCTTTGCCATAGCTACCTTCTATCAGTCTAAGTTGCTAGAAACACCTCTTCTACACTAATAAGGGATAACTGGACCTGGCACAAGGTGTAGGTACCTCTAGTACCCACTACAAGCCTGGCCAGCCTCCTACAACTGCACCCTGCCCTATGGGCAACCTAGGGCCTGCCATATGGGTGCTTATGTGTAATAAAAGGGGAGTTTATGGCTTGGCAAGGGGTTTTAAATGCAAAGTCGACCTGGCATTGAAGCTGCACATACAGGCTCTGCAGTTGGCAGACCTGAGACATGTTTAAAGGGCTACTTAAGTGGATGGCACAATCAATGCTGCAGGCCCACTAGAAGCATTTAATTTATAGGCCCTGGTCACATATAGTGCACTTTGCTAGGGACATATAAGTAAATTAAATGTGCCAATTGTGAATACAGCAAGGTTATCATACTTTAGGGGGAGTGAGCACATGCACTTTAGAACTGGTTAGCAGTGGTAAAGTGCCCAGAGTCCTAAGGCCAACAAAAACAGATCAGCAGAACGTGGAGAGAAAAGGCAAAAAGTTTTGGAGTGACCCTCCTGATAGGGCATTTCAATCATATGCAATACATCAGTGATAAAAAGTGTGAAGAGTTATGATTCTGTGTAATTTTGAGTGTAAAACACACCATAATGAAATGTAATGCAAGCACTTCATGGGAAGCAGACTGATACACAAAACAACCAAATAAAGAGGTGAGAGACAAATACTCCATAGGACAGTGCAAAAGCCTACTATGGGCTTCTTTCGCATCTCCCCTAACTCCATTGGGAGATGACAGTCCCAGAAATAATGATTCTGGTTGTTATTTCCCCTGTTGATTTAACATGAATTGTGAGTTATTTCTGCCACAATGTGAAGTAATTCATGGACCCATGAAAAGTGGATCCAAATAGGATTTTTTAAAATTTCCTTTTAGGGGAAAATGATGCTTAAGTGCAGAAATATTAACCATATTCTTGGAGGCAGTAAGTGTATGCAGGTTTTTTTTTCTTTACCATGGAAGGGACAGTCAGGGTTTGAAAGAGGGCAGATTTTCTTCCTGTGGTGGGATGGTGGTGGGTGTGCTTTTTCTGTTCTACCTATAATAGAGGTGTAGGTTGAGTGCAGCAGTTGACAACAGTTCCTGTACCTTCCTGAAAAGATTGTGGTCTGGTGTCTCAAAGCCTGGAATTATTAAGCATAAAGTTTGCTGTCCAAAGATTTCATGGCCCAGAGACATTGGGAAATCCGGAATGGCTATGTTAGTAATTAGAGGGACTGTTTAACTGCTATCACATGGTGGAAAAACACATGCCTTAGCGGAAGGATACAGAAGGCAAACGTGAGCAGACAAGATGGACCACAAGTCCCATACACACTTAGGGCCTCATTATGACTTTGGCAGTCTTTTAGGAAGACTGCCGCGGTGGTGGCGGCAGAAAGACCGCCATGTTGGCGTTAATCTGACCGCCGTATTAAGAGTCACAATGTGAAGTCTGCCAAAAAAACAACAAATTTCTGAAACCACCAGGACACTGGAGAACAGAAAGGAGACAGTTCCATCACCAGCACCGCCAGGCTGACACAATTCCACCCACCAAATTACGATCCACAAATCGCCACAACGATTCTTCCATGGTGGAAAACCATTGGCAGTCCGAAACACAGTGGTCACAACCAATGTTCCCTGTAAGGCGCGCGAGCGCGCGCACCTTTCCTTCCCCCATCGCGCAGGCCCCTTTGGCAAGCGCGCATGTTGTGCTGTTATCAAATGTTCCACCATTCCTATACTTTGTGGTAGTTTATATGCGTTATCACTTTCTAAGCCTAAATAAGCCTTTTAGAGCGATATACGTGCTCCCCTAAGGCAGATAATGCTCATATTTGAATCTGGATTGAAGTCAATGAAAACAGCGTTTAAGTGCCGCGGGGAGTGTTTTAAACATCATTTGGCGAACTTTAGCATACAAGCGAGCAAGTGATATTTGTCTTGGAAATTAATGGTTAATGAGCTAGGAAATGCTTCAGAACAGTAGAAAATGTGCTGTTATCAAATGTTCCACCATTCCTATACACTGTGGTAGTTTATATGCGTTATCACTTTCTAAGCCTAAATAAGCCTTTTAGAGCAATATACGTGCTCCCCTAACAGGTCATGTCCTTGGGGTGTGCAACCAGGTCACAAAACTGCCTTGATGCCCTATTGCATGGAGCAATGATATCCCTTTTTTGCTTTAGTGGTATGGAGAGGCTAATGCCAAAGATCTTGGCTAGTTATGCGCTGCGCGTGCATGAATGGTCAATTTCTTGGCGCACTTATCCTTGGCTGCAGCGCACAGAGACCGCACACTGCCGCACACAGTGGAAAAAAATTAGATGGAACATTGGTCATAACTCACTACTGTCAGAACACATCACCACATTGGATAGTTTGAATACCCCAAACCTGACACACACCCACACACCAGACACACCTACTCACAGCACCATATAACGCATCCCTACACAACCCACAATCCTTTGCATCCAGAACACCATTTACATACCCCGAGAAGCTTAAAAGAGAAGATTTCATACTTGTACAATATAGGCACATATACACATATCACTCAGCACACAGCCCAGATCAGCACAACTATCACAATGCACGCATCACTAGCACACACAATTTGCTACGGCCATCTTCAACTCACAGCGCAGCACCTACACAATACCAATTACCCAACACTGCACCATTACTCTCACAACACCCCCACACACCGTCTCCACAACCACAACCATGTCCCCACAAAAAGACCCACGTTTCACAGATGATGAGTTGAAGATCATGGAGGATGAAATTGTCAGGGTAGAGCCACACCTGTTTTATCACAGGTCCAACAAACTTCTATTGCCAGGAAAATTGAGTTGTAGCAAAGGATAGTTGACAGGGTTGATTCTGTAGGCAGTCAGATTCTGTAGGCAGTCATCCTCGCAGAAGGGAGGACATCAGGAAGAGGTGGAACGGCCTGGGGGGAAGGTGCATTCCATGGCATCCAGGCACCAGACAGCCGTACAGAAGACTGGTGGTGGACTCCCACCTCATGGGAGGAGAAGGTCTTGGACATACTACACCCAGAGGGCCTCTCAGGCATTTCGGGGGGACTTGAGTCTGGTAATTACCCACAATGTTTATGTCACACAATTGTCTTGTCTTCCATGCTCCCACACCACCCAATCCCACCCAGTTTCACAATTTAAGCCACTACACCTCTCACCAAATCACCTAATGCCCTTTCTGGCATGCCACCTCTCCACTGAGCCCAACTGCCTTCACAGCCCTTGGAAATGGCACGTGAACTACAAGCCAATGATATCACTACGACTTCCAGAATGTACTAGCCCATAATTGTGAAAACCAGGAATATGCACAATACACCACATGTAATGCATGTACAACTAAATCACAATCAATGCCATTTAGATTGTTCCAGTGAGGTCCAGTACATGGCAATGACAGCAATGTAATGGCACACTCACAATAGCAACAAAAGGCTGACTTGAAGCACATGCACAACATTTACATACAGGACAATTTATCTTGCATACCTACATACTGTGTTTCCACGAGGACACCTTTGTCCATTGTGCATCTCTTATGTGTGACATCTAGCAATCCTGGCTAATCACCAGGTAACAGAGGTGAACAGTAATGTTGAAACTGAAATTAACATATCCCATCTGCAGTGCAACATAAATCATCCTAGTATAACAACTTAAAACATGGAAATCTAGCCACAGAGTTGTATGTGAAACCAAGGTATGCTGTGCAGCAGTTGTCAATGTCATTGCAGGACATCATGTTAGGCCACTGTCTGCATCTCAGTAAAAATGCAAGTAAACACATTATGAACTCAACTCTGTGTCTCACTCCCTCCACAGGTACCATTGCTATTCCACCATGGAAAGGATACCTGAGACTGTCAGTCCCCCTCAGGATGAGGGCCCCAGTGAGGACAACAGCTTAGCATGTCTGGACACTGACGGACAACCTGGCCTATCCGGGAAACCTGGTCAGTCGATGACTCTCAGCCACACCCTGCCCACAGCACCCCTACCAACCCTGTTACATCATCATCACAGGCAACCATTCGCCCTCAAAACTGTGTACCAAAGGCAGTGTCTTCCATCCTATGCCCCTGTACGGTACCTGAGTCTCCTGTTGTACCCTCAGACAATGATGGACCTGTAACCACTGGGAGTGGGCACACTGTTCCAGGGGCACAGGCACGTGGGAGTAGGGTGTGTGGGAGGCATGCTGTGGGCCAGAAGATGGGGCCACAAAGGGACACCACTGACCAAGAAACCATCTCCCAACTCTGAGAAGCATACCAAAGTTCTCAAGACAGGGTGGGCCAAATCATCACATTGTTGGGGGAAAATTAAAGGCTGCAGAGGGACTACCACCGGGAAGTCATGCAGCACTGGCAGGCACAAAATGCCCACATGGCTACGATTGCAGGGTTGCTTAGGGACATCAATACCACCATGATTTGTTTCTCCACACAATATCAGGCACCTTCCACTAGCAATGTAACTTCTGACCCTTCAACATCTAAGGCTGCTAGTGGAATGGAGGCCCTGCCAGGGGAACCTCATGCCTCAGACACCCCTTCCTCTGTAGCTGAAACCCCCTCGCAAACGTGAACGTCCATCTAGACATCCAGCAGGAACAGATGCCAAAAACAAACCTACTGCCAGGAAGTGACCTTCTGCTGGTTTGGTCCCCCTTGTGTGGTATAGATACACCCTGTTGACTGTTCTGAAACCTAACTCCATTTTCCCAAGGTACAAGGACACTGGACTTGCATTACCAACTAGTGTAGCAGGTGCCCTGATAAAATCATCCATCATGACTTCACCCATCACTGTTAAGTACATATTTGTCAATATTATGTTTACACTTTACTCTTTATATGCACAATAAAACACACTTAACCACAGGAACTGTGTATGTGTCCTTTATAATCCATTCACAATAGTAATGCATGCCAATTTGTATGTGGTAATCCCCTAGTTTAGAACTGACATTGTAATGGATATCAAATGGAGACACCTTCAGCAGGAGACTCTTAACAACAGAAATGTCACAAGACAGACGTCAAAAAGGACGAAATCCAGGTCAATAAAAATGTATAGTCAATATTGCAATCAACACATACAGCATGACAGAGAGTATCATCAGGATGTATGCAATGTTGTCATAAAATCCATAGACACAGGATGCAGACGTCAGGTTCATGGTAATCTAACTACATAGCAGGGCCTAATTGATAGCTCTTCTCTATGACCTGGTATAGGCTCTGCACCTATCCATACCATAGTTCATAATTCACATATCCCATGGAACATACAAAGATCAGAACAGAGGAACCCAGGACTGAAAGCATACACAAACATTACTCCCATACCTGCAAGTTAGTCACTCACCTATGTCAGTCTACAGCAACATGCACCTTGGACAGCAAAGTCAGAACAATATGAAACTATGCACAATGGAGATCACAATTTACTCCACCTATAGTGAAGTGAGAAGCCATGATCCAACCTCCACACATGTGCCAGACACTCCTACAGGCACATGATACACTATGTGACATCCTCCCCCACCCCACAGGTGAAAGAAGAGGAAAAACATTCACCACACCAGTCTTATGACGGTTGAACCATTTACCTGACACCCCACTTACACTAAACCCATATCACCAGGTATCTGTTGTGTAAACCTCTCATGTCTGTCAGCAATTCCCAGCTGCTTCTGACACAGTATTCCTCAAGCCAAGGTTGTGGAGCCAAATAGGTCCCAGGCATATCTGTGAGTGAAAAGGAAAGAGGATAGGACATTGCACACCTCAGATCTGTAAGTTCAGTACCAGAAGTATAACTTAGCATCTGCTACAACAAGAAATGTGAACCCAGAAGAATCTTTCCTGAACACAATACAAACTTTTCAATCTGCATTCAAAACTCACACCTAGGCATTGGAGCCAATTACACCCCCACGGAAGAAGCAAGTAAGTAGGTCTGATGCCATTAATAAACATCTGGTTGCACACAAACAATTGTACAATAGGTCTATTTCGCATACCTGTGTGTCAGTTGAAGTACTGAGTGAAGAGATCGGCCCTAGAGTCACCTGCTCCGCCTTCCTCTGGCTCGTCATCACTTGGCATTTCAGCATTACCAGCCACAGCTTCAACAGCATCCCCCTCATCAGCCATAAATGGTATCTGACATCTCAGGACTAGATTGTGGAGCTTGCAGCAGGCAACTTTTATCTGACACACCTTGTGGGTTGAGTAGAGGAGGGCACTGCCAGATAAGTCCAGGGACATAAATCTTGCCTTTAGGAGGCCAAATGTCCACTCAACTACATGCTGTGTCCTCCAGTGGGCCTTATTGTAGCGGACTTCCCCACGCATGGTTGGGTACCTCACTGGTGTCAACAGCCAAGGCAGGTTTGAATAGCTAGAGTCACCTGTTAACACATTGTGAAAATAACACAAACAAGTATGTCTGACATGCTATAATGTGATGGCAGGAGACATAAATTGGGAATACACAGTTCCATAGTAACTTACCAACCAGCCAGGCCCTCTCTTTGTAGAGTTGTGTCATTAGCAGCAGGACATTGCTGTTTCTTATGATGAACGAATCATGCACAGATCTGGGATACTTGGCTGTGACGTGTGAGATGTTTGCCAAACACACCACCTGAATGTTGATTGAGTGGTAGTTCTTCCTGTTCCTATATGCCTGTTCATTTGCACTGGGAGGGACCAAAACTACATGGGTGCCATCAATGGCTCCTACCACATTTGGAACGTGTCCCAGCTCATAAACATCTGCCTTCACATAGGCCAAATATGCTCTGTGGGGAAACCTGATGTAGCTGTCCAGGTGTTTCAATAATGCACACAGTACATCCTTCTAAACCAGACTGAACATGGGCTGACACATCCCTGCTGTAAGAGCCATTGTATTCTGAAAGGGCCCTCTGTCCAAAAAGTGTAGAACTGACAAAACCTGAATGATGGGAGGTATGTTATAGGGATTGCGAATGGTAGGCATCAGATCTGCCTCCAACTGATCAAATATATCCATGATGGTATGTCTGTATGACATAGCAAAAACAACAAGTGATGGACGGAATGCTGAACATTGTCAAACATTCACCCCCAGTACAGTGATCTGGGCCTAAATCCATCGTTTTTTTGCTGCCCATGCCATTCCAGTTTGGACCCAGCCATATGCAAATCAGTCTTGACCCTGTTCCCCATGGGAACAGTCCAGCCCGAACTGCTAGGCCAGGTCTTCCCTGGACTGAAAACAAGCATCCTGGGACCGGTTTCGGGGTTTCACCCCTCATCAGCCAGGCTAGCTTGAATCCAGTGGCATGGGAAGCACGGGACCCACGTCTGGGCATACCCTTCCCACTTAGGGCGACAAAGCAAAAACAACAAGTGATGGACGGAATGCTGAACATTGTCAAACATTCACCCCCAGTACAGTGATCTGGGCCTAAATCCATCGTTTTTTTGCTGCCCATGCCATTCCAGTTTGGACCCAGCCATATGCAAATCAGTCTTGACCCTGTTCCCCATGGGAACAGTCCAGCCCGAACTGCTAGGCCAGGTCTTCCCTGGACTGAAAACAAGCATCCTGGGACCGGTTTCGGGGTTTCACCCCTCATCAGCCAGGCTAGCTTGAATCCAGTGGCATGGGAAGCACGGGACCCACGTCTGGGCATACCCTTCCCACTTAGGGCGACAAAGCAAAAACAACAAGTGATTGACGGAATGCTGAACATTGTCAAACATTCACCCCCAGTACAGTGATCTGGGCCTAAATCCATCGTTTTTTTGCTGCCCATGCCATTCCAGTTTGGACCCAGCCATATGCAAATCAGTCTTGACCCTGTTCCCCATGGGAACAGTCCAGCCCGAACTGCTAGGCCAGGTCTTCCCTGGACTGAAAACAAGCATCCTGGGACCGGTTTCGGGGTTTCACCCCTCATCAGCCAGGCTAGCTTGAATCCAGTGGCATGGGAAGCACGGGACCCACGTCTGGGAATACCCTTCCCACTTAGGGTGACAAAGCAAAAACAACAAGTGATGGACGGAATGCTGAACATTGTCAAACATTCACCCCCAGTACAGTGATCTGGGCCTAAATCCATCGTTTTTTTGCTGCCCATGCCATTCCAGTTTGGACCCAGCCATATGCAAATCAGTCTTGACCCTGTTCCCCATGGGAACAGTCCAGCCCGAACTGCTAGGCCAGGTCTTCCCTGGACTGAAAACAAGCATCCTGGGACCGGTTTCGGGGTTTCACCCCTCATCAGCCAGGCTAGCTTGAATCCAGTGGCATGGGAAGCACGGGACCCACGTCTGGGCATACCCTTCCCACTTAGGGCAACAAAGCAAAAACAACAAGTGATGGACGGAATGCTGAACATTGTCAAACATTCACCCCCAGTACAGTGATCTGGGCCTAAATCCATCGTTTTTTTGCTGCCCATGCCATTCCAGTTTGGACCCAGCCATATGCAAATCAGTCTTGACCCTGTTCCCCATGAGAACAGTCCAGCCCGAACTGCTAGGCCAGGTCTTCCCTGGACTGAAAACAAGCATCCTGGGACCGGTTTCGGGGTTTCACCCCTCATCAGCCAGGCTAGCTTGAATCCAGTGGCATGGGAAGCACGGGACCCACGTCTGGGCATACCCTTCCCACTTAGGGCGACAAAGCAAAAACAACAAGTGATGGACGGAATGCTGAACATTGTCAAACATTCACCCCCAGTACAGTGATCTGGGCCTAAATCCATCGTTTTTTTGCTGCCCATGCCATTCCAGTTTGGACCCAGCCATATGCAAATCAGTCTTGACCCTGTTCCCCATGGGAACAGTCCAGCCCGAACTGCTAGGCCAGGTCTTCCCTGTTCTTGTTCACTTGTTTTTGCTTTGTCGCCCTAAGTGGGAAGGGTATGCCCAGACGTGGGTCCCGTGCTTCCCATGCCACTGGATTCAAGCTAGCCTGGCTGATGAGGGGTGAAACCCCGAAACCGGTCCCAGGATGCTTGTTTCCGGTCCAGCGAGGACCTGGCTTGGCAGTTCGGTCTGGACTGTTCCCATGAGGAACAGGGTCAAGACTGATTTGCATATGGCTGGGTCCAAACTGGGGTGGCATGGTGAGCAAAAGAACGATGGATTAAACCCAGATCTATGACTGGGGGTGAATGTTTGACAATGTTCAGCATTCCGTCCATCACTTGTTTTTGCTTTGTCGCCCTAAGTGGGAAGGGTATGCCCAGACGTGGGTCCCGTGCTTCCCATGCCGCTGGATTCAAGCTAGCCTGGCTGATGAGGGGTGAAACCCCGAAACCGGTCCCAGGATGCTTGTTTCCGGTCCAGTGAGGACCTGGCTTGGCAGTTCGGTCTGGACTGTTCCCATGAGGAACAGGGTCAAGACTGATTTGCATATGGCTGGGTCCAAACTGGGGTGGCATGGTGAGCAAAAGAACGATGGATTAAACCCAGATCTATGACTGGGGGTGAATGTTTGACAATGTTCAGCATTCCGTCCATCACTTGTTTTTGCTTTGTCGCCCTAAGTGGGAAGGGTATGCCCAGACGTGGGTCCCGTGCTTCCCATGCCACTGGATTCAAGCTAGCCTGGCTGATGAGGGGTGAAACCCCGAAACCGGTCCCAGGATGCTTGTTTCCGGTCCAGTGAGGACCTGGCTTGGCAGTTCGGTCTGGACTGTTCCCATGAGGAACAGGGTCAAGACTGATTTGCATATGGCTGGGTCCAAACTGGGGTGGCATGGTGAGCAAAAGAACGATGGATTAAACCCAGATCTATGACTGGGGGTGAATGTTTGACAATGTTCAGCATTCCGTCCATCACTTGTAGGGTATGCCCAGACGTGGGTCCCGTGCCACTGGATTCAAGCTAGCCTGGCTGATGAGGGGTGAAACCCCGAAACCGGTCCCAGGATGCTTGTTTCCGGTCCAGTGAGGACCTGGCTTGGCAGTTCGGTCTGGACTGTTCCCATGAGGAACAGGGTCAAGACTGATTTGCATATGGCTGGGTCCAAACTGGGGTGGCATGGTGAGCAAAAGAACGATGGATTAAACCCAGATCTATGACTGGGGGTGAATGTTTGACAATGTTCAGCATTCCGTCCATCACTTGTTTTTGCTTTGTCGCCCTAAGTGGGAAGGGTATGCCCAGACGTGGGTCCCGTGCTTCCCATGCCACTGGATTCAAGCTAGCCTGGCTGATGAGGGGTGAAACCCCGAAACCGGTCCCAGGATGCTTGTTTCCGGTCCAGTGAGGACCTGGCTTGGCAGTTCGGTCTGGACTGTTCCCATGAGGAACAGGGTCAAGACTGATTTGCATATGGCTGGGTCCAAACTGGGGTGGCATGGTGAGCAAAAGAACGATGGATTAAACCCAGATCTATGACTGGGGGTGAATGTTTGACAATGTTCAGCATTCCGTCCATCACTTGTTTTTGCTATGTCTGTATGACATGCCTTTCCTCTATGGTGTGCAGGTCTACCAGTGGTCTGTACACTGGTGGTTGCCTTACTCTCCTCATGGCAGTATAACTAGGTGAAAAAAAGTAAAAACAGCATGAGAAACTCAGAATGCATGCATCTAATACGGATATTTACATTCCTCACACCTAACGGCTACTACATTTGACATATACAATACCGCACATGGCTATGTATCCTATTAGACCCTCCTTGTTGCATATAGCCAGATAGTAAAATGGTATAATACTGTTGTAACTACTGTAACTGTCAATGTGTGAAAGACATAGCACTTATACATATATCGCACATATATAAGGATATATTCGTTACATTCTGACAAATGGTAACATCTGAGTAGCTGTACAGAGCTATCACCACATGCCCCCACACAGCATAGCTTATCTTGCACATTTGCACAATAGGTTACCCAAACTGTAGGGCAATACGTACAGATGTACAGCCCTAAAGGGGTTGAAGTATATGACGCAGATTTGGGAACAGCACCATACATGACGTGCTCAAAATGGCAGGCACCCTACCTACTGTACTGGACAGGTGGAAGTGACCTAAGTCTGCCGGTGGAAGTTGTCATGGCGGTAGGTGGACACAACCACGGTGTAACTTGCCATTGGAAGACATTCGTGCCTTTGGCGGCATAGGGCCAATGGAGATGTCCACCAGCTGTGATGGTAATGTACATGGCGGCTGTGACCGCCGTCTTCTGCAGGTTTTCTCACTTGACTCCTGACACTGCTGCCAGCAAGACCTCCACTACCTGAGCTGCTGTATACTGCCTCTAGAAGCTACCATGGCACGTCCTGCAGGTGATAGGGCCCTCGCCTTCACCCCCAAAGAGCTAGACAAGCTAATGGTGGAGGCCATACCCCTGTATGGACAACCATATGCAACACAAGAGGAGCAGGTGAGTCCTATCTCATAGCAATGTGTGATAGGTGTTGTGTCATACGGAGTACCGTTGATGTGAACTTGTCAAGATGTTGATGCATGCAGATGGTAAATTGTGGAGGCATGTGAACTGAGGAGATGGTTATGTGTGCCCTCATGATGAGACTGATGTGTCCTGTCCACTCCTATTGGTATGGTGCATATGGATATGACTTTTTCCTTTAGTCTGTGTCATCCATGCAGGTCAATGCCCATCAGAAGAAGGGGATTTGGTGTGCCATCGCCAAGCAAGTGTGAACCCGGGGGGTTCACAGCCCGCAGAACAACCATTGTAGAAAGTGGTGGGAAGACCTGTGATGCTGGGCCCCGAAGACCGCTGAAGCCCAACTGGGGATGTCTTCCCAATGAGGGAGGGGGTGCCAGTTGGACCTTGACCCCCCTAATGGTGCACATTTTGGCAGTGGTCTACCCTGAGGTCGAAGGGCATTTGAGGGCAGCAAGGCAGCCACAATGGGGTAAGTACTGACTGGATCCATGTACTTTACTCTGCTAGTTTGGTGTATGCTGTCTCAGTACAGCAGCAGTGACAATGTAGTAGGTGCGAAAGGTATGTTGACTGATGGAAATACATAGTTGTCCGGTTACCATTTTACAAAATTTTGATCTTGCCTTTGGGTTGTGCATGGTAACATGTTGATCATTTGTGTCCAGCAATATGTACGATTGCATGTGGGGATGCACATGTGACTGTGCCAAATGTGTTACTCTACTCAGCCATATATATGTCAGTAAGGTGCAGTATCATCCTTTCCATATAGTGTTACCAAGTCCAATAACCCTATTGCTGTTTAATGTACCTCTGTGGTGTTATACCACTCCCATTACAATTGAGCAGCTCTATTTGCAACATTGGCCCTGAACTATAAGTTACAGGATCAATATAGTACTACCCATATGTGATTTGAGGAGGTGTCCCCATAGTCAACTCAAGATCGTACAGTGGGGTATGTGGAGTTTGTAATGGATGGAGATCCAATAATGGGGGATCCATGATGTGTTTTAGTCCTCTACATTTCTTGGTATTACAACGAACCTATAAATTGTACCCCAGGTTCTTTGTTGTAGATGAGGTAAGTGGCTAGGCAGTATTACCTTTGTACAATGTGCTTTGTCCATGCTAGATATCCCAATGCTATACCTATAAGAGTGTTACATATGGTACATCATGTCTCAAAGATACTTAGTGGCTGATACTGCATAGTGGGCTAATCATTACTACACTTTCTTTAGCTGATGTGCCCTGTTTGGACAGGTTTTGGTCTTGGCTCACCTCCATTGAGCCACATATATAAGTTTAGCTGTACTTCCATGTCACTAAAACATGTTGCAGTGGAATATGTAGTCAGTTGTATAGCAGTCATGTAGGTGCATGTGTCAGTTATGTGTACATTGCTTTTCAGTGGGGTAAGTGTTGTGTCAGTACTTTTCTCATGGGTAGCACATCAGGCCAGCTGTAAGTGAAGTATGTGTACACATGTTGTGAATTTGTGGCTCAGGTTCAGCATGTCAGGTAAAATGGTATGAGCCCTCATAAGATATGGTGGAATTTCCATGGTTGGTTGTTGTAACTATGCTATCTGTGATTGTCTGTCGATGTATGATGGGGGCTAGGTAGCACACAGTTCTATTTGGCATTTGGCAATGTCTGTGAATAGGACTGCAACATGTTGTGTATGCATCAGTGTATGTAGCCATTGTGTCAGGAATGTGCACAAAGATCAGCTAAGAATGTGAATTGAAGGCTAGGTAATGTCTTGTATGTAATGAGAAATGACATTCCTTGCATGGAACATAACTTTTGGTGATGGACTAGGCTGATGTGCATTCTGAGTAGGCATGCTATGGAATTATCTGCCAACTGCATTATATTTGACTGATAACATAAAATATAGTGATGTGCTGTAAGGTGATGAAATATGTGCTTTGGCTAGGCCATGATGACCATGCTGTCTTTGAGTTACAGGTGTTTTGATGGAAATGGTATAGTGGTGTTCAAATACTTGGCTTGTGATTTCAGAGGCTAGTTGACAAATGGGGTAGTTTGATTTATCATATTTGGACACGATGTGGGATCTGAGGGTTTTAAATTGCAACTTCCTTGTCAAGA
The DNA here is from genome assembly GCF_031143425.1 of Pleurodeles waltl. Lineage (NCBI taxonomy): Eukaryota > Metazoa > Chordata > Amphibia > Caudata > Salamandridae > Pleurodeles > Pleurodeles waltl. The sequence continues at coordinate 603,182,591 of NC_090449.1, forward strand.
GATGTATACTTCAAGTTGTACATGTTGTAATGTGTGTATGTGAAGGATGGGATGACTCTCTCTCTCCCATCCTCTCTCTCTCTCTGTGCATCAGCATTGGTAGGTGAAGGAGATGGGGCATAGGTGAATGGGGATGCAGCTGGCCACGGGACCTGGAGTGCTGAGACCATCGACAGCGAGGGACCTGTTGCCTGGAGGGCGATGGGAGGGCCATGGGGGAGACAGGATTGACATTATCATCCTCGGAATCATCCTCCTGTGGCCACTCCCTGGCGGTGGCGGACCCATCTTGGACCACCCCAGCACCATCTCTGTCTTCCACCCCCTTTCTACCACTTCCCTCCTTGTAGCTCCCCACCCAGTTGTCCGTGCCCACTCACCCAAGAGGGTTGGCGTCTCCTTTGCCACAGGCACCTCTGCCCCTGCCCTGGTCAGTCCTGCTACCTACAGTGAGGAGGCTATTGACCTCCTGAGGTCGATATCTATGGGTCAGTCAACCATTGTGAATGCCATCCAGGTACTTGCAACTCAAGCGCAACAGAATAATACATTCCTGGAGGGCATTCACTGTGCTGACTGCCCTACAGAGATCCTTTCAGGTTCGCGCCTCCACACTGATGACAGACAGTAACCCTTTGTCTTCCATCCCCTCTCCACCTTCCTCTTTCACTTCCCAATCCCAAATTCCTCTTCCCTGGCCACACCCAAAGCACTGAGACAGACAAGCATGTACCCACCTCAACATCCAAGGGTAGCTCAGACAAACACAAGCACCACAGGCCACACCACTGGCATGCATACAAGCAATATACACCTGCAGACACTTCAGCAGTCACTACCTGCCCTGATAGCCCCACCACCCCCAGCATCACAGACAAAACACCAGACACACCTGCAGACACCACAGCAACATCCACAGTTCCAGCCACTACATCTATCTTACCCACAGACATCACAAGAGCAGACTCTCAGACATCAGCCCAAGTCCGCACATCCGCAGACACCACAACCACATACACAACTACATGTAGCACATCCACCATACCTGCAGTCCCCACCCCAACAGACAGTCACTCATCCACCAAGGCATCTCCCAGCACCTCCATCCCCCTCCTTCCAAGACACATAAACACCCACACTCACCCACCCAACACATACCCAGCACCCACAAGCATACCACGCGCACACATGCACCCAAGACATCCATAACTGCACCTCTTACAACCACTCCCTCTACATCCAAACCCTTTTGCCATGACCATTCCCATATGTCAAAGAAAGCTTTCAGTTCGCAGTTGTCCCTTTTCCCTACTCCTCTCCCACCCGTCAAGCCTCTAAACAGTCTGTGTCTCTCCCAAAGCCCAGCCCTTCCACCTCTCAGATCTCCCCTGCCCGCCCCTGCTAGTGCCCATGCCCTTCCCCTGCCAAGAAATCAACCCCTCCCAAATGCACCTATGCCTCTCCAAAGCCTCGAGCTAAGTCCCCCCTCACCTAAACCCAAAGGTCCCCATCGAAAATCTTAAGCCCAAACCCCCACCCCTCCTGCCCCCCCCACAATCCCTGAGGTGCCCGTCTGCCTCCTTGAAGCACCTACCTGTGGAGGTTACATGTCAGTCAGGAGTCAAGTTGGGGGCTCAAACATGTGCTTTGAGTGAATGTTGCAAGCACTCTTGTTGGACTGGCCTCTGGTCTTGGGCATATATATTTTTTATAATATTTTAGTATATATTGAGGACAAACCTGTTGTTGATTTCTACCTCATATCTTTGTCCTGTATTTCTTAGCTTAGGGCAGATTTGGTATTGGCTCACACTGTGTGTGTGCATTTGTTTGTCTGTGGTGGTTTTGCTCCCTATTATGTTTAGGCAGCGTGTGTGGTTGTGTGCATTGCATTTGTCCACCAGTGCTGTGTGTGTTGTGTGATGGACATGTGTATGTTGTGGACATGCTGTACTGCTAGTATTGTGTGGTGTTTGTGTTGACATGTGTTAGTTGCAGTGTTGTGTGCCTTTGTGTGCATGGAGTATGTGTGTGAATGTGTGAGGAGAATGGTATGTCAGGTACGTTGTGTAGTGTGTTTGCAGGGTATGTTGTGTATTGCCTATTTTTGGATTTGGGTTGTGTGTGTTCATTCCCAGGTGGTGGTACTGGGTGTTGTATGTATGATTTGTCAAGGGTTATTGTCTATTGTGTGCCCTTGACAATGTTTTGATGATGTAGCAATTGTGGTGTAGTTGGGTCTTTTGGTGGTGTTGTGTATTGTTGTGTGTGACTGTGCCAGTGCTGTGTACCTGGGGGTTGGTGTGTGTTTTAGACGTGTGTGTGTGTGTGATGGCCATAGGGTGTGTACCATCTATGTGTGGAGGTGCATGTGGCTGTGTGTGAGTGTGTATGTAGGTATGGGGTTATGTGTGAATGGCGCTGTTGCACCTGTTCCCGATTGTTATGTTGTGTGTGCGGTGGTACTTTGACAATTTACAACAGTGACAGGTAAGTGTGTGTACTCACTGTTGCTGTTGTCGTCATTGGTTCCGGAGTCGTTGGCAGGCAGGAGCAGCGGGAGGATGTGTAGTTCTGGTTTCATGGCAGCTCCGGACGAGTATGGCTTCCTGAAGGTGAGTGTCTCCTTTTATACAGTTGGTTTCTGCCAGGATTTCTGTGGTGGTGCGACTGCGGCGGAAACCTTGGCGGAGTGCAACCTCCTAATCTGTCCGGCAGAAACATGGTCTCTGCCAGCCTGCAGGTGGCTACCATCGGCCTTGGCGGCATGACCGCTGTGGTGGTACTGGCAGTTGTTTGACTGTATTCTGTTGGTAGTACCGCAGTGGTCATAATTTAGCGGTCTTCTCTGCCAGCCGATTGGCGATTCAACTGCCACCATCGACATGGCAGTCCTGCTACAGTCAAACTTGTAATGACCCTCTTGGACGTAAGAGTAATTGGAGTTGTAGGGTGCAATGGAAGTTATAGAGATCTGGGCAATGGAAACTGAGGCCATAAACTGGACCAGTACATGTAACCTGCTTCCTGTTTAGAAAATCTGTTTCTGGAGCAATCTGACCAGTGGCAGTATTTGAGTCTGCCTAAAGTATTCAGTAGCTGCCCAGCAACTTTCAATTGTGATATATGGTTCTGTTCCTAGTTCAACACAAGATTTCAAATCTCTGCTACATCGTAGCTCCTCTGCTCAAAGCTTGTCATTCTGGCCAATTGCATGGCGGGTGCGAGTTATAGTTACTTTAGGGCATGAGTTGTAGTTACTTGAGGTAACTCTAACTATAACAGGTTAATTTCTATGGTTTTGTATGTTCAAAATGTTAGCCTAACCATAGCGCCCATGTAACCTTTGTTTTTAAAGTGAATATATGTGTGTGTATATATATATATATATACATACACACACACATATATGTATTTTATATATATATCACCTACTTTTTATAGTTAGGACTTAGTTCCAATAGGAAGAGCATTTTTTTGTTTTGCAAACAACTTTGGCGTCGCTTAACAAATTTTCTCAACATTTTCATAGCTTATACTTCATTAGGTTTGGTTGCTATCCTGAAAGTTCCTGGATGATCTGTCTAGTGGGGGTAAAAAAAAAGAGGAGTCTCAAAATGCTCTATCCCCAAGCATTTTCCCATAGGGAATTTGAACACAACTACAGTCTGAACCGCTGGACGAAATTACACCAAATTTGGCAGAAAGCTAGCTCTTGGTCCAGAAAGTGTGCTTTTTGTGATTTGGTGTAAATCCATTCAGTTTTTGAGGTATTAGAGTTTAAAAAATGTAGATATCAATGGACGCAAATCTCTCCTTGGATTCAATTGTCCCAGTGGTGTCATCTGATTGACTGCCAACACTTCAACAAGGAAGTCTTGGCAGCTATTTTCGGCTTCAGCTGAGACCTGCAAAAAAAAAAGTTTTAAAAAAGTTTTAAAAAAATAAGATAAGGGGCCAGGATAGGGTCACCCTGAGCCCCTAGCCTTGATCCTGGGGTCCCTCAAGACCCCACCAGGGCTAAAAAGCATTTTTTTTAAAGATAATTGGTAAAATCTGCATTTGTGGCTCTGTGGAGTTTTCTGAGATTTTTTTTTTAAAGAAAAGGGCAATCTAACACCCTTTTCTTTTATTTTGCCCTGGGGTGGTCTAGGTCCCAGGAGCATTGGGGACTTAGAAAGGAGGAGGGCGCATGGGGTTCTCCTCCTAGGGATTATATTAGCCCCTGGGACCACCACCTCTCCGGGGTGATGATCTAAAAATATGCAGGGGGTCCCATAGCGCCCTGCGTCCCGGAGCCACCACCCCTCTGGGACAAAATGTTTGTTTGTAATGGGAGAGGCCCTTACGGCCTCACCAACAGCCCCAGGGATGGCCACCTCCCTGGGGCTAAATATGAAATTTATACGGGCTGCCCATGCGGCACCTGCCAGCCCTGAGGGCCGCCACCTCCCTGGAGCAATTTATTGCTATTAAGGGGGTGCCTCATGCCCCCGCATTCCCAGGGACCACACCTTCTCAGGGCTGATCAAAAATAATGAACTGGGTCTGTCGCTGACCCCCGGCCCCGGGGACCACCGCCTTCCAGGGGCTAATTTAAACATCAGTGGGGGGGGGCAGGTGACTCCCCTTGTGGGGCCAATAATGGCCCTAGGGATCACCACTACTAAAGGCCCACTCCTGCTATGTCCCGGGGTGTCCATCCCACTGACATGGCTGTTTGCTCTGACTTGGTGGGACCTTTGATAGCTCCTGTCAAGTCAGACCAAACACTCTGCTTCCCTGGGGCGAGAGCTGTCAAAGTGCTCTCGCCTGCTGGAAGCAGAGGTTTCATCTCTTTCCTTGCCCACAGAGATGTGGACAGGGAAAGAGATGAAATGATTGCTCTTGCACACAGGGAACTGAACGTTTAGTAGCTTCCTGTGTGCAAGAGCAATGCCGGCTCCCGCAGGAGGCAGGGAGGTGGCTGAGATGCGGGGACCTTGATGCTCCACGTGGTCCCATTGCACACTTGGTGCCCTGGGGGGGCCCACAGGAGACATGGCTGGGCCCCCAGAGATGGGGTCCCTGGCCAAAATCAGCTGGGGGAGGGGGGGCAGGTGTCCCCCCTCCTTCATTTATTTATGGTAGGGCCCCAGGGACACCATCCCCAAAATCAGCCCAGGGCAGGTGGTGACACGGTCCACCTCCACTAGAGTCCATGGTTCTCCCTATAAATTGTTACAAGTATGCAAATGTGCAAATCACCTGGAAACTGCTCCCGCTTGGCCCCACACTGTCCGCCTTAGTAGTATGCAAAGGTCTTCCTGCATTTTGCTAGGATGATGTACAGCTTACCAAGAGGCCCCCAATGATTTTGGTGGCCCGTTCTTGATGCCGAGGAATCTGAGGACTTCTCCACAAAACAAAGAAGCACTTACATCAAAAAGATAAGAGGAAGGACTCTGATTTAGTGTAAATTTACATCTTTGTATTCTTGTTGGCCTCTCTGTTGGAGGATGCATGTTATCACCGAATTTCTAGAGAAAGAGGCAACAGGAACAATCATGTTGCTAAAACTGACACAAAGTCACTGGTGACATTTCCTTGTGCTACATTACACAGCTGTAGTGTAGGATATATATGGGACATTTATCAAAGAAGGCAGAAAGAACTTCACTTGGGTAGATATTTTGTGCAAATATATGGACTCTTGTTGAATAAAAGGGCAGGTGAGGTTCCTTTGTGGCCAAGTCACTCACACAGCTACTGACACACCTACACAGACACACCACTCACGCTCAGACACTCATGCACCCACTCACAGACCCAGAGATTTACAAACTACTCACAGACCCACTCAGATACTCATGCACCCACTCACAGACTCACTTAGACACTCATGCACCCACTCACAGATCCACTCAGACACACACAGACCCTCTCCAACATTCATGCACCCACTCACAGACCCACTCAAGCTCACTTACCCACTCACAGACCCACTTAGACATTCACACACCCATTCACAGACCCACTCGGAGACTCACACATTCACTCACAGACCTACTCACAAACCCACTCAGACACTCAAGCATCCACTCGCAGACCCACTCACACACTCACTCACAGATCCACTTAGACACTCATGCACCCACTCACAGACCCACTCAGACATTCACACACCCACTCACAGACCCACTCAGACTCTCATATATCCACTCACAAACCAACACAGACACTCACACATCCACTCACATAGACACTCACATCCACTCTCACACCCACTCTCATACTAAGACAGACACTGTCACACCCACTCTCACACCCAGAGACACCCTCTCACACCTATTCTCACAACCAAAGAGACAGGCCCTGGACCTCAACCACGCCATGCATGGCCAAAGGACGTGCACTGCGCTGGGTTAGGTGGTTACCAGGCTCTGCAGCCAACTCCCGCCATGCGCTGCCTCTGGTGGTTGGATTAACGTAAAGTAATTAAAATGACTTTATGTTAAAAAAAAGCATAGACATTCACTGAAAAGAACAAAGGTTACAGGAATGTTATAGTTGGCACAGAATTTAAAAAACATTGAGATTCACTGAAAAAAACAAAGGTTACAGAGACGTTATAGTTAGGTTCTGAATTTACTTGTACAAAACAATAGAAATTCAACAGTTATAGTTAGAGTTATTTCAAAGAACTATAACTCGTGCCCTAAGGTAACTATATCTTGCGCTCTCGCCAAGCACTGCTAATTACTCCAGATATTACCGCACTCATGACAACTTCTATAACGTTATTAAAAATATAAATGAAGCATTAGCAGTAAAATTAATTAAGAAAACACTCTGCATTGCAGGGGTGCAAGTTGTAGTTACCTTAAGACGCAGGTTATAGTTTTTGTAAAGCACAATATCCTTTCAGCATTGAAAAAGTTTTTTTTTTTGCAACATGGACCCCTTTCTAATCATAATCCATTTTATGCTCAACAATGAGCCTTCATTAACTTGTGCTTTAAATTCACAATATTTAACGAAAAATGTAAACAAGAACTATGGTACTCATTTGAAAACTAGAACTTACTAAAGCACCAGAGTAACAATTGTTTGGTGAAACAGATGTAGAGCAACAACTTCACAAACTCACCAAATTTTATAAAAGGAACGGTGTTCAGTATTTTATTAAGTTACTTTTTACTCTATTTTCTTTATGATCTTGATACATGTTCTGATTACCATAAGGTCTATTCTAAAACTAGTACATTGTTTACTATTTGCTCTTCAGGATAAATCTTGGAAAAAACACTAAATGATACCACACAGAACAACGTGTTTTGTTATGTTAAGTTTGTTTGTATGATACACTTTTCACTCAAAAGGGGAGGTGCAGCCCTATCTGGAGCCTAATAAAGTACTATGGTTTCCGTCACTTTAGGTATTTTAAGATGGAGCAGGCAGGTCTGATGTAGTAGAGGAAGTTATTGCAAGCTTTGGGGTCCAAGCAGCAAAAGCCATGGCCTTCGTCTCTGACTTGGATACATAGGACATGGGCGAGAAGGCTGGCAGGTCAGAGGAGCGTGGTTAATGTTTGGAACTTGATGCTAAAGAACATTTGCTCTCTCCCCTAAAACTTGGTATAATTGGCATATTTAATTTACCTGTAAGTCCCTTGTAAAGTGGAATGCCATATACCCAGGGCCTGTAAATTAAATGCTACTAGTGGACCTGCAGTGGTGATTGTGCCACCCACAGAAGTAGCCTTTCAAACTTGTCTCAGGCCTGTCACTGCAGTGCCTGCATGCACAGTTTACTGCCACATCGATTTGGCAAGTCAAACTACTTGCCAAGGCCTAAATTCCCTTTTTACTACACATAAGGCACTAAGGCAGACCCTAGATAGCCGGGTACTGTGTATGTAAATGGTAGGACATATATTTTTATGTTTTACATGGCCTAATAGTGACAAAGAACCTATTTTATTTTTCACGAATGGGAATGCTGCTCCTCTCATAGGCTTGCATTGGGAATTCCTTATATGTGTCTAGTGGTAATTTCTGTAGTGTGAGCATGTTTGGTATGTTTGAAATGGCATTGAGAAATCCTGCTTACTGATGTGGGTGAATTTTACACTACTATTGTAGTAATACCACTTTTAGAAAGTGGACATTTCTCTGTGCTCATAATTCTAGCGATTTGTGGGCTGATTCCAATCCACATCTCAGCCATAGTGACATCTTCACGTGGTGCATACTTTCCACACAGCCATAACACAGGAGGGGTTGAGTGTGACAGAAGAGGTATATGCATACTGATAGTCATCCTGGGCTAGGGAGAAAGAGAGTCGATCACACCTTACATGTCAATAGGCTATGTCCTGCCCTCACAAATTGGGCTTATCACCACCAGCTGATGTCTGGAGTCAGGGCTGGATTGAAAGGGGGGTTGTGTTGCACTTGAAATGGCTTTATTTGAAGTCACCACCTGCAGAAAGGTATTTTTGGAGTATAAGTACAGGGGCTCTCACTCCATGATTGTAGAGCACTTTTGGGAACTGGGGCAGATCCTCTGCCTGAAATACTGCTGAGCTGCCAAAGGACTCATCTGGACTGATCTTCTGTTGTTCCCTGCTACTTTCTGCTGCTGGGTAGCTTAAAGGACTCACTGGATTGCCTTTCTGAGTGTTGCGCTGTTGCCAGCCGTCTCCCTGACTCTGGATGGCCAAGACACTGTGGCTCAGTAAGGGGAGATCCCTCTTGATACTGGAAGTCTGGGTATACCTGGCACTGCTACCTGCCTTGTGTCCACCCTGAGTGTCCTCCCAGAGTCCCAGTGTGGGATGAGCTTTGGTTACTGCCTCTGAACCTGTAACTATAGTACACGGTGAATCACCTCATCTCTCCACATAGAGCACAGTGAGCGCTTTATCCTTCTCCACCATTGTGTTTTATTAGCGCTTAGTGAGTACTGTGTACTTTCCCCCGCCATCATCTAGTGAAGTCAGTATGTGGCTGACCAATGTGAAGCTCTCCCTCAGGCTTGCGGGCTGTCAGAAGGAGAGGAGGGCTGAAGCTGCATTTGCTGACACCAGGCAGCTGACGTGCTAACACCCCCCCCCCCAGCTGACTACATGGGTGACAGGAGTTCCTTGCAACATTCTGCTGCCCTAGCTCACTGGACCAACACCTCAACTGAAGGACCATAGAGTAGTGCGGGCCACCACCGTGCTGCAATGGGTACCGCATCTCGAAACCCCTTCATCTGGAACTCAGTGTGCTGTGCATTCCTGGATCCAGGCAACAGCCGCCCTGCAGGAATCCTCCTCAAGGGGGTCCCACCGGACATACCTGGATCCCGGAGGACTGCAACCCTAACAGCCCTGACACCAGTAACTCACCTCTCCCTTGTTTGGTAGACATACCAAAGGTACTGTTCCTGACACGTGCACCATTCCCAGATCCCTCTGGCAAACTCTCTATGCTTAGATTGTCCTGGGCCCGGTGGATTACCTGCCACCCACAGGACCCAAGGTACTGTGCTTTCCCACCGAAGGCCGCATGGTATTTCCGCAACCTGCCAACAGAGACCCTGGGCGGTCTTACAGTTTGGCAGTTTATCCCTACTTGCCGTAACTTTGGTGACGGCCTGGCCCGCTCACGGGTAGATGCTCAGGGATACCCTGCACGGGGGAGACTTACAAGGTGTGTGCTCCATTGTGTTTGGCCCACAGCTTTGTGGTGCTTACTTTGTGGCCTCTTATTCGGGGGTAGATCTTCCACAGAGTGTTCGCAGTGTATCATTCCCCAGATTCTACAAGAATTACCATAGTACCATGTGTAGGAAGGCAGGAGACCCTGTACATATGTGGTCACACTGTTACTGGTATACAGATGAGGGTGCCTGGGGATTTGGGTACTTATGATGGCCCTTGGTGATTTCATGACCTGAGAGAATGATATGTGATGTTTTGCCTTGCATTATCAGGATAACAAGTACTAGTCTAGGAATGGCATAATATGCACAGAACTTACGATTTACGTCATTTTTGGTCTTGTAATGTTTATATAATGTAAAACATATTTTTTATATTATTCTGTGTGAGTGTGTTGCGAAAACGATTTACACATGACCTCTGGCGATAAGCCTGACTGTTCTGTGCCAAGCTACCAAGGGGTGAGCACAGGTTATCTTTGGTGTGTAACTCACTTGCCTTGACTGGAGTGGTGGGTTCTACCTGGTTTAGGTACTGGTCCTGGCTCTGAGGGCCAACAGTCTAAGTACAAGAGTCAGTTATAATTTCAGACAGTTATCCTTTCTGAATATTATCACTTCAGTTTTATTGGTGTTGAGTTTTAGGTAGTTGGTTTTTATAGTATTAGCGACCTCAGACATGCAGTTGATGCAGTTTGATTTGGTGCTTAAAATGTCCTCTGAGACAAAGGGATGATGCACTGGTATTATCAGCATAGGAAATGATGCTCAACCTCTGTGAGCACAGATGATGTTGGTGAGAGGGGTCATGTAGATGTTGAAAAGTGTTGGACTGAGACAGGAACCTTGAAATACGGTGCAGATTAGGTTGGAGGTAGTGGATGAATACAGGGCTAGGGTGACCTTTTGGATGCATCCTGAAAGGAAGGAGCTGATCCATCAACGTGCTGGTCCATGGATTCTGGTCTTGTGGAGGCTTTGGATGACGATGGGGTGGAAAACGATGTTGAAAGCAACTTAGGGGTTGAGAAGGATGAGTGCTGCTGGGTCCCCATTGTCCATGATGAGGAGGATGCCGTTGGTGGCAGTGATGAGGCCAACCTGAATCCAGATAGGAAGGGGTCCAGAAGGAGGCTGGCACTGAGGTGCTTAGCTAAACGCTTGGTGATGATCTTTTCTAGTAATTTGTCCGGGTAAGGAGGAGGGAGATGGGTCTGTCGATAGCCAGTGTCTTAGGGTCTGCCATAGGTTTTTTCAGGAGCCAGTTCCAGGAATACAGAATGGTGATGGTTATGAGAGAGTCATTAAAGATAAGAGTAAGAGTTGTGCAGATCGGATATCGTTCATTGGTGAGGATGAAATGTGAGAAACGATCCGATAGGGCTTCGAAGTGGATCAAGTGCATCATGTTAGTAGTTTCCAGTGGGGTGGATATTTGCCAGCAGGTCGGGGTGGTTTCTGGGGATTTCCTGTCATGACAGTACAGGATAGCGGGAATAGAATGGTCCGGTTGAGGTATGGTGTTCATTTTGCTGGCGAAGCAGTGGGGAAGAAATTCATAGAGCCTGTGAGGAGGTAATGATCTAAGACCTGGTGGAATGAGATGTGAATGTGATGAAGATTTCTTTCAAGCTATTGGAGCTGTTTTGGATCCATACCATGGGGGCTTAGTGATTCAAAGTCACTGGTGAAAAATCCAGAGGAATCACATGGTTTATCTATAGGTGTCCCTGTCCCTGTGTTTTTGATGCCACCAGCATTCCAGCTGTTTACAGCAGCGCTTGGTGAGTCAGAGGGCTTTGATGTAGATGCTTGCTTGTGGCTTAAAGATAGAGGTGGAGGTTGTTTTTAGTGGAGCGTGGGAGTCTGTGCAGGAGGTGATCAATGTGCTTAAGTTCTAGATGGAGCATGTAAGGTGATCGTGGTGGAGTGGGAGTTGTGACTGGAGCTCAGAGTTCCAGATTACGTCAGGGATATTTTTCCAGCTATGCCAGGAAGTCTGGCCTAAGTAGTTTTGGAAACGAAAAAGCAAGAATGGACAAGTGATTGGTTGCTCAAGGAGAGCAGGGTGGGCTTATCCACCTTGACGTTGGAGAGGTTGGTGGATATGGGTTCAAGAAGTGGTCCGGAAGTGTGGGTGCAGTTGGTGAGTCCTAGTCTCCTTTCATATCTGCAGAATTGATCAAATAAATGTACAAAAACTGCAACAAAAAAGAATACAGGTGCTTACCTTCTAATCACATCTCTTCTTTGTTTGTACTCTGATTGACAGAACAGAAAGCTTAGCTGTCAAATGGCCCGATTTGATGTTAAACACCTTCAAACCGTCCTAGCATTTTAGACAACAGTGCTTTCACCAAAGGGATTTTTGAAGCCATACTTCCAGTATTAACATTTTAATTTCAAGTCCTTTAATGCAACATGGTGACTAAAAAGCCAGGAGAGGCTGAAAACATCTTAAACACAAAACAATGACCACTTCATACCATCTTAAAAGTAGTTTTCAAGCATAAAAGCTGTATAAAGAGAACATAAATCTAGCTAATATCTGATAAATAAATAACTAATCCTTTTGGAAGGTGATTTTGGGTGGTTCGTAAGCTGGTCCTATTTAAATAAACGGAATCAGCATTTTAGAGGGTGAAAATTGTCCATGACAGGTCATTACAATAAAGTAATTTGATGACTTTTGGAGAGTGACAAAGCTTATAAAATTATCCTGTTATGATATCTATCGTAATCAATAAATATAAAGTGCGCAGTTAGAAAAGGAGAGCACACCTTTGCAATTGTTACTACGCTCAACATTCTTATTTTGTGCCCATAACCATTGAAAATACCCAACCTAATGAATAAAAAAAAAAAATAGTAGTCTTTTCAAAAGAGATCCTTTCCAGTCTGTTTCTATACTTTGTTTCCTAACAACACTCAGTAAGCACAAATAGATGGAGTCTCAAAGTTTTAAAAACCTCAGTTAGCATATTTTTGACATCACTTAAAATTATAGCACACGCTTTTCAGCTTAATGAATATAACATTAGAACACAGGAACTCAATGAGATTTCGTACTAAAATAAAGGTTTGAAACCTGCACTTTACAGCAGTGTTCTAAACTAAATGCATTATACTCTACAGTAATATGCGACTGGTTTTACACAAACACATTTATTTTACAAATGTATTAGCACCCTCTTATAACGTACCAATATTATACCCAGCGGCGTCTTATATCTTGTAGCAGGTGCCCTAACCTTATAATATAATGCGCTAACGACTCTGATACTGACACGCCTCTCCTTTTTCCCCTTTCTGAATCCACTCTTGCCACATCTTTGATGGATGCCAGAGTCATTTTTATATATCTACCACTTTTAAGTTCTTCTATTTACATCTTATCAAAGATAAATTGCTCTATAATGACAGTGACAGTGACTGGTCAATGCAAGCTCTTGAGTAACTTGTTCATGCCTGAAATTATGCTTCTAGGTATGTAGTGAAGATAAGTCCTATCAGAGATTAATATTTGCACATCTTCTATAGTGAGCTACCAATTTATCTATCTTTTCTGTGGAAATCAATATGTGAATGTTGAGAAGAAATCCATGGTAGGTTGTTGCTGTGAACTCTAGGGCGAGTTCTCAGTAGTGAGATTCACATTTGCATAAATGTCACATTTGAATGTCTTGCACATTTTAATTGATGTGTGTGGGAATAATAAAAAGTATTGTTCATCGCATTTCACGGCATGCTTTTAGTAAATCAACCCGCAAAAGGCCGTCACTCCTGCTTAGTGTGCTTTCTTTCACCTTATTGTGTTTGTCCAGCCCCTGGAGCAAGGCGTTATTACTTGTGGCCTTCCACTTCTTTTCAGGCACACATTTTTTTCTTTTTGTTTGCTTAAGCAGTGCATAAGTGCACCTCTTTTCCAGCTACCTTCCTCATGCCCTTCTCTTCACCATGATCCAAGTTGCTCTCACCAAAGTACTTCTCCCCCACCCAGCTGCGTGTTATGTTTGCACTTGTGTGCTTCTCCCCAACCATGTTTTCTTGCCCATGTGCTTCTTCTAGTTTCACGTTCCGCTCCCCCTCACCTGAGTGCCTCATTTCCCCATTCTCAATGTTGCCCTCTATCGCCTGTTGTGTATACTTATCCTTCTGCCCTCTGTGTTGTTTCTGACTCCACCCATTGTGATGTCTCCCACGCCATCTGTGTTGCCTCAACCCCCACTTTCCTTGTTACATTCTCCACTCACTTTAAAAAAAATGATTTCACACTAACTTTCTTTTTATTTACCAATCCAACTTGGATCAGTGAATAAAAAGGAAAAAAGCACCTGCGCATTTTGTAGGTGCATGTACGTGTGGGACATGCACCAACAAAATGACATGGCTGCAGTGCCACTTCAAAGCACATTTTTTTTGGTTTCCACCTTAATCATGCTAAACAGCATTGTTAAAAGACATTGGCAAAGTCAATAGGTTCCAAAGGCGAGACCTATCAACTTTGTCCTGGCTTGTTTTATTGGCTGAGCACTAGTGCTTTTAATGAGCCAAGAAAAAGGTGTGGCTGTAGGACTCTAAGAGGGGCTGGCCAAAGAAGAGCAACTAGAATTCCTTTCCAAGAGAAGTAGCATCCTCTGTCCCTGAATTCACTGGTCAGGTACAAGCCCGCATCAACCCCCTCCTGATAACATAAGTACCCTTGAAAACGCCAAATCGCATGCTTGTCTGGAAACCTCGATCCTCTTGAAATGTTTATTGTGGGGGCCAAAGATGGCAGAGTAGGCTCCTGTGGTCTTCCAAGAGTCTAGAGGGCTCCTCCATTTGTGCAGTTCTTATTCGCTTGAAGTATCTCTTGGTGGTGGTGCTGCCTTACCCAGGCAGCAGCTGCTGGGGTCTGGCAAGTTCTTGTGTTGAGGGTCTGGCAGCGCTCGGGCATTGCAAGGCACCAGAGGTACAAGACAGAACCCTTTCAGAAGCACTGACAGGCACTGTGAAAAATGCACATTGGCTTCAGCTACACAGTTCTTAATCTCAATGCCCAACATAAACATCCACCCACAATCTGAATGCATCCAGACACCTAAAAGCAACTTAACACACAGTAGGCACTACATACAGGGCCACTGAAAATATGCGATTCTACGGTTGCAGCTTTATTAATGTAATTATGGATTTGCCACATAATCCATTTTCTGCTGCATAATCAACAGGTATTACTAAAATAAGAGTTTGCAGCTTAAAACGGAATCAAAGTTACTAAAACATGGCAATATGTTCATGGGCAGTGGAAGGCACTCCGCAAAGGTTAACTGGTCGTCTTTCAGTTGCCTATTTCTGTATTTGTTTGTTAAATTGGTACTAGTGATGTGAAATCATTGCCCAGACAGTACTAACAAGTAAAGTATGTAACAATTACAAAATAATGGAGTAAACTATGCAACAATGTGCAGCATTATGCCCCATAATTTGCATTTTCTTTCAGGATAATGGATCACACCTTTGCAGTTGGTGCTATTCCAAACCGTTTAATTTCTTTGCCATAATTATTTACATTAATTGCACATTAAACCAAAAGATCCCTTTTCCAAAGGAATCTCAGTCAGCTGCAGCCAGTGCCATGCTGACCTGATCCGTGTTATTTTTCCCAGATAGTATTTTACTTTGATGATTTAATAGTTAAAAGTATTGATATTGTTCCGTTTTGTAAAAATCATAGCAGTACCATTATTGCCTACATTTTTTGGTCCACTGCTACAATAAATTACTCTAAAAAGAAAAGAAGCACTGTTATGATGATATATAGACGCATCTTAAATTGATCCCCAGCATGTCAATTGTGGCACTGATGGGCAAGGACTAGAGTAAAGCGTGCCTGGTGCAAGAGGGTTGAGAGGAACACGCAGCCAATGTGTGCTAGTTGGGAGGAGTCCTGTGAAGAGCCAAAGAGCAGGGGATACAGAATACGATGGGGATACCAGATATTACACAACACCGGTGTAGCCCAGTTAGGGATGGCTGTAAGGCTATTAGAACACTCTGCTACTAGAGGACAGAATGTTCTAATAAATAAAACAAAGGCCTCACAGAGCCGGAAGGGATTGAACTCTGGGCTTCTTGAGGCCTTTGTTCTCTGCAACAGTGCCCGAGCACTCCATTGTTTTCAAAAGAGCTCCCAAAATTCCAATGTTCTAATTAATTGTAGCTGTCTCTGGCATGAAAAGATCCTCATTCAGTACATTGAGAGCACTGTATGATCTGGCTTTTTTAAATCTCGTCCTTGAAGGGTTTCATGTAGTGGCCTTGCGAAGCCTGATCAGTCAACTACACAGCAGAATCAATTACTAGTTCTGAAAACCATCAAAGGCCATGTGCTGCTACTTTGGGGTGGATGGCATGGCCTCTTCCCAAACCTGGTTAACAGAGCCCTCATGGGTTCAGGCAGCACTGTAAATGGATACAGGACAGGGAATGAAGGTACACCCTTTATACAAAGCTTGCTGCGCACAGTCAAAGGCTATATGCAGTGTGTTTTGGGACATAGTTGGTGGGGGCCATGGCACTGACCACGCCCTTTTCCCAAAGCCAGTGGTTGTGTTGTAGCATTTACATCCTTTGCAGGAATCAATGCTCTTCGAGGTGGATCAATCTTTGGACCCACTGAGGAGTGCGGTAGGATCATAAACAGAATTTCAACAACACCCCAAACAATTTAAATACCATGTCCCATGTGGCCACAGAAAGGAACCTCAAAATCAGGAACAAAGATAAGGATTTATTACAAACACATGCTGAAAGTCATGTAGACAATGCACAAAACCAAGTTAAAAAGATAAATATTCACTAAGGGCCCAAGGTGTGGAAATAGACTTAGATGAACTAACAATAATAAAACTAAGCATTTAAGAAGAAGAATCCACACCATCAATAAGAATATCTGAGATACTGAAATAATGTGATAATGTGTTGTTCAGAGTTAACAATCATTGGTCAATTAAAATTTAACAAAGTGAAAAATCCAAGCTGGGCACAGGTTGCTCCTACAACTAACCAATTCAGGGAAATACATGTGTGGGGAGAAACCTAACTGAGCAAAATACAACAAGCATAAAAAGGCAAACATAATCTGGAAAAAGATAATCTTGAACTGCAGGCCACTAAGGTAAGCAAAAATAAGAAAAAGAGAAAGTATCAGCATCTCAGAAGCTCGATCAAGAGTCTTCAGATGGGATTTCCAAATCTGAAAGGACACTTCAAAGGGCAAAGGCAGAGATGGAAGTACCTATCCAAGGGATACAGCAGTCAGAGAATCTTCATCAACAAAACATCAGGATCAGCAGGCATCAGGACAGCATTGGGGGCTGCAAAGATCTGCAAGGAACTGCCTCAAAGTTCAAATGTCCATCGATATGTTAGAATTTTCAAAGCATTCTGATTCATCAAAGGTATCAGTTCATGTCACATTGAATGGGCATCATCCAATAGTGGTTGATCACCAGACTTCAAGTTGAAACAGTCCAATTTCTTTGCAGGCGTGTCACAGGATTATCTTCTATCTGTGTGACTCCATGCACATTTGAAACAATTGTATATAAAACCAGTCCTTGTTTCACACTATTCTTCCATCAAGGACACTACGCTGCATTCTCTCTATCCTTAAACAATAGAATCCATTACAACCTATCTAAGCTTCTCATGAGACTATAGCCTAAAAGAAAGTTCACGTTAGGAAATTAATCAGCATTTCTAGCACTGTCACAAACTAAAAGCTTCAACAGGCCTCATTCATAATAACACAAGAGAAATACAGTACTGTATTTAATTAATACATTTTAGTAAAACACATGTAATATGCAAACAAATGAATTTGGCATTAATAACAATTAATTAATAATAGTAATACATTTCATTTCAACTGAAAAGTTTTGTTACTGCATTCCATTAGGTGAACTGCATTTCTCTTACATTGCACATATTTTCAAACTTATTAATCATTTATTATTCAAGAGAAATTCAATATTATTTCTATATGCGCTGTTAGTCTAAAGTCTAAATTACTTTATAACATTAATTTTGTCCCTCTAACATGATTTTATCCAAATGCCACCTAAATCGAACTCTGAAATACAAGCAAGTGCACATTTAAAATGTGTGTCAGTGCAGCTTTCTACGGTTAACCATTAAAGTACGATGAACATAAAACATAAACTGTCACATTTAGCATGCTTAGCGACATTATTTAATGCCTGGTCTGACCAGGTGTTAGGGGACCTGTGAACCCATTTCCATGGCTAAACACCATGGAATGTGCCCACAGATGCCCACCCCAAGCCACAGCAACAACCCCACCCACACCAGAGGGACAGCGTAGGATGGGGACCCCAACCTGGGTAAGTACAGGTAAATATGAATATATTTTTTTGCTGTGCCATTGTGGGACCCTTACATAGGGACCTCTGCCTGGCACTGAGTATTATGGCCTTGCCCAGGGGACACTGGTCCCCTGGGCTGGCCATTGGGGTGATGGGCATGACTCCTGTCTTTAGTAAGACAGGAGTCATTTGTGGGTGCTAGTGAGTCAGTAAATGATGCTAGGCTGGTTAGCGGCATATTTATTGCCATTAACCCACCTAGCATCATTTCTAAACCATTAGCGCATTCTCCCCTACCGCCAGTCTCCCCCAACTAGTGTCTTTTTCTTAGATGCCTGCCTGTCCTTAGCGACAGCATGCACTGTTCCATAAATATGGGGCCTGGCTGGCGCTATGGATTTTGACGCAAAACTGCATTTGAGCAGATTTGCGTCAAAATCCATAAATATGGGCCATGGTATGGTGGGGACTAGACCATTTAGCATACACGTCCATACATTTTTAAACAAAAATAAATGTTTGCACTTGCCTTCGTACCTACAAAGAGTGTATCATTCTTTGATTTTGGCCTATATACATAGCTTTCCTACATGTTGCCAATCAGTAGGCAGGAGTCCTTGATTTCCAGCCACTAAATGTGTTATATTTCTTTCCCAAATCTGCAAAACTATTTATTTTTCTATTTTGGCTTTCATTACTTGCCTTCTTTCCACAACTTGTCCAATGAATTCCTTTTCTACAGGACTAAGAATGCAAATAATTATTGTGTGCATATACTATTCCACATGTCAATTTGAAAACAATTGTGGGTACAATCTGCTTGGAATCCTTTGCTATGGGCAAACTCAAACCTAGCAATAATATAATCATGAGAACTGTCACTACAGCTAGACCTGTACATATATATTTAAATTTACTACTTCTATTACGATTTGACTCCATGAGTTCTCTAATCCCAGACCAAAAATCCGAATTCAGAATCAAAAATCAAAGCAGCTTTTGTTTATCAATGTCTTTTTTTCAGTCCTTTTTAATTTGAGCAAACAATCAAGAATAGTCTCTTTCAAAAATGAAATTTTCCACAAAGCTTCTTGATCTTCCAGAAAGTCCATGAAGGTTTTTTCTCTACATGCAAATGTTCAAAAGCTTCTACTAAAACGTTCAAATGTCTCTATTAAAGGCACAGTTCGCAATCACTGATAATCACTTCCAAAATGTAATGTCTCTCTTTATCGACTGTCAATGAGATTTAAAAGTTTAGTTCCAAAGCAATTTCAATCTCAAGTATATTGAACTGGATTTGAATTATTAGCACAAAAGGCAACAAACTCCTGTTCCCAGTCATGGGCTGGATAATGTGTCTATTCAGATGTTGAGTACTTTCTGCTTTGCACTCATTTTCTTTTTGAATTTCTGTTTAGTTGACTCTCAGCATCACTTTCACTTTGACTCAGCTCTTCAGTTTTTTCAGCAATAGTTGATGGCACTTGTACAGTAGGCACAGTTTTCTCTTTTGGCCAATTATCTCTTGGCACAACTCTTTTATCTAGCATGACTGATACTTCGTCAGCATCCGAGCTTTCATGAGTCAACTGATTCTGCCTCAACCCTTCTGTACTATTCATTGTTGTCACTGGTGTTGACTCACTCAGAACCCTAACAGATACAGTCTGTGCTGCAGTCACTTTTCCAGCCCCATCGGTTTAGCTAACCTGATTCCTAACACTACCTTTAGGAACAGGTGCTCCTTCACAAAGGGGACCTGGAACTTTGTGAGTGTGGCTAGCATGTCCCCAGTTCGGGAGACCAGCGCACTTCACAGCTGTTGTTGTAACCAAGACCACTTGATAAGGTCCTTTACAATGAGACTCCAAGCACGTCTTCCTTCCAGGCTTTTTAAGCATGACCCAATTGCCAGGAAATAGGTCATGACACAGTTCCTGCTGCAGCTGTACAGTAGCCTCTCCAACCTGATTAGACAAAGAACGCATGACATCAGCTAGTCCTTTGCATTAACCTAGCACCAAGTCATCTGTAATGTTCACAAGTGCATCAGCAGGCACGCCTGGCAATCTCATAGTGCCCATGATGATTTCATGAGGTGACAATCCTGTTTTCCTGTCAGGTATGCGCGCATACTCATCAAAACAAGAGGCAATGCATCTGGCCATTCCAGTGTTGTGGATGCACATATTTTTGCCAGTCTGGAATTCAGTGTTCCATTTATCTGTTCTACCAGACCTGAAGCTTCTGGACGATAACTGAAATGCAATCTTTGCTCATCTTGTAATGCCACACACAACAATTTAAGGACCTCAGTGATGAAATGAGTTCCTCAGTCTGTTTCTAGAGACGTTTGAAATCCAAACCTAGGTGTCAACTCTACAAGTAACAGCTTTGTTACTGTGAGACTATCAATTCTCCTAGTGGGATAAGCCTCAACCTTGTGTGAGAAAATAAATACAGTAACTAGAACATATCTCTGTCCATTGCATACAGGCAGCTCAATCCAATCCAACTGCATTCTGTTAAACAGTCCTCCTGACCTGTCTATGTAATTCAGCATATCACCTGTACGTTTCCCTACATTCATTGTTAACAGGTGACACATCGATGACATGTGGCTTCAGCAATCACTCTAAATCTTGGATTAAACCATGTTTGTCTGAATGTTCTGATCAATGCGTCTATACCTATGTGTGCCTGTCCATGGTAACGTCTTGCCATTGGGGACAGTAAAGTATTTGGCAACCCTACTCTTTCATCACTTGATATCCAAATGTCATCTTCATTCCTTTTGACACATCCTGTTCTAATCCAAAGTTGCTATTCTTCTGTCACTTTTTCCTGCAACCTTTTCACTTCCTCTCATGTGTCAACAGCAGTCATCAAGAAATGTTGGCTTGTCTCACTTTGTGTCTCTCTGTTCCTATCTCCATTAGAGGAGGTACAACTAAGGGCAAAATACCCGGCAACTTCATTGGCACAGGCATTACCCAGGGTAACATAATCAGTTGATTTCCTATGGGCTAGAGATATCCCAACAACAATGTTTGCTGGTAACCGTAATGCATTTAACAAATGGTAGATTTTGTCACCCTTTTGGATTGGGGAACCAGAAGAAGTCATAAAACCTTTCTGGGACCATAACTGTTCAAAATAGTGAACAACATGAAGCCCATGTTGACTATCAGTGAACCATGTCACTTTAGGCTGTTCAGAAACACAGGATACTCTAGTAAGGGCAACCTACTTGGGCTAAAAAGAGTCCTAGAAGCCAGGAGGCGTTTTTTTCTCCTGAATACTGCATAACCAACTCACAGGGTTCCATGTTTATCTCTCAAACACGAGCCATCAATGAACATGACTTAGGGGGTCATTACAACATTGTCGGTAAAAGCCGCTTACCTCCGTGCAGAAGACCACCAACACACCGCCGTGGCCGCGGAAATCCACCACAGCTATTATGACCCACATCCCGAAATTCGACAAAATTCAGACACCCACACAAGTCCGCCGCACCAAAGGTCAGTGATAAACTGGCGAAAACAAAACCTCCACAGTCACGCCAACAGAAATACGCCCATGCTATCACGACCCACGAATCCACGCGGCGGTCTTTCAACCACGGTATTCCATTGGCGGTACACACCGCCGCGCTCAAAATACACACACATCTCCAAAACACAGCCACATTGGACAATTCGAAAGACACCCACCTGAGACACATACACACACCACTCCCGCACACTCAATACTCTATAAGACACACACCCACATCACCCACAAATCCCTACGACAACAATTGAGAACGAAGCACACAGAGAGACACCACCATCCACTAACTAGCAGCCACAGACACTCAACACCATCACCCACATTACTTCCATGCACAAAACACCACACACCACTACATGTCACCACACTTATCACCACATACACCACCCCATGGCACGGCAAAGACACCCCAGGATCTCTGAGGAGGAGCTCAGGGTCATGGTGGAGGAAATCGTACGGGTAGAGCCACAGCTATTTGGCTCACAGGTGCAGCACACCTCCATAGCTAGGAAGATGGAGCTATGCTGAAGAATAGTCGACAGGGTCAACGCAGTGGGACAGCACCCAAGAAATATGGACGACATCAGGAAGAGGTGGAATGACCTACGGGGGAAGGTGCGTTCCGTGGTCTCCAGACACAACATCGCGGTACAGCGGACTGGCGGCGGACCCCCACCTCCTCCCCCACAACTAACAACTTGGGAGGAGCAGGTCTTGACTATTCTGCATCCTGAGGGCCTTGCAGGAGTCGGTGGAGGAATGGACTCTGGTAAGTCAAATCTTAACTATCATATCCCCCACCCTACCTGCATGCTATCACATACCCCCACCCTCGCCCCACCCCTATCACTCCAACTCCTCACAAATGTACCAATATCACAAACCACCCATCCCAACACCAAGCCCTGCATGCAAAAACAAAGCATGGACACCCATCACTAAAGCATGCCCAATGCACATACCCATAACACCCCCCTCAACCATCATCACACAAGCCCACACACAGGAATGTTAGCACTGGGGTACACGGTCACCCACCCATTGCACACCATGAAACACACAGATGCAATAATCATGCCTTTCCACCCCTGCAGGACCACTACCCAACGTCACCAGACAGGAGGGTCCAGACATCTCCACCCCACCCACAGAAGAGGCCCACAGTGATGACAGCAGCTCTGTCCACCTGGATCTAGATGACCAGCCTGGACCATCGTGGGCCTCGGGACAGTCGGTTCCCCTCACACAGGCACAGGCACCACAGATCTTCCACCCTCTGGTAACACCAGCACAGCACCCACCCAGCGCGCCCATACCTCCGTCCCCAGGACACGTCAATCAGCTGTGTGTCCACCACTACAGGGAACCCAGGATAACCCACCACCCCAACAACAACAGGGACCTGGGGGCAGTGGTAGTGGGCACACGGTCCAGGGGACGGAGGCACAGGAACACAGGGGAACTGGGAGGGCTGCTGTGCGACAGGGGGCGGACAGGCCTACGGAACCCACTCTCCACGAGGCCCTCTCCTCCATCATAGGAGCATACCACCACTCCCAGGAGATGAAGGCTACGGTCCTGGCCAAGTTTCAGGAGACCCAGCGCCTGCAGGAGGAACAGTATTTGGGCTTTAGAGAGGAACTCAGAACCATCAGCTCCACCCTGGGCACCATTGTTGGGGTGCTGAAGGACATACAGAACACCATGAGAGACACCGTGGCACTCCAATGGGCCCCTGACACTAGCCTGGACGATGAACTGCCCACCACCTCCGTCGGCGCTAGAGGACAGGACGCCCCACCACAGGACCACTACACCAGCACCCCACCCCCTGCAGATGGAGAAGCACCCTGCAAGCGGTCCCTGAGAACCAGGAACAAGACAGAGCACGATGCCAAGACCCCCGCAAAGAAATAAGACCACCCTGATTGTCAGCCTACTGTCCCACTTTGTAACCCTGCCCATATTGGAACTGCCCCAGCTCCACTTCCTATGCCCATATGGGCAATGCACCTGTGAGACTAATAGACTGGACTCTGCCATGGACATTCCTCCACCATCACCCCTCACCATTTTACAACCCCCCTCCAATATTTAGCACTGCAATAAACACCCTTGAAGCACAAAACAACCTGGAGTCAGTCTGTGATTTTGAAAATGTGTATTAGCAATGACAGTGACAAAATGCGTTCTCAAATGTAATGTCAACATACCTATGTCACACATCTCAAGTCCATGAGGAATCTAAGCAGATGACACACGTTGGAAACCACACCTGTGAAACTGTAATGGAAATGTACAACTCAGTTACCATATACTGGTTGAAATCGACAGACAGGATAGAGGTAGAAGTGTGAAAGTACTTGTAGTAGGCAGGAATGTATTCTCACCTGTGTGTCACTGGAAATATTGCTGGATAACTGAGTCCCTGTTGTCAATGTCTTCTTCCTCTGCTTCCTCCTCATCACTGTCCACAGGCTCCACAGCTGCCACAACACCGTCATCTGGGCCATCCTCCTGCAGACAAGGCACCTATCGTCGCAAAGCCAAATTGTGAAGCATACAGCAGGCCACGATGATCTGGCACACTTTCCTTGGTGAGTAGAATAGGGAACCACCTGTCATATGGAGGCACCTGAACCTGGCCTTCAGGAGGCCGAAGGTGCGTTCGATCACCCTCCTAGTCTGCCCATGGGCCTCATTGTAGCGTTCCTCTTCCCTGGTCCTGGGATTCCTCACTGGGGTCAGTAGCCATGACAGGTTGGGGTAACCAGAGTCCCCTAATAGCCACATCCGGTGCCTCTGAAGTTGACCCATCACATAAGGGATGCTGCTATTCCGCAGGATGTAGGCGTCATGCACAGAGCCAGGGAACATAGCATTTACCTGGGAGATGTACTGGTCTGCCAAACATACCATCTGTACATTCATGGAATGATAACTCTTCCGGTTCTTGTACACCTGTTCACTCCTGTGGGGGGGGGACCAGAGCTACATGGGGCCCATCAATGGCACCTATGATGTTGGGGATATGTCATATGTAAGGGCATAGAAGTCACCTTTCACTGTAGGCAAATCCTCCACCTGAGGGAAAACGATGCAGCTCCGCATGTGTTTCAGCAGGGCAGACAACACTCTGGACAACACGTAGGAAAACATAGGCTGGGACATCCCTGATGCCATGGCCACTGTTGTTTGAAATGACCCACTTGCAAGGAAATGGAGCACTGATAGCACCTGCACTTAAGGGGGGATTCCTGTGGGATGGCGGATTGCTGACATCAGGTCAGGCTCCAACTGGGCACACAGTTCCTGGATTGTGGCACGGTCAAACCCGTAGGTGATGATTAAATGTCGCTCCTCCATTGTCAACAGGTCCACCAGCGGTCGGTACACCAGAGGATTCCACCATCTCCTCACATGTCCCAGCGGACGGTGCCTAGGAAGGACAACAGCGACCACAGAGTCAAACAACTCAGAGGTATGTACCCACAGTCTACACAGAACACGAATCATAATCCAAAAAGTTGCCTGTATGTGTGTTGAGTCTAGGCCTAGGTATGTGTGACGCACTTAAAAATGAACCCATGTGGGCCCCTGAAATGGCGGCTGCCTGACCTCTAAACTGGGACAATGGGATGTGAGGTAACTGCGCTGGCGTTGTACACCGTCGCGGTAGGCGGTCAAAGACCGCGGCGCAATGCTGCATTGGTTAACATTGGACCCTATGGGTCCCAGGAGCCAATGACAAAGTGCGCCGGCGGTGATGGTACGCACTGCCGCGGACGTGACTGCCGCGGACGTGACCGCCATTTTCTATCTGTTCAATCACTCGATACCTGATCTTCGACAGGAGAGGACCTACACTGCAAGTGCTGCTGTGACCTCGGTCTGGAAGAGACAATGGCTCGTGCGTCTGGGGAAAGGGCCCCTGCCTTCACTGCAGAGGAGTTGGAGAAGCTCGTGGACGGGGTCCTCCCCCAGTACACGCTACTCTACGGTCCTCCAGACCAATAGGTAAGTACACAGGGAGCACGTTGTATGGGCTATGCCTGAGTGGAGAGGGCTGGTTGTAAGAATGAAGGGGGCACAATTCTGCATGCATGAAGGACTGTGAATGCATGTGCCACATGGCAAGGGTAGGGATGTGGGCCAAAAGGATATTTGGCGTGCCATCGCCAAGGACGTCCGGACCCTGGGGGTCCACCACAGATGGAGCACCCACTGCTGTAAAAGATGGGAGGACATTCGCAGCTGGAGCAAGAAGACGGTGGAGGCTCAGCTGGGGATGGCCTCCCAACGTGGGAGGGGTGCCCGTCGCACCATGACCCCCCTGATGTTCTGGATCCTGGCGGTGGCCTACCCTGAGTTGGATGTGCGCTTGAGGGCATCACAGCAGACACAAGGGGGTGAGTACAACATCATTCTGCGGACTTTGCGTGCAGTGAAGATGTCTGGGTGGGGGAGGAGGGCTGTGGGTTCCCCTAGGCCAGGGCGAGTTCCGTAGGCTAAGCCCCTCCGTAATGCAGGCCATGTGGCCAATGTTCCCTGTAAGGTGCGCGCGCGCACCTTTCCTTCCCCCATTGCGCAGGCCCCTTTGGCAAGCGCGCACGTTCTTGCAACGTCGCTTCCTGCATCGTGCGGCAGAGAAGACGTCAACGCTGCGTCTTTTAAACAGACACAGCGCAAGGACAGGGTCACTCTTTGCCGCCGAGCAGGAAGGACTTCTTCAGGACGCAGGTTTGCTTCAGAACAGTAGAAAATGTGCTGTTATCAACTTTTCCATCATTGTCATACTTCATAGTTGTTTATATGCATTATCACTTTCTCAGCTCAAATAAGCCTTTTAGAGCGATAGTTGTGCTCTCCTATTGCAGAAAATGCTCATATTTGAATCTGGATTGAAGTCAATGAAAACAGCGTTTAAAGGCCGCGGGGAGTGTTTTAAACATAATTTGGCGTACTTTAGCATACAAGCGAGCAAGTGATATTTGTCTTGGAAATTAATGGTTAATGAGCTAGGAAATGCTTCAGAACAGTAGAAAATGTGCTGTTATCAAATGTTCCACCATTCCTATACTTTGTGGTAGTTTATATGCTTTATCGCTTTCTAAGCTTAAATAAGCCTTTTTGAGCGATATACGTGCTCCCCTAAGGCAGATAATGCTTATATTTGAATCTGGATTAAAGTCAATGAAAACAGCTTTTAAATGCCGCGGGGAGTGTTTTAAACATCAGTTGGCGTACTTTAGCATACAAGCGAGCAAGTGATATTTGTCTTGGAAATTAATGGTTAATGAGCTAGGAAATGCTTCAGAACAGTAGAAAATGTGCTGTTATCAAATGTTCCACCATTCCTATACTTTGTTGTAGTTTATATGCGTTATCACTTTCTAAGCCTAAATAAGCCTTTTAGAGCAATATACGTGCCCCCCAACAGGTAATGTCCTTGGGGTGTGCAACCAGGTCACAAAACTGCCTTGATGCCCTATTGCATGGAGCAATGATATCCCTTTTTTGCTTTAGTGGTATGGAGAGGCTAATGCCAAAGATCTTGGCTAGTTATGCGCTGCACGCGCGTGAATGGTCAATTTCTTGGCGCACGTATCCTTGGCTGCAACGCACAGAGACCGCACACTGCCGCACACAGTGGAAAAAAATTAGAGGGAACATTGCATGTGGCACTTCACCCCACATCTGTAGAGTGCCAAGTACAGGTATACATGCCCCTGTGTCATCTATGTGTGCAGATGTCGACCATAGCCATGTAGGCCATATCCCAGGTACTGCATCTGTAGAGCCCAACAGCGCCGCGTAGTGCAGGGGGCTGCTGTGTCTGTATTGTCCGCCAACGGTAGCGGTAAGCCATGCACTCAACCTGTCTTTCTTCTGTCGCCCCCCCCCTTTTTGTGGTCTCCCTGTTCTTGTGTGCATCAGCACCATCAGGTGGAGGTACAGTGGCACCGGAGCACGAGGGAGCTGCATCCCACATGGCCATGGAGGGCCACACCACGGACTCTGAATACACCAGTGGAACGGAGGGTGAGGGGAGCTTCACGGCGGTCACAGGATCTGCATCCAGCGACACGGACTCGTCCTCCGATGGGAGCTCCCTTGTGGTGGCGGCAAAATCTGTGCCCCCCACTTCTTCAGGTACAGCCGCCACCCCCCCCTACCAGCACCGCCCTCCCAGCAGCCCGATAGCCTTCGCCCCGTGCCTGCTCACCCAGGAGGGTGGGCATCACCTTCGCCCCAGGCACTTCAGCCCCTGTCACCTCTGCTGCCCTCAGTGAGGAGGCCATTGACCTACTCAGGTCCCTCACTGTTGGGCAGTCTACCATTTTGAATGTCATCCAGGGTGTAGAAAGGGAATTGCAACACACAAATGCATACCTGGAGGGCACTCATTCTGGTCAGGCTGCCCTTCATCGAACCCTGCAAACTCTGGCCTCAGCACTGATGGCAGCCATTGTCCCTGTGTCTAGCCCCCCCCCCCCAACTTCCTCCACCCAGACCCAATCCCCTGTACCCCAGCCTATCCCAAGCACACCATCAGACCAGCATGCACACACCTCACCACACAAGGGAAGCTCAGGCAAACATAAGCACCACACGTCCCACAGACACTCACGCAAGCATCACACACATACAGACACACCAACATCCACTGCCTCCACTGTGTCCCCCTCCTCGTCATCTCCCTCCTCCCTCCCAGTCTCGTCTACACTCTCACCTGCATGCACTACCACTACAGCCACTACGTCTCGCACCAGCACACCCACCACCACACCCCGCTCAGGTACACTCACCACCCCCACTACCATTTACACAAACCCCTGTGTCCTCTCCCAGTGTGTCTGTGACGCCCCCTTCCAAAGTACACAAACGCAGGCACACACCCACCCAACATACATCCACATCACAACAGCCTCCAGCGCATGCACCTGCACCCAAAGCCACAAAAGTTACACCTCCTGCAACCACCTCCTCTTCCTCCACTCCCAGACCCCCTCCAGCTACCCGTCCCAGTGTTCCTAAGAAACTTTTCCAGACCAAGCTTGACCTCTTTCCCACCCCCCCCCTCCAATTCATAGGTCCCGTACTAGCACCTCAGCCAAAAAATCTCCGGGACCAGTAGTGCCTGTTGTTACAGGTATGTGCAGTGCACCGGGCACCAGGGCAGTCAGTGTGACACGGAGCCACAGCACAGCCAATCCCCCCCCCCTGTGAAGCACCAGAAGTTGGACAGTGCCCGGCGGGAGAGGGGGAAGACTCCAGCCAGCAAAGCCGCTCACAAGGGTCCAGGGGGGAGTGTCGACTCAGCTGTGACTCCTCCCAAGGTGGGTAAGGGGGCAGAAGAAATCGCCAAAGTTTGGGAGGAGCAGTACGGCGGAGAAGACCGCCATCATCCCCGTTGCCCAGGAGGCCACCGCCAGCCCAATCGTCAGTGGCTAGGAGGCCACCGCCAGAGTCAGTGCCCAGGAGGGCAGCCCGATCGTCAGTGGCCAGGAGGCCACCGCCAGAGTCAGTGCCCAGGAGGGCAGCCCGATCGTTAGTGGCCAGGAGGCCACCGCCAGCCACAGCCCAGCTGCCCAGGAGGGCCCCGGCAGCCCCAACCCAGCTGCCCAATGAAGGACCGCCAGCCTCAGCCCAGCTGGGCAATGAAGGACCGCCATGGCAAGCACCGCTGAACAGGGCAAGCACAGCTGAACTGGTCAGAAACTGCAAACTCAAGCACCGCTGAACAGGGCAAAGACTGCCACGGCAAGCACCGCTAAACAGGGCAAGCAGCGCTGAACAGGTCAGAAACTGCAAACTCAAGCACCGCTGAACAGGGCAAAGACCGCCATGGCAAGCACCGCTGAACAGGGCAAGCAGCGCTGAACAGGTCAGAAACTGCAAACTCAAGCACCGCTGAACAGGGCAAAGTCAGCCATGGCAAGCACTACTGAACAGGGCAAGCAGCGCTGAACAGGTCAGAAACTGCAAACTCAAGCACAGCTGAACAGGGCAAGCACCGCTGAACAGGGCAAGCACTGCCGAACAGGGCAAGGACCGCCAACTCAAGCACCGCTAGCCCATGAGCGGCAGGGACAGTGACGCAACTGGGACCGTCACGGGGTGAGTGATGCACTCTGGGCACCAGTCCCCCTCCAGAACCAGTGGAGACATGCATCCACTCCATCTGTCCTGCACAGGATGAAGCACTCTGGGCACCAGTCCCCCTCCAGAACCAGTGGAGACTGTTATCCACTTGAGAGACTGTGGCTTTGCACTCCCCAGGATGGTACAGTGGGCAAAGCACCCACGGTAGAGACTTGAGAGACTGTGGCTTTGCACTCCCCAGGATGGTACCGTGGGCAACCCACCCACTGTAGAGACTTGAGAGACTGTGGCTTTGCACTCCCCAGGATGGTCCAGTGGGCAACCCACCCACTGTAGAGACTTGAGAGACTGTGGCTTTGCACTCCCCTGGATACATCAATGGGCATGCACTCATCCGCCTGAGGTGCCCCCCCTTCCTTTCCCCCTGAGGTGCCTGTTGTATTTGTATCTGATGCCCTAGCTGTGTTCTCTCCGTTTTGATCAGGTATCTAGTGTGGGCCTCGCCCATGCATTTTGGGCCCAGTGGTCCACGGACAATGACTTGTGCATTACCTGCACTACTAATCGTGGTGTATATTTTGTTTAATGTGTATATATATATATATATATATATATGTAGATATTTGGTTACTGTATTTCGATATATTACAATGGTTCCACTAATTTCCTTTTGTCTTTGCATTCTTCCGGGGGGCCTTGGGGGTTGTTACTGTAATGTTTGAATATGCATTGGTGTGTGTGTTGTAGTGGGTGAGGGTCGGGGTGGGGGTGGGGGTGTTGCGTGTCCCTGTCTTTTGCCTCCCCCTCCCCTATGTCGTAGGTGCAGTACTCACCGTTGTCTTCGCCGCCGGCGTTGATGATCGTCGTATAGGTGCAGGAAGACTAGTGCCGGAAGAATATGGAGTTTAGGCTCCATGGTGCCCTCCTTCCTCGTGGGATGTGTAGAGGTGAGCGTTTTCCCTTTGAAATGGCTGTTTCCGCCGTGTTTTTTCCCGCGGTGAATCCTCCCCGGAAAAGGTGGCGGATTGGTAGGTTGTGATACTGTGGGCGGTACTTTGTCTCCCGCCTGTCTGCTGGTGGTGACCGCCGCGCTGTTTGTCTGTACCGCCGTGGCGGTCGGAGTGTTAAAGTGGCTGTCTTTGTTGGCGGTTTCCGCCACGGTCATAATTCCCATTTTTTTACCGCCGGCCTGTTGGCGGTCTTACCGCCGCTTTAACACCGTCCGCCAGGGTTGTAATGACCACCTTATTTTGGTGTAGGATTCAGTCACATCAAAACAGTCATGCTCAACCTCATCTTCATGGTCACAAGCATTTTCAACAGGAAAAGGCCTCAGGGCTGTGGGGTTTAGCACTGTGCATCCCTGATATTTACGTTTGGAGAGGCAAGGATCACTTGCTCATAATGGGTTAACCGGGTACTTGTCAAGTATTGGGTGTTTGCTCGAGTAAACAAAATTGCGATAAAAGCGCTCAGTGGATATCCTATCACAATGCTTTCACACTGTTCTATGCCCACGCTGATGGCAGCCTCAGGCTTTAAACAACAAGGCCACGC
This sequence comes from Pleurodeles waltl, assembly GCF_031143425.1. Lineage (NCBI taxonomy): Eukaryota > Metazoa > Chordata > Amphibia > Caudata > Salamandridae > Pleurodeles > Pleurodeles waltl. Next base: position 603,213,874 of record NC_090449.1, read on the forward strand.
TGCAGCTACAGTGTCAAGTGTGGCTGAAAAATATGCCTCAGGCTTGTTTTCATTTCCATGCATCTGTGTAAAAACTGAGACTGCACATCATCTCTCTTGCAACAGAACAAATAAAATCATTTATTATAATCAGGTATTTCCAGAGTTGAGTCTCAGCATAGGCTTTCTCTGTGAAGGCATGTATGCAATTTTCATCCAATGGTACTGGATCAGTCACATCCTTGCGTAATAGATCCTATAAAGGCTTGGCCAAAAGGGACAAATTTGGAATTCACTGAAAACAGTAGCCAACCATTCCCCAAAATATTCAGCCTTCTTTCTGTGTTACTGGATGATTTAATTTCATGATTACTGAGATTCTTTCTTGTGACACTTCCCTTACACCTTTCTCAATGTGGTAACCTAAATACAGGACTTCTTTATTACTATTCTGTAATTTAGCAGGGGAAACTTTATGTCCATTCTCTCCTAAATGATTTAAAAGGGCAATGGTATCGCTTCTGCTTGCTTCTCTGGTGTTTGACACAACTAACAGGTCTTCACTGTATTACACCAAGACTGAATGATAGAGCATTTTAAGGGACTCCAAATTCTTTTTCAAGATCTGTTTGAAAATGGATGGTGACTCCCTATACCCCTGAAGAGTTTGGCACCAAGCCAAAACACGAATGTCAGATTTGAATGCGAATAAATACTGGCTTTCGTCATGCAATGGTACAGAAAAAAATGATTGACAAAGATTAATGACTGTAAACCACTCAGCTTCATTGGAAATTTAGAATACAATCATTGCAGGATTCAGTTCCATGGGCTAACATGAAACAACAATCTTGGTCATGTTAGAAACGGGGTCTTTAGTTGGCCGTCATGTTGCCCCCTGTCCAAGCAAGGGCCCTCATGCTAGTCAGCGCAAAGGAGAAACACACCCGGTTAACCCCTGCTCATCCCCTTGGTAGCTTGGCACGAGCAGAAAGGCTTAACCCAGACACAATGTGTAAAGTATTTGTACTAACACACAGAGTAATACAGTGAAAACATTACAAAATTACTCAACACCACGTTAGAAAAATGGCCAATATTTATCTGAGCAAAACAAGACGACAACGACAAAAATCCAACACACAGAGGCAGAGTTATGTCTTTTTAAAAGATTAACCTTCAATATAGAGCTTTGAAACACAAATGCTTCGACCTGGTGATATGATGTGTCATGACGGAGTCATTCCCAACAATCCAACACTAATGGTGCCGGTCACTGAGTCACACTGACCCCCAGCTACAGTACCTTGTGAAAATGAGGAAACAAGCCAGTGCACAGAGTCATGGATCAGGGTGTTGCTGGATCCGGTGCGGCGTTGGTTCTGGTGCTGTGGAGCGGAGGAGTGGCGGAGCAGAGACGTCATGAAGAGGCAATGGGTCCTTGCTGCGGAGCGGTGGAGGTGATATGGCTTTGGTGTGAAGCATTGGATCCGCGCAATTCTGGTGGTGTCGATATCTGGCAATCACGGTGTGGTGCGGCGAAGTCGGGTGTCATGGACGTTGGAGACACAACACTTCAGGACTCATGGAGTTGTGGACATCAGGGGGGCTGCTCCGGCGTCGGGCCTGCAGTCTCGTCACACTTCAGTGAGGACTACAGCTTCAGTTGCAGGTGGCGGCACGGAATCCCACAGCGGCGTCAGTCCGTGGTTGTACCAAGTCGGTGTAATTGGTTCTTCTTGGTTTTCCACCAGCTTCTCCTTTCAAGGGCCCAGGGATAGGGCACCACATGGCAGGAGTCTCAGCAGAGAGTCCAGGTGCTGGCAGAGGAAGTATTTGATGGCCCCTAGACTTCAGAACAGGGGGCAATCTCAGTCCAAGCCCTTGGAGATACCTCTCAAGCAGGAATATACCACAAAGTCCAGTCTTTGTCCCCTTTCTCAGGCAGAAGCAGCAACCGCAGGATAGCCCAACAAAGCACAGTCACATGCAGGGCCAGGACTTCTTCTTCAGCTCTTCTCCAGGAAGAGGTTCCTCTTGAATTCTTGAAGTGATCTGAAATCTGGGGTTTTGGGCCCAATACTTATACCCCATTCTGCCTTTGAAGTTGCCCAACTTCAAAGGGGAGTCTCTGTTGTTTACAGAATCCTGCCTTGCCCAGGCCTGGCTCCAGACGCACACCAGGGGGTTGGAGACTGCTTTGTGCGAGGACAGGCACAGCCAACTCCTCCCTCCAGCCTAGCCCAGATGGCCAATCAGGATATGCAGGCTACACCCCAGCACCCTTTGTGTCACTGTCTAGTGGAGATGCACAAACATACCAACTGTTAGTCTGGCCCAGACAAGGAATCCACAAACAGGCGGAGTCACAGAATGGTTTAAGCAATCTTCCTCATTTGGTTGAATCACTATTCCATTTGATGTGCAGCTGATGGAACAGTTCAGCTTACACAATAGATCATGTCCTAGCAAACTAACGGGACTTGAATCACAGACCACAAATTGGTGTTCATCTTCAAATTAGCCTATTTTAACAGAGACATGCTTTGTCAATTGTTTTTAGGTGACTCCTACCACCTGAACTCTCTTTCCTGAAAAGGGCAAATTGCCATTTCAGCAGTTCTGACGGTGGAACTTGTAGCTTCAGTGTCAACCAAGAACGACACATCACAGCACATAACATTTACGTTTACAACAGGACCACATTGATCTACCTCTAGGGATGCACCTATCATGCAATCCTCATCATCAGAGCTATCACTATGAAACCTTTCCGTGAATTCCTCATCATTCAAATCAGTGAAGGGAAATTGCAATGCTATCTAATTAATGTTTGCATTTGCCATTTGATTCATGTTTTGCTGAAGAACAATCACCTGTTGCTGTGTCAATGGGGTCTGTGGTACCTACATCTATTGTCTTAGGGACACAAGTAATTCTGATTTCGGGGTCTTTGAACTCTTTGAATTTGAATCTTATTATTATCTTGAGTCTGAGCAACTCCAGCATTCTGCACTTGAACATTCACACTATTGTATAGATACTCCTATTTCTAATGGCCCAAATTTCCCCACACATGACACGGATTTGTCTTCTTCAAAGACTGGACATCAAGAACACCTCCACTTTGATCAATCCGAACACCACATCCTCTACTTCTAGATTGAACAACATTTGTCACCTGCTGCGGTACTCCTTGCATCACACTAGTGTTCCCCATCATCTGCTGATTCACCTCTTGCTTTCTGTGCAGTTTTCAATTGCAAAACCATGACTTTTTCTTTCAGCTTTTTCTGTTTCAGCTCTATCTCATCACTGCAGTATTTCGCATAGTGCAGAATCTCATCAATTGGTTTATTCTGCCAACAAATCAGGTGCTGCTGAATCATCTCGCTTATGTCTGGCTTCAATCCCTATACAAATCTGAACACACTAATACTCATATCTTTAGCTTGTATAGTCTCAGTAACTGTGATGCTTGAAAGTTTGGAAAGTTTTATGAGAGACACAATTCATGCGCCGCTCATAAAACGCATGAATCAATTCTCTCGTCTCCTGGGCTGTTCTGTCAATATTCTGCCAATCAGTGTCTTTTGGGGACACTTTACTTTTCAGGAACTCAGTCACCTTGTTGTACTTATTTATTACCCCTTCAGCTGGTGCTCTTGTTACTGAATCTCTTATAGGTTTATTTTCAGGCCAACCGACATTCACTTTACAAGCGGTCCACAAATCAGTTGGAACCACAATGTCAAACAACATATTCTAATCTTCCCACTGGCATTTTCAAAGTTTCACAAATCTCTCTGCTTATACCATTCCAGAGGCTTTTCGCTCTACATCGGGTAATCATTGGTGAATGATAGTATACCATTCCTACTCCAAGGTACGTGAACATGACCTCCACCTGGTATTTCTCTCATAGGCATAATTTTCACATTGTCCTCGGCTTTAGTTGCTACTGCCAGAGGCACATTTGGCTTTGATTTCTTCTGATCTCTTTTCTTAGCCCATCAGCCTTCCCGCTTATCTAACGCTCACCATGTCCTCATGTCTGAATGTGTGTAATCAATTCCTTAATGTGCAATTTCATTCCAGGCGATCTCATGTTAACTATATCTGTATCTTCTGCTCAAAGATTTTGATTTTTCTAAACCCACTTCATATTTCTTGGCTAATTCAGCTAATCTCTCATATGCCTGTCCTGTACGTTGAGTAACACCCACACACACAAGAACCACAGTTTGTCTTCTGTGTCAGTTTCCAGTTGAGCTATGTCCAACATTCCTAGAATCAATTCATTCAATTCTATTTTAAATATGGGCATATTCACTGATCTGTCTCTTTCTGGTATCTCTCCTGTTCTAGCATTGACATTTGTGTGGACGTATAGTAACTGGAAATGTCAGTGCACCAGGACCCATAAGATTTGTCTGATTTTGCTGAATTTGAATTCCTGAATTCTGTCCTGTTATGACAGCACTTCAAGTCTGTCCTGTTTGACTTGGAGTAACATTTGATATTGTCTGCACTTGGGTAAACATTGGCTTGGGCTGATTCCGCACAGACTTAGTCACATTAGATGTTAGCACTGTCTCATTCACATTAGGATCTGGAACAATTTGATTTACAACTGGACTTGAAACTGAAACGGGCTGAACTGTATTAACAGTCGGAACTGGTGGATAAACCATAGACACTTGTGTCTCTGCACTTACTGGTGTAAATGGAACAACCTGATTCGGATTTGTGCAACTGGAGCGGTTGCCACAATCAGGACCACATTCTGTACTGCTTCAATTCTCATTCCTATATCAACTGAATGATACGGTGGTGGACAATGCATTAATAACTGATTTTTAAACTACTCATCTGAATCACTGTCATATGTTACTGTCTTTTTACTCTCAGCTTCTATTGTCTGGCCTGCTTTTTGTTCCTGCTTTTTGAGGTTTAGGTTTTGCACTCCCATCACCTTCCTCTGAAATAGCTGGAAACATTCTAACTCCTTTTTATATATATGCTCTCCACATCTTCTGTTCAGCATCCCATCTAGCTTCTGAAACTGTATTAATTGCTTTCTGCATTCTATTCTCATATTTAGCTGACATCCTTTCACAGGCAACAAGTTCCAAAATACTGAGGGCTTCAAATTGTACAGGTCTTTGAGGCAGTCTCATTTCATACATTATTCGCCTCAAATTGTCTAAAATTCTCAAATGAAATGTTCCATATTGGGGAAAAGCTAATGCACCTTCTTGTCAGTAATTTTGCACCATTGTTCAAGCCAATTACATGCATGCAACCCTTTAGCGGATGACACAATATAACCTGGAGTTCCTTCTTGTGGTGTTTCTATACCTTCTCTAACTGGAATAAAAACATCTCCTCCTAAACCGCTTTTTAATGCTTTGAAAAATGTCATTTTCCATCAAATTCAATTAATTCCACAACTTGCAATTGAATGAGGAAGTAATTTTAATCAAACAATCCTTTGCTCTCATTCTTCTCAACCAATAGCAACATGGCACTATCCACCAGTACCAGAGCAGCTTCACACTAACCAACCTGGACCAGCACGGCACAATATGACATCACGCACACTTCGTTCAACACCTGCAATCGCTTCGCAATTGCCTCTCATAAAAACTCACTCTCACCTAATGCAAAATATTGCGAGCAAAAAATAAAAACCTGTCTGCTCACTACGGGTAGGAATTCAAACACGTCAAAGTTGTCTGGGCTTACACTTCTCCGATTGTAGCTCTCACAATCACACAATGAGTGAAACTTGACCAGCAATTCTCACTCCGGTTGATATAGATCTTCTATGTGCACTCAGGATTCACTAAATACCAACCAACAACTCACACTCATTCAAGGAAAACTACTGGCACTGTCAACAATGTCTCATGACAAGTACCTCACTGCAGGCAGCAAATTAACCAAGTGTCTTCAACACTTTTGCGCTATCCACAACGGACCCATCAACAACAACAACAACCGCAGACATATTTAAGCAAAAAGCACCACAATCACTTTGAGTATGATGACTCCGCAAAACACTTCACAACATCACACTTCACCGCAATCTTCAAGCCAAAAGCATTGCAAGCGCAAAACCCTATTTATACTCATAAAACTGTCACCTGTAGACAGAACGCTGGAACTTCATCAATCTTCGGACCAAAACATCGGACAAGGATTGCGGTGAGCAATCTTTAAACTGGGCAATCGCCTGGCGGGTCAATCCTATCTTCCTAACACAAAACAAAAATGGTTCTCCCCCTTTATGGGACAAAACTATCATACTGCAACCAGAATGTTGTAGCATTTACATTCTTCACAGGAATCAATGCTCTTCGAGGTGGATGAATCTTTACACCCAGTAGGTAGTGTGGTAGAACCATCAACAGAATTTCAACAACACCCCAAACAATTTAAACACCATGACCAACGTGGCCAAGGAAGGAAAACTCCAATGAGGAATAAAGTTAAGGATTTATTGCAAACACAAGCTCAAAGTCATGTAGGCAATGCTCAAAACCAGGTTATTATGATACATATTCATTAAGTGTTGCCCAAGGCATTGGAATAGATTTAGGCAAACTAACATTAATAAAACTAAGCATTCAAGGAGAATAATGCAGAACATCAATAAGAATATCTGAGACACTGAAATTATGCGTTGCTCAGTTTAAAATCATTGGTCAATTCAAATTTAGCAGAGTCAGAAATCTTTAGCTGGGCACAGGTTGATCCTACAACTAACCAAATTAGGGATGTGTGGCGAGAAACACATGTGGGCAAAATACAAAACGCAAAAATAATTAAAGACAATTTCGGGCTGCAGGTCACTAACTATGTTAAGTAAAATTAAGAAAAAGGGAAAGCGTCAGCATCTCAGAAGCTCGGTGAAGAGCCTTCCGATGAGGAAAATAAAAGGATTGTTAAATCTGAAAGGACATTTCAAAGGGCAATGGCAGAGAGGGAAATACCGCTCCAAGGTATGCAGCATTCAGGGAATCTTCATCAGCAAAACATCAGGATCAGCAAGCATCAGGACAGCATCTGGGGACTGCAAAAGCCTGCAAGGGACTGTTTCAAAGTTCAAACGTCCATAGATATTTTAGAGTTCACAAAGCATTCTGATTCATCAAAGGTATGAATGGGCATCATCCAATAGTGGTCGATCACCAGACTCCAGGTTGAAACAGTCCAATTTCTTCCCAGGTCTATCATGGGAACATCTTCCATCTGTGTGACTCCATGCATGTTTGAAACAATTGTATACAAAACCTGTCCATGTTTCACATTGTTCTTCTGTCAAGGACACTACTCTATATTCTCTCTATCCTACAACAATAAAATAAATTACCAACTAGCCATGCTTCTCATGAGAACATAGCCTAAAAGAAAGTTCACTTTAGGAAATTAATCAGCATTTCTAGCACAGTCACAAATTATAGGCCTCAACAGGCCTCATTCATGCTAACACAAGATAATTACACTACTGCATTTAATTAATACGCTTTAATACAACACATGCAATATGCAAACCTATGAACTCAGCATTAAATATAATTCATTAACAGGAATAATACATTTCAGTTCAAGCAAAAAGCTTTGTTACTGTATTCCATTAACCCCTCCGGTGTGCATGACGGAATGGCTTGTGTGCGTAGGACAAAACCATTCCGTCCTCATCACACTAGCACCAACAGCAGAGGGATTTGTTTTATGTAAAAATAGCCTCAGGACCTGGAAAAGAGCTTTCCCAGATCCCAAGTCTATTTTTAGTTTTCAGTGGAATGAAGAGTGGCGCACACGGTGAGCTGATGTCATTTCACTGAAAAAGAAAGTGAAATGTGCCAATCGGCTCATTTAACTTTCACTGCCTAGGTGCTCGTGGGACTACCTCAGCCTCCAAGCACCTAGGCAGACAAAGGAAGGTATATTTGAAAAGATCCCTAGTGGATCCCTGCTTCGGGAACGCTCAGGAGGGCGATCCTCAAGCAGGGAAACATCCACTAGACACCAGGGAGAGGGAGCAGCACCTTGGCCAAGGGCTGTTACCCCCCTTTAATTTTGTGCCATAATCAGTCCTTCTGTCCTTCCTGGGGTCCAGATGGGGGCAAAAGCCCCAGACCTGCCCCCCCTCGGGAGGAGGCAGAAAGCCCTCCAGACCCAGGGATTATTTTTTTTTTTACTTTTAGGAGTGGGGGAGCCTAAAATGGGCATGCCAATTCCCCCATCCTTTCCCAGACACAAACAGTCTTTCTGTCCCCCCTGGGGGCAGATGGTGGCAGTTATTCCCAACTGCCATGCCCACAGGAGTAGAAAGACCATTGGATACTAGGGATTACTTTTTTTATTTGTAGCTATGTGAGCTGACCAGCATGGGCATGGCCACCCCTCCCCCAAAATAGGGAGACAGTCTTTCTGCCCCCCCACCCGGTGGCAGATTGAGGCAATTACCCCACCTGCCCCCTCCCCCTGGTGGGGCAGAAAGCCCACTAGACATAAGGGATTACTTTTTTATGTAGGGGTGGGGGCTGCCCAGCAGGGTCATGGCCATGCCCCTCCCCCTCACAAATGGGGAAACATTTTTCTACACCCCTGCAGACTAAAGCATTTTATCCCAATGGCAAGCAAGAGAATATTTTATTTTGCTGGGTCATGTTTTTTAAATATTAGGCTAGGAGGGTTTGGCTGACTCCCAGTATCATCCCACTTATAATGGTGAACAGCTGCACTTTTTAGGTTTGGACAAGCTATCACCTGGATAAACCAACCAGGCCTAGACAATTCTGAAAACTAAACATCTGGGAGAGTCTAGGGTGGTGTGTTTTCCATCCATTTCACACCATTTCCCTACCCACAATGCCCTGCAAACTTCAAAATGTGACATAAATCACACATTTTCCTCGTATTTCTGTGCCATGTTCTTCTGGAACCAAAAATAAACCACAAATATCATACCACCCAGCATTTTCCTCAGTCTCCTGATACAAATTATACCTCACTTCTGTGGGTGCCAAAAGCAGAGTCAGCCTAAAAATGTATGTAAAAAAATGACCTTTTGGACCTGCTTTGTCTCCCCCTCAAACTGTACACGTTTTTGGCCCTTCCCTGTCACAGGCACTTGGCCCACCCACACAAGTGAAGTATCATTTTTACTGGGAGACCGGGACAATGCTGAGTTTACGAAATGTGTGCTCCCCTCAGATTCCAGAACTTTCCATCACATAAATATGAGGAAATGTTTTTTAAGACAATTATTGAGGTTTGAAAGGGATTCTGGGTAACAAAATGTGGTGTGAGCCACACAAGTCACCCCTCCCTGGATTTCCCTGGGTGTCTAGGTTTAAAAAATGTGCAGGTTTGCTAGGTTTCCCTAGGTGTTGGCTGAGCTAGGGCCTAAAAACCACAGCTACCCACTTTACAAAAAAACTGGTCGGTTTTGCATTGAAAAAATCAATGTATTCATATTGGGTTTTGGGCCATTTACTGCTGTGGGGACTAGGCCTACCCACACAAGTGATGTCTCATTTTCATCAGAAGATGTTGGAGAATGCTGGGTTGAAGGAAGTTTGAGTCTCTGTGCAGATTCCAGACCTTTCCATCACAGAAATATGAGAAAAATGTGTTTTTAAGTCACGGTATGAGGTTTGCAAGGGACTTTGGGTAAAACAAACTGTTGAGAGCCACTCAAGTCATCCCAACCTGGATTCCCTGAGGGGTCTACCTTTTAAAAATGTACAGGTTTTCTAGGTTTCCCTACATGCCAGCTGAGTTTGGGCCCAAAAACCACAGCTACCAACTTTGCAAAAAACAGGTTAGTTATGTGTGGAAAAAATCCATGTTGTGTTCTGGGCCGTTTCCTGTTGCGGGCACCAGGCCTACCCACAGAATGGAAGGTACCATTTTTATTGGAAGACTTAAGGAAACACATAATAGTAGAACAAGTGTTATTATCAATTGTAGTTCTCTGCATTTGCACGTTACAAATGTAAGACAATGTGTAAGGAAGAAGTAATTTTGGGAAATACCCTCTAACTCACATGCTAGTATGGGTACCCACTTGATTCAGAGATGTACAAACAACCCCTGTATCTAAACTCCATATCTTGTGCACATTTCAGAAATATATTAGGTTCCTTAATACTTACTTTTCACTGTCTATATTTTACCATTTGTATTGCTGTATACCCAGTACACAATGAAAAACCATTTCAAGATGCAGTTCAGTTATTGGCTATGGGTACCTCAGGTTCTTGGTGAACTTACAAGCCCTATATATCCCTTAGTCAGAAGGGTCCAGTGGACGTAACAGTATATTGCTTTCGAAAATCTGCCATAGTTATAAAAAGTTACAGTTCAAAACGTAAACAAAAAAGGCTGTTCTTTTCAACTCAATTACAGTTTTGTTTTTATTTCAACTGTTACTTTCTATAGGAAAAGCTTGAAGGATCTACACACATGACCCTTTGCAGGTTTTAGAACTGTATCTACTCTTTAGAAATGTATAGCTTTCTGAGATACACTATTGGTTTCAACCCATTTCTGCCACTAACTGGAAGGAGGTTGAAAGCAGAAACAATAGGAAACATGGAGTATGTCGCTGTAAAATGCCTAAACTGTTGAAAAATGTGTTTTTCTGATTCAAGTCTGCCCGTTCCTGAAAGCTAAGAAGATGATGATTTTAGCACTGCATCCCCTTTGTTGATGATATTTTCAGGGAAATAACCAGAGGTTTTCTTCTGACGCAACTTTTTCCCATTTTTCCCCAAAAACTCAAAATGTAGCTATATTTTGTCCATTTTCTTGGTCCCTTCCAGGGGATTTCACAAGCTCTGGGTACCTTTAGAATCTATGGGATGTTGCTAAAAAGGACACAAATTTGGCATAGATACCTTATGCGGACAAAATGTTATGGGGTCTAATAGTGAACTATGCCAAAAAGCCACAAAAAAGCTTAGCATGGGGAGGCCTAGCAGCAAAGGGGTTAAGTACAACAGAGAATTGCATTCTCTCACTTTGCACATATTTTTAAACTCATTAATCATTTATTAATCATGAGAAATTCAATATCGTTTCTAGTCTGTCTGTCTGTCTGAAGTCTAAATTACATTGTAACATCAATTTTATCCCTCTAACGTGATTTAATTCAAATGTCACTTAAGTCGAACTCTGAAATACAAGCAAGTGCAGACGCCTGAAATACAAGCAAGTGCACATGCTTGTCAGTGCAGCTTTCTACCTTTGTCCATTAGGTTGCGATTAACATAAAACATAAACTGTCACATTTTGATGGCCTTTGTGGCATGCAGGGCTCTACTAAGGGTTAGACTGCGTCAGTTGCGTATATTGGTTCTAAGCACACATACTCTGTATCCATGGCATCATTAGGGATCATGAGCAGTGCGTTGGAGGTCCTTATGAATAAATTGATCACTATAACTTGCAAATTTCAGTCTTAAGTTTCCGTCATAACTTTGAGGTCCCTTCAACCAAAATTCTTAGACTAATTGCTAAATTCCCATGGTTGCCAAAGAGTTCTCAGTAGTAAATAAAGAGAATGGGAAGCGCACACAGCTGGGGGGAGTGGGGGCAGCATGCAGAGCAGGTGGTGGGGGGGGGAATAAATATACCTGCTGCCTCCGTATTCCACCGCTCTAGCCGCCTCAGTGCCTCTCGTCTTTTTCTTCCCTAACTACACAATCCTGGCGCTTCTCTCATGGTGCTACCAGCATGAGAAGGCCCGGGATTGGCCTGAGTGGTCAAAAAAGCTGCTCATGGAGGGAGTGAGACACTGCCCTTGGTCTCAAGCATGCTGTGCAATACAGCTGGATGGAGAGTTCTAAGTGCACGTCAGTTTAGCCAGCCTCTGCTGGCCGGACAAACTGACATCTGCACTTGGAAGCGCACCACCACTCCTCCTCCATCTGCTGACATGGAGGATGCTGGCCCTGCCCTGCCCTAAGAAAGCAGAAAAATAAAGTGATAGTAAAATACTTTTATTATCACTTTATTTTTCTGCTTTTTCCAGCAAGGCAAAGCTCCTCTGCCATAGCGGAGAGGCCGCCCCTGACAAGGGGTACATTTTATTGGGAGACCCCAAAATGTATATTTACCATTCATATTACCAGGGGAGTATTTTGTTGAAAAATATCATAGCAAACTTCTTGTGGGCACGGCTTGTAATTTGGTATATCTTGTCTAGGGAAGTCTGAAATGTGGCACCATCGTCGCTAAATAAAACGAGGCAACAGAGGTCCCCTTTTGTGTAGTAAATACATCAGCGACTGGCCTCGGAACACAAACACCTTCATTCCCTCGCCTCCAACTCACCTGAATCACCCGCAGAATAGCTCCATCATGCTGATGCCTCCTTGTTTGCTGGGGATGGGGAGGGCTGTTGATGTGTGGGGGCAGGAGCTGAAAGGGAGATGGGGCTGAGTGTTACAGCAGCGCATGCACATTGTTAGAAATGACTACAAGTACTTTAGACTAACTGGAGCCATGTGAGGGGGCGCTGCTATTTGCATGACCCTAATGCCGGCAGTCCCTCTGAAGACCTGGGCACAGCTCGCACACTCCACAAGCCAGCACCGGCTGGCAACGCAGTACGAACAGGGCAAATAGCTTTCAGCAAGTCACACTAATTGCAAGGCCAGAGAATGAGCAGGCGCCTGTGACCCACCCTACCACTACTCCCGCACTTGCTTAGGAGTGTTATTAACGTTAATGTATGTGATGATATATATTGCTATTGGCGGAGGCTTCGTTTACTATATACTTTCTCAAGTGGCATCAGCGATAACATCATTGATAACATTACGTATCACACAAAGTGGGACACCAAGGCAACACAGAAATGTAATAAAGTATTGTGTGTACTGCCTGAGGTCATCATAGCATATGCTGTACTCCCAAATACAACTGGTAGTCTGATGTAATAACCAAGCTGTCCTTCCCCACTCCGTTTTAGGTTATTACACCGCTGCCATGTTCTAGTGCCTTTCACTGACATACCTTTGTAGAGAATTAAGGATTAACACATGCACTCGCACCCCCTGTACACACAGCTACAAGTAGCACAAACAGACACACACTCACACAAAGACGCACACATCCACACTCGCACACTCTCAGATACTGTGCAAGCCTCTACCCCTCTAGAAATCCTACTGTCCAGCACGTGTCAAGGCGCCTTGGCGACATCACCATGGATCATCCGATGAGACATATGAATGTTTGTGCCAAAGCAAATAAATCAATCATGTCCCATTCTGTGGGCCTAAAGTTCGATATGCCTGTTTGCTTATTTCCATCGTTTTGGCAGTAAACTCTTCAATTTTACTTTGTTGAAGCTATCTGAAGAAAAGAAAAATGCATCAGGAAACATACTCGACCTCTTCAGGAAACCACGCCTAAGGAAAATAACGGTAATCACTTGTTTTTTATGGTAAGTACAACATTTGTATCAGAATGCTTGATTTAAACTGTTTGTACAGTGCACTTGATGACATCATCCCTCATACTCCCCACTGCTTGTCACTTTTCAGTTTATGAGTGGAGAGGTTGAAGAATCTATTACTAGATAAGTGCACAAGACAGCAAAGACACCTAAACAGAAGGCAGTGCTTTTTTCAGTACAAAAATATAATGTAAATATAAACTTGAAGTTTGCTTATTGATTTGACTGTTAGTAAAATATAGCATTTGCCTTTATTAACCACTGTACTAAATGACAAAAACTAATAGAAGGGGGCAGGTATAATTTTCTGAAGGCGGTACTATACGTAGATACACCGATCAGGGGCATAGCTTGGTCAGTATGATTAGGTGGGGTATGGTGGTATGAGCTTCAGATTTCCCAACAATCATGCTGGGATATCTTGTTAAAACACTTTGGTCCATATTTATACTTTTTTAGCGCTGCGTTTGCATAATTTTTTGACGCAAAAGCTGTGCAAACTTCCAAAATACTATTGTATCTTGTAAGTTTGTGCCGATTTTGCATCAAAAAATTACGCAAATGCGGCGCTAAAAAAGTATAAATATGGGCTTTATGTGAGTAGCAAGACATGAGGGAGGATTAAGAGGCAATAGAAAGAGAATGGAAGGCAGATTGTCAGGGGGACCTGAAACAAACTAATCAAAATTTTTGAGGGTCTTCAAAGCAGAAACGAGAGAAAGTGTGTTATCGTCATGGTGGGCATGTACAAATCCCAGATGAAATCCGACAGACACTTCACCATACCAGACTGAATTCACCTGTACCCAACTATTTACTACAGAATACATTTGTTCAGTGAGAGGGGGGTGTAACACCCCAAACACCCCCCCTGAATCTACACCCCTGAGACCAATAGACCAAGAATATGAAGCCTACGCCGAGGTTGAGGTACTCACACAGCTGCATGCTCATGTATAACTGTTCTGACAATAAGAATACATTCTTAATGAAACCATTGACTTGTAATACCAGAGACCCTGGTTACAAATTAGAAAGAGGTGCTTTTGGTTTGATGTGTATTTAAATGTTGAGCTTGGTGGAATTAAATATTGAACCTGTGTACACATTAATGGTGTAAGATTAGTTCTGCTACGTTTGGCCAAACTGAACAAACACTTCCCAGAAAAAGCCAGAAATTTGATTCCACAATACTCTTAGGAGGAGCAAGGATGCAACATTTTCGGAAGTCACTAGTAATTTCAGGAGAAGTCTAGGAGATCTGTGACAGTTACATGTTCCCAGGAGTGCCCAAGTGTGTAAGTGTTTCTGCATTCAGAATTGTAATCATGAAGTTGGTTGAGGTCTAAGTGCAGATAGTATCTGGTTGGGAAGTTTGGGCTCTTGGTCAGACTCTCTTTTGGTTTCTCCCAGCCCTCGTATCCTTTCAGCAGATTGTTTTGATTTTTAATTCCTTGACAAGCACTCTCTGAACCTCCCTCATTTCTAGCTCCTATAATTTCCCACTGCTTCATAACTGTTGGGCCTCGTATTTGCCATACTGTCCAGCCTTATGTCTTCTTCTATCTTTCTTTCCAATCATCTATATGTCTAAGACCTGCCACACATTATGCACTATCACTGTGCCAGGCAGTGTGCTACGACAGTTTTGAAGCAGCTTATTGTATTCAGTGGGTTCCTCCCTCATTTTCTCTCCCTTGACCCCACCGTTCCTCTTCTACACCAAGTGCTTTGCGATTTCTTCATTGATGCTTCAACCACTTTACAAACAACAAATATAACAACTGTCAGAGTCACCAGTTCCTCGGGGTCTGCGCACGTTCCCAACATGTCCACCACAAGACAGCTCCAATACTCTGATTAGAATGTCACAGAGTCTAAGAGAGTCCAAGTGGGGAAAAGGGGATTAGGTAGGGAACAGCTGGGAAGGAGACCTGTAGGAAGCAAAAGGTTAAACAACACAACATCAGAATAAAATCACATTGACTGTCACTAGATTATGATTCTTAGTATTGTCTTACTGTTACCATGGATACTCTAAGGAGTGATTTTAACTAGGCCTCAAGAACTTTGGATACCTGGCATAAAATCATGGATGATTAATGCAATGTTTCATAAAAGCTGTTCATAACATGTCACGTAATGTCTAGAAATACAAGCACCTTCTAGAATATAGCTTCAGAACAAACACTGCCTTATTTAACAAGAGGACTAAAAGGCTGTCTGAAAACCATCCCTGGAAAACAATTAGAATTATGCTAGGAACTTAATATGCACAAGAACGTCACATTTAGGATTTGTCATCTTCACAAAAGAAATGTGTGCAAATGAAATAACATTACACTTCAGAGTTTTTTGTATGGCCATGAAATGATTGCACACACTGTTTCCGATCTGGGAATTAAGTCTTACATGAGGGAAATGAATCGTGCACTCTGCCGATTCCAACAGGAATATGTAAATGTCTTGAAATGATTGTGCAAGCCTTTGCCGATCTGAACACCAAGTCTAACATGTGGGAAATGAATCACACAAACTCTCAATTCCAAAAGGAATATGTAAATGCCATGAAATTATCGCGCAAACCTTTGCCGGTCTGAACACCAAGTTTGTCATGCAGGAAATGAATCGCGCACACCGCCGATTCCAACAGGAATATGTAAATGCCATGGAATGATCGCGCAAGCCTTTGCCGATCTGAACACCAAGTTTGTCATGCAAGAAATGAATCGTGCACACAGCCAATTCTAACCAGAATATGTAAATGCCATGAAATGATCGCGCAAGCCTTTGCCGATCCGAACACCAAGGTTGTCATGCAAGAAATGAATCGCGCACACAGCCGATTCTAACCAGAATATGTAAATGCCATGAAATGATCGCGCAAACCTTTGCCGATCCGAACACCAGGGTTGTCATGCAAGAAATGAATTGCGTGCACAGCCGATTCTAACAAAGTATACAAATGCCATGAAACAATCGTGCAAACATTTGCCGATCCGAACACCAGAGTTGCCATGCAAGAAATGAATCGCGCGCACAGCCAATTCTAACAAAGTATGCAAATACCATGAAACAATCGCGCAAACCTTTGTCGATCCGAACACCAGCGTTGTCATGCAAGAAATGAATCGCGCTCACAGCCGATTCTAACAAAGTATGCAAATGCCATGAAACGATCGCGCAAACCTTTGCTGATCCGAACACCAGGGTTGTCATGCAAGAAATGAATCGTGTGCACAGCCGATTCTAGCAAAGTATGCAAATACCATGAAACGATTGCGCAATCCTTTGTTGATCTGAACACCAAGATTAACAACAAAGCAATGCTTTCCGTACTCTGAAAGTTTTCAAGAATAGGCCCGAAAATTCAAGAGTCTTTTTAGGGCGGGGTCGGGGGCCCAGCCCGACCACCGTCTTCCCACCCTGCTCTAGTATCACCAAGATAATGCCATGCAGGCCTGGAACTTCAAGGTAGGCCTCCGGAACAGGAGCTCAGGAAATTGCTGCTGCTCTGTACCGGGACCTCTGAATAGTGAGTATATGGAGCTGGGCTGGCTCCCTTATATAGAGTCTGGCCCAGCCCACAGACCACACCCAGTCATACTGCAGAGAAAACTTCTAGAAGGTCCTAGAAAGGGACCACACCCTAACACACTTAATAAGTCTGCAGCAATACCTTGCAATTGAATAGTTATTGCAAACATCATTAATAGTGTTTTTCAAGGTTAAAGTCTGCAATGCAAAAGGTTGACAAACTGCATATAAACACAATGCATGAATTATGCTCTTGCATAAAGGCTGAGTTTTTGCATTTTTGTCACCCGTAGAGCGCGCACTTGGATAGGCACACTCAAGAACACTTGGAAACCAGGCATACGTTATCAATATTTATTAAAATTAAAATTCAGCTGGCCCAACCAATTAAAATGTGTGTTATGAAGTTTTGTCCTGCTTCCTGCAGCAACAGATACATATACATTTTGAACCTTAATTTCCTGAAAAGATCTAAACAGAAATACACCAAATCACAGAAAGAACTCTTTCTGAGTAGAGAGCTATCTTTCTTCCAAATTTGATATAACTTTGTGTAGCCGCTTTACTTGTATCATTGTTTAATTTTCCATTTAAAAAAATCATGGGGAAAAGTGTTTTCCACCTTTTTCTCTGCCCCTGCTTGACTGGTCATCCCGAAACTTTCCAGGAAAGAGATGTAGCGGGTTAACCTTTCTAAAAAATCTTCACTAAGATTCGTCAAACTGCACCAAAGTTATTAGCAAAATAAAAAAAAGCTCTTCCTATGGTATGGGAACTCTAAATCACATATAACTTCATAGTGGCAATTGTCACTGTGTAATATATTTATTGGGTTCAAATATATTATATATATTTATATATAAATGTGTGAATGTGTGTGTGTTTTTATATATATATATATATATATATATATATATATATATATATATATATATATATACACACAAACATTCGGTCTTCATCAGCGACGTGCCTATCTGCCGGTGCTGCGTTAGGGTAAAAGACCAAACCCTTCATATATGCACAAAAAGAAAGATGCTGCACTCCCGGAGGCTGAAATAAACCTTTAATTTATTCCTCTTGGTTACAAAATGAGGCTTCCATCCAACACCACAACGCGTTTTGACTTGTTTGTCTTCTTCCTGGTGGTTTTAGTCCGATGTTTCTCTGTTCTTTCCTGCCATCATGATCGACAGGCAGCATTCTGGTATTTATAGTCCTCAAATTGCTTCACCTGCAAACAATAGAAGCACTTCTCCTGCCTGCCACACGGGACGATGGAACTTGGTATTTTTTACATCATGCTCAATGGGAAGGATGTGGTTACAACTATATAAGAAGAGATGTTTTATTTTATACAAGTATGACTATTACAAGCATGAGGAAATCCTGAAAACTGAAGAAATATACATAGCTTTTAATTAGTCAGAAACGAAAAAAAAATGTTAAAAGAAAAACTCAGACTTGTTGGTCTTATTTTTTTTTAAAAACGACATGCCTGAGTTATACTTTTAAAGATCCAGATGCAATCATAAAAACAAAATAAAATACTCACAGCCATGTTTAAGATTGTATATCTACTTTATATATATATATATATATATATACTTGTATGCTCACCCTTTGATTAAAGCCAATAGGCCCACTTTTTATGTTTTGGTGTTAAAGGCTGTGTGTTGTGTGGAGTTGGCTGCTTGCAAGAGGTTGGTTGCAGGGCTTAGCTGCGACCAGTCCCTGTGGCCAACTCCATGCTGCAAAGACATTACATATGATAATGATATATTACTTTACGTTAACAAAACCCCTAGAAATTCACTGGGAAAAAGGTGAATGTGACAGTATTGTTAGGTATGGTAATAATATAATACTTTGTATTATTGCAAATTCACTGAAAGGATTGCGTTTATAGATAGGTTAATAAATGCATTACAATAAAAAAAATGTAAAAAGTGCTGCAATAAGTTTTACCCTCCCCATCTAAAACAACAAATGTTGTCATTCAGTGCTTAAAGTATCTTTCTCAGGGTGATCAATACAATAATGAAAAGATATGTTCAGAAGCTGAGTCATTTCAATAAAAACAAAAATATATACATAAAATACAGTGCAATAGGTTCTGCCCTCCCCATGTAAAACAGACGTTTGTCAATGAGTACTGAAAGTGACTTATGGTTGGGCTGAGTAATGCAATATAAATGCAATAGTGAGATGATACGTTCAGAAGCTTAGTCAATATGTGAAGTGTCTTGTGCTTAAGTACTCTGGTGAAGTATATTACTAAAGCTTTGTGAATGTAAACATGATAAATGTACCTCTTTAAACTCCCTAATGTGAAGTGACTTATGCTGGAGCAGCTCAATAAAGTTATACTGTAGCAAGTTCAATGAGAGATATATTAAAAGAACATTTAAAGACTCCCATGCAGATTCAATGAAGATCGGTCTAGACGAGCAACAAGATTTGTTAATCAATTGGAATTACAGATCATCCATTCTAAAGAGAGTTATACTAGGGACAGTCAGGTGGGAGGTTGCCCAATACTTTATAGTCTGGTGTTCAATTATTCTTGAGACATGCCTGGGTATGCAGAGTTGCATTTGCTTTCTCTAGTTGGACGACTGCTGGATCTAAAAATGTCAGTAGTCACATCAAAACCTGCATTTCTGTTCCACGCAGGCATTCACCAAGGGCTTCCTTGATTGTTCTCTCAAACAAATGAAGCATGGATGTAAACTGTTTCCTTCTAACATCTACTAGAGCTGGAGAAAAGGCCTATTACATGCAATATCTATTCGGAACTGCTTTTGCAACCTCTACAGCAGGCACAGACAACTGTAAACTTCTAGATTGAGTGTACTCTAAAGGAAGACGCAGAAAATTCTATCTTATGAATTTGAGACATTGTGAGTGTTTTAAATTGGTGGGCAGGAAGGGTTGTGGAAAAGGTGATGTAAAAGATGCCAAAAGTAGCTGTGCTTATAATAACTTTGTAAATGTCTTTAAGTTGTTCCTGAAGGAGAGAGTCTTAGCTGCTTTTTTAGCCATTGTTTTGAATTGGTTGTAACCTATTTTACTCTCCCACAGATCCCTCAGCTGCAGGTCTTTCAAAATGTTATACATATGCCAGGTGCCATTATTGTGTTGGATTTTGGGAAAAATCAACCTGCTCTTTCCATATCAAGCATTTTAGAGTCTCTTCAGATGCTATTATCAGCCTCCCACAGTCTATTGTGAAGTAAAGATGGACTAATATGGCCAAGTTCATGAAGCCGAACTCAAGCCTTAGCTGACAAGCAGTCTTGCTCTTCAGCATTATGAATAAAGCCCTGATTGCTCCTGAATATAGTCTCTCAAGTCTGCATAGGGGCCCTGATTGGAGACTCATATAAGATTGCGGGGACCTCTTTACCTTTGAATATTTACAAAATATAGGATCCTTTGGACTCTTTAGTTGGTTGGAAATTTGCCTCCATTGTTTTTTTTTCTAAAGGTGCAGTTGGTGGTCAACGCTCTGAGCTGATAGTTGAACGTTAATTTTGAGTCAAGCCAAACCACCAGCATCCTTTGGTTGTAAATGCATCTGTTATATTTAGGCCTTTAGGTGCCAAATAACACTTTAGTTTTAATTCATTCTTTTGGTTATTATTATGGAGATGTTTAGGGCCCTTTGTTGGCCAACTGGCATTTGATTGAACAATATTGCACCATCAGTATACTGTAGCTGGGGCACATGCTGGCCATCTAGTTTGAGAGGATAGGTCCTCAGATTGGCCAAAGATGGTTATAGATCAGCAGGGTAGAAGTTGAAAAGCACTGGGGACAATACATAGCCTTGTTTTAGACCGGATTAGTGGGGTATTTCTTTGAAATTGCTGAATTAGTGCCCAGTTTCATCCAAACCCATGTTTTTGTGTGTAGAAGTCGGATTACTTACAAATACCTTCTTAGGAATATGCCAAATGTTTTGTTTCCCCACAGAATGTTGTGTTTCACCTTATCCGACGCCACGCTCTAGACCAGCAGGCATGCATATGGAGATGCATTCTGATTTGATTCTTTGTTTGCTAATAGGCTTATGGCAGAGGTGTTGTCTAAGGTATCCTAGCCTTTCCTAAAGCCTGGAATTTAGAAAGGATGTTCAGGATAGCAGCCCAGTCCTCTAGTTTGCCTAATAGTATCCTGGCGAAAGCCTTTGCCTCCACATCCAATGGTTCTGTACTTTTACGGGCCATTTTACAGCCCCCCTATTATGAATGGCCAAAGTATCGAGCCTCCAGTTGTAGGAAATGGTGTTGTTTGATAATATCCCATGTAAGAAGTTATCAGCAGAGTTTTTTATCATGCCAGATCTTGCTAGAATACTAAGAGGAGGACTCTGTTCTGACTGGTGGCTTAATTGTTTTTGATGCATTTACCGCAGTGACCATTTTATCACTGGTGATAACTAATGAAAACTTGTGAGTGTTCAGCTGCTCATCTATTGTCAAATGGCTATTAGTGGTGTTGATTCCTGAAATTAGGTCTTTGAAGGAAGAATTATGCTCACTATGATGAGGGTTATCGTGTGGCAAAGGAGCCAAAAGAAAGAAAACGTCCCTGAAAGTCAAATAAAACCCATGGTAGTCCAACCCAAACAACAGTAGTTGTGATCAAAAGAGAAGAATAAATGTGCGATAAAATGAACCAAGATGAAAAAATATGATAGACAAAAACCCAATGTGCATCAATATTGGAAAAATCAATTTCCATAGCATTTGAAACCAGACAGAGGTCGATGCCACACATCCGTGCATAGGAGTAAATAAGTTCATACATACATATTCTTAACCATGTCAGGGGCCCAATGGTAATCACAGGGACATGATATCATCAAAAGGTGGCAAAAAGTGGAAAAGGGGGGAGGATAAGGAACAAGCCGAAATATTGCATCAGTATCCTCCTTCAATGTGCTAGAGGTAAGATATCACATCATTCAAAAGGAAAAAGATATGTGTAACTGTCGTAAGGACCCTTTTATCTGCATGAGACTGCTGGATTAGGGGTGGCGGCAACTCTGATTGTAGGTGACTTAGGGCCAGATGTAGGTAGCCGTTTGCATGGTGCAAACTGCGAAAATCGCAGTTTGCGCCATGCAAACAGCCTAACGCGATGCTCATTCCCAAATTGCGAGTCGGTACCGACTTGCAATTTGGGAATGCGACTCGCAAATAGGAAGGGGTGTTCCCTTCCTATTTGCGACTCGCATCGCAATTCACAATTGCTTTGTTACCGTGAATGCGGTCGCAAAGTAACTCGCAGTTACCACCAGTGTCACACTGGTGGTAACTCATTCGCAAAAGGGAAAGGGTCCCCATGGGACCCCTTGCCCTTTGTGAATGTCGACAAAAATATTTTTTCAGAGCAGGCAGTGGTCCTATGGACCACTGCCTGCTCTGAAAAAACGAAACCAAATGGTTTCGGTATTTTTTCATTTTGCAACTCGTTTTCCTTTAAGGAAAACGGGCTGCAAAATGGAAAAAAAAAACTGCTTTATTTAAAAAGCGGTCACAGACATGGAGGTCTGCTGACTTCAGCAGGCCACCATCCCTGTGAGTGCAGGGACTCGCTATGGGGTCGCAAAATGCGACCCACCTCATGAATTTTGATGAGGTGGGTCTTTTGCGACCCCATAGCGAGTCGCAGACGGTGTCTGAGACATCGTTCTGCATCCGAGATTGCGACTCGGAAATTGCGAGTCAGACAGACTTGCAATTTCCGAGTCACAATCTCGGACCTACCTACATCTGGCCCTAAGTTTTTCCCGCTACAGTTGGTAACTGTCGGGCCAACCCTCCTGGCTGTCTAGCAGCACCTCACCCAAAAACATGAACAGTAAAGGTCATTTCTGGCAGCTTAGCGCATGGACCCTGATATCCTCTCAGGGATTTGTTATGCAACAAGTCTTACCCTTTTCTCTTGTTAGAAATTAGTCTCTTACACACACACACAGGCAAAGAAGAAGATGCACGAACGTTTTCAATATATTTATTGAAAAGACTGCAATCTACTGTAAAATACATGAGCTGCAATGATTAGGATAATGGCAAGAGACAAAATCAGGATTGTGAAAATGAGCAATGTGAATATGGACAATCCTAACAGTTTGCAATAAAAATGAATACAGCACTCCTCCCTAAAAGCGTATTGTCTACCCTAAAGAGAGCAAGGTCTGATAAACCTAATCTGCCCAAACCATGTCTATGAGAAGCGCCCCCATTACTTTGGAACAAGGTCAGCCTCCAGTCCTCAACTCAAGTGATGTAGAGACGCAAAGGCTGAGGTCTGCTGCAAAATGACTCACAATGTAGATGGAAGATCCTGGGTGGAATCCCCTCCAATGACCTTGGTCTGACAGAGTGTTTATATAAGGCCCATGTTATTGTTTGTGCAGATATCCTGATGTGGGAATGTACCTAAGTGTTAGATTGTGTGCGCAAACTTGGATCATCAATACCATAACAAAAATGCCTGACATGTTCATATTCTGTGAAGCAGAGGGACATGATGACAATTCAATACGTGCATCAATGATAATGATGCTTTCGAGGAATGGCAACTGATTATAACATAAAAACATTTCTTATAAAATGCAGGAACTGCAAGTACTGTTAAAATGAATAAAAGATTAATAATAGAACAGATCATGTGTATCTAGGTAAGAAAGGCACAGGCCTGCAAGCCGAGGTTAAGCTAAACTCCTGTACTCAAGCAAACTAAAATGGATCTACAACATAACAATGGTGTCATTGGGTCCTGTACCGAGTATATAATGCAAGTAAAAAAAGTAAGAGTTGTATATATGGTCAGAACTCCCAGAGATGTAAAGAGGTTACTTGAGCTCAAAATTTGACAAAGGCCAGACAGCGAATATCCTTTATCCAAAGAGTAGACTAAATCATGCAGTAGGGTTAAGTGCAGTAAAGCAACGCATATCGAGTTGTGATGCGCAGAAGCATGCATCTCATTCAAGGTAACAATTTGGTTCAGCTGACCGAGTCTTACCATAAGATAAATCATTATTATAATTATTATAATTTTTTTAATGATAATATTAACGTGTGTGACCATTTAAATGCATGAATGAAATATAACTGTTACAAAGACTAAAGACTTCTACAAGTGTATACTAATGGTCATTAAAAATGCTTACATGTATTCATTTTTCACGTTTCATGTTTACACTTTAAGTTATATTTGCAGGAGTAAAAATGCACATTTACACTTGTTTTAGAAGTTACATGTGCCCATGTATTTTTTTTAAATCTGTTTTTATTAAGTTTGCAATAACAACCAAAGGTGAAGCCAGATACGTAACATTTTGTGTGGCACCGTACATAGCAATTACGATTATCACCAATACAATACTTAAATCAATATAAAGCCACATGACAAGAGGTTTAGCATCAATGACACAGTGCCATCATGGGAGGGGACAAGTGATGCTTGGATAGTGTCCAGTAGCCGGTAGTGTTTAGTGGTGTCAGTGATCACAAGGTGGAAACGCAGGTGTGCGTTACTGATGACTTGTCATGGGTGATTGCAGCCAAGTAGCGGGTATGTATGAGCCACACGTGCCCATCTATGATAGAGCATACATACATCTGTGGGCCTGAATCAGCCATTTCAGGGCAGGCACATATTGTTTTTGGCTTCAGTGTTTGTAATACATACATCCCAAATCCCACCTCCTACTCCCACCTGTGGCATTTAGAGAGTGCAACACGCTTGATTCCTCTTGTGCCCAATGTAGTAACGTGGTCAGCCATTTGCTAGCATCTGGAACCACAGGGCTTTCCATTGCATCGCAATCTGTCTTTTGAAGAGGACAAATGCTAAATCAATAAAGCGGTGCAGGTGTTTGTCACCCTTGAATCTCAACCCACATGTGTTGTAGACAGTCATACACCATATGCTAGAACCCAGTCTCTGCCAGTCTACACCTCACACATTCTAGCACAGAGGCGGGGTACATTCTCTTGATATGTTGGGGGAGAGATCTGCTTGGTGCAGATAATTAAGTTGTAAGAAGTCGAATTGGGGGTTATGAGAGACTTCTTTAAGTCTTTGGAGCACTCGTGTCCTGACCTGGTCAGACAGGTGGTTGGGAATCACTTTGTTCCATTACGTTCTGCGCTTTGCTGTCATCAGCCAGACAGTCAGATGGCAGGGACCCATATAGAAGTGAAATGACCCAGTGCACACCACCATATGTGAGGAGGACTCGAAGGGGAAGTGAGTGGGGTGGCTCCGTCTCTCCAGCCCCCCATGTAGTTCACATAACATGTTTAATGGTTTGGTATGTCAGGAAATGCCCTACTGTCATATTGTATGTATTCATTATGTCCTCAAAGGATATCGAAATGCTGTATTGGAAAAAAACGCTCACTGAATCAATCCCCTCAGTCCTCCATGGCGTCAGGTCATGTTGACCAGCTAGGCCCTGTATGCCTGGCAATTGAGTCAGTGAAATAGAGGTCGAATAAGGTATAGCGGATGCTCTGCTGTGTTTGAACCGCCTCCAACACGCCCTTGCCTCTGCATCAAGCTAGAATCTCTTTAAGGCAGGCAAGTGTGGTCTGATAGCCTGGTATAGATGCTCACCATGCCAACCCTTGAGAGGATAGCAATACACTCAGCAGTGGGATGAACGTCCAACCAGTGAAGAGGCCACTGTAGAGAGCCTGCCGCTTAGTATAATTTGAAATTAGGGGCGCCTATACCCCCCACGGGGAACAGGCATTCTGCAATAGATAGCGCCACCCATTGATGTCCTGTGCCCCATATTAAGTGCAAGAGAAGGTCATTCAGCTCCTAGAAGAAACTTCTGGGGAGTACTATCGGCAAGGCAGAGAAAAAATACAATAAACAGGGGAGGACTAACATTTTGGCAATCGCCACACGTCCCATCGGGGACAGAGGGAATAAGCACCAGAAGGGAAGGGAGCCATTCATTGATCTCACTGCCCTCCCCACACTGCCCTCCTCCAGGGCCCGGATGGTATCATAAATCTGGACACCGAGATGTTTTAATGTATCAGAACAGCACTACAGGCGATGTTCTGGGGAGGTGTCCCTATAAGGGTCCAGATTGGGCATCAGAGAAAAAAACAAGATTTGGGCCAGTTGACCCTGAGGCCAGATACTGCCCTGAATTTGTTCAACAGGCACATCAGATCCGGCAGCGAGATCGCAACATCATCTA
Organism: Pleurodeles waltl; assembly: GCF_031143425.1. Classification (NCBI taxonomy): domain Eukaryota; kingdom Metazoa; phylum Chordata; class Amphibia; order Caudata; family Salamandridae; genus Pleurodeles; species Pleurodeles waltl. The sequence goes on from NC_090449.1 coordinate 603,240,114, forward strand.
GATAGATCAGATAATAGTCTGCATACAAAGAGATAATGTGGTAGATTTCAAGTTCTGGTATTCACAAGTCCCGTTCCTGTATTTGCAAATGGCAAGCCAAAGGCTCCATCGCAACCGTTAAGAGCAACAGTGGGCATCCCTGCCTCGTGCCTCGCAGAAACGGAAAGCTATCCAATATTAGTTGCCCCGTTCTCTCTTTGGCCACTGGGTCTGAATACAGAGTACGTACCCACCCCATTACCCCTCACCAAAGCCCATGCGGTGTAGCGTGGCCATCAAGAAGTCCCAGCACAGGGTATCGAAGGTTTTTTTATGTTAAGAGACACCGCTATCCTACTGTATGCCTCCAAGAGTGTCATGAATAATCCGTAATATATGGTGAATATTGAGGAAGGTGCTGCAACCTGGTATAAAACCTAATTACTCCTTAGGGACCAGGGCCCCAATCACAGGAAGCAACCTTTTGACTACCACCTTACTGAAAACCTTGCAATCAAGATTTAAGAGGGATAATGGGCAGTATGATCGTACATCCAGGGGGCCTCTCCTCGGTTTAGGTAGAACAACTATCAATGCTTCACGTTTTGAATCCGGTAGCCAGCCACGAGAGCGGGCCTCACTGAGCACCTCTAAGAGGGGCTGAGCTAAATGTGCCAAAAATGTGGTGTAGTATTCAATGGCCAGCCCGTCTATGCCTGGGATTTTGTTCCTGGCTATTTGGGTAATAGTCGTTTTGACTTCCCCCATTTGAAGTGGTTCATCTGGAACTGCCTTTTGGAGGGGGGACAAACAGGGAGCGTGATGCCAGATAAAAATCTCTGTAGCAAATCAGGTTTAGGGGTGTAACATCCCCATATAGTGTGCAGTAATAGTCACAAAACACATCATTGATGTACGTCTGTGTCGTGGCCAATGAGCCATTGTTGTGCCAGATTGCACAGATCAGAGTGTGTTGTTGAGTTTCCCTAAGTAGCTACGCTAGCAATCTACCTGAGCCATCGCCTTCTGCATGTTGTCTAGTAAGCTGATATTTGTAGTCATGCCTACTAAGTCTCGTCTTCGCCTCCCTGTGTTGTGCACACAAATGCCAGAGGTGCTCAGTCCCCATACCCTGTGCAGCTACCTCCCTCTCCAAGGGCATCAGTTCCACTTCCACTTTCAATAAGTCATCACATAGTGTGCGTCGAACCACCACAGTAGCAGTAATGCAGTGATAAATTAACACCACCTTGTGAGCATCCTATTCTGTAGCTCAGTGTGGGGTGGATACTTTGTTCATTCAAAGTATTGAAGTATTCAGGAGGAAAGATACTCCACAAAGGGGGCGTTTAACAAAGGTTCCATTTGTAGGTGCCACGTGGGGATGTGTATGCATGGCCCACCCTAGTGCAAGCCTACATGCAGTGGGAGGTGGTCCGAATTCATGCGGGCCAGGTATTCCGTCCTAGTGATCATAGGCATCAGCAAATAGGTGCAAAGGATCGGATTAAGTGAAGTGTGGAGATTGTGGACTGGTGAATAAAAGGAGTATTCACAGACTGTTGGATGACCTAAGCACCACACATCATATGCTCGCTATTGCATCAGCCATTGATGAAAGTATTGTGTTACCCTATTCCACGCTGTGCCCGGGAGTGGGGCTATAGATCTGTCCAAAGCAACGTCAGGCACACAATTAAAGACCCCACCCCAAAGACTCGGTGCCGCTGGGCTGTGGAAGAGTGCAGGTGTAATCCTGTAGAACAAATGTGTCTGATCAGTGTTGGGATGGTAGATTCCTACAAGTATGAGCTGCACCCTGCCCAGGTGGCCCTCTAAAATCACATATCTCCCTCCGGCATCTGTGTTATGACACTCCATTACATATGGGACCCCCGGTGCAATCCAAATTAGCATAATTCGAGCATATGCGGAAGCTGACGGGCCATACACCTGTTCCCCCATTTAGTACAGACCTTTTTTTAGTTCTACCACTGTTAAATGTGTCTTTTGTAAGATAGCTATGTGCGTTGCACTGGCGTTTGAGGTAGTCTTGGATACAGTAGTGCTTGGATTGGGTCACCATACCTTGGACTTTCCACCTCACCACATTGTATAGTGGTGGAAGCATTTCAGTGTGTGTACCCACAAGGAAGTGTAATCAGAGATGTACACGTTAACGGATCGTAATGGACAAATCAAACACAACCAGCATGCACAATTGTTCAGTAACAGAAGCCTGGCCGCCCTCATCCCCGTAACGCCTTTCATGATTCTCTGTATATGTATACTGGCTTCATGTAAACAAATATAAAGCAATGTAACATAACAAAACAGATGTATTCTACCCCCGATCAGATGACGTGAAAGTTCCCGGCCAGGTGTGCCAGAATAACAACCAGAAAGGAACAAGAAAATAAAACAGGCAAAACTTGGCCATCCTAGAGTCACTGTGTGGAGCACGAGAATGTCAATGTTCACCTTTTACTGTGGTGTGGGTCCATATCAGAGCATGTGGTATCTAGCCCCCCCAGACAGTGTGGCTTACCTTTGGAAGGAATCAAACCTAATAGTAGTTAGACCTCACTGTGCCACCTCCCCCATGTGCTGGAAAATCCACTTCACAGGTCATCTGCTGACCGCGGGGTGAACTTCGGGCTCTGGAGAACCCCAGTAGTCAATTAAAGTGAGCCACCAAGTCCAATCCTGACTCTGATAGGTGTTAAGTATGTAGAAGAGCAAAGGAGTTTGTGTTGTGGAGCAAAACTTCAGATACCGCTCGGGCTTGCTCCACCGCCACTTTATCTGTGGTTGGTTTCACTTTAATTGATCTACATTTACATCCTCATGTCTTGGTCACTAGCCAGCTTCCATCACTTGACCCTTCAGGTGGGTCATGCACAAGTCCCTTAGCATAAAGCCAAGTCCAGACATCTTCCGGTGAGTGGAATATGTGGGTAATTTCACCATTGATCACTTTAAGGCTTGCAGGAAATAAAAGGGCATATTTAATTTCCAGCTCTCTGAGCCATTGTTTGACTTTGGCGTAGGAGCACCAGCGGTGCTGCACGTCAACTGTGAATTCCGGATATGCTGTGATTGTTGCATTTTCATATTGCCAAGAGCCCTTAGTGTGAAACCTTTTCAGGAGTAGATCTCAATCCCCTTAACTGAGGGTGAGAGCTATGATGGAGTGAGGCGGTGTGCCTTGCAGAGGGGGCCTGTCCGGTGTTTGATAGGCTCATTCTCTGGAAAATAATTGAGGTATTCTACCCTCAAGGACTGTCTTCACCAGCCATTTCTCCAGGAACAATTCCACGCAAGGCCCCTTTGGGGAAGGTGGGTGACCTCCTCCTCCACCGTTTGCAGTTTCTCCTGTAAGTCTTGCACTGTCAGTCGCACAGTGGCTAGTGTGGACTCTGTATCATTCACTTTATCCTTTATTGGCGGTGGTCAACTCGTAGCAAGTACACATCTGGTGAGACAGTGTCAACCCAGGTTTTCAGAGAGGTTTTTGTGTCCAAGATGGCCTGTAGCACCTTTTCTAATTGAGTGAAGTGAGTTTGGAGAGTTGCCGTTGTCTCCCCAGCACTACTGGGCAATGATTTGATGGTTTTAGGCTTCCCCATCATTGTAGGCCAGGACGGTCAGTTCCGGGGACATCCGATGGACCTCAAATGCAGCTAACACCAGGGGGCTGCACCAAAGGTATCTGTTCCCAAGTCCACCGGTTGAATCAGGTATGTACGCTCACCAGTGAGCAGGCACATGCTGCACAAGGAGGCCAGGGACAAGTCAGGTCAGTTTGTCTTCCTTTCGGGGGAGGCAGGTTACAGATTCTTGTAAATCTGTGAATGTGTCAAAGCCCATGAGTGGTGTGTGGGAACACCCATCACAATGCTCTTGGTACACATCCCTGATGCAGTGTAAGGCAACACAGCGACTTGTGCTGCGTTGCCTTGCAAAATATCTTCAAAACCATGAAAGGCCATGCAAAGTGGCTTTGTGTGGTCTTGTAGATATGGGTCTGCACTATACATCGCCACTGCATCACAAAAAGTGACACACTGACGCTGCACCGGGCTTGTAAATATGCTGCTTAATCTATTGTCCAAGCAGACAATGTTATCTTGATTTGTATTATTAGAAGCTTGAAAAGAGACTGCTGAGCCAGGCTATTGGGCCATGAGCTGTAAGTAGCAATTTCTGACTCACCCTTTGCTGCAACATTTGTAAGCTGAGAAGTAACGTCCACATTTAACTGCAATAGATCAAATTGTGTTTCCACATCCAATTTCTGCTTTGCCAGTAGATGAAGACATTTGCTGGTCAGATTAACTTGGGGGCTGTCAGCCTTCCCAAGGCCATTATATTCTGTTTTTGTCGCTTTGTCAGTAATAATTCTATCTTCCCTCAGTTCCTTCTTCACTCTTCTGACTGGTTACAGATAGTCTTACCTCTAGTGGCAGATCTGCCTGCAGTATCACTGCTTTTGAAGAAAACTGTGGTGTTGTTTGACTCTTCAATTTTCTTTCTGCCCTGGTTGCATGGTTTGAGTATTGTGCTTCACATCCTAGGCCATTATTTTTGTTTCCAAGTGTTTTGTTACTGTGACAGCAAACCATCTAAGTGTTTGTGGAAATAAGGTTGCAATATTACTATAAGCTTTGTTGTGTCCTTTTCGAACAGTTTTTAAAGCTTTTTTTACTCTTCCTTGATAAATGTTCTGTGCAATTCTGACGTGTAACACTCTCAGGCATGGAGGAATTATTGCCTGAATTTTCCTTTCCAAGCTGGGACCTTCCTCAGTACCACTCAATGCCCTGGTCACTAATTTGTTGCTTGTTGGTTGATGTAGCAAGGATAGACAGTCTACAGGAGTATTGAATGTTGTTCTGGTAGCCTTTCATGTTAATTTAGTGACTTTTGAAACTGCAGATTTTTCTGAGTGTTTGTGGTCAGTAGGGTGTGGTCTGGGTTCAGTGTTATCAATAACCTTGTCAGATAGAGGATGTAACCTGATTTCCTTTTAATTCTGCATCCAGACAGCTATCATTGCATGCAAAATGCTGAATAACGTCCCTAGTTTCTCTATTATTCAAATGCATTGATAGGAACCGCTCTCATGGTGGTTCCTGTCCATGCTGGAAATGTCTGCTGGGCCAGAAGACATTTCTAAATTAGGCGGGCGGCCCCTCCATCAAGGCAATGAAACATTAAATCAGGCCACTAATCATGAAATAGGATAAGGACATTTGGTTTCCAGCTGTGCAACCTTTCCAGGGGAAATCATGATTGTCACACGATTGGTACTCCAAAGAGTAATTCGTATGTGATGTGACCACCTAATCCTCATTTAGGAAAATTATTTAGTGCTTTCTGAACCCCATAATGGCTAATATCCCATTCAATTCTGGGTGAAAAGGGTGTGAATATAGCAGTCATACTCCTAGAGCAGACATAGCATCCATAAACGCAAGACTGTTGTCTGAATGAAAGATATGAAAAGCTCCTATTGCTTCTAGGCACTGCAAGTCTTTTATGAACTACCTTTCCCCACAGTTGTTCACTTTATATTGACTTCCCCTTTAAATCTCTGAATCCGTTTAAACGCCAGTGCAGTAACTGTACATTGCAGACCTTGTACACTGAATGCTGAGATCAGCACAGTAAGTGTAGAGACCAGAGGTAGCTCCTCCATTAGGGTGAAGGAGCACCACCCCATTAACTAAAATGCCCCCAGATGAAAAATAAAATGATAATAAGTATTATTGTCATTTTATTTTTCATGAAATCAGCCAACCCAAATTCGTAGCCGAGTGTCTGGATGGGACAGGCCGCTGCTGTGTAGCAGCAGCAGAGAGTGGTGGGCTGAGCACTTTAAGTTTAAAGCGTGCATGTCTCTTTAGCCGGCTGTCTTGGGACGCCCAGCCAGAGGTGCACTTGAAACCTCTTGACCCAGCTGTCTTAGACAGCTGGGTTCTTAGCAAGCACAGGTCTCCAGTGCACTTTGAATCTATGCGAGAGCCTGCTCCATCTAATCCTAGTGCTTCTCTCATGATGGTTAACAGCATGAGAGCAGTGCCAGGATTGGTTAGGGGAGTTAGCTATGCCTGCACCGAGACTGGAGCGAGGACGTGCAGCAAGTTAAGTGACTTTTATTTTCTTTTTTATGTATTTTATGTGTGTTTGTATGCCCTAGATCACCAACATGCATTAAATTACTGTTTTGAAGTTAAACATTTTGGCCCTCATTATGACCCTGGAGGTTGGCGGTAATATGGTGGAAAGTTCTGCTAACGGGCTGGCGGTACTTTCCACCATATTATGACATTGGCAGTTTGGCTGCAGCCAAACCGCCAATGTACCACACTGACCGCCACAGCGGTATCAATCTCCAGCCTGGCGGCCATCACTGTACCGCCTGCGGAATAATGACCCTGCCTACTGCCATGGTTTCCTTGGCTTCCTTACCGCCACGAAAACCATACCAGTGGGCATTATCAGTGACAGGGAATCCCTTCCCTGTCACTGATAGAGGTCTTCCCCGCCCCCACCCCCTCTCCATATACCCCCAACCCCCTCCCTCTCCAACCCCCCTACAATCACGCCCCCTTCATACACACACACACATGCATACACACGCCCATTCCCACATGCATCCACGCATGCATACATCATTCACACACACATCTGCACACACTTTCATACATACACGTAGACACGCATTCACAGAACACAACATACACACACTCACATCTCCATACATGCACACACATTCAAAATGAAACACACACCCGCTTACACGCATGCACAAACATTCACACACCCCCACACACACACACACAACACCCCCAACCCCCTCCCCTGTCGGTGCACCCACTTACCTGTGTTCAGGGGGTCCTCCGGCAGGAGATGGGACAGGGCGCTGCTGCCAGCAGCAGCGTCCGCCAGCAGAACACCGCCAGGCCGTACTATGGGTCATAATACGATTGGCAGTGGTCTACTGGCGTGGCACTGCTGGTGGCAGCAGCGCCACCTTACCGCCATCCGCCGGCATGGCCACAGCCAGATTTCCGCCATTCTTCTGGCAGAAATCCGGCTGAGGTCATAATACGGCGGAAAGCTGGTAGCCGCAGCGATGGTCTTTTGGTGGCCGTCACCGCGGCTGTAGGTGGTTTTTACCACCAATATCATAATGAGGTCCATTACCTTTAAAATGATAATGAAATGCACGTAAGCATTAATTTAGTTATGATAATTTTGTCCACCCCACAACTCTTCATATTTGGCAGCCACCACTGGTGGGGGCTGATGGATCAGTCTTCTGAAGAGCCAGTAGTAGAGTGTGTATTTCTGTTAGCAGTGAACTGGACTCATCAAGAACATTTGTGTGTGTGCATTGTGCTTTGAAGTCATCATCTTCAAAAACTCACTGCACTGCAGCACAAGCAGTCACAATCACAGGCTGTGCCAAGCTGTCTATGTAGAACTCTCTTTTATACTCATGTATGGGTAAAAAATGTGGAGTTTTTGGAATGTTTCATGTTTATTGCAAGAATTTCTGAGTACAAAGTGTTGGTTCATATTTAAATTTTACATCAGTGGTATTTAAGGACACTGCCAAATGTCGAGCATGCACATTACGAATACTAGCTTTTTTGCTGCTCCCAATGTGGGCATAGGAAAAACTATAATTATTTGTTTCCTCAATGCCAGAGGACACTCCTTCATTATAGCTGTTTGTACCGTAGTGAGAATATTCTCAGTAGAAAGCAATACATTGTTTCCTCTGCAGAGAGATACAAGTGTGATCTTTATGCAATGGGAGTCATTTGTCTCTCATTTTAAACTTCTTATGTGTATCCTGAAGTGCTTATGACAATTCCAATTACTAGGTGTGTCTTAGGTTCCTCTGTAAAGATTTAGGCAGATTTACAAAGGTGTCACGGAATGCAGCAAAGCAACTAAGGTTGCTGTGTTATGTTGCATGACAGGCATAGAGCAGGAAAGCACTATATCTACAGAGACATGGCACTATCCTGCTCTCTCCTTATTGGCGGCTCACAATCAGGCAGCTGAGTGCCACGCTCCCACCTTTGCACACCAGTTCAAAAGTGTCTGCATGAGTATTGCATACATTTTGTGCTGGAAGGGTGCCCATCCAGTACGAAACACCATGACTATCTTTCCAACTTTTCCAATTTCCGATGTGTGTTGTGCATTGCAGCATACATGAAAGTGGGAACAGTTTGAGGAAATAAAATAATTTCTCATTTAATACCTGTTTCAAAGAAGCATTATTTGTTAGTGCAAACTCCTGACTAATTATTGTTAGTAGATACGGTTTTGCATTAAAAACAAAGGATGGTTGCATGGGAATGCCCAAATACCACCCATGGAATGCCCCCATGAAGCGGAGAAACTCGAAGCAGTTCGTTGTGCTACTTTGCTTTACTTTTAGGCAGTTTTCCAGCTCAAAACAATTGTATTGGCTTGCTTCATATTTGTGATGCAACCGGCGCAAATTGTCTGTAAATATAGGCACTGGTCTCTAACTTCTACTTGCAGTCCACGTAAAATTGTTGTGCGCATTTTTGTCCACTTTTTTACAGGAAAAAGTCGGACTAACCAACTCGTATAATGGCTTTATACTGCTCAGCATAGTGTGGCAAACAAACTATTCCAAGGTTAAGAAACCACATCAGGGCTTATAACTTTCGTGATGTGTTTGGAGATTGTAAAGTAGCATGCTTCTGCAAGACATCAGGTGCAAATCCTTTACCCTCTTATCCAAGAATCACCTTAAGATATGTGATTTTTGATTTCTTAAAATTGAATTTATACCAGACAGGTTTTGAGCTAAGTTACTATCTGTAATGTAGCTGTTGTCAATATATGATAACACCTCAGTAACCTTTGTGGGATTCAGACACTGTGGCGGTCATTCTGACCCTGGCGGTCGGTGATAAAGCGGCGGCCAACCCGCAAACAGGCCGGCGGTCTAAAAAATGGTATTCTAACTCTGGCGGGAACCGCCAACACAGGCCGCCACATTAACACTCCGACCGCCATGGCGGGACCGACAAACAGCGCGGCGGTCACCGCCAACAGGCAGGCGGCAGACAATGTACCGCCCACCCTATCACAACTCACCAATCCGCCACCTTTTCCGGGGTGGGAGCCCCGCCGATAAAAACACGGCGGAAACAGACTACGAACGGGAAAACGCTCACCTATACACAGTCCACGAGGACGGAGGACAGCATGGAGCCCGAATTACACATCCTACCAGCTATTGTCTACCTGCTCATCTACCAGGAGTACGAACGCCGGCGCAGACGACAACGGTGAGTACTGCACCTACGACACAGGGGAGGGGGGAGGAGAAAAGCTTACGGGCACACACATGCGCCATACACCCCCCCCCCACCACAAATACCTACACCCCAATGCCGACCAACAAGTCAGAGTGACACCATACAAACCCCCCGGAACAATGCAAAAACACAATTGAAATGTTCGATAAAATATATGTATAAATAGCTCCATTGAAGGAATGGCAAATATGCCATATAAAAGATACAAAAATAAGGAATGAACATATCCATAGGCAAAAAGTCCGGCACATTCCGTCAAAGTTCCATAGTCCGTGGGCCAATGTGCACAAACACATGGGCAACGCCCACACAGGAGACCAGATACCATTGGAGAGAACACTGCAGGGGCATCAGATGATAAAACTACAGGCACCTCAGGGGGAAGGGAAGGGGGGGCACCTCAGCCACATGAGTCCACGACGCCAGATCCACGAGGGGCCTCCATGCCCACTGTCCCATCCTGGGGGGTGCAAAGCCACAGTCCATCAGATGGATTACCGACTCCACTGTTATTGGAGGAGGCATGGTGCCCCGAGTGCTTCCTGAAGCCCTGCTCGACAGAACCGGCACTGTCAATGGGCCAGCGGTGCTTGAGATGAAGGGCCCAGCGGAGCGGTGCTTGAGATGAAGAGCCCAGTGGAGCGGTGCTTGAGATGAAGGGCCCAGCGGAGCGGTGCTTGAGATGAAGGGCCCAGTGGAGCGGTGCTCGAGATGAAGGGCCCAGCGGATCGGTGCTTGAGATGAAGGGCCCAGTGGAGCGGTGCTTGACAGGAAGGGCCCAGCGGAGCGGTGCTTGAGATGAAGGGCCCAGCGGAGCGGTGCTCGAGATGAAGGGCCCAGCGGAGCGGTGCTTGACAGGAAGGGCCCAGCGGAGCGGTGCTTGAGATGAAGGGCCCAGCGGAGCGGTGCTTGACAGGAAGGGCCCAGCGGAGCGGTGCTTGAGATGAAGGGCCCAGCGGAGCGGTGCTTGAGATGAAGGGCCCAGCGGAGTGGTGCTTGAGATGAAGGGCCCAGCGGAGCGGTGCTTGACAGGAAGGGCCCAGCGGAGAGGTGCTTGACAGGAAGGGCCCAGCGGAGCGGTGCTTGAGATGAAGGGCCCAGCGGAGCGGTGCTCGAGATGAAGGGCCCAGCGGAGCGGTGTTTGACAGGAAGGGCCCAGCGGAGCGGTGCTTGAGATGAAGGGCCCAGCGGAGCGGTGCTTGACAGGAAGGGCCCAGCGGAGCGGTGCTCGAGATGAAGGGCCCAGCGGAGCGGTGCTCGAGATGAAGGGCCCAGCGGAGCGGTGCTTGAGATGAAGGGCCCAGCGGAGCGGTGCTTGAGATGAAGGGCCCAGCGGAGCGGTGCTCGACAGGAAGGGCCCAGCGGAGCGGTGCTCGACAGGAAGGGCCCAGCGGAGCAGTGCTCGAGATGAAGGGCCCAGCGGAGCGGTGCTTGAGATGAAGGGCCCAGCGGAGCGGTGCTTGAGATGAAGGGCCCAGCGGAGCGGTGCTTGACAGGAAGGGCCCAGCGGAGCGGTGCTTGAGATGAAGGGCCCAGTGGAGCGGTTCTTGTCCCGGCGGGGCCCGTTCAGCGGTTCTTGTTCCGGCGGGGTCCGTTCAGCGGTTCTTGTTCCGGCGGGGCCCGTTCAGCGGTGCTCCTCCCGGCGAGGCCCTGTTCAGCGGTGCTCCTCCCGGCGGGACCCTGTTCAGCGGTGCTCCTCCCGGCGGGCCCGTTCAGCGGTTCTTGTCCCGGCGGGGCCCGTTCAGCGGTTCTTGTCCCAGCGGGGCCTGTTCAGCGGTTCTTGTCCCAGCGGGGCCCGTTCAGCGGTTCTTGCCCCGGCGGGGCCCTGTTCAGCGGTGCTCCTCCCGGCGGGGCCCTGTTCAGCGGTTCTTGTCCCGGCGGGGCCCTGTTCAGCGGTGCTCCTCCCGGCGGGGCCCTGTTCAGCGGTGCTCCTCCCGGCGGGGCCTGTTCAGCGGTTCTTGTCCCGGCAGGGCCCGTTCAGCGGTTCTTGCCCAGGCGGGGCCCTGTTCAGCGGTGCTCCTCCCGGCGGGGCCCTGTTCAGCGGTTCTCGTCCCGCCGGGGCCCGTTCAGCGGTGCTTGTCCTGTGTGTCTAGGGAGCCAGACCTGGGCAAGACTTCCCGCTCATTCACCATCCGAACTTGCGGTCGCGGCGCCCTCCTGTGATGGAGTCCTGGGCCCGTGGGTGTCGTCCGTCACACCCGGTATGGGGCTGGTGGGGCCCTCCTGGGCAGCTCGCCTGCTGCCTGACTTCTCCGCCCTGCTGCCCTTGCCCTCCTTCGCTGGAGCTCTGTGGCCCTTGCTGGTGACGGGGCAAGGCTACTGTCCTTGGTGGCAGCCGTCTCAGGCTTGTCGCGCTGGGCCTTTTTCTTCTTTGTCCTCTTCCCAGGGGGGGGGGGCTGGCTGTCCCCTTGCTGCTGGCCGATGTTCCTGCCCTAGGATCTGGTGGACTCCAATAGCCCTGCACTATGGTCACAGTAGATGCAGGGCTGGTGGTGGCTGAGGTGCTTTTTTTGGTCTTACCAGATGGAGGGGGTGGGTCAGTGACTGGAACGAGTTCAAGGTTGGAAAGGAAAAGGACTTGGGGAGGACAGGGACGGGTAGGTGTAGTGGGTTTGGGAGTGGAGGAAGAGGATGTGGTTGTAGGAGAGTCAAGTGTGCTGTCTTTGGGTGCAGGTGCTTGTGACGGAGGCTGTCGTGAGGTGGATGGCTGTTGGGTGGGTGGCTGCCTGCGTTTGTGTGCTTTGGAAGAGGGGGTGACAGACACACTGGGAGAGGACACAGGGGACGTGTAAATGGCAGTGGGGGTGGTGACTGCACATGTGCGTACTGTAATGGAGGGTGTGCTGGTGATGGAAGTACTGGCTGATGGGGGTGTGCATGCAGGTGTGAGTGGAGACGTCACAGGGAGGGAGGAGGGAGATGAGGAGGTGGGGGACACAGAGGTGGTAGTGACTGTTGGCATGTCTGCATCTGGATGTTGCTTGGGTGAATGCTTGTGGGATCTGTGGTGCTTATGTCAGGATGAGCTGCCCTTGGGTGTAGAGGTGTGTGCAGGCTGGTCTGATGGTGTGGATGGGATAGGCAGAGGAACAGGAGACTGGGACTGGGTGGAGGGAGTCAGAAGGGGGAGGCTGGAGACAGGGACAATGGCTGCCGTCAGTGCTGAGGCCAGAGCGTTGAACGATCGTTGATGGGCAGCCTGACCCGAATGAATGCCCTCCAGGTATGCATTGCTCCGATGCACCTCCCTCTCTACACCCTGGATGGCATTCAAAAGGGTAGACTGCCCAACAATGAGTGTCCTGAGGAGGTCAATGACCTCCTCACTGAGGGCAGCAGGGGTAACTGGGGCAGGGCCTGAGGTGCCTGGGGCGAAGGAGATGCCCGCCTTCCTGGGCGAGCGGGCACGGAGCGAAGGCTGAGGGGCTGCTGGGAGGGCGGGGCTGGTGCGCTGGGTGGCGGCTGTACCTGTTGTGGCGATGGGCACGGATGTTGCCGCCACCGCTAGGGAGCTCCCTTCCGAGGACGTGTCGGTGTCGCTGACGTCTCCACGGGTCCCCGTTGTGGAGCTCCACTCGCCCTCCGTCTCACTGGTGTACTCGGAGTCTGTCGTATGGCCCTCCGGGGCCATGTGAGATGCAGATCCCTCGTGCTCCAATGCCACTTCTCCTCCGCCAGATGATGCTAATGCACACATGAACAGGAAGACAAAGGAAATGGGGGGGGGGGTGGAGAAATGAAGACAGGTTGAGTGCATGCATTGGCAACACCGTTGTCGGAGAGGACAGACACAGAAGCCCCCTGAACTAGGCCGCGCAATGGGGGTACACTACTGAGTTATTGTGACTAGTCCTACGGGTCTGTGGACGACAAATCCACACATGGGTGAGGCCGGACCATGGATAGCTGTACTTGGCACCCTACAGAGGTGGTGGGCGGGGGCACAGGGCCGTGTCTAACAGAAGGGCCTAGCCTACAGAATGCGCCCTGGCCTGGAGATAGCCACAGCCCTCCTCCCCCACCCAGACACCTTGCCTGCGCGCAAAGATAGCAGAATGTGCTGATACTCACCCCCTTGTGTCTGCTGTGATGTCCTCACGCGCCCATCCAAATCGGGGTAGGCCACCGCCAGGATCCGGGACATCAGGGGGGTCAATTGGCAGCTGGCACCCCTCCTACGTTGGGAGGCCATCCCCAGCAGAGACTCGGCGGTCTTTCTGGTCCCGCGGCGGATGTCCTCCCACCTCTTTCGGCAGTGGGTGCCCCGTCTGTTGTGGACCCCCAGGGCCCGGACGTCCTTGGCGATGGCACGCCAAATGTCGATCTTCTGATGGGCGCTGACCTATGTGACATGTACAGGGTGGTAAAAGAAATCGCATCAGTTTTCTGCCTGGTCAATGTGAGTGGCCCCCCCCTCCCCAACCTTGCCATGTGGCACATGCTCTCATCTTTCGTGCGTTGCAGTCCTCATTCGCTCCCCTCCCCACCATCTTACATACACCCCACTCAACACAGGCATAGCCCATTCAACGTGCACCCTGTGTACTAACCTGTTGGTCTGGAGGACCGTAGAGTAGCGCATACTGGGGGAGGACCCCATCAACAAGTTCCTCCAATTCTTCGGCAGTGAAGGCAGGGGCCCTTTCCCCAGTCGCAGCAGCCATTGTATCTCCCAGACCGAGGTCACAGCAGCACTTGCAGTATAGGTCCTCTCCTGTGGATGATCAGGTCTCGAGTGATTAATCAGATAGAAAATGGCGGTCACGCCCGCGGCGGTGCGTACCGCGGCGGTGCGTACTGCGACCGCCGGCACACATCGTCATTGGCTCCTGAGACCCATAGGGTTCAATGTTAACCAATGCTGCTTTGCGCCGCGGTCTTCGACCGCCTACCGCCACGGTGTGCCACGCCAGCGCAGTGACCTCACATCCCACTGTCACACTTCACAGGTCAGGCAGCCGCCATTTCAAGGGCCCACATGCCATGATTTCTACTGCGTCACACAGGCCTAGGCCTTGCATAGCCACTCATACAAGCCGTTCCATGCATAGCGATTCGTGTACTGTGCAAGCTGTGTGAATTGACCTGTGGGTTGCTTGACTCTGTGCTCCATGTTGTCCTTCCTAGGCACAGTCCGCTGGGACTTGCGAGGAGAAGGATGAATCCTCCTGTGTACGGACTGCTGGTGGACCTGTCGACAATGGAAGAACGACATATCATACTTACACACCGGCTTGACAGACCAACTATACATGAACTATGTGCCCAGCTGGAGCCAGACCTGATGTCCCCCATCCGCCAACCCACGGGGATTCCCCCTCTGGTGCAGGTTATGTCAGTACTCCATTTTTTGGCAAGTGGGTCTTTTCAGACAACAGTGGCCATGTCATCTGGGATGTCTCAGCCTATGTTTTCTAAGGTTTTGTCCAGAGTGTTGTCTGCCCTGATGAAATACATGCGGAGCTACATTATTTTCCCTGAGGTGGGCGAATTGGCTACAGTGAAGGGTGATTTCTATGCCCTTGGACATATCCCCAACATCATTGGTGCCATTGATGGGACCCATGTGGCTTTGGTTCCCCCCAAAGACAGTGAGCATGTGTACAGAAACAGAAAAAGTTATCATTCGATGAATGTCCAGGTGGTCTGTTTGGCTGACCAGTACATCTCCCATGTAAATGCCAAGTTCCCTGGGTCAGTGCATGACGCGTATGTCATGCGAAATAGCAGCATCCCTTATGTGATGGAACAGCTACAGAGACACCGTGTGTGGCTAATTGGTGACTCTGGTTACCCCAACCTGTCGTGGCTACTGACCCCAGTGAGGAATCCCCGGACCAGGGCAGAGGAACGGTACAATGAGGCCCATGGGCGATCTAGGAGGATCATAGAAAGGACCTTTGGGGTCCTGAAGGCCAGGTTTAGGTGCCTGCATATGACAGGGGGATCCCTCATGTACTCACCAAAGAAGGTGTGCCAGATCATCGTGGCCTGCTGTATGCTTCACAATCTTGCATTGCGACGCCAGGTGCCTTTTCTGCAGGAGGATGGTCCAGATGGTGGTGTTGTTGCAGCTGTGGAGCCTGTGGAGAGTGAAGAGGAGGAAGACGACGGGGACGACACGGACAACAGGGATACAGTCATACAACAATACTTTCAGTAGCACACAGGTAAGAAACAGCCACCCCAATTTACTTTTACTTGAGGCCTCATGCGTCTCCACTGTCTGTGTTTCCCCCCAGTTCCTGTTAACTGATTTGTGACTTTCCCTTCCCTTTTCAGAGCTGTATGACCCACTGCCTGACTTCTGGTTTCTTTGCCCATGGACTAAAGCTTATTGAAATTGGTATGTTGTCATCACAAAGTAACTGGCCATTATTGCACCGTTATGTGTAATACATTTGTTAAGAATACAAGCAGACTCCTGTTTTTTGAAGTGGAATAAGTGATTTATTTTAAGTGCTACATATAGGTATATGATTGGGAAGCGGGGATGGGTGGGGGTGGAGTAATGTCCATGGCAGAGTCCAGTTCTCAGTCGCACAGGTGCATTGTCCATATGCCTGTGGAAGGATGGAGCAAGGGCAGTTCAAGGTTGGACAGGGTGACAATGTGGGACAGTGGGATGACATCAGGGGGTATCTTAGGCTGGCGGGGGTCTTGCAATCCTACTCTGTCTTCTTGTGAGATCTCAGGTTCCGCTTGCGGGGTGGTTCATCTTCTGCAGGAGGTGGGGTTCTGGTGGCCTGTCGTTGTGTGGGGGCCTCCTGTCCACTAGTGCCGGCGGAGGTGGTAGGCTGTTCCTGGCCTGGGCTAGTGACAGGGGCCCTTTGGGGTGCCACATGGTCCCGCAATGTGGTGACGATCTGGGTAAGGGCCAGGACGATGGTCCCCATTGCGGAACCTATGTTCCTCAGTTCCTCCCTGAACCCCATGTACCGTTCCTCCTGCAGTTCCTGGATCTCCTGGAACCGGGCCAGTACCGTCGCCATCGTCTCCTGGGAGCGGTGGTATGCTCCCATGATGGTGGAGAGGGCCTCTTGGAGAGTCGGTTCCCCGGGCCTGTCCCCCCCCCGTCGCACAGCAGCCCTCCCAGTTCCCCTGTGTTCCTGGGCCTCTGTCCCCTGGACGGTGTGCCCACTACCACTGCCCCCAGGTCCCTGTTGCTGTTGGGGTGGTGGGTCAACCTGGGTGCCCTGTAGTGGTGGACACACCGCTGATTTACGTGCCCTGGAGACAGAGGCATGGGCCCGCTGGGTGGGAGCTGTGCTGGTGTTCCCAGAGGGGGTTGGGTCTGGTGTAGCCTGTGGCTGTCTGTGGGGAACCGACTGTCCAGAGGTCCCCGATGGGCCGGGCTGGTCGTCTGGCTCCAGGGAGACAGAGCTGCTGTCATCGCTGGGGGCCTCTTCTGGGGGTGGGATGGACATCTCTGGACCCTCCGTGGCGGTGTGGTGGCGTTCGGGTCCTGCAGGGGTATAAAGGTATGGTTATTGCTTCTGTGTGTGGCATTTCGTGTGATGGGTGGGTGTCCGTGTACCCATGTGCAGGCATTTCCTTGTGGGGGCTTTTGTGAGGGTGGCTTGTGGGGGTGATGTGTGTGTGCAGTGGGCATGCTTTGGTGATGGGTGGCCATGCTTTGTGGTCGCATGCAGGGCTTGGTGTTGGGATGGGTGGGTTGTGATGGTGAGACTTTTGCTAGGAGATGGTGTGATGGGGGAGGGGGTGAGGGTGGGGGTATGATTTGGCATGCAGGTGGGTTGGGGGTGGGAAGCAGTAGTGAAGATTTGCCTTACCAGAGTCCATTCCTCCACCTACTCCTGCAAGGCCCTCAGGATGCAGGATGTGCAAGACTTCCTCCTCCCACGTGGTAAATTCTGGGGGAGTAGGTGGGGGTCCGCCGCCAGTCTTCTGCACCGCAATGTTGTGCCTTGATACCATGGAACGCACCTTCCCCCGTAGGTCGTTCCATCTCTTCCTGATGTCCTCCCGATTGCGTGGATGCTGTCCCACCGCGTTAACCCTGTCCACTATCCTTTGCCATAGCTCCATCTTCCTGGCAATTGTGGTGTGCTGCACCTGTGCCCCGAAGAGCTGGGGCTCTACACGGACTATTTCCTCCACCATGACCCTGAGTTCAGCGTCACTGAACCTGGGGTGTCTTTGGGGTGCCATGGGGTGGTGTGGTTGAGGTGTGGGGTGGCGTTTGTGGTGCTGGGTGTGGTGCGGCGTTTGTGTTGCTGGGTGTGGTGCGTGTGGTGGTGTGTGGTGTTTGGTGCGTGGATTCTGTGTGGGTGATGGTGTTGTGTGCCTGTGTGTTGTGGGATTCTCTATTCTGTGCTCTGTCTCTCGCCTTCATCAATGATTTCGGGTCGTAGGGGCTTGTGGGTGATGTGGGCGTGTGCTTTATATTGTGTTGGGTGTGTGGGAGTGGTATTAGTATGTGTATTAGGTGTGCGTATTTCGAACTGACCAATGTTGCTGGATTTCTATGTGTGTGTGTATTTTGACCGCGGCGTGTACCGCCAATGGAATACCGCGTTTGAAAGACCACCGCGTGGATTTTTGGGTCGGAATGGTATGGGCGTTTTTCTGTTGGCGTGACGGTGGAGGTTTGGTCAGCGCCATTTTTTCACTGTCCTTTGGTGTGGCGGATTTTTGTGGATGTCGGGTTTTTGGCGGTTTGCCAGTTGCGGGTCAGAATGACCGTGGCGGTTTACCGCGGCCGCGGCGGTGTTATGGCGGCCTTCTGGCCGGCGGTAAGCGACTTTTACCGCCGAGGTCAGAATGACCCCCTATATGTCGACTGGAAAATCCACTAGCTATAGCTAACATTGATTTATAGTTATTCTCACAAAATTTGGTATTAGTCGAGTGCTGTGAGTATTTTGTACAGAATGGCCTGTGTGTAGGTGCATTCAATTTTCATAATCTAAAAGTGTATTGTATATGAATTGCCATGTCTTAATACCAGAAAAAGAGGAGAGTTTATGTTGAAGTGAGAATGTAATTGATCTAAATAGGTTTTACATCATGCTGAGACTCCTTCTTTAGAGGATCTTGAATCTGGACTTGGGGCTCACTTCTCAAGTGAATCATGTGTGGAACAGATTATTTGTCCCACTCCAATTGTTTTTTATAGAATTCGGGAGCCTGCTCCAAGGCTCATTTTCCCTGAGAACTTTAGGTACTAAGGAGAGAAACGATATACAGTACCTCCTCAGCTTGAAGTGCATCCCTTATAAAAGCCAGAGGCCAACCATCCTCTGTGAGGATGGTATCATAAGTATCTGAAGAGTAAGACCAGAACATGGCTTTAATTATGTGCGATATATCACCCTAAATCTGTATTTCCACATCGTAAATGGAGATTTAATGGGCCCACCAATCTGTAAATGCTTCTTGAGAGTCGGGTGAAGTACTGCCATTTCTGCTGTGGTGCCCAGAAGTGCTATTGCCTAATCCTGTTCAGCAGAAGTATCCTTTGTACCTCTGTCTGTGTTGAAGAGTACCCCGGAGTGATAGCCACCCAGTCACAGAGTGATGCTCCATTGCTGGTATGAATAAGTAATCTATTCAAGAGTGTGTGCTATGTACCAGGTAATGGTATGTAAATTGTTTTGTCTAACACTGTATTAAAGTCTCCTCCCACTATTGTCATTCCTGCACAGGTATCTGCCAAAAGTAGGGCCAAGTCTGACAATGTAGTCTTGGTAAAAACAGGGGGGCCATACACACTTAAGATTGACCATGGGTACCCCTCCAGTTGACCAGTAATCATGACATAGCCTAAGTCGTCCATGTAGACTTGCTGCACTGAGATGGGAAATGTCTTGCGTAGCAGAATTGACACACCCCTGGGTTCCCTAGTGAACCTGCATAATATACTTGGGTGTCACCATGTCCGCCCAAGAACCCACAATTCGTGTTCAACAGGTGGGTTTCTTAGAGAAGTAGGGTTTTAGGGGTGTGATGTCTCACAAATAACATAACCAACTCCTTTTAATTTTAATATTCAATCCATTTACGTTCATTATATGATATCCCGCCTCCTCCCACTCCTACCAGCCCTTCAGCCATCTTGGTCTCTATTAACTCGAAAACTTGTAAGAACATATGTCTGGTGTGGTGCAAAAAAGAAGCAGAAATAACAATATCTCCACCCTGCCACCCCCCCACAGTATACTTCTAACCAAAAAGCATCCGTTGCCCTGATGCAACACAATCATTCCCCTAGATAAAACAACAAAGGAGAATGATAGAGGTAGCCTACACATCTAAAGACACCTGCTTAACAACTCTTAATATCCGATATCCTAAGTACCCGAAGTAGATAGCCTAAATATGAGTACAACCCACTTCTGGCCGTTGCCTGCATACCTGTGGTCTGGATTTCAACTCTCTTATGGATAGATGTTGTTTATGCCCATTTCTTGGTCCGCACTTGGTCTACAGGCTGTTAGTTCAAAGCGTTGGCGCCAGATGGAGAATTATTGTGACTGTATCACTCCATCTGTGGTATTCATCTGGTCCAGCCAGAGGCAGTTTAAAGTCATATCTCATTGCAGGGCCCGCGTCATCCGGTATCCAATCTCCTCCAGAGTCTGATGTAGCTCCCCGGGGCTCATGACTCTACGCTCCTTTTGCATGTCAATCTGTTTTCCTGAATGTTCTCTGGCACGATCTTTGTTGCATTTGTCTCTGTTGCTCCTTTGGGTTAGCCAGTGGCCAAGTGGTTTGGGTTGTGGTCAATGATCTTCCATCAAACATCAGACATTCCTTCACCAATGCCCATGCCTGCATTGGAGAAACAAAGAAATGAGCATTCTCTTTAAAGAATACCTCACTGGGAGCAATATCATGTATTGCAGGCCCAAGGCCCGGAGCTATTGTTTCACCTGGTCAGAGAAATGCTGTTGCCTCTGCACTATTTGAGTATAACCAGGAAGTGTATTAGGGAGAATGCTTCAAGGATTTTTAACTCACAAACTGATGCCTGCCCCTTACACACCAACGCTTGCATCATTTGCTTGTCACAGCAATGTAGTTTGTAAGTTACTATCTATGGTTAGACCAGCCACCTGTAGTGTGACTTAAATCACCTTTAACATTGACTGCATACCTGTTGCATTTCATGCTTGTGAGCTTGAGTAATTGCTTGATAGTCAACATACATATTGTGTTAACCAAATATGTTTCACTCTGTCTGTGCAGCTTTGTCCCACGCTCTAATCCACACATGTCCCTTTGGCAAGTAGTTGGTGTATTTGCCTCACACAATGCACCGTGTTCAACTTAGTAAAAACAACATCCCTCCAATGCATGTTACATGACATACCCACACAGAGCAACTGTATGTGAATACCTGTGTTGGGTTGTGTGTCCATTCACATCCAGGTTGCCACGTACACTGCTCTACAATGTTTGTAGATAGCTCATGTGATTCCATGGCCAACCTGACAGGTACCTGCCCGTAGGTAAATCACCTAGTCACACATGTCGCCAATCACTGCTAGGAAAGCCAAAGGCATGTACTCCACATTACCTGTGCAGACAAGCTAACTTCCACACAGTAAATCATGATGTAGACTTGTATGTAGCAAACAATGATATTTAGTGAAACCTTAAAACTATTTATGACTAAAACTAAAACTAAAACTAAAACTAAAATTCTAACCTAACCTACACTACCTATCCTAAATACTAACTACAACTACCTTACGTTAACCTACCTTACTCTATACATTTGACACCACATGATAAACATCAACCCCCTTCCCCCCCAAATCACATCTTCAGACAAAGACAACAGAAGCTACATCTGTACATCAACTATCTACACATTTAGGCATAAACAAATATATATTTTTGTAAGATTGTTTGAAAATGTTATATTCTATTGTATTTTTTATAAACACATCTATAACATATTCCCCCACCCACAAAAAACCTAAATATCCCAACCCCCACCCCTACTAAAACCTATAAATTACTACACCTACCCTATTCTACAACAACTAACCTATACAAGGAGAATGGAAGAAAGGGTTCTGTGGCTCATTTCCTGCGTGATGGTCTCTGCACAGCCTGCTTGATTTTTGTCCGTAACAAGAAAATATTGTTCATTTTGTGCTCTAGCCCTGCCACTCTGAATTTCAAATCAGAAATTTTTTTTCACATGTCCTGCTCAAAGGTGGCTGTGGGTCCTGTTGGTGGAGCATGATGAACATTCAATCAGAAAGGAGGGTGGCTATACTGAGTGTTCGCATGTCCCAACAGCAAAGTATATGGGCATAACAGTAGTCCACTCAATGGGTAAATGAGTACACAACCCAGCCACCTAGAGTGTGAAATTCTGTTCTGTAAGACATGTATGAAGAGCCAAAACATACATCAAGTGGGCACATTGCAGAACTAGTTAAACAACTCACTACTACAAAATGTCACAAGGGTAGCAGACTTTCATAGCTCTCTGCACCTAAATAACTCACAGATCACATTCAGAAAGGTATAGCAATATCCATGCCTTACTCTTTTCTTTGCATGTACATGACTATCCTCCATACATCACACATTAGCCATCCTTATTCCTTCATTTAAAGGAGATCAGTCAGTGTTGCATAGTTCAAGACATTGACCATACATGTCCTGTGCATCTCCAAAAGGTTAAATTCTGGAAATTGAACAC
The DNA here is from genome assembly GCF_031143425.1 of Pleurodeles waltl. Lineage (NCBI taxonomy): Eukaryota > Metazoa > Chordata > Amphibia > Caudata > Salamandridae > Pleurodeles > Pleurodeles waltl. Next base: position 603,262,158 of record NC_090449.1, read on the forward strand.
CAGCATGTATGATATATGTTCAGATGTGTAAAATTCTGCATGTCAGACCTATGGATAAAGTAACATACATCAGGCCTCATGTACATGAGACATGAACAACTGGAGTGTTACAAATAAGAACAGCTCCAGGAAGAGCACGTACCCTAAGGCAGCGCAAGTTAGCAGATGTCCAGGGGGCAGGCCATGAAAAGAAAAGGTGCACACTTTCTCAGTTTGCGCACAGCACACCTGTTTACATGTGCACCTTGCTGCAAACAGAAAAAGTGTTAACTAGGCATGATAGGGCCACTGGTCAGTGTAGGCGCATGACAGCCCAGTGTTTCAATGCCTCTGTGGCAAGCTTCATCTTTAGAAAAACTTTTTATGGGAGCATGGCATTTTTGTGCTAATACATACGTGAGCCAGAGACACTATGAGCAAACGATGCAAACCATCAGTCATGTTCCTGGCCGATGACATCTACCCAGCGATGCTTAAGTTGATGGGTTGTCCGCTCAACGTCAAACAGCCTCTGCATATGGTAGAGGACCTTCTCCAACCTTAGCTCCGCGCATCCATCTTGTACACCTGGATTACCATTCCTCCATTGGCTACCATGTTGGACAGGTAGTGGGTGATTAGCCACAGAAACCCACCAAACACCAGGGCATTCGTGTTTCGTGCTCTTCCCTTCCCCGACATTTCCCTCCACAAACACAATATGAAGCAAAAAAAAAAAAAAACAACTACCCACAACTACCCCTAACAACAGCAATACCCCTAAAGGCGTACACCTGACAAAACACAGCACAAAACAATACAATTACAAAGGCCAATGTACACGTTAAGGACGCTAGAGGGACAGGAGACAGTACAACAAATTTAAAACACCACTCCTCTTTCCAGCACAACCAAAACACACCCTCTCTCAAGCACAAATGGACTGTGAGTTAAAAAGAAAATGAAAGTAACTTTACAGTTCCTAGTTTGCAGCATGGCTGATCCATTGCATCACTTCCTTTGCAGATGTGTCACATTTTAAGCAGATGTGTTGATTTTTTTACGCTTCCAGCCAATGCGTGAATCTGACAAAAGGCCTGACAAAGCACCATGCAGTAATTCAGACATGTCAGGTGGGATGCATCATATTTGGCTGATGTTGTGGCTGTAAAAAATACACATTAGGCTACTGCGTCTATTTTTGACGCTATGGTATAAATGTGTGTTCTTCTGTGTTGTTTGAAGTGTAATGCACGTAAACATTTACAGGGATTGCTGTGTTCCCTGTTAATCTTTGAGGTAGCCCGCTTAGTGTCTTTCCATGTGTATAATGTGTGTGTTGACAGTGTAAATATGTGAGAGTACATGCGTTACTGGGATCATGCTATGGGTAGGGCCCAAATCCTCTGTTAGCTCATCGGCACACCTTACAAGAGGTGCCCTTTGTGCCAAATAAGAATTGTACCCGATTACATTCCTCTAGATACCACCAGGGATGCCACAAAGTTGCACTGGCATGGGACCAGCACACCCATACCTAAGACAATGCAGCCTTCTGCCAATCTGTGCCATTGTACCACCATGCAGGCAGTCAGGCAAATAGGGGGAGAGGGTACAGTTTCACTTGCAGGCAAGTGCTGTGCTTGTTCGGCCCCACCTGGAAGGGGATGTATGGATGGGGCCACATGCCCTCATTGCCCCCTCCAGGAGGCTCCCATCAGGGGATGCACTGTCAGTGCACCTCAGGAGATTGACTTTGCCTCTGGCCTTACTTCTTGCATATGGCGTACAGTCCAAATATGAGTGATTTTCACATTAACATGGGCCCACACACCCATGCACAAGAGGGTGCACCCTCTGTCGATGCCACAGCCAGTATAAGTGTCCCTATGCCACAGCTTTGTCATGAATGTCAGCACAAGCATTTGCAGCATCTCCAGGCATTTCCAGGGACCCAGGGGGGCAACAAAGTGTGTGCAAAAGCCCATTGTGCACCTGCAGCATTTATACTAAACACAACCTGTTGTGAATACTGTGGCACTTAAAGTGCCAAATTGGCTAGCATGTGAAGGTGACCAGGATTGTGAAATTTTCATAATTTAGGGAGCACATGATTCTCACTCGTGCTGAGAGTGCAATGCTAAACCACCATGCATGCTTTGGAGTGACCTTAAAAATATTGAGGACTGCAGGGCAATGTACATCAGACCATTACTACACTCTGCATCAAGGCCGTGTTGCTTATGTGTAGCAGTGGGTGTTCACATGCAACACCCATGTAGTTTGACACTGTGACAAGTGAGACTCACGTATACCTGGCACAGTCCCAAACCTGTCAGACATCACTACTAGAGCTTGAACAAGGACGTATAAATTGATGTGACCTTGGCTCATGTGTTCCCATGTGTTCTCCATTCTATTGCTCGCATTGGCTGTGTAGGACTATTCCATGAATGGTTTATGTACAGAAAAGTGTTGAGAGAACTGTAATGCAACTTGGCAGCAGCTTGGGTGGAGGTATTGGCCTTTTCTACAGCACCATGTTGGCATCCATAAGTTTACATAAGTCATCCTGATTTTCCATGGGGGTTGTCCAGCAATAATGCACCTACAAGGTCCCTACAATATACCCATCAAACAGAGTAACACTAGGGAGCCTCTTGGGGTACCTTCATGTACTCCATAGCTATGAGTCCAGGATGAGCTAAATGGCTAGACTTCGCATGGCCTTATGGATATTTTTGAGAGGCTTGTGCCACCAGATGGGCCAAGAGTGGCGTAACACCAGCGTCACTGGCCTCAGGTACCTAGGCTCATATCTGTATAACTTGCTATCCTAGGATGCCTTGTGGTTGCAGTATATCCACTCAGGGAGTGACCGACATTGTGTGCTTCAGCCACTCTACAGTGTAAGTGGCATGCAGGGGACAAACTGGCTCTCTACATTTACTATTTATGTGTGGTGGCATTAATAACCCATGTTGATATGTGCATACCAATGGTTAACAGAGAGCTTTCAGAAACATACACCATGACATGTACTACATGAACATCAGCTGTATGGCCTTGTGTTTTGGAAGATATGTGTTGCACGTTCACACTGCAACAACTTCTTCTCCTTCTCCTTGCCCACAGGATTACTCTATGATTTATGAATCACAAGGCCAGCTTGTCTAGCCACAACTAGTCAGGTGTAGTGGAATCATATACATGTTTGCCATTGACCCCATCACAATATGTATCTATTGTGGGTGATTACTTGGAATTGGGTGATGGGTATGCATTCAGACACGCTATTCACCTGCGAATGTCCAGCCACATTCAAACACCATATCTTGGAATGCATTAGTGCCTGGCACCTTGTGTGGATGAACCTTCCTTTTTGTGATTTCTAATGGACAATTGTTTCATACTCAGATTCTTGGTGTTGTGTCTTCACATTTGCACTAAAACTGTACTCATGGGAGTGAACCCACTGTTTGTATCTGAGTGCAACCCACCAACATGGTAGGCTACATCACTGATTTTTTCCACTGGCATCTTGGCCTAGTGGGGCAAATATGGGCACATTGTTACTAGGTAGACACTCTTGCACTGGCAAAGTTTAGTATTTATCATTTGTATGTGTGATATGAGGGATATGATATGTGGTTGCAGACTTGTATGTTCCATAGGTAGACTGTAGGGGTTGGACTGGGGTGGATCATTTCACAGTCATCATAGTAGGAGTACACTCTACTATCCTCCACAAGAATGAGGCCATTCAAATGGCTAGCTGTACAAGAGACACACACAGTAATTGCACACTATCTATGTTAGCACAACATGTTCATTGTGGTTGGCAATCGAGGACTGTTTCGTACAGGTTGTTGCCATGCACACTATTTTGGATGTACCAGATATTGTTCAGCGGCAAAAACTAGCAGATTTGTTGTGAGTGTTCAGATGTTTACTGTGACTATGAGGTTAACTTGCTTATACACTTTATTTTCATTTAGGGACAACCTTTAATTTTGTCATAATTTGGTGACATTGTGAAAGTCATTCATACATTTGTGAAAAAAGTTTGTACTATATGTCCCCTCTGTCGTGGGAGTAGTAGTGTTGCTGCTACTGATGGGACATTTTGAGCTTGATCCTAATCATCCTCATCCTCATCGTCCAGAACTTCCTGCTCCTCGTTGTCATTGGGCTATGGTACATTTGTCCGTACACAAACATTATGCAATATGCAGCACACTAGTATTATTTAGCAAACCATTGGTGGCAAGAAGTGTAATGGACCCCCAGACATATCCAAACTCCTGAGGTGGGACTTGAGGACTCCGAAAGTCCTCTCTTATATGGACCGGGTCCTGCTTATGGCATGATTGAAGCTCCGCCGGGCTTCCGTATGGAGGTGTTTATAAGGAATAATCACCCACGACTGAAAACAAGATCCTTGGTCAGATGCACAGAAAAGAGGGGTAAAATTATTAAGTAATCATGACAGATAATGGCCCCCCATTCAAATACATTCTGTTATGTGTCGTGATTGACTCAGACACTTTGCCAGCAGTATGAGACGTGCTATGACATTGCTTGGCATACACTCAAGTTGATTTCAGATTTGACTGACACTGTGCTACACTTACAGGTATACTGTTCTCTGTGATACACTTACTATTTGTCAAAATTGGTGCAAATGCCATGAAGGTGATTTGTCACTAATAAGACGAATCAGTTAGCCATTGAGGAGTTAAATCTCTCACATTAATCAATTGTTTCTGTTTATGGCTACTATTTTCATACAAAAGCATCACATTTGGGCCTAAAGCATCCGGTTGACATTTTAAGTTGTCTGATTTGATGATGATCCAACACATATTTTGCTGATATATGTGTTTTCAGTATGACATGATTGTTCAACGGGCAATGTGCACATTACACACAACACTTTACAAAGATCAGTGCATTGTGTCTAGCACTTTGAGGATGATGACAGCATTCAAACCTGATTGACAACTGTTGTGGCCTACTTATATATAGTTTCCAAGATGTGGGTAAGTTGTTGTTTTCTGGAACTCTAACATAAATTCAAAGACAAATTATGCTTTTGATTATTTATTACCATGTGAAAGCACTGTTATAAATGCGTTGGTGATACATTCACAGACTTGTGATTTAGTTGATGAAATTTTGCACAATGTGTGAGCATCTGCAAGTCTACCATGCTCAGCTGCCTCATCCTCCACCTCCTCCATCGGGTCTTCCTGTGCTTGATCTCTATTCCAGGGGACATTTGTGCGTACACATATCTTTTGCAGAATAGAACACACTAAGATTATTTTGCGAACCCGGTGGAGGGGAATAGAGCAATCTACTCCCAGATACTTCGAAGCAGTGGAACATGCCCTTGCACTAGAAAAAGGTCCGCTCCACAACATTATAGGGGTCATTACGACCCCGGTGGTCAGTGCTATAGTGGAGGTATTACCGCCAACAGGCTGGCGGTACCTACCTCCACTATTATGACATTGGTGGTTTGGCCAAAGCCAAACCGCCCAGTCAACACAGCGACTGCCACGGTGGTAATGACCGCCGGGCTGGAGACTTCAGTCTCCAGCCCGGCGGCCGTCACTAGGCCGCCCATGGCATTTTGACCCCGCCCACCGCCATGGTTTCTGTGGTTTCTGTACCGCCATGGAAACCATGGCGGTAGGCACTATGAGTGCCAGGGAATTCTTTCCCTGGCACTGATAGGGGTCTGCCCCTCCCCCGTCCCCCACCACAGAGTCCTCCCCCACCCTCCCCTCCTGACCCCCATATACACACTTACACGCACATACATACACACCCATACACACAAGCATACACACATTCACCCACGCATGCAGATATGCATACATACTCAAGGCAACACGCACAAACACACATCTAGGCACACATGCACTCACACGACACAACATGCACGTACACACACACACACACTCATGCACACATGCAGTACACACGCATGCATGCATTCACACACAGTCACACACATCCCCACACATGCACACAACACCCCCCACCCCTCTCTCCTGTCGGAGAACCCAACTTACCTGCTTGCAGGGGGTCCTCCGGCAGGAAATGAGACGCGGCGCTGCTGCCAGCTGCAGCATCCGCCAGCGAAACACGCCAGGCCGTATCATGGAACATGATACGGTAGGTGGTGTTTTTCTGGCATGGTGCTGCTGCTGGCAGCAGTGCCATCTTACCGCCGTCCGCCGCCATGATCGCAGCCGGAATTCTGCCAGCCTTTTGGTGGAATTCCGGCTACAGTCATAATGGCATGGACGGTCGGTAGCCACGGCGATGGTATGTTGGCGGCTGTTGCCGTGGCGGTAGGTGGCATTTGCCGGCAAGTTCCTAATGAGGGCCTATGTGTCCTGATGTGCACCTGGTTGTGTGCCTTCTCTGGAGCTGTCTAAAGGTTTTCATATGGCGTCATTACCCATTGCTGTATCCCATATCCGTGATCAGCTGAAATTGAAAAAAAAAGATATACAGTGTTTAGGATAACTATTTAGGGTACATTCCTGCTCATTTGTTTTATGTGTAGTGGTATTGTCATGCACTTCTTCAAGTTGTGATCACATGATGTGTCACTCATACCGGTGCCCTGGCTTTTGAAGGGGACTCCTCAATCAATCTATGTGATGTCAAATGCAGTGAATTGGCAGATACATCATACAATTCTATATCCTGACTGTCCTGTTAATGCTATTTGCTGCTGCTCTAGTCCACTCAATGTTAGGTGTTCACACTACATGTGTGAAGAGACAGAGGTGGTCATTCCAACCGCAGCGGGCGGCGGTAGCCGCCCGCCTGGCGGGAACCGCCGAATGACCGCACCGCGGTCAAAAGACCGCGGAGGCCATTCTGGCTTTCCCGCTGGGCTGGCGGGCGACCGCCAAAAGGCCGCCCGCCGGCCCAGCGGGAAAGACCCAGCAACGATGAAGCCGGCTCCGAATGGAGCCGGCGGAGTTGCTGGGGTGCGACGGGTGCAGTGGCACCCGTCGCGATTTTCAGTGTCTGCAAAGCAGACACTGAAAATCATTATAGGGCCCTGTTAGGGGGGCCCTGCACTGCCCATGCCAGTGGCATGGGCAGTGCAGGGGCCCCCAGGGGCCCCACGACACCCGTTCCCGCCATCCTGTTCCTGGCGGTAAAAACCGCCAGGAACGGGATGGCGGGAAGGGAGTCGGAATCCCCATGGCGGCGCTGCAAGCAGCGCCGCCATGGAGGATTCCCTGGGCCAGGGGAAAACCGTCGGGAAACCGCCGGTTCCCCTTTTCTGACCGCGGCTTTACCGCCGCGGTCAGAATGGCCCAGGAAGCACTGCCAGCCTGTTGGCGGTGCTTCCGCGGTCCCCGGCCCTGGCGGTCATGGACCGCCAGGGTCGGAATGACCCCCAGAGTGTGGATAAGATTTTTTTCTTGGAGGTCCTCCCTAGGTAGGTGATAGCATACCAGACATGGTTTACACAGACACATACATGGGTCCATGGTCACCCACAGATGTTGGAGGTGGCCTACATTACAGTGGCACAGACCTTTGAGTGTAAAATATTAATCTGGGCTGTTGGCGTGATACCGTCCGCTCGGTATGCACTCACACATACTCACTGAGTGACATGGTGTCACAATTACCATTGCCAGATCCATGAGTGCATGTCACGGTGGGGGAACATTGTGTACATGTATGACAGCATTGTACCCAACATGTGCACATAACACATGGATCCTGAAGATTTGGGAGTGGTCCTCTGCAGTCCAGCTACACAACTTGCTGCAATGCATGAAATCTCTTGGAAGTGAAACTAGTACACAATATTTGGGGCATCCTGCTCTTTAAAGTTCCTGCTGAATACACTTGCACACAAGTTGCATGATAGGTACACATTCACACTTGCATCAGGGGTTGTAAGGTGTTCTTCATTGCCCGTAGGATTGTATATGTGTGTGCTGGAGCACTTTCCAGTGAAGTCTGCTGCCTCAGAGGCACGGTGAGTGATGGATGTGTGCCATGTTATGCAGCACACATAGGACATGGGAATGATCTTGAAGATTACTAGCCCTATGATTAGTAGGCGTTGATCCCAGGTCCCATGCACTACAGCCCCTGTGCTTCTGCCCAGCTGTACAAACAAGGACATCACCCCCAGCCCCCAAGGCCTCCTGTGCAGTCCTGCTGTCGGTTGACCGCTTGCCATTAAGATTCCTCGGGCTCCAGTCTCTTTACCCACTAGTGCAGTAACAGACTATTGTTTAGTGTTTTTTGGTATTTTTGTAACTTTTACAAAAAATGTGTGTCTTTTACTTTATTTCCCTGATCATTCTGCTTGGTTGGCCTACTTATACTGCCCCCACCCTCCATTTTTCCCACTCATGCCGTTTCCCGTCCTCTCACCTCCCGAACAGCCCCTCCCACTTGCCAGGACTACTTATGGAGAATGCTGAACAGCTGCACAATAGGCATGCTACCAGTGCACCAAAGGCAAGCACGTCTGTATCCGTTCATGCCTGGACCACACCCAGCGCCAGGAACACTGGCCCCCCACTCCGACAGATACTCTGCCGCAGATCTCTGTGCCCTGAACCCATACACAACAACTGCTGCAGCGTATCGCTACGCTCCACAGCTGGACCCTTCACCTGCATCTCCTGCTGATACTCCTCCACCCCAGGACCGCCCGCCACCACAGTTACCAATGTTTTGCCATCCCCGACAACTGAGAACCTTCCAAACCCCCCTGGAACAGCTCAGATGCCTCCTGTTCAACACGAGATCGCTATGCAAACACGCAACCGAAGTCTTGGACACCATCTCCACCCTCACCCCCGATGTAACCTTGATCACTGAGACGCGGCTCACCCCCATATCGGGCCCTGACATTACCACGTCAACACCCACTTGCTACAAGATGAAATACTTCAACCGCACCAACAAACACGGAGGAGGCATCACCATAATACACAAGGAATCTGTCACCTGCACCATCACAAACGACAAAACTACGACGATTTAGGAACTTATGAACTTCCAGCTCCAAACCGACAACAACATCACCATCAAAGGCACCCTTGCATACAGACTGCCAGGGCAATGAACTGGCCTTGGCGACACCATCCCAGACCTCATCACCTCACTCACCACTGAATCCGAGCATTACCTCTTCCTGGGAGACCTCAGCTTCCACCTGGATGACCCCACTGACACCAACTCCACGACCTCTTGGAAAGATTAGACAACATCGGCCTCAAGCAGCTAGTAACAGACCCCATGCACAAAGTAGGACACACACTGGACCCCATTTTCTTGTCCAGAAACAGAATCAGATAGTCGCACCTTGGAATTCACTTGGTCGGACCACTCCATCATACACTTCACCCTGGCCGGACCTCCCCGCACTGTCCCTAACTGTCACATCGCTCCAACCAAACCAGCCAAAACCTATAGACCCTCTAAACAAGCCATTTGGTACATCCCGAAACTTAGTGTGTCAAAACACAGGTGCAAACAACTAAGAAGAAGATGGTGCACCAGCAGAAGCCACATCGATTAAGCCACCTTCAAATCAGTCTTCAACGTCTATCACCGCCAGATCAAAGCCGCTAAAAAGAAGGCCTTGACCCACCAAACCAAGACCATTGCCTACCAAACCAAGGAACTCTTCACCATCGTCAGAGAAACCCTACCCCTTCCTCACAGGATGTCTGTAATGCCCTCGCCAACCACTTCCACAACAAAATAGAAACCATTCATAGAAACTTCAATCCCCAACCCTCCAAGCTCCTCAGCCTCCAACCAACCACCACCACTGACCACCCACTCACTGCATGAGAACAATTCAGCACCCCGAACACAACCAAACTTACTAACTCCATCCACTTGGAAGTACCCACTGACCCCTGCCCCCATAGGCTCTTTCAACCTCAGAAGGGGCAAGATCTGCACCAGCTCACCGTCACCCTCAATGCCTTGTTACCCACATCCTCCTTTCCCACAGCCTGGAACGAAGCATAGATCAGACCCCTACTCAAGAAACCCTCTGCAGACCCCAGCTGTCTCCAGAACTACCGCCCAATTTCTCTGCTGTCCTTCCCTGCCAAAGTCCTGCATAAGCCAATCAGCCTCCAACTCATCAAACACCTGGAGAGAAACAGGTTACTGGACCCGTCCCAACCTGGCTTCAGGGCCAAACACAGCACCGAGACAGCTCTAATCATTGCAACAGACAACATCTGCACCCTACTTGACACAGGAGAATCAGCCACCTTGATCATGCTCAACATCTCAGCAGCGTTTGAAACCGTCTCCCCTACACTCTCATCAATCGACTCCACCAGATGGGAATTGCAGACGATGCATTCAGATGGATGACATCCTTTCTCACAGGGCGTACCCAGAGAGACTGCCTCCCCATTCTTCTCACAAGCCAAGCACACCATCCCCCAAGACTCTTTCCTCAGACCAACCCTCTTCAACATCTACATGACACCATTCGCAGACATCATCAGATCACACAATATCAACATCATCTTCTATACTGACAACATGTAGCTCGTTCTCTAGCTCTCAGCAGTCCCCACCTTAATTGAAGAACGTATCCACCTGGATGAGGGACGACTTCCCAGAGCTTAACATGTAGAAGACTGAAGTACCAAACTTCGGCAGACACACGGCCCTCTGGAACGACTCCTGGTGGCTTTCGGAACATGGGTCCACCCCCACACTGAAAGATCACGCCTTCAACCTCGGCATCGTCCTCAACAGTGAACTCTCCACAAAATGTCAGGTCAAAGCAGTCTACTCATCCTGCTTCCACATGTTCCACATGCTCTGCAAAGTTTTCAAGTGGCTCTTCATCTGCACCAGGAAAACAGTGATGCAGACCCTCATCACCAGCCGACTGGAATACAGCAATGCACTCTATGGAGGCAACACCACCAACCTCATGCTAGGACTCCAGACATTCCAGAGCGCAGCCAACAGATTAGTCCTCAACCTGCACAAGTGTATCCACATCACCCAGCACTTGAAGAACCTCCACTGGCTCCTGATTCAGATTAGATGTCATTTCAAACTCCTGACCCACACTTACAAAGCCCTCCACGGCCAGGAACCCACCTACCTGAACCACAGCCTGCACTTCCACCAACCTCCCTGGAACCTTCGCTCTGCACACCAGGCTCCTGCACAGATACCTCGCATGCACCACAGCCATACCAGAGGGTGCTCTTTCTCCCATGTTGCTGCCAAAGGCTGTAATGCCCTCCATCTTGCACCTCTCCCTTGCAGTCCCACTTCAGGAATGGGCTCAAGATCTGGCGTTTCTACTGATACCTGCAGCAAGCAACTGGATACCCTCGTGGGTGACAAGCCGCGCTCTACAAGTCTGACCTGACTGATTTGGATAGTTACACGTCACTTGCTCATGAGCCGTGGATTGTCATCTTGTACCTGGTATGGATCCATGACATGCCTGATGAACTGTGGGAGTCGCATGGGAACACCCTCACAATGGACATGGAATACCTCCCTTGCACACAGTGATGGTATTCATAATTTCTGCCTGTCATGCATTGCTCTGTGCCTTTACACCATGCAACAGTTGCAAAACTGGCTTTAGATGTAGCCACTTGTATGGCTGGAGGATTTGCATTGCATATGTAACATGATGCAGGGTGCATGCATGTGGAACAGCCCTCATACTGAAGTCCCTATCTGTGTAGGCACACACTGAGTTGTGTATTGTGTTACCCATTTGTAATTGTTAGTGGGTCTGTTAGGTACTTGAGTTTTGCTTACCTAGGCCATCCTGGAATCGGTCATTTATGATTGAGTGCCAGAATATGTGTCCATCATGCACACTGCCGGGATATTTTGCCAGCAGATTTGTGAATAACCCACAATGTCTGACAATGGCCTGGACATTGATGGAGTGGATGTATTTCCTGTTGCAGTAGAGCTGGGCAGTTGCAGCAGGAGGAACCAATTGCACATCCGTACAGTCCATGGCACCCAGCACATATGGAAACCCAGCGATGGCATAAAGTCCTTGTTTGATCTCCTACTGCAGTTGCTGGCTGTTGCCTAAGAGGATGTAGCGGGGTGTTAGATGGATGATGGTATCCAGGACGGAGGGTAGGAATGAGGAGAAGGATGGCAGGGAGATTCCAGCCACTCGGGCTGCAGTTATCTGGAAGGACCCCGAGATCAGCATGTGAAGTACCACCATAAGCTTTATATGTGGAGGGATGTTGGTAACCCTGTCCACTGCTGCCTGAAGTCTTGGCGCCAACAGATGTAGCAGTGGTACAAATGACTCCCTCCTCACATGGTAATGGGTAATTACCTCTCCCTCCCTGAGTCGCTGGACTCCTCATCTCCTTTTGCAGGTCGCAGACTCCTGCCAGGCTGGGCCTTCTGGCAGACACTGCCTCCTTTTGTTGGCTATCCTCGCTTTCTGGGGGCCATCACCAGTGTTTGTCATGGGCTCTGTACTTCACCAACTGCTGCTAGTAGGGCCAGGGACTCACAGAGCCTTTGGGAGCAGTGCAGGAGCTGGCACCCTCCACTGCCAGGCCCTGCAGGCCCTATCACACTGCTCTCACCTCTCACCTGCAGGTTCGCGAGAGTGACACCACTGCCTACTGGAACCAGTTGGAAACCCCTGGTTCCCAGGGTGCTGTCTCTGTGGTATATGTACATCCACTGCATGCCTCATCCCGGCACTAGATTTGCTTGCAGTTCTCTGAGCACCACCGAGGACCAGGCTACACCACTGCCTTAGGTGCTTTAGGTCTTGCCTCAGGTACAGTTGGTAAACTGGACCATACCTGCCGGAGCCCAGTCACTTGGGCCAATTGTGAGAGTAAAATCAATTCAATTTGGAGTGCCTATGAAGGATTATGTTGGATTTTTGCCTGCTGGTCGAGAGCTCGGGAAGCTAAGTCATCCGTATTGTGAACTCTGGCCACGAACCCTTAGAATTCTCTTAATTCTTTATACTAACTGCAGCTTTACGCATCAAGTCACTTTAATCTTTGACATATTCATCCTTTCTGCAATAATCAGCCCATCCACTCCTTTCTGTCCTTTTAGTGCCCCTAGAGTCCAGTAAAGAATGGGAAGAAGACTGATCCCGCTTTCTAATTTTGGCACTGTCCATGAAATAATATCCACCCCAGTTGGAGTCCTGTGATTGGCAAGATCCAGCCATTGCTTTCTGCTTTTTCTTATCCTTCTGTGCAGCCTTTTCCATATGCAAGTCTTCATTCTTGTTCTTTGCTTTGAGTTGCAGTTTCGTGACTTGAGAGCCTAAAGTGTCAAGGCCCACTGAAGTGTAAACGTCTGAAATAATTCTAGAAAGCACCCACTCACGATCCTTAATAGGAACTGATCCCAAACAAAGGTGCATTGTCAGAACTATCGCTTTTCCTCAAATGTTACTCAAAAACTATCAAGGATACCGTTTCAAAATTTCCTATTGATTTCCATTCCTAAATCAAGAACAGCTGCAGCTCCACACTCATTCTGTATTTGTTTTAACATCTCTGGTAACATTGCTAAGGAGGGTGCCCCATACTTAGTAGTATATATAATTGTTACCCAAGAAGTACACTCTTGTAAGTTTTGATTGATCTAAAATTGAATCTCACCTTGCTTTGTGGTTGCTTTGCCTATGACAACATTCAGTCTGTGGACTAATTGCCTGCACCACAATATTAGCTTGCTGTGCAGGGCCAGGAACAGATGCTCCTGCTGCAGTTCATTGTAAAACAAACTGTCAAAGTTGCATGCAAATGGCCACCAGCTGGTTTAGTAGGTGTCTTTTTTCTGCAGCTGTCAGATTTATTATGTCGGGATATAGTCTATAAACAGCCAGTCTACACAGGTAAAACCCTTTCTGAACTACATGGAGTAGCTGTCTACTAAACCATGTTTGATGGTCTTGATATCCTGATGTGACATCTAAGTTGTGATAGGTTAATAGTAAAAATTACAGCTGCTCTGTATGGATTAATATTTCCTGTATTGAGATCAGCAACAAAATCAAAATCGACCTATGAGTAAAATATTTCAGAAGGGTATGCAGCATGTGTGTAGTAGCAATAGGGTCCACTCATTTAGTTCACAAGGATGTTTTGCTTTTAACTGCCTGATTTTTTGCACTTTTACTGTGAGTGAGTCTTACTACCTAAGTGTCACTCACAGTAAATTCACAGTAATTGGACTGAGCATGTTAAATGCCAGTGTCCACCTTTTAAGGTAATGTTGCTGCTGTCCTGCCATGGTAAGAAGCACCGGGGTGGTTGCACATGAACACATAAGTACATGCATGTGTGCACATGTGCAGGCTGCACATATGAGACCACCATCTTGCACAGCCCAGTATCACCATGGTAGCCTATAGCAGAAGGAGTTGTGTAAGTACTGCTGCGGATCTTGGGTATTCCTTTTAATATGAGTGGGCATTCATAGTGTAAGTCTGTTATGCAAGAGTCCAAGAAGCCAGCAGATTTTCTGCAAGGATGGACTCAGGAATTCGACTCCAAGTGACCCCCAGGACTAGGACAGGTCTCCCTGGTGCCATTGGCACTGGTCTTCTTATGTCTCATGAAGACCAGTTGGTGGAGAGACCCGGACTCCACTCCCTGCCACAGGTTTCTTGCAAGATGGCCAGTAGGCAATGGGGCTGGGGAGTGCAGGCAAGAGGGTGTTTGTTTGTTTGTTTGTGTGGGGCTGCCCTAAATGCCACCACCAGCAGGAGAAGGTCACAAGGAGCCAGACACAGGAGAAGGCTGGCGCAGGGAGCCAGAAAATCCAGCCCACTGCACACTTTGCCCATTTAGAGGGCAGAAGGCCTGGTAGAATTACTCCAGTTGGCTAGGTCTGGCCATCAGAAGCAAAACTAGCCAAAGATGAAGAAAATCAGTGCAACAGGGGACAGAGGTATGCATCTTTAAAGATTTGTCTTTTTTACAAGCCAAGAAACAAGAAAAGTGCATTGGCCACTCTGCCACTATCCCAAATCTTTTCACCATGGAGGACCTAGCCCCCGGGGGCTGCTGCAATGTTGGTTGTTACCTTATGAGGAGAGGGACATGGGTAGGACACGCCTACATGCTCCGAACTCTTGGCCTGGGGTCAATGTACATCAAAACGTCCACTGGGACCTCATACCCTCGGGACAGAAGGGGTCCACTAACACCAATGCACTCCTTTCTGAGGCGGTATGCCTCCCCCGCTCCCAGTGCCTATGACTGGAGGAAGTGCAAGCACACTGCCACCATCTCTCCTTACTGACAGTGGGCATGAGATACTAGAAATGAACTGGCTCCTGCACTCCAAGTGTGCAACACACATGTGGAGCTGGTAGTTCCGTGGGGCCTTTGGATTTCCCCCGTGGCCCCAACCATTAAAAATGGGTCAGGCGCCCCAGGTAGCACTGCATGCTGAAAGACAGAAAAGAGAAGAAACCAAAAAGGAAAAAATATCCCACCACAAGACTGCATGCTGACAGCAGCTACTTGCTCCTAAAATATTCCTCAATAGAGGCGAGGAGCTCCCCATAATGCCTGTGGTGGCCTACAACTGGGCAAGGGCATCACCAATATAATTTCAGAGTTTTGTGGGTGTGCACATAGTGCAGCATCCCCATGAAAGCTCTTTAAGTAAACTAACCGTGTGTCCTCTGGGCCTTGCACCTCTGACCCTAGGAGATGTTTATCATTATTTTAGGCACTGCGTAGGCTGGAGCTCTTACTTTGGGCACTGGAGTTGGGGGGACTCCTAGTGGTTGATCCTATGGCTACATTATGTGGCCTGTAGCAAGTGAAGAAAGGGCCAGACATATGAAGTTTTGAAATCAAATGCTCTATTAAATTCCTGAATCTTAAACAATGAATGCTTACCATTATAACTAATATTTTTGACTGTTTTCATTTATTTTGATTGTATTATAGAGTTTGAACATGGCATGTGGTTGGCTTTATTAATGTGGTGGCACCCTGACAAAGACAGTTTGATTGCCTTATGTATGCTGATACACTACATATTAGGTTTTCATTGGGTGACACCCTGATAAAGCCAGCAGGCCTGCCTCATTTACAGTGACACTCCGTATACTGTTATGTGGCATCTGGTATAAGTGGGTGGATGGCGGTATTGAGATTATGGAGTTCAGGACCCATCAGTATTGAAATGTGATATGCTGGTGTCAACAAAAATGTTTCCATCTACCAGATGTATATATTTGTAATTAAATGTGTAATGTTCAGTAGTGTGTGTAATAAAAGTACTTTTCCTTTTAAAAAGAAAAAAACACTGAGTGGAATATACTTTATTTCTGTTTTTTTTTGCCTGCTGGCTATTTAGGATTGGTAGCCCACACCATCTACCCTGAGTAAGTCTTGGACTGCTTTGCTTCAGTACCCTGAGAGAGTTAAATACTACATTGGGTACTCGGTCTCAGTAATAAGACAATTGTGGGTCTATCACGTGTGAAGGGCTTACATTGTTGGCAACTAATAACCCAGTTTCTTACTTTGTGCATTCACAATTAAAGTGTCCCCACTCCTTGTATTAGAAAAACCCCTATCCAAGAGAAGTTGTACAACTGGTGCCCTAAAATTGAACCTTCACAAAACAGACTCAACACATAAGATTTAAAACTGAAATAAAAGTGGAGAAACACCTTTACTAAGTCAAGCACCTGACAGAGCTACAGCAACTGAGCACATTTCTGAACTGAAGGAAGTAACCAATTTTACTTTGGATGTTTCCGCTAATAGTAGAAATTGGTGTCATCAGTGTGTCACCAAAAATTACTTCATGGTTGAGAAGATCCACTGATAGATTTTTGTTTCTTTCTTTCCAGAATACAGCCCGGAAATGGGGTTTCTGAACCCTGTGGCACTGCATACTTAGGGCCTGATTTAGATTTCGGTGGACAGGTTCCTCCATCACTACGGTGGCGGATAGCCCGTCTGCCAAAATATAACTTCCAAAGGATATCATGGTATTTATATTGTGGCAGACGGGCTATCGTTCAAAGATGTGATGGAGTAGCCGGTCGGCCGAAATCTAAAGCAGGCCCTTAGTCAGTATGCCAACCTGAGACAGAAAACCAGCTGACTGCAATCACCCTGCAACCCACTGAAAGTTAGTTAAGTGAAGTGTGTTCTAGGTAGTGATGAGTTCTGTGAGATTTCACTGGGATAGTTAGTGGAACCCAAACCATCTTTCATCATGGGTAGGCACACTCACCAATACTAGGAAACCAAGGATACATTAATAATATTTATTAAAAACAAAACCATTTCCTATTGACTGACAAAGATAACTTTCACTTTGCATTATTTGAACTGTTAACGCGTCCGTCTATGTCAGTTTATACACATCAGGACTCGTTTTAGGCCAATGAATCTTTGGGCCCAGTGGTGAGACACCGTAGGACGAGATAACTGATCAAAATATCAATCAATATGTCAATAACATTGTCAATGTTTAACACCAAAATATCTCTTACTTTAGACATTAATAAACATTCGGCGCAACCATGACCTTTCAGTCATGAATAACCACACCTTAATGGAGTTAATAAGTTTTATTCCCTATTGATTACAATCTAGTAGCAAAGGCATTAATCTCAAAGTCAATAAACATATAAGCACGATTATAAGATGACACCCACAATAAGCTTTCGATAATGCAAAGATCACTAGCATAGACAATCAGATAGATATAAGCGGATTAATTCACATGAAACTTTCTAAGATACTAGTTCAGCATAGCACCACGTCAGTCACGTCAGTTTGTCAGTCAGAATGAATACCTCGTCTAACCTCTAATTAGCATTAGCATGTTGGGCGTCATGCAAAACAATTTTGAACACCAATTTGGAAAACTTCTAGCTAAGGTCTCTATCAAAACATACAGCAGTTGGTACCTAGAAAGAAAGGCAAAATGAATTTCCATTAGCAATTTTATAATTACCCTCCTCTGATTAAGTCAGAATTCAGGATCAGTCTTCGTCTTCAGGACATCAGTTAGATCGCCGTCAGTCTATCTAAGTTAGAGGCAAGACACTCTCCTCGTAAGGAGAAAAGTGTAAGGGGCAGCAGTATGGGCAAGGATGGTTTGTCTAAGTCTCAAGTCACAGAATAGTGTGACAGAGTTTCGGGATGTAATCAATATCATTCCC
Organism: Pleurodeles waltl; assembly: GCF_031143425.1. Classification (NCBI taxonomy): domain Eukaryota; kingdom Metazoa; phylum Chordata; class Amphibia; order Caudata; family Salamandridae; genus Pleurodeles; species Pleurodeles waltl. Next base: position 603,280,372 of record NC_090449.1, read on the forward strand.
TACCTAATGGATGATTATTTCCTGTGTAATGGGTTTTTATCCCTTTCTAGTAATTCATTCCGCCAAAATTCTATTGGTTAGTCAATACACCCCATCATTGTTAACCTATCAAATTATACATTAAGTAATGCATTTGTCATCTCTCGATAATGTTCGGTCTTCTGATTGGTCTTCATAATCGGCTTTCCGTAGGTGGCATATCCGGGGTTACTTCATCAGCTTGGCACACGTCTCAGGTTAAAAGTTCTCTTTCCCTCGTCTCATTGTCCTTGGAAGTATCTACAAATGTTTCGAAGCACAATCATTTTATACTAAAAGATGCTAGCATGCGGATGGGAAATTGTCCCCATGTTTCAAACTAATACAGAAAGAACAATAGCTGGGTCATGGTCGTTTGCAAGTCGGCACACTGAAGAGACAGGAAAAAATACGCTTTTAATATGAGAGCTACACAGCTCCTGCTTGGCTCATGCTAACTTAAGATATACGAGTTTTAATGAATGCAGTTTTATACGTTTTAATGCGCTCAGTTAGGCAAACTATAAACGATTATTCCTTACAGTTGACATTAGTTTATACATATGAACGATTCTCCATTTTTATGAATACACTTTTAACGAATGTTTTATTAATACAGCATTGTTAGACATAAGCATTTCACGTCTATAATATGTAATATTAAAATACGCTCTCTCAGTCCCTCCTCTGATGACGCTCGTCATCACAAATCTTCCAGGTTTTAATTTTTGACTTTACGCATAATGTGCATTTCAACACCTTTTCCCTTATGTGAGCTTTCCCATATTTCATTAAACATTTTCTCTCTTTCACTTTCTTCGTTTCTTTTGGTTCTGTTAGCCAAATTTATTTTCACCTTTTCATTAATTTTGCATATTCCCCAAAATCCCAATAAACAAATCAGAACAATTAATAATCCCATCATGATTTTTGCAAGTACCCCATTCCAAATGTTGGTAAACCAGCTTCCCACTCGGGCAATTCCCTTTCCAAATTTCTCCCAAACACCAAGTTCTTTTAGATCCTTCAAATCTGTACTATCTCTAGTCAGGTTAGTAAGCATGCTTCTAATTTTCTTACTATTGTCAGGTATATACGAGCAACAATGTCGCTCATTAAGCATTTTGCACACACCTCCACTCTTTGCTAAAAGAATGTCTAAAGCAAGCCGGTTTTGAAGAGTCATAGCTCTTTCTGCAGCAAGTTCTGTATCCATCAGAAGTATAGCTCCTGTAAAATTTGTCAGCATGTTATCCACAATAGTAGACAACTTTTGAATTTTCATAGAATTTAGGACAACCCCCACTGAAGGGATTATAGCTCCAAATATATCACCAATGACAGCCGCCACTGATTCTCGTTTTTGTCTGGTATGTTGTAATTCAGACGTTTTAGGTAGTTGTTTTAAGTCATCAATCTGGTAAATCTTTGGGAATATTATTCCCAAATAACATGTCCCATACCATCCCTTAGGGAGACGGTAATACGCATTTAACCCACAGATGTAATAGATTCCAGGAATCGCTGGGTCTTGTCCATTTAACATAAAAGTCCATTTGCTCTGAAACAAAAACACATGCCTACATTCACTCGTTCCCACAAACAAATTATCTTGATCAGATTTTGGTCTATATATACAGAGTCTACCTACGTGTAATGCATCTATAGCTAACTTGCCTTGTGTTTTAATTTCAGTATAAGCATAATCATTTGCATAAGTGCGTTTTTCTAAACCTTTTTCCAATCTTTCTTTTAATGCTTTGCGTCTATCATCTGTGTGATCTAAAAAGCTTTTCTCTACAGGAGACAGTAAGCATGTCAAGTTATTGCGATGTGCATAAGCAGTTCCAAATGTTAGTGTTGGCTCAAAGAATCCTCTAACTAATTTTATATCATGTTCTTTAGCTAACTTATTTAAGAATTCAATAACAGGCACAAAAGAAAACACAACATCCAAATTTGAATAAAAATATTGCACATGCTCTTGATCATAAAATCTTGTTAGTAGCAGGCTACAACTAATCCCATACGTAAGAGGGAGGCTATGATAAGTAACTCCCTCCTGCACAGATGAAGGAATTTTAGTGCATACATAACAGTCTTTCGCATTCATAGTTTCCACATACTCATTTAGTAGGCGATAGAAAACATTAGTAGAAAGCTCCCCTTTTGGATTAGTTCCCTCATGCAGATGTTTTGTGTCTTGCTCAAATTTCTCCCATGGTGATAGTTTATTAGTTGTAGTAGTAGTCTCAGGTTTTGAAGTTGCATTAATAGTTTCACTCTCTTTCCATGGCATTCCTACAATCACTCCCACAATCATTATTGCACATACAGCACCTATCATAAGTCCTAACCAGCCACACACTTTACTTCCCTTGTTACTATAAGCCATGTTTGTATAGAATCAAACAGCAGATTAACAATCAACTCTGAGTAGCAAACTCTTTCTGCGTAATTTACAGCATCTTCACTCAATCCAGGACCCTTTTCGTCAATTCAGGTTAGCAGCTTGTCGTAATCAGGTTTCTATAAGTCAAATCCAGGTTTAATGTCACTTTCCGGTAGTTTTATTTCTTCTCTAAGATTCTTGTTTATTATTTTTAGCTTTCACAATTTTCAATGTCTTTCTCTTCAATTTTCTTGTTGTATTTTCTTCAGGTTCCGTAGTACTGGCCTGGTATTTCTCGATCAAAACAGAACGCTAAGAATTCTTGTTGCCATTCAGAGGTTGTAGCGTATGCCCATTCAGGACCGGTATATCTTCTGTTTGCTATTCTTTTTCTTTTTATTCTTCGTTCACCTTGCTGTTCTCCTTCACTCAGATCGTCTGCCCGTGAGGTATCGCTTTCCTCTATTATTGTTTCGTTTGCTATTTCTCTTATTCTAAAGTGTGAATTGTCTGGCCAATTGTCACCTCTGTTCGTCTTACTTCGGCGTTTTCCTTCAGTACCTTGGACAGCACCCTCCTCTGATAATATGGTGTTTTCTCCTGATAGGCTTGGAACTCGTTCGGCAGATCTTGATTCGTTCTGATTTAAATTTGCCACTTCTTCGTCTCTCTCTCTTTGTTCGATACTGTATTCAGATTCTGAATTGTATTTGTCTGCTTCTGGGAGAACCTCTCCTTGACTTTGTTCTCCTGCTGCCTCCACTGAGATTGGCACTTCGTCACCTCTCTCGAACTCACTAATAGTTTGAGGGACACGGCTGTTCTCAGCGGGATCTCCTGTAGTCTCAGATCCTTCTTGACTGATCTCTGATTCTGAGACTTCTCCTCTTGAGGTTGCTGTACCGGAATTTTCAAGTTCCTCTTCAACAGGACACGCTACCCTTTTTGTATGACTGGCATGTATCCAGTTGGGAACCCCGGCACACTTCACAGCAGTAGTTGTCGTCAATATCACTTGATATGGCCCTTTCCAACGCGGCTCAAGACACGATTTTCTTACGTGCTTCTTGACAACCACCCAATCTCCAGCTTGCAGAGAGTGTCCTGGTTCGCCGATTGGTGGTAACGTGTTAGCTTCCACCTGGTGAGAGAAAGAGCGAATCACGTCAGCCAAACTTTTGCAGTAATCCAACACCATATCATCTGTAATATTCACTAGTGCATTTGCAGGTACCGCTGGTAACCTCATTGCTCTGCCCATGAGGATTTCATGTGGGGACAATCCTATTTTCTTATCTGGCGTGTTTCTCATAGACATCAGCACTAGAGGTAATGCATCTGGCCACTTCATGTTTGTTGCTGCACACATTTTTGCTATTCTTGATTTCAAAGTACCATTCATCTGTTCGACTAGTCCTGAAGCTTCAGGGCGATAGCTACAATGCAGCTTTTGTTCAATGTTGAGTGCGGCACACAGAAGTTTAATCACCTCATTGTTGAAGTGTCTTCCCCTATCTGATTCTATAGAAACCGGAAACCCGAACCTGGGTATTAATTCTCTGAGTAGTAGTTTTGCAACTGTAAGACTGTCATTCCTACGTGTGGGATATGCCTCAATCCAATGGCTAAAAACACACACAATCACCAGCACGTATCTCAGACCTCCACAAACAGGCATTTCAATGAAATCCATTTGTATCTTATTAAATGGACCACCAGCTCTCCCAATGTGGCTCAAAGTTACCACAGTTCCTTTTCCAGCGTCCATCTGTTGACAAATGACGCATCTGTGACAAGTAATCTCTGCGGCATGTCTGAATTTTGGATTGAACCAATCAATCTTAAATGATCTGATCATAGCATCTCTTCCCAAATGGGCCTGCCCATGATACAATCGGGCAAATTGTGACAGAAGACTGTTTGGCAACACTAGTTTTCCCTCTCCTGATACCCAAATATCGTCTGCTCTCTGTACACACTGCATTTTCTGCCAAGAACGTTTTTCTTCCTTACCAACGTGGCTTTGTAGTGTCTTTAATTCGTCTAAAGTATCAACCACTCGTAATGCTAGACTTAAGGTTGTGTCATTCTCAGGTTGTGGTAACAGTTCCCATTGCTCTTTAAAAGATATACAGTTCAATGCACAAAATCTGGCAACCTGGTCTGCATAACCATTCCCCATTGACACAAAATCTTGGGATCTGGTGTGAGCACTGCATTTCACCACAGCAATTTCAAGAGGCAACTGAATCGCATGTAAAAAAACTCTTATCTGTTCTCCATTTTTCACTGGTGAACCAGAGGATGTCATAAACCCTCTTTGTGACCAGAGTTGACCAAAATCATGTACAATTCCAAATCCGTATCTGCTGTCTGTATAGATTGTGACCTTTAGATTTACAGCAGCATGGCAGGCTTTTGTGAGAGCTATCAATTCTGCCACCTGTGCAGAAAACACCTTCTCGAGCCAGGAGGCTTCGACTATACCGGATATGGTACATACTGCATAACCAGCTCTCAAGGTTCCTGATGAATCTCTTAGACAGGACCCATCAACGAACATAATGTAATCGTTTTCCTTTAACTGGGTATCTTTTATATCTGAGCGAGGTTTGGTACTGAGCTCAGTTACCTCCAGACAATCATGCTCAAACTCTTCCCCATCTTTTATTTCTGTATTCTCAATGGGAAGTAGAGTTGCCGGGTTCAGTACAGTGTACCTTTTCAATGTGACATTTGGCGACCCCAGAATAATTGTCTCATATTTGGTAAGTCGGGCATTTGTCATGTGTTGTGTCTTAGTTCGTGTCAGCAGAATTTCAACAGAATGTGGAACCAATACTGTCAGGGAATATCCCATGACTATGCCCTCGCATTGTGAAAGGCTTTGACCAACTGCTGCGACTGCTCGCAAACAACCCGGTAAGGCTGCTGCGACAGGGTCCAAAGTAGCCGAAAAATATGCTACAGGGCGATTTGCATCTCCATGGACCTGTGTTAAAACAGACAAAGAACAAGCATCACGTTCATGACAAAACAACAAAAATGGTTTCTCATAATCAGGCATTCCTAATGCTGGAGCCCTGCACATGCATTCTTTCAGCTCTAGAAATGACTCAAGCTCTTCTTTTGTCAATGTGATTGTGAATGGTTCATCCTTAACTTCCTTTCCTGTCAGTTTTGTTAATGGTTTTGAAATGATCGAGAAGTTGGGTATCCACTGGCGACAGTAGCCTACCATTCCCAAGAACATTCTGACATCTCTCTTTGTTGTTGGGGGATTCATTTGTAAAACAACTGTTATTCTCTCTTTTGATATTCTTCGAGACCCTTTCTCAATCAGATGCCCCAAATATTTTACTTCTTTTTGGCAGTACTGCAGCTTTTTAGGTGACACCTTATGTCCGTTTTTTCCCAAATGATTCAATAAGGCAATGGTATCATATTTGCAGCTGTCTTTGCTTTTGGATGCAATCAACAAATCATCAATGTACTGCACAAGAGTCGAATTGTAAGGTAGCACAAGAGGTTCCAAATCCTTCTTCAATATCTGATTGAAGATGGATGGTGACTCAGAGAACCCCTGAGGAATTCTGCACCAACTGTATACCTTATCCAGGAACTTGAAACTGAACAAAAACTGGCTGTCCTCGTGAAGTGGAATCGAGAAAAACGCTTGTGATAGGTCTACTACGGTAAACCACTCAGCATCACAAGGAACCTGGGACATTATTACTGCTGGGTTGGGAACCACAGGGCAGCATTTTACCACGATTTCGTTTATTTTTCTCAAATCCTGCACAATTCGAACTTTCCCACAGGGCTTTCTCAAACCCATAATTGGAGAGTTACACGGACTACTCAGGACTTCTTTCAAAACTCCCTGTCTGAGAAAATCTGCAATTATCTGTGTCACTTCAATAAGGACATCCTGAGTCATGTGATATTGTGACACTTGTGGGAACACTGCGTTCGGTTTTATCTGCACCTTGACTGGTTTCACTCCCTTTATTAATCCAACCTCCTTTCCAGTCAAATCCCACACCTTCTCTATCACCGATCCTTGCAGATCAGCAGGTAGATCGATCAAGGTGAACACTGGAAAAAGGGTAATTAGAGGGTAATCTTCATTCATCTCTCCTCCTTCTTCCATGAGCTGACCCTCATCTGCCTCGTCATCACTGTTTGTCTGAACCTCTATTCCACCATTGGAACAGGTAATTGAACATTTGGTTTTGCACAATAAGTCTCTTCCTAACAAGGATACTGGACTTGAATCGCATACAACAAATCTATGCAGGCCCTGGAAATTTCCAATTTCAACCTGCACTGGGTCAGTGATTGGAATAGTCAGGTACTGGTTAGCCACACCAACCACTCGTATGGTGCGCCCTGAGAGAGGTAATCTTGGTACCTCTGCACTGCGAACAGTAGAGCGTGTAGCTCCTGTATCGACTAAAAATGAGACTTTGTAGCCCATTACTTTTCCCTCCACATATGGGCCTCTCTGGTCTACCTCTAAGGATGCGGCGAGTCTGCACTCTTCACTGTCTGAACTATCATCTGACCAATCCTCATTCATCTCATTTTCACCTCGTAATGGGAATTGTTGTACAGTGTTGTTTTGATTTGTTACTTGTCCTGTGACCTGTTGAGGAAGCATCACCTGTTGCTGTCCCATCGGAGCTAGGGGTAACTGCATTTGCTGTCTAGGCACCATAGGGATCTGCTGTTGCATCGGTTGTACTGATACTGTTTGGAAACCCGGCATTTGCATTTGCTGCATAGGTTGCACCCCTGTCATTTGTACCAAATTATTTTGATAGTTCTGATTCGGGTGTCTCATTCTTGAACCTCGTGAATTTTGCAATGTACCGGCATTGATACTCTGCTGAACTGTACCATCCTGCATTATATTTGGACAATCCCGTTTCCAATGTCCCACGCCCCCGCACGCATGGCATGGTGACATCTTTTTCACTCCTTGACCATCACCTTGAACAACAACATTATTCATGTCCGCACCACGGTTCACAAACCCTCGACCTCTACCTCTCGGCTGTGCCTGAAACACACCATTCAATAGCGGTTGTTGCTGTATCATTTGCTGAACACCATTTCCCTGTATTCCAGCCTGTGCAGCTCTTATCTGCATCACCATCACCTTTTCCTTCAACTTTTTCTGCTTTAACTCAATTTCGTTACTACAGTATTTCGCGTACTGTAATACTTCATCAATCGGTTTAGCTTGCCAACAAATTAAATGATTTTTTATCATTTGACTAACCTCCGGTCTCAGCCCTTCGACAAATCTGAACACAAGATGATTCATGTCCTTCGGCTCAATTGTTTCAGTACCACTGTAATGTTTGAATGCCTTTAACAATCTTTCATAATATGCATGTATTGACTCTTTAACCTCTTGAGAGGTCCGGTCAATTTTCTGCCAATCAGTCACCTTCGGCGACACCTTTTGTTTCAAAAACTCAATTACTTTATGATAATATTTCATCACCTCTTCAGAAGGCGCTCCAGTCACTTTATCCCTTGCCGGTTCCTTTGTGGGCCAATCTATCCCTCTCTTGCATTCAAGCCACAAGTCTGGCGGAACAATAATCTCAAACAAGGTATTTAAGTCTTCCCAGAGACACTTCGCAAGCTTTACGAATCTATCTGTCTGTTGATACCACTCGATCGGTTTTTCTCTTAACCTGGGATAATCATTCGTAAAGGACAAAATGTCTCCCCTGGACCAAGGCACATGCACCAAAACACCACCAGCTGTTTCTCTCATAGGTAGGATTTTCACTGTCTCTAAGTTTGGTGTGACTGTTGTTTCATTAGATACTGGACTATCTCTTTTCCCCTTATCTCTTTTCTTCATCCATCGGCCTTCCCATTTCTCTAGTGCTCCCAAAATTTGTGCGCTTTGCAGCAGCTCTTTCAAATGTGTCTTCATGCCTGCAGATCTCATGTGCTCAAAATCTTTTGAGTCAAAATCTAATCTGTAACTCCGTTTCAAATGTTTTGTGTTCCCAATGTCGATATTGTATTTGTCTGCCAAATTCGTTAATTTCTGGTGTACTTTGCCTACCTCTTTGGTGATTTTAGGGCATAAATACCTTAATTCTGCCTCAGTGTAAGACTCCAACCTATTTACTCCCATTGTTCCATCCACCAATTCAGCAGCTTCTGCTCCTAGTCGTACTAGATTTAGGTATTCATCGTGTTTCTCTTTCTCAGGTTCGATTGCAGCTGCTGTAGCCCTTTGTGATGTGCAGGTTTTCTCTAACCACTCATTTAGCTGTTGTACTGTAAAACCCTGCAGTGAAATGTTCCCTGCATGTATCATTGGAGTGTATGAGGTATTTGTACTCATAGTTTGGGGAGTCAAGACTCCCAATCCTGCTTGTCGCATTGCCTCAAGAGGTGCCCCTATTGGACTAAGATCCATTAAGGGTCTTGATTGTTCACAAGCCTGTCCTCTCTGTGTCATTATTTGTGGAGTTATAATAGGCCCTCCTCTTATCGTTTCATGAGTTAGGACTCCCTGTTCACACATCCTTGTTTTCTCCTGTGCATATAACGGCACCGGGGGACCAACTGTAATGGGTAGTGATATAGCGGCAGGTGTCTGGCCTGCTCCCAAGCTTCTTGGAGCTTCAACACCATAGGTCTGATCTAATAATCCTGGTGCAGGTTCTTTTAAAGGACCCGCTACTGGGTTATACCCAGGTATCAGTTTTGGCGGTTGTGACACTAACTGCGGAGTTGACTCAATCTGCATTAACCTTGGCTTTGTATATATCGGGTCTGGCTGCACCACCAAGTTCGTAGTAGTCTCAAGCACTGGAACATCGGGATAAATTCTTTTTATCTGTGGTGGAGGCTGTAACTGTATCGGCGGGTCTGGAGCAGTGGGTACACTGACACCGTTCTGTATCAAAGCTGTATCTCTATTCTGCACTGTATCAGTAACACCCTTCTCTTTCGTCTGGTTCCCAGGATCCAAGCTAGTACTTGGAGCACTGTCGTTCACCGCGTAAGGTGGTGGACGATCATGTAACAGCCTATCCATAAACGCCTCATCATCTGATTCGTCCTCTTCTTCCCAAGATCTTTTATTCTCTTTGTGTTTGTCTGGTTCTTTGTCAGTTTTGCAAGAAGCTTTCTTTCCCTGTGTTTCCTCTCCCTGGGTTATTGCCGGAAACAGCTTCAACCCATCCACTATTCCTCGTCTCCACATTTTGTTCTCATTATCCCACCTAGCCTCTGCATAGGATTTTTCGGCTCTTGTCAATCTCCTGTGAAATCTTTCTTGTCTATGTTTAAGAGCCATCAGGTCCCAAATTGCCAAAGCCTCATATTGTGCTGGTCGAGGAGGTGGTTGCTGCGTACTTAACATCCACCTCAGATTTTCTAAAACCTTTTGATTAAACGTTCCATGTTCGGGAAACGCTAGACACCCTTCTTTCTCTGTTAGTTTGCGCCATTGTTTTATCCATAAACACGGTGCAACACCCTTTTCCTCCATAACCGTGTAAGCTGGTGTACCCTCAGGTGGTGTAGGTTCCCCATCAGTTGCAACGATATACACATTTCCTTTCAATGCGCTGTTAAATGCCTTAACAAAATTCATTTTATTTTATTTTTACTCAGAAACGGCTTTGTTCCCAGGACACTCTTCACCTACCCTTTGCTCAACCTATTGCCTCTCACGGACGGCAGCCAATCCGTGCGCGACCCCTCTCGACATCTGACCTATCCCAGCGCAGCACCACTGACGTCACACTCACACACACTGCAGCTGACAAAGTCTTGCGGCTTGTCCACACCTCACTAACTCCTTACAACTCATACAAACTAATGCAAATTATTGCTAGCACTTTGAATGACAACACAAATCTGCCGGTTCACTACAGGAAGGGTAACACATTCGCTTCAGAACTTTACAGAGATTTCACTTGAAGCCTCGGCCGCTACTCTCTCCTTCTCAGTTTCCTCATACGCAAGCAGAATTCGTCCTGCAAATCCTACTCTCGACTTGTCAATGACTCCTTCTAGTGCACTTTAGAACTTGTCAAATCTCCATCGAAGGTTACACACATGCATTATAACTCGAAACTCGATCTGTCAACCACGCCCGATTGACCTATTAAACCACACAGATTAGAACATAAACCATTTTAACATCATACTCCGGAGTCTTAGACCTCAATAGGCCCGTATACAACAACCAACCACGTGGATAATTTTGAGCAACAAGCGCTGCATTCACATGAAGTACGCCGACTTCCCTACTCTCATGCTGTGGAGTACGCCCAATCCTTCTAAACAACACTTAATTAGGCCTAATCACACTCAAGTATTCACAATCACCTGCAAAGAGCATAAGATTTAATAAGCGCAAAAGACCCTAACCACACATACTATGGCGCCGAGAACATTCCCAACTCATTTAGGCAGGCTCCGAGATCCCAGGAAAGCCCATGGCAGATCTAGCAACTCATCATCTTTCCAATTTGCATTATCACAAGAAAACAATTGAACAGTGAAAACTCCGTCCTAGGGCCCCCAAGGGCCAAACCGTACTCTGCTACCAGAACTGTTAACGCGTCCGTCTATTCCAATTTATACACATCAGGACTCGTTTTAGGCCAATGAATCTTTGGGCCCAGTGGTGAGACACCGTAGGGCGAGATAACTGATCAAAATATCAATCAATATGTCAATAACATTGTCAATGTTTAACACCAAAATATCTCTTACTTTAGACATTAATAAACATTCGGCGCAACCATGACCTTTCAGTCATGAATAACCACACCTTAATGGAGTTAATAAGTTTTATTCCCTATTGATTACAATCTAGTAGCAAAGGCATTAATCTCAAAGTCAATAAACATATAAGCACGATTACAAGATGACACCCACAATAAGCTTTCGATAATGCAAAGATCACTAGCATAGACAATCAGATAGATATAAGCGGATTAATACACATGAAACTTTCAAAGATACTAGTTCAGCATAGCACCACGTCAGTCACGTCAGTTTGTCAGTCAGAATGAATACCTCGTCTAACCTCTAATTAGCATTAGCATGTTGGGCGTCATGCAAAACAATTTTGAACACCAATTTGGAAAACTTCTAGCTAAGGTCTCTATCAAAACATACAGCAGTTGGTACCTAGAAAGAAAGGCAAAATGAATTTCCATTAGCAATTTTATAATTACCCTCCTCTGATTAAGTCAGCATTCAGGATCAGTCTTCGTCTTCAGGACATCAGTTAGATCGCCGTCAGTCTATCTAAGTTAGAGGCAAGACACTCTCCTCGTAAGGAGAAAAGTGTAAGGGGCAGCAGTATGGGCAAGGATGGTTTGTCTAAGTCTCAAGTCACAGAATAGTGTGATAGAGTTTCGGGATGTAATCAATATCATTCCCTACCTAATGGATGATTATTTCCTGTGTCATGGGTTTTTATCCCTTTCTAGTAATTCATTCCACCAAAATTCTATTGGTTAGTCAATACACCCCATCATTGTTAACCTATCAAATTATACATTAAGTAATGCATTTGTCATCTCTCGATAATGTTCGGTCTTCTGATTGGTCTTCATAATCTGCTTTCCGTAGGTGGCATATCCGGGGTTACTTCATCAGCTTGGCACACGTCTCAGGTTAAAAGTTCTCTTTCCCTCATCTCATTGTCCTTGGAAGTATCTACAAATGTTTCGAAGCACAATCATTTTATACTAAAAGATGCTAGCATGCGGATGGGAAATTGTCCTCATGTTTCAAACTAATACAGAAAGAACAATAGCTGGGTCATGGTCGTTTGCAAGTCCGCACACTGAAGAGACAGGAAAAAATACGCTTTTAATATGAGAGCTACACAGCTCCTGCTTGGCTCATGCTAACTTAAGATATACGAGTTTTAATTAATGCAGTTTTATATGTTTTAATGCGCTCAGTTAGGCAAACTATAAACGATTATTCCTTACAGTTGACATTAGTTTATACATATGAACGATTCTCCATTTTTATGAATACGCTTTTAATGAATGTTTTATTAATACAGCATTGTTAGACATAAGCATTTCACGTCTATAATATGTAATATTAAAATACGCTCTCTCAATACTATTGAGAAAGCTTAGTAATGTTTGGTTACTCACAAATCTTAGTGCACATTTTCTCTAGTGTATCTTGCATGTCTCCACTAAATTTAACAGTCTGTGGGCTTGGATTTTGTGCATAGCCAAAGTACTAAAGATACTATAAGTGTAAGAATAACTTATAATGCTATTCTAAAATGCGAGTTAATCAGCAAGTTGCTTAGTTCACCTCACTAGTTCAAGTGCATGCAATGTTCAACACCTCACACGTTTCTCTGTAAAATGTTATGAATTCGGTGCATTTACCCAGTGACTTGTTTTCATTTGATTTCAGGTTTGTAAGTTCCCTTACGTATTATGGCCTGAGCCTCAACGTAGGAAGCTTTGGTTTAGACATCTACTTGACGCAGCTTATTTTCGGCATCGTGGAAATACCATCTCGCGTGGGATGCATCTTCCTACTGGAGCTGGTAGGAAGGAGGACCTGCCTGGCCACGTGTTTCCTGTTAGGTGGCGCTTCCTGTCTGATAATTATTGCCATTCCAAATGGTAATGTATTTATTAGAAGCATCACAAAGTATTATCTTGAGACAGCAACAAATTAAAGTTCATTATTATTCTGTTATTATGGCAAACTGCAAGCAAATATGGAACTAATTACAAACTTATTAATGGCTTAAAGATGTTTCCACCTCTAGGGCCGCATTATGAGTACCCTGGAGGAGGTTCCAACATTTGACTCACCCAGTAAAATCCTACACCACCTGATTCGATATTTACTCTCTGCAATAAATTGCGCCTATAATCTGTTTTCCCAAGAAATTGGGGAAATAAAGGTGGATATGGTGCTCATGTTCTATTTTCTTATTTTCTTTTCCTCCATTACATTTCGACATGTTTGATCTCAAATTTATCTGGAGTTGTGGACTTTATCATTGCCTGTAAAATATATCTATCCATCTATATCTGTATATCTATATACATCTATGCATATCTATATATATATTTATCAATACATATATATATATGTACCCAGTGGCGATTATCTCTGGGTAGTTATAGCTAAGTCAGCTTTTCCATATACCAGGCGTTTTTGGTCTGCTAATAACTTTGGCTCTGTTTGATCAATCGTCACAAAATTGACCAAAAAAAAAACAAATTCACTTCAGCTTCTTCGTGAAAAGCTTCCCAGTGATCTGTCAAGCGGGGGCTGATAAAAAAGGGGGGGGGGTCCCAAAAGCAAATTTCCCCATAGACTTCTTTAAGCAACGCTTTTGCAAAATCTGCTGATCAGAATTACAGCAAACTTGCCAGGAAACCAGATCTTGGTACGAAGATTGTGCCTTTTGTGGTTTGGTGTAAATCGGTTCAGGAGTTTTTGAAAAATAAAGGTACAAAAAATATTTCTATATCTAGACGATTGGGTCCGAGGAACTCCTGTGAGAGTCTTGCAGGAGCGCCAATTAAAATATTCAGTGTTTTGATATGGTCAGGAAGCGTTTTTCTTTGGGACAAATTCAGTGCTTTAGGAGTAAGACTTTGATTGGCTGCCAGAAATATGAGAAAGATATTGCTGGTAGCCATTACAGGACTCAGGGACTAAGACCGTCACACTCGCGATGGCGGTCGGACCGCCACAGACAGGGTGGTCCGACTGCCCTATTATGACTGTGGCAGATGTGCCACAGTCTGACCGCCGGCACCACCTGGTTGCTGCCTGTTGACAGCCTGGCGGTCTCGGCGGTCACAATTCGCCAGGGCAGCAGCACTGCCCTGGGGATTACGAGTCCCCTTTCCGCCAGCCTTTGCATGGCGGTCTCACTGCCATGAAAAGGCTGGCAGAAAGAGGGTGTCATGGGCCCAATGGGGGCCCCGGCACTGCCCATGCGCTTGGCATGGGCAGTGCAGGGGCTCCCATGGACAGCTCCATCGCACATTTCACTGCCCGAATTATGATCAGTGAAATGCGTGATGGGTGCTGTCGTACCCGACACACCACAACATTGCCGCTGGTTCGATTACGAGCCGGCGTCAATGTTGTGGTGAGTTTTCCACTAGGCCAGTAGGCGGGAACGCTGCTTTCGCCTGCTGGCCCAGAAGAAAACTCCTAATAGGGTGGGCAAAAGACCCCCATTACTGGCGGTCTTTTGTCTGCATCGGCTTCTGCGGTCCTGTGAAAGGACCGCCAAAGTCGTAATGAGGTCCTAAGTCCCCCGTCCTGAAGTTAAAAGAAAAATTATGTAAGGGGGCAGGATAGGGATACTCTGTGTCCTTAGGCTCTCTGGGAGTGATCCAGAGGGATCCTCCTGTGCCAAAATAAACAAAATAATTGTCAGTTTTTGCCACAATCCCGCAGGACTCCATGGGATTGCAGCAAAAACAAAACAATGAAATGGTGGCCACCATTTTTAAAAATCATATGGCAAGGGATTGTGAGTAGGGTCCCCCTCCTTGAGCCTTTATAGACCCTGACTCCGGGGCTGTGAGACTTTTTAAAAAAGGGGTGGTCCATGTGGCCCCCCGTTCCTGAGCCTTTATAGACCCCAGGGACCCCATCTTCTGGTGCCGGCTCAAGTCCCTGTCTGCGGAGCCCAACCCTGGGACAGAGTAGTTTCCCTGCCCGCACCAGCACGGGCAGGGAAACATGTGTTTGCTGTAGTCTGGCTGGAGCATTTTTAATTCTCCTGTCAAACAGTAACAAACTACTAAGTCCGCTACTAGCCAGCAGGAGATTTAAAAAATGCTCCTACCAGCTGCGAGCAAACTTTTTGTTCTGATTCCCAGTCCACACTGTTGCAGGCAGGGAAACAGAACACATATTGCTCCTGCCCAAAACAAGAAAGCATAGATAGTTGCTCCCTCAAGTGGGAGCAATGCTGGCTCCTGCACCATATGGGGAGCTGGCTAGGGCAGTGGGCCTGCTGGAGCTCTCCCCACAGCCCCTAGTGTGTGCTCTGTGGGAGCCCCAGGTAGGCACCAGGGGCCCACCTCTCGCCACAGGGGATGCTGTCCCTGGACTGAGAAGGGTCTGGGATGCGGACCGCATGGCTTCCTCCCCTCTTCTTGTTAAATCTAGCCTTGGGAGATAGAGTCCTCAGGCCTTTGAAGGCTCCAAGGGGGGGCCACGTGCCACCCTTCTCTTTTTTATTGGATTGGCCATGGGAATGGGATCCCTGGGGCCTATAAAGGCTTGTGGATGGAGGCCACTCAGCCCCCCCCCTAACATTTTTTATTATATTTTGCCCTGGGGTTGGGGTTCCTGGGGACTATAAGGCTCAGGAAGGGGACCATGTGACCCATTCCACTTAGAATTTTGCCCTGGGGATGGAGTCCCAAGGGCCCAGGAAGGCTTGGGGAGGGGGGTGCATGCCCCCCTTTCACTGTTTCTTTGTATTTTGCCCCAGGGGATGGGATCCCTGGGGCCTACTGAGGTTCAGAGAAGGGGCCCCATGGACCCTCACCTTTTTTAAATGATTTTGGCCTGGGAATTGGGGTCCCTAGGGCCTAATGGTGCTTGGACAACGGGGCCTGAACTCCTTCCCCCTTTTTTTTGGCTCTGGCCCTAGTGGATAGGGTTGATGGGACCTGCTAATGCTGGGTTAGGGGAGCCACATGTCCCTCTTCCCTTAGGATTTGGCCCTGGGAGTTGGGGTCCCAGGAGCCTATTAAGGCTCAGGAACTGGTGCAGGATGCCCCCTCTCCTTTTTTGTTGGTTTGGCCCTGGGGGATGGGGTCCCCAGAGCATATTAAGGTTGGGGAGTGATCCTCCAGCCCCCTCCCATATGTATATATGTTTTGTTCCCAGGGGATGGAGTCCCGGGGCCCAAATGCAACCTTACCTGCAGCACTAAAGGCTGTATTTGTAGAATGGGGTTGTCAGTCTGTGGGTGATTGGCTGCCTGCCAGTCCAGGCTCTGTGGCCAACTCCCCGCTGCACATGGCCAACTCCCCACTGCACAGCATGGGGTTGGATGGCTGGGGCATGTGGGCCACGGGCCCTTTGGCCATCCCCTCCATGGTGCACAGCCAAAGGCTATGCGCATTGTAGAGTTAGCTGCCTGTGGAGACTTGCCATGGCTACAGAACCACCAACTCACTTCTGCGCACAACGAAAGGCCATGCAGGGTGGAGGGGTTGGCTTTGTGTTTAGTAACAAAAGATTACTTTATGTTAAACAAACAAAATCACTGAAAAAAACAAGGGTTCAAGTAATGTTATAGGTAGGTGAAATGTTCAGTAATAACGTAGTGTTTTGCGTCACCAAAGTCTGTGCGTGGCATGGGTTAGTAGGCTGTGTGTGGTTGTCTGCCTTTGATTGGGCTGGCTTCCGGGCCTGGTTCCAGGCTCTGTGGCCAACCTCCTGCTGGCTGCCTGGGGGTTGTGGTCCAGAGGCACTATGGCCACCCCCCATTGCCCACAGCCAAAGGCCATGCACATTGTGGGATTAGCTGCCCTGTGGCCAACCTGCAGCCATCCTCGCAGTGTGTGGTTGGCTACCTGTGGGGCGGTTGGAAGAAGGGCCTGGCCATAGGCCAGGTCCTGCGGCCAACTACCCTCCATGCACAACCAAAGGCCATGCTTGACGGGCAGGTTGACTTCATGTTTGGTAACAAAATATTACTTTACGTAAAAATAAAATAAAAAACACAAATTCACTGAAAAAAAAAAACAGAGGCTAAAGTAAAGTTATAGTTAGGTGAAATGTTCAGTGATAACGTAAAGTTTTAATCTAAAAAGAACACAAAAGTTTGCCAGTTATATTTATATTGATCTGAAGTAAATATAATTTATTCCCTAAAATAGCTATAACTTGCGCTCTCACCATGCACTGCTAATTACCCCACAGATTACATCACTCTTGACATCTTCTATGACTTCATTGATAATATCACTGCAACATCTCCAATGAAATTATTGATGACAAAACTGTGCATGGTGAGGGGCGAGGTATTGTTTCTGTAGGGCAAGTATGTCTTGAATTTTCAGGTGGAACACTGTCCCTGGGTGTTATAGATGATTGTCATGCAGAGATGAGTACTTCTGTGCCATCACACTGCCACTCTACTCTTGAAATGCATGTAGGATGCACTGACTTCATGTGTTTCCACATTCCTGATGTCCTGTAAGAATACTTTTTTGTGGTGCTGCAAAAGAAATCCTTACATATATACGTCAGTGAAGATTTTAGTAGTGACCTTGTTCTCCTGGTACGGATGCTAAAGAACTGCCAAACTAAGGATTCCTTCACAGGTGGTAAACATTGTTCCCGCTCTTTCTGAAGTCCTTTTCCTCGTTCATGCCATTTGAGAAGAATTCCCTCAGAAAAATGACAAATGACAAAAGAAGCAGGAGGGCCTAGCACAGGATGTCTTAGGAGAAAAGTGCTAATCCCAAATGAAAATGAAAGGGTCGGATCTTTAAGTAAGTTATGCTAGGCAGTGATTTCAATCATTGAGAGATCGTATAGCGTGTGTTATAGGTACAGCAGTATCGCAACATCAACAAAGAAGTCACATTCACAAAAAGACTTAAGGGATCCTCATCAATCCAGTTAGAAAAGCTCTAGGCTGAAACTGTAATAAAAACTTTATTTCATCCGAAACATAACTTTCAATATTTTTGTTGGTCTCTTGTTACTCCTGAGGCACTGGAACAGGACGTAAAACCCATATGGAACTCAGAATTAGTTTGGTGAAAAAAATAATACAGTTCATAACACACATTTATCTATTATTAACATTATAGCATACTATTGGAAATTCCCTATACAAACTAAGGGCAAAATTATGATTATAGTTTGAAAATTAGTTTTTGCCTTATGTTAAAAAACTCTAGGAATTCCCTGCCAAAAAAACAAATTTTAAAGTGATGTTACACTTAGATATTGTAAAAATATCTTACTTTATTTTTTTTTAAAACACTGAAATTCACTGAAAGAAATGTTTGGTAAATGGATGTTATTGTTAGAAGACAATGTTGGTCATAATAATGTCTTAAGCCCAAAAAAATACCTGTTAGAGTCCAGCAAGCCAACGTGCACTCCACCATGCACTACTTGTGACCCCACACATCACATCACACATGACAATCAATTAATCAAAGCATTTGTAAAGTGCACTACTCACCCGTGAGGGTCTCAATGCGCTGAGTGGGGGGGCGCTGCTACTGCTCGAACAGCCAAGTCTTGAGTGTCTCCTGAAGGTAAGTAGGTCCAGTCTGCCGCAGGTGGGTGGGAAGAGTGTTCCACATCTTGGCGGCGAGGTGGGAGAACGATCTACCACCGGCGGTCATTCTGAGGATGCGTGGGACGGTGGAAAGGGTAAGGTCAATGGAGAGAAGCTGTCGGGTCAGGGTGTAGAAGGAGAGCCGTCTGTTGAGGTATTCTGGTCCAGTGTTGTGCAGTGCCATGTTCAATGACATCGATTACACTATTAATGACATCATTGATAACATCACTTATGATGTCACTCAATGTACTGGGTTCAATTTACTCTACAAACCAGTACAGTATTTGGAATACGTAAATAAGTACTAAATGACACAGAATCATGCAAATAATTAATAATTACATAATCATATATTCTTCTATAAAATAATTATAATGGAGACTATTTTCTGTAGACGAAGAAGCTCCATTAGGTGGATAAGCCTCTACTCCCACAGCATTTTTTGTCATGTGCACAAGCTTTCACAGAGAGTTCTCTTCCTTCAGAAAACCAATACCCATTATGTGCCTAATCCCCTGCTATGCTCTGCTTTCAGGCTGTACACACCTCAGCACGGAGAGGCCACTTCCTCCAGACAGCAACACCCATTAGGTGGCCAAGCACCTACTGCCAACAGCCTAAACCCTTTGCACAAGTGTACACAGAAGGTTTGCTTCCCTGAAACACCCAAGCCCCATTAGGTGGCTGTAAGAAATTGGGCTATTAGTTAGGTAGAATTTGAGGCCTGCACAAGTAATAGGTCAACAATTTCTCCTTACTAGAAATGAAGCTCCCCATTATAGCACTTAACTCTCTCAGGGTAACAAAGTAGAGGAGTCCAAGGCCTACTCAGGGGATGTGGTGTGGGCTAGTTTTTGCTGGCACACAAAAATAACATTCAATAAAGGATTGTCCAGTCAGTGCTTTTTCTTTGTAAAAGGAAATGTACATTTATGGCACACACACATAGACATACACCCACACACACACTACTAAATACTACTGCATTTATTTACAAATACACACCTCAGGTAGATGGAAATATATTTGGTTATATCCTGAAATCACGTTTGACTCTTACCAGGTCATATCCCCCCACAATTACAATACTCATCCATCCAAACCATAAGGAACAACACAATATAGGAGTTGTCATGTTAAATTAAAACAGGTCTATTGGCTTTGTCAGGGGGTTGGTACATTATAATATAAGGCAAGCCTATTAGTTTTGTCAAGGGGTCACCACAGTAAAAAAAACAATGAGCACATAGGAAGGTTCACCATTATATAACTGAATTCAAAAACTATGTTTAAAATGCAGTGATTTTTGTAAATGAAACATTTGCAACATTTATGAAAAATGGCAGTCATTAATGTGATATTAAAAAGCATATAAAATCAACGTAACTTGGGTATGAGTCTTTCTTGTACAGTTTTAGGCCACATAAAATTCAGCCACAGAGCCAACTACCCGAGGTCTCTGCCCTCTCAGGCTGTAGAACAAACGTTCTAGCTGTGGAAGGCTTTAGGCATAATGTAAAAACTCCCAAATTAGGTTTCCTAAAACCTGGAGACATAAGGTTAAGTTTCAAAAGTTAGAGGGGGGCTTACTGAACCACCTGCAACTCCCATGTCACTTGCAAGACACAGTGGTGCCCCTGCTATCCTACCATTCACAACAAAGCACAATTCTTTATTCAAAATAAACCCCGCAGGGCACTAAGGGATGCTCCCAGGCCAGGAGCAGTGAATATGTAATTAGTGTGCCCTTCTGCTTTGTTTATGTACATCTGGTCTTTCTTTGTGTTTCCTGTGAGAGATGCCCTGGTTCGATTGAGGTCTCCCCAAACCTTCTGCCATGCTGAGGCAGCACGGGGAGCCCACTCCGGCAGTTGTATTCTCCAGCCTTTGTCCTACTGGGCGGGTTGGTCCCCTTCAGTCTTCTTTCACTGGGTGGGATTCTGCTTTTGGGGCCTGAGGATGGGGTCCCCGGCCCCTGCTCTTATCTTTGGGGCTGATGAATGGGTTCCCGGGCACCTTTCAAGCTAGCACAGGCCTGGGCGATTGGGTCTCTGGGGAGAGGGACCCACGGATTACCCTTCCAGGCAATTGGACACGAGGCCCTCACTACGAACCTGCTCACGGCACTATAAAACAACCCCCCACACACACCACAATCTCCTGCGAATCCTACGAACAGCATTCATAGCGATGATCCATTCACACAGATCCCATACACCACAGGCACTTCCACACTGCACACTCAGCACACACCACACACCTGCACATTTTTCACTAGGCACAAACCACACTCAAACACCAACCCCTCAACCCAACTGCACCCACATCCAAACACCTCCACCCCACCAACCACCCCATACTGCACCCTACACACACTACACTCCTCCCCACACACAACATGGCACATCTAAAGCACCCATGTTTCACTGACAATGAGTTGAGGGTCATGGTAGATGAAATCGTCAGAGTATAGCCATACCTTTTCGGAGCCCAGGTACAGCAAACATTGTTGGCAAGGAAACTGAGTTATGGCAGATGATCATTGACAGGGTCAACTCAGTGGGTACACACCCACGCACAAGGGAGAACATCAGGAAGAGGTGGAACTACCTATGGGAGGAAGGTACGTTCCATGGTGTCCAGGCACCAGATCGCCCTGAACAAGACTGGCAGTGGGCCCCCACCTTCACCCATTGAGTTAACATCCTTGTAGGGGAAGGTCTTGGACATCATGCATCCTGAGGGCCTGACTGGAATCATCGGAGGGCTTGACTCTGGTAAGTCAACAACACCCCCAGACACCAACCACTCCTGCCCAGTATGCGTCCCCACCACCCATCACTCCCCAATCCACCCCATCTCACACTTCTGCACCCCCCCAGGCACCCCACACCCCTCCCCTGCAATCCACACCACCCCACTGCCACCATCCCCACACAGTCACACCCTACTGCTCGGATACCAAGCACAATGCCAAGAACTAAAACTCCCACAATGCAACTCTCCCTACACATCAGAGAATCACAGTCCCACTTCACAGTGGAACACCTGCATGGAAAACCATAGCACATGCCACACCAACTGGGAGCCTCAATTGCGTTCCAACACATGGCAGTGACAGCAATGTTATCCACAATCCTCAACCCTTGAATGCACGTGGAAACAATGGCACAATCCGCATCCCCCAAACAATGTCTGGATTACTGCGGCTGTCATTGCCATCAATGGGAAGCAAGTTAGACTACACGATGCATCACATAATGGCCAATAAAGACATCTCCAAAATGGAACTCACTCCCTTTCCATCCACAGGTCCTGCTGCCACCCACCAGCAGATACCAGGATCAGACAGCCCTCCCCAGGATGAAGGCCCCAGCGGATGTCTGGACAGTGACGACTTGCCTGGCCCATCAGGGATGACTGGTCAGTCCATACCTAGCAGCCCCACCATGGACACACCGGACTCCCCCTCCATGTGGAAACTACACCACTGCCAGCCTTTCGTTCCAAAAGCAGTGCCCCAGGGATGGGTCAATCAGAAGTGTGCCCTACAGTACAGGGGTAAGAGTCAAGGGCACACACTCAAGACAATGAAGGTCCTGATGCTACTGGGATTGGGCACACTGGGTCAGGGGCACAGGGGGCCAGAGGTAGTGGTAGGGGACCTATGGTCCAAGGGTCGGGGCTGCCACAACAACAGACTGCCCAGGCGGTCCTTTCCCAAGTCCTGGGTGCATACCACCAATCTCAGGACACAATGAGCCACATACTCACAACCGTGCAGGAGAACCAGAGGCTGCAGAGGGAACACCATCAGGAGGCCATGCAGCAGTGGCAGGCCCTCAATCCCACAATGGCCTCCATTGCAGGGGTGCTCAAGGAACTAACCACCATCCTGCGTGAGTCCTCCACCCACCAGCAAAGCCCTTCTACTAGCCACAACCCAACAGAGACCTCCACTACAGCGGCAGCTAGTGGAATGGAGGCCCTGCCTAAGGACCTGCAGACCACCAGCACACCTCCCCCTGTAGATGCGGGACTCCCACACAAGCAAGAGCATCCAACCAGACATCCTGCAAGAACTGATGCCAAGACCTACACCACCGCCAGAAAGTGACCCTCTCCTTAACATTCTCCCTTGTGTGCCACGGAAACACCCTGTTGGCTGTCCACTGTCATCTCTCCATTCCCCCATGGCCCCCTATACTGGACCCGGACCAGGACTACACACAGCTGGCCTGACTACACTAATGAGTTCACCCACCATGAACCCACTCATAACCCCTTGAATGTGTCAGTCACAAATAAACACTATTAAGCACAGCTACTGTCATCCCATTGTCCTGCCAAAGTTTGTGAGAGTGACAGAAGGGGGAGCAATATGCAGCATGGATGATAGTGGACCAGGAAGAGGCTGGAGACATGTGTCAAGGGAGGCAACAGGTGATGCAGGAACCAGAGTGCACCACACAAATGTCCTGCAAGTAGAACAATACATATACACTACAATTACAAAGTCCCAAGAGTGAGTTGGCAAGTGTCACATGCCCATGTCAGGCCGACATACCCAAGACAACCATCCCCAATGGTCCTCCGATCACAGCAGCCAAAACTAAACTTAAGGCGTGTTCCACAGTTAATACAGTAATGTTGCACTGCCTCCCAATGAGGACTCTTAGAAGAGGTAGCAATACTGTTGACACCACAATGTATAGCACACATATTGCAGTTGATGTGGCAGTACAGAGAACAATGGAAAGCAGGGTGATAATTGAACTGAAATGTGCACAGTAACAACTCTATTGATGGGGAAATGTGACCTCCCCAAACCCACCCAGAGGTAGAGCTGCACCCAATTCCACTAGTGCTAACAGACACCTGGAGGATCTATGTCATAAGGCAGCCATGAATACAGGTCACACAACATACATCTGACACATGCCTGTAGCTCGTGGAAGTATTGTTGCGTCAACCCTGCTCTGGAGTTAGCTGCATCCTCATCATTTTCATCCTCTTCACTCCTTATCTCCCCTTCATAAACCACTGGTCCAGCTGCCATCTCCTCTGCATCCAGCAATGGGATCTGATATATCAGGGCCAGATTGTGCAGCATGCAGCAGGCAACCATGATCTGGCACACTTTCAGGGGTTTATAGAGCAGGGCACCTCCAGAGACGTGTAGATAGCAGAATCTGGCCTTCAGTAGCCCAAAGGTCCTTTTGTTCACACGCCTTGTCCTACCGTGGGCCTCATTGAAATGGTTTTCAGCATCTGTAGTTGGATGTCTCACAGGTGTCAGTAGCCAGGAAAGATTGGGATAGCCAGAGTCACCTGTGTGCACAGAGGTAGGACCCATGTCAAGACCAAGAGGGAGTTAGGGCAGAGCGTGAAGAGAGTTGAGTGTACAGGGGCACACATACAGTTGTATGCATACTGATGAGCCAGGTCGGGTCCCTCTGTAGGGGTGCCATTGTGTGTGGGACGTTGCTGTTCCGCAGAATGTAGGAGTCATGCACAGAACCAGGGAATTTGGCTGTCACTTGTGAGATACTTTGGTCAGCGAGACACACCACCTGCACATTGATAGAATAAAGGTTTTTTCTGTTCCTGAACACTTGTTTATTTCTCCTGGGTGGCACCAAGGCAATGTGTGTACCATCTATGGCCCCTATCACATGAGGGACATGTGCCAAATCGTAGAAGGCACCTTTGACAGTGGTTAAATCAGCATGTTGGTGGAACCTGCTATAGCAGGGCAGATGTCTTAGCATGGCATACAGTACATCCCTCAAAACGTTACTGAACATCGGCTGTGACATTACTATTGTGAAGCCCACTGTCATCTGGAAAAAACCCTTTTGCAAGAAAGTGGAGGACTGACAACACCTGTACTGTAGGAGGGACAGCATTAGGATGACGGATGGCAGGCAACAGATCAGGCTCCAACTGGGTCACCAGCTCCATGATGGTGTGATGGTTCAGGCAATATGTCTGAATGACTTGTCGCTCTTCCAGGGTGGCAAGGTCGACTAGGTGCCGGTACACAGGAACATGTCTCATCCTCAACATTGCACCATATCTGAGAATAGGAGCAGGAATAGGAGCGGGAGAAGTCAGAATAAGCTGCATTGACTGTGTGAACACAGTAAAGCTGTGCAATAGTTACAAAATATCAGCCATGACGCCGCTAACATTCAGCCACTATCCAGTAAATACACGTAAAATGGCAGCCACCTGTCCTGCATGCACAGGACAGATGGAAGTGACCTCATACCGCTGATGTTAGACGCTGTGGCGGTAGGCGGTCTCAACCGCCATGCAACTCCTCATTGGATAACATGTTTGTCTATGGGAGACTGGAGCCAATGGTGATCGTCGTCGGCATTGAGAGTGATATCTGTGGGAGACGTGACCGCCATTTCATGTGGCAATGCTCACTTGACTCCTGACATTCCTGCAAACAAGACCTCCACTGCGTGTGCTGCTGTGTTCTGACTCTGGTAGCCAAGATGCCACGTCCTGCAGGTGATAGGGCCCCAGCCTCCTCTCAGGAGGAACTTGAGAAGCTTGTGGAAGGGGTCCTACCCCTGTATGGACAGTTGTATGGGGCACCAGAGCAGCAGGTGGGTCTAATGTCACCGTCCTATCTGATAGTGATGTGGATGTGGATCTAATGCATTGGGACATGGCAGATAGAGTGGATGCCTGAAGTTGGGTGAGGAGTCTGAATGTTAATGGTGTGAAGACATGTGAGTGTGGGCATGAGATGTGTGTTGTCCAATGCTGTCCCTGTGATGCCACTCTACATGACTTTCTCATTCTGTCTATGTCACCCATGCAGGTCAGCGCCCATCAGAAGAAGAGGATTTGGCGGGCCATCGCCAAGCAAGTGCGGACCCTCGGGTCCATGCCCAGTGGAGCACCCACTGCAGAAAGAGGTGGGAGGACCTGAGCTGCTGGGCCTGGAAGACCGCAGAGGCCCAGCTGGGGATGTCCTCCCAATGAGGGAGGGGTGTCTGTCAGACCCTGACCCCCCTAATGGCCTGCATTTTAGCGGTTGCCTACCCTGAGGTGGATGGGTGCTTGAGGGTAGCACAGATGCCACAAGGGGGTAAGTACACACTCTGACCTCGTTAATGTGTTGCTTAGGTGGGTGTGGGTTGAAAACTAGTGGGAAGCTGTAGCGTAGGTACTAGCTAGATGCCTGTCCACTATGGGTATCAGTCACCCTGGCAGGATTAGCATTACAGATGTGTGCCCACACCATGCAGACAGTGACTCATGAGGGTAAGTACTTTCAATGTGCAATTTGTGTGGTCACCCTCAACCAAGTTTTGGAACCCACTCCCTGCCAACATCATCAGTACACCTGAGGTGTCAGGGCATTTTCATCTATATTTTCCGACCACTGTGCCAGGGGAAATAGGTGAGTCCTCACTCTGCTGCCATGTACTGTATGTGTAGTGAGGCAGAGTGGGGCAAGAAGTCAGTGTTCTAATTGTCAGTGGCTTAGTAGGCATGCTACCTACCCTTGCAGGATTCAGTTTATACAGGAGTATAGGAATTGCTTGCAAGTGTGACTAGTGTCGCTCACATTAAGTACATGGGTACAATTGTACCACCATCAGCAGTACACATCAGCATAGCTGAAGTTTATCCCATGGTCTCCTACTGTTGTACCATGTATAGGGGAGGAAATGGCACAGAGGATGATGTTGTAAATCTGTGTGACTGTTGTACTAGCATTGACCCATTGCACCCTGTCTCTCTCCCCCTCCCTTTCCTTCTCTGTCTTTGCGTGCATCAACATCACCTGGTGAAGGAGAAGGGGCACCTGTGAGTGGGGAACCAGGAGGCTGAATTCAGTGGAGATGAGGGGACCAGTGGGATGGAGGGTGAGGGGAGTGCCACAGGGGAGACAAGATCAACCACATCATCTTTCCTCCTTTGATGGTGGCTACCTGGCGGTGGAGGACCCATCTTGGACCACTCCAGTTACATCCTTGTCTGCCACCCCACATTCCAGCACTGTCCTCCCTGTAGCTCCCCACCTAGTTGCCCGTGCCTGATCACCCCGGAGGGTGGGCATCTCCTTCGCCGCAGGCACCTCTGCCCCCACCCCAGTCAACCCTGCAGCCCTCCATGAGGAGGCTATTGACGTCCTGAGGTCCATCTCTGTGGGACAGTCAACCATCATGAATGCCATCCAGGGACTGACATCGCAGATGCAGCAGACCAATACATTCCTGGAAGGCATTCACTGTGCCCTGGATGGCCTGCAGAGATTGTTTCAGGCTCTGGCCTCCTCATTGACGGCAGCCGGTGTCCCTTCTTCTTCTGTCCACCCTCCAGCTACCTGTTCCCAATCCCACATTCCTCTCCTCCTCTATCCAAGGCACATTTTCTGACCCACATACATCCACCTCGACAGACACGGTACGCAAGGACAAACATAAGTACCACAAACGCTACCACTGCCATGCACATACACACAACATTCAGGTGCAGACTTGACAACATCCACTCCCCACACCGACTCACCCACCACAACCCCCTCACAGCCACTAAACTACTCACACCTGCAGTCACCACCTCATCAGTCCCAGATCCTGCCACAAGTGCACTCACTGTCACCATCACAACATCCGACCCGCATACATTCACCTCATACACCACATGCGCACTCAGCAAGATTGTCAACACCCCCACATGCAGCACACCCACCCTACCTGCAGACACCACCACAACATTCACTCACACATACCCCTCCATCTCCCTGCATCTCCTCCCCCCTGCTCCCACTACATCTAAACGCCCACAGTCACCCACCCAACAGTCATGCAGCACACACATGGCATCCAAGCACGTACCTGCACCCAAATCACCTCCACATACTCACCTCTCAACCACTCTCTCTTCCTCCTCTCCCATACCTTTCTGCCATGACCGTCCCTGTGCCCCCACAAAACATTTTCTTCGTGAATTTTTCCTGTTCCGCACCAGTAAACTAGTCCCTGCCCTCCCAGGTGCCCTGTCACCCTCCCTACACCTCTGCCTTCCACCTCCCATTCCTCCCCTGGTCGCCCCCATGCCACTCCCCTACCTAAGAGTTCCACCCCCACCAAGTCCACAATCACCCCTCCCAAGCCCAAACCCAAGACCACTCCCCCAAAATCTAAGTCTAAGCCCAAGCCCAACCCCCCATCCAAGCCTAAGGACCCCCCTCCAAACCCAAACCTAAGGACCTCCCCTTCAAACCCAAACCCCAACCCCTACCCCCTAACCACTGAGGTGTCTACCTGTCCCATTGATGCCCCTGCCCAGTGAAGGCAAGCAGTTTGCAAACAGGAGTAAAGTTGGGCCCTCATTCTGTGCCCAGTCTGCAAGGGGGCACTATGGACATTATGGACTGGGCCCCTTTGTACATAGTTATTTATATTAGATTTTAATTTTTAATATATCGCACCACTGCACCATTGGTGTAGATGGTAACAACCTTGTCCTGGCTTTCCTTCCACTCAATTTACGTGCCACGGCTTCTGTGGACATACCTGTGTTCCTGAAGGTGAGGGTTCCCTTTTGAGTGATTTGTTTCCGCCAGGCTTTCTGTGGCGGTGCGACTGCCTCGGAAATCCTGGCAGTGTGCAGCCTTGTAATAGGGTCGTGGGAAACAGCCTCACCGCCAGCCTGGATATGCTTGCTGCCGACTGCAGTGGTCCCTCCAAAATGGTGGTTTGGGCGGCGACTTGGGTGTGTTCTGTTGGGTATATCCCCGTGCTCATAATATGCCGGTCCGCTCTGCCGCAGCAGTGCGACCGCCACCTCCACCGTTGCGGTCCACGGACTGCCAGACTCGTAATGACCACCCGAGTGTTGAGTCATCCTCCGGGGCTTTGGCCTTCACATCAGAAATTTAAAATGGAGTTGTGATGGAGACAAAAGAGGAACTTTAACTGAGCATAACTCAACCAGGATGGGGCCAATTTAAAAAATATCGGGCTCATTGTACTCCTGGTGGCATCTAGCCACCAGGAGCATTTTCAGCAGGCATTCTGGCCTCAAAGAGTGTACACTATGCGGGGGCTGGTTTCACTGGCTCCCTGAACAGGCTTCCTCCTGAATCTGTCCGTTGGTCCTCCTTCCTCCTGCTGAGCAAAGAAGTACAAGTCTTCCCCCTACTGGCCCTTGGGAGGTTTAAGGGGGCCAGCTGGCCCTGGAGAGACCCACTAGTTCTGGTATCTGCCACAGACAGCTTCCTTAGTCCATTAGGGCATCAGGGGCCTTGCCCTTCCAGCTGTCCATGGTGTTGACACTGTCAAAATCTAGATCCAAAGTCTTGCACTCCTTTGTGTTCTGGGAATGACACTGTTATAGCCAGTCCAGCCTGTGGGTGGGGAACAACCTTTTGTCTGACCCTAAAACTGGTTTGTCAGTTCTCCCCTTAACCTTGGGTTTGGTTCTAACCTGGCTATTGAGAAAAAAGGATGGTGTCAGGTCTCCTTGTATGTGGTGGGGATAGTCCCTTTGAAGGTTATCAGGGAGGGGCACAACTCCTCCCCAGCCATCCTGCCACAAAGACCCACTCGCTCTAAACCCAGGTCTCTTTCTGCACTATCTAGTTCCAATATGCAACACCAGTGGTAGAGCCATAATCAGCCCAGGCAGTTGGAAACTTCCAGAGAGTTTTGGCAGGAAGCGGCAAACTTTCAAAAAGTAGTATTTCTAAAGTAATGTAAAATCCAACCTCACCAATAAAGAGGATTTTAAATTCCAATTTGAAAACATGCAATAATTACTTTTTTAGCTGCTACGAATTTGAATGTATCAATTAATAAATGTAACTATGTAGCCCATTGTTTCCCTTGAGCAGCAGCAAGCCTTGTGACAGTGAAAATTGTTTTTGGGGATATTCCACAATAGGGACACGTTCAACATTATTTTTCTAGGTGACCTACTTTTGAATATCTGTATCCTACTTTTATGGGCAATAAGGACTACACATGGGTAACCTAAATATTTAAAAGAAATGTTTAGGCCTTTCAAAAAGGGTATTTTAACAGGTCGAATCTGAAGTTTAAAACTGTCACAGGCAGGTTACCAGTGTGCAGTTACCAGACTGTGCATGACTGCAGTCTCTCACGTGCATCCTGTACCCAAGTGCACACGGGTGTGAACACGTGTTCATGTATGCCCAATCTAGTGCACCTTAAACTAAGTGTGTCACAGTGGCCTTATCTTAAAAGACGGACACTGGTGATAAACATGCACGCCCAATTTAACATTGAATTACTGGGAATGAAACAGGGAGAATCACCCACAATGCATTTCCAAAATCGTGTAATTAAAAAGCAAAATGTCTAGGTGTACTAAATGGACATTAACCAATTGCAACATAGAAGGTGGCTTTCAGAGCTAAGAGCTGGTCGAACTTCGTGGACAGTTGTAGCTGTTGCATGAAGATCAAGTCATTGCTGGTGCTTCACGCTGGTGGTCACTGTGGCAGGCGTTGCTGAAGTGTGAAGTGCAGATCTTGCGTTGCTGGTCATTGCAGATGGTGGCTGTTGGTGCAATCAGAACTCTTTGCACCAGACTTGTGATAGTAACTCTTTGGCTCAACTACCTGCTCTCTGTATCTGACCTGCACTCCATCTTGGTCTGCCTAAACTTATTAATTTCTCCTGGTCTAGCATGACCAGATAACCGGGTGTGGCGCTCTCTGCTTCTTGGGCTATTTTCACTTAAAACTATAAAACTGAATACTCTGTTCTACTGATTGGATTTTTGTCATCCGGAATGATTTTATTTAAATGTACTCTTTTTTTCTAAACTGGTTTGGGATTTTTCTTGTGTGATGTTTTCACTTTATTTCTGTTTGTGTGCTGCATAAATAGTTCACACATTGCCTCTAAGTTAAGCCTGATTGGTTTTTACCAAGATACACGAGGGTTAAGTTCTGGTTAATTTGGTGACTTTTGTGGATCACCCTGACAAGGACTCTGGGTGTTGCTTTAGTGGAGCTTCCCCCCCTCTCAACCAATAACCCACTTTCTCACAGTGGTCAAGTCCCTACTGACACAGACTTCACACTGTGAACAACACTTCACTGAGAGCTCACTCCCTCTAGAGATGCAGGCCACTTTATGTGCCCACGACCCTACTAGGCACAATCTCAACCATGTGCCACAACTCTTCACAAAGATCCCACTTCATCCAGACACCCAAACCCCATTAGGCCACAAGGCCCCTACTACACATAACTGTTGCCATGTGCACAATGTTTCACAGAGAGCCAACTACCTCCAGGATCTCAAAACATGGATGGTAGTCAAAATCCCACTGTGCACAGCTTTTGTCCCATGGATGCCATAACACCCTTTCATGATTTACTATCTATCAATAAGAGAATGCATTCCAGCAGGATCATATAATGGCACTAAGACTTGCCACTTTGGATACAAAGGACTGCTAAAAATAGGGTAAGGTATAGTGTCTAGAGCATAAAACAAGACCTCCTACCCCACCACTGAGACAGTGAGCAATAATTGGGCTATTTTTGTCAAAATTTTGCACCGCACTTGAGCTACGCAAAGCAACGTAAGGGTGATGCAAAATCTAGATGATATTTACCAAGCCACGCAAGGTCACCTTACGTGCTCCTGAGGTGCTTAGTAAATCTGGAGTAACGCAAGGCAGTGCAAGTCACTGCCTTGTAACTCTGTCGCAGGGAGGTGTTCCATGGGTGGAGGTGTTCCCATGACTCCACCCACAGATTTTGTCATATTCCCAGATTAACCATGAATGGTAGACCTGGGAATGCATCAAAATGTTAGCCCTATCAAGGGGAGGCGTAACAAGGAGAAATATTTTTATTTCTCCTTGTGTTTTCCTTTTTCTACTTGTGCTGCAGTCTGCAACGCACATAAAAAGCGGACAAAGCCTTAAAGAATTTTTTTTGTCCTAGAAGGTGCCCCTTCCTACACAACAACAATCCTGCCTGTAATGCAGGCACCATTGCGCCATGGTGCAACGGTGCCTGCATTAGCACAAGGCAGGACATAGTGTGCCTGTGCTAGGAGAGGTCAGAAATGCACCATATAATGTAAAATATGGCATATTCCTGCTCTCTTGTTGCTTGACATTTTGATAAATATACCCCATTATGTCTTACATATAAATGGCCACCAGGATAAGTTACACTCTGTAAGTACCTAACCTGCACTGGTGTCCATAAGGCTCCACAGACCTATCATACTACAATGACTTAGCACATCTGCATCTAAAGACGTTATCGTAGGAGACAGGTGATTTTCTATTGGAGAAAAGTACTTTTTAAATTGGGTCTTGTGCACCCTTTGATTTTGCAAATTAAGATGATGAGTTTTCAGGACGTGTCTGCATTAGATTAGCTGTACCACACTCAGACTGTGTAGAGTACCACTAGGTGATTAGTTTGTAGAAATGCTGATGTTAGATGTCTATGTGCTTCAGCATGCATTTGGCTTGGTGTATAAGGATAGATCAAATTGTAATGTGGCACACATATTGTTTAGTGACATTGCTGTGGCTGTGGCAGTACCAAGGTTTGTCCACCATACAAATTATAAGACCTTGTCCACTGTGTATCCAGAACCAGATCTCTGATTTGTTGGCATTTAATAGGAAGCTTTCCCACAACTTTAGTAGTTATGGCTACTGTAGTTTGTTATGTTGGGTTGGCTTCATGACTCATTTTTTAGGTTGAGATGGATCTT
Organism: Pleurodeles waltl; assembly: GCF_031143425.1. NCBI lineage: Eukaryota > Metazoa > Chordata > Amphibia > Caudata > Salamandridae > Pleurodeles > Pleurodeles waltl. Next base: position 603,312,878 of record NC_090449.1, read on the forward strand.
GTTGTTATCTGTGTATACAAGTAATTCTAGGTAGTAATGTTTGAATGGCTGTAAATGTGGGAATGAATAGATCCTGAAAAGAGAACAAGCTGGCTGTATTCTGATGTTGGCCATAGTTTTGGAGTACTGATCAGATTCTATTGAGAGTCTTGCCATAGGTTATTATCCAGTCTCCCAGCCATTTAAGCAAAATGTCACAGGGTGTTCCGACAAAATATTGTATCAAAAATATTATGAGACCCAAATATTGTGTAAAAATCCTGTGACGTATGTAAAGGGTAAGAATATAGTTCTTAAAGTCTTTTAAATGTTTAAAAAATAGTTGTACATAAAAATGTTTTTCAATATTTATTTGAGTTTTATCAATTTTTGTGTTATAAATTGTAAGTATTTTAATGTTAAGCATGTCTAATTATTTGTATTGCTTTTAATTTCATAAATAATCTTAAGGTTTTTTTAATTTGTAATTTTTTGGTGGGTTATTGGGTTTGTAGGGGAATAAAGTAATATATTTTTTAAAGTTCTATTTCTTAATTGCTTTTAGCATTTTAAATAAGTTTTAATGTATTTGTTAATTAGAAATGACAGAATTATGTAATTTCTTTAGTTATTTACATGATAATTTTAACAATGTGGTAATAATTTACAATATTATATTTAAAATTGGTCTTTAATAATTAATTTTATGCTTATACATATTTGTAAATGATGTGTATTGTTATTTTTTCTGTAATTCTTTACTTTGTTTTATGATTGTTGGAATATTAAGGTGCTAAGGAGGGAAGTATTTTAAATCTATGTTTTAAATATTTTAATTGATTTAGTTTTAAAATAATATTTTATGTAAAACTTTATATTTTCAATTAATATATTTTGTTTTAATAATGTTTACAAATTATATAATGTTAGAAAAGTATTTTGTATTTGTTTGTGGAACTATTTTTATGTTTTTATTATATATATATTGATCAAATAGAAGATGTAAAAGTTTGTTATGATCTAATGAACAACTTAGAAGATGATGAGATGACGTCAACCCAGACATTGGAAACAATTGGAATACCAACCAATGTTCATGAATATAGCCAGTGCAAACCAGTTTCAAAATTTTGTCCTGTTTTAAGTCCAGGAAATAAAGTGGATCTATTTTATGAATTGGTTATTAATGATTTGGAAAAATTAGAATATGCTGAATCTTCAAAAAGAGGAGAAAATCTAACCATTTCTGAACGGGAAGCTTTAAAACAATTGTCGGATAACCAAAATATCATTATCAAACCCGCCGATAAGGGAGGTAATATTGTGATTCTTAATCAAAAGGACTATGTCATAGAAGCAATGAGACAAATAAATGACAAGGAGAGCTATGAAAAATTGAAAAATTATCCCACGAACTATATACAGGCAATGATCGTAAAGAAATTGGAAAAATGGCGCAATGAATGTCTGATTAATGAGGAAGAATTATAATATCTAAATCCAAGATATCCAATATTGTCTACCATTTATTTTCTTCCAAAGATCCACAAGACATTAATTAACCCTCCAGCAAGTCCCATCATCTCTGGGTGTGGATCGTTGTTCGAAAATATATCTAAATATGTTGATCAATACGTTGCTCCTTTAGTCTCCTCTCTCAGTTCGTATATCAAAGATACAGGAGACTTTTTACGAACAATAGACAATCGACATTCAATGGCAATCGGGATACAAATTAGTGAGAGTGGATGCAGTGTCACTATATACATCAATCAGACATGAAGTTGGACTAAATGCATTAAAATTCTTTTTACGACAAAGAAAAGTTGAAGAAAAAAGTCATTCGGAAATGTTAGTGGAGATGGTGGGGTTATGCTTTACTAACAATATCTTTCTATTCAATAAAAACATCTACAAACAAGTGCGCGGTACGGCCATGGGAATCTCCCTCTCTCCAAGTTATGCCAATCTAACCTTGGGGTGGTGGGAGAGAGAAATAGCATGGCAGGATGGATATTCCGGACATCTGGATAAAGTAGTATTATGGCTACGCTATATAGACGATCTATTTCTGATTTGGAATGGTACCAAGGAGGAGTTTGCAATGTATTTTAAAATCTTGAATGAAAATGAATATGGTTTGAGCTTTACTTATGACATCAATGAAAAACAAATTGATTTTTTGGATATAAGAGTATATATAGATAATGATCAAATCAATACAACTGTATTCAGGAAAGCGACTTCCACTAACAGTGTTTTACATGGGAGTAGCTTTCATCCTAAATCCTTGATAAAGAGTATTCCATTTGGCGTATTCCTAAGAATGAGACGTAACTGTTCTAATGATAAAGAAATGGAGAATCAATTCAATATGGTACGGAAACGCTTCTTGCGCCGCGGATATTTAAGAACCAACATTGACCTGAGTGAGAAGAGTACTAAGAGGATGCCTCGACAGGAAACACTGATGGACAAGGGTGTAAAAAGAGGAAGTGATAAGTGAGGAAACCTGTCCGCGCCTAATTCTCACTTTCAGTAAAGAGAGCAAAGCAATAGAATCAATTTTTAGAAAACATTGGAAGATATTGAAGAGTGATCGAGATCTGGCAAAAAGAATAGGTGGAATTCCACAAATATCCTATAGGAAATCACGCTCATTACAGGACATATTGGTAAAAAGCCATTATGAAGCACCAACTACAAGGAACTGGCTGAAGAATGAAACAACTGGCTTTTATAAATGCAATAAATGCAAAGTGTGTCAAATTGCAAGAAATACCAAAACTTAAATTGATTACAATGGAAAGGCCATGAATATCTTACAAAGAATCACCTGTGACAGCCAATATGTAGTTTACATGCTTGAATGTGAGTGTGGATTGAGATACATTGGTAGTACAATCTGTCCATTAAAGAAAAGGATCTTAGAACACACTAGAGCGAATACCAACAAAGACATGAGCTACACAATGGCAAAACACTTTGCGAATTTCCATACCAATGATTGGAGATCATTACGATTTATACGTATAGCACAAATGAAAAGAAACAAGAGAGGAGGAGATAGAATTCGGAAACTTAGACAAATGGAGAGCAAATTTATTATTCAGCTCCGCACGAAGATGCCTTATAGATTGAACATGGGCGAAGAATTACATGTACATTTGTGATTCTGATAAATGGTTAAATATATGACAACAATGGCATTCATGCGGGTAGGCCACTGACAAAATACTATGAAAAAAGCACATGACATCCTAGTCGGATAATGATAGGTATTACATTGGAGAAAATTGATATGTGTTCACCTAGGATCGAGAGAGTAGAACTTAACAGATAATTTAATAAATCTCTCAAGGTCATCAACAACATATTGGTATGTTTTAGTTAGAAATGCTGGAACACTATAGTGACACTAGCTCTGAATATATATATGAAAAATGGAATAGATGTCATAAGGAAATTTGTGTCACTTATGTACAGCATCTTTGTTTAATACAATATAGTAAATGATCAGTGGTACATATAAATAGTATTAAGTTATGAATTAGAAACTGAATGAAATGGCACACTAGAGGAGAGCACACCCAACAAGTATTATATTATGAGGCAGGCGGTTTTTTATCAGCACTACCTTATGTAATTGTTATGTTTATTCGTATTTTTATTGGTACTTATTTTTAGTAATTGTATTTAAAATTAGGAAAATTATAAAAATGTTTTTTAATTGGTAACTACACTATCCAGGATGCATTGCAAATAATGTAGTACTATGGGGTATAAATAGCAAAAGGGAAAAGGGACTCATTCACTGTGAACAAGACTCCTTGGGGAGTTGAAACGCGTTGGTGGTTGTTATTTTGGCATTAATAAATAGGCACTATTGAAACTTCATGGAGTGTAGTGAATACTTTTGGTGAATTGTATTCTTCGAGATTGGTCCTCTCTGTCACTGGCACCGGCAGTGGAGTGCACCACCCAGCAACCTTTAGACCTTCCTTGTTTGAAGATATATATATATATATATATATATATATACACAACATTTATTTTGGGATAATTTAGGATAGGGAAAATACATTTGAGCTCTATAATGTGTAATATGTTCTCTTCTGTTGCTTATGCTGGAGTGGAAATAGAGGTTCTCACTCCCTTAAAATCTAACACTTTCCTTACTGTTTTTTGTGTTGGAGTGGGGATAGGAAATCTGACACCTGAAAAGTCCAACATGTTCCCTGCTGTTGCTCATGCTGGAGTGGGAATAGTATATGTAGCCTCTTCCGTAGTCCAACACTTACCCCACCATTGCTTGGGTTAGAGTGGGGATATATTCTGACCCCTCCAAATCTGACCCCTCAAAAAGTCCAGCATTTTCCCAGCTGTTGCTTATGTTGGAGTGTTAAAAGCAAATCTGACCGCTCCAGAGTCCAAAAAGTTCTCTGCTGTTGCTTATATTGGAGTGGAAATAGTAAATCTGACCACTCCATAGTCCACAACATTCGCTACTGATGCTCGGGATGTGATTTTACTCTTCCAAGTCAATTTTTTCAGATTTTTTAAAAAGTTGTTTTAATTTAAGTTTTCTCTTTTAATTTAAAGCTATCTTTAAGTAATAGTTTTAATTATTTTGTAGGAATTTGGTATTTACTTCTAATGTTGTTGTTTTATATATATGTAAATATTTCATTTCCAATGTTTGCTATTATAAATACTTGAATTCGTTTTTTATAGTTATGTTTGAATAATATTTTTGAAATATTGTTTAGTATTTTCTGCAATTACTTAAGTATATATTTTTATTTTATATTTGCAAGTCATATGTTTTTTATATTTTTCTTTTATAAGTATATTTTTTACAAATGCAAGATCATTTTTAAAGTTGACATGTTTTAAAGTTAATGTAATCCATAATAGTAAATGACATACATACCCATTTTTGACAATATTTTTGCCACCTACATTATTGTTGGCAGTAGTTTTGACTTTATGTACTAAGGGCCTCATTACTAGTGTGGCGGTCCGAGGACCGCCAGATTCGAGTTCACGATTGAACCACTGCACTCCGGGCGATCTGACCGGTCAATTACAACCCTGGCGGTGGACCTGCTAGAGGACCCTTGTCCCCGCCGGGAACATGGTTCCCGACGTGGTGAGGGTGATATGAGTTGTACTCAGACAGGGTGGTGCTGAACTCAGCGCCGTGTGGCTGATTACAACTCCCCTCACTGCCAGTCTTTCCATGGCAGTTTCACCAGCTTGGAAAGGCTTGTGGTGAGGTTGTGCTGGGGACCACCGGGGGACCCCTGCACTGCCCATGCCATAGGTCTATGGCATGGCATGGTTGGTGCAGGGGCCCCCCTGCCCAGCAGCATTGGAATGCGCACTATTTGCTTTGCAGACAGTGCGTGTTCGGAGGGTGCTGACTGGCTCCCTCTGTTTTACGAGATAGGATTCTACTCCTTTGAGGGAGCCGAGTGCTATCTCGTAGTACTGTTCCCGCCTGTTTGACCTGCGGGAACATTGTAATAGGGAAGGGGGGTAATGCGGTGGCATCCTCCCCACAAGTTTGGCGGTCACGTGTTGGGACTGTCAAACTCATAATGAGACCAAAAATATGTCAGGTCAAATTTTTGGCAACATTTTTGTTGCTGATATTTTTGTCTGTGATGTTTCCTTAGCCAACCTGTCACTGTCAACAACATTATAGTTTGCCTTGGAGTTAAGCAGTATAAGTGGTCCACACTATTGTTTCCCCAAGTAATGTAAATATTCTCATTTTATTTTCAACTATTTTTGTTGATTTTTCCCATGTACAATTATTATTCTCTTTTTATTTTTACCACTTTGTATTGATTTTCCTTAAAGTGGCACAACAATAAATAACACATTTGCATAATTCATGGTTATGAAGTACAGGAGTTGGCTATGAAAATTGAGCTCTGCAGATTATAATTAGTTTACTATCTTCTACCATAAGGCATGGCATATAATAAATGGAAACATCAAAGTAGATGTAAGGTGAATCCAATATCCATTACACCCTGTCCTTGAAATCCTTGTAGAAAGAAAGAAAGAGTAAGAAGAAAGAAACACGAAGAAAGAAAGAGTAAAAAAGGGAGTAAGAAAGACAGGGAAAGGAAATTAAAGTGGTGTGGGAGAGTCATTATAATTTAATTCCAGTATACCTAACAATTTTAAAAGGGTGTTTTATATGTGGATCCTTTACTTTGTAATGGTTAATAGCTGATGTCTCAGGCCACTATGGCAAGTTTATGATCAGGTTGGGGGGATCTATGTATGAATTAACCCATTTTCTCCCTGAGTCATTTTGGTGAGGGTGTTATGCAGGAAATGGTGCATGCCGAACATCGTCATCATAATGAACTTGGGCTCTTCATATGTGCACTCTTTGTGCAGCATAACCACTCTCACGAAAAGCATTTCTCCATTTGGATAATATTGTTTTATCTCTCATTGTCACAGCCAAGTCCAGAAGAGGTAGATAAAGTTGACTTAGCTGTGGTGAGGACGGTGTTGCATGTATGCCTAAATTAAATCCTTTCTGATAGTTTGTAATACAAATGTTGCACCCACTGTGCATCAGAAAGCAAATTAGTGACCGTGTAGTATGTATATTTGGGATACTACTCATAGACAACTGCATTTCAATAGTCATAATTGTGCTATGGTGCATATTTGTATTATATGGAACACTGACTGCCTGATTATGACTTGGGTGGTATTTTGGGAAGACTACCGCGGTGGTGGCCACCAAAAGACCGCCATGTTGGCAGTCATCTGACTGCCGTATTAAGAGTCACACTGTGAAAACCGCCATGAAACAGCCGAATATCCGACACCGCCAAGACACAGGAGGGCTGAAAAGAGGCAGTTCCACCGCCAGCACCACCAGGCCAACACAAATCCACCCACCAGATTACGTGCCACAAATCAGCACATCGGTTCTACCATGGCGTTAAACCATTGGCGGTGTTCACTGCTGCGGCCAAAACCCTCTACTGTCAGAACACAACACCACATTGGAGAGTTTGAATACCCCACATATGACACACATCCACACACCAGACACACCTACTCACAGCACTATATAACACACCCCCACACAACCCACAATCCTTTGCAACTAAAATTACATTCAAATACACCAAGAGCAGGCAACAAGAGAGAGAGAGCACCCTAACACCATAGTCATTTAGCAGTCAGAAGTCATATAGTGGCACAATTGTGCACATTGTTGTTTGGACTGGCCTATGGCCTTTTATACTGTACATAGTATCACTTTATTTGCATATTTATATCTGCAGTATATCTGGGCCAACCAGTTGGTTTCATTGTCACATATTTGTCCTGTCTTTCTTTCCACATGGCTGTTTTGGTCTTGCCTGTTTTGGTTTGTGTGTGAGTGACTTTTGTGTGTGTGTGTTGGTTGTGCTGGCAGTTGTGTCTGGGTAGCATGTGTGGGTGTGGCCCTGGCATCTGCCCTGTTGTAATTGCTGTGTATGGTGTATTGGACTTGTTTGTGAATGGTAAATGCATTTATGTTGCTATTTTGTGTATTTTTGTGTTCACATGTGTTATTGGTAGTATTGTGTGCCTTTGTGTGGCTGTACTGTATGCATGCATGTGTGTGGTGATTGGTATATCAGGCCCTTTGTGTGGTGTATTTGCATGGTATGGTGTATGCTTTGTTGTATGGTTGTGTGATTGTGTGTATTGGTTGTCAGGTGTAGTTATGTGTTTTTGTATGTAGTGTCAGGTGGAGTTGTGTATTGTGTTTGCTTGGAGATGTTCAGTTGTTTGATTTTGTGGTGTTGTGTTGCTGTGTATTTTTGTGTTCCACGGTGCCGGTGTTGTGTGTCTGCAGGTTGTTGCGCATTTTGTAAGTGTGTGGTGGCCGTGGTGTGTGTAGTATGTGTGTGCATGTGTGTATGTGGCTGTGTGTGAATGTGTTTATCAGTGTGAGGTAATGTGTGTGTGTGGTGCTCACCACCCATCCCGGATGTGTATGTTGTGTGTGCTTGGATACTTTGCCTTTTCCATACAGTGTCAGGTAGGTGTTTGTCGTTGTCGCTTTTTCTGGAGTCGTTGGACGAGCAGGGGCAGCGGGAAGACGTGTAGTTCTTGTTCCATGGCGGATCCGGATGAGTATGGCTTCCTGGAGGTGAGTGTCTCCTTTGATTGAATTGGGTTCTGACAGGGTTTCTTTGGTGGTGCGACTGCGGCAGAAACCTTGGCTGTGTGCAACCTGGTAATGTGTCCGGCGGGAACATGGGGGTCTGACAGCCTGAAGGTGGCTACCATCGTCCGTGGCGAGCTGACCGCATTTGCGGTTCTGGCGGTTGTTTGGCTGAGTTATGTAGTGAATACCGCCATGGTCATAATTTGGCAGTCTTCTCTGCCGATGTGTTGGCGGTATGACTGCTGCTGCCAACATGACGGTCCTGAGACCTCCAGACTCGTAATGACCACCTAAATGTGGCTATGAATGCCTAAATGTTCAATGCACAGTGGTGTTTCTGTAGAAACTGTATGCTGAGAGTCATGAATACATAAAAAAAGAAAATTCCTTTTAAACGCTTCTATGGATGTAACTGGAATTGAGACTGCACATTACAACTATTAGTATTCAATTTAATTGGGATATGGGAGTCCTCAGACCTGTCCAGGTACCAGAAGTTGTAAATGAATCAAGGGTAAGCAACATGAAATGTTCCTTAAAAGATTATCTACAAAAACCAAGGCTGTCCCAACAAATTCAACAGCATTTGGGAAAACTTGGTGGAATGCAACGGTATTGATTGACTTAGGAAATGGAAGAAAATGTGGCTAAAACTTTCAAACTGTATATAAATGAGAATAGGACCATTATAACATTATTGAAATGGACTATATACCCCTAATCCTGCATGTCTGCACTTGATGCACCAGGAGAAGCATTGATCAGATATGGATACGATAAACTGTATATCATGCTACTCATAGGGATGGTTTTGCTACCTTGTACTGAAGAGGTATCTATACATGGCTCCTTAATGAGAAATGTTTTTTTGTATGTGATTATGTACTAAACAACTTTCTACATGACACTTTTAATTCGACTGTGCTTGTTCATAAATAGGAATTGCATTTGAATGGTCTAATTTATCGATTGAATGATGCCAAAGATCTTGATGAGTTTGCTTTCTTGTCTTCATGTGCCACTCCAAAGCTATTTTTAATTATGTAATTTTTGCAAGATTTGTATTGTTTTGTTTAAAGAGGCAGTACTTAAAAATTAATGGTATAATTAACTGTGGGTCTAAATGTATTGTAAAGTTAAGTAATCTGAACAACAAAATGATGTGTAATAGCTATCATCCATTTCAGCATTTCCTGTAAGTAATGCATGTGTCCTTTGTAATCTGTGTTCTAGATTTGCCCATTGTGATCACGGTCCTTGCTGTATTTGGAAAAATGCTAATATCATGCTCCTTTTCTGCTTGCTATGTCTACGCTGCAGAATTATTCCCAACAGTCATCAGGTATGTGTTTATCATTCCTTGAAAATGTATACAGGTGGTTGGATCAAGTGCTATGGTCAATAATTTAGAGGTGGTCACTGTTCAGTACACAGTGGTCACTGCCACTAGTGGCTTCATTCCACTGGCACCCAGCATCTTGCCAGAGGTATGCCACAACATTGCACTGGCATTTCAAAAGAACTGCAGGTCTCATTGTTTACACAGTATGGACTCATAGGCCAGTAATAATCTGCAGGGAATAATTATAAATACACACTTTAAATACATACACTTCAATTGAAAGACTTGTTTATTTCATATCCTGTTTTTAATAAATTGGATAGAAAGCAGGCTAAATGAATTAAACTGGTGAATTGATTGAAAAAAAGTATTTCAATTTGAAAAAAAACACATCGACTTTCATAGCCTTAAATCCCGTGGCTGGCATTATCACTAATCCCTTACAATTCCTAGACTAAGCTGCACTGTGAGATATAAAAAAATCTTGCTCAAACTACTTATTTCTTTTCTTAGTTGTGTGCTTTTAAGGGTGTACAATGAAGGTGTACATGTGTGGGGAGTTTGAGAGGTGATCTCCATTTAGCCAAACTTTGATACAAGGGAAGTAGACCTGTACCTTCCCTTCACTTCCTGTTTTTTATCACTTGTGTGTCTATTGAAAGTCCATTAGAGCCTGATCCACTCCAGCTTTTCAGGATATCTACATCATGTTTATTTACATGCAGTTAATGTAAAAAGTAATAATTTGCATAGGCATGGTGTAATGCTGAGGAAACGGCTCTATAGACTTGAAGATTTAAAAGACTTAAAGAGGTACACCACTAACACCTAAAACAGGGAGCTTCAGACTAACTGACTTGTGTCAGAACTCGAACAACTCCAAAACAAGATTTACATCCCAAGCAACCTACTAGCAATAACCTTCTTAACTCACCTCCCAGTTTTCCCCCGAAGATTAAAAAGAAAAAACAAACACAATTAATACAATTTGACAAACTAGAACAACAAAGAAGAATGTTTAACTAGAATACATTTTATACAGTAACATGCATATTCATCCACACTGCACTGTAGAAGAAACATATCCGATATAACAGCTACAAGGAAGATCATAAACATATAACACAAATGATAAAACAAACAATCAAGAGTGGATTGAGATAATAAAATCCTTGTGTTCCTATAATTCTGACAATAGTCAGTTGGGCTTCTGAAGCTCTCTGTATCAGGTGTGGATCGTGTACCTCTTTTCATCAAATGTATCTTTAAGTGTATTGCCTGTTTCCTCACCATTACATTGGCGATGAGGATAGAATAAGAACCCACTTGTAAACATTGATGAACAAATGTCCAGAGTCCTCAATACAACCGGGCAGATTTGCCTCCTTTTATAGATACATTTACGAATGATGCAGAATTTGGAGAAAAGATGCTGACTTATGTGGCAGCAGACAATGTAGGGAAGAAAATGTGCATTGATATTCGTTGATGTGTTGTAGCCTGCCCCTCCACTAGCAATGTCTCAGGACATTACCATTTCCGTCTACATAAAATGAATGTTCAAAGTTGAATACTGCTCGTGCATATGCATTAGATTTAAAGAGTGTACTGCTTATGGCTAAAGTACTTATACATATTTTTCATGCTGGGTTAATCTAGAGATATTGTATGGGCCTAGACTTGAGCTCTGAAAGGTACCAGAACATTTTGCAAATTACACCACCATGTTGTATCCCATTGTCTTTTTATTTCCATCCGTCAAGTAATGTTTAAATCCTGTGAGGTTTCAACAACCGTTCAGATCTATCCAGGGGTGGCTCCTCCAAAATGGCGAAGGAGCATTGGCCCACTGGCTGCGAGCTAGCAGCAGAAAAATAGAACAATATTTTATCATTGTTTTATTTTTCAGCTGCTGGCTGAGCCAAAATGTGCAGGGAGGGGCGGGCAGGGCCATGGGAGGGGGGAGGAGGAGTGGAGTGAGTGCACTTAAGTGCACATGTCGGTTTGGCCAGCCTTATTAGGCTGGCCAAACAACATGTGCATTTAGTGTTCTCCAACCCGGCTGTGTTGCACAGCTGGGTTGGAGAAACAGCACAGACTCCAATGCACTGTCTGAGCAGCACACAGAGCCACTCAGACCAATCCTGGTACTCCTCTCAGGTCGGCCAAATACGCATGCGTACTTAGGTTTCTCCAGCCCAGCTGTGTTGAACAGCCGGGCTGGGAAAACTGCACAGACCCAAGGCTTGTGTCTGAACTACAGTGACTGCTGCTTAGGCCAAACCTGACGCTGCTTACATGCAAGCTTTTGCATGTAAGCAGTGCCAGGGTTGCTGGGGAACCTGTGCTGGTTTCCCAGTGAATGCTGGGACAGCACATGGAAGGAAGAGGAGCGAGAGGCGGCAGGCGACAGAGACAGCGGTAAGGTAAGTTTTTTAATTTTTTTTATTTCCCACCCCCTCTGTCTCCGTCCCCTTTACCCCGCTGCTTCCTCCCCCTCTCCCTTTGAGAGCAGGGTTCAAACCCAATGTTTCTACATTAATTGTGATATTTGTGTTATTGGTCTCACATGGTTTGGGGCATATTTTTAATTTCCCCTTCACCCACTCATTTTGAACACCACCACAGCTTTGCTGGACACGTTCTTACATTTCTTCATTTAGACAGTATTTTTTTACTTTAACTGGTGTTTGGCTATGATATGTTATATCCCTACATATCTTTCGCAACTAAACCAGTCTCAGCTTCTCTTTGACTTTTTTTCTAGTAAAATTGCTGCACACTTGCTACTGCTCTTGACAGTTCTATAAAAGAGGTCACATAGATTTTCTCTGGCTTTTTTCAAATTTTAGCCATTGTAAAGCTCAGCAGTGTTCATAAAAATGCTATTAAAATTCCAAAATGAGCTGAGACATTCAAATATATACATTTATATACCAGTTCACCTTAAAAATGGATCCTAAAAATAAAGGAAATACAAATGCCGAGCACCCCACCACAGCAACAAAGTAGTTACAAGTTGGGAAGTTCGTGCCACATCCTTATCAATCTACCCATTCCTGAAAACCTTACACTATCTGGGTCTACCATTAACAAGAGAAATTGGATTAATATTTTTTACTATTCCATTTACTTTATCAGAAACATGGCTTTGCTACTGGAGCACCCCACATACACTCCGGAGAATTGGTTACTTTTTTCGTAATTTGATGCCACTTAGTTGGTTTCATAAGGCAGCAAACCTGAACTTGACATCTTAAACCACCAACAATTAAAATAGCATTCCCTTGCATAACTCCTTTTTATTTGTCTCCTACCTGTCCCTAAAGGTTATACATTCTATTCCCAACAAATTTCTCAGGAGGCCACTGCAGCTTGCATCACCCATTGTCCCGTGTCCCGGTCAGCATTGTTAAACACCTTTAACAACGTTACCTACTAACCAACACACTTCTAAGTATTTGATAATTTGGACTCTTTCTGTCACATAAAGCAGTAGGATTGACCTGGACGTAGTGGTATCAAATGTAAAAACATTCTGCTTATTTCTTCTGTTGCCAAAAAAGAAAACAGATCGCGCCACCATGTGGTGGACTGTTATAAATATGTGTCAGTATTAAGAAATTAGTGCTGGTGCCCTACACTACAAACATGGATATAAAATAAATTCTAGGTTTTATAACATACTAAATCTAATTATCAAGAATAAACACATAGCAGTGAAATGAGGTGCCATTTTGCAATATTACCATTTGGTTAAATGACCAAAGTTAATAAAGCAGTGCTCAAAGTAACAGCTGCAGGGAAGCAGTACCATAGGGCATGGGAATATGCAATGCACACGATTCAGGCCCTCATTGCGAGTTTGGCGGTCACTGGAACGCCACGCCGGCAGTCGCACTGCCACCAGGCCGGTGGTGCAGACCGCCATATTGTGACCACGGAAGTGATCCAACCCCAACACAGCCAAGTCACCCCCAGTTCCGTCAGTGCAGGCAGACTGCCGCCGATGGCGGTGGCCATCTCCAGGGGACCAATACACTGCCCACTATATTACAAGTCGGCACACCGCCAGGATTTCTGGGGCAATGCGACTGCCATGAAAAGCCTGGCGGAAACTGGTAGCATAAAAGGAGACACTCACCTCCAGGTACACTGACGCGTCTGGGGTCGCAATGGGACTCAAACTGGAAGTCTTCGCAACTGCTGTATCTCGTCATACACCACCAGGACCAGCGATGACGATGAAGACGACAACCGTAGGTACCCCAAACTAGCACACACCAGAGGGAAGGGCAGTATTACACACCCACACATAACACTCACACCCGGCACGGACAGCGCTGGCCACACATATGCAAACAAATGCCTGTATCAACACACACAGCTACAGACACACACGCACCCACTACACAAATGCATATGCAAACTACACACCCCACGGCAACCAGACACGTGCCACTCACACAGCACACACATCACCGCCACTGTCAAACTCAGCCATACACAACACCCCACAATTCCACAACAACAGCAACATCACCAACATTAAACACATAGGGGGTCATTCTGACCCTGGCGGTAATTACCGCCAGGGCGGAGGTTGGCGGTAGCACCGCCAACAGGCTGGCGGTGCACCGCCGGGCATTCTGACCGCGGCGGTACAGCCGCGGCCAGAAGCGGAAAGCCGGCGGTGTACCGCCGACTTTCCGCTGCCCATGGGAATCCGCCATGGCGGCGCAGCTTGCTGCGCCGCCATGGGGATTCTGACACCGCATACCGCCATCCTGTTCCTGGCGGTTCGCCCGCCGGGAACAGGATGGTGGTATGGGGTGCCGTGGGGCCCCTGGGGGCCCCTGCAGTGCCCATGCCAATGGCATGGGCACTGCAGGGGCCCCCGTAAGAGGGCCCCACAAAGAATTTCAGTGTCTGCTTTGCAGACACTGAAATTCGCGACGGGTGCAACTGCACCCGTCGCACCTTCCCACTCCGCCGGCTCCATTCTGAGCCGGCGTCCTCGTGGGAAGGGTGTTTCCCACTGGGCTGGCGGGCGGACTTTCGGCGGTCGCCCGCCAGCCCAGTGGGAAACCCAGAATGACCGCCGCGGTCTTTTGACCGCGGTACGGTCTTCTGGCGGTTCCCGCTTGGCGGGCGGCTACGGCCGCCCGCCAAGCTTAGAATCACCCCCATACTGTCAGCAATACGTAGCAACAACACACAATCATAGAAATAGTTCAGACATCCAAACAAGGCCTCAGGTCCAACCAACATTCAAAGGACATCACAGATGCATCACTATACACATGGACAAACAATACCACACACAACCATAACAACTCATACAACAAGCACATGGCACAAGTCATCAACCCAGCACATGCAGCAACAAAGTAACATCCCATACACATACAACACACACATCAAGGTACACAGCTATGGCACAACCATGTTGAAGGAAACAAGGACAATTGCTCAATCTTGACAGCTGTGTGGAAGACGTATTAAAATGTTACAAACTAATACAACTATATACAGATGAGGCCTACTGGCCAGTCCAAATGTCTGATGTGCTCCAGGCACATTGGGCAAAGTCACATACCCCAACTTGACTCCTGACTGCAAATTGGCCTCCACATGGCAAGGGCATCAATGTGGCAAGCAGGTATCTCAGGGGTGAGGAGGCGGTGGTGGGGGCTTGGGCTTGGAACCGGGTCTTTGGGCTTAGGTTTGGGGGGGTTAGGTTTTGATTTTGATTGTGGGGGAGGGGGTTTGGATTTTGGGGTAGGAGCAGGGACCTTTGGCTTTGGATGGGGTGGTATCTTAGCAGGGGAGGAGCAAGGGAGGACTGGGGATGGAAGGTCTGGGTTGAGGCAGGGGGACATGGCGCTTAGGGGCATCAGGGGGTGGGACAGGAGCAGGGAACAGGTCAAGACTGGCAAGGAAAACTTTTTTAGGTACATAGGGCAGTCATGGGTAAAAGGTTTAGGAGTGGAGGTCGAGGGAGTGGCTGTAGGAGGTGTAGGTGTGCTGGACGTGGATGCAGATGTTTGCAATGTGTGCTTGTGTGTGGTGAGTGTATGTTGGGTGGGTGAGTGAGGATGTTTATGTTTTTTGGGAGGAGGGGGAAGAGATGCAGGGAGCAGTTATGCAAGATGTGTGAGTGTATGTTGGGGTAGTGGCTGCAAGTAAGATGGATGTGCTGCATGTGGACGTGATGGTTGTCGTGGTGAGTGCGGATGTGGTGTGTGGGGTGGATGTCTGCACGTCTACTCTTGTGGTGTCTGTGGGTATGACAGGACTGGTGGCAGGATCAGGGAGTTTTGGTATAGTGATTGTAGGTGTGAGTGGGGATGTGACGTTGAAGGAGGAGGTGGAGACAGTGCTGGGAGTGGCTGTTGTCGTGTCTGCAGGTGTTTGTTGACTGTGTGCATGCTTGTGGTGTGTCCTGTGATGCCTGTGTTTGTCTTTGAGTACCTTGTTTGTTGTAGTGGGTAAATGCTGGTCTGTATGTGTGCTCTGGATAGGTGAGGGGAGAGGTGTGGTGGATTGGGCTCAAGTAGCTGGAGAGGGTACGGAAGATGAAGGGACACTGGCTGCCATCAAAGAGGAGGCCAAAGTCTGAAACTATTTCTGCAGGCCAGCCAAGACACGGTGAATGCCTTCCAGGTAGGCATTACTTTCCGGCATCTGGAATGCCGGTCCCTGGGTGGCATTCATGATGGATGACTCCCCCACAGAGATGGACCTCAGGAGTTCAATAGACTCCTCATTGAGGGCAGCAGGGCTGACGGGGCAGAGGTGCCTGCGGTGAAGTAGAGGCCCATCCTCCTGGGTGAGCGGGCAAAGGCAACTGGGTGGGGAGCTACAGGGAGGGAAGTGGTGGTAAGGGGGGTGGCAGACAAAGATGGTGCTGGTATGGTCCCAGATAGGTCCACCAACGCCAAGAAGCTTCCATCGGAGGAGGAATCTGAAGATGATGTTGTTGGACCAGTGTCACCCATTGACCTCCACTCGCCCTCCGTCCCACTAGTCCCTTCGGGGTTGGTGGACTCTGCCTCCTTCATCCCGTGGGCTGCAGCTTCCCCACTCGCCGGGGCCCCTTCTCCTTCGCCTGATGATGGTGATGCACACAAGAATAGAAGAGGACAGGGAGAGAGGGTGGGAGAGAAAGAAAGGGAGGAAAGAGTCAATACCTACCTATCTAATACACAATCCAACAAGTAAACTAGTCCTCCTCTGGCATGGCAAGGAATGGCTATTAGCAATTGGCCTCAAACACTGGTCATGAAGACAAAACCAAATATGCAAGCTATTACCTCCTAATTCCAACAAAATGACTAGGTTGGACATGCTGCAGTCTGTCATCAGTCGTTCTACAATGCTAAAAACTACCAACTACCCACATATACTTACCAAGCTGAAACTTTTGACACATTGTTTTTCATATGTCCTGGATAGGTTAATTGCTCACAGATTATTGGACAGGTTGGAGAAGGACTCATGATGGCCATTGAGAATGTAATGATTGCACAGTGGAAGTTCCTTGCCCACTGAATTCATTAGCCAATATCAGCCCTGACTACATGACATTGGATATCTAACGCAGACTCAGGGATAGGGAAATAAGGTTTGGAAATCATTCAACATAGGCATGTGTCGAAATGTTACTGGACAAGGAGGTATAGCACCAACATATTACTGCAAGCATGGTGTTCAAAAGCTAACTCACGCTACTTCTAAACAGTATAAGTAATAGCCAGGGCTACGATCTTATCCAGTGTACGCACACCTCATTAGTACCTCTGTAATACAACTGACACAATGGAAGCCCATACAACTGATATGAAACAGTCAGTACTTACCCCTTTGTGGCTGCTGTGCTGCCCTCAAGCACCCATCTAACTCTGGGTAGGCCACGGACAATATGCGGGCCAGTAGAGGGGTCGGGGTCTGACGGGCACCCCTCCTTCATTTGGAGGACATCCCCAGCTGGGCGTCCGCAATCTTCCGGGCCCAGCGTCTCAGGTCCTCCCATCGCTTTCTGCAGTGGTTTCTCCGCCGGCTATAGACCCCTGGGATCCACACTTGCTTGGTGATGGCTCTCCATAAACCCTTCTTCTGATGGGCGCTGACCTGCAGGGGAGACCCAGACAAAAGGAGAGATTCATGTAGAGTTAGAGTACACCTACAGCAGTGGCACATGCACATACAGAGTCCCCAATATGCCATTATCATTCAAACAACACAACCTCAGCAGTCAAAAATGCAATGCCTGGATTCAAACACTTTCACCGTCAAAAAACGCCCTAGCTGATAAGCATACAGCATTGTGCTGACCTGTTTATCTGAAGCCCCATACAACTGTCCATACAGAGGTAGGACCCCTTCCACCAGTTTCTCCAGTTCCTCAGGAGTGAAAGCAGGGGCCCTATCACCTGCATGACTTGCTATTGTGGCTTACAGATACAGAACACAGCAGCTCACACAGCGGAGGTATTGCTTGCTCGAGTGTTAGGAGTCAAGTGAGCTGGGTTATAGAAAATGGCGGTCATGGCCGCCGCGGTCATGACCGTCACCGCCGGCAGTTATCATCATTGGCCTCAATTTCCCATAGACATCAAAGTTAACGAATGAGGAGTTACACAGCAGTTCCGACCACCTATCGCCATGGCGATTAACACCGGCGGAATGAGGTCACTTCCATCTGTCCTCTGCATGCAGGGCTGGCGGCTGCCATTTCACATATTCTAAAGATTTCTATGTCATCCTAGCGTCTCATAGCATGAAGTTAAACACTATTTGCTTGATTCACGATGTCAATTCATGTGAACACACTAGTGAAGTGAGTGTCACCTGCCAACATGTCTGATGTACAATCTTTTCAATGTGTGGACGTATTATAACTGGATCCGACTTAGGGTCAAGTTTACTATGTCTGACATCCATCTCTGTACAGACCCCTTGTGACAAGTAGATCAATGGAATTGACAGCCATGATGTCGCAGTTCTGTAGTTTGTGTAAAATTGTTTTGCTGTGTCAGATTTCAAATACCTTACATGATGTGTCCCGGTCACCACTTCTATGGTGTACTTTAGCAATGACAGTGTAACAGATGTCCTGAAATGTGTTTTGTCCTATGCCTAGATACCGTCCAATGGGAAGATTGAGAAATGCACCTGTCTACCAGCCACTAGTCAACCTTGCTACCATGGAAGAAAGTCACATAATACAGAAAAGTTAGACCATCAGGGAACTGTGTACCCAGTTGGAGCCAGATCTCCTGCCAGCCATACGTAATCCACATGCCATCCCACCAACAGTACAGGTGTTGTCTGTCCTTCATTGCCTCACACCAGGATCTTTTCAGGTGACAGTGGGACTGTCTGCAGGAAAGTCACCGCCGATGTTCAGTTTTGTGTTACAGGATGTACTGGATGCCCTACTCAAGCACTTGAACAACTATATCAGGTTCCCACAATGTGCTGATCTGTACACTGTGAAGTCTGCCTTTTATGACATAGCACACATTCCACGTGTCATAGAGGCCATTTATGGCACCCACATCACTTTAGTTCCTCCCAGGGCCAATGAGCAAGTCTACTGGAACAGGAAGAATCATTATTCGCTCAATGTGCAGGTGGTGTGTCTTGCTGACCAATACATGTCCCATGGACAGCAAAGTTTCATGGATCTGTACATGATTCTTACGTCTTGAGAACAGCAGTGTTCCACAGATGATGTTGCGACTACAGAGAGAGAGAAGGCCTGGCTCATTGGTAAATGTACCACTGTCTATGTCTAATGTCTATGCTACTTCACAGTCAGCTCTGTGCCTCTCAGGGTTCCCTAATGATCCATGCCTTTGTGCACACAGGTGACTCCAGCTACCCCAACCTGCCCTGGCTCCTGACACCAGTGAGGCACCCTACAACTGATGGGCGAGGACAGTTACAATGAGGCTCACGGCCGATCGAGGCGAGTAATCAAGAGGACATTTGAGCTACTGAAAGCAAGATTCAGATGCCCACATGTGTCCGGCGGTGCCCTACAGTTCAGACCACAGAAAGTGTGCCAAATCATTTTAGCATGTTGCATGCTACACAATCTTGCCCTGAGAGGACACATTCCACTGTTGGATGAGAAGGAGGTGGCAGCTGGACCAGTGGCTCAGGTGGATGACCATGGAAGTGATGAGGAGGCAGATGAGGAGGATGCAGCTGACTCTAGGACTGAATTGATTCTGCAATTCTTCCAATAAATGCCAGATATGTGTGGTCTGAAGTTTATGGGACCTCTAACCCTGTCTGCCTAGTGACATTGTCCCTCCTTGAGTTTTGCATCAGGGGATGTGAGTGTACTACATCCATCTGTCTGTGTAATGCATTTTGATGGTATGCTGGGTTACCATCAGTGTAGGTGTAACTACTATACTGCCAAAGGCAAGTGGTACTTGCTGTTGGCTTGGCATGACTTCAGCATAAGGTTCCCCATGTTGCATGGTTTCAAGACTGCAGATTGGATGTGTATGGTCTGCCCTAAATCTATCACATAACATTCCAGCTACCCATTCACACTGCTCCCAAACCTGATGTCAGGTAACTACATGTTTTAGACATTGCAAGATAATTTTTCTATTGGTGATGTTAGCCATGAGAAATAGTTCTTTTACTCTTCATGTGTGCGACATACAGACCTACCTTGCTGATTTGTGGTGACCTACTCACAAGAACATGATTCCAGAGGATTACAATGTGTCCGGTATTTGTATTGGATGTGCAACATTGAAGACATCATTGAAGCTTTACCCTATCTTGTTCTATCTTCAGGTCAGATGTGTCGTCCCACTCTGCTTTCTGACACAACTGTTGGCACCCTTGATATAGGATTACAGTACAGGAAGGATGTCATGACAAACCTGCTGGACATTCCTGCCACATCTGCCCATCATTCAGACTTATTGATACATAAATGTGCATTTCAGGATATGGCTTTCACATTAAATGGTGCTGGTAACAATGATGACACGTAAGCCATTACTGTGCTGAAATGTGTTTATTGTGATTCAAAATGCATTTGCTGAGGAGTGGGGTCATTGGAATTGGAAGCATCAGAGTAGATGTGTCACGACTTACACGCTGCTTTAACCTGGAGTCCGCAGAACGAGTGGTGAGGATCTTGTTCCTGAATGTTCGGCCTTGGCCCAGGTAGGGGCGACTCTTTCTGGTAGCCACGGTGCTGCAGGCAATGGAAACGCCAAGGGCAGGCCGCGTCCTTCAGAAGTAGTGCCAGAGGGAAAATACCCCTGAAAGGGAAAAAACCTCCAGAAAGGAAAGGTTCCTGAAACAGGAGCAAATTGAATAGGTAAATACAAGAGCAACAGTACAGAAAAAAACCCTGGAACAGACGTGAACCAGTATCGGATACGAGGAAGCAGGAGCGAAGAAACCATCCAAACAGAAAGTGTTGCAGCGCAAGGAGAGAAAGAATCACAGCCCTTAAATACCAGAAAACAGGAAGCGACCAACAGGAAGTGTAAGGACACCATCTTAGATAGGGAAAAACACATAGAACATAATGGACTAGGAGCTATAGGGAGTAGGGAAACTAAGGCATGCTGGGAAGAGAGGGGTAATATGGGAAAAAAGAAAAAACATAAAGGGAGGCACAATGAAAAGGAAGAAAAAAGAAGAAGATAATAAGAACAGGTGAGTGGGGGAGGTTAGGCCTGCATGTAAGCGCATCGTGCTATGAAAGAAAGAGGCCCCATGCCCAATTTGGGGCCTCGTAGTGTGCACAGCAGGCTGGGGACGCGGCGCGTCTTCATGCCGCGCGCCGCGGCCCAAGCTGAATGTTTGGCTTGTGCCGCGCGCAGCGGTGCGACAAGATGGCTCATCTGTCGGTTTCACAGGTCCAGTCTCCAAGGACCAAGGGGGAAGGGAGTTTTGGCAGTGGGCAGTCAACTCAGTGTCTCAATGGCACACAAGGGAGAATGTTCTGGAGAGAGATCACTTCCTGGCGGTGTGTTTGGTCTTGGCCTCAGGTCTGGCAGAATGCCTGGATGTATGACCTAGTTTGTGTGGGGGATCCTGAGATGCAGGGGCAGGGGTGCTCATATCCTGTGTGTCCTCTGTCTGTGCCTCCATTGCAGTGGGTGTGGCAGATATATATGGCACAGGTGTTGCTTGGCTACTGGTAGGGGCCTGCTGGTGGGTGGAAGACGCATGCAGAATGCTGGTGAGTTCAGTGGGCACCCCACAAATGGAGGCCATGGTGGCATTGTGTGTCTGCAACTGATACATGGCCTCCTGGTGGTATTTCCCCTGGAGCCTCTGATTCTGCAAGGTTGTCAGTACTTGACCCATCCTGTCCTAGGGTTGCTGGTATGCTCTCATGGCTCTGGAGATGGCCTCCTGGCCAGTTGTATTCTGTTGGTACCTCATCCCTTGACCCACAGTTGCCCTCCCACTGTCCCTTGCCTCCTGTGCCTGTGACCCTGTCAAAGTGTGCCCACTCCACTGACACTAGGACCTTCATCGTCTTGGATGTTAGAGGTCAAATCAGGTCCCTGTACTGTGGGGCACACTATAAATTGATCTGTCCTTGGGACACAGGTTTGGGGAGGTGGGGTTTCCTGTGCTATGGGAGCCACAGAGGCTGGTGAGGCTGGTGGTGGTGGACTGACTAGTGATCCTGGATGGGCTAGGTGAGGCGTCCCCTTCCAGGGATCCATAGTTGTAGTCCTCAATTGGGCCTACTTCCAGGGGCTGACTGTCTAACTCTAGCATCCTCTGCTGGGTGGCAGTAGTAGGGATACCTGTGGATGGAGAGTAGGTGTGTACATTGATGAAATGTACTTGTTGTTCACATGGTTGTTTGCAACCATATCCTTGACTTGCTTTCCAGTGATGGCAATGACAGCTGCTTGACCACTGGCAATGTTTAAGGGCTGATGGATAGTGCTGTTGTGTGCTTGTAGTATAGAAGGTTGGGGTCATCAATGCTGTCATTGCCATGTACTGGTGAGCAGTCCAAGTTTCCTGTAGGAGAAGGAGGTGACATGGTTATACGTGCTTGTGTCCTAATATGGAGTGGAATTAGCAGTTATACAAGGGTGGGGAGTGTTGCCTTGTGTTAGTTGTAGTACTTGCTAAGGTGGGGGATATCTGTGCACTTGGTGGGCATTTGTGGGATTAGTGGTAGAGGGGAGGTATGGCATGCAAGGGAGGGTATTGGGTTCAGGGTGGATTGGCAAAGGTAAGAGTGCTGTGAGGGAGTGTTAGGGTGGTGGGGGTACATGCTGTGCAAGAGTGCATGGCGCCCGGGGAATGTTGTTGACTTACCATAGTCCAGTCCTCCTGGTATTCTAGTCAGGCCCTCTGGGCGCAGGATGGCCAAAACCTTCTCCTCCCACGATGTTTATTCTGGGGGAGGAGGTGGGGGTCCACCGTCAGTCTTGTTGATGGCTATCTGGTGTCTTGCCGCCATGGACTGGACCTGCCCCCGTAGGTTGTTCCACCTCTTCCTGAGGTCCTCACTTGTGCGTGGATTGTTTTCCACTGAATTCTCCCTGTTGACGATTCTCTGTCATAACTCTGTTTTCCTGGCTATGAATGTCTGCTGGACCTGTGCTCCAAACAGTTGTGGCTCAACTCTGAGGATTGCGTCTACCATTGTTGTGTAGCCATTTTAGCTATAATTTTATGTAAAGTTATTTTAGCAAACTAGGCCTGCCGCTGTGCCCTTTAACCTAGATATATTTTATTTAGTTTTGTTATATTATATTAACATTAGCCACATTTGTGGTGTTGTTTTATTTTCTTTATCTATCTGTTTTTCGCCTAGGTCAGCACTGCGTTCTTAAACAATACATGTCTTTCACTCTGTGCCTTTCTCAAGGCTGCAGTAAGAGAGGTTGCCGGCAAAAGTGGTACTCTTTGTCTCCAATGTTCACAGAAATATACACACTCTTGGAACATCAGATGTTTTATTATAAAAACACTACTTTGGCCCATGTACGTTAGAGGGAGATTCCAGCCAGATCACTATGACTGAGTGTTGATTGCTGATCGCCTCGCTACCGCTGCTTATGTAGACTACAGGCCTCTTGCTCAGGTATGAGGAATGATGACTTCCCAGCGGGAACCTGAAAGGCAGAATTAGAGCTTAACATGCTGTGCTCTAACATAGCTTAGGTAGGAACTATCCCTACACAACGTAGTGACAGTGTGGTAGCATTATTCTTGTGTTTTACTCTCCTTGTCACAATTTTAATCTTATTGTGCTTCATTGTCCTAGTTATTGCAATACATGCTTTGTTATCTATGATGCAGTTGCTTCAATAAAACCTTATTGAACTTTACTCTGCCTCTGATTGTCCTTGCACACATGAGACTAATGTAACTGATAGAAACAGATGGGATCTGAGTGACCACGATTCCTCTGAGGAGTCATTTATGTCATGTGCCCGGTTACCCCAATCATCCCTGCTCTTGAGTTGAGGTGCTGCTAGTTAGCCAGAACGAACCCGGATTTGTCCGACAGGTGTCACATGGTGCGAAATCAGACTCAGTCCCCGCAGTACAAGTGATTCTGCCGCCCAAATCCAGTAGTCTCATTAGGATAATGAGAACCTATGCGATGCCATGACCCTCAACTCCTCGTCTGTGAATCATGGGTGTTTCTGTCATGACATGGTGGATGTGTTGTGGATGGTGGGGTGTGAAATGTGCAGAGGTGTGGGGTGTGCTGTTCGGTGTGGTGGGGTTGTGTGGTTCAATGTGCTTGTGGTATGTGGTGTTTGTATGCAGTGGCGATGTGTTTGTTGTGTATAGGGGTGCTCTTGTGTAGTGTGTGCTACGTGTTAGGTGTGGTGGTGCCTATGGTATCCAGGTGCAGTGTATCCTATTTGTCTGTTCTTCCATTTCTCAGTAAAGAAATCAGAATGCAAGGGGTTGTGGGCATGTGTGGGGGGGTGTTTTAAAGTGCACTGATTAGGTGTGTGTGGTGTGTGTGTATATGTGTCAGGTGTGGGATATTTGTACTGTCCAATGTGGCGGTGTGTTCTGGTGGAGTTGATTTTTTTACAGCGACGGTTCCGACAACCAATGGATTGCCGCCGTGCAAAGACCGCTGTGCTGATTTGTGGATCATAATTTGGAGGCTGGGATGTTGGCGTGGCGGTGCTGGCGGTGGTACTGCCTCTCTCCCGCCCTCGTCAGGCCAATGGTGTCAGATTTTTGGCTGATTTTGGCCGGTCTGCAGTTTGTGACTTGTAATATGGCGGTCGTGAGACCATCGACACTGGCGGTCTATTGGCCCATGCACAGATGGCGGTCTTCTGCTTAGAACACCAAAGTTGTCATGAGGATCTCAGTCTAGCTTTCTTACGTCCATAAACACTGATGTATCCCCTCCATCAGTAGATGTATTTTGTCCCATTAACCAAATGGTAGTTGATGGTTATGATTCCCGCAGCATGGCAAAGCATAGCACACAAAAACAAAATTATTTATGTCCAGGTATTAGGAAGTGTGCAGTGAAGATCCTGCAAAGATATGCAAAATACCATGTTGGCTAAGCACTCACTTCTACCTTTTTAGTCAACCGTATCTGTATTCTAGAACTTTTCAATTCACTGTTAACATCGTAAGTAGTATGCAAACTTCTGTTGTCTACTAAATTCAGGACTGTCTGAAGGTGTCACTTATGGAATTTGGCCACTTGGTGAGTAGGCTTGTGGGCCATAAACAATTATTTTCCATTTGCTTTTTTTGATGGATCAACAGCTACTGCATACAAAAAAGGTGTTGTATAAAATGCATTCATCTCAGCAACTGGTTATTACTGGGCCATCATCCAAATCCATTGTTATTTTGCACACCATGTCACCTGAGTTTGGACTCAGCAATATGCACATTAGTCTTGACCCTGCTCCATTGGGGAAAATGGAGCCAGAATTACCAGGCCAGGTCCTCACTGAGCCAGAATGCAAGCTACCCAGGACTAGTTTTGCATTCGTTAGGGCTCATCAGCCAGGAATTGGTTGGTTACAGTGATGGGACAAATGTGTGGGCACACCTGTCCCACATAGGATGATGCATTGGAGTTTACTAAAAAGTGATGGATGAAATTCTTGAATTAATCTCCAACACTGGTAATTACTGATGCCGCTTCCCAGTCCATTGTTATTTTGCCCACCATGCCAGTTTCGACCCAGCCATATGCAAATCAGTCTTGCCCCTGCTCCATTGGGAAGAGTCCAACCTGAACTTCCTTTCAGGTCCTCCCTGAACAGGATACAAGCAACCCAGGACCAGGTTTTCGCTATTTAGGGCTCATCAGCCAGGTATAGCTTGGTTTGAGTAACACAGTGTGTGCAGGACTCACGTCTGGGCATACCTGTCCCACTTAGTGCAACACACTTAAGTATAATAAAAGTGATGAAAGGAATGCTTGAATTAATCTCAGAAACCTAAAGCTCCCCCAGCCCTGCCAGCTGGTCCTTGCTCTACTATATCTGACCAGCAAGACCCTCAGTTGATTCAGAGTCACTTCTAGGAGGCCCCCAAAAACCATCTGAATGTCTCAAAGACCTTCCACTGGCCCTCAGGCACCCCCTGCAGACTATCAGTGATCATCAGGTCACCTTCATCTAGCAACAGTTGGTCTTCAGACACCCTCAGGCCCATATTTATACTTTTTTAGCGCCGCATTTGTGCCGCTATTTTACCCAAAACTGGTGTAAACTTACAAAATACAATTGCATTTTGTAAGTTTGCGCTGCTTTTGCATCAAACAATTATGCAAATGCGGCTCTAAAAAAGTATAAATATGGGCCTCAATGTTTTCTCAAAAAGGTTCAAAGAACCTTAAAAGACACTCTGCCACCTGCTCTCTATATGTGTAATTTCACCCATGGTGGCCCACTGATTTTAATGAGACAGTTCTAAATGGTCTTCAGAGACCCATCACATGACCTCAGACACCACCAGGAGTGCATCAGAAACCTTGAACCAGGCTGTGGAAATCTTCAGTCCTTCTTGGGACATTCAAAACTGACTTTTAGATAAGTTAGGCTCATCCTCAAATTCCCTGTACCAACCTCCAGTGATACTCAGCATACTCTCAGAGAACATAAGGCTATACCATCATTCAAGCACTCTTTTTTAGTAGCTACCTATCTCTACCAGAACTTACAGTTTGACTCCAAACAAAACTGACTTCAGACAGCCTCATGCGGCCTCCAACAACCCACATTTTGGCCTTAGACTGCAACTGACCCTCATGCATAAATTCTGAAACAGCTGACCCTCAACTGGCAAACAATGTTATTGTCCTCATTGACAGAGAGAGGGATAGGTTGCCCCATGCCCTATCTGGCTACTTCCCTGCTCCAAAATATTATATCATATTTTTGAAAGCTGTTGTGTTCAGGGGGAACATCTAGAACTAAGGCGTTCATTTAGATCCTTGTGGGCTGTTCAATCAGGGCACTTGGGGGTCGTACTCTACTACTATGGGGGACATACATATTAGAGATCTCTACCACTGCAGGTTCTCTGAAGGATTTGAAAGTTTGCTGAGGGGCTACAATGTTTAATGTGGCCGCCCAGAAAATGTTTTTGTTCTACAGTGCCAAACTCCAATAGTGGGAGTGTGTTTTTGTAATACAATAAAACACAACGACATTTACACACTGGGAGTTTTCTCCCAGGGTGTGGTGGGATATTTCTATTGGGGACCGGAAGGCTTTTCTTGGAGCTCCTGGATAGACAGAAAAGTGCATCAAAATGCCTGCCCTAAATTGGGTGTTGGTCTGATGCAATTTCACGGATTGCTCCAAGTTTATTGACAAATTCATGTAACATTTGTGCTGGAAAAGCCAGCGTTGGCACCACTTGTGGGTACATGACTGTCTGCCCAACTCTAAATAGAGAAGCTATACTGGCAGTTTGTTACAAAGTAGTCTTCCCACCAAACTCCAGATGAGGCACCAAGACTAATTATTTTGCAGACACAACACAGTGCACATCCATAACATGTTTTTTCAGTGGCAGTTTTTTAGCAGGGCTTTCAAATATCCTCAATTCATGTATGAATTGCTCATCCAGTCCATATTTTTCTATGAATTGTGGTACTTGTGGTCCTAAATTGCTAATGGATAAAAAGGACTACAAATACCAAGAATCATAGGAAAAAAACTAGACTTTATGTCGAACTTGCATGGGAAATCTGGAACTTTTAGAGGTTTGCTGTAGTATGAATGATTTCTGCTTGTCATACAATACGTACCTTTAGTTTACAGCGACCCACATCAGTGTGAAAATGATCTAGGAGCTAGATCTTCTTATGGTCTGTCCTCTGAGCTCAATGATCCAATGGGCTAGTGACATTAATAAAAAAACGAACTGGTACAAGTCGGAAAAAGCTCTATGAATGCCCGCTTTCCTGCTCAACGTTGACTACTTCTTCAGTATCGTGGATCGGCTATTTTATTTATTACTTTTGTTAAACCATAATCATTTTACGGTTAACATTTATTTTACTCGTTTAATGGATCTTGGGTACTCACGCTTTCAATGCAAATTTCGCAAAGTTTGCTTAATCAGCATTGAGGAAGTAGAGCTGGTATTGTTTCAAGATCCTGAAAAATGTTCACTGTGTCTACAAAAAATACATACAGGTCAGTTTACACTTCATGCATTTCAATGCAGATTATTATTGCATGATTTCTATTCTGAAAACCACATTGGAGTTTACAGATTATTGACTTGACTAGCCCGCCCCTTTCAAGTGGAGATTCATGCACGCTAAGGATGGTAGACTTTTCGATCACACTTGTATAATCGGGAAATTAGGGGAATTGTGTATTTTATGAAGAGGCATAATGCTCCTTGAAGTTTCCTGAGGCTGGTATTGTTAAACTACCCACTGCAGTGAGCGCCCTCTCTACAAGCGTCGGAACATCAGGCTGAAGAATTTTACATTTCTTTTCTGCCATCTTAGTTGCACTGGGTACAAACCATGTCTGCCGTCTGGCTAAGATATCTCTTTAGTTCCCCCGGAGGTCCTTCTGTGGTTCTACTATGAATGGAGAGAGGAGATAGACGCGTGGACGCTCTATAGGCCGTGAAACTAGTCGACAGATTCATTGAGAAACTGACCAGACTTTTAGAACTCCTTTTCAAAAAGTAAACAGGACATCTAGATTTATGATTGATTTATATATTTAGCATTGCTTTAATTATTTGTATATCTCAGCTCGTATTCCTAATTATTATAATGGATATTAGATTATTTCTGTGCAATAAAAAACAATCTCGCTGTAGTCGACAGATAAAAAAGTCAGCAAAGAGATAGGTGATGCCTAACTTCTGAGCAGAGTTGTTTTAATTGTGCCATTCATTGAAAGATAAAATCCAGACACCTGTATTGATGATATTGTATAAGACTGCATTTACACCCAGTAGTTTTAATGTTTAGTCGTATACCTTTCAAATGGAGCAGAAGTACACAGCCACCAGTCTAGAAACATATTGACATCAGATAGGAGAATCCCAGATTAATAGAACACTTGGTTCATCACACATATTCAGCAAAAACGTGCTGAGGAGATGGATAATGAAATAACACTTTAATCATATTTCATCCGACAGGAATATAGTGACTTGTAAACTCATTGGTGCCAAGTAGAATGCAAGTTGGAAAGCGTTTGCGGCTTCTTTCAAGCACCCATAGAAGAGATTTGAGGTAACTTGAGTTGACTCTCCTTTGTTGATCTCTTTTCACCTCTTGGGATGGGAGATAAAGCAAAACAAAATATAGGAAACAATAATATTGAAGGAAGTTATAGGACCACAAAAGAAGTGTCCAGTTTTCTACACATTAGCCCGCATTAACTCAACATTCAAACAATGCAGCGCAGCACCTAAAGTTGCTGTTCAATGTTACAAGAAGGGGAGAAAGTGGGAAAGTGCCATTTCTACAAGGATATGGCACTACCTGCTCTCCCCCTTGGGTCAGTGCACCATCAGGTTGCTAAGTGCCATGTACACATCTGATCTTGCATCTTGCACACTTACTAGTTTACTAGAGCCAATGAATCTCCTGAATGTTCCTAGGGTTGAGGAGAAACACATTAAACCATTCTAATCAATTCACAGTGCAACTATTTGGTCACACATCGATACTCCTAGGCAAAATCAAGGTTCCCAAGATTTATTACAAGTTTAAATACAGACTTATGTAAATGAGTCTCAAAAACATACAATATAAATACAGAATTACCAAAAGTGAGTTAACCTATTCTGTGCCGGGGACGTAATGGTTACATCTGCCGGCACAGTGCTCCTATGCTGAGGACGTAACCATTACGCAAAAACAATAAGTCATATGCAAATCAGTCTTGAATCCAGGCGCATGGGGAAGCACTGGACCCATGTCTGGGAATACCCTTCGCACTTAGGGCGACAAATGCAAAAACAATAAGTGATGGACGGAATGCTGAACATTGTCAAACATTCACCCCCAGTAGAGTGATCTGGGCCTAAATCCATTGTTTTTTTGCTGCCCATGCCATTCTAGTTTGGACCCAGCCATATGCAAATCAGTCTTGACCCTGTTCCCCATGGGAACAGTCCAGCCTGAACTGCTAGACTAGGTCTTCCCTGGACTGGAAACAAGCATCCTGGGACTAGTTTCAGGGTTTCACCCCTCATCAGCCAGGCTAGCTTGAATCCAGTGGCATGGGAAGCATGGGACCCACGTCTGGGCATACGCTTCCCACTTAGGGCGACAAATGCAAAAACAATAAGTGATGGACGGAATGCTGAGCATTGTCAAACATTCACCCCCAGTACAGTGATCTGGGCCTAAATCCATCATTTTTTTGCTGCCCATGCCATTCCAGTTTGGACCCAGCCATATGCAAATCAGTCCTGACCCTGTTCCCCATGGGAACAGTCCAGCCCGAACTGCTAGGCCAGGTCTTCCCTGGACTGGAAACAAGCATCCTGGGACCGGTTTCGGGGTTTCACCCCTCATCAGCCAGGCTAGCTTGAATCCAGACATGGGTCCCTTGCTCACTGTGCCACTGGAATCAAGCTAGCCTGGCTGAAGAAGGGTGATACCCTGAAACCGGTCACAGGATGCTTGTCTCCGGTCCGGGGAGGACCTGGCCTGGCAGTTCGGGCTGGACTGTTCCCATGAGGAACAGGGTCAAGACTGATTTGCATATGGCTGGGTCCAAACTGGGGTGGCATGGTGAGCAAAAGAACGATGGATTAAACCCAGATCTGTGACTGGGGGTGAGTGTTTGCATTTTTAGCAGTCCGTCCACCATCCTTTTGTGTTGCTGACCTAACCATTACGTCCTGGCTCCCTCAGTGGGCTTCCCTCCCACCCCCCCAGGGCAGGGATGGAAGGGAAAGCCATTCCCCTTCCACACCTGACCCCCCTGACCACCTCCAGTGACGTCTGATGACATGCAGAGCATTTCTCTTCTGATCATGTGATCGGGGCCTGAGAGGAATTTCCTTCCCTTTGAAGTCTCTCAGAGCATTTTAGCAGCCAGATCGTGAAGCGATCTGGCTGCTGAATTGCCCACTAGACATCAGGGAATAATTTCAAAAACAAAATTGGCATAAAGGGAGTGACCCCTTGGGCAAGGGTCAGTCCCCAGGGGGGCAATTTCTTTCAAGGCCTTTTCTGCTCCCTCTTGGGGCATATCGGCCTATTGTTATTAGACCGATCTGCCCCTGGGGGGGCAGAAACCTCTAGGCGCCAGGGATTTTTTTTTCTTCCCGTTTTTTAGAGGTGGGGAGCGACCCCTTAGGCAACGGTCGCTCCCCTAGGGGGCAAATTATATTTAGCCCATTTCTGCCCCCCTTGGGGGCAGATCGGCCTATTTTTGGTAGGCCAATCTGCCCCCAAGGGAGGCAAAAACCATTAGACACCAGGGATCTTTATTTATTTGCGTCAATTTCACGCAAGGGGAGCGACCCCTTAGGCAAGGGTCATTCCCCTGAGGGGGAAAATTTATTTTAGGCCATTTCCTATTTTTACTAGGCCGATCTGCCCCCAAGTGGGGCAGAAACCACTAGACACCAGGGATTTATTTTTTGCACCAATTTCATGCAAGGGGAGCAACTCATTAGGCAAGGGTTGCTGCCCGGGGGGGCAAATTTATTTTAGGCCATTTCTGGTTCCCTTTTGTGGCAGATCGGCCTATTTCTATTAGGCCGATCTGCCCCCGCGGGGGGCAGAAACCACTTAGGCATCAGGGATTGGTGTGTGTTTTGTTTGGGGGGCAGACCCCATGGGGGCACATTACTGTTGGCCATATCTGCCCCCCTTGGGGGCAGATTGGCCTATTTTTGGAAGGCCCATCTGCCCCCAAGTGGGGCAGAAAGCCCACCAGAGACCAGGGAAGATTTGTTTTCAAAATAAGAGGGTGGGGGTATGGCCATACCCCCACCCCAAATAAATGGGGCCAAAGTTGTTCTGCCCACCAGTGGGCAGATGGGGGCAATTACCCCCGATCCACACCAGGTGGGCCAGAAAGTCTACTAGAGGCCAGGGAATTAAAAAAAAAAAAAAATTGTGGGGTGGTGGCTACCAACCTGTATGGGCCTGGTTATGCCCCCCCCCCCAACTGAAGCGGTTAACAGTCTTTCAGCTCTCCCGCACACTAAAACATCTTAACCCATGGCAAGAAAGAGGACATTTCATTATTCTGGGTTTTGGTTTTACATTTGGGCCATGAGAGCTTGGCTAACTCTCAAAATCGTCCCAGTTGGGATGGTGAGGGCTGCACTTTTTTTACTTTGGGACACTGCCATGTAGAAAAATCCACAAGACCTACACACATCTGAAAACTAAACATCTGGGTTATTCCAGGATGGTGTGCTTCACATGCACCCCGCACCATTTTCTTACCCACAATGCCCTGCAAACCTCCAACTTTGCAGGAAATCACACATTTTTCCTACATTTTTGTGATGGAACATTTCGGAATCTACAGGAATCCACAAAATTCCTACCACCCAGCATTGTCTCATCTATACTGATACAAAATTCTGCTGCACTTGTCAGCATAAAAATGTTTTTTTTCAAACTGCCCTTTTGGACCCGCTTTGGTTCCCCCTCAATTTTGACACGTTTTTGGCTCTTCCCTTTCAAAAGCACTTGGCCCACCTACACAAGTGAGGTATCCTTTTTACCAGGAGACTGAGGGGAATGTTGGGTGGAAGGAAATTCATCCTGGTGCGGTGATCCCACACAGAAATGTGGGAAAAATGTGATTTTTGTAGCTAAATTTGAGGTTTGCTGAGGATTCTGGGTCAGAAAACATTGGGGGATCCACGCAAGTCACACCTCCCTGGACTGCATCGGGTGTCTAGTTTTCAGAAATGTCTGGGTTTGGTAGGTTTCCCTAGATGGCTGCTGAGCCCAGGACCAAAAACGCAGGTGCCCCCCGCAAAAACAGGTAGTTTTGTGTTTGATCATTTTGATGTGTCCAGATAGTGTTTTGGGGCATTTCCTTTCACGGGCAGTAGGCCTACCCACAAAAGTGAGGTACCATTTTTATCAGGAGACTTGGGGGAACACTGGGTGGAAGGAAATTTGTGGCTCCTCTCAGATTCCAGAGCTTTCTATCACCGAAAGTGAGGAAAAAGCGTTTTTTTAGCCAAATGATGAGGTTTGCAAAGGATTCTGGGTAACAGAACCTGGTGAGAGCCCCACAAGTCACCCCATGTTGGATTCTCCTAGGTGTCTAGTTTTAAAAAATTTGCAGGTTTGGTAGGTTTCCCTAGGTGCCAGCTGAGCCAGAGGCCAAAATCCACAGCTAGGCACTTTGCAAAAAACAGCTCTGTTTTCTTTGGGAAAATGTGATGTGTCCACCTTGTGTTTTGGGGCATTTTCTGATGCGGGTGCTA
Organism: Pleurodeles waltl; assembly: GCF_031143425.1. NCBI lineage: Eukaryota > Metazoa > Chordata > Amphibia > Caudata > Salamandridae > Pleurodeles > Pleurodeles waltl. Next base: position 603,346,339 of record NC_090449.1, read on the forward strand.
GGCCTACCTACACAAGTGAGGTACCATTTTTAGCGGGAGACTTGGGTAAATGCTGGGTGGAAGGAACTTTTTTGGATTCTCTCAGATTCCAGAACTTTCTGTCACTGAAATGTGAGGAAAAAGTTTTTTTGCCCACATTTTTAGGTTTGCAAAGGATTCTGGGTAAGAGAACCTGGTGAGAGCCCCCCAAGTCACCCCATCTTGGATACCCCTAGGTGTCTAGTTTTTAAAAATGTGAAGGTTTGGTAGGTTTCCCTAAGTGCCGGCTTAGCTAGAGTCCAAAATCTACAGCTAGGCACTTTGCAAGAAACACGTCAGATTTCAATGTAAAAATGTGATGTGTCCATAATGCATTTCCTGTCACAAGCATTAGGCCTACCCACGCAAGTGAGGTACCATTTTTATCGGGAGCCTTGGGGGAACACAGAATAGCAAAACAAGTGTTATTGCCCCTTGTCTTTATCTACATTTTTTCCTTCCAAATGTAAGACAGTGTGTAAAAAAGACGTCTATTTGACGCCTGGAATTCAGAGATGTGCAAATAGCTACTGATTCTCAACACCTTATCTTGTGCCCATTTTGGAAATACAAAGGTTTTCTTGATACCTATTTCTCACTTTTTTATATTTCACCAAATTAAGTGCTGTATGCCCAGTATACAATGAAAACCTGTTGCAAGGTGCAGCTCCTTTATTGGCTCTGGGTCCCTATAGTTCTTGATGAACCTACAAGCCCTATATATCCCCACAACCAGAAAAGTCTATCAGACGTAACAGTATATTGCTTTTGAAAATATGACATTGCAGGAAAAAGTTACAAGGTAAAACATGGAGGAAAATGGCTGGTTTTTTACCTCAATGTCAATATTTTTTTATTTCTGCTTTACTTTCTGTAGGAAACGCTTGTAGGATATACACAAATTACCCCTTGCTAAATTTTGAATGTTGTCCACTTTTCAGAAATGTTTAGCTTTCTGGGATCCAGCATTGGTTTCACACTCATTTCTGTCACTAACTGGAAGGAGGCTCAAAGCACAAAAAATAGTAAAAATGGGCTATGTTCCAGTAAAATGTCAACATTTTGGGTTTCTGATTCAAGTCTGCCTGTTCCTGAAAGCTGGGAAGATGGTGATTTCAGCACCTCAACCCCTTTGTTGATGCCATTTTCAGGGGGGGGAACACAAGTCTTCTTCTGCAGCCATTGTTTCCTTTCCTTTTTTTTTTTATACTTAATTTTTGCTGTATTTTGGCTAATTTCTTGGTCTCCTTCAGGGGAACCCACAAACTCTGGGTACCCCTAGAATCCCTAGGATGTTGGAAAAAAGGACGCAAATTTGGTGTGAATGGCTTATGTGGACAAAAAGTTATGAGGGCCAAAGTGCGAACTGCCCCAAATAGCCAAAAAAAGGCTCGGCACAGGAGGGGAAAAGGCCTGCCAGCAAAGGGGTTAAAGTGTAGAATAAAGTTAAAGTACTAACTAACATCAGACATACAAAAACCTCAGTAGCAGCAATACAGAAAATAAGTAACAATATTTGGTGCTCAGAATCCAGGCTTTGATTCTCCTGCCTAACCGTTGCATCTACAGAAGTACTAACTACTCTAATAGGTCCAAGAGTTCTCTAGTTTAAGGCAATAGAGAATGAATTAAAAGTGTCAGCACTACAGAGACCGTAGTAGAACTTTCTGTAAGAGAGATCCATAGCATAAAGCCACATCAGCCAAAGCAAAGTAAACAGAGGTCTGTACCTCTCTAAGGGCCTGATTTAGATTTCTGCAGATGTGTTACTCTTTCACAATGGTGACAGATTTCCCATCCGCCGAAATATAAATCCCATTATTTTCTATGGGATTAATATTTCGGCAGACTGGATATAGGTCACCGTTGTGACGGACTAACTCGTTGCTGAAATCTAAATCAGGTCCCATGCCTCTACGAGTTCTCTCTAGTCAAAGGGCTAAAGGAATCTGAATCTCCAGCTGGCTAGAACACTTCTATCCTGCTGAAACTCAGATAGTTGTCATCACGTCCAGTAACTTTTCATGGTCTGTACATGATTGCGAAGGGTTTCTTCTCATTAGATTTTCATCTCTTGGTCCAAGCATCAGGACAACCTTGGATCAGCCTCATAGCCAGGAATCTGGAGGAAAGTTCTTCTTCACAACTCCAAGTTGACACTCCCCATCCTTGGCAACCTGTCCTCTCATACCCTTTATTTACAACTAACAATATGCTTTTCATTAACTGGAGGCTTGTGAAGATGTACCTGCAAATAAAGAAATATGCAGAAAGAGCAAATCTTCCACATTAAAGGTTTACAACAAAAAAACATTTCAGGCCTTAACTCCAGCCAACTTAACATAGACCCCAATGCACACTCAAGTACATGGTTATGTGTGCATTTCACATAAGTACTATAAATTTGGAATAACTGTTGAGATGTCAATTAACTAGATTATCATAATATTCATACATTGAATAATACTGCACACGTGATTTGCATATGATCATTCTACATTTCTACTTATAGGTATACTTCAGCTCATGACTTTCAGCTCTCTTTGTTTGCATGAATACATTTAACCACACATTATACATTTCATCGAGTGCATTTCATTTCCCCTTCTGGAAGGCATAATGCCACAGCCAAGTTATGCTCTCTCACAGATTTGCACTATGGTACTAAGATGTTTTCATTAGTCTAGCATCTGTTTTGTTCTGGAAGGGTGCCCTCAGTACAAAATACAATGGCTAGACAAACTTTAAAACTTTTCCCCCTTTGGATGTACAGGGCAGCACATATGCAAACTGGGTAAAGCTAGGAAAAATAAAAGCATTTTTCCTTTTGAATGCTTGCCTTTAAGTGGTGTTATTTTTTGGCACAAAACGCTGTCCACATTGTTAGTTAGGGTTTTGTGACGGACACCATGAGTGGATGCATGGGGATGCCTATGTCCCACTCATGGAATGTCCCCTTGACGCAGAGTAACAACATGTATCACAAAGAAGCACTTTGTACTACTTTGAGTTACTTTCAGGCAACTTTCCAGTGCATAAAATAAATATCATGTGCAGGTTTGCCTCACTTCTGTAATGCAAACACGATGCAAAATGTTTGTTAACCTGGGACAGAGAGTTTAAGCTCATACCATTAGCTGATGAAGTATACTCCTGAAAATATATTTTTCACCAATCTCTTTTGAGTAGTGATATGTCACTGATGCTGTCATAGCCCATGTAAGCCATTAAGAGTCAACAGTTTCTTGTTTCTTTGTTGCCTAATCAGCACAAACCATGTAAATATATATATGTGTTTGTAATGTAACGATTCATGGTTGTTTTTGAAACTACAGTGGTGGCTCCTTTCGAATAATTAAAATAGTAATAAGAAAAATAAAAAAGGTTATGGGTGAAATGTTTGACTGAAACTCAGGCGCTGGGAAATTGTACTGGCCGCATGCCACTGTGTCATGTTTTTGCCCACTAGGCCACTCCAGATAAGAACTACCCTCATGCAAATCAGGTTTGGTCCTGCTCCAGTAGGAACAGTCGAACCCAACTGCCTGGATACCTCTCATCCCAAATGGAAAACAAGCAATCCCAGACCATTTTCGGCCTATTTGGGCCTCACCACTGAGGTGCCGTTTTTCAGTGAGAGCGTGAAAAACGATGGACTGGAATGAGGTGAATGCCAGTGGCTGCGATTAGTTCAAGCATTCCTTTCCACATTTTGTTTTTTATTGCTTTAGTTAAAATTGTGAAACGTGACATATGTGCCCTATTTTTTAACAAAATATTCAGTTGTCATTAATAGTATTAAAAATCTATTTGGACACACAGTAGGGTGGAGTTTACACTGCAGTTACATTTAAAGCTCTGTTTAATTTCCAGGCAGAATGGCGTGGGCCTTGCTTCAACATCCGCCCGTGTTGGTGGCATTATTGCCCCATTGGTTTCGCTCTTAAATAAGTACCATGAGGCCATCCCCATGGCAATCTATGGCAGCTTACCCATCGTTGGCGGGATCCTCTGCTTCCTGCTGCCAGAAACGCGCAACCAAGAACTTCAAGATCGTACAGATGAAGACAGCGATGATCAGAGGTGGGTGGGCTCTAACCACAGAACTACTTCAGCTCTAGCGTGTGCCACAATGTCCTGTACCATAAATATAGAAAATGAGTACATACCATGCCGAATTATACATTCTCACAGTTGCGCCAGAAACCTTTACTACCAGGGAATGGCTCTGAGGAGTAACTATTTGTCGATTCTCAAGTGTTTCCTAAAACAAAGTTTTGTCTATAAATGATGTCAACAGAAAACATCGCAAACAGCTAAATACAAGACACAATATGTAAAATGAATTAACAGACCAAAATGAATTGACTGATAAATATGGCCACAACATATAACAACCGAATCACTTTTACTTTAGATAAAATACTCCCCACGGCACCCAACCACAAACAGAAAAACAACACCATGACTCAATTATAAGAACATTGTAATTACTGACGAGCCAGGACTACTCATAATGAACAATTGAACTATATTTAATAAATGTTTCGTTGCTAGAGATGTTTTTCCGAAAATTAAGCTTATGCTGACTGCGTCAAATTAAACTTATTGGTATATTTCAGGTCCTTACCTAGGTGGAAAACACGCCTTCTAATATCAGACTCCATTAAAGGGCCAGTGAACTATACAATCCACAACCATACTCTTTCTTGTTCTATAGTAAAATGTTTTTTGACTACATATCATCTAATTAGTCATTAGCCTTCGATACTCAAATGGGATTATAACATGAGAAAATATAAATTAAAACAAAAAGAAAAAGTTTGTTCAGCAGAATTTTTTACCTTCTGAAGTTACTGATGCCCTGCTTAGCTGGGCATCATGGGAAAACACCAGACCATAGCTTGTATTAATCCTTTAGAGAAAGGAAGCACAGAAGATATAAGAGTAACTAAAATTTCTAAAGAGAGTCAATGCCCAAATACGAAACAAAATTAAAGATACTCAGAAGTGCAAAGACTAGATCATATGATGCTTCAGAAGCAGGCGTAGTAGAGTTCTCTGACAGTGGAAAAGTTTCATTATTAAAGATTGTCAGTGCACAGTGGTTTTCAGTACTATATGACATTTTAGGAAAATCGTACTATGACCAGGGACGATCAACGCTATTTTCAACCCAGTTTAGATTCGTACTAGTGACCACATACAATAATATGATCAAGTGTTTTCTAGAGTCATTTTTCACTTTTTTCGACGCTGTGAGATGAGTACAAAAAGTAGGTAACAGAAAATTGATTTTGAGTGAGTCAATGAAAACCCATTAATCTGAGACAGATGTCTTTTTTTGTATCACTTAGGTCTGGGAAAACTGGGAAAGGATGCCTGGAAAATGGATTTGAAAAACAGAAAGTGCCCATGAAGATCACTCGCTTTTAACACAGCAATCACTATTTATTGCGACTGGACAGTCAACAATGACGACATAGCCCCTTGCAGAGAACTGGTGATAGGACTGGGTGAGACAAGGTTCACCTGTTACATTCCTGAGTCTGCAGATCTCTCTCTCTTGCAACGACCTTGAGAACTGGTTGGTCCTGACGAAAGGAAGACTTACAGAGTATATTGCACAGCATTCTTACTTGCTTGCTTCACTCACGTTCCTCATGCCATGATGCTGCCAGATTAATGGATGGTGGAAGCTGTTTGGGTTGAGCCAAAACTTGCCACACATGCCAAACATTCAGCAGGTGCCAGAACAGCAAAAGCTAATTAGGGGGCATATTTTTCTGTCCATTCTGAGACAACAGAGTCAGATATTTTGAGTGAGAATGTCAATGTAGGTAGCCTGCTTATTGTACTTGTTCTTTCAAAGGTCCTCTTTTTTAGGCTTTAAAACTCATTAAGAAGTCAAGGTTGACTTATCAACCTAATTCATGTTCGGATGGTAAATGTGAGGGTCTAGAATGATCAAGATTTATTTTTTCTATTGAGGCACTTTCCCTCTTCAAATCAATGACTAGAAAGTGAGGAATATCATAAGAACCAGGTACTCAACGCCTCGTAAATGAGCCTAGTAGCTATTCGGCATTAAACAGCCTTTTTTTGTTGTTTTGTAGTGTATGATTTTGTGACCAAATACTATAAAATAATACAGAATCCTGACAGCATTTTTTAGGAGAAGATGCAAAATGCAAGCAAGAATGTAGACAATCTTATAGCCCAACACAGTCGCGTAATACAAAACGACGGGACCCCCGCTGCAAAATATGAAGAGGTGCAGCTTAGTCACATATCTCACAGATATCCATTCCTCTTGGGCTAAATGCTCATCAACACCCTCCTCCATAAGGGTTGAGTGGCAGCTGAAGGTTTACCTTTCTCCGCATTACGCCCCATGGCCCAACATTCATGTTTGAGTGTTCTTTTAAAGACTTGTGCAAAAACCCTTAGCCAGAAACTTTCTTTGGAAGAAAATGCAGGCTTGGATATTCAGTTAGGTCTTTGTATTCTTACAATGGGGATACTTAAAGATGTCTGAACACATATCAAATTAGGTGAAAGTGATGTATAGTCAGAGAAAATAGCAGCTCCAAATGAGCTAAGCCTGGGCTGCATTTTAGTACTGCTTCAACTTTCAATATGTATTGTGCATATCCCATAGACACTGCAAAAACTCACTGTTTTTCTCTGAAATTAGGCCAAGAACGTGTTCATTGTCCTTTGTATGCAGATGATACTGTATTGTTTGATTTCTCTCCTAATTGAATGAAATTGATAGTTAGAAGGCTTATATATTTGTTGTGTTGAATTGTTTTGTTTTAAGATCTGTGGACGCAATTTTCATCCTTTGAGGGGATTAAATGCTCAAAGAGGTCAACGGACCTTTGGACCAAGATGAATGTGTGGTGAACTATCAACAATATTTTAACACCACTCCTACAATTTAGACACCATGACCAAAGTGGCCATGGAAGGAAAACTCCAGTAAGGAATAAAGTTAAAAGATTTATTAACAGCACTAGCTCAAAGTCATGTAGACAATGCGCAAAACCAAATATAAAGATACAGTGATGAAATAGATTCAGGTGAACTAACATTTACAAAACAGAGCATTCAAGAAGGATAATACATGAAGTCAAAAAGAATGTGTGAGATACAGATATAACACTTCGTTCAGAATTTACAATCATGAGTCAATTCAAATTTAGCAGAGTCAATAATCTTTGGCGGGGCAGAGGTCAACCCTACAGCTAACCAAATTTGGGAAATACGTGTGTGAGGAGGAATGCATGCACGCAAAACACAAAAAGTGCAAAAATAATTTGGGCTACAGGTCACTAACTGAAAAGAAAAAAAAGAAAAGTGTTAGCATAGTGGAGTTTCTAACTTAAAAGGGCATTTCAAGGGGCAATGGCAAATGGCAGAAAGGAAGATACCTCTCCAAGGGATACAGCAGTCAGGTAATATTTATCAGCAAAGCATCAGGAAAGCGTCTGAGGCTGACCAAGACTAGACCAAAACTCAGACTAGGCAGAATTTGAAAGTCCATGGTATATCAATTCAGAAAAAGTGTTCTGATTTGTCAAAGGTGTCAGTTCATATGACGTTGAATAGACATCATCCAATCACAAATTATTGCCAGACTTCAGGTTGCAACAGTTTGACAATTTCCCATGTCTGTCATGGGAACATCTCATTTCTGTGTGACTCCAAACAGGTTTGAAACAAATGTAAACAATCTCAGTCCACGTTCTTCCTGTGCTATAACGGACAAATGAGTACAACTTTCCACAGTTAAACAATAGATTTATTTCAAGTGGACTTCTCCTAGGAACTAAATCTGAAAGAAGACTTCACGTTATAAAAAAAAAATTCAACACTATTACTTTTTGACTGCAAAATGCAAGCTCTGTGCACCACAATTGTGCTAACACAAGGAAAATAAAAAAATGTAATCAATGAATACTTTTTGGTAAAATACATATTATATTCAACATTAATAATATTTAATCAGTATAAGTAAAACATATAATTTTAAACTAAAATAATTTGTTATTGCATTATATTAAGTATAACAGAGAACTGCATTTTTGTCACTGGCACATATTTTCAAAGTCATTCATCTTTCATTAATCAAAAGAAATTCAATATAATTTCTACAGGTGCTATTAGTTTAGAGTCTATATTACATTTTAACATCAGTTTTAAGTTATTAGCATGTGATTTAATTTAAAAGGCACCTATGTTGAACTTTGGAAAACAAATAAATGCCCATTTAAAATGTGTCAATGCAGCTTTCTATGTTAACTTTTCCACTCTTTACTTTCAAAACTTAAACTTGTCACAGTATGATGACTTTAGTGGCACGAGGGACAGCACTAAAATGTATGCTCTATCAGTGAAATACACCATCATAAAAGGCCAAATTTTCATTTCAATGAGAAAATTCAGAATTTTGATGTCTTATTCTGGCAAGGTCTGCTGTAATCCTCCATTCTCTTGCAATAATAAATGCTTCTCATATTCTCCATTTCTGTCTCGGCTTTCATCTGCCTAGTCTTTGCTCTTTTCTCTGTCAGTATCTTGTATAACTTGTATAAAATCAAAGTGTACCTATGACACACAAAGCCACAATCAACAAGGGTCTCAAGACTGCTCCTACTATTTCTTTTCCCATGTTCCCAAACACTTTTCAATGTCTGAAAAACACACTTCCCACAGCTTTCCATGCACCGGTGGCTGTCAGGCTTTTCAAATCTCTTTTCAAGTCAGTCATGTTTGCAATGTACTTTCTTATCCCCTTACTATTCTCAGGCACGTAGGTACAACAATGTTGTGCATGTAACTTTTTAGAGACTTCGCCCTCCCTTGTGAGTAAGATGTCTTACGCAAGGCGATTTTGCAAAACCATTGATCTCACAGCAACCACGTTCATATCTATTAACAACACAGCTCCTGCGGTGTCAGTAGATAGTTTGTCTACCATTGTTGATAACATCCTAATCTTACAATATTTCAAGATAATTCCCACTGACGGAATTACGGCACCCAATATATCTCCTACTATCTCTGAGGCACTTGCTCCTCTTTTAACTCTGCAGTTTGAATTCTCATCCCAGACTGAATCATTGATGTTGTCCACATGATATATTTTTAGAAAGTCTACTCCAAAATAACACGTTCCATACTATCCTTTCAGCAGCTTGTAATAACCCTTTTCCCCACATAAAATAAACACCTGGGATTGCTGGATCCTGTCATTTTGACATAAATATCCATGTGCCTTTATATACAAAAACATGTCTACACTCACTAGTGCCCACAAAATGTGTCTGTTCTTGACTTCGGTCTACATACACATAATTTCCCTACATGTTGACAATATAAAGCTAAGAATCCTTGACTCTCACACACTGAATTTGCTGCAACTTTTTCCCAATTTTGCAAAACTACTCCCTTTTCTATTTTGACTTTTATTGCCCTCCTTTTGTCATCTATTTGACCAGTGAAATGTACATTTTTCTACTGAACTAAGTATGCAGGTCAAATTATTCTTATGGGCACATGCTGTTCCAAAAGTCGAGGTAGGCTCAAAGAATCCTCCCATGATGTCAATGTTTTTCGCTATAGCAATACTACTCAGGTGCTTCATGATAGGTATGAAAGAAAACACTAGACCATAGTCTGAATAGAAGCATTGGTAATCCTCCTGCTCATACAATATTGATAGTAATAGACTAGAATAAATTCCATACGTTAGTGGCAAGCTATGATGTGATTTCTTCCTGCACTGATAAAGTTATTAGTGTGCAAATGTAACAATCTTGGACTTCCATGGTTTGAATGTATTCATATAACAATTTATAATACCCATTTGATGTCAAGTCTCCCTTAGAACTGTCAGTATGTAAACGCTTCTCATCGTCATACAAGTGATCTTGATCTATGAATGAATCCGCTAAATTTGGGGCACTTGTTGCTGAAATTTTCTCACTCTCATTCTTAACAGACAAACTCAGTCCTATAATCATCAACATTTTCACAATCACACATGGTACTGCTAACCCTACACACATACATGCTTACATTTACTGCCCTTACTTTCCTACCCCATTAGGATTCCTGGCTTTTCTAGATTCAGACCACAGTATGGGCCTGATGACGAGTCTGGCAGTCAACAGGCCGCCAGGGTCACAGTGGCGGTCCTGACCGCCGCCAGTTTGGTGGTCTGACTGCCTAATTAAGAGTTTGGCGGTCAGACCGCCAAACCACCACCATCTCTGCCAGGAACGATGTTCCAGATGGGCTGACGGCAAACCAGGTTAGAATCAGCCAGGGCGGTGTTGATCTCAGCACCGCCTTATTGATTACAACCTGGTTTTCTGCCAGCCTTTTAATTGCGGTTTCACTACCATGAAAGAGCTGGCAGAGAACAGGTGCATGCGGCCACGGGGGGCCCCTGCACTGCCATGCACTTGGCCTGGGTAGTACAGGGGTCCCCCTGCCCAGCACCCTCGCAATGCTCACCGTCTGCTGTGCAGACAATTAGCATTATGAGGGTGCTGGTGCACTCGGGTGCCGGCAGCATTGCCGCTGGGTTGATTATGAGATGGCGACAATGCTGCCGCCACTTTCCTTCTGTCATAACAGGCAGAAACCTTGGTTTCTGCCCGTCCGCCCAGCGGGAAAGTCATAATGGGCCCAGCAAGGAAGTAGCCAGTAAGGGGGAACCTCCCTATTGGAAGTTCGTAATCAGGCCCTATATTTCCAAATAAAAATAAAAATAAAAACTGTAAAAGCCGCTTTCAATTATTTCACTGTTGCTTCAGTCTTTTCTTTGTTTGAGCAAAGCAAACTTAAAAGCATTTTCTTCCAAAACAAAAATATAAAAAGTTCATCAAAAGTTTCTCTTACTTACAAAAATGTCAAGGCTCCAACTAAAAGTTCAAATGTCTTCCCAAAATAAACCATCTGATAATCTCTAAATAGCACTTACAGCAAATAGTGTCTCTGTTCATCCAGCGGCAATGACATTTCAAAATTCAATTCTAAAGCAAGTTTAAGTTATAAAATGTTCAGCTGGAGACAAACTGTTATCACAAAGGGCAACAAACTCCTTCTCACAGTCATCTGTTGTGAAATAAGTCCATTCAGGAGCAGGGTATCTTTGACTTGGCACTCTTTGACCTCCTTGCTACACGACCCTTAGTTTTACTGTCACTTTGATCTGATTCTTCAGTTACTTCAGCTATGGTAGAAGGCACTTTTATCACTGACTCTGAGCTTTACTCATGCCACTGATCTCGGTAACAACTCTTTTTTCTGGCACAACTGGGGTTTCACCAGGGTTCTGAGCTAGCAAGAGTGACCTGACTTTGTCTCGACCCTTCTGTACCTTCAACTGCTGTTAACGTGCTCAGATTTTCACAAGACTGTGCATGCTCTGCGTTAGCTACTTGTTCAGTTCCCCACAGCTTAGCTAACCTGGACCCTTCTCTCACTATAACTGACTCTTCGGGAACAGGTGCTGTTTCATCAAGAGGACTAGGAACTTTGCGTGTGTGGCTCACATGGATCCAGTTTGGAAGACTGGCACACATCACAGCTGTTATCACTAGAACAACCTGATATGGCCCACTCCAACGTGGCTCCAGGCATGTCTTTCTTACATGCTTTTTCACTAACACCCAGATACCAGGAGTCAGGCCATGGCAAAGTTCTTGTTGCGGTTGTGCAGTTGCCTCTCCAACCTGGTAAGACAAAGAACCAACCACATCAGCTAGTCCTTTGCAATAATCCAGAACAAAGCCATCTGTAATGTTCACAAGAGCGTTTGCAGGCTCTGCTGGCAATCTCATAGCTCGCTTCATTATGATTTCATGTGGCAACAAGCCTGTCTCTATGTCAGATGTGCTGTGCATACTCATCAGGACTACAGGCAATGCATGTGGGCATTTCAGTGTTGTAGATGCACATACTTTCACCAATCAAGAGTTTAGCATTCCCTTTATCTGCTCTACCAGTCCTGAAGCTTCTGGTCTGTAACTGCAATGCAATCCTTGTTCAACTTGTAATGCTGCACACAATAATTTAAGAATCTCACTTTTGAAATGAGCTCTTCGGTCGGATTCCAGAGAAGTCGGAAAACCAAATTGAGTATCAATTCCCTCAATAGCAGTTTTGCAATTGTGACTCTATCATTTATTTGAGTTGGGTAAGCTTCTACCCAAAGGGAGAACACACACACACCACCAAAATATACCTCAGCCCATTACACACTGGCAACTCAATAAATTCAAGTTGCATTATGTTAAATGGTCGTCCTGATCTGCCTATGCGGCTCAGTGTAACAACTGTGCTTTTTCCTACATTCATCTGCTGACATGTTACACATCTGTGACACACTGCTTCTGCAACCAATCTGTATCAGGGGATGTTCCATGTTTGTCTGAATATTCTAATCAGTGCACCAATGTGAACTTGCCCATAATGGTACCTTGCTATCGGGGACAATAAGTTATTTGAGTTGGGTAAGCTTCTACCCAAAGGGAGAACACACACACACCACCAAAATATACCTCAGCCCATTACACACTGGGAACTCAATAAATTCAAGTTGCATTATGTTAAATGGTCGTCCTGATCTGCCTATGCGGCTCAGAGTAACAACTGTGCTTTTTCCCTCATTCATCTGCTGACATGTTACACATCTGTGACACACTGCTTCTGCAACCAATCTGTATCAGGGGATGTTCCATGTTTGTCTGAATATTCTAATCAGTGCACCAATGTGAACTTGCCCATAATGGTACCTTGCTATCGGGTACAATAAGTTATTTGGCAACACTGTTTTACCATCACTCGACACCCAATCATCATCCTTGTTCCTCTGGACACATCCTGCTGCAATCCATCCTTGCTTCTCTCCCTCTGGAACTTGATCCTGCAATCTTTTAACTTCTTCTCAAATATCAGTAGCTGTCATAAAGAAATTTTGACTTGTCTCATCATCCTTTCCATAACTCAATTCCTCATTAAAGGAAGTACAATGCAACACACAATACCTCACAACTTCGCCGGCATAGGTATTGCCAAAAGATATATAATCACTTGATTTTTGGTGAGCTGCATATTTCACAACTGTAATTTTCATAGGTAAGTGTAATGTTTTCAGCAATTGATGAACTTTGTCACCGTTTTGGATAGGTGATCCAGGAGAGGTCATGAAGCCCCTCTGGGACCATAACTATCCAAAGTGGTGAATGACACCAAACCCATATTGGCTGTCAGTGAAAATGGTCACTTTGAGCTGTTCAGAAACACAGCATGCACTACAAAGAGCAATCAATTAGAATACTTGGGCACAAAAGACTCCTTGAAGCCAAGAGATTTCTATCACACCCGAGACTCTGCAAACTGCATACCCAGCTCTCAGGGCACCATCAGAATCTTGTAAACAGGAGCCATCAACAAAAATGACATAGTAATATTCGTCCAAAGGGACATCTTGCATTTCGGGTCTTCGTTTGGTGAGCAATTCAGTCACATTGAGACAGTCATGCTTAACCTCATCTTCGCAGTCACTTGCATTTTCAACTGGAATTGCCAAAAGAGTAGTCACATTTAGAACATTGCATCTCTTTATATTATCATTAAAAGAACCCAAAACTATCGGTTCATAGTGGGTCAAGTGTGCATTTGTCAAATATTGAGTCGTTGGACAGGTTAGCAAAATCTTAAATGAATGGGGGATAAAAACATTCAGTGGGTGGCCCATAACAATGTTTTTACACTGTTCTATACTGACGCTTTATGCAGCCACAGCTCTTTGCCAGCCAGGCAATGCCACAGCTAAAGGATCAAGGCCCATATTTATACTTTTTGACGCTAAACTGCGCTAACGCAGTTTAGCGTCAAAAAATTTAGCGCCGTCTAACGCCATTCTGAAGCGCCATGCGGGCGCCGTATTTATGGAATGGCGTTAGCCGGCGCAAGCAGACCGGCGCTGCCTGGTGTGCGTGGAAAAAAACCACGTAGACCAGGCAGCGCCGGCGTTGGGAAAAAATGACGTTAGGGCGTCTTAAAATGGGGCAAGTCAGGTTGAGGCAAAAAAATCGCCTCAACCCGATTTGCGCCATTTTTTTACGACGCCCAGACGCCATTTCATGACTCCTGTCTTAGTAAAGACAGGAGTCATGCCCCCTTGCCCAATGGCCATGCCCAGGGGACTTGTGTCCCCTGGGCATGGTCATTGGGCATAGTGGCATGTAGGGGGGCACAAATAAGGCCCCCCTATGCCACAAAAAAAAATAAAAAATATAAAAAATAATACTTACCTGAACTTACCTGAATGTCCCTGGGGTGGGTCCCTCCATCCTTGGGTGTCCTCCTGGGGTGGGCAGGGGTGGCAGGGGGGGGTCCCTGGGGGCAGGGGAGGGCACCTGTGGGCTCATTTTGAGCCCACAGGCCCCTTAACGCCTACCCTGACCCAGGCGTTAAATTGTGGCGCAAATGCAGGGTTTTTTGACCCGCCACCTCCCGGGCGTGATTTTTGCCCGGGAGTATAAATACGACGCATTTGCGTCGCCGTCATTTTTTTAGACGGGAACGCCTTCCTTGCATCTCATTAACGCAAGGAAGGCGTTCACGCAAAAAAATGACGCTATTTGGCCATACTTTGGCGCTAGACGCGTCTAACGCCAAAGTATAAATATGGCGTTAGTTTTGCGCCGAATTTGCGTCGAAAAAAACGACGCTAATTCGGCGCAAACGGAGTATAAATACGGGCCCAAGTGTGGCTGAAAAATATGCCACAGGCTTGTTTTCATTTCAGTGTAAATGTGTCAAAACAGAGGGAGCATATCCATCCCTCTCGCAGCAAAACAATGAATCTTTTTGTGTGTAATTGGGCATTTCCAGAGCTGGGTCTCAGCAGAAGCTTTCTCTCAGCTCAGTGAAGGCATGCATGCATTAGTCATCAAATGGTAATGGATCAGACACAACCTTGTGTGTAAATCTCTGGAAAAAGGCTTGAACAAAAGGAAGAAATTAAGAATCCATTGGTGGCAGTTGCCAACCATTCCCAGAAACAATCAGACTTGCCTTTGAGAAACTACCGGGATTCATCTGCATGACTGCTGAAATTCTCTCTTGGGACACCATCCTTACACCTTTCTGTATATGGTGATTTAAGTACTGGATTTCTTTTTTACAGTGCTGCAACTGTGCTGGGGAAACTTTATGTCCATTTTCTCCTAAATGATTCAAGAGAGCTATGGTATCTCTTCGGCAGGAATCTCAAGTATTTGCCACAACTAAAAGGTTGTCAATATACTGCACTAAGACTGAATGGTAGGGCATTTTAAGGGAGTCCAAGTTTTTCAAAATCTGATGATAGATTGATAGTGATTGTGTATACCCCTGTGGAGTACAACTCCATGTTAAAATACGACTGCTGAATCTAAAAGCAAATAGGAATTGACTTTCCTCAGGCAAGGAATGGAGAAGAAGGCCTGGCACAAATCAATGACAGTAAACTACTCTGCTTCACATGGGATCCAGGATAAAATCACTTCTGGATTTGGTAGCACAGGAGAACATGGAACGACAATTTTGCTCACTTTTCTCAAATCTTGAACTATGTGGCATTTTCCATTGGGCTTCGGCAATCCTAAAACAGAGGAATTACAAGGTATTCACAAAATTTCCTTCAGAACATCTTGCTCAATCCAACTCTCAATCAAGGGTGTTATTCTTGCAACTGTCTTGAGTTTCCTGTTATAAGATGGTATCCTCGAATACACCGCATTTGGCTTCACTTATCCTTTCCTGAAAAATCCCAAACCTCAGGATAAACTGTCTCTCACAATTCTTCGGGCAAGACAAGTGGGTACTGTTCTACAATTTTACAAGGGACATCTTCTTTCTCATTTGTCTGAATTTCTATTCCTTTGTGTGTGCAGCTAATAGAACAGTTTAGCTTACACAACAGGTCACGTCTTAACAGATTTACTGGACTTGAATCGCAAAACACAAATTGGTGCTTATCTTAAAATTAACCTATTTTTACTGGAATTTGTTCCAGTGTATGATTTATCAACTGCTTATGTGCTACTCCTACAATCTGAATTCTCCTTTCTGAGAGGGACAAGTCTGGCATTTCTGCAGTTCTGAAAGTTGAACGTGCAGCTCCTGTGTCAACTAGGAATGGCACGTCGTGCCCCATACTGTTGGCATTTATATAGGGATCACGCTGATCTTCTGCTAAAGATGCAGCTAACATGCAGTCCTCTTCATCAGGACTATCACTGTGAAATGTTTCTAAGAATTCCTCATCACTCAAATGAATTAAGGGAAATTGTGAAGCTTACTGGTTCACCTTTGCATTTGTCAATTGATTTGGGTTTGCATTTGCCGTCTGATTCCTATTTTGCTGAGGAACAATCTGACTGCTGCTGAGTCATTGGGGCTTGTGATACCTGTATCTGCTGTACTGGGGACACTTGTACATTTGGAAGTCAGGGTCTTTGGACTCTCTGAATTTGAACCTGATTATTACCTTGAGTCTGAGCAACTCCTGCAATCTGAACCAAATTATTCACATTATTATAAGGACATTACCTCCACCAGTGACCACAACTTCCGCAAGCATGACATGGAATTGTGTTCTTCAATGACTGAAAGTAAACCAAATCTCCACTGTGATCTACCTGAACATCCCCTCCTCTAACTTTAGGCTGAACTACATTGCTAAGCTGCTGTTGCCTACCTTGCATTCCACTTGTATTCACCATCCTCAGAAGGCTCTGACTTCCTCTATGTCCAGCCTTCAATTGCATCACCATCAACGTTTCCCTCACCTTTTTATGCTTCAATTCAATTTCATTGCTATAGTGCCTTGCATGACACAGGATCTCATCAATGGGTTTGTTCTGCCAACAAATCAAATGCTGCTGAATCATTGCACTAATGTCTGTTTTCAGTCCTTGCACAAACCTAAACACAAAAGGACACATACCTTTCGGCTGTATATTCTCTGTACTGCTATACTGATAAAAAGCTTGCAGCAATCTCTAATAATAAGCCTGGATAAACTTATTAGTTTCCCGTGCTGTCATGTCAATTTTCTGCCAATCAGTATCTTTCGTGGACACTTTGGGGCATATTTATACTCCGTTTGCGCCAAATGTGCGTCAAAATTTTTGAGGCACAATCAGCGCAAACGTTGCCCCATATTTAAACACTGACGCCCGAGCCGGCGCAAGGGCAAATTCCACTATGTGCGTCAGTTTCTGGATGCGGCAACCCGCCCTGCGTTAATGACATGCAGGGTAGGCGTTCCCGTCCAAAAAACGACGCACACAGCCGGGCGTCGTATTTATGCTTCCGGGCAAAAATGAGTCCCGGCCGGGAGGCGGCGCAAAAAAATGACGCAAAGCACGAATAGCGTCAAAATTTAACGCCTGGGTCAGGGCAGGCGTTAAAATGGGGCAAACACACCTGTATTTAATCAGAACACACAGAACAAACAACAGAGCAGCAGAGCAGCAGAGCAGCAACAGAGAGACATGGAGGTGATTTTCATTCAGCGTGCACGTAGACGCAGAGCCCTGCAGCAACAACGGCAGCTACAACAACACCAGCAGGGACCCCAAAGGCAGCGCAGAAGGCAGGAGAGGATATTCCGCCCCAGAACAACCCTGCATGGCCTCAGGGAACTGGACATCATCCAGAGGTACCGGTTGAACTGGCAGGCCATCCAGCAGCTGCTGAGAAATATTGAACAGCAGTTGGCCCCCACTTTAGTGACACCCCGCACTATCCCAACAGAAACAAAGCTGCTTGCTGTACTTCACCTGCTGGCAAGTGGCTCGTTTCAGACAACTGGTGCCCTGGTTGGTGGAATATCCCAACCATCATTCTCTGCATTCCTGCCAAAAGTACTGGATGCCATCATTCGCCTGAGACCCGCCACATCTGCTTCCCTAACACACTGCAGAAGCAGCAGGAAACTAAACAGGGGTTCTACGCCATCAGTGGCTTCCCGCACGCCCTTGGTGCAATCGACTGCACACACATACGCCTTGTGCCACCTGCTGCGAGTGAACACCTCTACCGCAACAGGAAGCACACACATTCAATCAACGTGCAGGCCATAGTCGATCACCAAGGATTGATCAGCAACATTATGGCTAAATATCCTGGGAGTGTACATGACGCATTCAT
This sequence comes from Pleurodeles waltl, assembly GCF_031143425.1. Classification (NCBI taxonomy): domain Eukaryota; kingdom Metazoa; phylum Chordata; class Amphibia; order Caudata; family Salamandridae; genus Pleurodeles; species Pleurodeles waltl. The sequence goes on from NC_090449.1 coordinate 603,364,582, forward strand.
CTTCCGTCACTCTACCATCAACCAACACTTCCAGGATGGACTGTATGGCAATGGACTACTTGTTGGTAAGTACAAAAATCCTACTTATATACACACTGCACAGCAACCCTCTAGGACAAACAACACATACACCACAATAGCAACACCTAGCCAGGAACACACTGAGGTACTCACATCACTAGCCATGTTTCAGAAGTCACCATTGAACCTGTCACACATTGGAATTTACTCTTCAGCTTAATGTGAAGACCTTAATGAGTGTGGTAGCCTAAATGTCACCTTGCAAATTGGAAGTGTCACAATAACCTGTACACTAATACATTGCATAAGTTTTAAGATATGGGATGTCCTGGGTACTTTCACATGAACGTGTTAACTACACTTTCATGTTTCAACTCTGCATGGAACTATCATCTCACCCCCAGTGAAGACACACGGACACCTGTATGACAAGTCACAATGCTAGGGAGGGTACTCAAAAAACAAATACATACTGCTGACAAACGGTTAGCCAACAAACACTTGCTCAGCCAAGGAAAAAAACTCCATGCAAAAGTTTACACCAACAACTATAGGTTGTCACATTAGTACACAAAAGAGTCACAGACAACACAAGACAACTACTGCCATCAAAGATCTGTACAACAGTGCCTCCTACATCTAATTGATCCCATTCTGTGTTTTTCTTTCAGCTGATCAGGGGTATGGCATCCAGCCTTGGATGATGACACCATTTGGGAACCCAAATACTGCTGCAGAGCGGGCATACAATGACGCCCACAAGAGGACACGCTGCATTGTTGAGCGGACCTTTGGGATCCTAAAGTCAAGGTTCCGCTGCCTTGACATAACTGGCAGTAGCCTACTCTATTCCCCAGAGATGGTCTGTAAGATCATACTCACTTGTGCCATATTGCACAATATTTGTGTAAAAAGGAACATTCCCCTCCTTGAACCGGACCCAGACATGCCTGAGGATGACGAAGAGGAGGATGCTGGCCTGCAACAGGAGGGGGAACAACCTAACACGGCAGCAGGAGTGCGTAGGCGCCAACAGCTTGTCAATACTTTTTTTTCATAATTTCTTATTACAACACTGATTGCACAATTGTAAATAAACACAGATAAAAAACACCACATCATGCTTTGGCCTATGCATTTCTGACCACCTTTAGTTTGAAATTGCTGAAGAAGAATGTCGTCTCATTGAGCAAGAATGCTATAACAATCATCACACCAAAAAAAAACATCACAAATGTATGCACAGAGGGTAGGATGTTACATGATACATTACTATCCACAGAGGCCAACAGGAGTACAAATGTGGCAATGACACATGCCTGATCCAGACACCTGAGACAGTCTCTCACCCAGCCCAAAAATGTAGATCATTTGAAAGTCTCATCACACGTGTTCAGAGACAGGGTGGGACCATCCATGTGTACGTGACCATGCCCTCAATGGCTTCTCTCAAGTGTTTGATATGAGCAATACCCAATTGGAACAACATTAGCTGCCACTAACTCATGAGGAGACCTAGAAGTTACAGTGACAACATACACCCAGACAGGTGATAGTGGATCCACATTCCCACACACATATACACATATGTCATCCAATCAAAGCAGCCCATCACAGTAGTGTCCCAGTTTGAACCTAGCAGGAAGAATGTAACATGCCACTAAACCAGGTAATGCAGAAAGGGCCACAGACATCAACAAAATATTTGTCATCAGCACATGAGGAACGCTGAGATTTTGCAAACATAGTCATTGGAAAATGGTATGCCAGATTACTCCAAATCATCAATAGTGCAAACGTCAAATGGGCCAATGAGATGAATGAATGGTTAACAGTGATTCATACCATATGGCCTTACATTAGCCTGCTGCTGCAGGTTTTGCATAACAGAATAAATAAAAGCCATGAATAAATTAGCACATCTGGATGGGCAAACCCTAGGGTGCTGGGGGCCGAAGTCCACCTCTACCGCCCCCCAAATATAGAAGAATCTTGTACTTGTGAACTAAACACATGCATAAGGCACATGTGTGGGCTACATGTCAAAAGTAAAACAAAAATCAGAAACTCCAATTCATAATAGGACATGGTTAGCCCCATAAAAACTGTAAGTGACTATTGCACTCCCTGTTCGGACTATAGATAAAAGCATCACCATCATAATTGTGGACACATTTTTGAGAATGAATACATCATGGTATCCCATCCATCATTTCAAAATAGCCATCAGCAATTACCCAAAATATGTGTACAAATATGGTTAATACATTATTTAGCGTATCATAAATATTACAGTGTGAATGCCTTCTATACATACAATAATGGACATGTGTCATAGCTAACCACAAATGTGTATCACATAGCACCGTTTGGCCATGACAAATCTCCTTCCCCAAGTTTAATAAATGAAGACATAATTTTTTTTAAATTGCTCAAATTTCCACGCATACAGCATGGGCGTCCTAATTTTTTCACGTACAGGAGTGCACAGAATGCAGAGTCAAATATAAATTTTCATAAATGTTTCTCATATTTAGCCATGAAATTATAATTGACATTTCACATTTTTTGACTCTGCATTCTGTGCACTCCTGTACGTGGCAAAAATATGACGCCCATGCTGTATGCGTGGTAATTTTGACGCAACATGGACAATATGTTGGACATGTCATGTACCTTATTAATTTATTAATATTCATATCATATTTTTTGACTCTGCATTCTGTGCACTCCTGTACGTGGAAAAAAGATGACGCCCATGCTGTATGCGTGGTAATTTTGACGCAACATGGACAATATGTTGGACATGTCATGTACCTTAATAATTTATTAATATTCATATCATATTTTTTGACTCTGCATTCTGTGCACTCCTGTACGTGGAAAAAATATGACGCCAATGCTGTATGCGTGGTAATTTTGACGCAACATGGACAATATGTTGGACATGTCATGTACCTTAATAATTTATTAATATTCATTTCATATTTTTTGACTCTGCATTCTGTGCACTCCTGTACGTGGAAAAAATATGACGCCCATGCTGTATGCGTGGTAATTTTGACGCAACACGGACAATATGTTGGACATGTCATGTACCTTATTAATTTATTAATATTCATATCATATTTTTTGACTCTGCATTCTGTGCACTCCTGTACGTGGAAAAAATATGACGCCCATGCTGTATGCGTGGTAATTTTGACGCAACATGGACAATATGTTGGACATGTCATGTACCTTATTAATTTATTAATATTCATATCATATTTTTTGACTCTGCATTCTGTGCACTCCTGTACGTGGGAAAAATATGACGCCCATGCTGTATGCGTGGTAATTTTGACGCAACATGGACAATATGTTGGACATGTCATGTACCTTATTGTTATTAATATTCATAACATATTTTTTGACTCTGCATTCTGTGCAATGTTATGCGTAAAAAAAAATGACGCACATTGTGTATGCGTGAAAATATGACGCATAACGGGAAAAGAAAAACGGCGGCCATTTTATGCAGGAATTGATGTAATAGGATATCCTGTTTACTAAATCTGTACTGGGAGTTAACTTTCACTTTCACTTTGCAGTCTCAGATTTATCTAGACTGTGTGGTTGTGTGAAAGGTGTTGTCCTGTGTTTAACTGCTTTTGTGTCCTGTGTACCTTGTATTTTGTCTTTTTGTGATCCTAGTCTTGTTGCCTAATATTGTCTCAGTCTGTTTAGTCTAGTTTTGTCAAATCTTGTTTTTGTTTGTATTGTCTGTGGGAGTCTGTTCTGGGTAGTATAACTTTGGGGTTAGTTGGGCTATTTTTTTCTTATTTTTCTTTTTACTTCACTACTCTACCTTTCCCCATTTCCCACTTTTACTTGTTTATTTAATTTTGCTTAGTTTATTCTATTAATATGTCAGGTAGGCCTCGCCTTTCCAGGATGGGTGAGGATGAATTGGGGGGATTCATTTGGCTAGTTTGCCATTTCCTCCCACTCATGCTGGAGGCTGGGGGCCGTGTGATACAGGGGTATCACACGGAGGCACGGAAAGTCCGGTGGGGGAAGGTGCGCCATCACCTGGTCCGGGTGTATGGGAGCATGCGGAATGACCATCAATTAAAACACCGCTGGGCAGATCTGATATCCAGGGAACAGGACCTGCTGGACCACCTGGGAATCAGGATTGGTGGCCATGTTGGTGAGTACAAATCAATTACATGTGAATAATTGAAAGCTGTGTGGGGACATGTGATGATTGTTACCCAATCTGCTAGATAAGTAGCTGACTGTGTGTAATGCTAGGGAAACCTAGGCCCATATTTATACATTTCTATCCCCAATTTTGCACCACATTTTCACGCAAAAACAGCGCCTACTTACAAAATAGAATTGTATTTTGCTAGTTTGCGCCGTCTCTGCGTCCAAAAATGATGCAAATGCGGCGCTACAAAAGTATACATTTGTGCCCTAATTTGTATTTGTTGCACAATGTGTAGGAAGACCAATGCTAGCAGTCAGATGGCTCATGTTTTCAACACATACCAGATGCCTGTAGCTGTATGTAATGTAGTGTTGCATTTGTGTCAGACAAGCAACACGTTAATGCCTCTATTTGAACTCTACAGGTCATATTGGCCAGTGAGTAAGTCATGTAGAAACAACATACCTACATATGTTGACGCCACAGCTAGACAGAAAATTTGAAAGCCATGATGATGCTACAAATGTGTGTTGCCTTCACGTCACATGAAGTTAGATATGTTGTCCACACATATGTCACATGTGTGTCTGGTTGCTGTGTGTTGAACATGTCCACCTAGCCTGTTTGATTGTGAGGGGTCATGCAGTCCTCAAGTAACCAGCTTTTGGATGTATCTCTGGGATGCACATGCTGAGATGTATGGAAGACATTATTGTTTGGGCATACTAATGGAGGGGTATCTTTGACAACACCTGACTGTCCTGGCCACTGCATGTGTGTAGTAGGGTGTGTAACTGTAGCAGGAGACTCATCCAATGTTAATGTTGGATAAAAATTCATCCATGCAGTATGAGCATGTGGGAAAGTGTATCATTACCATGTCATATTCACACAGTGTCATAGTAACTGCAATTATTTGTCAGTGCACCGAGTCTGAGTATATTCTTCCTTTCATGCTTTACAGGTGGACCAGCACCGTACACCGTGGAAGAGGTGGCACATTTTGAGGACCCCGATACCTACAGTGAGTGTGGCCTGAGTGCTATTTTAATTGCTTGCTAGTGATGCATGATGGACTACTGTGTGTTCAACAGAATTCATGATTTGATGCGCTGGCCGTTCATTGGCATTGTTGCTTTAGTGGGATATCAAATAGCACTTCTGTTTCTGTAAACCAATACTTAGCCATCTCTCAGATTTAGGGGTTGTAGGTCATTCCAGTTGGGCCGCAATGGGGAATGGGATGAGTCATTTGGAATACACTGGTTAATGTAAGACTTGCTTGGGGACTTGGCATGAACTGAGTCTGCATATCAGACTGACATTCTCCCATATAGCTTTGGCAAATGGCTTTGATGAAATGTGCATCTTCCTAGTTGAGGATGGACTGTGTACACTGTAGGTTGGATCTTCTGGGGGCATGTACTTCCACAAGGTGAACTAGAAGTGTGTGTGACTTGAGTGCAATGGCCTAGGTGTTCTGTCGACCCATGATGATGGGTGTTCTTGCTCCTCTGTGTGTGTTGTAAAACATGCCTCACTGATAGTATGTGATGTTGGCCAAAGTCATAGCATTTTGACATGTGTGGACCTTGGATGTGACAATGTTTGGCTGACTCCAACGTGTTGCTAGCCCTTCATAGGTGTTGTGTGTGAAGGCACATACTTGTTGAACTTTCGATACACTCCTGGGTGTGCATTGAACATGGGATTGTTGGTTGTTCTTCCCACACCACCCTCAAAGACTGCCATGTTAATGTGAAACAGGGTACCTAGGACTGTAGCAACCAGTATGTTACACGTACTTGTGACCTTTTGCGACTTGATTTAGAACCTAGGGCCAGATGTAGCAAACTGTTTACAAGTTGCAAATGGCATAAATTGCTCTTTGTGAGTTGCAAACGTCTGTTTGCTATGCAGAAATGTATTTTGTGATTCTGAACATACTTGCAAAATGCATTTCCAACTCGCAAATAGGAAGGGGTTTTCCCGTCCTATTTGCGACTCGCAGTGGTATGCAATTCCATTTGCAACCGAGTACGTGGTCGCAAAGGGAGTCGCAGTTACCATCCACTTGTGATTTGCGTCGCGTTAACGTTGGTTTCCTTTACGACGTGACGCCGCTGTGTGCGTCACGAAATAATGACTCCCACCTGTTGGTTGCGCCGCCGTTCGTCAAAGTATAAATTTGACGCCCGCACGGCGCTTCGAAATGGCGTTAGCCGGCGCTAATTTTTTTGACGCAAAACTGCGTTAGCGCAGTTTTGCGTCAAAAAGTATAAATATGGCCCTTTGTTCTTCAGGAATTCAATTCTCTTAAAATACTTTTTCATCACCTGTTCAGACAGCGGACCTGTTACGTTTTTTGCATCCAGTCCACAAGTCAGCTGGACCCACCATGTCAAGCAAAGTATTCAAATCTTCCCACAGACATTTTAAAAGCTTCACAAAGCACTGTCTGCTTGTACCACTCCACTGGCTCCTCTTTCAATCTCAGATGATCATTTGTGAATGACAGTATATCACTCCTTCCCCACGGTACATGCATATAACCTCCACCTGGTATTTCTCTCATAGGCATCATTTTTACATTGCCTTTAGCTTGATTTGCTCCAGCCGGAGATAAATTCTGCTTTGCTTTCTTCTGATCTCTTTTCCTTGCCCATCTGCCTTCCCTTTTATCCAATGCTCACCATGTTTGAATGTATATGATTAATTATTTGATTTGCATTCTCTTTCCGGGTGATCTCATGTTAAAAATATCTTTGTTACTGAACTCTAATCTGTAACTTCTCTTTAATTGAAAGGTTTAGATTTTTCTAAGTCCACTTCATATTTCTCTGCCAATTCTGCTAACTTCTCATAAGTCTGTCCTGCACGATGGGGAAAATGAATAGCAATTCATCTTCTGTGTACGTTTCCAATAGCTCCATGTCTAACGTACCCATAAAATAATTCATTTAATTTTAATTTCAATCTGGGCACATTTACTGTCTTGTCTCTCTCTGGTGTCTCATTTGATGTAACATTATGTTGTAATCAAAGATGGATGCTCGTAGATTATAAAAGAAGTAGGTTTATTAACTTAGTTGAAGGTTACAGATAAAGCCCCACCAGGGCAAAACAATGAAATATTCAACAGAACGGAAAACAGCAAAACACCCTTCATCAACCTTCCTCCAAAACTGAGTACCACCCCATCGAAATAAACAGTACAGGTTAACAAACGCTCACTCTGCATAACTTCAATACTCCAATGGGATGTAAGAAGGTAAAAAACTGTTAATCAATACGTTCCACAAATTTACAATACAAGTGTACAAATAACACAAAACTTCCCTGCTCACCCAACAGAGAACACTAACTACCTGTTCCCCTCCACATCATGCACACTATAACAGGACCAACCTGTTGCCTTCCACAACTCAACACTCAACAGGACTAGAGTTTATTTCACCTCTACTGCATTGGGGTGTAACCACCTACCCTATCACCATTCACTTAAAGAGACCTGTTCCCCTCCACATCATGCACACTATAACAGGACCAACCTGTTGCCTTCCACAACTCAACACTCAACAGGACTAGAGTTTATTTCACCTCTACTGCATTGGGGTGTAACCACCTACCCCATCACCATTCACTTAAAGAGAACCAGGGTCTCACCTACCCTCCACTGCATTGGGGTGTAAACATGTACCCCTTTCACCATTCACTTAAACAGAACCATGGTTTCACCTACCCTCTACTGCACTGGGGTGTAATCACATACTCCCATCACCCTATACTCGAACAGGACCAGGGTTTCACCTACCCTCTACTGGTTTCACCTGCCCTCTACTGCACTGGGGTGTAATCACATACTCCCATCAACCTATACTCGAACAGGACCAGGGTTTCACCTACCCTCTACTGCATTGGGATGTAACTACCTACCGCCTTAACATTGGGCCTAAAACACTGCCCCACATCCTTAACCCCATAGGAAGGATTGACAACTATCACTGGGGTGTACCGCCCCTTGACATTGGGCTTAACACACTGCCCCCACATCCTTAATCCTATAGGAAGGATTGACACATATCACTGGGGTGTACCACCCACCCACCTTGACATTGGGCTTAACACACTGCCCCCACATCCTTAACCCCATAGGAAGGATTGACACATATCACTGGGGTGTACCCCCCACCCACCTTGACATTGGGCTTAACACACTGCCCCCACATCCTTAACCCCATAGGAAGGATTGACACATATCACTGGGGTGTATCCCCCTTAACATTGGGCTTAACACACTGCCCCCACATCCTTAACCCCTTAGGAAGGGTGGTCAAAAACACAATCCCAAATATGGATCAAAATACTAATATCACAACATAAGAATGTCACTCTGCACGTGACTCTAGCATCCAACCTCAAATTATACATCTCTAAAATCAAGCATGGCTTTAAAACTTCAGGCCAATAGGCACACGCAAAATATGGTAAGCAAAATTTCATGCTAAAATAGCATTAGGGTGCACCTCCCATGCGTAACATACATGCCACGACTCAGCAACTTTAAAACATGTCAGTAACGGCATAACATTTCTCAATTCAATACAGCAATAAAAATTTATTTCAGCAGCAGCAAACAATGTCTGCATAAAAATAACATTACTCAATTCAACCCAATGCATCTTTAAAATAGAGGGTAGCAGTATTGAAAAATACACTCAAGCATTGTATGGTATTGAGTAAAATGCACATGACAGTAAACCTAAAGTTAAATTATTCCAGGAAAATATTCAAATACTCCACGCCGGTGAGCGACTTCTCACCCGAATACATTGCCACTGTACAGTTTATCCCATTTAAATGAACGCACAGTTCTTTATCCTCATACGAAAAACTGGCACACATGTTCTTCACTGCACATGAGCTGTTCCCATGTGCCAGGTCGGCGCTGTAGTCTTCCTCTCAGAAAGCTTCCTGGAAACAGATCAGGTACCCAATGATCTCTCTTGTAGAATAGGAGATGGGGAAACTCAGCAACCCAGTCAACAGGTAGATTGTAAATGTTACTCACAATGTGTGCACTAAGGACAGTGCTTCAAGCGGCTGCTGCGCAGGTTCACTGATCACTCTTCAGATAGTGTTTAAATGCTGACACCAGTTGTTCCTCCATCTGACTTTCTACTAGGTTACCAAATGTTTAGTGCCATACATTTTTAACTCTGTACACAGGCAGTTCAGCAGACCATTCCCGCAATATGCCCAGTCCATACAAGCAGGTACAACAGGTCTGGCTCCATGCACAGCTGAGCAGCCCACCTTCTCAATCTTCAGGCCATTGCACTCCCTGTTTGCTGCATACCTAGTAGACTAAACAGCTTGCCTTGAAGTTAAACAGGTCACTCGCCCTCTAACTTCTGTTGAGTACAGGCTGTCTGGTAGAAAAGACACTGGTGGGGCTTCCAGGGCATTCTTCGTCACTTCAGTCTCTTTTGTTTTCCATTTTTCTCTTAGGTTTTCAATCTCTCTTCTCTTGGTTTTCCTCTGTAATCTAGTTCCTCCTTAGATTTTCTGTAGGTTCAGTTTCTTTCTTTTTTTCACGCGTTGGTTCTTCCTTAAATCGTCGCCAGTGTTGTAATCAAAGATGGATGCTCGTAGATTATAAAAGCAGTAGGTTTATTAACTTAGTTGAAGGTCACAGATAAAGCCCCACCAGGAGCAGCATCCTGCAGCTCAGCCCTTCTCACTCCAACTGACCACTCATCCAAGCGCAAACACTGTCAACATTCCAACCATACTATGACCTCACTCACTGGCTGAGTAGCAGGGAACATTAAGGTAGTAGGGAGAATGCATAAGATAGATAGAGGCCACAACACATTACCATTTGTTGCACCTTGCATGCTCAGATTTTTTAACCAATCTGTTAACTGTTGTATTGAAAACCCTTGTAAACTAATACTTTTTCTCTGGGGCACATCTTGCAGGGTACTAAAACGTGCGCTCGTAACCTGGTCTGGTGTGGGCATGTAAGGAAGTGGGGTTCCCTGAGGTAATCTCTCATCAAGAACTGCTCCTGCCTGATTTAACATCTGGTTAAGTTCTGCAATACTTGTAACAGTCAATTGTGGACCAAAAGAAGCTGATCTCTCCATCTCTGAATTGTGTGAATGAACAGATCTCTGCATAGTCACTGGTGATATCCCAGCAGATGCTGCTGGCGTTTCAGGAACTGCTGAAACATTCATTGAATGGGCTCTACTTCCAGGGTTACCTGAAGCATACCAGGGAACAAGTGTGCCTATATTCATGGAAACTGTCAGTGCATCAGGGACAATCAAATTAATGTGACTCTGAAGAACTGTCATTCCAGTACTTTGACATGTTAAAACAGTACTGAAGGTCTGTCCTATTTGATTCAGGGTAACATTTGACATTGTCTGCACTTCAGTATACATAGGCTGATTCCAGTTAAATTCTGCACAGGCATAGTCACATGCGTTGTCTGCACTGTTTGATTCACTCTAGTACTTGGCATTACCTGTTTCATAACTTGGCTTGATACTGCTTGATTTACAACTGGACTTGAAATGGGCTGTGCTGTATTAATAGGTGTAACGGGTGGATTAATCATTGGCACTTGTGTCACTGAGTTTTCAGATGTACCTGTAATTGCCTGATTTGGGATCTGTACAACTGGAGCAGTTAGCACATTGGGGCTACATTTTGTACTGCTTCACTGCTCATTTCTGCCTCAACTGCATGATACGGTCGGAGACGATTCATCATAAGCTGATTTATGAACTCGTCTTCCCAATCATTTAAATTTGTAACCGTTGTTGTTTTATCTTCATCTTCTGTTGTCTGCTCTGCTTTTGATGCCTGTTTCTTTCAAGTCTTAGGTTTTGTGCTTCTATCACCTTCTCCTGTAATAAGAGGAAACATTCTCACTCTATCTAATATCGCTGCTCTCCACATTTTTTGTTCTTCATCCCATCTAGCTTCCGCTAATGTCTCAATTGCTTTCTGCATTCCATTCTCACATTTTGTCATTGATCTCTGCCTGCAATATGTTCCCAAATACTAAGGACTTCATATTGTGTGGGTCGTGGAGCAGGACACAAAACTCTATTTATACTCACTCAACATGTCACTTGTACTCACAGCGTTAGAACTTCATCCATCTCTGGAATGGACCATGGGAGGAATTACGGGGTTGGAAATTTTTGGGCTGAGCAATGACATGAGGTCAATCCTATCTCCCTAACACTAGTTAAAAATACGGTTCTCCCTCTTATGGGACTAAACCATCAGTCTGCTACGAGATCTGTGGACGCATTTTTCATTGTTCACAGAAATCAAATGCACAATTGACCTTGGGACCCAAAAAGATGTGTGGTGAACCATCAATAATATTTCAACACCACCCCAACAATTTAGACACCATAACCAATGTGACGACAGAAGGTTGCCCAAGGTGATGAAATAGATTCAGGTGAACTAACATTAACAAAACTAAGCAGTCAAGAAAAATAACACATAAAGTCAATAAGAATATCTGAGATACAGATATAAGAGGTTGTTCAGAATTTGCAATAATTAGTCAATTCAAATTTAGCAGAGTCAATAATATCTGATTGATTACAGGTCAACCCTACAGCTAACCAAAGTTGGGAAATACATCTGTGGGAAGGAACACATGCAGGCAAAATACAAAAAGCGCAAAAAGGACAAAAATAATTTGCAAGAGAATAACTCGGTCTACAGGTCACTGACTGAAAAGAAAAAAGAAGAATCAGCAGAGTGCAATTTCTGACCTCAAGTGCGTTGCAGGGGGCAACGGCAGAGGGAAAGGTACCTCTCCAAGGAATGCAGCATTCAGGAAATCATCGGCAAAGCATCTGGTCAGCAAGGCATCTCCTAGCATCACGAAAATGTCTGGGGCAGACCAAGACTAGACCAAGACTCAGGCTGAGGCTCAGACTGAGCAAAGTTTGAATGGCCATTGGTATATCAATTCACAAAAAGTGTTCTGATTTGTCAAAAGTGTCAGTTCCGTTGCAATAGTTCAACAATTTCCCAAGTCTGTCATGGGAAGATCTCATGTCCTGAGAGTTTTCAAGGAGAAATGGGTACAACTTTCCACAATTAGACAATAGACTCATTACACTTTACTTCTCATGGGAACGAAATCTGAAAGAAAATGTCAGGTTATGAAAAAAGAATTCAAACGTTTACATGACTGCAAAATGCAAGCTCTGTATGCCACAATTATGCTAACACAAGGACAAATATAAAATGCAATTAACTTATTAAAATACATATAATATGCAACCTTATAAACTCAACATTAATAATATTTCATCAAGTATAAGTAAAACATTTCATTTTAAACCAAAATAATTGATTGCATTGTATTAAGTATAACAGAAATCTTCATTTTTCTCACTTGCACATATTTGCAGTCATTATTCTTTCATTAATCACAAGAAATTCAATAGTTTCTACAGACCCTGTTAATTTAAAGTCTATATTACCTTTTAACATCAGTATTAACTTTTTAGCATGTAATTTTATTAAAAAGGCACCTGTATTAAACTCAGAGATACAAATAAATGCACATTTAAAATGCGTGCCAGTGCAGCTTTCTACCTTAATTTTCCCACTCTTCACTTTCAAAACATATACTTGTCACAGTCTGATGACTTTAGTGGTACAAGGGAGAGGACTAAAACGTATGCTCTATCACAACTGATTACATTTTTCATTCTATTTTGAAGCATCAACTTGAAACTAGTAAAGATTCTAAGGAGAGATTCTAAGTCGTGTAACAATATGCAGACAAAGACGAGTCATTTAAAGTTTTTCTTAAGAGAAAGTAAAAATACACAGTATCATAATATTCGGAGAAAGAAGATACAAGCCACCATAAAGGTGAACTCTTTGAATTCTGATTTTGCAGTATGCAAGTGGCATACACACGAACACGTCTTTCCGGAAAAAGAAAGAACTCCACGCCACTGTGCCATGAACGTACAATCTAAATAAGTAAGAAGGTGAATGTTAAAAGTGCAACTGGGACAATTGGAACAAAAGAATTATATGAAGTGTTGCTCCAAAGGGCAAAAAGGATGATAAAATATGTCTAATATGTTTATCGGCTATGTAGTCTCTAACACTTAAAATTCAATTTTGTACGTTATTGAAGGATGTTTGTGAATTCCCATTGCTTCCTATTTATTATAAGTATTCGCAGAAACGGCGTGTTGCTGAGGTGTTGTCCTATATAATAAATTGCGAAAATATTGCTATAACTTTTTAAACGAATTTGAAACTGCAAAATTAAATAACTATTAAAAGATAGGTATTGTAAAGTCATCAATAGCGGCTTATATGTAATGTATTTTCCGTTATTCTAACTGTTTTTATTGTTTTATATGTCTGTGTGACCTAAATTGGCAAACATAACAAAAAATAAAACAAAATGGATAACATATCAACTATTTTTGCTAGGAGACTTATTATTGCTAGCATACTATGCATAGTACACATAGAAGAGGAGAGAGCGCCATACTAATCTGGATATTGAAATCTTCAAATCCCTAACTGGAATGAATCTTTCCCATCCCTGCGTACCTTTCAATGCTGGCGGCAAGAATAGAGCTTTCAACTTAATTATGGAACACTCATGGACCAAGACATTATTCAACTGCTCCTCACACTCAAACCCCCCCATCCAAGTGGCCCAGCAGTAATATTGCACAACTGTGAAAGGCACACTGGATAAACATCAGATAGTGTAGAACCATATATTTTTGTCACTTTTTAGATCAAAGTAATTCCCATGTACGTTGAGAAATGTTGTTCAAAAGACATTAGGGCCCCGATTATATGTGCCTCTTTATATTTCGGCCCTTGCACATATACAACTTTGAGCAGCAGTGTTAATTACAAGTGGTGCTATAAACTTGGCACCCTCTGGATTTGTTGCCCATTAAATTTCGACAGATAAAAAATGCTAAAATTTAATAGTGGGACAAGTCTGGTAAATACTGTGGCATGCAGATTTGTTTGGTGTGGAAAGCACCAAAATCTGAATGTATGCAAGGACATAAATGGTGGTATTTATTGTGCGTGAAACATTCCAAAACCCTCTTAAGCAGTGCATCTGCTTTAAGTGACACCATCTTGGCATCTTTCTCTGTAGAATGAGCCTGTTGAAGCAGATTGCATGCAGCGGGGATTAGTGGGGTCAATGGACAGTATAACATTAAAAGTTTTCTTCTCCTTTCAAGTCTCCAGTCTCATTCAGCCTCAATGAAAAATGTTGACAGGGTTTCTCTTTTTGGGCGCCTGGTGGATAAACTAAAGACCATCTGTGCAAATATACTTGGGGGCATATTTATTAAGAGTTGCGTCAGCCCTGCGCCACACAAAAGGGTGCAAGAGTGATGCAACTCTTTAGTTTGATTTATCAAACCACGCAGGGCCACCTTGTGAGGTCTTAGTGGTTTGATAAATCTAGAGTAACTCAATGTAACTTAAATCGCTGCATTGCTTTACTTTCCCCTGGGAAGGCGTTCCATGGGTGGAGTGTAGGTGTTCTTACCCATCAACCCATGGATTTTGTGCATTCCCAGATTTACCATTACTGGTGGACCTGGGAATGCCTCAAAATGCCACGCCTCTCCAAGTGAGTTGTAACTAGGAGAAATATCTTTATTTCTCGTCGTTCTTCTTTCTATGTGTGCTGTTTTCAGCAACACACTTAGAAAGAGGAAAATGCCCTAGATAATTGTTTTTGAGCAGAAAGCTGTTCCTTCCAGCACAAAACAATCCTGCTCACAATGCATACACCCTTTCACCATGGTGCAAGTGTGCCTGTGTTGACACTAGGCAGCTCATTGTGCACCAGCGCAGAGAAAAGAAAGAAATGTGCAGTATTATGTTAAACATGGCCTTTCCCTATCATTCCTTGCAGCGGCAAGATGATTTGCGGAGCTGTATGATTTTTTTATAAATATGCCTCTTGAATTCTTCCAACTCTGCTCCTTTAAATATATAGGAAGCAAGTGTGACTATTTCTAACTAGCAGCCTACCAGACAGGGATCCTGCGAATGTTCTAGAGCAATAGACTGTCAAGTAGTAAATAAAAATCTGATTATTTTGGTGTTCCCCGCAAGTCTAAAAATTGGGAATGTGCCAAGTTTTTTAACAATACTTCTTAGGTGTTTCTAGAGCACTTAAACGTGTGATGCTTCAAACAGCTAAAGCATGCAAGTGTAGCCAAAGAAAAACTAATGTCAATCTTTACAGATACTCAGTGAACATCAAGGATAAAGTTACTCTCTGTGGCCCACCAGGGTTTGCCAAAGATAAGATTAGCCCCTCAGGGTTTTCACAGTTTCTGCTTTCAATGTCATAATCGTGTTCAGCAATATGGCAATGTCTCCACACATATGTACCTTTACAATATATATATATCTTCAAGGTATATGGATGTGAATTTAAGAATAGTAAATCTACACTTACCTATTTGCACTTACCTTCTCGACATTTTGGTCATCAATATTTTTGACACAATATTCCGTCCACATGATATTTTTGTTTCAGATATTCTGTCAGTGATCCTTCTGGGTGGTATGAAGTCTGTATTACTGGTCAGTATTAATACAGGATGTAACAGCCTTCCCAAAACAGACCTGCTTTGGAATAACTCGGACTGCTACGCAAAAGCCTTTCACTCCCCTCAACATTTACTTAGCCTCTTAGTAGCTCCTTAGTACATCCTTGGAGACTTTGTCACAAAGTGCACTAGTTCACAACTTCTTGCTGCAATGAGCCACCTACGAGCCACTCACTCAGTCGCTGTCAAGGCACACTCTGTTCCCCAGCTCACCTTAAAAAAATGAGGACACCACAATAAAGAGAAGCAGCAACAAGTGTATGTGTAGATGCAGGGAGGGGGCTTGGTCACAGCCCTCTGCTTCAGCCGAAAGTGGTACAAGGGCATTCAAAATTGTTTAGCAGCATTTCATAATATGGAGAACCTCACAGTCAGCTGAACAAGTGAGAAATCTTTTCTCAATATGGTCAAATTGAAGAAGATAAGTTGATCTGTGTCTTAAGAATATAAATCGCATCATATTTATAGAATATAAACGTATACTATCATGCATCTGAACAGGAAGTGACATCGCTGGATTTCCCATCATCCATCTGCACAGGAAGTGACATCACCAGATTTCCCATCATCCACCTGCACAGGAAATTACACCGCTTGTTTCCCCCCATCAGCACCCTTCACTCCCCATCCCTCCTAGGATCTACATAATGGCAGCTACAGCAGAGGCTCTCACCTGCAACCATCTGCACCTTGCCCTGCCCAAGTACCGGGAACCCTGGTTCTCCCCTAACCACTGCTACTCTGCAGCACTCATCCATGCTTTCAGCCCTGGCTGCTGCTCACCACACTGCTGCCACACCACATAACATAGGATGACTATTAACATGCACTTTCTGAAAGTTCTCATGCACTCTCACACAACCACTCCTGCACCAAAAGCACCCAGCAGCCCATTTATTCACACTTACACAAACCAGCCAACCCCTCATGCTCACACAGACCAAACACAACCCACACAACAGTCCACATTCGCATGGAT
The DNA here is from genome assembly GCF_031143425.1 of Pleurodeles waltl. NCBI lineage: Eukaryota > Metazoa > Chordata > Amphibia > Caudata > Salamandridae > Pleurodeles > Pleurodeles waltl. Next base: position 603,381,464 of record NC_090449.1, read on the forward strand.
GCTTCTCAACACCCACTCGCTCACGAAATGCCACTGAGATATGGGACTTACTTTACGGCCATTTCCCAAAACTGCTCTTCCTCACTGAAATGTGGCTAAACTCAACCTCTGCACCAGACATCTCAATAGCAATCCTTGTTAGCTACAAGATCTCCAGGCAAGACCATCAGCACAAGCCCAGAGGTGGAGTTGCCATTGTATTAAAAGATACTATCACCTGCACCACCTACACAGGCACCCCCCCACAGCTACATGAAACACTTCACATTCAAGATAAGCATCAGAAACAACGTCTCCCTGGGTGGAACCACCAGGATCTTGCATCAATTTTGCCAGCAAAATCTCAGACTTCGTTATACCCCTCAGTATCAATGCCAGCATTTTCATCCTCCCTGGAGACCATAGCTTTCACATAGAAGACTGCACCGACAACAAAATGTATGACCTGTCTAGGAAACCTTAGCCTCACCCAGCACGTTATCCATCACACCCATACCGCCGAACACCTATTGAACTAGATTTTCCCCTCAATTAGCAACCTCATAGTCAACAATCCAGCCATTATGACCTGTACAGACTACACCCATGTCAGTTTCAGCATTACCATCCCTCCCACCACTAGGACTGCCTGCAGCAGATGGGAAAGCATCAGGGAAAAGGAGTGTGCTTCTGCCCTCTCATTGCACCAACCCAAGCAGACCAGCAACCTGCAAAAAGCCATCAAGAACCTCAACAGCTGGATCACTCTATTCACCAACACCGTGGCTCCCCTCAAGCGCATCCCAACAGCAAGAGTCCAACCACAGATTAGTTTATACACAGAGTAATTCAGACTGATGAAACACTAGAGTCTGTTGCCCTCCCCAGGTCCACCTGCTGCTGCCGTTGCTGCTGCTGTCTCTGCCACCAGATCGAACAGAGAGCCTGCTGACTCTCAGTTCGAGACCCTCCTCCACCCACAGACTCTTGCCTGCCCCTCATCCCTGGTGGCCCAGTGGCCAGCTACAAGTAGGCTCTCCGCTCTCTCACTCTCTCTCTCCTCCTTTTACTCCTCTGTACTTTTTACTCCTTTTCTCCTTTTAGTCCTCTGTACTCCTTTTGACTTCTTTTCTCATTTTACTCCTCTGTACTCTTTTTTACTCCATTTCCTCTTTTGCTCCTTTTTACTCCTTTTCTCTTTTTCTCCCTTTCTCTTACACATTCTCCTCCTGCTCAGCCCTCTCATTCCTGCACCACTGCTGCCTCTGTGGTCCCACCCCCCTCACCCACGTGAAGTGCCTTTCCCGCCCTCCTGCGTCCTAACTGGCCGGACCCCTCTCTCCCTCCCCTTATTAATGGTGGCCACAGCGATGCGAGAGGGCAACCCCTCCGACCTTTGGTCTAAGTCTGTTGCCGTCCCCAGCTCCTCCTGCTGCTGTCATTGCTGCTGCTGTCTCTGCCACCGGATCAAACTGAGCGCCTGCTGTCTCTCAGTTTGAGGCCCTCCTCCACCCGCAGACTCCTGCCTGTGCCTCAACACTTGTGGCCCAGTGGCCATCTACAAGTAAGTATCTCTGCTCCCTCACTCTTTCTCTCCCCTTTTTACTCCTTTTTTACTTCTTTTTAACTCCTGTTTACTCCTTTTCTCCATTTACTCCTTTGTTCTCCTTTTTACTTGTTTTCTCCTTTTACCCATTTCTACTCCTTTTCTCCTACTCTCCTACACTTGCTCCTCCCACTCGGCCCTCTCCTTCCTGGCCCGCTACTGACCCTGCAGACCCGTCCCTCTCCCCGCAAAGCGCCTTTCCCACCCTCCCGCCTCCCAGCTAACCAGATCCACCACCTCCGTCCCCTTCTTAATGGCAGCCGCCTTCTTTGACCTTTGGTCAGAGTCTGTTGCCCTCCCCAGCTCCTCCTGCTCCTTTTTACTCCTTTACTCCTTTTACTCTTTTGTACTCCTTTTTACTCCTTTTCTCCTTTTACTACTTTGTACTCCTTTTCTCCTTTTCTCCTACCCTTTCTCTTCCCACTTGGCCCTCTCACGCCCGTGAAGCACCTTTACCGCTCTCTCGCCTCCCAGGTGACTAGACTCCCCGCCTCCCTCCCCTTATTAAAGGCAGACACGTGCAGCGAGCGTGCTTCTGGGGCGCCAAAGGCGCACCAATAGCAAGGCCGTCTGCGCCCATCAGGGTCTGGACCGCACCCAGCGCCAGATACCCTGGATCCCCGACGAGCTGTCACCAAGCAACCCTCTAACCAACACCCAGCAGGCACTGCCCACCATCCGACACTCACAGAAAACCACGCCCGGAGGAAGGTCCTTCACCCACCTCGCAACAAAGAGCTGGAATTACCTACCCATGCACCTCAGACATAGCCCATCATCGCTCACCATCTTCAGGAATAAGCCTCAGACGTGGCTCTTTAGATGAGGCTCTTTCCACCCCCTTCCCCCACCCCTCCGCCAGCGCATTGAGACTCTCACGGGTGAGTAGTTGTGCTCTACAAAAACTGATTGATTGATTGAACACCACTGCAAACAACCGGAGCGCAAATGGAGATAAAGTTAAGACATCACAGTTAAAGTCATAATCAGCCCTAAGATGCTCCTACCAGCAGATTTGGAATAACAGGTGCACAGCTCTCGCAGGCTGCACTAACAGCAGCAAGGACATCTTTACCATCATTGAAGATTTCACTGTGCCTCCTGCCACCTCCAGCAGGGTCACCCCAAGAAAAGACCTTTGTAACAAGATCTCATAATTCTTATGTAACAAAATGACCTCCATTTACCCAAACTTCATCCCTCAATGGAATCCCATCACAGTTGACTTCTCAGCACGGCTGAAGATGAACTCTGATCTTGTGGCCCACCATCACTACTGTAGAAATTGCTGCTACCATTAAGACCATCCACTAAGGAGCCCCATTTGACTCTTGCCCCTATCAAACCTTCATCAAAGGACCCCTTCTGACCTGCAACCCATCCTCAATGCTTCTATTGACTCAGCTACATTCCCAGACACCTGGAACCAGGCCACTCCCATGCCCTTGCCAAGAAACCATCCTGTGACCCACCTATGCTTTCCATTACAGACCCATCTCTCTCCTACCATAACTAGTGAAGGTTTTAGAGAAACTATTTAACCATCTCTCATGGATTGCCTCAGCAAGCACCAGCTCCTTGACACCAAGTAGTCTGTATTCAGGCCAACCACAGGGCTGAAACAGCACTCATCGCCGCCACATATGGCATCCGCATGATCCTTGACAGAGGAGACACAACTGTCTTCATTCTCCTGGATCTCACTGCAGCATTTGACATGGCCTCACACCCCATCCTCATCAGGCACCTGCACAAGGTGTGCATCCAAGGATCCCATCTCTGCTGAATCTGCTTCTTCTTAATGGCTAGAACACACTCTGTCAGCATGGCACCATGCTCCTTTGAAGCTCACAAACTCATCTGGAGCGTGCCTCAAGCCCGACCCTCTTCAACCCGTACATGATCCCTCTGGCCAATGTCATCAGCACACACATCAACATCCTCTCCTACGCCAATGACATACAACTCATAGTCTCCCTCACAGACAAGACCCCCAATGTCAGAAAGATATTTACCACTGTTTTGCTTTACTACTGACCGAGCCGAAATAAACACACTGAAAAGAGTCAAAAAGAATCTCTGGAATGCGCTTCTTAGTCTAAAGAAGACATTTATTAAGTCACTTCCCAAGCCTCATGAAGGAAGGTCAGTACAACCGAAAGTGCACCTTTAAAATGTGCAACAATAAAGTGAGAACATGTACAAGGAATCTTCAATCTATAAGCGGCCATTATATACATGCAAAGATAAAAATAGCTATATTGGCATATATATTCATACACAATGCAAAGCAAATAATTAGTAAAAATGAATCACCATGTCGCCTATCTGGTGCTTCATCATTCTCTCCGTAACTTCAAGCCATAGACTCCAAAGATCGGCTGTGAGAGAGAGAGAGAGAGAGAGAGAGAGCAAGATCTCTACTCTCATGGGGTGTCAGGCATTGGATGTCAAAATTCTGACCGAATCTCCCCACTGTCAATCTTGGGTCCCTTATATACCTTAAACAAGCCAGAGAAGAGAGTTCTAGAATCCTCCCCCACTTTCTTTTATTCAAGGCTACTTCAGGTCAGCTTTGAAAGAAACACATTGGAAATGGCCAAGTTCCCAAGGTGTCCCTCCCAAAACTAAACTGTTCCCTGCCGTACCATCCTTATCTTGCTGACTGACTGACTCTTCCACGTTATGTCCCAGCCCTTTGGTGAGAAAGAACACGCAGACACGCAGAATAAAAACATGAATGAGAAAACAGGTTGCATAACGTGTTTTGTATGGAAAAATACTTGCACCTTTAATGTGGCGGTGAAGCTAAGGCTAAGATGAATACAAAATGGAGTCTGTAACTGACTGCTAATGTGCCAGTGGACAGCTAAGCCAAGTGCAAAGTGGCACGACATGGAGTTAGTGGTCAAAACACAACTATCACTACAACCACCTGCATGACCAAAGCTGCTAAGTGGATGAAAGTCAGCTGTCTCAAGCTCAGCACCAACAAGGCAGAAGTAGTGATCTTTAGCAAGAACACCTCACCATGGAACTCCAACAGGTGGCCAGCTGAATTCGCAGCCACACCTTGGAATAATCATCAACAACAAACTGGACATGAGAGCACAGGTCAGCACTGTCATTGCATCTTGCTTCCACACCCTGAAGATGCTGAGAAAAATCTACAAATAGCTCCTAAGCACTACTTGAAAAGCTATTACACCCTACTCATCAGCAAGTTGGGCTACGGAAACACCCTCTATGCCAGGATCATGAAGCAACTCATTAGCAGCTCACTACAAAACATCCATATTGATCCTCACCCTCCCACACAGAACTCACATTGCACCATGCCTTAGGGAGCTTTACTGGCTCTGATATATAAACACACTCATTTCAAACTCTTTACACACATTCTTTGCAGTATATAGTAATACTTTCTTGTATTAATCCCAAGATTACAATAAAAACATGATAATAAAATACATCCTCTAAAATGCTAAAAACATGATTTACTGCCTCATGAAATGTCCATATTGTGACTCCCTGAGTACTGGCTATAATATTTCTTCCAGAGATTATAGATTTTAGTGACTCAGATAATAATAGTCATGATCTAAAAGTTTCATAAATTTACTCATAAAAGCATTAGGGTGTGATTTGAAACAAAATCACTGCCTCGTGAATTGTCTGTAGTTTAGCCTCTCTGAAAGCTGAATGTAGGTATTTCTTCTGAAGGTCTAGTAACTTAGGGCAGAGGCGGACAATATGATAAGTTGTTTCAGATTTATATTTGCATAGTCTACATCTCTTTATGGCCATTAAGCGCATATGCCATGATCTTTCAAAATGTGTAGAGGACTATACAACAGTCTAACATGTTAAGTATTTACTCCTTCTTTCAGCTTCAAGTTTGGAATCAAAGTATGGTCCCTGTGGAATAGATTAGGAGTCAATGAACTAATCAGCATGCTTGCACAACAAAAATGAAGACAGGTCTTCTTCACAGCTGTTCCTTTGTTAGAGTCTTCAGATCAGAGTCTTGCACTGATTTTATTGGATTACCGCTAATTCATCCAGCTGTGGTCATTTTTGCAATGTAATTGTTTTATTTACAATTGAGAAATCCAGGCTCATTCTCCTGAAAGGTCTGGATCTCAGCTACCCTCATAAAACTCTTGAGTGGTTTCAAGTTTGCATGGTAACACTTGGAAATATAGTTGATATGAGATGACAGGTGGTAAATAAATAATTACACCAAACTGAGTTCCAACAATAATTTGCATTGAGGAGTTGAGCCTTGTGGGTCGAGCAGAGAGTAAATATTTTGCATATAAATTGTATTCAATTCTGATATTACTTTACTGTTTAACATTGATGATGCATACAGAAGTGAGGAGATAGTTTTGATGTTTAATACATTTAATGATTGGCGTATCGCGCTTTCGCCGTAGGTCTTAGTGAACCTTTCAAAGGCTTTGGTGACCATAACTGCTTTTGCCTTCTTTGTGGCAATATGATGACCAGGTTAGAGATTTATAAGTGTTTACTCCGAGATACTCAGTTGCCTTCCCAATTACTTAGCTCTCAGTCATCCATGTACTTTGTCTATTGCGCTTTCCAAAGCGCATCACTTTAGTTTATGAACAATTCATTGAAAGACCATTCTGAAAGTTATAGTTATGTAATCTCCTTAATTGATGTTGTAAGCCTGTGGAGCTCATTAAGAATATGACGTCCACGCACATTTAATGCACTACACACTGAGACCCCACCTAACTGAACAGTTGCATATCCTTCCACTAACCATAAAGCCACCTCCAAAGGACTCCTACTGGTACACATCCCACGCATACACCCAACAAGATAAGGAGGATGGGTGCTCTCTTATATCGCTCCTAAATCATAGAACTGCCTTGCACTCCACAATATAGCCTCCTTCTCTGTTGTTGAATTCTGCAAGAAACAGTAGACCTGGCTATCGAATTAACCAGCGTACTATAGGCAAGGCTAGGCACACACACCTGCTCAGTGTCAGGATATCCTAGTGGGTGACAGTGTGTTTTACAAATACACATAAAATAACATGACATCACACCTCCAGACACATTTGATTCTTCTTGGTTTGAGTAAAGGTGGCTGACAAAATCTTGTGAGCCTTCCAAAAATGCTTGGCAAGCAAATTCCTCTTTTAGCTTCAGAACAAGTTCATGACATTCCTCACAGGCATTTATTATTAGTCATAAACGTCTTAGTATAGCTGCTTACAGATTCCTCCTATGTGGGGCAATTTCCTGTGTAGTTGTCCCAAAGCATTGAAATCATATCTCTATCAATATCAGATCCTTGACCTCAGAAATGGCCTTCAGAAAGTATGTGAAACCATTTCTTCTCACTTAATATGTTCTCAAAAATCTAGTCACACCTTCCTCCACTTCTCTTGTTAGCTGTTTTTGTTTCCTCTTATAGGTGCACCTAGAATCAATGTGGAGCATTCTATGTACATTATATGTTCTTGAAATAAACAAAATGGCGTCATGATTCTTAACCTTTCAAGAAGCAAACGTCCTCATTCTTGTACCATTGAGGATTCCACGGCCTCCTTCGGCACCAAGCCCTTTTTAGGTTTGGGGTTAGCCATGACCCTTCAGTTTTACTAAAATTATGCCTATAATATACACATTTAAAGGGCCTTTAAGCCACATCTCATCATTATTTGGTCTCTTGTTGTGTTATTCCCATTTACCTCAGCCCACTACCGAATACAGCACGGGGCAATAAATCAGTCTACTAAAGCCTTTGATTACCAATTTCAGTTACTGCATTTTGTTCTTTCACAAGAAGCATAGCTGCAGACAAGGTAGTTCCATTCAGTGCCACTGTTGTTGTTTTCACTTTATAATTACATTAGTGTTGTCTTTGTGTTTAGAGCCTGAACTTTTGATTTGAACAGTGGGCACATTCCAGCTTTATCAGATTCCAAATCCTGCTAATGCTGCTGTAAACTGCTTTCGGAGTGACCTTGTTTATCTTATAGCTGCTATTTCACATCACCTCACATGAACTCTGAATTTAAGCTAATCAGTGTGCTCTGTCAGACATGTCTTTCTTTATTTTTTATTTATTTTTTCCTGATTCCTTCCTGGCCTTCTTTCTCTCGCTTTCTCTCTTTTGATCTCTCTCACTTTCCCTCCTCTTTTCTCTCTGGTGAAATAATGTCTTTCTTTCTTTCTTTCACTCTTTCTTTCTTTTTCCTTCCCAACTTCCTTCCTTTCTTCTTTCTTTCACTCCTTCCTTCCATCCTTCCTTCCTTTCTTCCCTTCTTTCACTTTCCTTCCTTACCTCTTTCTTCCTTTGCCTCCTACTTTCTTTCTGGCCATCTTTCTCAAAGGCAAGAGGCTATCAGCCAATGTCAGACCAATTGGTTTGATTTTGGTATGTGTTAGCCAAGACCTTTAGATTTTACTAAAATGATTTGTATAACATACTTATAAGGGTTTTCAGCCAGATCATCTATTAGAGTGTGGTTACGTCATTCACATTTTTCTTCCACCCACTACAACATCCACAATATTTCTGTGAGGGAACTCTTGAAATATGTGGGAACTAGCACATTTCCCCAAGGCCCATATCCCGGCAATTCTCCTGATAAAAATAGTACCTCACTTTTGTGGGGCGACCTTGACCCAGGAAAGGAAATGCCCAGGAAAAGCACTATGGAAACATCATATTTTTGTTTTAAATTTACATCAACAGTTGGGAAGTGCATAGTTGTGATATCTGGGTCTGATGTCAACTGACAGCCACGAGCCCTGGGTTTTTCTGGAAAGAAGAGACCCAGGGGAAATCAGAATGGTGTGACTTGTCTGGATCCTAGTAAGTATATGTACACGGAATGCCATTTATAGGTTTTATGTGACTAAAAACCCCAATTGAATGGCATGACACAGAAGCTAACATTATGCAGTATCCTTTTGCTGCCTGCTCACAGCAGCAAAATTGAAAGAACTTAAAACACTTCAAACATTCGAATAAAGTATAAGATCAAGCTACACGCAGCCATCTTCCCTCTTTTGTTGCAGCTGCTCACAAGATAAGTATTCTTCTTTTGCTGACCTTTGACTGAAAGTAGTACAAATGGGCATGTTTAATGACACCAGTCATCAAACAAACGTGCTAATCATATCACCAAATATCAATCAAATAACGCAAATCATAACACACGGGTGAGACCTTATTTTAAATTGAATGAGAGACTTTGCGTGGTGAAAAGTTTGGAAGAGTTTGAGAGGAGAGCTGAAAGGTTGAGAAACTATGTTGCACAATTACTGATTACCTACATATAGCCTCATAAAGCAGTATCGCCCTGATTTTGACAACCACTTCCAACCACTTCCTCCACAAAATCCTGGACATCCACAACAGCTTCATATCACACACACCCACCACACATACCCCTCACTCACCCAACTCAACCCCCACCCAAGACCACCCCACCACACTATCCACATGGACCCCTACCACACACGTAGAAACCTAAAAAAACATGAACTCTATCCACTCCGGTTCCCCCTCCGACCCCTGTCCACACCGCATCTACAACAAAGCTAGCCCTAACATCACCCCCATACTCTACAACATAATCAACTCCTCTTTTGACTCCGCCACCTACCCAGACCCCTGGAGGCACGCGGAAATCACTGCTCTCCTAAAAAAAAAAAAAGCCGACCCCGAGATCCTCTCCAACTACCGCCCCATCTCCCTCCTCCCTTTCCCTGCCAAGGTTGCAGAGAAATTAGTCAACACCCGCCTATCCCACTTCCTCGAAGCAACCAACACCCTTGACCCCTCACAATCTGGGTTCCGCAAGAACCACAGCACAGAAACCGCCCTCATCGCATGCACTGACGACATCAGGACCAAAGTCGACAAAGGCAAGACCGTCGCACTCATACTCCTAGACCTCTCTGCACCGTCTGCCACCACACACTCCGCGCACGCCTCCACAACATAGGAATCCGCCACAAAGCCTTAGACTGGCTCACCTCATTCCTCACCGACCGAACCCAGAGAGTCCGCCTTCCACCCTTCCACTCCAACACTACCAAGATCACCTGCGCAGTCCCCCAAGGGTCCTCCCTCAGCCCCACACTCTTCAACATCTACATGATCCCCCTAGCCAACATTCTCCGAGCACACGAAATCACTATCCTCTCCTATGCAGATGACACCCAACTCATCCTCTCCCTCACCCGCAACTCCACCAACGCCAAAACCAACCGACACGCCGCTCTCCTAGACACCGCCAACTGGTTGACCACTAACCACCTCAAGCTCAACTCAAACAAAACCGAAATCATCATCTTCGGCCCCAACAAAACCACATGGGACGACTCCTGGTGGCCCATCGCCCTAGGTCCCGCACCCACCCCCGCAACCCACGCACGCAACCTCGGCATCATCCTCGACTCCTCCCTCTCCATTACACAGCAAATCAATGCTCTAACCTCCTCCTGCTTCCACACACTCCACACTCTAAAAAAATCCTTCAAATGGATCCCCCCAGAAACCAGATAGACAGTCACCCACGCACTCATCAGCAGCAGACTGGACTACGGCAATGCCCTCTACGCCGGCACCACACTCAAACTCAAACGCAAACTCCAAAGAATCCAGAACACAGCTGCACGCCTCGTCCTTGGCCTCCCCCGCCACAAACGAATCTCACCACACCTCAAATCCCTTCACTGGCTCCCCATAGACAAGAGAATCACATTCAAGATCCTCATCCACGCACACAAATCCCTTCACAACACCGGCCCAACCTACCTCAATGAAAGGGTAAACTTCCACACGCAACCTCCGATCAGCTGACCTCGCCCTAGCCACAGTCCCCCGCATCCAGCACACCACCACAGGAGGCAGGTCTTTCTCCTACCTCGCCCCCAAAACCTGGAACTCCCTCCCCACGACCTTCGCAAAACCAAAGACCTACTGGTCTTCAAAAAGAACCTCAAGACTTGGCTGTTCGACCAGTGACCCTCCCTGCCCCCCCCCCACAGTTTCCCCCGCCCCCAACCCAGCGCCTTGAGACCCTCACGGGTGAGTAGCGCGCTCTACAAATTTCTTTGATTGATTGATTGATTGATTGACAAGATGGGTGAAAGCGGTCATGAGAGAAGGACATGTGGATGTTAGTAAGTTTGGAGCTCACTCAGTTAGGGGTGCATCAGCTTCTAAAGCTTTTGTCCTGGTTGGAAGCCTCCAAGATTTCCTAAGAGCTGCAGATTGGTCAAATGAGAACATGTTCAAAGTGTGCTATTTTAGGCCTTTTATGAATGCAATTGATAAGGCCCCATTAGAAAATTAGAAAATTAAGAATCACAATACTAATCACTAACATGAGAATGACTTGGTAGGTCTAAAACTGCTATTGCTTAAACATTTAAAAGCATGCTCTGAACTTTGTCTAAGTCGTGCTGCGTGAAACTTGCTAGGCTGGCACATTTGTCTTTTTAAATGTTTCTTCTATTACCTCTTCTTGACTTGTAAAATGACACAACTTTCTTTAAAAGAATAGAACCGGTATAACTTACAACCTTGCTCACCTACTATACTGCGCTGAAATGCGCTGACTTATATTTAGAAAATAACATGTGCATGAGTTTGAACCATTAATATTACATGAATGATGGGAATCGAGTGAGAGTTATACTTATGTATGTAAAATTGTTCTTACAGAAGTGAAGAGCGAATGTGAAAGGAAGCACATGTATCCGGGCTTTGCCATCTAAGATGATGCTTTGTCTACTGTTGCAACATCTCAAGAATTTCATAATGTTGTTAACATCTGTATCAATCAAATTAATTATAAAAGGTGTCCTAGGGAAAGAGAAGAGGAACAGATATTCTAGAGAGGTGATCAGAGAGACCCCTGATTGACTGATTGAGAGAGGCTCAGAGACCTTTAGAGAAAGAAAAGAAAGCCCAGGCTGCAGCACTCCTATGTGTCTTGTCAGCTCTGACCTACTGGCTGCCGAAGGTGAGAGTTCACAGTGCAGGAAATTCACAACCAAACACCATTGCAGATTTTGCAGCAATGGCCTCATAATGCATCATTGGGAGCAATGGTATAGCAAATCTGTCTTTTCTTTAATTGAACATATTTCTCCCCCTATTTACTTCAATAAGGAGGTCTCCCTTCTGCATGCAGAGGTCTCTGCCTTGGTTTCAGAGGTCTCTGCTCCAGATGAAGAACATGAAATATGTTTGTAAAATTACCAGCAGTAGCTTTATGGCTGTAAATAATGTTTATGCAGACTCTACAACCTCAACTGAGGGGGTGTACACATGTAAGTCTACATTTTATGGTAAATTCCTGAATTAAAATAAATACAATAATTAAAGGTCTGCAGACCACAAGCAAGTAAATGATCAAATTCAGAACAGAGACATAGATTAGTCGATAATCTTAAGAGTGTGTGAGTCTGAGATTACACAACAAGCAACTGGGTGAATTAAAAAAGGACAGTGGGAGGACTGGGGAAGCGACAGGGCAGGACAGAGGTTGTAATGGGTGGTGTTGAAACTTTAGTTTACAGTTAATTGAAAGCGTTCTTGGTTGCATGAATAAGCACTTTAAGGCATATTCACAAAGGTAAATGGTTTGTAAAAGTCTATGCAAATGGGCTTTTTGGACACTTTGAGTCCTTAAAAATGGTTTATGCGCTATGGGGTGTGATATGAACACCATTTTGAGTCATTTTCTGTTCAAGCACAAACGTCTGAATATTGGTGAAAATCACTGACTATGAACCTTATGAAATTCCTCAAAAGAGTCAAAAATGGAATGTTTTCAAATGTATCTTTCAACTATATATGACTTTTGAATGTAGATCATCATTGTTGGCGCTAAAGTAAGCATGCCTAGACCCAATTTCATACTCTTAATTGGTCACAAATAAAAGATTTTGAGTATGAGTTAAAGTCTATGAAAATTGCCTGTTTGGCCAACGTGAGGTCTTAAATGTGTGATATCTTAAACATGTGATATAAACTACCTCCGGAGTCACTTTCTGTTCAACACAAACGTCTGGGTTTTTGGTGAAAATAATTGACTGTGGACCTTAAGAAATGCCTCAAAAAGGTCAAAATGGTTAGTTTTCAAGTGTTGCATCATTGGACTACTTATGACTTTTGGATGTGGTTCAACATTGATGAAGTTTTAATAAGTTTAGAGTCATTCTCATGCTCTCAATAGGGCAAAACACAAGATTTTCAGTACGGGTAAAGGTCAATTAAAATGGCCTTTTTGTTTATTTTGAGGCCTTAAAAATATTTAGTCTCCATGGGGTGTGATATAAACAACATTTGGAGTAATTTTCTGTTCAAGTGAAAATGTCCAATTTTTAATGAAAATTCCTGACAGCGGAACTGAGAAATTCTTTAAAAAGACCAATAATGGGTAGTTTTCAAATGTTGCATTGTTTGAGTATTCATGCCATTAGGATTTTGACAATCACTGTAGGAGCTAAAATAACTATGCTTAGAGTAACGTCAACAAATCAAGTCATAAATACTTTATTCGATTAAAAATATAATCATAAAAACAAAACATACAAACACATACACAATAAGCTAGAAAGGTTAAAATGCAGTAACATACTAAAGCTAAAAATGTAAAAAGGCAGGGACCAACAGCATTTCATAACATGTTGTAAAAAAGAGCTCACTACAAAACAAATGTAATTCCCCTTTAATAACTGTAAAACACACAAAGCTGATCTACATTGTTTACAACTATATTTTTTAAGAAGAGGAATGAAATAAAATTTTAATGTAATCAATACAATTAACAAAATAATAAGAAGTGTAGAATTGACAGGATGGAAAGCTCATAACAAGAACAAACATTAATTTCAGAATAAACGTATTGGCAGATTTAGGATCGAATGATCCCGACCCGGTAGTGGGTAAGGAGTGATCTATTCCAGCTCCCATCCACTTTTAATAAATATGGTTCAGTTCCCAGGCAGGTCTGAGTAATATTGTAGGACCTGAATGAGGATTTTAACAGTTTTACCTTCCCTTTTCATGTGTCTTTTGTTCAAAAATAGTATCATTTCATTTTATCTGTCTGACTTATATATTGTCTGGGTTGTCATGAGGACCTCTTGGACCCCAGTTGGTGCCCCTGTTTCTTTAGCTTTATTTTATATTTTATATTTAACACTTTTAGCAGTATCCTTTTTAGCAATTACATTTTGTACACAATATTTCCTTTTGCTTGCATGTTATTCTTCTAAGAATATATTGTACAAGTTGCTTGTTTTAGTTAGCCTTTCCTCAACATGTAATCAGTATGTTCTGTCCAAGGCTAAGAACACAGTACATGATATCCTACTGCTTGTGTTGCCTGTTCAAGAGATAGCTGCTAACATCTAGACAAAGCATTGTATCAGAGTTGTGCTTCTAACAGAGTGTGGTTTTAATAAATAAATGATGCATGGACCTGGAAGGAGCATGGGGCATTCCAGCTGCAACTATCCTGGAATGAATTGTGTATTCGACATGTAGCTTTGTTGGCGTTAATCTACCAGCTTCCCAAGAGGATTGCCGTCCATCTTGCAGGCTGACTCCTGACACCATTTTCAGGCATTGCACTAAGGCTAATCCCTTAGACCCGCTATGCTCCTAGTATAGTCTTAGGGTTAGGTAAGAACCTCTAGAGCCTCTAGAACTTATTTACCAATGTTGGATTGTTCATTATCTTTACCATGTTTGTCATGCTAGTTCTTTGCTTTGTTTTATCTGCCTAATTATTGCAGCTCATTCCCTCTATGCAAGACTACGTCTCAAATACGCAGTCCTATTGTCATAGTAGGAACTTTATAACATGCTGCCACCAGCATTCATAGGTCAGGTACTTATTTAACAGGTCTGGTGTGTAGTATTCTCTTGTGTGCTCAAGGTGCTCTATTTCACTTTACTACAGAGATGTCTGTGGTGTTAAGGATCAAATCCTCCTCCGCAATATAGGAAGCACCTATATTTGTCTGTAGGTTGTTCAAGCTTGGACTGTTTAAAAGGATAGACAACTTTAGTACTTCCCTTCTCTGAATATCATTATTAAAATGGCGAATCCAATAAATATTCTTGGTAATTGTGAACATGATGTTACACATCATTTACGCCAACATATGCTAGCTAATGGCGGTGAAGATATTACATTCATGATTAAGGCACACAATGCGTAAAAAACTGAGTTTTTTCTTCTAGGGTCACTTTTCCTGCAGTCAATGCAAATAGAAATATATTTCATACATAAATAGCAGCCAATATGCGAAACCAATTCAGATTTTATCAACACTTAGAGATGCCATTAGCATTTTAGGAACATCAAGTCTAAGGCACCCTACCACACATTGTCGACAATGATAGATTAGGTCCCCTCAGCAATGATGGGGCCACATGGCCAGTTTTAGCTGGCTACATACCATATCCAAACATACAAAACTTACCAGTGGGCAATTTGTGCCATTTATATAATAATCTAATTAGATTATACAGGCATTTAACACAATTTGTTATGCACAAATTAGCAATTGCCCCAGTGAGGGCTGTTCAATCTATCCAACCACAATAGGTGATGCCTGGGATTAACCCAGTGCCTAATCATGCTATTATGTGTAAATTACCCACCCGACAGGAGAAAATTCCATTCTGGATTGATCAAAAACAAATCAGCCTGAATCAGAGTTTTCCAATATGGACCCAAAGATAAACATAGAATTTTCACAATGTGCATGCAACTTAGAATGGTTCCCTCAATTGGGGACTGTGCCACAGGAGTACAATTTTTGCTGCAATCTCTACCATAACTCATGGTACACCATGCTGTTTTACCAGTGTTTTGCTTCACTAATGACCAAGCTGAAGCACTCATGCACTGATGAAAATCTCTGGAATGCGCTTCTTGGTCTAAAGAAGACATTTATTATTTAACTTCGCAAGCTTCGTAAATGGAGATTAGCATGCTGAAAGCACACGTTTAAAAATGGTCACAGCAATGAAATGAAAACATGTACAAATGATTCTCCACTGCAATATACACAACAAATATACGTATTTATATTATAACGCAAAGCAAATAATGAAATAAAAAACATGCATCACCTTGAGGCAAGGGCACAACTGCTTCATCTCCCTCCTATTGAGCATCAGATCGCCAGATCCCAGAATCGATCGAGGAGAGAGATCAATTATCCTCACGGGAAGGATGACAAACTCCAGAGTCCTGGGTATGCCTGAGATCTGAAAATACACTCTGTCCCCGGTCCATCTGGTCTCGGCCTCTTATACTTTGAACAAACAAGAGAGGAAAATTCTAGAACATCCCTCTCACTGCAGAAGTTTATTTATTACAAAAATGCTGATTAGGTTAGGTTAGCTTTGAAAATAGCACGTAGGGACTTGGCCACAATCCCACGGTGCCACTTCAAAACAAGACTGTTCCCTGCCGACTTAGTACATTCTTATCAGCTTAAGCCCTTGGTGGGAAAGAACATGAAAAATAAAAACATGTGCACATTGGACAATGTGGAAAACTACTTGCAGCTTTTAACATGGCAGTGGCTAATGCTAAAATAAAGTCAATAAGAAAAATGAATCTGGTGGTCACTAATGTGACGGTGTGCTCCTAGGCTAAGTGCAACGTGGAGTCAGTGGTCAAAACATAAATATCATAACAACCAGATGTGTTAAAAAAGATACAAAATGAATACGGGGCTGCCTCGGCCCTAGATGTGGGCGTGAAATTAATTAGCAACTTTGCCACAGTCACCTCAATTATTTTAGGAAATATTAAGGGGGAAGCAGCAGCACTGGCAGTTCACCAATTTCTTGTGCAAGTGCCATTAATAGATGACAAGCGCAAGTTACCAAAAATTATTGCTGAGACCTATACATCTGTAGGTCCTGATAACTTAAGGGCCAGACCAAATAAGCCACAGCTTAAAGATAATCACGAAAA
Organism: Pleurodeles waltl; assembly: GCF_031143425.1. Taxonomy (NCBI): domain Eukaryota; kingdom Metazoa; phylum Chordata; class Amphibia; order Caudata; family Salamandridae; genus Pleurodeles; species Pleurodeles waltl. Next base: position 603,398,065 of record NC_090449.1, read on the forward strand.
GCACAATACCAATCAAGCACCAGAGTCTTCTAAGAAACACTGGGACAAAGAAATAATAAAGAAACAACTATATCACTGGGAGAATCTCTGCAGCTGGAGAGCTCTGAGAAATGTTATAATTTACATAACCGTGATAATATAAAACAAACTGACAGGTATCAGAACACTGGTACACGCCTTTCTTGTTCCTTTCAGGACTCACAGACAAATGGTCTGAAAGAAGAGGCAGTCAGAACACAGACAAAAGAGTATGTGAAACCGAAAAAGGAATCCCAATACTCATTTGACATAATAATAAAAAAGGAAGAGAAACTTCCACAACAAAAACCTATTTTTAAAAAAAGAAAATTGTGGGATTTCTGCAAAATTTGCTGCACATACTGAGAACACTGCTTTAGAACAGCAAATGGGCAGTGACTCTACTAGACCGCGTGGCAGAGGTTCGTCAGAATCCTCAAGAGTTTATGGATGCGAAAACAACTCAAGACTATTATCAAAACACCAAATCGGTGAGTAGTCCATGCAGACACACTATAAAAATTGAAGCAATGGTGGTTTCTTCATTGGGTTGTGGGGGAGTTGCCCCGGGTTTGTTTAGTGGCCATCGGGCCCCATATTAAATGTTTTGATTCTATTTTTTTTTCTTAGCCACTGCAGTGCAATGCATTTCTGCATGGGCAAGTTTGCCTTTCTGCAGGAGTCAGGGCGGACATAGGTGGGCCATCTTAACTCACACAGGTTCAGATGCAGCTGGACCTTCAAGTTGGAGTGTACACATGTCGGGTTGGACGGGTGCCTTGTTGTGACCAGCCCAAAATGCACATTAACCCACTCCTACATGCAATGTTAGGATCCTGGGGTGTTACAGGCACAGCCTCCAAGTCTCCTAGGGAGCGCTGGGTTCTCCTGACCAAGCCAATCCTTGCACTGCTCTCATGCAGTTAACTGCAAGGGACCAGTGTCTAGATTAGCTTAGGAGACACAGGGGTGGGACTGGGCAGAGCTGCAAAACAAAGCATGGTCAGAAGGGTCCCATTATACACACCTGGAGGCAGCTCATGAGCTCTGAGCAAATGTTTGAGATGCCATCTCCTAAGGAAACAGGTTCAAATAAATTGTATTAGTTTTCTGAGTAATGCCTTCTATTACACACTCTTTGTTTACAAGTGTTCTTTGAGGTATACCACTTGTGTTATTCCTAATTAGTGTTATTTTAATTCTACGTTTGCTGCTCGGCAATGGATGTCCAATTGTGAAGCCAAATGTTTATGGAAGTACCACATGCCTAGCTGTGTCGTCAACGCATGATACAGTACTTTGGTGTTTCTTCATTGGAGGAATTAAATGGCGATTGGTCTTTATCTTTCTGGCCAGTAGGCTCTACTGTGTGCACCCTGTGTTCTGCTGTCTGTTATGCCCTTTCGAGTGTGCACTCAACATTTGTCTAGCTATGCAATTGGTGCTATCTACAGACATCAATTCGCTAATGACCCCTTTAAGGGTTCATTTTCTGAGTTGTCCTGTAAGCCTAGGATTATTTCAGGATACATTTTATGAGCCAATTTACATGGATATGGATGCTGTGGTTCCAGGAGTCCTTCCTTCTGGCTAACCCACTGCGGTCACTGCACAGGATGCTGCTACCTCGGTGGCAGCTGAAGCCTCCGGCCATGTTTGTTCCTTTGACTAACTCACCAAGACTCTTGAGGTTTTGTCGTCTGAGGAAGCTGGATCCAACCTGGATTCAATTGACATTGTCAACATAGATGACATCTTGAAATCTCCACAAATGTTTAAACTTGGGTCTTGTTTTTTAAATAAATTGCTTATTTTTTAATTGGCTCATTTTTTAATTTAGTGTGTATGCTTTGCTTCTTAGAGTGAACATCTTATTTTTGATTCTTTATTATATACGTTTTTATAATCTGTCTTTTTCATAAAACCTCTTGGTCTCAAGTTGGTTCCCCAGTTTCTTTAGCTTTAATTTATATTTTATATTTCACATGTTTTTGCTGCATCATTTTTAGCAATGAACTTTTATATGCTTTATTTAATTTTGCTTGCATGATATTCTTCTAGGAATATATTGTACGAGTTGCTTGTTTTCGTTAGACTTTTCTTAACATGTAATCAGCACGTTCTGTTCAAGGTTAAGAACACAGTATATGATATCCTAGTGCTTGTGTTGTCCATTTACCCCTTAGCTCTCTGGGCCATCACCCCCGGCCCCCAGCGCTGAGCCCTTTTTTGGCTATTTGGGTTAGTTCACGCTTAGGCCATCATAACTTTTTGTGTACATAAGCTATCCACGCCAAATTTACGTCCTTTTTTTCCAACATCCTAGGAATTCAAAAGGTACCCAGAGTTTGTGGGTTCCCCTGGAGGAGACCAAGAAATTAGCCAAAATACAGCTAATTTTTTTTTTTTTTCAGAAAAATGGGAAAAAAGAGCTGCAGAAGAAAGCATGTGTTTTTTTTCTCTGAAAACGGTATCAACAAAGGGTTTGCAGTGCTAAAATCACCATCTTCCCAGATTTTAGGAACAGGCAGATTTGAACAGGAAACCAATTTTTTCAACACAATTTTGGCATTTTACTGGGACATACCCCATTTTTACTATTTTTTGTGCTTTCGGCCTCCTAGTTAGTGACAGAAATTGGTGTAAAACCAATGCTGGATACCGGACAGCTAAACCTTTCTGAAATGTAGACACAATTCTGAATTCAGCAAAGGGTCATTTGTGTCGATCCTTCAAGGTTTCCCTATCGAAAGTAACAGCTAAAATAAAAATAAATATTGTAATTGAGGTGAAAAAAAGAGCCATTTCTGTCCACGTTTTCTTCTATAACTTATTCCAGCTATGGCAGATTTTTTAAAGCAATATATCGTTACGTCTGCTGGACTCTTCTAGTTGCGGGGATATATATGAGTTGTAAGTTCACAAAAACCCTAGGTACCCAGAGCCAATAAATGAGCTTCACCTAGCAATGTTTTTTTATTACATACCAGGTATACAGAAATTCATTTGGTGAAATATAAAGAGGCAAAAAAACCTAGGTATCAAGGAAACCTTTGTATTTACAAAATGGGTACAAGATAAGGAGTTGAAAAACCGTGGTTATTTGCACATCTCTGAATTCCGGGGTCCCCATACCAGCATTTGAATTACAGGGCATTTCACAAATAGACTTCTTTTTTACACACTGTCTTACATTTGGAAGGTAAAAGTGTAGAGAAAGACAAGAGGCAATAACACGTGTTCTGCTATTCTGTGTTCACCCAAGTCTCCCAATAAAAATGGTACCTCACTTGTGTGGGTAGGCCTACTGCCCGCCACAGGAAATGCAACATGGACACATCACATTTTTACATTGAAATCTGACGTGTTTTTTGGAAAGTGCTTAGCTGGGGATTTTGGCCTCTAGCTCAGCTGGTACCTATGAAAACCTACCAAACCTGTGCATTTTTTAAAACTAGACACCTAGGGGAACCCAGGATGGGATAACTTGTGGTGCTCTCACTAGGTTCTGTTACCCAGAATCCTTTGCAAACCTCAACATTTGGCAAAAAAACACGTTTCCCTCAGATTTAGGTGCTTAAAAGTTCTGGAATCTGAGAGAAGCCACAAACTTCCTTCCACCCAGCATTTCCCCAAGTGTCCCGATAAAAATGGTACCTCACTTGTGTGGGTAGGCCTAGTGCCCATGTAAGGAATAGATCACACAACGGTCAATGGTGGTCCTTACATGAGGACAACGGTTGACCATGGGGTGATCCATTTCTGACGCAGGCACCAGTTACAGGCACTCAGGTTGGGTAGGGTTTTTATCAGGCTAGGTGGGGAAACACTCGGTGGTAGGAATTTTGTGGATCCCAGCATATTCCTGTGGTTTGTGTGACAGAACTGCAAGAAAAAATAGAGTTTTTATTCAACATTTCACCTTTGCAGGGTATTCTGGGTAAGAAAACTTTGGGGAATCCACACAAGTCACACCTTTGTGGACTCCCCTGGGTGTCTAGTTTCCAGAAATGTCTGGATTTGGTAGATTTCCCTAAATGGCCGCATTACAAAACCAGGTTGTTTTGAGATAGATAATTTTGATGTCTCCACAATACGATTTGGGCGGTGGAATTTGGGGCTGACCTAAATTGGGGAGCTCCCAAGAGAGCACTCTCTCTGTGCTTGCTGCTACATGCACCTGCTCTCTGGGTTGGGCTAACCCACTATTGTCCTGCTGCTCAGACTATACTTGCGAAGGGACATCAGGACCGTCCTCATCACCTTCCTCAGAATAACTGGAAGAGGAGTTATTGAATGGGTCTCCTCCGACTAAAAAATCACTCCCAGATCCTGAGCAATTGTTCTATCCCTCAGATGCTTTCTCAGTATCTGCTGTCTCAGTCTCTGATCCTATGTCAGAGCTGTCCTCTATAGCCCAAGTTAGGGCTTGAGCAGCAGTCATCCAACGAAAGGCCATCTCTACTACTGGCTAGACTGCCACTCTGAAACACTAGCCTATATAGACAGTCACAAAATTGCTGGTGGGTGTGTGTGTGTGATACACGCAATAGTAGAGGTCACCTTACCTTCGCTTCTTCCCTCAATCAGCACGTTCCCTCAAGGCACTCAAAAAAAGACACACTATTACTTCACTTTGTCACTTACCAATTGTCACAGTCTTTAGCGCCTGTAGAGCCCAGTCCAACAATCATTGTTGTTTCTCCCACTCCCATGACCTCCTCCTCCAATTCCCTCACTGCCACCCAGTAAAAGTGCCCTTCATCTCTCCATATCCCCCCTTGCACATACATTTCATTTGTATTATAGCGCAGGTAATGGCTGGCTTTACTAATCCACTCAGCTATTTACATAAAATACAGATTTGATCTTTGCAGTAGGCATATAAACCTTCTGCGCTACTTTATGGGATCAAAACTGCCACTAGACAAAAGTCAGATCCTTTTGTAGCAGAATCATAATCACAAGAGTTACTTGACTTTTTTATTGCTGCCTAAAAGCTACAGCTGAAACGCGTCAGTTGAAGTATGTGCATTGCTTTGAAGACACAAGCTGCAACTGCAAGAGAACTGGTGGCGAAAATATATATATATAACCTATATATATATATATTATATATACATATATATATGTATACGTAACAAGATCACTTTTATATATATATATTCACATAAATACATATATACATATCTACATATATATACACATATATCTATATATAGATATATCCATCTATACAGATAGATATATCTATATATAGATGTCTATATATAGATCTATATAAATATATAGATCTATGGCGGTCATTATGAACACAGTGGTAAACACCGCTGACCGCCGTGGCGACGGTGAACAGAAGACCACCATTGGCGGTGAACAAAAACCCACCATATAATGAACCAAAAATCTGATTCAGACAAAAATCACCAGTCCACCAGTCACCGCCAGGACCTTGTCGGAGGAAATGCTGGACCTCCCACCCCGCCACCACCGAGCACACCCACATCCCGCCCTCCAAATAATGATGCACACATCACCGTGGCGGTCAGTGGAAGCCACACGACCATTGGCGGTGCACACCGCCATGGTCGGCAAGTGGGACCAACAGTAAGAAGTACACACATTGGATAAGTTAGAAACCCACACACCTGACACACATCCTCAACACTATAAAACACTCACAGACACACCCCACAATCCTTTGCAACGAAAGTAGGCCAACGAAGACAGAGGTCACCAGACGCAGACACCGAACGCCACAATCCACAAGACTTACACCCAACCACAGAAGAGCACCCTCACTGAGATTCCACCCCAGACATCATTCACGACCCTCACCATGGCACCTCCCAAACACCCACGCTTCACAGAAAGGTAGCTAAGGACCATGGTGGATGAGGTCCTGCAGGTTGAGCCACAACTATTTGGGGCTCAGGTGCAGCACACACCCATCATCAGGAAGATGGAGCTATGGCTGACCACTGTCAACAGGGTCAATACAGTGGGACACCATCCACGTACCAGAGACGACATCCGCAAGAGATGGAACGACCTGCGGGGGAAGGTCAGGGCCATGACACCCAGGCACCACATTTCAGTCCAGAAGACTGGGGGAAGACCTCCACCAACACCACCCGACTACACTGACTGGGAGGAAAAGGTACTGGCCATCCTGCACCCTGAGGGACTCACTGGACTCACTAGAGGAATGGACTCGGTTAAGTCGTCTACAATTACCCCATATCCATCACACCTGGAATGCATGCACCACCCCATCCCTCCAACACCGACCAGGACCAACACCCCACCCAGCCAAAGGCACTGAATCCACCACCCCTGCATGCTCACAAACCCACTAACAGGCCCACATCCCTCCCCCTGTGCACAGCCACCCACCCCTTCTTGGAAACACAATGGCCTATAACAGTCACAATGCACCTCAACATACTAAGCTAAAAGCAATGCTAACCCCACTAAAGCATCCTGCATGGCCCCAAAGTTAGCAAGCTGCACAAACCCGCCCAGGCCTCTGCACCCCATCCGACCATGCTAATGTAACCGACGTGTCTATTTCCCCCAACAGGCACCACCACCCATGCCACCCTGACGTACAGGACAAGGAGTGGCAGTGCCCCCCCAGGGAGATAGAGGCACCTCACAGGACACTGGGGGTGGAACCCTGGACACTGATGAGCAGGCTGGCCCCTTACACAGTCCTGGACTGTCACCATCCAGCAGCCCCACCCAGGATACCACTGACACCCCTATCACCCAGGCAATAACAGAAGCCCAGGGCAACCGTCCCCAAACCTGTGTATCCAGGCCACAGACTGGTGGAACACAGGTACAGAGGCCACAGTCACCCCCTACCAACAGGCAGGAAGACGATGGCCCCAGTACAAGTGGCACCGCCAGACCTGTGCAGGGGACATAGGCACAGGGGGATAGGCCTAGTGGGAGGGCAACACTGGCCCAGGGAGGAGGCCACAGGATGGATGCTGCAGCCCAGGGCGTGATCTCTGAGGTCCTGGGGGCCTACCACCAAACCCATGACAAAATGGCCCAGATAGTATCCACCCTGGAGCAGAGTCAGAGGATGCAGCAAGCACACCACCAAGAGGCCATGGAGCAGTGGAAACATCACGACGCCACAATGGCCAGCATAGCAGGTGCACTGCAGCAGCTTTTCCAAACACAGCCTGAGGCCCACACAGTACAGGAAGCCCCCACTGCAGCACAGGACAGAGCCTGGATAATAAGAGCATCAGCAGCAACTTCACACAAACTACCTTCTGAGGAAACACAGGGGACCTCCCTCTCATCCCCTACAGCCCAACAACAGGCACCCCAACGGACCCTCAGGCCAAGATATGGGACTGGAACACCTGCCAAGAACAAGGCCCCCTCAAAGAAGTGACTCTGCTAAAAACTGTCCACCAACTATCCCACTCAATCAACCACCAAACAGTGATAACAATAATTAAGAACTCATGTAAGCATTGATGGACCTACCAATACTGACAGCAATGCTGCCACCATGTTGGCATTTTGGATAACCACCATTGACCCACTGCCATCACTGTAATTTTCACCATTTAATCCCTGCACCAAATAAAACACATATCACACCTGTAACAATGTCCCCTGTCATAATGTGTGAACAAAGTGAATTATGGATGCAACTGGTTGATAAGTACTTTAATTGTGTCCTATGCAGACCTGGACACAGTGGCAATTAGTACATTCCAACCCCCCCAGATGACAAGGCACACTGACAGTATGATGCACAGACACCAATCTCAGCCCTTAGTCCCACATAGTTACTGGAAGTAGAGTTGTATCAGTTGGGCCCTGGAATTTACATCTTCCTCATCATCACCATCACTCTCGTCCCCTCTCTGAGGAAGCTGGTCTGGATATACAGCACCCTCCTCCTCCAAGAGGGAGATAGAATTTCTCACAGCCACGTTATGCAGCATGCAGCAGGCCACCAATATTCTACACACCTTTTCAGGCCCATAGGCCAGGGAACCTCCAGAGATATGTAGACAACAAAATTTAGCCTTCAGGAGACCTATTGTGCGCTCTATCACCCTCCTAGTACGTCCATGGGCCTCATTGTAATTCCTCTCTGCATCTGTCCCAGGATTCCTCACTGGTGTCAGGAGCCAACGCAGGTTGGGATAGCCAGAATCACCTATAAAATGGTGCAAAACAGAACTTTCATTGACAAGCCTCCAAGGCAGACTGTCTGCTAGGTGGCAATAAGTGACAGAAACACCTACCTATGATCCATCCTCTGTCCTCTTGTAGTTGTTCCACACTACTGTTCCTCAGCACAAATTAATCATGGACTGAACCAGGGAACATGGCATTCACATGTGTGATGTACTGGTCTGCAGTACACACCAATTGAATGTTCATGGAGTGAAAGTTTTTCTGGTTTCTGTACACCTATTCATTTACTCTTGGGGGGATTATAGGTATGTGGGTGCCATCTATGGCACCTATAATATAGGGTATGTTCGCAAAGGCATAGAAGTCCGACTTGATGCTAGGGAGGTCAGTACTTTGGGGAAACCTCACATAGGACTGCAGGTGTTGTACAAATGCACTCAGGAATCTTGTCAGTATAATGCTAAACATTGGCTGTGAAAAACCAGCACCCATGCCCACTGTCACTTGAAATGAGCCCGTGGCCAGGAAATGGAGTGCAGAGAGCACCTGCACTTCAGTAGGGATGGCATGCTGATTACAATTTTCCGGAGACAGTGCAGGATCCAGTAATGCACAAAGTTCAAGAATATTTGCACGGGTGAGTCGGTAATTGATAATAATGTGACGCTCCACCATGGTCCGCAAATCCACAAGTGGTCTGTACACTGATGGGGCCCTTCCTCGCCACAAGGGTCGGTACCTAGGAGGAGTTGGAAACACATGTGAGATACATACATACATGGGCACATATTGTCAGTCATTGAGCACTGCTGACTTGATTGTAGTGACACAAATGCATAATGTGTATGACATTACATCAACTTGACCACAATTATAGATCAGGGCTTGTCAGATGAGGTAATGTTATTAGTCACATGCCTATGTGTGTTTGGGGAACTGTAAGGCCTGCATTGTGCAGATGGCAGGTTTATAAATGTGTAGTTATTGCCAAAATGTCTGCCCCCTGTAATCCTGAACTGTCTTTGTGGAAGTGACCTCATACCGCTAGCGGTTGACATAACAGCGTAAGCCGGTGTTTACCACAGTGCGCAAAATCATTGGTTAACATGGATGTCAATGGGGAATCCTAGCATATTATGATCGCCGCCGGCGGTGACGGTGCACACCGCCGTGGTGCATAAGCGAAGTCGTCACCCCAACTTCACTTGACTCCCTGATCTCGTGCAAGCAGGTACTCCACTGAGTGTACTGCTGTGTTCTGCCTCTGGTCATGGAAGTGGCACGTGTTGCAGGGGAAAGGCCCCCGGCCTTCACCCAAGAGGAATTGGAGAGGCTCGTGGACGGGGTCCTGCCCCTGTACGCCAAGCTTTACGGACGGCCAGAAGTACAGGTGAGTAGGGGGATTGTGGGCCATGGGAGTGTGTAATGGATGGTGTTAGCAGCATATATGTGTGCACCTCTGACCCTGGATGGGCCAGGGTTCCTGACATGCTGCGTGTGTATGTGCTGTTAGTCCGTTTGTACTGTCCGTCCCATAGTGGACATATAGCCAGCTGTATATGTTTGCCAAGTGCCTGACCTCTGTGTTACATTTCTGTGTGTCCCTTTTAGGTAAGCGCCCACCAGAGGAGGGCACTTTGGCATGCCATCGCCAAGGAGGTGCGGACCCTGGGGTCTACACCTGGCAGAGCACCCACTGCAGGAAGAGTTGGGAGGACCTTCGGCGCTGGGAGTGAAAAATATGTGAGGCCCAGCTGGGGAAGTCCTCCCAACGGGGAAGGGGTGCCCATCGGGCACTGACCCCCCATATGCAATGCATCCTGGCGGTGGTGTACCCAGACCTGGATGGGCGCTTGAAGGCTGCACAGCAGTCACAAGGGGGTGAGTACACATGCCATATATTTGACCATTGATGGATGTCTGTGTGTGCATTCGGGTATGTGCTGCTTAGTTGCAGGGACTCGGACTGATGTCCATCTACATAATGGCCCCCTGTGGGGAGTAGAGGTGTTTCGGTCAGGTCTCCTACACGTCGGGTCCTTAAGTTGTTTAGGGAATGGCAGTAGAGCAGGGTTCTGGGCACTAGTCAGGGGCATAGCCATGGGTATAGTGGAAGGTGCTGGCTGTTGGGGGGTATCTGGGTGGGTGTATGTATGAACCCCTATGTACACTCCATTCAGCTATTTACAAGTGTCTCTCCTGTTTTGTCTCCCCATCCCTGTTCTCTTGTGTTGTCTGTGTATATCAGCATCATCTGGCGAGGGAGCTGAGGCACCGGCGAGTGGGGATGCAGCGGCCCACGGATCCTCAGAGGCAGAGTTGCCCGACACCAAGGGGACCAGTGGGTTGGAGGGCGAGGGGAGTACCACGGGGAGGCAACTACCACTGGAAGTAGTGACTCCGATACCTCCTCCGATGGGGGATCCCTGGCGGTGGTGGACCCTCGTGGGCCCACACCTACTGTGTCATCTTCCACCACCCCCATGCCATCACCACCCTCCCATTTGCTCCCCACCGAGTTGCCAGTGCCCACTCACTCAGAAGGGTGGGCGTCTCCTTCACCCCAGGCACCTCCTCCCCTGCCCCAGTCAGCCCTGCTGCCCTCATGGAGGAGGCTATTGACCTCCAGAGAACCATCTCTGTAGTGCAGACAACCATTGTCAATGCCATCAAGGGGCTAGCATCAGAGATGCAGCAGACCAATGCCTATCTGGATGGCATTCACGGTGCTGTGTCTGGCCTACAGAGATCTTTTCAGGCTCTGGCCTCCTCTTGGACGGCAGCCAGTGTCCCTGGTCATTCCGTCCCCCCTCCAACCTCCTCTACCCCTTCCAGCACCCCACTCCCTTCACCCGTCCAAAACACACATTCTGACACGCAGGCACACACCTCAGCACACATCGAAACACAAGCACCACACCTTCCACCACAAGCATTCACACAGCCAACATACACATGCACACACAGCAACATCCACTTCCCCCAGTGTGCCCACCTCTTCTGCCTCCCTGTCTGTTCCCTGTACATGCACACCACCAGGCACTGCACCTTCATTCACTGTTGCTGTCACTATTCCTGCAGTCACCACAATAGCACACATCCATACATGCACCCCAGACACCACACCTGCACTCACCACAACTACTTTAGTTGACACATGCCGCACACTCACCAGACTTGCAGACACCCACACTACATACATTCACACTGGCAGCCTGTCTTCTCCCACTGTGTCCACTCCCCACTCCAAAAACACACAAACGCACCAAAACACCCACCCATCACACATCCACCACACCTCAGCATACTGTCCAGTCACCTGCACCCACAACACCCACACCTACACCAGTTACGACCACACCCTCTACCTTCAATCCCACGCCCTCCTCCAGGTCCAACCCAATCGCACCGAAAAAACTTTTCCTCTCCCGTGCTGACCTATTACAACCCACTCGCCCACCCCGTCTCGTCCCTAAATGTGCACACCTCCTTGCCCTTTCCACTCCTTCCACCTCACAGCCCGCCCCTGTCCGCCCTTCACATTCCCATGCCCCTTCCCTGAGGAGGAAGAAGCCCCGTGCTGAGCCAATTCCATCTGGCTCCACCCGGTCCAAGCACACTCCCTCACCTTCCAAGGCCAAACCCAAACCCCCTCCACTTTTCGAATGCAAATCCAAGGCCCATCCCCGTCGTAAGTCCCCACCGCCCACTGCCCCTGTTCCCTGAGGTGCCTGGATGCCCCACTGTTGCCCCTATAAGGTGGAGTACCGTAGCACTTGTGGGAGTCTGGTTGGGGCCATTGTAGCCCATGGGACTCATGAGACTATGGACTAGCCATTGGCCTTATTTGCAAATCGTTTGCTCAGAGAGCTGTATTAAACGTTAATGTGTGGCCTGTGTTTTGGTGGCACACTCTGGATCCCTGGTCTCTCGTTTCATTGTTTGTGGGTGTGGGGCACATGTATGTACTATGGTCAGGTTGGATTTGCCTTGTGTCGGGTAAGTACCTCTTGCTGTGGGGTGTGTGGCTTGTGCTACTAAGAAGGGTTGGGGTGTGTTGTGGGGTGGGTGGAGTGGGTGGGTATGTAACTGTGCCCTTTCTTGCCTTGTTTCATAGGTTGCAGTACTTACCATCATCGTCTTCGTCGGCGGTCTCGGTCGTGGAGGTATATAGCAAGGAGCAGGGCTGGCATGATCTGCATCTCTCTATCCATGTCTGCTTCAGCGTGTTGTGTTAGCCTCCAGTGAGTGTTTCCTCATATTTGGTTTGTTTCCGCCTGGCTTTGCGTGGCGGTGGTTCCCGCCCCAGAACTGACGGCGGTCTAGTGGTTCATTATTTGATGGGCGGGTTGGGCCTTTCCATCGGCTAGTGGGTGGACTCTGCCATCGTTGTCGACACTCCTCTGCTGGCGGTGGGTGGTTTTCAGGATGCTTGTTTTTCAGTTAGTTCATTATTTGGCAGTCCAGACTGCTCCTCTGTTGGCGTTTTTTACCGCCGTGTTCATAATGAGGGCCTATATTTTTTTTAAAGCTATATGGTTTCCCTCGGGGCCATAGTGACCCCCAAGTTAACCATACAACTATTAAAAAAAAATATTGCCCCCACTGGGGTAGTCCTGCCCACGGGCAACCCCCTGTCAATTTAATTTTAGAGCCCCAGGGTAAACGTAATTTTTTTTTTCAAAAGGCCCCCGGTGGAGGCTGGCCCGTTTTTAGAGATGGCCGACTCCCCCAGGTGAATTCCCCGGTGTCTAGTGGGGTTTGCTGTGCTGCGGTCAAGGGGCCACGAATCTCCCCTTTCAAACGAGGTCTTCCTGAATGGTGGGGAGGCCTGTTTGGGCCTGTTTTCCCCAACAGAGCAGGAAGCGGCCTGACAGCAGCTTCCTGCTCCGGTAGGTAAAACAGATGGTGACGTCACAAAGGGGCAGGTGGGGAGACGGGGGCAGACACGGAAGATCTTCTGGGTCTCCCGATCGGGGGATAGTTGAAAAAAAATTCTCTGGTGCAATGCGCCGGAAGATTTTTTAACCCCCTCCCTGGTATCAGCCACTGGTCGTGACCCACACCAGGGAGACCAAAACACTAGCAACCAGGAAGAAAGAACATAGAGCTTGGGCGCTCACAGTGAATCCACATAGTGACAGAATTACATAGCAGGTAAGGCACGGTGCTCCTGGCAAGAGGATCTTCCCTTGTCCTCTAGAGTTCCCGAAGAAACTGAACAAAGATAAGTCGAAAGTCAGGGCACTCATGAGTCAGAGTTAATTTCGTTAGAGGTGTTTAGAGTCCATACTGTACTTGTAAAGAATTACGTTGTAAGACCGGGATTCATGAAAGCAGGAACCTTCAATTTATTCTTGAAAGATAAATTACATCACAGTGATAGGAAACAATTCTTAAGGTCAGCAAATATGTGACCATAACAGCTGATAAGTAGTCATGTAGCAACAAACGCCATAAATTACATCACAGTGATAGGAAACAATTCTTAAGGTCAGCAAATATGTGACCATAACAGCTGATAAGTAGTCATGTAGCAACAAACGCCAACACGTGTTTCGTCTTATGAGAGATCAATCTCAAAGACTTCATCAGGGCTATTCAATACGAAGTAGAAGAAACATGGTAAGCCGCGTTCAAATAATTGCGCGGCGTTCTGTAGTGTCCGGACAATATGCAATCAGGGAGGTAGTGTGGGCATCAACCAGTGGCCGACACCCGCACCAATAGGGTTTAGGAGACAGCTTCTAACATTTAGACAAAGCATTGCATCAGAGCTGTGCTTCTAACAAAGTGTGGTTTTATTAAATAAATGATGCACTGACCAAAAAGTGGTAGGGAGGCATTCCAGCTCCGACCATCCTGGGGCAAATGCTTTATTTGACATGCAGCTTTGCTGGAACTAATCTACCAGCTTCTCAAAAGGATTGCCATCCATCTTGCAGGCTGACTTCTGACACCATTTCCACTTATGCAACTAAGGCCAATCCCTTTTCTGTACACGCAAACGTCTGATTTCTGATGAAAGTCTCTGACTGTGACCTTCAAGAATGCCTCAAAAAGCTCAAAAGTACTTTGTTTTCAAATGATACATCTTTCGACTATTTATGACATTTGGCTGTGGATCATCACTGTTGGAGCTATAATCAGCATGTTTAGAGTCAATTTTAGAAATCCGGAATTAATCTGGAGGACAGGAGTCAAAGCTGAGTAGATGGTTGGTTGAAAACAAATCACTGTGCACATTATTCTTTTTTGCATGCAATTTTAAACACCTGCAATTGAATGTGTTAGTGGCAACCACCTACATCAGTTCAGTTCATTTCGAATGAGCGCAGCCTGAGAGATTACCAGTTTTCTGTCGCAACTGCCAACTTCTCACCGCAAGCGTGTAGGCGCTACACTGCAGGAAGTTGTTCGTAGTTTTCCCTTCCTGTAACTGACTTACCTGAGTTCTTGATCGGCGTTCTGGATCTTCTGCGGTCTGCTGTGGTGTCTTTGGATCTTTGATTCATGCTGCTGCTGTTTCTTCGGTTTCCTGGTCTTGTCGCGTTTTTTTCCGTAGTTGTGTCGGGTCTCTTCGAGCTTTGTCATCCGATCCTGCGTTCCTTAGAGAGAATCCTCCTGATATTCTGCAAGTACTCCACAATAGACATGTATTATCACGGTAACTCGCAATGGTGCCAAATGAACTCTATTTGACTTATATGATGTTTCTCCGTTTTATTTTGGTTTTTGAAGGCTCGCTATTATTGCATCCTGAAAAGAAAATGCAACTTTTAAATTGAATGTGAATTTACTGATTTGAACCATAAACAGATGTGCAAGAGTTTAATGCACATCTACTGATTTAAAACACACAGATATGCATGATATTTAACTGAAATATATTTAATAATAAATTATTTGTCCTTTGTTGTTATGTTATGTTTGGAAATGAAACTTTAAGTTGAATGCCTTCTAAAATTTTACTAAACTCGTACACCTAGTGCACATAGAAGATACAGATAAAAACATTAAGTGAATGTTTTCTTTCTTGTTTGAGATACCCGCAAGTTTCCTTTAACCTTTAAGAAAAGTTGTTTTCCCTCACATTTCAAGGGTATATAGGTGGATGATTCATCTCTACTCAAAATGTACTTCTCAGGCTAATAGAACACCTGGGTTACTTGTCTTTTGCCCTTATTCTAGATTCTTCCACTATGTAATGCAAACCACTGATGCACTCCAGGTGCAAGGAGGGGAAGACTCAAGGTACCTTGGAGTGCATTCTATACATTATCAATAGATTACCGACTACAGTATATAAGGACTTCTACAACAGAGTTTAGTTGTGTTCTTCTTGAGTTCTAGAGAGAGAAAAGCACGAGGTAGCCAGATGACCAGAGTGACAAACTGGTGACATTACCCAGCTCCTTCGTCCTCTCTTCCCAGATATTCAATTTTGACTTAGACTGTGTTTGGGTCTCTTTGGGGTTACGGGAAGTTAGGAACTTACATCGTAGTCCATATCACTCCTGTGAAGAAATCCAGGTGAGAACCCTGACACTTGACACTTGCACTATAGCTATACTCTTGATCATGTTTTGCTCTAGTAACTTCCCTGTTTTAGAACATTGTGGCTCATGTTTACATGAACTGTTTTGTGAGTGAAAATGTTGGTTTGAATGATGTTTGCATGATGTTCCAAGCAGCAGGTATGCCTAGGACTAAAGGCTTTCCATGCTTTCCGGTTAGACAACAGCATTATTAATCTTTCTAAGGGAACAGGTATAAAAGGAGTGGGGAGCTGGGTACAACCTGGGTGTGTTTGTTTGTCAGTATGGTGGTGCGTGTCCTGTGCTTGGAAAGGTGAATGAGCCGAATGCCTGAAATGTTTGCTAATATAAAATGTGTCTGCTTAAAATAATATAATGCCCACTTGGGCTCAATAGTAACCTGCCATGCAGCAGAACATGATACATTTGTCAATCAATCAATCTGGAATTGTATTTCGTGGCTAATCACCCATGAGGGTGTTCAGGTGCTGTGAGCACTACTGCAGGGAGCTCAGTTGAACATCCAAGTTTTGACTCCTTTTCTGAATTCCAGTAGAGATGGTGAGTTCTGAAGGTGAAGTGGGAGGTCATTCCAGAACTTCGCTGCACAGTAGGAGAGGGACTGTCCCTAAGTGTTGCTGCAGTAGATGTGGGGGAGGTGGGCAAGGCAGTGGGAGGGAAGCACAGGTGTCCGGTGGGGGGATACAAGTTCAGTTGGTGGTTGATGTACTCCGGACCCTGGTTGTGAAGGGCTTTCAAGGTGCGGATCAACATCCTGAACAGTCATCTCTTCTGAATGGGGATCCAGTGGAGCTTCTTGAGGTGAGAGGTGATGTGGGTTTGTGTAGGGAGATCTAGGTTGAGTCTGGCTGCTGAGTTCTGTATTGTTTGCTTACTGTTCAGGAGGTGCGAGGTGATCCCCATGTAGAGTGTGTTGTCGTAGTCCAGTCGGCTGGTGATCAGGACTTGTGTTACAGTACATCTGGTATTTATGGGGAGCCACTTGAAAATCTTGCAGAATATGAGAAGGGTGAGGAAGCAGGTGGTTGAGGCTGCGTTGATATATCTTGATCTGTCAGCTGGGACCACAAGGTCATTGATCTGTCAGCTGCTAGCTCATAATACACACATTGTAAAAAGGGAATTTAAAATGATTATGGACATAAATGGTAAATAATGCAGGTGTGTTTTAATTTATGTGCACTTTTCAAAAGTAGAGATTTACCTAACAGGAGTATTTCTTTTATGTTGAGTGGGTAAAGAATGTGATTACCTAAACAGCACTACCAATATGGTTACTCGCTGTGTGATCAAGGCTGTTGTGCCGGATGCAATGTATTATGGTGGTAGCAGCGAATGATAAATGACTCACGTACAGGCAAAGCAGTGTAGGACCCTTGTGTAGAGTGGCATTTGATTAATAATCAAACAGGATTCCTGGTACCATACTTCAAATGCTTCCCCTCGGTCTGGAGCACCATGGCAGACAGTGATAGCATGTGGGAGGTATTTGGAGGTATGCTGCTTCCAACATGTAGTACTCTCCCACCTAGTATCACTTGGCAGCATGGCTGGGATTGGCGTAGTGGGAAAACACAAGGTTTAGCATAGGTGACAGCTAACCCCAATACCTCTCTAAAGTCGTGGAGAACCTCATTGATCACTGTGAAATTCACTCTGATATCCCACACATATAGCAGTATGCCATCTGCGTAGAGATAGACAAAATTGGCCCTGCCGTTTAGTGGAATTCACACATCACCCTAGTCCCTCAGCTTCGTTACACATGGTTCCATTACAGAGCAAACAATAATGTTGAGAATGGGCATACCTTTCTATTACCTTTTGCAATAGCTTGCTGTGGGTGTAGCATATATTATTGATCCAGGCAATCAAACTAGCGTTTATCCCAAAAATAGTTAATATGTCAAACATTTAAGCCCAGAGTAGTGTATTGAAAACGTATTCTATGTCACATACTTCATGCATCATTGACTATCTTCCTCCAGGCCCAGACAGTGGCCAAGGCCACTGAAGAGCTTGACTTATAAGGCATGGATTATCGGTCCCGCGCCAGACCAAGACCAATAGCTGTCCAGGATGAAGTTTCATCTGGATGACAGAGCAGAAGATGCAGAGGGGAGGGCATGGCATAACTATTCAAACGTTATTGGGCTGCCGGGCTTCCAACAGGGAGGTTGCCACCATGCTGGCTACCTCCCTGCCGGACCCATTACAACTTTACCGCTGAGCTGATGTGTGGAAACCAAAGTTTCCACCCATCAACCCAGTGGGAAAGTGGTGTCAGCATTGCAGTCGGCTTATAATCGAGCCAGCAGCAATTCTGCCGCCACAGGGGTCACCATCACTCTCACAATGCTAACTGTCAGCACAGCAGACAGTGAGTATTGTGACGGTGCTGAGCAGGGGGACCCCTTCATTGCTCATGCCAAGTGTTCGGACCCCCCATGGTCCCCTGCAGCTGTTCTCCACCAGCCTTTTCATGACAGTGATACCGGCATGGAAAGGCTAGAGGAGAACCAGGTTGTAATCAACAGGGCAGTGCTGCATGGAGCCCCGCCCTGGCTGAATCCAACCTCCGCCAGCCCGTCAGGATCATCGATCCCGGTGGAGACGGTGGCACCCTGGCAGTCTGACTGTCAGAGTCATAATGTGGCAGTCAGACTACCACAGCAGCGGCAGTACTTACCTCCACCGCAAGGCTGGTGGTCTCAAGACCTCCAACCTCGTAATGAAGCCCAATATGTTTTGATACCCCTATAGTGGTGTGGGATTAGCTGGAAACCTACTACCCCAATGCTCGTTGACCTGAAGTTGCTGGAGTGGCGCATTGCCCCTCTGGTCACATCCCTGGTGCCGGAAAAGTGATAACGCTAGACGTTTCCCCCTAGGGGTGGCCCCAACACCTTTGCAAGCTTTAGCGGAATGACTGGAGGTACTTGCTACAATGTTTACTTCTAAGCAGTGCCGGTCTCCACATTCTTCATCCAGCTCCTTGAACAATGTTACATCAGATTCTGATTCAAATGCGAGTGTGCCCCTGTTTCCGATAGTAACACCTTCAACATCTGACATAGTTATGTGATACCCACCACCTTTTCTTCCCCTGTACAGGTTGCATTATTGAAGCGCAGTATCCTTTAACTGCATATTTGAAAAATATCTTGATCCTCTGGGCCCAAGACACAGAATAAACTACTGATGTCTTGTATGTCTGACACTGCGGCTGGGCTCAGCCTTCACAAAGTCTTGCAGTATGATGCCTGTTCCTGGTTTGCCCTAGTAAGCCACTCCCATTTTGCTGTAACTGTTTAATTAGTGAATTATATGCCTAAGTACTATCTTTGACAATGTTAGCATATCACTATAGCAAATGCTACACACTATGGTGGTCATTACAACCCTGGTGGTCGGTGTTAAAGCGGCGGTAAGACCGCCAACAGGCCAGCGGTAAACATTTTGTAATTACGACCGTGGCGGAAACCGCCAACAAGGACAGCCACTTTAACACTCCGACCGCCACGGCAGTAAAAATAAACAGCGCGGCGGTCACCGCCAATAGATAGGCGGAAGACAAAGTACCGCCCACAGTCTCACAACCTACCAATCCGCAACCTTTTCCGGGGCGGATTCACCGCGGATAAAAACACGGCAGAAACAGGATTTCGAAGGGAAAACGCTCACCTCTACACACCCCATGAGGAACGAGGACACCATGGACCCGGAACTCGAAATTCTCCCTGCAATTGTCTTCCTGCTCCTCTACCAGGAGCACGAACGCCGGCGGCGAAGACCACGGTGAGTACTGCACCTACGACACAGGGGAGGGAGGAGGGAAAAAACAGGGACACACACACACAACAACCCCACCCCCACCCACTACAACACACACACTAATACAGCATGATACATCACAGTTACACCCCCCAACCCCCCGGAAGAATGCAAAGACAATAGAAAATGAGTGTAACCATTGTAATATTTTAAAATCAAGTAGGCAAAAAAAATAAAAATATATATATATATACAGCATGTACAAAATATATACCAAGCATAGTAGTCCAGGTAGTGCTCCAAATAAGTCAGTGGAACACTGGGCCCACAAGGTATGGTCGAGGCCCACACAAGATCCCCGACCATGACGGAGAGAACACTGCAGGGGCATCAGAGAGCAAGAAAACAGGCACCTCAGGTGGAGGGAAAGGGGGGGCACCTCAGTCGGTTGAGTGCACAACGCCAAATCCACGAGGGGGCCACATGCCCACTGTTCAATCCTGGGGAGTGCAAAGCCACAGTCTCTCAAGTCTCTACAGTGGGTCGGTTGCCCACTGTTTAATCTTGGGGAGTGCAAAGCCACAGTCTCTCAAGTCTCTACAGTGGGTGGTTTGCCCACTGTTCAATCCTGGGGAGTGCAAAGCCACAGTCTCTCAAGTCTCTACAGTGGGTGGGTTGCCCACTGTTCAATCCTAGGGAGTGCAAAGCCACAGTCTCTCAAGTCTCTACAGTGGGTGGTTTGCCCACTGTTCAATCCTGGGGAGTGCAAAGCCACAGTCTCTCAAGTCTCTACAGTGGGTGGGTTGCACACTGTTCAATCCTGGGGAGTGCAAAGACACAGTCTCTCAAGTGGATAACGGTCTCCACTGGTTCTGGGGGGGGCATGGTGCCCAGATTGCTTCATCCTGCCAAGGACAGAGGTAGTGGATGGATTTCTCCACTGGTTCTGGAGGGGGCATGGTGCCCAGAGTGCTTCATCCTGCTAAGGACAGAAGTAGTGGATGGATCTCTCCACTGGTTCTGGAGGGGGCATGGTGCCCAGAGTGCTTCATCCTGCGTGGCGGACTCAGTAGCGTCAGTGCCCTTGGCGCTCATGGGCCAGCGTTGCTTGAGACGGCGGTGTCCTGTTCAGCGGTGCTTGAGAAGGCGGTGCCCTGTTCAGCGGTGCTTGAGACGGCGGTGCCCTGTTCAGCGGTGCTTGAGATGGCGGTGCCCTGTTCAGCGGTGCTTGGAGCGGCGGTCTCCTTTGCAGTGACTCAGCTGCTGGTGGTCCTTCATGGCCCAGCGGGGCTTTTGCTGGCGGTCCTTCATGGCCCAGCGGGGCTTTTGCTGGCGGTCCTTCATGGCCCAGCGGGGCTCTTGCTGGCGGTACTTCATGACCCAGAAGGGCTTTTGCTGGCGGTCCTTCATGGCCCAGTGGGGCTTTTGCTGGCAGTCCTTCATGACCCAGCGGGGCTTTTGCTGGTGGTCATTCATGGCCCAGCGAGGCTTGTGCTGGTGGTCCTCTCTGTCCCAGCTGGGCTGGTGCTGGCGGTGGCCTCCTGGGCAGCTGGGCTGGTGCTGGCGGTGGCCTCCTGGGCAGCTGGGCTGGTGCTGGCAGTGGCCTCCTGGGCAGCTGGTCTGGCGCTGGCGGTGGCCCCCTGGGCAGCGGGGATGATGGCAGTGGACTCCTGGGCAGCTGGGCTGGTGCTGACGGTGGCCTCCTGGGCAGCGGGGATGATGGCGGTGGCCTCCTGGGCAGTGGGGATGATGGCGGTGGCCTCCTGGACAGCGGGGATGATGGCGGCAGTGGCCTCCTGGGCAGCGGGGATGATGGCGGTGGCCTCCTGGGCAGCGGGGATGATGGCGGTCTTCTCCGCCGTGCTGCTCTTCCCAGACTTGCTGACTTTCTTCTGCCCCTTCCCCACCTTGGAAGGTGTTGCAGCTGACTCTACACTCCCACCTGTACCCCTAGGAGCGGCTTTGGTGGCTGGAGTCTTCCCCCTCTCCTGCCGGGCACTGGCCAACTTCTGATGCTTCACAGGTGGGGGACTGTCTCTGCTGTGGCTCCGTGCCACACTGGCTGCCCTGGTGGTCGGTGCACTCCAGATTCCGGTGACTACAGGCACCACTGGTCCCGGAGATGTTGTGGCTGAGGTGCTAGTTCGGGACATAGGAGATGGACGCGGTGGGGGAGGTGTGGGAAAGAGGTCAAGGTTGGACAGGAAAAGTTTTTTGGAGACACTGGGATGGGTAGCTGGAGGGGGTTTGGGAGTGGAGGAAGAGGTTGTGGTTGTAGGAGGTGTCCGGTAGCTGACTTTAGGTGAAGGTGCATGCGCTGGAGGCTGTCGTGAGGTGGATGGCTGTTGGGTGGGTGTGTGCCTGCGTTTGTGTATCTTGGGAGGGGGCGTCACAGACACACTGGGAGAGGACACGTGGGACGTGTGAATGGTAGTTGGGGTGGTGACTGCACATGAGCGGGGTGTGGTGGTGGGTGTGCTGGTGATGGTTGTAGTGGCTGTAGAGGTAGTGCATGCAGGTGTGAGTGTAGACGAGACTGGGAGGGAGGAGGGAGATGAGGAGGAGGGGGACACAGTGGAGGCAGTGGATGTTGGTGTGTCTGCATGTGTGTGATGCTTGCGGGATGTGTGGTGCTTATGTTTGCCTGAGCTTCCCTTGTGTGTTGACATGTGTGCATGCTGGTCTAGAGGTGTACTTGGGATAGGCTGGGGTACAGGGGATTGGGTCTGGGTGGAGGAAGGTGGAGGGGGAGGCTAGAGACCGGGACAATGGCTGCCATCAGTGCTGAGGCCAGAGTCTGAAAAGCTTGCTGAAGGGCCGCCTGACCAGAGTGAATGTTCTCCAGGAATGCATTTGTTTGTTGCAACTGCCTTTCTACACCCTGGATGGCATTCAAAATGGTAGACTGCCCAACAGTGAGGGAGCTGTAGAGGTCAATGACCTCCTCACTGAGGGCAGCAGGGGTGACTGGGGCAGGCCCTGAGGTGCCGGGGGCGAAGGTGATGTCCACCCTTCTGGTTGAGCGGGCACGGGGTGAAGGCTGAGGGGCTGCTGGGAGGGCGGTGCTGGAGGGGGGGTGGCGGCTGTACCTGTAGATGGGGGGGCACAGATGTTGCCGCCACCACAAGGGAGCTCCCATCAGAGGACGAGTCCGTGTCACTGGTCTCAGCTCCTTTCCCTGCCGTGGAGCTCCCCTCGCCCTCCGTCCCACCGGTGAAGTCCGATTCCGTAGTGTGGCCCTCCATTGCCATGTGGGATGCAGCCCCCTCGTGCTCCGGTGCCACTGCTCCTCCTCCTGATGATGCTAATGCACACAAGAACAGGGAGACCACAAAAAGGGGGGGGGACAGAAGAAAGACATGTTGAGTGCATGCATTACCGCTACAGTTGGCGGACACGACAGACACAGAAGCCCCCTGCAGTACGCCGCGCTCTTGGGCTCCACTGTTCAATTCCTGGGAATTGACCTACTAGGCTATGGATGACATCTGCACACATGGATGACACAGGGGCATGAATAGGTGTAGTTGGCACTCTACAGAGGTGCGGTGGGGTGCCACATGGCCTGCCTTACGGAGGGACCTTGCCTACGGAACTCGCCCTGGCCTAGGGAAACCCACAGCCCACCTCCACTGCGCGCAAAATCTGCAGGATGAGAGTGTACTCACCCCCTTGTGGCTGCTGTGATGCCCTCAAGCACCCATCCAACTCCGGGTACGCCACCGCCAGGATCCTGAACATCAGGGGGGTCATGGTGCAACGGGCACCCCTCCCACGTTGGGAGGCCATCCCCAGCTGAGCCTCCGCCATCTTCTTGCTCCAGCGGCGAAAGTCCTCCCATCTTTTCCAGCAGTGGGTGCTCCGTCTGTGGTAGACCCCCATGGTCCGGACGTCCTTGGAGATGGCACGCCAAATATATTTTTTCTGGTGGGCGCTGACCTACATGATTTGTACAGGGGGAAGAGAAAGTTATTACCAACTGCACCATCAAAGTGATTGGCCCCCATCCCTACCCTTGCCATGTGGCACATGCACTCACCGTCGTTTCATGCACGCCGCACTCTCCCCCCTTCCTTCTTACATCCACCCCTCTCCACACAGGCATAGCCTACACAGCATGCTCCCAGTGCACTTACCTATTTGTCTGGAGGACCGTAGAGTAGCGTGTACTGGGGGAGGACCCCATCCACGAGTTTCTCCAACTCCTCTGATGTGAAGGCAGGGGCCCTTTCCCCAGACACTCGAGCCATTGTCTCTTCCAGACCGAGGTCACAGCAGCACTTGCAGTGCAGGTCCTCTCCTGTCGAAGATCAGGTATCGAGTGATTGAACAGATAGTAAATGGTGGTCACGTCCGCTGCGGTGCGTACCGTCACCGCCGGCGTACATCGTCATTGGCTCCTGGGACCTCTAGGGTCCAATGTTAACCAATGCAACATTGCGATGCAGTCTTCGACCGCCTACCGCAACGGTGTACAACGTCAGCGTTGTTACCTCACATCCCATTGTCCCACTTTACAGTTCAGGCAGCCGCCATTTCAGGGGCCCACATGGCTACATTTTCAACTGCGTCACACATACCTAGGCCTAGACTCAACAAACATACAGGCCACTTTTTAGATTATGAATGGTGTTCTGTGTAAGCTGTGGGTACGTACCTCTGAGTTGTTTGACTCTGTGCTCGCTGTTGTCCTTCATAGGCACCGTCCGCTGGGAAATGTGAGGAGATGGCGGCATCCTCCGGTGTACGGACCCCTGGTGGACCTGTCGACAATGGAGGAAAGACATGTGATAATCACATACAGGCTTGACCGTGCCACAATCCAGGAACTGTGTACCCAGTTGGATCCAGACCTGATGTCAGCTATCCGCCATCCCACAGGAATCCCCCCTCAAGTGCAGGTGCTGTCAGTGCTCCATTTCCTTGCAAGTGGGTCATTTCAAACAACAGTGGCCATAGCACCAGGGATGTCCCAGCCTATGTTTTCCAACGTGTTGTCCAGAGTGTTGTCTGCCCTGCTGAAACACATGCAGAGCTACATCGTTTTCCCTCAGGTGGAGGATTTGCCTACAGTGAAAGGTGATTTCTATGCCCTGGGACATATCCCCAACATCATAGGTGCCATTGATGGGACACATGTGGCTTTGGTACCCCCCCCCCCCACACAGGAGTGAACAGGTGTACAGAAACCGGAAGAGTTATCATTCGATGAATGTACAGATGGTATGTTTGGCAGACCAGTACATCTCCCAAAAGAATGCCATGTTCCCTGGCTCTGTGCATGATGCCTACATCCTGCGGAGTAGCAGCATCCTTTATGTGATGGGTCAACTCCAGAGGTACTGTGTGTGTGTGGCTATTAGGTGAGCACCTGGAAGCTAGTCAGTGGGAATTGTTGTGTGGGTCTGGGGATATCTCTCCAGGTTAGTGTGTGTCTAACAGTTGTCCCTCGCCATTTGCAGGTGACTCTGGTTACCCCAACCTGTTATGGCTACTGACCCCAGTGAGGAATCCCAGGACAAGGGCAGAGGAAAGCTACAATGAGGCTCATGGGCGAACTAGGAGGGTGATCGAGCGGACCTTCGGCCTCCTGAAGGCCAGGTTCAGGTGCCTCCATATGACAGGTGGATCCCTATTCTACCCACCAAAGAAGGTGTGCCAGATCATTGTGGCCTGCTGTATGCTTCACAACTTGGCTTTGCGATGACAGGTGCCTTTTCTGCAGGAGGATGGTCCAGATGGCGATGTTGTTGCAGCTGTGGAGCCTGTGGACAGTGAAGACGAGGAAGCAGAGGAAGAAGACATGGACAACAGGGACTCAGTGATCCAGCAATATTTCCAGTGAAACACAGGTAAGAATACAGAGCTGCCTACTACATGTACTTAAACACTACTGCCTCTCTACTGTCTGTCGTTTTCACCCAGTGTATGGTCACTGAGTTGTCACTTTCCCTTACGATTTCACAGATCTGTGTCCCACAGTGTGTCATCTGCTTTGATTCCTCATGGACTAGAGCTGTGTGACATAGGTATGTTGATATCACAAATGAAAGAGCTTTTTGCAACAGTTATTGCTAATACAGTATTCCGAAATCACAGACTGACTCCAGATTGTTTTGTGCTTTAAGGGTGTTTACTTAAGTGCTCAATTTTGGAGGGTGTTGTAAAATGGTGAGGGGTTATGGTGGAGGAATGTCCATGGCAGAGTCCAGTATATTAGTCTCACAGGTGCATTGCCCAAATGGGCATAGGAAGTGGAGCTGAGGCAGTTTAAGGATGGACAGGGTGACAAAGTGGGACAGTAGGATGGCAATCAGGGTGGTCTCATTTCTTGGCGGGGGTCTTGGCATCGTTCTCTGTCTTGTTCCTGGATCTCAGGGACCGTTGGCGAGGTGGTTCTGGTGTGGTGGTCCTGTGGTGGTGCCTCCTGTCCACTAGTGCCGGCGGAGGTGGTGGGCAGTTCATCGTCCATGCTAGTGTCAGGGGATCTTGTTGTGCCACAGTGTCCCTCCTGGTGTTAAGTACTTCCTTCAACACCCCTACGATGGTGCCCAGGGTGGAATTGATGGTTCTGACTTCCTCCCTGAAGCCCATATACTGTTCCTCCTGCAGGCGCTGGGTCTCCTGAAACTTGGCCAGTACCGTTGCCATCGTCTCCTGGGAGTGGTGGTAGGCTCCCATGATGGAGGAGAGGGCCTTGTGGAGAGTGGGTTCCATGGGCCTGACCGCCCCCTGTCGCACAGCAGCCCTCCCAGTTCCCCTGTGTTCCTGGGCCTCCGTCCCCTGGACCGTGTGCCCACTACCACTGCCCCCAGGTCCCTGTTGTTGTTGGGGTGGTGGGTTAGCCTGGGTTCCCTGTAGTGATGGACACACTGCTGATTGACGTGTCCTGGGGACGGAGGTTTGGCCCGCTGGGTGGGTGCTGTGCTGGTGTTTCCAGAGGGGGGTAGCTCTGTGGTGGCCTGTGACTGGGTGTGGGGAACCGACTGTCCAGAGGTCCCCGATGGGCCTGGCTGGTCATCTAGATCCAGTTGGACAGAGGTGCTGTCATCACTGTGGGCCTCTTCTGTTGGTGGTGTGGACATGTGTGGACCCTCCTGTCCGGTGACGTTGGGTAGGGGTCCTGCAGGGGTATAAAAGGATGTTTATTACATCTGTGTGTGGCATGGTGTGCAATGGGTGGGTGACCGTGTATCCCAGTGCTTGCATTCCTATGTGGGACCTTGTGTGAGGATGGTTTAGGGGGGTGTATGGGTATGTGCAGTGGCCATGCTTTAGTGATGTGTGTCCATTCGTTGTTGTTGCATGCAGGGCTTGGTGTTGGGATGGGTGGGTAGTGATGTTGGGACATTTGTGAGGTGTTAGAGTGATGGGGGTGAGGGTGGGTTATGTTTTGGCATTCAGGTAGGGTGGGGGATGTAATAGTTAAGATTTGACTTACCAGAGTCCATTCCTCCACCTACTCCACCGGCTCTGGGTGCTACATTATTGTGCTCACACTAACAAAATACATACAGAGGGTGATAAAGCAGGTGCCTTGTTGGTCTGTTTGATTTGACTACAGTCGTCCCCCACGACAAGACTATCAATAAGCCCACCAGAGGGGATCACACTCAAGACACAAGAATCCATTAATGCAGTATTTCCTGAATATTACACACACTTGTATGCCCCCCCCCCACCCAGTCTTTGGCTGGCCTGCATAACTTTCTGGATGATGTGTCATTACCACAAGTCCCTAGGACACATACTGTGGCACTGAGTGCCCCCTTAATGCAGAAGGAAATCTGTTGCATGATTAATGATCTCCCACTAAACAAGACACCAGGACTAAACGGTCTACCCCAGCCGCTGCGTCCCCTGTGGCCCCTCCCACCTCCCCCTCCTCCTCCTCTTCACTGTCTGTTCCTTTCTGTGATCCCCAGCCACTGCGTCCCCTGTGGCTCCTCCCGCCTCCCCCCTCCTCCTCCTCTTCACCGTCTGTTCCTTTCTGTGATCCCCAGCCGCTGCGTCCCCTTCGGCCCCTCCTGCCTCCTCCTCCTCTTCACTGTCCGTTACTTTCTGTGATACCCAGACGCTGCGTCCCCTGCGGCCCCACCCCCGCCTTCCAATTCGTCCAGCCCTCCCTCCTCCCAGCTGCCACTCCCTGCCCTCCATTTATGGCAGCCGCGGCGCGGAAACAAGGTGCAACCCTCGACCCTGCTTCAGCAGGCAGGTCGCTCCCCGCTCTGCTGCCCTGTGCCACCTCCTCACCTTCTGTTCCTTTTTGTGATCCCCAGCAGCTGCGTCCCATGAGGCCCCTCCCGCCTCCCCCCTCCTCCTCCTCTTCACCGTCCGTTCCTTTCTGTGATCCCCATCCGCTGCATCCCCTAAGGCCCCTCCCGCCTCCCCTCTCCTCCTCCTCCTCTTCACCGTCTGTTCCTTTCTGTGATCCCCAGCCGCTGCATCCCCTGCGGCCCCTCCCGCCTCCCCCTCCTCCTTCTCTTCACCGTCCGTTCCTTTCTTTGATCCCCAGCCGCTGCATCCCCTGCGGCCCCTCCCGCCTCCCCCCTCCTCCTCCTCTTCACCGTCCGTTCCTTTCTGTGATCCCCAGCCGCTGCTTCCCCTGCGGCCCCACCCCCCAACCAGCCCCGCAGCACACCACCCCACAACCACAACATCCTTATGCACCACACCAACACCACCCACCACAACCACCTCAACTGCCTGTCCCTCAACACCCGCTCCCTTCACAAACATGCCATAGAACTCTGGGACCTCATCACATCACACTCACCTGACATCATCTTCCTCACGGAAACCTGGACCAACTCCTCCTCGGAACCCGACATATCCATCGCCACCCCCAAGGGATACAAACTCCAACGCAAAGACCGCATCAACAGGCCAGGTGGTGGCATCGCCATCCTACACAGGGACACCATCAAAGTCACCACCAGCTCCCAAGACTCTATTGACAACACAGAACACATGCACTTCCTAATACACATTAACAACAACTCCACCCTCAGAGGTACACTAATCTACAGACCACCAGGACCATGCCCCGCCTTCTGCGACACCATCGCTGACACCATCAGCTCGCAAGCCCTCACCTCCACAGACTACATCCCCCTCGGTGATTTCAACTTTCACCTGGAGAATCTACAAGACCACAACTCTACCTCCCTCATAGACAACTTCACCAACCTCGGGCTCACACAACTGGTCACTGCACCCACCCACTCAGCAGGACACACGCTTGACGCAATTTTCACCTCAAGCTAACACATAGCCTACACCCACACCACCAAACTCCTCTGGACTGACCACCACTGCGTCCACTTCTCCTTTACCAAACCCCCCACACACCACCATCAACACACCACGCCCTACCGCATGTGGGACAAGATCCCCACTGAACGCCTGAACTCCCAACTGGCTCACAACCCCCCCCACACCAATGACCCCAACACAGGAGCACACAACCTCTCGAAATGGATCACTACATGCGCAGACACACTAGCCCCCTCAGAAAACACATCGCCACCCGCAACATCAAGAACGCCCCATGGTTCACCCCTGAACTCCAAGACTCCAAGCACAAATACCGCCAAGCGGAGAAAATATGGCAACAAGAACCCTCTACATCCAACTGCTCCAACCTCAAAGTCACCATTCGCACCCATCACCAACTCATACGCACCGCCAAAAGAGATCACTACAAGACACGCCTTGACAACAACTCTCAAAACAGCAATGAACTCTTCACCATCATTAATGAACTAGCCAAACCAAAAGCCAGCAACATAGACCCCTCACACACACAGCCCCTATGTGACACCCTCTTCAATCACTTCCACCACAAAATCCTGGACATCCACAACAGCTTCATACCACACACCCACCACACACACCCCTCACTCAACCAACTCAACCCCCACTCATGACCCCCCACCACACTCACCACCTGGGCCCCCACCACACACGAAGAAACTGAAAAAAACATGAACTCCATCCACTCCGGATCCCCCTCTGACCCCTGCCCACATCGCATCTACAACAAAGCCAGCCCAACCATCGCCCCCATACTCTGCGACATAATCAACTCCTCTTTTGACTCCGCCACCTACCCAGACCCCTGGAAGCACGCTGAAATCACTGCTCTCCTGTAAAAAAAAAACAAAGCCGAGCCAGAGACCCTCTCCAACTATTGCCCATCTCCCTCCTCCCTTTTCCCGCCAAGGTTGCCGAGAAACTAGTCAACGCCCGCCTATCCCACTTCCTCAAAGAAAACAACACTCTCGACCCCTCACAATCCGGGTTCCGCAAGAACCACAGCACGGAAACCGCCCTCATTGCATGCACTGACGATATCGGGACCAAAGGCGACAAAGGCGAGACCGTCGCACTCATCCTCCTTGACCTCTCCGCAGCCTTTGACACTGTCCGCCACCACACACTCCGCACACACCTCCACAACATAGGAATTCGCCACAAAGCCTTAGACTGGCTCACCTCCTTCCTCACGACTGGACCCAGAGAGTCTGCCTTCCACCTTTCCACTCCACCGCTACCAAGATCATCTGCGGAGTCCCCCAGGGATCCTCCCTCAGCCCCACACTCTTCAACATTTACATCCTCCGATCACACGGAATCACTATCCTCTCCTACGCAGATGACACCCAACTCATCCTCTCCCTCACCCGCAACCCCACCACCGCCAAAACCAACCTACACGCTGCTCTCCTCGACACCGCCAACTGGATGACAACTAACCACCTGAAGCTTAACTCCAACAAAACCAAGATCATCATCATCGGCCCCAACAAAACCATATGGGTCGACTCCTGGTGGTCCAACTCGGCATCATCCTGGACCCCTCCCTCTCCATGACACAGCAAATCAATGCTCTAACCTCCTCCTGCATCCACACACTCCGCACTCTAAAAAAATCCTTCAAATGGAATCCCCCAGAAACCAGGAAGACAGTCACCCATGCACTCATCAGCAGCAGACTAGACTACGGTAACTCCCTCTACGCCGGCACCACACTCAAACTCAAAAGGAAACTCCAGAGAATCCAGAACACAGCCACACGCATCATCCTTGGCCTCCCCCGCCACGAACAAATCTCACCACACCTCAAATCCCTTCACTGGCTCCCCAAAGACAAGAGAATCACATTCAAGATTCTCATCCATGCACACAAATCCCTCCACAACACCGGCCCAACCTACCTCAACGACAGAGTGAACTTCCACACTCCCACCTGCAACCTCCGATCAGCAGACCTCGCCCTAGCCACAGTCCCCCGCATCCAACGCACCGCCACCAGAGGCAGGTCCTTCTCCTACCTCGCCCCCAAAACCTGGAACTCCCTCCCCACCAACCTCCGCAAAACCAAAGACCTCCTGCTCTTCAGAAAGAACCTCAAGACATGGTTGTTCGAACAGTGACCCTCCTTGCCCCCACCCTTGACCCCCCCCCCCCACAAGTACCTTGAGACCCTCACGGGTGGGTAGCGCGCTCTATAATTTTTTTTGATTGATTGATTGATTGAATGATTGATCTACGGGTCAAATTTTACGCTACATATGCCACTTGACTACTCCCACACTTAGAAAAATTATACAATACATCACTTTAAAACAGGTCCCTCACACCCACTAATTCCCAGGCCCTAGTGACCTCTCTGCTCCAGCCTGGCAGGTACCCAGCAGACATGTCACCCTACAGGCAATTATCCCTGCTCTCTACTGAATATAAAATATTGAGTAAAATCCTAGCTACGAGGTTACTCCTTCCATTACCAGATCGAATACATACGGACCAAAACAGGTGTGTACCACGATGCAGTACACCGTTAAACATTAGACGGTTATCTCAAGTGCTGAGCTCACTCATGCAAACTGTCAGAATGCTGGTTGTCTTTCCCTTGACCTTCAACAAGCATTCAACACTTTACGCTGGGATTACAACGCTGCAGAAACTTGGAATCCCTGCATTTTATATTAATTGGGTGAAATTATTATATACAAATCCAACGGACTGAGCATAAAGAGGCTAATATATATCCTCTGCTTATCTCATTTTCAGTTGAACTGGACATGGATGCCCTCTGTCACCACTTCTTTTTGTACTGACAATGGAGCCTCTGGCACAGAGAGTCCGACAGAGAGCGGGCGCCTGGGGTTTTTCACAGGGACAATGCCAACATGCCATCTCTCTGTATGCAGATGACCTTATAATATATCTCCGTGACCTAACAATGTTCATGTTCCCCCTAAATGCCATTCTTAAACAACTTGAAGAACTCTGCGGGCTCTGGATAAACTATAATAAATCTTGTGCTTTCACTTTCCGAGAGGGTACTCTAGTTAGCAGTATAGAAATGGGGACAAATATTATCCCATTGGCCCCAAGCACCTTCTGTTACCTAGTAGTCCAAATTTACAACAATGCTACCGATCTTTTGGAAAGTAACGTAAACAAAATGATTGCCTTCCTCCACTCCCAAAGTCGGTTTTGGATAATGTTGCCTCTGTCAGTGGCAGGACAGATAGCATTGTCGAAAATGGAAAGGCTGCCACGTGTATTATACTGTTTCGTAAATCTGCCAGTGGTAGTACCAATAGCATATTTTCGATAGCTCAACACACTGCTTATTTATCTGTTTTGGGGTACTGGCAGACGCAAGGTGAGCCTTGGTAAATTACAACTCCCCTCAGCCGAGAGTGGACTGGGTGCCCTGGACTTCAGAGCGTATTGTTATGTGTGCCAGTTGCAATGATTAGCGTGCTGGTTGCTAGGCTTCCACCTGACAGAAATCAATCACACATCCCGACACTTACGGCGGGGTAGGCTACAGACACTACTATTACCCAAAGTGCATCGTCTCCCCCCCAAGCTACTTCTTCTTGTACAAAAGGCAGTTATATACCGCAAACAAGCCCTAAAATACACAAAAGTTCAATCACTCTATGCACCTAATATGCCTCTACTTGGAATACCGACACTCCTGTGCCCACTCATATCCGCTAATATCTGTCCTTGGAACGCAGTCGGTGATTTAGTCAATCAATTTAATCAATTTAATAGCACACCAAGGGCCAGATGTAGAAAAGGGTTTTACCCATTCTATGTCTATGGGAAATGTGTTCGTACATATGGCCCCAAGACTTTATCCAATTGCATGGATTACCAGAATCCCTCTTCTATTGCACGCAGGAATATCCCGCTATGTTTGCAATACTTGGGCACAAGAAGAAATTGAACAACAAACAAATTCACTGGTTCAGGCAATATATGAGATGGGAACAGGTAGACACCTGGTCAAATGGCTGTACAGAGGCATACGAGTTCATACATATATATCACTGGCGCCCCTTAGAACACACTGTTAGACAGCCATAGATCAGGCCTTAAATGACAGAGAATGGCCTTTTATGTTAGAATATCCCAGCAAGATATTACGCAAATCCCATTTTCAATGTATACAGTTCTCCCTATTACATAGGGTATATTTAACACTACATAAATTCCACACTATATTTCTTGCAACATCCCCAGACTGTCCCAGATGTCGTACTTGTCCTGCTGAATTACATATGCTCTGGTCATGCCCCTCCCTTGGGACCTTCTGGACGTGTGCCCATACCGCCTTGGCTGCCTTAGCAGACGCTCCACCCTGGAACACTGCATAATAGGCACCTATCCTTGCCCCAAATCCTCTAAAACTCTTTCTCACCTTGCAGATGTGGTTTTACTGTTAGTCAAGAGACAAATAATGAGGCAGTGGAAATCCCCGTAGCCCCTACTGTAGATAGTTGGCGTCAAGAGGTAGAGCACAGGGGACTGGCAGAAAGTACTGCTCTGGAGAGAAGAATATTGTGGCCTCTGTTAAAAACGTATTTCATTGCAATGGAATGCCCTACATGAATCATTTAAATCACAAACTGTTGAACAGTAACACAGAGGAATGATAGACTGTTCCCTCGTGGAGCAGCGACCCCCAACACCTGGGCTTCTTATTTGACAGCTCATTGGGGATTGTAGGACACAACCAGACAGCTCACATCTTCCCCTGAGATAGAAAATTCGAGAATGTAAGATATCCAGATGGGTACCCCTTGTCCCCCACCATTCCCCTGACTGCCCACTGACAGAGTCTCACTACTGTTAGCGCGTCTGACCTTAATAAGTAAACTTACAAGGGGACGCAAATAGGTCGATGAACCTTTTGACTTGCAATTAAGATGTTCTTACCATAGCTCCAGTACATAATCAATACACAATAACCAATAATCATTAGCAATCAGTAACATCAATAATCAATGGAGTCAGTAATTATCACGCACCAGGACCTTTCAGTCATGAATAACCACACCTTCTAGTAAAAGTTAGAACATTTATTTCCCTATATTAACAATACTAAGGTCATGTAAATTAATCTCAAAATCAAATGAAACACATACAGAAACACTACTGGCTGTCTAAAGCGGCGGAAGAAATGCAATCTAATCAAAGCTTGAACTACAACACATTTTAAGGTTATGGTGCAAAACAGTAACAAAGTCAACTGCGTCAATGTAATTATATACATGAAGTTTAGCAGAGAAATTCATCAAGCATTAGTTCCTGTTTAACATATTTTCATTAGTGAGGATCCTTAACTAACATCAGATTAGCATCAGCATGTTGGGCTTCATGCAAAACAATTTAGTAACACAAATTTGGAAAAACATCTAACTATGGCTCTATCAAAACAGCACAGTTGGTACTTAGAAAGAAAAAAGCAAATATGCATAACAATCAACGGAATGTTACATTATATCTATCCTCAGTGTGGATCAGCAAGCAGAGTCAGTCTTCATCCTCAGGACATCAGTCGATCAACAAGGCATCAGGATTCAGCATCAAAGTTCAGAAAACACAAAGGGGGTTATTACAACTTTGGAGGAGGTGCTAATCCGTCCCAAAAGTGACGGTAAAGTGACGGATATACCACCAGCCGTATTACGAGTCCATTATATCCTATGGAACTCGTAATACGGCTAGTGGTATATCCGTCACATTTGGGACGGATTAACATCTCCTCCAAAGTTGTAATAACCCCCAAAGTCTCTAAGCATTAAGTTAAGCACGTCTCTTGTCAAGACGCAATATGGGCAAAATGTAAGAGCAGAATGTCTGGTGAAAAATGTCTGCTCTCTTCCCAGTGTAAACCCGTTAAGTAAAAACTGCTAAAACTACCCCCCAAATCCCTATTGGTCAGTTAATCATATGTTCACACTTTGTCAAATAAAGCTAAAATCCCAAATCTTTGAACTCTAATATTACTCCGTTCACATGTCGTTGATTGGTTTGTCTTGCAATGTCCTCATCATTCGGCTTGTCGGGTAGCAATATTGTTGCAGCTTCTACCCTAGCCAGTATCTTCATTGTTCTTGTCCTTGGAAAGTCGGTCTCACACACATTACATATAAAATGTTGCATTAGCAGGAACATCATCTTCTAGCAGTCGATTCTCATGAGAAAGCTTTCATTATGAGCACATTTAAACAACACAATAGAAATCACAGTTTACCTCTCTAGGACAGACATTTTATTAAATGCTAAGAAATATAGCTTTTACATGAGGCCTGGCAACTAGGCCAAGACACTCGCTAAGTTAAGGCCTATAATTAACAAAGCTAAAGCTTACTGCATAACTCTTAATATGACATATTACTACATTAATCTAAAATATGTTCAATATTTCATAGGTATTAAATCATTGATTAGTACAATTCGTTAACATTGGTGGCCATTCTTCGTAATCACATTTTCAAATGCGTGCATTATTTTTCTACGTTATTTTATTTTCTACACAAACCTATTATTCAGAATACATAAAGACTCATTAATCATTTTTATTAAAACACCTGCGCTAGCACTACTCCTTCTCATTTTATTTTACACTGGAAGCAGAACAGATGGGTTAGGGAGGGGGAAAGTTGAAAGACAGAATTCCTTGATTTTTTTAATGGGATTGTTGATCAAGATCAATACCATGTACATTTTAATTATTAAGTATTACAAGAATGAAATATAGTTATATTTTAGTATGTACAAACCAGCTTGACTCTCCCAATATCGACTGTCGTCCTGGTAACCTGAACATGTGGTTTCTTTTCAAGATTGCTATCCACATATACTATAAAAAACCAATAACATATGTTTTAAAAAAACGAATTCACCAAAAATATAAACATTATAATATAAAAATTATACACAAAAGTGTAGACAAGATTTACATATTTTGCTTAACATATTATGTTTTAAAAAATTAATATCAACTAATCAAAAGTTATTAATTGAATATTTAATTCAGTTCCTACACTACGGGACTCATTACGAGTCTGGCGTTTAACAGACCACCAGACTCGCGGTGGCGGTCATGAATGCCGCTAGTTTGGCGGCCCAACCACCAAATTAAGAGCTTGGTGGTCGGAACGCCAAACGACTGCCGTCTCCGCAGGGAACAATTTTCCCAATGGGCTGATGGCTGTGCAGGTTAGAGTCAGCCAGGGCAGCGGAGAAGTATGGAAAGGCTGGTGGGGAACAGGTAAAGGGAGCCACAGGGGGCTTCTGCACTACCTATGCATTTGGCATTGGCAGTGCAGGGGTCCCTCTGCCCAGCACCCTCGCAATGCTTACTGTCTGCTATGCGGGTGGCAGCATTGCCGCTGACTTGATTACAAGCCAGCGACAATGCTGCCACCACTTTCTAGCTGGGCTGACAAGCGGACACCTCGGTTTCCACCCGTCAGCCCAGCGGGAAAGTTGCCATGGGGCCAGCGGGGAGGTCGCCAGCAAAGCGGCAACCTCCCCGTTGGAAGTTCGGTGAACGCGTCTTCCCGTCCACCAAACTCGTAATCGGCCCACTATATTCCCACAGACCTAACAACCCAGGTTAAAATATAATTAAAATAAATAAAGTCTAACAAAATTAACATATTAATCAATAAAAAATATGTATTAATGAATAAATATGTGATAATTATTACTTAAACAGCGTTCTACGATCCTAGAAACACAACAACCTACATCTAATATATTATGTTAAAAATATAAATATTAAAAAATTTACATGATTATAGTTCAATTAAATATTTTAATGAAAATTAATAATTAGTAATTATTTATTACCCAATTAACAGGTAATTAATACTTAATTAACTTCCTTTCACTATAACCCTACAATGCCAAAAACCTACAACTAATATAGAGCATAAAAAATACAAATATTAAAGATTTTGCATATTTATAATTCAATTAAATATGTTATTAAAAATTAATAATTAATTCTGAACTTCCCACCCTATACCCAATCAAACCTCACAACCAGCTACTAATATGTAACATACAAAATATAATTATTAAACAATTTGCATAGTTATAATTCCATTAAATAGTTTAAGAAATATTCATGATTAATTAATTAATACTTAATTAACTTCCCTTCCCGTACTTCTACAAACACAACCTGCAACTAATATACAATTTTGAAAATATAATTATTATGCAATGTGCATAATTATAATCCAACTAAATATTTTATTTAAAAATGATAATTAATTAATACTTAAATAACTTCCCACCCTATACCCCTGCGGACCCCAGAACCCGCTAACAATATAAAAAATAAAAAATATAATTATCAAGCAATTTGCACAAGTATAATTCAGTTAAATATTTTAAAAACATATAGTAATAGTTAATTAATAGTTAATTAACTTCCCGTCCTATACCACTGCAAACCTCACAACCCGCTACAACACTATAAATTACTATTAACGATACTAGTTTAAAAAAATTAACTTAAAATTCCAAACTATATTTAAAAATATCAACAACAATTATACCAGCAATATACAACATATATAATTAAAATATAACTACAACACATAACAATGGTTAAAAAATGATTTTTTTTACAACTATGTTATTGAAAACAATATTACTTTCCTAAAAATCGATATTAATGTCAACAATATTTCTGTATCACACTATTTCTCTGTCACAATATAAAAAACTTGATATTTGTGCAACTCAATGTTTTTTATCCAATATTTTGTCCAAACACCAACGTAGACACTGCTGGTGGTCTCTTCTGGATTTAATCTTGGCTCTCAAGTGCTGTTCCTGAAGTCTGGGGAACCTTGGTTACACCTAACTTCTGAGGAAATTCCTCTTTTTTGCATGTTCAACCCCACGTTTTGGGACTGATGCTGCTGGTTTTTCAACTCTGAGAGTGCGCTGAGGCCTGCCAACCAGATCTCAGTGCCAGTGCTTTAACCTATACTAAAGTTATTGAATTGGATACACCAAATTGGCAAGGCCTGACTTACCTATAAGTCTCTAGTATATGGCACCCAGGGTACCCATGGCATGTAAGGCAGAGTGACCAACTCAGGGTTGCAACAGGGTTTGTGCCAGCATTCATGTGACAAAGTACAAATTGGCACCCAGCCTGCCACTGCAGACTGGAAGGACAGTGTTTTCACTGCCAGTTCAAATTTTCCATTTAAACTAATGGCACAGTAAGCCTAACCCTTAACATTACATGTAAGTCTCCCCTAAGGAAGGCCTGTAGAGCCATATGGCACGTAGCTGTATTGTGTCAAGTAAAACATATATTTTGGATATGTTTTAACAGCAACACTTTCAAATGGTTGCTTTGCTGTGCATGAAGTTAATATCCCCATTATCTAGTTTATGGTTACCGGTTGGCATCTCAACCCAGCTAACTCCCTAATAGGACAACCTAACTGTGTCATTTAAGGCATCAAATTAATCGTGGCATTAAACCCGACCTGATGCCCAGGTCGAATGTAATACAACTATTAAAGGTAAGCAACTTTTAGAAAGCTGCCACTCTGTGCTCCAGTTTAGTCCAGTTGCCTCACAAAGGGTCTGGCACACAGATGGATTTCTCATCATCTGGGGAGATGTCTGAATGACTCCCCAGCCCAGGAACAAAGGCAGATGCCATGGAGAGAGGTGTCAAATCCACCCACAGGATGGCCGCTCAGGGTGTTAGCCCAAAGGAAAGCTTCAAATGTAAAGCCACCTTTGTGAGAGAAGTAGCACCAACGCCCCCGACCAGCATGCCTTTTGTACCTACAAAGTGGAGACAGGGTCAAGGATGAAAAATTCACCCCCAAAGCAGTTGTACCGTGGGCTGGTAGCCCTCTGGTAGCCACACCCCAAGGGTGGGCTACCAAGCTATTGACAAATAAGGATGGATGGTGCCATCTGAAAGGGGCAAGAATATGGCACTCTGGGATAGTCAGATGCCACACATCACAGGAACTTCATCACTAGTTAGGAGCTGACCCAGTAGCTACTGGCTAGTGTCCACATTGTCTCCTCAGGGCACTTGCCTAGGATAAATATGGCACCCCTGGCACTCTGACTCTCAGATCACACTGGAATCAGAGAGAGGACCAAATAAGGACTGCCCAGCTCCCCTTGGACCTGCACAAAGAGAGGCTGCACCATCAGAAGGACCGCACCTGCAGCACTTTGGACTAGTGAAGTTTGAACTGGTCCTACAGCTCCTGGCTCGGGGAAAATTAGTTTCTGAGTCCCAACCTGCAGCAGTAACTCCAAGGATCAGTCGGCTGATCTCCTGGAACCAGCTCAAGGCACACAAGAGCTGAAGTTACCCAAACTGACAAGTTGATAGCCACCGCAGAAGTTTTGCCTCTATGTCTCCTGGGACTGCAAATTACATATCCAAGACAGCCAAAGTCTGCACCTGAGTCTGCCTGACGTGGGAGTGCTATTCAAGTCTGGATTCATCGTACCCATGCCCCCAACCAAGGATCCTGCTCCAACCGCGGGTCAAGCTGACCAGTAGACCAGCATTAGCTGGCCTGCAACTGCAATATAGACGATTTTGAGGGACCCCGATCTCTGTGGCCAAACTCTCAAAAGATTCTTAAAATATCATCTATTTTTATAAATTGGTGTCATCTTTCTTTCGGGGGTCATGACTTTGCTACTCCGCTGTTTGGTGTTGTTAAATGCTTTGGACATTGTTCCTTTGCTAAGCCTTACTACTCACAGCCACAGCGGCCCAAGGCTGACCTAAGATAAAGTATACATACCTGACTGGACCCAAGGTGGTATTTCTGAGTGTACTGCACAATAAGGCCCCACAGCCATATCATACAGTACATCAAAATCCCCACATTGGTGCCTAGTAGTGGGATCCAGAACTTGTGTTTAGCTATACCATGAGTTAGTAACCATTGAAAGAAATATCAAAGTCAACATATGGAAAATGTTTGTTAGACTGTCAAGTACTGCTACAAGGCACCTGCTCTCCAAGAGAAAAGTTTCAAAGTTTTTCACAAAGGTTTTGCTTAAAGTTTTCAAGGATGGAGAGCAGGAAGTCGACTTGTCCACCTTGACCACACGGAGGATCAGTAAGCTAAGAAAACTGTGTAAGGAGAGAAAAATTTTTCCAGTTCTTTCTGCCAAGAAAGAATAGCTGGAAACAGCCTTTAGAGCCTGGGAAGAAGCCAGAAGGAACCAGGTTCAACTTGAGGAAATTGTCATCCCTGAGTTTGGGGATGAAGAAGATAGAAGTATCCAATCTGACCCAGAGGTGGACCCTGAGAGTGTGCCCCCCTCAAGAAACAACTCCCTGTCTGGGAGTGAAATGATCTCAACAGTAGTATGAGACAAAGAAACCTAGAGGGCCAGCTAAGTCTTTTTGAGATCAAAGAAAGGAAGCTGGCCATGGATTTCCATTTAGGTATCAGAACTGGGTCTGCAAAACTATTCACATGATTTTTTAACACTGCCACGAAGGTGCATGATTGCCATTTATTAAAGAGGCCTTCCTCCTTTATAATAGTTCACAATTGAACATGGCTATTTCATTTAGATGTAAGAGATACTATATTGGTAAGCGACAGGCCACAAGAACTACGTTTGATCAGCCAGTTTTATTCCATTAGGTTGCAGCATCGGAAAATTTGAGAGCCATGTTAAGATGGCCTCTATAGAAGTGCATTATATCCTGATTCCATTGGGGACATGATGACACCATCGTCATGCACGTCCTCACTTTTAAAGGGTGAAGCTGAGGCGGGTTGGCCTCTTAGTAAACCTGCATCAATCCATCTTGGGAGGAGGGCCTTTGAAAGAGGAGGTGAGAGGACATGTTGGGCCTCAGTGAAAGCGGGCCACATTAGTTTGTGGTCTATGTATTGCGGGCAGACAACATAAGTTGAATATTTCGATGTAGGAGGTTTTAAGTTTTCCTTTTGGCCTCCACTTGGATTTTCTCTTTTATGATTCAGGAT
Organism: Pleurodeles waltl; assembly: GCF_031143425.1. Classification (NCBI taxonomy): domain Eukaryota; kingdom Metazoa; phylum Chordata; class Amphibia; order Caudata; family Salamandridae; genus Pleurodeles; species Pleurodeles waltl. The sequence goes on from NC_090449.1 coordinate 603,438,938, forward strand.
CAGTACATACTGATGGTATTGGGCGCACATTGCTCAAAGACAGTATGGAGTGGTGTTCTGAACAAGAGTAGAGTAATATATAAAGTACTTTAGCTGTATATTGTAGGGGAATACCACAAGATAGGGGATGTTTATTACCTTTGTACCTTATGCGGTTCCCCTGTTATTGATTTTTTGGCACTAAAGGTAAAAGGGAACAAATTAGTAGAGAGCAAGCCTTTCAAGTGGAGTCAGAGTTTTTCCAATGATTTTTTCCAGTAGGTCCATTGTTGTGCCGGACTTAAGATTGCGTGGATTGGAGAGGTGGAGTGTTCAGTAAATGAGCTTCTGTGAGCTTTTCATGACAGGATAGATATGTAGTACCAGCTACGGGAAGCAGGGGATCTTTTTGAGTTATAGAGCATTGCCTCTTTGGCCGTAAATCATCACAGTAATGTTAAGCAGTTTTCAGCAATAGTAGGAATTTAGCGCACATGTACACCTATGGAGTGTATTCATGTAAATGTTGGTTGAATAAATGTGGGGCTCAGAGGGTGAGATTATGTTTTGTTATGTTGTTGCAAGTTTTGGTTTATCCTGGAAACATGTATGATGTGGCAATCCTGATGAAGGCATTTGGCCAAAACTCACATAGATATATAATGAATCAGCCACAGTTGGTCAACTAGACTACTGGAGGGCAATCATCATAAGTTAATGGACATTGAGAAGATTATTTTTGGGATTGAATCATAGAGTACCTTGAGAACTAATTGGTGCAATTATTGGAAGGATTCATAGAATAATGAGAGATTAACCCTTAAATTAACAGCTCTATTTGTGTTGAAAAATTGGTAGTGCTTTAGATCATTAAGTGGTTCAGGGGATGAGATTGTTAGCATGTTGGTTGATTGATATTCAATGAATATAGTAGTTAAAGAATGATGAAGGGTGTGAGTCTGGAATGCGAGAGTATGAGTGTAGTGTGGGAAGTGAGGATGAGGTGATGGATGGGATTAGAAGTTTTTGGTGAACATGAGTTTTGAAATATTTGATAATAATGTGCAATAAAATCATAGTGAATACTTTTTTGAACCATTGAGCCTTGGGGGAATTAAGCTAATATACATATTTTGAGGTTGCACAGGGTCTTTTCTTTTTCCATTGAGTATTATTCCCTGCCCGCGGCCTTTAGGAATTCAGGTAGTCCCTTTTCATGTGTTTGGGAAAGTATTTTTACACACACTTACAATAACAAAGTGAAACTACCACAAACGTACTCCACACCAGTTTAGAAAAATAGCTAATATTTATTTAAAACAAGACCAAAACAACACAAATCCATCATACACAAGCAAAGATACAAATTTTCAAACATTAAATCTTAGTATAGTGCTTAGAAACACAATAGCTCCAACTGGGGCTATCATGATTTCTTGACAGAGTCATTCCCAACAATCTGATGCTACTCGTGAGGGAGTGCGACACGGTCATGGAGTCACATGGAGACCAGGTACAATACCTTGACAAACAAGGAAAAAAAGATGTTGTAGGGGAGGTGAGGCGTTGCTGGAGTGGTGTTGGTTCCTTACTGCTACCAGGAGGTGAGGCTTCGGTTCCTTACTGCTAGGCAGGGGAGGTGAGGCGTTGGTTACTTATGGTTGCAGGGGAGGTGATGCGGCATTCCATGTTGGTTCCTCACAACAAGGCGGGGTCGATGAATCCAGCAGGTCAAGATGTGAAGTGTCGACACTGCAGTGTCGCGATCACACCACGGGGCCACAGATTTGGAGTCTCGTGTCATGGATGACGGTGAAACGGCATTCAGGACTCACTCTGTGGCAGGACTTTGGAGGTACTGTGGCAGCGGCTGGCCTGCTGTGTTGGTCATGGTCATTGCACTCAGCGGGGACCACAGCTCCGGTACAGGCAGTGGCGTTGGGCCAGATGGCGGCACAGGTTCCAAAGTCGCCCTGGAGTTGGTATGCTTGTTTCTTCTTGGTTACACTAGAACTCACTCCCAGGGGCCCAGGAACTGGGTTTGGCACCACTTGGCAAGTCAGGACTCTCGACAAGCGAACTCAGGTGCCTGCAGATGAAGTCTTTGATGTCCTTGAGACTGCTTAGCAGAAGGCAAGCCCAGCCCAAGCACTAGGAGAACCTTTGGAAGCAGGATGTAGAAAGCAAAGTCCAGTCCTTTCACTTCCAGGACAGAAGCAGCAAGCAGTAGGCCAGCAAAGCAAAGTAACTGGCAGAGTGGCAGTCCCTCCTACAGCATCAAGCTCTTCTTCCTGGCAGAATGTCCTCCATCCAGAAGGATTCTAACTTTGTGGAGGTCAGAGGTCCAATACTTATACCCATTTCGGTATTTCAAAAAGGCAAACTTCAAAGAGAAGTCTTTGTAGTGCACAAGACCCTGCTGTTCCCTGTCCTGGCCTCAGACACAATCCAGGGGATTGGAGACTGCTCTGTGTGAGAACAGGCACAGCCCTATTGAGGTAAAAGTGTCAGCTTCTCTCACCACTCTACCTCAGGAAGACCCATCAGCCTAGTGATGGGCCATCAGGATAAGCAGGACACACCCCAGCTCCCTTTGTGTGACTGTCTAGAGTGAATACACATCAGTCAAACTGTCAACCTGACCCAGAGGTGTATTCAACAGACAGGCAGAGGCACAGAATGGCTGAGCAAGAAAAATTCCCACTTTCTAAAAGTGGCATTTTCAAACTTACAATTCAAAATCCAAATTCACCAAAATATGTATTTTTAAATTATGAATTCAGAGACCCCAAGCTCCAAACCGCTATCTGCTCCCAGTGGGAAATTACACTAAGAAGATATTTCAAGGCAATCCTCATGATACCCAATGGGAGAGATAGGCCTTGCACTAATGAAAGCCGAATTTAGCAATATTTCACTATCACGACATTTAAAACACACCAGTACATATCCTACCTTTTAAATACACTGCACCTTGCCCATGGGGCTCTCTTGGGCATACCTAAGAGGTGACTTACATGTAGCAAAAGGGAAGGTTTGGACCTAGCCAACTGCACACACAGACAGTGCAGTGACAGGTCTGAGCCATATTTACAGGGCTACTCATGTGCATGTGAGTGGCACAACCAGTGCTGCAGGTCCACTGGTAGCATTTGATTTACAGGCCCTGGGCACCTCTAGTGCAATATACTAGGGACTTACTAGTAAATCAAATATGCCAATCATGAAGAGCCAATTACACATACATTTTACAAAGGAGCACTTGCACTTTAGCACTGGATAGCAGTGGTAAAGTGCCCAGAGTATCAAAAACAGCATCAACAGAGTCCAGCACAACTCAACAACCTGGAAAACAGAGGCAAAAGGTTAGGGGAGACCCCGCCAAGGATGCCAAGTCTAACAGTGCCTTATTCACAAAGGCAAAGTTAGACAAAAAGTCTAACTTTACTACTTTTCGATTTTCACAAAGGGACTTATGAGTAGTATCTTTATGCCTGTGGAACCTCCACACTCGAGGCAGAACCTCCACACTCAGGGCAGCCGCCTGGTCTGCAGCCTGCTGCCACAAACCCTCAAGGGTGGGGCATACCTTCTGTGCCTCACAGAATGCCTCCTTCTTCCTGCTGCCACTGTGACAGCTCAGGGACCTCCCCCAGCTCAGCCACCTGTTCCTCTGTAGGCTCCGGGGCGTCACCCTCAGGCTCAGCCTCCTCCCTGACCGTGGGAACTTCTGGGACCAGTTTCCCACGCCCCTTTCCCTTCCTGTTTTTGGTGGTCCTCTGGGCCACTGTTTCAGGCTTTCTGGGGCTTCTGACCACCCTGAAGGAGTGCAATTGACCAGGTGGATTCGCATACCCACCCAGGCAGACCCAACATCTCCAAGTGTGACGTGTGTTCCACCTCCTTCCAAGGGGAATCCTCCAGGTCATTGCCAAGCAAACAATCCACAGGCATTGTTGGACTCACAACTGCCTTCTAGGAACCTGAGAACCCCCTCCATCAAAGGGGGATCTATCTGCACTTCAGACAGCAGGTGACTCTTCACTGTAGTCACACTGGCTCCTGTGTCTCTAATGGTCACCCACTTCCTGTACTTTTTAGTGTTCTCAGGCACTAGGGTTCTCCGGACCATCTCACTTTCCCTTAGTGAGACAAGGGTCATCTCAACTGGCTCTCACCCACCTGGAACCAACTCCTCCCCAAGCGCTATGCTGCCAAACTCTGTGACTGAGCACCAGTGGGTACCGGTGTACCCTTGGGAATTTGGATCCCCTCTCACATGACCCACTTGGTCACATGCATAACACTTACGGGGGATCCCCCCCACAGGTCTCCCTTTGGAGAACCATGGTTTCCTTTCACTGGGCGGCTGAGAATCCTTACTCTAGGAACTTGGTCCCTTTAGAGAACTCCCCCTGTTTACCCTTACCCCCCTTTCTTCTGAGAGGCACCCGGCCCACCCTTGGCGTGGTCTCCCCCATACCTCTTGTGGACCCTGGTGGTCTCCCAGCGGTCCGCTTCCTGCACAAGCTTCCTGGAATCAGTCAGCTTGCTGTTAATCAGGTGCTGGTGCATCTCTGGAAAACATAAAATGAACAAGCGCTCCCAAGCAATTAAATTGTAAAGCCCCTCATAGGTTGTCACCTTACCGTCCTTCACCCAACCATCCAGTGACCTGCAAAAGAATCAACACATTCCAAACATGTTTGGGATTCCTTCTTCTTATAGGACCTAAACGTGTCCTTATACTGCTCAGCGGTGAGACCATACCTTGTGAGTAGGGCATCCTTCATGCTAGAGTAAGTGAGCCACTGAGGATCCCTTAAGGATGTCAGACTATCCCTCCTCTCTACCTCAAAGTGCTTCCACAGACCCACCCTGCCCAATGAGCTTCAGGGACCAGATTCATATGGAGAGCAGACACATACCTCTTGAACCACAAGAATATGTCATAATCATTTACAAGGTCTTTAGGAATGTGCACCACTCTCAGGCTACACTGTTATATTGCTGCCACCATCCCTGCTGGACTGGCTCCTCTGATCCATCCTCCTCAAGCTGAGTTCATGAGACAGCAGTATCATCTTCTTCTCTATGGCCATCCTCCTTTCTTTCATCTCCCTTTTTATCCTAAACGTCTCCAACTCCAACAGGTGAGCCCTTTTTGTCTGTCTCTCCTGTAACTCTTCAGGGATCAGACCCTTGGATGACACACTGCTCCCTGCCCTGGAGACTCTCTCCCTGAGCATAACAGGCCCACACACTATACCACTGTGTTTGGATTGCATCTCCTGATCCTCATCCTCCTCCTCCCCCTCTGTGCGCTCATCAGCTTCCTTGGGTGTCACCCACGCCCTCAGTGCCTTCCACAGCTCCTCCTTCCAGATGGAGCCCTTAATGGGACAGGCAAGGTTCTTGCATAACTGTTTCAACTGAGCAACTGTATAGCTCTCCAGTTTCCCTAAGTCAAAAGCAGCTCCAACTAATGCATCTCCAGATTGAGACATTCTGAAGAATCAACAAAAGTGCAAAGTTCCAAGGCAGAAGACGAGTTCCCAATGAAGTTCAAAAGTCAATCAAGGATCACAAAAAATATGGAAATAGCTAAAAAAATCCAAAAGAGAAAAATCAAAAACAAGTTGTAATGTGGTCCCGTAATGGTCTGCACTGATAACAGTAGTGTACACTTAATCACTGTATGTCAGGTGCAAATACAAGTTCAAATCCTCACCACTGATCACCAATGTTAGAAATGGGGTCTTTGGTTGGCAGACAGGTTACCCCCTGTCCAAGCGAGGATCCAGAAGTGATCTAATTTTCAGGGGTTTTGGGCCCACAACTTATACCCCTTTCTGCCTTTAAAGTAGGCAAACTTCAAAGGAAAGCCTCTCTTGCTTGTAAGATCCTGCCTTGCCCAGGCCAGGCCCCAGACACACATCAGAGGGTTGGAGACTGCATTGTGTGAGTCAGAGAATGGTTTAAGCAAGAAAATGCTTCTAAAAGTGGCCTTTTCAAACACACAATCTGAAAACAACCTTTATCAAAAGATGTCTTTTTAAATTGTGAGTTCAGAGACCCTAAACTCCATATTTCTATCTGCTCCCAAAGAGAATCTGCACTTTAATAAAATTTAAACGCAGCCCCCATGTTAACCTATGAGGGAGATAGGCCTTGCACAGTGAACACTGAATTTGGCAGTATTTCACTGTTAGGACAAATAAAACACATTAGTACATATCCAACCTTAACCATTCACTGCACCCTGCCCATGGTGCTACCTAGGGCCTACCTTAGGGGTGCCTTACATGTATGAAAATGGATGATTTAGGCCTGGCAAGTGGGTACACTTGCCAAGTTGAATTGGCAGTTTAAAACTGCACACACAGACACTGCAGTGGCAGGTCTGAGCCATGTTTACATGGCTACTCATGTGGGTGGCACAACCAGTGCTGCAGGCCCACTAGTAGCATTTGATTTACAGGCCCTGGGCATCTGTAGTGCAGTGTACTAGGGACATACTAGTAAATCAAATATCATGGAAAGCCAAATACACATACATTTTACATAGGAACACTTGTACTTCAGCACTGGATAGCAGTGGTAAAGTGCCCAGAGTATCAAAGACAGCAACAACACAGTCCAGCACACATCAAGAACCTGGGAAACAGAGGCAAAAAGTTAGGGGAGACCACACCAAGGATACCAAGTCTAACAGTGCCTTATTCACAAAGGTAAAGTTAGACCAAAAGTCTAACTTTACTACTTTTCGATTTTCACAAAGGGACTTATGAGTAGTATCTTTATGCCTGTGGAACCTCCACACTCGAGGCAGAACCTCCACACTCAGGGCAGACAACAACACTGTGGAATAAAAAGGAAAACATTGGTGTTTGCCGCAACACATATGGCTAGATTCACAATACATGAGACATTCGACTTCTAGTTGTACAATCAACCTATTGAAATGCCTCACTTAAAATGAAAACATCTGTTTGTAGGCATTAGATTTAATTACACAATGAGTGAGGGACACTTGTTATTTGGAGGTGAAAAAACAAACATTGTTGAACAAATGTGATGGGAGTAGGACCAGTTAGCTAAAACGGAGTGTATTGGAGGTGGTAATTGTGATAATTAACACACAACTCTACAACAGTGTAGATATATCAAATAAAATACAATACCATAAACATATTTCTATGACAAGAACATCGTAAGTATATTTGTGGCAACATCACTGCTTTAATTGTAAATTTAACAATTACTTATCGGTCATGTAATAGCTTCCAGAATCAGTTAAAACATGAATGTTATTCACAAGTCAAAATCTTAATCAAACCTCAGATTTCAAAGTTTCACCCAAAAACTACACACACCTGTGTCTGTGCTTACCTTTCCCCCAGTCAGCTCCATCAGAATGTTGTTAGCCCAACAGCCTGGCTGCACACATTAAATATGAGCAGCCACAAATAAACAGCCACAAACAAACCCTTTCAGACCTTACAACGTGTTGTGTTTGGTGGTTTGCCCATTGTAATGAGAGAGAATGGTTTGAGGAGGAGGAAGGAAGCGGAGATGATCTTCCAATAAAGGATCAACATCTTTGGGATGTCCTCCCAAGATATTACCTCCAGATTCCATTTTCCACCCAATGTTATCTCGGACATGGTTTATGAATGGGAGCCAGATCTTGATTCTGCTACATGTCACTCCTATGTCACCCCATTCTGTGTCAGGATCATAGCAGCTCTAAATTTCTTTGCTTCTGGGTCACTCCAGAGCACTCCAGGGGGTGTCCAGTGACACTGTGAATATTTCTCAGGTAAGCCATTCCCGGTTCTTGTGTCAGGTTCTGAGCTGCATGAATAGGAGAGTGCATCTCCACATAGGTATGCCTCATACACTGACAGAAACACAAAGGGTTGCTAGGGATCCTCTTTTCCCACTTCCCACATGTGGTAGGTGCAACTGATTGCCCTCATATGGCACTTCAGCCACCTTGTGATGATGCACACATCTTCTACAAAAGACACCGCAGGCACTCCATCAACGTGCAGTGTATATGATGCCAATGACTGCTTTATTTATGTGCATGCAGTGTTCCTAGTGAGTACATAGGACAGCTGCATATTTTGCAAGTATCCTTTTGCCCGGCGGCCAGCAGCAGGGGACTTTAGCAACATGTGGCTTCTGGGTACGTACTCAAGCATCATACAAATCCGATATGCATCAATGATGTTTGAACATCCAAAACCATTACAAATGACTAATTCACAAAGCACATACATGACCCCAACAGACACTGCATGTACCATTCCATTCATCCTGAACTCTACAGATGAAACAGGGACATTTACATATATTACCTCATTTTCTTCCTCGGGCGATGCTGCATATGCACTCTTTCCTCATCTCCTCACACTATACAGATGTGCAATCACTGTACCTCAGTGTCCTTTCAATAGGGCACACATTTGTACCCAAGCCATCATAGAGCACACATCTGGTCTACTAAAATCATGATTCAGATGTCTTGATTGCTGAACAATTAGCACCCCTTGTCAATAAACGCCATCCTGAGACAATTCTGTAAATCATACTTGAAATATATAAACAACAGATGTTATCAAGAGTCAAAAGATAGGCTGGTAGAAATTGCCCCCCTGTTTACCAGAGGTATGCACCCTGTTCAAGTAGGGGCCACAATCCTAGTCAGGGTAAGTCAGATACACACTCTAAATTAACCTGTACTCACCCTCTGTTAGCTGGTACAGTGCAGTCAGACTTAACCTAAAAGACACTGTGTAAAGTATTTGTGCAAAACTTAATCACAGTAACACAGTGAAAGACAAAAAAAAGACTCCACACCAGTTTAGAACAATAGATAATATTTAGTTGAGTAAAGTAAGGCCAGAATGACAAAAATCCAATGAGTAGAAGTTGAGGTATGAATTTTAAAAAATTAAATGAATAATAGTGCTATTGGTCAAAAGGTTACTTGAGGTCATGTGTGACCGGTGCAAATCCAAAATCCAGGTCGACCGCTATGGAGGATAGGCTGGCTACAAAACACCACACAGGGTCCGCCGAAACAGTACCCTTGATGGAGCAAAGCGTCAACATCAAGGGCTCGATGCGTTGGTATTTTCCATATAGTCGTGTCACTGCGTCGTTGACGGGCTCCACTGAACTGAATGCAATGTGTTGTCATTGAGCCGCGCAGAGCCTTGTTGTCAGACCGCGCAGGCTTTGCATCTGTCATTGTCGAACAGCCTCTGTGTCGGCGTCAAGGGAGCGATGTGTTGGGCTTTTTCCTGCACTCGAGGCGATGCATCCATTTTTGAGAAATCAGCTGCAGAACCCATTTCTGAGGCCCAGGATTGGAGAGGAACACCTCAGGCAATGCTAGGACTCACAGATGGCAGAGTCCAGCAGCACCAGGAAAGTTGCAAGCAGCCTTTGATGTCCCTAAGACTGCGCAGAACAGGGAGCAAGCCAACAAGCCCTTGGAGAATCTTGGGTTCAAGGATGTAGAGTAGAGGTCCACTTCTCACTCCAGGCATGAAGCAGCAGGCAGCAGGCCAAACCAGAAAAGCAAGTAGCAAAGTGGCAGTCCCTCCTACAACACAGCACACAGCAAGCAGTAGGCCAACACAGCAATGCAGTTGTAGGGTGGCAGTTCTTCTTCCTGGCAGAGTGTCCTTGGTTCCAGTAGAGTTCTGATTTGGTGGGGTGTGGGGTCCAGTACTTATACCCAATTGTGCCTTTGAAGTAGGGGTGAATTCAAAGAAGCCTTTGAAGATCACAAGGTCCTTACCATTCCTTCCCTGGCTCCAGAGACTCTAGTGGGGGAATGCAGCTCTTTGTGTGGGGAGAGGCACAGCCCTACTTAGGTGTAAGTGAGGCAGTGCCAAGCTTCGCCCCCATCAAGGCCCATTAAATCATGCCTAAGCTCCCATTGTGTGTGACTGTCTACAGGGAATGCATAAAGCCCAGCTGTCACCAACCCCAGACGTGGTTTCAGAGACAGCTAGAGGCACAGAAAGGTTAATGTAAGAACTTTCTAAATGTGGCATTTCCAGACCTACAATTTAAATTCTGACTTACCATAGGTTGTGATTAGAAATTGTGAGTCCAGAGACGTTAAACTCCATATTTCTATCTTATCACAATTGAAAGTTACACTTGAAGGATGCTTCAAGGTAACCTCAAGGTTAACCTATCGAACAGATAGGCCCTGCAGTGGAGTAAAACGCATTTAGCAGTTTTTCACTACCAGTACATGTTAAACTTAAAAGTTCATGTCCATCTTTTTAAATACACTGCATCCGCCCTTGGGGCTAACTAGGGCCTACCTTATGGGTGACTTATATGTAATAGAAAGGAATGGTTGGACCTGGCAAGTGGGTGGACTTGCCAAGTCAAAATGGCAATTTAAAACTGCACCCACATGATCTGTAGTGGCAGGCCTGAGATATATTTGAAAGGCTACTGTAGTGGGTGGCGCAATCAGTTCTGCAGGCCCACTAGTAGGATTTAATTTACAGGCCATGGGCACATATAGTGCACTTTTCTATGGACTTACAAATAAATTAAATATGCCAATTGTGGAGAAGAAAATGTTATTATGTTTAGAGTACAGCGCACACTTTAGCACTGGTCAGCAATGGCAACATGCCCAGAATCATTAAATACCCACAGGAACAAGGTCAGAAAACAAGATGGGGGAAGGTAAAATGTCTAGGGATGACCCTGCAGAAAGTGCCAATCGCAGCACAGGTCATGCAACATATTTCTTGAACATGGTAGTAATTAACTTGGGCAAAGTCTCAAAGGACTCCATTGACCCAGGGGAGTAAATATCACTGCATGTGTGAGAGCTCCCCAGACAGCGGAAATTTTGTCTTCACCAAGTGTCACAATGAGTCATGTCTATGCGTAGAGTGAGTAAGGTTTGGCATTGTGACAAGATGGAAAGCTGCAGGTATATGTGAAATAGATGAGATTACAAATATAGATGAGAGGGGTCATCTTTTGAATTTCGGGTTACATATACTACAAACAATCATGCCTTTAAAATGGTTTATATGTGCATGCTCTGTGGCACACTGTACTTTTCACATTGGCACTTACTAACATAGGTTACATAGGGGCGACAGGTAGTGATGACAATTTATTGGTCCACTCACTGTACATTTTGGGGGCAACTACTGATCAAAATGTAGCCAACTACATACTGTTATTCAAATTTTTAACTTAATGTCAGTGTTGCAGACACAGGCCGTCATTCCAACATCGGCGGTAAAAGCCTCTTACCGCTGTCAGAAGACCGCCACCATACCGCTGCGGCCGCGGTAAACCGCCACGGTCATTCTGACCCACAACAGGCAAACCGCCAAAATACAGACATCCACAAAAGTCCGCCACACCAAAGGTCAGCGAGAAACTGGCGATGACCAAACCTCCACCGTCGCGGCAACAGAAATACGCCCACACTATCATGACACACAAATCCACGCGGCGGTCTTTCAACCGCGGTATTCCATTGGCGGTACACACCGCCGCGCTCAAAATACACACACTCTTACTAAACACAGCAACATTGGACAATTTGAAATACACACACCTGAGACACACACACCACACCCACACACCCAATTAAATATAAAACACACACCCACATCACCCACAAACCTCCACTCCTAGAGAATCGGTACCACGCACTGAGAAATAGATATCCGAGCACCCAGACGCGCATATTACATTCACCCAGCAATATTACCACGCACTTCACACAACACACCAATACACATCACCACACTTAGCACCACACAATCCACCCCACACATCACCCACACCACCCCATGGCACCGCAAAGACACCCCAGGTTTTCTGAGGATGAACTCAGAGTCATGGTGGAGGAAATCGTACGGGTAGAGCCACAGCTCTTCGGAACACAGGTGCAGCACACCTCCATTGCCAGGAAGATGGAGCTATGGAGCAGAATAGTCGACAGGGTCAACGCTGTGGGACAGCACCCAAGAAATAGGGACGACATCAGGAAGCGGTGGAACGACCTACGGGGGAAGGTGCGTTCAATGGTATCCAGGCACAACATCGCGGTTCAGCGGACTGGCGGCGGTCCACCACCTCCTCCCCCAGAATTTACAACATGGGAGGAGCAGGTCTTGGCGATCCTGCACCCTGAGGGCCTCGCAGGAGTATCTGGAAGAATGGACTCTGGTAAGTCTCATCTTCACTACTTCATCCCCCCCACCCCACCAGCATGCCAACTCATACCCCCATCACACCTACCCCTTGCAAATGTCTCACCATCACAACCCACCCATCCCAACCGCAAGCCCTGCATGCGACCACAAAGCATGGACACCCATCACCAAAGCATGCCCACTGCACATCCCCATCCCCCCCCAAACCACCGTCACAAAAGCCCCCACACAGGAATGCAAGCACTGGGGTACACGGGCACCCACCCATTGCACGCTATGGCACACACAGATGCAATAACCATCCCTTTATACCCCTGCAGGACCCGAACGCCACGTCACCGCGCAGGAGGGTCCACAAATGTCCACTTCACCCCCAGAAGAGGCCCACAGTGATGACAGCTGTCGACCTGGATCTAGATGACCAGCCCGGCCCATCGGGGACCTCGGGACAGTCGGTTCCCCTCAGACAGCCACAGGCCACAGCAGACCTTCCCCCCTCTGGGAACACCAGCACAGCACCCCCCCAGCGGGCCCATACCTCTGTCCCCAGGACACGTCAATCAGCGGTGTGTCCACCACTACAGGGCACCCAGGTTAACCCACCACCCCAACAACAACAGGGACCTGGGGGCAGTGGTAGTGGGAACACGGTCCAGGGGACAGAGGCCCAGGGAAACAGGGGAACTGGGAGGGCTGCTGTGCGATAGGGGGGGGACAGGCCCAGGGAACCCACTCTCCACGAGGCCCTCTCCTCCATCATGGGAGCCTACCATCATTCCCAGGAGACGATGGCGACGGTACTGGCCAGGTTTCAGGAGATCCAGCTCCTGCAGGAGGAACAGTATTTGGGGTTCAGGGAGGAACTACGAACCATCAGTTCCGCCCTGGGCACCATTGTAGGGGCTCTGAATCTGATAGTCACCACATTGCGGCACACTGTGGCACCACAAAGGGCCCCTGACACTAGCATGGACCAAGAACTGCCTACCACCTCTGCCGGCGCTAGTGGACAGGAGGCCCCGCCACAGGACCAACAGGCCACCAGCACCCCACCCCCTGCAGAAGGAGAACCACCCCGCAAGCGGGCCCTGAGATCCAGGAAGAAGTCAGAGTAAGATGCCAAGACCCCCTCCAGGAAAGGATACCTCCCTGATTGTCATCCCACTGTCCCACATTGTCACCCTGTCCATCCTTAAACTGCCCCTGCTCCACTTTCCACAGGCATTTGGACAATGCACCTGTGATACAAATAGTCTGGACTCTGCCATGGCAAATCCTCCACCATCACCCCTCACCGATGTGCAACCACCCACCAATATAGAGCACTGTAATAAACACAGTTATTGCACAAAACAATCAGGAGTCTGGCTGTGATTTTGAACAAATGTATTAGACATTAACGTGCCAAAATGCTTATTTACATTGTGATGCCAACATACCAATGTCACACAGCTGTAGTTCATGGGGAAACAAAGCAGATGTCACGCAGTGGGGCCCACATCTCTGAAATCGGAAGGGAAAGTCACAACTCAGTTACCATACACTGGGGGAAAAGGACAGACAGTAGAGAGGTAGTAGTGTTTAAGTATATGTAATATGCCGGTGTGTATTCTTACCTGTGTGTCATTGGAAATACTGCTGTATTACTGTGTTCCTGTTGTCTATGTCGTCTTCTTCGGCTTCCTCGTCTTCACTCTCCACAGGCTCCACAGCTGCTACAACACCACCATCTGGACCATCCTCCTGCAGAAAAGGCACCTGTTGTCGCAAAGCCAGGTTGTGAAGCATACAGCAGGCCACGATGATCTGACACACCTTCTTTGGTGAGTAGAATAGGGATCCACCTGTCATATGGAGGCACCTGAACCTGGCCTTCAGGAGCCCGATGGTCCGCTCGATCACCCTCCTAGTTCTCCCATGGGCCTCATTGTAGCGTTCCTTTGCCCTTGTCCTGGGATTCCTCACTGGGGTCAGTAGCCATGACAGGTTGGGGTAACCAGAGTCACCAATTAGCCACACACGTTGCCTCTTGAGTTGACCCATCACGTAAGGGATGCTGCTATTCCGCATGATGTACGCGTCATGCACTGAGCCAGAGAACTTGGCATTAACATGGGAGATGTACTAGTCTGCCAAACATACTATCTGCACATTCATCGAATAATAACTCTTCCAGTTTCTGTACACCTGTTCACTCCTGTGGGGGGAACCAAAGCCACATGGGTCCCATCAATGGCACCTATGATGTTGGGGATATGTCCAAGGGCATAGAAATCACCCTTCACTGTAGCCAAATCCCCCACCTCAGGGAAAACGATGTAGCTGCGCATGTGTTTCAGCAGGGAAGACAACACTCTGGACAACACCTTGGAAAACATAGGCTGGGACATCCCTGATGCTATGGCCACTGTTGTTTGAAATGACCCACTTGCAAGGAAATGGAGCAGTGACAGCACCTGCACTAGAGGGGGGATCCCTGTGGGTTGGCGGATTGGTGACATGAGGTCTGGCTCCAGCTGGGCACACAGTTCATGAATAGTGGCACGGTCAAGCCTGTATGTCAGTATGACATGTCTTTCCTCCATTGTCGACAGGTCCACCAGCGGTCTGTACACAGGAAGATTCCGCCATCTCCTCGCATGTCCCAGCAGACGGTGCCTATGAAGGACAACAGTGAGCACAGAGTCAATCAACCCACAGGTACGTAACCACAGCTTGCACATAACACGATTCTCACTCCAATGAATGCTTTGTATGAGTGTTGATGCAAGGCCTATGTATGTGTGACGCAGTAAAAAGTAAGCCATGTGGGCCCCTGAAATGGCAGCTGCCTGACCTGTGAAGTGCGACAATGGGATGTGAGGTAAATTCGCTGGCGTGGCACACCGTGGCGGTAGGCGGTCGAAGACCACGGCGCAAAGCAGCATTGGATAACATTGAACCCTATGGGTCTCATGAGCCAATG
This sequence comes from Pleurodeles waltl, assembly GCF_031143425.1. Classification (NCBI taxonomy): domain Eukaryota; kingdom Metazoa; phylum Chordata; class Amphibia; order Caudata; family Salamandridae; genus Pleurodeles; species Pleurodeles waltl. Next base: position 603,454,112 of record NC_090449.1, read on the forward strand.
ACGATGTGCGCCGGCGGTCGCGGTACGCACCGTCGCGGTACGCACCGCCGCGGTATGCACCGCCGCGGGCGTGACCGCCATTTTCTATCTGCTTAATCACTCGATACCTTATCTTCGACAGGAGAGGACCTACACTGCAAGTGCTGCTGTGACCTCGGTCTGGAAGAGACAATGGCTCATGCGACTGGGGAAAGGGCCCCTGCCTTCACAGCTCAGGAGTTGGAGAAACTTGTGGATGGGGTCCTCCCCCAGTACGCCCTACTCTACTGTCCTCCAGACCAACAGGTTAGTACTGAGGGAGCATGCTTTATGGGCAATGCCTGTGTTGAGTGGGGTGGATGAAAGATGGTGGGGAGGGGAGCGATTGAGGCATGCATGAAACGACGGTGAGAGCATGTGCCACATGGCAAGGTTAGGGATGGGGAACCACTCACATTGAATATGCAGAAGGTGATGACTATTTTTCTCCCCCTGTACATTTCACATAGGTCAGCGCCCACCAGAAGACCGATATTTGGCGTGCCAAGGACGTCCGGACCCTGGGGGTCCACCGCAGACGGGGCACCCGCTGCCGGAAGAGATGGGAGGACATCCGCCGCTGGAGCAGGAAGACGCGGAGGCTCAGCTGGAGATGGCCTCCCAACGTGGGAGGGGTGCCAGTCGGACTTTGACCCCCCTGATGTCCCGGATCCTGGCGGTGGCCTACCCCGATTTGGATGGGCGCGTGAGGACATCACAGCAGACACAAGGGGGTGAGTACACTCTCATTCTGTTGACTTTGTGTGCAGTGGAGGTGTCTGGGTGGGGGAGGAGGGCTGTGGGTATCCCTAGGCCAGGGCGATTTCTGTAGGCTAGGCCCCTCCGTAAGGCATGGCCCTGTGCCCCCGCACCCCACCTCTGTAGGGTGCCTAGTACAGCTATTCATGGCCCTGTGTCATCTATGTGTGCAGATGTCGTCCATAGGCTTGTAGGCCATGTCCCACAGATTGAATAGTCGACCCCAAGTGCGCGGCGTAGTGCAGGGGGCTTCTGTGTCTGTCCTGTCCACCAATGGTGTCGCCAATGCATGCACTCAACATGTCTTTGTTTTCTCCCCCCCCCTTTTTTGTGGTCTTCCTGTTCATGTGTGCATTAGCATCATCAGGCGGAGGAGAAGTGGCATCGGAGCACGAGGGAGCTGCATCCCACATGGCCATGGAGGGCCATGCAACGGACTCCGAATTCACCTGTGGGACAGAGGGCGAGGGGAGCTCCACAGCGGGGACTCGGGCAGACATCAGTGACACCGACTCGTCCTCTGAAGGGAGCTCCCTTGTGGTGGCGGCAACATCTGTGCCCCCCGCAACAACAGGTACAGCCGCCACCCACCGCACCAGCGCCGCCCTCCCAGCAGCCCCTCAGCGTTTGGCCCGTGCCCGCTCACCCAGGAAGGTGGGCATCTCCCTCGCCCCAGGCACCTCAGGCCCTGCCCCAGTCACCCCTGCTGCCCTCAGTGAGGAGGTCATTGACCTCCTGAGGACGCTCACTGTTGGGCAGTCTACCATTTTGAATGCCATCCAGGGTGTAGAAAGGGAGGTGCACCAGAGTAATGCATACCTGGAGGGCATTCATTCTGGTCAGGCTACCTTTCAGCGATCGTTCCAGACTCTGGCCTCAGCACTGATGGCAGCCATTGTCCCTGTCTCTAGTCTCCCCCTCCAACTTCCTCCGCCCATACCCTATCATCTGTACCTCTGCCTATCCCAGACACACCATCAGACCAGCCTGCACACACCTCAACACCCAAGGGAAGCTCAGGCAAACATAAGCACCACACATCACACAGGCATTCACCCAAGCAACATCCACATACAGACATACCAACACCTACTGCCTCCACTGTGTCCCCCTCCTCCTCGTCTCCCTCCTCCCTCCCTGTCACGTCTCCACTCACACCTGCATGCACAACATCTTCAGCCACTACGTCCCTCAGCAGCACACACACCAAAACACCCCGCACATGTGCAGTCACCACCCCCACTGCCATTTACACGTCCCCTGTGTCCTCTCCCAGTGTGTCTGTGACCCCCTCTTCCAAGATACACAAATGCAGGCAGCCACCCACCCAACAGCCATCCACCTCACAACAGCCTCCAGCCCAAGCACCTGCACCCAAAGACACCAAACTTACAACTCCTACAACCACAACCTCTTCCTCCACTCCCATACCCACTACACCTACCCGTCCCACTGCTCCTAAAAAGTTTTTCTTGTCCGAACTCAACCTCTTTCCCCCAACTCCCCCACCCCGTCCATGTCATAGGACTACAGTCTGCACCTCAGCCACGACAAAACCGGCCCCTGTCATCACAGTCTGCCATGGACTGTGGAGTGCCCCACCCTCCAGGGCAGCTAGTTCGGTACGAAGCCAAGGCAAGGACAGCCCACCCCCAGAGAAACATCCAAAGATAGGCAGTGGCCGGCGCGAGAGGGGGAAAACACCAGGGACTAAAACCCCTACCATGGCTCCGGCAGGAAGTGTGGAGACAGCTGCCACACCGCCCAAGGTGGGGAAGGGCCACAGGCGATCAGGGAAGGCTAGGAAGGGCAGCACGCCCGACAACACCGCCATCAGCCCAGCTGGCCAGGAGGGCCCCGCCAGCCCCATCCCAGGTGGGCAGGAGGCCACCAACAGGCCCGGCACAGCTGCCCAGGAGGGCCCCGCCAGCCGTAGGACAGCTGCCCAGGAGGGCCCCGCCAGCCGTAGGACAGATGGGCAGGAGGGCCCCGCCAGCCACAGGACAGGTGGCAAATGACCTCCCCGCCATGGCCGCATCCGCTGCACTGGGCCCTTCATCTCAAGCACCGCTGAACTGGGCCCTTCATCTCAAGCACCGCTGCACTGGGCCCTTCATCTCAAGCACCGCTGAACTGGGCACCGCCGTCTCAAGCACCGCTGCACTGGGCCCTTCATCTCAAGCACCGCTGAACTGGGCCCTTCATCTCAAGCACCGCTGCACTGGGCCCTTCATCTCAAGCACTGCTGAACTGGGCCCTTCATCTCAAGCACCGCTGCACTGGGCCCTTCATCTCAAGCACCGCTGGACTGGGCCCTTCATCTCAAGCACCGCTGCACTGGGCCCTTCATCTCAAGCACCGCTGAACTGGGCCCTTCATCTCAAGCACCGCTGAACTGGGCCCTTCATCTCAAGCACCGCTGAACTGGGCACCGCCGTCTCAAGCACCGCTGCACTGGGCCCTTCATCTCAAGCACCGCTGAACTGGGCACCGCCGTCTCAAGCACCGCTGCACTGGGCCCTTCATCTCAAGCACCGCTGAACTGGGTCCTTCATCTCAAGCACCGCTGAACTGGGCACCGCTGTCTCAAGCACCGCTGCACTGGGCCCTTCATCTCAAGCACCGCTGAACTGGGCACCGCCGTCTCAAGCACCGCTGCACTGGGCCCTTCATCTCAAGCACCGCTGAACTGGGCCCTTCATCTCAAGCACCGCTGAACTGGGCACCGCCGTCTCAAGCACCGCTGTACTGGGCCCTTCATCTCAAGCACCGCTGCACCGGGTCCTTCATCTCAAACACCGCTGAACTGGGCCCTTCATCTCAAGCACCGCTGAACTGGGCCCTTCATCTCAAGCACCGCTGCACTGGGCACTTCATCTCAAGCACCGCTGAACTGGGCCCTTCATCTCAAGCACCGCTGCACTGGGCCCTTCATCTCAAACACCGCTGAACTGGGCCCTTCATCTCAAGCACCGCTGAACTGGGCCCTTCATCTCAAGCACCGCTGAACTGGGCACCGCCGTCTCAAGCACCGCTGCACTGGGCCCTTCATCTCAAGCACCGCTGAACTGGGCCCTTCATCTCAAGCACCACTGAACTGGGCCCTTCATCTCAAGCACCGCTGAACTGGGCACCGCCGCCTCAAGCACCGCTGCACTGGGCCCTTCATCTCAAGTACCGCTGGCCCATGAGCGGCAGGGGCTGGCCTGCATCTGAGTCGGGCAGGGCTGCACGAAGCACTCTGGGCACCAGGCCCCCTCCAGAACCAGTGGAGACTGTTATCCACTTGTGAGACTGTGGCTTTGCACTGCCCAGGATGTAACAGTGGGCAGCCCACCCACTGTCTGGACTTGTGAGACTGTGGCTTTGCACTCCCCAGGATGTAACAGTGGGCAGCCCACCCACTGTCTGGACTTGTGAGACTGTGGCTTTGCACTCCCCAGGATTGAACAGTGGGCATGGAGGCCCCTCGTGGATCTGGCATCGTGCACTCATCTGGCTGAGGTGCCCCCCCTTCCCTTCCCCCTGAGGTGCCTGTAGTTTTGCTATCTGATGCCCCTGCAGTGTTCTCTCCGTTGGAGTCAGGTATCCTGTGTGGGCTTTGCCCATGTGATTTGGGCCCAGTGGTCCACGAACAATGCCTGCTACAATGCTTGGACTTGTACATTTATGTATATAAGAGTTTTTGATGTGTATATATATTTTTTTGGCAGTAATAGAATATATTCAAATGTTTAGAATCATTTCCTTTTGTCTTTGCATTCTTCCGGGGGTTTGGGGGGTGTCACTCTGATGTGTTGCTATGCATTGATGTGTGTGTTGTAGTGGGTGAGGGTGAGGGTGGGTGTGTCGCGTATGTGTGTACCCGTGATAATTTCCCCTCCCCCTCCCCCTCCCCTGTGTCGTAGCTGCAGTACTCACTGTTGTCTTCTGCGCCGGCGTTCGAGCTCCTGGTAGAGGAGCAGGTACACTATCGCTGGGAGTATGTGGAGTTCGGGTTCCATGCTGTCCTGATTCCTCGTGGGCTATATGGAGGTGAGCGTTTTCCCTTCGAAATGGCTGTTTCCGCCGTGTTTTTATCGGCGGGGCTACCGCCCCGGAAAAGGTGGTGGATTGGTAGGTTGTGATACAGTGGGCGGTACATTGTCTCCCGCCTGTCTGTTGGCGGTGACCGCCGCGCTGTTTATTTGTACCGCCGTGGCGGGCGGTGTGTTGATATGGCGGTCGCTGTTGGCGGTTTCTGCCAGGGTCGGAATTCCATTTTGTTTCCCGCCAGCCTTTTTGCGGTTTGGCCACCGCTTTAACACCGACCGCCAGGGTTGGAATGACCACCACAGTCTTTCATCGTGCAGACCTAGTGAGTCTAGGAATGTTTAAAGTTCTAGTGGGTATGGTCTGCTGTTTACCAACATTCTTTCATGAAGGGTAGCATGATGGCCTATTGACATACTATACACTACAAATCTCCAATTTGTGTATCTGATGTACTCAGACTGTGTAGAGTTCTGTTTAGGGATCAAAACATTAAATACATGTATGGACTGATTATGATACTACTCATGTGGCAATGGTGTAAGTGTACCTGTGTAATGACTTGGATTGTCTCTGCTCAGAAAGCGACTCCTTCATGAGTCCAACTAAAAAGAGAAGGCTGATTGGATACGTGTGTGTTATGCTGAAAGCATCACACATATTAACAAAGTCTAATGTGCATCTGTTATTATATGTAACTGTCTCATGGATACATCCAGGAAGCATGATACATAATTAACAAGGCGAGAATGGCACTGTTTGAGATGTAAATGATGAACATACAAATCTTGTAAGGTAAACTTAGACCAAAAGTATAAGTGCCAGATTTAAGAAAAGTGGTGGTGCACCCAGTGCAGTGCCACTTTTCTAGCGTCCCTTAGCACTCCCACATGCCACCATGTGTGCGCCGTATTTAGGATACGGCGCACCATGGAGGTACTTAGGGAACTAGCGTCAGAATTTTTTATGCTAGTTTGGAGCTTTGCAGGATTAGCATAAAAAATGTTTACGCTAATCCTGCAAAGCCTGTTGAGGCCCATTGTAAACAATGGTGTGCCTCCTTTTAATGCCTGCTCTAAGCAGGCATTAAAAGTGCCAAAAGAAATGATGCAAAGAAATGTTAGATTTCTTTGCACCATGTTTCTGCCCCCCCTAACAGGAGAATGCCCCTTTTGTATACATTATGGCCCTCATTACAACCCTGGCGGTAAAGTCCGCTGCCCGCCGTGCTGACGGCTGCCAACATACTGTGTCCGCAGCAGAAATCCACTACGGGTATTATGACCCACACTTAGAAATCCTCCACAATACAGACACCCACACAAGTCTGACACACCAAAGGTCAGTGATAAACTGGCGGTACCAAAACCCACACCGTCATGCCAACAGGAATACGCCAACAGTATCACGACCCACGAATCAACGTGGCAGTCATTCAACCGCGGTAAACTATTGGCGATATACATAGCTGCGCTCAAAACACACACACATTTACAAAACACAACCACTTTGGACAATTCAAAATACGCACTCCTGATACACATACACACACCACACCCACACACTCACACCACTATAAAATACACACCCACATTACCCACAACCCCTTACATCGAAATGTTTGGAAGAAGCAGAGAGAGAGAAAAGCAAAGACAATACCAGCATCCACAGGCACACAACACCATCACTCATACACCATCCACGCACAAAACACCACACACCCCAACACATCACCCCACACATCACATCAACCATCACCTCACACATCACTCATACCACATCATGGCACCTCAAAGACACCCCAGGTTTTCAGAGGAGGAGCTCAGGGTCATGGTGGAGGAAATCATCTGGGTAGAGCCACAGCTATTCGGATCACAGGTGCAGCAGACATCCATTGCAAGGCAGATGGAGCTATGGCAGAGAATTGTCGACAGGGTCAATGCAGTGTGACAGCATCCAAGAACACAGGATGACATCAGGAAGAGGTGGAACGGCCTACAAGGGAAGGTACGTTCAGTGGTATCCAGACACCAGGTAGCCGTATGGAGGACTGGCGGTGGACCCCCACCTCCTCCCCCACAACTAACAACATGGGAGGAGTAAGTCTTGGCAATCATGCATCCTGAGGGCCTCGCAGGAGTAGCAGGAGGACTGGACTCTGGTAAGTCATATCTCTACTATTATACCTGCATGCCATCACAAACCACAACCCCTACCCTCACACCCATCATTCCAACACCTAACATGTACCCCACTATCACAACCCACACATCCCAATACCAAGCCCTGCATGTGACAACACTGCATGGACACCCATCACAGACCTGCATGGACACCCATCACCAAAGCATGTCCAAGGGAGAGACTCACCCAGGGCACACAATCACCACTCACACAAGGGCCAAGGCGATATTGCAAGCACAGTAGTAGAGGGAAACACACCCATTGCACAAGATGGCACAGACAGATACAATAACAATGCATTTAAGCCCCAACAGGACCCCTACACAACGTCACCGGACAGGAGGTGCCAGCAATATCCAGCCCCCCCCAAAGAAGAGGCCCACAGTAATGACAGCAGCTCTGCACGCCTGGATCAAGATGACCAGCCCAGCCCATCAGGGACATCTGGACAGTCGGTTCCCCTGCCACAGTCCCAAACCACCACTGAACCTCCCCCTCAGGAAACACCACCACAGCACCCACCCAGCGGGCCCATGCCACTGTCCCCAGGACACGTCAATCACCAGTGTGTCCACCACTACAGGGTCCCCAGGCAACCCCACTAACACAGGACGATCAGGGACCTGGGGTCAGTGGCAGTGGGTACACGGTTCAGGGGACAGAGGCACAGGATAACAGGGAATTTGAGAGGACTGCTGTGCGACAGGGGGAGGACAGGCCCAGGGAACCCACTCTCCACGAGGCACTCTCAAACATCATGGGAGCATACCACCATTCCCAGGAGACCATGGGCACGGTACTGGCCAAGTTTCAGGAGACCCAGCGTCTGCAGGAGGAACAGTACCTGGGGATCAGGGAGGACTTGAAGTCCATTAACACCACCCTGGTCACGATTGCAGGGGTGCTGGCAGACATGGCCAACACCATGAGGGAGACAGTGGCATACCACCGGGCCCCTGACACCAGCCCGAACGATGAACAGCCTTCCACGTCCGCTGGCGCTATTGGACAGGAGGTCCTGCCACATGACAAACAGGCCACCAGCACCCCACCCCCTGCAGAAGGAGAACCACCCCGCAAACGGTCCCTGCGATCCAGGCACAAGACAGAGAACATTTCCAAGACCCCCACCAGGAAATAAGACTCTCCTGATTGTCACCCTTCTGTCCCACTCTGTCACCCTGTCCACCTTGAACTGCCATTGCTCCACTTCCCATGCCCCCTTGGACAATGCACCTGTGATACCAAGAGACTGGACTCTACCATGGATATTCCTCCACCATCACCCCAGCCCATTGCACATAGCCTTCTATTTATTAGCACTGAAATAAACACCCTTGAATCACAAAACAATCTGGAGTCAGTCTGTACTTTCACAAATGTATTATTACAACTTCTTCGACAAACATCAATGTTAATGTTCATTTGCACATACCAATGTATGACAGTTTTTGGGCAACAGTAAACATAGCAGAAGGCAGAATGAGGTACCCAGATCTGTGAAAGGAAAGCAAAAGTGAACTGTCAGGGTCCATACACAGAGGTTAAAAGGCTGACTTATACAATGTCATACAGTAGTCAGATATGAGATGAGCAGTGCCAGTCTCTTACCTGTGTCTCACTGGAAGTACTGCATGATGATGTTGTTTCGGTTGTCAATATCTTCTTCCTCTGCCTCCTCTTCCTCACTGTCCACAGGCTCCACAGCTGCCACAAGACCATCATCAGGCCCATCCTCATGCAGAAAGGGCACCTGGCGTTGCAAAGCCAAGTTGTGCAACATGCAACATGCTACGATTATTTGGCAAACCTTCTTCGGTGAGTAGTATAGGGAGCCACCTGTCAAATGGAGGCACCGGAATCTGGCCTTCAGGAGGCCGAAAGTCCGCTCAAAAATACACCTAGGCTGAAAGTCCGCTCAATAATACACCATGTGCCTCATTGTAGCGTTCCTCTGCCCTTGTCCTGGCATTCCTCACTGGGGTCAGTAGCCATGAGAGGCTGGGGTAACCAGAGTCACCTGCAAATGTCGATGGATATCTGTTAGACATACACTAACCCTTAGGGACTACCCCATACCCAGACACGTATTCATATTGTGTGGGGACCTTGGGCTCACCTATTAGTCACACCTGGTGCCTCTGGAGTTGCCCCATCACACAAGAGATGCTGCTATTCCTCAAAATGTAAGCGTCATGCACAGAGCCAGGACACCTGGCATTCACATGAGAGATGTACTGGTCTGCCAAACACACCATCTGCACATTCATTGAATGGTAGCTTTTTCGATTTCTGTACACCTGTTCATTACTGCGGGGGGGGACAAATGCCACATGTGTACCATCAATGGGACCAATTATGTTGGGGATATGTCCCAGGGCATAGAAGACAGCTTTCACTGTGGCCAAATCCTCCACCTGGGGGAAAACGATGTAGCTGCACATGTTTTTCAGCAGGGCAGATAACACTCTGTTCAACACATTAGAGAACATTGGCTGAGACATCCCTGATGCCATGACCACTGTTGTTTGAAAAGAACCACTTGCCAGGAAATGGAGCACTGACAGGACCTGCACTAGAGGGGGGGATACCTGTGGGATGGCGGATAGCTGACATCAGGTCAGGCTCTAATTGGGGACACAGTTCTTGGATTGTGGCATGATCAAGTCTGTAGGTGATAATGATGTGTCTGTCTTCCATTATCGACAGGTCCACCAGGGGTCTGTACACTGGAGAATGACGCCATCTCATCATCTGCCCCAGTGGATGTGCCCTATGGAGGAGAATGGTGAGCAGAGGGTTCTGTACCACAGTTTGCACAAGGGTTTTTGCTATAATCTGAGTAAATCCGTGTGTGGCGTTGTCTGTCCGTATTTCTGCCCAAATGTGATGTGACGCAGTTAGGTGCCATGCCATGTGCCACCCTGAAATGGCGGATGCTTGACCTGTAAGGAGGGACAAGGGGAAATGAGGCAACTGCGCTGGCGTTGTGCAGCATCGCGACAGGCGGTCAAAGACCGCTGCACAATTCAGCATTGGTTATCATTGGGCCCTATGGGTTTCAGGAGCCAATGACGATGTACGCCGGCGGTGACGGTACTCACTGCCGCGGACATCACCACCATTTTCTCTCTGTTCACTCACTTGATACCTGACCTTCAACAGGAGAGGACCTACACTGCAAGTGCTGCTGTGACCTGTGTCTGGAAGCGACAATGGCTCGAGTGTCTGGCGAAAGGGCCCCTGCCTTCACTTCAGAGCAGTTGGAGAGACTAGTGGATGGGGTCCTCCCACAGTACACACTACTCTACGGTCCTCCACACAAACAGGTGAGTACACTGTGAGCACGATGCATGGGACATGAATGTATGGAGTGGTGTGGATGGAAGATACATGTGGGGTTGGGGGCTGAGGCCTGCGGAGAGGATGGTGAGTGCGTGTCAGGGCATGGGTGGGAAGTCGTGGGCAATGAGTATGACGAACCGGACGGGGGAGTAAATTCCTATTATCCTATACCTTTCCTCTAGGTCAGCGCCCACCAGAAGAAGGGTATTTGGCATGCCATCGCCAAGGAAGTGCAGACCCTGGGGGCCTATCATAGACGGAGCACCCACTGCCGCAAGAGATGGGAGGACCTGCGCCGCTGGAGCAAGAAGACGGCGGAGGCCCAGCTGAGGATGGCATCCCAACGTGGAAGGGGTGCCCGTCGTACCATGACCCCTCTGATGTTCCAGATCCTGGCGGTGGCATATCCGGAGTTGGATGGGCGCTTGAGGGCATCACAGCAGCCACAAGGGGGTGAGTACAGTCTGATTTAGCTGACTCTGCGAGCTTTACGAGGTATCTGGGTGGGGGATGTGGGCTGTGGGTTCCCCTAGGCCAGGGCGAACTTGGTAGGGTAGGTCCCTTGTTAGGCAGGCTCTGTGGCACTCCAACCCCAATAGTGGTAGTGGCCATCTACAACTAGTCAGCCTCCTGTGGGTTCCAGGTGTGCAGCAAATGGGTTAGGCATAGTCCCCCATGGGAAGGTGTTTTTCTTACTAACTGCTAGTGCATGGCCTAGTACATAGCGCTGCTCCCTGTGTGTTGTGTCTGCCAACGGTAGTGGTGTTGCTGGCATTGACCATGTGTCTCCTCTGTCTTTTCCCCCATCTTGTTTTGTCACCCTTTCCTTGTGTGCATTAGCATCATCTGGCGGAGGAGCAGAGGCACTGGAGACGGAGAGAGCTGCATCCCACATGGCCCAGGAGGCTGAATCTACGCAGTCTGAAGGCACCAGTGGGACGGATGGCGAGGGGAGCTCCACGACGGGGACAGGAGGGGACACCAGCGACAGCGGCTCCTCCTCTGATGGGAGCTCCCTTGCGGTGGCGGGCACCTCTATGCCCACCACAACAACAGGTACAGCTGCCACCCCCCCTACCAGCACCGCCCTCCCAGCATCCCTTCAGCGTGTTTCCTGTGCCCGCTCACCCAGGATTGTGGGCATCTCCTTCACCCCAGGCACCTCAGGCCCTGCCCCAGTCAGCCCTGCTGCCCTCGGTGAGGAGGCTATTGACCTCCTGAGATCCCTCACAGTTGGGCAGTCAACCATTTTGAATGCCATCCAGGGTGTTGAGAGGCATTTGCAGCAAACAAATGCATACCTGGAGAGCATTCATTCTGGCGTGGCGGCCCAACAGAGAGCATTTCAGGCTCTGGCCTCAGCACTGATGGCACCCATTGTCCTTGTGTTAAGCCTCCCCCTCCAACTTCCTCTACCCAGACCCAATCCCCTCTATCTCAGCCTATCCCAAGCACAACATCAGACCAGCATGCATACACATCAACACACAAAAGTGGCTCAGACAAACATAAGCACCACACATCCCACAGGCACTCCCACAAGCACCATACCCATGCAGACACACCAACATCCACTTCCTCCACTGTGGCCCCCTCCTACATGTCCTCCACCTCTCTGCCTGTCTCGTCTCCACTCACACCTGCATGCACTACATCCTCAGCCACTGCCTCCATCACCAGCACGCCCATCACAACACACCACTCACGAGCAATCACCACCCCCACAACCATGCACATGTCCCCTGTGTCCTCTCCCAGTGTGTCTGTGAGCCCTCCTCCCAAAGTACACAAACGCAGGCACACACCCACCCAACAGCCATCCACCTCACAACAGCCTCCAGCTAATGCACCTTCACCCAAACTCAGCAGACGTACACCTCCTATAACCACTACCTCGTCCTCCACTCCCACACCCCCTCCATCTTCCCATCCCAGTGTGTCAAAGAAACTCTTCCTGGCTAACATTGACCTCTTCCCTACACCTCCCCGTCCTTCCCCTAGGGCCAGGATGTCTAGAGCCCAGACCAGCACCTCAGCCATCAAATCGTCGTCCACTGTGGTCCCTGCAAGTCCGGGAGGATCGAAGGGGGCACCCATCAGGGCTGCCAGTGTGCTACCTACTGAAGCTAAGGACCACCCGATTCCGCCACCTGCCAAGGTAAAGAAGGGGCCAGCATGCAGAAGGGAAAAGACACACCACCTGCCCAGCAAGGCCTCATCCAGAACCAAAGAGGACAGTGCCAAGGTCGCAACAGCGACTACCAAGGTGGGGAAGGGACACAAAAGCAAAGGAAAGTCACCTCAGGGCACGGAGCCTCCTGGTGAGGGACTGATGACCCCCATTTCTCATGACAGGCCAGCAACCTGTCCCTCTGTGAGCACCGCCACCTGCACCGCCACCTGCACGGCAGCTGCCACACCTACCGTCACCAGCATCATCCCCACTGGGCAGCTGTCCAAGGCTGCTGGAGACGGCCTGGTGTCTCCCTCCACTACTACAGACACCTGCACCACGGGCAGCACCAGAAGCATCTCCGCCGCAGACACCGCCGCAGCCACCTCCACCACCACCTGCCCCGCCACCTGCCCAGCCAGTGCCACTACAGCATACATCAGCAGCATCCCCAGTGGGCAGCCATCCGAGGCTGCAGGAGACGCCCTGGACCCTGCACACACTACATGAGGCACCAGCACTGGCACTACCAGTAGTTTGCAGCCTAAGTCGCCGCAGGGTGGAGTGTGGCTCTGCCTCCATGGAGTATCATGCTACCTATTCCCAGAAAATCTCGTGGCTCAGACACCCAGGTGAGGGAATGGGAACTGCCACACCCCAGGTGCAGCATCACTGGGCATCAAGCCCCCTCCAGAACCAGTGGAGAAAAGCATTCACTAACCCAGTCCTTGGCAGGATGAAGCACTCTGGGCACCAAGCCCCCTCCATAACCAGTGGAGAAAAGCATCCACTAACACAGCCCTTGGCAGGAAGTAGCACTCTGGGCACAAAGCAGAGGCACCGGAGACGGAGGGAGCTGCATCCCACATGGCCCAGGAGGGTGAATCTACGGAGTCTGAAGGCACCAGTGGGGCGAAGGGCGAGGGGAGCTCCACGACAGGGACAGGAGGGTACACCAGTGACAGCGACTCCTCCTCTGATGGTAGCTCCCTTGCGGTGGCAGACACCTCTGTGCCCACCGCAACAACAGGTGCAGCCGCCACCCCCCCTACCAGCACCGCCCTCCCAGCATCCCCTCAGCGTGTTTCCTGTGGCTCAAACACCCAGGTGAGGGAATGGGAGCTGCCACATTCCAGGTGCAGCATCACTGGACACCAAGCCCCCTCCAGAACCAGTGGCGAAAAGCATCCACTAACCCAGTCCTTGGCAGGATGAAGCACTCTGGGCACCAAGCCCCCTCCAGAACCAGTGGAGAAAAGCATCTACTAACACAGTCCTTGGCAGGAAGAAGCACTCTGGGCACAAATCCCCCTCCAGAACCAGTGGAGAAAAGCATCCACTAACCCAGTCCTTGGCAGGATGAAGCACTCTGGGCACCAAGCCCCCTCCAGAACCAGTAGAGAAAAGCATCCATCATCACAGTCCTTGGCAGGAAGAAGCACTCTGGGCACAAAGCCCCCTCCAGAACCAGTGGAGAAAAGCATCCACTAACACAGTCCTTGCAGGAAGTAGCACTCTGGGCACAAAGCCCCCTCCAGAACCAGTGGGACATGTCACCGACTTGAGAGACTGTGGCTTTGAACTCCCCAGGACCAAGCAGTGGGCAAACCACCCACTTGAGAGACTGTGGCCTTGCACTCCCCAGGACCAGGCAGTGGGCAAACCGCCCAGTTGAGAGACTGTGGCTTTGTACTCCCCAGGACCAAGCAGTGGGCCAACCGCCCACTTGAGAGACTGTGGCTTTGTACTCCCCAGGACCAAGCAGTGGGCAAACCATCCACTTGAGAGACTGTGGGCTTGCACTCCCCAGGACCAGGCAGTGGGCAAACCACCCACTTGAGAGACTGTGGCTTTGTACTCCCCAGGACCAAGCAGTGGACAAACCACCCACTTGAGAACCTGTGGCCTTGCACTCCCCAGGACCAGGCAGTGGGCAAACCACCCACTTGAGAGACTGTGGCTTTGTGTCTCCCAGGACCAAGCAGTGGGCAAACCACCCACTTGAGAGACTGTGGCCTTGCACTCCCCAGGACCAGGCAGTGGGCATGGAGCCCCCTCGAGGAGCAGCGGCATTGTCCCATCATCCAGCCTAGGTGCCCCCTCCCCTTCCCTCTGAGGTGCCTGTTTTTTTTCGACCTGATGCCCCTGCAGTGTTCTCTCCGTTTTGAGGCAGGTGTCATGTGTGGGCTTCGCCCATGCTTTTTGGGACCTCTGGTCCACGGACATTTCATGGGACAGTGTATGGACTTGTGTACTTGCTGTAAATATTTGATAGACTGATTATTTACTGTTCTCTTGGGCTATCTGATTGTTAGAATATTACACTAGTTAAACTCATTTTGTTTGGTGCTTGCGTTCTTCCATGGGTGACGGGGTGTATCTGTGATGTGATTAGATATGTGTGTATGTGTTGTTGTGGGTGGGTGGGGGTGTTGCATGTTTGTGTCACTCTCTTTTCCCTCCTCCCCTCCCCTGTGTGCTAGGTGCAGTACTCACTGTGGTCGTCGCCGCTCGTACTCCTGGTAGATGAGAAGATACACCAACATTGGTAACACCTGTAGTTCGGGCTCCATGGCATCCTGGTTCCTCGTTGGGTGTTGAGAGGTGAGTGGTTTCCCTTCCAAAGACTGTTTCCGCCGTGCTTTTGATGGGGTTGGTACCACCCTGGAAAAGCTGGCGTATTGGTGCCTTGTAATAGTGTGGGCGGTACATTGTGTTCTCCCTGTCTGTTGGCGGTTACCGCCACGGTGTTTGTTTCTACTGCCGTGGAGGTCGGTGTGTTAAAGTGGCTGTCTGTGTTGTCAGTTTCTGCCATGGTCATAATTCCATATTTTGGACCGCCGGCCTGTTAGCGGTTTTACCGCCGCTTTACCACCAACCGCCAGGGTTGTAATGAGGGCCTATGTCTGGTTCAGGCATAATGTTGCACAAAAGGTTACAAATTGGCACAATGCATGCATTGCACCACTTTGTAAATTTGGCGCCGCGATTTTGGCCTCGTTGGGCCACATTAGCGTAAGAAAAAAACGACACAGATGTGGCACAAGGAGGCGCTAGGGGCTCTTAAAGCTGCCCCTAAGCTTAGACCAAAAGTCTAACTTTCTATGAGTAAAATTAGACTTTTGGTCTAAGTTTAGACTTTTGGTGTAAGTTTAGACCAGCACCTGAAAGACAGAGATTGCAACATATTAGGGGGCATATTTATCATTGAGTTGCACATGTTAAGCAACTACAAAGTCAGATTTATCAAGACATGAAAAGCCACCTTGCATGGCCCTGCATGGCTTGACAAACCTAAAAATCTAGAGTAACGCAATGCACTTTGAATTGCTACGTTGAGTTACTCTGACCCGGGGGGTGTTCCATGGGTGAAGCATGGGTGTTCCCATGCATCCATCAATGGAATTTGGCATATTCCCAGATTTACCAGCGCTGGTAAACCTGGGACTGTGCCAAAATGCTATGCCTTCCCATGGGAGAAGCAGTGAGGAGAAATATCTTTATTTCTCCTTGTTGATTCCCCTTTCCAAGTGTGCTGCAGAGGAAAATGCCTCATAGGATTGCTTTTAAGCACAATGGTGCTCCTTCCTGCACAAAAACAATCCTGCCTACAAAGCAGGCAACCTTGCACCACTGCACAAGGGTGCCTGTGTTGGTGGTAGGTAGCCAAAAGGGCGTTGGAACAAGGAAATGACAGGAATGCACTGTATGAAGTTAAATAGGGTGCATTCCTACCCTTTCCATTTCATGCAGCGCAGCAAGGTGGTTTGCTGCGTTGTGCTATGTGAAAGTTTGATAGATATGGCCCTAAGTATTTGCCATAGTATACCATGTGCTACAAAACAACTGATTGAACAATTCCTCTTTGCATCTATCTGAAACTACACATGTGATCTGGTTTGTGTAAACCTCCATGTGACATCTCATACTGTAGCTTTGAGGTGTTCAACCAAGATGTGAAATGCAAAATCAGACTCACTAATTTCAGCCACAGATCTGTGTGGTATTGATATCCCCTGTGATGTCAGCTATTGAATCTGGCTCCTTGATTGAATGTTGGAAGCAATGATCCTTGATCCAGCAGCTTCAGAAGAAAGTGACACCTTAGTTATTGCTCAGCATGAATAATAAGTGACCATGCAAGATAAACACAGACATCACTAATTATGCAGGGAACATATCACACGCCAACATTTCGGGGCATATTTCTTATGTAGGTGTGTCACCCTTGCACCGTGCAAAGGGAGCAAGGGTGACGCAACTACTAAGTTAGATTTATCAAGCCTTGCAACGCCATGCACGGGCACTGATGCTTTGGGTTACTCTGCTCCAGGGAGGTGTTCCATGGATGGAGCATGTGTGTTCTCATGCATCCACCCATGGCTTTTGGTGGATTCCCAGTTTTACCATTACCGGTAGGACTGGGAATGCCTCAATATGCTACCCCTCCTCAGGAGAGGTGTAACAAGGAGGAATATGTTTATTTCTCCTTGTTGTTCATCTTTCTATATGTGCTGCATTCTTGCACAAAAACAATCCAATCTGCAGCACAGGGACCCTTACACCACAGCACAAGAGTGCTTCCATTGGTACAAGGCAGCAAAAAAGGGCATCAGTGCAAGGAAAGCACAGGAACCTGCAGGATTATGTTAAATATGGCACATTCCTGCCCTTTCCCTTTCACGCAGTGCAGCGAAGCAAGGTGACTTGCTGCACTGTGTGAAATATTGATAAATGTGCCCCTAGATGTTTTGAAAAAGTATCTATATCTCCAAAATTACTTTCACAATATATTGGTAATTGTGAACATAATGGGAAATAATAGTTCACAACAGCCCGAAGGTCTCCTTATTCCCTGGATGAGGTACTGATGGCACTTTTGATCACTGAGGTATTCCTGACAGCAGCTGTAATGAAACCTGTAGAAATCGCAATTTGCAATCCTCTGAATAGGAAATTGCAAGTAGGGATAACCTATTTGCGATTCCTATTTAGATGCACAAAGCATTTCTTAATGCAAATTGGGCATTTAGGAATTGCAATTACCATCGACTTCAAGTCAATGGTAACCATGTGCAATTTTTAAAAACAAAATGCAATTTTTACATTGAAATAGAGCACACCCATGCCTCTTGGGCATATGTGTGCTCTATATGTGCACCACTATTTTTGGGGTACACTTAAGGGGGCCTTTTTCCTATGGCCATCTTTGGTTGTGCATTTCCTAAATAGAAAATCACTATTTGGTAAACGCAAAACCAGCCCATTGTAACAAATGCAATGGGATTTCCTAATTGCGATTTCGTCATAGCGATAGCAATTCATACTTTGTAGGAATTGCTATTAAGAAATCGGTAATTACATATATGTCATTTTGTATTTCCTAAATAACAAATTCTACAGAGTCGCTATTTAGGAAATGCAAAATTGCATTTTGATATATTATGCCCGATGTGTATTATTTAATGTATAAGTGTCATTGGAATACACTTTCAACGCAGTCTGTGCTACTTCTCTTTAGATGAGACAATGTAAGCAAATAGGTACATAGTTTATTATTTCAATTTAAATGTTGAGTCAACCTTTGTGACTTACCTGCAGTAAACATGGTTTCCTAGATTTACAAAAATTTTGCTCTGGGTTTGCAGTAATTTTCTAACCCAAGCCTGGTTCAGATTTTTGTGCTGGTATTTACTTTATGACACAAAACTGAATTTGTGTTGGCAAGTTGGTCCAAGTAACAGGAAGTGCACTATGCACTATGCACTATGCACTATGCGTCAATGGGGCATTCCATGAGTGGTACATGGGCATTTCTATGCAACAAACCACTGGATTTGTTGCAAATCCTTACCTACTAACATTGGTAGACTGGGAGATTTGCGCAAAAACTTTTCACCTTCTCAAAGCAGGTGTAACGGAGAAGAAATGTTTTAATTTCTCCATACATTTCAAACTTTGCCTGTGTACTGCATGGTACAGCACATATACACAGTGGAAAGGGTATTAAAGCAAAGTGTTTGTACCAGAAATCTCCCTTTCCAGTACAAAATCTATGCTTCACAGAACACACACACCCTTGTGTGTGCAAGGATGTATGCTTTGGTGCATGGCAGTCTGACATGCACCAGTGCATGGAGAGAAAAATCCCTTAGTAGATATAGCACTTTTCTGCTCTCTCCTTTTCATGCTCCTTAGTACACCAATGCTGGTTGCTGCATTGCATTGTTTTAAAAGCTAGTAAATCTGCCCTAGAACTGACAATATTTACATGAAGTTTGCAAGTGAAATGTTTGCAACTTATCATACCCAAATAAACTCCAGGAGAGATGACACCTAGGTAGTATGCTAAACAACATATTCAGACAAGGCAACTGTTTTGCAAAGTTGGTGACAAAACACCTATGCAAAACCAATATAGCTCTTGTTCCCTATGTTTTACATTTTCAAAAGAGATTAATTAAGTGGTACTTTTATATTGAAGTCATTGGTTTTTGATGACACAGGCAAAAAATGCTATCATGAATATATGTTTGAAAGGATGAAAAGGAAATTGTGGGCAGGAAACGTGAAAGGAAAGGCAAAGTAAAATGACAAGTGAGGGTCTGAACACCAACCCAAAGACTCTCACACAAGCATCTCAAAAGGGGAGATGCAGAAGATCAGCATTGCAAGAGTTCCAGCATTTGTTGAGGCAAAGGGCCACTCACCTCTTTGTTGTTGGCGTCAATGGCAGAAGTGTGTGAGGAGAGGCCAGGGAGTGTGGGAGCTAGAAGAGCAGGGAGATGGAGAGTCAATTTCCTAGCTCTTTCCCAGTAGCTGCTTCTTGTGTGATCCAATTAATGATTTGTTGGTACCAACCTCTGTTGTTTAGAGAACCTTTGTAACAATGACAGGAAGCCATATGCTCCTGCTCGCCTCACAGAATTATTCTGCCCCCACCCTCAATTGTCAAAAACTCTCCACAACATTCCTACAGTGGCGCATGGGTGTCCACAAACTAATACAATAAACAGTGACAAAGTACACTCAATAAATAAGCGTACAAGCAGATATAATCTTACTAGATAAGATTATATCTAGGACACTACATCTTCTCCCCTCTTATAAAAAGATTAAAACATCACAAAGTCCTCACATTTAGTAGGCATTCTCACACTGCGAGATGGATGACATTGCACATTAGATCATACATTTTCCACTCATTCAGAATCACCCTCTCCCATGATGCCTGAACAAAGCAAATGGCTGCTAGCATTGGCTGGCCTTTGGTGTTTTGTGGGAGAATTAAATGCATTAATCCAGATCATCCAAACTACTCTCAGAACCTTCTTTACAAGTGGATCGATGGATATTTCCTGTCTCACTGGGATGAATACGTACTGCACAAGACACATTCCACTATCCCCCATTTTCTGATAGAACGTCTGATCCATTTCTCTTGGCCACACGTAAGGGTTCACTGAATTTTGTTTCACCTGTTCTGACTATCGGACGCTTGATCCTTATCATATCACCTACTACTATACTGGATCAAGCTACTGCTTTACATCGGTCATAATATTGTTTCATTTTAGACTGTTTTGTACTAACTGTTTCATGCAACCTGTCCTTTGTGTTGTCTCGAATTTTAGTAGTAAGTAGATTATTTTTAATGCAATACTTGAAGTCTATTTAGTTGTGGGTGTATGTCCTCTTAACATTTCAGATGGTGTGACACCTGTGATAGTGTGTGCTATTGTTGTGTCATATGTCCATAAACGGTTGCGTAAAGCTATTCTTACATTAATTTTTCCCTTCAATGCCAATTGAATAGTTTCTTTAATGTACTATTAGCACCTTCCACCTACCTATTATTTTGGGGATGATACAATGGTGATTTGCACATGTAGGCATTGCAGTGGCAGGCCTGGGATAGGTTTGAAAGGCTTCTGCTAAGGAGAGCCAAAATGGATCCCAGATGCTTGCACAGACCCCAGGAAGATGACAACAGACCAGGAACCAGCCAGGAGGACCCACACAAGACCCAGGACAGGGAGAAGAAGAAAAGAAAGTGTTGCTTCAGTGCAGAGGAGCAGGAAATTCTGGTGAAAGAGGTGACGGAACACCAGCGCCAACTGTTTGTCACCTCAAAGTTGCCAATCAGTAGGAGAGAGGCACTATGGCAACAAATTGTTGACAAGATAAACAGTGTGGCAGAAGTACGGAGAACAGTCATCGAGTGCAAGAAACGCTGGCATGACTGCAAGCGCAGGACCAAGGAAAAGATGGCCAGGAACAGGAAGGCAGCACTGCAGACTGGAGGTGGGAGTCCAGCACCGCAGGAGGCCCTGGACCACATGGAGGAGATGGTAGCAGCCATCATCCCTGAGGAGATTGTCACAGGGATTCAAGGACAGGACAGCGCAGACTACCAGGAGACAACACAGATGCAGGATAACTCCCATGGGGAATTAAAATGCACAAATGTTAACTGCAAGCAAGGGGGGCATACCTACTACACAATGCATGTAAGTCATGATAATCAGGGAATGGCATGGGTAAAAGGGCACAGCACAGGGACATGGCCCATTCAGAGGAAACCTGGGGCACAGTATTACACTACACCAACAACCTTTGCATTGGGGTATGCTGCCATGCCAAGGATGTTGGAAAGGTAAAGCCAGTCCAGGAGGGTAGGGTGCAACGTAAAACTGGCCTGCTGTCACACGTCAGCTGGTATTCTCCCTACATGAACTAGGGCTAAATTAACAGTCTCAGGCCATGTCTGCAAGTGGAATTTAACATTGACAACAGTTGTCACTACCACCTGTGCTGTGTGTGCAGGTCAAGTAGCAAATGGACTAGCAGACCCTCCAAAATGTCATTGGGTCCCTCCAGACCCCACCTTCAGTCGCAAGGAGGAGCACAGATACAGCAGCCATCACAGAGGCCCCACTCACCACCCCAATTGTACGACCTGCCAGCTCCAACCCAGCTGAGGACTCTGACGACACTGGCACCAGCTTTGAGGGAACTGTAGTTGGAGTGCAGAGGGAGCTGGCCAAGGAGGTGCGGGTGGGGATGGAAACTGCCCCAGGGGGGCATAAACCACTAGACACCAGGGTTTTTTTTTTTTTACTTGCGCATAAGTGGAGTGGCCTCTTGGCCAAGGGCCACTCCCCAGGGCGGCAAATGACTTTTAGGCCATTTCTGCCCCCCATGGGGGCAGATCGGCCTAAAATTATTAGGCCGATCTGCCCCCAGTGGGGGCAGAAAACCACTAGACACCAGGTTTTTTTTTTTTATTTGTTTATTTTTATATTTTTATGTTTGGGGAGCGACCCCTTGGGCGAGGGTCGCTCCCGGGAGGGACAAATTGTTATTAGGCCATTTCTCGGCCTTGCGATCTGCCCCCAGGGGTGGCAGAAACCACTAGACCTGAGGGATTTTTTTTTTGTACTTGCGCATAAGGAGAGCGGCCGCTCCCCAGGGGGGGAAATGACTTTTAGGCCATTTCTGCACCCCCATTGGGGCTGATTGGCCTAAAAAATTTAACCAAGGATAATTGTTTTTTGTTTATTTTATTTTTTATGTTTGGGGAGCGACCGCTTGGGCAAGGGTGGCTCCCGGGGGGGGGGGATTATTATTAGGCCATTTCTGCGCCCCCGGGGGCAGATCGGCCTATTTTTATTAGGTCAATCTGCCCCCAAAGGGGGCAGAAACCTTTAGACACCATGGATTGGTGTGTGTGAATGTGTGTGTTTTGCTTTGGGGGGCAGCCCCTTGGGCTTGGGCATGGGGGCACATTACTGTTGGCCATAACTGCCCCCCTTGGGGGCAGATTGGCCTATTTTTGGATGGAAGCCCACCAGAGACCAGGGAAGATTTTTTTTTCAAAATAAGAGGTTGGGGGTATGGTCATACCCCACCCCAAATAAATGGGGGCAAAGTTGTTCTGCCCACCAGTGGGCAGATTGGGCAATTACCCCCGATCCACACCCCGGGGGTGAGAAAGTCTACTAGATGCCAGGGAATAAAAACAGTAAAAGAAAATAGTGGGGTGGTAGCTACCAACCATTAGGGGCCTGGTTATGCCCACACCTGAACTGAAGGGGCTAACAGTCATTCAGCTCTCCCCCGCACACTAAAACATCTTATCCCATGGCAAGCAAGAGGACATTTGATTATTTTTGTTTTTTGTTTTACATTTGGGCCATGAGAGCTTGGTAACTCAAAATCATCCCACTTGAAACGGTGAGGGCTGCATTTTTTTTTTACTTTGGGAAGCTGCAATGTAAAAAAATCCACAAGACCTAGACACATCTGAAAACTAAACATCTAGTTGATTCCAGGGTGGTGTGCTTCACATGCACCCCGCACCATTTGCTAACCCACAATGCCCTGCAAACATGCAACTTTGCTGGAAAGCACACATTTTTCCCACATTTTTGTGATGGAACCCTCCGGAATCTGCAGGAATCCACAAAATTCCTACCACCCAGCATTGTCTCCTCTATACCGATAAAATTTCTGCTGCACTTGTCAGCCTAAAAATGTTTTTTTCAAACTGCCCTTTTGGACCCATATTAGTTCCCCCTCAATTTTGACGTGTTTTTGGCTCTTCCCTGTCACAAACACTTGGCCCACCTACACAAGTGAGGTATCATTCCAATCGAGAGACTTGGGGGAACACTGGGTGGAAGGAAATTTGTGGCTCCTCTCAGATTCCAGAACTTTCTGTCACCGAAATGTGAGGAAAAAGTGTTTTTTAGCCACATTGTGAGGTTTGCAAAGGATTCTGGGTAACAGAACCTGGTGAGAGCCCGACAAGTCACCCCGTCGTGGATTCCCCCAGGTCTCTAGTTTTCAAAAATGCACAGATTTGGTAGGTTTCCCTAGGTGGCGGCTGAGCTAGAGGCCATAATCCACAGGTAGTCACTTTGAAAAAACACCTCTGTTTTCTTTGAGAAAATGTGATGTGTCCACTTTGTGTTTTGGACATTTCCTGGGCGGGCACTAGGCCTACCCACACAAGTGAGGTACTGTTTTTATCAGGAGACTTGGGGGAACATAGAATACCAAAACAAGTGTTATTGCCCCTTGTCTTTCTCTACATTTTTTGCTTTCCAAATATAAGACAGTGTGTAAAAAGGACGTCTATATGAGAAATGCCCTGTAATTCACATGCTTGTATGGGCATCCCAGAATTCAGAGATGTGCAAATAACCACTGCTCCTCAACAACTTATCTTGTGCCCATTTTGGAAATACAAAGGTTTTCTCAATGCCTATTTTTAGCTCTTTATATTTCAGCAAATGAATTGCTGTATTCCCGGTATAGAATGAAAACTCACTGCAAGGTGCAGCTCATTTATTGTCTCTGGGTACCTGGGGTTCTTGATGAACCTACAAGACCTATATATATGCGCGACGAGAAGAGTCCAGCAGACGTAACAGTATATTGCTTTCAAAAATCTGACATTGCAGGAAAAAGTTACAGAGTAAAACGCAGAGAAAAATGGCTGTTTTGTTTTCCTAAATTTCAATATTTTTTTATTTCAGTTGTTATTTTCTGTAGGAAACCCTTGTAGGATCTACACAAATTACCCATTGCTGAATTCAGAATTTTGTCTACCTTTCAGAAATGTTTAGGTTTGTTGGATCCAGCATTGGTTTCACACCCATTTCTGTCACTGACTGGAAGGAGGCTGAAAGCACAAAAAATTGTAAAAATGGGGTATGTCCCAGTAAAATGCCAAATTATGTTGAAAAATTGGGTTTTCTGATTCAAGTCTGCCTGTTCCTGAAAGCTGGGAAGCTGGTGATTTTAGCACTGCAAACCCTTTGTTGATGCCAATTTCAGGGAAAAAACCACAAGCCTTCTTCTGCAGCCCTTTTTTCCAATTTAAAAAAAAAAAAAAAAACTTTTCACTGTATTTTGGATAATTTCTTGGCCTCCCTCAGGGAGCCCACAAAGTCTGGGTACCTCTAGAATCCCTAGGATGTTGGAAAAAAAGGACGCAAATTTGGCGTGGGTAGCTTATGTGGACAAAAAGTTATGAGGGCCTAAGCGCATCCTGCCCCAAATAGCCAAAAAAGGCCTTGCACCTGAGGGGGAAAAGGCCTGGCAGTGAAGGGGGTAAAATAAATAGCACTTACACAACAACTTTGTCTCTGTGTAATGTGACACATCAACTGTGATGGAGTTCAGTGATGTTTACCTCATGTCAATGATTATAGAATGTCAATACAACTGACCTTTAAGAATGTGGGCTGATAACTATGCACTGTGGTCTGGATTGTACCATCATCTGCCCTTCCTGAGGGTTAATTGTGAGGGAAATAGAAACTATACAGTATAATGATGTGTTGGACAGAATAACGCTTCCTCAAGGGATGTCTGAGCCAAAAATTATTGCCTTCAACTTTTTCTTCAAGCCAATCTTTACGTATTTGACCCAAAATTTTCCTAACACACACCATACAGCATAAATGGATGTGTATGAGTGTACGTGAAATTATGTAACCTGGCTGAACAATGTAACAAATGATAGGTGTGAGTTATGTATACCATACTACATGAGATCATACTACCACTCACCTTATAAGGCTTCACTTGAACATCAGGCTGCAGGCAGACTTAACACAGTGTCCTCAATATCAAATCTGGTCCCAAAGTATGTGAGATTGAAAACATACATCAAAAATTAACAACACATTGGGATCTATAGTAACCTTGACTGGTGGGTGCAATGGATGGCAGATTCTTAGCAAAGTAGCTCTTGTGTAGCTGCCAATGTAATAGCTCAATTTGGATTTGGTTGCAGGATGGGACACACATGCAAATACTTAAGAGACACTGTTCTGCCATGGCAAGGCCCTGATCCCCAAGCATGTGACACATACTGTAAAGGATTACCTAAATATTTATTTAACAGTAAAAAAGGAAGACAAAACCTGGGGAAACACCTTACCTAACCTAACCTATCATGACTACACATTACCCACAACAGGCCCTAACTAACCTAAGCTAAACTTACTTATCACATTTAACTAAACGATCTAAACATCAACCCCCCACTCCCCTTATAAGACGGGACACATGGGGGACAACATATACTAACCTAAACACATACTATCTTATACTAAACAAATTTATATTTTTGGGGATTTTTATATTTTATATATATATATATATATTTATTTTTTTTAACACCAAAACCCCAACATCATCCCCCACCCACACACATAATAAAAAACAGATATTAAAAGTATCATACCCCCACCCCCCCACAACACATAACTAAACTAACATCCTATTCTAACCTAACACTAAGCCCCCTAAACCCACTAACTGAAAGAGCCAGGAAAGAGGAGGGAGGGTAGGGAATCATGGCGGAGGGTAAATTGTTTACAAGTTCGCCCTCCGCAGGGTCTTCTTTATAACACACACCCTCCTATTATCTTATGCCACCTACTGCTGCAGCCTGTCCATTTTCCTCAACATACGTTCAATGTCACGTTGCACCTGTTGAAAATCTGTAGGGTCAATGACTGCAGCAGGGGTGGTTTCGGTGCCAGTTCAAGATGTATGTCCTGTTGTTGGTGCCATGTGTGTAGGAGGAGGTGCAGCTGGTGCTGTGGTAGGTCTGGGAGCAGTGGAGGTTAACGGTCCTGCAGTGGTGCCTGCTATGGTTGGTGCCACCTGGGTGTTAGTGGTGGTACAGGTGGTGGTGGCTGTGGTGGACACCGAAGGGCCCCCTTGGGCAAATTCACTCCACACTCCGGAGGCTCTTTCATTGTGATACCGCTGTGCCATGTTGCGGAACCCAGACTCCACATCCAAAATGTGGCAGTAACGCATCCCCCGGCGCTGAAACTCCCAAATCTGAATGGGATTCATATTGGCTGCTGTTAAAAAAAGATAAAACCAAACATTAGGTACTTCATTGTGTGATATAGCTACAGAAGTACATCAGACAATACATCTAATGTACCAGAAACAGGCCATATCATCATACAGATCACAGATTGTCCCTGAGGAAGTACATGCCAACGCAGCCTACACATGTCCTATCTAACAGCACAGCAATGCTCTAAAGAATGTGTAACAACTTAAATGACCTATGCATCATAGTTCAGCCTTTTGTCACGTAAAAAATGCTGCTAGTCCTCCATATGTGACAGGCCAACTAATGACTAACTTCTGGATGACAATCAAGGGCCACAAGATCTCTGATTTGTAAATGGAATTGCCAGGATAGAATGCAGTTGCTAATCATTAGTGGGTATCCTAGTTTTGGACAAGTGATTTACAGATTTACATGTCTGTGTACTAAACGTGGATCATCAGTCCTAGGTACACATTTCATAACCCTACGCCTGTGCCTGAGGGGGGGATGGACAATCAACAAATACTTTCCAACATCTAGGATACCCAGGAAGCTTTGGACAGCTATACATGGGTTTGGGCAGTCCACCACAGGTAAGGAGGATGTCCAACTAGGATACACCCACACCTTGGACAATCACATCCACATTAATGTTTGGAAATGCAGACAATTGTCAACATCATTTCATACCAGTAATACATGTCTCACAACAAGCAGATAGATGCAAGCACACATCTGGCCATGAGCTGCATGCACACCTATGACATTGTACTCAAGTGCCACATACACGTAGCACAACATGTGTAGCTACATGCTGCTAGGAAGTCAAACATACAGTCACACATGTTCATGAGTGAACAGGGAGGCTCAAGTCTGTGGGTAAGACTTTGGCATCCCTGTTCTGTGAAATTCAGGGTCTGACTTGCTGACTAAATCATAAATATGGTCCTCTGCTAATTTTTCCTAATAAACTTTTTATAAACAAATGTCACCCTATTCACATGGCCATGCCTACAGGGCTGCACTACAATCCCAAAATATGACTATACGCTAATGATTGTCCAACTCAAAGATGGAAAACAAATGATACTCCACTCAAGTAACATATCCGATCATTTATCAACGCATCATACCTTGCTATGTGTCCAACACACAGGAGTCAATCACACAACAGCAGCAAAAACAACACATAACAGAAATATCAACACTTACTGGAGATGTCTGGGTCCGCAAATAGAGCCACCTCTCCGATTGTGTAGGGGGCAGGTCCATCTGTAAAGCATGGAAGGGAGAAATGTGCTCAATGTCTGTGCACTGTACAACACTTCCAAATACAATTACTGTGTGTAAAATTAAATCTGAAAGTCCAGCCTCTCAGGCATGATGATACTGCAACCAACATACCACTGCAAACATGTACAGACCCAGTCACTCCAGTGAGTGATACACACATATCTGCACACATGCAGTGGCCCTAACTATCATGTGGTGGCAAACATGCTCCATCATTTGTTTGCAGACTCATTTATGGAGTGTACTCCTCTCATCATTTGTATCAATGAGAAACATGCAAAGCCATTTTTCTGGAGCTCTGCAATAACAGTCACTCAGGTATTGTGGCTTGGGCATCAAAGGACAATCCTTTACTGTGTGACGCACCTGTGGGTTGAATTAGGGTCATGATTTATCATGCATTCTATGGTCCCTTACAAGTAGGGCCTGTGTTGTGTCTAGGTTACATATGCTACATTAACAGGGTACCCTGAGCCACATATGCCCCCTATTACACAATAATAGCAGAGATCCTGTGCATTATTTGGTGACAGTTTGAGGCTAGCCATGGATTGACCAGTTTTCATATTTGAATACAACAAGGAGATATATGTTGTATTTTGAATTCATCCATGTCAGACTGCATGGGCACAGGTGTAGTCATTGCACCTGAAATGTGTCTCTCATTGCCCTGGTTACCCAATATGGGTTTCGGAAATCACAAATGAGCCACATTCATCATCTTACATTTGCCAATTTGGTTGATCAGCTGATATATAGCAAACTGACACTGTGATATTATTAATACATAGTTTAGCAAATGTACCAGTGTGTCAATCATGATGATGTAGGTTTCAATTTGTATGTACCTTCGGAATGACAGCAGTCACAGGAATGCTGGTCTACTGATCTTAGCACACACCCATGTCAGTGATAGCCTCCATATTGGGACGTTAGTTATTAAACATATGCTGCACTTGATCAGCATGGGTGTGCCAAACAAAACTAGCTAAGTATTAGTCAACTTTATATGTATGATGGAATTGGTCAGGGGTCCCTTGCATGACATCATGCACTTAATCCATTGTGATCATGTATTCTCCAATGTCAGGTATCCCATGATGATCCCATAACTTATGAGAAGTACATGGCAATAGAGTAACACAGACGGCAAATGCATTAGCTCGGGGGCCAGCTATTGTGACTAAGACCAATGTAAAACACCCAGGTACAATGAACAGAGGGCCATGGATAGTTGTTACCCCTCAATTTGTATCATTTGCTTCATTTTATGTGCCACAGCTATGGTAAGTTGCACCAAACATTTTGATATGAACCTGTGTGCATTACTTTTGGCATCCATCCCTAATTTAATTGCGGCACAACCAAGTCAAACTATCAGCCCAAGATGTTACCTGAAGTCAGAAATAACTTGTTACGTATGTGTCAGAATCCAGTTCAGACATGTATCAGAAATAATTGGGGGACACATTAATTCTTGAAAATATGTGGATTAAAAATATGTCTTTCCTGGTACACTCACAGACCATGCATTAAACATATGTTAGAGCCACATTTGCATCATCGACTGACGTGAAGGCAGCACTAATTTACAGGCTCCAGTTGTGTTTTGTAAATTAGTGCAGCTGTTGCGTCAACAAATGACGGTAATGTGTAGGAATTATTGTATAACTCACGGCAACTGTATGTTTAACTTGCATTCCACATGTCCAAAAACATTGCCTGCAGCATATGAACAAATCTGCTACTGTCACTACAGAGCATTTAAATGTGCACATTACTCTGAATTATACTCACCAACAGGGCCACCAATCACAATCCCCAGGTGGTCCAGCAGGTCTTACTCCCTGGCAACCAGGTCTGCCCAACGGTGTTTTAGTTGGTGGT
Organism: Pleurodeles waltl; assembly: GCF_031143425.1. Classification (NCBI taxonomy): domain Eukaryota; kingdom Metazoa; phylum Chordata; class Amphibia; order Caudata; family Salamandridae; genus Pleurodeles; species Pleurodeles waltl. Next base: position 603,483,676 of record NC_090449.1, read on the forward strand.
CGTTGTGCGGTGTGTTGTATATTCTTTTAAGATGGTACAGGACCTTTGCCCACCGGAGCCTCCTTGCCTCTGTGTGATACCCCTGTATCACACGGCCACCTACTTCAATCATTAATGGGAAGAAGTGGCACATCAGCCAAATAAACCCCCCCCCAGCTTCTCCTCTCCCATCCTACGTGGCGTACCCAACATGCTTGAAAAAAAAGAAGTAATTAAGGGGTACAGAGGATAATGAAGGGAAAGGAGGAGAGGGAAATGAAAACTAATTAATACTAAAATAGTCCAACTATCCCCAAACTAACACTACCCACAACAGACTCCCAACAGTACAAAGACAAAATTAGACACCAGAAATGACAAAAATACACTTACACAGGATAACACAGACACCTCGGAAGCACCAAAAGACAATATAAAGAACACACAGGAGACAAATTCACAATATGCAAAGTGAAAGTGCACCCACTGTACCAATTCTGTAAGCAGGATATCCTATTACATCACTTCCTGCCTCAAATGCCGTGCGTTTTTATTCTTATGCGTCAAAAAATTATAATGCTTACAGTCTGTGCATCATTTTTTTTTTACCCACATGCTTAGAAATTACCCTGCATCCATATTTTCAATTATTTTTCATAGTTAACCAATTTCATGAGGTACAGTGTGGGAATTACTGCTCAGGGCCAATGGATGTATCATGGCAGTGAGTGAAATTTTTCGACGCACATGCAGCATTTTTTGATGCATGTGTGTCTTTTTTGACGCATATGCATCAAAATGTCTGTCTTTTACTGGGTTTGGGTCATTTCTCAATTTTATTAGTACATGACAGGTGTGACTATACAGAGATACGCTGTTTGCACCTACATCGTGCATTCCGGTGTATGGGCACATGTGGCAGATCATAGTACTGCAGACCATGATCCTCTAGTTGTTGTACCGGATTTGCGCTCTTCACTGATGCAATAGATGCCCATACAAATTGGTATTACCCAGTTTGAGCATGTTGTGCGTCAATAGAGGATAGCAAGGCTACGCAACTCAATACAGTAACTCATTGCCTGTGTGTCAATGTGTGTGAATTGGCTCTTACAAATGTAGTTGTCCCACTGTGTGAACATCACAAGACGTGTTTTCTTAAATGTGCTTGTATGCATGTGTTCTCAATGTGGCCAACCATCAGATGCTATTCAGTGTGGAAATGAGAAAGGAAATGTGTTTGTCATACACGTAGCAACAAATGCTGTGTGAACTTCCCAGGTTTTTTGGGACATAAGCATCTCCAATGACAAACCATGCACAGGATAGATAGAAGACGGTTGATCATGGCAAAGTTCCAAGACTAGGCCATCACATGTCCTGGAATGTTGGATACCAGTTCCTGGGCACTTGTTTGTATACTACCCATGAGTCAGGCATTGGAAAATGCTATGTGGTACGGTGTTTGTGACACGAGTCCCAAAACCAATCCACAAATGTAATGTCACGCCACAGTTTGAGTCATATAAATGACCTATGTTTCTCCTGTGGCAGTGGAAGACCAGCAGACCAAGCAGCACGTGTGCACATATTTCCAGTGGTTAAATTGCACAAAGGTGTCCAGTTCAAGTGTGTGGCCCAATGTTTAGCCTATATCATTATTGGGGTCCATGTTGTCACAGTTACGTGCAGGTCAGCTCATGAGTCTGTGGAGCCATTTCCTGCATTAACAAAGTATCCTTCACAGCTGAATTGAACGAAAGCCAAAGTGGAATAGAAAATACACATGGGGATACTGCAGAAGTTTTATGAGACTGACAAGAGGGCAACCTTGGTGTCCTCGCAAAGTTAAAGAATCAGTCATTTTAAACCGGCAGGTTTCCTCACAACATTTGTACATACGGTGGCCTCTAAAATTCCCACTGCATCCGGGAACATCAGTGCCTCTGTGCTGATTAATCTCACAGCTAATCACCACGCAAGTCCCACCAATATGTTGGGGGCAACGTGAATCAGTGTGTGGACTGTCCAGGTACAAACATGTGTTGACATTTCATGCACATTATCTAAAGTTGTTTGTTGTGCTGGAGGCACCATACCCAATCCATGCATACAGCCATGGTACACTGTCACTATTTGTCACTCATGCATACATGAAACCCAGACAAGGGATAGGACATGATTAGGCTATTTGAAGACCACCCCATGGTACGATAAGTAAACTGATTACGCTATGCAATGTATTTGAGTATTCATTGTAGTCCTACCTGACACAATACCCCAGGAGGAGAGTGAGGGCATGGAAAGCAACTATGAGACAAATATAGCCACAGGGAACCTTTATGGTAATGCAAAGACATGAACCAGTCAGGCTAACAGGATGCAGGGTCAATCAGGAACAAAAATTAATAAGGCAAATACACAGTGAGCAGACTGAGACTGGTCAAAGCTGGAACAACACTATGGAAAATGAAAACTGTATTTGTCCTGTGTGTTGCAACGTTACACAATAACCCAAGGCCTGTGTTACCCCAGTGATTTATATGGCAATGCATAACAGTGATATACACATTATGGCAGTTTCTATGCTGTTCCAGGCAGCTGCAAGGGCAGTGCATGTTCAAATGGCTGGTCTTCATGGAGGTGCACACAGGTGTGTGCAGCTTCAGTCTCTCACACGTCCTGGGGCATACCATACTAAAGAGGGAAGCACACTGGAGTCAGAATGTGAGTATTTGTGTGCGTAGATGAGGGATTATCTGGGTACAAATAGTCCATTTCCAGGGGCCCCTGAAGAAGGGTGGGATGAGACAGTGACAGGACTTATGACCTGGGATGGCATGTGCAGGGGATGTCTTGTGAGAAATGCTAGTCATACCTGGGACACTCGTGCTATCCATTTGCTGCTTACATGGATTTCTTGTCACACATACTCCTTGCAAAGATAGCTGATGTCACACTTACTGCTGTCAAGGGTGTGGTCATACCTTCTTGTTACCAATGCTATAGCACATCCACTGCCTCATGCATCAGGCATTTTTTTCCTTTGTGAATGATGGTATCTTAGTTGTATGCCATATGCTGCAATGAACCATGTTGCCAACATGCATGTGAGGAATAGCTGTGCTCCTTTGCTATTGCCCTTCAAATGTGAAATGGACAGGATATATGTCATTTAGAGTGTGTGTGAAGTTGGGTGTGCATTCATACCCATCAAATGTGATGTGGATTTTTCAGTATCCTAATATGTATTTCTGCAATGCTCCATGAGGCTACACTCTGATTATGACTCTTATGGATAATGTGATGAAAAAATGATTACCCAGACCATGATATAGTGATTAGAATAGGTGTTTATTGACATATGGTAAGACAGTGGTGATGGTGAGTAGAGTTAAAAGAAGTTTTGGACAATGTGTTGTCTCCGACGCAATCCTGCAGCTGTGTTTGGATGGTCCCCCTCATGTTGATGTACAACGTCCTCCTCTTCAGGCATTTTGTGGGTCGGGTTCATAGAGGGGAATGTTCCTCCTTACACAAATGTTGGGCAGGATGGCACAGGTCAAAATGATCTTGCAGACCATTTCTGGTGAGTATAGGAGGCTGCCTCCGGTGATGTCGAGGCACCTGAATCTTGATTTCAGGATGCCAAAGGTCCTCTCGACTATGGTGCGTGTCCTCCGATGTGCCTCATTATAGGCACGCTCTGATGCTGTGCATGGGTTTGCAAATGGGGTCATGATCCATGGCTGGATCCCATACCCCTGATCAGCTGAAAGAGAAAATGAGTGAGAAAATGTTGATGTTGCTTGCACCATGATTATCACTTTGCATGGCAGTTGTTATCTTGTGTTGTCTGTGACTCATCTGTGTTTGTGTTATTGTGTGGATTCCTAGGCTTCTAGGATGACCATCAACATTGGGTTGTTTCATTAGCTGAACTGGTGTTTGGCTGATTGACCGGATGTCTGCAGTATTTTTGTAGAGTTGCAGCACATTGTGTTCTCCCTTGCATTATGTCATGTGAAAGAGGTGCCCATGTGTCTTAACTGGGGGTGACATGATACTTCCATACACAGAATCAATTCCACAGTGGTGGTAACACGGTTGCATCTGTATGGCCTTGACATCCCATCCAATTTAACATATGCAATAGAATTTGTTAAACATCAGTGAGGCCCTTTGATTTGGCAAGGTGACAATGTACAACACATCTCCATAAGTTGTCAGCACTGACTTGTTGACAATTGACTATGCACAAATATCCCATGTGTGACAAGTTCTCTGCAGACCTATTTCTCTCCCCTTGCCAAGTCGACTCAGGTTCAAACGTGTACTTATACTACTGAACCTGTTCCAGTTCAGCTGGCTAACTTGGTTGTGAGGTTGTCGTTTACAGTGACAGAAGGTCCATATGCCTGTACATCTGTTGTGTATATGTGTAATTGTCTCAAACCGTTTGTGTAGGAATGAGCACTTTCAATATTGTCACATCAATATGTGTTCTTTGCACATTCCACTCGCTTATTGGTAGTGGGCAATGTCAGAGCAGGGGTGATGTGAGATATTGTTACAGCCTCATTGATTCCATGTCACCTTCATTGTAGTCATCATCATAATGCTATGTGTCTCATGGTGTTTGACCTGCAGCAAAACACATTGCACATACCTTACACAGTACTTATTGGTTGGAAGGGTGTTTGATTGAGTGTTATTGATGTGATATTGAAAGATTAATATTTCAAGTTGTACTGCCAGTTAAGGCCATGTCATTGTCATTGTGTTGTTTTTAAATTGTTCCCTTGTGTCTGTGGACTGGCATCTGTTGTTATTTGCATCTGTCATTTGTCCCTAGGTGTGTATCTCATTGGGTGAGGATATCAAACATGCCTAGCGGTGTCACAACCTCAGTGTCTTCCTGGCTACGTGTCAATGTAGTGGTGTATGTGTTGTTTGTCCTAGAGGGTTGCTTTGCTGTGTGTATATAAGTAGGTTTCTGTACTTACCAACAAGTAGGCCATTTCCATATCGTTCATCCTGGAAGTGTTGATTGATGGTGCAGTAGCGGAAGATGAATGAATCATGTACACTCCCAGGATACTTTGCCACGATGTTGGTCATCAATCCCCGGTGATCCACAATGGCCTGCACATTGATGGAGTGTGTGTGCTTCCTGTTGCGGTATAGATGTTTGGTTGCAGCAGGTGGCACAATGCGTACATGTGTGCAGTCCCTTGCACCAAGCACGTGTGGGAAGCCATTGATTTGGTAGAAGCCCTGTTTGGTCTCCTGCTGCTTCTGCTGTGTGTTGGGGAAGCTGTTGTGGCGGGTGTGAGGGAGATGATGGCATCCAATACCTTGGGTAGGAAGGCAGAGAATGAGGGCTGTGAGATCCCGGCAACCAGGGCACCAGTGGTTTGAATGGAGCCACTTGCCAACATGTGGAGGACAGCTAGCAGCTTGGTTTCTGGTGGAATGGTGTGGGGTGTCTGCAAGCTGGGTGCCAACTGTGGCTCAATGCTGCACAGCAGCTGCTGAATGGCTTGCCAGTTGAGTCTGTACCTCTGGATGATGTCTTATTGCCAGAGTCCCAGAAGGGTTGTCCTGGTGCAGAATATCCTCTCCTGACTGCAGCGTTGCCTTTGGGGTCCCTGCTGGTGTTGTGAAAGCTGCTGTTGTTGGTCCTGTGCTCTGCGTCTGTGTGCATGCTAGATGAAAAGCACCCCCATGTCTTCCTTTTGGAGCTCTGCTGTTGCTTCTGTGTGTTATTCTTATGTACTGGTGTGTTTGCCCCATTTTAACACCTGCCCTGACCCAGGTGTTATTTTTTTATGCAAAGCGGGCTGTACGTCATTTTCCGACTGCACCTCCCGGCCGTGCAGGATTTTTGCACGGTAGTATAAATATGGCCCCCAGGTGTTTAAGTCATTTTTTGGGACAGGAACGCCTACCTTGCATGTCATTAATCCAGAAAATGACGCACACGGCGGACTTTTGACATTCGCGGGCTCGGGCGTCATTGTATAAATATGGTGCAAGTTTTGCGCCAAATGAGCGTCAAAAAGTTTGACGCACATTCGGCGCAGACAGAGTATAAATATGCCCCTAAATGTGCCAAACAGGTGTAAGCCAATCATATCAATTTTAAAGAAGAGAGTAAATGCACTATAGCACTGATCAGCAGTGATAATGTGCCCAGAGTCCTAAAGCCAACAAAGGAGGATCAGAAAACATGAAGAGGAATGCAAACTGTTTGGGGATGACCCTGTAAAAAGGGCCAAGTACAATACTTATGAAAACTCATAAATAACACATTGCAATAGCCCGGCTTTGCTATTACCAAAGCTCTTCTCTGTTACACACAACATGTGCAGTGGAGCAAGGGTAGAATATTTTAGAGCTTGGATACCTGCAGATTTATATCCTTGAGCACAGAATTGTTTGGACTAAAAAATGACACATGGATGTAAAACCGAATACCCATGTTTTTTGTCTTTGTAGATGTGGCTAGCAGGCTTCTCAGTATTAGTGCCCATGGAAAGGGGGTGGTTTTCTTCTCTCCATCACAGATGACCAAGATCTCAGTCTTTGCTTCATTGAAGCACAAGAAACTTTCTTGCATCAAGTGGTAAACATTACACTATCTCTCTCACACTCCCTATAAGCTTGGCTCCTGCTAAACTATAACTTCATGTTCCTGTTTCCCTCATTCATGAGAAATTGTCTCATTTCTCTTTCCCTTTCCCTTTTATCCGTCACCTCGTAGGTTTTGACTACAGGCTTATCAGGGCCTGCCACACCTGCCCTTTCTTACGTGTCCATTACCTCACTCAGCCATACTATCGATAGGTCCACTCCAAGAAGGTATGTATTGTGTGACCTATTTTTTTCTCATCGATCTCTTCATTCACTGTTTATAAACCACTCCTCTAGACTTCTTGTTCTTCTTTTTTGTTTCTAATTTCATTTTTTATTTTTACTTTTCACTCTATTGTTGGCTATTCACAGCCATTGTTGTCTCTCTTCCCAGTTCCAATTGACCTTCTAAAGCCCATTCAGCTGATCACGGGGCACCCTCGTTACTTACCTTCGTCACGTACCATTCTGGCCGGCGGCCCGGTATGAGCAACGTACTCGGCCCCTTTTGCCCCTTCCTTCGGTCCATTCACTAATCCACCTCTTTTGACTTTTTAATTCCGCTGTTGTGTTCTTACTCATCCACCTGTCTGATCTCTCTCTCAGCCCTTCTTTATTTTTCTACCTGTCTCACCTCACTTTAAAGTCTTTGTATACTAACTCCAGAACAATGCTCTTTCTGTCCACCATAAACTCTGGGTATATACCTCTCGAAACTTTGGTCCTAGATCACGTAGCACTCGGTCACGGTGACTCACTTTCTTTCTCATGCTTTGCACTTTGGGTCCCAATCACGAATTTTGCTTGCCGTGCTTTTCAACACTCACCTACTCACCTTTTGAGGCCCACGGAACTCACATATAGATCACTGGTCACTGGTATCCATTTTTGGAGTCTTTCCCACATGCTCTCCTATGAGCCTACTTTCGAGTCCAAACATTTTTGTATGCCAACATTTTTTTGCTTTCATTACTGTTTTGCAGCCTTGATGAAGTCACCTGTGTGCCGAAACACGTGTTGGCTGTATCTCGTTGATGGCACAATGATTTCTAGCATCTACAAATAAAGACACTATCTGCAAACAAGACCGGAGACTCCATTCAACTTTGCACTTCAACAACATACTATCAGGGATACTTATCCCTGCCACACTATTGGACTACACATTCTGTGTGCTGTGGCCATCTTGTCCAAAAGTGGTAAACATAATTAAGCCAAGTTGAGGCTTTGTTCCCTAGAACTCCTCCAATCTGATGAACCATTATGGCGGTCATTCTGACTTTGGCGGGCGGCAGAGGCCGCCCGCCAAAGTCCCGCCAGCAGAATACCGATGCGAGGTCAAAAGATGAGGATGCCGGCTCCGAATGGAGCCGGCGGAGTGGAAGGGGTGCGACGGGTGCAGTTGCACCCGTCGCGATTTTTAGTGTCTGCTTGGCAGACACTGAAAATCTTGGTGGGGCCCTGTTAGGGGGCCCCACGACACCCGTTACCACCAGCCAGGTTCTGGCGGTCAAAACCGCCAGAACCAGGCTGGCGGTAAGGGGGTCGGAATCCCCATGGCGGCGCTGCCTGCAGCGCCGCCATGGAGGATTCCCCAGGGCAGCGGGAAACCGGCGGGACACCGCCGGTTTCCTGTTTCTGACTGCGGCTGTACCGCCGCGGTCAGAATGCCCATGGATGCACCGCCAGCCTGTTGGCGGTGCATCCGCGGTCCCCGGCCCTGGCGGTAGTCAACAGCCAGGGTCGGAATGACCCCCTATGTGTTGTCATACTTTTGAAAGTGAAGCCTGTGCAGCCTTAGGACCTGGGTGGGCAAGGCACATATAGGTCGAACTGTAATGGCAAGAATGATGAGCTTCAAGATACTCCATCAGTCAATTTCCAAGCCTTTGATGTTGCAGAGAGATTTCCTTCTTGTTGGCTGCAATATCCAAGGAAGCAGCAGATCTAACCTTGGAAGTGCTATCCTATGATACCTTCCAAGTCCTGTATCCTCTTCAGTAGTGTAGAGTGGTCAATTGTGTCATTTGCATTTGAGAGATTGAGCAGAATCTAGGTAATTGTCAGTCCTCATCCATTGCAATAGGGATTTGTTCTCTAATATTGGCCAATGTGGTTTATCCTTTTCTAAAAGGTTGGTACTCTGAGTGCTGGCTATGATGAAGGTGGGTTTTGTAGCTATTCATATTATAAAGTGACAGTGTAGGTGCCAATCTCCAGTACATACGTTCCTCTCTAAAAGCTAGTACACATAATTCTGTAAATATGGTCGCTGTATGCTTTGAAGTTCATACTTAAGCACCTGCATTGATGTCATACTGTTAATTTTCAGACGTAGGTACATATTTTTACAATGGTTGGTGTTTATTAGGCCTGGGCTTCGAAATCTACTCCGCTGGCGGAGTTTGTGGAATTCAGGACCTTCGTGTTACGTTAGTATTGCGGAGTTCCAGAATTCCACAATCTGGCGCAGGGCAGAGTTCGTACGTGCATGCAAGGTTATGTTTTGGTGCACTCTCGTGAGCGCCACTATACTCCCGGTCCGCTAGTGAGGGTGCACAAGACTTTGCATTCGAACGCACTGTTTTTAGCCATCAATGTGAGACTTCGCATTTACTTGTGCTGCTTCTGGTTGCGACAGCAGCCAAAACAATCCCGTTCGCAATCGCAAATGCACCTGGAGGGGATTTTCTACTCTAGATACATCTAAATCTAGTCAAGATGGACCTTTCAAGTTGTATTTTAGATTGAACAGCCATTTTTTTTTCAAACGGAAAGGAAGTGCCCCAGGTACCCCAACTTCATGTTCCTGTCCAGCAAACCTCCCCCAGTGCTTTGTCCATCTCCTGGTCACTTTTCACTTGGATTACGAGGCAGAAGGATCACTTTTTGTCTCCTGGATATACCTTTGGATTTAAGGACTTTGTTTTTGTGAAATCACATAAGTAAGTTAAAAAACGATTGAATAAAAGTGTTGTTTGTTTGCTTGGGCATGCACCAATATTTCTTTGTAATTTAATTTGATTTTAAAATTCTTATACTGGTGGGTGACCTGGAGTCTGAGTATGGGCCTAGTTAATATTTATTTCGCATTTCATTGATTTTTCATCTTTTGTAAAGGAAAATTTTTGCACAGCTCACCTGTTCTTTTCTACATGTTTGTTACATTTGCAATAGTATTTTACTATGTGGCCTAGATTTCCAAAGAGTCATCTAGTCAGTAGGGCCAGTACTAGTGATCATCAGTGCATGTAATAAATATTTCAGTGGTATATGTTTTGAAAACTTCACTTAGGGCAGAGATGACATTGGATTAAATAAAAAATGTTGGTTATTTTTTGCATTTAATTTTTTTTGCAAAAAGTGTGTATGTTGTGTTTTAATATTTGATGGCATAGGAGGATGTATGTATTGTTGTTATGAAATGTTTATAGGTCAGGTAAGTTTTGAATTTTGCATTGCTCAATTAATGTTCGTGTTACCACCATGCCTCCTTATGGCCAGTGTGTGTGTGTCTGTGGGTGTGTGCGTGTGTTTGTTATCATCCACTATTTGTCTTTGTTTTCCATGCCGTGTGGCCAGAGACCACTTTGTGTAGTCTATGTCCATAGGCTTGCATGCGTTCTTTGCTCTCCATGCCTCCTTGTTCACAGTTGTTGTTTGACAATGTGGCTGGTGGCCATTTTCCTTATCCCACCAGTGTGACTTTGCCATAGTCTTGCACGTGTTCTTCTTTGTTCTCCTTGGTCCTTGTTGTTGTTGTCTGACCATGTGGCTGGCAGCCATTTGGTGCATGTGCATGCCATAGACTTGCATGTGTTCTTTATTTGTTCCCCATGTCTCCTTGCTCCTTGTTGTTGTTTGACCATGTGGTTGGCAGCCATTTTGTGCATGCAGCCAGTGTTCCTTTACCATAGGTTTTCATGTGTTCTTTCTTTGTTCTGCATGCCTCCTTGCTCCTTGTTGGTGTTGTTTGACCATGTGGCTGGTGGCCATTTTGTACATCCAGCCAGTGTCCCTTTGCCATAGGCTTCCCATGTGTTCTTTGTTTACTATGCCTCCTTGCTGGTTTCCCATGTGGCTGGCAGCCATTGTGTGCAAGCAGCCAGTGTTCCTTTGCCATAGGCTTGTATGTGTTCTTTCTTTGTTCCCCTTGCCTCCTTGCTCCTTGTTTGTTGTTGTTTGACCATGTGGTTGGCAGCCATTTTGTGCATGCAGCCAGTGTTCCTTTACCATAGGCTTTCATGTGTTCTTTCTTTGTTTCGCATGCCTCCTTGCTCCTTGTTGGTGTTGTTTGACCGTGTGGCTGGTGGCCATTTTGTATATCCAGCCAGTGTCCCTTTGCCATAGGCTTCCCATGTGTTCTTTGTTTACTATGCCTCCTTGCTCCTTATTGTTGGTTGCCCATGTGGCTGGCAGCCATTTTGTGCAAGCAGCCAGTGTTCCTTTCCCATAGGCTTGCATGTATTCTTTCTTTGATCCCAATGCTTCCTTGTTCCTTGTTGCTGTTGTTTAACCATGTGGCTGGCGCCAATTTTGTCCATCCAGCCAGTGTCCTTCTGCCATAGTCTTGCATGTGTTTAATGTTTGCAATGCCTTTTTGATCCTTGTTATTGTTTTACTATGTGGTTGGCAGTCATTTTGTACATCCAGACAGTGTGTCTTTGCTATTGACTTACATACAAACATCGCTAATTATTGATCATTTATTTATTTTAAGTTTATATTTTTTTTTCTATTTTAATTTTTTATTCTAATTTTTATTCTATTATTTTTATTCATTTTTTATTCCAGTTTTTATTTTAATTTTCAATTTGTATTTCTATTTTAGTTTTTATTTTAATTTGTAATTTCAATTACTTGTTTTTGTATTTTAATTGTTTTTTATTTTGTAAAAAACAATTACAAATATTTTGTAATTTTTATTTTTAATTTTATTTAATTATGCACTTTGCCTTGGTCCATCCATCCACATCCAGTCCTCCGTCCATCCACCAAAGATGCACAGCTGCACTACAGCTTTCGTGTAGAATGTGTATACTATACAGAATGTGTATTATTATACAGGTGTATAATAATTCCATTTCCTCCTGGACATCCTGGCTGCAGAGCATTGCAGACAAATCAGCAGTATAATTCATTTTTTTAATGATTATTCCATTTCCCCTGGACCACCTTGCGGCCATAGGTTTTTTTAAAGGATTATTCAATTTACCCACACACCTCTCTCTGACTACCCCAGGCGTCTCCTTCAAATCTGATGGATATAAAGCAAAGAGCTATATCTGCATGTTGTGCTGCCTGATTTGAAATGAAATGTTATGGTGTGATGGTGTTGTTTGACTTTACAATGTTTGATTAAATTGGTATTTATTACATAAGTAACCGACTGCACTAAGACTGCATTTGTCTGTACTATTTCAACCTATGGCAATGCCATGTTTCACTAACTGCTTGGTTGTTTTTAATTGCATAAGATAAGAGACCTCACATAACTGCAGCAATGCCAAAAAGAAGGCCTTACAGTTACTTTGGTCCTCCAAACTATCCCTCTTGTTCATCTTAGTGCCACTGCCAACTTAGACCTTAAGATGGCCCAAAAGAAAGTTGCTCCCAAGAAAGTGGCCTCGGAGAAGAAGCAGCTTTCCAACTGTTGTGTGCCAACTGAAACCTTTTTCTGGAGACGTGTGCTTGCCACCCTGGCCTCCAGGGAGGATCCTGGGAGCAGCACCCCATCTTCAACAGCACCACCCCAACCTAAGTCCAAGACAATGTCTGTCAATGAGGCAGCTACTGCAATCATGGCAACAATGGCAAGCAGTGACGTTGAATTGGATGTGTCCCTTTGGCAAAGTAGTACCCAATCTTTTCAGGAAACAAAGCAAAGTGGACAGCAACCTCAGCCAGCAATAGTAAATCTTCCTGAAGTTGGAGCAGAACAGGGGCTCAAACTTCCTGCTGAGCAAAAACCTCCTATTTTGAAATCAATAGCTCCCAGATCTCCAGCAAGAAAAAGGAAGCGTACTACTCCACCATCTTCTCCGAGCACCACTTCTGATGATGATGATAGGGACATGGATTGGACCCTAGCAAAGTCCAGGAGACGCCAGGAGAGGCAAGGGAAAAGAAAAGCTCCAGGAAGTCTTAGGATCATAGAAGGGGATGATGATGAGGAGGATGATGATCATGACAAACCAGTCATTGTGGAAGCTGGCACCGAGGAGTCTGACATTACTATCCAACCTGTTCCAAGAGATGTAGCAAAGGCAGCACTGTCAGCTTCCATATTTGTAAACCCCCATCAGAGATCTGCACCAACCCATAACTTAGTAGTAGTATGCACTGCAGTGAGGCAATCAACACACCCATGAACCTCCGGCTCTTCTTCAGGCAATGGCGGTGGCCTAATAAGAAAGTACTTCTCCCCAGTTTGGGACTTTTTTTATGATTGGCAAACAGGAGGAAAACATTGCAATATGCTCCATTTGCCATACAAGTGTTAGTTTGGGTGAGCCTGGTTAACATTATGGTACTGGAGGTCAGACGACTCATATCAAAAAAATCACACAATCCGATGGGAGGAATACCTTAAAAAATGGCTGAACGTAGTCGCAGTGGTGAAGGGAATGATAGCCAGGAAACATCAGCTCCTACTGCTCAAATCACGGTAGAATGTGAGGAAGAAGAGGGTGGCATCCTTACACAAACCAGCCCTGTCCCCAGCAGTACACCAGAATCACCTGCCTCAGCAACCTCACAATGGCACAGGTACACTCAGAGTCAGATGAAGACAGCACGGCATATGGTTCCTGCACCACAACGCACATTGAGTCTACCTCCACCTACATCTCAAAAGTTGCCTGCTTCAGTGGCCCCACAAAAGATGAAAATCCAGGCTACAATTATGGGCATGTTTTGGCAGGAGGGGCCCTTTGACTGCAACCACCCAATGGTGCTGAACTTCATCCTTTTTTCGTTTGTGAAATGATTGGGATTCTTAGAGTTTGTGGCAGCCATTTAAATGGAGGGATCCAAATCGGACCTATTTTGTCAGAGTTGCTGTTCCAGCACAGCATCATGAAGTGTTGCAATTGGTTGGACAAGCTTTGCAGCCAAGTGTTGACCACACTAGCCAACTGACAACAGACATGTGGAACAGTTGTCAGGCGGCTGATTCCATGCATATCACTGCATTCTGAATCTATTTTGTGGGGGTAAAGCAAAAGCTGTTTACAGGTCGTGGTCCAGAAGAACGTTTTAAGAGCATTGACGGCATGCAGCAATGACTATGTTTGCCATGGAGAAATCACAAACAGCTGCAAACATCTTGGACGAATTTAATAGCAAGGTGTGTGAATGGCTGCGTCCCAGAGGACTTCGAACTGGATTTGTTGCCATAGACAAAGGCAGGAACATATTCAGGCCATGGTAGACGGTGGCTATTTCAGGGTCCTGTGTTTGGCGCTCTGCATCAACCTGGTTGTGCAAGTCTTTGTCAAAAAGAGGCACAGCAACATGCTGACCACCTACAGACAAATCTGCACTAATTTCAGACATTCTTTTAAAGCCCAAAAGATCGTTGTGGATTTTTCAGCGTGGTAACATAGTACCAGTTAAAGCGCTGATACAGGAGGTGCCAACATGTTGGAACTCAACCTATTATATGTTGCAACGTCTGTTTGTACAGTACAGAAAGATCAACGACTATGTCAATCAAAGAGGAGGGGATGCAATTGGGAAGCTATGACCATGGATGCGGACAAATGGGGCCTAGTCAAATGCCTGATACAGATGCTGCTCCCTTTTAAGGTTTTGACACCGGAAGTTAGCAAGAAGGGCCAAGCTATCCTGTTGTTGCATCAGCTACAGGACCAGCTAAAGAAGGTGTCCGAAAGCATCGCACTTGGAGGTGTGATCGAAAACTCAGAAGCATTTGCCTTGGTTGAGAGCCTAAGCTATGGCTTCACTTGTAATGCAAGGCTGCAAAATAACACCCTTGACTCTGGGCCCACTTCTCCTGACTTCATGATTTCATTTCCTAAATTTAGTTTTAAATACTTGCTCACGACCATTGCAGAGAAAAAGTTGATATTGCTAGTTATTATCATATCAGGTCTTCTTTGTTGTGTGTCATTGTCGTAGTCTAGTTTCAGTCTTCCTAAAGTTATGATATAATATGACCCACTAACTCTCTGTTTTCTTTCAATCTAGTTGACATTGATGGATAACCCTTTGATTAATCCTGCAGTTGGAGTTCGCATTGGTGGTAGTGGCACCTTCTGTCTTCCCTGTTAGCATGCTAGCCTGCTACTACTACTACCTATCACCCCCTTAAGATGCCACTGTGAGAAAAACGCTGCAGTAAAGAAGACTCCCTCGCTTCATCTATTGAGGTAAGAGAAGAACTATGGTCTGAAGTTATTTTATTTAGTTAGTAATTAACTCCCACTAAAGAAGAAGTTGTCAATGTGTATCTAGGTTTTTGAAGGCAAAATAGGCAATGGCAATCATCCCCTAGTGGTCAATATAGTTGCAGAAGGCAAAAAAGCAAGGGTATAAGTAAATGATATGCACTTTTTTCGCATATTCAAAAAACAGGCTACACTAAAAGACAGCAGTGCAAACTAAAATACCAAAATAAAAATTTGAAGCATAAATCAAGTAAAATAAATGATCCCCCTTTTTTTTTTTAAACAAATACAAAAACCTACCCTTTCCACCCACAAAACGCCCACCCCTCTCCCAAAACAAATAGCCCTGTCGCCAAAAAGTTTTAAAAAAGTCCAATATGAAAAGTTTTTGAAAACCCATTCCCAACTCCTTCCCCACCCTCACTACCCACAAGTCCCTCCCACCAAAATAAAATATAAAAAAGGACTCAGAAGTGGGCACTGTATGTATGGGTCCGGAGCTGGTCCAGGTTCTGCTTGATCCTAGAGAGGCGGCTCTCCACCCAGTCCATCCGCTGCAGGATACTGTGGAGAAATGCCATGTCAGAGTGGGAGCAGCAGGTGCAGTCAGGGATCCTGACAGCTGGCGGTGGTGCTGGCGATGTAGTTAGCCAGGAGGATGGGGCTTGTGCGCTGCTGAGTTGGGCCCTGGGTCCGAGGCAGCTATTTCAGCCTCTTTCTTCTCCAGGACCACCAGCCACTGGTATTCAGCCTGAATGTTCTCCAGTCTCTGTCACCTTATAGGCAGCTACCCCTTGCCTGTTTGGTAGTCATCCAGCAGGAATAGCTATATTGAGAAAAACAAAAATAAAGAAGACAAAATGTAAACTCTGCTCTCAACAAACACTTTTTCAAAAGTAGGTAGTGGGTGGCACAGTAGAATACACTGCTAGCCACCTAGAAACATTGGAATTTTATGTGATTATGATTAGGAGAGTGACATGGCCAATTTTATTTGTTTACCCACACATGCCTCACTTAAAAAGCACTGACTGTCTAGTAGAAAAGAATGAAGGCAGAATAACACCCGATTAAAAAGACAGTGATTTGTTTCTTTTAAAGGCTTTTCTAGTAAATAAACAGACACTTTTAGTGGAAAAATAAAAATGAATTACCTATCCTTTATGAGTAAGGCATTATGCACTATAGAGCACAAGTTGTGCCAAATTAATGGAGGCATGCTACCCAGCACTTTCAGAACTTTGCTACTATCTGCACCTGGGAGAGCTGTAGTTGACCATTATCTATTTTAAATTCCAATGGCCTTGCTCTTCCCCAAACCTATTTCACTTAGTTTCTACCCTGACTCCAAAGAGGCAGATGAATAAATAAGATATGTCACACATGTCATAAATACAATGTGGATCTATTCATCCTGTCTTTTGTAAGTAGATGGTGGGGAAAATAATGCACTGCACTACAGGGAAAGAAACGGGCTATATAGCTTGCATTTGGCACAATCATCACAGAGTATTCTTTATGCCAAACTTGAAATCAAATCAGGCACTCACTAGTCCCACTTTACTCACTGGCCTCAACCACGACCACAAATTCTTTCCAACAAATTAATTTGCTGGGGAGTAAGGAAAGGAAACTTGACTTACTGTACTGCAGAGTGAGGTAGAGGGTTTAGGTGGATAGGGAGAGCTTTTGCTACAGAAGAGAGGTGTTACACTGATCATCGATTCATCGTGTGCCTAAGCTTTGGCTTATTCAGTCACTGTATAGACCAAAGTCTAAAGGGATAAATCTGAACAGGCATAAAATAAATCTGTTATGGGAAACCATGAAATATATTTTGGAAACACTTCACAAAGCCATAAAAATGTGACACATGCCAAGAATGTTTTTTTCAATTTGTTTGTTAGGCTGTATTGGAAGAACTTGGGAAAGAATAAAGGAGTGAAGTATTAAGAGGTGACTGAGTGGGCGAAGGAAAAACAGCACACCTTGTGTGTTCGGTTTACAATGCACTTAAAACTTTGTAAATGGTGCATTAACTGAAGCAGATGCACATTGCACAGCCAACACTGCAGGCACAAATTGAAGCATACTGCACTTCGTTGGTCATGGGTAGGGAAATGCCATGGGATGGAAGGGGTTAGATGAATGATGATGATGGGTGGGATACATATCTGCCTTGTATGACAAATATAGTGAGTCAAGGGATTAGTACACAAAGTGAAATACCCCCCATACTTTGAACATAGCTTTGATTAGCATAAAACACAAAGTAAGCAAAATAGGTGTGCAGCATGCCCCTCTACAGAAGCTTTACTTTCTCCCATCCAGTGTTTCACCAAAATTCACAATCCATTATCCATTCATTCAGTATCCACTATCCACCCTTTCCTTCAATCATCCTTTCACCCATCCATCTATTTACCCAATAGTTACTCACCCATGCATCATTTCACCCAGGCCCGCTTCCTTTCCTTTCACTCATTTCACCCATCCTTTATTTTAACCTTCTGTTCTTTCTGTTTCGATAAAGCCATCACTTATTTTTTAGCATACAATAAGTGTGCTTTTGCTGAGTTGCAGATAGAAGATGCCATAAGTAACCCAACCACTGCTGTAGCTGTAACATAGGGGGGGGGTCCAATCACAATCACTACAACACCCTTGTATCTAGTGAGTAATATTAATTGTCAATAAGCAAGCAATGTGACTTACCACCACCCATTTCTGCCGTCACTTTTCCTTGTGCTCCATCTACTCCTTCAGCGGAACTTCAGCCGACTCCACTGGTGGCCGGTGTGGCTAGAAAAGTACATTGTACAGTTTTTAGATGCCAGGTACACTTCCTGTTAATTTTTTAATTTAAAAAATGCAACCGCAATACATCAATACAGTTCAGTTAGCACTGCAGTATCTTCTATCAAAAATATCACTGTGGGCATTTTGTTGGTTCACAATGTTAGAAAAGGCAGGTAGTCGGGCCAACCAAAAACTTTGCGCAATAAAGGGGCAGAGCTATAACCTGTGATAAAGATCACTCAGAATCACTGAGGTGCAATGAAGGGGTGGACTAAAAATGGTCAATGAAAGACAGAAAAAAATAGATGAGGCATGAATAACAGGAATTAAACAAAAATTGGATAGGGGAGTTGGAAACAAGAAGACAGTATAAAAAATTAACAAGGCAAAATTAAAAGTAGCATAATAATGTACAGAGGTAAAAGTTAGGGAAATAATAATAATATTAAATAGTAGGACTTACTGGGATGAGCAGAGCCCTTAGCATTGGCATTGGTGGTCGGCGCCTCCCCAGCTTCTGCCAGACCCGCCTCATTGGTGCCCCTCTTCTTGCCCTAGGGTGCTGATGTAAGAAGTAAAGAAGATAAAAAAACTTAGACTTAGATTAGTGGTACAGCTAATCTCCACAAAATTATTATATAACAGACACATGCAGTAACATTATACTTATATCAGTTTGCCTATGGTACTAATGTGATCGACTATCATTGAGTTGGCTATAATCCTAAAATCCCTATTCCAAATTTCCTTAACAAAAACTACATGTGGAACTAATCCATTGCAATGAATGATCTTTGATTCTATTCTCATTTCTCAACCACGAAGATGGACCAACTCAGTCTCTCTTTTTTGCAATGAATAGATGCATACTAGTACTACACATCACTGTGAAATTTCTTGGGACTGTATGAGCTACATAAAGGAAATCACAGAGAACGTTATCTAACTGATATCACTAATTCACTATGGTGACAGGAGGACAGAGGAGTCTGCATTACAATGGATTCTTAAATAATCAGCCAAAGTGAGTGCCTACAAGTACGATGATGTAGCGCTGAGCACCTGGCTAGCTCTAACTGGATGACAAAATAAATAATATTCTTAAATTAAACTAAATGTAACTTACATCTGAGTGTGAGCAGCATGCTATTCGGAAAACAAGTTAGCATTGTAGAACACAAACACAATATTGGGGTTAATACTCATGAGCCTTGGACTCTCGAAGCCTAGCAGGTCAAGCAGGTCCGTCTTGCGGCTGATAATATCTGTCTAGTGATGCATCAGCTGCTGGGTGGTGCGCTGGACCTGAGTGGTGCCCCGACACACACCTGCACACCACAGCCCAATGCAGTTGACGCTCCCACAGGGGGTAACCGCTCCCAGGCCTGCTTCCCTCCGCCAGCATGGAGGGGAGGTGGCGCTGCACATAGAAAACCAGCGATGCCACCTCTTCCTCACAAAAAATGGGATAGGGCTGCACCCCTTGGCGGCATCATTGCCTACAAAGTAGGCGGCTGCTGCTGGCTGTCTGGGGAGGCCTGGCTCTGCCACTCGCCTGTTCACAGGCACCGCTCTGCCATGGTGCTGGATAGTGGAGTGAGGAAAAGAAACAGAGGTGAAGGAAGGAAGAAATAACTACAGAAGTAAAGGGAAAAATAAACAAAAATACAAAAAGTCACAAAAAGCACAAAAAGTGAAAAAAGTACAAATACACTGGCACAAAAAGACACACTAATACAATAAGTAAAAATGGGGGGTAGATGAATAACAAGGGTGGAGGATTGAAAAGATTATCAAAGGATGAAAATAACAGGCCCATTACCATATACAGAGTGAAAAACAAGATAGCTGTGGCCATGCGAACTGCGTGGTGCTGTGTGTGTGCAATTTTGACTGTGAGTATGTACTTTGTGTTTGACATAAAACGCAATGCAAATGGGAGCAACAAGGAACTCTGCCCGCCCGCAGAACTCCGCGTAGGACACCAGAGTTTTTTTTCCACTGCGTGGAGTTCTGTGTAACATGACTCCACGCATTCCACCCAGGCCTAGTATTTTTATTTGTATTCTATGTAATCAGTCTTTTGACTACTTCATATTATGTTATGTTATTCATTTCTTTTATCTTTTACGTTTATTGAACATTTAGTGAGCACTCGTGTGACCTGTAGTCTTGTCCTGTTGCCTGTTAAATCTGATTTGCACTACATAAAACTGTTAATAAAATAAATGTATATATGTAGCCCACCAACTTCCCCCACAAAATGTTTTTAGTGAATATGCATGTGTGTGTATTTATGCAGGTCTTTACTGGTGTTCTTGAACGCCGAGACTGATTTAAAAAACTAAAAACATATTGTTCTCCACTCCATTTGTGAACTCCCAATGCTTTGTGTGGGTACCAGGGCCACAGAGAAATTGATAAATCTCACCTCTCCTTTTAAAGAACTATCAGTGTGGGATGATCATCATAGTGAAAGGACATTACTGCTCAGTACTATGAGGTCTTGTGATGCTCTTTAGTTCCTGGGCCCATTGATGATCCTTACTGTTAAGGCAACTTAAAACACTTTAGTACTTACTATGACCACTAAGGCCTTCATTACAACTTCGGCGGTCTTTCCAAAAGTCCGCCAAAGCTGCAGGCGCCAGTATACCGCCAGTGCTGGTGGTATATCTGGCTCCCTATTATGACTTTTCCACTGGGCCTGCGGACAGTAACAGTGCTTCCGTCCGCTGGCCCAGCAGAAAAGTCACATCAACATTGCAGCCGGCTCATAATAGAGCCGGCGGCAATGTTGATGTGCAGCGGGTGCAGCTGCACTCATCGCGCATTTCACTGCCCGAAATTTGGGGAGTGAAATGAGCGATGGGGCTGTGCCTGAGGGCCCCTGCACTGCCCATGCCAAGTCCCCCTTACCACCAGCCTTTCCATGGCGGTGTTTACCGTTGTGGACAGGCTAGCGGTTGGGGACTCATAGGCCCTCATTACAACTTTGGCGGGCTTTCCAAAAGACTGCTGAAGCTGCGGACGCCAGTATACCGCGGGTGCTGACGGTATATCTGGCTCCCTATTATGACTTTTACGCTTCGCCAGCGGATGGTAACAGTGTTTCCGTCCGCTGGCCCAGCGGAAAAGTCACATCAACATTGCAGCCGTCTCATAATAGAGCCGGCAAAATGTTGATGTGCAGCTGATGCAGCTGCACCCGTCGCGCATTTCACTGTCCGAAATTCGGGCAGTGAAATGTGCGATGGGCTGTGCCTGGGGGCCCCTGCACTACCCATGCCAAGTGCATGGGCAGTGCTGGGGCCCCCAGGGGCACCCAGAGTCCCCCTTACAGCCAGCCTTTCCATGGTGGTGTTTACCACCATGGACAGGCTGGAGCACTGCTGCCATGGGGATTATGACTGCCAGGCGGAAGCCCTGCGGTATGTTGGAGGGGCCGGCTGTATGGCCGTGGCTAATGCGCCACAGTCATAATAGCTGGCGGAACACCGCCAGCCTGTTGGCAGTGCTACTGCCAGTTTACCGCCGGCCGCCAGGGTCGTAATGAGGCCCATAATCGCCCTGGGGATTATGACCGCCAAGCGGAAGGCTGGCGGTCTGTTGGGGAGGCCGGCGGTATGGCCGTGGCTAATGCGCCACGGTCATAATAGCTGGCGGAACAGCGCCGGCCTGTTGGCTGTGTTACCGCCAGCTTACCGCCGCCGCCAGGGGTCATAATGAGGCCCTGAGTATCATTACTACTTGCCGCCATTGATGGTCATTAATGCATGGGGACATTAATGCATAGGACCATTGGCATACGTTTCTGCCTAGATCTATTAAGCGATATAACTTCCTGGCAACATTGATGTTCATCACCACATAAGGTCAGTATTGATGCTCCCTAATGCTTGGCCGCATTGATGCTCAGTGAGGCTGGCTAGGGCGATTGAGAATGAAGACAGTGATGCTCATTGAGGCTGATTATTGTCAGGGAACATGTAGGTTCATCGAGCCCTGCGGTGGTTCAGGCGTATTAATACTATCCTCAATTACATTTCCATGCAGACCTGGGCCATTAATTCTTATTAACATCATAGTGCATTAACTTTCCTTACTCACTGAGCCCATAAATCAGGCCTGGACCATATGACCCATCAATGCATGGAGCTGTTACGGCACATATTTACCAGGTGAAATGTATTCTTATTAAGGCTTGGCTACAGGTATGCTATAGCATTTGGTTCTACACCTCAAGAAAAACCAACTAATATGACTGGAAAAAAATTGAATGTTAAGGTTTAGGTAAGGTGGATGAGTAATGCGATAAGAAAAAGTCAAAAGAAAGGAAAGTCAACAGCCGCTAAATGAGTAATTATAGAGAAAGCGGAGAGAAGAAACTGAGTAACTAAGTGGGTTGCTTAGTTTGTTAAACTTTCAGTGATTCAGTTAGTAATTTTGGTGTGCTGGGAATGAATTTAATGTTAACTATGCTATTGTATTTTTTTATCTTACTGTTATTTCCTCAAAGAGTATGACAGTGGCTGGATCATGAATAAGGTCTGATTAAGCGTTTCGCGAATGGTATTCCCCGTCACAAATGTGACAGATATCCCATTCACTGCAGTACAAGTCCATTATATTCTATGGCACTTTTAACCCCTTCTGTGCCTTGGACAAGGTGATCTCGTCCAAGGCACCAGTTCCTGGGTGCCTTGGACGAGATCACCTCGTCCTGCACCCGGGAACCGGGGGGGAGCGCTAGCGCTCCCCCCATGGGCCCCCCACCCACACACCCCAGCTGTGGATGGAAGGGGAATCCCTTCCCCTTCCACCCCTGACACCCCAACCCCCTCCCCCCCCCCCCACTGCGACTTCAGCATCCCTTAGGCAAGGGTCGCTCCCCTAGGGGGCAAATTAAATTTAGGCCATTTCAGCCCCCTTGGGGGCAGATTGGCCTATTTTTATGAGGCCAATCTGCCTCCAAGGGGGACAGAAACCAATAGACACCAGGGAGTTTTTTTTTGGGGGGGAAATTGGCATAAGGCATAAGGGAGCGACCCCTTGGGCAAGGGTCGCTCCCGGGGGGGCATTATTTTTAAGGCCTTTTCTGCCCCCCCTGGGGGCAGATCGACCTACTATTAGGCCGATCTGCTCCCAGAGGGGGCAGAAACCTCTAGGCACCAGGGATCTTTTTTTTTTTTGTTTTGTTTATTTTTATGAGGCCAATCTGCCCCCAAGGGGGACAGAAACCACTAGACACCAGGGAGTTTTTTTTTTCTTCATGAATTTCACGCAAGGGGAGCGACCCCTTAGGCAGGGGTCGTTCCCCTGGGGGGCAAATTTATTTTAGGCCATTTCTGCCCCCTGGGAGGCAGATCAGCCTATTTTAATTAGGCCAATCTGCCCCCAAGGGGGGCAGAAACCACTAGGCACTGGGGATTTTTTTGTTTGTTGTTGTTTTACAGATGGTGAGGGACCCCTTAGGCAACGGTCGCTCCACTGGAGGGGCAAATTGTATTTAGGCCATTTCTGCCGCCTTTGGGGGCAGATCGGCCGATCTTAGGTCAATCTGCCCCCAAAGGGGGCAGAAACCACTAGGCACCGGGGCTCTTTTTTTTGCGCCAATGTCACGCACGGGGAGCGACCCCGTAGGCAAGGGTTGCTCCCGGGTGGGGTTGGGGGGGTGGGGGGGCAAATTTATTTCAGGCCAGTTCTGCCCTCCCTGGGGGCAGATCGGCCTTTTGTTATTAGGCCGATCTGGCCCCAGGGGGGGCAGAAACCTGTAGGCGCCAGGGCTAAAAAGAAATTGGTGTTTTTTTTTGTTTGTTTTTTTAGAGATGGGGAGCAACCCATTAGGCAAGGGTCGGTCCCCTGGAGGGGTAAATTGTATTTAGGCCATTTCTGCCGCCTTTGGGGGCAGATCGGACGATTTTAGGTCGGAAACCACTAGGCACGGGGCTCTTTTTTTTGCGCCAATGTCACGCAAGGGAAGCGACCCCGTAGGCAAGGGTTGCTCCCGGGTGGGCCCCCAAGGGGGGCAGAAACCACTAGGCACCGGGGATTTTTGTTGTTTGCGCCAATGTCACGCAAGGGGAGCGACCCCGTAGGCAAGGGTCGCTCCCGGGGGGGGGGGGGGGGGGGGGTTTGGGGGGTGTGGGGGCAAATTTATGCCACTAGGCACCGGGGCTTTTTTTTTTTGCGCTAATGTCACGCAAGGGGAGCGACCCCGTAGGCAAGGGTCGCTCCCAGGGGGCAGTTTGGGGGGGTAAATTTATTTTAGGCCATTTCTGCCCCCATGGGGCCGGCTGAGTTAGAGGCCAAAATCCACAGGTAGGCACTTTGTAAAAAACACCTCTGTTTTCTGTGGAAAAATGTGATGTGTCCATGTTGTGTTTTTCGGCATTTCCTTTCGCGGTCGCTAGGCCGACCCACACAAGTGACGTACCATTTTTATAGGGAGACTTGGGGGAACGCTGGGTGGAAGGAAATTTGTGGCTCCTCTCAGATTCCAGAACTTTCTGTCACCGAAATGTGAGGAAAACTTGTTTTTTTTGCCAAATTTTGAGGTTTGCAAAGAATTCTGGGTAACAGAACCTGGTCAGAGCCCCAGAAGTCACCCTATCTTGGATTCCCCTAGGTCTCTAGTTTTCACAAATGCACAGGTTTGGTAGGTTTACCTAGGTGCCGGCTGAGCTAGAGGCCAAAATATACATGTAGGCACTTTGCAAAAAACACCTCTGTTTTCTGTCAAAAAATGTGATGTGTCCAGGTTGTGTTTTGGGGCATTTCCCGTCGTGGGCGCTAGGCCTACCCACACAAGTGAGGTATCATTTTTATCGGGAGACTTGGGGGAACGCTGGGTGGAAGGAAATTTGTGGCTCCTCTCAGATTCCATAACTTTCTGTCACCGAAATGTGAGGAAAATGTGTTTTTTTAGCCAAATTTTGAGGTTTGCAAAGGATTCTGGGTAACAGAACCTGGTCAGAGCCCCACAAGTCACCCCATCTTGGATTCCCCTAGGTCTCTAGCTTTCACAAATGCAGAGGTTTGGTAGGTTTCCCTAGGTGCCGGCTGAGCTAGAGGCCAAAATCTACAGGTAGGCACTTTGCAAAAAACACCTCTGTTTTCTGTCAAAAAATGGGATGTGTCCACGTTGTGTTTTGGGGAATTTCCTGTCGCGGGCGCTAGGCCTACCCACACAAGTGAGGTATCATTTTATCGGGAGACTTGGGGGAACATAGAATAGCAAAACAAGTGTTATTGCCCCTTGTCTTTCTCCACATTTTTTCCTTTCAAATATAAGAGAGTGTGTAAAAAAGACGTCTATTTGAGAAATGCCCTGTAATTCACATGCTAGTATGGGCACCCCGGAATTCAGAGATGTAGAAATAACAACTGCTCCTCAACACCTTATCTTGTGCCCATTTTGGAAATACAAAGGTTTTCTTGATAGCTATTTTTCACTCTTTATACTTCAGCAAATGAATTGCTGTATACCCGGTATAGAATGAAAACCCACTGCAGGGTGCAGTTCATTTATTGGCTCTGGGTACCTAGGGTTCTTGATGAACCTACAAGCCATATATATCCCCACAACCAGAAGAGTCCAGCAGACGTAACGGTATATTGCTTTAAAAAATCTGACATTGAAGGAAAAAGTTACAGAGTAAAACGTAGAGAAAAATTGCTGGTTTTTTTCACCTCAATTTCAATATATTGTTTTTTCAGTTGTTATTTTCTGTAGGAAACCCTTGTAGGATCTACACAAATGACCCCTTGCTGAATTCAGAATTTTGTCTACTTTTTAGAAATGTTCCGGTTTCTGGGATCCAGCATTGGTTTCATGCCCATTTCTGTCACTGACTGGAAGGAGGCTGAAAGCACAAAAAATCTTTAAAATGGGGTATGTCCCAGTAAAATGCCAAAATTGTGTTGAAAAAATGGGTTTTCTGATTCAAGTCTGTCTGTTCCTGAAAGCTGGAAAGCTGGTGATTTTAGCACCGCAAACCCTTTGTTGATGCCATTTTGAGGGAAAACTACACAAGCCTTCTTCTGCAGCCCCTTTTTCCAATTTGTTTGTAAAAAAAGAAATGTTCACTGTCTTTGGCTAATTTCTTGGCCTCCTTCAGGGGAACCCACAAAGTCTGGGTACCTCTAGAATCCCTAGGATGTTTTAAAAAAAGGACACAAATTTGGCGTGGGTAGCTTATGTGGACAAAAAGTTATGAGGCCTAAGCGAGAACTATTCCAAATAGGCAAAAAAAGGCCTGGCACAGGAGGGGGAAAAGGCCTGGCAGTGAAGGGGTTAATAGGGTGGGCAGAGGGAGTATTCCATCCTCCAAAATCTAAACCAGGCCCTGAATTAGTAAATATAATAAGTACTTTGTGACCTAGATAACAATAAAAAATTGAATGTTGATAATTATGTGCAGCTAGGTGTAGATTTAAAATTTGTAATGTGATATCCACGTCTCAATGATATTTATATCATTAAAGTACAAATATGTGAAGTAAATTATAGAAATCCTATACTTACCAATGCATGCTTGCCTTCTCAATGTTTTGGTACTTGATAATGTGGCCACAATATTTTTGAGCAAGCTATTTCTTCAGTATTATTCTGGCAATGTACCCTGATTTTTATGTTAAAATAATTGAAAAGAAACAGCTGAAAAGTTAGTTAGTGATGTAATTTCGTTACTACAGAACTGTCATGAGACCACAAATAATCTGTAATAAAACCACTAGAGACAGGTTTTTAAGCTAAGATCACAAACATCCATGTTTTAGAAATGATTATTCGGGAGATACACATCGATGTTACAGCTACACATGAAGGGGGGGAAGTTATGCATAGGTTTATACATGTATGACAGATTTTTATTTTATGTTAAAGAGCAGTAATGCAAATTTAAGCCTTTTTGGATTGCATTTGAAAAAAAATATCACAGCGATTTTTCACTGTTTCAAAAACGATAATTCAGTGTAATATAATTTACATGCATTGATAGGTTTTGTGTACAGAGGTGCAACCTGGTTATTTGAAATGACAGAATGTGAGCTACATTTACAATGTTTATTTCCTCCTTTCTTCAGTTTGGCTTGGTATCTGACAAAAAGGAACAGTATGACATCTCACAGTCCATTTTCTTGCTGGGATTTCTTCTTGGTGCCCTGATATTTGGTCCATTTGGTGACAGATATGGAAGGCAACAATATACCAATAGAGCATTGCTAACATATAAGTATCATAATGTAGGCTGGTGCTTAGTTTTGATTAGTATCTGAAATGTAATGAATGGATCTAGGCAATCAGTCAGAATGCTTTCTTTACTGTTTGTAGCTACCGTTATAGGCCCACCCAGGGAACATTCAGTCGCTTCAAGCACCCAGTGCCAACGATATGCTATTGAGTTCAGGCTCTAATTAACCACCCCATTATTTTATCTCTAGTTCTAGCGGAGCAATGTGCAAGGGATGAGTTTTTTTTTTAATTCAACTGCACTATTATGGCTTTCTTTTGTAGCTGACTAAAAAGCTGATTTATAACAATGGCTTTACCTTCTTCCTCTGCCGCAGACGGAAAGTAAGCCCGATCGACCAAAGTTATTTGTAAATGGACTGTACTCTTTATAAAAACATTGATTGTTAATTGCTTTTAAGTTCTGTTTGTAATCAGTATTCTCTAGGTTTGTCTTGATTTTGATCTCATTTAACTGCATTAGACAAACCCTGCATAAATCTGAGTTCTGTTTTTTTATTCTGTATCTTCTAGGTTTATCTCGATTTTGACCTCTTTTTAACTGCATTAGACACACCCTGCATAAGTCTGGAGTTCTGTGTTTCTAATCTGTATCTTCTTGGGCTTTCTTCCCTTTCATCTCTCTTGACTGAATTAGGGACACCCTACATAAATCTAAGTTCTATGTAGTTAATATAACAACATTAATGCACGTGCCAAAATGTTGTTCCAACACCATAAGTGACATCTTAAAGACATCCCTAGGCTGTCCCTCCTTATGCCCAAGGGTGATCTCACCAAGGCTCTCATATAAATTATGACCCTCGATTCCTAAGTTGTGGAAAAAAATTCCCTGCTTCCTGGGCGCTGAGAACTTTTCACCTCATTGTCGGATGGGACTCTGGCGACTGAAAAATCACTCACAGATTCTGTTCCATTGTCCTCTCCCTCAGAAGCTGTCTCAGATTCTGCTATCTCAGTCTCTGATCCTGCCTCAGAGATGTGCCCTATAACCCAAATTAGGGCTTGAGCAGCAGTCATCCAACAAGATCCCATCTCTGCTACTGGCTAAACTGTTCCTCTAAAACACTAGCCTATGTAGAAGGCAGATATGGTCACAAATTTGCTGGGGTGTATGTGATGTGTGCAACAGTAAATGTCAGTCACCTTACCTTCGCTTCTTTCCTCAATCAGCTAGTTCTCTGAAGACACTGAAACCTCCCCCCCAAAAAAGACACACTATTACTTCACCTTGCCACACACCCATTATCACAGCCTTTAGCGCTGGTGGCGCCCAGTACAACATCCATATTTTGTGCTCCCACTCCCATGGCCTCCTCCTCGGATTCCCTCACTATCAGCCAGCAAAAGTGCCCTTCATCTCTCCATAGCCCACCATGCACATACATTTCATTTGTTTTGAAGCGCAGGTAATGGCTAGCTTCACTAATCCACTCAGCTATTCATATAAAATACAGATCTGTTCTTTGCAGCAGACATTACTTTATGGCGTCAAAACTGCCACAAAAGTCCAATCTCTTTCTCTAGCAGGAACATAATCACAAGAGTTATCTTGACATTTATTTTGCTGCCTAAAAGATATATATATATATATATATATATATATATATATATATATATATATATATGCTATACACATATATTTCCTTATATTTCCTATACATATATATATATATATATATATCCTATACATAAATATATAGGGAGTGTCTCTCTCTCTCTCTCTCTCCATATGTATATATAAAGAGATCACTTCTTTTATATGTGTGTGTGGTTTCCATGAGGGACAATCACAGCTCACAGGGAAATCACACATGCATTGGCAAAAACAAAAGTAATCTCTCTACATATATATATATATATATATATATATATATATATATATATATATATATATATATATATAAAATATATATATATATATATATACATATAGATATACACACACATGTATATAAAATATATACATGTGTATATATATATATATAGATATAAATATATATGAGCGAGAGAGAAATCTCTCTCCCTCTAAATAGTCTCTCTCTCTCTTTATATATATGTGTATATAATATTATATATATACACATATATACGTTTCACTCGGCACCAAACCTCTGCTGCACCTCTGACATGGTGCGTGTTCCGACTGGTGAGGACTGCCTAACCAATATCTTCGTTTCTCTGAGTCAAAGTCGGGCACTCACAAGGGGTATACATAAGACAATGTTGCTTAGCGAAATCTATTTATTAAACCACACTTGTAGCAAACAACAGACACTTTTTGGATAACTATCCTTTCTCAATGTCTTTGAGACATGGTGCTCCAGTGGGGAAAACAACTGTGTCTCCCCAGGGGTTTTAAATTAAAACCCCTCGCTGTTGTTGGCCAATGGTCATGCCCCGCACCAGAGAAGATGTGCGTGTGTTGGCCATTGGCCGACACACACCAATAGGGAAACAGATGTCCATTCAAACGAATAACAGACAGGTAGGGCTTAGGCAGCTTTTCTCTTTGAGGGGTGTTGGTGGACGTGCTGACCCTCACAGTATCTCGTCACCAATCTTAAGAAGTACTTCTGACACCACTTGAAGCTTGAATCTTCTTTAGTCCATTAACATATAGCATAGAGCCCAGCACAGCACTTTTCTCTCCTCACAAACAGTTTTGCTGCTACCATGTTAGACTCATGGCATCACATGGAGCACATAAGGATCATGGTTCTACACTGCAGTAGACACAACAGAACGTCCATGCTCTACCCATGTAACACCTACGAGATACAAAGGTGGTCATTATGACAATGGCGGTAACTGTTAAAGTGGTAGTAATTACCACCAAATTATGACCATGGCGGTGATGACTCCCATAGACAAACAATGCACCACACCAACCACCAGGGTGTTAACACCACTGACCACAGCGGCAGCCATCAACAGCCAGGAGGAAGACAAGGTACCGCCCACTATATTATGACATGGCAAACCGCCACGATTTCGAGGTGGTACCAACACCATCAATAGCCTGCCGGAAACAGAACACAGAAGACGAAAGACTCACCATCAGAGACACAGAGAAGATCAATGGCCCCATGGAACCGGAAATTCAAGTCTGCCCGACGCTCCTCTACACCATGCTCCACCTGGAACACCAATGCCGATGAAGACAATGACGGTGAGTACAGCTGCCTAGCACACAAGGGGGGGAGGGAGGAAAAGGAGAGTGACACACACACACATGCACAACACACACATACACACACACACACCATACACACAACCAGCTGCAGAGGAAAACAATCTCACAGGACACACCTCATAATAATGCAAGGACAACATTTAGACATAACTGATATTGTAATTTGATGCCAACAGTCACCATATTGTCCATGTGATAAGAGAATTTTGAGTAAATGTTCAGAAAGGGCCAATGGCCAGTCCAAAGTACAAAAGGTCCACATGGCTACAAGGCACAGTCTAAGCCCCAGGTTGTTCCCTGATGAAATCCACACTACACTATGCAGGGGCATCATGTTGGAAATGGCCAGGCACCTCGGTGTGGAGGGTTGGGGGCAGCTCAGCTGAAGTGGGGAGCTTGCCCACTGGTTCTGGAGGGGCTTCAAACCCATTATCCTTTGCTGGGGAGTGCAAGGTCACAGTCTCTGAGGTGGGGAACTTGCCCACTGGTTCTGGAGGGGGCCCCAGGCCCATTATCATTTGCTGCGGAGTGCAAGGTCACAGTCTCTGAGGTGGGGAACTTGCCCACTGGTCCAGGAGGGGGCTCCATGCCCATTATCCTTTGATGGGGGAGTGTAGGGTCACAGTCTCTGAGGTGGGGAACTTGCCCACTGGTTCTGAAGGGGGCTCCTTGTACAACAGTCCCTTGAGGGTGGGCTACATGCACTCTGCTGGAGGTGAGGGCTGCTTTGTCCCAGCAAGAGGTGAGGGCTGCTGTGACCCAGCTGGAGTTGATGGCTGCTGGGTCCGAGCTGGAGGTGAGGGCTGCTGCGTCCCAGCTGGAGGTGAGGGCTGCTGTGTCCCAGCTGGAGGTGAGGGCTCCTTGCCGCACTGCTGTTGGAGGGGGCCTCTTGCCTCTCTTAGTTGGTGGAGTGGGAACCTTCCCTTTCTTGGGTGGTGGAGTGGGATCCTTCCCTCTCTTGGGTGGTAGAATGGGATCCTTCCCTCTCTTGGGTGGTGGAGTGGGATCCTCCCCTCTCTTGGGTAGTGGAGTGGGATCCTTCCCTCTCTTGGGTGGTGGTAAAGTGGGATCCTTCCCTCTCTTGGGTGGTGGTAAAGTGGGATCCTTTCCTTTCTTGGGTGGTGGAGTGGGATCCTTCCCTTTCTTGCTTCCACTGTCCCCGTGGACTATTTGGCTGAGGTGCTGGGCTGGGTCCTTGTGACCCTGCTCTTATGGGTAGCACGGGGGAAGATTTGGAGGGGGAGGGAACAGGTCAAGTTGGGCAAGGAAAAGCTTCTTAGGGACGGTGGGGCGGGATGAGGGATGGGAGTGGAGGTTGAGGGAGTGGTTGCTGGATTTGGGTGCATGGGCAGTGTGCTGATGTGAGGTGGATGGCTGTTGGGAGTCTAAGGGGCATATTTATACTCTGTTTGCACCGAATGTGCGTCAAAACTTTTGACGCACATTCGGCGCAAACACTGCCCCATATTTATACTTTGACGCCCGACCCCGCGGGTGTCAAAGTTCCACCATGTGCGTCATTTTTTAGAAGGGGGAACCAGCCTTGCGTTAATTATATGCAAGGTAGGCGTTCCCTTCCAAAAAATGACTTTAAGGCCTGTGCCCCATATTTATACTGTGATGTCATTTTGACGAACAGGAGGGGGCAGGCCTTAAAAAACGGCGCCCAGCCTGATGGGCGCCGTTTTTTAACGCCTGGGTCAGGGCAGGCGTTAAGGGACCTGTGGGCTCAGAAGGAGCCCAGAGGTGCCCTCCCATGCCCCCAGGGACACCCCCTTGCCCACCCCAACTGGACACCCAAGGATGGAGGGACCCATCCCAGGGAAGTTAAGGTACGTTCAGGTAAGTATTTTTTTTCGTATTTTTTTTGTGGCATAGGGGGGGCCTGATTTGTGCCCCCCTACATGCCACTATGCCCAATGGCCATGCCCAGGGGACATACGTCCCCTGGGCATGGCCATTGGGCAAGGGGGCATGACTCCTGTCTTTGCTAAGACAGGAGTCATTTCAATGGGGGTTGGGCGTCAAAAAAAATGGCGCAAATCGGATTGAGGCCAAAATTTTGCCTCAGACCTGACTTGCCCCATTTTTTGACGCCCAAGCTCCATTTTCCCCTACGCCGGCGCTGCCTGGTGTGAGTCATTTTTTTTGACGCACACCAGTCCGCAGCGCCGGCTAACGTCATCCAATAAATAAGGCACCCGCATGGCGCTTTGGAATGGCGTTAGCCGGCGTTAAAAGTTTTGACGCACAACTGCGTTGACGCAGTTGCGCATCAAAAAGTATAAATATGGGCCTAAGTGCCTGCGTTTGTGTCTCTTAGGATGGGGCAGACAGGGTGGGAGAGGACACAGGGGACGCGTGGATGGATGTTGTGGAGTTGTCTGCAAGTGAGGTGTGTGTGCTGCTTGGTGTGGTGATGGTGGTGGTGGCTGTTGATGCAGTGCATGCAGGTGTGAGTGAGGATGTGACTGTGAGGGAGGAGGAGGATGGGAGACAGTGGAGGCAGTGGATGTTGTGTGTGTGAGTGTTTGTGGCCTGAGTGTGCTGCCTGTATTTGTCTGTGCCACTCTTGTGTGATGTTTTGTGTGCATGCATGTCTGTATGTGTGCATGGGATGGGTTGGGGTTGAGGAGACTGGGACCTTGAAGTGGTAGTTGGAGGGGGGATGGTAGGAACAGGGTCAATGACTGTCATCAGAGAGGAGGCCAGAGCCTGAAACGATCTCTATTGGGCCGCCAATCCACTGTGAATGACATCCAGGAATGCATTGCATTGCTGCATCTGGGATGCCAGCCCCTGGATGGCATTCACAATGGTTGACTGCCCTACAAAGATGGATCTCAGGAGGTCAATAGCCTCCTCACTAAGGGCAGCAAGGCTGACTAGGGCAGGGCCTGAGGTGCCTGGGGTGAAGGCAATGGCCACCCTCCTGGGAGAACGGGCACAGGCAACTCAGTGAGGAGCTACTGAGAGGGCGGTACTGGTACAGGGGTGGCGGCTGTATATGTAGCTGAGGTGGTCCCAGAGGTGTCCACCACCACCAGGGAGCTTCCATCGGAGGAGGAATCAGAGTCAGTGTTGTCACCTCCTATCTCCGCCGTGGTGCTCCCCTCACCCTCTGTCCCACCGGTTCCCTTGGCTTCGGTGGACTCTGCCTCCTGGGTCCACAGGGATGCATCTCCCTCTGTCGCAGGTGCTTCTGCTCCTCTGCCAGATGATGCTAATGCACACATGGACAGGATGACACAAGAAAAAAGGGCGCAGAGAGAAAGGGAGCACTGGGTCAATTACAGCACCAACACCGCAGATGGCATACACATTATCATCATTGCACTGGCATTCCATTGGCTTTTTTTACCACAGCAAGATGTGAGCCAACCACTGCCAACTGCACCTCTCCTGGGAGTCACTAAGCCCTGTCTGACTTGGAATGCAACCTAGCTAGGTTACCAGATTTTGCAATACACCCATTATCCTTGAGCTGCATCACGCCGCAATGTCTGAGCTGTCATTAAGTGGCACCCACTAACTGACACCCACCACCAGGATCCCATGCCACCTACCAATTATAGTTGTAACGCCCACTCCATTCACCCCTTAGTGGCTGCTGTGATGGCCTTATGCGCCCATCCAGCTCTGGGTAGGCCACCACCAGTATGCGGGCCATCAGGGGGGTCAGTTTCGGACGGGCAACCCCACCCTCGTCGGGAGGCCATTCCCAGCTTGGCCTCCGCAGTCTTCCGGGCCGATCGTCTCAGGTCCTCCCACCTCTTCCTTCAGTGGGTGCTCCGACTGCTGTAGACCTCCAGGGTCCGCACTTCCTTGGTGATGGCACGCCACAATCCCTTCTTCTGATGGGCGCTGACCTACAGAGGAAACACAGACATGAGGACACCATTACACAGACAATCTAGCCTGTCACACATATGGCACCCACTAACTGACACCCACCACCAGGATCCCATGCCACCTACCAATTATAGTTGTTACACGCACTGTACTCACCCCTTTGTGGCTTCTGTGATGGCCTTAAGCACCCATCCAGCTCTGGGTAGGCCACCACCAGTGTGCGGGCCATCAGGGGAGTCAGTTTCCAACGGGCAACCCCGCCCTCGTTGGGAGGCCATCCCCAGCTGGGCCTCTGCGGTCTTCCGGGCCCAGCGTGTCAGGTCCTCCCACCTTTTCCTTCAGTGGGTGCTCTGACTCCTGTAGACCTCCAGGGTCCGCACGTCCTTGGTGATGGCACACCACAATCCCTTCTTCTGATGGGCGCTGACCTACAGAGGAAACACAGACAGGAGGACACCATTACACATACAATCCAGCCTGTCACACATATGGCCCACAAATCCCATTTCCATCTCCACTGGCACACACATCACCCAGCGCCAACCATGTATACTACCACCAGACATTCCATCCCCCCAGATGACACGATGCTTGCACACACATCTCGATGCAAACTTGTCACATGCATCGTGCCCAAGGTGTAGTCATTTGTTGGTCTGGAGGCCCATACAGCTGTCCGTACTGGGGTAGGACCCCATCCACCACGCGCTCCAATTCCTCCGAAGTGAAGGCAGGGGCCCTTTCCCCGGTTACATGGGCCATGGCAAGATCCAGACACAGGTCATAGCAGCACATGAAGTGTAAGTATTATCCTGTGGAAAGTCAGGAATCAAGTGAGGATTTAGATAGAAAATGGCAGACATGTCCACAGCGGTGTACACCGTTACCGCTGCCGCTGATCCCCATTGGCCACTACTCCAGAGAGCCCCATATTAGCCAATGAGGAATTGCACGGCAGTGCAAGACCGCCTTCCGCCATGATGCCCAATGTTGGCGGAGTTACCTCACTTCCACCTGTCCCTAGATACAGGACAGGTAGTCACCATTTCATGGTGGTGGACTACATTCAGATAATTCATAACTGTGTCATTGCTACAATTTGCACATACATTGACATTCCCACTGTCCCATCCCATCAATGCTCAATGTACACTGAGGTGGTGGTTCCATTGTTCAAATTGTGATGGCCTACTCACTCTTGTGTCCCTCAGATACCTACCACTACAGATGAATAGGAGGAAGAGACAAGCCCCTGTATACAGATCCCTTGTGGACTTGGCTACACTGAAGGACAGGCACATAATAATCACCTATAGACTGGAGAGGGTCACAATTACAGAGCTGTGTGCCCAATTGGAGCCTGATCTGATAGCAGCTATCCGTCATCCCACTGGGATCCCCCCTCTTGTGCAGGTTCTATCAGTGCTCCATTTCCTGGCAACTGTTTTTTTCCTAGTGACAGTGGGCTTGGCAGCAGGAATGTCACAGCCAATGTTCTCAATCGTGCTGGCAAGGGTTTCGTCTGCCTTGGTCAAACACATGTGCAGCTACATTGCTTCCCCCCAGGTGGAAGATTTGGCCACTGTGAAGGCAGGATTCTATGCAATGGGACATATACCCAATATTATTGGGGGGATTGATGGTACACGTATTGCGTTTGTCCACCCCGCCAGAATGAACACGTGTTCAGGAATCAGAAGAGGTTCCACTCACTCAATGTGCGAATTGTGTGCCTGGCGGACCAGAACATCTCCCACGTCACTGCCAAGTATACTGGGTCGGTGCATGACGCCTTCATCCAGAGGAATAACAGCATCTCAAATGTGATGGCACAACTACAGAGGCACAGGGTGTGGCTAATTGGTGACTCCCCACCCAATGGATGCCAGTGTATGCCTTCTGGTGTTAACCCCATTCCATAGTGTAAGGCTAATGTTTGTCCCCCAATACTTGCAGGTGACTCTAGCTGCCCAAACCTATTGTGGCTCCTGACCCCTTTGAGGAATGCCAGGACAAGGGCTGAGAATCGTTATAATGATGCATATGGGCGAGCCAGGAGAATTATTGAAAGGACCTTCGGCCTCCTGAAGGCCAGGTTTAGATGCCTCCATCTGAAAGGTGGATCCCTATGTTACTCACCCGAGAAGGTCTACCAGATAGTAGTGGCATGCTGCATGTTGCACAACCTGGCCCTCAGACGACATGTGCCTTATCTGCAGGAGGAGTAGACTGGAAATGTCCCTGTGGCAGCAGTGGACCCCGAGGACAGTGAGGATGAGGAGGCAGAGGATGAGGATGTGGACAACAGAACATCAGTTATACGTCAATACTTCCAATGACACACAGGTGAGACAGTGGAACCATTCCTCTGAATAGTGATGTTTTCTGTGTGGCTGTAGCAGGATGGCATTCACCTCCTTTGCATCTCAGCTTCTTGTCACCTATGGCTTCTCATTTTGCAGATGTTGGTGATATAACAACTGCGTACTGATGTGATGACTACAGACAGCTACTGGTCATTAATTGTATGCTATCACAGTGTTTAGATCATTTGCACAAGATGTGACTGTTTCCATAAATGTACATTTTCATCATATTATCAAGTTGTGTTCAAGGCTGTTTACTGTAGTGCAAATAATTGACCAAAAAGTGCAATGTAATGAGTTGAGGCCAGGGTATTGTTCCAGTCTGTTTGTAGCACAGGTGCAGTGTCCAAGGGGCCATAGGAAGGGGTGCAAAGGCAGTTCTGAGTGGACAAGGTGACAGGGTGGGACACAAGGGGGACTTTCAGGAGGGTCTCATTTCGTGGTGGTGGTCTTGGTAAGTGTCTCTGGATTCTGTCTGGGTTGCAGGGAACGTTTGCGGGGTGGTTCATCTTCTGCAGGGAGAGAGGTGCTGGTGGTCTCTGGGTCCTGTGGCAGGGCCTCCTGACCACTAGCTGCAATGGAAGTGGTGGGCTGGTCAGTAGACTGGCTAGTGGTTGGGGCCCGCTGGTGTGCTGTCCATTCCATCATGATGTTGGCCATATCTGCCAGCACCCCTGCTATGGAGACCATGGCGGTGTTGAGGGCCTGCAAATCCTCCCTGATCTCCTGATGGTGGTCCTCCTGCAGCCGCTTGTTCTCCTGCATGTTGGTAAGGATCTGGCCCATCTTCTCCTGGGATTGTTGGTAAGCACCCAGGACATTAGTGAGTGCCTCCTGGAGAGTTGGTTCCCTGGGCCTGTCCTCCCCCTGGCACACAGCGGTCCTCCCAATGTCCCTGCTCCCCTGTGCCTCCATCCCCTGAACGGTGTGCCCACTGCCACTGTCCCCAGGTCCCTGATTATCTTGGGGGTGAGGTGTGGACTGGGGTCCCTGTACAGGTGGGCACACTGCTGATTGACGTGTCCTGGGATCAGAGGTATGGGGACGTTGGGTGGGTGCTGTGGTATTGGATACTGATGGGGAGGCTCTGTGGTGGACTGTGAGTGGGTTGAGGTGGCTGACTGACCAGTGGTTTATGATGGGCCAGGTAGCTCATCCAGATTCTGAAGTCCAGAGTTACTGTCATCACTGGGGACATCTTCTGTTGGGGGACTGGATAGTTGTGGCACCTCCTTGCCGCTGACATTGGCTGGGGCACTTGTGGGGATGTAAGTGATGTATTATGCTACATGTCTGTGACATATTGTACATCTCTAGCTTCCCCTCTATTGTTGCTGTTGCCCTGCCACCTATGTTTGTGTATGGTGATGTATTGTGGGATTATTAGTTCTTCATGCCTTGCATGCTTTGATGATGGGTGTACATGCAGGGCTGGGAAGGCTGTCCATGCATTGGATTAGCATGCAGGGCTTGGCATTGGGGTTAGTCAGATATGGAGGTGCATTGTGTGGGGTGGAGTAGAGTGATGGGAGTGAGGGTGAGCGGGTATGATGGCATGCAGGTATGGGGGTTGGTAAGTAGTAAATATTGACTTACCAGTGTCCAGTCCTCCGGCTACTCCAGTGAGTCCCCCAGGATTGCCAAGACTTGCTCCTCCCATGCTGTGAGCTGTGGAGGAGGAGGTGGGGGTCCACCGCCACTCCTCTGGATGGCGAGCTGGTGCCTTGCTGCTATAGAACGTACCTTCCCCCATAGGTCATTCAACCTTTTCCTGATATCGTCCCTTGTTCTTGGATGCTGTCCCACGGTGTTCACCCTGTTCACGATTCTCCGCCATAGCTCCATCTTCCTAGCATTGTATATTTGCAGTACCTGTGCTCCAAACAACTGTGGCTCTACCCTGACTATTTCCTCCACCATGACCTGCAACTCCTCATCAGTGAAACAGGGGTGCCTTAGTGGGGACATAAGTGTTGTGTGGTGTGCATTGTGCAGAGGGTGTTGAGTGATGTGGTGGGGTGTGGGATGTGGGGTGCGTGACAGATGGATGGGTGTTTGTGGTGTGTGTGTGCAGTTGTCTCAGTGGTCTTCGTCTTAGTCTTGTGACGATTATTGGTGTTCGTGAAGGGTTGTGGGTAATGTGGGTGTGTGTTTTATAGTGCTGTGGGGGTGTGTGGTGTGTGTATCAGTGTCAGGTGTGTGATTTTCGTTTAGGCCAATGTTGTGTTGTTTTGTATTTGGGTGGCCGGTGTGTACCGCCAATGGTTTACCGCCATTGAATGTCTGCCGTGGAGATTCGGGGGTCATAATGTTGTGGGCAATGTTTTGTTGGCGTAACGGTATGGGTGTTCGTACCAACACTTTAACACTGACCTTTGGGCTGGCGGATTCATGTATGTGGCAGTATTTGGTGTGTGTGTCATAATATGGCGAACGGATATTCCCCACTGCGGCGGTATGTTGGTGGCCATGCGGCGGTAAGCGGCATTTACCGCCAATGTCATAATGAGGGCGAAAGTAACAGAAGGCAGTGCTATGCACTGCCTTTCATTGCTTTATACTTACCAAACTACGCAAAGCTACACATAGTGGCTTTGCATGGATTAGTAAATGCCAAAAGTGATTTTGCTTCAGGGCAGGGCCTCAAAAGTGAGACAGCCCCCTGATGAAAAATCACAATAAATCTGGGCCTGAAGAACTAAACATGGACAAAGAATCATGTTTCCCTTTGGTTTCCTGTGTTAAGGAAATTCTTTCTTCCTTAGGCCAAAGCGTCACCTGAATAGATTCAGTGTAATGCACATGAAACAAAAAACAACAAATTATGTCAAGTTATTGGGACAAAAGTAGAAGCATAGCATTAAATGTCACTATGACAAGCAGTTAACTGGGAGTTCCAAGTTTCTGACTAACAGGGAGAGTTCCATTGGCCAAATGGCAGAAGCTTAAAATAGATCTCTCCATGTACTTTTTCATGTAGTTATGCAACCTTTCAACTACTTTGAATGCAAGGAATAAAGATGTCTTAAACCTTTGTCACTGCCCAGAGAATTTGAAGGAGATGAGATCCTTTTTCTATTTTATTGTTGAAAGTCATAAAAAAATACTTAACAAACAACCAATATATCATAGTAAACAAAGTACTATACCAACTGCATCACTGAAGCAACCAACATAAGCAGAATGCTTTTCAAGACAATTAAGCACTGCATTAACCCCCTGCCTGACCAGCTTATTGCTCATTCCTCAGATCAATGCAATGCCATCAACATCATCTTTAGTGAAAAAAATACAGAAGATCCTACAGCACATCGACAACACAAAGCCTGCTTCATCTATTACATCTACTTGTTTCCGTCTAATTCCCGCCATTGTCAGTCTTCAAAGCCATACTTCTTGCAGATACCACAACAAACTCATCACCCTCAAAACTGCTGCTTATAAAGATGGCCCCTCGTCCTTCATCAAATCTCTCTCTGGGGATGCCCTCCCACCCCTACACACCATTGTCAATGTCTCCTTTACTCAAGGAATCTTCCCAAAAGCTCTCAAGACAGGCCAAATTCTCCACTCTTTAAAGAAACCTGTCATATACCCTGATGACCTCGCCAACTACAGGCCCATCACTCACCTACTATTTATCTGCAAGATCATTGAAAAAACAGTCTACGTTCAACTCTAATATCACATCAACAGTAGCCATCTCCTGATTGGCTACCAGTCTGCCTTTAGATCAAGCTGTAGCACGGGGACTGCTATGTTGCACATTGTAGACATTGCCCTCGTCAGCACAGATAAAGATGACCTCTGACACTTGATAGATCTTTTAGCTGCCTTTGATACAGTTGACCACCCTACCCTCATACCCACCAGTGTCTCGATTTTGCTACGATGTCTTTTACTGGCTCTCCTCCTACTTTTCCAATCAACACTAGTTTGTTCACATAGACACCTCCAGGTCCCAAAAGATCCCCACCACCTGAGGATACCTCAGGGTTCTATAATGTCTCCTGTCATTTTCAACCTCTACATGAAGCGGTTTGGTGTTCTACTCATAGATAATAGCATCCAGACTCAACAATATGATTAGGCTCATCTTTGCTTAACGTCTCCTATGCTTCAGACATTCCATGTCTCAGCTGCTGCCTACTCATCATTCAGACTTGGATGTATAGCATCGATCTGAAGCTCAGTCCCAACTAAGACTTCCTGATATTCCCCAACAACAAGAAACAGTACAAACCTGGCTCAATTACATAAACCTTAGTAGTTTTGAACCACAGTTTCACTCAAGACCAAGTCACTCCGATTCACCCTGGACAGCAACCTCGCTCTAGCAGAACACATTATCAAAAGAACAAAGACAGCCTGGTACCATCTCTCTCTTCTACCAAAAAGTAAAACATTTTCTTCTAGAAAGCAACTGCAGAACTACTGTTCAAGCCCTCATGGTAATTCCCTGCTCCATGGCCTCCCAGACTCCACACTGACACCCCTTAAGGGCATCCTGCAGGATATCTCATCCAGGGCTTGAAGAAATGTGATCACATCACCCCCAA
Source organism: Pleurodeles waltl (assembly GCF_031143425.1). Lineage (NCBI taxonomy): Eukaryota > Metazoa > Chordata > Amphibia > Caudata > Salamandridae > Pleurodeles > Pleurodeles waltl. The sequence goes on from NC_090449.1 coordinate 603,524,727, forward strand.
CCCAGTGCCTAATTTGAGCCAGTGAGTCAAGGTGTTCACATTGGCACCCAATTGTCAACACAGGCACTGTTGAAAGTCTGCCATGTGGTGGCCCTGTCTATCTAAGTTAGAGATGAGCACAACAACATGTGTTTATTAATTTAATAGTCATGAAAAGTGACTAATACCTGTCACCCAAGTCGGGCTTTTAGCTTTGGGGCTCCGGAATAGTCTGAACTTTCACACTTGTAGGGTGTGATGGTAAGTAGTTGTGTTGTTTCAGTCTTTGCCGACGCTGGCAGGAGCAATAGATGGTACAAGCTGCAGTGGCCTCCTGAAGATGGCCCGGGTACTTAATTTTTAATAAGCTAAGCACAGTCCCAACCTGATGGAAATTCATTGACTTCCCATGCAGGCACGCACCACTTTCAAAACCAGCTGTATTAATTACAAAGCCGTCACGACCAGCATCCCCACTCATCTTGCAGATAAGTTTGCCATCTCTGGTGATTCTTGGAACCCTGCAGCCAGGAAACCATAAGACTGCCGAATAAGAAGTGTAAAACAGACAAAATTAGGCAGCAGTAATTTTAGATCTATGCAACCAGGACATGAAACAACACCCTCACATCCTTTGGGACTGCAGCAACTCTGCTGCACCTTATACAATACATTATCAGTCCACAACCCAACTACCTCTCCCATTATTCGTTCCCTTTCTGCTTGTCTTTTACACTTTACAGCACTCTGTTGCCTTTTGGCCTGGTTTGCACTATATAAATACCACATGCATACATACTTACATACGTATTTCTGCGAAGCACTGTAGGTTTATAGCGAACCATGAACCTGTGAACATGATAGATCTGTATAGCAATACAAATACAACAGAATTTGACAGCACAGTCCTGAACCAGCTTAGGGCAGCTGCATCAGGTGTATATCTTGAACACATGTCTGATTTCTTGAAAGCATCTGAGCTATCGCGTAAAATTATATTACCACCATCGATGACAACTTTTCATTTATTTTGTACCCAAATCGAATTTTTAATATCCTGATAACAATGTTGTTCTTCACCATTATATTTAATAGCTCAAATACATGAAACTGTCTGTAAAATTCATATACATTCTCTTCCATTAAAGGACACGTTAAGATAGGAGTATGTTTGCCATTAAGAAAATATCTGCATTTTTTCAGAAATTGTACAGCCTACTGGGTTTGTCTTAAAGAAATATACCGTCGTTTTTTTTTTAATACAACTCAGCACTTTTTAAAAGAAAACACGTTTTATGTCACACTTTCCAAAAAAGTGGCTAAACTGCATTTTCAGCGCAATTTCATGTGGTTAACACCCTAGATATTTGAGGCAGGCTACAGAATCTAGAAATTACATTTCATATGACCTCATACATGTGTTTTTCATATCGCATCACGCCTAGATTCCAATTGATTAAGTTTTCCCATCATGTTCCTCCCAAATTCATTGTCTTTTAGTCATAGTTTATGATTTAAAATCTACAGGAAATAGCATTGTAGAAAAATAGAAGGTTACACAGTTCTCGCCAGCTGAGGTCGAAGACATCATAGGTAAACTGGTTTGACTGCTCATGCAGTAGAACGGTCACTACCAATCCTACTTGCTTGGGTCTCCAAAAGCAGCACAAAAAATGTCATAAGAGGTTTAAACAATGTAGATGATAAATTGTCTCCACCAGTCATGAAAAACAGTGACAGCAGAAAACGTCATTTGGCATCAAGGAAACATCACAGTAAGTCTCTCAAAGTTTGGATGAATTATCTTTCAAATGTCACCCTTAAATAGATTGTAGAATTAAGATAGTTGTGTCATCAAATGTTAACATCAAAGTTTCTGCCTTTTCATTTTGGAATCATAAGCTCAATTTTCAGAAGCCAAGCATGGCATGCTTTTGAAACATTAAGTAGTGACAATAGCGCTAGTTACATTTACGAGAGGTCTGAGCTGTAATCATGTATAGAGATTGGTGTACACAGCACATGCATACATTAATTCAAGAGAGAAGTTATATTCAATCACAAAATAATCTTGTTTTTGAAATATAGCAACAAATGGTGAAAATGATAGCACAAGCAGTTTGTTATGTTCATCATGTGCTAGCCCATGATATATGATCGGGGAGGGGCTTGTCAGTAAATTGCCCTGTGGTTTTGTAGCATATAGTATGCCCGTGACGAAATACAGGATTTAATAAAAGGCCAAGGAGGCTGTGCTCGTGGCCAGTGACTATCAGGGTGAGTGATTTATGCTGCAGGGTACTTCCAAAGGCCTACGCCACCCCCATATAACACAAATTGGTGACGGGGGAGTGGTTGTGTCCCCACGTGTCTTAAACACACAGTGCTGCCCCGTCTACTCGTCTCCCGAACTGACCCGTACCTGTTTCTCTGCAACCTCTTCCTTCTGGAGTGGACTGTCTCCGGAGGTCGGCGGACCCTGCATCGGGTGGTGTGCCCGCCCCCATTCTTGCCGGGAGCTCAGCTGAGGGCTTTTGATCAACGATGCACGCCCGAGGCGGGCGTGTGGTAGCAGAGTCTAGTGTGGTGAGTTGACAGCGTCTGCACGCTCGTTGGAGAGATGACTCTATGCTCTCACCCATGTTGTGCTGGGACGACGCGAGTGAGGAGGTGCAGTGAGCCGGCTGGTCTGCACATGCATCTAAGCAACATCGGTGTGTTCCTCTCCCTGTGTTCCAGGGCAATGCTCAGGAAGAGCGATTGTGTCTTGGCAATTGGGGGAGGGCTCTTACAGCTGATAATTGTTGGACACTCCCTGCGGGTTGAGGCTGGCTGTAGCGGGCCCACCCCAGCAGCCTACGTGGCTGGAAATTCATCCCCAGAGACAACGGAATCAGCAATGACAATTCCAGTTGGGGAAGGTACTTGTTATCACTTCCACAGTGAAAATACTTCCAAATCAAAATAAAATGGTGTCAGGAGCACAGAAACATAAGTGATTAACCCATGGTGGCCACTAAAAAACTCCATAGACATAAAGGAACTCAGGGCTTTTACTCTGCTTTATAGCTTCGTCATATCCAGTCCTGGGGAAGGTGCATACAGCTATTCCTAGAAAACAAATAATAAAGAGGCATAGCATATGTGATTTTTGTCTGCCACCAATAACTGTTCTTCAATTTTGACTGCACAATGTCGTCCATCCCTGCTCTTGAGCCGGGTCCTCCTTCTGCACAAGCTGCCCGATGGAAAGAATGGGTAGATAAGCTGGAAACCTACTTCTCTGCAGTGGCATTAGACAATGATAGACGCCGCCCCATGCTTCTACACTTGGGAGATACAGTGATTCATAAACTGGGAAAGTCAGTAGTGGAAAAAGGCCCACCTTTCACTTATCAGTCACTTAAAAGGACTTTGGCGGCTCTTTTTGAATCTCTAGCGAATCCAGACTATGGGGGGCAGTCTGACCTTGGCGGTCCATGACCGCCATGGCGGAGTGCGGCGGAAGCACCGCCAACAGGCTGGCGGTGCTTCCTGGGCCATTCTGACCGCGGCGGTAAAGCCGCGGCCGGAAAAGGATGGCGGGAACGGGTGCCGTGGGGCCCCTGGGGGCCCCTGCACTGCCCATGCCACTGGCATGGGTAGTGCAGGGGCCCCCTAACAGGGCCCCACAAAGATTTTCACTGTCTGCTTAGCAGACAGTGAAAATCGCGACGGGTGCCACTGCACCCGTCGCACCCCTTCAACTCCGCCGGCTCCATTCCGAGCCGGCTTCATTGTTGAAGGGGCTGTCCCGCTGGGCCGGCCGGCGGTCTTCTGGCGGTGGCCCGCCGGCCCAGCGGGAAAGCCAGAATGGCCGCCGCGGTCTTTTGACCGCGGTGCGGTCTTTCGGCGGGAACCGCTTGGCTGGCGGCGACCGCCGACCGCCACGGTCAGAATGACCGCCTATGAGATGTTTTTTTTAAGGCAAGTTAGACAACTTCCTGAAGACTGAGTTGACACCTTCTATGCTAGGCTAAAAGAACTTGCAAGCACCTGTACATTGCCTGATGTAGATAATGAGAGCGACGCACAATTTATACAAGGCTGTGCATCTGTCAAGCTGTGAGAAAACATCCAACTTGTACCTGGCATGTCCATGGCGAATATTCTCACGATGGGCCGCTCCAAAGAGCTGTCAGAAGTGCATGCAGCACATATGGAATCCGCTCTGCAGACCCAGATCAAAGTGGAACCTTTAAATGCGGTCACTTCGGTGGCAGCGGACAAAAAGAAGACTAGGCAAAAATCTGCCACAAGCTCACGAGCATGTTACATGTATGTTAGGCCGTTTTCTCATCAAGGTCCTTGCCCTGCTCAAGGTAAGAAATGTTCAAACCATAATAAAATGAACCATTTTACCAAAGTGTTCCATTCATCTGCACATTGGAAGGTGCAAAAACCCAAAACAATCAACCTTGTACAACACCCAATGACCATGGGGTAGGAAGATGACATGGATGATGATGAGGAGGACAGAGCTGTCTACATTGTACATGCCATGCAGCCGGGAGGGTGCCCTCGGAGACGCATACTGAGGTGCACTGTACTTCTCGCAGATCATATGGTTCCTGCTTTGATCAACACTGGTGCATCCATTAACATATTAGCGCAATCAGTACTGCAGACTCTTCCCATACAGCATCAGCTGCGGCCAAGATCCACTTGGGTGTATGCTTTTGCGTCCTCTCAACCATTACTGTTGGCAGGCATTTTCACAACAGATATCTCTCATGATGAGAATTTAATGCGCACCAAAATATATGTGACCAGGACTGGGTCTGAAATGCTGCTGAGCTGCAAAATGGCTGAACAACGTAATCTCATCTCTTTTGCCTTTAGTGTACACCTTGGGACTGTTGATAATATTATAGCTGAGTTTAAACCGCTTTTTGAAGGGATTGGTTGCTTGAAAGACCATTTGATACGCCTGCATATGGACAAATCTGTTCAGCCGGTTGCCTTAAATCATCAAAGAGTAGCATTCCATGTGCGCCCTAAGATGAAAACTGAACTCAGAAAGCTTGAGCAAGCCGACATTATTGAGAGGGTGGAAGGTCCCACATCCTGGGTATCACCGATTGTGATTCTAAAATCCAAGCAGCCTGGCAAGGTCGGGATCTGTGTCGACATACTTTTGCCCTATGTTGCCATCAAGCGGGAGCAACATTTGACACTGTTGCAGAGGTGACTGGATCCAAGTGGTTCTCCAAAATGGATCTGCATGCTGTGTATCACCAACTACTGTTGGATCCTGTCTCCAGAGTCATCACAACTTTCTCCACCCATGTTGGCCTGCGAAGGTACAAACTCCTGAGTTTCGGGATATCCAGTGCCACAGAGGTGTTTCAGGACACTATTAGAAGGGTGCTTGCAGGTCTGTCAGGAGTCATCAATGTCAGAAATGACATCCTGGTACATACCTCTACCATAGAACTACACCTTCAATGTTTGAGAGCAACCTTTAAGCGACTGCAAGAGAGTGGTCTCACACTTCATCGAGACAAATGTGAATTCTTACGGATGGAAGTTGCATTCTTTGGATATCGTTTCTCTGGAGAGGGAGTAATGCCTGATCCCACCAAGGTACAGGATATTCAGTCAGCGCCTGCACCCACCAATATTTGGGCAATATCAATTATTGCAGACGTTTCATCAAAAATATCACAGCTTTGACAGCCCCGCTCCGAGACCTGATTAAATCAAATGCTGTATGGGGGTGGGGGCCTGAACAAGAAGCCTCATTTCAAACCACCAAATTGGCTCTCTCAGAGCACACCACATTGATATATTTTGATCCCAACAAAGAGTCAGAGTTGTCGGTTGATGCCAGCCCTACTGGTCGAGGGGCTGTGTTGGCTCAGAAGCAAGAGAATGGAGAGTGGGCTGCCATGGCTTATGCTAGTTGTGCCCTGACAGACACTGAACAGTGATATTCCCAAATTGAAAAGGAGGCTATTGCGGTCCACTGGGGTTGTCACCATTTTCATCTCTATCTATATGGTCAGCCATTCGTTGTTCATATGAATCATAAACCACTCATAACCCTTTTCAATGGAACCTCATCTAAACCTCCTCCAAGGATTGAGAAGTGGATCCTACAGTTGAAGGACTACCATTTCACTGAGTCTACCGACCTGGCTCTCTCAATCCAGCGGACTTTTTGTCTAAGCATACAAGGCCTGCCCCCTCTTGTGAAATTGCTATTGCTGATGATGTGGAGGAATATGTGCGTTTGGTGGTGGAAAGGTCAAGGCCATTGCCTATTTCTTTATACACAATTAAGACAGCCACAGCAGATGACGAGTGTCTTCAACTGGTCATGTCAGTGGTGGCCTCTGGGAACTAGCATAACATTCTACAGCGTGTGGCTCAAAGAACTCTGGAGGCCCAGCAGATGCTATCCTCGTTACACAAATTTAGACATGAGTTAGCCTTGTCCTCAAAAGGATGTGTACTGAGATGTCTAAGGCTTATGATTCCCGCATCCTTACAGCAGCAAATGGTGGAGTTGGCTCATTCCTCATACCAAGGAGTTGTTAAGATGAAATCAAGATTAAGGAGTAAAGTGTGATTCCCTGAACTGGATGACCAGGTTGAAAAACCAGGGCGTCAAGGCTCAATGTGTCAGGCTGTTGGCCCGCCTGAAGCTCCCTCACCGATAATCACAGAGACAATTCATCCCATACCGTGGTTCAGAGCCAGTGCCGATTTTGGGAGTTTGTCTGACTGCCTTCACATGTTTGTGGTGATTGATGATTTCTCTAAATATCCAAATGTTGAAATCTTAGAATCCATCACCACCTCCCAAACCATTCCCCGTCTGGAAAAGATCATGGCAGCGCATGGGTTATTGCATGAAATTCGAACTGACAATGGACCACCTTTCTGTAGTCAGGGGTTTGTTGAATATCTGAAGTCTCGGGGTATCACTCACAAGAAAATCACTCCTCAGAGGCCATAGGCGAATGGAGAACCAGAACGATTCATGAGGACCCTTAACAAAGTGTTGCGAGTTGCTGTGGCAAGTGGTTAAAATGTGGACTGTGCCATATATGCCTTTTTATGTGAATACTGACTCATCCTTCATGTCACCACCGGAATGACACCTAGCTCTTTGAGTATGAATCGGATGGTAGGAGACACCATTCTTCATGTAACTGATTCTTTCGAAGTTCATGACAGGGTGGCTGAGGCACTCTCATGGAGGAAGGTCCAAAATAATAGCGTCTCGAGGAAAAGGAGGGCAAAGAGGAGAAAGATCCATGTTGGGGACTCTATTCTTGTGGAAAACAGACATGTGGGAGCAAGTTTATGCTGCTTTTTGAAAAAGACCCATGGGTGGTGAGCGCCATAAAGGGCACAATGGTGAAAACTGTTAAAGGTCAGGAAACCATTACGAGGAACATATCATTTGTTAAGTTATTTTGTGCGCCTTGTCATGACCAGGAAGAGGCTAGTGAGTTCGGTTTAAAACTGATGGAGAAATCATTGCAGATCATCCTGATGTTCGACCCCCATCTCTGGGTCTACCTTTGAATGTAACTGACTGTCAGTCATCGCCTCTGGCCGCATTGGAAATGCAGGACTCTGGGCAATCTGGAGCACTTGTTCAGGAGGTGCCTGAATCACGGATGAATGTTCCTCTGCCACCACGATGAGGAATGGAGAAATATAATTGACGTCCTCGACCACTATGCTCAACTTGACTGCAGGAATTTGTGGTGGCCTAACTGCTAAGTTTTGTAATTTTTCTGGGTTTTTTTGTGCTGCCCAGCAGTGTTTTTTTTTGCTGTATTATGTGTGCATTTTTTTGTTTTTGTTTGGGTAGGAATGTTAAGTTCATCACTGGCTAGCCCATGATATATGATCAGGGAGGGGCTTGTCAGTAAATTTCCCTGTGGTTTTGTAGCATATAGTATGCCCCATGATGAAATAAGGGAGTTAATAAAAGGCTGAAGAGGTTGTCCTCATGGTCAATGACTAACTATCAGTGTGTGAGTAATTTATGCTGCAGGGTGCTTCCAAAGGCCCACACCACCACCATATATCACAGAGTTGATGTTGGTAACATGATGTAGAGAGAACTCTATTTGTATGTGCACTAAAAACAGTACCTACCAGTACTTTCACTTCAAATCCACTGATGCAGCCGTATTATCAAGGGTATATTCAGTATTTAGATCTATGATCAAGTTTGTGGACATTTACTTAAAGAAACGTTTGCATATGTATCCACAGTATTGTTAACACAGGTTGCAAGATGGCGGCTGAGAGCATGGCTGTTAGTCAGCTTGATGCTTAATCCCTGCCTTCTGCTTACTCCTCCTCAGTGCCAAATGACTCTGAACTATCAACAGAGAACTGTTAATGGAGCAGAGTGCATGCCCTTACTCATCTGGTGAATTGTAGTACAGTGGACCTGTCAAGAGTAGAAAGGGGTTCTCTTTGAGAATGACAGAAGGTGCACAAGTGTTGCACAGTAGTGGGCATGGAAAGCCATGAGCAGTCTCTGTGGTCATTTGGTGGCTTGGAGCTATCAAGGGGAATGAATGGCAGACTAGTGACTGGAAGACTGCAAATACCAAGCCACAAGCAAATAACGGCAGCAGTCAGCACCTCAGGCAAGATGGCGGTCATCCATTAGCAGCTTTGGAGAAACAACCCCGCTGTGTGGGGAGCATTATCTTCTGCTGCTGAGCAGTACTGGCACAGGATTACAGTGGTTCTATCCCTACCTGACTACTGTACCTATCTGGGATGAGGAGAAACGTTAAATTCTTCATATACACCCACCACATCTCTCAGTAGTTCTAAGTAACTTTAAAACAGCTGCTCTTTGCTTATGGAAACACTGTTGCGACATTATATCTGAAATTTTGTGGCCTCTGTATCGGAGCAGGACAAATAAGTAACAAGCCTTCCTGCCTCCACAACAAACTAAAAATGCTGTTGTTGAATATTTCTGAGAATATGAGTAATTGTTGGACTTTCTGACATGTACAGGGTTCACAAAAAGTGTAAACTGACATAAGACTGTACATTGAGGAGTGAGGGGACAGCTTGAGGCAACCAACAGGAATAAGGAGAATCTAAAACAATCAATCTAAAGAATCAACAAAGGAGGAATGAATCCAGAGAGGGGGATAAGATAAAAAGGGGCATATTTATGGAAAATTGGTGCATCATTCATAATGGGCCACTTTTCTAGCGACCCATTGCACCCCCCTAACGACACAATGTGTGCACCGTATTTGCAATACAGTGCACCATGGTGGTCATGTCCATATTAGTGTCATAATTAATGGCGCTAATGTAGCAAAGCACAGGGAGGCCCACTGTTTTCAATGGGAGCGTCATCTTAACGCCTGCCTGAGGCAGGCATTAATAATGACGCTAAAAATGTCGAAGTGAAATCTAGTAAATTTCACTGCTCCATTTTTCTGGGCTTACTATGTGGAAATGCCCCCCTTGCATACATTATGCCTGGCACAGGCATAATGTGGCGCAAGGGTTTACAAAGTGGTGCAATGCTTGCATTGCACCATTTTGTAAATATGGTGTGTGGGAAATGCCAACTAACCGCCACATTTGCGTAAATAAAAATGACACAAATGTGGTGCAAGGTGGCGGTAGGGCAATCATAAATATGCCCCAAAGTGTTTAAAGAAAATAAAGCTGCATGAGAAAAGACTTGCTTTTGGACCCCTCCCCTCGGAAAGCTGACATATGGGACTAAGGCAGTTACTGTACAATTAAGTGGATCTAGATCAGTGAGGTCAAAAAAAAAAACTATATCTAGAAAAAACTGTTAAGCAACATAAAGCAAAATATCAAAGTTCAGCAAGCAGAGGCCTCCAAATGTAAACATTCAACAGTCCTGAACTCAGTGTCATCCATCTCACCTTTACAAATGTTACAAGAGAAAGGACAAGGACACTGATCTGTGGACATGAGCAAATATACATCTAAAGTAGCTGATCCTACTTTCAGCAAGCAGACAGAAATTAATATGAAGACCCAATTACCTACATAGAGTGTCATGCAGAGTAATACATCAGAAATATCCACAACAAAGGCTGAGTCACTCATGGGGTGTAGGAGGCTGGCCCTCTATGTAGCGTGCAAAACTAGTCACACTGTGCAGGGGGGCCAGGCAACCACACAGTGGTTTCCAGAGGTAAAAATTAGAACACCTAATGCTCCAATTTTCAAGGTATCTGGTCGAGGAGTTAGGCGAATCCAGTAGATGTGCTAAACATTTGTTGTACTCAGAAATCCAATCATGCACCACACGCACTCAATGAATAACTCAAGACCAGAATTTATAACCATACTTCAGAATTTTATCTACATTTTAAGACCAAGATTTTTAAGATACATTAAGTACTTTTTGAGATATGACTTTTCAAAGTTTTCATAAAGTGTATTCTTTCTGTGCATAATTACACACCATGGGAATCCAATAGCAGTCACTTTTAAAAATACATAAAAAATCGTACAATTGGGTTACCAGATTCTTCTTTTGTAGTATGGTCAAAGCAGTTGGTGGGCACACTGTGCCAGCTGGAGAGCCTCCGGCAGCTCCCCGTTCCAGCGGGAACAAAGCTAGAATGTCTCTTGGCACAGGGCCACTTGGAGGGGCCACCTGGAAAGGGAACTGGTTTGCAGTTGTAAAGGTGGTGCCTTGGGATACCCTTGGGCTGTCGAGGTCACAAGGGGTTAGGGACCCAGGGCACACAGCAGATTCTGTGATACAGGGTTCTGGGGGGCTGGATGCAGTGCGAGTTGGAGATCTTTGTTGCTGTGCACAATGGAACCTTTTGGAGCTGGAGGTAAGTTTTCTTCTGAGGTGCTTGCAGGAGGACGAGGGTGGTCTGGTGGGATGTCAAGGGTGTCACTGAAGTCCCTTGACTTGGGCTTACTCCTGGTCCAGTTTCAGCTCTGGGTGAAGTGTTTTTGGTGGTGTCCGATGTGCTGCTGTGACCAGTACCTGGGTTATTATCGCAATTCGGCCATGGGAGGGTGCTGTGCCACCAAAGTTGGCACACTTGCAGGTCTTGCCCGGGATGTAGTTGGTGTATCATTAGGTCCGGCTGCAACTTCTGGTTACGAAGATCTCATCCAGTCGGTGAAGTGACCCTCACCGGCTTGCTGGTTCCTTGTAAGTTTCTTTGATTTTTTGAGTGGTGCCTCCACTCAGGAGGGAGATCTCTATTTGCAAAGCCTAGAGGTTCTCGGGTCTTTTGAGTTTGGCCCAGTGGTCATCTCCTCCGCAGCTGCGTTTGTCCAGACTGGTGCAGCAAGCAGGAGTCTTGGAGCCTCTTCTGGTACAGCAGGTCCTCTGTTCTAACCCTGTTGGGTTCTTTGGAGCTGTCTTCTTTTCAATTTCAAAAGAGCTTTATTGCGGCTACAAGAGCCAAAAAAGCGCAAGCAGTAATAAATACAAATAAATTCACATAATGATAATTACAAGTAAATATATAATGATAAAAGGGAGTAAAAGATAAGAGAAAATGGAAAAAAGTGAAATTAAAAATGGGATAAAATGGAATAAAAATGGGATAAAATGTGCTGCACAGGACGATGGGACAGTCTTATTTGGAATCTTTATCCAGAAGGGTTTTCCCTCTAACAAGCCAACTAGCTCCGAGGAATTTGGCGACGGCGATCACTAGCGTTGGCCTAGTGTCTCATCTGACGATTCGCAGGGCTAGCGCAGAGCTGCAGACTCCCAGTAGTCTGCATGCCGGGGCCAGCCATTTCCTTCGGGGGGCGGTGTACGCAGGGCAGGCGAAAAGGACGTGAGGGAGATTCTCGACGGGGGCTTTGCAAGCTGGGCATACGGTTGATTCATTGTGTGACCAGCTACTGGTGAAAAGTCTTAATGGGAGTGTTCCAATGCAGAGCTGGAAGTACAGTTTCCTTTCCCTTGGGGCCGTAATTAGGTCCCAAAAAGCTTCGTACTTGCATGACTCTTTTAGGTTGGCAAAGTCACAAGATAGTGTAGTGTGTAGTGCAGCCCTTGTGTCTTCATAATTTGCCATTTGCCAGTATAGTTTCTTTAGTTCGCTTTTCGAGGGGAAGACTGACGTGGTTGGTGAGTTCCAGAGATCATCGAGCCCAAGTGAGTACAGTGAACCCTTGATGCATCGTAGCCAGGGGATTCTGTGAAGATGGTCGGCTTTTAGGATGACCTGTAGAGCTTCAGTGAAGATGTCGTGCTCCGGAGTGGTCCAGAGACGCCGCCAGTACACCAGAGGTCGCAGGCGGGCTTTGTGTCCAATGCGTTTGATACCGAGGTCCTTGAAAAGGAGGAACAGTGGGGTGCTTAACGGAAGGGACACAAGGTTTCTTAGGAAGTTGTTTTCAGCAGTGGTTAAGTCTTGGGTTTTGGTATAGCCCCATAGTTCAGCCCCGTAGAGCGCTGAGGAAATAGCCTGGGCTTCGTATAACTGTAATGCTGGGCGAATTGGTTTTGTGTGTGAGAGGTGGAAATCTTTTAGTAGTACCCCTATTGTTTGTTTTAGTTTTAGGGCTTGTTTTCCTATGTGTGACTTCCAAGACATGTTGTCGGTGAATGTTATGCCCAGGTAGCTGAAAATGCCCACCTTCTCAAGTGTGGAGCCCTCTAAAGTAAACTTCCCTTTAAAAGATCTGTGGGGATAGGGGACTCATTAGTTTTGTTTTCGAGGCGTTGATTTCGAGTCCCTGTGATGAGCAGAAATGCTCGAAGCACGCAAGGAGTTTCCTTAGACCACTAGGGGTCTTGGATATCAGAAGAGTGTCATTGGCAAAGAGTAAGACTGGGATTTTTTGTGTGCCAAGTGAAGGTGCGTCAGCCTGCAGTCTGAGGAGGGAGGGGACGATTTCATTGATATACAGGGAAAAGAGGGTCGGGGCAAGTACGCACCCTTGCCGCACACCCCGGGAAACGTGGATTCTATCAGTTAATTGGCCCTTGTTGCCCCACCTAACTTGTGCGTAGTTGTCCTCGTGGAGTCGTATCAAAATGGCAAGAATGTGCTCCGGGATTCCCATCCGAAAGAGAGTGTACCATAGTTTGTTGCGAGGTACTAGGTCAAAAGCAGATTTGAGGTCCACAAAAGCTACATAAAGGCTGCATTTACCAATGAGCACTGTTTTCCAATATAATATTAGGAATCTGAGGGCTTGATCAGTGGTGGAAATTTTCTTCCGAAAACCGGCTTGGAGGGGGCTAAGGATATCGCGTTCAGTCATCCATTCTTCGATCTTTCCTAGGAGGCAGTGGCAGAAGACTTTTTGGACACAGTCAATTAGGCTAATAGGTCTATAGTTGCAAGGAAGTGATCTGTCGCCCTTTTTAAAGATTGGAATAACAATAGCCGCTTTCCAGGACTCGGGGATTGGCGCCCCAGATGCTATTGCGTTAGCTATAATGGTGAGGTATCTTGACCAGGATGCTAGGTCTGTTGAGAACAGGTCTGCTGGGACGCAGTCTGATCCAGGGGCCCTGCCGCGTTTTAAGGTGCTTAGAGAATAGGTTATGTCACTTTGGGAAAACAACAGGTGTCCTGCGGTGGTGGGTGCTAATGAGTGATTTAGGTGGGGGCCCGTGCAAACAGGGATGGGGCTATCATGATCAGGGGAGTACAGGCTACTAAAGTGAACTACCCAGTCTTTCGGGGCAATATTGGTTGTGATGTCCAAACCACTGGTTTCTGGGCCTCGCGCTGCCAGGGACCAGAACAGACTATGGTTCCTCTCGCGCGCAGCGTCACTGAGTGCTGTCCACCATTTTTTATCTTGGTCACGCTTGGCTATGCGTATTGCAGATTTATAGGACTTCCTAGCTACGCGGATGGCGGTGGGGTCCTTGGATTTAATGGTTTGAACTAAGCGCTTGTTTAGGGACCGACACGTTTTATTGAACCAGCGGTGCCTACCTATGGGTCGTTTGTCGTAATGGGCTGGGGGTACTGAGAAGTGGGCTGCGATATCCCTAAAGCAGGAGGTGTGAATTAAGCTTATTTCCTGGTAGGGAATTGCAGGACCTGCCTCTAGGCCCATTAGTGTGGATTTTAGGGCGTTATTGGCAGCGTTGATGAGTGCGGGCCGAGCCACGACCTTGTCCCATTTTAAGTGTCGTTTATTGTTGGCCAGGCTAATACCCTCGGGTGCTACTGCTGGGGAGTTAGACGTGGTTGGGAAATTACCTAGAGCTAATGTGTGGACAGAGAGAGGGTTGTGATCACTTTCAGTCCTTTCAGTGATCGTCATGTCGATGACTAGAGGCCATAGTCTTATATCGAATAGACAATAGTCGATTCTGCTGGTGTGGTTGGTTTTGTTGAACGTGTGACTGCCATTGGTGTCTGATTTGGTTCTGCCATTTAACGCCCTGAGCCCGAACTCCATAGTCAGTGATTTGACCTGGATAGCGACCTGCGTCCATCTCTTGATGGGTGGGATTGACAGGGCGGGGATAGACCAGGCTTGATCCTCCTCGTTGGTGGACCTGAGATCGTCCCAGTCAAGGGGTTCGAATGTGACGTTGAAGTCCCCAGCCACAATGGTTTTGTGATGGCGGGGATAGTTTTGTAAGAGGGCTACGAGGGCGCAGAGGGTTTTGGAGACTTGACCCCCCCCCACCCCTCGAGTGTAGATATTAAAGATGTTCACCACAGAGTCAGGCCCAAAGGATAGGCGAAGGCCTAACAGGTCGGGAGAGTCGGTAGGTAGCTGTGAAATATGGCAGCTAAGTGATGTTTTGATCCAGATGGTCAGACCCCCTGAGGGCCTGCCTCTCGTGCTGGCCACAGCGGGGATGTGGAAGTTTGTATAGCCTGTTCGAAAAAGTGGGTCGAGTGACCATGTCTCTTGGAGGAGACATATGTCATGTTCGTCAATAAAGGAGGAGAAGGATGGAAGGGGAAGAATAGATTTCAAACCTGCCACGTTCCATGAAACAAGTCGAACCCCAGTTTGTGGCTGAACTATCCTGTCTAAATGCGTGGGGTTTGCATGGTTGGCTGTCGGGGGTAGGTCTGGCAGATGTGGTTGAGTGAGCAGAAGTGGGTTGATACCAATGTTTACCCGTGGGGCCTGGGGTGGTTGGTGTTGTTCCTCTGTTGGAACTGACCTGGTCCTGATCCGGGAAGTGCTTGCAGGCCTAGCCAGCAGCACTTGGTTTGGTGGGCAATGCGCCTGCAAGATGGAAGGTGCATCGTTGTCATGATTGCTCAGTGGACTGGCAGTGGTCTTAGTGTCATGGGTAGGGGAGAGAATACATGGACAAACAGTGGTGGGGTAAAAGGTAGATCTGGGGGTGATGGATGTTAGAAAGTTGCAAGGTTTGCCTACATAGATTTTAGGTGAGTCAATCATTTTTACCAAGAGTGGATAAGTTTTCTGCTGGGTGGTAACTCGAGCACTCCTTGTGGTGCATAGGTGGCCTGGGGTATTTAAACTGGATGCGTGAGTGTGCTGGTGGGCTTGTTCTTGCATCTAAGGCCACCAGGTTATTCACCATGGTCCCGTCCTTGAGTGTCAGTTTTAGGATGTCGAAGTGAGTTCCCGGGTCTGGCCGTCGTACTACATTAATTAGGTCCTCGCGTATTATGGATCGGCAGCCTCTAACATGGCGAATCCAATGGATTGCCTTGTTTTTGATAGAGTCTGCCCCTTCCTTGCGTGTCAATGTGGTTAACTTGGGAACGTTAACCATTAGAACTATATTACCTGAATGTCTTCTTTTCTTCCTGATGAATCTAGTTTCTTGGTCTAGGGGATCCCCCTACTGAATTTAATGGGCGTTTTAGGGGGAACCTGGTAGTGTCCAATGGGACACTTACCCTTGGGCGGCTACACTCACTATAGTGACCACTTTCTGTGGGAAGGGTCACTTCATTAAACCTCATTGGCTATTTTCCTGCCATCCAACATGGAAGAAAATGAATGGGACGTCTACTTCGCCTGCAAGCCCCTAGGGGTTGGTGCATGCTCAGTGAGACCCCACCTCCTACCCTTTTGTGTGGTTTCCCACCTTTGCTCCCACCAAAACTGGGGGTTGACAAAGGGGAAGCCATCTGCTGCTAGTCTCTGGCCTGGGGGCTCGAGATTCAAGAGTGGTAGCTCTTTGAAGCTCACAGCCCCGACAGTACACATTCCTGAGGGAGGGGGTGTTAGCTCCTCCACCCAGGAAGGGCATTGTTTTAAAAACCAGAGAGCCAGGGCTCTCCACCTGGTTTGTAAATTGGCTGTCTGAAGTGGCATGCTGGATGAAATCAGTCAGCAACTATGTCAGTTAGGTTAGCTTTTGCAGGGGGCACCTGTAAGGTGACCCCTGGGTATTGTTAGAGTTAAATCCAATACTGACACCAATTTGGATTTAACATTCTGAGTTGTTTGATACCAAAGAACCCAGGGTACAGAGTGGCCATCATTTAGCTGGGGAACTCGTGGTTGACCAGTGTCCAGTACATGTACTTAAAATGGCTGCTCTGTTCACTCACTATGTCCCAGGTTTGGCAAGGACAGAGTTGGGGCAAATTGCTCAGGCAACTATGCCCTCACATACAGTATGTTGCACCCTGCCTTAGGGCTTGAAGGCCTGCTAGAGGGGTGATTTACCCATAACATATGCAGTGTAGGGTGGACAGGGCACACAGCGATTGTGCCATGTCAAGTTTGTCTTTTTAGATTTGCCCCAGTACACTCAGCCTGCAATGGCAATGCTGGGTGCATCTGGGTGCAGGGCCCTACACAGTGGCACAATCAGTGCTGCTGCCCTCAGGGGCCTACTTTTAATATCTCATGCCCTGGGTACTGGGGTACCCATTTACTAGCAACTTGCAGTGATATTTAAGCATGTATTCAATTGTGCCAAGCATCACAACAGATTTGGGGAAAGAGTTCTGGCCCAGGGAACCTGGTTGGCAGGGGCCCTGGGCACTACAACTTCTAGGAAACATCAAAATCAGGTAAACAGTGGGGGGGCTAACCATGCAAAAAAGTCCTCCTCTCACATGGGGAAAGAATGTTAGACTGATTCTATCAATCAGCTTTAGCTAGTTGATGATCCCAGTGAACCCTATGACCAGAGTTATAAGCAACTCCCAGGAAAGAGAGCGCCCATTTAATTGTTATAAAACAAACAACATCTAAAAAGAAGGTGACCACCAGGACATTAAAGACATTAAACAGAAAAAAAAGTGAAAACATAAACAACATGGTAAAGGGCTCAGATTTAGGAGACAAAGAAAATGAAATGATATTAGATTCCTTTCCATAAGTAAATAGGGAGCATAAAAGGGATCACAGAAATATTAGTTAGTATAGTACCATAAAACACAGTGGCAGAGATAAGGATAGGAATCTGTAAAATGAACCTGATTAATCACATCAGACTGATCCTCCACAAATTCAGCTAGAAAAAGCTAATGAGATAGAATGAGGCAACTAACATGCAGAAGGAATGTTGGAAGGAAGAACCTTTAGCCAACTAACTATGCCTCATATCTGCTGAACCAAAGGTCAAGATGCAGGATCTTGAATCATTTGACTCATTTTATTTGTACCAGTGATCTTGAGTCATATGAAGAACATAAAATATTAGATATACATTAACTGGTATCACCTATCCATTTACAAGCCATACAATCACTGGTGCTTGCATCAACACATCAAACAATACTAAAGCAGGCCTCCCGAATTTGAAGAAACACAGCAAGTAAAGTGCTATTAGAACCCTCTGCTAAAACCCTATTAAAGAATAAACTCCAAGAGGTGAAAAAAATCAGAGGAAATATGGCAAACTTGGAATATATAAAAAGCAAAGCATAGAAGAAAATATAATCACAAAAATAGGCTTCCAAACTCGGGTCACAAGTGCAAAGCTACATTAAGCACAAGGCAAAAATCAAGCAGTTTGAAGGGAAATGTGAAGCCCTGGAAAATTGTTCAAGAACAACAAATTTACAAATATTGGGTGTTCCGGAGGGGATGGAAAATATTGAAAAGCCACCAAGAATAAATAAAGACAAAGCAGATAACCCAAATATAAGATGGGTTGACAAATGTTACAAACTGATTTTGGGGTTGGATCAAGTTTCAATC
Source organism: Pleurodeles waltl (assembly GCF_031143425.1). Taxonomy (NCBI): domain Eukaryota; kingdom Metazoa; phylum Chordata; class Amphibia; order Caudata; family Salamandridae; genus Pleurodeles; species Pleurodeles waltl. The sequence goes on from NC_090449.1 coordinate 603,542,844, forward strand.
CCAGAAGATTTATCAATATTCAGAGCTCTAAGTCTATCTTTATTTAGCATAGTGAATGTCATATAGAAAAACGATTGCCTAGACACAAATGTAAAAAATTAAAATACATAAATAAGTGACTTTAAATTTTTAAAATTTTAAACAATTTAAATACAATACGTTAAAACATGATAAAAGCGTAATAAATACAGATGAGGTTACTCATGAATAGCATGCCAGATATAAAAATCATCTTTCATCTTTTGAAAATCTAACCAAAAGACCGAGCAAGCTAATACATCAAACAATGTTTGGAGATATACAAATTCAGTGTTAGCTTGATTGAACTTGAGAGGCATTAAAAATAGGAATCGAATGAAGTTGGTGACTAGATGAATAATATGTATATAACAGGGTTAAGTGCATGGCAGATTAAAAAGAAGAACAATCACCAGGCAGTGTTTCATTTGATCCCCTAAAGCCAGAATAAAATCAAAAATTCTTAGACTAAAATGAATAATTTGAAATTTATGCTGTACATTAAATACAAAGTTGAGGTAGGGCTTCACTCCCAGTGTAATTTTTACAAGGCCATGTAATCGACAGTGGGTTTCAACAGTTTTCTTTTGTCCTTAAGCACATATTAACATGTTGGAAAAGGCAGAGTTGAACCATAGGAAGTCTGTTTTTTTATAGAACTCGGGTAAGTAACTCAGGTCTTCCAAGTTCACAGCAGAGTGATTTGATATATTTTAACTATAATATGATATTTACTCCTGACAAAGCAAGTCAGTCCTATTAGGATGTGTTTCAGACTTAACTCATAAAGAAACCCATGGGAGGAGAGGACGTCATTTTATAATGTCTTCCAAAAAGGGTAAATCAAGCTCTTCATGTCAAATATAAAATGATCTGCTTTGGTCGAGGGCATGCAAACACGTACATAATCTATTGTGCTCTATTTGAATAGTAGCAGCTTTAGCAAAGCTACTCAGTACCTTCTGCACAGCTGGCAATTAAGACACACTTGCTGTTATAAATATTGAGAATTGTTTCAAGCCCAATCGGGAGGTGAAGTCGCAAACTGTGCATATTGACTTTAACAATTGTTGTCTCTTGCTGGACATTAAATGGTTCCAGTTCAGGAAACCATGAATACAACTGAGCTAAGTACTAGAATTCACCCTCTTGAAAACCATATCCTTAATTTTAAGACACCTCCCCTTAGTGGATTTGGGACCAACCACCATAGAAAATGATTTTTAAAGATTTTTACACGTGGTCAAGCTGATTCTTTAACAAAACAACCGAATCAACCAGATTTTAAGACCATTAGCAGTTTGAGCCATAAAGACCAAGTCAACGGTGTATAGAAGGGCCTGAATTGGATGCAAGCCTACATGTATTGTTATTGTGCACCCAATGTAGGTTCTAATTGAATAATGAAAAAGAACTAGGACAAGGATACAGCCATGTCACATCCATAACCAAGATTGAAAGAATTTAGGCCCTCATTATGACATTGGTGGTAAATCCCGCTTACCGCCATGCAGAGTGCCGCCAACATAACGCCGCAGCGGCGTACAACCGCCAACCATATTATGACACACACATACCAATCCGTCCCTATACAGCCACACACACAAGTCCGCCAGCCCAAAGGTCAGTGATAAAGTGGCGGTATCCAAACCCACACCGTTACGCCAACAGAACAATGCCCACAACATTATGACCCATGAATCACCACGGTGGACATTTAATGATGGTAAACCATTGGCGGTACATACCACCACGCTCAAAATATACATACTCAAACAAAACAACACCACATTGGACAATTCAAACTACACACACCTGACACACATACACACACAACACCCACACACCCACACCAATATAAAACACCCACCCACATTACCCACAACCCTTTACCAATACAAACAACTGCCACCAGAGAGAGACAGCAAGACCACTCACACAACCAGACCCACCTACCACCATAACCTATACACCGCACAAGCACCTCACATCACACACCCCAACATATCACCCCACACACCTTCCCTCACCCCACTCACACTACACCCATGGCACCACAACGAAACCCCAGATTCTCTGAGGAGGAGCTGAGGGTCATGGTGGAGGAAATCCTCCGGGTAGAGCCTCAGCTATTTGGATCAAAGGTGCAGCAGATATCCATTGCCAGGAAGATGGAGCTATGGCGGAGAATCGGGGACAGGGTCAACGCCGTGGGACAGCACCCCAGAACAAGGGATGACATCGGGAAGAGGTGGAACGGCCTACAGGGGAAGGTACGTTCCATTGCAGCAAGACATCAGCTCGCAGTACAGAAGACTGGCGGTGGACCCCCACCCCCTCCCCCACAACTAACAACATGGGAGGAGCAAGTTTTGGCAATCATGCATCCTGAGGGCCTGGCCGGAGAAGGAGGAGGACTGGACTCTGATAAGTCAACTCTATACTACTATCACCCCCCTTACCTGCATGCCATCACATACCCTCACCCTCACTCCCATCACTCCACCACTACCCACACACCCCACCATCACATCTCACTTATTCCAATGCCAAGCCCTGCATGCAACACCAGTGCATGGACACCCCTCACAGACCTGCATGGACACTAGAGACAATCACCTAGCCCACCAAATAACAACTAACACAAGGCAAAGCTGTCAGGGCAATAACAACCATAGAGGGCAACACACCCATGCACAATATGTCACACGCAGAAACAATAACACTGCATTTACATCCCCACAGGTAACCTACCCAATGTCACCGGCGAAGAGGTGCCAGCAACATCCAGTCCCCCCACTTAAGAGGCCCACAGTGATGACAACAGCTCTGGTCGCCTGGATCTGGATGACCAACCTGGCCCATCAGGGATCTCCGGACAGTCGGTTACCCAGGCACACTCTCACACCACCACAGAGTCTCCCCCCTCAGCAAACACCACCACTGCACCCACCCAGCGGGCCCATACCTCTGTCCCAAGGACACGTCAATCAGCAGTGTGTCCACCACTACAGGGACCCCAGGCCACCCCACAAACACAGGGCGATCAGGGACCTGGGGTCAGTGGGCACACAGTTCAGGGGACAGAGGCACAGGACAACAAGGAAGCTGGGAGGACTGCTATGTGACGGGGGAGGACAGGCCTAGGGAACCGACTCTCCAGGAGGCACTCACTGCGATCCTGGGAGCATACCAACATTCCCAAGATACGCTGGGCCAGATAGTGGACAAGTTGCAGGAGAACATGCGGCTGCAGGTGGGACAGTACCTGGGGATCAGGGAGGACTTGAAGGACATCTATACCACCCTGGTCTCCATTGCAGGGGTGCTGGCAGACATGGCCAAAACTATGAGGGAGGCAGTGGCATACCACCAGGCCCCTGACACTAGCCTAACCACCGAACAGCCCTCCACCTCCACTGCCGCTAGTGGACAGGAGGCCCCGTCACAGGAACAACAGGTCACCAGCACCCCTTCCCCTGCAGAAGGTGAACCACCCTGCAAACGTTCCCTGCGATCCATGCAGAAGCCAGAGACTATTGCCAAGACCCCCGCCAGGAAATAAGACTCTCCTGAGTGTCACCCTTGTGTCCCACTCTGTCACCCTGTCCACCTTAAACTGCCATTGCTCCCCTTCCTATGCCCAATGGACAATGCACCTGTGATACAAATAGACCTGACTCTAACCTGGACTTTCCTCCATCATCACCCGGCCCATTGCACTTGCCCCTCTCCTTCTTAGCACCTCAATAAACACCCTTTGAAAAAATACAAGTATGGAGTATGTCAAATGATTCAAGTATGTATTTGTTTAACAATGTTTAAACATTGCAATTCAACTGTACAGTAATGTTTACATTGGAAAGACCTGTAGTTTGCTGCACTGAACACACCAGGAGCAATAGTGGGAAACCAACATCTGAAAAAAGAGATGCCAAAAGGTACAGTGAGTGGGCATAGAAGTAGGAATACACAGTCTGCCAGTGATAATGTCACACATCAAACTGTCAATTATATGTGTATCAACACTGTCTTAACTGTGTCTCATTGGAAGAATTGACGTATAATTGCACTTCTGTTGTCCTCATCCTCATCCTCTGCCTCCTCATCTTTACTGTCCACGGGATCTACTGCTGCCACACGGCCATCTCCAGCCTCCTCTCCCTGCAGAAAAGGCACCTGGCGACACAAGGCAAGGTTGTGCAACATACAGCATGCCACAATGATCTGGCAGACCTTCATGGGTGAGTAGCACAGGGATCTACCTGTCAGATGGAGGCAATGAAATCTGGCCTTCAGGAGGCCAAAGGTCCTCTCTATAATCCTTCTTGTTCGTCCATGTGCCTCATTGTAACGTTCCTCAGCCCTTGTCCTGTGATTAGCCATGAGAGGTTGGGGTAACCAGAGTCACCTGCAAATATCGAGGGACAACTGTTGGACACACATTAACCCTTAGGGCCCACACCATACCCATACACCAACATATACGGGGTGGGAACCAGGGCTCACCTATTAGCCACACCCTGTGCCTCCGGAGTTGGGCCATCACATTTGGGATGCTGCTATTCCTCAGAATAAAAGCATCATGCACAGACCCAGGATACTTAGCATTGACGTGGGAGATGTACTGGTCCACCAGGTACACCATCTGCACATTAATGGAGTGAAAGCTCTTCTGATTTCTGAACACCTTTTCATTTTGCCTGGGGGGGGGCAAATGCAATATGTGTTCCATCAATAGCCCCAATAATGTTGGGGATATGTCCCTTTGCATAGAAATCAGCTTTCATTGTGGCCAAAACCTCCACCTGGGGGAAAACGATGCAGCTGCACATGTATTTAATCGGGGCAAACAACACTCTGGTCAGCACTATTGAGAACATTGGCTGAGACATTCCTGCTGCCAAGCCCACTGTCACTTGGAAGGAGTCAGTTGCCAGGAAATGGAGCACTGATAGCACTTGCACAAGAGGGGGGATCCCGGTGGGATTACGGATAGCAGAGATTACGTCAGGCTCCAATTGGGCACACAGCTCCGTGATTGTGGCCCTGTCAAGTCTATAGGTGAGGATAATGTGCCTGTCCTCCATTGTTGCCAAGTCCACCAGGGGTCTGTACACTGGGGGATGTCTCCATCTCCTATTCATCCGCAGCGGTTGCAATCTAGGAGGCAAAAGAGTGAGCAGCTAGTCATTATCTCTACATTCCAACCACTAAAGTTCCATGCATGTTGTGATTGTAACAGTAATTTGTTGGAGATGACCAAATGGTACATTTGTGTACTGTGACGCAGTTAGGATCCATGGCCTGCACCCCCCTTGAAATTGTGTCTGCCTGTCCTGTATGGAGGGATAGGTGGAAATAAGGTAATTCCGCTGACGTTGTGCGCCGTTGCGGGAGGCGGTCAAGAACTGCTGTGCAAACTCCTCATTGGTTATCATTGGGCTCTATGGGGTACAGTGGCCAATGGTGATGTACGTCGGCGGTGACGGTATGCACCGCGGTGGACGTGACCGCCATTTTCTAGATGTGCACTCACTTGCTACCTGACCTTTAACAGGAGAGGACCTAAACTGCAAGTGCTGCTGTGACCTGTGTCTGGAACCAACCATGGCTTGTGTGACTTGGGAAAGGGCCCCTGCCTTCACCTCGGCGGAGTTGCAGCGACTGGTGGATGGGGTCCTACCCCAGTACCGACTGCTGTATGAGCCTCCAGACCAAAAGGTGAGTACACTATGAGTACAATGCATGGGGCGTGAATGCATGTAGTGCTGTGTGTGAAGGCCTCGTGTGGGGGTGGTTGGTGGCTGGGCCCTGGGCCGCGTGCAGCATGTATGGTGGGCCATGTCTGTGCTAATGGGGATGGGAAGGGGCATGGTGGACCATGAGTGTAACAGGCAGGACGGTCGGACTAATACCTTTCCCTGTGTCTATTTTCCTGCAGATCAGAGCCCATCAAAAGAAGGGTATATGGCATGCCATCGCCTAGGACGTGCGGACCCTGGGGGTCTATGGCAGGCGGAGCACCCACTGTCGGAAACAGTGGGAGGACATGAGACGCTGGGCACATGGTGACTAGCATTATGACTGGTAGTGCATTGCCTAGTGCGTTGGGCTGTTCCCTGTGTGTGAGTGTGTTGTGTACGTCAACAGTGGTGTTGTTGCAGCCATTGACCAAGTGTATCCTTTGTCTCTCCCCCCCATGCTGCCCCTTCCAGAACCAGTAGAAGAAGCCATCCACTCACCCCATCCTCCCCAGGATGAAGCTCACTGGGCACAATGCCCCCTCCAGAACCAGTGGAGAAGCCATCCACTCACCCCATTCTCCCCAGGATGAAGCTCACTAGACACAATGCCCCCTCTAGAACCAGTGAAGAAGCCATCCACTCACCCCATCCTCCCCAGGATGAAGCTCACTGGGCACAATGCCCCCTCCAGAACCAATGGAGAAGCCATCCACTAACCCCATCCTCCATAGGATGAAGCTCACTGGGCACAATGCCCCCTCCATAACCAACGGAAGAAGTCACCCACTTGAGAGACTGTGGCCTTGCACTCCCCAGGACCAAGTAGTGGGCAAATCACCCACTTGAAAGACTGTGGCCTTGAACTCCCCAGGATCATGCACAGGGCATGTTGCCCCCTCCAGAGCCAGTGGGCAAATCCCCCACTTGAAAGACTGTGGCCTTGCACTCCCCAGGATCATGCACAGGGCATGTTGCCCCTTCCAGAGCCAGTGGGCAAATCACCCACTTGAAGGACTGTGGCCTTGTACTCCCCAGGATCATGCACAGGGCATGTTGTCCCCTCCAAGACCAGTGGCGTTGTACCATCTTTCGGCTGAGGTGCCCCCCCATTCCCCGTCCCCCTGAGGTGCCTGGCTATTTCCGACCTGATGCCCCTGCAGTGTTCTCTCCGTGTTGTTGCAGGAGTAAGGTGGGGCCTTGGACTATGTGATGTGGCCCTGTGGCCCACGGACATTGAGGACTGAGCAGTGTCCCTACATTTGTAAATATGTATATACTTTTTGATTTGGATGCATGTATTTATACCATTTTATCTTATTACACTCACTTTAATCAATTCCTTTTGTCCTTGCATTATTTCTGAGGGGTACGGGGTGAATATGTAGTGTTACTGCATCTGTTTGTGTGTATGGTGTTGGGGGTGGGGGTGTTGCGTGTGTGTGTCATTCTCTTTTTCCTCCCTCCCTCCCTTGTGTGCTAGGCGGCAGTACTCACCATGGTTGTCTTCGCCGGTGTTGGTGTTCGTAGTGGATCACAAGGTAGAAGAGCATGGGAACACATGCAACTTGTGCTCCATGGCGGCGTGGTTGTTCCTTGAGTCTCCACAGGTGAGTCCTTTGACTTCTGAAATCTGTTTCCGCCATGCTTTTGATGTTGTTGGTACCGCCCCGGAAAAGGTGGCGGATTGGTGTCTCATAATACAGTGGGCAGAACATTGTTTTCCGCCTGGCTGTAGGCGGTTACCGCTGTGGTGCCTATTGGTTTTGCCCTGTCGGTCGTTGTGATAAAGTGGCTTTCTGTATGAGCGGTTTCCGCCGTGGTCATGATTTCATATTTAATACAGCCGGCCTGTTGGCGGTATTACTGCCAATTTATAGCCGACCACCAGGGTTGTAATGAGCGCCAAAATGTCTATTTACAAGCTTTGTGAACGAGGGCTCCTCTGCTGGGGGTGAGTTATTCTTATCCTCTAGGTCCTGCAGCTCCAGACCTGTGTCCAGGTCTGTGGTCTCAGCCATTGACTCCTCTTCATCCTCTGATGCACCTAGGATCTAGTGGGTCTCCTCAAAGGCTTTGAGGGTGTTTGGGAGCTCCTCATTCTTGAAGCCTCTTGGCTGGAAGCCCCCTGTCCTTGCAGAATTTCCTGCGCTCTGCAGCAGCATAGCTCTCCAGGTTACTGAACACCAGCTCAATCCTTGCAGGTAGGGACACAGGCGCAGAGAGTTAGGTAGAATGAGAGTGAATTTTGGAAAGCAGAGAGTAGCCAATCAGGGAGAAGCTAAAGCAATGTCGACTATGGTATCGAATTATTTATATGTAATTATGAAACATCACTGTATCTATGATCCCACCATTTCCACCAATGTAACACATGTCCCAGGTCTGCCTTTGCAAGGCTGTATGCAGTTTTTAACAACCAATTCAAGCTGGCAAAATAACCACTTTGCCACGTCCAAAACTCCCTTTTTATTGCATATAGGTCACCCCTGAGGTAGGCCCTAGACAGACTAATAGGGCAGGGTGCCTTGTACTTAAAAGGTTGGACATGTATTTTAAAGTCTTAAATGTCCTGGTAGTGAAAAAAACATACATTTAATTTCCACTGATGTGAGGTCTACCTGTTCCATAGGATTACATTGTGTAGCCAGATTACCTTTAATAAGCACAAAGTTTTGATTGGGAGCAGGTAAGTATTTCATGTTTGGTATTTATGAAACTGGAATTAAAAATCCTCCATAATGGCAAAGTTGGATTTTAGGTTACAATTTTGAAAGTGCCACTTTTAAAAAGTTGGCATTTTCCTACCCATTGCTAGTCAGTGCCTTCAGCCGTTCCTAGGTCACATTAATGTGTGTAGTTGGCAGCTGGACTTTGTGAATTTCTCCCAAACAGTCACACAATAAAGGGATTAGATGTGCCTGAATGGGCCATCTGCTGGCATGATGGGGGGGGGGGGGGTGGGGGGGTTGGGCACTTGTAACTGAATAGGCTGTGCTCTGCCTTCACACACAGGACTTGTCACCACTGCATTGTCCCAGCACCAGCTTGAAGCTATGGAAGGAGAGTCATAAAATTCCAAGCACTTCAAAGAGAAACCTCTAGAAAATTCTACTATTTCAAAGAAGGCACCAGGTATGAAAAGAGACCCTCACACCCACTCTTCAGTTCACTTTCTGGACCTGCAGAAGGACTCTCAGAGGACTGGTTTCTGCTGTGTTCTCCACAAGGGTGCTTTGCTGCACTTGGAAGGACTGCTTTGCTACCTGGAATCTGCCTTGAACACTCAGAGACTTTCTCTGCTGCTTGCACCCTGCTTCAGCACTTGAACTCAGAACTACCCAAATGACACCAAGGGCTAGTTTGCTGGCCTCCTGTTTAGTGCCACAAGGACATACAGGCTCCCACCATCCTAAACCCGCACCTGGACCCAGCCGGGATGATTCCTGAACCCTCAAGTGATGCTCCTCCAGTCCTGGATCCTTGGTTGTGGTGTTGAAGGTGCCCAGATGGACAAAATTCAAAACTTGGGAATTGAAAAACAATTGTCTAAAAACTGGTCTGAGAAGAGGGGGAAGACCTGAACCAACATGCTCGTCTATCCGCCAAAGGTGCATCGCCTGTTGGCCTGACATTGCGGTAGCTCCTGCTACATCCTTCTCTGCAGCAGTAAAATCCTGTTCAGTGGTCCCATGGCGAACAGATATCTGGCCCCCAGGAACTCTTGTTGGCTATTGTATCCATGTTCGTCCCACTGAAGGTTTTCGTCTTACAAAAAAGTGACTAAGGCCCTCATTACAACCCTGGCGGTCAAAGACCGCCAGGGCTGTTTTGAAGGAAGCACTGCCAATAGGCTAGTGGTGCTTCACATGGGATTACGACCGCGGCGGAAGTGCCGCGGTCGCACGGCCGGGACCGGCGGTTTCCCGCCACATTGGTCCCGGCGGTTTCCCGCCACATTGGTCCCGGCGGTTGTAATCCCCCAGGGCAGCGCTGCCCAGGGGATTACGAGTCCCCATCCCGCCAGCCTTTTCATGGCGGTATGAACTGCCATGAAAAGGCTGGTGGAAAGGGGAGTCGTGGGGCAGACAGTGAAAAGTGCAACGAGGGCAACTGCACCCGTCGCACCGCCGGCTCCATTTGGAGCCGGCTTCCGTGTTGCGGCCGAGATCCCCCCTGGGCCGGCGGGCGGAAACTAGGTTTTCGCCCGCCGGCCCAGCGGGGATCTCCAAATAGACACCGCGGGAGTGCGGCCGCATTGGCGGCCGCGTTGCGGTTTCAACTTGTTTGAAATGAGGGCCTAAATCTGAATGTAGAAATCTTCACTGCAGCTTCGTCCAGTGGCTCCCCAATGACATCACTTCCTCCTCAGACACCGCCTGCAACCTTGCCCCACTGAACTCTACCTCCTCAGAAAATGTTCTTCAAAATGTCTTTGAAGTCAGAAGATAAAAGATGACAGTTTACAATCCATTTCTTGTATCCGATGTGTGCTCCATCATGGTTGTCCATATTCTTTGACTTTGAGCTGGTCTCGCATGTCTAGATGTCCGCAGTTGGCCTCTGATCTTTTAGGTGCCAGTTTTTACTAAAGAAAATTTTAATTCATAACTCCGGGTCTATTGGTTGGGTTTTTGTCATTTTGCAGTCAATAATTTATTCAAATGTACTCTATTTTTGTGGGTGAATTGGTGGGTGATTTTTCTTGTATTGTTCTTTCACTTTACTACTGCTTGTATGCTGCATAAATACTTTACACATTGCCTCTAAGTAAAACCTGACAACTTGTGTGCCAAGCTCTAGTGGGTTAAACACAGGTGAATTTAGTGTTTTTTTTGGTTCACCCTGACAAGGATTGTAGCTGTTGCTTGAACACAGTTCACCCCCTTCCACCAACCAACAATCCACTTTCTCACATGAACACACACCAAAAATGTAAGTACATTCAGGTTTTTGGTTCGAAAGCCAAATGTTGCAAAATATACCCACATTTTCTAGGGTGTGAGCCAGATTTATGAAAAAGTACAATACAATTGCTGAGTTCCTTGCTCCCTGGCAAAAAATCAGGATCCTAGTCGGTCCCCACACGCAGGTTCTCTGACCTTAGCCAAACTGACTGTGTTTCCTGCCATAAGAAAAGACATCACTGAAGAAACTCTAAGGCCATAAAATCATGCCTCTTGATCCTTCACCCCCATGCATATTGAGGAAACAGGACAATGCAGTCCTGCCCATCTTAATGGACTTTTTTCAATCATTCCTTGGATATTGGTAATGCCCCACATGTGGAAACACATAATCATGAAACCCTTATTAAAGAGCCCACAGCAGACCCACTATGTGCTGAAAATGATAGACCTTTCTTCTTACTCCCAATAGCAATCAAAGCTTTAGAACAATATGTGAGACACAAGCCATTCTCCATCCCACCCTAACAGGCTTCATACCGGACAGCAGTACCAAAACTGCCCTGCTAGCAGCCACAGAAAAACTTAGGTCAATCTTGAATCAAGGTGGCTCAGCAGCTAAGATAATGCTAAACTAGAGCACGGCCTCTGATACGGTCTCCCATCCTGCCCTTATTCAGAGGATGAAGGAGGTCTGAATCCCTGGGGCTGCACTAAAATGGCTAGGAGCTTCCAGGTCTACGAAGAAGCCCTGTTTTCTGTCAGTCACTGCTTAAAATGCGGGGTCCCACATGGCCCTTCTTCTCTTAGCCCCATATTATTTTATCTTTATGTGCCCCCCTTAGTTGATATTGTGTGATCACACATCCTTGCACTAGCATCCGATGCAGATGACACTCAGATCGTAATACCACTTGCTCCAGAAATAGGGAAATCCTCCAACCAACTGAACTCCTATCTCAAACAAGTAACATACTGGATGTCCTGTAGTAACCTAAAACTGAACGGCAAAAATACGGAAGCATTAGTCATCTGAAGCCATGAAACGTTTGTGACCATACTACCTTGGGGAGAATCCCCCACCCGCCTCAGCAGTTAAAAGCCTGGTCTTCTGGGTTGACAATAAACCCTTCATGAAAACTCAAGCCAGGAAACGTGCTCGGGGCTTCTGCAGAATTTTAAGAACCTTGAGAAAATTGTTTAGCTGGCTACTGGTCTCCTAGAGGAGAGTGGTTGTGCGGGGACTAATTAATTTCCACTTAGATTATGGAAATTTTGAAGTCCATGATAAAAAGACTACAAGTTGTATAACATTTTTTCAGTTTTCAGTTTAAAGCAAATACATTTTTTTCACTGTAAAGCACAATAACTTCTGACTATGTACTTCACTTTTCCACATCACTTCAGAGACGTTTTAAGTTATCGTGTGGGGTCCAACCACTGATGCAAATTAATATTTCAGACAGAAAAATATACCTTTATAGGAGCATCTTAGTAGACTGCAGATATTTGTGTATCACTTAAGAATATGTAATTAACCATGGTTTTTGTTAGATAAATCAATGAGCACGGTAAATAGAGAATGAAAATGTTACTTTAAATTGTGTCACTTTCATAGGGAGGGAGCAAATATTCAAATGGCCCAGGGAGTTCACACCACCGCAAAAAATTTAAAAAATGTTTCAGCACTGTTTACTATAATTAGTAAACTACTCATTATGAACAGTGTAGCAGAACATAGATCATTATGTGGTGTTGATTAACCCAAGCACTGCAGTGTCTTTTTCACCTCAGTGCTGAGACATCTGTGCTTAGGCCTCCATAACATTTTCTTCACACAAGGTATCCATGCCAAATAAGTGTCCTTTCTTTCAACATCATGGGGATTCTAAAGGGATGCAGGGTTTGTGGATTCCCCTGGAGGGGACAAAGGAAATAGTCAAAATATAGCTGAATTTGGGTTTTGGGGGAAAACGTGCTCTGCTAAAAAAGTATGTTCTCCCTAAAAATGGCATCAGGAAAAGGTTTGCTGGGCTAAAATCATCATCTTCCCAGCTGCCAGGAACAAGTAGAGCTGAATCAAAAAAAAAAAATTGTTTACCACTGTTTTGCCATTTTTGTAAGACTTAACCCATATTTCCTATTTTTGTGCTTTCAAAATACTCGAGATTGTAGTAGATGTGAAACCCATGGGTGATGCCGGAAAGCTATAGATTTCTGAAAAGTAGACAACAGTCTGAAGTCATTTGTGACAATGCTTTCATCTGTAAGTTCTTGTCACAAAAGCTTATTTACAAAAACTATACACCAGTACGTCTGTCAGACCCTTCTTGTTGTGGAGATACATAGAGTTTGTAGGTTGTACAAATGCCCGCGGTACATAGAGCCAAAAACTGAGATGCACCTTACATTGGTTCTTCATTGTGTACCATTATAGAAACTCATATGGTAAAATATAAAGAGTGAAAAATGGGTATGAAAGAAACCTAAGTATTTCTAAATGTACACTACATTTAGTTTAGGAGCAGTGATGATTTGTAAATGTATACCTACTAGCATTTAATTCGGAGGGCTTTTTTCAAAATGTCTTTTTCTTACATGTTTGCAAGAATTTGGAAAGCACAAATAAGGAAATTCCAATTGGTAATAACAAATATTCTACTACTGTGTCTTCCCACATGTCTCCTGACACAAAATGGTACCTCACTTGTGAGGGAAAGGATAGTGCCCACAACAGGAAAGGGTCCAACATGGACATATCACATTTTTCCACTGAACGCTGACCCTTTTTTGCAATGTAGGTAGCTATGGATTTTTGACCCCAGCTCAGCCCACACCTAGAGAAACCTAGCACACCTGAACATTTTTGAAAACTAGACACCCAGGGAAATCCAGGGTAGGGTGACTTTAGTGGCTTCCACTTGGTTTTCCTATTGAGAAGCCCTTGCAAACCTTAAACTTTGGCTAAAAACACATATTGTCCTCACATTTCTGGGATGGAAAGTTCTGGGATCTGTGGGAAGCCACCAAATGCCTATTGCACAGTGTTGCCACAAGCCCGTTTGATAAAAATGGTACCCCACTTGTGGGGGTAGGCCTAGTGCTGGTGACAGGAAAGGGCCCAAAAGGCAACATGGACACATCAACCTTTTCCACTGAACACCAATGCTTTTTTGCAATTTGGCTAACTGTGGATTTTGAGACCTAGCTTACCAGACACCTAGGACAACCTACTCAACCTGCACATTTATCAAGACTAGGACAAACAGGGGAGGCCAGAGTGGTGTTGCTTGCTTGCTTGGATCTCAAGAGATTTTCTTACCCAGATGCCCTTGCAAACTTCAAAGTTTGGGTAAAAACTTATATTTTGCTCACATTTCTGTGTTGGAAAGTCCTGAAATCAGTAGAGATTTATAAATGTCCTTCTGCCCAGCATTCCCCTAACTACAGTACCTCACTTGTGTGAATGGGCCAAGAGATTGCAGCACAAAAGGCTCTAAATTGCTATATGGAGACATCAGTGATAGGAGTAGCTGTGGTCTTTGGGGTCGGGCTCATCTGCCACCCAAGGAAACCTACCAAAACACAGACCTTTTTGAAAAGTAGACACCCGGGGATTTCAGTGTGATGTTCCTTGTGTGGATTCCACACTGTTTCCTTACCTACAATGCTCTACAAGCCACAATGCCTAAAATCATGCATTTTCTTAAATTTCTGTAATGGAATATTCTGGAATCATCAGAAATCCACAAACGTCCTACCACCTAGTGTTACCCCAGTGGTCCCTATAATCATGCTGCCCCACTTGTGTTGCTGGGCCAAGTGCCTGCCACAGTAACGGATCAAAGCAAGGTCAATGGAAGCCCTCTTGAGGACAGTTGCTCACCATTTCTTGTAACCTCACACCTGTTCTGTATTGCTGTGTTGCAATACAGCTTGGTTTATGCTATAAAAGTAGACACAACTACATACATACAGGGAGTTTTTTTACTACAAAGGTAGCTTCCCTCAATTTCCCACAGAGAAAGTAAGGGCCGTATTTATACTTTTTGGCGCACAACTGCGCCAACGCAGTTGTGCGTCAAAAAACTTAACGCCGGCTAACGCGATTCCAAAGCGCCATGCGGGCGCCTTATTTATGGAATGACGTTAGCCGGCGGAGCTGACTGGTGTGCGTAAAAGAAAATGACTTACACCAGGCAGCGCCGGCGTAGGGGAAAATGGAGCGTGGGCGTCAAAAAATGGGGCAAGTCAGGCTGAGGCAAAATTTTCGCCTCAACCCGATTTGCGCCATTTGTTTTGACTCCCAACCCCCATTGAAATGACTCCTGTCTTTGCACAGACAGGAGTCATGCCCCCTTGCCCAATGGCCATGCCCAGGGGACTTATGTCCCCTGGGCATGGTCATTGGGCATAGTGGCATGTAGGGGGGCACAAATCATGCCCCCCTATGCCACAAAAAAAAAAAAAAAATACTTACCTGAACTTACCTTAAGTTCCCTGGGATGGGTCCCTCCATCCTTGGGCGTCCTCCTGGTGTGGGCAAGGGTGGCAGGGGGTGTCCCTGGGGGCATGGGAGGGCACCTCTGGGCTCCTTCCGAGCCCACAGGTCCCTTAACGCCTGCCCTGACCAGGCGTTAAAAAATTACGCAAAAGCGGCTGGACGTCATTTTTTTTTACCCGCCCACTCCCGGGCGTCATTTTTGCCCAGGAGTGTAAATACGGTGCACATGCCTCGGAGTCATTTTTTGGAAGGGAACGCCTACCTTGCATGTCATTAACGCAAGGAAGGTGTCCACGCTAAAAAATGACGCAAACTCCAAGATCTTTGGCGCTAGACGGGTCTAACGCCAAAGTATATATATGGAGTTAGTTTTGCGACGGATTTGCGTAAAAAAAAACGACGCAAATGCGGCGCAAACAGAGTATAAATATGCCCCTAAGTATGCTCTGCCAGCAGTCTCCTGATAGGGAAATTCATGAAAAACGTTTCTGGTGCATCTCAAATTTCAGAGAAGAAATTAAAAAGGGGAGACTTTCTCCTGTCCAGAGATGCCTCGCTCAAAACAGGGGAGGCTGCCTACAGCCTTCCCACTAGAAACAGGGGAGAACACTCACCTGTTACTCCTCACTGCATCCTGTAGGGATTGCTGACCTACTGGGGCACACAGGCAAGAAGGTCCTCAGGGACTGAAGTGGAAGGGTTTCTCCTTCGCCCCCCACAAAAAAGGAAGACTCACGTGCAAGAATCAGAGGTTCCTTTTATGCCCTCCTCATTGTTGGCCAATGGGGGATGGACATACTGGGAAGGGAGTCTGGGTGTACTCCTGACACCCGACCTACGGGTTTTTATAAAGTCTTGTGTTTATTTTATGTTGTATAAGGAAACATCTCTGGATAGATTTTGCAAGAGGTCAGGGTTGTAGAGAAACAATGGGACTGATTCACAAGGATGCAGGTGTTACTTACTCCTGGAAATCAGGAGCAACCCTTGAGATTATTAAGAGATTGCTTTTGTTGACACAGAGAAATCCTAGCTATATTTTAGACAACATAGTAGGTTTCACACACTAGGTCAATGAACTGAACCGAATTTATTTTGAGGGGATGTCATTCGAAATACGTCATTAACATCGCAAATAACATATGTAAAACAGTTCAACCTCAATAACCACACCAGTTTACTAAGAAGTTAACAATTTTATTTCCCTATATTAACAACGCTAAAGTCATGAAAATAATTCTCAAACACAAATGACACATATAGAGGAATAACAAAGCTGATTCTGTATATATCTGAGTTTAATCTGTGCAAACAGAAAAGTTAACACAAAACCATAGCAATAGAATTTGAGCAAGAGAAATTGAAGACATCTGAATTATGATAAGCCAAGGAAATAGCAAAAACAAATCATGAGCATGTGAGAAATGTCTCCCTCACTAACCACTAATTAGCATTGACATGTTGGGCTTCATGTAAAAGTTTTAGTAACACAAATTTAGAAAACATTTAGCTAAGGTTCTATCAAAATACATACATAAGAAGCAGTATATAAACCCTTGCAGCTGGTACCTGAAAAACAAAAGACAAATAATTCACATTACATACTTTACCCAATGCTACAGAAATCAGTAACAACATCTACTACGTCAGTGGGACAGTATAAGGCATCAATATCAGAATAAAAACAGATTAAGGATAGGGGTAATGGTTTAGAATTTGGACTATAAGATACACTAAACCATTTAAATGTTAAGCTGCTTCATAAGCGATAGAAAAAATCACTTCAAGAAATGAACTGAACTCAGGAATAAATGAGGAAAATGCACACTGAACAATGGCGACTGAACATTAAATTAAAATTGTTAAATGAAAATGATTGGTTAAAGCATAGGGTGAGAAAGTTATGACCAATTAGAACATTAACAGGTATCAAAATTATACATTTAGTTTACTCCAAGCCTTTCTATTTGCTGTTATTCAATTGACAAAATCTAAACTAATACATTTTATATTCTGGACTTCCTTTTCTCGCACCTAATCTGTGGATCCTTTGTTTCCACTCCACCAAAAATACGAAGCCACAGGAAGAACGATAACAAAATTGTTTTCCCCATTGCCTCTTTTACCTTGAGGAAAAACATACAAGTTAGAAATATATCCCTAAGCAATGAAGTCAGTTAGGCTATGGAACACATTAGAAACATTTTATACAGCTTGCATTACACAATGACCTTGCATCTGCTTCAACTTCAGTCCAGCATAGGTCACTAAATACACATTTATTTCTATTGTTTGTTTTAGTCAATAAACACACTCTCTTGTAAAGACAGACTAATTTCATTACCTTAAGTTAGCATGATCAAAATATAAGGCTTACATAAGATGGTGGCCATTGATTTAGTCATATTTTCATTAGCGTAATATTATTATCAAATTAATCCACACATTAGTCTGTAAATATGATTACGTAAAAACTCAACATTTCATCAATATAATTTATCCTTCCACAATCCCTCCTCTGATGACTTTATATGTCATCACACAAACACTAAAATAAATGTATTTATTTCATTTCAAAATCTAGAATTTTGATTCTTTCACCCTTTCATAAGTTTTCTTTCTTCTTGAATTTTTCCCATAAAATCTCTCCATCTGAACATCTACCCTCCTCTGATTCTTTTCAAATCTTTTTCTTCTGATTATTTGAAATATTTTATATATTTCCCAAATTACAATTAGACAAAATACAATAATTGAAATCCAATTGACTAATTTAATATAATACCTTCTCCAAGGTTGCCAAGCCAATTTCCCACTGAAGCAATTACTTTGCCAACTTTTTCCTAGACCTTAGTTTCAGTTAATTCTTTTAGTTCTGTTTTATCTTTTGTTAAATTGTTAGTCAAACCTTTAACTAATTCAGAATTGTCCGATATGTATGAGCAACAGTGATGCTGACCAAGTAATTTGCAAACTCTGCCCTCTTTCGCCAAGTGGATGTCGAACGCAAGGCAGTTCTGAAGAACCATAGCTCTTCTAGCAGCCCTTTCAGTATCTAAGAGGAGAATATCTTCTGAATAATCCATTAACATGTTATCCACGACTTTAGACAACTTCTGTATTTTCATTGAATTCAGAACAACTCTCACTGAAGGAATTATTTCTCCAAATATGTCACCCACAATGCCAGAAACTGATTCTCACTTGTGTCTCATTTGAATTTCAGTAAATTTAGGAAACTTACATAAGTCTTCCAGCTGATACATTTCCAGAAAGACTATTCCCAAATAACATACCATCCTCTAGGAAGACGATAATAAGCATTTTTTCCCCACAAATATAGTATATACCAGGCACTGGAGGGTCCTAACTATTCAGCATGAAATTCCATTTACTCTGAAGCAAAAACACATGTCTACATTCACTCATACCCACATATATTCTATCCAAGTAACTTTCAGCCTATATATACAAAGTTTCCCTACTTGTTGTAAATCTGATGCTAACTTCCTTTGTTTAGTGATGTCAGTGTAAGCATGATCAATCTCAGGTCTACGGTGAATTATTCCCTTATCTATTTTAGCTTTGATTACTTTTCTCCTGTCTTCTGTGTTATCTAGAAACTTTTTCTCTACAGGTGTAAGTAAACAGGTGGGATTATTGAGATGATCAAAAGCAGTTCCAAATGTTAATGCAGGTTCAAAGAAACCCCTCCCTATCTCTGTGTTGTGATCCCTAGTTATCTTACTAAGATCCTTAACAATATGTACAAAAGAAAACACAACATCCATATTCAAATGAAAATATTGAATATATTATTGGTCATAGAATTGTGTTAGTAAAAGACTACAACCTATAGCATAAGTAAGAGGTAAACTATGATAAGCAATTTCCTCCTGAACGGAGGCTGGAATCTGTGTAGAATCATAACATTCTTTTGCATCCATCACATCAACATACTCATGCAATAAGCGATAAAAGACAATAGAAGAAAGTTCTTTCTCTTGGTGTAAGTATTTATCATCTATTTTAAACCTATCTATTTCTGAAGGAATAGTAGCTGACTCTAAAGAACTAACAGTTGTGAGTGTCTCTGCAGTATGGTTGACTTAATTTGTCTCAAAAACAGTCACACTCACAATAAATATCAAACATATACTATTACACAAACAATTGGCAAACCAATACCTATACATTTACAACGACTATTTTTAGTGTGTTGGTTGCTAAAGTTTCCCATGGTCGGTGAAGAACCAAAAAGTAGAAGTAAACAAAATATGGCTATGCAGCTAAAATCAAAACAGAACAAACAAAAAAAAAAAATTCAAAAATCTTCAACTTTCAGCTTCAATCTTCAATCCCTCCTAATTGTTGTTTCTTTTTTTTTTTTTAAGTTCATTCACAACATCAGGATCCTCCTTGTTAAAAATTCGGCAGAAATCTGTCAAAACCAGTTAAGCAGCTTGTCTAGTCAGGTTATCAAAGTCTCTTTTAGGTACCATTTTAAATGTGAGTCATGCAAAGCATGCACATAATGTTTGGAGATGAAAACATTTCAGTACAAAAATGTTTCTGTGACATTCATAGAACATACGAATGATATATGTTGGGCAGACTAAACAGAAAGCGAAGGTACAGATTTTACTGCATTGTAGCCGTTTCAGATGTAAAATACAAGGTGCACCTTTGGTGGATCATTTTACTGCATTGAACTATCCAGTGGTCTCCTTAAGCTGGCTGGTGATTGATAAGATCGTTTCTAATCAACGAGATGGCAATGTGACAAATGTTTTGAATGTGAGAGAATGCAAGTGGATTCATCTTTTGGACTCGGTCAGTGAGGGCCTTAACGAATATGAGGAAATAGTCAGGCAGACAGCTAGCTTGGTTAATGGTTAATTGAGAGAAATACGAGTTTACAAATATAATAATTAGTCAGATAGATGGGTATGAATAAGACTAACATAGAGAAATGTAGAATTAGGTTTATAGAACCCATGTAATAGCCCTAGTTGTTCTTATAGCCCTGTGAATGAATTATGGACTTGGTGATATTATGTTCTTAATTAGGAGATGAAGAATTCCTCAATGGGGGAGAGCCATTACCTGATAATTACTGTACCGAGGGAGCTGTACAATGGATTTGACAGGATTCCGGATTGTTGAAGTCTGTTGGGATTGATTTAATGACCGGCTTGTGGTTTGTAATTCAAGTGAGTATAATGTATTTGAGCTAGAGCAGCGCATTTGTGTTATTTACTTAATGTGCCGGAAGGTGGAGCGATTCCCTTTGGTTGCTGTTTCCCCTAACGGGCACCTGAGACAGGCGAAACTGACGAAGGCAGTATGTTCAGCATTCCTAAAATGCCTGGAGATGCCGGAAATAGGACTCGCTGATGTAGATTATAAAAGCGCGGTCTTTAACATGCCACGTCTTTTGTTTGGGGAAAGCAGCCCTGTGAAAAGATACGAAGAGGACATTAGCGGTCCAGCGGTAATCTGAAAGTTGTGAGTGCTAAATGCAATGTCTTTGAAGGCTATAGACTATTTAATGGACAGGAATGAATAGTGAATTTAGATGAGGGCTTTGTTTTTTTGAGACCCATAAGAGGAGAGGTGAACTTATTTGGTGAAAAGCATGATTTAGTCAATGAGTTTATTTTAGATTTTTTTGAAAGCGAAAACGAATATTGAACGAGTGATACATCGGATGTACTTCGTGTGAGTATCATTTAAGGAGCGAAAAGGTAATGTTATAAATGTTGAGTAAGAGTTTGCGGGAAATATTGTTGTAGGTTATTTTGTAGAAGGGGTTGATGAGGTGACTAATTGAGTTGTTTTTTTATTGGATTTTTAGATTTGGTTTGATTTGAAGTAAATTTGGAGAAGATTGTTGTTGCTTGATTTGATTTGAAATAATGGGTAAGTATGTATGGTGATTCGTTGTAGCATAGTGGTGTGATTTTTAGTTGGATTGATTGATTCTTCAGGATTATTTTAGGGGTCCCTATCGGTTAGTCCTGAAGAAGACCTATTGAGGATCTCAGAATTGGCCCAAGAGCAAAAGGGGGTCGAAACGTCGACGATGATGCTCCAGCCTGGATTTGGTTACTGTTTGTAGTGTTGGTGAAGGACTAAAATGGGAATTTAATGCTTTTTGAATTTAAGATTGGTTCAATGCAGAAAAAGATGAACCAACAGGCTGCTTTTTAGTGTATGGTATATGGATTGTTGTGAGATTCATTATATCCTTTTTCCTTCATCTGATCACAAGCACTTGATCTTTGCACTTTTTTCTGTCCTTCAGTTTTGGGGTGTTTTGATAGGGGCTTCCTTTGGAGTGATGTTTATGTAATTTAGATTTATTGCTTGTATATATAATAATAAAGTAATTGTTCTAATTGATTATGTACCCATGCTGGTTGTTAGTGTGAAGGAATGTTTTTGTTGTTAACTTGGTCTCCTATGAGGGCATTGTAGTTTTTGTAACGAGTTCCTACCCAGCCCCCTGGGGTTATTTGGGTTACCCTCTGTGGTTTATATTATATTCTCAGAGCATGTGCTGATCTGCGAAGGGTCTGTTTTATATTTATGAATGGCTGACAGTTTAAAAAATGTTTCTACATTATGGCATTTGATAAAGAAACATTATCATATAGCGAGGACTATATTATTAGATTGATTCAGGGCGAAACGGGTATAGAATTTTTAAGAAATGCTCTATCAACTACTGATCTATCATTGAGTGAAATGATTAATAAACTAGAGAGACTTGAGAAGAAATTGGTACGAACCCGTTTACATGGACATTCATTTTCTAAACATTTGCAACCCAATACCATTCCATTAGGATTGCAAGTTAGGAATGAACAAGCAATCTTTGTGGATAATCCAAAATTTAAACAGAGTTTTATTTTTGTAGCCAATAATTGTTCTCGACACTGGATGGTATTGGGAGTGGAAACGGCATTAGAAGAGGTACAAAAATTGGTGAAGGAAATAGCTGACCTGATGAAGGAGATTCTAGATAATAAGGCTTTGGTTAATGCAAAAGAGGCATTGGATCGTCTGGATAGGACGATGAAGGATTTTGAAATCAATACTCAAGCTTACAAGCTTGATAAATTGGCTAGAGATATCAGTTTTTATGATGAGAAGCTGACTTATCCATATCTGATGGAGGAATATTACAAACAAGACTCAAGAGGTAGATACTCTACGAGAGGGTGGGGTGGACCTAGGCGGTACACAATCTTCTCTGAGTCCTCGGGTACCAGTGAAGGAGAAAGTGACAATGAGCAACCTAGTACAAGTACAGCCCCCCGAGATCAGGAGTTTCATCAGTTAGATTTAACTTCTGGACCTTTTTTAGGTCCAACACAATGGACCCAACCCAGAGGAGGATGGCGACCATGGGACAAGGGTTTTTCCAGAGAACGGGTTTGGAACAGGGGACGCTACAGAGGCAGGAGATAGGTGCGCTTCCAGCAGGAAGAACATGGAGAAATACAAACACGGAGACAGCATTACAGGTGTGAATGCACCGAATCCGGGGGTTAATTTATCAATTTATCAACTGTCACCGGCAGAGGAACAGAAACTATCGAAAGGATTATCTTTTGTCCCCACCAATTTACCAAACTCTTTTAATCTGAAAATTGAATTACATAAATTATTTCGGAAGGTCAGACTGAGGTACTTTTTTAATAGAACTGTGTCACACTCCCCCTATTCTGTGACGGGTTTAAGGACACCTTCTACTTTTACACCACTGGCTCACGTAATGTCACACAAGATTTTGGCTTTCGAACAGGTGGTCATGAGAGATATAGTGAATTTGATCTCTAATGGGAGGTATGTGAAATATAACATCACAAAAGCAGAGAAGGATGCCCTATCCACATTAAGATCGAATAAGGACTTAGGGGGTCATTCTGACCCCGGCCGGCGGCGGTAGCCGCCGGCCTGGCGGGGCCAGCCAGAATACCGCTGCGTGGTCAAAAGACCGCCGCAGGTATTCTGGGTTTCCCGCTGGGCTGGCGGGCGACCGCCAGAAGGCCGCCCGCCAGCCCAGCGGGAAACACCCTTCCATGAGGATGCCGGCTCCGAATGGAGCCGGCGGAGTGGAAGGAGTGCGACGGGTGCAGTTGCACCCGTCGCGATTTTCAGTGTCTGCATGGCAGACACTGAAAATCTTTGTGGGGCCCTGTTACGCATGGGCACTGCAGGGGCCCCCAGGGGCCCCACAACACCCCATACGGCCATTCTCTTCCTGGCAGCCAAAACCGCCAGGAACAGGATGGCGGTATGGGGCTCGGAATCCCCATGGTGGCACAGCAAGCTGCGCCGCCATGGAGGTTTCCCCAGGACAGCGGGAAACCGGCAGTACACCACCGGTTTTCCGTTTCTGACCGCGGCTGTACCGCCGCGGTCAGAATGCCCATGGGAGCACCGCCAGCCTGTTGCCGGTGCTCCCGCGGTCGTTGGCCCTGGCGGTTTTTACCGCCAAGGTCAGAATGACCCCCATAGTGATTAAAATGGGGGATAAGGGTGGAGCTACAGTAGTACAAAACATAAAGGACTACAAGAATGAGATTCTCATGGAATTGGCAGAGGCAGGAAGTTATATGAAACTTGATCGAAACTCCACAAGTGATTTGGTAGATTTGATTAAAAGAGTCACAAGTGAGGGTTTGTTGATGGGTTTTTTGACAGATCTTGAATATGACTTTTTAAATAAGAAGAATTCTCGTATCCCTGCAATTTATATACTCCCCAAAACACACAAAAATCCTTTGAAACCTCCAGGCCGCCCGATTATATTGGGATGTGGTTTGATTTTGGAACCAGTTTGCAAGTATGTGGATTTATTTTTTAAACCTTTGGTGCCGGTGACAGAGGCCTATATAAGGGATACAATGGAAACCAATCAATTTATTGTTAATCTGAATTTTGACTGTGAGAACCAAATTTTAGTAACAATGGATATTGTCTCATTTTACAGTAATATCCCTCAAGGACAGGCTTTACAGGTGATTAGAGAAGCACTTGGTAGGAGATTACAACCCATGCAAGTACCTACAAGTTTTATAGTTGATTTGTTAGGAATAGCAGTGATTAAAATGTTTTTCTATTTTCAGGATAACTTCTATATCCAAACGAAAGAAGTTGCCATGGGTGCTATCTTTGCGCCGGATGTAGCAATTTTATATATGGATAATTTTGAACAACGTTATATCTTTGATGAAATATTACCATACTTTGCCCATGTAACTTTATGGAAACAATATATTGATGATGTGATTATGATTTGGACAGGCTCACAGAAAGATCAGTTGGAATTTCATAAATGGTTAAATGATTGATCGGAGGATATTCAATTTACTATATAACATAGTTCCTCTGAGATTAATTTCTTGGATTTAACTATTAAAGTACATGAGCATCGATTATACAGTACTCTCTATAGGAAGGAGAGTGAGAAAAATTTGTTGCTACAATATTTTAGTCATGATCCTCATAATCTGAGGGATAATTTACCCTATGGACAATTCCTTCGTCTTCCGAGGAACTGTTCTTGTAAGCAAGATTATTCCACAGAATCTGAAGATTTGGTGAACCGAGTAGTAATACGTGGGTACCCGAAAAATATAGTCAGAAAGGCGCGGAAAAGAACTTGGTTTTCTCATCGGGAGAATCTCCTGGAATCTAGGGTATGGACAGAGAGTGGCAATAACAGACAGATTTGTGTTACAACGTACTGTACTAGAAGTACAGAAATAAGAAAGGTTATCAACCAACATTGGAATATGATTTCAGAAGATCTTGAAATACATGATCCCCCGATGCATGCATTTAAGAGCGGTAAGAACATTAAAGATTAGGTGGTGAGTTCTATGCTAATGGAACCCAATGAACCCTCGTTGTCATCAATGTTGAATTTACGGAAAATTGTGGGCCATTTTAAATGTGGGTCATGCAAAGCATGCACACAATGTTTGGAGATGAAAACATTTCAGTATAAAAATGTTTCTGTGACATTCATAGAACATACGAACTGTAATAGTGCAAATGTAATCTATGTCATCAAATGTCCATGTGATTTGATATATGTTGGGCAGACTAAACAGAAAGTGAAGGTACAGATTTTACAGCATTGTAACCGTATCATATGTAAAATACAAGGTGCACTTTTGGTGGATCATTTTACTACATCGAACCATCCAGTGGACTCCTTAAGATGGCTGGTGATTGATAAGATTGTTTCTAATCAACGAGGGGGCAATGTGACAAATGTTTTGAATTTGAGAGAATGCAAGTGGATTCATCTTTTGGACTCGGTCAGGGAGGACCTTAACAAATATGAGGAAAACGTCAGGCAGACAGCTAGCTTGGTTAATGGTTAATTGAGAGAAATATGAGTTTCCAAATATAATAATTGGTCAGATAGATGGGTATAAATAAGACTAACATAGAGAAATTTAGAATTAGTTTTATAGAACCCATGTGATAGCCCTAGTTGTTCTTATAGTCCTGTGATTGAATTATGGACTTGGTGATATTATGTTCTTAATTAAGGTATGATGAATTCCTCAATGGTGGGAAGGCCATTATCTGATAATTACTGTCCAGAGGGAGCTGTATGATGGATTTGACATAAGGATTCAGGATTGCTGATGTCTGTTGGGATTGATTTAATGGCCGGCTTGTGGTTTGTAATTTAAGTAAGGATAACGTATTTGAGCTAGCATAGCGCATTTGTGTTATTTGCTGAATGTGCCGGAAGGTGGAGCGATTCCCTTTGTTTGCCTTTCGAGGGAGATTCCGACCAGGGAGCCACAACTAGACGCTGACTGCCTCGTTGCAGATGCTGAACCAGATCACAGGCCTTTGCTCAGGTATGAGGGTTGATGGCTTCCCAGGGAATCTGAAAGGCAAATTAGAAGCTTAACATGCTGTGCTCGAAATAGAACTAGCTGAGAGAGAGTAGAAATTATTAACACCATGATAGCGTTATTCTTATGTTTCACTCTCCTCGTGACTATTTCAATCCTACTGTGTTGTATGGTTCTGGTTATTGCGGCTCACGCCTTAATATCTAAAATGCAGTCGTTTTATTACAACAATCTATAAAACTCAAACTGCCTTTGTCATTTGTATATGAGATCATACTGTAAATGAGAGAGCTGGTTTGGATCCGAGTGACCACGACTTCCCTGAGCAGTTCCAAAGATGTCATGCGCTCGGCTGCCCAATCATCTTTTCCCCTTGGGAGAAATGAGGCACTGCTAGTTAGCCGGAGCAAAACCGGATTTGGGGGTGACTGTGGTCCTTCCGAGTGGGTAAGACTTAGTCCCCCACACCAGGAACAACCCTGCTACCTAGAAATCCAGTAGTCTCATTTAGGATAATGAGAGCCCACGCGACATGGCCGTGTCCGAGACAAGCAAAACTGACAAAGGCAGTATGTTCGGCATTCCTAAAATGCCTGGAGATGCTGGAAATTGGACGCGCTGATGTAGATAATAAAAGCGCAGTCTTTAACACGCTGCGTCTTTTGTTTGGGGAAAGCGGCCCTGTGAAAAGATATGAAGAGGACATTAGTGGTTCAGAGGTAATCTGGATGTTGGGAGTGCTAAATGCAATGTCTTTGAAAGAAATATAGACTATTTAATGGACAGGAATGAATAGTGAATTTAGATGGGGGTTTTATTTTTTTGAGACCCATAAGAGGAGAGGGGAACTTATTTGGTGAAAAGCATGATTTAGTCAATTAGTTTATTTTATATTTTTTTGAAGGAGAAAACGAAACTTGAAGGAGCGATACATGGGATGTACTTCTTGTGAGTATCATTTAAGGAGCAAAATGTAATCTTATAAATGTTGGGTAAGAGTTTAAGGGAAATATTGTTGTAGGTTATTTTGTGTAAGGGGTTGATAAGGTGACTAATTGAGTTGGTGTTTGATTAAATTTTAGATTTGGTTCGATTTGAAGTAAATTTGGAGAAGATTGTTGTTAGATGATTTGATTTGAAATAATGGGTAAGTATGTATGGTGATTGGTTGTAGCATAGTGGTGTGATTTTTAGTTGGATTGATTGATTCTTTTGGATTATTTTATGGGTCCCTATCGGTTAGTCCTAAATAAGACCCATTGAGAGGCTCATAATTGGCCCAAGGGCGAAAGGGGGTCGAAACATCGACGATGATGCTCCAGCCTGGATTTGGTTACTGTTTGTAGTGTTGATGAAGGACTAAAATGGGAATTTAATGCTTTTTGAATTTAAGATTGGTTCAATGCAGAAAAAGATTAACCAACATGCTGCTTTTTAGTGTATGGTATATGGATTGTTGTGAGATTCATTATCTCCTTTTTCCTTTTCTGATCACGAGCACTTGATCTTTGCACTTTTTTCTGTCCATCAGTTTTGGGGTGTTTTGATAGGGGCTTCCTTTGGAGTGCTTTTTATGTAATTTAGATTTTATTGCTTGTATATATTATAATAAAGTAAGTGTTCTAATTGATTATGTACCCATGCTGGTTGTTAGTGTGAAGGAATGTTTTTGTTGTTAACTTGGTCTCCTATGGGGGCATTGTAGTTTTTGTAATGAGTTCCTACCCAGCCCCCTGGGGTTATTTGGGTTACCCTCTGTGGTTTATATTATGCTTTTAGGAAGTAGACATTTCCTTGCTTAAACCATTCTGTGACTCTGCCTGTTTGTGGATTCCCTGTTTAGGTTAGTTTGACAGTTGGGCTGTATGCACCTCTCTCTAGACAGTGACACAAAGGGAGCTGGGGTGTAGCCTGCATATCCTGATGAGCCACTCGTGCTAGGAGGGAGGGGAGGAGTGGTCACTTACACCTGAAAGTGCTGTGCCTGCCCTCATACAATGCAGTCTCCAACCCCCTAGTGTGTGTCTGGGGCCTGGCCTTGGCAAGGGAGGATCTCACAAACAATAGTGACTTTCCTTAGAAGTAGGCCTACTTCAAAGGCCAAAATGGACATAAGAAGAGCACCCAAACCCCTGAAAATCAGTTCACTTTTGGAAATCAAGAAGAACTCCTGCCCGGAGAAGAGCTGAAGAGCTGAGGAGAAGTGCTGACCTGCCTGTGACTGTGCTTTGTGGAGCTATCCTGCAGTTGCTGCTTCTGCCTGTGCAAGGGGACAAAGATTGGACTTTTGTTGTGCATTCCTGTTTGTGAAGAAATCTCCAAGGACTTGTCCAGAGCTTGCCTCCTGTTGTTGAAGTCTCAGGGCCATCAAAGACTTCCCCTGCCAGCACCTGGACTCTCTGCTGAGACTCCTGCCCTGCCAAGTGGTGCTCTATCCAGTTCCTAGGGCCTTGAAAGGTGACGCTGTCAGACCAAGACTGAAAATCCATGCACAGACCGCCGTGCAAGTACATTTTCGAAGTACCTTCCGAGACGCTGCTGAGAAATGACGTGTCGCCGGCTTCGTGGCTGAAATCTACATTCCACTTGCATCGCCGCTGGAAGATTGCCGCACGCAGCTGGAGAAACGGCGCGCAACCCCTGCTGACAGAGGCTGATAACGTCGCAACCCACATAGTGTGGTTTTGCTGATACAGTGCGGCAGAATTTTCGACGCAAACCTTGCTGGGCTCGAAAAAACAACGCTAAGCCTGCCCGGACCTGAGATGCCTGTCCAGGTCAATGCATCGCTCTCCTGCAGAGAGGAAAAACTACGCACGCCGACCCGACCGGAGGAGGAAGGATGCACCGTCTCACTTGCGAGTGAGAAATCGACGCATCGTTGGACTTTTCAAACACACTCTTGCCCGTGCTGTGTTATTTTGACGCATCCCAGGTACTTTTTCACGCTAACAGCGTTAGCACTGCTTTCTAAGGATTTAAGACTCTTTTTACTTTTTAATTCATAACTTGACTTGTGTATGGTGGATTTTGTCGTTCTGATCTTGTTTTGTTTAGATAAATATTACCTATTTTCCTAAACCTGTGTCATGTCATTTTGTAGTATTTTCACTGAGTTACTGTGTGTGTTGGTACAAATTCTTTACACCTAGACTCTGAAGTTAAGCCTGCCTGCTTGTGCCAAGCTACCAAGAGGAGTGAGCGGGGGTTAACTGAGGGCGATTCTCCTTTACCCTGACTAGATTGAGGGTCCTTGCTTGGAAAGGGGGTAACCTGACTGCCAACCAAAGACCCCATTTCTAACAGTGAGCAGTCAATTGCTCCAACTACATGTGGTGGGCCACCCAAATCATAAAATTCTCTTTTCACATTGGCCAAATCCTGCGCTCTTGAAAACTGGATGAAGCTTTTGATGTGTTTCATCACTGAAGCAAGAACGTCTTGTAGCACACCATTGAAAGTTGGCTGTGACATGCCTCCAGAAACATCACACAGTATATTGAAAAGAGCCAGTTGCCACAAAATGAAGTGCTATCATGAGTTTCACTATTGGTGTAATGCCTGTTGTATTCCTATTGAAAGGCATGAGATCAAGTTCCAGCTGCTAACACAACACCAGTATAGTTTCCCTATTTAATCTAAACGTTTTGAATATGTCCCTTTCCTCCATGGTGGCAAGGTCTGGAAACAGTTTGAAGACTTGAGGACACCTTCTACCCATCCCTAGGTCTATATGGCTGCATGTCGGGACACCTTCTACCCATCCCTAGGTTCATATGTCTGCATGTCGGGAAAACAAACTATCAATATAAATTGTCACACAAGACTTTCACAATCAACACACATCTCATGTGTATAATGTGTGAATAATACATTGGAGGGATGCAATCCCATTCTGAATAATACATTTCAAATGTATTCTTTGCACATTATTATTATGTTTTCAAATTACCGTCAACTGAAGTATTACATACACTGCCTCACTGTTGATGTCAAACACAGTAACAGTTCACTGTTTTATGTGTCATATCTTGCCAAAAACAGTGTCATAGGTTTCTGGTATATGTATACAAAGTAGCCACCATTTTGAGTGCTGGTGATCCAAAAACAATAAAAAAATGCAGAGCTACACATCCTAAAATGGTAGCTGCTGACCTTGCCATCAGGACATTGACTATCTTACGGCCATCAGTGGCAGTTGACCGTGTAGTAGGTGGAGCACTCCACGATGGACACTGCCATAGGCTAACTTGTGTGACAGCCATGCACGAAAGCCAATGGTTGTGTCCATCTCCGTTGTACGCTGTGTACTTGAATCCAACGCATTGAAAAAAGCTCAATTGCCTCCTAACACTTATTTTTTTTATGCTGTTACAGCTCTCTGAGAGCCAGGGTGCCAGGCCAAGCAGTTGACTGGGCCCATGCCTTCTCCCCTTAGGAGTTAGAGCTCTGCACCAGGGAGGCCCTATCCTTATATAGCCAGCTGTATGGGACCCCAGCGGAACAGGTACATGTTTGAATGGGAAATGTTTGCAAATGTAACTTGTACCCTCTTTGTCCACAAGTTATTTGGTCCTTTTTGTTCATGAATAAAGTGTTATATTTGGAGTGTAGTGAGCTGAATGATTTAGCTTGGTACAGGGTGCTGTTTGAGGATGCTTGAAATGTCTGTGCATTAAAATGAAAAGTCACCCGAAAGAATTAGCTGAGTTCTTAGTGCATGTTACTCACAGTTCCAGATTTAATTAGATAAAGTCCAGGCACCTTACTTCCAGTGGCTACTAGGGCCTGTACCACTATTTTAAGCAAAAACATACAGTTGAGGTTGAATAGAGAGAAATGTAAAGTCCAAGTATAATCTTTAATGTTATGGAGTTGTCTGATGCTGTCCAGTCGAGTGAATGTACAGCCCATATTTTGGAATAGGAATATCTTCATGTTTTAAACATGTCATAGTGTCACATATGGGGAAAGGTACTTCCTGTGCTGCCAGACTAAATGACCTAGGCTCTCAATCAGCCATACAAGTATGTCCCGTTACAACACACACTTGTTCATACATCATCCATACTCTCACTGACACATGGCAGCCTTCCCATACTGCCCTTAGTCACTGTATATGGAGCAAATCTTAGTATCTGACTCTTACAAGGTTAGGCATGAAGAAATCGTAGCTGTGTCTGTGGTTATGTGTAAATAATGAACCTCTTGTTAAGCCTTTAGTAGCACACAATAAGTTGTACTAATCTGGAGTGGATATTACTAAGTGAAACGTTTCCTATCCCTGGCTTAGATTATGTTTGTGTCTCAGGTAGGCCAGTGATCATGCCTTTAAGGGTCTTGTTGAATCTCTCAACAAGCCCATTGGATTGAGGATGATAAGGGGTGGTAAACCGGTAGGTCACCCCACACTCATCCCACATGGACTTCATGTACGCAGACATGAAGTTTGTGCCTCTGTCAGACACAACTTCCCTAGGGAATCCCACATGGGTAAATATTCCCATCAGGGCTCTGGTCATCACCGGTGCAGTCACTGTTCTCAGAGGGATTGCCTCTGGATAGCAGGTGGCATGGTCCACCAAAACCAGGATAAACATGTTGCCCAAGGCAGTTTTGGGGTCCAAGGGACCAATGACTTTGATGCCCACCCTTTCAAAGGGGGTACCAATGACGGGGAGTGGGATCAGGAGGGCTTCACGCCTTTTTCCTGTCTTCCCACTAGCCTGGCCGGTGGGCCAGGACCTGCAGGAATTATCGGAGGCTACCCGCATTCTAGGCCAATGAAAGTGGGTGACAGGCCTTTCAAAGGTCTTGTCCTGGCCCAAATGTCCTGCAAGGGGATGTTGTGAGCAAGACCCAGTAGGAAGGCCCGGTAACACTGGGGGACCACCAGCACACGTGCTGCCCCAATGGCCGTAACCTTAGGCTCACTGTAAAGGAGATCATTCTCCCAGTAGATATGGTGATCGCCAGAGGCTTCACTAGCTGCTTGGGCTGTGGCCAGTTGGCTCAGACCCTCAAGGGTGGGGCATTCCTTCTATGCCTTGCAGAATTCTGCCCTGGTTGGCCCACTCTCTACTTGCCAGCCAGCAAGTTCAGACAGGTTGCCCAGGTCAGCTATGTCCTCTCCAGTTAGCTCAGGGGCCTCCTCCTCCTCAGGGTCGCCGTCCACCACCGTGGGAACATCTGAGGCAGGTTTCCCGCACCTCTTGCCCTTCCTCTTTGCAGCTGTTTGGGCCATTGTTCCAGGCTCCAGACGCCCTTGACTCCCTTCCCAGGCAGCCATGGACCTTGTGGTCATGCAGACCCACTCAGGTAAACCTAACATTTCCAGGTGGGATCAGAGCTCTACCTCCTTCCAAGCAGTATGCTCAAGAGCATTGCCTAACAGCCAATCTGCAGGCATGGCAGGACTCACAGCTACTTTCAGAGTACCAGAAACACCCCGCCCCCACTCAAAGGGAACCAGAGCCACCGTAGGTGACTCTCACGATTGTCAGCGACTATGACCTGGTGGAATGTATTAGGGACTATCTGCTCTGCTGACACCAGCTGACTCTTGACAGTAGGCATACTAGCTCCTGTGTCACGCAGAACCTCTACCCATTGCCCATCAATGGCAACCCACTGCCTATACTTGGATGTATTGGCAGGCATGTGGGCTTTAGGCACCATCTCCTTATCTCCCAGGGATACTAGGGACACCTCTGTCTGCCCCCCAAAGCTAACTGGGACTATCTCCCCCCGAGCACTACACTAGCCAACCCAGGTGTCTGTTCTCCAGTGGTGGACTGTGCTCTCTTGGAACACTAGGTGTCACCCTTAGAGCGCCCATACTGGTAGCACTCTAAGCATTTGGGGATGAACTTCCATAACTTCTTGTCGAAGAACCCTGGGTTTGTCCCAAACCTAGAAGAGGAATGATTACCTCCTACCCTTGGGAATTGTTTTGGGGGCCTTTTGAGAGTTCCTTATCTTTAAGATTTTCTCCCCCCTCTTTCTTCTGTTGGGAACACTGACCACCTTTGTGGGTGCCCCCACTAGATACCTTTTTGGACACTCTGGTGCTAACCCAGAGGTCCGCCTCCTTAGCAAGCTTCCTGGGATCAGTCAGCTTACTGTCTACTAAGCGCAGGCGCAACTCTTTAAGAGAAATTCTGAGCATATGCTCTCTCAGAATCAAATCATATAACCCTTTGTAATCATTTACTTTCCTGCCCAGCACCCATCCATTCAGTGCCTTATTGGAGAAATCAAAACAATCTACCCAAGTATGTGTGGAAAGTTAGGTGCTGTCCCTAAACCTCTGACGGTATTTTTCAAGGGTAAGCCCAAACTTGGCCCGTAAAGCGGCTTTCATGGGTGCATAGACATTCTGATCATGTGGATCTAGTGTAAGAAGTGTGTCCCTCTCCACTACTGGTACATAAAACCACAAGGCCGCCCCCATTGCTCCTCAGAGGTCCTATGGGCCCTTAGCGCAACTTCATAGGCAGCCAACCACTTGTCAATGTCATCTCCCACCACATAACTTGGTACCACATTCTTGGGTATACGAACCTTTTTCTCCCCAACAGGTCCTGCATGCATGCTGCCACCATCACTGCTGGGCTCAGACTATCTCGCCTTGATCTCCAGCTCCTTGAGACTCAGTTCATGAGCCAACAAAAGTTTCTTCTCAGCCAAGGTTCTCTCAGCTGTAGCCTCAGCTCTCTCAGCTTCAATCGACTTGGCTGCTCTCTCAACTTCAGCCTGTTTGGCTTCTCTCTCTGCCCTGTTGAGCTTCAATTTTCAACCTTGCCATTTGCAATTGAAATTCCCTCTCCTTTCCTCTGCGGTCAGGCCCTGATCAGAGACACAGCTCCCTGGTTTGGCAAGGGGCACAATTGCAGTGGTAACTTCATCCACTGATGGCAAAAAATCCTCTGAGGGGCCATACTCTGGACCCTCACCCTTAATAATCTCATCAGAATGGGCTTCTGCCCAGGCCCTCAGTGCCATTTGGAATTCCTCTTTTCTGGAGGCTTTCTGGGTAGGGACTCCCATATCCCTGCAGAACCCCTTCAGCTGTTTAACAGTTTAGGTCCCCAGCATGACCAGATCAAAATCCTCATCTCCTGCTTGAGACCCAGCCACAGACATGTTGAAAGAGGATTTTAGTTAAAAATTGTCAGGACAAACGAAATTGCAGAAAAAGATAAAAAATCAAGTTGACCTTTTAACTAGGGTAGGTAGTGAATACTTAGCTACTGTATGTCACTGCACAAATACAAGTCCTATCCTCACCGCTGATCACCAATGTTAGAAACGCGGTCTTTGGTTGGCAGTCAGGTTACCCCCTGTCCAAGCAAGGACCCTCACTCTAGTCAGGGTAAGTCACACACTATCCAAATGATCCTGTGCCCTCCCTCTGGTAGCTTGGCACTGAGCAGTCAGGCTTAACTTAGAAGACAATGTGTAAAGTATTTGTGCAATAAATCAAACAATACCCCATGTAGCACCACAAAATCACACCACACAGAGTTTAGAAAAATAAAT
This sequence comes from Pleurodeles waltl, assembly GCF_031143425.1. NCBI lineage: Eukaryota > Metazoa > Chordata > Amphibia > Caudata > Salamandridae > Pleurodeles > Pleurodeles waltl. Next base: position 603,577,453 of record NC_090449.1, read on the forward strand.
AATATTTATCTGATAAGATGCAGGTCAAAACAATTAAACTGCAATAAGTATATGTTGAGATATCACTGTAAAAGTGATATAAAGTGTCTTAAGTCTTTTAAAAGCAAACAAAGCCCCTCATTCCAACCCTGGCGGTCATAGACCGCCAGGGTGGCTGTCCACGGAAGCACCGCCAACAGGCTGGCGGTGCTTCATGTGGTATTTCGACAGCCGTGGTCGCCCAGCCGGGTCCGGCGGTTTCCCACCGGATTAGCCCCAGCTGGGAGAATCCTCCATGGCGGCGCTGCTTGATTCCGACCCCCCTTCCCGCCAGCCTGTTTCTGGCGGTTTTCACCGCCAGAAACAGGATGGCGGGAACGGGTGTCGTGGGGCCCCTGGGGGCCCCTGCACTGCCCATGCCACTGGCATGGGCAGTGCAGGGGCCCCCTAACAGGGCCCCAGCATGATTTTCACTGCCTGCATAGCAGACAGTGAAAATCGCGACGGGTGCAACTGCACCCGTCGCACCCCTGCAACACCGCCGGCTCCATTCGGAGCCGGCTTCTGTGTTGCAGGGCCTTTCCCGCTGGGCCGGCGGGCGCTCCTTTGGCGGGTGCCCGCCGGCCCAGCGGGAAAGCCAGAATTGCCTCCGCGGTCTTTTGACCGCGGAGCGGCCAAATGGCGGTGACCGCATGAAGTCTCTTTCAAGCACAAAGTACCTGATTTGCGTGCAAAATATCCCCAAAGAACCACAGAGGAGGAGATGCGTGTAAACAAAGGGGTGTGCGTCGATTTCTTTAGCTGCACACGACAAAGCGTCATTTCATTTTCACGCAGGGACGGCAGTACGTCGATTTCCAGCGCTTGGTCGTGGATCCTCTTCGGGTTGCTGGGTTTTCGGCCCGGGGACGATGCGTGCATTTTCTGCACTGGCATGACGAAGTCACAGGGGCTGCGTTGATTCGGTGGATTTTGCATTGAATTTTCTACCACACGGCAGGTGCTGTGTCGATTCCTCTCTGGAAGTCAGGCTGCGTCATTCCGGCTCGGCTGTGCGTTGATCCAGTGGGCCGTGCGTCGAATTTCCGGTCGCTACGCTGGTGCTGCTTCGATCTTCTCAATACGAAGTTGGGCTGCGTCGTTCTGGTTCGATGTGCAGTGAATTTTTCAGTCTGAGTTGGTAGAGGCAGAGGTCCTGTTTAAATACCCAAATGTGCCTTTGAAGTGGGGGAGACTTCAAAGAGTGGCTTAGAAGTGCACAAGGTCCCCTTTGAGTTCAATCCTGTCTGCCAGGGTCCCAGTAGGGGGTGTGGCAGTCCTTTGTGTGAGGGTAGGCTACTGTCCTTTGTCATGTAATTGTCAGGCCCTCCACCCTCCCGGCCCAGGAAGACCCATTCAAAATGCAGATGTATGCAAGTGAGGCTGAGTATCCTGTGTTTGGGGTGTGTCTGAGTGAATGCACAAGGGAGCTGTCAACTAAACCTAGCCAGACATGGATTGTAAGGCACAGAAGGATTTAAGTGCAAAGAAATGCTCACTTTCTAAAAGTAGCATTTCTAAAATAGTAACATTAAATCCAACTTCACCAGTCAGCAGATTTTGTATCACCATTCTGGCCATACTAAATATGACCGTCCTACTCCTTTCAGATCAGCAGCTACCACTCAAACAGTATATGAGGGCAGCCCCAATGTTAGCCTATGAAGGGAGCATGCCTCACAGCAGTGTAAAAACTAATTTAGGAGTTTTACACTACCAGGACATGTAAACTATACAGGTACATGTCCTGCCTTTTGCCTACACAGCACCCTGCCCTATGGGTTCCTAGGGCATACCTTAGGGGTGACTTATATGTAGAAAAGGGGGAGTTTTAGGGTTGGCAAGTACTGTTAAATGCCAAGTCGAATTGGCAGTGAAACTGCACACACATGCCTTGCAATGGCAGGCCTGAGACAAGGTTAAGGGGCTACTTAAGTGTGTGGCACAACCAGTGCTGAAGGCCCACTAGTAGCATTTAATCTACAGGCTCTGGGCACACATAGTGCACTTTACTAGGGACTTATAAGTAAATTCAATAGTCCAATTGAGTATGATCCAATGTTACCATGTTTAAGGAGAGAGAGCATATGCACTTTAGCACTGGTTAGCAGTTTTAAAGTGTGCAGAGTCTTAAAACCAGCAAAAACAGTATCTAAAAAGTGGAGGGAGGTAGGCAAAAAGTTAGGGGTGACCACCCTAAGGCTGTCAGATCTAACAGAGGCTCTCACTAAGAGCTGCTACAATCCTATGCATAGATCAGTGGAGACTACTGGTAAACCAACATAAACCAGCATGATAACTGCTTATCATAGTCTTATATGGAACTGTTTCAATTTTCTAAAAAAAGAAACTCTTGGATTCAGATCTTTGCTGACTGATATTTACTGAATTTTCAGTCTGTGAAAGCTGGCATTTTATTATAAATTACAAATAATTTGCAAAAAATTGAAATATACATCTGTCTGCAGCACAAAAATACAAATACCCACGACCAAAAATTGAGGTAGCGTTATCCACCTGAATACTTTTCTAATTATGAAGTGCATCTTACAACATCGCTCTAAGAGGTAAATAGTCACTAAAACGCTATGTGGGGGGGCTGCCAATATCATGATGAGGGCTCATATATGCCCCAATCTTTGATACCATATAGTGATAACAACATCCTCATGTGATCAGGTGGGCTTTTGATAAATGTTTGGTAAGGGTCTTAATCCTGTGTATGTATGCGTGGCTGGAAAATGCACACTTTTCCACAGAAACCCCTGCCATGATGGTCTGGCATGGTTTGGCTTGTATTTGGTGGGATTTGAAAGTCAAAAGGTTCAACTCTCATATGTTGTTTCCCACATATTTGCAATCTTCAGAAGGCCATGTTATTTACCTTGTTTAAACTTTCTAGCTTCTAAAGTGATGGAAATAGTCTCTGGTAATTTAATGGGTATCCCAGAGTCATAGGATAATTGGGTCAAGACTTGAATTTACATCTGTTGATTTCAGCATGCTTTGGGAGTAGCTCTGTTTAAAAGGGGCGAGTCAGCTCTTTGACAGTACCTCTTCCGATGCTATCCACAGAATGAAGTGAAATGTGTGGTGTGAATATATCCGCTTTGCTCCTCAGACACCCTCCACATGGGCCATGCTTCTAGAGGTGCCTCAGGTGATATCATGCAATAAACAATAAAGGCATGTAGGCAACGCTTGAATTAATCTCAGCCACTGGTGATTACTTGGGCCCACATTTTAGAACATTGATATTCATCTACAGTGCCACCTTAAACAGGAACTAGCCATTTCCAATCAGTCATGCTCCAATAGGACCAGTACATCCTGAATTGCAAGGCTAGGCCCCCTCCAAATGGGAACACAAACAACATTAGACCAGTAATGCCTGTGACCTGGAGAGTGCTTGTGGCCAACACAGATAATAATACCCCACTTTATGTGAATTGGATGAGAGAAAATGCTTAGTAGAGGTTCCCTTAAGTCCCTGCTCTGCTGCCTGAAAACATCATCTTTTGAGCCAAAAGATAATAGATATTTTGAGCATCAGGCATAATTAAAGGATTCCGAAGGCCATGTAAACCATGCTGCTGTTGATAGTTTTCTATCAGTGAATCAACCAAATCAATCAATATCTCTTTTGAAATACAATCTACAAAACAGTCCACAATACATATGAAACAGCATTTTTGACAATGACAAATTGTTGAAATACATATGCTATTATCCATTACATATAATGAATTCAAGAGCAAGCAAGGTGACGAAATATAAGAAAATAATTCAAGAGTTTCATTTTTTAATATCAATTAATTATCACAATTTCAAGGAGAGAAAATAAATATTGAATAAGATTCAAATATATATATACAGTTATAAAACATCAAAAGTATACATATTTGTAAAAGATAAAAAAAGAAAGAAAAAGAAAGTACTTAGAAACTTAGTACTTAGAAATAATAAGAAATAGATATCAAACATGAAGTGAGAAAGAAGTAACATATGAATGAAAAACTGCTTCTACATATACAATATATAAGAGCCAAAAAAATGTTATCACTGTAGGTAGGTATTGCACTTGAAATCAATATTAGATCATGGGAGTATCTTCCTGAGATGAGGGTCTAACAATATAACATTTTTAATGTATATATCAAGAAAGAGGCCCCATATATAATGAAATTATTGTAAATTATCATTCAATTTATACATCATTTTTTTCAAACTGGGCTGCATCAAACATATCTTTCAACCAAGAATTAAGAGTCAGGACTGAATCTGACTTCATAAATGTAGAATATTGACTTTAATTAGACTAAGAGCAGTAAAAAGCCATTTAAAAGTGTGAGTGGAAATGGATGTCAAACCTGATGTTTCATGTAATATTGATAGTTGAGGCTTAAAAGAGAGTTGAACAGGTGACTATTGCCTCAAGTAGTTTTCATCCTGTGACCAAAAAAGACGAATTTTTGACCAATCCCATAATATATGTACTATGTCAGAATCAATTTCTTGGCATCTCCAACATTTGAAGTCAAGACTTAGGGCCTCATTACGATTTTGGTGGAGGGGGTTATTTCATCACAAATGTGACGGTTATCCCATCCGCCATATTACAAGTCTATAATATACTATGGAACTTGTAATATGGCGGATGAGATATCTGTCACGTTTGTGATGGAGTAATCTCCTCTGCCATACTCGTAATGAGGCCCTACATTTGAGTGAGTGAAGTTTAGCAGGAGACCAGTGCCAGCGGTGTAGAAGTTTGAAGTAAGTACATTTCAGGTGTGAATCTCTAAGTCCTTTATTATAATTTTCCAGTAGTGCAACCCATTATTTTTCTGAAAAAATAGTTTTCAGACGAGCTGGCCACTAGTATCTCAAACTAGTAGAAGCTTTAATAGAAAAGGAGTGTTCAAATAAAATGGCATACATGCTTGAAACCATCCTTTCAAAATCTTTCCTGATATGAATATGTCTTGCATTTGGTGAATGAGAAATCTGTTCCTAAGAATTGATCAAATGGTAATTAAGTGCAGAAAGAAGTTAATTAGAGTTATTAAGCTGAGATAAAGGAAGATTAAACTCCTCTTGCAGGCTTTGAAATGGTTTTATAGAGTGTTGTTGTGTAAACATACCAGAGAGAGTGTTTATTTATGTTTATCCCAGAGTTGCCAATTAAGGTCTTTCCCCATCAACTTAATATCTGCATTATTCCATAATGGTGCTTGAGAATGTAATTGAATATGAGCTTTTGTAATTTTGTGCTTTTTGCCAGACTCAGCTATAAATAATGGGCTTGGAAGCTATTGTAAAGTGTAGACATTTGATATAATAATAGCAAGAGGAGTATTAGTTGTAAATAGAGATTGTAAAATAGTAATCCAAAAAAGAAATGTCCTTACTGATGAAAGCATATAAATAGAATGAGCCAATTGTTGTGCTATCCAATGGTATTCTAAATGAGGGAGGTGTAAACCACCTTTTAGTGATGAGGAATATAACTTTGAACCGCTTAAGTGCAGTCTATTACCATCCCAAACAAACCGAGAGATTATGGAGGGCATAGTTTTAAAAAAGGATTGTGGTGCTGGTAATAAAATCAGTCCAAAAACATAAATACATTTGGGAATCATGTTTATTTTAATGATTTGTAGTCTACCCCAAAGTGATAAATTTAAAAGAGACCACTTTTGGAAGTCCCTTTTAACCTGATCCATAATAGGGTTTAAATTATCCATCATCATATTTTTAAACTAAGATTAAGAAGAATTCCTATATATTTCAATCTGGAGTGTAGCCATTTAAAAGAGAGACTGCCAATAGAAGCAATAATAGAAATAGTAGACAATGGGAAAGCTTCACATTTAGACCAGTTCATTTTGTAACCAGAGAAGGATGAAAAAGTGGTTAAAGAAGTGGCTGAATTTTGTGGGTGAGTCAAAAGAATTTAATTGCATAAAAGATGGCTTTCATTTCACCAGCAGAAGTTCCAATGCCGTTTATACACATATTTTGTCGTATAACAATAGCAAAGGGCTCAATAGCTAACATGAATAGTAACAGGGATAATGGACATCCATATTTTGTACCACAATAACTATTAAAGTCTGGAAACGTAAAACCATTGTATGTGATAGCAGCAGTCGGTGAGTAATGCATACCCTTAGTTAGAGTAATGAAATGTTTTCCAAATCCTATCCTTTCCATGGTATGAAACAAGTATCCCCATTCCACCCTATCAGAGGTCTTCTCTGTGTCTAGCATGGTGGAGTGAAATCTTGTAAATTTCACTGTGTCATGTTTTTGTTGCCTCCCTGTGGGGGAATGCCTCCCTTGCATCCATTATACCTGGTGCTGGTATGATTTGGCGCAAGGGTTTACAAGGTGGCGCGATGCTAGCATTGGGGCACTTTGTAAATAAGGCACAGGGTGAGGGCATGTATAGCGCCGAAGTAACGTCAAACGAATTATGTTACTGTTGAGCTAAGGGGCACAAGAGGCTTGTGAACATGCCCCTACAATGGGTAGGTAACATCTTTGCTAATATTTTGACATCTGAATTGATTAATTAAATCAGTCTATAACTAGGGCATACTAAAGCATCTTTATCAAGTTTAGGCGGTACCGTAATACGGGTGTGTAAAAATTCAGAAAATAGATCTCCCTTTGTAGAGCTTCATTAAAAAACATTTGATTGTTTTAACTATCTCATCCGTTGTAATTTTTCCTTCTAAGGTTTACCTTCGTTCTTGTGATAATTTAGGAAGATTGAGTTTTGCAAAGAAGACATCTTCCTCTGTAGGATCTGAACAGCTCATGGATGTGTATAGTGTTTAATAATAATTTTGGAATTGAGATACGATTTCGGGGGGAAGAGTGAGTAGATCTCCTCTAGAATATTTAACAGCGGGTATTACTCTGGAGGATCCCTGTTGGCATAGTCGATAAGCTAAGCGTCTCCCACCTTTTCCCCATGTTTATAATGACACTACCGATTCGGATAAACATTTTTCAGCATGGGATGTATAGAGGTTTTTAAGTTTGAATTTTGCAGCAGAAAGTAATTTTCTCAATACGTCTGGACATTCTGTTTGGGAGTAAGTAGCTGTAAGATTTGAAATTTCTCTCTCAATATTGAATCTAACATTGTCTAATTTCTTTTTAAGAATTGCAGACTCTTTCATTATTAAGCATCTTATAACAGCTATGCCTGTGTCCCATAATGCACATGCACTAGAAACCGAGTTCTGAATTTCCTTTAAAAATTGTTCAACATGAAGGCATAGGTTAACTTTTTCTTTGGGTAATTTGTAAGCAGAAATATGAAATCTCTATATGCATTTTGGAGCTTAAGACACACGTAAGTCTATAAAAATAACAATGAGATTGTGATATGATAGAGTACAAGACATAATGTTAGCAACTTGTTACTACTTGTAGTAGTGAAGAAGAAGTTAAAAAGTAATCGATTCTTGTTCGGTTTTAGTGTGGACAACATGTGAAAGGAAAATCCCTTTCATCTGGATATAGTAGTCTCCATGGTACTTGAAGTGTGTGATCTTCAATAAAGACATAAACGATATAGCTGCCACTAGTATAATGAGTATGAGGTTTCCTTGATCTGTCAGTAAATGGGTCAATAGTAATGTTCCAGTGACCACCTAGGAGTTTTTGAGTAGGTTCAAAAGATGATAATAATCTATTGAGGTGGGAAATAAAGGTCGTTTTAGAATCAGTAGGAGCATATACTAATTCAACAATCAAGAAATTATTAGACATACATATTTTAACAAAACATTTCTTCCTTTTGAATCTTCTCAGGTTTGTGAATTATATTCAGTGTTTGTTAAAAGGGATAGAAACACCCCATTTTCTTGAAGGGGTGGAATCTGTAGGAGCCTTATCAGAATTAATACATGCATATTTAACATGACCAACCCAATCTTGTTTCAATTTAAGACGTTCTGATACAGTGAGATGTGTTTCTTGTAACTGTGCTTTATCAGGTTTGTTTTGACCCAGAAAAATAAGTATGTTTTTCCTCTTTTAAAATGCATAATCCCATGAACATTTAAAAAAACAATCTTCCATGGTTGCATCTGAATGGATTGCATTAGATGTATAACGTGTAACAAGGGAATAAAAATGCAAAAAGGAATAGAACTAATTTAAAAGGGAAAAGATAAGTGAGGAACAACAAAAGGCTAAAGAAATAATATTAGACCTTGGAGGTAAAGTAAATCTAATATTAAAATGTAAAGTTGTATAGAGCTGTACTGAAAGACAAAGAGAGAGATTATATGTAGAAAACAAACTATGATAATATAGTAAGAGACAGTTAAGAAAGAAAATAAACTGTTATCGTAGGAGAGATATCCAAACAAATGTATGATTAGCAAGAAGATAAGAAAGCAAAAAAAATATTTTTAAATACTATGAACAGATATCAATTTGTCTAACACAAAATTATAAGACAACAATGTACACTAAAAAACCTTTAAACTGCGAGAGTAAGTAACAGACGTCGCAGAATGATGGGGTTAAGGTCAAAGGTATCATATGTGCAACAATGGTCGATTAATCTAGATACCCCTAGCAACACTAATATAATAAAAATATAAATGAGCATGATATGACTCAATAACAAGGCTACAGTACAAATAACACATTCGAACAGGGCAAGAAATAGAAAGAAAAGAGGAGAAAAAGAAGAAAATGATATGAACCATGTTTTCAACTGTGATATAGATTTGTCTCCAGGTTATGAGTTTTTCCAAGCTTTGAATTTACCACAGTGTGACCAATTACGTGTGACCATTTTCCATCTCCCTCGTTCTTTTGGAAAAACCCATCTGCCAAACTATCTACAAGGTGACTACCACCTACGTGGCGACCTCCCCACTAGAGTCATTGCAAGTTCCCTGATAGGTCGGTGGGTGGAAACTACAGGAAACAGGCTACAGCATTGTCTCCAGCTCGTAATCGAGGTGGCATCAATGCTGTCGCCAGCAGGGTGCACCAGCACCCTCACAATTTTCACTGTCTGCAACCTGTTCTCCACCATGGGGAGGCTGGTGGAGAACAAGGTCGTAATCCGCAGGGTAGTACTTCATTCTATACCGCCCTGGTGGATTAAGGTCTCCACCACCACCAGACTGCCGGTATCCAAGATCCTGCGGGGCTGGCGGTTCCCTGGTGGTCAGACCACCACGGCTGTTATGTGGCCTTATAGCCGCATAGTTCTCAAATGATCAAGGATTGTGTTGCCATGGAGTCAATAATAAATGAGTACAGGAAAGAAGTCATGAATCGTCTGATACAAAAGGCCCAAAGTGAAATAATAACCATAGTTTTAAAAGTGAAACACACTTAAAGTTAAACCTTTTGTTTGTCTTATGTTTCCATTTTGTATCTTCCCTTATGATGAGGCTGCATATTAATTAATTCAATACATAGGCATTGAGTCAATTAAATAGCCATATTGAAGTTACAGGTTAATTACCACAATATTGTTAATCTTGCCGAGAATGCGAGTTATTTAACTTCAACGATAACTATACCCATAACAGCAAAAATGTATCTTGTGTTTGCATTCTGTCTCCTGTACTCATAAAAAGTAGTCACCATATTCTAATTCCTCCTTGTTCACTCAATTTCAATGGGGTCCTAGATTGTAAGGATTTGAGTGATCACTGACGATTTTTGTTATTTCCATTTTTGAAATGTTCCATCGTAATCATGAAGAAATCTGTTAATAATCGGAGCTGGGATTTGCATTTGTTTCCTTGCCTCCACTCCTGAACAAAACAGTCACCATATTCCGACATCTCCTGTTCTATTTATTGTTAAAGCGGCCCAAAGTCACAAACTTTGAAATGGTAATGGGTGAACATGAAGTATTACAGATGCCCCTTTTAGTGATGTCAAAACAAATCTGCATCTGTAAAAAGCGAGGCACAGTGAGCGGAAATAGTATGTTCCATGCTCTCACCCTCTGCTGCAGTGCTCTGCTAACGAGCCGCCATCTTCTTGGACCCCAGACACCGCCTTACTACAGCGGCTGGAATTCACCCTGATGGAAAGATTCACAGGTGAACATTCTGTTTGCTAAAGAAACTCCATCACTTCCTTTCACAGAATCTGACTTCACTTAGAAGTGAGGCAAAGCAGGGACAACATAAATTATCCACTGCCTCACCGTCGTCCTCGGAGCCCCAAGCTCCACCCCCCAGATTTTCATTTTTTATTGTTGATTTTGGTAAAAAAAAATCATCATCCTGTAAATTAATTTGTTGGGATAAAAAAATCCATAAAAACATAAAATAATTCAGAACACAAACGCACACACACACACACAACAATCACAAAAAAACACAAAAAATTACATCACAGCTGCCGAGCCTATTACAAAAATGCTGTTTTACTGCAAACTTTGCCTTTAAATTGCTGAGCTCGAGGGGTGATCAAATGCCAATTTAACAAATTCCAAAGTATGGTAAGAGTGCAACACTTACCCCTTAGGGTCCTGCCTTAGAGACCTGAATTGTTGTGATGTAGGGTCTCATTTAAGTCTTGGCGGGCAGCCCTCCATTCAACAGGGTGGTGGAGGACACTTTGTTCATGACCCTGACCCCTGACATACTACAGCCGGCAAAATGTAGAGATTTCATGGCGATCTCTGTACCTTCAAAGGAACTGCGGTGACTACGGTTCTTCTGATGGTACCAACACTTTAGCCGATGGCGCTGATGGTTTTGACTGCCATCCACCAAGCTTTTTGTTTCTCAAAAACAAACTTGCAGGGGCTGTAGGACAACATGAGAACTCTAGAATCGAAAGGAGCAACTGTCTTGGATGCTAGAGCTGCAAATGTATATATAACACATAAATTCCCTCCTGATTTATTTATGTCCCATTGTATTGTAGATGGAGGCCCTAATTCCAGCCCGTCCAAAGAGCAGTTCCAAAAGTAGGGTTAAAGAGGGGAGCCATAAAAAAGGAGTAACAAAATAAATCTATTATCTCCATACAACAAGACTGAATGAAGGGCAGCAAAAACCCTAGCCATGAAAGAACCTGTCAGTCCTGGTGTTGGATAATCTAAGGTAGGAATAAAGGGTGGATTAATGAGTACAGAGCAGGTTAATTTTTATAGTGCTGATTACTCTTCCCAGTTTCCTTCTGTGTTAACAATCGGATGTTAAGCAGCAATAAGAACACTGAAAATGAGATTCATGTGGATGTATGTAGGGAAGAGATGGGAAAAAACGAAACCACTAAACAAAGGTTGTAGTCTGTAAAATCCCATCTCTGACAACGGATCTAAAACAGGTTGGCTTTGCTGAAATCTGAAATGGGAAATACATAATGAAGATATGCTTCTACTTTAAGCTACTGAACTAGGAAAATCATGCTGAGGATGAACTTAGGAATCCATTTATTTTGATATTCAGTAGTATGTATGTATTGTATGTATGTATATGTGGTACACGTCTATCAGAAGCCTAGCCAAAAGGCAGCGTAACAGTGTATTGGGCCAAAGCCACTGTGGTCACTTAAGCCACTAGTTTACTAGGCCCACCTTAGTATTTAGAATGTAGGTTTAACTCTGTGTCAAGTTAATAGAGTTTTAGAGAAACACCAAGTTCGATTTACTTCGAATAGGAGGAACCCAATTAACAAACCTTAAAGAATAGGTATAGTACCCATTGAAGTGAAGGCTCTCCTGGAAACTAAATAAATATGCTGGAAGGAATAGGAAAGAAAATGAGCAGTTCTACAGAGAATTAGACAACTGTTTATTATCCCATACTACCATGCCCAAAAGCTTTGTTGAGACCTTGTTTTAGATAGGATTCATCAAGTATTCCTAATAATGTAGACGGAGCAGGTAATCTTCATTTTGTACTATCCATAGGTTGGCACACCAACTGGACAAAGTGCTAATAATGTCCTTTATGAAGGGTCATAAAATGATCTTACTTTAACAGACCTGATTGCTATTATGATTGCTAGAATATTGGAATGTATTGGGCTATGTCTTGAGTTAACTGGCTGCGGTGATAGTGGTGCTTATAAGGTCCTATAACCTTAATATCTATCATAATGATTACCATATGATCTAAAATCAAATCACATGTAACTGAGTTTGGCGATTTTGGTTGGCCTTTGAGGAAAAATAGGACAGTTTGTTTATTCATGTTCTAAATGCTCTTTATTGATTTTTCAATCATTTTTCCAAAAGTTTCATAACATGGTACATATTATTCCATGTCCATTTTTACAGATGGGTTGGGTAGTCTAGAACATTTTAAATTTAACATAACAAAATCAAACAATTGCAAACTCATCCCGGCTCTTACTCATTACTAGCCTGTATGATAAAATAGTGGTGGTTTGAATCAGATGCAAATTGCATCTGTACTGGAGCACAGCCAGGGCCCTAGGACCTTGAAACATAGCCTAATCAATCCTAAGAGGTGAACACATTTTATATATGCTTAGGATGGTGCTAATGTATGCATCTCTCATATGTGTTTTTTGTATATATTCAGTGGCACGTCCTTTAAAGTAAGCCATCCCTAACATCCTTACGGAATGAGGGGAGGCGGAGGAGCTCCTCCTGAGGACGAGTAGTTGCTCAGTTTCGTTTCCAACGTTAACATAATAGTGTCCCAAATGCATCGATGGACACCGCGCTTGCATCCCTCTGTGCCTTCGCCCATCTTTTACGATCAACAAGCCATACTCTTTCCTTCGGATCCGTCGGAGATATGTGAATCTACAAAGGGCCTCTGATTTTTTTTTATCTGCATATATTGCCCAGCAGACATGCTGCTGTTTTGTCTTTCGATCTCTTATTTGTTATCTCCGATACCATAGTACTCCGCAGCTGTGTTGCCTCCTGGCAGTGCTCAACAAATAATAGAGGTGTTCTGCAGATCAATCATATCTTAGGCCGCACTCGTCACTCTCATGTGCATTTTGACTGGCCAAGATGGGGGAAAGATATGTCTGATGCAAATAATTGAATTGTATGAACTTAAAGCGAACATTTTTCTAGACTGTATTGAACTACTCCATCATCTTAGCCCTTTCTAAGTCAGACAGTTCTTTACCTATTTTTTCTCCCAATTCTTTTTTACCTTGCTATAATCTGGGTAGTATGTGGGTAATACGTTATTGTGAAAAACGGTCACCACAAGTCTACTATGTCCATGCACCCCATCTATGGGGCACATATGTCTCTAATTCCCAGGTCAATCAGGCCACCCTTGTTAATGCTTCATGTGTCACGAACAGGACTTGGCCCATGTCTCTGCGTAGCTCTAATTTTGGTCAAATGTGTATAATTTTACTGTTGTGAAGGTCCCCACTACAGAGACGTTTTTAATGCATGGGCAAAGTGAGCAGTTGCCCAGGGTCCCCTACATTTAATGGGGGCCACAGGTAAAGCGTTTTCTCTCCCTCACCCCTGTCACTGTCAGTTTCTCTACCTCGTCCACCTGTATGTGGCTACATCTATTTCTGTCTCTCTCTAACCCAGCCAACCTGTTGTCACTCCTCTTTACCTCAGTGTCTTCTTCTCTTTCTACTGCCCTCAAACTTGAATTTCAACTCACCTCCATGTCTATATTTCCTCACTCTCTAGCTTGCCCTTTTCTCTCCACCTCCCTTCTCTCCCTCTCTACCTCTCTACTTGATGGTACCTCATGGGTGTGTACCACACCAATCTCCAAAACCCCACTGTTCTTTCCACTTCATTTCTCTACCAACTCCACCATCTGTTACTACCTACAATACCCTCAACATCTTTTTTGTGCTTCACTTATCCGTCTCATAGCTCTCACTATACTTCACTTAATCTCTCCATCCCCTCCCTCTTTCCCTTTCTCTCTTTACATATCTATGTACCTATGCCCTTTCACCCTATGCAAACAGCGAGCCCCAAAGGGTGTCTTGCCTTGGCACACAAAAATGTATAACATTATCTTGTCTATTGTACATATGTCTGCTTCTATCCATGAGTGTTTATCCCTGTTTGTGCAACTTAGCAGAACCTCGGGAGGCACCACAATGGAACGATAGGTAAATATCCTGTAGCTTTGCATAGTCTTCTCAAATATGTACGCCAACAATGCCAGCCCGTACTTATTCACTTCTCAGTAGAAAGCAATGTTTTCGTGGACCTGTAACAAAATCTCAGTTAAAGTGTGATTCATCATTTCAGCTTGCAGTTCCTCTTTCACTGGGTCATCATTTACCCCAATCATCCAGTTGGCAACTCTCGTTGTGACACCAGGCCTCGTAGGTGGGAGTGCCCAAAACCCCCTGCAGTTTAAGTTCAATAGTTAGTTTTTTTGAGACATTCTATTAAATACAAATACAAATCATAAAAAACCCATTAGACAATCACAGACACTTTAAAAGTACCAAACAATTAATCAATCTCCACTTTAACTAGATATTCTGTGTTTATTCAAGACCTTCTCTTCCTCCCTTCCTCAGTATCAGTTTGGATACCAGGGTATTCACCCCTTGTGTTCAGAGGATGGCTTGGAGCCATCCTCCGCCAATGTGAGCGTGTGTTGAGGACAGTTCCAGGTCCTTGCACCCACCCATATTGGGAACACTGAAGCTCTGCCCAGGGACCCCCCACAACATACCTCCATTGAGTAAGTGCTTCTGCTGCCACCCCGACCCCACTGGTGATCTGGTGACATCAGCATGCACGTTGCACGCCAACATCATAAAAAGACACCAGGACATGCTGGAAGCCATTTGCTTACAGCACGTTGAGGAATCAAGTATGTTTTTTTCTTCAGGGAGGGTTCGTGGACGGCAAGGAGGCACTGGGGAAAGGAAAGAGTTTTTTTCTTTTCGCCGGTGCTCTTTGCAGTGCATTCCTGCTGCTAGATCGTGGGTAGGGCCACGATCGTGCAGCAGGAATGCACCGCTAGGCCTCCAAGGATTTTCTTTTCTTTTGAGGTGTGACCCCTTGGGCAAGGGTCACTCCCCTTTATTGGGGCACATATTATGACAGTTTCTACCCCCTATGGGGGAAAATCGGCCATATTTTTAAGCAGATTTTCCCCAAGCAGGGCAGAAATCCACCAGACACCAGGTATACTTTTATGTGCATGTTCGGGAGTGGACCCTTAGGGAAGGGTCACTAACCTTTATTAGGGTAATGTTTTGGCCATTGTCCACCCCCTATGGGCAGACCAGCCTTTTCGTTGGGTCCATCTGCCCCCAAGGGGTGCAGAAAGTCACTAGACACCAGGAAGATGTAAATGTGTATGTCAGGGAGCTGCCTATTGGGTAAGAGTCGCTCCCCTTTATTGGGGCAATGTTTTGGCTGTTTCCTGCCCCTCCAGTGGCAGATCAACCATATTTTTAGTCTCATCTGCCCCCAAGGGGGGCAGAAAGCCACTACATGCCAGGAAGTTGTATATTTGGGTCCTGGGGAGCACCCCCTTGGGCAAGGGTTACTCACCTTTATTGGGGCAATATTTTGGCTGTTTTCAGCACCCCAGGGGGCGGATTGGCAATATATTTTGCCCCACCTGACCCAATGGGGGCAAAAGGTCACTAGACATCAGAGAGTTTTATATTTATATGTCGGGGAGCAGCTACTTGAGCAAAGATGGCTCCACTTTATTGGGGCAATATTTTGGCCCTTTTTTCCCCCCCAGGAGCAAATCAGTCATATTTTTAGGCCCATCTGCCTCCAAGGGGGCAGAAAACTGCTACACACAAGGGAAAGTTTCTGTGTGTGTATGAACTGGAGTTCGTCTGACGGTCTGCATGTACAGGCGTTTGGCTGGTCGTGTGTGTACAGGCCCATAGCCAGGAGTAGATGTTTTGGGGGCCTGCCCTCAGACAAAAATTATACCATAAATGGGGACTTGGGGTGGATAGAGATGTGGCTACTCCTACAATAACTTTAAAAAACACAACACACTAGATTTTTAAAGAACGCAGTACATCTAACAGTAGTTTTTAAAGTATTCTACCTCGACAGCCATTTGTGATAAGTAATAGTAAATTATGCCCTTAAGCACAGTGAGAAAGTAATTGTGGTAGCCTTTCAGGAAATATGTGTAAAATGTTTTGAAAACACCTCTAGACTATACAAATAATAACTGAGTAGAATGTAAATGCAAGTAAACATGGTTCTGTATTCTCCATCAGTGCACCTTTGGGGAAATGTGTGGCAAATGCTGCATTTGAAAGCACTTTTTAATACCAGTCACTGATAATAACTGTCACACATGAGAGTACACAGATAGAATGCATACAACGATGTGTTCCCACTGTCAGTCAGCACTGTGCTAGCGGTATCTGACTTATGCAAGAGTGACCTTAATGAAACAATGAGCAGAACAGAAAGATAAGGTAAGCATAGGTTGTTGGGGAACATACATACAGCTCAGCAAGCAAATGTGGGAATGTGCCCACTTCCATTAGTCAAAACAAGCTAAATCTAGCCAGGCAGCTGCTCATCCATCATTCCACATCTTTGGAATTTGTGTGGATGATTCAAGGTGGTGGGCCCCAGACTTAGGCCCATATTTATGTTTTTTCCACAAAACTGCACTAATGAAGTTTTGCAGCAAAAATATTAGCGCTGGCTTGCGTCATTCTACAGCACCAGCCAGGCACTATATTTAAGGAATGGCGCAAGCTGGCGCTAAGAATAGGTTGGCATCACAAAAAATGACGCTAACTGGGTGGGAGTGGTGGTATGGGAAATGGAGTTTGTGCCCCAGAAAATGACGGTAGGCAGGGTATCAGCATAATTTGTGCTGCTAATCAGCCTAGCGTCATTTTCTGATGCACAAGCAGCCACATACATGACTCCAGTCCAATTGTAGACAGAATTCATGCCCACCACCCCAATGGCCAGCACCGGGGACCAGTGTGGTGAAGGTGATTACACCTGAGAAGTCTGCGTTCCACCCAGAAGGTACCATGGCAACCCCAAATGCCAAGGGAGACTGCTGAGACAAAATCATTAAAGGCTTCAGGCCGCTGCCCGGGACTAAAGTGAGGCTGCAACTAGAGGGACTAGCTGTACCGAACAATCTGCCCTGACTAACCCATGTGGACAGGGACCCTACATACAGAATGCTACAGCCAGACTCATCCTCGGCCTTCCCTGATGAACCCACATCACACCCCACCACAGGCAACTCCACTGCCTCCCGTACAGAAGCGATGCCAATTCAAGCTGCTGACCCACCACACAAGGCTCTACACAACCAAGGACCCACATACATTAACCACTGCCTGAACTTGCACCAACTGTCTAGAAGACTATGCTTTGCCTCCCTTTCATTTGCCCATACTCCCCGCTTCTACCAAAGCAGAAGTTAAGAACGCTCTTTCTCTCACGTCATAGCAAAAATCTAGAACAGCCTTCCCACTCACCTTTGGACCATCACCTCACTTCTAGAATTCCAAATGGCCTTCATGAACTTACTATTCAAATAAACCTCTGGGACGTGCAAGTGCGTGGGTACCTTATCAGATTATTAGTTTCGCGTTATAAATCCTGGTTGACAGATTGGTTGATTGATCAATAGATTTTGTCCAGGAGTTAAATGGCCATGATCTTCCAGTTTATCTCACAGGCCTAATCTTAATGTCTCTTTGTCCTTATGTCGCAGTGTCAGTAACCTTGTGTAATTTTCACTGCCATTCTCAGTGACACTGTGTGTCTGTATGCCCATGTCCCAAAGTCAGAGTCGATGTGTGACTCTCAATGTCAGTATCAGTCACAGGCTCCCTATACCAGTGTCCCCACATCACTGTCAAAATGGCTGAGGACAGCCACACACACACAACTCTCAAGCCAAAGAGAACTCAAGACCATCCTCGCTGGACCAAAATACCAATAAAAGCATACAATCCCAAGTGAGCTAAATCCTCAGCATTCTGGTACACTGAAGAACTAAAAACACAAACAAATGACTGCAAAAAACTCAAAAGATTATGGTGGAAAGGCTAGGAATCCCATTTGAAAGAAGACACCACGCCCATTAACATCCCTAATCTAAAAATATTAAGAAATCAAAGGCAGACCTCTTTCAATCTCACCCACCCACAACTCTCCCAAACTATTACAGTTTTTATGCAAAATATAATCTTCCTTTTTTCCACAGAAAAAGTCTTGACCTAGTGAAGAACAGCCCTCAAGCCCTAGAGGCAACGTCTGTTGGGGTTAAAACCCCTCTTCAGCCCATCAGCCTCTCAGAAACACTTCTAACCCCATTGTTGAATCAGAATCATCAAAAAAGGTTAACAAAATTGTCTCTTCCTTCCATATGAATGCCTGTCCACTACAACAACATAAAAAAGCCAGCCGGCTCCATCATCCTGCCATATCTTACACAAACCTGCAATTATTTATTACTCTCAGGTATAATACCAGACAAATGGAATACAGCAATTGTTTCGCCTTTTTTAAAGAAGCCTTCTTTAGACCCTGAAATCTTAACCAACTATTGGCTTATTTCACTTCTGCCTCTGTTTGCCAAAATGACTCAGAAGTCTGTAACTAGCTCATTAGCCATCTGAAATCCTACATGTGGTTGCACAAAGCTCAATTGGGGGTTTCACAATGGACAGCCCTTGTCAAAGCCACTAAAGACATCAGACACACCTTGGATGGAACTGGAGGGGTGGCTAAGATTTTAGATCTATCTGCAGCCTTGATACTATCTCCCACTCCATTTTACTCTAAGGACTTGAAGCAGCCAGAATCACGGGTACAGTCTTTTCCTGGTTTACATCCTTTTTACAGAGCTGGACCCAGCTAGTGATGCTGAGCTACTACTGGTCTAGGATGATCACCTGGCATGGAGGCAAATTCTGGACAAGACTATAAAAAATTCAGGACAAAGGGTCAAAATTCAGGACAAATGGTCAAAATTCAGGACAATTGTACAGACACATCGAAAGAGAGGTGATACCTCAATACTTTACTAGTGTATTTATTTACTGTTGTCTACACATCACCATTTATTCACTATGTCTTTATGTGATTCCCTCTAAGTATGCTACATTCAGGTAGCATATTATACCCTTGTTCAACAGAAAATTAATGCCTTTGCGCACAGTGTCAAGAGCATCACCCCTTCCAATGTATTATATTATTTTGCAAACCTTCCGCTGTTCATCCCTCATTCCTTATTCAGACATTTCAACATGTTCCACATCCGATTTGGCGGCCTGGGCGCCACTGGGTAGTTACCCATGACTGTGGGTGGATTAGCCATTATAGACTTTAAACGCTATTATTTAGCTGCAGAGTTCCAAAGAGTGTTTTGCTGCCTGGATGGCCGGCCTCTGCATGAGACTGGGCTTACCCATAAAGACTTTAAGGAATGCTAATTAAACGACTCATTGTTTCTTACTGACAATTCTACCGAATTCCACCTGAGTTATTGCCTGCGACTTTCTCTTGCTGTATTGTAACCCATAAACTCACTAACATGAAGAAGCCCTACACTCCTGCAGTACCTTTGCTAAGCCTCCCCACTCACACAGGGCAGCTTCGCTCAGGGCAACACAGTCAGGTGCATGCAGCGGGCCTCTCAAAATTGGAGGAGTTGTTTGTTGATGGCAAGCAATTCGATTTCTAAACTCTTATGGCAGACTACAGTCTTCACCCAAGTCAATTCCTTTCTCAAGAACACCTTGAAAAACATTAAATGCCATATTTCATATCTGCCACCCAGGAGCAGCTCCACATGAGGTGTATCAGACGGGTCCACACCTTAGATTCTGGCAGAAACTGATAAGGTGAGTGTACAGAGCTTTACTGCAACATGGGAGCCACTACATACTAACTGAGATTCTAAGATAGCAAAACCTCTGCATGATGCAGACTGGGCTAAAGTACTGGAATAACCCCACAAAGTATCCTGTGGCTCCTGTTTTAAGTGTATTTAATTTAATATTCTGAACTAAGCCTACTATACACCTGTCCGAATTAACAAAATATAGTTGGGAGCCGCAGCTGAATGTCCTCACTGTATGCAATTAGATGTCTATTTGCTTCATATGTTTTAGTCTTGCCCCATACTCCTTTCATACTGAGAGTTCTCAAGTTGCTGTCAACCACAATGAGCCACTTACTAACGAATTCCCCTGAAGTGGTCCTATTGGATGTATTTCCCACCCTAGGTTCGAGAAACCCTCCATGAAGTTCCTCGACCTAGGTAATCTTCCAGCACAACTCAGTATTACACTGCACTGGAAAGATTCCCTTCCTCTGCCTATCATAAGTTAGACAAAGGTTTTGTTGTATTGGTTTCCATCTGAGAGCACCGTTATACAGGGAGGAATGAGCTGGTCTGCAAAAATATATTATTGCACAGGTGTGGGATATTTTGCTGGAGGGCTTTAAAGACTGCACCAATTATGCTACTCTCCCCCTCTAATCCACCCCAACACTTATACTCTTGGTTTCTATATTCTAGTTGTTTATGCCGCATCAAGCAACTACACAAGGCAGTGGTCTAAGGGCACCTATCTCTGACACACTGTCAAGATGTCTCCACTAGAACATTTTCTTCTAAGCAACACAGGGCTCATTACTCTTCTTCCCTACCCTGATATTTAAGGCAGCAGCGAATGAGCAGGGTGTGGGGATGGACAGTTTATTATGGGTCAGTTTGTGACACAGAAAAATTTAAACATTGTGTGCTAGCGCTTATAAAATAGTCCAGCATGGTTCTTTTGTAACTGTATGATAGAATCTATTGCTACATACCTGCCTACTATTAAGTTGTGTAACCAGGACACAAGTCGAGGGTACACACACGGTATGGCGTCTACCCACTTTTTTCACAGGCTGGATGCTACCTACCCTGCATAGAGGTTGGGCCCCACAGAAATATTTCAAGCTTGTCTCAGTGTAATTTAGACACAGGGACACATTCAGCAGCGCATACATGTTGTCTTCTGGAGCAGCAATGTGCAGGCCGGAAAGAGGATTATCAGATTCCAGCTGGGCTCATAAGAAAGGCCAAAGTTAAGGGGCCATCAGCCCTCATTTTGTTGGGGTATCTTGGCTGGAAGCTATTGGGCGCCTCACACCTAGATGCAATGGAGGGGAAACAAAGGCACACAGAGTATCACTTCACAGGTAATCAAAAGAGGAATATTTGACTTTGTTTAGTCCCTATAAGAGACCTGTATTGACTGTAAGGATGTCAGATGTGTTGGTCTATCTCAGTATTTACACAATAATCAATTCAATTACCACTACTTTGTTTTATTTCTTTTACAGTGCTATAGTGCTACTCATCTCATTACAGGGTATCAGAGTGCTTTACATCACACATACATATTGTACATTGATGGTAAATAATGTGTGTAAATCAATGTACAGAATATGTTACATAAGACAGTGAGTGTTACAAGGTGTAGAAACAACATGTCTTCATATCTGACTGTGAGCAGCTGGCTTGGTTTGTAGTGGGTACCAGAGGTACTTACACCTTATACCAGGTCCAGTGATCCACCTTAGTGAAATGTAAGCAGGGTCTAGCAGTTTAGGCTGTCTAGGGGTAGCTGTAGCAGAGCAACCGAGGCTGAACTAGGAGACATGTAAAGCTCTTGCAATACCACTATAGTTACACAGTACTTCTACACAATAAAAGACAATACTCAGTGTTACCAAAAATAAAGGTAATTTATTTTAGTGACACAAGGCCAAAAATATATTTGAGGCAATACTCCTACTGGAGGTAAGTATTATGCACAATATATACACTAGCAACCAAAATCAGGTAAGTAAACAGTCATGGAATAGTGCAAACAGTGAAAAACACAATAGATTGCAATGGGCCTAGGGGCAACACAAACCATATACTAAAATAGTGGAATGCGAAAGTTGGATTCCCCTCTAGGCAAGTGTAGTGTGTACAGGGGTACTGGGAATGTAAGAAAACACCAAAGGTAAGTAAAGTACCCCACCCCAGAGCCCAGAAAAACAGGAGTAAAGTACAGCACGTTTCCTCAGAACACACTAGAAGTCATGGTAGAGGATTATGCAAGAACCAAGGAAGACTGCAAGAAACCAACAATGGATTCCTGGACCTGACGACCTGTGGAGAGAGGAGACCAAGTCCAGAAGTCGATAAAGAGGCCAGTAAGAACAGGAGCCCCTGCCAACCTGGAAGAAGGTGCAAAAGCGGATTCTCTGGTTAGAAGAAAAGTACAGAAATGCACCAAAGAAGATAGCTGTGGGTTCCTGCTTGGTGCAAGAGATGTCACATGTCAAGTTGTTGGATGCAGGCTGTTTGCGTCACTGGATTCTGCCAACAAGCCTTGGTTCACGCAAGAACGTGTTTTGCATCAAAGAGGTGCTGCCCGACCCAGGAGGGACCTGGGGGTCTCAACTCAGACTGAGGAGACAGAGGGACTCTCAGTACTTCAGTGAGCCCTTAGAAGACCAGGCAGCACCCACAGGAGTCCCAGGACACAGCAACAAAGGAATTGCAAAGTGCGATCATCGCAGCACCACACATAGGGATCCCATGCCATCAGAGAACAACTCAGGGAGCTGAGCGGCACGATATGGAGTGCTGGGGACCTGAGCAAAGCTGTGCATGAAGAACTTTTGGAAGAAGTGCACAGACGCCTAAGGAGCTGCAGAAGACGCAATGCACAGGGCTACTGTCTGGCACGGGGAGATAAGCCCGTACCTCCACCAAATGTGGACAGCTGGACCTTTGGATAGTCAGGATCACTTCGTTCCACCCCCTGTGTTCCAGGGATTATGCTCGTCGACAGGAGAGGAGTCCCAGAGTACCGGTCGTCATTACAGAGAGGTGCCTGCTGAAGCAGGGAAGTTACTCTATCACTCCACGGGAGATTCCTTTGGTTCTTCTGGTGCAGAATGAAGGGAGGCAGTCCTCAGAGCGTGCACAACCTGGAAACTGTTGCAGTTGCTGGCTGGAGTTGAAGTTGCAGGTTACAGTAGCCTTCCTGGATACTTTGTTGCAGTTACACCAGTTCCTGGAGCAGTCTGCGGTTGATCTGACATTCAGAAGCGGAAGCAGAGGATGCAGAGGAGTCCTGGTGGAGTCTTGCAAACCGAATCTCAGGAAACACCCAGAGGAGAGGCCCTAAATAGCTCTGAGAGAGGGATTGGCTACCTACCCAGGTATGCACCGATCAGGAGGGGCCTCTGACATCACCTGCTGGCACTGGCCACTCAGATGCTGCCAGAGAGCCCCCACACCTTGGAATCCAAAATGGCTAATGCCAAGGACACTCTGGAGGATCTCTGGGCACCACCCCTGGGGTGGTGATGGACTGGATAGTGGTCACTCCCCTTTCCTTTGTCCAGTTACGTACCAGAGCAGGGACTGGGGGCCCCTGAACCGGTGTAGACTGGATTATGCAAGAAGGGCACCGTTTGTGCCCTTCAAAGCATTTCCAGAGGGTCTGGGAGGATACCTCTCCCATGCCTGTAACACATATTTCCAATGGGAGAGGGTGTAACATCCTCTCCTAAAGGAAATGCATTGTTCTGACTTCCTGGTATTGAGCTTCTCAATCCCCAGGTTGGCAGAAACCTGTCTGTGAGGATACCTCTCCCATGCCTGTAACACCTATTTCCAATGGGAGAGGGTGTAACATCCTCTCCTCAAGGAAATGCATTGTTCTGCCTTCCTGGGATTAAGCTGCTCAATCCCCAGGTGGGCAGAAACCTGTCTGTGAGGTGGCAGCAGCTGGGGCTGCAGTGGAAACCTCAGAGAACTGGTGTGGCAGTTCTGGGGGCCTATGGTGGAGCCCCCAGGGTGCATGGAATTGGCCCTCCAATACTAGATTTGGATTGGGGGTTCAATTTCAAAATCTTAAACACCTCACATGTCTATATTCGGAGTTACCATTGTGAAGCTAGATATATGTATTGCCATTTATGTAGTGCACGCTTATATTGGTGTCCCCGCACTCACGAAGTTGGGGAAATTGGTCATGCACAATGTGGGGGCACCTTTGCTAGTGCATGGGTGCCCTCACACACAGTAACTTTGCACCTAGCCTTCAGTAACAGAAGGTTAGACATATAGGTGACTTATAAGTTACCTGGTGCAGTGAAAATGGCTGTGAAATAGTGTGTGCACTATTCACTCAGGCTGCAGTGGCAGTCCTGAAGGAGTGTTGGTATGAGCTCCTTATGGGTGGCAAAAGAAATGCTGCAGCCCAAAAGGATCTCCTGGATTCCCAATCCTCGGGATGCCTAGGTACCATATACTAGGGACTTATAAGGGAGATCCAGTGTGCCAAAAAGAATAGAATATGGAGTCACTAAAATATAGTGACAAATTTGGTAAACAGAGAGAGCATAAGCACTGGGGTTCTTATTCGCAGGACTCCAGTAACACAGTCAAGCATACTGACAACACATATAGGCCACAAACTATGAGGACTGGGGTCCTGACTAGCAGGATCCCAGTGAGACAGTAAAAACACACTGACAAACAGGCCAACAATGGGGGTAACCATGCTAGAAGAAAGCCACCTTCCTACACTCACTCTGCTATATTAGAAAGATTACTGTAGGTAATAAAAGGATTTCTGTGTTAAAAGCAGTAACTTACTTCCCCATTTAGATGAAATAAAAATCTGTCATCTGCGTGTAACGTAATGTGCTTTGCAGGAGACATATTTCCTCCAACGTTTCTCCTTGTTTCCAATTTCTTTGTGGCAGGGTTTAAAAAAAATAAATGTATAAGTTGAAGCCCAGATTTTACCTCAGGGTTGCTTCTCTTTTTTGGCACACCCTGACGCAAAATCTAATTAACTAAATATTGTAATGCTCTCAAATGTACTCAAGATAGGCCTGCTAAACAAATGTGTGGTCTAAAAATCTGATGTGACTTCTTGTGAGGTCAATTCCCCTGCGGTCACACACCGTGATGTCACGCACTGTGATGTCACTTGCATACTGCCTAACTTTGTTAGTCCCTCCACTTTTTTTCAGGACTTGTGCCCTGTATGTAGCCTTTTTGGCATTCTACAATAACATTTTTATTACCTTGCATTGTCATTTATTGGAAATGAACATTTCTAAACGTGCATTTCAAAACATTCATTAACCCTCCCTCTTGACAACACCTGGAGTGAACAAAGTGTACCAATTATCTGTTGTCCCTTACATCATGGCCAATATTGTTGCTATTGATGGTGGAACATTACAGGCTAATATAACCTACAAGTGAGTATTTTTGTACACAGTCTATCTTAAACTGAATTACAAGAAAGTGCTATCAAATATCACTATCAAGTAAATTTGATTTGATTTATATCACACAATTTAGTCATGCAGGGAATCTGGGATTTAAACCCAGGTTTCCCAGTAACACATAGTGCACTTAAGCGACTGACTAGATTAATTTATTTTTCTCAATCCCATTTAGAACCAGAAGGCAGTGTTTTTGTACTTTTCTGTAAAATGAGTAGCACACTGTGTTAAAAGAAATACAGATCACAGGTTAATCTGACATAATATCTAAAAGAAAAAGGTCTATAATGAAGGTAGGGGAATGCGGGACATCATATGCTAATATCACTGACTTTTTACACATTATACTAAAGATGAGTGAGCCACTGGAAGCTTTAGCCAGACTCGAGCCTGACTCTAGCTCAGCTCGAGGTACTGTTGGAACCATGAGCCTATAACGAGCCAAGCTTACATGTGGCTCCTGCTTGCCTCCCTCCAGCTACCGAGGATGTGATGTTAGGGCTGTCGACTTTGGATCTGGGGAATCAGGTTCGAGTCTCAGCATCAGCTCAACATCCTGTAATTCTGGGCAAACCACTTCATCTGACCATGCCCATAAGCAATGGATGTGACATTGAGTTATGTAAGTGGTTGTCAGGTAAAATACCTTTGCGTTCATGCTATATAAAAACTCCAGAAAATGCACAAAGTAGTCAGCCCAAAGCTGTAACATAAGGAAAGACAAAGTTAAGTTAGAAACCTGGATAGATTGCGGCTTCCCCACTTAAATTGTCTTATCTTAGGCAAATATTTTACTTAACCAAAACTCTTTTTTCTACATTAATGCATATGAAATCACTGTCAAATATGTGAGTTCCGAACACCAGCCAAACACAAACCTATTGCATTTGATTTAATAGACTATAATGTAACCCATTAACATCAAAGCTTCACTTAAAAAAACACTTCTTTTAAATTTTGAAACAACTTTATCATATTTTACCTGATGTTTGCTATCTGATTTACATAGCAAACATTTCAGGGCTCGTGTCATGCACAGGCTCTGAGATCCAGCTCAGATCCTTGGCTCGGCTCTGACTTGGCTCTTCTTGTTAATTAGTTGGCTCGCCAAACACTAAGCTATTCATTGCAGCAGTTGAAGTGCATTAAAAAAAGTATAGACAGTGCAATGGGGACTGTGTCAGTAAGCACAGAGTTGGAATCAAAGGTATAGCTAGAAAAAGCAAAATATTCAATATTTATTATGTTAATCTTTCACTACCAAGTAACTACATATAAAATTATGTACACTTTAACTAAAAAATAAATGAAAGTTAAACTAATTAGTGGGACATGGGAATATGTTATTAAACTTCTATTGTTATTGTGATCACTACAGATGTCTATGTGTGCAAACAGAGACTAGTAGTATTGAATCCTGTTTTGTATAGCAGGGAAGTGTGACATGTATTTTTAGTGCTATACACGTATATATATTATATATACCTTTCAGTAAATGCAGATTATACTTTGTGCAAAAAAAAATTATAACTGTCCATTAAAAGCACACACTCCAAAGCTCAGCTTGGAACACCCTTACATTACCTCTGAAAAATAAAATCTCTTTGTCTTCAGGAAGCTTCAAGTGACTCCAACAATCAACACCTGGGGCCTGATTCTGACCTTGGTGGATGGGATACTCCGTCACAAACGTGATGTATATCCCGTCCCCCATATTACAAGTTCCATTATATCCTATGGAACTTGTAAAACGGCATGCGGGATATCTGTCACATTGTAACAGTGTATCCCATCCGCCAAGGTCGTAATCAGGCCCTTAGACTGGCTCCAGAGCAACTTTTACATTTATGGATTAACCAATTGCACACATTTGCATTTCTTTGAGGATGCAGACACCCTGGCAAAAAGGCTATTTTGTTGTTTATCTGTTTGCCCCTCCCTTGGGAACACAGCCCAAGAGACTCCCTTTTACTTCAGCTGGGAAATCTCAATAGTATAACTTTTGTTATTTAGCTGAAAGGCTGAATTACTGATAAAGGCCGTCTGTTAATACATCTGTCTAGGACAATGGACATTGGGGCTAATTTACAGATAGTCTGTGAATTTATGGACAAGTGGTCACCCTTTGTCGATCCTCACCTAAGCCCATACGATTTGACGCTCCCCATGGCTCCGTGCTAAGCCCCACATTCTTTAACTTGTACATGGCTCCTCTTGCTGATCTCATAAAATCTTTTGTAATTTTCATTTATACTTATGCTGATCATATCAATTAATCCTCAAGCTGCAAGAAAACCCTGAAGAAACTACACTTAATTTTAAGAACTCTGTCCTTGGCATTGCCAAATAGATGAGCACAAACTCCCTTGTATAAAATTGTAACAGGACTGAATTAGTGATCTTTGGTACTAAAAAGAGATGGCCTCAAAGCAGGTCACTCCCACCCTTCGCGTGTAATTTGAGGGCGGTTGTCCATTCACAATTTCCCACCCTGTTACCGAGCTGTGTTACACAGGTTCCTGCATAAAAAATCCTTCCTTCCATTCTGTCATTAGCAAGGAAGGATCTTATCCAGACCGTAATTTTCAGGAGGGTGGATTATTGTACACTGTTAGAGTGATTACCAACACATCTGTTCCATAAAGTCCAGATCTTACAAACAAAGCAGCCTCTTAAGTCCTGGGCCTCAGGTGATCTCCCACCTCCCTACATCCTGCAAGTTAAAAATACTTCAGTGGCTTCAGGCTCAGAAAATATAGGTGTGAGTAAAAGCAACATTTTACACATCATGCTTGTGCTCTTCCGACCTTGCAAAACCGCAATGTATTTCATTTAATGAAAAATATCAGGACACCTGGACAGAGGTCATAAAAGAGGGACTATCCAAACAAATCACAATATCTGGTCACTCTGACAGCAATGCTATCTGATTAGTGGTCCATGTTCTATTCCAGCTGGCTGTGCAGAATCCACCTAAACACCACCCACCATTGAGCATCCATCCATTTACCTTTCATTTGCCATACACAAACCATTCGCTATCGTTTATATTCACTAACTGTCCATTTGTTGTTGCAGGCACCATTGCAGACCCTTAAAACAGGAGATCAGATGATCCCCAGAAGTAACACAAGCTAGGTGACCTTTAGGAATTGACAAAAACTCCAATTGTGTGCCTGTACCTTGAAACAACACTCCATATTAGCACCACAAAAACAGAAAAGTGGTCTGATTGCCAGACTGAAACTCAAAATATTAGGGGTGGTTTCTTAACACTCTACAAATACTTGCCTGATTGGGCTTTAAGCACTTGCCACTAAAACCAGGCTGCACTGCATGCAGTAGATGAAACTGGAAGAAGATTATTTCAAACATGGGAGATTTTCACCTTCTCACTACATCTGTTTACCCTAGCAGTATTATTAGATCAAGATTACAGTCCTTGCTGGTGTGGGGTCCCGAACACAGGTTTTGAGGCAGTCGGTGATTTATAAAGTTAGACAATGCAAGTGGTGTAGAAGGAGAGGCAAGTGATAAAGGGAGAAACAGAGGGACATGCAGTGTATTAAATGAGAGTGATAGACAAGACATACATATATAAATACATACATACATAAATACGTATATATACATATATATAGACATACATATTTATTTATATAAATATTTGGCAAGCATTTCATAGGGTCAAATATTGGTATCAAAGGGTTTTGATGACATCATAAACCACAAGGTTGATGGCTCAGTGGCTTGCAAATGTCACCAGAACTGTTTATTTATGGTAGTTAGCTTGAAAAAAGCAATTTTATTCAAAGTATCTGACACATGGATTAGGAGGAGAGGCACACACTAACACCAGAAAACTGACTCAGGGGTGCCAACAATGACACAGAACCCCTAAGAAGTGAGCACTAACACCAACACTTTCTTGCTGCCAAAGGAGTCACAAAGTTGACATAGGGACATTGACATGGCGACAAAAGTAGACAGACACTAGGACACTAACAAGAGGACACAAACAGGTGCTGTCATTAGGAAAATGTCACAGGCAATTCAAGATTGACACAAGGGTACTTGCACAGGAGACACCAAAACAGGAGCACCACTACATGCCATAGGAACATTGACACTGGACTGCTGAAATGCAGGCACAGTCACTAATGCTGAGGACCTGTCATGGGGGAGTTTCACTGGGACACTGCCACAGGGACTCTAGGGCACAAGGGTATGCACACTAGGACACAATACCAGTTAATGACATCGGGACACTGACTGGCAGGATGAGACATTAGTGAAATAAGATGTATATACTCATAGAGGGCACGGACACAAAGTCATTTAGGAGACAATGACAGACACTGGGATATGGCCACTAGGACACAGATACTAGAAACCTCACTCAGAGACATCAACACTGATGAGAGACAGTGAAACTGAAACAATGACAAGGGAAACAAACTTGACATGAAGAGACTGACATAGAGGCTTCAACAATGACAGTTGGAACCACTACAATACAGGCGCATCAATCACACTGCAACACTGATACAAGTATACATTCACTGAAACATAGAAACACACTGAAACACAGACACAGGATATGCCACTGGAATGCTGACGGGGGCACCAACATCAATGCTGGAACAATAAAAGGGGCAGGAATGTGACACTGCAAAATTGAAAAAGGGATGTTAGGATACTCACACTAAAACGCTGATGTTGCAACACCACACCAAAACACTCACTGGATGGACACAATATTGGGGTATGGATCTTTGGTTGTTGCCATGGGTCACTGACATTGGGACATTGATACAGGCATTGATACTGACACTGGGCCCTGCAGTACTGCCAAGGATTAGTGCCACAGTGATCTGACCAAAATAACTGGTATGGGGACATTGATCCTGGGACACTGTTGCTGGGGCACTGACACTGGGTAGACAGAGACATAGGAGCACTGACCTTGACTCTGGAACAATGATGGGGGAAACAAACAGGGGGACACTGGCTCATATGTACGAACACTGACATTGGGACACTTACCCAGAAAACCCTGGAAATTCCACAAATACTAACACTGAGACACTGTCACAAGTACATCAGCACTGGGACAATGACACAAGATGCCACAAAACTACTAATACTGATATCATACGAGCACCAGAATGAAGGCACTGACAATGAGTCGCTGGCACTAAAGCACCTGAACTGACACAGGGAAACTATCAGGGGAGCCATTCATTGGGGCACAAACTATTTCACAGTGGCTCAGTTGGGGGCAATGACACAGGGATACTGACACTGGGGCACTGACTCAAGAGCTCTGATATTGGGATAATTAAAGATACATGACCGATTGATTTATGGTTTACAGATTTTCTGAAGCATGGTTATCTCCAGAATGAAGTGCCCTGACACTAGCAAACAAATTCACATATGGGGTAAAAGATGTGTTTTGTCAACCAACTAGTTTCAGCAGTAGATTGGCCGATTAGCTGGAGGTAAGCAACAATTTTATTTTACGTCTGAAAAGGTTTAAATCTTCATGGGTGCATAGGTAAACTATTTTTGGCTTTAGATGCAATCAATGCTTATGAGCAGCCCTCCTTTTCTAGATTTCCTGAAACTGAGTGTGGTAACCAGAAAGGCATTTTGTAAACTGGGAGGGTAAGATGGCCAGTATCAGGTGAATATAGTAGACATATGCATTAGCTTTGTTCTACATTGTATATAGATTTGTTGCATAAACATAAGGCATTAAACATACTAAATGCTCCAGTCTAGGTTTTTTTCCTTGCATAATATTACTTCTAGTCTTGTTTATCCCATTATAAAGCCAAGACTACATATCCCAAAATGTACTGATTTTTGGTTTTGAAAACCTGGTTACCTTACAATTAGCATTATTAAAATGTGGTCTTCAACTGACAAGAAAACAGAAAACTCCTAATACTGAAACAACATCTCCCTGCATAAAATGTATGTTGATAAACTTGTTTAGCTCTACGCACCACATAAAAGCTTCTGAGCATTTTGAAGATGGTGCTAGTTTAACAAACAGTAGAACAAGCCATAGTAACACTGGACTTGGTTAACCAACTCGGTGATACTACCTACACCTTCTCATTATAGTGGTGAGAAAGATGGAGACAAAGTCACATTGACACCAACAACAGCACCTATAAATCCCTTAGACACTACCATCAGCAAGTCAGAGCCAAATGCTCTGTGCTCACCAACCAGATCAAATATAGTACCAACAGCACCATGAAAATCTTTGCAGTATTGAAAGACTTCACCCCTCTGGTAGCAAGCTTTACCAACATAACCCCCTCTCAGGATCTCTGCACCCAGCTATCCCGATCCTTCAGCAACAAGATCACCAGCATCTACAAAAAATTCAAGCCCCAAATAGACTTTTCCACACTTGCAGTCCTCCTCACTATCTCTACCAACACCCAGAGGACCACCCTGACCACATGGTCCACCATCACCACCCAGGAAACCACACTGTTATGCAGTCCATGCCTCAGGACCACCCTTGGGCTCCTGCCCTGGCCACGTCTCAATTAAAGGACTGAACCCCGTCAGCGCAGCCCTCACGCTGATCCTGAATGACTCAATAATCACAGTAATATAATCGGGTACCTAAAAATACATTATAGTACTCCCCCTCATCAAGAAACCATAAGCAGGCCTGAAGATGCTAGCCAAACAACCAGCCTCCCTCCCTCCCTGCTACCTTTCCCTGCAAAACCCAGGAAAAGGTGATGAACAAGCAACTAGCCAACCACATCAATGACACCACTCTGGAATCAGACACTATCACAGTACAGAGACTGCTTTCATAGCCGCCATGGACGTCTGGATGGTCATGGACAGAGAAGATACTGCGGTCCTCATGCTACTTGATCTTTCCACACCCTTTGACACTGCCTCTTACTCCATCCTTATCCAATGACTTCATGGAGCTAGCGCCCAAGTTCTAGCATTCCACTGGATTTGCTCCTTCCTGACAGGCCACACCTAGTCCCCTTCATCCTCATCTTCAAAGTTCCTCAAGGATTCTCACTCAGCCTCTCTCTGTTACTCTATTTGATGCAGAAATGACCCTACTTGCCAGCATTATCTGCACCCAGGGGCCCAAGGAATTGCATCATATCCTACGCTGCGGACACCTCATCCTCTCCCTCTCTGACAAGACACTGAAATTGCCATAGGAATGAAAGCCAACTGGCTCAAATTCAACATAGATAAGACGACTCACCATGACCAGCCAAGTGAACGCAGACTCCATTTCCTGCTTCCACACACTCAAGATGATCAAAAAGGTCTTCAAATGGCACACCAAAAACACTTGCAGAACTGTCATCAAAGCCCTCATCATCATCAACAAACTACGGCAACGCACCCTGTGCTTAACTGACCAGACCATACAAAATTCAGCAGCCTGGGACACCCTCCTTGTCCCACCTCACAATCACATACCTGAGCACCTCAAAGATACAGTGGCTCCCAACCCACAAAAAGTGCCCTTCAAATTTGTTAAGCACACATACAAAGCCTTACACAACATTAACCCCATGTATCTCAACAACCACATAAACTTACACAAACCTCCCAGACACCTCTGTTCAACCGGGCTTCTACTTACACAAACTTCCTACAGACTCAGAACCAGATCTGGTGGTCACGCCTTCTACCTCGCTCCTAAAGTCTGGAAAGACCTGTCCCAACACCTCAGATCATCATCTTAAGTTTGTGCATTCCACAAGAACTGAAGACCTGGCTCTTCAATCCAGTCCAACCCTGACTCAGCCCACACAGTTCCTGCTTCAGCATTAGGATACCCTCCTGTGGCAGTTGTGTGCTATTTAAATACACATTATATAACATAACAGAAAGTGGAGGTAGGTGAGCCACCGAAATTTCAAATCAGATGCCTCAACTAGCTCAGCTCAACATCTTCTTGGCCCCTTCACGGCCAAAACAAGGCCAATTTGAAAGTGGCATCTGTCTGCAATACATGCTTCGGGCTCTTTCACAAAGAATTAAAGTGAATGCATTGGCCTTTCAAGTAAAACAGGAGAAAGAGATTCCCAGCTAGTGGCTAACTTGTGAAACTATAAAACATGCATGAATCCCTGATTCACCACCTGCCCAATTGTGTGCTCCTGCGCAAATGTTTTATTTCACCATGATGTTGTTTTCTTCATTATCACAGATGCGAACACCTTCAAATATGTGAAGTTAGGATGTGTGCTGTACAAAAGCAAAAACATTTGGTGTTTTGATTAAATATACTATAATGTTGCTGGCTACATTACATATACGGTACACCTGTCAATTGACTTGCTTCTTATTGTTCACTAATAGCACTGTTGGCTGGGTGGCGGCAAAGATATGCAGAAATCTTTTTAAGTTTCAATATACTTGCCTCTCAAAGCAGTGACATAGGGACACATACAAAGGTTTCAACTACCAAGTTCCTGATTGTGATTTCCTGCGAATTGCAATTAGGAAAATTCTATTTTAAATGTATGAAACAGTTTTGAGTTTGATTTGACATTCCCAGTGGGTTGCAAATAGACCTACTTCATGAATATTAACGAGGTAGGTCTTGCTTTGCGACCCATGGGAAATCACAAAAGTCACAGGGATGGTGGCATGCTGGGTTCAGCAGACCACCATCTCTGTGATTGCTTTTCAATAAAGCACTCTTTTTTTAATGCAGCCTGTTTTCCTTAAAGGAAAGCAGGATGCCTTGAAAAAATAATGAAAACAACCTTTTTCTTTTTTAAGAGTAGCCAGTGGTCACTGAGACCACTGCTTTCTTTTGAAAAATACTTTTAGAAACATTCACATTCCCTTGGGGGCAGATCGGACGTTTGAGATGCTGATCTCCCCCAATGGCAGACTGCATAGAGTTTTATTATGTTAATTTATTTCTTGACATCATTTGCATTTGTGATCTTAAAGTTTTATTTCTCTTTATTTCTAGTGCAAAGCTTTTGATTTCCTTAGTGACGGCTCCTGCTAGCGCTTTCGACACTGGTAGATCTGGTGTTTGTGTAGTTCCATGTGTTTGGTACAAAAATATTTTTTGTAGTGTTTACTTCAAATTAGTATCATTGCCCTGCATGATTGCGTTTATTTTAAAATGGTGTAATATTTGGGGCACATTTAGTGTATGTTTAATTGTGTGTTAAATTCTCTTTGGATTTGTGCAAGAGGTATATTGTGTTTTGTGAGTAATTTTCTTTTGTTTTTCCTTCCTATTGGGATATCGTTGGTGCTTGCTGTGTCTGTGCAGAGTACATGCAGGTGATCCTCAGTCTAGTTGTTTCTGGCAAGTGAGTGGTATCGTTTCTGAGACCATAGGTCTTTGTATGCTTTGTATTGATTGACTTTTCCTTCCAGATTACTATATACTAGTGGTTTTACTTTCTATTTGATAAAGCCACAGTTTGTTTATTACTTATTTTACAGTGTTGGTTATGGTTGACTTATTTGACTTGTTACTTTTATTAGTAAGGATTATGGCTAGCTGCTGAATTACCACTCAGCAGTTTGTTAGTTTGCTTTTTGAATCTTCCTCTGACCATAGTTCTCAGACTGTCTCTGCATCTGAGGCATAAGAGGAAGTCCAAAATTCTGGGAGTGAATTTTCTGTCTGAAAGGAATCATCTAATGAAGCCACTATTAGAGTGGAGGAAGTGCCTCTTTTAGAGGAGGACACTGGTATGCCGCTAGTGCAGCAAAAGGCAAAGGCATCTGGTCTGCAGCCTGGGGCTACAAGGCTTCCCATTTTAAGTGCTGAGCCTGTGTTGCCTGCCTTTGGTGGTGTTGCAGGGTGTAGAGTCAATACTGAAAACATTTTGCCTATAAATTTCTTTCAGTTCTTACTGGATGATGTATTTTTGGATGAGATTGTTGACCAGACTAATCTGTATGCTAAACAGTATTTGCGTGACACAGTGCCTGACTTAAGCCCCACTCTAGAGCTACCCCGTGGACTCCCATACATCTGGATGAGTTGAAGAAGTTCTTGGGTTTAACTTTTTTATCTAGCTTGATAAGGAAGATGTCTATGTCTTCATTTTATTCGTCCCTTGATGCCTTGGTGGCAGGTGCTATATTTCCTGCAACCATGAGTTGTGATCGGTATGTGCTTCTGCTTCATATGCTGCATTTTTTAAAAAATGCTTCAGCATTGCCACAGGATCACCTTGATTGTGACCGTCTCTTCAAGATTTGGCCTGTCCTTGATCATTTTGCAGGTTGCTTTTCAGAGATCTGTGTTCCAGGAAAAGAAATAGCTGTGAATGAGTCTTTGTTCCTGTTCAAGGGCCGTTTGGTTTGTAGGCAGTACATTCCTAGCAAGAGGGTACATTATAGAATTCAAATATGTATGCTATCTGAGAGCAGTACTGGATAGTCTGTAATTTCAAGGTGTACACTGGCAGGGATTGTTTTATTGATGCCCCTGGTTGTCCATCCACTTTTGTAGTCAGTAAGAAAATTCTGTGGGAACTTGGTAGAGTACTTTTAACAAAGGTCACCATCTATACATATATACCTTCTACACTGGTGTGCAATTGTTTAACCATATGGGTACGGGTGTCGGCCACTGGCCAACGTCCACACACCCTCCCTGATGCGGGTCTCGACCAGTGGCCGACACCAGGGAGGGGTTTGAAAAATTCTCCGGTGCAGTGCACTGGAGGATTTTTTTTATTGAACCCCCCATCTGGAGACACAGAAAAGCTCCCATGTCTCCCCGCCCCTCTAGTGGTGCACTGACGTCACACTTGTTTTCCCCACCGGAGCAGGAAACAGCAGATAAGGCTGCTTCGTCCTTCAGTGGGGAAAATGGGCCCAAACAGCCCTCCCTACTGTTCAGGAAGGCCTTGTTTGAAAGAGGAGATTATCCCCTTTCGAATGAGGCCTTCCTGAAACGGTTTCCTGGCCCTGGATCACAGCTGTGCTGCGATCCAGGGCCAGGAAACCCCACTAGACACCAGAGATTTCATTTGGGGGGGGTTGCACCCCTCTGAAAATCCCCCCACACCTCCCTGGGTATATTTTTGAAAAATAAAGTATAAAAAAAGTAACAAAAAAATTAAATAGACAGGGGGTGCCCGTGAGCAGGGCTCACCCCCTGTGTGGGCAATTACCCCAGGGGAACCATACAGCTTGTAAAAATATATATAGATCTATATCGAGATATGGTATAACTAAGCACCCAATGGATAAATTCAACAACAGGACTGCATATTTTATTCACTCGGTGACCTAAGCTTTCAAGTTTGTCCCTTATTGATGGAGATATAGCTCATTTTGGAGTACTAACAGGAGGAAACATACACTTGGATTTGATTAGTTTTTCAGCAGCATCCACTACTAGTACATTTGTTACCAGGCACTAAATGAGCAGTTAATTATCAAAGAGTGACACTAATCCAGCATTGTCTGCATCATGAATGAAGCAATTAGCTCCAGATTGGAGGCAGCACGTAACCTATTTGATGAAAATACAACAAGTATTACAAATGGTATTAATGTTGCAGGAGAGACAAGTAGTGAGAGAACGATTCCCTTAAAACAACAACTATGGCACTTGGAGAAACTTTGCAAGAAGGAAATAATCAGAAGTTGGGGGGTTATTTCCTTAAATAATTATATTGAAGTCGGAAGAGTTCCACGAGGACTTAGGATATTGATAACCCCCACATATGAGAATCTGCACCCTAAACGTTTGGAAGAATGGTCTGGTTTAATGGCAGCCACCTGTAAGAGCATGTTGGAGCTTC
This sequence comes from Pleurodeles waltl, assembly GCF_031143425.1. Classification (NCBI taxonomy): domain Eukaryota; kingdom Metazoa; phylum Chordata; class Amphibia; order Caudata; family Salamandridae; genus Pleurodeles; species Pleurodeles waltl. The sequence goes on from NC_090449.1 coordinate 603,614,566, forward strand.
TCTCGAAATATGCAGCACTTGAACTTACACAAATTAGTGAGGATATTAAAAATATCAGGACATCATTGGAGAATAATACAGCACAGGATGAAATACAAAACATCTTTAAGGAGATGGAGGTGCGACTTGTGAAATGTGAGGAAGAAAGAAAGATGAAGAAGAAAAGGAAATTTATGAGAGATAAGATTGATTATGCTACTGGCCACATCCTCACTTTTGGTAGGAAGTTCGATTTGGCAAGGAAGGACTTCAGACACAGCAAGGCACTAAGACAACAGGAGATATTGTCATCAGAGTCATGTGTAGCAAATGCTTCTGATATTGAGAAACAACCGGGCACCAGTAGCCCATCAAACCAACCTTTTACTACATTGGAAGAGTATCGTTTTTCACAATTGAACCAGCGACTGCGAAGAAAGCTCCCAAAAGGAAGGGAAGAAGGCAGAGATATAAAAAGAACCAGAGAGAGGGAACGGCAGCAAGAAACCGAGAAATTATCTGGGAGAAACATATGACAGGGCACGAGGAAGAGATAACTAGTGAGAATAAACTTACTATAGTGAACATCTCTTCCCATGAACTATCACATGATTAACGTACTGTTTTAGAATTGGGGTTATCCTTCTGTCCAGTTGCTAATTTCAGTTATACTAAAACTAAAATTATAATTATTTAAAATGTTCACCCAGCAAAAGGACCGGTGCATCCCATCACATCCAGTGACAGATTTAAGCATGATGGCCTTGTCCACAGAATTGACTATAGGTGACATTGGAGGTCTAGCTACCCTAAGAGTATTGGAAATAGGGGAAAGAGTTTGGGACAGTGATATTGAATTACTGCAGGAACTGGGATTGTAAACAGGGGGGATTAGTGAGAATAAATTTAAGACAAAATCCAGATATAATCCCACGACCCCCCATGATAATATTGATGCCTTTCATGAAGCAGTGGTTTTTAATTTGTTTAAACTCTGGAAGGATAGTAGGGATATATTTGTGACCAATTTAACATTAGGACAACGTACAGCATTAATCTCACTTAGCAAGTCAACTTCCTTTGTGATTAAACCGGCAGACAAAGGTGGGAATGTTGTTTCATGGGATTTGAAAAAATACCAAAAGGAAGCAAGGAGACAGCTATTGTTTTCAAAATGTTATGAGAAGTCGACGGTAACAGTATATCGGAACTCACTAACATTGTTTTATGATTTATTGGCAGAAAATTACAATTATGGTCTTCTCACTGATGATGAGTTCAAATTTTTGACAGTCAAAAAACCGGTAGCACCCTGTTTTTATATGTTGCCGAGAATTCACAAGGAGAGGACGAATCCCCCTGGCAGACCTATAGTGTCGGTGAAAGGTAGCCTATTATAGAACACTTCAATGTACCTTGACTATTTCCTATGTCCCTATGTATCTAGCCTGGTGTTTTATTGTAGAGGCAACATGGGCTTTATTACTGAAATATAAAACATTCCATGGATGTCTGAATATATTATGGTGACCATAGATGTAGTGTCCTTATATATATGTATTCCACATGGCTTAGTGATTAAGGCATGCCAACATTTTTTCAGGGACAAGCCTATAAGGCTACATGAGCATTCTGAATTACTTCTAAAAATGCTGAGGTTTTGTTGGGAGAACAATTTCTTTTTATTTGAAGATCAATGGCATAGGCAGGTCACATGGACTGAGATGGGAAGTTCTTTTGCTCCTAGTTATGCCTGTTTGTTTATGGGATGGTGGGAGACACAACATGTAATGTCGGAAGAAAATAAAAACTGGACTAAACATATTATTCTCTGGACAAGATATATTGATGATATTTCTGTAATATGGGACGGACCAGAGAAAGTACTACAGGATTTTTTGGCCAGGTTACCTAATAATCAGTTTAATCTGAGTTTAACACACAAAATACACAGACAAGTTATGGAATTCTTTGATGTTAAGGTCATAGTCAAGGATGATAACCTTCAGACCAGACTCTTTCGAAAAAGTACGGCAGGAAATAGCATATCACATGCCTGTGGCCATCATCCACCTAAACTGAAGTGGAGTATACCTTATGGGGAATTACTCCGAGCCAAAAGAAATTGTAGCACACCCCGAAGTTTCCATAGTGAACAAGCAAATATGATTAGGAGATTTAAATCTAGAGGATATCCAAGAAAAGTAATTGAGGAGGCCTGTGAAAAGGTGGCTGGTGTACCAAGATAAAATCTCCTTGTTCCAAAAAGTAAGAAGGTAAATGAGAATGTTGTGAGATGTACTCGGGCCAGGTAAGGAAGATTTTGAAACGATACTGGCGTCTGGTAAGAACAGATAGGGTGATTGGCCAGATTGAAAGCCCATATCCAAGGATAACATATAGAAAAAGCAGTTCCCTACATGACATGCTTGTGCATAGTTACCAGATGAAAGATAGGAAAAGCTTTTTAGATAAACAACAAGATTTCTATAGATGTGCAAAATGTAAGGCCTGCAAAAACAGTGTGAATCGCAAAACATGTCTACTACCCACAGGGCAGGAATTCAGGATTCAAAAAATCTTGAATTGTAATTCTGATTTTGCAATTTATGTGATCACCTGCCCATGTGGGCTACGATATGTGGGAAGTACAATTTTTCCTATGAAGAAATGTATTTTGGAACATTGGCGAGCCATCAAGAACAATGATGTTTCCTATCCGGTGGCTCGCCACTGTAATTTGATGCATGAAGGAAAAATTGAAGAAATTTCATTTTTGGGATTGACTGGGTACAGCTAACCCTGAGAGGAGGTGATAGGGAACGGATCCTGAGAAGAATGGAATCCGAATACATAATTCGACTCAATAGCAGACATTTGTGGGGATTAAATAAGGATGAGGAACTTTATGTCCATATAGGGTAATCCTCATATTATATAAATAGTGTCATGATTGATTGTAAGTGGAATCATAGATAGGATCATGTTGATGTTAGGCTGGTTGATGGGGTATTTTTTTGAATTATTGATGACTTGCTTTTGATTGCTGGCCCAAACTCCCGAGATTAGTTATGAATAAGGCTTGAACTTAATGGCTTGTGGCTTAATGGGAGTGTTTCCCGTAAACAATATGAATGTTATATGTTTTGAAAAATGTGCACTTGCCCAGAAATGGTGGTGACCACTGTGTTAGGCAGTTGGTTATATTTTTTGTTTAAAAACCTAAAAAAGTAAAAATTATTTGAGAACTGTACCTTGGAAATAGAATATTGAAATTAACTAATATATATATGATGGTTTTTGTAGATAATTGTATTATATTTAGGATTTTGATTTATTACAGATTTTTTGGAGATTGTTTTTAGTTTGGTGTTCCAGGGAATTTCTTTATATAACAATCTGTTTTTTATGTTTAGGGAAACAAAGGGTATATTTTCTAAGGGAGAGGGGGCCTCTGTAATGATCTGGGCAGATGAAGAAGACCGGAACTGTTGAAACGCGTAGCCATTGCAAGTAAATTGTTTTCTTTAAAAGACTGTAACAGCCTCAAGTGAATAAATAACTGGGTTGTTTTGGAGTGCCGCAAGTCTGGATATTTTCTTTGTTGTATATATATAGATCTATATATAGATATATATATCTATTATATATATATATTTATATATATATATACATATATATATATATATTTATATATATATATATGTATATCTATCTATATAGAGAGGTATATCTATATATATATATATATATATATATATATATATATACACATATGTATATGTGTATACACCTATACATATATATTAAATAAATATATATATATATACACATATATGTATATATACATATATATATATATATATATATAGAGAGAGAGAGAGAGAGCGCGAGAGAGAGAGAGATCACTTTTGTCAATGCATGTGTGGTTTCCCTGGGGGCTGCGATTGGTCCCTAGGAAAACCACACCCACATATAAAAGTGATCTCTTTATACAAACACACACATATATATAGATAGAGAGAGAGAGAGAGAGAGAGAGAGAGAGAGGGAGATACGCCACCAGTTGTCTTGCAGTTGCAGCTTGTGTCTTCAAAGCAATGCACATACTTCAATTGATGCGTGACCCCGGGGTATATTTTTAAAAAATTAAGTATAAAAAAAAACATTTAAAAAAAATGAAATTGATAGAGAGTGCCTGTGAGCAGGGCTGACCCCTGTATGGGCATTTTTTTTTAATAGCTGTATGGTTTCCCTGGGGGATACGTATATCTATATATATGTATGTATGTAGATATATATATATATATATATATATATATATAGAGAGAGAGAGAGAGAGAGAGATCACTTTTGTCAATGCATGTGTGGTTTCCCTCGGGGCTGCGATTGGCCTCCAGGAAAACCACACCCACATATAAAAGTGATCTCTTTACTTATACATATACATGCAGCTTGCGTCTTCAAAGCAATGCACATACTTCAGCTGATGCTTTTAACTGTAGCTTTAAGGCAATAAAAATAATTAAATAACTCTTGTGATAATGTTTCTGCCACAAAAGGATTTGAATTTTGTCTAGTGGCAGTTTTGATGCCATAAAGTAGTGCAGAAGGTTTATATGCGAAGACCAGATCTGCATTTTATGTAAATAGCTGGGTGGATTAGTAAAACCAGCCATTACCTGCGCTATAATACAAATGAAATACAAAATAAATGAGGGGGACCATGGAGAGATGAAGGGCACTTTTGCTAGGTGGTAGTGAGGGAATCCGAGGAGGAGGTCATGGGAGTGGCAGCACCAATAATGATTGTTGGACTGGGTGCCAGAGGCGCTAAAGACTGTGACGATTGGTATGTAACAAGGTGAAGTAATAGTGTGTTTTTTTGTTTTTTTGAGTGTCTTGAGAGAACGTGCTGATTGACTGAAGAAGCGAAGGTAAGGTGACAGACCTTTACTGTTGCAGGCATCACACACACACCCACCAGCAATTTTGTGGCTGTCTATGTAGGCTAATGTTTTAGAGCGAGAGTTTAGCCAGTAGCAGAGATGGCGTCTCATTGGATTACTGCTGCTCAAGCCCTAACTCGGGTTTTAGAGGACAGCTCTGACGTAGGATCAGAGACTGTGACAGCAGATGCTGAGACAGTATCTGATGGATAGGACAATGGATCAGACTCTGAGAGTGATTTTTCCAACAACTCCTCTTCCAGTGATACTGAGGGAGGTGATGAGGACAGTCCTGCTGTCCCTTTGCAAGCACAGTCTGTGCAGCGGGACAATAATGGGATAGCCCTACCCAGAGAGCAGGGGCATGTGGTGGCAAGCACAGAAAGAGTGCTCTCTTGGGAGCGTCCCGATTTAGTTCAGCCCCAAATTGTATTGTGGAGACATCAAAATTATCTATCACAAAGCAACCTGGTTTTGTATGGCAGGCACCTGCATTTTTGGTTCCGGGCTCAGCGGCCATACAAGGAAACCTACCAAACCCAGACATTTCTGGAAACTAGAAACAGGGGAGGAGTCCACAGAGGTGTGGCTTGTGTGGATTCCCCAAGGTGTTTTTACCCAAAATACTATGCAAAGGTGAAATGTTGAATACAAACTCTATTTTTTCTTGCATTTCTGCCACACAAACTACAGGAATATGCTGGAATCCACATAATTCCTACCACCCAGTGTTTTCCAAACTGTCCTGATAAAAACACTACCCTACTTGAGTGCCTGTACCTAGTGCCTGCTTCAGGAATGGATCACCCCAGGGTCAACAGTTGCCCTCATGTAAGGACTAACATTGACCATTGTGTGATCCATTTCTGACACGAACACTAGGCCTACCTACACAAGTGAGGTACCATTTTTATCGGGAGACTTGGAGAAGTGCTGGGTGGAAGGAAATTTGTGGCTCCTTTCTGATTTCGGAACTTTCTATCAATGAAATGTGAGGCAAAAGTGTTTTTTTTGCCAAATTGTGAGGTTTGCAAACGATTCTGGGTAACAGAACCTGGTGAGAGTGCCACCAGTCACCCCGTCCTAGATTTCTCTAGGTGTCTAGTTTTGAAAAATGGACAGGCTTGGTAGGTTTCCCTAGGTGCAGGCTGAGCTAGAAGCCAAAATCCACAGCTAGGCACATTCCAAAAAACACGTCAGATTTCAATGTAGAAATGTGATGTGTCCATGTTACGTTTCCCGTTGCGGGCACTAGGCCTAACCACACAAGTAAGGTACCATTTTTATCAGGAGACTTGGGGAAACACAGAATAGAAGAACAAGTGTCCTTGCCCCTTGTCTTTCTCTACATTTTTTCCTTCCAAATGTAAGACAATGTTTGAAAAAGATGTCTATTTGAGAAATGCCCTGTAATTCAAAAATGTGCAAATAACCACTGCTTCTCAACACCTTATCTTGTGCCCATTTTGGAAATACAAAGGTTTCCTTGATACCTATTTTCCACTCTTTATATTTCACCAAATGAATTTCTGTGTACCCGGTATACAATGAAAACCCATTGCGAGGTGCAGCTTATTTATTGGCTCTGGGTACCAAGGGTTCTTGATGAACCTACAAGCCCTATATATCCCCACAACCAGAAGAGTCCAGCAGACGTTAGGGTATATTGCTTTCAAAAATCTATTGGTGCTGGAAAAAGTTATAGAAGAAAACGTGACTGGTAATGGCTCTTTTTTCACCTTAATTTCAATATATTTTTATTTTAGCTGTTACTTTCTGTAGGAAAACCTTGAAGGATCTACACAAATGAAACCTTGCTAAAATCAGAATGTTGTCTACTTTTGAGAAATGTTTAGCTGTCCGGGATCCAGCACTGGTTTCGCACCCATTTCTGTCACTAACTGGAAGGAGGCTGAAAGTACAAAAAAATAGTAAACAGGGGGTATGTCCCCGTAAAATGCCACAATTATGTTGGAAAATGTAGTTTTCTGTTTCAAGTCTTCCTGCTCCTGAAAGGTGGGAAGATGGTGATTTTAGAACCGCAAACCCTTTGTTCATGCCATTTTCAGGGGGAAAAAACACATGCTTTCTTCTGCAGCCCTTTTCCCATTTTTCTGAAAAAAACGAAATGTTAGCTGTATTTTGACTATTTTCTTGGTCTCCTCCAGGGGAATCCACAAAATCTGGGTACCTTTAGAATCCCTAGGATGTTGGGAAAAAAGGACGCAAATTTGGCAGGCATAGCTTATGTGGACAAAAAGTTATGAAAGCCTAAGCACGAACTACCCCAAATACCCCAAAAAAGGGCTCAGCACTGGGGTGGGGGGGGGGGGAGGAGGGAGGGTTCAGCAACTAAGGAGTTAAGGAACTGTTCAAAGTAGATGCTGTTGCTAGTGGGACAATCTGCCCTAACCATAAAGGTTTCCCTAAAGAGCTTGTATGTAAAAACCTTCAGAGGGAAAGTGCAGTGCCTTGCATAGTGACAAACGCCTAGCTGTGACATTTTCAGACAGGAGAGATGTCCACATGCTGACGATGGAAGTATTTCACATGCGATTATTTGGGATCAGGTTGTTCAAGTGGGCAAACCTGTGTGCATGTTAGACTACAGGAAGCAAATGGGTGGTGTATATAGAGTAGATTAGAGGTTGGAGCCTTTCACTGATGTTCTTAACTCATACATTTGGTATACAAAGTTGGCTGTCCATTTTTTTCATTTGGCAACCTTCAATGCTTTTGTTGATTCAAGGATTGTTCTCAGGATTCGAAGATGACTTTTGTTCAGTGCCAGCAGTCTGTTACAGGCAGCCTTTTTGTAGTGGAGCTGGCAAGTGTTCCTAGAGTTTGGAGTGGTGGATGATGTAGCAAGAATGAAAAATGCCACTTTCCTGATTATATTTCTCCAGTGCCCAAACAAACCTTTCCCTGTAGGAAATGTAGAGTCTGTGTCTGAAGAGGCATGCGGAAGGAGAGTCTGCACTGACCTAAGTGTCCTTCTAATCCTGGGCTATGTATGCCTGTATGTTTTAAATTGTAGCACATGCATCTGAAGTACTGGGAGCAACCATGAGTATAAAAGTGAACTGACTGGTCTGTAGCATTTTTAATTTTTTGTTCAGTTTCATGGTTGGTAGTAGTTTGATGTATTTAGTTAGACCAGTTGTGTTTGCAGTCATAGTTGTGTTTTCATCTCTTTTAAATTGTTTTTTTTGCTAAAAAAAATTTGATTGTGGTGTGAGTCGCCTGGGGCCTGGCTGGCGGTGTGTGTGGACCGGAGCCTGGCTGGTGGTGTGCATAGACTGGATTTTGGCTGGCAATGTGCGTGGATGGCTACTGACTGGGGGTGTGCATTGCACTTGGCTTGCAGTGTGAATGGATCGGTGCCTGGCTGGCTGTGTAGATAGACTGGCACTTGCCTGGTGGTGTATGTGGACTAGCGCTTGCCTAGTGTGGTGTGTGAGCTGCAGGCGCAGCTCCTCTGCTGGTGTGGAGTAGCGTTGCCCCCCGCCAGCAGCAGCTGCTACAAACCTTTTACTAATAATGATGATAAACAAAGTTTATTATTGTTTTTAGTAAAAGGGGTGGGGCCACCGGCTGTTACGAGCACTGAGGGGGAGTGTACCGCACTCCCCCTCACTGCACATGTATGTTTGACCAGCCATCTCAGGATGGCCAAACACACATGCTCAGTAGGCTCTCTCCAGCCCAGTAACACAGTGGCCGGGCTAGGGTGAGCGCTGCACAGGCTCCCAGTCTGCTCTGAGCAGCGTCAGGATTGGCCGAAGGGCAGACTGGGAGCCTGTGCCTGCAGCCTTCCTGCATTGGAGGAACAGCGCAGTGGTGATGGTGGCGACGATGAAGGTAAGTTAAACAAAAATTAATTTCAGCACCCCCACTCGTGTGCCGCCCGCCCCCTTGTACCACCATGAGCCGCTCCTGGTGAGCTGGCATATGGCTGGTGGTGTGTGTGTGTGGTGACTTGCTGCTGCTCAACACACACACATTACTAGCCACATGCCAGTCTTCACACTCTGTCATCTAGTGTGAATGCCGAGCCAGTCCTCTGGGCGTATGAAAGTGATGGGCTCTTGAATGGCACTGTCTGTTGATGTGAGTGTTGTAATGTGCTGGGCCCACGGCTGGCGGTGTAAATGGTATTGTGCGTGTCATGCATGAAAGGTGTGTGAATGGTCTGTAAAGTGGCTGGTTCCTTGTCATGGCTTTGCAGCTCATGAGCTGTGAGTCATTGGCTCAGTTTTTTTAACTTTCAGTTATTAACAATGTATTTCATTTTTCTGAAGTCTCTTGTTGATAAAATTTACATTTTGAACCTTTCACTCACAGTCGTGACAAATCCAACCAGTATGTGTGTGTACTTTAGGAACTGATGGCTGTGCAGAAATATTTGTCTTGTCTGTCTTTCTCTGCCAGGGTGTACATTGTCTCCAGGGAAAATCTCCCAACTCTTAAATAATTTAGTAAGGTACACAACATGTGGACTCCAAGTGGCTCATGTGGCTCCCTCAAAGTATTGGAGTCTGCTAGGAGCCTCAAACTTCCTGCAACCCAGAGTGCCCACATAGCTCCTGATACAAATGGTACCTCACTTGTGTGGGTGGGCTTAGTGTCCACAAAAGTGTGGGGTCCAAGACTCAATGTGGCAACATCAACACAAGTGGTAGCTAAAGTTTTTGGGCCGGGTTCAGCAGCCACCCGGGAAACCTATCAAACCCAGGCATTTCTGAAAACTAGACACTCAGGAGAGCACAGGGTTTTGTACCTCTTGTGTATCTCATCGAGTTTTGTTACCCACAGTGCCCTGCAAACTCTAAAATGTAACTAAAATCACACATTTCCCTTGCATTTCTCTGCTCATATTCTTCCATAATTGGAAGGAATCCACAAAATTCCTACCACCCAGCATTTCCCCATTTGTCCTAGTAAAATGCTGTCCCACTTGTGTGGCTGTCCCTTGTGCCAGCTACAGGAACAGATTAAACTAACATCAATTAGAGTCCTCCATAGGGACCCTAATTCTCTTTGGTTTGAATTTTTCTGTCACAGGCACTAGGCCCCGCCACACAAGTGTGGTACCATTTTGTATCAGAAGACTTCAGGGAATGCTGAGTGGAAAGAAGTTTGTGGCTTCCCACATATTCCAGACCTTTCCATCACAGAAATGTAAGGGAATGTGTTTTTTAGTGAAAGCTTGAGTTTTGTAAGCAATTCTGGGTATCACAACCTGGTGAGAGTCACACAAGTCACCCCATCCTGGAGTTCCCTGAGTGTCTAGTTTTAAAAAATGTACAGGTTTGCTTTGCTTCCCTAGGTGCCAACTGAGCTAGGGGCCAAAATCCACACCTAGGCACATTGCAAAAAGTAAAAAATTGTGAAAAATGTGATGTGTCCATGTTGTGTTTTGGGCCGTTTCCTGTTGCGGGCTTTGGTCCTACCCACATAAGTTTGGTCCATTTTTATTGGGAGATTAGGAGGAAAACAGAATCATCAAACAGTGTTATCACCAATACTATTTTTCTGCATTTGCACGTTCTGAATGTAAGACAGTGTGTAAGTAAGAAGTCATTTTGAGAAATGCACTCTAATTCACATTCTAATGTGAGTACCCACAAATTCAGAGATGTGTAAATAACCACTGCTTCTAGACTCCATATGTTGTGCCTATTTTGGAAATACTTGGGTTTTCTTGATACCTATTTTTCACTCTTTATATTGTACCATATGAATTGCTGTATTCTTGGGACACAATGAAAAACCATTGCAAGGTGCATCTCAGTTTTTTGCTCTGGGTACCTCGAGTTCTTGGAAAATCCACAAGCCCTATATATTCTCACAAGCAGATAGGTCTAGCAGATGCAATGGTGTATTGCTTTTGTAAATCAGCAGTCATGCAGAGAAGTTACAAATGAAACTGTTGTCACAAATGGCCATTGTTTGCTACTTATTTTCAATATTTATTTTTATTTTAACACTTAGATCCTCATTACGAGTTTAGCGTGGGGAATACTCCATCACAAACATGACGGATATCCCGCCCACCCTATTACAAGTTCCATTATAGTCTATGGAACTTGTAAAATGGCAGGCGTGATATTCGTCATTTGTTGTGAAGAAAAGGGGGGAAAATTATAGGGATAGGCGCTAACAGAATATCACCAAAACATTTCTTTAACAATAGATAGTAAATATGGTGCTCCTGAACGGAGGGTCCTCCCAGCACCTCCAGTGTTTGTCCAATAGGAAAAACCAAACTAATTCAAAAAGCCAGGGCACTCGTATGAAATAAGATAAGAGTCTGTGCAGTTAGGTTCTTGGTCTTCGGAGAATCAATATATAATCCAAACGGAGTTAAAGTTCAGTGTCTTTATTCTTGTGCGAGGTTTTCATACATGTTCATCACATCAGAAAGATTCCATATGTGGTCATCACAACAACTTCCAACAGCCAACACATGTTTCGTCTCCGAGAAATTAATCTCATTGACTTCCTCAGGGCAAAGTATAAGTAAGGTGTTAACATGAATAAATGGCTTATCCTAATCAAGTAAAACTCTTCAAGATAATGTACGATCAATAGAGTAAGAGTAGTGGGAATCACGTGACGGGGGCAAAACACTATTATCCCCGAGTCTTCGTGAGGGAGTACTCATAAGTCAGCACGTATGGATCCAAAATCTTTTACGGTGCGATCTATAAACAAAACAGTTCTTTTGGGTAAATTCTTGTGTTGGGGGCGCTGTGTCTTGCTCCCCGATAATTAAGCTGGCGTGTATGGGGGCGCTGTGTCTTGCTCCCCGATAATTAAGCTGGCATGTATGTAGAGAAAAAGGAAGTATAGGCCCTCCGTCTCATCTAGAGGTATAAGGTATAGAAGAGACACAGAGTCAGGTCTCAGGAGTGTGTGTGAAACTCCTCGGCATGACCCTGAGACCTTACTCTGTGTCTCTTCTATACTTTATACCTCTAGATGAGACGGAGGGCTTACACGTCCTTTTTCTCTACATACATGCCAGCTTAATTATCAGGGAGCAAGACACAGCGCCCCCAACACAAGAATTTACCCCAAATAACTGTTTTGTTTATAGATCGCACCGTAAAAGATTTTGGATCCATACGTGCTGACTTATGAGTACTCCCTCACGAAGACTCGGGGATAATAATGTTTTGTCCCCATCACGTGATTCCCACTACTCTTTCTCTATTGATCGTACATTATGTTGAAGAGTTTTACTTCATTAGGATAAGCCATTTATTCATGTTAACACCTTACTTATACTTTGCCTTGTGGAAGTCAATGAGATTAATTTCTCGGAGACGAAACACGTGTTGGCTGTTGGATGTTGTTGTGATGACCACATATGGAATCTTTCTGATGTGATGAACATGTATGAAAACCTCGCACAAGAATAAAGACACTGAACTTTAACTCTGTTTGGATTATATATTGATTCTCCGAAGACCAAGAACCTAACTGCACAGACTCTTATCTTATTTCATACGAGTGCCCTGGCTTTTTGAATCAGTGATATTCGTCATGTTTGTGACTGAGTAATCTCTTCTGCCAAACTTGTAATGAGGCACATATTTTCTTTGGGAAAACGTTGAAGGATCTACACAATTGACCCCCTGCTGAATTCAGAATTTTGTCTGGTTTTCAGAAATGTACTGCTTTCCGGCATCCACTATTGGTTTCACACCTGTTTTCACCACAAACTGGAAGGAGGTTAAAAGCACAAAAATAGGAAAAGGGGCTATCGTCCAGTAAAACTGTGGTAAAAAAAAAAAATTATGAATCAAGGCTGCCTGTTCCTGGTAGCTTGGAAGATGGTGAATTTAGCACCGCAAACGTTTTGTTGATGCCATTTGCAGGACAGAAACCAGACACTTTCTTCTGCAGCACGTTCCTGCCCCCTTCGCCCCCCAAAAAAACCCAACATCATTTAGCTTTCTGTTGGCTGATTTTTTGGTCCACTCCAGGGGAATCCACAAAACCCTGGATACCTTTAGAAACCCCAGGATGTTGGAAAAAGCATGCAAATTAGGTGTGGATAGCTTATGTGCACAAAAAGTTATTGAGGCCTAAGTGCGATCTACCCCAAATAGCTAAACAAAGGCTTAGCACAGCAGGGTGGGGGGGAGGCCTAGTTGGGAAAGGGTTACAATACATGAAAAGTTAATTTTTAATTACCACACACAAAGTGACAAAGTGATACAAAAGGTGCTGCATCGTCATTTTAGCAATAGCCACTTTCCTTGGGTGGGAAGAGTAGCATTTTCATGAATATGACTGTGTTTAAAAGCATTATTTCCTGTGAATATGTTGCCGCCGTTAATTCAGTCTCTTTACACCCAGGTATTCGAAAGTCTTGACTCATGCACTAGTGGTGTATTTATTTTGAGTCCTTATTGATAATTACCTTGTATTGTAAATATTTAAAAAAAAAAAATGTGCATGACATTTTGAAGAAGCTACGCCTAGATTTTCAGAACTCGACAGTTAAGTATCATAAGGTTCAGATACTGTAGGCGGGATCTAATCAGGAAATTGGCTCTTGATGGGTGGACAACATCTATAAATGCCTGCTGGGACTTTGAAAGACCTGAAGGTGATTATATCCATTGCCCTAATACTAATGCAGGTTCACATGTAATATCTTCTCTATTGAGACCGGCTTTTTTTACTCAACCGGAGGTATGAAAACGATCTACCGGCTGCCAAACTAAGACATTTCCCAAAAGAAAGGATAGAAACACAATAGATTTTATTTTGACCTCGGCGGAACTGTATCGCATCTCCTCGGCCTCTGTAGTCGTTAATGGGGATCAAAGTGATCATTTTCCTTCCTGTATGATTTCGTCAGTTTATAGCGGTAATCAGAGTATGATAGTAGCCAAAATACCGAGTCTTGTACCTATTATTCCCAGAAACGGAGGGCTGATTAATTAATTGAAACTAATCTGTATTCAGTCCGCTAGAGTTCCTAGAATCAAATTGTTTATGTGAGCATAATAATTTGAACAACATGAGTTTATTTTAGTATTTCCTTTTTTAAACCCTACATTCTATATGAACACAAAACAGGGTTTGAGAAGAACTGATTTAGGGAGTCCACTACCGAGGAGCAATAATAGAGACATAAATGTATTGATGCATCAGAAATTGAAATCCGTTAACCACGGCTTTTAGTTGAGAGGAAAATTGGGTTTTAAAACTGTAAATAGCAAGAATCAGGTAACTGTTGCGAGTTCTGACTGTTAGTGGACAAAGGCTGTAAAATTCTAACCACATTTATCAAATTCAACATGCCAGAAGGAGCAAAGTATTATTTTTTCATCCACTTACATAGCACTCTCATCAAACAATTTTTAATACACTCATTTTTAACAATTTTTTCATCCACAGAAACCCTGGCTTCGCCCGGATAAATGACTTACGTTCTTACATGATAAAACATTTTCATTCCAAATAACTCCTCTTCCTAGCTCCCTAATGAACTTGATTATAACATAACGTCCTATTTTTTCCCCTACAGATAATGCAGGAGTCTACTCATAATTTTATTGTCCTGAATATGTCCCATATGCCCATTCTGTTAAATCGCAATGAGCACACAAAATTAGATCAGATAATCTTTGCCAAAACTAGGCTGGTAGGATGCATATGGTTCATTTTTGGCCAACTGTATGGATCTTTTACTGGTTTCGTGTCTTTTGTCTTTTTCTGTATAAAGACTTATTACAAGTATGTTCATTTGTCACAGTGTGAGCACCTGGGCATCAAGCATCTGTTTTTGCACAAAAAATCCCAAAATAATTTTGATTCAGATATGTCAATTAATTCTTCATTTATATGCTCTCATTTTTGCATTGTCTTTTTATAAACTATTATGACTTTTATAATTGTTTTTACAAAATGTGTAGTGCAACTTGTTCTAAAACAGCCTAATTCTGAATACATATACAACTCTCAGCCATTGTTGTTTCCATGCATGTTGAAGATTAAGGGCCAAGCGTTCCTTCTTCCAGGGTTTTAGATATGTTGAGACATACTTTCAGCATTCTTCCAGCCGGTCAGACGTGATCCACAGGGTTGGACTAACTACACTGTGCTTATTCGAAGGGGTCATTATGGTCTGATGGATCTTGAAACTGTGCATTGCTTTGATCCATTAATGCTGTGTTAAGAAAATTATTGGTACCTTCAATATCACTAGGTGCGCCAGTGGTGTCAGGATCATGTGGCATGCCTATGATGTTACGTTCACGTGCCATGCCTGTGAAATCAGTGTCACATGGTGTACCTGAGGCAGTGACTAGAGAAGGGGAAACACTTAGTAATGGCGGTACATCATTAACAGGCAGTGGGCTTTCACTTCTTTCATCCAGCTCTGAGTCGAAGTACTGCTGATCTCTGGGCTGTATCAAGCACATATTGGCATTAGAAGGAGTTTCAAAATTCTTGTGACATGTGACAGGATCATTTATATCACAACTTAGATTTCTTTCAAAATCGCAAGGCAATATAGGCATTTCATCTCCCAGAAGATTTATATTATCAGAAAAAAATCTTTGTTCTTGGTGTTCATTTTTACTTAAGTGGTCAAATGGTGTATCAGTGTGAACTAAAGCTTGTGCATGCCCATTGTAAAATGGACCTGTCCTTTTATTTTCAGTTTGCGGCATTGTTTGACTTCTTTGGCTGGTGGCGACTGTTTCAATGATTCCAGGACCACTATGAGAAATTATTGACTCCGATGAAATATCACCATCCAACAGTTCAAGAAGACTGTTTTGTGGACCCTTTGTCTGTTCTGATTTTGACTGAGTTTGATCTCGACCGGCTGTTTGCAGATCATTAGGGCATTGGATCATCTCTGAAGGATTTCGTCTTTCATATTCATTCTCAGTATCACTTGAATTTTCAGGCCCTGCAAACTTGGTACTGTCTTTAGATTCAAAAATACGGTTGCATTTGAACAGCTGCAATCCTTTGCTTATAACATGTCCTGTTTGATGTTCAACACAACACAATGGGTCAACTATTTGAGATTCTTCACATCCTTCATCTAGTTTTTTGCTTTCTTCCTGTGTTCTTTCTTTCTTAGTTCCCATACATTTTTTCTCTTTGGGAGTTGTCGCTGAATTTTGCGTATCTTCTAAACCTGTAAAATGTTGGGATGGTCTACATTCAAACCTACGGGTACCATCTGATGGCTTTTGTGGCAACTCCTTAGTCTCAAATATTTGCTCTTCTATTTTTAGAGCATCTGCAGATAATCCAAATGCTTTTTCTAGAGCAGATTGGGTTTTTGCTATAGAAACCTTCTTGTTTCCTGCAATTTCTTTTTTTAATTTACTGCCTTTAGGATCCAAGGGAAAAAGTCTGGAAAAGGGATTTTTGCCAAAACCTGTTGGTTTTAAAAGATGTTCCTTGCTAGCCTGCCATTCTCTGTTCTCTTCTGTGACATCAGATCTTTCGGTCTCAGATGGACTTTCACAAACCAGCATGTCTTTTTTGTTGATACTGGCAAGAGAGTGTATTGATTCAGCAGTTTTCTTTTCAGGTGCATGCTTTTGAATGTTGGTCACTTCCAGCATTTTACTTGACTCATCTGTCTGTAAAGTTGTATGACCCGGATTGTGGGGTATGCCTGGTTGTGCTATGGCTGAGGTAGTTACTCGTAGACTTGAGCCAGTTGTAAGATTTGCTGGACTCGGTTGAAGCTTATTGCCCCTTGTCATGCCAATAAGTCCTAATTGCTTGGTATGCTTCTGTGTAGTTTCTTGGTTCACTTTGTCACCAGAGTCTGAACAATCCATCTCTTGGTAATATGGCTCCTTCCTACCAGTGCTTAAACAGTTTGGCTCCAATTCATGGCGCACTTTGTTTTTCTCTGTTGAGTTTTCTTGATGGATGTGCTCAACGTAGTCTTTGTCAATTTCAAAGGTGTATGATTGATTTAATTGATTATTCTCTGTTCCAATGCTTTCTTCATCATACAGAAATAAATCTCCAGCTTTGACGTCTGTTTCTTTCTGTGTTAGTTGGTTGGTGTTGGATAAAATGTCATTCTCTTTATTGATTACTTTTGGGTCATCAATTGCTATCTCTATTGTTTTTGTTACCATGCTGAGATTCAGCCTTGCAGACTCTTCTGAACTTACATCTGATACTAGCAAAATGTCAGAGAAGAATGTCTTTCCATTTGTTTTGCTACATGTTTCTTGTACTGTGAGTGCACAAGCCACAGGCTGACACGGCTGTGAAACACAATCAATCTCTTCTAAATGATCAGACCCTGAAAAAGCAACCAATGCAGAAGGTTCCTGAACATCAACAATCCCCTTCTTGCTACTACCTGTGTCTGCTTTATTCTCTTTTTGTTTCTCTAGAGTTAGTGAAGGACTAGCCAAAACAGCTGTTGGGTCTGGTTTAGTATCCATTTTCAAAAGGCTGGAGTGCGTGACTTCTTGGTTTAATGTAATTAGGGTATTATGACTAGATGGAGTCAGACTGTCCTTATTGTCGGTATTGATATGATTTCCATCAGAGGAAACACTTAACCCACTCTTTATTTTCATCACAGGTTTGGGATTAGTGGGTTTTGTTACTTTCAGGATTTTTAGGTGAGAAGAGAGGGAATTGAATGACACTTGTGTTGCAGGAGAAAGGATCCTGTTAGTATTCTGAAACACGGCATTATTTTCTACTAGCCTTTTTCCATTGTAGCCTACCTTTGCTCTTACTGTATTCCCATTATGTGACTTTAGCTTTTGTGTAAGCTGTTGAAGTGTTCTTCTTCCATCTCCAGATGCATTCTTTGCAAAAATGCTGCTGTCTTCTATAGAAAAAGGAACATTTGACACAGAAATTGTATGTCTTTCAACAGAATTCTCAGTCATCGATTTCCATATTGGTGGTTTATTTGTATTCAGAGCCAGTTTAATGGGAGTTTTGTTAGTCTGCAGGATTGGTCCACTATTAAGGGGAGGGCATTGAATAGTCAGTAGTCTACAATTATTTGATTTTATGTCTTTAATAGGTGTCTGTAAAGGAGGCCAGTGAATTTTTAGCTTCTTTCCTGGGTCTGCATAACCGCTCACAGCGCTCCCCGATTTCCTGTTTTGCCTGAAAACCTTGATGTCACCCAGTAAGGCTTTATTTTGTTTGCTTTCAACATTTTCCATCTTGTGGAACTTGGGCTTCTCCTGATCAAGTGGCCCTCTGATGTCTGTCCCTAGATTTGATAGTGCAGGTTTATTCAGCTGATGCTCTTTTTGAGGTTTCCCATTCAAACTTTCAATGTTGTTTTCCTTGGCTTTAATGAGAAGACTATGATGGTCTTTGCAGTAAACATTTCCCCGGTATACACCAAAGTTGTGTAGGCTACAAAACATAAATAAGAATTGCATATTTTTAAAATTTTCAAGACTTAATTACATTGATAAGCATCTGCAATAATGTATTTCCGTGCATGTATGTACCATCAAGGTCATATGAATGTTTTAATTTTTTTTTTTTTTACTTCTCAGAGAATTTTGATATTTAGATCCTCTTCAGTGTGAATTTCAGACTAGTCCTCTGAAATAAATGACATTAGCAAATATAAACAACATTTCAGAGATTGCTGACATATTCACCCCAACCACCCAAAACCACAGCTATTCACAAAGTAACTAATTATATTTTGTGATGCTCAACATACAGCAGTGACCTCAAACTTTAATGTCTGGTCATGAAATAAATAAACCAATTTATATAGGTGTAAAATGTCTTTTAAAATGTGGCATTAAAGGATCAATAACTCAATTCCACTACTGACCATTCATTCGATATGTCCCTTACCCCAATTTCGCAAGCATTCTACTGGGTAGATTTGCTATTCTTACTCTATTTATAGTCTATTTGACTGCAAGAGCCTTAGAGATTTAAGTCAATTAAATGATTGTTGATCAGCTGAGGTAATGGTTACCTTGAGTTAGTAGAAAACAAAGTTGTGCAATCAAAGTATTTGGGCCATTGAGTTAAATATTGGTTTAGAATCCCCAAACTTCTGAATGAAAATATACTTTATCAGTCAAAATTAACAACCAAATAATATCAAAATGTTTTTGATAGGAGATGCACAGACCAAATCCCTTCCAATCATTTACTGGCATAAGCGTATAAAACGAAGGGGACTATTTATATGTTGGTGGAGAGGTAACTCAATCACAACGGCGGTGGTGTTCCCTCACTGCCAACACAGTGACCTTCCAGCTCGATTTATGTGCTGGGAACCATAGGTTTGGCTCCAGCAGGGACTACTCCATCACTGTCATAGCCAAAATTCTCCGAAAGCCCAATGGAGAAAGGGCTGTTGGAGAATTGGCTATATGTCTGTCTGTCCAATTAAGATGGCAAACCCTAGTGGTAAGGGACAGTAAAAAACAAAAACTGTTCCCCATGCAATATTTAAAAAAGAAAGTCCAGCTTCAGGATTGTCTTTCTTAAAATTAAAAAGAAACCTGTTGGGTGCAGGGCTCTGTCATGTTGATGGAGCCTTGCACCAAACTGTGAAAAACATTGACAGGAACTACTGTGACAGCGGTTCCTGCCAATGTCTTGACCGCTAGCTTGGCGTCATTATAAATTAGGCGGGTGGCATCTCTGTCAGGGAGGCGGTGTACTTTACTTTGTTGCCATGGTGGAGAAATGGGCTGCCCGCCAATAAATTAAATCACGCCCTAAATGAGGTAAAAATGGCTTAATGTGCTGTGGGTTTATATCAATGGCAGCATATGTATTCCTCAAAAACCAATGACATAACTTAACATAGCATTAAATACTACACTTAATTCTATCTCAGACACTTAAGATATGATACTGACAGTCTACAGGAATCGCAGTGAGATTCAGAAAGATACCATATCTCACAGGTCCGTTCATTCATTTAGTTGTTCTTTTTTGTAGCCCGGTGTTGCTGCTTACAGACCATCCATGGAATCTCTTCAATAGTAAACTATAATGGCATCCTAGTGAGAAAGACACTTAGGAGAGCAATGCTTTTCCACTAGGAGGGGTAACCCTTAAGTGGAAGTATTCAGGAGGTGACATCGCAGCAAATATGTATTTGGGGTTTGGGGACTATAGGAGGGGGCTCTCATGTTTACTCATTTCTGTACCTAGAGACAAAGGTAGCACACTATAGTCAGATGTGTCTGGGGATTATGGGTTACAAAATGGAGGGACTCTAAGGTTGAGTGTAACTGTTTCCTGGTCAAAGGTCCTGAGGAGGAAGGGACACAGAACTAAGAAGTCCACATGAGTATTGTGTGTATAGAATTGATATCACTTGACAAATTAGAGATTGTTGCAAAAAAGAGTGGGAGGGATAGTGTGGGCAGCACAATCCTCTACGAAACAGTATATGTATTTAACGATTCGTTTTCATATGAAATATATTGCAGTTTTGTGGGGTATTCCAAAATCACAGTACAAAGCATGATGTGGGTCGAAGTGCTGCCCATTAGATTTTTTTTTAATCTGGAAAATTGTTATATATTGTTCATGTTTTAATGGACTTAATTGACTACATTGGAATATTGCTAAACAAAACGACTATTTTAGTCACGGAAAATGAAAAGATTTTTATTACAAAATTATAGAAAATGTGGTGAAGTTGACCCAATAAATAAAAGCAAAATAATATTAAGTAGTATTCAATATATGTACTCATTGGAACAGTAAGTAGCTTAACACTTCCTTCAGTTTCTATTTCTTTTTTTTTTTAATTAATTAATTAATTAATTAATCTTTATTTCGGCCAATTAGGCCATAAAAGATGTACACAAAAAAACACACATATGAACATGTAAAACCATCAAGGGAAAGTAAACAGGAAACACATCAGATAAAAGACCATACAATTAAAATGAAAACTTAAAATTAGATAGGAGCCTGCAACTTTAAAATACGGGTACGAATATGCCAGACATTGGTAAGGAATTTGGCTAGTGCAAACACAATTGGACCTGAAACATCAGTTTTTAAAATTCTGTACACCGGGAGGTACTCCCTAAAACCAAGGTTTCTAATAAGTGGTAGGAGCCAATATTTCCTGGCGGCCTTGTAAGTTGGACAAAACAAGACCACATGCAGATCGCTTTCCTCTGCTCCCACACATGTCGGACATAGCTTGGTAGATGGCAGTGTTGACCAGGAGCAGGTGTAAGATCGCAGAGGCAATGTGCCATATCTCCATTGGAGAAAAAGCTTCCTGGCCAGCACAGGAGACATAGCATCCAGAACCCTCTCCAAACGGTATGAGTCCTTGCTTTGCGCGAATACAGATGTTAATGACCCCTCATTCTTGCAGTCTAGGGCCATAGCTAATTTCCGCTCGTGGTAAGCACTGACCAAAGCTCTTCGTGGGATCCTTAGTGAGGCGTTAGCTGGATCCGACCACAGGTCCGGGAGGCCCAATCCCATACAGGACTTTTTTATATATTTTATCCACGGGATCTGTAGGGCTTTAGGGTGGGTTAAAAACTCCCTCAGTTCCGCCCTATAAGAAGAGAGTTCTTCGGTACTCCATAGCCTTCGCCAGAAGACTATGGGTCTGAGACCTAATTCATCTGCTATTGGTCTCAGACCCAGATCCATCCTCAGGGGGAGGAGCGGAGTACTGGACGGGAGTGCTACTATCTGTCTAATAAAGTTGTTCTCAGTTATAGACAAACTGCAGGAAGCTGTGTGACCCCACAGTTCCGCCCCGTACATCAGAGCTCCTCTAGCCTGTGCCTTGTATATCTGGATAAGCGGCCCCAGCGGTCGATATGTGGAGCTTCTCATCAACCGAGCAATGCCGCCAGTGGTCTGCACTAATTTAAGGTTAACCCTAGTCTGGTGAGTTCCCCAGGACATGGTTTCATTCAACGTTACACCTTGATATTCAAAGGTGGAGACTCTCTCTAAACGTGAAGCTCCCAGTAAGGGGTTCGGGCGTGATCTTGGGGTTGGGTTCATAACCATAAACTTGGTTTTGTTAGCATTGATTTCTAACCCCCTATCTGTGCAAAAAGCCACAAAAGAATCAAGGATCCTCTGTATCCCCATGGGGGTTTTGGACAGCAGCAGGGTGTCATCTGCAAACATGATTGCAGGCACCCTGCTGCCATTCAATTTTGGGGCATCAGTGTATTCAGTTCCATTGAGATGGGCGATTACCCCGTTGACGAAGAGGCAGAACAGGGTCGGTGCCAATACACAGCCCTGTCTAACCCCCCTGTCAACGGGGAATCTGTCTGTTAGTTCCCCATGTTTCCCGCACCTGACCCGGGCATAGTTATTATGGTGCAATCTCTTTAAAATTATCAGGATGTCTGGGGGGACCCCCATCTCAGCCAGAACACTCCAGAGTTTCCCTCTGGGCACGAGGTCGAACGCAGCCCTCAGGTCCACAAATATAGTGTATAAACTACCCCCTTCCAATATTGCTGCCCTCCAATAGATAACGTTCAGACGAAAAACCTGGTCCACTGTAGAAACTCCCTTTCTAAATCCCGCCTGATACGGACTAAGGGCACCCGTTTCTTCCACCCAGTCCTGAAGCCGATTCAGCAGTATCCTGCCAAACAGCTTCTGTGACACGTCAATTAGACTGATTGGTCTGTAGTTGGCTGGGAGCAGGGGCGATCCCTTTTTAAATATAGGAACCACCTCTGCCCCCAGCCAAGTACTCGGAATTTCCATGCCACACAAAACTCCATTAAACACTGCAGCCAGATAGGGGGCCCAAACACCGGGCTCCTGCTTGAACAGGTCCCCGGGCAGGCCGTCCAATCCTGGCGCCTTTCCAGCTTTAAGTCCCATTAGTGCTACCTTCACCTCCCCCACTGTTATCAAATCCCCGCCATACTCTACCAGTCCAGTACCAAAATCAATCTTAGTTTCTCCCTGCTCGGAACTGTAGAGAGACTGGAAGTGTGCCTGCAACACCCCTGCTGCAATATTTGGTTCTATTGCCGAATGGAGGATCCCCGACCCCCCGTTTACTACTCTCCAAAACATTCGGTGGTCTCTTGTTGCGAGGGAAGTGGTAAGCTCCTCCCACTGGTTCTCCTCCCATTCAGTTTTAGCATGGATGACCAGTTTTTTATAAGCCCGTCTACTTTCTCGCAGCTTCTCTGTATCTGTTCCCTCCTTGATGCATCTGAGGAGTTCTCCCTTTGCCTTCCTACAGACTGCATTGTACCATAAGGAGTTATGTTGTTGGATCCTCTTCTGATTCTGGACCCTGGTAAAAAGCTCAGAGGCCGCTCCCTTTATAAGGTCCTCATGAGCCTGGTATAATTTCTCATAGTGGACTATATTTCCCACATCGTTGGCTAGCTCTTCCACTTTTTTCAAAATGGGGATTAAACCTGCGTAGAGCTTCGAATGTTTCACTTGGCTCGTAGCTAGTTTATCCCACCTGATTCTTCTCCTGTTATTGTCTAGTAGTAGTTCAGGTTTGGACTCCCCCATGGTTGTTATGGAGGCCTTTGGCCCAGGATGGCTAAAATCGAGTTCAAGGGCGTTATGGTCACTATCCAGTCTCTCCACCACCCTAAAGTCCAGGATAGAAGACCAGTTCACTATCTGTACAAGAGCATAGTCCAAGCGGGACTCTCTTCCCACTCTATTGTACGTGGTTTTGCTTGGTACATCAGACTTAATACGTCCATTGCAGGCTCTAATTCCATGCTTCAGGGTGAGAGCAGTAATCTGCAAAGCCACAGGCGTCCATGCCTTTGGGGAAGGTGCTACAACAGAGGGTACTGACCACCTGAACTCTTCTTCCATGGGAAATCCCTCTACGAGACCGACCAACGGCTCGAAATGGGAATTTAAATCCCCTCCCACTATGTAAGGGATATCTCTTGGCATTTCCGCTAAATATACTGAAAGCTCCTCTATAGTGGGGGATTCACGCGAAGCTCCCACTGGCCTAGAGTAAATATTTATCAGGGCAAATTTCGCTAGGTTCGGCCAGACTAATAAAACCATTAGGATATCATCTGATGGCACCGGTAGGCGTGAAGCCTGACATCCTAAGTGGGAAGCCACCCAAGTTGTGAGTCCACCAGAGGGGCGGCCCTTACCCTCCCACCTAGCCGAGATGGAAAATGACTCGTAACCTTGATGGTTGTAATCTTCCCTTGCCCAAGTCTCTTGGAACATGCAAACATCCCCGGACTCAATGTAAGTTATCCAATCTTGGGTGCCCAGTTTGCTGGCTAAACCAGCCACATTCCACCAAATTAGTCTCATGTGCGCTGGACAAGCCACAGAACAGATTGCAGGGATGGAATGGGGGGAAGAGCCAGTACCAAAGCCAGAAACTACACCAATTACTCTAACAGGGTCATTTTCAGAAGTGGGTTCAGCCGGATCAGGCAGTTTACTGGGACCATTATCCAAGGTCACAGGATTTGAGTTCGGGTTTGGGGGCAGTCAGTCCACACCATCCAGACCCTTCAGACAATTAAAACGATTGTGGTCCAAAAAGGGAGTCTCCGAAGGTCGATAAACTGGACGTGGAGCATATCCCCTGTGTCTAGATCTTCGTTCCACCCTTGTCCAGTTACCTTGTGACAAGTCATGGTGCAAGCGAAGGGAAGGGAAAAAGAAAGAAACTGGCAAAGTCTGTATGGTAGAATCTAGTGATCTATTTGACCCAGCACAAATGTATAGTACTGTTCCAGGGTCTCGAAAAGACACAATGATACAGTCCCCTGCTATTGATTTCCCCGACTTCCCCAACCATGGTACCCTTCTTACCATAATGATCTCATTGTTGAGGTGAGCTGGAAGTGGTCTATTCCAATTCATCCATTTAATGGTTTTCCTCTTGAGTGAGTGATAGTTCTCATTTTCACCCAATTCTAGAGAGGGAACACCAGCCAACACCACCATGAGGCTGTTAGCCTCTGGTGGTAAGTCGGGTCCTCGTGGTCTAGGGGCAGGCTTACCAGGGAGTATACGTTGGAGTGCTGGGCCATCTGTTTCTGATGGTAGGATGTTAGAGTTAGTAGGTAAAATTGGCACTGGGATAGCCATAGGTGGCTGTAAAAGAGGGGCGGCAGTGGTGCCCAAGGGAGGCCCAGTGCGGATCGGTGGGTTTTGTATATTGGGGAAGGTTCCTATTGGTAGATTGGACTCAGTGGTTCTACTCTGTTTGTTGTCCAAAAGTTTCAGGGTGGTTAAAGTTGCCTCCAGAGTGGTCAGCCTGAATTCTATTTTCTGCAAGCTCTCGCTAATGGGCAACAAGAGTGATCTAATTAAAGATTCAATGCTCCCCAAAGAGCTACCGGGAAATGATGTGTTAAGTGGGCTCTTCCCTTTGTCGCTAATGGAAGCAGTGGTAATAATATTAGTACCCTTGGGGGGAGTAGCCTTCTGCACATTAACTAAAGGCCTGTCCAACATAGGTACGGACTTGAGTGACTTTCCAAAATCAGAGTGGGGGATCTTTTTCTTCCCCTGACCACCCCTCATCTTCCTTCTGCGTTTATTTGGTGGTAGGTCATACACCTCTGCCACCACAGTTTGCTTTAGCTTATTAATCTTGGTTTTGGCTCTGGTGTGTGTTTGGGTGAATAAGTCAACTGCCGAACTACTGGCAACTAATAGTGGAGTGGCGTCCGTAGTTTGTTTAGGAGGTGGGCCAGAAATGGGAGAACTATCCCGGAGTAATAGGGGAACGTCTTCTTGGGATGAAAGATCCGGGCTGCCATTGGGGGAACCTTCCTCTTGGGAGATAGGATAGGGAGTTATGTCACTGAGGGGCCTATTTTTCAAGTGTTCAATCGAGCGACGACGCTCTGTCCTACGCATCTCCAGAGAGGTTTCGATTCCTCCATCACCCTTTACCGATTTAAAGTAGTTGTCCAGAGTCCCAGTGTTGGCTCCCCCCTCCTTCGCTGCTGTTCCACCTAGGGCTGATGATGGCATACCCAGAACCTTTTTCGCATACCAAGTAGGATCAAGGAAATGCGGGTGAAAGAGAGTGGGCCCAGCCCAGCCTCCTGCGTGCCCTGACGGCCACAGACGGTCCCGCCCTTGTCCCGGGCTTATCCCCGGGCGCTCCCGCGCGCTCCCGCGACGCGGAAGTAGCAGTTTGAATTTATAAGAGAAATGTTAAGCTGTGAGTGAGGCGGGGCTTGCAGGGAGAGCGGCCAGGTGACAGGAGGCGCGGGTTAACAGGACTGCTGGGAGACGTAGTCCTGTCCCAACGCTCGCAGCCCTGCACTCGCCCAGTCCCTCACTGAAACTGTCCGTAGGTTTTGCACAAGCGGCTCTCACGCCGCAGCGGGACCCGCGAAGAAGTAGAGGAGAGTCCAAAGGCAAACCAGCAGCAAACAGCAAGTCCGACGGTATCCGTGCATGTACTATTTTACCATCAATATGCCTAAATCTTCATCGTTCATATGGTATTATACAGTTATTTACAACCTTGGATGTGGGACACGATACATAAAGGGTGCAGGACCCCACTTCTTATCTCCGGACACACTCTCTTGATACTGTTATTTCAGTCACTAGGAAGTAATGGAAAACCTCCTAATGCCCTTATTTTGAAGGCGTATCACCAGTTCCACACAGTTGGGGCTTTTATTTTGAAGTATGTCAGGTTGCGATGTTCCGCTTCTCTTGACGGGGAGCGAGTTCCTCTCGTTGCTTTTCCACAGTACACAGTCGCCGCTGGAATCCAGGCACTTCGCACCCAGGTAGGCTATGGGCTCCGCTGTCGTTTGTTCGCACTATTCGCATCCGGGGATTGCGCTGCTGGGGACGCTCTGAGAGAGAGCTTCCCGCAGTGCTTCCACGCTGTACTGCCTGTAACGCTCAGCACGATGTCTTTTATCACTTTGCACTCAAGTTCTCTTTTGTTTTTGCTTGTGAGCTCTGGTCAGGTCGAGAGACATGTTCGTCTCCTCCGTCCTCCTCTTCGTATGTGCAGTTTGGTGGTCACGGTGTTTCTGGGGGCGACGACGGCGCCGCTCCTCTGCCGGGCAGCCTCGGGGGCGGCTGCTGCGAGCCTCTCGGTGGACTTCTCGAGCTCCCGCTCCCCGGCCGCCCTCACCTCGGTGTGCAGCGCAGCCCTCTTCCCAGCTCCGGTGCTGTTTTCCCGCTGCAATTTGCGCGGCTCCCCCGGGCTGTCGGCGCTGCCCCGCTCCGCGAGCTCCTGGGGGGGAGTCTTGGGCGAGTCTCTGCCGGAGGCGGGTCCCTGGGGTGTGGCGCTGGCACCTTTTGTTGTAGTAACGGGCCAGGCCGGCGTGCACCCTTCAGCCCTGGGCGTCGGTGGGCTGTTCGATGCAGGGTCCCGGGGCTGAGTTTTGCGAGCTGTGGGCGACGCTGGCACCGGGGAGGGAGGCTGGCTCTCGCGGGCTGCCTTCCGCTTTGTGGGAGAGGCGGGCGGTGGGAGCTGCTGTTTCTATTTCACTTTTCAGGGTGGCTCTTCTTCAGTTTCAGTCTCTGTGTCTGAACCGATCTGGAATTCCTGAGTCTTTCTGATGCAACCAGCGCGGGCTCCAGGCTGTTCTCAAAGACTTTCACTTCAGCTTTCGTCGCAGCTTCCCCTGAATCTCAAACTCCGATTTATTTTCCTCGCGACTCTAAGGCAAATAACTCCAACATGCCGATGAACAGAGGTCGATTGGAAAGCTGCTTTCAAACTGACAGGCTTCAGTTTCTACTATCTTTACATTTGCCACTTTCATGTTTTCCTACTTGAGCAAATTATGCGAAACAAAGACCTTAATACGAAATATTTCTACAAATCAATAATAATCCTATTCATAAAATGTTTCCTTTGGTAATAAGATACATTGCTGGCATTTTGTTTATCTAAAATGTTGACAACATAACAGTGAGGAGAATACTTATTAATTCAAGTGTCTGGTAAAGTAGTGTTTGAAGACTCAAGTCAATTGAAAACTGGAAAGTTAAAGGGTGTTCCTGAATTTTGTAAAATAAAAGACCTTTAACAACAAGATCAGAAGGGTGCCTAAAACTATGGCCCATATTTATTATTTTTAGCGCCACATTTGCGTAATTTTTTGACGCAAAAGCGGTGAAAACTTGCAAAATACAATTGTATTTTGTAAGTTGCGCCGTTTTTGCATTAAAAAGCGGCGCTAAAAAAGTATAAAAATGGGCCTATCTCTCTTAAATACCCCATTATCTTAACTTGCAACTTCCTCGCATTTGTATCAGAGTCTGAAACTTCAACAACCCAGTGCGCAACCATATATATATCTGAAATACAATATAACCATAATTGTAAACGTCTTGCAATTTTCAAGAAAATTGGTAGCATTTTAAGGACCCACGACTGGACACGTAATATTATTTGGAAAACCGCCAGTCTCTGGACAACAGGGAGCAATGAACCACAACCCAATTGCTACTAGACTTTATTTAACTACTGGAGTTTGTGAAAATTCCTAGCCTCAGGATGTTATATATAGACTACATTTTAAAAGCTGAAAGATGCTCAATGTTTTTTGAGTTGGCTGTGGTCAACCTTCATATACATTTTTATACAATCATGGAAAACAAAAGTCGACAAACTCTATATTCATCAGCGGAATGCCTTGAATATGATCTTGAAAGGAAGTTCTGCTCTCTGATGTTAGTTAAGTCTATTTGTTTGCAGACTTGCAATGGGCATATGTAGCACTTTTGTTAGAAAAAGTAAAAAAGTTTGAAAATATAGAGAGGTTCATTTAGACATTGGCGTGTGCAGCACCAAACATCTTAGTTGGTGAAGATCCTACCATCACTGCCTATCCCTCTTGTCATTTCTAGAGTCTACGGGGTCTGGAGGGATTTTTTCTACCACAGTGCTTCCACCGACACAGCAGAAGCGTTCTTGCCAAAATCACACAGTGCCTGCTAGCCCACCATGCCATGGCAGACCAGCTGTCTGTCATGTTTTATGTTTTCCTAAGAGAATCATCAAAAGCAGTAATCTGGTTCAGAAAATGCTAAATCGGTGCCTTACACAAGCTGTGAGTTTTCACCCAAAACTTGGGATATTATGGGGGTCATTACGACCCCGGCGGTCAGTGTTAATATGGCGGTAAGTACTGCCAACAGACTGGCGGTACTTACTGCCATATTATGACATAGGTGGGTTGGCTGAAGCCAACCCGCTAATGTACCACTCTGACCGCCACGGCAGTAACAGCCGCTGGGCTGGAGAAATCCATCTCCATCCCAGCAGCCGTCACTGTTCCGCCTACGGGATTATGACCATGCCTACCGCCATGGTTTTCATGGCTTTCTTAATGCCACGAAAACCATGGCGGTAGGCACTATCAGTGACAGGGAATTCGTTCCCTGTCACTGATAGGGGTCTCCCCCACTCCCTCTCCAGTTAGCCCCCTCTACCTCTCCAAAGCCCCCCTACTTTCACGTCCCCTTCACACACACACACACGCATACACAGACCCATTCCCACATGCATATACGCATGCATACATCCATTCACACACACGCCGCACACACTTTCATACATACACGCAGACACGCATTCACATAACACAACATACATGCACTCACACCTCCATAAATGCACACACTCATTCAACATGCAATACACACCCACATCCACGCACATACATTTACACACCCCCACACACACAACACCCCCCACCCCTCTCACCTGTCGGAGACCCGACTTACCTGTGTTCAGGGGTCCTCCAGCAGGAGAAGGGACGGGGCGCTGCTGCCACCAGCAGCACCCGCCAGCAGAACACTGCCAGGCCGTATTATGGGTCATAATACAGTTGGCGGCGGTCTACTGGCGTGGCGCTGCTGGTGGCAAGAGTGCCACCTTACCACCATCCGCCAGCATGGCCACAGCCGGATTTCCACAATTCTTCTGGCGGAAATCCGGCTGTGGTCATAATACGGCGGACCGGTGATGTTCTTTTACCGGCCGTCACCGCAGCAGTAGGCAGTTTTTACTGCCATTGTCAGAATGTGCACCATAGTCTTTTTTCCTGCCCAGACCACCATAGTTCCCTAGGTGTTTCTGTGATGGAAAAACACAGTAGGCTTGTTCAGTGCTCTGTCCTAAAAATGCTAGGGCTTCTGACACAATGTTGGTCACCAAATGATAATAACTGACCCACTGAAGACAGCTCCACACTCAAAAGCACAACGGTTGTACTTCTTCTCAGAAGTGGGGAACCATGAGTTGGGTGGGTTGCACCTCTAGCTAGTTTGGTGGACGCTATGTTACTATCCAGCTCTAAATAGACCTCATTATTTTACACAGCTTCCTTTGAGGTCATGGAACAGAATAGAAACCCAAAAACATTCAACATTATTTGGAAAAAAAATATTCATGATCTTACAACCTCGATCCTATACTTCTCACCTCAGCTTCTTGTTACACTGCTTACAGAGAAAACACGTTTGGTGCAAAATAACCTTATCCAATACCATGCGCTCCATAGAGTATACTGGTTTGAGGCATGCGGGACAGATCTCTCTAGCTGCAGACACATGCTAAAAAGTGAAAAAACATTCTCAGATTAACAATATTTCACCTCATTATGGATATTTGCATAACACCGTGAAGAATAATTCAAATTATTATCTGACATTTTTGTAAAAACATATATATTTAAATGTAACACCATTTTGTTGGTAAAACCAAGCATTGTTAATGAATGAACGGCACACTTAGTTGATATTCTTTCTTTTTATGAAGGTAAGAATGGAAAATAAGGGAATAAATCTGCCTGGATTATACCTATCTCTTGTATCTTTGAAGCACATTATATTCTAGAAGTAAATTACCATAGAAGTAATTTTGGTTTCACGGAGGTAAGTTTTTTAAGTTACTTCACTTAACTGCTAGCTTTCCATCATTCACAACTCATCAAGCCGCCTGAAATTTTTGAGGTAGTCAGATTTTCGAATTAAGTAGCTGTGAAATGTTTAAACAAAATAACTGTTTTCCAACAATAGCCTATTCATCTATTTCTGAACTAATAAATAGCTTGAATAGCTTGAAAATCATAAAAATCTCTGACCATTTTATAAAAAATGTTCATGGTTAAATTGACACGTGCTGTGCATGTTCCAAAGGTCATTTGAAAAAAAAAATGTTATCAATATATATTATCCCTGAGGTATTAACCTAAATTTCGGAAGCCTAAAAAAAGTTCAAATTCACAAGGAAGCAAATACTAGGGTCATGATGTGCAGTAGAAAATAAGTAGTCGGCGTACTCATACTACAAGCCGAGACCAATATACCCTCTCGGCCCCTCCCCTCCTGAAAACAAGGCAAAGGCAGAAACTGGGTATCCAATTATTTGATCAGAAACATCCACTAATAATTTGAGGAACAGAAAAACACGCTTGTGCCTACTCTCACGAGAAAATATAAACAGAAAAATTGCAAATGTAGAGCGTAGTGCTACCACAGCAGTACAGGATACAAACTGAAAATAATGTAATAAAATGTATAGTGCCACATTGAGTTAAAGTAATATGTCGCAAAAGCTACTTTGAACCAAAAGTGTTGCAAATAAAGGCGAATACTGCAGAAAAAGTAGCGAAGAAAAAAACATAAGTGCTAACTGATGGGACAAACTCTGAGCAGCAGCAAACACTGTCAAGTGGTGCAAATGCAAGTCACTGTTCAACTGCACACAGTATCGGATCCCTCGATGGTAATATCACAGCCTTGTTACACCCCTTTTTCCCACACCATACACAGTAAACATTACCAGCACACTGCTACAAGTCTTTAGCAGTAAGCACATTAATAGTGATGGACTTTGGCTGGAAGATGTGCTATTCTAGGAATCTCACACCAGAATAAACAGAGCCTCAGGGTTCGGGAGGAGACATTCACAGAGAGAACTCGAGAGGGAGGGAACATACACCCGTTAGCGCACCCTTCTATTTAAGTGCACTTTTTCGTGCAGTTAAACTGAAACAGGAAGGCAACAAATATTTTCAACGGAAAAGTCACATGCCTTATTCGTAGAATTCGAAACAATAGTCTTTTGAACTCAGAAATGGGCTTTGATTGGACATAAATTCTGCCAGTCTAGTTGAAGTTCTACATTCGAAAATCCACAAATAGGAGAGGGTTTGTAAGCGATTCCATGTAGATTCACCTGTAAACATTAGTGAACACCCACAAATTATTTTTTTTGTGGTTGTCCAATCAAGAACTGCAGATAGCTTGCCAGCTTGCAAATATACACTGTTCTGCCGTTGACAACGGCAGGGTTACGTGTTTAATGGAGGAACTTGGTAGGTGTATTGAAAAAGGCTGCTCAACGAAAAAGAAAACACATGTGTAAAATGCATATCCGTGTTCAGTTTACACGCATGGAACTGTGCCCCTGTTGCTGATTGATATGCAGAAGAGTATATGCATATGGGTACTTAAGGAAATATGCAGGCGTCAATTTGGCCTTGACTAATCCTCTATTTCTTTGACAATTTACAGAAATTCGAAGGTTTGCTCCAGATATAGTGCCAACCTTATCAGAACCAAAAGTAATATTTTCTAGTATCTAAACTCTTGTGAGTCGGGCACGCTTTGAGCAAAAGGTATTTGTGTGTGGGCAAAGCTTCTGAGTCAAACACAAATTAAAAAATAAAGGTATGGAATGTCACTTTCCCTGGTATTTTTACTGTCAGTAAATCAACATTCTGCAATGCAAATTGTACTGCTGGATGGTACTCCTTGCAGGATTGTGATTACATATTGCCCCAGGATAGCAGTATGGCCATATGGCATTAATGCAAAAAATACCCAAAAAATGCAGTAATAAATCATTGCCAGCAGTATCAACTCTAGGCACTACAAAACTGTAACAGTAGATGACATCAGGCACTGATGAAGATGTAGTACCGGCTTTGATTGCCTACGTGTTTGGTGATATAGCATATCAAGTGGCATCTGCTTATTCTAGATTTGGCTTCTTTTCTATTTGTGGGCCTACAACCATTTTTGTGGAACTGTGCATCTTTATGTATACCTACGCTTACGTTATATACCAGTGGGTCATAAAATATTGTAGTGGGAATTAAAAAGAAGTATGCAGCCCATGATCCTCTTTCAACCCATAAGTAATACTTTTTAGACATGCCAAGGGGGTATGAGGACACTCCAAGTCAGGCGAGGATAATTTCATATTGGCAGTACTGGCTGGGCTTAATAGACCAGGAAATCTATTTGCAAGTGCAGCCCAGTTTAGAGATCTATAATCTCATGTGCACTGGTGATTTAGAGGGAATACGAGCCTTCCTCCTGTTGGAGTGTAGTTTTATAATCAAGATTAACATGAAAAGTTTGTGAATTAATGCATAATGATGCCGCATAGAAATTATATTAATGTGCTTTTACTAAACGTGTGTTTGAAATGTGCCCACGGGGAGCGGCCACCAATGTATACGATGATAACTGAAACTGACTAATAATGAAATATTAATGTACTAATGTATGATTTAAGAGTTATATGTTTAGGTTTTGCTAATTAATCACTAGACCTTAGCATGAGTCAGGGCCTAGCTGTCCAGTTTCATATTAAATGTGTTTTTCTAACGTGCAATGTGCTGACTTGCTGAAGGACATGTAGTTGTACTTTTCCACGAGACTAGAAGATGTGTGTAACCATAGTAAATTCTTTCTCATGAGACTCGACTTGCTCAAGGAGACATTCTTGCCGAATATAACGGTGTAAACTTGCAACAGGTACAAGGTCGCCTGAACTGGTATAGACAATGGAACTACTGCCTGGGACTGTGAGAGGACCGCGAGAACATGAAATTGTACCTGACATTCTACCCGTCGGAGACGTCAATTACAGAAGCCAATAAACTACGTGAGAACTGTTCTGAGGTGACAATCTTAATGAGGCGACAAGTAAACCATTGGATGGAGATAATGGTGCACCAAAAAATTGCCCAATTGGAAATTAGGGAACTGTACAACAAGATCGATATAATTCTTGGACACAAGGAGAAATCAGCCATTACGTGCCTTTGCTATTACCTAGACGCTTTGTCACTCTGTCTCAAAGACTTTGCGGTTTATCTCTTCGAACCATCCTTATTCTGCCTGGCCCGATTCATACTTTCCTCCTCATGAGGGAAGTGTCCCTTATTGCCCCGTCTCGCTGAACTTTGCTGTGTTTCTTGGCTGATGGCGGATGCCCTGAGGACGAAGGCTGACTCTGTATGCTGACTCATTACGGAGGGTAACTATATGATGATGAAATTGTAATTGTCTGTTTGCCTTTTCTTTCTAGGTACCAACTGCTATCTTTTGATAGAGACCATAGTTAGATATTTTCGAAATTTGTGTTGCTAAATTGTTTTGCATGAAGCCCAACATGCTAATTCTAATTCGAGGTTAGTTAAGGAATTCACTAAACGGACGCAATTAGACAAATGACGGAATCTATGCTTTGTTGAATAATGCGCTAATGATACTCTGCTAAGATTAACCCATGTTGACATCGTGCTTTGTTCTTATGTTTATGATTTTTGCATTGATGAAGTCCTATTCGAGTTGCCATATTATTACTGTGTTGATGTGTTTTCTGGTATTGAGACTAATAAACTTACTCGTAGAGGTGTAATCAATAGGGAATAAGGGCCAGATGTAGCAAATTTAAAATTTGCGAGGTGCAAAGTGCGAGTCCATGCGACTCGCACTTTGCACCTCGCAAATTGGTATGCAGTACGGTGTCTCAGACACCGACTGCAACTCACTATGGGGTCGCAATGACCCACCTCATGAATATTCATGAGGTGGGTCGCAAATTGCGGCCCCATAGCAAGTATAGGCACTCGCAAACATGGAGGCCTGCTGTCGTCAGCAGACCTCCATGTTCGTGACTGCTTTTTAAATAAAGCAGTTTTTTTTTTTTTAAGTGTAGCCCGTTTTCCTTACAGGAAAACGAGCTGCACTTAAAAAAAAAACGA
This sequence comes from Pleurodeles waltl, assembly GCF_031143425.1. Taxonomy (NCBI): domain Eukaryota; kingdom Metazoa; phylum Chordata; class Amphibia; order Caudata; family Salamandridae; genus Pleurodeles; species Pleurodeles waltl. Next base: position 603,649,508 of record NC_090449.1, read on the forward strand.
AACCTTTAGTTTCGGTATTTTTTCAGGGCAGGGAGTGGTCCCTTGGACCACTCCCTGCCCTGAAAAAATATTTGTGGGTCCAGTCACAAACTGGAAGGGGTCCCATGGGGACCCCTTCCAATTTGCGAGTGGGTTACCATCCACTTGAAGTGGATGGTAACTGCGATGCCATTTGCGACCGCGTACTCGGTCGCAAGTGGTATTGCATACCACTCAGACTCGCAAATAGGAAGGGAACACCCCTTCCTATTTGCGAGTCGGAAATGCATATTGCGAGTCGGTACCGACTCGCAATATGCATTTCTGCATAGCAAAGAGGCATTTGCACCTCGCAAACGGCGATTTTCGCCGTTTGCGACGTGCAAATACTTTGCTACATCTGGCCCTAAATGTCATAAATCATACTAAATCCGTGTGGTTATTCAAGACTGAGAAGTCTTGGTGTGTTTGGATTCTTACTTATGTCATTGTCCAAATTGAATCGATTTTCTATAGGGAATATTGATGATGTTATTGATCAATTGATTGCTATGTTGATTAATTGTCTCGCCCTGAGGTGTCTTCAATCAGGGTCAAAAGATTCATTGGCCTAAAACGGGTCCCAGACTAATTAAGTTATCTAAGACGGGACGCGTTATCAGTTCTGGTAGCAGAGGACGGTTTAGGCCCTTTGGGGGCCCTAGGATGAGGGACCATTGTTTTAGAAGTATTTTCAAATTAATGCAAATTGGAAAGATGATGTGCCCCTAAGTCCTAAATGACTTTCCCGGAATCTCAGAGCTTGCCGAAGTGAGTTGGGTATGTTCTTGCCGTTCTAGTGATAGTATGAGTGAAGTAGAATTTGCGCTTGCTCAGCTTATGCATATCGCAGGTGAATTATGAGGGTTGTGAGAATCTAGGCCAGGTAATATTTTAGTAGGAGTGGGCGTACTCCGCAGTATGAGAGTAGGGAAATCGGCGAACTTCATGCAAGTGTGGCACTTTGTGCTAAAAAATTGTCCACATGGTTGTTGGTGATGTACAGATCCGGCGTGGTCTAAGACTCCGGAGTATATTGATAAGTGTATGAGACACTTGGTTTATGTTGTAATTTGCGCAGTTTCATAGGTCAATCGGGCGTGGTTGACAAGTCGAGTTTGAGTCAAATTGTGTGAGTGAAACCTTCGATGGAGATTTGGTAAGTTCTAAAGTGCACTAGAACGAACCATTAACAAGTCAAGAGTGAAATTTGCAGGTCAAATTTTGCTTGCGGTTGCGGGATCTGAGAAGGAGAGAGTAGCAGCTGAGGCTTCAAGTGAAATCTCTGTAAAGTTCTGTAGCAATTGTGTTACCCTTCCTGTAGTAAACCAGCAAATTTGAGTTTGTTGTTGAGGTGCTCACAATGTTGCATTAGTTCTGTGTGAATAGAGAGTGAGGAAGACAAGCCTCAAGACTTTGTCAGCTGCAGTATGTGAGTGTGACATCATTGGAGCCGCGCTGGGATAGGTTAGTTGCCGAGAGCGGTCACGAACGGATTGGCAGCCGTCTGTGAGAGGCAATTGGTTGAGAAGGTAGGCGAAGAGTGTTCTGGGAACTAAAGTCATTTCCTGATTTGATTCTAAACAAAATAAAAGACGCAAAAATGAAATTTTTTCACAGCATTAAAGAGTGCTTTGAGGTGAGATGTGTACATTACAGCGAGTGTGGGGGAGCCTACACCGCCAGAGGATACTCCGGCTTATGCCAGAATGGATTAGAAGGGAGTCGCGCCATGCCTTTGGCTAAAGTATTGGTGCAAATTAACAGAGAAAGATGGGTGTTTGGCGTTTTCAGAGAATGGAACCTTTAATATATGGGTCCTAGAAAATTTGCGAAAAGCGCTAAATGAGCAGAAGCCGCCTCCGAGACCAGCTCAATTTGGGGCGTTAGTGATTTGGGAATTAATGGCCATACGACAAAGGCAACAGAAATTCGAGAGGAGAATGAGAAAAGCAGAAAAGACTCTAGCGGAGGCTAGATGGGATAGTGAGACTAAGATGTGGAGAAGGGAAATAATAGATGGAGTTAGGATGTTTCCGGCAATAACTCAAATGGCCGAAACACAGGGAAGAAAGGCCACTTGCAAAACAGACAAGGGCTCTAGTAGGCAAAAGGAGTCTCAGAAGTCTTGGGTAGATGCAGACGATTCGGATGATGATGAGTTTCTTAATCAGTTGTTACACGATCGACCGCCACCATATGCCATAAATGACAATAGACTGAGTACTAGTGCAGGTCCTGTAAATCTGACACAAAATCAGGGAACCACAAGCGCAGCACAGGCAAATAATGTTATCACATCAGCTCCGATACAGAATGGTGCTAGTGCATCCACCGCAGCAGACACGCAGATACAGTTGCAGCCAGCACCATCAAACTCGTAGTCGTTTCTATTACTGGGACTTCAGGATAGAGCCTCTGAATTGGTGGTGGCTGCAACTGTATCTCTGTGGGGGGTCTAAGAATGAGGGGTCCAAATCCGAACTTCCAGAATAATATGGTTCAGATGCAGGGTCTCCAGCCTATGCAACAAATGCAAATGCCACGGGTTCAGCCAGCGCAGTTGCAGCACATACAACAGCAGATTCCCATGGTACCTAGACAGCAAATGCAGTTGCCTTTAGCTCCGATGGGACAGCAACAGGTGATGCTTCCTCAACAGGTCACAGGCCAAACAATGAGCCAAAATAATACAGAACAACAGTTCCCATTACATGGTGAGAATGGAATAAACGATGAATGGTCGGATGATTGTTCAGATAGTGAGGAGTGCAGGCTTGCAGTGTCCCTAGAAGTAGATCAGAGAGGACCTTATGTGCAGGGAAAGGTGATGGGTCACAAGGTTTCATTCCTGGTTGACACAGGAGCTACACGCTCTACAGTCAGAAGTGCAGAGGTTCCAAAATTGCTGCTTTCGGGACGTACCATAAAGGTGGTAGGAGTAGCAAATCAGCTCTTGACTAATCCGATTACAGATCCAGTTCAGGTTGAGATTGGTACCTTTCAGGGATTGCACAGGTTTGTAGTCTGTGATTCAAGTCCAGTATCCCTACTGGGAAGAGACTTGCTGTGTAAGACGAGGTGTTCAATCACCTGTTCCAATGAAGGGACTGAGGTGCAGACAAACAGTGATGATGAAGGAGACGATGGTCAGATCTCAGAGCCAGAGACGGAGAACACAGATGAGGATTACCCTTTGATAAGCTTCTTCCCGATGTTCTCAGTGACCGATTTGCCAACAGAATTACAGGGAACAGTGACAGAGAAGGTGTGGGACTTGACAGGAAAGGAAGTGGGACTGATCAAAGGAGTAGAACCAGTCAAAGTAGATGTGAAGCCAAATGCCTTGTTTCCCCAGGTACTGCAGTACCACATGGCACAAGACGTCCTTATACAGGTGACGCAGATAATCGCAGACTTTGTGAAGCAAGGGGTCTTAAAAGAAGTGATGAGCAGCCCATGTAATTCGCCAATAATGGGTCTGAGAAAGCCTTGTGGGAAAGTTCGAATTGTCCAAGACCTGAGAAAAATTAACGAGATAGAGGTAAAATGTTGCCCCTAGTGCCAAATCCAGCCGTGATCATGTTTCAGGTCCCATGTGATGCAGAGTGGTTCACGGTTGTGGACTTGTCTCAAGCGTTCTTTTCTGTGCCTCTTCATGAGGACAGCCAATTTCTCTTCAGTTTCAAATTCCTGGACAAGGTTTACAGTTGGTGTTGAATTCGTCAAGGGTTTTCAGAATCACCTTCCATCTTCAATCAGATATTGAAGAAGGATTTGGAGTCATTGGAACTGCCTTTTAATTTGACTCTAGTACTGTACATTGATGATTTGTTGATTGCATCCAAAACGAAAGATGACTGCAGGTACGATACTATTGCCTTCCTGAATCATTTGGGAAAGAACGGACATAAAGTGTCCCTAAAGAAGCTACAGTACTGTCAGAAAGAGGTGAAGTACTTAGGCCACCTGATTGAAAAGGTGTCAAGGAGAATATCCAAAGAAAGAGTGACAGCCATATTACAGATGAGTCCCCCGACATCCAAAAGAGACGTGAGGATGTTTTTGGGAATGGTGGGCTACTGTCGCCAGTGGATTCCCAACTTCTCAATTATCTCTAAGCCTTTGGTGAGGTTGACTGTCAAGGAGGTTAAGGATGGCCTGGATACCCTAACTATGTCCGAGAAAGAAATGAGGGCATTCATTGAACTGAGAGAGTGCATGTGCAGGGCTCCAGCTTTAGGTATGCCTGACTACACAAAGCCTTTTGTACTGTTTTGTCATGAACATGATGCTTGTTCTCTGTCTGTCCTGACACAGGTCCATGGAAGTGCAAACCGCCCAGTAGCATATTTTTCAGCTACTTTAGACCCAGTTGCAGCAGCCTTACCGGGTTGTCTGTGTGCAGTTGCAGCAGTTGGTCAAAACCTTACTCAGTGTGAAGGCATAGTGATGGGACATCCCTTGACAGTAATTGTCCCACATTCAGTTGAAATACTATTGACCCGAACCAAGACCCAGCACATGACAAATGCTAGGTTGACCAAGTATGAGACAATTTTACTGGGGTCACCAAATGTGTCACTCAAACGATGTACTGTGTTAAACCCAGCAACTTTGCTTCCCAATGGGAATACAAATGTTGATGATGCTGAGGAAGTAGAACATGATTGTCTTGAGGTAACAGAACTGGGCACCAAACCAAGACCTGACATTAAAGATACTCAATTGGAAGAAAATGATTACATTATCTTTGTTGATGGTTCATGCCTGAGGGACTCAGAGGGAGTACTAAGAGCCGGATACGCTGTGTGTACAATCACCGGTATCCTGGAAGCATCTTGGCTCGAGAGAGTGTATTCTGCTCAAGTGGCTGAATTGGTTGCTCTTACTAGGGCATGCCATGCTGCTGACAAACTAAAAGTGACTATCTATACGGATAGCAGATACGGATTTGGAATTGTTCATGATTTTGGCCAGCTATGGTCACAGAGGGGTTTCATGACCTCTTCTGGTTCTCCAGTGAAAAATGGTGAAAGAATTAAGGAGTTGTTGCACGCGATTCAGTTACCTCTTGAAATTGCCGTGGTGAAATGCAGCGCTCATGTGAAATCACAAGACTTTGTGTCAATGGGAAACGGATATGCAGATCAAGTCGCAAGGTTTTGTGCATTGAACTGTATATCGTTCAAAGATCAGTGGGAATTGTTGCCTGAAACCGAAAATGAGATATGCACAGGTTATGCATTGAGGGTGGTTGACACAATGGAAGAGTTAAAATTGTTGCAGGGACGTGCCAGCAGAGAAGAGAAATGTTCTTGGCTTAAAATGCAATGTGTACAAAGACCTGATGATTTGTGGGTTTCAGATGAAGGGAAAATGGTTTTGCTAAACAGTCTTTTGTCACAGTTTGCAAGGTTTTACCATGGGCAAGCACATATTGGGAGAGATGCCATGATTAGGTTGTTCAAAGTTGACAGGGTTCAATCCGAAATTCAGACAAGCAGCAGAAGTAATCTGTCACAGGTGCATCATCTGTCAGCAGATGAATGCGAGGAAAGGGACCGTGGTGAATTTGAGCCACATTGGGAGAGCTGGAGGTCCATTTAGCAGGATGCAAATGGATTTTATTGAGATGCCTGTGTGTGGAGGTCTGAGGTACGTGTTGGAGATTGTGTGCATCTTTAGTCACTGGATTGAAGCTTACCCTACACGTAGGAATGACAGTCTCACAGTAGCGAAGTTACTGCTTAGGGAGTTGATACCACGTTTCGGGTTTCCGATCTCTTTAGAATCAGATAGTCAACAATGAGGTGGTTAAATTCTTGTGCCGCACTGAACATTGAACATAAGTTGCATTGTAGCTACCGTCCTGGTGCCTCAGGACTAGTGGAGCAGATGAATGGTACCTTGAAGTCGAGAATGGCGAAAATGTGTGCAGCTACCAATTTGAAATGGCCAGATGCATTGCCTTAGTGCTAATGTCAATGAGAAATACACCCAACAAGAAAACAGGACTGTCCCCTCATGTAATTCTCATGGGCCGAGCTATGAGATTGCCCACAGTGCCTGCAAATGCTCTCGAGAATATCACGGATATTCTGGTGTTGGACTACTGCAAGGGTCCGGCTGATGTGGTCTGCTCTTTCTCTCACCAGGTGGAAGCCACCACACTGCCACCGATAAATGATCCAGGTCACAATCTGAAAGCCGGTGACTGGGTTGTTGTCAAGAAACACGTGAGGAAGTCGTGTTTGGAGCCACGTTGGAAGGGGCCGTATCAAGTGATACTGACAACTACTACTGCTGTGAAATGTGCAGGAATTCCAAACTGGATCCATGCCAGTCACACAAAGAAGGTGACGTGTCCAACAGATGATGAACTTGAGTTGTCGAAAATAATGTAACAGCTACAGAAAAGAAAGTCTCAGGGCCGAAGAGTAATCAAAGGGGAACTGAGACTGAATGGGAGCCCGTTGAGGACGGCTTGGTCACTCTAACAGCAACCAAGATCCAGAAAGGTGACGGTGAGCCTATCTCAACTGAGGCACCAGGAGGACCGACCCAAGGAGAGATTTTTCCAGAAGCAGATGGTTACAGGTTTGAAGTTGAACCCCTGACAGACCCGGAAGGCGAAGGAGGTGAAACAGAGGGAAGTCAAGGTGTTCAGACTTCTCCTGAGCCACTTGCAGATCCATCAAGAGAAAACACCATAGCACAAGAGGAGGGCATTGAACAGCAACCTGAAAAGGCAAACAATAAAAGAACACTGAGAGAAGATAAGTGGCCAGAATCGCAAACTGAGAAAGGGAAAGTGGTCATTAATGATACAATGGAGGAAGAGGTTGATACCACAAGGAAAGAAGATCTGAGTGAAGGAGAATTGCAGGGTGACCGCAAGCGGAAAAGAAAGAGAATTGCAAACAGAAGATACGCAGGTCCAGAGTGCGCTTACGCAACGACAGCCGAGTGGCAACAAGAGTTCTTGGCTTTTTGTTTTGATCGTGAAGTTCCAGGTCAATATTATGGTACTTGAAGTTGCCCAGAAATAAAAGACTGTGTTAAGCTGAAATGTGAATAAAGGGAAACCTGAGGAAAGAGACTAATGAAAATTACCGGATGTGACACTGTTAACCTGAATTGACTTGAAAACTCGATTGTGACAAGCTGATAACCTGATTTGACTAAGACCCTGGAGTGAATGGGAGAGCTGTAAATACTTGCTGAAAAAAAATACTTTGTTTAGCTTCGCAGAGAAAAATAATTTTCTAACCATCCTAGTATTAGTTGATTACGTTTGTAGTACTTTACTTTCTGATTCTTTACAGATCATGCCTAGGTCAGGAGATGATGTTGAGGGAAATAAGCGTTGTAAATATTTGGGGGTTGCTTTGGCTGTTGTATGTGTGATATTCATTATAGCTATATTTGTGGAAATGCGTCTGGTAGATGAAAGTGAAGCTAACAATGCTACAGTTTCTGAAACTGTTACATTAACACGTGGGACAGGTTTGAGCAGGATGCAAAGTATTTGCATGGCGAGAGTAATGCTAAAGGGGAGCTGTCTACTAACGTTTTCTAATACTTGCTTAGTGAGTATGTTGACACTATGGATGCAAAGGCTTGTTATGTGTGTACACAAATTCCTCTTTCAGTCCAGGAGGGAGTTACCTATCACAGCTTGCCATTAACGTACAGGATTAGTTGTAGTCTGCTACTAACGCGCTTTTATAATCAAGAAGAAGTGCAATATTTTTACTCACATTATGATTTAGTGTTCTCGTATGTGCCTATCATAGAAGATTTAAATAGTGTAGCTAAATATTATGCCATAAAGCTGGTTAAAGGTTTCTTCGAGCCTAGAAGGACAATTAGTACATCATATGCGCACCGCAATAATTTGACATGCTTGCTTACACCTGTAGAAAAGAGCTTTTTAGATCACACTGAAGATAGAAGGAGGGTTCTAAAGGGGAAATTAGAAAAGGCCTTGCAACAATGGCCATTCCTTAGTAATAGCAATAATGGGGTTAGGGAACAAGGGAAGCTAGCTTTAGATGCGAAACATGTAGGTAAGCTTTGCATTACGCGACCAAAGTCATATTATGTCACTGTGTTTGTGGGAACGAGTGAGTGTAAGCATGTGTTTTTGTTTCAGAATAAATGGACTTTCATGCTAAATGGAATAGATCAAGCGATCCCAGGGGTCTATTATATTTGTGGACTTAGTGCTTATTACCATCTTCCAAAGGGATGGTATGGGACATGTTATTTGGGATTAGTTTTTCCAAAGATCTTTCAACTAGACGATTTAAAGAAATTTCTGAAAGTGACAGAATTGCTTTGTGCTAGACAAAGGAGAGAAACTGCTGCTGGTGTAGTAGGAGACATATTTGGAGCAATAATTCCTTCAGTGGGAGTTATTTTGAACTCCGTAAAGATTTGAAAGTTGTCTACTATTGTGGATAACATGCTGAAAAACTTCACAGGGGCTATACTCCTGATGGATAATGAACTTGCTGTGGAGAGGGCTATGACTCTTCAAAACAGGCTTGCTTTAGACATTCTTTTAGTGAAAAGTGGCAGAGTCTGTAAGATGCTTAATGAGCGCCACTGTTGTGCTTATAATAGTAATGAGATTAGAAGTATGCTTACTAACCTAACAAGAGATAGTTCAGATTTGAAGGAACTGAAAGAACCAGGAGGCTGGGAATAGGTTGGAGAAGGATTTGCACGTGTGGGAAGTTGGTTTAGTGGTCTTTGGCATGGGTTTTTAGGAAAATTAATACAGGGAATAGTAATTGTCTTGGCTTGCTTATTCGGACTATGGTTATTAAGTAAATGCAGTAAAAGGGTTAAAACAAAATGGGCAAAACATAAAGAAAGGAGGGAAGACAAGAAAAGGGAGAAAATGTTCAGAGCAAAATATGAAAAGGCAAAACGAAAAGAAGAAATTGAAATGAGGGAAATGAACAAATGAAAGAAAAGTAAAGAGTGGATTTGTGTGATGACAAGTGTCATCAGAGGAGGGATTGTTGGAGTGTAGTTTTATAATCAAAATTAACATGAAAAGTTTGCGAATTAATGCACAATGATGGCACACAGAAATTATATTAATGTGCTTTTACTAAACGTGTGTTTGAAATGTGCCCACGGGGAGTGGCCACCAACCTATACGATGATAATTGAAACTGACTAATAATGAAATATGTATGTACTAATGTATGATTTTGTATTAGTATTAAGAGTTATATGTTAAGGTTTTGCTAATTAATCACTAGGCCTTAGTTAGCATGAGTCGGGGCCTAGCTGTCCGGTTTCATATTAAATGTGTTTTTCTAACGTGCAATGTGCTGACTTGCTGAAGGACATGTAGTCGTACTTTTCCAGAAGACTAGAAGATGTGTGTAACCGTAGTAAATTCTTTCTCATGAGACTCGACTTGCTCAAGGAGACCTTCTTGCCGAATGCAACAGTGTAAACTTGCAACAGGTACAAGGTCGCCTGAACTGGTATAGACAATGGAACTACTGACTGGGACTGTGAGAGGACCGCGAGAACATGAAATTGTACCTGACATTCTACCCGTTGGAGACGTCAATTACAGAAGCCAATAAACTACATGAGAACTGTTCTGAGGTGACAATCTTAATGAGGCGACAAGTAAACCATTGGATGGAGATAATGGTGCACCAAAAATTGCCCAATTGGAAATTAGGGAACTGTACAACAAGATTGATATAATTCTTGGACACAAGGAGAAATCAGCCATTACGTGCCTTTGCTATTACCTAGACGCTTTGTCACTCTGTCTTAAAGGCTTTGCGGTTTATCTCTTCAAACCATCCTTATTCTGCCTGGCCCGATTCATACTTTCCTCCTCATGAGGGAAGTGTCCCTTATTGCCCCGTCTCGCTGAACTTTGCTGTGTTTCTTGGCTGATGGTGGATCAACTGATGCCCTGAGGAAGAAGGCTGACTCTGTATGCTGACTCATTATGGAGGTTAACTATATGATGATGAAATTGTAATTGTCTGTTTGCCTTTTCTTTCTAGTTACCAACTGCTATCTTTTGATAGAGACCATTGTTAGATATTTTCGAAATTTGTGTGGCTAAATTGTTTTGCATGTCATATATCATACTAAATCTGTGTGGTTATTCAAGACTGAGAGGTCTTGGTGTGTTTGGATTCTTACTTATGCCATTGTCCAAATTAAATCAATTTTCTATAGTGAATATTGATGATTTTATTGATCTATTGATTGCTATGTTGATTAATTGTCTCGTCCTGAGGTGTCTTCAATCAGGGTCAAAAGATTAATTGGCCTAAAACGAGTCCCAGACTAATTAAATTATCTAAGACAGGACGTGTTATCACTCCCATTGTCATTGTATGGCCACATGAGACAATCTGATAGCTCATCGGAGCTGATTGGTTTTAATTTAACATGCTCATATGTAGACATTTTCTGACATCAGAGTAAGGCTGCATTTTTTTGCAGTTTTTACATAGCGCAAACTCGACCAAAGGTATTGGTGGAGCACTTTACATGAGCACCAGTTACATTACACAAGGACACATTTATTTTTTGTAGGCACAGAGAGATTAAGTCATTTGCCTAGAATCACAGGATGTTTAGCCAACACTGAGGGCCTTGTTTTGAGTTTGGCAGCAGCGGAGGCCACCCGCCAAACTTTTTCGGACTGAAAACCGCCACTTTGGTTTTCCACCTGCTGGCCCTAATATGAGTTTTCCACTGAGCCAGTGGACGGAAACAGCATTTCCTCCTGCTATCCCAGTGGAATACTCACCACAAAATTGACACTGGCTCGTAATAGAGCTGGCGGCAGTGTTGCGGTGTGTTTGGTGCAGCAGCACCCGTCACGCAATTCACTGCCCATAATTCGGGCAGTGAAAAGCGCAATGGGGCTGTCCATTGAGGCCCCTACACTGCCTATGCCAAGTGGGACCCCCATGCAAAGGCTGGCAGAAACACAGGTCATAATCCAGAGTGCCCTGGTGGATTGAGACCGCCGGCATCGGCAGGCTGTTGGCTGGTAGCAACCTGGCGGTGCCAGCGGTAGGGATGTGGCGGCTCCACCACAGTCATAATATGGCGGTCGGACCAACCCTGTCAGCGGCGGTCCGAGCGCCACTGCGAGCCTGGCAGTCCATAGACCGCCAGAATCGTAATGAGGCCCTGAGTCTCCAACTTGGTTCCTCAGCTCTGAAATTGGTAGGTCTGGCCATTAGCCACATCCTCTCCCCTTTTCGAGGACTCAATGTTGAATATAGAGAAAGATCAAACTTTGGAGCATATTCACACGTTTTGTGTTGCACCGGTAACGTATAGTGCAGACCTCCATCTACACGACCACGCAAACACACTTTGCGTGGCTTTTCATGGCCTTTTAGCAATGACGTAAGGCAATGCAGCGCAAGTCAATGCGTTGACTTACATTGCGTCAAGGAGGTGAACCATGGGCATTGCGGTGGGTGTTCCCATGCATCACCCATGGGTTTTGACACATCCTAGGATCTGTAACCCTAGGAATGCATCACAGCTGTATGCTTTCCCAGGACAGGTGTAATGAGGCTAAATATCTGTATTCCTCCCAGTTTCCTCTTTCTATATTTGCTGCATTATGCAGCACACATAGAAAGAGGAAAATGCCTCTCTAGATTGTTTTTCCATGGGAAGGAGTCTGTTGTGCACAAAAACAATCCTGCCCATAATGCAGACAACCTAGCACCAACAACTGGACAAGAAATATGGGGCAGGGGAGGGCACTCCAGATGAAGCTACAGCATGGAACTGAAATGGGAGGAGACCAGATTCCTCAAAAGTAGAAGAACAAATATGGTATAAAGGGCATTTGCAATAAAGCATAGTTTAGCTGGTATGCCTGCTTCCGATGCTTCAGTTGACACCACAGACAGAACACAAGCCTTAGGACAAAGCCACAAGGACAATAAGGATTGAAGCATGGCAGATGATACTGACACAGTAGCCTGTAAAGAGAGGGTTTGTGTGTTTTCATGAGAAATTATACACACATATATCGCCAGCTGAGAGCAAACTGATGATCAATGTATCGGGAGAGACTGGGCTTGTTTGTCTGTGTGCATTTGGTAGACATACCTTGGAAACATCAGGGACAACCCACTAGGTAAAAGAAGTCGGAGATATGATGAAGGCAGGGAAAACTCAATGTACCAATTGTGTACCTGCAGGCTTATTAAGCAAACTCCATGGAGCTTTCGGCATATGAGGAAGTAGAGATGCTTCTAAGTACTATAAGAGAAGCTGAGATTAAGTTCCTGTCTAGGCTATGCAAATACCCAATGTTGTACGAATCCCAGAGGTTTCTATCAAGGAGGAGGCTAGACACCAAATTAGTCATTAAAATGACCATCAACCATAATTTTACGATGACTTATGCATCTATTGGTCAAAACAAAGACTCTAGTGACCAATTGGCTGCACCATTACTAGGTGCAGAAAGTTTCTTCATTTTTCAGTTTCTCCTACGCAATGACACTCTCATTTTGTTTACATTTTCTGTTATGCACAGGGATTTAAGTGATTTGCTGAGAATGACAGATTGTTGAGCTGACAGCGAGATTTGAACCTGGTTCCCCAGTTCTAAAGTGAGCAGCTCTTGCCCTTATGCCAAATCATATTTGGGTTTTGCCTTTGTGAATCCTTTTACAAGATATCTACACACCCAGCAAATAGTAACAACACATTTGAGAGATTCAATGTGCCCAAAAATAAATCTTTCTAATCCAACACAGTGAGGAAGATCAAGGGTAACCAAGCTTGGACAAATACTATCCCATAATTTTAAATTTTGTAATTGGGGGTGTTAGCACCACCAAGAGAAACATCTGGAGAGGATTCTTTTAAGAAATAGATCTTGTGATAGCTTAAATAGTCTCAAATAGACGTCTTTTTTACACACTGTCTTACATTTGGAAGAAAAAAATGAAGAGGAAGACAAGGGGCAATAACACTTGTTTTGCTATTCTGTGTTCCCCCACGTCTCCTGATAAAAATGGTACCTTACTTGCATGGATAGGCCTAGCATCCGCGACAGGAAATGCCCCAAAACACAACGTGGACACATCACATTTTCACAAAGAAAACAGAGCTGTTTTTTGCAAAGTGCCTAGCTGTGGATTTTGCCCTCTAGCTCAGCCGGCACCTGGGGAAACCTAGCAAACCTGTGCAGTTTTGAAAACTAGACACCTAGGGGAATCCAAGATGGGGTGACTTGTGGGGCTCTGACCAGGTTCTGTTACCCAGAATCCTTTGCAAACCTCAAAATGTGGCCAAAAAACACTTTTTCCTCTCATTTCGGTGACAGAAAGTTCTGGAATCTGAGAGGAGACACAAATTTCCTTCCACCCAGCGTTCCCCCAAGTCTCCCGATAAAAATGGTACCTCACTTGTGTGGGTACGCCTAGCGTCCACGAAAGGAAATGGCTCAAAACACAACGTGGACACATCACATTTTTTCACAGAAAACAGAGGTGTTTTTTACAAAGTGCCTACCAGTGGATTGTGGCCTCTAGCTCAGCCGGCATCTGGGGAAACCTAGCAAACTAGTACATTTTTGAAAACTAGACACCTAGGGGAATCCAAAATGGGGTGACTTGTGGGGCTCTGACCAGGTTCTGTTACCCAGAATCCTTTTCAAACCTCAAAATTTGGCCAAAAAAACACTTTTTCCTCTCATTTCGGTGACAGAAAGTTCTGGAATCTGAGAGGAGAAACAAATTTCCTCCCACCCAGCGTTCCCCCAAGTCTCCCGATAAAAATGGTACCTCACTTGTGTGGGCAGGCCTACCGCCCACGAAAGGAAATGACCCAAAACACAACGTGGACACATCACATTTTTTCACAGAAAACAGAGGTGTTTTTTACAAAGTGCCTACCTGTGGATTGTGGCCTCTAGCTCAGCCGGCATCTGGGGAAACCTAGCAAACTAGCACATTTTTTAAAACTAGACACCTAAGGGAATCCAAAATGGGGTGACTTGTGGGGCTCTGACCAGGTTCTGTTACCAAGAATCCTTTGCAAACCTCAAAATTTGGCCAAAAAAACACTTTTTCCTCTCATTTCGGTGACAGAAAGTTCTGGAATCTGAGAGGAGAAACAAATTTCCTCCCACCCAGCGTTCCCTCAAGTCTCCCAATAAAAATGGTACCTCACTTGTGTGGGCAGGCCTACCGCCCACAAATGGAAATGACCCAAAACACAACGTGGACACATCACATTTTTTCACAGAAAACAGAGGTGTTTTTTTACAAAGTGCCTACCTGTGGATTGTGGCCTCTAGCTCAGCCGAAACCTGGGGAAACCTAGCAAACCAGCACATTTTTGAAAACTAGACACCTAGGGGAATCCAAAATGGGGTGACTTGTGGGGCTCTGACCAGGTTCTGTTACCCAGAATCCTTTGCAAACCTCAAAATCTGGCCAAAAAACCACATTTTCCTCTCATTTCGGTGACAGAAAGTTCTAGAATCAGAGAGGAGCCACAAATTTAATTCCACCCAGCGTTCCCCCAAGTCTCCCAATAAAAATGGTACCTCACTTTTGTTGGTGGGCCTACTGACCGCGAAAGTAAATGCCCCAAAACACTATCTGGACGCATCAAAATGATCAAATACAAAACTACCTGATTTTGCAGGGGGGCACCTGCGTTTTTGGTCCTGGGCTCAGCAGCCTTCTAGGGAAACCTACCAAACCCAGACATGTCTGAAAACTAGATACCCGAGGGAGTCCAGTGAGGTGTGACTTGCGTGGATCCCCCAATGTTTTTTTACCCAGAATCCTAAGCAAACCTCAAATTTAGCTACAAAATCTAATTTTTCCCACATTTCTGTGTGGGATCACCGCACGGGGACACATTTCATACCACCCAATGTTCCCCTCAGTCTCCCAGTAAAAATGATACCTCATTTGTGTAGGTCGGTCAAGTACTTGTGAAAGGGAAGAGCCAAAAACATGTCGATATCGAGGGGGAACAAAGGGGGTCCTAAAGGGCAGTTTGCAAAAAAACATTATTAGGCTGACAAGTGCAGCAGAATTGTTATCGGTATAGATGAGACAATGCTGGGTGGTAGGAATTTTGTGGATTCCTGCAGATTCCGGAAGGTTCCATCACAAAAACGTGGGGAAAATGTGTGATTTCCAGCAAAGTTGGAGGTTTGCAGGGGATTGTGGTTACACAAATGGTGCGGGGTGCATGTGAAACACACCACCCTGGAATCACCCAGATGTTTAGTTTTCAGATGTGTCTAGGTCTTGTGGATTTTTATACATGGCAGCGTCCCAAAGTCCATAAAGTGCAGCCCTCACCATTCCAAGTGGGACGATTTTGAGAGTAAGCCAAGCTCTCATGGCCCAAATGTAAAACTAAAACCCCAAATAATCAAATGTCTTCTTGCTTGCTGTGGGATAAGATGTTTTAGAGTGTGGGGGAGAGCTGAAAGACTGTTATCCCCTTCAGTTGAGGTGGGGCCTAACCAGGCCCATACTGGTTGGTAGCCACCACCCCAATATTTTTTGTTTTTTAAAAATTCCCTGGCATCTAGTAGACTTTCTGCCCCCCCGGGGTGTGGATCAGGGGTAATTGCCTCATCTGCCCACTGGTGGGCAGAACAACTGTGGCCCCATTTATTTGGGGTGGAGGTATAGCCATACCCCCACCCTCTTATTTTGGAAAAACAAAACTTCCCTGGCCTCTGGTGGGCTTTCTGCCCCCCCTTGGGGGCAGATTGGCCTTCCAAAAATGGGCCCATCTGCCCCCAATAGGCCTACAGTAATGTGCCCCCATGGGGAGTCACCCTTACCCAAGGGGCTACCCCCCTAAAGAAAACACACGCATACACACACCAATCCCTGGTGCCTAAGTGGTTTCTGCCCCAATAGGGGCATATTGGCCTAACAAAAAACAGCCGAAATGGTCTAAATACAATTTGCCCCCCAGGGGAGCAACCCTTGACTAAGGGGTCGCTCCCCACCTTTAAAAACAAAACAATTTTTTTTTTTTTTTTATCCCTGGCGCCTAGAGGTTTCTGCCACATCTGGGGGCAGATCGGCCTAATAACAATAGGCCGATCTGCCCCCGGGGGGGCAGAAAAGGCCGAAAATAAATTTGCCCTCCCCTACCCCGAGGAGCGACCCTTGCCTAAGGGGTCGCTCCCCACCTCTAAAAAACAAAACAAAACAAAAATCCCCACAGAATTTATTCCTGGTGCCTAGAGGCTTCTGCCCCCCCCCCGGGGGCAGATCGGCCTAATAACAATAGGCTGATCTGCCCTCGGGGGCAGAAATGGCCTAAAATATATTTGCCACCCTGACCCCCCGCCCCCATCCTCCACTCCGGGGAGCGACCCATGCCTACGGGGTCGCTCCCCTTGCGTGACAGTGGTGCAAAAAAATACAATTTGCCCACCAGGGGAGCGACACTTGCCTAATGGGTCGCTCCCCATCTCTAAAAAAACAAACAAACAAAAAAAAACACAAAAAAATTTGCCCCTACTGGCCTAAAATAAATTTGACCCCAGATCCCCCCACCCCCCTGGGGAGCGACCCTTGCCTACGGGGTTGCTCCCCTTGCGTGACATTGGCGCAAAAAAAAGATCCCCTGTGCCTAGTTGTTTCTGCCCCCCTTGGGGGCAGATTGACCTAAAATCGGCCGATCTGCCCCCAAGGGGGGTTGAAATGGTTTGAATACAATTTGCCCCCCAGGGGAGCGACCCTTGCCTAATGGGTCGCTCCCCATCTCTAAAAAAACAAACAAACAAAAAAAAAATTTGCCCTGGTGCCTAGAGGTTTCTGCCCCCCCTGGAACAGATCGGCCTAATGCCAATCGGACGATCTGCCCCCGAGGGGTGCAGAAATGATCTAAATACAATTTGCCCTCCCCTCCCCCGGGGAGTGACCCTTGCCTAAGGGGTCGCACCCCACCTCTAAAAAAGAAAACAAAAAAAAAAAATCCCCCCAAATTTATCCCTGGCGCCTAGAGGCTTCTGCCCCCCCGGGAGCAGATCGGTCTAATAACAATAGGCCGATCTGCCCTCGGGTGGGCAGAAATGGCCTAAAATATATTTGCCACCCTGTCCCCCCCACCTCCCCATCCCCTCGGGGAGCGACCCTTGCCTACGGGGTCGCTCCCCTTGCGTGACATTGGTGCAAAAAAAAAGATCCCCGGTGCCTAGTGGTTTCTGCCACCCTTGGGGGCAGATTGACCTAAAATCGGCCGATCTGCCCCAAGGGGGGCAAAAATGGTCTAAATACAATTTGCCCCCAGGGGAGTGACCCTTGCCTAATGGGTTGCTCCCCATCTCTAAAAAAACAAACAAACACAAAAAAAAACTGCCTTGGCGCCTAGAGGTTTCTGCACCCCCTGGGGGCAGATCGGCCTAATAACAATAGGCTGATCTGCCCCCAGGGGGGCAGAAATGGCCTAAAATAAATTTTCCCCCCTGACCCCCCGCCCCCATCCACCACTCCGGGGAGCGACGCATGCCTACGGGGTTGCTCCCCTTGCGTGATATTGGCGCAAAAAAAAAGATCCCCGGTGCCTAGTGGTGTCTGCCCCCCTTGGGGGCAGATTGACCCAAAATCGGCCGATCTGCCCCCGAGGGGGGCAGAAATGGTCAAAATATAATTTGCCCCCCAGGGGAGCGACACTTGCCTAATGGGTCGCTTCCCGTCTCTAAAAAAACAAACACAAAAAAAATTAGCCCCTACTGGCCTAAAATAAATTTGCCCCCCCCACCCCCTTGGGGAGCGACCCTTGCCTACGGGGTCGCTCCCCTTGCGTGACATTGGCGCAAAAAAAAGATCCCCGGTGCCTAGTTGTTTCTGCCCCACTTGGGGGCAGATTGACCTAAAATTGGCAGATCTGTCCCCAAGGGGGGTTGAAATGGTCTAAATACAATTTGCCCCCCAGGGGAGCGACCCTTGCCTAATGGGTCGCTCCCCATCTCTAAAAAAGCAAACAAACAAAAAAAAAACACACAAAAAAAGTAGCCCTGGCGCCTAGAGGTTTCTGCCCCCCCCCCCCGGGAACAGATCGGCCTAATTGACCTAAACATGGCCGATCTGCCCCCAAAGGGGGCAGAAATGGCCTAAATAAAATTTGCCCCTCCAGGGGAGCGACCGTTGCCTAAGGGGTCGCTCCCCATCTGTAAAACAACAACAAAGCAAAAATAATCCCCAGTGCCTAGTGGTTTCTGCCCCCCTTGGGGCAGATCGGCCTAATTAAAATAGGCTGATCTGCCCCCCAGGGGGGCAGAAATGTCCTAAAATAAATTTGGCCCCCAGGGGAATGACCCTTGCCTAAGGGGTCGCTCCCCTTGCGTGAAATTCACGGAAAAAAAAACCTCCCTGGTGTCTAGTGGTTTCTGTCCCCCTTGGGGGCAGATTGGCATCATAAAAATAGGCCAATCTGCCCCCAAGGGGAGCAGAAATGGCCTAAATATAATTTGCCACTAGGGAAGCAACCCTTGCCTAAGGGGTCGCTCACCACCTCTAAAAAACCCAAAAACAAAACAAAAAAAATAAATGATCCCTGGTGCCTAGAGGTTTCTGCCCCCAGGGCATGCAGAAAAGGCCTTAAAAAAAAAGACCCCCTGGGGAGCGACCCTTGCCCAAGGGGTCACTCCCCTTATGCCAATTTCCTGTAATAAATAAATCCCTGGTGTCTAGTGGGCATTTCAAAAGCCGTATTGCTTTACAATCCGGCTTTTGAAATGCTCTGAGAGACTTCAAAGGGAAGGAAATTCCTTTCCTTCCCTTTGAAGCCTCTCAGACCTCCTCCACGTGCTTTGCATTTCTCTTCCGATTGCGCTGGAAGCTGATCTTCCAGCGCAATGGGAGGAGGCCTCTGTGATAGCGTGTGGTCACTCGCTGACGTCACGGGGGGTCAGGGGTGGAAGGGGAAGGGCTTCCCCTTCCATCCCTGCCTTGGGTGGTGCGGGGGAACCCCATAGAGGGAGCGCTAGCGCTCCCTCTGGGCTCTGTGCCAGGACGTAATGGTTACGTCCTGGGCACACAAGCACTGTGCCTCAGGACGTCACCATTACGTCCTGGGCACAGAAGGGGTTAATCATTCAACATACATTAAAAGTGACTAATACCTGTCACACAGAGCCATAAGAATAGCTTGGGCGGCAGGTATTAGTCATGGCTAATGTAAATTAAAATTCTGAATTGTCACACTTGTAGGAGTGTAATAGTTATTAGCTGTGTTGGTACTGTCATTGCCAGTGCTCGCGGGAGCAATGGTGCAAACTGCAATGACCTCCTGACAAGGGCCCTGGGAATTATTTTTTCTACAAATTAAGCACTGGTGGCCTCACAGTTTTCCCAGAAATTTGGGGCTGCGCGTCCTGGGATGGGAGTCTCTGAAATGATTCGCATTGGAAGGCACAGCTCCACCATGGGACTTGGTTTGGTGGTTTTTGTTTCTACCTGCACTGAAGTACCATCAAGCAGGTACAGTGACACACATATTTAGTGGGTTGTATATAACAATTTCTCCCACCGCAATTTTGCATACTATAATTTTTGATGTTTTATTTTGGATTACCATAATTTCAGCCTGGTAAGTATCCATAGCATCACCCGCTTCGGGCTTCAATGTAATTCTATGAGCGGTGGCCTCATAGAGGCTGCTGCCAAGTCACAGCAAACACTCTGCTTGCAGCGAGGGAGAGCTGGTGTTCAGGTCTCTCTCACTGTGAGTAGAGGTTTCCTCTGTCTCCCTGCCCGTGGTGATGCAGGCAGAGAGACAAAGGAAACTGCTCTTTAGCAGCTCCTTCTCTGTGACAGCAATGCAGGCTTCGACAGGAGACAGGGAGGGATAGATAGATAGATAGATAGATATTACACAGTGGCGCTAGCCACTCTAGTTATAGTTAGGGTGAACAGGTGACCAGGAATAGGGATGTTTTTAGATTTCTGCCCCTTTCTAAAGTTGCACCCGTTTGACAAATGTGCATGAAACTTTGCAGGCCTGCTGCCCGCATTTTATTTTGGGAGGACTGGGAGTTTTGTGGCATTTGGAAAAGGGGGTTGCAAAGGAAAAAGGGTGAGGGTCCCAAAATCGGCTTTAAATCCAATGCACATTCCATAGTCTTTTGCATTTTGCATAGTGCAAAAACCATCAGCTGGGTATTTATGAAATTTGATAGTATTACAAATCTGTTTCTGTTTCTGATTCTGTAGGGGTGCATGTTGCATTACAAGGTTTTTTTTAACTTAGTGATATTTTGAGGCGCAATACTACTAAAGTAGCACAGAAGAGCAAAAAGGAAATTAGACTGCCCATGTAAAGTTTCAGATTTACTACCTGAACAACTGAAAGACCCATTTTTGGTTACATGCTGATGGAAACCTATATACAAATACATAATGAATGTAATACATCTTAATCTATATAAGTTTCCTTTGCATGCTCCCTGGCTCACAAAATAAAACTGTGTTCAACAAGCCAAACAAAATGCATTGTGCTTTGTACTCATATGCAACAAAATGGAAAAGTGACCTAGCAGCATAGTTCCCTCTAAACATGTCTAGGTTTCCCCCGCACAGACACCTACAATCACCACGCACTCCGAAGCACTGCTACATTCATTAAATGCTTCACTGGAGAGATTGAAGTGTTGCTGATGGTGGTGACGCTGCACTTCCAAATGCATTTTTAAAGACACATTTTTGTCTTTAGAAATGCTAATGGGGGACGTGTGAATGCCTGCAGGGCAAGCATGAAACAGCTGGAGAGAATTTCCAAAGCTTTTCCTGTAGTCCAAGTCCAGTCTGCCAAGTCCACAGACCTGTGACTCCTCCATTTTTAATTTCTATTTCTGTGTGCACCTCCTGGAGTCACTATTTTGGCTGCACACACATACTTGTCTGAGGCGATATGTTATAAAGTAAAATTATTTGAATGAATGGATGAATGAATCAGAGTGTATGGAAGTTAAAAAGTGCATGAGTGGTAAAAGAATAAGAAATAGTGAATGTATGAGTGAATGGGCGAGTGAATGGATTTGTGGGTTTTTGAATGAGCATCTGACTGTCAAAGCGAGTCAGTAGATAAGTGAAACAGTGACTGAATGGGTTAATGAATGAGGAGTGAGTGTCCAAGTAATTGAAGAAGTGAGTTAGTGAGCAACTGAATGTGGGAATGAGTATGTGAATGAAGAAATAAGGGATTTATCGCAAGTGTGCAAATTAGTAAGTGAATAAACAAACAAAAAAATCAATTAAAGGGTGAGCAGCAAGTAAGTGAGCGTGAAAGCAAATAAAAGAGAATTGATGTCAGTAAGTGACTGTGAGGTAATGCAATTATGCATGTAAGTGAGGTGAGTGAGCAAATGAGTAAGTGACTGAGCACATGAGTGATTTGGTGAGTGTGAGTTTACAAACGAGTGAATAAGGATGTGAGTGAGTGAAGCATGAAGTGAGTAAGTGAGCAAATGAATACCAAGATTTTGAAGCGGTGACTGAAAAAATGAAGGTGTCAGTGAACAAGTGAGAGAATAAGAAGCTAAGTGAATTAGTGCAGAAGTGTTTGAGTGATTAATGAAATCAGCGAGTGAAAATAAAGCTTTCTGCAGTGGGGGTCTTAGGCAGTGTAATACAGTGACTCACTTAGCCAAACAGTCTCTACCTCTCCCCAAAACAGGAAGTGCGACTCAGCATATTTTTCAGAGAGGAACACCTCCCTGGGGCAAAGTAACGCAAGCAGCGATTTGTGCTGCCCTGCGTTACTCCAGATGTATCAAGCCATGCAGGGCCATGCAAGGTGGCCTTGTATGGCTTGATCAATCTGGCATTAGTGCTGCGTTGCCCTTGCGCCCCCTTATATGGTGCAAGGGGAAGCAACACTATGATAAATATGGATCAATGTACAATGCCATTGCAGGGTGTCCACAGCTATGTACAATACCATTCCAAGACGTCCACCTGCTGCTTTGTTTAATTTTGTTAATGCAAGCATGTCTGCTATTTTTAGGCAACAGCATATTTTATTTTTTCTACGTTTATTATTTCAATTTATATTCCATATGTGGCTGAACTTGTGTATGTGTTGTATTGTGGTTGCGGAAGTTGGTGAATGCCTCATAAATCAATAATTTATGGATGCAGAAGTGCAGGGATGGGTGACAGGGTGCATTTATGACTTATTCAGTGCCTAAACCACTCAGTGACGAAAAAGCAACCTTAAATTAAAAGTAATCCTTATTGGCATTGCCAATGCTTGTTATGTACCTTTAAGTGGTAGCTGGTCGCCTTGCCTTGTTGCACATCTTATCACTCAGTGGCGCACATAAGCAAGAAACGTGCACCCGCCAACATTCTATTGCCACACATGAGAAAGAAAAATTAGAGGGAACATTGCCTAGCAGTGAGCTACACAAACTGCTATATGGAGGACATGATAATTGGACATTAGGAAAAAAGAAATCTTAATTTTATAAAAAACAATGATTGTCTTTCATTCACTTTGGGGTTCATATGTAGCACAATTCTACTAAAATTAGCAGGAAACCTAAAAAATAACTAGTCTGCAAATGTAAAGTTCAAGAATTACTACATGGACAACTAAAAGATACGTTTATGAGCACATGATTATGTAAACCAAAAAACAAATACAATGGATAAAAAGAAAGAAATCACATTAAATCTGATTGCCACTCTGTAGTTGTAGTTAGTATTCTCAACGATAGGAATACCTCAGATGTTACCGCCCAATAACTTTCCACCTGTTTGACCTATAGCATTTTCTACATGTTCAGATGATGTAAATTTTGTGATAAATTGTGGAGGGGGTTCAAAGATAAAAGGGGGTTCAAAATGCATTTTTCCACTAATTTGACGTAGCGCAAAACCAGCTGAATGGATTTACCTGAAATGTGGCAGGATATACATTATGACGCAGTGATGACCGTTTTTGGGTACTGCAGTTAAGTAGGGCAAGTAATTTTTAAGTTATAAATCATTTAAATTCACATCTGGCACTGCTGTACTTTCACAGAATTTCACTAAATTTTGTGAAACTACTGCGGTACCTAACCATAAACTTATTTTAAATTATATTAAAAAGTTATAAATTTCCCTACCTATTACCACTTTAGTAAAGTTTGACGAAGCCAAAGTGTAGTAAAAACAGCATGGCTGTCTTTTCATTTTAAAAAAACAGCCATTACCCAATTATATACTGGCTTGTCATTGCCAAGTATCATAGTATACTGCAAAGTTATCACGGTGTACCATGGCCCAAAATATAACTAGAGCCTACCTGTATTATTGGATTGTGGTACTCTTGCGTCTCTCATGGTATTGCATGGACAATGTAATACTTAAGTCAGATTTACAAAGGAATGCAAAGCCACCGTGGGTGGACCTGCATTGATTGATAAATCTGGAGAAATGCAAGGCAGTGCAATTCGCTGTTTTGAGTTATTCTGCACACTATAATCTACACTGATGCTAAATTTCACATATATCCGTATCTCATGCCACTGTGGCCACTCCACTATATGCTATTCTACTCTATGCCACTCCACTTTATGCTTTTCCACCGTAAGAGACTCCACTCTACGCCACTCCACTCTATGCTATACTGCAAGCGACACCACTGTACGCCACTCCAGTCTACGTCACTGTATATGTCACTCCACTGGACGTGACTCCACTACACCATATTCCAATCTGTGCCATTCTACTGTACGTCACAGCACTCTGCTCCATTCCACTGTATGCCCCTGCAGTCTACCCCACACCACTGTACACCACTCCGGTCTACACCACTCCATTATACACCACTCCACTGTGTGCTAGTCATCTGTACACTATTACACACTAAGCACTCTACTGTACAACACTCTGCTCTACGCCACTCCACTCTATGCTATTTCACTGTCCTCAACTCCACTCTATGCCAGTCCACTCTATGCTATTACACAGTAAGCAACTCCACTCTATGCCTCTTCAGAGTACACCACTCCACCATATACCACTCCAGTATACACTACTCCAGTATATGTTATTCCACTCTACACCAATCCACTGTATGTCACTCTACCCTATGCTATTCCTCCATGTGCCACTTCACTTTATACTACTCAACTCTATGCCACTCCAGTGTATGACACTCCAATCTGATCTACTTCATTCTCGCTATTCGATTGGAAACCACTCCAAAGTACTGCATTCTACTATACACTATTACATTCTATGCCACTCCACTGTACTCCACTCTGCTCTATGCCACTCCACTCTATGCTATTACACTGTTCACAACTCGACTCTATGCTATTACACTGTATGCCACTCCACTCTATGCCTCTTCAGTGTATGCAACTTCACTGTATGCCACTCGGCTACATGCTAGTCCAGAATATGCTATTCCACTCTACATCATTCCACTGTATTCCACTCCACTCTATGCTATTCCACTGTATGCCAATCCACTGTATGCTACTCCACTCTATGCTACTCCAGTGTATACACTCCAAATTACCCCATTCCATTCTACGCTATTCCATTGTATACTATTACATCGTACCCCATTCCAGTGTGTGCCACTCCAGTCTACACCACTTCACTGTATGCCACTGCACTGTGGGCTACTCCACTATACTCTATTCCAATTGATGCCACTCCACTGTACACCACTCCACTCTACGCTGTACCACTGTATGCCACTCAACTATAGGCTTCTCAACTCTTCAGCATTCCATTGTACATCATTCCACTCTACCACTTCACCCCAGTTCACTGTATGCTAGTCCATTGGACGCCACTCCACTCTACACCACTCCATTATATGCTATTTCACTCTACCCCACTCCACTGTACACCTCTCCAGTCTACACCACTCCACAGTACGCCACTCCACTGTACGCTATTTTACTCTATGCTATTCCACTCTGAGCTATTCTACTCAATGTCACTATTACACCGTACGCAACTTCAATCTTTGCCCCTTTACTGTACCCCACTCGACTGTGTACCACTGCACTGTATGCTATTACACTCTACCACTCAAGTCCAAGACACTTCATTGTATACCACTCCACTATATGCTTCTACACTTTATGCCACTCCACTGCAGGCTACTATACTATTTGCTATTACACTCTGGGCCGCTCCACTGTACACCACTCCAGTCTATGCTATTCCACTCTATGGTATTTCACGTCATGCCACTCCATTGTATGCTACTCCACTCTACACCACTCCACGGTACTCTAGTCCACTGGATATAACTCCACTGTACCAAACTCTACTTTGCTCTATGCCACTCTACTAGACTCTACTCCACTCTAGCCCCGTACACACCACGGACAAGATTTGCACTCAATTCTATGTCTGTACACTCTAATGTACACCACTGTACTTCACTCTACAACAGTTTCTAACACTGTACAACAAGCACTCCTCTCTACTGTATGAGACGCCACTCCAATATATAACAGTTTCCTCAACTCTACGCTAGGTCATTTCAATGTTTGCCACTCCACTTTATGCTAATCCACTATACCCTACTCCACTCTACACCACTCCACTGTACACTACTCCACTGTATGCCACACCACTCCACAGTACAGTATTCCACTGTACGCTATGCCGCTGTATGCTACTCCACTTTACGATAATATAATTGATGCCACTACAGTGTACAGAACTCTTCTCTATGCTGCTCCATTGTATGACACTCTCCTCCTCTCTATATAACTTCACTCTACAAAAGTCTACCACACTTCATGGCACTGTATGACATTCTACTCCACTCTATGCCTGTACACTCCAATGCATACCAGTCAATTCCACTATACAACACTTTTCTATATGACACAGTGCTCCACTCTACTGTATGAGACTCCACTCCAATTTAAAAACAGTTTACTACCTCCTCTCCATGCCACTCTACTCTATGACACTCCAATACACTCTATTGTATTTTACTTCACACTACGTTACATCACTCGACTCGACTCTACTCCATTGCACAAGACTTTACCTTACTCTATGCTACCATACAACAATCCACTCGGCGCAGCTCCCCTGTTTCACACACTACTGTACTCTAGGCAACTCCACTCTGCAACACTCTACTACAGTATGCCACTGTCCGTCACTTTACTCCTTCCTTTACCCATTCACTCCACTGTACAATGCTGTACTATGCTGGATGCCACAGTACAACACTCTACTCCACTGTACTCTAATATACTCTATTTGACTATACTCCACCGTACTACACTTTATCCCACTTCATGCCCCTGTACTACACTCCACTCTACGCCGCTTCACTGTCCGACCCCACTACTCCAATGTATGCAACTCCACTCTACAACACTGCATTATGCTTGATGCCACTCTATGACACTCTACTCCACTCTATGCTCACCCACTCTATCCAACTGTACTACACTGTATGACACTCGACAAAACACCACTCAACTTCTCTCTGTGATATGCCACTCCACCATATGACACAGTACTCTACAACACTACACTTCATGATACTACACTCTATGACACTCCACTTCACCCTACTCTACTGTACACCACTCTACTCCACTCTATGACAGTTAATGACTCCCTATTCTACTGTTCGACACACCATTTCACTGTACAAGTTTGTTGCTCCAGTCTACGATATATGACTCCACTACAATGAGACACCATGCCACTACACTATATAACACTTTACTACACTGTTTGATACAATAGTACACTCTACTCTACTCCACTCAATTCCAATCTGCAATACTCCACTCTATGGCAATAGACATTACAACACTCTTCCCAACTGTATTGTATAATATTCTACATAACAACTCTCCACTTATGACACTGGACTCTAGGATTTGAAACATGTTTTTATTAAAAATAAAAAAAAACATTGAAATTCAATGAACAAAACAAACATTAAAGTTGAGTTGTCATACCAAGATTAATCAAGTTTAAACTCCACAAACTTTAAAAATTCTAAAGTTATAGTTATAAATTTCATTCAATTTATCCACCACTAACAAATTATTATAAGTAGCAGACCTTGTTACATACTCTTTTCAGCTCGCTAACCAAACAACACTAACTATAACTCCCACTTTAACATGCACTGTGTTGTCACAAATAATGTTACTCCACTGTATAACAATACACTGTATGAGACTCTCCGCCCCTCTACTGAACGTCACTACACTCAAACACATTGAACTATACAACATTCTACTTCACTGAATGCCACTCAATGCTACTACACTCTACTCGATGATACTACACTTCACCACACATGTTAGACATGCCACTACACTGTACAACACTCTGCTCCACTCTCCGATACTCTGCTCCACAATACGACACACCACTTCAATCCAAAGTATAGAACTTTATTTCACTCCACACTATGTCACTCTACTCTACTCGACTCAACTCTTCTCTACAATACGCCACTCTAGGACACTACACTATACAAACCCTCCTTCACTGTATTATACTTCACTCCATGTTACAACACACCTTTATTAAAAAAAAACTATTAACAAACAATAAAAAAGCAAAGGTTAGGATAATTTATACTTAAAAAAAATAAAGTGATAATTATAATTTTAATTTGTAATTTAAGCACCACTTTCAAATTACTATAAATTGCGCACCTCCGAACATAGTCTTGTCACCTCACTCGCCACACTACATTAACTACAAATCATTCCAAACCAACGCGTTTCGACTGCAAGAGTCTTGATCAAGACACTTGCAGTCGAAATGCGTTGTCGTGAAATCTTCTGTGTGGTAACAATAAATAAGCTTGAAGTAATCATTCCCTGGAGTGCAATTTCATAATTCATGGGTATTGTGATATATGTATATACGGTATTTGACCAGTCCAAAGCTGTAATACTGTGCCTGGAGTGGTAAATGGCTTTTGTCATTTTACAGCTCGGCGAGGATGACACTGTGTCAATCCTATGCTTAAAGATTTTGCTGTACAAATGGCAAAAGACTTTGTCATTATCTAGCTCGGCGTGGATAGCACTGTGCTTATCCTATGCTTAAAAACTTTGCTAGATAAGCAGACATTTGAGGTGAGCAAATCTAGAGTGTCGCTGGTGTTGCAGGGTGCTCCTTACTAGAGCTGCTCTCCACCTAAATTTGGGAACTTCCCAGAGTTCTCCTTTGTTTTTTGCATAATTTATGCGTCACTCTAACCCTGAAAGGGCCTTGTTTTGATATATATATATATATATATATATATATATATATATATATATATATATATATATATACATACACACACATATATATACTTTTTGTCTTCTGACCTCCTGTTTTTCTGATTTTATTTTTGCTGGCTTTAGGATTCAGTGCACTTTACCACTGCTAGCCAATGTTAAAGTGCAGGTGCCCAGTACCCTAAAACATGCTGATATTGGTTTAACCACAATTGGCATTTTTAATTTACTTGTAAATCCCTAGTAAAGTGCACTATATGTACTCAGGGCCTGTAAATTAAATGCTACAAGTGGGCCTGCGGTACTGATTGTGCCACCCACTAAAGTAGCCCTTCAAACATGTCTCAGGCCTTTCACTGCAGGACCAGTGTGTGCAGTTTGAAACTGCCATTTCGCCCTGGCAGGTGCACCGACTTGCCAGGTCCAAACCTTTCTTTTTATTACATATAAGTCACACCTAAGGTAGGCCCTAGATAGGCCCAAGGGCAAGGTGCAGTGTATTTAAAAAGGTGGGCGCGCACGTTTAAGTTTAACTTGTCCTGGTAGTGAAAAACTCTTAAATTAGTTTTTCACTACTGCATGGCCTATCGCTCCCATAGGTTAACCCATTTCGCTGCTAGGCCTTTATCCCCCAGTGCTAAGCCAATTTTTGGCTATTTGGGGTAGTTTGTGTTTAGACCCCCATAACTTATATCAATGCAAAATTTGCATCCTTTTTTCCAACATCCTGGGGATTCAAAAGGTAACCAGGGTTTGTGGATTCCCTTAGAGGGGACTGAGAATTAGCCAAAATACAGCTATATTTAGGATATTTTAGGAAAAATGGGAAAGAAGTGCTGCAGAAGAAAGTAACTGTTTTTTACCTGCATATGGCATCAGGGAATGGTTTGCAGTGCTAAAATCAACATCTTCCTAGCTTTCAGGAACATGCATACTTGAATGGGAAGACCATATTTTCCAACATAGTTTTGGCATTTTACTGGGATATAGTCCATTTATTCTATTTTTTGTGCATTCAACCTCCTTCCAGTTTTAGAATTGGGTGTGAAAACTATGGTGGATCCTCGAAAGATATACATTTCTGTAAAGTAGGCAAATTTCTAGATTTAGCAAGTGGTCATTTGTGAAGATCCTTAAAGGTTTTTTCAAGAAAGTAATAGTTGAAATAATATTATATTGAAAGTTGAGTTGAAAGAAACAGTCATTGTGCCTACAGTTTCACCAATAACAACTTCAAACTATGGCAGAATTTTTAAAACAATATATTGTTACATCCGCTGTACCCTTCTGGTTGTGGGGATATATAGGGCTTGTAGGTTCACCAAGAACCCAAGGTACCCTTGGCCAATAACTAAGCTGCACCATGCAAAGGTTTTTTTATTGTGTACTGGGTATACCGTAATTCATTGGGTAAAATATAAAGAGTGAAAAAGACGTATGTATTTCCGAAATGGGCACAAAATATGGAGTTTAGAAGCAGTGATTATTTGCACATTTCACATTTTGGGGTAACCATACTAGCATGTGAATTAGGGGGCAGTTCTCAAAATGACTTGTGTCTTACACACCATTTCACATTTGGAAGGAGCAATTGCAGAGAAAGACAAGTGGTAATAACACAAAGTGCCTTTGACAGACCAGGGCCCAAAATGTATTGTGAAGACATCAAAATGATCTATCTCAAATTGACCTGTTTTTGCAAGGGTGACACCTGAGTTTTTGGTCCCGGGCTCGGTGGCCATGTAGGGAAACCTATCAAATCCAGACATTTCTGAAAACTAGACACCTGAGAAAGTCCAGGGAGGTGTGGCTTGCATGGATCCTCCAACGTTTTCTTACCAAGAATCCCCTACAAACCTCAAATTTAGTTAAAAAAATCACATTTTCCTCACATTTCTTTGTGGGATCACCACACCGGCACACATTTTCAACCACCCAGCATTCCCCGCAGTCTCCAGATAAAAATGATACCTCACTTGTGTGGGGGATCCAAGTGCCTGCGACAGGGAAGGGCCAAAAACGTGTAGAACTTGAGGGGGAATCTCAGTGAGACCAAAAGGGCAGGTTTTTTTCATATGTTTTTAGGCTGACTCTGCTTTGGGCACCCACACAAGTGGGGCAGAATTTTTGTCCGTACAGATAGGGCAATGCTGGTTGGTAGGAACTGTGTGGATTCCTGTGGTTTCCAGAAGATTCCATCACAGAAACGTAAGGAAAATGTGTGATTTCAGGCACTGTGGGTAAGAAAAGGGTCTGGGGTGCATGTGAAGCACACCACCCTGGATTCCCCCAGATGTTTAGTTTTCAGAAGTGTCTGGGTCTGATAGGTTTTTCCAGGTGGCAGCGTACCCAAGTCCAAAAAGTACAGCGCTCACCAGTGCAAGTGGGGAAATATTGGGAGTTAGCCAAGCTCTCTTGGGTCATATGTAAAATCAAAACCCAAAAGAGTGAAATGTCCTCTTGCTTGCCATTGGGATGAGATGCTTTAGACCACAGGTGAGGAGCAGAAATACTGTTACCTCCTTCAGTTGGTATGGGGGGCATACCCATGCCCAAGGTTGTCTGCAGTGCCCCATCCCTCCATTTTTTAAATCCCTGGCATCTAGTGGGCTGTCTGCCCCTCCAGCCTCCGGGGGCAGACCGGGGGTAATTACCCCATCTGCCCCCCCAGGGATCAGAAAGACTTTGTGCCCATTTACTTGGGATGGTGGCATAGCCATGCACACCCATCCCCTTTTAAAAAAAAAAAAATCTTCCACGGTGTCTAGTGGCCTTTCTGCCCCCCAAGGGGGGAGACCCGGGTAATATCCCCCATCTGCCTTCCAGGGGGCAGAAAGACTGCTTCCATTTGTGTTTGGGAGGAATGGGGACAGTGGCGTTCTCAATTTGGGCAGCCCCTCACCCCTAGGTATTTAAAAATAAAATCCCTGGTGCCTAGTGGACTTTCTGCCCCCCTGGGGGCCGATCGGGGTTACTTCTCCCATCTGTCCCCTATGGGGCAGAAAGACTTTTGTCCTCAGTTATTTATATGGTGGGGCATGGCTGTGCCAATTGCGGGCAGTCCCCACCTCTCTTATTTAAAAAAAAACTATTGCCTAGTGGGCGTTCTGCCTCCGGGGGGGGCAGTTGGGGTAATAACCCCAATCTACCCCCTGGGGGTAGACAGACTGTTCCTATTTATTTTTAGGGGGTGGGGGTCATTGGCATCCCCAGTGTGAGCAGCCCCCACCCCTACATATTGAAAAAAAAGTATCCCTGATACCTAGTGGGTTATTGCCCCCATCTGTCTCAGGGGGGCAGAAAGACAATTGGCCCAAAAAAATGGAGGGGAGCTAAAGCCCTTGCCTTAGGGGCCGCTCCTCCTCCCTGGTGTCTAGTTGGTGGATCTGTGCTTGGGGAACACCCTCCTGCAGCGATCCCGAACAGGGATTCACTAGGCAAGGGTACCATGGGAAAGGGAGATTTTCACCTTTCCAGTGATACCTCTCCTATCTGCCTCAGCGCTTGTGGGGTTGAGATCTCCTCCTGAGCACCGAGGCAGTGAAAGTGAATTGAGGCGATTGGCGCATTTCACTTTCATTTTCAGTTAAATGACGTCAGGGTGCCGTGTGCTCTTATCTCCATTGCACTGAAAATCCAAAACAGCCTCTGGAGCTAGGGAAGCTATTCTCCAGCTCCAGAGGCTGCTTTGACAGAAAAGAAATCCCTCTGGTGTCCGGACCAGGGGGATTTTCTGTGCCATGTACGTGTACGGCTGAGAACTGTCCTATGCACACAAGCACTGTAGTGTCAAATGGCTCCCAGTTATCCGATGCACACAAGGGGTTAACATTGGGGTTACCTTGGAGCAGCCTTTAAGTGTAGCTTCCGACTGGGACAAGATAGAAATTTGGAGTTTGGTGTCTCTGGACTCACAATTACTGTGAAGTTGGATTTTCAACTGTAAGTCTGAAAATGCCACATTTAGAAAGTTGGCATTTTCCTACTTTAACCATTCTGTGCTTCTGCCTGTCTCTGAATACATGTCTGGGGTGGACGACAGCTAGGCTTTGTGCATTTTCTCTAGTCAGTCACACACAAAGGAAACTGGGGTGTGACATTTGCATCCTGATGGCCCATCACCAGGCTGATGGGTCTTCCTGGGCTGGATGGGAAGGAGGAGCAGACACTTACACCTGAATAGGGCTGTGCCTCTCCACACACAAAGAGCTGCATAACCCCCTGTAGAGTGCCTGGTGCCAGTGAAGGAAGTGCTGGGATGTTTTGTACTTCAAAGGCCTCTCTTTGAAATCTTCACCACTTCAAAGGCTCAATTGGGTATAAGTACTGGACCCCAAACCCCACCAAACCAGTACACCTCTGGATCTAAAGGACATTCTGCCAGGAAGAAGGAATGCTGTGCTGCCAGGAGGGACTGCTACTCTGGTCAACTGCAATGCTATGTTAGCCTGCTGCCTCTTGCCTGGCAGTGAGCGGGACTGGACTTTACTCTCTACATCTCCTGCAGAACCAAGTGACTCCAAGGGCTGTTGGCTTGCCTTCTGTTCTGGAAGTCTCAAGGACATCAGAGACTTCCTCCTAACTCTGCTCCAGCTGCTGGACTCTGCCACTGTGAGTTATGCACTGCCAGAAGGTGCCACTCCAGTCCTGGTCCTTGAGAAAGGACTCTGTTGCTGTTTTCTGCAAACATTGCTGCATTGCCTCAGTTGTGCCTGTCAAGCTGACGCAGCGACTACATCCAGCAGCTCGATGACAATGCATCGTCTTCATCGCAAGGGGATCTGTGTGGCTCAACGATGATGTTTCACATTCATCACAAGGTGCCTGCGCAGCTTGACAACAACGCATTGCCTCCCTTGCTGAGTGACCGCTGATGATGCATCTTGGATTGTACGACTTGGAACCGACACTTCCCCTACATCTAGCTGGCTTTATGAAGGCGCATCACCTTCATCGCAGAGAGGTCTGTGCAGTAAAACAACGATGCATCCACTCGACTGAACAGATCACAACTGACGCATCACCTGCGCATTGTCAACTCATCCTTCCATCCAAGTGTATTGTTCAGCAGGCTCAGTGTGAATCCTGTAGCTGGCTTGCCCTCCATCGTGGTTGGCCCCAACATTGGATTTACCCTCATCTATCGCAACCTCAAGTAACCTTGACTTTCAAGCACTATATTTCAGATATTCTTTAAAAATTCATATCTTGAGTTTTACTTATTGGATTTTTTTTATTTTGGTCTTGCTTTACTCAGATAAACAGTCCCTATTCTTCTAAACATGTGTGTAGTGTTTTTGTGGTGTATTCACAGCGTTACTGTAATTTAAGTGTTGCACAAATACTTTAAACATTGCCTCTTAAGTTAGGCCTGACTGCTCTGTGCCAAGGTACCAGAGGGTGAGCACGTGTTAATTTAGGTTGTGTATCTGAATTACCCTGAATTGGATTGTGGTCCCTACTTAGACATGGCGCATACCTTAACAGGCACCCACCTAAGGCCCCTGGGGATGGGGTCCCCAAGTCCATAAGACGTGGGGTGGGGAGACTGCATCCCTCCTTCCTCTTAATTAAATAAAAAGGCCCTGGATGATGGAGTCTAGAGGGCTCAAAGTGGCTCTGAGTGGTGGTGGGGGGGAGGTGGCACCATCCTGTTAAAAAAAAAAACTTAGAGGGGGTGGGGTCCTTGGGGCCAGAAGTGGCTGAGGCAGGGGGGCTGCAAGCCCCTCCCTCTGTTAAATAATAAAGGCCCTCGGGATGGGATCACCGGGCCCAAAGTGGTTTGGGGGAGGGGCTGTCTGCCCTTCCCCTAAATTAAAAAGAAAGGCCCTGGAGGATAGGGTCCCCGGGGCCAGAAATGGTTAGGGGTGGGAAACCACCTACCCACCTCTGCTTATTTAAGAATAAAGACCCAGACAGAGAAGCCCTGTGTCAGGCTTCATTTCACTCAAGTCAGACCAACAACAAATTTCCTCCGCCTCTTTGGAGAGGAAAACAGGGCATGTGAGGTCTGGAGTGAAATGGAAAAACACCTGCTTCAGAGCTCAAATATAACTCTTTACTACCTGCTTGATGTCAGCAGCAACGGGCCAGGCCATAGTGGTTCAGGCTACTGAGAAAACCAAATCAGAATAAAGCCTGACTAGACAAATATGCAGCTGCTACCCTGCGCTAAGGTATGACATTAAAATACCACAGTTGACCGCCTTAACATTAGCGATGTTTTGCAGCAGTTATCTGCAATGGTCCCAGTTAATCCCAATGTATCGTGTCTGCTGGTTTGTGAATTATTGCTTCTAAACTCTGTTAAATATCTCCCATACCTTGTGCCACTCAGATCCCTTCTTTTCTGTGTTTCACTTTTCAATCCGTACATATTATGCAACATAAGATATGTATATATATATATATATATATATATATATATATATATATATATATATATATATATATATATTTAGTTTTCTTTTTTTTTAACCAGGCCCACTCACAAGCCATTGCAAAAGTGAAAATTTCAAATGCAATAACAGCGGGAAGGCAGCTCGGTTTGCATCTCTTCATGGAGATAAAATGGAGCACAGCATTTTGCTGTTGTTGGAAGTTTGTTGTGCATTTCATTTCAATGTGATAATGGGCTTGCAGTCAGAAATTAGGCAATGCAGTAACAAGCAATATCTATTGAAAAGCTATGTTCCTTCTCAGGGGCTGATGAGATACAGGATACTCTGTCTACAATCAGCAGAGCATTTCCAAAACCTTATTTTTCAATAAATGTTTTTAGCACTGTTATCATGTTTTAGGTAGAACTGAAAGGGTTGTTTTTCGGGCCTTATTGCTTTTTTTTTACCATATACATGTTTATTGACTGGACATTTTATTGGGAAGAATAAAGCACAGTCTCCCGTTTTGGTTTTTAATCCTAAATCATCAGAGTCACTGTTAACTCGATGAGAACTTTTATTTCCCGTCCTCATCTAAGCATCACTTTTTGCTGTGAAATATAATTGTTCTTAAGTGTCCCATTTGGCCTGATCCCTAAAATATACCAGCCGTTTGTCATCTCAACAGTTAATAGGCAAAATAGCAGTCAAAGGAGACAACGTGCATTATCTGACGCATCTCTGTTTATACAGCCGCTATCTTAGCATAGATAATTAATGGGTTAGCTCTAACTCGCACTCCCTTTATGATACAGCAGTATTATACAGCTCACACAAGGAATAGACATTCCCATGAACATGTATTATAATTTCATGCTGTGCATAGCATTCTATAACCCATCACTTACAAAGTTCACCAGCCATCACTGCAAGCATCTGTGACAAAATACTGCCACTGGCATACTAGTGGCAAAATACTGGTGCTAGTATACAGAAAGAAATACTTGGCATACAGGCACAAGTAGAAAAATGCAGATGTACTGGAGGTAATTCTTGTCTTAGGGGCACCTTTTAAAAATTCTGGCCTGACATGCTGGAGGAAACTCTTGCAATATGGGTCACTTGTGGCGAAATGCTGGTGGTAATTCTTTGCATAAGTGAGAACAACCTTGCCATTTGAGAGGAAAGCAACTAACTCATGCTGAACATGACATATTAGTGATAATTTTTAAGCTAAGGGTCATTTATGGTATATGGACAGCACTAACGGCACAGTTCTTGCATTGGAAGATTGTATGTGATTTTGTTCCTGGGGGCATATCTGAGCAAAACACGTACCATGGCAAAATGGAGGTCATAATTGACAAATGGGGCACTATATCACATTTTGAAAAAAATGCCATTAACTTCCAGGGAGCGTTCGGTTTCATTTGCTTGGCATAACACGACAGCACCTGCATATTTAATAAGTGTATTTCATAGCCTATGGATTTTAAGCAAAGGTAAGTGAAGTTGTGCTTTAAAATACACAATATGACCTACTTTTGTAAGACTTTTCTCAGGGTGTGCATCCCCTCCCGGAACCCAACTTAGAAGAGGTCAGGCTCACTTGCTTTTCTTGATTGCTACAATTCAAGGCAATTAATACACCCCACTGTTTTCAAAGATGACCAGCCGCCACTCCAATAACACAGGCAGCTCCCACTGGGACTGGTACATAACATGTTAGGTTTTGTAAAAATTAATAAATTAAGCAGTGCAATGTCAGTTATCTGATTAAATAAATAATATGCTAAGAAACAAACATTTAAAAAAAAAGTTGTTGTCATGTTTTGGAATTGTGAATACATGAAACATGATGGACTTGAATAAAACCTTCACCTCAGTGATTCGCAAGAGGGGTAGTGCTTGCAAATGATCAGAAGTCACATTGTATTAAAAATACAGAAGAATTTACGTCAACAACATATTTCATATTTGTTAGAAATTGGGTCTCGAGTTGGCAGAGGTACGCACCCAGTCTACGTAGGGCCCACAATACTAGGCAGGGTAAGTCACAACACAGCCTAAATTATCTTGTGCTCAGCCCCCGATTGTTCGGCTCAGGGCAAGCAGGCTTAACTTAGAAGGCAATATATAAAGTATTTGTGCAATAACACAGTAAAAACACCACAAAAGGTACTCCACATTAGTTTAGAAAAATAGATAATATTTATCTGAATAAAACAAGATCAAAATGACAAAGGCCCAATATACACAGGTCAAAATATCACTTTTTAGGGGTTAAAGTAAGCCTTAATCCTTAGGAATCAATTAATGTATCTTGTTAGCACAAAGTGCCTGGGATGGGTCAAAAACAAAGACAATACAGACCACAGGGGATGTGAGACACTGGAAAAGCAAAGTGATGCATCTATTCTTTCCTCACAGGTGAGGTGATTTGTCGGTTCCTTACTGTCAGGGAAGGAAATGTGTTGATTCTTTCCTCGCAGGAAAGGTGATGCATTAATTATGGACATGCAGCCTTGGTTCCTTACTGCTTTGTGGGGTTGATGCAAATTGATGCCCATGGACGATGCGTGGAAAATGCAGACATGCTGTGAGGATGGAACTGCGGTGAAACAGGTGCTGTGTCAATGCTGCAGGCGCTGCATAGATTTTTCACCCACGAGACAGATGTTGAGTTGATTATTTTGCCGCAGCGCATTGAGCAGTGGATTTTCTCTTTTGGGTAAAGTCTTTGATGGCCCTGAGACTTCTTAAGGGAGGGAAGCTGACAAGCCCTTGGAGATCACTTGTGGTGGGAAGGCAAAGTCCATCCAACAGAGTCAGGGAGCACCAAACAATAGCCCAACAAGCAGAAGAGCCGTCCTTCCAGAAAAGTAGTCCAGATGAGTCCTGTGGGCAGCACTGCAGTCCTTCTGAAAGAGTCAAGTGGTAGGTCCATAAGTGTGTGATTTTAGGGGGTCACAGGCCAATTATATTTAATCGATTGTGCCTTTGAAGTGGAGGAGACTTCAAAGAGTGGTTTGGTTTTGAAATGCAACAGTTTACCTTTCAACCCAGCCCTATCTGCAAGGAGATCTGTGGGGTTATCAGTTGTGTGGGGTCAAGCCACTACCCTTTGAAGTGTAAGTGAGGACCCCTGTACTCTTTCTGCCAAGGAAGACCCATTAGTATGCAGATGAATGCAGCTGAGTGTCCTGTGTTTATGGCTGTCTGGGTGGAATGCACAAGGCGAGCGGTCAACCAGAACAGAACAGACATTGATTGGAGACAGGCTGTAAGTCACAGAGAGCGGTAAGTGCCACAAAAATGCCTCCCTTCTAAAAGTGGCATTTTTAAAATAGTAGTGTTAAATCCAACTTCACCAGTAAGCAGGATTTCTCACTGCCATTACAGCCATACTAAACATGACAATGCCACTCCTTTCAGATCAGAAATTACCACTTACAAATATATTAAATAATTTCCAATGCTGTCCTATGAGAGGAGCAGGCTTCACAATAGTGAAAAACAACTTTGGGAGTTTTTCACTACCCGGATATGTGAAAATTACAAGTACATGTCCTGCCATTTACTTACATAGCACCCTGCTCTATCGGCTACCTAGGACCTATCTTAGGGGTGACTTATATGTAATAAAAGGGGTGTTTAAGGCTTAGAAAGTAGTTTTAAATAACAAGTCAAAGTGGCAGTGAAACTGCACACTCAGGTCTTGCACTGGAGGCCTGAGACATGTTTAAGGTGCTAGTTATTTTGGTGGCACAATCAGTGCTGCCGGCCCACTACTAGCATTTAAATTACAGGCCCTGGGTACATATAATACACTTTATGAGGGACTTCTAGGTAAATTAAATATGCCCATTGGGTAGAAGCCAATGTTACCATGTTTAGTGGAGACAGCACAAGCACTTTAGCACTGGTCAGCAGTGGTAAAATGTGCAGAGTCCTAAAACCAGCAAAAACGAAATCAGAAAAATAGAGGGAAGCAGGCATAAAGTTTGTGGAAGTCTACCCTAAGGCTGCCAGGTCTAACATGTGTTCCCCCCAGCTGAAAATGGGGAGAGCTACCAGCCCCTTGCGAGCTCTCTTCACTAAGGCGGGAGAATCTGGAGCGACCATCAGCATTGGTGTGGTCAGTCCCCAGGCGGTGCTCCACCATAAAGACCATTACATGTAGCGGGATGGAGCACCTCAAGAGTTTAGGATTTTCACCCCTCATTTGCATGAGGCATCTGAGGGGCTTTTGGTCTGTCGGAACCCGGAAGTGAGTCCCAAACAGTTATGGTCTCAGCTTCTTTAGTGCCCAGAGCAGAGCAAATGCTTCTCTTTCAATGGCACTCCAACTCTGTTCCTATGATTGTAACCTCTTGCTAATTAAGGTTACCAATTGGTCTAGGCCCTCCTCATTCAGCTGTGCTAAGACTGCCCCTATGCCATGTTTTGAAGCATCTGTCTGCATTATGAAGTCCTTGGAGTAATCAGGGTCCCTGAGCACAGGTGCTGCGCACATGGCTTCCTTGAGAGAATCCAAGGCTTTCTGACAGGCCTCTGTCCAGGTCACCAACCTGGGATGCTTCTTAGAAGTCAGCTCAGTTAAGGGGGCAACAATGGTGCCATAGCCCTTAATGAATCCTCTGTAGTAGCCCGTGAGGCCTAGGAAGGCTCTCACTTCGGTTTGGGTTTAGGTTGTTGCCAGGCCATGATGGTATCAATCATGGCCTGGAGGGGCTGCACCTTGCTACCCCCTGCCCGATGTTCTAAGTATACCACAGAACCCTGCCTAATCTGGCACTTGCTGGCCTTGATTGTCTGTCTGCCTGTAGCAGGGCACGGAGCACCTCTTGGAGGTGATGCAGGTGTTCCTCCTAGCTGGCACTATAGACGGCAACAGAGTCTAAATAGGCGGCACAGAAAGCTTACTTGCCAGTCATTACCCTGTTAACCAACCATTGGAAGGCAGCAGGGGCATTCTTCAAGCCAAAGTACATCACCCAGAACTGGTAATGGCCCTCGGGGTTGAGAATGTTGACCTTTCTTTTGCTCCCTCCGTCAAGGTGATCTGCCGGTACCCTGATCTTAAATCAAAGGTACTGAGGAATTTGGCAGCATCTAGCTTGTCAATGAGATCATCACTCTGAAGATGAAGGGTGCGTCAGTCTTGGTGACAGAATTGAAGCCTCTGTAGTTCACACAGAACCGAACTTCTCGTTTGGCCCTCGGTGGGGAAGCCTTTGATACCAACACAATGGACTGGACCAGGGGCTGGTAAACGTCTCAACCACCCCTAAAGCTAGCATCTTGGAGACATCCCCCTGGGTGCTGGCTCTCACCCTGTCTGACAACCTGTACATTTTGCTTTTTACAGGGGGACTGTCTCCCATGTCAATGTCATGGACCCACAGATATGTGAGTCCAGGGATGAGTGAGAATAGTGAGGCAAACTGTCCCAGCAACTGGTAACAGTCAGCTTGCTTCTCTGGTGAGGGTGACAGAGAGGTTGCCACCCTTCACTGACTCATTGTGTTCCTGTGCTGAAAGGCAGTCAGGGAGAGGTTCACTCTCCTCTTCCACACCCTCATCTGTCACAAAAAGCATGCTCACTTCAGCCCTCCTAAAGCGAGGCTGGAGTCTGTTGGCATGAAACAACCTTAGGAGGTTCCTAGGGGTCTGGTGATCCACTAAGTAAGTGGCCTCCCCCTTATGCACCTTGATTTCCTATGGGCCAGTCCAGCAGTCCTGGAGAGCTCTGGGCTCTACTGGCTCCATGACCCATACTTTTTTGCCAGGCTGAAACTCTACCAGAGTGGCCTTCTGGCCATACCAGTGCTTCATTAACTCCAGGCTGACCACAAGGTTGCTTTTGCCCTTTTTCCAAAAGTGGTGCATCTGGTTCCGGAGGGCTAACATGTAGCTGACGATGACCTGTGGGGGTTACGTGTAAGTTTTCTCCCACCCCTTCTTGACAATGATTAGAGGTCCATTGAAAGGGTGGCCATAGAGGAGTTTGAAGGGACTGAACCCTACTCCTTTCTGTGGCACCTCCCTGTAGGCAAAGAGAAGGCATGGCAAGTGGGCATCCCACTTATGCCGCATGGCCTCAGGAAGGCCTACAATCATGCCTTTCAAGGTCTTGTTGAACCTCTGAACTAGATCATTGGTTTAGAGGTGATTGGGGGTGGTTAACTTATAAGGTACACCACATGCATCCCACATGGACTTCATGTACGCAGAGATGAAGTTAGTGTCTCAGTCCCAAATTATCTTTTTGGGAAAACTGACACGGTTAAAGATCCCCATCATAGTTCTGGTCACCACAGGTGCAGTTACTGTCCTCAGAGGGATTGCCTCTGAGTAGCGTGTGGCATGGTCCACCAAGACCAGGATGAACCTGTTGCCTAGGGCTGTCTTGGGGTTCAATAGACCAATGATGTTGATGCCCACCCTATTAAAGGGGATGCCAATAACAGGAAGTGGAATCAGAGGTGCTTTCAGCTTTCTCCCTGACTTCCCACTAGCCTGGCAGGTGGAACAGGGCCTGCAGAACGTATCTAAGGCTGTCTTCATTCTGGGCCAATAGAAGTGAGAGGCAAGCCTGGCAAAGGTTTAGTCTGGCCCCAAATGTCCTGCCAAAGGGTATGTCCTGAGCCAAACCCAATAGGAAGGCCCGGTTACATTGGGGGACCACCAGCACCCAGGCTGCCGCAGTACCCAGAGCCTTGGGCTCATAATAAAGGAGATCATTCGCCCAGTAGATTAGGTGATCCCCAGAGGCTTCACCTGCTGTATGGGCTTAGGCCTGTCACCTCAAGCACTCAACAGTGTACTTTGCAGAATTCCTACCTGGTGGGCCCATCCTCAACTTGCCAGCCAACAACCTCAGGTAGGTCACCTAGGTCGGCAGTGTCCTCCCTGGTTGGCTCAGGGGCCTCCTCCTCTGGGACAGCTCAACCTCCACTGCAGGAACTTCAGGGACCGGTTTCCTGTGTCCCTTGCACCTCTCCTTGGCAGCTGCCTGGGCCATTGCTCCAGATGCCCTTTACTCCCTTCCTTGGCAGGCATAGACTGTATGGTCACACAGATCCACTCAGGCAATCCTATCATCTCCAAATGAGACCTCCATCCAGGTAGTGTTCTCCAGGTCCTTGCCTAACTGACAAACTACAGGCATGGCAGGGATCACAGCAACTTTCAGAGTTGCAGAGACACCCCCCAGAGGGAACCAAAGTCACTGGTAGATGGCTCTCATGACTGTCGGTGACTATGACTTGTTGGAATGTGTTTGGTAAGACCTGCTCTGCTGACACCAGCTGACACTTGACAGTTGTCATGCTGGCTCCTGTGTCATGCAGATCCTCCACCCGTTGCCCATTAGTGGCAACCCACTGCCTATACTTGGAAGTATTGGCAGACATGTGGGCTTTTAGCACCATATCTTTATCTCCTAGGGGCACTAGGGTTATCTCTGCCTGTTACCCAAAACTAGCTGGGACTATCACCTCCCTGAGTGCTATTGTGGCCAACCCAGGTGGCTGCCCACCAGTGGGGAGCTGTGCCCTCCTGGGACATTTGGACTTGCCCTTGGAGTGACCAAAGTTGGAGCACTCTGTGCATTGGGGTACAAAACTCCCCTGGTTTATGGTCAAAGATCCCTTTCTTTTTGGGATCAGACTGGGTCTGATTACCACTACTCTCTTGGTAATTATTTTCGGGGCCTTTAGAGGACTCCTTATTTTTAAGTTTTTCTCCCCCCTATCTTCTTCTTGTGGGAACCCTGATCACCTTTGTGGGTATACCCCCAGAGACCTTTTTGGACACTCTGGAGCTAATCCAGGGGCCCACCTCTTCAGCAAGCTTCCTGGGATCAGTCAGCTTACTGTCAACTAGGTACTGGCACAACTCTGTAAAACAGATACTGAGCATGTGCTCTCTCAAGATTACATTATACAAACCAACATAACCATTGACTTTGTTGCCCTGCACCTAGCCATTAGTGCCTTATTGGAGTAATCAATGAAATCTACCAAGGATTGGTTGGGGAGCTTTTGACTGTCCCTGAAAATGTTTGGTAATACTTCTCAGGGGTCAGTCCAAATTTGACAATACAAATGGCTTTCATGGGAGTGTACTTGGTCTGGTACCCAGCCTCTAATGTTAGAAGTGTGTCCCTCCCAAGTGCTGGAGTGTGTTTCCACAGACCTGACCCCCAATGCTCATCAGGAACCCCATGTACCTTTAGTGCAATTTCAAGAGCAGAAAACCACTTTCAATGTAATCTCCCATCCCTTACTGGGCACCAAATCCTTGGGTATACAAACCTTCTTGTCTTCATTAGGCATTGCATGTATGCTGCCACCATCACTGCTGTACTCAGAGTGCCTAGCCTTGCGGTACAGCTCTTTTAGACTCAGTTCAAGAGCCAGAAAGAGTTTCTTTTCTGCTAAGGCTCTTTCAGCCTTCCTCTCCTCTGCCTCCATTTTTTATTTTGCCAACTGCAGCTGGAATTCTCTCTCCTTTCCCCTGAGGTGAGGCCATGACTAGTGACACTGCTTCCTCCCCTCTCAGGTAGCACAGATCCAGGGGTGCCCCCCTCAACTGCTGCAGGTAGCTCCTCTGAAGAGCCATTCACATGCTTCCCCAACTCATTATTCCTCTGGGAGTGGGACTTTGCCTGGACCTCAGCGCCATTTGAAACTCCACCTTCTTGGTGGCTCCTTGAGCAGGTACCCCCATCCCTCTGCAAAAGCTTTTCAACTGGTTAACTGTGTACTCCCCCAGCTTAGCCAGCTCAAACTCCATGGCTCCACTTGTACAACCAGCCAGAGACATGATGTTTAGGATGTATTAACAAAGCAAAGCAGGGAAAACTGCAGAAGAAGAAAAAAAAACTTGAAATGGTCTTTACATGTGGGTAGCTAGTATACACGTAGCTATTGTATACACTGCACAAACATAAGTCCTATCCCACCGCTGCTACCAATGTTAGAAATTGTGGGTTCTAGTAGGGACTACAAACATAATCAGAGTAAGTCAGAACACAAAATAAATTATCCTGTGCTTGCCCTCTAGTAGCTTCACACAGACCAGGCAGGCTTAACTTAGAAAGCAATGTGCAAAGAATTAGTGCAATAACTCATACAGTAACACAGAGAAAACACCACAAAAAGTACTCTGCACCAGTTTGTAAAAAATAATAGTATTTTTCTGAATAAAACAAGACAACACACTACAAAGGTCCAATATTCACAGGTCAAGATATCACTTTTTTAGAGGTTTAAGTTAGTCTCGATCCTTGGGAATCAAAGAATATATCTCTTTCGCACAAAATACCTGGGATGCATAAAAAAACAGAGACAATGGGGGCCACAAGGGAGGTGAGGCACCAGAAAAGCAAAGCGATGTGTCAATTCTTTGCTCACAGGTGAGTTGATGGCTCAGTTCCTTACTGTGGGGGTTATAAATTCATTGAGACTTTCCTCGCATGAAAGGTGATGTGTCGCTTTCCAGACACGTAGCCTTGTTTCCTTACTGCAATGCAGGGTTGATGACAACTTGACACCCAGGAATGATGCGTGGAAAATCCAAACAAGCAATGATGATGGAACCACAATGAAACTGGAGGTACGTCGATTCTACAGATGCTGCACTGATTTTTCAGACGCAACACAGGTGTGATTTTTCCGGCATGTTGAGGCGTGAATTTTCTCCTTTAGATTAAGTCTTACATGGCCCTGAGATTTAACAGGAGGCAATCTGACAAGCCCTGGGAGATCACTTGTGATGGGAAGGCAAAGGCCTTCCAGCAGAGTCAGGGAGCAGCAGGGCTGCAATCAGAGGAGCAGTCCTTCCAGAAAAGCAGTCCAGTTGAGTCCTTTGGGCAGCACTGCAGTCCTTCTGAAAGAGTTCAGTGGTAGTTCCAGAACTGTCCAATTTTAGGGGGTCACAGACCCAGTATATATATATATATATATAACTCCAAAAGGTCCAAAAGAGGCGCGCTCACTTCGTGTCGGTGCCTGCACCAGGGAAGGACCTAATCCCAACAATATTCTTCATACCAGTTTGACAATAATGCAATAATGTCAAGGATGCGGCACTCAAAGGATTACACAAATCTTCTTTTATTACATGAAAAAAAAAAAAAAACTGACACCAACGCGTTTCTACCTTTCCAGTCTTGATCACAGTAATTATACAGTCCATTAAGTGCACTATTTATACTGATCCTCTAAGCCATGCCC
This sequence comes from Pleurodeles waltl, assembly GCF_031143425.1. Classification (NCBI taxonomy): domain Eukaryota; kingdom Metazoa; phylum Chordata; class Amphibia; order Caudata; family Salamandridae; genus Pleurodeles; species Pleurodeles waltl. Next base: position 603,694,429 of record NC_090449.1, read on the forward strand.
TTATGTGGCACTCCGGGATATGTAGTCTTAATAATATGTGCTTGTATTCACACCAATCCCATAACCTCACTACACCCATTGTATTCAAATAATACAGAAAACCAGCAAACAACTCCGTAAGCAAAATAATGAGGACAGTGTGATATTATAACAAGTTGAAATGATGGGTAGAATATATGTTGTTATGCTTATTTTAAGTCATTTTATTTGAAGTTATTTTGTTTCAGTATTTTGCTTACGGAGTTGTTTGCTGGTTTTCTGTATTCTTTGGCATAATGTTAGGGGAAGACCACCCTAAGGCTGTCGTGTCTAACAATATACAATCTATACCAATCAATACTGGGGGAAATAACTGCTATTGTTTTGTTAAATCTCATGTTTTCTTCTCCTTATGATTTATCAATACATTTCTTACAGTGGTATACATAGTAATGTACACTAGTGGAATTTTAAATCATGACAATTTGCATTATAAAATAATTTAGGCTCCCATTGCTGTTCTGTGGTATTTGGCACTGTTTCCTATTCCGAAGGACTCTTTATGTTTTCAAGTAACACAAAGAGAAATAAATAATCTTTCCTCAACATATTATGTCAGCACTCCAACATAAGTGGTACATTAACTAGACGTTTGTCTGGGTTGTGTTGCTGCATTGATTTTGTAGTTCTTATGCAACACCAGTGATGTCAATTACTGTGATGTCATCAGGGTTATGGTCTTGTAACATCACTTCCTGGAAGATTCAGTGTCAAAGATCATGTGATGCCACTTACTGTGAGGTCATTAAGGTCAAAGTGTGAGTGGTGTCACTTCGCTATCCAAGGCATTTTGGTGATTTGACATCCATGCCAGCATTCATGTTGTGATACATCTGGTGTTAGACTTGACATCCTTGGTGTGGTCTTCCCTAACTTTCTGCCTCTGTTTCCCAGGTTGTTGTTGTGTGCTAGACTCTGTTTTTGCTGTTTTTATTACTCTGGGCACTTTACCATTGCTATCCAGTGCTAAAGTGTAAGTGCTCCTATGTAAAATGCATTTGTAATTGGCTTTCCATGATTGGCATATTTGATTTACTTGTAAGTCCCTAGTACAGTGCACTAGAGGTGCCCAGGGCCTGTAAATCAAATGTTACTAGTGGGCCTGCAGCACTGGTTGTGCCACCCACATACGTAGCTCTGTAATCATGTCTCAGACCTGCCACTGCAGTGTCTGTGTGTGCAGTTTTAATTGTATATTCGACTTGGCAAGTGTACCCACTTGCAGGCCTAAACCTTCCCTTTTCTTACATGTAAGGAACCCGTAAGGGCAGGGTGCAGTGTATGGTTAAGGTAGGACATATACTAATGTGTTTTATATGTCCTGACAGTGAAATATTGTTAAATTCGTTTTTCACAGTTGCAAGGCCTGCCCCCCTCATAGGTTAACATGGGGGCTACCTTTAAATATGATTAAAGTGTAGAATCCCTTTGAGAGTGGATGTACATGTGGAGTTTGGGGTCTCTGAGCTCACAATTTAAAAATACATCTTTTAGTAAAGGTGATTTTGAGATTGTGTGTTTGAAAATGCCACTTTTAGAAAGTGAGCATTTTCTTGCTTACACCATTTCTGTGACTCTGCCTGTTTGTGGATTCCCTGTCTGGGTCAGTTTGACAGTTGGTCGGGTTGCACCTCACACCAGACATGGACACAAAGGGAGCTGGGATGTAGTCTGCATTTCCTGATGAGCCATCTGTGCTAGGAGGGAGAGGAGGTGTGGTCACTTACACCTGAAAGGGCTGTGCCTGTTCTCACACAATGCCGTCTCTGACCCCCTGGTGAGTGTCTGGGGCCTGGCCGGGGAAAGGCAGTATTTCACATTCAAAAGAGACTTTACTTTGAAGTAGGCCTACTTCAAAGGAGAAATTGGATATAAGAAGGGCACCCAAAACCACAGACTTAGGAACACTTCAGGAAACAAGCGGAACCTCTGCCTGGAGGCGAGCTGAAGAGCTGAGGAAGAAGAGCTGCCCTGCCTGTGACTGAGCTTTGTGGAGCTATCCTGCAGTTGCTGCTTCTGCCAGAGTAAGAGGGCAAAGACTGGACTTTGTGTGCCTTCCATCTTGTGAAGAAATCACCAAGGGCTTGATTTAGAGCTTTCCTCCTTTTGTTTGAAGTCTCAGGGACAGCAAAGACTTCTCTCTGCCAGCACTTGGAGTCTCTGGAGAGACTCCTGCTCTGACAAGTGGTGCCCTATCCAGTCCCTGGGCCCTTGAAAGGAATGCTGGTGGAAATCCAAGGAAATAACTTCGGACGACTTCGGACCGATGCCGCTGCTGAATCCGGTGACGCCGCCTGCAACCGACTCCGTGATCTTCGCTGTAACGTGATGACCTTCGCAGGCCCGACACCGCTGCAGCCCCGCTGAAGTCCGCGACTCCGTGGAAGTGCGTGGATTCAAAGTTTCGCACAGACACCGCAATCCCCGACTTCACGCATCAACTTGTTTTTACTCTTCACCAAAGGTACTGTACTTTGGGGTCTACACAACTCCGTGCTCGGCGCCGCTGGTGTCGGCTTGTTAGGAACGACTCCGTCACGACACCGTGTTAACACCTCATCGAAGCATTTTGTGTTTCTAAGCGCTATTTTTGAGTTTAATCTTTAAAAATTCATTACTTGACTTGTGTATGTCGGATTATTGTCGTTTGGGTCTTGTTTTGTTTAGATAAATATTTCCTATTTTTCTAAACTTGTGTTGTATCATTTTGTAGTGTTTTCATTAAGTTACTGTGTGTGTTGGTACAAATACTTTACACCTAGCACTCTGAAGTTAAGCCTAATGCTCTGCCAAGCTACCAAGGGGGTAAGCAGGGGTTAGCTGAGGGTGATTCTCTTTTACCCTGAATAGAGTGAGGGTCCTTTCTTGAACAGGGGGTAACCTGACTGTCAACCAAAGACCCCATTTCTAACAATGACCCAGAGCCCAGCACGTTACAGGGCCTTAGAGATGACACAGAAGAAGTGGGTCCTAGTGGAGAGCAGACATTACTGGAGAGAACTCCATTCTCAGTGTCAGCCAATACTGTGAAAAGTTATAATGCAGCCGCCTTCTTGAAACCACCATCAACATTCAATACTGCCAAAAGGCAAAATAATGGTGGTAGATATACTGCTTGGATAAAGATATTTGATTATTTAATTGATGTGCTTGAAGAAACAGATAGCAAGAAGATTATCAAATAACTTAAAAATCTTGCTGGTAATGGTGTAAAAAGAAACTGCTGCTAGCTGATGAAGTTATGCACTGTCAAATTAAAGAAGCTTTGAATCGCAAGTTCAATCTAATGCTGGATTTACATTACGAAAGGTACATTTTCATCCAAGAACAACAAAGAGCTTGTAAAACCATAGACAAATTTGTTGAGAGACTGGACACTCTCATCAAACACTGTAAGTTCAATGAATTTAATGTAGAGGAAGCAATACGCCTCAGACTTATTGACGGATGACTGTCAGATTCATTCAGATGATGAGAACCTCTAAGTCTGGAGCGAGTTCTCATTGCTGCCAGAGCTGAAGAGTGTGCCAATCGAAAAACTCCTGACACAGAGTCCGGAGGTGTCCAAAGTGAGTTAGTCATGAACATGAAAAGCAAGCTGAACCACAAGGTTGAAGGACATGAAATAATGTCTCCACGGAAAAAGAAGTTGTGTTTGAGGTGTGGATTGTCGTCTCCAGACTAAGGTAAATGTCCCGCAATTGGACAGATATGCAAAGGCTGTGGAAAGGAGAACCATTTTGTAACAGTTTGCAAGGTGAAAGAAAAAGTAAGGGTTATATTTAAGAGTCCTTAGCGTCACCAGAGCATCACCTTTCATGATGCTCCATGGCACTAAGCACTGTTCCATATTTAAAAGGAGGTGTAACGCCACGTTTTTGTGGTGGTATGCCTCCTGTAAATATGGGCCCCTCCAACAACGTTTTCTGCATCAGAGGGGCGTGCAGTGGGTTCCACCGCAACACCCATTGCTTTTGACGCTGTCTCAGATTTACGAGCTGTCGTAAAATTGAGGCTGCACCAAAAACGAATGCCACCCCAGGGGTGGCGTTAGCATGGCAAAACAAGGAGGAATGCTTTTATTCCTCCTCGTCTTTTGCTTTTTCTATGTGTGCTACATTCTGCAGCGCACATAGAAGAAGAAAAATGCCATGGGTGATTGTTTACATGCAGGAAGGGACACCTTCCTTCACATAAACAATCAATCAAAATTACACTTTGGTACTTCTATGTGTGCTGCATTTTGCACCACAGATAGAAGTGCCCAATCGCCATTATAAAATGGGACACCTTCCTGCACATAAACAATCTATCCCCTCAATGCAGACACCCTTGCACTATGGTGCAAGCATGCCTACTTTGGCACTAGGCAGCTTAATTCAGTGCCAGTGCAGGGGGAAAAGCAGGGGTCACTGTGTTCCTCTAAATAAGGCGCACCTCTGCGTTTCTAAAGTAGCGCAGCTATTTTTGGCGCAGCACTGCGCTGTGCCACTTCAACATAAATCTGGGCCTTAGTGCTTAACAGCAAAAAGATAAAATGTCTGCCCAAACGTTTCAGCAGTCACTTTCGACTCACGCCCAGAAGGCCAGGCAGTGACATCAGTTGAAACAAATCAACACCAAACAAAGTCAGTCGTCATCTCAATCATTGTCAAAAAGCTTTGTCAGTATCAATATCAAATGGAAGTGACCAATGTTTACCTCAGAAAAATGCGCTCGTGCTGGAATCGATGCATGTGTCACAGAAAGGTCAACACGAAAAAGCATCAATGTCATTCAAACATTGTCTGAAGATTACACTGAAAATAAACACACAAGCTGCCATTTCGTTGGAACAAATTGTTACTGCAGTGGTTCAAATTTGTGACTCAACCTCTGTGAACACCAGAAGTTTAAAATGTCAAGGATGAACTGTCCATAACCCAGGAAGGCATTATTCTGAGAGATTTGAGCATTTTCACTTTGGAGAGAAAGCGCCAACAGATAATTGAAGAGGCCCATCAAGGACATCAGGGAATCACTGGCACAAAAACAAGTTCTCCGAGATCGAGTTTGGTTTCCTCATCTTGATGAAACAGTTGAAAAAGAGTTAAAGGCCTGTCATCTATGCAACAGCCTGTCATCAAAAACCACTCAGCACCCCATCAGCATGTCAGAGATGCCAAAGCATGCATGGGAAGGAATTGCTGTTGACTTTTTCGGTGCTCTTGACAATCGACATCACCTGATGGTGATTATTGATGAATACTCCCGCTTTCCATTAGCAGAAGATCTTTCATCTATCACTAAAGAAAGAGTCATCAAGAGATTAGATGGCATCTTTGTGACATGGGGTACTCCCGTGATTTGCAAATCTGACAATGACCCATCTTTAAACAGTTGAGAATTCTTTTCACCCATCTTAACGTGAATTATCCGAAGAGCACACCTCTTTGGACACAGGCTAACGGCCTTGTCTAATGTTTTATGAGTACATTAAAGAAAGCTGTTCAGCGTGCTACACTGGAAAAGCTTTGACCTTAACACATTGTCTTGAATTCTCCCCTACAAGCTTACAGTTCTACTCCTCACTCGACCACAAGTGAAAACCCTGCCATGTTGATGTTCGGAAGAGCAATGATGACCAAGTTACCTCAAGGGACCATTTTAGGTGTGGGTTGCTGCATTTTAATGGTATAGGGAGAGAAGTTATCGGGTAATAATGAAGTAATTATTTATTAATGTATTATTAATTATTTAATTGATTATTGATTATGTAAATAGTGTAATTATTATATTTTTCAGTTTTATTTTAGGTGCAGGCTGCTGGGTTTGTAGGGGTATAGGATGGGAAGTTAATTAGTTAATAATCAATTAACAATTTATTAATCTATTATAAATTGACTATTAATTCTGTAAATGGTGTAATAATGATATTTTTAGGTATATTTTAGGTGTGGGTTGCTGGGTTTGTAGGGGTATAGGGTGGGAAGTAAATAGACTAATAATTAACAATTATTGACTAATTTATTAATAATTATTTAATCAACTAATAATTATATAAATTGTGTTTGACTTTATATTTAATTATATTGTAGGGTTGGACTGTTGGGATTGTAGGCAAGTAAGGTAGGAAGTACATTAAGAAAAAATATTTAACAAATAATGATTTATTTATTATGAAATATTTAATTGATAATTAATCATGTATACTATGTAATTCTGTCCTATTTCCATAAAATTTTAATTGTGGGTTGCTAAGTTTGTAGAGGTGCACGGTGAAATGTTAAGTAATAATTAATCAACAAATAATTATTAATTAGTAGTTAAATGAATTATGTAAATTGCGTTATACTTTTTATAGTTATATTTTATGTGTGGGCTGCTAGGTTTGTAGGTGTATAGTGTGGGACATTAATTAAACAATAAATAACTATTATTTGTAATTGATAAATAATTATTAAATTGTTTAATAACCATGCAACTTGTTTAATTCTTTTTTTTTTTTTATTATGTAGACTTTTTTTGTTAATTAGTATTCATGTTAAGAGTCTTATATTTCTTTGCATAGACTGGAGTCGGAACAGTAAATGTAACCCTTCCGAGGTCCAATGCTTTCCCTACTGTTGTATAGAATGGATTGTGAAAAGTAAATAATACCCTTTGCTCCCTCCGAAGTTCAATGCTTTTCCTACTGTTGAACTGACTGGAGTAGGAATACTATGTTTTACCCCATTGAAGTCCAATGCATTCTCTACTGTTGCATTGACTGGAGTGGGAATAGTAAATATCAGCCCCTCCAAAGTCCAGCGCTTTTCCTACTGTTTCACAGACTGGAGTAGGAATAGTAAATATTACCCCTCTGAAGTCCAACACTTTCCCTTCTGTTGCACAGACTGGAGTAGGTATAGTAAATCTTAAACCTCCGAAGTACAATATTTTCCCTACTTTTGACCTGTTTGGAGTGGGAAGGGTAAATGTAACCCCTCTGAAAGCTTACACTTTCAATTTTGTTGCATAAACTGGAGGGGGTAACAATATATCTGTTATTGTCAGACTCCAACGTTTTTCTTGATATTGTTGAAATATATATAGTTCACTATAATTTATTTACTTTTAATTTTAACTTATTTGTGTGTGTGTATATATATATATATATATATGTACTTATATTTAATTGTGATAATAATTTGAGTGAATGTCTGTTTTTGGATTTTATTTTTTTATATTTTATTAATTTGGTAATTTATTTAATGGTTTACAATTAATTTGTTAATTTTTTTATGATACATAGACAAATATATGCCCCAAGGGGGGCAGAAAGCCATCTAGATACCAGAAGATTTGTTTTAAAAAAGAGGGTGGGGGTATGGCCATACTCCCACCCCAAATAAATGGGAACAAATTTGTTCTGCCCACTGGTGGGCAGATGAGACAATTACCCTCGATTCACTCTCCGGGGGGTCAGAAAGCCTACGAGATGCTAGAGAATAAAAAAATTAAAAAAATTGTGGGGTGGTGGCTACCACCCAGTAGGGATATGGTTATGCCCCCACCCCAAGTGAAGGGGGAAACAGTCATTCGCCCCCACACACACTAAAAGATCTTATCCCAGTGGCAAGCAAGAGGACATTTGATTATTTGGGTTTTGATTTTACATTTGGGCCATGAGAGCTTGGCTAACTCTCAAAATTGTCCCACTTGGAATGGTGAGGGCTGCACTTTTTGGACTTTAGGGTACAGCCATCTAGAAAAATCTACGAGACCTAGACACATATGCAAACTAAGAATCTGAGTGAGTCCAGGGTGGTGTGCTTCACATGCACCCTGCACCATTTTCTTACCCACAATGCCCTGTAAACCTCCAACTTTACTTCAAATCACACATTTTCCCCACATTTTTGTGATGCAACCTTCCAGAATATGCACAAAATTCCTACCACCCAGCATTGTCGCATCTATACTGATAGAAATTCTGCCCCACTTGTCAACCTGAAAAAGTTTTTTTTCAAACTGCCCTTTTGGACCTGCTTTGATTCCCCCTTAGTTTTGACATTTTTGGCTCTTCCCTGTCACAGGCACATGGCCCACCTACACAAGTGAGGTATTAGTTTTTATCGGAAGACTGAGGGGAACGTTGGGTGGTAGGAAATTTGTGCCAGTGCAATGACCCCACAAAGAAATGTAAGGAAAGTGTGATTTTTAGCTAAATTTGAGGTTTCCTGGGGATTCTGGGTAAGAAAACACTGAGGGATCTGCATAATTCACAACTCCTTGGACTCCCTCGGGTGTCTAATTTTCAAAAATATCAGGTTTGGTAGGTTTCCCTAGATGGCTGCTGAGCCCAGGACCAAAAACGCAGGTGTCCCCCCGCAAAAACAGTTAGTTTTGTAATTGATAATTTTGATGTGTCCACGCAGTGTTTTGGGGCATTTCCTGTTGCGGGCACTAGGCCTACCCACACAAGTGAGGTACAATTTTTATCAGGAGATGTGAGGGAATGCTGGGTAGAAGGAAGCTTATGGCTCCCCTCAGATTCTAGAACTTTGCAGCACCGAAATGGGAGGAAAATGTGTTTTATTTTGCCAAATTTTGAGGTTTGCAAAGGATTCTGGGTAACAGAACCTGGTGAAAGAACCATAAGTTACCCTATCCTGGGTTTCCCTAGGTGTCTAGTTTTCAGAAATGCCCAGGTTTGCTAGGTTTCCCTAGGTGCCGGCTGAGCTAGATGCCAAAATCTACAGCTAGTCACTTTCCAAAAAACACATCAAATTTCAATGTAAAAATGTGATTTGTCCATGTTTTGTTTTGGGGCGTTTCCTTTTGCTGGCACTAGGCCCACCCTTACAAATGAGGTACCATTATTTTTCGGGAGACTTGAGAAACACAAAATAGAAGAACAGTTGTTATTGCCCATTGTCTTTCTCTCCATTTTTTCCTTCCAAACATAAGGCAGTGTGTAAGAAAGAAGTATATTTGAGAAATGCCCTGTAATTCACAGGCTAGTATGGGGACCCCCGAACTCAGAGATGTGCAACTAACCACTGCTTCTCAACACCTTATCTTGTGCCCATTTTGGAAATACAAAGGTTTCCTTGATACCTATTTTTCACTCTTTATATTTGACAAAATGAATTGCTGTATACCTGATATGCAATGAAAACCCTTTGCAAGGTGCATCTCATTTACTGGGTACCTAGGGTTCTTGATGAACCTACAAGCCCTATATATCCCCACACCCAGAGAAGTCCAGCAGACGTAACAGTATATTGCTTTCAAAAATCTGCCATAGCAGGAAAAAGTTACAGAAGAAAAAGTGGACAGAAATGGCTGTTTTTCTAGCTCAATTTCAACATTTTAAACAACTTGGGGCCCACCGCGTGGCACAGGGTGCAATGGCCATGCCTAGGGGACACTGGACCCCTGTGCTGGCCATTGTGGTGGTGGGCATGACTCCAGTCTTTTTAAAGACAGGAGTCATGTGACATGGATGGTTTTTCATCAGAAAATGACACTAGGCTGGTTAGAGGCATTTTCTTTGCCTCTAACCAGCCTAACGTCATTTTTTGGTGCAAAACTCCCTTCACCCATACCGCCACCCCCACCCGGCTCAATTCAATTTTTTTTTATGCTAGCTCTCCCTTTGCACCATCTCGCACATTCCATAAATATAGCTCAAGCCGGTGCTAATGTTTTTGATGCAAAACCCGCGTTAGTGCAGTTTTTCATCAAAAAGTATAAATTTGCCCCTGAGTTTGGTGTGGGTGCTGCGTATTAAAATAACATATGGGTTTAGAAGCGCTGAACTTGCTTGTGCATCCAGATGTTTTCAGGCAACAATAAACAGGTCAAGATAACTCTGGTGAATAATGTTACTGCTGGTGAGAGATCCGAATTTTGTCTAGTGGCGGTTTTTACTCATCATAAAGTAGCACAGAGGAATAATGTGCCTGCTGCAAAGAATGTGTAGGATGGAGATCCGAAAACTGTGAGTGAACTATGAGTAGCGCTTCCACAAAAAAAAAAAAAAAGAAATGTATGTCAGAGAGGGGTTATGGAGAGGTGAAAGACACTGTTGGATTGTGGTAGTGAAGGACTTTTTGAAGAAGGAGGTCGTGAGGGGCCGCCAAAAAAGACTTGCATCAGGAGCCACCAGCGCTAAAGCTGGCGCTGTGTGGGGGCCCCCTTCATGTTTTTTGCAAGGGGGCCCCTTGAAGTTTTGTTACGCTACTGATTGTGTGACAGAGATAGAGCAGGGCAGTGCCATATCTACAGAGTTAAAGCACTCTACTGTTTTCTCCCTAGTGCTGCCATGCAACTTTGCTGCCAAGCACCATACACACACCTTTCTGCCATAGTACAGGGTTGTGTGTGTGAGTCTAGCATAGATTTTCTACTGGAAGCGTTACCTTCCAGTACAAAATACTATGCCAAGACACTGTTATAACTTTTCCTACTTTATGTGCTATGCAGTGCAGCACACATGAAAAGTTGGAAACTGAAGGAGAAATTAAAACGTGTCTCTTTTGGATGCAAAACCCTGTCTCGAATTTTTAGTAGATAGGATTTTGCATTAAAAACCATGGAAGTTGCATAGGAATGCCCATGTACCATCCATGGAATACCTCCTTTGTGCTAAGTAATGCAAAGCATTGCTTTGCCCTGTTTTGGGTTACTTTCAGTCTACTTTCCCCTGCAAAATCAGTTTCGCACTGGAAAGTAAATCACTAATAAACATTATGTGCTGATTTGCGCCATTCCAGTGGAAAATGATCGTACAATTGGCCCCAAGTGTGCAAAATAAAACATATACTCACTGCCAGCTCTTCCTTGCTGCACAGGGCATCGTGACCTCCATATGGACAGGGGCAGGATCCTCCATTGCAGTCTGTACTCCCTTAGTGGGTCATTTATGCTTGGGGTCCTCTATCAAGGACCATATTTTGGTGGCAGACAGTTTGCACTTCTCTCGGACGGCTTTTCACCCGAGGGGCAGGATCTGAGGTATGGCTCAGATGCAAGGGGAACGGTATTCCCTAATTTGCATGGGACCACACTCTCATGCATATTAGAAAACATACACTTCCCAATGTATAGTCACTAACTTTGCATGCCAGTAACCAGAGGCGGCCCCACAAACACCTGAAGCTCTTTCTTTTCAACCAAATTGCCCCTAGGATTTAACATTGTCTCAGATACTATTTGCACTCCAACTGCAATGTCCTTAACACTGCTCCAGTTCAGCTCATATGTACGCAAGGGGTATTTGGAGGGTGGAGAGGTGGGCTAATCCCTAGTTCTTATTCTTAGTAGCTTGATGCAAGTGACTTCTGAGGGGTCAGAAATGTTGGCATACTTCTAAGCTCAGCGTCCTCTAGTGTGTCCCTACCACGTTCCCAAAGTGGCCTCAAGCCCCCCCAGAGTGCACAGCCCTAGTCAGGGGTAGACAATTAGGCACTAACATGAGCAACCACTCTGTCAGCTTGGAGTTAGGCCTAAACATCTTTCTTCTCCTTGAGTCTTTCTATCTCTTTATGGCCTCAAAGAGCTCTGGGGTAGCTGAAAGCTAAAAAGAGAGACACAAATCTAATATACAAAAACTTTATCACCTCATAAAGCAAAATCAACAGCCCAAACAAATGTATTTCAAAGATGTTTGATTTTAATGTACAACAATATTTTAATTAACAATTATCAGTTTATCAGTTTCCAAAACTGCCTAGTCTAGTACATACAAAACAGTAATATAATAACAAGAAAGTGGATTTGCAATGATCTTAAACAGATACAGAAAACTAGCACATAAGAAAAACATATAAACTAAATATCTGCAATGTATCAATATAAAAATTAAAGCTGAAAATAGCCTTGAGTTCAGCCTCACAAATTGGTGGACTTACTCGAGCAGACAGTGACAAAAAAGTCTATTGTTATTGAAAGGAACCTGTTTCACCTAGGGATAGGAAAAACATTTTTATGTTAAAACTGTTTGAGTAGAATGGGTAGAAGGCCGCATACATAGTCGGAATGAACCGCAGCACAATAGAAAGTTATATCCTGTCAGTGGGGAAATGATAAATAGAGGAGTGTCAAGATGACCAGAAGATGATTGATGAATGTGGAAATTTGACACGTTTTTGTGTTCAAGATTGTGGTAATCTGGATAAAACAGGAATCAGACAGTATGTAGGATCAAATAAAACTATGAGGAACTCAGTCAGGAACACAGGACAGATCATTACACCATATTAGAGTATATGCTCTAGTGGCTAAATAAAGGCTGCGGCTCATGGAGACCTAAGTTCTAATGTCGTCTTTCCTGGTTGCCCAGATTGGGTAATTTTGTCAAATTGCTTCATGTTTTGTGAATTGACTTCTTAAAGACCCAAGGAAGTAATGCCTTAGGTAAAGGTGATCCCACGATTAAGAGTTATATGCGTAAAAAAGCGGGAAATTTACAGACACCTTCAATCATAATAAATTAGTATTTGGTAAACAACAACTAGGATAAATAGCTAAGTGTTTCGAGTAAATTCGAAAACAACATCACAACATGGACAGAAGACACTTTCTGTGATCCCTGCACTAATTTTCTTACAGCATTTCAAAAATGATTTTACAAGATTGCCAAATAAACTAGCATCATCATTTCCTTTGCTACATGAAAATGCATTCCAAAAATTTAAAATCTGCTAATACTCAACTTTTGCTTGTTACTGGTCCTATAAAACCTAAAACTAGGAACAATGACAATAAGTGATTTAAATGCTTTGTGGACACATTTTTGTTGAAGTAAAACCTTCAGTCACAAGCCAGTCACACAGTCACAGTGTAAGCCTCAAAACTGAAGTTGGTGTCGTGTTCAGTAAACTTAGCCAACATAGCAAATGGATTGGGAGGAAGAAGAACTTCATAAATGCTAAGGTTTGTAATGGGGTGTACAACTTTTTGGTTGAATTATCTCAACCTTTGAAGAATGAGCAGTCTTTTCACTAATAGAACACTGAGTTAGTTTCCCATTGGTTTGGAAATTGAACAACCCAAGTATAATTTTGACCACTATTGAAAACAAAATCTAAATTTACATTTGTACTATGCAACTGTACTGATCATCTTATCTGTGTTAATTACCATTACTATTAATTTTGACTGAGCTAGTGGGAATGTTTTTTTATGACCCTGATGTTTTCCAGAATTTTGCAAAAATCCAAACTATAGGTTTGAGAACAGTAAAAGAATTTGAAAATACTATTGAAGTACAAAAGTGTTTAATGTTGGAGGTGATAGTCAATGCCTATGCTTGTACACATTACATCTTGTTCTTAAACTTTTGACTAGTATTCTTAAATGTTTTAAATAAATAGACATTCCTTTGCTGTGTTATGATCTACTTGTACTACATCACTACAAAGCATCACTTTTTCACAGGACTTGAGTTTCCAAAAGTGACAAATACAACACCAGCTTCGTTCGCACTGCCATTCGAGTGATAGTCTTCCCCAATGTTGTGCAAATGCCTCCTTAAAAGAGGGGACGCGGTTACGCTGTACTTTGTTGGAGCTGAGACAGCTTCATAAGTAGAGGTTGATTTAGAATCAGATTTTTTTGTAACAGTTTTAGAAGATTTTGATGTGACTATTTTGTTTCCAAACTGATCATATTCTTCATATTCCTCTGTCACAATTGTTGTCCCAATGACTTTGGGCAACTCAGGAATTGTCTTGAGTTCCAGGACGCTTTTTTGGCGCCTTTGGTTTAGTGGACTGCTAGGCATATTGGGTTTATATTCACAGGAGACACCTCCTTTGTTGTTAGCAGGACATCCCTGTGAAGCCTCAGCGTAAGAGCCTGTGCCACAACCGGTAGAGCAGGAACTGAGTTGTGGAGGCTTCCTGGCTGCAGATTCAATAGAAATATATGAAGGGGATACTGGCGAATTCCCTCGCTGTGGAACACTGTGCACTTCCAACTCCTGTTTCGTTATCTCATGCTTTTCTGTCAACTTCTCACCATCTCCATTTTTACCCTCAGTAACTTGCACTCCTTTCTCTGGTTTTGCTTTGCTAGACACTATGCTGATCTTGCGGATGTTATTGGTGGCTGAGGGACTTGAAGTACACCCAAGAGATTCCTTGAAAAGGCCTGAAAGACCAGCAATGTCAGATTCAGATTTCAAATTTGAGACTGAATAAAGAGCTTTCTTGATAGCCTCCTCAATGTCAAGCAGCCTCGCCAATGTCTGCTCTTTCAAGTGGATAATTTCAGTGCTGGCCTTTTCAAGATCCCCAAATGCAAGTTCAACAGAGGACACATTTTCAGTGTCATCCTTTGCACCTCCTTCAGAAAGTGTGAGTTCGCCTTGATCTTTGATATTTGGCTGGTGAACTGTATCCTGTCCACTCACCACCCATTTAGGAACATTTTCGAAGAGTCCCTTCAGCGACTTGACATCCACCTTGGAAGTCTCCTCTTCATATTCCTCAACCTTAGACAAAATTTTCTGTAGCTCTTCCTGCTTTCGCAGATTTTCATAAATGTCCATCGCTGCCTTCACATTGCCCTTCACAATTTCATCTTTGTGAACTGACAGTCGCTTACGACGTTCATCTTCTGACTCCCTACATGGCTTCTGTCTCATTATTACCTCCTGCTTTTTAGCCTCTACCTGACACAAATGAACAGTCTCTTGTGGCATGGATTCCTTAAGACTGCCCATCAAGCTTTGTTGTCCAACATTCTTTAGAGTTTGAAGGTCACTTTCCTGTGATTGCTTGAAACATGCAGTGTCTGTAAACAGCCGATTTTGCTTTTCGTGATTTAGTGTCTTTGAAGTTTCCTGGGCACCCTTATATTTGGAAGTCTCTATAACGTGCACATTTGCTTTCCCAGGCATCACATTTGTCCCTTGTGTCACTACGACACCTTTCTTCATTGCACATACTTGATTAGTTTGAGAAGAGCATTGCTCTTCAAAATGGCTGAAAGCCGCATGAAAATTGTACGGGACTTCATCCTTTGTCGCACTGTGCTCCAGGCCTGACTGTAAATTGTCCTTAAATTCCTGAGTAGGACAGAGGGATTTAGGGAAAAATAAGTTCTCTTTATTAGATGCTTTTACTACATTTTCAACTTTTTTAATATTTTTGTAACTCCCCAGATCATGAAGCTCTTTTTCTTGGTGGATTACTGCCTTGTTCTCTTCCTCTTTTCTTTTTTTATATTTTTCTTCTGCAATTTGAAGTGGTGTCTTATCTTTCTCCATTTTTAATTCTGTGGTTTGATTTTCTCTGACATCCATTGGAGAGTTGGAGGAGGAAAGATTTCTGGAATGCCCTTCCGTTTGCTTGGAGTGCTGTGCAGAAATGCAAGGTTTTGACTGGCATGAGGGCATTACTGACTTGGTATCACTTATGGCTGCTAGCTCAGGAGAGGAAACAGAGGCAATTGGTGGTGCTATTTTAACTCTGTTGTCAGTAAACGGACCTCGCCCTGCATTTCCTATAAGATGTGCCGGCTTTGGAGGAATAGCAGGTTTTTTGTTTGTCTGCCCTCTCGTTGGAGTCGCAAGTGCTTGTTCTGACCTCCCCACTGTTCCACTTGCCTTTGAAAAAGTAGAATTTTGGGCTTGATGAGTCAATGTGGGTGTATTTGGCAAGCATTTCTGAGTTCTTTTTCCATCACTTGCTTGCTCGGTACAGTTTTCTCTTGCCTTTGCCGGTGTCAGACAGCATTGATTTTCCATCACAGAAGCTGAAGAAGGAGGAAAGCCATTATCAGACGGTGATATGGGCATTGAAAGCGCCTGTTTCCTAAGTGCCTGATCATTAGAGCTTTGCTTGCAATCTGAATAGGATCTCCCTGCATTTTTATAAATCATAGCAGCTTTAAAATCTCCCTTGGAAACATTTATGTTTGACTTTTCCAGAGATTGGAGCGCAGCCTGCAAGTTACCTCGAACAACATCCTCTTTTTCTACTTCTTTCTCTTCTGACGTCGCACTCTGCAGTGCTCTAATAGCTGCCTTTACATCTCCTCTTACAACTTCCTCTGGTTCTACCTCTTCATGCACTGACATTGCATTATAATCAGCTTCAATAAATGGATTATAAAAGTTTTTCACAGGCTTGGCTGTATACACACCATCTATAACTCTACTATTTGCGCCAGGCGCTATTTTACTTTCCTGGCAAGCGTCGCATAGCAGTTGCCCCTGCTCTGCCTCAGAAGCACTAACCTTTTTTGAGGACATCATTGTCTTCTGCACACTGGAATAAGACTTGTGCTTTTCTTGGTGGGTGACCACACTTTTGGTCTGTTGCTTCAAGATGGCACCTTCTTGGCGTGAAGATTGCGCGGACATCTTAGCTCCATTCTCTTCACTTTCAGAGACTTGTTTGGTGGAAAGGTGTATTTCTTCGTTGCTTTTGTGCAACTTATTTTTGACTTGCTTTTGTATGCTTTCAGCTTCTGCTGTAGCTTGTCTGAGACTCTGAAGTGCTGCTTGTAGTTCACTCCCAACTGGGTCATCTATGACCGGCTTTATGAGGCTAGCATCCAAAATCGGGCATGGTGTGTCCTTGGCTGCAAAGCCTTTTGGTATTGTGCTTTTGGCAGGGATGGTTCCTGGGTACTTATCTTCTATTTTTTCTATATTTCTTGAGGTAATGGCTTCTGATCCCACCTTCGTACTTTCTTTTATTGCTATCTTGCATGTCTGTGTCCCTCCTTTCTTTTCGTTTGATAAATTATCCTCTATCGAGTTGATGAGCCCAGGTCGGCCAAGAAATTGTGTAGTGCAACTAGAATGGATGTCGTCAAGTATACCTTTACTTGCCGAAGGACATTTTGCTAGCTTGTCAGTTGTAACAAGCCTTTTGATTCCTCTGATTTCAGCATTTACCTTATCTGGAACTATGATTTTGGATTGCTCCATGTCATGTTTATTGTGGTTTATAATTTGTTCCTCATCTCTACAGGTTCTTTCCTCTATTTCGTCTTGGGAAAAATCAATTAAATTAATTTCAGATTCCTCCTGTAGACTTTTGAGATATCCCAGGTCCCCTTTCTCAATGCAGGTTGTATAGAGTTGCACATTTCCTTTTTCATTGTCTTCACGCTTAATGCTTGTGGAAAGTTTTTGTTCTTGAGTGGATGCAAGCAAAGTTCCTATAGTTGATTTCACATCGCCTTTAACAGCTTCTTCTTGAGCAATTTTGTGGGTATGTTGCTGTACGAGAGAGTAGATGGCAATTTTGATCATTCCTGATTCAGTCTCTTGCATTACAATTCCCTTTTTGACAGAGGAATTTTGGTTGAGAAGAATATTGAGAGCCCTTGACATGTCCTTCCTTACCTCTTCTCTTTGTAAATCAGATTCAGTTTGAGTGAATAGTTGCAGGGAACTTACTCGGATTCCGTTCTCATTCTCTTCAACTAAGGTTGCCTGGTTCTCCACGTTGGACCTGTGAAGTATTTGCTGCATAATCCGCCCTAAAGTTCCCCCCACAATCTCTTGCTTTAGAATTTCTGGAGCTTGTCGGTTTTTAATTTGGTATTTTGCCATTTTTACATTTTCAATTTCATTCCCTTCAATAATAATCCCATCATATTGAAGAGCACTGCAGGCACACAGTGCTATCAAGGTTTCCTTTACATTTCTTTCCATTATCTCTGTTTCTGTACTGTGTGTGGATTCAAATTTATCCAGTGGCGTGCTCTCAAATAACCAGGTTGTGCTTTTGACATCAGCTTGAGGCATCACCTCTGGAGCTTCTTGGTTTGGAAAAGCTTCACAGTCTTTCAAACTATCTATGGGCTGAGTCTCAAATAACCATGTACATCTCTTCACATCACCCTTTTGGATATCCTCTCTCTGAACTGTTGTTAGGTTAGATGCTTCTTCAGAGTCACCTTTTAAAGAATCAATTGGCTGATTCTCAAACAACCAAGTAGAGGTCCTAACGTTTCCTTGCTGAACATCGCTCACACTCACCATGCGCACATACTTTTTTAGGCTCACCTGCTGGGACTCAAAGAGGTGCTTATTGGATTGCACGTCTCCTTTTAGAATATCATCAATGCTCCTAGTTACTAGGGTTCCTTTATCAGAAAAAGAATCAAGGGGTTCAGTCTCAAATTTCCAACGAGCAGCTCTGACATCCCCTTTATGAATATCTTCCTGGGTAACAGCTCTGATCACAAAGACCTCCTCTCCAGTTTTGATGTGATCAAGTGGTTTGGTTTCAAAGAGCCACTTGGCACCTCGTACATCACCTTTCATGATTTCCTCTTTCTTGACTGAGGTGACTTCGTGGTAGTCTCCTTCCTTGTCTTGAATGGCATAGAGGGGCATAGTTTCAAATAGCATTGTACTAGATTTAACAGACCCTTTAATCACTGTCTCTTCATAAATATCCTTACTCTTGGTTTCTTCAGCCCGTTCATGGATCTGATCTAAGGAATATGTCTCAAACACAAACTTTTTACCACTGACATCTCCTGCCTGGACATCTCTATCACAGTGTACTTCCTGAACACCTTCTGCATTGTTTCCCATGGAATCCATTGGACAGTTTTCAAACATCCATGTAAATTTGTTCACTGATCCTGCTTGAATGCTTTCCTTGTCAGCTGTGTCTTTCAAAGTGACGTTAGATGCATTACCCGCATTGCCCAAGGGCTTGGTTTCAAACATCTCTTTCACCCTGGAAACTTCCCCTGACGGCATTTCCACTCTACTTGAGTATCTGATTATTCTTTTGGATTCTGCAGTGCTCTGGCTACTGATAAGGGGTTCAGTCTCAAACAGATGCTTGGTGGTTTTCACATCAACCCCAAAGAAGGCTTCTTGGTTTGCCGCACTAACTTTCAAATATTGATCTTCGCTTTCTTTCAGTGTGTCCAGTGGCTGGGTCTCAAACAACCAAGTGTATGATTTGACATCAGCCTGAGGTAATTGCTCTTCCTCCTGCTTTGTGTATGTCTTCTCATACAGCATGTCCACTGGCTGTGTCTCAAACAACCACCTGCATTTTTTCACATCCCCTTTTTCAGAGACCTCTGTCTTCTCTGTTGAATCTTTTTCAGTTTTGTTCATTTGGTGATGAATAACATCAATAGGTTGTGTCTCAAAGAGCCATTTTGCTGTTCCCACATTTCCAGCCATAACTTCCTGTTTGGTGATGCCTCTGATGAGGGCCACTTTGGTGGGACTCTCATCAAACTGATCCAAAGGCTTGGTTTCAAACATCCACTTGTAATTTTTTACATCACCACTCATGATTTGTTCTCGGCTAACAGATGTCACTTTGTGGAAGTTTCCCAGGCTATCCTTTATAGCATACAAGGGTGTGGTTTCGAACAAATGCTGGTTGGCCTTAACATTTCCAGCTATTATCTCTTCCTGTTGTGTGGATACATCCTTATCAGGAGATGCAATGCTATCCAGTGGAAGGGTTTCAAACAAATGTTTGAAACATTTCACATCGCCCTTAACAATATCCTGCATCTCGTTGGCTTTGGTGTGATCATCAGAGAAGGTCTTTGCAATATTTGCCAGGGAACAGGTTTCAAAAATATGTTTTCTTTGCTTCACGTCTCCCTTTTCTTCTTCTAACATTTCAACTTTCTGTAAACGTCCCACTTCCAAGTGATTTTTGGCACTCTTTGTAGGCTGAGTTTCAAATAACCAAAGCGTTGATTTGACATCTCCACCAACTACATCTTCTTTGATTTCTGTATCATCAGTTTCATTGCCTTTTAATGAGTCTAGAGCTTGGGTCTCAAAGAGAAGACGATGCTTGGTCACATCAGCCCCCTCAATGCTGTCTGTGGATGCCTGGAAATCAGCTTCATCTATTTGCTCTTTAATGGTGTCCAATGGCTGTGTTTCAAACATCCATTTTGCTGCCTTAACTCCACCTTTTTGTGCCTCTTCTAAAGAAATTCCTCGAATTAGCTGCATTGTGGAAGTGTCCTTATTGATGGTATCTAGGGGTTGAGTTTCAAATAACCAACGCACACTTTTCACAGCATTGCTCTGTATATCTTCACGGCATATGGATTTAATTTCATGTATTTTTCCATTTTTGTCTCTAATAGCACAAAGATTATCTGTCTGGAAGAGCCTGACAGTTTTCTCAACATCACCTTTTGATTCTTGAATTTCAGATTTGAGCTGAAGGAAGCTCCTTTCCTCCACTGATGTGCATCGGCCAATTTCATCCAAGGAATATTTCTCAAAGAGGACTTTGGTACCTCCCACATCTCCTTTTGCCACGGGCTCTCTCAGAACTGCTTTTTGAACATCCATATCTTGTTGGTGCATTTTATTCAAAGAGTCGAGTGGCTGAGTTTCAAAGAGCCACAGGGCTGTGTGCACATATCCCTTGGCCTGGTCACTCTCACACTCAGTAGTAGATTGTGGCAGAAAGTCTCCAATGGATGGCTGGTTTTGAAATTGCAGAGATGTGCTTTTGACATTGCCACTGAGAATGTTTTCTTCCTCTGAAAGCTTCTTGACACCCTGGTGCTCCCCAATGGAGTCAAGTGACCAGTTTTCAAAAATCCAGCGCATGGATTGAACATCACCAGGTACCACTGGGTCTGAGTCAACTGATGTTTGTTGGTTCCCATCATCAGGAGTTAATATTTCAGCAAGGTCGTGAGTCACAGCCTCCTCTAAGTTCTTTCTCAATTCAGGGTGCATGTGCCGATAAAGTCTCTTCAGTTCATTAACTTGGCGCTGCTCGTAAAACTTTGAAAATGATTCTTTTGGAGGAGGCAAAGGCAAGGCACTTGCATCTTGACTTCCAGACAACTCAGCTGAAGGATGGAAGGAGTCTGGAGGTGGTGGTGGTGGGGGCAGATCCTCCTCCACTCCCTTCCCGGCCACAGAAGAAGACATCTGGATATCCATCTCTGCTGACCTTAGAATAAAAGTCAGAATGTCAACATCATCCCTTAATGATGCCCCACACGAATGTTAGTAAACAAACGATGTGGTGGGGGATGAGGGCAACTACAGTCAAACCTGATCCTTTTATGTCCAATAAATTACAATTACATACAATTTGTGGTGATGTCTCTTCAGACAAGATCTGATACTTCAGAGAATTGTAATACAGGACAACAATTTCGTTTACCAAAACTATCTGTATCCAAGTCAGACTGTAATTGCACTAAATTTACATTATAACAAGCAAACTACGGGTAAGTATTAGTAGGAAGTCCATAAGTTTACTTTCTATACACAAAACAAAACTCGTATCCTCCACAGCAAAGCATTCTCCAACCCGATGATGTTAAATTGTTAAATCCACACAATGCAGTGTTAGATAAAGGCCATTAAATCAAGCTGTTCCAAACCTGAAAGTCTGAAATAAAGTGTTCCACATCAATGATTCCAATGAATGCTTTGAATGGCAAGAATGAGCTTAAGATTTAGAGCACCACATAAATTTTGTAGATTGCCATTATGTTCATTTCTGTTTACTTATGTATTTGTTTATTTATTTATTTTTTGCCTTGAGTTGTGGCCTCTGTGCTGCACTTCCCACAACGCAAATTTACCACTTTTCAACTCTTTTTCTAAAATACTTCGGACATTTCTAAAAGTGGGCTTTGCTGGGAAAACAACTGATGTATCTAAACCACTCCTCCATAGACTAGGGTAGCAATTGTATTATAAATCATTGTATTTTGTCGGTTTCAAGTACTCAAATTGTTCGTAGTGGGATTCTAGTCTTAAGTATACTTTTTGGATTGTGTGTCTGTAGGAGGTCATCAGTACTTTCCATTTGAGCGCAACTAACCCAATGCACCATTTTGTTGGTGTGCACATGCACACTCCCATGACAATGAGTCTAAGGGGTCTTCTTTGCAAAATGATTTGTAATTTAGGGAGGGAGATAACAGATGAGAAATGGAAAGAGGACATAGAAAAAGAGAGACAGAGGGAGCGAGAGTGTGACCGAGAAGGAGAGAGGGAAAGAGAAAGTAAAAAAGTGAATTATGCATTAAAATCAAGGCACTGAAAACTGTGTACCGAAGTACGCTTTAGGCTTCACATTTACCAATTTTCTTTAGCCTTTCTTTGATTCATATGCACACAATATCCAAGAATGTAGAAGCTTTTCCAAAGTGCGGTAACTCAACTCGACGAGTTTATCGTACAGCCTTAGCCTTTACAATATAAAACCCACCTTCTTTCACATAAATGTCCATACACTGACCTGCGACTAGTATTATTCCCACACTAATATTATTCAGACAGTTATTAAAAATAACTGAATGACTATTATTAGTGCAAGTCTTAGACCCTCCTTACAAGTTGCACGTGAATGGGGCGCATTTATCACATGTACCGTGCAGCTACATGTTAAACCCCATGGAAGGGGGACTTGTTGGGTAAAAAAAAAAAATTCTAACCAATAATACCAAACAGAATTCCCAATTCCGTTGGGTTTAATGCAAACATTTCCCCTTGCTCCCAGTAGGTGATAAATGTATGCAGGGAAGACTGGATGGGGTGGAGGGAGGGGGACTGAGGAGTAGGGGAAGGAATGGGAAGGTTATTTAGAGCATTCAATACTTACTCCCGTCTGGAAAAAAAATGGAGAATGAGGTTTGGCTACTTGAAAGCCTCACTGTGTGGAATTGCGGCATGGTAAACTTTTAACTGACCCAGTTAAAATCAGGCGTAGTGGGATTCCATGAGGCAATTCTGCTTCTCCTGGCTCGGAATGAGGGTCTAAATAAATTTTAGATCAAAAAGGCCACTGCTGGGGCAAAACTATTTTGACTGACTAATTAAATACCAAACCATGTCAAATAGAGAACAACAGACCTGCTTTATGTTTCAGTATGCTATGAACAATGAATGCCACGTAGCATGAGAACTCACTCAAAGAGTATGGCACAAGAAACTCACTCAAAGAGTATGTCACTAGAATGTATATGTGGGCGTGCGTAGGTGGATGCATATATTCGTGTTTGTGTGTCTCAATGGGGGATGTAAATGCGCTATAAGGCCAATTATTGTGCCTGAATTAATAGTTAATTTCAAATTGGAGATATAGTGGAACACTCACGCTTAACTGATTTTTCATTAACTTGTACTAGGTTCATGCGAAGACAAAGAGAAAACCCAAGTTAATCAGATGGCA
Organism: Pleurodeles waltl; assembly: GCF_031143425.1. Classification (NCBI taxonomy): domain Eukaryota; kingdom Metazoa; phylum Chordata; class Amphibia; order Caudata; family Salamandridae; genus Pleurodeles; species Pleurodeles waltl. Next base: position 603,717,612 of record NC_090449.1, read on the forward strand.
AAGGGTCTGCTTATCCTGAGACAAACTTAGCGATCTAGAAAGAAAACAAAGTGGCAGATTTATGAAAAGTGGCGCTGCACATAGTGCTGCACCACTTTTCTAGCACCCCTTAGTGACCCCCTAATGCCACCATGTGTGCGCCAAAGCTAAGATACGGCGCACCATGGCGGTAGTTAGGGAACCAGCATCAAAACTTTTTACCCTAGTTCGGAGCTTTGCAGGATTAGCGTCAAAAATGTTGACGCTCATCCTGCAAAGCGCATTGAGGCCCATTGTAAACAATGGTGTGCCTCTTTTTAACGCCTGCTCTGAGAAGGCTGTAAAAGTGCTGAAAAAAATGACGCAAGGAAATCTCTTAGATTTCTTGGCCCCATTTTTTGGGCCGCCCAACGGGGGAACACCCCCTTTGCATACATTATGCCTGGCGCAGGCATAATGAAGCGCAAAGGGTTACCAAAGTAACGCAATGCATGCATTGCACCACTTTGTAAATTTGGTGCAGCAAATTTGGCCTCATTGGGCCACATTAGTGTAAAAAAAATGATGCTAATGTGGTGCAAGGAGGCGCTAGGGGCTCTTAAATCTGCCCGAAAATGTGGAATTAGAATTAGAAAGCGTGTTAATAGTCACTTTAATGGTAACTGGGGTAAACCGTGGTTTCCTAACACCCAGAATTTCTACGTTTAAAATGTTCTGTCTGTAAAGCATCATATTTAAAAAATACTTTGCTTGCCACTTTTAACGTTATCTGGCATTTACTTAAGGGAGTTATTAAACAAAAAACCGACATATTTCCATATTCAATGGCATCACTGAAGAATACTTTCTGATTATTAATAATTAAATCAAATTTGGGAATTGCTTGAGATAACCCTGAGGATTTGTATGGTCAGATCGTGTTAAAAAACGCACAATACTGTATCACTGCAAACAAAATGTTATGATATTGATTTTAACTCTGAACAAACTGTGTTAGTAAAACAAATTACATCACACACTTCCAAAAACACTTGTGAAGAACGTCATGCTTGATGTACTGTGCAGTCAACTGTAGCACATATTCTCAAATGTGAATATTAATGCTGTATGACAAGAGGAACGTGGAACTTTTTCCGGTTGAATTGCCACGTCGTGCAAACTCCGTTGTGCAATTCAATGTGTAATTGGTGTCACCAGAATGTGTCATTTTAAAACGCTCTCAGGGGCTTAGCTTCCAGAGTGCAGAAGGTGCAGTGACACCGGGTCCCAGAGTCCTGAGGGGGCCTACTGACCCCTAATTATCGCTGTATTTTAAAATTCAAAAGGTACCCAGCGGACCCATTTCCTTGCTTGCACTAAGGCGCATGACACTGGCTATGCTGCTGACCAGGCCAGACCTTTGGGTACCACCTTATTTGAGAGAGGACCCTTCCTGTCTCACATAACAGGGGAATAATGAAGGAGATCATCAGCGCCCCCTCCCCCTACCATAAATAACATGAAAGGATACCAGCATATATGCTGCAGACTGTGCTGCATAAGAAACCAATTAAATGTAGGATATTTGTGGCAGTTTTGTGGCATGAGGCACCAAAACGAAAAGGTTTAAAATGCTTAGCATGGCCTTCCTGGGCTTGTAAAAGGGCTCTCTTGAAGACACTGCAGGGAGGAATCCACATCAAAATAATTAAAATATTTGGGCGGTAACGCCCCATTTAGAGGATTCTGGTTAACGTTATCTTTCACAAAGTATAATTTCTTTTAATTTAGATGGAGTTTTCTTTTTTCCTGGTGTGTGGCTTGTTCACTGCTTCTGAGTATTTTGCTCGATCCCAGTTTACCAAAGCTGCATTGCTTCCAGGCCATCTGAACTGGAGCAGAAACCGAATAGGGATAGATAGCTGCCCACACTTGGCACTTGTCGTATGCGGGGAGTGCCATGCTCCTCAGAAGGTGCCAGCATCACTCCAGCTTGCTTGCACCACTACTCTGGCGTTAGGGGTATTTAATATCGCATTTAAATTTATCATTTTGATGATTCAGTCTCGATTTTACAAACAGCACTTTAAACTGCAATGAGCTGCATACATTCAAATGAAGCATTCGTGAATACTACACAAATTAGAACAATGCATAATGTGGAAGAAACCAATTGTCAACCACATTTTCAGAGCTTGATCCAAACCCAAAATGGATGCAAACTCTAAGGTCACTGCGAATAGAAGTAATCCTCCCTGCTGCAGTGAATAATGTTCAACATGGGCTAAGCTCCATGGGTTAGGCAAGGGTTTCTATTCTACAATTTCGGTAGTGCATTTGAATTGCACGTTTTAACACCATTTAATTCTATCCCAATTAAATATAAATGTTTTTATCATAATAGACAAAGCTGTGATTTAATTCTTAAGTGCATTTTCTCACAAGCCAATCTGCTTTCTAAAAAGTGCTCAGTTGCATAACAATGAAGAATTGTCTAGGTTTAGACTAAAAGAGGCATTGGAAAAATGTCCTACCTTCTTTAATTGTGAATTATTGTTAGCCGAAGCAGTGTCCTTTTTTGTCCTTTGCTGGAAAACACAAAAAGTACACAATTGGCATCTTTATTGTGAAATCACACTGGTCAGCAATGGCTATTCTATAGCAGTAAATGCTTGCAATTTATTTACAAAAAAATGAAGACGCCAATGCACATGCACAGTCACAATTACTTAATGTGTGCCAAGTTCCCAGAATTTGAGGAAAACAGAAAGGTGATTGGTGGACAGCATGCAAAACTCTAAGCGATTGGATATTGCTCGGGCTGCGTTCCATTCCATGGTTTTTCGCCCACAAGGTCACTTCAGACAGAGATCAGTCATATGCAAAACAATCCTGGTCCTGCTCCGTGTTTCCCCAGAATGTGATATAAATGTATGCATTGCGAAGGCAAAAGTAGACAAGGTACATCCTCACCGCATTACATTGACCTGCCATTACATTGCTCAATCTAAGTTATATATAGTAAGTTAAATGCAAGGGTTATTTAATTAAAACATGGTGAGGGTAATTAAAATATTCAAAAAATGCTTCTGGTGAGCCCTCCCAGGGGTGATGTAATTGTTACATTGTAGTGGATGCAGCGGTTAAAGTGCATAAAAAACAGAATGGAACTGATCTTTAGAATAATGGGGGCGGGGTCAGCAAGTGTAGGGATGGGTTCTAAGATGCACTAAAAATGAACAAAATATTATGTACCTATTTTGTTGGTCTTTCACCGTCAGGTAACTGCATCAAATTAATGCATACACCTTAAATGAAAAATAAATTCAAGTTAAACTAATAGGTGGGAAATGCACTCTTTTACATTGTTAAATCTGTTTGTTAATGTCATCTTTGCAAATGTCTGTGTCTTTCACCAGTGAGTCACCAGAGTGAAACCTGATTGGCGTAGTGGGGAACAGTTATTTGTGTATCTATAATGTTACGTGGTCCCACCCTGTACAGAAAATATGGCAAATATGTAAGTGATTATTTTTAAATGGTATTACATATGGATTTAGATAGACTGCTGCAGAATGTGCAAAAACATTTAGGGGCATATTTAAGAGCTCTTAGCGCCATTCTAATGCCACATTAGCATCATTTTTTTTACGCTAATGTGGCGTGGGAAGGCCAAAAACGCAGTGCCATATTTACAAAGTGGCACAATGCATGCATTGCACCACTTTGTAACCCTTTGCGGTACATTATGACTGCACCAGGCATAATGAATGCAAAGAGGGTGTTCCCCCATTAAGGTGCTGAAAATATGGCGGAAAGAACTCTAACGGTTTTCTTTCCGTAATTTTTTTCTGGTACTTTTAAAGCCTGCTCAGAGCAGGCATTAAAAGGAGGATTCCATTGGTTACAGTGGGTCTCTGGGTGCTTTGCAGGATTAGGATCAAACTAATCCTAATCCTGCAAAGCGCTGAACTAGTATAAAAAATTCTGACGCTAGTCCCCTAACTACCGCCATGATGCGCCCTATTTTAAATACGGTGCACACATGGTGGCGTTAGGGGGGAGCTAAGGGGTGCCACTGTGTGCAGTGCCACTTTTCCTAAATATGCCCTTTAGGGTTTTATTTATAATTTATAAAGTACTACATAACAAATGTTGCAGAACACCATGTTCACCAAACTGACAGTCCACCTCCTCTATTTAGAGTAGGGGGGAATTTCATGTTTCAGTGGTGGGGAACCTACTGGGTACACTGGGGCAACATTACACTGATGGACTTGGGAGTGTCGGAGTAAGTACATTAAACCATCTGTCGAATTTAGAGTTGGTGGTCTAATGTACTTTCTTTTCTGTTTGGGACCACCTGCAAAAGCCAGATGGTCCCGAATAGAAGAAAAGAAAATCAGCCTGCGTTCTGGGAGGAAACTCCAAGCGTCTACACCACGGGAGAAAACACTCAGGGTGTCAGGTTCATTGGTATATATATATATATATATATATATATATATATATATATATATATATATATATATATATCTATATATATATATATATATAGATATATATAGATATATATATGACAGCAGCTCAGCAAACTTTAAGTCCCTTTAGAAAAGCCATCCTCATGGGGGTTTCTTTGAAGGCACAGAGATCTCTCTGTCAGGCTGACAGAGATCTTTAAATATGGTGAGCGATAGTCCCCTAGGGATGACTGAGGTAATGGCCTCTGCTATCCTGGCAGATGATAGGCTACCCACCAAACTCTAAAGGAGTCCCTTAGTGTTTCAGGCAAAACAAGTGCTTTCAGTGTTTGTTTTTATGTATACAAAATCTTACTGTACCTATGCAAACATTTCTCATAAGAGACCATTACAAAGATGCAGGTCCATTAAAATAACCCATCTGGTAAGACCCTTAGATTAGTGATCATAAATAATAAACATCTGTCATCATGAAGCTTCAAGTGACTTCATCAGTTCAAGCCTAGGACCCCCTACCTTCGCTTTCAGACAGAGGCACCGGAAGGTCTACATTAACCTTTCAGTAGCAATTGTTTTTTCTAACAAAAACTATTGGAATTGGTTTTGTAAAAATTCTAAAAGCATAGCCAAGTCCTTTCCCATAGATTCTGCCCACTTCGAAATATTAGTGGAGTTGATGTAGTGAAACTGATGTACCCCAATACAACTGCAAAGAATGTAGAAGGTATCAAATCAGGGGGTTTAGTGGTCAAAAAGAGGGGTTCATGTTCAACACTCTAAATGATATTGTCACCTCATCATTATGTTTAGGTTTCAATCTAGAAGGATATCTCATGATGGGGCAGTTACCGGATACATTCGACTACTAACCAGTTTATAGTGACTTAATGGAAGCCCATGTGAAAGGAAATAGCATTTTGTTGGTTAAGAGAAGTGGTTCCCAGCCTTTTGAGTTCTGTGGACACCCACCTTATCATTACTGGAACCCGGGGACCCCCTTGAATCATTACTGCAAGCCGGGACCCAGACCTAAACATTGTTGATGATTTAAACCGTAAAACAATACACAAAAATACAGAAACACGCAGTCCAACAAACACTTTCACAAATGAAAACACATTTAACTGAATTTGCAAACATATAAAATACAAAATAAACATTTTAACTGGAAGGTTGGAGCTTTTCTAAATTCAATTGAAGCCACAAATTGTCCATACTATATTCTGTTTGATGCACCTGCACTGCTCCCACAGATACATTTGAGGATACTAATTTAATTTTTAGCCACCAATTGTAATTTCCTTGAAAGTTACAGTACGTTTTAACATTTACAGTTGTACATTTAGCCAGTGTATTTATATAAACGTTATTAATTCATTAATGGTAGTATATTTTCTAAGCAGTCACAGAGCCCCTGAGGAGGCTTCGTGGACCCCCAGGGCTCCCCGGACCACAGGTTGGGAACCACTGGTTTAGAGAATTAGATTTAAGGAATATATAAAGAATTGTCAAACTCTCTGGGTTCCCTTGGAACTGAAGACGTACATTGCCATTTATATCTTGGGAACTTTCACAAGGGGTCAGGACTCAGAAGAGACGCAAAGCTTTGGAAATTGCCTCTTGTTTTTACAATCTCACTGTTGTGCTGGTATTTTGTGGTCACGTGGGAGTGCTATGTCACCTACAAATATTTCTATCTATATCTATGTTTCTGTTGGTATACTGGAACATTTGCTTGTATTAAACAAAATAAGGTGTGTGGGACATAGTATGGGAGGATGAGTGTGTATGTGTCCTCTTGACAATCTGAAACTATTGATATCACTGTTATACCCGGAATCCCAATCAGGTCTTACTTTGGCTCTCGGTATTAGGATGAGCTCTTCCCCAAAAAGAGCTGTGAGGGGTGACATACAATCCTTGCCTTCTCCTATTCACCTTTAAAGAAGGGGTAATATTGTGTGATGTTTGGCCTTCTTAAGGATAGACAGGCCTCAGCTGTTGCCAAACCAGTCATATTTTCTGCCCTGCCTCCAAGAGCCTAGTGACTAGAGGACAGTTGTAGGATGCATGCTCTAGGTCAGTGGGTCCCAACCTTTTAACTTCTATGGACCCCCACTTTATCATTACCGGAATCCAGGGACCCCCACTGAGTCATTACTGAAAGCTGGGGACCTAATGTCTTAATATTATTTAATTTTGTAAGCGATCGTGGACCCCCTGAGGAGGCGTTGCGAACCCCCAGGGGTCATCCTGACCACAGGTTGGGAACCAGTGCTCTAGGTGGCTGGCAAGGCAATGTATTGGTGTGGTTTGCAAGGTATAACATTCTTACCGACTGCTTTGGCCCGACTTTAGGGGTAGCAGCTGCTTTTGACAGATAAAGAGCTGATCGTTCCTTCACAGATGGGACGGCTACCGTCGGCCGCTTTAGAGGTACAGGTCGAGCTTCTTGTAACTGTTCTAAATGTGGCAATGCCTTCCTATCTGAAAAGAATGAGGAAAAACAAAGTTCATTTTTTAAGCAAACTTGAAAGTGGCCAGTTGTACAAAAGGGAAAGTTTCAATTCGGCAGGGCAGGAGTCTGACAAATGTCATTTGCTGGCAGTCATAATTGGTTTGTGTTAACAAAAATTTTTAATTCGGTCAAACACATGTTAAGGTTCTAGGAATGTTCCTCTCTCTTCAAGTTTTCCAGCTCACCCGAACAGGGCTCCAGCGAGCAAGACAAGCTTTTAGAAGGCAAACTCGGATCCCTTTGTTTGATAGAGACGGGGAGAAACAAAAAGTCACCATAATGGAACTTTTGGTTACAATAAAAACTTTGGCAAAACAGGCCTTTCGTGGTTTAATCTGTGCAGAGTTCTAGAAAAGGTTACCATTGTTACACAAGAATAATGACTCGCAGTGACCACGAGCTGTGATTTTTAAAAAAAGGTGTTGTTATTACCAAATGTAATGGTACTCAATTTACTGACCTCGGAAAGATGGAAGGTTGAATATACCTTGCTGAGATTCAGATTCGAGTGCTGCAAATCAAACATATAGCAGCAGTGAGGGTTCAATTCACTGAGCACATCGTCCCAATGATAGGAGGCTGGGCAAATGGAGTCAACCCTGTGATGTCACCAGGTGTCACCTAGGACTGGCATTTTGGTGAATTGATTTCTAAGCACCACACTTCCGACTGTGTGTTGCCTACAGGACAGATGCTGTGGAAATGTAACAATGGTTCTCAATCATACTTAGTTCTCTTTATCACCTGGCATCACATTTGTAGCTGTGGGCACACAGAGATTTGAGCTCTAGGTGATACCCAAGCATCCGCCCATCCATCAGTCCACCCACTAATCTGTGCATTAACGTAAACACCTATCTGCACAATTAGATCATGTGCTTCTTTCTGTGCATTCATTCATACCACCTATCTAACTGTTGTCCTTCCATCCATCCAAAATTACTTACCTAAGATACAAAACCCACTAATAAAATAACACATCTAAGACATGCATGTACACATACCTGTGCTGCAAAACCAAATACAAATGCCATACCGAATGTACAACACCCCATGCCTCAGATGCAAAAAAGCTAAAAAGAGCAGCCCATGGGGCAACTGTTCTCAGGTAATGATCAGTATTTGGGGCCCAGCCTATCATATGGCAGAATAATCCTTAATAACGTCCACACAATGACTAATTATGGACATGCACCAACAGATTAAGCAGTAGCCAACTCTTCTCGTAAACTGATAACCAGAGCAAATACAGTGGTGTGACATCAGCTATTACCAATGGACTTGTCCTGTGCATACCACTGGACTTGTTCCCAGTTATTTCCATGTCTCACCCTGGGTCCATTTGATACATGGCTTAGAGGGAACTGGCGATCAGGCTCCATTTATCTTATGGACATTTACATGATGCTAAAACTAGACCAGGAAAACCAGTTGCTCGGAGAACACGGGTTTATAGTGTCTGTTTTGTTTATGTTAGGTTTGAGTCGAGTTGTTTTCTGAAGGTTATTAGAAGTATTTCATCTTTAAAGAAAATAATAAATGTCAGGGCCCAAAGATTTTCTGAGGAGCCGACAGCCTTCACTGCCTGCCGCATTATGGGGTTACCGAATATCAGCACTGCTTATTCTTGATTCCAGCTAATGTCACTGTGTTCCACCACCCTACATTCCCTGCCTCTTTACCTCACTCTTGCAGGCTATTTTTCATCCATGCTTTTCTCCCTTCACCACAGTTTTTCTATCTTTCAGTTCTGATTATTTCGCCATTTTCTGTCTTCTCTGTCTTGCTCTGTGTCAAAGTCTGATGATAAAAATAAGTTTCTGGCCCAAATAATAAGTGCTCCTACCCATCATCTGAATCCAGTGCAACTATTCAAGCACTGCTTATTAAAAATTATGGATTTCAAGTCAAATAAATGTGGGAGAAAACTAGAAGTGACATCATACACCCTTTGTCTCTGATATAATATAGGGTTGGCCTCTTGTCTGACAGTTAGAGCTATAACACTCAATAATTTGGCGATTCTGATGAATTGTGAGCAATAACAAAAGTAAAAATGGCTCATAGTGTCCGATTTACTCTCTGTCCATTTTGCTTTTTTCATGACTGCAGACATCATCAGTGGCAAAGACGGTGGCAGAAGAGTCCGACGGCTTGCCTGACCTATCAGCGGCTGCCCCAGGCTATTTCTAAGTGACATCCACATTAGTCTGGTTCAGGTGAGAAGCCAGAATGAAAGTTTTTTTGAGGAGTATACAGCAACCAATTTTCAATCAGATTCAGTTCTTTGGAAGCTTTGCTCTCATAGTTTGAATCCTTCTCCAGCTAGGTACCGGTTTGAAGAAATTATGATCAAGACCTAAGTGCATTCTGATGCGCATATAGGGTCGTTTCTGGATGCCAAAAACACCCTTTTCAAAGGTGTATCAGTCTGGTTCCTGGATCACACAGACACATAGGTGCCACTCAAACGTCAGACAGGGCAGTATCTCAAGTAGAATTCCGCTCCTCCGGATCACAAAGATTACTAGGTGTGGGAACAATGGACCAATTGTGCAGGGTGGAAACATCAACCGGTAAAATCACATGCAGGTCCTGGCAGGTGCAGTCTCAACTTACACTGTTTGATTAACTGTGAGTTGAGGCCTGGAACCTACCTTTTGCGGATTACAACAGTGGTGATCACTTTCACACTCTCAGTAGCCTGCTGGTTGTGTGATTTCTTTTTAATTTTTTATCACAGATTTTTCCTGCAAAGTGATACGTAGGAGTGGGCAGAGCTTGTGGAATTTTATTCTGCTGAATTCCGCAGAGTTACATAAAAACTCAGTGAGATTCCTCAGAGTTTCACCCACCCCTACATACCAGAGAATTCTATTGATAAAGAAACTATGAGGGGTTGATTTCAGCCACTAGAGTCCTCAATATGAGTGCCCAGGTGAAAGGCAATCCTCTTTATAATAACTGCATGCAAACAAATTCGCACCACCCCTAAATTACCAGAGGAGCGAGGAGCGAGGAGGAACAGACGTCACCTGCAGAAACAACACTGATTTAAAGAAATATATATTAACACACGCTGCATGAGAAGAACACAAGAGACCACACAGTGGTTAGTGGTTGGTGCGATTTTCTTTCTAACAATAAGGATTTGTCAAGGAGAATAAATGGGGAACTCTTGATTTGTAAAATATTAAATAGGATGTCTTGCAAACTGCTGACAAAAAAGAATTGTATCGAAGAGCAATGTAGTGATAACGCGGGGAGTGCCCGTGCATGTCTACCAACGAATACCTCAGCACTTCACACAGTTCAAGATAAAAACATGCTCCTGCAAAGGGCATTACCTCTGAACATGTGAAGGCAGACTCATATTCAAGGATTACATTTAGACTACGGTGGCAGGGTCTAAAGCAGGTGTAGCAAATGTGTCCCCAATATAGTGGCTATATTTAATACAGGATGCACAGCAGCTGGGCATCCATGCCAGTAGCCTTAGAGGGGGTGCTGATCGTAGGTGGACAGGAGTTGCAGGCCAGCCTTGTGCCATGCAGCAGGGCAAGGCCAGATGCATCCCCCCAACCTCGAAGCACAAACTGACATATACACTGACATATACACTGATGAAGACCTGCTCTCACACATGCACACTGACGCAAGCACCCTAACACGTATCCGCCACCACTCTGGAGTGCTGATGTTAGCTGGCGGAAGGAATCACCCCAAAATGATTGGTGGAAATCCTTCTACAACCACAGGCACAAACTAAGCACCGCCTAGCGCTTATCACTTGATTCACTGGACCTCAGTTAATACCGTCTGATGAACAATGCACCTCATTCGTTACCGCTGAACTTCTGAATGCACAATGGGCAATGGAAAGGTAACCAGTTTATCACTGCAAAGGGTCTGCCGCCGCGCAAAACCACATGTGGCACTTATTGCTTCATAATTTTTGATCCGCTTGAAGTAGAAACCTTTTTTGTGAAATGTGCAAATGATGAAGAAGATGATGGATTATGAGGCAAATGCGGCACATATTTCATTATATGGAAAACACTGCGAAGCAGAATCAAATAACTTGAGTGGCCTTGGATGTAGGCAAACACAGACTTCAGGAAAAGCTTCGAGGATAAATGACGAGGAGGGGTGAATTGGGTGCTCGACGCTGAGAGCGCGGTGCCAGGCCATATCTGGCCTACGCAACCACAATGCTCGCTTAGCTTGAAGTAAATGCACCCACCTGTTGGCTTCCATCGCCGCTCGTGCCTTCGTAGACTGCCACCGACCACCATCGGGGTCTAGTGACTGGCCGCGCGCCTATAAAACAGAAGCTGCTAGCTCAGCACCAGCCCATTCGCAGCCGGCGGCCAGGGGCTTGTCATCTGAAATCATAGCCGAAAACACTGTCCGGCCCAACATACAAAGCGGCTAAGCCAGCGAAAAGCTCCCTCTCTCGCTCTCTGCTCTGCCTGGCAGTAGAGCCCTGCATCCATGGTTTCGGCTTTATTGATTTCCGGTGTGCAGAAAGTTGATGCTCCCGGTTCCATCTACAGCAAGCTCTTCTGAGACAGAATGGTAGGCAAAGAAATTAACTGACTTTGTCAGTTTTATGACTGGATGGCTCTGAAGGATAAGGTCAAAACTAGGGCTCTCTTTTGGAAAATAATGACCTACCCTGGTAATGAAGCATATATACTTGCTCCAGCCCTTGGTGTCGTCAGAGTACGATTACAGTACGCATTAAGAAAGCCAAGAGGCCTGGATTCCATATAGAGTCTTGATTAAACCTTTAAAAAGCCTGCTGCACTGAAGAAACAACTTAGACAATATGTGCTTTCTGTTTAGAATGCGTGAACATGTAATGATTCCGAGTGCTTTCGCGATGTAAAATAGTCCCTCCTACCTTACAAGGCAAGAATTCCACAGGTGGTAGAATGATATGAGAAAATCAAAATTCTCTGGGGTCCAACCAACGCCCAATATATCTACATTTTGACAACTGGTAACGATAGGTCACTGCTGTAAAAGGTTGAGTTTTGGTAAAGAGGCAACGGGCCACAAAGGATACTTTTCTTTACTGCTGGTTCGCCTACCACCAGCTCTGGGGAGGAATGATCAGTCTCAAGTCAGGGAGGCAGAGCAGGAGTGTCCACCTGCCGTTCACTCTGAGGGTCGGGAAAGTGCCTTGCTGACACCTAGGCAGAGTTAGGCTTCTATAAGGTGAGGTCAGATGGCAGCCTGATAGCGCCTGATATTGGTGGGGCCAAAGGGCAGCAAAAATGCCGTTAGTCTGAGTACGAGGAGCCTTTAAGAGGCAACATGTAATTTTACTTGGAGAACAGAAGATGGTTACATCAATCCTGTACCTCGAGGGCAGACTAGTAAGGGGCAGTCGGGCTCTCTCACACAGTGGGAGGCCCCAGAATGTTCCTCCATTTAGTGGAGGTGGTATGCCACAATGACCGAGCCAACCTATGTTCGAGTCAGCATTTTTGGTGAGAGGCTCTGCCAGTTTCATAATCTGGCAGAGGTTTATCGGGGAGTGGTAATTGTTCTGGGAATCACCCATGCAAGTGAACCTTGTGGGCTGGAGGGATATGAGTACCACAAATGTCCACCCCTCTCCCCCGCCTCCCATCACCCTCGTTATAATGGATGCTACCTTGTTTCAGCGCTATTAAAGTAAAACACTTGGCACGCAATAGGGGCCATGGTGTCAAGGAGTCCATGAAACATACCACACAAAGTGGAAGTGTTTGCTTGTCCACAGCAGGCATGGTACATTAGCTATTGGTATTAATACTCTAATCCGTTGTACTTCTTTTCTCGATCTCAGAAGGATGAAATGCCGAGTCAGTCCTGCTGTTGTTCAACTCTTTGACCCGTAGATTGCATCCATATTTTTGAACGGACCCCAGTCCACTAAGGGGTTTACTATTTAAACTTATCTTCTGTGTCCAGAATACCTGAACAGGAGCTGGGAACTGTTCTGCACTTTTAACTTCACTCGCAATCTATATTCACATCCCAGTCCCTCCCCTATTATGTCACAGCAGGAAAATCTAACCCCCACAAAGAGATCCCCGCGCCGTGGCGCCACTCACGCGGCCTGCCTTGTCACATTACCACAGATGGCTAAACACGGAAAATGGGTGGTTGAGAAGTCAATGTGCTGACTTACTTCACCACAATGGCAGCATTTTGGTCCGATGAACTCAATCGGGGTCGTACTGGGACAGAAAAAAGGCCCAAGCACCAAAATAAAAGCTCCCCTTTAAGTGAATTAGATAGCTAAAAGGTGACCTATGTTTTAAATTGGGGCAGTTTTTAACTTCTAGAGACACCTAAGTGTTTTTCCAAGGAATGGAAGATTATGTTTTAGCTTGTTGCAGGCAATGTTTTTTTTAATATCAGGGAAACCAACAGTGAAACCGGCCCAGAAGACCATAAATAGGCCTACAAATAGTCCAAAAACCGACTCACTACTAACCTGTAAGACCGGTCCCTTGGGCACCACCCCAGTGCCCTACATGCCAGTCTGACCTTGAACTCTATGGTAACAACCAGGGGCCATGCGTTCAGTTTGCGCTGTGTCTATCAATAACCTGATCACTACCCCCCATCGCTTCTAGTGGGGGAGGAGGGAAGATTTTAATTAAACACTGGCTCTGTGCACATTATTGATTCGGTAGTTATGTGATGTAGTATTTCACGGAGATGCAGATCATACAATTCAATGCTTGCATCTGAGGTGTGTAATGCTAAGTCTATTCATTTTTTCCTGGTCCATTACTAGCAATGAACTGAAAGTAAGTTTACTGTGCAGTTGTTAAAGACCAATACAAAGAGAAATTCGAAACAATCGTAACAGTAAAATGGCTACCCTAAGTAAAACATTTGGTAAGTTAAACTGCAATTTTTCCATTGCTCTAAGTCCTGAGTACATAAAGCAAACTCCCTTAGGCAGTATAGATTACATCGCAGGGAGTTGCTGGCATAACCATAGGACAAGAGGGCAAAGTGATGGTGCATAAAAAAGCTATTCAGTGGATAAGCTCTATAGAGTTTAGACTGGTACACTGTACGGAGGACCAACTATTTCCCAGTCTATGCAATCAACTGAAAACACCCTGGCCACTTCTTCACAGGCCGTTTAGCTACACTAATCGGTTTAAACAGAGACCTGATACTCTAGATGTGCTTAATTTGGGAGTCACCAATCTCTTAAAAATCTGCAGGATTTGAGCAATCTCATATGAGATAAAAGTTCTTTATTTGTACTGAACTAAATATGGCCTAGTACTAATGTGTTGCTGTCAGTCTAGTTAATCTAATACACCTCACCCAACCCATTGCTCACAACCACAATGGGAAACATCAGCCAGCCAATACACATCCTCACCCACACAGCACAGAGCCATTTATTTTGACCACCAAGCATACAAAACACCCCAGCAAGCTGCATGGAGATTGGAAACCAATAAATCTCAAGAATGTTTAATATCCATGCCCTATGACTCACTCACCCATACCTAAGCAATAAAACCACTTACAAACCAACCGGAACGACCAAAAAACACTTCAATGAATAAACCCCAACCAGGCACAGGAATACTTAGCAACCTTCATTCAGTCAACGGGAGAGCATCCTCAGGTTTGTCGATAGTGCTACAAGGCCGAACAAATATGAATAATAAGTGGTCCTTGTTCAACAAGTTCTATAATTGACCAATTTTTTTGACCCGGGAGGATGAAAGGCTTGTTCTGCCTTGCCAGTATTCAATATTGTGACCTTCGAATCATTGCAGACGTCAGCAGTGAGTGTTAACTCGCCGAACAATGCTGCCAGCTCCAGAAATGATTGTGACATGAATAACAACAACAAACATAATGTACTGAGTCATAGGAATTTGGACTATTGAAACCTGCAGGCTTTGACCAATAATCATGGACTTTGACTCCCATTTCGAAATCGTTGTGATGATTATGTCTTGACTTCATTTGCGGTAGATGTTTTCAACCAACAGGTTTTTTTTAAAGGAAATTCTACAAAAAAGTGAGCTTTTTGCTGTTTTTCTATACTAAATCTACTTTTAGTGGAAGTTTTTTCTCACTAGTAGTTTTCAAAAACTTTGTTTTAGAGATTCATAAATGTTGCAAAGCTTTTTTTAAAAATCACAAAGTTGAAAAGGAAAATCCCTGCTTTCTTCGTGGATATTCACTTATTTCTGCCCACTTTACAAGTCATCTTCAGCAGCTACGATGGGGCATGTGTGTCTCCTGCTCTGGGTTAAAATCTGATGGTGAAAAAGAGGTACAAGCTCCCCAAAACGAGTGACAGTACCCACCGCCTGCTAGCCTATGCTTCGCATTAGACTGCACGATTGAAAAAACTCTGAAATGGGTAAGATACTATTTTGATGCCAGTAACCGACCAAGAGTCTTTTTTGGCTGAGTGCTATGGTCAAGTACATTGTCTGGATATAGATATGACATCAACAAAAACTCAGGGCTGGAGCATAAAATGTATTAACAGATATGTGTATCCTGCCGTCCAGAAACTTGCAAGATAACCACAAGACCGAACAGTTTTTTAGTTCAAGACTGAACAGTTTTTTAGTTCAGGGCTTTCATTCACCAGGGGAAGAATTTTCCTAGACAGTACCATAAAACACTGCAAACCCTATGGCAGAGATCTCAAGATTCTCGGTTTCATATGTGTGTAGGTCATTAAGTCCATTTTTTTCCGTCGGGATTCGTAGCCTTTTTATCACATTATAAAGCCAGAACTACAATTCTCAGATTGCAAAGAAAAAACTTGACCTGGATAAGCTACTCGTACCTGAACCTGTGAAGTCTGAGAACTTTGTTCACCATATTTCGCACGTGGGGAGCTCATTTTAGGTTATGCCTTTGATAGTCTTGGAATACTTAAATCCAGCTAAATCGACCAACACACCTTTAAACATACATTGAACAATGATATTTAAAAAACAGCACAAGACTCTTAAAATGGGGCTGGAGTAGCTTGGAAGGATTTGTTTGGATACTTCTGAAAGTCTCCATGCTAGTCCCAGTTTTAGCCTCAGCACGCTGCATTCTGGGACTTGTAGTTTTCTTATCTAGTTCGTATAAGATCAAAAATGCAAGTTCTGTGGGTTAAAACGGAAGGAATCACCTCACATTAATGAGCTGTCACTTGGCATGCAAAGGGTTTACTCTGATTTTATTAAAATCAAGCCTTTACATGTTTATATATGTTACACATAAGTCTATTTTTACCAACTAGTGGGTACGCAGACCATGTAGAAAAACCTAGGTACATCCATAAATCTGAGCACCCACTTCCTATCACCTAGAATCACTGGGGTATATTAAGGCCTTGGTGAACGACTGGAGGACTTTGTGAAATAGCTGGGCCTATACCGTATACCATAATTAAATGCCCACAGGCATTCCAGGCATCCCGCAGGAAGACAAAACACAACTGCAATGCCAAACTGCGATTGCAGCGAGGCATTGCGCTTTATTTTGGTCGCATGCCGGATGGCATCGAGTGGAATGCGAGGCGCTATTCCTAGTGAAAAATGTGAAGAGGTCTCAGACGGAGGCAGCTGTCGGCCAGGCCCAGATCTGAGAGTGATATGACGTGGGCAGCTGGGGAGAAGAGCTCGGCCCTCGAGGACGCTTCCGGCCTGCAGGAACATGCTCGGTGTCAGCGCTGCCAGCATACTTCTCAGGAAAGTGACTTTCAGTCATCCTTAGTTTTTCAGTATCTGGAATTGCCGTTTCACTTGAAGTCCCAGCATGCCTCACCCTGTTGATTGAAACACCTAGAGTGGGGCCAGTTGATAGGCAAGCCACCTGACTTAAAAGCAATAGATGTTCAAGTAATAGGACCAATCCACCGTTCTGTTGATCTTAATACTAGGGTCCAATGGCGTAGTGAGCTCTGCAGGCAGAAGCTCTTAGAACAAGGCGGTAACAAAACCGCCCCAAGGAGGGACAAGGGTAAAGCATTTACCAATGATAACAAAGGATGTTTGAAAGGCAAGCCCAGGAACGAGTGAGAGTGGTGGGTGTGGTTAAAAGCACACAATACTTACAACAGGTCAAAGCGCTTGCGCGCAGGATCCAAAAAACAATGTAAGGGAAACTGTAACAGAGGTCCGGATGCACAGCCAGTCATAGAAAAAGAAGCCCAAAAGGTGAAACGATTAGGGACACAGAGGAAAGAAATTAGCAGCGGCGTGGCTTACATGGGCGCAGTGCCACTGAGGCCCAGAGCCCGAAGGGGTCCACTGAACTCTGATTTCTGCTGAATTCTATGATTTAAATACTTGTTCGGACCTATTTTTCCCTGCACGAAAGGCCACCATACACTGCCTACGCTACTGAGACTGAGAGCGGGCTGGAAGGAAGAGTGAAATAAATGACACAAAGAAAGGAGAAAGAAACAGACAAAAAGGAGGACCAAAACGCATGAAAACATGCATGCAATGGTGAAAGGACTAATGACTGGAAGTTGAAAGCAATGTTTGCATGGGTGGGTGAAAGAAGGACTGGAATGATGAGTGGATGGATCAATGAGTGAATGGATAAATGGAAGTTTGGATAGAATGATACGTTGATAAAAGGCGGTTGAACGATGGTTGGAGGAAAAACCATGGATGGGAGGATGGATGAATGACTGGAATTGGGAGTGGAAGGACAGAACGATTGATGGAAGAGCATAATGATGAATGAATGGATAGTCATTCAAGGTAAGGCTCAAGGTGGGTGGTATTTTATTTTTCTAACTACTCCGTTGCCAAAGTCATTAGGAGTATGTTTCAATGGAGGTTCAAACCCAGTGATTACTAAAATATGCTGCTAGAAAAGGTAAAGCATGTCACATGATGCTGAGCATTCTTCTGCAATATTATTTCGTATTTTGTCATTTTGACACACATTAAGCACTGAGGACAACTCATCTGACGAATGTTTCAGAGTTTATGTGAATGAAATGGTTGCGGCTTGCTCTATCAATCCAACTGCTTTGTAAGACACTACCATAGCATCTTCTCTAATTTATCACCCCTTGGGGTCATTTCAGCGGCGAGGCAAAGAGCTGAGTGAGTGTTGCATTTAAGCTGCCTTCTTAACCACATAGAAAGATGAGATAGACATTAAAAGACACCAGATGGAACCGTGAGCTGCTCAATGGAACAGTTGTCCGTGCTCTCCTCATAGTCCCATTTTCATGGGAGCTAAAATGTGCATTCTAAATCGCCCAAGCACCGACATCGAAAATATATTTCATTACGGTGCACTGCACAAAGTTCCACACTTCCCTCTGTCTTCGGGGGACATTTTGTTGTCAGAACATCAGCTTCAACAATCTAGTCCTACAAAATACCGACTGCCAAAATATTATCGAGGTAATTATATTCAGGTAAATTTAGATTTACTATTAACTTCACATCCACGCGCCTTGAAGATATATATACATATCTGTAGGAAGAAAGAGGGAGAGAGAGAAGCAGAGAGAGAGAGGGAGAGAGAAGAGGGAGTGTGTGTGGGTATGCACGTGTGTGTGTGGATTTGGTTAAATAGGCTTTTAAAATAAATACATATGCAAGACTACCATGGCATACATCGTGTAGACAGATATGCAGAGTGAAATAAGTTGTTTATTGGCATTGTTGAGGGAAAAATGGCTACGATGTCCCTCTCAAGACTTCACATCCTGCAAGCGATGGCTACCTCCTCTAGTTAACGATGGTAACACATAGCCTATTACACTCTGTACATCTGCTTATAACTGAAAGAAAATAATCCACTCAGCAGTAATTTGTTGGTTTGGTGTAACTTCACTAGTTGGGTGCTGGGTGGACTTGAAATATATAAATATATAAATATGGGTTTTTGTATATCTTGGGCATTTTACTCCAGGGACAGTATGGGGACTCAGAACACAGACTGTTTGCCAACCTAAATTACAAAAAGAAGCCCTTTGATTGGACGAGGGAACTTTCAGCTCTCATTCTCCATTTGGGGCCTACCTTCTCAGAATTGAGGATGTGTATAGTGAACTCATTTTTTGATGCAACAAGTCTGCAGTTTTTATCCTTATTTGTCACACGTGGCAACAACGTTAGGTCTTCCTCTGTATTCTTGGACTGTCTGCTAAGTCCACAAATATGCACAGCATATAATTAGCTGAGAGCTCAGGTACCTTTCCCTTGGCAACAAAAGGCTCATTTACCATGTTAAAAACAGTAGGGACCTGGACCAGTGATACTTTTCCTCCGGGCTCGTTTTAGGAACAATTTGACTTAATGACCCCGAAGATTCCTGGACCATTCTTTGCTGTACTAGAGGAGCTGGAAGAAGAAGCCCAGCTTCTTGGAGAATAATAGAGAACGACTCGGACGTTTGGAAGTTTTGTTTTTCAAGGAATTCACTGGAGGAGTAGAAGCTGAATGAATGCTCTCTAACCTGCACCTTACCTGAGCAGAAGCTCAGCAAGGGGACGAGAGGAGACTATTTCAAAATATCTACCACATGCTGACACTTGCAGTTACTTGAAATGAGAGAGGAACATTATTAAAACAATTCATCCATGAAGAAAAAGTTGAAAGGTTGATCAGTGGCTTTTGACTCAAAAGTTGAAAAGACAGGAAAAAACAACAAAACACAAAAACAAAAAGAAGCCCTAAAAAATCCCACAGTTCTTTCGAATATTATAAAAAAATAAAAGCATTGCTTTCCTATAAAAAACATACTCAACCCTGTTAGTGGATTGGCTGGAGAGCCTGACAACTTTGGGTAGGCCACGTGGCGAAACCCTGCTGTGCATAGCCGAGGAGCATGTGTAGAATGTGTTGACCACCCATGCTGGTGGATTTCAAAGCCTGCAGCCAACTACTGTTACACTCAGCCAAAGGCCTTGTACAGCACCTAACGTGTACGTGGCAGGTGAATGAAGCACACCATAAAAAACAAGGAAATTGAATGAAAAAGTTAGCGGATGCAAACCAAGAAAAGCCCTGAAAATCACCAACTCTGTTGTGCAATACAGAACATCACCCATGACGCCTGACACGCTCATTGCAGCGCTTTGCAAGTAGTACAAGGGATAAAAGCTCACACCCCAGAGCAAACTATGGCAGGCGGCATGAGTTATGGTGGGTTGTGTACTGTAGCTGATGAATTTCAGGAATTTCTGGGTTTTCATTCGCTGAACTATACCTAACTTTTAACACACTCTCTCCTCTCTTTCTCTCTGTTTAATGGGGAGTAGACTCATCTCTTGTGAGTGTTTGATCTTAATGTTGTCCATATTTAATATAGTTACCCCAGCTATTTACACTCATCTGCAAAGGTGCTGATCGACAATGGTCAAAGAGGTCGGAGGTCCCAGTTCAAGAGAGGAAAATGTTCCAGAAACTTTCCAAACGTGTCTGTATTTTGAAAGAAAACATTAATTCGGTGCCTTGATAAAATGATTGTCTAAAACTAGAGAATTATTCTGTGCACCTGCCCTCTATAAACAAGCTCCCAACCGCAGAAGCAATAGATTTGGGTTGCATTTTGGGTACTAACCAAGACATTTAAAAAGCCTACAGCAATAAAGAGCGATTCATTTCTGACTATGAAGCTTCTAGGAGATGCAGACCCTATCGTGTGATAATCAGCGTACTTTTGAGCTGTTAACAGTCCTCATGTATGGCAATGCAGCACTTCGTAGCATGTAAATGATCCACCAAATAGCCAGTAGCATGTCATGAAAGGGGAATACTCCTCTGGGTGGAGACCAAACTCATTTTGTGGATATTTTAAAGAATCGGCAACAATAGATCTAATAGACCTAGCAGTGCTGCGCTGTCACACCAGACTCAAAAATAAAAAAAAATACTCAGTGGGTCCCCTCACCAACCTTAGACTCTGTTAATGATGTTCTCGTTTCACCCTATTTATTGATGATTTGCATGCCTACTAACGTGGTTACAGTTATCTGACAAGTGACTGCTCATTGATAAGCTTTCCATGTTATCTCATTTCTAGCAGTGACCGACTGATTGGTGTGAATGGGAGTCCATTGTAAATTCGATATGGTTAATGTGTCTTTTTTCAGTTGTGAATCGTGCCAGTCACTGTGATATGCTAATCGGTATCTATTTGTGGAAATGTCAGATAAAAATTACAAGAGCCTTGGCTACTCAGCTCCGAAGGAATGTAAGTGACAACATGCCTTAGTCAGTTAGATGAGAGCAGGCCAACAAATTCATTGAGGAAGGCAAGCCAAAGCCTGTCTAGGCGTGTGACTTGATTTTAAGAGTCAAATCATGAGTCGAGCCATCACAAGATTTGGCATATCCCTGTATCAATCAGGACAGCCCCAACTCTGCTACAATTTAGGAAAAAAGCTGAAGACACACCTCTTTAAAGAACGCATCACAATGTAGGAATCGCCCACTCTCGCTCTTATAAACCAGCAATGTTTCGAATCACGTAAACCTTTTGGCTAGGTTTGCCTCATAGATGCAAAGCTTACAAAAATACCTACATCTAAATCAAATAGTTGTCATGTGAAAACATGGTAAAGACACTTTAAACATCTTTAAAATGGGAAAAAAAATCAGTTTGTACGTTTCAATTTAATACCTTAGATGCTACGACTGCCTAGAATGACATCTATTGAAAGAAATGTTTTCCAACCAGAACAGCATTAGAGAGGGAAAGGGACAAAGTCTGCGGTTCTTGAGTACTAGTATTGCCAGTACCATAGAATTGAGTTGATCTGGAGTCAGGCACTTGACCTGAGCCTAGCTCGAGACCAGTATGGCTTGTTCTTTGTCCACCTTTACGTCGAGTGTGTATATAGCAGATACTTTCGTAGAGTGCATTTTTACCAAGAGTTACTTTCTTGGCTCTGGAGAGTTTACAGATACCGATATTTAATGTACCCAAGTCAATGATACTGTTTCATTGACCTCAGAAGAATAAAAGGCTGAAGTGCATGAGAAATTTAGAAATGCAGAGTTATGCTGGCTGGGTCTCCCATACAAAAAACAGTAACACAAAGTGGGACGATTCACGGCAATCAGGTTCACTCCAGGCCATGCTCTGCCCTTTCAAGCCATCCCACGATGCCGCTTTCCGGCAAAACATAGAAGAGTGGCAATAAAAAAGCAAATAAAATAGGAACATGGGGAATTAGAGGAGGTGGGCTGCCGAAACTTGGTGTAGAATTCACTGCTGGAGTGTCACCATTGCATAGAGGGAGTTGGTGAGTTTCCTCTGGTGGAAAGTCCTACCGCAAGACCAGACACATAGAACCTCAGGATTCGACATATCTTCCTCCTTGTCAGAACACATAACAACACAATATACAACAAAAATGCCTGTGCCAATTGATAAAGTAATGAGGTTAAGCCTAGTGTGTGGGAAAGGGGGTCTGGGATTAAAGTAGTCCATTGTAGATTCGATCAGAAAGACATCATTTTATTCACAGGAAGTTCCAGGATAAAAACCTTTAGGGGTGAATGTTCACTATCTTTATTCAGCCGTTCAATCCTCAAATTTACAGCATGGGCAGCGGGTCAGTACTTCTTTGAGTTGGACGATAAAGGAATACCATCTCCAGTTCAGGTTATGGATTAAGACTACTTTGTTTCCAGCTCTTTAAGCAACTGTTCATTTACAGAAACTCAGTATAGTCACAGCTCTAGCTGATTATCATAATTCAGATTTACTCAGACCTTGGAGACCACTTTGTAATAATGGTTGTGCTTGCAAAAAACCTTTTATTCATGATTTTGAAGCAGGGTGAAACTAGCCCCTTCGCACAACACTTTAAACCCAATATGCCCACTTAAGACCCAGGTCCAGAACATTTTGCTTCACATTTATATTACCGTCACCAGGGCCCATTTTACAGATCAGGTGCACCACCATGCCCGCGGTAGGATACACCTAAAAATGGGGTTTGCTGAACGCAGACCATATCAGAAAACCCTATCACAAGCAACAATTTGCCCCAGTGCTGCTGCAAATGAGCGTCTGCTTTGGGAGCACCTAGCAATGAAAAGCATACCAGCTGTGTGAAGCCACTGCCTGCCTTTCACGCTGCAGAAGTTGAGCCCACCTACATTTGAAGAAGGGGCAGGGACCTCCCTGCAGACAGGGGCAGTAAATGACTTCACCCAAATGAAGGGGGATGACTGGAGAGTCAATACATGTATTTAATACTAAGCAAAATGTTTTCTTATTTTTCTGGGGTCACACCTCATGCAAATAAGAGAGCGGTCTCCCTTGACAAACACGCTAGCGCTACAGGTGCGCTCTAAATTACATAAGGGGCTGCACAAGTGTCTGTAATACCAAAGTGCCCTAGAGGTGTTTCAGACCCATTTTGTCCCCTCTCAAAGATCACTCTGAGACAGTGGGCGTACAAAATATGACCCCCTCTTGAGTTCCACACTTAGCATATCCCTTAAAGACCTTTTAGTCTGTGCTATTTCACCTGTAAAATGCAAATGGGAAAATGCGTTCCATCATTTGCCTAGGCTCACAACCCCAATGCAAATGACGAAAGTCACCCTTTGTATTGGGCTGATGTTAACTTGGCATCCATGGACTGCATAATTCAGAATCGCCTACCTACTCTTCGGAAACAGCAAAAAAATGAAATGAATCTGTCTTTCAGCTCAGGTATTTAAACATCCAGTTGCATATTGAAGTTTCCTACTCTAAATTTAATTAATAAAAAAACATACATTTCACACACAAAGCCATTAGCAGTGGTAAAACATGCCCTGGGTTGGGAAGCAAGACATTGATGATGTCAATATCAATGAGATGAGTTCTTACTTGGTGATCATAACGTCACAGGCATTGATACACGGTCTGGTTTGGAATGTTGGATAAACTAGGACATCAACAACAGTGTGAATCAATCTGTTTTCGGTTGGTGACAGCCCCAGCATGTTAGCACAGAGACATGGTCGAGGTGTTGAAACCAGACACAATGTCATTATCAATAATAATAGTTTCATCTGTGGAGTCGGAAACTGATGATGCCACCTGCTCCAAGTAAAAGCCTGATTTGGGGAGTAGGGAACACAGTGAAGTCATCAGTAGTGAGACTTGGCCTGATTTGGAGAGATGGTCTCAATATGTTGTGATTAATAGCGGAACAAGCTCTTATTTGGGGAGTCAAGCACAAAATGATGTCATCAGCGGTTATTCGTGAGCTGGTTTTCAGAGATGGAACCATGACAATATCGTCAACAGCAAGACGGTCTGATTTTGGGAGTCGTACACACGTTCATGTCATTGGCTAAGAGACTTTCCATTATTTTGCCCCCTTCCTTAGGCCAGAGAACATGCATACCCAATCTTTTGTCTTGCAGCATTATCCTTAGCATCCAGCTGCTTAACCCCATTTCTCGCACTGCCAGACACATCCTTCCTTTGTTTAATATACCTTGTACAAACCTTGGAGGGTGTCATAGCTCATGATCACTAAATATAAGGACATTCTGGAAGCATCTTTGAATGATGTTTACAAACGTAAAGCAGTCAAACAGTTCATGCTCTTTCTTTCTTGAAGCTTCCCTTGCCTTCCCCAATTAATCTTGGGGGACAGTGACAGAGGCAGCAGGAGCTGCGTACCAGCTTTCCCAACCAGGCTCCAAAAACTCCACCCCACTGGGGAACTGCTGGTGGAATAAAAGGCCTGTCCAGCCCTGGTCGGAGTAACTGCACACCAAGTCTGTTTAGTTTTAATTCTGTCCCATACCTCTTTCTACCACGCCTACACTTCCTGTCTCTTTATGTCACTCTTGCAGGTTCTTTTTCATCTCTCCTTTGTCGGTTTATCAAATTCCTCCCTCCGTCTCCCTTTTCAACCTTTTTTTCCTTGTTTTTTGTCAATGATGACAATAAGTTACAGTCTTTAAATAACTGGTGCCCATCAACTGCAACCATGGACACACTGCCCAGCCTCCAATTTCCACATTCACTCTCTGGGTCAGTTAGCAGCATATACTGTTCCCTCACAGGAGTGCATGTGCTCTGAACCGGCCAATCTGGTAAACTGGGGTTGTCGTTACTGGCCGGTGATCTGCCACTAGAGAGGGAGGGGAGAGATGGCACCAATCATCAGGAGATTTCCTGCCTCTCCATTTTCTAGAAGGTCTGTGGGTCTGGAAGTCCATCCCAGACACCTTGAGAGTTTCCAACAGGTCTGTTCTTCTGAGTCACTAGGATGGCTGGAGCTGAGTCCGCCACAGGTCAACTCACCTGCCACGTCTCTGTCCGTGCGCCACGTGCACCTTCCTTTCAAAGTCACCTGCCTGTTCAACAGACCAGTCCGTTTTTAGATCAGACTTTCTGACATGGAATGTCGAATTTAAGACATATCTCTAACAAAATCCCATTTCCTCGGACCTTCAAGGCTGGCCTCCTGTCAGCATTCCCGTAAAATAAGCTACAGCTGCTTCTATATCTACCACAAACTGCTATTTTGGGATTTAAAGGGTTCTAGCACGTGTTCAAGGTAACATAGGGTCAAGAAGACAACCAAATAAAGGGTGGGCGCAATTAAGAATTTATCCCTTAATGTATTCCATGCGTGAATTTTACTGCCCTGTGGATTTAATTATATTTTTTGTTTAAAATAGAAAGGCATGAACAAGAAAAAAAAATCCGATTACAATCAGGAGAGGACACTGCTCATCCAGTGTTTCATTTAAAAGTCTCGAAGTCACCTAATGTTTTCAGAGCATAATCTTCGTGTTTAAGGCATCATCGACATAAGACTACACATTGGACCTGCTGAGTTAATTAAACCGTTTCACAAATAACACAAGCAATACTGCAAATACCCACACGTGGATTATAAACAGTGTTAACAACAGGCCAGAGTGTACCACAGTGCATAAAAAAAGCTGTCCACATTTCACAAGTCTTTGGTTTAGATTTTTTTAGGATTATGGACACTAAACAATTGATGGATTGCATTAAAGAGAACATTCTACACAAACCTCGGATTACAATAAATGTATCAGATTCTATCACGTGCATGAGTTTTTAGTACGTTATTCCTCGCATTTCACACCAATCAAACGCTTTTACTTACAAGAAGAAGCTGCCTGGAAAGCCGGTGTTTGCTTTTCGGTTGTAGATGGGGGTACCCCCTTGGTTTGTTGCTTTTTGTACTCGTGAGGAATCTTAGAGTGAAGACCTCCTCTTCAGGCCTGTCCTCCTTGATTTAGGAGCTCTGCCCGCTCTGTACTCTGGAGTAATCGGGCCTATCCTGCTCTGCTGTCCGTGATGTGGGAGTCCTGCCCGGTGCGACTTCCACAGTCAAAACGCCCGGTCCCACTCTGCCCTTGCGGTGTTGAAGCCGTGCCGGGTCTGTCCTCTGCAGTGTTGGAGCCTTGACCTGTTCTGTTGTTCGAAGTTGAGGAGCCCTGCCTGCTCTGTCCTTGTGGTGTCAGAGCCCTGTCCTGCTGTGTCTCCCGCAGTGGAGGAGCCTTGGCCTGTTCTGCCCTTGTGGTGTAGGAACACGGCCCTGCTCTCTTCTCCACAGTGTAGGAGCCTCGGCCTGTTCTGTGCTCTGGAGTCAGGGGCTAACCTCTCTGTAGCCCGTGATGTAGGAGTCCTGCCCTTTGTGACTTCCACAGTGAAGGAGCCAAGTCCCGCTCTGTCCTCCACAGCGTGGGAGCCTTGCCCGCTCTGTCCTCTGCAGTGAAGGACTCCCGTTCAGCCCTGTGTCCTCTGTCCCTGGTCTCTCTCTGGCCTTTGACAGCTGACTCTGTCACAGAGAGCTGCTGGGCTATGTTAGGAGCACCCGGCCAGTGCACTATTTATAGGGCCCCTTGGAATGGCAATTCCAGCAGGCTGAGTCAACTGTCATGTTTTAGACGCAGTGGCGGGAGGTGACGCTGGAGTATCTTAAAAGAGTCCGGAATGGTGAGCGAGGGCCTTGCCACTTCCGTGAGGTCAATGTTTCTTTTAAGCACGTTAGGTGATGGGACGGGAACCTTTTCCTGAGTCACTGTCATGAACACTTCAGATGTGAAGTCACAGACCTGGGCTCCCAGACCGTTCTGTGCTTGCCGAGAAACGTGAACAATCTGAAACATATCTGCTTTGAGTAAGTGTTATTTTAAGGCAGACAGCCCCCTTAATACACATTACGAGTCAATGTAGCAGCAAATAACATATTCATGACAATACATATAATATTCATAATAATAAAAACAAAAATATTAATAATAGCCATTGATTATTATCAGTAATAGTATTACCGTTTCGTACATTTGCTGTCCACGAAGCCTAATGGTTTATCTTGTTCAATGATGATGAGTACTTCTTGGGTTTACACCTCCTCCCCTTTACTTTACCGTATTTATGCTTAGCTCCACAATTTTGCGCACGTTGGTATCTTGCAGTGGACATTGCTGAAGGTCAATATTTGTGTATTGTAGGAAGTTGGCTCTGTATGTGCTATTTCAAAGTAAGGAATAGCATGCAGAGAGTCCAAGAGTTCCCCTTAGAGGTAAAATAGTGGTAAAAAGAGATAATACTAATGCTCTATTTTGTGGTAGTGTGGTCGAGCAGTAGGCTTATCCAAGGAGTAGTGTTAAGCATTTGTTGTACATACACATAGACAATAAATGAGGTACACACACTCAGAGACAAATCCAGCCAATAGGTTTTGTTATAGAAAAATATCTTTTCTTAGTTTATTTTAAGAACCACAGGTTCAAATTTAACATGTAATATCTTGTTTGAAAGGTATTGCAGGTAAGTACATTAGGAACTTTGAATCATTTCAATTGCATGTATACTTTTCAAGTTATTCACAAATAGCTATTTCAAAAGTGGACACAGTGCAATTTTCACAGTTCCTGGGGGAGGTGAGTTTTTGTTAGTTTTACCAGGTAAGTAAGACACTTACAGGGTTCAGTTCTTGGTCCAAGGTAGCCCACCGTTGGGGGTTCAGAGCAACCCCAAAGTTACCACACCAGCAGCTCAGGGCCGGTCAGGTGCAGAGTTCAAAGTGGTGCCCAAAACGCATAGGCTCCAATGGAGAGAAGGGGGTGCCCCGGTTCCAGTCTGCCAGCAGGTAAGTACCCGCGTCCTCGGGGGGCAGACCAGGGGGGTTTTGTAGGGCACCGGGGGGGACACAAGCCCACACAGAAATTTCACCCTCAGCGGCGCGGGGGCGGCCGGGTGCAGTGTTAGAACAAGCGTCGGGTTCGCAATGGAAGTCAATGAGAGAGCAAGGGATCTCTTCAGCGCTGCAGGCAGGCAAGGGGGGGCTTCCTGGGGGAAACCTCCACTTGGGCAAGGGAGAGGGACTCCTGGGGGTCACTTCTGCAGTGAAAGTCCGGTCCTTCAGGTCCTGGGGGCTGCGGGTGCAGGGTCTTTTCCAGGCGTCGGGACTTAGGTTTCAGAGAGTCGCGGTCAGGGGAAGCCTCGGGATTCCCTCTGCAGGCGGCGCTGTGGGGGCTCAGGGGGGACAGGTTTTGGTACTCACAGTCGTAGAGTAGTCCGGGGGTCCTCCCTGAGGTGTTGGTTCTCCACCAGCCGAGTCGGGGTCGCCGGGTGCAGTGTTGCAAGTCTCACGCTTCTTGCGGGGAGATTGCAGGGTTCTTTAAAGCTGCTCCTTTGGATAAAGTTGCAGTCTTTTTGGAGCAGGTCCGCTGTCCTCGGGAGTTTCTTGTCGTCGTCGAAGCAGGGCAGTCCTCAGAGGATGCAGAGGTCGCTGGTCCCTTTGGAAGGCGTCGCTGGAGCAGAGTTCTTTGGAAGGCAGGAGACAGGCCGGTGAGTTTCTGGAGCCAAGGCAGTTGTTGTCTTCTGGTCTTCCTCTGCAGGGGTTTTCAGCTAGGCAGTCCTTCTTCTTGTTGTTGCAGGAATCTAATTTTCTAGGGTTCAGGGTAGCCCTTAAATACTAAATTTAAGGGCGTGTTTAGGTCTGGGGGGTTAGTAGCCAATGGCTACTAGCCCTGAGGGTGGGTACACCCTCTTTGTGCCTCCTCCCAAGAGGAGGGGGTCACAATCCTAACCCTATTGGGGGAATCCTCCATCTGCAAGATGGAGGATTTCTAAAAGTTAGAGTCACCTCAGCTCAGGACACCTTAGGGGCTGTCCTGACTGGCCAGTGACTCCTCCTTGTTGCTTTCTTTGTTCCCTCCAGCCTTGCCGCCAAAAGTGGGGGCCGTGGCCGGAGGGGGCGGGCAACTCCACTAAGCTGGAGTGCCCTGCTGGGCTGTGACAAAGGGGTGAGCCTTTGAGGCTCACCGCCAGGTGTTACAGCTCCTGCCTGGGGGAGGTGTTAGCATCTCCACCCAGTGCAGGCTTTGTTACTGGCCTCAGAGTGACAAAGGCACTCTCCCCATGGGGCCAGCAACATGTCTCTAGTGTGGCAGGCTGCTGGAACTAGTCAGCCTACACAGACAGTCGGTTAAGTTTCAGGGGGCACCTCTAAGGTGCCCTCTGGGGTGTATTTTACAATAAAATGTACACTGGCATCAGTGTGCATTTATTGTGCTGAGAAGTTTGATACCAAACTTCCCAGTTTTCAGTGTAGCCATTATGGTGCTGTGGAGTTCGTGTTTGACAAACTCCCAGACCATATTCTCTTATGGCTACCCTGCACTTACAATGTCTAAGGTTTGGTTTAGACACTGTAGGGGTACCATGCTCATGCACTGGTACCCTCACCTATGGTATAGTGCACCCTGCCTTAGGGCTGTAAGGCCTGCTAGAGGGGTGACTGACCTATACTTGCATAGGCAGTGAGAGGCTGGCATGGCACCCTGAGGGGAGTGCCATGTCGACTTACTCGTTTTGTTCTCACTAGCACACACAAGCTGGCAAGCAGTGTGTCTGTGCTGAGTGAGAGGTCTCCAGGGTGGCATAAGACATGCTGCAGCCCTTAGAGACCTTCCTTGGCATCAGGGCCCTTGGTACTAGAAGTACCAGTTACAAGGGACTTATCTGGATGCCAGGGTCTGCCAATTGTGGATACAAAAGTACAGGTTAGGGAAAGAACACTGGTGCTGGGGCCTGGTTAGCAGGCCTCAGCACACTTTCAATTGTAAACATAGGATCAGCAAAGGCAAAAAGTCAGGGGGCAACCATGCCAAGGAGGCATTTCCTTACACAACCCCCCCCCAAACGAAAGAGGATGAGACTAACCTTTCCCAAGAGAGTCTTCATTTTCTAAGTGGAAGAACCTGGAAAGGCCATCTGCATTGGCATGGGCAGTCCCAGGTCTGTGTTCCACTATAAAGTCCATTCCCTGTAGGGAGATGGACCACCTCAACAGTTTAGGATTTTCACCTTTCATTTGCATCAGCCATTTGAGAGGTCTGTGGTCAGTTTGAACTAGGAAGTGAGTCCCAAAGAGGTATGGTCTCAGCTTCTTCAGGGACCAAACCACAGCAAAGGCCTCCCTCTCAATGGCACTCCAACGCTGCTCCCTGGGGAGTAACCTCCTGCTAATGAAAGCAACAGGCTGGTCAAGGCCATCATCATTTGTTTTGGACAAAACTGCCCCTATCCCATGTTCAGAGGCATCTGTCTGCACAATGAACTGCTTAGAATAATCTGGAGCTTTTAGAACTGGTGCTGAGCACATTGCTTGTTTCAGGGTGTCAAAGGCCTGTTGGCATTCCACAGTCCAGTTCACTTTCTTGGGCATTTTCTTGGAGGTGAGTTCAGTGAGGGCTGTCACAATGGATCCATATCCCTTCACAAACCTCCTGTAATACCCAGTCAAGCCAAGGAATGCCCTGACTTGAGTCTGGGTTTTTGGAGCTACCCAGTCCAGAATAGTCTGGATCTTGGGTTGGAGTGGCTGAACTTGGCCTCCACCTACAAGGTGGCCCAAGTAAACCACAGTTCCCTGCCCTATCTGGCATTTGGATGCCTTGATAGAGAGGCCTGCAGATTGCAGAGCCTTGAAAACCTTCTTCAGGTGGACCAGGTGATCCTGCCAGGTGGAGCTAAAGACAGCAATATCATCAAGATAAGCTGTGCTAAAGGACTCCAAACCAGCAAGGACTTGATTCACCAACCTTTGGAAGGTGGCAGGGGCATTCTTTAAACCAAAGGGCATAACAGTAAACTGATAATGCCCATCAGGTGTGGAGAATGCTGTTTTCTCTTTTGCTCCAGGTGCCATTTTTATTTGCCAGTACCCTGCTGTCAAGTCAAAGGTACTTAAGAATTTGGCAGCACCTAATTTGTCTATGAGCTCATCAGCTCTAGGAATTGGATGAGCATCTGTCTTGGTGACAGAGTTGAGCCCTCTGTAGTCCACACAAAACCTCATCTCTTTCTTTCCATCTTTGGTGTGAGGTTTGGAGACTAAGACCACTGGGCTAGCCCAGGGGCTGTCAGAGCGCTCAATTACTCCCAATTCCAGCATCTTGTGGACTTCCACCTTGATGCTTTCCTTAACATGGTCAGACTGTCTAAAAATTTTGTTTTTGACAGGCATGCTGTCTCCTGTGTCCACATCATGGGTACACAGGTGTGTCTGACCAGGGGTTAGGGAGAAGAGTTCAGGAAACTGTTGTAGGACTCTCCTACAATCAGCTTGCTGTTGGCCAGAGAGGGTGTCTGAGTAGATCACTCCATCTACTGAGCCATCTTTTGGGTCTGATGACAGAAGATCAGGGAGAGGTTCACTCTCTGCCTCCTGATCCTCATCTGTTACCATCAACAGATTTACATCAGCCCTGTCATGGAAGAGCTTAAGGCGGTTCACATGGATCACCCTCTTGGGGCTCCTGCTTGTGCCCAGATCCACCAGGTAGGTGACCTGACTCTTCCTTTCTAGCACTGGGTAAGGGCCACTCCATTTGTCCTGGAGTGCCCTGGGAGCCACAGGCTCCAGAACCCAGACTTTCTGCCCTGGTTGGAACTCAACCATTGCAGCCTTTTGGTCATACCAAAACTTCTGGAGCTGTTGGCTGGCCTCAAGGTTTTTGGTTGCCTTTTCCATGTACTCTGCCATTCTAGAGCGAAGGCCAAGTACATAGTCCACTATGTCTTGTTTAGGCTCATGAAGAGGTCTCTCCCAGCCTTCTTTAACAAGAGCAAGTGGTCCCCTTACAGGGTGACCAAACAGAAGTTCAAAGGGGGAGAATCCTACTCCCTTCTGTGGCACCTCTCTGTAAGCAAAAAGCAGACATGGCAAGAGGACATCCCACCTCCTTTTGAGTTTTTCTGGGAGCCCCATGATCATGCCTTTTAATGTCTTGTTGAATCTCTCAACTAAGCCATTAGTTTGTGGATGGTATGGTGTAGTGAATTTGTAAGTCACTCCACACTCATTCCACATGTGTTTTAGGTATGCTGACATGAAGTTGGTACCTCTGTCAGACACCACCTCTTTAGGGAAACCCACTCTGGTAAAGATACCAATGAGGGCCTTGGCTACTGCAGGGGTAGTAGTCGACCTAAGGGGAATAGCTTCAGGATACCTAGTAACATGATCCACTACTACTAGGATGTACATATTTCCTGAGGCTGTGGGAGGTTCCAGTGGACCAACTATGTCCACACCCACTCTTTCAAAGGGGACCCCCACCACTGGAAGTGGAATGAGGGGGGCCTTTGGGTGCCCACCTGTCTTACCACTGGATTGACAGGTTGGGCAGGAGAGGCAAAACTCCTTAACCTTCTGGGACTTATTGGGCCAGTAGAAGTGGTTGACTAACCTCTCCCACGTCTTGGTTTGTCCCAAATGCCCAGCAAGGGGAATATCATGGGCTAAGGTCAGAATAAACTCTCTGAACGACTGAGGCACTACCACTCTCCTAGTGGCGCCAGGTTTGGGGTCTCTGGCCTCAGTGTACAGGAGTCCATCTTCCCAATAGACCCTGTGTGTTCCATTTTTCTTGCCCTTGGACTCTTCAGCAGCTTGCTGCCTAAGGCCTTCAAGAGAGGGACAGGTTTCTTGTCCCTTACACAGCTCCTCCCTTGAGGGTCCCCCTGGGCCTAAGAGCTCAACCTGATAAGGTTCAAGCTCCAAAGGCTCAGTTCCCTCAGAGGGCAGAACTTCTTCCTGAGAAGAGAGGTTCTCTTTTTCTGACTGTGTTGCAGTTGGTTTCCCAACTGACTTTCCTTTTCTCTTGGTAGGCTGGGCCATTTTTCCAGACTCCAGCTCTACTTTTTCACCCTGTGCCTTGCATTGTGCTCTTGTTTTTACACACACCAGTTCAGGGATACCCAGCATGGCTGCATGGGTTTTTAGTTCTACCTCAGCCCATGCTGAGGACTCCAGGTCATTTCCAAGCAGACAGTCTACTGGGATGTTTGAGGAGACCACCACCTGTTTCAGGCCATTGACCCCTCCCCATTCTAAAGTTACCATTGCCATGGGATGTGCTTTAGTCTGATTGTCAGCGTTGGTGACTGTATACGTTTTTCCAGTCAGGTATTGGCCAGGGGAAACCAGTTTCTCTGTCACCATGGTGACACTGGCACCTGTATCCCTCAGGCCCTCTACACTTGTCCCATTAATAAAGAGCTGCTGCCTGTATTTTTGCATGTTAGGCGGCCAGGCAGCTAGTGTGGCTAAATCCACCCCACCCTCAGAGACTAGAGTAGCTTCAGTGTGGACCCTGATTTGCTCTGGGCACACTGTTGATCCCACTTGGAGACTAGCCATTCCAGTGTTACCTGGATTGGAGTTTGGAGTGGAACCTTTCTTGGGACAGGCCTTGTCTCCAGTTTGGTGTCCAGGCTGATTACAGCTACGACACCAGGCCTTTTTGGGATCAAAGCTTTTACCCTTGTACCCAGGATTGTTTTGTGAAGAGGCTCTGGGCCCACCCTCCTGTGCAGGTTTTTGGGGGCCTGTAGAAGACTCTTTACTATTTTTATTTTTGGCTGTCTCACCACCTTTCCCCTGGGGAGGTTTTGTGACCCCTTTCTTTTGGTCACCCCCTGTGGAAGTTTTGGACACCCTTGTCTTGACCCAATGGTCCGCCTTCTTTCCCAATTCTTGGGGAGAAATTGGTCCTAGGTCTACCAGATGCTGATGCAGTTTATCATTGAAACAATTACTTAACAGGTGTTCTTTCACAAATAAATTGTACAGCCCATCATAATTACTTACACCACTGCCTTGAATCCAACCATCTAGTGTTTTTACTGAGTAGTCTACAAAGTCAACCCAGGTCTGGCTCGAGGATTTTTGAGCCCCCCTGAATCTAATCCTATACTCCTCAGTGGAGAATCCAAAGCCCTCAATCAGGGTACCCTTCATGAGGTCATAAGATTCTGCATCTTTTCCAGAGAGTGTGAGGAGTCTATCCCTACACTTTCCTGTGAACATTTCCCAAAGGAGAGCACCCCAGTGAGATCTGTTCACTTTTCTGGTTACACAGGCCCTCTCAAAAGCTGTGAACCATTTGGTGATGTCATCACCATCTTCATATTTAGTTACAATCCCTTTAGGGATTTTCAACATGTCAGGAGAATCTCTGACCCTATTTATGTTGCTGCCACCATTGATGGGTCCTAGGCCCATCTCTTGTCTTTCCCTCTCTATGGCTAGGATCTGTCTTTCCAAAGCCAATCTTTTGGCCATCCTGGCTAACTGGATGTCCTCTTCACTGGGGTTATCCTCAGTGATTTCAGAGTTGTTGGTCCCTCCTGTGAGGGAACCAGCATCTCTGACTATTATTTGTGGAGTCAGGGCTTGAGAAGCCCTGCTCTCCCTAAGTAGGACTGGAGGGGGGGAATTTCCCTCCAAGTCACTATCTTCATCCTCTGAGTTGCCATCCTCAGAGGGGTTGGCCTTTTCAAACTCTGCCAAAAGCTCCTGGAGCTGTACTTTGGTAGGTTTGGGGCCCATTGCTATTTTCTTTAGTTTACAGAGTGACCTTAGCTCTCTAATCTGTAGATGGAGGTAAGGTGTGGTGTCGAGTTCCACCACAGTCACATCTGTGCTAGACATTTTGCTTCTAAAAGTTGGAATACTTTTCAAGAATCTAAAACTGGTTCTAGAATCTAATTCAAACTTTTACAAACTTTTAAACTCTAAAAGAAATGCTAAACAGGATCTAACACAAGGCCCTAGCAGGTCTTTTAAGAATTTAGAAAACTTTTCTAATTGCAAAAATCAATTTCTAATGACAATTTTGGAATTTGTCGTGTGATCAGGTATTGGCTGAGTAGTCCAGCAAATGCAAAGTCTTGTACCCCACCGCTGATCCACCAATGTAGGAAGTTGGCTCTGTATGTGCTATTTCAAAGTAAGGAATAGCATGCACAGAGTCCAAGGGTTCCCCTTAGAAGTAAAATAGTGGTAAAAAGAGATAATGCTAATGCTCTATTTTGTGGTAGTGTGGTCGAGCAGTAGGCTTATCCAAGGAGTAGTGTTAAGCATTTGTTGTACATACACATAGACAATAAATGAGGTACACACACTCAGAGACAAATCCAGCCAATAGGTTTTGTTATAGAAAAATATCTTTTCTTAGTTTATTTTAAGAACCACAGGTTCAAATTTAACATGTAATATCTTGTTTGAAAGGTATTGCAGGTAAGTACATTAGGAACTTTGAATCATTTCAATTGCATGTATACTTTTCAAGTTATTCACAAATAGCTATTTCAAAAGTGGACACAGTGCAATTTTCACAGTTCCTGGGGGAGGTGAGTTTTTGTTAGTTTTACCAGGTAAGTAAGACACTTACAGGGTTCAGTTCTTGGTCCAAGGTAGCCCACCGTTGGGGGTTCAGAGCAACCCCAAAGTTACCACACCAGCAGCTCAGGGCCGGTCAGGTGCAGAGTTCAAAGTGGTGCCCAAAACGCATAGGCTCCAATGGAGAGAAGGGGGTGCCCCGGTTCCAGTCTGACAGCAGGTAAGTACCCGCGTCCTCGGGGGGCAGACCAGGGGGGTTTTGTAGGGCACCGGGGGACACACAAGCCCACACAGAAATTTCACCCTCAGCGGCGCGGGGGCGGCCGGGTGCAGTGTTAGAACAAGCGTCGGGTTCGCAATGGAAGTCAATGAGAGATCAAGGGATCTCTTCAGCACTGCAGGCAAGGGGGGGGCTTCCTCGGGGAAACCTCCACTTGGGCAAGGGAGAGGGACTCCTGGGGGTCACTTCTGCAGTGAAAGTCCGGTCCTTCAGGTCCTGGGGGCTGCGGGTGCAGGGTCTTTTCCAGGCGTCGGGACTTAGGTTTCAGAGAGTCGCGGTCAGGGGAAGCCTCGGGATTCCCTCTGCAGGCGGCGCTGTGGGGGCTCAGGGGGGACAGGTTTTGGTACTCACAGTCGTAGAGTAGTCCGGGGGTCCTCCCTGAGGTGTTGGTTCTCCACCAGCCGAGTCGGGGTCGCCGGGTGCAGTGTTGCAAGTCTCACGCTTCTTGCGGGGAGATTGCAGGGTTCTTTAAAGCTGCTCCTTTGGATAAAGTTGCAGTCTTTTTGGAGCAGGTCCGCTGTCCTCGGGAGTTTCTTGTCGTCGTCGAAGCAGGGCAGTCCTCAGAGGATGCAGAGGTCGCTGGTCCCTTTGGAAGGCGTCGCTGGAGCAGAGTTCTTTGGAAGGCAGGAGACAGGCCGGTGAGTTTCTGGAGCCAAGGCAGTTGTTGTCTTCTGGTCTTCCTCTGCAGGGGTTTTCAGCTAGGCAGTCCTTCTTCTTGTTGTTGCAGGAATCTAATTTTCTAGGGTTCAGGGTAGCCCTTAAATACTAAATTTAAGGGCGTGTTTAGGTCTGGGGGGTTAGTAGCCAATGGCTACTAGCCCTGAGGGTGGGTACACCCTCTTTGTGCCTCCTCCCAAGGGGAGGGGGTCACAATCCTAACCCTATTGGGGGAATCCTCCATCTGCAAGATGGAGGATTTCTAAAAGTTAGAGTCACCTCAGCTCAGGACACCTTAGGGGCTGTCCTGACTGGCCAGTGACTCCTCCTTGTTGCTTTCTTTGTTCCCTCCAGCCTTGCCGCCAAAAGTGGGGGCCGTGGCCGGAGGGGGCGGGCAACTCCACTAAGCTGGAGTGCCCTGCTGGGCTGTGACAAAGGGGTGAGCCTTTGAGGCTCACCGCCAGGTGTTACAGCTCCTGCCTGGGGGAGGTGTTAGCATCTCCACC
Organism: Pleurodeles waltl; assembly: GCF_031143425.1. Classification (NCBI taxonomy): domain Eukaryota; kingdom Metazoa; phylum Chordata; class Amphibia; order Caudata; family Salamandridae; genus Pleurodeles; species Pleurodeles waltl. The sequence goes on from NC_090449.1 coordinate 603,754,684, forward strand.
CAGTGCAGGCTTTGTTACTGGCCTCAGAGTGACAAAGGCACTCTCCCCATGGGGCCAGCAACATGTCTCTAGTGTGGCAGGCTGCTGGAACTAGTCAGCCTACACAGACAGTCGGTTAAGTTTCAGGGGGCACCTCTAAGGTGCCCTCTGGGGTGTATTTTACAATAAAATGTACACTGGCATCAGTGTGCATTTATTGTGCTGAGAAGTTTGATACCAAACTTCCCAGTTTTCAGTGTAGCCATTATGGTGCTGTGGAGTTCGTGTTTGACAAACTCCCAGACCATATACTCTTATGGCTACCCTGCACTTACAATGTCTAAGGTTTGGTTTAGACACTGTAGGGGTACCATGCTCATGCACTGGTACCCTCACCTATGGTATAGTGCACCCTGCCTTAGGGCTGTAAGGCCTGCTAGAGGGGTGACTGACCTATACTTGCATAGGCAGTGAGAGGCTGGCATGGCACCCTGAGGGGAGTGCCATGTCGACTTACTCGTTTTGTTCTCACTAGCACACACAAGCTGGCAAGCAGTGTGTCTGTGCTGAGTGAGAGGTCTCCAGGGTGGCATAAGACATGCTGCAGCCCTTAGAGACCTTCCTTGGCATCAGGGCCCTTGGTACTAGAAGTACCAGTTACAAGGGACTTATCTGGATGCCAGGGTCTGCCAATTGTGGATACAAAAGTACAGGTTAGGGAAAGAACACTGGTGCTGGGGCCTGGTTAGCAGGCCTCAGCACACTTTCAATTGTAAACATAGCATCAGCAAAGGCAAAAAGTCAGGGGGCAACCATGCCAAGGAGGCATTTCCTTACATGTATTATATATTCCGACATATGCGGTTGAAAGGAGCTTTAACTTCAGAGCAAGTAAAATCAAAGCCAATGCTGTACTGAAATTTCAAACTAAAACACTATGCAGGCCGCATACTAATATTGCAAACATAACTATCGATTTCTTGGCTCGCTTCCCAACTGTGTATTTTTTACTGTTATCACCTGCTGGAACCTTTTTCATTCCCTGAGAAAGTGCAACAGGTCATACAAAAAATTATGAGAGCTTATTTGACAAAAATAAAATCGTGTCAACTAAAAGCGCACACCTCTTACCATGCCTCCCTGAGAGCAGGAACAAGAGGTGTTTCAGGGGTGGCTCAATCCAAAGTGCAGCTGTGCCTGGCTGGATTTGAAGTCTGTGCTAACCACTGGGTCATGTACCTTAACATTCTTTGTGTATCAAGTTTTTTAGCAGACAGCCTACCTACACGTATTTTTCTACTTCAACCACAGGTGATTCCAAGAATTGGATGAGGTGAGCTCACTCATATAATGTGACATGCTTAATCATCGCCCACCTTATCCCACCCTGGCAAGATAGTATTACCAGGGCAGACTCGACCTCAAGGGGGAACTCACTTGAGGGATTTCTTAGAAATGATTACTCTGGATAATTTACTGGTACCTTCGGTATATATAAAAAATACTAAAAAGCATTCAGAAGAGGACATCACTGGGTATTAGGGTCCTTGTGTACCTCTTTTACGCCAACATGTTTCTGCTCTTTTAATAAGCCTAATCAGGTCTCTGTAGGATCCCTATTCCATCTAGTTTACTGGTATCATGAAGATAAAGGAAAGGATCTACCTCTCCTGATCTCATAAAAGGTAATCTACCAAATTTATTTAGACCCCATGCCTCATGGTCTCTGGAGGGGTGGGTGCCTCCTGAAGTCACACTTTCTTCAATGAAGTTTGCTCTCTGAATTCCTACCCTGCCCCCTCGTACAGCCAACTCTGATGAGGTGAGCCCACCTCATCCAATTCTTGTAATTGCCTGTAGTTGAAGTAGAACTATAAATATAGGTAGACTGTCTGCTAAAAAACTTGGTACACAAAGAATGTTTAGATACCTGACCCAGTGGTTACCACATCCTTTTGTGATGTGATAGTTCGGAGGGAGATGCGGTATCCCGAATGGCTTCACCCTTTTCTCTCAAAGTGGTTTTGGATCTGAAATCTGAACAGCAGAACAATGGCCCATAGAACAACCCTTCTGCTAAACCAGGAGTAATGAAATGTTTCACAACTGTGGTAAAGCAGGACCTCATTGATCACTGCTGTAGATTTACACCTGCTATTTAAATTGCTCAGCTTCAACTAACAATCACTAAAGTTAAGCTTTAATTGGTCCCGAACATATATTCACTCAGACTTTGTAAGTCCTCAATCACCACACAACTTCACATTCAAAACAAGCATTTAGAAATGAAATAGGTTTAACCTTGCCCATTCCCTCTCTAAAACCTGTGCATTGACAAATATGTACTTAGCCTAGGTTCTAGACTGAGGGTTAGCTAAGCATGTACACTAGTATACATTTTACACATATATACTTGCATATACGTTACACATGCTTAATTGCACCGTTTTGTCTTTTTCCTGGTGTGCCAGAACTTTAATGGATTCTCCACCATGTCAGGGAGAGCCTTATGCCAAGGCTGGGCACCACTTGATATTGAATGGCATCAATATATAAAATAAATAACCAACATACATCTAAGACCACAATTATGCCGTGGGTGTCCACCTCAGTACCATAGATGGGTGCAGTATATCAAGAACGACAACCATTCAGTCACGATCAGCTTTGTGCCATAATCAGGCAGCGTTTTAGCCTAGATACCATGATTTAACTGCCTTATACTAGGGCTATCATTATGACTGAAGTTCACACCATCATAGCTTCAATGCCTGCACTATACCACAAATGATCACCTTTATGCTGCGACCAGAGGGGTGTCCACACATTTCCAAGAAGCATCATTATTACATAAGCATTTTACTAGGGTTGGACATTATGCCCTGAGTGTCTACAATTTGCTAGGGATTACCAGCAATATGGCAGGGCCAGAATTCTACCTGGTATGTACATCATGCTATCAATGCCCACAAATTGCTAAGAAATAAGACACTTGTGCAAGGGCCTGCCTTTTAACCAGGATAGACAAAAGGCATCATCCCTGGGGTGTCCATAAGTTTTAAAAAATGATGCCCACCTTGTGAGAGTCAGCATTTACAAGTAGTAAACAATGGGCATAATTCCATGAATGGGCACAAGCTGCTGCAAATTCCCACCATTGTGCCAATGACAGCATTTTGCTTGGGTAGGCAGCGGGCATCAAAGCTAATGCAGATACCATACACAAAAGTGCACACAAGCACTTACTCATAGACAAATGCACACAAAAACGCTAACACTCACACACATACATGTGCACACAAAAAAGCAGACGCACACAGAATTGGAGATACTTCTTTATACTTTGTTTCCAATGCTTCACCATTCGCGCAAGCTCTCTTGGCCCCTCTCACCTTCCATACATGATTAGCGCTCCCTGGAAGAGGGATAGGTGGGTAGAGGTGCTTAGAGGCCAGACAGGGAAGTGCCTCTGTGGATGGGTGAATAGGGAAGTGGCTTGGGTAAATGGGTTATTAGATGGGGGTGCCTTGGGGAAGGGGATAGATAGGGAAGTGTTCACTTGGTGTAAGTATCTTAGGGAACATGTAGTCAGGAAGTCCTCTGGTGCTTATGGGAGTGCCTCAGCTGCTAAAACAGATGGGTGTGATGTGATGGCCGAATAGGAATTGAGTGGGTTGGCTGTCTGTGTGTGCCAGTAATGGGAGTGGTAACTGCGCCTCGGGTACTCTTGGAGAGTATGATCTCAATTTCACTGCTTGTGGGAAAAATGTTGGCAGCTTCCCCCTCTAGTGGAGTTCTACCACTTTATAATTTTTTCATATTGACCTAAAAATACTAAGTCCAGAATATCAACTACCCCATGTCATCAAGCGAAATATATATATTTTTGTAGGTTGATATAAAAAAAAGGTACTTTGACCTACAGCCGCCGCTCATAGATGATGTAGTCCTTTTTCTTTTAACTTTTTAGCTAGAGGCTGGTCTTTTTTTACTTTGCTGTGCAGGTGCAAGTTCTATTTCCTACACCTCCATATCAACAGTCAGTTTGTTTTCCGTTGCGTCGACCCATGTTTTTTTTTTCTGCTAAAAACAGTAACATAATCCTTTGTCTCAAGCTGCCGCTTCCCGGCTCGAATGTAGTGAAATGCAGTTATTTAAAATTAAACATTCAAGCTTTGCTGTGGAAATTGAAGTTTATTGGAGCATTGTTTAAAACAATAATGAACTCTGAGGGCTCTGCAGGATTGACCATTACAGTGGGATTGTGATGTTCAACGTATCATTCGTTTCAACAAATTTGAAAGGAATATCTATGGAGACGTGAGAGCACAATACTGTGAAAATGTCATTTATATGGCCTGGATAAGAACATCAGTTGACCAATCATCTCATGACCTTGTATTCTATGTTAGCAGTTTGAATGAGCTACCTACTGATCTTTTTGACTAATAGGTCATTGCTCAGTCTGCATTTCACATCTAGCCTCAAAACTGCAACACCACATTACCAAATGTGTTGTAGTATTATAGTACTTGTTGAGTATTATATATTATTTGTTGAGTATTACAATTTTTCTTATGTCCAAAGGAAATCATATTTCAATAATCATTTTAGAGTTGAATCAATTTCACTAAAGACCAGCAATTGTAAAGATACCACATTGCCTAATCAGCCAAGTGACTGGATCTAGGAATGGCACTGCATTAACCTGGCACATACTGAGGCCGTTTTCTGTGAACATCAGGATTTATGAGGCCTAGACTTCGATATTGATTGAAATAACGATTTTTCAAACGCATGCTTAATCTAGATGCTTCTAATTTCAGAAGAATTCTTTACTTCTTTTACGATAATTTCATCTATCAATCAAGCTACGTCAATATATGGAAAATTAACTTTTTCTAGCAAAACACCGGGACTGATGGCACTTTAACATAAAAAGATTTATGCATGTTCCTATTTTTTCATGAAAACTAAAACGGACCCAACCTCAACAGTGTTCTAGTTCAGGTCGGTGATCTAAACCACAGCTATATTTAAGCTGTCAACAATAAAAGGTATTCATTCATATTTTCATTTCATAAGGAGTGCATTACAAACTAACTCGTTTCTTGGGGCTTATCATTTGGTTTTACTTTTACCTAGTTATTTGGTACTTGTTTTACTAACTTCAGTAGAGAGTATATGGAGCCCCCTCTGGGCTCACTCAGGAGCTCTCAGGCCAGGGTACTGTGCTGAGCCTCCCTCCCTCCCTAGAGCTTGGAGCCCCCTTCACACCGCTGGTGCTGCAGGGGCCTTTGTTACTCCACTGTGGGATATTATTGTAGTTTCCGGCACTATTTAACATAATTTTGGTGTAAAGTAAGTTCTGAAAGGCGAGTCCTCAATAATTCCAATAATTTCATGGGTGCTAGTGAGGTATATGTGCAGACTGCCAGCTGATGGGGCGTTCAGGCTGTGATTTTTCTTTTGTCACGGTGATGGTCTGCAACCAAGTTGCGAAGGTGTCACTCCACCTTATTTCCCTCATATTCATAGGAGAATAAAGTGATGCAGCACTGCCAAGATGTGGTGCATCTCTCATTGAACATCATTCTCGGTATTTATATAATCCTCATTCTTCAACAGGGCCATCTCCTCACTGTATATCTTTCTGCTGTACCTTGCTCATGCAGTGAAAATAAAAAAAACACTTTTCACTTTCCACACCTCTTTATCTATCTATGATTAAGGGCTTATCTATCATGAAGGAACCCTCTAATTTCATTCAAAAAGGGGTACTGGCTAAATTGTTGAAAGTAGGCCCTGTAGATATGTGTTCTAATCCTAGTTTGGGCACAAGACCATCAAAATTGCATGGTTCTGGGTGTATCACTTTATCTCTCTGTGCCTCACAACACTAAGCACTACCCAAACTGTTGAACAGCCATACACCTGTATCATCTTGGCAGCAGCAGCAACAATGGCCTTGCCTTAAAGAGCTAAACCATAAATGTATTTTCTCACCCCAACCTACCATACCACTTTGAGGTTGCGGAAGGGTGTCATACAGCCTGGTGTCACAAAAAATAAAATAAAAGATAGGTGGTGATCAATGGCAGATACACGGGCACAACATCATCTGTAGTATACTCTGTAAAAAATAAAACAATGCAGGACTAAGTACATCTAATGTTATATTATATCTGCATTGCAGGTCACAAAGGAGTTGTGAGATCAAATAGAAATACCACATTTTGAGTGTGATTATAAGTCAACAGTACTCCAAGGTGACCTAAGCTATTCATTTAACGTTTTACTGTGGTGGATTTTATTCCTTTTAATCTAAATATTTTATCGTTGCTTAAGTCTCCATCTTTTGTGTGCCACCTTCCACCAGCCATGGTCACCAGAGAGTAGCTTGATTTTCTGGGATGAGTAGGTGCTTGCTATTGTGTCCAATCAAAAAATGCAAGTTCCTGAAAACTAAGAAGCGTTAGATTAAATCTCAGGATTATTTAAAGTTGTAAGGGATGACAACAAGCTACTCATCTATTTTTATACATTTTTTCCTCTGTATTGATGTTTACTAGTGAATCTGTGCCAAATGAAAAGGGTGTTTTCATTGCTTAGAGGCCAATCTGTGCACATGCGAACCTGGAGAGGGACGTGAATGGAGCGGCACAGCATGGAACTGTCTCTCTCTGGTTGTAGGTAATTCAAGGGTGGCTCCTTCGCAATGGCGAAGGAGTGTCGCCCCCTGGCTAAGCCAGGAGCTGAAAGATAAAACAATATTTGTTTATCGTTTTATCATTCAGCTGCTGGAACAGCCAGGAGCATGTTGAGGGGGGGCGGGGCTAGGCCATGGAGATGGGAGGGGGGATGAGGAAAGGGTGCACCGAAGTGCGCATGTGTGTTTGGCTGGCTGTCTCAGGCCAGCCAAACACACATGCATACTTGGGTTTCTCCAGCCTGGCTCTTTTTAACAGTGGGGCTGGAGAAACTGCACAGACCCCAGTATTGTGTCTGAGCGGCAGTCCAAGAAGCTCAGACCAATCGTGATGCTGCATTCATACTAGATTTAGCATGAAAGCAGTGCCAGGATTGCTGGGGAGCCTGTGCTGATGTCCCAGTGAATGCTGGGACACCAGAAGAAGATCCAGGTGGCAGGAGGCGGTGGAGACGGGAAAAGGTACGTTTTTATTATTTTTTATTCCGCCTGTCCCTTCCCCCGCCTGCCCCTTGTGATTTGCGGCAGCCGCCGCTGGGTAGATTCAATCTGTGACTCTGCCCTGCTTGAGCAGCAGTTTTATCTTGGCAGGCAGGGCAAGGGAGATGGTGTAGTGATGCAGGCCTTCTTCTCTCTGTTCACAGGCCTTCATACTACTGTGTCTCCTGTCTGCTTGTATCACAGTGATTACTCTGCTTTCACTGCATGAATGCGAATGGTGAATGTGTTGCCCTGTCAGTGCCGGCCCAGCAATCCAAGGCAATTTTAGAGTTGGCACTGTAACACCTCTACGAGCTTGTAATCAATGATTACAGGCATAACAGCGGTGTCATTTTGTTTTTACTGGTGTCAATCACACTTGTTGAAAGATATTAAATGACAGGCTTTTACAAGGAGATTTCTGTGTTTCTTGTCTTATATATAAAATGTAGTTGCAAAAGACGAGATACAAATATTGCAGTTTTTATCATGATTATCATTTAATGCTGCAATATAATAGGGGATAATTTTTTAACATAACTGATTTTGTTGAAGAGGACACATAAACCAGTTATTTGACTCATGGCAAAAAAATTCTGTGATTTGTAAACTACATTAGAAGATCTCGACTATCAAAGACATTGAAAGACTATGTTAAATTCCAAGCCACATGTGTTTCTTTAAAATCCACTCAAAGGTCCACATTGCAATAGGTGTTTTTTATTTGTATATATTCATGACCACCGGAAAACAGAGAGCTGTTTTCCTAGTGTATACCCAACCAATAATCATTTACTCAGCAGTGGTGATGGAACAATTTTCAGAGTGGGTTTGCTGCCGTCAATGTTACATCACTGAAGTCATAGGGATTGTGAAACAAATCCAAGCGACACACAAAGAGCAAGTGTAGGAAACGTTTTCAGCAAGTGACAAGAGTTCCGTATGTCGCTAGTGTTGCAATTGGAGCACTCTCACAAACATATTACTAAACATGGTGTGGTAGCCCACTGTCATTTACACACAGCACACTTTCCATTGAAATGGCAGGAAATTGACACAAATGTACAGTTTTCCACCTACAATGATATAGGGCACGAACCATAATGTGTGGAAATCTAGTTTCAGCAAATATTCATCTTTGTGCATTACCAAGTAGTGTTCTGATTTATTTTTATCCTATTAAAATGTATATTTCTATCACAGTTCAGAGGTCCTAGCTGTTAATATTGTCTGGAATATTGGTACAGTTAATTTACAGGTTTTTGAATTTTGTTGTGTGTTAAAAAAATAACATCCTACCGCCTTTCCTTTCACACTCATATTTCCCCAGAAAGAGTGTCACGTAAATCACTTTACAAACTCCCCTAACTTTGCATTCAGAGAAAGTAAACACCAATCTCCTTGCTAAAGGAACAGTCAGCAATTTATCAGAAGATAACTTGATATTTGACCTCTGTCTTTGAAGCAGCACAAATGTGACATGGTGAAAACAAAATTCCAAAACATCTCTATTGCTCATTCACCTTTTGAACTTCTGATTGGTTATTTTGAGGGTGCTGCAACATCCACCACACTCCTAATTCCTGGGCTTATGTTAGTGAATGTCTTACACTGTAACATAAGCTCATGGATCTCCAAAATTGCCATATCTGATTTTAAAAGCAGTAGGCAGTGGTGTAACATAAGCCTCCATAGCCCCAGAGGTGCGGAGGGGTGGATGGCAAGCTCCAGGTCTGCCCCTCAGCAAAAGTGGTAGGTGGTGGACCGAGAGGAGGGCTCCTGCCCCTCTAGTTTCTTTACACTGCTGGCAGTAGTGTATGTTTCCAGCTGGTATTTTTAGGTGTGCTATTGAACATAAGACGGTCCAGCTTGTATAAAACAGTAATTTCCTGAAAATAGTTTAGCAGAGGCAAATAGATATATGTTGCATATAGGCAACTTCTCTGCATATCCATGCCACCTGGCCACTGACTAATGAGGCACTATAGGAGTCACGGCACACACACACGTTGGAATTACTGTGCTGGAAAATCTACTCTGGAACGACGAGGCCAAAAAGGATCACATTAAGTGGGATGGCTGACTAAATTAGACGAAAAGGAAATCCATATTATTCTGTGGGTTGCAGTATAACCTCGCTCCTTTTCCATTTTCATACGCATTCATACAATGAAATTCACCGTACAAATGTTTTATTAAAGTAAGAAAAATGTGCACATTTACCCGCATCTGTAATAATCTTTTTAAAAAAAACACAGTGGGCCCCATTCACTAAAAAAATTGTAAAAGGGCGGATCGAGATTTACAGCTTTGCCTGAACATCCTTGGGCAATTTTTCTCTGTTCACAAACATCTCTAGAAATATGCCTGAAAATATGTGCCAGGCACAGGCTTTCAGGCATGCTCTAGGAATGTTATGTGACATTTTCTATGGGTCCGATCCCCTGTGTGGAGTTTTCCATACAGTAGAACCCCACACAGGAGAAGTCGAGCAGCCTGTGGAAATGCTCATTAAAACATCTCCCTGGGACAAACAGTGTCCCCATAGAATGTTCAAAATGCCACGGCACACCCCATATATTCTTGTAGTCTACGTATTCAGAAATGATGAGTCTTAAGTAGTTACACTTCACCGTTCTGGAATCTGTTTATTCTTCCATGACTGAGGAAAATATACAAAGAGCAGCTAATCCCATGCAACAACAGCCGACACGTGTTTCGTCAGATTGACTTTCTCAAGGCAAGGAATGTATGTCTCTCATGTTATCCAATGTGCTGCAGAGTCCCATAGATGATGCATACATAGTAAGCGCGTAGCAGGATTATCCCAAAGCAGTGCATATCACAAATCAAGGAGTATATGCGACCATGATAAGTCGGGTTCAAGAGTTTGTTTCTTACGTTGGTGATAAACGTGCAATGAGTGTCCCCATAGAGCATGCCCATCCACATATGGTGAACAATTACCCTATCCCAGTCTAGAAGGGAGTTACTTTAGCCCTTGGCAAGAGTATATCTCGAAACATTTCTAGGGTGCTAATGGGGTTAGGTAGGAGTTCGAGAATGATCACAAATGTTTGTGGGTTCCCAAACTTTGAAGGCCAATCACAACTAGGAGGTTCCACTTCTTACCCCTTGAGTGGGATTTCCTGCTGATGATTTCTTCGCATTTGTTGAGGAGAAATCAGTACTAGAAAATGAACTTGAGTCTGCATGGAATTGTTCTGTGAATTCCTTGGCAGGCGTAAAAAAAGGTAAATTCGCCCATTAAAGTAAGTATGCAGACAAATGTATCGTTGTGAATAGGGCCCGGTGATTTTGTGTTGCATAGAAGCACAGATACTGCATTTTATTGATGCCATCCCACCTGTTTTAGAAAAGTAGTTTGTATCAAATGCACTGCACTGGACAAAAAAAACTGTGCACTGTACATAATTTTTGTAATAAAAGAAGTGCCTCTTTTATTCTGACCAACCAGTTATGTATTATTAGTGGTGTTTAATTTTGGGGTTACTCTGTGTTCACGTTATAGAGATGCGGGATTATCTCAATGAGTTGATTTGCTTTCGGGGTCCTGGGCAAAAACACATGGCAGGTCTCAACTGAGGGATTTAAACTTAAGGGGCAAGTTTAGCATGCATGTGACGGTTAGAAGCTGGATTAGTGATTTTGGAATTCTAGCAACAAAGGATAAGGAAACCTTTTCAAGCAGGAATTAAAACTTATTTAACAAAATGTTTGGAGTAAATTCTTAGCCATTCTCATGAAAGGGCATGGCATATATAGATAAACATCTCTGTTTAACCGATTTTTTGATGTTTTATGGTGTTATGTAGCTTTAGAATTATATCGCCCTGTGTTGTATTTAATAAACGCCGATTTTCTTGCATGATACATTGAAAAATTATGTTAATGGCAAAACCAATGTTAATGATTTTTATATGAGCTTATTTTATTTTTTTCTTGATTCTCTATGACACTGTATTTCAGCTAGGAGATAGGTTGTAGAAACCAGTCTGCTACGGCATTTTTCACTTCTATCAGAACAAATACACAGCAATTGTAAAGATACTGTACTCAACAACAGAAAATGAATTATAAAAGCAGTAAATCAGTCATAGAGTTGCAATGGAGTTAGTGGTATATTAAGAGACCTTGGCCCTTATATGATGTGGTTGTAAATTACAGTTCCTGGGCAAGCAGGTGTTTCTGTGTGGATCTGAATTCTGTGAGAATCACTGATAATGTGAAAATTATTACTAATCCAAACATTTTCTGCAGAAAATATTGGAAGGTCTACTCTACCAACATTTATCAGGTAGATTCCAATATATTCTGAATTTGGTGCAGAAAGCTGTGATTCCCCTTGTGAGTCTTCATTTCGTAGAGGAAAAGTCGAATAATGAGGTATTCCCTTTAACGCGTGGTATTGGTATTTACCAAAGGGGGTTAAATACCACACACTTTTCGGGGCTACTCAGAATTATAGCCTATTGTAGGCTAGTCTTTCAAGAGTACACGAACAGGGACTACTGCAAATTGTTGCCCCTATTAGTAGTCATGTTAAACGTTCCTATGATGTGTTGTGGATACTGTGCTCAATATTGCAATAAGATCAACGTGCAAATTAAGCCACTTCTATATGTTTTGCTATGACTAGACTTTCAGTTTTCACAGTGTTCTCCTCGCTGACACATATGTCTTACTCACTGCAGACGTAGTGTGCGTCATCTTGTGAACAAGATACAACCCGAACCTAGTTCCAACTGGACGCCAGAGTCCCAGAACAAAGTGCCATTTCTGACTAGGTGAGCGAACGTAAATCACATAGTTCTCATCTTGAAAACAGTCCAAACACGCAGCCTAAATAGGGCCATGCGGACTCCGGCTATTTATAACCATGAGCTGAGTGGCATGGTGGAAGGGACCTGGTCTTAGCTTCTCTTCCTTTGGGCCCTAGTTATAAGTCAAGCATGCATGACACGGCACTCGCTTAAACATCTCCATTTTATATGTCATTTTTATTAGATTTTCGTATACATTTTTTTTAAGACGAACACAGAGAGAGATGCGCAGTGTCGGACTGGGGCAGAAAATAGGTCTGGGCACTAAAATGAAAGTGGCCCCGTTAGTGAGTTTGACAACTAAAAAAGAGGCCTATGTTTGCAAATTGAGGCAGTTTTGAACTCGTAAAGCACGCAGGTTATGTGTTTCTGCATGGTGTGGAAGAATGCAAGGATTTTAGCTTTCTATGGGCAATATTTGTTTTAATAGCAGGGAAATCAACAGTAAACAAGCATTGGCAAAGCCAATAAGTTTTGCCTTTGTCTTTTTTTCCTATGTCATTTGCTTACAAATATTAGAGAAATGTTATAATATTATTTAATTTATTAAATTAAAAACAAACATTATTATAACCTTTTTTAAAATTTAAAAGACAGTTACATAGAAAAAGACAAAGACAAAACGTATTGGCATGCATGTAAGAAGACAGAAGTTGACAGAAGACCAAAAGCGGCAGAAGAACGAAGGTGGCAGAAGAGAGAAGACTGAAGAAGAGAGAAGACGAAAGAAGAGAGAAGGTGGTGGAAGAGAGAAGACGGCAGAAGACAGAAGGTGTGAGAAGACAAGAAGTGAGGAGAGTGTAGGCATGAGAAGACAAGACGGCATGCAGTAAAGAAGACAGCAAAGACCGAATACAGTATGCAGAAAGAAAAAGAAGATGGACGGCAATGGAGAAAGAAGACCGACATGAAGGCATTGAAGAAAGAAGACGTTAGTAAAGTAAGAAGACGGCATGCTGGAAGAAAAAAGAAGACAGCAATGAAGAAAGAAGATAGAGAAGACAGCAGCGAAGAAAATAGACATCAGAGAAGAAAGAAGAAGGCATGCAAGAAGTACCTCCAGCGTCACAGCCAGAGGGAAGGATGCTGGCCAGTGTCCAAAAGGAAGTGACCGGAAGGAGGAGGAAGTGGAGGCAGCTCCATGCAAGATCAGCAAAGAAGACAAAGACAATGACAGGAAGTGACATGAAGACGACGTGCTGGCCAATCCAAAGCAGGTAAATCAAAGTTACGTTGGAGTAAGCCAATGGTAAGTTCAAGTAAGTAAGGAGCTGGTTCCAAGTCCCTTTTAAGTTTTTTTTTACTGACAAAAGATTTTGCAAGCATGCGTGCAAGCGCGCATGCATGCGACTCTTGACAAGCAGTTCCCATTTGACTAATGTGGTGTCCTCCCATGTTTAATAATGCTAACCAATAGCAAGAAAGGCATACATTTAAAAATGGATTGGGATGTACATTATTTGCAAACTGATTTACTATACCTCGTAATAAACAAGCATTTCCCATTAGACAAATGCGGTGTCCTCCACTGTTTAAGAATGGTAATCATTCTGAAAAGTAAACATATCCCTTCTAAATTTACATTGGACGTACACTATCTGCATATGGGTAAAGTGCACTAGGATAATGCAGGGTCTTAGTAAAGTATTGGGAGCCCGCATCCCCTGGGGGTTAGATTTCCAACGATGATTTCTGGGTCATAGCACGCATGGGCGTGTGAAGTGGAAATACCACTGGGGCCGCCAGGAATCCTGTGCTGTCAATAAGAGTGTGGTGGCAATACAACATTACCAAACTAGAATCATGGCGGAAATGAGTTTCTATGCTGGACCACTTTCTTGACGAAGTGCGGTGGCGGATGAAGGGCTGTGTTGGAAAGTAGGAATGTGTCTGGAACGTTGGGCCACACTTTCTTCCCCCAGTGTTTCAATTAAGTTTTAGAGGATGTGTGCATGAAGTGAGGTCAAAGCACCACGGCGGATTCAAGATCTAGCATGCATTTTTAGCCCAGTGACACAAGGTCGCCCTGCAATGCCTGCATGAAACTAGAGTGCCGTGGAAAAAAACGTTTTCCTCTAATGTAATCAATGATCTGTCTTTCTTCATATATGCATGACACAACTGAATAATGATAATCATTATGAAGAATAGTATGTTACGGTGACTTCATATATGCATTGAGCATAACGCACATGCCTGAATCTAATAATCAGAAATGAATACAACCAATCTGAGCGGGGTAAATATTATTCTTGGAGCTAGGACTTTTATTTTAAAACAATAACAAACTTTTATCAGATGATGTTGAGGCACTTTTCACACGTGTGTCAGAAGGTGAGAAGGGCTTCCCCAGCGTGGATTTTGAGAGTTAGGGGCACCCTGGGATTGCTTGCAGTAGGGCAAACTGAAACTGCTAAAAAAGTAGCTAGGTTTTCTCAGTGGAAGCTTTTACTCCATTGATTAGTGACAGCCCAGGAGTCACCTCCACTCACTAGCTGGTGCCAGGCATAAATTTGGCACCCCAGGGCACCACTTTAGAACACTTAATGAAGCAGGGGAAGAAGAAGAGGAGGGCTTTACCCGAAGTCTGTGACTTGAGAGGACCCCTGAAGGACTGGACCTGCTCACTATTGCATCCAAGACAAAGATGTGGACTTCAAGGGTAAGTTGGATGACTTCCTGTGTGGCTACAGGAACACAACAAGCTTCAAGAGACAGGTCTTTTTCCTGAAGTGCTCAGCTGACCAGTGGCACTTGGACCTGGACTGGATTTTGCTAGTGGCCTCTAACTGACACTCTAAGAGTCTTTAGGTTCCTTCTGCTGAGATCCTGGAGTCCTTAGAAGTATACTTTTCTGGTTGTTTGGGCACAAGAAGAAAGTTTGGAAACTTTTGAAAAGATTTCCTCCAGAGCTTCAGCAGTACCCAGGGGAAAAAGTATGTGACCAGCAGTTCTATGACACTGGATTGAATTTCAGCTTTGTTCTGCTCTAAGCTCCTAGCACCTGTGAAATAAACCACTAAGTCCCATTCTCCACTCGCACTCACAAAATGTTCAGCAAGAAATATGCAAAGCTCTAGAGCTCTAGCAGGACCAACTTGCTTCAAGTATCTGGCCTCTGGTTAGACCAAGGCGGCTACAGTTTCAGTGTTGGCCTGCTCAGGGAGGATTTTTCTTCTCAAAAGTGAGTCTGCATTGAGACTTTGACAAAATGGCAATGTTTTTCTTCAAAAAAGTGACAAAGTCCCTTTCTGAAGACGGTCTTGAAAACCTTTTGCCTTCTAGACTTTCACTGGGACCAATCCATTTGGTGTGTCTGACAAATGTGCCTTCCCAGTGAACTTCAAATTGCACCTACATCCACGTCTACCATGACCATCGACTTCCATTGGCATTTTGCATTTTTTGGTGCAATTTTCACTTAAACCTTTAAAGATTCATATCTCTGATTCGCCTTGATGGATTTTTACTGTTTGGTCTTTGACCTATATACTGACTTACCTTATGACACTCAATAAGTCCTTACTTCAGATTCGGAGCAGATAGAGAAATGACTGTCACACTCAAATGAAGTGCAATTTAAAATACTACTTAATGGTAAAGTCAGATTCTAGCGAATAGGTTTGAAAATGCTACTTATAGAAAGTTGAAATGTTTCTGCACAAAGTTTCTGAGGCCTGCCTGAGCCTGGTAATGGTTCACACATCAAGAATGTGAATAGGCCCAGACAATGAATAAAGGAAAGTGAAACCAGGCATGTCCTTGCCTAGACAGGTTGGAGCCAGGATAAGGGGAAGGGGAAGAAGTGACCAGAACCAGTATTTATGTTGGAGGTTATAGAATTCCGACACACAAAGGCTGGCATCTCATGTAAAAAAGTAGGACCTTCAAACCCTCTCTTCACAACACTCCTGAACCTGTGGAAGACTTAGAAGATGGACTGCCCAGCTAAAAGAAGGACTGCCCTGGTTGTTTGAAAGATTCTTCTGCTTTCTGAAGAAGTAATGTTGGACATGATTGGCTTGATCCCAGGCTACCCAGAGTCACTCCAAGGGCCAAGTGGCTAACCTTCTGTCGGCGATACAAGAACACAACAAACTTCCAGAGGCCTCCCTACGACAGCCCAGCTGACCAGCACCAACTTGACCTTCCTAGATGTGCCTGAGGCCTGCTGCTGGCCTCTGCTGTAGTGTGTCTTGATCCCCAGGAGGTGGCCCTGTGTCCTGGACCATTGGTTGGTATTTGTGAGAACTCTTCCACAAGAAGAAGGTGAAAATCCTGAAGTTTGGGCTCATCGCAACTGCAAATGGACCTGTTAGCTCCAAACCCCTGACACCTGCCACACAAATTTTCGGTGACATCTGCTCTTCATGTTAACAGCAACTAGCCACAATGACCGGCAGCACAAGACCGGTAGTCCGTGTTACAGCAACAACAGCCTGCGGTGACTGCCGATGCGAAGCTCCAGTGACGACCGGCTCTTCGCACTACAGCAACAACTCTCTGCGATGCTCAACCTACTTTTAGCACAAAAAACTCCTCTTTGTGGCATCTTTCAATTTGAATGGAAATCTGTGCGCTGGACTTGAGAAGGTAACTCTTCTATGGGACTAACCTGGCCCCAGTAACTGACTCACGGTCGATTGCAGGTAGCCAGAACTTGTGACTTTCTGCTGGCCCAGAAACCAGATAACCACACGAGGTGCTTTCTGCTTCCTAGTGCCATTTTCACTAAAAACTTTGAAATTCAGTATCTCTGGTTCTACTGATTAGAGGTTTGGTGTTCTGGTATCATTTTATTTATCAAATGTTACCCTATTGTTTTAAATTGTTTGGCATATTTCCTGTTTTGTGTTTTTGCTTGATTGCTGTATGTGTGCTGCATAAATACTTTAGAGATTGCATCTAAGAATAGCCTGACTGCTTTTCCGCCAGTTTACTAGAGGGTTAGGCACAGTTTAGCTTAGTGACTTTTGAGGCTCACTCTGGCAAGAATTGTGTTTATTATTTGAGTGGGACTTTCACACCCGTCAACTAATAACCCATTTTCTTACATTTCCTTTGTTAGTTTCGAGAGAAGGGTTTTTGAGCAGTTTTATGAAAATGTACCAGTAAGATGTTGGACTACATGAAGTACATTCATTTGTATATGTAGGTGTCAATAAGCATGCATTCCACCATACTCTAGTGCATTCAAGTGGAAAACTCACATGTAAGATTTGGCAAGTTGGGGACAATGGGCAGTAATATGAGCGAGACTGACACCCTTATGTTTATGGGAAGTATGGACCTTCACACTTCCTCCATATGAATGCACTACTGGCTAGCACATACTGGAAAGAAAACTGTGGAAAAGGGACCTAAAGTAACCCCCACGTCCCTAAATCTAAAAAATTCATCAGGTTTGGAAGCCAGCATTTCAAACCAGGTCGCCAAACAATTGTAAATGTGAATCCAGCATACAACATGGAAGAGCAACATTTGGGACTAGTTTGCAAATGAATAAGTCAAAAACTACAAAGAACGAATCTGATGCTTGTTTCTTTTTAATTTGCTCCTTTCACATGCTTCCCTCTTGAAATTTAGATGCTGCAAAAGACTGGCCAATATCAGACTGTTGCACAAGCATTTCTGTTTATGTAACTAGGGCCTTTAAACTATCAGTAACTTTATCCACCAAGCCATGTCCTTTCTGCTTCTTCCAGTTAAAGACAGGAAGGCCTTTTCACAAACTTTACTTTGTAGTAGCTGAAGTAGTACTACAATAGTGCTACCTCATATACTACAAAATTCTAATCACAAACATATAGGTCTAGATCTCTACCTCCCCTATCTTTTTCAAGTCGAAATGTTCGTCTACGTAGCAGAGATATCTGCACATATATATAAGTATACAATTTAAGTGTAAATGTTGGCGGAACAATGGAGAGTGTTAGGAAAAAGGGCAATAGTTACTCAAACATAGGAGGGTTTAGGGAAATTATGCTAATACAAACACACAGTCACAAAAGAGTGAGACCATTGCTATTCATAAACCACATTAATAAAAATTACTAAAGTTCAAATGGTCACAAATCAGGTACAAATGTACTCCAGCCCAGCACTGTAGTAAGCAAAGCACACACGCACGCGCAGGTACTGCACCACACTTTCCTAGAAAACCCTGAAGGCAGCGAATTAAAATAACACCTAAAAAAAAAAATGACAGTAAAAAAATGAAATTATTTTGATATTTAAATTAAATAAATATAACTTTTTAATGTTTGAAAATTAAACTAAACTAATATTATATGTTTTTTTATTTTGAAATGTGATAGTTAACTTATTTAAAAATATAATACATTAAATTGTGTTTTTAACGTTTTATTTAAAATGCGAAATAATTTACATTAATTAAACATAACACTTAATGAAATAAAAATGCTAGTGGGGGTGGAATATTTGAATAGTTTCAAAAGTAACAATATTGAGCCTACCCTTAGGTGTAAATCGACACCCAGAAATGGTACATAGCACAAAGGGTGTAGATTTACACCTAGGTGCAGGAGTGAATTTACACATTAGTAATTTTACCTTTGTGAGTAAGCTCCTATATTTGAATGCTACAGAGTGACTGCTAAGGGGCAGGCTTATGCACAATGGTGAATGCTTTGAAGACTTATCTTCTCTGATCTGAAGCTAGTGGAATCTTACTTGTGTGGGCTGCCTTGCTCTCTAATGGAGCAAAATCAACATAATCGGTAAATAATACCTCCCATCTCAGGACTCACTGCGAGACAGCAGAGTCCTCCAATGTCTATCTTAGCTGCCCGGGGTTCTGTATCCCACACCAGTGAGGAAGTTGCAAGGACAGGGCTACTCCAGTGGTCACCAAGAATGGTATAAAGAATGGTGTAAAGAAAGAAAGAAAAAGAAAGATTGCAATTTACAGAGCACAACGGCTGCTTCTAAAGAAGTGCCCGACGCAACCAGTAAGTGATTGGATCACAGCCAGAGAGTGACAGCTCACCTAGTCTCAGGATTAGTTCAGCCAGCCTGGGTTTGCCATGAGAGAGCGTAGCTTATATAATTCATATTAACATGAAATGTTTTGAAACTAATGTATAATAATGCAGCCTAGAAACTGTA
The DNA here is from genome assembly GCF_031143425.1 of Pleurodeles waltl. Classification (NCBI taxonomy): domain Eukaryota; kingdom Metazoa; phylum Chordata; class Amphibia; order Caudata; family Salamandridae; genus Pleurodeles; species Pleurodeles waltl. Next base: position 603,773,824 of record NC_090449.1, read on the forward strand.
TTGACATGTTTGGCTAAAACGTGCACTTGAAATGTGCCCACGGGGATTGGCCACCAAAGTATACGAAGACTAATGAAAATGACTAATGTTGATGAATTACTACATTTGAAATGGTTTTACACTAATTATTAATGGTTATGTTATTAAAGTTTGATAATAATCTTTTTTAGGCCTTAGTTAGCGTGAGTCGAGGCCTAGCCACCTGACTCTCATATTAAATGTATTTTTCTAACGTGCAGTGTACTGACTTGCTAAAGGATATGAACTCTTGTTTTTTTTTAAAAGCTAGAAGCTGAATGTAACTGTAGTAGATCCGTTCTCATGAAATTCATCCTGCCTTTAGTAACGTTTTATCTGAATGTAACAGTGTAGATTAATGCTAAGTACAAGGTCGCCTAAACCGGTACGGACAATGGAGCCACTGACCGAAGATGTGCAAAGGACTACAAGACGATGAAATCATACCAGACATTCCACCCGCTAAAGACGTCAATCATAAGCTCCAATAAAACACGTGAGAACTGTTATGGGGTAACAAATTCGATTAGCTAATTTGATTTTAATTGGTTAAACATAGTGGGGTGCAACCCCTTGTCCAATTAGATTTTAGGGGAATGTACCACAAAAAGGGGATAAAAACCCTTGACACCAGGAAATAAGAGAAAAAGAGGGATAGGAGAGAGACTAGGGGAGATGCTGATGCGATTTGCTATTGATCCAGACACTTTGTCACTTTGCTTAGTGACTTGATAAATTTTAGATTAGAACCATCCTTGTCCTTAGATTTCCCATTTACACTTTACTTCCTTATGAGGGAAGTGCCCTTTTTCCTGAGCTGAGTTCCTGGCTGATGGCGAATCAACTGATGTCTTGAAGACAAAGACAGAATCTGAGTGCTGACCAAACTTGGAGGGTAACTATATGACAATGAAATTGTGATTGTCTGTTTGCTTTTCCTTTCTAGGTACCAACTGCTTCTTTTGACAGGAACCACAGTTAGATGTTTTCCAAATTGATGTTATTTTATTAAATTGTTTTGCATGAAGCCCAACATGCCAATGCTAATTCGAGGTTAGGTGAGGGGTTCACTGGACTGACGCAAATATATAAATGACTAGATCTATGCTTTGTTGAACAATGCGCTAATATGCTCTGCTTAGAATAATCTATGCTGACGTCGTGTTATATTCTAATGTTTGTGATTCTTGCTTTGATGAAATCTTATCAGAGTTGCCATATTGTGACTATGCTATTGTGCCTCTTGGTTTTGAGACTAATATACTTGCTAGTAGTATTGTAACCAATAGGGAATGAACATCACAAAATGAATAGTAAACTGCTGTGGTTATTCATGACTGCAAGGTCCTGGTGTTTCCAGCATTTGTTAAATGTTATTGACTAAAGTAAAGTGGATTGTTATACTAAATATTGATGACTTTATTGATATATTGATTGACATGTTGATTAGCTATCTCGTCCTAAGGTGTCTTCAAACAGGGTCAAAAGATTTGTTGGCCTAAAAACGAGTCCCAAAGTGAGTAAGTTAATCATAAAGGGACGCGTTAGCAGCCACATGGTCTAAAAGCACAAACTGGTCTTGAACTCCCTGAGGACGTGCTGTGAGTGAAGCTCGGCTGATTAAAGGAACACATATCAAGCCCTGCGGTGATGCCTGAATTTCAGTATGATGTGTTAATCTAACATGAGCTGTGTGTAACTTTACAGGGCCGAACACGTATCTTCTTGCAGGGCCGATCATGCATGTTTTTACCATTTTATGTTCAACTATCGTAGCATTTAAACTCCATGTCAATATTCAGTTATACATGTTTACAATCAAACCTCCCTATGATCTATTGTTGCGTATTAACAAGGAGCTAGAGGGAATGGATGTGTTCAAAACTGTATTTACAAATCTCTCATTGTTGCATAGCGGCAAAATGCAAAAAAAAAGCGTGTCTGTACACATTAGTTACTTTCAGAGTCAGAAATCTCTGTTTATACTATTATCTGTGATAAAGCGATAGTAATATGCTCAATGAATATCTAATTGTATGAAACTCACAGTGCTTTCCATTAGTCGACCCGCTTAACGTCTGTGGAAGCGCCTGAACTCTTGTTTCAGATACCTTTCTGCCGGCATGTTCATTTTCCTAAAAAATAAGTACACAGATCAACTTGCGTACAAAGCAATACAATTACAATAATTCACATTTCTTTTCGATTTTGTAGGAAAGCTGGAAGCAGCTGTCATGAATGTTTAGAACTTAAAGACCCTAAATGAAGTTTATGTCACAGCACAGAAGGGGATGGAGAGTAGCCAGATAATGATTTACTAGGGAAAGGGTAGACAAACTCTTTTTGTCAATGGATCCGATTCTCAAAGAAATCAGTAAAATACAGTGGACTGAGTTATCTCATAGGTGTAGATTTAAGTCCTAATTTTCACGTTATTTCTCAAAAACACATTCAAGTATGTTCTGCCCTCTTCTTGGAATGACCTAACCCTGTGGTATGTGAAAACCCTAAAGGCATAGTGGGATACCAGGGCATTTTATAAAACACTCATAGTGGGGTTCCTACTTACTTGTCGTACAATGGTGTGCAAGAAAACGCATGTACACCTGCACAACTGGCAAACACCCTGACGTGTTGGTGTAAAACGTTTGTGTCTTTCAATTTGCATTGTGCTAATACACATTTATATTTGCTTATGGAAAAATCAAGCCAAACAAGTGTAATTTGTACAAATTGCTAACGTTTTTAGTTTTTTCTCCACAGGGAAAATATATTTCCCCTTGGAGAAAGCATTTTTCCTACTCCCGACCCATTCTGGAAATGTTTCCTTTGCATCTTGTAAAGATATTTTCTCTTCCACACTCAATGGAATTTACATGGACTGGGTTAGAACACTGCACTGGACCAAAGGAAAACACAGAGGATATTCTAACTCTAAAGGAACACAAGTGTGCATGTGTTGAAGAGCTAAATGATAACATTTGATAAGACTCAAGTACACTACTTTCTCACAATTGCATGGCTTTTCTTTGTTTACATAGTATGAAATGTTTCATTATGTAAAGTGTGGACTTCGGTACTCAGAATGTATGGTATTTAGTAGCTGTCCGCGAACTAAGAGATTTGACCGGATCGAGGTAAATATATCCCTAGTTAAGAAGAAGCTGTGTTGATTACATGAAAATACATTTATTTTGCCTGGAAGGCCACTGAAAACTCACCAAGTGCCCAAAACTGCACTACACAGAGCAAACTAAGGTCCAAATGTATTAGGTTCTCATGCAACACAGTGAAGCATCCAAATGTGCCATTTTACGTTGCGCTAACGAGAAAACACAGCACATGGCTATATATACACTAATGCGTCCTACTCTGAACTGGTGTACACAGAGTCTGCATTGTGATATGCACATCCTCAGACCATGGCAAATAAGTGATTGTATGTAGCCCAGTGTAGGATATGTTCTGGAAGATACTCTTCCATTACAAATTCGTTTGCCTAGACAAAATTAAAAGGCCAGATGTGTTGGATGTGTGCTGGGCATTACAGCAAGCAAACTTGTAATGCATCCGTGTCTGAGGGAAATCATTGTATTCACCTCTGTTTGCTCTACCTTCAAATAGGTGTTAATTTCTGATCCAACGTCTGGGCAGGCTGTCTTAGTTTATCAGACTTTGCATCAAAACCTATAGGTGTTCACAGGGACGGACCGTCCAACCCAAATGTCCCCTTGATGCAACATGAGCAACGTAGATTTGGTGCTATGAGAAGGTCAGCTTTCGAGTGTCAAGCACCTAAAGCACCGGAAACTGAAGGCAGATTTACTAAAGGTCATGAAACACAGAAAGACAACTTGATGAGCTGCATTGCGTGGAAGTGGGAGAGCAGGAATATCCCATATCTACTAAGATATGACACATTCCTGCTCTGCCCCTGTGCTGGCACACTGAGTGCAGCTTAGTGCAAATTCAGACACTCTTGCACCATGCTGCAAGGTGCATGTGTTAGAGGCAGGATTGTTTTTGTGCAGGAAGGCACATCTTCCTGCTCAAAAACAATCCTCTAAGGCTTTTCCTTCTATCTAATGCAGCATACATAGAAACAGTTCAAAAGAAGAGAAAAAAACATATTTCTTCACGTCATACTTCACCTGGGAAAGCACAGCATTTTGATGCATTCCCAGGTTACCAGTGTTATTAAATCTGTAAGTGTGTCAAGAACCATGGGTGGATGCAGGGGAACACCCATGCTCCACCCATGGAACTCCATCCCAGGCCAGATCAACTTAGTGCAGTGACTTGCGCTGCCTTGTGTTACTCTAGCTATACTAATCCACACAGAGCCACACAAGGTGTTTTTGTGTGGGTTAGTAAATCTCACCAAAGCCCTTACACTGGTTTGTGTGATGCAATGGTAAAGCAAGGGCCTTAATTACTGCTGCTGCTTTTCATCATGTTAGCACAGGAGCAAAATATTAGTAAAACTAGACTTAAGGGCTTGATATTGAGGAAGTCGCTAGCACTAAATGTGTAAAAAATAGCAGATTTACCATCCACCCCTGTGGCAGCAAAATCACTCTATTTGGAGTCAGTCACACAAAAGTAAAACCATTGAGTCCACAACCCGGATAATCAAGGAGCAAAGATAAACTGGCCAAAGAAGGTAGGACATCTGCCACCCAATTTTGATTGGCTGATCCGCAACATGGTCTGGAAAATAAGCTCTGAGACACACTACCACATAAAAAAGGGTGGACTTTGCAGAAAAATTACATATTCTGCTTCTAGCATACTAGGAAACACGCCACAGCATATTAGGGAGACTATAAATTAGGGCCAAAGTCCTTGATAAAAAAGAGTTTTTGATCACTCCATCTAAAAATAAACACCTAAAATGCAATGACACATCTGGTGAGCAAGAGGCATCGGACCAACTGGTCGGGAGTGGGAGCTATGGCACAGAGAGACACTTGTGGTTTGCACAGATGAATAAATGTTGCACCGTAGAAGTTGTGCTTTGTATTTTAATTGGGTACATAGGTATTAGATTTCTGTAAATCTGAAATGAAGAACACCAGCTGGTTGGAGCCAAAATTTCCACAAGGAGCATTTCCCATTTGCAGAAAGTAAATTAAAATGCAGGAGGCAAATTTAAAGACATTGGCCCTCATTATTATATTGGCGGTACTGCTTCCAACATACCACTGCGGCGGCGACCATCAGTCTGCCAGATTATGAGCACTGCCTGATTTATGCCACAATAAGGCCGGAAATCTGGCAGTGTTCATTCTGGCAGAAGGTGGTGACCTGGTACTGCTAACACCAGCACTGACCCGCCAGTAGAACGCCGCCAGCGGTATTTTAAGCAGAAATGCAGCCTGGCGGTGTTCTGCTGGCAGGGCGCTGCTGGCGGTGGCAGCGCACCTTTCAGTTCCCTGCCGGAAAACCTCCTCGCCAGACAAGGGGGGTGTTGTGTGTGTGTGTGTCTGAGTGTGTTTGAGTGTGTGAGTGCATGTGTGAATGCATCTGTGTGTGTTGTGTTGTATGTGTGGTTGTATGCGTGTGAGTGAATGTGTGTAAGAATGGTGAAGTGAGTGTGTCTCTGCATGTCAGTGTGCCTGTGTGTAAGAATGTGTGTGAGTATGTCTGGACGAATGCATGTATGCCAGTGAATGAGTGAATGTGTGTATGCCAGTGAATGAGTGAATGTGTGTATGCCAGTGTATGTGAATGGGTGTATGCATGGTGCGTGTGGGAGTCTGTGTGCGTGTATGCGGGGAGGGGGGTGTGAGGTGAGAGGCACTGTGACTGTAGTGGGGGTGGGTGGAGGGGGTGATGTGTGCGTGTGTGGCTGTGGGGGGTAGGGCAGGTGTGTGGTGGATGTGTGTCTGAATGTGTGTGTGCTTATGGGGGGTGAATACATGTATCAGAGGGGGTGGTTGGTGTTTGAGTCAGGGGGTGCGGTGGGGTGTTTGGATGGAGGGGGGTGTCAGGTGAATGTTGGGGGGTGGGGGAGCCGTCTACCGGTGACAGGGAAGGAAATGCCTCTCACTGGTAGGGCCTGCTGCCACGGTTTTTGTGGCGTTGTTAACACCACGGACACCATGGCGATAGGCCGGCTCATAATGATGCCGGTGGCACTCGCTGGGCTGCCGGATTGGATATTGACATCTCTGGCCTGGCGGCTCATACCGCCATTGCGGTATGAGTGGAGAAGTAGCGGGTTGGCTGCAGCCAACCCGCCACACTCATTATGTGGTGTTATGTACCGTCAGCCTGTTGGTTGGTAATACCGCCACATCAACCCTGGCAGTAAAATGACCACCAGTGTTGAAATGAGGGCCATTGTTCCATTGCAGTGCAAATTTGTGCCAAGATGTTTTTTAAATATCTTGGAGTAATATTTGACGCAAGACTATCATATAAAGAGCATCTATTGCAAATGTGAGGGGTCGCCCACAAACTAAGTTTTGCCTTTTCACAGTCACAAAAAAAGTTAGGCAGCGCATCTCAGAGTTATCTTCTTCAGGCTATTGGAGCAAATTTCCTTCCATCGCTCACCTACGGCTTGGAGTTACTTAAAAGGTGTGATTCTCCTCTGCTTAATCGGCTTCAGTCAGTTCTGTTTAAGTCTATTTTCTATCTACTGAAGCATTTATCTCAAGCTCAGGTGAGGCTGGAATTTGGGTAATTCCATCAAGCTCTGATTCATTGGGGGTGGCAATAATAAAAATGTGTTGGAAATTAAGAGCCGTTCCCGGTGACACTTTGGCCGCTTTATGTTGGATGGGAATGGGGCTGCAACCAGACGATAGATCATGTTGGTTATCTGTACTTAGGCAATCATTGGCCAACCTAAATTCACATGAAGTATGGGACACCAATATTGCTTTTCCTTTGTTCAAAACAATTATTAACAATGCTTCTAAACTCTATTCTTGGACATCAGATAAAGCAGACTTGGCGAGACAACTCCACGGTTGGTTCGTCCTACATACATATACTTCCTGGCACCCCCAGCCATATCTTACGACTCACCTTGCAGGCATCATCCAACATGTCTTTCTCCACAGCGGCATGGGAGTTTTTCCATCTAAGGATCTGTTCCCATCGAGGAAGCAAACTTGGTCAGATCTTTATGTCTGCCGTTGTGGTTTATTGACCAAAAGTGTCCTACATTTCTTGTGTATTTGTCAGGTGGTTACACCCATGAGAAAGAAATTGCTATGTCCCTCATTGAAAGCTCTACGAGTTAGCTCTTGTTGCACAGCCGTGACGGCGCTCTTAAACGGGCATAACATACAACTAGCAGCTAGAGCTACTAAGTTTTTATTACAGGTTAAAGAATTGCTCACCCGATTAGTAGAGACCTAGGAGGGTCCTCCTCACCAATGGGCTAATATTGTTTTTTTGTATGCACCGATAGAGAGCCTTTTGACTTCGCACTGAATAATTATGACTGATTTTGCTCTCCTTGGTACTTTAGTGACTGGCTAGCTATAGTCACCTTATTATCTTGTTTTAGCTGGCACTTTCAAATTAGTAATTTCCTTACTCAATTTACTAGTATGAAAGCACTATTTTGTGTTGCTGCTTCTAGCTCAAGTCAATACAATTCAAGTATATCAAACCGGAGTGCTCCACTTGTACAAGTTATGATAAGCTGCTAGGTCTTTAGCCTGAACATGCATGGGCATGGTCTCCCAAAGGCTCTCTTGTTAAGGAGGTCAATTTTAAAAGTATTTCCATTGTCTAGCTAAAACTTTTATCAATATGGTATAGTGGTTCTATCATGTGGGCATGCCAATATTTTTATAGTTTCTTTTATGTACATGCAATATGTAATGGTTTTAATTAACTATGCATTAATAAACTTTACTTACTTACCAATAGGATATTGCAAGTACATTTGCATTGACTGACTATTGCCTAAATAATATTCTACTTTTTCATTGGTAGTGTTGACCAAATGGCTTTTGGACCACTTGGTTTTTTGGACCGGCTGGTGATAGCAACTGTCAGTTTAAAATTACAATGTATTCATGCAAATACATGTAAACTGGCTTCACATTCCACAAAGTGGTTATACATTACCAGCAGTTGTTTGTTACACGAAGCGTGGCCTACAGAGTGTACAAACAATGTGGCCTTTGAAGATTGGACGTACTATTAACACGGACCAAACTCAATTTACTGTGTGACTTTAAGGTGTACCATTCACTAATGCAGTTATGTGAGTATAAGGCACACCATTCACTAACGCAGTGCACCTCAATTTCCTCAGATGCTACACTGGAGGGCTGACAATGCCTTAAACCTCAACAGAACAAAAAACATATAGGTGTGCAAAATCTGTGCCTTCAGTTAATTACAGAAAATGTCATCAAAATTATATGAAATTATTTGTAATGAAAGAAAATGCAAATCCATCATTTAGTGGTATATTTTGCGCAAAATGCTTTCAAATTCAAATGTACTATATGAGAAGCAGGGAATGAGGGGGGGCTTATGTGGCAGCGGAGAGGAGTGCTGATTGTTAGGAGTATTTACAACACAATATTTTGAAAAATAAGCCATAATTATTAAAAGCTTCAAAACAGAGATAAGAGAGCGAGAAATTGTGCATGTGTGTATGTTCTTGTCTGTGTGTGCATGTAGGAATCCCACGTGAAATCCAACAGATATCTCACCATACCCGACTAAAAGCACCTGTACCCAATCACTTATTGGATAATACATTTATTGAGTGGCATAACACCCCAAGCACCACCCCGAAGCTACACCCCTGATTATGTTCCAATACAATAAACAATGAGTGCAATGCACACTACAATGAGTCTACCATATAAGTTGATGCTGTGTTCGAGAGCAAGATAATGCACAATAATGACATTGCCCAAATGTACATTTTTGTTGTCCTCAGGCGTTCTTTTGAGAATGTTCACACAACCATAAGTATTTTCATTAGTCCCCCCCGAGGAGTGAACCAGTCCCATTGTACATAGGTGAGCAGAACTCAATATACAAAGCATCAGTCAAACAGACATTTACATGGTACATAGTGTGGTCAAGAGTGCAATGAGTCCAAGACCCAAGGTCCTACGTCCAGATTTAAAAGGGCCTAGCGCCTCTTTGTGTCACGTTAGCGTCATTTTGTATGATGCTAGTGTGGCCCAAGGAGGTCAAATTTGCTGTGCCATATTTACAAAGTAACACAATGCATGCATTGCACCACTTTGTAACCCATTGCTTCACATTATGCTTGTGCCAGGCATAATGTATGCTAGGGGGGTGTTCTTCCATTAGGGGGACTCCATAAATGCTGCAGTGGAATCTAAGAGATTCCACTGTGCCATTTGTAGCAGCTATTTTTAATGCCTGCACAGAGCAGGCGTTAAAAGGGGGCATATCATTGTATTCAATTAGTCCCTATGTACTCTGCAGGATTAGCACCAACATTTTCATAAGCATAAAAAATGTTGACGCTATTGCCCCTACTCTGCGCCATGGTACGCCGTATATTAAATACGGTGCACACATGGTAGCAGTAGGGGGTGCTAAGGGGCCCAAGAAAATTGGAACTGCATAGGATGTAGCACCACTTTCCTTATATTCGGGCCATAGTGTGTAAGCTGAAAAACTGAAGGCGTGCACTGACAAAGCTGATGGTAGCTAAGAGGACCACTGCGGGACAGAAACAAAGAAAAAGGTACAGCATCATTGCTAAGACTTTAATCTAATTTAGGGCTATCGACCTCCGGGAATTACAATAGTTTGTATAACTATTTTGTGCAATATCATGCTTAGGGTAACACCCCCACCCCAGTTAATGATGGCCACACAAGTGGTCTGAAGAGTAAGTTTTCTTCGGGTATTATCCACCCCTGCCATTATGGTTACCAAGGATAGAAATATTCAGACATGGAATAACCTTCCTCAGCAGAGTTCTCTGAGGACATTAGATCACAGAGACCTGAACTTTTGAATGTGTTTATAGGGGGGGCCAAGATCCACAATAATATTTCCCTGGGTTTTCATGAATGTATGATACTGCGCCCTTATTTTCACAAACTTGAAAATTCTGTCCATTTTTCCATGGAATACAGTGACCACACTGTGGGCCACCATCTTTGGATTGTTGGGGGTACCCAAGCTTGCCACTGATGGACGATTGTTATTTCTGCAGGAAGGAGAAGTGAGTGATAAGTTGCTCTCCTAGGGTTGTCAGTAAGTAGTCCCAGTGTTTGCACGGGTCCCCTATGTTATGGGGTCAATTTGTAGAATTACATTTGTTATATCCATTTTCTGCTGTAGCACGTCTTTCCAAAACAACTGTACTCAATCACAGGACCACCACATGTGTGCCATTGTTCCTCGTTTGGTCTTACAATGGCCCCATTCCGGGAAAAAGCCATAAATAAGCACCAAGCAGACTGGAATTAGATACCTTCGCAAAAGTATTTTAAAACTGTTTTCTTTGTAAGGGGAGCAAATGCAAGAGTACATGGCCTACGTCCAGATATCCAACCATGAGATGCCATCTAGTGCAACTCCCAGGTCATCTTTCCATTTACTGGCATACAAAGGGGCTCAAGAAGATACTGATGCCTTCTTAGTTGGATATTTTCATAAATATGTTTCACTAGGAGTAAGGACCTGTTGAGCTTGAGATCAGTTAGGGGACGAGGACACACAGTGCCATAACTGTAGCATATATAGTGGGTGAGGAGCGTCTAATGCAAAACACAGGCAACGCTGCTAGAAGAAAGGGATTTACCTTTAGAGTAGAGGTCAGCCAACATATCCATCTGATCGGTAAACCATCTTTGAACATTTTTTTCGATTATTCCTGCAAGGAAGTCGAGGTTGTTCAAAAATGGGAAAAATCAGGGAAGAGTAAGTCGTTAGTCCAGAGCAACAGACCCTGGTGAACCAGAGTGTTAAGGTGATGCTAGTGGAAGGTAATAAGGATGAATGATTGTGGTGGCACTGCAGGAGCCAAGGTACTAGGTACATTGGGTTAGTTCAAAAGTGTTCCTCAACTTGCGCCCATAGCTCCCAAGTGGTAGGGTTACTCAGGTTCAACAGAAAATAAAGCAAAGCTGGCCAGCTCAGATGTAGTCAAAAAGATCATGACTGATTGAATGAAGGAACTAAAGACCTGGGCCAAGGATACAGTTAATGTACGCTAGAAGTTTTGTTGAATGAATTAGGAAACCCATTAGGGCCCAGGGTCTTGTTATTATGGAAGAGTTTAATTACTGCCTTCACCTCTTGGGGTGAATCAGCTTTTTTAGAGGATGGAGCAAATCAGGTGAAAATGTTGGGAAGATTACATCTCGTAAATGATTTTCTTGGTTCATATTAGAAGTGAGTTTGGTGGAGGGGCGTGGTTATGGTGCCAACAGAGATGGCGGTGTAACATCGAAGCTCCGGGGACAGAGGAGGCCTAATTTCTTCAAAAAATGCTGCTTGACATTTCTTTTGCGGAGGAGACGGACGCGCGTCTCCTCCGGATGCAATGGTGAGTTGCAGGTACGACTTTTTATTTATTTAGAATTACTTGTGTTGCCAGCCCCGGGGGATTTCCCTCATGAATGGAGACGCGTCTGCCATTTTATGTGCTGATGAATGTGTTTTTTTCCTCAGAACTGCTTGACTTGAATTAATTCTACCTTATAATTGCAGTACATCCACTTCATTATCTGTTTTTTCCATCTATATATTTGAAACTAAGGAAAGGATAATTTTCTTTATTTTTTCCTTCATCCTGGACGTGTCGTTAGTTATTTATTCAGTGACTGTAAGGATGAGGCTGAGATTTCATTAACAATTCTTACTTATACTCATTGTTTTTTTTTTACCTAACAAAGCCACCAAGTCTCTATACATATTTTTTCATTTGCTACCTTACTGGATTCTACCTCAGGATCTACTAGGATTTTTAACTCAACAGCTACTTAATATTTTTATGGCGTAGCGTTGACTACAAGTGTGTTTATTTTTATCTTGTATATCCTTCCGCCCCAAGTTGAAGCTTAGGGGAAAAATAAGGAGTCTTAAACTTTCTAACACTTCTCAAATTACTCCTCAGTCAGATTCAGACTCTAACTGCGACAATATGGATGACACGGTTTCATCGAGATCGGAGTGCCACTCAGGAACTATTCCGAAAACAGCCTCATCAAACAAAATACCAACAGGTTCAAACAAAGGGCCTAAAAAGATTCTCCTTCTACATTGAAGTCCACGTCAACCCCCATGGATTTGATTTGAGAAGAAATTTGTGCACTGAAATACTTTATGGAGGAGACCACAAAAACTTTGCAGCATTTAGATGATAAAAGGTCTTCCTTGGAATTGCGAGTTTTGCTGATGGAACAAAAAACAGAAAATCTTCTACAAGCAGCTTCACATATTTTGAACCTGGAATCTGAAATTTCATTACTCAAGAAGCATACCGAGGATCTTGAAAACATAAATTGTAGGAACAATCTATGCTTATATGGTTTTCACGAAAACACGGAGGGTTCCAATCTGACTACTTACTTTCAAACCTTTCTTCCAAAGCTACTGGATTTGTAATCAACCAATCCCCTAGGTATCCAGAGGGCTCACAGATTGGTTTCAAAGGTCTCCAATAAGCCACAAGGAGTAATTCTATTCTTTCTGTAACATACAGACTTCATGTCCTGTCTGTGGTAAAGGTTAAAAAACAAATAATATGGAATGGTCACAGACTGTATTTCTCCCAAGATGTTGCTAAAGCTACAGCTAATCTCCGCAAGCAATGTTTGGACATGCATCCTCAACTGAGAGCCATAAATGCTATATTCTGACTACTTCATCCATGTTTATTCAAGGTGTCATACAAAGAGAAAACTACCACTTTTGAAGATCCGGCTGCACTTAAACAATTCTTACAACAACACAGAGCAGAAGAAATGGACACTTCAAAGTCACTTAACTTTGGACTTATTCTTAAGATTATTACTTGTTTCTATTGTTTTTCTCCCATTACTATCATCTTAATTCAACACAGTATTTTGTCTTTTATCATAGGTATATGTCCTTATGTCTCGTTCCTGTCCTTCACCCTTTATGCAACATTTTTATCCAAGTTGGGCCGTCCCTGCTTTTCTGTGGACCTTGATGTCTGTCGTCGTCATCTTCTTGTGTTGCCACCCTCCGCTTTTGTTCTGTGTTTTCGTAGGTATATCTCTCAGTCGTCATTTGTATGACTTGTACTGTCTCTTTGACCTATGCAATTGTCTGTCCTTTTACTTTATATTTCCAATTTATCTTTTAACTTTTCTTGTTTTCTTCCCATCAGTCCTTTCCTCATTCTTTCTTTTATTCATCAACTCTCTTATTCTTCTCATTTCCCATTTTTTATCACAAATGTTTATGATATTGTAAACATACGATATGTGCTTACTAATGTTTTTATGTTACAGTCTGGATTACTACATGAAATATCAAAAGGATTAGGTAATCCTATCAAACAACAAAGGGTGTTATCTCATTTAGCCAAACTAAAAACAGATGTCGCACGTCTTCGGGAATCACACCTTTCTGAGACTGAAGTTATTAAATTAAAAAAATGTTGGATAAGCAATGTGTTTGCTTGTCATGCTCTGAGGGGAAAAAAATTGAGTATTGATTCTTTGCCATAAAAAGTTGCATCTCATGACAGTCCATTAGGAAACTAATTCTGAGGGTTACTGGAATATTGTCAAACTCCTGCTAAAAATATACCTCTCACTATTTTTAATGTTTAAGGTCTGGTTTCGGTAGTTTGGCCCAATATACCAGATAAATTACATTTATGTGATAATGAATGTGTTATATTTGGTGGAGATTGTAATCAAATTCTTGATCCTGTACTGGACCGACACTCAACAGTTAAGTTTGTACATTCCAGGATGCTCTCTCAATTTAAGTCTTGCATACACCATAACTCATTGGTTGATATTTGGAGATTAAGTCACCCAGACCTCTCTGATTATACTTTTTATTCTCCTACACATCACTCACAATCTTGGATAGATTATCTCTACTTCAGTAAATCTCTTACCCAAAATGTTCTCCATTCAGACATAGGCTCCAATTTGATTTCAGATCATGTCCCAGTTTATACAGATATTGACCATATTCCTTTTTCACCTCACGTAGGCAGATGGCATTTTAACAACACACCCCTTTGAGATTCTAGATTCACTTCTGAATTTGAAACAATTACCAATTAATTCTTTACTTTAAATACTATACTTGACACCTCTATTGTTTCTATCTGGGACTCTTTTAAAGCGGCAGACAGAGGTTTTATAATAAAATTTGTTACCACCAAGAAAAAAACATATGGAATCCCAAACTACGCAATTACTTTAAAAAGTACAAAAAAACTTGAATATGATTATTAATATTCTCATAATAAGGCATCATTAGGTTCTCTTATTGAAGCCAAAGTCGCATTTAATAGATTAACTATGAACGCTGCTTCCTCGTGTCTCTTAAAAAGTAGTGTAAGATATTATGAGGGCCATCTAAAGATCAGGAGAGAAGGGACTAAAATAGAATCCCTATGAAATACAACTGGGAATGTTATTTATAAAGGTAAAGATATAATGCAGGAATTTGTTAATTTTGACACCAATTTATATTCTTTTGATACTCATTCATCCCAACCAGATGTATCAACATACTTTCAGCATACCCTCTTCACAACATATTGATTTAGATTCACTTGGTTCAGATATCACACTCTTAGAATTATCTCATGCGATCTCAGGACTTCTCAGAGGGAAAGCCCCTGGTCCTGACAGGTTTACTATTGAATTTTATAGTCACTTTGCGAAATCACTTTTACCCAAACATTTGCAGTTACTGAACTCTTTCGCCAAAACCGGCTCCACCCATGGTACCTTTCAGGAGGCTATGATTTCTTTAATCCCAAAAGATAATAAAGATCCCACACTTTGTAAAAATTATCGTCCCATTTCTCTAGTTAAAACAGATTATAAAATATTCACAAAAATTCTGGCTCTACGAATAGATCCCATCTTACCTGATCTTATAGGTCCTGAACAGTCGGGTTTTGTTAACCCCTTCGCTGCCAGGCCTTTTCCCCCTCCTGTGCCAAGCCTTTTTTTGGCTATTTGGGGCAGTTCGCGCTTAGGCCTTCATAACTTTTTGTTCACATAAGCTACCCACGCCAAATTTGTGTCCTTTTTTTCCAACATCCTAGGGATTCTAGAGGTACCCAGACTTTGTGGGTTCCCCAGAAGGAGGCCAAGAAATTGGCCAAAATACAGTGAAAATTTCGTTTTTTTCAAAAAAATGGGAAAAAGGGGCTGCAGAAGAAGGCTTGTGGTTTTTCCCCTGAAAATGGCATCAACAAAGGGGTTGCAGTGCTAAAATCACCAGCTTTCCAGCTTTCAGGAACAGGCAGACTTGAATCAGAAAACCCAATTTATCAACACAATTTTGGCATTTTACTGGGACATACCCCATTTTTACGATTTTTTGTGCTTTCAGCCTCCTTCCAGTCATTGACAGAAATGGGCATGAAACCAATGCTGGATCCCAGAAATCATTTCTGAAAAGTAGACAAAATTCTGAATTCAGCAAGGGGTAATTTGTGTAGATCCTACAAGGGTTTTCTACAGAAAATAACAACTGAAAAAAATAAAATATTGAAATTGAGGTGAAAACATCTGCCATTTTTCTCTACGTTTTACTCTGTAACTTTTTCCTGCAATGTCAGATTTTTGAAAGCAATATACCGTTACGTCTGCTGGACTCTTCTGGTTGCGGGAATATATAGGACTTGTAGGTTCATCAAGAACTCTAGGTACCCAGAGCCAATAAATGACCTGCACCCTGCAGTGGGTTTTCATTCTATACCGGATATACAGCAATTAATTTGCTGAAAGATAAAGAGTAAAAAATAGCTATCAAGATAACCTCTGTATTTCCGAAATGGGAACAAGATAAGGTGTTGAGGAGCAGTGGTTATTTGCACATCTCTCAGTCCGGGGTGCCCATACTAGCATGTGAATTACAGGGCATTTCTCAAATAGACGCCTTTTTTACACACTCTCTTATATTTGGAAGGTAAAAATGTAGAGAAAGACAAGGGGCAATAACACTTGTTTTGCTATTCTATGTTCCCCCAAGTCTCCCGATAAAAATGATACCTCACTTGTGTGGGTAGGCCTAGCGCCTGCGACAGGAAATGCCCCAAAACACAACGTGGACACATCCCATTTCTTTTACAGTAAACAGAGATGTTTTTTGCAAAGTGCCTACCTGTAGATTTTGGCCTCTAGCTCAGCCGGCACCTAGGGAAACCTACCAAACCTGTGCATTTTTTAAAACAAGAGACCTAGGGGAATCCAAGATGGGGTGACTTGTGGGGCTCTGACGAGGTTCTGTTACCCAGAATCCTTTGCAAACCTCAAAATTTGGCTAAAAAAACACATTTTCCTCGAATTTCGGTGACAGAAAGTTCTGGAATCTGAGAGGAGCCACAAATTTCCTTCCACCCAGCGTTCCCCCAAGTCTCCCGATAAAAATGGTACCTCGCTTGTGTGGGTAGGCCTAGCGCCCACGAAAGGAAATGGCCCAAAACACAACGTGGACACATCCCATTTTTTTTACAGAAAACAGAGGTGTTTTTTGCCAAGTGCCTACCTGTAGATTTTGGCCCCTAGCTCAGCCGGCACCTAGGGAAACCTACCAAACCTGTGCATTTTTGAAAACTAGAGACCTAGGGGAATCCAAGATGGGGTGACTTGTGGGGCTCTGACCAGGTTCTGTTACCCAGAATCCTTTGCAAACCTCAAAATTTGTCTAAAAAAACACATTTCCCTCAAATTTCGGTGACAGAAAGTTCTGGAATTTGAGAGGAGCCACAAATTTCCTTCCACCCAGCGTTCCGCCAAGTCTCCCCATAAAAATGGTACCTCACTTGTGCGGGTAGGCCTAGCGCCCACAAAAAGAAATGGCCCAAAACACAACGTGGACACATCCCATTTTTTTTACAGAAAATAGAGGTGTTTTTTGCAAAGTGCCTAACTGTAGATTTTGGCCCCTAGCTCAGCCGGCACCTAGGGAAACCTACCAAACCTGTGCATTTTTTAAAACTAGAGACCTAGGGGAATCCAAGATGGGGTGACTTGTGGGGCTCTGACCAGGTTCTGTTACCCAGAATCCTTTGCAAACCTCAAAATTTGGCTAAAAAAACACATTTCCCTCAAATTTCGGTGACAGAAAGTTCTGGAATTTGAGAGGAGCCACAAATTTCCTTCCACCCAGCGTTCCGCCAAGTCTCCCCATAAAAATGGTACCTCACTTGTGCGGGTAGGCCTAGCGCCCACGAAAAGAAATGGCCCAAAACACAACGTGGACACATCCCATTTTTTTTACAGAAAATAGAGGTGTTTTTTGCAAAGTGCCTAACTGTAGATTTTGGCCCCTAGCTCAGCCGGCACCTAGGGAAACCTACCAAACCTGTGCATTTTTGAAAACTAGAGACCTAGGGGAATCCAAGATGGGGTGACTTGTGGGGCTCTGACCAGGTTCTGTTACCCAGAATCCTTTGCAAACCTCAAAATTTGGCTAAAAAAACACATTTCCCTCAAATTTCGGTGACAGAAAGTTCTGGAATTTGAGAGGAGCCACAAATTTCCTTCCACCCAGCGTTCTGCCAAGTCTCCCCATAAAAATGGTACCTCACTTGTGCGGGTAGGCCTAGCGCCCACGAAAAGAAATGGCCCAAAACACAACGTGGACACATCCCATTTTTTTTACAGAAAATAGAGGTGTTTTTTGCAAAGTGCCTAACTGTAGATTTTGGCCCCTAGCTCAGCCGGCACCTAGGGAAACCTACCAAACCTGTGCATTTTTGAAAACTAGAGACCTAGGGGAATCCAAGATGGGGTGACTTGTGGGGCTCTGACCAGGTTCTGTTACCCAGAATCCTTTGCAAACCTCAAAATTTGGCTAAAAAAACACATTTCCCTCAAATTTCGGTGACAGAAAGTTCTGGAATTTGAGAGGAGCCACAAATTTCCTTCCACCCAGCGTTCCGCCAAGTCTCCCCATAAAAATGGTACCTCACTTGTGCGGGTAGGCCTAGCGCCCACGAAAAGAAATGGCCCAAAACACAACGTTGACACATCCCATTTTTTTTGACAGAAAATAGAGGTGTTTTTTGCAAAGTGCCTAACTGTAGATTTTGGCCCCTAGCTCAGCCGGCACCAAGGGAAACCTACCAAACCTGTGCATTTTTTAAAACTAGAGACCTAGGGGAATCCAAGATGGGGTGACTTGTGGGGCTCTGACCAGGTTCTGTTACCCAGAATCCTTTGCAAACCTCAAAATTTGGCTAAAAAAACACATTTTCCTCATATTTCGGTGACAGAAAGTTCTGGAATCTGAGAGGAGCCACAAATTTCCTTCCACCCAGCGTTCCCCCAAGTCTCCCGATAAAAATGGTACCTCACTTGTGTGGGTAGGCTAAGCTCCCACGAAAGGAAATGGCCCAAAACACAACGTGGACACATCTCATTTTTTTTTACAGAAAACAGAGGTGTTTTTTGCCAAGTGCCTACCTGTAGATTTTGGCCCCTAGCTCAGCCGGCACCTAGGGAAACCTACCAAACCTGTGCAGTATATAGGACTTGTAGGTTCATCAAGAACTCTAGGTACCCAGAGCCAATAAATGACCTGCACCCTGCAGTGGGTTTTCATTCTATACCGGGTATACAGCAATTAATTTGCTGAAATATAAAGAGTAAAAAATAGCTATCAAGATAACCTCTGTATTTCCGAAATGGGAACAAGATAAGGTGTTGAGGAGCAGTGGTTATTTGCACATCTCTCAGTCCGGGGTGCCCATACTAGCATGTGAATTACAGGGCATTTCTCAAATAGACGCCTTTTTTACACACTCTCTTATATTTGGAAGGTAAAAATGTAGAGAAAGACAAGGGGCAATAACACTTGTTTTGCTATTCTATGTTCCCCCAAGTCTCCCGATAAAAATGATACCTCACTTGTGTGGGTAGGCCTAGCGCCTGCGACAGGAAATGCCCCAAAACACAACGTGGACACATCCCATTTCTTTTACAGTAAACAGAGATGTTTTTTGCAAAGTGCCTACCTGTAGATTTTGGCCTCTAGCTCAGCCGGCACCTAGGGAAACCTACCAAACCTGTGCATTTTTGAAAACTAGAGACCTAGGGGAATCCAAGATGGGGTGACTTGTGGGGCTCTGACCAGGTTCTGTTACCCAGACTCCTTTGCAAACCTCAAAATTTGGCAAAAAAAACAAATTTTCCTCAAATTTCGGTGACAGAAAGTTCTGGAATTTGAGAGGAGCCACAAATTTCCTTCCACCCAGCGTTCCGCCAAGTCTCCCCATAAAAATGGTACCTCACTTGTGCGGGTAGGCCTAGCGCCCACTAAAAGAAATGGCCCAAAACACAACGTGGACACATCCCATTTTTTTTTACAGAAAATAGAGGTGTTTTTTGCAAAGTGCCTAACTGTAGATTTTGGCCCCTAGCTCAGCCGGCACCTAGGGAAACCTACCAAACCTGTGCATTTTTTAAAACTAGAGACCTAGGGGAATCCAAGATGGGGTGACTTGTGGGGCTCTGACCAGGTTCTGTTACCCAGAATCCTTTGCAAACCTCAAAATTTGGCTAAAAAAACACATTTTCCTCATATTTCGGTGTCAGAAAGTTCTGGAATCTGAGAGGAGCCACAAATTTCCTTCCACCCAGCGTTCCCCCAAGTCTCTCGATAAAAATGGTACCTCACTTGTGCACGTAGGCCTAGCGCCCACGAAAGGAAATGGCCCAAAACACAACGTGGACACATCCCATTTTTTTTTACAGAAAACAGAGGTGTTTTTTGCAAAGTGCCTACCTGTAGATTTCGGCCCCTAGCTCAGCCGGCACGTAGGGAAACCTACCAAACCTGTGCTTTTTTTGAAAACTTGAGACCTAGGGGAATCCAAAATGGGGTAACTTGTGGGGCTCTGACCAGGTTCTGTTTCCCAGAATCCTTTGCAAACCTCCAAATTTGGCTAAAAAAACACATTTTCCTCACATTTCAGTGACGGAAAGTTCTGGAATCTGAGAGGAGCCACAAATTTCCTTCCACCCAGCATTCCCCCAAGTCTCCCGATAAAAATGGTACCTCACTTGTGTGGGTAGGCCTAGCGCCCACGAAAGGAAATGTCCCAAAACACAACGTGGACACATCCCATTTTTTTTACAGAAAACAGAGGTGTTTTTTGCAAAGTGCCTACCTGTAGATTTTGGCCCCTAGCTCAGCCGGCACGTAGGGAAACCTACCAAACCTGTGCTTTTTTTGAAAACTTGAGACCTAGGGGAATCCAAAATGGGGTAACTTGTGGGGCTCTGACCAGGTTCTGTTACCCAGAATCCTTTGCAAACCTCAAAATTTGGCTAAAAAAACACATTTTCCTCGCATTTCGGTGACAGAAAGTTCTGGAATCTGAGAGGAGCCACAAATTTCCTTCCACCCAGCATTCCCCCAAGTCTCCCAATAAAAATGGTACCTCACTTGTGTGGGTAGGCCTAGCGCCCACGAAAGGAAATGGCCCAAAACACAACATGGACACATCACATTTTTTCACAGAAAACAGTGCCTACCTGTGGATTTTGTCCTCTAGCTCAGCCGGCACCTGGGGAAACCTAGCAAACCAGCACATTTCTGAAAACTAGACACCTAGGGGAATCCAAGATGGGGTGACTTGTGGGGCTCTGACCAGGTTCTGTTACCCAGAATCCTTTGCAAACCTCAAAATTTGGCCAAAAAAACACTTTTTCCTCTCATTTCGGTGACAGAAAGTTCTGGAATCTGAGAGGAGCCACAAATGTCCTTCCCCCCATGGTCCCCCCAAGTCTCCCGATAAAAATGGTACCTCACTTGTGTGGGTGGACCTAGCGCCCACAAAAGGAAAGGGCCCAAAACACAACGTGGACACATGACATTTTTTCACAGAAAACAGAGGTGTTTTTTGCAAAGTGCCTACCTGTGGATTTTGGCCTCTAGCTCAGCCGGCCCCAGGGGGGGCAGAAATGGCCTAAAATAAATTTGGCCCCCTCACCCCCCCCGGGGAGCGACCCTTGCCTACGGGGTCGCTCCCCTTCCGTGACGGCGCAAAAAAAAAAGGTCCCTGGTGCCTAGCGGAATCTGCCGATCTGCCCCCAAAGCTGGCAGAAATGGCCTAAATACAATTTGCCCCTCCAGGAGAGTGACCCTTGCCTAAGGGGTCGCTCCCCATCTCTAAAAAAGCAAACAAACAAAAAAAAAAAAAGAAATTTGCCCTCGCGCCTAGAGGTTTCTGCCCCCCCTGGGGGCAGATCGGCCTAATAACAATAGTTTTTTAAATATCCTAACCAAGGCCTCTGCGTTAAATCATCCTATTGCAGCTATCGCCTTAGATGCTTAGAAAGCATTTGATAGGATGGAATGAAGCTTCATGTTTCAAGCGTTAAAGTAGATTAGGTTTCCACCCAAACTAACTGAATTGATGTCCTTACTATATTCAGGCCCTAAAGCTGCCATTTTTGTTAATGGTTTGCTCTCAGATTATTTTCCCTTATTTAGAGGGGTAAGTCAAGGCTGCCGATTATCACCTCTATTGTTTATCATAGCACTTGAACCTTTTCTCACTAAAATTCAACAAGATACGAATATCTCAGGTTTTCAACTAGGATCTCCACAAATTAAAATGTCGGTTTATGCTGACGATATTCTTTCATACTGTTCTAACCCCACTACCTCTCTGCCTCCCTTTAGGTCAATACCTTCTCTCATCTTTCAGGTTATAGACCGAATTCTGATCAATGTGAAATATTACATTTAAATGTTCTGTGTAATAAGCAACTTTTTATTTCCACTGGATTTCCACTGGATTTACTTAGCAGCCTTCTAAAATAAAATATTTAGGATTATGGTTTTCACAAACTATTAGTGACACTATAAAATTTAATTTTGAAAACATCATTAAAACATTAAGGGCCAGATGTAGCAACCCTTTTGCGAGTCGCAAACGGCGAAAATCGCCGTTTGCGACTCGCAAACGTGGGTTTGCAATGCACAAATGCATATTGCGAGTCGTTACCGACTCGCAATATGCATTTGCGACTCGCAAATAGGAAGGGGTGTTCCCTTCCTATTTGCGAGTCGGAGTGGTATGCAACTCCATTTGCAACCGCGTACGCGGTCGCAAATGGAGTCGCAGTTACCATCCACTTGAAGTGGATGGTAACCCACTCGCAATCGGGAAGGGGTCCCCATGGGACCCCTTCCCCTTTGTGACTGGACCCCATATTAATTTTTCAGGGCAGGGAGTGGTCCAAGGGACCACTCCCTGCCCTGAAAAATCCGAAACTAAAGGTTTCGGATTTTTTTGAAATGCAGCTCGTTTTCCTGTGAGGAAAACGGGCTGCACTTCAAAAAAAAAAAATGCTTTATTTAAAAGGCAGGTCGCTAACATGGAGGCCTGCTGACGTCAGCAGGCCTCCATGTTAGCGAGTGCCTATACTCGCAATGGGGCCGCAATTTGCGACCCACCTCATGAATATTCATGAGGTGGGTCATTGCGACCCCATTGCGAGTTGCAGTCGGTGTCTCAGACACCGTATTGCATAGCAATTTGCGACTTGCAAATTGCGAGTCGCAGGGACTCGCAATTTGCAAGTCGCAAATTGCTTTTTTTGTACATCTGGCCCTAGATGATAACATTACTTGGCATCCAGTTTTTCTCTCCTGGTGAGGAAGACTTGATTCTATTTAAATGATGCTTTCACCCATGGTATAATATATACT
Source organism: Pleurodeles waltl (assembly GCF_031143425.1). Lineage (NCBI taxonomy): Eukaryota > Metazoa > Chordata > Amphibia > Caudata > Salamandridae > Pleurodeles > Pleurodeles waltl. The sequence continues at coordinate 603,796,717 of NC_090449.1, forward strand.
TGTGATGCATCTTGTCCATATTCCTCTCTATTATTTAAAAAAACTAGACTCTTTACTTTACAAATTTCTATGGAAAGATAAAACCCCCTGTATTGCATTGTCTCTTTTAAAAAAAAGATTAGTCAAATGGACGTCTTAAATTTCCTGACTTCGTAAAAAATATAATCATGCCTTTTCTTTAAAACAAACTGCTAGATGGCTGTCCTCTGACTTACCCTTACATCCACCGGTATGGCTACAACTTGAGAAATCTCTTATTTCTCCTTTCGATTTGAAAGATTCTCTCACTTTTACAGCCAATATTGCTGAGTTCCGTACACCAGTCATTTCCCACAGTAGTAAACCTCTGTCACCTCTCTAGCCCTCAGCTTGTCCCTGTAGTGCTAACTTTTTACAACAACATATTTGGCATAATAAACTAATACAAGTCAACAACCTATCTATGTATTGGAAATCATGGCACTCCAAAGGGTTATACTGGTTATCACAACTTTTTGCTCATAATCAAGCTATATCTTTTACAGATCTTCAAAAGAGATACTCATTACCCTCAACATTGAAATCACAATACAAACTTTTACACACCTTCCTTGCTCAGTACATTTCCACTCTGTCATCTGTACCTTCTCCTCCTTCTTTGTCGACTAACCTTTTTTCCTTATTACACACTAATCCCTCGGCATCTGCTATGTACAAGTCTGTACATTCTGACCTGGTTAGAACCAAGTCTAAGACTGAATTGGCCTTGGAAAAGGATTCAGCAGTATGCTGGCCAACTACTTTATGGGACAAATTATGGCTTAAAATCCACAAAACTACTCGAGTGGCTAACGCTACACAAACACTTTATTTTGTCTACCACAGACTGTTATTCACTCCTACATTACTTAATTCTTTCTCTACAGGTAGCAGCCCATCAGGTTGGTCCTGTTCATATCCAAATGCAGATCCAAAACATGTGTTATTTGAATGTCCTCCCATTCCCCTATTCTGGAGATTAGTCTGGCGGCAAGTTAACAAGATTTTGAAAATCAATATTCCTTTTTCCCTCACAAAAATTTTTCATGGTAGTTTGGTCCCACACTGCCTTGATCTAACTTTGAAATATAAACTTATAAATCTACTGTTAGCAATTGCATCGCATTTAATAACATCAAATTGGAAACAAGCCAGTTGTGTAACTTTTCTAGCTCGGGTGGAATGCCGTTTGTTTTCATCACAGATTGGACACTAACTATCCTTTCCCTGTTTCATTGGCTATTAAGAGAGATTCATAATGGCTTCCACTAACTAATTACCTTTCCCTAATCTCCACTCTTATCAGTAAAATTATCATTGTAGCAGCTGAGTTAAGAAAACCACGTTGAACACCTGTTTCCACCCTTTATAATGATATCTTCATCTGTTAAAATTGCACGTTTATAGATGATCATACTTAACTTGTTTTAATGTTTACAGATTTTATGTATATCTTGTTATATCCTTTCAACATGATTTGATAATTCTCCCTTTCCTTACCCATTCCCCTCCCCATTAATCTTTTTCTAATTCCGTTTCTCTACAGCATAGGTGCACTGCATTTCTTTTCACATATTTAATTATATTTTCATTTTTTTCTTATTATATTCAATGTTTACTATTTATTGCCCTATCAATTTTTGCATTTTATCCTACGTACTAAAATGTTTCTTTTACTGTTTTACAATAAACACAAACTTAAAAAAAAGAAGTGAGTTTGGTGGCATAGAGAGGTCAATAATAATTATGAAAGGCTCAAACAATATCTTGTGTTGGGGTATGTGTCCCCAGAAGGAGGAACGATAGACTGAATCTTATTCCGCAGTTGAAGGAGGAGGAGTTTATAAACAGGTAAACGACCCACCTTATTTCCCTTCTCATAGTATGTTTGTTCAGTGTCTAGCATACGGCAGGCAGTTTTCCCCATCAGTTTGGTTCAAGTTCCCCCTGGTTTTAACTAATGCCCAGTAAGATTTCCAAGAACAGGAACATGTGTGTTTCATTCTCGCCGTGAATATTCAGGCCTCTGAACTGAGTTTGCTGGATGCATTGCACGTGAAGAATCTCAATGTGTGAGATATGAGTTTGCCACAAATCACTGACTTGGCAGCAGCCCACTTGGCCTTCGTAGCGAAAGGAATGAAGAGCTCATCATTCTCCTTGAAATAGTATCTAAAGCCACTTCAGTGGCATGTCTGACTGTGGAACCCTGGAAAGCAATCTCATTCATTGGCCACTGTCGACTTGGGGAGAGGTACAAGGGGGCTGAGGCCCAGTCAACTTAACCGGAACATCATCCAATAGAATCTGAGTGTCTTTCTGAATGTTAAAAAATGGCTTGTAGGTCGAGTTGTTGCATGAGGAATATGCCTAGTCTGGAGGAGGTTCTGTGTACATTAGAAAATAATATATAGTCACATTGGTTGGGTGATGTGCTCTCCATACGTCGACAAAGTGAAGGTCACGGATTTTCTCAAAAGTGGCGCCATATGTTTCTCCTTAGGCGTGGGAGGGGTCTAGTTGTGAATAAAGAACTATATTAAAATTGACACACAATAACAGTTGCCCAGACATTAGCTCTGCCAAATGCTCAAAAAGTGTAGTATAGAATTTTACCTTACGGTCTGGTGGCCCATCAACATTATCAGGCATAACCTCATGTTCCTCCAATCACACCCTCATAATAAGCAATTGACTCTCATCACCTTGGAATGTGGAGTCTTCCTGGAAGTGGAGTTTTCTATCAAACATAATGGGGACTGCTATAGTTTTTTATTTTTCTAGGGGAATTAATTGTGGGGGCATGTCAGAGAATAAAGAAATTATAGGGGATTTGTGATACTGTGGTCTGCAAGGTCCACGCAAGCCAAAGGCCTGTGATGGCTGCATTCAAAAGCATATTACACTCAACAGGCTCCTAGTAGGATATGCAGGTTTCCTCGAACCAGGCTATGCACCACCCACAGGAAGAATGAATGTCAGCGGTTTTAGGCTCACCAGTGAGCCCCGGTGCATTATCCAGCAATTGTCCCACACTCTCCAGGGCCGTAGGTGAGTTAGGGTTATATATCTGCAGTCCCCTGCTCATCAGGGCCCCAGAGCATCTGTAGCCTGATCCTTGACTCCCAGGGTTTGCTCCTAGGAGTACCTCATCAGCTCTCCTTAGTCCTGCTCAACGGTCCCTCAGTCAGTCATGTGGTGAGTCATTAAAGTCCCTGTGGAACGTCAGGAGAGAAGATCCAGCTACTCCACCGGGTCCCCACTAAACAAGAGTGTCCGATGGCTCCAGTCCGAGGGTCCAACTGGCAGGCTGGGCAGAAAACAACCCTGGGAACCAATGCTGCAGGTGAAGTTATAATCTTTTCCAGCCAGGCTCCCCATGATTCCTCTGAGGGCTGCGTACTAGCAGCAGCCGGTTTACCAACAAGTTCCACAGCTTGATCTGTGGTCACCTTAGAGTTGGTAGGCCTCTCCGAGAGTTGGGCTCACTTCAGGAGCTTTTCTGCTCACCAGGTGCCAGTAAATATTTCCAGCAGGAACTCGACTTAAATTAAAGCCCTAATAACGTTTTAAGAATAATCAACTAGGCTTAGCGAGCTGAAAATATTCTGTCTATAATTGTACATTTCTTCCAACAAACTGAGGTCACTTCCAATTTAATTTAATCCATTGAGGATTTTAGACACTCACATCTCTCACTCAGCTTCGGACAATTGTTAACATGGCTTCATATGTCCATATTTTGATACCATTTACCTCTCTTTGAAGCCCACTCTGACATATCTAGATGTAGAGCCAGTTTTTAAGTGCCTTCATAGTTGCCTGTAGATCTTAGATTGTTGATCAATTGGAGCTCTGTATTAAGATGTTTCTAGCGCAATGGTGCTTGTACAAAAAAGTTTCTGCCATAAGTTAGCTTTGCAGAATTGTGGGATGCAGAGATGAAGAATGTTGTAGGAGCATAGAATCATTGTCATTACAGAAGGATGAAGGTTAGAGGATCAATTTTTCCAATACAACAAAGAATAATGGAAATCGGATCACCATTCAACCCTGAGTGCTCTGGAGATGCCAGAGCAGATTCAGCCAACAGGCCAAATATTCTGTGGACCCTTTATGGGTTTCCCACTTAAGTTGTAGCACCTAAGTTTAAGAAACTATTACGCTAGGGAAAGGGAAACTACAGTTGTAGTGTAACTCAGTGGTGTTGCAGCATTAGCAGCATCACAAAGGAACATGTCAGGTCTACCCTTTATTATGTAAGGGCATGTTCTAACATGAGCATGGGGCCATCAGGGCCTGGACCTTGGGTAAAGAGGCTGCCTGTCCTCCCCTTGTGTTGGTCCTTAGCCTTGGAAGACCAAGGATTGCAGTGGTAATGCTGTGGGACACCATAGTGAGATGCATGCACCAGCTAAAAAGAACAAAATGGCAAAGCCATTTGGGTAGCAAAGGATTTTTGCACTCTCAGATTTGAACAAGAAGCCATTTTATTAGGAAGCACAGAAGTGTTATATGAAACACCCACACTTTGATGCAGCGAAAAGGTATATCAAACACCAGTTCTGTACTATATCACAAAACATTCTCTGTATCTCTTGAAGACCCTAGAAGATTTCTTCAGTGAAAACACATGCAGCCTTCACAGACACAGACCCTAATTCAAATGCAAAGCCCAGAACATACTAATCAAGCACCTCCTCGCAAACACATACTCAAACTGAAGGAGAAAGAAGGCACAGAACACCTGTAACTACATACCTACTTCTGCCAAGTACCTTTCAGATACAAAGCACCTTGTAAGCTATAGTGGAGTTTAATATGTAAATACATACATTACCCCGTGGTGGTCACCACTAGGAAGTTATAGTTAGGATCTTGTTTTCATAGGAAATGCCTTATGTGTTGCTAGTAACTTCAGCGCTGTTTGATGAATGTCTGTGAAAATTTCCAAAAAGAGGCTACTTCTTGACTAGTTTTCACATGGAAGGTTTTGAAGTGATCTGTCAAGTGTGGGCCGAGACAATGAGAGGTCCCCAAATGCGGTTTCCTCATACTTCCATAGGAATTTTTAAACACAGCTACAACCCATGGTGCTGAACGGATTTACATGAAATTTAGCAAAAAGCCAGATCTCGGTCCAGAAAGAGTGCTGTTTGTGAATAGGTGTCAATCTGTTTAGTAGTTTTTTTAACAATTAATCCTCAAAAACTTTGTATATATACGGACACGAAGCCTCCGCTGACCTGACAGATCTCCTGCTGAGATCTTATGGGCTGCCACCACATCAACCAGAAAGTGGTGGTAGCCATTTTAGGACCCAGAACTCAGTTCCACGTTCTAAAAAAGCAAAAAAGACACAGAATGCAGGGTAGGGATACTCTGACACCTTAGGCCTGGTGGTGGGGTGCCACTTCGACCTTGCCTGTTATGTTTTGAAGAACTGTTGCTGCAAATTTGTGGGAGTAGCCTGTTCATTAAAATAAAATATTCCCCAGGGAGGGCCAGGGCCTTGGTGGGGCACTGCAGGTAGTAGTTAAGAGGAGAGGGTGTTGCCTCGCTCCTCAAGCCTGAAAAGGCCCAGGGGACACCATCCCCTAGGCCACTATTCAAATAAAGGGGAGGGGACAGGCGCCGCCCATCCCTAAGCCAAGCTACTGGTCCCAATATGCTTTAAAAAGTGGAGGGGTGGTATGGGCCCACTCTTCCCCGAGCATACAAAACCCGAGCCGGACCTCATCCCTCGGCTGAGTAATAAATTAATGGAGGGGGCACATACCCCCCTCCCAAGCCTAATTAAGCCCCCAGGAATCCCATCCCCAGGGCTAAAGTGCATATAAAAGGGGAGGGCGCTATGCAGCTGCCTTCCCATGATCATTACAAAGGCCAGGGGCACCCCTTCCCCCTGGGCCTGGATGCAAATTTAAAGAGTGGGGTGTGTACCCCCCCAAGCCTTTGAAGACCCCCAGGACTGGCTCAGTGACCGTGCCTCGGGGAGGCCACACCTGGGACACTGTAGTTTCACTGCCTGTAGTAGCACAGGCAAGGAATCACATGTTTGACCCCCTCTGGTGGGACCACGCCGCCGCTATGCGTGGCTAAAGGCCCTGTGCAGAGTGGTGTTGAATGCCTGTGGCCAACCCCCCCCACTGCGCATTGCCGAAGGCTGTGCAGAACTTGGGGCTGGTTGCCTACATGGGGGGGGGGTTGATCACCTTGCAGTGTGGGGTTGGGTACATTCAGGGGGTTAAAAACAAGTCCTGGCCATAGGCCAGATCCTGTGGCCAACCCCTCACCATGCCTGGCCAAAGGCTGAGCATGGCGCAGGTTTGGCTTTACGTATGGAAACAAAATATTTCTTTATGTTAAGAAAAACGTACAAATTCAGTGAAAAAACTAAAGTTATAGAAATGTTATAATTAGGTGAAGTGTTCAATCACAACGTAATGTTTTAAACTAAAAAAAAACAGAAATTCACCAGTTATAGATATGTCAAGTAACTATAACTTGCGTCCTAAGGTAACTATTGCTCACCATGAACTGCTTATTACTCCCCATTTTACATCACTCATGACATCTTCTACGACATCATTAATAATATCACGACAACATTTGCAGTGAAATTATTGATGAAAAAACTGTGCATTGCAGAGGCCTGAGTTATTGTTACCTAAGGGCACCAGTTTAAAACATTACATTTACTGAACACTGGACCTAATTTTATTGGTACTTTAACCTCTGTGTTTTTTCGGTGAATATAAATAGATAGATAGATAGATAGATAGATAGATAGATAGATAAAAGCTGAGGTACATAGTGTACAATTTTGGAACAGGTGGGACATTTCTTTGACTATATAGCAATGGCTATAGACCATGGGCAATATAGTCTTACTGTGATATCTTGAGGAGGCCGCAAAAACTCATTATAGTTTTCTCTGTAATGCTCTCTGATTTGTTTGAGGTGTAGCGTGCCATAGAAGAGAAACATGCATAAAAAAATAAGTTACATTTAATCTACGAAGCCCCAAAATACACTTGTATTCATGTAAAAATGTTGGTACTGTGTATGTAGTAATGGAATTTGGGAAGACAAAATATATTTTATCATTAGTAGATGGGAAGTGGAAATTGAAAGGTGTATGTTAATGTCATTTTGAAAATATTGTGGACAACGCCGTAAGTGGTGTTTAAAATTACTTTCTCAATGCAGTTAGAGAATAAGCGGATGAACACTTTTTAATTAACTGTTTGTGTTTTATTTTTAAAGGAAGAGTGATGGTGGTAGGAAAAGCCACATATGCATCAAAGTTATGTAGGGATGCGCTCTAGTACCCGATTCCCATGTTTACTTTATGTTACTTCTGTGTGCTGCAGCTACTGTGAGTACCGGGAAGGGTGTGAGTCCCAGGAAATGTCAAGTATAGGTGTGCCATCTTTTCAAAGTCTGTTTGACACTTCACACAATATAAGGTAACATAACCTTATGTATCATTACATAGCATAATGTAACAAAAGAGAATCGCATTCCTTTTTTCATGCATTATGATGATGTATTCATTTTTTAGTCGACACATTATATCCATAGGGCCAACGTTGTAGTTGAGTCACTACCATCATTTTATCTACTTGCAATTTCATGCTCGTGTGTTTATATTGCTGCTATGCTGACAGTACTCACTTTTTACATGTGGGGGGAGCAGGGGCGTCCACATTAATATAAGAAGTAAACAAAGGCAACGACCATTGAAATATTAAATGGGCTGTGAAAGCATACCAACACAGCAGGTTACCTAATTTATTTTGCCAGGTTACATTAAATACCTCTGGGTGGAACCCTAAGGGTCAAAATACATTTGAGTGACTCACTGGACATATAGATGATTGGAATGACTATTGAACAATGAACAGTGACATTGACAAGAGACCTTACATCAGGCACTGTCCAGTCGTGAAGAAAAAAAATATGGGGCAGATGTAAGAGCCCCTAGCTCCTCCTTGCGCCACATTAGAGCCTTTTTTATGCTAATTTGGCCCAACGAGACCAAACTCGCAGCGCCAAATTTACAAAGTGAAGCGAAGCATGCTTTGCGCCACTTTGTAAGCCTTTGCGCTACATTATGCCTGCGATAGGCATAATCTATGCAAAGGGGCATACCCCTATTAGGGGACTGAAAATATGGCGCAAAGAAGTCTAAGAGATTTCTTTGCGCCATTTATTTGGCACTTTTAACACATCCTTAGAGCAGGCGTTAAAAGGAGGCACACATTGTTTACAGTGGGCCTCAATGGGCTTTGCAGGATTAGCATTAACACTTTTGGTGCTAATCCTGTTAAACTCCGAACTAGCATCAAACATTTTGATGCTAGTTTTCTAGCTACCACCATGGTGCCCTGTATCTTAAATACAGCCCACACATGGTGGCATTAGGGAGGTGCTAAGGGGTGCAAGAAATGTGGCGCCGCACTGGGTGCAGCTCCACGTTTCTTAAATCTGGCCCTATGTGCGCCTCCAATTTATGAGTTCTGTGAGAAATGTTTATGGATTCATAATATAGTGCGTTATGAACAAAGAGCAGAATGCATTTTCACACTTGATTACACATGTATATTCTTATATTGTGCTGCTGCTTTAAAAAAAATCCATAATGTGTAGAAATATGTTTTTCAGATGTATATTATTAATAATGCATCAGTTTATATACAAACGTCATCTTTTGCAAGATTAAAGCCACCCCTGTCACTCATGTTTCTTACCTCTCTGCCCACCGCCCATCCTTACAAGTTTTGCAGCACACAGTCAAGCTGAGATGTACTTGTTTATTTCCACTGATATATTTGTCATGCTATCAGTTACAACTTGAAACATCCCAAGGTTCTTCTGTTGGTCCACTGCAGTCGATTCATTCACATAATACATTATTGTTCACATATCTAGTTATCTACTAGCATCTGCTGATGACATTTGAATAGAGGGTGTAAGGGTGTTGAATAACTACTGTATCTATGTAGTGAGATAGTGCTCAGATGTTAAGGTAATGTGATATTTATTTTTCATGTGCTCTGATTTGCTGATGAAATGCTACATTTGCTCATACCACAGTAAGTCTGCAGAGTTTGTAGTTTAATATGAAAATTTAATGTATAAAAACCATTGATTTGATGGGTAATCTAGAAGACTTTCCTGTGTTACTAGGGCTGCGGTCAGTTCCCTTCTTAATTTTTCTGCCCGATTGAGTTTTACAATCATTTCTGATTTTTACATTCTGTTTATAACTCTGCATTAAGAGCCATGGTGGCATTGACTCTGTACTGCTTTATTTTAAAAATTTGTAATAAAACCCTTTGACCTTTTCATTGATCTAGAACTCATTTATTTTGTGGGCCCATTCAATCCATCTAATTCAGTTAATGAACTGTATTTATGATTTTTGATCCTTTGGGAGGTGCCTTAACGCGGCAACACATTGCCTGATAAAATTCAGGTTAACACCATCTACAGTCCAGTGAATGTGAGAACACTATAATCAATTTTGTGGTGTTTAAATGTTGGGCTACATTTTTGCTCCACAGCTCTCCGAATGTTCCTATCAAGCCCAAATATGTGATTGTGAGGGGCATGTGCCAGCTGAGAATCATTGTCATAATTGGGAACGGAAAATATGTTCAGTATTGTGACTAATTCAGAACCACACGTGACATATGCCTCTTTTAATCCTAAATCTGCAGCAGATCACCAATTTGTGACTGGGACTCCACAATCATAGAAAACATAGAGTAACCTCCGTCTTAGCTCCCTTCTCGCTTGCATCACTCCTATTAATTTTCAAAGTTCCATCTAGAAACAGACTGGAGTCACAAAAGTTAATGAAAATATCAAGTAATTTAACAACTATTCTGAAAATCAAAATACTCTGTTTGCTCTGTGCCATCATGTTCATGCTCAAGTGTCATGTCATTACGTTTAGTTGATAAGTGTGCCATACAACTTCGATGTTTATTTTATGTTTCGTTTAGTTTCATTTAAAATCTATCAAAATAATTATTTAAAACATTTTTGTAATGGAATCTGGGAACCAACCTTTTTGATTCGATGTTCTTCTGTGGAAAGTGTGTGTCTCTCTTTTAAAGCGATTTTTTTTGTTGAAGGTGTTGACTCTATCAGGTCTTTATCAAGAGCTTCATATCTCTTGGCGAATGACGTTTTGTGCTGATTTTCACTCAGTTTAGTGCCACTGAAGAGTTGGGTCTTCTCTGTTTGAGCAGAACCAGTTTTATGCTGTACCCTGCTATTGACTTGTGTTGTGCCTGACATCATAAGCAGATTCCTGTTACTACTGATGGTTCTGTTTTTCTGTGACTTGTCTCTCTCCCCAGATTTGCTTCTGGTAAAGTCTTTATTTTCGACGTGACAATCTTCTGACGTTTTTTTCAGCAGATCCATTGTTGCAGTTTTTTTCTGCACACTTCCAGTTTGTACCTGAGAATAACATTGAAATGTAAACATTATAAACATTAAAATAAATGGTATCTTCTTAATATAAGAAACATCAGTGTGTATAAAAACGGAGGGCCTGATTTAGAGTTTAACATGCAGGGTACTCTGTCACATATGTGACAGAGTGGCCTGTCCTGTAAACCTGTGGTGTGCCTGTTAAATTATGAGTCAAGCAGACTGTCTGTTTTCCAACGGTGGTACCCCCTCTGGTTCCACTGTCAGAATTGTACTCCGACAACTCACCAGAGTAAGAACAGTAGACAGCACGCCCAATTTAGAGTAGGTAGACTGATGTCCTTCTTTCTGTCCATCACTGCCAGGTAAAACCTGGCAGCCATGCACAGAAAAAAATATTGGGCCATATTTAAGAAGCATCATTTTTTTTCGTACGCTAATGTGGCCTTAGGCTGAAAAAATCGCTGCGCCATATTTACAAAGTGGTGCAATGCATGCATTGTGCCACTTTGTGACTCCTTGCGCCACATTATGCCTGCGCCAGGCGATGTCGAAAAAATAGAGCAATGAAATCTAAAAATTTTAAACGCCTGCTCTGAACAAGCGATAAAAGGAGGCACACCAATTATTAAAATGGGCCTCTATGTACTTTGCAGGACAAGCGCCAAAATCTTTGAAAATACATCAATATTGCCCCTACCCTGCGCCTTGGTGCGCCGTATATTAAATACGGCGCACCCTTGACCGCGCTTCAGGCAGGTTGCTCCCCTGCACCGCGTGCTGGTGCTGCCTCTGCTCCAGGTGCCTGTGATTTGGGGTTTTTGTTTTCCGCTCCCCTCGGCCCCTGCCGCTGCGTCCCGCAGCCCGCAACCCTCCGTCCACTTCAGTTTCTCTTTTCCCGCTGCTGCGTCCCTGCGGCCCCGCCCCCCTGCTCTCCCATTTGCTGTTCCCCTCCCTCCTCCCTGCTGCCACTCCCTCCCACCTCCCCTCACATGGCAGCCGTGGTGCGGTGAGCAGAGCAACCCTTGACCCTGCTTCAGGCAGGTCGCTCCCCTACACCACGTGCCAGTGCTGCCTCTGCTCCATGTGCCTGTGATTTGGGATTTTTGTTTTCCGCTCCCCTCGTCCCCTGCCGCTGTGTCCCTGCGGCCCCACCCCTCTCCCTCCACTGCTCTCCCGTTCGCTGTTCCCCTCCCTCCTCCCTCCTCCCTGCTGCCACTCCCTCCCGTCTCCCTTCATATGGCAGCTGCGGCGCGGACGCCAGCTGGCGCGCCAAAGGCGTGCCTAAGGCAAGCCCGTCTGCGCCCAGACCGTGCCCAGCACCAGGACCCCTGGTCCCCAAGACCAGCACAGCCAGCAACACCATTACACCGCCAGCACCCTCCCCGCACTCAACACCGGACGAGGACATGCCTGCTTCCTGGCCTCCCCTAAGCACACCCAGGGACCCTTCACCTGCCGGAACTGCAGCCTCACCAGACTCCAAATCACCAAACCTCCTGCTGAGCCTGACCGCAACTACCTCCGATGCATCCTACTTAACACCCGCTCCGCACGCAAACACGCCATCGAACTCTGGGACCTGCTCAACACCTCCACCCTGGACGTCGCCTTCCTGATGGAGACCTGGATGAGCGCCTCCTTGGCCCCAGACATCGCAATAGCCATTCCGGTTGGCTACAAGATCACCCGCAAGGATCGCACCAACGGAGTCGGAATTGCCCTCGTCCACAAGAACACCATCAGGGTCACGACCTATACCAACGACACCCTCAGCGCCGCCGAACACCTGCACTTCCAGATCCACACCAACCCCAACACCACCCTCAGAGGAACTCTCATCTACAGACCCCCCGGATCTCGGCCTCAGTTCGGCGACTCCATCGCCGACCTTGTCAGCAGGCACGCCCTAGCCTCCGCCGACTACGTTCTCCTCGGCGACCTGAACTTTCACCTGGAGAATAATAATGATCCCAACACCACCACCCTAATCGTCAACCTCGCCAACCTCGGACTCAGACAACTCGTCACTACCCCAACACACTCCTCTGGTCACATGCTGGACCCCGTCTTCTCCACTAGCCCCCACGTCACCTTCAGCCACACTACCGAACTCCCATGGACTGACGACAGCTGCATCCATTTCACCTTCCAGAAACCCACCACGCACCACCGCACCCAACAGATCCCCCGCTGCAACTGGAGCAAAATCAGCCAAGACCAGCTGAACACCAGTCTCGCCCGAAAACCACCCACCAAACCCACCAATCCCGCCCTCGCAGCCTGCCACCTCTGGCACTGGATCGACGACTGTGCCAACACCCTCGCCCCGCTCAATAAACCTTCCAACAGTGGTGCCAACAAGAGAGCCAGCTGGTTCACCTTGGTCCTTCAAGTCTCCAAGCAAACCTGTCGGAAACTGGAGAGAAAGTGGCTCCTCAAACAGACTCCAGACAACCATGTCGCCTTCAAGAACGCCATCTGCAATCAACATCACCTCATCAGATCTACCAAGAAAACTTCCTTCAAAGACCGCCTGGACAACAACGCACACAACAGCAGGGAGCTCTTCTACATCGTGAATTAACTCTCCAACCCCAGCTCCAGCACCAACATCCCACCCTCACAAGACCTGTGCAACTCCCTCGCCACCTTCCTCTACCACAAGATCACAGACATCCATGACAGCTTCAACAGCCAGACCACCCCGCCAATCACAGACTCCTCAGACTCTCCTCCCACCTTCAACTACGACCCCCTGCTCGTCTGGGCCAACGTGAACGAAGACAACACAATCACAACCATGGGCTCCATCCACTCTGGGTCTCCGTCAGACCCATGCCGGCACCAGATCTTTAACAAACCAAGCGCCACCATCGCACCCCACCTCCGCAAAGTCATCAACATCTTCTTCGAGACCGCGACCTACCCCGAGAGCTGGAAGCATGCTGAGATCAAACCCCTAGTCAAGAAACCCACGGCGGACCCGAGAGACATCAAGAACTTCCCCATCTCCCTGCTCCCATTCCCGGTCAAGGTCATTGAGAAGATCGTCAACAGACAACTGACCCACTACCTCGAAGAAAACAACATCCTGGACCCATCCTAGACAGGGTTCCACAGCAACCACAGTACGGAAACTGCCCTCATCCCCGCCACCGACAACATCAGGGCCCTGCTTGACAATGGCAAAACCGTGGCCCTCATCCTCCTGGACCTCTCGGCCGCCTTCAACACCGTCTGCCACCGCATCCTACGCACACACCTTCACAGCGCAGGAATCCGGGACAAAGCTCTGGAGTGGACCACCTCCTTCCTCTCTGGCAGAACCCAGAGCGTCCACCTCCCCCCTTTCCACTCTGAAGCCTCCAAGATCATCTGTGGCGTTCCACAAGTTTTGTCCCTTAGCCCTACACTTTTCAACATCTACATGGCCCCGCTCGCCCGCGTCACCCGGCTGCACAACCTCATCATCATCTCCTACGCCGACACCCAGCTGATCTTCTCTCTTACCAAGGACCCCCTCACTGCCAAATCCAACCTCCACGAAGGAATGAAGGCAGTCGCCGAATGGATGAGGAACAGCAAACTGAAGTTGAACTCAGATAAGACGGAGGTCCTCATCTTCAGCACCAACCCCTCAGCCTGGGACGACTCCTGGTGGCCGACCGCTCTGGGAGCAGCCCCAACACCCACCAACCATGAATGCAACCTGGGCATCATCCTCGACCCAACACCCTCCATGACCAAGCTAGTCAGCGCTGTCTCCTCAACCTGCTTCAACACTCTCCGCATGCTCCGCAAGATCTACAGGTGGATCCCCACAGATACAAGAAGAACAGTCACCCAAGCCCTCGTCAGCAGCAAACTTGACTACGGAAACACCCTCTATGCAGGAGCCCGGCCAAACTCCTCAAACGACTGTAACGCATACAAAACGCCTCCGCACGCCTGATCTTCGATGCCCACCACCACAGCCACATCACTCCCCTTCTGAGAGACTTACACTGGCTCCCCGTCAACAAAAGGATAACCTTCAAGCTCCTCATCCACGCACACAAGGCACTCCACAACACTGGCCCAGCCCACCTCAACAAACGACTCATCTTCTACACCCGTCCCGCCAACTACGCTCAGCCGACCTCGCCGTCGCCACCGTTCCCCGCATCCGAAGAGCGACTACCGGAGGCAGATCCTTCTCCCACCTCGCCGCCAAGACCTGGAACACCCTTCCCGTGCCCCTACGACAGACCGAAGACCTGCTGACTTTCAGGAAGTGACTCAAAATCTGGCTGTTTGAGCAGTAGCAGCACCCTCCCCCCCTCAGCGGCTTGAGACCCTCACGGGTGGTAGTGCGCGCTACAAATACACTGATTGATTGATTGATTGACATATGGTGGCGGTACGGGGGCGCTAAAGGGCCACTAGAAAAGTGGCACTGTATTGGATGCAGCACCACGTTTCTTAAATATTCCACATAATGACCCAACACCATTGGAGAAAAAGTCCCAGGGCGCGGAGGCAATTATTTATTTGTTTTTCAAAAACAAACTCCCTTTTTGGGAGTTTGCTTCTGAAAAATAAAAATGTTTTGTGCACAAACAAACAGTGCGGACATGCCCCAAATGTTTTATTACTTCTGATAGAGCGTTCCATACCTAATAAATTACCTGTATCTGGACGCTCTTGGGTCGATGAATCATTTGACCAAGTGGGGCTCTCTTCACCCGAGAGTAATCAATTTAATCAAATCAATAATCAATAACGAACATAAGCAATGCCCTGATCAACATAACACTTCACAATTAATCCAGAAAACATTTCGGCGAACCATGACCTTTCGGCCACGAATAACCACACCAGTTTATTCAAAGTTAGTGAATTTATTTCCCTATATTAACAAAGCTAGCACGATATAAATGTATCTCAACACCAAATGATATATGTAAATGAACATTAATAGCTGTCCATAGCGGCGAAAAAGATGCAATCTATGCAGCATTTGAATAACAATACATTCGATAATAGCAACGCAAACCACTAAAACTATAATCTGTAATGGGCTAATTGCATACATTAGTCAGCATAACAAGGTCTCAAATTGCATCGTGCAACAAATGAATCCTCATCTAACCTCAAATTAGCATCTGCGTGTGGGATTTCATGCAAAAACAATTTAGCAACATTAATTTAGAAAACTCCTAACTAGGGCTCTTATCAAAAATCAGCAGTTGGTTACCTAAAAAGAAACACAATGCAATTGTACAATTTTCTTTCATATTTACCAAATTCAATCAGCATTCAAGGAAGTCTTCGTCTCACAGGTACCGGTTTCGATCAGCATGGGACGGGGCAAAGGGGCAGGGTGGACGGGGCAATTGCCTCACAGCGGCAAGATAAAAGGGCAAAACTACTTCATGCAAAGGGGCAAATCAAAGTTAAAGTCTCTAGGGCGAGAATTACTTAAAGTCTCTTTCTCTCGATTAGAGAAAGCATCAAAGTCTCATCGAATATCAATTGGCATCGTAGAAGATGGCAAAATGACGAAGTCAGCAAGATGAGCCATAATGTCTGCAATGGGCAATAATGTTCGGGTAAAATGGCTGGTAATGGCAAAAATGGCAAATGTCCGGGTAATGGCCAATGTCCGATGGGTAATGTCCGCTTTCTTCTTGTGCACCAGGTTTAAATAAACAACAGTTCAAATCCAGTAGGGTCTTCCATTGGAGGGTTCATAGGTTGGCTTCAAATTGTCCAATCAAAAACAACAGTTCACAAGCTTCTACCTAAGCATACATTATCCTTGGAGTCGGGAACGTAAGTTGCAACATATTTTACCAATTAACTCACTTTCAGAGCGTCCATTGTCTGCACCTGCAGATTGACCTTGGAGCAAAGAAGAAGATGCCAGGCTGGCACGAAACCTTAAAGATAAGCATGTGAACCGATCTCACTGGAAAAGTACAGCTTCAAGCAAGAATACACGTTTATTAGCACATTGGAAAAACACGAGCATCTAAACCGTGAGACAAGGCAACTAGGCCGAAGCCTCCACTAAAGTTATGCTAAGTTAAAACATTTCAAGCAAGCAAATCATAGCACAAGTTTACGGTTATGTCAGATTAGTACAATTCTAATACATCACGTTATATAAAGCACGCTTATAAATGTTGGCGAACTACTCTGAGGGCACATTTGTCCCCGTACAATCTTTATTAGTTTGGTTAAAGTCACACTTGATTATTGCAGCACTACGTTTATGCGCTAATAAATGTAAAACCTTCGTTTCTGCGTCATCAATCCCTCCTCTGATGACTACTTGTCATCACACAAAACTATTCCCACAAATTTTATTCCATTAAAATTCTGTCAGTTCTCTTTGCCTTTTAGTTCCCCTTGTTCTTGCCTTGTATTCTTCTGCCATTCTTTTCATCATTTTCTCTTCCTTCCTTCTCTTAATTCTTGCCATGATCATTAGTATTCCCCTTTTTATTCCCCAAATCCCAAAGATGCAAATTAGTACTATTAGTATTCCCTGTATTATTTTTAGTAATATTCCATTCCAAATGCTACCAAGCCAATTTCCCACTGAAGCAATTCCCTTTCCAACCTTCTCCCAAACTCCTGGTTCTTTCAATTCCTTCAAGTCTGCACTCTCTTTTGTTAGATTTGCAAGCATTGTTTTAATCTTCACACTGTTGTCTGGTATATACGTGCAACAGTGACCCGCACCAAGCATTTTGCAAACGCCGCCATCCTTTGCTAAAAGAATGTCTAGGGCAAGCCTGTTTTGAAGAGTCATAGCTCTTTCCGCTGCAAGTTCAGCATCCATCAGGATTATAGCACCTGAAAACTTTGTCAACATGTTATCCACTATAGTAGACAACTTTCTTATTTTGATGGAATTCAACACAACTCCCAATGAAGGAATCATGGCTCCAAATATATCTCCTACCACAGCAGCTGCGGTCTCTCTTTTCTGGATACGATGAGATCCAGGCGTCTTTGGAATCACTGATAGGTCATCCAGTTGATAAACCTTTGGGAACACTATACCCAAATAACATCTCCCCCACCATCCCTTTGAAAGACGATAATAGGCATTATGCCCACAAATGTAATATACACCAGGTATGACAGGATCAAGTCCGTTCAGCATGAATGTCCATTTGGCCTTAAAGATAAATGTATGTTTACATTCACTCGCTCCTACGAAAATGTTATCATAGTAAGATTCACCACGATATATACAAAATTTCCCTACATGCCAAGCGTCTAAAGCTATTCTTCCTTGTGTTTTTATTGCGGCAAAAGCATAATTATCTACTGAAGTCCTCTTACTTAGCTCTTTTTCTAATTTCGCATTCATTTGTGCCCTTCTATCATCTGTGCGATCTAAAAAGCTTATTTCTACTGTAGAGAGCGAGCAGGTAAGGTTTTCCCTATGAGCGTGAGCTGTTTCAAAAGGTTGCATTGGCTCGAAAAATTCCCTCATTATTTTAGCATCCCAATCTTTAGCAATCTGGCTTAGTTGCGTTATTATAGGAACATATGCAAAGGTAACATCATAATTTGAATAAAAATACTGTATGTTAGTTTGACCATAAAATCTAGAAGTTACTATACTACATGTAATCCCATATGTAAGAGGCATGTGGTGATAAGTCACCCCTTCCGTTACCGATGTCGGTATCTGTGTACACACATAACAATCTTTCGCATCCATAGTCTCAACATATTCGGTTAGTAGGCGATAGAAAACATTATACGAAAGTTCCTTCTTATCATGCAAGTGTCTCTCATCTAATTCTAGTCTTTTCAAAGCGGTTAGTTCAGTGACAGTAACAGGAGCAGAAGTAGAAGCATCAATTTTCTCATTCTCACCCTTACCACGCGTTGCAAGCACTATTGCCATTATTATTAGTACACATGCAGTTATCAAGCCTATACACGCATATTTACAATATTTCACTCTACTGTTTTGTGTAGCGTACCTAGTCATGATCTGTATAGAATCAGAGAGCTAGAAGCACTTATAAAAAAAAAACGATTTAGCAATTAGTTACAAAGCTGAACGAGCGCAATGTTCACACAGTCTTCTTCAAGAGCCCAGTCACTTATCGGTTAGCAGCATTTGTCTCAATTCGGCAATAACTCAGTCTTTTATCAGTTAGCAACGTTGTCTCAAATCGGGTTTAAGAGTCAATCAGGTTTAAGAGTCAATCAGGTTATCAAAGTCTTATCAAGTTAGCAAATGTCTCATCCGGTTTAGCAATGTCTCAGCTGGTTGTATCACGTTAGATTATAGCAAGCAATGTCATGAATCAGTTTTTTTTTTTTTTTTTTTTTTTTCAGTCAATAGTGTCCATAAAACTTTTCTTTTCTATTGGTATCTCTTCTTCTTCGTTCTCGAGGCTAAGAGATACAAATTCGTCAGTCCAATCGTCATTGACTACATATGCCCATTCTGGACCGGAATATCTCCTGTTTGGTATCCTTTTCCTTTTCAATTTTGCATCTCTCTTTGATTCTGCCTCACTGGTACTTTCCTCTTTGGCCAAGTCTTTTTCTTCACTTGATGTTGGTACCACGACAGACACTCCCTTTCTTTTCTCTTTCACTCTTGGCCCTTCACTGTCGTTCAACGTTTCTCTAGTTCTTAGTTTTACTGGAGATATACTTTGTTTTCTCTTTGCACTGTGTCCACTTGATGGACCTGCGATCTCTTCTGAAGAAGTTTGAACAGTTTCGTTCTGTTCTGCCTTGTCCCCTCCTTCTGGGGAGTCAATCAGGTTTTCCTTTTCTTTTTCTGTACCGTCTGCTTCTGGGAAAGCCCTCCTCTGATCAGGCTCTCCTGCTTCTTCACCTCTTTCGAGCCCTTTGTCACCGTTACTTTCTTCAGGCTCTTTGTCACTTTCAGCTGCTTCAGGCTCTTTGTTACCTTCAGCTGCTTCGTCG
This sequence comes from Pleurodeles waltl, assembly GCF_031143425.1. Lineage (NCBI taxonomy): Eukaryota > Metazoa > Chordata > Amphibia > Caudata > Salamandridae > Pleurodeles > Pleurodeles waltl. Next base: position 603,816,145 of record NC_090449.1, read on the forward strand.
CTGTCTGAGGTTTCTCCTTGGTCTTCCCCAAGTGAATCGGTTGTTTCGTCCTCAGAGAATATCTCTCTCTCCTCTATTTCTGCCTGTTCGCTTCTAGTTCTGTTTTGCTCTGTCTCAGCGCTCGGCACTTTGTTATCAGGTACTGGCAGTTTCAGCGCTTCAACTTCCTCATCTGTGGGACACAACACTTTCTTTGTATGACTGGCGTGAATCCAGTTGGGAACTCCCGCACACTTCACAGCGGTAGTGGTCATCAGGATCACTTGGAAAGGGCCTTTCCAACGGGGTTCCAGACACGACTTCCTCACGTGCTTCTTTATCACGACCCAGTCACCTGCTTTCAGTGTGTGTCCTGGACCTTGGATCGGTGGCAAGGTGGTTGCTTCCACCTGGTGAGAGAAAGAGCGAACCACGTCAGCCAGACCTTTGCAGTAGTCTAACACCATATCATCTGTAATATTCAAAAGCGCGTTTGCGGGAACTGCAGGAAGTCTCATGGCCCTGCCCATGAGAATTTCGTGCGGGGACAATCCAGTCTTTCTGTCAGGGGTGTTTCTCATTGACATTAACACCAAAGGCAATGCGTCAGGCCATTTCAAATTTGTCGATGCACATATTTTCGCCATTCTTGATTTCAGTGTACCATTCATTTGTTCCACCAGTCCTGAGGCCTCTGGGCGATAGCTACAATGCAGTTTTTGCTCAATGTTCAGCGCTGCGCAAAGTAACTTTATCACCTCGTTATTGAAGTGACTTCCTCTATCTGATTCTAAAGAGATCGGGAATCCGAAACGTGGTATCAACTCCCTCAACAATAGTTTTGCAACTGTAAGGCTGTCATTTCTACGTGTGGGGTATGCTTCAATCCAGTGACTAAAAATGCACACAATCACCAACACATACTTCAGACCTCCATGCACAGGCATCTCAATAAAGTCCATCTGCATTCTGCTGAACGGGCCGCTCGCCCTGCCAATGTGGCTCATGTTCACAACTGTTCCCTTTCCTGGGTTCATCTGCTGACAAATGACACAACGATGGCAAACTGCTTCTGCAGCTTGACGGAATCTGGGGTTAAACCAATCAGTTTTGAACAATCTTATCATGGCATCTCTCCCTAGGTGAGCCTGCCCATGATAGAACCGCGCTAGCTGCGATAAGAGACAATTTGGTAAAACAAATTTTCCTTCATTTCAAACCCATAACTCATCTGGTCTCCTTGTACATTGTGACTTAATCCAGGAAGCTCTTTCATCCTCCCTGACGCTATTCTGTAATGCTTTTAGTTCATCCATTGTATCCACGACCTTCAAGGCAAATGCTTCAGCTGGTTCGAGCTCTGGCTCACTTATCAAATTCCATTCATCCCTGAGCAATATACAGTTCAAGGCACAAAATCTTGCGACATGATCCGCATATGCATTTCCCAGGGAAACATAGTCCTGTCCTTTTGTATGAGCACTACACTTTACCACTGCAATTTCGGCTGGCATCTGAATGGCGTGTAACAATTCCCTTATTCTCTCCCCGTTTTTCACTGGGGACCCTGAAGAGGTCAGGAAACCTCTCTGTGACCATAATTGCCCAAAGTCGTGCACAATTCCAAACCCGTACTGACTGTCAGTGTAAATGGTAACCTTCATCAATGTAGACAGTTGGCATGCTCTTGTAAGGGCTACAAGCTCCGCTACTTGTGCGGAATAGACTCCTTGAAGCCAGGACGCTTCCAAGACACCTGTTACAGTACATACAGCATATCCTGCTTTCAAAATTCCCAATGCATCTCTTAAACATGACCCATCAACAAAAACAATTTGGTCATTTTCATCAAGCTTAGTATCCTTAATGTCAGGTCGGGGTTTTGTGCAAAATTCAGTCACCTGAAGGCAGTCATGCTCGACGTCTTCAGCGTTCTCAATTTCAGCATTTTCTCCTGGAAGCAAGGTTGCTGGATTCAACGTAGTGCACCTTTTCAGCTGCACATTCGGTGAGCCCAGAATTATTGTTTCATACCTTGTGAGTCTTGCTCCAGTCATGTGTTGCGTTCGGGAGCGGGTCAAAAGTATCTCAACTGAGTGAGGGACCATGACTGTTAATGGGTGTCCCATCACTATTCCTTCACTCTGAGTGAGGCTGATACCAACTGCTGCTACGGCGCGCAAACACCCTGGCAGTGCTGCTGCGACCGGATCCAAAGTAGCTGAAAAATACGCTACTGGTCTGTTTATGCCACCATGGGCTTGGGTCAAGACAGACAAAGAACATGCATCACGTTCATGACAAAACAATGTGAAAGGCTTTGTGTAATCAGGCATACCTAAAGCTGGAGCCCTGCACATGCATTCTTTCAATTCAATAAAAGCATCCATCTCATCTCCTTTCAGCTCAATTTCATCCAAGGCATCCTTCTGGGTCAGTTTCAGTAAAGGCTTTGCTAGAGTTGAGAAGTTGGGAATCCAATGGCGACAGTAGCTCACCATCCCCAAAAACTTCCTCACCTCCCTCCTTGTCTTTGGTGGACTCATTTGAAGTACACTTGTTATTCTTTCCTTCATTATTCTCCGTGACCCTTTCTCTATTTGATGACCCAAATATTTCACTTTCTTCTGACAGAACTGCAACTTTGAAGGAGACACCTTGTGTCCATTCCTTCCCAAGTGGTTCAGTAGAGCAATGGTGTCGGCTGTACAGCCACTTTCTGTCTTAGATGCAATCAGTAAGTCATCAATGTACTGTACTAGGGTTGACTCGAATGGCAATTCTAACGCTTCCAAGTCTTTCTTTAGAATCTGATTGAAAATTGACGGTGACTCAGAAAACCCTTGAGGAATTCGACACCAACTGTAAACTCTGTCTAAGAATTTGAAACAAAAGAGAAATTGGCTGTCCTCATGAAGAGGCACCGAAAAGAATGCTTGTGACAAGTCGATGACTGAGAACCACTCGGCATCGCAAGGGATTTGAAACATTATCACAGCTGGATTCGGTACTACAGGGCAGCATTTGACTATGATGTCATTTATTTTCCTCAAGTCCTGCACGATTCGGACCTTTCCACTCGGCTTTATTAGTCCCATGATTGGTGAATTACATGGACTGCTTAACACTTCTTTCAGTACTCCCTGTTTTACAAACTCGTCAATGAGTTGGGCGACTTTCATGAGGGTGTCTTGTGCCATGTGGTATTGTGGGGTCTGGGGAAAGGTTACATTGGGTTTTACGGTCACTTTCACTGGTTCCACTCCTTTCACCAATCCCACCTCTTTTCCTGTCATATCCCACACTTCCTTTGCGACTGTTTCCCGTAATTCAGCTGGAATATCTTCTTCAGTTATCATCGGAAAAAGGTTAATCAGAGGATATTCTTCATCGACAGTTTCCATCTCATCCCCTTCTACACTGTCCTCTTCTTCCCCATCACTTCTCGTCTGAATTCTAATTCCATCGTCCGAACACATAATCGAACATCTCAATTTGCACAATAGGTCTCTCCCTAACAGTGCTATCGGGCTTGAGTCACATACCACAAATTTATGCGACCCTTGATAGTTACCAATACTGACTTGTACTGGATCTGTGATTGGGTTCGTCAGGTGCCTGTTTGCTACTCCCACTACTTGAACTGTTCCCCCTGAGAGTGGCAAATTTGGTACTTCAATGCTCCTAACAGTTGAACGTGTGGCTCCTGTGTCAACCAAGAATGAAACACGATGACCCATAACTCTTCCCTCCACATATGGACCCTTTTGATCAACTTCCAAGGATGCTGCAAGCACACAATTTCCCTCCTCATCTGAACTTTCACTCTCTCATACATTGTTTATTCCATTCTCACTGTGTAATGGGAACTGTTGTACTGTGCCATTTGTATTCATCACCTGACCCGAGACCTGTGGAGGAACCATCACTTGCTGCTGACTCACTGGTGCCAAAGGTATTTGCATTTGCTGATTAGGTACCATGGGAAACTGCTGTTGCATTGGCTGCATTTGCGTTATCTGCATACGGGGCATCTGCATCTGCTGCGGCTGCATGGGCTGTAATCCCTGCAGCTGATTTATGGTCTGAAAATTTGGGTTTGGACCTCTCATTTTCGGTCCCCTCATTGTCTGGAATGCATTGACATCATTGTTTTGCTGACCAACACCTGCACCTTCCTGCACCACCATCGGGCACTCGCGTTTCCAATGTCCGACTATTCCGCACGCGTGACACGGCATCACCCTTTTCATTGCCTGCACACCATTCGGAATCGCAACAGTATTAAAATCCGGACCATTACTCCCAAAGCCTCCTCTGCCTCTGCCTCTCGCCTGTGGCTGAAACACCATATTTCCCTGCGGCTGCGGCTGCGGTATCTGCTGTTGGAACCCTTGCAACCCTTGCAAACCTGTCTGAGCTGCTTTAAGTTGCATCATCATCACTTTCTCTTTCAACCTTTTCTGTTTCACTTCAATTTCGTCGCTACAGTATTTCGCATAATTCAACACCTCATCAATCGGTTTCGACTGCCAACAAATCAAATGCGTCTTTATCATCTGACTTATCTCTGGTCTCAGCCCTTCCACAAATCTAAACACAAAATGAAGCATGTCCTTCGCCTCTATTGTTTCCGTGCCACTGTAGTTCTTGAACGCCTTCAACAACCTCTCATAGTAACCATGAATCGACTCTTTAGCCTCTTGGGCAGTTCGATCAATCTTCTGCCAATCCACATTTTTCGCGGCAACCTTCGTCTTCAAATGCTCAATCACCTTATAGTACAAGCTCATTACCATAGGTGATGGTGCACCCGTATCCCTGTCTCTCTCTGGTTCACTTGTCGGCCAACCTACAGCCCTTTTGCAGTCTTCCCACAAATCTGCCGGAACCACAGTCTCAAAGAGGGTGTTCAGGTCTTCCCAAAGACATTTTGCAAGCTTCACAAACCTATCAGTCTGTTGATACCATTCAATCGGTTTCTCTCTCAGTTTGAGAAAATCATCCGTAAAAGACTGAATGTCGCTTCTGTGCCACGGTACATGTATTAATTTCCCCCCTGCTGTCTCCCTCATTGGTAACATGGTTATTGCATCACTGCTATGTGGTCTTTTCTCCTTGTGCTCTGGGACACTGTCTTTCTTCTTTTCCTTTTTCTTTGCCCATCTGCTTTCCCATTTGTCTAAGCACCTCCACACTTGTGCACTCTGCAGCAATTCTCTAAGGTGCGTTTTCATGCCTGCTGACCTCATGTGTTCAAAGTCTGTGGTCCCGAAATCCAATCTATAGCTCCTACTCAAGTGTTTTGTCTTGTCTATCTCAACCCCGTTTTTGTCAGCTATTTCTTGCAACCTTCTATGTACCTTGTTCGCTTCTCTCGTAATCCTGGGACATAGATACCTCAACTCTTCTTCCGAGTAGGACTCTAACCTATTCAAACCCATAGTCCCTTCCACCAATTCTTCTGCTTCCATGTTCAACCTTACCCTATTCAGATAGTCTTCTCCCTTCCCACTGGCTGAGCTTTGTGTGGAATTCAGACTGTTGTACCACTGTGTCAGCTGTTGCGCATTCAACCCCATCAGTGTAGCATTCACATCGACTGCCAATGATGGTTGCGGCAACTTTTCAGTGTTCGATGATAGCGGTATCATCAGTGGGGGACTCGACCTCACCACTGTTGACTGAGCACATATGGGACTAAACTCCATCAAGGACCCAGATCCAGTTGGCTGAGCCACTATCGGAGTTGTCTCTGGAGTGTTTTCTATGCACCTCCTTTCCGTCCCATTCTGCACCATTGATCCTTGACCGCTCATACCTGAGTTAGGCTGAATGTACAAAGGTACCGGTGGACCTACAGTAATGGGTAGGGATATCGCATCTGGGTTCTGTCCATTCCCCAGGTTCTGAGGCATGTTCATTCCCACACTATGGGTCATCATTGCCGGCATGCCCATCTGACTCCCCGTCATCTGAGCATGTGCGGTTCCCCCCTGCATCTGCTTTTGAGGCATCAAAAACTGGGTTGATTCAGCTTGTGCCAATGTTTGGTTGCGACCATTCTGTACTCCCATTACGGTTGGATCTAGAATCATTCCCGTACTGTTGTCATTGCTGTAGTACCTTGGGACCTGCGGCTGATAATTTTCTGCTGTTTTCAATATAGGCACATCTGGATATATTCTCCTAACCTGTGGTATCTGCGGGGTGAACAGTAAACTCGGGTCCTTAGATCCCGATGGCGTTTCTGAATTCGGAGTTTCATTATTCTGTACCAGTGCCGGAGGGGCAGAACTGGTACTTGGACCTTGTTCATTCTCTGCATAAGGTGGTGGATGGTCGTTCAGCAATTGCATGATGAACTCCTCATCCTCTGACTCGTCCTCTCTATCTTTGGAACACCTCCTGTTTGTCTTACAGGTAGCTTTCTTGCCTGTCGCCTCTTCTTCCTTAGCAATTGCGGGAAACAATTTTATCCCCTGCAATATATCTGACCTCCACACCTTCTGTGCATTATCCCACCTAGCGTCCGCTAGTGTCTTTTCTACCTTTCTTATCCTGTTCTCGAACTTCTTTTGCTGTTGCTGTCTAGCCATTAGTTCCCAAATCGCTAGAGCCTCAAACTGTGCTGGCCTTGGAGGTACCTTCATGTCGTACATCGCGAATCTCAAATTCTCTAGGATCCTTATATTGAATGTCCCATGGATCGGGAACGCTACGCTCCCATGTTTCTCTGTCAGCTTGTGCCATTGCTTTAGCCAAAGGCACGGAGCTACCCCCTTTTCCTCCATTACAATGTAAGCTGGTGTACCTTCGGGTGGCGTCTCCTCTCCTACGCTCGCTTTAATGTAAGACTCCCCCTTCATCGCACTCTTTAATGCTTTCAAAAATTTCATTTTCTCGTCTTTTATTTCACAAAATTTGTAATCAATAAGTGACTTTAATTCCCGGAATACTCTTCGCTTGCCTTTCCCCTTCCAATCGAGCCCCACGGACTGCGTCCAATCCGTGCGCGACCCTTCTCTGCAACCAACCTATCCCAGCGCGGCTCCTAGTGACGTCACACTCACACACACTGCGGCTGACAAAGCCTCGCGGCTTGTCCTCCTTCACTCAGCTCCTCTCGTAACAACTTCTAGCATGTATCGCGAGCAACCAAATAATAATAAAACAGATCTGTCGGTTTACTACAGGAAGGGTAACACAATCGCTTCAGGACCTTAGGGATTTTTCACTAGCCTCGGCAGTTATTCCATCTTTCTCGGTCCCCACTTTCGCAAGCAAATTCTGACCCGCAGACTCTGCTCTCAACTTGTCAGTGATCTATTCTAGTGCACTTAGAATTTGTCAAAGCCCGAAGTCGAAGTTTTCTTTCACTCCCTTAACACACGTACCGACTCGTTGACCACGCCCGGTCAACCTATTAAACCGACCAGACCACAACATAAAACAAGTGTCTCATACACTTTTCAACATACTCCGGAGTCTCTTGACCTCGCAGGGCCCGTCTCAACAACAACAACCACGTGGACCTTTTTCTGCACAAAGCGCCACATACACATGAAGTTCGACGACTTCCCTACTCTCACACTCGGAGTCGCACCTCCGCTAATCTCTAAAATCCTCGCAACCTTTTCAAACAATCTGCGGCAATAAGCTGTGCAAGCGCAAAATCCTAACTTCACTCATACCATCACTAGTACCGCCAACGCCGATTTCACACCTCCATTCTCTCCATTCGCAAGCTCCGAGATCCCGGGAAAGTCGCGGGGGACTTAGGGCATCATCATTCTCTCAATCTGTTTTACCCAAGAAAAAATCTAATTCAACACCATATACTTCTCGAGTGGGGTCTCAAAGAGCGCAACCATCAATTCAACACCATATACCTCTCGAGTGGGGTCCCAAAGGGCGAAACCGTTACCTCGAGTGGGGTCCCAAAGGGCGAAACCATCAATTCAAAACCATATACCTCTCGAGTGGGATCCCCAAAGGGCGTAACCGTCCTCTGCTACCATCTACTGATAGAGCGTTCCGTACCTAATAAATTACCTGTATCTGGACGCTCTTGGGTCGATGAATCTTTTGACCAAGTGGGGCTCTCTTCACCCGAGAGTAATCAATTTAATCAAATCAATAATCAATAACGAACATAAGCAATGCCCTGATCAACATAACACTTCACAATTAATCCAGAAAACATTTCGGCGAACCATGACCTTTCGGCCATGAATAACCACACCAGTTTATTCAAAGTTAGTGAATTTATTTCCCTATATTAACAAAGCTAGCACGATATAAATGTATCTCAACACCAAATGATATATGTAAATGAACATTAATAGCTGTCCATAGCGGCGAAAAAGATGCAATCTATGCAGCATTTGAATAACAATACATTCGATAATAGCAACGCAAACCACTAAAACTATAATCTGTAATGGGCTAATTGCATACATTAGTCAGCATAACAAGGTCTCAAATTGCATCGTGCAACAAATGAATCCTCATCTAACCTCAAATTAGCATCTGCGTGTGGGATTTCATGCAAAAACAATTTAGCAACATTAATTTAGAAAACTCCTAACTAGGGCTCTTATCAAAAATCAGCAGTTGGTTACCTAAAAGAAACACAATGCAATTGTACAATTTTCTTTCATATTTACCAAATTCAATCAGCATTCAAGGAAGTCTTCGTCTCACAGGTACCGGTTTCGATCAGCATGGGACGGGGCAAAGGGGCAGGGTGGACGGGGCAATTGCCTCACAGCGGCAAGATAAAAGGGCAAAACTACTTCATGCAAAGGGGCAAATCAAAGTTAAAGTCTCTAGGGCGAGAATTACTTAAAGTCTCTTTCTCTCGATTAGAGAAAGCATCAAAGTCTCATCGAATATCAATTGGCATCGTAGAAGATGGCAAAATGACGAAGTCAGCAAGATGAGCCATAATGTCTGCAATGGGCAATAATGTTCGGGTAAAATGGCTGGTAATGGCAAAAATGGCAAATGTCCGGGTAATGGCCAATGTCCGATGGGTAATGTCCGCTTTCTTCTTGTGCACCAGGTTTAAATAAACAACAGTTCAAATCCAGTAGGGTCTTCCATTGGAGGGTTCATAGGTTGGCTTCAAATTGTCCAATCAAAAACAACAGTTCACAAGCTTCTACCTAAGCATACATTATCCTTGGAGTCGGGAACGTAAGTTGCAACATATTTTACCAATTAACTCACTTTCAGAGCGTCCATTGTCTGCACCTGCAGATTGACCTTGGAGCAAAGAAGAAGATGCCAGGCTGGCACGAAACCTTAAAGATAAGCATGTGAACCGATCTCACTGGAAAAGTACAGCTTCAAGCAAGAATACACGTTTATTAGCACATTGGAAAAACACGAGCATCTAAACCGTGAGACAAGGCAACTAGGCCGAAGCCTCCACTAAAGTTATGCTAAGTTAAAACATTTCAAGCAAGCAAATCATAGCACAAGTTTACGGTTATGTCAGATTAGTACAATTCTAATACATCACGTTATATAAAGCACGCTTATAAATGTTGGCGAACTACTCTGAGGGCACATTTGTCCCCGTACAATCTTTATTAGTTTGGTTAAAGTCACACTTGATTATTGCAGCACTACGTTTATGCGCTAATAAATGTAAAACCTTCGTTTCTGCGTCATCACTTCACAGGAGTTTCCATGGCAGCAGCTTCTGGAAAGGCACAGTGATCTCTTAATTTAGCAGGCAACATTTCGGTCAGAGTGGAAGGAGATGACCTCCACCACCCGCCAGGCTCTAATTCAACTCCTAAGGTCTCCACATACTTTTAAGGTCTCAGGCAAAAAATCAGGTAGGGAGAGACATTTCATCTAACTCTGTGGACCATAGGCTGGGTAGATATGTGGCTACTGTTCTGTTGTTTTTAAGCTCACCTCATAGGGTCTGTACCACTATTCAGTTTCTGACACATTGATTCTTGTACTTGTTCTTGGCACAGTATACTTTAACTCCTTGCAATGAATATTAATCTACCATATTATTTGACCCTCTCTTGCTGATTAGGTGAACCCTTCTGTAAGTGTCAGGTGAGGGCTGTAGTGCAGTAACAAGTTAGCTTCTGAAGTTACCTCCTTGGAATCTAGTAAACATCTTGTTAGAGGGGGGACTCTCTGGTTAGCTGAGGCAAGGCCCTAACCACACAAAACCTACCACTCCCATCAGCGGTGGGTGAGTACACTCACTGTATAACCTGCGCTCACCCTGGGTAGCTTAGCACTGAGCAGTCTGGCTTATCACAGGGGCAATGCGTAAACCATTGGCACAGCACTTTCACACTACAAATGCGCTGAGTGTCACAAAGGAGACTTACCACGAAGTGTATGTAAATAAAGTTTGTACTCAACACACATTAGTTAACACAACATGAACAGCATTTATCTCTGGGAATAAATCACATTTGGAAATATCACTAGCAGTATTAGGCCCAAGCAAGTTAAAATGGCACCAGTAATATGTACACTTTAAGAAAGGTCCTACTTTACACCCAGCATTGTCATGCGGTGCAAAACGTTGTCTTCCCAAGAACCACCCAAACAATTATTCTTATTCAATCCCACACAGTTATATGGTGAACCCCGGTTCACAACAATAGCGGTAATGTGGACACATAAGTAATTATAACACTTTTAAATAGCCTTGTGGGCCGGAGGCTGCATGGGTAAAACCAAAGTCAAATTTTATAAACTTTTGGCAAGAATCAACAGGTAGGGCAATACCGCAATGCAGTGTTGTTAATCACAAACAGGAAGTCACGCTTATTCAGGGTCCCGGGGAAAAACGTGGGAGGGTAGATAACAGGCGGCAGTTGACAAATGGAGGTTTAGCGACCCCTCAGGAAAATCAATCAAAGGTAACCTCACTGTGCTGCCAGGCACTTGCCTAGTTCTGGGAGGCACGGGGGGGCCCACGTCTTGGGACCTGCTTCCAATCTCTCTCAGAAGAGTTCTGTAGACCTCCCACTTACTCTCACAACCTAGGCTCATTCTGTCAATAAAACCTGGTAACAAGGAGTTGTCGGGGTCGGCTGAGGAAATGGCAGTTGGTCCGCCACACTGAGGGCAGCAAAACGAGCAATCAATGAGTGAGAGATGAAGCAGGGAATCCTCTCAGAAGGAGGGGACCCCCCCACAGTACACACGCTGAACAAATATGCACCCAGGCAATCCAGGCACTTCGGAACACAAATGTGCTCCTCAGTTCACCCCTGGAAATGAGGCACAATGTCTGGTGCGCAATTACTTGAGTCACACAAGACAATTCTGATCACACACAGTGCAGAGCAGCAAATTCAGCACCTTCCTGGAAATGAGGCACGTCTGGTGCATGATGACTTGAGTCACACCAGACTATTCCTGTCACACATACGAAGAGTTACCAATTCTGTACATTCCTGGAAAAGAGGCACAATGTCTGGTGCATGTTAACCTGAGACGCACCAGACAATTCTGGTCACACACATAGGCACAAGTTCAGTGGTGCCACACGAGGTAAATGCGGCATTGCTATGGGTATGCCCCCACCTCCGATGGTTACAAATGGAATCTGACACCAAAAGCAGTTGGAATGCCGCAGGTCAGAAATATGGGCACAATCGATGTAGTGGGCAAAGTGGTGTCCCACAACCAGTGAATCCACTTACCACCAACAAGACGCTTATGCATGTCGAGGTCCCTGCTACACTCCTTGAACGCTGGCAGTTCCTTTAGGGCCCTGCACCAGGCAATCCAGGCACAATACTTGGTTCCACGCTAACAAAGCCTCTACCAGGTGGGATCCAAAAGACGATGTGGGCACTCAAGAGGGTACTGCTCTCCAGGAGTCACAGGTAGAAGGTGTAGGTCCCTTGCGGGAGGCCTTTGATGTCCCTGAGACCTCCACAAGAGAACAGGGGGCAAGTCAAAAGCCCTTAGAGTCACTGTAGAGTGCCACACAGCAGTAGGCAGTCATCCTGGGTCAGCCTCTATTCAGGAAGGGTGTGCAGTCCCTTCCAAGGGCAGTAATTACTTCTTGTGCACAACATATTCCTCACCACGGAGTCCAGTATCTCTGGTAATGCATCCCCACAAGCATATATCTAGTTTGCTGCAGTGTGGCACCACTAGTTATACTGTAGTATGCCTTTGAAGTTGGGGGAGGTTCAGTGGGTTCACCTTTGAATCACAGATATCTCCCCTAAATTTCCGTCCTGTTTGCCCTGGGGCAGTGGAATGCAGATCTTAATCTTTAGTGGGGCCATGATCTGGCTCCGAGAGGCCAAGTGCCAAAACCTCTCTGTGGCGGCGGACGTAGCAGTAAGGACATACAAAATGGCTCGAGAGGTTAGGTTTACGAGAGATGTATATTTTTATTGATAATTCACAAGTCGTCTCTATCAGTCTTTTTAGTTTCTTCCTTCTCAATGTAACATTCTCTCACCCTTCTTCTCTCTTTCAGGTCCTCTGGGGTCCTGCCGAAGCTCTCGTGGGGAATGCCGTCGCCAGGGAAGCCGGGAAAGGAAAGACGGTAAGGTAAGTCATGGCTCTGTTCTTAACTCCTTGAACCGTGTTAGTATAGTGAGAGGATCTGGGGAGAGTGGTGTAAGGTGGACTACAAAGGAAAAGATGTTGGAGGGAGAGAAGAAGAAAACAAAAACAAAAAAGGTTTTCCTTTCCACCCAATATTAAATCACTTTAGTGAAATAAAGTTTTTCTCAGGAGGACCCGTCATCTATAGCTCAACCGTGTTATTAAGGTAAGTAAAAAAAAATATACTCTCTGTACTTCATTCCTTAGTCCTCCAAGTGAGCTCAAAACATGGGCCAATGGTGCCAATAAGGGAAGAGAAGATCTCTCTTTGGATCTCCTGCGTCGTCTTCTTCTTCCTGGTTCCTCACGTCCTCTTCCGCCCTCTCTGGATGCGCAATCGTCATTTCTGTGTTGGGTATCAGGATATCTGGATTCCCGAGGGGCGTGTCTTCCGGTTAGGACCACGTGGTGCCCCCGGGGTCCCAGTCGGCCAGGAGGCCGCCATCTTGGGTAGCCGGGTGTTCCAGCGCCCGGCTACATCTCCCTTCCCTAGAAAGGGACTGTTGGAGTTCCGTGCCAAAAGGGTAACGGGATAAGTAGTCGGCCGTATATTGCTGGCCACCTGCGATGTGACGGACCTGAAATGAAAAGGGTTTGAGCTCCACGAACCACCTCAAGATACAGGAATTCGTATGTTTGTTTGTATACAACCAGGTGACGGGAGCATGGTTGATATATAAAAGAAAAGGATGACCCAAAAGGTAATACTGTAAATTCTCAATGGCCCATTTGATGGAATAATCGGATAACGTTGTTCACAAGGCAGAAGTTTCCTACTAATGAACACCATGGGGTGGTTGTGACCTGCTTCATCTGTTTGGAAAAGGACGGCGCCTATCCCTACATCTGAGGCATCAGTTTGGAGGTGAAATGTTTTTGCAAAGTCAGGGCACCTTAAGACGGGTTCGGTGGTGAGGTTGTTCTTTAGGGTGTGAAAACTAGACAGTTGATCAGGGCTTAGGCTTGGTATTCTGGATGGTTGTCCTTTCCGTAATAGGTCGGTAAGGGGGGCCGCCAAAGTGGAATAGTTCGGGATGAATCTCCTGTAATAACCTACCTGGCCTAGGAAGGACCGAAGTTCCCTTTTGGTGATTGGGACCAATACTTGGTGTATGGCCTCTACTTTACTCTTTTGCGGTCGGAGTTGCCCTTTTCCTATAAAATACCCAAGATACGCGATGTTATTATAGGCCAGGTGGCACTTGGCAGGGTTGGCCGTAAGACCAGCAGAAAATAATACGCGGAATATTTGATCTTGATGATTAAGATGGTCCTCCCAAGTTTTGCTTATGGGGTCATTACGACTTCGGCAGTCTTCACAGAAGACCGCCGAGGCCGCGGGAGACAGAATACTGCCATTGCCGGCGGTATTGCTGCCTCCCTATTATGACATTTCCGCTGGGCCAGCGGACAGTAACAGTGTTACCGTCCGCTGGCCCAGCGGAAATGTCACATCAACAATGCTGCCGGCTCCTAATAGAGCCGGTGGCAATGCTGATGTGCAGCGGGTGCAGTAGCACCCGTCGCACATTTCACTGCCCGAAATTCGGGCAGTGAAATGCGCGACGGGGCTATGCCTGGGGGCCCCAAGACTGCCCATGCCAAGTGCATGGGCAGTGCAGGGGCCCCCAGGGGCACCCCAAGTCCCCTTACCGCCAGCCTTTCCATGGCGGTGTTTACCGCCACGGACAGGCTGGCGGTCGGGAACTCATAATCCCTGGCGGTTAAGTGGAGGGGCCGGCGGTATGGCCGTGGCTTTTGTGCCATGGTCATAATAGCTGGCGGGACACCGCCAGCCTGTTGGCGGTGTTCCCGCCATCTTACCGCCGGCCGCCAGGGTCGTAACGACCCCTTATATCATCTAAATAGGCTCCCGCGTACTTGTAGTGAGGTCTCAAGAGTTGGTCCATTAACCTTTGGAAGGTAGCAGGGGCACCATGCAATCAGAAGTCCTGAGGGTGTTGAGAAAGCAATCTTTTCTTGATCTGACGGGGCCAACGGTATTTGCCAATGCCCCTTGGTCACATCAAGTGTTGACAGATATTGGGCTTTACCTAGCCTTTTCCAGCAGTTCGTCGACCCGAGGGATAGGATAGGTATCAAATTGAGATATTGCGTTTAGTCTTCGAAAATCAATACAGAAGCGAATTGAACCGTCGGGTTTGGGGACTAGTACGATGGGAGAACACCAGGGGCTGATGGCAATAACCCCCATTTGGAGCATTTTCTTTACTTCTTGTTCTAGCAGATGTTTTCAGGCTTCTGGGATACGATTGGGGCGGAGGCGGACTATTTGGCCATCTGGGGTTTTGATCTGGTGCTGTTTTAGTGAGGTCCTCTATGGATTCAAGGAAAAAAACCTTGCATGCTGTTTTAGAAGAATGTCGAGTTGTTGTTGTTTGTCTTGTAGGTTGGGACTGACTTGAGGTAGTTCCAGCTTTGAATCTGGAGCAGTGGGACATAGTTTTATGTCCAGGGTTTTATTTGGGGTTACCATAAACCCTGTCGCTATTGGAGGAAGGGGGGCAATTGGCTCTTCCCATTTCTTTAACAGGTTAATGTGGTAGATTTGTGTACTCCTCGGGTTTTGTGATAGCTCAACCAGGTAAGTGACAGGAGTTATTGCCTTCACTATTTTGTATGGGCCTTGCTACTTCACTAGTAATTTATTATCTGAGCTCGGGAGTAAAATAAGAACTTTATCGTTTGGTTGTAGTTGTCGCATTTTAGTACCTTGGTCATAGTATTGTTTTTGTTTTCCTTGGGCCCTTTCCAAATGTAAACGAACGTCTTCCCAAACAGTCTGTAACTGAGTTTTGAGTTGTTGAGTGTACTCTAATATGGGTCTTTCCCCCCTTCTTCTTCTTCCCATAATTCATCAGCCATCTCTGGAAGGGTGCGGGGTTGACGGCCAAAAACCAACTCAAAGGGACCATGACCCGTGGAGGCTTGTACATGGGATCTTATTGCATAGAGAACTAATGGTAATTTCTTATCCCAGTCTCGTCCCGACTCTGAGACAGTTTTCCTCAATAGGGACTTCAGAGTATGGTTGTATCTCTCAACGAGGCCATCTGTTTGTGAATGGTACACTGAGGTTTTGATTTGTTTGATCCCCAAGTGTTGGCAGATATGTGTCATTAAGTTTGACATGAATGGAGTCCTTTGATCAGTTAGAATTTCGTTTGGAAAACCCACCCGGGAAAAGAAACCAATCATAGCATGTGCCACACTTTTAGTGGTCATGCTGGAGAGGGGTATGGCTTCAGGATATCGTGTGACATAATCTACGAGGACCAATATATAGGTATACCCATTTGTGGATGGAAGGAGGGGGCCTACCAGATCCATTCCCACCCTTGAAAAGGGGATGTCTGTTATAGGCAGTGGTTGTAACGGGGCTTTGTTTTGGGGCCCGGGGTCTACCATCTGGCACTTAGGGCATTGCATACAAAAACAACGTATTTGGGCATAGACTCCCGGCCCTAAAAGCGTCGTAATAGGTATTCTTCAGTTTTATCTCTACCATAATGTCCTCTTCCTGGTTGACTGTGAGACAGGTATAGTACCTGTATTCGATATGGCTCTGGTACAACTAGTTGCCGTTTATCGTAATTATTATGATTGGTGACTTTATATAGGAGCCCTTTTGTATAAAGAAATAAGGACCCACCTCACCGGTGATCTCGGATTTAGTGGCTCGCCAGGCATGCTGGAGGGAGGGTTCTTCTCGTTGGCTGCTACGGAACGAAGGTAGGGGCGGAAGGGTTACACTCTGCACCTCCTTTGGATCCTTCTTCACAAAATAAAGCTTTTTCTTTTCTCTCTTTTCCCTCTTGCTAGGTCTATACCGTAGGATTCCGGTCTGTATCAGAGCTTCCGAAAAGGGGGCTTCCGCCCACCATGTCTCTAGTTGATTCTTTTTCTCTACACTTTGTAGTAGGTCGCTGAAATGGACATAGCCCGTGCCTACAATGCATTCTTCTACCAGGTGGTCAATAACCCCCATTGTTACTAAATTCTGGTTCCCTTCCCACTCGAGGTGAACAGAAACTAAGGGGTAGTTCTTCATTTCCCCATGTATACAGCCGACGGAGACTAATTTTTCGGGATGTGAAATGCTGGGACCAACCAAGTTGGCCCTAATAATAAACTGCCTACACCCCGAATCCACCAAGGTACTAATATTCTGGCCATTAACCTTTATCTCCTGAGTATATCTAGGGTTGTCCTTTCCGGTACATAAGACGCACCCTCGGGTCATCCCGATTTCCATAGGTTCGCCATTTCTTCTTTGTGGGGGCACAGGCGTGCTATATGACCCCACTCGCCACAACCATAGCGTTGAGGTTGTTGCATAGGATGCTTTTTACCTGTCAGAGGAGGAGAAGGGACACCTTCTACTATCTTTCAGGCAACAGGGCGCTAGGTTAAACTAAGAGGACGAGTAGAGGAGCTTTGCAACTTAGAAGGGCCCGATTTAAACTCAGCTGACTGATGATAGGCACAGGCCAAGTCAATAGCCATGTTGGTGTCTACATTAGGATGTTGTCGGATCCAATTTCGGGTGAGGGCCTCTAGATATTGTTTGAGAAGAATAGCTTTTATAACATCCTCTTGTTCCGTCCCAATCGGACCTAACCATTTGATCCCTAGGTCTTTTATATAAGTGCCAGTGCGCACACATAACCCTGCTATTACAGGCTGGCCTCATATTTGAGGACACCATAGGTGCAAGTGTGAATACACAGGCCTGCTATGACAGGCTGGACTCGTGTTTAAGAACACCATAAGTGAAAGTGTGAATACACAGGCCTGTTATGATAGGCTCAGCACGCATTTGAGCTACCAGTGGCATGCACACACACACTGGCCAGCACCACTTCCTAACATAGGTCGGAAAGGCGCGCGCACTTTCCCACTGTACTTGCAGTGGGTAAGTGCCCAGGGCCCTAAGACCACTGGATAGAGAATCAGCAAAGCCTATGGGAAGAGTCAATCCCCTAGGTAAGGGAAACCCATGTGGGGCTTCTTCACTACTGGGGCATGGGACACCATTATATATCTGCCCAGCCTTTCATCTACCACCTGCTCCACCCTTCAGGCAGTGGTCTAGGGGTAGCGAAGAGCCCATTCAGGCTTGGCCACAGAGTTAGAAGTGCCAAACCTGAGCACAAGAGCAACTGCACCTTCCCAGACCTGTATTGTCAGGCCAGATCCATGCTTGACAGCTATTCTGATGAGTGACAGACTCAGTGCAACATCTCACTTGTAGCCAGGGCCCTACCTGCCCCGGGTATATAGTGTACCTTTTTGCAGGGCACTCCTGAGTACAGCCCCTGAACAAATCACGTAAGTGCCACTTCCTGGCACGTGCAGGAAGGCTGCACACACTTTCACACTGCTGTAAAGTGGGAAAGTGTCCAGAGTCCAAGGGCTACGCAACAAGAGTCTGCGAAAAAACGGGATGAAAAAGCGAAAAGGTTCAGGGAAATTCCGATATTTTTGTACTATAGCTCATACTCAAGTGTGTTGTGCGCCTTAATACATAGATGTGTGCCCTTTACACACACAGCTAGGTTTATTAATGTGGACGGGAGGTATGTTATTGTTACTGGAACTCTGGCGGATATGCATGTCTTCTTGTTAAATGTCTGAACCTCATGTGTATGGGCACAAATTGCCTATTGGTTTGTCTCTGCAAACACAACTTTGTGGGTTGCAGACGTGTCCCACTCACCACACACATTGTCAGATCATTCCCTGGTATTTATGGTACTGAGGGTGTACTACATGGGTGGCCTTAAATTACATTGGTGTTTCCCTGGCATTGCTCTCTACAACAATATTTTCTGCTCAGAGCTTTGCAACTCCACTACTGAATACTTTATACTTATCACTGATGCAGTCACAAAGTAGGCACTCTATGGGAAGCCTTTAAGGCATACATCCATGGTGAGTGCATCACCAAACATGCTGGAGTAGTACTGGACTTTCATGCTTGTCTTGTCTGCATAGAAATGGAGCTACACTACATTGAGACCGTCAGAACTCCCAGCTATGCCGCAGGCACCAGTTACACCATTGCTCTGTCCCAGTGGACGAACTCTGCAACTGGCCTACCTGGGAAAATATGCAAGAGCCTGGGGGTATGGAGCGGGAGAGCACCTGAGCCGCAATCTAGCTTGGCTGCTGTGCCCTGAAGGGCACAGCGACTACATCAGCAATCTGCGAACTGAGTGGGGTGGACAGGTGACAGATACTAAGGGTATTATAAATGAACTCTAATGCTACTACAAGCAACTGGATTCCTCCCAGGTGAATGGTGATGCCACTGCAATTGCAGAATACCTAGCTGAGATCTCAATGGTCTGGCTAACAGACAGAAATAGGCAATTTTTGAGTGAACTTATGTCAATCGAGGAACTAATACAGGCTATAGATACTCTCAATGGGTCTAAAGCACCGGGCCTAGATGGGCTCACAGGTGCACTTTATAGGCATATAAACATCTGTTGCTCCAAAGCTGCTGGAGTTGTACACCAAAGCCAGTGAGGTGGGGACCTCCCACCCGTGTTCCAGGGAGCTGTGTTCAAGCTGTTACTGGAGCCCGGTGGGGAACCCCACCTGTACACCTCACATCGTCCCGTCTAGTTACTTAACTTTGATAAAATTCTGCCCAAGGTTATTGCAACCAGGCTGTCACTTCTGATTGAACAAATCATATCGCCAATACAAACTGGCTTAATCTCCCGTAGGTCCCCATCTCTCAATTTACCTACCATCTTTGCAGTGCTGAACAGAATATTCCCCAAAGTCCACACAATATCCCCCTTAGATGTGAAAAAGGGATTCAACTGATTAGAACAGTCTTTTATGAAGGCAGATGCATGCTTTCCCTATGGAATACCAGAGAAGGCACTATACTCGCGAAGGGCATCCAGATGAATCCCTTTGCTATACATTGTCCACCATGAGTTGAGCTTGGAAGAATCTCTGCTGTTGCCTCAGGGTTGGGGGGACCTATACTCACCTGCCCTCACACTGGTTAATAAGCCTTGGCTCCCCTTCACACAGGAGAAGATCGTTCCGCATACCTTGTTGCATCACAACTTACATAAGAAAGGGGACCTCTTCCCAGACGGACATGTCATAACACACTCAGGGGGTCATTCTGACCCTGGCGGCCGGTGACCGCCAGGGTCACCGACCACGGGGGCACCGCCAACAGGCTGGCGGTGCCCCGTCGAGCATTCTGACCGCGGCGGTTCAGCCGCGGTCAGAAACGGAAAGTCGGCGATCTCCCGCCGACTTTCCGCTGCTCGGGAGAATCCTCCATGGCTGCGGAGCGTGCTCCGCAGCCATGGGGATTCTGACACCCCCTACCGCCATCCTGTTCCTGGCAGGTCTCCCGCCGGGAACAGGATGGCGGTAGGGGGTGCCGCGGGGCCCCTGGGGGCCCCTGCAGTGCCCATGCCAATGGCATGGGCACTGCAGGGGCCCCCCTAAGAGGGCCCCACAAAGTATTTCAGTGTCTGCAAAGCAGACACTGAAATACGCGACGGGTGCAACAGCACCCGTCGCACCTTCCCACTACGCCGGCTCCATTCGGAGCCGGCGTCCTCATGGGAAGGTAGATTTGCCCTGGGCTGGCTTTGGATTTTGTGCTGAAATAAACTGAATTTTCATATTGGAGGTGTCCTGGTTCTCCTGATATTGGAAGGAGTGTCTAAGGTTATATTAGGGTCTCTCGGAACCCATCCAGGACCGCTGTGTGGAGCACCTGCATTCCGGGACTTGGTTACGAAATATATATATATATATATATATATATATATAATTAAAGAAGGTATACCTAGTATGCAGTACAACATAATATGCATCATTGGCAGAGGCACACTATTCCTCAACTGTTTCACAGATCTTATCCAAAATTTGGAGAAAAAGTATATGACATAGAAGTGTGCCCCTTGGCAACCAAGAGACCAAAACATTGGGCGTGCCTTCACTTGGCTCTGAGGCAACAGCCGTCTCAATAGGTGTGGGCTTTTTGATTTACTTCATTAGTAATGTTAAAAGTTACAATCATACTTTTTTTAAAAACACAATCATTTAGACTTAATTGTGGCACAGATCACACACACATATACTCCTCTAGATAACACCCCGAAACTGTGGTGCCATCTATTTGGTTCTGGAGAAACTGCATCTTTAGTTGGAGTTGTCCATTCGAAAGAAGAATTTAGTTATGGACCTGATACTCAAAAACGCATCTGACCGGCATTGATGATAATGGCTCTTTAATGTCCCACTCAAATAAAGCAACTACTCAAACATTTTATAGTTTTTGAGATTATTAATTCTTTTCAAATATAGTATTTGACTGTGCTGTGTTTTCAATTAGATGTTTTCCAGTATTAATTTAGCATGGAATTCTCTGGTCTCCTGATCAAAGTATACAATTCCCATTCAAGTCATGTCAATGGCCACTTCTAATACCTTTAATGCTAAATTGTTGCCAGGCTTTAAACACATTTGCATTATAGTAACACACACCCAAAACAGAGACAACCTTCACAAAAAATTCCCAACAAAGATGCCATTACATCATTCCTTTAGCCATGAGATCCATTCAATATGTTTTTTGAAGGTAAGGTACAGCAAATGGTTTAGTTTAGGATGAGTAGTAAGATGAGGCTTAGGGTGAGTGATGTAGGGATGCATTTAGAATTACCATAAGAGTTTCACTAAGGTGCAGAATAAAACTGAAGTTCACATTAAGTTCAAATAAAGAGTGATAAGGTTAACTTTAGAGTTAAGTATGGTTTAGGATTATGGCAAGGTTTAGAGAATTGTTAATGTGTAGGGAAAGGGTTACGTATAAGGTAGATTTAGAAATAATGTTCCAGCAAGTTTAAGTGATGTTTAGTAAAACAGTTTTTGCTGCAGAGTAGTTTACTGTAGTAGATTATTTATGGCTGAAAAACGTATTTTAATCTAAAAAGTAATTGTAAGTAGCTCATTTGAGGTTGTCCTTTGTAATAGTCTCTTTTGAAATTTGGATCTGCCTCCAACCAAAAACATAAATTGGCTTATTAGTTTGTGATTGGAGGTGTTGTGGGAATTTGGTATGTACAGTACTGCAGAAAAAAGTAATCCTGGGTAAAAATCAAATTTCTTTTTTATAAAACTGAATTTGAACTAACTCAAAAGTTGTTCTTGGGGAATAGAATTAATGAAGAATATTCCCTTACTATCCACATTATCCTCTGCAATGTATCAGGCAGTTCAAACAATATAATCAATATCTTAAGAAAACTGAAATTAATTTGAAATCCCAGTTTTTTTGGCACTGAAGACTACTGCAAGAAAATTCAAATTAGAATGATTTTCAGCCTTACCTTTTCTTCCTTCTGGCCTGTGTGATTGTCCCTCACATTTTGATACCTAGGGTAAAGAAACAAAATTTTAAGTGCATTCTCAAGCCTATGATAGAATTTATTATTTAAAAGCCATCACCAAAGGCTTCAGGCAGGTTCACAGCTTTCCTTTTTATGGGGCTGGGTGTAATTAAAAGGATTCATTATAACAGTGAGGACAATTAGAATACATCCTTAGGGTAGTGCTGCTAATTTTCTGGGAAAGCAATTTATATTTTAAGTATACTTATAGGTATTGGAAAAAGAGAACATTGTGAGTTGCATCCCTCATAAACTATGAGTGCATGAAAACACACTTGAAGTGTTACTCTCTATTGCACACAAAGAAAATTATGTTGCATGATACCCAAGGGTGTGGCAGTCTAGTATTAAATTAAATTTTCTTCAATGTTATGTGTGGATGATGTTTACTCAGTAAAAAAACACAGCCAAATTCCTTTAAGGTAAACGGCAAATACCACAAAAAGTGATTTTTGGTAAGTACTTACACACCTTGCTTGCATTAATAGTTGTTGATAATTTTTGTACATTACAATAGACCCCTTGGGTGCCAACATGATTCACAGATAGGCAAAAATCAATAGTTTTAAGTATTACACATGAAAGTCTTAGGCCCTGATTTCAAGCTTGGGTCTAAATTCAGTTCTCTCCTGTGAAGGTATCAGCATGCTGTGAATAGTAAGTGCAAGACATATCACTCCCTTGCAATTTTCAACAGATTAGTTTTGGTAGGTCCGTATGGCTGGTCTGGCAAACACCTCCATCTCATTTGAGGCACCCGATATCAGTGTCTTTGAATGAGTTGTTGTAGATCACTCAATGTACTTCATTTTCCAAATGGAAGCAAATATTTGGATACTGATCAAACTACAAAGATGTCCTATTCACATAACCATACTTACAAATGGAAATACCTTACTTTAAATGTGCTGTAGGAGTACACATAAAAAAAAAATCAGGAGCATTTATGCCCACCATGCAACCCTCTACAAATTTACCACACGTCCACAGTATAACATGAACATTATGAGAGTGGGCATTGGTTAAAGGTCTATGCAAGGTGTGTATTATGCTATGTGAAAGGATTATGTGGTGGAGCACACAACTCTGTGAAATAGTCTTGGTGTTGCCATTTATCCTATCAGGGAGCCTGAAGTGACTATGATGCGTAAAGAGTTTTGTAACTAAACAATTGTGTCGGATATTAGAATTCACTAATCCAGAGTAAGATTTGCAAATCCCTAGAAGTTCTATAACTTGTAACAGCCATCTTGGGATAATCCCTATAAATGGATGAAACACCCAATCTGCATGCCCGTTACTCGGTGAGCAAGTTGGAAAGCAGTTGGGTTCCTCCAATTTCCACTTCCAGCATCGTTGACAAGACAGCTATTGATCAGCAGCGACAGTGGCAATTGGATGCTGTGGATTTCTTCATCATTCTGGTAGGGCATATTTTTGTTTACTTGCATTTTCTTTATATTCAAGTGTCTGGCCAAGTTAGGGAGATCTGCCATAAGTAATTGGAGAATGTTTTTGAGACTTTGCACCTGTGAGGAATTTAGTACTGCATTGACAATTGTGCGATACAGGAACAGATTGTTGTGAAAGTGAAGATCAAGGCAGAACTTAGAGATTGTTTCTATTTGTGAAGTAACAAGTGATTCTGTCATACAATCCTGCCTGAAAGCATGAGTTACACATAGAAAAATCCTGAATCCTGCAGGCAATCCTCAGAAAGAATATCTTCTTGTGAAGAAACAATCAGTCTTTGCTTATATTTTCTGTCTTCTGATATTTTTCCTCATACATCATCGCGATTAAGCTTATTCAGGTGGGGCGTGTCCAACGATCCGGAGATGGTACACACTTAATCCCCTCGCTCTGGAGGGGCGACATAAATCCGAAGAAAAAGCATGCCATCTCCGGGCAATTCGGTGCCTGAGTGAAGGTCGGGAACTGGGGGCCGGTCCTGGAAGCGGCCGGGCCCCCGCTCTAGCCCCGAGGTGTGCGATGGCGCGGACCCGGCTCTTGTCTGCCGCAAGGGCCGGCGGCCCGTCCCTGCGCTTGGAGCCGGGGCCTCGCGTGAGGCCGTGAGCCGCCGCCGGGCGTGCGCGGTCGGCCAAAGTCTGGAGGGAGGTCCCGAGAGGATCTCCCTTAGTGAGCGACGCCGCGACCTGGGAAGCACCCGGTCCCCCCGGAGAGCGGAGGAGCCTGGTGATGACCGGGGGGCCCCAGGAGGGCTGAGCCCCATAGTGGAGACCCAGGGCGGGTCTTTCGGCTGGTGAGATGCCGGGGCCCAGAGTATTGGCTCTGGGGAGCTCGGCAAGCAGCGAGGGGCCGGCCCCGGGCCCTGAGGAGGTGAAGGAACGCAGTGGGAACCGGGGGGTCCTGGAGGGGTAGCACCCCGAGGGGGGGGAAAAAAAAAAGAGAGAGACAAACATACTGCTGGCTTCGGGAGCGGAGGCGGCCCTGGACGGTGCCTGAGCCGGTAGGCGGGCGTGCGGCTGGAGCCCCGGTGGGGTATTGAACGTGGTGCTGACGGCGTGACCCCGGAGCCGGGGGGGGCCTGGCTGCCGTGCCAACAAGAGGAGGCGGACGACCCTGGGACCGGCGCAATTGACGGTGGGCCCGATGGCTGGGGGCCCCCGAGGGCTGTCACCAGAGTGGATGAGGCTGAGATAACAGACAAAGCTGGCCCCGCCTGGGGCTTGCATGAGCCTGAGTTCCCACTAATCAGGAGAAGCTGGAGGCTGGACCGGGTAGACGATCTCGGCGCCAAGATAGAGCCGACCTCCTGGACGGCCCAAGCCAGGGAGGAAGCAAGGCAACCGACGGAGCTGGTGGCCGGGGAGGGGGTCCCCCAGCGGAAGACACAATTTCCAGACCGCCTGACACAAGCAGTCCAATGGTCGCCCCTTGAACCTGTGAGCGTCGTTGACTCCTAAAGTGAGTAGCACTGCGTATAGTACACCTGGTGGGACTGAAATCAGAGCAATGGCGGAGTGCGCCTAAACAAGCAGCTAACACCGCAGTGAGAACCCCGAAGAGGTGAAAGCGACCCCGAGAGTGTGTGACCGGCCTGGGACCTGCGACGTGTCGCTGGGCCGGGGCGGGCCTCCGGGGGGCCCCCCTAGGCCGCTGGGAAAATGACCCTGTGGCGCGGCGGCAGAACTAGAACTAGAACTAGATGAGTCATGATCTTGGGTGCGAAACGCGCAGAGGAATGATCGAAAAGTCCAGAACAGCAGAGAACAGCAGTCAGCAGCGGGCTGGCAGTACGGAATCCTCTGACGCTGTAACGGAAAGCCGGAGATAGCTGGCGTGGTCGGGGTGGGCCTGCCTGGTGCCCACCTCGGGATCGTGGCCTGGCCTACAATCACCGGGGTGAGGGACCACGAAAGGAGGAGAGCTTGTGATTAGACTCGGGCTTGCGCCCTGGGGTGTGGCCCCCCGCCTTTCCCAGCCGATGCCCCCCAAGGCCCGACATAAGAGTAAAATCATGGACCCCGCGATGCCATTGGGGCACAAAGAAATGGAAGTACAGGCCCACTCACAGTTCAACGTACAGGAAACCCTGGACAAAATATTAGGGGCGATTGAAGACACAAAGACAACACTACAACACAATATCAACCAAGTAGTGGTTGAGGTGGGTCTACTGAGAGCAGACCACCATAAACTGGTGGATAGAGTCAAAGAAACGGAATCCACATTGGCAGACATTGGGCCGAAACAGAAAGATCTAGCGGCCGAAGTGACCTCCCTTGCTACCAGAGTGGCACAGCTTGAACAAAGAGCCGAGGATGCGGAGGGGAGAAACAGGAGGAACAATGTGCGCGTGGTGGGCCTCCCCGAGGGGGCTGAAGGAGCCAACATGGTGGACTTTCTGGAGAAATGGTTAAGCACAACGGTTGCGCCCGGATGCCTGACACCCTTCTACAAGCAGGAGCACGCGCACCGGATGCCGTCGAGGCCTCTCGCCCCTGGCAGACCACCCCGTGTAGTGATTGCCAAGTTACTGCACTATAGGGACAGAGACATTCTTATACAGAAGGCTAGAGAGATGGGCCCATTTAAAGTAGCAAACAGAGAGGTGACGCTATTCCTGGACTATACATTGGATGTTCAGAACAAGCGAACTTCATTTCTAGCAGTCAAAAGGGCCCTAAGAGAAGAAGGGATTCAATACTCGTTGTCGTACCCAGCCAGACTGAGAGTGATATTGGAAGGGAAGACCACTTTTCTCCAGTCCACGGAAGAAGCATGGGAATGGCTCGAGAAACGTGGGTCCCAGGTGGGGCGACCTGTGGGTGAGGGCGCGGCTGGGAGTCGTACTCGCCGGGCCCCTAGGGCTCGGAGGACCGGGAATCGCCCGCGGCTGGCACCAACGCAAAAACAAAAAGAAAAAGGCAAGAGAGCGGCCCTGGAAGCGGCAGCCCGAGTGAGTGGAGGAGTGTCCCCCCCGGGGGCTTCAGGTGACGAGTCGGATGATACGGTGGTGTCCTCGGCTGGGGACTCGGGCTGCTCGGCGCGTGCTCCCAGGGTGACACCGCAAACTGCTGACGAACTTGGATAATCTTGACGAGGGAGGGCCTGGAGATACAGTACAACAAGAGAACGAGAGGCCCCTCCGGACTTGGCCACCCCCGATCCAGAATCTCGCTTGTCCATTTAGGCTGGCGAGAACTGCAGTTATCTGTTTGAACAAGTTGCACTGTTGCATCATTTTCTGGGCTACCTGCAGGTTAGTAGGCGCCCTGGGGAGGGGGAGTTGGGGTTTACAGTTACAAGTTAAATTGGCAAAGTGGGTGGCGTTGTCCGGCGGTAGCAAAGGTCTAAACATGGGAAGGGGTAAGTCAGAGGCCTGGGTGAACCAAGGGCACTATTATCAGACTAATATATTAAAATGGCAGACTACAATCTCTTAACATGGAATGTCAGGGGGATGGGCACACCGGCCAAAAGACGTAGAATCCTCTCCTACTTAAAGAGAAGAGGGGTGCAAGTGGCAATGCTGCAGGAGACCCATTTAGTAGCTGGGGAGGTGGAGAAACTGAGACTCAGATGGAGGGGACAGGTGTTTGCCACGGAGTACTCAGCTTATGCAAGAGGAGTAATGATATGGGTCAGAGCTGGGGTCCCTCTAATAATAGACTCATCCAATATAGACAGGGAAGGTAGATTTGTGATATTGGAGGGGAGGCTACATGGTACTCCGATTGTTATGAGCTGCATTTATGCCCCCAATCAGGACCAGATCCCCTTCCTGACTAGGTTATCGAGCCACCTTACCTGCCAATGCACAGGAGAAATGCTTATTTTTCCAGGGGACTTCAATGCAATATTAGACACAAACATGGACAGGTCAACCCCGCCAGTGCAGGGTGCAGTGTCAACTAGAATAGCCAAAAAGCTATGTGAATGGCTGGGCGCCTGGGGGCTGGTGGATGTCTTGTGGGAGCAACACCCAAAAGACAGAGACAACTCGTATTATTCAGGCCTCCACCGGCTGCATACTAGAATTGATAGAGTGACATGCACGGCGGGCCTTGCGTGTTACATGACTTATTCTGAGTATCTTGGCCGCACACTGTCGGATCATAATCTCTTGCTGCTGACACTAAGAGTTTTGGAGGACAGGCCCCCTATACCATCATGGAGACTGTCCCCTGCGGTGCTGGAAGATCAGGCGTATAGAGACGCCCTTCGGTGCCACCTGCCAGAATATACTAAGATCAATGGTCGATCCACCCTATCCAGGGCCACAGAATAGGAAACACTTAAGGTGGTGACGAGAGGCTTCTGCCTGGGTCAATCGGTGGGGGTGAAGCGCACACTTGAAAGGAAACTGTCTGCCTTAGAGAAGGAAATACATGAAGGGGAGTTGAGACAGGGTCCTGAAGCTCAGGAGAACAAGGAATATAATCGAGCCCGCAGAGAGCATTCCCGGATTGAGAAGCAGCTTAGGTGTCATAGCATGCAAAAATACTTGGCATCATTACAATCAGAGGAAGGTAGATCAGGGAAACTGTTGGCATGGCTGGTGCGCCCTAGCGGGGGTGGAGATCCCATCACAAGTGTACAAGATAAAGAGGGACTTTGTAGACATAGTCCAGGCCCAATTAACGACGCATTTAAGGAATATTACATGCACCTGTATAGGAGACCTAACGACCAGGGGGCGGAGGCCTTTGAGGGTCTCCTGCAGCAAATCCCACTCCCAACTTTGAACCCGAAGAGAGGGATAGCCTGGGGGGTCCTGTGACAGCGGAGGAGATAAGCGAGGCCATATCGCAATTGGCTCCTGGGAAGACTCCCGATACTGTCGGCCTCCCAATGAACTTTTATAAAAAATATAAGTCATTACTGGTTCCCCAGCTGGCGGAGGGGTACGCAGAGGCTTTGCACCGGGGGGAGCTGCCGTGCATGCTTCGTGAGGCCTTAGTGGTGCCGCTCCACAAGACAAAAAACAGGGAAGCACCAGTGACTGACTTTCGTCCTTTATCAATGCTGGACAGCGACTTTAAGGTCATGGCGGGCAGGTTGCTCCCCCTTATGACCACACTCGTGCACGTGGACCAGAACAGTTTTGTCCCTGGCCGCAGCACCTCGCTGAACTTACGGTGAATTTTCGCTATCTTACATATGCCAGAAGAGGAGAGGCCTTCCGCCGGGGTTTTGCTTGCGGTGGACTTCGAGAAGGCCTTCGACTCGATTAGGTGGGACTACCTCAGGGCTGTGATGTTAAAAATGGGATTAGGGGAGGACTGGGTGAAATGGGTGGACCTGCTGTACTCATCCCCGCTAGCAAGGGTGAAGACGGGCAGAACGATATCTAGCACATACCCGATATATCGTGGAACTAGGCAGGGATGCCCCCTGTTCCCACTGCTGTTTGCCTTGGCAATTGAGCCTCTGGCGGCCCAACTGCGACAGGAGGGAGTGGGTAAAGGAATTAAATGGGGACCAAACGAGCATGTTATCTCCCTATATGCTGATGATATTCTGGTTTATCTGAGAGATGGAACCAGTGGTCTCCCGTGGGCTCTGAGGATCCTGGAGGATTTCGGGGGATTGTCGGGGCTTCGCCTTAACCGAGGCAAAACATTTGTATTTCCCATGCTGCCAGATTGTATGCAGCCTGAGACATGCCCGGGGGACGTGAACTGGGCCCCACGGACCTTTAAATACTTGGGCATTCAAATATTCCATGACTTGGGCAACCTCTGGGACGGCAACCTAGGTGGGACGCTCCGCTTCCTGCGATCCTCTGTCGGGTTCTGGCGATCACTGAAACTAACAATAATGGCCAGAGTAGCATTGTCTAAAATGGTTATGCTCCCCCGCCTCCTCTATTACTTCGCTAATTTACCGTTATGGATCCCTCCGGCGTGGTTTTGTGAATTGAACGCTTTGCTCCGGGAGCTAATATGGGACGATGGTCGCAGGCGTACAGCACTGACGACCATATGCAGGCCGAAGCATGTGGGTGGAAAGGGGGCTCCTGACTTCGAGGCATATTATCTGGCGTCCCAATTACAATGGGTGTCCGGATGGATGGTGGGCAGGGGACAACTGGACTTGTTTACTTCCCATGGTATGTTGGACACAGCTCGAATAGTAGCACGTATGATAGAGAGGAGGGTTGCCCCCCTTGGGGACAACCTAATGACTAATGTTGTGATGACATGCTGGAAGAGATGTACGAGAAGGGTTGGAGTGGGCCCACCTTACTCTCCGGCGCTACCGCTGGCGGTCCTCGTCGTAGATCCGAAGGGGATGGGACCCGGGGGCCTGGGGCTGGGACAATGGACGGGGGCAGGAATAGGGTCGGTGGGAGAGCTTTTCAGGGAAGGGGTGCTGAGGACCTTCACTGACCTGGTAGGAGGGGGGATTCCCTGGGGTCAATTCTTGCTCTTCAGGAAGTTGGTGCATGCTCTGAAAGATCACTGGGATACGATTAATGCAGAGCCCACTGTCCACAGAGTGTTACACCTCCTATTGACACTGGGTGAAGAACCCCACTTGATTGCTAAAATATATCGGGCCCAGATAGAAGCTGCACTGGATCCCCTGCATTCGCTGAAGGAGAGGTGGGAGAAAACGGTCGGGCGCGATCTGTGCGAGACGGAGTGGAGTAGGGTTCTGGCTTATCCCCGGGCGATCTCACGTACCACCCGTTTACGATACATCCAATATAATTACATACATAGGACGTACCTTACTCCTCACCGACTGTTCCGTATATATGGGGGGACCCCTAGGACATGCCGCAGATGTGGCGACGGTGAGGCTGACTTCGACCACATGATGTGGAAATGCTCAGTGTTACAGGTTGGCTGGAGGGCGATGATAGCGGTCGTGTCAAGACTATTTGGCACGGAACTGCCGTTAACCCCCGATATATGTCTGCTGGGCTTCAGAACGGGTACCCTACGAGGGAAAGTCAGGAATCGCTTCTTAGACCTTGCCCTAGCCCTCTACAGAAGGCTGATCACGAGGGGTTGGAAAGCTCCTAGCCACCCATCGCTTACTGAATGGAAAAGCGACGTCACGAAATGTACTAGGGTCGAATTACAGGTCCTGAAAGCTGAGGAAGCCAAAGGCATCCGACAGACTCCCATTGCCCCAGAATGGGAGGACTTAGGGCCTGATTCTAACTTTGGAGGACGGTGTTAAACCGTCCCAAAAGTGGCGGATATACCACCTACCGTATTACGAGTTCCATAGGATATAATGGACTCGTAATACGGTAGGTGGTATATCCGCCACTTTTGGGGCGGTTTAACACCGTCCTCCAAAGTTAGAATCAGGCCCTTAGTGATGAGTTGGGACGATGTAGTGAAAGGACCAATAGCTCCCAATGCTGTACCAGTAGAAATAGGGCCCTGAGTGGGTATAAGGATGAGACAACGGATGCGCCCAATAGAGTCACCCCTTGGGGAGAGAAAAGCACCTGAGATGCAGTCTGACGAGCATACCAGAAGGCCGCATTATGATATGTGGGTCAGTGCGGGGTTGGTCACAAACTGTCACAAAAATGCAGAAGAAAAGTGAAAGAGGATGGTCAGTTGCCCCCCACATAATGGTGACCCCAGAGGGAGACTTCCCCCAGCTAACACAAGAACCACCCACAAGAAGCCACCATGTTTATATATAGTTTACTAGGTTAAAGCTGTTATGCGGACATATAAAATAAAAGGGTAACACAGAACTACAGAGCGTAGGGCCCCTTGAAACAGGAACGTTAGAACACTAGATCTAAGGATAATGAAGACCAAGAGATGGTCAAAATGAACAATAAGTCGTGACACAACACATATGTAACGCCTAGTATAAAGATGTATCTTTTAAACATTGTGTATGATAAGAACAAGATGTTACCATTAATGGACTTGTGTAATGTAAAACAGCGAATTGTTAATAAAAATATATTTTAAAAAAAAGCTTATTCAGGTGTGCTAAGTTCAAATGCCGATGCGCAGGAAGCCCCTGACCATCTAGAGCCCTGGGTAAAACCCAGTTCCAGACCTAGCCAGGTCTAGGCACATAGGCCCTCATTCTGACCTTGGCGGGCGGCGGAGGCCGCCCGCCAAAGTCCCGCCGTCAGGTTACCGTTCCGCGGTCGAAAGACCGCGGCGGTAATTCTGACTTTCCCGCTGGGCTGGCGGGCGGTCTCCTTCAGACCGCCAGCCAGCCCAGCGGGAAAGAGGCTTCCACGATGAAGCCGGCTCGGAATCGAGCCGGCGGAGTGGAAGCTGTGCGACGGGTGCAGTTGCACCCGTCGCGTATTTCACTGTCTGCGCAGCAGACAGTGAAATACATTTAGGGGCCCTCTTACGGGGGCCCCTGCAATGCCCATGCCAGTGGCATGGGCACTGCAGGGGCCCCCAGGGGCCCCGCGACCCCCCCTACCGCCATCCGGATCTCGGCGGTCCGACCGCCGGGATCTGGATGGCGGTAGGGGGGGTCAGAATCCCCGCGGCGGTGCAGCAAGCTGCGCCGCCGCGGAGGATTCAATGGGGCCGCGGTACACTGGCGGGACCCCGCCAGTGGTGCCGGTCCGACCGCGGCTTTACCGCCGCGGTCGGAATCCCCATTGAAGCACCGCCGGCTTGTCGGCGGTGCTCCCGCGGTCCTCCGCCCTGGCGGTCAAAGACCGCCAGGGTCAGAATGAGGGCCATAATCATTGGACATTGGGCTATAACCATTTCAGATCTTTAGGAGATCCCATATCCGATTGCCAGTCCTCCTCGCATGACTTTTATCTATGTCTTTAAAGAAGAGAACAGAACTTCTCCATTCCTTCCAATTAGGGGGGGGTAGATTGAACCCAACTTTTACACACTTCCCTTTTCGCCAGTAGAATTAGAATAAACACCAACCCTCTTTGATAGAGATTCAGCTTAGTTAAAGGACACATGGGAGTCGGGGGAAGGTACATCTGCATCACTAACTGATACCCCAAAGATAATCAACCGGGGGCTACTTCATTCGTGATACCCAAGGAGTTAGATATTGTCTTACCCACTTCTGTCCATAAATCCTGAAGTTTCGGGCATGAGGCAAACATATGTACATCGTATGCACCCCTACCACCACACCGCTTACACTCCGAGGTCGCATTACTTTTCTTTATCTTCGCCATCTTTTTTGGGGTCCAATATGCCCTATGAAGAGTGAAGAGATGATTTCTTCTTAAAAGAGCTACTTTCACCACCGAATACAAAGTAGCCAACGACGTCTGCCAAAGATTTTCCAACTCTCCCTCTGGCAAGCATCCACTCCATTTCTTATACAGCAGTTGAGACACTGCCTCAACTCTGAGCAATAGATGCTGATACCATCAGGAAACGTCTTTCTTTATGTCGGTCACTACCAGCAGATCCTGCTCCAGTTGAGTCGGTTCTGGACCCAGGCCTCACTGACTTTTAAGCCTCCCATTAACCTGGCAGAACTTGAATCTAGATAGGGACCCTTGAGTCTTATGATTCCAGAACTCCCAGCTCAGCGAGGACTCATCCCCAGTTAACTACCCCTGGAGAGTCCCAGATAGGTGCTAATGTACTGTAATAACCCACACCAAGAAAGGATTGTATTTCCTACCAGCTAGTGGCTGCTGCTCATATGCATTTCAGCCTGACTTTCTTGAAAAATTTCCGAGCCCCAAACTTATACAGCAATCCATTTATCAAGAAGCCTTTCAACATTGCTCTGAACATAGCTCTCCTTATTGAAGTGTCTGGAGATAACAGTAACATCCTAGTATTTGTTTTCAAAATAGGACCAGCAATACAACTGGAGATCGGGGAGGGCCAGGCCACCCACACTGACCTTCCTCCTCAATTTCTTCCAAGATAACCAAACTCCTTTGCTGGCCCAAATAAAGGCTGTAATCTTTGCCTGTAATTTTAAAATAACTTTTTATCAAAATACAGAGGGATGTTATCATATAATAAAGTAATCTTTGGTAGAATAGAGATCTTAATCAGGTTGACACGACCATAACTAGTAAGCAGCAGATTTTCCCACTTTCTCAAAAGATCCCCAACCTCCTTGACCACCTTACCTAAATCTTTTGAGGCCAACTCTCCCAAATCTTGTGTAATTCTTATACCCAAATCCCTCATCTCTAAAACCTTTCTAGGGTCTACATAATTTTGATTCCAAATCATTAACTCTGTTTTTCCCCCATTCACCTCATATCCTGTCAGACTCGAAAAGATCTTAACTTCTTTTTGAAGATTTGGGATTGCTGTTGTGACATCAGAAGTGAAAACCATCAATTCGTCTGCATACAGCGCGATTTTCCTGTAGAAATCTCCAACCACAAAAGGTCTTATAAAGGTGTTAGACCTCAAACTTTCTGTCAAGGGCTCAATGTACAGGTCAAACAGAATCGAGGAAAGAAGACACCCCTGCCTAGTACCTCTACTCGACACTTGGTGACAAAATACCATTAACCAGAATTTTCGCAGTCGGAGCCCTATATATCTTTAGGAGCTCATTAATAAAGGACTCATCAATTCCCAAATGGGTCAAAGTAACCATGAGATATTTCCAATTCACTCGATCAAAAGCCTTGGCGGCGTCTACCGTCACAACTGCTAAGGGAAGGTCCGAAGTCGTGGCCAAGTCAATAGCTTCTAATAAAGTATGATTAAGATCTCTCATGTTCCTACCCATGGGATTTTTGCCCGGTTTCAACAATAATGTGATTACCGTGAGTTCGGGATCGGAGAACCCTCCAACAGTATAGCGTTAAACAGCTGCACCACACTGTAAGCATAACTTCTTCTAAGGCCGCATAAAGCTTACTAGGGATCTCATAAGGTCCCGCCGCTTTCCCTTTCTTCGCTTTTCTAACAGCGGTTAGAATCTCAGAGCCCGATATTACTTGACCCAGATGCAGGGCATCCTCACTAGCTAATCTTGGCAGATTCTTCTGTCCCAACCATGCATTTATGGCCCCAACTTCTGGGTCTAGATCTTCCTTATACAGCTTCTGGTAGAAGGCTTTAAATGCCATAATTATCCCATGATTATCTTCCACCACCACACCTGTATCCTCATCCATAACCCTCTTGATGGTGTTCTGGCGCGACACCAATCTGCTCTTCCACGGCAAGAACTTTCCACAACTTTCACCATGTATAAGATTCCGCGCAATGCTAGCTTCCCATTTCTGTTCAATCTTTGCCTCCTGCATAACCCATAATCTTGTCTGCAACTCTCCCAAGTGTTATAACATGCCCCCCCTGGCTGCCTCACTAACTGTGCCTGCCTTTAACACCTCCTCTACCCTCGTTATCTTCCCCTCCAATTCAAATTGAAGAGATCTCTCATGCTTCACCCAAAGCACCACCAGACTGGTTATAGACCCTCTCAACCAGGCCTTATATGTATCCCAAATCATATGAATTGGGGCCAAAGCCATATTACAATGAAAGAACTCCTGTGATTGCTGTAGAATCCGACGCACTAAGTGAGGCAAAACTAACATCCTTCTATCAAATGTCCACCTCCTATCCTCCCTTCTGTTGAATTTTTAATAACGCTGAATGATCTGTCAAATGGATTGGCGTCTGTACCAAGTCAATGACGCTATCTAAAATTTGTCTCTCCATCAAAAAATAATCCAACCTTGAAAAATGACCAACAGGCTGGCGGTCTGGACTGCCAAATAATAAAGCACATGAAAAACAGGCAGCCTGAAAACCACTCAACGCCAGCAGAGGAGTGCCGACATTGACGGAAGAGGCCGTCCACTGGCTAACGGAAAGGCCTCACCCACCCAACAAATAATGAAGCACAAGACCGCCGTCAGTTCTGGGGCGGGAACCACCACCACACAAAGCCTGGCGGAAACTAACCAAATAAAAGGAAACACTCACCGGAGGCACACACAACACGCCGAAGCAGACATGGAGAGAGAGTTGGAAATCATGCCAGTCCTGCTCCTTGCCATATACCTCCACAACCGTGACCGCCGACGAAGACGACAATGGTAAGTACCGCAACCTACTAAACAAGGGAAGAAAGGTCACAGTTACATACCCAGCCACTCCACTCACCACGCAATGCACCCCCAACCACTCACAACATCACAAGCCATACACACCTGAGCAAGAGGTACTTACCCTTCACAAGGCCAAGACAACCTGCCCAAAGTACACACATGTGCACAACATCCCCCACAATGAAATGATGAACCACATATCCAGAGTGTGCCAACACTGAGCATACAAACTTTATTACAAATGTAATATCGGAATGTCCAAATAAGGCCATTGGCCAGTCCAACACAAAGGCTGAAGGGCCCACATGCCTGAACTTGACTCCCACATGGTACTCCACCATAAAGGGGCATCAATGGGGCTGCCAGGCACTTCAGGGAACAGGGGCAGTGGTTGGTGAGGGTGGGGACTTATGACTTGGAGGGGGGCTTGGGCTTACGTTTGGGAGGTAGGGGGGTTTGGGTTTAGCCTTGGAAGGTGGGGGAGCGGGCTTGGACCGGTGGGTGGCAGATGGACAAGGGCCAGCACGTGGCTTCTTGCTCACTGGGGAAGGGGCACGGGAATGGGAAGGGCGGACAGGGTGGACTTGGGCATGGAAGGAGTGGACAGGGCAAGGAGGGGGGCACGTTTAGGGACGAGACGGGGTGGGCCAGTGGGTTCGATAAGGTCAACACGGATCAGAGAAAAGTTTTTTAGGGGCAGTCGTGGTGGACATGGAGAAAGGTGTGGGAGTGGAGGTAGAGTGGAGGTAGAGGGAGTGCTCATAACGGGTGCAGGTGTGCTTGACTTGGATGCAGGTGCCTGTACAGTATGCTGAGGTGTGATGGATGTGTGTTGGGTGGGTGTTTATAAACGTTTGAGTGTCTTGGGACGAGGGAGGGTGGACAGAGTGGGACAAGAGAGGCTGCCAGTGTAAATGGATGTTGTCCGGGTGTCTGCAAGTCTGGTGAGTGTGCTGCAAGTGTCACTTAAAGTCATTGTGGTGAGTGCAGGTGTGGTGCCTGGGGTGCATGACTGGATGACTGATGTTGTGGTGACTGAAAGATTGAGGCCAGCAACAGTGACTGAGGGTGCAGTGCTTGTCAGGGTGCATGTAGAGGCGACAGACAGGAAGTCGGGAGAGGTGGACATACTGGGCGAAGTGGATGTTGTCGTGTGTGCCTTTGTATGTTGGCTGTGTGTATGCCTGTGGTGGGAAGTGTGGTGCTTGTGTTTCTCTGTATGTTTTTTGTGTGTTGAGGTGTGTGCATGGTTGTCTGAACGTGTGCTTGGGATGGGTGAAGGGAGTGGGGTGCTGGAAGGGGTAGAGGCGCTGGAAGGTGGGACAGAAAGGCCAGGGACACTGGCTGCCGTCAAAGAGGAGGCCTGAAAGGATCTCTGTAGGCCAGACATGGCACTGTGAATACCTTCCAGGTATGCATTGCACTACTGCATCTGGGATGCTAGCCCCTGGATGGCATTCACAATGGTTGTCTGCTCTACAGAGATGGTCCTCAGGAGGTCAATAGCCTCCTCAGTGAGGGCGGTAAGGCTGACTGGGGCAGGGGATGAGGTGCCTGGGGTGAAGAAGACGCCCCCCTTCTGGGTGAGTGGGCACGGGCAACTAGGTGGGGAGCAGCTGGGAGGGCGGTGATGGTATGGGGGTGGCGGAAGATGGCAAAGAATGGGTGGGCCCACTAGGGTCCGCCACCACCAGGGAGCTCCCATCGGAGGAAGTATCAGAGTCACTACAACCAGTGGAAGTAGCCTCCCCCGTGGTACTCCCCTCGTCCTCCAACCCACTGGTCCCTTTGGCGTTGATAGACTCTGCCTCCTTGGAACCGTGGGCCGCTGCATCCCCTCTCGCCGGTGCCACTGCTCCCTCGCCAGATGATGCTGATATACACAGACAACACAAGAGTACAGGGGTGGGGAGACAAAACAGGAGAGATATATGTTAAAACCTGAATGGATGTACATATTTGGTTCACTCATACTCCCACCCAGCAAATACACCAACACACAGCACCTACGCCTATAGTCATGCCTATGCCCCTGACTAGTAGCCACAACCCTAGCATACAATCATCTCCCATATGAGAGAAGGACCTGAGGAATTGCAGACATGCCCCTAATCATCTCAGTGGCCATGGGGCCCGTATTGATGTAAGACACCAGTCAGAGTCCCTGCCACTAGACAGCATACATACTACAGAACCCTCCGACATCCATCAAAGAGGCATGAAATGGTCTTGGTACTCACCCCTTGTGTCTGTTGTGCAGACTTCAAGTGCCCATCCAAGTCTGGATATGCCACTGCCAGAATGCAGCGCATTAGGGGGGTCAGGGCCTGACGGGCACCCCTTCGTCCTTGGGAGTACTTCCCTAGCTGGGCCTCGCAGGTCTTCCTGGCCCAGCACCGCAGGCCCTCCCACCCCTCCCTGCAGTGGGAGCTACGCCGGTTGTAGACCCCCAGGGTCCACACCTCCCTGGCGATGGCCTGCCAGAGTCCCACCTTCTGATGGATGCTGACCTGTAGGGGACACACAGAAAAGTAACACAGAGGTGAGACAATGCCCATTTGATACCGCTGGCTACACGTCCCCTATGGGATGGGCACTTCACTACATCATTTCACCACCTAACTCTTGGTACTTGCCAAACATTCAACGCCTGTGCAGTTACAGATTGTGCACACATGCATACAGGTATCCACCAACATCACACACATCCATGCACATCATCCGCCTACTCACCTGCACCTCATTGTCCATATAACTTGGCAGACAGGGGTATGACCCCGTCCACCAGCTTCTCCAGCTCCTCCATGGTGAAGGCCGGGGCCCTTTCCACTGTGACTCGTGCCATTTGAGTAACCAGAGTCAGGACACAGCAGCACACTCAGTGAAGTACTTCCATGCACGCAATCCGGGAGTCAAGTGAATCTGGGGTGACGAAATAGCGTACGCTCTGCGGCGGTGTGCACTGTCACCGCCAGCGGCGATCATGATAGGCCCATATTCCCCATTGACGACCAGGTTACCCAGGGAATGGGTGCACGGCTGTGAACACCACCTTACGCCATAACAACAACCACCAGTAGAATGAGGTCACTTCCATTGCTACATATCTGGGTAGCAGGGGGCTGACATTTTACCAGTACTACGCAGATATTTCCTGGTAATGGGCCCCATGCAGGCCCTATGGACCCCAGCCCTCAGTCGCATGCCCACATGTCTATTTTCTGCCCACAACAGTCCAGATGTATCAGTTCAAACATGTCACTCCAGTTCTACATCCTACAATGCTTGTGTGTAACATAAATGTTGTACAGCATTGGTTTATATACAACAGGTTGTGCAAATATATGTGTGTCCCGCACATGTGTTCTCCACTCCTCCTAGGTACAGACCCATGAGGCGAGGGAGGGCCCCATCTGTGTACAGACCTCTTGTTGATTTGGAAACCATGGTGGAACGTCACATCATTATCAACTACAGACTCACTTGTGCTACTATCCATGAGCTTTGTGCATGACTGGATCCTGTACTGAGACCGGCAAATCGGAATCAGCATGCCATCCCTACTGAAGTGCAAGTGCTCTCTGTACATTTCCTGGCCACTGGCTCATTTCAGATGACAGTGGGCATGGGTGCAGTGGTCTCGCAGCCAATGTTTAGCCTTATCCTGTCCAAATTCCTGGATGCATTTGTACTACACCTGCAGACATATGTGAAGTTTCCCCAAGGGCCTGAATTCCCCTGCCATCAAGTCAGACTTTTATGCCTTTGCTAACATTCCCCATGTGATAGGTGTCATTGATGGCACCCACATAGCTCTCATCCCCCCCAAGAGTAAATGAACAGGTGTACAGAAACAGGAAGAACTTCCACTCAATGAACATACAATTGGTGTGTACTGCAGACCAGTACATTTCACATGTGAATGCCATGGTTCCTGGATCATTCCATGATTCATTTGTCCTGAGGAACAACAGTGTACCACACATGATGGATCAACTACAAGGGGACAGAGGATGGCTCATAGGTGAGTGTGTTTGACACTGTTTCTGTACATAGCTGACAGCCAGACTGTCTGCAAGTGAAGTCAGTTTGTTACAGTCCTGTTTCACCCACTTTTGCAAGTAATTCTGGCTACCCCAACATGCATTGGCTCCTGACACCAGTGAGGAATCCTAAGACAGATGCAGAGAGGAATTACAATGAGGCCCATGGATGTACTAGGAGGGTGATAGAGCGCACTATAGGTCTCCTAAAAGCTATATTCCATTGCCTCCATCTCTCTGGAGGGTCCCTGTGCTATGGCCCTGAGAAGGTGTGTAGAATAGTGGTGGTCTGCTGCATGCTGCACAACGTGGCTGTGAGGAAACCTGTCCCCTTACTGGAGGAGGAGGGTGCTGTATATGCAGACCTGCTTCCTGAGAGGGGATGAGAGTGATGGTGAGGATGAAGAGGGTGGAGATGTCCACTCCAGGAACCAACTGATCCAACTATACTTCCAGTGACTATGAGGTACTGTTCACTGATGATGTTGTCTGCACTGCATAATGTCAGTCTGACTTATTCACTATGGGGATGTAGGGTCTGTAGTCATTAACACTGTTAGATTAATTTAAGGTGCCATGTGCCATGATAACCAACATGGTGTACTGTTCCGTTTACTCCACACAATGTTGAGCGTGGGGTGCCATTCCTGCAATAAAGGTCTGATAATGGAATTTACTGGCAAATGCATTCACACTTACAATTGATTCAACATAATGACAGGGTACACAGGAATTGGTGTATATGTGTTTTATTTGGTGTCAGGAATGCATTGGTGTGCATTACAGTGATAGGGAGTGGGCTAATGGTGGATGTCCATACTGGGTACATGGGCTCAGCGATTGGTGGCAGTGGGTATAGGTCCATCTGGACCTTGCAAGTTTTTAAGTTGCTAATGGTCGATGAGGATGGTACCTCAGTGGCACACTTGGGAGACAGTTCATGTCAAAGTCACTTCTTTGAGGGTGCCTTGGTCTTGGCAGGTGTTCCTGTGCCGTATCTGGGTCTGAGGGACCGTTTGAGTGTCTGGTGCTGGGCTGCACGGGTAGGAGTGCTGGTCTACTGTGTGTCCTTTGCCAGTGACACCAGTCCAGTTGCTGCTGCTGAGGTTGATGGCTGGTCTGTGTCCTGGACCGTGGTAGGGGCTTCCTGGTTCTGGGGGTCTCAGGCTGGGTTGGGTGGTGGTGCTCCAGCATCCCTGCAATAGTGGCCATGGTTGCATTGAGTTGTTTCCACTTCTCCATGGTCTCTGATGTTGGGCTATCTGCAGCCTTTGACTCTGTTCCAGGGTGGCCAGGATCTGGCCCATCCTGTCTTGTGAATGGTGGTATGCTCCCAGGACTGCAGAGATCACCTCCTGGGCTGCAGCATCCATCCTTTGACCTCCCCCCTGGGCCACTGATACCCTCCCACTGGGCCTTGACCCATGTGCCTGTGTCCCCTGCACAGGTCTGGCAGTACCACTTGTACTGGGGCCATCGTCATCCTGCCTGTTGGTAGGTAGAGACTCTGGCCTCTGTACTTGTGTTCCACCAGTCTGTAGCCTGGATACACTAGTGTGGGGTCGTTTGGCATGTGCTGATGTTGGTGGCTGGGTGGTAGGGGTTTCAGTGGTGTCCTGGGTGAGGCTGCTGGAGGGTGACAGTCCAGGACTGTGTGACAGGCCAGGGTGTTCCTCACTGTCCACACTTCCCTCTCCAATGTCCTGAGTGGTGCCTCTGTCTCCATGTGGGGCGCTGGCACTCCTTGGCCTTTCCATCAGGGTGGCATGGGTGGTGGTGTGTGTGGGAGGGGGAATGGACATGTAAGTTACATTTACTAATTTGGATGAGGATGCTAATCACTGGCCTATTTTGTGCAGTTCTTTCCCCTGTTGGGCAATGCAGTGACCTTTTGTGGGTTTGGTTTGCATGGGATGTGGTGTTGCATTGTGGGTGGTGTAGTGCCATTGTGATACCTTGCAGGGGTGGGTGGCTGTGCACAGGGGAAGGGATGTGTGCCGGTTGGTGGGTTTGTGGGCATGCAAGGTGCCTGGATGTGGTGATTGAGGCCAGGGTGGGGTTTGGTCCTGGTGGTAGTTGGAGGGGTGAGGTGGTGCATACATTACAGGTGTGCTGGATATGGGGTAATTGTAGATGACTTACCCGAGTCCATTCCTCCAGTGAGTCCAGTGAGGCCCTCAGAGTGCAGGATGGCCAGTACCTTTTCCTTCCAGTCGGTGTATTCGGGGGGTGTAGGTGGGGGTCCTCCCCCAGTCTTCTGTACCGCAATGTGGTGCCTGGATGACAAGGACCTCACCTTCCCATGCAGGCCATTCCATCTCTTGCTGATGTCGTCCCTCATGCGAGGATGGTTTCCCACTCCATTGACCTTGTTTACTATAGTCTGCGATAACTCCATCTTCCTGGCGATGGGTGTGTGCTGGACCTGTGCCCCGAAGATTTGTGGCTCGACTTTGAGTATCCCATTGTTCTTAGCTCCCTATCTGTGAAGCGTGGGTGCTTAGGGGGTGCCATGGTGTGTGTTGTGGGTGGTGTGTTGTGTGAATATTGGTGAGGGTGCTGTTGTGTGGTTGGGTGTGTGTGTTGTGTGATGTTGTGTTCAGTGTCTGCATGTTGTTTTGTCAGTCTGAGTTCTCCTATTGGTGATGCAAAGGATTGTGGGGTGTGTCTGTGAGTGTTTTATAGTGTTGTGGATAAGTGTCAGGTGTGTGGGTTTCAAACTTGCCAATGTGTGCATTTCTTGCTGTTGTGTCCCATTGCTGGCCGTGGCGGTCTGTACTGCCAATGGTCGTTCGACATCCATTAACCGCTGCAGAGATTTGTGCATCAATATTTGGAGGGTAGGGGATTTGTCTGCTTGGCGATGGTGGG
Source organism: Pleurodeles waltl (assembly GCF_031143425.1). Taxonomy (NCBI): domain Eukaryota; kingdom Metazoa; phylum Chordata; class Amphibia; order Caudata; family Salamandridae; genus Pleurodeles; species Pleurodeles waltl. The sequence continues at coordinate 603,858,624 of NC_090449.1, forward strand.
TGGGATGTACAGCATTTCTGCCGACAAGGCTCTGGCGGTGGCTGGTGGGAACAGAAATTTTGGTGGTTTCCGTTTTTGCCATCTTTATATGGCGGGTTCATTTTCATCACCAATGGAGGTCTTCTGTTCATCGTTGCCACGGCGGCCAACGGTGTTTACCGCCATGTTCATAATGACCCCCAAAGTCTTACCTTCTCATTCAGATAAGTCTTTAGAGATTTCTGTCTATAGTAAATACTGTCATATCACCAAGGATGTGTTCACTTATTGGGTGCCTTCTCATTCCAAATCTCGTTTCCTGCTACATCTGTCACAAAACTCTTCCTCTCTCCTTGTCCTTCCACTTTTCTGGTCACTCCAATCCTCAGCCACTTTTGACATCAGAGTTGGTGCTGCCTGAAGGTGGGCTTCAGTAGGCATGTTGTTCTGATGATTACAGGCCTGACAACATCATGCTATCCATTTAGTAAATAGAGTGAAAAATACCACAACTAAAATACTGTTTTTCTATAATGTACTATTGCATAGGGTATAGGACTTAAAGTTTCATAACAAGAAGTTTATAACCTCAGCCATGCAGTTGGCATTTCATGTTGTCTGTACAAACTGCAGCCAGCTTGGGAGTGAGCAGGAGAGAAGCCAGTTTCCCGAATGCCAATGTTCCAAGAATTGCCGTTTTGAACCCCTGCCCCTATCTTTATTTTCACAATGGTTGGCAAAGGCCTTCAGGCTAAGCAGAAAATGAAAAGTGAATGAGAAAGAGTGTCTGCTCTGAAGAAGGGTTTGTGGAAAATCCAGGAACTTTACCAACTGCTATAAGAAGGTAAATGTAGTGTCCTTGGATACTGAATTTTGCTGTGAAGAAGTCACACAATAAGAAAGGTGTAATGAAGCTACATAGTCCGGAAGCCATTTCAGTGACAAAGGCATCTTACATCAGATGGGCAGATAGAATAGAGGGTTTAATCTTTCCACCGTAATCATATATTTGAGGCATTTACTTAAGACTTCAGTACTGGGCAGACAAAGATGCATTCTTTCTGGGGCTGTTCAATATTAAGTATATAAATGTTGAATCTGTATGTTCATCAATTTGCAAACAGAGTTTAACAGGTATCTTCATATATTTTACAACATGTCTGTGATCTCAGTCAAGAAATGTGACTAATACAAGCACCAATGCATCATTAGACATTTCTTGCTTATGGAGGAGTGCAATTTTACATTTGCATAATTAATGCATTTAATAACAAAGTGTGATGTCCAAAGTTAAATAACGTGTACATATTCAATCATAACCATTATGAGCATTACATGTTGTGTAACTTGTTAGCCATATTTTATTGACATTTTGAATGTCGTATTTTACACATTTGCGGCTAAAAGTCCTGCACATTTTTATTTCATTTTCAGATGCCTTTTTCTAGCAAGTAAATAGTTTATTTTTTATGTATAAGACAACTAATAATTTGGTTCTCCTTGAACGAAAAAAAAAGAAGAAGGTGTTATGATAGGTGAGTGACTCGTCGGAAGAGCTGACTGTACCTGGATGACTGTGTTGCCCTGAGAAAGAGGGGAATTACCTGCTTCAAGAGTTTGGAGAAATATGATTAGTTCCAGTGAGTGAAAACAAACTGTAATGTTGCAAACCAGTAGCTTGTGAAATAATAATAGTGTGTTTTCCTCTGACTAGAGAGAAGATACTCACTAACTTTGAATTGAGAAGACTCTTCTTAGCTTCGCTGATCTCCACTGCTTGAATGCAATGTCATTATGCCTAAGCATTCATATTTCCTCATCAAAAACCTTTATTTGGTTTTCTGAAACTGATACTTTACCTTACTTGCCTAACCAAATGTCCTTTCCTAACCTCCACCTGCTCAATTTATATTATGGGGTTTCCTTTATGGAACACGCTTTTTAAATATTTTGTATTCTTTATGTAGTACTTGTTAATGTTCTATTTCTTATCATCCTGAAAGGTGGGCTCATGGACCATTTAAAGTTTTAATAGTGATTCTTCAATCTGAACACATAATGAATTGTGGACCTTGATTTAATTAAATTTGTTAATAAATCCATCTTATCTCACTACTATTATCTTTGCCATTTCTTGTGAAGTCCAATTGGTCTTCACTGTTTATGGAAATGTATGTAAATGATTGCTCCTAGATCTCTTTCCATGTTGACAAAAAAGGTCCATATGACCAGTGACAGGGTTTGTTTGATGATTACTCTCAATGTTTGAGATTTAAGAATACCCATCTATCATTTAACTTCTATATCTTTTGTTTGCAGCTGTAACCTTTTTAATTCAGACAGGACCCCCTTTGTAAGAGGGCAGGCGAATGGAAGTGGAATTATTTAAATATGTAAATATTAAATATTTAAATATTCAAAACATAACTGTTTAAACTAATACTTAGGTTAAGCGTGCATTGTTAAACCTAGTAGGCCTGGCTGTAATATGTGAAAACTCAGTACTAGTAGACAGTGCTAAAGTGCCTCTTTCTCCCCTTTAATTTGTTTTGCACCCAGCCACCAGAAAAATGTAACTATATATCGTCCATCGATATGTCGGCTTCCCATCAAAGCAAGGAATAAATTCAAACTAGCTCACACCACTCTTAGGGCAGTGCATGCAGACACATTCAGGCAACATCATTTGAGAAGTGTAGAAATTCACGTGATTAAGATTCCAGCTATGAAGACATCTAGAGTCCTTCTCTGGAAATTCTCCCAGAATATGGACTCCACCCCTCCAGATATACTAGCCATACGAATATACGAATTAGTAAATATTGACCTGGCAGAACTGTTATTATGACAACACCTCCAAATTTGATGGCAAGAATAATCTGAAATCCTCCCTTCTCAGAATTTTATCTAACAACATTGTGATCACCTAGTGATAGGTTGTTAAATTGTTTCAAGGCAATGTCTAAAACATAAGGGCGCAATCCTTGGTCCCTCAATCTAGTGTTCTTTTGAACTACAATCTATGTTTATCCCAAGTTGTAATTATGTACACCTCGGTTTATCAGTTTCTCTAAATGTGAAAACGTTGACAATTGATCATTTTGTCTAATTCCACAATCTGTCTTATGCCCATGCATACGTGTTTCATTTCCCTATTATCCTCTGATATCCTTCTCTTTAGTGTAAAGTACTTTGACAACCTTGGATCTTGTTTGTGCTAAAAAATTCTGCTAAATAAATAAATACATTTGGAAACAAACTCATGTATATCCAGGCATTCACAAATACATTTTACAAGCACTGCCTGAGCAAATGGTGTTCATCACAGTAATACTGCCTTATTAACTTTGCCAATGCTGGGAAAAAATGTAGCAAAAAAAGATTACAGTTTCTTCCCAATCCATACATGAAATAAAGGATGGAATGTGCCAAAGAGTATGATGATTCAGTGTACGTTTCAGGTGTAGAATAGTTCCTCATGAATTCCAATGGAAGTGCTTCCTGGAAGGTGGAAAGAGATACCAAGTACACAATAGCATGAGGTGTAACAGTACGTCTATGTATTTTATATATAAATTGTAACAAACTATGCTTTGAAGCCAAATCCAACAAGTGACATCCTTCATTTGTTCATTTCCAGAGTGTTGTATTTGGAGTGCAGGGTCTTCCAACAAAAGTCTCTTCCCTACTTTAGCAAAACCAAAACGGAGGTATTGCTCTTATGCCTTTTGCCCTAGTCCACCCTTCACTCATCCCATAACAACTGGACCTCTTGTGAATCGTACACACAACTGCAAACCTGTAGTCATTTAAATGTACTCTTGCATCACAAGTACTAGTTTACATATATCTGCACACCCTGACCTATGGCTTTGGGACAATCCAGAACAACAAAGACTCCTAACCATACAGGCTCCAACAACCCTATTTTGCGATTAAAGAAACAAAATCAAGAGCATAATCTCACCACTCTCTTGAAGTTTATCTAAAATGCAATCAAATAAATAAATTAAGTACTCAAAATATGATTTTCATGGATAACAAACAGAAGAAAAATATTACATTTTCTCTTGTGTTCAGAGATGTGTCATGTTCTTTTTCTATATAACGAACGCACAAATGAATTTTTTTTCCTCTCTATAAAACCTTAGGCACTGTATGTGTATCCTCAAACACAGCTGTATGTTAACTGTGTAGTATCTTCTGAGTGTGCATAATGGAACCATCTTGGCTCCTGAAAGACTCTGTAAAGTGATGACGTAAGTGTTAGAACACAGTGAAGTGAATGTAGGTTTAGAATGGTGAGTTTGCAGTTGGACGCAGAAGAATAAAGATGTGTAATACATTGCTCCGTGTGTGGCATATTCATTGGTGGGTACTCAGGCTGGGGAGGACGCTACATCTGGTGAAGAGATAAGGGATAAGTAACCCTAAGATCGACAGTGCTTTCCCAGAGAGTTTGCGCGGTCCAAGCAAACTGCTTGTGCGTGCCACACGCACCTTCATCGAAGTGCCATCATGGTTAGTGGAGGTGGAATTAAAGCGCAACTCCAGTCGGTGTGAAGCATTTGATAATAAAGAAAGCTTCACTGAGAAGTCTGTGCATCGTTGTTCAAGAAACTATGAAACATACTGAAAGGTATTGCACTACAACGCAATATAAAGGTGTGCAGTGCACAGAATGATAATGCTAAAGGCATTCACAAACAGATACAGAAAAGAGCGCTAGCCTACAAAAAAGTCAATAACAAAGCATACTGTAGTTACACTTAGCTAAGCCTCAAGAAGAAGAGCTCTGCAACCTTAGATGATGAATGCTGAGAAATGTGAATTTAATAAGATAAAGCTAAAATTCTTTGGCTATATCTTTTCTGAAGAGGGCCTGGCACCCGTACAAGCATTGTCAACTGTCAGTTCCCCCAAGATGTTTCCATGTTACATTATTGCTTGGCATTGCCAGTTACTGTTCTAGATATATACAAGGCTTTGTCACCGCGAGTACTCTACTGAGAGAGCTGATGAAAAAAAGTTTCCTTTCACTGGTCACATGAATGTGAGCAAAGTTTTAAGAGAATTAAACATGCTATAGAAAATTGTACTGAAATAGCATATTTTGATCTAAACCTACATACAGACGCTAGCCCAGTCATGTTAATCGCCATCTTTGCACAACACAGAGGAAAGCCAAATGTTCGAAGACGTATTGTGGCCTATGCAAGTAAGGCCACTGAATGTGGTTATTCAGAACCGGAAAAAGAAAGTTTAGCAGTGGTGTAGGCTTGCGAGCATTTCCAAGTGTTCCTGTATGGAAACCCTTTCACGCTTGTGACAGATCATCAAGCATTTCTAACTATTTTTGGCAATCCAAAGGCCAAGATGTCTTCACTCATTGAACACTGGGATCTATGATTGCAAAACTACCACTGCACTATTGTGCATCATCCAGGGAAAGATCAAAACCCTGCTGACTACTTCTTAAGAGTGTCTATACAGTCAGGGTACCCCATCTAAGACTGCTAAAACCTATATAAACTTCATTGTGAAATCAAACACAACAGCTGCCATTTCATTGGAACAAATTGTTACTGACATGAATCAAGATAGTGATATTTTAAAACTAAAATACATTATTATACATCAGTCATGGAATCAACATATTCAACCTCTTACCAGTGACAGTGAGTATCATAAATATAAAAATGTCAAAGGTGAACTTTCTGTTGCACAAGAAGGAATTATCCTGAGGGGTTGAAGATTTGTCAGACCAGAGAGTCTGCAACAGCATGTGCCTGGAGTGGCCCATGAAGAACATTGTGGGTTCATTGCCACTTAACGAGCTCTCCCTGATCAAGTCTGGTTTCCTCATCTCGATGAAAGGGGTGAAAGGGAATTGAAAATCTGTCACCTATGCAGCGCCTGTCATTGAGAACCACTCAATACCCCTTAAATATGTCAGAGTTGCCAAAGAATTCCTGGGAAAATATTGCTATTTACTTTTTCGGTCCACTTGACAATGGACATCAACTGATGGTTATTGTGGACAAATACTCTTGCTTACCATTGATTAAAGATCTCTTGTCTATCAATCAGGACAGAGTCATTGAGAGATTAGATGGAATCTTTGAAACATGAGGCATTCCTACAATTTTGAAAACTAACAATGGCCCACCTTTCAATAGTAGAGAATTCAGAGACTTTCTTGATCTACTTAATGGGAAGCATCAGAAGAGCACACCTCTATGGCCACAAGCTAACAACCTTGTTGAGCATTTTATGAGTACATTAAAGAAAGCTGTTCAGCGTGCTGCATTAGTGAAGCTCAATCTCAAAACTGTCTTGAATTCTACCTTACAAGCTTACCGTTCAACGCCTCACTGACTACAGGTGAAAGTCCTGCAACGTTGAATTTCCACAGAGCCATGATGACCAATTTACCTCAGTGGACCAACATCAGTCCCAGAACTGATAAAGAAACACATACAAGAGACTTGAGTCCTAAACAAAAAATAGAGGCCTATCCTGACCGAAGGCAACATGCAAAGAACATTGTTTTCATGCAAGGAGATCAAGTGCTTGTTCCTCAATCATGAAGATGTAAATCTGATGCTCCTTTTGATGCCTAGCCATTTCATGTTGTAACTAGAAAAGCACACATGGTCACTGCCCAACGTCCAAGGTGATCCATCACACAAGATTTCTCGCATTTCAAACATGTGGCTAAACGCTCATCGGACACTGATGTCAATGTAGAGAATGACTCGGAGAGGACAGTTGGAGAATCCAGACTGCTATTGCTCTCACATTGCCAAAGCAGATCATGGACACTCTGGTCTACTGATTCCAAGTTTCGGAAGACACAATTGGGACGAGTTATCAAAGCACCAAGAGGACTAATCAAAGAGTTTTAATGTGGATAAATTGTAAAAAAAAAATGCAATTTTTTTATTTAACACAGGGAGAGATGTCAGGCCAGATGTATCAAACATTTTTGCGATCGCAAAAATGCATTTTGGTATGTATCAAGTCCAATTTGCGATTCGGTAACTTGTTATTGAATCACAAATTGGATTTGCAACTACATACCGATTTGGTATTAGGAAGGGGCATGTCAAGGGCTAGCTTCAGAAACTGTTCAGAAAGGTCAGCTCTTTCAAAATGAATAACTATTTAAAGACAACAATTCACTCCTGCTTTAAAACAGTGATCACAGAGGTTTGGATATTAAAGAGAAACTCCAAGTTCCACTTATCTCTGTACAATATTAACTTAAACTATTATTGTTGGCAGTTGCACACATCTCAGTTTCCTATTAAGTAAAAGGCTGTTCAGAAAACTGCAAGTTTTCATGAGGAAGGAATGAATGAGGATTGTGGAGCAATTACATGTCTATCTTCTCTTTTATTAGTCTCGCTGAACAAGAATAAGACAACAATAGTCCAATTTTCTCCTTGTTAGTAACAGTATAGCAATAAGAACAGTGGTGTAAGAAGTAAGGTTCTCTAGCATCACTCTGCATTACATTGGAGTTCAAAGACACACTCTGAGCAGCATCTGAGTTCTGCAGGAACATGCCCTTGTGCACCACATACATGCACTGAGAAGGTATGGTACTCTCTCTTGCAGTTTGAGCATGTGTTGTGCTAAGGCACTTCAAAAGGTAACAACAGTTGGTAAATGTGCTTGTGCTCAGATTCACGCATTACCTAAAATAATAGTTGCCCCACATTGCATGCTCATGCAGAATGCACCATGTCACAAAAGAGAGTAGTCTTTGTCAAAGCAGAGTTTTTGACAAAGTTTTCTGACCACATGCAGAATCAAACAATGTTCCTTTTCAGTCAGGCTATCTAAACCCAAATGTTTATTCACTGCCTCATCACTCTGCTATAAGCGTAAATCCACTGAAGTACATACCAGCAGGATCTTCCTTCTGCTTGTATGCTGCTTGTGAAAAGAGATTTGCTGTTTTTTTCATAGCAGTTGACTTTAAGGAGGGAGGCTGATAATGGTGAAGACATAGTGCTGACAGCAATATAGCATTTCCTTTGCTCCAGGTCCCTCACTCCTGTCCCTTGCCCTCTGGACTCAACAGCTGAATATTCACTATGCTAAGCTGACATCTTGTCCACCCTTATCACTGGGCCCCTCCTTCCCAGCAGCCATGCTGACACTACTTGCTGGTGGATTTGAGGGTAGGTAGGCCATAGATTAGCTCTGTCTGGTCATCTTTAGGCAGTTCTTGCCATATTTTAGGGCCTGCTCCCAATTGCCAATGGAGTCCTGCTGCTTCTCTACTCAGAGGCTTTTAAAAATGTGTCACCAAAATGAAATGTTGTAGATGGAAGGCAGGGACGTCATAAAAGAGTATGGAAGCAATCAGGTAGGAGGAAAGTGTTTCATTGCATGTAAGAATTTAGGTTACAGCCACAGATTGATAGATTCTGTTTGGATTCCATTCTCCCTTCATCCATAATCAACTCCCAGGCTTCACCCAGCACACAGACTCCAATATTTCATGCATCATCACAATCTCACAGCATCCACTATCAACATTCTACTGCAAGCTCACTGAGCCTATGCCTTAAAAGACACATCACCCCACTACATCATCCTCTTTTCCTACACATAGGACAAACCAGACATCACACATCACTGCATATTCCCATGTGACCCTTTTAATCACATAAAGGGTGGAAGCACAGTTGTTTTATTATTTTCCTCAGAAATGGACAAGTTGAGAAGATGCCACCATTCTGAAAAGACACAGTACCCAGTCAGTGATTACCCAGCTACTATAGTACATTGTTAGACTTGTGTATCTGCAGGATATTGCTCCTCTAGTATGTTGCTACAGGTGCCTTAATAAAGTGACTTTTACTTCTTTATGTTCTCGTTTTGCTTGGCGACGAGGATGGTATTTCAACTTTATGCTGCATCGGCCAAGACTGTCTACTTACCGGGCAACCAATTCCGACACAGACTTTCTCCTGCCTATAACGCCTTGGTGTTGTTTGCTTTCTTGTCTGTCATCAGAAGGATCTTTGTTAGTGTTCCTGAGAGACTGAGCTCTTCTCCGTGTGGCTGTCTCCTCCATTACCTACTGCCTCTCAGCCAATCACACCAAGCTGAAAATACACAATACAGCAAAATTAGTCTTCAATCCAATGCAAACCACAGAACAAATGGATCTACTGTTCTTTCCAATAAAATATATTATATACACTGCAGCATAGCATATCTAGTTGTTTCATTTCTCTTCTTGTTAATTCTATTTTTAAGTATCAAGTAGTCACTAGCATTGCCCCTATATTATCACCACAATCAAAAGCAATTGGAATGCTAATGCCAACATTCCATAAGTAGGCTACAGTAAGTTGACCTGTCCCCTACATCGCATGGTAAGCATAGGTAATTAGATGTGGTGGTAAAGCCATTTACTTTCCTTGGTGATGCAGTGCATACATTATCATTGTAAGTTGATATTACTGATCATAAAACAGTTTTAGGTTGTTTGTGCAGTTATTGAGAGGACAACCTTTTGCAAACAAACCCAAACTTAAATGTAGAAGACCAACCAGCACTAGTAGGCCATGTGCCCTCTGCACAAGAAACTCGAGACCAGCTTCACTGGTGTGGGGTAGAAAGGTTTCTAGGCACAGACAGCAAGAGAGAGGTCTTTCTTTGGATGAATGTTGACCATCTCTGAACACAAGGGTATGCTTTACAGCTGCTAAAAGGTATTGAAAACAATCTCCTGACCTATAGTCTATTTTCAAATGCTTACTTACATGCCTTTTCTACTGAAATGTTTATCTCAATGCACTTATTAACCCTTCATGCTCAAATGTTACTTTGTATTAGACATTCAACAGCCTTTCTATCTGATATCAATATTGAATACAAATCTTTTATGATATTAGGCACTGTCCATAAATTCGAATAAGATTCACAGTTAAACCAAACCAGCTGGTCAACTTGTGACCCGCTGTGATGGTATAGTATTAAAATGATGTGGTGGGTGTAGTGTCGTCCACTAACGTGGTCTGTGGAGGGAAATCGCGTGAAACATTTGCAGATGTGAGTTAATTGGTTTTCCCTGTGCGCCATGTGCAGTGGCAAATAAAAGGTGACAGGCATGGCTGGTAGGTAGTCCAGCTCCTGATGCCAACTGATAACAGAAGCCCTATGAGGTTTCTTAAGCAGCGACTACACAGTGCATTACACACTGAACACGTTGGCAACGAGGTCGGTACTTAACTGCACCACACTCTACCCGGCCGGCTGCGTCTACCTTTCAAGCTTCCTGGCAGTGGCCACCCAGGAGGAGGCCACACCGGTGGTGCTCATGCTGTGCAGACAAGCGAGGGTGCGCTGGGCCCTGTTTGTCCCGCCCAGCCATGAGAGAGTATGCAGGAGCCCATCCCACCTACCTGGTCCCAATTTAGCCCATGCTAGGCCTTCAAGATTTTTCTTCTCCCCTGGTGGCTCCCAGAGATATTTTTTAGCCTCTTGGGGCAGCCTACATGCCCCAGAACTTAAGCCCAGACCTGGCCCGCAACAAGCCCACCTCATATGGTGGCACCTACACAAGGCAGCCTGGGGACTTACCCTGCAGTCAAGAGACTCTCTCCCGACCTCTGACCCTGGCCATGGCAGCTATTTTGCACCCCCAGTGCAAGCAGTGCTTGTGCTGCGAGGAGGGGTCCCAGAACTCGCCAAGCTGAGCTCAATGATGAATGGTACTCTTACAAGCGAGGCAGGGGTCTGTGCGTGTGGTGCTGCGGACTTGCGCCCCCGGGGAGGATCGAGTTGCCGTATTTCTTACGGGTGCTGGAGTACCTGAGACCACGCTGGGACACAATTTAACTGCCACAGGCCGTGGCTTGGGATTCACCCATCTCATCTGACTACGCCTCCCCACACCCACATGGGTCGCCGAAAGGGAGCTGTTCGAAAAGTTGTTCATACTGGCACCAGTTGTGGCACAATGTTTTTAGTTGGGCTTTGCCTTGTACGTTTCCTCTGTTTCTTCTGTTACTGCACTCTTTCCTTTATCTGTGACTCTTTTCTTGCTCTGGGAGGCTTGGGGGGTGCTGGTGGGGGGTGTCGCCTGCCGGTTGACTGGGGTTGCCTGCCGACTTGGAATCGCCCCACGGTGGCGCAAGCATGACCGCATTTCCCATCACACCACTTAACTTATAATATTTTAACATGGAACGTGGGGGGCATGGCTGGCATCTCTAAGCGCAATAGAGTACATGCGTATATGAAACGCCACAAAATACACATAGCCATATTGCAGGAGACACACCTCACCTCAGCGGACCTTAGGGCTGTTGGCAGGAAATGGTCGGGATTGGTGTATGGCACCGGGACATCCGCATTTGCTAGGGGGGTCCTGGTGTGGATAGCCCCGGGGGTCCCCTATACTGTGACGCACAGCACAATAGACGACAGGGTAGATATGTCCAGCTTGAGGGGTCCTTAGACGGGAGACCGCTGGTTATAGTGGGACTATATGCGCCAAATGTTAAACAAGGGGAATTATTTTTAACAACCACCTCGCAAGTACTTAGGGATCCATCGCTACCTAGTATATGGGGCGGGGACCTGAACTGTGTACCACATATAGACATGGATAGGTCTCACCCCCCTCTTGTGGATGCACCTAGCAGGAAGACCTCCCAAATGCTGCAGTCCTGGTTGTCCGAGCGGAGGCTCAATGATGTGTGGAGGTACTTACACCCATTGGACAGGGAGTATTCCTTTTATTCCCTGGTTCACCGTCTCCACACACGAGTAGACTTGTTGCTCTGTTCCCAAAAACTGACACACACCATCACCAGCGCCACATATATGGCAAAAACCATATCGGACCATTGCCCCCTGATAGCACCCTTTCAATGGGGTAAAACACACACGCGTATCCCCTCCTGGAGATTACAACCAAGCCTACTACTGGACCCCCCTTTTCGCAAAGAACTAGCCACTCACATCTCAGATTACTTCACATGCAATGGTGGAACAACATCTTCCCGGGCTACAGAGTGGGACACGCATAAGGTGGTGGTGCAGGGTTTCTGCATATCGGTTGCTGGGGGGGGTGCGGCCACATTGATGCGGGACCTTCAGAAATCTAAAGGGGAGCTCCATGCCTCAGAATGTGGCGTCACACAGGGTGCAGTGGCACAAGAGGATCTGAGTACGGTGCGTGCGCAATGGACTGAGGTAGACTCACGATTGCGACAATATGATTATCGTCACAATATAGCTCGCACACATTCTAAGATAGACTGCTCTGGCAGATTGCTGGCCTGGCTGTTGAAGGGCAAAAAGCAGCACACTCCCATAGGGGCTATCCAGCTAGACACGGGGGTCATTGTTAATACTCAATCAGAAATCAACAAAGCCTTTAGGGGATATTATAGTGCTTTATACCAGGCATGTCCCCCCCCTCAGTCGGAACAGTTGGAGGACTTCTTTGAGGGGCTCTAACTGAACTGCCTCAATGTAATGCAGGTTCAGGACCTGGAGAAACCAATTGACCTGGAAGAAATTCAGCAGGCCCTAAGTCAATTAACCCATAATAAGGCTCCGGGCAGCGACGGCCTGCCTGTGGAGTATCATAATACATTCTCTACACAAACACTCGCACCATACCTGGACAGGTTGACAGAGGCCTTCAAGGTGGGCCGACTTCCGGAGTTGCAGCGGGAGGCAGTAATAGTGGTACTTCCTAAACCCGGACGTGACCCCCTAGATTTTCGGTCATTTCGCCCCTTGTCTCTGCTGAACTCAGATTGCAAATTATTCGGGAAGGTGTTGGTTAACCGCCTACTTCCGTTGATGCCGTTATTGATACACACAGACCAATCTGGCTTTATACCTGGCTGTAGCACCTTCATTAACACACGCTGCTTACTGAGGCTTATGGCGGCTGCACCAGAGTCAGACCTCCAACGGGTAGCAGTATCATTAAATATCGAGAAAGCATTTGACAATCTGGGCTGGCCCTTTCTGATGGAGACACTAAGCTGCATGGGGTTTGGTAGAACACTCATTAAGTGGATAAAGGTTCTGTCCGACGGCAAGGGTTAAAACGGGGGCTAGCATATCCGATGGGTTTCATATTGAAAGGGGCACGAGACAGAGCTGCCCTCTATCGCTGATACTGTTTGCACTGGCGATTGAACCCCTGGCCGCGCAGCTGCATACCAAGGCCATGGACTGGGGCATACCGGATGGAGATGCATATCGCAATATTCTCTCTATACGCAGATGATGCATTGATATACTTGCAAATTTATAATGAGTCCCTTCCTGACCTGCTTGGCCTGTTGGACTTCTTCGGGGATCTCTCTGGATTGAGGGTGAACTGGTCAAAATCATGTCTATTCCTGATGGGAGCGATTCCAGAACCTCAACGTCCAACCATCCTGACCTGTGCTGTGCCATGGTGCTACACTACTTTCAAGTATCTCGGGGTGAATATATATCATGAAGCCACTAACCTTAAAGAGGGTAATTTGGGGCGCATGATTAGGTCTGTTAGGGGCTCCCTACCATTTTGGTGCTCTCTCCTGTTATCACCGTTGGGCAGAGCGTCGATCGCAAAGATGATCATACTACTGCAGCTACTTTATTACTTTTCTGCACTACCTCTGGCGCTCCCCCGATCTTTTTTTTTAGTCCTGTCCAGCCTGCTGACGGACTTGGTGTGGGGCAATGGGCGCCGACGTGTAGCGCTAACTAAAATATATTAACCGCTGACGCAGGGCGGCCTCAGCGCTCCGCATTATGAGCTGTATTATGCAGCTGCGCCTATCCAGTGGGTGGTGCACTGGATACAGGACCCCCATAGCTCAGAGGCGCTGATGGTGCATAATACCTTGGGACACACTAATGTGCTACAATGGCTACTTGCCCATGATAGCCCGCTGCACTCATGAAATAACCTACTGGACATGGCCCGCTGGGTTTGGCATCGATATGTGCCCTTAGGAGCTCGGCCCACGCAGTATTCTCCCAAGATACCTCTGCTGGCCACACCAAACATTGGGACGGTGACTGGAAGACACACATTGTCGGCGTGGCCCATGAAAGGCATACAAACAATAGGGGATGTATTTCAGGAGGGACATTTCTTGCCTTACGCAGCTTTGGCGAGCGCATATGATCTGGGGCAAGGTTTGGTTCATAGCATATGGCGCGTTGTGGCAGTTAATACATTCCATTTGGAAATGCGGAGACCACGAACCACAGATGGCCCCTACACTACATGACTTACTTGACGGCTTGGACACAAAACCCAGTATATCAAGGATATACAGAACCTTGCTGGCACACCCAGAACACACACAAGTCCAGGCAGAGGCTAAATGGGACGAGGTACTGACCACGCCGTTGACACAGCGAGCATGGAGCGTGGCGCTTGCCTCAACGCATGAAGTCTTGCGCAATCCTCGATTTAGATACACACAGTTTAATTACCTACACCAAACGTACCTGTCTCCACACAGGCTTCGCGGCATGTTCCCGCAGACTGATCAGGAGTCTCCAAGATGCAGTGCCTCGGATGCCACTTTCTATCTCATGACATGGGAATGCCCCCCCAGTGTTGCGGACATGGCAGGACATAACTTCATTGACGGCTGAATGTTGGGTCACCCTTTAACCCCTACACCAAAATCTTGCCTACTAGGGATCCGACCAAGATCCAGAGGGGGGTAACAGGTACACAGATGCATAGATTTGGCGTTCGTGTTATTCAAGCACCTCCTTGCAATGTACTGGAAGGCTCAGAGCGTGCCGAATGAACATCAATGGGTGAGGGACCTACTACGGAGGCAGAGGAACTGCACTCCCTCCAAGACAGAGGGGTGATAACTAAAGGGGTGGATGCATGGGGCTCCCTCATTATCCGATTAGAGAATAAAGATGACACTTGGCCACCTTGATGCCTTCACTGATTTGGTCACACAGGACACGTAGGCACTAGAGACAAGGACATTATGGTGAAAGTGTAAAGTAAACCGGAAGAACCCCACCTGCTCCCTGAAGTTCCACATGGGGTTGCTTCATGAGACTTATGTAAGTTAACGATAACCGGCCTCTAGGGTGAGAAATACATTAAGGGGTGACAGGGACATCACATTGCGCTGCACCCTGTGCAGTAGAATGTGTTGCGGGCTGTCTGCGCCAGGGATGGGGTTTGGTCCTCCATCCCTCCTGGGTCCCCCCCAAGCCTGCCATGGGCGCATCCCGCGGCTGGGGGAGTCTTTACTCCCTCTCCTTGTGTGATCTCTCACGAGCAGTTACTATACCTCTCTATCGACAACTCTACGCTTTCCTTTCCTCTTCCTTTTGGTCCCTTGACTACAAGTACGCCACTTACTATAGGTTGCTTTCACCTGTGCTGGCACAAATATATGTACAATAAAATAGTGTCTGGATGTATACCTGGTCTGTTGTGTGATAAAAGCAATAAACAGATTTAAAAAATAAAAATTGAAAAAGGCTCTGGAATCACTGTACCATGTAGCCCATGAACTTGTAATGAAGTGTGTGTTTGCTAAGAAGGGCCCACTTAGTAATCCCTGCCAGTCTTGCAGAATAGGCAGTGCAGCTCGCCCACCATGGTCACCGAGGCATGGTGAAAACCAAGAACCGACTCCAGATGAAAGTCTCGTTCCCACAGATCGGTGAAATGGTGCAGGCTGCAGTGTGATCCTGCCAATGGTGGCAAATCACTGGCTCTCCAGTGGCACCTTTCCCAATACTCACAGAACAAGTTGCCCAGCAGCCCTCGCTATGTGCCAGTCTGGACTTTGGGTGCCGACCCGACAGACGTTATATCCTCGTCCTCATTGACGAATACACCAAGTACCCTGAAATAGAACTAGTGACATCTTAGGCTGCCACTGAGGTCCTCCCTAAACTCATAAAAATGTTAGCCACTCATGGACTCATACAAGAACTTAGAATTGACAATGGACCACAATTTCAGGGCCAGGAGTTTGCTGCTTACCTACAATCCTGGGGTATCAGACACAGGAAGGTGACTCTGCGTCGGCTCCATGCCAATAGAGAAGTTGAACGTTTTATGCGGACTCTTAATAAAGTGATACGAATAGCGCATGTCGACCACCAACCGGTGGATATACCCATTTATACCTTCTTACATGACTAGGGCCAAACTCCTCACTCCACCACTGGACAGGCCCTGTAGCATGCCAGTATGGGGCGAGTCATTACAGACATCATTCCGGACCATCCAACATGGATGCCACTCCCATCGATGATGCAAGGGTGCTCCCATGACACCAATCACAAGGCGAGCATTTCTTGTGAAGCCCTATAGTCAGGCCTTTGCCCTGGTGGCACAGTATTCATTAAGGACTGGCACCGAAGCAGCAGCAAATTCTGGTTGCCTTTTCAATGCCACCCATGGGTTGTAACGTGTCACCGAGGCATAATGATCACCGCCCAGCAAAATGATAAGAAAGTCACTTGGCACATCTCCTTTTTTAAACCTATAGGAGATAACTGTGATGAGAACAATGATCACCCTGTGAACACCTGGACCCTACCTGGTTGTGACACTGCAAGATTCTCAACATTGTGTGCTACTGTCCAGGGAGGTGACCCTCAGAGTCTTAGTCCTACTGACCCCAATACGGATACCCATGTAGGATCAACTAATGGTGCTCAGGAGCCTCTCACAAGCCAGGCAGGCTCTAGTACGCTACCATGCGACAGGAATGTCTGCATGAGGTATTCACTTAAGACACAATCCTGCGCCATCAACTAGGTTAAGGGACTGTTTCATCTGAACTCCAAGTCCTTGCTAAACTCCCCAGGCTGCCCGCCTTCATTTCATACAGCTACTTAGTTATAATGTTTGATAGCTGTGAATGTTTATGTTTTCAGTTAAAGATGAGGAGGGTATAGTGTCATCCACTATCCAGGTCTGTGAAGGGGAATGGCGTGAAAACCCCTGCAGATGTGTATTAACTGGTTTTCCCTGTGCACCACGTACGGTGGGCAATAAAAGGCGATGACTATGGCTGCTAGGCGGCCATGCGCCAGATTCCAACTGAGAACACCGGCTCCGTGTGTTGTAGTATGCAGCGAGCATGGAGTGCATGACTAGGCTGCGTTGGCCACATTAGTGGTAGGCTCTCCCCCCCCCACCAGCTGCTAACATCCCAGTGAGGTGTGGATGACCGAGAACTAGAATTCCTGTCAAAACCAGGCACCTGACCTGAAACACAGATGGCTTCTTCATGTGTATGTGGTTCACTATTTTAGTATATGACCAAACACTCCTATCAAAATGTGATAGACTGGCAGCACCTTTAAATAACAGTTATATAACAATTAAAAAAACAGGTAAATAACCAACATATATACTTAAATAGCAAGAATATTAATAGTAGTTAAAAGTAAGCAATCAAAGCGAAAACCAATAATAAAAGCAATCGCCACTTTAATAAGTCAGTGGTGACAAATCATTAAGTTAAGATATTGTTAGACAAGAATCAGGAAAGACTGCAAAGTGAGGAACAAAAGTCAGTATATTTTAACTGGAAGCTAAAATGTGGACTAGGGTCATACACTACGTCAATCGTGCCTAAAAAGTACCCCCAGGTGGGAAGCTGTGATAGGTTTCCTCATCTACAAACCTCAGGAGGGAACACGGATCTGATTTAGAGCTGGTTCATCAGGGAAAATCACCTGAAAATCTGGTGGAGAATGCACCAATATATTTTTTTCCATCTTATCATTTTCATGGTGGAGAAAACTGTACAGTGCATTCTCCTCTTTATGGTGAATTTCCTCCATAAATTAGAAGTTTTGGTCTTACCTTCTATCTCACTGGTCTCAAGAACAGGTATTTCCCTAAGGTTAGGGATACTATACCAACCTTTTGGTCAAAGGATGTGGAAAATGGCAGATTTGGGAATATGCCTGCTAACAAGTGAGGTGAGCAACAGCTCTGTCTATTAGCTCCAATACAATAGACTTCAGAAGATGGTGTTTTACCAACAAATCACTCTGATGCTGCCACAGTAGAAATTTTGAGAACCCTCAACGTGCCCTTTTCTGGATGAGACAAGAAATAGAAGTTTTATTGGGAGAACCTGTTTAAAAGAACTTCGAACACTCAGATGCACAGACAATGTGTTAAGGCTCGCTCAACAACAGATTCATACTGTATTGAGGATGTGGGCCGCAGCACTTAGAAAGACGAAAGCAGGTGCTTTGACTTGAACTATTATGGAGGAGTAGGAGGTAGAAAAGCATGAAATTATGAGTACCTCTGGTACTCTGTTACTGATGACAGCTAGTCCTGTTAATGATGCTTCCTCTTGATACTCAAAAGGATGCTCAAGAAAAGCAATTTTTTTTTAGGGAACTTTGGATAATTCTATGCAAAAAAATAAAGGGAAACATTTTGAGCCACCAACAGTGGTGCAAGAGGGAGTGATGCAAAGGCCTGGCACACAAACTGATGTTAAAACCATTGGATAAACAGATTCAGAGGACTAGGGAAGGGGCTGCCCAAATGTAACTGCCATAACTAAGGTGGGAAGGAAAATCTGTGTACACCTAGGCGAAGTAAACAAGATGTATTACTCTTTCTCAGCTACAACAACCATAACCCTGGCCCAAATATGAAGGGGAAAAATGGGAAGGACTCACCCCAGCAAACTATAGAAATGCAAAACCTATTTAAGAGCTGAAAAGGCACTATTAAAAGAGCTAAACAAATGGAAGTGAATGAAAGTGTATCTCTACAAGATGATTTAGGCTCTAGTTTGCAGTGGAAAAATGTCACCCTATCCCTCAATTCAGAGGCAACCCCTACAGTTGAGGATCAACTATGTATAAAAACACCTGAATATGTGCTTTCACCACAGTGGCCAGATCTATGGCCACAGCAAGAAAACAAACAGGAGGAGGAGCTGAACAAACAAACCTATATCAAAACAGAGTTGCCAATGCAAAATACATGGGAAACTGAGTTTAGAATTCCAACCCCCTAAGTATCAGCCCTAGAAATCAAAATGTCCTGTACAAAATGGTTGAATAGAAGGACACGTTATTCATCATTGACTCACAAAAATGACCACAAACTCCTTTAAGAACAGTAAGGAAATATACAGTGAAACAAATATATTTTAGGTTTACACAGTTCTCATGAAACAATTCTGGGCAGTTTAGATAACAAAAATCCAAAAGTATGTGTCTCAGTAGAACTTATGAAAACAAGAGCATCACTTCATGTACATGGGAGAAGATCAATTTCATATCAAATCCCTCTCAAAATTCTGCTCACAAATCAATTCCATGGTCTAATTGAAGAGCAAGGCCATAAGGCTTTGAGAGGCTGTAAAGCCAAACAAAATAAGTCAGACTCTAACATAGGTTCCACAAGTATAATGTAATAGGTACAGAAGTGTCCTGCTACAAAGAAACACCCAAAAGCAATGATTCCAAAAAAGGGAAAAGTGGGGAACATGTAGAAGAGTAGAAAAATTACAACGAAAAAATGGTGGAAATGTTTAAATCTACACAGAGCACACTTGTCATTTATTCTGAAATGAGAGAAGACATCAGACTCAACAGAGTAGAATGAGAGTTTGTAGTTGCAAACTTGAAAGTCTCTCAGAAAGACTTTTAAAAAACCAAGGCAAAACTTCATCTGGCTGCGAAGAGGTACAATTAGTGGCAATTAACCAATAAAAAGTTGATAAGGAAGCTACAATGGAGACAGGAAGATTTGAAAAACCGACCTTTCTGCCACAAACTTAGGTTCCTCTGTGTGCAAGGAGAGATTGAAGGGAGTGGATTGATACAAAATTTCATGAAAAGTTTAATCAAAGAATCTGTTTTGTTAACATCAAAAAATAAATATAAAGGGTTAGATCACTCAAGCTCAGTGAAGCGCATTTCAAAAAACAAAAATTGGAGCGCCTCTGCACAATACTGCTATTTTTTCAAGAATACAGATTTAAAGAACACATTTTAGAAAAGCAAGGTTGCAAATACCTTTTGAAGTTTAACTTCTTGGGTGGTGTGTTGTATTGCTACCGAGAGTTTTTAGGAGCACTCTTACCCTCCATTTACTGGAGAGGGGGAGTTACAGGATTCAGATGTTTTGGGCAGAGGTGTTTCCTACCTGTTCCTTACCATGCCCTAGGCTCTGTCCTCTAGGCAGGACACCCCTGTTTATGTGATGCTCTGTGTGCAAGAAGGTGGCAGAAGCCACCCAGATACATAAGCATGTCCAGATGCAGAGCTGCAGCAAACTGATCAAGTGAGATCTGATGGAGCGATATATCATCTAACCTGGCTCTATTAATCATAAAACATAACCTTTAAACACAGTGAGGTTCACTTTGTTGTCAATTATTTCAAACAGAGGTTGCCTTATGATTAAAAGTTGAGTTTTCCCCAAGGGATGGTGGCTTTGAAAGGTCATTAGCACCAGAGAAGTTATGAAATACTTAACTTTGTTAGGTCAACACCGTTCCTTTAGTTTTTAGTAAAAGTACAGTGTTTTGGACATATTTTTAATCCTTTATAGGCATTCAACTATCTCTACAAATACCTCTACATAGTTTTAAGGGCTAGACAGATTTTTTCCAGTTCACCGTGTGCTGTTTAAATGATAAGGTTGCTTATAATAATGCAAGTACTATTTTCACTATGAAGAGATGTTAAAATAAATATCATTTTTTTCCAGAATGATCTAAATTAATTTCATAATTGTATATTAGAAATTACATCAACATTAGGAGAAATGTATAGCTTGCCATATTACTGCATTGAAAAAACAAATATTCACAAATCCAATAGGTCTGGCTTTGCCTTAAAGTTTTCATAAGTATGTTAATTATCCTTTGAAGACGCATAGACACACAAAAATCACACCAGCAGTCTTGTATTTTTCCTGTGGCCAAACACAAAGATTTTTAAGGGCCGCACAAATCTGGTACCCAAATAACGATGGGGACACACTATCACTTGATCAGTCAAGCTTCCGAATTTGCTTGTCAGGAAGACGTTTCTATATATGCATTACTGGTTTACAGATCAATAATAGGTGTTTAGGTGATGATAATAAAGTCAGAAAAAGGTCCAGTTCTTCAATAATCTGCAACTCAACCTTAAAAAGTAGACTTAAAGATCCCTACGCTAATGAAGGAAGCTACAGTTTAGACTTTTATTGTTGCACACATGACAATTGTGATCATTCAAGCAAAGTGTTTAAAGTTTATGAAAGTGGGTGGCCATTTTGTAACTCTATGACAAAGCAGAATCACTGCGCAATGGCAATGTTGTGTTATCAGATTATTCTATAAAGAGGGGGGGTGGCCAACTAGATGGCAAACTAACACTTTCCTTGCCGGCTCTGCCACCTCCTTTTCCTAATCCTGCTATAATCCTGTGCTCATCTTGCCATCCGAACACGAAATACACAACTGGACTCTCAGGGCCTGCAGCAGAGCGGGCTGCAAGACGTTTGGAGCCGCTTAGACCTGTTTGGGAGCAGATAGCTTCCCCGACTCATGGGCACGGTGGGCACCCTCAAAATGGTGGAGAGGAAGGAGAGCACTGAGGGTGAGGTGCTAGCAAGGATTGATGTTTCCCTCCGACAAAGCTCGATGAGCTGAACATCGGATCCCGAATTAGGTTTGTGGTGAACTGCAGAGTCAGCTGAGTTCGTCACTGGGGTGAGTCTGACTGGAGTGCATGCATAGGAGGGGAAGACAATAGGAATGATCCGGAGCAGTGACTCACCTCCCCGAGCTACAAATCCTACTCACCTGTTGAGGATAGATGTGGCCCTGAGTCCTGCCCAAGGAGCTGTGTACAGACATGGTGGAAGGGAACTGCCTGCGAGGTTCATCAAGACGTGTCTCCCTAGATGCAAAGACTGGAAGAGGAGCCCTTGTGCCAAGGTCAGAGGCCCCATGGGTAGTGGATAGCTACTGGTTCAGTGTTCACAAGTGGAGCAGTGGTGAGGCAGAGTGCTCAGCGAGACAGGGGGACAGTGTGGAGGTCTCACACGGGGATGTGTGAGGAAACCTCCCTCTGCGAATTCTGTGACATGGGAGCCGCGGGAGGACAGTGGTTAATGCCACAGTGCCTTGATTCTGAGGTACTAGCTACCTGGGGGAAAAAACTGCAGTGCAGAAGAGAGGACCATTCAGAACAGGCCGCAGGAGTGGAGGAACTCTGAGGGGGTGATCCATCCACCCCCTGTTCTTCCTTTGGCAGTAATCCGCCGCTGTGAGGGTGGCAGAGAGAGGTGAGGCCCTCCAGATATCTGGTGATTCTGAAGGATAGGCCGAGCGGATTACCAGCCTACAAGGATGTCAATGAGACTGAGCCTGAAAGCATTGACATCCCTCCTGAGAGGTGAGAGACACTGCGCACAGGGGCAGGAGGGATGCCACATGACTCACAGACACCTGGCCATAACCAAAGATGACATCACAGTGTAGTCCTTATCAGTAACTGAGAATGGTAATTCCAGGAACAAGGTGGCTGCACTAAAACAAAGGGCCTGCTAGACCTCACAACTAAGAGGAACAGTGATGTGGATATGACAAACGCACTGACACCAGTGAGGCACCAACCAAGCTGTCCCCCTGGATACACGACAAAACCATGGGCTTCTCAATGTTCTCAGGATGGGGGTAACTGACACCAACGGTGTTGCAGAAAAGGAATTGCATCCTATGAGAGTTGAAAGGTGATATACTTCCTCCCCCCGACAACTCTCTGAGGGTACTGCAAAGATGTAGCGCCCCTGCCTCACAATCTCCCACTGATGCAACTTCCATGACACCTAACTAACATGGGCAAGGAGAAAAACCCCAAACAACCAAAGCAAGTCAAAATGGACCTGGACACCAAAGTGATAGGTCCAAAGGCTGGCTCAGAAGAGGAGAAAGCCAAAATGCCCACACACCACAGAACTCCTGCAGGGCATACACACTTCAAAAACAAACCTAGAAGGGGAAATAGAAGAGGCCTGCTCTGAGGTCACCCTACTCCGCCAAGGTCTCTGTAATATCTCCGACAGAGTAACCCAAGCTCAAAGTAGAATATCAGAAGTAGAAGATGGGATGACTACCCTCCGAAATGAAGTCACTGAACTGCGAGCGACCCTGAAAGATGTGACCTGGAGGTTGACGACCCTGAAAATCATGTGAGGAGAAACAACCTACGCTTCATCTGTTCTCTGGAGGAGGTCAAAGGCTCCAGTGTGGTGTCCCGTCAGGAAAAATGGCTGAATGACTCTCTACCGGCATCTCAGTTTTCCTCATGCTTTGTGATAGAGTCAGCCCACAGAGCACTGAGCTCAGAAATCGATCAGGGGCTGTCACAGTGGTATAGTAAACAAACAATGGCTGGGGACGCCACTTCCAATAAGACGCCAGACCTCCAAGTCCTGTCTCCCATCAGACACAGAAGGAAGAATGACCCAAAGGGTTTAAAAGAAGACACAAGGTAAGATCTGAAGAGATGCTACAGCTGTCCTATCTGACCATTAGCACTCTATTTACTCCAAAAAGGCCCACCCTTTACTGGCAGAGATAGCCAATCTAGAGGCAGACTCCTTGTCCCGAATATCCCTGGAACCTGGACTAGACACACTACGAGATGAAAGAGATGACTGATCAAGTAGACTAGCCGGACGGAGCCATGAGGGATAAGAAGTCGGTGGGGTGCATGCCCCTCGAGGTATTTGTGGTGACACTTGGAGGAGTATTCCTGCCCTCATTTTTTGTTTTCATACCCCACAGGTGCAATGCTAACTAATTTGTAACCAAGTTGAGGGGTTTTAAGAGTTACAGGGTGGAAGTTTTTTGGGGGAGGGGGCAACAGGCCTCCCTGATCTACCTGCAACACAGTTGTCATGTTCATGAAAAGGTGTAAGTGTGTAGGAGGTAAGGGAGTTTGGGGGGGATGAAGGGAGTGGCTGGGGTTAGTTGGGGGGAATAAGTTGTTTATACATGTGGAAAGGAATAGGAATGCACACAGACACAGTTGTAGAGACCAATACACAGAGTAACCAGGCACCAACAGAAAAGACTGAGTGGGATAGACGTGTCAGATGACAAGAGGTGCTCCATACTGTCGTGGAATGTAAACGGCCTAGAGAATAAGATCAAAAGAGGGCTGGTGGCCGCATGCTTCAAGAGATTGAACACTTACATGGTCCTCCTACAAGAGACAGACCTATGGGGCTCCCATTGGAGATTCCTTTGTAGAGGGGCCTATAAGACACTGGCACATGTGGGATTCACAAAGAGCTCTCGAGGGGTTGCGATCCTGGCCAGGAAAACTCCCCCATTTACCATGTGCTGACCCCCAAAGAGTCATATGTGGCTGTCAAGAGAATGTGGAGAAGGACACACACAACACTGGTTAGCGTGTATGCTCCCCCATAACTACAAACCCAAACTTTGGACAAAATGGCTGAGATACTACTGGAGGTGGACTCCCTTGGGAATATAATCAGAGGTGACTTCAATGATTTCAATGATTTAGTAAGCCCCCATCTAGACTGTACTAGTTCGACTTCGGGGACACGCGGGGAAGACAACACTGGCAGGATATGTGGCAACCCTGGGGCTGTTGTACTTGTGGAGCTGAAGCCACCCTACTGACCATACTTACTGCCCACAAGGTCTTCTCCAGAATAGACTATATTTCCTCAGCAGGGGAGGTAGAAGAGATAGAGAAGGCCACTCACTGTTGTGGATTACAATTGGGATTTGATTGCTTAGGTCGAGATCAGGTTGGAGACTCAATGCCTGGGAGTTAAGGGACAAGATTGTTGCCCAGTAAATTAGAGTAGACACAGAATTATATTTCAACAGAAACAAAGACTCAGGATCAAAATCATGGAAAGTGGCGTTGCACCTAGTGCAGCGCCACTTTCCCTGCGCCCCTTAGCACCCCTCTATTGCCACCATTTGTGGGCCGTATTTACAATAGGGTGCACCATGGTACAGGGTAGAGAGCGATAGCATAATTTCTCATTACGCTTTTGATGTACTCTGCAGGAGTAGCGCCAACATGTTGGCCCTACTCCTGCAGAGTACATAGACGACCATTCTAACGAATGGAAGCCCCCTCTTAACGCCTGCTCTTGAGCAGGCGTTAAAAGTGCCGTAAAAAATGGCGCAAGGAAATCATGAGATTTCCTTGCGCCATTTTTCCGGCTCCCCTAATGGAAGAACACTCCCTTTGCATACATTATGCCTGGCGCAGGCATAATGTATCGCAAAGGGTTAAAGGGTGGCGTAATGCATGCATTGTGCCACTCTGTAAATACAGCACCGGGACTTCGGCCTTGTTAGGCCACATTAACGTAAAAAATAATGACATTTAATGTGTTGAAAGGTGGCGCTAAGGGCATTATAATTATGCCCCTCAGTGTCATCGACCGTCACACTTCGGGAGGCCTACAAAAGTGTACCGAGGGGCAGGGCACAAAACAGTATAGTGCACAAAAAAGAAGAGAGAGGTATGTGAAATTGAAGCGATTGATGCAAAACTGATGGAGCTGGAGGGACAACCTGGGGTGACCGCAAACCTCTCTGCATTACGCACCATCGTGATACTTCACACAGAATATCAGCCCACCAGAAGGCCAAAGCATAGATCCTGGCTACAGGATGTCACCTGTATGATGCAGGTGGTAAAACAGGGTGGCTATTGGCATGGCTGGCCAATAAGAAGGCAGAGGCGTGATGTGTGCACACCATATTGGGAGGAATGACAACCCCTATATTACTGCCAGGGAGATCGCAAATGAGTTTGCCTGATAATATGCAGAATTCTATAAAGCCTGCCCACTAGCTGACCCTCCCCAGATAAAAGACTATCTTGACAGGGTGCAGACCCCAACCCTGACTGAGGAGGACTGCCTAACTATAGAGGAGGATATCACCCTCTTGGAGATGCTTATGTCTATATACAAGTCAAAACCAGGGAAAAGCCAGAGCTCAAATGGAATATCGGCAGAGCTCTTTAAGAGAAATGCCGGGATACTGAGCCCATACCTGCTTAAATTATTCATGGAGGCAGAGGAGATGGCATTTTCCCCTGGATCTTCGGAGTGCCACAGTAGTTGTGATTCATAAGCATGGGAAAACCATAACAAAATGTAGCTCCTATCACCAAAACTCCCTCCTGAACATCGAGAGCAAATTTTTGGCCACTATACTCACCAGGCGGATCCTAACAGTCATACTATTCAACAGGCCCTTGTGAGATTTGGATTTGGTCCTAAATTTCATGCTGGTATAGACCTGCTCTATACAGATCCAGTAGCTCGGGTGAGGGTGAATGGGAAGTTATCTGCTGAATGCCCAATTGAGAGGGGCATAAGGCAGGGGTGCCCTCTGTCCCCCCTGCTGTTTGCCATTGTGCTGGAACACTCAGCCTATATAAACCAATCACATCTAGAAATCACATCACAGTGTATAGATAGAGGGAGGAAGATACGGGGGACGAACAGATCTCACTATGCCGATGACATCCTGCCATATGTCACATGTCCGTATACAACTCTCCCCGGAGTGTTCCATGTCTTCAAGTAATATGGGGCGCATGTGGGCTATAGGATTAATTGGGACAAATTCATCATATACCCAGTAGAAGGTCTCTTTGACGCACAAGCCATCCCAGGACAATTGCACATAGATAAAGATGGATTATGATATCTGGGCCTACACATGACAATGAACAGGGAAGATAGCCTGGACATTAACATTAGGAGAGTACTAGTGGACTTCCACGGAGATGTACAAGATGATAACTCTCCCAAAACTCCTGCATATTCTACAAAATAGATACCACAAGATCCTGGAAGAAATGTTTGTCAAAATAGAAGGGGAGGGTCAGAACTTACACTGAATTGGGGGACACCTTAGGATGGTGGTGAGTACACTACAGAGCAATCAATACAATGGAGGAATCCCCTTTTAAACATAACATCACTGAGTACACTACAGCACAACCAATACAATGGAAGTATCGTCCTTCCAGACATAAGAACCTATTATTGGGCAACCCATTTAATAGTAGTCATTGAATGGGGACACATACCTGGCGATCACCCGACATACGCTAAAAGAACACCATTATGAACTCACCCATATCTCCACTCCCTCTACAGTGGGACGAGATCAAAGAAGCTACTGTCAGCAACACAGATGACTATAGACACCTGGAAAGGGATGTAAAGGTGAATGAGAAGGGATGTGCGGGTTACCCAAGAAACTCTCTTATGGATAGGAACCCATCTGAAAGAAATTGGGAAACTAAGGGGCTTCAAGGCATTGGATACCATGAGATTTCTAAACTGGGACATCTCATAGAAAACGGAACTCTGATTCCCTTCAGTTCCCTCAAGAGAGACTGCCAACTTAATGCAACACAACACTTCAAATACCTCCAACTCAAACACACCTGGAAAGCCGAGGGACTTGACATAGAAAATATTCCTGAATATGGACAGCTAGAGGGGAGACTGCTCATAGGAGAGATAGAAGCGAAAGCGGTGTCATGGACCAATAGGGCATTCGGCTCAGGTGCGGCCGCGGTCCGTGGCGGCCAGAAGGGCTGCGCCCCTGCCATTCTTTACTTTTCCAGAGGTCCCAAATTGGGCAAGGGGCCTCGGCGACTGGCGGGCGAGGCGTGCCCTCACTATATTCCTGGACACCTCCCCTCACACCCCTCACTTACCTCATGAGTCTGTCCTTTTTTCCTTTATTCTTTTCTTTTTTCTTCTTGTCTTCCTGTATTTATGCACTCTTCCAGCTGCCATGTTCTTTCTTCGTCCCAGCATGACTTCTTTCTCCCTGCATGCCTTAGGAACCTTTTCTAACATGGTGTCTTTCTCTATGTTTCTATGATTTATTTCCAATCCAATATGGTGCTTTTCTACTTCCTGTTGGTCACTTCCTGTTCTTGGGTATATAAGGTGAGTGATTCTTGTTCTCCTTGCGCTGAAACACTTCCTTTGGTGATGATCTTCACTCCTGACTCTTTCTTCGCCAGTTATATTTTTTCCTAGCCTGTTCCAGCTTTTTCCAATACTACTTTTGTCCTGTTGGAAAGATTGACCTTTTATATATTTTTTTGGTTTTGTTCCACGGAGCTCCTGCTTAGAGGTTTTTTCCCTTTTGGGCTTTCCCCTCTAGGACTCCTTCTGGAGGGCACGGACTGCTTTGCGTTCCCTCTGTCGGCAGCACCGTAGCTACCAGAAAGGGCCGCCCCTACCTGGGTCAAGGCAGAACCTAAAAAATATCAAGACCTCTCTGCAGTTCCAGTGGGTCAAAGACATAAACGACGAGTAGTCCGTGACATAATAAAAACAGGTCAGACATGTTGACGACACTAAGGGCAAGATGGGAGAAAGAGGTAGAACACTTGGACAATAAACTCTGGGAGGCAGCCCTGATGCACCCGAGGGATGCCGCGAGCAAATCTAGGTTGAGATTGATCCAATTTAAGATACTCCACACAACGTATTATGATAGGGCCCACCTACATAGATTTGGCAGGGCAACCTCCCCCAGTTGTCTGTGATGAGGAAGAGAGAGGGAGTCATTCATACACACATTGTGGGAACGCCCCAACATTAATTTATACTGGACTGCCATGGTGGAGCAACTCAATCGAATATTGGGAGAAACATTGCCATTCGACCCTGAA
The DNA here is from genome assembly GCF_031143425.1 of Pleurodeles waltl. Classification (NCBI taxonomy): domain Eukaryota; kingdom Metazoa; phylum Chordata; class Amphibia; order Caudata; family Salamandridae; genus Pleurodeles; species Pleurodeles waltl. Next base: position 603,887,355 of record NC_090449.1, read on the forward strand.
TATATCCTGCTGGGCATACCCACGGATGTAGATAATCCCCAAGCCAAGCTTCTGTTTAGCAATTTGGGCTAGTAGTGGCAAAACGGGACATGGCTATATACTGGGTCAGCCAAGAACTCCCTACCTTCTGGGAATGGAGAACAGGGATGGATCTTTATATGGCAGCTGAAAAAGTCACCTATAAGGCCAGAGGGTGCCTGAAGAAGTTCCATAAGATATGGGTTCCCTGGGTAAAATATTATGGTATTGACATGAGTGACAATAAGGAACTGCCTCAACCCATGCAGTAGCTGTGATGGATAATGATCAATGGTGCCATTTACTGCCTGATTTCTGCAAGATCGGTACGAAATTAATGATACTACCTTGTGCTCTTGTAACCTTTAAACAACTATGCATCCACTCCCATGTGATTATGGTTTATTGGTGTGTTGTTAGGCACTCTCTGTTGTTTTCAGGAAACTTTAATAAAAATATTTGAAACAAAAAAAAAATGTCCTAAAAAAGGTCTCATTCTATTGTGAAGGGTGACACCTGAACAGTTGAGATGTAGACCAGGTCAGTTCGAGAGGCATAAAAAAGGAAACGTTTGCTGTAATTAGACAGCTCTTTAATATTCTCCATTCTAAATGACTTGTTGATGAAATCTTGAAAAGTAGATGGCATTTTCAGAAGTAAACCTTGCCTAGTACTATATATAACTTTTATTACGCAAAGCCCTAAAATTCAGATACACAAGCTTTGTAACAACAGAGGCTATTATTACCCAATTAAACACATTTTGCCCCTTATGTGGAGCATGCTATTAAATCTAGTATCAATATCCGGCTGTGATAATATTGTTTATGTGAGACATTAGTGCCATATCTAAAGGTTGTCTGGAAAAAATTGAAATTACTTCTGTTGTCATTGTTACCAGCAATCGCGCCCACATTGGTATGGCCATGGTTTCGGTCAACATTTAGCTGTCAGCAAACAATGCCATAATTAGCAAGTCGTTTCACTATAATTACAGTCACTAGGAGGATATCAAGAAGCGGTATCAGTATTCGATTACTGGCCGTTTTTTCTGCTGGCAGGTTTTAAAAAAAGACGTTCTACACTTTCAGATGGATGAACGTCTGAGACAACTCTGCTGAAAGGCAGTCTTGTGAATTTCAAGCTACACACATTACTACATCAAGCCCTTAACCCACTCATCTATGTTATCAGCTTTTCTCACTGATAATATCTGATTGTTTTCTTTGTAAACAGTGCTATCAGCTTTCTGTAATTTGCAATATCTGTCGCTAATTAAAACAGCTGTCTGCAGTTGATGCATACAGGCTCTGTGAAGAAACCGAGATGCTAAAGGCAAATGAAGCGAGCTAACGACAGGAAACATCAATTTAATCTCTAATTAAATCTGGAATTTACATTTACACGATGATGAATATAGCGATGCATTCAAAATATGGACTAAGATATTTTTAAACTGTACGTGCTATGGGCCCGATGTACGAGGCATTTTTGCGGTCGCAAAAGGCGAAAATAACCATTTGCAACTGCAAAATGACAAGATAGAATGTACCATCCCTATTTTGCGAGTTGGTACGCAGTTACTGACTCAAAAAAATGGGGATTGAGACTCGCCAATAGGAAGGGGCGTCCCGAGGGACTTCTTCCTCCTCTGAAAAAATGAAAGAAAACATTTCAATTTCCTTTTTGAAATGCATCCTGTTCTTCTTTAAGGAAAACGGGCTTAATTTAAACAAAAAAAAACTGCTTTACTGAAAAGCAGTCACAGACAGGGTGGTCTGCTGAGCCCAACAGTCCACAATCCCTGTGAGTGCCACCATTCCCAAATGGGTCGCAAGTTGTGACCTGCTTCATGAATATTATTGAGGTAGGTCCCTTGCGACCCATTTGGGAATCTCAAACAGTGTGGTTCACACTGTTGTACGTTTTGTTTTGTTACTCGCAATTTGCGATTCACAAACGGATCACAGATTGCGAGATGCAAAACAAAAGATCATACATCGGGCCCTATGTCCTGTAACTGAATTTTTTCATGTATAGTTGAATGTCACTCACTACTGTATGAAGTTTACTGACCTTATTTTGTCAATGTTCTTTCCCTACACAACCTTCTCCGCACGACCATATGGATATTTATAATAATCAGGGGTGTAGCATTCATTAAAGCTATAACACGTACAGTGGAATGCCCACGGTTGTTAGGGGCATAATGCACTTCATTTATGGCTGCTTTTACTACTCAGCAGCGTGTGGAATAGCTCATATTCATTGCTTGCATCAGGGGACGTAGTGGCCAAAAAATGATTGAGTAGAATGAGTCCCCAACTAATTACCAGTATCTGAGCTTAATTCAAGCATTTCACCCATCACTTTTTGTTTTGAGATGCCATAAGGGCGGAGAGTAAGTCCACAAATGGGCCCATGTTCACTATGCAATGGGTCTCAAATTGCACCTCACTAATCAGGGGCAGATAGGCTGAAGCCAGTCTGGGGATGATTGTGTTCCCATCTAGATGGGGACCTGTCCAGGTAGTTTTGGTTTGGTGTGGACTGTTACCTTTATAGATGGACCAAGTCTATTTTGCATATGACTGTTATCTATTTGGAGAGCAACAGGCAAAGCATGATGGATTGGAACGTAGCTCAAGTAATTACCAGTGGCTTAGATTAATTTAAGCATTCAACTCATCATCTCTTATTTGTTTTCATGCAATGTGATCCACACCAGGATCTCTGCACCACTGCAATCAAGATGACGGATGTGCTTTGATTGTGCTTCCGACCAGCCTTACCATCCTCGGCTATCATACCTGCTGTGCACTGCCCCAGCCTTTGAAGACCCGTATGTGGCCCTGGGGAGCTGGCCGAGCAGTGACCAGGCTATCTTTGAGTCCACGCCAGGGACTCTGATGGAATTCTTGGCGGCAGTCAATGGTGGCTGGTGCAGGTGTCCCTTCCAGCACAAAAACAATCATCCCCACAATGCAGGCACCCTTGCACCATGGTGCAAGGGTACCTGCGTTGGTGCATGGCAGCAATTTGTTCACCAGTGCAGGGAGAGAGGACAGAAATGCACTGAATCCTGTAGATATGGTGCATTTCTGCCCTTTCCCTGTGGCGCAGTGGCGCAGCAAGGCACCACCCTGCGCCACGGGCCTTGTAAATGAGACCCTAAGGGCATTTATGAGTCCGAAGCGGCACATTGCACCACCTGAGGGTCATTTCTTTTGACGCTGAGAAGTCACAGTGTGCAACCTATACTTACAAGGCCATGCAAAGCCACCTTGCTTCGCTTTTCATGGCCTTGTAAATATGGACCCCTTTCACGCATAACACTGCATGAAAGCGGCATTCCATGGGTGTTGCTGTGGGTGTTCCCACAGCAACACCTATGTAATCTGATGGAATCTGACGCATTCCAAGATTTACAAGTGCTGGGAATGTGTCAGATTCCTACCCACCTCAGGGGTGGCGTTAAAGTGGCTCAACGGGGTGAAATAACATTATTTCTCCCCATTTTTATGGGCGAGCGCAAAGCACTTCGTCCATTCTGTAATCTCTCTTTGGGCTTCAAACCACGCCCATGTCACGTCAGTCACTTCCATTGGTTCGTGGGCTTGCCTTTTAAAATCCACTTGCTTTCATTTGTGAAAGGCATGCATACGTCATGCCTTTTCAGGTGTTTAGCCCACCTACACAGCACCGGTAAACTACTACATACATCGAAGGCTCGATGTTTTCAGTCTGGGTCCAGACTACTTTATCTGTTTATTTTCCACTCAGCGCGATCTCGCTGCATTGTACATAGCGTGATCGCGCTGCGTTTTGTTTTTCTTTACAGAGTTAATAGCTCTAACTCGAGCAAATGCGAGACCCGTTGAATTGAAAATGCTTGTTACTCTTTCAATTTGTGCTGCATTCTGCCATGAATGATTGTTTATGTGCAGGATGGTGTCTCTTCCTGCACATAAACAATCATTCCTGCAGCCCAGGCACCCCTGCACCGCCCTAGGCTGCAATTTGTACACCAGTGCAGGGGACTAGGGCCGGATTTTGATGCAGGGCAGCGCAACAAAAAGGCATGCAGCGCTGCCCCGCCCCATAACTTATTAAATGAAGCCCTAAGAGCTTAGGACAAAAACTAATCTATTCATGAAGAAATAGAAAGTACTCGCAAGAAACCCAGTGGATTTGATCCATTTGACCATTGAGGTAAATGCTCCCACCAGGTAGGGACCATCAGGCCCCAAGTTCACAACTTGTTAAGGCATCTAAGCCATTCATCCTTCTGTGGTCACTAAAGTAAATTGGGTAATAATAAAAATGATTATTTGTAGCGCTTGAAAACGGCAACACTTTCGTGATAAGCATTACTTTTAAAGCAAGTTATTATTGTGCTACCTCGGCCAGTAAAGCTGGTCAGGCTTAGTCAACAGGGGTCTCAGTGCAGCAGCAACGCAAGTAGGGCAGTGTCACACCTCGTATACAGACAGTCAACATGTGTCATTGTCTGTTCCAGGTGTCCTTTCACTGTCCCTCTCTCCCTTACTCTGGACACTACCATACATGAACAAAATGTGGAGTAGGAATGCATTGTCCTTGTAACCTGCTGAGGCAGAATTATGTGAAAACACAATTAGCTAGGGCCGTATTACATTAATATTGTACAGGGGCCAGTTTGATTAAGTTGGGTGCACCCGGTGCAAACCGAGACTGTGCACCACATTACTAAAATAAAATGTTCTGCATCCAATGCAGGTGCATCCAATTCCGGAGCTGCAGCTTGAAGGGCACTGGTTTGCGTTTTAATGCAAGGGTATTGCGCTGTGTTTGCAGAGGGAATAAATAGGTAAGTGCTCCCAGGAAGGTGTAGTGTGCACCTGCATCAGTCTGTGAGGGAGAGTGGTGGGGCAAGTGCCTGGAACCCCTTTATCCCCCTCCCAAGGGGTGTCCTCAGGGCACACTGACTGCGTGCTGTTTCATAAGAGGCAGTAATCAGTGCACCACCTCCTACACATACCACCAATAGCTTTTTTACCTATGTGACCGCATATGTAACATGGAGTGACCACACAGGAAAAGGAGCTCTCTCATTTCCATGGAGGTAGGCCCCCATGAAAATGAGGCAATGCCCCTTTGCGAAAACACATGCCTAATATTTGTGCCTGCAAGATCCATGTTGAAGATGGACCACTCAAGCGCCTGTGGTCCCTTCTGGAAGACCTGAATCAAAGCCATGATTGCGGAAGACAGTGCAGCCGCAGGAGGCCGAGAAATTGATTCAATATACAATATAAAAAAAACCTGTGACTTAATATGTGCAGTCATGATATCAAACTGACAGGCTCAGTAGAAGCTCACACAGTACGAAGCTGGGATTTCAGGAAGATCTGGATTTAGTGGTTTCAATAGGATTTTGAAAGGAATAGCTCCTGAGTGCGAGGAGGGCGGTTGGGTTAAGTATATAGATAGCAATATATCACTGCTTTTATTCGAGGATCAGGAGTAAATGTCTCAGTATGAGACTGGTGGCGAAGGGAAAGGAGTAAGAGATTACAAAATAAGACTTATGGCACATTGTGCTTAAATAAGGGGGTCTCCTTAAGACACTGGAAGGATCAGCTAAAGAGTATATGTGTGTAAAGAGACAAGGATATTAAACTACTGGTGCAGAGGTTCAGGAGTAAGGACTTGGCATCTTCATACTCAAGAGCTGGGATCAGGCCATGATAACAGATTGGAGGGTGCGGGGTCAGGAGTAAAGGGTTACACTTTTAGAACTTGTGGAAAATGAGGCTCAGGTGTAAGAGGATGTAATATGAGATTGTGGTAAGTGGGCTCAGAAGTAATAAGTCACCATAAGAGACTGGTGGTGCAGGAGCCTTAAGGGCAAAAGGGCTCAATATGAAATTGGATTGGAGGCCTGGAGGTCAAGATATGATGATATGAGGATGGGATAGCACTAATGAGGAATAGCGTTCTCGACTACTTTGAGAGTCAAGGAAAATGGCTCAGAAAAAGTGTGGGGGGGCAATAAACAAATTCTCAGGTAGAAATAAGGTTGCAGTAGGAGACTGGGGTTGCGAGCTTAAAAGAGTACCGGCACCTGGCATTTAGAGATGTTCGAATTAACTTCTTTTGAATACTCATCGACCTATGCACCGTATCCTTGCCACCTCAGAAAGGGAGTGCGAAAATCACCAAGCAATCTAAACTGACATTCACATCACACTCTAAAAAACAATAGTAAAAAGACAGGTACTCCGCATACCGGATACTTGAATGGGTTAGGACTGAAGGATACAAGGCCTAAACCCCCACTTTGAGCAGCCTCCTGAGCCTCACTAGTGTATTATCAGACTTTCAAACATTAAACAGCACCAAGACGGAGCTCAGCCAGTAAAAACAAATAGATACATAAATAAATACATATATAAACAAACAATAGAAAACTGGAGGTTCAAGGTTGTTCTTAAGACCCCTCCCTTACGGTGATACCTATCAAATGCCAGGGTGGCTGAATAACAAGGCTGACTTGATTCCACCTCGTGTCTCCTTCTTCCACAACCATACACGTCTGTGTCTTTTTCTCTCTCTCGCAGGTTCTTCTTCGCTGGCCCTGCCTTCTCCCTTTGTCACTGTTTTCCTGCATTTCCCTTCCCCAGCATCTGCAACGACTGGCACAAAATTGCTCACTGGTTGTTGAAAATGGTGACGATTGTTACAAGAGGTAAGCATGCATAACCATCATTAACAATCATTAACATTTCCAATCATAATACAGTATTCTACAAAAAAGATCTCGCTCCTGTGTTTTACAAATGTTCCGGCCACAATGAATACATTATTTCCATAAATCAGAAAACTTAAATTTGGCCACACCCCTACCTTCTTTGTATTCTCTGGTAAAAGCTACACAAACACCACCTGCTCAGCGCACTGTAACAGTTCTTCTTTGTCTTCGGTGACGACCTGCAGCAGCTAAAACGCTTTTCAACGGGAGGAGTAGATTTTTTTTTTAAGAAGTGTTCCGAACAGCGTCTTAGAGTTTACTCTATCGTGCCCTTCCCATTTTGCATACCAAAGACACTGCAAAATCATGCGGTGCGAGTTGTACCCCATGCAACAGGCACTCTTCTCTGCCTCTCCTGGAAGATTCGAGATACATCTGGACAAAGTCCTCCGGTTAAACCTTAGTGAGATATTACAAGTTAGTACTTTCAGCTACATTGCATTTGCTTCCATTTCTCACCACAGTGTGGAGGAAGGGAACGTGCTCATGAATACATATTGAGTGAGGAAAACAGGTCCTTGTGCCCTGAAGGTGACCCAGTTAATCACTAGAGAGTGACAGGGGCCAACGAACGAAAGAGGAACTGAAATTTGCATCATTGAAAAACAACTTAACGGGGATGGCAAAGAAAGAACATTTTAAGGTGTTTACTGGGAATATAGTTAGGAAGTGGTTATTTTTTCTGCTATTTCGGTGGTAACCTACTACATACCTGAAAATGTCACTTTTTCCAACTGCTGGAATAAATCAAAGACATTTGCTATTATACATATTGGCCTATGCTACATCATATGTTATGATGTAGTTTTTTCAGTCACACATATAAGCTCATTTTTGGCATCCTGTCAGCTGAGCCCCCTTTTTAGGTTGAGTGCGGAAGCGCTCTAACCAGTTGTAATCTATCTGTGGGCTTTTAAGCACGCCCACCGCACACCCATCACTGTCACTATCACTCATTCGTCGGCATGCCTTTCAAAAATCCTTTTTTATCATTGGTAAATGCTTTACATTTGTCCCTCCTTGAGGCCGTTTTGTTATATTGCCTTGGCCATCCACCCTGTTACATGGATAATTGCATGTCTGCAAAGATGTTTCACTTCGAGCAAACTTCTTTTACCTTTTGTGTCTCTCCTTTGTGCTCCTGGCGGTCGTGGCGCTTTGAATCGTATAGCTAATGTCAACTGTTTTAGTTTTCATTTTCAATTTCTATGGCACGAAAAGTCCAGTTAGGAATTTACAACACAAATAGCTATTTTTAAAGTTTAAAAGAAAGTTTATTAATAGTTAATACAATAATCAAAATATTTAAATACATTTGATGGTATGAGTAAAAAGTACAATAACAGTTCAATTGCATGAGAAAATACTCTTTGAGAAAAACAATAGACTTATGAATGCATTTCAAGGTGAATATATATGCATTATTTTTAAATAGATATACATAGGAAATTATAAAAATATAGGTAAGTACATTAAGTGTAATGGAAAACAATACATGGAGGTTTGGAAACCTCTTCATTTCTAGGAAAATGATTACGCAAAGAGTAGGCCAAAGAGTTTAGGTAATTTGTAATGGCCATCCATAGCAAATCTCGTTGTTTAGCAAGGGATGAGGGGGAAACATAAGCTATATCTAGTCTATGATCATAACATACACCATCCTACCAAGCTTGAAAGGATAATTTAGAAGAATCATTCCAAGTTTTAGTAATTTGTTGAAAAGCAACAGCTAATAAATACATTTAAGATTAAGATATTTCTTTTTTGATAGTGAGACCATTCCTCTGAAAGACTGCCCAAAACTGTATTTGCATAACTTAAGGTAATTTGAGTATTGGAAATAGTATTTATTTGACTCCATACTTTAACCCAAAATTGAAATGTAAAAGGACAATCAAAAAGTATATGTTTAAGACCTGAGAACAGCCTGTTACAAGACCAACAAGGGGATGGAAAACTAGAATTCATTTTATGCAAAAATGATGGTGTGAGTAATAATCTATTATATATAAAAAATAAAGTTTGAATTGCATGAGCTGCTCTTGAGGATTCTCATATTTTAATCCACACCTCATTCCATAAACAAGTTGAAAATGAAGTGCCCAAATCTTTCTTCCACTGCAATTCTATTGTAGATTTAGGTCTTTCATCAGGAGAAGCAGTAATTACTTGATAAATACGGGAAGCTGATGGAGACTGTAATAGAAGATTCTTAACTGGAGAAGGTTGAACAATAGGTGTTTGCTGAGCTGGAACAAAATTGATATGAACTATTTACGACATGTATTAAAGCATCATATTTTCTAGCAAAAGAGGATGGAAAAGAAAAAAGATTTTGTGCCTGCACAAAAGTAGGAGGAGATTAATTTTCAAATAGTTGGCGCACCAATCTTAACCCCTTTAAATGCCAAGTTTTCCAGTAAATTGTTCTATTATTCAACTTGATGTATTTATTATACAACGTTGATGAATTCAGAAACTGCAGCTTGCTTCAATTGTATGGAGCAAAAATTGGCTATAGAATTCTGAAGGAATGTTTCAAAATAGGAAGGGAAATAGATGTTGGCGTATGTGTTAGAGTTAAAACCTCCGGAAATGTAACGGGGACAAAAAATGACTTTTCAACTTCAACCCATAGTGGTGAAGTATTAGAGTCATCTTCATTTAATAAAAAAAAGAAGCTTGTTTAAGGAAAAGGCCATATAATATGAGCGGTGATCTGGAAAATTAACCCCTACAAAGAGTTTAGGTCTCATTAATTTTTTAAGGGACATTCAGGGTTTTTTATTATTCCATAAGAATTTAGATAAAATAGAATCCAGCTTCTTAAAATAATGACATAGGATATTAATTGGGATGTTTGATAAGTAAAAGAGGATTACATGGAGCAACATAATTTTAAGAGAATCTAAACTACCCCTCAAGGATAAATATAAAGGATTCCATTTAGATATGAGAGAGCTAAGAGAAGAAAATAATTGCAAAAAATTACAGGAAATTGTACCTTTAAAGGAAGGCTTAAACCAAAGGCCTAAGTATTTAATTTTATCATTGTTCCAGTGAAAGTTTGATGATTTAAAATCTTCAGGAAGGCAGAATTTATTTAAAGGAAGTATCTCACACTTATCTTTATTTAATTTATACCCCGAAACAGAAGCAATGTTCTCTACTTCTAACAGGAAAGTAGGAAGCAAAGAGTGCAGATTTGACATAAAAAGTAAAATATCATCTGCATAGGCCGAAAATTTTACCTGCCTTTCCCCATATTGAAAACCATGTAAATTTGGGAGAGCTCTAAGTTTCTTAAAAAAGGTTCCAAAGCAAGAGCAAACAAAAGTTGTGACAATGGACATCCCTGGTGAACTCCTCTATAAAGTGAGAAAGAGGAAGATATGACAACATTTAGAAAAATAGCTGCTTTATGGGAGGAATATAATAATGAAATTAGATTTATGAATTTAGTTCCAAAACCAAACCATGAAAGGAACGAAAAAATAAAGAGCCATTTAACATGGTCAAAAGCTTTTTCAGCATCCAGAGCAATTGCTGATAGAGAGTCCTTATAAGCAACAGATTTACTTCAAATAGTAAAAAAATAAATCTTGTGTTATCAGATAATAGTCGCCCTTTAATAAAACCAGATTGCTCCTTACCAATTAACTTAGGTAGAAGCGGTTCCAAACGCAGAGCGATAATTTGAGCAAAAATTTTATAATCTAAATTAACTAGGGAAATTGGTGTATAATTCTTACAAAATGTTGGATCTTTGTTATCTTTTGGTATAAGACAAATTAAAGCATCTTGAAAAGAGCTTCCAGATGAGTTTGCTTTGATGAAATATGTAAAAAGTTGAAATAATCTTGGAACTAATATTTTAGAGAAATGCAAATAAACTTCTATAGTAAAACTATCCCGTCCTACATCTTTGCCTTTCCTGATAACATTTAGTGCATTAAGAATTTTTTTAATGGAAATATTATTATCAAGAGCAGAAAATTCAAAAGGGGAAAGTACAGGTGGATTAATAATGACAGAAATTGATTAACAAGATACTGCGAGGGGTAAAATTCAGGCATCTATAGTTGTGAATACAAATGAACAAATTCATCTGAAATGTCATCATTCTTATGTAATAGAGAATTTGGAAGTATTGTAAATAGATTCTATCCTTGTCCCATCCTTTTTAATTTTAAGATAATTTGCTAGAAACTTTCCTGATTTATTTTGACTCTACATAGAATTTAGCACTACATTTAGGAAGATAAGAATTAGCAAAGAAAAGTAAACTTAACTTGAAGTAGTTTATCGAGACAACTTGTAGATTTGGAAGTGTAATATACATTTTCTAACTGTTTGATACGATCCATGGATTGAAGTAAATTTTAAGTAGCAGTTTTCCTTTTGTTGGCAACATAAGAAATAATAAAATCCCTAGATGCAGCCTTGAAAGCATCCCAAATAATCTGAACAGATAACTGAGGGGTATCATTGTCTAAAAAGAATTGTGTTGCAAATGTTTCAAAAAGTTGAGAAAAATTAGTATTAAGACGTAAAGAAATATTACATCTCCATCTATTATTTGGCTGGCTATGTGGTATAGGATTCAGATCCATACTCACTGGAGCATGATCTGAGATTAATATAGAGCCAATTTCCAAACCCAAACCATGTTGTTCAAGTTGTTATGAGACAAATAAATAATCAATCCTAGATTGGGAAGAATGTACGGGGAGAAAAAGGAATATTCCTGTAATGTGGCGTTAAACAATCTACAAACATCTGTTAACGCTTTTTGCTTAATCGTAGAGGTAAACTGTTGTAATATGGTGGATGGTATAAATCTATCACTAGATTTACGATCAATAAAAGGGTCCATAATCATATTAGAATCTCCTCCAAAAATTAAATATTAATCTAAAAGATTCATTCACTTTGTTAATATTTCATTCCAAAATGATTTACCAGGTTGGGTAGGAAATTAAACATTAATTATAGTTAAAGGTACTTTGTTGATGGAAAATGAAACAATAACCCATCTGCCCATCGCACCAAAGTCTTGAGCTATAACAGAAACATTTAAAGCTTTATGACGCAGTATAATTACTAAATTTTTTCCCATGCCAGGAGATGAGAAAACATGCCCTACCCATTGCCTTTTAAGTTTGGTTCCTTCATTATCCGAGATATGAGTCTCCTGTTATAGGGCAACATCAGCTTTTAAATTTAAAATATGCGTTAGAACTCTTTGACACTTTATTGGAGACCTGAACCTTTAACATTCCATGAAATAAATCTAATTGTCATTTAAAATGTAAATTATATAATATAACCACGAAATACTGAATATAAACCAACTATTTATTTTAAAAAATGGAACCAAAAGAAACATAATGATGTACAGAAGAAAAAGAGAATAAATATGAACAAGAAGAGTAAAGAAAGGAAAAGGATGAGGAAAAAATAGACAAAAAAGGAGGAGAGAAAGAACATAGCACAATATAGAAAGAAACATGAGAAGTACAAATAAACATAACAAGTAATAAAAACACACCTATAAGACAAAAACAAAGTGAGGGTGGTGAAACCACAAAAGAAAGATGATGCAGACTTCACTCCTTGACTGCAGACACGAGAGGGAAGAGAGACTGGGCCACACAGTTTGTTACCATAAAAAACGTGTATTTCAATGAAGTAAAATCTAAAAAGAGAAGAAAATAGGGAAGATCAAAGCCCTTAGATAATAAGTCATTCTTAACATTACATAAACCAGTAATGAACACAGCTATAAAGTTAAGAGCATTATAATAGTCAAGTCTCTGTTACTTTAGAATTATCCATCTCTGAAGGAATCAATAAATTGCTGTCGTAATAGTTGGTCTTCACATGTTGTGGTTTTATTATTGTAAGTCACCTTACACAAACATAGATGAAAGAGACCATATTTAGCATTAAGATATTTAAGTGGCAGACATATATCCAGAAATTTCTTTCGTTTGTCGCTGTCGACTTAGCATAGTCCTGAGCAAAGAAGAGATTGGAGCCTGACCACGCAATCCGACCTTTAGCTCTAGCTGCTCTGAGAACCTTTAGCATGTCCAAATACTCCAAAAAATAAAGGATTATTCCTCTTGGTTTCTTTGACGTAAAAGCCACGTAGGAAGGATGACCAAGTCTAAATGCTGTTTGTATATTTAAAGCTGGAGAAGTAGGCAGATCTTGAATTTTGGGCAAAAGCGATTGAAAGAAAGATGGTGAGTCTGATCCTTCAATTCCTTCAGGTATACTATAAATACAGAGATTATTTCCTTGGTTCCGATTTTTCAAATCCTCTGCATGTTTCTTCAACATAGCATCAGATTGTAGGGATTTAATAGACGCAACTGAGTCTTCAAGTACTTCCACCTTTCGTTCCATATGAGAGACTCGGTTCTCAACATGAGACCATTTATCATCCAAAATTTTTAGTTGTTTATTAGTATCTTCCATATAAGGTTTAAGAGCTCTTATTTCCTCAAGGAGTAACTCCATAGATATGGTATCTACAGTTTTAATAGGAGACAGAGGATCCTTTGTAGCTCTTTTATTAGTTGATGTAGATGCTGTCACTAGGAGCTTGGACGATCATTTATTAATAGCAGAAGAAGAAACAGGCATTGAAAGTGTAGTGTTATGGTTAGTAGCTCCTGTGCGTTCCATATTTGATAAGAGGGAAAATGAGTTTGATAAAACAATATTGTCAGAGTTTTTATTACTTTATATTTTACTGCTAGTCAATTGAAGATTTCTAGATCCACCCATGAGCAATATATAGAAACTTGACCAATATGAGTCAGTAGATTGTACCAAAGATGACTTCACCTCAGAAAAAAGTAGATTAAAATATGGGGCAGCACTGGATATATTCTGTTAGGAACAAGTATATAATAAGCAGAAGAGCTTGAGGAAATACCTTAGTCAATAAAGAGCATCTCAGGCAACAATGAATGCAAGAGAGAAAGAAAAGAATTGTGAGGTAAATCAAAGACAAAAACAAAATGGCGGTCACAATCAAATCTCCAGGCATCCTCCATGAATTCCAATGAAATTATGGCTTAAAACGACTCTTAATAGTTTTCCAAGGGAAATTAGTCCATTCTATACATGCTCCCCTGACATTTCCCCTCTTCTGCTACAAGAAAAAATACAGCTGAAAACGAGCCAGCAACTTCGCCTCCTGCCGCCGTTATGGAGCTCACGGAAAGGCAGCCATCTTCTCTCTGCACCAAGCCATGCCCCCAGCACAAATAGCTCTAACTCGAGCAAACGTAAGACACATTGCACTGAAAATACTTTTTTTGTTCCTAATGCTTTTCTTTACTTTCCCTTTCATCTTGCTCAAATTTCTTCTTAGATCTTGCCTTCAGATTACAATTTCATCTGCCTGTTGTGGAAGACCTATTCTGGAAAATACTAATACTAACAGATCGTGGGCCCATCAATTGCTTAACATTGGCTATCTTTCTTGTCACTCTCATTTACTTGCTTTTAATTATACAGTTTCCATTCTTCTTGAGATTGTCCCTCTCCGGGAGTATAACATCTTTACAATAGTTTAGATTGGATTACTTGAATTCTTTCACTGCTCACATTCATATTTATTTTGCCTTAAGCACTCATGAGTGAATGTGTGTCTTTTTTACTCTTTTCTCTGTGAGCTCCTTCGACCTCCCAGGCCCACCATCCCTGTACCATCCATGTTGATCTCTCTATTCCCAAGCTTGTCCATTGCTTCCCTCCTGTTCCCTGTCCTCCTTGGATTTTGATGCTAATGTGGCACAAGGAAGCGCTAGGGGGTCTTAAATCAACCCCTAAATGATTTGCCCAGAGCTGAGCCAAAGCCAAGCCTCGAACCCATCTCCCCATTTGAAAGGTCGGCTGCTCTGACCTTGGTGCCACATTCTTTCACCTTTTTATTTCCATTGACTTTTAAAGAGAAATAAGTTCTGGCATTTGAAATTGTTTGAACATTGATAGTGTTATTTGTTTAACCACATAGCACATTAAATGGCAATAGGCGGTTTACACAATGCCGAATGGATGATGAAATGTGATTGCAGGTCACATATGTTAAGTGTTCACTGATGTGCTTGGGGACATGGCACACAGGAGCAATGTGCACCTAAGCTTTCACATTATTGAGCAATGTTTTCATTTATTCTGGCACAGCACTCCGCACCAAGTACTCCCCATTTTATGTGTGCACAAATTGAGGCGGTCTCTCCTCCTCAATCTGGGGAAGGCGGCCCTAAGGACGTCAACCTGTCATTACCTCAGACAGGCCTGCATATTTGGGACAATCACTGTAACATGCTTTGTTTCCTGTTTGGGACTGCAAGGAAAAGCCAAATGTTCCCAAGTAGAAGAAAAGAACAAGCATTGGCAAAGCCAATATGTTTCGCCTACACAAAAACTATTAACTTTGTCAATGTTATTTTACATGTTGCAAGCAGTTGAGCTGCTGTGCAACTTCGCTTAAAGTTAAAAACCTGCTTTGACGTGGCCAGCTTTGACCATTTCATGGTGTTTTTATTTACTTTAAGCCATGCTCCACAATAGCTCAACTGTGGTGCAACATTGGGAAAAAAATGACAAAGCTCATAGATTTCTCATAGGCAAAACCTGTTGACTTTGCCAATGCTTGTTTAATTATCTACCCATCCCCGTAACATCTTTTTAAATTATTAACTTCATTCCCCCTTCTTTAGATGTTTCATCAGCTTCAATTTACTGTTGAGCTACTTTGTTTGGAGCAGTGCTTAATTTGAGCCAGTGGTTTCCGGTGCGGGGCACCAGCACATATTTTTTAGGGCTGGCACTTATTTTTCCACCTCAAGCATTTACTGCAAGCAAAAGACATATATGGGAAAGACGGAGGAAGAGAAAAACAAAAAAGCATCACAAAGGAAGAAAGCAGAAAGCTGCAAGAGTGAGCTGATGGGGCAGGGAGTGGCTGTAAATGGATTAAAGAGACCAGAAATGGCTTTAGGATTGTGATGTCTCAGTATTCTGTGCTTGCATATTTAATTCCAGTAGCTGGGTGTTTCAGAGGAGAGCTTTGGGCAACAACGCATTTTTATTTACAAATTAAGCACTGGTTCTGAGAATGTGCTTGTGCTCACTTTTTTACCTTTTTTTTTTTTATTTCGCATTTCAAGATTGCCATCTGTCATCTTGAAGCAATAAATTACAAAAAACAATATGCGCACATGCATGGTGATGCAAGAATGCTTATACATCATCCACTGGGCTGGCAGAGCATTTTGATACTTATGTGTGAATGTGTCACACTTGCGCATAAGCACGCATTCACATTTTTTCCTTTTTTTGGTTGATGGGAAATATATATTAAATTTATTGATAAATGCTATCTCCAATTTTTATGCTTGAATATAAAGTCCATCTTTCATGGACAGCATAGTCAGTGCATCTTTTTAGTAAAATCCAATTACATTTATTTGACAAAATATAAAATCAGGGAAGTTCGTTTTCAAAGTCCTATTAATATCACTCTGGAGTGTGAAGTCGTTCCTCTTCGTATGCTACCAGGTAGCTCTGCTTTCACACTCCAATGCAACAGTAAGAGTACACAGTAACAATGTTGTTATTGGACAACGGAATATTCCTACTAGGGTATTTTTTTTCAATCAAAACAATTAACAATTAGATATTGGTAAACTTTTTAAATGCATAAATATTTTTTTCCAAAAACAACAGCTTCTTAGATCTGTTGGGAATTCGTTGACATTTCAAATATAAGGGAATTAAATGTCAGAATTCTTTCATAATATCTATGTGTAAGTATTTCTGCGATGTTCTAATTTTAGTGCGTAAAATATCCCAAATTCTCTACCGCCACATGATGCTCCATGAGGGGACAACTCATCTGTGTGCCATTCAGATGGGTTTTTGAGCATCCTGCAACACAGGGTTATTAGGGTTTTAGTGCTGGATGAGCTTGGATATTTGAGGATCTCTGGCTATTGTAGATCTACTGGTGGCCTTCAACACTCTCAGCCAGCCCACAGCGCTTCATTGTCTCTACAGGGCTTTCATCAGTGCCATTGAATAGGATGTCTCATTCCTATCTGTGAGAGGACAATTGGAAGCTGTACTGACAACTGAATCTCATGTCTACAATTTCTAAGTGGGGTCCTGGTTCAATCGTCCCCCTCCTGCCTCAACCTGTAACTGAGACTTCTGGGTGCTCTTGCTTGAACCATTGAGGCAACATCCAGATCATACTCACTATGGCCCAAGACCTTGAAGTGACCTCAGCGAATTTGTAGCATTTATAATTATGCTTTCTGTCCCTCGTCCCTTGGGCTCTCACACAAAACCTCCATTGGCTTTCAGTGGATATAGGTGAAAATCATTACTGCATTTGTCAACTGCGGTTATACAGATGGATTTTGCAATCTAGGTTAGTTGTTATTGGTATATGCTGGTGAATGTGTTTGCCTCAAACTATCTGGATTGTAATGTTGGTATTTCCAATGCTGTAAAAAAAAGTCCATTGCCACTCTGCTGAAAAGTCAAAATGTTGTTCTTCGTCTTTTTTCTCTAAAATAGTAAGACCAAGTCTCTCCATCTTCACGAGCACACAGTGGTGAAATTATGCTATGAGTTCTTCTTACAGAACAGATCCACAAATTACATGCCCTTTTAGCACGTCGGCTTAGAGTCATTTTGCGTCAGTGTTTGGGATTTGCCATGTGGGAGCCTTTGATGTGTTGGGTGTTCCCACTCGTTGTGATGCTGGGGGGGGTTGGTCTTGCTGCACCCAAGTGAGGGTGAAGAGTCTAAGGCTGTCTCTGCAGGTTGCATCACTTTTTAACCTTTGTCTAATCTATGTCTGCTGAGTGCTGGAATCTGCATACTCTAGGTCTTGTCGGACCTTTTACTGTACAGGCTAAATGCATTACTGGTTTCAACAAGAGTCAGATTTAAGCACTATGCCCAGCTCTCCAAATCAAATCAAATCATTAACATTTATAAAGCGCGCTACTCACCCGTGCAGGTCTCAAGGCGCTAGGGGGAAGGGGTTACTGCTGCTCGAAGAGCCAGGTCTTGAGGAGACTCTGGAATATGGAGTGGTCCTGGGTGGTCCTGAGGATGGTGGGGAGGGTGTTCCAAGTCTTGGCCGCCAGGTAGGAGAAGGACCTCCCACCCGATCCAATTGTGAAGTGGCCTTGTACTAAAATTTAAAGTGGAGAGGTTTATCCTAATAACGCACCAGAAGGTTATGGTCAGCCACCAAGCACTGCTAAATGGTCCATCAATGAAGTGCTCCCACTTGGAGGGGAGACTTCCCATTCCCGCTGACTTATTATGGAGTGTGTATTATCTGTATTCATGTGCTAGAAAATAATTGTCTAATTTTTAGTAAAAGTCATTGTTTTGAGCCTCACCTTACCTCTCTGGAGAAAACCATGCATGGTTAACAACATATTTCCATACACCACACAACATCACACAGAACCCCACCACCCCCTACCTTACCACACCATATCTTATCATAGCATACTCCTTCTAATACCATACAATCTTGCAGAAAATGCGGACCATTTCCATGTTTTTTTCAGATATGAGGTTCCGTATATTTAATGACAGAGCAATAAATGCTGAGGGAAGTTCGAAAGGAACAGGTACTGTATATTTCAGGAACCATTCTGAAAGCCTTCAATGCAAATGCAATCCAAAGGGAAATAAATCCACGTGTTTGGACTTGCTGAAATATTTCTTTCCAAAACATCGGTTGGAGTATTTTTTCTTAAAGAATTTTGATTTTTGGGGTTATGAAATATTGTTCACAGAGGTATGTAATACATCTGCACATACATTGACATGTGGACGGGCATTTACGCTTTTACCTTTAAACTTTGGACACGTTTTGCTTCCGTTTAAAATTGAAGCTTCTTATTTTTCGAGATATGCTGATTTTCATGGGGGATGGTGACTAGTCAATACAATTAAGCTGAAGTTTGTTGTGTATTTTATTGTCAGAAGAAGGATCGGGTTCGCTTACTTTGCAAAGCATTGAATTATTGCACTAAAGCAGAAACGTTTGATCCGATTAATTGAGCAGCAGTTGGATGTATGTGGAGATATTTTTAAGATGGTAATTTAGATTGGATTCAGAACAGCAGAAATGTCATTAGTTCGGCTGCTTTGACCGTGAATGAGAAACCGAAGAGAACAATTAAAATTCCAGATAAAGGCAGTATGGGTTTATGCCACAGTGAAAAATGTTTGGTACTTCATTGGCACTGAGTTTGAATGCAATAATCTCAAAGCTGAATAACCAGCAGTTCATAATGTGAAACGGGGGGACCTTAGCAGTGCAGCATAAACGTGCCTTGGGGGGAAGGGTTTTACAGAGTATTCCACAGGCCTCCACCATGGCCTTTTGGCTCCATACCATGTACGACACACCATATCACACCCCATCTCAAGAAACTGCACTGGCTCCTGAATCAGAAGAGACGCCAGTTCAAGAAGCTAACCCACAACTACAAGTCCCTGCACAACGAAGGACCAGCATACATCTGACCTTCCACCAACCAACCAACTCTGATCTTCCCTCTCCCTCGCAGACACCCCACAGATCCGTTGAGCCAGCAGCGGAGGACGCTCCTTCTCGCACCTGGCAGCCAACGCTTGGAACAACCTCCCCCTGCACATCAGAACCACACCATCACTCCAGCAATTCAGAAGAAAACTAAAGACCTGGATGTTCAAGTGATCATACTTCCACACAGCAGCATACAGCTTCAGTGCAGCAAGACCCTCAAGGGTGATTTGCCCTGCTCTATAAATGTTTGATTTATTGATGCAGAGGGTTTGGCATTGCAGCTGACGCTTCTAACATACTCAGAGGCAGATTTAAGAAAAGTGCAGAGCCACTTTCCCTGCGCCCTCTAAGTGCCCCCCTACGGCCACCATGTGTGAGCCATAATTAAAATACAGGCACCATGGCGCAGGGTAGGGAGCAATAGCATCATTTTTTTAAACGTTATTAATGTACTCTGCAAGAGTAGTGCCAAAATGTTGGGTACAAAGGGGTCCATTATAAATAACAGAAGAGCCCTTTTAATGCCTGCTCTAAGCAGGCATTAAAATGGCTGAAAAAACCTCTTAGATTTCCTTGCGCCATTTTTTCAGCTCTCCCTAATGGGGTAACGCCCCCCTGCATACATTATGCTTGGCGCAGGCATAATGTGGCGATAGGGTTTACAAAGTGGCACGCTGCATGCATTGCACCGATTTGTAAATATGGCAGGGGAACATGGCACTTTAGCACTGCCTCAGCATCACAAAATGACGATATCGCGATGCTAAGGTGGCTCTAGGGCTCTTAAATCTGCCCCTCATATTTTGAGCCCAATTTTCCTTTGAAAATTTTGAAAAATGCGCCTCTAATACACTTTTAGTTAAAATGCTTAACTGAATGTGTCGCAAATTATTCTGGGGGACTGTGCAGCCATAGGCACCCTAAATCAATGTAAAACTAACTGATTAGAATAAAAAACTCCATTGTGAGCCTAAATTACAAGTCAACTCTACTCTTCTACATGGTCTAATTAGGTTTGGAAAGATTTCTGTGTTTGTAGTTTCACCTTCTGAGCAAAAATTACTCCTGAGGATTTTCAAGCAGGCAGAAATGGTGCATGAGTAATTCATGTGCAACTGTGCATTTTCACACGCTGAGTCCAGCTGCGTATTCTCTATGGGAGAGTATGATGGCCACATGTACACTCTGATGGGGGTGAGTGAACTGCACACTAACCCTCAAGGGTAAATTCTGTGCATTCTCCTTATGAGAAAAGAGCATGACATGACACCACGTCCATAGATTACGTCTGGTAAATGTAAGAGGTGTGGAGTTTCTGAGTTTTCTTCCAAAGACTTTCACATAGCTCTCACAAAAACTATGTGAAACTGTAAAAATTTGTGATTTGATGTTTATATCCCTCGTCAGTTTTATGTCACTTTATATATATAAGAGAGGGGGTGAAGGAAAAGTGGTAAAATCTACAAACTATGTGAAGGTCAATAATCAGAATAGTCATGAAATTTCACTCGTGAAATAAGTATGAACATCCCTAATGGTTATGAGTCCTGCACATGCTGCCCGGTTGAGACTGAGTATACACATACAGCCTGAAAGGAGCTCCTACAGTCATTCTGAGTGACGGCCGTACACATGCTGGAGAACAGAGATTAAAAGTGCATATGCTTTCTAATGAGAGTAGGATGACCACCTTGTTCCTAGTCATTTTGGACATTGTCTCCTGTGGTGAACATTTCAGCTACAAATCATTGATTTCAGGGATTTTTTATCTAATTAGTTGACTGGAGGAAAGCAAAACTGCAACACCTGGAATGCATTAGGCTATTATACAAAAGCTCAGAACTGGAACCAGTGTCCATAATGACCTAAGGGACAGTGGTCTCCATAAATGGGAGCAAAAGCTGAATTGACTGGAACCTTATGGAAAAAAATAACTATTACACGACCAATTAACATACTGGAGAGTCAGTGTAGTACAGAAGTGCAGAGCAAAGGAAACAAGAGATAGAACTACAAAGCCTTTTTGAGGTCACAAATGTCCTAATTCACAGATTGGACCATTTGTGACAGAAAAAATGCTTTTTAGTATGTACAAAGCCTAATATGTGATTCAGTAACTTGTTACCAAATCACAATTTTGGTTTTTTGATTTGGTATTTGGATGGGGCATGTTAAGGGCGTCCCTTCCTGATATCAATTTGGAAAGGTATGTACAAATGTTTTGTGACTGAAAAGCAGATGCAAAACATTTGCAATTTACAACCAATCGAAAGTTGGTGATATCCCATTCACAAATGGGAAGGGATCCCCAAATGGACCTCTTCCCCTTTGAGAATGATTGGGACAATATTTTTGAAGCACAAGGAGTGATGTCATGGGCAACCGCCTAATCTTAAAACAATGCAATTTCAAAGTTTCTTTTTTTTTTTTTAAATACAGCCTGTTTTCCTTTCAATAAAATGGGCTATGAAATAAAAGATTAATTTATTTAAAGCAATCACAGACAAGGTGGTCTGCTGAACTCAGCAGGATACCATCCATGTGTTGGCTACGATTCCTAATGGGTCGCAAATTACAATTTACCTCATTATTATTCATGAGGTAGGTCTATTTGAAAGAGTTTCATACATCAGGAATAGTGATTTCCTAATTGTAATATAGGAAATTGCTATTTCTAAACTCCGTACACATAGCCCCTAGAATTGCTAGTCCCAGTCTCTAGTCCCAGTCCAGAGCATCACACTTGATAAAAATACACTTAACTAGCACAGAGGCCCATATTTACGGGAAAATGAAGGATCATGGCGCTGCGCCAAAATTGTCAGCGCGCGCTCTGTCATTTTCACAACACAGGGATGCGCTGTGTTTAAGGAAATATGGCACACCCCTGCGTGGTCCCCTCGCTGGCGCTAAATTTAGCTGCCAGCGCCAATGTAGGCATCCCTGCACCATCGTGCAAGGACTTCTGCATTGAGGGGTGTGATTGTTTATCTGCGTTGAGGGGTGTGATTGTTTTCTATGCGTGCAGAATGCAGCACACATGGAAAAAGCCAAATACGAGAAGGAATAAAAGTATTCCTCCTTGTTGTGCCTTGCTAATGCCACCCCTGGGGTTGGCATTAGATTTTGACGCTGCCTCTGGTTCACGAAATCTTGTAATCTGAGGCAGCATCAAAATACAATGGGTTTTGGTGTGGCACGCCCACAGAAACACCCATTGCACGCCCCTCCAACACAGATAACTGCATCGGAGGGGCCTATATTTACAAGGAGGTGTAGCGCCACAAAAAGTGTCATTACACCTCCTTGTACATATGGAGCAGAGGTTAGTGCCACTGGAGCATCACATAAAGTGACACTCCAGGTGAGCTAGGGGCTCATAAATATGCCCCTGAGTTTCTAACTTCTTTCAGCTTATGCCATTATGATCTCACACAGGGCTGGACTGGGAACCCAAATCAACCCTGGAAATATTTGTCAGACCAGCCCCCGTATGTTGCATAGAGAACTAGCATAGCGAGCAAGCCTGACCACTACAATGGGAGTTTAGATGGTGGAGGGCTGTCCCCAAAAGAACATTTGGGGAAAATGCCAAAAATGGTGCATTCTACAGCACAATTTTCAATAGTATTAGCTTTTAAAGCATAGTAAATAATGACCTTACAGTGCACTGGCATAAGCCAAGGGTTTCTTGAACCCTTCATGATTACATCACTATCACCCTCAAAACATTGCCCCTCATCTCTTCATAGCCACGCTTTCACATCTATTTCATTTATTTTATAGTTCCTCTCATATACCATTGTACGGTGTCAGAGTACTTTACATCACACACATATAGACAAAGAATAATACTTTGTAAATCAGTGCATAGAAAATGTTACATAACACAAGGAGGACAACAAGGTGTAGGATTTATGCCATCCATCCTCATAGGCATTTTTTAAGAGGGTTTGGCCTGGAGAAGCATAAGCTCAGGTTTTAGTATGTAACATAGTGGTAAGGGGTGGCTCTGTAAAAATGTATTTCTACACAAACAAACCCTTTTAAGTAACACTGAGTTCGAATAATTTTCTAACCTGTACTATGCTGTTTCCATGCAACTCTTTGATTGCAGTTTACAGCTCACTGTGCTAGATTATGACTGTAACTTATACACTGCACAGTATCAAAAGGATCTCTGTGACAAAAACAGTAACCCACTGAGCTACGCACATAAAATACAGTTCTGTGATCTGTGAGGTGCACATTCTTTGCAGCAGGCATATTAACCATCTGCACTACCTTGGATGAGTCAAAACTGCAAACAGACAAAACTCCATCTCTCTTGAGCAGAAAAATTAATCACCAGAGATTTCTTGACAATTTTATTCTTGCCTGAAAACTGCTGGATATATAACACCAGAACATATTTCAAAACACAGGAAGGTTGCAAACGGAAGTGAGTGCTGAATGAATTAAACTGGCCTGCTGATTTTGTTACTGTGGGCCAATATTGCAGCACTGCTGCAAAACCAACCCAAGTAACAAAACCGCCCCCTTCACACTTCCAGACTCCTTGGAAAACCCACAATGCCTTCTACAGCCAGACCGTCCTTGATCCTTCATTGTCTATAACATCAGAAGTTGTTTTCTAGCCTCCCTCCTCTTCATCCAAAAAAGTAAGAGTTAACAATTTGTCTTAGATGATGAAACTTGTTTCTAAATACATTTTAGCCCATGCTTCTTCTATGGATGTTCTCAATTGTCCCTTCTATTTTTGAATGCTGAACAGCAGTAGCTTGAATATTGGACCCAGCAACATCTATCCAAACAACGAACCACGTGTATTGTCAGGAGTTTTGTGGGTTTGAATGGAACAGAACATAACCATTTTAAAGGTGTGGCACCAACCCTATTTTAAAAATGTATAGTTATTGTTAGACCTGGCATCGTTGGCGTAGTCTCCCCTCTCTTTTTTACCTCTGCTTCCTATGTTTTGACTGTGTGCTGGACTCTGTTTTTGCTGTTTTTGGTACTCTGGGCACTTTACCACGGCTGACCAGTGCTAAAGTGCAAGTGCTCCTGTGTACATTGTATGTGTAATTGGCTTGTTCATGATTGACATATTTTATTTACTAGTAAGTCCCTAGTAAAGTGCACTAGAGGTGCCCAGGGCCTGTAAATCAAATGATACTAGTGGGCCTGCAGCACTGGTTGTGCCACCCACATTAGTAGCCCTGTAAATATGGCTCAGACCTGCCCCTGCAGTGTCTGTGTGTGCAGTTTTAAACTGCCAATTCGACCTGGTAAGTGTACCCACTTTCCAGGCCCAGACCTTCCCTTGTTATACATTTAATGCATCCCTGAGGTAGGCCCTAGGTAGTCCCATGGGCATGGTGCAGTGTATGTTAAAGGTGGGACATTTACTGATGTGAATTACATGTCCTAACACTGAAATAGTGCCAAAGTCATTTTTCACTGTTGCAAGGTCTAGCTCTCTCATAGGTTAACATGGGAGCTGCCTTTAAATAACTTTTAAGTGCAATTTCCCTTTGAGAGCAGATAGAGATGTGGAGTTTGGGGGCTCTGAACTCACAATTTAAAAATACATATTTTGGTAAATTTGGTTTTTGAATTGTCAGTTTGAAAATGTCACTTTTAGAAAGTGGGCATTTACTTGCTTAAACCACTCTGTAACTCTGCCTGCTTGTGCATTCCCTGTCTGGGTCAAAGTGACAAGTGGGCTGTTTGTGAATCTCCACTAGACAGTGATGCTAAGGGAGCTGGGGTGTAGCCTGTATATCCTGATGGGCCATCTGAGCTAGAGTGGAGGAAGGAGTGGTCATTTGCACCTGAAATAAATGTGTCTGCCCTCACACAATGCAGTTCTCCAACCCCCTAGTGTGTGTCTGGGGACAGGCCTGGGCAAGGCAGGATCTTGTGAACAACAGAGACTTTCCTGGGAAGGTTGCCTACTTCAAAGGCAGAAAGGGGTATAAGTAGTGGATACAAACCCCCAGATTTTCAGATTACTTCTGGAACCAAGAGGGACCTCTGCCAAAGAGAAGAGCTGAGGAGAAGTGTTGCCCCTGCCTGTGCTTTGTTGGGCTATCCTGCAGTTGCTGCTTCTTCCTGTGGAAGGGGACAAAGACTGTACTTTGTGGTACATTACTACTTAAGAAGTTTCTCCAAGGGCTTGAACTGAGCTTGCCTCCTGTTTTGAAGTCTCAGGGCCATCAAAGACTTCCTCTGCCAGCACCTGGACTCTCTGCTGAGACTCCTGCCCTGCCAAGTGGTGCCCTATCCAGTCCCTGGGCCCTTGAAAGGTGAAGCTGGTAGAACAAGGACTGAAATCCACACACAGGAAGCCGTGCGGGGAACATTTAGACGCACCACCTGCAACGCTGCTGTAAAAACGACGCGTCCCCTGCTTCGTGGCCTAAAACGATGCACCACATGCATCACAGCTGGGAAATTGACACATCACCTGCATCGCGGCTGGAGAAATGACGCGACACCCGCTTGCGGCTGCTGAAAACAACACAAGCCCCATGCAGCACGTTTTTCCAATGCAGTGCAGCCGGATTTCACACACATCATCACCTCGGCATCAAAATCATCGTGAATCTGTGCTGATCTGAGGTGCCCTGTCCAAAAATCGACGCATCGCTCTCTTGCAGGAGAAAAACAACTCATCGCCTACCAGACCGGAGATGAAATGATGCACTGCCTCACTTGCGAGTAAGGAGTCAACGCATCACTGACGTTTCTGACGCATGCTCGCCCGTATGGCTTTATTTTTGACACAAATCAGGTAGTTTGTGTAAAAACAACATTTCCATTGATTTCTATGGAGTAAGACGCTTTTCACTTTAAAAATGTATAACTTGACTTGTGTATGTTGGATTATTGTCGTTCTGGTCTTGTTTGATTTTGATAAATATTGCCTATTTTTCTAAACTGGCGTGGTGTCCATTTTGTAGTGTTTTCACGGTGTTACTGTGTGTGTTGGTACAAATACTTTACACATTGCCTTCACGATAAGCCGGACTGCTTGTGCCAAGCTACCAAGGGGGTGAGCAGGGGTTATCTAAGTGTGTATCTCCATTGCCCTGACTAGAGTGAGGGTCCCTGCTTGGACAGAGTGCAAATTGACTGCCAACTAGAGGCCCCATTTCTAACAGATATTAATTGTTACACATCTTACACTGGTGAACAGGCCTGCGCAGAGCTTTGCACAAACACATATCTCTTCCAGCTCCATTGCTGCAGTTCAATTTACTCCCTCATTACTGCCACTGGCTTGGCCTTGCCACTTCCTCATGCTTGACTATTTTGCAAGCCAGGAGGTTCATGTTATGCTTTTAAACTTTCTACTATAGTTTAGCAAACACGAATCACATTGCAGTGCCACTTTTCTTGCTCCCCTTAGCGTCCCCCTAATGCCACCATGTGTGCACCGTATCTAAGATACGGTGCACCATGGCGGTAGTTAGGGAACTAGCGTAAGATTTTTAACGCTAGTTCGGAGCTCTGCAGGATTGGTGTCAAACATTTTTATGCCAATCCTGCAAAGCCTATGGAGGCCCATTGTTAACAATAGTGTGCCTCCTTTTATTGCCTGCTCTGACTAGGCGTTAAAAGTGGCAACAAAAAATTATGCACAGAAATCTCTTAGATTTCCTTGCGCCATTTTTCGGCCGACCTAACAGGGGAACACCCCTTTGCATACATTATGCCTGGCGCAGGCATAATGTAGCGCAAAAGGTTACAAAGTGGCGGTATGCATGCATTGCACCACTTTGTAAATTTGCCATGGCAATTTTGGCCTTGTTGGGCCACATTAGAGTAAAAAAAAAAAAATGATGCTAATGTGGCCCAAGGAGGCATTAGAGGCTCCTAAATCTACCCCAAAATTTCATGCACTAAGATTTTGTTTACGGGCATGACATATACAATAAAAGGACCTGCATGCATTCCTACTGTAGAGTAGATTCAGCACTGGATCAATTTATTAATTGTAGGGCACAAGACTACCCAGATGCACCTCTTCATGTCTTTCTGGGGAATGTTTGTTGGTACTGTGCATCTGGAATTGAGATTGCCTGGACCATGGCATAGAAAATAAAAATGAAAATTACAGCTTACAAATGTGCGGCCCTTCAGATTTCTAAACCATAGATTTAAATTACTGTAGCTGTTGGTTTTCGTTTACATTTGAGATATATGATGATTTAAAAGGTAATTAAGGGCATTATATTTTTCAAATGATTTTAAATTTAAATAGGAACATTGATAAATCATAACATATATTGTTTCCTCCAGGTTTCTTTTTTAAAGTTCATGGCTAAGATTTTGGCCCCCGGGTCTGCACAATTACTGAAAACCAGACCCTCACCTGCTGGTAGTAGCGGGCTGTTGCACATACCATTCTGAATGTGAACAGTGTTTACGTGAGTCTGTCTCTATAGCTACAGAAATTCACACTTCAATCAAAAATAAGTAAATGTTCTTTAAATATAAATATATATATTCTCACAAGGTCCAGGAGCCTTCTTTATAATGTATTCCCACACTGTTGGTTTTGTGATTAGCAGGTCCCAGCCACCAATGATGACACTTCTTCAATCCATTGATCCTTACATTTGCAGTTAGAAAGCAAGAGAAAGAGAGAAATAACCTAATGATCTGGAGAATGCACAAAGTGTGATTCTGATATTTATAATATCAGTGGCTCAGACATAAAAATAGAATGATTCCAATGTTTTCTGCTTTAGTCCTGATCTGTCAAAAAGACAAAAAATGTCCCGACTCTAAAAGAACTAGTGTCAGTCGTTCTGTGTTTTACCCCATATTTGATCTATGTTTTTCAGTATCCCAGTTCCACATTTCCCCCGTATTAGATCTTAGAACTGTTTTATTTTTCATTAAAAGTGAGAAGGTCATTGGGGACCTAAAGGTTAAGGTGCAAGATTTTCAGTCTGAAGCTTTGTGGTTCAGGTACTGTGCCTGTTTAATTACAAAGAGTTTCAAGGTCAAATGAAACAAGTAAAAGGTAATTTGTTTCTGTGATCCAAAGACTGGTATTGGGAGGGCCTGAGTCTCCTGTCAGGACAAGCTTTTAGATGTGGTGGATCCACTTACTAAGATTTTAGAACTTGCAGAGCAAGCCAAGAACTCAAGTATTCAGTAGACTATCTTTTCTAACTGAGCACTAAAACCTTTGACCTAGATTTATTAAGCCCTTATATTGTCATTGCATCACTCAAGGTAACACAATACAATGCAAGGGCTTAAGGGATATTTACAAAGTCAAGCAAAGTCTCCTTACATGGCTCTGTGTGGTTTAGTAAATTCAGAGTAATGCAAGACAAAGCATTGCCTTGTATTTACTCTACTTGGTAAGGTGTTCCATGGGTGGAGTGTGGGCGCTCCCACACCTGCACCCATGGCTTTTTGGCACAATCTCAGATTTACTAAGGGTAGTAAGTCTGGAATTGGGCCAAAATGCCATGCCACCCCAACAGAGGTATAACAATGAGAAATATGTCTATTTCTCCTCATTATTTCCTCTATCCACGTATGCTGCATTCTGCAGTACAAGTAGAAAGAAGAAAATGCCTCTGAGGATCGTTTTTTGGGCAGGAAGGTACATTTACCTGCACAAAACAATCCTACCGGTAATGCAGGCACCCTTGCATCGTGGCACACCGGTGCTTGCATTGGTGCTAGGCAGCCCTCAGTGCACCAGCTCAGCGAAAGAGAGAGCAGGAATGCATCACATTATAGTAAATATGGCACATTCCTGCTCTTTCCGTTGTTTTTTTAAATCTCTTTATTGGCATTTTTTAGGTGAAAGTCATACAGTATGTAGTAGACAGTGAAACATACATATCTGAACACAGTTTATAAGTGATGAGAAATATATCAATCATAAAAGAATTGTTGGTACATGTTGCATGCAAAGGAAATGCTGAGTTCAGTGCACAAAACCTTATAGCATAACAAAACATGTAAAGGACAATCTCGTAAAGGATTTCACGCATAGTCCGTTGCACAATAACCAATAATGCACAGAAACAAACAACAAAACAACAATAACATCTATAATGCTGGCTTCTGGCTGGAAAGTCCCCCCTCTAGAGTGCAGAGGTGAAGGGGGAAAGGAAGGAGAGCAAAGAGTACACGAGCTGTGATCCTAAAGGAGCATGAGGGGGAGAGGGGTTCCGAAGGAGAAGTTGCAAGGGGTCAATGTTGAGGGGATGTTCCATTGGTGATACCTTAGATTGAGGGCAGAACATCCACGATCAGGTCAGGGAATCCAACAGCCACGCTAGGAATTAGGATGCTGCACATGAAGGGTGGGGTGTAATTCATCAAACACCTAGAGGACAAATGTGTCCCAGAGCATGGCCGCACTTTCACTACCCTGCCAAAGTTGATTAGACAACAAGGCATCCAGGTCCACCACTGCCCATTTGCATGTCACCTGAAGATATGTATGAGCCACAGGTGGCTGAGCCGCATTCTTCTAAGACATGGCTATCAGCCTCTTGAATAGTGTCAGAGTAACGTCTACTAGTCGCAAATGGTATTTAGTGCATTTGGAGCACTTGGTGGTTCCGAATAAACAAAACAATGGCTCAGGAGTCAGCTGCATGTTAACCACAGCGCTGCTCCAGTACGTGAGTCCAGACCCGTGCCAGTGGTGGGCATTCCCTAGAAATGTAGCGTCATAATGCCCGTATCTGGGTCAGGTGAGGGGTGAGGTACGCTTGAAGTTAATTAAATTGTGTGAATTAAAGGCGCGCATTCTGAGAAACACATCTAACATGTTCCAGTGCCATTGTCCACAGTATGTACAGGGCCCAGATCTGCCTCTCATCGCGGTTTATCCTTGAGTGTGCATCTGTGCCTGCTGCCAGGAGTGCTGCATAAAAACAGGATATTGCCTTGTGTCCTACCTCGTGCGTAAGGAAGCAGTGTAACCTTGATGGAGTATGCGCTTATTGCCCCCTGCCAACCTTGTGACTCTACTTGCCAGTGACAAAGCATGGTAAGTGAGGAAGGAGCCTGCTCCACGTCTGTAGGAGTCTTGGAGATCCTGAAATGATTGTAGAGATCCGTCTTCAAACAGGTTGCCCAGCAGGAGTGTCCCTGCCTATCACCATGGCGTCAGCTCATGGACATCTAATAGCACTCTCGTGGCAGGCAGGTCCTAGAGAGGGAGCTGTGGTGCATATAGGAACAAGGCTCGTTTGGGTCGGTTGTACCTATTCCACACCACTTTGGCTACTCATGGCAGTCTATTTACCTCCTTGGTGAGGCCTCCAGGTGATAATAACCAGTGAAAGAAGCCCTTAGAGCAGAGCTCAGTGCACAAACTTATACTCTCCCATCTTGTCTTCCTCCAGCCATCTCATAGGTCACTTCAACTGTGGCACGGTGAAATCTAACTCTTAATCTGGCACACCCACTCCACCCTTCAGCATCAGGCGGAGCAACGTCAGTACTGAGACCCGCTTTCAGGAGGGTTCCCAGATCAAATCAAACTCCAGTTCTCTCAGTTCTTTTAGAAAACCTCTAATGGGCACTACTGGGAGGCTGCAAAATAATATATCAGAGGCGGAAGGACATGCATTTTGGCAATAGCTGCCCAGCTCATGGGTGACAGAGGCAGGCACATTCAGAAAGCCAGCCCTACCCATGATTATCATCCAAAAGTGCTGTGTTGCTATGCTATATATTGACCCTTTGGCAGTGGAAGGCTCACAACTCCAGGGAAGGGGGTCAAGCCCCAATGGATCTCAGTCTTCCTAGTCCACCCAGGGCAAAGGAAAAATGCAAGATTTTCTCCAGTTTTCCCGAAGGCCCGCCATATAGCCAAGGGTTTCTAGGAGTTCATAAAGGGCAGGAAGGAAGCAGGCATGCTCTCCAAAATATATGAGCACATCATCAGCATATAGAGAGACAAAATGCCAATTTGCATGAACCCTTATGCCCCCAGAGGGGTCCCTGACATGCAGAGTGGTAGCCAACGGTTCCATGGTCAATATGAAGATTATGGGCAAGAGAGAACAGCCCTGTCTGGTTCCCCTTTTTATAGGAAAACAGCCCGATATATGACCTCCCATGCACATCCTTGCCTGTGGTTCAGCGTTCAGTAGCTTAATCTATTTAAGGAACTCCAGGACCATTCCCATAGCTTCCAACACAAGGGTCAGGTAAGACCAGGCCAACGGATTAAAGGCTTTTGCAAAACCGACAGAAACTGTTACCGGGAGCTCCTCTACACCCTCCATGGCTCCCAGGATATGGCAAAGGTGTCATGTCATTCAATCAGTCGCCTGATGTGGGATAAACCCTCATTGATCCAGATGAACACGAGAATCAAGCATAAGGAGTAATCTATTAGCTAGGATCTTGCTCAGGATCCTTCAATCGATGTTGAGCAAGGAGAGGGGGTGGTAGGAATTCACCAATAGCAAGTTTTTGCCCTGTTTCGGCAGTACCACTATAAGAGAGTCACAGAGAGAATCAAGTAAAATGTCCTGTTGATGAGCTTGACGATAGACTGCGAATAATTTCAGAGCCAGGGTGACCCGGACTGCCATGTAATACTTCACAGGGAGCCATCTGTGCCAGGGGTCTTGCCCCTTGCTATTTGGCGGATAGCCAATTGGAGCATCTCCAACTCTATGGGGTGATCTAACTATGGCAGCTGCAGGATAGACAAGCAAGACAGAGCAAGCCCTTGTAAGAAAGCTCTGTTCGCTGGTTGGAAAGGTTCAGTCAGTGAGGAGTATAATGTCTCATAATACTGGACGAAAGCTTCATCAATGCCTACCTGAGTGTTTACTCTGTGACCCGCAGCATCCTGAAAGGCCCCAATGACTGTCTTGGGTATCTCTGAACGCAGCAATCATGCCAGTGTACGACCCGGCTTGTCCCCCCGGTGGGTTTATGTGCCACAGGAGTCTTTTAGTCAAAGGTGCTCAGTCAGTGGAGTCCGCCAATCACAGCTGAACATCCACTACCATCATCGTTGCAATATCCGCGGTACGTGTTTGCATCCCAAGGTCAGCAACAGAGTGAAGAAGTGTAATTTTTGCACCCCAGGATGTATTAATACAGTGCCCTCTCACAAGCACTTTTATTCCGTCCCACTCCATCCCTGGGAATCGGCCATACCAACCTTTCCTGCAAACTATTGTGTGAGGTGAGTGTCAGTGGCTTCCCTATAGGGTATGCCATTTAGTGCCTCTGTCTGTAATCTCCACGTTGGGATGACACATTGGGATGGCAGATGAAAAGTAACTTTGAGCGCATTATGATCAGACATTGTCCTGCCTAAATATTCTGAGGTTTGCACCAGGGGCAGAAGTCTGAATAACAAAATATATAATCAAGTCTGGTATGTACCTGATGTCCAGGGGCATAATATGAGTATTCAGCATCGGTCGGTTGACCGAACCACCAGATATCATGCAGGTGTAGTGTCTCAGTCCAATGTCCAATGTCGAAAATGTTTAGTTGCCTGTATTCCCTGCGTACCTGGATGTGGGGGTGCCGACCGATCCAAGGTAGAGTGTACACAGTTAAAACCACTGCTGCATACTCCAGGGGTCTGAGGGTGTGGAAGCATGGACGGAGATAGCATGTGAAGGAATTTGCCTTGGTGCATGTTAGGTGCATGGAGGTAAAGGAAGGGTACGTTCATCTAAGGAGTCTTCCACTAGGACATATCTACCATTTGAGTCAATCACTTCCCTTTGTTGTAGAAACGGCACCCCAGGGCCATCCCACTGGCATATGCAGAGTAACCAGTGCCATAGATCTGTCCCCTCCATCGCCTGCCAACCTTCTTGAGCTCCCCTTTGGTAAAGTGCGTTTCTTGGAGACATGCAAAGTGAATAGTTCAGCATCTAAGGTAGGCATAGATCCTGTGTAATCTCATGGGTGTCACCACATGCCTAATAATCCAAGTTAGCACGTTAAAGACAAAAGTCATAGTGGTTGGTATGTATCCTGAGGTAAGAGTTCACCAGAAAAAGGGGCAGATTTATGAAGAGTGGCGCTGCTTTTCTTGCGCCCTTTAGCGCCCCCGTAGCGCCAACATGGTAGCGCCGTATTTAAAATATGGTGCACAATGACGGTAGTTTTGGTGACTAACGTAATAATTTTTCCCACTAGTCAGGAGCTTTGCAGGATTAGCATAAATAATTATGACGCTAATCCTGTAAAGCACCCAGAGGCCCAATGTAATTCAATGGAAGCCTCTTTTTAACGCCAGCACTTAGTAGGCATTGTAAAATGCCGATAAAAATGGTGCAAAGGAATCTAATAGATTCCGTTGCAACATTTTAATGGCCCCCCTTTGCGCCGGAACTTACCCTTTGCATACATTATGCCTGGCACATTACTTGCCACACACACATCACACACACACACAAACCAAAGCCCACAAACACTAAACAAGCATGTAGAAAGAAAGGCAGGACAGGTATGTTTCAATCGAATCCAACACCATGTTGGCCCAGATGTATTAAGAAGGCGAAATTCAAAAAAATAAATAACTATTTACAATCATAAGGCCATTGGCTAGTCCAAAGTACATTCTGCCAAATGCACAATTGCCACTACACTGTGCTCCTACTTGACTCCTGACTGCAAAATGACCTCCACAGGGTAGGCACATCAAGGGGGCAGGCAGACACCTCAGGGGTGAGGGGGTCTTTGGGATTCGGAGGGGGGTCCTTGAGTGTGGGTTTGCGTTTAAGTGGGGTGTCCTTGGGCTTGGGAGGGGGGTCCTTGGGCCTGGGGTTGGGAGGGGTAGACTTCTTGGCAGGGGGAGGGGCATGGATACTACCGGGGGGGCAGGAGAGGACTTGGAGGTGGAGGGGATGGACTTGGGGAGGGACACAGAGCACTTGGGGTATCAGGGGGTGGGAGAGGGGTAGGGAACATGGAAAACTCTGAGAGAAAATGCTTCTTAGATACATGGGGCGGTCATGGCAAAATGGTTTGGGAATGGAGGGAGAGGGAGTGGTTGTAAGATGCGTCTTCGTGGATGTCTTTGGTGCAAATGGATGCGTGGAATGCTTGTGGGTGCTGGGTTTCTGTTGGGTGGGTGAGTGTGGGCATTTAGGTGTTTTGGGAGGAGGGGGAAGAGGTGCTGGGAGATGCCATGGTGGAAGATGACTGTCGATTGAGGTGGTGTCTGCAGGTATGGTACATGTGCTGCATGTGGGGGTGTTGGTAGTTATGGTGGATGGGGATGTGGTGAATTGGGTTGATGTCCGTGGGTGTGATATTGTGCTGACTGTGGGTAAGACAGGACTGGTGGCTGGATCTTTGAATGATGATGTGGTGGCTGCAGCTGTGTCTGGTGCAGTGTCTGTGAAGGAGGGGGTTGCAGGGGAGTCAGTGCAGGGAGTGGATGCTGGTGTGCCTGCAGGTGGCTGTTGCTTCTGTGCATGCCGGAAGTGGGTCTTGTGGTGCTTGTGTTTGTCTGAGCTACCCTTGTCTGTTGAGGTGGATGCATGTCTGCATGTAGGTGTGCTTTGGATGGGTATCGGGAGAGGGGTTTGGGATTGGGAAGAGGTAGGTGGAGTGGGGACAAGAGACAAAGGGACACTGGCTGCCGTCAGAGTGGAGGCCAGAGCCTGAAAGGATTTCTGTAGGCCAGCCATCACACCGTGAATGCCCTCCAGTAATGCATTGCTCTGTTGTACTTGAGGTGCCAGTCCCTGGATGGCATTCACAATGGTCGACTGACCCACAGAGATGGACCTCAGGAGGTCAACAGCCTCCTCACTGAGGGCAGCAGGGCTGACAGGGGCTGAGATGCCTGCAGTGAAGGAGACTCCCACCCTCCTGTGTGAGCGGGCACGGACAACTGGGTTTTGTGCTACAGGAATGGCGGTGGTAGTAAGGGGGGGGTGGATAAAGATGGTGCTGGGGTGGTCCCAGATGGGTCTGCCACTGCCAGGGAGTGCCCACCGGAAGAGGAATCCGAAGAAGAGGTGGTAGATCCGGTCTCCCTTGTGGTACTCCCTTCGCCCTCTGTCCCACTGGGTCCCTTGGCCTCACTGGTTCCAGCTTCTTGGGTCCCATGGGCGGCTGCTTCCCCACTCGCCTGCGCTCCTTCACCAGAAGATGCTGATGCACACAAAGAGAGGGAGAGGGAGGAAGAGAGAGACAGATGGGGGAAAAGGGTCAATATATACCTCCCATAGACCCAGCTAAACATGTTCATCTGTGACAACACATATCATGGCTAGGCAATTGCATTTGCCAAAACACGTTACCTACATCATTTCATTACATGTCACTACTACCCACACCTGTATGCCAACACTCACACCTACATCAATAACTAAGTAGGACTGCACTACTAGAGTCATCCCCATGCTGCCAACCAAAGGCATTTTGGCTGGCACAGCATGCCCTGGATGCTGGAACAATAGGATGCCTGAATACACACCTTACCTCTCCATACTCCTTTCACACATTGGATGTGCAGCTGACTGAACACAACACTTCAGGCCACTACAGTAACAACACCTGATTAGTCCATGTCCTCTGTAATATGTCAATTACAGTGAAGACAGCTCCATTCACAGACCACACAGCACCTACCTGTCATATTACATGGCTGGCCACTCAGTACAGTGATGCCATTATAGAGAACAACTTGGATTTAGCTAGTACAAGTCAGAAACCCAAAACGTTCACATCAGATGTGCACTATGTGAATCTGTGGTATAGCCATGTGATCAAGCAGACCCAATAACATAGCCAAAGCAACTGACACCAGACACATATATCAATACTCAGCATACTGCTAAGTACATCTACAATGGGACATGTATCACATATCACACATCCACTGAGTGCAGTGTCACAACAGATGTACCTCTGGAACACACATATCACATCATGGACCACTTCCAATGCCACCACACATGCAGGTACACCAGTTGGACTACGCACCATACAACTCCAGCCTCACACACACCATTCCACAAATGGCAAATCCTGCCACTGAAATCAGACAGCACACATCTCTGAGAGGAAATATTTGCATTCATACGGCACACATGGACAAACACCACAGGCTGTACACCAATTAAACATCCAAAACCACATAAGGCAGCCTGAAGAGACTGAAAACTATATGTGAATCACATCAACACACCATGTGCCATTCTGTACCAGAACCACTCATAATCTGCCACTATCTATTACCCAGGTCAAGCTGTAATAGTCATAGGCCATCAGATGTGCCCCCAATTTTCCATTATGACATGATGCAGGCAGTTACTCAGCATTGCAGCATAGGATGTGCTAGGGCTTTGTCATACATGTCATAAACACACAATGGTGACAAATTAGGGATCTCCCAGGGCACTTACCACCTCTACCATCCCATAGGTTTGAAAGGCCATATCCCCACAAGTATAGCTCCTAGGAATGCATTATCTGTGCAATCAGGCCTCATACATTCTACATGTATCAGTATCCTAGGTTGGCTACCTACACATACCCTACAGTCAGCAGATTACCTATATGCCTGGTCAGCTATCAGGCCAATACTCCTGTCCCATGAAGGCCATTCATGTGGTGGAACTGTAATGCCAACCCCACAATCTGTCAGAATCAGCCACAGTACATGATGTATACAGTCCCAGTGATAAAAGGAGAGTCACACAGTAGCATATACATATAGGCTACACAGATGGGAGTGGACTGACACCTCAGAGCCACTAATGCAGATGGATGGAGCTGGTCAAACACAATGCTTAGGGATATCCAAACACTCACATCCATTGTATGGCCAGGATAGAGTCACACATGTGCCCATGTCATTGGTCCATCTCCACATTACAGTCATCGAGAGGTATGGAAATGGGAGATGTTCATCCACTGATAGTAAAGCATGGACACACATCTACAAAAGATATGCTGCCAGGGTACCTAATATCCATTTCTAATTGTCGATAAACATGTAGCATAAACATCAATGTCACTTTGCCCCCAGTGAGGCACCCAATCCCATTTAAGGCCTGCCAAGTCCCAGGATACAGTCAGTACTCACCCCTTGTGTCTGTGGTGCTGCCCTCAAACGCCCATCCACCTAAGGGTAGGCCATTAGGGGGGCCAGGGTCCGATGGTCACCCCTCCCTCATTGGGAGGACATCCCCAGGTGGGATTCTGTGGTCTTCCGGGCCCAGCGTCTCAGGTCCTCCCACCGCTTGCGACAATGGGTGCTCCGCTGGCTATGGACCCCCAGGGTCCGCACTTGCTTGCAATAGCATGCCATATCCCCTTCTTCTGAAGGGCATTTACCTGCATGAATGACAGAAGGACAGACAGAAGGAGAAGGAGAAAGTAATGTAGACTAGCACAAAACCAACAGCAGTGGACTATAAACATCAGATCACCAAGTAACCACACATACCCATCGTCACAGTTCACATGCCTTAACTCCATGCCCCCCTGCATGCATTTACTCCCTGACCAGTACACTTACACCATTCACCCTCACACACACCCCTATCACACAAGACAATGGCATTGGACTCACCTGCTCCTCTGGTGCCCCATACAGCTGTCCATACGGGGTAGGACTCCTTCTACCAGCTGTTCCAGCTCATCTTGGTTGAAGGCTGTGGCCCTATCACCTACAGGACGTGGCATGATGGCTCCCAGAGACAGTACACAGCAGCTCACATCATGGAGGTCTCGCTTGCAAGAGTGTCAGGAGTCATGTGAGCAAGGCTGCAGAAAATGGCGGTCATGGCCGCTGCATACACGACCGTCACTGCTGACGGAATCCTCCATAGGCAGCAATGTTAACCAATGAGAAGTTGCACTGCGGTTGTGAGCACCTACTGCCATGACGACGTACGCCGGCAGACTTAGGTCACTTCCATCAGTCCAGTGCATGCAGGACAGGCTGATATGTGCCATTTTATGCACATATCATGCCTTGCTGCAGCAAAATAAGTGTGCAGAATGCGGAGCAGGTCTATGTTGTGCTATCATGGTTAGGCTTATACATGTGACATGCATGACACAGTGATGTTATATGGCTGGTTGTCAGATGAAGTGCATGTCCAGATACTCGGACCCTCAAATGTGGTGTAACCATATAGGCATATAGCATGACTATATACATGGTCAGTGCAGGACAGGTCTGTGTACTACATATGGAACATTACACATGTGACGTTTGTCACAAACTTTTTATCAGGGCCAGCAATGTGTCCATGCTGCTTCACATGCTCAATATAGTATGTGTCAGCAGTGCAAGGCATGTCTACAGTGTTAGGTGTGTGAGATAAGGACATGTTCAGCTAACATGTGTGGCGTGCTAATCACATTGTACATTCTCTCCTCTCTATCCTAGATACCCTGTCATGAGGAGATTGAGACATGCACCAGTGTACCGTCTGCTACTCGACCTTGCTACCCTGGAGGACAGGCATATCATCATGGCCTATCATCTGAATTGTCTAACCATCATGGATCCATGTACTCAGTTTAAGCCAGATCCGTTGCCTGCCATACGTATTCCCTATGCCATCCATCGCACAGTATACGTCCTGTCAGTGCTACACTTTCTTGCCCCAGGCTCCTTTCAGAATACATTGGGCTTGGCAGTGGGGATGTCACAGCCCATGTTCCGTCTTGTGTTGAAGGATGTACTGCGTGTTTCTTTGAAACACCTAGAGACCTATATCAGGTTGTCCCAAAGTGCGGATTTGGCCACTGTGAAGGCAGACTTCTATGATATGTACACATCCTTCATGTGATGGGGGCCATACATGGCCCCCATATAGCTTTGGTCCCCCCAGTGCCAATGAACAGGTGCATAGGAACAGGAAAAACTGCCACTCCATCAATGTTCAGGTGGTGTTTCTGGCAGACCAGTACATCTCCCAAGTGACAGCCAAGTTTCCAGGATCTGTGCACGACTCCTACATTCTGAGGAACAGCAATGTCCCACACATGATGGCACGATTACACAGAGCGTGGCTCATTGGTATGTATGCATTGGGATGTGTGTTCTTATTATGGCACCTGTAATCCCATTCCCCCCTGTGTCTGTACCGATATTGTGACAGGTCCTATCTTTGTGCACACAGGTGACTCTGGCTAACCTAACTTTCCATGGCTGCTGACACCAGTGAGTACCCTGCCACGGAAGAAGAACTCCATTTCAATGAGGCTCAAGGCAGGACTAGGCATGTACTTGAAAGGACAAGTGCCTGCACGTCTCTGGAGGTGCTCTCCTCTACACTCCCAAAAAGGTATGCCAGATCATTGTTGCCTACTGCATGCTCCACAATCTAGCCCTGAGACATCAGATACCATTACTGGCTGATGATGAGGAGGCAGCTGGACCAGTGGCTGGTGATGGACACATGGAAAGTGATGAGCAGGCAGATGAGGAAGGTGCAACTGACTCTAGGACTGAGCTCATCAATCAGTACTTCTAGTTACACACAGGTATGTTGTGTGTGTATTAGCAAGTGTACTATTTCCTCATTGATTGGTGACAATGGTCCTCCTGGTTAGAAACATCATTGGAGGTGTAAAGTGCTCCTATCTGTAACACCTAAAAGACTTAGAGTGGTCACCTCACAACTTTTTGCCTGCCTCCCTCCACTTTTTTTACACTGTTGTTGCTGGTTTTAAGACTCTGCACACTTTACCACTACTGACCAGTGCTAATGTGCATGTGCTCTCTCCCTTAAAACATGGTAACATTGGCTCATACCCAATTGGCATATTTAATCTACTTGTAAGTCCCTAGTAAAGCACACCACATGTGCAGAGGGCCTTCAGATTGAATGCTACTAGGGTACCTGCAGCACTGGTTGTGTCACCCACATAAGTAGCCCCTTAACCATGTCTCAGGCCTGCCATTGCAAGGCCTGTGTGTGCAGTTTCACTGCCACCTCGACTTGGCATTTGAAAGTGCTTGCCAAGCCTTAAGCTCTCCTTTTTCTACATATAATTCACCCCTAGGGTAGGCCCTAGGTAACCCATAGGGCAGGGTACAAGCCAGGACATGTGCATGTGTTTTATATGTCCTGGTAGTGGAAAGCTTCTACATTTGTTTTCCACTGCTGTGAGGCCTGCTCCTTTCTTAGGCTAACATTAAGGCTGCCCTCATTTACTGTTTGAGTGGTAGATTCTGATCAGAAAGGGATAAACAGGTCAAATTTGGAATGGGCAGAATGGTTATACCAAATCCTGCTGAGGTGTGAGATTGGATTTTATATTACTATTTTAGAAATGCCACCTGTAGAAAGTGCCAGGAGAATGTTAGTTACTTACCAGAGTCCAGTCCTCTGGGTATTCCAGTCTGGCCCTCAGGATGCATGATGTCCAAGACCTTCTCCTCCCATAATGCAAACTCTGGGGGAGGAGGTGTGGACCCACCGCCAGTCTTTAGCACGGCAATTTGCTGACTGGATGCCATGGAATGCACCTTCCCCATAGGTCGTTCCACCTCTTCCTGATGTCTTCCCTTGTGCGTGGATGGTTGCCCACTAAGTTGACCCTGTCGACAATTCTCTGCCATAACTAAATTTTCCTGGCTATGGAGGTTTGCTGGGCCTGTGCTCCAACCAGTTGTGGCTCTACCCTGATGATTTCATCGACCATGACCCTCAACTCATCATCTATGATGCGTTGGTGCTTTTGATGTGACATGGTGATTGTGTTGTGGGTGGGGGTGGGGGTTGTGTGTGCAAGGGTGCCGTGTAGGGTGCTTGGTGGCATGGGGGTGTTTGGTTGTGTGTGCTGGTTGGTTGTGATGTTTGTGTGCAGTAGTGATGTGTGTATAGTGTTGATCGTGCAGTTGTGTACCGTGTGCTGAGTGTGAAGTGTATATGTGCCTATGGTGTATAAGTGCTAAGTAATTCGTTTGTGGGTCCTCACTGTCCCTGTCTGCAGTTTCTGTTGCAAAGGATTATGGGTTGTGGGGGGCTGTTATGTAGTGAAGTAAGCCGGTGTGTCTGGTGTGTGAATGTGTGTCAGGTGTGGAGTATTCGAACCGTCTATTGTGGTGTTGTGTTCTGTCTGAGGTGCGTTGCTGTGCATGGTGGTTCAGACCGCCAATGGTTTTCAGCCATGAAGGAACTGGTGCGGTGATTGGTGGGTGGAATGTCAGGGGAAAAGGAGACCCTGGGGGTGTGGGAAGGTTTTTTAAATTAAAAAAAAAACTTACCTGGTGCTGCCGACGGCCTCGTTCTCCTCTTCCTGGTCCCAGCATCTTGAGAGACTCCTCGTGCAATCCCTGCACTGCTCTCATGACATTATCAAGAATGAGAGCAGAAAGGGATTGACCTGAGCGGGTTGGTTTACCGCTCGCTCAGGGACAGGAAGTCTGTGCTGTTTCTCCAAACAGGCTGTCAAAGACAGCTGGGTTCGAGAAACCGAAGTATGAATGTCTGTTTGGCCGGCCTAGAATGTCTAGCCAAACAGACATACTCACTTTAGTGCACTCCACTCCTCCTCCTCCTCCCTCCCATGGCCCAGCCCCACCCCTCCCTGCACATGCTGGCTCAGGGCCAGCAGCTGAAAAATAAAACAAAATATTGTTTAATTTTTCAGCTGCTGGCTCTAAGCCAGAGACGCCAACATTCACAACCTTTTATTGCAAACTGATGTCTCATTCCTGTTAGGCAGTAGTGAAGATACTTTAACCAAGCAAGGTGAGCCTTTGCTCTTGTGACAAAATGCACATTTTCCCAGAACAGAACTGTGAAGGAAAGCCCTGAGTTTATTAAAGTCATGGATATGAATATTGTCCCTCCACTGTTGACATCTGGTTAGGTGTTTTTTCCCTCCCATTAACTTTTATACACTATAAATGTATGTAATTCTTTCTTTCTGCTTAAATTGCTACTCCTGGCTCTTCGTAAGGATTCATTTCAACAGGACATATTTGAAGCTCAAACATTCAGGTTCCCGTACATCCCTGATGAGTTGGGTTGTTCTATTACATCTGTTGGGTTTCTGATGATCTTCAGATTTATTCATGGGGTTTATTTTGTCTTCACTACAAGAAAAGAGATTGTTATTTCTAGGTCATTGGTTCCCACCCTTTTGACTTCCGTGACACCCACAATATCATTACTGGAACCCGGGGACCCCAATGAATTATTATTGGACTCCAGGGACTATGGGAAGCTATAGGGACCCCCACTTAGTCATTACCGAAAGCTGGGGACCTAATATGTTAATATTATTGAATTTTCTATGCAGTCGCAGACCCCCTGAGGGGGCTTTGCAGACCCCCAGGGGTCCTCGGACCACAGGTTGGGAACGGTGACAGCTATGTATAAACGAAGCTAATTTCTGATTGCTGGTTTCCCTCCACCTCAATCTGTTGTTTGTGAGGCAGGCTTTGTTAGGAAGTGTAGTTGCTACAGATTAGCAGCTGCTATAATAAATGTAGCAAACTAAGAAAGCATCATATGTGCTGCTGTAGCTTTTATAAAATCAGAACTTTTCTTCTTGATTCTAGCTAGAAAATATAAGTTAAATGTAACAGGTGTCTATCTTTATAAATGCAGGGGTTAGCTCACACGTTATGGGCGCGATTCACAAAGGTAAACTTAGACGTTTGGTCTAAAGCTAGACCAAACGTCTAAGTTTACGAATTTGAGAATTCAAAAAGGGCATTTAGGAGTAGTATCCTTAAAATCCGCACTCGGGGCGGATCTCCACCCCGAGGGCTGACGTTGTGAATTCCCAAAGTCGTAAACTTAGACGTCTGGTCTAAGTTTAGATCAAACGTCTAAATTTATCTTTGTGAATCTGGCCCCTGGCTTGTAGTCGGGAAGGGAGTTTTGAATATTCGTGGACCAATATTGACTCAAGAATATTCATAGATAACACTAAATTAGAGGTGGCTACTCGAAAATACAGACTAATCTATTAAAAAAAGAAATTGTTTAGAAACGTTTAGCACCAGTTTCTTAATTCTAAAATCTTCTGAAAGGCCTCTGTCGTCATGAAGTCCCAAATATCAGCTAATACCAGAAACAAAAATCTGACTACTCAGTTCATTTCAATTTCTGACCTTTCAATAGAAATCTCTCCTTCATGGTATAGCTCACGGAATAGTTACCTCTGAAATAGAATGCCCATGATAGAGGTGATTCTGCCAGAGGGTTCCTTAACTGTGGAGGATCTGCCCCTGGAGGTTTTACCACTTCC
This sequence comes from Pleurodeles waltl, assembly GCF_031143425.1. NCBI lineage: Eukaryota > Metazoa > Chordata > Amphibia > Caudata > Salamandridae > Pleurodeles > Pleurodeles waltl. The sequence continues at coordinate 603,931,001 of NC_090449.1, forward strand.
TCCACATATTGGAATATTTTCCGTTTCCGCCCAATCATAAATCTGTCACTTACTGTCCTATTTTTAAATCTGTCTGTTAGCACATCTGCTTGTAATATGTATTGTTAACAATTATTGAAAATACAGAAGATTATTACTCTCTCACCTAGTGGCTATTTGATGTACATTTCTGCCTTTTCCTTACATCTCAAAACTACACTCAATTTTTATGCTCTTTATCACATTCAAGTTTTGAAAACCTGTATGCATTCACTACGGAAAGCAATACTTTTTTGCTCCGGTCCCTCTAATGTTGACAAAGTCAATAGGGCAGATTTAAATGCGAAAAGCAGCATGTGTGCATAAAACACATGTAGACAGACTTTATACATGTCTAAGTTTACATACATTGACACATTAATGCGAAATCTATTGATTGTTTCTCTGGCATGCTGCACCCCCCGCAGTACCCTTCATAGTACTCCATTTGTGGACCATTGAAAAGAAGCATTCCCACACCCTCCCTTTCCAGATTTTTTTTAATAAACTGAATTTTATTGAGTTTTGAAGCATACAACAACCCACAATACAGTAAAATACGGGGATAATAAGTACATCCCCACATCTCACCCAAACATATCCTTCATGGCACTCCAACCATGTTCCCCATACCTTTGCATGATTTTTGGGACATCCCTTGTCCTTGTATAGGGTATTCTCCTGCATTGCACACCAGCCCATCGCCTGCTTCCAGGTTGTCAGTGCGCTGGGAGATGACAGCAGGCACCATTTAGTAATAGCTCTCTTTGCCAGTGCCACTCCAATCCCCACCAGAGTCTTGTCCCCACTGGCATCACACACTCCCTCCAGGACTCCCAACAGAATGGGCACCCTCAGCACCCTAGACAGGATCCCAATGATTCTGTCCCAGTATCTTGCAAACATAGGACAGTCCAACATTATGATAGAAGAGAGCAGGGGTCCCCAAGTATCGCCAAAATTCCGGTGACTTCAGGTCATAACCTTCACTCTGGGTGACATGCGAGCATCTCGCTAATCTGAATCCTCTAGTGGCCCCATCAACTGTTACCACCTCACCTTGAGGGGCACAAACAACTAGGAGAGTGTACTATAAGGGATATTTAAATACGTGAAAATCCCTTCTCTTCAATAGGTCCCATAAGGTTCTGAGACACCAGGAGTCTACATTCAGAAACTTTCTCAAAGGAGCCACAATGTTGTTCCAGGAAGTGGCTCAGTTACAGGTATCTACAAAACTGTGATTTATGTAGGCTAAACTCTTCCTGCAGCACCTAATAGGAATTCCGGTGTTCTCTCTGCCAGATGTCCCCAACTCTGGAGATCTCAATTCAGTCTCACCCACCAAACACAAAGAGGTCTGATGTAATCACCCCCCTACCCATAAGGAGGTTGTCAGAGTAATCTTTTGATCCAGTCTAGTCCACTCGTAATGCCATGCACCAGGTACCAAGAACCGCCCTTGTGGGCACAGGGTGGGAAGATGATATAGGAGCTCCATACAGTAACCCTTCAATCTTGTCCAGACACATCCCAGCCACCTCCAGCTGAAACGCCAGGTCCCTCATCTCCTACTCAGCCACTTAGTGACCACCAGCAGCACCACGGTCCAGTAATAAATATGCACGTCTACCATTACCAGCCCTCCATCCCATGTGGATTGAGTGCATTTCCCAAATGCTGTGCAGAAAGGTTGGTTAAGCTACACAAAGGTCCTAATTTTGGCCTGCAACTGGCACCACCAAAAGTGCAGCAGTCGTAGGGGATAGTTTTGTAATATGTGACGCAGGCGGGGGAGGACGACCATTTTAAACAAAGTATTGTGGCCCAAACCGTTTAGAGGCAACTTAGCCCACTTGATGAGGTAAATCGTTAATTGGGACAGAAAAGAAAGGACATTCAGGCTTCAAGTAAGACCTGGCTCCAAGGCCACATACATTCCTAGGTACTGAAAACTCAGTCTGCACATCGTAAGTCACACACAGATGATCTCACCTCAATCTTCAGCCCCTTCAGCTGGACCAAAACTGATTTGGGCCAGTTGATGGTAAGCCTTGATGCATCCCCATGTAGACAAAAAATCTGCATTCCAGAGGAATCGTAAGAGGCAGGTATGAAATATATAGAAGCACATCATCCACATAGGGTAACATGAGGTATTCTGTCGTCACCCCCCAGTCAAATCCCCAAACCTAAGCGTGGCATTGAATCCATACTGCCAGTTGCTCAATCACCTGTTAAAACAAAAGTGGAGACCAGGCATCCTTGATGGGTGCCCCGACCAATTGAAAATGGGGCAGATAAGGTACCATTGACCTGCATGTGGGCCTTAGAGTTATAGTTAAACAAACACACAAAAGCAAGGAATCGAGGACCCAGCCACACCTTGATCGAGGCTGGGTCCTCCAGAAAGGCCAAGCTAATAGAGTCAAAAGCCTTCTCAAAATTCAAGAGAAGAAGGTCATTGAATCCCTCAGCATAGAAAGATGCGAGAGTGCCATGTAGACCCTGCAAAGACAATGCATGGTACTCCTACAGGGCATAAACCCACATTGATCCAGGTGTACCAGCTTTTGTAGAACTGTGAGCAATTGGTTTGCTAACACTTTCACTAAGATTTTAATCTCAGAGTTAATGAGCAAAATCAGGTGATATGACGCACACTGATCTATAAGTGGACCCAACCTTGGGTAGGATCACTATGGTCGCCAAGTCAAGCCCAGGTGGAAACTGTGCCCTGCCAACTGCCTCCTGATAGAGGCCAAGAAGGTGAGGCATCTAATGTTCCATAGGGAACCCATCTGGACCCTGAGTTCATATCCCAGAGGGCCAGAGCAAACTCCTCCAACTGAAGGTGGTGGTCCAAATCCGCTTGGCACTTGCCTGTATCGTGGGTATCAGGATATCGAACCACAAGGGGCAGAACGTCACCCTTTGGGGGTCTCTCCCTTGAGGCATATAAAGCTTTGTAATATGTTGTGAACGCAGATGTTATATCCTCTGCTGTTTCTGCCACCAGCCCCACTCTTAACTGAATAACAGGAACAACCAGGAAACCACCTTATGCGTCACCAGCCAATACAGAAGCTTGTCTGACTTGTCTCCCCACTTATAGACCCTACGTGTCAAGGCTATCCAGCATTGGTGGGCCTCCTCAAGCACCAGCTGCTGGAGCTACTTCCGCATCAGAGCTAAGTGGTATAAACCCACACCATGCATATTAGCGTAGCCCTTGCATTTGAATCTAAGGATACTGGATTCTAGATCTGTGATCTGTTGCTGCTGAGCCCGCTGCTGTCCCCTCAGATATGGCCTAGGCACCCGCCCCTCAAAACAGCCTTACCGGCCAGCCACACTGTTCCTGAAGAATTTGTGGTGCCCTGTTCAAATCTGTTTAAATCGAAGTACCCCCCACCTCCTGGGATAGACAGTCCTACAAGTCCCGCTGCTACAGAAAGCAATCATTAAGTCTCCACATCAGGTGGGGCTCTACTGGTTGTTTGCCAAAAGAGAGAGTCACTGGGGCATGGTCCACAGTCCCTCGAGGTAGAATATGAGAGCTGACACTGAAAGTAGATTAAGGTCAATGCTACATTTATGAGCCGTGGAGTGGTGGGTGTAAGCCGCAGTTTCAAGGTTCCATACCATCTAGGCGTTACAGAGGTCTAAACCCTCCAACCAACTGTGCAATTCCTTACCCGGCCTCTGGTAGTGCCTACCCTCAGTGAGTCTTTCCTGGGGATCATGATGTTGTCAAAGCTCCCTGCCAATTAATGTTATTCCATGAGGCAGCCGAAGAATTTGTGGTTGCAGTTCCTCTAGGGTATTATGCACTAAGGTAGGAGGAACGTAAACACTAAGGAAGTGGTAAATGCGTCAGTGTAGCGTACCCTCCAACACCACATACCTTCCCAAGGGATCCAGGCTGGCTTTTGAGATCACCAGCAGGAATGTTTTTGGAGGAGCACTGTGCCTCTGGACCCCTCAGTGTATCCCTAGTAAAAGACCCTATCAAAACCAGTATGGGCCAGGAAAGAGGAATTATTGCCAAATAGGTGAATTTCCTGCAGGAGCATGATTTCAAGGCTCTGTCGCTTCACAAAGAGGAGCATCACCCCTCTTTTTATATGGTCATGAAGACTATTGACATTCCACGTCATCAATATAGAGGGGCCTTCACGTATGGTAAAAGCCATCACAGCTAGTACGGCCCTAAAGAGTTCTGTGTGCAATTCGGTACAACCCAACCAGGTATGAGTGATGTAAAAATGTAATGTGCCTTTGATACTCCCCAACAGCAACCAAAAACCAGTCAACCTGAAAGAGGAACAACAAAACAAACAATGCTTACTTCAGCAGCCACCCTCAACCTCACATTTCCCCCAGAAGCATCTGTCGCACACCCCACCAAACAAGAACATAACTTAGGCAAAATTCAAAGGTGTGCTAGGTGCACTCCTCACACGGTCCTGCGCCATCCCACTGTAGCTAAAGGAGACATTGGTGCTGACTGAATTAGAGAACAAAAGATTTGAGAAGGACGTAGTCCCTGTCCATCGAGTCTACCAATAAATCACATGCAAATGTCTAGGGAAGCTGTTGCTGTAAGGACACTAATCATTGGGCACTAGGCAGCCCTGACATTAGGCATCAGTCTCCCATTTCAGAATGAGAGTCCATCCCAAACCCTTTGATGCCCACCTTCTCGACTTCTTCCTGTGGGCTGGGAGTCCACCCGCCCCACCTCTAGAGGGCCCTGGCACCAGTGGGTCTCCCTATTCTCGCACAGGATGTAGTGTCAAGGCCTGTTGCTCTGTCGCCCACTCTCATTTAGCCTCTGGTGTATCAAAGAAACAGTTGAATGAATGACCCGTAGGCATGCTGGGAACATCAGCATGCCCTACAAATTTAAGGAGTGAAGTTTCACCTTGACCTTATCATATGATTTCCGGACAAGCTGCACCTGGCAAGTATAGTCTTGGAAAATCATGATCTGTTGTGCACCATGAACTGGGTTCCCCGCTTGGTGGGCCTCTTTCAGGATATGGTACAAGGTACGAGGGCCTGCGTTGCCTGATGTCCCACAATAAGGGGAGAGGAGCTGCAAAAAGGGGTGGGGAGAGAGAACGGTGGGTCCCAACCTCAGTGTCCCCGCCACCCAGGCTGAGACTGTACCCACCCACCAGTAGTTGATTCGGCCACCGCTTCGGGTGGCCACTATCTTGAGACCTCCATTTACCAAACATGGCAGCAATTTTGGGCAGGATCTTCCCCGCTGGTAGTGCCACGCACCACAACTGTGCTGTACCTGGGAGGGGGGGCACTGCTGGCAGGCTCTGGCCATCCTACTGGGCCTGTCAGCACCAGGCTGGTGTTGGCTTCAGTACAATCGGCGGGAGCTCTAACAGAGAGTGATCGCCATCTTGGCCTGTCAGGCCACACCCTTCATTTTCTAGATTAAAATCAGAACTCTCATGTTTCCCATGTCCATGGTTGAGAAGCTCTCCCTGTCTAAAATTACTTGCATTCTGGGATTTGTACTTTTGATTTACAGTGAACTAAACATGGCCTTTCCCTGTGGCACAGGACGGCACAGCAAGGCACTTGCTGCGCCGTCCTGCACCACAAGGGCTTGTAAATAAGCCCTTTAGTTAATCTATTACAAAATGTCATCCACTTCCGTCTCTGGGGTAACAATAGGCTGTTGTAGCTGCACCCCCTTTCCAATTCCTTCCTCCTCTCCTGCCCAGGCCCAGTATATATCAGTTTGTGTCTCACCCGCATTCTGCACTCACCCATCTCACATATTCCCAAATCCATTGTTTACTAATAGGTAATCTAGTTGTAATCCAACATTTAGCTATGCACTGCTAGTGGTCCTAACTCAGCGATTTTCGCCACATGCTTGGTGTGTTTAGCCCAGGGCACCAGGCCTATAAGTCATAGTTGTATAGATAGCTGCAAGAGTAATTCAGTCACGTCCTTCAGCACCTTAATAACACCTTTCCAAAAATCTCAGACTCCAGGGCATTCCCATCGCATGTGCAGAAAAATCCCTACGACAGTTTTACACTGGGGGAATTTTCAGGTTTAGAAGGGTCTATCCTGATTATCCCCTTTGGTGTAATATAATCCCCGTGAATGCATTTCTAATGGATCAGTTTGAGCCTCGCATTGCGCATGACTCTCCTGCTATTGCTGAATATGTGGCTACAGTCTCGGCCCTTATCGTTCCGCCTGTATCCCGTTCCCACTGTGATTGTGTAAATATTCATTTCTAACGGGACCCTCAGATCCCACCTTGTAATTCCTGTCTGCCAGATTTGCAAATGTCCCCATAATCAGCAACTCTGCCCAGCAGCTATAGGGGGTAGAGTTGACTTGGAAGGTAGCATGGATCTTGTAATGAGGGGCGTGGTATATCCAAAAGGTGAACTCAGCTGATACGTAGTCTGCTGCATCAACAGTTTATAACATAGTGACTTATTAACTATTTATCACTCATTTGTTCCAAATTGTAGCGGATTTCGCGCGCTACTGCACACTCCTTATTTCTAAGAAGAAAAATGCTTCAGATGCAAAATGTTCCAACTGAGTTAAGATGTGGCCTTAAGAGCACTGCAGCTGACTGAAACTAGGGAACCTTGTTCTTGTTTCGGCATTGGCGCAACCTTCTATGACTCGGGCATATCACTCTGCTCCAGATTTAGCAAGCCCTTGCAATGCTATTATGTCTCGCAAGGCAACACAGGACTTAAGTGATATTTACTAAGCCTTGGATGGCTCTAGCATGGTAAATCAAGATTAACGCAAGGCAGTGCAAATCGCTGCCTTGCAGTACTCTGCCTTGTGAATGTGTTGCATGGGTGGAGTGTGGGCATTCCTACGCATCCACCCATGGATTTTGGCATATTTACTAGAGCTAGCAACCCTGGAAATACGTCAAAATGCTACGCCATTCCAACAGAGGTGAAACAAGGAGAGAAAAAATGCCCCTGAGGACGGTTTTTGTGCAGGAAGGTGTCCCTTTTTGCACAAAAACAATCCTGTTTATAATGCAACCTTAGGGTGACTGAGCATCCCGAATTTGCCTGGACAGTCCCTGTTTTTCACCAGCTGTCCCAGCAGGATTGAGGAAATTTAGCTCATGTCCAGGTTTTTAGAGCAGGTCGCCTAAATGCAGTGGGAGGTGATTTTTTTTGTTTTCCGAAGTAGAGGTAGTTTGCAGGTGTTATCAGAAAACAATTTAATTAACAGGCATTATGCTGGTTTTAAATTGCATTTTTTATGTTTTTAGCGCCTTTTATGTAATTCTAAGTTGATGAGTCCTGTAATTCTGTGCGCTTGGGTGCGGTAAAAGTGTAGTCCTTCTTCTATTTTTGTAAAATTTCCCTGTTTTTGGCATTAAAATTCTGGTTACCCTATGCAAGCACCTATGCACCAAGGTGCAAGGATGCCTGCATTGGTGCTAGGCAGCACTCAGTGCACTAGCACACAGAGAGAGGAGGAATGTGCCATATTTTAGTAAATCTGTCTCATTCCTGCAGTGCAGCAAGCGTTGAGTCAAATGTTAGTACATCTGCCCCTTAATCTCCATACCTAAAAAAGGTAAGGCGTTCCAATACCTTTGAGCTTAGCTTGTGTTATGTACAATTACAAAGAAATTGTGAAGAAGGTACAGGGAACATTACAACATTGCCATGACAGTCCTAGGAAACCCTGAGACACATATGCTGGTAACAGTGGTTTGGCAGCGGTTTTTGAGCGCGTCCTTTTCTTTGAGTAATCTTGCTGATTTACTTTTTTTCTGGGTCAGATTTTTTTCCTTGTTGATACATCCCTGTCTAATCATTTTTAAAGTTTGATTTCCGGTTAATTTTCAGCACAACCTTGAGATGCTTTCGATACATATTAACTCATCCTTTTCCAGAAACCCATGCAACCTCTAGACTGGTGGCTGTGAATGTTTTTCTCTGCTGCAAAAACAACAGGCCTGGAACAGATTTAACAGTCCAGTGCACCAGTTTCAATAGTTAAACAATGACTCGGGTTTAGCGAAACTGAAAAGGGGATTATGTTAACCGAATATCTCACCCTTTTATGTAAGTGTTTGGTCCTCATTGCACACCTCTGGAGTTGCTGATAATGGGGTACTGGTAACTTCCAGGATGTGTAATTATTGGAGGGTTACAAGTGGAACTGTCAGGTTACATTTGAAATGAAGAATCAGAAGTGAAATTGGCAATTCCCGCTCATAATATCCTTGTTATACATCATTTTCCAATGGAGTTTCATTAGGAGAGGTTTTGGATGCTTTCAGCAACCAAAATCCGAGGGTGAAATCAAAACAGATCACTGGTGCTCTTATGGATCACATCATTCCGATAATTCCTGGCTTCGTGAGATCTCAGAAAGTCCTTGGAATTGAGTCCTGGTGATTGTAGGGCATCTCATGGAAGTGTGAGTTCCATATTGCAACAATTAAAGCTAACCTGTGCACATTTGCAAAGATGGCTTTTATCAACTCCTGACTGAAAATTTCAGCAACTTGAAGAAGATTAAAAAAGTAGGTGGCCTATTTTGTGAATGATGAAATACCTGTAAGACCTAGGGGCAGATTTAAGAGCCCCTTGCACTACTTTAGCGCCGCCTTCGAGTTATTTGTTTGGTGCTAAGTTTGACTTTTCCCTGCAACATATTTACAAAGTGGGTGAATGTACGCATTGCGCTACTTTGTAACCCCTTGCACACATTATGCCCCCGCCAGGCAAATTGTGTGCAAAGGGGTGTGTTCCCCCATTAGGAGCCCTGGAAAAAATGGGGCAGTAAATTGAAAAGATTTCACTGCCCCATTTGTTTCTGTAATTTATAATGCCTGCTTTGAGCAGTTAAAATGACACACCCATTAAAATCAATGGGCTTCTTTGCACTTTGCTACAATAGCGTCAAAGTTGTTGTTGCCAGTGTAGCAAAGTGCCACAAAAGCATCAAAAATGTTGACACTAGTGTTCTAACTACCACCCTGGTGTGCTATATCTTAAGTACAGTGCACAAAAGGTGGCTTTATGGGGGCCAAAGAGGCGCAAGAAAAGTAGCGCTGCATTGGATGCAGTGGCACTTTTCTTTAATTCGGCCCCAACTCTCTTGAGGAGTCAAAAAAATCTGCCATGAATTTTTTTTTTTTCGCATGCTTTTAAATTTACTAAACTTGTAGCCCTCTGAAACCTTTGACAGCAAAATTATACGTTTGTGCAGCTCTATTTTAAAATTGAAAAGTGAAAAACACAGACGTAAATGTAAAAGTGTGATCGGAATTTTTTACTTCCATTATTGAAGATACACAAGAGTTTCACCTTCCATTGTGTATAAACAGCCTAGATCCTAGCCTTTTGGGGTAACTCTCAACTGAGTGGGAGTCAAGGGTTTTTGAGGGAGGTAACAAAGAAAAAAATCAAAAAGTGAATTATTCTTAAATGTCTCTTCCAAAGACGGTCATGAAACCAAAACCACGGTGAGCATAAAATGCCACTTAAGATAGGCTATGTGTGGAAAGCTCATGCTATTTCATCTAAACCTGTCGCAATCACTGCTACGTCGTTGGTGAATCAATAGTTCCATGGCAAGATAGATCAAGCACATCTTTGGCCCTCAAAGATCATGCCTACATTTTCTACAAGACCAAACTCACCCATACAGTGCCATATTTACAGGAAAGTGGCATATCAGCCTTGATGCGCCACTTTTCTTGAGTCACCCCTGCCCTACCCTAATGACACCGTGGTTGTGCCGTATTTACAATATGGTGCACCATGGCATTCGTTAGGACAACAGCATAAACATTTTTTAAGCTTTTGTGGAGCTTTGCTGCACTAGCGTCAAAAATGTTGACGCTAGTGCAGCAAAGTGCAGGGAGGCCCATTGATTAAAATGGATGCGTCATTTTAGCACCTGCCATGAGCAGGTGTTAAAAATGATGGAAAAAATGGCACAGTGAAAATTTGAAAATTTCACTGCGCCATATTTTCAGACTGCCCTACATCAGGAGGCCCCCCCTTGCATACATGATGCCTGGCTCAGGCATATTGTGGTGCAACGGAGTGCACCATTTTGTAAATTCAACAAGCGGAAAAGCCACCTTAGCGCTGCCTTGGCGTAAAACAAATGATGCTATGACAGTGCAAGGCGGAGCTAGAGGCTTGTAAATATGCCCTCTAGTCCTTTAACCACTTCTGCCTCTCATGGGAGCCACATTATATATGGATGTAACACCCCCACTGCTCTACTAGCCCACAATCAGTAGCTGTCACAAGGCACGGCAATATTCAAAGCACGTCTGGTCTTTATGCACCAGACATAGCTACACCTAGTCAGGACAACTTCCACCCATGCATCTCTTCAAATACTTTTGATGGCTCTGGACTGTAACAACTACCGGACAAGGGAAATGTGGTACAGTGCAAAACCAGTTGCACTATTCACTATACAAATATTTGGTAACATAGTTGCCACTTAGGGCCTCATTTACGAGATGATAGTGGCACACTGCGCCACTGGAGCATCATTTTGTTTGGCTCCGGGGGTGCAGTGTGGCAGCCCATATTCACAAGGCCACACAAAGCCACCTTGTGTGGCTTTTTATGGCCTTGTAAATATGGACCCCTTTCCCGCAAAACTCTGCGTGAAAGGGGCATACCATGGGTGTTACTTGGGGTGTTCCCACACAACACCCATGGAACCTGAAGGAACCTAATGCTTTCCCAGATGCACAAGTATGGGAATACGTCAGATTCCTACGCCACCTCCGAGATGGCATAACAATGATGCAATGGGAAAGAATATCTTTATTTCTCCCTGGTCTTTCCTCTTTCTATGTATTCTGCATTCTGCAGCTCACATAGAGAGAGGAAAGCACCTCTTTTGGTTGTTTTTGTGCAGGAAGGTGTCCCTTCCTGCACAAAAACAATCATCCCCAAAACGCAGGCACCCTTACACCAGGTGCAAGGGTGCCTGCGTTGGCGCATGGCAGCATTTTGTGTCCCAGCTCAGGGGGAAGAGGACAGAAATGCACTGTATGTTGTAGATACAACACAATTCTGCCCTTTCCGTGTGGCATAGAGTGGCGCAGCAAGACACTTGCTGCGCCGACCTGCGCCACTGGCCTTATAAATGAGGCCCTTAGTTTGAGAGAACAGTATTAGGCATGGAGAAATATTGGTCTCAATGTAGGTCACATGGGAAACAGCCTGAACCACAACACTGGAACAACTGCATTGTTCACGAAAGCAAAACCACACTTACGTGAACAGCGACTCTCTTTTTCTCTGCCTTAACCATGCATGTGCTGAACAACGCACATCCGTGGTTAAGGTGGAGAAAAAGGGAGTCAGGATCGGGAGAGGATGCAGTTAGGTAAGTGGGGCTGGGGCTAGGGCAGAGGTAGTTTTAGGGTTGGGGGTTGCGGTAATTTTAGTTTTTATGGGTGGGGTGTGGGTCACAGTAGTTTTAGGGGCGAGGTTGGGGAGTCGGGGTAGTTTTGTTTTGGAAGGGGGTGGGGGGTTGGGGTAGTTTTAGGGGCAGGAGTGGGGGGTTGGGGTAGTTTTAGTTTTAGGGGCAGGGGTAGGGTGTCAGGTAATTTTAGTTTTAGGGGCGGGGTGGGGGGTTGGGATAGTTTTAGTTTTTAGGGGTGGGGTGGGGTGGGGGTTTGGGGTAGTTTTCGTTTTTAGGGGTGGAGGTGGGGAGTCAAAATAGTTTTAGGGGCGGGTCGGGTAGTTTTGTTTTAGTGGCAGGGCTGGGGGTCGGGGTCGTTTTAGGGGCGGGGTGGGGTTGGGGTAGTTTTAGTTTTTAGGGATGGGAGTGGGGGGTCAGGGTAGTTTTATTTTTAAAGGTGGGGATGGGGGGTCGTGGTAGTTTTAGGGGCAGCCGGGGTCGGGTAGTTTTAGTTTTAGGGGTGGGGTAATTTTAGTTTTTAGGGGCAGTGGTGGAGGTAGTTTTAGTTTTTAGGGCAGGGGTCGCAGTAGTTTTACGGGTGGGTGGGGGTGGATGTAGTTTTAGTTTTAGGGACAGGGGTGGTGGTAGTTTTCGTTTTTAGGGTCATGTGGGGTAATGGGGTAGGTTTGTTTTTAGGGGTGGGGGTTCGGGTAGGTTTGTTTTTAGTGGCAGAGGTGGGGGGGTCGGGATAGTTCTGTTTTAGGGGCGGGTGATCAGGAGGGTCGCATGCTGGAACCACGCATGCCGTGCCACACATGCCTTTACCAGAAATGCCTTTACAACGAAAAATCGTTGTAAAGGCATTCATGGTTAAGGCATTCGTGGTTACAACGCAGTCATTGTTCTGACCGCTTTGTTCAGGCATGTGTGGTTCCCACATGCGTTGTTCCATCGTATATTCAGGTCACATGAATAGCTAAAGATGTGAGCTTCCATTATAAATTAGTTTAATTGGACCTTGGAATTTCTTTTTTTTTTACTGATCAATAGTTTGTTTTGAACACTTTTAATTGCATCACTTTGAAATTAAACTGTGTGCTACTGAAAGGGACTATGCACAGTGTCGTAATATTTTTGTACGGTTATGCTAAAATACCTATCACTCATCAACTCATCTTCACTTAAAGATTTCCAACTCCGAAGCTAAACAAATTTATTCATATGAGTGGCCCTTACCCATAGCCCTTAACCCCAAATATCTGACCATATTCCCCAAACCCTTTACCCTATATCTCAAACCCTTAACTATACACCTTAAACACTTAACCCTATACACTAACCATTGACATCTAACCTATTACTGTAACCCTTATAATGTAAACCCTATGCCCTTCTTCTGTAAGCTCTAACACTTAGGCCCTGATTTATACTTTTTTTGTGCCGCATTACCGTCATTTTTTGACGCAAAGCAGCACATACTTACAAAATACAATTGTATTTTGTAAGTTTGCGCCGCTTTTGCATCAATAAATGACGGTAATGCGGCACAAAAAAAGTATAAATCAGGGCCTTAGCCCCTTAGATCATAGCCCTTTAACTTTATACCACAAACCTGTTCACTTTGATCTTGTATCCATAACTTTTTCCCCTAAACTCGTAACCCTTATAAATGTAGCTCTAACCTTATACTTTTAATCACTGTAACCCAAAGTCTTAACCCTGTATCCTAAACCTTTAACCCTATACCTCAAACCTTTAATTATTAATTATACACCCAATCCCTTAATCCCCACCCTTAACCATGTACCTGTAATCCATCCCGTTCCCTTAACTTTGTGCTTTAATGCTGTACCCTTAATCTCCTACTCTTGACTCATTCTAAGCCATTAACCTCATGCCCCGAATGCTTAAATGCTAACCCTTAACCTTTAACCCTTAAAACTTAAACCTTATGCCTGAAACCTCTAATTCTTAACCCTTTATCTCAAAGCCTTAAACCCTAGCTCTATATCGCAATGCGTGTCAATATATTTTATGACCAAACAGTTTGAGTGTGAAGTGTTTCGTTTTTAGAAGTATTTTTTCATAGATAGTTTTGAAAAGTGTCCGTTTTTGTTGCTGTTTAACTGCAGGCAGATAGATAAGTTCAGAGGTCTGGGGCATTCTGAATCTGTTTACATTTAATTTAAACGTTTTTACAAATTCTCATGACTACACATGCAATTCAATTCGGTATTTGCTTTATCCAGACAGTCTGTTCATCACCCTTTGTCTCTCTCAAACACCATATTTTTACTTTATGAGAAGATCCAAAGACTTGCAAACAAAAAACATGCTATCGCCATAAACTTAATTCACATTTTTACCCTCTTCCCTGGACCTAAGGACCTATATACCTCATGTTCACCCAGAATTTCTCATGCTTCACTTTCTTTTTGATAAAGGTGCCTCACTGATGCTGAATGCTACTCTTTTACCTAGTTTTCTTTCTTTTTACAAATGTATTTGCATCTTGAGAACATGGTGGGGTGTTTGTATATGGTTTTTGTGTTCCTGCCTTTTTGGAAGTGACAATAGACCTATTAAAGTAGGCTAATCTCCCATAAACATGGAAATTCTCTAGGGTGATGGCTGAATCAAACAGTGCTGTACCTGTTCTGAAGTTCCTCCGAAGTTGACTTGAGGTTACTCCTACCTGGGATAACTATTTTACTCCAGGGCACTACAGACACTCTCCCCAGTCCTGAATATTTCCCCTACAAATCATTCATGTGCGGGTGCTGAAGTCTAATTAGCATATTAAAAGCAAAATATGTCATTAACCATAATTCATTTTCGCTATCACAGTCCTGGACTGAAAAGTGTTTCCATGATGACATGGAGGGTGATGATCACACTACTTCTACCAGACCCTGACTTTGTGTTGTGGCATGGGTCCACCATAAGCTTGGTGCCCTTCTTTCAACCTCGCCAATCTGCTTTTCCAAACCTGTGTTTCTTCTGCAGCTAGGAAACTAGGGCTAGATGTCGGTAGCTTTTTTCCTTGTTGCAAACGGCCCGATTCTGACAATCAGGCTGTTTGTGACAAGAAAAAAGCACTTTGGTATGAACAAACCCTATTTTGAGAGTTGGTAATCTATTTACCGAATCACAATATAGGCTTGTGACTCACAATTAGGAAGGGGTGTTCCCTTCCTAATTGTGAGATGTAGTGCGATGTAGGATTGTTTTGTGATCGTGAATGCGGTCACAAAACAATCGCAGTTAGCACCAATTTCAAATTGGTGCTAACCCATTCGCAAATGGGAAGAGGTCCACATAGGACCCCTTCCCCTTTGTGAATGGTAGCGAAAATATTGTTTTGGAGCAGGCAGTGGACCCACGGACCACTGCCTGCTCTGATAAATGAAAAGAAAACTTTCCATTTTTGTTTTCGAAATACATCCCGTTTTCCTTTAAGGAAAACGGGCTGCATTTTTAAAAAAAATGCTTTATTTAAAAGCAGTCACAGACATGGAGGTATGGTGTCCCCACCAGGCCACCTTCCCTGTGAGTGCAGCCATTCCCAATGGGGTCGCAAATTGCGACCTACCTCATGAATATTAATGAGGTAGGTAATTTGCGACCCCATTGGGAATCGCAAACAGTGTGAGGTACACTTTTGTACATATGGTTCTGTGACTCGCAAATGAGTCCCAAATTGTGAGCCGCAAAACTCTGGGTTGTACATCTGGCCCCTAGTTACAGAGATCAATTTACACAGGGATCCTGAGTGTTTTGGAGAGGAGAAAATTAGTAGATCTTCACACCCTCCTTTGTGAATGCCTTTTTGAACAGGCTGTATTTTCTGTCTTCTTTTGCAGGGATTTTGTGAAATGTGTTTCCCGAATAAGTTAGACCACTTCTGCAGGTTTTGTCTTTTCTGCTTTGCATTGTATATTTTGTAGTTCCTATGGTTCCCTTGTATGGGTATACCCTGGGGTGCTATAGACTGAGGTGGAGGAATGGCCTCCACCTCAGATGGTTTGGTTAGTGCATATCATGGACCTGTCGACACGTCAACTTCCAGTGCCTTGCGGAGTTAAGAATTTTGTGAAAATGTTTCAGGTTTTCAAGACGGATTCTAAAAGACAGATTCTCAGCAGATGATAGAACGAATAATGTGCAGTAAATTTGAAGGCAGAGCCTAGTACTTGAGAAAATATAACAAATAATGATAATAAAATTAACTATTGTAATAATGATAATAAAAACATGTTTTTATACAGTTTTTACTAATACATGTTGTGCTATTTAGTGGTGCTCCAAATACTATACTGTATTATTATTCATAATGCTTTTCAATTTTTCAGCTTCAAGTGGACAAAAGGCAGAACCGGTTCTGCCAGGATGCAAACTTGTTACTTCTAAATAACACACAGATCTCAGCGTACTTCTCTGGGCTGTTTCACCTTCGGTGATTTTGAGGGACTTAAATTAAACCCATATATTTGAAGAGCACGAGAAACGGCAGATTTTGTTCAGCATTTCGAAAGTGATAGTGTAAGCCATGTAGGTGATATAGTAGAGTCTTTGAATCGATTTCAAGAGTCAGCATGATTACGTAAACCCGGGCTTTAGGGAGCTGGCTTGGTGGTTTAACTGTTTCAGGCGTCTGGCTGAGTGGTCTCTAGGCCTGCTTCTCTGCTCCCGAGGAGGAGACGACCCCTCACACAGATCAACCCATTTAATGGCTATGAGCACTCACTGGCTTTAGGGAGGAGACTGGTGCACATATCAGTCTTTTGTACTGAGTGATTACAGTAGTTGGTGCGCTCACTGATGAGATTTGGAGGTTGCAGGGTTAATCCTGGGGGCCTGATTATGAGTGGGTCGGTAAATTTTAACCCATGTTTACGAAGCAGTCGGAACTATTAGTTTGGTTGTATTTAATGCATCTGATAATTATCAGATGCTAATTATCAGATGTGTTAAATACCTCAACCTGTTTTAAATTTTGGCAGGTCAAACCTACAGAAATTTAACGGGGGGAAAGCAGACTCATGATAGGCGAATTTATCACCCCTGATAAATAATGTGCTCTATGGTAATGTTATTTATCATGTGCAACAAATAGCACCGCTACTTGTAATCAGGGTCTCAGGCCTTGATTACAAGTTTAGTGGTTAATGCCACCAAACTTGCACATAGGGTAAATACCGAAACCACAGGGTTTGGTAAATAACATGCCTTAAATTACATTGATTAGGGGTCTGATTACGAGTTCCTAGTAATATTGCGACCCATGCGTAAACTCCCATTTTGCATGGGTCAGAATTGTGAGTTTGAAGATATTTACGCATCCTAAAACTATTAGATGCGTTAAATAACTAAAACTGTGTTACATTTTAGCAGGTCAAACCTGCTGAAATTTAGCATGGGAAACATACGATATTTACTGTATCATGCAGATTATGGTACATTAAACACCAAAATCTGCATGTTATTTCCCGTGAATGTGTAATCATTGTTATTTATTGCACCCGATAAATAACGTACCCCATAGTATTGTTATTTATCAAGGGTGATAAATAATGCCTCAACTCATAATCAGCACAGAATCATTATTTAGGGCATGTGTTAAATACCAAATGTGTGCCATTCAATATGCGTGTCATAAAAACCGAATGCATTATTTAGAGCATAGGCTAAATACCTCACCTAATGAATAGCACAAACACAAAACATCAGAAAGTGGCCATTTTCAGCCACTCAAGGTTTTTGGAGTGTATAAATTAATCCACAGAGAATATAAACAACTAAAGTAAAACTCAAAAGGACTTTAGGATACCCTAAAAGTGCAGCAATAACGTCTTCTTGTGTGGGAGTGTGCAGACAGTCGTTTTGTGTGGGCAAATCAACTTGAAACAAGACAAACAGAATCCACTGCCATACTCTAACATAATTCAGTCAGCACAAGTAGAAACATGCTAAACATTGCCATCATGGACCAAGGCAGTGAAAATAAATGCAACTGTATGAGTCTTGAGCAGGACGTCCTGGCCAAACAGGTAGTAAGACACAATGACGGTCTAATGTGCCATCTCATATTGAAGATGCCACCAAAAGCAATGAAAATCATATTTGTTGAAGTAGATAATGGTCAAAAACAATACTGAATCAACATGTCCACATGAACTGAGAACATTAAAAAACGGTTTCTAAATCCGGAAATTGTAGGTACTTAAGCAAGTGGCCAAGCATAAGCACTTATGCAGGGCAACTGTTTTGAGTTCTAACCTTCAGCTGTATCTGAAGCTGTGGGAATAGCCTGTGATGATCGTCCTCCACATTTTGGAGTGGAAGATATAAAAGAAGGTCTTGAGGTCAGAAGAATCTAAGTTAACAGTCATGAGCATTATAATTAAATACATGTGGTTGTTAAAAAGTTGACTTGGCTGAAAATCATCATCATTGAGAAGGGTGGCTGATGTGACTTGCTACACATATTCCCACTGATCTATGTATATGTCATAGGGGTTAACAACTCTCTACTGGCACTGCTGACATGTAAAGAAGGTTGACCTACAACAATTATAATTGTAAGGAAATGCCTCTTTTTGCATGTTCATCCCCACATTTTTAGACAGATGCTACTGTTTTTTTGACTCTGAGAGTGCACCTCAGTGTCAGTGTTTTAAACCCTTAGAAATTACACATCAAATTGGATACACCCAATTGCCAAGGCCTGACTTACTTATAAGTCATAACTTTACGGTACCCAGGCTACCCAGGGCATGTAAAACAGAGGGCCTGATTTAGATATTGACGGACAAGTTACTCCGTCACAACGGTGATGGATATCCTGTCCACCGAAGTCTAAATCCCATAGGATATAATGGAATTTATATTTTGGAGGGTAGGAAACCAGTCACTATTGTAACGGAGTAACTCATCCACCAATATCTATATCAGGCCCAGAGTGTGCTCACAGGACTGCAAAACTGTTTGTGCTACCCTTCATGCGATAAGGTACAAATGGCTCCCAGCCAGCCACTGCAGACTGGAAGGCAAGTATTTCACTGCATGTTCGACTTTGCCACTGAAACCAATGGAAAAGCCTTCCTATCCCTTAACATTATACATAAGTCTTCCCCAGGGAAGGCCTTTGGAGTCCTATGGCAGAAAGCTGTATTTTGTTAAGTAAGACATATATTTTCGCTATGTCTTAGGAGCAACACTTCCAAATTGTCATTCTGATTTGGGCAAAGCTGGTAGTCCAGTTTGCTAACATGAGTACCCAGATGGCATCCCAACTCGGCTAAAATTTGACTGTGACTACCAAATTTAGTCATGTAAGGTATCAGATTTATCATGGCATTAAATGTGACCTGATGGCCAGGTCTAAATTAAGGTCACTATAAAAGGTAGGCAGCATTTAGAAAGTTTCCAATCTGTGCTCTGTGCTCTGCTCGTCCAGTAGCCTCATAAAGACACACACACACAGACAGCTTTCTGACCACCTGGGGAGACATGTGCCAATTCCCAGTCAGGAACAAAGGCAGTGCCTCAGCAGCGAGGGGTCGCCGCTTTTGCCAGGATGGCCACTCAGGTAGCCCAGATGCAAGCTTCAAATAGGAAGCCACCTTTGATGGGCTGTCTGGCCCAACTCCCTGGAGCAGCATGCCTTTTGTTCCTGTAGAAAGCATGGAGAGAGGGGCAACTTGCTCCCACATCGGTTTTACCATGGATGCATACACTCGGGTAATCACATCTCTAGGGCAGGCTACCAAGCTCCTTATGACCGTGGAAATTTTCTGCCATTTTGAAAGGGGCAAGAATGTGGCATTCTGAGATGGTCAGATGACACAAATCACAAGAACTTCATCAATTGGTAGGAGGGGACCCAGCAGTTCATTGGCTAGTGACCACATTGCCCCTTCAGGGCACTTTCCTGGGATACATATGGCACCCCTAGCACCATGAGCCTCAGATCATACTGGAATAAAAAGAGAGGACTGAAGGACTGCCCAGCTGCTCTTGGAACCACACAAGTAGAGACCGCATTCCTAGAAGGACTACATCAGCTGCACTTTGGGTTAGCAAAGTTTGGACTGTGCCTATGCTCCTGGCTTGGAGAAAAGATGATTTCTGACATCCAACAACAGCAGTGACTCCAAAGTCAGCTGATCTCATGGAACCAGCTCCAGGGACACAAGAGTTGAAGTTGCCCAAGTGGCAAAGTTGGTAGCAACCGCAGATGTTTAACCACTACCAGTTGCGGGGCACCCAAGAGGACAAGTCACATATAGCCAAAACCTGCACCTGTGTCTGCTCAACCCAGGAGTGCTATCCAGGACCCGATTGATCATAGCAAAGGGACACTAGACCCCACCCGTGAATTTTGCTTCAAAGGTGGTGCAGACTGACCAGTAGCCCAGTATTGGCTGGCCTACTACTGCAACATAGAGGATTTCAAGGCCCCCTTCCTCTGTGGCCAAGTTCAACAAATTTTACCTGTGGATTGAGGAACACCCACAAGGTACTACCGTTGTCTGCACCACAACTGAAGCATACTTTCAGCATCTTTTTGCCTGCATCCCTCAGTATCAGGACCACTCGACAGATGTCTATGGAGGTCGTCCTATAAAGTTTGGATCTTGCCCTAAGAGTGCTCTGGAGGCCAGGTAACTGTCCAAAGAATACCTCCTGGCCCTCTAGACCTCTGTCCCACCGGACTTGGTAGCCCAACTCAGACAAGAGTTGCCAAACTAACTTTTACATACTTTCCAAACATTTCCAAATGTTTTGTTGTCCATTGCTTGTTTGCAATTGACATAAAAGTTATTTATTTCTTTAAAATATGTATCTCCAGATCTCTCCAGTGGATTTTATAAAAATTCATAAAAATCTAATATATTTATATAATTGGGTGTCATTTCTTTTGGGTTGTGTGACTTTCTTATTCAGTTGTTTGGTGCTGTTATATGCTTTTCACACTGTTCCTTTGCTACACCTTACTACTCGCAGCCACAGCTAGCCAGGGGTGAGCCTAAGGTTAAATAAACATACCTGGTTGGTCTCAAGAAAGTATTTGTGAGTGTACTGTGTAATACGGTCTTCCAGCCATATCATATAGTACATCCAAATCCTCACATTGGTGCCTAGCGGCGGGATCCAGAACTTGTGTTTACTTGTACCAGACAAAATGAGTTAGTAAGTAACCAAAAGAGTTTTTGCCAAGTCGAGAAGTAAAAGATTGGCCAAGTTCTGAAGTTCGAAGGCACCAGCTTCTATGAAGAAAAGTCAAAGTAGTTTTAAATGTTTTTCATATTACCAAAAATTCTTCAAGGTTGGAGAGCAAAGGAATCTACTCGACCACCTTGCCTACATTGAAATTAGCTGAGTGCTTTGTGTAAAGAAAGGAAAATCCTTCCAGGAGTCTCAGCTAAAAAGGATAACCTGGACAATGTAGTCAGAGACTTGGAAGAGGCAAGGGAAGCACCGGCCCTTCTGGGGGATGAACTTACCCCCTGAGACTGAGGATGACTACAGTGATCCATTCACAGAAGGCAGTGAAAGAAGCTTCACATTTGTGAGGGGGACTAAGGGCCTAGAGGCCCAGCCCAGTCTCTTGGAGCTAGAGGAGAGAAAGCTGTCTCTAGAAGAGTAGACATTTGCTGTAGAGGAGAGAAGGGACACGCTGGGGATGAGACCCTAGTAGATTGTGGCAGCAACAGAGTGACAGAGGTAACTGTTGAATGTGCCTATGATCCCAGGTTACCCAAAGGGATTGTTCCTAAGTATACTTAGGGGGATGGCATAGACAAATGGACAGCATCCTCTAAGAGGGCTGTTAAGATGAGAAGGATGGGTGCCCAACACTGGGGGTCCTCACTGTGGGAAATCATTCCCATTGTAGTGAGCGATAGATTGCTGCCACTGGAGGTTGAGGTGGCTGAATCTTACAATCACATGGAAGATGCACTCATTCTGCTCTTTTGTCTAACCCCAGAAGACTATAGACAGACATTTAGGAGCACACCAAAGGGAGCAACACTATCATGGGTGGATTTTGTTGATGCCTCTCATAAGTCACTGGATAAGTGAATGAAAGGTAACAAGGTTGATACATATGAGAACTTGTACAATTTGGTAGTTAAAGAACACAGTCTGACAAATGGTTCCTCAGAAAAGGTATACCAGCATCTGGTAGACTCTAAGCTACCTAGCCCTAGAGGGCTGGGAAAGATAGATAATGGGTGGGTACATACTAGGGTATCGAAGAAGTCCTCAGGTGGTGAACACAAAAAGAGAGGACAGGTACCCCACCAGGGAAAATATAGGGGGAGTTAAAAAAGTCAGAGAGTCCCAAAGAGTCCCAAAACAAGCCCCTGGGGAATAGGGGGTGAGCCCAAAGCCACATCCCAAATGAGGGGGAGGGTTATCAGGGGAATAATTTTGACCCTTGAAAGGCTTGGGTGTGCTTTTACTATAGACAGGCAGGGCACTATAGGGGTGATGCAGCATGCACCTACAAATCACCAACTGATGGCACTCCCAAGGGATTTGGCATTGTAGGGATTGGGGTGGACATTGTCCCTGGGGATTGCAAAGGGTACACTGAAGCCACATCAGTTTCCTTGGCTGGTGAGGGAATCAAACCATTGGCCCTCTGGCCTGCTAGTATGGTAAAGTACAGGCAGTGGCCAAAAATCAATGGGGTGGAAGTTCAGGCCTTGAGGAATACAGGTGTCAGCATAACCATGGTTATGACGAAGCTGGTTTCCCCAAGCCAGATCTAACCAAATGAGGTGCATGAGATAGTTAACTCTGTCAATGTTACAAAGTCACATCCCACAGCTGTGGTTTACTTTTAGTGGGAAGGGGTTACTGGCCCTAAGAAAGTAGCTTTGTCCCCTGCCATCCCAGTGGAGTGTCTGTTGGGCAATGGTCTTGTTAAATCTGCTTGCTCAGAGGTGGAGAGAAAGACTCACGCAGCAATGGTGGGTCTCACTTAGTAGGTTTGTGTCTCCAGTAGATCACAGAAAGGCACTAAGGGAAAGGAAGGGGACTATTATCCTGAAACAGTGGACTCAGCCCCTAGCAACAAGAGGAGGGGCAGGAAGCCTGGGAGGGTTTCTTCGAAAAATCCTCAGAACCAGAAGGAGCCCAAACCTCAGGGGGAGCACCTGGTCTCGGAAGAGGAGGGTGCTGCCTTGAGTGACTTGCCTGACTTGGCAAAACTTCAAGGAGCAGGCGGTCCCTCCAGACAGGACTTGAGCCGGAGACAGAAGACTTGTCCCACTTGTGAAGGCCTGAAACAGTTAGCTGTCAGCCAGGAGGAAGATGATGTCAGTGGTATCCATAGGGTATACTGGGAGGACGAAATCCTTACAGTGAGGCAAGAGACCCCAGACCAGTAGCAACCAGGAGAGTGGTGGTCACGTAAAATTACAGAGAATTCCTCCTTAACCTAACCCATGACATCCCCTTGACAGGACATCTGGGGCAGACTAAAACCTGGTACAGGCCGGTCAACCATTTCCATTGGCCATAGATGTAAGAGAAAGTGAAGGAGCTCTGTTGCTCCTGTGTGACCAGGCAGGCCAGTGGAAAGGCAGGCAGCAAGCCAAAGGACCCCCTGATACTGCTAAGAGTGGTGGGTGTCCCCCTTGAGAGGATGTGGATTGACATTGTTTGTCCTCTAGACCCACCTACTGCCGCATAATAGAGGTTTAATCTGGGGGTAGTGGACCATGCCACAGGATACCCAGAAGCCAAACAACTTAGGACAGCCACTACCCCTGCAGTAGCAAGAGTCTTACTTAGGGCCTGTGTTATGAAAAGTTAGTGCCACTGTTACGTCATTTTTTTACGCAAAAATGGCATAAACTCACACAATATATTTTTATTTTGTAAGTTTGTGCCTCTTTTGCGTCAAAAAATGACTTAAAGGTGGTGCTAACTTTTCATAAATCAGCCCCTTAGTATTTTTACTAGAGTCGGCTTCCCTAAGAAGGTCATCTCAAATAGGGGCATGAGCTTCATGCCTGCCTATTTTAAAGCAATGTGGGATGATTATGGGGTTCCCTATAAGTTCACTACACCTTATCAT
The DNA here is from genome assembly GCF_031143425.1 of Pleurodeles waltl. Classification (NCBI taxonomy): domain Eukaryota; kingdom Metazoa; phylum Chordata; class Amphibia; order Caudata; family Salamandridae; genus Pleurodeles; species Pleurodeles waltl. The sequence continues at coordinate 603,954,543 of NC_090449.1, forward strand.
CCACAAGGAAACTGCCTTGTTGAAAGGTTTAACAAGACCCTGAAAGGCATGATCATGGTTTTACCAGAGAAACTCAGAAGAAGCTGGGATGTTCTTCTCTCATGCTTGTTGTTTGCTTACAGGGAATTTCCTCATAATGGAGCAGGTCTCAGTCCTATTGAACAGCTGTTTGGACACCCTTCTAAGGGTCTTTTAAGTTTGGTAAGAGAAGGTTGGGAGAGACTTCTCAAGGAGCCCAAACAGGGGATCCTAGGTTATGTACTAGATCTTCGCTCCAGAATGGCTGATTACATGAAAAAGGTAAACAAGAACTTGGAGGCCAGTCATGCGCATATCAAGCACTGGCATGAAAAAAAGGCTTCTATGGTTAAATACCAACCTGGGCAATTGGTGTAGGTGTTGGAGCCTGTAGTGCCTAGAACACTCCAAGACAAATGGACTGGGCCTTACCCTATCTTGGAAAACAAGGAAGATATCACATACTTGGTGTTTCTTGAATCCCCAAGGAACCCTCATTGGATGCTTCATGTGAACAGGCTCACGTTATATCATGACACAGCAGATACCACAGTGCTCATGGTGAAAAATGGTGGAGAAGAGGAAGAAAGTGACCCTTTTTCATATCTGATGTCTGCCCGTGTAAAGAATGGTTCAGTGGAAGGAGTAGCACTCTCTCCCACTTTGACCGGTCAGCAGCAGAAGGATTGTCTTGACTTACTTAGACAGTTCTCTGGTTTATTTTCCTTGACTCCAGGTCTGACAACAGTTGTACCCATAATGTGGACACAGGTGACAGTTTACCTATCAAGAGTAAGAATTACAGACTGTCAGCCCTAGTCAAGGCTATCATAACAGCAGAGGTTGCTCAAATGTTCAAGCTAGGGGTGATTGAGACCTCTAACAGTCCTTGGACCAGCCCAGTGGTCCTGGTGACCAAATCCAATCTCAACGGAGGGAAACCTGAGCTAAGATTTTATATGGATTATAGAGGACTGGACACAGTCGCTAAGACTGATGCTCACCCCATTCCAAGAGTTGATGAGCTCAACAACAGGTTGAGGGATGGAAAATATCTGAGTACCTTTGACCTGACTTCAGGTTATTGGCAGATAGCTCACACCTCATGAGCCAAGGAGTAGTCTACCTTTTCAAACCCAGAAGGCCACTTTCAATTTAGAGTTATGCCCTTGGGGTTGAAATATGCACCTGCCACCTTCCAGAGGTTCGCGAATAGAGTACTTTCAGGTCTGGAAAGTTTCAGTGCAGCATATCTTGATGATATTGCTGCCTTTGGTTCCACCTGAGAGGATCACCTAGCCCACCTCAAGGAAGTGCTTCAAGCCCTTTAACATGCAGGGCTGATTATCAAGGCAAGTAAGTGTCAGATAGGGCAAGGGTCTGTGGTGTACCTGGGCCACCAAGTTGGTAGAGGCCATGCACAACCTCTGCAACCCAAGATTCAGACAATTCTCACCTGGGGGGCTGAAAAGAATCAGACCAAGGTCATAGTTTTTATAGGCCTGACGGTGTGGTATGGGAGGTTTGTGAAAGGTTATGGTACCACAGTGGAACCTCTAACAGAATTAACTTCTAAAAATCAGCCAAGGAACGTCATATGGACTGACTCCTGTGAAAAGGCATTTGACACCCTAAAGGAAGCTCTGTGCTCAACACCTGCCCTAAAGGCACCTGACTTCAACAAAGAGTTTGCTGTCAAAACTGATGCTTCGGGACAATGGATTGGGACAGTTTTGTCCAGAATGACCAGGGTCCAGATTATCCAGTTGCCTTTATTAGCAGACAACTTCTCCCCAGAGAACAGTATTGGAGTGCCATGGAAAGGGAAGCGTTTGCTGTGGTTTGGTTCCTGAAGAAGCTAAGACCCTTCTTGTTTGTGACTCACATCAAAGTTCAAACTGACCTCAGATCTTTCAGATGGCTTATGAAGATGAAAAAAGAGAATCGCAAACTGTTGAGGTGGTCCACCTCCCTCAGGGTATGGACTTCAGAGTTTAACACAGTCCTGGGACTTATCATGCCAATGCAGATGGACTTTCCACGTTTTTCCACTTAAATGATGAGAACTACCAAGATAAGGGTTAAATTGCTCCTCGCCTTTCGTCTGAAGGGGGTCTATTTAGATAAATACCTCTTTTTGCTTGTTCACTCCCACATTTTTGGACTGATGTTGCAAGGCATAACACATATGTCCCTAGTGTATGGTACCGAGGGTACCCAGGCCATGTAAGACAGTGTCCACTTGGAGCTGCAAAATACTGTTAGTGCTACCATTTGTGTGACAAAGTACAACATGGCTCCCAGCCTGCCACTGTAGACTGAAAGGGCAGTGTTTTACTGCCAGTTTGACTTTGCCATTGAAACTAGTGGCAAAGCCACCTTATCCCTTAACATTATCTATGTCTCCCCTAAGGAAGGCCTATGGAGTCCTATGGCAGGGAGCTGTATTTTGTCACATAAGACATATGTATTTTGATATGTCTTAAGCAACACTTACAAACTGTTGTTTTTCCGTGGGTAAAGTTGGTAGCCCCAATGGCTAACACAGAGTTACCGGGTGGCATCCCAACCGGGCTAACTTTTGACTGGAACTACCAAACTGGGTCATGTAAGGAACCAAATTAATACCAGGCATTAAATGTGCTCTGATGGACAGGTCAAAATTAATGTCACTAATAAAGGAAGGCAACACTTGGAAAGTTGTCACTGTGCTCTGCTCGTCCACTAGAATCACAAAGGCACACACACACACAAACACACACACACACACACACACACACACACACACACACACACACACACACACACACACACACACAGCTTTCTGACCACCTGTGGAGACATGTGAACAACTCCCAGGCACAGGAACAAAGGCAGTGCCTCCACAGCGAGGTGTCACCTCCTCTGCCAGATTGCCACACAGGGTGTTAGTCCAGAGGTGAGCTTCAAGGGGAAGCCACCTTTGATGGGCCGTCCGGCCCAATACTGTGGAGAAGGATGCCTTTTGTTCCTGTAAACAGCATAGAGACAGGACCAGAGAGGGGAAACTTGCCTTCAAACTGATTTTACTGTGGGTGTGTAGCCCTCGGGTAGCCACACCTCTAGAATGTCCTAGGATGTTCTCTAACGATCTCCTGACGATAGAGGAAGGGTTATGCCATCATATAAGGAGCAGGAATGTGGCATTCTGGGATAGCCAGATGCACACATCACAGGAACCTCATCACTAGCTAAGAAGTGCCCCAGTAACCCATTGGCGAGTGACCACGCCTTTCAGAGCACTTTCCTGGGATAAATATGGCTCCCTGACCATCAGATCACACTAGAATCGGAGAGAGGACCATCAAAAGACTGCCCAGCTGCCCTAGGACCAGCATAAACAGAGGCTGCAAGCTTGGAAGGATTGGAAGTGCTTGGCAGCACTTTGGGCTAGAAAGGTTTGGATGGTGCTTACGGCTCTGGGCTTGGGGAAAAGTTGGTTCCCAACATCTAACAACTGCAGTGACTCCAATAATTAGTCAGCTGATCTCCTGCAACCAGCTCCAAGGACACAAGTGCTGCAGTTGCCAAAGTTGCAATGTTAGTAGTCATCGCAGACGTTTCGCCCCTACCAGTCGACGCGCACCCAAGAGGCTGACTAGTAGACCAGCATTGGCTGACCTGCAACGGCAACATGGAGGACTTCAAGGGACTTCGGCCCCTGTGCCTAAGTTCCCCCCAATTCACCAGAGAAACACCTGCAAAGGCACCTCCATTGACAAAACAACTGGAGCATCCCTTTGAGCATCTTTTTGCCTGCATCCTTCAGCATCAAGACCTCTCCTTTGATTTCTATGGCGGTCCTCCCGTAAAGTTTGGATCTTGCCCTAAGAGTGCCCTGGTGGCCAGGTAACTGTCTGAAGTATCCTTTCTGCCCCCCTAGATTTCTGTCCTATCAGACCTGGTCGCCCAACTTAGGCTGGGTTGCTCATCTAATTTTTACAAACGTTCAAATGTTTCCAAACTTTTTGTTGGCCAAAGCTTCTTGATATAAAAGTTATTTATTGCTTCTAAAATATGTATCTCTGGAACCCACTGGTGGATTTTGATGCTTAAAGTCTCTAAAAAATCATAAAAATGGCATCTATTTTATCAAATTGGTGTCATTTATTTTGTGTTGTGTGACTTTCTTATTCTGCTGTTTGGTGCTGTTAAATGCTTTGCACACTGTTCCTGTGTTAAATCTTATTGCTCACATCCACAGCTACCCAGGGTTGAGCTTAAGGTTAAGTAAGCATACATGACTGGACGTAAGATGGTATTTGTGTGTGTGAAGCATGATAGGACATCCCAGCCATATTATACAATACACCCAAATCCTCATAAAAATGCACTGTAATTGTGACGATGAACTATTGATTTGTATGCTTGGTACCTTATTGGTGATGGGTCATCACAGTTTGGCTAATGTTGCTTCTCGTCAGCATTATAACATTGTTGTTTCAAATTCCACACCTTACACAGCCAGTTCAGTATACGCAGATCCACATCACACAACATTTACACATAAGCAGTGTGTTTCATTTTATGGTTTCAGTACACGTTTTCCTGTTTACCTGAGTCCACAACATGTATACGAGTGCAGCCAATCAACACTAGGATGTCAGGAAATCCTCCGGTAGCATGGGTGTTTTCTTTGCTGACATTAGTTATGTGGGTGTCTAAAGGGAAGTGTATATACTGCTCACTGACTCTCTACAAATCACCCATCACTTAGCAGAGTATTTTGCTAAAGGTTGACTAGGAAATGCCACACACCAACCCTACTCTCTGCTGTGTGGTACCTGTTGCAAATAATTCTAGTGCTCCAAGCATTTCAGGGAGGAGGGATGGAAGTGGAACCCTATTTGGGATCCAGAGTATCTATAATGGTGAAAATACGTCTTATATGATGCCCATATCAAGGCTATGTATCCTTTGGATTTCAAGCTGACTCATATTTATGGATTCCAGCCTTGCTCTGTCAATCCAGGCTCTTAACGTGTGTTGCTGTGCCAATTGAGGTCTCATTGGTGCCCTGGTTTCCATCCTTATGCTGCATGTTTTTTTGTAGCAAGTCATGGATCTGTCATGACATGATAGAGTAACCTAATAGTGCTGCATCCATTTTGGTAGACTGTAGAATGGAAGAGAGAGCTGCTGCAATCAACCTGTCCTTAGCTGGTTATGTAGAATTCACCCTATTTGCAGGTTTGTGTGGTATTTTATTATTTTCAGTTCAAACAGTGCTTTTGTTGTGTTTTTGTTCATTATTGAAATGGTTTTTGAATTGTTCTATTGTTTTATAGGCCCTGTTATGTGACATTGGCTGTAAGTTCTGCTTACCGCCATGCCGACTGCCGCCAACATACCGCCGGTGCGGCGGATCACCGCTACCATTATTATTACGCGTACATAGCAATCTGTCACTCTACAGCCACACACATAAGTCTGCCAGTCCAAAGGTGGGTGATAAACTGGCAGTATCCAAACCCACACCGTTATGCCAAAAGAACTACGCCCACAATATTATGACCCACGAACCACCACGGCGGACATTCAATGGCGCTAAACCATTGGCAGTACATACCACAGCGCTCAAAATACACACACACATACAAAACTGGTCCCGCAGTTCACGTCACAGGAGAAGAGGTGCTAGCAACATCCAGTCCCCCCCCCAGAAGAGGCCCACAGTGATGACACCCAGAAGGGTGGGCATCTCCTTTGCCCTAGGCACTTCAGGCCCTGCCCCAGTTAGCCCTGCTGCCCTGAGTGAGGAGGCTATTGACCTCCTGAAATCCATCTCTGTTGGGCAGTCAACCATTGTGAATGCCATCCAGGGGCTGGCAGCCCAAATGCAACAGACAAATACATTCCTGGAGGGCATTCACACTGACATGGCAGCCCAACAGAGATAAATCCAGGCTCTGGCCTCCTCTCTGATGGTAGCCATTGTCCCTGTTTCTAGCCTCCCCCCTCCACCACCCATTCCCCTCAACCTCAACCTATCCCAAGCACACAGGCAGACCAGCATGCACACAAGACAACACACAAGAGTGGCACAGGCAAACACAAGCACCACACATCATCCCACAGGCACTCACACAAACACCATCCAGAATCAGACATACCAACATCTACTGCCTCTGCTGTGGCCCCCCTCCTCCTCATCGTCCATCTCCCTCCCAGTTGCGTCTCCACTCACACCTGCATGCACGACATCCACATCCACTACCACCAGCACGCCTATCACTACACACCCCTCACTGGCAGCCACCACCCCCTCTTCCATGCACATGTCCCCTGTGTCCTCTCTGTGTCTGTGCCCTATCCTCCCAAAGTACACAAACACAAGCACTAAGACACCCAACAGCAGTCCAACTCACAACAGCTTCCAGAACATGCACCTGCACCCAAACATAGCAGACTGATACCTCCTATAACCACTTCATCTTCCTCCGCTCCCAAACCTTCATCCTCTTCCTGCCCAAATGTCCCTAAGAATCTTTTCCTCTCCACCGTTGACCTCTTCCCTACCACTTCCCCCGTCCTTCGTGTCAAGCCAGGGTGGTCAGAACCCAGGCGAGCACCTCGGCCACCCAGTCCACGGCCACTGTAGTGACGACAACGACTCTAGGTGGGAGACGATACAAGGCACCTGGCAGCCACACTAAAAGGGTGCCTGCACCAGCTGCTTTGAGGAAGGCCAAGGAGGCACCACCAGCTGCCTAGAGGAAGGGCAAGGAGACACCACCAGCAGCCTCGAGGAAGGGCAAGGAGGCACCACCAGCTGCTATGGGGAAGGGCAAGGGGCCTGCACCTGCAGGCAGGAAGGACAGGAGGCCTGGTGCTGGGACTCATTTGGAGCCCCCACCACCAACCATGGTGGTTCAGCCATCAGAGGCTGCAAGGGAAGGGCTTGAGCCTCCCCCCACCACTGCCAGCACCACCACCAGCACAGCCACCAGCACCACTGCCAGCATCGCCACCAGCCCCAGTGGGCAGCCGTCCGAGGCTGCAGTGGAAGGGCTGGAGCCTCCCACCACCACTCTCAGCACCGCCATCAGTACCACTGCCAGCAGCAGCAGCCCCAGTAGGCAGCCGTCCAAGGCTGCAGGGAAAGGGCTGGAGCCTCCCCCCACCACTGCCAGCACAGCCACCAGCACCACTGCCAGCACCGCCACCAGCCCCAGTGGGCAGCCGTCCGAGGCTGCAGGGGAATGGCTGGAGCCTCCCCCCACCACTGCCACCCCCGCAACCAGCACCACTGCCAGTAGCAGCAGCCCCAGTGGGCAGCCATCCGAGGCTGCAGGGGAAGGGCTGGAGCCTCCTCCCCACCACTGCCAGCACCGCCACCAGCCCAAGTGGGCAGCCTTCCGAGGCTGCAGGGGAAGGGCTGGAGCCTCCCTCCCACAACTGCCAGCACCGCCACCAGCACCAGTGGGCCGCCGTCCGAGGCTGCAGGGAAAGGGCTGGAGCCTCCCCCCACCACTGCCAGCTCAACCAGCTGCACCACCACTGCCACCACTGAGCAGCTGTCACTGCTGGCAGACAATGTGTAGTCCTGCATCAGTGGGTTGTTGTGTGGCCTGGCCGCAGCAAATCCTGTGGGTGTGACACCCAGGTGAGAGAATGTGACCTTGCACTCCCCAAGATCTGCATCACAGGGCTCGATGCCCCCTCTAGAACCGGTGGAAGAAGCCACCATCCACCGGTGGAAGAAGCCACCATCCACTCATCCCAACCTTCCGAGGATGAAGAACACTAGGCACAATGCCCCCTCCAGAACCAGTGGAAGTAGTCACCCATTTGAGAGATGGTGGTATTGCACTCCCCAGGGCCAAGCAGTGGGCAGACCACCCACTTGAGAGACAGTGGCTGTCCACTCCCCAGGACCAAGCAGTGGGCAAACCCCCCACTTGAGAGACTGTGGCCTTGCACTCCCCAGGACCAAGCAGTGGGCAGACCTCCCACTTGAGAGACTGTGGCTTTGCACTCCCCAAGACCAAGCAGTGGGCAAACCACCCACTTGAGAGACTGTGGCATTGCGGTCCCCAGGACCAAGCAGTGGGAAAACCACCCACTTGAGAGACTGTGGCTTTGCACTCCCCAGGACAGCACACAGGGCATGTAGCCCCCTCCAGGACCAGTGGCATTGTACCATCTTCCAGCTGAGGTGCTCCCCCATTGCCTGTCTGTTTTCGACCTGATGCCCCTGCAGTGTTCTCTCTGTGTTGTTGCAGAAGTGAGGTGGGGCCCTGACCTATGTGTTGTGGCCTTGTGGCCCACGGACTGTGAGGACTGGGCAGTGTCCCTACATTTGTACATATGTATATACGTTTGGTTTTTGATGCACTTATTCATAGTATTTTTACGTATTACACTCACTTACTTCAAATCATTTTGTCCTTGCATTATTCCTGAGGGTTATGGGGTGAGTATGTAATGTTACTGCATCTGCTTGTGTGTATGGTGTTGGGTGTGTGTGTTGCGTGTGTGTGTCACTCTCTTTTTCCTCCCTCCCTCCCCTGTGTGCTAGGCAGCAGTACTCACTGTGGTCGTCTTCGCCAGCGCTGGTGTTTATAGTGAAGCAGAAGATAGACGAGCATGGGAAACACATGCAACTCGGGCTCCATGGCGGCGTGGTTCTTCCTTGAGTCTCCAGAGGTGAGTCGTTTCCCTTCTGTGCAGTGTTACCGCCAGGCTTTTTTTTTTTTTATTATTATTATTTGTATTAAAGTTAACAACGGAGCGGCCCATCACATAGAATTAATAAAGTTTGTGCCAATATATACGTCGTTCAGGTTAACAGAAGCAGACATATAAGTCAGAGCCCCCTATGCCCATATCTTAAACATTTAGATCAATGAACATGTCAGAAATAGACTTAGTCGCCACGCAGAAGACGTGCAGAAACAACAACAAGCACGTCAACAAACAGTAAAACACAAAGACCATCCGCAGGGCTGTACAGATTATCTAGCTATAGAAAAGAACAAGGAAAAGGTAGGGCGACAGGAGGCACAGAAGCAAAGCAGCATCCATTCCAGCAAATTCATCAAGGCGCGCGGAGCGCAAGTATGAAGTTCTGATCCCAGTACACGTAGCAGTGAAAGATGCCCAACTGCAATTTCACAGATTGGTCTCCAAGTACAGATGCAATGGGGCCCAGATATCCCGAGGCCGGGATCCCTCAGGCATCAACTCCCAATACAGCATTAGATGTTCTTGTCAAAAAGCAGCATCCCGCAGCCCCTCTGATCCCCGCGGGGATCTGCCACGCACCCATCACTTTGCCACTCTACGTTTTGCCAACAGCAGCAAGAGGCCCACAAGCCTCCTATGTGCAACCGGTATCTCGTCCACATATCCGAGCAGCGCAATCTTGGGGGAGCAGGGCAGCACCAGGCCAGTTCTCATTCCTAACGTGTGCATCACCTCCTGCCAGTAAGCATGCACCGCCTCACAGCTCCACGCAAGGTGAATAAAATCAGCATCAGAAGTACTGCATCGTTAACAACAGGAGTCAGCCCGCAAGCCCATGCCGAGCAAACCACTGGGGTATAGTACAAACGGTGCAAAAATTTAAAGTGAATAAGACGTAATCTATAATTAGGGGAAAGCACCTGCATATGCACACAGCTCCTCCACATTTCATCAGAGATATCTTCGCCAATGTCTACTTCCCTCCGTGCCTTGGCAGTCGTCACCACACCTAACTTCTCACTCTGCAAGCAACTGTATAGCTTAGTGATGAGCCGACAAGGACATTGTGCACAGTACAACACCTCCAGCGCCTGACACACCAGCGAGGCCTCAGGAAGGCCAGGGAAGCGGGCACGAAGCAACACACCGATGCGCAGCACATACAGCCGATGCAGTGCAGAGTCCTGTCCAGCCCCCAGCGCCGCCTCACCCGACACCAGCCGCCCCTCCATGAACCAGTCACCCAGAAGAGACAGATTAGAGTCAAGTAGGAATTTACGTAGTCGGGTGTCCCTGTGCATCTGCTCGTCTGCAACATCGAGTGCGGGCATCGAAGGGGCGTACGGCTCACTCATACCAGCCCGGCGCAGCAGAGCAGCCCAAGCCCGGGACGTACAGGCCACAGAGTCCACACCCCGCAGCCTAGGATGGACAGAACTTCCGATCATCTGGGACAAGCCATCCGGCCATACCGCATCACTCTCAGGCACAATGCCAGTCCACGATGATTATGATGCTGTCTCAGCCACGCCGCGAGGGGCTCCATGGCAATCGCAAAAAAGCAGCGGAGACAGAGAACAGCCCTGCCGAGTCCAACGAGCCACCCGGAAGGGATCAGAGACAATCCCGTTCACTTGCAACCGAGCAGTGGGCTCCGAGTACAGCAACCGGATCAGTTGCACAAACTGAGCACTCATCCCCACTCTAGCCAGCAGCGCGAACATATACTGCCACGCCAGAGAGTCTAAAGCTTTGGTAGCATCTAAGACAATCGCTGCCGCATTATCATCAGCTGCAATTGTACTCACGACAGCAAAAAAGGTACGAAGGTTATAGGCCGTAGACCAACCGGGAACAAATCCAGACTGGTCCGGCAGGACCAGCTTCGGGAGCAAGGGCTGCAGTCTCACTGCAATCATCTTAGCCAGTATCTTGTTGTCAATGTTGATCATAGAGAGGGGGCGATACGAATCACAGCTACATGGATCCTTGCCAAGCTTTTAATATCGTGACAATCAGGGCCTCACGCAAGGAGGCGGGGAGAACACCTGATTCCATAGCTTCCGCATACACCTCTAATAAATGAGGTGCAAGAATATCAGCGTACTATTTATAAAAGGACGGGGTGAGACCATCAAGTCCAGGAGACCTATCGTCTGGCAGGCTACGAATCACCGTATTGACATACTCCACAGAGAAGGAGATGTCTAAATAGGACCTATGCGCGTCATCTAGCCACAGCAGACTAATCTCAGAGAAGTAATCCTGCGCAGCCTCTGAGTCCAGCCCAGGAGGCTCCGCACACAATGCTGCGAAAAAGTCAGTAAACACACGCAGGAGGCCATCCGACCCCATTACACGTTCTCCAGACTCGTCATTCAGCTCAACAACGTACTTACTTGCCCATGGCCTACGTAGCATATTCGCAGGAGTACGGCCTGCCCTCTCACCCTCCCCGTACCTCCTTGCCCTAGCATACCTCCCAGGAACCAGATCTTGCGCAAAGAGGCCTCCTCATATTCTGTGACTGTTTTTCATAAGGCAGAGAGCGTGTCCCCAGACCAGTCAGTAACCAGATACCTCTCCAACTCCACAACCTGCGCCTCCAGGTCAGCCAAGTCCCGACGCAGGGACTTCAGCTCACTGTGCTGTTTAGAGAGGCAAACACCTCAAATTACCACCTTAATGCCTCCCATAACGTACCCGATGAACTCGCGACCCACAATTCTCTTCAAAATAATGAACAATAGCCTCATGGACTTCTTCCCAGAACGCCTGATCACGCATCACCCCATGTGGTAGGTGCCACGCATACGCATGCCCCGGCCCCACCGGCACTGCCAGCTCTAACTTAACTGGTGAGTGATCGGACAGGGTGCGCGCCATGTGCTCCACCGACCTCGTCCAAAGCACCACATCTCTCGTGCCCAGCCTGCGATCCAGACGGGACCAGCTAATATGAAGATAGTTGACACACGTGCCCTCTCTAGTATTCCCGTGTCTCTCCTGCCATAGATCTACCAAGGATCCCTCAGTCATAACTGACAACAGTGCCTTAGCAGCAGCAACGTGCTGTACTCTAGCCAGGCTCTCGTGGTCCAATCCAGGGTCCAGAATGACATTAAAGTCCCCACCCCAAAGCAAGGTGACTCAGTCAATCACCACACTTCTCAAAAAAAGTCAGGGTCATCCGTATTAGGACCATAAACTGAAAGAAGCCTACACACTCTGTCTAATAGCATACCACTCATCATAACATATCGACCATTGGGGGTCCACAATCACTCTATGAGTAAGCCACTACAGTCCCTTTCACAACAGAATAGCAACCCCTTTTGCATACAGTGAGACCATCGCTCCATGATACTCTCCAGTCCAGCCCGCCTTCAACCGGCTTTGAGTCTCAGCCACCAAGTGGGTCTCCTGCAGCATGCAAATATCAATCTCCTGCCACTTCAAATAGGCAGACAATAGTCGCACCTTTCGTCCAACATTTAAGCCACGCACATTCCAAGTAAGACAGCGCACCAATGCCACATCTCTACGCACCATCACATCCTCCAGTCAAGCATACCTCCCCACCACTGAGCCTCAGACCAGTCACCCACCTCGTAGAAGCAAAAGAGTAGAGTGAAACAGAGAAAAACAAGAACTGTTGGCAAAAACCAAACCCACCAAACCTGCCTCGCACGCAGACTCCACAACTGGGTCAAAGCAGAAAACCCACCCCCCTTCAAAACTAAAACCACAACCGAAGCAAAAGGACTCATCCAAGGGGCGCACGCCAAGCCATCCTTCCCACCCGCCCACAAGTATAGAGGGGGGGAAAGGTGTCCAGGAGCCCACGGGTAAAGCATACATCTTAGCAGCCGAAGTAGGTAGTCCACCCATCATTGATAAAAGTAACAGGGAGCCCCCTGACTGCACACCAGAGAGAGAGTAGAGACCAATACCACCCACCCTTCTAGTCACTGTCACTTAAAGCGTCTCTCTCAACTCCAGAAGCAGCCTTGTCGCCCGAGGCCACCTTCTTAGGAACCGTTTTGGCAAACTTGGCCGCCAGCTTCGGGTCCGTGAAGAAGTGCAATTTACCTCCATGCTGCACTCGCAGCTTTGCAGGGTAGATAAGAGAGAACCTGCATCCATCTGGCTAAGGGTGTGTTTGACCGGGAGGAAGGCTTTACGCGCAGCCTGTACCCCGGGGGTATAATTAGGGAAAATACTTAATTCAGAATTTTGGGAACTTATAGGCCGCCTCTCCCTCGCCAGTCGGAGAACAGTGTCTCGATCCTGATAGTTTAACAGGAGAACTATGATAGGCAGGCGGGGGTGCCAGGTGGCGTCCGCAGACTCAAAGACCTGTGGGCCCTCTCCACCACCATCAGCCGAGAGAGGTCTCTAGGAAAAAGGACAGACAGCTGGACTCCACAAAATCTTCCATCCTTCCCATCGCAGTGGACTCCGGAAGCCCAACTATATGAATGTTGTTGCGGCACGACCGCTCCTCCAAATCCTCATTCTTGCTGCGAATCACTTCCAAGATACGCTCCATGCGCAGCAAATGCTCCCCATCACCGTGGCACTGATCCTCCATCACCGATGTGCGCGCTTCCAGCGAGTCAAGCGGGGAGTCATGATCATCCACCCTAGCCCTGATCCGGTCCAGCTGTTCGGTCATGTGATCGAGCTTGGCATCTATACCTGCAAGGCTATTCTTTAAGTCAAGGAACATAGCCATAACCGAGGAATCCAAAGCCTCATCTTCCACTGACGGCTCTTCCGAATGGGAGCAGGACCCTCCACCCTTCTTCCTGCCGCCTTCAAAGGTAAGTTTCGCCTGCTTCTGTTCCGTCTTTCCCATCCTTGCCACAGTTGAGACCAGTGTACCATGGCAACAACAGCAGACCTCCACAGGACCGCAAAAGACAAAGAAGCAACCAGCCCCAGGCCAACAACGGCCAGCACCCATGCGCCATCACCGATAATCACAGCAAAGTAGACAAGAGGCACACCGGGCCCAGCTGCCGCCACTCCTCCAACCTCAGCCGTCTCCAGGAGGATGTCCACGCCCGCCGGACTAGATATACAGCCTTAATGTATCACCCCGGGGCAACCCAATCCGGCAGAGCTCATCCTGGGAGGCCAGGGACCAGCCCCCACCCTCAGGCGCAGACCAGCTGCCCACCCTGCACCACCGGGCCAATGTCCACCCTCAGGAGATACCACCAACACCATGTCCATCCCAGCAACTCCTCAAGCTACCCCCACGGCCCGCGGACCGACCCGACCTCCGAAGGGCCCCCCCAACAAAGAAAGTCAGTGCCCCACCTGAGTTCACCGGAGCTATCACGCCAATCCACTGACTCAGCGCGGCAGGGCACAGTCCAGAAGCAGTTCAGGTCACAGCTGAGCCACCAGCCAAAACGATATGGGCAGCAGCCTCCATACGTCGCCGCCAAACACCGCCTTCTCAGAAGAAAGGTCGGTCCACCGCCTAGGGCCCGCACGGCACCCCCGAGCCGCCGCTCCCGCAACCAGAGGGCCGCCACAAGCCTCCTCCTTCGCCGCAGGGACACAGCCGCAGGCTCCAGCAGAAAGCACGGGCCCCTCCCCCAGCGAGCCCACCCCACGTACGAGGTTGAAGGTCCGATCCGACTGCCGATCTGGCCTCGGGGCAAGCAAAGCTCGCCCCCCAATTTCACTGCAGCACCAAGGCCGGGGCTGCTACCCCAGCAGCCACCGGGAGAGCCAGCTTCCCCAGAGTCGCGCGGTGCACGCAGCAGCGGGCGCCACCCACTAAGACTCCGGAGAGGCACCAGAATATTCGGGCTGGTCCCCGCGCCTCCAGAAGCACCTAGGCGATTGCCGTCGGCAGACGCCAAGAAAAGCGTGCACTGCCCAGAGTGGAAGTACAGGCAGGCTCCCCACCAAAAACTCACCCCAAATCAGCCGCTCCAAGGATAAATGAAACAAATAGGCCCCCAGCCCAGCAGAGCCTCACAGAGTGACGGCCATCTTGTTGGTGGGCCAAGCCACGCCCCCTTTCTGACAGGCTTTTGATGACATTGGTACCGCCCTAGAAAAGGTGGCAGATAGGCCAGTCATAATTCAATGGGTGGAACATTGTCTCCCGCCTGGCTGTTGGCAGTTACTGCTGCGGTGCTTGTTGCTTCCGCCCTGGTGGTCGGTGTGTTAAAGTGGTTGTCTGACTGAGCGGTTTCCGCCGTGATCATAATTCCATTTTTGTTACCACCGGCCTGTCGGCGGTATTACCGCTGCTTTATCACCGACTGCCAGGGTTGTAATGAGGGCCATAGTTTTTCTTTCATTTTCTAGACTTAAATGAATTTTTACCAACTACTTTTCACTGGTGGTATTTTCCACTGGTTTTAATGACCTCACATGGTTGTAATTTGGGTGTAATTTTCCACATGTGTTATTTTTTGCATGTGGTAAATAGCACATTTTAAATAGCACATGCATCAAATAGTGCACATAGACTATAGACAGAAGGTTGCGTTTTCTTACCTCATGACCAGAGAAGATGTGGTGTTACGACCAGAGACGCTGACTTTGGAGCTGGGGAACCAGGTTTGAGCTCTCTGTCAGCTCCACATACTTTGATTCTGGGCAAAACATTTGCCCATATTTATACTTTTTTAGCGCCGCATTTGCGCCGCTTTTTTACGCAAAAGTGTCGCAAACGTGCAAAATACAATTGGATTTTGTAAGTTTGCGTCGCTTTTGCGTCAAAAAGTGGCGCAAATGCAGTGCTAAAAAAGTATAAATACGGGAGTTAATCTCCCTGCCCCTACCAAAAAATAAAATGAATGTGTCCTTTTGTAACACAACTGGTGCTCATGTGAAGTGCTCCAACATCTTCGGGTCTAGTTCGCGCTATTTAAAACTGCAAAGAAAAAAAAAAAATCAAGTAGTGCGCTATTTACCACTGCATGGAGCAATTACCACTACGTTTACTCACAATCAGGGCCTCATTGTAATAATTACCCCATCGTATTCCGCATAATTTGGAATACCGACCAATGAATTTTCCCGTCAGTAGTCCAACAGAAAAATCAAAGAAAGAAACGCTAAATCTTGTGATTTTGAGCAACGGCTGTCCAAATTCTCCGTAAATATATGGGTGAATAATGTGTTTTAAGTTTATTTTTTATTTGAGTTCATTCGGTCTAGAAATCTAGACCATTTGAGGTAATAATAACAATCATACATAAAAGAAAAAAGTGATAAAAACATGGTAACAATGTAAAACCAATAGTCGTCAAAACATTCTAGCAATAAGAACAACAGGACAGAGCATTTGATCAAATATATAAATACAATAAAGTAGGACATAAATAGATGTAGTAAAAAAAAGGGGACAGATCTAAAAATTAAGGTATAAAATTTTTTGTCTGGGGGACCAGTGTGCACGACCAGAAGACAAAAAGACAGAGATAGTCTGATTAGTGTTTTAAGTTAAAATGAACACAAGTAACATTTCTGAACGTACCCCTGCATTGATTTTACGTTTGGCCTAAGTGGAAACCACGCCTCGCTAGGCGTGGGTGTCCACACTAAACTGTTTGCATCGCACCTAACATCCCTCTCAAGAGCTCCTTTCTAATGAGAAAATTACCGAAGAACGTTAGTCTTCACTCGTGATCCACACAATGCCCCGTCTAGCAGTGCTGGATTTATATGGTCCGACACTGCCATCTGCTGGAATTTATTTTGTTACGTACACAAAATAAGGATAGGAATGGCTATAAAAGATTTGAAGTCCGGAAACGAAAGACTTGGAACCCTAGCAAACCCCTCTTAGCTAAAATGTTGCAATCAAAAGAACGGCACATACTTGTGTGTAGTACCGCATTCAGGTGAAGTCCAGAGAAATCAAGGAATAACGCACAAATCAAGTATAACACAAAAGTCGACTGCCGTACACATAAAGTAATCTAGTTAACCTGTACGCAACGTGGGGCATATATATACTTTGGGCCGTATTTATACTCTGGTTGCGCCGAATTTGCGTCGTTTTTTTCGACGCAAATTCGACGCTAAACTAACGCCAACTAACGCCATATTTATACTATGGCGTTAGACGCTTCGGGCGCCAAAGTGCCCGGAGTGTGCGTCATTTTTTAGCGTGAACCCCTTCCTTGCGTTAATGATATGCAAGGGAGGCGTTCCCGTCTTAAAAAATGACTCCCAGGCCTTTACGTGGTATTTATACTCCCGGGCAAAAATGACGCCCGGGAGTGGGCGTGGCCAAAAACGGCGCATTTGCGCCGCTTTTTAACGCCTGGGTCAGGCATGGCGTTAAGGGACAAGTGGGCTCAAAATGAGCCCAGAGTGCCCTCCCCTGCCCCCAGGGACCCCCCCTGCCACCCTTGGCCACCCCAGGAGGACACCCAAGGATGGAGGGACCCATCCCATGGACATTAAGGTAAGTTCAGGTAAGTTTTTATTTTTTATTTTTTGTGGCATAGGGGGGCCTGATTTGTGCCCCCCTACATGCCACTATGCCCAATGACCATGCCCAGGGGACAGAAGTCCCCTGGGCATGGCCATTGGGCAAGGGGGCATGACTCCTATCTTTACAATGATAGGAGTCATGTTGATGGGGGATGGGCGTCGAAAAAAAATGGCGCAAGTCGGGTTACGACGATTTTTTCGACGTAACCTGACTTGCCCCATTTTAAGACGCCCATACGCCATTTTCCCCCTACGCCGGCGCTGTCTGGTGTACGTGGCTTTTTTCCACGCAAACCAGGCAGCGCCGGTCTGCTTGCGCCGGCTAACGCCATTCCATAAATACGGCGCCCGCATGGCGCTTCAGAATGGCGTTAGACGGCGCAAAATTTTTTGACGCTAAACTGCGTTAGCGCAGTTTAGCGTCAAAAAGTATAAATATGGGCCTTTGTTTGCGCTGCATTTGCGTTACTTTTTTTACACACATTAAGTGCAAACTTAACTCCATATTTATATTTTGACGCTAGACACGTGTAGCGTCAAAATGTTCGAGTTAGCTCCGTTTTTTGGATGTGCCAATCCACCTTGCGTCAATGAGATGAAAGGTAGGTGTTCCCTTCCAAAAAATGACGCTGTCCCCTTAGTGCCATAGTTATCCCCCATGCTTAAAATAACACACAGGTGGGAGGGGGTCTAAATAATAGCGTAAGCTTGCTTAATGCCATTATTTAATGCCTGGGTCAGACCAGGCATTAGGGAACCTGTGGACCCATTTCCATGGCAAAGCACCATTGAATGGGCCCACAGGTGCTCACCCCAAGCCCCAGGAACACCCCCACCCATACCAGAGGGACACCAGAGTATGGGGGACCCCACAGGTAAGTATGGATAGGTATTAGAGTATTTTTTTTTAAAGTGACATTGGGGCCCTAACATGAGACCCTCTGCATGGAACTGGGTACAATGGCTATGCCCATGGGACACTGGTCCCCTGTGCTGGCCATTGGGATGGTGAGCATGACCCCTGTCTTTGCTAAGACAGGAGTCATGTTTTTGTATGGTTGTCCATCTGGAAATGATGCAAGGTTGGTTAGCGGCATTTTTTTGCCTCTAACCAGCCTAGAGTTATTTTTTGATGCAAAACCCCCTTTACCTCTACCGCCACTCCCACCCGGCTAGTGTTTTTTTTTTTTTTTTAAACTAGCCCAAGTTTAGCGCCGGCTTCTGGCATTACATAAATTTGGCACCCAGCTGGTGCTTTGGGATGACGCAAGCCGGCGGTAACCTTTTTGACGCAAAACTGCATTAGCACAGTTTTACACCCAAAAATATAAGTATGGGCCCATATGTCTAACCTGTACGATGCGTAATCTTGTAACTGGAACATAAAGATATCCATTACAAGTCTAGTCTAATTTCGGATTCAGCAAGCAATTTGTGAATCCTGTATTCCTGCTAATTCTTGATATCGGACAATTTACCAGTACAAGCTGGTGAAATCGCTGTCGGGAAAACCAGAAAAAGTAGGGAATTACAGTCAAGGGCGGAGGAGCGTCACCATACCCCCCGCCAGCAGCACCTGCTAAATGGCAGAGGAGCTTCGCCATACCGCCCATCCCCCACCAGCAGCAGCAGCTGCAAAACCTTCACAGTAAAAACATAATAAAGAGCATATTTAAGAAAAGTGGCGCTGCACTGTGTGCAGTGCCACTTTCCTTGTGCCCCTTACCGCCCCTACCTAATGGCACCTGTGTGCGCCGTATTTAAGATAAGGTGCACCATGGTGGTAGTTAGGGGACAAGCATCAGAATTTTAGGCGCTAGTCCGGAGCTTTGCAGGATTAGCGTAACAAATGTTGACGCTAATCCTGTAAAGCCTATTGAGGCCCATTGTAACCAATGGTGTGTCTCCTTTTAATGCCTGCTCTGTGCAGGTGTTAAAAGTGCAGAAAAAAATGACGCAAAGAAATCTCCGGATTTCTTTGTGCCTTTTTTTCAGCCTCCCTAACGGGGGAACGCTACCTTTGCATACATTGGGGGTCATTCCAATGTTGGCGGGCGGCGGAGGCCGCCCGCCAGAATTCCCCCCTCCGAAATACCGCGCCGCGGTCAAAAGACCGCGGCGGGTATTACAAGTTTTCACCTGGGCTGGCGGGAGGTTGCTGAAAAACCGCCCGCCAGCCCAGGGGAAAACGACCTTCCCACGAGGATGCCGGCTCGTAATCGAGCCGGCGGAGTGGGAAGGTGCGACGGGTGCAGTGGCACCCGTCGCGTATTTCAGTGTCTGCAAGGCAGACACCGAAATACTTTGCGGGGCCCTCTTACGGGGGCCCCTGCCGTGCCCATGCCATTGGCATGGGCACGGCAGGGGCCCCCATGGGCCCCCAGGGGCCCCGCGACCCCCCCCTACCGCCATCGTGTTCATGGCGGCTTTCCCGCCATGAACAGGATGGCGGTAGGGGGGGTCGGAATCCTCATGGCTGGAGGATTCACACGAGCAGCGGAAAGTCGGCGGGAGACCGCTGACTTTCCGCTTCTGACCGCGGCTGAACCGCGGCGGTCAGAATGCTCGTTGGAGCACGGCCAGCCTGTTGGCGGTGCTCCCGTGGTCGGTGGCCCTGGCGGCCACCGGCCGCCAGGGTCAGAATGACCCTCATTATGTCTGGTGCTGGCACAGCACTCTCACTCAGTGCACATGTATGTTTGGCTTGCCATCTCGGGCCGGCCAAACATACATGCTCACAAGTCTCTCTCCAACCCGGCAACGCAGTAGGGGGTTGGAGAGAACAGGCAGAGGCTCCCACTCTGCCTTGGAGCACCCTGGCTGGGCTCTCTGTCCAATCCAAATACTGCTTTCATGCTGCCAGCAGCATGAAAGCAGCATTCGGATTGGATGCAGGGCAGACAGGGAGCCTTGAGCTGCAAGAAGAGCGGGGCGGTGGTGGTGCGGTGAACCAGGTAAGTCTTTGTTTTATTATTATATATTTTTTCATCCTCCCAGTGCGCGCACCGAGTCACGCTGGCCTTTTTCCCTTCTGCGAGCCGCGTCTGGAATTACTGCTGGTTTAATGCCTGTTATTCCAAGTGGCAGCCATGATTCCCAATTTATCAATCGGTAACACACAATTAAAGACAGATAGCACTGAATACGGGGGTCATTTTTCACTTCTGGTTCTGAGTGGCATCAAACAGAGTGTAGTTTAAGTTGTCTGTGATGTCAATCAGAAGCCCTGCCAGTGGAGAAACACGTTTAGAAGTATGTTTTCATGATAGAGTGCGAGCCATAGCTGTCAAAGAAATAAAGGTAAATTTCAGACAGACTAAGCTCCACTATAAGATCTGGGGGCAGATTTAAGAGCCCCTGGCGCCTCTTTGCGCCACGTAAGCATCTTTTTTTTATAATAATGTGGCCCACCGAGGACTTCATTATGAGTGTGCCACTAAATTACAGACCTTGGGTGAACACTGGTTTTCACAAGGGTCAAAATCTTAAATTTGTAAGAGTTTACCGCATACAGACTTAATTACCGGGTATGATAAAGTCAGCTCTTCAGAATTAAGGACCATATTTACAACAACCCTGCATCACACTATCATAATTGTTTTACGTTAATGTGGTGTTAAGGAGGCCATTTCCCCATGCCATATTTACAAAGTGGCGCAATGCTAGTATTGTGCCACTTTGTATCCCCTGGGCCTCATTACACCTGTGCCAGGTATAAAGTATGCAAGGGTGGTGTTCCCACGCAGGAAGGCTGCAAAAAATGGTGCACTAAAACCTACAAGACGTCACTGCAACATTTTTTCTTTCATTTTTAACACCAGCTTGGGGCAGGCATTAAAGTGACCGGCCCATACTAACCTATGGGCTTCTCTAGTGCTTTGCTGCACTAGCACCATTGGGGCTATTCCAGCAAAGCACCACAATAGTGTCATTGTGCAAATGAGCACCATGGTGTGCAGCATTGTAAATACAGCCTAACCATTGTGTCATTAGGTGGGGCGGGCGGTGCAAGAAAAGTGGCGCATCGGGACCGATGTGCCACTTTCTTGTAGAACTGGCCCTAAATTTTGGAAGACGAAGCCTGATGAAATTTAACAAGTAGCAAAAATCCTCAGATTTTAATTTGGAAAGCACAGAAATCTCACTTTATTCCCCACTTGAATGAGGAAAGCTTGTAATAGGAGTTAGCCCCCTTCATTCCAAATAGTATTAAAATATCCACACAGATTAATCAATCAATCAATCAGGAATTTGTAAGGCGCACTCTTCACCCGTGAGGGTCTCAAGGTGCTGAGGAGGGAAGGGGGAGAAATGGGGGGGGAGGTGCTGCTACTGCTCGAACAGCCAGGTCTTGAGAAGTTTCCTGAAGGTAAGGAGGTCTTTGGTCTGGTGCAGGTGAGTGGGAAGAGTGTTCCACCTTTTGGCGGCAAGGTGCGAGAATGTGTTCATTGTGCATCTGTGTTCACTTGTGTAATACACTGTCTCCAGACTTGTAGGGACAGATTTATTGAGCCCTTGCGCCGTTCCAATTCCACATTAGCATCATTTTTTTGATGCTAATGTGGCATTGGAAGGGAAAAAACGCAGCACCATAATTACAATGTTGCGTAATGCATGCATTGCTCCACTTTGTAACCCCTTGCAGCACATTATGCCTGCGCCAGGCACAACGTATGCAAGGAGGGGTGCTCCGGAGCTAGGGGGTGCGAAAAAATGGCACAGAGGAATAGGCCGACGAAACTATGCAGAGAAATTCCAAATTGACTAAATGCCTTTTCCATGCGGAAAAAGCTTATCTCACCGAGAGAAAGGTAAGATGGTAAGTCGAGGTGTATACAATAGGGGAAAACATAGATGTTATAGTGATAAGCAATAAAAGTAACATTAAAAAAGGGATAAAGGGGAAGGGTAGAAGACATATGTTTGTTAAGTAAAGGGAAGATGAGGTAAAAGAAAAGAAGGGAATAAAAGGGGAGAATGCAACAGTAGGAGGTTGTATAGGATGAGGAGTAACTTACAGAAGGAAGGGCAAGGTAGTAAAAGTAAAAAGAGAATAAAACAGAAGGGCACAAGACATGGCGGTTAAAGGAAAGGAAAGGGATGTAAAACGAGGAAACGTAGACAGGGAAGGAGTATAGGAAGGGGAAATATAGAAGAAGTAGTGTAAATAGTAGAAGTAAAATGAAAAAATAGTAAATTCAGAGGGTAGAAGATGGATGGTATTAAACAGAGGGAGGCAGAGATACAAAAATAGTAGGGAGTAAAGTGGGGGATATGGGAGAGTTTATGGGATAGGAAAAATGTGAATGGGTAGCGAGAAGTATTTTAAAAAAGGAATTAAGGGCCAGATGTAGCAAACTTCCAAATTGCGGCTTGCAATTTGCGAGTCCCAGCGACTCGCAAATTGCAACTCGCAATTTGGAATGCAGTACGGTGTCTCAGACACCGACTGCGACTCGCTATGGGGTCGCAATGACCCACCTCATGAATATTCATGAGGTGGGTCGCAAATTGCGGCCCCATAGCGAGTCAAGGCACTCGCAAACATGGAGGCCTGCTGTAGTCAGCAGACCTCCGTGTTCGTGACTGCTTTAAATAAAGCAGTTTTTTTTTGTTGACGTGTAGCCCGTTTTCCTTAAAGGAAAACGAGCTGCACTTAAAAAAAAAACCAAAACCTTTCGTTTCGGTATTTTTTCAGGGCAGGGAGTTGTCCCTTGGACCACTCCCTGCCCTGAAAAAATATTTTTGGGTCCATTCACAAAGTGGAAGGGATCCCATGGGGACCCCTTCCAATTTGCGAGTGGGTTACCATCCACTTCAAGTGGATGGTAACTGCGACTCCATCCCACTGCGAGTCGCAAATAGGAAGGGAACACCCCTTCCTATTTGCGAGTCGGAAATGCATTTTGCGAGTCGGTCCCGACTCGCAAAATGCATTTCTGCATAGGAAACTCACATTTGCGACTCGCAAACGGCCATTTTTGCCATTTGCGAGTCGCAAATCGTTTCCTACATCTGTCCCAAAGAACTTTCAAAGGCAGTTTAAACCTGGGGTGGAGAGTGGGTGTTGCCATGCATCCACCCATGGATTTTGGGGTATTCCTAGATTTACCATGAGTGGTAGACCCAGGAAAGGGTCAAAATGCTACTCCTTCCCAGGGGAGCTGTAATGAGGAGAAATATTTTATTTCTCCTTGTTATATGTTTAATTCTCCTTGTTATTGCCCCTTTCTATGGTGCTACATTCTGAAGCACACATATAAAGAGGAAAGAGCCTTTAAGGATTGTTTTTGGGCAGGAATACTTAAGACATTATGGCCCTGATTTATACTTTTTTGCCCCGCGTTAGCGTCATTTTTTTATGAAAAAGTGCAGCAAACTTACAAAATACAATTGTAATTTGTAATTTTGCACTGCTTTTGTGTCAAAAAATGAGGATAATGCGGAGCAAAAAAAGTATAAATCAGGGCCTATGTGTAGCTTCTGGGAACTGAATGTGATTGAACTGGTGTCAGTTGAAGATGTAGAAGGGGAAGCAGAGGAGCACATAGTTGTCCATCTCTCTAATGGAAAATAATTCTCTTTAAGTAATGCATTAACTACAAAATACTATTTATAGATTTCATGGAGCTCTTCCTTGGACCTGCCAGATTGCACTCAATTTGAATAATTATGATAAAATGTCTTCAGTCTGGGCACAGAGGCCACTAAGAAGGATTCAGAGTAAAGAATTAGTTGATGTGCATGATTAAGTCTACTTGTTAGATTCTATCTGTTGCAGAGTCTTATTCGAAGATCTACAGAAGACATAAATCTCTCACTCCAAGAGATTCATTAAAGTGTAGCTGGTGTTAACATCCAAAAAAACGCAATCAGCGAAGTGTAGATACAAATGCATGATCTTATATTTCAGGCTAGGATTTCCTGAAAGTACCTCACCTTCACTTAGAAAGATATCTACTGTCAGGGTCACAACGCAAGGCAACAGTAGATGGTGTGTTTTTCCATCAAGTACCTTCCCCATTCCTCTTGGCATACCCTTCCTTTGGAACCCACCAGAGCTCAGCCTACAGCTTTGCAGGAAACATTTTAAAATCCCCTTGTTCCCTTCCAACAATAAACAAGAGACATAGGGGGTCATTCTGACCTCGGCGGTAAAAGGCGCTTACCGCCGGTCAGAAGACCGCCATAACACCGCCGCGGCCGCGGAAAGCCGCCATGGTCATTCTGACCCACAACGGCCAAACCTCCAAAAATCCGACCTCCACTGCAGGCCGCCACATCAGCGGGCAGCGATAAACTGGAGATGACCAAACCTCCACCGTCACGCCAACAGAAATACGCCCATGCCATTTCGACCCACGAATCAACGCGGCGGGCTTTCCAACGCGGTATTCCATTGGCGGTACACACCGCCGCGGTCAAAATACACACACAGCACCAAAACACAGGCACATTGGACAATTACAAATACACACACCTGATACACATACACAACCCACTCCCACACAATCAATCAACTATTAAACACACCCCCACATCACCCACAAACCCCTACGACCACAATTACTGAGAGAAGGAGAGAGAGACACAGCAGACAATCCATAGCAATACACACTGAGGCACACTACACCATCACACACACCACATAGTAGCACAAAGCACCACACACCAACATACTCATCATCACATACACCACCCCACACCTCACCCACAACACCCCATGGCACCCCAAAGGCACCCACGCTTTTCGGACCAAGAACTCCGGGTGATGGTGGAGGAAATCCTAAGAGTGGAACCCCAGCTCTTCGGCTCACAGGTGCAGCACACCAGTATAGCTAGGAAGGCGGAGCTATGGCAGCGGATCGTGGACAGGGTCAACGCGGTGGGACAGCATCCCAGGAATAGGGAGGACATCCGCAAACGATGGAACGACCTACGGGGGAAGGTCCGATCGATGGTCTCCAGGCACAACATCGCGGTCCAGAAGACTGGCGGCGGACCCCCACCCACCCCTCCCGAATTTACATCATGGGAGCAAGAGGTCTTCAACATCCTGCATCCTCAGGGCCTCGCAGGAGTAGCCGGAGGAATGGACTCTGGTAAGTCCAATCTCAACTACTGTATCCCCCCCACCCCACCAGCATGCCAACCCACACCCCCACCCTCACCCCCAAACCCCCAGCACACATCCTCCCTGACAATGTCTCACCAGCACAACCCACCCATCCCAACACCAACTCCTGCATGCCAACACAATCCATGGACACCCATCACCCAAGCATGACCACTGCACTTACCCCCCCCCCACTAACTACCCTCACAACACCTCCCTCAAGGGAATGCCTGCACTGGGGGACGAGGGCACCCATAACACGCACGCCATTGCACACACAGAAACAATAACCAAACTCTCTTACCCCATGCAGGACCCGAACGCCAACACACCAGCCAGGAGGGTCCAGAAATGTCCATCCCACCCCCGGAACAGGCCCACAGTGAGGACAGCAGCTCTGTCGACACTGAACCTGATGACCAGCCCGGACCATCGGGGACCTCTGGGCAGTCGGTTCCCCTCAGGCAGCCACACCAGACCCGACCCCCTCTGCCAACACCAGCACAGCTCCCACCCAGCGGGCCCATGCCTCTGTCTCTAGGACACGTCAATCAGCGGTGTGTCTGCCACTACAGGGCACCCAGGCTAACCCAACACCCCAACAACAACAGGGACCTGGGGGCAGTGGGAGCGGGCACACCGTCCAGGAGACAGAGGCCGGGGGAAACCGGGCAGCTCGGAGGGCTGCTGTGCGACAGGGGGGGGAGGAGAGGCCCAGGGAACCCACTCTCCAAGAGGCCCTCACCACCATCATGGGGGCCTACCACCACTCCCAAGAGACGATGGCGACGGTACTGGCCAGGTTCACGGAGATCCAGGCACAGCAGGAGGAACGCAACATGGGGTTCAGGGAGGAGCTGAGAATCATCGGGACCGCAATGGGGACCATCGTCCTGGCCCTCAACAGGATAGAAGACGCGTTGCGGGACCATGTGGCACCACACAGGGCCCCTGTCACTAGCCCGGACCAGGAACAGCCTACCAGCTCCGCCGGCGCAAGTGGACAGGAGGCCCCAACACCACGACAGGCCACCAGAACCCCACCTCCTGCTGAAGAACAACCACCCCGTAAGAGGAGCCTGAGATCCAAAAAAAAGACAGAGTAGGATGTCAAGACCCCCGCCAGCAGGACATGCCCCCTGAACTCTTCCCACTGTCCCACATTGCCACCCTGTCCAACCATGAACTGCCTCTGCTCCATCCTTCCACAGGCAAAAGGACAATGCACCTTTGAGACTGAGAACTGGACTCTGCCATGGACATTACTCCACCCCCACCCATCACCCTTATAATCACATGTACCAATATCTAGCACTGTAAATAAATCACATATTGCACACAAATCAGTTTGGAGTCATGCTGTATTATTAGCAAATGTATTACATATTACTGTTCAATATCTGTTCTGTCAATTAGTGATGACAACATACCAATGTCAATACGCTGTAGTTCATGGGCAAACCAAGCAGAAGTCAGGCACTGAGTCATACAGCACTGAGAAGGGAAGGGAAAAACAAAAATTACCCAAAAAGATCTGGTGGGAACTACAGAAAGTACAGATGCAGGAGGCTATAAGCAATTGTGAAATGGCGTGGGTGATTCTTACCTGGGTGTTACTGGAAATACTGTTGTATCACTCTGTCCCTATTGTCTGTGTCGTCCTCTGAGTCTTCCTCCTCTTCACTCTCCACAGGCTCCACGGCTTCTACAACACCACCATCTGGACCATCCTCCTGCAGGAAAGGCACCTGGCGTCGCAAAGCCAGGTTGTGAAGCATACAGCACGCCACGATGATATGGCACACCTTCTTTGGTGAGTACATTAGGGATCCACCGGTCATATGCAGGCACCTAAACCTGGCCTTCAGGAGGCCAAAGGTTCGCTCAATCACCCTCCTAGTACGCCCATGGGCCTCATTGTAGCGTTCCTCTGCCCTTGTCCGGGGATTCCTCACTGGGGTCAGTAGCCACGGCAGGCTGGGGTAACCAGAGTCACCTATTAGCCACACACGTTGTCTCTGTAGCTGCTCCATCACATAGGGGATGCTGCTATTTCGCATCACATACGCGTCATGCACTGACCCTGGGAACTTGGCATTTACATGGGAGATGTACTGGTCAGCCAAACAGACCACCTGGACATTAATCGAATGATAACTTTTTCTGTTTCGGTACACCTGCTCATCGTCTTTTGGGGGTACCAAAGCCACATGGGTCCCATCAATGGCACCAATGATGTTGGGGATATGTCCAAGGGCATAGAAATCACCCTTCACTGTGGGCAAGTCACCCTCCTCTGGGAAAATGATGTAGCTCCGCATGAGTTTCATCAGGGCAGACAACACTCTGCTCAAAATCTTAGAAAACATAGGCTGAGACATTCCAGATGACATGGCCACTGTGGTCTGGAATGACCCACTTGCCAAAAAATGGAGGACTGACAAAACCTGCACCAGAGAGGGAATCCCTGTGGGTTGGCGGATGGGGGACATCAGGTCTGGCTCCAGCTGGGCACACAGTTCATGGATAGTGGCACGGTCAAGTCTGTATCGAAGTATTATATGGCGTTCTTCCATTGTCGACAGGTCCACCAGCGGTCGGTACACGCGAGGATTCCTCCTTCTCATCCCAAGTCCCAGCGGACGGTGCCTAGGAAGGACAACATGGAGCACAGAGTCAGCCAAACCACAGGTACGTACAGACAGCTTGCACAGTTAAAGAATGGCAATGGGTTGAAAGGCGTGTATGTGTGGCAATGCAAGGCCTAGGCCTGTGTGTCGCAGTCAAAATTAAGCCATGTAGGCCCTTGAAATGGCGGCTGCCTGACCTGTGAAGTGGGACAATGGGATGTGAGGTCAATGCGCTGGCGGGGCACACCGTGGCGGTAGGCGGTCGAAGACCGCGGCGCAAAGCCGCATTGGTTAACATTGAAGCCTATGGGTTTCAGGAGCCAATGACGAAGTGCGCCGGCGGTCGCGGTACGCACCGCCGCGGTACGCACCGCCGCGGGCGTGACCGCCATTTTCTATCTGCTTAATCACTCGAGACCTGATCATCCACAGGAGAGGACCTATACTGCAAGTGCTGCTGTGACCTCGGTCTGGAAGATACAATGGCTGCTGCGACTGGGGAAAGGGCCCCTGCCTTCACGTCTGAAGAGTTGGAGAAGCTCGTGGATGGGGTCCTCCCCCAGTATGCGCTACTCTACGGTCCTCCAGACCAACAAGTGAGTACACCGGGTGCACATGGAATGGGCTATGCCTGTGTGGATTGGGGTGGATGTAAGTTGGTGGGGTGGGGGGCGAATGAGGAGTGCAACGCCCGACAGATGAGAGCATGTGCCATATGGCAAAGTTGGAGGGGGGGGCCAATCACATCTAACATGCAGGTCATTGATGATTTCCTCCTTTCCACCCTGTACATGTCAAATAGGTCAGCGCCCATCAGAAGATCGAGATTTGGCGTGCCATCGCCAAGGAAGTCCGGAACTTGGGGGTCCACAACAGACGGGGCACCCACTGCCGCAAGAGGTGGGAGGACATCCGCCGCGGAACAAGGAAGACCGCAGAAACACTGCTGGGGATGGCCTCCCAACCTAGGAGGGGTGCCAGTCGCACCATGACCCCCCTGATGTCCCGGATCCTGGCGGTGGCCTACCCTGAATTGGATGGGCGCTTTAAGACATCACAGCAGACACAAGGGGGTGAGTATCAGCACATTCTCCTATCTTTCTGCGCAGTGGAGGCGTATGGGTGGGGGAGGAGGGCTGTGGGTGACATTAGGCCAGGGCGCTTTCTGTAGTGTAGTCCTCTCCCTTAGGCATGGCCCTGTGCCCCCGGCCCCCACCTCGGTAGGGTGACAAGTACAGCCATTGAAGGTCCAGCATCTCCCATGTGCGCGTTTGACGTCTCTTGGCCTGTTGTCTTAGTCAGTAGTACTGAGTAGTGTACCCCGAATGCGCGGCTCAGTGCATTAGGCACCTGTGTCTGTCCTCTCCGCCAACGGTGTTGACATTGCATGCACTCAACCTGGTCTTCTTTTTTCTCCCCCCACCCTTTCTCTTCATCTTCTTGTGCATGTGTGCATTGGCATCATCAGGCGGAGGAGATTTGGCATCGGAGCACGAGGGAGCTGCAGGACACAAGGCCCCGGTGGGCCCAGGAACAGACACCGAGGGCACCAGTGATCCGGAGGGCGAGGGGAGCACCACGACGGGGACCGCTGGTGAGAGCAGCGAAAGCGACACGTCCTCGGATGGGAGCTCCCTAGGGGTGGCGGCAACATCCATGCCCCCCGCCTCTACAGGTACAGCCGCCACCCAGCGCACCAGCCCCGCCCTCCCAGCAGCCCCTCAGTCTTCGCTCCGTGCCCGTTCGCCCAGGAAGGCGCGCGTCTCCTTCGCCCCAGGCACCTCAGCCCCTGCCCCTGTTGCCCCTGCTGCCCTCAGTGCGGAGCTCATTGACCTGGTAAGGACGCTCATTGTTGGGCAGACGACCCTTTTGAATGCCATCCAGGGTGTGCAAAGGGAGGTGCAACAGAGCAATGCGTACCTGGAGGGCATTCATTCGGGTCAGGCTGCCCATCAACGAGCGTTCACTGCTCTGGCCTCAGCACTGACGGCAGCCATTGTCCCTGTTTCCAGCCTCCCTCTTCTTACTGCCTCCAGCCTTTTTCTGTCTCCTGTCCCTCAGCCTATCCCATCCACACCATCAGACCAGCCTGCACACACCTCAACACCCAAGAGCAGCTCATCCAAACACAAGCACCACAGATCCCACAAACACTCACCCAAGCAACACCCAGATGCAGACATGCCAACAGCCACTGCCACCCCTGTGTCCCCCTCCTCCTCGTCTCCCTCCTCCCTCCCTGTGACGTCTACACTCACACCTGCATGCACCCCAACATCAGCCAGTGCTTCCATCACCACCTCACCCTCCAGTACAGTCCACACTCGTGCAGTCACCACCCCCACTGCCATTTACACGTCCCCTGTGTCCTCTCCCACTGTGTCTGTCACCCCCTCTTACAAGACACACAAACGCAGGCAGCCACCCACCCAACAGCCATCCACCTCACGACAGCCTACAGCACCAGCACCTTCACCCAATGACAGCACACCTGACTCTCCTACAACCACCTCCTCTACCTCCACTTCCATCTCCACTTCTCCTACCCTTTACCTTGGCCCTAAGAAACTTTTCATGGCTAACCTTGACCTCTTTCCCCCCGATGAGCTCCCCCATCCATCTTCAAAGAGTCCCAAGAGCACCGCAGCCACCACCAGCCCAGCTTCGGGTGTCACTGTTGTGCATGGGTTCTGGAGCCCACCCTTTGCCAGCAGTGACACATCGATCAGCTGGGCCCTTCCTCTCAAGCACCGCTCCGCTGGGCCCTTCTTCTCAAGCACCGCTCCGCTGGGCACCGCCGTCTCAAGGACCGCTCCGCTGGGCCCTTCCTCTCAAGCACCGCTCCGCTGGGCACCACCGTCTCAAGCACCGCTCCGCTGGGCCCTTCTTCTCAAGCACCGCTCCGCTGGGCACCGCCGTCTCAAGGACCGCTCCGCTGGGCCCTTCCTCTCAAGCACCGCTCCACTGGGCACCGCCGTCTCAAGCACCGCTCCGCTGGGCCCTTCTTCTCAAGCACTGCTCCGCTGGGCCCTTCTTTTCAAGCACCGCTCCGCTGGGCCCTTCTTCTCAAGCACCGCTCCGCTGGGCCCTTCCTCTCAAGCACCGCTCCGCTGGGCCCTTCTTCTCAAGCACCGCTCCGCTGGGCACCGCCGTCTCAAGGACCGCTCCGCTAGGCCCTTCCTCTCAAGCACCGCTCCGCTGGGCACCGCCGTCTCAAGCACCGCTCCGCTGGGCCCTTCCTCTCAAGCACCGCTCCGCTGGGCCCTTCTTCTCAAGCACCGCTCCGCTGGGCCCTTCATCTCAAGCACCACTCCGCTGGGCACCGCCGTCTCAATCACTGTTTATGGTTCACTGTGCCCACCATGCCTCCTCCTTGACCAGTGGAGACTGTCATCCACCTGATGGACTGTGGCTTTGCACTCCCCAGGATGGTCCAGTGGGCAGCCCACCCACTGTAGAGACATTGAGAGACTGTGGCTTTGCACTCCCCAGGATGGTCCAGTGGGAAGCCCACCCACTGTAGAGACATTGAGAGACTGTGGCTTTGCACTCCCCAGGATGGTCCAGTGGGCAGCCCACCCACTGTAGAGACATTGAGAGACTGTGGCTTTGCACTCCCCAGGATGGTCCAGTGGGCAGCCCACCCACTGTAGAGACATTGAGAGACTGTGGCTTTGCACTCCCCAGGATGGTACAGTGGGCAGCCCACCCACTGTAGAGACATTGAGAGACTGTGGCTTTGCACTCCCCAGGATGGTCCAGTGGGCAGCCCACCCACTGTAGAGACATTGAGAGACTGTGGCT
The DNA here is from genome assembly GCF_031143425.1 of Pleurodeles waltl. Taxonomy (NCBI): domain Eukaryota; kingdom Metazoa; phylum Chordata; class Amphibia; order Caudata; family Salamandridae; genus Pleurodeles; species Pleurodeles waltl. The sequence continues at coordinate 603,986,316 of NC_090449.1, forward strand.
TTGCACTCCCCAGGATGGTACAGTGGGCATGGTGGCTCCTCGTGGATCTGGCGTCGTGGACTCATGTGGCTGTGGTGCCCCCCCCTTCCCTTCCCCCTGAGGTGCCTGTAGTTTTTACATCTGATGCCACTGCAGTGTTCTCTCCAAAGGACTCAGGTCTCCTGTGTGGGCTTTGCCCTTGTTTCTCAAAACTTTGGCCCACGGACATGATGAATTTGTAGGATGTGCAGGACTTGTTACTTCAGTTATACACTGATGCGTATGTCATTTGTTTTCTTGTGAATATCTTTCATGGTTGTACGATATTTTTCAGGACCTTTTTGGTACATAAATATTTATTCCAAATTTGATTATGTCCTAGCATTTTTCTGGGGTGTTTGGGTGGTGTCACTGTGACTTGTTGCTCTGCATTGGTGTGTACATAGTTGGGGGGGGGGGGTCGCATATGTGTGTGCCCGTAACCTTTCGTCTTCCCCCTCCCGTGTGTCGTAGGTGCAGTACTCACCGTTGTCGTCTGCGCCGGACTTCGTACTCGTGGTAGATGAGAAGGTAGACGAGAGCAGGTAGGATGTTTAATTCGGGTTCCATGCTGTCCTCCTTCCTCCTGGAGTGCGTAGTGGTGAGCGTTTTCCCGTTCGTAGTCTGTTTCCGCCGTGTTTTTATTGGCGGTGCTCCCGCCCCGGAAAAGGTGGCGGATTGGTGAGTTGTGATAGGGTGGGCGGTACATTGTCTGCCGCCTGGCTGTTGGCGGTGACCGCCGCGCTGTTTGTTTGTACCGCCGTGGCGGGCGGAGTGTTAAAGTGGCTGTCTGTGTTGGCGGTTCCCGCCAGGGTCAGAATTCCATATTTTTTACCGCCAGCCTGTTGGCGGGTTGGCCGCCGCTTTAACACCGACCGCCAGGGTTAGAATCACCCCCATATTGTCTTGCAGTGACTTCACCAGTGGCGAGTTGCCACTTACACACAAACCATTAACAAAACATTGGTGCTTTTGGCTACATTTCCTTCTATGTCTGAGTACTAAGACAAACGACCTCTCATAGTGCAGAACAGAAAAGATAAATCATGATGGGTCTTAGATCCCCATTCTAAGGCAGAATCTTTAGTTTGCCTACACAATTGCTACAAAGGATGGGTACTTTTTTCCTACTCCAGTGAGTGGAAGGAGATCTCAGCACAAATCTGTGAACTTTAGCTAATCAGCCTCCACTTCCTACAGTGAATAGGAAGGCTAGAGATGTAAACAACTGCTAAATGGCAACTTCGTAGCAAATTTGAGTGGTTAAGAGCAGCTTGTGTGGTTAGGGTGGACAATGTTTTGGAGACCAGGCAGAATCAGATAAACTGTAAGAGCTGTAAAGAATGCCTGAGATCATCTCATGTCTCTTGTTCGCCTGTAGATTGGATTTGGTCAGTTTGTATAGCACAATTTTCACATTTCAAGAGGATTGAAAAAATGAGTGAATTTCACCAGTTTTGTAACTTGAAGTTTTTTGTGCCACATCTATTTCTACAACGGGATGGGGGCAAGCAAGATGACCGCATAAAAACTTTCGGCTCTCCCGTCGGAGCTAGTGAAATCCTGCCATAATTCTGGTCCATCCAGCAAGCTTTCTCCCCTACCACTTTTTGCCAGCTCATGTGCTTGATTCCCGATGGGACGCTGACCATTCAATACTTTTGAGCCGCGGGTGAGGCAGCATTGCTGAGTGTAGCCTCAACTACTCGAGCCTATGCCATTTTGAATCTGGGGGCTGTTCTGGCCTGGAAGGATGCAGGGGGCCTCGATGGAGATGCTAGCGACTGGCTGAACTCATTGGCACATACATTTAGCCAGGACCCAAGTCTGCAGACTCGCCTCTGCCATACCTGCAGGACCAGTCAGCGCATCTTCCGTGATGGATGGGGCATTAGAAGAGTCTAGAGAACGGTAAAAGGACGGACAAGATAGTTGTAAGCAATGGACAGATCATGACACGGCCAGTGATAGCTCAGACCACATGTGAGTCCTAAGTTGCACCCAACTCATTGTAAGGGTGGATATGACCAGTGAGACATTACCCCCTTGAGACAGTGATCTCCTTCTCTGTGCCGTCGAGGGCACAGCCATGATCATTCACCAGGTGATTGTAGTGCTGGAGGGCAGTGAGAGTGTCTGTAATTGAGAGGCTAGCAGCCATGAGGAGGACGCTTGAGTGGCTTGGTCTCACCCCTTCCCTGACAACCTAACCTCTAGCGAAGCACCAAGGGGCATACCAATACTTTTTGATGCAAAACTCCACTGACACAGTTTTGCATCAAAATGTTTAGCACCGGCTTGCGCCATTCCTGAGCGCCAGCCAGGCGCCATATTAATGGAATGGTGCAAGCCAGAGCAAAGGGGGGGCGAACATAAAAAAAAAATACGTTAGCTAGTTGGTGGTGGCGGTATGGGATCAAAAAATTATGTTAGGCTGGTTACAGGCAAAAAAATGCCTCTAACCAGACTAGCGTAATTTTCTGACGAGAAACCATCCATACCACATAACTCCTGTCTTAGAAAAGACAGGAGTCATGCCCACCACTCCAATGGCCAAATGGCTAGCACAGGGGACCAAAGTTGGAACCCGATGGCACTTTAATAAAAAAAAAAAATACTTTTCTATACTTACTCTACTTATCTGGGATGCGGTCCCCCATCCTCAGGTGTCCCTCTGGTGTGGGTGGGGGTGTTCCTAGGGCTTGAGGAGGGCACCTATGGACCCATTCCATGATGTTAAACCATGGAAATGGGTCCACAGGTCCCCTAATGCCTGGTCTGACCCAGGCCTTAAATAATGGTACAAAGTAAGCTTTGCACTATTATTTAGCCCCTCCTTTCACCCGTGCCTCATTTTAGCATGGAGGAATAAATATGGGGCTATGGAGTTAGCACCATTTTAGATGGGAATGCCTACCTTGCATCTCATTGACGCAAGGTAGGTTCACGCATCTAAAAATTGGTGCAAGCTCCAATATTTGACGTTAGACGGGTCTAACGTCAAAATATAAATATGGAGTTAGTTTTGTGCCAAATTTGCATAAAAAATGAAGCAAATTCAGAGCAAATGGGGTATAATTATGCCCCCAAGTACTTCGGTGGAGGTGACGGAGGGTGTTCAATTTGCACTATTTTTCTTCTTGAACTAAAGTTGAGATAATAGGGGGTGTGTGCCAACTACTAAGTTGTCATTGACTGGCCATGGAGGGTTGGTCACACTGCCTGGGGAGAGTTACGGGGAGCTTTGTTCTTCAGTTTTTTGTAGACTCGGGGAAGTTTGTTCTGCTCTTGTGCATTTGGGTCCTATTCGTTGGTCAGGTGATAGCCTGTTCTGGATGCTATGTGTGGAAGATTGAACCACTTTTGTGGCTGAGTATGTATGGTACCACTGACGAATGGCTGCTCACATAACTAAACTTATAACCTGGTAGCTCAGTTTGAGAAATACAGACGTGTGTATGCTTATCTGAAATTATTTGAAGCATTGATCGCATTCCTTCAGGAGACGCATGTGTGGGGTGACTGTATTGTCTGTCTACAAAAGCATTAGAGGGGGCAAATATATATTACCTCATATTCTGGATATCCCCGGGAGCTTGTATGGGTGGACCCAGATGTCTTTTTCCACCATGGGAGTCATGTTGTTGAGCCAAAGGTCTGCTATGTGTCTTCACATGGAACCCTGGATGGCTGGGAAATATGCTTTATAACTGGTGATGCACCAAATATTGACTGCCCAGACTTTTATGGTGGGGTTACGACTGCTGCGTCGCAATACCTCAATGCAGCTATAGTGCTGGTGGGGACTGTAACTGTGTCCTGGATGGTGTACTAGATCCGGAGCCTCCCAGAGACCACACAAAACCCCACCTGATGAGGGCACTCTGAGACACGATGCATTTCTTACACCTTCACGATGTTTGGAGGGATAGACACCTGACAAGGAAGCTGTCCCCCTGCTACACCCCTGGGGCAGGAACCCACAGTCGACAGGCCCACTGTTTGGTTTCTACTGATATGGCGCAAAACGTAACAGAGGTCTCCTATTTGGCCCAATACCTCTAGAACCATTCCCCGGTCCTGCTGAGTGTTGGCAAGGAGCTCAGGCGAACAGCGATCCCTCTGTGGCGCCTTCAAGCGGAGGCATTCACTGACCGCCCATTTGCACCGTCAGTCAATGAGACACTGGTACATTTTTTTGCAGAGAATTGGGATTTTTTTGGGTAGCAGGGACCTAGATTGAGAAGCAATGAAGATTGCTTACGGGGTGTTTGTATTAAAACAAACCTACAGGGTTCAACGTCAATTAGGGAGTGACATTAGTAAGCAAGAAAAAGAGATAGGGGAGCTGGAAGCAGTGCTTCTCCCTACCTGGACAAAATGGTTGGCATGAGGCCTGTGGAGTTGCTGGACGATTGGCACAGGCTCCACAAACACACCTACACAGCGTATACCTGGAGATTGTATGTAGAAGGTGATAAGATGGGAGCGATGTTGGCCTGGTTGATCTAACAAAAGTCTCTTAAGGCCCCTATCCTGACTTTATACAATGACACAGGAGACCTGGTTTATACACAGATGGCCAGTAACAATGTATTTCATGCCCATCCACATAATACATATGTTGAACATGTAAATGTCCCATTGGAAAGACTCGAGGAGTTCTTAGAAGCTATGCTGTTCCCGAGTCTCGCCCTCTAAGCCAGTGATACTCTAGGTGGCCCAATCAACTGTGATGAGGTTCTTGCTGCAATCTGGACCCTCAAATACATGAAGACCCCAGGCAGCGATGGTCTGCACGTGGAATTTTATCATAAATATGCAAACTCCATAGCCAACAGACTTCTGGAGGTATATGAGTGGGCTGTACAAAAAGGTAGCCTCCCAGTCACGATGCATGAGGCTTTAATCGTAATAACCCTCATCCAGGCAAAAATCTGATGGTTGCTTCAGCATACAGACCATTATCTCACCAAAACGTAAACATGAAACTCCTCAGCAGCATGCTGGCGGCACATTTACTTCCCCAGCTACCAGCCTTACTACGTACCAATCAATCTGGGTTCATCCCAAATGAAACACCCTTCACAATCTAAAACACCTGTCTCATATATATCATGCCCCACAAATGCAGAAAGATACCTTTTGGATATCAAACCAGCATTCGACTCCCTAAACTGGATCTACCTCCGGCACATGCTGCAAAAGAGGGGCCTGTGCCCTTGATACATCCAGTGGATCTGTCTACTCTATTCTGACCCATGCGCCAGGGCACGTTTGGGTGGGGTGGTCTCTAAGCCTGTCTGACTTTGTAGAGGAACCAGGCAGGGGTGCCCTCTCTCGCACCTCCTGTTTGACTTTGCTTTGGAACCCTAGACAGAAAGATTACGCAGGAGGATGTGCCTACGTGGGTTAATGCTGGGGAGACCAATCATGTGGTCTCCGTTTAAGCTGATGATGACTAGTATATCTGCAACCGTCATACTCAGCGCCAATTTTGTTAAATGTCATGCATGAACTTGGAGAGATCTCAGGACTCTATGTTAACCCGGATAAGTCTAAACTATTCCCACTGTGGAGTCTAGTCGGGGTTCCGACTGAGACCCTTCCCTGAATGGGATTGCCTTGGGTGCCAACCGATGTCCAATATTTGGCTCTCTGATTGGCACACAAGGCCCCAACGTTTCGGGCTCTCAACATTGGGAGGGTGGTGGAAGGGCTTTGTGCATTTATCCGATTCTGAAAAGAGGTGCCTTTATCCCTCATGGGTAGAACAGAAATTACAAAAATGATCATATTGCCATGATGCCTCTATGTACTCCAGGGCACTCTGTATAAGATCCTCAGGCAATGCTTTGAATCCTTGATAGTCTTATAGTGGAGTTACTCTGGGGAATAAATGTAAATGTGTCGGTCTTGCTACACTGAAAAGGACTTGGGACCAGGAGGGGTCTCGAGGATCTGCATCTTGATATACTACATGGCTGCGCAATTACAACATGTGGTTCACTAGCTTGACCCAGGGAACAATTGGGAAAATGGCTCCTAAGGGGCACCCATGTTGGGTGTTCCCTACCTGCTAATGAGTGGATCACAGGTTCCTCCCACCTTCCCTCATATTGTTCGACTGGTTGCTGATACCTGAAAAGGAGTGGTTAGGAGACCAATTCGATGCACACCATATGCCCCAGACATGCCATTGTGGGTGGTGAAACCCTTCCTCAAAGTTGCTGATTCCATGTCGGTGCAGAGATGGAAGGACAGAGGCTGTGACACCAGGGGAGACCTCTACCCAGGGGGACAGTTCATCATACAAGAAGATGCTGTAGAATCCTTTTTACTGGGTACAGGGCAATACCTTCAATTTGTTAAAATCTTGATCACGGCACAAGAGTTGTGGCTGACATTCCCAATGCATCCACTTCCCACATTCCAACACCCTGATAACAGTACTAGATATGGCCCAAGACCACAGGCTGATTTCCCACATCTATAGGGCGCTGCAGGAAGATCTTTCGACACCAACACTTAACATACAGACCAAGTGGAATGACATACTGAGGAACCCCTAACAACCAGGGATTAGGTAAAGGACCTTGAGGAAGTACAAATGGTTAGTTCTAACGCCCGATTCAAGTTGCTGCAAAACAATTACATACACCAGACATACCTCACTCTGAAAACCTTACATACTATATACACCACTCGATCAGCCAGTTGCTCAACCTGTGGGGTCCCCACAGTAGACTTTATACACATGGAATGGACTTGCCCGTCCCTGTCCCCTTACTGGCAGGTAATATTGGGAAACGTAAATAGAGCCTCGGGGTGGACTGTGCCACTAGAGATGGGACAGGTGCTGTTGGGCCTGCTTTCCTCTCCCACCAAAAAAAAACTGAGTAGGAAGTTTTTCCTGCTTGGCCTGGTGTAGGCAAAGCAACGTAAAGGGGTTTCATGGCTTAGCCCTGTGCCCCCCATGTATACAGCCTGGTTAAGAGACATTTCTGAATCGGCGATTGCAAATGAAGTGTGAATGAGGAATGTCCATAAGGATGATAAGCTGGAGGATGACTTGAGAGCCTGGTCCACCATGTAATCTAAGGTAAAGGAAACACAGGGAATGGCCATCCCTGAGGATGCAGTGATGTGAGGTGCCCATCGTACCCCTTCTTTGGTGGGCAGGGTATGGATAGAGCACTGAGTTTGCAGATGGATGCGCCACAGACTTATCAGGATCATTTGTTCTGAAACGATCTTGGGCAACTTACTGGGATTCAGACAAGAGTGGAGGTGGGGGGGGGGGGGGGGGTCAGAGGGCTATGTTACAAGTTTACCGGGTTTGGATGTAGACTGCTGGCTGTTGTTTTCATTATTGTCTATCAGAACGAACTATTTCTGATGATATCCTAAGAAAAAGTTTTTTATCATTTGTTGATTCTGTAATGATGCTATCCATTTCAATCTGCTGAACTTCAATAAAACTGTATTTAAATAACTGTCTATTTCTACAAACACTCATTGCTTCTCTTTAAAATACAGTGTAAATGTTCTGACTCAATTCCAAGTTAAGCATTTATCTATTACATTCCCCTTCTCCTTTTCTGATGAGTGCGAAAGACAGGACCTAAACAGTAAACTCGACAGTTAGAACAAACATTTGAACTGCCAAAAATTCCTTGGGGTTTGCAGCACACAATTAGTTGATTTTTAAGGATGAGTTGCGAGCAGAACCTTTTGTTCCTCAGATTTATCATCTTCTTCATTTGTTTTCAGCGGGGATGGAATTTGTACCGTGCAGATTATTGGTGCAAACTCAAGTACAAGCTGCACTCGAGGGGATGAACATTTAATCCTGAGCTGAGTTTTAACATCAACAAATCAACAAATCAACAATACATCAGTTATAGTGAAAAACCTTAGGTCCCGCTAGGATCACAGAGAGTAGTTGGCTTACAAACCATAAAGATTTATTAGTAGATTATCAAAGTTACAAACTGAAATTATTAATGTTCATTAAAACAAATGATCACTTAGAAGAATTTCATCATTATGGCCCTCATTATGAATTTGGCGGTGTTTTCCTAAGACCGCCGAAGCCGCGGACGCCAGAATACCGCCAGTGCTGGCGGTCTTCTGACTGCTGTGTTACGAGTACTGAAGTGTTTTCACCACAATTTAGGTGGAAATCCTCCAGTAGTTGTGCTGGCGGTCGGAGGCGCAGAGGCGGTTCCATCGCTGTCACCACCAAGCAAAAAGGACTCTACGCGCTGTATTACGAGCAGTAATACAGAGTGGCAGTGTCCTGATGGCGGGGCACTGCCGGCGGTGGAAGCACCTGTTCTTGTTCCTTGGCGGACAACCTCCTCGCTGGACAAGGTAAGTCAATCTTCCGACAGGGGAGAAGGGTGGGGGGGTTGTTGCTGTGTGTGTGTGTGTGTGAGTGGGTGTTGTCTGCGTGTGTGAATGTAAGTGTGTATGTATGTGTATGGGTGTTTGAATGCGTGTGTGTATGGGTGTTTGAATGTGTGTATGATTGTTGAAGTGAGTGCGTGTTGGAATGTTTGTGTGAATGCGTGTCTGTTGGTGCGAGGGAATGAGTGCGTGTATGCATGTGAGTGAATGAGTGTATGTATGCGTGTGAGTGAATTCGTGCCTGTAAGTGTTGGTGAATGAGTGTTTGCGGAGTGCGTGTGTGTGTGTGTGTGCATGTATGCGAGGAGGGTGGGGTGGAGGAGGAGGGTGCTGTCATGGAAGGGGGTCGGAGGTATTGTAATTGCAGGGGGTGTTGGGAGAGTCATGTGCCGGCGACAGGAAATACATTTCCTGTCACCGGTAGCCTTTCTGCCAGGGTTTTCATGGCGGTGCTACCGCCGTGGAAACCGTGGCGGACAGGAGACTTGTGATACCGCCGGCGGTCTTCAGTGGCGATGCTGATCTCCAGCCCAGCTGTCCTACCGCCCTGGTGGTACCAGCGGGGATGTGGCAGTTTGGCAGAGTTCAAACCACCACACTCATAATGTGGTGGTATTCAACGCCGGCCCCAGTGAGACCGCCAGCGCGGCCCTGACCGTCTTCGGACCACCATGGTCATAATGAGGGCCTATATACTTCAAATTGATTGAAAGTTAGCAAATACAATGCAAATTGCTAAGAGTTGTCATAGGGCAAATTTAAGAAAAATCAGTCTTCAATGACAAGAAGACTCCCTAAGAGGCCAAGCAAACAAATTGGAGGACGTTTATAAATTGGATCAAGCAGAAGGTGTCAGCAAGTAAAGTCTCTAAAAGGCAGAATCAAATGAAGAGTCTGTCAGGTAACTCAGAATAGGTTTGCTCAGGAGTCAGGGAATAGCTTGGAGGGGGTGTTTCGGGTGTTACTCCCCCCAATTAATGTTTAGACTGCTAAATTAATTGGGTACAGGTGCTTTCAGTCAGGTACGGTGAGATATTTTTCAGATTTCACCAGGAATTTTGACATACATACAGACAAAAATGCACACTCACTCTCTCCCTCTCTACTTCGAAAGTCCAGAAAATATTAATATTTACCACTCCCCCTTAGACTCCTCTCAGGCACTGTGTTTTTCGTGTAATGTATTTAAACATTATATGGCAGATAATTTGTCAGAAAATATGAAGATTTCAGCCCCCCAATCTTGCTGACCAAGTTACACCCCTGTCAGGAGTCGAATGGCCTGATTTGAAACTCGTTGGACGGGTTACACCGTCACAACGGTGAAGGAAATCCCACCTGCTGAAATCTAAACCTTATTATATCCAATGGGATTTCGATTTCGGCGGACAGGATATCCGCCACTGTTGTGATAGAGTAACACATCTACTGAGTTCTAAATCAGGCCCTAACTCTTTGAGCAAGAGCAAATGTTCAGTTTGTGGAGAATGAAAAAGGGAGCATATGAATGTAACTAGCAGAGCAGCCACAGGTAAAACATTCAATTCTCGACAGAATGAAACACTGAATGGTTCTCGGGGAGAAGGGACCAATTAAGTTTGAACATTTTGATTTTCTTCGCTATTCTTCACAACAATTGCACAATGGAAGATTTCAGTTGCATGACCTTTAAGAGATATCTTGTAGCATGATGATACATCATGGTCAGTTTGTGCCTGGCACAAGTGTAGAGATTCACTATGCACTTTTTATGAAACACATTTGGATAATCAATTCTCAGAGAAAGCAAAATATTTATTCAGTCCAAACCACTGCAGCTTGGTTCCTGAAACGAGAGAAAAAGAAAAAAGCTCAGCAGCCAAAGTACATTTCGTTTAACATGGGTTATTCAAACTGAGTCCTACATTAACTATGGCTAACTTAACATGATGATCCTTAACTATGATCAAGCTTAATGTGCATATCAGTCTATCTGTGTTCAAATAAATGGGACAGATTGATATATGGTGTGAGAAATTGGGTTGCTGGTTAAGGGGGCGTGAGCCTCTTTCAGGCAGTAGCCACAATTCAGGTCACACAAAACCATAAAAGTCAGTAAATTAACCTGTGCTTAACTCTCTGATAGCTTGACACAAAAGCAGTCAGGCTTATTTTAGGGGAAATGCAGAAAGTATTTATGCAGCTCTTAAACACTACTAAAGTGAAACAAAACACAAGAAAAATCACAAACCAATTTGGAAAATAGATTACATTTTATTAAATTATTTGACACCAAAACAACAAAAATCCAATCAGTAGAGCCAGAGAAATGTAATTTGAAAGGTTTAAGTTGGGAATCACCCCTAAAAGCACAACAAAGCACCACTGCTTGTTATCTAGTTGTGCAAGACGAAGTGAAAGTCACACGTTCAGACCGACGATAATGCAGCACGGGCTGGATACAGAGACCAGGTTAGTCTGGTTGAAGAAGTTACCATCAAAGTCCAGAACAAAGAGTTGAGTTTGCGGTGAAGGAGGGCACAAAGATGACGTAAAGTGTCGCTGATGAGCAAGCCAGGCATTTTGGAAGCCTTTGCTGGAATTTCACATTGACAGTTACCACGTGCTGTTGATGCTGTAGCGCGAAGTGCAGATCTTCCTTTGCCGATTGTCTCTGGCGGTTGATGTAGCATAAAGAGTTGGGTTCACTGGAGTTCGCGGTGGTAGTCACTGCAGGCAGCAATATCTTTGCACGAACAGGCACAAAACACGAGGATTTCTCTTTTTTTTCCCAGGAGGAACTGAACTGATGCCAAATAAAGCGTCAAGGACCTGGGAGGAACCTCTTGGGGAACAAGAACTCACTCCAGTAGAGGTCAGCAGGGCTCGGGCAGATTCATTTGTAGGTCTAGTCAGGTACAGGGCAGCAGTTCAGCTAGGCAGTTGCAGAGCTGTCTCTGGAGGTTGGTATGTCCCTGTAGCTCATAACAGGAGGCCAGCTAACTAACCCTTGGAGTCACTCAGGTGACTACCTGAGTCACTCAGCCTGGGATGAAAGGGAGCAGGTCCAGCCCTCCATATCATATAGTAGGGTAGGTCTCATGCAGCAGGGTGGTCCTCTGGCAGCAGGGTAGTCCTTCTTCTGTAGTGTCCACAGGTCCAGGAGGGAACTGATGATTGGGTCTGAGTGTCCCATTTTTATTCCTGATGCCAACTTTGAAGTGAAAGAATGTCCTGGAGTTTTCCCACCAGAGAAGGGTCAGGAATTTCCTGCCTCCCTGCTCTTGTCCCAGTCTGTCTGTAGGCACAATAGGCTAGTGTGATGTTTTTGTGTGTGAACAGAAGCAGTGTCTTTCAAATGGAAGTAGAGCTGTGCACAGCTCAACCCCTCAGATTCTACCTTTGATGGGCCATCCTGCCAACACCTAGTCCTTCTACTGGTTAGCTGTCTGGGAGGAATACTCAAAGGCCAAAAGCCAACTGCCAACTACATCTAGTCATGTTACCCAGAAAACAGGTTCAGGCACCACCTCTAAAAGTTGCTGTTAGAACTTGGGTTACTGGTTAACTGGAGTGTGAGCGGTGGTCAAGCAGCAACCACAATCCCAGCCAGGGTAAGGCACAAGCAAACCTCAAATTAACAAGATAACCTGTGCTCTTCCCCCTGATAGCTTGACACAGAGCAGTCAGACTTAACTTAAAGTCAATGTGTAAATTATTAATGCAACACTTCAAACAGTAAAACAGTGAAAGCACCGCACAAAAAGATCTCACACCAGATTAGAAAAATAAAACATAATTTAGTAAATAAAATAAAACAAGACCAAAATGACAAAAACCCAACTAGGAGTCCTGGAGATATTGAATTTTAAAGTTTTAAAGAGAAATTAGCTCAAAAAGGCATAATGAACCAACTGTGGATATCTGGTGGCTGACCATGATGGAGCACAGGCTGGATATGGGGACCCAATTCGGCCAGCTGAAAAGAGTACCTTAAATACTAGTTTATGGAGCGTTGTATGGATCCATGTCAAAGAGGCATCACACAGCCGAGGCTATACGTCTTTTCTGAGATGCGGCAAGGCTGTGGTGAGTGGTTCTGTTGGGTCAATGTCGAGGGCCTTGTCTGACATTCGGGATGCAGTAGACAGTTGGGTTGATGTGTCTGCTCTGAAGAACTGCAGAGCTACTATGTGGAGTCCGGATTCATCGCCGAGGCTGCCATCGGTCAGAGATGCAAGGGCCTGCACTGAGGATGCGTTGCACAGTGGCAGTTACGAAGGCGATGTGGGCTGCAGGGACGATTGGAGTCTTTGCAATGGGTCCAATCCATGCAGCTGCAGGAGATGTGTCGGCTCTGGTCAGGTTTGTGCCACACAGCATAGGTGATCCATCGGTTCCACTGGATCCACAGAGTCTGGCAAAACACCTTAAGCCCAGGGTGGCACCACTTGACAGGGTAGATTCACAGAATGCAGAGCCCAGGTGTAGATGCAAGGCTATTGGAAGCCTGTAATGTTCCTGAGGCTTCAGCACAGGAATCCAACCAATTAGCCCTTGGAGTCACTCTGGGTTTAAGTGTTGCAAGCCCGGTCCTTCTCACCCAGGCAAGGGCAGCAGGCCAGCACACAATGGCAGCAGTTCCTTCAGAGCAGCAGTCCAGCAGAGCGACCGTCCTTGTAACTGCACAGAATTCCCTCTTTCTGGCAGAATATCTCCAGGTCCAGAAGTGTACTGAAGTGGTGGTGTCTTAGCTTCTTCTTTTATACACTTTTGAAGTTGGGAGAAGTGTCTAAAGGAATGCCTTTGAAGTGCACAGATGCCCTGCCTTCCCTGCTCTGGCTCCAGACTAAGTATAGGGTGGATGCAGCCCCATGTGTGGAGGTAGGACACAGTCTATTCAGGGGTAGGTTAGAATAGGCCCAGGTCCTCCCTCTTACTAGTAATGCCCCTTTCAGTCACACCTAAACTCCCATTGTATGTGGCTGTCTATGAGGAATACACAAAGACCAACTGCCAACTACACCCAGTCATGTGACCAGAGACATGCTGCAGTCACCAAATGGCTAAGGCAAAAAAATGCAAACTTTCCAAAAGTGTAATTTTCAGATGTCTAATTTAAAATCTGACTTTACCATAAGTTAGGATTTTATATTAGTATTCCAGAGACACCAAACACGAACCAATCATCTCTTACCATTTAGAAAGTACACTTATAAAATGTTATAAGGCAACCCCAATGTTATCCTATAGAAGAGATATTCCTTGCAATAGTCAAAAACCAATGTAAGAGTTTTTCACCTCCTGGACTTGTAAAACGTAAAAGTACATGTCCAACTTTTTAAATACACTGCACCCTGCCCTTAGGGCTGCCCAGTGCCTATCTTAGGGGTGACGTATTAAAAAGGTAGATTTGGGCCTACCAAAAGGTTTATTTTGCCATGTGGAAATGGCAGTTTAAACTGCCCACAAAGGCTTTGCAAATGGTTATTGCATTGGGTGGCATAGGTAATTAAATATGCCAATTGGGTAGAAGTCGATATTACCATATTTTGAGCATAGAGCACAAGCACTTTGGCACTGGTTAGCAGTGGTAAAGAACGCAGAGTTCTAAGGCCAGAAAAAAACAGAGTCAGCAAAAGCATGAGCTCTGAATGCAAAAAGTTAAAAGACCCATGCCAAAGTTCTAGGTCTAACCATTGCATTTTCAGAATTGTGGCTTAAAATCCGACTTTACCATTAAAGAGGATTTTAAATTACATTTCCATAGATTATATTTTTACCTGCTCCCAAACAAAAGCTAACATTTATTAAATGTAATAAGGGAACCCAATGTTACCCTACGGGAAATGTAGACTCCACAGGAATGAAAAACGAATTTGTGCATTTTTCAAAACCAGGGCAAATAAAACTTAAAAGTACATGTCCAACATTTTAAATACAGTGCACCTGCTCTATGGGCTCTTTAGGGCCTACTCTAGCAGTTACTTATATCTCTTAAAACGGGAGTTAAGGCCTACCAAGAAGTTTATTTTACCAAGTTGAATTGGCAGTTTGTAAGTGCATGCATTGCGAGACTCTGTAACCCTTTGCACTACATTATGCCAGGCCTGGATCATGTTTTAAGGGGCTACTTAAGTGGGTGGCACAATAAGTGTTGCAGTCCTAAGGCCAACAAAAACAAATTGGGCAGAAGGAACAAAGTTTTTCTTGATGACCCTGCAGAGAGGGCCAAGTCCAACCTTTAAGCTATGCAAAATGAAAAATAGTGACAGATCGTCACTGGATGCAAGAAGTAAAAAAAAAAAAGAGTATTGCAGCTTTGGGAGGTCTATTACCATTAAAACTAGATTATTTCATTCAGAATGCACGTGCCAAGAGGAGCACAAACAGCCTTGGGAAAGGATCTGCAGCATCTGTGGTGCTTCTTTAGGACAGCAAAAAGCGTAGTGTTAATAAAATGGTCGCTTGCTGAATACCCTGGCCTTACTGCACATCTCATCTTGCTCGCTTGCAATGCCGACAAAGGCCTATAATAGAAAAATATTAGAACAATTTATTGTTAGGATTTTAATTTACATTTTTTTTCAATTGTCAATTTTGTTTTTAATGTGCAACCTTTATTGGTATGTAGATGTTGAACCAAGACACACACGTCTTTTATCAAGGACAAACACAATAATGTACAATCAACTTCTCATATACATTGGTAATAAAGGATAAAAAACACCAGGGAAAAAAATTTGTATCTCATGGAGTGAACACAAACACAAAGAGCAGGAAATGTACATTTCTTCCTTCAAGTTTTCCTTCCACCCTGTAATCAGTGATTTCTCATCCATTTTGGGAATGTTGTATCATTTTATTATTATTTCGCCCAGTACAAGAAAGCAAAATATATGATTTTGGAAAAAAATGTTTTAATTCGTACAATAAACCAGAATAAAATACATGTGACCCCTCCTCCTAGGGACATGCCCTTCCAAAGGCACACGCCATTCACAACATCCGATTTACCTAACCTGTTGCCTATATCGTTGTCATTATAGTGATTGTCTTGACTGCCTAAACCTTCCAATGTGGACCAAGAAACAGAGGGGCATATTTATAATCGCCTAGCGCCACTCTGCACCACATTAGCATCATTATTTTTGACGTTATTTGGCCCAACGAGGACGAAATCCCCTCGCTGTATTTACAGAGTGGCACAATGCATGCATTGCAAGACTCTGTAACCCTTTGCACTACATTATGCCAGCACCAGACATAATGTATACAAAGGGGACGTGCCCCCGTTGGGGTGGGAGGGTGAAAAAATGGCCCAAGGAAATCTATGAGATTTCCTTGTGCCAATTTTTTACAGCACCTTTAACGCCTGCTCAGGGGGCTTCCATTATTTAGAATGGGAACTATGTACTCTGCAGGAGTAACAACAATATTTTTGCGCTACTCCTGCAGAGTACATCAATAGCATCATGAAAAATGACGCTATTGCCACCTAACCTGTGCCATGGTGTGTCGTATTTTAAATATGGCACACACATGGTGGCAGTAGGGGGCACTAAGGGGCGCAGGGAAAGTGGCGCTGCACCCAGTGTAGCGCCACTTTCCATTAATCTGCCTCAGAGTTCATTAGTGCAATCATAAAAGAGCAAAACAACTACATTCTGATGAATTGAAAGACACAGATAACTTCAAGGTAGATTTATTAACCTCCAAGACACTGATTAGACAACTGCACACAAAATAAATCTCTTGTTAACTGTCCCACAGCCTTGGTGAAAGTTACAAAATATTACAAAGACATGACAAAGATGTACCAAGAACAGCTTCAACCTTTTAGGGAAGAAAGTGCAAGGCATCATGCTTTGGCTATGAAAATGAGACAAGCAATAGGCAAAACAAGCTAATGCCAATCTTCATTGAAAAAGGCATGTAGAAGATTATAGAGACAACTCAACATGGGAGACACACAACACCTGCCAATCTCACACCTCTGTAACCTCTATCTACACCACCTGACCCACCTCCACCACCTTAACCTGTATCTCCTCAACCTCCAAAGACACCACTTCATCCACCCAGAACATAAGGATAGTCTCAATCACTCTCTAAATACTTGTTGTGTAGACGAAAACCCCATAAATATCTTTGTTCTAAATGTATCTCTGTCACTGTCACATTTTTCATGCATAAAAATCTGTACATTTTTTACATTACAAACATGTGTTAAACATTCAACTTTATTGACAGTTTGATGTTGCAGTTAATACATAGGATAGAGTTGTGTATGTTATTTTTTTTGTTGATTTTCAAAGTGTAATAAAAAAAAACTGCATTGTGATAGAGAAAGCATCTTCTAACTAGTCAAATATTTTCCTCGGCTGACATACAATCCATGCTACAGTAATATTTGTAAACACATGAAAGAGATTTCTTTTTTGTTTAAAATATTTTTATACATATGAAAAAATTTGTTAACAGAAAAATATATATATTGGAATGAGGCTGACATCACAAACCCCCACCAAAGCAGCGAGGAAAAAGCAGATGAGTGCTCTCTCCCGCATCCAGTAAGGATTTTAGGCGAAAACACACTCCTCAGGTTTGAGGGAGGCATGGTTGGGAAAAGGGAGAGCCTCCTCTTTCTTGCGATGCCTTTCTCAAACAGATCTTTGCTCTTAAATCATAGGTGCACCGAAATCCACGATCAGGGACCACTGGACCACAAGGGAATTCATGTTTTTTTGGGGTGACAGCCCCTCAGGACCTTTTACTGCCTTGCTCCTAAAGCCAGGAATGACATGCCCCTACACATCAGAGCTGACTCTTCAATTCTTGAATTCCACAAGAAGCTGAAGACTTGGCTCTTCTACTAGGCAAGTCCATGGATCGGCCCAGGCTGCTCCTTCAACAGCTGCAGGATACCCTCCTGGGTGATAGTGCACTTTTGAAATACACATCAAATAACATGAAACTCTGCAGACAGTACTGCACATATGGGTCTTATTTGAGGCCTTCTCTCAATGTTAGTCCTCCGTCACAACTGGTAGATGTTCTGTTCACCATATGACAAGTGCATTACATTTGCAGTGTGGCACGTAACAGTGGCCGGAACATAGGTCATTTTGTCACATATTACACTGTGGCCCAAAAACTAACATCCTTACTAGTTTTAAACGTGCTCTTTAGGGAACTTTAGACCGTCTTCCCCACATATTTACCTTAGTTTCAAAGGTAGATAAGCTCACTCAATTCGAGGAATGGAGGCATCCTCAGACACACCCCAACTCACACTTACAAACTTGAAGGTGTTGGATTTAGTACAGCAAGTGCTCTAAAGGTGTATGAAAAATATGTCTTTCTGAGCTTTATGTGGGTGTTATGGGAGCTGTTAGTAAAGATCTAATTGGCAAGCATTCAATATTGCTCAGAACATCGATGGAGGCATTTACTTGACAGGTCGTAAAAACTCAGGCCTAGATTTATCAACCTTTCACTCAACACAACGCAGCAAGGCAACATGCTGGGCTGTATTGCATATAAGGTATAAAGCAGTTATGCTCCATGTCTACTAAGATATGGCACACTTATGTGATCTCATTGCACTGGTGCACGTCAGTCAGCCTACCACCAATACAGGTGCCAGTGTTATGGGAAGGATCATTTTTGTGTGGGAAGGGATACCTCCTGCCACAAAAACATTCCTTAGAGGCATGTTCCTTTTAGAAGTAAGTAAGAAGGACAAATGAAGATATTTCCACTCGTTACGCCTCTCTCTCAAGTAGGCACACCTTCTTGGTATACATACCCATGTTTAATGCCTTTTGTAAATCTGGGTGTGCGTCAAAATACATGAGTGGTGCATGGAAGGGACCATGCCCCACTCATGTTAAGCCTACCCGATGCAGCGTTACACAACACAGTGCAGTGTGCTGCTTTTTGATTTTTTTTCTTAGAAAACACATGTAAAGTAATGCACGTCAGCCATTGTGTGGCTCTGTAAATCTCAACTATCATTTAGTGGTGTGGCTGTGCCAAAAACTGGCACAATCACTACCTACAATATGGGCCTAAGTCTAGGCTTCTTTTCATGTGGAATGTTGGGAAGCTTGTTAAGGCACCAAACAATAACATGTCTTATCATAGGTGTATAGAGGTCTGCTTGTGGTGTGTTTGTATGCAAGTTGGTCGATGAGTGGGTGAGAGGTGGTATGACTGGTGATTCCGTGCTTTGACATTTGAAGGTGATGGGTCCTTGAATCGCAGCAGCAATTTGATGTGAATGTTCTTCTGTGTTGACCTTGTCTTGATCCTTTCTCGTCATGGGCACTAAAGCAAGTAGGGCAGTGTATTTATTAGGAGAAATGTGGTAATGCTGTGTGGTAGGAATTGTATGGATTCCTGCTGATTCCAGAAGTTTCTTTCACAGAAATGTAAGGAAAATGTGTGATTTTAGGAAAATTTGTGGTTTGCACAGCATTGTAGGTAAGCAAACATTGTGGGATACACACAAGGAACAGTACCCTGGAATTCACTGGGTGTCTAGTTTTAACGAAGATTTGTGGTTGATAGTTTTCCCTCCCACACAAGTGGGGTACTGTTGCTATTGGAAGACATGTAGAAACGCTGAGGGTGTAGGAAATGTGTGGATCCGCACAGATTCCAGAAAGTTGAGATTTGCAACGGCATCTGGGTAAGAAAACATTGTGAAATCCATGAAAGACACATTACTTTGGACTCCCCACTTGCCTAACTTTCAGAAATGTGTGGGTTTGGTAGGCCGTCCTTGGTGGTGGTCAAATGTACCCCCCAAATTCATGGCTACCCACATTGTGAAAATGGTCCGTTTCTGTGGAAAAAATGTATGTGTTTATAGTGCATTTTCTGCCACTTCCAGTCTCAGTCAACAGGTCCCCCAATTGAAGGGGTGTACTATTTTATTGCTAGACATGGGGAAATACTGTGTGGTAGGACCTTTGTGGATCCCTGCAGATTCTGGAAGTTTAAGTCTCAAATATGCAAGGGAAATGAACAATTTTAGGCAAGGTTTGAGGTTTCAAGGGCACTGTGTGCAAGAACATTGCGTGGAATCCGTGCAAGGCAGACGAGCCTGGCCTCAACCAGATGTCTAGTTTGGTAGGTTTCCCTGGGTGCTAGCTGAGCTAAGGCCCGAAATCCACAGCTCCCCAAAAAGTGAAAAAGGAATTGGCTTTCAACAGAAAATATGACTTGTCCATGTCATGTTTTGGGCCTTTTCCTATCACAAACACTATGAACACTTACACAAGTGAGTTTCCATTTTTAGCGGGAGACATTGGGGGATGCTGGATTGTAGTTAATTTGTGGCTCCTAGCAGATTCAAGGGCCTTTCCTCACATATATTTTAGAAAGTGTGTTTATGGCCAAATTCTGACGTTTGCAAAGGCTTCAGGGTAGGAAAAACTTCTGAGATCCATGCAAGTCATGCCACCCTGGTCTCATCCGAGTGTCTAGTTTTCAGAAATGCACAGGTATGTAGGTTGTGCCCGGGTGCCGGCTGAAGTAGGGCCCAAAATACACAAGAAAAATTGGTTTTGAGTGAAACATCAGAACCTGTCAATGTTACATTTTGGGCTATTTCCAGTCACTGGCACCAGGCCCACCCATATAAGTGAGATACAATTTTTGTGAGGAGATGTGAAGGAATTCTGGGTGGTAGGAAGGTTGTAAATCCCCATAGTGTTCAGAGTTTTCCCTCCCAGAAATGTGATGAAAATGTATGTTTTTGCTATGTTTGACGTATGCAATGGTTTCTTGGTAAGAAAATCTAATGGGAGCCATGCAAATCATGCCACCGAGAATTCTCCTACAAGGCTAGTTTTCAGAATTGTGTGGATTTGTAGGTTTTCCTGGGTACTGGATCAGCTAGATGCCAAAATCCACAGCAACCCTAGTTGTAACAATGTGTCGGTTTTGAGTGTAAAAATGTATCCATGCATTTAAACTTGTGGTCCTTTCATGTTGTGGGTGTTAGGCCCACCAACACAAGCAGGGTACCATTTTTTGGGGGGATGTGGGCGAGTGCTCGGCGGTAGGAAATTTCTGGCTTACTGCAGATTCCAGAACTTTCACTCACAGAAATGTGAGGAAAATTTGTCCTTTTAGACAAAGTTAAGGGTTTGCAAGGGCTTCTGGGTAAAGAAGCCTTGTGAGAGCCATGTGTGTCACACCACATCAGACTACTTTGCGTGTGAAGGTTTTAGAAATTTGTGGGTTTGGTAGGTTTCCCTAGGCCCCCTGATGAGCAAGGGCCCAAGCTCCACAGCTACACAAGATGCAAAAAAAGGTCTGGCTTTGAGTGGAACAATTTGATCAGCCCATTTTACACTTTGAGCCATTTCCTTTTGTGGGCGTCGGCTCACCCACACAAGTGAGTTACCATTTTTCTCAGGAGACATGGGGATAATGGTGGGTGGTAGGAAATGTGTGACTCTCAACGGATTCCAGAACTTTCCCTCACATAAACTTGAGCAAAATATGTCACTTGCCAACGTTTGAGGTTTGCAAGGGTTTTTGGGTAAGAAAACCTTGTAAGAGTGATGCAAGTAATGCCACCCAGAACTCTCCCACATGTCTACTGTTCAAAGTTGTGTGGCTGACCTTGGGTTCAAAATCCACAGCACCCAAAATTGCAAAACAAGGGCGGGTGTTTAGCAAAAAAAATTGATTTGTCCATGTTGCATTTGGGCCCTTTTGCACCCTGTTACAGGCACTAATTCCACCAACACAAATGAGATACCATTTTGTATCGCGAGAGGTAGAGAAATGGTGGGTGGTAGGAAATAAGTGGCTCCTAGCAGATTCCAGAACTTTCCCTCACAGAAATGTGAGGAATACATGTGTTTTTAGCCAAAGTTTCAGGCCTGCAAGGGCTTCTGGGAATTAAAACCTCATCAGAGCTACACTAATCACACCCACATTGATACCACAGGGTGTCTATTTTTTGTAAATGTCTGGGCATGGTAGGTTTCCCTAGGTGACGGCTGAACTATGGCCCAAAGTCCACAGCTACCCACATTGTAAAAAAAACATGGATTGTGCTGGGTGAAATGTGTCTCTAGGTTGCGTTTCTAGGTGTTTTGTGTTGCAGGCCCAGTTACTAAAGTGGGGTTCTGTTTTTATTACCAAATGGGATTCTCTGCATTTGTGCCTTCAAATGTAAGCCAAGAAAGATGACATTTTTCGGATTGCCTTCTGAATCACATGATAGTATGGTTAACCACAAATTCAGAGGTGTACAAATAACCATTGTTCATAAACTCAGTATTTTGTGTACATTTCAGCAAAACATAGGGTTCTTTCATTCCCATTTATCATTCTTTATAATTTATCTGCATTTCTGTATATTTGGTATACAATGAAAAATCATTGCAAGATTACGCTCAGTTGTTGGCTGTGGTTATTGCATGGGTTCATGAACCCTACAAACCATATAAATCACTACAACCACACAGTCAGATGCAACAGTATATTGCTTTTGTAAATTGGCCACTGCGAGAAGAAGTTATAGAAGAAAATGTTGTCACATCTGTTTGTTTCTAATCAATTTCATTACTTTTTAAATTCACCAATTAGTTTATTTCGGAAAACCTAAGGAATCTATACAAATGACTGCTTGCTGAATTGAAAATATTGTCTACTTTTCAGAAATGTATAGCTTTCTGGTATCACCCATGGATTTCACAAAACTTTCCACCACAAACTACAAGTAGGTTTGCAGGAAACTAGTCTATTAGGTGAGTGGTCTGCACAAGTAAGAGGTCCACAATTGTCCTTAGTGAGAACAAAAAATCCCTTTATAGTGCTTGACTCTCACCGGGTAGTGAAGCAGAGCTGTCCAAAGTCTACTCAAGGGAGGTGGTGTGGGCTAGTATTCACCATTCCCTGGCAACAATAACAATACGGGATTGCCCAGTCAGTACTTTTTCTTTAGAAAAAGGAGAAGTATATTTCTTACACACACTACTAAAAACTACGTACTAATTTACAAACATGTACAAAAGCAGATGGGAAATACGATGTATGACATTGTGTAATCACCTGTGACCCTCCACCCTATGAGGTCACACAAACATATCAAGTGAGTCCATTGGTTTTGTCTAGGTTTAAGAGCAACAAAACACATGTTAACATTATCCTTGTGTGCTTAGATGCAATTGTCAAAAGTATTACACCAGCATGAAGGCCCTTATTGAGGCTATTAAAACATATATACTATGAGCAGTAATCATTGGCACCCTTATGGTGAATCAATAACTCATCTGAATTCATTACAGTGAACCAATGAAGCATTTGCAATGAATAAGATGTATGTCTGTGTACCTTTTATAAATTTTAGACCATCAACTGTGATTATACCAACAGCCCCAAGAGGGCATCATCTGATATAACAATGCTTTGCAACCATAAACAAGGCCCCTAGATGGTGCTTCAATAACTGTATTTTCTTTAACCACCTTTGGGCCTTCCAGGCCATAATACATATAGCCATACACATAGCTCCAAGAGGGAGTAACACTTCCAGCTGTAGAGTAAAAACTCCAGCCTTGGGAGTGCTTACACATATGAGAGGATTCCTGGGGAGTTATCTCTTTAGAGTCCCACCCAACTTAGGATGGGGACTCTGGATGTTTAGCAGGAAAGGCTGCGTCCTAATCAATGTTTTTAAAGAGCAGCTACTCACCCGTTAGGGTTTCAAAGTGCTGGGGGGGAGGAGTGTAGTGTATATCTGTGAGGTGGTTCAGAAAAGCCATGTCTTCAGTTCCTTCGTGAAGCTGAGGAGGGAGGTGCTTTGTCTGATGTGGATGGGTAGGGCGTTCAAGCGGTGGCTGCGAGATAGGATAAGGAGCGTTGTCCTGTTCTGGGTTTCCTGATGCTTTCAATTTCTTTTGGTTATTAGCAGGCTAGCGCTGCATCTCTTGTCTCGGGGTGCCCAGTCCATTCCATGGCTGTCCCTGCCAGCTTCCCACATAAGCAGCACTCCGATGTGCTGCAGCAGGAGCTGGCAGCATTCTTCTCACCTGCCTGCTCATGTGGGCAGGTGCTTTTGACAGTGGCTTCCCTCCCACTCCTCCCAGTCAAGGCCACAGGAAGTGGGGCAGGCTGGCCATGGGTGGGAGTGCCGCAGCACTCCCCCCCTCACTTTCTGCACCGTGGGGCCCAGGGATGGGGTCTTGAGCCCCTTTCCTCCATACTAGAGAAGCGCGATGGCATTCTTCTGCCCAGGTATTCTGCTTTTTTTTTTTCTTGGTGGTATCAAGGGTCTACTGATGGGGTCCAGGACCCCTAAGCAGGAACACGCCCCGGGTCCCCAGGTGGGAACCATAAACGCACACCCTCTCCCCAAGACTAACATGACAGCTTTTTGAATGGACACCTGGTACAAGGCCACCCCAGGGTAATTGACCACCCAGCCAGCAGAGCCTCACATGTTTTGAGGCAGGAAAGGGTTTAAGGTCCCCAAACTTTAAAATGTATTAGCTCGGGCGATATTGATCTGATTTGGGTGATCCTGGGCTCATTTTACTCCTGGTGGATAGCTTTGGCTACCATGGGTAGTTGTGACAATCTCCTCACCTCCAAGGCGGTGCAATTCTCAAAAGAGCTGATCCTCCTGGTTCCCAGTGACAGCTCTCCTCTTGTTCTTTGTTTCTGGGTGCATAAAAGTCCAGGGCTTTTCCCCAGTGGGATCCTTAGGGGATGTAAGGGGGCCAGCCTCACTGGTGCTTAAGGAGGCCCACTGGTCCTGGGGTCAACTGGGCAGAGTCCTTGGTCCTGAGTGGATATCTGGGGGTTCCTCCTTCCAAATCTTAATGGCAGCCCCAGGATCCAGCAGCAAAGTGTAGAAAAATCCACAGGCATGAGAGAGTCTTCCCCTTGTGCAAGAGTTTTCAAAGGGAAGAGGAATGTTCCAGAAGTCAGGCACCACTGCCCAATCCTACACTGCAATGTCACCTCTCCACCCCTGTTCCAATCCTCCTGCACAGCATGCTGGGACAGTCCAAAATGGCATCATCTAGGAGCCACTGGTCACATCTGCCCCAGGGTCTCAGCTCCACTCCTCACTGACATCCCTGGCATGGTCTTGCACACTGGAGGTTCAAAACGCCCCACCCTCTTGGGTTGCTTCCAGTTGTCTGGGCACTCTACTTTGTTCAGTGGCCATCCCTGATGCATTGTGGTAGTTGAGTAAGTAATGCGGATAATTTCAGTTGCAGTGGTGTTAATTGCTCTTTTTGTGTGGAGCACCCCTTGTTCCTGCTACTGGAGGGAAATGTAATTAACTGCGCACAGTAGGGTGACAAAAGACCTGGACTCTGATCCCAATTTGAGCCAGAGAAATATGAAAACTCTGGATAATCCATAAGATGTACAGATATCATTTTGGAAGTTGCATAATTAATTTTCCTGCACAAGTTACACCCCAATTCAAGATGTCAATGGTCTCTGTAGGCCAAAGGGGAGTGAAACTGCACTTGAAGGCAGTTCTCTCCCTGTGCGTATAATAGAGTGACACTATAGGCAAAACAGTAAATCACACTGACTTTCCCTGTTAGTGTACACTAAACTTATAAGGCCTATCCCATGGAAAAGCTTCAGCAGTTAATGGGTCAAATATGAAAATTACAATTTAGGTGTGGAATCAGTCATTCAAAGGAAGGGAAAGGGATTGTAATAGTTTAGGTCTGGGAAAAATCAAGTTTAACCTATTGGAGATGTGGGTTCTAAACACGTTACACAACAGAGAGGAAATTGTTTTTTAACAGGAGGTACAAAGCATTTTGAAGGATGCTGAACTGGTCTTTATTGTTGAACATCAAAAGCTCTACACATTATTCATTAATTGTGTGAACTCTAAAGGTAAAATGTAACAATGGTATGTTGGTTAGGCAGTAAGGTAAAGGTACACAAAGCCAGGATCACATAACGTAAAGTTAGCAAAATGGAAATGTTACAGATTTCTAATGTATGATTTGTGTTTTAAATTTTATGTTACCAGAAATTCTGAATATTATAAAGCATTTCCAAAATGTCAACATCGGATGAGTAGTCAGTCCAAAGAAAACAAACAATAAAAATGCATGTTAGTAAAGATGAACTTTCAAAACTTTCATACCACAATTTTTTTTTAAATAAAACAAGTAAGGTTACGGCACAGCTCACAATGAACACACAACGGGACAGCACTCTCAAAACCTCATAAATTTGAGGGTACTTGTCTATGGCCTACAGTGTGATTATGTTTAATTTGCTCTCAGAGAAACATGGGGCCTTCTTGTCAAATCCATCAGCCATTAGTAGGCCAATAATTGGCTAAGGGCTAGCAGATTGGAGGAAAATGGTTCGAAATAGAGGATGTCTCACAACGACCACAAAATGGCTGACTTCCTCATGCTATATGCCATTTTTTGTTTCTTGAGGAAGGTGGAGATCTCAGCCCAGATTGTGGATCCTCTGCCTTGTTTGTAGAAGGGAGCCTCTGCACTTGGGGCAGATGCTCTGCATGCAGGAGGGAGACACCTATGTGTACAAGTACTCCAAATATGATATACCAATAAAATCAAAGCAGGGATGGTCTGTATATCATATATATGTTTATTAAGTTTGGATTTTACTATTTATTCCCTAAAATATGAGTGTAGAATATATGAGATACAATGATTGCATGTTGATCATGATAAGTGTTACAATGTTTGTGAAAATGAATAGTCAACTAATGTTAATCTTGAGCACAGCATGTTAGGTGGCGATATGCAAAGTGAACAGGGTTGTCTCAGGACGGCAGCTAAGGATAGTGTGTTAGTTGGCCACCATTCATTATTGACAAAAGACTGCCCAACCACATAAATGAAACTATCAAACTAGCAGCTCAAGAGAAAAATGAATTCATCAGCCAATCCTGCACCTGAATGCCCTGATCTCTGTTCTGTACCCCAACCCTAGGGTACCCAGAAGTGGGCATAGATCAGGGTCAAGACCAATATGTAAGCCTCTTTGTATGGGGTTTTGCAAAAAAAAAAAACAGGCTACAATAATCTTGCACACAACCTCTGGGGAGTACATCAGCACCCAATCCCGGTAGGTCAAGACATGCAGATAATGACCTGAGGACACCATAACTGCCTTCAATAATGGCTCATGTATGTATCTTTGCTCTAGTGTACCTCTGCTGTGATACTGTGGTTGGACACCTGGAGGTTGCAAGGAGATGAGGGAGACAGCATAACCGACATCACCTGCAAAAATGAAAGTTAATTTTTAACTAAGCAGCCCCTATTCCAACTGTATAATATCATGCCTGCCTACATGCAATCTGTGTCAGGGATGTGTGTGTGCACTTGGTTATAGTGAATATTAATTATGTCTGAGATGCCTCCCTCAGATGGAAATGTAGGCCTAGTGTTAGGTGTTACTTACCAATAAGCCAAGTCACCAAAATCACCAGCCACCGAGTGACATGCAAGAGGTCACTGTCTGAAATGCAGCTGTCACTTGTGCTTCCAGGAAAGGCAGCGTTCGGGTCAGTGATGTAGACTGTGTCATACCAGCCAGCATGTTGATGAAGTGCCAGGGGTGTCTGTTGCTGAAAAGGCGTGCTGTGCGGTGAGGTGGCAAAAGTGTTCTGTTGATGCTTCTCAGTACCTAATACAAGCCTCGAGACTGGCCTGCTCATGAGATGACAACGTTGTCAGAGGAGACCCTCTAGAATGATCCAGTGGCCATAAACTGGAGTACAGTCAGTATTTCAAAATAGATTTGGATAACCTGGGAGCTGCCGGTAGAAGAATCTAACTCTTCCTCCCCGTTAGCAACCAAACCCATGATTATAATCAGGAGAGAAACAGTATTTTGCAATGACATCTTCCATGGCTATTTCAAAGATGTTGATCCTTTGTTGGTCATCCCTCCTTCTTCTCCTCCTCAAATAATTGCTCCTTAAAACAAAGGCTAAACCTACAAAGATGTACAGTGACATAGTGAATGACTAGTGAATGAAGGTAAAGTTATTTCTTGTGTTATTTGTGTGTGTTTCCATGTTGTGTTGGGGACCTTCCTGCATAAAAACAATCCCCTGAGGCATTTTTTATGTGTTCAGCCTGACTGTGGTTCGTTGCTATTGAAATGAGTTTCAGATGGGGATGGGCGATAGTGTTGAGAACAATCCCTCAGTTTATTAACAGGTGTGTTGCAGGTGGTCTAATCTTTGTGGTGTAAATCACAGTGTAAATCTCAAATTTTGGGCTCTATGAGAAAATTTAAAATGAGTTTACAAAGAAACATTTTTCCAGGTTTAATTATTAAACTTTTAGCTGCAGAGTTTCCCTACGGTAAAGTGTAGGAAAAAGTGGAAAAGTTTATTTAACTCAAAATAGTAAAAATATTTCTCTATAAGATATTACTGTAAATAAAATGTATATATTTATTGTAGGAATAGAACAAAAATGCTAAAGCAGGATCAACTTTATTTGAATAAAATCTTAAATTAATTTAAATATATTAATTATAGAAAATGATTTTATGAGATTTAATGAAGAAGAAAATCGCTCCTGAAGTAATTATTTTATTATGCACAAATACATTGTAAAAGTGAGGTACAGAATAAATGAAAAATAATTCTGTTACATTTTATTAAAACTGAATATCACATTATTTGTTTAATTCAAAATAATATTATTAAAACACTTTATAATAAAATAATACATATGTTTTATTTTTATATATTTTCAAAATTAAATTATATTTATTTATATTATAAACTAGTTTATATAATTTATAATTTAATTTAATTTAACAGTATTGCCTATGGTTTTCTAAGCCCCTAAATCCATTATTTTCTATGGAGTTGTGTTGCAGTACCATATGCTGCCCATGTGTGGTAATGAACTTATTTCAGCTCTGACGTGGTTTCATTTACTACTGTTTTGGGTCCCTTTTTGGCTAAAGTAACTTTAGAAGTACAGCTTGTGAACAGCAACAGGCTTACTCTTTTATGGGTATGAGCATGTCCATCTCTGAACCTCTCCTTATCTCTCCCTAACGCCCTCCTTACTCCTACCCAATCTCCTTTTTTTCTGTAGTATTCCCCATTTCCCATCCACTGGCCTCTGTCCCTCTGACAGTTACTACTAAAACCTGTTCTTATGTGTGTGGAAACTGTGCAGTTGAGGCAGATGCTACAGTGCAAAAAAACAAACAAGAGAGGCACAGGCGGAACCTCTGCACTAATGTTTCTGAATAACATTTTGCAGAATGTTTGAAGTACAATTGGAGTACTATAAAGTATACTACAAAATGCAATTTGAGAATAGACCCCCTCATGTTTACATTCATGTTACACTTCGCATTTGCCTACATGTTGCACATTTTTTGTTTCAATTTTTCCCCAAGGGAAACCTAGGAAAGTGGCTTTTTTGTCAGTTGTCACACTTTAAAAACTCTCTTTTTGCACAAACGTGTATGTTTATGTACTTGCTCTCCTTTTGATGGCAAGTGTGCAAAATGTCTCATTTAATCTTCCATCCCAGATTTCAGTTTTGTGCAGCTGTACACAACGTGTGTGCAGTCCACTCGATGAAAAGGCAATCGCATCTCTGAGTGGCCCCTTCTATTGGACTACTTGATCTGAAAATTTGAACCTTGTAAGGAGGATTTACTAGTCTCAGAATGAGATTTTGCCTTCCTGCCTTTCACCTGATTTTCACAAAAATTGGCAACTAGTCTCTTTTTTCTTGACTGAGACAGAGAAGTTGTCAATCTACCTCTCCCACCATCCCTGGTGTCTTACAATTCTTGGCGGAAAGCTACTTGTCACAGTTGAGTCTCAGGTTGTTGCATCAACATTCTCCAATGACCATGCAGCATGCATCATTTGCTATTTGAGGGCTACAACCATTATTGCACTAAGGGGCATAATTATAGGATAGTGAAGCAGTGCAGGGCAGCAAGTCCCCTTGCTGCACTGCACTGCATCACATGGAAAGGGCAAGAATGCATCATATTTAAAAGAATACAGCACATTCCTGCCTTTGTCCCTGCACTGGTGCCATTTTGGCTGCCTAGAGCCAATGCAAACACCCTTTCACCATGGTGCAAGGGTGCCTGCATTGTAAGAGGAATGTTTTTTGCAGGAAGGGAGACCTTCCTGGACAACAACAATCCCCAGAGGCATTTTCCTCTTTCTATGTGTGCTGCAGAATGCAACACACATAGCAAGAGGAAAGAATTAGGAGAAATAAAGATATTTCTCCTTGTTACACCTCACCTGGGAAGGTGCAGCATTTTAGTGCATTCCTAAGCCTACCACTTCTGGTAAATCTGGGAATGTGTTGAAATCCATGGATGGTGCCTGGGAGCACCCAGGAGGCATCGTTTGGAACGCCTCCCTGGGGCAGATTAACGCAATGCAGTGATTTGCTCTTTGTTGCTTTACTCCAGATTTATGAAACCACTCAGGGCCTTGCATGGCTTCATAAATCACATTTTGGAGTTGCGTCACGCATGCACCACATTGCATGGCTCAAGTGGGAGGCAACTGGCCTCATAAGTATGGCCTAAGTTTCTTCAGATTCCACCTTCTGTAAACATACTGCATATATCACACCTAGGGATCAGTGCCAACAGATCTAGCCTTGTTCAAGAAATGCAGGTTTAGGTGTGTGGTCTTTACGTATTCTTTCCCAGGTGCAGGGCATAAACATGTGGTCTGTATACTTTCTTGAGAAGGTTTTTAGTGAACATTCTAAAGTAAAAGTGTCCAAGTAAGGACTGGGGCCCATGTTTATCAAGGTTTTGCATCACCCTTGCACCATGCAGGGGGACTCAATGATGATGGAAAACCTAAATAAGATTTACCAAGCTGTGCAAGGCCACCTTGCATGGTCCTGCATGGTTTGATACTCTAGAATAATGCAAAGTAGCACAAATTGTTGCCTTGCATTACTCTGCAGCATGGAAGCATGCCATAGGTTTACCAACACTGATAGACCTGGGACTGCATCAGAATTGTACACCTACTCACGAGAGGCACAACAAGGGGAAACATCTTTATTTCTCCTCATTGCTTCCTCTTTCTAAGTGTGCCACATTATGCAGCACATGTAGAAATAGGAAAATGCAATCGAAGATTGTTTTTGTGCAGGAAGGTGCACTTTGGTGCAAGGGTACCTGCTTTGGCGCTACGCAGCAGTTAGTGAGCCAGTGCAGTCACAGGGCAGGAATGCGTGGTATAATGTTAAATACAGCAGATTTCTGCCCCCTCCCTTTCATGCAGCGCAGCAAGGTGGCTTGCTACATAGTGTGAAATATTGATAAATATGGGCCTGAATCTTTTACTTTTTATTATTGCAGATGTTGTGCCCCATGTAATTACATCCAGATGCCCCTCTGAGTGTTTCTGAGATGAACTCGCTCACCACGTTTAGACGCACATCAGCATAGTGAACCCCAAACAAACTCCCTGAGTGGGACTTAGATAACCACATACATTTCATTCTGAACCCAGGTCACCTAACTCCTTCCACCAGACATTCCCAGAGAGAGCAGCGAGTAGGAAATTCCAGCTTGCAATCCAGGCGGAATAGCGTGAGGCAGTTATCACAGCTACTAAAACCCATTACCCCAAGGTAAGGTATTTATTAGGTGCTGTAAATAACTCCTTTTTCAAGTTTTAAACTCGACAAAGAGTCTTCTACATCACGCCATATACTTATAATTGTGTTCCTGGTTTTGTTTTATTTGTATTGTTTGTTAGTTTGTGTTTTGCCTTTTGGTCTAGGAAAAAAGATGCTGTGTTTGGTAATGTGGTGGGTAATATTAGCATGTTTGTGGTGTACCTTGGTGTCATCCAAAATGGAACATCTTCTTTGAAATGCTGTAACGTTGAGAGATAGTTATCCGCCTGATCTGGACATAAGTAACTACCCTGTTGATTAATCTGTGCTGCCTCTTTATTTGTGGCCACCCAGCTTAACAAAGTAGCATATGATTCAATTATTCAGCAACAAAGAACTGCACACTTCAAAGCATAACTTGACCCTTGCTCACCAACATCCGCTATATTGCAAAAATCCGAAACGATCACTAGGTGGCGAACCAGTTACACTAAAATGCAGATCGCGTGTTTTTGGTGTGTTTTTTTCTCAGGCTCACAACAACGTAACACATTTCTGTCGACATGCCAAACGCTGTTTAAAAAAAATGTAGGAATATGCTCTGCGGGACACATTTTCACGCTTTTTCACGGAATGGAGAGAGGGTTGGCACCACCTATTTACAGGAGAGATCTTGGGTTCACAGCACAGAGAATACTCTGATTTGAATTGCTCCTGCTTGATAAAATGTTGATATCCAAGTATTTGTAACACTTTGCCTAAGACACAGGACCCTCAGCTAGACAAAACACTTACATAAATGCCAAACTTTGAGAAAAACAAAGTAGTAGATTTCAAAAAATTAATCGGGAGAATGTGTTTCCCTAATTGACTTCTGCTGAAGTAGAGGCAGATTCAGGCGGGAGACAGCCAAAGTAAAACCATTTTTGGCCTAAACAAATCGTGAGTCGGTCTATTGGCATGCATGCACCTTGGCCCTTATAGGGAGTTCAGAGTTAAATTGTTTGCACAGGGATTGGAATTACCAGTATGAGTTGTATGATAAGTATAAGACCCATGAAGTTTCCCCCGATACACTCAGAAGAGTTGTGTGATAACAAAAGTTACCACACATATCACAATTAACCGAGTATGATGGTTTAAAGACATCTTTGCCAGGGGCCCAGGGTTTGCACCAATATTTTTCGATCCCCTAAACTTACAATCAGCAACTTGCACCCAAAAAAGGGTAATTAACTCCTAATTTTGGTGTAAAGTGCACCAAAAATGTACATATCCCAATAAATGTCAGACATTTTTTACTTAATAAATTCATTACGTGAAAGGGCGGGAGTCCCAGGCTAGGTGGCAAGCTCCTTATTGCAATATGTGCAGTAACAGACGTTAAGGCACATAAGCTTTATTGCATGACCGGAGGCTCCTATTATGCTTCTCTAATCTTTCATTTATTAACATAGCAGCAGTTGAGAACTGTAAACTACAAATCCCATGAGGCTTAGTAAACAGACTAGCGAATGGGAAGCGAAAATGTTATAACACTAATCACAAATAGTATAGCAGAAATATGTATAACTCCTAACTTGGCTGTGAACAGCCCTCTTTTTTTGCTGCTCGCAGTCAAGATAAGTACTTCATTTTATTATTGTGCCATTATGAGTACATGCAGTATTGCTTGCCCCTTTATCAATGTCTTATAAGCTTTACTGAGTTTTTAGTGTGTTGTTTCTCCTTGATATGCATGGATCAGGTGCTGCATGCAACCACACAAGTGATTTCAGACGTGTGCTTTACTGCGGTCACTTCACCGGGTTCTATTCACAGCATTCACCATTTTAGAACACACACTTCTGTCATCTCGCAACCACTGTTTTCAGCGCTCCGTTCCTCCTTCGTAACGCTGCTTCTTTCTTCAGGACATGGGGTATTTCAGCCCTCTTTCTACTGCCTTCAGCTCCGTTGGCGTTTTTGCTGACTATGTTTTTCCGTAACCTGAGGAAAGCAGCTTTTGTCCCTGCCTTCACTCATCTATCCCCGCTACTTGCTTGACATGAACAAGCCCTGTGGGAGGGACATGGGTTTTATCCTCGCCTCAGCACACAGTTTGCCCCTTTTTTGCCTAAGAGTATTTATTATACTTTGTGTTACTATGAAATAGATGGTTCTCCACTAATAAATGATCATGATGGGAAACATTTACTAATGATTGAATTTAATTTATTCATTCTTCAGTTCAACAGGCTGCAGCAGCCTCTTTGAATAAGATGTCCAAGAACAATGAAAATTCTTTGAGGAATATGATGTTTAAGAAATTAATGTCCAATTCTGAAGGGGTAAGTAGAAAACAGAAAACACTATTTTTTCCACACAAAAAATACAAAGGTAACAGCCCCCAATCCTGAAATTGCAGTTGTGAATAGTGAGGTTTCCTCACACCAGACTGAGAGCAATGCTCCTCCAGGCCTCCTTCCTAGTAGGGAACATGTTAAAACTCATAAATAGTGCAAAGCTGAATCCAAAAATATTCAGGCTAAACCAAATAAAATCATAATTTCTCAAATTCTGGATACTGATGACAATATGAGGGATCCAACTCTCATACACCATCCAAATTCCACTGAATGGTTCCCCGCCAAGCATGTGGGGGATTACATTTCTTCCAGACTGTTTTGCACTTGGACAAACAAACCAGGGCCAAATTGAAATGCCCAAGGCCTTCTTCATCTTCATATATTACTTCCACTCCAACTAACCACCCTTCTTAACATACTTTCTTCAGATCTCAGCAGATATGTAACTAAATTGTCTTCCATTGATAAAGCTCAACAGTCCCTTAAAAAATATTTTTTTCCCAGTGGGTTTTTGCCAGGGCTGGTAGAGGTAGGAGCTGCTTTACCGGCTGTAACTATCATAACCAGGGATCCAGAGGCTCCTTCAATTCAACCTACTACCGTTATCAAGAATACAAGCCTCAATTCTACCCCCATAGAAGTAGAGGGTATAGTGCTCGCAGACAAAAGAATTTCGGAGCCAACAATCAACAAGGAGAGTCCTTCTTCTGGCCCTCCTCCTGTGAGAGGTCATCTCTAATACTTCATCACAAAATGGCAAACAATAACTGCAGATCCGTGGGTTTTAAACACAATAAAATATTATGTTAAAGAGCTTTACGCAATCCCTTTCCAAACTGTGTTCCCTCCTGTTCCAAGGTTTTCTTCCGAAATGTCCAACCTAATTTCACTAGAAATTCAATCTCTTTTAAGAAAACAGGCAATTCACCTTACTTCCCCAGATTCCTCTGGATTTTTCAGGTCCCTTTTTCTAGTCTGAAAGAAAAACAAAAAGATGAGAACGGTTATCAACCTCAGGCTCTTCAACCAGATTGTGGTTTACTGCCACTTCAAAATTGAAATAATACTACATCTCAGAGATTCCTTGCATTAACATGACTGAATGGTCGTGTTGGCTCTACAAGACGCATATCTTACAGTTCCCATTCATCACAATCACAGAAGATTTCTTCAGTTTTAGTACAGGAAGAAACTTATAATCTTTTTCGCTTCCCTTCGGTCTTTCATCAGCACCATGGTGCTTTACAAAAACAATGAAAACCAGTATTAGCGCATCTCACGTCTCAGGGTATCAGACTTATCATATACCTAGACGATATTTTGATAATGAGTCAAAACCTTTCTACTCTGCAATCTCAACTACATCTCACTTGTTCTCTACTCTCAGAGATAAGCTTCCTTCTACAAACAGTTCTCATCCTGTCACATCAAATAGAGTTTCTAGGTTTCCTGGTAGATTCTTCCAGCGCCCCTCTTCATCTTCCTCAGACAAAGGTAAAAGCATTCAAATGCAAAATTCTTCAGATTCTTTTCAGCTCTGTCATCTCTCTTAGATCTCTGGCAAGGATTGTAGGCCTTCTGTCTTCCTACATTCAGACAATCTTTCTGAGTTCACTCCATTATCAGGCCCTTCAACATCTAAAAATACATTATCTACGCCAGGGTCTTGCTCCGATATCATCAGAATAGACTCAGAGTCTCATTTAAAGCTTCAGCGGCGGATAGATCGTTTAGCTGTCTGGAATGGCAGGACTATCTTCGAGTTAGCCCTGATCTTCTATTAGAATCTGATGTAAGTCAGACAGGTTGTGGTGCCCAATGTGGTCCAATCTTGACTGGGGTTACATGGTCTTTTGAGGAGTCCAAATTGCACATACACTGTTTAGAGATGCATGCAGGCTCCTTGTCAATAAAAACCCAGCAAGGAAACAGAGCACAAAGTTCCATCCTCTCATGTATGGACAACGTTTCAGCGGTCCGTTACATCAATCATCAAGGCAGCAACACATCCAAGCCTCTAGCAGAACAAAAAAAAAGTCTTAGGGAATTCTGTCTTCTCAACAAGATCTCAATTTGAGCAGTATACTTACCAGGGGATCTCAACCCCATAGCAGATTGGCACTCCTGTTATCTTCGGGAATTCAGTGATTGGAAACGTAATCATTCAAAGTTCCAGTCATTAATACACAAATGGGGTACTGTGTGCATTGGTCTTTTCGCCACCAGACTCAATTCTCAACTGCCTCGCATTTTCAGTTGGGGTCCAGATCCCCTACCTTTTGGCACAGATGCTTTCTCACAAAACTGGTCCTAGTTGATCAACTACGCCTTTCCTCCTTTCCTGATAATCAACAAAGTCCTTGCACAGACCTGACGTTAACAAGCTACCCTAGTACTACTGGTCCCATTCTGGCAATCACAAGTATGGTTTCCTCCCCTGCTGGAATTAGCGATCAACTTCCCAGTCCTACTTCCGTCCTTTCCCAATCTCCTCCTGGATCCTTTGGGCCATCCTCAGAATCTAGTACTAGACAACTCCCTCAATCTCTTGGCTTGGAAAATAGTGAGATCACCCAATCGCTCTCTTTTATTTCATCAGAGGCTTCAGAGTACAGCAGCAAAGCTTGGGCTCCAGGCACCACCAAAGCCTACAACTCGGCTTGGGTTTATGGGCAGGCTGGGGTTTGGGAATATCTATCAATCTCTTTTCAACTGATATAATTTACATTATTAACTTCCTGGCAGTTGAAGTTAGTGCAGGTAAGTCCTATCGAACTACATATCTGTACAGATCTTCTATTTCCATGAATCATCCCTAGATCAACGATAAGCTATTGGGAGAACATCCACTCATCTGCCGTCTTTTAAAGATAGCAACGTTTTCTAATCCTCTGCTTCCAAAATACAGTACAATGTGAGATGTAAATGTTGTTTTGAAATTGTTTATTTCCCGCCCTGAGAAGACTGATCTTTCATTGAAAATGTTATCCGCAAACCTTACTATGTTGTTATACCTGATTTCTATCAAATGCCTGGCTGGTGTTAAAGCGTTAGATATTTCTTCTCACCATTTTACTCCCACGGGGGTTATTTTCACAATTAACAAATGTACAAAGACAAATTTAAACACAGTGTTTTAACCTTATTTTCGGGATCAGCCCAAACTTTGTGCTGGACAATGCTTCAGATTATCCGAATAACAGACAATTAATCTCAGAATGTCCTCTTATTCGCAACTGCTCATTTCCTTCAGTAAACTTCACAATTCAGTTTCCTTCCCTAACATTGCTCAGAGAGTCAGATGGATAATGTCTTTGGCAGGCATTGACACCTCTTATTTTGGGACTCACTGTTCCAGGGGTGCCATGGCCTCATAAGCTTTTTGGGCTGGTTCTCACTTAGAGGACATTCTGAGATCAGCTGACTGGACTAATAATAATATTTTTTGAAAAATGTATTGTAAACCTATTCATACTGCTTCTTCTGTTGTAATTAACCTACTTTAAACAAGCATAATAGGAGCCTCCGGTCTTGCAATAAAATGTAGATATTTCCAGTAGGTTATGATGGAAAATTGTAATTTTATTAAAAACACGGAGGCGAGTATTATCCAATATCAACACTTTGGTAACTTGGGGCCTGATTTAGATCTCGGCAGAGGGGTTACTTGATTGCAACGGTGACCGCTATCCCGTCTGCCGAAATCTAAATACCATAAAAGACAATGGTATCTAGATTTGGGTGGACAGGATATCCCCACCATTGCGACGGAGTAGCCCCTCCACCGAGATCTAAATCAGGCCCTTGGTGTTTGTTACCTCCCTAATAGCTACTCCAGCGTTACCACCGGCTTCCTCTTAAGGACGTCACAGTATCTTCTGGATACTCATCCTCCATTACTTCCTAGATGGATTTCCCTGGTGGTCCCTTTCCTTCTCTGTCTCTGGATATTTCTCAAAGTTTCAGCTTCATAGACTTTAACCGAGAATTCTTTACTTTTAGACTAGCTTTTTCTATTATGTTATCTATTTTTCCTTTGCTTTCGGGTTCCATTTAACTTCTCGCACAAGAAAAGAGGGCTGTTCCAAAGGCACGTTAGGGTTATACATGGTACAGCTTTACAACTGGTAATTCCTGTTATTACATTTTCGCTTCTCATTGGCTAGTCTGTTTACTAAGCCTCATGGCATTTGCAGTTTTACATTCCTTGACTCATGCTATGTTAATAAATTCAAGATTAGGGAAGCATAATACTGGCCTCTGTGTCTTTATTAAAATGAAGACTTTCCTTCATAACTTACTGTGAAAATCTACATTGACTGAGCTACCTGAAATGAGATGTATTCCAGAGAGAAAGTGATGTTAATTGCACTTAATTAAATCAGAATCCCCAAGGTTCAAATTTATTGGGTGCTCTAAATTTCACACATGTCACATTAAATCCCATATATTTTCTCTTAAATCAGGAGACTTGACCTGAAAGTTAACAAATGGTGTGGCTTTTATTGCATCTTGAAATTAATGGGTAGGGTAAATTCCAAACAACGCAGAATTCTGACACCTGTGCAAAAAGGGTTTTGCACAGTTATTGGAAAGCCCTTCCCATTCATGTTCAGGGCGGTAGTTAAGTGATTCACAAGGATGTTACAAGTATGTTATTATTCTGAGGACCTAATTTCAGCTAGATGTTGAATTCTGATACCTGTACAAACTGGATAGAGATCGGAATTCTGAGCTGTGTGATAATTATTCCACCCAGCTGTTTTCCCCCAGGGGATTATGGCAGATGACACTTGATGAAATTTACAGGACGGTGGGGAGGCGAGAAAAAGGGAAAACATGTGGAATTCACTGTTTTGAATACTGATTCCATTTCTTGTTTTTAGGTGAAAAACCTAGATTCTAGATTAAGAGATATATACTTTACTTGGTAAATACCTCATCTGTCCTACTTGTAATCAGGACCTTGGTTTATTAACCCGCCTCCTACACTAGTCTTTGGTTCTGCCATAGTTATTTACATAGTGAAGTTCCACTGCCCCACTCCACTTCACTTAAGGCAGTTTTCAATTTAATCTAGGTGCTCTTTGAACATTCTATTTTGCAATTCAAGTCAAAGTTCAGATTGCTCTTGCAAGTTAGTTGTAAGTGTAATATTTAATTTCATCTATATTCTAACATTGTTCACATTCACATTAACCCTTTTGGAACAATTCTAATTACCATTTACGAATGTATGGCCAATTACATATGCACATAGCCCTTTTAGCTCTCGTGTAAATACAGATTCAGCTATTTGTTGGCCATTCCTACTGTTTCCAACATACCTAGAGTGGGTTTTAGGACAACCCCTTTATTACAATTGGATGGCTTTCTTGTTATCTCAGTTGTCTGTTCTTGTTTCGATTATTTCCTTCCTATTCTTGTGTTTGTCCCGCCAAGGACCATTTTGGTCTAACTGTGCTCTTAATGAACGACATGTATAATTCAACTGCATATTTGAGGGACTCTTTCTTTATCTGGTTTGGGCATTTCATGGAAGTGTATGTGTTTCCCCTCTATTCTTGTGTTTGTTCCGCCCAGGAGAATTTCGGTCTCTCTGTGCTCTTAATGAACGAGATGTATCCTTCAACTGCAATTATGATGGACTTTTTTGTTATCTGGCTTTGGGCATTCCGTGTGTGTGTATGTGTTTTCTTGCTCTCCATCCTTTTCCTCTTTATAAGGTGCCAACCTGCCATAACGTCCCACTCCCGGCTCCCTGATACTACCTGCCCTACTTTCCGCCATTCTCCCAATCCTGCTGTCCATGGCTAATTTCCTTTTCATTCATTTACTTTTTTCCCAAGGGCTACTCTGCTTCCAAGTGCTGCCAGGCACCTGCAAGCTTTTTTGAGCTCTGAGTGCATATATTTTCCATTTTCAAAATTTTAATTCACAGTTCTGACAGAGTCACCTGCCATTTTAAATTGGTAAACTTAAATTAATAACATTATTTGCACACATGTGTTATGGTGCATGCCTCAAAAAGCGCACACAGGCATCCATTTCTTGACACATGCATGTGCATGTTTCATGATAAATGGCAGACATCTTGGAATGGGTTTCAGTTAATAGGATTCCAAGTTTGCTGGACATATGTGTATATGCAGCTTCACACATGTGTGCATGCCAGTGCAAACAAGTAATGGCACAGCCAAAAGCTTGCCCCTTTAAAGACGCAATCTAATACCTTAACCAATGCTTACTTAAGTGTAGTCAAACTTTTACTTTTCACAAAACATTATTTGCAGAAAAACTTTTCTGACATGTGGATTTCTACAGGTAAATTTTGTATCATATATGCCATGTATGTATACTTCAATGGAGGCAATGCTCTTCCAGCTGTGACTAAACTCCTATGTACTTTTTCATGTGCCATCACAAATGTTTTCTCAGCATGTCCTCACCTGGACAATGGTATGGGATTTTTTCCTCTCAAGGTCAGCAGTACATTTATTTTCAGTGTGGGAATGGGAATGATAATGGAACACCACCAGAGTTTTTGGAATCTTCCCTGAGCAGAACCCTGGACTCAGATTAATTATCATCTTACTTTCAGTTCAGATGCATTTGTGCACAGGTGGCTGGATTTTTAGATCTAGCATTAGTCAAGATCTTTTAAAGATTTTGAAAATGATATATACAACATAGTTGCTAATAGGGGCATTCAGCCAGCCCTCTTTATCCATTGATCTGGGTTTAGTCATTTGCGTTAATACTCTGCCCACTACAGCAGACAGCATGGGACAATGGGTCAGCCCACTTCAGACATTGGCTAACTTCATTTTGAGTGACAGAATCCTGGACTTTCACAAGGAACACATCCACACAAAAAGTAGCCCTTCAGAGCCATGGTTTCCTATCGCATGATTTGATTTCTTAAATTCGTATTTATTTTTTCAATTCCAGGGAGCTAACAAATATGATAAATTCAAAGCTGCTTCAATAAACATACAGATTCATTCACACAGAAACACATACCAACCTACACACACACACACACACACACACACATAAACACACACACATTGTTAGACCTGACAGCCTTAGGGTGGTCATCCCCCAACTTTTTGCCTGCCTCCCTCCACTTTAATGACACTGTTTTTGCTGGTTTTAGGACTCTGCGCACTATACTACTGCTAACCAGTGCTAAAGTGCATTTGCTATCTCCCATAAACATTGTAACATTGGTTCATTCCCAATTGGCATATTTGATTTACTTGTAAGACCCTAGTAAAGTGCACTGCATATGCCCAGGGCTTGTAAATCGAATGCTACTAGTGGACCTGCAGCACTGGTTGTGCCACCCACATAAGTAGTCCCTTAACCATGTCTTAGGCCTGCCATTGTGAAGCCTATGTGTGCAGTTTAACTGCCACTTCGACTTGGTGTTTAAAAGTACTTGCCAAGCCTTAAACTCACTTTTTTCTACATATAAGTCACCCCTAAGTTAGGCCATAGGTAACTCATAGAGAAGGGTGCTATGTAGGTAAAAGGCAGGACACGTACATATGTGTTTTATATGTCCTCGTAGTGGAAAACTCTAAAATTCGTTTTCCATGGTAATGGGAGCCAAGTCCCCGCAAAAAGTTAAAAAATAAAGAAAAGGGGCCCGGGTATGAACACCCTGACCCCTTAGCTCTGAGGGAACAAAAGTGAACCCCCCCCCGCCAGTGCTAAAAAGCATTTTATTTTTATTTTTTTATGGACAGAGTGGTGGTGGATCTGCAGATCGGCTGTTAAAAAAATACAAAAAATAAAGCGGGTTACTATTGTGACCCTGGGGAGGACAAGTCCCGGGGCTTTTGTATAAAAAAGTGTGCGGGGCTTCTGGCCCCCTCCCATTGCCCCAGGGGCAGCCACTTCGCTGGGCAAAACTTAAATATGGGGGCTGGGGCCGCATGCCCCCTGTGCTGTCCCGGGGATCACCACCACCTCCCTGGGGCAAGGACTGTACTTAATGTAGGGGGCCTGTGGCCCCCCGCACCCTTGGGACCACCACCCCTCTGTGGCTACACTGAATTCTGAACAGGGAGCCGCAAGGCCTGCCACACCCTGGGGACCACTACCCTAAGGACTATACTGATTTTTAAGTGGGGGCCACAACACCCTCCCTTGCCCCAGGGACCACCATCCCCCGGGGCAAATATTTAAAAAAAAGAAGGGTGGTCTCTTTGGGACCCCGAAACCCCAGGACCTCCACGGCCCCGGGGCTACGTGCACACTTGGAGGGGGGCACCGCGGCCCCCCTCTTGGAGCCACAGATGGCTCTGGGGACCACCAACTCCCAGGGCTGGCTCCTGCTATGTCCCAGGGTGCCCACCCCCAAGACATAGCTGTTTGCTGTGGCTTGGCTGCAGCTCTCATCTGCAGTCAAGCCACAGCAAACTCTTCTGGTTTTGACAGCAGGACCTGTAAAGCAGACAGTAGACCTGTAAATCAAAGCAGCTCCGTGCTTGCTGAAGCAATGGCACTGCGAGGGAAGCCTTAAGGCTTCCCCCACTGTGCCAGATAGCCCGTAAAGGCTTCTTATTTAAAAATAAAAAGTATTAATAAAACAT
This sequence comes from Pleurodeles waltl, assembly GCF_031143425.1. Classification (NCBI taxonomy): domain Eukaryota; kingdom Metazoa; phylum Chordata; class Amphibia; order Caudata; family Salamandridae; genus Pleurodeles; species Pleurodeles waltl. The sequence continues at coordinate 604,028,328 of NC_090449.1, forward strand.
ACATAAATAACTAAAATAATATATAAGTACCGCAGGGGAGCCCTTGAGGGCTCCCTTGTAGTCCTAGATAACCCATAAAAGGTTGGGAAAAAAACCATAGCTCAATGTGAATGTCACAGACTTTCACACTGAGCTTTGGTGGTTCGAGTCCAGCTAATTTTCTATCCAAAATTATTATAGTTAAAAAAAGAAAATACACTTTTCAGTTTAAATCAAACACAAATATCTCATTCTAAGTTATTAAAGCCTAAAAACCTCTATCTCTTTCCCTCTCACTTTCTTTCTCTCTTTCTATCTTTCAATCAATGTCTCTCACTCATACGCCCACTCAGACACTTATGCACCCAATCACAGATCCATTCAGACTCTCACAAATGCACTAAAAGAAGCACTTAGACACTCACACACCTACTCACAGACCCACCGAGACCCTCATGCACTTACTCACAGAACCACACACACCCTGATGCACCCACTAAAACACTGTACTCACTCACACATCCAGACAATCTGACAGCCACTCTCACCCCAAGACACACCCTCTCACACCTATTCTCACTCTTAGAAAAGCCACAGCCTACCCCCACAGTCCACAGCCAAAGGGCTGTGCACAGCATGGGTTTGAGTGGCTAGCGGGTGCTGGCTACAGGGTCTTTCTGCAGGCCAAGTCTTGTAAGCAACCTCCCCTGCGCACGGGTGAAAGTTGCGCACAGTGCAAGGTTGGGTGCTTATGCGGGGTTGGCCTCATGGCCTGGCTAGAGGCCAGGCCCAGTGGCCAACCTCCGCCGCACACAGCCGAAGGCCATGTGTAGCGGTGGTTGGATTCATTTCTAGTAATTAAAATTACTATATGTTAAAAAAAACATAGAAACACACTGAACAAAAACAATGGTTACAGGCACTTTATAGTTAGGTAATAGAATAAAAAAAATAGAAATTCACTTAATAAATCGAAGGTTACAGGGATATTATAGTTTTATGAGGCCCTACTCAAGCCACATATAATTGTTCTTGCTGTTTTTCTCTATGCATTTTGACCAACCATTACAAAAAGGTAGGGATTGGTTCAATCATTCATTTTTTGTGAAATTAATGTTTGGGCAATGGGCAACAAAACAGATTAATTTATAAAACTTGGATGATGATCCCAATGAAGATGAATACCCAAGTAAAACTGTGTGTGTGGGCGGGGGGATAGGGGGTTGAGAGGTTATGTAAAAATGTGATATTCAATTTCTTTTCACAATATTTGAAAACAACATTGCAATAAAAACCTAATCTTAGAAAACCAAGGATAATATGGGACCGATTTCCCTTCTTGTTGTAATGAAATCTGAAACAACAATTCCCTGAGTATTTAGGGGCATATTTATACTCCGTTTGCGCCGAAATTGCGTCGTTTTTTTTAACGCAATTTCGACGCAAAACTAACTCCATATTTATACTTTGGCGTTAGACGCGTCTAGCGCCAAAGTCCATGGAGTTAGCGTTATTTTTTTGCGTGGACACCTAATTTGCGTTAATTATATGCAAGGTAGGCGTTCCCGTCTAAAAAATCGACTCCGAGGCATGTGCGTGGGATTTATACTCCCGGGCAAAAATCACGCCCGGGAATGGGCGGGTCAAAAAAAATGACGTACGGCCACTTTTGCGCCGTTTTTTAGCGCCTGCAAAAGGCAGGCGTTAAGGGACCTGTGGGCTCTGAAGGAGCCCAGAGGTGCCCCCCCATGCCCCCAGGGACACCCCCTGTCACCCATTCCCACCCCAGGAGGACACCCAAGGCTGGAGGGACCCATCCCAGGGACATTAAGGTAAGTTCAGGTAAGTGTCTTTTTTTATTTTTTTTGTGGAATAGGGGGGCCTGATTTGTGCCCCCCTACATGCCACTATGCCCAATGACCATGCCCAGGGGACAGAAGTCCCCTGGGCATGGCCATTGGGCAAGGGGGCATGACTCCTGTCTTTGCTAAGATAGGAGTCATTTCTATGGGGGTTGGGAGTGAAAAAAAATGGCGCAAAGCGGGTTGAGGCGCAAAAATTGCCTCAACCTGACTTGCCCCATTTCTTGACGCCCAAGCCCCATATCCCCCTACGCCGGCGCTGCCTGGTGTACGTGTTTTTTTTTAACGCACGCCAGACGGCGCCGGCGGCTAACGCCGGCTAACGTCATTCAATAAATACGGCGCCCGCATGGTGCTTCAGAATGGCGTTAGCCGGCGCTAATTTTTTGGACACAAAACTGCGTTGGCGCAGTTTTGCGTCAAAAAGTATAAATATGGGCCTTAGAGTCAATGACATACAACAAATTAACCATAGCAAAAATGTGTATCTGGGGTAATTGTCCAGTCTTCAAATAGTAAATGTATTTTATTGATTTCATTCCAGACATTTGAAATTATAATAATATTTACCTCCGTTTTCCATTTGCCACAGATTTGGGGGAAAAATTCTGCTTCATTTAAACCAACCAAATCTGTTTTCCAAGAGCCAGTTGACCTCACCTTGGGTTTTCTACTAAGTCCATTATCAAACATATATCCAAGCTCAAACCTCCCTGGTCAACATCTAACAGAAAATGATGTATTTAATTGCATGACTATATCAACATTCCTTTAAATAATTGCATCAATGGTTCAAGATTTGCCCATATTTGCCACATACCGTTAACTAAACATTCTGATATTTATCAAACCATTTATTTGCCATCTAGAAATTATCGCTTTATTTAGGAAATGCAAGTCTATCATATTTAAATCCTTAAAATGAGTAGTGCAACTAATATTTGGTTTGAAAACTTTCTTTAAAAATGGCTTTTTAGTACTAAAAAACTATTGTAAAACACAATAATGCATGTTCGTAGGTGATTTTGTTAATTTCATAATACTGTTGAATCAATATTCATTTAAAATCATTATCAACAATTCATTATCAGAATATTTATGTGCAAGATGCATATTTTTTATCTCGAAGACATATGTGCAAGGATTGCAAAATAGTATGTTTTTACATTCAGAAGAGTTAAACCTCCCTGTCCTACAGAACAATGGGGGTGATTCTAACTTCGGCGGGCGGCGGAGGCCGCCCGCCAAAGTTCCCCCACCAAAATACCGCTCCGCGGTCGAAAGACCGCTGAGGGTATTTTGGGATTTGCCCTGGGGTGGCGGGCGGCCGCCAAAAGGCCGCCCACCAGCCCAGGGCAAATCAACCTTCCCACGAGGACGCCGGCTCAGAATTGAGCCGGCGTAGTGGGAAGGTGCGACGGGTGCAGTGGCACCCGTCACGTATTTCAGTGTCTGCATAGCAGACACTGAAATACTTTGTGGGGCCCTCTTACGGGGGCCCCTGCAGTGCCCATGGGGCCCCCAGGGGCCCCGCGGCACCCCCTACCGCCATCCTGTTCCTGGCGGGAGTCCCGCCAGGAACAGGATGGCGGTAGGGGGTGTCAGAATCCCCATGGCGGCGGAGCGCGCTCCGCCGCCATGGAGGATTCTGCAGGGCAGCGGGAAACCGGCGGGAGACCGCCGGTTTCCCGCATCTGACCGCGGCCGAACCGCAATATGTGGTACTGAGTGGCAATCTGGATATTTTATCACCCCCAAGAAATGAGGCCAATACACTATACTTCTTTAAAAAACCGAGGGGCAGATTTAAGACCCACATGGCGCCTCCTTGTGCCACATTAGCGTCATTTGTTTCAAGCTAATGTGGCCCAATGAGGCCAAAATCACTGCGCCAAATTTACAAAGTGCTGCAATGCATGCATTGCACCACTTTGTAACTCTTTGCACTACAATATGTCTGCACCAGGGATAATGTATGCAAAGGGGGCGCCCCCCCGTTAGGGGGGCCGTAAAAATCGCACAAAGAAATCTAAGAGATTTCTATGCATCATTTGGTTTGGCACATTTAGCGCCTGATCAGAGCAGGTATTAAAAGGAGGCTCCCATTAGTTTTAAAGGGCCTCTGGATGCTTTGCAGGATTAGCGTCAGAATATTTGATGATAATCCCGCAAAGTGCAGAACTAGCATCAAACATTCTGATGCTAGTTCTCTAACTATCAAGTCCTCCCTGAGTCACCCTTGCACAAATACATGCACTTGTGGGGGACGTCTAGGGGCAAAATCTCTAACCTCTATCAGATCCTCATTGGTTCACTATACTGTAAAAACACTAGACAGGAGACCAGGCACCCTGGCAGGTCATATAGAAAGTGGATTATATGGACAAGGACTGGACCAGACCTGCTAGACCAACATGACTGAAATCTGAGGAAGGCCAGGTTGAAGTTCTCTTACTTTAAAATATTACAAAATTGGTATTGGAAGCCATATAAACTAAGACAAGCAGGTGTTTTGTCACCTGGTAAATTGTGGAAGGTGACTGTGCCCTGCTTCATATCCTATGGTCCTGTCCGAGTTTGACTCAGTCCTGGCTGGCTGTGTGGCACACACTACATAATACCAGTCTCTATGATTTTTCTGAATCTGTCAAATTAGCCACTTTCCATGGTGTTTCAGATGTAGATGACAGTACAACTCACTGGAGATGATGGATGTCGATGGCCTTGATGGTCATGAAATTCTGTATATTAAGTCATTGCTGCTTGTGGAATGTACCCACACTCCAAGAATAGTCGAATGGCTACATATGACAGGATAATTTATAAAGTTCAGGATAAACTCTCTCAGTGTGATGATGTGTGGAGCCCATTCCTACAATTGATGGATGCTTGAGAACCTCATCATTGATTTCGCAAGGTAGCTGCACGATATGAAATAGTGAGTATAAACCCTTTACTCTCAGAGGGGCTCTCTTTAGGTATACGTATGAGAGCCACAAACCCGGACCCAGAAGGACTACTGGTGAAGAGAGATTGACTGAACAGACACAGTATCAACCAAATAATATGGCACTGTTGGCTCTGACCAACTGATATATGTGCCTGAAGTGCATCAATGGTGGGGAAAGAGGAAGGCTTTTGGACACTGGGAGATAGAGATCACTGATAGGTGGAAGGGAGAAGAGGGATTGGGTAGTATTTCCAGATGTGAACTTTTGTGACACAGCTTCTGTGTGTGAAGTATGTGTTAATGTATTGCTTTATTCTTTAACACTGTAAATAGGGCGTGACATGCTGAGTACTTTTGAGCCTGCCTAATGTAACCCAGACTTATTGGTTCATTTTTTGGATTCTGTTGTGTTATATTGAAAACCAATCAAAGGGGACTCTATGCATTTCGAGGTGGGTCACGAACTTTGAACCCAGAGGTCTTCCCATTGATAGGGTTTGAACGGACAGGCATAGTTGGACTCTGTATCAACCAGATAAGATTCTGTTTTCCCTGGTCACACAATATAATTACTTGAAATGGGTCTAACTTTGAGATTTAGATCACTGGCTAGTGTGGGAAGGCGACAGGGATTGCAGAGCTTCTTCTGACATGAACATTTGTGACACTGCTCCTATGTGTTAATGAATATATTGCTTTTTGTTTCTTTAACACTATCGATAAAATGTGACATGATTTGTATTTTCAAACCCACCAAATGTACACCTGGACTTATTAGATCAGAAGGTTGAGCTTGTCCTGCTATATTAAAAACCAATAAAGATTTTTTTTAAAACATCAAAGGATGAGAATTCTAAGTTGATAGCAGGGATTTTACTTTATGAGTTAATGGTCTGTAATTTAAATCGTAAAGATTGCCAAAGTTTGATGTGAGAAAAATACCTAACTATTGCTTTTCTCTTTTCTCTAATTTCTGTAATTAAGAATCTGGTGCACAGTTACTTAATAAAATATCAGTTTTTGATTTGGTAAATTTCATATCCACCCAGTTCATGAAGCTGAAAAAATCTTTAAAATTCTCTCCAGAATTTCATTATCAGGCTTTAAGAAAAGCATTCTATCTTCATCATAAAGTCAGATTTTAGTCTTTTTCTTTATAAGAGGGAGTAATGACATCATCATTCCTGATTTCAATAAATAAGTGGTTCTATAAGAAAGGAACTAAATCAGACCATATCTGGTTCCACGATTCACCTTAAAAGTGCTGATAGCTGTATAATTTTAATCGATCTACCCTGATTGAATATTGTGAGGAAATGCCTCAACATATTGTGAGGCATCTATGGGCCTGATTTATGAAAAGTTAGAGCCACCTTTATGTCATTTTGTGTCGCAAAAGCGGTGCAAATTTAGAAAATATAGTTATATTTTGTAAGTTTTGCTGCTTTTGTGTCAAAAAATTATGTAAAGGCGGCGCTAACTTTTCATAAATCAGGCCCTATGAATATTGTGAGGAAATTACAGTTTTGCAAGACCCACCCCCTCTTTTTGCCCCTAAGGTCTGCTCAATTTAGTGCTGGTTTACTGACTCTGGACAGTGGGGCACTGGCATTCACCCTGTGCACCGTGAACATAGAGTTTGTAATTTAAATGTCACATGTGGACTGCACACACATTGTTACATTACTAAAGTGACAAGACAAGAACATGTCTTTAGGCCTGCGTCTGCAGCATGAATGTGCAGTTTAAAAACTGCCAATTCGACCTGGTAAAATAAACCTTTTGACGGGCCTAAACCTGCTTTTTTAATACTTATTCATTACCCCTAAGGTATGCCCTAATTGGCCATAGGGCAGGGTACATGGTATTTAAAAAGAAGGACAATGTACTTAAGATGTACATGCCCTGGAAGTGAACAATCGCCAAAGTGGTTTTTCACTGTGGCAAGACTAACTCTCCCATAGAAATGCAGTGGGTTACACTACAACAACTTATAGTGCATACCTTTGGCTAGGGAATACCAAGAACCATGATTCAAGGACTTAAATAATAGGAATTTAAAATCTGAAGAAATGATAAAGTCAGATTTTAAATTACTATTTTGAAAATATCACTTTTAGAAAGTTGCCATTTTATGCCTAAAAGCCTCTGGCAGCTCTTTCAGACATTATCCCCAACTGTCACCTGGCATCTTGCTGGGAGGTGTGAATTACTCTTGAAAGGAAACAAAAGGGCCTTGACTGAGAGGAGGATTGGCCTCCTCCTGACAGGATGGCTAGGGGATGTGGCCCTGTCTGTGCAGATGTAGCTCACACCTAGGCCTGCTCCTGCCATTGTGCAAGTAGCCAGAGTGGCACAGTTCCCAGGAGGAAGGGAAACCTGTTGAAGAATTGTTTTTTAGGGGGAGTTCCTAATTTGCCTAGACACACCTCAGGGTGTGCCTACACCTTTGACCGAGGGAAGAAAAATTCAACCATGCTAGATTTTGGTAGAGCAAGCAATGCACTCTTGAATTGTTTATGGCCAAACACTCAGGATATGATGTCAAAATGGGTAGGGTTGTCTCAGGGACATTTCCCCCATTGGTTAAGGAGGCACCCCAACCACAAGCTAGTGCCCAGCATTTAAAGGGCACTCCGGATACCCTCCTCAGGACGCTGCTGGACCTGTGGAAAACAGAAGACGGGACTGCAGCTGCTGAACCAGAGGGTTGGAACTCAGAAGAAAGGTTGAGCGCCTGCTTTACCTGCAGAAAAAACCCTCAGGGGATGGACCTACCTCCACTTGAACCCAGGACAGTAAAGTGGTCTCCAAAGGCTAGTTGACTAGCCTGCTGCTAAGCTCCAGGAACACAAAAGCTGCAAGAAGCCTGGAAGAAATAAGAGCCTAGCTGACCAGTTTCAACTAGATTTGCCTTGGACTCTCCTGATGGGTTCTAGGAGATTAAGTTCTAAGTCACCAAGTGGTGCCCATAAGATCATGGCCTCTTGGCTACTGTTAGAATATACTCTCTCCCCTCAATATTGCAAAAGTGGACACTTAAAAACCTTTTCTGAGCTTCTTCATAAACGAACCAGATTCAATTTGCTGGTTTCCCCTGTTGAAAGCAGCTCTACTTTCAGGAACGTTTCTTAGTCCCAACATTGGAGGATTTCAGCGGGCCAATCCCAAGCAGCACCCCACTGTCATTGAGTCCTCTGTCAGATGCAGAGAAAATTCCTGTATCTGATCCATGCTCCATTGTGATCGGACCTTAACTTTTGACTTTCACCGGGTCTATTTTGACCAGATACTAGCAGTTGGTACTTTGCGCTAGAAATATCTCAAACTTAAAAAAAATCATATTGTAAGTTCCCTGTTATGAGTTTTGTCATTTTGGTGTCTGTCTGTTTATTTAAATTTACACTATTTTTATAAATTTGACTGTTTTTTTTGCATTGTGTTTTCAACCTACTAACTGTCTCGGGTACTGATGAATATTTACACTCGTTCCTTTGAGTTAAGCCTCACTGCTCTGTGCCACAGCAACCCAGGGCTCAGCTAAGGTTGAAATTAAGGTGATCTAATGGGACGTGACATGAAATAGTGACATTATTACTTGGTGAGATCCCACAACCACCCCAACTAATAATAGTACGCAAGCACGACATCATCATCACCTCCTACGCCGACGACACCCAACTTGTACTCTCCCTCACCAAGGACCCCGCCAGCGCCAAGACCAACCTACAAGAGGGTATGAAGGACGTCGCAGATTGGATGAGGCTCAGCCGCCTAAAGCTGAACTCTGAAAAAACGGAAGTCCTCATCCTCGGCAACACCCCGTCCGCCTGGGACGACTCCTGGTGGCCCACGGCCCTCGGCACCGCACCGACCCCCGCAGACCACGCCCGCAACCTCGGCTTCATCTTGGACCCTCTTCTCACCATGACCAAGCAAGTCAACGCCGTGTCCTCCGCCTGCTTCCTCACTCTCCGCATGCTCCGTAAGATCTTCCGCTGGATCCCCGCCGACACCAGAAAAACCGTGACCCACGCCCTCGTCACGAGCCGCATGGACTACGGCAACACCCTCTACGCCGGGACCACAGCCAAACTCCAAAACCGCCTGCAACGCATCCAAAACGCCTCGGCCCGCCTCATCCTCGACGTACCCCGCAACAGCCACATCTCCGCACACCTGAGACACCTGCATTGGCTCCCAGTCAGCAAAAGGATCACCTTCCGTCTTCTCACCCACGCACACAAAGCCCTCCACAACAAGGGACCGGAATACCTCAACAGACGCCTCAGCTTTTATGTCCCCACCCGCCCCCTCCGCTCCGCTGGCCTCGCACTTGCTGCCGTCCCTCGCACCCGCCGCTCCACGGCGGGTGGGAGATCTTTCTCCTTCCTGGCGCCAAGACCTGGAACTCCCTCCCCACCAGCCTCAGGACCACCCAGGACCACTCCGCTTTCCGGAGACTCCTAAAGACTTGGCTGTTCGAGCAGCGATAACCCCCCCTTTCCCCCCTAGCGCCTTGAGACCCGCACGGGTGAGTAGCGCGCTTTATAAATGTTAATGATTTGATTTGATTTGAATAATCCACTTTGTAATAAAGGTTGCTCAAGGCCCTGGTGAGCTGGGAGGGAAAGCCCAACATATCTAAAATACCAAAAAGGCTCTTCCGGCACACAAGGTCAACAGCCGTCGCTGTATCTACTAAAAAGGCCTTTTTGGTAATCTGCTTAGTATTAAAAACATCTAAAGCTTCTGTTAGGTAATTTGTATTGGCATAAAATCGATAGCCTGATATTAAACCATTTGATCTTTATGGATTAGCTTGTCTGCAACAGTAAAAACTGTGTGTGCTATTAGTTTAACCATTATTTTATGATCTGTATTAAGTAGGCTCAGGGGCGGCTCCTCCATTAGGGTGGAAGAGTGTTGCCCCACTGTTAGAAGCAGCAGATGCAAAAGCTTTGAAAGAAAAGGATAATAAACTTTGTTTATTATCCTTTTTTTTTAAAGGGTCGGGCCATGGGAGTGACGAGCTGTGAGGGGGAGGGCCCAGCAGTCCCCCTCACTGCGCATGTATGTCTGGCCGGCTGTCTCGGACTGTCCAAACACACATGCGCAGTAGGCTCTCTCCAGCCCGGCAACACAGTTGCCAGGCTAGAGAAAGCCTGCGCAGGCTCCCAGTCTGCCTGGGAGCGCCCTGGTTGGGCACACCCAGCCAATCCTGATGGTGCTTTGAGAAGCATCAGGATTGGCCGCAGGGCAGGCTGGGAACCTGTGTCTGCAGCCTTGAGCGACGAGGGACAGAGGAGCGGCGCGTGGCAGAGGAGATAAGTGTTTTTGTTTTTATTTAACTTTTATTTACACCCTGCGCGTGTGCCACCCCACCCCTTCTCGTTGTCGCAACCGCAACTGAGTAGACTAATTGGTCTGAGATAAAGAGATGTTCATTTTATCCTGCAATTTGGATTTGCATGCGGCTATCAAATCCAGCAGCCTGAATCCAAAACCTTCGCTCTTTTGGTTTTATTCTGCCTTCGATCTGGTGATGTAGAATCCAAAGCTGGCTGCTGCAGATAATTACAAAAAAAAAAGGCTGATGATTATCTGACCATGTAGTGGTATGAGTGATTGAAAAAGTCAGTTAATAGGCGTGGTTTTCTTTTATTGGAGCGTAAACACATGCAATGGTCATTAAGTGAGCCCAGACTAAGCAGCCTTCTTTTTTGTTTTGGCGGCAATGCATTTTGAATTGCAAATGTTTTGCTCTGAATATATCTACTCCATGTGTGCTGTACTGAAGAAAGAGATTACAATTCTGACCGTTTATTAAATAAAGCAAATTTCGACAATCTACATGGAAGGTTGTGGGTCTCCTGTAGAAGAATAATCGCCGGATATGTGTAAGGACCCACGTTTCAATGGCCTGTAATTTAAGGCTATTATTGAGGCAATTCACATTAAAATAAACTATTTTTAAGTTATCTATTACCATAATGAAATCTCTTATGAAGTGTTATAACAAAAACTTTAAAACGATGAACCAGAGAGTATAATATTTAAAGACCCCGAATCCACACCAAACCTTCCATGCAAAACATTGAAAGAATACGGTGCCAATCCTCATTAAAACAATTGATTTGCATATTAAATCACTATGGGGGTCATTCTGACTTTGGCGGGCGGTGGAGGCCGCCCGCCAAAGTCCCGCCGTCAGAATACCGTTGCGCGGTCAAAAGACCGCCGCGGTAATTCTGAGTTTCCCGCTGGGCTGGCGGGCGACCGCCAGAAGGCCGCCCGCCAGCCCAGCGGGAAACCCCCTTCCATGAGGATGCCGGCTCCGAATGGAGCCGGCGGAGTGGAAGGGGTGCGACGGGTGCAGTTGCACCCGTCGCGATTTTCAGTGTCTGCTTGGCAGACACTGAAAATCTTGGTGGGGCCCTGTTAGGGGGCCCCTGCAGTGCCCATGCCATTGGCATGGGCACTGCAGGGGCCCCCAGGGGCCCCACGACACCCGTTACCGCCAGCCAGGTTCAGGCTGGCGGTAAGGGGGTCGGAATCCACATGGCGGCGCTGCCTGCAGCGCCGCCATGGAGGATTCCCTAGGGCAGCGGGAAACCGGTGGGACACCGCCGGTTTCCCGTTTCTGACCGCGGCTGTACCGCCGCGGTCAGAATGCCCATGGATGCACCGCCAGCCTGTTGGCGGTGCATCCGCGGTCCCCGGCCCTGGCGGTAGTCAACCGCCAGGGTCGGAATGACCACCTATATGTAAGTGCAAAAGTGCAGAATACTGAATACATAGTAACAATATAAATTATACAGTACCTATATAAAGCTCCTAAATATAGTGCTATTGTCATTCCCCAAGCCCTTACCAGTCGTTTCATTAAAAAAGCTGCAGTTCGAAAAAAAGAAAAAAAAGAAATAATTAACTTCATTAACTTAAAATTCTTGTCCACGGAATGTGCAAATATGCAAATATGCATTTTATTAGTTTAGGGTAGGTCCCAAAACGTTCCTACTCTTACTGTATCAAAGTTTAAAAGACAACAACATCACCTTCTCCCTGGTTTTAAATGCTTAAACTCCTTAAACCTCACCCATCCTGTTCTTATGGGCCATCCACACTCCTGTACCAGAACATTGCCTCTACCAACTAGCACCATGACTTAAGGCCTTTGCTCCCTCTACTTCCTGTAAGTCCTCATCCATCCACGCCTAGACATACATATAACATCGTAATCAGCATGAACCTGAGTGACTCGGAGCATTATAAAAGGCCCGCGCTTTTTTAACTCCAGTAATCAAATAAACCTCAAACTGACTTGCTGCACAATAGAGGCTTAAACACCTGGTGCATGAAACTGTGATAACATGATTTTAAGCTCCATGACCCTACAGACCCTTTAGAGAGTGGAAGAGACACAGCCTGTCATGCATCTCCCTTAGCTTCCTATTTCCTGTTGTCCAGAGACATCTTAAGGATTTTTGGGACACTGGAACAAACGTATTTTGGGGGCCCTTGTTCAGAATAGTTTTGAATTTATGGTTCAGTTTCAGCTCCTTCATGCGTACTTTGGCTATGTCACTGACACACTCCCCCAAATTGTAAGGGGCTGATTTAAGAGCCCCTAGCACCTCCTTGAGCCAAATTTGCATCATTTTTTTACGCTACTGTGGCCCAACGAGGCCAAAATCCCAGCGCCAAATTTACTAAGTGCCACAATGCATGCATTGCGCCATTTTGTAACCCTTTTCTCTACATTATGCCTGTGCCAGGCATTATGTATGCAAAGAGGGCGATCCCCCGGTAGGGAGACTGAAAAAATGGTGCAAAAATATCTAAAAGAGCAGGCGTTAAAAGAAGGCATGCCATTATTTTCAATGGGCCTCAATGGGCTGTGCTGGATTAACGTAAAATATTTTGACCCTAATCCTGCAAAGCTCCAGACCTCATTATTACATGGCCATTGTGCTTAATGACTCTAATATTTGTTATCAGAACATTGGAATTTTGAGAGCTCCATTGAAGACACTGCATTAGCTCCAGGCTTACAATGGCTGGTATATACCTTCTGTTCTGGCATTTCAATGTTTGTCTTTCTTTTTCTCCCTTTTTAATTTAGAACTTTCTGCCATCAATGTGCAGACTGTTCTAATAGCCTGATAGCCCTTCTGCCTACTTAAAGGCTGACTTGGGCCTTTAATGAGGGTTCAGGGTCTTTAACAACCAGTAAAGCACTAGGCAGCAGGCTAGAATATTCATTTGCTAATGACTGCATTTACCATGATGCCTTGGGGTCACAAATGCTGGAATGGAAGACAGGGTGCTCCCCGTTGTGACTGTTGAAATTAAGGCTCCCGTGAGCCTCTGAGCTGACGAGCTCGGGTGAAGCACCTGTGCGCCTTCTTGAGTGGTACTTAATCCTGTGAATACTTTCAAGGCGGCATTTCAAGCAACCCCGCCAGCTACACGTTGCTCTTCGCTGATGACGGCCAAATAGCCAGAAACACGTGTCTGAAGATACGGACTTGCCGCACCAACTTATGGTGAAAAACTTTCAAAACTTTATTCAAATTCGTGCTAATGACTGCATTTACCATGATGCCTCGGGGTCACAAATGCTGGAATGGAAGACAGGGTGCTCCCCGTTTTGACTGTTGTAATTAAGGCTCCCGTGAGCCTCTGAGCTGACGAGCTCGGGTGAAGCACCTGTGCGCCTTCTTGAGTAGTACTTAAACCTGTGAATAATTTCAAGGCGGCATTTCAAGCAACCCCGCCAGCTACACGTTGCTCTTCGCTGATGACGGCCAAATAGCCAGAAACACGTGTCCGAAGATACAGCACTTGCCGCACCAACTTATGGTGAAAAACTTTCAAAACTTTATTCAAATTCGTGCTAATGACTGCATTTACCATGATGCCTCGGGGTCACAAATGCTGGAATGGAAGACAGGGTGCTCCCCGTTTTGACTGTTGTAATGAAGGCTCCCGTGAGCCTCTGAGCTGACGAGCTCGGGTGAAGCACCTGTGCGCCTTCTTGAGTGGTACTTAAACCTGTGAATACTTTCAAGGCAGCATTTCAAGCAACCCCGCCAGCTACACGTTGCTCTTCGCTGATGACGGCCAAATAGCCAGAAACACATGTCCGAAGATACGGCACTTGCCGCACCAACTTATGGTGAAAAACTTTCAAAACTTTCTTCAAATTTGTGCTAATGACTGCATTTACCATGATGCCTTGGGGTCACAAATGCTGGAATGGAAGACAGGGTGCTCCCCGTTTTGACTGTTGTAATTAAGGCTCCCGTGAGCCTCTGAGCTGACGAGCTCGGGTGAAGCACCTGTGCGCCTTCTTGAGTGGTACTTAAACCTGTGAATACTTTCAAGGCGGCATTTCAAGCAACCCCGCCAGCTACACGTTGCTCTTCACTGATGACGGACAAATAGCCAGAAACACGTGTCCAAAGATACGGCACTTGCCGCACCAACTTATGGTGAAAAACTTTCAAAACTTTATTCAAATTCGTGCTAATGACTGAATTTACCATGATGTCTTGGGGTCACAAATGCTGGAATGGAAGACTAGGTGCTCCCCGTTTTGACTGTTGTAATTAAGGCTCCTGTGAGCCTCTGAGCTGACGAGCTCAGGTGAAGCACCTGTGCGCCTTCTTGAGTGGTACTTAAACCTGTAAATACTTTCAAGGCGGCATTTCAAGCAACCCCGCCAGCTACACGTTACTCTTCGCTGATGACAGCCAAACAGCCAGAAACACGTGTCCGAAGATACGGCACTTGCCGCACCAACTTATGGTGAAAAACTTACAAAACTTTATTCAAATTCGTGCTAATGACTGCATTTACCATGATGCCTTGGGGTCACAAATGCTGGAATGGAAGACAGGGTGCTCCCCGTTTTGACTGTTTTAATTAAGGCTCCCGTGAGCCTCTGAGCTGACGAGCTCGGGTGAAGCACCTGTGCGCCTTCTTGAGTGGTACTTAAACCTGTGAATACTTTCAAGGCGACATTTCAAGCAACCCCGCCAGCTACACGTTGCTCTTCGCTGATGACGGCCAAATAGCCAGAAACACGTGTCCGAAGATACGGCACTTGCCACACCAACTTATGGTGAAAAACTTTTAAAACTTTATTCAAATTCGTGTAAATGACTGCATTTACCATGATGCCTTGGGGTCACAAATGCTGGAATGGAAGACAAGGTGCTCCCCGTTTTGACTGTTAGAATATTCATTTTGACTTTTCCTCTGAAGGGCAGCTACCCCAACGAAGCTACTGGTGCTGCAAAGCATACATCACTGTGGTGGGCAGTTGCAAGCAATATCAACAAAAACAACAAAGTCACCAAAGCTAATTAAAGCAGGCAAACGTCAGGGTTCTTTAAGAGCTGTGACACTAAATTCTATAGAGTTGAAGTACAAGACTAATACTGCTCAATCCATCTCATTATTGTGTTAAAAAAAAAAAAATCTGGATCAGTACTTCAGAATATGAATTTGGATGGTAACAGTCCCCAAATATCTGCAGTCCAGTCTGATACAATCGTGCAGATCATCCATCAAGTGGTGTTTCTATTTGTTTCAATCCAGTAAAATCGAACAAACCGCTGAATTGCAGAAAAGGGACCGGATGACAGACCTAATTGATCTATCTTCCCTCTCTTTAGTCATAGGCGTGGCTCAGGTGTCACCACAATTGCAGGCTGCGAGGCAGTAGGATCCAATTGAGTTTCTGTTTGAAAACACTGCACAGGTTGTCGAGGTGACGGTTGGCTTGAGTAGAACTGCAAATATGGAGAGGAAGCCTTTCTCAATATCAGAAGAGATTCTGGATGAAATCAAACAAATGAAACAACATTAGATAGACATTGCACCCCACGTTAGGCAGCGCATAAATAAAATGAATTACAAAATGGCCCAGATACTGGATAAGGTTGAGGAAATGGAGCATCGCTTACAAGACTGCGAGGACTGTTAACGTATTGCATCAAGCTGCACCGACTGGGAAGGAATTCTTTGCCCTCCCAATAAGCAGAAGAGATGAAGCACCATTTAAGACACTTTAATCTCAGAATTACAGGAGTGGAAGAGAAAAAAGAGAACAACATTGGTGTCATCTCTATTGTTGATGTATCAATGAGGAAACAACTTCTTCTCGAATAGACTCAAGATCTAAGAATAGGCCAGGCACATAGGGTGCCCTAGACAATTGTATCACTTACCAATATACCTCAGAATAATTCTGGCAAATGTTTATGACTACAGGGCAAAGAATTGATAATCACTAAAGCAATAAGAAAAATACGTTAGTGAAGTTGCAAAAGAGTATTAATTTTGTATTTTTTCGGAAACGACCAGGGAAATAATTTCATTTTTCAGATCAAAAATGTTTTTGCTTTTACTCATTTTTTCTACTATATATTGGCAGTGGCCTGGCAGCTCCACCAAATTTTACAAAACCCATGATAAAACAAAACAAGCAATTACAGACCCTATAAGCACCATTCCACACCAGACCTGTCAGCTTTGCAAACGTGTAACGGATTGGTTGTGAAAAAAATGTTTATAATTCACTTTTATACTGTTAGCCTACACTGCATATACAAGAGATGTCATTGAAGTTTAGAGGAAACATCTAGAAACCGCTGTGCAGGCTGATGCACCATGTTTTGTTAGCAGAGTAGTATCCTATGTGTGGTGGTATTCATCATACAGGAGGACCTCCCTAGCTTTTCTTTCTGGATTGGTAGGTAGAGGAATTTTTAACATGAGGTCTGGACCAGTGAAAGATGAAAGACCAGTGCTGCTAGAAGAATTCGAGCCTAGGATCCCCATCTTCCAGACATTATATTTTGTTTTATTTCATATCGTGCTCATACAATCCCTGAATAAAATAGATTTTAAGGCATTGAAGCAAAAACAATAAAAAGTAAAATATATGTTTTAGCAAATCCACAGGTGCACAAGTCAGCAGTGAGTTACAGAAAAATGGAGTATGCTTAATTTGTTCAGTCAGATGGGATTTGGAATATCTCTGCTGGAAACACTGATGTTGTGAGCAAAAAAACAGTGAATGGAAGACAGATGCACCTCGCTGCATGAAACCTACCAAAAATGACACAAAATGTACTCACAAATTGGGCACCGCAGTTAGTAATCTTTTGTAGTGGAAAGTTAGACTTAAACAGGCCAGACTGTCTCAGGTTGATCCAAAGGTGTGGATTATGCCATATTTCTGAGATCCCTAGACGGAATACATTTACACACAATGAAACTAAATAGAAATTGATTCCATAGTCAGGATTATTTGACAAATCTGTTGTAGTTCAAGCCAACATGGACAATTATTTGTGAACTATATGCTAAATCTAGTAACTTGTGCAATGTGATGAATATCAGCCGTCCTAACGCAGAGAAGGAAGCTCGTTAATCAGCCCCTAAAAATAACTATCCTTTCAAGGAATGAGGTACCATTTGAGGCCCATAGTCAGCAGTGTTAACAGTGGTGTCCAATGAGGTGCAAGATGATCCTCATGAGCCACAGGGAGTTGGATGGCTGGTAAATTATACCATCCAGGGGACGATGCCAATGGTAAACATGGAAAATAAAATATAGCAGCATAACTAGCAAGACGTCTAACTGTATATGATGTTCACGTGATCTTAGGTGTCTCTCTGTAAGAGTACAAATCTGGGGTGACAAAGGCAGAGAGTGATGGAGTTCTTGGAATAACTGGCCAACCTCTGCAATGCAGCCGAAGTGTTTGTGGGCAGACCGGCAGAAGGAAAAGGGGCAGGGGATATCGTGAAACAGTCATCCTGGATAAATGAATGACTTATAACTTGGCCTAAAGGCTCAATCTAGTAAGAAAAAGATCCAGGCTGAGAACATAGGGAGTAAGCTGCATTTGCACATTTACGGCACAACGTCAGATGTAGCAGCAGAAACAATGTGGTGTACTTTAGTGAGAATCTTATTAGAGAGTGAAAAAGCATTTGACTCAGTTTCACATGAACTTATGTTGGACTGCCATGATCTGGATTGGTGTTTGATACAGATTCATCTTGTGGACCAAAGCTCTTTATCATAATCCACCCACCACTTTCAGAATGTGGGTAGGTGTTCTAATCTGAGTGGAATTTGGCAGGGCTACCACATTACCTGACACTCTAGTTGGCAACTATATGGACCGATTCACGACTATGCTAAACGTACATCATCATATCTGGGCCTTTAATGTTGTAGACTGTGTTTAAGAGCAAAGGTATTACATTTAATTGTTCTAAGATGTATTGACAAAAACTGAAATAGCTGTGGCTTAATATTTGAGTTTCTAATATAAATGAATAATAACAATATAGTAAACTGACCTCGAATTCCTGATTGAAGAACATTGGGTTTCCTGATTGGAAGTATAAAAATATACGGTAATAAGAGGCAAAACGGAAAGCGCAGTAAAATTCTCCTTCTCTGGATCAATGGAAACAGCCACAATACTGGCACACACAGTGAAGAATCTAGGCATTCTATTAGACTCAAATATGTCCTGCTTTCTATGAATAAACAGAGTGTTCCATACAGTGTTCAAGGGCACCAGTATTCACCCTCTGTAGTTAAAAAAGGCTTGTCTTGCTAAATAGCCATGCTAGTAATTGACTGCTGAAATATATTATATAAGGGCTTTCCCAAAAAACAAATGATATGCTGCAGTGAAAACAAAGCAAACTGGCCATGCTGTGTTTTAACAAGAAAAAGAAAGATCTTTTGAAAAACAAATTCCATTGTCTTTCAGTATGGTGTAAAATTGAAAGTTGTCTGAAACAAAGACAAATGACCTGATTTACAAAGGTAACTTACTCTTTTGAGTAATTTGCATTTTGAGTAAGTTTACTACTTTTTGGTATTAACAAACTGCACTTTTGTAGTAATTTACACATTTGTAGTAACTTTTGTAGTGAGTCCAGGACTACACATGGCCAACGATTGATACTACAGTGCCCTCCCATGGAACATAATGGAGGTAGGGACTTAAAATAAAACCCCATAGAAAACATTTTCAAAGTAAATTAAACTATTTAAAATAGACAAAATTATAAATAAATTAATTCTAAAAATGTAATTACAAAATAGTTCATAATTAATATTTAAAGTTAAAATAATCTCTCTCTATGTATATAATATATATTAAATAGACACGCACATAAATTTTATTGAAAATATTTAAGTTTTAATTGTATTAATGTGCTCCTCTGTGGCTAGGAGATACCATGGGCTTTCCCAAACACATAGAAAAAAGAAATAAAGATCATTGATAATTATATCAACGTTACAATTGCATCATGAATTACTAGCTGTTGAATTATATTTGGGAACTGTTTGAGTATTCTGCCACAGCCGGGTCCCAGTTTGGCTGACACCATCATATGCCAGCACGGGCCAGCCTGTCCATTTACCCACAGAGGCCTTGTGGGCAGGATGCAGCTGTTCCTGGCCTCCCTGCTCCCCCCAGGTCAAGGGTGAGGGGAGAGGGAGGCAACAGGCAGACACTGGGGGATTGTGGTGGCGCTCCTACCACCTCCTGTGTCGGGGCTTAGGAATGATGTCAGAGGCACCCTGCTGCTTTTCTTGTATTGGGTTCCTAGTGGTGGGGTCCTGGGCTGCTTTGGGAAAGGAGGCAACCTGCACCACCCTCAACCCAATAATAAAGTAATTAAAGCTGTGCCGCCCCTATGGGGCTTGGCTTTCCCTGGAGGAGTGGTGATGCAAAGGAGAGCCATGTTATATTTTTTTCATGCAAGGAGTCAAAGCTTTAACTCTTTTAAAGTTACATTACTCAGGCCTGTTCTATTTCCTTAACCTTAGGCTCATTCTACTTCTGGTGGCGAGCTCGAGCCACTAGGAGCATTTTCAGCCGGCCCTGGCCTAAAAAAGGGAATACTCTTTAAGAAGCTGATTTCTCTGGCTTCCTGAACCAGCTTTCTCCTTTGCCTGACTTCCGGTCCTCCTCTCCTCCTGCTGGAGCACAGTTCTCCAGGTCTTGCCCCAAATGGTCCTCAAGGGGCACAAGAGGGGCGTTGTCACTTGCCTAGGAGAGACCCATCTAGTCCCTGGGCTCAGCTGGAGAAATAGTCCTAAATCCATCATGGACTTCCTTCCAGCTGTCCATGGTGTTGCCACTGTCCAGGTTCTTGCTCACTGTCTCTCTCTTGTGCAGGGGTTTTTAAGTGCAGGTGTAAAGTTCTAGATCCAAGGCACCTCTGGCCACCTACATTCTACAGCATCCATCTACCCCTATCCCAACACTACTGTGCAGTATTGTGGGACAATCCAATATGACACTGTCAAGCTGTCTATGTGCATAGCTCCGCTGAGGGCCTCAGCTCTGCCCCTAGCTGAAATCATTGCCAGGGATTCCCCCTCCAAAACTTCAAAGCAGAGCTCATCCTATGTTGCCTTCAAATGCCTGGGCTGTCCCAACCAAGATGCAGAGTGATGACTAATAACCAGATTCAGATTTTCTTACCCAACCCTTCCTTCTCAGGAACCGAGTCAAACACTGATAATAGTTCCTTTTGTGGTGGAAGTATTTGTTCCTTCTGCTGGAGAGCAGAGTAATTATCTCGGTCCAGCAGGGGGACAAAAGGCCTGGAATCTGATCCTGATCTGAGCCAGAGAAATATGATAATACAGGGCGACCTATAAGTTGTACATGTAGGTTCATATTCAAACTTGGGCCCGTATTTATACTTTTTTAGCGCTGCATTTGCGCCGCTTTTTTATGCAAAAGGGGTGCAAACTTACAAAGTACAATTGTATTTTGTACGTTTGCGCCGCTTCTGCGTAAAAAAATGATGCAAATGCAGCGCTAAAAAAGTATAAATATGGGCCTTGGTATGCATTATTCATCTCAGTTTGGCAACTCACTGGAATAAGGCCTGAGTGGAGCGAAATTGCGTTTGAAGCAGATTTTGCTTATGTGTATAATACAGCAGCACTATAGATAAACCAGTAAATTCTACTGACGTAACTATGTATGCCCCCTAGTATTACAAGGCTTCCCCAGGTTGACATCTATCTTTGTAAAATCCCTCTGCCCCAGGCTACCTGTGTGCATTTATCAGGCTTCGCATGAAGGTAGTCTCATACCTGCAGTCCGCACACTTATGCACACTTGTGTGCACATATGTTCATGTGTAACCAGCCCAGTACCCCTTACCTTAGCTGTGTTGCAGCAACCTTAACTTAAAAGTGAGACACTATTAGTAAACACATGCAGTCCAATTATTATGTAATTACTGTGAGTGAAACTGAAGTAGTGAGACTCATCCACAGTAAAGGTCCATAACCTGTATGATCAAAAGGCTAAAAATCTGGGTGGACTAAGTGGATGGAACCCATATTGCTGCACTGTGTGAGAAAGTAGCCTCTTTCTAGCCTTGTTACCCCCACTTTTGGCCTGTTTGTGAGTGTATGTCAGGATGTTTTCACTGTCTCACTGGTATCCTGCTAGCCAGGACCCAGTGCTCATAGTGAAGACCCTATGTTTTCAGTATGTTTGTTATGTGCCACTGGGACCCTGCTAGCCAGGACCCCAGTGCTCATAAGTTTGTGACCTATATGTATGTGTTCCCTGTGTGATGCCTAACTGTCTCACTGAGGCTCTGCTAACCAGAACCTCAGTGGTTATGCTCTCTCTTTACAAATTGTCACTAACAGGCTAGTGACCAATTTCACCAATTTACATTGGCATACTGGAACACCCTTATAATTCCCTAGTATATGGTACTGAGGTACCCAGGGTATTGGGGTTCCAGGAGATCCCTATGGGCTGCAGCATTTCTTTTGCCACCCATAGGGAGCTCTGACAATTCTTACACAGGCCTGCCACTGCAGCCTGAGTGAAATAACGTCCACGTTATTTCACAGCCATTTTACACTGCACTTAAGTAACTTATAAGTCACCTATATGTCTAACCTTTACCTGGTAAAGGTTGGGTGCTAAGTTACTTAGTGTGTGGGCACCCTGGCACTAGCCAAAGTGCCCCCACATTGTTCAGGGCCAATTCCCCGGACTTTGTGACACGCGTGCACTATACATAGGTCACTACCTATGTATAGCTTCACAATGGTAACTCCGAATATGGCCATGTAACATGTCTAAGATCATGGAATTGCCCCACCAATGCCATCCTGGTATTGGGGAGACAATCCCATGAGTCTCTAGCACAGACTCCCGGTGAGCTTTATTGCATGGATTCATCTGTTATACACAGCAATCTCTAATAGGGTCCAGATAGATAGTCTTCTCTCTGATCCCATCCACATTAGGAGGGTCATCTGCCAGGGCTGCGCACTTTCTTCCTTACGCTATGCCTTAGGTTCAACGTCCTTGTCATGTGCGCTTAGACAACTTCATGCTGACATAGATCTAAATTTCAAATCTTGCAATCCCATTATATCTTTATATGCTGATAATATCACTTCATATTTACATGACCTGGCTAAAAACCTTTATCTTGTCATGGAAGAAGGTACCCTTTCAAGGTACTTTCTGGGATATCAATAAACTGGAATAGTCAACAATAGTCTCAGTAACCCCAGGTATATATGCGTGCTCACTTGATTTCTCACACCTCTGGTTTCAGACTAAAATTAAACATATGAATTAGTTGTGATAAAGGTACAGTTATTGAAGAAACGTATGGAGTGACACTGGCCAAGATTGAAGATGAAATCAAAAGTCTATGATGGGCAGACTCACTCTAATAACAAGCATTTGCAATGCTGTAGGTCCCGCATTTGCTTGAGTTAGAGCCATTGGTGTTGTAAATGCATAACTGGACTTTTCTTGCCACATATATTGATCAACCCTGCTGCATAATTTGGTCCTCTCTGCCACATTATTCCAGTGACCGCGCATATAACTATAGCACTTCCATCTTCCTTCTTCCTCTATCTGCAGCAAAAAATGAAACTATTGCCATTATTTATTATATTTTTTAATATTATTTTTTTGCCCCCTCTCCTTCCCCCCCATCCTCGTGTGGGGACCCAGAGATGACCTGGACAGAAAGAGCAAATCCTGCGGTGAGTTATGGGCAAAAAAATTTTGTAAAAGGAATTCCCCGCAAAGCATTATGGAGTGAGTTTCCATGTGCAAAGAATATTGTACTGTATGTATCTTGACTTTGATACATACAGCCCAGAACAGCCCAGAGAGGGCACCACTTTAAAATACCATTTGTATGAAACATGTTCATGTAACCATATAGTCACCCCCTAGAGAGCATAACCATGTGAAAACAGAATGACAAACACAATGCAGTGTAACCATATATTTAGCCCATAGAGGACTTAGGGCCTGATTTATGAAAAGTTAGCGCCGCCTTTGTGTTGTTTGTTTGATGCAAAAGTGGCGCAAACGTACAAAATATAATTATATTTTGTAAGTTTGCGCTGCTTTTAAGTAAAAAAATGACGCAAAGGCGGCGCTAACTTTTAATAAATCAGGCCCTTAGCGCATTACACATTTTCAGGCCCAGCAGGCCTACTAGAATAATATAACAAACAAGGCCCTTAAAACACAAACAACTCCCAGTTGTAAAACAAAAGATCCAGCCATGAGAGAACTTGAAAAAACACTGACTGGAGGGAGGAGTTATTATTTTGCGGTCCCCACAACCTTGTGTGGGGGTCCAGGGATGCCCTAGACAGAAATAGTTTATCGATCTGAACATTTTGATGGTGGTCCCATTGTCCTAGGGCCACCACACGGTGAGATATGGGCAAAAATTATTTTTAAAGGAATGCCCTGGAAAGCATTCTGAGGCCAGTTTCCGAGTGCAGCAAATAATGTAGCATTTTGATTGTAATGCTCAGAACAGCTCATAGAGAACACAATAATAAAAATAGCATTTGTAAGAAACATGGTCATGCAACCATAAAGTCAGCCTCTAGAGAGCATAACAACATGAAAACAGAATGGTAGAAAGTAATGCAGTATAACCATATATGTAGTCCCTTGAGGACATAGGCGGTCATTACAACCCTGGCGTTTTGATGGAAGCACCGGCAACAGGCTGGCGGTGCTTCCCATGGCATTACGACCGCGGCAGAGGCGCCGCGGTCGCACCGCCGGGGCCGGCGGTTTCCCGCCACATTTGCCCCGGCGGTGATAATCCGCCAGGGCAGCGCTGCTTGCCCCCGACTGCCAGCCTTTTCCTGGCAGTTTGAACCACCAGGAAAAGGCTGGCGGTATGGGGAGTTGCAGGGCCCACTGACCCTTACTGGCATGGGCAGTGCAGGTGCCCCCTGCAGCTTTTCACTGTCTGCATAGCAGACAGCACGGCCGCAACACTGCCGGCTCCATTTGGAGCCGGCTTCTGTGTTGTGGCCGAGATCCCCACTGACCCAGCAGGGATCTCAAAATGACCACGGCGGGAGTGTGGCCGCATTGGTGGCCGCTAGGCAGTCAGGTCTTGGTGGGGGGCTGAAGCCGCATGCCAAGGTCATAATGAGGACCATAGTGTCTTAAGCATTTTTAGGCCTAGTAGGACAACTGCAATACTTTTACAAACAAGGCCTTTAAAACACCAGCTACTCCCAGCTGTAAAACAAAAGCTCCAGCCCTGAGAGAACCTAAAAAGACATTGAATGGTGTGAGAGCTTACTATTTTGGTGCCCCCATAACCTAGTGTAGGGACCCAGAGCTGACCTAGACAGAAAGAGTGCATTGTACTGAACGGTTTTGTGGTGGTCTCATTGTCGTAGAACCAACACAGCCTGAGTTATGGGGAACAATTTGAAAAAGAAATGCCCCGCAAAGCATCATGGGTCGAGTTTCCAGAGACAGCGAATTTTGCATTATCCTGATTGTAACGTTCGGAACAGCCCCTAGAGGATGCCATAATAAAAATAGCATTTGTAAGATACTTGGTCATGTAACCATATACTCAGCCACTAGAGGGCATAATGACATGAAAACAAAATGGCAGAAAGTAATGCAGTGTGACCATATATGTAGCCCCTAGAGCAGGTGTCTCCAATAAGTAGCTCGTGGACTACCAGTGGCTCTCCAGCTACCTGTGAGTAACTCTTCTGTGTGCAGCTCAGCCTACAACTATCAAAGCTTTTTGTTTAGTTGAATTACTATATGTATACCACAATTAACTGATGTCTGTTAAAAACAGTCGACATTTCAAATGTGTTTAAAACTATTATTTTTGTGGAGAGATGTAGTACTCATACCTTGGTGCCAGGAAGATTGCATCTATAGTTTGTATGTACTACACATCACATGTAATATTTCAGTTCAAGTTGTCAGATCTGTTTTTACATTGCTGCTGGAAAGCCTGCCTAATGAAGTAATGTGATCACTGCTGACATTTATACGGGGTGTTCACTTTTACATCACTAGTATTAGTAGCTTGTGATGAGTTTCTTTTAAAATAACTAGCTTTTGTCACAGAAAATGTTGGAGACCCCTACACTAAAGGGTATAGGGGCATATTTATACTCCGTTTACGCCGAATTAGCGTCGTTTTTTTCGACGCAAATTCGGCGCAAAACTAACGCCATATTTATACTTTGGCGTTAGACGTGTCTAGCGCCAAAGTATGAGGAAAGAGCGTAATTTTTTTGCGCGGACGCCTTCCTTGCGTTAATGACATGCAAGGTAGGCGTTCCCGTCTAAAAAAATGACTGCGCCGCAAATGCGTCGTATTTATACTCCCGGGCAAAAATCACGCCCGGGAGTGGGAGGGCCAAAAAACCCCGCATTTGCGCTGGATTTTAGCGCCTGGGTCAGGGCAGGCGTTAAGGGACCTGTGGGCTCAAAATGAGCCCACAGCTGCCCTCCCATGCCCCCAGGGACCCCCCCTGCCACCCTTGCCCACCCCAGGAGGACACCCAAGGCTGGAGGGACCCACCCCAGGGACATTCAGGTAAGTTCAGGTAAGTATAATTATTTTTTTTTTTAATTTTTTTTTTTGGCATAGGGGGGCCTGATTTGTGCCCCCCTACATGCCTCAATGCCCAATGACCATGCCCAGGGGACATAAGTCCCCTGGGCATGGCCATTGGGCAAGGGGGCATGACTCCTGTCTTTACTAAGACAGGAGTCATGTAAATGGCGTCTGGGCGTCGTTAAAAATGGCGCAAATCGGGTGGAGGCGATTTTTTGCGTCAACCTGACTTGCACCATTTTTAAGACGCCCTAGCGCCATTTTTCCCAACGCCGGCGCTGCCTGGTGTACGTGTTTTTTTTCCACGCACACCAGGCAGCGCTGGTCTGCTTGCGCCGGCTAACGCCATTCAATAAATACGGCGCCCGCATGGCGCTTCAGAATGGCGTTAGCCGGCGCAAAACTTTTTGACGCTAAACTGCGTTAGCGCAGTTTAGCGTCAAAAAGTATAAATACGGGCCATAGTGCCTTAAACATTTTCAGGCCTACTGCAATACTATTACAAACAAGGCCCTTAAAACACAAACTACTCCCAGCTATAAAACAAAAGTTCCAGCCATGAGAGAAATTAAAAAGACATTGAATGGTGGGAGAGGTTACTATTTTGGGGTCCCCCACCCTAGTGAGGGGACCCAGAGATGACCTAGACAGGAAGAGCGGTTCACGCTGAAAGTTTTGATGGTGGTCCCATTGTCCTAGGACCACCACACATTGAGTTATGGGCAAACATGTTTTGTAAAAGAAATGCCCTGCAAAGCATAAAAGGGCGAGTTTCCCGAGTGCAGTGAATATTGTAGTATTGGCTTTTCCACTGTGCTGGGAGAGCCCCTTTAAGGATTTCTGTGTTAAATGCTCCAGTTTGTATATTTTTTCAACTGCTAAACTTGTTAAGTGGTACTCATGTAAAGTTCCTCAGATCGAGGTCTCGTTATATGAAACTTTACGTAGTAATGTAAAGTGCTCCTCCGATCGAGTTTGCGCTATATGAAACTTCATGTCCTCATGTAAAGCACTCCTACAATTGAGTTTGCACTGTCTGAACCTTTTTTAAAAGATTATTAAATAAATTAAAAAGAACCCCCCCTCCAGCTTGCTGCCTTTGTGCACAGACACCACAAAGAAACAGCAGCATTACCAAAACAAGGAAGTGGAAGAAACCACATACAGCCATGCAGTATGAAGCTATGAGGCAAAAGATAAAAGTAGTGCACCACACTAAGGTATATGGTCGATCGTGCAATAATACATGTAACAGGGTCAGTCTCCAAGGAGGTAACAAAGCAGCCTCAAAACAGGACAAACGTAAAGCATTTACCTACGAAATCAGGGACTTTTGAAAGGCAGGCCAAGGAATGAATTAAAGTGGCGGGTGGGAAATGGGCATGTTGCAAGCCCACAGATGTAGATTACAACATGTAAAGAACAGCGTTTGCGATCTGCGTAGGCTCAACCTAAAATTGGACATCCTGTCCAAATTGTTCTACATGTTTTATACTAGTCCCCTTCCTTTGAACAAAGACTCAAGATTTTTAGATCCCTCATGATCTCACTCACTTGTGATCATGGCCTGGAGTCATGGTTCTTCCAGTTATGTTCTACGCTTGTGTGTGGTTTTTATTTCAGACACAAGGAGCCGCATTCACTAAGAACCTACAGTCTTAAGTTTTCGATTCTGATTTTGGAATTCTTGAAGAATTCCAGAAGTAATCCTGTGAGTCTGCAACAGTCACAACTTTTCAGAAGTACTCACAATAGTAAGCAGCTACACATACATAACTGCTCATGGAAAACAATTTTATATGAGAAAAAAGTGATTACTATGGCATTTACCTTTTCTAACTTTTTTTCACATTGTCCACAGGGGAAATGTTTTTCCTGGTGGATAATCCACATCTCCTTTCCACTCATTCCGTTACAGAGAAATTATTTACTCCTGTCTGTAACAACAGTAAGGCCCATATTTATACTTTTTTAGCGCCGCATTTGTGTAATGTTTTGACGCAAAAGCAGCGCAAACTTGCAAAATGCAAATGTATTTTGTAAGTTTGCGCTGTTTTTGCATCAAAAATCGTTGCAAATGTGGTGCTAAAAAAGTATAAATATGGGCCTAGGTCTCTAAACTTCTCCACGCTGAGAATGTTTGTGAGTAGTTACCAATTCACACATTTGTCAGTGTGCACAAACTCCCTATGGCATCCCCACCATGGAATGCACACTCCACACCCATGAGAGCAGATTTACTCCAACCTAATGTTACATAATAGACATTTTATATTACGTGTGTTTAAATTGAGTTATAAGCTCAAATTCATATTCCACTTTTGTAAATCAAGCCATTTACACAAGTAAGTTGAACCTATACATGCAAATTACTGTGAATCTGACAATGAGTGCTATGGGGCACATAAGCCCAACTTCCTGCATCCCGGGAAATCAATTCACACGTAAACCTCATGGTACCCAATTTGGTGCTAGGAAAGGTTTGCATTCAAAATATACCTGCAGACCAGGATGTGGATATTGATCCAGCCAAGGGTGGCCACTGTCCACGTCACTGTTGTGGCACTGGATACCGCAGTGGTGGTGCCCTGTGTTATATCATGCTGATGCTTGGTCTCCTTTCCGGTTTTGACATAGTTTGGTTGTGTGGCATAGCCATGAATGAGAAATCACATAGACCTTTTCCAGCTGGAAGGAGCTCTGTGTTAATTGTAATATTGAATACAATATTCTGAGACATGGTAAGGCACATTCCACTTCATCGTTTTTAGCTTGTCTGTGCCATTACAGGCTGAGACAAACCATGTGAGAATTAATTTGGCCCAGCCATTGAATGGAGGGTCTGATGGAACAGCTGGGTCAGAACTGGTGCAATTTTCAGCTCCTCAGGCGAAATAGAACTGTGCCAATAGTGCAGTGTTGTATACGTTTTTAAGGTAAATTGCCATTAATTTCACCTAACCACCAGGTTACTCCATAAGGCACCTTCCTTACACCACAGAGCTTGGTTAGACCACATACCCTCTGAAGGGAACCTTGTACATCCCCAAATTTAACAAATATAAAGTATACAGAATTAGTATACTTCTGGTGTATAATCGTAGAGCACACAATGAGAAAAAGCTAAGATAGTCATGTCCCTCTCAGGCAGTGACTCAGCTTTGACCTCTCTTTAAGTCAAGGAAGATGTTCAGAAATAGTCTGGTCACATGATAGGAATATTTGTGTGTACTGAATATCTGAAACAGATCAATATTGTGGTGATTCTGGGAGCGGATGTGTCCAAGTCAGTGAAGCATAAATAGATGTTGCGCCAACCACAAATTCTCAGTGCCTCACAAGTCATAAATAGGAATCATGCATTACTTTAGAGAAAATCGTAACTCCTGTATGGGAAACCTAGACTGAGTCATGTATGCGTAATGCTGTCATAAAGATGCATTCCTCTTCATAACCCCATCACACAACTAATGCAATAACAGTAATAATAATGTTATAACAATCATTTATGTATCCCACAGTAAGCATGCAGTGTCTCCCCTTGGTGCATGTTAGTGAGAGGTTGAAACTGATCCATTTAAAATGTTTGCATCCCCTAAAGACTGCCAAGCACAAACCGCTATTAGATGCTAAATGTAATGCGCCTAATTGCAATTTTGTACATATGGCATGGAGTTGCCATGCCATGCTGGCTCTTCTTGGGTGCACCATCAATTTGTGATTAAATATGCCTTTTTTTATCTCCATATCCCTATTACTGGCAAAGAAAAAAGTAACATGCTTCTGGGGGAGCACCCTTGACCCACTACAAAATCTTGGATCTCTGACTTGGTCTATTGCAATGACCAACTTCTGACTTATTATGCCACTATCCCACTAAACAACAGGCCGAATGACTTCTGGTACGCACTTGAGTCATATTTGGGCATTGTGGACACACCTATCCAACAAACTGGTTTTACTTGCAGATCACCATCAAGGTGGACTTGAAGTCTAGCTCTGTTAAGCAGCCGCCTATGTGATGGTTGTCAGTGTACTACTGCACATTCGCTAGCATGACAGATATTTGACCCTCACTGCTTTTCTTACCTTTGACTCTCTGCTGGTAGACTTTGCTGTGAAATTATTTTTCTAGCTCCATTCCTTGATCATTTTTTTTTAAAGAAATGAAAAGTAAGGAACTTATTACTGAAGATTAGAGACAAACGTCTACACGCTGAAATGTAAACAAAAAAAAAAGAAATAAAAACAAATAACACAAGCATTACACCACGCTGCAAAAATGTATCTCTGGAAAACCTCAGCAATTATTGCCAGTGCATACTTTCGAGAAAAATATACTTTAGGCAGTTTCTTATTCTTACTTACCAAAATGATGTTTAAGTCGAGCATAAAGTTAGCCAAGTCTGAGCTGTGCTACAGTGTCTGTGAAGATGAAGAATTTAGATCAACCATCAATGAAACGAGTCACCAGTTCTAAATAAACAAGCAATGAATAAAAGCTTTTTTAAAGTCTTACTATTGAGGTAGGCATGTATGTGTAGGGCCATTCTACCAGAATATCACGTTTTTATGTCAACGTGCACTCACATCGATTGCACAATACCAGCTGCCATCATAGTGCCAAGGTAGGTAGATGTGGAGTTAAGAATAGTAAATATATTCTTCCCTAAGAATGCTCATCTTGATGATATGTTGCTCAGAAGAAACGTTGCTATTCTGGAGTTGATATACATTCAATATAATTGACTGATATTTTGACATACGACCATTTCAAAGTGAATTTTGATTTGTTGCATGAGGACATCTACATCTGCCTTCCAAAATGTGTGTGACTTACAAATATAATTGGGCCTAACAGAGAGCCTAGTAACAGGGACGAAATTGGTGATAAGGAGTACAATGGCTACCAAGAAGATACATAACAAGGTGGGCAAGGAGTCATTAAATAAGGGACGGAGATAAAAGGGCCGGAAGAGGGCAAAGAACTGCAGCACCCGAATGGGCATTGAGAGTGTTGTGAAGGGTAAGACAGTGGTGAGCAGGAAGAGCGACAGAGAGGTAAGATGCAGGTGATAAGAGGCCAAGGTGAGCTGGGAGCCCAATATACTAGAGTGGAAAGTATATATAGGGGTGAATGATGTTAGGTGAGGGGCCTAGTGAGATGACGCCTAAGAAGATTGAGCCCAGGGAGATGGGGAAGAGGAAAGGATTGGATGGAGTAGTGGGGTTGCATGGTATAACTAGGAAAAAGAATGTGAATATGGGGCCACATTTACAAGGCCTTTGCGCCACCATTGCGTCATTTTTTTAACACAGGGATGGCACTAGCAGTGCTTTACACTGTCCAGATTTACAAACTGATTCACTGGGCCCAATGAGTCAGTTTATAAACCCTTGCATCACATTATACCTGCACCAGGTATAATGTATGCAGGGTAGGTGTTCTCAAGGAAAAGCCATGCAGAACTGACAGAGTGACATTTACAACATTTCACTATGTCATTCTGTGACTTCACTGCATCAGAATTTTACCACCTGCTCAGAGCAGGTGTAAAATTGACATAGGGATTTTCTCTATGGGGTCTCCTTGCATTGCTGGAGAAGCGTCATTTTTTTTACGCTAATCCTGCAATGCATGAGTTTAGGGACAAAAGATGGTTCTGAATTTCTGATGTATCTGTGAAAATGTGTGCCATGGAGCTATCTATTGTAAATACAGACCATTCATGGAGTTATTAGGGGATCGTAGGTCAGCGCAAGAAATCTGACGCATCGGTGCTGATGCGTCAGATTCTTGTAAATGAGGCCCATGGTTCTTAGAGCCTATTGCATGTCATGCAAAAAGTTCTCAGAAAGCAGAGCACAGATTACGATTGGTGCAAAGTACCGCGTAAAGATGAGTAGGGCAAAGGCTGGCTGTATGGTGATAGCAGCAACACATACAGCAAATGAACATGTTATCAATGGGCAGAAGGACACTGCAACAGAAAGGGAGGAAACAACGGAGCAGCAGATGATGGGACGTCTGAAGTACAGGAGGCACACTTGAAGCTGATTGAGTCAGCAGGAGTGGAAGAGCAGCAAACAGATATTGCGAACATGTTCCTCTATATGGCCATTGCCAAAACATTGATTGGACACTTGCTGCCCAGCACACAGAAGAACATTTGAGGCAACAAATTCATAAACTACTAGACAGGGACTATAAATAAAGAGGGCTTAACCCAGAAGAAACAAGCATTTTCAATACAATAGGTCTTGCATTTGTGAGAGTTAGAGCGATTGGAGTTGTGAATGACATTGTCAGTTACCTATGTGTTTTGGTTTGGAGTATAGTGGATGTATGCCAGGTGCCACAGCAACCCTCCCAGGCCTGTTGCCTCAGGTGAAAGGACACAACAAGGCCGCCATCATGAGAGTGTTTTTGCCTCATTTGTACGGACTGACTGTGATAGCCTACAGATGCAAACTTTTCTTTTGTGTTTACTTAAACTTTTATAGCACCAAACAAGCCACAAAGAGGTGCCTTTGTGGCATTTAAGCTGGAGAACGAGAGAAGTTAAAAGAGTTGGGAGCAAAGACAAGGGGGCATCCATATATTTCTGTGTGTTAAACTTTTAAAGGAATAATTCCTGTACATTGGCAACACAGCCTACTGTTTAAAAACATTAACTGTATACAAAGAGAATAACAGAAGAGGCAGCTTAACTGATCAGGAGGCTTCAAATGTATGAAGATTGGTGAAACAGCTTCAGTGGTAAATGGGCTGACAGGATAGGTTCGAGAGGTGTGACATCTGTGACCTAGGGTCAATGTTTCTAAATGGAAATACAGAAGGGCTGGTACTCTGTATTCATTTAAAGCACTGCTCATGACAACCTTTGGCTCAAGACTGTACTCTGTAGAACAGATATGTGCACCTCAATCTCCTGGGCCTTAAAGGTGCCTTTTGGTGCACACATTTGTTCACTGGCTAATGGTTTTGAAGTGAGAATTATCTCTGTTTGGGTGGCTACTCAAAATTTGAAGTCTTAGCCTTCCAATCTTGACCACTCAGAATAGAACAGGAAGCTTGGGTTTCAACAATCAAGTGTTTTTTTTGCCTAGACCACTAGTGTCCAGTGAGGCTCCTACAGGACTGGTTCATTTGCATTTTTTTGGGCTATGAAAAAGATTCAAATGTATGTTTTTGTTGGGAATCTAAGGTCAGTCCAGAACCATGTGAGAGTTTCTTGATACCCACATAAGATAAATTACGTAAAAATAATTTATATGGAACATATTTACACAGTGGTGACCCTGCATGCCTGAAATGAATTCTGGCTTCTCAGTTCTTCAATGGACATGCATGTTCTATAATGACATGCAATAAAGTGTTCTAATAACCTCAACGTATACATATAATATAATATGTATGAGGCGCATAAGAACTGCAACATAAAAATGAAATAAAAAAGCTGAAGTGCAGCGCACTGCTTCCTGTGTCACCTCATGTTCCATAAATAGGCCACTCACTCTATCAGCTCGTGAAGTCATCAACGTCTATCCTCTCTGATCGAGGAGGATGACGACAGAGGCCCAAAGTAAGCATTTTCAGGAAGTAGAAAAATCCAGTGTTCAAAATATTTGAATAGAAAGTACTTTAGGTCCATAAAAATTATGAAGTGAAAAGTTACCCAGCTCAAAGATGCTATGAAGCAGCCATGGCTTTGCCCACTGACCCGAGGATGACTGTTTCAGAATGCAAAGACATGAAACTAGCAATTTAGGCCAAACTTCTGTGTACAGAAGCAAACAAAGACTGTCTGACCACAAATCGCCAGCTTTATTTTAAATGGCAAGTTAGAATTACAGAAGCGAAACAGTAACATAAATATTCATGGGGGGAGGGGGTATTGGGCTGCCACCCGGCCTGGAGTGATGGTTTTTCCAGTTATGTTCTACGCTTGTGTGTGGGTTTTTTTCAGACACAAGGGGCCACATTCACTAAGAAAACCTACAGTCTTAAGTTTACTCCTACATTAAGGGGGGTATTTTTGATTCTGATTTTGGAATTCTTGAAAAATTCCAGAATTAATTCGGGGAGCCTGCAACAGTCACAACTTTTCGGAAGTACTCACAATTGTAAGCAGCTACACATACATAATTGCTCCTGGAAAACAATTTTCTATGAGAAAAAGTGATTACTATGACATTTACCTTTTTTAACTTTTTCCCATTGCCCACTGGGGAAATGTTTTTCCTGGTGGATAATCCACATTTCCTACAACTCCAAAAATGTTGGGCATGTTTCCACTCATTCCGTTACAGAGAACTTATTTACTCCTGTCTGTAACAACAGTAAGTCTCTCAACTTTTCCAGGCTGAGAATGTTTGTGAGTAGTAACCAATTCACACATTTGTCAGTCAACTCCCTATGGCATCCCCACCATGGAATGCACACTCCACACCCATGCGAGCAGATTTACTCCAACCTAATGTTACATAATACACATGTTATATTACGTGTGTGTAAATTGAGTTATAAGCTCAAATTCATATACCACTTTTGTGAATCAAGCTATTTACACAAGTAAGTTGAACCTGTACACGCAAATTACTGTGAATCTGACAATGAGTGCTCTGGGGCACATAAGCCCAACTTCCTGCATCCCGGAAAATCATTTGACAAGTAAACCTCATGGTGCCCAATTTGGTGCTAGGAAAAGGTTTGCACTCAAAATATACCTGCAGACCAGGATGTGGATATTGATCCACTAAGGGTGGCACTGGATACCGCAGTGGTGGTGCCCTGTGTTATATCACGCTGATGCTTGGTCTCCTTTCCAGTTTTGACACAATTTGGTTGTGGGGCACACCCATAAATGAGAAATCACATAGACCTTTTCCAGCTGGCAAGCAGCTCTGTGTGAATTGTAATATTGAATACAATATTCTGAGACATGGTAAGGTACATTCCACTCCATCGTTTTTAGCTTGTCTGTGCTATTACAGGCTGAGACAAACCATGTGAGGATTAATTTGGCCCGGCCATTGAATGGAGTTTCTGATGGAACAGCTGGGCTAGGAACTGGTGCAATTTTCAGTTCCTCAGGCAAAATAGAACTGTGCCAATAGTGCAGTGTTGTATAAGTTTTTTAAGTAAATTGGCAATATTTTCACCTAACCACTAGGTGACTCCATAAGGCAACTTCCTTACACCACAGAGCTTGGTTAGACCATATACCCTCTGAAGGGGATCTTGTACATCCACAAATTTAACAAATATAAAGTATACAGAATTAGTATCCTTCTGGTGTATAATCGTAGAGCACACAATGAGAATAAGCTATGATAGTCATGTCCCTCTCAGGCAGTGACTCAGCTTTGACCTCTCTTACAGTCAAAGAAGATGTCCAGAAATAGTCTGGTCATGTGATAAGAATATTTGTGTGTACTGAAGATCTGAAACAGATCAATGTTGTGGTGATGCTGGGACGGATGTGTCCAAGTCAGTGAAGCATTAATAGATATTGCGCCAACCACATACTCTCAGTGCCTCACAAGTCAAAAATAGGAATCATGCATTACTTTAGAGAAAATCGTAACTCCTGTGTTGGAAACCTAGACTGAATCATGTATACGTAATGCCGTCATAAAGATGCATTCTTCATAATCCCATCACACAACTAATGCAATAACAGTAATAATAAAGTTATAACAATCATTTATGTAGCCCAAATAAAGCATGCAGTGTCTTCCCTTGGTGCATGTTAGTGAGAGGAAGGGCCACTGGAATGATGCAGTTCTATGACTCTGACATATTCTGCAGAGAGGCAGATCCTTTGCAGAGTTCATCTGGTCGCTTTTTAGTTGCTGACTCTTGTGGTCATGCATTAAACTTGTACTAATAAGAAGAAATTTTTGCTCAGAGCATATTAATGTGTGTTAAATGAAAAAACAGCAAAGTAATGTTGCCACTAAATGTGAGGCATTAAGCAGGATAATTTGTACTTTCTAGCCACATAATAAAGACACCTCTACCACATACTTTTGATCCCCATTTGCTACATAATTCCAGTGGCCCTGATAATAGGTGATCTGAAGAGAAGACACAGATGCACAACACGAGGCAGGCAAATATACGTGGTGAAGCATTTATTACCATGTAAATCAGTACAGAACATAGGTGATAAGTCATGTATGTGGCATTGTCCCACCAGCAACGTGATTTTATCATCTCAATAACTGAGTAACCTCTCCTGTTTCCAGCTGACATACAAAATCCTGAGGAACCACATGGCATCACACACAAAACCATGACAAGACATGACTCCAGGATAAGGAAAGGACCAAGCGACAGATACAAGATAAAGCACATATATTATCTTCCCACGGTTTGTTTTGCACACTTTTTCCTTCTGTATGGAATCATCTGAAGCTGTGGTCTCCCTTCCACTGGGTTCTGAAAGTTCTCACTAACTGGGATAGTGGTGGTCTGGGGTTAGTGTGTTAGTTCAGTGACGCCTGTCTCTTTCATGCAGTGATGGTGTGATATATCATTCAAAGGCTCAGGTGGGATCACCCTGAATGATGTAAGGCCAAACTAGCCCCTCTAGGAATCAAACATTTAATCCTTGCTTCCACAAATATATTTGCAGAGGACACATTACGCCTGTGGGATACCTTAGGCCATATTCAGGCTACCTTCACTTAAATGCTGGGACCTCAAATTTCTAATATTTGTAATGTGAACAAAATATGTGATGCAATTATGTAAAAAACCCACTTGATGTACACTATTTTAATTGTCTAGGGTCTGTCCACCGTGGCCCTGTGCGAGCCATATTAGACTAACCTATCAATGTGGTGCCAGCGATAAATCTGGATCTATTTGTAGTCTATCTTTGTTGTCGTATACAAAAAAAGTCTTAAGTCACAATGACACATTTGGGTTACGTAAGTACAAGCAGTGGCTGGTCCTGGTGGCCACAGTTTGTGAAACAACAGTTCTCCTGTTTAAAACATCTCTTGTCCCTGAAGTCTTTACTGTTACTGTCCAGGGTTGACTTTGAGATGTAGTCCTTGAGCTGTGTAACCATATAAGCAAACAAACGTAAATTCCTATAGACACGGGGAGGCATGATGAAGGACTGAGAGGAACACCAGTAGAAGCAGGAGTGAGAAAAGAGCCACTTGATGGGGTCAGAAAGATATTTTCTAGACATTGATTTTACATGTACTTAGTAACCACAGCAATCAAAAATAATGCATAGAGTTTACATCAAATGATGAAACAATACGTGGATCATTATACACAGGAGTCCGGAGGGTGATGGGGAAGCGCTCTGAGCCTGTGACAGCAATTGTGGGGGGGTATTCGAGGTGGGAACTCATCAAACAGGAACCAGTGCTATTCGAGCAGTGTTTTAGACAGCACTTCCGGAAGCGGCATCTGCAAGGTCCCAGTAGTTGTGAGGGAACTGTCAAAGACATGACACCAGTGAATTCTGAGAGGAGAAAGTGATGGAGTTTGCTCCACTTATTTTACCCTGTGATACACTGCTCCTCTCACTGTGGCACCTTGTGTTAGTTTCTTTGCGCTGCAGGGTTAGGAAAATGGCTGCCTCTACTAACTGAACTCTATTTGAGGAGGCCCAATTTACATCCAAAGGCTAGATGTTTTTTGCTATCAAGCTTGAGTCCATGAAGTGCTTGGAGTCACAACTATTTTATCACCATTTTGGAGACAACACCTTTTGCCATCTTCTTGCCTAGAACTATCACATGTGCTTGTATGGTAACCATCCAGAGGTTATCAAGAGCACATGCTATCGCCTAGTGTTAAGCTCTACTCAAGTCAGTTGCTTAATGCACCCACTGCAGAGGTCTTGACAGAATGAGCATGTGAAGGATTACAATCCTTCACATAGCTTTTTCACCTCTTAATCTCTGCAAGGTTGAGGCAAATGAATTATAGAGATTTTGTTAAGAATGGCACCTGCTTTGCAGCGCTATGAAATGGCAGGACCTGTGTTACTAAGTTATTGCCAGCCTGCCCCAACACGCACCAGAAAAAGAACCCTATGGGAGAGGATGTGGGGTAAGGGCCAGAGCTGCTGAAGTTAGAGCTGGGGAAAACAGCTTGAGTCTTGGCACTGGCTCAACATCCTGTGATTCTGGGCAAATCACTTAGGGGCATATTTATACTCTGTTTGCGCCGGAATTGCGTCGTTTTTTTTTACGCAATTCCGACGCAAAACTAACTCCATATTTATACTTTGGCGTTAGACGCGTCTAGCGCCAAAGTCCATGGAGTTTGCGTCATTTTTTAGCGTGGACACCTACTTTGCGTTAATGATATGCAAGGTAGGCGTTCCCGTCTAAAAAAGTGACTCCGAGGCATGTGCGCCGTATTTACACTCCCAGGCAAAATTCACGCCGGGAGTGGGCGGGTCAAAAAAAATGACGTCCAGCCGCTTTTGCGCCGTTTTTTAGCGCCTGGACAAGGCAGGCGTTAAGGGACCTGTGGGCTCGGAAGGAGCCCAGAGGTGCCCTCCCATGCCCCGAGGGACACCCCCTGCCACCCTTGCCCACCCCAGGAGGACACCCAAGGATGGAGGGACCCATCCCAGGGAACTTAAGGTAAGTTCAGGTAAGTATTTTTTTTTATTTTTTTTTGTGGCATATGGGGGCCTGATTTGTGCCCCCCTACATGCAACTATGCCCAATGACCATGCCCAGGGGACAGAAGTCCCCTGGGCATGGCCGTTGGGCAAGGGGGCATGACTCCTGTCTTTGCTAAGACAGGAGTCATTTCAATGGGGGTTGGGAGTCGGAAAAAATTGCGCAAATCGGGTTGAGGTGAAAAATTTGCCTCAGCCTGACTTGCCCCATTTTTTGGCGCCCAAGCTCCATATTCCCCTACGCCGGCGCTGCCTGGTGTACGTCATTTTTTTTCACGCACACCAGGCAGCGCCGGCGGCTAATGCCGGCTAACGTCATTGAATAAATACGGCGCCCGCATGGCGCTTCAGAATGGCGTTAGCCGGCGCTAATTTTTTTTACGCAAAACTGCGTTAGCGCAGTTTTGCGTCAAAAAGTATAAATATGGCCCATAATCTCCCCCTTCTAGCAAAAATTAATGTGTTCTTGTGTAATGTAACCAGTGCTCATGTAAAGCGCTGTAATACCTTTGTATTGCGTTCGTGGTATATAAAACTTTAAAAAAAAAAACATAAATAACGTGTTCCAATACCTTTGTGTAGAGTTTGCGCTACAAAAAACTGCAAAGAAATAAATAAATAAAAAAGATCACACAGACATCGCAAAGAATCAGCAAAATGCCAGAAAACAAGGAAGAGGAAGAAACAACATACCGCCATGAGCATGAAGCAGCAAGACAAAAGAAAAAATAGTGCACCACATTAAGGTGCATGCCCGAACGTGCAATAATCCATATAACAGGGTCAGACTCCAAGGCAGTAACTAAACAGCCTCAAGGCGGGACAACAGTAAAGTATTTATCAATGGCAATAAGGGATTTTTGAAAGGCAGGCCCAGGAAAGAATGCAAGTGAAGGGCATGAGATGGGTGTGGTTAAAGCCCACAGAATAGATTACAACATGTCGAGAAGAACAGCCCTTGCGTGCTGCTATACTCGACCTAAAAACAGTTGCTCAAAAGACTGAAAGTACCAATCAACAGAGTAGCTGACACTACATGTATGCTTCCATGTGATGTCGACATTTTTAGAGGGCAGAGTAGCAGCTTTCAAACACCTGGTTCTGATAGGGATGGCAAATATACATTTAGTGGGATTATCATAGCTATGCTATGTTGAAGAGTTCCAGACCAGAAGAAGAAGACTAAGGGCCTCATTTTGAGTTTGGCGGAGAGGATTACTCAATCATAAACATGACAGAGATCACGTCCACCGTATTACAAGTTCCATAGGATGTAATGGAACTTGTAATATGGTGGATGGGATATCCGCCACATTTGTGATGGAGTAATCCCCTCCACCAAACTCGTAATGAGGCCCTAAGGGCCTGATTTAGTTCTTGGCAGAGGGGAATACTCCACCACAAACGTGACAGATATCCCTTGCACTGTATTACAATCCCATTATTTTCTAAGGAGATCTTAATATGGCAGATGGGATATCCATCATGTTTGTGACGGATTAGTCCATATACCGAGAACTAAATCAGGCGGTAAATCCTACAAAGTCTTGAGGGAAAATTGACAATGAGCTGTGGCTGCAACTGATGGCCCCCACCAAATTGTGCTATCTGTGCACCTACTCAGTAGTCTCCTTGGGTCATTCATGTCCTTTCCTAAGTTTTCCACTCAGGGGCAATGGGGCAGGCCAATAGCCCAGTGCAGGAACATTTTTTAACTTTAACAAGGGAGTATGATACCTGTTCCCCTGTCACCTCAGGTGTGGATGCTCTAAATATGGAAAGAAAACACTTCTGTGTACAATTATTTGGTGGCATAAGTCCAAGGCCAGGCAATAAAGGGAGAGGAAATGGTAGAGGGTGATGGGGACAGGCAAGTACTCTAATTAGACTGGATGCAATGGGAATGGGACTGAAGAAATCTTTGAACAGGTAAGTGGGGGCACTACTCAGGACAGGCTTGATCAGGGATTTATTACACTTTATGACAGGCACCCTGTTGTTCATTGGGAGGAGAATCTTCCATCTGTTAGGGGAAAATTGAAATAGTACAGGGGAGAACCGAAAGATGGGCTCATTTCATCACATTCTGCACCCATATTAATCCATGTTGAGCAAAGAACGCAAGAAAATATAAGGGGAATTCTAGTCGTGATTGGAAGATAGGTCAGTGTCTGGTTTTATTGCTTAGGATGAATGCTTTGTAACACACTATAATATTGACATGGCAGTAGAGCTAATGCAAAAATGAGAGTGGGGAAGGAGATGGGAAACACTGAACTTAAATCAGCCTTTCAGCTTCTGGACAACTTAAACTTTTAGAATTTCCATTTCAGGAACGGATATTTGTGGGCAAAGCAATGTCTAGGGGTTTTCCTATGCTCTGCATGATAATTGAGAAATTTGGGACATCTTTGAGTGGGTGATTAGGGAAGCAGTGGGTTTATCTTCAGTGTTGAACTACCTTGATGATTTTTAATGGTAGGAAGGGCAGGCGACAAAGGTGGATTCTGGTGGTTAATGACTTTTCAAGAAGTAGCTGCAGATGCAATCCAGGTGCGTGTAGTACAGGAAAAGTCTGCTGGGTTGTCAATGAATATTGTTTTTTTAGGCTTAGAGCAGGACTCAGTAGTCAACTGCAATAATTGGAAAGACTACAACAAAAGGTGATTATCAAACCAAAAAGTGACTTGAGCACTCTGCAACAGGTGCAAGGCCACCTATATTGTGTATTCAAGGTGGTGGCACCAAGCAGAGCCTTTTGTAGGCAGATGACATTAGTCATGCATGTGGTATCGAAACCCTATCACAAGATAAGGTGTACATAATGGATTAGACAACATGTAGTGCTTTGGCTACATATTTTGGAATAAAATAATCAAGTGATGATTTGGCTCTAGAGTGATCCATTGATATGGGCACATTTTTTTTTATGGTACATCAGAGTCAGGGGGCATAATTATGAGTTTTGTGGCGCAGGACATTTTGCCATTGATACTGCACATATACCATCAGTGACTCATAAGTCAAAGCTTACCTCCAGTAATTCAGAGCCAGCATTTTCTCATGGTCTTCCTCACCCAACCTGATATCTTATCCCCAAAATATCATGGCTGCCCTATTTGAGGTCATGAATTACTTTCAGTATGCACGTACCAGCATTATGCAGTTGGTGTCCACATATGCCAAGTATTAGTTCCATTATTTCAGGGTATGCCTTTTTCCATGACCCTCCTTCCTTATACCTAAAATGATCTCCAATCGCTTAGCTCATGCATTTTTTCCATGCATGCCCCATGTCCCTGAGCCCTCAATTCGGTCCTGCTGTGGGGACCATGTCTGTGTTCTCCCCGCTGGCATTAGGTAACCAGTAGCCTTTCAAGTATCACTAGTAGCTTATTTTTGTGTATCTTTCGCAGTGATTTGAGTATTATCAATCAATGTCTGTTGACGCTAATTTCCTGCCAGTTCTCCCGCTTCCCGCTCCCCACCCACCTACCTCCCTGCCAACCCTTCCCACCTCCAAGGACTATTTATGGAGGCTGATACGCAGCTGCACTGCCAGCACGACAAAGGTGCCCCAAAGGCAAGCCCGTCTGCACCAGTCCGCACCTGGACCATGCCTAGTGGCAGGATCCCTGGCCTTTCCATCCCACAAATCTACACCACCACAGACATCTGAGCCCTAGACCCCAGATGCAACAACACCAACTGCTACCACACACCTCCCCACACCACCAGTGGAACTTTCTTCTGCAGGCACTACCGCTTTACCTGCAGCACCGAAGCAGCCAACAACACCAGTGGCACTGCAAACTCATCGGCATCCACCATGTCAACTGAGACTGCCACAAACAACCTTCAGTGCATCCTACTCAATGCACAATCACTCAGTAAACACAGCACTGAAATCTCGGCCACAATCTCATCCAGCACCCCAAATGTCATCTTCCTCACAGAAACCTGGCTAAACTCCTCCTCCGCTCCAGACATTGCCATCCCTAAAGGACACAAGACAACACAACGAAAGTGAACTAACAAACACAGAGGTGGTATCGTCATCATCTACATGGACACCATTGGCTGCACAACATCCCCAGACGACCCAACCCTGATAATGGAACACATCAACTTCCAACTCCACACAAACAGAAAAGGCACCATCAGAGGCACCGTTGCCTATAGACCACCAGGATCACATTTCAACTTCTGCAACACCATCCTGGACCTCATTGCCCCACTCGCTATCCACCCAAGCACTACATCTTCCTAGGAGACCTCAACTTCCACTTTGATGACCGCAGTGACGCCAACACCATTGACCTCCTGGAGAGTATGAGCAACATCGGCCTGAAGTAGCTCATCACCAATCGCTGGATACACGATTGACACCATCTGCACCTCCAGCGACACAGTCAAGTACAACCACACCACACAACTCACCTGTTCTGACCACTACAACATTCACTTCCTCATCTCATGACCCACCTACTCTGGCACCATTCCACATACAGAGACTGGAAGACCAGTGTAACAAAGCATTATGCTCCCACCTCTCAAACTCTCCACAAGACCCAGAGCAAGCAGCAAAAATGTTACCCAGTGGATCACAGACTGCTCCAACACCATTGCCTCCACCAAGGCAGCCAAGATCAAAGAACCAATCAAAAAAGCAAGCTGGTTCATCGGGGAACTGCACTCCACCAAACGCAACTGCCGGAAACTAGAAAGGAAGTGGCGCATCAGCAAAAAGACGTAAGGCCAGACTACCTTCTGGACCGCTCTCAACCAGTACCACCATCTCCTGAAATAAACTAAGAAGAATGCCCTAGCAGAATGCATCAAAACCACCACAAACTTCAGCAATGAACTCTTCACCATTGTGAAGGAGTTCACCAATCCTGGTGCCACTGACAACAACATTACACCCTCCCAGGGACAATGCGAAAACCTTG
This sequence comes from Pleurodeles waltl, assembly GCF_031143425.1. Taxonomy (NCBI): domain Eukaryota; kingdom Metazoa; phylum Chordata; class Amphibia; order Caudata; family Salamandridae; genus Pleurodeles; species Pleurodeles waltl. Next base: position 604,071,721 of record NC_090449.1, read on the forward strand.
CTGACTACTTCCATGGCAAGATCTCGGCTATCTATGAAAACTTTGAACGCCAACACTCAGCTGCCAATAGCATCAGCATCAACCAGCTCACACCCACTAACCCAAACCCTGAAAACTTGATCACCCACTGGAACCCCCTCACCATGAAGGACACTATCACCATCATGCGCTATAAATACGTCCCCTGATATGATATGTCAGGGAAATATACATCCTGTACATGTATCACCTAGTGCTCATAAATTATTAGTGAAGAGAAATAATTTATATCCAAAACCAATTCCAGATTTGAGCCATCAAAAAGTACATAACAAACACCTAATGTAATACTATATCTTATATATCATTAATTGATATATCTAAGGCATAAAACCCTGTATATTCGTATTAACAGTACAGTGTTTTCAGACTTCGAAACTAATATAAACACCTAGTGCAGTTCAAACCATGATTATCTCCATACTTTTTGTAAAGAATCCTTACCAATTGATTATGTTCTATTTTGTATGCGAGTACGCTCAAACGCCGATCGCACGTGTTTGCCGTTCCGGTATTTTAAACCGAAACCGCCATGACTCACGAGTATTTATACGTCTCTCCAACATAGTAAAGGTAAAAGACAGACTATGCACGCTCCAAAATATTCGAAACTGACGAAGGACTATCACCTTTTTTTTACTACAGTGTTACGATTTCAAGTAACAAGTAATAGATGGAGCTATCATGTTCCAAAAGTTCTAGATTACTTAGAATTGATTATTTATCATCCAAATTATATTAATTGTGCCCCTTCTCTCCACTTTTAATTCAATGTATCCTGTGTCATATTTTGAACTATTTGGCCTCTCTCGATGTTACACAACGAGTGATTTGTTTCTTACACTGAGCATTTTTATTTTTTATATAAGTCTACACAATAATTCTATTGTTATGAGTTGTTTCATAATAACATATTAGATATGATACATGCTTATATAAATAAATGTTATTGATTTATAGTCAAATTTACATAATCTTATAAATGTATATCCCTATTTATTATCAAATTCTAATGTTCTAGAACTAACTGTTTATATTTAGAAATTTATAATACAAAGATTCTATCTCATAAATCCAAAAAGTGATTGAAAGGATGGATTTACCACCCAGGTCTCTGCTACAATGTTAGTTCCCCAAAAAATATTCCATTTCATGGTCCGTATTGAGACCATATTCTACTGCTCCCATTCTCATAATCCATTTTGATTCTCTCCTACGTAACTCCAACTCTCTATTACCTCCCCGTGGATTCATTTCACAGTAATCAAAGCCTATGAATTTAAACGTCTTATGAGTACCTTGTGCATTACAGATTTTCATATGAGATGCTATGGGATAGCGTTCATCCTCTTGATTTATTGCCCTTAAATGTTCCAAAATTCTCATTTTTAATGACCGTATCGTACTACCTATGTATATTTTTTTGCAAGCACATACGAGCATATAAACAACATATTTTGTATTGCAGTCTATGTGTGATTTTATGAGTATTTTCTCACCTCTCAAATCAACCAAATCCTTTTTGGGTTGCCATGCCCACTTACATGCTGCACACGATCCACATTTAAAAAAACCCAAATTTCGTTTAGTAAGACAGTCTTTTGTGGTTATATCTGCCAAATAGCTTGGACAGAGGATATTGTTGAGGGTATTCCCCCTTCTATATACCACATCTGGTCTCTTTCCAATATGTTTCCGGAGTAACTCATCCTGTCTTAATAGGGAAAAAAGCGAAATTTACTCAGGGGTGAGAACAAGATCACGGGACAAAAAGACATAGGCTCATGTTTGGAGGTTGAAAACAATGTAATCAATTTGTCTAACAAAAAGCTATCCTCAGATATGTTATCTCTTTTAAATAAAGGTCTTGGTTTCTGTCCATCATCAAAGGGAGATATTTGTAATTCAAAAATAGATTTATATAAATTTATAAGAAAATTGAAATTAAAGAGATATTTCCATTCAAGAATGAGAGATGAAGATATAACCCAACAAGGGGAAACATCACATGAAGGTTTATCTATTCAGGACATTTATGATACAGCTACACTAATGTCTATTACAGACTATGAAGAATATCCGATTACCGTTGCTACTATTTTACAAGATTTAAATGTAGCGTCGAATAGACATGTTACAAGTGGTCTTAAACAAAAATCCACTTGGGTACCTAGATCCCAAACGGAAGGTAATCTAGAAATTTTCTTTAGAATGGTTTGGACTGATCTTAATAAAGAGATGAAGAAAAATAGGATCATAAGAAACCCAAATCTGACAGGTCGGGAATTCAATGCACTAAAAGCCCTTAGAATAGATAAAGACATAGTCATAAAAAGAGCGGATAAAGGTGGGAATATAGTGATTATGAATCGTGAAGATTATGAACATGAAATATACACACAATTAAATGACACAAACTGTTATGAAAAGGTGGACCGCAACCCCATTATGACTCTTACTAGAGAAATCAATGATTTGTTAAAATGGTACAGGGAAAGAGAGCTATTGGATGAAAATGAATTTTTATATTTACGTGTACATCGTTCGAAGTTTCCATGTATATACACACTACCTAAAATACATAAACAGTCACCTTTTCCTCCTGGGAGACCCATTGTCTCTGGAATAGGGGGTCCTACAGAGAGACTCTCTGAATTCGTTGATACTTTTCTACAACCCTTTGTTTTTAATTTACCGTCTTTTATTAAAGATACGAAACATATACTCAGTATATTATCAGATATACAATGGGAACCAGGCATGCTTATGGTTACTCTGGATGTAGTGGCGTTATACACTTCTATACAACATGATATTGGATTAAGAGCGGTAGAATACTTTCTGAACAAAAGAGCAGCACAATATCTGGAACACACCAAGATGATTCTCAACATGATTGAATTCATACTACATAATAACTACTTTTTATTTAAAAATGATTGGTTCAAACAAAAACAGGGAGTAGCAATGGGATCCAAATTTTCCCCCTCGTTCGCTAACCTGTTTATGGGGTGGCTAGAAGAAATATGGTTATGGGGTCCGGGTGCAGCAAGATGGCATACATATATCTTATACTGGGGACGGTATATTGATGATTGTTTTATGTTATGGACAGGTGATGAGTTAAGACTACGAGAGTTTTGCGAGTATTTAAATGCAAATGAAGTGAACATTAAGTTTACATATAAGTTTAGTGAGACTCACTTGGATTTTCTAGATGTAGAATTGTTTATAGAGGGTGATAAAATCGAGAGCAGATTATATCGCAAACCAACCGCTTGTAATACCTTGTTGCATGCTACTAGTGCTCATCCTCGACATCAGATTGAGGCTATACCACTCGGAGAGATGATAAGAGCGAGGAGGAACTGTAGCAAGAATGAGGAGTTTAATGAGCAAATTAAGGATATGGGACAAAGATTTTTAGCTAGAGGCTATTCAGAGACACTTATACGAAAATCGCTTCATAAGGTGCGAAATATACCCCGCAGACAGACACTAGATCAAGATACATGCTGTAAAAATACAAAATACAATAAGGATCATAAGATCAGAATTATTTTGGATTATACAGAAAATTCTCTAAAACTAATTCAAATTATGAATAAACATTGGTCCCTATTAAGACAGGATGAGTTACTCCGGAAACATATTGGAAAGAGACCAGATGTGGTATATAGAAGGGGGAATACCCTCAACAATATCCTCTGTCCAAGCTATTTGGCAGATATAACCACAAAAGACTGGCTTACTAAACGAAATTTGGTTTTTTTTAAATGTGGATCGTGTGCAGCATGTAAGTGGGCATGGCAACCCAAAAAGGATTTGGTTGATTTGAGAGGTGAGAAAATACTCATAAAATCACACATAGACTGCAATACAAAATATGTTGTTTATATGCTCGTATGTGTTTGCAAAAAAATATACATAGGTAGTACGATACTGTCATTAAAAATTAGAATTTTGGAACATTTAAGGGCAATAAATCAAGAGGATGAACGCTATCCCATAGCATCTCATATGAAAATCTGTAATGCACAAGGTACTCATAAGACGTTTAAATTCATAGGCTTTGATTACTGTGAAATGAATCCACGGGGAGGTAATAGAGAGTTGGAGTTATGTAGGAGAGAATCAAAATGGATTATGAGAATGGGAGCAGTAGAATATGGTCTCAATACGGACCATGAAATGGAATATTTTTTGGGGAACTAACATTGTAGCAGAGACCTGGGTGGTAAATCCATCCTTTCAATCACTTTTTGGATTTATGAGATAGAATCTTTGTATTATAAATTTCTAAATATAAACAGTTAGTTCTAGAACATTAGAATTTGATAATAAATAGGGATATACATTTATAAGATTATGTAAATTTGACTATAAATCAATAACATTTATTTATATAAGCATGTATCATATCTAATATGTTATTATGAAACAACTCATAACAATAGAATTATTGTGTAGACTTATATAAAAAATAAAAATGCTCAGTGTAAGAAACAAATCACTCGTTGTGTAACATCGAGAGAGGCCAAATAGTTCAAAATATGACACAGGATACATTGAATTAAAAGTGGAGAGAAGGGGCACAATTAATATAATTTGGATGATAAATAATCAATTCTAAGTAATCTAGAACTTTTGGAACATGATAGCTCCATCTATTACTTGTTACTTGAAATCGTAACACTGTAGTAAAAAAAAGGTGATAGTCCTTCGTCAGTTTCGAATATTTTGGAGCGTGCATAGTCTGTCTTTTACCTTTACTATGTTGGAGAGACGTATAAATACTCGTGAGTCATGGCGGTTTCGGTTTAAAATACCGGAACGGCAAACACGTGCGATCGGCGTTTGAGCGTACTCGCATACAAAATAGAACATAATCAATTGGTAAGGATTCTTTACAAAAAGTATGGAGATAATCATGGTTTGAACTGCACTAGTTGTTTATATTAGTTTCGAAGTCTGAAAACACTGTACTGTTAATACGAATATACAGGGTTTTATGCCTTAGATATATCAATTAATGATATAAGATATAGTATTACATTAGGTGTTTGTTATGTACTTTTTGATGGCTCAAATCTGGAATTGGTTTTGGATATAAATTATTTCTCTTCACTAATAATTTATGAGCACTAGGTGATACATGTACAGGATGTATATTTCCCTGACATATCATATCAGGGGACGTATTTATAGTATGGTAGACTAATCACTGCCTGCATATATTTTAATTGGGAATCAGATGTGCAACAATGAAATTACTAACATGTCACAAGTAGTGTTATGGTGCACAAAAGAACTCTCACCACCAAGCACACTAAGTTACTTAAATACAAAATAATTTGTGAAATATTTCAATTATGTAAATATTTCATTACATAAAGTCACTCATATAATACTATTATAGGAAGTCCTGACGAAGTCCTGGGGGTACTCCCTGGATGAAACACGTGTTGACAAAGGGACTAAAGACAAGACAAGACAAAGACAAAGAGACTAAAGACAAGACAAAGAGATTAAAAGACCAAGGGAGAAAAGAGGAAGCTGTTGGATGGAACTGGCAATTTTGAAACAATTCACACAAGGATATAAATTGGCAACATTGGAACCAAATTAAATAAGGATTTAATCTTTGCATTGATGGACTTTGAGACTGTTGATAAGACAACAAGGGAATTATACATTTGTTATGGACTTCGGGAAACTTAGATATTAGGATATCATCTGATGGATATTTAATTTGTTTAATTTGATTTATTTACTTGTGCATATAATACAATCTGTTTACTGCTTTGAAACTAGATTTCTTCTTATTTTATTGTCACGTGTGCAACTGAATTTATTCTCGTGTTTGACAATAGGTAATTGTCGTTTAGGTTTTTTTTTTAGGGTGAGACCCTAGTCAGCTGCACCGTGAGATACATTGGGATTTTGAGTATAGCAATAGAGTAGGGAGCGCTCATTACTCATCATTCACCCTCATATTTTTTACACCATCATGCGCTACATACACTCAGGAGCACCCACAGACCCCTGCCCCCACCACGTCTTCACCCTCGGAAGAAAGACCATCGGCGACAAACTCAAGAAGGTCCTGAACACTTCCATCACAGTGGCCTCATTCCCTGAGGACAGGAAACATGCTGAAGTGAGGCCCCACTTGAAAACATCATCCGCCGACCCATCTCTCTACTCCCCTACTTAGCAAAAGGCATAGAGAAAGTGATCGACCAGCAACTCACCCAACACCTGGAAGACCACAACCGCCCAATCCAGATTTCGAACCAGACACAGCACTGAGACAGCCCTGATCACAGCCACTGATGACATTAGAGTCCTCTTGGACCACAGAGAAAGTGGTAGCCCTCATCCTCCTGAACCTGTCCACTGGTTTGAAATCATCTCCCATCACATCCTGATCAAGACTCCACCACATCGCGATCCAGGAAGACGCCTTCAAATGGATCACCTTGTACCTCACTTGCAGAACTCAAAGGATCCACCTCCCATTGTTTACCTCGAAGCTCAAGAACATCATCTGCAGAGTCCCCCAAGGATCGTCCCTCAGCCCCATTCTCTTCAACACCTACATGACCCCCTGGCTGACACTGTCAGATCATACAGACTCAACATATTTTCCTACGCTGACAACACTCAGATCACCCTCTCACCGTCATAGACCCCTCCTTCTCAAAGCCAACTTACACAGATGCATGATGAACATCGAGGACTGGATGAAGGACAACTGCCTCAAACTTAGCTTGGGCAAGAGGGAAATCCTCATCTTTGGGAATAACACTTGACCATGGAAGGATGCCTGGTGGCCCACAGAACTCAGCCCACCCTCCGCCCCAACGGACCACACCCACAACCTCTGCATTATTCTGAATAGCAGCTTTCCATGAAGAAACAAGTCAATGCAGTCTCATCTGCCTACTTCCACACCCTTTGAATACTCTGCAAGACCTTCAGGTGGCTTCTAGTCAACACCAGAAGAACCGCCACATAGGCCCTCGTCACCAGCAAATTGGGCTAAGGAAACACTCTCTACGTAGGAATCACTGCACATCTCCTTAAGATACTCCAAACAATACAAACTGAGCAGTAAGACTCACACTCGACCACCCCCAAAGGGCCCACATCACACTCCATCTCAAGAAACTACACTGGGGGCCATATGTACGAACACATTTTCCCATAGACATAGAATGGGTAAAACCCTTTGCTACATCTGGCCCCGGCTCCCTATTTGGAAATCCAAGATGCTGACCCATGCTTAGAAGGCCTTGCACAACGAAAGACCAGCATATCACAACAATCACCTGACTTTCCACCAACCATCCAGACACCTTAGCTACACCTCCCTCTCACTCATAGACATCCCATGGATCTGCTGAACCAACAGTGGAGGAAGCTCCTTCTCGCATCTGTCAGTTAAGGCATGGAACAACCTTCCCCTGCACCTACCGTGCCAGAAATTCAGGAACGACATAAAGACATAATTGTTCATATAATTTCACCATTACGGAGTAGCCAATAACCCCAGCACCTCGATACCCTCATGGGTGCTTTGCCATGCTTTATAAATGTCTAATTGATTGATTGATGTCATGATTTACTTCTAGCATGTCAAGGACTGCAATTTCACACCCTCACGCCATCTTTCATTCAATCTCTTTCCTCCTCACTCTAACTTACTCTGACCCACTTGCTCATTCTCATTCATACTTACTTCCACTCACTGTCACTCACACACAAACATCCTCACACTCACAGGTTCCAACTCTCACTTACAACTAACTTACAGCAGACAAGGGGCCAGATGTAGCAAAAATCCAATTTGCGACTTGCAAATTGCGAGTCCTTCCGACTCGCAATTTGCAACTCGCAAATTGGTATGAAGAACGGTGTCTCAGACACCATCTGCGAGTCGCTATGGGGTCGCAAAGACCCACCTCATTAATATTAATGAGGTGGGTCGCAAATTGCGGCCCCATAGCGACTATAGGCACTCGCAAACATTAATATTAATGAGGTGGGTCGCAAATTGCGGCCCCATAGCGACTATAGGCACTCGCAAACATGGAGGCCTGCTGTAGTCAGCAGACCTCCATGTTCGTGACTGCTTTTAAATAAAGCATTTTTTTTTTTTTAAGTGTAGCCCGTTTTCCTTAAAGGAAAACGAGCTGCACTTAAAAAAAAATCCAAAACCTTTAGTTTCGGTATTTTTTCAGGGCAGGTAGTGGTCCCTTGGACCACAACCTGCCCTGAAAAAATAATTTGTGGTCCATTCACAAAGGGGAAGGGGTCCCAAGGGGACCCCTTCCAATTTGCGAGAGGGTTACCATCCACTTCAAGTGGATGGTAACTGCGACACCATTTGCGACCGCATAAGCGGTCGCAAATGGTATTGCATACCTCTGCGAATCGCAAATAGGAAGGGAACACCCCTTCCTATTTGCGATTCTGAAATGCATTTTGCGAGTCGGTCCTGACTCGCAAAATGCATTTCTGCATTGGAAACACGCATTTGCGAGTCGCAAACGGCAAATTTTGCCGTTTGCGAGTCGCAAAGTGTTTCCTGCATCTGGCCCATGATGATGATGCTCCTTTGCCTTTTGTATGTTTTTGCCAACCTTCTGCTAAGCCTCACCAAACAATTTTTCAACAGCATGGGCACTCTGTTTGGAGCCCTCATATGGTGCAATGGATGAAGCAGGGTGGCACTGGGTAAGCTTCAGTGTCTGTCAAAAATAGGGCAGACTAGGTGTCCTAACTTTGAGCATTATTACTTGATGGTGCAATTGCAGTGGGTGTTCCGCTGGCAATTCAGGCGTTGCCTTGATGATACTTCTAACAAGCTTGGCCCCTATATCTTCTAAACCTATAGTTCCTCCTTCCTACTGCCAAAATAAAGTCTTTCCATGACTGCAGGGGGTAACACACAGCTGTTTTTGCAGATGTTTGCGCTTACCGAGTAGCTTAACCATTAAGCACATGCCATCCCATTAATGTGCCTGTTAGTTTCCCAACTGTTAAGTTACTTGCTTTATTGTAACATTCTACTAATACATGTTATTAGCCTAAAACAATATATTGACCTATTAACTGTAACAACTTGATATGGCTTTCAAACCCACTGGTCGATGATCTATTTGACATCTGCTGTGAGAATATCAGTTGATTCAGTTCTGTTCTGTGCCTTGTACAATGTCTTGACTAACAAATTCATGAAAAACGATTAAAAAAAACCTTAATGTGCAGATGCTTAGCTTTAAGAAATAGCATTCAGTAGGCCCCTCAGCAGCCAAGGAGCAACTGCAAATGCTACACCATGGACAACTACACTCCTGATTTACTTCCACTCCTTCTCACAAACTCCCCTCACTCCTAACTCACTCATATTTCACTCACTGCCTCACAATCACATTCATTAAGCAATACACTCTATAACTTCCACTGATTCTCATTAACTTTCACTCTCATTGACAGCCTCAAAAACACACATGGTCTCTCAATCAATCTCGTTCACACTTGAATCTCCACAAAGGCACTCACACGTACAAATAGAAATGTTTTTTACTAACTTTGCTGTCAAATGTTTGGCTCTAGAGCATCAGCTAAGCAGGAATCCAGTGCTGGACACCGGAACCATCAAGCCATGATTCCTAACAAGGACTAAGCAGAGCATTAGGGCAGGTTTGAAAAGAGAAATATCCATCACAGTCCCTCTCCCAGTTTCTTGACGGTACTGGATGCCCAGTTCTATAAGAAGCCAGGACAGTGCTGGGGAGCCTGCCACGCTGCTCCGTATGAGTTCCCCCCTCCAGAATACCGCACCGCTGTCAGAAGACCGCTGCGGTTATTCTGTGTTTCCCGCTGGGCTGGCGGGCGACCGCCAGAAGGCCGCCCGCCAGCCCAGCGGGAAACCCCCTTCCCACGAGGAAGCCGGCTCTGAATGGAGCCGGCGGAGTGGGAAGGTGCGACGGGTGCAGTTGCACCCGTCGCGAATTTCAGTGTCTGCTGAGCAGACACAGAAATTCTTTGTGGGGCCCTCTTACGGGGGCCCCTGCAGTGTCCATGCCATTGGCATGGGCACTGCAGGGGCCCCCAGGGGCCCCACGACACCCCATACCGCCATCCTGTTCCTGGCGGGCGAACCGCCAGGAACAGGATGGCGGTATGGGGTGTCTGAATCCCCAATGCGGCGCAGCAAGCTGCGCCGCCATGGAGGATTCAGCAGGGCAGCGGAAAACCGGCGGGAGACCGCCGGTTTTCCTGTTCTGACCGCAGCCAAATCGCCGCGGTCAGAATGCCCTGCGGGGCACCGCCAGCCTGTTGGCGGTGCTCCCGCCGACCCTGGCCCCGGCAGTCAAGGACCGCCGGGGTCAGAATGACCCCTATACTGTGCTGCCTGAAGCATGTGCAATATGTTTTCTAAATATAATGGATTGCGTCTATGTGAGTGGCTCCTAGTTGAAATAAGCCCCTCAAATGTGAAATCCAGACATCCACCAACAGACTTCTGAATGCTGTGTTTTCAAATAGCATTCTGTAGATGGATCATGCCATAGCTCTGTCAGCCCTCCTCTTCCTGTCAGCAGGAGCCTGTAGACAAAGCTGAGAGGACTGGCCAATGTGCTGGCAGTCTGGATGAAAACACAAATATTGCGTTTTCATCAACACTGCTCCGTAAAATAAATATCTGTTGTGGGCAGCAAGTGGCACCTCACAGGAGGCAGGGCTGTGCACAGAAGGCCTTCATAAGGACCCAACACTAGAGGGTTGACAAGTGGGGGGACACCAGAGTTTAAGGCATTGTGATAGAAGGGGAATGTGTTTTCCTTTATGATGAACGTGACAGAGGTAAACCAGGCACCAGTGATGATATAGGGAAAAATGGTGGGAAATGCTTTTTTATGTGAAGTCTGTTTGTGAGTACGAAACTAAAAGTGATGGGTTTGTGAGGGAGCTCAAAGGGAGGCCAAACAGGTGATGTCCTATTACCACTAGAATAACAGCAGAGAGATAATTACACTGGTGAGACTTTTGTATGCATCATCTGGGAGTTAAGACTTTTCAGATCTGTACTTAGGGGGTCATTCTGACCCTGGCGGTCGGTGATAAAGCGGCGGCCAACCCGCCAACAGGCTGGCGGTTCAAAAAATGGAATTCTGACCCTGGCGGGAACCGCCAACAGAGCCCGCCACTTTAACACTCCGACCGCCACGGCGGGACAGACAAACAGCGCGGCGGTCACCGCCAACAGGCAGGCGGCAGACAATGTACCGCCCACCCTATCACAACTCACCAATCCGCCACCTTTTCCGGGGCGGGAGCCCCGCCGATAAAAACACGGCGGAAACAGACTACGAACGGGAAAACGCTCACCTCTATACACTCTACGAGGACGGAGGACAGCATGGAGCCCGAATTACACATCCTACCCGCTCTCGTCTACCTGCTCATCTACCACGAGTACGAACTCCGGCGCAGACGACAACGGTGAGTACCGCACCTACGACACAGGGGAGGGGGGGAGGAGGAAGGGTTACGGGCCCGAGTGCAGCGTGAACATTAGCACGACACAGAACCGGCACAGTCATTGGGCCAGCGGTGCTTGAGACGGGGCCCAGCGGAGCGGTGCTTGAGACGGCGGGGCCCAGCGGAGCGGTGCTTGACAGGAAGGGCCCAGCGGAGCGGTGCTTGACAGGAAGGGCCCAGCGGAGCGGTGCTTGAGACGGCGGGGCCCAGCGGAGCGGTGCTTGACAGGAAGGGCCCAGCGGAGCGGTGCTTGAGATGGCGGGGCCCAGCGGAGCGGTGCTTGAGACGGCGGGGCCCAGCGGAGCGGTGCCTGACAGGAAGGGCCCAGCGGAGCGGTGCTTGACAGGAAGGGCCCAGCGGAGCGGGCATGTCTTGTCGGGGCCCTCTTCAGCGGTGCCTTCCTGCACGGCGGGGCCCTCTTCAGCGGTGCCTTTCTGCACGGCGGGGCCCTCTTCAGCAGTGCCTTTCTGGACGGCGGGGCCCTCTTCAGAGGTGCCTTTCTGGACGGCGGGGCCCTCTTCAGCGGTGCCTTCCTGCACGGCGGGGCCCTCTTCAGCGGTGCCTTTCTGCATGGCGGGGCCCTCTTCAGCGGTGCCTTTCTGGACGGCGGGGCCCTCTTCAGCGGTGCCTTTCTGGACGGCGGGGCCTTCTTCAACGGTGCCTTCCTGCACGGCGGGGCCCTCTTCAGCAGTGCCTTTCTGCACAGCGGGGCCCTCTTCAGCGGTGCCTTTCTGGACGGCGGGGCCCTCTTCAGCGGTGCCTTCCTGCACGGCGGGGCCCTCTTCAGCGGTGCCTTCCTGAACGGCCGGGCCCTCTTCAGCGGTGCTTGTCCTGTAATTCCAGGGAGTCAGACCTGGGCAGGACTCCCTGCTAAGTCGCCCTCCGACCGTGCAGTTGCTGGACCCTTCGGTGACGGTGTCCTGGGCCCTTGGGTGTCCTCCCTCACACCCGGGATGGGGCTTGTGGGGCCCTCCTGGTCCGCGCTCCTGCTGCCTGACTTCTCCGCCCTGCTGCCATTGCCCTCCTTCGCTGTGGCTCTCTGGGCCTTGCCTCCCCTGGATGTTGTGGCAGGTGAAGTGTCCGAACTTTGGTCCTTGGGGGCAGCCGTGGCACTCCTCCCGCGGCGGCCCCTCACTTTCCGGGTCCTCTTTCCAGGGGGGGGGGGCTGGCTGTCCCCTTGCTGCTGACCGATGTCTCACTGCTGGCAAAGGGGGGACTCCAAAATCCATGGACTACGCTGACACGTGAACCCGGGCTGGTGGTGGCTGAGGTGCTCTTGGGACTCTTAGCAGATGGAGGGGGTGGGTCAGGTGAGGGAAAGAGGTCAAGATTGGAGAGGTAAAAATGTTTAGGACCAAGGTAAACGGTAGGTGCAGTGGTTATGGGAGTGGAGGAAGAGGAGGTGGTTGTAGGAGAGTCAGGTGTGCTGTCCTTGGGTGAAGGTGCATGGGCTGCAGGCTGTCGTGAGGTGGTTGGCTGTTGGGTGGGTGGCTGCCTGCGTTTGTGTGTCTTGGAAGAGGGGGTGACAGACACAGAGGGAGAGGACACAGGGGACGTGTAAATGGCAGTGGGGGTGGTGACTGCACGTGTGCGGACTGTACTGGAGGGTGTGCTGGTGATGGGTGTACTGGCTGTTGGTGGTGTGCATGCAGGTGTGAGTGTAGACGTCACAGGGAGGGAGGAGGGAGACGAGGAGGTGGGGGACACAGAGGTGGTAGTGGCTGTTGGCATGTCTGCATCTGGGTGTTGCTTGGGTGAATGTTTGTGTGATCTGTGGTGCTTATGTCTGAATGAGCTGCCCTTGGGTGTTGAGGTGTGTGCAGGCTGGTCTGATGGTGTGGATAGGATAAGCAGAGGAACAGGAGACAGAGACAGGCTGGAGGCAGTTAGAAGAGGGAGGCTGGAAACAGGGACAATGGCTGCCGTCAGTGCTGAGGCCAGAGAATTGAACGATCGTTGATGGGCAGACTGACCCGAATGAATGCCCTCCAGGTATGCATTGCTACGATGCACCTCCCTCTCTACCCCCTGGATGGCATTCAAAAGGGTAGTCTGCCCAACAATGATGGTCCTCAGGAGGTCAATGACCTCCTCACTGAGGGCAGCAGGGGTAACAGGGGCAGGGGCTGAGGTGCCTGGGGCGAAGGAGATGCCCGCCTTCTTGGGTGAGAGGGCACGGAGCGTAGGCTGAGGGGCTGCTGGGAGGGCGGAGCTGGTGCGCTGGGTGGCGGCTGTACCTGTAGAGGCGGGGGGCACGGATGTTGCCGCCACCGCTAGGGAGCTCCCATCCGAGGACGTGTCGGTGTCGCTGGTTTCACCACGGCTCCCCGTTGTGAAGCTCCCCTCGCCCTCCGTATCACTGGTGGCCTCGGTGTCTGTGCCATGGCCCACCGGGGCCTTGTGAGTCGCAGCTCCCTCGTGCTCCGGTGCCAAGTCTCCTCCGCCTGATGATGCTGAAGCACACATGCACAAGAAGATAAAGAAAAAGGGTGGGGGGAGACATAATAAAAGGTTGAGTACATGCATTGTCAACACCGTTGGCGGAGAGGACAGACACAGGAGCCTCATGCACTAAGCCGCGCAATCGGGGTACACTACTGAGTACTTGTGACTGGGCCAACAGGTCTAGGGACACCAAACGCACACATGGGTGATGCAGGACCATGGCTAGCTGTACCTGTCACCGTACAGAGGTGGGGGGCGGGGGCACAGGGACATGGCTAAAGGAGAGGAGTACAATACAGAAAGCGCCCTGGCCTAATGTCACCCACAGCCCTCCTCCCCCACCCAGGCACCTCCACTGCGCGTAAAGATAGCTGAATGTGCTGGTACTCACACCCTTGTGTCTGCTGTGATGTCGTCACGTGCCCATCCAAATCGGGGTAGGCCACCGCCAGGATCCGGGACATCAGGGGGGTCAGGGTACGACTGGCACCCCTCCTAGGTTGGGAGGCCATCCCCAGCAGTGACTCGGCGGTCTTCCTGGTCCCGCGGCAGATGTCCTCCCACCTCTTGCGGCAGTGGGTGCCCCGTCTGTTGTGGACCCCCAGGGTCCGGACTTCCTTGGCGATGGCTCGCCAAATGTCGATCTTCTGATGGGCGCTGACCTATTTGACATGTACAGGGTGGAAATTGAAATATCATCAATTTTCCGCATGATAGATGCGATTGTCCCCCCCTCCCCAACCTTGCCATGTGGCACATGCTCTCATCTGTCGTGCCTTGCACTCGTCATTGTCCCCCCACCCCACCATCTTACATCCACCATACACAACCCAGGCATAGCCCATTCAACGTGCACACAGTGTACTTACCTGTTGGTCTGGAGGACCGTAGAGTCGCGCATACTGGGGCAGGACCCCATCCCCAAGTTTCTCCAACTCTTCTGTAGTGAAGGCAGGGGCCCTTTCCCCAGTCGCAGCAGCCATTGTATCTCCCAGACCGAGGTCACAGCAGCACTTGCAGTATAGGTCCTCTCCTGTGGATGATCAGGTCTCGAGTGATTAACCAGATAGAAAATGACGGTCACGGCCGCGACGGCGCGTACCGCCGCGGTGCGTTCCGCGACCGCCGGCGCAGCTAGTCATTGGCTCGTGAAACCCATAGGGCTCGATGTTAACCAATGCGGCTTTGCGCCGCGGTCTTCGACCGCCTACCGCCACGGTGTGTCACGCCAGCGCATTGACCTCACATCCCACTGTCACACTTCTCAGGTCAGGCAGCCGCCATTACAAGGGACCACAGGGCTTAATTACTACTGCGTCACACAGGCCTAGGCCTTGCATTGCCACTCATACAAGCCATTCAATGCATTGAGAATCGTGTACTGTGCAAGCTGTAGTTACGTACCTGTGGGTTGCTTGACTCTGTGCTCCATGTTGTCCTTCCTAGGCACCGTCCGCTGGGACTTGCGAGGAGAAGGATGAATCCTCCCGTGTACCGACCGCTGGTGGACCTGTTGACAATGGAGGAACGTCATATAATACTTCACTACCGACTTGACCGAGCCACTATACATGAACTGTGTGCCCAGCTGGAGCCAGCACTGATGTCCCCCATCCGCCAACCCACAGGAATTCCCCCTCTGGTGCAGGTTCTGTCAGTCCTCCATTTTTTGGCAAGTGGGTCTTTTCAGACAACAGTGGCCATGTCATCAGGGATGTCTCAGCCTATGTTTTCTAAGATTTTGTCCAGAGTGTTGTCTGCCCTGACGAAATACATGCGGAGCTACATTATTTTCCCTGAGGAGGGTGATTTGGCCACTGTGAAGGCTGACTTCTATGCCCTTGGACATATCCCCAACATCATTGGTGCCATTGATGGGACCCATGTGGCCTTAGTACCCCCAAAAGACGATGAGCAGGTGTACAGAAACAGGAAAAGTTACCATTCGATTAATGTCCAGGTGGTCTGTTTGGCTGACCAGTACATCTCCCATGTAAATGCCATGTTCCCTGGGTCAGTGCATGACGCGTATGTTATGCGAAATAGCAGCATCTCCTATGTGATGGAACAGCTACAGAGACACCGTGTGTGGCTAATAGGTGACTCTGGTTACCCCAACCTGCCTTGGCTACTGACCCCAGTGAGGAATCCCCGGACCAGGGCAGAGGAACGGTACAATGAGGCCCATGGGCGATCTAGGAGGATCATAGAAAGGACCTTCGGCCTCCTGAAGGCCAGGTTTAGGTGCCTGCATATGACAGGGGGATCCCTAATGTACTCACCCAAGAAGGTGTGCCAGATCATCGTGGCCTGCTGTATGCTTCACAATCTTGCATTGCGACGCCAGGTGCCTTTTCTGCAGGAGGATGGTCCAGATGGTGGTGTTGTAGCAGCTGTGGAGCCTGTGGAGAGTGAAGAGGAGGAAGACGACGGGGACGACACGGACAACAGGGACACGGTCATACAACAGTATTTTCAGTAGCACCCAGGTAAGAATCCCCCACGGCATTTTACATTTACTTCTGGCCTCCTGCATCTCTACTTTCTGTGTTTCCCCCCAGTTCCTTTCAACTGAATTGTGACTTTCACTTGGCTTTTCAGAGCTGTATGACCCACTGCGTGACTTCTGGTTTGTTCGGCCATGGAGTAAAGCAAATTGACATTGGTATGTTGTCATCACAATGTAACTGTACATTTTTGAACCGTTATGTGTAATACATTTGTTAAGAATACAAGCAGACTCCTGAGTGTTTTAAGTGCAATAAGTGATTTATTTAAAGTGCTACATATAGGTCCATGATAGTAAAACGGTGATGGGTGGGGGTGGAGTGATGTCCATGGCAGAGTCCAGTTCTCGGTCGCACAGGTGCATTGTCCATATGCCTGTGGAAGGATGGAGCAGGGGCAGTTCAAGGTTGGACAGGGTGACGATGTGGGACAGTGGAATGACATCCGGGGGGATCTTAGGCTGGCGGGGGTCTTGGCATCCTACTCTGTCTTCCTTTGTGATCTCAGGCTCCTCTTGCGGGGTGGTTGATCTTCAGCAGGAGGTGGGGTTCTGGTGGCCCGTCGTTGTGTGGGGGCCTCCTGTCCACTAGCGCCGGCGGAGGTGGTAGGCTGTTCCTGGTCCGGGCTGGTGACAGGGACCCTTTGGGGTGCCACATGGTCCCGCAATGTGGTGACTATTAGGTTCAGGGCCTGGACGATGTTCCTGAGCTCCTCTCTGTACCCCTTGTACCGTTCCTCCTGCTGTGCCTGGATCTCCTGGAACCTGGCCATTACCGTCGCCATCGTCTCCTGGGAGCGGTGGTATGCTCCCATGATGGTGGTGAGGGCCTCTTGGAGAGTCGGTTCCCTGGGCCTGTCCTCCCCCCCCTGTCGCACTGCAGCCCTCCCAGTTGCCCTGTTTCCCCGGGCCTCTGTCCCCTGGACGGTGTGCCCACTACCACTGCCCCCAGGTCCCTGTTGTTGTTGGGGTGTTGGGTCAGCCTGGGTGCCCTGTAGTGGCGGACACACCGCTGATTGACCTGTCCTGGAGACAGAGGCATGGGCCCGCTGGGTGGGAGCGGTGCTGATATTCCCAGAGGGGGTTAGGTCTGCTGTGGCCTGTGTCTGTGTGTGGGGAACCGACTGTCCAGAGGTCCCCGATGGTCCGGGCTGGTCATCAGGTTCCAGGTCGACAGAGCTGCTGTCCTCACTGCGGGCCTGTTCTGGGGGTGGGATGGACATATCTGGACCCTCCTGGCCGGTGTGTTGCCGTTCGGGCCCTGCAGGGGTGAAAGAGTATGGTTATTGCTTCTGTGTGTTCCATGGTGTGCGATTTGTGGGTGCCCTTGTCCCCCAGTGCTGGCATTCCCTTGTGGCAGGAGTTGTGAGGGTGGTTTGTGGGGGGGGATGGGTATGTGTAGTGGTCATGCATAGGTGATGGGTGTCCATGGTTTGTGTTGGCATTCAGGGTTTGGTTTTGGGTTGGGTGGGTTGTGCTGGTGAGACATTGGCAGGGAGGCTGTGTGCTGGGGGGTTGGGGGTGAGGGTGGGGGTGTGGGTTGGCATGCTGGTGGTTGGGGGGGGGAGTAGTTGAGACTAGACTTACCAGAGTCCATTCCTCCGCCTACTCCAGCGAGGCCCGCAGGATGCAGGATGTTAAGGACCTCTTGCTCCCATGCTGTGAATTCGGGAGGGGTGGGTGGTGGTCCGCCGCCAGTCCTCTGCACAGCGATGTTGTGTCTGGAGACCATCGACCGTACCTTCCCCCGTAGGTCGTTCCAGCGCTTTCTGATGTCTTCACGGTTTCTGGGATGCTGTCCCACAGCGTTGACCCTGTCGACAATCCTCTGCCATAGCTCCGCCTTCCTGGCTATTGTGGTGTGTTGCACCTGTGTGCCGAAGAGCTGGGGCTCTACCCTTATGATTTCCTCCACCATGACCCGGAGTTCTTGGTCCGAAAACCTGGGGTGTCTTTGGGGTGCCATGGGGTGGTGTGGATGAGGTGTGGGGTGGTGTTTGCAGTGATGTGAGTGGTGGTGTGTGGTGATGTGTGCGTAGATGTGGTGTGGTTGATGATGTTGGGTTTCTGTGTGTGTTGGGGTTTTCGATTGCTGTGCTCGCTCGCTCTCTCTCTCTCGCCTTCTCTCCGATTTCCAACTAGTGGGGGTTTGTGGGTGATGTGGGTGTGTGTTTTATAGTTGCTTGGATGTGTGGGGTTGGTGTTTGTATGTGTATCAGGTGTGTGTATTTCAAATTGTCCAATGTGGCTGGGTTTTGGAGCTGGGTGTGTATTTTGACCGCGGCGGTGTGTACCGCCAATGGAATACCGCGGTTGAATGACCGCCGTGTGGATTCGTGGGTCGTAATGGCATGGGCGTGTTTGTGTTGGCGTGGCGATGGAGGTTTGGTCATCTCCAGTTTATCGCTGCCCGCTGATGAGGCGGCCTTCCGTGGATGTCGGGTTTTTGGCGGCTTGGCAGTTGTTGGTCAGAATGACCGTGGTGGGTTACCGCGGCCACGGCGGTAGAATGGCGGTCTTCTGACCGGCGGTAAGAGCCTTTTACCGCCGAGGTCAGAATGACCACCTTAGTCTTGTGTTCTTTGGGGCGTTCAGTGTGTTAGAGGTAGGGGGAGCAAGGAGATATAGGGAATGCACGAGGGGTACATAGCAGATGTGGGTGACAGAGTGCACATTAAAGTCAAGAAGAGTAAAACAGAGCAGAAGGATGTGGCGGTTTGAGTGACACTGAAGCAGTCAGATAACAAAGTGATACGTTCGGATTGAGAATTTCACTGATAATAAATGACCAGAGGGATGCAGGGAAGGTGTGCGAATAGATCAGAACAAAGATGGATGAAGGGATTCAGTAGATAGGTCTTAGGAGTTCTACGAAAATGCTTGAAGAAGAGGGTAGTAGTTTAAGGCAAAATCATTCTGAATGGGGGCTGCTACTTCTGGGTTTTTATTGGGATAGAATGAAGATATAATTGAGAGTCATAGGGGGAGATCTAAGAGTATGTGCTACTATGTACATCTAGGGCGACAGAAAATGATGGCTAACTGGTTGTTTGTGCCAGTATGCTGGGTTCACAGAGGAACAGGAAGGAGAACTAGTTTTGTGGCCACTCAAAGTGGAACAGTGAGCATGCAGGAAGACAGAGTTAAGTGTTACCTGGGCACTTGAGGTGCACAGGGAGCCCCGACTCTTCAAGTGGCTCCCAACCCTTCAAGATGACCCCATTTAGCTAAAGGTCAATTAATCTCTGTGTGATAAGGGAGACTCAGGGGCCACTGATAAGCAGTTAGTTTTAGACAAGGAAAAGCTTTGAGTACGACTGGTTTGGAAATGAGACATGAGATGGTGACAGTTATTGCACACAATCTATGAACTGGGAGAGATGAAGCTGAGTCCAGATGCTGCAATACTTCCTGTGGGGGAGAATGAAGTAGTCCGGAGCGGTTCGATCTGAAAACTTGATAAAGTGAAGGCTGCAGTTGAAGGACAAATAATAGAGAGAAGAGATTATGGCCCTCATTATGACATTGGCGGTAAGTCCCACTTACCACCATGCCGACTGCCGCCAATATACCGCTGCCACATCGGTTTACCGCCACCTATAATATGACCCACACTTAGCACTCCATCACTATACAGACACACTTAGGGGGTGATTCTAAGCTTGGCGGGCAGCGGTAGCCGCCCGCCAAGCGGGAACCGCCAGAAGACCGTACCGCGGTCAAAAGACCGCGGCGGTCATTCTGGGTTTCCCACTGGGCTGGCGGGCGACCGCCGAAAGTCCGCCCGCCAGCCCAGCGGGAAACACCCTTCCCACGAGGACGCTGGCTCAGAATGGAGCCGGCGGAGTGGGAAGGTGCGACGGGTGCAGTTGCACCCGTCGCGAATTTCAGTGTCTGCAAAGCAGACACTGAAATTCTTTGTGGGGCCCTCTTACGGGGGCTCCACGGCACCCCATACCGCCATCCGCGAACCGCCAGGAACAGGATGGCGGTATGCGCTGTCAGAATCCCCATGGCGGCGCCGCAAGCTGCGCCGCCATGGCGGATTCCCATGGGCAGCGGAAAGTCGGCGGTACACCGCCGGCTTTCCGCTTCTGGCCGCGGCTGTACCGCTGCCGTCAGAATGCCCGGCGGTGCACCGCCAGCCTGTTGGCGGTGCTACCGCCAACCTCCGCCCTGGCGGTATTTACCGCCAGGGTCAGAATGACCCCCTTAGTCTGCCAGCCCAAAGGTCAGTGATAATCTGGCGGTATCCAAACCCAAACCGTTACGCCAACAGAACTATGCCCACAACATTATGACCCACGAATCACTGCACCGGACATTCAACCGCGGTAAACCATTGGCGGTACATACATCAAAATTCACACAACCTAACAAAACAACACTGCATTGGACAATTCAAACTACACACACCTGACACACATACACACACTACACCCACACCACTATAAAACACACACCCACACTACCCACAACCCCTTACGACTCAAAAATATTGCTAACTGAGGGAGACAGACCAACAGCATCCCCAGAACCAGAACCACAAAACACCATCACCCATACACCATCCACGTAGCTTACAGCACACACCCCAACACATCGCCCCACACACCCTCACACACACCACTCACACTACACCCATGGCACCACAAAGACACCCCAGGTTCTCAGAGGAGGATCTAAGGGTCATGGTGGAGGAACTCATCCGGGTAGAGCCACAGCTATTCGGATCACAGGTGCAGCAGACATCCATTGCCAGGAAGATGGAGCTATGGCGGAGGATCGTGGACAGGATCAACGCTGTGGGACAGCACCCAAGAACTAGGGATGACATCAGGAAGAGGTGGAACAACCTACGGGGGAAGGTACGTTCCGTGGTAGCAAGACACCAGATAGCAGTACAGAGGAATGGGGTGGACCCCCACCTCCTACTCCACAACTAACAACATGGGAGGAGCAAGTCTTGGCAATACTGGATTCTGAGGGACTGGCAGGATTAGCAGGAGGACTGGACTCTCGTAAGTCAAATCTTTACTACTTTCACCCCCCAAACTGCATGCTATGACATACCCCCACCCTCACCCTCACTCCCATCACTCCACCACCTTCCACACACCCCACCATCACAACCCACCCCTCCCACAACCAAGCCCTGCATGCAACACCAATGCATGGACACCCATCACAGACCTGCATGGACACCCATCACCAAAGCATGCACACTTGAGACAATCACCTAGCCCACCAAATCACCACTCACACAAGCCTAAGCTGCCAGGGCAATAAAAACAATAGAGGGCAACACACCCATGCACAAGATGGCACACGCAGAAACAATAACACTGCATTTACATCTCCACAGGTCCCCCTCACAACGTCACCGGAGAGGAGGTGCCAGCAACATCCAGCCCCCCCCCAGAAGAGGCCCACAGTGATGACAGCAGTTCTGCATGCCTGGATCAGGATGACCAACCTGGCCCATCAGGGACCTCCGGACAGTTGGTTACCCAGGCACAGTCCCATACCACCACAGAGCCTCCCCCCTCAGGAAACACCACCACAGCACCCACCCAGTGGGCCCATACCACTGTCCCCAGGGCACGTCAATCAGCAGTGTATCCACCACTACAGGGACCCCAGGCCACCCCACAAACATAGGAAGATCAGGGACCTAGGGTTGGTGGCAGTGGGCACACAGTCCAGGGGACAGAGGCACAGGACTACAGGGAAGCTGGGAGGACTGCTGTGCAACAGGTGGAGGACAGGCCCAGGGAACCAACTCTCCATGAGGCACTCGCCAACATCCTGGGAGCATACCACCATTCCCATGAGACAATGGGCCAGATACTGGCCAAGTTGCAGGAGACCCAGCGGCTGCAGGAGGGACAGTACCTATGGATCAGGGAGGACCTGAGGGACATCTACACCACCCTGGTCACCATTGCAGGGGTGTTGGCAGACATGGCCAACACCATGAGGAAGGCAGTGGCACACCAACGGGCCCCTGACAATAGCCAAACCGATGAATAACCTTCCACCTCCGCTGACGCTAGTGGATAGGAGGCCCGCCACAGGAACAACAGGCCATCTGCACCCCTCCCCCTGCAGAAGGAGAACCACCACGCAAATGGTCCCTGAGATCCAGGCAGAAGCCAGAGACTATTGCCAAGACCCCTGCCTGGAAATAAGACTCTTCTGAATGTCACCCTTGTGTCCCACTCTGTCACCCGGTCCACCTTGAACTGCCATTGCTCCACTTCCTATGCCCCCTTGGACAGTGCACCTGTGATAAAAATAGACTGGAACATTACCCTGGACTCTCCTCCACCACCACCCCAGCCCAATGCAATACCCCCTCCACTTATTAGCACATAAATAAACACCCTTGTAAAAAATACAAGTATGGAGTCTGTCAATTGATTGAACTATGAATATGTTTAACAAGCTGTAAACATTGCAATTCAACTGTACAGTAATGTATACATAGGTATGACCTGTAGTTGGCTGCAGTCAAAACAGTAGGAGCTAGAGTGGGACACAGATATCTGAAAATAGAATGCCAACGAGTACAGTAAGTGGCCATAGAAGTGGGAAAATCAGTCTGCCAGTGACAATATCCAACACAAAACTGTCAATGGAAGGTGAAGGTACAGTGTCTTACCTGTGTGTCCCTGGAAGTACTGTTGTGTGATTGCGGTTCTATTGTTCTCATCCTCTGCCTCCTCTTTGTCACTGTCCACAGGGTCCACTGCTGCCGCATGCCCATCTCCAGCCTCATCCTCCTGCAGAAAAGGCACCCGGCGACGTAAGGCAAGGTTGTGCAACATACAACATGCGACGATGATCTGGCAGACCTTCTTGGGTGAGTAGCACAGGGAACCACCTGTTAGATGGAGGCACCGAAACCTGGCTTTCAGGAGGCCGAATGTCCTCTCTATAATCCTTCTTGTTCGTCCATGTGCCTCTTTGTAATGTTCCTCTGCCCTTGTCCTGGGATTCCTCACTGAGTTCAGTAGCCAAGAGAGGTTGGGGTAACAAGAGTCACCAGCAAATATTGTGGGATACCTGTTAGCCAAGCACTGACCCTTAGGGCCAACCCCATACACCAACATATACTGGGTGGGAACCATGGACTCACCTATTAGCCACACCAGTTGCCTCTGGAGTTGAGCCATCACATATGGGATGCTGCTATTCCTCAGGATAAAGGCATCATGCACAGAGCCAGGATACTTTGCATTGACATGAGAGAAGTACTGGTCCGCCAGGCACACTATCTGAATATTCATCGAGTGAAAGCTCTTACGATTTCTGAACACCTGTTCATTTCTCCGGGGGGGGGACAAAGGCAATATGTGTACCATCAATTACCCCAATAATGTTGGGGATATGTCCCATTGCATAGAAGTCAGCGTTCACTGTGGCCAAATCCTCCACCTGGGGGAAAACAATGTACCTGCGCATGTGTTCCATCAGGGCAGACAACACTCTTGTTAGCAGTATTGAGAACATTGGCTGTGACATTCCTGCTGCCAAGCCCACTATCACTTGGAAAGAACCAGTTGCCAAGAAATGGAGCACAGATAGCACCTGCACAAGAGGGGAGATTCCATTGGGGTGACGGATAGCAGATATCAGGTCTGGCTCCAAATGGGCACACAGGTCTGTCATTGTGGCCCTGTCAAGTCTGTGCGTGAGGATAATGTGCCTGTTCTCCATTGTTGCCAAGTCCACCAGGGGTCTGTACATGGGGGGATGTCTCCATCTCCTATTCATCCGCAGCAGTTGCAATCTAGGGGGCAAAACGATGAGCATCTGGTCAGTATTCCACATTTCCAAACTGTACACTGCATTGCATGTTGTGACTGAAACAGTATGTTGTTGGATAGGCCCAAATGGTGCGTATGTGTACTGTGACACAGTTAGGTGCCATGGCCAGCCCACCCCCCCCCCGAAATGGCGTCCGCCTGTCCTGTGTGGATGGACAGGTGGAAATGAGGTAATGCAGCTGACGTTGTGCGCCATTGCGGGAGGCGGTCGAGTACCGCTGTGCAACTCCTCATTGGTTGTCTATGGGCCCTATGGGTTACAGTGGCCAATGTCGATGTACGCCGGTGGTGACAGTACGCACCACCGCAGACGTGACTGCCATTTTCTATCTGTTCTCTCACTGGCTACCTGACCTTCAACAGGAGAGGACCTACACTGCAAGTGCTGCTGTGACCTGTGTCTGGAACCGACTATAGCTTGTGTCACTGGAGAAAGGGCCCTTGCCTTCACCTCAGCGGAGTTGGAGAGACTGGTGGATGGGGTCCTACCCCAGTACCGAATGCTGTATCGGCCTCCAGACCAACAGGTGAGTACACTGTGAGCACGATCCATGGGGTATGAATGCATGGAGAGCTGTGTGTAAGGGCCTCGTGTAAGGGGGGGTGGAAGGGTCCTGGGCAGCATGATGCATGTATGGTGGGCAATGTCTGTGCGTAGGGGGAATGTGAGGGATATGGTGGGCCATGGGTGTAACAGGCCGGACGGTATGGATGATACCTTCTTCTATGTTTATTTGTCTGCAGGTCAGCGCCCATTAGAAAAAGGGTATATGGTGTACCATCGCCAAGAAGGTGCGGACCCTGGGGGTCTACGGAAGACGGACCACCCACTGTTGCAAATGGTGGGAGGACCGGAGACGCAGGGCATGGAAGACGGCGGAGGCCCACCTGGGGATGGCCTCCCAATGAGGATGGGGAACCCTGACCCCCCTGATGTTCCGCATACTGGCGATGGCCTATCTGGAGCTGGATGGGCGCTTGAGGGCATCACAGCAGCCACAAGGGGGTGGGTAGAGTTTCCAAATCTGCAAATTGCACGTGGTGGGGTGGTCTCCGGGTGGGGGATGTGGGCCTGTGGGTGCCCCTAGGCCAGACAGGACATTGAATGGTTGGTCCCATGTTGGGCAGGGTTCTGATGTGAAAGTCCTCCAACCAAGCTAGTAGGCCTCCACTACTGGGCAGGGGTCTGTGGGTTTCAGAAATGCTGCTATTGGCCTTAGGTATGCCTCTCCTAGGGCTGGTGACTAGCATTGTGACTTGTAGTGCATTGCATAGTGCGTAGGCCTGTTCCCTGTGTGAGTGTGCTGTGTACGCCAACGGTGGTGTTGGTGCCGCCATTAACCAAGTGCATCCTTTGTCTACCCCCCATTTTTGTTTTGTCACCCTGTCCTTGTGTGCATTAGCATCATCTGGCGGAGGAGCAGAAGCACCGGTGAC
This sequence comes from Pleurodeles waltl, assembly GCF_031143425.1. Classification (NCBI taxonomy): domain Eukaryota; kingdom Metazoa; phylum Chordata; class Amphibia; order Caudata; family Salamandridae; genus Pleurodeles; species Pleurodeles waltl. Next base: position 604,097,536 of record NC_090449.1, read on the forward strand.
GGAGGGAGCTGCATCCCACATGGCCCAGGAGGCCGAATCCACCGACGGTGAGGGCACCAGTGGGACGGAGGGCGAGGGGAGCACCACGGCAGAGAAAGGAGGGAACAGTTCGGACAGTGATACCTCCTCCGATGGAAGCTCCCTGATGGTGGCGGACACCTCTGTGGCCACCCCAACTACAGCTACAGCCGCCACCCCCGTACCAGCACTGCACTCCCAGCAGCCCCTCAAGGAGTTTCCCGTGCCCGCTCACCCAAGAAGGTGGGCATCTCCTTTGCCACAGGCACCTCAGGCCCTGCCCCAGTTAGCCCTGCTGCCCTGAGTGAGGAGGCTATTGACCTTCTGCGATCCATCTCTGTTGGGCAGTCAACCATAGTGAATGCCATCCAGGGGCTGGCAGGCCATTTGCAACAAACAAATGCATTCCTGGAGGGCATTCACTCTGGCATGGCGGCCCGACAGAGATCAATCCAGGCTCTGGCCTCCTCCTTGATGACAGCCATTGTCCCTGTCTCTAGTCTCCCCCTCCAGCTTCCTCTACCCAGTCCCATTCCCCTGAACCCCAACCTATCCCAAGCACACTTTCAGACCAGCATGCACCCAAAACAAAACACAGCAGTGGCTCAGGCAAACACAAGCACCACACATCATCCCACAGGCACTCACACAAACACCATCCAGAATCAGATACACCAACATCCACTGCCTCCACTGTGTCACCCTCCTCATCGTCGTCCACCACCCTCCCAGTAGCGTCTCCACTCACATCTGCATGCACTACATCCTCATCCACTACCTCCATCACCATGACGCCTATCACTACACACCCCTCACTGGCAGTCCCCACCCCCACATCCATGCACACTTCCCCTGTGTCCTCTCCACTGTGTCTGTGCCCCCTCCTCCCAAAGTACACAAACGCAAGCACTCAGACACCCAACAGCCATCCACCTCACAACAGCATCCAGCCCATGCACCTGCACCCAAACACAGCAGACTGACACCTCCTACAACAGCTCCCCCTTCCTCCACTCCCAGACCTTCACCCTCCTCCTGCCCCAGTGTCCCTAAGAAGCTCTTCCTCTCCGCTGTTGACCTCTTCCCTACCACTCCTCCCCTGTCCTTCACGTCGGGCCAGGGTGGTCAGAACCCAGGCTAGCACCTCAGCCACCCAGTCCACGGCCACAGTAGTGTCGGCAGCTACTGCAGGTGGGGGAGGCTCCAGGGTAACCAGCCATAACCACTGACAGTGTGCCTCCACCAGCTGGGGTGGATATGTAATGTGTGTGCATCTGTTTGTGTGTATGGTGCTGGGGGTAGGGGTGTGGGTGGGGGTGGGGGTGTTGCGTGTTGGGTTTGTGTGTCACTCTCTTTTTCCTCCCCCCTCCCTTTTGTGCTAGGCGGCAGTACTCACTGTGGTCGTCTTCGCCGGCATTGGTATTCATGGTGAAGAAGGAGATAGATGAGCATTGGGAACACCTGCAACTCAGGCTCCATGGCGGCGTGATTCTTTCTTAAGTCTCCAGGGTTGAGTCGTTTCCCTTCTGTGCATTGTTTCTGCCTTGCTTTTGATGTTGTTGGTACCGCCCGGAAAAAGTGGTGGATAGGCCTGTTGTAATAGTGTGGGCGGTACATTGTCTTCCGCCTGGCTGTTGGCGGTTACCACCGTGGTGCTTGTTGCCGTGTTAAAGTGGCTGTCTGCGTGAGCGGTTTCCGCCATGGTCATAATTACATTTTTGTTACCGCAGGCCTGTTGGCTGTATTACAGCCGCTTTATCACCGACCGTCAGGGTTGTAATGAGGGCCTATGTTTGCTGCTGTGGCTTCTAAGGTGGGCGTGACATGAATTTAGGAAGTCCACATTCACTAATAGGGCAAAGAAGTTGTAAACAAGTAGTTTTTAAGATTTTGTAAGTCAAGAAATACAGGGAGGGGTAGACACATAGACATTGTCTTCAAACTGCTTGTTCTGTTGTGACATGATGGAGTGCATTTGTCCCTGCTAGGCAAGAGGATTTACCTGGAAGAATGGTGGAAGAAGAAATGAAGTGGGGGCAGGAAAGCACACCTCGGTGAAGTGTTTTTCCGGTGGCAGACAACAAACTTAAACTAGTCAAATGGGGAGTCGGGAAGATCTTTGGATCAGGAGTGCAAGAGAGAGAACATTTCAAACTGCGCAATAAGAGGCAGTCCCGTCATATTGCGAACAGGCTAGATGCGAATGTGGCGAATGTTTGAAACTTAGGGCCATATTTATACTCCGTTTGCGCCGAAATTGCGTCGTTTTTTTTGACGCAATTTCGACGCAAAACTAACGCCAACTAACGCCATATTTATACTATGGCGTTAGAGGCGAATAGCGCCAAAGTTCCCGGAATGTGCGTCATTTTTTAGCGTGAACCCCTTCCTTGCGTTAATGATATGCAAGGGAGGCGTTCCCGTCTAAAAAATGACTCCCAGGCCTTTACGTGGTATTTATACTCCCGGGCAAAAGTGACGCCCGGGAGTGGGCGTGGCTAAAAACGGCGCATTTGCGCCGCTTTTTAACGCCTGGGTCAGGCATGGCGTTAAGGGACAAGTGGGCTCAAAATGAGCCCAGAGTGCCCTCCCCTGCCCCCAGGGACCCCCCCTGCCACCCTTGCCCACCCCAGGAGGACACCCAAGGCTGGAGGGACCCACCCCAGGGACATTCAGGTAAGTTCAGGTAAGTTTTTTTTTTTTTTTTTTTAATAATATTTTGTGGCATAGGGGGGCCTGATTTGTGCCCCCCTACATGCCACTATGCCCAATGACCATGCCCAGGGGACAGAAGTCCCCTGGGCATGGCCATTGGGCAAGGGGGCATGACTCCTATCTTTACAATGATAGGAGTCATGTTGATGGGGGATGGGCGTCGTTAAAAAATGGCGCAAGTCGGGTTAAGACGATTTTTTCGACGTAACCTGACTTGCCCCATTTTAAGACGCCCATGCGCCATTTTCCCCCTACGCCGGCGCTGTCTGGTCTACGTGGTTTTTTCCCACGCAAACCAGGCAGCGCCGGTCTGATTGCGCCGTCTAACGCCATTCCATAAATACGGCGCCCGCATGGCGCTTCAGAATGGCGTTAGACGGCGCAAAACTTTTTGACGCTAAACTGCGTTAGCGCAGTTTAGCGTCAAAAAGTATAAATATGGGCCTTAATGACCTTGCAATAGAAACTTGCAAGATTAGGAAATAGAATTGTTGAAATAGCTGAATTGAATAACACAAAGGGGGCTTCCGAAGATTAAGTGGTATAAATGTATTAAGGGGTGTGTGAGAGTTATTTGCTTGTGTTAGGTTATTTTTAGGGACATTTAGATTGTGTGGCCGAAGCTGAATGGTTTTATTGTGCATGTGAGCTCTATTGCTTCTATTCAATGTGGCTTTTTGAACTTAACAGTTTACCAGTGGGGTTTCGTCCAACTCGAACCAATGCAGATTCCCCCTCTTTTTCTTGGCTGTGTTACCGGCAATTCGGGCTTCAGCCTTCTGCAGCGTACCTGTGCTCACTCTTTTGGTTTGTAATAAGTTTGAAACTTTGAAATGGTGAAGGGTTTCTGTTAATGATGGGTAACCGTGTCACCCTTCTCCTTGAAATCATCTCATTTTGAATTTTATATGCCCAGTGCTTTCCTTGCATCTGTTTCCATGCGGTAGCTTTATGATTTTCGGTAATTTCTGTTATCGAGCCCTTATCATTGTTTACAAAACACCTCCACAGAGCAGGGTTGCTTTTTATTAATGCATTAATTACTTACCTGTAATTGCATTATTCTGAGTCCTTCTCTCTAGCCTTTAATTCATTACAAGTGAGGCAGTACCTGACTCCCAGACACCAATCACAAGACTATCCCCAAATAAAATCTCCTGCCCTCCATTGCCCCGCCTGTTAATGTCCAAGCTCAAACCAAAGAATAAAAAAAACTCAGTTGTTCTTTGCTTTCTATGAATTAAAGGCAAGGGAGTAGGGCTCGGAGTAATTTAATTATCAGTAAGAAATTAGGGCACCAACCATACATCAAGTGAGAGTTAGTAACCAAAACAAAACAGACAACTGAAGTAGAATGCGCAAAAAAAGATGGGCTTTTATTAAAGAATGAATACACACGCTCTATTACTCCACAGACAACAGCACTTTATATCCTTGCACAGAATAGAGCTCTGTCTCGTCAGGCACCCTATAGTGCTTAATAAATGTGGAAGAGTATGCCCACGCTGCAGCCCTACAGATTTCATGAATCGTGGCTCCTTGCAATTCCGCCATAGTGAAAGACATAATCCTGGCTGATTTTCCTTATACACTTAGCGGAGGAGTCAGGCATGCTGCCAAAAAGCCAGGGCCATGAGCGATTTGACCCATCTACTTAAGGAAGAAGTCGCTTGTTTCTTCCCTTTTCTGGCCAGGCCAAACTTTGTAAACACTGAATCAGTCTTTCTGAATGACTCTACACACTGTAAATAAACCAGAAGAGCTCTCCTGGCATCTAAACAGTGCAGTCTTCTTTTTTCTTCTGATTCTGGATAGGGGTAGAACTCTAGAAGTATCACTTCCTGTTCCCTATGAAAACGGGAATTAATCTTTGGCAAAAAGTAAAGAAAGATCCTCAAAACAACTCTGTCTTGAAAAACCCTGCAAAAGGGATGTTTTTAGGAAAGGGCATCCAATTCCCTTAGCTGCCTTGCCAATGTAGTGACAACCAAGAAAAAGGTGTTGAGAAGGAGATGCTTGCGATCCATACTTCCCAACGTCTCAAAAGGTGGAGACATTAATGCATCCAAGACTAAGGTTAGATCCCAACAAGTAAATATCCTAGACTGAATGAGACAGATATAATTATACCCTTCAGTAGTGTTGACGCAGATATACTAATTAGAAATTATTAATGAATATTTATGTATTTTGATTAATGAAAAGTTTCTAGAGAAATTAATCGTAGAGAAAATAATGTGCACATTTGAAAATGTACCCACGGAGAATGGCAGCCACTTCTATGAAAGTTGAACTAAAAGAACTAAAAATGTGTGATATAATGAACATGTATAAGAATAATGTAGTAGTATATCATATTGAAATGTATAACCTATGTTTTGAACAATGAGAGCATTGACAGAACAGGAGCATGCAACATTTTCGATACCTGAAGAGCCGGATGACGAAGACATCGTACAGTGGACCAATCTATGAACTGAGAAAGAAGAAATATTAGAACTCATAGATTTGAAAAATTAATATTATAGGTTAAAGTCATATCTGCTGATTGACTGACCAATTAGGGATTAGGGGGATGGACTGAAAAACTCTAATAAAAAGTCATGACAAGGGGCTAAAACTTCAGATGAGATGCGGGAGACGAGAGGGAGAATTGATGATGTTAGGAGACGCGGTTCGAGATTCTGTCGTTGGGCTCATACCTTTGAGAGCCTGATGCGTTGCTGGTCTATTGATGACCTGAAGACGAAGACTGACTTTGTTGCTGATCCATTCCGTGGATAGGTAGCTATGACAATGTGAATGATAACTTTGTGCCTTTTCTTCTAGGTACCAACTGAGCTGTTCTATAGTTTTTCTTCTAGCTAGATGTTTGCCAAATTCATATTTTTCTAAATTGTTTTTGCATGAAGTCCCACATGCTGATGCTAATCTTGGTTAGGAAGGTTCTTCCCTGGGTGACGTTGACAGTGACAAATGATTGACAGACAGATTGCTGAAATCTGCTATTAATGTTGTTATATCCATTTTTGTTGGCTTATGCTGAAGCTTTTGAACATATGCTTTCTAAAGTTTTGATAATATTGTGTTATTGGTGGTCACTAATAAACTAATTCTGAGCTTATTAAATAAAGTTTAAGTTAATCAGATGCTTTAGAATTGTAATCAATAGGGAAATAAAAATTGTTAAACGCTTTATCGAGTTGTGGTTATTCATGAAATGATGGTTATAATTGTTTATTGACTGATGATTTTTTTAGTGGTTACTTATTGATTATATTGATTATTGATGCCACTGGTCACTACGTGATTAGGATACTCCATGCGATTCAAAGGGTTAATCGGCCTATACGCGTCCCCTTGTAAGTTTACTTACTAAGGACCAGGCGCACTAGCAGTAGCCATCGTCTGCTCATAAGCTTTTTCATTATTTCCTAAAGGCCCTAATGGCTGCCCACTGGAATTTTTGTTTTGCCACTCTTAATCCCAAATTGTCTCCTTCTTGCACAAACTCAATAATATAAAACAAGCCCACGGTAGATTCTGGTACATCAGCTAGTAAATGAACCCCTATGTCTCTGATAAAGCCAGAGTGTGGAGGGTCATTTCAATGTCTGCAGGGTGACAGCGAGGTCCTCTAACAAACTCTGCTGTCTCATACCCACTCCTTTCAATTCTCAAGCTGTCAATTTGAGTTTTACCAGAGATTCGTGTGTCAAGACAGAGAATAAGAGAGGAGATGGAAGATGTAACTCCGCTTCTCACCCACCTTCATTGATGTCAATAGGGAACCAGTTGCCTCTGGGTCAGGTGGGAGCTATCAAGATAACCTGTGCTCTCTCTCTCTTCTCACTCTCAGTAAAAAAGCTTGAATCAACAGGAGGGGGTGAAAGTCGTATAGGAGTCGTTTCAGTCTTCACCAATTGCCTATGCTATACTTTCCCCTCCTCTTGAGCAGTACATCATGACTTTGGTATTCTCTGCTGAGGCAAAAAGATCTATGATTAGAGACCATATATAAGAACAAGGAGATGAAACATCTTGTGAGGAAGGGTGAAATTGAGAGAGGAAGAGTCTCTCTGCTCAAGAAATCTGCCATCACATTGGCTATCCTCTGACTAAGCACAACCAAGAGGGCTGAGCCTAATGAAATAATTTGTATGCTATCCTGGCCAAAGAAGGGGATTTTGTACCTCCCTGTGTGTTGAGATAAGATTTTGACATCAAATTCTCAATGCAAATCAGAACTCCCTCCCCTCTGATCTGACATTCGAAAAATAGCAAGACTATTCACACTGAACTCCCTCCAATGTTCTTTCAGAGACCAAGAACCCTGCATTGTTTGATCTCCAGCCAACCTCTAAATCCTGTTAGGCGGATATCCATAGTGAGGATCACTGGAGTTGGAGTGGGGGCTAAAAGCATTCTCTTGAGGAGATATCGCGACTTCAGCCACCAACTGAGATCTGTTTTCGCCTTTTGTGTCATCTTGACTCTCGCCCTCAAGTCCATCAGTTAGTCCAGATGAAATCATACCCAGGGAATATGGAAGCCCGTCTCTGCCAAGTCTCCCTGAAGCATGAGAAGCTACATCTGGTGCCTTCTGCAAAAGTAGCTCTCTGATGTGGGACTGAATCTTTACATTCTGTTCTTTAGTGCTTGTCAATATCCCACAGCCCATGCAGAATCTTGATTCTATAAAACATAGATTCCTTGCTGGCTCTAGAGTGGATTTGTCCCAGCTGATAAGAAATCCACGTTTTTTCAAAATTGTCAACATACACTGGATATTGAGAATGGCTAAATCTTGTTAGTGAGCCTGGATCAGCAGGTCTTCTAAATATGGTTGTGTAGGAATATCTGTTTCAGCTGAAGCAGAGCAATCAGGGGAAGTCATACCTTAGTAAATACACTCAGAGATGATTTCAACCCGAGCAGGAGAAACCTGAACTGATAGTGGGAACTTCATACCGCAAGCCTCTGAAACCTCTGGTTTGAATGGCGAATTGAAACATGCATTTAAGCATTCTGCATGGCTACAGACATCAGAAAGTCCCCAGGGCATATCATGGGAATTATTGTCTGTAATATCACCGTACAAAAATGCACATTCCTGATCCATGAATTCACCCATATGAGATATAGAACCGGAGGAATCCTGGTCCTGTGTCACATTTCCAACTGACAACACCACATTGTTGTTATGCTTATCCCTTCCACAACTAGGAAAACACTAACCTGAACTGTTCCAGGATTCTGCAGGGGTGAAGCCGTGACCACGAACAGCCCTGAAGGCTGACACCATGCACACTGCACCGACAAATGTGTACAGGGAGCATCCCCAAGGGAATGGGGATTGGGAAAGAATTAAAAAAGGGAATCATCTGACTTCTTCTCCAAATTGGGTGTGTATCATCTGACTTTCTTGGCTGGCGATCTCCAAGGTTGCACTTTTAGTGGAGCTGAGGATCACTTCTGTTGAGAGTAAGTAGAGGAAAGGTTAAACTCCTTAACTATTACTCTAGCTCACCAGGTTCCACCTGATGCCCACTTCCTAGCTGTGTAGCTTGGCTCCAAATTACCTATTCTGTCGTGGTGTGTTAGTAAGTAGCATTGCTGATAATCAAGCAGCTGTCTCCCAAATGAGCACCTGTTGCTTTCATATTCACTAAAGATACAAGGACTGAGGTAGCCTCAAGATTAGTTACACAAAACCATACAAGTGTGGGTTCCCTTTTAATGAGTTACCTCTTAAGTAGGCTCCTCACTGTGTCTTGATAGTTCTTAAAGTTCAGAGAGGCGCTTTGCCTTCATGGCCCTCTTAGTTCTTTTCTTCTGGCTTAATTGCTGTGGCATTTTGGTTGTGATTGTCTTTGGCTGGTACTCTAACCTAAATACCTAAAAGAAAATCAGCATAAAATCATCCAAAAAGCCTTTTTCCATTTGCTGTGCTAATTTTCCTGGAAAGCACAAACCCATGGTAATTCACTTTACCGAGCAAGTAATGACTGTCTCTTGTTGTATTTGCAGGTGATTGCCTTGAGCAGAAAAATTCAACTCTGGATGTCAGGATTGAAAGTAAATGCCACAAGAGAGTCTGGCCGCAGGATCAGGTAAGAGGTTTCAAGTCTTTAAAAATCAAACAGGACCAAGGAACAAACAGATTCTCTTCTTTGGGAGTCTAAAAGCCAAGCAGTGGCACATGCAGGGGTGGCGAGTTTATACAAGACCCCGCCCTTGATGGTATCCACCCCCCAAAGCCATGCCAGTAGGCAGGATGTCCAGGGGCTGTAGGAAGGAGGCCAACAATAAAACAGCAATGGCTGTAGGAAGAAGGCCAACAATGAAAAAGCAATGGCAGTGGAGCACTATGGGTCAGGAAGAAGAGTATGGGGAGGTGGGGAGGCCAAGATAATGGAAGGAAGAAGGTGGACTGAATCTAAGGTGTCAGGGGACATAACCAGGCAACACAAACAGTGCAGACACAACAGTCCCTTTATCGTCAGTATGAGCAGAAAAGGCCTTAGGCTCGACCACCTCAGTCATGCTTGGATTTCAGATGCAGTCAAGAGAGGTGTCAACTCAGCTGGGGTAGAGATCTCTCCTGTTGATCTCCTGGCTGGGATAGTCCCTTCATCGTCCAAAGAAGAAGACAGCAAATGCTTTCTTTTGGCAGCTCAATTTCTGCTTATTATTTCAACTGACCTCTACCACTAATGACCAAAGAAACTGTCAAATGTATAAATATCCACAGTATGAATAACCCCCTACACAATGGAAATGGACCTTCAAAATCCAAGTGTCAATCAGTTTAAAGTGAATGAACCAATCCATAAAGCTGAAAGCAAAGCATTAACTCCAGATATATGTTCGAGAAATATGTGCCCGGAAGGGCTACTTGCTTCCATGTTTGCAGCTGTGTTCAAGAAGCACAGCTCCAGCTGCTCTGGGGTCGGAAGAACTCCGTCACAGCCTCTCCCTGCTTCCGTCTTTTTGGCTGCTCCACAATTCCTCCCAGCATAATATTCTGCAGCCACCCCAAGGCTAGGAACATTTAGGGGCATAGTTATACTCCATTTGCACCACATTTGCATAATTTCTTTTTACGCAATTTCGGTGCAAAACTAACTCCATATTTATATTTTGACATTAGATACGTCTAACGTCAAAATATTGGCGTTTGCACCATTTTTTAGATGCATGAACCTACCTTGCGTCAATGAGATGCAAGGTAGGCATTCCCGTCTAAACAAATGGTGCTAATCCCATAGCCCCAACTTTATCCCCTGTGCTAAAATGACACACAGGTGGCAGGAGGGGCTAAATAATGGTGCAAAACTTGCTTTGCACCATTATTTAATGCTGGGATCAGACGAGGCGTTAGGGAACCTGTGGACCTATTTCCATGGTTAAACACCATGGAATGGGTCCACAGGTGCCCTCCCCAAGCACCAGGAACACCCCGCCCCCACCAGAGGGACACCGGAGGATAGGGGACCCCATCCCAGTTAAGTAGGGTAAGCATGGGTAAGTATTTTTTTTTTTAATTAAAGTGCCATCGGGGACCAAACTTGGGGCCCCCTGCATGGCACAGGGTGTAATGGCCATGCCCAGGGGACACTGGTCCCGTGTCCTAGCCATTGGTGTCGTTGGCATGACTCCTGTCTCTTCTAAGACAGGAGTCATGATGTATGGATGGTTTTGCGTCAGAAAATTACGCTAGGCTGGTGAGAGGCATTTTTTTTGCCTATAACCAGCCTAACATCATTTTTTGGTGCAAAACCCCCTTCTCCCATAGCGCCACCCCACCTGGCTAACATAATTTTTTTTTAAGCAAGCCCACCCTTTGCACCAGATTGCACCATTCCATAAATATGGCACCCGGCTGGTGCTCAGGAATGGCGCAAGCCGGTGCTACATTTTTTGAGGCAAAACTGCATTAGTGCAGTTTTGCCTCAAAAAGTATAAATATGCCCCTAAGTGTCCCGCTCGTGGCAAAAACAACAATGAAACTTCCTTCTTCTTTTACTCTATTGCATAACGAGGCCCCGCCACCTCTGGCCTAAAGTGAGAGACAGAAACAAACAGGAGGAGTAGCGGGCGGTGGCTTTATTTAGGAGGTGGCCTTGCAATTGGTGTCTGGGAGGCAGGCACGTCTTCACTTGTAGTGAATGCGAAGTGAGGGAGGGGCGTAGGGGTAATGCATATTTTATAGCCTGAAGAGAGCACCATTTCATGTACTAACCATTCACTCATGAGTAGTAGTCCCACAAATTTTAACAGACGAAAATTCTGTATGACCATATTTTCAATCCATTACAATAAAGAAGTACAGTAGTTAATACTCTCACAAATTATGCAACATGTGACTTGTTCTAATAATGAAATTCCTCAAGGTATAAGTATTGATATTTCACTTAAAGGTTTTTAAACTGTAGTTACAACACAGTAATCGTTCTCAGCTCCAGTGCAGCAGAGATAAGCTTTTCGAAAGCCAATCGGTCTCAATGCTAGTGCATCTGCGTTTATTGCCAATTTTTTATGTGCTTTTCTGTCTGGGTTAGGGAATGAATGTGAGATAGATTCAATGGGTAGATGAGTGGATAAGGGAGAAGAACTGATGAATCCCCTAGCTCATCCATTCTTCCCTCAATGAACTCTCATCCATTGACTTACCCAACCGAACACTAACATGTTGACGCACCAATTATTTATATCTAGCTCAATTGGCCAGGCAGGCAATAAGAGGATGCTTATGAAGCTTTTTGTTGTCTATTGATGAAGAGGCCAGCACGTGACGCTGTTACACTTCCTGTGCAAGGGTGGAGAATTGCAACAACTTAAAGAGGATGCTCCTACTTATGTGGACTTCCACCGAATAGCCTTATGATAATAAAGAGAAATGACTCCATAAGTGATGGGCTGCCAGTACTGGCTGGACTGTTCCTATTGGGAGCGGGGTCAAAACTGATTTGGATATGGCTGGGCCCAAACTGGGGTGGCATGGTAGGCAAAAAACAATGGACTAAATGTAGATCTTTGCGACTGGGGGTGAATGTTTGCATTGTTCAGCTTTCCGCCCATCATCTGTTCTTTTTGCTTTTGTCGCTCTAAGAGGGAAGGGTATGCCGAGACGTGGGTCCCTTGCTCACTGCATCACTGCATTCAAGTTAGCCTGGCTGATGAGAGGCGGTACCCCAAAACCGGTCCCAGAATGCTTGATTCTGGTGCAGGGAAGTTTGTTTTTATAATCCATGGTAAATGGATGAAAATTCTCACAAATTCCACTAATTGTTCCTCCTTTTGCATCAGCTTGTCCAAAATGTAATCAAGCATTTGCAATGCAATGGGTCTTGGGTTTGCTCGAGTTAGAGCTAGTAGAGTTGTAAATTCCTAACTGGACTTTTCTTGCCACCTAAATTGAAAATGAAAAATAAAACAGTTGACATATGCAAACCAATTCAAAGCGCCACGGCCGCCATGAGCATGAGTGCGAAATGAGAGACACAAAAAGAAAATTAAGTTTGCTTGCAGTCAAACATAGCGGCAATCATGCAATTATCCATGTAACAGGGCTGATGGCCAAGGAGGTAACAAAACTGCCCCAAGAAGGGACAAACATAAAGCATTTATCAATGATAACAAAGGATTTCTGAAAGGCAAGCCCATGAACGAGTGATTTTGATGGGCGTGATGTGGGCGTGGTTAAAAGCTCACATAGATACCATCACGTCGGAACAGCAGTGGTTGCGCGCTGCTATACTCAACCTAAAAAGGGGAAATGTTCTGCAGCAAAAAATATTTATTTGCTGCAGTGAAGAATGTTAGTAGTTGTGGGTCCAGCACTGTCTGGAGTTTTGGGCAAAGTAATTACCTTTATGAATGATATTTGCGTTAGATTAATTACACTACCTGACACCCTGCAATGCCTGAAAGTAAGTTCTTCAGCAAAAGAGCCTGTGTGTAGTGCCTACCGGCTAGAATGCTAGGAGGTCTAGGAGGATCCTGCAGGCAGACTCCACACACTGTCTACTCGGCTAAAGAAGTTGCGTCCTTGAGCACTGTCGGGGATGCAACCATACTATTGCCCTAATGAAATTACCATTAATGTAAGTACATTGCCAAGCCCTTAGTGCTCCTGAAATCAACTTTGTTGGGTTTTGGGCTCAGTTGTTTTTCACCCACAGGGCTACCCTAATTCTGCTGCACAAGCGAAAAAAACCTGGGGTCCTTTTACCTGTTCGGAAATTTGTCCTGTAATTTTGCAGAACCCTACTCCCGGTGTATTGTGTTTCAGTGGTATAGTCTCTGGCTAAGAAATGAAACTGGCTCTAACCAGATTTAAAAATGAAAGAAAGACATGCCGCTGCTGGTAATGACCGCCCTCCAAACATCATAACACACACCTCCGCAGTCTTTGCAACCAATACGATTCTTCACATTATATTCAGTAGCTTGCAATATTTCATAGCTTTATCTATATATTCAAGGATTCCACGTCGAAATAATTCACAATTTTTTCCACTACACTGGGACCCACTTGCAGATTGTGATGCGGGGACCCTTACATACACATAGCTGCCAAGGTTTCAGATTGCTATGTGTGACATTTTCATAATTTCCGTGTACCGTATTTATCGGCGTATAACACGCACCGGCGTATAACACGCACCTCATTTTAAGAGGACATTTCAGAAAAAAAAACCTTAACATTATATCGGCGTATAACACGCACACATCATTTGCCCCCTATTTTCAGGGAGAAAAAGTGCGTGTTATACGCCGATAAATACGGTAATTATGAGTGACACTTTCTCGTCAGTAAAATCAAGCAATGAAGATGGGGAAAACATATAAATATCAGGAATAACACCAATTTGAACAACTCTAAGAAGATTTTAAAACTGCTGCAAAACACCAATAGTTCACAAAGACTACACTTAGGCCCTGATTCTAAGCTTGGCGGGCGGCGGTAGCCGCCAGCCAAGCGGGAACCGCCAGAAGACCGTACCGCGGTCAAAAGACCGCGGCGGTCATTCTGGGTTTCCCACTGGGCTGGCGGGCGACCGCCGAAAGTCCGCCCGCCAGCCCAGCGGGAAACACCCTTCCCACGAGGACGCCGGCTCAGAATGGAGCCGGCGGAGTGGGAAGGTGCGACGGGTGCAGTTGCACCTGTCGCGAATTTCAGTGTCTGCAAAGCAGACACTGAAATTCTTTGTGGGGCCCTCTTACGGGGGCCCCTGCAGTGCCCATGCCATTGGTGTGGGCACTGCAGGGGCCCCCAGGGGCCCTACGGCACCCCATACCGCCATCCTGTTCCCAGCGGGCGAACCGCCAGGAACAGGATGGCGGTATGCGGTGTCAGAATCCCCATGGCGGCGCAGCAAGCTGCGCCGCCATGGCGGATTCCCATGGGCAGCGGAAAGTCGGCGGTACACCGCCGGCTTTCCGCTTCTGCCCGCGGCTGTACCGCCGCGGTCAGAATGCCCGGCGGAGCACCGCCAGCCTGTTGGCGGTGCTACCGCCAACCTCCGCCATGGCGGTATTTACCGCCAGGGTCAGAATGACCCCCTTAGTCACTATTGTACAAAAATGATCATTAATAGCTGAGTGAGCGACCGCCCCAGGGTGTGGCACACCGCAGCACGCTTTACCTGCGAGTTCACACTTCAGTTACGTCACAGTACAATGCTCCACAGTGGCTCTAGTCACCTCGTCCCCGACCCCATAGCTGCCAAGATTTCACATAGCTTGCGAGTGACATTGCCATGGTTTCAGTTCAGATAAAGTAACATTCAATTGCGCACTGTGTGACACCCAGAGTGACACTTTTTCATGAGTAAAACCAAGCAATTAAGTGCATGGGAAAAGATAAATATCCTTTTGAGCTATCAGAAGTTCTAAAATATACATTGAAACTGCTGGAAAACACCTAAAATGGAAGATCACTATACTACAAACTCTTTCATGATGACGTCTGTAATACTGCTGAATGCTCATGTAGTATTGATATGTGCTGCCTCTTTTGTGTAGTGCCCACTGTTTTGTGGGACAAAAAACAATAAAAAGAAGTAAAAATATAATTTCCACTACGATCTCTCTACTGATAGATATTTATTTACATTTTAGCATCCAGTTATAGGAAATGAAGGTTTGCAGTGGTCAGTAGATGGCGCTGAGGACGTAACTTTGCTACCATCGGATTGAAACAGGGTGAATGTGCTCCTCTGTGCAATCTGTTAATTGCTGTTATCCGCGGTCCACTGCTCTGAGCCAGTTTCACCAAAGGTAGGGTGTCAGGCTGGGGGTTCAGTTACCGCGATACCGTGCAGCTATGGTGGGCATCGGCTGGGGAGCCCAACAGACACACAGACATGGCAGTGCCTGGACTGAGGATACTGCGTCTGACCACCTTTGAGGGATCGGTGTCTGTCAGTGTAGGGTCAACCCTCTGGCAGAAACTGCACTGCGACGAGTCCCCAGGACACTACAGAGCAGTCGCTTGTATTACCAAAAGTTCTCCAAAGAGAAAGCGCCACATACTTGCCTTTACCACTGACCACTTAAGCACTTTTAAAAGGTGTTCCAGAGGTGATTGATGAATACCACTCAAAGTAAACATATACAGAATTGGCATGTTAGAAATGAATAAATACAATTTTGTTTCCAGTCCTGTTACTTATCAGCTCCAGGCCTTTGTAGGCCCTTTGAACAACTAATGAGCAGTAATCTTTCTCTTGGAAAGGTATCCGCCCTAAGGTGGCTCACCTGACAGCTGCATTCCACCGGTGCCTGGGAGTGGGTCTCCAAGCTGAGCACTTCTCTGGCTAGCTTTGTTTACAATCTTGAGCTGCGTGTCTTTGTGATGCTACCAGGGAGGAGGGTGAGGGGCTACAGCTCTGCTGTAAAGATGTGTCAGAGCACATAGAGCCACAGGCAGTTCTCCTAAGGACTTTCTCACCATGGCTCACAGAAGCTTTTGCTTCTTACAGGACCCCCTGGGGCCCTGCATGCTGTTTTACTGGGCACTCCCAAGCAGCAGCAATGCCTTCTTGGGGGTGTAGGCAGCAAGGGTGGTAAAGTTAAACAAGCATTTGCAATGCAATGGGTCTCGCGTTTGCTCGAGTTAGAGCTATTATAATTGTAAATTCCTAACTGGACTTTTCTTGCCACCTAAATTGAAAATGAAAAGTAAAACAGTTGAGATAAGGAAGCCGATTCAAAGCGCCATGGCCACCATGTGTGTGAGCACGAAGGAGGAGATACAAAAGGAAAAAAGTTTGCTTGCAGTCAAACGTATCAGCAAACGTGCAATTATCTACGTAACATGGTCGATGGCCAAGGCAGTAACAAAACTGCCCCAAGGAGGGAAAAACGTAAAGCATTTACCAATGATAACAAAGGATTTTTGAAAAGCCAGCCCGTGAACAAGTGAAAGTTATGGGCGTTCAGTGGGTGTGGTTAAAAGCCCCCAACTAGATGACAACATGCCAGAGCACTTGTGTGCTCGACCTAAACATCCTGCCAGCCCTCCCTGTCATGTGCACTGACAACACTGTGAAGGCTGATCAGCACACACACAGTGCAGGGCCCCTGAGGCCCCACATGGACGATAGGATGCCAGTCCCACACCATCTCTGTGCCTGTATCCAGTACTGCAATGAGAAAATGAATTGCTTACCACTCAGTTCATAGTTATAGTTCGCAGTTCAGTGCCTGCTGTGGAACGCATTATTAAGTAATTCTGTCAAGTGCAGATATATTCTGTGCACTTCACTGTTTTGTGGATGCCTCTCTCCCATTAAGGCTCCAGTGGAGTCCTTTGATGTTGTTGTGAGCTATTCCTTACGTCACACTGGCTTCTAGGGTGGTACAATTCTATTCTATTCTATTCTAGGCAATTCTGTATTCTACCATTCCTTCAAATTAGGCAGAGGCAAAACATGAGATAAACTTGATGTTACTCTTATTATGTGAAATTCACGAAATCACGTTGTTACGCCATACCTCTCAATTATGCGCCGTTTGCCTTAAATGGTCACCACGAATGACCCGTTTGTGGTAAATATTGACAGCATGGGAATGATACAAATGACACAGCACCAGCTGCTGTTATTTGTGTTACTTTTTCTTTTTTTTGCACTATTTCTTTAGCACAAAATGCATCAAAGCTGGACGTGAGGACACATGTCACGTGAAAATACAGCAACAAATGCCAATTTTCACATTATGTGTAATTATGTTTAATTTCATGAAATTTTGCTGAAATTTCACTTAATTACACCAAAGCAAACATGTTCACACCCCTATTTATAATGATATTATTTTTTTGTATGTGACCAATTGATTGAAATTGTGTATGTGTGGTTAGCAGTTAATTTTATTTCTACCTCTTTTCACAACACTAAAAACAAGAGGGTCCTTATTAAACCCTTCTTGTCTGTTGTGATGGCATGTTTCTGCCCTTCCAAGGGCCCCTGTGGGTCATGGGCATTCCCTAGGACATTGTCCTATCTGGTCCAATGTAGAGTCATCATCTGCTGGCCCACCATCTTGCCCCACCCTCCAGACCTTTCATGCCCTCCAAATGTTGACTTACCCCATGCTTGGAGGAGCCTTTAAACACAGGTGAGATATGAACACTCCACTGGACTGAATCAACATATGATTGACAAAGTCTTAGCCCAGTGGGTGAAAAAGGAAGATCGAAGAAAGCAAATGGTTGAAAGGACAGATCCAGAGCACTCTCCGTGTATAGTATATGCAATAGATCTTTGTTAGAAATGGGGTCTTTGGTTGGCAGTCAGGTTACCCCCTGTCCAAGCAAGGACCCTCACTCTAGTAAGGGTAAAAGAGAATCACCCCAGCTAACCTCTGCTTACCCCCTTGGTAGCTTGGCATGAGCCGTAGACTTAACTTCAGAGTGCTAGGTGTAAAGTATTTGTACCAACACACACAGTAACTTAATAAAAACACTACAAAATGACACAACACATTGTTTAGAAAAATGAAACTATTTATCTAAACAAAACAAGACCAAAATGAAAAAATCCACAATACACAAGTCAAGTTATCAATTAAAAGCAAAAAGAGTCTTCATGTAGTTTTAAACACACACTAACACTGTTAGCGTAAAAATGCACCTTGGGTGCGTCAAAAATAACCCCGCACGGGAGAGTGTGCATCAAAAAGGGCTTGTGATGTGTCGATTTCACTCACAAGCCAAACCTTGCATCATTTCTCCTTTCGTTGGGTCGGGCACGTCGTTTCTTCTCTCCGCAGGAGAGCGATGCGTCGATCTGGTCAGCACTCTCAGGTCTGGGCAGGCCTTGCATCGTTTTTACATGCCCAGCGGTGTTTGCATCGAAAATCCAGCCGCACGATGATCCGAAAACCACGCAGCATGGTTTGCGATCTCACCAGCCTCCGTCAGCGATTCTGCGTGTCATTTCACCAGCTCCATGCATCGATCTTCGGGTCGCGTTGCAGGAGAGCGTCGATTTTCAGCCGCAAAGCAGGCGGCGCGTCGATTTTTCAGCCGCAGATCAGATTTGTGTCGATCTTTTCCCCGCACGGCGTTCTGTGCGTGGATTTCTTCCTCTTAGGCTGCCAGCTTCTCCTTTCAGGGTCCCAGGAACTGGATGGGCACCACTTGGCAGAGTAGGAGTCTCTCCAGAGACTCCGGGTGCTGGCAGAGAGAAGTCTTTGCTGTCCCTGAGACTTCAAACAACAGGAGGCAATCTCTAAATCAAGCCCTTGGAGATCTTCACAAGATGGAAGGCACACAAAGTCCAGTCTTTGCCCTCTTACTCTGGCAGAAGCAGCAACTGCAGGATAGCTCCACAAAGCACAGTCACAGGCAGGGTAGCTCTTCTTCCTCAGCTATTCTCCAGGCAGAGGTTCCTCTTGGTTTCCAGAAGTGTTCTAAAGTCTGTGGTTTTGGGTGCCCTTCTTATACCCAATTTATCCTTAGAAGTACGCCTACTTCAAAGCAAAGTCTCTCTTGGATGTGAAGTCCTGCCTTGCCCCAGGCCAGGCCCAGACACTCACCAGGGGGTTGGAGACTGCATTGTGTGAGGGCAGGCACAGCCCGTTCAGGTGTGAGTGACCACTCCTCCCCTCCCTCCTAGCACAGATGGCTCATCAGGAAATGCAGACTACACCCCAGCTCCCTTTGTGTCACTGTCTAATGTGAGGTGCAACCAGCCCAACTGTCAAACTGACCCAGACAGGGAATCCACAGACAGGCAGAGTCACAGAAATGGTATAAGCAAGAAAATGCTCACTTTCTAAAAGTGGCATTTTCAAACACACAATTTTAAAATCAACTTTACTCTAATGGAAACTATTGAGGTGAAAGTAAAAGTGTGCTCAAACCTTTTTAGTGGGTACCTTTGAACAGAGTAGTGGCCCCTTCTCACAGCGATCTCTTCTCACATTTGCTACTTGTGTTGGGTGTGTTTACTTCTCTACATCGGGCCCAGCTGCATATAACTGTTATGGTAACTGGGCCTTGTCCACTTATAGTCATCCTCGACATGCAAATATTTGATTGACTGACCAAGACCAACTGCTCCTTAAGAGTCGACTTTGACATGTGACTGGTTTAACTGGAATAGGTACAGCATCAAGATGGTGATCTTGGAGTAGCCATGCGTGATGTAGGTTCAAAATTGTTTGGTACTTTGAAACCTATAGAAGAGGATGAGTGTGTCTGACTAGTACATCCTCAAAAATCCTCTAGGAGGCTGAGCAGCCTGTTCTCTATCTATTACTCTAGGTGGGGTGACAGGAGGCAGATTAAGTGATTACTTATTTTATCCGATGGTGTACGAGAAGGGAGAAGACCAAAATAAACAAGCTTGGATGCTCTCAGTTAAAATATTAATTGGGATCTCTCTGTTTTCCTTTCAGAATACGATTATCTTGCCTAGCAGCAAGTATTAGGGAGAGGTCCATGCTTGTCTTTGCAATTATTTATCAATAATCTTCATTACTCTGAGTCAAAGTCTTTCTAATTACAGTCCAACATCCGGTCTGCCTGCCCATTGGTTATAGTTCTCCTAATGTGCATGATCTTACTTGGGGTTTTACAATAGATTAATGGGACATAGGGGCTCAAATGTAATATTCCTACTGCAATGGAACACTGCATTAACAGCATGCCTGCATTGTGCAAATGATAACATTTGTGCAGCGCCATATTTACAAGCGGTCCAGTGTTTCTGATGTCATCATTTGCACTTAGGCAAAAACAGTCTGTTTTTCAGGGTGCTCAGGCTTTTTTGTATGGTTTAAAGGAGAACCAGAGCTGTTTAGTATGAGGTTTTAGTTCAGGTACACTCTTGCATCCAAATTCCGATGCAGAGACACCCACACAAAGCTAAGCTGAAGAAAATCTGTGATTTTGTTTAAATCATATATTTTATACATTGGTATAATGGGTATGTGTTGCTTGACCCCACGTGTTTGATTGATTTCATGTGATGTAAGGATATGGCGAAAAGCCACATTGTGCTACTTTAGTTGATCTACCATTAGAATCAAATTCCAATAGTCTTTCTGTTGGTCCACCAAAGACATACTTCAGTTTCATAAATTAGAGGAACTTCATGAAGGTCAACTTTCGGCACTACAAACTTTCAATGCACGAAAGTTTATTAAAACTGCTGATTTTGCTACTTTTTACCCCCATTTATACCAATTTGCACCTCTTAGCATCACAAACGCACCCAAGCAAGCCTTTAGTAGATCTTGGCCAGGTGGTATATGTTTTTGTGGAGCCAAAGAAAAAAGAAAGAGCAGCAACTAGTTACTAAAGTTTCTAGGAAAAGAGCCTTTCTTTTGTTGGAGAAGAGTGAGGTGACTATATCCAAAATAAAGGTGTGGCCTCAAAGAGTAAAGGATTTGACCACTGAGATCTGAAATTGAAATCGAAATTAAATTAAAATGAAGATTGCTGGTAAGTAAATCAATTATATCACTGAAATACTATGCAACCAATGCCACATTGGCTGCTTTCACTTCGAATTTTCATAAATATAGACTTGAAACAGACTTATGATTGTTGGTGGTCGAACAATTTCGCTTGAATGTGGAACACATAAAATGCACCTTCTGGACTTTTGCATGCACAGCTGATAGACTTTGAGAGTGTTTTCACAGACTACAAGGCAAACAGATGTGGTTAACCAGTAACAAAATATTATGTACTTCTAAAGCTTTGCCTGATATTTTGTAGATGCAGAAATCAGAAAAACTAGCAAATATGCATGTATTTTCACTTTTCCATTCTTGGGAAACAAATGCCCAGGACTAGCAATGATAAACATGTACTGTAGAAAGTTTCCTTACCTGTGGTTTCTGTCAGCAAATTACATCACTAGATGTGCGCGAGAGGTACAGCAGTGGAATCCAGTGTACAAATGTGTGCCTTTGGTGAAACAAGGAGAGAATTTTGCAATTATTTTTAAATTAGTCTGTTATACTAGAGGGAAAGAACATTGTGCACAAAAATAAATTCATTAACAAATCAGAAGAATAATCAATAATACCACACTGTTGGATTAGCTTGAAAAGAGTCATATCGATAAATGGAAAACAAACTTCCGTTTTGCAGAAAATACTGACTTTTTGTTATTTTGTGAAGATAAACTTCTGGTTCGATAAACATATCCTTACTTCAGCATGATTTCATACCACTTTTGGAGTGCTCCAGATATTTGAAGAGTTTACTGATTTGCCTCACCGGCAGATAGAACATAAATGTTTCTATGTTCACATTAAAAAACGATCACTTTTTAGAAATGTGTGTCTATGTACAGATTTATTCTAAGGTGAAATGCTTCCACGTTAGAGAAATACAGTTTTTGAATTTTGAAGAAACTGTATTATATTTTACATTATATTGGTTACATGACATACATACCTAACTGTTTCATGGCTTGGCTCGTGTATGGAATCTTAGAGCTGTTGGAGTGTAGTTTTATAATCAAAATTAACATGAAAAGTTTGCGAATTAATGTATAATGATGCTGCATAGAAAATGTATTAATGTACTTTTACTAAACGTGTGTTTGAAATGTACCCACGGTGAGTGGCCACCAACGTATACGATGATAATTGAATCTGACTAATAATGAAATATGAATGTACTAATGCATGATTTTGTATTAGTATTAAGAGTTATATGTTAAGGTTTTGCTAATTAATCACTAGGCCTTAATTAGCATGAGTGGGGCCTAGCTGCCGGTTTCATATTAAATGTGTTTTTCTAACGTGCAACGTGCTGACTTGCTGAAGGACATGTAGCTGTATTTTTCCAGAAAACTAGAAGATATGTGTAACTGTAGTAAATTCTTTCTCATGAGACTCGACTTGCTCAAGGAGACATTCTTGCCGAATGCAACAGTGTAAACTTGCAACAGGTACAAGGTCGCCTCAACTGGTATAGACAATGGAACTACTGACTGGGTCTATGAGAGGACTGCGAGAATATGAAATTGTACCTGACATTCTACCTGCTGGAGACGTCAATTACAAAAGCCAATAAACTAAGTGAGAACTGTTGTGAGGTGACGACCTTAATGAGGCGACAAGTAAATCATTGGATGGATATAATGGCGCACTACAACTTGCCCAATTGGAAATTAGGGGACTGTACAACAAGTTTGATATATTCGTAGGACACAAGGAGAAATCAGCCATTACGTGCCTTTGCTATTGCCTAGACACTTTGCCACTCTGTTTAAAGACTTTGGCCCTCATTCTGACCCTGGCGGTCTTTGACCGCCAGGGCGGAGGACCGCGGGAGCACCGCCGACAAGCCGGCGGTGCTTCAATGGGGATTCCGACCGCGGCGGTAAAGCCGCGGTCGGACCGGCACCACTGGCGGGGTCCCGCCAGTGTACCGCGGCCCCATTGAATCCTCCGCGGCGGCGCAGCTTGCTGCACCGCCGCGGGGATTCTGACCCCCCCTACCGCCATCCAGATCCCGGCGGTCGGACCGCCGAGATCCGGATGGCGGTAGGGGGGGGTCGCGGGGCCCCTGGGGGCCCCTGCAGTGCCCATGCCACTGGCATGGGCATTGCAGGGGCCCCCGTAAGAGGGCCCCTAAATGTATTTCACTGTCTGCTGCGCAGACAGTGAAATACGCGACGGGTGCAACTGCACCCGTCGCACAGCTTCCACTCCGCCGGCTCGATTCCGAGCCGGCTTCATCGTGGAAGCCTCTTTCCCGCTGGGCTGGCTGGCGGTCTGAAGGAGACCGCCCGCCAGCCCAGCGGGAAAGTCAGAATTACCGCCGCGGTCTTTCGACCGCGGAACGGTAACCTGACGGCGGGACTTTGGCGGGCGGCCTCCGCCGCCCGCCAAGGTCAGAATGAGGGCCTTTGCGGTTTATCTCTTCGAACCATCCTTACTTTGCCTTGCCCGATTCATACTTTTCCTCCTTATGAGGGAAGTGTCCCTTATTGCCCGTCTTGCTGAACTTTGCTGTGTTTTCTGGCTGATGCGAATCAACTGATGTCCTGATGACGAAGACTGACTCTGTATGCTGACCCACTACGAAGGGTAACTATATGATGAGGAAATTGTAATTGTCTGTTTGCCTTTTCTTTCTAGGTACCAACTGCTTCCTTTTGATAGAGACCATAGTTAGATGTTTTCTAAATTTGTGTAGCTAAATTGTTTTGCATGAAGCCCAACATGCCAATGCTAATTCGAGGTTAGTTAAGGAGCTCACTAAACGGACGCAAGTAGACAAATGACTGAATAATCACAAAAGGTGTGGGGTAGTAGGAACAGGGGGTAAGACTGGGTTAGTCTTTACCCAGTTCCTGGTTGCATTAGGTTGCTTGATAGGGGGTGCTGTGTTGCCCTACAGGAGTAGCAGGGGATTTTCCTTTACGGACTCGGTGGTCTCACACACATAATAGTGTCTTGCTTCATCATATGACCACCTAGCCCCACCTAAGTAAGATGATACTACTCAGGCGGACTCGACCTCTGGTTAAAAGAACCAGAGGGAGTGCTGAAATTGAATTGACTGGATAGTTACAGTGATCCAGAGGGGGTGAATAATAAAATTACCTAACATGTCACCGGTGGCTCTTGTTAGTTTTAATGGTGGTGCATGTTGGTAAGACTAAAACTAAGGGGAAAGGCTCGTTAGAGGATAATGTCTCTTGGAGTCTAAAAGGGGTTGAACATGACCAACATGTTTCTGCCCTCACTAAGTGCTGGTGGGTCAGGGGCATTCGTCAGGGTCGGAGCACCTGTAATAAGTGCGGTGCTCAAAGTGAAAGTATGTGTCCTACCTGAACAGGTAGTTCACGGTGGGGTAGGCCTATAGTAATTGATAAATAAATCACAATTAATTCAGAGTGACAGAGAGGTGGCAAACCACAGCACACGACACAGCAATCAGTGAGAAAATGAAAAAATGCACTCACACATGCATGCAATTGTGACTTACCCCGGAGCTGGGGGCGTATTGCCTCTGGTCTGGCTAGAACCGGGGGGGGGGGGGTTTCCCTTGTAGTCACACTCTGAGGAGATTAAGGGTTTAGCAAGAGGGGACAAGGGGAAGAAAGAGAGCTAAGGACGCATAGTGTGCTAGCAGAAAGGAGGAAACTGCGCAGGGTGCGCTACAGTCAGGGGGAAGCCAATAGGGCATGTTAGTGAGGTAAGGAAAGGGCAAGGGGTGAAAAGGTAAAGAGAAAGATCTAGGTAAGGAGAGAGAGAGAAGGAATGTCACAGTGAAAAAAAGAAAGAAAAAGAAGAAGGAAGAAAAGGAAAAAAGGAAAAAGAAAGAAAGCAGAGGAAATACAGATAGAAGAGGCTACCAGAAGGATGACCGGTAGCAATGAAAGGAAAAGAAAATGAAGATTTCCTGGGCCAAAATAGCCCACACTTACCACGCCAAAGGGAATACCATGGGGGGTACCTACGTGCCGGAGCCAGGCCGCTCTGGTACTGTCTGACCGGCTTGCCAGGTCTTTATGAGGAGCTCAAGCCAATCGATGCGGAGCTGCAGAGGTCAGGGGCGGTGCCCGGTAGTTACACTCAGGTGTGCTGAGCGTCGAAGAACCCAGTGCGTCGGGAAAAGCCGCGCCCCCTCGGGGGCTGTGCGGGGTGCGGAGCCTCAGGGGCCCCGATTAGTCTAAGTAAAGCGCACCACCCCGCGGGGGCACCCGGATACGGGGCCCCGCGGGGAGCGTCGCGTATGGTGACAGTGAGGAGGAATAGGACGCCCCGCCCGCGGCGCGGCTAGCGCGCACGGGCGACCGTCCTGCAGTGACGCGTCTCGCAATGCGCGGCGCGCCACTGGACCCGTGGGACTCTGGGGAAGTGAGTCCCACGGGGGGAAAAGGGCCTGGTCGTCCAAGGAGGGCGACCAGGAGAAAGAAAAGAGAGAAAAAGAACGGGAAGGGGGAAAGAAAGGGGGGGGGAAACAGGGGAAGAGGGGGAACACTAAAGAGGGGGGAAAAACAATAAAAGAGAGGAAGGGAGAGAAAGAGGAGAAGAAGGGAGACTGGCAATGCGGGACTGAGGGCGGGGAACAGCGCTGGGGCTAAAATAGAAAGACGGGGTAAAGGAGAGGACGAAGGGGAAGAGAGCAGAAGGGTAGGGGGGAAGAAAGAAAGAAAGCGAGGAGAAAGTGGAGGGGGGGAAAAAAAGAAGGGGGGGGAAAACAAGGAAAGCCTGGGAAGAAAAAGGGAAAGAAAGACAGAGGGAGATGAAATGAATAGAAAAAAAGGAAAGAAAGAGAGGAGAAAGTGGGGGGGGGGGGAAAGGGGGGGAAAAAAAGAAAAGCCTGGGAAGAAGAAGGGAAAGAAAGACCGAGGGAGATGAAATGAATAGAAAAAAGGGGAAATTATTAAAAAAAGGGGGGGCTTTAAAGCAGGGAAGGGGAGAGGAGGTTATGGACAGAGAAGGCAGGAAGGATAAGACGAGGGGGGGGAAAGGAGGGGGAAAGAAGAGGAAGAAAAATATGGAAAGAAAGGAGGGAGACAAACCCCAGGGGCGGGGGTTGGGGGGAATCCAGATGATGTTTAGAAAATAGAAAAGAAAGAAAAGGAGGGGGGGAAAAAAACAAAAAACAGGGGGGGGGGGGGGAAGGGTGAAAGAACGACAATGGCTAGTCTACTAGGGGTGGGGGGAACTGCTCTGGTAGGTCAGGTAAGGTTATGATACACAAGTATGAAAATTAATAGGTCCCGCAATGGGGATAAGCAGGGTTCGAGGAATGTCAGTCAAGTTATCTAATACTAGATATAATCCTAGGTGAGTTGTCATCGAACAGAGGTCTCATTTTTGGTATTTTAAGTCATCAGCATAGAGCTGACCATTGAATATTGTCATTTAGTCCTAGGGTGTCTGTTCGCAGCCTCCAAATCCATCTCTGTTCATACATTAGGAGCTTGTGTTTGGCATTGATTGCTGTGGATTTAAGTTGATCCAGTACCACCCACTGCATATCATCAGGATGGTGATTGTTGGAGATATAGTGCTCTGTGAGTCTTGTGGCATCTCTTTTGCACCGGATGGTGCTTCTATGCTCGCAGATGCGTGTGCCCACTCTTCGTGTCGTCATCCCAATGTATTTCTTGTCACAAGGGCATGTGATCATATACACCACATTTTTACTGTTGCAGTTCGTTAGTTGCCTAAGCTCCCAGGGTGTTTGTAATCCCAAGTCAAGTGTGAGGGTTTTCTTAGTAAAGGTGCAAACACTGCAATTGCCGCAAGTGTAATGTCCTTTGGGAGGGGGAAGGTCCCAGAGGGTCTTCTGTCTGCTTGTGGTGGGATTTATCCGAGGGCGGGTGTGCACGATCATATCCCGGATGCTTTTTGCCTTTCTGTAGGCATTCATGGGGATCTCAAAAGGGAGACCACCAGAGGTGAGGATTTTCCAGTCTTCATTTATTATCTTTTTGATCATGTTGGACGCTGGGTTGAATGTGGTCACACAGATCAAGGGGTTCCCCTTACTGCTTCGACTGCTTGGGTGCAGTAGAGTCTCTCTAGGGCTCACACGGGCCCGTTTATCTGCTCTCCTCAATAGGTGATCCGGGTATCCTCTTGCTCGAAGTTTGCCACTAAGTAGTTGAGCATGCTTTTTGTAGTCCGTTAGTTCCGTACAGTTCCGTCTAAGGCGGAGGTATTGCCCCACTGGGAGGTTTTCCCTGAGGGAGCGTGGATGAAAGCTCTGAAACTGGAGGAGAGTGTTCCTATCAGTGGGCTTGTAATACACTTCTGTTATAAGGGAGCCATTTCTCTCAGTTATTAGTAGGTCGAGAAAGGAGACTGCCGGGTTGCCTACTGTGGCTGTGAATCTTAGAAAGGGATTAAGGGTGTTAAGCCACGTGATGAAGATGGTTGCTTCTTCCCTTGTACCTCTCCAGATAATCAGGATGTCATCGATATATCTTTTCCATAACCTGATATGGTTGATATATGGGTTTTCTTCGGTAAGTACCATTGCTTTCTCGAAGTGATCCACGTATAGGCATGCCAGGCTGGGTGCAAAGGTGCTCCCCATTGAGGTGCCCTGGATCTGTAAGAAGAAGTTCTTGTCGAACTCAAAGAAATTTCTGGTGAGAGCTAAACTGATAGGAACACTCTCCTCCAGTTTCAGAGCTTTCATCCACGCTCCCTCAGGGAAAACCTCCCAGTGGGGCAATACCTCCGCCTTAGACGGAACTGTATGGAACTAACGGACTACAAAAAGCATGCTCAACTACTTAGTGGCAAACTTCGAGCAAGAGGATACCCGGATCACCTATTGAGGAGAGCAGATAAACGGGCCCGTGTGAGCCCTAGAGAGACTCTACTGCACCCAAGCAGTCGAAGCAGTAAGGGGAACCCCTTGATCTGTGTGACCACATTCAACCCAGCGTCCAACATGATCAAAAAGATAATAAATGAAGACTGGAAAATCCTCACCTCTGGTGGTCTCCCTTTTGAGATCCCCATGAATGCCTACAGAAAGGCAAAAAAGCATCCGGGATATGATCGTGCACACCCGCCCTCGGATAAATCCCACCACAAGCAGACAGAAGACCCTCTGGGACCTTCCACCTCCCAAAGGACATTACCCTTGCGGCAATTGCAGTGTTTGCACCTTTACTAAGAAAACCCTCACACTTGACTTGGGATTACAAACACCCTGGGAGCTTAGGCAACTAACGAACTGCAACAGTAAAAATGTGGTGTATATGATCACATGCCCTTGTGACAAGAAATACATTGGGATGACGACACGAAGAGTGGGCACACGCATCTGCGAGCATAGAAGCACCATCCGGTGCAAAAGAGATGCCACAAGACTCACAGAGCACTATATCTCCAACAATCACCATCCTGATGATATGCAGTGGGTGGTACTGGATCAACTTAAATCCACAGCAATCAATGCCAAACACAAGCTCCTAATGTATGAACAGAGATGGATTTGGAGGCTGCGAACAGACACCCTAGGACTAAATGACAATATTCAATGGTCAGCTATATGCTGATGACTTAAAATACCAAAAATGAGACCTCTGTTCGATGACTACTCACCTAGGATTATAACTAGTATTAGATAACTTGACTGACATTCCTCGAACCCTGCTTATCCCCATTGCGGGACCTATTAATTTTCATACTTGTGTATCATAACCTTACCTGACCTACCAGAGCAGTTCCCCCCACCCCTAGTAGACTAGCCATTGTCGTTCTTTCACCCTTCCTTCCCCCCCCCTTGTTTTTTTTTTTTTTCCCCCCCTCCTTTTCTTTCTTTTCTATTTTCTAAACATCATCTGGATTCCCCCCAACCCCCGCCCCTGGGGTTTGTCTCCCTCCTTTCTTTCCATATTTTTCTTCCTCTTCTTTCCCCCTCCTTTCCCCCCCCTCGTCTTATCCTTCCTGCCTTCTCTGTCCATAACCTCCTCTCCCCTTCCCTGCTTTAAAGCCCCCCCCTTTTTTTAATAATTTCCCCTTTTTTCTATTCATTTCATCTCCCTCGGTCTTTCTTTCCCTTCTTCTTCCCAGGCTTTTCTTTTTTTCCCCCCCTTCCCCCCCCCCCACTTTCTCCTCTCTTTCTTTCCTTTTTTTCTATTCATTTCATCTCCCTCTGTCTTTCTTTCCCTTTTTCTTCCCAGGCTTTCCTTGTTTTCCCCCCCTTCTTTTTCCCCCCCCTCCACTTTCTCCTCTCTTTCTTTCTTTCTTCCCCCCTACCCTTCTGCTCTCTTCCCCTTCGTCCTCTCCTTTACCCCGTCTTTCTATTTTAGCCCCAGCGCTGTTCCCCGCCCTCAGTCTCGCATTGCCAGTCTCCCTTCTTCTCCTCTTTCTCTCCCTTCCTCTCTTTTATTGTTTTTCCCCCCTCTTTAGTGTTCCCCCTCTTCCCCTGTTCCCCCCCCCCTTTCTTTCCCCCTTCCCGTTCTTTTTCTCTCTTTTCTTTCTCCTGGTCGCCCTCCTTGGACGACCAGGCCCTTTTCCCCCCGTGGGACTCACTTCCCCAGAGTCCCACGGGTCCAGTGGCGCGCCGTGCATTGCGAGACGCGTCACTGCAGGACGGTCGCCCGTGCGCGCTAGCCGCGCCGCGGGCGGGGCTTCCTGTTCCTCCTCACTGTCACCATACGCGACGCTCCCCGCGGGGCCCGTATCCGGGTGCCCCCGCGGGGCGGTGCGCTTTACTTAGACTAATCGGGCCCCTGAGGCTCCGCACCCCGCACAGCCCCCGAGGGGGCGCGGCTTTTCCCGACGCACTGGGTTCTTCGACGCTCAGCACACCTGAGTGTAACTACCGGGCACCGCCCCTGACCTCTGCAGCTCCGCATCGATTGGCTTGAGCTCCTCATAAAGACCTGGCAAGCCGGTCAGACAGTACCAGAGCGGCCTGGCTCCGGCACGTAGGTACCCCCCATGGTATTCCCTTTGGCGTGGTAAGTGTGGGCTATTTTGGCCCAGGAAATCTTCATTTTCTTTTCCTTTCATTGCTACCGGTCATCCTTCTGGTAGCCTCTTCTATCTGTATTTCCTCTGCTTTCTTTCTTTTTCCTTTTTTCCTTTTCTTCCTTCTTCTTTTTCTTTCTTTTTTTCACTGTGACATTCCTTCTCTCTCTCTCCTTACCTAGATCTTTCTCTTTACCTTTTCACCCCTTGCCCTTTCCTTACCTCACTAACATGCCCTATTGGCTTCCCCCTGACTGTAGCGCACCCTGCGCAGTTTCCTCCTTTCTGCTAGCACACTATGCGTCCTTAGCTCTCTTTCTTCCCCTTGTCCCCTCTTGCTAAACCCTTAATCTCCTCAGAGTGTGACTACAAGGGAAACCCCCCCTCCCGGTTCTAGCCAGACCAGAGGCAATATGCCCCCAGCTCCGGGGTAAGTCACAATTGCATGCATGTGTGAGTGCATTTTTTCATTTTCTCACTGATTGCTGTGTCGTGTGCTGTGGTTTGCCACCTCTCTGTCACTCTGAATTAATTGTGATTTATTTATCAATTACTATAGGCCTACCCCACCGTGAACTACCTGTTCAGGTAGGACACACACTTTCACTTTGAGCACCGCACTTATTACAGGTGCTCCGACCCTGACGAATGCCCCTGACCCACCAGCACTTAGTGAGGGCAGAAACATGTTGGTCATGTTCAACCCCTTTCAGACTCCAAGAGACATTATCCTCTAACGAGCCTTTCCCCTTAGTTTTAGTCTTACCAACATGCACCACCATTAAAACTAACAAGAGCCACCGGTGACATGTTAGGTAATTTTATTATTCACCCCCTCTGGATCACTGTAACTATCCAGTCAATTCAATTTCAGCACTCCCTCTGGTTCTTTTAACCAGAGGTCGAGTCCGCCTGAGTAGTATCATCTTACTTAGGTGGGGCTAGGTGGTCATATGATGAAGCAAGACACTATTATGTGTGTGAGACCACCGAGTCCGTAAAGGAAAATCCCCTGCTACTCCTGTAGGGCAACACAGCACCCCCTATCAAGCAACCTAATGCAACCAGGAACTGGGTAAAGACTAACCCAGTCTTACCCCCTGTTCCTACTACCCCACACCTTTTGTGATTACTTAGTTTCTTTTGGGAGGCGGTGTGGGTTAGCCTTGCTTCCCTTGCTCTCTTTCTGTGTATTTGACAAATGACTGAATCCATGCTTTGTTGGATAATGCGTTAATGATACTCTGCTAAGATTAACCCATGTTGCCTTTGTGCTTTGTTCTAAAGTTTATGATTTTTGCTTTGAAAAAATCTTATTCGAGTTGCCATATTATAACCGTGTTGATGTGGTTTATGGTTTTGAGACTAATAAACTTGCCAGTAGAGTGTAATCAATAGGGAATAAATATAATAAATCTCACAAAATATTGTGTGGTTATTCATGACTAAAAGGTCTTGGTGTGAATTGATTCTTACTTATGCCATTATCCAAATTGAATTGATTTGTTATAGTGAGTATTGATGATGTTATTGATCTATTGATTGCTATGTTGATTAATTGTCTCGTCCTGAGGTGTCTTTCATCAGGGTCAAAAGATTCATTGGCCTAAAACGAGTCTCAGACTAGTTAATTATCTAAGACGGGACGTGTGATCAGTTCCAATCTAAACATTTGGATCGGCTCGGCTCAGCTTGCACAATTAATTTGTTGGAGCACCCACCTCTGTCTGAAACTTGGGCTTAGTACATGGGGCAGTCAGTCACTTGATTAAATGATTTATAGAAGGTAAGGATTGGAAACGTGAAACACTACCTACATGCACCGATTTGCCAACTGTGCCATCAAGGGTCCTCGTAGAAGAGACGATAAAGGATGTGCATAGTGAAAATACATTTAAAATGAGTGATCAAAGGGTAGGGACTTCAGGCCCTTGTGTTGCACATGGCCGAAGTCATGAGTTCTCAGGGAGAACTACAGGTGGGATGGGCAGGGATGTAGCACTGTCAGGGTGTTTAGGGTGTAACATCCCCCAAATGCATTCTTGGCTTGGTAATTGGGTTTGGGGGCTCTGAGACAGGCTGGCTATGTCTGTATCTGTTTTTCTCATCAATCTCATTTTGCTTCTAGTGGGTCAAATATTTGTTTATTAGTTAATAAAAACCATGAAACCGTATAAGTCATCCCTATCCATAGATTGATCCAAAGCATTATAACCTTTAATATTACAGAATACATGCCCCACTTTATTTGGCTGGTTTACAAATATAAAACATGGTTACAATTATAATTGAATAGTAAGAGGACAAAGTCTATACAGTGGACACATAAACCCCTCTGATGGCTGTTAATAGATGCAAACATCATTACAATCGTGATTACAGCGACATATGAGCCCCGTGAGCACCTCGTATGACTGTTTGTAGACAACGCCATTGGGGTTACAAATTATGCTTATAGCTTTTAACTTGATCATTTTTCGGAGTGGAAACATAAATGTATATAGTTACTGGTTCAGACACTAAATCATAAATCTGCCCCCACCGGCACACTCCTTGTATGTGTGTAAATGTACTACTTTTTGGAATTCAGAAACACTGGCAGTAGTAGTCTTGGAAAGCTGCGTTAGTCTTTTCAGGCATACTACTGGCAGTCAAAACCCCAAAAGGTGATGGGATGAACGCTTGCAAATAGTGTAACCAGTGGCAATATCACGGGGTAGCATTTTAATACCAACAACTTCATGCAGGCTTAGTTATAGGAGGAAATGTTGTATTGTAATTGCATTTATGTAGTGCTTACTCATACTGACAAGGCGCTGAAACATTTTATGCCAGGCAGCACCTTGCTCCAGAACCCAAGGTCAGTAGTAAGTATGAACATTTACAGAATGTTGTCAAGTGCCTGGAGCATATTTATTAGCATTAGACACAACGGAAAAATAAATAAATAAGGATTTACATAACTCCCCTAAGCCCCTTCGCTGTACTTGAAATGTTTCCTTCCTCTTGAAACCCTGCCCTTCCCCGGAACAACCCCAGAAAACATTTCCAGCTGTATGCAAAGCAGGCTGGGAGCTGTGCCAGACGGCACTCTGGGCCCAGGCCGCCCTCGGGCTGTTTACTCTTGGCCGCCGCGGAAAACTACAGCAATACTTTGTTCAGTGACATCTGAAAGCGAGGCCGCTTTCCCTCCTGTTGTGGCCCTGTTTACAGCTACAGTTTCTAAGGCCTTCTCGAGTGCAGAGAGAGGAGCACCACGAGCCGAGAGACGCAACAGATTTTCCTCTCACTATAAAAAATAATACCCAGTAGCTTAAAGTCATCCCAAAAAAATAGTTCAGTGAAAATCACATGTGCTGCCTCGAGAAGCTATTTAAACGATCAAGTTAAATGTCAAATAAGACTTTCACCACTAAAATCCATGACACTGAATTAACAAAGGTCTATTTGATCACATTGCTCTAAACAAAGCGTTATGCAGTAAAAGTAAAGCGGTAAAAAAAACAAGCATTTGCAATGCAATGGGTCTTGCGTTTGCTCACGATAGAGCTATTAGCGTTGTAAATTTCTAACTGGACTTTTCTTGCCACATAAATTGACAAATCTAAAGTAAAACAGTTGACAGAAGCAAGCTGATTCAAAGCGCCACGGCCACCATGAGCTGGTGTCACAACCACCATAAGCGTGAGCTCGAAGGAGAGACACAAAAAGAAAAAGAAGTTCGCTCGCAGTCAAACATGTTGGTAAAAGTGCAGTTATCCAGGTAACAGGGTCAATGGCCAAGGCGGAAACAATCCTGTCCATGGAGGGACAAATGTAAAGCATTTGCCAATGATAAATAAGGATTTTTGATAGGCAAGCCCACAAACGAGTGAAAGTGATGGGCATGAGGTTAAAACCCCACATAGATACCAACACGTCAGAAACGCAGCACTTGTGCGCTTCTATGCTCGACCTAACAAGACGGAACAAAAAACACAAAGGCCCATAAGAGGGCCTAGTGTCATCTAACAACACATTAGCATAATTTTTTTCCCTCTAATGTGGTGTTAGATGGCTAAAAATGCCACACTAGATTTACAAAGTGGCGCAATGATTGCATTGTGCCACTTTGTAACCCCTTACACCACATTTTGCCTGCGCCAGGCACAATGTATGCAAGGGGGGCATTCCGGCATTAGGGAGGCTGAAAAAAATAGTGCAAAGAAAATCTAAAAGATTTCTTTGGGTCGTTTTTCTGCCATTTTTAACACCTGCAGGAGGCTCCCACTGGTTTCAATGGGCCTCTGGATCCTTTGAGGATTAGTGTCAAATTGTTTAAAGCTAATCCTTCAAAGCACCGAAGTAGCGTAGAAAAATCTGACACTAGTTCCCTAACTACCACCATGGTGCGGTGTATATTAAATACGGCGCACACACGGTGGCGTTAGGGGGGCGTTAAGGGGTGCAAGAAAAGTGGTGCTGCACTAGGTTCAGTGTCATTTTTCATAAATCTACCCCAAAATTCCACAATATTTTTAAACAGGTGTTCACATAGGGTTAGAAAATCGGTTGTATGTTAGTTTAATAACAACACATGCATTGTGACTTGGAGTTCACCTGGCTCTGATAGAGCGGTCCGTAGTAATAATTTACCTGTGTTCGGACGCTCTTTAGGCCGATGAATCTTTTGACTAAGTGGGAACTCTCTGTACCCTTAATCGATCAACTCCCTCTAATCAATAATCAATAACGAACATAGGCAATACCTTGATAGACATAGCACTTAACAATTAATCCAGAATACATTTCGGCGAACCCTGACCTTTCAGTCAGGAATAACCACACCAGTTTATTCAAAGTTAGTGAATTTATTTCCCTATATTAACAAAGCTAGCACAATATAAATGTGTCTCAACACCAAATGATAAACATATATGAACATTAATAGCTGTCCATAGCGGCGAAACAGGTGCAATCTATGTAGCATTTGAATCACAAGGCATTCGATAATAGCAATGCAAATCACTAATACGATAATCTGTAATGAACTAATCGCATACATTTAGTCAGCATAACAAGATCTCAAATTGCATCGTGCGACATATGGAACCCTCGTCTAACCTCAAATTAGCATCAGCATGTGGGGCTTCATGCGAAAACAATTTAACAACATTAATTTAGAAAACTCCTAACTAGGGATCTTACTAAAAATCAGCAGTTGGTTACCTAAAAGAAACACAATGCAATTTTACAATTTTCCTTTCATCTTTACCAATTACGATCAGCAATCAAGGAAGTCTTCGTCTCACAGGTACCGTTCTTCGGTCATCATGGGTACCGTTTCAATCAGCATAGGACGGGGCAAAGGGGCAGGGGTGGACGGGGCAATTGCCTCACGGCGGCAAGGTAAAACTATTACTTCATGCAAAGGGATCAAATCAAAGTTACAGTCTCTAGGGCAAGAATCATTAAAGCTTCTTTCTCTCGATCAGAGAAAAAATCAAAGTCTCTCAAAATGGCGTTGCAGCAAAGTGGGCCATAATAGCTACGAAGTCAAAATGGCGCGGATGTCCGATGATAGAGAGCGCTAGTTTCCTCTCGTGCACCTGGTTTTTATAGACAACAGTTCAAATCCAGTAGAGTCTCCATTGGAGGGTTCATAGGTTAGCTTCAAATTGTCCAATCACAAACGACAGTTCTCAAGCTTTTACTTAAGCATACATTATCCTTGGAGATGGGTACGCAAGTTGCAACATTGTCTACCAATTAGCTCACTTTCAGAGCCTCCATTGTCCGCACCTGCAAGTCGACCTTGAGGTAAGGAGAAAATATGCCAGGCTGGCACGAAACTTTAAGATAAGCATGTGAACAGCTTCTGTGGAAAAGTACAGCTTCAAGCAAAAATACACATTTATTAGCAGAGTGGAAAAATACGAGCACCTAAACCGTGAGACCGGGCAACTAGGCCAAAGCCTCCGCTAAAGTCATGCTAAGCTAAAGCAATTCGAACAAGCAAATCGTAGCACACGTTTATGATTATGTCGGATTAGTGCAATTCTAATACACCACGTTATATAAAGCTCGCGTATAAATGATGGCAAACTACTCTGAGGGCACATTTTGTCCCCGTACAATCTTTATTAGTTCGGTTAAAGTCACACATGATTATTTCAGCACTACGTTTAAGCGTTAATAAATCAAAACCTTCATTTTCTGCTTCATCAATCCCT
This sequence comes from Pleurodeles waltl, assembly GCF_031143425.1. NCBI lineage: Eukaryota > Metazoa > Chordata > Amphibia > Caudata > Salamandridae > Pleurodeles > Pleurodeles waltl. The sequence goes on from NC_090449.1 coordinate 604,133,421, forward strand.
CCTCTGATGACTACTTGTCATCACACCAAATCATGCCCACAAATTTTATTTCATTAAAATTCTGTCTGTTCCCATTTTCTTTTAGTTCCCCTAGTTTGCGCTTTGTATTCTTCTGCCATTCTTTTCATAATTTTCTCTTCTTTTCTTCTTTTAATTCTTTCCATAATCATTATTATTCCCCTTTTTATTCCCCAAATTCCAAATACACAGATTATTACTATTAATATTCCTTCTATTATTTTCAATAGTATTCCATTCCAAATTCCCCCAATCCAATGTCCCACTGAAGCAAGTCCCTTTCCAACCTTCTCCCACACTCCTGGTTCTTTCAATTCCTTCAAATCTGCACTTTCTTTTGTTAGATTAGCAAGCATAGTTTTAATCTTCACACTATTGTCGGGTATATAGGTACAACAGTGTCGTGCACCAAGCATTTTGCAAACGCCTCCATCCTTTGCTAAAAGAATGTCTAAAGCAAGCCTATTTTGAAGAGTCATAGCCCTTTCCGCTGCAAGTTCGGCATCGATCAGGATTATAGCACCTGAAAACTTTGTCAACATGTTATCCACTATAGTAGACAACTTTCTTATCTTGATGGAATTCAGCACAACTCCCAATGAAGGAATCATGGCTCCAAATATATCTCCTACCACAGCAGCTGCGGTCTCTCTTTTCTGGATACGATGGGATCCAGATGTCTTTTGAATCATCGATACGTCATCCAGTTGATAAACCTTTGGGAACACTATACCCAAATAACATCTCCCCCACCATCCCTTTGGAAGACGATAATAGGCATTGTACCCACAAATGTAATATACACCTGGAATGACAGGGTCAAGTCCGTTCATCATGAATGTCCATTTGGCCTTAAAAATAAACGTATGTTTACACTCACTCGCTCCTACAAAAATATTGTCGTAATAAGATTCCCCTCAATATATACAAAACTTCCCTACATGCCAAGCATCTAAAGCAATTTTCCCTTGTGTCTTTATTGCAGCAAAATCATAATTATCTACTGAAGTCCTCTTATGTAGCTCTTTTTCTAATTTCGCCTTCATTTGTGCCCTTCTATCATCTGTGCGATCTAAAAAGCTTATTTCTACAGCAGAGACTGAGCAAGTAAGGTTCTCCCTATGAGCATGAGCCGTTTCAAAAGGTTGCATTGGCTCGAAAAAGTCCCTCATTATTTTAGCATCCCAATCTTTAGCAATCTGGCTTAGCTGCGCTATTATAGGAACATAAGCAACGGTAACATCATAATTCGAATAAAAATACTGTATGTTAGTTTGACCATAAAACCTAGACATTACTATACTACATGTAATCCCATATGTAAGAGGCATGTGGTGATAAGTTACCCCTTCCTTTACTGATGTCGGTATCTGTGTACACACATAACAATCTTTCGCATCCATAGTCTCAACATACTCTGTTAGCAAGCGATAGAAAACGTTATACGAAAGCTCTTTCTTATCATGCAAGAGTCTCTCATCCAATGCCAGTCTTTTCAATGGAGTTAATTCAGTGACAGTAACAGGAGCAAAAGTAGAAGCCTCAATATTCTCATTCTCACCCTTTCCATGCATTCCAAGCACAATTGCCATTATTATTAGTACACATGCAATTACCAAGCCTATACACACATATTTACAATATTTCTTTCTATTATTCTGCATAGCGTACCTAGTCATGATCTGTATAGAATCAGAGAGCTAGAAGCACCTATAAATGAAACTATTTAACTATTCAGTTACAAAGCTGAACGAGCGCAAGGTTCACACCGTCTTCTTCAAAAGGCCAGTCACTTTTCGGTTAGCAGCATTTGTCTCAATTCAGCAATAACTCAGTCTTTATCTGTTTAGCAAGTCTCATCCGGTTTAGCAATGTCTCAGCTGGTTGTTTCTTTCACGTTAGATTGTAGCAAGCAATATCATTTACTACTCTTTCAATCGACAGAGTCTATGAAACTTTTCTTTTCTATTGGTATCTCTTCTTCTTCTTCGTTCTCGATGCTTAGAGATACAAACTCGTCAGTCCAATCATCATTGACTGCATATGCCCATTCAGGACCAGAATATCTCCTGTTTGGTATCCTTTTCCTTTTCAATTTTGCTTCTCTTTTCGACTCTGCTTCGCTGGTACTTTCCTCTTTTGTCAAGTCTTTTTCTTCACTTGACGATTGTTCCACAACAGTCACTTCCTTTCTTTTCTCTTTCACTTTCGGCCTTCCTCCTTCGTTCAAACTTTCTTTACCCCTTTCCTTTATTGGTGAGATACTTAGTCTTCTCTTTGCACCATGTCCATTCGATGGACCTGCAGTCTTTTCTGTGGAAGCTTGAACCTTTTCCTTTTGTTCTGCCTCGTTCCCTCCTTCTGGGGAATCAATCACGTTCTCTTTTTCCTTTTCTGTATCGTCTGCTTCTGGGAAAGCCCTCCTCTGATCAGGCTCTCCTGCCCTTTCACCTTTTTCGAGCCCTTCGTCACCGTTACTTTCGTCAGGCTCTTTATCACTTTCGGCTGCTTCAGGTTCCTTATCACCTTCAGCTGCTTCAGGCTTTTTGCTACCCTCAGCTGCTTCAGGTTGTTTGTCACCTTCAGCTTCTGCGTCGCTGTAAAGAAATGGCTCCCTGTTGCAGTTACCCCCCACTTTTTGCCTGATACTGATGCTGACTTGACTGAGAAGAGTGCTGGGACCCTGCTAACCAGGCCCCAGCACCAGTGTTCCTTCACCTAAAATGTACCATTGTATCCACGATTGGCACACCCTGGCATTCAGATAAGTCCCTTGTAACTGGTACTTCTAGTACCAAGGGCCCTGATGCCAAGGAAGGTCTCTAAGGGCTGCAGCATGTCTTATGCCACCCTAGAGACCCCTCACTCAGCACAGACACACTGCTTACAAGCCTGTGTGTGCTAGTGAGAACAAAAATGAGTAAGTCGACATGGCACTCCCCTCAGGGTGCCATGCCAGCCTCTCACTGCCTCTGCAGTATAGGTAAGACACCCCTCTAGCAGGCCTTACAGCCCTAAGGCAGGGTGCACTATACCATAGGTGAGGGTACCAGTGCATGAGCATGGTACCCCTACAGTGTCTAAACAAAACCTTAGACATTGTAAGTGCAGGGTAGCCATAAGAGTATATGGTCTGGGAGTCTGTCAAACACGAACTCCACAGCACCATAATGGCTACACTGAAAACTGGGAAGTTTGGTATCAAACTTCTCAGCACAATAAATGCACACTGATGCCAGTGTACATTTTATTGTAAAATACACCACAGAGGGCACCTTAGAGGTGCCCCCTGAAACTTAACCGACTGTCTGTGTAGGCTGACTAGTTCCAGCAGCCTGCCACACCAGAGACATGTTGCTGGCCCCATGGGGAGAGTGCCTTTGTCACTCTGAGGCCAGTAACAAAGCCTGCACTGGGTGGAGATGCTAACACCTCCCCCAGGCAGGAGCTGTGACGCCTGGCGGTGAGCCTCAAAGGCTCACCCCTTTGTCACAGCCCAGCAGGGCACTCCAGCTTAGTGGAGTTGCCCGCCCCCTCCGGCCACGGCCCCCACTTTTGGCGGCAAGGCTGGAGGGAACAAAGAAAGCAACAAGGAGGAGTCACTGGCCAGTCAGGACAGCCCCTAAGGTGTCCTGAGCTGAGGTGACTCTGACTTTTAGAAATCCTCCATCTTGCAGATGGAGGATTCCCCCAATAGGGTTAGGATTGTGACCCCCTCCCCTTGGGAGGAGGCACAAAGAGGGTGTACCCACCCTCAGGGCTAGTAGCCATTGGCTACTAACCCCCCAGACCTAAACACGCCCTTAAATTTAGTATTTAAGGGCTACCCTGAACCCTAGAAAATTAGATTCCTGCAACTACAAGAAGAAGGACTGCCTAGCTGAAAACCCCTGCAGCGGAAGACCAGAAGACGACAACTGCCTTGGCTCCAGAAACTCACCGGCCTGTCTCCTGCCTTCCAAAGATCCTGCTCCAGCGACGCCTTCCAAAGGGACCAGCGACCTCGACATCCTCTGAGGACTGCCCCTGCTTCGAAAAGACAAGAAACTCCCGAGGACAGCGGACCTGCTCCAAGAAAAGCTGCAACTTTGTTTCCAGCAGCTTTAAAGAACCCTGCAAGCTCCCCGCAAGAAGCGTGAGACTTGCAACACTGCACCCGGCGACCCCGACTCGGCTGGTGGCGATCCAACACCTCAGGAGGGACCCCAGGACTACTCTGATACTGTGAGTACCCAAAACCTGTCCCCCCTGAGCCCCCACAGCGCCGCCTGCAGAGGGAAACCCGAGGCTTCCCCTGACTGCGACTCTTTGAACCTAAAGTCCCGACGCCTGGGAGAGACCCTGCACCCGCAGCCCCCAGGACCTGAAGGACCGGACTTTCACTGGAGAAGTGACCCCCAGGAGTCCCTCTCCCTTGCCCAAGTGGAGGTTTCCCAGAGGAATCCCCCCCTTGCCTGCCTGCAGCGCTGAAGAGATCCCGAGATCCCTCATAGACTAACATTGCGAACCCGACGCTTGTTTCTACACTGCACCCGGCCGCCCCCGCGCCGCTGAGGGTGAAATTTCTGTGTGGACTTGTGTCCCCCCCGGTGCCCTACAAAACCCCCCTGGTCTGCCCTCCGAAGACGCGGGTACTTACCTGCAAGCAGACCGGAACCGGGGCACCCCCTTCTCTCCATTCTAGCCTATGCGTTTTGGGCACCACTTTGAACTCTGCACCTGACCGGCCCTGAGCTGCTGGTGTGGTGACTTTGGGGTTGCTCTGAACCCCCAACGGTGGGCTACCTTGGACCAAGAACTAAGCCCTGTAAGTGTCTTACTTACCTGGTTAACCTAACAAATACTTACCTCCCCTAGGAACTGTGAAAATTGCACTGTGTCCACTTTTAAAACAACTATTTGTCAATAACTTGAAAAGTATACATGCAATTTTGATGATTTGAAGTTCCTAGAGTACTTACCTGCAATACCTTTCGAATGAGATATTACATGTAGAATTTGAACCTGTGGTTCTTAAAATAAACTAAGAAAAGATATTTTTCTATATAAAAACCTATTGGCTGGATTTGTCTCTGAGTGTGTGTACCTCATTTATTGTCTATGTGTATGTACAACAAATGCTTAACACTACTCCTTGGATAAGCCTACTGCTCGACCACACTACCACAAAATAGAGCATTAGTATTATCTATTTTTACCACTATTTTACCTCTAAGGGGAACCCTTGGACTCTGTGCATGCTATTCCTTACTTTGAAATAGCACATACAGAGCCAACTTCCTACATTGGTGGATCAGCGGTGGGGTACAAGACTTTGCATTTGCTGGACTACTCAGCCAATACCTGATCACACGACAAATTCCAAAATTGTCATTAGAAATTGATTTTTGCAATTTGAAAAGTTTTCTAAATTCTTAAAAGTCCTGCTAGGGCCTTGTGTGTTAAGTCCCTGTTTAGCATTTCTTTTAGAGTTTAAAAGTTTGTAAAAGTTTGAATTAGATTCTAGAACCAGTTGTAGATTCTTAAAAAGTATTCCAACTTTTAGAAGCAAAATGTCTAGCACAGATGTGACTGTGGTGGAACTCGACACCACACCTTACCTCCATCTTAAGATGAGGGAGCTAAGGTCACTCTGTAAAATAAAGAAAATAACAATGGGCCCCAAACCTACCAAAATACAGCTCCAGGAGCTTTTGGCAGAGTTTGAAAAGGCCAACCCCTCTGAGGGTGGCAACTCAGAGGAAGAGGATAGTGACTTGGAGGACAATTCCCCCCTACCAGTCCTATCTAAGGAGAACAGGGTCCCTCAAACCCTGACTCCAAAAATAATAGTCAGAGATGCTGGTTCCCTCACAGGAGAGACCAACACCTCTGAAATCACTGAGGATAGCCCCAGTGAAGAGGACATCCAGTTAGCCAGGATGGCCAAAAGATTGGCTTTGGAAAGACAGATCCTGGCCATAGAGAGGGAAAGACAAGAGATGGGCCTAGGACCCATCAATGGTGGCAGCAACATAAATAGGGTCAGAGATTCTCCTGACATGTTGAAAATCCCTAAAGGGATTGTAACTAAATATGAAGATGGTGATGACATCACCAAATGGTTCACAGCTTTTGAGAGGGCTTGTGTAACCAGAAAAGTGAACAGATCTCACTGGGGTGCTCTCCTTTGGGAAATGTTCACAGGAAAGTGTAGGGATAGACTCCTCACACTCTCTGGACCAGATGCAGAATCTTATGACCTCATGAAGGGTACCCTGATTGAGGGCTTTGGGTTCTCCACTGAGGAGTATAGAATTAGATTCAGGGGGGCTCAAAAATCCTCGAGCCAGACCTGGGTTGATTTTGTAGACTACTCAGTAAAAACACTAGATGGTTGGTTAACTGGAAATGAAGTGTGTGACTATGTTGGGCTTTATAATTTGTTTATGAAAGAACACATTTTAAGTAACTGCTTCAATGAAAAGTTGCATCAGTATCTGGTAGACCTAGGTCCAATTTCTCCCCAAGAATGGGGAAAGAAGGCAGACCACTGGGTCAAGACTAGGGTAACCAAAACTTCCACTGGGGGTGACCAAAAGAAAGGGGTTACAAAAACTCCCCAGGAGAAAGTGGGTGACACTAGAAACAAAGAAAAAGAGTCCTCTGTAGGCCCCCAAAAACCAGAACAGGTGGGTGGGCCCCAAGACACAACCCAAAACAAAGGTGGGTACCAGGGTAAGAACTGGGATGCCACTAAGGCATGGTGCCACAACTGTAAACAGTCTGGGCACCACACCAAGGACACTTCTTGTCCCAAAAACAAACCCCAGAACAAAATTCCAGGGGTAACCAGTGTAGCCATGGGAGATGACTCCTCAGATGAGGAAGTCTTCATAGCCTTCAACTGGAAACAGGGCCCAACAGGTGAGTTGGAGATTCCAGAGGGAAGTAGACACTTCCACCACCTACTGGTGAATGGAATCCCAACCACTGCCCTGAGAGACACTTGTGCCAGTCACACTATTGTGCATGACAGGCTGGTGCTCTCAAACCAGTACATCCCAGGTGAGATGGCCAGAGTAAGAGTTAGCCCAGACAGGGTCACTAATAGGCCTGTGGCTCTTGTGCCCATAGAAGTGGGTGGAACTTTTAGCTGGAGAAGGGTGGTAGTCAGTACAGACCTCCCCCTTGATTGTCTCCTTGGAAATGACTACCCAGAGGTTAGTCGGAGCCTAAGAGAAGAACTGGTCCAGGGCCAGTCCTCTCCCAAGGATTCTGGAAGTCCTGCCTCTGCAGTAAATGCAAGCAGGCCCCAGAAGATGAAGAAAAGAAAACAGAGTAGGAAGGGTGGACAACCTTTAGCCAAGGTTACAGCAAGCCAAGGAGATTCTGCTCCAGTAGGGGAGAACTCCAAAAATGGCCCTGATAAAGTCCAACCTGACCCACAAGAAGTCCTGGCTAGTCAGGCAACTGTTAAACCTGAGTGGGTGGCTCCTCAGCTAACAGAAGAAAGAGTGGAAGAAGGGTGTTTACTACAAGATGTGGTAACCCCCACTCCAATACAGCAGACAGGCAACCTGAACCCAAAGAAGCCTGTAACTTAGCCCCTTCCCTTTTAGGTGAAGAGCTAAAGGTGTGGTTCTGGGCACTGACAGCTGTCAGTGGCCTCTGCTGGGTGTTAGCCTTTATGGCTGCACTATCCTTAGCATGGTGGTCTGACCCCATGCCAAATAGCAAGTTAGGCCCCCTGACCCTATTGGTCATGGTGGGGTTACTCCAGCTCTGGGTAACCTCTCTGGGTAAGCTAGGGGTAACCCTGGCCAAGATAAGATTAGCAGAGGTGGATACCTCTAAACCCAAAATAAAAAGAATGGGTGGAGACATTGAAGAGGCAGACAAGAGGCAATTCAGACTAGGTCCTATCACTGTGGAAGTGGGTCAGTTCCCCAAAGGGAATGACCTGAACAGAAGGATGTAAGGCAGAGTAGGCCCTGCAACTAACCAGCCTATTTCTCCTACTCTTCCTCGCCTGACAGACTAGGAAGACTCTCCCAGCTTGGGCTGAGTCTCCTGGCCTGTGGGCTGGGGGGGGCTTGTGTAAAGAAATGGCTCCCTGTTGCAGTTACCCCCCACTTTTTGCCTGATACTGATGCTGACTTGACTGAGAAGAGTGCTGGGACCCTGCTAACCAGGCCCCAGCACCAGTGTTCCTTCACCTAAAATGTACCATTGTATCCACGATTGGCACACCCTGGCATTCAGATAAGTCCCTTGTAACTGGTACTTCTAGTACCAAGGGCCCTGATGCCAAGGAAGGTCTCTAAGGGCTGCAGCATGTCTTATGCCACCCTAGAGACCCCTCACTCAGCACAGACACACTGCTTACAAGCCTGTGTGTGCTAGTGAGAACAAAAATGAGTAAGTCGACATGGCACTCCCCTCAGGGTGCCATGCCAGCCTCTCACTGCCTCTGCAGTATAGGTAAGACACCCCTCTAGCAGGCCTTACAGCCCTAAGGCAGGGTGCACTATACCATAGGTGAGGGTACCAGTGCATGAGCATGGTACCCCTACAGTGTCTAAACAAAACCTTAGACATTGTAAGTGCAGGGTAGCCATAAGAGTATATGGTCTGGGAGTCTGTCAAACACGAACTCCACAGCACCATAATGGCTACACTGAAAACTGGGAAGTTTGGTATCAAACTTCTCAGCACAATAAATGCACACTGATGCCAGTGTACATTTTATTGTAAAATACACCACAGAGGGCACCTTAGAGGTGCCCCCTGAAACTTAACCGACTGTCTGTGTAGGCTGACTAGTTCCAGCAGCCTGCCACACCAGAGACATGTTGCTGGCCCCATGGGGAGAGTGCCTTTGTCACTCTGAGGCCAGTAACAAAGCCTGCACTGGGTGGAGATGCTAACACCTCCCCCAGGCAGGAGCTGTGACACCTGGCGGTGAGCCTCAAAGGCTCACCCCTTTGTCACAGCCCAGCAGGGCACTCCAGCTTAGTGGAGTTGCCCGCCCCCTCCGGCCACGGCCCCCACTTTTGGCGGCAAGGCTGGAGGGAACAAAGAAAGCAACAAGGAGGAGTCACTGGCCAGTCAGGACAGCCCCTAAGGTGTCCTGAGCTGAGGTGACTCTGACTTTTAGAAATCCTCCATCTTGCAGATGGAGGATTCCCCCAATAGGGTTAGGATTGTGACCCCCTCCCCTTGGGAGGAGGCACAAAGAGGGTGTACCCACCCTCAGGGCTAGTAGCCATTGGCTACTAACCCCCCAGACCTAAACACGCCCTTAAATTTAGTATTTAAGGGCTACCCTGAACCCTAGAAAATTAGATTCCTGCAACTACAAGAAGAAGGACTGCCTAGCTGAAAACCCCTGCAGCGGAAGACCAGAAGACGACAACTGCCTTGGCTCCAGAAACTCACCGGCCTGTCTCCTGCCTTCCAAAGATCCTGCTCCAGCGACGCCTTCCAAAGGGACCAGCGACCTCGACATCCTCTGAGGACTGCCCCTGCTTCGAAAAGACAAGAAACTCCCGAGGACAGCGGACCTGCTCCAAGAAAAGCTGCAACTTTGTTTCCAGCAGCTTTAAAGAACCCTGCAAGCTCCCCGCAAGAAGCGTGAGACTTGCAACACTGCACCCGGCGACCCCGACTCGGCTGGTGGCGATCCAACACCTCAGGAGGGACCCCAGGACTACTCTGATACTGTGAGTACCCAAAACCTGTCCCCCCTGAGCCCCCACAGCGCCGCCTGCAGAGGGAAACCCGAGGCTTCCCCTGACCGCGACTCTTTGAACCTAAAGTCCCGACGCCTGGGAGAGACCCTGCACCCGCAGCCCCCAGGACCTGAAGGACCGGACTTTCACTGGAGAAGTGACCCCCAGGAGTCCCTCTCCCTTGCCCAAGTGGAGGTTTCCCCGAAGAATCCCCCCCTTGCCTGCCTGCAGCGCTGAAGAGATCCCGAGATCCCTCATAGACTAACATTGCGAACCCGACGCTTGTTTCTACACTGCACCCGGCCGCCCCCGCGCCGCTGAGGGTGAAATTTCTGTGTGGACTTGTGTCCCCCCCGGTGCCCTACAAAACCCCCCTGGTCTGCCCTCCGAAGACGCGGGTACTTACCTGCAAGCAGACCGGAACCGGGGCACCCCCTTCTCTCCATTCTAGCCTATGCGTTTTGGGCACCACTTTGAACTCTGCACCTGACCGGCCCTGAGCTGCTGGTGTGGTGACTTTGGGGTTGCTCTGAACCCCCAACGGTGGGCTACCTTGGACCAAGAACTAAGCCCTGTAAGTGTCTTACTTACCTGGTTAACCTAACAAATACTTACCTCCCCTAGGAACTGTGAAAATTGCACTGTGTCCACTTTTAAAACAACTATTTGTCAATAACTTGAAAAGTATACATGCAATTTTGATGATTTGAAGTTCCTAGAGTACTTACCTGCAATACCTTTCGAATGAGATATTACATGTAGAATTTGAACCTGTGGTTCTTAAAATAAACTAAGAAAATATATTTTTCTATATAAAAACCTATTGGCTGGATTTGTCTCTGAGTGTGTGTACCTCATTTATTGTCTATGTGTATGTACAACAAATGCTTAACACTACTCCTTGGATAAGCCTACTGCTCGACCACACTACCACAAAATAGAGCATTAGTATTATCTATTTTTACCACTATTTTACCTCTAAGGGGAACCCTTGGACTCTGTGCATGCTATTCCTTACTTTGAAATAGCACATACAGAGCCAACTTCCTACAGTCGCTATCTGAACTTTCTCCTTGGTCTTCCCCAAGTGAGTCGGACTCTTCGCCCTCTAATAATATCTCTCTCTCTCCTGTTTCTGCCTGTTCGCCTTCAGTTCTGTTTTGTTCTGTCTCAGCACTCAGCACTGTTTTATCAGGCACTGGCAGTTTCAGCGCTTCAACTTCCTCATCTGTGGGACACAACACCTTCTTTGTGTGACTGGCGTGAATCCAGTTGGGAACCCCCGCACACTTCACAGCGGTAGTTGTCGTCAGGATCACTTGGAAAGGGCCTTTCCAACGGGGCTCCAGACACGACTTTCTCACGTGCTTCTTTACCACGACCCAGTCACCTGCTTTTAGTGCGTGTCCTGGACCTTGGATCAGTGGCAAGGTGGTCGCTTCCACCTGGTGAGAGAAAGAGCGAACCACGTCAGCCAGTCCTTTGCAGTAGTCTAACACCATATCATCTGTAATATTCAAAAGCGCGTTTGCGGGAACTGCAGGAAGTCTCATAGCCCTGCCCATGAGAATTTCATGCGGAGACAATCCAGTCTTTCTATCAGGGGTGTTTCTCATTGACATTAGCACTAAGGGCAATGCGTCAGGCCATTTCAAATTTGTCGATGCACATATTTTCGCCATTCTTGATTTCAGTGTACCATTCATTTGCTCCACCAGTCCTGATGCTTCGGGGCGATAGCTACAATGCAGCTTTGGCTCAATGTTCAACGCTTCGCAAAGTAACTTTATCACCTCGTTATTGAAGTGACTTCCCCTATCTGATTCTAAAGAGATCGGGAATCCGAAGCGTGGTATCAACTCTCTCAGCAATAGCTTTGCAACCGTAAGGCTGTCATTTCTACGTGTGGGGTATGCCTCAATCCAGTGACTAAAAATGCACACAATCACCAACACATACTTCAGACCTCCATGCACAGGCATCTCAATGAAGTCCATCTGCATTCGACTAAAAGGCCCGCTTGCCCTACCAATGTGGCTCGCGTTCACAACTGTTCCCTTTCCTGGGTTCATCTGCTGGCAAGTGACACATCGATGGCAAACTGCTTCTGCAGCTTGACGAAATCTGGGGTTAAACCAATCAGTTTTGAACAATCTTATCATGGCATCTCTCCCTAGGTGAGCCTGCCCATGATAGAACCGCGCAAGCTGTGATAAGAGACTATCTGGCAAAACAAATTTTCCCTCATGTGAAACCCATAACTCGTCTTGTCTCTTTATACATTGTGATTTATTCCAGGAATCTCTTTCATCCTCCCTGACATTATTTTGTAATGCTTTTAATTCATCTATTGTATCTACGACCTTCAAGGCAAATGCTTCAGCTGGTTCGAGTTCTGGCTCATTTATCGTATTCCAATCATCCCTGAGTAATATACAGTACAAGGCACAAAATCTTGCGACTTGATCCGCATATGCATTCCCCAGAGAAACATAGTCCTGTCCTTTCGTATGAGCACTACACTTTACCACTGCAACTTCGGCTGGCACTTGAATGGCGTGTAACAATTTTCTTATCCTCTCCCCGTTCTTCACTGGGGATCCTGAAGAAGTCAGGAAACCTCTCTGTGACCATAGTTGGCCAAAGTCGTGCACAATCCCAAACCCGTATTGACTATCCGTGTAAATGGTGACTTTCATCAATGCAGACAGCTGACATGCTCTTGTGAGGGCTACGAGTTCTGCTACTTGTGCAGAATAGACTCCTTGAAGCCATCCCGCTTCCAAGACCCCTGTTACAGTACATACAGCATATCCTGCTTTCAAAATCCCCATCCCGTCTCTTAGACATGAACCATCAACAAAAAGAATTTGGTCATTTTCATCAAGCTTAGTATCCTTGATGTCCGGTCGGGGTTTGGTGCAAAATTCAGTACCCTGAAGGCAGTCATGCTCGACGTCTTCAGCGTTCTCAATTTCAGCATTTTCTCCAGGAAGCAAAGTTGCTGGATTCAACGTAGTGCACCTTTTCAGCTGCACATTCGGTGAGCCCAGAATTATCGTTTCATACCTTGTGAGTCTTGCTCCGGTCATGTGTTGCGTTCGGGAGCGGGTCAAAAGTATCTCAACTGAGTGAGGGACCATGACTGTTACTGGATGTCCCATCACTATTCCTTCACTCTGAGTGAGGCTGATACCAACTGCTGCTACGGCGCGCAAACACCCTGGGAGTGCTGCTGCGACCGGATCCAAAGTAGCTGAAAAATACGCTACTGGTCTGTTTACGCCACCATGGGCTTGGGTCAGGACAGACAGAGAACATGCATCACGTTCATGACAAAACAATGTGAAAGGCTTCGTGTAATCAGGCATACCTAAAGCTGGAGCCCTGCACATGCATTCTTTCAATTCAACAAAAGCATCCATCTCATCTCCTTTCAACTCAATTTGATCCAAAGCATCCTTCTGGGTCAGTTTCAGTAGAGGCTTTGCTAGAGTCGAGAAGTTGGGAATCCACTGGCGACAGTAACCCACCATTCCCAAAAACTTCCTCACCTCCCTCCTTGTCTTTGGTGGACTCATTTGAAGTACGCTTCTTATTCTTTCCTTCATTATTCTCCGTGACCCTTTCTCTATCTGGTGACCCAGGTATTTCACTTTCTTCTGGCAGAACTGCAATTTGGAAGGAGACACCTTATGTCCATTCCTTCCCAAATGATTCAACAGCGCAATGGTATCGGCTGTGCAGCCACTTTCTGTCTTTGATGCAACCAGTAAGTCATCGATGTACTGTACTAGGGTTGACTCGAATGGCAATTCTAATTCTTCCAAATCTTTCTTCAGAATTTGATTGAATATTGACGGTGACTCAGAAAACCCTTGAGGAATTCGACACCAACTGTACACTCTGTCTAGGAATTTGAAACAAAAGAGAAATTGGCTGTCCTCATGAAGAGGCACAGAAAAGAATGCTTGTGACAAATCGATGACCGAGAACCATTCGGCATCGCAAGGGATTTGAAACATTATCACAGCTGGATTCGGTACGACAGGGCAGCACTTGACTATGATGTCATTTATTTTCCTCAAATCCTGAACGAGTCGGACCTTTCCACTCAGCTTTATTAGTCCCATTATTGGTGAATTACATGGACTGCTTAACACTTCTTTCAGTACCCCCTGCTTTACAAATTCGTCAATAAGTTGAGCAACTCTCATGAGGGTATCTTGTGGCATGTGGTATTGTGGGGTCTGGGGAAAGATTGCATTGGGCTTTACAGTCACCTTCACTGGTTCCACTCCTTTCATCAATCCCACCTCTTTCCCTGTCATGTCCCACACTTCCTTTCCGACTGTCTCCCGTAATTCGGCTGGAATATCTTCTTCAGTTATTATTGGGAAAAGACAAATCAGAGGATACTCTTCATCGACAGTTTCCACCTCATCCCCCTCTACACTGTCCTCTTCTTCCCCATCACTGTTCGTCTGTATTGTTATTCCTTCGTTCGAACACATGATCGAACAACTCAATTTGCACAATAGGTCTCTCCCTAACAGTGCTATTGGGCTTGAGTCACATACCACAAACTGATGTACCCCTTGATAGTTACCGATGCTGACTGGTACCGGATCTGTTATTGGGTTCGTCAGATGTCTGTTTGCTACTCCCACCACTTGAACTGTCCTCCCTGAGAGTGGCAAATTTGGGACTTCACTGCTCTTAACTGTTGAACGGGTGGCTCCCGTGTCAACCAAGAATGAGACACGATGACCCATTACTCTTCCTTCTACGTACGGACCCCTTTGATCAACTTCCAAGGATGCCGCAAGCACACAATCTCCTTCTTCTCCTGAACTTTCACTCTCCCATACGTTGTTTATTCCACTCTCACTGTGTAATGGGAACTGTTGTACGGTGCCATTTGTGCTCATTACCTGACCCGAGACCTGTGGAGGAACCATCACTTGCTGCTGACTCATTGGTGCCAATGGTATTTGCATTTGCTGATTAGGTACCATAGGTAACTGCTGTTGTATTGGCTGCATTTGCGTCATCTGCATACGAGGCATCTGCTGCGGCTGCATAGGTTGTAACCCCTGCAATTGATTTACGGTCTGAAAATTTGGGCTTGGACCTCTCAGTTTCGGTCCCCTCATGGTCTGAAATGCATTGACATCATTGTTTTGCTGACCAACACCTGCACCTGCACCTACACCTTCCTGCACCACCATCGGGCACTCGCGTTTCCAATGACCTACAATTCCGCACACGTGACACGGCATCACCTTCTTCATTGCCTGCACACCAGTCACAACAGTGTTCAAATCCGGACCATTATTCACAAAACCTCCTCTACCTCTGCCTCTCGCCTGTGGCTGAAACGCCATGTTTCCCTGCAACTGCGGCTGCGGTTGCGGTACCTGCTGTTGGAACCCTTGCATCCCTTGAAAACCCTGCAAACCTTGTAAACCTGTTTGAGCTGCCTTAAGCTGCATCATCATCACCTTCTCTTTCAGCTTTTTCTGTTTCACTTCAATGTCGTCACTACAGTATTTCGCATAGTTCAACACCTCATCAATTGGTTTCGACTGCCAACAAATCAAATGCGACTTTATCATCTGACTTATCTCTGGCCTCAGCCCTTCCACAAATCTGGAGACAAAATGGAGCATGTCCTTCGCCTCTATTGTTTCCGTGCCACTGTAATTCTTGAACGCCTTCAACAACCTCTCATAGTAACTATGAATCGACTCTTTAGCCTCTTGGGCAGTTCGATCAATCTTCTGCCAATCCACGTTTTTCGCGGGTACCTTCGTCTTCAAATGCTCAATCACCTTATAGTACAAGCTCATCACCATAGGTGATGGTGCACCCGTCTCCCTGTCCCTTTCTGGTTCACTTGTCGGCCAACCTACCGCTCTTTTGCAATCCTCCCACAAATCGGCTGGAACCACAATCTCAAAGAGAGTGTTCAGGTCCTCCCAGAGACATTTTGCAAGCTTCACAAACCTATCAGTCTGCTGATACCATTCGATCGGCTTCTCTCTCAGTTTGGGAAAATCATCCGTAAAAGACTGAATGTCACTCCTGTGCCATGGTACATGTACTAATTTTCCCCCTGCAGTCTCCCTCATTGGTAACATTGTTACTGTATCACTACTCTGCGGTCTTTTCTCATTGTGCTCTGTAGCACTGTCCCTCCTCTTTTCCTTCCTCTTTACCCACCTGCTTTCCCATTTGTCTAAGCACCTCCACACTTGTGCACTCTGCAGCAATTCTCTAAGGTGTGTCTTCATGCCTGCTGACCTCATGTGTTCAAAATCTGTGGCCCCAAAATCCAACCTATAGCTTCTGCTCAAGTGTTTCATCTTGCCTATGTCAATCCCGTTTCTGTCCGCTACTTCCTGCAAACTTTTATGTACCTTGTTCACTTCTTTCGTAATCTTTGGACATAGGTATCTCAGCTCTTCTTCCGTGTAGGACTCTAACCTATTCACACCCATAGTCCCTTCCACCAATTCTTGTGCTTCCATATTCAGCCTCATCCTATTCAGGTAATCTTCTCCTTTCCCACTAGCTGAACTTTGTGTGGAATTCAAACTGTTGAACCACTGTGTCAGCTGTTGTGCATTCAACCCCATCAGCGTGGCATTCACATCGACTGCCATTGATGGTTGCGGCAACTTTTCAGTGTTCGATGTTAAGGGTATTATCAGTGGGGGGCTCGACCTCACCAGTGTTGACTGAGCACATATGGGGCTAAACTCCATCAAGGACCCAGACCCAGTTGGCTGAGCCGCTATCGGAGTTATCCCTGGAGTGTTTGCTATGCACCTCCTTTCGGTCCCATTCTGCAGCATTGATCCCTGACTGCTCGGACCCAAGTTAGGCTGACTATACAGAGGTACCGGTGGACCTACAGTAATGGGTAGTGATATCGCGTCTGGGTTCTGTCCATTTCCCATGTTCTGTGGCATGTTCATGCCCACACCATGGGTCATCATTGCCGGCATGCCCATCTGACTCCCCGTCATTTGAGCATGTGCGTTTCCTCCCTGCATCTGCTTTTGGGGCATCAAAAACTGAGTTGATTCAGCTTGTCCCATTGTTTGGTTGTAACCATTCTGTCCTCCCATTGCGGTTGGGTCTAGAGTCATTCCTGTACTATTGTCGCTGCCGTAATACCCTGGCATCTGCGGCTGATAATTTTCTGCTGGTTTCAACACGGGCACATCTGGATATATTCTCCTAACCTGCGGTATCTGCGGGGTGAACAATAAACTCGGGTCCTTAGATCCCGATGACGCCCCTGAACTCTGGGTTTCACTGTTCTGTACCGATGCCGGAGGGGCAGAGCTGGTACTTGGACCCTGTCCATCCTCCGCATAAGGTGGTGGACGGTCGTTCAGCAATTGCATTATTAGCTCCTCATCCTCTAACTCCTCTTCTCTTCTCAACTTTTCCTCGTCCTCTCTATCCTTGGAACACTTCCTGTCCGTCTTACAGGGAGCTTTCTTACCTGTCTCCTCTTCTTCCTTAGTAATTGCTGGAAACAATTTTATCCCCTGCAATACATCTGACCTCCACACCTTCTGTGCATTATCCCACCTAGCATCCGCTAGTGTCTTTTCTACCTTTCTCATCCTGGTCTCAAACTTCTTCTGCTGTTGCTGTCTGGCCATTAGTTCCCAAATCGCTAGAGCCTCAAACTGGGCTGGCCTTGGAGGCACCTTCATGTCGTACATCGTGAATCTCAAATTCTCTAGAATCCTTATATTGAATGTCCCATGTATCGGGAACGCTACGCTCCCATGTTTCTCTGTCAGTTTGTGCCATTGCTTTAGCCAAAGACACGGAGCTACCCCCTTCTCTTCCATTACAATGTAAGCTGGTGTACCCTCGGGCGGCGTCTCCTCTCCTACACTCGCTTTAATGTAAGACTCCCCCTTCATCGCACTCCTAAATGCTTTAAAGAATTTCATTTTCTCGTCTTTTATTTCACAAAGTTTGTAATCAATAGGTGACTTTAATTCCCGGAATACTCTTCGCTTGCCTTTCCCCTTCCAATCGAGTCCCACGGACTGCGTCCAATCCGTGCGCGACCCTTCTCTCCAACCAACCTATCCCAGCGCGGCTCCTAGTGACGTCACACTCACACACACTACGGCTGACAAAGCCTCGCGGCTAGTCCTCCTTCATTCACCTCCTCTCGTAACAACTTCTTGCATGTATCACGAGCTACCAAAAATAAAACAGATCTGTCGGTTTACTACAGGAAGGGTAACACAATCGCTTCAGGACCTTAGGGACCTTTCACCAGCCTCGGCCGCTATTCCGTCTTTCTCAGTCCCCACGTTCGCAAGCAAATCTGACCCGCAGACCTACTCTCAACTTGTCAATGATCTATTCTAGTGCACTTAGAATCTTGTCAAAGCCCGAAGTCGAAGTTTCTTTCACTCCCTAACACACGTACCGACTCGTTGACCACGCCCGATCAACCTACTAAACCGCCCAGACCACAACATGGATCAACATACTCCGGAGTCTCTTGACCTCGCAGGGCCCGTCTCAACAACAACAACCACGTGGACCTTTTTATGCACAAAGCGCCACACGCACATGAAGTTCGACGACTTCCCTACTCTCACACTCGGAGCCGCACCTCCGCTATTTCTATGAAGTTCGACGACTTCACTACTTCTACACTCGGAGTCGCACCTCCGCTATCCTCAAAAAAAAGAAAAATCCTCGCAACCTTTTCACACACCCTGCGGCAATAAGCTGTGCAAGCGCAAAACCCTGACTTCACTCATACCATCACTAGTACCGCCAACGCTGATTCCACACCTCCGTTCTCTCCATTCGCAAGCTCCGAGATCCCGGGAAAGTCGCGATGGACCTAGCCCATCATCATTCTGTCAATCAGTTTTATTTAAGAAAAATCTAATTCAACTTCTCGAGTGGGATCTCAAAATGCGTAACCGTTAATTCAACACCATGTACTCTAAGAGTACTGGGTCCCAAAAGACGTAACCGTCCTCTGCTACCATCTACTGATAGAGCGGTCCGTAGTAATAATTTACCTGTGTTCGGACGCTCTTTAGGCCGATGAATCTTTTGACTAAGTGGGAACTCTCTGTACCCTTAATCGATCAACTCCCTCTAATCAATAATCAATAACGAACATAGGCAATACCTTGATAGACATAGCACTTAACAATTAATCCAGAATACATTTCGGCGAACCCTGACCTTTCAGTCAGGAATAACCACACCAGTTTATTCAAAGTTAGTGAATTTATTTCCCTATATTAACAAAGCTAGCACAATATAAATGTGTCTCAACACCAAATGATAAACATATATGAACATTAATAGCTGTCCATAGCGGCGAAACAGGTGCAATCTATGTAGCATTTGAATCACAAGGCATTCGATAATAGCAATGCAAATCACTAATACGATAATCTGTAATGAACTAATCGCATACATTTAGTCAGCATAACAAGATCTCAAATTGCATCGTGCGACATATGGAACCCTCGTCTAACCTCAAATTAGCATCAGCATGTGGGGCTTCATGCGAAAACAATTTAACAACATTAATTTAGAAAACTCCTAACTAGGGATCTTACTAAAAATCAGCAGTTGGTTACCTAAAAGAAACACAATGCAATTTTACAATTTTCCTTTCATATTTACCAATTACGATCAGCAATCAAGGAAGTCTTCGTCTCACAGGTACCGTTCTTCGGTCATCATGGGTACCGTTTCCATCAGCATAGGACGGGGCAAAGGGGCAGGGGTGGACGGGGCAATTGCCTCACGGCGGCAAGGTAAAACTATTACTTCATGCAAAGGGATCAAATCAAAGTTACAGTCTCTAGGGCAAGAATCATTAAAGCTTCTTTCTCTCGATCAGAGAAAAAATCAAAGTCTCTCAAAATGGCGTCGCAGCAAAGTGGGCCATAATAGATACGAAGTCAAAATGGCGGAATGTCCGATGATAGAGAGCGCTAGTTTCCTCTCGTGCACCTGGTTTTTATAGACAACAGTTCAAATCCAGTAGAGTCTCCATTGGAGGGTTCATAGGTTAGCTTCAAATTGTCCAATCACAAACGACAGTTCTCAAGCTTTTACTTAAGCATACATTATCCTTGGAGATGGGTACGCAAGTTGCAACATTGTCTACCAATTAGCTCACTTTCAGAGCCTCCATTGTCCGCACCTGCAAGTCGACCTTGAGGTAAGGAGAAAATATGCCAGGCTGGCACGAAACTTTAAGATAAGCATGTGAACAGCTTCTGTGGAAAAGTACAGCTTCAAGCAAAAATACACATTTATTAGCAGAGTGGAAAAATACGAGCACCTAAACCGTGAGACCGGGCAACTAGGCCAAAGCCTCCGCTAAAGTCATGCTAAGCTAAAGCAATTCGAACAAGCAAATCGTAGCACACGTTTATGATTATGTCAGATTAGTGCAATTCTAATACACCACGTTATATAAAGCTCGCGTATAAATGATGGCAAACTACTCTGAGGGCACATTTTGTCCCCTACAATCTTTATTAGTTCGGTTAAAGTCACACATGATTATTTCAGCACTACGTTTAGGCGTTAATAAATCAAAACCTTCATTTTCTGCTTCATCAGCTCACAGGGGAAAACACGTGAATAGTCACAAAGCCAGAATGGTTGCACTTTCTCAAGTTCAGTGCACTTTGAACATTTTTTTTCTATACTGCTGAGAATTGGGCATCGACTTGGACACCTATGTATCCTTCCTTGAAAACAGTGGTCAGGTCGGCAACAATGTAGGACTTGTGATAATGTGTGCATTAGTGCATGGCAGCCAAAAGTTTGCCAACGCAGGGCGAGAGAATATCGCCACATCTTTGTAGAAATAGCGGTGTTCTGCTCTCTCCATTTCACACTACGCAGTGCTGCAACATTACTTGCTGCGCTGTTGTGTTGGTTCTATGTAAATCTGGACCCATGTTTGAGTCATGGACTTTCGCTTCAATTACTTATTCTTTCTGGGAATTAGTCTTGTTTCACGCTGACTGAACCCATTTATCTAAAGGACCATATATATGACAGAGATGTTTAAAATGATAACAGGAAAATGTGATTCCATTAATAAAAGACATGTGTTAAACATATGTCCTGCTAACACCCAGGAAGACCAAAATAAGTTCTGTGGCTCGAATATTGCTAGTTTAAACGAGTAAACAGGTGAAATTCAAAGCATTCTCCCTGGTAAAGCGAACTATTTACATTTACAGCCTATTCCTCATGAAGTACGTGCGTCTTTCCTATTCTAGGGATGGATTTCAGTACTGTGCCACTACGTGCCTACTGTTTATGCCTCAGTTCCAAGATGGCGGCTCCTTATCTGTTGTGTTTCCTCTCTTCGAACCATTGTCCCATTCAGTGCCTTCATGTAACAAACAAACAACTAACTACATTTATGTTAAAAAAGCATCTAAACCTGGCTGTTAGCAGCCAACACATGGTACAGCTCAGTGTCAGCTTACAAGGGCACCAAGAAACCCGTAGGAGTAAGCAGGCTTTAGAAAGCTCTACACAGGGCCACTAGAATTATGCAGCAATTGAGGGCCACGTTAATGTGCAAGGTTAACTAGATTATGTGACAAAAAAATTAAATTATACAGCATAACGCAGCACACCATGTTGCATTATTATTTTGTCATTTTATCACATTAATATGGACGGGACAAAAGTTCACCTTATTAGTACCCAGTTAATATCTTCATAAAGCAAGAACTACAAGGTTTCCAATTAACATCTGGAAATGTATAAGCACTGTGCAGCACCACTTGTGGCACTTTTAAAGTAACTTTTGATCCTAGAGATAGAAACATTTTTTACTATTGAAATTCGAAAATTATGCAGCAAAGGATGATTATGTTGCTAGTGAAATAAGTGCATCATTTTGCTTAGAGCATTGAGGCTAAAGCGTCACATAATTTTAGTGGCCTTGGCTATTCATCTTCAACACAAAAGTTGTGGGCCCTTCCTACACTAGCCAAGAGAGAGCTAGAAACCGAGATCTCTCCGTTTGTCCCATGTGCTTTAGGGCTTCATCAGATCTGGTTATTTCTCTCTCCGTTTGTCCCATGTGCTTTAGGGCTTCATCAGATCTGGTTATTTCTCTACATGTTGGTGTGTCTTTTGTTTCGCTTCCTGTTGTAAATTTATCACCCCAAAACCCATAAAGCAGGACTGGATTAAGCACTCACGCCTGACAAAGATCAGCTTGATATCTCTAAGGCTTGTTAGCTTTGAATTTACAACAGAACGTGGGTGGCATCTTCTTAAACAATAGCAAGCCGAGATACTGCGTGACTCAGCGGCTTGGCACGGGATCAAAGGGCGTTCTCCTCTTGACTGCTGACCGAAATCCATCTTACATTGATCAGCGACCACCCTGAGCAGCTCCCAAAGGGCTGCTTCTTTCACGTCTCGGTAAAATGCGTGAAATGTGTTGCCAGTCTCCGATTCTCAGTGAGACGCTGCGTGCAACAATGATGCATCATGATGTAAGCAGATGACTGACTGGGTGGCAGTCTGGCCAACAGAGGGGCCAAGTGCTGAACGTACGTGAAAAAAATGTAAGGTCTGTCCTAAATACAGCTTTGGGAGTCTCGCCAGCCTCATGTTAAAAAAATCATAGATGAAAATAAGACATATACATGCATACAGGATCTCTGAGTCATTTCTGTTCATCCATTGGTCTGTGAAACTGCTATTCACGTTTTGCTTCTGCCCACCACTCATAAAGCATGGAGCAATGGGCCAACCCACATTAGCCATTGGCTCTCTTGCAGTGTAAGTGGCAGCCTTTTGCCAGATCACATATACAAATCTACCTAAAAAGTAGAGTATTCAATGGAAGATCCTTTGGTCCAATCTCTCGTATATGTTTTTTTTTATACTCCTAATCTATTAATTTTTATTTCATATATGCTTGTAAAAAAACTTTAAAAAAGCTTGACAATTATAAATGCCAGACCTATTTGCTTGTTTTATTTGGCAAGACATCCAATATAAACGCCAATGCTATCTCAAGAGTTCTGCGCTATAGAAAAAGGTTTGTTCATCCCTAGGATGTCAAATTAAGTTATCTAATGCACAACAATCTACCCATACTAACAACAAACAGTGGTATAATTTGCACGGTTTCTTGAAATGCCGGTAAAAGAGACTAACATTGAGCTGTGTAATAAAAGATGATATAGTGTAAACTAAAGAGCCAAATGTGCCATGCTGTATATTTGTGATGATGGAGTTAAGAACAGTCAGTGCTGGAAGTGAGGAAAGAAATGTTGCAGGAACCCACAAATTAGTCAGTGGTGGTGGGAGTCGGCTGAAAGGGATAGAACATGGGGTCAGATGTAGCAAAGGTTTTTCCCCATTCTGTGTCTATGGGAAAAAGTGTTCGTACATATGGCCCCTGGAAGAGTAAAGTCCTGACATGCAAAGTCAGTGACAGCCTAGGTCTGTCAGTAAAGATGCGTTTTTTTAATATTCTGCCCTGAAAAAAGTATGACAATAGAAATGCTACTGTAAAGTTGTTCTGGCTTACTTTGTTGGTCACCGCAGACCAGATGCTAAATTCAGCGAGTCTCAGTATGTAGTACTGCTATGACAGGTCATTTTCGTGGTTAATGCACTTGGACCTATTGATATTATCTGATGACCACAGATCTGTTCCATTTTTCAATGAGTTTATGGTGCAGTATGGTCCAGGGGAGCAGCCTTGCAGTGGTGCTTGAGGAAACCTCATGTCAGATGTCTTAATGCAGGTAAAATAGTTCAGTGGGTTATGCACCCACTGCAAACATCTGCATGCAGCCTTCAAGGCATTGGTTCAGGCTGTAACTCAAACGTTCATTGTTCTAAGGTTGAAGACATGAGTACCACTGAGACAGACAGTAATTAACACTTGCTATTAAATGTGAAAAAAATGAAACATTAAATTTGTATTTGTGGGAGGTATATGGTCATCATTAATATAACTGCATAAATTGACCTAATTCATTTGCGGATAGCATGCACTAAATAGGCATTATATTCTCCTTGGCTAACTTAAACACAATACTCTGTGGGGCCTTATTTACAAGGCCATTGTGCTGCCACTGTGTAATTTTTTTTACGCAGCGGCAGGGCAATCAGTGCTCCACACTGCTCATATTTACAAATTGACGCTTTGGGTTCAATACGTCAGTTTGTAAAGCCCCCTGTATCACATTTTACCTTTGCCATATATAATGTTTGCAGGGTAGGCGTTCCCACGTAAAAGCACCTAGAACTGATGCAGTGAAAGTTACAACTTTTCACTGTGTCACTCTACGACTTCACTGTGTCAAAATGTTAACGCCTTCTCAGACCAGGCATAAAATTGATGCAGGGCTTTTTACAATGGGACTCTCCACTGTGTTATCACGCATTGCGGGAGTTATGTCAGTTTTACAACTCAATTCCAGCAATGCATCACTTTAGTGTCAACAGATGTGTCAGAATTTCTCATGCATCCATGAATCGTGCGCCATGGAGCTCTATTTTGTAAATACAGCGCATTCATGGCTATGTTAGGGGATTTGCGGCAGGTGCAAGAAATCTGACGCATCAATGCCTTTCTTGTAAATGAGGCCCTGTTGTGTCTTGAGCGTGGTAGGCCTCATATTGGCCTTGCAGTGAGTGTAGCAGACAGGTACACAGGTTGGAACCAACATACACACACGTGCCTCTTTTATTTACAACTACACTTTTGTCATATTGGGAACAAACCAAAATGATCTCAATTGGAGGGGAAACACCGCGTCTCTCGCACTCGGACAGATACAACAGAGACAAACATGTTTTCTGTCTTTCTTTGTTTTACTAGTGTGATCGTGCACATTTTTTAAAATTTTCTTTTTTAAGTCTTTTGTCTTTCTTAGATATTAAGACAATAATCAGTCTTCATGTCAGAGTTTATCTCTTGCATCACATGACAGGGTGTATCTTTGTAACCTCTGATGTGCTGGGGAGTCTGAATAGGGTCCAGATGGGCTCCCATTGAGTCCCACAGCCAAGGCAAGCTGATTAGAGGAATTGTAGAGTGTTTCTGTAGTGAGACATTTGGCGCAGTGTGTGCTAGTGTGTGAAAGGGAGGAATCCAACCCACACCAACCCTGGGCAGTTTGCAGCATAGCAGGGAATCTGTGCAGAGTTTCGGTGCTTGCTGCTATACCCACAGTCCTATCCAGCCCTGCCAATTTTCCCAGATCCATTTGTGATGATCTTCTCCAGTTCATGTTTTTTCTTTGAATTGTGGGACTTGTAGTTTTGTATATTCCATTACCCCTTCGTCCAGATGCTCGTTTCAGTCCTCACGACTGGGGTGTTACCTCCAGTGGACAGGCGTTCCACACCAATCACAAATGAGGAAACTGTGCAGCACCCTTGCTATTCACACTCTGACTTTATATAGCGCCAGCTGTGGGTGTCTGAGCAGCGCTTAGAGCACCAGCACTTATAATTTTACAAATAAATCACTGGGTAGAAGAAGGACCAAATATTCTCCACACATCCTGTTGTGTTCCTATCTTGCAGGCGGTCAGTAACCTAGAAGATACATTTGCATTCTGCTGATTATTTCAGCCAAGGGCCCGCACTAGCAGCATTCCGCTGTTTTCGTTGGTTTCTGCGAGGCCTCAGAATATAGTTCAGTGATACTGTTTTGGGTTGGAGGGAGGTGGGAAGAGTTCAGCGAGCCGGTGGGCTTTTCCTCCTCAGCATCTTCTCCAGGAAGGGTCATTTTCGACTTCTGTAGCACAAAGCATGCTGGGGCGTGCACCTTGGAATCCAGCTCACGACAGCTGATTTAGCTTTGGGCATTCCTATGTATTATGGGATTATAAGAGGAATGCGGAAATTCAAGAACTGGTCACAGGGACTACATAACAAATGATGTTGCATCGCTCTTCGTGAGGCTTATTTCTGTGAGCCTTTTGCCCTGTTTTCTTCTGTTTCATACCAGTGAAAAAAGAGGAGATTATGTAAGGATATTTTGGGATAGGTGGATCGGCTTTTTATCCTAAAGTCCTAATTGTTTACCAGAAAAGCTGTTTCTTAATTGTGTTGTCTCCAGGTTGTCTTCTTGTATTAGGTGTTCTCTACCAGGGTGGTCAGTTGTCTTTTATCATGGAAGGGAAAAGGTTAGCAAAAAGAAAGTATTTGTCTCTATATGATTCTTCTGATCTAGAAGGGGACAGAGACAGCAGGAGCGATTCAAGGCGCCTTATTTCTTCTGCAGTTCCTCACATGACTGGAGCAATGCTAGACAAAGGCATCCAGATTTTGATACATGAGAATGTGAATAAATCCTACTCTGTTGACAGACCAAAAAGGAGGCGCAACCTTAATAGTCCCTCGGGGTTGTGAAGTTGTAAATAAACGATGTGAGACTCCAGGTTCAAAGAGGTAAGTACGATCTTTATTTTCTCCTATTGCAAATGGTTTCTCATCCAACAGGTTCCTTCGCTAATGATCATCCGTTCAAACCCACACAGTTCCCTTTCCTTACAGGTTCTATCTCTTAAGAACCTAGCCACCCCTCACTTCTCCCTTCTATAAAAAAAGTATTTACTTATTCAAAATATTACTTTTCTGAAAAAAAATTCAACATACTATGTATATACTTTTCTTTCATTGTCTAGAACTCTACATTGTCGCAGTTAAACATTGTACAATAAATTGTAAATTTTACAATAATTTCACTTCATCAACTTCTAATGTAGTCTTCTAAATAAATGGGAAGTTAGCGTATTCTTAAAATTTTCCTGCTTAGATCTCCTCGTTCCTCATCTATGAATTTCTCAGATTCTCCCTCTGAATTGTGAATCAGAGGACTATTCATGTTCCCTTCATGCTGTGAACGCACCATTTGGTTAAGGTTCCAGATCCTGCCATCATCCGTCTTCATAGCAATTTTTCACAGCTTCACAATTTCCCTTGTGAATCTGGACCATTGTTGACACCCTATTGGTTTTGTATTGGCTGCTCTTCCATTGAATAATTCAAAGGTGTCTTGCCTGTGGTGGTATGGAGGGATAATCTATACTCAGTTATTCTTTTCTGCAGCTCTCTTTTTCCAATCCAAGTTATTTGTATACTCTCTTTCAAAGTTTTGTTGAGTCTCTCAACAGTTCCATTCGTTTCTGGGTGATATAAAGGTTTTTTTAATGAGTGACACCACTTTCACTCAGATATTGTTCCATTTCTTGTGAGCAAACCTGTGGACCTATGTATGTAAGTACCGTGGATAACTCTCTCTTATGACAATTTCTAGAAATGTTATCACATTAGAAGTAGAAATATCTTGTGCACAACTTTTTTCTACTCACCATGAGTATAACTCTAATATCACAATCAAATAAGGTGTATGATGTTCCCCACGTAGAGGGCCAACAGTATCAATTGCTACCTCCTTCCATGGGAACTTTGGTAGATCTCTATAAACCATTGGCACATTACTAGTCTTATGCACTTTATCACTCATGTTACATTAAATACAATCTCTCACTGCACGTTCCACCATAAGATCTAACCCAGGCCACCAAATTACTATGGAGGTTTCTTCTCCTGGAATGAATGCTTGTGAACTGGTTGCATTGGCAAGATCTTCACTTGTTTAAGTTCCTCATTTCAAGCTTCATTCCATAAAAAGTCTACCTTCTTGCTCAACAACTCCCTCAAATGAATGGTCTTATCTGCAAAAGACTTCACAAATTTGCTATAAAATTCAGCTATACCAAGAACAGATGTAAATTCTTCCTTTGAATCAGGTTCCTTTAAATTAATCTTGTTCTCAGCAAGTTCTTTTCTTGGATTTATGCCATGTCCTGAGATGTGATGTCCTAAATAATTAACATCTGTTACACAAAATTTACATTTATCCCTCTTTAGTGTCGAGCCTGCCTTTAGTAACTTCTCCAGCACCCTCTCAATCATGACATCATGTTTTTCTTTATTTTTTCCAAAAATGAGTATATAATCTTGGTAACATCGAACTCCACGCACACCTTTCAGAATTTTGACCATTATTCTTTGGACTACTGAGGCTGCTGACACCAACCCTGATGGCATACATACAAACTTGTATGTCTCCATAGGTGTGATGAAGGCTGTTATTCTTGATGATTTGCCTAGGGCAACCTGATGATAAGCAGAAGCTAGGTGTAAAGTAGTGAAATATTTAGCTCCTGCCATGTTCAACACCATCTCATCGATGTTGAGAAGTGGAAATCTATCCACAAATAACCCTATGGACCACTGCCTGCTCTGAAAAAATGAAACAAAAACATAAAAAAATTTCATTTTGTAATGCATCTCGTTTTCCTTTAAGGAAAACGGGCTGCATTACAAAAAAAAAAAACAGCTTTATTTAAAAGCAGTCACAGACATGGTGGTCTGCTGTCTCCAGAAGGCCGCCATCCCTGTGAGTGCTGCGAGTCGCAAGGGGGTCGCAAATTGCGACCCACCTCATTAATATTAATGAGATGGGCCTTTGCGACCCCCTTGCGAGTCGAAGATGGTGTCAGGGACACCATCCTGCATCCTGAATTGCGACTTGCAAATTGCGAGTCATTCTGACTCGCAATTTGCGAGTCGCAATTAAGGAATTTCCTACATCTGGCCTTAAATGCTGAGCTTAGCGCTGCAAGTATACCTCATCGCACAGCAGACAGATGTTCTTGGTCACAACAAATTTAAGATCTCTGCTCTGAACCACTGTTGAGGTGACAATCCCATCACTTGTCGTCAAATGTGAAATTGTAAACAAACAATGCAAAACTCCAGGTTCAAAGAGGTAAGTACAGTCTTTATTTTCACCTAATCCAAAAGGTTTCTCATCCACAGGTTTCTTCTCTAACAACCATATGTTCAAACCAACACATTTCCCTTTCCTTCCAGGTTCTACATTCATTGTCTATTTTATGTTCCATCTACCTAAGGTTCTCTTAAGAACCTAGACACCTCACAGTGGAATCATAATTAGAGTTCATCTTCTTCATCCGAATCATGTTAACCCAAGTACCTTTTCTACAGAAAAGATAAGAAGAGATTAGTCAAGTGCTGGATCACACATTGGAAAACCTGAAGTGTCCAGAGATACTAACAGAACAACACTCTCACAGTTTGTACTCATAGCAACAACTTTCGAACTTGGCTATACCTATGGATGACAAAATTAAAGACGTTGATCCTGGAGAGTGGTGAGCCCTGAGGCATTTGAATATCTCATATTTCCTTCAAAGAATGTATGTCTTTAAGGAGGTGAATGAGGTATTGCATAATTTCATTAAAATATACTTGATTCTGGCAACTCTCATTGCCCCACTTGGTGAATTCACATGATTGTTCCCTCCCAGGTCATGTTGACAAGACAATTGACAATACTGTAAAAAAATGTTTGCGAGTAACCAAATTGGTATGAGAGCTGGAACCTATGCAACTTATACTACAAGTCATCAGGGAAAGATTTTGAGCTTTTGGCAAGTGCAATAATGGAGGAAGAACATTGTTCTGATTTACTGCAACAAAAGGTATTGCAAGCACATTTCCTTACCGGTATCACATGTAATGCAATGAGAGTGGCTGTACTGGCTTCAGGAGCTGCTGTCTTCACCAGTTGCTATATGTGGATTAGGACCTGGAAAGCATAGGAGGCAGAAAAATAGTCCTCCTTTGTGGATAAAAAGCTTTTTCAGTCTGATGATCAGTTAGATGAGATAACCACCAAAGTGTTTGAAGATAGGAAGCATTCCAAGAACAAGAATTATTCGTCAACAGGGCATAACTATTTGGATTCAGGAAAATTAATTCTCACTCCTCAAGGTCTTATCAATGGAAGTGCTTTCAGCCAAAGAAGTCTACTAAAAATTCGGAAGTAACTTCTCAATCTTTAGGACAGAAGCAGAGATATTGACTAGAAGGGACCTTGAGAGGAAGGTCCCCTGGTCAGATGTTATCCAAGAAGTCCAATCAGTCTGGGAAGCTACATATAGCTGCCAACGCAGGCATCCTTGCACCATAGTGCAAGGGTGTCTGCATCGAAAGGAATGATTGTGTATGTGCAGAAAAGTGTCCCTTGCTGCACATAAACAATCTACAATGACAATGTGGCACTTCTATGTGTGCTGCAGAATGTAGCATACCTCAAAGTAGCAAATTGTAATTTTTGAATGATTGTTTATGTGCAGAAAGGGACACCTATTCGGCACATAAACAATCATTCATGGTATTTTGCTCTTTCTATGTGCGCTGCAGAATGCAGCAACATGGAAAAAGTAAAAACGAGGAGGAATAAAAGTATTCCTCCTCGTTGTGCTGTTAGATTTTGGCACTGCCACAGATTTGCAACTACTTGTAAATCTGGGGGCAGTGCCAAAAGCAATGGGTGTTGCAGTGGAATGCCCAAAACGACACCGATTGCACACACCTCTGACGTGGAAAATTGGGTTGAAGGGGCCATATTTACAAGGTGGCTCAGCGCCGCCTTGTAAATGTGGAGCGTTGCACAGCACCACCGGAACAGCACAAAAAGTGATGCCCTGGTGGCACAAGGGCCTTGTAAATCTGGCCCTTCATATCTATGGCTCCAAGTTGGGACCCACCTCTTTAATATTAATGAGATGGGCCTTTGCGACCCCCTTGCGAGTCGAAGATGGTGTCAGGGACACCATCCTGCATCCTGAATTGCGACTTGCAAATTGCGAGTCATTCTGACTCGCAATTTGCGAGTCGCAATTAAGGAATTTCCTACATCTGGCCTTAAATGCTGAGCTTAGCGCTGCAAGTATACCTCATCGCACAGCAGACAGATGTTCTTGGTCACAACAAATTTAAGATCTCTGCTCTGAACCACTGTTGAGGTGACAATCCCATCACTTGTCGTCAAATGTGAAATTGTAAACAAACAATGCAAAACTCCAGGTTCAAAGAGGTAAGTACAGTCTTTATTTTCACCTAATCCAAAAGGTTTCTCATCCACAGGTTTCTTCTCTAACAACCATATGTTCAAACCAACACATTTCCCTTTCCTTCCAGGTTCTACATTCATTGTCTATTTTATGTTCCATCTACCTAAGGTTCTCTTAAGAACCTAGACACCTCACAGTGGAATCATAATTAGAGTTCATCTTCTTCATCCGAATCATGTTAACCCAAGTACCTTTTCTACAGAAAAGATAAGAAGAGATTAGTCAAGTGCTGGATCACACATTGGAAAACCTGAAGTGTCCAGAGATACTAACAGAACAACACTCTCACAGTTTGTACTCATAGGACTTGTAGTTTTGTATATTCCATTACCCCTTCGTCCAGATGCTCGTTTCAGTCCTCACGACTGGGGTGTTACCTCCAGTGGACAGGCGTTCCACACCAATCACAAATGAGGAAACTGTGCAGCACCCTTGCTATTCACACTCTGACTTTATATAGCGCCAGCTGTGGGTGTCTGAGCAGCGCTTAGAGCACCAGCACTTATAATTTTACAAATAAATCACTGGGTAGAAGAAGGACCAAATATTCTCCACACATCCTGTTGTGTTCCTATCTTGCAGGCGGTCAGTAACCTAGAAGATACATTTGCATTCTGCTGATTATTTCAGCCAAGGGCCCGCACTAGCAGCATTCCGCTGTTTTCGTTGGTTTCTGCGAGGCCTCAGAATATAGTTCAGTGATACTGTTTTGGGTTGGAGGGAGGTGGGAAGAGTTCAGCGAGCCGGTGGGCTTTTCCTCCTCAGCATCTTCTCCAGGAAGGGTCATTTTCGACTTCTGTAGCACAAAGCATGCTGGGGCGTGCACCTTGGAATCCAGCTCACGACAGCTGATTTAGCTTTGGGCATTCCTATGTATTATGGGATTATAAGAGGAATGCGGAAATTCAAGAACTGGTCACAGGGACTACATAACAAATGATGTTGCATCGCTCTTCGTGAGGCTTATTTCTGTGAGCCTTTTGCCCTGTTTTCTTCTGTTTCATACCAGTGAAAAAAGAGGAGATTATGTAAGGATATTTTGGGATAGGTGGATCGGCTTTTTATCCTAAAGTCCTAATTGTTTACCAGAAAAGCTGTTTCTTAATTGTGTTGTCTCCAGGTTGTCTTCTTGTATTAGGTGTTCTCTACCAGGGTGGTCAGTTGTCTTTTATCATGGAAGGGAAAAGGTTAGCAAAAAGAAAGTATTTGTCTCTATATGATTCTTCTGATCTAGAAGGGGACAGAGACAGCAGGAGCGATTCAAGGCGCCTTATTTCTTCTGCAGTTCCTCACATGACTGGAGCAATGCTAGACAAAGGCATCCAGATTTTGATACATGAGAATGTGAATAAATCCTACTCTGTTGACAGACCAAAAAGGAGGCGCAACCTTAATAGTCCCTCGGGGTTGTGAAGTTGTAAATAAACGATGTGAGACTCCAGGTTCAAAGAGGTAAGTACGATCTTTATTTTCTCCTATTGCAAATGGTTTCTCATCCAACAGGTTCCTTCGCTAATGATCATCCGTTCAAACCCACACAGTTCCCTTTCCTTACAGGTTCTATCTCTTAAGAACCTAGCCACCCCTCACTTCTCCCTCCTATAAAAAAAGTATTTACTTATTCAAAATATTACTTTTCTGAAAAAAAATTCAACATACTATGTATATACTTTTCTTTCATTGTCTAGAACTCTACATTGTCGCAGTTAAACATTGTACAATAAATTGTAAATTTTACAATAATTTCACTTCATCAACTTCTAATGTAGTCTTCTAAATAAATGGGAAGTTAGCGTATTCTTAAACTTTTCCTGCTTAGATCTCCTCGTTCCTCATCTATGAATTTCTCAGATTCTCCCTCTGAATTGTGAATCAGAGGACTATTCATGTTCCCTTCATGCTGTGAACGCACCATTTGGTTAAGGTTCCAGATCCTGCCATCATCCGTCTTCATAGCAATTTTTCACAGCTTCACAATTTCCCTTGTGAATCTGGACCATTGTTGACACCCTATTGGTTTTGTATTGGCTGCTCTTCCATTGAATAATTCAAAGGTGTCTTGCCTGTGGTGGTATGGAGGGATAATCTATACTCAGTTATTCTTTTCTGCAGCTCTCTTTTTCCAATCCAAGTTATTTGTATACTCTCTTTCAAAGTTTTGTTGAGTCTCTCAACAGTTCCATTCGTTTCTGGGTGATATAAAGGTTTTTTTAATGAGTGACACCACTTTCACTCAGATATTGTTCCATTTCTTGTGAGCAAACCTGTGGACCTATGTATGTAAGTACCGTGGATAACTCTCTCTTATGACAATTTCTAGAAATGTTATCACATTAGAAGTAGAAATATCTTGTGCACAACTTTTTTCTACTCACCATGAGTATAACTCTAATATCACAATCAAATAAGGTGTATGATGTTCCCTACGTAGAGGGCCAACAGAATCAATTGCTACCTCCTTCCATGGGAACTTTGGTAGATCTCTATAAACCATTGGCACATTACTAGTCTTATGCACTTTATCACTCATGTTACATTAAATACAATCTCTCACTGCACGTTCCACCATAAGATCTAACCCAGGCCACCAAATTACTATGGAGGTTTCTTCTCCTGGAATGAATGCTTGTGAACTGGTTGCATTGGCAAGATCTTCACTTGTTTAAGTTCCTCATTTCAAGCTTCATTCCATAAAAAGTCTACCTTCTTGCTCAACAACTCCCTCAAATGAATGGTTTTATCTGCAAAAGACTTCACAAATTTGCTATAAAATTCAGCTATACCAAGAACAGATGTAAATTCTTCCTTTGAATCAGGTTCCTTTAAATTAATCTTGTTCTCAGCAAGTTCTTTTCTTGGATTTATGCCATGTCCTGAGATGTGATGTCCTAAATAATTAACGTCTGTTACACAAAATTTACATTTATCCCTCTTTAGTGTCGAGCCTGCCTTTAGTAACTTCTCCAGCACCCTCTCAATCATGACATCATGTTTTTCTTTATTTTTTCCAAAAATGAGTATATAATCTTGGTAACATCGAACTCCACGCACACCTTTCAGAATTTTGACCATTATTCTTTGGACTACTGAGGCTGCTGACACCAACCCTGATGGCATACATACAAACTTGTATGTCTCCATAGGTGTGATGAAGGCTGTTATTCTTGATGATTTGCCTAGGGCAACCTGATGATAAGCAGAAGCTAGGTGTAAAGTAGTGAAATATTTAGCTCCTGCCATGTTCAACACCATCTCATCGATGTTGAGAAGTGGAAATCTATCCACAAATAACCCTATGGACCACTGCCTGCTCTGAAAAAATGAAACAAAAACATAAAATTTTTTCATTTTGTAATGCATCTCGTTTTCCTTTAAGGAAAACGGGCTGCATTACAAAAAAAAAAAACAGCTTTATTTAAAAGCAGTCACAGACATGGTGGTCTGCTGTCTCCAGAAGGCCGCCATCCCTGTGAGTGCTGCGAGTCGCAAGGGGGTCGCAAATTGCGACCCACCTCATTAATATTAATGAGATGGGCCTTTGCGACCCCCTTGCGAGTCGAAGATGGTGTCAGGGACACCATCCTGCATCCTGAATTGCGACTTGCAAATTGCGAGTCATTCTGACTCGCAATTTGCGAGTCGCAATTATGGAATTTCCTACATCTGGCCTTAAATGCTGAGCTTAGCGCTGCAAGTATACCTCATCGCACAGCAGACAGACGTTCTTGGTCACAACAAATTTAAGATCTCTGCTCTGAACCACTGTTGAGGTGACAATCCCATCACTTGTCGTCAAATGTGAAATTGTAAACAAACAATGCAAAACTCCAGGTTCAAAGAGGTAAGTACAGTCTTTATTTTCACCTAATCCAAAAGGTTTCTCATCCACAGGTTTCTTCTCTAACAACCATATGTTCAAACCAACACATTTCCCTTTCCTTCCAGGTTCTACATTCATTGTCTATTTTATGTTCCATCTACCTAAGGTTCTCTTAAGAACCTAGACACCTCACAGTGGAATCATAATTAGAGTTCATCTTCTTCATCCGAATCATGTTAACCCAAGTACCTTTTCTACAGAAAAGATAAGAAGAGATTAGTCAAGTGCTGGATCACACATTGGAAAACCTGAAGTGTCCAGAGATACTAACAGAACAACACTCTCACAGTTTGTACTCATAGCAACAACTTTCGAACTTGGCTATACCTATGGATGACAAAATTAAAGACGTTGATCCTGGAGAGTGGTGAGCCCTGAGGCATTTGAATATCTCATATTTCCTTCAAAGAATGTATGTCTTTAAGGAGGTGAATGAGGTATTGCATAATTTCATTAAAATATACTTGATTCTGGCAACTCTCATTGCCCCACTTGGTGAATTCACATGATTGTTCCCTCCCAGGTCATGTAGACAAGACAATTGACAATACTGTAAAAAAATGTTTGCGAGTAACCAAATTGGTATGAGAGCTGGAACCTATGCAACTTATACTACAAGTCATCAGGGAAAGATTTTGAGCTTTTGGCAAGTACAATAATGGAGGAAGAACATTGTTCTGATTTACTGCAACAAAAGGTATTGCAAGAACATTTCCTTACCGGTATCACATGTAATGCAATGAGAGTGGCTGTACTGGCTTCAGGAGCTGCTGTCTTCACCAGTTGCTATATGTGGATTAGGACCTGGAAAGCATAGGAGGCAGAAAAATAGTCCTCCTTTGTGGATAAAAAGCTTTTTCAGTCTGATGATCAGTTAGATGAGATAACCACCAAAGTGTTTGAAGATAGGAAGCATTCCAAGAACAAGAATTATTCGTCAACAGGGCATAACTATTTGGATTCAGGAAAATTAATTCTCACTCCTCAAGGTCTTATCAATGGAAGTGCTTTCAGCCAAAGAAGTCTACTAAAAATTCGGAAGTAACTTCTCAATCTTCAGGACAGAAGCAGAGATGTTGACTAGAAGGGACCTTGAGAGGAAGGTCCCCTGGTCAGATGTTATCCAAGAAGTCCAATCAGTCTGGGAAGCTACATATAGCTGCCAACGCAGGCATCCTTGCACCATAGTGCAAGGGTGTCTGCATCGAAAGGAATGATTGTGTATGTGCAGAAAAGTGTCCCTTGCTGCACATAAACAATCTACAATGACAATGTGGTACTTCTATGTGTGCTGCAGAATGTAGCATACCTCAAAGTAGCAAATTGTAATTTTTGAATGATTGTTTATGTGCAGAAAGGGACACCTATTCGGCACATAAACAATCATTCATGGTATTTTGCTCTTTCTATGTGCGCTGCAGAATGCAGCAACATGGAAAAAGTAAAAACGAGGAGGAATAAAAGTATTCCTCCTCGTTGTGCTGTTAGATTTTGGCACTGCCACAGATTTGCAACTACTTGTAAATCTGGGGGCAGTGCCAAAAGCAATGGGTGTTGCAGTGGAATGCCCAAAACGACACCGATTGCACACACCTCTGACGTGGAAAATTGGGTTGAAGGGGCCATATTTACAAGGTGGCTCAGCGCCGCCTTGTAAATGTGGAGCGTTGCACAGCACCACCGGAACAGCACAAAAAGTGATGCCCTGGTGGCACAAGGGCCTTGTAAATCTGGCCCTTCATGTCTCTGGCTCCAAGTTGGGACCTTATCTGTTCTGTTCAAGAAAACAAACTAAAGGCAAAGGCTTTAAAGGAAGATATATTTGCATTGCAGAAGAAAAAGGTAGATGTTACAGCACCTCTAAATGAACTGGAAGAAGAGAGTGGACTACATTATTTTTCTGGTAGGAAAGGTTTCAGGAGGGTTTTGGTCAATACTGGACTTATGGAGAGTCAAATCATGGGTCAGAATGTAGGAGTGATCATGAAAGGCCTGGAGAATTATTAGTCATGTTTTATCTCTAGGATTCTTATTGACACAGTCCTATGCCTTACAGTCAACAGAAACATCTCTGATTTTCTGGTGATATTTTCTGAGGAGTTGCTGCACTTACAGTTTGTAATTCTGCTGTTTCGTCTCAAATCAGCTCCAAGCGTATTTACAAAGGGGATAGCTCCAGTGCTTAATTTGTAAATAAAAATGTGCCTGTGCCCAAAGCCCTCCTCTTAAACACGTGGCTGCTGCAATTAAATGTGCGAACACGGAATACTGAGGCAGCAAAATCCTAAAGTCTTTAATCCATTTACAGCTGCTCCCTGCCCCTTTAGCTCACTCTTACAGCTTTTTGCTTTCTCCCATTGTGACGCTTTTTTGTTTTTCTCTTCCTCCGTCTTTCCCATATGTGTCTTTAGCTCACTGTAAATGCTTGGGGCAGAAAAATAGACGCCGGCCCTCAAAAATAGGTGCCAGTGCTCCACACCAGAAACAACAAGCACAAATTAAGCACCGGATAGCTCCCTTGGAAAAGGATGCACAGGAGGGGACTGACTTATAACTCATATAGGAATGATCAGTTAATCTACTCTTCCTAAAACAAGCAATTCAGAACAAATACTTAGTTCTAGGGATTCGTCAAGAACAGTTTATAGATACATTTAGAAAAATCACATGTAGAACTATCACAGGATAGGAGCTCATTTTTGCATACCTTTCGGAGTTGTGATTCTTTTGGTACAGGAACAAGTCACACACAATTTCCATCAGCAGAAGGCTGCAACAATGAAAACCTTGCTTCAGATTCAGGGTGACATGACAGCTCTAGTGATGGTGGACCAATGCTCGAGATTTAATCTAGGCCTCCTGGTGAGTCTCATCTTGTCCATTTGGAATCTGATTTCTCAGGACATCGACCAGATACTGACAATACTTTCATTCATTGAAAAGGAGATGAAGTGGTGGCTGGGGCTGTCTCACTTAAGGAAAGATATTCCTCTTTCAACAAATTGGACAGTGGTGACCAGGAGTGCCAGAGGCCAGACCTGTGGAGCCTGGATGGAATACCACTTTTTCAAAGCTAATGGTCTCTCTTGGAGGAGATACATTTCTCTGACTGGAGGGAACTGGGGGCACTTAGGCCCTGAAAGAGTATGCTGCCGCCTAGCGCCATTCCAAAATGCCAGCTGGGTATCATATTAATGAAATGATGGTAGCCAGTGGTAAAGGCCCAGCTAGCATTATAAAAAAGGATGCTAGCCGGGTGGGGGAGGCATAGGGGAAACAGGAGGTTGTGCATCAAAGGATGATGCTAGTCTGGTTAAAAATATGCCTCTAGGGTCATTTTCTGACTTACAATCCCCATGGACATGACTCCTGTCTTAGTAAAGACAGGAGTCATGTCCACAACCCCAATGGCAACGCCCAGCGGATATATGTTCCCTGGGCATGGCCATTGGGGCCAGTGCCATGTACGGGGGCCCAAGTTAGGCCCCACTGTGGCACCTTTAAAAAAAATTGTAAGTACTTACCTGTACTTACCTGGGATGGGGTCCCCCCAACCTCTGGCATCACTCTGGTGTGGGTGGGGTGTTCCTGGGGCTAGGGAAGGGCGTCTGCCCTGACCCAGGTGTTAAATAATGGCGCTAAGCAGGTTTAGCGCCATTATTTAAGGCCCTCTTCCCCCTGTGCTTGATTTTAGCACGGGGGATAAATATGGCGCTAAGGCCATATCAGCATTTTTGCCTGAGAATGCCTACCTTGCATCTCATTGACGCAAGGTCCTGCCAGCAAAAAACAACTTTAACTCCAAAACCTTGGCGCTAGACAGGTCTAGCGCCAAAGTATAAATTTGGAATTAGGTTTGTGCCGAATTTGCGTAAAAATAAATGACACAAATTCAGTGCAAAGCAAGTATAAATCTGGGCTTTAATTTGACTTTGACGGGGCTATGGTCTAATTCAGAGACATTACTTACCCTGGGAGTTCCTGACTCAACACTTATTATGTATTCTATCCATCTATGATATTGTTTCACGTTATTAAAAATATAGCCAGTAGGTGGCAGTAGATGACAGCAATACCATAATAAAAGTCGTCTTAAGGTGTCATTATTACAGCAAGTCCCTCTGGGACAAAAAGAAGCTTCGGTTCTCTTAAAATCAGAAGTACTCAAGACAATTCACAGCGATAGTGAGCTAATGTATTATTCCCTTTTCAGCAAATTACATTTATTTGCCAGAAATCAACCCAATGAGCTTACAGTATACGACAATCTTTACGATAATATCAGCATCATTTGATACAGGATGTCCCGGGTTTACCATATAGTCACACAGCTAGGAGCAGTAGCTAAAAATAATGTGCGACAGGAGGGAGCAGGAGAGCGTCATATCTTCAGAGATATGGCTCTCTCCTCCCATCTTCCAAGCACCAGCTCTGATTTTAGCTGGCGTCACCACTCACACACCTTTGTGCTTTAGCACAAGAGTGTGCACTAGTCGAGCATAACCGTAAGGGTACCGTCTCTGTACAAAATACTATGCTTAGGCACACTTAAACACTTTACCCGAGTTGTATGTGTGCTGTACAGTGCAGCACGCATGCAAAGTCGGAAAAGAATAGAGAAATTACAACATTTCTCCTTTTAACACCTTATTTGAAAAGGCATTAACTTTTGGCGGAAAACCCTGTCAACTAATGTTTGTAAATAGGGTTTGGAGGCAAATGGCCGCTTTGCCTTACTTTTAGATTACTTTCCAGTGCAAAACAAGGCCCATATTTACAAAAAAATGTCGGAGAGTATATGTGCCACCTGCATCATTAGGTAAGTGTAGGGGTGTGTTGTATTTATGGCAGTACGACACATCCCTGTACTTTCCTCTGCACTGGTTAGTGGCAGCGCAGGCACCCTTGCATCACAGTGCAAGGGTGCCTACATTGCAGGGTTGATTGTTTATGTGCAGGAAGGCGTATTGCGTATTGCACCAATGGACGAACGTACTAGAATGCACAGCGCATGGCACTTTATGTTATTTTATTTATTAGGTTGCCAGTCGCAGGTCTCAAGATTTATTTATGCAACCAGCGCTTTAACAATTGGCATGTTAGCCTTTCGTGAGAACAAACGGCCTTTCAAAGCCCATAGACCCTAAATGTATCGACAATTGCAGTAGTGTGCACTGTACAACTTTAAAGTGGCAAGTTGCCGGTTGAGGACTGTTGAACAGCCAAAGTGCTCACTGTAGCTTGGGGCCCGATGTATCAAAGCTTTTTACATTCGGAAACGGTGCGAATGCCCGTTTGTGAACGCAAAAAGCCATTTCAGACTGTATCAAAGGCATTCTGAATGCAATTTTAAGGAATCGCTAAAATAGCGATTCCTTAAAATTGCGACGCTGTTTAGAGAGTCGCAAATTGCGACTCTCTAAAAACGAGAATCGCAAATAAGGAATCCTTATTTGCGATTTCTAAAGCACATGTATGAAGCAATTCCTTAATGCGAATTGGGCATTAAGGAATCGCTATTTACCACCAAATTGAACTTGGTGGTAACCATGTGCAAATTTTGAAAATGCATTTAAAATGCATTTTTAAAATGTATATGTAAAGCACACATGCCCTTTTGGCATGTGTGCACCTTACATGTTGTAAAAAAAGATTTTGGGGTGCAGCAGAGAGGGCCTAAGGCCCCCAGTACCCTGGACTTTGCATTTCCCAAAACTGCGATTTCCAGTTAGGAATTTGCAATTTGGGACATGCAAAATATTCGCAAATATGGGCCTACAGGCCCATAGATGCGAATGGGAGCTGTATCGCAATTTGCGATTCGGTAATAGCATTTGCGATTTTTAAGAAATCGCTATTACCGAATCGCAAATATGATACATTGCATTTTGCGAATCAGAAATAGCGATTTCTTAAAAATCGCTATTTCCGACTCGCAAAATGCATTCTTGATACATCTGCCCCTTAGTCTTCTTTATGTCAAGGACAGAAAGGCAGCAGGGGTTGTGGGGCTTGTGTAAACACTTTTCTTCCTCTCCCACATTTTGATAAATTTGTTGATTTTAATTAGCATCATTTTTATGAACTGTGGCCCATATTTATCATGAGATTGCGTCGCCCTTGCAACATGCAAGGCAGCACAAAGATGACACAAAACCTAGAATTATATTTACCAAGCCACCCAAGGCCAGCTTGTGTGGCCTGCGTAGTTTGGTAAATGTGGAGTAATGCAAAGCAGCGTAAGTTGCTACCTTGCATTACTGTGCCCCAGGGAGGTGCTCAATGGGTGGAGCGTGGGTGTTCCCACACACCCACCCATGTACTTTGGCGCATTCCAAGATTTACCATTAATTGTAGACCTGGGAATGCGTCAAAATCCTACACCTCCTCAGAGGCGTAACGAGGAGAAATATGTTTATTTCTCCTTGTTGTTCCCTCTTTCTGCATTCTGCTGCATACATAGAAAGAGGAAAATGCCTTTTGTGCAGGGAGGTGTCCCTTCCTGCAAAAAAACAATCCTGCCTACAACGCAGGGACCCTTGCATCATGGTGCAAGGGTGCTTCCATTGGCGCTAGGCAGCCAAAAGTGTGCCAGTGTTCGGAAAGGACAATAATGTGCCATTTAATGTAAAATACGGTGCATTCTTGCCCTTCTCTTTCACACAGCCCAGCGCAGAAAAACGTGGATTACTGCGTTTTGTTGAATTGTGTGAATTTTTGCTACATATGGTCCTGGATGTATAAGTGATTTTATTTGTAAGGGGTTTTATTACACCAACAATAAATGTAATAATTCTAAATTGAACTCCAGTTTAAAAAAACATAAGATGTTTTGTTATGTTTGGTCGAACAAATAGCTATAATTAGAGTCAAAAGGGCACCACTGCACCTGAGAGCTACACGTACACCCCTGCCCAGCTGTTCATAAATGACCTTGGTAATACTATAGCGGAGATCCTACAGGTGTTCCTCCTACCAATACCCACCAATGCGGTCCAATTAGCTTAATGGAAGGTTTTGAGGAATTATGCTTCACAAATCTTAGTAAACCATAAATATTAGTGCGGACTAGACGTACTAAGGCTAATGCTGGGCTGACGGGCCCCTTTATTATAGGGTCAGACCCCTGCTGGCTTAGGGCTGTGTTCACATTCATCATTATTAGCATTACTGGTGTTGCACCCAAGTTCTGCAGCCGCGGTGGTGCAGAACCCCTGTCTCCTCGGCCCGGCGCTCCCTCCACAATTGGGGGCACATTTATACTTTGTCTGCGCCGAATGTGCGTAAAAAACATTGCGCCATATTTATACAATGACGCCTGACCCCGAACGTCAAAATCCCTCTGTGTGCGTCATTTTCTGGATGCAGGAAACCGCCTTGCGTTAATGACATGCAAGGTAGGCGTTCCCATCCAAAAAATGACTTCAAAGCCTGTGCGCCTTATTTATACTCCCGCATCATTTTGACGTACAGGAGGAGGCGGGCCTTAAAAAACGGCGCACAGCCTGATGTGTGCCGTTTTTTAACGCCTGGGTGAGGGCAGGCGTTAAGGGACATGTGGTCTCTGACCATGGAAGCAGTCCACAGGTGCCCTCCCCTGCCCTCAGGGACACCCCCTGCCACCCTCGCCCACCCCTGGAGGACATCCATGGATGGGGGGACCCATCCCAGGTAGGTACAGGTAAGTTGGGGTAAGTATAATTTTTTTATTTTTTTAAAGTGGGAGAGGGGGGCCTAACTTGGCCCCCCCTACTTGCCACTGTGCCCAATGGCCATGCCCAGGGGACAGAAGTCTCCTGGGCATGGTCATTGGTCAAGAGGGCATGACTCCTGTCTTTTCTAAGACAGGAGTCATTTCAATGGGGGTTGTGCGTCAAAAAATGGCGCAAGTCTGGTTTGACCCATAACTTTTGACTAAAACCTGACTTGCACCATTTTTTGACCCACAACCCCCATTTTTCCCTACACCTGCGCTGCCTAGTTTGAGTATTTTTTTTTACTCTGACCAGCCCGCAGCGCCGGCTAACATCAATCCTTAAATGAGGTGCCCGCCTGGTGCCTAGGAATGGTGGTAGCCGGCGGTAAATTTTGTGATGCAAAACAGCGCTGGCACTGGTTTGCGTCAAAAAGTATAAATATGGGCCTTGGTTAGCCCCTTGACTGAATTCCTGTCATACACATGCAGCAGGGTGAGGCCTGATGGGCCCTGAGTGCAGACAGTGAAACAAACTTGCGCTGCTCTGCAGAAAGGAAAGTCACAGGTTGTTGTCACAACTTGTGAAGCAGTGAATTATCGCTTCTTCGTCGAAAGCCTCGCTGTGGTCAAACAGATTTTCTGTTACAAAGTGGTTGCAGTAAAGCACGAGTAACAACCAACACAGACCACGTAATAACAAATGCACGTGGTATAAGCTCGCGGGCTCTGCTGATTTTCTTTATACCCTGACGCTGTTCCTGTATTAAGGACCTCAGGATGCAGAAAGGTGACTAAGCTCAATCTAGGTGTCGCACTTCATTCCTCCCTAATACAGTTGTGAGAGACATCATGACTAATGTCTTCCGTTTTCATCCTTCCCAGATCCCAGGGTGATTTACAATACAGCACACCATGGCGGTCGTTAGCACACTAGCATCAAAAATGTTGATGCTATTGTGGCTCTTTGCTACACTAGCATCAAACATTTTGACACTAGTACAGCAAAGCATTGAGCGGCCCATTGAATATAACAGGTGCATAATTTTTATGCGTGCTCTGAGCAGGCGTTAAAAATGACGGAAAAAATGGGGCAGTGAAATGTTGTAAATTTCACTGTGCCATTATTTCTGGCCTCCCTGTACCGGAACACTCCCCTTTGCATACATTATGCCTGACACAAGCATAATGTGGCTCAAGGGGGGGGGGTAAAGTGGATCAATGCAAGCATTGCGCCACTTTGCCACTTTGTAAATATGACACAGTCAAACAGCCACCTTTGCGCCGCTTTAGTGTAAAACAAATGACGCTATATGGCTGCACTAAGGTGGCGCAAGGGACTTGTAAATATGCTCCATGGATTCAAATATATGGCTGATGGGTACGATAATGTCACAAT
Source organism: Pleurodeles waltl (assembly GCF_031143425.1). Taxonomy (NCBI): domain Eukaryota; kingdom Metazoa; phylum Chordata; class Amphibia; order Caudata; family Salamandridae; genus Pleurodeles; species Pleurodeles waltl. Next base: position 604,177,177 of record NC_090449.1, read on the forward strand.
TTTTTTTAAATGAGGCTGGCTAGCAGTCCTTGAACTACATATTCTAACTGGAAAGATGACATATTCGAGTTCTATAGGAAACGTTAATTACAGAAGTTTGTGCTTTAGGACAAGTGATGCAGAAGTTTGAAGGGATATAAAGTCTTTTTCGGAAGATTGTGGTGTGGAGTTATTAACAACCTAGATTTAGGTGATTTTATGTCTGCCCACACAACAGTTTCCAAACCATTTCTCTTTTGACAAAGTTTGAGTGCCTGCACACCTGTTCCTTCTAGATTACTGTAGTCAATCCTAAATTAATTTGAGGCTTTTTGATAGTTCAGATGGTTAACTCCCTCAGTTCAATTGTTTGTGTCAACACTAGTGCCCTGGGTTATAGTCGCAGTGGTGTCAAGTCAGTAACTTTGTTTGATTCCTAAAGGTCCACGGAAATGGTTGATTTCAGTGTGTTACGAAAAACCTTGTTACCTTAGCCTTCCCTGCCCTTTACTGTAAACAGTATATATAGATGAAAGGATTATTTCTGAGGTTTTATGTTTGAATATCATCAGAACAAAATACCATCTCACAGAAATATTGTTCCCAGCGTTGGCTGAAGATTTTCTATTATTAATTCCAGTGGGCTATACTTTTGTCAGTTTTAATGCTACCGTACCCGTGTAAGCATGCAAGATACATTTACTTACGTCTTTTTACAATGACATCTTTCCTCTAATCGCATAATATAAATTACTGCACATTTTGTATTGATACGGTGGTTAACTTCCCTGAACTGCTTTCTAAATATGTATGAATTCTCGTTTGACAAATGAGGGAGCACAGTCTTACATGAAATATCTGTGCTATACCAGACGGCGCCCTTTCTAGGAAATCAGACGGAAACACCTTATAATGAAGGACTATCAGGCCCTGCTCTGAAATTACAGCGCTCCCTGCGGACCTTGGCTCTGTTGCATGTAGGTCCCCTGCTGCACCGCTTACACACCATGTTTTCCAGCGGGTATTGGGAGGCTACAAGTGTAAGGCCTACGTTGCCCGCTGGGAGAGCACCACATAATTTGTCTGATGTTTTGGGCCCTAAAGCACAAGACACATGGGTTTTAACCTTACTTGAACTGGCAAAAAGCAGAACAAACACTAACAAAGTCAATAGATTTGGCGTTATGGTAATTTATTTTAAAGCAAGTATGTGGCATAATAAAGGAAATCATGTTACCACAAACACGTGATGGCTAGATGCTTTCAATAACAATTTTAATTGTAAAAGTATATTGACCATTGCACGTAATTGTAACTGAGCAGTATGTGTGTTTTCCACTAGGCAGATATATTTAGTTAAGTTATGGAAGTATTTTTAGTTTTAATGCACATTACACGAAAATATGTAAATACAACAGGAAAGTATGGGGATTGGGCACACAGTGTGCCTATGTCTGTGAGTGACAGACATATTGAGTCATAACTCTGGCATTAAAATGGCAGCGATATTCAACACTCTTAATACTTTTAAGCCAGCTCTGCAACTTTTTAAAATGCTAATTTCTCAAAAACTGTAGAACACAAACACGTTTTCTGAGTAAACATCTGCTTTCATGTCAAGTATGTTGTAGATCCATTCAGCTTTTCGGGTTGTAGACATGAACAAGAATTCTTGTCTGAGAAAAAATGGGCCATCACTTCATTCATGCCTTCAAGCCTAACTTTTTTTTCCTGTTGTACATATCTACACAAATTTGACATGCGGACCATAGCTGCCATACTAGCGACTTGCTTTTGCACAAATCTATCTGCAGTGTCCAAAGTTGTAAACAAATCAAAAATGCATTTTCAATTGAAAATGTTACTGCATCATAACTAGTAGTGACCACTACTTCGTAAATTATTTATATACATATATATATATATATATATATATATATATATATATATATATATATATATATATATATATATAAATACACAAAAACAAAGGTTACATTTACATGGACGTTATAGTTAGGTTCTGAATTTAGTCATACAAAACCATAGAAATTCAGCAGTTATAGTTACCTGAGCTAATGCTGGTGAGCCCATAATGCACTGCTTATGACCTTACAAATTAAATCACTCATGACATGGTCAGTGACATCACTAATGACATCACTGATGACATCTCAACATCACTGATCACATCATCCAGTGAGTGTAAGTGGTTGTATCTATGTGTGAGTAGGTGTGTGCTATGGGTGTATGAGTGGTTGAATCATTTGCTGTATGGGAGACTAAACGGATCTGTAAGGTGCTGTATAGGTGAGCAAGTGACTGTGTGAACAGCTACATTTCATTTAGTGAGTGGGTCTGTGAGTGCCTGCATGTCTGCATGAGTGGGTGTCAGAGTGGTTGTCTGGGTAAGTGAATGGGTGTCACTGTATTGGTGAGTGACTTGGTGGGTGACTTACTGTATGGCTGTAAGAATAACTGAGCAGCTGTGTCAGTGACTGTATGAGAGAGTCAGTGGATGTATGAGTAGCTGTATGGTAAACTGAGAGGGTGAGTCTGTTTTTTTATAGGATAGTAAGTGGATGTGTGAGAACTTGTGTTGGTCAGTGAGAGACTGTGTGAAAGATTGTATGGGTGACTGAGTGTGAATGTAAGTGCCTGTTCATGTGAGTGAGTTGGTGTGTGAATAGTTGTATAGTTGAGTGATTGCATGTGTAAGTGACTGTAATACTGAGTCAGTAACTGTACTGGTGAATGTGTGGGTATGGCAGTGTTTCTACAGCTAGATACCAGAATGTATCAGTAGAATAGCGATCTATTAATAGGCTGCATGAGTATGAGTTGGTGTGTCAGTGAGAGTATGAGTGGATGTGTATGTAACTGTATGAGTCTGTGAATATCTCAATTAGTAGGGAATGAGTGAGTGAGTGGTTGTATCAGTGGCTGTTTAACTGAATGAATTTCTGTATATAACTACTTTTATGTATCTCTGAATAAGTATGTGAGTAGATGTGTGTGTGTGGGTGTACAAGAGTTTGTGTCAGCAAATGAGTGAGTGTATGGCTGTTTGTGTGGATGATGTCATCAGTGATGTCACTGACCATTTTATGAATGATGTAATTTTTGAGGTCATAAGCAGTGCATTACGGGAGCATAAGTTATAGTTAGCTCAGATAACTATAACTGCTGAATTTCTACAGTTTTGGATGAGTAAATTCAGAACCTAACCATAAAGACTATGTAACCTTTGTTTTTTCAGCTAATTTTTAAGTTTTTTTTAATTCTATTTCCTACCTATAACGTCCGTGTAACCTTTGCTTTTCAGTGAATTTCTAAGGTTTTTTTTAATTCATATTTGCTAACTATAACATCCCTGTAACCTTTGTTTTTTTCAGTGAATTTCTATGTTTTTGTTTAACAGATAGTAATTTTAATTACTGTATGTTAATCCAACCACCGCCACACTTGGCCTTCGGCAGGCGCATTGCAGAGGTTGGCCACAGGGCCTGGCCTCTAGCACACCGTCCTTACTTTAAATATATTTCTTATTAATGCAAAGCCCTTACGGGCTACCTGGCACTGCAGGGAAAGCCTTAAGGCTTCCCTTGCAGTGCCAGTGCATCAACAAGCATGGAGCTGCTTTGACAGCAGCTCCATGTTTGCTGAAGCATTTCATCTCAACCTCAACACGCATGCAAGGAACAGAGATGAAACTTCAGATTTTGACAGCGGGACCTGCTTTAAAGGTCCTGCCATCAACCTGAAGCGTTTGCTGTGGCTTGGGTGTGCTGCAGCCAAGCCACAGCAAACAGCTATGTCCTGGGGGTGGGCATCCCGGGACATAGCAGTAGCTGGCCCTGGGGGGGAAGCGATCCCCAGGGCCATCAGAGGCCCCTCGAAGAGGGCCGTGCAACCCCCTCCAAATCTTTTTGTAAACATTTGCCATGGGGGTGGCAGTCCCTTGGGCAGCGGGGGGGCTTGTGCCCCCCCGTTCCAAATAATGTTGCCCCAGGGGGGGCCCCAGGGCAGCGGGGGGGCACAGGTCCAGCCTGCATAAATTAAGAGATCACCCTGGGAGATGGTGGTCACGGGGCACAGGGGGCCGCTCCAACTACATTGTTACCCCAGGGGTTGGTGGTCCCCGGGGCAACGGGGTGGCCAGACGGCTCCCCCCATATATCATTAAAGCCCTGGGGAGGTGGCCGTCCCCAGGGCAGTGGGGGACACAGGCCCCCTGCATCCAAACAAATGAGCCCCGGGGAGGTGGAGGTCCCCGGGGCATTGGGGGAAGGCCAGAAGCCCCTCCCTTTTAAAAAAAAAACTCCCGGCACTTAGCCCACCTGGGGTTCATCAAACTAATGAAGTGCAGGAGACTGTGCTTAGTTTTTAAAAAACATTTACGAGTGGATTTACAGATTCACAGCAGCTCCGCTCATTAAAAAAAATAAAAATAAAAGTTTTTTAGCCCGGGGGGGGGGGGGGGTGAGGGGGGGTTCCTTTGGGACCCCACTACCAGAGCTAAGGGATCAGGGTGTTTGTACCCTGGCCCCTTTTGTTATTTTTTTTCTACTTTGTTTTGGGACTCACCTTCATCCGAGTCCCAAGATGGCTGACAACACTTCAACAGCTTCTGTTGTTAAAGTTATCAGCCAATCAGATCTCAGCACAATATTGTTAGAGGTTGCAAACACATGTTCAAAAGGTTAAAGTGATGTTATAGTTATGTCTGGTAATAATATCTTACTTTATACTAAAAAACCCTCCAAAATTCACTGAAAAAGTCCAAAGATTAAAGTAACGTTCTAGTAGGGTAAAGTATTAAGGGGCATATATGTATTAGAAAGTGGCACATCATACATGATGCACCACTTTTCTTGCGCCCCTCCTACCGGCACATAACTACAGCATGTGTGTTCCGTATTTACCATGTGGAGCACCATGGCGGTCGTTAGCACAATTAGCCAGACCCTATGATCAACTCCTTGCAGAGATCCACCACCTGCCACACCCGCAGTGGGCAACCAACACCCTGCTTTGTGAAGGGGTCAGTACCTCAATAATTAAAAGGTAGGCCTTTTTTTCTTTGTCAATGGGTGACTTCATCAATATACAAGACAATGCTATTGGCTTTGTCAAGGTGTCACCACATCAATACATAAGGGCAAGCCTACTCGCTTTGTCATTACTGTAATAAAGTAACAATGACATCTTGGGACTTAACATTACAACCTCTAGATTCCATAACATTATTCAAAGCCATTTATCTTTCATAACAAGCATTGCAATGTTTGTCACTAAAAGTTTAGGTTAAAATGTCAGTTAAAATATAACACCTTAAACTCAAAACACAGAAATTCACCATTTATAGTTAACTGAGGTAACTACAACTTATGTCCTCATCATTCACTGCTTCTGACGTCACCAATTACATCACTGCTGACATGTTCTATGACTTCATAGATAGCATCACTGCAACATCTGAAATTACTTAATTCATGACAATTTTGTGCATGGCGAGGACATAAATGAAATTACATCAAATTTGTCAAAAAGTTAGAAATTTGCTCAGAAACCATGATTTTAGTGATTTGGTGTAAATTCATTAAGCCAGTTTTGAGTAAGGTGGTCATGAAGGGGCTTAAAAATAGATACAGCTGAATGGTAGACCCTGTGGGAATCTTGTGGAAGTCCTGTAGTACCGAAAGTTAAAAAAATGGGGCCTTCTAATTGGCAGAGGGAGATTTTCCCCTTTTGGCCCTAGTGGCTTAGCAGTACCTGTTTTCCAGTACCATGTGATCTGATTAGCCAGCCGCAACCAGGACGAAAATGTTGCAGTGGCCCTTACAGGTCTTGGGGATTTGGTTCTTTTTGAAACTTTTGTAAACGGGCAGGATACCCGTACCGCGAGGCACTTCTGGAAAGGACCAAGAGAAACCGCACAGGGGCCCGAAATGAATTTTTTTTTTATCTGTGCTGTGGATACTGCAGTAGTCCTGGGGGATCGAGCAAAGCCCTCCCATGAAGTACAGTGGTATTCCCTCTTGGGATCCGCCGCTAAAGCTCTGAACCCACAGTACAACACAACCATGCAATCTTCACCAGGGGAACTTGCACAATACAAATGTATCATGGGGGAAGTTTAAGTTCTGTTACCAAGGGAGTACCACAGTACCAATTTTTGTATTTAAAATTTAAAAAAATCATTATATGGGGCTTGGTGGTCAACAGATTTGGCTGTCTGCAGCAGGGTTGGACACAGGGTCTGGATCATAGTCCAAGTGAAGTGTGGGTTGGACATTCGTGGGGGGTCAGGTGTTTCTATGGTGCAAAAGGTGTGTGCATGACTCTAACATATTTTTGTTCTCGGCGGGTAAACTTCCAGTGCAAATCACTATGCTTAGACTAACTTTCACATCCTGGTGAGTGGCTTTTGTGGCCAGTAGACACAAATGGTTGTCATGCACCTTTTTTAAACTCTCCAGGGGGTTTTAGACCCGCTCTGTGTGTCACCAGAGCATTCGGGTATAGTATCAACATAGAGTGAAGGGAAATTATGCCAGCAATGGTTAAAAAGTTCCTCACTAGGGGCCAGATGTAACAAAGGATTTTACCCATTCTGTGTCTATGGGAAACAGCTTTCATACATAAGGCCCTAGATTCTGTTAAAGAACACCTCAGTCTCCTGCCTAATGATAAAGGTTTGCAGGATTTCCTGTTAGGCCAGAGAAGACAACGTAAAAAGCGCTTCTTATATGCAGTATATAATCAAATGTGGAAACTTTCCCAACAAGAAGCTGCTGCCCCGTTAAGGCAAATATATCAGGAAAATTTACAGAAAGCATTAGCCATTGTAGATAATGGGATTAACACATTGTCCGACTGCATGTACACTTTAAACAACATTGTTTCTTCTGCAATAGACATATTGCAAAGCAACATGTCATCCCTACACCATGCACAGAGGCAGCTGAAGTCCATTATGCAGTTAGGTTGGACGCTACAAACACTGAAAGCAGGTTGCACTTCCTGGCAACAGACATAGGTGGTCATTCTAACCCTGGCGGTAAAAACCGCCAGGGCGAATGACCGCGGTAGCACCGCCAACAGGCTGGCTGTGCACCGCTGGGCATTCTGACCGCGGCGGTTCTGCCGCGGTCAGAAGCGGGAAACCGGCGGTCTCCCGCCGGTTTCCCGCTGCCCTGCAGACTCCCCCATGGCGGCGGAGCGCGCTCCGCCGCCATGGGGATTCTGACACCCCCTACCGCCATCCTGTTCCTGGCGGGTCTCCCGCCAGGAACAGGATGGCGGTAGGGGGTGCCGCGGGGCCCCCGTAAGAGGGCCCCAAAAAGAATTTCAGTGTCTGCCTAGCAGACACTGAAATTCGCGACGGGTGCTACTGCACCCGTCGCACTCCAGCAACTCCGCCGGCTCCATTCGGAGCCGGCTTCATCGTTGCTGGGTCTTTCCCGCTGTGCTGGCGGGCGGCCTTTTGGCGGTCGCCCGCCAGCACAGCGGGAAAGCCAGAATGGCCGCCGCGGTCTTGTGACCGCGGTGCGGTCATTTGGCGGTAACCGCATGGCGGGCGGCGACCGCCGCCCGCCGCGGTTAAAATCAGGCCCATATTCTCAACATTTAATTTAATGCGACAACAACAAATAATGGCTAAGAAGGAAGCGACTTATGTCATGCTAAACATCAAGAAATTCAAAACTTTACGTTTTACTGAGGCTGAAATACCATCTGCTGAATGGGTAATACACAGGGTTATTAATCTGCCTATTTCAACACTTAAATTCATGTTCAGCTTGAAACACATTCCAGTAGACAGATATGAAAAGCTGGCAGATATTTACATACACGAGGTGTGGGAGCTTCCCTTTTCGTACAAATGATTCATTGGCATGAAAGAAATCTGTCTTAGCGGCAGTGAATGTGAGACTTCTGTGAGACGTCCGATGGTTTATAAGCAGCTGTCCTTGAACGGGCGTGTAGCGCTTTGGCAGCAAACTTAGGGGGTTATTCTTACTTTGGAGGAGGTGTTAATCCGTCCCAAAAGTGACGGAAAAGTGACGGATTTACCACCAGCCGTATTACGAGTCCATTATATCCTATGGAACTCGTAATACGGCTGGTGGTATATCCGTCACTTTACCGTCACTTTTGGGACGGATTAACACTCCTCCAAAGTTAGAATAACCCCCTTAGTTTGCTATCTAAAGGGAGTTCCAGTCCCCTTGATTACACTTGCATTCCAGGTGCTCTCGAATGGAAGCTATGTGCTCCTTAACAGTTAGAGCTGTTGTGGAACACGAGCAGGAATAACTTATGTCATTTCAGTCTCCCAAATTGTCACCTGTTGCGGGAATGTCTTTTATCCTCCTACACAAAACAGGAAAGTAACAGATATTTGGCCTCACATCGCTACTTCGGATGTCAATTTTGCTAAGTTGAGCAGACTCAAGGCTTTATTGTTTCAAGAACAGGTGATGTTAACATCTGTGCGCGAGACCTATGCACTTAAAGCTGCAAGGTCATCTGCAGAAATACGGTCCCTTTCAAGTACAAACTTTCCAAGGCTCTTTGGTGAACTCATGGGACAAATATTTAAAACATCCAGTACTACTGGGATGGCATATTTTTTTAAGGCTATTGGTTCTGGTTTCCTTAACACCTTTTCCTCTATATTTGGCATTACACCTTCAGCCATACACTCAATATTTTTGAGTATTTTAAGGGATTTCCAATTACTTTGGCTATAATAGGTGGCAGTTTGCTGTTGCTACTTTTTATTCGCAATGGTTTTTCCTTCACAACAAGGAGGATGAAAGTGCTTCCTCCAGCACAACTGTGTCATGAACGCATGATGCAGTATTTCGAGGCACTGCTCCTGGAAGAACTGGAGTGCAACTGCTCCCTGTCATTCAGACCGGTTTTGGATTGTGTGCAGCCCGTGTTTTGATGCCTTTGGTGTCTTTTCGAATGTGCACTAAAGTTTGTCTTTCTACACAGCGCTTACTTTCATTGGACGCCGATCTGTTGATGTTCTTGCTAAGGGCTCATTACCAGACATGCACATTGAGGGTACTTTTGCTATGGGAAGCTGTTTATGAGTTGCTCTTGGTGGATCATGCAGCTCTTAACTCAGCATTGGGCACAACACTGAATGCTGCTGCCTCAGCTGGAGGTCAGGCTTTGGAACATGAGTGCTCCTTGGTTTTCCTTAGCAGGGATTTGGTATGGCTTCAATTGTCTCGGATGTAATTGGTGATTTTAACAATGACAATGACTTCTAAATTTAGTTCTGTTGACGACACTGCTGATGTTTTAAATTGCTCCTCTTTAATATTTCACATGCTCACGCGTCTTTTAACTTGCCATTATTGGCATTCATGTATGTATGTTTTTAATGATAGCTTTTTAGTTTCTTTTATGTTTTTAATGTTAGGCGTTTTTACCTCCTTTGAATCGGCAAGGGTAGGGCGTTGTATAGCTATTTTTAGTCATGTATTTTAGACATGTTATTTTAGCAACTAGGCTTGCTGCCTGTGCACTTTAGCCCAGTTACGTTTTATTCAGTTTAATGCTGTTATTTTAGCATAGGCCACATTTGTGGTGCTGTTTTATTTTCTTTATCTAGTTGTTCTTTCACAAAGCATTGTGTTTCTAGTAAGACATTCTTTTCACTTTGCGCTTTCCTCAAGGCTGCAGCCAGATAGAGTTGTTAGCAAAATGGTATGCTGTGCTTTCAATATTCACAGAAACATATAAGTCCTTAAGTGGTGACATTTTCTCAGAACATCAGTTGTTTTATTATAAAAACACTTCTCTGTCCCATACACGTTAGAGGGACTTACCAGCCAGATGACCACAGTCTCATGCTGATTGCTGATTGCCTTCGCTACAGCTGCTTGCTTAGACTACCAGATCCCTGTCCTCCATGGGGATGGTGTCTTTCTAGACAAAGGCTTCCTTGCTCAGGTAAGGGGGATGATGTCTTTCCAGAGGGGAAACCTGAAGTGCGGATTAGGGCTTATCACGCAGTGCTCTAACATAGCTTAGGTAGGAACCACATATATTACTACTAGTGACAGCATAGTGGGACTTCTCCTGTTAACTCTTCTTGTCACCATTTTGCTTCTAGCATGTTTTATCATCCTAGTTATTGCAATTTATGCCATTTTATCTAAGATGCAGCTAATTCAATAAACCTTATTGAACCATTCTCTGCCTCTGTTTGTCTTTGCACATGTGAAGCTAATGTAACTGAGATAAAAGGATGAAATCTGATCAACCACGAATTCCCTGAGGAGTAAATTATGGCATGCGAGGAGGAGCAGCTAATTAGCCGGAAAACCGGATTAGGCGAACAGTTGTCACATGGTGTGGGATTGGACGCAGTTCCTCACAATTCAGGTTCTTCTGCCGCCTGAATCCAGCAGCCTCATTAGGATAATGAGACCCTACATGACACACCAATTCGGTATTGACTGGAGTGGGAACATTAAATGTCACCCCTTTAGTGTACGTCATCTTCCCTAATTTGGTATAGATAAGAGTGGGAACAGTAAATGTCACTTCTTTAGTATCCAATAGCTTCCCCAAGGCGCTTTAGATTGGAGTGGAAATAGTAAATGTCACCCCTTTAGTGTCCAACACCTTCCCCAAGGTGGTTTAGACTGGAGTGGGAATAGTAAATGTCACCCTGTTAGTGTCCAACACCTTCCCCAAGTTGGTTAAGATTATAGTGGAAATAATAATTGTCATTCTTTTAGAGTCCACGATGTTCCCAAAATTTAGTATAATAAAGAGATATTGCACATACTTTTACATTTTTTTTGACAATTTTAATTTATTGTACGGTTTTACATTTTGACAAACATATTTTCGCTACTAATAAAAAAAATTATGAAGTGAAGTAAATAAAATATATTTTTTGTTTTATTAATTGTAAAAAACAGGAGTAAATCAGATTTATTACATATTTATACAGCGCAGATTTCAAAAGTTATATTTCATTGCTAATAATTTTTTTAACTTTTTTTAAATACATTTTTAACATTATTTCAACATATCTTTTATTAATATGTATTAAATAATTGTATATAGTTAATACAATTATTTAATTTATACTTTACAGTTTCTTGAACATTTTTTACTTATATCTTATATTATTTCTTTAATTTCCATTCTTGTTAAATTTTTGAGGTGGTTGTGCACCTTTACATTGGTTGCAACGTTATCTTTCGTAGTCGCCCTTCCATAGCGTGCAATAGAATTATATTTAGTACATATCCAGTTTATAGTTTCTGTTGATGCTCTGTCTTGGCTGTAGGTTTATCCCATGTGGTTTAATAATTGCTTTCCTTTATATGAAGTGATAAATTTGGCAGCTTCTGTCATTGTATCGGTAAATAGTTAAATAGTATGAATATATATTACAGTTTAGATTTTGCATGTCTGTTAATAATACATTTGAAAATGAAGCCACTTTTATTTTGTTTACTTACTTGTATGTTTTTTGTAGCTGTTTTGCATGTTTTTTTCAGTTCTCCTTTGAGCTAGTTTTAACATGGAGCAGGTGTTTTGCTACTCTGTTGAAAGAGGAAAAACGGTTAGACAAATTAAAAATTGTATTTTATTGCTAGTTTGTCAAGGCTTAGGAATTAGGTTTATTTTTGGTCGCTGTTTGCGTGACTTTATTATTCATTATGTATGTATACTTTGTTAAGGGCCTCATTACGAGGCAGGTGGTCTTGAGACAGCCAGCCTTGCAGTGGTGGTCAGGACCGCTTCTGCTGTTGCGGTCCGACCACCATCTCCGCCGGGATCAGTGATCCTGATGGGCTGATGGTGGCGGAGGTCAGAATCAGCCAGGGTGGCGCTGCATGCAGCACCACCCTGCTGATTACGACCTGGTTATCTGCCAGACTTTTTATGGTTTTGCCGCCATGAAAAGGCTGGCGGAGAACAGGTGCAGGGGGCCACGGGAGGCCCGTGCACCGTCCATGTGCTTGGCATGGGCAGTGCAGGGGTCCCCCTGCCCAGCACCAGTGACAGCCACCGCAAATCTCAAGGGGAGGGTAGTGGGGGAACAGAACGGTGGGGTGAAAATAATAAACTTACATTAATGGAAGCCGCCGTCTCCTGCTGCATTGCACTCCTCCTCCCTTGAGTTGGTGTCCCAGCATTCACTGAGTCACCAGCACAGGCTCCCCAGCAATCATGGGGCTGCTTTTATGCTAAAACTAGCATGAAAGCAGCATCAGGATTGGTCTGAGCGGCTTGGACTGTCACTCAGACACAACCCTGGGGCTTGTGCAGTTTCTCCAGCCTGGCTGTTAAACACAGATCTGAGACAGCTGGCCAAACACACATGCACTCTTAGGTGCACTCTCTCCACCTCCCACATCCCATGGCCCAGCCCGCCCCTCCCTTCACATGCTGCTGGCTGAGCCAGAAGCAGAAAATAAGACAATAGTAAACTATCATTTTATTTTTCTGCTGCTGGTTCAGCCAGTGGGGCAATGTTCCTTCGCCATTGTGAAGGAGCCGCCCCTGCCTAGCACCCTCGTAATGTTCAGTGTCTGCTAGGCAGACACTGAACATTGTAAGGGTGCTGGTGCACCCTGCAGGCAACAGCATTGCCGCCGGCTCGATTACGACCCAGAGACAATGCTGCTGCCACTTTCCTGCTAGGCTGACTTGCGGAAACCTCAGCTTCAGCCAGTCAGCGTAGCAGGAAATTCTTAATGGGTCTGGCGGGGAGGTACCCAGTGTGGCGGCAACCTCCCTGTTGGAAGTTTAGCGGGTGGGTCTTCCCATTCGCCGAGCTCCTAATTAGGCCCTATATGTTTATTACATGTTTGTTATGGATGATAATAATTGACATTTTCTGGCAGTCTGTTGGTTTGTGAGTTGTGTTTTTTTTCTTTTAGGTAGTCTGTGTAAAATATAAAAGTTACAGAGTGTGTTACTATTTATTTGTTAATTTATATTGTTTAGTTTAGTAACAGTTAGTTTTTAGTTCAGTTTCGTTTGAGATATTATATTGGTGTTATGTGTTTATAGTGCTATTTTATTGGTTGGTTTAGTATAGTTTGAATTGTTTTTCGAAGTTGAGTCTTTGTTTGGTGAACATCAGCTTATGATTTATTTTTGCATTATAAAATATAGTTGGTTTGATTTACATATGAATTTGTTTTTTATTTGTGTTCGTATTTAAATGTTTTTAGTTATGTTTTAGTACTTTTACTGTATGCATTTTAGGAGTATGGTTTTTGGGGGGTGAATGTTTAATTTCTGGTTCAAGTAATATATTTTACTTTAATTTAGATGTTTATTATAAGGTTAGGTTTATTTGAAGTAATTGTTTTATGTTAAAATTGATTTTTTGTGTATTTTTTACAGATGTATTAGTTATGTTGACAATAATTTTGAAGTCGATATTGTGATAGTCATTATTATTGACATGGTATATCTTTATTTATAGGTGATGATACATGTGTTTCCGATATTTTTGTTATCAATATATGTAAAATTGTTTTTTACAAAAATACTTGTGTGATCGATATTTATGATTTTTATAGTTATGCATACAGAATCGATAATTTTGTTCTCGATATTTAATTTCCATTATTTGTGTGTTTCAATATTTGTTGGATCAATGTTATATCAGTGACCCTACAAAGTGTGCATTCCTTGAGAAAAGTTAAGGAGTCTGCCAGTCACTAGGCCGGGAACTACATTTATGAAAACATACCTAGGGATGTCCTCCTGGCAGGTTCTTGTGATGCAAAATACTAATCGTCCAAGGCAAGCGATGCCCAATTATCCAACTATAGCAGATAATGAAACAAAGAGACAAATAACTGATCCAACACCGCTTGCTTAATAACTAGCAATCTAGTTGAGCAAGTGAACAAATATGATAAAGTAGCCTATAAACAGTTAAGATGTACTAATTAATTGAGTTCCTCATATCCCATCAATGGGAATGCAGTGAAAATGGACTAACAAAATGAGTCACTTACAGACCGTTAATGGGAATGCACAGCACAAAACCAATAAGTGAAACATCACTCACAACACATCAGAGAGAATACAACAAACTGAATGCTGTGAAAATGGACTAACGATTTGAAACACTCACAACGCATCAATGGAAATACATAGGATATTCTGCATTGGCAGGCTTATTCAGGTTTAGCATTTAGAGAGGTAATATAAACTAATTGTTGAGAACAGTCACTTTTTCAAAATTAACTCGATATCAAGGTGGGCAGTTGGTTCCATTCGTTGAGCAAATTTGTTATGTCGTACATGGATCATAAGCATTCAATCCACTTTCATTCCTGTATGACTACTTTGGTGGTGTAGTTATCACCACATAGGCTGTTTTCTGTGAGTGAGCTCCACTTGTTGAACATTTTGTGCAGTATGGCCATCTGGTGGATGATATCATGTGGCAAATTGTGGCATCACCAGAGCAAGGGGAGAAGGTATGTACGGAAAGAGGTGAATTTGAAAGAGGTGAAAGCAGTGAAAGGTAGAGTTAGACAAATAGAGAGACTTGAGGAAAAAACAAAGGGATAGAAGGTAGAGAATGCAAAATAAAAAAAAAGGGTATCAAAAAACAGATCTGATGAAGAAAGTAGTAGGGAAGTGGGAAAGGAAGAGAGAATGGCGAAGGGTAGAAAAAAAAATCTGGAGTACAGCAAAAACAAAGAGTTGAGAGATATACCTGAAATGAAGAAAGAGAGGTGAGGCTCAGACAGAGTTAGACAGCGTGATGAGATAGAGAAAGAGGAAACGACAGTGAGATAGAGAGATATATACATAGCGTATATGTTTTATATGCCTGTAGCAAAGAATGTGTATCATGCGAAGAACAGCATTATATGTGCACAGAACAGTGGGTTACGGCTTGGTCACAAAATTATTTTGTTACTGTGCAGTTCATAAATTACAATCTCAATCTAGCACAATGAGCTATGATCTGTCATGAAAGGCCTGCATGCAAACTGCATGGCATGTCTTAGAAAGTTATATTTTTTCCCCGTCTTTCATCATATTTATGCTGCTCAAAATGGTTTGCATGCATAGAAATACGTTATTATTATTAAAGTCAATGCTAACCACTGTGTATTGTTCTGAAACCTGAGTTTGTGTTTCTCCAGACCAAGCACTCTTAGAAAATGCCAACTAGTGTGGATGACATGTGAATCCCACACCTTGTAGTCCCTTGTAAAGTGCTCCAACGCCCAACACCGGTATGAGTGGTGCTATAAAACAAATTAAATACATGTGACAAAGAGGCTATGGAGAGATGAGGCCCATATGATTTTACTTTCTTTCCCCATCACATATTTATGTGAAAAAACGTTCTCAGATCTCATGTACCTAAAAAATAACAACAGAATTCAGTTGGGAAATGAAGAATCTGACTGGGGATTCAGCTTTCCTAAATAAAACCAAACATTGAAAAGTTAGTCACCGAGATGCAGAGCCAACCTTCCCATTAAAATGTTTTTATTTTTGCGTATTTTTCCAATATAAAATAATTATATCTTTAATAATTTGTGGATTTGTTTGGGGTGTACTTTTGAGAATTACTGTTTTTATGAACATATTTTAATGATGTACTGGAATGAGATACACTTTGGCCTGTCGGCCTACAAGATTGATAGTCTTGTACAAAGCATTTTACATAAACTGTATGAACAACTGACCTAAACAAAAAGTGGGGGTCCATATTGAGACCACTTTATTTGAATCCTATCTTAGTACATCTGACCCTCAGTTCTTGGGACACGTTTCCTCCTGGCCTGGCTTTCTAGGGCAATGTTCCACCTGATAGGTATTTATTCAGTACACAATTCAAGAATTAAAAGCAACCTCATATCAGCTCATGTACCCAATGAAGATAAAAAGGGAAATATTAATAAAGCAAACGATTGTTAATTATTTTGATTCTGAATCAAACTATTCCTTATAAATCATCTTTTGACGTACATGGGTTACAAGACCTGTTTAGCCTCCCCATTCCAGAAACCAGTATTGCATTATATTGTTACAATAAGGGATAAATGGCCAAACTTCTACTTTATATTATTAAGATATTGAAGCAACCTCAGAGTTCTCTGATCATATAGGGAGCAAACATATTTATGCAATGAAGGCTTCTCAAAGGGAAAAAAGCAATGTCAACTGTTTATGTTTTCTTTTTTTTCCATCCTTTTTTCAAACACGTCCTCTATATTTCTGACCTTGGAATCGGGTTGCTTTACACTTTTAGGGCCATATGTACGAACACATTTTCCCATTGACACAGAATGGGAAAAACCTTTTGCTACATGTGGCCCTTAGTCCCTGATTCTCAAACTGCACTTTGTAGTACTACACAATATACAAAAAAAATGCATTTCACTAACTAAGTGCATAGTTTTACAGCTCCACGTGTATGTGTGCAGAGTTCTCTGCTCTAGCTGTGGAGTCTCAGAGTGCGGAAAACTCTGCACACATAAGTATAGGGAGTGTGGAGACGTAACACTCCGTACTTAGTTTGTGAATATGGAAAATTTGTAAACTTACTATAAACTGTAGGTTTACCTTTGAGAATCAGGCACTAACCATCCCTCATTAAATTGTTATAGCTTTCTCACTGTGGTTGTTACCAGAAACCAATTTGTTTTTTAGAGTTTTTATGTAAATTAACTTAAATATGTAATAATAATAATAATATATAAAATACATTTCAGGCTCTTACATAAATTAACACATAAAATGATGCTATTCTTCTATCATAAGTTATCCTGTTTATTAATAAAGAGATGAGTAAAAATTATAAAGCACCAAGTGCAACTGATTGTGCAGATGAAAGCAAAAAACAAATGTATGTTTATTGTGCTCATCCTTTGAATATTTGGTTTATTGGTGAGCGAATATGGCATGCATTATTTTGCAAAGATTACAGAACATCGACTGTGTTGCACAATGTCTAAGGCATTGTGGAAACTTTAATTAGGACTGGGTGAAGGGACACATTAATTGGCCAAAGAATAGCTTATCATTTAGGTACACGGGGAGAATGAAAGAAAACCAGTTACTACATTACCACTCCTTTCATATGAAGAAATAGGGACTGAACAGAGTCTACATTCTGCCGTCAGATTACAATCCACTGCTGTAGGTCTAGCAGAGCAAGCGTTGCCTTTTCCCTGGCTCACAGTTTTGTGAGTCCCATCCATGCTGGGAGCTCCAAATGCCCATATGGGCTGCCATTGGGTTGCAGTGATATCACAGTGATTCGGGGTTGCAGTGTGGCTAAGTAGGGTGAATGAGGGAAGTGGGAACTTCTAAATACAGCAATGAAGGAATGAAAGGATATAGGGCAGAGAAAGGCAAAGGGCAACTGGAAGGCAATCAGGGTGAGGACATCTGAAAGGGTCAGGGAAGATTGCACGAAAAGAGATATCAAAAATAACAAAGGAGATTTGTAGGGGGAGGAAAGGGAGCCCACACCATTACATAAAGGTGATTGGCCATACTCGACATAAAAAAGATAGTGGTTGCTCATTAATTGAAACAACATATCGTAGGTGGTCACTGGAGTCAGAAAACATCAAATCATAGAAGGTATACAGAAACAGGACACAAAACACTCCTGAAGACGATTTCTAATCTGTATGAAACATGATCAGAGTAGCCTCCAGAGCATGCCCCAATAGGCCAAAGAACATACAATCCAGTTGAGACTTTGATAAATGGACACATACCTCAAATGGGTAGGTATACTCATGAACATCGAGTTTAAGGATATTGTGGCGCATTAACATAGTGGGCAAAAACATTGAAAGGGAAGTATAATAAGTTGAAGATTATACAAAACAAACATACAATTGCAGCAAGTTTATTGAAATCCTCAGCGCACCACCAACAGCTCCTTGCTAGGCTCAGCTCCTAGAAATCAACAACAAGGGCTAGAATCTACACACAGCGAAGAAGCTTCCAAACATTATTTATATGCAATATTCTAAAGATAACATGAACAAATGACTAATCATAACAGTGTATTATCCCATAACACATTCCCCACTTGGAAAACAATAAGGAGAAGACACTAGGTAAATGCAATGTGAGGGGCTCCCATTACATGGCAGAGAAATTTGGTTATAATGTAATCCTTATAACAAACAGGTCTTTTCCTCAGCCTAGTATGACCATAGCCTGCACCTCCACTTGTAGCTATGATTTTAGGAGAAACAAGTACACCTGTTATCACCATACTAACAAAGTTCCTATTACATCTCTCACCACATGAAGCATGATGCTCTCTATTCGTGCTCACACACTTCACTAACCTGGATATGATCCAAGTATTTCCCAAATCCACAGTGACCACATTTTCTTATGTGACACAATGGTGAATGGGACCCTGTCCTGTGTCTCATATTTCCTTTCTCAGCAAGGTTTCTTCACCAACACCAAATGACCCACATTCCATTTTCCATAACTGGCAGATGTTTCAACTCATACCTTCCTTTGTACCTCTGATGGTGTCTCTCATACCTTTTCTTTCTAGTTTGAGTGGGCCTGATTTACAAAGGGACCTAAAACTCATAAAATTACAAGTGCAGAGTCTCCACACTTGTTGCGAAATCTCCACACTCAGGTCGGAATCTCTGGATGCAATGCTCAAGGCAGAGATTCCGCCCGGAGTGCAGAGATTACACCATGAGTGCACAGACTTCTCACTCATAACTTTACGAGTCGTAAATCCATTTGTAAATTGGGCCCAGAATCTCCACCAGCTACTCCTTTGTTAAATGCAAACATAGTTGGATTACATTTTTAGTTCACTTCTCTGATCTTCAAGAGCTTAAATGTGATTTAGAAGCCACATGATTAGGATTTCTGTGGTAAACCCATCAGGTTTCTGAGAGACAATTGGCTTGTGGTACATATAAGTTTGTGGTTTGAAGAGTTATTCCCAGGTCTCGAAGAAAATTGCATTTCCTGTGAAACAAGTTGTACACTAATATCTGTCTCTGAACAGTTCAGCACTCCATCACTAGCAAACTCATCTTTAAGGAAGTCAACCACAATTCTGGTAGTCACTATACTCACATGCCTAGTGGAAACCCACTTAGAGGCATAATCTTCAATAAGTAAAACATATCTTTCAGAAGGTGTTAACCATTCAAATGGGCCCATGATGTCAAGACCTAACTTAGTCCAAGGCTCTTCCAGAATCACCATGAGTGATAAAGGAGTGTGCTAAGTGATATGTGACTTGTCATGGGTGACACACAAAACAATCCTTGACCACTTCCTCAACCTGGCAGTCAATGCCTAGCCACAAATACCTTTCCCTCACTCTTGCTTTAGTGAGGTTTCTCCCAAGATGTCCCTCATGTGCCAGATTTACAACTTTCAATCTTACCACTTTTGGAGGAGCCATTGTTTCCCCACCTCATGAGATCATCACAACAGATTATGAGTTCATCTCTCACATTTCAGAGTAATTTTACTTTGCAATTGGGCTCCCCCATGTACCACGTATCCTCTGATAATTTTGAAAATTGCATTTCTTTCTTTACCTTCATTAATTCCACTTTGGTTACAGCATAATCCCTTACTCAACATGTTCCATGATTGTCATACGTTACGTGGTTATCCACTATCCTCTACAGGCAGACAGGAAAGGCAATCTGCTGTCTTATTCATAAGGCCAAGTAGATATAGTACATGGAAGTTTAACTCATTAAACTGCTCCTTTGATCTTTTTAGCCCAGGAGTCAAAAGCTCAGCCCAGGAGAAAATTTGAACCAAGGGGAGATGATATTCCCTGAGACAGAAAGGAAATCCCCAAAGACAAAATTTAAAATGGCCCATACCACTGCCAAAGCTTCTCTTTCAATGATGGAGTAATGTTCTTCTGCTTCCTTCAGGGATCATAAAAAAAATGCCACCACTTTCTTCTCCACATCCACTACTTTAACTAGAACAGCTCCCAACCTTTCATACTTGTGTCTGTGGTCAAGATGCTTTTCCTTTTACATCAGAATGCCCCAAAGTAGGCATTTTGCCAAATCCACCATTAATCCTTTCAAAAGCTTTTCTGACCAAGAGAAAGGAGTTCTCTTCTTCAACAGCAATTCAGTCAGCTCAAATATGGTTTCAAATTCCTTGAAGAATTTCAAATGATACCCTGCTATGCTCACAAATAACCTAAATTGTTCTTTATCCACAGGTACGGAGGTATTCATTAAACTGCTCAGTACTTTCACCAGAGACCATGAGGACCAAATACACCACTGGCATAACTGTTAACCTACACCCAGGTGTGCCCAGGGCCTGTAAATCAAATTCTACCAGTGGGCTTATAGCACTGATTGTGCCACCCACATGAGTAGCCTTGCAAGCATATATCAGCCCTGCCTTTGCAGTGCCTGTGTGGGTAGATTTACACTGCCATGTCGGCCTGGCAAGTGCACCGACTTGTCAGGCTCAAACCTTTCCTTTTACAACATATAAGTCAGCCCTAGGGTAGGCCCAATGCAGCTCCATGGGCAGGGTGCAGTGTATTTAAAAGGTAGGACATGTACCAGTGTGTTTTACATGTCCTGATAGTGAAATACTGCTAAATTCGTTTTTCACTATTGCAAAGCCTATCTCTCCCATAGGGTAACATGGGGATTGCCTTGAAACATCTTTTAAGTGCAATTTCCCACTTGGAGCAGATAGAGATTTGGAGTTTGGGGTATCTGAGCTCACAATTTAAAAATACATTGTTTGGTGAAGTTGGTTTCTGAACTGTGAGTTTGAAAATGCCACCTTTAGAAAGTGGGCATTTTCTTGCTTAACCATCCTGTGCCTGGCTGTGGAATACACATCTGGATCAGGATGACAGTTGGACTGTTAGTGATTTCACTCCAGACAGTCACACAATGGAAGCTGAGGTGTGCCCTGCATTTCCTGATGGGTCTTCCTGAGCTAGAGTGGTGGGAGGAGCAGACACGTGCACCTGAATAGGGCTGTGCCTGTCCTTACACAAAGCAGTCTTCAATCCACTGCACTGTGTCTGGGGCCAGGCCATGGAAAAGCAGGGTCTTGTGCACTACAAAGACTTCTCTTTGAAGTTTGCCTACATCAAAGAAAGAAGTTAGTATAAGTACTGGAACTCTGACCCCACAATGTTAGAACACTTCTCGACTGAGGACATTCTGCAGAGAAGAAGAGCTGAATCCTGTTGGAGGGACTGCCACTCTGCCTGTTGCTTTGTTGTGTAGGCCTGCTGCTTGCTGCTTCTGTCCTCGGAGTGAAAGGGCTGGACTTTGCTTTCTACATCCTGCTTTCCAAGATTCTCCAAGGGCTTGAGTAGAGCTTGCCTCCTGTTAAGAAGTCTCAAGCACATCAAAGACTTCATCTGGCAGCACCAGGGCTACTCTGCTGAGAGCCCTGCCCTGTCTGTCAAGTGGTACTAAATCCAGTTCTGGACCCTTAGAGGAGGTTTTTGGTAATACAAGGAGAAAAAACATGCATTGTCTCACAGCGTCATTCCAAACCGACGCATCGCTGTAAGGATTTGATGCATCGCCGCTGTCCACACCAGAGCGTAGTCCCTGCTTGATGCAACGACCATGGTGGTCAAAGCAGGCCCCAGCTTTTCATTGCAGCATATCAGAAGCACCACTGCTGCGTGATTTTCGAGCACTGTATCACCGAAGTCTGTGACACACCACCAGGACTCTGACACAACGCCTGCTTCATTGCGGTGTGATCGACGCATCGCAACTTGACTTGTGACACATCATGGGCGCATCATTCCTTGGTGCCATTATCTTCATCGACACTGCACCACAGTAAAAAAACAACGCTTCGTCCTGCAAATGACGCATCACCTCCCCTGTGGCAGTAATAAACCGACGCATCACCTCCCCTGCCTAGCAGTAAGGAACCAACACATCAACTCCCCTGCAGCAGTAAGGAACCAACGCATCCCCAGCTCGTTCAATTCATCACCATCCCTGTGGCCCATTAGTTTTTGTTTTTGATCCATTTCAGGTGCTTTGCCTCAGTCAAGCACTTAATTGATTTCAAGGAACTAAGTTTACATTTAGGGCCTGATTACAAGTACGGTGGTCCTGGGATCACTGTACCCGTGCATCCTCAGCAGTCCGACCGCCAGATTTGGAGGATGGTGGTTGGACCACCACAAGATCCCCACAACCGCCAGGATCACAGATCCTGCGGTTCCGGCGGTGTGGAAAGCCGTAGTCAATCACGGGGGTGCCGATGTTGGCACCACCATGATGATCACGACTTGCCTTTCCGTTAACCTTTTCATGGGAGGGACACCACCATGAAAAGGTCATCGGAAAGGCAGGGAAGGGGCCACAGGGGGGCCACTTCACCTTCCATGCCCATGTCATGGACAGTACAATGGCCCCCCTGTCAGCACAATCGGAAATCGCACTGTCTGCGATGGCAAGAGTGCGCATCCCAACTGTGCTGGCGGTGCAGACAGTGCTGTGACATTGGTCTTGGCTCTCCCTGAGAGCCAAGGCCAATGCCGCCGTACTGTTTGTGCCATCCAGCCCCGTGGGAACATCATGATATGGTGAGTGGGTCGTCAACAGCTTGGCGGCGTCCTACAGACTGGCATATTGGTGGTCCGACGGTCAGACTGCCAAAATCATAATTGGCCCCAAAATCTTTCAAAAGTGATATCCTTGCTTGTGTATGTTAGATCTTTGTTGTTTTGGTCTTGTTTTACTCAGATAAATATTGGCAACTAAACTGGTGTGGAGTCCTTTTGTAGTGTTTTCACTGTGTTACTGTGTGAGTGGGTGTACAAATACTTTACACATTGCCCCTGAGATAAGCCTGAATGCTCGTGCCAAGCTACCAAGGGGGTGAGCAAGGGTTATCTTAATTGTGTGACTTCCTTACCCTGACTAGAGTGAGGGTCCCACTTCCAACTACAGACCCCATTTCTAACAGTGTCAGTAAGCATTGTAAGTATTTTCTTAATTTCACATTCAGGGATAATCAAAGTTTCAGTATCTACCATACTAATATCATTCTTCACATCAAGGATAACTTTCCTTGCTGACTCTGTCACATTCTCTTCAGTTCTCACTCTTACTGATTTCCAAGATTATTGTCCTTTAAGACCACATGTACAAGTAGAAATTTTTACAAAGCAGTTAGGCCTATTGGACATGTATACAGAATTGCCACGACTATAGCATGTGTTCTTGAGATCATGAGAATGTGCAGGTTTGTGCCAAGACCCCTATTTGTAGTAAAACTCCGATTACATGGTTCAACGTCAAGTACTGAACTATTTCCTGAAAATACATGTATGCTACTCTGTGCGTTAGCATGACTTTCTGATTGAGTGTGTTGACTTTGGTTTTCTTTCCCCCACCAATATGTGTTTTCCATTCCCTCCACAATTCCCCTAGCTTCTTTAAACAAGGGATTCTGGAGTAGATATTTTTTTTCCAATCGATTACTGTTGATGCATAGAACTAGCTAGTCTCTTATTAGTAAAACATTCAAAAGTAATAAGAGAAGCAATATACTTTTCATTTGGCTTCTGTGTCCTGATAAAGAATTTGTGACACTCCAGTACCACATTTCTTCGTGGTCCAAAGTACTGTTCAAGCATTTTCACAAACATGTCACATATGTCCACTGGTTCTTCACTGGTTCTCCATCGTCATTACCAATAATTGTCTCGTCAAGACTTTCATTAAAGTTGTGATCTTCAATTCTCATATTATGCAGGGGAAACATCCGGAAGCACGACTCCATAACAACCAAGTCGTGAACAAAGCAAGTGGAACAACCCTTAAGTGAACAACAATTTTGTTTTTCTGTACCTTAACCACACATGTGTTGAACAACACACATGCATGGTTAAGGCACAGAAAAAGGGAGTCAGCATTGGGAGAGGACACGGTCAGGTAAGTGGGGCTGGAGCATGGTTGGGGGTAGTTTTTAGGGGTGGGGTTAGTTTGATTTTTAGGGGCAGGGTGGGGGGTCGGGGTAGTTCTAGTTTTTAAGGTTTGTGGTGGGGGATAGGGGGTGGGGTAGTTCTGTTTTTTCGGGGTCGTGTTGGGGGATGGGGTAGGTTTGTTTTTAGAGGTGGGGTGGGGGTTGGGTTGTTTTAGTTTTATGGAGCGGGATTGGGGGTCAGAGTAGTTTTAGTTTTAGGGCCGGGTGGTGGGGTGGGGTTGTTTTAGTATTAGGGGTTGGGGGTCAGGGTAGTTTTAGCTTTAGGGGCGAGGTGGGAGTGAGGGTAGTTTTAGTTTTTAGGGATGGGGGTGGGAGTATTTTTTTTTTTAAGAGTGGGGTCGGGGTTGTTTTAGTATTGGGGGTTGGGGTAGTTTTAGTTTTAGGGGTGGGGTACTTCTGGGCATTAGGGCACGTTGGGGGTCGCAGGCTTGAGCCATGCATGTCGTCCCACACATGCCTTTACTAGGCATGCCTTTACAATGAAAAATTGTTGTTAAGGCATGCGTGGTAAAGGCATTTGTGGTACCAACGTGGTAACAACGTTGTTTAAGCATGCGTGGTTCCAGGATTTGTTGTTCCGTCATACATTCATTATACAGTAATGTGGCTTGCTTCCTGGTTGCAAAACATTTCTCACCCCCATATCCACTATGTAAGAATCAAAAATGCTTTTACCATGCTTCCATGGAAGAATTGGGTCTACTCTATCAGATAGGAAAGCAGGTTGTTGAGACAAGTTGCTTCCTGATGTGTCGTCTCTATGGTGGCCCAAGTATAATCCTCAAACTCAGTGGCTGTAATGTGGAATTTTCCATAATTAAACAAAATGAATTTCCTTTGTTTATGCATACAGAAAGGAGCAATGCCACTTTGATGTGAACACAGCAAATCAAGGGCCATATTTACAAGGCCCTTGCTTCCCCTTAGCGCCCCTTAACGCCACATTTGCAGCAAGCTTTTGCCTCAAATGTGAAGCTAACAGGCCACTACAATAGCACCAAATTTACAAGGTGGCGCAAACTAGGTTTGCCCCACCTTGTAAACCCTTTGCGCCACATCCTGCATGATACAGGGTTTCTAAAAATGGCACAATGGAATCTCCGAAATTCCATTACGTCATTTCTAGCGTCATTTTTAACGCCTGCTGAAAGCAGGCATTAAAATGAGGCTCCCATTGATTTCAATGGGCCTCTTAACACTATACTGGATTAGCGTCATTTTTTTTTACGTTAATCCAGTATGGCATTACAATACAGTAAAAAAAATGATGATATTACCCCTAACATACACCATGGTGGCGTTAGGGGACGCAAGGGGGCCACAAGAAAAGTGGCGCATCAATTGGTTACTTTCTTGTAAATATGGCCCCAAGTCTGCAGGTTTTGTAAGTATGATGTAGTTTTAGTTATTCGGAAGCATAACAAATCTTCGTTGGCCCAATCCAAAATGCCCGCTGATGCATGATGACTTGCAACATGAGCGCTATGGCATCAATAAGTTATATGTCAGCTCAACACCAGCGCTGGCAGGGTCTTAACACCGGGGAAACTTAATGTCAATACTCCTCAGTCATATCTGAATCACGAGTGAAGATACATGAAAATAACCACACATGTGTAAGCACAACTGTGTGCACGCAGAAATATGTATGCAGCTGCAGAAAGGTTACTGAAATCCACTGCTGCACCTTCCACACCTTCTTGATAGGTTCGGCTCCAGAAATCAACTGCAGGCTACAACCTACACGCAATTATGAAGCTTCCAAACATTCATGACAAGTAACATTCTAAAGGTAGCATGAACAAAGAACTACACATTCAATGCATTATCCCATAACAACGTGCAGAGAGAGAAGTACAGATTTGCCATAATTAACTCCATATCTATGTACCTTGAATGTATACAAATATCTTTATGGTGCATGTATGTGGCATTAGGTGTAGAAAATCTATTTTGCCCCCAAACATTTGTCCTTGATATTAGAGTTCCACATCATCCTGGACGTGATATTCAGGAGCCATGCTAAAGGAGGCCTCTAGGAGTGGACAGGTGGGAGTAGGGAAACTTCTCAGGATTTAACCTTTATCGTTAATTGTTGTTATGTCATACCTAATTTCATTGGTTGCTTAATTAAAAACGTAAAAACAGTTTTTTTTTAAAAAGATCTTTAGGGCGAGACCTTTAATAAACTGAAATGTATGAGATACGGATGCTCCAAACTGGCTTCCAATATTTTTGTTACATGGTATGCATCACTGCACTAAATTAAACTACTCATTGCTGACATTATTTTGTGACCTGCATTTCAGAAGACTGACTATTAGCAAGACTGACTCAGGGGGTTATTCCAACTTTGGAGGAAGTGGTAATCCGTCCCAAAAGTGACGGTAAAGTGACGGATATACCACCAGCCGTATTACAAGTCCATTATATACTATGGAACTCGTAATACGGCTGGTGGTAAATCCGTCACATTTGGGACGGATTACCACCTCCTCCAAAGTTGGAATAACCCCCTCAGTCATTCATCCTCACGAGGACAATAAAAAGT
Organism: Pleurodeles waltl; assembly: GCF_031143425.1. Taxonomy (NCBI): domain Eukaryota; kingdom Metazoa; phylum Chordata; class Amphibia; order Caudata; family Salamandridae; genus Pleurodeles; species Pleurodeles waltl. The sequence goes on from NC_090449.1 coordinate 604,203,734, forward strand.
TGGGACATTTTAACCACCGTTATCTACAATGAGGCAACTTATTTTTATTATAATACATGAAAACTTGCAGTAATTATAACTAATTTCCGATTACAATTCAGTCCTCACCTTCATGCTTAACTGCAATTGTGGTGTTACATGGCCCAGAGCAAGGAGTCACTGAGAAAATGAGGTCAATCAGAGGAGTTGTAGCAGCTGCCTAAACAATAAATTTAATATCATTTTCAGCTCCCTTTTTTCCAGGACATTTCTCTTTGGAAATTCACTTTCACTGGGCTTTAATGAGGCATTTATAGAAGAATGTTTATTTATTGGCTTATTGTAGTTCGTTACAAAAAAGCAGGAAACTATTTACACATTAACCACAGGCGGTATTCAACTTAGGGCCACATTTAAGAAAAGTGGCGCTGCACCCAGTGGAGCGCTACTTCTCTTGTGCCCATTCATACCCACCTAACGCCACCCTGTGTGCGCCCTGGAGCTTTGCAAGATCAGCGTCAAAAATGTTGATGCTAATCCTGCAAAGCCCATTGAGGCCCACTATGAATAATGGTGTGCCTCCTTTTAACCCCTGCTCTGAGCAGGGGTTAAAAGTGCTGAAATAAATGACACAAAGAAATATCCTTGATTTCTCTGCACCATTTTTTGGCTCCCCTAATGGGGGAACACCTTTGTTGCATACATTATACATGGTGCATGCACAATATAGCACAAAGGGTTACAAAGTGGAGCAATGCATGTAGGTTTGCTGGAAGGATGATGGTGTATGACCATATTTTATAAGGAATTAAACACTACATACCCATGCTTTGAAAGGATTTGCCAAGTCACCTAGAAGTGCCCTTAACTTTAAAAGAAACTGCTCAGTGGCTTTCAATATCCTGATTTTATTCTGTAGTGGGAGTTATATCCCATAAATAACACAAAGCACCCTGCAGCCTTCTCCCACCCCTATTTAGGGCCACATTTACAAGGACCATGGCGCCAGGGCAGCGCAGCAAGTGCCTTGCTACACCGCCCTGTGTCGCCAGGGAAGGACAGAAATGCACTGTATCCAGAAGCTATGGTGTATTTATGTCCTCCACTGCGCTAGCGCACAAATTGCTGCCATGCGCCATCATAGGCACTCTTCACCATAGTGCAAGGGTGCCTGCGATGGTGGGATGATTGTTTTTCTGCAGGAAGGGACACCTTCCGGCACAAAAGCAATAAAAGGAGGCAATTTCCTCCTTCTATGTGTGATGCAGAATGCAGCTCACATAGAAAGAAGAAAAACGGGGAGAAATAAAGATATTTCACACCGTTGTGTCACTCTTATGTCACTCCGGGAGAGGCGTAGGCTCTTGATGCATTCCTAGGTATACGAAATCTTGTAAATCTGTGAATACATCAAAATCCATGGGTGTTGCGCATGCAACACTCATGGAAATGCCTCCCTAACGCAAAGTAAGGCAACGCAGTGACTTGCTCTGCATTGCCTTACACCCTATCTACAAGGCCATGTAAAGCCAACCAAAGTGGCTTTGCATGGCCTTGTAAATATGGGTATGCAGCCTGTGCTTCCAGTGCACTACAAAAAAAGGATATACCAGCGGCACAGGCAGCTTATAAATAACGGCCTTAGAGGCATATTTACAAGCCCCTTGCACCTCCGTGCACCACACTAGCAACATTTTCTTTACGCTAATGTGGCATTAAGGGGGCCATTTCCCTGCACCATATTTACTAAGTGGCGCAATGCCTAAAAATAGCATGCTAGACTTGTCCCATCAAAGTACCCATTATTTGGTGGAATAACATCCTCAAACTGAAAGAAATTATCTTTTATAGCTATTGAGGTGCTTTCCATCATGAATAGTATCAGGGATTATGAGGTTCCAATCACTTTCCCAAAGAAAACCCTCAACGGTTTGCATGGTGGCTTCCTGTAGAATCAGACCTGCCAAGTCACACCATGCCACTGTGTGGCACACAATATTGTCTCCCCTAACAGTCACCCAGTGAGAAGCCAATATCAGATGGTGTGAGAGAAAACAGCTGAAATCACTGCAGAATTCGGGTTTTTCAGCTGATTTTAGAGGCTCTGAATAGTCAATGTCAATTAAGGAATATGAAAACATCGCAGGACATTGGTGACAGCAGCCTTAGCAAGCTTTAGTTATTTTGTTTGTTTGTTTTTTTAGAGTACGGGACAATCGAGGGTGGAGAGGGCAGATGTACTTCTGATAGAAGAGAGTTCTTCGCAAGGGGCCCGCACCTTTCATGGCCACATCACACTTCACAGTATGAAAAGTTTTATTAGGTTGGCAGGTCTGTGGCATGCTGATGTAAAGTGATGCAACATCTAAACTCGGTATTATGTCACTGGTAGGATACAAAACACCATGGGCCATATGTACGAAAGCTTTTTCCCATAGACACAGAATGGGTAAAATGCTTTGGTACATCTGGCCCCATTTTCCCAGGAAAACCAGGGCATCCTCACTATCCTTATTATAAGATGACTTGGTTGTACAAAAGGTCTAAGGAAGAAATAAAGGAATTAAGATAAACGTTCCAACATTGATCCGGTACCTAAGACAATAGGACGTTTTGGAAGTGGGAACATGACTTTGTGAATCTTGGGTACAGTGTGATAGTAGAGGGCACATGGATCTGCTAATAGAAGACACAACTTCTATTTGATGGCCCACCTGATGATAGTGCTTCAATAACCATGCGTTTCATCCATTATACATCATCCCTACTTCTCACTTCTCATCCATTATCTCTACTTCTCATCCATGATACATCATCCCTACTTCTCATCCATTATCCCTGCTTCTCATCCATCATCCCTACTCCTCATCCCTGCTTCTCATCCCTACTTCTCTTCCATCATCCCTACTTCTCTTCCATCATCCCTACTTCTAAACCCTCATCCCTGCTTCTTATCCCTCATCCCTACTTCTCATCAATCTTCCATCATTCCTACTTCTCATGCCTCAGCCATCATCCCTACTCCTCATCCTTCATCCCTACTCATCATTCCTCATCCCTCAGTCATACCAACACATTTTCAGTTTTGTGAAACAAACCTTCACACTGATTGGTTGGGAACAGCCAATCAGAGTTATGAGAGAGAGCTGCATTCTATTTCAATGAAAAACAGCCTCCTCATTGCACATGGTGGGTGTAGAGGGAGGAGAGGAAATGCAACTGTGTGTTTGTTTTCAGTGAATTCAAGGCTGCACAATATTTCATTGTATTTAACTCAGTGTTTTTCTGTTTGCACAGGCCTCAGCAGAAAGCTCTGCTGGTTTGGGAAATACAAGGAGCTCATAGCCTGGGCCATAAATCAGCTCTTGGAGAAAGGGTTATACAGGTGGGTCTGTATTTGCGTCATTTTTTGGCACAAACTTACCAAATATAATTATATTTTGTATGTTTGTGCCGCTTTTGCGTCAAAAAATGACACAAATGAGGTGCTAAAATAGTATAAATATGTGAATAGGTCTATAAACCTTGTGGTAACTTTGTGTTTAGCTGGCCTTGGGAACATGGCTCTGAAGACAGTGTGCGTTCCATGATGTCCATAATCAGGACCGCCATCCTGGTCCAGAACCCCTCCGCCTGAGGACTACTCCATACCACATGGTACATGTCAGCGTCCACCAGATTGCACCTAGGGGATCGCGAGCCAGCTCCCAGGAAAAACAGTTTCAGGAGTGAGGTATGCTCTACTCAGATAATAACAATTAGTCAATTCGAAGCAAGCATTTTGGTAAACCGCAGGTATCTCAGCTAGCCAACATCGGCTGCCCAGATGTCTTTGAGGGCGGTAAGTGTAACGTCCATGTCTCCCCGAAGGGCTGCATATAGGCCTGTGATTGCTCAGTGTCTACCTGAGGATGTACACAAGGCATGGCAGGCAGCCTTGTAGGGAGGGTGGCTCTTCCTGCCCCATCACCATCGCCACTATAGCATAGCAGTGACCGTGTCGTGGAAAATAAAATCACACAGCGGCAAATGTCGGTCGTCTGTAAGTCCTCAAAGGCCCCCGAGGGATCACCAAGTTTTTTTGTTTTCCTGTTGCTGAAATTCTTTTGCTCTTAAAATAAATATTGTTTGAAACTTTTATTTGACAAAAAATCTACTTCCACACCAGTGTATTTCAGGTTCCTTTTTATAACTCCATAGTATTTTCACGATGGTCTGCATTTTATTCATACTACGTGTGAATGGTTTGCTCAGCTAACATGTGTGGAAGTGGATTTCTGGTCAAATGAAAGATCCAAACTGTGTAGGGAGCCACCCGGGCTATCCTATAACATGTTGCAGTTTGAGGGTGAGGGGGCCGTGCTTACTGCTGAGGTATTAAATAAAGTGAGCACCGCTGACCCCCGCAGTAGCTCGGTGATAGTACACTCGTAGTGGTGTGTCCTCATTATTATAACAGTGCCAGCGCTTGCTACATGCTACATTGGCGGCGAGGGTGTACTGCCTCACAACGCCATGAGCCATGGGTATCGGCTCAGTTCAGACTCGTATTGTTCACCTACCTCGGTGCTCCGCTTTCCTGGCAGAGCGCACTGCTGTTCCATTGGTGCGTATGTGCACTCACGTTGGGGTCTTCACCCACTCCTCCTGCGGTGCCGCTGAACTTGTTGGTGCTCCAGGGCTAGTGAAGGGGCCCGCCTGCTGTCTCCTGCTCTGCACCCTGGAAAAGGCGCCCCTGTCCGTGCTGGTCTGGGTGCACAACCATTCTCCCTCCACGCTGCCTGGAAGAGGAGGACCCCTCCCAAATGCTGCCCTGCATGTACCTGTCAGGCAAGGAACGACATAGCAACCTGACTCCTAGAACAGCGGTGAGTGGGAAAGGCCGGCTGCCGCATGGGGTGGCCTGAGTCTGAAAAAAGAAAAAGAAATATAAAGACTACGTAGATATTTATTGAGGACATCAAGAAAAAAAAATAAGACTGCTGCTAACACATTTGGATACTTAACACCTGGGAAAGACTATGTGGCTTTTATCTCCAGTGAGGACACCAGCTGCAGACACCAAAGCCTTCCGGGCCAGTAGACATCTGTGACCGCGGAGGAAGTGAGTGGTGCAAGTCAAGCACAATAAGCTTGTTGCAGTAGAACCGTGACCAGCACCCTCCACCACCCAATGTGGGGGCCCACTCATTGGTGGCAGCGTTGCCCCCCTTGCAGCCAGCTGGCCATATCCTGCCACAGCGATGCTGCAATGGCGTCATTGGCTTGGCCACATGGACAACTATTTCTGTGCCACCCGAGAGATGGATGGTGTAGTGCGCGGGTCCCTCATGTTGCACATGGGTGGTAACGAACAGTACAAGCTCTTCGGAACACTCCCAAATACCGGTGCGGCTAATGACTGCGACACTGTGGTAGCAGCATTGTACCAGTACTTTGACCCCCTGTTGAACCCTGATTATGAACGGTTCAAGCTTCACCAAGTGCAGCAAACTGACAATGAGTAAGTGGACATGTTTTATGCAGGGTTGCAAAAACTAGCACCTGCATAGGCCTGAACCAGCACGAAGAGATCTGTGCGCATGTCATCCAGGGATGCAGTTCGAACATGTTACGGAAACTTATACTGCGACAATCTGGCACCACGTTGGACGACATTCTGATCCTTGCTTGTTCGCACAAACTCTCAGTTATCCAGGCAGATACCATGGCTGCCGCGAAATGGCAGTCGTCAGCAGCATCTGCTGCCGCCAAACAGCCTGTAGTGAAGGAAGAGCAGGTTGACGCTCTGCTAACACGTCAAAACGCCCAGCGAGTATCACATGCACGGAAGCAAGGGGACAGAGAATGAAGAAGCTGTTGATATGACCACAAAACGCCTGGTGTTTGCCCTGCATAGGGGAAAACCTGCAACAAGTGCGGAAAGGTGGATCATTTTGCCAAGGTGTGTCAAGCCGGGCGGTTCAAGCAGAAGGTTGCGCTAGAAAAGACTGCCACAGAGAGGCGACTTGTATCTGAGGAGGACATGAATGCTGGTGCGGTGGGGACAGGAAGTATGAGGTGTAATGAGGATGATGAGGAAGACATCTTTGTCATCTTGTTCACCAGATGGAGACAGCAAAAGCAGCGCCCATCGCCTATGTGCAGTGTTGAAATCAATGGTTAGAGCGACTGTATTGATTGACACTGAAGTATGAGTCAATGTGATGGACAGTGTGCTATATGACCAGTTGTCGCCGAGGCCACAGCTAATGCCTTGCAACACAAGAATTTACACCTTTGGTGGGCTTGACCCTCTCCCGCTGCATTGTGTAATTGAAGTTAATGTGGTCAGCCAAGGTCGTGCGACAACCCTTCTCGGGTGCCACATGGCTGAGGACCTGGAACTTGTTTTCTTTCCACGCCAGATCCATCACACGCATGCAGAGTCCATGCTCAATGACTTCCCACAGTTGTTTGTAGGACTGGGCAAGCTCAAAGGGGAGCAGTTCAAGCTGCATATTGACCCTGCAGTGACCCCCACAGAGTTGCTGCACCGCCGAGTTCAGTTCCACCTCCGGCCGACAGCTGAGAAAGAGTTGCAAGCCTAAGAAGACCTAGGGCTGATCGTGAAGATTACGGGGCCCACCCATTGGGTGTTGCCTTTGGTGATCGCACTTAAACCCAAGCAGCCCGGTTCCATCCGCCTCTGTGTGGATATGCGGTTGCCGAATCACACCATTAAGGGAGAACGACACATCACCCCTACAATGGACGACATCATCGTAGATTTATATGGTGCTCAATGGTTCTAAAAACTTGACTTGAATTCCGGCTACCATCAGCTGGACCTAGCATCAGAAAGCTGGAATATTACCATCTTTTCCACGTATGTGGGTCTACAGCGTTTCAAAAGGCTAAGCTTTGGTGTGTCCTCTGCCTTCGAAGTTTTTCAAAATGCTATCCGAGAGACATTGTCTGGCCTTGAGGGTGTGCTCAACCTTAGTGATGACATTCTGATTTTCTCTGAAACGTTGGAAGACCATCATCGCCGGTTAAGGGCCACTCTTCAGTGGCTGTCCTACGCGGGTCTCACACGCCACAAAAAGAAATGTGCATTTTATAAGAACTTAGTCGATTTCTTTGGATACATTTTCTCTCGTGAGGGTTTGCTTGTGAACCCCAAGAAAGTGGATGCCATTCGTAATGCCCCAGTTCTGTGTAATGCCACAGAAGTCCGGAGTTTCCTTGGTATTGCTACATACTAAGGCCGGTTCATTCCTCAGTTGGATATGATGGCCGAACCTCTGAGACGACTGACGAAGGCTGATACCAAGTGGTACTCGAGCCCCAAAGCAAGCAAGGCCTTCTAGGATGTGCAGGAGGCGTTGTTGGATAAAGTGACTATGGCCTATTTCCACCGCAGGAGGAAGACCGAATTTGTAGTGGATGCTAGTTCTGTAGGGCTAGGGGCAGTTCTACTTCAGGAACAGCGAGACCCGGAATGGGCACCAGTGCTGTATGATTGCTGAGCATTGTCAGCAGATGAGGCTCAATATGCACAGGTTGAAAGAGAGGTGCTGGCAATCCGGTGGACCTGTCAGCACTTTCACCTGTACCTGTATGGACAAGAATTTCAGGTGGTTATAGATCACAAACCCCTTGTTTGCACAATCCACCCATTTAGCTCCCCTGAGGATTGACTGCTGGGCTGTCTTGCTTCAGCCGTACCAGTTAAAGGTCATCTACAGGCCGGTTATTAACAACCAGGCTGATTATCTGTCAAGGCATCACCCTGTGTCTCAACCAGGTGACGTGACAGAGGATGAAGGGGAAAGAATGGACAGGCTTGAGAAAATGGTGGTGCAGCGGGCCTGCCCCGTGGCTCCGACACTGGGAGAGATAGCCGAAGCTTTGGGGAGAGACCCTGTCATAGGCCGTGCCAAAGATGCCTTGAATCAGCAGGAATGGAAGCATTTCCTTGAGGGAACGAGATTGCTTGACCAAGAGGAGTCTGGAAGGTGAGGGATGAACTGTTGGTTGGAGTGATGGTCTTCTCCGGCGAGGCCCAAAGATCGTATTTCCCCAGTGCCTGTGGGAGAGGCTAGTCGAATTAGCTCATCAAGGGCACCAAGGGGCTGCCAAGACCAAAGCTCACCTCAGGGCCAAGGTGTGGTTCCCTGGTATGGACGTAATGGTTGATACCCTTATCTGAAGGTGCCATTCCTGTGCCATCACCGACATCGATCAGCCCACCGCTCCGGTAATCATGGAATCACCCTGTTCCAAGCCATGGTTGAAGGTTAGCGTGGATTTTGGGAGTTTTCCTGATGGGTGGCTGACTATAGTGATGCTGTACTCCTATACCCGATTCCACAGGGTGGAATTAGTCTCCTCAACGGCGTTTGAAAACGTACGGCCAATCTTGGGAAAAAACATTTGCCCTTTTTGGCCTAACAGATGAGATCAGAACAGACAATGGATCACCATTTCAGGGTCAAGAGCTCTGAGACTATTTAGGTCAGATGGCAGTACGTCACCAAAAGATTATGCCCTACTGGCCGCAGGCCAATGGTGACGTTGAAAGATTTATGTGAACTCTTAATAGAGCGCTAAGAATTGGTGTGGAAGTAGGAGATGATGTGGAGTGGTGTATGCACAAATTTCTGCAAGCTTATCGGCAGATGCCCCACAGTACTGTTGTGGCAGCCCTGATGTTCAAGCAGCGCCCAAGGGACTGTATTCCGGCTGGATCGCATTGGGAAACCAGTGAGCTGGATGTGGAAGCTGCTCAACAAAAGAGAAGGACGACTAATCAGAAGGCAAGCAATTGCAGGAGAACGAAGTGCCCTGATCTTTGAGTGGATGACCCAGTGGTAGTCAAGGACCAGCACCCTGGTGGAAAGTTCTGGACTCCTTATGAGTCTGGGGGGTGGAAGGTGGTCCAAGTAAATGGGACAATGGTGACCGCCCAAAGAGGAGAGTGGCAGGTCACCCGGAACGTCACTTGCTTTAAGCGAGTGGAAGTCTCCAGTGAGGATGGGGATATGATGCCGGTGAGGATAACGAAGAAGGAGGTGAAGAAATTGTGGCTGAGGAGGAACCGTGTGATCAGCAAGCTCCTTGACAAGATCCTGTGCAAGCAACAGGTGACGCAGGTCGGAGTGAGAAGTGTCACTTGGGGCCCAACTCAGCACTCAGTCAGAGACTGAGGGATTTTGTATGTTAACACGCGAACTGTTGAGATCGAAGAGAAAAAAAAGGGGTTTAAATGTTTCTATTTTGTTGTGTGTGCACTTTTCTCTCTTCTTCTATTTTTCGTGGAGGTCTTCCCTTATCTGTTCAATATGTGACCTTTTCCATGAGTGGTTCCTTGTGACCAAAACCTGGGAGGGATGTAGAGAGCCACCCAGGCTCCCCTATAACATGTTGCGGTTTGAGGGCAAGGGGACCAGGCTTACTGCCGACGTGTTAAATAAAGTGAGCGCTGCTGGCCCGGCAGTAGCTCAGTAATAGTACACTCGTGGTGTTGTGTCCTTATTATTATAACGATGCCAGCGCATTGCCACGTGCTACACAAACAACATTTATTTTAAGACCAAAAGATTTTCAGCAACATGACAACAAAGCACTCATCATGAAAAAGAAACATATATGAGGCGGAGTTGACCCAACCCCTAAGAAGTGTTCAAAAAAGTTTTCCAAAAAATATTAAACCCACATCATCAAAGGTATGGTTGGGCCTGCAATTTATTTGAACCATTCTCATACATATCACCGAGCGTCATCAGCCCCATAGTCGCCCATTCTCCCAGTCGGCAAGCTGCATCCTCCGGTAAAAAACACGTTAGCCACCGGAGTGGTTACGCAGGGACATGGGAGGTGGCCACACCCTCTTCTGTAAGTATCTCACCCAGCAGTGCTTGACTGATGCCAACCACCAGTTCGATTTTTCCATCTTCTAATCACAATTCTTTATCTGAATCAGTGCTTAATTTGTATATGAAAAGATGCCGGTGCCCCAAACCCGCCTCTTAAACATGCGGCTGCTGCAATTAAATGTGTGAACACGGAATACTGAGGCGGCATAATCTTGAAGCCATCTCGGGACTCTTCAATCCATATAAAGTCACTCCCTGCCCCTTCAGCTCACTCTAGCAGCTTTCTTCTTTCTTCCTTTGCGACGCTTTTTCGTTTTTCCCTTCCTCCGTCTTTCCCATATGTGTCATTTGCTCGCAGCAAATGACTGAGGCAGAAGAATAAGCGCCCGCCCTCAAAAATAAGTGCCGCTGCTCAGCACCGGAAACAACAAGCACAAATTAAGCACTGATCTGAACTATTTCTAAGTTTTCAGTTATAGATCTTATTTCACTGTTGTATGACGTGTCATGCGGAAATAGGTTGATTACTTAACCTCTATTTGCCATCCTACAGTTACCACCATCACAGTGCCTGTTCCCATATTTTCCCTAAAGCACGTATTATCCATTGGCCTGATTATTAAGAGTAGCAGAATTCATGTGTTGAATTTCAGTCAACTCAATCACGAGTGGGCCCTTTGTTCCCATAACCGGCTTCGCTGGGCCCTATCTTGCAGGACAGAAAATCCAGCTGATAAAATTGCACTTAGACGGAGCTGCGTTGCTGCCCTGATGCAATCCCTGCCCCTCGGCTGCCTCTCAAAGTAATTCCCGAGGTTTAATTTGTATTTGGAGCAGTGCTTAATTTGTGCTTGTTGTTTCCGGTGCTGAGCACCGGCACTTATTTTTGAGGGCCGGGCGTATTTTTCTACCTCAAGCATTTGCTGTGAGCAAAATACACATATGGGAAAGACGGAGAAAGGGAAAAAACTAAAAAATGTCACAAAGGGAGAAAGTAGAAAGCTGCAAGAGTGAGCTGAAGGGGCAGGGAGTGGCTTTAAATGGATTGAAGAGGCCCGCGACGGCTTCAGGATTACGCCACCTCAGTATTCCGTGTTCCCACATTTAATTGCAGCAGCCGGGGGTTTAAGAGTAGAGCTTTGAGCACAGGCACGTTTTTATTTACAAATTAATCACTGATTTGGAGGAACTGTATGCCGAGATTTCAGGTGATATTGATAATTCCTGAAATCTCACCACATAATTTCTCATAGGTCCTAATCACTATCATATCCTGTTGCATAGACCTATAGGGGCTTTGTTGAATCCAGTGTGGTTTAATGGCCACTGTTGTTCCCCACAGTAGTTATTTCCCCCATCCCAGTTTCTAACTCCCCTATCCATTTTCTACTGAGGACAGAGTGGCCAAACGAAAAGGAGACATGCCCTGAGGCAACTCACTTCCTACACAGCCACTGAGACATGGGCTAGCCGTGCCTGTGAGTAGGCCATGTTCTATTATTAATGAATTAATGCATGCCAGAAAAGCTCGTCAACTGTTCGAGAACGCTGTATTGGCCTAATCATGATCGCCAGTCTGAACAGAGAGTATTGAAAATCCGGATGCTTCAAAGCAAAATCCTATGTTACCCTTATTGTGACATCATCAGAATTGTGCATGTTGAAAGAGTCGCACATCCCACCAAATGCACCCATGCACACTGTCTGCAATTAATCACACCTCATCTTGTCTATACATGCCCTTTGCATGAATTCCTGTCACAGTCTGCCCTGTTCTCCTGTAATGACATGTCAGCCGAGCACCTTACCTGCTGTTTGTACAGTACCTTTCAGCATCACATAAAACAAAAACAAAATGAAAGTTATTAATGCATTGAAGTTCTTGCAATATGAAGGATACGAAGACATAGGATATGAAGGAAATTTGTGATCTATGAAATGAGGTCTCAGCAGTAAGCAGGAATACAACAGAGGTTAAGAATGATGGACATACAACTTAGGGTCCAGTACACTAAGAAAGAGGAGGCATGCAGAAAAACAAGGGTAAGAAGAAATTCCTTCAAATACAAAAACAGAGGAAATATAGAATATTTTAAGCCAAAGTAAATTTTTCATTCAGGGTTTTCGGACTAAAGTGTAGGAGACCTTTGAGATACTATGCAATCTGAGCATGTAAAACTGTAGAAAGGACACTGACACCTGAATGTGACCTACATCTCACATACTGCAGTATATGCAGCACCAACTTGTTTAAATGGAAAAAGTCTTATTTGCTCTAGTTAGCCATGAGTGCGGATGTAGTGGCTGTTGTCAGGATGTCATGGCTTGGAGATCATGATTGGTTCTACCTAGAACTCTGTAGTGATATTATACAACAAGACTAGTGGAAGACCCTGCTGTGACTCCGGGCATTTCAGGCCTTTGCTTAGACAGTACTACACATCTTTATACACAAGGCAGCAGATAAGGGGAAGCCAGGTCTTGATCACCTACATAAAGAGAAAACAGAGAGCAGTTAGCTATTGACACGCATTGACACCATTGGTCAATCATACAATATAGGCATGTTTCACCATAGCTTGGGTCCCAGATTCATGGACCCAAAACGTCGAACAGGTAGATATTTACAATTTTCAAAACTCTTAAAGGTTTTTGTTTGAAGAAGCATACTTACCAAGTAGCTCCATACCACTTCTGACACCTCCAACTATTACTTGCTTTTTACCCAAGCACCCCTCATGCTGGAATTTTTGAGCTCATAATGAATGTCAATGTTAAAAGCAAATGAAACAAGGTGATATCTTGGCAGCAGTAATGAAGGGGTTGAATGGTTAATTGGGTGTGCGTTGAAATCACAGTAAAAGCACTGTGGATAACTGAGTGGATGAGGAGCTGAGAGAAGAGAGAGGATCTCATGCACCAAAAAATGGATATTGCCAGACAGTGAAAGTAGTTGCGGCCAGTGGCGTAACAAAACTTAAGGGGGGCCCTCCTCTGGACCCAGTCAGGGGAATGCCACCTGTGCACAGCGTACTGTGGTGAGAGGGAACAGAGCTCACCCTCACTGCACCGTGGAGGGTGCGGGGGCCTATGTTACGCCCCTGTTTGAGGCCCCTGAGTTTGACATTTGGTTGAGAGGTATGAGTTGGTGTCCCAAGCAGGAGGACCTATATACCAAGTTCTCGGTTGTCCGAATAAATAGAAGACTGTATGAGGGCTTTGGTGGGCTCATTTTCAACTGTTCACTGGATATGGGCGTTCACTATACTGGCGTTCTAGCTTTAGTATGACCATGCAATGTTTGCAATTCGCCTTCATGTAATTATAAGGAAATCCTACAACATGTCACTTTACTGTTTATTGGCAGTCTTCTTGTTTCTTTGTTTTATTCATTTTTTCACATCATCTGGAAAAGATAAAAAATCTTTATACAAAAAAAAAAGAAATCTCAATGAAATTAGAGCACAGAGGTACGCTGGGCTTTTTGAATAGCAAACAATGTACATAGGGGTTACAGCATGCTGGCTTCCTGTGGTTAGTCTTTTAAATGTGGTTTGGCATATTTTGGGCACCAGGCGTCCTTTTGGAGAGTACATTTTCTGAAATGCATTAACTCAAAATAGCTATGCTTGGAATGGAAACTTCCTGCAAATAAAACCGTCTTTATGCTCGCTCTTGTGAGCAATATCTCTTGGATCTCAGAATCGTTCGTCAAACCTCAACATCTAAGAAAATAGAAGGTGGTATGAGGTTTTTGAAGACCCGTTTGAAAAAAGCAAAATAAGAGATATAACATTACCTTTTTTAGAGATCTTTGAAAGTGGGTTGGAAAATAAAGAAAGTGTTGCAATATTGATAGCCCAATGTAATATGATACCAGAATGTTGTGGACTCAATATCCTCTGACAAAAATATTCTGCACTAAATATCATTTGGAGCAATATGAATGTGTGAAAACTGTAGTTGTCAATGATATTCTGACATATAACTCCCAATGCTGCTTGGCCTGATACTGAAATTTGCAAAGGAACAGTTCCGGGTCCCCACAATATTAGCAGTTGAATTTGGTTTAGTTTAGTTCGGTTCTTTTAAAAAGGCTTGCAAACCTCTTTACAGTCATTTCAGGGCACTACCACCAGAGGCACACGTGCTACATGTATGAAACAATAAATATATTAAGACAAATCATGTATTGTAGGTGCTAAGTAAAAGCTGAGATATTCATCCAGCTTCATATGGAAGAAATAGCTTCACTTGTTTGCTGATGGCAACCTGAGATGATGTATTAGTTAGATCAGAAGTTGCTTATACCAGGGTTCAATTTTCATCTACAGATTTTCATTCTCTGAGGTTCTAATTTGGAGATGTACAGAACATTTGGTAAACTACCTATAATCAGAAATGATGTGCCTGCACTTGATGTCTGTGGTAATACCATACATTTAGCTTTTAATGGGAAACTAACACATGGAAACAATAATTTTAAATGTTTTCTGAATTTTAAGGAGTGGGGCTAGTACCATTCTTTTCTTGGCTGCAACATGCATTGTTTTTCTGCAATGTGAATACATATATTATAGATGGGTAACTGTGAATAGCATGAATGTGTTTCCACTGACTGGTTCTGAGTGATATGAAATAGGCAACGAGGTTCCGCACATGTCGAATAAGGCGAGCAGTCTTTTTCAATTGTGATATTTTAATCATAGAAATAAACAATAACAAAAGGAAGCAGATTTCAGTTCCAGGATTCAGCATTTTTCTATCACATCAGACAACAAGCTTTGTTTGCCACTGTTATGACGTAATTGCAGTAACAGCATTTTGAAACACATATTTAGGATCGTGGCTTTGTGTAGGGGTTCCATTTCGAACTTGGGTATTTAAGATAGAATTTAATGAAATAATCACCATATTATTCTAGTAAAAATGTGTAACTGTGTTGGACTGCCTCAAACGCATTAAATACAACTTTGTCACTCTTCCAACCTTCTCTAAAAGAGGGTGTGAATATTGATGAACAGAATTTCGATAGGACCTGTTTACAGAAGCTGTGTATAAGTAAGTCATTGTATGTGCAGTATTGTTCACACTGGTGATAATTATTCAGGAAAGTCCAAGAAATGCATTGTAAAAACGGCTTAATTCAAGCTCTTAATTATGACTGATGATAAGATGCTCAGTCATCTTTAAAGCCGTAACCTAGGTCTCAGTTTTTGACTTTTCTGCTCCTTCTCTAGTCTTTGCAAAATCTGTATTCATCCCTGCTATTTATCTTCTCTTCCAATTTACTCTAATACCCACACCGTATCTCTATCTATGCAGGACCAGAGACCATTCTGTCACACTGGCATTTCTTAGGTGGGCTGCAACTAGGGGCCTACTTTAGGAGCCAGATGGGCTGCCATGAGCCATCTATGACCACTTGGATACATTCTAGTCGTAGCCTTCTGAAGTGTGGACTGGTATGAAAATGTTTGCCTGTGCTGATTTTGGTTTCCACTCTGGCCTTGCCTCTATGGTGATTCTTTATAAATCCCATTGACATCCGGCCGAAAGCTGGACTATATAATAAAACAAGTTGATCAAGTGCCCCCATTATGCATGCTGTATTGAGTGCAAGAAAAATGTGAATGGCACACAGGCTAATGGTTGAAGAAGGCTTGCTGAAAACCCTATAAGTAATTACATATAATTTTAGTAAAATCTAGAGGTCTTTGCCTAAAACAAGATCTAACCATTAGTTAAATAGATACTAGCAAATGGTATGCTTTATTGATAAATGGAAAATGTATTATTTTGCTCGGAGACTTGATCGGATGTGACAAGTATGAGAGGAGCAGAGGGTGCCTACTGCTAAACTGAGATATCTGTCTTTATAGAGTGTAAAATGTGGAGTAGATGTAACTGAGAAGCAAAATGCAAACCTTGGCCCCAACACATATGTTACCCAACATAATTGAGAATAGGTTTAACTACCATGAAAGGTATGACTAGACCTTCACAGTCACACACTTTGAGCACCTATATAATTACAATCTTTATCACAAGAGTTACTGTCATAGGTTTAGAAGGTATGTGTTTTTGAGAGAAGAATGTGACTGCAATGCAAATTACACGATTTGTAACTGTTGACATTGTACAAAATGCAATTATTTGTCAATTTTAAAATGAAGCTCAATAAAGAAATATTAAGAAACATATTATGTGTCCCCAAGAGACTAGATGTTTGGAAGATCTTACTTCTAAGACTGGAACAGTTAGGGAAACATCACATGGTGATTTGGTTCCCCATCCTGAGTACTCGCAATACTGCTGGTGAAGGTTGAACTTGGCAACTGTGGTGGGTGGCCTGGACCTCATGAAGGTGAAGGGGTTGAGTACGAAGCTTGTCCACATCTAGGTCAAGATAAAAAGTGACAGCAAGACATACAGGTTGCCTAGCAGTCAGTGGTTATATTGCTTGGTGTCAGTACAAATCAACACGGAAGCCTCATCCCTCACTTTTGTTGCATGCCCTCTAGGGTCCATTGTTAGACACTGCTAGAGTTTTCAATATTCAATGCTCTGAACTCCATTTCCTTTCCCACTACCTCTTAATTACGGGGTGCTTCCTACCTTCTACTAGTTTATAACAATGGAAAGTGGTTGTTCTGCAACCCCTCAGACCCCGCTCTGCTGGGGAAATAAGTAAACTACTTGTATTTATCACAATATTTTTAAGAAAGAGTCTCTTATCTTACTTTTCTTTCTCATGTTATAAAGTGCCTATAAGGTTTTGCCCTGTAAAAACCACTTATCCTCAATGCTGGCTCACCATCGATTCATACCGGTCCGTGTGCAAGAGCCCCAACATCAAGGTTTGGGACTGATATCAGGAGACCAAATGGTGTATCATTTAATGGGCTGTGACACTAGAATTGCACCCCAAACAAAACGACTCAGTGCAGATCATATCAGCTAGATATGATGCACCATGGAAGTGAATAACTGACTCAAGCAATATCAATATTTCACTATAATACCTCTCTGTAGGTCTAATGAAGAGAAGTCTAAACGCTTCCACATTCACATACAGAAGGTAGCTAAGGTCAAGAATAAAATAATAATATCTGGGTTTTTATTTGGATTTTGGATCCATTTTTTTTACAACCAAAACAACCTACAAATCCAGAATGATAATGCCAAAAGTTCGATAGGAACACTTATTAAGTAGCCTGATTCATTGAGTGATGTGCATTCACCAGATTATCCTTATACCTTTTACTCAAATTCCCTCAGCATTACTCTCATACTAATTTCCTTTTGATGAACTGTCAATAAACCTCCACAGTTTAAGTTGAAATACAACTGATAATCACATGCAAATATGGTCTATTAGTGATTATACAACTGCTTGTTATTCGAATAAACAGAGCAAAGGGAAAGTATAAAGCACTCTTTATCTCTCTTAGAAGTAGCACATGCCATAACAATCCAGATAGGACACTAGCTAAAGTTAATTGCGTAACAGCTTACCCATATGCCATGTGCATAAAAACTTAAAGCAAAACATGAGACATTTGAAGTTGGAAAAATAGATGTAAACTCTTCGCTGCTCTGGCTCATGAACATAAACTAGTTTTTCAAGTAAGGAACACATGCAGAAAAGTTGAGAGCAGGTAAACAAAACCCCTTGCCTTTCTGTTTTTTTTATTGAATATGATCAGAGACTATAGGGAATATTTACAAGTCCCTAGCGCTACTGGATCATTACATTTTGTGACATTCCATTGGCGCTGGGCACTGCAGCAAATTTACAAGGTGGCGCTAAGCCACTTTTGGTGGCTTACCGCCGTCCTCTAAATATGGGCCCCTCCGACGCAGTTTTCTGCCGCAGAGGGTGTTGCTGTGGGCGTGCCACCTCAACACCCATTACTTTTGACGCTGCCTCAAATTTGCAAGGAATTGTAAATCCGAGGCAGCGCCAAAATCTAATGCCACCCTAGGGGTGTCTTTAGCATGGAGCAACGAGGAGAAATACTTTTATTTCTCCTCGTTTTTGCTTTTTCCTTGTGTGCTGCACAATGCAGCACACATAGAAAGTGCAAAAAGTCATGAATGATTGTTTGTGTGCAGGAAGGTGTCCCTTCTTGGACATAAACAATCATTCAGAAATGACGTTTGCATTCTGCAGCATACATAGAGGTGCCAAATCGCCATTATAGATTGTTCAGTAGAAATATACAAGAATAATAAGGAGGAATTTCAATCTCAGATGTTTGACAGAACCCGCACGATCTAGCAAGTAGCCCTTCATCATTTTAAAATGTTATGGCCATGGTTTTCCTTAGGTGGAATAAATAGCCAAAATCTAAGCTAGCATTCTAGTGGTGAAGGTTAATAACCTTATCTGCATGTTGGTTCAGGCCAACCAGTATGGTTTTGCACCTAAAAGGCAAGGCTGAACATACTATAAAACGTTCACCCTCACAAGACACGGTGAAAGCAATCACTACTCTTTTAGGCCTGGTACTACTCAATGCTGAAAAGGCATCTGACTAAGTTGAATGGCTATTCCTGTTGGTGGTATTGAGATAAATAAGAGTCGTAGCATAATATCAAGGGTATTGACGTTTTATGCCAGAAATTTCATTTAAAAACAGAATGGAGGGTCTAATTTAGAGTTGTTTACTATTTACAGAATATTGCAAAAAGGGTGTCCACTCTCCTACAATTGTGTCCACTCTCCTACATCGTATACACCTTTACTATGGAACCTTTTTCTACTTAATTGTGCAGACTCATCTCACATCCCCAATGCAGGTACCAGAGTACAAAATGAAGATTCTTGCATGCACAAATGGCATGCTGATGTGTATCCAGACCCTCCATCTGCAATCTCTGCAAATGACGATCAGACACCTGAAATTGGGAAGGAATCAGGTGATAAATCTTATATATTTCCAAGACATGGAAGGAATTAGGTGACATATCTTAAATATTTCCAAGAGTAAACTATTTTTTCACAGAGTTCTAGGTCATGTGATCCTGACCCACTGCTAAAGCTTGATATCTGGGCCTTACTTTCATTGGTGAAGATCCACATTGAATTCTGAGTCAATACTAAATCAATGTGATTAATTTTTAAGCGATTCGAACATCCACTCCTTTCATTAATTGATATGACCAATTTGGTAAAAATTATTATGTTTCCTAAAGCATTATGGCCCTCATTATGACATTGGCGGTAAATCCCACTTACTGCCACACTGACTGCTGCCAACTTACCGCGGCGGATATCCATTCACCATATTATGACACACACACACCAATCTGTCAGTATTCAGCCACATACACAAATCCGCCACACCAAAGGTCAGTGGAACCGTGGCGGTATTAAAACCCACACCATTACGCCAACAGAACAACGCCCATCACTTTATAACCCACGAATCACCACGGCGGACATTCAATGGCTGTAAACCATTGGCGGAACATACTGCCGCACTCACAATGGACACACACAAACAAGACAACACCACATTGAACAATTCAAACAACACACACCTGACACCCATACACACACCACACCCACACACCCACACCACTATAAAGAACACACCCACATTACCCACAACCCTTTACCATTTCAAACCATTGCCATCAGAGAGACACCAAGACCACTGACACAACTAGAGCAACACACTATTCACACCTATACACCACTCACTCACCCCACATCACACACCCCAACACGTTAGCCATCACACCCTCACCTTCAAACCTCACACAACACCTATAGCACAACAAAGACACCCCCGTTTCACAGAGGTGGAGGAAATTATAAGGGTAGAGCCACAGTTATTTGGAGCACTGGTGCAGAAGATATCGATAGCTAGGAAGATGGAGCAATGGCTGAGAATCGTGGACAGGTTCAATGCCGTGGGACAGCATCCAAGAACAAGGGATGACATCAGGAAGAGGTGGAATGACCTACGGGGATGGTATGTTCCATTGCAGCAAGACACCAGCTCGCTCTACAGAGGACTGGCGGTGGACACCCACCTCCTCCCACAACTAACAGCATGGGAGGAGCAAGTCTTGGCAATCCTGCATACTGAGGGCCTGGCAGGAGTAGGAGGAGGACTGGACCCGCCCTCACTCCCATCACTCCACTCCATCCCACACACCCCACCATCACATCTCACTCATCCCAATGCCAAGCCCTGCATGCTGTACCAATGCATGGACACCACCCACAGCCCTGCATGGACCACTAAAGCATGCACACTATAGAGAGCTAACTATCCCTCCAGACACCAACCTACGCAAGTGAAAGCTGGCAGGGCAAATACAACCAAAGAGGGCAAGCCACGGATGCATAATATGTCAGACACAGAAACCATAACACATCATTTACATCCCCACAGATACCCCAGCCAATGTCACCCGAGATGAGGTGCCAGCACTATCCAGTCCCCCAACTGAAGAGGCCCACAGTGATGACAGAAACTCTGGTCTTCAGGATCTGGATGACCCACCTGGCCAGTCAGGGACATCTGGACAGCCGGCTACCCAGGCCCAGTCGCACACCACCACAGAGCCTCCCCCATCAGGAAACACCACCACAACACCCACCCAGCGTACCCACACCTCTGTCCCCAGGACATGTCAATCAGCAGTGTGTCTACCTCTTCAGGGACCACAGGCCACACCTCATACCCAAGACAATCAGGGAAACTGGGAGGATTGTTGGGCGCCAGGAGGAGGACTGGCCCAGGGAACCAACCCTCCAGGAGGCGCTAGGAGAGATCCTGGGAGCCTACCAACATTCCCAGGACACGATGGGCCAGATCTTGGACAATGTGCAGGAGAACAGGCGTCTGCAGGAGGGACAGTACCAGGGGATCAGGGAGGACTTGCAGGCCATCAACAACACCCTGATCTCTATAGCATGGGTGCTGGCAGACATGGCCAATATAATGAGGGAGACAGTCTCACAATAGCGGCCCCTGCCACAAGCAGACATCTGAACAGCCATCCACCTCTGCTGCTGCTAGTGGCCAGGAGGCCCCACCACAGGACTCACAGGCCACCAGCACCCCTCCCCCTGCAGAAGGACAACCATCCCACAAACGTTCCCTGCGATCCAGACAGAAGCCAGAGACACTTGCCAAGACTCCCGCCAGGAAATGAGACTCTCCTGATTGTCACCCTTGTGTCCCACCCTGTCACCCTGTCCACCTTGAACTGCCATTGCTCCCCTTCCTATGTTCCTTTGGACAATGCATCTGTGCTACAAACAGACTGGAACAATACCCTGGACTTTCCTCCATCCTCACCCCATCCCATTGCACTTGCCCCTCAATATTGCAGCACTTCAATAAACACCCTTGGGAAAAAAGAAGTTAGGAGTATGTTATGTAAATCAAATACGTATTCACTGAAACAGGTACAAGCATTGCAAATTAACTGTACAGAAAATGAGCATAGATTAATGACCTATAGCTGGCTGCAGTGCTCACACCAGGAGTATATGTGAGGTCACCAACATCTGCAAAATGAATTGCCAGAGGGAACAGTAAGTGGGCATAGAAGTGGGAATTATCAGCATGCCAGTGCCATAGAAATTCAAACAAATGTCATTGAAATGTGAAGTACCACTGTCCTACCTGTGCGTCATTGGAAGTATTGTCTGATCAAAGATGTTCTGTCCTCATCCTCATCCTCTCCCTTCTCATCGTCACTGTCCACAGGGTCCACTGCTGGCACACGGGCATCTCCAGCCTCCTCCTCCTGCAGGAATGGGACATGGCGTCTGAGGGTCAGTTTATGCAACATGCAGCATGCCACCACTATCTGGCAGAACTTCTTGGGTGAGTAGAGGGATCCACCTGTCAGATGGAGGCACCAGAACCTGGCCTTCAGGGGGCCAAAAGTCCTTTCAATGATCCTTCTGGTTCACCCATGTGCTCAACATAATGTTCTTCTGCCCCTCTCCTGGCATTCCTCACAGGGGTCAGCAGCCATGATAGGTTGGGGTAACCAGAGTCACATGAAATATTGAGGGACGAACATTTAGCCACACACTATCCCAAATGGCCCACACCTTACCCATACACCAACATATACGGGGTCGGAACCAGGGCTCACCTATTAGCCACACCCTATGCCTCTGTAGTTGGCCCATCACATTTAGGATGCTGCTATTCCTCAGGACAAAGGATCATGCATCGACCCAGGATACCTAGCATTGACGTGGGAAATGTAATGGTCATCAAGGCACATCATCTGTACATTCATAGAGTGGAAACTCTTACGATTCCTGAACACCTGTTCATTCTGGTGGGGGACAAATGCAATATGTGTTACGTCAATTACCCCAATTATATTGGGGATCTGTCCCATTGCATAGAACTCGGCCTTCACTGTGGCCAAATCTTCAACCTGGGGGAAAACAATGTAGTTGCACATGTGCTTAATCAGGGCAGAC
This sequence comes from Pleurodeles waltl, assembly GCF_031143425.1. Taxonomy (NCBI): domain Eukaryota; kingdom Metazoa; phylum Chordata; class Amphibia; order Caudata; family Salamandridae; genus Pleurodeles; species Pleurodeles waltl. The sequence goes on from NC_090449.1 coordinate 604,226,048, forward strand.
AATACTCTTGTCAGCACTATTGAGAACATTGGCTGTGACATTCCTGCTGCCAAGCCCACTGTCACTTGGAAAGAACCTGTTGCCATGAAACGGAGCACTGATAGCACTTGCACAAGAGGGGGATCCCAGTGGGGTGATGGATAGCAGATATCAGGCCAGGCTCCAATTAGGCACACAGCTCTGTGATTGTGGCCCTGTCCAGTCTATAGGTGAGGATGATGTGCCTGTCCTCCAGTGTTGCCAAGTCCACCAGGGGTCTGTACATGGGGGTATGTCTCCATCTCCTATTCATCTGCAGTGGTAGGAATCTAAGGGACCCAAAAGTCAGGAGCCGGTCACAAACTGAACAATGGAGCTACAACAGAACTTTGCATTCTGTAAACTTGTCATGGGTCAGAGTGATTTGTCCAGTATGTCCTAATATCACCAGTGATGCAGCATTTTTCCAGGGCCTGCCCCCCCCCGAAAGGCATCTGCCTGTCCTGTGTGGAGGGACAGGTGGAAGTGAGGTAATTCCGCTGACGTTGTGCGCCTTTGTGGGAGGCGGTCGGGAGCCACGGTGCAACTCCTCATTGGTTATACTTGTGCCCTATGGGGTACAGCGGCCAATGGTGATCTAAGCCGGTGACGGTATGCACCACTACAGACGTGATCGCTATTTTCTATCTGTTCCTCACTTGCTACCGACCTTCCACAGGAGAGGATCTACACTGCATGTGCTGCTGTGACCTGTGTCTGGAACCTACCATGGCCCAGCCTTCACTTCAGAGGTGTTGGAGAGACTGGTGGATGGGGTTCTACCCCAGTACGGACTGCTGTATGGGCCTCCAGACCAACAGGTGAGCACACTGTGGGCACGATGCATGTGGCATGAATGCATGGAGTGGTGTGTGTGAAGGTCTCTTGTAAGGGGGGTAGGAGGATGTCCTCTGGGCGGTGTACAGATTGTGTGCTGGGCCATGTGTGTGTAAATGGTGATGGAAACGGGTATGGTGGGCCATATGTTTAACAGACAGGACTGTTTTTCTAAATCTAGTTCCCTGTGTGCATTGCCTCTGCAGGTCAGCACCCATCAAAAGAAGGGTATAAGGCGTGCCATCATCAAGGACGTGTGGACCCTGGGGGTCTACGGCAGGCGGAGCACCCACTGTTGCAAACCGTGGGAGGACCAGAGACACTGGGCACGGAAGACGGCGGAGGCCCAGCTGGGGATGGCCTCCCAACGAGGAAGGGGTGCACGTTGAACCCTGACCCACCCTGATGGCACACATACTGGTGGTGGCCTATCCAGAGCAGGATGGGCGCTTGAGGGCATCACACCAGCCACAAGGGGGTGAGTACAATGGCCATCATTACAACTTACACATGGTAGGGTGGTATCCTGATGGGGGATGTGTGTCAGTGGGTGCCCCTAAACCAGGCCTGACATTGCAGTGTAGGTCCCCTGGTAGCTAAGGTTCTTAAGGGAAAATCTTGCAACCTAGCTCGTAGGCATCCAATACCGGTCAGGGCTGCGTGGGTCCCTGGTGTGCTGCATTTGGCGGTTTGTGCCCCTCCCCATGTCTTGGCCGCCAACTATTTCTCTGATATCGCTCTGTTCCCTGTGTGTGGAGGTGCTGTGTACGCCAACGGTGGTGTTGGTGCAGCCACTGACCAAGTGTATCCTTTGTCTCAATCCCCCCGGTTTTTGTTTTGTCATCCTGTGCTTATGTGCATTAGCATCATCAGGCGGAGTAGCAGAGGCACCGGAGACGGAGGGAGCAGCATCCCACAGGACCCTGGAGGCAGAGACCACCGAGGCTGAGGGCACTAGTGGGACAGAGAGCGAGGGGAGAGCCACGGAGGAGACTGGAGGGGACAGTTCTAACACAGATATGTCCTCCGATGGAAGCTCCCAGGTGGTGGCAGACACCTCTGTGACCACCCGAGCTACAGGTACACCCGCCACACCCGTACCAGCACCGCTGCCCCAGTAGCCCCTCATCAAGTTGCCCGTGCCCGCTCACCCAGGAAGTCCGGCATCTCCTTCACCCCAGGCACCTCAGGCCCTGCCCCAATCAGCCCTGCTGCCCTAAGTGAGGAGGCTATTGACCTTTTGAGATCCATCTCTGTAGGGCAGTCAACCATTGTGAATGCCATCCATGGGGTGGCAGCCCAGATACAACAATCTATTGAATTCCTGGATGGCATTCACACTGGATTTCTGGCCCAGCAGAGATCGATCCAGGCTCTGGCCTCCTCTTTGATGGCAGCTATTGTCCCTGTTTCTACTGCCCCCCATCCAACTTCCACTTCCCAGTCCCATTCTCCTCAACCCCAACCTGCCCCAAGTACACAGGCAGACAAGCGCCACACTTCATCCCACAGGCACTCACACAAACACCATCCAGTTGCAGACACACCAACATCCACTATTTTCACTGTCTCCCCCTCCTCCTCCTCCACCATCTCCCACCCAGATCCGTCCACACTCACACCTGCATGCACAACATCATCATCCACTACCAGCATCACTCCACAACAGCTATGCACATGTCCCCTGTGTCCTCTCCTACTGTGTCTGTCCCCCCTCCTAAAGTACACAAATGCAAGCACTCAGACACCGAACAGCCATCCTCCTCACAACAGCAAACAGCCATGCACCTGCACCCAAAAGCAGCAGACAGACACCTCCAACAACCACTCCCTCATCCTCAACTCCCATTCCTTCTCCATCTTCCCACCCCAATGTCCCTAAAAAACTGTTCCTTTCCACCATTGACTTCTTCCCTCCCCCTCCCCCCCATCCTGCATGTATGGGCAGGGTAGGAGGAACCCAGCCAAGCACCTCAGCCACACAGTCCACGGGCCCAGTTGTCACCACACCCACTTGTGGTAGAAAGGGACCCAGGCCATATGTCCTGAAGGTGAAGGAGCCTGCACCAGGCGGCCTAAAGGGAAAGGAGCCTGCCCCAGCAGTCAGGAAGACCAAGGAGCCTGCACCAGCAGGCAAAAAAGGAAAGGAGCCTGCCCCAGCAGCCAGGAAGACCAGAGAGCCTGCACCAGCAGGCAAGAAGGGAAAGGAGCCTGCCCCAGCATGCAGGAAGACCAAGGGGCCTGGGCTAACAACTGTGATGGAGCCCCCACCACTAACCATGGTTGTGCAGCTGTTGGAGGTTGCAGGGGATGGGCAGGAGCCTCCCCCCACCAGCAGCCGTCTGAGGTTGCAGGGCATGGGCAGGAGCCTCCCCCAACCAGCACCACCACCAATGTGCAGCCGTCACCAACGGCAGACCGTATGTCCCCCTCCAAAGCCAGTAAGACTGTGGCCTTGCACTCCCCAGGATCATGCACAGGGCACATTGCCCCCTCCAAAACCAGTGGGTATGACACCCAGCTGAGAGACTGTGGCCCATCACGCCCCAGGATTATGCACAGGGCATGTTGCCCCCTCCAGAACCAGTGGGTATGGCCCCCACTCGACAGACTGTGGCCCATCACTCCCCAGGATCAAGCACACGGCATGTTGCCCCCTCCAGGACCAGTGGGTATGACACCCAGCTGAGAGACTGTGGCCCATCACACCCCAGGACCCAGCACAGGGAAATGTACCCCCTCCTGAACCTGTGGGTATGACACCCAGCCGAGAGACTGTGGCCCATCACTCCCTAGGATTAAACACAGGGCATGTTGCCCCCTCCAGAACCAGTGGGTATGACACCCAGCTAAGAGACTGTGGTCCATCACTCCCCAGGATCGAGCACAGGGCATGTTGCCCCCTCCAGAACCAGTGGGTATGACACCCACTCGATAGACTGTGGCCCATCACTCCCCAGGATCAAGCACAGGACATGTTGCTCCCACCAGAACCAGTGGTCTTGTTGCATCTCCTGGCTGAGGTGTACCCCCGTTCCCCTGTCCTCCTGAGGTGCCTGCCTATTTACCAGCCGATGCCCCTGCAGTGTTCTCTCCGTGTTGAAGCAGGTGACATGTGTGGCCTTGGAATTTGGCCTGTGTCCTTGTGGCCTACAAACATTGTGGACTGGGCTGTGTCCCTTTTTCTGTACATATGTATATATCTATTATCTTGCCTAACTTATCTTTCATACTGTGTTGATCTCATGACATTGACTTTTGTGAAATCGTTTGTCCTTGCATTATTCAGCCGAGTAATGGGGTCAAATAGTTTTTATAATGCATATGGTTGTGTGCATGGTGTGTGTGTGTGTGTGTGGGGTGTGTGTTGTGCGTGTGTGTGTCACTCTCTTTTTCCTCCCCCCTCCCTTGTGTGCTAGGCATCTGTACTCATCGTTGTCGTCTTCACCGGCATTGGTGTTCGTGGTGGAGCAGAACGTAGAAGATCATCAGGAAGACATGCAGTTCAGGTTCCGTGGCAGTGTGGTTCTTCCCTGTGTCTCCAATGGTGAGTCCTTTCCCTTCTGTGCTCAGTTTCCGCTAGGCTTTTGATGTTGTTGGTACCGCCCCGGAAAAGGTGGCGGTTTGGCATGTCTTAATATGGTGGGCAGAACATTGACTTCCGCCTAGCTGTAGGCGGCTACCGCCATGGTGGCTGTTTTTTCTGCCCTGGCGGTCGGGGTGTTACATTGATTGTCTACCGGAGATCTTTCCGCCATGGTCATAATTTGGCCGTACTTACCGCCAGCCTGTTGGCAGTATTACTGCCACTTTATCACCGACCGCCAGGGTCGTAGTGAGGGCTTATATCTCTTTAGAGTTCTTCATTTACATATTCCATTAAAGTTGATTACAGGCCTTATCTCAGTGATTTTGTTTTTTGTGTGGGTCATTGAATCCTGGGACATTCCATGAGATAAGCATATCGATCCTGCATACATGGCACGTGGCCCCGACAAACATTTGAATCTAATGCTAGAAATTTAGATCAATCACTAGCTATAATATTAAAGGACTGATTTAAGAGGCCCTAGCGCCTCCTTGCGCCACATTAGCTTTTTTATTTTCTTCCATTAATGTGGCCTAACAAGGCCAAAATCGACCCGCCAAATTTACAAAGTGGCGTAATGCATGCATTGCTCCACTTTGTAACCCTTTGCGCTACATTATGCTTGCACCAGGCATAATGTATGCAAAGGGGGTGTTCCCCCATTAAGGGGGCCGAAACAATGGCGCAAAGAAATCAGAGGGATTTTTTTTTTGCATAATTTTTTTTTACACTTTCTACGCCTGCTCAGAACAGGCGTTAAAAGGAGGCACTCCATTGTTTTCAATAGGCCTCAATGGGCTTTGCAGGATTAGCGTCAACATTTTTGATGCTAGTCATGCAAAGCTCTGAACTAGAGTCAAAAATGTTGACGCTAGTTTCCCTAACTACTGCCATGGTGTGTCGTATCTTAGATATGGCGCAAACATGGTGGCGTTAGGGGGCGCTAAGGATCGCAAGGAAAGTGGCGCTGCACTGAGTGCAGCACCACTTTCCTTAAATCAGGCCCTAAGTCTGAAAGCTCATTTTTCAGTAATTTGTGCACAACCAGTCTGCCATATTATCTGGTACATATGAATGTTCCTCTGTATCACCATAACCATGTACATTATAAGACAATCAAGATACAGACCTGCCAACTCACATGGTGCCGCCATGTGTCATATGACTTCGGCTCCCTTCACAGCAGTGGTATAACAAAACATAAGGGGCCCCCTGCAAAGTACCTGTATTGGGCCCCTTCACCTCTGGACCTAGTCAGGCGCCTGCAGCCCTTGCACATGTACTGTGCTGAGGGGGCCCCTTGGAGGGCGGGGGCCCACCCACAACGTGGGGACTGCATTGGCCTTTGATACGCCGCTGCTTCACACTGTCACCCGGTGAAGAGCCAAAATCACACAGTAACTGGCAAGGTGAGCTGGAAATCACTGAATATAGTGGATTTCCATATTGTCTTTTGTCGCTGTAGGCCTCCGATGTCCATCAAGGGGTGTGGAAACACCAAAGGACATAGGCAGCAGCCTCAGCAACCCATTCTTTTTTGGGGGAGTGGGTGGTGGTTAGTGTGCCTCATAGGTTGCTGGTGGTACAAGGCCCCACCCCCTCCAAAGCTCCGCCCCCTTCTCACACAGTGATATTTTATTACAAGTTGGCAGGTCTGAAGATAGTTTACTGAATCTAGTAGGACTTTCTTCAAAACTCTAAAATACTGAAAAAATATGGAGTCAGAGCTTTATTTGGCAATAATGCCCTCCGCTGAATAGTTTTATTTGTAATATTAATTTATTATGTAACAATAGAAGTACCAACATAGATAGTATACTGTGTCAGATCAATTTTCAAATTCATTGATCTCGTTTCAGTCTTACATCCAAATACTCCTGGTAAGACAGATGGAAAGAAGAAACCTGATTCAAGAAACCTGATTCAATCTAAATCTCCAAAACCAGTAGGCAAACAAAGGATAATAGGCATTGGTTACACAAAGTTAGTATTAAGAGACAAGAGCAATATGAATATTGTCAGTAACTGTCCGAATGTAAAGGAGAAAAAAAGGGTGGCAAAAGATGATCTAAATTCAAAAGTCTGATTTTTAACATAGTCAGTAATAGACAGTATATCATGGCTGTTGCCAAAAAGGCTCCCAGATTTGTTGAAAGGTCTGTTGCTGATCCATCAGTCTATAAAAAAAATTCATAGGAAACACTGGTTACTAGATTCTTCAACCAGTATGTGTAGGAGGATGTTTTGATTTCCATCTCCTTAGAATACTCTTCTTGGCTGCTATCAACAATCCATCATTTCCAGTTATTTCTCACTCCTTCCAGCTGAGATGAATCACGAAGTATGGCAAGTGAGGAAGGGGTATGGTCCTCGACCTATCTACAGGAAACATTGAAGACCACACCTCACAAAAATAATTGGAGACTGGTGCAAGAGTGAAGAATATAAACCATGCCTGCTTCGTGGTCTGCACGTTTTCAGCATCTGGAGGATTGAACTTGAATTTTCCTAGAAAAAGCTTTTGCACAGACCAATACCAATCATTTAGGACCATAGTTATGGATGGTTAACGTCGCCTTAGTGCCATTGTTTGGCGCTAAAACTGTGCTAACCTAACTCCATATTTATATTTTGACGCTATACTCGTCTAAGCCAATTGTACCATCCTTCAGGAAGAGATCACAAGCACTTTAGCACTGGTTAGCAGTGATAAAGTGCTGATTCCTAAAGGCCAACAAAAATGGGTTCAGAAAACAGGACAGGTGAAGGCAAAAATTTGGGGGTGACCCTGAAGAGAGGGCCAAGTCTAACAGCTCCCAATCAACACTGGGAAAACCATCACTCATGCCTCAGGCACCAGCAACTCGGACTACGGAACATCCTATATTCTGGGATCACTAAGCAACTCACTAGAGACTATAAAATAAGTAAAATGCAGCAGCCAGACTCATCTCAACCTTCCAAACAGAACTCATACTGCACCACACTCAGGGAGCTCCACTGACTCCCCATAAACATGCTCATTTCAGACTCCTCACACACATACTTAAGACATTACACAAGTTAGGTCCCACCTACCTGACTATTAGCATCTGGTTCCACCAACCATCTAGATAACTCCATTCCACAGGACTACTACTCTCACACACCCCACACCCCACACATACACAGAATCAGATCAGGAGGATGAGTGTTCTCTTACATAGCTCCTAAAGCACAGAACAGCTTCTTTCTCCACATCAGAGGCGCCTCCTCCTCCTCTCTTCATTAATTCCTCAAGACGCTAAAGTTTTGGCTTTACAAATTAACCAACCTATCATATAAAGGACTAAGCACATTCACCTTCTCATCGCCAATATGGATGTTCTCTTACATCGCTCTTGAAGCATACACCTACTTCACATTCTTGTGACTAACAGAGCCTCCTCCTCTCTTCTTGAATTCTATAGGAGGAATGATGACTTGTATTTTCAATTAAACACTGTGCCCTGGTTCATAGGCAGGGCTAGTCACACACATAGGTTTAGCACCTCACAGGTGACAGTGCGCTTTACAAATTCACATTACATAACCCAATCTGGTTCATCAGCAGGTGGTGCCAATTATTGGGCCAAATGCGACCGATGATGGACAGTACAATATAAATCAGTGCTAGGCAGTCTTAAACCCTCTTAGTTCATGGCCATATGATGTTTGGACATTTTCAGTCTCAGTTATTTTGCACTCTAAACATAACTCTTGGGTCCTGATTCAAAAAGAGTCTCACCAGTTGTGACGGTGGCTCCAGAGTCATGGAGGAGTCCCCACACTCATAGGGGAATCTCTGTAATGAGAACTGCAGTGAGGAGACTCCGCCATGACAGGGGAAACTCTGCCATGACTGCGAAGGCTCTTTGTGAATATGGGCCTTGATGAGGTTGTTTTTGCCATTGATCAATGACCTTGGAATCTGAAAAGGCAGCATAATGAATACATAGTTAAACCTCGGAGTGACAGCCATTTTGGTAGTTTACACCCTCCCACATTGGGATGTCTGAAGACTTTTTCAGTTCTTGAATTCTTCTTTTGTTTTGATTATAAGAGATTGTACATTATCTGTTGTCATTGCAGATAAATGAAGGCTAATCCAAATTCAAATCACCAGATATTTAATATCACAGAGCAATCGTGTAAAAGGGAGATTAGTAACTGAGTTTTTATTTATGAAGGCATTCATTGGGAGTGCTTTACTATTTCATAGTCTGAGAATGTAACATTCAATATATAGCAATGTTTCTGCTCTACACCCACCATCTCAATTCCTCTAATTTAAGTTGCTTTATGAATAGCTGCCCCCAAAGGTTAATGGCATCTGTAGGAATACCAATGGTGGCAATGGACAGTGCTTACTTTTAGCTTTAGGTTTTGAGAAGGAGCCTGAGAGGAATCTGTTTGTTGAGACTCCTGCCTTTGGTTGTTGCTGTACCATCCTATTTTGTGCTAGAGATTTTAGACATTGTCCTGTACATCTCAGTATGGAACAGGTATTGCCAATCAATGTGATAAAATGCCTTCTCAATATCTAATGAGACTGCTATAGACTCTATGGGGCATATTGAAGAGGCCTTAGCGCCATTCTAATGCGACATTAGCGTCATTTTTTTAATGCTAATATGGCATTAGAAGGCCAAAAACGCTGCACCATATTTACAAAGTGGCACAATGCATGCATTGCGCCCCTTTGTAACCCTACATTATTGCTGTACCGGGCATAATGTATGCAGAGGGTGCATTCCCCCATTAGCGGGGGCCAAAAAATGGTGCAAAGAAATCTAAGGGGTTTCTTTGTGTCTTTTTTTTGGCACTTTTAACGCCTACTCAGAGCATGTGTTAAGAGGAGGCTTCCATTGGTTACAATGGGCCTCTGAGTGCGTTGCAGTATTAGCATCAACATTTTTTATTCTAATCCTGCAAAGCACCAGACTAGCGTAAAACATTCTGATGCTAAACCCCCAACTACCGCCATTGTGCGCAGTATTTTAAATATGGCGCACACATGGTGGTCTTAGGGGGGCGCTAAGGTGTGCTAGAAAAGTGGCGCTGCACTGCGTGAAGCGCCACTTTACTTAAATATGCCCCTCTGTGTTTACCTCTTCCTTACCCACATTATCTGTTGAAAGGTTTGTAGATGATAAGAGTGATCTGCCCAGGACAATGCCTACTTCGTTTTCATAAACTAGTGCTGGAATGTATTTTCTTAGCCTTGTGACAAATATTTTGGCCAACATTTTCATGTATTTCTTTATGTAAGGAATAGGCCTGCAACTGGCACACAGCGTCGGGTCCTTCTTTCTTCAGAAGGGTAATGATAGTTCTGTTATATTCTGGCTGAAACCCAGATGAAGCTTCAGCACAGGCTTTACATAGTAAGAAGGTAAGGATTACAGCATTTATTTTGTAAAATTCATTCAGCAGTCTGTCTTCTCCTGGAGCTTTGTTGGTTGGTAAGCTTTACTTGTATCCTGGATTTTGTATTCCCAAATTTTCCTTTCTAGGGCATCTGTTCCTTTCTGAAGTGAATGTCAGTAAGTTGACAATGTGGAACAATTCATGTTCCAGATGTTCAGTGTCCTGTGCCTCTACCGTGTACAATGACGAAAATAACTCTTTAAATTCAGCAGCGATGTCAGTTTAATAGGTGATCATACTATCTGTTGAGTGTTTGATTATTGGTATCATTTTAGAAGCCTTGTGTTGCTTCAGTCGTAGACCAAGCAGACGACCAGCATTCTCCCCTTCTTCAAATTGTGCTCTGCTGATACATGCTGCAGCCCATTCTGCAGTCTGTGAGAATAGGAATTTGACCTCTTGTTTGGATTTGGTCATTGCTGTCAATAGTCATGGAGATGGTTTGGTTCTATATGTCTTTATCATATCAGAGTGTTCTCATTCGAGAGTTAATTGCATTTGCAGGGCTATCCTTAGGGCTTTGACTGCATCCATCATTAGCTGCCCCCTTATGAATGCTTTTCCGGGCGTCCACAGAACTTGAACTGAGGACACTAAATACTCATTCAGTGCAAGATAGTCTTTTAGATAAGTCTGTAATTTATTTTTCTACTTCCGGTCTTTAGACCAATGGCTCCCAACTTTTTAACACCTGGGGACTCCCACTGAATCACTACTGAAATCCGGGTACCACCAATCAATATGTACGATTTACATTTCATACATTAAAACAGTAATTCGCAGCCGTCAGCACCATCCTTCACACAGTATGGAGATGCCAATTGGAGGGGATCTGGCAGGAAGTGATGGCTGGCCTGGGGGGATCCTGTCATCGCAATTGCCACACGACCCGTGTTTGGCCCTCCTATACATCATGGTGGACCTCGATGGGAATAGATATAAGACATCTCTGTTGCAGTTGAGCCTCACATTAGCCAAACAAGATACAGCATAAGAATGGGAGGAAGCTACCCCACCGAGGCTTACAGTGTGGAAAAAAGGAATGGACCACTGAATGGGTTTGGAAATAGCAGTGTACAGAGCTAGGGGTGCCCTCACAAGCACCGCCACATATGGCAACACTGGGCAGACTATAGAGAGATAGTGTTGCCTTCCATCCCATCGACACACCAATTGATACATAATGGCACCAAGACTATAACGGCAAACCAAGGGAACGAATTGGAGATGTAAATGAGGGGGGAATACACTCATAACAGTCTACATTGGGGCATGGTGAATGGGGGGGAGTGGAGTTGGGATAGTGGATTGTCATTCATTTATTATCGATAAACAAGAGACTGCTGGCTTTTCAAGTACATTAGCTTTCTGATTGCTTCTCTTTCATTGGTAATCTGGATTTGTCTCAGTGATTGGTGCTGGCGCAACCTCATTCCATATGGGTGTAAATAGGAGCCATGTTGCTTGTTATTTACAGGATGGCATTCCCTATGTACCACATTAGGTGCTGAGGGTTGTTCAGTGTTAGACCTGTCAGCTCTTGGCGTGGCTTCCCCTGTTTTTTGCTTCTATTGCCCTGGTTTTTTATCCCATGCTGAAGTTCGTTTTTGCCGGCTTTAGTGTCTGGGCACTTTACCACTGCTGACCAGTGCTAAAGTGCAAGTGCTCTATGTCTAAATTGTATTGGTGATTGGTTTCTCCATGATTGGCATATTTGATTTACTAGTAAGTTCCTAGTAAAGTGTGCAATGTGTGCCCATGGCCTGTAAATCAAAAGCAACTTTTGGGCCTGAAGCACTGATTGTGCCACCCACATGAGTAGCACTGTAAACATGTCCAAGACTTACCACTGCAGTATATGCGTGTGCAGTTTTAAACTGCCAGTTCGACATGACAAGTGCACCCACCTGCCAAGCTCACACCTTCTCTTTTATTACATGTAAGTCACCCCTAGAGTAGGCCCAAGGCAGCCCCATGGGCAGGGTGCAGTGTATTTAAAAGGTAGGACATGTACTGTTGTGTTTTACATGTCCTGGTAGTGCAATACTGCTAAATTCGTTTTTCACTATTGTAAGGCCTATCTCACTAAATAGGGTAACAAGGGGATTGCCTTGAAATATCTTTTAAGTGAATTTCCCATTGGGAGCAGATATAAATGAGGAGTTTGGGGTCTCTGAACGCACAATTTAAAAATACTTCTTTTGGTGAAGTTGGTTTTTAGATTGTAAGTTTCAAAATGCCACTTTTAGAAAGTGGCCTTTTTCTTGCTTAACCATTCTGTGCTTCTGGCTGCTTGCTGGAATACATGTGTGGGTCAGGATAACAGTTAGGTTTTTTGTGAATTCACTCTAGACAGTCACACAAAGGGAGCTGAAGTGTGCCCTGCATATCCTGATGGGTCTTCCTGGGCTAGAGTGGTGGGAGGAACTGACTCTTACTCCTGAATAGGGCTATGCCTGTCCTCACACAAAGCAGTCTCTAACCCCCTGGAGTGTGTCTGGAGTCAGGGCAGGGAAAGGCAGGGTCTTGTGCACTACAAAGACTTCCCTTTGAAGATTGCCTCCTTCAAAGGCAGAAGGGTATAAGTACTGGACCTCTGATCCTACAAATTTAGAATCCTTCTGGACTGAGGATGTTCTTCCAAGAAGAAGAGCTGGATGCTATAGAAGGAACTGCCACTGTGCCTGTTGCTTTGCTGTGCTGGCCTACTGGGATATCAAAGACTTAATCGGCTAAGAGTCCTGAATTGACAAGTGGTGCCAAAGCCAGTCCCTGAGCCTTTGGAAGTGGAAGCTGGAGACCTGTAGAAGAAAATCCACTCTTCGCTGCGCAGCAGCAGAAAAATCTATGCAGCGTCTGCCCTGCGACTGAAAAGTAGATGCAACGCCAGTCTTGCAGCAGAAGAATCAACCAGTCCCTGTTTCAGCGCTGATGCATCAACACAACACATCTGGATTTTCCACGCGTTGCCCCTGGGCCTCATTTTCTCATTGACCCTGCAACGCAGTAAGGAACCGATGCATCGCCCACCTGCGAGGAAAGACTCAAGGCATCGCCTCATCTGTGAGGAAAGGTTCGATGAATCGCCTCCCCAGTGCAGTAAGAATTGACGCATCACTTGCTTTTCCAACGCATCACCTCCTTTGTGGCCCGCATCATCTTTGTTTTATGACGCATCCCAGGTACTGTGTGTTAAAAGGATATAACTATTGAAACCTATTGATTAAGACTCTTTTAAACTTTAAAAAAGTGATATCTTAATTTGTGTGTGTTGGATGTTTTTCATTTTGGTCTTGTCTGATTCTGATAAATATTGGCTATTTTTCTAAACCGGTGTGGAGGTCTTTTGTGGTGTTTTCACTATGTTACTGTATGTGTGTGTGTACAAATACTTTACACCTTGCCTCTGAGATAAGCCTGACTGCTTGAGCCAAGCTACCAAGGGGGTGAGCAGGGGTTATCATAGTTGTGTGACTCCCTTACCCGGACTAGAGTGAGGGCCACTCCAAACTAAAGACCATGGGGGAAAGTAAGAAGAAAGGGGTATTGGTGATTCTGAGTTCATAGAAAAAAATTCCACTGACTATAAGAAACATTCTTGTTAATCTGGGTCAAGGTATTCTCTTCTGTGGCCATCCATGGTTATAGGCATAATGTGTGGTTCTAGTAGTCCAAATTTGACGTCCCGGCATTGCAGGGCTGGTCGTAAAGCTAGGAAGCTTTTCCTGAAAATGGTGGTCTCCAATGTTCCCTATAAGGCGCGCGCACACCATTCCTTCCCCCATCGCGCAGGCCCCTTTGGCAAGCGCACACGTTGTTCCACCATTCCTGTACTTTGTGGTAGTTAATATGCGTTATCACTTTCTAAGCCTAAATAAGCCTTTTAGAGCGATATACGTGCTCCCCTAAGGCAGATAATGCTCATATTTGAATCTGGATTGAAGTAAATGAAAACAGCGTTTAAAGGCCACGGTGAGTGTTTTAAACATCATTTGCCGTACTTTAGCATACAAGCGAGCAAGTGATATTTATGTTGAAAATTAATGGTTAATGAGCTAGGAAATGCTTCAGAACAGTAGAAAATGTGCTGTTATCAACTTTTCCATCATTGTCGTACTTCATAGTTGTTTATATGCATTATCACTTTCTCAGCTCAAATAAGCCTCTTAGAGGGATAGTCGTGCTCTCCTATTGCAGAAAATGCTCATATTTGAATCTGGATTGAAGTCAATGAAAACAGCGTTTAAAGGCCGCTGGAGTGTTTTAAACATCATTTGGCGTACTTTAGCATACAAGCGAGCAAGTGATATTTATGTTGAAAATTAATGGTTAATGAGCTAGGAAATGCTTCAGAACAGTAGAAAATGTGCTGTTATCAACTTTTCCATCATTGTCGTACTTCATAGTTGTTTATATGCATTATCACTTTCTCAGCTCAAATAAGCCTTTTAGAGCGATAGTCGTGCTCTCCTATTGCAGAAAATGCTCATATTTGAATCTGGATTGAAGTCAATGAAAACAGCGTTTAAAGGCCGCAGGCAATGTTCCCTGTAAGGCGCGCGCGCACCTTTCCTTCCCCCGTCGCGCAGGCCCCGTTGGCAAGCACGCACGTTGCAACGTTCTTGCAACGTCGCTCCCTGCATCATGCACAGCAAATGTGACAAGACAACAACAAGACGTAAAGGCACCTTCATTACTCATTTAACGTCTGAATGGACAGAACACTTTTTTTTGTCCGCTGTCAATATTCAAGACATAATTGTGAAACTTTAGGGCCCGATTTAGAGTTTGGAGGATGGTGTCACTCCATCACAAACATTACAGCGATGGCGTCTGCTGTATTAAAATTCCATTATAGCCTATGGAGATTGTAATACAGGATATCTGTTATGTTTATGAGGGAGTAACTCATCTGCCATACTCTAAATCAGGCCCCTTGTCTCTTTGTAAGTTCCTACTGTAAGCCATTGAACCTGTTTGATCACCCAGTATCAGTCAAAGCATTGCCCTTTACATCAGATCATCTGGGTGTGGCTCTCAAGAGTAATGGAAGCCTCTAAATGGCTCAGTTGCACCATCACCCGCCACCCTTCCCAATCCAAAATGGCTGATCAGTCGGTGTGCAAATAATGGTCAGGCAACCCAGGATGTTTATAGTTGTTCACACCTACACCCACTGCTGGCTTCTTGCTACTAGCCAGCTTATCTCCGGTCATGTTGGAAAGAGAGTTCTGCTCCAGAGATGGCTTCCAACAGACAAGGACATGCTCGCAGCACTGGCACCTCAGTGAGTTGGGCACCAAGGAAGGCAGGTGCAAGGTTTTTGTTGGTGTCTTCTGAAGGAGTGGGTCAGTCTCTTGGCTCCCAGAAGGTTGTCTCTTTGTTTCACCTCAGCACTGGCATAGAGACATATATAGCTTCTCAGTCGCATTTCACAATCAAATCATCATTCTTTGAACATTAAAATGCCTCTGTGTCTATTCGCTGCTGTTGCTAAAAAATTAGAACTTGTGGGTCACCTTTGATAGGGCAAAGAAGGCCCCCAGCTGATCTGTGTGTCGCTTTATGAGCAAGCACTTCAGAGTGCATCTAGAGAGTGCCCATCTTCCGTGCGGCCAGGCTCTGCGTCCCTCTCTTCTATATTTCAATTAAATCATGGCAACATATTGAAGCACACATTGTTAGGATTAACATATCAGTCATAGAAAGATGGTGAGTTATAGAACTTGTCTGATCAACAGGAAAAATATCATGTACCCCAAGAAGTTTTTTCCAGGTACCTTCAAATAAGTCACTTTTTTTTAACTGAGCTTGATCAAACAAGGATTTTTTTCATGTCACCACTGGTTTATATAACTTTATGGCGTGTTTCACAAATTTCATTAAACTTTTGGTGAGTGGGAGTAACATAATATAGCCTTCAACATTACTAGAATGTATTTGTTTTTTAAGTTGTGGCATCCAAAATACAGGACTCTAGACTATCGGGACGGTTCTGTTGTCCCCGAAATCAATCAGTTGATGGGTTCATATGTTTGGCGCCTGTATGTGTTCTAGTGATGTGTCTTTTAGAGTCTGGCACGATATTTAGGTCGCTGGGACCAACCATTGTTAGTAAATTGCATGGTAGTTCCGAACAACTCGAAATATTACGGCTTACTGTTTTTAGCATTCTACCCTGAATGTTGAAAACTAATCGTGGTTGGAGTGTGGAAACACTCAACCCCCCGATATAAATGTCATGACAGCAGCAGATAGGGGAAGTCTGTTGTTTTAAAAAGAGGTGGACAGCGCACAGGGCAAGCAAGCTGAGATTTAAACCAGTGTGGACTGAATTGGTTGCATGCGTGGGGTGATGAAATAGCCTCTGTCTAGGAACACACATTTTTCAATTGCTTTCTTCTGAACAAGGTACAGAACTCACGTTTTTTATTGTTGCTATTTTTAAGATGTTTTGCGTTTTTTTATTTCCTGTAATGTTAATATTTAGTCTCTGTTCTGTCTTTAATTTTTATTGCTATCGTTGTATTTTTCTGTTTCTGTTTTTATTGCCCATCTCTAGCACACTTATTGATCTGCAGCATATAAAACAAAAACTGTAAAATGCCAATTTATTGCGGCAAGTTATAGACATCAATGCCTTTAATAGCAGTTGAATAGGTTTCTAAACTTCCTACCAAACTGCCTTCAAAGGGCTGTTCTCTCATCCACCATTAGCAATTGTTAACCAGTTCATAAACAGACAACCACATGCTGGTAAACACCCAACTAGAACAGAAGCAAGATAGTGGCGTGTGGTTCATATCACACAAAACACATTAGTCGGGTAACCATTCAGAAGTAATTTCAAATTACATATTTGTCTCCCATGGGTGTTTTACTTCCCCATTCCTCTCAAATTCATGGAAAAAGCCGACAAGTTCTTTAGAATGTTCTGTTAAACATGAACAGACTGTGCTAGCACCTATGCCTCACACATCCTCTAACACCTTGAGTAAGTTGGTGTGTTTCTTTTAAGTCACAAAAGGAGTTCTGTGAATTAAAACAACATTACCTAATCAAAAATGTAAATGGGACAATTTATTGTGGCTAGTTACAGCTATATTTTTTACTTAGTTGCAGTTTAATGTTCTTAATCGTGAACCATAAGGTCTGCAAAATGCTGGATTCTCCTCGTCCATCAACATATGTGAATCATTTCACTAGCAGACATCCATCAAATCACGGACCTGTCTGCCATTTCCTTCACAACACCTGTTGAACACTGACGTGAGGATGAAGTATGTATTGCATGTTGTACATACGTTAGGTTATTACCCTGTATAAATTACTTTGATTTACCTGTTGGACTTCCATATGCGCCCTTCTCCCATACTGCCCAGTTTCTCAATAATTAATTCTTTCAAGTCACTGATATTTCATGGTTTGAAAGAAGAACTAGGGACCAAATTTAAGAAAAGAGGCGCTGCATCCATTTCAGCGTCACTTTTCTTGCACCCCTTAGCGCCACCCTACCACCACAATGTTTGTGCCTTGTTTAATATATGGCACACCATGGCACAGGGTAGGGGCAAACGCTATTGATGTACTGTGCAGGATTAGCACCAAACGTTTGGTGCTAATCCTGCAGAGTACATAGGGGCCCATTGAAAATAATGGTATGCCCCTTTTAGCGTCTGCTCTGTTCAGGCGTTAAAAATAGCCTCTAAAAAGGGTGCAGTGGAATCTCTCGGATTCCGCTGTGCCATTTTTGCAGTTCCCCCTAACGGGGGAACGCCCTTCTTGTGTACATTATTCCCAGTGCAGGCATAATGTGGCGCAAGGAGTTAAAAGTGGCGCAATGCATGCATTGCGCCATCAATTTTGGCCTTGTTGGGCCACATTAGCATCGTAAAAAAATATTCTAATGAGGTGCAAGAGGCTCTAGGCCCACTTAAATCTGACCTATATATTGATTGGCCTAGACTTACAAATAAATCACGCAACACAGTGCAGGATTGCAAGTGAAGTTGTCGTGCGCCATTCCGATAATAGGAGAGAGCAAAACAGCACCATGTCTACAGAGATGTGTCGCTGTTCTGCTCTCTATCTGCCCTGGCGCACTTTGTGAAGCCATCCGCCAACAAAAAAACCTTTACACCATAATGCAAGGGCATCTGTATTGTGGTTAGCATTGTTTTTGTGCAGGAAGGGATCCCTACCTGCAAAAACCTATACTGAATGACTATTTCCTCTTTATGTGATACAGAATACAGCAAACATGTAAAGAGGAAGACGAGAGGAGAAATAAAAATATTTCTCCATGTTATGACAGCCTCAGACAGGCGTAGGATTTTAGAACAAATACATGCTACAAAACTTTGTTGGTGTGAATAGGCGTAAAAATCCATGGGTGAATACACAAGAACGCTCATGCATCACCCATGGAATGACTCTTTCATGCAAAGAATTGCAAGGCAGTGAATTTGGCTGCCTTGCATTACTTTGGGTTAATGCAAATCGTGATCTATGTTGGATCGTAAATACCAACCCTACAGTTTGCATCGTGTCTGCAATAAAACGGTAACGCAAACCCAATGCAACATGTTTATAAATCTGGACCTTAATATTCTATAAGGAGAGAAAATGTTCACTTCCCAACTGGACTATGAAAGTAGCAGTGGATGGAGGCTTACTCTGGTTCCTCTTTACAATGGCATTCTGTACTCACATCACATGTTTGTATTTCCAACACCAGCATAAAAAGTTTTTTGTTTGCACCGTACATTATTTCTGAATTGCAATTGGCTCACTAGTATGCAAATTTCCACAGACATACGAATAGCTTTATTGGGGCTAGACCTGCATATGTTTTGTAGGTAAATGTTTATACAGCAGCCTCTTTACGGACAATGCCATTTTTCCAAAGATCATAAAACATGTTTAGCGATGTAGAAAACTGCATTCTGGGACGCTGATATCTGAGAGCTCCTACAATGTTGTGTTATGTTATGTTATGTTATGTTAATTGTATTTATAGCACCACCCCATCTGGCTTTTTTGATTTTAGGTAGTGTAGCCAGTGCCGTTGATGCTGATCTAAGGGCTCTGGCAGGTTTGTAGAAGGTAGCCAGGGTTTTTAGCAAATGGGGTCCTCTATTATGTAGTGGTCTGCGGATGATGCATAGGGTTCTAAATTTTATACGCTGTTCCACTGGAAGCCAGTGGAGAGAGGACAAGGCTGGTCTAGCTGAAGTATTCCTTGGGATGCCTAGTAGAAGGTGTGCTGCAGCATTCTGGACCACCTGCAATTTCCTAACCACATATTTAGGGGAGCCAAGAAATAGACTGTTGCCGTAGTCGAGTCGGGACAGGATAATTGCCTGAACAATAAGTCATTTTACAAGAGGAGGAAGTATTACAAGTACCTTTCTTAAAAGTCTTAATGACCCGAGGGCAGCAGAGATTTTCTTGGCATGATGTTCCAGAGTAAAGTGAGGATCTAACCAGATTCCCAGGCTTTTAATATACTTCTTGGGAGGAGTCAAGTACTCCAGAGGGGAAGAGATAAGGGATTGTTACCTGGATTCGGGTGATGGCCCAAGACCATTATTTCTGTTTTGTCCCCATTGAGTTGGAGCATACTATTTGTCATCCAGCCAGATATTGCCTGTAGACATGAAGGCAATGAGGATCCTTCTGACCCTTCATTCATGGAAAATGAAATCACTACCTGGATATCATCTGCGTAGGAGACCAATGACAGTCCAAAGGACTCCACCAGCTCTGCCAGGGGGGGCCATATATATGTTAAATAATGTAGGGCTACGCGATGAGCCCTGTGGGACAAAACAGCTCCAGTTCAGCCTATTGGAAAAATAGGAGAGGTCCAAGACCTGAAATGATCTGTCCTCGAGAAACGAGGTAAGCCATCTGAGTGCTAAACCTTTGATTCCAATCTTGTTTATCCTTTGGATAAGCAGATGATGATCTACTGTATCAAAGGCAGCACTCAAATCGAGAAGCATAACAGCTGTCATGTGACCCTGATCCATCCGCTTTCTCGCCTCTTCCATAACTGCTATCAGAGCTGATTCGATGCTGTGAAGAGGCCTAAACCCCATCTGGGTGGGATGGAGGATATTATTTTCTTCCAAGAATATGGATAATTGGGAATTAATGTATATATTAAGTATTTTAGACATTGCAGGAAGTAATGACATGGGCCTATAATTATTTTAACCCATGGCATCCAGGTTCGATTTTTTCAACAGGGGCTCAACTATAGCAGGTTTCCACTGTTCAGGGACAAAGCCTCTGGCGAGAGAAGAATTCAGCAATTCCGTAAGAGCAGGGGCAATAGCCAGAGCAGAGTCCCAAGAGCCAGTACGGAAGGAGGAGCCGGATCAAGAGGTGAGCCTGACTGTAATGTAGTGAGAAAAGAGACAACCTACTCCTGTGAAAGAGGGGAGAAATTTGACATGGTGGCTATGTCTTTTTGAGGGATTTTAGCCTGAACTACCAACTTGGCCTTATCACTTGAAAGGTTTGAATAAATGACACTGACTTGTTGTTGAAAGATCCTTGCTAGATTATTATTGTGTTCTTTTGAGGCTTCAGTAGGGTTTCTATCTAAAGGGGAGTGAAGAAGTTCTTTGAGCACCTGAAAAACCTCTTTAGAAGAGGCAGAGGCCTGTTCAATTCTACCAGAATAGTATGTGCCTTGTGCTGATCTTATTTCTGCATGATACAGTCTGATGGACTGCCTATAATTCTCCCTTAAGGCCGTGGCTAAGGATTTCCTCCACTTTCTCTCCAGGTCTCTACACTTTCTGACAGATATGGGGTGAACCACTGAGCGTCAGCTTTCCGACGACTCCTGGTTATGATATTATGGGGGAGAAGGATATCTAAACAGTGGGTGATCCAATCATTGAGTGGATCAATTTCTGTCTCATTACCTTTGAGGAAGGTAGATTTCCGGCTATCCAGCAACCTGATCCATTCACCTGTATTGAGATTATGCCAGCGCCTGCAAGACCGAACTGTGGGCTGAGAGGGACCCTTTGCGGTGGAAATGGCTAATTTTTGCGGAATTAGAAAGTGATCAGACCATGCCAGTGGGAGAGGAGGCATGGAGCGAAGCACTGCTAGGTTGCTAAAAACTAAGTCAATGGTATGCCCCTTATCATGCGTCGGGCCTTCAACCAGTTGTCTTAGACCAAGGGCACCCATGTCCGCCAAAAGGCATCTGGCCGCTGTCAGATCTAAATAATCTATCTGAATTTTGAAGTCATCTAAGATAGTTAGATTAGGTTTGTTGCATATTAGATCAGCAAGTTTGTCAGGAAGAGAATTAAAAAGATTATCTGATGGTCCCGGAGGCCGATAAAGCAAGACTCCTGCAAGGGTAAAGTTAGGATTAAGGGTCAAAGAAAAAAACATGCTTTCGCAGTCTGTTGATTGAAGGGGGCGAGAACTAAGCTTAAAGTCTTGCTTATATATGATGGTGCTAACGCGTCCCTTTATGATTAATTTATACACTCTGAGACTCGTTTTAGGCCGATGAATCTTTTGACCCTGATTGAAGACACCTTAGGACGAGATAGTTAATCAACGTGACAATCAATATATCAATAACGTCATCAATATTTATTATAACAAGACAATTCACTTTAGTCAAAGACATTAATAAAACTCAGAAACCACCATGACCTTTCCCTCATGAATAACCTCACCAGTTTAGTAAGATTTAGTGATATTTATTCCCTATTGATTACAATTCTAATAGCAAGTTTATTAATTTCAATAGCAGAAAGCTCATCAACATTGTCATAATTTGGCAACTCGAATAAGACTTCATCTGAGCAAGAATCACAATTATTAGAACATAACACGGTGTCAGAATAGATCAACCTCAGCAGAATATCATTAGTACATCCTTCAACAAAACATAGATTCAGTCATTTGTCTATTTGCGTCATTTAGTGAACCCCTTAACTAACCTCGAATTAGCATTGGCATGTTGGACTTCATGAAGAACAATTTAGCAACATGAATTTAGAATACCTCGAACAATGGTCTCTGTCAAAAGGAAGCAGTTGGTACCTAGAAAGGAAAAGCAAACAGACAATCACAATGTCATTGTCATATAGTTACCCTCAGTATTGGGTCAGCACTCAGATTCTGTCTTCGTCTTCAGGACATCAGTTGATTCACCATCGGTCAGGACTCGGCTCAGGCAGGAAGGGCAAAGGGTACTTCCCTCATAAGGAGGTAAAGTATAAATGGGCAATATGAGGGCAAGGATGGTTCTAAGTAAAATTAGCAAGTCACTAAGCAAAGTGACAAAGTGTTTGGGTCATAGCAAATCGCACTAGCATCTCCCTAACTAACTCTCCTAGTCTCCTGTTCTCTCTTGTTCTTTTTGTCAAGGGGTTTTATCGCTTTTTCAATGTCCATTCCCCTAAAATCTAATTGGCTAAGGGGTTGCACCCCACTATCTCCCTCCAATAGAGTTTCGATTACTTCATCAAATTTGTCACCCCATAACTGTTTTCAAGTAGTTTATTGGTCCTTCTAATTGACGTCTTCAGAGGGTAGAATGTCCAGTATGATTTCATCCTCTTGTGATTCTTTACACATCTTTAGTCAGTGGCTCCATTGTCTGTACCAGTTCAGGCGACCTTGTAGCAGGTATAAATCTACACTGTTGCATTTGGCTAAAAATGTTTCTACAAGAAAGTCGAATTTCATGAGAACGGATATACTACAGTTACATTCAGCTTCTAGCTTTGGAAAAACAAGAGTTCATGTCCTTCAGCAAGTCAGCACACTGCACGTTAGAAAAACACATTTAATGTGAGAGCCAGGCAGCCAGGCCTTGACTCATGCTAACTAAGGCCTAATGATTTATTAACAGAACTTGAACATCACAACCTATAATAATTAGTGTAAAACCATCTTTTAATATATCATTTCAACATTATTAGTCATTTTCATTATTCCCCGTATATATTGGTGGCCACTCCCCGTGGGCACATTTCAAGCACGCATTTTGCAAAATACATTAGTACATTTTCTATGCAGTATTATCATACATTAGTTCATAAACATTTCATGTTAATATTGATTATATAAGCCACGCTCTCTCAGTCCCTCCTCTGATGACTCTTGTCATCACACAAAACCTTTCCCTTCACAACCTTCCATTTTCTTTAAATTTTGCATCTCAATTTCTTCTTTTCTATGGGACCTTTCCCAAATTTCTTTGAACATTTCTTCTTTTTCCTTTTCTTCTTTTCTCTTATTACGTTTTACCAAATCTCTTTTAATTATTTTATTAATTTTACATGATAACCATAGTCCCAATAGACAAATTAGAACAATCAGTATACCCGCCTATTATTTTTGCAAATACTCCATTCCAAATGCTACTAAACCAATTCCCTACTTTGGTAATTCCTTTCCCAACCTTTTCCCAAACTCCAGGTTCTTTCAATTCTTTCAAATCTGTACTGTCTCTTGTTAAGTTAGTAAGCATACCTCTAATCTTTTTGCTGTTATCTGGTATGAACACACAACAATGGCGCTCATTAAACATCTTACAGACTCCGCCACTCTTTGCTAAAAGAATGTCTAAAGCAAGCCAGTTTTGAAGAGTCATAGCCCTCTCCGCAGCAAGTTCAGTATCCATCAGGAGTATAGCCACAGTGAAGTTTGTCAGCATGTTATCCACATTAGTAGACAGCTTTCGAATCTTTATGGAGTTTAAGATAATCCCTACTGAATGAATTATGGCTCCAAATATGTCACCTACGACAGCAGCCGCTGTCTCTCTTTTCTGTCTATCATGATGTAATTCAGACATTTTAGGAATTTGCTTTAAGTCATCAATCTGGTAAATCTTTGGGAAAACTATTCCCAAATAACATGTCCCATACCATCCTTTAGGAAGACGGTAATAAGCATTAAGTCCATATATATAATAGATCCCAGGGATCGCTGGATCCTTTCCATTTAACATGAACGTCCACTTACTCTGAAACAAAAACACATGCCTGCACTCACTCGTTCCCACAAACAAAGTAACAAGCTCAGATTTTGGCCTATATATACAGAGCCTACATACATGCAGTGCGTCTATAGCTAATTTGCCTTGTGTCTTTATTGCGGTGTAAGCATAATCATTTGCAAACGTGCATTTTTCTAAACCCTTTTCTAGCATTTCTTTCAGTGCCTTGCGTCTATCATCAGTGTGATCTAAGAAGCTCTTCTCTACAGGTGTTAGTAAGCAGGTGAGATTATTGCGATGTGCATAAGCTGTTCCAAATGTCAGTGTCGGCTCAAAGAAACCCCTAACTAATTTTTTGCTGTGCTCTTTAGCTAATTTATTTAGAAATGTAATCACGGGCACAAAAGAAAACACTACATCTAAGTTAGAGTAAAAGTATTGCACATGTTCTTGATTATAAAATCTCGTTAATAGCAAACTACAATTTATCCTGTATGTTAATGGCAGACTATGATAAGTAACCCCTTCTTGTACTGATGAAGGAATCTTTGTGCACACATAGCAATTTCTCGCATCCATTGTGTCAACATACTCATTCAGCAAGCGATAGAAAATGTTAGTAAATAGTTCCCCTTTTGAGTTAGTTCCCTCATGCAAGTATTTAGTATCCCGCTCAAACCTTTCCCACGGTGTTAGTGTAGCAGTTTCAGGAGTTGAAGCATTGTTAGTCACTTTCTTATCCACCAATGGCATTCCCACAATCACACTTATGATTATTATTGCACACATAACTCCCACACCAACAATCAAACATGCACGAGTCCTATCCTTACTACTACTATCCCTAGTGTAACTCATGATCTGTTATAGAATCAGAAGGCGAAGTAATACAAGGCAAACAATCAACTTTTGGACGATATAAAAGTTATTTTTTTTCTTAATGCAAAAGTCTCTCTTTTTCAGCAAGTATTTACAGCGTTTCACTCACTCCAGGACCCTTTTGTCACATCAGGTTTAGCAGTTTGTCATAATCGGTTTTTCAAAGTCAATTCAGGTTATCAGTGTCACATCAGGTAATTTATCAGTCTCTTTTCTCAGCTTTTCAGCTTTCAATTTCAACTCTGATTTTATCACAGTCTCTTTCTAATGTTGAATTCAGGTGCCGTAGTATTGACCTGGAACCTCTCTGTCAAAACAAAACGCCAAGAATTCTTGTTGCCATTCAGCTCATGTTGCATACGTCCATTCAGGACCTGCGTACCTTCTGTTTGCGACTCTTTTTCTTTTCAGTCTGCGGTCACCGTGCAGCTCTCCTTCACTGAGATCTTCTTTTCTGGTTGTATCAACTTCTTCCTCTATTGTGTCACTAGGGATCACTCTTTCCCCTGCAGCTTGTGTCTCCGGCCAGTTATGTCCTTTGAGTGTTTTCCTTCTCCTTGGCCTTTCAGGACATTGAACAGCACCCTCCTCTTGTGCTATGGTGTTTTCACTTGATGGACCTGCAAGCGGCTCAGGAGGATTCAGAACACCTCGACCTCCTTCTGCCACACCTCCTTCATGTTCAGGGTCTGTTATGGGCTCAACTTCAAATCCGTATCCGTCTGCTTCTGGGAGAACCTCTCCTTGTCTCGGTTCCCCTGCTGCCTCGGCTGAGATAGGCTCACTGTCACCTCTCTGGAACTCGTTTACTGTTTGAGGGACTAAGCCGTCCACAGCAAGCTCCCCTTCAGTCTCAGTTCCCCTTTGATTTCTCTCCGGCCCTGAGACTTCCTTCTCTGCAGCTGTTGTTTTGGATAACTCAAGTTCCTCATCAGTCGGACACGTTACTTTCTTTGTTTGACTGGCATGTATCCAATTTGGAAGACCTGCACACGTCACAGCAGTAGTAGTTGCCAGTATCACTTGATATGGCCCCTTCCAACGTAGCTCCAAACATGACTTCCTCACGTGTTTCTTGATAACAACCCAGTCACAGGCCTTCAGAGTGTGAGCTGGATCACTTATCGGTGGCAGTGTAGTGGCCTCCACCTGGTGAGAAAAAGAGCTGACCACATCAGCTAGACCCTTGCAGTAGTCTAACACCATATCATCTGTGATATTCACAGGAGCATTTGCAGGCACTGCGGGCAATCTCATAGCTCGACCCATTAAAATCCCGTGAGGAGACAGTCCTGTTTTCTTGTCAGGTGTGTTTCTTATTGACATCAGCACTAAGGGCAATGCATCTGGCCATTTCAAATTGGTAGCTGCGCACATTTTTGCCATCCTCGACTTCAAGGTACCATTCATTTGTTCCACTAGTCATGATGCTTCAGGGCGATAGCTACAATGCAGCTTCTATTCAATGTTCAATGCGGCACACAAGAGCTTAATCACCTCATTGTCAAAGTGTCTGCCCCTATCTGATTCTAACGTGGTATTAGTTCCCTATATAACAGTTTTGCTACTTTGAGGCTGTTATTTCTATGTGTAGGATAGGCTTCAATCCAGTGACTGAAAACACACACAATCACCAACACATACCTCAGGCCTCCACACACAGGCATCTCAATAAAATCCATCTGCATCCTGCTAAATGGACCGCCAGCCCTCCCTATGTGGCTCAAATTCACCACAGTCCCTTTTCCTGCGTGACAGATTACGCAGCTGTGACAAATAACCTCTGCAGCTTGTCTGAATTTCGGATTGAACCAATCAATTTTGAACAACCTGATCATTGCGTCTCTCCCAAGATGTGCTTGACCATGGTAAAACCTCGCAAACTGTGACAAAAGACTGTTTGGCAAAACCATTTTCCCCTCCTCTGAGACCCACAAGTCATCGGACCTCTGTACACATTGCATTCTCTGCCAAGAGCATTTTTCCTCTTTACTAGCACGTCATCTAACGTGTCAACTATTCTCAATGCAAATTCTGCACATGTTTCATTCTCTGTTTCAGGTAACAATTCCCACTGATCTTGAAATGATATACAGTTCAATGCACAAAACCTTGCGACTTGATCTGCATATCCATTTCCCATTGACACAAAGTCTTGTGATTTAACATGAGCATTGCATTTCACCACGGCAATTTCAAGAGGTAACTGAATCGCGTGCAACAAATCCTTAATTTTCTCACCATTTTTCACTGGTGAACCAGAAGAGGTCATGAAACCCCTCTGTGACCATAGTTGGCCAAAATCATGCACAATTCCAAATCCGTATCTGCTGTCAGTATAGATAGTGATTTTCAGGTTTTTAGCTGCGTGGCATGCCCTAGAAAGAGCAATTAATTCTGCCACTTGTGCAGAGTACACTCTTTCGAGCCAGGAAGGTTCTAAGATACCAGTGATTGAACACACAGCATATCCAGCTCTCAGTACTCCTACTGCGTCTCTCAGGCATGAACCATCAACAAACATTATGTAATCATTTTCCTCTAATTGAGTATCTTTAATGTCAGGTCTTGGTTTGGTGCGCAGATCTGTTACCTCCAGACAATCATGTTCGACTTCCTCAGCATCATCAATGTCTGCATTTTCAATAGGAAGCAAAGTTGCCGGGTTCAATACAGTACATTGTTTCAAGGAAACATTAGGAGACCCTAGAATAATTGTTTCATATCTGGTGAGCCTTGCATTTGTCATGTGTTGCGTCTTGGTTCGGGTCAACAGGATTTCAACTGAGTGAGGGTCCATTACTGTTAGGGGATGTCCCATCACTATACCTTCACACTGAGTGAGGCTTTGACCAACTGCTGCAACTGCACGCAAACAACCTGGTAAGGATGCTGCGACTGGGTCTAAAGTAGCTGAAAAATATGCTGCTGGGCGGTTTGCACCTTCATGGACCTGTGTCAGGACAGACAAAGAACAAGCATCACGTTCATGACAAAACAGAATCAATGGCTTTGTGTAATCAGGCATACCTAAAGCTGGTGCCCTGCACATACTTTCCCTCAGTTCTATAAATGCCTTTATCTCTGCCTCGGACATGGTTATAGTGCCAGGGCTATCTTGTACTTCCTTAACTGTCAACTTTACTAAAAGTTTAGAGATAATCGAGAAGTTGGGGATCCACTGACGACAGTAGCCCACCATTCCCAGGAACATCCTGACATCTCTCTTGGTTGTCAAGGGATTCATTTGCAGTATGGCTGTCACTCTTTCTTTGGATATTCTCCTAGACCCATTTTCAATCACCTCCTTCTGACGGTACTGTAGTTTCTTTGGGGACACTTCATGTCCATTCTTTCCCAAATGGTTTAACAATGCAATTGTGTCGTACCTGCAGTCATCTTTTGTTCTGGACGCAATTAACAAGTCATCACTGTACTGCACTAGAGTCGAACTGAAAGGCAATTCTAGTGACTCCAGATCCTTCTTCAATATCTGATTGAAGATGGAAGGTGACTCAGAAAACCCTTGAGGAATTCTGCACCAACTGTAGACCTTGTCCAGGAATTTGAAACTGAAAAGAAATTGGCTGTCCTCGTGAAGAGGCACCGAAAAGAAAGCTTGAGACAGGTCCACAACTGTGAACCACTCTGCATCACACAGAACCTGAAACATAATCACTGCTGGATTTGGCACTATGGGGCTACATTTTACCATAATCTCATTTATTTTCCTCAGGTCTTGAACAATTCGAACTTTCCCACAAGGCTTTTTCAGACCCATTATTGGTGAATTACATGGGCTGCTCATCACTTCTTTCAGAACCCCCTGCTTCACAAAGTCCGCAATTATCTGCGTCACTTGGATAAGGAAATCTTGTGCCATGTGGTACTGTGGTACCTGGGGAAATACTACATTTGGCTTTACCTCTACTTTGACCGGTTCTACTCCTTTTATTAGCCCTACTTCTTTTCCTGTCAGGCCCCACACCTTCTCTGTCACTGTTCCCTGCAAGTCAGCTGGTAATTCGTTTACTGTAAGCATTGGGAATAAGGTTATCAAAGGGTATTCCTCATTTGCCATTTCCGTCTTTATCTCAGAGATCTGAACATCGACCCCTTCATCATCACTGTTTGTCTGCACCTCAATTCCTTCATTGGAACAGGTAATTGAACACCTCGTCTTGCACAGTAAGTCTCTTCCTAGTAGGGATATGGGACTCGCATCACAGACTACAAATTTATGTAATCCCTGGAAGTTACCAATTTCAACTTGAACCGGATCTGTAATGGGGTTTGTCAGGAATTGATTTGCTACTCCTACCACTCTTATGGTACGCTCCAAAAGTGGCAATTTCTGAACCTCTGCACTACTGACTGTAGAGCGTGTAGCTCCTGTGTCAACCAGGAATGAAACCTTATGTCCCATCACCTTTCCCTCTACATAGGGACCCCTCTGATCTACTTTTAGGGACGCTTCAAGCCTGCACTCCTCACTGTCTGAACAATCATCCGACCATTCATCATTTATTCCATCCTCACCACGCAATGGGAACTGTTGTACAGTGTTATTTTGATTCATAGTTTGACCTGTGACCTGTTGAGGAAGCATCACCTGTTGCTGTCCCAATGGAGCTAATGGTATCTGCATTTGCTGTTTAGGTAACATGGGAATCTGCTGTTGCACTTGTTGTACCTGTGCTGGTTGAACACGCGGCATTTGTATCTGCTGCATGGGCTGTAACCCCTGCATCTTAACCATGTTATTCTGGAAGTTCTGATTTTGTCCCCTTATTTTTGGACCCCTTACATTTTGAAATCTACTGACATCATTGCTTTGTTGAACAACACCATCCTCCATCACCATTGGACATTCCCGTTTCCAGTGCCCCACGCCCCCGCACACGTGACATGGCGACACTTTCTTCATCCCCTGCACATCATTTTGAACCACAACGGTTTTAATATCTGGACCCCTGTTCACAAAACCTCCACAACCTCGTCCTCTTGGTTGTGCCTGAAACATTCCATTTCCCTGCGGTTGCTGCTGTACCATCTGCTGGATTCCATTTCCCTGCATCCCTGCCTGCGCTGCCTTAATCTGCATCACCATCACTTTCTCCTTCAGCTTTCTCTGTTTCAGCTCAATCTCGTCACTATAGTATTGTGCATACTGCAACACCTCATCAATCGGCTTCACTTGCCAACAGATCAAATGATTCTTAATCATCTGGCTAATCTCTGGTCTCAGCCCTTCAACAAACCTGAACACAAGATGATTCATGTCTTTCGGTTTATGGTGTCAGTGCCACTGTATTGTTTGAACGCTTTCAACAATCTGTCATAGTAAGCACGGATCGACTCTTTGGCCTCCTGTGATGTTCGATCGATTTTTTGCCAATCAGTCACTTTCGGCGACTATGGGGGTTATTCCAACTTTGGAGGAGGTGGTAATCCGTCCCAAAAGTGACGGTAAAGTGACGGATATACCACCAGCCGTATTACGAGTCCATTATATCCTATGGAACTCGTAATACGGCTGGTGGTAAATCCGTCACATTTGGGACGGATTACCACCTCCTCCAAAGTTGGAATAACCCCCTATGTCTATTTACGGAAACTCAATCACCTTATGATAATACCTCATCACATCTTGGGATGGTGCTCCCGTAACCTTATCCCTTGCCGGCTCCTCTGTCGGCCAGTCCACACCTCTTTTGCACTCAAGCCATAAGTCGGGTGGAACTATGATCTCAAACAAGGTATTCAAGTCTTCCCAGAGACATTTTGCAAGCTTCACAAACCTGTCCGTCTGCTGATACCACTCTATCGGCTTCTCCCTCAACCTGGGACAATCATTTGTAAATGAGAGGATGTCACCTCTACACCACGGTACATGGACTAAAACTCCTCCAGCTATTTCTCTCATTGGTAACATCTTTATTGTTCCCATGTCCGGTGCAGCTTTAGCCTGCTTTGTCTCCGGACCATCACCTTTCTCTTTATCTCTTTTCTTCGCCCATCTGCCTTTCCACTTCTCTAAGGCTCCCCAAATCTGAGCACTCTGCAGTACTTTCTTGAGATGTGCTTTCATCCCTGTAGATCTCATGTGTTCAAAATCTTTAGGCTCAAAATCTAACCTGTAGCTCCTCTTCAGATGTTTTGTACTTTCTATGTCTATGCCATATTTATCTGCCAGGTTCGCCAACCTCTGGTGCACCTTGCTCAGTTCTCTGGTTATCTTGGGGCACAGATACCTCAATTCTGCTTCGGTGTATGACTCTAATCTATTCACTCCCATTGTTCCGTCCACGAGTTCTGCAGCTTCCACACCCAGTCTCACAAAATTCAGGTACTCATCTCTTTCTGACTTCTCCGCGGACACTGTAGTAGTCTGCGAAGTGTTGAGCTTGTCTAACCACTCATTCAGTTGTTGCGCTGTTAAGCTTTGCAACAAAATATTTCCATACTGCACCATGAGTGTCTGTGTCGTATTGGTACTCATTATCTGTGGAGTTAGCGTTCCTAATCCTGCTTGCCTCATCGTTTCCAAAGGATCCCCAATCGGACTAAAGTCTAGCAAGGATCTAGACCTTTCGGCTGACTGACTTCCCTGTGTTAATCCCTGCAGGTTTCCGATAGACCCTCCTCTTATCGCCTCCTGGGTCATTACTCCCTGATCACATACGCCAGGCTCATCTTGCGCATACAGCGGTACTGGTGGACCAACAGTAATTGGCAATGATATGGCAGCTGGTGACTGTCCAAGTCCCACACCCTGTGGAACATTAACTCCCATAGCTTGATTTATCATAGGTGCAGTAGCTACTGGCTGTGACCCTGCAACTAAAGTATAACTCGGAACCATTTGTTGCTGCGGCTGGGGCAGCAATTATGGAGTTGGCTCAATCTGCACTAACTTCGATCTCATATAGACTGGACCAGGCGGCACCATCAGACTCGTAGTTGTCTCTATTACCGGGACATCTGGATAGAGCCTCTGGATCTGTGGTGGCTGAAACTGTATCTGCGTCTCTGGCGCAGTGGGTACACTGACACCATTTTGTATCAAAACTGTATCACTTGTCTGCACTGTCTTTGTAATTCCCTTACTCTGTGCCGGATCCTCAGGACCCACACTAGTACTTTGTGTATTGTCATTCATGGCATAAGGTGGCGGGCGATCATGTAACAACTGATTAAGAAACTCTTCATCGTCTGAGTCATCCTCATCTACCCAAGACCTCTGCATCTCCTTTGTTTTACTAGAGCCCTTGTCTGTTTTACAAGTGCTTTCTTTCCCTATGTGTCTCATCTTCTTGTGTTATTGCCGGAAACTTTTAAGTCCGTCAACTACTCCCCTTCTCCATATCCTGGTCTCGTTATCCCATCTAGCCTCAGCTAAAGTCTTTTCTGCTCTTTTCATTCTCTTTTCAAATTTCTGCTGTCTTTGTCGTATGGCCATTAAATCCCAGATTGCTAATGCCTCATGCTGAGCTGGCCTCGGAGGCGGGTTTTGCTTTAACCAAAGACATGGCGCAACTCCCTTCTCCTCCATTACGATATAAGCTGGAGTACCCTCAGGCGGTGTAGGCTCCCCTACACTCACTGTAATAAATGTATCTCCCTTCCAAGCACTCTTTAAAGCCTTGAAAAATGTCATTTTTGTATCTTCTTTCTTGTTTAGAATCTAATCAGAAGGTGACTTTAATTCCCAGAACATTCTTCACCCACTTTTCTCAACCTATTGCCTCTCACGGACGGCTGCCAATCTGTGCTCGACCCCTCTCAGCAACTAACCTATCCCAGCGCGGCTCAACTGACGTCACACTCACACACACTACGGCTGACAAAGTCTTGCGGCTTGTCCTCCTCACGCAAAAATGAATGCAATATATATTGTGAGCACCATTAACCACAAAAATCCAAATTTGCCAGTTTACTACAGGAAGGGTAACACAATTGCTTCAGAACTTTACAGAGATTTCACTTGAAGCCTCGGCCGCTACTCTCTCCTTCTCAGCTCCCGCATACGCAAGCAGAATTCAACCCACAAATCCTACTCTCGACTTGTCAATGGTTCATCCTAGTGCACTTTAGAACTTGCCAAATCTCCATCGAAGGTTTCACTTACACACTTTGACTCAAACTCGACTTGTCAACCACGCCCGATTGACCTATTAAACCGCACAAATTACAACATAAGCCAAGTGTCTCCTACACTTATCAATATACTCCGGAGTCTTAGACCACGACGAGTCCGTACATCACCAACAACAACCACATGGATAATTTTGAGCATGGAGCGCCACACTCACATGAAGTTCGCCGACTTCCCTACTCTCATACTGCAGAGTTCACCCACTCCTACTAAAACAACATTACCTGGCCTAAACACACAAGCTTCACAAATCACCTGCGATGAGCATAAGCTGAGCAAGCGCTAATTCTACACCACACATGCTAGAACGCCGAGAACATACCCAACTCACTTAAGCAGGCTCAGAGATTCCGGGAAAGTCATGTGGAATTTAGAAACACATCATACCTCCAATTTACATTATTTTGAAAAACAAGTCTAAGCAATGATTCTCCGTCCTAGGGCCCCCAAAGGGCCAAACCGTCGCTCTGCTACCAGAACTGCTAACACGTCCCTTTATGATTAATTTATACACTCTGGGACTCGTTTTAGGCCGATGAATCTTTTGACCCTGATTGAAGACCACCTTAGGGCGAGATAGCTAATCAACATGACAATCAATATATCAATAACATCATCAATATTTACTAGAACAAGACAATTCACTTTAGTCAAAGACATTAATAAAACTCAGAAACCACCATGACCTTTCAGTCATGAATAACCACACCAGTTTAGTAAGATTTAGTGATATTTATTCCCTAATGATTACAATTCTAATAGCAAGTTTATTAATTTCAATAGAAAAAAGCTCATCAAAATTGTCATAATTTGGCAACTCGAATAAGACTTCATCTGAGCAAGAATCACAATTATTAGAATATACCACGGCGTCGGCATAGATCAACCTCAGCAGAATATCATTAGTACACCCTTCAACAAAGCATAGATTCAGTCATTTGTCTATTTGCGTCATGTAGTGAACCCCTTAACTAACCTCGAATTAGCATTGGCATGTTGGACTTCATGCAAAACAATTTAGCAACATCAATTTAGAAAACCTCTAACTATGGTCTCTGTCAAAAGGAAGCAGTTGGTACCTAGAAAGGAAAAGCAAACAGACAATCACAATTTCATTGTCATATAGTTACCCTCCGTATTGGGTCAACACTCAGATTCTGTCTTCGTCTTCAGGACATCAGTTGGTTCACCATCGGTCAGGACTTGGCTCAGGCAGGAAGGCCAAAGGGTACTTCCCTCATAAGGAGGTAAAGTATAAATGGGCAATATGAGGGCAAGGATGGTTCTAAGTAAAATTAGCAAGTCACTAAGCAAAGTGACAAAGTGTCTATGTCATAGCAAATCGCATCAGCATCTCCCTAACTAACTCTCCTAGTCTCCTGTTGTCTCTTGTTCTTTTTGTCATGGGGTTTTATCCCTTTTTCAATGCCCATTCCCCTAAAATCTAATTGGCTAAGGGGTTGCACCCCACTATCTCCCTCCAATAGAGTTTCAATTACTTCATCAAATTTGTCACCCCATAACTGTTCTCACGTAGTTTATTGGTCCTTATAATTGACGTCTTCAGGAGGTAGAATGTCCTGTATGATTTCATCCTCTTGTGATTCTTTGCACATCTTTAGTCAGTGGCTCCATTGTCTGTACCAATTCAGGCGACCTTGTAGCAGGTATAAATCTACACTGTTGGATTCGGCAAAAAGAAATTCTACAAGCAAGTCGAATTTCATGAGAACGGATCTACTACAGTTACATTCAGCTTCTAGCTTTGGAAAAACAAGAGTTCATGTCCTTCAGCAAGTCAGCACACTGCACGTTAGAAAAACACATGTAATATGAGAGCCAGGCAGCTAGGCCTCGACTCATGCTAACTAAAGCCTAATGATTTATTAACAGAACTTGAACATCACAACCTATAATAATTAGTGTAAAACCATCTTTTAATATATCATTTCAACATTATTAGTCATTTTCATTAGTCCTCGTATATATTGGTGGCCACTCCCCGTGGGCACATTTCAAGCACGCATTTTGCAAAATACATTAGTACATTTTCTATGTAGCATTATCATACATTAGTTCATAAACATTTCATGTTAATATTGATTATATAAGCCACGCTCTCTCAATGGCGACTCCTCCCCCTCATGAGGTGTTTCTATCCATCCTTGCTATCAAGTATCCTGGAGGTAATGCCAAGGCTATGTCAGGCCAAGACCCCTTGTGCAGCCATGTCTCAGTGAGGAACAGGGCCGCAGGAGTGGTGTATCTTAACAAAAGATTAATATCTAATTTGTGTGCTGACAATGAAAAGCCGTTTGCCAGCAAAAGGGTGGTATGCAGGTTAGTCTCAGAGGGAACAGTTAATCTTTAAAATTGAGGGGCCCACTGACAAGCAGGGCAAGACCACATACCATTCCTCAAATCGGGACACACCTGACAGGCTTCGGGAGTAGATGGTCTAAGGTTCCAAAAGGTCTCCGGGGACTAAGTTAGGCCCATAGTCCTGGCCGGGCCAGGGGGATTGGCCCGTGGGTCCGGTCTGGGGCGGAATGGCGCAGACGGGCTTGCCTTAGGCGTGCCTTTGGCGCAACAGTGGCGCACCCGCTGTGCGCGTCCGCTGCGTGACCGCAGCATCGCGCATTTTATCAGGGTCTAGACTTTGTCAGCTAGACCGCTGACTCTACAAAATGGCGGGCGTCGAGTGTGCCAATGGCCCTGGTGGAAAAATGGCAGCCGCGTCTTTGCCGACGGCCAAAAGATAGCAAAATGCTACAGCCTAGTCCCAGGTAAGTGGGAAGGGTGGGGGAAGAGAGGGGAGAATAGGGGAAGAAGGGGAGAAGCCCCAAATGAATTTTATCCCCCCGCAACTGCAGCTGACTGGCCACTGAACACAGGCCAAGTGAGCTGATAGGCACAATAGCGCCTGGGAATAGTAAAAACAGATCAAATAAAAAGCTTCCACACAAGTTTAAAAGCAATTGTAAAATCAGACAATTGTAAAATCAAGTTAACCAACCTAACCTTGTGTGTGGCCGGGAGGGGTAGGGGCTTCTGAAATTATGTATCTCTGGAGTAATACATCCTTGCTCCTATTCATATGAATAGTTTTTCAAACAGATTTCTAATAATCTTTTGTTCTTTCTAGGACCTGTAGTTCTCTGTAAGACATTCCTGTGCATAGGGCTGAAACCCAGGCAGTACAGGCTCTCATAAAAGATCAAAAACGCATAAATCTAAAATGTCTATGAGTTGGGGGGGGGGGAAGAAAAAGGAGAGAGCAAAACATCAAATCTAAAACGTTTTCAATTTATTATCCACACATTAATATATAATTCCAGTGGCGGCCGGCAGCTTTGGGAGGGGGGCGGGTGGGGCACACTCACAAACACACACACACATTCACACACACACACAGACTCATTCTTTCACACACAGACACGCACGCACGCATGCTCATCCATTAACAACACTCATTCCATTCAAACATGCACGCACGCACCAAACATTCATTTTACAAGATCACACTCATTCATTCTTTCACACACGCACGCATGCACATCCATTAACAACACTCATTCCATTCAAACATGCACGCACACACCAAACATTCATTTTACAAGATCACACACATTCATTCTTTCACACACACACACACGCACATCCATAAACAACACTCATAACACTCAAACATGCACGCGCGCACCAAACATTCAATGTAAAACATAACACACATACATACACACACACACACACACACACACTTACCTTTAGCCTCCAGGTCCCAGGAGGGTTGGGACTTCTGCCTTCCCTCATTGGCTGACATGAGGTCAGCCAATGAGGGAAGGCAGCAGTCCCAGCCTCGTCACAGAGTGGGATGGGGTCAGTGAGACTGCTGACCCCACCCCACTCTGTGATGAAGTGTCACTGATTGACACTCGCCCTGGGCACTTCAGGGCTTAAACCTGAAGCGCCCAGGGAGAGTGTCAGTGGGTGACACTTTCCTCGTCACCCAGGGGAGGGCCTCGAGGCACCTTTGCTGGGCCGAGGAGGTCACGCCCATAGGGGTTGTGATCTCCTCAGCCCAGCAAAGTTCAGCTCAGGCAGCCAGGAGTCTGCGCAAATCGCGCATGTCTGCTCCTGGCTGCCTGACCTGAACATGAAGAGTGTCTGTCAGGCTGACCTTTGTTCAGCCTGACAGACACTCTTCATGGGGTGGGGGGGCGTGGCCCCTCCGCCCTAAAGGACGGGCCACCACAGTATAATTCATAATTCTGTATGTTAACCTTATGCAAACCACACCTTAATATCAAACCTTAAATAAAAAGAACAGAGGGGGGAGCTTGCCGGGCCGCAAGATGTCTGCAGATCGAGAGTGCTGTCAGCCGTTACCCATCCGGCATGATCCTGACACCACTGACAGCATTATGAGCCCTGCGGCAGCCCGCTGATTCTGTGGGGGCACTTGTGCATCCGGAACCGAGGGGTTCAGTGAGGACATAAGCTGGAGCGTATGGGCGGAGGGGCTGCATGGTGGGACATGTGCAGCAGAGAGGGCCTATCCGCGCCACAGCTGCGCTCTACTGGGAGAAGACGCGGGCCTGGGTGAACTGTGGCTGCTGCTTGGCCCTGCTCGCATCTGTGACCTGCCTGAGAGAGCGCTCACTACTGGATCCCCACTGAGAGGTGTGGACAACTCCCAGGTTTCCCCCGGCGAGGTGAGCTCCTGGGTGCCTGGAGGTACAGTAAGGCGCTGCAATGCGGTAGTGGAAGCGACACACCTCGGACGCAGGCTTCTTGAGCTGATGCAACTATATTGATGCTGCAAGTTTTGTTAGACCGCTAGTGGGGTGAGCTGAAGTTGCACCCACCCCCGGCTTATGGCTCGGCCGCAGTCATTGTTCGGAGGAGTCGCTCAGCTGTTGTCGGGGACGCCCCTTCTTGGCACTGGCGGCTCCATCTTGGGTCGCACGGAAAAATGTTATGCCACCCCCTGTGGCACAGTAAGTGAAACAACTAGCGCCATTGTAGCGCGCACCTAAGCACACCTGAGCTGGAAGCTGAGAACCTGCGATTGGTCCGTTTCTCTCCTTGGCTCTCTCAAAGAGCTGATTTCTCTGTATTTGTGTGCTGCGGGGGTATGGCAGGTGTTCATCAACTATAAATTCACATGAGGCGCAATATCACTGCACCGGCGCCCACTGAGGGTAAAGGGCTCACCACACTGATGGGCATAGGATTGCAGAACTCACTGTGCTACGGAACACTGCAGCCGCAGCATGACTTTGAAAATGCATTAGGGAGATAAAACTCAAGCTAAGCTTCAATTCAAACAGCGTAAATCACACAGGGCGCACAACGAGCGCCCTGAGGACCCAGGACAAGATGCAGGTGATCCAGCTCCGAAGCTGAGCGAGACCTTAAACAAATCCTTGTAGTGATGCAGCACAGCCTTGCTACAATCGACGGCAAAATAGATGCACTGTTGTTTAGGATGGATAGAATGACTGAGAGACTTGATAAGCACATAGAACGTCTCGACAACACTGAGCGCAGGATTTCGGATACAGAAGAGGACGTGCCTCCATGGCTGCTAAGCAATCTGGGAAGGGCAAAAATCTGACTACCCTTCAGACCAAGGTGGGAGACTTGGAGGCTTGGTCCCAAAGGCGTAACCTTCATGTGGTGGGTATCGCCGAGGCGACGTCCATCAACAACATGGAGATGTATATTGAACACTTGCTTGTCGCCCTCCTAGGCCGAGACACTTTCTCTGACATGTTCATAGTAGAGCTTGCACATCAATCACTTGGCCCTAGACCGCCTCTGGGAGCATCTCCTAGACCAGTGATAGCTAAAATACTAAATTATAGGAACAGGGATGCAGCACTGAGAAAAGCAAGGGAACTCAAGGCACTGTGGCATGAGCGATGAGACATCTCCCTCTATCCTGACTTCACCCAACAGGTGCATAAAGCGCAAAGACTCTTTCTTCTGGGCAAAAACACAATTGAGAGCACTGGGCCTGGACTACCGCAATCTCTACCCAGCTAAATTGTGGATCATGGTGAATGGGAAGCCAAAAACTTTAACTGACTATAAACAACTTACCCAATTTCTGAAACACAGGGCTGCCATGAGAAGCCGCAGTGGTTCACCTGCCTCGACTCCTTGATGGGAGAGAGGGATGCTATAAACATTGTAAACTGTGATCGATAATCTTTGTTTCCTTATAGGTGGTTCTGCTTGTCTGCTTTTTGATGGTGGTGTGGGACCGTGAACCTCCCCCGCTGATACTCTCAGTTGGATGGAAAGACTACTAGTTATTGACTATTAAAGTGCTTGTATAATGATATGTTGGATCGCGGTGAAAGACCTATTGCAGATTTTCTCTAATTGTGTGATTGGAAGCTATCCATGCATTGGTGGCTATTGATGCAAATGGTCGTGGGGGCAGGATTGCTGGATTGGGGTTGGAGCTGGCCGCCGGGAAATGTCTTTCCTTCTTGCGAATAACAGGGGTATACTGATACGCAATATGACGACCAGACAGAGGCAGGGTAGGGTGAGGCATGGTAACATCCACCCCTATGTGTACTCCACACTGTTTTATAAGGGGGCTCCTCATACAGAGGATGGGTGGGTTTCTGAATGCAGAGATAGGTGAGTTGGGGATCAACCTGTCATGGGTGGTGGAAAGGGTGCAGTGTGTCAGATGGGAAGAGGTGTAGCTTCTATACGAATTTTGCGGCAATAGATGATAGCTTGTTTGTATGGACCAAGTACAGCACATATCATAATGACTGGAATATGGCTGGACATGGGGAAGACCCTTTAGGTAACATCGGATGACCTGCTTTGAAGTTATTGACATCGAATGTCAGAGGGTTAAATGATAATAGGAAGGTGCGGAATGTGATTGCCTATTTAAAACGCCATGACATAGACCTTGCAATTTTACAAGAAAAACATCTGGTCCCGGACAGCTCTGCCCTAACCACGCGCAGGGTCCAAGGTCAGTTTCTGGCTGCATGTTTCACTTCACATGCAAGTGAGGTGTTCATCTGGGCAATGATGAACTCAGGGATTCACATATGGGAACTTGCAAAGTACTCTAATGGCAGGTACATCATAGCTCACTGTATTAAGGTTCAACCTAACATTCATATTGATGGGACTTTATGGACCTAGTTATGATGATCCACAGTTTTACCAGGGCCTGTCTGTAAAATTAGCGATGTGGGGGGGCCTCCCGCAAATATGGGCAGGGGATTTTAACTGTGTATTGGATCAGGCGACAGACCACTAGGTTGGTCCCCACAGGAGTCCCTCTGTCACTGCCTAGGTGGTCACCTCTATAGCAGCAGATGCTGGTCTAGTTGACATCTGGAGACACGACTTTCCTGCGGAGGGCAGATACACCCACTACTTAGCAGTACACGACTTGCACACAAATATAGTTTACTGGCTTGTGGCCAGAGGTCTTATGCCCAGAGCTCATGTAAATTGTCCTTGGCCCAGGATGTACTCAGACCATGCACCAGTGCTTCTCACTCTCGAGATATAAGGCAGCCGTGTTGCACTGTTTATGTGGTGATTCCCACCTTATTCACTCTCAGATATGGTCTTCCTTCAGATACTTACCCTAGCAATACAAGAATTCTTTAGCACAAAAATAGGCTCAGTACCCTAAATTTATCACTGTGTGGGAAACCTTTAAGGTATATATTCATGGC
Source organism: Pleurodeles waltl (assembly GCF_031143425.1). Taxonomy (NCBI): domain Eukaryota; kingdom Metazoa; phylum Chordata; class Amphibia; order Caudata; family Salamandridae; genus Pleurodeles; species Pleurodeles waltl. The sequence continues at coordinate 604,266,703 of NC_090449.1, forward strand.
ATGACTATTACAAAGCACGCTGGGGTACTGAAGTCCTTGCAGGAGCGTCTGACGTGATTGGAAGATGAAGTAGCTTGTCTGAAGAAGGATCACTTGGACACTGGGGATGGTCGGCTGCTGGGCCTTATACAGGGAAAATTAACGGAATTTAGAGATACAGCATATATGGAGGTTCAGCAAATGGGGAAGTATGTCATGGCTTGTACGTATGGAGAGGGGGATTGCCCGGGAGCAACACTGGTGGGACTCCTGCGCCCTAACAGGGAACTTGACATGATCCTGGAGATGCAGAATGAGGGGGTGTAATGCTGAGGGACCCAATAGATATCGTAAATCGATTTCGTGAGTACTACAATGCATTGTACACTTCCAGAGTATCTTCTGACCCAGCCTCTATATCAGATTATGCACATAGCTCTGCCCTGGCTAACTAACACAGATAGAAAACACTTGATGGCACCCCGCAACCAGGAGAGATTTGTCAGGCCCGTAAAATAATGGTGGCGGAAAAAGCTCCAGGCCCTCATGGGCTTACAGTACAGTAGTAGGGCTTACAGAAGCTTTTTACAAAGCATACCAAAACCTTCTGATACTACATATGACTACACTATATGAGGAAATGGCTGGGGATAAAGAAATGCCACCCTCTATGAGAGAGGCATTAAGTATAACTCTACTTAAGCCAGGTAAGCCCCACAGCAATGCTCCTAAGACAGACCTCTCCCGTTGATTAATGTAGAAACAAAGATCTACTTCAGAATCCTAGTGAATAGGCTGGCACCACTGCTGCCGATGATGGTGGGGGCGGAACAGGTGGAATTTGTACCGGGGTGCAGTTTGACATTGAATCATAGGGCTCTCTTTGGCACCGTACAACACTTAGCCCTGGTGGTACAGGCGGTGGCAGTTTTCTTAGATGCTGAAAAAGCATTTGACTCCGTTGAGTGGGTATTTATGTTTGAGGTGTTGCGCCACATGGTGGTTGGCGAGGTGTTCATACAGATGGTGCAGACATTATGTACTCACCCGGTGGCCAGGGTGAGAGTCAAAGGCGGAATCTCTAGCACAATTACAATTTTGAGAGGCACAAGGCAGGGCTGCCCACTTTCCACATTGCTGTATGTGCTGGTGGCTGAGCCGTTGGCCTGTGCACAGTGAGAATACCATAGTCACAGGAGTGTCCGCTTCATGGGCTACAGGTGGGTCTTCACTGCTTATGTAGATGACACTCTGTTATATATCCGAGAGCCAGCCCACAACCTCACTCCCATGCTTGGGGAGGTGGTACGTTTTGGAGGCCTGTCTGGTCTAAAAATTAACTGGAAAAAGTCTATTGTGTACCCCCTTAACCCAACTACGGTACAAATGCCAATGGATTTCCCCCTCCAGTGGTAGACCAATTCCGTGCACTATCTGAGGATATAGATTCACATGGATCCTCCTGTAGTCGTAACAGATAACAATGGGAAAGCCACACAAAATGTAACCGATGTGGTGGAACGTTGGATCAGACTGCTGCTTTCATTAGCAGGGTGCGTTGCCAGTAGTACTGCCGAGGTTCTTGTTTCTTTTTCAGAATATCCCCATACTGTTGCCTAAGCATGGATTCTCCAAGACATGGTCGCTTTTTACTCGACTGACGTGGGCGGGTTAGCAGACAACTGGAGGCGCCCACACCACTTTTACAGTAATATTACTATAGAGTGAGTGTATGACCTACTAGGCACAAGGTACTAGAAACACCAGACATGCAGGCACTCTCTATGATTATAGAAGCGACAGCATACAGTAAATTGGTAATCTGACTATATGCCTATGCCAAGGAAGTACATAGACTGGGTGTAATAAAGGCTAGATTGGACTGGCAAAGTGACCTAGGTATAACCTTGACAGATGCACTGTGGCAATACTGCTGCTCTGTGACACATTCCATATCTCTAAATGGGAGGCACAGAGTCATTCATTTTAAATTTATAACTTGAATATACTATACACCTAGCAGGTTACACAAATATGGTTTACTTCTAACAGCTGATGGCCTGAGATGTGGGTAGGGGAAGGCAGGCTTCCTTCACATGGCATGGCATTGTCCTGGAGTGCAGGGGTTCTGGTCTAAAGTGTTTGCGGAAGTAAGTGAAATCACTGGAGTCCATCTAGTGGCTGCATCCCTCCTGGCGCTCAGATATGATAAAGATGTTAAAAAGGAGGTCAGGAAACCAGTGGTAATGGGACTTCTATTAGCCACGCGCAGGGTATCCATAAGATAGGACCATGCCCATCGCCCACTCTAATAGAATGGCATGCAGATATGGTGTATTGCAATACTCAAATTAGACGCCTATAATGAGTTAGCATCGCCACAGAACCACCCACAAAATTATTGGGGACTCTATCAAATGTACGTAACTGGCAAGGAAACAGGCAAACCTAAGGGCAAAAGTGACATGTTCACTTTGGGTGCTAAACTATATGTGACCTTTCCCCTGACGCGCCGCTTGACACTTGTTCTGCTTGGAATGTCTGTGTCGCTCAGCTTAGGTTGATTCTGAAGGGTTTTATGCCTCTTAGTATTTGTAATAAAGTATAAGGGGAGGGTCCGGGTGGGTGATAACCTATGTATCACAGGTACAGTCAATTGAGATGTAATATCATTCTTATGTACTGTTGGTCACAGTATGAATTTCAGCAATGAATGTCACATGTTGCCATTGTTATGTATTGTAGAAAATCGTAAACAAAAAAAAAAAAAAAAAAAAGAACAGAACACAAAATAGACATTGACAACATTACAAAGCATAACAAAAGGGGTATCTCATTGAGGGGATGAAAGGGAAGTTCCCTGGGCTCCTTTCACAAGGATACACATCCCTAAATCAACCACTTTCATGATTTTTTTCTGTTGGCGTTTCAGTCCCATTTGGGTAATATTGCAGGACCATTGCCTAGTTTCACCTGGACTGGATGGAGGTATACATATGATTTAACTGAAGGGCAGAAAAGGAAGGAGAATTTGTCTCTGCTAAACTTTCAAAACTACAAATGCAGACAATCCTAGCTTTTCAATGCTAATAATGATGACTTATTTTGAGATTTTCTGTATTTGTATTTGGGTATTTAAACAGCGCACAACTTATCCCCAAGGGAATATCCCAGCACAGCCAGAGTCACCACTGATTTGAGTAATAATAATAATCCAGTATTTGTAATGCACGGCAAAACACCTGTGAGAGTCTCAAGCCACTGAATTGTAGACACAGGGAGATTAAGTGATTTGCCCAGAATCATAGGATGTTGGGCCGACACTGTGACTCGAACCGGTTCCCCCAGCTCCAAAGTCAGCAGCTCAGGCCCTTAAGCCACAACTCACCCCTAATGCAACACCTCTCCCCTTACGACACACCCCTCCCCAAGACCTAACGTAAGTATAACAATGTCTTCAATTTTTTCCTAAATGTTAGCAAATTTGATACAGTATGTAGATCCTCAGGGAGTCTATTCCAGTGAGTGGAAGCCACAAAATTAAAAGACTGGCCACCAAATCAAGGCAGGCCAACCTTTATTGCAGATAAGTTTGGCCGCTGTATTTTGAAGAGTCTGGAGCTTTGAGAACAAATACTTGGACATGCCAAATACAATGTTTTTCTGTAGTCAATTCTACTCACAGTTTGGGTAATGTTCTTTCCCCAAGCTACTGGAATCCAATGAAATCGTTTTTGAAGGATACTCAGCAATCTGAAACAAATCCCTCGAACCCTAGTCACTTGTTCATGTAACAATAGGGTATTATCGATAAGTAAGCACAAATTTTATACCACTTTTTTCGGGTGTTAGTGCAGGGCCTTACATAGCTGGCCACCCTGAAACATTAAAAAAATTCCCAGCACCTCCAAACAAGGGAATCTCTGTTTTCTGTGCATTTAGTTTCACACAATGGATATGCAACCACTCTGCTACCTCAGAAAGGTACTTAACTAAATTGTTCTTTACTTTATCACACTCATCATCATCATCGATGGAGATAATCAGTTTAGTGTCATCAGCATGCATAATAATCTCAAACCCTCTTTTTTCATAATATTAGGCAATGGTACCAGAGAGATATTAAACAATGTCGGGTTTAAGGAAGAACCGTGGGAACTCCAAAATGCAGATCTTTGGGGCTAGATGTCAAAGGTGGAAGCTGAAATGATTGTGATCTGTTGCCTAAAAAAGAGTAGCACCAATGCAAGGTGGCTGGATGTAGACCAATTTCATGCAGCCTTAGGAGTAAATGATAGTGTGACACAGTATTGAAGGCTTCTGATAGGTCTAGTAACAGTGATGCCTCCGTTTTCTCTTGGTCTACTAATAATCAGATACTATCGGTCACCGCAAGCAAGGCAGTTTCTGTACTATTCTTTGCCCTGTACATTAAGGGGCTCATTATGAACACTGCAGGAAACCCCGCCGTGTTCATGCTGGCGGTCTTTTCATAGACCGCCAGCCCCCTTGATACCCCACTGGCCGAATAACATACATTCTGCTGTGCCAGCGGGCGGAAACAGTGTTTCCTCCCGCCGGCCCAGCAGAATACAGGGCCGCGACATTGCCGAAGGCTCCACATGGAGCCGTCGTCAATGCCTCAGTGCGGCGGGTGCAGCAGCACCTGTTGCGCAGATCACTGCCCGTAAATCGGGCAGTGACTTGCGCGACTGGGGCACTGCACTGGGGCCCCTGCACCCCTTCCGCCAGCCTTTCCCTGGCAGGGAACCCGCCAGGGAAAGGCTAGAGGAAAAAGGGTTCATTATCCGGAATGCCGCGCTGCTTGCAGCGCTGCCCTGTCGGATAATGATAACCACCATTGTCAGGCTGCCTGTAGGCAGTAGCCTGGCGGTGGGGGAGGGCCGCTTGTGGCGGCCCTCCCTTGTACATTATATGGCGATTCAGACCGCCATGCCAGTGACTGTATTTTCCGCCGCCACTGGAATGACGGTCTGAACCGCCACCAGCATGGCGGTCTGAACTGCCATGTTCGTAATGAGGGCCTTAGGGGCTCATTATGAACACGGCGGGAAACCCCGCCTTGTTCATGCTGGCAGTCTTTTCATAGACCACCAGCCCCCTTGAGACCCGCCGGCCGTATAATGGACATTCTGCTGGGCCGGGACATTGCCGACGGCTCAACATGGAACCGCCGTCAATGCCGCTGTGCTGCGGTTGCAGAAGCACCCGTTGCTCAGATCACTGCCCGTAAATTGGGCAGTGACCTGCGCGACGGGACACTGCACGGGGGCCCCTGCACTGCCCATGCCAAGTGCAATGGCAGTGTAAGGGCCCCCAAGGGGGCCCCAAAGCACCCCTTCCACCAGCCTTTCTCTCGTGGGGGAACCCACCAGGGAAAGGCTGGTGGAAAAAGGGTTCATTATCCTGTCGGATAATGATATCCGCCATCGTCAGGCTGCCTCTCGGCAGTAGCCTGGCAGTGGTGGAGAGCCGCCTGTGGAGGCCCTCCGATGTTCATTATATGGCGGTTCAGACCGCCATGCCGGTGGCGGTATTTTCCACCACCGCCGGCATGGCGGTCTGAACCACCATGTTCATAATGAGGGCCTAAGTCTTGGTCAGAATTATGCAGATCGCTACCATGCAGGGATGCGAACGTTAAACTTCATCAATGAATCTGTGCTGACTCTGACGTCTGCTGGATTCCTGTCTGAATGTAGAGTTATCTCAGAACCCAACATGATGCAATTTGAATTTGCATAATTGTGACCAAGACTTGATGTATGGGAAATGACAAAAGAAGTGATTATTGGTGCTGAAGAACTAATTAATTGATTGTTCAAAGAGTATTAGCAGCATTTGTAGTTTTGAAAGATCAACTGAGAAGATTTATTCTTCCTCGTTTACCCTTCTCTTAAATCATACGTAACCTCCACACTTATCACACCTCTGACTCATATAACATAGCCAGGGGAGGGGAAAGGAATGCCCTTTATCCCACTTACTGTTCACAATTGCTATTGAACCTTTGGCTTTGAAGTTGTAGCATCACAGCCAGACGTGGGCTATGCTTATCTCTGAAATTACACATGTAATATCGTTATACACAGATATGCTTGTCTATGTCTGTGATGTGACAGCAAATATCACCCCAATCTTGACTATTCTGACTGATATCCATGCCATCTCGGGATTGAGGGTCAAGCATAATAAATCCCACATTCTTCTACTGGTGCTTACCCTGCAACAACAACTGATCTTATTTGGCCATCGGCTCTTACAAGTGGCACCCACTTAATATCTAGGAATTCACATTTACCACAGATACCCAGATCTGTTAGATGGTAAACAGGAGAGAGCCAGGAGGTCGCTGAAAACCCAGGTATCATTTTGGACCTCATTGCCATTGTGGGCTCTGAGCCATATGATGATCATGTTTCTGAAACTTCTTTATAATTGTTTGCAAATTGACAAATCTAACCCTCTCCATACCAAAGTGTATTTCTGCAGCTCAATACCCTCTTAATCGACCTTGTGTAAATCAGTAGCAGATGTAGGATAAGTCTGGTGAAGGTGAGACTTCTCTCAGACAAGGGTAGCTGGGGTGCTCCCAACTTCAATGGGTATTATCTGGGTCAGAGACAGTGAATTATGCAAATTATTGGTTCTTGGTTCGAGGTTGCCTGGGGAGACACACCACATGCTGCGTATGCTCTTGACCTATGGAAGCAGGGCTGTACCTATATTGGCATCGCAAAATCATTTGTGCCGGCCATTCTGCTTTGTGTTCTCTCCACTGAATCTGGGGCGCTAATGGCCTGAGAACTGGTACAAGGGGAGGGGCTGGTCCTGCACACACTGGGTGACCTCTATCAGGAAGGGATTCTCCTGGACTCCCACTCAGTGCAAAATGTGTGCGATCTACACACTGACCAATTCTTGCAGTATGGTAAATTTAGGAGTTCCCTTTGGTGGTGGCTCTGGAATACAACCCCGTTGAATTCTACAAATGCAGTGCTACAAACCCTACACATCATAGGGCATGGACAAAGGCTGTTGTCCTCGATCTACATGGCAATATGGGAACATACGGGCATCTCCCTAAAATCTCTCCAGGAGCATTGGCAGGCTTTCTCCAAGCATTCCAATAATGATAGGGAATGGCAACAGACCATAGAATATCCCTATAAAGTCTCTAAAACATCTGTTTTAAATGTATACAGCTCAACATTCTGCACAGAGCCTTGCTCATGCCGCAGTGAATTGGACGCTTATTCCCAGGGATATGATGTGACTGCTAGATGCTTTAACACTGCACAGACTTTTACCACACCATATGTGACTGTCTTAAACTTAGAGAGTTTTGAAATACGGTGCAGCCCATGCTCTCAGAGATCACTGGCAAACCGAAGATTGCCACTACAGAAGCCTGCTTACCAGATATGTATCCCAGATCCCCCAGGGTGAAGGTCACAACAAATTTCACAGACATTCTGTTAGTTAAGCGTAGCATAACAATGTGGTGGATGTCCACGCAACCCCTCCAGTGTCTCGGTTTCGGGCGGGTCTGATCAGGACTCTGGTAGGGGCATCCCTTGAGGTCACAGAATATCCCAAAGAGGTAGTGTACTGGGGCAGAAGAGCAGCTAAAGGCATACATGGGAAAGGACAGCTATGGACAGGCACAGGAAAGTAAAAGCAGAGCAACCTTAGTGTGGACAAACAGGAAACGGATTGCTAATGGACAAACATACTGGGGTTACCACTAAGGTTGTACACAGGGTAGGGCTCAGAACTTCCCACAGCAAGAGGGAACATCAATGCCTCTATGCAGATTGCTCTTACAGATAGTCACCCCACAATCCCCATAGAAAGGAGGCAGCAGAAGTGATTCTGTCTCTGGACCCTTAGAGCACAAACAAGGATTTTACTTACATACACAAGACAAGCCCTTGTGGGTCCGGCTGGAAACACAGTGGCAATTCCTGGAAAAACAGCAATAGCACACTGTCACTGTTAGGCACTAAAGACTACGTATAACACTAGACAAAGGATGGGGCCTGGGATTGCCTCCTGGAAACCAGGAGCTAACCCCAGTACAAAGGCAAAGATTTATATACAGGTGAAGACTGATAGTACACTTACCAGACACAAAATACCCAATAGGAAATGGAAACAGAAGGAACAAACTAGGAGGCAGAGGTGGGAACTGGGAACAGGCTCAGGCTGAAGCAAAGGCAGGAATAGGACTGGAAAGCAGAGCATAAGCTCTGGCTGGAACAAGCAGAAACAGGAATGTGAAACAGAGAGCAGGCTATGGCTGGAACAAGCAAGAACAGGGCTGGAATACAGGGAGTTAGAACAAGCAGGAAACAGGACTGGGCAACTGAGAGCAGGTTCAGGCTGAAACAAGGCAGGAACAGGACTGAGAAACAGGGAGCAGGCTCTGGAAGAAACAAACAGGAACAAGGCTAAGAGATAGGGAGCAGACTCTGGCTGAAACAAGCAGGAACAGGGCAGAGAAACAGAAAGCAGGTTCGAGGTGAAACAGAACAGGAACAAGACTGGAACACCATCCGATAAAGGGTCTGGAACACAAAGGAATCGAACTCCAATGCACAATGAAGATCTTGAGGTAATGGCTGCTTATAAGCAGTTCCAGGCTGCAGCAAACCCCAGGTGGAATCACATGACTGGGCTGCACATGAGAGGTCTCAGGTGTGTGTAGTTTCAGACACTCACAAGTCCTGGAGGAGAAAATCCAGTAAAAAGGAGCAACTGGACTTCTCCCATAGAAAACAATGTATAGCAGAATCCAGGCTTTCCTGACTATCAGGCTGTGCATTATGGGATTTGCAGTCCCAGGAACCAAATGTAATTCTACAAAAGCATACCATAGCGAAAAGGTAAACAAACGGGAGTCAGAAAGGGACTCTAGATGAGTGTTCAAGGTGATTCCCAGGCTACAGACAGTCCCTTTACAGTGCCCCCTAGAGATGGGACGACAGAGTCATAACATCCAGTGGGGATAAAAACTGAATACAAAAAGTGCTGAGCACTCAGTATATCACAAATTGTCCAACTAGAGTTAGGAACTGACTTAGATTTTGGCATAGAGGTTAGGAAATAATGGGATTTATACTTCGGCAGACAGGCTATCCGCCACTGTTGTGACGGAGTAACCTGCCAGCCGAAATGTAAATCAGGCCCTAGGTATTGTTTCTGTTGTGCTTTATTACTATAGGTACTTTACTGAGCCTATGTTTCTTAACTTCTTTACATCAGTTTCAATCACAGAAGTAAAGCTTCTTTTTCATCCCACAAGGATAAATATACTCGAGAGGCCCCAACATGTGTTTTGTCGTATGACGCTATCCCCTTCGACTTAATCAGAGCTTAAATTCTCTCAGAAAACTCTGACTTCAATATTCAGGTCAGTGTAGACTTGCTTAACATCTACAGAAAGGGCCCTTTTCATCATCAAACATATTCTGTCAAGCAGTTCAGGCTGTAGCCAGGTCTAAATAACTCTATGGAATTTGCATGTTAAAAAAGCATTTTGGGAACCCCATTTTTCCCTGCACCCGCTTGATGGAACACCCTGGAACTTTCAAGATAGCAGCTGAAATGAGTTGAGTGGCTAACTAGTTTTTAAAAATGTTGTGATGATTTGACAACCGGCGTCAAAGTTATTGCCAAACAAAAATGCTTTTCCTATGGAATTGGTCCGCAGGTCACCCTATGTTAATTTGGTGTAAATTTGTTCAACAATATTTGAGATATTAAAGGGAAAAGAAATTTGTATATCTAGGGCCAAGGATCCAGGGAGATCTCCTGCTGAGATCTAACTGGCTGCCAACTCTGCAAACAAAAAGGAGCCATTTTGGGACCCGGCTTCACCAAAAGAAACATAAAAAAGAAAAGTCTTGTATGTATACCCTCACCCCCTAGCCTTGGTCTAGGGGTCCCCCAGGACCCCTTCCCCCCAAGACTTAGAAGTATTTTCTTTTTTAATCTTGGCCAAATTTTAGGCTGGACCAGAAGATTTCGATGAGATTATAAAAAAACACAGTCTCCCACTTTTCTCAGTAATAGCCCTGGGGACCACCACCTCCCCAGGACAAAATGTAGCTGATATGCAGGGGGCATGCAGACACCCCCTCAGGCCTCAAGGATCACCACCTCCCTGGAGCATCAAAATAATTAGAATAAGGTGGCCCTGCAGACCCCCCTGGAACCCGCGGACCACGACCTCCTCGGGGCCAAATGTAGCTCATATGTGGGGGGCATGTGGAACCCCCTCAGGCCTCAAGGATCACCACCTCCAAGGGGCAACAAAATAAAAAGAATCAGGGGATCCTGCAGACCCCCATTGGCCCGTGGACCACCACCTCCCTGGGCTATTGATTAAAGATATGCAAGGGGGCTGCACAGACTCCCCCACAGGCCTCAGGGACCACCACCTCCCTGGGGCTAAATAAATGAAATTGGGGGGCCCTCTGGACCCCCGTGGGTCCCGGGGATCACCACCTCCCTGGGGCTATTAAAAAAATAAAAATAAGAGGGGGGCGAGCGGGAGCGTTAAAAAATGCTTGTGGATGCTGGGAATGGAGTTTTCACCTCTTTCCCTGCCCCCTGTCATGTGGGCAGATAAAGAGATGAAAACATTTCTCCTGCATGCAGGTAGCTGCATCCCGCAGATGGCAGGGAGCCAGCTGGGACTGCTGGGGCCTTGAGGCGCCCCTTGCGGTCCACATCTATCACTACTGGGTGCCATAGGTGAGGCCAGGGCACCTAGGATGATGTGGCCAGTCCCTTGGGATGGGGTCCGGGACCACAATTGTCCTAGGGAGGGAGGCTGCATGGCTCTCCTTCTTTTAAATGGCTCTAAGGGGGTCATTACAACATTGGCGGTAAAAGCCGCTTACCGCCATACAGAAGACCACCAGCACACCACGGCGGCCGTGGAAATCCGCCACAGCTATTATGACCCACAGCTCGGAATCCGCCAAAATTCAGACACCCACACAAGTCCGCCACACCAAAGGTCAGTGATAAACTGGCGAAAACAAAACCTCCACCGCCACGCCAACAGAAATACTCCCACACTATCACGACCCACGAATCTACTCGGCGGTCTTTCAACCGTAGTATTCCATTGGCGGTACACACCGCCGCGCTCAAAATACACACACATTTACAAAACACAGCCACATTGGACAAATCGAGATTACACACACCTGATACACATAAACACACCACTCCCACACACCCAATCCAATATAAAACACAACACCATCACCAACATAACATCCACGCACCCCCACACAACACACCACTAAATATCACCCCACATATCATAACACACACCACCCCACACATCACCCACATCACCCCATGGCACGGCAAAGACACCCCAGGTTCTCTGAGGAGGAGCTCAGGGTCATAGTGGAGGAAATCATCCGGGTAGAGCCACAGCTATTCGGATCACAGGTGCAGCCCACCTCCATAGCTAGGAAGATGGAGCTATGGCGCAGAATAGTGGACAGGGTCAACGCAGTGGGACAGCACCCAAGAAATAGGGATGACATCAGGAAGAGGTGGAACGACCTATGGGGGAAGGTGCATTCTGTGGTATCCAGACACCACCTTGCGGTACAGAGGACTGGCGGTGGACACCCACCTCCTCTCCCACAACTAACAACATGGGAGGAGCAAGTCTTGGCGATTCTGCATCCTGAGGGCCTCCAAGGAGTAGCTGGAGGAATGGACTCTGGTATGTCAAACCTTAACTATTACAACCCCCACCCTACCTGCATGCCATCACATACCCCCACCCTCGCCCTCACCCCATCACTCCAACTCCTCACACATGTCCCACTATCACAAACCACACATCCCAACACAAAGCCCTGCATGCAACACCAAAGCATGGGCACCCATCACTAATGCATGGCCACGGGACATACCCATACACCCCCCTAAACCATCATCATACAAGGTCCCACATAGGAATGCAAGCACATGGGGTACACGGTCACCCACCCATTGCACACCATGGTACACACAGATGCAATAATCATGCTTTTACACCCCTGCAGGACCCCTACCCAATGTCACCGTACAGGAGGGTCCACACATGTCCACACCACCAACAGAAGAGGCCCACAGTGATGACAGCAGCTCTGTCCAACTGGATCTAGACGACCAGCCTGGCCCATCTGGGACCTCGGGACAGTAGGTTCCCCTCACACAGTCACAGGCCACCACAGAGCTACCCCCTCTGGAAACACCAGCACAGCACCCACCCAGCGGGCCCATACCTCTGTCCCCAGGACACGTCAATCAGCAGTGTGTCCACCACTACAGGGAACCCAGGCTAACCCACCACCCCAACAACAACAGGGACCTGGGGGCAGAGGGCACACGGTTCAGGGGACAGAGGCCCAGGAACACAGGGGAACTGGGAGGGTTGCTGTGCGACAGGGGGAGGACAGGCCCAGGGAACCCACTCTCCATGAGGCCCTCTCCAACATCATAGGAGCGTACCATTATTCCCAGGAGACGATGGCAACAGTACTGGCCAAGTTTCAGGAGACCCAGCGGCTGCAGGAGGAACAGTATTTGGGCTTCAGGGAGGAACTCAGAACCATCAATTCCACCCTGGACACCATCGTAGGGGTGCTGAAGGAAGTCCTCAACACCAGGAGGGACACTGTGGCACAACAAGGGGCCCCTGACACTAGCCTGGACGATGAACTGCCCACCACCTCCGCCGGCGCTAGTGGACAGGAGGCACCACCACAGGACCACCACCCCAGCATCCCACCCCCCTGCAGACGGAAAACCACCCCGCAAACAGTCCCTGAGATCCAGGACAAAGACAGAGAATGATGCCAAGACCCCCGCCAAAAAATGAGACCGCCCTGAATGTCATCCTTTTGTCCCACCTTGTCACCCTGTCCATCCTCAAACTGCCCCAGCTCCACTTCCTATGCCCTTTGGACAATGCTGTGAGACTGATAGACTGGACTCTGCCATGGACATTCCTCCACCATCACCCCTCCCCATTTTACAGCACCCTCCAATATTGAGCACTTTAATAAACACCCTTAAAGCACAAAACAATCTGGAGTCTGTCTGTGATTTCGAAATAGTGTATTAGCAATGATAGTGACAAAATGCTCTTTCAATTGTAATGTCAACATACCTATGTCACACAGCTCTAGTCCATGAGGAAACAAAGCAGATGTCACACAGTGGGACCCACATCTGTGAAATCGTAAGGGAGAGTGACAACTCAGTGACCATACACTCGGTGAAAAGGACAGACAGTAGAGAGGTAGCAGTGTTAAAGTACATGTAGTAGGCAGTTTTGTCTTCTTACCTGTATCTCACTGGAAGTATTGCAGGATAACCGAGTTCCTGTTGTCGATGTCCTCTTCTTCTGCTTCCTCGTCTTCACTGTCCACAGGCTTCACAGCTGCCACAACACTTCCATCTGGACCATCCTCCTGCAGAAAAGGCACCTGTTGTCGCAAAGCTAAGTTGTGAAGCATACAGCAGGCCACGATGATCTGGCACACCTTCTTTGGTGAGTAGAATAGGGAACCACCTGTCATATGGAGGCCCCGGAACCTGGCCTTCAGGAGGCCGAAGGACCGCTCTATAACTCTCCTAGTTCGCCCATGGGCCTCATTGTAGCGTTCCTCTGCCCTTGTCCTGGGATTCCTCACTGGGGTCAGTAGCCATGACAGGTTGGGGTAACCAGAGTCACCTGAAAAAGGCGAGGGACAAATGTTAGACACACACTAACCTTTAGGGATATCCCCAGACCCAGACAACTATTCCCACTGATTTTGTTCCAGATGCTCACCTAATAGCCACACCGGTGCATCTGGAGTTGCCCCATCACATAAGGGATGCTCCTATTCCGGAGGATGCAAGCGTCATGCACTGAGCCAGGGAATTTGGCATTCACATGGGAGATGTACTGATCTGCAAAACACACCATCTGCACATTCATCGAATGATAACTCTTCCGGTTTCTGTACACCTGTTCACTCCTGCGGGGGGGACCAAGGCCACATGTGTCCCATCAATGGCACCTATGATGTTAGGGATATGTCCCAGGGCATAGAAGTCACCTTTCACTGTAGGCAAATCCTCCACCTGGGAGAACACGATGTAGCTCCGCATGTGTTTCAGCAGGGCAGACAATACTCTGGACAACACGTTGGAAAACATAGGCTGGGACATCCCTGATGCTATGGCCACTGTTGCTTGAAATGACCCACTTGCAAGGAAATGGAGTACTGACAGCACCTGCACTTGAGGGGGGATTCCTGTGGGATGGCGGATAGCTGACATCAGGTCTGGCTCCTACTAGGCACACAGTTCCAGGATTGTGGCACGATCTAGCCTGTATGTGATGATTACATGTCTTTCCTCCAATGTCCACAGGTCCACCAGCGGTCTGTACACTGGAGGATGCCTCCATCTCCTCACATGTCCCAGCGGACGGTGCCTATGAAGGACAACAACGAGCACACAGAGTCAACCAACTCAGAGGTACGTACACACAGCTTACACAGAACACGATTCATAATCCGAAATAAGCATGTATGAGTGTTGAGGCAAGGCCTAGTTTTGTGTGACACAGTTAAAAATAGAGCCATGTGGGCCTCTGAAATGGTGGCTGCCTGACCTGTAAAGTGGGACAATGGGATATGAGGTAACTGCGCTGGCGTTGTACACCGTCGCGGTAGGCGGTCGAAGACCGCGGCACAATTCTGCATTGGTTAACATTGGACCCTATGGGTCCCAGGAGCCAATGATGATGTGCGCCGGCGGTAATGGTATGCACTGCCGCGGACGTGACTGCCATTTTCTATCTGTTCAATCACTCGATACCTGATCGTCAACAGGAGAGGACCTACACTGCAAGTGCTGCTGTGACCTCAGTCTGGAAGAGACAATGGCTCGTGCGTCTGTGGAAAGTGCCCCTGCCTTCACATCGGAGGAGTTGGAGAAATTGTGGATGGGGTCCTCCCCCAGTACACGCTACTCTACGGTCCTCCAGACAAACAGGTAAGTACACTGGGAGCATGCTGTATGGACTATGCCTGTGTGGTGTGGGGTCGATGAAAGATAGGGGGGGGGGGAGAATGAGGCCGGCATGAAACGACGGTGAGTGCATGTGCCACATGGCAAGGGTAGGGATGCGGGCCAATTACTGTGACGGTGCAGTTGGAAATAACTTCTCTTTTTCCCCTGTACAATTCCTGTAGGTCAGCGCCCACCAGAAGAAGGATATTTGGCGTGCCATCGCCAAGGACGTCCGGACCCTGGGGGTCTATCACAGACGGAGCACCCACTGCTGTAAGAGATGGGAGGACATTTGCCTCTGGAGCAAGAAGACGGTGGAGGCCCAGCTGGGGTTGGCCTCCCAACGTGGGAAGGGTGCCCGTCGCACCATGACCCCCCTGATGTTCAGGATCCTGGCGGTGGCGTACCCGGAGTTGGATGGGCGCTTGAGGGCATCACAGCAGGAACAAGGGGGTGAGTACACTCTCATTCTGCTGATTCAGTGCGGATTGGAGGTGTCTGGGTGGGGGAGGTAGGCTGTGGGTTCCCCTAGGCCAGGGCGAGTGTGCTAGTTAGGTCTCCTTTTTCAGGCAGGCCCTGTGGCACCCCACCCCACTTGGGTACAGTGCCAACTACACCTAGTCAGGCTCCTGTGACATCCATGTGTGCAGATGTCGGCCATAGCCTTGTAGGCCATGTCCCAGGGATTGAATAGTGGACCCCAAGTGCGCGGCATAGTGCAGGGGGCTTCTGTGACTGTCGTGTCCGCCAACGGTAGCTGTAATGCATTCACTCACCATGTCTTTCTTCTGTCGCCCCCCCTCCCTTTTTGTGGTCTCCCTGTTCTTGTGTGCATTAGCATCATCAGGTGGAGGAGCAGTGGCACCGGAGCAGGAGGGAGCTGCATCCCACATGGCCCTGGAGGGCGACACTACGGAGTCGGATTACACCAGTGGGACGGAGGGCGAGGGGAGCTTCACGGCGGGGACAGGAGCTGACACCAGTGATACGGACTAGTCCTCTGATGGGAGCTCCCTTGTGGTGGCGGGCCCATCTGTGCCCCCCCATCTACAGGTACAGCCGCCACCCCCCTTCCAGCACCGCCCTCCCAGCAGCCCCTCAGCCTTTGCCCCGTGCTCGCTCACCCAGGAGGGTGGGCATCACCTTCGCCCCAGGCACCTCAGGCCCTGCCCCAGTCACCCCTGCTGCCCTCAGTGAGGAGGCTATTGACCTCCTCAGGTCCCTCGCTGTTGGGCAGTCTACCATTTTGAATGCCATCCAGGGTGTAGAGAGGCAGTTGCAACAGACAAATGCATTCCTGGAGGGCATTCATTCTGGCCAGGCAGCCCTTCAGCGAGCTTTTCAGACTCTGGCCTCAGCACTGATAGCGGCCATTGTCCATGTCTCTAGCCTCCCTCCTCCAACTTCCTCTACCCAGACCCACACCCCTGTACCTCAGCCTATTCCAAGCACACCATCAGACCAGCATGCACACACCCCAACACACAAGGGAAGCTCAGGCAAACATAAGCACCACACATCCCACAGGCACTCACGCAAACATCACACACATGTAGACATAGCAACATCCACTGCCTCCACTGTGTCCCCCTCTTCCTCGTCTCCCTCCTCCCTCCTAGTCTTGTCTCCACTCACACCTGCATGCACTACATCTACAGCCACTACTTCATTCACCACCACACCCGCTCACGTGCAGTCACCACCCCCACTACAATTCACACATCCCCTGTGTCCTCTCCCAGTGTGTCTGTGACGCCACCTCCCAAGGTACACAAACGCAGGCACACACCCACCCAACAGCCATCCACCTCACGACAGCCTCCAGCACATGCACCTTCACCCAAAGTCACCGAACGTACACCTCCTACAACCACAACCTCTTCCTCCACTCCCAAATCCTCTCCAGCTACCCGTCCCAGTCTTCCCAAGAAACTTTTCCTGTCCACCCTTGACCTCTTTCCCTCACCTCCCCCACCCCGTCAGTCCCCTAGGGCCCGACTCTCTAGGTCCCAACCTAGCACCTCAGCCACGACATCGGCGGGATCAGTGGTGCCAGTAGTCACCGGATTCTAGAGTGCACCAGGCAGCAGGGCAGCCAGTGTGGCAAGGAGTCACAGCACGGAGAGTCCCCCACCTGTCAAGCATCAAAAGTTGGCCAGGGGGGGAGTGGGAAGACACCAGCCACCAAAGCCGCTCCCAGGGGTACAGGTGGGAGTGTGGAGTCAGCTGCGACACCTTCCAAGGTGGGGAAGGGGCACAAGAAACCCGGCAAGTCTGGGAAGATCGGCACTGCGGAGAAGACCGCCATCAGCCCTGCTGGCCAGGAGGCCACCGCCATCAGCCCCGCTGCACAGGAGGCCACCGCCAGCACCAGCCTCACTGCCCAGGAGGCCACCGCCATCAGCCCCGCTGCCCAGGAGGCCACCGCCATCAGCCCCACTGCCCAGGAGGCCACCGCCATCAGCTCTGCTGGCCAGGATGCGACCGCCAGCAGCAGCCCCGCTGGCCCAGACAGGACCGCCAGCACCAGCTCCGCTGGCCAGGATGCGATTGCCAGCAGCAGCCCCGCTGGCCCAGACAGGACCGCCAGCACCAGCCCCACAGGCCCAGACAGGACTGCCAGCACCAGCCCCGCAGGCCCAGACAGGACCGCCAGCAGCAGCCCCTCAGGCCCAGACAGGACCGCCAGCAGCTGAGTCGCTGCCAAGGACACCGCCGCCACAAGCACCACTGCAATGGACACCGCCGCCACAAGCACCGCTGCCAAGGACCCTGCCGCCACAAGCACTGCTGCAATGGACACCCCCGAAACAAGCACCGCTGCCAAGGACCCCGCCACCACAAGCACCGCTGCAATGGACACCACCGCCACAAGCACCGCTGGCCCATGAGCGCCAAGAGCACTGACGCTACTGAGTCTGCCACGAGCAGGATGAAGCACTCTGGGCATAAAGCCACCCCCAGAACCAGTGGAGATTTACATCCACTACCTCTGTCCTTGGCAGGATGAAGCACTCTGGGCACAATAGCCCCTCCAGAACCAGTGGAGATTTACATCCACTACCTCTGTCCTTGGCAGGATGAAGCACTCTGGGCACAAAGCTCCCTCTAGAACCAGTGGAGACAGGCATCCACTACCTCTGTCCTTGGCAGGATGAAGCACTCTGGGCACAAAGCCCCCTCCAGAACCAGTGGAGAGATACATCCACTACCTCTGTCCTTGGCAGGATGAAGCACTCTGGGCACAAAGCCCCCTCCAGAACCAGTGGAGACAGGCATCCACTACCTCTGTCCTTGGCAGGATGAAGCACTCTGGGCAGAAAGCCCCCTCCAGAACCAGTGGAGAGATACATCTACTACCTCTGTCCTTGGCAGGATGTAGCACTCTGGGCAGAAAGCCCCCCCCAGAACCAGTGGAGACTGTTATCCACTTGAGAGACTGTGGCTTTACATTCCCCAGGATTGAACAGTGGGCAAACCACCCACTGTAGAGACTTGAGAGACTGTGGCTTTGCACTCCCTAGGATTGAACAGTGGGCAAAACCACCCACTGTAGAGACTTGAGTGACTGTTGCTTTGCACTCCCCAGGATTGAACAGTGGGCAACCCACCCACTGTAGAGACTTGAGAGACTGTGGCTTTGCACTCCCCAGGATTGAACAGTGGGCATGTGGCCCCCTCATGGATTTAGCGTCGTGCACTCATCCGGCTGAGGTGCCCCCCTTTCCCCTCCCCCTGAGGTGCCTGTTTTATTTCTATCTGATGCCCCTGCAGTGTTCTCTCCGTCATGTTCGGGTACCTTGTGTGGGCCTCGCCCATGCAGTGTTGGCCCAGTGCTCCACGGACTTAAATGAAGCAATACCTGGACTTCTATTCTTGGTGTATATATGTGCTAATAGTATATATATATATATTTTTGCGTACTGGATTTTAATAGATTACAATGGTTACACTCATTTCCTTTTGTCTTTGCATTCTTCCAGGGGGGTTGGGGGATGTAACTGTGATGTATCAATATGTATTAGTGTGTGTGTTGTCGTGGGTGAGGGTGGGGGTGGGGGTGTTGCGTGTTGCGTGTGTGTGTGTCCCTGTTTTTTCCCTCTCCCCTCCCCTGTGTCGTAGGTGCAGTACTCACCGTGGTCTTCGCCGCCGGCGTTCGTGCCCCTGGTAGAGAAGCAATAAGATGAAAGCTGGAAAAATGTGAAGCTCTGGTTCCATGGCGTCCTGGTTCCTCATGGGGTGTGTTGAGGTGAGCGTTTTCCCTTCGAAGTCCTGTTTCCGCCGTGTTTTTGTTCGCAGTGAATCCGCCCCGGAAAAGGTGGCGGATTGGTAGGTTGTGATACTGTGGGCGGTACATTGTCTTCCACCTGTCTGTTGGCGGTGACCGCCGCGCTGTTTGTTTGTACCGCCGTGGCAGTCGGAGTGTTAAAGTGGCTGTCTATGTTGGCGGTTTCCACCACGGTCGTAAATCTCCATTTTTTTTATCGCCGGCCTGTTGGCGGTCTTACTGCCGCTTCAACACCGACCGCCAGGGTTGTAATGACCACCTAAGTGTTTTTTGGGGCTGGGAGGGCAGTGTGGCCCCCTAGGTGTTTTTAATTTATTGCCACAGAGAGGTGGTCCCCCAGGCCTTGGGGTGGGGCCCTTTTGACCCCCCCATCAATTTATTTAAAGAAGCCCAGTGGAGATGGTTGTACACGGCCCCAGAGGGTCCAGGCAGTCCCCCTAATTATTTTTAATTTGTTTCCCCAGGGAGGCGTGATCCCAAAGGCCCAGCTGGGGTCCGCGTAGACCCGTAACAATTTCTTTTAGGTAGCCCTGGGAAAATGATGGTCCCTGGGGCCCGGGTCAGCTGTGTGGCCCCCAACAATTTTAATTGGTATCCCCGGCAAGGTGGTGGTCCTGAGGCCTCGGGGGTCTGTATGGCCCCCCTACATTTTTTATTAGGTACCCCCATGGAAGTTGTGGTCCCTGGAGGGGTCCACATAGCCCCTGACAAACTTTGTTGTAGGCAGAACAGGGGAGGTGGTGTGTGGCATGGGGTTGGGGAATTATAGGGGGTTTGCCGAAGGCCATGGGTGGTGTGGGTTTGGGTGGTTATCTGATTTGCTGCCAATACTTCAACCAGGAAGTGTTGGCAGCCATTTTGGGACTAGGAGTCAGCAGAGTCCCAAATAAACCCCTAAAAATAAAGAAAAGGGGGCAGGGTAGGAATACCCTGACCTGCTACGCCTGGTGCTGGGGTCCCCAAGGGACCCCGTCATGGCCAAAAAGCATTAGGTTGAATTTTTTCCTGAAAAACTACAGAGGATCCACAGATCCTGGGGGGAAAAAAAAAAAACACAAGCATGGTCTCTTGCGCGTGCTTTAAGTTTAGTCCCCAGGTGGGCCAGGTCCCAGGGTCATGCCAATGAATAGGATTTTAGGAGGTGGGGCTGCATGCCACACCCCTCCTCAGGCTTTAAGGAGCCCCGGGGACCACCACCTCTCTGCAGCTTTAATTAAAATAACTGTCAAGTGGGCAGGAAACCAGATGAAACAATTGTTCTCACAGGCAGGGAGCAGCATTTGCTCCTGCTCCCTGTGTGTGGGAGGAATGCCAGCTCACGCTGGAGGCGGGGAGCTGGCAGGGATTGCGCTGGCATGAGGCTCACCTCACAGTGACCAGCAAAGAAGTAGGCTTATCCATACCAGGATTCAGGTTATCGCAGATTTCTGTATGAAGATGCTCAACGAACAATCACATTAGCCATATGTACCCTTGTTTGGTGGAGAGCGAATTCTTTGTAGTCTTGTCATCTTCTTCACATAAGGATTTATGTTATCAGTATGAATACTCTCAAAGAGCAATCAGATTGCTAAAATTACAGACACACAAGATCATTGGAGACATTGCCTCGGGGTCCTTGACTCAAGTGTAGTGTAGAATATTCACTATAAATTTTACCCAACGAGGTAGCCCTTACTAATTAGCCAGTAGAAGGTATGCCAGTTGGGTAGACATTTTGCACAAAACTGTGGTCTCTTCTAAGCAGGTCATGATCCATTCTGGCAGTGATGCTCATTTCACAGAAGTTAAACCTCAATGGGAAACACATGCAAATATAAACAAAGCAGGTACCCCAGTTGAAGCTCTGCTTCCGTAAAATAAAAATCATCCTAACTTCTTGCTCTTAGTCTTTGCCAAGGCAAAGCAAGTGTCTTTTGTCTGCAGCTCCACCTTGAAAAACTATCTGAAATCTTTGATGGAGGTGAATGCACTGTTGCTCTTTTGGAATACAATATCTTCTGTAGTGACTGTGACAAGTGTTTTTTTGCTGTAATCTCCTGTTGAGAACAGAGCAATTTGGTCTCCCTTTGAACTACTATGAGTATGCAAATGCGCAAAATGACATAGAAGCCCCAACTGTTTGTCCGAAGGCCCTGCATGGTGCGGTGTTGGATACCTATGGGCAGCGAAACCTTGCCATGCATGGTGAGAAACTGGATGCATGCAGGGAGTTGGGTGCAGGGCCTGGCCACAGTCCATGCCCTGTGGTCAATCCCACTCTGCGTTAAAAATAACATAGGAATTCACTGAAGAAAACAAAGGTTACAGGGACGTTATAGTTAGGTTCTGAATTTACATGCACAAAACCATAGAAATTCAGCTGTTATAGTTAAAGTTATTTCAACTAACTGTAACTCGTGTCCTAAGGTAACTATAGCTCGCTTCCTCACCATACACAGCTAGTTACCCCACATTACATCACTGATGACATTTTGCATGGCATCATTGATAATATCACTGCAACATTTGCAAAAACATTATTGATGAGAAAACTATGCATGGCAGGTCGCGAGATATAGTTACTTTAGGGCACAAGTTATAGTTGCTTGAAAGAAGTCTAACTATAATAACTAAATTTCTATGGTTTTGTGTGTGAAACTTCAGAACCTAACTATAACGTCCCTGTAACCTTTGTTTTTTTTCAGTGAGTGAATATATATATATATCCATGACATTGGGTATTATATATTACACTGGCAGCACTTGAGGGGCAGCATCTAGAGTGTGTGATGTACCGTGAAAAGAAATTTAAAGCCAAAAACCAGTACATTTCACAAAAATAGAAGAAGGACTACAAGTTTACTTCAGCTGAGCACACAGAATGACAGCGCTCATCAGCACAGAATTACAGAAGAGGCACTAAGAATATTAATAAAATGCAATTTTTAAAGCCACTGTAATGCCTGTTAATTAAATTGCTTTCTGATAACACCTGCTAACTATCTCTGCTTTGGAGAACCAAACAAATCACCTCCCACCATTTTCAGGCGACCGTCTCTAAAAAAAGTGACAAGAGCTAAATTTACCGAAACCTGCGAGGACAGCTTTTAAAAAACCAGGACTGTCGCAGCAACTCCGGGATGCCTGGTCACCCAAGCGTGACGCACCTGTTCAAAGTATAGCATCATCGCAGTGGTCTTGCAGGCACACTCTCACATCACTTTAAACTCTAGGCAATAGCGTGGCCTAGCCACCGACCATGATGGCACCGCGTGGCTGTAAAAAATCAGAGATGCCGCCAACAAACGTATGCAGTCCACCACCACCCTACACCCTACCCTGGCACCCGGGGGCTCCTGATCCCCTGGTTGACTACCTAGTTCCTGCCAGAGCAGCGCTGAAAGTGGGGGCGAGTGCGACTGTCTGCAGTGGTCCCCGGAAACCCTGCAGTGACAGGGAACGCAGACAAGGCTAGGGGCCGGGCTGAGGTGCGTTTGTTGACTTGCCCTGGCATCAACACTGTTTACCCCGGTTGGGGTTGATTACAGCCCTGTGGCATCAGCGTCATTGCCTACCCGCGCTCCTGGGCAGGCGTGAATTTCTCGACCTGCACTGCCAGGCCTCGCACTGGCCAGGTGGCCTTGGTGCGGCCTGGCATGGGCTGCAGCACGGGCCCGCCTGATCTTCCTTGTGCCCTGTGTTAGTCCCCTCACCCCCAGAGGGGGCGCTCCCATTGCCTCCTGACAGACCCAAGGGCAAAAGGGTAAATTCTGATTTCTGCTGATGCAGCAAGGAAGGTACTGGTGAGTGCATTCCATTATCAGTGCACTGTGGTCTTCGCTGTATGGCAGCTTGAGGTGACTTTACTAGCATCACTATCCATTATTGACAACTCCACAACCCTACATAATTTACTGGCATTGCAGAGCAACGTGCACACGGCCTTTCATACATGATATCTACCTCCTGCGCCCTGGATCAGAGTCTGACTGCTCCCCGTGATGAGTAACCGGCTGGTGCGTGTGGCACTGCGGCCGAGCCTGGTTATGATCTTCCTTAACCATTGGATTGCCTGTACTATACCTGCCATTGCTGCTCTTCACTGACCAGCGGATTTTCATAGTCCGACACAGGATGGGGCAGTGACCCTTAACAGCGCCAAATCTCCATCTCACTCAGCCAGGACCCCCAAGCAACGGGGGCTGGTGAACCGCCTGGTATGGTCTTAGAAGAGGGCACACATTCCACT
Organism: Pleurodeles waltl; assembly: GCF_031143425.1. Taxonomy (NCBI): domain Eukaryota; kingdom Metazoa; phylum Chordata; class Amphibia; order Caudata; family Salamandridae; genus Pleurodeles; species Pleurodeles waltl. The sequence continues at coordinate 604,290,312 of NC_090449.1, forward strand.
CCCCCACTTGAGGGGGCTACAGCAATAAGGGTGGAATTGAAGGCAGGTTTCAAGGCCATAGATACACGTTTTGAAACCCTCACGATGCGGCTGAATGCATTAGTACCTAGAGGAGCACTCCACCAGGCTGGTTGTGGCTGAACAGTGGTTATCAGATGTTGAGGATGGCATGACGGCCCTGGACATGTGTGTGGAGAGAGTCGAGTGATTGTCAAAGACTGTGGCAACTAAAAATTAGGTTCAGGAGGCTCGCTCCTGGAGAAATAATATCCAGATCACAGGAGTGTCTGAATCCACCAATACTGGACCTTTGAGTACCTTTGTTGAACACCTCCTAACAGAGCTATTTGGCAGAGTCTACTTCATTTCCACCTTTGTGGTGGAGAGAGCACGCCGGTCCCTGGGCCCCTGCCCGGTCCCTGAGGCCCCTACCTGTCCGATGATTGCTCGGTATTGAACTATCTGGACTGTGGCGCTGCTCTCCGCCAAGCCCGTGATAAGGCCTGACTGCATTATCAGGAAATGACTCTGTCTCTCTACCCAGACTTCACTCTTGATGGTCCAGGAGCCTAGACGCAAGTATGCAGATGTAAAGAACTTGCTGCAGCATGATGGTCTGCGCTACGGGATGCTTTACCGCATGTCAGCGCAAACACCATGTTTTCAACACCCTGGCAGATGCAGCACTTTTCTGTAAGCAGCAACTTGATTGGCCTGCAGATTGCCTTTGCCCTTCGGGGGACTCCACTTGCCGCTTGCTGGAGGCATCCTGTGGCATCTCGCCAGAGTGAGTGATATTGGCTTAGACGTTGATGGTTTCTTTCTGCATACACTACCGCTCCTCGTCCTGCTGCAGGACTAGGCAAACTGGTTATAACGGATCCTTTCTGAACCGCTCTTCTTTAATCTCTTATCACCAAAGGTGAACTTGCATTGACTATTGTTACTTACTCACCTTTCATATACAACTTGAGTGTCTCCTTGATGGAGCGTTGCTACATCCCCAAGGTGTACTCCGCCTTATTGCTTGTTGTGTTATTGTTGGCTTTAAGGACATCACTAGGGAAATATGTACCTCTGGTGGGTGTGGGTGTGGAGATGGGTGTTGATTTAGTTCCTTTCGATCTTTTTCCTGCTTTTTTTGTGTGTTTTGCATACATGATGAAGAACAGCATGAGCATTGCTCTACTCTTTCTGATACATCACCACACTCATGATACACCGTTCTAAGGGCAACTTTGCTTTTGACATCTCGTGCTACGTGGAACATCAGGGAGCTGGACAATCCCAGGAAAGGTAAACAGGTCCTTTCCTATTTAAATAGGCATGGGATCAAATTTGCCATCCTACAAGAAACTCATGCGGCACCATCTCCAACCTGCGCCTTCGCTTCGCAGTGGGGCAGGGAACGCTATTTTGCCACTTATAGTTCCTATTCTGAGGGGGTGAGCATATTTGTCCACAGGAACCTACCTTTTATGTGCCATGACTCATTGCCTGACCCAGATGGGTGGTACATGATGATACAGGGCTCCTTTGCTGGCGTTCCTCTTCTCCTAGTCAATGTCTACACACCCAACATGGACTCTCCTGAGTTTTTTCGCAGATGGAATGATTCCAGCCTGAACATGTTTTATTAGGTGGAGACTTTAACCTCACTTGCTTCCCACAACTCGACCCCCCTGACACTACTGGGGTTACTAAACCTCATTCTCTTCAGGTAGTGTGCACATTATTGGCAACTTTTCAGCTTACTGATGCCTGGCACCTGTGCAACCCTTCCACTATGGCTTATACTTTCTACTCCAGTAACGTATGCTCCCGAATTGATCATTGGTATGTGACCCTGGGCGCTTCCCTATGGCTTGTTGACATCTTGCATTTGCCCCACACATTATCAGATAATTCCCCAGTGATAGCCACCCTACGCATCCTGACCCAAACTGCCCCATTCCATGCATGGAGCTTACCCACAAATGCACTACAGGATGAGGTGTTACATTCTGAGGTCCGCAACGTTATATCGGAGCACTTTGCTCTTAATGCGGGAACCTTTCAAAAGTATCAAACACTCTGGGACAAATTCAAGGCCTACATCAGAGGGATGTGCATCACCAAGCACGCTGGGGTACTCTGCGCTACTGTAGTGTGGTTAGTTTTACGTATCCTTTGCGCATTAGCTTCAGGCTTTAGGTCTTTGTGCACTTTGCCCTGAATGTATTTTATTCATTTGCTGACAGCTTAGAGCCTCTGTGCACTTTGCTCTAAATGCTTTTTATTAGGCTGCGTACTGTTATTTTTCAAATATCCAGTTCTACGGTGTTGTTTTTTATTCATATCACACTGTTTTGCCTACTTCAGCACTGGAGTTCTCCATAACATATTCACTCTGTCCTTCAGTCAAGGATACAGTCTGGTACATTGCCGATAGACGTGGTAGGAGTTTAGATTTGGCATTCCTGCGTAGGGACATTTTGTGATCACGATGACATGTTAGTTATAAAATCACTTCCTTGTCCCAATACACGGAAGAGGGAGATTCCGACCAGGGAACCACGACTAGACGCTGACTGCCTTGTTGCAGATGCTGAACCAGATCACAGGCCTTTGCTCAGGTATGAGGGCTGATGTCTCCCCAGTGATTCGGAAAGGCAAGCTAGAAGCTTAACATGCTGTGCTCTAAATAGAACAAGCAGAGGGAGAGTAGAAACTGTTAGGCACTATGATAGCTTTGTTCTTATGTTTTACTCTCCTGGTGACTATTTCAATCCTACTATGTTGTATTGTTCTGGTTATTGCGGCTCACGCCTTATTATCTAAAATACAGTCGTTTTATTAAAACATTACATAAAACTTATACTGTCTTTGTCATTTGTATATGAGATCATATTGTAAATGAGAGAGTTGGTTTGGATCTGAGTGACCACGACTTCCCTGAGAAGTTCCAAAGATGTCATGCGCTCGCTGCCTAATAATTTCTTCCCCGTGGGAGAAATGAGGCACTGCTAGTTAGCCGGAGCAAAAACCGGATTTAGGGTGACAAAGTTCCTTACACGTGGGTCAGACTCAGTCCCCCACACCGTTATCGATCCTGCTGCCTAGAAATCCAGTAGTCTCATTTAGGATAATAAGAGCCCACGCGACATGGCGCCGCCAACGATTGGTCTGGCTCTAATATTTGGTCCGACTGACTCTCTCGGTCTCATATATATTTTGACTCCTCGGTTCCGTACGCGGAGACGTCCGTGGGGCTGAGGGTTTCCGCCACCACGGGATAGGTATATCCTATTGCTTAGTGGTTGGTTGTTCAAGCTTGAACTTTGAAAGGAAAAAACCCCGATATTGGTGTGCCTTCTCTGACCTAGAGCTATTTTTTTTTTAACAAATGGCGAATCCTAATGTAGTGAATATAGCAATCGATATTGCGTCACCCGCTCACAGGACATCTGATAGCACAAGGACTGACAGTCCAGGGGGGTCCGGTCACTTTTGTGGTGGACGCCCATGCAGCCTATAGAACAGAACTTTTTTATTCTTGGGTCGTATTTCCGGCAGTTGATGGGGGTACAAATACTTTTCACGAATACACTGTTGCGAATGTCCCTGGACAATACAGGGCTTACGCATACTTAGAGATACCTTTATCTTATCAAGAACACCATAATTGGCTTGATGGCGCCCTCCCACACACAGTAGCACAAGTGAGGTTGGGTCCACTGAGTAATGATGGTCCGACCTGGCCTTTATTGGCTACTTACACACCGTATCCTGCAGTTGCAAATTTGGCAGTGGCTGACGTGTGTCGTTTATATATAGACTTAGCAACTACATACAGAAGACTGGTTCAGTTTGTAATGCAGGCATTAAATACTAATGCAGCGCGTGCTGCTCCGGCTCACCCACAAGCAGTGGTTCCGGGTATCAATCCGGCCACTGTACACTCAGTTATGGGTAAGGTACCGGCTAAACGTGAGGAGACTCCATTTTGACTGGCGCAAAAAATTTATACGCTGGAAGCAGTATTTCCCCATACGGGACCTCAGGATAAACATAGAATATTGACGATGTGTTTGCCGTATGGGATGGTTCCTCGGTGGACCTTTGTAATACCTAGGGCACGGTGTTTGCCGCACTCTACACTACAGCACACGGTACACCGACTTTAGCTAATTTACCGGAAGTGCTTAAACAAATTCAAGATGAATATGGGGCTGCCCCTGCCTTAGATTTGGGCATGCAGTTGATGGGCAATTTTGCCGCAGTTTCGTCTATTATTTTGAGTAATCTCAAGGGAGAGGTGGTAGCACTAGCAGTGCGAATGCGTCTTCGGGACGTTCCGCAGATTAATCAGGAGCGGGAACTTCCGAGAATAATAGCAGAAACATATTCCAGTATTGGTCGCGATAGCCTAGGGGCTAGGCCACAAAAACCCCAATTGCAGGGTAAAAATAATAAAGACAATGCTAAACAGCAGCAACCTGAGGGTACTAAAAAGCGTTGAGAAAAGAAACAGCAAACACCTAAGAAAGATGGGGGACAATCTCCGCAACCGGAGACCCCACAGAATAGGTATAATCTCAGGAATAGGGATAATTTGAAGACTCCTGTTAGATATCAATATACTGATACACGCCAATCTCGTTCTTTTCAGGACTCCTCAGAGAAGAGAAGTGAGAGAGGTGGGCGGTCAGAGCGGAGGACGGAGTACGTGAAACCAAGACAGGATTCACAGCGCTCGGCGGAGGTTTCTGTTAAACAAGAAGAGAAACCGCTGCAACAAAAACAGCAATTTAAAAAGAAGAAAGTGGCAGCAGTCTCAGTTAGACATGCCGCTCCAGAAGAGAGTTCTCTTGACGAACAAGACATGGGCGTTAGCACTGTTAGACAGCGCGGCAGAGGTCACAATAGTTCGCCTGAGTCTTCTAGAGCATCTGGAGGGGAAAGCAACTGATGACTTCATACAAGTCGAAACGGCGGATATGCGAGTCTCTGATCCTGAAAGAGTATATCAAGTGACTCTGCGATTAGAAGGGGACATTGACCGCATTGTACACGCCATCTTTTGGGACCATGTGGTAAAATCATATGATGTTTTGCTGGCCGAACAGGATTGGCCACCTGACTTTGTTCGCGACTGTCCAGTTGGGGAGGAGGTTATTGCACCTTCCTTCTCACCACTTGCTCCGAGAGAACTAGCGGAGTCCTATAGTAAAACATGGGCTCTCGCACAGGCTCCCGCCCTATATAGAAATAACGTGGGGTGGGATAGACAATCACCTTATCATGTAATTCCAATAAAGGGCGAACCTCAGCCACAGCGGCAGTATCCTATCAAATTTGAGGCAAGGGCATCGGTTAGGAAAATTCTTACACAATTGGAGTACCAGGGTGTAATTGAGCCCTGTGTCTCGCCGATGAATAATCCCTTATTTCCGGTTGCTAAACCGGACCATTCATATAGGATAGTGGTGGATTACAGACATTTGAATAGTCATACACGCACATATGCAATACAGAATTCACATAGCGCAGCGCTTATGAATAATATAGTGCGTAAGAAATACAAAACAACGTTAGATATCTCAAATGGATTTTTCTGCCAAAATATAGCGCCCGAAAGTAGGGACTATACCAGTTTCAGTGCGTTTGGCTCTCAGAATTTTTTTTGTAGTTTGCCTCAGGGGTATAAGAATAGCCCAGGACTGTTTTCGGCTCGTGTGACTGAAATGCTGCATGAGTTGGACCCTGAAGCGTTATCATATGTTGATGACATATATTTGACAGACGATGAGATTCTGCAACATCTAAGGCGCGTATCGCGCATTGTTGTGGGGTTTGCTGATATTGGCTATAAGTTTAATTTTAAGAAATCAAAGATTGCCTTCCTCAGTGTCATTTTCCTGGGATATGAGCTGTCGAGTGAGGGCAAGAGCTTAGCGCCACATTTTTTTGAGAAATGTGCTTTATTGCAGCCTCCTAATACGGTTCGGAAGCTCCAGTCATTGTTGGGGTTTCTGAATTTTGGCAGAACTTACATTCCTGATTATGCTACGCGTATAAAACCCTTATACGAACTGATTCGCCGAATTTTTCGAGTAGATTTTGGACGATTGAGCATACACACATACTACGAGAGTTACAGACTGATCTCTTAGCAGTTAAACACTTACACACACGGGACAATAAGACACATTTAGTCATCAGGGTGATACCTGGGGCTGTTGGGTTTACGTATGTCACCTTTAATGAGGGTGAGACAGTCCCGATTGCATACAAGTCCCACTTGTATTCTGCTGCAGAACAACGATTTGCACAGACTGAGAAAATACTCACTGCAGTACAGATGGCTGTGATTAAAGAAAGACCGCTTGCCCAGGGCCAACGCATCATTGTCGTTTCCCCCGATTCCGGCCTTAGAGGCTGTTACAAAAGCGAGTGTTCCTAATTCGAAAGCTTTACACCCGCAATGGATACAATGGGCTACGTCTTTGACAGCCACTGATATAGATTACATATTTGACCCTAAACTGCAGACTCAAGAATTTCTTCAATATGAAATGGAGTACCCAGTCCCTGCTGGCACATTGCCTATTGACCAACATCAGGTGGTCATGTATACCGATGGCTCTGCGCAACCAGCGGTTGGGACTAAACAACAGTATTCTGCTGCATGTGCGGTAGTGAGCGGCACTATGGAGGGGGAAGTGTTCTGGCCCCGACATACTTATACTAAAACTTTGGGAGATTGCACGGCACAGCTGGCTGAGCTCAAAGCTCTATTGTTAGCGTTGGAACACGCGGATCCGGTGACTTTGACCTTGCTGATCTGTGACTCCTACTACTGTGTTCAGTCTTTCAATGAATATCTGCACTATTGGAAGTTGAATGGGTTCAGAGATTCTAAAGGCAACACCATTAAACATTAATTGTTGTGGGGTAAGGTTGCGGATCTGAAAGAAACGCTTCCTAAGGTCCATGTTGTGCATACACTTGGACACCAGCGCGTTGGAATACATGTTGCTGGGAATACTTTGGCTGATGAAGCCGCAAAGTCGGCAGTGGCTGTCGCCACTGTGGCCGCAGTGACTCGTTCGAGTTCCAAACCAGACACGGAGATTTCGGCTGCCATAAAAGCTACGGCTGATGGCACGCCATTTCCTAAAGGATTTCCTTCTAAATATAGTTACTGCTTGAATAGTGCGCTGAATGCTGTTGTTAATATTCCAGGCATTGGTGTACGTGAACTACCAAATAAAATTGAGAGACCTCGATTAATTTCTGCAGCACATGAGGGGGTGGTGTCTGCACATGCTGGTGTGGCTGCCACGATTTCACTTTTACAGGCGCGTTACTGGTGGCCTGGTCTCTATAAAGAGACAAAGCAATATGTCCTTTGTTGTGACGTTTGTCAACAGATTAAAGCTTCGTCGGCTAGACGCCCGCAGGAGACGCCCCTTCTGATTTCAAATAAACCTTTACAGTGTGTATACTTGGATCATTGTGGTCCGCTGACACCAGATAGTGCATACAAATATATATTGGTTGCTGTAGATTCGTGCTCCAGATTTGTGTGGGTATGGCCACAACGCTCGGCTGACGCTCGAACTGTTATTAAAGATTTGCACATCTTTGTCGATACATTTGCAGTTGCGGCTTTTCATTCGGACCTGCTTTTGCCTCTAAGGCATTCAGGGACACCATGGCTTCGTTGGGGGTCCAACTCCAATTCTCGTCTCCATTTCATCCCGAGGGAAATTCTGTCGTGGAGCGTTTAAATCGTGATTTAAAGCAATCCTTATCGGCCAGAGTTATAGGTACAGGTCGTGGTTGGCTAGCCCACCTGTATGGAGTACAGAGAGCACTTAATAACTTGCCTAGAACGTCACTGGGGGGTCGTACTTCATATGAGTGCCTGTTTGGAATGCGAATGTATGTTCCTGATCTAGATGGTCCTGGTGTGGAGGCAGCAGTTACGCCCTTTGACATAAATGATTGTGTCGCTGTTTTGCAGGATGTACAACAATTCCGTGAAGATAACTCTTCTGCAAGTGCTGCCTCCTCAGGAATTAAGGATGAGCCAGTAACACCTACTGGTTGGATACCCAGGATTGGGGATCTAGTGCGTGAAAAGGTCGAAGTAAAGAAAGAATTTGGTCCTTCTTATCGAGCACCTGTCCCGGTGTTAGGGGTAAGCGGCACGAGAACTGTGATTTTACCGCCGCTGCAAGGGGCCAAAGGAAATCGCTTTGTTTCCATTGATAATGTCAAGTTACAACATGTGGCCGATTCTGCACAGCAGACCAAGAGGGACACCCAGTAGTTCCGGAATCCCTCTCACTACTGGGGAAGAAGTCCTGCTGCAGGTGATTTACACCAACGCTGTTTCCTCTCCGAGCTTGGGGAGGGTGGATGATTGTTCCACAGACGACGATTAATTTGGAATCTTTTGATCAAGTTGCTGTACGTTCTACTGAGGTTTCTGAACATGTTGTTTATAGTGTGCCAAGGCGAGAGCCTCCATCTGCTTCTTTGTTCACAGTTGCACCTTTTGCAAGAACTGCCTCTGGCTGCTTCAACGACACTAATGATGCAGTGTCCAGCTCCTCGTCCTCAATGTCTTCTGTCCGAGGTCCACGTAAGCTGCTGTGTTGGCTTAAACGCACAAATTTTGTTTTTCCTTGGAACTATTTGTGGCTTTTAATGGCTGTAATGACTCTTTTTTTGTGGTTGGGATTTGTGGTTACTTTTTTTCTGGTAATACATGGTCATTTTCTTCCTGATCGATCTGACATTGAGCACGTGGAGACTGTGTTAAAACCAAATTTTTCGTCTCATGTGGTTCGAAGAGACTTGTACAATGTAAACATTTCTGCAATACCGATTCCGGATGGGATTGTGTGGGATAAAGTAATGTTTGATATATATGGTCCCACTGAATTGATTCAAATACCGTATGTCCTCAAGTTATCAATGAATGATATTGTTATACCAGGCATTGTTTCTGATGATTGGGATGTGAAGACAGTAGATTCCATGCTAACAGATTTGCAATATTATACTGTCTATGACGATGAAGATGCTTACCAATTTAGAGATAATCATGGTGACATGTTTTGCTACAACTATTATGGACACCACTTTATTCATAAAGCTAGTAGCCCTAAGTCCATAGTTAATTATGTGCAATGGGAACATTGCTCGACTCCTCCACAAGGGAGTTTGAAAACATATTATGATAAATTTGCATATTTTTCTGGGCATAATCAACGAAATGCTAGGTCTTACTATTTTAAGGTTACTCCGTATTCTAATAAGCAAATGTTATTGACCGATACTAAATTACTGTATTCAAATTTGTTTGTATCTAAACTTTCGGTCGAGGGGTATGAATACTGGTTTAAGACTGTTGACTTGAAAAGTGTTTGGGGTATGAAAAATTGGCAGATGCAAGGCAGGGATACATTATTTAGAGCATGTATTATCCCTGTACAGATGATTTTTCTCAATGACACAGTACAACAGACTAGCTGTTTGGGCTTGGCGACAATTAGAGAGTTGAATTTGCCTAGTATACCTGTCCCTTCCAAATTAAACAACTGGCAGCACTATGTGAATGCTACTTTTAGTGAATTTACACATTGGGTCCAGAATGGTACGCTTAACACTTCATCGTTACATCCAGGCGGGTGGTTATTATGGCCCGTAGACACTAATGAGTGTCATCAATGTTTTGTCACCTCTTCAGGGGGGTTCAGGACTAGTAGGGCAGACCCTCGTTACATTTCACCAGAACATGCTGATATTATAACTACATACAGCGTGGGGAAGCTTTGTCAGCAATGGTTGAAGTCATCCACGCTGGATGCAGTTAAGTCACATCTCACGTTGCTGTTTAATGATACTGATTTACAAGATTTTTTGTCAGGTCCCAAGGTACCACGGAAGAAAAGATTTTTATACGAAGTTTATAATGAGATTTGGATGCTTTCACAACAGGAGGCTGCAGCCCGGTTGAGGCAGATTGATCAGGACAATCTGCTGCAGACTTTGTCTGTTGTTGATAATGGCATGCATACCCTTTCTGACCGTGTTTACACGATTGACAGCATTGTTTCCTCTGCTATTGACATTATTAAATCAGACATGTCTTCTTTATATCATGGGCAGAGTCAGACGCGGTCCATCATGCAGCTGGGTTTGACTCTTCAAACCTTGAAGGCGGGTCGCGTTCCATGGCAGCACATTCGTGCCAGAGAGATCTTTATCTCCTTTAATTTGACTCGTCAACAACAGCTGATGGCTAAAAAGGAAGCGACATATGTTATGTTGAATATTGAGAAATTGGAGAAACTGGCTTTCACGGTGGCTGAGATTCTGTCAGCTGAGTGGTTGATTCATGGGGTTATTAATTTGCCTATCTCCACTCTGCAATTTACTTCTTGTTTGAAGCACATTCCGGTGGGTAGATATGAACTATTGGGAGACAGTTACATACACGAGGTGTGGGAGCTTCCCTTTCAATACAGATGTGTTAATGGTTTGAGGGAGGTTTTTCTTAGCGGTAGCGAATGTGAGGCTTCTGTCAGCCATTCCATGGTTTGTAAACAGCTGTCCTTGCACAGAGCCTGTAACGCTTCGATTGCTAACTTAGCTTGTTATCTGAAGGGAGTTCCAGTCCCGGTTATTAAAAACACTTTCCAGGTGCTTTCTAACGGCAGTTACATTGTTCTTAACAGCGAACGCTGCTGTGGCATGCGTGCCGGAATAGTTTACGTTGTCGTTGTCAACAAGGCCGTTACGTGCTGCGGGAATGTGTTGTTTCCCCCCACTCAAATTAGGGAGGTAGCGGACATCTGGCCTCATATTGCTACTTCCAAGGTTAATTTTGACAAGTTGAGTCGGCTGAAAGCTTTATTGTTTCAAAAGCATGTGGCCCTTACATCTGCTAGCGAGACCTACGCACTTCAGGTGGCAAGGTCATCGGCGGAACTACAGTCCCTTTTGAATACTAACTTTCCAAGTCACTTCGGTGAACTTGTGGGACGTATATTTAATGCATCCAGCACTGCTGGTATTGCTCATTTTTTCAAAGCCGTTGGTGTTGGTTTTGCTCACACCTTCTCTTCCATATTCGGTTTGATACCTTCGGCTATACACTCCATTTTCGGAAGCATTTTTGGGGGTTTCCCGATTACTTTGGCTTTGTTGGCTGGAGTCTTGCTATTGTTGCTATTTTTTCGCAATGGCTGTCCCGCCACGACGAGATCCTATATTGCTGCTCCCGTCAGCGCAGCTGTGTCGTGAACGCATGATGCAGCATTTTGGAGCTACACTCCTGGGCCATTTGGAGTGTGACTGGTCTCTGTCATTCAGACCGGTTTTGGATTGTGTGCAACCCGTGTTTCGGTGCCTTTGGTGCTCGTTTGAACATGCACTGGCTTTCTGTCTCTCACTGCAGCGCCGTCCAGTGGTCGATCCTGATCTGTTGATGTTCCCGATTAGGGCTCATTCCCAATCAATCAATCAATCAATCAGAGAACTTATTAAGCGCACTATGTACCCGTCAGGGTTTCGAGGTGCTGAGGGGGGGGGGGGAGGGAGCTGCTAGCGTTCGAAGAGCCAAGTCTTGAGGAGTCTCCTGAAGGTGAGGAAGTCTTGGGTCTGGCGTAGCGAGGTGGGGAGAGAGTTCCAGGTCTTGGCGGCGAGGAAGGAGAAGGATCTGCCACCAGAGGTCTTGCGCTGGATTCGGGGGACGATGGCGAGGGCGAGGTTGGCAGAGCGGAGTTGACGTGTGGGGACGTAAAAGTTGAGTCTGGTGTTGAGGTAAGTGGGTCCGGTGTCGTGTAGAGCCTTGTGAGCGTGGATGAGGAGTTTGAAGGTGATCCTTTTTTCCACGGGGAGCCAGTGGAGGTCTTTCAGGTGGGGGGAGATGTGGCATCGGCGGGGTATGTCGAGGATCAGGCGGGCGGATGCGTTCTGGATGCGCTGGAGTCGTTTGATGTCTTTTGTTGGGATGCCTGTGTAGAGTGCGTTGCCGTAGTCAAGTCTGCTACTGACGAGGGCTTGAGTTACCGTCTTTCTGGTTCCTATTGGAATCCACTTGAAGATTCTGCGGAGCATTCGGAGGGTGTTGTAACAGGAAGAGGAGACGGCGTTGACCTGTTTGGACATGGTGAGAGCGGAGTCGAGGATGAATCCGAGGTTTCTTGTGTGGTTGGCTGGGGTGGGTGGGGGTCCGAGTGCAGTGGGCCACCAGGAGTCGTTCCAGGCCGAGGGGGAGCGTCCGAGGATGAGGACTTCCGTCTTGTCGGAGTTGAGCTTCAGGCGGCTGTTGTTCATCCACTCGGCGATGGATTTTAGTCCCTCGTGGAGGTTGGTTTTGGCGGTGAGAGGGTCTTTGGTCAGGGAGAGGACGAGCTGGGTGTCATCGGCGTAGGAGATGATGCTGAGGTTGTGTTGACGGGCCACTTTTGCAAGGGGGGCCATGTAGACGTTGAACAACGTTGGACTGAGAGAGGAGCCTTGGGGGACGCCGCAGATGAGGTTGGTGGCTTTGGAGCGGAAGGGGGAGAGCCGGACTCTCTGGGTTCTGTCGGAGAGGAAGGATGAGATCCAGTTGAGGCTTTGTCTTGGATGCCGGCTTCGTGGAGACGGGCCAGTAGGGAGCAGTGGCAGACTGTGTCGAAGGCGGCTGATAGGTCAAGGAGGATGAGGGCTGAGGTTTTGCCGTTGTCTATTTGTTGTCTGATGTCATCAGTGGCGGCGAGGAGTGCGGTCTCGGTACTGTGGTTTCGTCTGAATCCAGATTGAGAGGGGTCTAGGATGGAGTTGGCTTCTAGGAAGTGGGCGAGCTGTGCGTTGGCGATCTTCTCGATGACTTTCGCTGGAAAAGGGAGGAGAGAGATCAGTCGGAAGTTTTTGAGATCGTTGGGGTCAGCTTTGGGTTTCTTGAGGAGGGGTTGGATTTCTGCGTGCTTCCAGCTGTCCGGGAAGGTGGCGGTGTTGAAGGAGAGGTTGATGATCTTGCGGAGTATGGGGGCGATGGTGGCGTCGGCTTTGTTGAATGCGTGATGTGGGCATGGGTCCGTGGGAGAGCCTGAGTGGATGGAATTCATGGTTGTTAGGGTTTCGGCGTCGTCCACTTGGGTCCAGGCGGTGAGGCGGCAGGCGTGGGCGTCGTCGTCAGGGGTGGGGTCTGGCGGAGGAGCGGTGTTGAAACTGTCGTGGATGGCTGCGATTTTCTGGTGGAAGAAGGTGGAGAGGTCGTTGCAGAGTTTCTGGGAGGGTGGGACGTCGTTGATGTTGGCGATAGGGTTGGAGAGTTCCTTCACGATGCCGAAGAGTTCTTTGCAATCGTGGGCGTTGTTGTTGAGGCGTTCAGTGAAATGGGCGCGCTTGGCGAGTCGGATCCGTTGGTGGTGATCACGGTTGGCGTCTTTGAGGGTGGCAAGGTTGTCGGGAGTGCGCTCGAGGATCCATTTCTTCTTGAGCTTCTGGCAGGTGCGTTTTGAGGTGGTCAGTTCTTCTGTGAACCAGGCTGTTTTTTTCTTTCCTTGGTTGGTGGTGGGTTTCTTGAGTGGAGCTAAGGTGTTGGCACAGTCGAGGATCCATTGATGGAGGTTGATGGCGGCGGCGCTCGGGTCGTTGGAGTCGGGTGGTGGGTGTTTGACGAGGGAGCTGGTTAGTTGGTCTTTGGTGACTTTTCCCCAGCGGCGGTGAGGTGGTAGAGGGATGCGGTGGTGTTCGGTGTTTTTCTTGAAGGAAAAATGGACGCAGTGATGGTCGGTCCAGTGGAGTTCGGAGGTGTGGCTGAAAGAGATGTGGTTGCTTGAGGTGAAGAGGGGGTCAAGCGTGTGACCGGCGATGTGGGTGGGAGTGTTGACCAGTTGGTGGAGTCCGAAGTTGTGGAGGTTGGTGGTCAGTGAAGCGGTGTTAGCGTCGTTGTTGTTTTCAAGGTGGAAGTTTAGATCTCCCAGGAGGATGTAGTCTGGAGAGGCGAGGGCGTGGGTGCTTACGAGGTCGGAGATGGTGTCGCTGAAAGGGGCTCTTGGTCCTGGAGGGCGGTATATGAGGGTTCCTCTGAGGGTCGTGTTGGGGTCCGTGTGGATCTGGAAGTGGAGGTGTTCGGCTGTCTTGAGAGTGTCGTCCATGTGGGTGTGGACCTTGAGGGTGGATTTGTGGGCGATGGCTATTCCTCCGCCGATTCCGTTGGTTCGATCTCTTCTGGTGATCTTGTATCCGTCCGGTATGGCGATAGCGATGTCAGGGGCCGAAGAGTCGTTCCACAAGGTTTCGGTCAGGAAGGCCACGTCTGGGGCGGTGGTGTCGAGCAAGTCCCAGAGCTCGATGGCGTATTTTCGTGCAGAGCGTGTGTTGAGGAGGATGCAGTGCAGGTGGTTAGTGTTGTTTGTTGCTGGCTTCGTTGTTCTGTTGCAGGAGAAGTTGCAGGTGCGGCAGGAAAAAGGTCCTTTGGTGTGCTTCGGGGTGGCCAGGAAGCACTCTATGGAGGGGCCAGGGTTGAGGGCGAGGAGATCGCTGGCAGAGTATCAGAAGTAGGAGTTGCGGGGGGCGTGAGGACCACGGGGGGGTGGCGCTGGGCGCGGTCCAGGCGCGGACGGGCGCAGACGCGCAAGAGGCGAGGCGCAGAAGAAAACAGAAACCACTTACAGGACGGCGGAATACATGGCACAACGGCTCAAGAGAGCCTCAAACACGCTAGCAGCAGCGTGGGCGGGGGTCAGAGGCAGGAGACAGCAGGTTGGTGCTGCGGACGCGGGGGGCGAGCTCTAGACCTAAAACAGGTCAGAGGTCGCTCACTCGCGACGCGCAGCGCCAGCCATTAAGAAGGGAGGGGGGAGGGAGGAGCAGCTGGGAGGCGGGAGGGAGCGGCGAATGCGGGCGCGAGGGGGGCGGGGCCGCAGGGAGGCAGCGGCAGGGAGCAGAGAGCAAGGGGGAGCGCCCAAGGGGCGAAAAACAACTTAAACAAGGCTCAAGAAAGTCGGGCACAAAATCGGAAAAACAGTCACAAAATACAGTATTGGCACAAACTACAATCGGGGCACAGCAATCAGAGGGGCACAACGGGGGCAGACGCGCAAGAGGCGAGTCGCAGAAGAAAACAGAAACCACTTACAGGACGGCGGAATACACGGCACAACGGCTCAAGAGAGCCTCGAACACGCTAGCAGCAGCGTGGGCGGGGGTCAGAGGCAGGAGACAGCAGGTTGGTGCTGCGGACGCGGGGGGCGAGCTCTAGACCTAAAACAGGTCAGAGGTCGCTCACTCGCGACGCGCAGCGCCAGCCATTAAGAAGGGAGGGGGGAGGGAGGAGCAGCTGGGAGGCGGGAGGCGGGAGGGAGCGGCGAATGGGGGCGCGAGGGGGGCGGGGCCGCAGGGAGGCAGCGGCAGGGAGCGGAGAGCAAGGGGGAGCGCCCAAGGGGCGAAAAACAACTTAAACAAGGCACAAGAAAGTTGGGCACAAAATCGGAAAAACAGTCACAAAATACAGTATTGGCACAAACTACAATCGGGGCACAGCAATCAGAGGGGCACAACGGGGGCAGACGCGCAAGAGGCGAGGCGCAGAAGAAAACAGAAACCACTTACAGGACGGCGGAATACACGGCACAACGGCTCAAGAGAGCCTCGAACACGCTAGCAGCAGCATGGGCGGGGGTCAGAGGCAGGAGACAGCAGGTCGTGGCTGCGGACGCGGGGGGCGAGCTCTAGACCTAAAACAGGTCAGAGGTCGCTCACTCGCGACGCGCAGCGCCAGCCATTAAGAAGGGAGGGGGGAGGGAGGAGCAGCTGGGAGGCGGGAGGCGGGAGGGAGCGGCGAATGGGGGCGCGAGGGGGGCGGGGCCGCAGGGAGGCAGCGGCAGGGAGCGGAGAGCAAGGGGGAGCGCCCAAGGGGCGAAAAACAACTTAAACAAGGCAAAAGAAAGTCGGGCACAAAATCGGAAAAACAGTCACAAAATACAGTATTGGCACAAACTACAATCGGGGCACAGCAATCAGAGGGGCACAACGGGGGCAGACGCGCCAGAGGCGAGGCGCAGAAGAAAACAGAAACCACTTACAGGACGGCGGAATACACGGCACAACGGCTCAAGAGAGCCTCGAACACGCTAGCAGCAGCGTGGGCGGGGGTCAGAGGCAGGAGACAGCAGGTTGGTGCTGCGGACGCGGGGGGCGAGCTCTAGACCTAAAACAGGTCAGAGGTCGCTCACTCGCGACGCGCAGCGCCAGCCATTAAGAAGGGAGGGGGGAGAGAGGAGCAGCTGGAAGGCGGGAGGCGGGAGGGAGCGGCGAATGGGGGCGCGAGGGGGGCGGGGCCGCAGGGAGGCAGCGGCAGGGAGCGGAGAGCAAGGGGGAGCGCCCAAGGGGCGAAAAACAACTTAAACAAGGCACAAGAAAGTCAGGCACAAAATCGGAAAAACAGTCACAAAATACAGTATTGGCACAAAGTACAATCGGAGCACAGCAATCAGAGGGGCACAACGGGGGAAGACGCACAAGAGGCGAGGCGCAGAAGAAAAGAGAAACCACTTACAGGACGGCGGAATACACGGGCCAACGGCTCAAGAGAGCCTCGAACACGCTAGCAGCAGCGTGGGCGGGGGTCAGAGGCAGGAGACAGCAGGTTGGTGCTGCGGACGCGGGGGGCGAGCTCTAGACCTAAAACAGGTCAGAGGTCGCTCACTAGCGACGCGCAGCGCCAGCCATTAAGAAGGGAGGGGGGAGGGAGGAGCAGCTGGGAGGCGGGAGGGAACGGCGAATGGGGGCGCGAGGGGGGCGGGAAGCAGGGAGGCAGCGGCAGGGAGCGGAGAGCAAGGGGGAGCGCCCAAGGGGCGAAAAACAACTTAAACAAGGCACAAGAAAGTCGGGCACAAAATCGGAAAAACAGTCACAAAATACAGTATTGCCACAAACTACAATCGGGGCACAGCAATCAGAGGGGCACAACGGGGGCAGACGCGCAAGAGGCGAGGCGCAGAAGAAAACAGAAACCACTTACAGGACGGCGGAATACACGGCCCAACGGCTCAAGAGAGCCTCGAACACGCTAGCAGCAGCGTGGGCGGGGGTCAGAGGCAGGAGACAGCAGGTTGGTGCTGCGGACGCGGGGGGCGAGCTCTAGACCTAAAACAGGTCAGAGGTCGCTCACTCGCGACGCGCAGCGCCAGCCATTAAGAAGGGAGGGGGGAGGGAGGAGCAGCTGGGAGGCGGGAGGGAGCGGCAAATGGGGGCGCGAGGGGGGCGGGGCGGCAGGGAGGCAGCGGCAGGGAGCAGGGAGCAAGGGGGAGCGCCCAAGGGGCGAAAAACAACTTAAGGTACAAGAAAGTCGGGCACAAAATCGGAAAAACAGTCACAAAATACAGTATTGGCACAAACTACAATCGAGGCACAGCAATCAGAGGGGCACAACGGGGGCAGACGCGCAAGAGGCGAGGCGCAGAAGAAAACAGAAACCACTTACAGGACGGCGGAATACACGGCACAACGGCTCAAGAGAGCCTCGAACACGCTAGCAGCAGCGTGGGCGGGAGTCAGAGGCAAGAGACAGCAGGTTGGTGCTGCGGACGCGGGGGGCGAGCTCTAGACCTAAAACAGGTCAGAGGTCGCTCACTCGCGACGCGCAGCGCCAGCCATTAAGAAGGGAGGGGGGAGGGAGGAGCAGCTGGGAGGCGGGAGGCGGGAGGCGGGAGGGAGCGGCGAATGGGGGCGCGAGGGGGGCGGGGCTGCAGGGAGGCAGCGGCAGGGAGCGGAGAGCAAGGGGGAGCGCCCAAGGGGCAAAAAACAACTTAAACAAGGCACATGAAAGTCGGGCACAAAATCGGAAAAACAGTCACAAAATACAGTATTGCCACAAACTACAATCGGGGCACAGCAATCAGAGGGGCACAACGGGGGCAGACGCGCAAGAGGCGAGGCGCCGAAGAAAACAGAAACCACTTACAGGACGGCGGAATACACGGCCCAACGGCTCAAGAGAGCCTCGAACACGCTAGCAGCAGCGTGGGCGGGGGTCAGAGGCAGGAGACAGCAGGTTGGTGCTGCGGACGCGGGGGGCGAGCTCTAGACCTAAAACAGGTCAGAGGTCGCTCACTCGCGACACGCAGCGCCAGCCATTAAGAAGGGAGGGGGAGGGAGGAGCAGCTGGGAGGCTGGAGGCAGGAGGGAGCGGCGAATGGGGCCGCAGGGAGGCAGCGGCAGGGAGCGGAGAGCAAGGGGGAGTACCCAAGGGGCGAAAAACAACTTAAACAAGGCACAAGAAAGTCGGGCACAAAATCGGAAAAACAGTCACAAAATACAGTATTGGCACAAACTACAATCGGGGCACAGCAATCAGAGGGGCACAACGGGGGCAGACGCGCAAGAGGCGAGGCGCAGAAGAAAACAGAAACCACTTACAGGACGGCGGAATACACGGCACAACGGCTCAAGAGAGCCTCGAACACGCTAGCAGCAGCGTGGGCGGGAGTCAGAGGCAAGAGACAGCAGGTTGGTGCTGCGGACGCGGGGGGCGAGCTCTAGACCTAAAACAGGTCAGAGGTCGCTCACTCGCGACGCGCCGCGCCAGCCATTAAGAAGGGAGGGGGGAGGGAGGAGCAGCTGGGAGGCGGGAGGCGGGAGGCGGGAGGCGGGAGGGAGCGGCGAATGGGGGCGCGAGGGGGGCGGGGCTGCAGGGAGGCAGCGGCAGGGAGCGGAGAGCAAGGGGGAGCGCCCAAGGGGCAAAAAACAACTTAAACAAGGCACATGAAAGTCAGGCACAAAATCGGAAAAACAGTCACAAAATACAGTATTGCCACAAACTACAATCGGGGCACAGCAATCAGAGGGGCACAACGGGGGCAGACGCGCAAGAGGCGAGGCGCAGAAGAAAACAGAAACCACTTACAGGACGGCGGAATACACGGCCCAACGGCTCAAGAGAGCCTCGAACACGCTAGCAGCAGCGTGGGCGGGGGTCAGAGGCAGGAGACAGCAGGTTGGTGCTGCGGACGCGGGGGGCGAGCTCTAGACCTAAAACAGGTCAGAGGTCGCTCACTCGCGACACGCAGCGCCAGCCATTAAGAAGGGAGGGGGAGGGAGGAGCAGCTGGGAGGCTGGAGGCAGGAGGGAGCGGCGAATGGGGCCGCAGGGAGGCAGCGGCAGGGAGCGGAGAGCAAGGGGGAGTACCCAAGGGGCGAAAAACAACTTAAACAAGGCACAAGAAAGTCGGGCACAAAATCGGAAAAACAGTCACAAAATACAGTATTGGCACAAACTACAATCGGGGCACAGCAATCAGAGGGGCACAACGGGGGCAGACGCGCAAGAGGCGAGGCGCAGAAGAAAACAGAAACCACTTACAGGACGGCGGAATACACGGCACAACGGCTCAAGAGAGCCTCGAACACGCTAGCAGCAGCGTGGGCGGGGGTCAGAGGCAGGAGACAGCAGGTTGGTGCTGCGGACGCGGGGGGCGAGCTCTAGACCTAAAACAGGTCAGAGGTCGCTCACTCGCGACGCGCCGCGCCAGCCATTAAGAAGGGAGGGGGGAGGGAGGAGCAGCTGGGAGGCGGGAGGCAGGAGGGAGTGGCGAATGGGGGCGCGAGGGGGGCGGGGCCGCAGGGAGGCAGCGGCAGGGAGCGGAGAGCAAGGGGGAGCGCCCAAGGGGCGAAAAACAACTTAAACAAGGCACAAGAAAGTCGGGCACAAAATCGGAAAAACAGTCACAAAATACAGTATTGTCACAAACTACAATCGGGGCACAGCAGTCAGAGGGGCACAACGGGGGCAGACGCGCAAGAGGTGAGGCGCAGAAGAAAACAGAAACCACTTACAGGACAGCGGAATACACGGCACAACGGCTCAAGGGAGCCTCGAACACGCTAGCAGCAGCGTGGGCGGGGGTCAGAGGCAGGAGACAGCAGGTTGGTGCTGCGGACGCGGGGGCGAGCTCTAGACCTAAAACAGGTCAGAGGTCGCTCACTCGCGACGCGCAGCGCCAGCCATTAAGAAGGGAGGGGAGAGGGAGGAGCAGCTGGGAGGCGGGAGGCGGGAGGGAGCGGCGAATGGGGGCGCGAGGGGGGTGGGGCCGCAGGGAGGCAGCGGCAGGGAGCGGAGAGCAAGGGGGAGCGCCCACGGGGCGAAAAACAACTTAAACAAGGCACAAGAAAGTCGGGCACAAAATCGGAAAAACAGTCACAAAATACAGTATTGGCACAAACTACAATCGGGGCACAGCAATCAGAGGGGCACAACGGGGGCAGACGCGCAGAAGGCGAGGCGCAGAAGAAAACAGAAACCACTTACAGGACGGCGGAATACATGGCACAACGGCTCAAGAGAGCCTCGAACACGCTAGCAGCAGCGTGGGCGGGGGTCAGAGGCAGGAGACAGCAGGTTGGTGCTGCGGACGCGGGGGGCGAGCTCTAGACCTAAAACAGGTCAGAGGTCGCTCACTCGCGACGCGCAGCGCAAGCCATTAAGAAGGGAGGGGGAGGGAGGAGCAGCTGGGAGGCGGGAGGCGGGAGGGAGCGGCGAATGGGGGCGCGAGGGGGGCGGGGCCGCAGGGAGGCAGCGGCAGGGAGCGGAGAGCAAGGGGGAGCGCCCAAGGGGCGAAAAACAACTTAAACAAGGCACAAGAAAGTCGGGCACAAAATCGGAAAAACAGTCACAAAATACAGTATTGGCACAAACTACAATCGGGGCACAGCAATCAGAGGGGCACAACGGGGGCAGACGCGCAAGAGGCGAGGCGCATAAGAAAACAGAAACCACTTACAGGACGGCGGAATATACGGCACAACGGCTCAAGAGAGCCTCGAACACGCTAGCAGCAGCGTGGGCGGGGGTCAGAGGCATGAGACAGCAGGTTGGTACTGCGGACGCGGGGGGCGAGCTCTAGACCTAAAACAGGTCAGAGGTCGCTCACTCGCGACGCGCAGCGCCAGCCATTAAGAAGGGAGGGAGGAGCAGCTGGGAGGCGGGAGGCGGGAGGGAGCGGCGAATGGGGGCGCGAGGGGGGCGGGGCCGCAGGGAGGCAGCGGCAGGGAGCGGAGAGCAAGGGGGAGCGCCCAAGGGGCGAAAAACAACTTAAACAAGGCACAAGAAAGTCGGGCACAAAATCGGAAAAACAGTCACAAAATACAGTATTGGCACAAACTACAATCGGGGCACAGCAATCAGAGGGGCACAACGGGGGCAGACGCGCAAGAGGCGAGGCGCAGAAGAAAACAGAAACCACTTACAGGACGGCGGAATACACGGCACAACGGCTCAAGAGAGCCTCGAACACACTAGCAGCAGCGTGGGCGGGGGTCAGAGGCAGGAGACAGCAGGTTGGTGCTGCGGACGCGGGGGGCGAGCTCTAGACCTAAAACAGGTCAGAGGTCGCTCACTCGCGACGCGCCGCGCCAGCCATTAAGAATGGAGGGGGGAGGGAGGAGCAGCTGGGAGGCGGGAGGCAGGAGGGAGTGGCGAATGGGGGCGCGAGGGGGGCGGGGCCGCAGGGAGGCAGCGGCAGGGAGCGGAGAGCAAGGGGGAGCGCCCAAGGGGCGAAAAACAACTTAAACAAGGCACAAGAAAGTCGGGCACAAAATCGGAAAAACAGTCACAAAATACAGTATTGGCACAAACTACAATCGGGGCACAGCAATCAGAGGGGCACAACGGGGGCAGACGCGCAAGAGGTGAGGCGCAGAAGAAAACAGAAACCACTTACAGGACAGCGGAATACACAGCACAACGGCTCAAGAGAGCCTCGAACACGCTAGCAGCAGCGTGGGCGGGGGTCAGAGGCAGGAGACAGCAGGTTGGTGCTGCGGACGCGGGGGCGAGCTCTAGACCTAAAACAGGTCAGAGGTCGCTCACTCGCGACGCGCAGCGCCAGCCATTAAGAAGGGAGGGGGGAGGGAGGAGCAGCTGGGAGGCGGGAGGCGGGAGGGAGCGGCGAATGGGGGCGCGAGGGGGGTGGGGCCGCAGGGAGGCAGCGGCAGGGAGCGGAGAGCAAGGGGGAGCGCCCACGGGGCGAAAAACAACTTAAACAAGGCACAAGAAAGTCGGGCACAAAATCGGAAAAACAGTCAAAAAATACAGTATTGGCACAAACTACAATCGGGGCACAGCAATCAGACGGGCACAACGGGGGCAGACGCGCAAGAGGCGAGGCGCAGAAGAAAACAGAAACCACTTACAGGACGGCGGAATACACGGCACAACGGCTCAAAAGAGCCTCGAACACGCTAGCAGCAGCGTGGGCGGGGGTCAGAGGCAGGAGACATCAGGTTGGTGCTGCGGACACGGGGGGCGAGCTCTAGACCTAAAACAGGTCAGAGGTCGCTCACTCGCGACGCGCAGCGCCAGCCATTAAGAAGGGAGGGGGGAGGGAGGAGCAGCTGGGAGGCGGGAGGGAGCGGCGAATGCGGGCGCGAGGGGGGCGGGGCCGCAGGGAGGCAGCGGCAGGGAGCAGAGAGCAAGGGGGAGCGCCCAAGGGGCGAAAAACAACTTAAACAAGGCTCAAGAAAGTCGGGCACAAAATCGGAAAAACAGTCACAAAATACAGTATTGGCACAAACTACAATCGGGGCACAGCAATCAGAGGGGCACAACGGGGGCAGACGCGCAAGAGGCGAGTCGCAGAAGAAAACAGAAACCACTTACAGGACGGCGGAATACACGGCACAACGGCTCAAGAGAGCCTCGAACACGCTAGCAGCAGCGTGGGCGGGGGTCAGAGGCAGGAGACAGCAGCTTGGTGCTGCGGACGCGGGGGGCGAGCTCTAGACCTAAAACAGGTCAGAGGTCGCTCACTCGCGACGCGCAGCGCCAGCCATTAAGAAGGGAGGGGGGAGGGAGGAGCAGCTGGGAGGCGGGAGGCGGGAGGGAGCGGCGAATGGGGGTGCGAGGGGGGTGGGGCCGCAGGGAGGCAGCGGCAGGGAGCGGAGAGCAAGGGGGAGCGCCCACGGGGCGAAAAACAACTTAAACAAGGCACAAGAAAGTCGGGCACAAAATCGGAAAAACAGTCACAAAATACAGTATTGGCACAAACTACAATCGGGGCACAGCAATCAGACGGGCACAACGGGGGCAGACGCGCAAGAGGCGAGGCGCAGAAGAAAACAGAAACCACTTACAGGACGGCGGAATACACGGCACAACGGCTCAAAAGAGCCTCGAACACGCTAGCAGCAGCGTGGGCGGGGGTCAGAGGCAGGAGACATCAGGTTGGTGCTGCGGACGCGGGGGCGAGCTCTAGACCTAAAACAGGTCAGAGGTCGCTCACTCGCGACGCGCAGCGCCAGCCATTAAGAAGGGAGGGGGGAGGGAGGAGCAGCTGGGAGGCGGGAGGGAGCGGCGAATGCGGGCGCGAGGGGGGCGGGGCCGCAGGGAGGCAGCGGCAGGGAGCAGAGAGCAAGGGGGAGCGCCCAAGGGGCGAAAAACAACTTAAACAAGGCTCAAGAAAGTCGGGCACAAAATCGGAAAAACAGTCTCAAAATACAGTATTGGCACAAACTACAATCGGGGCACAGCAATCAGAGGGGCACAACGGGGGCAGACGCGCAAGAGGCGAGTCGCAGAAGAAAACAGAAACCACTTACAGGACGGCGGAATACACGGCACAACGGCTCAAGAGAGCCTCGAACACGCTAGCAGCAGCGTGGGCGGGGGTCAGAGGCAGGAGACAGCAGGTTGGTGCTGCGGACGCGGGGGGTGAGCTCTAGACCTAAAACAGGTCAGAGGTCGCTCACTCGCGACGCGCAGCGCCAGCCATTAAGAAGGGAGGGGGGAGGGAGGAGCAGCTGGGAGGCGGGAGGCGGGAGGGAGCGGCGAATGGGGGCGCGAGGGGGGCGGGGCCGCAGGGAGGCAGCGGCAGGGAGCGGAGAGCAAGGGGGAGCGCCCAAGGGGCGAAAAACAACTTAAACAAGGCACAAGAAAGTCGGGCACAAAATCGGAAAAACAGTCACAAAATACAGTATTGGCACAAACTACAATCGGGGCACAGCAATCAGAGGGGCACAACGGGGGCAGACGCGCAAGAGGCGAGGCGCAGAAGAAAACAGAAACCACTTACAGGACGGCGGAATACACGGCACAACGGCTCAAGAGAGCCTCGAACACGCTAGCAGCAGCATGGGCGGGGGTCAGAGGCAGGAGACAGCAGGTCGTGGCTGCGGACGCGGGGGGCGAGCTCTAGACCTAAAACAGGTCAGAGGTCGCTCACTCGCGACGCGCAGCGCCAGCCATTAAGAAGGGAGGGGGGAGGGAGGAGCAGCTGGGAGGCGGGAGGCGGGAGGGAGCGGCGAATGGGGGCGCGAGGGGGGCGGGCCGCAGGGAGACAGCGGCAGGGAGCGGAGAGCAAGGGGGAGCGCCCAAGGGGCGAAAAACAACTTAAACAAGGTACAAGAAAGTCGGGCACAAAATCGGAAAAACAGTCACAAAATACAGTATTGGCACAAACTACAATCGGGGCACAGCAATCAGAGGGGCACAACGGGGGCAGACGCGCAAGAGGCGAGGCGCAGAAGAAAACAGAAACCACTTACAGGACGGTGGAATACACGGCACAACGGCTCAAGAGAGCCTCGAACACGCTAGCAGCAGCGTGGGCGGGGGTCAGAGGCAGGAGACAGCAGGTTGGTGCTGCGGACGCGGGGGGCGAGCTCTAGACCTAAAACAGGTCAGAGGTCGCTCACTCGCGACGCGCAGCGCCAGCCATTAAGAAGGGAGGGGGGAGGGAGGAGCAGCTGGGAGGCGGGAGGCGGGAGGGAGCGGCGAATGGGGGCGCGAGGGGGGCGGGGCCGCAGGGAGGCAGTGGCAGGGAGCGGAGAGCAAGGGGGAGCGCCCAAGGGGCGAAAAACAACTTAAACAAGGCACAAGAAAGTCGGTCACAAAATCGGAAAAACAGTCACAAAATACAGTATTGGCACAAACAACAATCGGGGCACAGCAATCAGAGGGGCACAACGGGGGCAGACGCGCAAGAGGCGAGGCGCAGAAGAAAACAGGAACCACTTACAGGACGGCGGAATACACGGCACAACGGCTCAAGAGAGCCTCGAACACGCTAGCAGCAGCGTGGGCGGGGGTCAGAGGCAGGAGACAGCAGGTTGGTGCTGCAGACGCGGGGGGCGAGCTCTAGACCTAAAACAGGTCAGACGTCGCTCACTCGCGACGTGCAGCACCAGCCATTAAGAAGGGAGGGGGGAGGGAGGAGCAGCTGGGAGGCGGGAGGCGGGAGGGAGCGGCGAATGGGGGCGCGAGGGGGGCGGGGCTGCAGGGAGGCAGCGGCAGGGAGCGGAGAGCAAGGGGGAGCGCCCAAGGGGCGAAAAACAACTTAAACAAGGCACAAGAAAGTCGGGCACAAAATCGGAAAAACAGTCACAAAATACAGTATTGGCACAAACTACAATCGGGGCACAGCAATCAGAGGGGCACAACGGGGGCAGACGCGCAAGAGGCGAGGCGCAGAAGAAAACAGAAACCACTTACAGGACGGCGGAATACACGGCACAACAGCTCAAGAGAGCCTCGAACACGCTAGCAGCAGCGTGGGGGGGGGTCAGAGGCAGGAGACAGCAGGTTGGTGCTGCGGACGTGGGAGGCGAGCTCTAGACCTAAAACAGGTCAGAGGTCGCTCACTCGCGACGCGCAGCGCCAGCCATTAAGAAGGGAGGGGGGAGGGAGGAGCAGCTGGGAGGCGGGAGGCGGGAGGGAGCGGCGAATGGGGGCGCGAGGGGGGCGGGCCGCAGGGAGACAGCGGCAGGGAGCGGAGAGCAAGGGGGAGCGCCCAAGGGGCGAAAAACAACTTAAACAAGGTACAAGAAAGTCGGGCACAAAATCGGAAAAACAGTCACAAAATACAGTATTGGCACAAACTACAATCGGGGCACAGCAATCAGAGGGGCACAACGGGGGCAGACGCGCAAGAGGCGAGGCGCAGAAGAAAACAGAAACCACTTACAGGACGGTGGAATACACGGCACAACGGCTCAAGAGAGCCTCGAACACGCTAGCAGCAGCGTGGGCGGGGGTCAGAGGCAGGAGACAGCAGGTTGGTGCTGCGGACGCGGGGGGCGAGCTCTAGACCTAAAACAGGTCAGAGGTCGCTCACTCGCGACGCGCAGCGCCAGCCATTAAGAAGGGAGGGGGGAGGGAGGAGCAGCTGGGAGGCGGGAGGGAGCGGCGAATGGGGGCGCGAGGGGGGCGGGCCGCAGGGAGGCAGCGGCAGGGAGCGGAGAGCAAGGGGGAGCGCCCAAGGGGCGAAAAACAACTTAAACAAGGCACAAGAAAGTCGGGCACAAAATCGGAAAAACAGTCACAAAATACAGTATTGGCACAAACTACAATCGGGGCACAGCAATCAGAGGGGCACAACGGGGGCAGACGCGCAAGAGGCGAGGCGCAGAAGAAAACAGAAACCACTTACAGGACGGCGGAATACACGGCACAACGGCTCAAGAGAGCCTCGTACACGCTAGCAGCAGCGTGGGCGGGGGTCAGAGGCAGGAGACAGCAGGTTGGTGCTGCGGACGCGGGGGGCGAGCTCTAGACCTAAAACAGGTCAGAGGTCGCTCACTCGCGACGCGCAGCGCCAGCCATTAAGAAGGGAGGGGGGAGGGAGGAGCAGCTGGGAGGCGGGAGGTGGGAGGGAGCGGCAAATGGGGGCGCGAGGGGGGCGGGGCGGCAGGGAGGCAGCGGCAGGGAGCGGAGAGCAAGGGGGAGCGCCCAAGGGGGGAAAACAACTTAAACAAGGTACAAGAAAGTCGGGCACAAAATCGGAAAAACAGTCACAAAATACAGTATTGGCACAAACTCAGAGGCAGGAGACAGCAGGTTGGTGCTGCGGACGCGGGGGGCGAGCTCTAGACCTAAAACAGGTCAGAGGTCGCTCACTCGCGACGCGCAGCGCCAGCCATTAAGAAGGGAGGGGGGAGGGAGGAGCAGCTGGGAGGCGGGAGGCGGGAGGGAGCGGCGAATGGGGGCGCGAGGGGGGCGGGCCGCAGGGAGGCAGCCGCAGGGAGCGGAGAGCAAGGGGGAGCACCCAAGGGGCGAAAAACAACTTAAACAAGGCACAAGAAAGTCGGGCACAAAATCGGAAAAACAGTCACAAAATACAGTATTGGCACAAACTACAATCGGGGCACAGCAATCAGAGGTGCACAACGGGGGCAGACGCGCAAGAGGCGAGGCGCAGAAGAAAACAGAAACCACTTACAGGACGGCGGAATACACGGCACAACGGCTCAAGAGAGCCTCGAACACGCTAGCAGCAGCGTGGGCAGGGGTCAGAGGCAGGAGACAGCAGGTTGGTGCTGCGGACGCAGGGGTGAGCTCTGGACCTAAAACAGGTCAGAGGTCGCTCACTCGCGACGTGCAGCGCCAGCCATTAAGAAGGGAGGGGGGAGGGAGGAGCAGCTGGGAGGCGGGAGGCGGGAGGGAGCGGCGAATGGGGGCGCGAGGGGGGCGGGGCCGCAGGGAGGCAGCCGCAGGGAGCGGAGAGCAAGGGGGAGCACCCAAGGGGCGAAAAACAACTTAAACAAGGCACAAGAAAGTCGGGCACAAAATCGGAAAAACAGTCACAAAATACAGTATTGGCACAAACTACAATCGGGGCACAGCAATCAGAGGTGCACAACGGGGCAGACGCGCAAGAGGCGAGGCGCAGAAGAAAACAGAAACCACTTACAGGACGGCGGAATACACGGCACAACGGCTCAAGAGAGCCTCGAACACGCTAGCAGCAGCGTGGGCGGGGGTCAGAGGCAGGAGACAGCAGGGTGGTGCTGCGGACGCGGGGGGCGAGCTCTAGACCTAAAACAGGTCAGAGGTCGCTCACTCGCGACGCGCAGCGCCAGCCATTAAGAAGGGAGGGGGGAGGGAGGAGCAGCTGGGAGGCGGGAGGGAGCGGCGAATGGGGGCGCGAGGGGGGCGGGCCGCAGGGAGGCAGCGGCAGGGAGCGGAGAGCAAGGGGGAGCGCCCAAGGGGCGAAAAACAACTTAAACAAGGCACAAGAAAGTCGGGCACAAAATCGGAAAAACAGTCACAAAATACAGTATTGGCACAAACTACAATCGGGGCACAGCAATCAGAGGGGCACAACGGGGGCAGACGCGCAAGAGGCGAGGCGCAGAAGAAAACAGAAACCACTTACAGGACGGCGGAATACACGGCACAACGGCTCAAGAGTGCCTCGAACACGCTAGCAGCAGCGTGGGCGGGGGTCAGAGGCAGGAGACAGCAGGTTGGTGCTGCGGACGCGGGGGCGAACTCTAGACCTAAAACAGGTCAGAGGTCACAACCAGACTTGTGCACTACGTTGCGTTTGCTTCGTGAGGCGGTTTATGAGATTCCCTTCCTGGAGGAAGATGGTATTGTCTCTTTCATAGGCCCTGCAGGGGGTGCCGCCCTGAATGGTTTTGGGGCTTTGGAACACACCTGCTTCATGGTACTTTGTGGCGTGGATCTTCCGATATTAACATATATCGAAGTGGAGGAGCTCCTACGTTCTATTGCTTCTATCTGACAATTGGATTTTTTCTCTCTCCTTCAAAATTGACACTATATTGAATTTGGCTTTATCGTCACATGTTTCCTAACTTTATGACTTTGTTGTCTTCTTACCTTGTCGAAAGATATGGTTTTATATATTGTTTATATTTGGGGCATACTTTTATATTATTGGAACCACTTGCTACAGACAAGGGGAGGGTGTAGTGTGGTTAGTTTTACATATCCTTTGCGCATTAGCTTCAGGCTTTAGGCCTTTGTGCACTTTGCCCTGAATGTATTTTATTCATTTGCTGACAGCTTAGAGCCTCTGTGCACTTTGCTCTAAATGCTTTTTATTAGGCTTCGTACTGTTATTTTTCAAATAGCCAGTTCTACGGTGTTGTTTTTTATTCATATCACACTGTTTTGCCTACTTCAGCACTGGAGTTCTCCATAACATATTCACTCTGTGCTTCAGTCAAGGATACAGTCTGGTACATTGCCAATAGACGTGGTAGGAGTTTAGATTTGGCATTCCTGCGTAGGGACATTTTGTGATCACGATGACATGTTAGTTATAAAATCACTTCCTTGTCCCAATACACGGAAGAGGGAGATTCCGACCAGGGAACCACAACTAGACGCTGACTGCCTCGTTGCAGATGCTGAACCAGATCACAGGCCTTTGCTCAGGTATGAGGGCTGATGTCTCCCCAGTGATTCGGAAAGGCAATCTAGAAGCTTAACATGCTGTGCTCTAAATAGAACAAGCAGAGGGAGAGTAGAAACTGTTAGGCACTATGATAGCTTTGTTCTTATGTTTTACTCTCCTGGTGACTATTTCAATCCTACTATGTTGTATTGTTCTGGTTATTGCGGCTCACGCCTTATTATCTAAAATACAGTCATTTTATTAAAACATTACATAAAACTTATACTGTCTTTGTCATTTGTATATGAGATCATATTGTAAATGAGAGAGTTGGTTTGGATCTGAGTGACCACGACTTCCCTGAGAAGTTCCAAAGATGTCATGTGCTCGGCTGCCTAATCATTTCTTCCCCGTGGGAGAAATGAGGCACTGCTAGTTAGCCGGAGCAAAAAACGGATTTAGGGTGACAAAGTTCCTTACACGTGGGTCAGACTCAGTCCCCCACACCGTTATCGATCCTGCTGCCTAGAAATCCACTAGTCTCATTTAGGATAATGAGAGCCCAAGCGACACTACCATGGGTGATGTTGTTCAAATTGAGAACAAACTACATGCTCTGGACCAGCATGCTATATCGGCCCCAACATCTCCCATTTCCACACTGCGAGCCACCTTGATGTGGGACTTTCACGAGGCTATCGATCGAGGCGATATATCTCTGCAAATATGCAGCAGCAAGGCATTACGTGGAGGGCGAGCTACCTGGATGTACACTTGCACGCATGCTGCAACCATATCAGCCTCCTACGTCACCACTCTCTAGATGGAGACGGGGAAAATGGCTACAAGTACTCCTGATATCCTGTCCACTTTCACAAAGAATTAGCAATCTTTATATAGGACACACACATCCTCAACCGCGGCTGAACTAACTGATTATTTGGCTGAAGTCACTATCGGCTAGAAAATGGCCATCAGCAATTCTTGTGCTGCAGAGGTGTTGCTGGCCATTGACTCTCTTGGCAGTACCAGGGCCCCAGGATCGGGCGTTTTACAGGGGCAGTTTATAAGGCATATAAAGAGGTTCTTGTCCCACACATCCTAGAGGTCCATGCTGAGTCCCTCAGATCATGGTATACTCCCACCTTCCATGTGCGAGGCGGTGATTGTATTTCTCCTCAAACCTGGTAAGCCCCCCAGCACTGCACCTCATATCGCCCATTGCCATTGCTCAACCATGACAATAAAATCCTGGCCAAGGTCCTCGCTACGCGCCTGTCCTTACTAAGGGAAACCGTAATTGCCCCTATGCAATCTGGCTTTGTGCCCCCATCAATCCACTTCAACCAATTTGCGTTTTTAGAGCCCTTAATCAAATTTCTCCTGAACACCCCACAGCCGCCATTCTGCTTAATTCAGAAAAGGCATTTGATTCTCTTGAGTGGCCATTTCTTTATGCTGTCTTATACAAACTGTGTATACTACACGGCTTCCAAGACCTCATTGCTCTGCTTTATATGTCCCCCACGGCCTCGATATGGGTAAACAGGGCATTTTCCAACTCATTTCCATTATCTCTTGGCACCCTCCAAGGATTTCCGCTTTCTCCACTCTTATTTATCATCTGCTTGGACCCCTTGGTGCGCTGTTTTCGGGAAATACACCTACATAGGGGACTCCGCTTCCACCATTGTCCCTTTCTTGCTTCCCTTTATGCAAATGACATTCTGCTTTTCTTTGGGGACCCAGCCAGTAATCTCACCCCACTGATTGAGGAGGTTGTCCGCTTCAGCGCTTTCTCTGAATTATTCATTAATCGGAATAAGTCTGAAATATTGCCCCTCACGGAGGCCACTTTACCCCGCCTCCTCCCTTACCCTTTGATCTGAAGGGAAGACTCTACCAAGTACGCTGGTATACAACTTTACAGGTGCAGCGCTGATGTGGTTCAACTATGGCTCGGCGGTCGATAGGCTTGATGCTGAGGTTGAGCGCTAGATTGCCCTGTCTCTGTCCCTTGCCAGGAGAGTTGCCGTTATAAAGATGGTTATTCTTTCACGTCCTCTTTATTTATTCTTAAATATTCCCCTAACCTTAACCAGACATTTCTTGGATCCACTTCATGGTCTCCTTAAGCGATTGGTTTGGGCACGTAAGCGCCCCAGGGGTGCGCTGGTCCACTTTGACACTCCCATTTGAATGCAGGGGCTTTGATGTAGTGGACTTCTATCTTTATTATTTAATTGCTCAAGCACAATTTGATTGTCTGGTACCCTCCTGATAGCAGGTTGCAATACCTCTGACCAGAGCAATCACAATTTCCCTCTGCTTTCCTCTCTGGCCTGTTGCCCAAATTCCTATCTAGAAATCCAGCAGAAATACAGACTCTCCCAACAACCTGATGGGCATGAGCAAAATTGCTCTGCTATCTAGGCTTTGACACCCTTTATTCACCACATAGACCCCTTGTTAACAACGTGTGGCTCACACGCGAGCGGGTGACTCAGTGCACTCTTGCTTCCCTCCACTTATACACAGTTTGCGACTTGTTTGCAGACTCCAAGCTCCGCTCGGCCACAGATGAGACCGATGGGTTTCAAGCCTTTGCACTTGACAGATTTATGCTGCACAGGCTATGTAGTACCTTATGCACTGTTTTGCCCACAAATCCTATGGAACCTAGAGAATTCTCCTGTACAGCTACTGACAATGTGCATTTCATTTCCTGACTGTTTCATTCGTCTCTGCAACTCAGACCCAGCGGGCCTTAAAAGTCGAGGGTCACCTGGAACAGAGTTCTGGGATGCTCCTTGCCAGAAAAAATTTGGTATTACTGCTGCACACAGGTCAAATTAGTATCCAACAACTATTGCCACAAGCTATTACATTTTAAAAACATAAATCGTGCATACAGTACCCCACTTGATCTTACTGGACTAGATCCTACACGGTCCCACCAATGTCTAAAGTGCAGAGCTGATCATGCCGATTTCTTACATCTGTCCTGGCCTTGTCCTGCTATCTTGGTACTGGGACTCCATCTACTCTGCTCTGTCCCATATGATCTGTCAAGATCTTGCCCCTGATCCCCCTGCAGGCCTTGTTGGGCAATGTGAAAATGCTGCTGAGGTTTATATGCGCTTTACAGCTGTGGCACTACTACTCTCCAAGCGCCAGATCGCATTGCACTGGGGCAATGCTGCCCACCCTATCGAGGCGGCATGCCTTTGGGACCTTATCTACTGCCACATTACCAGCGAGCTGTACGCCTCTATGCAATCTCCAGCCTCTTGCCCAAAGGACATATGGCAACATTTAAGGACTTTTCTACAAACCCTAGCATCTGGCCCCTCCGTGGCGGATGGTGGACAATCCCCTCTGTAGTATTGTCACTCCACCTTTGCCCACTAATGGCCTTCAGTGCCCTATGCTGCCCTTCTGTAATGGAACTCGGCCTGTTTTATTCATGTATCAGCATTGATCAGGCTCACTGTAACTGATTGAATTGTTGTGCTTCTGTTCACAATGTTTGTATATTGATGATTGGTGTGCTGTATTTGTTCCTATGAATACAAAAATCCAAAATAAAGGTTAAAGAAAACCTCTACGCCAAAATGGGCTCACATAAGGGGTTGTTTTTCCTTCCTCTTTGGTCTTTTCAGATAAATGCAGCTGCTCACTTTGATATGGTAAACATTTTTTTTAGCTTGCTTTTGTTTTTACAAGATTTTTTAATGTTAGCCAGGACCACAGGAATTATGAGGCAAAGAGTACCAAATTATGCAACAGGCTTGATTTATTGATGCATCAATCAAAGGCAAATTATGTGACATGATGCAGCACATTTTTATAGTAATACCATATTAGTTTGTCATTTTATACATGTTTAGCATCTGGGCCAAGCCTTCATCTCATTAGTACCAGCTTGGCACACACATACATCAATAAGCAACAGAAAGGTAATGAGTAAACGTTTGTAAAGTGTTTTCTACTGCTCAGCACCACACTTTTCAGCATTTTAGTAACATTTGATCTATATAAGCTAGAAGCGAATTATTTTGGGGTAAAATCTGTTGATTATGCAGTTGATGATGGAGCATATGACAAATGTGGCAAATCCACAACTACGCAGAAAATGCCACAATTGCATAATCATATAATTTCAGTAGTTTCTATGTTATACCTCTCATATAAAAGTATTCGGTACCAGCTCCAGAACATTGTGCTACCAGAATATCATGAACAAAATATCAATGAAAAATATAATGAGGGTAAAATTTTATAGGTAAATAAAGATTTACCTCCTGTAACTCCAAATGCATGTACTGTAACGATATATGTATTTTCAAGGTACGTAGATGTGGAGTTAAGGATACTAAATCTGCACTTACCTATCTGCACTTAAACTCTATGGCCCATATTTATACTTTTTGACGCAAGACTGCGTTTGCGCAGTTTTGCGTCAAAGATATATAGCGCCTGCTTGTGCCATTCCAGGACGCCAGGCGGGCATCAAATGTATGGAATGGCACAATCCAACGCAAGGGGTGGGCTAGCATAAAAAAATGACGTTAGCTGGCTGGGGGTTGTGGTATGGGAGAAGTGGGTTTTGCACCAAAAAATTACGTTAGGCTGGTTAGAGGCAAACCAAATGCCTCTAACCAGCCTAGCGTTATTTTCTGATGCAAAACCATCCATACAACATGACACCTGTCTTTGAAAAGACAGGAGTCATGCCTACCACTCCAATGGGCAGCACACAGGACCAGTGTCCCCTGGGCATGGCCATTGCACCCTGTGCGATGCAGGGACCCCCAAATTGGGCCCCCAATGGCACTTTAATGTAAAAAACAAAATACTTACCTACACTTACACTACTTACCTGGGATGGGGTCCCCCATCCTACGGTGTCCCTCTGGTGTGGGTGGGGATGTTCCTGGGGCTTGAGGAGGGCACCTGTGGACCCATTCCATGGTGAATAACCATGGAAATGGGTCCACAGGTCCCTTAACGCCTGTTTTGACCCAGGTGTTAAATAATGGTGCAAAGCTCGCTTTGCACCATTATTTAGCCCCTCCTCCCACCCGTGCATCATTTTAGCGGGGATAAATATGGGGCTATGGGGTAAGCACCATTTTTTAGATGGGAACGCCTACCTTGCATCTCAGGTTCACTCATCTAAAAAATGGTGCTACCTCCAATACTGTGACCTTAGATGTGTCTAATGTCAACATGTAAATATGGAGTTAGTTTTGTGCCGAATTTGCGTAAAACAATGATGCAAATTTGGCACAAATGGGGTATAAATATGCCCCTAAGTTTTATTTAGCATTTCATAAGTCTGCCAAGCAGCACGACGACATATGATACCATCGCTATTCTGACTTTTCAGCCAGCAGCACCTTGCATTGTGAGGTTTGTAATTTCGTTTTTAACTCAATCATTATTATCTCAAAACCACAGTATGCAAAGTGGTGTTGGCGAAAGTACCAGGAACTGGCATTATACATGGCAAGCAGTTACTTTATAACTATGTTTTAAAATTTGACAAAATAGTCTAGTCCTTTTCAAAAATAGTTTGTTTCACGTGTAAAACCAAAATTAAATTCTTCTCACATATTATGTGGTTGTTCACTCTTTCATTCAAATCATGCATTAAAATAAGCATTAGCACAGTGAATTGTTTTGCCTTTTGTACGGGAAAGTATTATGCAGAAATTCCAAAAATGTTTCCCATACACCACATATTTACACTATAGTTCATGGCAAAATTATATCACAGGAGTGTGAGAACAATGCAAACAATAGTACTCGAGTAGCTGCTGTTCGCCACAAATGTGTTTTCATTTTTTTTTGTGCAAAATGAATCCCTGCTTAACTGACACTGCTAAAAATATAGACCTAAATGAGGGCTTTGCAGTGTGCAAAAAGGGGATGGAAGGAGAGGCATGTGTCTAGCCTGTTCATCTAAAGACAAACCTGAGAAAAGAAAATGTGCCTCTACCCTGCTCTTTTTTTGTTATCCTCTTAATTTCCTTTTGTTTTCACTTTCATACCCTCACCCCCCAAGAAATGATCCTCTCACAAGCAAACAAGCACACATTACCTCCCGTCCCTCCCTCGCCTTCCTTTTAACCAATGAGGCCTCCCGCCTCCCCCCTAGACCCTCCCTTCCCCTTTTAAACCCCCCCCCACCCTTATCCCCTCCTGTTCTTTTGTCTAGCCCACGCTAGACGTTTTCTTTTCCCTTTTACCTGCGCGGCGGGGCCTGGAGGTCTACGATGGAGGCACTCCTCGGGACGCGGAGCTCCGCGAGGAGTGCTACAGCTGGTCGCGTCTTTGACGAGCAGCATGGCTGCTCGGGAGGCGTGTACTGGGGGCCGGCTGATGGGGTCAGCCGGCCCTCTGTGGCTGGGGCATCGGTTTCCGGGTTTCCGCGCCGCGGAGCCGCGGGGAACTGAGGGAATATGATTTGTGAGCTCTACAGGTAGGACGGGCGTTCTGCCCGTGGTTTTTATGGTTTTGGACAAAGAATTTGACCTTTTTATGGATTGGTGGATCCCTGTTGGGGGAGGGCCAGGTTCCAATATAGGGGGTGTGAATTTAGGTGAGAGACAGTGTTATTTGGATGTTAAACATGCCTAAAGTTCCGGCGAAAAGACGTAGGTTTGTTTCTTCTTCCTCCTCGGAGGAGGGAGGTGCGGCTGGCGTTTCTACTCCTGAGAGCTCACAGTTACCGGGCAGGGGTACTCCCCTCATGACCAGGTACGCCTGGATTCAATTTTAGCTACTCTGATTGGCAAAACGGCAGCTAATCCGGAGGATTGTGTGCCTACGGATGCCACGGACCGTAAAGTGGATTCAGGTCTTAAAAGGGCATTTGCTGCTGAGAATCTGGCGCTGAGGGCAGGGATTTATTCTGCTTATGCGTCCCAGTCGTTGGTACAAGACTTTGATAAGCGGGCGGTGGCTGTTCAAGAAGGGGCGGAATGTTCAGAGCTCCTGGCTGATGTGTCTTCGGATGTGGTCCGTACTTCGGCTCTGGCATCTGGGGCTTTGATTGGGGCTCGTAGGTCCCTCTGGTTACGTTCCTGGAAGGCTGACCCAGGGGAAAAGGCGGCCTTGTTGAGACTGCCGTTTGAAGGTCGTAGCTTGTTTGTAGGCCAATTGCCATCCATGCTTTCCAAAGCATTTAAGGAACGGAAGCATGCCTTACCTTATAAAGGGGGTTCTACTTCGGCTAAAGGGTGGAAGAAACATTCCCGATCTTCTCCTAATAGGGATGCTAAATCCTTTTCATTTAGGAAACGGCGTTTTCTGCCGCGTTTTTTGCCTAAAAAGTCTGCTCCTGCGGCCCGGGGTGGTTTCGAGAAGGGGTCCTGACATTCACTGTGGGCCTGGCATAGGGCCGGTTGGGGGAAGACTGAGTCACTTTCTTTCAGCTTGGGAGGACAGTGTCAACGATCATTGGGTACTAGACATTGTGGCCAATGGCTATGTCATCGGTTTTGTGGTGGCACCTCCAGATTCAGGGGTACGTCCCACCCCTCTACCTTCAGGGGGGTCACGGAGAAGAGCATTATTGGACGGAGTGCGGGACTTGCTAGTCAAGGGGGCCATTTCCCGTGTTCCGCTGGACGAACGGGGTCAGGGCACTTATTCGGGCTTGTTTCTTGTGCAGAAAGTTTCAGGGGGATTTCGACCGGTGCTCAATCTGAAGGAGGTGAATGCTTGGATCAGGACGATGCATTTCCGCATGCTGTCCATTCAAGCTATTTTTCCATTGGTCAGGCAAGGGGACTTTCTAGTGTCACTGGATCTGCAGGATGCTTACCTGCACGTGCCTGTGGCAAGATCTTCTCAGAAGTTCCTGAGGTTTGCTGTGGGGCAGGAGCACTATCAGTTTTTAGTTCTACCTTTCGGTCTAAAATCTTCTCCTCGAATTTTTACGAAGGTGCTGGCCCCCCTGGTGGTTTTGCTACATTCAGAGGGGGTGTTTCTGCATCCTAATCTGGACGACATCTTGATTCATGCCCAATCACGAGGCCTGTTGCAGAGGCAGGTGGCCCAAGTTCTGGGGGTCCTGCAAAACCACGGGTTTTTAATCAACTGGGAGAAGTCAGATTTAGTTCCGTCCCAGGATCTGGTTTTTCTGGGGGCTCAGTTTCAGACTCTTCTAGGCTTGGTGACGGTGTCAGAAAAAAGGTTGGGTGTACTCCAGGCTTTGATAAAGAAGGTATTGTTACTGTCTGCACCCCGAGCTCTTCTATGGTTGCGTCTGCAGGGTCATTTAGCAACTGTGATATTTCTGGTTCCTTGGGCGCGTTTCCATCTCCTGTGCTTGATGACATGGTTCTTGAGAAGGTGGGCGCCAGGGTCCGGTTCTCTGAGGGACAGGGTTCCGGAGTCCGGATTGATTCGCAGAGAGTTGCAATGGTGGTTAAATGCAGACCATCTGCGGGTAGGGGTTTCTTTGTCACCTCTGAGACCCGTGGTGGTGACTACGGATGCCAGCCTCTCCGTATGGGGTGCGTGGATGGGGTCGACTCAGATTCAGGGGTTTTGGTCCCCTCGGGAGGCGAGTCGGTCGTCGAATTGGCGCGAATTGAGAGCTGTATTACTGACTCTGGTCCATTTCCAGGGTTCCCTGAGGGGAGCGGCGGTTCTGGTTTGGACGGACAACTTAGTGGCCAAGGCTTATTGCAACCGGCAAGGGGGGACCAGGTCGAGGGCTCTGGTCAGTCTAGCCAGGGAGATTTTTGTATGGGCTCAGGAGTGGGTTCCTTCTCTCAGGGCTACGTACGTTCGGGGGGTGGTCGATGTTCGGGCGGATCTACTGAGCAGGGTGATTCCTTCCTCTCAACTTTTCTCCCTCCGGAAGTCTCTGTTTCAGCATCTGGTTCGGCTTTGGGGTCTTCCAGTGCTGGATGTGTTTGCGTCTGCAGAGAATGCGAAGGTGGATCGCTTCTGCTCCCGGTTTCGGTGTCCCCAGGCCTGGGAGGTGGACGGGATGTCATGTCCTTGGCCGAGGGGCCTTTTGTATGCGTTCCCACGGTTTCAACTACTCAGGTCTTTTCTGTTACGGGTGAGGGATCTGGGGTCCAGGGTTATCCTAATTGCGCCACTTTGGCCGAGGGCGATTTGGTTCCCGTTGTTGAGGCTGATGGCAGGCGGAAGGATGTGGCCTCTGCCTATTTGTCTGTCTCCCCTGGAGTTTCCCTGCTTCCCATTTGGGTCATTGAGGAGGTTGCACTTGGCGGCCTGGAAGTTGAACGACGGGGCTTGACGGGGCTGCCTGTGGCTTTGAGTTCTACCTTACTGGCTTCCAGGCGACGTTCCACTTTACTTTCTTATGGGAGACAGTGGAAGGTTTTTTCTTCTTGGTGCTTGAGTCATGAGTTGGATCCTACCTGCGCTTCTATCTTTGAGGTGATGCATTTTCTGCAGGACGGTGCTCATTTGGGGTTGTCGGTGGCATCTCTACGGGTGCAGTGGGCGGCTATTCCGGCATTCAGAGGGCCATGGGGTAATCTTCAGGATGAAGGGCGCTTGATGCCTAGATTTTTTCAAGGTCTTATTAATTTGTTTCCTCGCCCTGTACATTCTTTTCCTTCATGGGATCTTTCTTTGGTTTTGGATGTGTTGACGGATGCCCCTTTTGAACCCACAGGGGGCCTGTGATTTGCACCATCTATCCTTGAAGACGTTCTTTTTGGTAGCCATTACTTCGGCTCGTAGGTTAGGGGAATTGGGGGCATTGGCTTGTTCCTTTCCTTTTTGTAAGATTTTTCAAGATAGGGTGGTTCTGGTTCCGGTTCCTTCCTTTATTCCGAAGGTCAATTCTTTGTTCCAATCTCGTCAGGAGGTCATCCTGCCTGCATTTTGTCCAAATCCCTCCTCAAGGGAGGAGGTCCATTTGCATTTGTTGGATGTACGCAGGGTTTTGTTGGAGTATCTGCGGGTGGTGGCTCCTTTTCGTAAGGGGGTTTCGCTTTTTGTTCATTTTGGTCCGGCACGCAAAGGTGAGAAACCTTCCATGGCTTCCTTGAGTCGGTGGGTGAGATCGTTATTCTGTTGGCCTATTCATTGAAACCAAGGGTATGGCGGCTACGGTGGCGGAGCTTCGGGGGACTTCCGTGGTGGAAATTTGCAGGGCCTCCACTTGGGCTTCTCCTTCGACGTTTGTGCGTCATTACAGGCTGTCGGACTTGGGTAGTTTGGAGTCGGTATTAGGTCACCGAGTCTTATCCTCTATGAGATAATGGGGGTAGGATTTTTGGTGATCTTGGTGCAGGATATTAAATAAAGGTCTTGCAACTCGGTGTCCGTCTCCTGTGTGTTTTCTTGCTATGTCTCATTGGTTAAAAGGAAGGCGAGGGAGGGACGGGAGGTAATGCTTCCATTTTCTTGCGATAATGGCATTACTCCTAGTCCTACTCCCTCGCCTTCCTTTTCCGTTCCCTCCCACCCTCCCAGTACGGACTGTCCGAGTTGCGGCTTGGGCTTGCTTTTTGTACAGGAGGGGATAAGGGTGGGGGGGTTTTAAAAGGGGAAGGGTAGGGTCTAGGGGGGAGGCGGGAGGCCTCGTTGGTTTAAAGGAAGGCGAGGGAGTAGGACTAGGAGTAATGCCATTATCGCAAGAAAATGGAAGCATTACTTCTCTCTTTTAAACCCTCCTTTCCCTCGCAAACTCCAGTTACGTGCCCTTTTCACACTCTAAACTTCATTTCTGTGCCTTCTCAAGATCATCTTCCTCTCTTTTTCACCTGCTTTCTCTCACAAACACTCAGGAGCATATTTAAGAGCCCCTAGCGCCATTGTAATGCCACATTAGTGTCATTTTTTTATGCTAATGTGACGTTACAAGGCCAAAAACACAGCGTCATATTTACTAAGTGGAGCAATGCGTGCATTGCGCCACTTTGTAATCCTTTGTGCTACATTATGCCTATACCAGGCATAATGTATGTAAAGGGGGCGTTCCCCCATTAGGAGGGCCCAAAAAATGGTACAAAGAAATCTAAGAGATTTCTTTGCATCATTTTTGGGGCACTTTTAATGCCAGCTCAGAGCAGGCACTAATGAAGGCTTCCATTGGTGCCAATGGGCCTCTAGGTGCTTTGCTGGATTAGCGTAAAAATTTTTGACGCTAATCCTGCAAAGCGCCGGACTAGCATAAAAAATTATGACCTTAACTACCACCATGGTGTGCCGCATTTTAAATATGGCACACACATGTTGGCGTTATGGGGGCTCTAAGGGGTGCAAGAAAAGTCTCCACTTTTCTTAAATATGCCCCTCCCTTTTGCTTTCTCCCTTACACAGACACACACAGGGGAGGCTGTTTTTATGGCTCCTGATCATCAGTTCAAATGTTAAATGATCATTGTTGAAAATTACACTGATGAAAACAAACCACTGTTTCGCAACTAGGCAATATCAGCTTAGAGTCCTTGCTGATGCAGTCTGAAATAAAAATCCTATGTAGGATTGTAAACTTAAATCAATGTAGTGATGATTTGAAAAGGAAGCATGGATATTTAGTTGTGAAACAAGAACAAAATTGATTTTTTAATCCATTTGGAAACTACTGGAGTTTGTATTGATTCTTTGGTTTATCACACATTGAGAAGTAGCTGTAGTGACGTGGCAGGTCATTGTTATTTAGACCAACTTAGTCACAGCCAAAGTGACTAAGCTCTAGACAGGCACACGAGTGTCAACTACAAAAGGTTTTGAGTGCATCTATTGCACACCAGCCAATTTGAGCCAAATTTACAAGGCCCTTGGCCCCTTAGCGCCACATATGCGGCAACATTTTTGCCACAAATGTGATGCTAACAGGTCACTACCATGGCACCATATTTACAAGGTGGCACAAACTAGGTTTGCGCCACCTTGTAAACTTTTGTACCAAATCATGCACAATATATTCACGATGTACGCAAAGGGGGTGTTCCCTCATTAGAGGGTCGCTAAAAATAGCGCAATGGAATCTACAAGATTCCATTGCACCATTACTAGAGTAATTTTTAACACTTGCTTAAGCAGGCGCTAAAGTGAGGCTCCCATTGATTTCAATGAGCCTCTTAACAGTATACTGGATTAGCGTCATTTTTTTAATGCTAATCCAGAATGGCGTTATAATAGTGTCAAAAAATGATACAATTGCCCCTAACATGCGCCATGGTGTGCCGTATTGTAAATAGTGTGCTACAACGGTGGTGTTAGGGAATGCAAGGGGGCCGCAAGAAAAGTGGCACATCACTAGTGATGCACCACTTTCTTGTAAATATGGTCCATAGTATCTGGGCCTCTGTGCTGCATCTGCTAACAATGTTGAGGGCTGCCACTAGTATGGTGTAATTATAGGCACTGGAATATTGTGGTAATAGAATTCAACATTATGCAGGATAGGTGACTAAATAATGCGTATGAAAAGAAAATTATGCAACTTAAAACACCTCTTTTGTGACAGTATTATTTCCCTGTGTTGTCATTTAATACACCTTAATACTGTCTGGACAAATATTATATTCATTAGTACCAGTTTAACGCCCGAATACAGAAATCAGCAACTGAAAGGCGACTAGTTAATCCTGCAACTATCTGCCCCTGCACGGCTGTAGATATGCTTGTTTTTTAATTATACCACCTGCCACGTTAGCTTTCTCTGCGTCCACAAAGTGCTTAGTCACCTTGATGGTGGTACAGAGCGCTATATAAAATCAATTTAACTAGCCTACTGTTTTGTATGCGTAGCACATACCCTTTACGCAGATATTTACGCTGGAACACTTTGAGTCTAAA
This sequence comes from Pleurodeles waltl, assembly GCF_031143425.1. NCBI lineage: Eukaryota > Metazoa > Chordata > Amphibia > Caudata > Salamandridae > Pleurodeles > Pleurodeles waltl. The sequence continues at coordinate 604,332,253 of NC_090449.1, forward strand.
ATTGTGAAATACCGGGTCTGGGGCTGATTGTATAATGTATTCTCTGTTAGTCCAGACTTTTTTCACGATTTCTTGCCAAGCATGGGTGTGCATACAGATCAGGCTTTGTTTCTTTCCACTTGTCATGAGAATGAAGCGTGCCATCAGCAAGCAGATATTCCACCCGCCCCCACCCCTCCCATTTGAAGCCATTTATCATCTATTTCCCTCATGTCCAGAGTTTGTGCAGCTCTGTTATTGTTGCCTGGCTTGTGTCCAGGGCTACACCAAGCAGCACACGATAATACATCATGAATGGATGAATCGTCTCATTTGTCAACCTATTGTCTGCCCCGTGCATAGGGTCTGGTCGTCTTTAGTCACAGGGAAAGGGTGCGTGAAGCCAGAAAAATTATTCCCCGCATCTGCCCAAAGAAAAGTTTTCTTACTGAGATTTTTATTGCCTTCTCAAATGCTTTCTAACTGAAGCAAAGCCAATCGTGCTATTTTCAGGTTGGCAAGACTGATTTATAAGAGCACTTTTGTGCAGTGTCAAATGATCTGATCGCTGAAACAGGTACAGGATCCTGAGCAGCTGAATCCGGGGTTTACTTTTTGTTGCTTTTTGACATTAGCTGTGGCATACGAGGAGATTTGATCCACACACCATACACTTCTCACATTAAAGTAACCAGATAATTTCATGTCGTCAAGGACATCATTCCCCCGTCTATGATTTTTATTTAACAAACCATGGACTCTGGGAGTTGTAGTTCTGGCATCCTCAAAGGAACCGATTGGGATAATGTTATACTGTAGATCACAAAGATTTACATGTAATATGTGCACAGAAGGCAGGTTGGGGCTGTACAAAGAGCCTTATGGCTAAATATCATTTATTTTAAAGGAAAACTGAAAAAAACTCACATTATAAAATGAATGTTAATTGAATGTAAAAGGCGTGTCTCTTCCTAGTGGCAACAGAAAAGAGAATCATGTGAAAGGCCCTGTAATGTGATGTCATGAGGCCGAAGGTACATGCAGATTAGAGGCCTCAACTGCAGCTGAGAAAAAAAAGAGAGCGACCACTGTTGGGGTACCAAGAGTACCAAGTCGGGTAAGATGGGATCTTCTTTCAGGTTCATGGCAGGGTTATTTTGTGACTAATATTTGGATTTTCTGAAGAAACTGGATAATACCAATGCCTTGCGTTTTCCCCCTATTAACCGGAAACAAATGGTCTCATCCACAAAGTGGAGATGAATCATGACGAGTTCAAATTCTCCACTGTGACGTGTTCTTGGTATAAAAACAACTGGTGACCAGGGAGCTGTACATTGATCACAACGACACCGGATGGACACTGTTGGTGGCTGGACTTGGGGATAAAAAGAGGCCAAAGCTGCACCAGGCGCAGGGGCTCCAAAAAGAAACAGGGCAGGGGTGAGTTCAAGGGGGCGAGGTGAGTGAATAAGTGAAAACTGAACTGGTTACCAAACCAAATTAAAAACTGAATTTAAACCAAACTGAAAACTAATAAAAAACGGACTTGAAATTCCAGTTCACATCCTAATCCTTACATTGTTCATCCCCATACTCTGACCCCCATTATTGATGCCAAACCAATCCGTTTCTTTTTCTCCTTAAGTATATCTTGCCTCCCACTTTCACCTTCTTCTCTTCCTTCTCTAACCCTAACCCTTCTCTGATCTCTTCTTCCCTTCCTTCACCAAATGTTCCAACTCTCCCTGATTCTTTAATTCCTTTACCACCATTTCCTTTCTTTAGAGTTTAATTCCATTTCCTTTCTCCGGACTTCTACACCCTCCTGCCATTCCATATCCTGCAGGCTTTCGACACCTAAGCTGCCTATTCCTCTCTCTTCCCAACACCTTTACACTCCCTTCCATAACCAGCACTTCCCTTACAATACCCACTATTTTCTTCCTGGTCCTCATATTCACTTACATACCCTTTGCATCCCCCTACCTTTCCTCATTCTTTCTTTTCTCCTTTCCCCTTCTTTCCATTCCATCTTCCTTTCTATCTGCTTCCTCAGACTGTACACCCTCCCATATCTTTCTCACATTCAACCTCTTCCCTTCGCTTCACTTCTTTCTCCTTTACCACTACCTCCACTCTTTTCCACCTCCCTTTCATATCGCCCCACCCAACTCTGATTACCCTTTTCTACTGTTCCCATACCTACCCTACCCTTCTCTTTCCTTCCTTCCCCATCTCTCCCCATCTCTTTCCCTACCATCTCTTCTGTTTCCCTTCCATATCTTCTCTTCCAACTCCGTATTCTGTCCCTTGCATACCCTTCTATATCTTCTCCTCTCCTCTCCCCATTCCCTTTCCTTCAAGTCTATCTCTGCTCTCCCCATCCCACTCATCCCATACACTTGAATCCCATTCCCTTTCCTTCTTTCCCTTCCCTTCCCTTCCCTTGCCTTCCCTCCCCTCTCTCTGTCTTCCTTTCCTATTCCCTTCATTTTCTCCTCTAGACTTCTAGCTTCTCCCCTTCCATTCTCTCCCCAATCCTGCTCCTCCTTTCCACTTCCGTTTCCCAGCATTTCCCTTCCCTATGCCTCCACTCCTCTTCCATTCTTTCCTATTACCTCCCCTTGTCTTCCTTTTTCTTCTTTCGTTCCCTATCTCTCCCCCTCTCTCTTTCCCTTACCTCTCTTCCATTTCCATTCAATATCTCCCCTCCTATTCCCCTTCCATCCCTTGCCTTCCCTTTCATTCCTTCCTTCCTTCCTCGCCTCGCCTCACCTCACCGCTACCCTTTACTTTCCTTTCCCCATCACTTTTCACCCCCCTTGACCTATCCTTTATTCTCCCTACTTCCTATCTCTCCTGCGCAGCCCCTGAGGATAGAGGCTAAGTGTTGGCCTCACCCACATGGCCCACAACAACTTGCCAGGCTTGGGTTGTCCAGGGTGCACCTCAACACCCAAATATAGACGTAATGTATGCAGCGCAAGACTGTGACTGTGATAAATGGGAAAAGCATCTTGAGCCACTCATGTATTATTCACTGCCCCCACAAGGAGCATCTCCTACTAACCTTAATGAGTTAATGTGCACATTTCTTTCTGTACTGTGGTGCCCCAATTTGGGCAGGGGCCCCACCAACATGTTTTCAGAATGTTGTGGGGTGCTGCAGAAAGTGCAGCATTCCCTCAGAAAATAGTTATTTAGCGTAATAATGTGTTTCCTGGGGCCTACAAAATGTGACCACAGGAAAGTTTGATGTTTTTAAGCTTTCCCAGGACTGGTGTTTTTGCTCTTCAGTGGAGGATTGTAGGGATTCATCATGGTTGTTTCTATGGCTGAATTATGTGTTCTAAGAAGTGTAAAACAAAAATTCTAACATATGTTTAATGGTCTTTTGTATACAAATGATGTATTTAAAGATTTATGAATAAACATTTTAATGCTGGCTATTAATAGCAAATGCCTTTGAATATGGTTTGGTATCAATGTAGAATGTTAACATGTTATTACCGTTTTATTAGGATGATGACTGCTTGACAAACCAGCAGACTTGCCTTCATATATTGATGTTTTGACCCCATAAAAAACCCAATAGGATGGCCATCTATACTGATGTGGTCATCCTTTGACAAAGCTAATAGGTTTGCCTTTTATATATTGATGTGGTGACACCATTGATAAAGTCAGCAGGCCTGCCTTATTAAAAATGCCACCCCTGATATTGTGAAGTTACATCTGATATAGGTGGAGGTTTCTAGCCCACATTACCTCCTCTGAGAAGGCCTTTGACTGCGCTGCTTCACTACCCTGAGAGAGTCAAGGACTACAATGGTGTACTAGGTGCCCAGCAAGGAGAGAATAAGAAATGTATTACATGTAATAAAAATTTACTTTATGTTAAACCTAAACCCTAGAAATTCACTGAAAAAAAAACAAAAATTAAAGTGATATTCTAGTTAGTTATGATAATAATTTCTTCCTTTACATTTAAAAATAACTTAGAAATTCACTGAAAAACACAAAGGTTAAAGTGTCATTCTTGCAAGGTAAAAAATTCAATTGCAAAATACCATACGTTTAAACTGAAAAACACTATTATATCCAGCTTATAATTTACTGATAAAAATGGTACTCAACTAGTGTGGATGAGCCTTGTGCCCACAAAATGGCGAGATCAAAATACAACATGGAGAGATCAAAAGTTTCCTAGCAAAACAGATCTTTTTTTTGCAATGTGGACAGCTGTGGAAATTGAGCCTGGGCTTGACCGCCAACCAGAGAACTCTCTCAAACTCTGACATTTCTGAACTCTAGATACACAGGGATGATCAGGGTGGCCTTCTTTGCATGCATCTGCCTTCTTTTTTACCCCACATTAGCCTTCAAACCTCAAACTTTGGCAAACAACACACATTTTCTCGTCATTCGATTAGTGAAAGTGCTGAAATCTGCAGGGATACAGAAATGTCCTACCTCCTAGCATTCCTACAATTGTCCTAATAAAAATTGAACTGTACATGTCTGGATGTTGGTCTAGCATATGCGACAAGAACAGATCAAGCCCAAATTCGTGCAAAGTTTGCATGGTGCACAATATGACCCACAACTTTTATCGGGATTCGGAATCCGTATAAGAAATGCAAGTTAAATGTGTGATTTTAGTAAAAATTGACATTTGCAAGGCATTCTGAGTAAGAAAACATAGCAGGATCTATGCAAGTTGCCCCTCCCCTCCCCTCCACAGACTCCTCTGGGTGTTCAGTTTAAAAAAATGTCAGGGAATCCTATTGTTTCCTTGAACATGACTGACTCCGAGCCAAATGACAATACTCTTCCCAGAGCGCATTTTGGAATAGAATTTTATGGGAGGTAGGTAATGTTGACCCTTCTTTGATGTAGAGTCATCTCAAGGGCAGCTCTTGAGAAAACACCTGCAGCACAGTGTTTGTCAGAGAGGCTGGTATCACTGCAGCAAGAAATGTTAATAGCAACAATTCTAATTAGTGCTGCATACAGATTTACCTCTTAGGTAGAGATTCATATTGATTTGGTTAAGGACAATTTTAAGTGGCAGGTTCTGCAAGCAATGTTTATTAAATTATCTCATGCAAATTAAAATGAAGAAATTACTGTTAATAAGATAATTTGAGTATCAGAAAAATGAACCCCTGACTTACAACTTGCGATCTGTAAAGCCACCTCAATGCACCAACCAATTTACAGTCCACTGTCACTCCTTTTACGTACCACACACCAAGCCATTCTTACTGCCAGCTACAGGCCCAACACAACACAATACCTATATCAATAAACCAGCACCATTCATAGGCCCATCACATCCCACCGGATTCAAACACAAATCACACCACCACTTTCTTGGTCATCAGTCATCATATATGCAAACAGACCAGCAGCAAACCCCTATACGCTTACTACAAGCCAATATTCACATATCCTGCCAACCAACATTCTACGCATACTGCCAGCAAACAGCCACACGGACTGCTAGCCAACAGTCATATAAACCACTAGTCAATAGGCATGTGTAACGCAATACGCATGCCACCTGCATATTACAGAATAGGTCAGTGTGATCATCCATTTTCCACTCCTACCTAACCTTCTGCTTTTTACCTAAAAGAGATCCCTATAAAAATGAGCCTAAGGTAATCTTTGACTATCTCTTAAGTCTTCGTCTTACCAGAACCCTGACTAATACCACATGGGTGGCAGATGAACCTTTACTAATGTCTTCCCTTGGCAGTCTGCAGAGACTGAGGAAATATGTATTAATGCACCTTAGGCACACTACCAGTGCTAAATCCATCTCTTTTCAGAGTGTGGAAGTAAGTTGTTGGTGTCTGAGGACATACTTGTCACCCATTCCTCACACTGTGTGAGCATACCTTCTTTTGAAACACTCGGGTAAACCTGCTGGAGCAGCATCTCTGAATGTCCCTAAAGAATACTTGGAGAAAGAAGGAAGACCTGATTTGTAATTTGGAGGCTGGGATACTCCATAACAAGCATGAAGGATAGCCTGTCTACTAAATTACAAGCGTTATTGCGCATTTAAAAAGAGAGACCTGATATCTGCCGTGTTTTGATGGCGTATCCCATCCAAAAAACTCTAAATAAGGGCTTGGGGCAATATGTATCATTATAACAGATTACCTAATTGCAATTCTCTGCGAATCTCAATAAGGAAATTGCTATTCGAATATATGAAACTGCATGAGTTTCATTTAACATTTCCTAATAGGTCGCAGTATAATATTAATGAGGTAGGTTACAATTTGCGACTCATTAGGAAAAATCACAGGGACGGTGGCCTGCTGGGCTCGGGAGACACCATGTCTGTGATTGCTTTTAAATAAACCAATGTTGTTTTTAAATGCAAACATTTTTCCTTAGAGGAAAACAGGATGCATTTAAAAAAAGAAAAAAGAAAAGTTTTCACGCAGTTTGCGGCCACAAAAATGCATTTTGGCATCTATTAATTCCAATTTGCGATTGGGTAACATGTTACTGAATCGCAATTAGGAATTGCGCATTCATATCGATTGGTATTAGGAAGGGGCATGTCAAGGGCGTCCCTTCCTAATACCAAATCACAGTGGTATCTAGGAATTTTTTGTGACTTAAAAGCAGTTGCAAAACGTTCACATTTTACCACCTACTTCAAAGTAAGTTGTAACCCATTCGCAAATGAGAAGGGGTCCCCAAGGGACCCCTTCCCCTTAGTGAATGGTTGCGAAAATGTTTTTCAAGAGCAGAAAGAGGTCCCACGGTCCTCTGCCTACTCTTAAAAAATGAAGGGCCAGATGTATCATTTTATCCAATAGCGATTACCTAATTGCGATATTTTGCGAATCGCAATTAAGTAATTGCTAATGGAATGTATGAAACTCCAGGAGTTTCATACTGTGATTCGCAAGGGCTCACAAATGGACCTATCTCATCAATATTCATGAGGTAGGTTGCAATTTGCGAGCCATTGCGAATGGCTACAATCACAGGGATGGTGGCCTGCTGGGCACAGCAGACCACCATGTCTGTGATTGCTTTTCAAGAAAGCAATCTTTTTTAAAAAATGCAGCCTGTTTTCCCTAACGGAAAACGGGATGCATTTAAAAATGAAAAATGAAAAGTTTCCTTTTCATTTTTTAAGAGTAGGCAGTGGTCCGTGGGACCACTGCCTGCTCTTAAAAAAGTTTTTGCAACCTTTCACAAAGGGGAAGGGGTCCCTTGGGGACCCCTTCCCCTTTGGGATGGGTTACCACCTACTTGAAGTAGGTGGTAACTGCGATTGTTTTGCGACCGCATTCACGGTCACAAAACAATCATACATACCACTGCAATTCGGTATTGGGAAGGTACGCCCTTGACACTCCCCGTCCTAATACCGAATCGGGATGTAGTCGCAAATCCAATTTGCGATTCGGTAACAAGTTACGGAATTGCAAAGTGGACTTGTTACATACCAAAATGCAATTTTACGATTTCAAAAATGTTTAATACATCTGGCCCTTAGTTACTGAATCAAGTAAACTAAGGGTGCCTGAAAGATACCTCCACAAATCATACTTTTTCAAGAATGTCTACACTATGTGATACAATTTCAAGCTTTGGGGTGCAGTGGCGGCCAGCAGCTTTAGGAGGGAGGGGGGCGGGCGGGGCACACACACACACACTCATTCTTTCACACACAGACACGCACGCACGCACATCCATTAACAACACTCATATCATTAAAACATGCATGCATGCACCAAACAATCATTTTAAAACATCACACACACTAATTTTTTCACACACGCATGGACGCACATCCATTAACAACATTCATACCGTTCAAAAATGCACCCACGCACCAAACATTCAATTTGAAACATCACATACATACACACACACACACTTACCTTCGGCCTCCAGGTCCCAGGAGGGTTGGGACTGCTGTGAAGGCAGCAGTCCCAGCCTCGTCACAGAGTGGGATGGGGTCAGTGAGACTACTGACCCCACCCCACTCTGTGACGAAGTGTCACTGATTGACACTCGCCCTGAGCACTTCAGGGCTTAAACTGAAGCGCCCAGGGAGAGTGTCAATTAATGACGCTTTCCTCGTCATCCAGGGGAGGGCCTTGAGGCACCTTTGCTGGGCAGAGGAGGTCACGCCCATAGGAGCTGTGATCTCCTCAGCCCAGCAAAGTTCAGCTCAGGCAGCCATGAGTCTGCGCAAATCCCGCATGTCTGCTCCTGGCTGCCTGACCTGAACATGCACAGTGTCTGTCAGTCTGACCTTTGTTCAGCCTGACAGACACTCTTCATGGGGGGGCAAGAGGTGGGGGGGCGTGGCCCCTCCGCCCTAAAGGACGGGCCACCACTGTTGGGGTGTAACAGGGCAGGATCTGACGGACATGAGGATTAGTAGTGTTTGGTCTCCCACCGATTCCCTTTTGGTAGCAAACTTGACACTTCCAGTAAGGTTGCTGTTTCGTCTCTGTTGCAGGACAAAACTCTGAACTGTGCAGTACAATCAACCTTGAAAGACACTCCAACTCAGAGAAAAAAAGCTCCTGCTTCAGTTCTTACCAGGTGACTACTAACTGTTTTCTCAAAGTCAAGAAAACACATGTTCTATCCAGGAACTGAATGACAATACACAACATAAGAATTGTATGTTGCTATTTGCAGCAGGTGCACACCCAGCTTCTTATACCAGATGCAGGTCTTACAAGCAGCTTTATATAGCTGAAACATTTAGTTGTGCATAACAGCTCTACCAATGTATTTGTTATAATCCAGAATGCAATTAGGCTTCTGGACTACAGCCATCTGACCATGCACAGAGACTTCTGTTGTAGGCGCATCATGTGTGGTGGTCAAGAGATATATTTGCCTGTGATCTTGAAATTTCAGGGCTAGCAGTTCCTCACAGAGCAAAGCACTGCACAGCCCTTTTGCAAGCTTCTTGGTAACCATCTCCACAGGAAAACCGATTATGTTGCTCCTACCTGCACCACAAGCACGTGTTGCCATGGAAAATAACTCCCTGAAAAGTGGAATTGCAGTGTAGAAATGATCTTGATACAAGTGGTGCCCCTAGTTCAACAGGGGAGTCAGATGATCCTATAAACGTTTCCTGAGCTAAAGACTCAGGGTAATCAGGTGATATAATTCTAGAGTACTTCCGTGCAGGTGTAGCCAGCAGAACGCTCACACAGTAGGCACAATTTAATAACATACTGAGCACTATTGGTTTTAATGTACTGCTTAAACAGCAGCCATCACATGAGTAACACCAAGTACTCAGCCACAGTGATGTTCTATCCAACTGTATAAATTTCTTTAAACCAACTGGAAAAGTGAACCAGTGCAAAGGGCAAGCCTGGAAGAGACAATTAAAGTTTGGATGGTCCCTTGGCAGGTCAAATAGTGAACAAAAGTGCAACTTCTCAAACTAAGGTGACAGGGTTAATAAATCAGAAACAACAGCAAAGCTCCCCTAAGTATAGCTGACTTAACAAAATAATATTCAATCCACAATAACACTCTGTCAAATATCAAACTGCCCAATGTAAAAAACTAACATGGATACCACATATATAAATATTACATCTTACTAAATATATATATATATATATATATATATATAACATTTGTATGTTAAACACAGTAAAACAGAACCACAGAGGAATTTAAAACTATCACATCACATCTCCCATAATACATTACTGTCCAGTTATGAACCACATGTTCATGTAAAATGTATTTTAGTGCAGGTAGGTTGTGAAATCTAGATCGGCGATGCTTTTAAGTCAAATAATCTTGTACTAGCCACCTTCTTCAGAACATTAAATTATTTTGATCTTCCATCAGCTGGTGAAGTGCTCTGTTTTATACTCAACACTATGGAGCATAAACAACAGATACTGGAACCTCCACATGTAAAATTACCTTTCATTGTTTCTTTTTATGTCCATACTAACTTGCACATCAGTGGCCTGATTCACAAAGGTAAGCGTACACTTTTGTGTAAGTTTGCCCTTTTTTTGCAATTAACAAACTAGAATCTAATAGTAAGATTATGACTGTGGAGACTCAGCAGTTAGGGCAGAGAACTCAGCACTGAAACAAATCGGACAGGGCTATCTTTTTATGTGCAGAGTTCTCCGCTCTTACTGCAATGTCTTAAACTTACTAACAACTCATACGAAAGGCAAAGACATAGCAAATGTACCTTGTGAATCAGGCCTTCTGTTCTCTGTCACCATAGGTGTGTGCCAACCTAATTCTCAGGTCCATATTCTTGTGGAAATCAAACAGGGGTTTCTGAGGTTTTATTGGTTTTTCACTATTCAGAAGCTTCAAATTACTGTTAATCACATTATTTATTCAATTGCTCATCTCTGGGACATTACTAACAAAAACAATCCTGTCAGTTTCCTTCTTGCCCTTTTCTCTCTAAACATACGTTCTTGCTCTCTCCTTACAGTGCCCAATGAGTTTATTTGGATACCATGTGTCACGTAACTCAATTTTTAGATTTTCTCAATATTTATCATAATATTTCTTGCCATACAATTTTTCCTTAACCTGAGTAATTGCCCAAGGAATGTTTTCTCTTTAGTTCTTAAGGTGGTAACTCTCTCAGTGAAATAGTATGTTCTTATCTGTGGGTTCGATTTATAATGATTTTAAGTGGCCTGCCCCTTCTTTAACTATAATATCTAGACATTCACATTTCGTTCTATTCTTAGTTGAAGTCAAATTTCTATCACCTAGATTCAATCAGGTCATATATTCAGTAAATCTCCTGGGCCTTTCCCAGATAAAAACATTTCATCAATAAAGTGAGACCAGCTTTCTCATTTTCAAAAAATGGTGCCACTTCATTGTAGATATGTTCATTTTCAAATTAACCCACATACAGTCATGTAGAGACATAATAGTCATTGTCTAATTATTGATTTTTATTATTTTTGGATTGTCTCTTTATATTATGTGTTCAATCAATCAATCAGTAGATTTGTAGAGTGCCACTTGTCACTCGTGAGGTTATCCAAGAGCTGGAGGTGCTAGTTTAACTAATTTAACTAATGGAAGATCAAGATAATGTAATGTCCTAAAGAAGGCAGATAGTACAAGATCACCCCCACAAAATGGGTTGATTGCCTAGATTTAACACTCTACAAGCAATGAATAATTTTAGTTGAAAACATTGTTCATATTACTACAGTGCTGTATTATGGGAGATGTGATTGTGTTTATCTGTTTTAATTCTTATGTGGTTATATTTTACTGTGTATAGTAGACATATTATTTTATTAATGAATAATATAGGAAAAGGAGGAAAATATATACATTTAATAAAACATACTATCTATGTATATGATATCCATGTTAGTTTTTTACTGACCAAGCAAGCAGTAAACAATAAAGGGAGAGTAAAGTAATTCCTGTTCAAAGAAACACTTGACAATTATGTAAGTAAGGACATGGAGTAAATTATGATGGGGATCTAATTTAGAGATAACATCAAACTCTAATAATTAGTGGAGTCCTTCTTCTTTCTTCAAGGATAAAGTATCACCATCACTCCAAAGTACTTGAAATAGTGGGTGATTAAGAAGAAGCTGTAGGGGAAAAAACCCAATAACATCATTGCGATAGCACAGGTAAATGACTAAGGTGAGGATATAGTTAGAAGATATATTTACTTCAAATGTTTACATGTTGGGGACATGTTATAAAGTATGTAATGTGCTGGAGGATTACAGTTTGGCCCTAACCTAAGATGGGTCTAAACAATTATTTAGGGCTGGATGTGCTTGAAGTATTATTTCGTTTACATAATGGTCAGACACAACCGGCAAAATGATTAAGGAGGCAAGCCCCTTTATCATTTGAGAGTTCTAAAATGTCAGATGAAAACATAGAATTTAAAAACATTTCTAAAAGTAAGAAAGAAAAAAGGTGTGAATTAGGAGTGACATACACTTGATGTAATATCAGAAAATCCTGAATTCAGAGATCCTTTACTTTGATTCATAAAAAGATATACTCTAAACATGTTAGCAGTAATTTCTGAGTATGGTTCTTTTGGGTGAGTGAGTTAGTCGATGTGGAGTATTACATCAATACCATTGAAAGTAAACAAAATAAATATTAATGTTTGTTGTTTAGTTGGGGGAATGCTTGGTGCACACCTTGGTCATTGTCTAATCTTTGTTTTTATTATTTTTAGATTGTGCCTGTATATTATGTGTTAATATAACTAATGAAAGGTCAAAACAATTTAAAGTCCTGAAGAAGATGGACAGTATAAGACCATCCCACTGAAATTCCATCAGCAGTCCAGATTTCATAATCTAACTGTAATTAACAATTTTACTTCAAATACATGGTTCGTAAGTGTACAGTGATGTATGTTAGAGATGTAATTGTTTTTAATTACTGATGAATGTGTCGGTTTTTAATTCTTCTGTGGTTATCATTTACTCTGTTTAGCATGTGCATGTTTAAATTAATAAATTATGTATAAAAAGGAAAAATACATACATTTAATAAAACATAACTTCTAAATATGTGGTATCTATGTTAGTTTTTTACATTGAATTCATGTTAAAAGAGTGTATTTGTGAGTTGGATGATATTGCTGAAATAACAAACTATCTAAGCAGGGGCAGGGTGCTGGGCATTTGAAGAAGTTGCTGTTCATCATGCCAATAATTAATACATTTATTTATAATTGCCTTTGTGAGGCCACTTTAGGATTGCAGAACACGTGTTGGCGGTGTTCAAAGTGCACATAAAGATTCTTTCATAACTGGAGAATTCATTTGGAATAAATATTGTCAGAACTTCTTTGGAGGATTAAAAGTGCCGCAAATTCCTGACTAAGCGTCATTTTCTCAGATTACCACTCACCTTGCGTGGTATAACGACAATGATATGCAAGGTAGGCGTCCCTTCACAAAAAATTACTCTAGTCTGGAAGCACCATATTTACAAGCTGACGGAAAAATGAGGCATGCATAGGACCGGGTCCAAAAAATGACACTAATTCCAATTATCTTCAGAATTTTAGAGGCTGGTCAGACCAAGCATTAAAAAGAGGCACGTCTATAACTCCGTAAGGGAAACAAACAGAAGGAACACTGGCAAGCAACTGGACAAAATGGACCTGTTACTGTTACAACTTGGCACCCAGAGAAGATGACAGCAATGCCGCCAAGTGCCACCAGCACTACTGCAGCAAACTCAAACACGACCACAGCAGTCACAAAGGCAGTGCAGAAGGAGAGAGAGGATATTTCCCCAACATGCATCCATCCTTTGCCTCAGGGAAAAAGAGGTGATCAGACTCTACAGTCTGAAGTGGGAGTCCATTGTACGGCTGCTCCACCACATTGCTCCTGACATCACTGCAAGAGTGGAAATCCACACAACCATACCTCCCATGACCAGACTCCTGGCTGTCCTATACATGCAGGCCTCAGGAACATTCCAGACCACTGCTACACAAGTGGGTGGTATCTCCCAACCATTCCTTTCTGCCTTTCTCCCTATGGTCCTGGACGCCATCATCTGCCCCACCACATCTGGTTTCCCAATACCCAGCAACTGAAGCAGGAGACCAAGCAAGGATTCTCCAAATTGCTGGGTTCCTGCATGTGCTGGGTGCAATGACTTGCACCCATGTCCAACTTGTCCCTCCTACTGCAAGGAACACCTCTACAGGAACCACAAACATACACACTTAATCAATGTGCAGGCCACTGTGGAACCCCATGGAATATTCTCCAACATCCTTGCAAAATTTCCCTGCAGCGCCCATGATACCTACATCCTCAGACACTCAACTATTAACACACTATTCCAGGTAGTATTATTAGGTAATAGGTAAGCCAGCATACAATTCATAACACACACACTGTCGTAGTTTGGACTCTTCTCTGAGCAAGACTGCCGGTCTCAGGATGACAGTACTTTCGTTTGTAGGTGACTAAGGGGGTCATTCCGACCCTGGCGGTAAAAACCGCCAGGGCCGGGGACCGCGGGAGCACCGCCAACAGGCTGGCGGTGCTCCCTTGGGCATTCTGACGCCGCGGTCAGAAACGGAAAACCGGCGGTGTACCTCCGGTTTTCCGCTGCCCTGGGGATTCCTCCATGGCGGCGCAGCTTGCTGCGCCGCCATGGGGATTCCGACCGCCATCCTGTTCCTGGTGGTTTTGGCCGCCAGGCACAGGATGGCGGTATGGGGTGTCGTGGGGCCTGGGCACTGCAGGGGCCCCCGTAACAGGGCCCCACCAAGATTTTCAGGCCCGTATTTATACTCCGTTTGCGCCGAATTAGCGTCGTTTTTTTCGACGCAAATTCGGCGCAAAACTAACGCCATATTTATACTTTGGCGTTAGACGCGTCTAGCGCCAAAGTATGGGCAAATAGCGTAATTTTTTTGCGTGAATGCCTTCCTTGCGTTAATGAGATGCAAGGAAGGCGATCCCGTCTAAAAAAATGACGGCGACGCAAATGCGTCGTATTTATACTCCCGAGCAAAAATCACGCCCGGGAGTGGTCGGGTCAAAAAACCCCGCATTTGCGCCACTTTTTAACGCCTGGGTCAGGGTAGGCGTTAAGGGGCCTGTGGGCTCAAAATGAGCCCACAGGTGCCCTCCCATGCCCCCAGGCACCCCCCCTGCCACCCTTGCCCACCCCAGGAGGACACCCAATGATGGAGGGACCCATCCCAGGGACATTCAGGTAAGTTCAGGTAAGTATAATTTTTTATTTTTTTAAAAAAAAATTGGTGGCATAGGGGGGCCTTATTTGTGCCCCCCTACATGCCACTATGTCCAATGACCATGCCCAGGGGACATAAGTCCCCTGGGCATGGCAATTGGGCAAGGGGGCATGACTCCTGTCTTTACTAAGACTGGAGTCATTTAAATGGCGTCTGGGCGTCGAAAAAAATGCGGCAAATCGGGTTGAGGCGATTTTTTTGCCTCAACCTGACTTGCCCCATTTTAAGACGCCCTAACGCCATTTTCCCCCTACGCCGGCGCTGCCTGGTCTACGTGGGTTTTTTCCACGCACACCAGGCAGCGCCGGTCTGCTAGCGCCGGCTAACGCCATTCCATAAATACGGCGCCCGCATGGCGCTTCAGAATGGCGTTAGACGGCGCTAAATTTTTTGACGCTAAACTGCGTTAGCGCAGTTTAGCGTCAAAAAGTATAAATATGGGCCCCAGTGTCTGCCATGCAGACACTGAAAATCGTGACGGGTGCAACTGCACCCGTCGCACCCCTTCCACTCCGCCGGCTCCATTCGAAGCCGGCATCCTCATGGAAGGGTGTTTCCCGCTGGGCTGGCGGGCGGCCTTCTGGCGGTCGCCCGCCAGCCCAGCGGGAAACCCAGAATAGCCGCGGCGGTCTTTTGACCGCGCAGCGGTATTCTGGCGGTTCCAGCCAGGCCGGCGGCTTCCGCCGCCGGCCGGGGTCAGAATTACCCCCTAAGTCTTTTCCTACAACTAGTTGTAACTGTTGTACAAACCTTACCGGCTCACTAGCAGTACCTCCCCAGAAACACAATAGTAAAAGCTGATTTGTAGCAGTCGCTTACGCATGGACTCAAAGTAAGATTTCTCAGGGTTGTCGTGGTTAAACGGAAATTACCCTTTTCTCACAGATATATTATGTCTCATACAAACAAAGGCAATAACACAGATGCAGTGAAGTTATAATAGTTTTTATTCAACATAACTGCAATTTGCGATAAGTTGCATGAGCTGCAATGATTAGGATAATGAATATACCAAGCAACAGTATTGTGAAGAAGAGAGTCATTGTTATGAGGACCCCCACCATTTTGCAATATATGAAAGAAATATATATGTATGTATAAGATGGAATATGTCCTAATACCCTAATGAGAATAGGCCTAACCTCCTACCTAAAGGAGAGCTGGGTTTGTTAAACCTAATCTGCCAAAGCCGTGTCCATGAGAGGAGCCCCCAACCCTTGTTACCTTGAAATGAGGTCTCTATCTCAGACTCCGCAGGGACACGAAGACTGGGTCAGCGTCAAGATGACTGCAGCATCGGTATCAGCGATGGTGGCGATGCCCTCTGGTCGGAATCCCTCTGATTATCTGTCTAAACTGTA
The DNA here is from genome assembly GCF_031143425.1 of Pleurodeles waltl. Classification (NCBI taxonomy): domain Eukaryota; kingdom Metazoa; phylum Chordata; class Amphibia; order Caudata; family Salamandridae; genus Pleurodeles; species Pleurodeles waltl. The sequence continues at coordinate 604,348,402 of NC_090449.1, forward strand.
ATGTATTTATACAGATCTACAAGGTCCCCTGACGTAGGTGTAATTCAAAACAATAGATAACAGGCATGCTTGGGACGACAATTAATATCAACAATCCCTCGAAAGTATAGAGAGGGAAAATCCCTAAGTGTGAACACCTACTGTTTGTTTGTCTTTCGTACTTGATCTTGACGCCTTGGCGCAGTGACACTGATAATAAAACTCATAACAAGTGGCCTAACTATAAACAAGGCCGCCATCTTAAAGGAGATAAATAATTAAATGGACTAAGACAGAGCAAGCTAAGTAGGTTAAAAGTCACTAGGTGACGGGGGCACGAGTTTACAAGCCTATGGCTAAGCTAACTCCTGTTATCCCGTTAAAACAAACTAGGATTCAATACAACACTAACCAAACTTGTGGAACAAACAATACATACACCACACTAAACACACATGGACAAGGAAACACAGATGTTTAAACAACAACACATATGTCAAAATGCCACACTACACTGCAATCAATGCACATCACCTTCACATACACCCATTTGTACAAGTTCTTTGCACCACCTGAATGACACTTTACATGACGGACAGGTGGAGCTATGTCCCTTTTACATACAAAAGCTGGGGTCAAACCACTACATGTTTACAGGTTGACAACAAAATACAGATCCTTCTTACATAACACGTGCCTAGGAATAGCTCAGCTATGTGTCCTGCATTGGCCATGCCACTGTCAAACAACTCACATATTGGCAGTGCCCCACATTTACCATGCTGTAGAAACCTGAGGCAGCACCGATATTTAGTGCCACAGAGTGGTGCCATCACCATCTACATATCACCAAAACATACATGATATACTCATTGTGTACACCTTTCCCTTGTGTGGTGCATAGTGCAGCAAACATTGAAATACAACATCACCATCATTGAAAGATCATGTGTAGGAATGAACACCTCACAGCACACCAACAATAAAAGCCATAAATCCCACATCTCCCTACCATGGCTGAACTACTTGCAGTGTACTGGTAGAGGTCAGAAATGCATATAATTGAGGAGACATCAGACTTAGCAGGGCCGTACTGGTGATGCAGGGCAGTGCAGAAAAGCACACAATGCTCTGTCCTGTCCCACAGGTGTTTGCCAACTCTTACATACATCGCAATACATCCCGTACAACTGTGCCACACTGTGCATACTGCAACCGCAACTCCAGAGCCCTGTTGGACAACCTCACGAACCTCTGACTCAAGCAACTGGTCACCTCACCCACTCACTCAGCAGGACACACGCTTGACGCAATTTTCACCTCCAGCAGCCACGTCACCTTTACCCACACCACTGAACTCCACTGGACTGACCACCACTGCGTCCATTTCTCCTTTATGAAACCCCCCACCCACCACCAACACACCGCACCCTACCAAAAGTGGGACAAGATCTCCAAAAGAACACCTGATCGCCAAGCTCACACTAGCCCCACCCCCATCACCAACAACCCCAACACTGCCGCCCTCAACCTCACACAATGGTTAACAATTTGCGCAGACTCCCTCGCCCCATTGAAAAGAAACAACAAAACCTGCACCATCAAGACCGCCCCCTCGTACACCACTGAACTCCAAGCCTCCAAACGTGAATGCCGCAAAATTGAGAAAGCATGGCGGCAAGAACCCTCAATGAGCAATTTCTCCACCCTCAAAACAACCATACGCAAACACCACCAACTCATCCGGACCCCCAAACAGTCCTTCTACAAAGAACGCATAGACAATAACTCACACAACAGCACGGAACTCTTTGCCATTGTCAAAGAGCTCACCAAACCCAAATCCAGCACCATTGACCCCCCTCACAGCTAAAACCATTGCAACTCCCTCTCCAACTACTTTCACCTCAAAATTGTAGACATACACAAAAGTTTCACAGCATCAGCACCAATCGTCACCACCACCGACATGACCGACAGCACAACGCCCCCCCCACACCAACCAAATACATACCTGGACCCCAACCAACAATGAAGAAACATGAACTCCATCCACTGAGGCTCCCCCACAGACCCCTGTCCCCACCACATTTTCAACAAGGCCAGGCAAATCTTAGCTCCCCAGCTCCGTGCAATAATGAACAGCTCCTTCGACACCGCAACCTTCCCAGACATTTGGAAGCACACCGAAGTCAACGCGCTCATCAAAAAACCCAAAGCTAACCCGGAAGACCTCACGAACTACTGTCCCATCTCCCATCTCCCTTCTCCCCTTCCCCACCAAGGTCGCTGAGAAGATAGTGAACGCCCAACTGTCTCACTTCTTAGAGGAAAACAACACACTCAATGCCTCCCAGTCTGGATTCCGCAAGAACCACAGCACTGAAACCGCCCTCATAGCCTGCACAGACGACATCAGAACCAGAGTGGACAAGGGCAAGACCGTCGCTCTCATCCTCCTGGACCTCTCTGCAGCGTTCAACACTGTATGCCACCAAACCCTCCGCGTATGCCTTTTTGACGCAGGAATCCGACACAAGGCCCTAGACTGACTCACCTCCTTCCTCGCCGAAAGAACCCAAAGAGTTCGCCTCCCTCCCTTCTGGTCCCCAGCCACCAAGATCATCTGTGGGGTCCCCCAAGGATCCCCCCTCAGCCCCACCCTCTTCAACATATACATGGCCCCCCTCGCCAACATCCTCCGCCCCCATGGAATCACCATCATCTCTTACGCAGACGACACCCAGCTCATCACCTCCCTCACCAGGAACCCTTCCACCACCAAGACAAACCTGCATACCGGACTCCTCGACATCGCCAAATGGATGACAGCAAGCCACCTCAAACTTAACTCCAACAAAACAGAAATCATCATCTTCGGCCCCAGCAAGACAGCATTGGATGACTCCTGGTGGCCCACCGCCCTCGGAGCACCCCCAAAACCCACCACCCACGCACGCAACCTCGGCATCATCTTAGACTCATCTCTCTCCATGGCCCAACAAATCAACATCATATCATCCTCCTGCTTCAACACCCTTTGCATGCTACGGAAGACTTTCCAATGGATTCAGCAAAATGACTTTAACTCTGATTTCTCATGGCGTACTCATTATCACCATTACATACCATTTTTAACTTGCCCATATCTCAGAGAGTATCACTAGACCACAGCAGCTGTAAATAACTTTGAAACATAGGCCAAGATTTAGGAGGGCCCAGCGCCTCCTTATGCAACATTAGCATACATTTTTTTTACACTAATTTGGCCCAACAAGGCCAAAATCACCAGATTTACAACATTGCACAATGCATGCATTGTGTCACTTTGTAACCCCATTGACCAGATTATGCCTGAGCCAGTCATAATGTATGCAAGAAGGCATACGCCTGTTAGGAAGGGTGCAAAAATGGTGCAGTGGAATCGAAGAAATTCCAATGTGTCATTTTTTGTGGCCACTTTTAATGCCTGCTCAGAGGAGGAGTAAAAATGGGGAACACCACTGGTTACAATGGGCCCCTATGTACCGTTCAGGTTTAGTGCCAACATTTTGGTTGCTAAACCTACATACATCAATAGAGTCAAATAATTAGACGCTATTGCCCCCTACCTTGCCCCATGGTGCACCTTATTTTAAATACGGCGCACACTGGGTGCAGCACCACTTTTCTTAAATCTGCCCCATAGTCTGGAACTAAAAACTAATTAGAAGAATGCACCACCACATGAATATGTGGGTGGAATGTAGGCATAGTCTGTAGCAATTACAATTTGACATTGTCACACACATATCACACAAGCGTGTTGGCTTGACATATGCCTGCAGCAATCCTGGAAATACATGTGAAGACTGCTGTACAGATGTATGGCCTAAGATGGAAAAGGGTAGCAATTACCCACAATGGCAATTTTGTGTCTGCTAGGTAACAAAGCAAAGTCTGAATGACATTATTACACGTGATAACTGAAAACATACTCCTCAGTGGCACTCACATGTTTGACCAAGAGAGAATGACATACAGGGGCAAAAACTCCTAAATGTCTATGTCTCTCACACTCAATCCAGTTTGGTATGTGCATGTAAGTCAAACAACGTCCAAACAAGTCACAGACCCTTGCCAAATTATACGTGTGATGAAGGAGACAGATAGGTTGAATCTCGCATTTCCGCTGCTGATAGCTGTCATGAGTGATCACACTTCCAAATACACTCGTGGTAAATGTGATATAGGTCGCGGCATGCAGATGTGAGTGTGTGCCCATATCGAATAAATGATGTGGAAGGAAAGCTGAGAAACTCCTTTACATCACTTTGAGATCCAGTATGTGGAGGTCACTCAGACACTACACAAGTGCTGTGGCTGGTGTTCAGTCATGTGAGCTAGCAAAACCTGGAAATGGGAGGGATACTATTGCTTAGCATATAGAAGAAGCTGTATCCATCTACAAACTACACAAGTCTGACTTACTCTGCTGTGCATGAATGAAGGTACAATGTTGATGACGAAGATGGGTAATCAGCGAAATTATGGCCCTCATTATGACCCTGGCGGTTAAAGTGGCAGTATTACCGCCAACAGGCTTGGAGGTACGTACCGCCATATTATGAGTTGGTGAGTTGGCTGAGCCAACCCGCCACTTGTCCACTCATACCACCATGGCGGTATGAGCCGCCGGGCCGGAGATGTCAACCTCCAACCCGGTGGCTCACAGTACAGTGGCTGGCGTTATGAGCTGGCCTACCCCCATGGTTTTTGTGACATTAGCAACACCACAAAACCATGGCAGTAGGCCCTACTGGTGAGAGGGAATTCCTTCCCTGTCCCCGGTAGGTGGCTCCCGCACCCCCCAACACTCACCTAACACCCCACACCTCCCTCTGTCAAAATAGGCCCACCCCCTATCCAAACTCACCCTCCATCCTGATTCAAACACACACCCACCACCACCCCGATACATGCACTCACTGCCCAACTGCCTCAGATACACGCACTCAACCCCACCCCATAAACGCACACACCCATAGACATGCACACACCACACAACTGCCCCCACAGCCACACATGCACACATCACCCCACCCCCACTACAGTCACAGCGCCCCTCACCCCACACCCTCCCTCCCCGCATACACACACACACATACACCCATACAAACCATGCGTACACCCACTCACTTACACTGGCGTGCACGCATTCACTCACACACTGACATATATGTATTCACTCACACACTGGCATTCATGCATTCCCTCAAACACTGGCATACACACATTCACTCAAACATACTTCCAGACATACTCACACACATTCTGACACACAATCACACTGACATGCAGACACGCACTCACTTCACCATTTTTACATGCGTTCACTCAATCTGCATACAACCACGCAAACAACACAACACACACAGACGCATTCACACACACACTCAAACACACACACACAACATCCCCCACCCTCTCAAACCCCTCCCCTGTCGGACGCCGGACTTACCTTGTCCGGCAAGGAGGTCGCCCCGCAGGGAACGGGAAGGAGAGCTGCTACTGGCAGCAGCGCCCTGCCAGCAGAACACCACCAGCCATATTAATGCAAATAATACGGCTGGGAGGTACTACTGGTGGGGCGGTGCTGGTGTTAGCAGCGCCAAGTTACAACTCTCCGCCAGTATGAACACCACCGGATTTCCGCTCTTATTGTGGCGGAAGTCAGGAAGTGCTCATTATCTGGCAGACAGATGGTCGCCGCTGTGGCGGTATGTTGGCGGCCTTCATCGTTGTGGTAGGTGGTATTTACAGCCAATGTTATAATGAGGGCCTATGTCAGCAATGTTGGACTAGAGCCATACATGACAAAATATGCCATTAATGTGTGTGACTGAACACACATAGACTAATGCTCACTGTACAACACAACAAGGTTTCCATGTAACACCAGACACATATTCACAGAGAATGTGTAGGGCAGTACATATTCTAGTCACATTGGCAACGTCTACAACTCTGTGCTTGGCCAGCCAAGGAAGTGTGACAGAAGCTAGTGACAAATGACAATATCTGTACCCTTGGTCTAAAGACAAACAGATTGTATGCAATTATGTAAATCTGGCAATAAAAATAAAGTTTCTGTTGGTGCACATTCCAAGTGTATGTACTAAACATATATTTCCTAAATCTTAGGACACATGTCCTCCCAAGGTGGACCAGACTTGTTGCCGTCTATTTGCGTATGGACAACCAGAACAATTCACATGTGAAAATGTGTATGTGTCGCATAATTACTCACAAATTATATGAACAGTACAAATGTTCCCACATAGGGAAACATAGTTAACACAGTTATGAATACACATCCTTCAGACAATGGCCTACATGTATCCATGCTGGAATAGAGAATTGGTATGTGTCAAATCCCTAAACATACCACCATAGTATGCATCACTTATCATACATGAAACATCTTTTCACACACATACATGTCACATACATACCAACAATGATACATGTCAGCTCACCATCTCCAACAATTTGCATGCACGGGGAACTATACGTTACACATGTTGCTTTGCATCATGAAGTTTGTCCCTTAGAATACACCAGAGTGTGGATGTACTTGAACTCACATTGTCATGGGTTACCAGATCTTAACCCAGCCTTAGCCAACAGCATCCTTTGCTAAAGATTTGCCAAGGGTGTCATATGCATGATCATGTTTTGCAAATGGTCCATCCTATTTTATGCTGTGTTGTGAAATGTACAGTGGGAACTCCAACATTATGAATTCTATCACATATGTACATTCTCAGAGCACATGTGGAAACATGTATATGGAAAATATTCTTCATACACATGTACATTTGCGAACATTACCAGTCCTCCCATGTATCACACACACCTGCAAAAATGGTAACACATTCCTATGTTACTTGTACACAGTGAAATACGCATGCATACACATTTTGCCCTAACATACAAACAACAAAGATGCATAGCCCCTGTAACTAGGAATGTGAATCTGAGTGCCCTGTCAGCCTTACCTCCAAAATCCACACTTGCCCGTCATTTGTCAAAAAAAGATGACGTATACAGATGACGCATACAGTAGTTCTCCATACATCACAAATGACTAAAATGATGCCTCACACCTGCACATCTAATCTAGGTCCTCATGCCTTGTGAGCCTTCATGGAAAAATCCACACATGGCCATCATGCTTTAAAAAAAGATGCATACCAAAGTCCTTCAAAAATCACATTTACCAAAAATGATACCTCACACCTGCACGTTGAATCTAATTCAACAGGCCTTGTCAGCCTTCATAAAAAAACCTACACATTGCAGTCATGCGTCAAAAAAAGGACGCATATCTGAAAACCTGATGCATGCGCACAGGAAGTGATGTAGTAGGTCACCTTTGCTTCACACATGGAGAAGTGAATTTACCTTCACTGTTACTTTACAGTCTTGTAGTCTGCGTTTGAGAGAGGTTGTGTGGTGGTTGAGCTGGTATGAGGAGTGATGGATTGAAATTGTTTTGTGCTGTCCTGTCTGTGTCTTGTCCATCTTGTAAATTCTGTAATTTTATTGTACATTGATGTCCTGTTATTATGTAAGTATTATCGGGTGTCTGTCGTGGGGTAGTTATGTTTGCTGGGGTAGGTGGGGTTATTTGGGGAATTGTTTTCTTATTTTGGGGGTAATTAGGTTGCAGTTGAGGGAAACTGCAAGATGTCAGGGAAGGGAACGGAACAGAGGATGACTGGGGATGAATTTGGAGGGTTCATTCATATGGTTGGTGTGCCACTACCTCCCCAACATGGTGACTGTGGGTGGCAGTGTGATCATGGGGTACCCAACTGAGGCAAGGAAGCTGCACTGGGTCAAGGTGCTCTACCAGCTTTGACGCATATTCTTGGTGGAGTGCACAGACCACTAATTGAAGCACCGTTAGGAAGATCTCATTGCCCATGAAAGGGATCTCCTGGTGATTCTGGTCTGCGGACCTGTTGGTAAGTTACCCTTATACATAGCAACATCCTTATTTGCATGTGCATGACAGTAGGACAAAAGGATTACTGCAGCATGTAATGACAAAGGTGAGGGCAGAAAGTTTTGTATCTCAGCCAACCTGCATTCATGAGAGATCAGCAATGCACCGGTTGCAGACAATTTGCACATACCTCTCTTTGTACCTGGTGTATCGCATATACACATTGAAGTGCCAAGAATGGTCATACATGTGCAATGGTGCAAGGGTTCATGTTTCCCAGGCAAAAATGTACATGTCCATCATGGGCTTCACAACTGTGGCAATTTTTAAAGTAATGTTTAAGTGAGGGCAAACATGATGCTGGAGTATTGGTAGTCATGTGTGTGTTCCTTGAGTTATGTACGTGCAGAGGGACACAACAAGGACACAAATGTAAGAAAGACTTACTGGCTCCTACTGCAACATCAGTCTCATAGTTTTTTAAGCAAATGTGGCTGATGGAGGCAAGTATTCCCGCACCATATGTCAAAAGCTGCACAATGCAAGCATTGTGGCTGTTTTAAACCCTGGTGCCACATGATACCTGTGCCAAGCATGATGAATGCAAGGTGTGTATTACTGCTGTAGGAGGTAGGAGCATTTAAATCTACTAGTTTCCACTGTGCCATTTTTGGAGTAAACTTGAATGCATGCCTAAGGCAGGTTTGTTAAATGAGAATCCCATTGTTTTCAATATGCCTAATTTCACTTCGCAGGTTTGGCACCTTCATGTATGGTGCCAAGCATGCTAAATGCCAACATGATGTCATAGTTTACAATGTCAGTGTCCTATAATGTGCCATGGTGTGCAATATGTCAAATTCAGCACACACATGGTGAGGTTATGTGGTTGTAGTAGAGGACTGAAAATGGTCAAATGGTCAAGCATCCGAGTGCTTGCTCCTTTTTCACATCGATGTACTTCAAAGTACTAATCTTCTGTCAATTGATAGTATCCTGCTCCAAGAAACTGTAACAAATGTATCTGAGACATGTATATATTGGTGAACCCCATATCTGTAAATGTTTTTTGGGTTTAATATGTCTGTCTGACTGTCATGTTATAGATGTCAGTTCGTAATTTCTAAAACTAAGTTGACAAGGTCACTCAGCTAAAAAAGTTGAATCGGTAACAGTTGTCCATGCTTTTCTTTGTTCAACAATCACACAGCTATGTCTTCCTGTCATGTCTTGCAGGTGGGCCTCCACCTTACAGTATTGGTGAGGTTTCTTGTTTTGAAGACCGTGATGCAGCAAGTAAGTATTATCTTGTATGGCACATGTGTAGATACTGTGAGAAAGTATGATGTGTGCAATGCCATGTTCTAATGGCATGTGTGCCAATCAGGACACTATCATCTATCTTGGGTATCAACATCATGTCTGATGTTATGTTGAGGACATGGAATGAGTTAAATGATGCACAGATGCCAACGTGTGCTGCAATGGATTAGTGAGTCTTTGGTAAAGGTGATTATCCCACAAACACAGTGATGTCAGTCAAGATATGTGTCAGAGGTGTGGGCTTTCAGAAATGCATAGACGTTGACAACATATTAGTCACAGTACATGTTACTGCACTGTGTGCCACATGTTGCACACATTTACTCTGGAGATGGTACAATTTATGTACATGTGTTGAGGCCTCCAAGGGGCTTATCAATGAGACACCTGCAGCACCGGTGCTCCACTACTCTTCAGAAACTAAGTGAGGCACAGGCTGTGCAAGGAGATTTTTGAGAAGGCCAACAGTCAAGTGAGTACACACAGAGGTTTCAGCTCTTCTCTAGATGGATGTGTGACCTGTCTATGGATTGTAGCAAACAAAATGTGTGCAGAAGAACCTACATGAGCTAACCCTTATGATGATTTTGAGCGAGCATGGTCACATTACTGTGTATGAGATGTGCATTGTGCTTAGTACTTAGGAGATGTATCGTATTTACCTATTACTGAGGAGATGTATCAGGCTTGTGCAGATAGTGTACAACATGTGATTGACATTATTGCTGCGACATGAACAATATATTATAGATGCTTAGGAGGCAGATTTATTATAGACTTTGTCTTGACATTGTTTTAGGGTGTCTGGTGGACAACATGTGTCATCTGAAGATGCTGTTTCCACAGCATGCTTGTTCTTCCTCTACACAACACAGTTTTTGATTACATGTTGCCCCTCATGTTTTAGCGGCCACAAGGACTCCAGCAAAGAAGCATGTCTTTGAAAAGAGGGCAGAGCGGTTAAGGAACATCTGCAAGATCCAGAGAGGATACCGCAGGATGGCCAAAAGGTACAGAAGGGAGAAGACATCTGGGTCATAGCAGGCTTTTCTACATGGGGAACCAGCAAAACAGCCTGCAACAATAGCCAAGAAGTGTGTAACCTTAACGCAGAGGATCAGGGGTCCCTCAGCAGGTCCCACCCCCTCCACATCCACAGCACAAACTACACTAGCATCCCAGCAACAGCCACCACCAGCTGCCACTGGCTCAACCTTTGAGGCAGATATGCGCAGAGTCATGGCAGAGGTGAAAGCAAGGTTGGCCAAACTTGAGGAGGACAATATAAGAATCTTCAAACTATTGAAATACATCAAGAAGAAGATGAAGCTCTAAGTGTGGGCGGTGTCCTCTTCCCAGTACCTTCCCTTCCCCTAGTGTCCATTGTAAATAGCTTTAATGGGTTTTCGGTGGGTAGGCATAGGTTAGGTAGTATAGAGTACGTTAGTTGTAGGTAATACTCAGTATAGTTAAGAGGGGTGGGATTCGGGATTCTTTTTTGCCATAGGGGTGTCGTGGTTATGTATAGGGGTATCTGTTAAAAAACATTGCGAAAAAAAAATACAAAAAATATACATTTGTTTAGGCAATAGGTTTAGTTAGTCTAAGTTTAGCTTTAGTTCATGTTGTCCTACTTTTCTATTGTCTATTAAGAGGGGTGGGGGGCAATGTTTGTTGTGTGGCATTATATGTATAAGATAAGTTTAGATTAGGATAGGTATCTTTAGGGATAAGCTAAGATAAGTTAGTATAGGTTAGGTTAATGGAGGTTAGTGTGTAGTTTTTTTTATAGGTAGTGTTTCTTAGTAATAATGAATTTTGTTAGTTTTCTACAATATGGTGTCCATGATGGTTGCCTGTCTGGGTGTAATCAAGTCTGCACTAGCCACGTTAGACAAATGCTTTTGGGTATGCATTCAGTATTGATTTACACGTGTGACTATGTGTATCCCCTATGACCAAAGACCTGTCTGATTGGCAGCGGTATGACATCAGCTACTCAATACACTTTTCAGCTCAGTTCCTGGCACTCAAATTGTGTATGGATATAAATTCTAAGACAGGTAATCATGCAACACCTAAGTTCTGTAACATTCATTTGTGAAAAGTTTACCTCCACCTCATTTGGCACACAAACGGCTGCCCCTCACAGTTTTACATATGCCTATTTTGTTGGTCACATCAATGTTGTACTGGTACAATCATTAGGGACATTTACAGACACTTGTGTTCTGAACTACACATGCCATGTGTGAAGTTGCATGGTACCTGTTTATCACATGCTTGGAAGACTCAGAGATTTTATCATAGTCCACAATGCTGTCAGTCACCTTAATCATGTTTGGGTCTATGTGTGTGGCTTTGTGTCAGACAGAAAGCCACAAATGTCCTTTTGTCCTGTGGTCATTGTCCTAGCTTCACACAATGCATATATTTGAAACAGTTGATGGATCACAGCAAAATACAGTACATATGCAATTATGGTAATTTATCTACATGTGCAAGTTTTGTACCAGATGATGTACAATGTACACTTCACTGACCCCATGAGAGATCCCAAACCATTGAATGTCCTGTCAGAGTCCAGGGGTGAGGGACATGTCATAAGACATGTGTAGCAGAGGTGAGCATCAGTGAGGAGGTATCCAATTTGACACTAGGTAGGACTTGAGACTATGCAGTCCAGGCATGATGAGTCAACAGTGGAAGTTTGAAGAGGGCAAGTTGGCAGCTGTCACTATGCTGGAATGATCTTAAGCACAGAACTAAAGAGATACTGACTATGTGGCTCAGATGGTAGCTATCGGGTGTTTTTTTAGTGAATGTTGTTCCTTTCACATCCTTTGAAGTGTGTGGTGTCTCCTGTGTCATGGGTGGTATTGTTGTTAAAGTTGAGGGTGGCACACATACATCTGTGAAAAGAGATGTGGAAGCCAATGGCCTGGCAGCTGCTATTTGTGGAGAAGCGAAAACCATCACTGCAACAAGGAGGAACTGCTGGTTTGACATCACAGCAGCTACATCACGGTGTTAGGCTGCCATGTTTTCAGTGAGGTAGGCCAGATCCCGCTGCATGGACTCCAGGACATTTTGGATGGCCCCCATTCAAATGCTGCTGCCTCTTTGCGAGGGCAATTGTTCGAGCCTCTGTCTCAGGATAGCAGCTATGTCTGCCAGGGACTGCTGGAGTCCACGTAGAGGAGAGTGGGTGCCTCTGATGGCAGCAGAGTTTTCCTTATTTGGACTGAGGAACCTCTGCACGCCCTCTAGGCTGCCCGCCATGGTCTCCATCCCCACCCGCACCTGTTGTGCCAGCCTCTCCTTGACACTTACCGCTGTCCTCTGAAAGGTAATGTCTGGGTCCTCAGAATTCTGGGCTGTGGCCGGACTGGTCAGTGCATTGTGTTAGTTGTTGGATGGTTCATGTGGAGACCCCCGCAACGCTGTGTCCACCATGGTGTGAACCATTGTATTTACATTACTGGTCACCATAGTGGACATTTCCTCAGTAGCCTCATGATTTATGATTTTTTCACTATTGTGGTGCTTTACTGCATTAGCACCATATATGATGTCACTAGTGCAGCAAAGCACAGGGAGGTTAATTGCTTAGAATGATTGCATCTCTTTCACATGTCTTTGGCAGGCATCACAAAATAGGTTTACAGATATCCCAGTACAATCTTTATGGAATGTCTGCCCCATTTGTTCTTCCTTCCCTGCGAAATAAATATTTTCCAGCATACATCATATATGACACAGGGATATTGTGGTGCAAGGATGTACAATGTGGATTTATGCATGCATTGAGCGATTTTGTTAAGGTAGCACAAGCTTGAGTCCACGTTGGCATAATACAACATGATGCTAATGTTGCAGTAAGGGCTTGTAAATATGTGCCCCTAGTGAGAAAGTGAAACCACTTGTAGCTGACTTTATGCATGAAGGTGTCCCTTTCTGGATGACACCTTCCATTCCCATTACACAGGCAACCTTGCTATTTGGTGACATGGAAGTTACTTGTACAGCAGCACAGATGATGATCAAAGACATCCTCCTTATGTTGTGTCTGATCACTTTTGTGGCCATTTCCAATGGTGCATGGAGGTGTCTTGCAGTTCTTGCTGGCCCACCCTCTGAAACATGTTGCCCAATGAGTATTACACATGGGCAGGTGATTTAAGTTGCAACAGTCTAGGGATTAAAGTGTGTATTGGGTAGTAGTCTGTGCATATAGTGGGTAAGGTATGAGTGCATTATAAGTGTTTGGGCAATATGGTGTCCCGATGCATTTTGAATGCATTCCATGTGTCCTATGTGCCTCCCCTTTCTGCCTTTTGTTAGTTCCAAGATTGCCCCCCACTGCAACTTACCCTGCATTTGTGGTAGGTCTTGGAAGTCTGCGCGTTCCTGTCCTACGACTCTGGTAACCAGCTCCTCCCTGATGACCGCTGCCACCCTCTCCTCCAGCTCATTCAGGTCCTCCTGGGGTGCGGGACTTTCACCTCCTGTCAGCAGTGCTGTCTTTCTGTGCCGGGACAATTTCTCTTTAGTTATGCTCTTGCGATCTTGCTAGCGCTTCTTACAATCAATGACAGTCCTCTTCACACCTGCCACTCTGTTGACTTTATAGACGATAGTCTGCCATATGGCCTCCTTCCTACCTATTGGCAAATTGAAGGTGACATAGAGCTGGTGTTGGTGCTCCATCACCTCTTTGACCAACATGTCATTCTCCTCCTCACTGAAGCGACACTTAAGCTTCCTTTTCTCCTGGGATTTTGCTGGTCCATCCTGGCTTGTACTGTGGTGACTGTGATCTCCCTGGGGTCTCTCCTGTCCTGCATTCTCCATCTTGAGTCCTTTTTTTTTTTCTTTCTCGCAGGCTTTTTTTACGCTAATGCTGCAAAATATGGCGCTATCACGATTACCGTAAAAAGCATGCCGCTAATCATGCTAATGCTACTTTTGTAGCATTAGTGTAATTTTTCCTTGCGGCATATTGCAAAGGTTAGCATCATTTTTTTACGCTAACCTTTCTTTGGCACCATGGTGCATCGTTTTTTTAAAATTTGACACACGGATGGCGCAAGGAAATGTTGTTCATTTTTTTAACGCATGACTGAGTTTTGAATAATTTTTCTTAAATCTGGGCCTGTGTATGGAATGCAGCATGAGCTGCACAAGGTAAAAACAGCAGTGAACAATGGTGTGCTCCACAATGGGCCTCAAGACCAGTTAGATGACACTGATGGCTTGTAAATAATCCCCATCAGGTTGTATGACCCCAAAGCTTCCTTAACTATTAGACATTGTTTGGAGTCCACCAGTGCTCTTCTCAATGGAGCAGCAGCCTGCCTCTGTTCTGTATCAAATACTGCTTAGCATAAAGATTTGTTTTAATAATCATCTTGCCGAGAAAAAACATAATCTACAGACAGAATGAAAACATCTATTGGAACTAATTTGCCTGTATTCACAGAAAATTAACCAGTGACTCCAGTTAAAGGCGACGGAACAGGTTGGACCTCATTCAGACCAATCCATAAAAACTGATCATCTGCCCTAGCTTCAGCAGGCACATGTTTAACAGATTCCAGGTAAGTTCAAGGTACCCTTAACCTTGGAGTTTCTTCTTCCTGCTCAACATACAAAGAATCTGCTGATGTTTCACCATCTTCAAACTCATCTGGGATTTCCTCTCTGACAAAGAATTGACTGCCAGAGCATTCTCTACCCACAACATCCAAAGCACCACTGTCACTATCTGAATTTCTACATCTGCTCCAGTTTGGAACAGGACTCCAGAATCAGTTCTTATCTACAGCAGCAACATTCTTATGTGAAGTCATATCGCTAAATTGAGAGTAAAAAATCTTAGAGCAAGAAGTCTGAAAAAAAACACACTGAAAAGATATTTACTTAATTGAAGCACTGGTACTTTTTGAACAAATAAACCAAATCAGGCTTCTCTATAATAGTGAAAAACATGAGTCACACCACATTGCAAAAAGCTTACACTCAAAAACAATAATGAAAAAAGAGCAAACAAAATATCCATATGGGATAAAGAATGAAGCAAAGTACCAGTGAGCACAATCAAATCATAAGTTCCTATCAATGCTAGGTACAAAAAAGCAGGAACCAATGCTATCATTTAGGATTTCTCTAAGTTAACAACGGCATAATCTGTAAATCTAAAGCCAAACCTAACTTCAAAATACAATTTGCCACCACAACCCAACTTACCACCAAAATTCACATTGTGCCTCACTGCAAGATGTTGGCCAAAGGGCTTGGTGTTTTCCCCGGCCCTATGGCCAACACCTTCCCCCAGAGGCAGTCGGCAGTCATCCTGAAGGCAGCCAGAACCCCGCAGGCTGCCAACCTCATGCCACGCACAATCGGCCCTGGGGAGCTCATCTTTCAGGGCTAAATTCAACTGCCTCTTCCCTGAGCCTTAATAGGCCCCAGGGACCCCTTCACTTGGGCCCAAATTCTAAGTGAAGGGGTCATGCAGCCCTCCTCCCTAAGTCTCAATAGGCCCCAGAGACCTCATCTTCTGGGGCTAAGTTCAACAAAAAGGGGAAGGGGCCACGTGCTCCCTGTCCCCTGAGCCTTAATAGGCCCAAGGGATCCCAGCACCAGGGGCCAAATTCTAAGGGAAGGGGACATGCGGCCCTCCTACATCAGCCTACAGCCAATAATCAGGTGGTCTGGGCCGCCTAATTTTGAACCACCTGAAAACAGGCAGCCTGTAGAGGAGTGCCGACAACGATGGCAGAGGCCGCCCACAGGCCGACGGAAAGGCCCTACCCGCCTATCAAATAATGAAGCCCTAGACCGCCGTCAGATCTGGGGCGGGAACCACCACCATGCAAAGCCAGGCGGAAACTAACCCAATAAAAGGAAACACTCACCAGAGACTCATAACACACGCCAGAGCAGACATGGATAGAGAGTTGCAAATCATGCCAGCCCTGCTCCTTGCCAAACACCTCTACGACCAAGACCGCCAACGGAGACGACGACGATAAGTACAGCAACCTACTAAACAAGGGAAGAAAGGCCACAGTTATATACCCACCCACTCCATCCACCCCACAAAGCACCCACAACCCCTCACAACAGCACAAGCCATGCACCTCAGAGCAAGAGGTACTTACCCGACACAAGGCCAAGACAACCTGCCCAAAGTCCACACATGTGCACAACACCCCTCCACAAAGAAATGATGAACCACGGATCCAGAGTGTGCCAAAACCAGCACTGGCCACACAAACTCTTATTAAGCTCCATGAGCAACAGAAGTCGAACAGAAGGCCAATGGCCACTCCATAGCCCGAAGTCTGATGGCCCAAATGGCCCCAACTTCACTCCCACAAGTGCAAATGGTACTCCACTGCAAAGGCGCAACAATGGGGCATTCAGGCACCTCAGGGAACAGGGGCAGGGGGGTGGGGACTTACGAATGGGAGGGGGGCTTGGCCTTATGCTTGGGAGGTGGAGGGGGCTTGGGTCTGATCTTTGAAGCTGGTGGAGCGGCATTGGACTGGGGCGCTACAGATGTACCTGGGCCAGCACGGGGTCTCTTGCTCACAGGGGAGGTAGCAAAGGAATGGGGAGGATGGACAGGGATGGGCTGTGACGTGGGAGGAGTGGACAGGGCAAGGAGATGGGCACATTTAGGGCCAAGATGGGGTGGGCCAGTGGGTTTGAATAGGTAAATAAGGGATAGGAAAAGTTTTTTAGGGGCAATCAGGGTAGACCTGGAGGAAGGCGTGGGAGTGGAGGTAAAGGGAGTGGTCGTTACTGGTGTAGGTATGTGTGACGTGGGTGGAGGTGACTGTTCAGTATGCTGCGGTGTGGTAGATGTGTGTTGGGTGGGTGTTTTGGAACGTTTGAGTGTCTTAGGAGGAGTGGGAGTGGACACAGTGGGACAAGACTGGCTGCCAGTGTAAATGTATGTTGTCTGTGTGTCTGCAAGTTTGGTGAGTGTGCTGCATGTGTCAACCAAAGTTTTTGTGGTGAGTGCAGGTGTGGTGTCTGGGGTGCATGAATTGATGTCTGATTTTGTGGTGACTGCCAAAATGGGGTCAGCAACAGTGAATGAGGGTGCAGTGCCTGTAAGTGTGCATGTAGAGGTGACAGACAGGGAGGCGGAAGAGGTGGACACACTGGGGGAAGTGGATGTTGGTGTGTGTGCCTTTGTATGTTGGCTTTGTGTATGCCTGTGGTGGGAAGTGTGGTGCTTGTGTTTTTCAGTGTGCTTCTTGTGTGTTGAGGTGTGTGCATGGCTGTCAGAATGTGTGCTTGGGAGGGGTGAAGGGAGTGGGGTGCTGGAAAGGGTAGAGGTGGTTGGAGGGGGGACGGAATGACCAGGGACACTGGCTGCCATCAAAGAGGAGGCCAGAGCCTGAAAAGATCTCTGTAGGCCAGACACAGCACCGTGAATGCCATCCAGGTAGGCATTGGTCTGTTGCACCTCTGATTCTAGCCCCTGGATGGCATTGAAGATTGTTGTCTGTCCTACAGAGATGGTCCTCAGGAGGTCAATAGCCTCCTCCGTGAGGGCAGCAGGGCTGACTAGGGCAGGGGATGAGGTGCCTGAGGTGAAGGAGATGCTCACCCTTCTGAGTGAGCGGGCACGGGCAACTCGGTGGGCAGCAAATGGGAGGGCAGTGATGGTATGGGGGTCGGCGGAAGATGACACAGAGTGGGTGGGCCCACTAGGGTCTGCCACCACCAGGGAGCTGCCATCAGAGGAGGTATCAGAGTCACTTCCTCCAGTGGTAGTTGCCTCCCCAGTGGTACTCCCTTCGCCCTCAAACCCACTGGTCCCCTTGGTGTCGCTCAACTCTGCCTCCGTGGAACCGTGGGCCGCTGCATCCCCACTCGCCGGTGCCTCAGCTCCCTCGCCAGATGATACTGATGTACACAGGCAACCGAAGAGAACAGGAATGGGGAGACAAAACAGGAGAGACACTTGTAAATAGCTGAATTGAGGTGCATAACTGGTTCACACATACACCCACCCTGCAAATATTCCACCATGCAGAACCTACTGCTATACACATGGCTATGCCCCTTACTAAGTGGCCACAAGCCTGCTCTACAGCCATTTCCAACATCACAGAAGGACCTGAAATACTGCAGACCTGACCCTTACAACCCAACTTCCCACGGGGACCATTATGTAAAAGGACATCAGTCCGAGTCTCTGCCACTAGACAGCATACATACTACAGCAGACTCACGCATCCATCAAGGAGACATACAATGGTTTCTGTACTCACCCCTTTGTGTCTGCTGTGCAGCCCTCAAGCGCCCATCTAGGTCTGGATACACCACCGCCAGAATGAGGGGCATTAGGGGGGTCAGGGCCCGACGGGCACCCCTTCCTCGTTGGGAGGACTTCCCCAGCTGGGCCTTGCAGGTCTTCATCACCCAGCGCCGCAGGTCCTCCCACCACTTCCTGCAGTGGGTACTACACCAGTTGTAGACCCCCAGGGTCCGCACCTCCCTGGCGATGGCATGCCAGAGTCCCCTCTTATGATGGGCCCTGACCTATATGGGACATACAGAAAAAGTAACACAGAGGTCAGACAATGCCCATTACATACAGATGGCTATATGTCCCCTATGGGACGGACACTCACAACAGCATAACAGGACCTCACACACGCAGCATGTCATGAATCCCACGACTGTACAGTGTCAAACGTGCACACATGTTTGCATCCATCTACCACCATTACACACATCCATGCCCCCCAATCCACCTACTCACCTGTACCTCTGGTCGACCATGCAGCTTGGTGTACAGGGGTAGGACCCCATCCACGAGCTTGTCCAGTTCCTCGGTGGTGAAGGCCGGGGCCCTTTACCCTGCCACGTGTGCCATTTCCAGGACCAGAGGCAGGACACAGCAGCACACTCAGTGGAGTACCTGCATGCATATAATCTGGGAGTCAAGTGAAGTTTGGGTGACGAGATGGCGTATGCTCTGCGGTGGTGTGCACCGTCACCGCCGGCGGCGATCATGATATGCTAATATTACCCATTGACAACCATGTTAACCAATGAATGGTCGCATGGCGGTGAACACTGCCTTACGCTATTACGACAACCGCTAGCGGTATGAGGTCACTCCCAATACAACATTTCTGGATTACAGGGGGCAGACATTTTGGCCATTACTGCGCAGTTATTAATTTTTTAATTTGTCCCATGCAGGCCCAATTGTAGCCAACACCCCAGGCATGAACAAATATACATTTACTCACCACAACAGTCCTGATGTATCACTGGGGACATGTCACTCCAGTTTAACATCCTACTATAAATATGTGTCATCGACTTGTATGCCAGTAGTGCTGAATATTTAACATGTTGGGCAGATGTATGTATGTTCCTCACATGTGTTCTCAACTCCTCCTAGGTACAGACCCATGTGGTGAGGGTGGGCCCCATCGGTTTACAGACCACTTGTTGATTTGGGAACCATGGTGGAGCGTCATTATCAATTATAGGCTCAACCGTGCTACTATTCATGAACTTTGTGCATAACTGGATCCAGCACTGAGCCTGGCTAATCGGAATCAGCATGCCATTCCTACTGAAGTGCAAGTGCTCTCTGCACTCCATTTCCTGGCCACGGGCTCATTTCAAGTGACAGTGGGCATGGGTGCAGGTTTTTCACAGCCAATGTTTAGCATTATACTGTCCAGATTCCTGAATGCATTTGTACCACACCTGTAGTCCTATGTGAGGTTTCCTCAAATTGCTGACCTCTCTGCCATCAAGTCAGACTTCTATGCCTTTGCCAACATTCCCCTTGTGAAAGGTGCCATCGATGGAACCTACACAACTCTCATCTCCCCAAGAGTAAGTGAACAGGTGTACAGAAACAGGAAGAACTTTCACTCCATGAACATGGTGTGTACTGCAGACCAGTACATCTCACATGTGAATGCCATGTTCCCTGGATCAGTCCATGGTTCCTTTGTGCTGAGGAGTAGCAGTGTGCCACACATGATGGAACAACTACAAGGGGGCAGAGGATGGATCATAGGTAAGTGTGTCTGACACTTTTTGGCACATAGCAGACAGCCAGGCTGTCTGCAACTGAGGGCTGTCAGTGACAGTCCTGTTTTGACCCCTTTTGCAGGTGATTCTGGCTACCCCAACATGTGTTGGCTCCTGACACCAGTGAGGAATCCTAGGACAGATGCAGAGAGGGATTACAATGATGCCCATGGACGTACTAAGAGGGTGATAGAGCGCACAATAGGTCTCCTGAAGGCTAGATTCCGTTGCCTCCATATCTCTGGGGGATCCCAGGCCTATGAGCCTGAAAAGGTGTGTAGAATAGTGGTGGCCTGCCACGTGCTGCACAACATGGCTGTGAGGAAATCTATACCTCTCTTGGAGGAGGAGGGGGCTGTATATCCAGACCAGCTTCCTCAGAGAGGGGATGAGAGTGATGGTGATGATGAGGAGGGGGAAGATGTACACTCCAGGAACCAACTGATCCAACTGTACTTCCAGTAACTAAGTGGTACTATTTGATGTTGTTCCTGTCTGTGCAGCATACTGTCAGTATGCCTTATCCTCTATGGGGGTGTTGGGTCTATAGGCATTGTCACTGTGACCATGTTTGCATGGGACATGTGACATTATGGACAACTTGTTTGACATTTTTGTTGGCACCACCCCATGTTTTGCGTGGGGTGCCATTCCTGCAATTAAGATTTGAATAAATGATTTCAAAGACAATTGCATGCACACTTCCATTTGATTCAACATAATGACAGGAGACATATACATTGGTGAACAGGTGTTTTATTTGGAGTCAGGGATGCCATTGTGGTCTTTACAGTGATGGGAGTGGGCTACTGGTGGATGTCCATATTGGCTACATGCTCTCAGTGTTTGTTGGCAGTGGTGATATGTCCATCTGTTATTTACAGTTTTGGGGGATGTTATTGCACCGTGTGGATGGTGGTTCAGTGGGACACCTTGAAGACAGTTCTTGTCAGAGTGGGGGGCCTGGTCTTGGCAGGTGTTCCAGTGCCATAACTGGGCCTGAGGGACCATTTGGGTGCCTGGTGTTGGCCTATACGGTTTGAGGTGCAGGTCTCCTGTGTGTCCTCAGATGGTGGCACAAGTCCAGTTGCTGCTGCTGTTGTTGGCCGGTCTATATCTTGGCCTGTAGGAGGGGCTTCCTGGTCTGTGGGGGTCTCAGGCTGGGTTGGGACAACGTGTAGCAGCGCACCTGCTATGGTGGCCATGGTGGTATTGTGCAGTTTCCACTGCTCCATGGTCTCTTGGTGTTGGGCTCTCTGCAGCCTTTGACTCTGATCCAGGGTGGCCACAATCTGGGCCAATCTGTCCTAGGTATGGTGGTATGCTCCCAGGACCTCAGAGATCACGTCCTGGGCTGCAGCATCCATCCTGCGGCCTTACCCCTGGGCCACTGATGCCCTCCCACTTGGCCTAGCCCCCTTGCCTGTGTCCCTTGCACAGGTCTGGCGGTACCACTTGTACTGGGGCCATCGTCTTCCTGCCTGTTGGTAGGTGGTGACTGTGGCCTCTGTCCTTATGTTCCACCAGTCTTTGGCCTGGATGCACAGGTGTGGGTCCGGTTGCCCTGGCCTGATGTTGGTGGGTGTGTGGTAGGGGTGTCAGTGGTGTCCTGGGTGAGGCTGCTGGGTGGTGACAGTCCAGGACTGTGTGAGGGGCCAGGGTATTCCTTACTGTCCAGGGTTCTCTCTCCAGTGTCCTGGGTGGTGCCTTTGTCTTCATGTGGGGCACTGCCACTCCTTGTCCTGTCTGCCAGGGTGGCATGGGTGGTGGTGCCTGTTGCGGGGAATGGACAGGTCTGTTACAATTGCATAATCAGATGGGGTGCACAGGGCTGGGCTGTTTTGTGCAGGTTTTCCAGTTTTGGACCATGCAGGGTGCCTTTGTGAGGTTGTCATCGCATTTTGCTTAGGAAATGGAGGTGCATTGTGGGTGGTGTAGTGCCTTTGTGATTCCTTGCAGGGTTAGGTGGCTGTGCACAGGGGGAGGTATGTGGGCCTGTTGGTGGAACTTTGGGCATGCAGGGTGACTGGATGTTGTGATTGGGGCCTGGGTGGGGTAGTGGTCCTGGTGGATGTTGGAGGGGTGGGGTGGTGCATGCATTACAGGTGTGATGGATATGGGGTAATTGTGGACAACTTACCCAAGTCCATTCCTCCAGTGAGTCCAGTGAGGCCCTCAGGGTTCAGGATTGCCAGTACCTTTTCCTCCCAGTCAATGTAGTCGGTGGTGTTGGTAGAGGTCCTTCCCCAGTCTTTTGGACTGCAATGTTGTGCTGGGATGTCATAGACCTCACCTTCCCATGCAGGTCACTCCAACTCTTGCGGATGTCATCCCTCATGCGTGGATGGTGTCCCACTGCATTGACCTTGTTGACAATGGTCTGCCATAACTCCATCTTCCTGGCGACGGGTGTGTGCTGGACCTGTGCGCCGGATAATTGTGGCTCGACCTTCAGTATCTCGTCCACCAGGGTCCTTAGCTCCTTTTCTGTGAAGCGTGGGTGCATGGAGGGTGCCATGGTGTGTGTTGTGTGTTGTGTGGATCTAGGTGAGGGTGCTGTTGTGAGGTTGGGTGTATGAATCGTCTGTTGTGACATTCAGAGTCTGCTTGTGGAGTTCTCAATCTCAGTTGTCCTATTGGCTATGCAAAGGATTGTGGGGTGTGTCTGTGAGTGTTTTATAGTGTTGTGGATATGTCAGGTGTGTGGGTTTCAAACTTGCCAATGTGTGCAATTCTTACTGTTGGGTCCCATTGCTGGCCGTGGCGGTCTGTACCGCTAGTGGTCGTTCGACTTCCACTGACCGCCGCAGTGATTTGTGCATCATTATTTGGAGGGCAGAGAGTTTGTGTGCTCAGCAGTGGCGGGGTGGGATGTCCTGCATTTTCGACGACAAGATCCTGGCGGTGACTGCTGGCTTGGAAATTTTTGACGGATTCAGATTTTTGCATCTTTATATGGAGGGTTTCTGTTCACCGCCAATGGCGGGATTCTGTTCAGCGTCACCACGGCGGGGAACAGGGTTTACAACCATGTTCATAATGACCACCAAAATGCATTCCACAGGGAAGGGGGTACGCAGACCCCCTTTCTTGCCTAAAAAGGCAGAAGGGATGCCACCCCTGGGGCCAAGTATTTAAATAAAAGGTAAAGGGGTGCGTGCCCCTGCTGTTGGAGCCTAATTCAGCCTTACGGAACCAATTTTCTGGGGCCAAAATGTAAATGAAAAGGGGGGCAGCCACATGGCTACTCTCCTTAAGCCTAAAAGAGGCCCCAGGGAATGGGCAAAAGGGATGGGGAAGGGGATTTTAAAGGGATGGGAGTCCCCCTTCCTGAATCAAATTTAGCCCGGAGATGAGGTCCCCATCCCTTTGGGCCTGCCTGTAATACAGGTGGGTACCCACCGAGGCATGCACAGCCTTTGGAGACGCAACATAGGTTTGGCTTTCAGGCCGTGGGGACCCCATCAACCAGAGCCCTGACATACATATTAAGGATGGGGTGGGTGCAGCCCTCTTTCCCAAGTCTTAATAGGCCCCAGAGGCCCCATCCCATGGGGATAAATTGTAAGGGAAGGGGTGTAATGCCAGCTCCCACGAGCCTAATTAGTCCCCATGGACACCATCCCACAAGGCCAAATTGTAAATCAAAGGGTGGGGGGCTGCAGAGCCCCCCTTGCCTGAGCATTAAAAAGGGGATCACATTTTCCTGGAGCTGTATTTTATTTAAAAAGTAAGGGAGGTCCATGCAGCCCCTCTTCTCTTCATGGACACTGTAGTACCAGCTGGCTCCCTGCATGATGCAGGAGTTGCCATTGCTCCCATCTGGACAGAGAAGCTGTTTTCTTCATGCTCCCTTCGGGTGGGAGCCATATGTGTTTTGTTTCCCTGTCCGCAGAAGTGCAAGCGGGGAAACAGAACAGAAGTCTGCTTCTAGCCAGTGGGAGCATTTTTAAATCTCTTGCCGGCCCGAAGCTAACTTCTATTTCTGCTCCAATTGCCAGAAGATTTAGAAATGCTCCCACTTAATGGTAGCGAACATGTTTCCCCGTCCACTTGTGTTCCAGGGGTGGGCTCTATGGGGCACAGTCACTGAGGCAGCCCCAGTGGATGGGTTGTCTGGGTCCTTTAAGGGCTCATGAAGGGGAGTTGTACATCACCCTAGCCTTTAATTAGGATCACAACCAAGGGGATGGGGAGCCCAGGGCCTTTAAGGCTCATGGAGGGGGGCTATATTTTATTTACATTTTGACTCCGGGGGATGGGTCTCCTGGGCCTAATTGGACTTAGGGAGGGGGCCGCATGCCCTCTCCCTTTATTTAATTGCTCAGCCCTGATGGGGTGGGGTCTCTGGGACCTTCTTAGGCTCTGGGAGGGGGACTTCGTGGCTCCCTTCCCCAATTGAATGAAGGTCCTCCGAGCCCAATTATTCTGAGGGAGGGAGTCCTTGCACCCCCTTCCTTCCTCAATTACTTGCCCCCTTGGGATGGGGCCCCCTTAGCCTTTTTAGGAGGGAGATTACACAGCTCCCCCCCCTTTTTTTAATGCATTTCACCACAGGAGATGGCTCCAGAAGGGTGCGGCATGCCCCCTATCTTTTATTCACCTTAACCACTGGGGATGGGGACTCTGGGCCTCTCAGAGGATCAGAGAAGGGAACCATGCACTTCCTACCCAAAATAGAAATGTGTTACCCCTGGGTCTAAGTCCATCATTGATTTTTTAATATCCTCTGTGAATTTACTGAAAGATTTCAGAAAGAAAACCTTTTGGGCCCAGTTGGGACCCCATCACCCGGCCTAGTGGTCAGGGTATTCTTATCCTGTCCCCTTATGTCTTTTTGTGTTGTTTTAGGACTCTGCACTGAAAACTAAGTACTGAGACGGCTGTAACCACTTTCTGGTTGATGTGGTTGAAGGCAATTAGATGTCAGCAGGATATCTGTAGGATCAGTGGAGGCTCTGCGTCTCAATATATGCACATTTTTTAGCATTATTTGCTCATAAAATGAGTCCTGACAACAGCTTACCTAGAATAACTAGACTTTTGTTCATGTAATGGACATTCATTCGGTGCTTATTATATACAACTCTCTATATACTGCTGGACTGTTTTATTTTCACTCCAGTACCGTGATCAAGGCTACGGCTGAAACTTGTCAAAGAAGCCATTAAGATTTTGCATTCAGGTGCATCTGAGCTATCCCTTGGACTCCAAGGATTTATTGCTTGGTGTAAATAGCTACTGGAGTCCCACTCAGACTGCTGTCAACAACAGCCTCTGGACTCCGGGACTCCACTGTCTTTCAGTTTCTTAAAGGTAACTATAGCTCACACCCTCGCGATGCACTGCTAATTACCCGACAAATTATGGCACTCATGACATCTTTCACAACATCATTGATAATTTCAATGCAATATTTGCAGTAAAGTTTTTGACAAAAGCACTGTGCACGGTGGCGGAGCGAGTAATAATTACCTTAGGGCACAAGTAATAGTTACTTGAGAAAACTCTAACTATAACAGGTGAATTTCTATGGTTTTGTATGACTGAGATATATATATTACTTTCACTTAAAAACCAAAGGCTACAAGGCTGATATATTTAGGTTCTGAATTTACTTGCACAAAACCGTAGAAATTCAGCAGTTATAGTTAGGGTTAATTCAAGTAGCTATACCTCGCAGCCTAAGGTAACTATTACTCTCAACATAAAGTAATTTTAATTATTTTACGTTAATCCAACCACCGCAGCACATGGCCTGTATATAAGTTACCCAGTGGTGCCTACTGTCACCTCAACTTTTCATAATAGCACTGGATCCTGTGATCCATCGTCTCAATATGCACCACCTACATCTCGGTTTTCAATTTAAAGCTGGCTCCTTACTTATCTCCCTCTATGCAGATTACATTTTACTCTCTAGCCACCACTTGGAGGAGAACCTAACCCCAGTTCTGCATGAATTCATACTTTTTTTGGATCCAATCTGGTCTTTGGATTAACCGTTCAAAGTCTAAACTTTTTCCCATAACCTCTGCTATAAAATGAGCCAGATGTGACTATCCATTGACCTGGTGTGAAGGGCCAGTTAAATATCTTGGTGTCATACTCTATTCAGATAAGGAACAGATGATACGGCTTAATTATGGTCCAGCCATTGACACACTATCAAGGCAAATCAATAGGTGGGTCTGGTTGCCTCTTTCAATGGCTGGTAGGATCACAATCATAAAAATAGTGATCGTCCCTAGTTTCCTATGTCTGTTCCTTAACATTCCAATACCACTTGCAAATTTATTCTTTCTCATCTTGCGTGGCTTACTCCTTAAACTCATCTGGGCCGGTCGATGGCCACGTGTAAGTTGGGACACATTAGTGCACCCCTACAATAGAAACGGGTTTGGGGTACTTCATCATCAACTTTTTTACCTAGCCTCCCAATTCCAATACGCCCATCTTTGTTACCATGCAGATGCCAGGCTACTGTACACCAAACCCGAGATGGACCTCGCTGCCCCCTCTCCACTTGCTTCCCTTCTACCGAAAGGGATCCCTCTGGACCACAAGGAAGTTCAAACACTATCCAACTCCTGCTGGGCGTGGAGGAAACTCACATATCTTCTGGGTGGAACCCTCTGTTACTTTCTGGCCTTGATACAGGTGGACAACCCATGGCTCCCCATCACTTGCGAAACCTTGGTGAAACGCATTTTGTCACGATACGGCCTCCACACTTTTGGTGTCCTCTTCCTAGAGGGATGTGCACTAACACATTCCACCGAACCTCGCTTCAACAATGCTTCACTCATGTACCATTCTATTGTCCATCGCATTCACAGTGCATCACGGTCCATCATATCCACCTATCCAATAGCTCCAGATGAGTTCCCTTCCCTAACATTAGTAATTATTTATCCTGATGGGGTACAACTAGTGTCTAAACTATATCGAACCAGTATAGCATTGCTCCCAGCTCACAATGAGAAACTCAGAACATACTGGGAGCGGTACCTCAGTAGACCCATTACTGATAAAATATGGACTGCGTGCTGTGCCCAAACTCGGCTGGTATCACCCAGCCATTGACACAAACTTCTTCATTTCAAGTTTCTGCAACGCACTTACATAACTCCTGCTGCCCAACACAAATATGACCAATCACGCTCCTCGGATTGTCCCAAATGTCACACTCCTGGAGCAGATTTTTTTCCACATGGCCTAGGCCTGCAGATGTGTAATGCACTATTGGGGTGAGATCTTCTCCAAGTTATCACAAATGCTGGAGATTGATCTAGATGCAGACCCTCTATGGGCCCTGCTGGGCTATGTCTTAGATCTCCAAAAAAACACTAGATGATTTACCACCATCACTCACCTCCTGGCCAAACAGAGGCAGCGATCCACTGGGGCAGGCACCTGCCCCCTACCGCTGCCTACTGGCTTACCAGTATGACATACTGCAACACTACCAGTGAACTATTCACATCGCTACAGCCCCGATCTCTAGAGCGAAATACATTTGGCAACCACTACATAATGACTTGCTATTGCTCACGGCTGAGTCCCAAGTGAGCCTTTTAGACATATCGGAGCCTCCCGCTCCTACTCAATAACTGACTATCTGGTGGTAGGTGGCCCCTTGCCACACCATGTCATCTCCATGCATGTTCCATGCACTGGATAGACCGGAGGGGCAGCCCTCACTGACCCTCCCTCCTCCCCCACTCCCCTCAACCAATCCATATTACCCTGTATGTCTTCTCCCCCTTGTTTGGTATTATTTGCCAGAGTGTAGTTGTTACCTATCCTTTCCTCATGCAGAGTTTTACAGACATTATGACTCAACTTGTTGATTTTTATAGATGTTTTCATCTTATTTTTTGTTGTTGTTGTGTTTCATTACCTATCATAGAGTAGATGGTATATGTTGATAACATTCTATCCCTCATCAACGCTTCCAGTTGTTTTAAGCAAATGGATGATTACTTTATTGTTACTTGCTATTGCCCTACTTAAATACCTAAACCATGTTCTCTTCTCTGAAAATAAATAAAAACAGTTATTAAAAAAATTCACTGGCGGATGCCTTTGGGTAGTTATAGTTAGGAACTTGTTTCCATAGGATATTTTTTTTTTTGTGGCTAGCTTTTTTGGCACGTTCGACAAATCTCTCTGAAACTTCACAAATGAGTGCTACTTTTTGACTAGTTTGCACAATAGAAATAATCGGGGTGATCCATAAAGTAGGGCTAAGAAAAAGAGGGGGTCCCAAAACGCATATTCCCTATTTATTTTTTCATAGGAAAAGCAAAACAGCTGAACAGAATTACACCAACTTTGGCAGAAAACTGGATTTTGGGCCACAAAGCATGCTTTTTGTGATTTGGTGTAATTATATTCAGTACTGTTTCTGAGAAATTAAGGTTCAAAATGTATGTATATTTCTGTCTGCAGAGGATTAGTGGATCTAACAGATCAAAATATATCATTGGCTACTGCCATATCAACAGAGTTGTGGCTGCAACCAGTTTAGCACTCTGGTACTTTGTCCCCTGCCACAAAAAAAGGTTATAAAAACATATAGGGGCAGGGTAGGCCATCCTATCACCTAGGCCAGGTGGTAGGGTCCAAGAAGAGCAACCCCTGGGGCAAAAAACATATTTTTTTAGTGCCACTGGGGATGATCCACAGACTATCCGGGAATCTGATAAAAAAGTGGGCTCATCGTTTTTCTAAAAAAGCAACCCAGGGTTCACAGCTTTATTTTTAATTTATGTTTTTTTTTTTAAATAATACTTTATTGGAAATAATTTGAGACAATTGCTATTAATGAATATTGCAATGTGTGAATTTATGAAATATGCATTTGACTATAATTACTGCTGTCTTTTTGAGAAGCCAACTGGTCTGCTTTATATACAGTGATGTGCTGACCCCTTGATAAAGCCAATAGGCTCAGCCACTTTTATATTTTGGTATTTTGAGCCTTTGAAAAAGCCAGTAGGTCTGCCTTACATAAAATGGCACTGTTTATATTGTTAAATGACATAGCCAGCCAAGCGGGTGGCAGGGGGTTGGGTGCAGGGTCAGGCCGCAGGCATCTGACTTTGTCTGTGGCATCTTACTTTACATTAGAAAAACATAGAAATTCACTGAAAAAAGGTTAAAGGGATGTTTAATGTAGGAACTGTGATATTGTTATTTTACATTAAAGAAACCCTAGAAAAGCAATGAAGAAACTCAAGGTTAAAGGGGCGTTGTAGTTAGACGAAAATGGCAGTTAAAACATACTATTTTAAATAAACAAAGCCATTGAAATTCACCAGTTATAATTATTTCAAATAAATATGACTTGTACTGCTAAATATCTCATGTTGCATCACTTATGGCATGTTCTATGACATCACTGATAACATCACTCTGACATTTGAAATTATATAATTACTGACAACTCTGTACATGGTTGGAGGCACAATATATAGTTACATTAGGGCACAAGTTATGTACCTGGTGAATTCCAGTGATTTTGTTTGTTCAAAATACTATCTTTTAACTGACATATCACCTAACTATAACATCATTGAAACTTTAAGATTATGGGCCTGATTACAACTGTGACAGAGGGGGTTAATCCGTCCCAAATGTGACGGATATCCCGCCCGCTGTATTACAAGTTCCATAGGATATAATGGACTCGTAATACGGCGGACGGGATATCCGTCACAATTGGGACGGATTAACCCCGTCCTCCAAAGTTGTAATCAGGCCCAATGTATGGTAGCATAATATTGCAACTCCTAACGAAAGTGTCACTTTAGCCTTTGTTTTTCATTGACTCTATCAATCTATTGATATATCTATCTATATACATACAGATATATATTCAGTGAAAAAAACAAAGGTTAAAATAATGTTATAGTTTGGTGATTTTTGTTTTACGACATTAACATTTTGAAAGAAAAAAAATAATCAGTTATAGTTAGCAGCACTAACTATAACTTGCTCCCCGCCAGGCACTGCTTATGACCTCACATATGACATGGTGATTTTTTGTGTTTTTTAGTTCAAAACGTAACTTATAAATTCACCTAACTATAACATTACTTTAACTTTTAGGTTTCTTCAGTCAATTTCTTTGTATTTTTTAATGTAAAGTAATATTTAATTATGATATGCAAGTCAAACCCCCTGCCATACACAGCTAGGGGGTTGACTGCAGAGTCTGCAGCCCACCACACTGCACAGGGTGATGTTGGACACTGAGCCTGGCCCTGGACACCCCTTCTCAGGCTTTTTTTTTAAGCTAAAGGGCCTCCCCAGGTTGTTTTTGCTCATAGGCCCCATAACCTGGGGCCACCTATTTTTATAAAGGGGAGGGGGTGTGGGCCCCACATCCTAAGCCTTCTTAGGCCCTTGGGACCCCACACCTAGAGCTGTTCTTTTAAATAATGGGAGGGGGCGCGCATGCCCCCCCCCATTGTTATTTTTAGCGGGATGGGGTATGTGTGGTTCCCCTGCCAGGCCTATTTTGGCCGCCTGAAACCCAAACCCAGGGTCCGATGTTATTTTGAGGGGGAAAGCTGAGCCCCCCCCCACGGGGCCTAATTTTGACCCAGACATCCCATCCACCAGGGTCCAGCAACATCTTGAGGGGGAGGGAGGTGCACAGCCCCTCTTCCCGGGGTCAATTTCAGCCCCAGGGAGCCCATCGCCCATGTCCGGCAACATTTTGGAGAAGAGGGGGCATGCATGGCCCCACTTCCTGTGTTGATTTTGGCTCCTGGACCTCACCTCCCATGGCCTGCCAACACTGTAAGTGGAGGGGAGCATGCAGCCCCCCTCCATGGGCCAATTTAGGCCCCAGGGACCCCATAATTCGAGCCCAGAAGAAATATTCAGGGGCTGATTTCTCACCCTTTAATGGTAGGTGCCCTAGTACCCACTGAGGACACCCACCATAGTGTTGTTGGGGCTGCAGAGGAGCCCCCAGGCCCCCACAGCCCCAGCTGGCTCCTCGCATCCAGTAGTAGCCAACATTGCTCTCGCCCACAGGGAGCAGCTCCAAATGCTGCTCCCACGAGGTAGGAACAATATTTAGATCTGTTTCCTTCCCTGATCATTGCAAGTAGAAAAACAGATCTAAAGCCCACTCCTAGAAGTCAGGAGCATTTATTAAGCTCCAGCAGCTGGGAGCAGACTTTATGCTTGCTCCCGCTTAGTGGGGGGGTTTAAAAATTATTGATCAAGCAAGAGCAAACACAGGTTTCCCTGCCTGTGCAGGTTTGGACAAGGAAACTACTATGCTCCGTGGTGGGCTCCTCGGGATATAACCTGTGAACCCGCCCTTGAATGATGGGGTCCCCGGGGCCAGTCATAGGTCAGGGAGGAGGGCCTCAAATAATCAACCCCAGAGTGAACTCCCCAGGGCCTTTTTAGGCTCATGAAGTGGACCACCAGCCCCCTCCCATATGAAGAAATTTTGGACTGATGGGCAGGCTTCCTGTGACCCCCTCCACATATAAGGTAATTTCAGCCTGGGGATGGGCTGGGCTGGGCTCCCGGGGGCCTCTTGTGGCATGGGGACAGAGTCTCTTTCTTATAAAACAGCTCCATGATGGGCTCCCTGGGGCATAAACCAATGATTGCAGCCTGACCACAATTTTGTTTTTTTACTTTTATTTTGCGATCCGACAACAGTCTCTCAAGATTAAATCATTTTTTGCCATTTGTTTTCATTTTGTGCTCAGACGGTCCATCTGGGTCCTCCTTTTGGGTCTAGGGGGTCAGAATAACCCTACACTGACCACTTACATTTTTTCTGTAACATCGGGTTCGGGGACTTAGAAATGTTGCTGGCATCCATTAAGGCACTTGGGGACTAAGTCGCCGGTCCTAATGTTATAAAAAAAATCTAAGGGGGCAGGGTAGGAATATTCTGATGGCTCTGTTGCCCTGCACAAGTCTCCTGCCTATTTTCCAGGGGTATCCTCCTCATAAATGGGCATCTATTGGGCACATATCTGGCACCTCACAGCTTTTACTCGGAGGGGTGTAAATGGTTTGGCTGGTAGAGGAAGCTGGAGTGGGTGTGGTAGTGTCTGTATGTGTGCCACTTGAATATGGGTCTGATGTTTGTTGTGTGTTTGGTATTGTGATGTGTTGCTGTGTGCAATATTCTGATGAGTGTTGTTTTTATTTGGTTATTGTTGTGATGCATGTAGTTGTGCATTTGTGTCAGTGTATTTGTTTAGATGAGTATGTCATTGTGTTGGTAGTTCTGTTTCTGTTGTATGTGAGTGTAGTATCAATAGTGCATGTATGTTGTGTTTAGGATATATGGCATTATGGCCCTCATTACGACCTCGCCGCGGCCATTTTGAGATCCCCGCTGGGCCGGCGGGCGGAAAACTAGTTTCCGCCCGCCGGCCCAGCGGGGATCTCGGCCGCAACACAGGAGCCGGCCCCAAATGGAGCCGGCGGTGTTGCGGCTGTGCGATGGGTGCAGTTGCACCCGTCGCTCTTTTCACTGTCTGCTATGCAGACAGTGAAAAGCAGCACGGGCCCTGTCAGGGGGCCCCTGCACTGACCATGCCAGTGGCATCGTGACTCCCCGTACCGCCAGCCTTTTCCTGGCGGTTCAAACCACCAGGAAAAGGCTGGCGGTAGGGGGACTCGTAATCCCCTGGGCAGCGCTGCTAGCAGCGCTGCCCTGGCGGATTACTACCGCCGGGGCCATTGTGGTGGGAAACCTCCGGCCCCGGCGGTGCGACCGCGGTGCTTCCGCCGCGGTCGTAATGACCTGAGAAGCACCACCAGCCTGTTGGCGGTGCTTCTGTCATAACAGCCCTGGCGGTCTTGTACCGCCAGGGTTGTAATGACCCCCTATGTGTTTTCTGCATGTACATGTTGTGTTGTGGGGGAATGGCCAAGGGTCACAGCATGTATGTAGTATTTTGTGTAGTCTGTTATGCAGGTAGACAAATATGGCTAAAGTACATGGGGGTGTTACATGTATGCATTCCATACCCACTGCCATTGTACAATGTAACTTGGCTCCTGTGACGAGGTCCCTCTGTCAGCAATCCACCATCAGTGCGATGCATCAGACTGTAACATCTAAATATGGTCGGTGGGAAGCCATGAACATAAGGCCAGGGAGTTCACTCCATTGAGGCAGTCAGTGGTCAGCTGCAATACATCTAAATACGGTGGTCAAAACTTTGTCGATTTGACACAGTACTTGGGTCCTGACGGTGGTAATCCCCTTAAGATCTAAATCAGGCCTATGTTGGGAATGGTGGAAGAAAAACAGAAAAGAGGAAGACCAAGATCACAGTGGTTAGACTCAGTCAAGAATGATAAATACAAGAATTTCCAAGACCTAAAGAATTCTGTTATTGACCAAAACAATAAGGGGAATTTTATCCATTGAATCAACAAGAGTCTGGAATGACTGAATGGTTAAAACAACAACTATGTTTAGAGAAAATGCATAAAAGCAGGCATATGGCTCTGGGCTAAGCTAGCACATTTTACATGATACAGTCTCTAGAGTGAGAAATGTATCCACTGAACCACCATAAATTGGTATTAGTGAAGTACAAGTCATTAGCTCTGTGAGTTGATTTAACATGAAGCAGTGAGCTACACAAACTGTCCCAATTATTATACTATAGACTTGTGAGTTTATGGGTACTTTAGTGATTTAATGCATAGTACATTCTGACAAAAAAATACCCCTAGCTATCTTGGAGAATCACAGTGGTTTGACCCTTGTACTTGTACGTTTTGCTTGTGAGCATGCATCAGCGTGCAGGCAACTAGAAGGTATCGGCTTGTGCGTGCATACTGCTTGTGGGTGCATGTATGACTGGTGCATACAAGCAGAGAGGGGTCTGTTTCAGGGCATATGAGAACAAGCATTGGCAAAGTCAATAGGTCTTGCCTATGCAACAACTTTTGGCCAATGTGTTTTAGTCTTGCTGTACACCAACATAGCTGCTGTTCAGCATGGCTAAAGGTTAGTGGCATAGGGAAGAGTCACTTGGAGTGTTGAAGAATGGAATGGCGAAGAGTGGAACAGAGTGTTGAAGAGTGGAGAGGCAGAGAGTGTCATGTATTGGAGCAGCCGAGTGGCATACACTGGAGTGGCATAGAGAAGAGAGGACTGATGTAGAGTGCACTGGCATAAAGTATTGGAGACTATAGTGGCACAGATTGCAGTGGCATTGAGGGAGGTAGCATTGAATTCAGTAACATTGAATTCAGTGGCATACAATGCAGTGTCATAGAAAGCAGTGGTGTAGATTAGAGTGGTGCATAGTAGAGTTCAGAGATGCAGAGTGGAGTGCTGCAGAGTAGAGTGGCACAGAGTGCAGTGGCATAGAGTGCAGTTGCGTACAGAAGAGTGGCATAGTGTGGTGCAGACTGGAGTGCGTAAAACTGTCTGATGCAGAAGGCAGTGGCACAGAGTAGAGTCAAGTGCCATTGAATCCAGTGGTGTAGAGTGATGCAAAGTAGAGTTGCATAGAGTGGTGCAGAGTTAAGTATAATTCCGTAGAGTTCAGTGGCATAGAGTACAGTGGCATAGAGTGGAGTAGAATAAAGTGGAGTAGTGCAAAGTAGTGTGGCATAGAATTCAGTGGTGGAAAGTGCAGTGTTGCAGACTAGAATGTCAGAGTGCAGTGGTGTAGAGTTGAGTGGTGTAGAGAGCAGTGGTGTAGAGTATAGTGATACAGAGTAGAGTGTAGTGGTATAGAGTACAGTGGCATCGGGTGCAGTTGTGTAGAGTGCAGTGGTGAAGAGTATAGTGGCGTAGAGTGCAGTAGCATAGTGTTGAGTGGTGTAAAGTGGAGTAGAGTGGCATAGAGTGCAGTGACATAGAGTAGATTATTTCAGAATAGAGTGAAGTGGCAGAGAGTGAAGTGGTGCAGGCTAGAGTGCAGTTGCGTAGAGTGACATGGTGTATAATGGAGTAAAGTGTTGCAGAATGCAGTGACACAGAGTGCAGCGGTGAAGAGTAAATTAGAGTGGCATTCAGTGAATTGGTGTAGCATCCAGGGACATAGAGTTAAGTGTTACAGAGTAAAGTGCATTGGCGTAGAGAGTATTGGCATACAGTGCAGTGGTGTAGAGTACAGTGTTGCAGAGTGGCATAGAGTACAGTGCTGTAGAGTAGAGTTGTGCAGAGTAGATTGGTGTAGGCTAGACTGGAGTGGTGTAGAGTGCAGTGGTGTGAAATGGTGTAAAGTGGAGTGATGCAGAGTAGAGTGTAATGGTGTGGAGTGGTGCAGAGTAGAGTGGAGTGGCGTAGAACAGAGTGTGCATGGTATTGTGGTGCACTGCCATTACAAACAACACATTTTCAATTGAAATGGACATTAAATTTGCACAGACATAAACTTTTACTAATAAACTATACAATGCACAATCGATAATGTGTAGTAATTGTATCATCTAGTGTAATGATTTGTTTTGATGATATCAAAGTATTTGTTCCAACACAATTCAGAAATAACAAAATACATTCTTCATTTGTGTTCCTAAGTCTGATATATTCAGAAATACTTGCACAGTTTATTTGAATATTGTCATATGATAGAAAATACCTCTTGCCTACCCCTAGTGGAACAGCAAGATTGTCACATAAATTCACTTACTTTGAAATCAGAGAAAGAAAAGTAAACTAGGGCCCTCGGAAGACAGTGCCTGGCATTTGACCTCGATCATTAAATGCACAGCAAACGTGACAAGACAAGAACAAAATGTAAAGGCCTGTTTACAGAAAGGGAGTTCGTGGAAGAATACAGCAAACATGGTTTAGTCAACAGGAGGAATGAACTAAACTTGGAGAGCCTAAAGCAAATAAAGCCAGCAAATAAAAAGCCAGAAACTATGAGCTACAAACCACCAAGGCAATAGTAATCAACAGGCGAAATGCATTCCGAGGTCAACTTTCTGAAAGTCCCTAAGATGTCTTTAGCAAACCAGACAGCTGTGCTGTCTGGTAGGCTGCAACCTAAAAATCACTAGTAGGGTGGATACTACCCATAAGATGATTTTTAAGTCCAATATACCTGTTACTTTCAAGACTTAAGGTTTTAATTTCAATGCTACTGATTGAAATGATAAGTGCATTAATTTCAACGTTTCCGCTGGTCGCCATGGGAGATCCTCGTCTGAAAGACATCAAGGAGATGAGTTTGCTCTGCCGTGCCCTGACCTGCACGTGCCTCATGCATAAAAGATTTCCGCCTGTAGAAGTCTGCATCCTTCACTCTTTCTCAAGCAGCACATTTATCATTTAAATGAAAATGTACCATTAGCCGCAGGGCGCTGCGGTCTTTCTGTGTATTATGGGTACCGGGAACCGCAGGGGAAAGTCTCACTCATCAGGTGTGGAGAAGGGGACAGCAATTTGTCAAATGGTTTTGAAAACATGTCACCCGTGATCAAATGCCCCTTGGGAAGCCATCCACTGTTTTGTGGGTCTCGCGATTATTTCAAATACGCCCGTTTGACCAACCACTGAGCCTTTCTGGCGCCCAGCATCGGAGCGAAATATATTGATTTTGTCCGGCTCTCGAACGTGCAATGTCTCAGATTTCGAAGACTGTCGGAGTTGTCCAGACATGGGGCGCATTAGAAAATTAGAATTGCAGTGACGGGGCTGTTAGATGGTTATCCTTTTTTCATCCTGGCCTTTTCCTTCAATAGTGGACGCAACAAGCCCCCACCGTTCAAGACCATTTTAGAAGTGAGTTGTGTCCACTCACGGGGACGCAAGTACACAGGCGGACCACCGTTCAAGACAGAAGCTGTGTCAGCTCACGTGGTCCTAAGTCCCAAATCCTCAGCACCATTGTAGAAGCAGGGCCGTAGCTTCGGGGGGTGTTTGTGGTGTAACACCCCAAATGAATGCATTCTTGGCCTGGTAGTTGGGGCACCTGTATTGGTATTTTAACGGTGCAGAGCACTCAGTACATTTTACATCAAACATTAGAAGTCAAGCACACTTTTTAGCAGAAGTACTTTAAGGAATAAGACTCACTCGACCTGTAGAACTGAAAGTAAACCCAATAACAC
Organism: Pleurodeles waltl; assembly: GCF_031143425.1. Taxonomy (NCBI): domain Eukaryota; kingdom Metazoa; phylum Chordata; class Amphibia; order Caudata; family Salamandridae; genus Pleurodeles; species Pleurodeles waltl. The sequence goes on from NC_090449.1 coordinate 604,385,870, forward strand.
AACGCAGGGCGTTCATTCCAACCGAGGAAAGGCCAGTCGAGGCCTTCTCCTACTGTACGGGACATTGGCTGTTTAGTTGTGCATCTTAGCGGGCTAGTATACCATTAAGGGGTCAGGGTCTCCATCCGCTGTGGCCCGAGATAGTCACCGAAGATCTGGTTATGAGAATCCCAGGCCGACCGAGCCACCTCTGTGGAGATATGTGTAGTGAGTGAGCGAGATTCTGTTGCCAGTCCCAGCGTACCCCGCGGGTCCCGAATGGGGTTTCATACCCGGACATGTTCATCTATTTGGCTGTTACTCTTGTAGATGATGCATTCACAGTCACACTCCACAATTTTTGCTAGTTTGGAAAGCCAGGCGGCTACATTGGGTATCGTCTGCTTCCTCTATTGACAATATGCAGAGCTTGGCTGCGCCCACTCCCGTCTCTAGCTGTCGTTTCCAGGGTAGATTGTGAGAGGGAAGCGTTGACCAATAAGCTATAGAGTATGGACTTTACTCCTTTGGCTGTGCCCCAAGTGGCGAGATAGGTACGAATGGCAGTGTGGGGAAGGCGTAATCCTCTCACCCAGTGCTTTAAGTGGGCCACTTCTCTCCGGGTCCCCGACCTGGAAGTAATTTAAAATTCACATTGAAACAATTCCCTTCTGGGCCCTGTATTCATATCCTTAACTTCTCAAGCAAAAACACGGACCAATTTCTGAACAATGAGTGCACAGAAACGTTAAGGTAATCCATGTTCTTCCTGCTTATATTTCACATGGGTTACTTAATCTTTCATTCACTGTGACTGTTTGCTTTCTACAGGATGTTGTGCTACTTTTTTTCAGGCAGCATATTACTCTTGTCTACTACATAATTGGAATTGAGTCACCTCAACATGTCTAAAACAGGGCATAACTGAGTTGTAGCAGAAAGCAGTTTGAGTTTCCCTAAGAGCCTGTTGTGGGCAAAAATGTGTTACGAATATGTGGTCATCCAATCCTTGGCCTCTCTGCAAAGAAACACAAAGCAATGGTCACGTATGCCAGTTGCAGTTGTGGTTCTATGCAAATTTGTTGGTAGGATGGCACTTTACTTGAATTTTAGTATATATGGTGAAGTCACATCCTTAATTATAAAGGCCCTGCCCCTTTCACTGACCCCCCAGTCTTTATAGCCCAGATAAAGCCCCTTTCGGTATGGGTGTAAAGTTTGGGTATTCAAAGAACGGGCTTGTCCACCCTGCATATTAAGCCCTTGATCACTAAATCTGAGAAGGCCAAGATGGAGCAGGGGACATGAATCAGTAGCAACCCCAATGCATAGTTGACTGTCTGGTAAGTGGTGATGGGACCATTTCACAAAGTCCAGGAGGACAGATGCCAGTAAAGGTATCAGGTTGTTCTACGCCAGGTATTGCAGCCTCCTGGATATTATCCTGGTATTTCAGGTCTATGGGTATTCTATTCATTTCCTTCCCATTCCCTGCACATAGGTTAAGGTTGTTACTATGGAAATTCACACTTCTTCCAATTCACTGGGTATCCAGAAAAGGTTGAGATAGAATTTAGAAAAGCCATCTAAGCTGGGATTGATATCCATGGATTGGAGACTGTCATTAAAATGTCGTCAGCATAGAGGAATGACTATATGGGCCCCGCCACTGAGGTTTACCCTGTATGAGGACCGATGTTCTGATAGCAATGGCCAAAGCTCAAGTGCCAAGAGGTAAAGTAAGGGGGAGAGTGGGCTGACCCCGGCATGTATCCCACTTAATCTGAATCGCACAGAACAGGTAGCCCCCACAGTTAACTTGTGCCATCAGTTTTTCATAGAGCTATTTAACTTTATCGATAAAGTCCAGACTGAGGCCAAAATGTTCCATGACTCTGAGCAAATAGGGCCATTCAAACCAGTTGAACAATTTCTCCATGTCCATGGACAGTGCCATCTATTTGTCATCTGCAGTTTGTGAGTCCTAGAGAAGATGGGTAAGGGTATGCAAATGGTTTTGTGAGGAACTCCCTGGCACGAATCCCACCTCTGATGCATGGATCAAGGAGGGTATCACCTTCCAGATCCAGTTAGCAAGGATCTTGGTCAGGATCTTCATGTCCACGTACGTTTAGTAGGGAAATGGGACAATAGGACCTGCATTCAAGAGGGTATGTTTCATCTTTAGGAGGGCCATAATAACAGCCTTATTAGAAAGGGGATCCAGTCTCTCCGACTTGGATGTTTCTTGGAAGGCTCGATGTAACATTTGTGCCAGGTGTGGTTTGCAAGCCTTGTAAAATTTACTGTGGAAGCCATCTTAACCCTGTGATTTGCATGTAGGCTACGTAATCCTCAATTTCTTAAGCTGAGATGTCCCTTACTAATTGAGCCCTCCAGCCAATAACAGGCGGATAGATTCCATGAACCATTCTTCTGCTGGTGTGGGGTCACTATTGTCAGAGTTGCTCAAAGAAGGAAGAAAATGCCTCTGTTATATAAGTGGGATTGGTAAGAACATGGCCTGTAGGGTAGTGTTTAGCCTGTATGGAGAGTTGATCCTCCTATTGGGATAACTGAAAGGTTATGAGGCGGCCATTTTTTTCACCATGCTCAAAGTCCCTCAATTAAAGCTCCATGAGCACCTTTTTTTGCACCAGATGTGTAAAGGGCATTATACTTAGGGTTGAGCAGAATGTTTTACTCTTTAACAAGGAGTTCTAGCCAAATTTCACCAATGGTATCATGGCTAAACTATTGCCACACAAGGCTCCAGAAAATGCGAGCTGGTGAACACAAGCGAGATTTGGCATCGCCAGCATGATTTCTTTACGTTGGCGTCTTGGGCGGTAACGAGTGGCCATGGTCAGAAGGCTACCACTCGTGTAGATTTGCAGCCACACAAGTAGATTTTCTACTCGAGCAAAAGCAAAATGAACTTGATTGGACACACACTCCTGCACAATGTTTGGTGCTGTTCATGCTGATTGTCTATGATACTGATGTTAAATTGCAGTGCAAGCTGAATATTTTCAGCCTGTTGGCAGAATTCCATGAATCTCAATGAGTTTTTATGTTACTCCTTGGAGTTCCATGGAGTGAACCTCCACAAGTTCTGCCCACCCCTATTTACATTCCAATTTGGTGGTTTCCTATTTGCACTGATTAGCAATCACAGGGGCCTTATTATAATCTGCTGTAAGGGTAAATACAATTGTCTTCAGGTGTTTCCTCCTGGTGGTGTGTCGTTGCTTTGCCAATGTGCTGTCTCCCATTAAGAGACCCTTCTAGGTGGCATTCCTGACTACCCAAACCACCTATGGTGATATGACTGAGTGTTTGTTTTCCTTGTGGTAGACTCTAACACATGTCAGGATTTCTTTGTCTTATGGGAGACTGTATTTGGAGGTTTACATGCGCCATAGACTGACCGCTGAGGGTCTAGTTCCTAATGTCAGATCCAGCCGTAGCAGACTGTGGACTAGGAGGCCTCTATGCATGATGTTGGAGTGGGATGGGAGGAGTAGGAGTAAGTGACTCAGTAAGAAATAATCAAGTCTAGAGGAGGTATTGCGTACCCTTGAGGTGTAAGTGTAGTCTTTGCCTGAGGTATTTTTGAGGTGCCAAGCATCCACCAGTCCATGGTCATTAGGCAAGTCTGCAAGATGTGCCTTCTCTGATGTATTTTGGTGGTCAGGCAGACTAGCCTGGTCTATGGCAGTGTCAGGTGCCACATTCCAGTCATCCCCACTACCAGCTTGGCTGTGCCAAGTTGTGTTATGAGTCTGTTTAGTCTACTGAAGTAGGCGGCCTTGCTTCTGACAGGTACATAGCTCAAGCACAAAAAGACAAAATGGGACCCAAAGATCAATTTCACAAAGACATACCTGCCCTCAGGGTCTCTCCAGTTCTTCATCAAGATATGTAGGAATGATGTGTGTATCGGAATGGCTACCCCACACTTTCTATATGGTTGGGAAGAGGCAGGGCAGCCAGGAGAACTAGTGTCCAAGCATGCTGTGCGGCTGCTCCCCACAGCCCATTCCAACCATTACATGCAGATAAAAGTAGGATCTCTGAGATGTGTGTGGATGGAGTATGTGAGACCTCAGCTAATGTGTACAGAAAAGCAACAATAACTAGCAAACTGTGATCTGTGGAGCTAACCTTGACCCTGTGCTTCTGGGGGATCTCGCTGGCCAGCATATTGCCTTAAGATTGGGGTAGTTGGTTGTTTAGGTGCATACAGAAAGGGTAGGGTGGGAAATGGCTGGTCACGGAGAGTGCCCCCATCCATGTCCGGCCCTTCAGGTGGAAGGGGGTAGAAGCCTACTCCCAGTGGGCATTATCAACCCCATTCCGCCATTGGTAGCAGGCTCATCTTCCTGGTGGCAGCCGACTATCTTGTGATGGCTCTACCTAGTAAAGCAGACAACAATACTTCAACATTTCAACAGGACCATAACAGTAACAGAAGCATTTGTAAATAGTTGGTTCTATCCAGAAAACATATTAAAGAGTAGATGGCAGTAATAAGAACCACATCAAACAACGAGGAGGCAGATTGTATCCAGGGCCTCCATTTCGTAGGCCTTGTTGGTGGCTGGGCTAGGTCTCCGGGGGTATGTCAGGGCCGTCTTTCAAGGGAGATCTAGATTTATTCCTGCTGTGGTATTGGTTCAGAACGTCTATCACCCGGTTCAGGCCCTCTCTGTACAAGCAACAGTGTTGGGTGAAATGCTCCCTGCATTGCTGGTGGGCAAGTTCTGGGCTGAAACCCAGTGTGGGGCTGGATCTCCCCTCTGCCTGGAGGGAGGACGTTGCAGATGCAGAGTGTATGTCTCCAACGTAATCCAGAGGGGACAGATAGATGGTTCAGGTCATCATACTCTGTAGTACGGCTTTGTCCAGGAGGTCACATTTTATCTCTGCATTCTGCAGGCATGGGCAAAGGGCCAGTAGTTGTTTCTGTTTAACTACTGTCTCATGTGAAAGAAACCTGCTAAGAAGTGGAATGTGGTTCTTTAATATTGAAACAACTCCCCTTTCTTTTTGGACATCTGCAGAATATTCCTGGTCTGGTGGTGGTGTAGGAGGCATGGTAGGATCGCTCTGGGGGTAATGGAAGAGTGTGCCGAACTGCCTCTCAGTCTTTTTGCCCGCTGGAACTGTAGTGGCTCCATGAAGGTCAAGCATATCGGGGTAAGGTAGGAGAGAGCTGAGAAATCCAACATATCATTGCACTCCATACAGTCGGATATTGTCCCTCTTGGCATGCTCCTCCATGACTCATACTTTTCTTTGTAGTCTCTGAATATCAGCCTATAGCTGGCTGCTGGCCATATAACCTATTGAGAATACCTACCTTCGTGTCTGGGGAGTCGAGATGCAGGTGCATGAGCAAGAGATTGGACTGCAGAGATTTGACGTTGGCTGCCATGGTCGTGATAGAAATATAAAAAGAGGCCAGTTTAGAACCCATGGTAGTAACCTCTTTGAGGACTGTCACTAAAGATTTTTTGGCCATGGCATTGGGTTTGGCAGGCATGTGGGAGGGCCCCTTGATAAGGCTTCAGCAAAGGTCAGTTATCTGTTCACCTTTATCCCAACATGATAAGTAGGACAAAACACCAGGGCCTAGGAGGACTTACTCATACAGTGCTGTCCACAATGTGCACCAGCAGGGTAGGATACTCAACTAAGAGAATATCCACTCGGATGAGGTCCCCAGGTACTAGCCCCAATCAACCATATTGGGTTCAGGGTCACCAGTATAGTATGTGATGGCAAGATGGGGGGCAATTGTCACAGGGCATGTAAAGTGTGAGAGGTTCCTTCCCTGGTGGCAGGTCAGGTGTATGTAGGCAACTGAAGTCTGGTCTTCTCTTAAGCCCTGGAACATGGAAATGAGGGCTCTGTAGCCCAACATGTAGGCAATCTTGAGGCCTGATATCCCAGAGGTCTGCAGACGGAAACTCCCTACTTTCAGTACAAGTCAAAATCCACCATGCCCTCATAAGCCTATCCCCGCAAGGTCACTGGCTAACAGCAGTCGCTGGATAATGATGGTGTCACAGGCTGTTATTTCCAGGCCGCATCGAAGGTCAGGGGCTGTAAACACAGAAGGACATATGCGGACAGTCTTTCTGCTCCTGTAGCATTCTGAGTGCCTTTATACTGAGTCTGGGCCCTGTGGAGCTGCTCCCTTCCCAGAAGGTGATACCTTCTGCACAGGCAATACCTTTTGCACAGGCTGGGGTGGTACCAAGGAGATTCTGGGCCGGGGTGGGCAAGGGCAGGTCAGTGCCTCCAAGAGGTGTGTTGGATGAAAAAAATGTGCAGGGCCTCTCAGTCCCACAAGTCGCCATTCACTATGTAGGAGAGGCATGGCAGCTGTGTATCGCGGCAGTTCGTAGTCATCTGTATGCTGCAGCCTCTATAGGATGGGTGCCCCACTCATTCTTGCCCCCCCAAAAAAATACACAGGTCCCAGCTGGCACTGGCTCCATCCTTTGAGCTGAAGATAGCACATGTGTGGGGAGACCCGTGTTTTCTCTGGCTCCGGGCTCTGGGTAGGGGTGGGGGAAGAAGGGCATTTAGTGAGTCCTGAACTGGTCATTCTGTTCCAGTGGCATCAGTGAGGTGTTTCTCAGGGCGCCACATTAGAGCACATCTCCAGCCCCAGTTAATCAGCATTAGACCGTCACTGTAATGGTTAAAAATGGCTTGAGAGCTCCCCGGTGCAGGAGCTCTCTCAATGAACTTCCACCTTGCACTGTGGCACATCTCCACTGCTTGTTTAGTAGGATTCTGTAAAACTGTTGAGGGATTGGGACCCTGAGTTGGATCTGCTATCTAGGTCAGTTTTTCTCGTCCTGAGCCAAGAATGAAAGACTAAACAGTGACCTTTGATGTAAACGAGAGAGAGAAACAGATACCCACCTGGTAGCCGAATTTCAAACTGTGAAACCAGATAACCTGAAATCAGTACTGGCTTCCCTGCATGTCTAAAATGTGTGATCCTAGGCAAATATTTTATTTTACCGAGCTGTATAAATACCTCTTATGTTTGATTTAATAGACTATAATGGTGCTCTATCTATAATAAGAATCTAGGTCATGTTCAGGGTTTTCAAGACTATTGACTTCCCTTTCAGTTTACTAATAGTATTGTGGTGTAGGGGCGAGCCTTGAATGTTTTTAAAAAGTATTACTTAATAAATATCTGTCAATGTAGTGATATAATCTGATGCACTAAGATGAACCTCTTCCACATGTTAAAGAATTGCACTTTTTAAATTTGAAAAGATTGCATCATATTTTTACATTATGTTAGTTGCACGATACACATGGAAAACATTTTCATGGCTCAGTTCGTGCACAGACTCTTCAAGCAAAGCTAGACTAATGCTCTGCTCTGGTTCGTCCTATTAATTTTCCTGCATGCCCTGCTCTATTTGTGACAAGGGCGTAGTACATGGGGTTGTCAATCACTTGATAAAATGATTAGAAAAAGGTGATGACTAGAAGCCAGGAGACCTGCCCACATGCCCTGCACTACAGGCTGTTGGCTGGTACTTCACCACAGTCTTGAGTTGCCAGGGAGAACTACCAGTCCCAGATACGACAGGCAGAGGCATAGCTTTAGCTGAGGCTTATGGGAAATTCTTGGTTTGCTAGTTGGGCCTGGGGGCCCTGAGTCTGGTCTGCTATGTCTGTGTCAGTTTTTCCCATCAATCTCATTTCACTAAATGGCTTTAACCTGTTCATTTTTAGGATCGGGATCGTAAATATATATAGTGACCTGTGTAACACAGAAGTAGTAAATATGCATCTACAGAACTACTCCTTAAATGGGTGCAAATTTACTCTTTTTGGAACTCACAAACATTGGCAGTAATAGGCTTGGAAAGTTGTGCCAATCTCCAGTTTCCAGGCAACTGTTTACTGGCAATCAAACACTCAAAAAGTGATAGGATAAATGCTTTCAAGTAATCTAACCAGTGGGAATCGCTCAGGGTTTCATTCCAACCCATAGCTTTTCACCCACTGTGCCACACTAGAAATTGGCCCACCTAATGCAAATAAGTACTGACCCTATCCCCAATGGAAACAACCTGACCTTGGTCATCTCACCCCTCCACCCTGCAACCCTCTGCTTGTCAAGATGGTAAATTTGAGACTCACACCTCCCAAATTTCACTGACTAAGCTACTTCCCTGTATAGATGGGAGTTGTGTAACTTCACTAACTCAAGTCCCAAGAGCTGAAAAGAATTCCAGATGGGAAATGTGCCACCTCAAGCGGACACAAGTTTCAAAACCTCTGCAGCTTTCTCGATTGGAGTTGTGTTGGCTCATGTGGACTTAAGCCTCAAGAGTTCAACCAAATTTCAAATGGGAGCTGTGTCACCTCACATGGACACAAGTCCAAAGATCTCAACAGCATTCTAGGTGGGAGTGGTGTAAGCTAACGTGAACACAAGCCCCAATACCTTAGCAGCATTGTAGATGGGGTTTGTGTCAGCTTACATGGACACCAGTCTCTGCAGTATTCTAGATGTGAGCCACATCTGCTGTATTCTAGATGTGAGCCACACCTGCTCACATGAACTCAACTTCCAAGAGCTCGGAGGTAATCTAGATGAGAGTTGATACCTCATGTGGGTACTAGTCCCAAGAGCTCCATAATATTTTTTATGTGGTGTGTGTCAGCTCACATAGACACAAGTCCCAAGAGTATAAAAACATTCTAAATGGGAGTTCTGTCAGCTTGCACAGGGATCAGAATTCCAAATAATGAGGAGTTTATCATACCTGGAAATTACTGAGCAGGATGAGCGCACAAATTTATTCTCAAGAAAATCCCCAGCAATTACCAGAACATGCAGAATTTAGTGTGTAGATAGTGAACTCCACATGCTATGCCCATTTCTGTGTTTAAACATAGAACAGGAGGTATTTCGTGGACTGAGAAAATACCTCACACAATGGAGTCAGAATGTGCTGGGTCCGGTAAACACCTCCTACCCCACCACCCTACTTGTGATCAGGGTTTTTGACACAACAAGTTCTCAAAGTAACGCTGAATTATTTGTGTAAATAAACAGTACGGTTGCCATTATGATTCCACTGACTTCAATACAATAAATTGTGTTCAACAACAGTTTGTGTGGGTGCAGTGGCACAACCTTTGGACAGGAACGATTCTGTTAGTGTTGTGTCAGAACACCATAATGCTAAAGATCCCTGAAGTTCAACTGCATCCTAAATGGATGCAATAGACCATTGAGAAATGAAAGTTTGAGTTCATGGTGAGATCCTGAGACCAACCACATGTGGAGTTCTGCAAACTGAACACAGAACTTCAAACGAAGGCATGGCCAACTTGAGCAAGATGGTGAATGCATGAGGCCCTGGCACAAAATTATCCTGTGCCCATCCTTCTATATGATTCCTACCAAGACTCTTGAAAAGTGAGTGGATTTGCAAGGGAAAGGATTTCTGATGTAGGATCCAGGAAATGATCCCGCAAGTAAGACTGAATAGGATACCCAAGATAGCCTTTGAGGCGGCACAATCCTAACTTCATAGCCTCTCGATAGGGACGGTGGAGATATCAAAATCTGAATACCGATAGGAAGAGACAGCCCCGTCTAGTGACTGCTACGGGCTAAGAAGCATTCAGATTTGAGAAGACACCGCACTACTGGGGGCTGTGGGACAGACCGTTACATTGGAGTTGTACAGTGGTGGGATGGGGGGGTTGCTGCTTGACATTTATGGTGGAGACGAAGCAAGGTGTCAAAGCCCCTAAATAGAGGGCACCACTTGTAGCCATGGAGTCGCTGGGGCAAGCCTCCATCTTGGACTGAATGGATTGAAAGGAAGTGCAGAGATAAGGAGACGTGCGGCTAGTACATACTGTGCAAACTTCTGAGGATGCAGCTGAGCACCAAGGACACTTGTTGGTGGGACAGACCCTGACCCACAAACAAACCAGAATCCTCCTGGTCCTTGCCTGCCATGGTATGCAGGAGAGTGGCTGGGTACCTGGAGGTGATCATGGCTGCATGGATCTGTGCTCCTGTTGGACCTGGTTGATGAGGAAGGGCCTACACCCCCCCACAGGATTCTAAGCTGTGGGACCTGAGGACCCTGGGCACAGGCAGTTCTGCTTTGGTGTATAAATACTCTTGATGTATCCACCTACTTGCACCTTCTGAATATTGAGACCAACACTCTGCAAGCACATAAACTCCTTGCACTAGGGGCACTTGATTGATTGGCTGCTTCAACATTCATCCACTTTGGGAGATTGGTCACACATGCCTTAGAGTTAAGAAAATGGCAGTCTGGCCGATGGAGGGTGGCAGCGCAGACTTGAGATGGGTAATCTCACATGAAAAGCCACGTGCAGCAGAGGGTGAAAAGGAGGATCCCCCCCCAGATGGAGACAATGGCAGGTGACCATAAAGCCACTGTGTTATCTGCACCAGACCGATCAGTCTTGCCTGTCACCATGGACAGTCCCTCGGCTGAACTATTCCTCGAAGAGTGGGTGCTGAAGGCCGTGATTCCTGCCTTGCAATCTAAGACCCAGATTCAAGTGGGGCCTAGTGCCTCCTTGCGCTACATTAGCGTAATTTTTTGTATGCTAATGTGGCCCCACTAGGCCAAAATCGCAGTGCCAGATTTACACTTTATAACCCTTTGCGCCAGATTATGCCTGTGTCAGGCATAATGTATGCAAGGGGGTGTTCCCCTGTTGGGGGGGCAAAAAAATGGTACAAAGAAATCTAAAAGATTTCTTTGCACCATTTTTTGAGGCATTTTAAAAGGTGGCACACCATTATTTATAATGACCCCTATGTTGGTGCTAACCCTGAACAGTACATCAATAGCATAAAAAATATTGATGCTTTGCCCCCTATCCTGTGCCATGGTGCGCTGCAGCGTTAGAGGGGTGCACAAAAAGTGGCGCTGTACCTGGTGCAATGCCACCTTTCTAAAATTGTCCCCTAAATTCTTTACTCCTGATAGGGCACATAGGGTTCCAACCCGCCCTTTGCCTCCAGGGGCTTCTCCACAGCTACTGTTGGCTAGCTATTGAACTACCTCGACATGGACGACATCTTGCAGCAATCCAAAAACACTGCCCCTGGGAACTTGAAGGCCCTCAAAATTCACAATTTCTCTGACTACACAACCCTAGTACAACTGAGATGGCAGAGGTTTGTGAGCATCATACATGCTCTAAAATCTCTAGGAATTACCTCTGGCTTCCTCTTCCTGGCAAAACTACAGGTTTCAGCTGGTGATAAAACTATGAGAGAGGGCCTCGATGTCACATGCATATAAAAAACAAAACTAAGTCCTCTTTGAGAAGGAAAAAACAGCTGCAAGACACTTAGCACATTCCAGAGCTCCCACCAAAGAGGTGGCAGCAGAGAACGCTTCCCTGGTCCTTGACATCTGGGCGAAGAGATCACCACTGCTACTATCAGGGTCTAGTGATGCAGAGGTTATTGGAGGAAGATGAGAGACATGTTTGTCCGAGGCTCAGGCCATGTCCCTGTGGGATCCCATCATTAAACTAATGTTGCCTACTTACATCATTTGAAACTGCGGAATGGAATGGGATGTGGAGCTAAGTGGAGCTAAGTGGAGGCCTCTGCCTGTTTGGACCTGGGGAACAGTTATGTAAAATATTGTATAACAATGTCTGATACCTTATATACAGGATCTATATCATGAGAGACCTATTGGGTTCAGGCACATGCCCAGTGGCACCCCCCCAACCTTCGCAAAGCTGCACATGGGGATGTTCTAACGTTAATATTGTTCTTTTTTTACTGTTGGTTTTAGAGTAGGTGCTCAAAGCATGTTTTGCCATGACCAGGGTAAAATTAGTCACCTACAATCGGGCATTGTACTGACACACTTGCCCTGATTGGTGCACCACACTTTCAATACAATATCATGCAATCCTTGCCTGCTGCATACGCAGTGCACATATGGGCTTGGACAGCTGCTCATGGAGACCTGCTGTCTGATATTCTGTCCTGTGCAGCTGGCCATGCCTGATGCATGCACCCATTCCCATAAGCCACCAGCTTCAAGCCCATGATGAAGTGCTTCTCAACCACAAATGTATACCTCTGTATGAATGACCGACTGTGAGAAAATGGGCTGTTCGTTGACTGTGATGTGAGCCCTGCTCAAGCAGCAAGCACAGACCCTGTCAGGATGAGCTGCAAGCAAGCCCTAGGTTAACCTTTGCTCAACCCTTTGTTAGCTTGGCACAGAGCAGTTAGGCTTAACTTAGTGGCAATGTGTAAAGTATTTGTGCAATACGACAAACAGTAAAACAGTGAAAATATCACACAAAAAGATCCCACACTAAGTTAGAAAAATAGAGCAAAATCTAATGAATAAAACAAGAGCAATTGCAGCTATCGGGTCACGCTGGACCAAGTCAAATTCAAAAGTTTAGGCCAACTGCATGGAGTGCAGGTTAACCTTCTCAAGTTTTGTGCCAATTGTCCCATCTATGTTGGAGAGGGCCATGAGGAGCAAGGAGACCATTGCGGGAGGTTGTCGGCATGGCATGAATAACCTAAAGGTACTACTTGGGGGTCAGGGAATTGCTGCAGATGGGTCCAGGAGCTGTTGGAGAGCCTTTTATGTGCCTGTGGCTCAGATCAGGAGGCCAGAGGACAAGCTCTAGGAGTAACTCCGGGGTCCTGGATTTAAGATGAAATTGCAGGTCTAGTTCTTCTTCCTCAGGCAAGAGGGCAGCAGTCATCAGGTCAGCACAGCTGGGCAGTATTTCCTTCAGAGCAGCAGTCCAGCAGATGGGCAGTCCTGTCAGCAGGCACAGCATGCCTTTTCCCTGACAGAGTATACACAGGGCTCGAAGTGTACTGAAGAGGTGGTGTCTGAGGTCCAGTATTTATACATAGTTGTCCATTTAATATGGGGAGAAGCTTTTAGAGGCTTGGCTTTGAAGTGCACAGATGCCATGCCTTTCTGACCCTGACTCCAGTCTAACTACAGGGACTATGTAGCCCTTTGTGTGGGGACAGGACACAGACTGTTCAAGTTTAAGTGGGGCTGGGCCCAGCTCCTCCCTTCCATCCTGCCAATGATGGCCCATCCAGTCACACCTACACTCCCCATTGTGTGTGACTGTCTGGGAGAAATACACAAAGCCCAATTATCAACTACACCCAGTCATGTGACTCAGAGACGAGACAGGCTGCAGGCACCAAATCCCTAGGGCAAGAAAATGCCAACATTCTAAAATTTTAAAAAAACTGGAGTTGGGTGCTTAGAATTCAGCAAGGTTAAACCACATAAAACTAACCACAAAAAAACGAATGTTGTCTGAAACAGTTTTCAACAAATGATTTTCCACATGGTCATAAAATAATTAACATAATCAACCTGGTGTTTCACCATTTACTTGGCATCACATTCATTAGTTTTATGGAAGAAAACTTTACATACATCATATACTCATGGGGCATAATTGAAACATTCATAATTTAAATGGATATCCCACAATATTCATGTTTTCGCGAAACATCCTATCTACTAAATATGTGTGTGAATAAAAATGAGTACAAGGTACACCAAATAAACTGCTGTGTGATTGTGAACCAGTTCAATACATTGCAAAACACATAAGTAAAGAGTAATTCAATCCATGCTAGTGTCCATACCCCATTATTCAAAACAAAACATGGGGTTAAATCTAGGCAGTAATGTAAGGGAGAGACTCAAGTTCCAAAAGGCTCCTCAATCAGACCGTTTTGATCAACACACAAGTTTAACCCCTTACCCGCCACGGACGTAATGGTTACGTCCATGGCAGCGCCCGTGTGGCGCCATGGACGTAATCATTACGTCCTGCATGCTGCCCTCGGGAGAAGCGCTAGCGCTCTCCGAGGGCCGCCCCCCCACACCCCTAGGTCAGGGCTGAAAGGGGAATCCCTTCCCCTTCAACCCCCGACCCCCCCCCCTGTGACGTCAGCGCGCGAGCGCGCGCTGACAATCACACAACCTCCTCTGCTCAGCATTTCTCTTTCGATCACGTGGGGGAGGCAAGGAGAGGCTTCAAAGGGAAGGAAGTTTATTTCCTTACCTTTGAAGTCTCTCCTAGGGTTTCAAAAGCCGGATTGCCTATTGGTATTAGGCCGATCTGCCCCCAGGGGGGGCAGAAACCTCTAGGCGCCAGGGCAAATAGTGTTTTTTGTGGGTTTTTTTTTGTTCGTTTGTTTTTTTAGAGATGGGGAGCGACCCATTAGGCAAGGGTCGCTCCCCTGGGGGGCAAATTGTATTTAGACCATTTCTGCCCCCCTTGGGGGCAGATTGGCCGATTGTAGGTCAATCTGCCCCCAAGGGGGGCAGAAACCACTAGGCTCCAGGGATCTTTTTTTTTCGCCGTCAAGCAAGGGGAGCGACCTTGTAGGCAAGGGTCGCTCCCCGGGGGGGCAAATTTATTTTAGGCCATTTCTGCCCCCCCTGGGGGCAGATCGGCCTATTGGTATTAGGCCGATCTGCTCCCAGGGGGGGCAGAAACCTCTAGGCGCCAGGGCAAATTTTTTTTTGTTTTTTTTTTTTTATTTGTTTGTTTTTTTAGAGATTGGGAGCGACCCATTAGGCAAGGGTCGCTCCCCTGGGGGGCAAATTGTATTTAGACAATTTCTGCCCCCCTTGGGGGCAGATTGGCTGATTGTAGGTCAATCTGCCCCCAAGGGGGGCAGGAACCACTAGGCACCAGGGATCTTTTTTTTTGCGCCGTCACGCAAGGGGAGCGACCTTGTAGGCAAGGGTCGCTCCCCGGGGGATGGGGGGGCAAATTTATTTTAGGCCATTTCTGCCCCCCCTGGGGGCAGATCGGCCTATTGGTATTAGGCCGATCTGCCCCCGGGGGGGCAGAAACCTCTAGGCGCCAGGGCAAATTGTTTTTTTGTGGTTTTCTTTTTGTTTGTTTGCTTTTTTAGAGATTGGGAGCGACCCATTAGGCAAGGGTCGCTCCCCTGAGGGGCAAATTGTATTTAGACCATTTCTGCCTCCCTTGGGGGCAGATTGGCCGATTGTAGGTCAATCTGCCCCCAAGGGGGGCAGAAACCACTAGGCACCAGGAATTTTTTTTTTTTCGCCGTCACGCAAGGGGAGCGACCTTGTAGGCAAGGGTCGCTCCCTGGGGGGGTGGGGGGCAAATTTATTTTAGGCCATTTCTGCCCCCCCCGGGGGCAGATCGGCCTATTGGTATTAGGCCGATCTGCCCCCAGGGGGGGGCAGAAACCTCTAGGCGCCAGGGCAAATAGTTTTTTTGTGTTTTTTTTTTTTTTTTTGAGATGGGGAGCTACCCATTAGGCAAGGGTCGCTCCCCTGGGGGGCAAATTGTATTTAGACCATTTCTGCCCCCCTTGGGGGCAGATTGGCTGATTGTAGGTCAATCTGCCCCCAAGGGGGCAGAAACCACTAGGCACCGGGGATTTTTTTTTGGCGCCAATGTCACGCAGGGGGAGCGACCCCATAGGCAAGGGTCGCTCCTGGGGGGGTCGGGGGGTTTGGGGTGTTGAGGGGTGGGGGACAAATTTATTTTAGGCCATTTCTGCCCCCCTGGGGCCGGCTGAGCTAGAAGCCAAAATCCACAGGTAGGCACTGTTTTCTATGAAAAAATGTGATTTGTCCACGTTGTGTTTTGGGCCATTTCCTGTCGCGGGCGCTAGCCCTTCCCACACAAGTGAGTTATCATTTTTATCGGGAGACTTGGGGGAACGCTGGGTAGAAGGAAATTTGTGGCTCCTCTCAGATTCCAGAACTTTCTGTCACCGAAATGTGAGGAAAATTTGTTTTTTTAGCCAAAATTTGAGGTTTGCAAAGGATTCTGGGTAACAGAACCTGGTCAGAGCCCCACAAGTCACCCCATCTTGGATTCCCCTAGGTCTCTAGTTTTAAAAAATGCACAGGTTTGGTAGGTTTCCCTAGGTGCCGGCTGAGCTAGAGGCCAAAATCTACAGGTAGGCACTTTGCAAAAAACAGCTCTGTTTTCTGTCAAGAAAAGGGATGTGTCCACCTTGCGTTTTGGGGCATTTCCTGTCGCGGGCGCTAGGCCTACCCACACAAGTGAGGTATCATTTTTATCGGGAGACTTGGGGGAACGCTGGGTGGAAGGAAATTTGTGCCTCCTCTCAGATTCCAGAACTTTCTGTCACCGAAATGTGAGGAAAATGTGTTTTTTTTAGCCAAATTTTGAGGTTTGCAAAGGATTTTGGGTAACAGAACCTGGTCAGAGCCCCACAAGTCACCTCATCTTGGATTCCCCTAGGTCTCTAGTTTTCAAAAATGCACAGGTTTGGTAGGTTTCTCTAGGTGCTGGCTGAGCTAGAGGCCAAAATCTACAGGTAGGCACTTTGCAAAAAACAGCTCTGTTTTCTGTCAAAAAA
Source organism: Pleurodeles waltl (assembly GCF_031143425.1). Classification (NCBI taxonomy): domain Eukaryota; kingdom Metazoa; phylum Chordata; class Amphibia; order Caudata; family Salamandridae; genus Pleurodeles; species Pleurodeles waltl. The sequence continues at coordinate 604,402,311 of NC_090449.1, forward strand.
TGGGATGTGCCCACTTTGTGTTTTGGGACATTTCCTGTCGCGGGCTCTAGGACTACCCACACAAGTGAGGTATCATTTTTATCAGGAGATTTGGGGGAATGCTGGGTGGAAGGAAATTTGTGGCTCCTCTCAGATTCCAGAACTTTCGGTCACCAAAATGTGAGGAAAATATGTTTTTTTAGCCAAATTTTGAGGTTTGCAAACGATTCTGGGTAACAGAACCTGGTCAGAGCCCCACAAGTCACCCCATCTTGGATTCCCCTAGGTCTCTAGTTTTCAAAAATGCACAGGTTTGGTAGGTTTCCCTAGGTGCCGGCTGAGCTAGAGCCCAAAATCTACAGGTAGGCACTTTGCAAAAAACAGCTCTGTTTTCTGTCAAAAAATGGGATGTGCCCACTTTGTGTTTTGGGAGATTTCCTGTTGCGGGCGCTTGGACTACCCACACAAGTGAGGTATCATTTTTATCGGGAGACTTGGGGGAACGCTGGGTGGAAGGAAATTTGTGCCTCCTCTCAGATTCAAGAACTTTCTGTCACCGAAATGTGAGGAAAATGTGTTTTTTTAGCCAAATTTTGAGGTTTGCAAAGGATTCTGGGTAACAGAACCTGGTCAGAGCCCCACAAGTCACCCCATCTTGGATTCCCCTAGGTCTCTAGTTTTCAAAAATGCACAGGTTTGGTAGGTTTCCCTAGGTGCCGGCTGAGCTAGAGGCCAAAATCTACAGGTAGGCACTTTGCAAAAAACAGCTCTGTTTTCTGTCAAAAAATGGGATGTGCCCACTTTGTGTTTTGGGACATTTCCTGTCGCGGGCGCTAGGACTACCCACACAAGTGAGGTATCATTTTTATCGGGAGACTTGGGGGAACGCTGGGTGGAAGGAAATTTGTGCCTCCTCTCAGATTCAAGAACTTTCTGTCACCGAAATGTGAGGAAAATGTGTTTTTTTAGCCAAATTTTGAGGTTTGGAAAGGATTCTGGTTAACAGAACCAGGTCAGAGCCCCACAAGTCACCCCATCTTGGGTTCCCCTAGGTCTCTAGTTTTCAAAAATGCACAGGTTTGGTAGGTTTCTCTAGGTACCGGCTGAGCTAGAGGCCAAAATCTACAGGTAGGCACTTTGCAAAAAACAGCTCTGTTTTCTGTCAAAAAATTGGATGTGCCCACTTTGTGTTTTGGGACATTTCCTGTCGCGGGCTCTAGGACTACCCACACAAGTGAGGTATCATTTTTATCGGGAGATTTGGGGGAATGCTGGGTGGAAGGAAATTTGTGGCTCCTCTCAGATTCCAGAACTTTCTGTCACCGAAATGTGAGGAAAATGTGTTTTTTTAGCCAAATTTTGAGGTTTGCAAAGGATTCTGGGTAACAGAACCTGGTCAGAGCCCCACAAGTCACCCCATCTTGGATTCCCCTAGGTCTCTAGTTTTCAAAAATGCACAGGTTTGGTAGGTTCCCCTAAGTGCCGGCTGAGCTAGAGGCCAAAATCTACAGGTAGGCACTTTGCAAAAAACAGCTCTGTTTTCTGTGATGTGTCCACGTTGTGTTTTGGGGCATAGCCTGTCGCGGGCGCTAGGCCTACCCACACAAGTGAGGTACCATTATTATCGGGAGACTTGGGGGAACGCTGGGTGGAAGGAAATTTGTGGCTCCTCTCAGATTCCAGAACTTTCGGTCACCAAAATGTGAGGAAAATATGTTTTTTTAGCTAAATTTTGAGGTTTGCAAACGATTCTGGGTAACAGAACCTGGTCAGAGCCCCACAAGTCACCCCATCTTGGATCCCCTAGGTCTCTAGTTTTCAAAAATGCACAGGCTTGGTAGGTTTCCCTAGGTGCCGGCTGAGCTAGAGGCCAAAATCTATAGGTAGGCACTTTGCAAAAAACACCTCTGTTTTCTGTCAAAAAATGGGATGTGCCCACTTTGTGTTTTGGGAGATTTCCTGTCGCGGGCGCTAGGACTACCCACACAAGTGAGGTATCATTTTTATCGGGAGACTTGGGGGAACGCTGGGTGGAAGGAAATTTGTGCCTCCTCTCAGATTCAAGAACTTTCTGTCACCGAAATGTGAGGAAAATGTGTTTTTTTAGCCAAATTTTGAGGTTTGCAAAGGATTCTGGTTAACAGAACCTGGTCAGAGCCCCACAAGTCACCCCATCTTGGATTCCCCTAGGTCTCTAGTTTTCAAAAATGCACAGGTTTGGTAGGTTCCCCTAAGTGCCGGCTGAGCTAGAGGCCAAAATCTACAGGTAGGCACTTTGCAAAAAACAGCTCTGTTTTCTGTGATGTGTCCACGTTGTGTTTTGGGGCATATCCTGTCGCGGGCGCTAGGCCTACCCACACAAGTGAGGTACCATTATTATCGGGAGACTTGGGGGAGCGCTGGGTGGAAGGAAATTTGTGGCTCCTCTCAGATTCCAGAACTTTCGGTCACCAAAATGTGAGGAAAATATGTTTTTTTAGCCAAATTTTGAGGTTTGCAAACGATTCTGGGTAACAGAACCTGGTCAGAGCCCCACAAGTCACCCCATCTTGGATTCCCCTAGGTCTCTAGTTTTCAAAAATGCACAGGTTTGGTAGGTTTCCCTAGGTGCCGGCTGAGCTAGAGGCCAAAATCTATAGGTAGGCACTTTGCAAAAAACAGCTCTGTTTTCTGTCAAAAAATGGGATGTGCCCACTTTGTGTTTTGGGAGATTTCCTGTCGCGGGCGCTAGGACTACCCACACAAGTGAGGTATCATTTTTATCGGGAGACTTGGGGGAACGCTGGGTGGAAGGAAATTTGTGCCTCCTCTCAGATTCAAGAACTTTCTGTCACCGAAATGTGAGGAAAATGTGTTTTTTTAGCCAAATTTTGAGGTTTGCAAAGGATTCGGAGTAACAGAACCTGGTCAGAGCCCCACAAGTCACCCCATCTTGGATTCCCCTAGGTCTCTAGTTTTCAAAAATGCACAGGTTTGGTAGGTTTCCCCGGGTGCCGGCTGAGCTAGAGGCCAAAATCTACAGGTAGGCACTTTGCAAAAAACAGCTCTGTTTTCTGTGATGTGTCCACGTTCTGTTTTGGGGCATATCCTGTCGCGGGCGCTAGGCCTACCCACACAAGTGAGGTACCATTTTTATCGGGAGACTTGGGGGAACGCTGGGTGGAAGGAAATTTGTGGCCCTCCTCAGATTCCAGAAGTTTCTGTCACCGAAATGTGAGGAAAATATGTTTTTTTAGCCAAATTTTGAGGTTTGGAAAGGATTCTGGTTAACAGAACCTGGTCAGAGCCCCACAAGTCACCCCATCTTGGGTTCCCCTAGGTCTCTAGTTTTAAAAAATGCACAGGTTTGGTAGGTTTCCCTAGGTGCCGGCTGAGCTAGAGGCCAAAATCTACAGGTAGGCACTTTGCAAAAAACAGCTCTGTTTTCAGTCAAAAAATAGGATGTGCCCACTTTGTGTTTTGGGACATTTCCTGTCGCGGGCGCTAGGACTACCCACACAAGTGAGGTATCATTTTTATCGGGAGACTTGGGGGAACGCTGGGTGGAATGAAATTTGTGGCTCCTCTCAGATTCCAGCACTTTCTGTCACCGAAATGTGAGGAAAATGTGTTTTTTTAGCCAAATTTTGAGGTTTGCAGAGGATTCTGGGTAACAGAACCTGGTCAAAGCCCCACAAGTCACCCTATCTTGGATTCCCCTAGGTCTCTAGTTTTCAAAAATGCACAGGTTTGGTAGGTTTCCCTAGGTGCCGGCTGAGCTAGAGGCCAAAATCTAAAGGTAGGCACTTTGCAAAAAACAGTTCTGTTTTCTGTGATGTGTCCACGTTGTGTTTTGGGGCATATCCTGTTGCGGGCGCTAGGCCTACCCACACAAGTGAGGTACCATTTTTATCGGGAGACTTGGGGGAACGCTGGGTGGAAGGAAATTTGTGGCTCCTCTCAGATTCCAGAACTTTCCGTTACCGAAATGTGAGGAAAATGTGTTTTTTTAGCCAAATTTTGAGGTTTGCAAAGGATTTTGGGTAACAGAACCTGGTCAGAGCCCCACAAGTCACCCCATCTTGGATTCCCCTAGGTCTCTAGATTTCGAAAATGCATAGGTTTGGAAGGTTTCCCTAGGTGCCGGCTGAGCTAAAGGCCAAAATCTACAGGTAGGCACTTTGCAAAAAACAGCTCTGTTTTCTGTCAAAAAATGGGATGTGCCCACTTTGTGTTTTGGGACAGTTCCTGTCGCGGGCGCTAGGACTACCCACACAAGTGAGGTATCATTTTTATTGGGAGACTTGGGGGAACGCTGGGTGGAAGGAAATTTGTGGCTCCTCTCAGATTCCAGAACTTTCTGTCACCGAAATGTGAGGAAAATGTGTTTTTTTAGCCAAATTTTGAGGTTTGCAAAGGATTCTGGGTAACAGAACCTGGTCAGAGCCCCACAAGTCACCCCATCTTGGATTCCCCTAAGTCTCTAGTTTCCAAAAATGCACAGGTTTGGTAGGTTTCCCTAGGTGCCGGCTGAGCTAGAGGCCAAAATCTACAGGTAGGCACTTCGCAAAAAACAGCTCTGTTTTCTGTGATGTGTCCACGTTGTGTTTTGGGGCATATCCTGTCGTGGGCGCTAGGTCTACCCACACAAGTGAGGTATCATTTTTATCGGGAGACTTGGGGGAACATAGAATAGCAAAACAAGTGTTATTGCCCCTTGTCTTTCTCTACATTTTTCCCTTCCAAATGTAAGACAGTGTGTAAAAAAGACGTCTATTTGAGAAATGCCCTGTAATTCACATGCTAGTATGGGCACCCCGGAATTCAGAGATGTGCAAATAACCACTGCTTCTCAACACCTTGTGCCCATTTTGGAAATACAAAGGTTTTCTTGATAGCTATTTTTTACTCTTTATATTTCAGCAAATGAATTGCTGTATACCAGGTATAGAATGAAAACCCACTGCAGGGTGCAGGTCATTTATTGGCTCTGGGTTCCTAGAGTTCTTGATGAACCTACAAGCCCTATATATCCCAGCAACCAGAAGAGTCCAGCAGACGTAACGGTATATTGCTTTTGAAAATCTGACATTGCAGGAAAAAGTTACAGAGTAAAACGTAGAGAAAAATTTATGTTTTTTTCACCTCAATTTCAATATTTTTCTTTTTCAGTTGTTATTTTCTGTAGGAAACCCTTGTAGGATCTACACAAATTACCCCTTGCTGAATTCAGAATTTTCTCTACTTTTCAGAAATGTTGCGGTTTCTGGGATCCAGCATTGGTTTCATGCCCATTTCTGTCACTGACTGGAAGAAGGCTGAAAGCACAAAAAATCGTAAAAATTGGGTATGTCCCAGTAAAATGCCAAAATTGTGTTGAAAAGTTGGTTTTTCTGATTCAAGTCTGCCTGTTCCTGAAAGCTGGGAAGCTGGTGATTTTATCACCTCAAACCCTTTGTTGATGCCCTTTTCAGGGAAAAAAACACAAGCCTTCTTCTGCATCCCCTTTTTCCCATTTAAAAAAAAAAAACGAAATGTTCACTGTATTTTGGCTAATTTCTTGGCCTCCTTCTGGGGAACTCACAAAGTCTGGGTACCTCTAGAATCCCTAGGATCTTGGGAAAAAAGGACGCAAATATGGCTTGGCTAGCTTATGTGGACAAAAAGTTATGAGGGCCTAAGTGTGAACTTCCCCAAATAGCCAAAAAAAGGCTTGGCACCTGAGGGGGAAAAGGCCTGGCAGCGAAGGGGTTAAAATACCACACTGACCCATTCTGATCCATTTCAATTTAGGGTCTCCTCAGGGCAATGAAATGGGAAGGGCTATAAGAAATTAAAAACAAGGGAATATGAACAAAAATGTATTATCACCCTTTCACTAGCTTTTACGTTCGTTTTCCATAGCCACATTCAAATCAGGATCAATTGATTTAAATACATGGCTCCCAAGGTCAGTCATGCAGCAGTTGACCAAAGTTGAACCAAAACTAGGAGACAAGGGGGTAGAAAGTAAAACCTAGCCTTCATTGCATTCTTTTTGATAATCACAGGTGGCCTTCAAGTAAAAAACACATACTCTACCTTCGGCAAGTACATTAGTTGGAAACATTGAGCCGCCACCAGGGGAAAGTGTCTTTTTCTGGTGTCTCAAAGTGTTTCAATCACCACAGTTACCCTAAGTTAAGACAAGTGTGCAAAGACTAAATGAGGGAATTGGTACCTAATCGCTGGACCATTAGAAAACCATAGTTTGACTTCCCTTTGAGAGTTCAGTTAGTCACTTATGGTGTGTTTTTAGCCCACTAGTTACTAGCAAAATTGCGCAGCCACTCGAGGCTCCATCTTCAGGCTTTATGGACTGATTTTAACTCTGCGTTTTTTCAGAGAGGCGCTTTCACGAGTCACCACATCTAAATGCTCTTGTCTTGCTATGTCTCCTTTTTAATGGCTCGGGGCTTGGCAATTATCACCTCTAGTATTCAACTCTGTTTTGATTCTGCTCCATGAGTATTTGATGTATGTAAAGTTTTCTTGCTTACAATGAATGAAAGTGATGCTAAGTAAATGGTGAAAAACCAGTTAGATCATGTTAATTAAGTTTATGATCACATGGAAAATAATTTGTTGAAAACTGTTTCAGATAAGGTTAACTTTTTGTGGTTAACTTTCTAAATGTGACATTTTCAGAATTGTAATTTAAATCTGATTTGACCATAAGTGAAGTCTCTGAAAGAGGTGGGCCTCACAGTACTGAAAAATGAGTTTAAGAGTTTTCACTACCAGAACATGTAAAACTTAAAAGAACATGTCTTTTAAATGCATTATGCCCTGCCTTCTGGGCTGTACAGTGCATACCCCAGGGTTGACATTTATGTATTAAAAAAGGAGGTTTCTGCCTAGCCAATGGTTTATTTTTCCAGGTCGACATAGTAGTTAAAAACTGCACACATAGGCTCTGCAATGGCAAACCTGAGAGATGTTTAAAGTTCTACTTATGTGGGTGGCACAATCTGTGCTGCAGACCCACTAGTAGTATTTAAGTTACAGGTCGTGGGCACAGGTAGTAGCATCTTACGTGGGACTTACAAGAAATTTAACAATGCCAATTAGGTAAAAGCCAATTTAATCATGCTTTACCGGACTGAGCACAAGCACTTTAGCACCGGTTAGCAGTGGTATAATGCACAAAATCCCAAGGCCAACAAAAATAAGCTCAGCAAAAATGGAGGAGGTGAGGCAACCACTTTGGTGGAAGACCACCCACCCTAAGGCTGACAGGATTAAGAAAGATGTGGTTTCAATACCTGGAATGTGAGGGGACTGGCCTCGCCAACAAAGTGTTATTGGATGCGTTTCTTCCTTCACCACCATTAGATATAAATAGCATGTCTGCAAGAGACACATATAACGCCACCTCATTTGAACAAATTGGGAAAGAGCTGGAGAGGCCAAATGAGTACCACTACCTATTTTGCGTTTTCCCAAGGTACTCTCATATGGTGTGCTCCAGTGGTCCCTTGCACAATTCTACACTAGTATAGACCCGGTGGCAGATAAGTGATTATCGATTATGCTTTGAATGCTGTCCCACTCACTCTGGCTAGTATATACGCACACAAAGATGGACAGTTACAATAACTTGAAACTCTTTCCTGGAACCTAATTGGCACACTGGGAACTCTGGGCCTCTGGGGCAGTGATTACACTCTGGTTCTGGACTACAACCGGGGTTAATATCCAGTACCTGCACAGGCAATGCATGCAGACAGTTGTTCTGCAGATCCAGTCAATGGGGTGTCAGATGGGCTATGGTTGACTTATGGAGAGAGTTTCACCTTGAGGACAGTGATTACTCATACTACTCAAGCGCGCATGGACTGCACACAAGACTCCATATGTACATGAGGTCGGCTGAGCTCATATACTATTTACATAATGCAGAATACTTTTGTTGTACAGACTCTGACTATAACCCTCTACTTCTAACATTACACTTTGGGATGATTCTCCTGACGATTCCGGCATAGAGGCTGCAACCACATGCCTTATCAGACCATCCTTTTAGAACCACAAAAAGAGGTGCAATTGACTCATATTTTTGGGATAACGAGGGTACAGCTTCCCATACTGATGTCGAATTCGATGCCTTTAAGGCTGTCATCAGAGGCATATGTATCAAAATCTCCTAAATTAATAAAAAAAGCAATCCAGACAAAACAACTCCATATGCTAAAAAAAACCATACTACGGACTCCGACAGATGGACCAAAGCTTCTACGATTGACTGGCGCCTATCAGACATTCGTAGAGCATTTTTGATGTCTGCACTGCCAGGAATATTTAATGGATCAGTACGGAGAGGGTGATAGGGCTGGTTGATTACTGGCCTGTCTGGTGAGACTGGATACCTTCTAGAAGCCAAACTGTGCAGGAAGGACATACTGTTGACTGCTAGTCTCAAATGGACATAAATATGGTACTCATTGGTTACGAATGGAGCATTTACAATGCTCCAGAGGCACCCCCTCTGACACATGCAGCCCATTTTCTGTCTTCTATCCTCATACCGGGTCTTATATCTGCCCAAACATTATCCTGCAACAGCTGAACTGCTAGTTCTGAGTGACCTGGAAGGCACTCTCTCACAGCTGGGTCCTCTGTTGAATGACTTTTGATGATGTATCTAGCCTAACTATCATCCTGAATAAGTCTTGTCTAGTCTCCTTCAAGGATCCTAGTGCCCTAGGTGTCCTGAATATCTGCAGATATCCAGTGTCATAACAAAACTTGAGCCCCCTGCCCCAACAAAGTACATGGAGGACCCCCCCCCCCCCCGGACTTATTTAGGACCTCTCTGGCCCAAGCACTGCACCGCGGGGGCTGCCCGGGCCTTTGTTACGCCAGTGGGGGCGTCCTTGTGATGGGAGCTGGAAACTTTTAAATACCAGGGGGTCCAGATTTATTGTAAAAATGCTAACTTGAAAGGTCTGGCCAAACTGTACCCGCAATGATGACAACATGTCCTAGATGTAAGGTAAACTTTTTCCACATGGTATGGTAGTGCACCCTCATCCAACCATATTCGACATCACTGTTTTCAATACTGATGGAGCTCACTGGTAGACACCGAAATAACACTGTTGCATCGTGTATACTGGGCAGGTTTTTAAGAAAAGCGACATCAAAGACCACATCTAAATCTATCGACCTAGCATTGCTCTAGGATAAATGGAGTATAGTTATGCTGTGGAAGGCGCCAGTGACTCCTTCTGTTCAGGCATCGTTGCGAGAATAAAGCAGATCTCTATGGAAATAAATGTAATGGCACACATGCGGGGTGGCACAGAATGGGATACAATACTGCTTGTATTCAGGCCAAGATGGATGACATGTCCCCCTAAAGAAGGATATATCGGATTGAATCCTTCTATTTGATTAACATGCGACACAACATTGTTTAATTGTGATCTTGCAGCGGATAGAGGGTTTAGGGGACGGGTGTGCACCTCTATTGAAGTGAATGAGGGACGGGTCGTAGACGGGGTGAAGGGATCAAAATGGATTTAGGTGATATTACACTTGCAGACAAGGGCGATATGTGTGAAATCTGAAGGGAGATGTGGGAACATACTCTTTGAAGGATGATAAAGAAAGGTGATCTTGTTATAGTTCTACAGTGTGATGAAAAAGGAAAAAGTCAATGGCTCATGGTATTAAAAGTTTTGCTATATGCACGGAATACACATATGTTTAACATATGATTGCTGCGCTGTTATAACACAGAATTTATGCTGTACATAAAAATTCAGTGATGAGCTCTAAAACCACACATTAGCAAAGCCAATACACCTTGCCTTTGCAAGAACTATTGCCTTTGCCGATATGTTTTAGGCATGTTGTACACCAGAGTGGCTGCTGTTCATCATGACTACAAGCTAGGGGAGCGTAAAGGAGAGTGGTGTGAACTGTAGTATCGTAAAGTGGAGTGTCATGAAGTAGAGTTGAGTGTTTTGGAGTGGCATATAGAGGCATAGAGTGCTGTAGAGTAGAGTTGAGTAGCGTGGAGAGGTTTTGTGGAGTGTTGTAGAGGGAGTAGAGTGTTGTAAAGTGGAATGGTGTAGAGAGTAGTAGAGTGGCTTAGACTGGCATAGAGTGGCAGAGTGGAGTAGAGTGCCATAGAGTGGAATGGTACAGAGTGTCGGAGAGTGGAGTGGCATAGAGCAGAGTGGAGTGGCATAGAGGGTGTTGCATAGAGTGTTGCAGTAGTGTGGTAGAGTGGAATGGCACAGAGTGGAGCACTTTGTTATAGAGTGTTGTAGAGTGGAGTGGTATAGGTTATTGTAGAGTGGAGTGGCATAGAGTGTCAGAGTGGAGTGAAGTAGTGCAGTGGAGTACTGTGTTGTAGAACTGAGTGGATTAAAGTGGAATGCAGTGGCATAGAGGGAGTTGCTTCGAGCATCATGTAATAGTGTTGTGGAGTGGCATAGAGTGAAGTACAGTGTCATAGAATAAAGTAGAGTTTAATGGATTAGAGCATCAGAGAGTGGAGCATCGTGGAGTGGAGTGTCATAAAGTGGATTAGAGTGGCCTACAGTGAAATGGTGTAAATAGTAAATTGCTGTAGAGGGCAGTGGCATAGAGTGCATTGGTTTTGAGCAAAGTGGTGTAGAGCATATCGGTGTAAGGTGCAGTGGCATAGAGTATAGTGGTGTAGAAGGGAGTGGCGCATAGTGAGGTGGCGCAGAGTGGAGTGGCGCCGAGTGGAGTGGTGCAGGGTGGAGTAGAGTGGCATAGAGTGCAGTGGCGTGGAGTAGATTGTATCAGAGGAGAGAAAAATGACATAGAGTGGAGTGATACAGGGTAGAAGGCAGTGGGGTAGAGTGCAGTGGCATTGAGTGCAGTGGTGCAGAGTAGATTAGAGTGGTGTAAAGTGCATTGGCATAGAGTGCACTAGCATAGAATGGAGTGCTACAGGGGAGGAGGGTGCATCAACCTACAGCACAGTGGCATGAGTGCAGTGCTGCAGAGTAAAGATGCATTGAATGGAGTAGAGTGGAGTGGTGTAGAGTGCAGTAGCCAAGAGTGCAGTGGTGCATAGTAGAGTAGAATGGGGTGGAGTACATTGGCATAGAGTAGAGTGGTGAAGAGTACAGAGGTGTAGTGTGGAGTAGTGCAGAGTAGAGTGCAGTGATGCAGTGTGGAGTAGAGAGTAGTAGTGTACTGTGAAGTGCTGCAGAGTAGAATGCAGTGCCATGGAGTGGTGTGCAGCGGGGTAAAGTGGAGCATGCATGGTGTGGTAGCGCACTACCATTACAGACAACACATCTTCAATTGAAATGATCATTACATTTCTACAGACATATAGTTTTACTGATAAAGGTACACAGCACACAAATGATAATGTGTGGAAATGTCATCCCAGAGTGTATTTTAATCACATTAAAATATTTGTTTCCCCCAAATTTCAGAATTACCAAAAATTTGCTTCATTTGTGCTTCCCTAATTCTAATATATTCTGAAATATCTGCACAGTTCATTTACAGGCATGTAAATTTTGTTGTGTGCAAGAAAAAAATTATATTGTACAGCCTTCTGTCCAGCACACCTCTAGTAGCCAGCATGATTGCCACATAAATCCTCTCACTTTGAAGTCAGAAAAAGAAAAGTAAACACCAAGCTCCCTCAGGGAAGACAGAACCTGACATTTGACCACTGCCTTTGAACGCACAGCAACGGTGACAAGATAAGAACAAGATTTAAGGACCTATTTACAGAAATCGAGCAGTGATTGAAAGATACCATAAATAGGGTATGGGCTACAAGATGGACTAACTCAAGCTGCACAGCCTAAAACAAATACATTCAGCAAATAGAAACCAAGCAAATGTGAGCTGCAAACCACAAAGCCAATGGTAAGGAATGGGTAGAATGCATTTTCAGGGAAGCTTTCCTAAGGTTTCCAAGATATCGTTAGCAAACCAGACAGCTTTGCTGTCAAGTAGGCTTCGACCTGAAAAGGCAAATGTTGCTCATCATCAGGGTAACGGCATGAAAATATCTCTCAGGATACCAGCACAATCAGCACCAGTTAGTTGTCAACGAGGAATTTTCTCTGTGATTAGTACTATGGGTTAATAAGTAGATCACTATGCAGAAGGATGCTCTGTTTATGCCCCATCCCCTACTTGGCGTGAATGCACTACTTCCACACTAGAGAGAATGTTTACATGATGCACCTCTAGAGTCCGAATTTATGTCTTATCAGAGTCATTATGCAATGGAAAGGTTGTTATCTTTACTTTGCTAATCATGGATTACAGCCAAGGATGGACAATGGAAATCTGGGTTTTTTGAGCCTGTAAGGGCTCCTTCGAACACAGATTGTTGCTCAGTGTTTTCTTGTGCTGTATGTTCCATCAGTAGCTCTGAGTCTTAGGGTCATTCTTGTCGTTCTGTGTAATGGTCCAATCTTATTTCTTCTCCTCTCATCTTGAATCCATGACATGTCGAAATTCTCTCAGGCTGTCAGTTATACCAGCCTTCTTTATAATGGTTCTGTGAATCCAGCTGCTTCTCAACTCTTTATACACTTTGTTGATCCTGCAAATAGTAGTTCTCACACCTGAATGTTCATTTGAAGTGTGTCTTTAATAGGGTTTTTAGTACCAGTGAACATAAAGATCAGGGTCGTAAAAAATACGGTCCTGGATATTAAAATTTGATTGATACATGATCCTTCATATCATAAAACTAAAGAATAAAGATATGAACTGTATATGGAGCTAGAAATATCTTGTATAAAAGGAAACAACATTGAAATAGGAGGGAGTGAGCAAAGGATGGGGTGGGGGAGATGGGAGGGTCCCCTAGTTCGAAAGATATTTTGTCATATACCTCAGTTAATGTGCATAAGAAGTAGTTTTTGCTATGTAGTGCATGGCGTTTACTTAACTCGGCAGTCATTTCAGACAACTTCAGCTGAGGTGATGTGGACACTGGTGATCACAGTACCTGGTTTAATGAGTCATGCGTGTGGCCAATACTCAATGCCTAATTTGTAGAACAAATAAGTGCTGGGACCCAATTTTGTTCTCAGAAACTCACAGCGGTGCTTTCGAAGGTAGGTGTGTCTGATACCCTGGCTGTGTAGTATTTATTCCATCTCATGTTGCTTTAATCCACGACCAAACACTCCCTGCCCCTACAACACATTCTTGGAGACTCTTTTCATACCTGCTTTCTTTCTTTGTCACTATTTTTCGGGCTTTCTCTTCTTCCCTCCTTCCCCCTTTTGTGTTTATTTCTCTCTTGCTCTGGATTAAAGTCTGATGAGGAAAAATAAGTACTGGTTGGTCCCACGTGCAACCGCCGGCTCAAATTAACCTGTATTCCACCAGAATATCAGCTAGAGAATAGTGTGGGGCCAAAACATCATGGCACAATAAAGAGAACCAAAATACGGTGAAGGTAAGGTTATTCAGGTCAACATAAATTTACTATATTTAACCCCACATGCATGTACCTTAACGATATATATATATATATATATATGAAATTCTTTCTGTGGCAGAAAAGCATTCATTTCCTAAAACATTCTGAGATGTTATTGGAAATGATAGAATTATGTCTCAATAACAATAATTTTTTGTTCAACCATCAGATCTACAAACAAATTTGTGGGACAGCGATGGGGGTGTCCTTTTCTCCAAGCTATGCAAATCTCACGATGGGGTGGTGGGAGAGATGCATAGCTTGGAGCCAAGAGAATGATAGATACATGGATAAAGTGATCATGTGGTTAAGATATATAGATGATCTGTTCCTAATTTGGCAGTGAACTATGGAAGATTTTGAGGAAGGCTTTGATATATTGAGTAAAAATGACGTTGGATTACATTTTACACATAAGATAAGCAAAAGCTCGATTGAATTCCTAGACGTGTTAGTGTACATTGAAGATGGAGAATTACAGACTACATTACATAGGAAGCCCACAGTAACTAACAGCATCCTACATGGAACTAGCTTTCACCCAAGCTCATTAATCAAAAGTATTCCTTATGGAGAGTTTATTCGCATCAAAAGAAATTGCTCAAATGAACAAGATATTTATGCTAAATTTGATGAGACCAAACAGAGATTCTTGAATAGGGGATATACATTGAAATGTATTAAACAGGGAGAGATGAAGGCAAGGAATAAGACTCGAGAACAGGTGATGATGAAGAACAGAAATGTATCAGATGAATCAATGTTGGAAAAGAATGAGATTAGACTAATCTTAGATAATAGTAAAGAGAACCAACAAATTGTGAAAATATTGAATAAATACTGGCACTTGATTCAAAAAGATAGTGATATTGGACAGAGTGGGCATCCACCCCTCAATTACACATCGGAAAGCACCATCTTTGAAAGACATGCTAGTTAAAAGTCATCTAGAGACACCAACATCTCCAAATTGGCTATCAGAAGGCAGAAAGGGTTTATTTTGCTGTAGAAAATATAAAGCATGTAAAATTGGATGTAACAAAAAAGCTGTAACAGAGTTCAGAGGAAGAGAAATTGAGTTTAGAGAAAGAATCACATGTGAAACATCTTTTGTGGCATATGTGTTGGAATGTCGATGTGGTCTTAGGTACGTAGGCAGCACTATATGCCCTTATTTTTCTAACACATAAGGACGGTGCGAAACGAGGATACAACGTATGCAATGACTAAACACTTAAAAACTCACTCAGAACGTGATTGGTTGTCCATGACGTATTATGCTGTTGCAACAATACAAAAGAATGAACGGGGTGGCGATAGGGTTCAGAGATGACGATGTCTGGAGTCCAGATATATCATTAGGTTGAAGACTAAGATGCCATATGGGATTAACAATGATGAGGAACTGTATTGCCATCTCTAAGCTTGGTTGCATAATACGGACTAGCTCTCACTATCAATAAAAAAACAATGAAGCATATTAATTGAAATAAGTGAAATAGTGTTAATTAAAAATAATTGGGAGGTGGATCCCCACAGATAAATGAGGAAATATAAGTTGATAAACTGAATAATGGTAACGGATATTGCTGAGTTGGAAATGCAAATAATGTGGATAGTGTAATATATTAACAAATTCTAATGACAAGTAGAGTAGCTGTTGTTATGTTCGTTGTCTATTGTTTTATTATTCTTTATGTGCACTCGGTTTGTTATTTGTTATTATTTTTTAGTCTTTTTTGTGTTAGCAGTACACATTGGGGTGTTAAAAGGGCATGGCTGTGTTTTCAGAAACAGTATTCACTATAAAGACTACATATCCCAGAATGCCACAATTGTTTGCAATGGATTGGATAATCACCGTGATCAAGACCGGGAAGGTCGAAACGCGTTGGTGTTAGTTTGTTTGGGGTCCTGTTATGGAATAAAATAAGTCTGACTTAATTCTGAGTGCCGCACTTTTGACTTAATTGTCAAATTGGTGTGAAGATTATTGATGGGAGCAGGTCCCTCCCTGTTGCAGGCACCGACATGAGATGAGCGCGCCTCTTTGGACCTGTTGTAGTTGATATATATGTATGTTTACATCTTCAATGGTACATGTATGTGGAGTTAAGAATATTAAATCTATTCTTACTTATTTGCACTTAGCTTCTTGATATTTGTGTCCTCGATAGTTTGGCCATAATATTTTGGCCCCATGATACTCTAGTCCTGGATATTCTGTCATACAACCAAATTAAGCGCAGTCATTTATTTCCTTCACCCACCACCCAGCCTTGACACATATTTTAGTTTGTAAGGTTGACCTGTTCCTGCGTACATCAACACGTCATGCTTTAATGTGGCTATAAGTCCCATTGTTTCCTTCTCCATCAATAGTTAGGGATAGGGATTTCGGAGTTAGGGTGGTTGGCTTCAAGATCTTGTATTGAAATAAAAGTAGAGACATGTAGGCTATGCATGATGTTATTTTTTAGGTTGACCCATAGGATCAGCCAATTAGGGAAAGCTCGTGAACCTAACAATAAGTTATCATGTGGTGTAGTTATTGAAAGCCCGAGCATGAGACCGCCTGTGGTTTGACTGGATCCCATGCAATTGTCCTGGTCTATTTGAGATAATAACGTCTTAGGAATTACCAGACTAAGGGGCATATTTATACTCCGTTTGCGCCGAATTTGCGTAGTTTTTTTCTACGCAAATTCGACGCAAAACTAACTCCATATTTATACTTTGGCGTTAGACGCGTCTAGCGCCAAAGTTCATGGAGTTAGCGTATTTTTTTGCGTGAACACCTTCCTTGCATTAATGATATGCAAGGTAGGCGTTCCCGTCTTAAAAAATGACTGCGATGCATATGCGTCGTATTTATACTCCCGGGCAAAAATGACGCCCGGGAGTGGGCGGGACTAAAAAACCCGCATTTGCGCCGGATTTTAGCGCCTGGGTCAGGGCAGGCGTTAAGGGACCTGTGGGCTCAGAATGAGCCCAGAGGTGCCCTCCTCTGCCCCCAGGGACCCCCCCTGCCACCCTTGCCCACCCAGGAGGACACCCAAGGATGGAGGGACCCACCCCAGGGACATTAAGGTAAGTCCAGGTAAGTTTTTTTAAAAAAAAAAAATTGTGGCATAGGGGGGCCTGATTTGTGCCCCCCTACATGCCACTATGCCCAATGACCATGCCCAGGGGACAGAAGTCCCCTGGGCATGGCCATTGGGCAAGGGGGCATGACTCCTGTCTTTGCTAAGACAGGAGTCATTTCAATGGGGGATGGGCGTCGTAAAAAAATGGCGCAAATCAGGTTGTGGCGATTTTTTTGCCTCAGCCTGACTTGCACCATTTCTGGACGCCCATACGCCATTTCCCCCCTACGCCGGCGCTGCCTGGTGTACGTCGTTTTTTTTAATGCACACCAGACAGCGCCGGCAGCTAACGCAGGCTAACGTCATTCAATAAATACGGCGCCCGCATGGCGCTTCAGAATGGCGTTAGCCGGCGCTAATTTTTTTGACGCAAAACTGCGTTGGCGCAGTTTTGCGTCAAAAAGTATAAATATGGGCCTAAGCCTTCGGAAAGGGTTGTGAAAATATGGTGTTACAGTCATCAATAATTTTAATGGCATTTGTTCTTCCCCAAAGGGACAATTGGAAAAGAAACTATTTAGCATGTTCTCATGTCATTTTAGTGGATATAAGTTATTCTCTATCACGTGGTTAATGTCCCTACTATTTTCGCTGCCGAAATACTGCAGCCCATTTTGTTTCCATTGGAAGCAGAAGCTCTCAAATAATATCTTGGCAATAGATTTACATTTGGGTAGGACTCAGTTCACTTCATCGACTCACGAGGTGCGGATGAATTCTTTGACAAGAGAAACGCGGAAAGATAAGGGATATTTCTTGGACTAGTAAATGTGAGTAAGGTATCATCTTGGTAAAGCAGCCTTTGTATTTTCTTTCTCCCGTGAGGTTATATCTAACTTAACCTAACCTATTTTATGACCAGGCCTACTGAAATTATGTGACTGGGAAAACCAAATTATGCAGGAGGGTTGAATGAATTATGTGGCAAAGAAAGGCAAATTACTAGGAGTGATATAGCGCGATTTGTGATAGTAGTACTTCATTTATTTTTACATTTTTATACGTTAACATTCTCTTGGAAAAGTTTACACCTCGTTATTACTACTTTAACATCAAAATACAGCTATAGGAAACTGAAAGGTGAGAAGTGAACTTTTGCAAGGGCCCTTCACAATGGTGCAACGCATCCAGTGATTAATTTGAGCCAGAAGCTTCCGGTGCAGGGCACCGGCACTTATTTTTGAGGGCCGGCACTTATTCTTCTGCCCCCAGCATTTCCTGTGAGCAAAGACACATATGGGAAAGACAGAGGAAGGGAAAATCGAAAAAGCATCAGAAAGGGAGAAAACAGAAAGGTGCAAGAGTGAGCTGGTGGGGCAGGGAGTGGCTGTAAATGGATTAAAGAGGCCCGAGATGGCATTAAGATTACGTTGCCTCAGTATTCTGTGCTCACACATTTAATTGAAGCAGCCGCGTGTTTAAGAAGAGGGTTATGGACACCGGCACTTTTTTTATTTACAAATTAAGCACTGAACACATGGGTGAGTTTTCAGTAATTTCGATCTGTTTGAGCTAGAAGTAGTATTTTGGTCTGGTAAAGTTTGCAAATTAAAAAAGCGGATGATGGATTATATGACAAATGTGGCAAATACATAATTCCAGTGGCCGTGTTTATGGCATTATGTTAAGCAGAAAACACTGATAACGGCAACGTGTTGACTCTTCTTTAGTGAAAAGACATGTCAACATTCACTAATACAGCACAGTTACAGAATAGGAAGGAGCAGTGCATGTACCTGTTACAAAAAGAAAAGCCCTGGCAACAATTCTAAGGCAGCACTGTCTACAAGTGCTGTTGTTGTCCTGTCTACTCTCAGTCCCCCGAAGTGCCCCAGAGAAGGCAAATCTTTCTAATATAATTAGAAGGAACTTAAAGAAGAGACTCCCACTTTGGGGTACCAGTGACTGTGAATGTATTCTCTTCTAACAAATTCTCAAATTGTGTCACATGAATTATATTCAGGGCCGCCATAAATATGTAATTCTGCAGATGCAGTGTTTCAAGCGTAATTATGATTTTGTCGCACTTGCCATATAATCCATCATTTGCTGTACAGTTGCAGCAGAGTAGGAGGTCCGTCACAAAGGTTAACTGTTCACCTTTCAGATGCTTTTTGCTGTAGTTACACTTTAAGGTTGTACTAATGTGATTAACCTTTGTTAAAATTTGTAAAAGAAAATGGCAAAATAATAGTATCCCACATCAAACTGCATACTTTAGTCAACCCCTGCTGCATAATTTGGTCTTCCCCAGTTGCATATTCCCAGTGTCCTTGTTTATAGTCTGGCTGTTACTCCTCGGGTCCTACACTGATAAGAAAATATACTGGGCTAATGCACTTGATGCAGAGATCGTCATACAATCTGTGGCTCCACAAGGTCAAACCTTGCTACTCAACCTTCCATTTCTGGAAAAGAAAGAGTCAGTAAGTGTAGAAAATCAGTATTTTCTGCATGGTCACCTTTTTCTGGCAACTATGTTGCTGTTTTTTAATTCAGTCCACTTCGCCCCTGTTAAGCAGGATTAAAGTGCATGTGCACATAGCTAAATTGACTCATTCCTAAATGGCACAATTATCTTGCCTTAAAGTCCCTTGTGGACTGCAGCACCTAGTTTGTGATCCAGAGTGGGCAACATCTTAAAACAACCTTTTTTGACTGGAAAAGACCTCACCATTAAATATGGAAAACATCTCCTTCATGAAGACCTTAAAGCCCTCAAAGTGGGATATGTTGGATTAAGTAATGTCACCATGTCACTACAATGATAAGGCCCGAAGGTCTATTTTCACGGTGGCAGACCTGACTGTCCTATACAAAAAAGAGAGTACAGATTAAAATAATAACACAGCTAACTTGGGTTTGGGATCAGCAAAGAAAATAATTAAACCACTAGTTTAATACTTATTAAAAATCCAATTTAACTGTAAAGTTGGGGATTTAATAAGTATTAAAGAAAGGTAACTTTTAGATAACTAAATTTACCCTGCCTGAAGCACCTGGAGGCTAATTTGCATTAGCTCTCCGGCAGCTGCCCAGCCGATACCCAGCCTTCAATGAGGTGTGAAATTCCTTCCAGGAGCCATACAATAGACCACTTTGATACGCAGGACCGCCTGAGTGGGCAGTTATAACTCCTCTGAGCTCAGCTGGACATTCAGTAACTGCTCCTTTTGTTGGCACACAGTGCCTGAAAGGCATGCCTATGGCACATGTAACCATTTTTCACCCTTTAAAGGGATCAACCATGATCAGGTCATAATTCTTGTCTGTTTCTTTTTCTTACCAGACTCCTGTCACATTTTTGTTTCGGGCCCATGGCGTGGACTGCTGCAAACTGGATTTTAGTATTAGATGTAGGGAGACTCTAGTTATTTCCATAGAACACTCTCCTGCACACCCTGAGCTGTCGAGGGCCAGGCTTAATGTGCTGAAGACTTTGACCATCTTGCCATTGCCCTAACACAATTTTTGACCTATTTGCAGTACGGAAAAAGGCACCACTGAACAAAATTAGATAGGCCAGGGCATGACATCCTTTACCTCACCCAGGAATCATCCCCACCTACTAGATAGAACCAATCATAAATTTGGCATCCCAAAGGCACTTTCCTCAGAACCCCAGACCTGTAGAAGATCAGAAGAGGACTGAACCTGCAGTCAGTGACCTTAGGCAAGCCCTTAAGGACAAGAGCTACAACTTCTTGTACCCAGGACAAAAAAGTGGACTCCAATGGTCTGTTGGCTGACCTTCTGTGTAGCTACAGAGACACAACAAGCAGCATGAGGCCTTTTTTTCCGAAATGCCCCACTGACCAGTGGCAACTGGATCTGGATTAAACTTTGCAGTTGGTCTCTGCCTCTTACTCTGAGCGTTTCTAGGTGCCTTCCCCAAGGTCCATGCAGCATTATAAGTGTACTCTGGTGGTTGTTTGGGCACCAGAACTGTTTAGAAACTGTTAAAATCATTTCCTCCATGGTTGCAGAGCTTCAGCAGGACCTTCCAAGATAAATATCTGACTGGCACTTCCACATCTTTAAACTGAATTTCAGCTTCATCCCCTAGAGAGATCTGTATACCTAAAAAAAAAAAAAAACTCCCATTCTGAGTTTGGACTTTGAAGCTTTTGAGATTTCTTACTGAAAATGTTCTGAGGGTCAACCTGCCTCAGGTATCTGAGGTACGATTCCATGGCACTGGTTAGGAGTTCCAGAAACACCCACACTGAGAAGAGTTTCCTTCCAAAAAAGTGATGAAGTCCCTTTCTTGAAGTGGGACTTATAAACTTTTTTGAACTTTTCATCTTCCAAACTTTCTCCTTCCAGGAGCCACACAATAGACCACTTTGGTGCACAGGACCACCTCAGTGTGCAGTTATAACTCCTCTGAGCTCAGCTGGACATTCAGAGTGAGTGTTACTGCTCCTTTTGTTGGCACAATGTGCCTGAAAGGCATGTCTATGGCACATGTAACCATTTTGCACCCTTGAAAGGGATCAAACATGATCAGGTCATAATTCGTGTCTGTTTCTTTGTCTTACCAGACTTCTGTCACATTTTTGTTTTGGGTCCATGGCCTGGCCTGCTGCAAACTGGATTTTAGTGTTAGATGTGGAAATACTCTAGTTATTTCCATGGAACACTCTCCTGCACACCCTGAGCTATCAGGGCCCAGGCTTAATGTGCTTAATGTGCTGTTTTTTTACAGTTTGTAAAAACCATTATATAAAACACCATTCCCGCCCTCCCAAACTCTCCCCTCTTAGCTTCCATTCAGGTATCTTCTTGCACATCAAGTATTGTTCTCTGCACTGTTTACAGTTCTGCTGTTAAAATATTTTGAATGTAGTTATTCATTTATGATCAGATGCACATACCTTTACTTTCAGGATCACTCTACCATTTCTCTCCTCTCTATTCCCCAGTTCCGAGTTTGTCTCCTCGGGGACTCCAGTAATGCTTGGGTCATTGCATCCCAGGATAGCAGGGCGCCCGCTGCCTTCGCATATCTGCACGTTCTTCTCATATGTGCCTCCTCCTTCCTGACTCTCTTTCAGGCCTTCCCCGTCGGGGTCCTGACAGGAAGTGTTATACTTCATTGGGGCGGTAGTCAACTTTCTTACAGACAGTAAGAAATATGAGAAAAAAAACTTTGATGGCATACCATTAAAATGAAAATTCTGAACTGCTAGGTGTCTGTGTTCTGGGTAAACAACACATTTATTTTAGCTTCAAATGAATGTGATATTCTGGGAAATTTTGAAAGGTAAAGTGCAAACTCACTTATAACACTAATGATATTAGCTAAAGATTCACTCACAACTGTGGAAGGGTGGTGTCCTTTCATCAGAGAAAGTCCTGAAAAACCAATGGCCACCTTCAGAACTATGGCTCCAATGGGAAACAAACACGATCAAAGACTCTAGATTCTTGACAAGCGGAAAAGGTGGTCGGATACAGGGATGAGGGATGGAGGTTGAATAGAGGAGAATGTGAGGATAGAACAGATGAGTTAAAAAAAGGAAGGAAAAAACAAATAATGGTAAGGAAACAGGTGAAACAAGAGTAAAAGTAATCAAAAGGTAAGAGAAGAAATGGTTCAAAGAGGGTTGATTGGTGAGGATTAAGTGGTGATGTACATCATGCAATAGAAAATGTGAAAAGAATGGTGTGAGAGGTGCATGAATGAGGCTGAATATAGCATCTGAGGAAGAAGGGTGGATGGAGCAGGGTATATATAAGAAAAACACGTGATGTGATTAGGGCTGTTTTTACGCATGTACTGAGTCAGTGGCAATAAGAGGTGAGCAGAGGGAGAGGCATACAGGAGGGTGAATTTGGAGGATGATGCTTGTGAAGTATGGGGATGATGAGAAAATAACGTGGTCATATAGAAGGGTCATGAGCAAATGGTAAGTGGTGGGGAAAGGCCAGAGAAGGAGGGTGAAAGAGAATGGGAAAGAAGAGGAAGCATGACAGTCATTATTTAGGAGAGACAGTTCAATTTTGAGGCACTCACATGAACTTTATGTTTCCTCTTTCTTCCCCTTAAGGCACATTCTGCTCATAAGACTGACCACAAAATAGTGGTTGAGGAAGTAGACATCAATTTACAAGTCCAGGCGTCACCCTCAGAAGATATACTCCTTGCACAGTGGGCTGATAGTGGTGGAAACAGGTCCACATTCGATGTCTGGTTTGGGTTTGTTGCTCAGGTTGCCACCTTTAATTGGTCTTCTAATTGTTACCTTGCCTATTAAGTTATAATATGCATAACCCCAGTTCTTTGCAGATCTCATGTGTACTTGTATGTATGCACTATATAATCCAGGCCTTAGTGCTGCACTGGTTAGAACGTGGAAAGCTACCAGTTAAGAACAAAGCCAGAGACTGAGAACTACCATGTCTGATTATGCACACTCATGTACCCACACAAGCACATGCGCACCCTTCATTGCTTTACATACACAAAATCCTTACCACATAGGGAGCAGTAATGAAGGAGATGCTGACACAAGGAGAGGTGGAGAATACAGGCTGAAGGGGATTGAGAGAAGGGTGAGAAGAAGCGAGGGGAAGGTGAAGAAGAGAGATGGGAGGATAATAGAGAGGAGGCTGAGGCAGGAGGGTGGATAGTGAACAAAAAGGAGTAT
Source organism: Pleurodeles waltl (assembly GCF_031143425.1). Classification (NCBI taxonomy): domain Eukaryota; kingdom Metazoa; phylum Chordata; class Amphibia; order Caudata; family Salamandridae; genus Pleurodeles; species Pleurodeles waltl. The sequence goes on from NC_090449.1 coordinate 604,425,560, forward strand.
GGTGAGGGGGAAAAAGAAGGTGTGAAAGCGTCTTACCTTATCTGTTTAGTTACGATAAGTAGTAAGGAGACACATCCGTAGGCGATGAACCTTTTGACTTGTTTAAGATGATCACACCATCATATCACATAAATATCACCATAAGTAAACAATTCAATTCATTAGAGTCAGTAACTGTACGCACCACGATCCATTCGGCCACGAATAACCACACCTTTTAGTATCGATTAAAATGTTTATTTCCCTATATTAACAGAGCTAAGATCACATAAATTAGTCTCAAAACCATATGATAAAGATACAGAAGCAACACGGATTGACCGAAACACCTAAAGAATCATAATTTTATCAAAGCAATGATACGTAGGCCTTTAATAGCGACAGTACAAATCAATAGTAATAGTAATTGAGCAATGGTGATAATGTACATTGGATCAGCAATTGAATGTTGTCAGTTCGTTGTCAAAGACAAATGAATAGAGAAAACACCTCACTAACTCCAGATTAGCGTTGGCATATTGGGCTTCATGCAAACGTTTTAGTAACCCAAAATTAGAAAACATCTAGCTATGGCTCTAAAAAAAGCAGCAGTTGGTACCTAGAAAACAAAGGACAAATCAACAATTAAATATTGCAGTATTATATCTGCCCTTAAGGATCAGCAAGCAGCGTTATCTTCATCAGGGGGACATCAGCATCAGGACAGCAGGGATTGGAAAAAAGGTGGGAATTGTTCAGAACTGAGGCTCTAAGTTCTCTGATCCATCAAATTAATTTCTACGGGAGGCAGCATAGTACTACAGACTCTAAGCATCAAGCGCGAAAGTAAGCACCAGCATCATTGCATGGAGCATAAGAAACAAATCAAAAATAATCAAGTACCAGACATCAGTAGACAGCCTTGTGAGTGTCAAAGTGATGGAGTATCAAAAAGTGACATGGGAATACTAGCTGCGAATGAATGACTGCCCCCAACCTCCAAGAACAGTGCAGTTAAGTTAAAGTTGTCTCACGTTTTCCATTGGTCAGAAGCCTCTGGTGATGATAATTGTCCAATTATAATTTTAGTACACATCAGAAAGATATACTAGACAGACATGCCCACGTTAATGATTGGTTCTTCTCCATTTGCGTACATCCAGTCGATACAGCAAGAATCAACTTGAGGATACCTCTGTCCGTTATCAGTAGGTCCATTGTTCATCACATTCCCAATATGCTTCGAGTCAACAGTTACAGTGATGTAGAAACATTTTCAGGTTATTCACATTTCCTCAAAAGAAATACATTTTATTAATACAAGTTCTGGGCAAGTTTGAGATTCAAACAAAGGATTTGTTATACTGCGGACATGAGATTGTTCCACTAACATTGCATCTTTCAGTATTTGGAAGACATTCAGTTTTAGTTGTGGCCTTGCTAGCTTGAGGCCTTTTAGTTAGCACAAGTAAAGTTCATAACATTTAGCTGTAAGTATGACAGAGTAGTGCATTTTTAAACATATCTAAACTCTTAATACATATTAATACATTATTAGTGAATAACTCAGTATAAATGGTGGCCAATCAAGTAGGCACATTATGAGTCACACATTATTTTCTATGTTAATACATTTTATATGTTAAAACAAATACAGGAATACATGTAATAATTAAAGTAAATTTCAGCGCTCACAAAGGTGAGTTAGAAAGACAGAAGTGGGTGAGCGAGAGTGAGACAAGGGTGAAGAAGAGAGAAGAGTGAAGAAGAAGAGAGAACGGCAAGGAAGAGGGAGAAGAGTAAGAAAAAGAGAGAGAATGGTGATGGTGGAGAGAGAAGAATGAGGGTGAAGTGGAGTGAGAGTAAGTTGATTCACAGTGAGAGGATGGCGAGGTCAGGAGACAGTGAATATGGGATAAGGCGGAAAGAGAGCAGGGTGAGGGTGAGGTGAGAGACATCTGAGGTGAAGTGGAAAAAGAGTAGGGCACAACAGGTAAAAAGGTGGATAAGGTAAAAAGAGAGTAGCATGAGGTGAAGAGAGTGAGGTAGGAAGGACTGGCTAGAGGGTGAGTGAGACAGCAGGGTGAAGTGAGGAGGGAGAGACAGAGAGAAAGCAGTGTGAGGTGGCGAGAGCAGAAGAGATCATGCCCGTAAGTTTAAACTTCTAGAAATACCCAGCTAAAACTAGTAGACAGAACCAGGCTGTAAGTATGGTATGCAGCTCACTTCTATACAAGACCATCCAGCATGCCTAGACCCAGCTCTCAGACACCTTGGAGACTCTGGCCCACCCATACTTCTTCATGGTCCTCCCAGATTCCAAATCCTGGCACTGGGCCTGCAAGCCACCCTCATCTGAAGATTTATCGTATGGTCAATCAGTTATAATGGAAGCAATTTCTTCCTTTCCTCTTTCCTCATCGGAGTGGGCCAACAGTTCTGAAACTGGAGAGAAAAGCATTTTCCACAGTCATTCTGATGGCTTCATTGGGTTTGTAGATTGTATAGTCCATTATAGAAAGTGGTAAACATTTCAGCTAAATCCTGAGGGCCTGTTTTTAGTATGGCTTGACTATTGTAGAGGGCCAGTATTGCTTTTTGTGATTCCCATAGCTTATGTTGTGTGCCAGCAGTTTTCCTGCTTTCTCCCCTTTTCGTAGTATCACAATTATGAATGCGTTAAGACATAGGGGGTCATTCTGACCCTGGTGGCCGGTGGCCGCCAGGGCCACCGACCACGGGAGCACCGCCAACAGGCTGGTGGTGCTCCCACGAGCATTCTGACCGCGGCGGTTCAGCCGCGGTCAGAAGCGGAAAGTCGGCGGTCTCCCGCCGACTTTCCGCTGCTCGGGGGAATCCTCCATGGCGGCGGAGCGCGCTCCGCCGCCATGGGGATTCTGACACTCCCTACCGCCATCGTGTTCCTGGCGGGTCTCCCGCCAGGAACAGGATGGCAGTAGGGGGTGCCGCGGGGCCCCTGGGGGCCCCTGCAGTGCCCATGCCAATGGCATGGGCACTGCAGGGGCCCCCGTAAGAGGGCCCCACTGTGTATTTCAGTGTCTGCAATGCAGACACTGAAATACGCGACGGGTGCAAACTGCACCCGTCGCACATACCCACTCCGCCGGCTCCATTCGGAGCCGGCTTCCTCGTGGGTTGGGGTTTCCCGCTGGGCTGGCGGGCGGCCTCCTGGCGGTCGCCCGCCAGCCCAGCGGGAAAGCCTGAACGGCCTCCGCGGTCTTTCGACCGCGGAGCGGCCATATGGCAGTTCCCGCGAGGCGGGCGGCTACCGCCGCCCGCCTCAATGAGAATCACCCCCATAATCAGCTTTAGAGATGCAAATAGAATTCCGGTTGAATTTTGCTCTCCTGTAATGTATGGAGAGTATTTACTCAATAGTGTTTAATAGACGATTTGAGTTTGCTCTGTTCTAGTTATCGCTTCTACTTTATAATGATGTTTTTCGTGCTTCTATCTCTCACTGAGGCTTTGCCAGCCACCAAAATGGTTTCCTTCTAGGATCCGAGCCATTACTTTCTGCTAAATATGTTCAGATGTGATCTTGTAGGGTCCACTTTTCACCTGCCGTTTTGTATTCATAGATGTTCGTTCTCCATGGTAAGCTGTTGACACAACTAGACCGTAGTTAAGGCCAAGGGATGCAGGAGCATGATCCAATATAGCTCTCTCAAGTATTCAGCACTTGACGACTGTTAGCAAGAGGGACTCAATATGAGAATACAGTTGATTCTGGAAAAGGAGCCAGCACACATGAAGGGAAAGTATCCAGTTGCTGGTTCAGGTTTGCTACCTGACAAAAACTCCTACTAGGCCATGAGCTCCATCAGCACCATACACAAATGCTCTGCCATTGGCATTGTTGCAGTCAGCCTTGTTTGTCAAGGATGGGGTCTTCAGTTGGTTATCAGCCTCCACCAAGTGTTTGTGTGTTTTCAGATTCTGAAAGGATTCTAAAAATATGTGGGTAGAACCTTATCCTTGACTGGTTGGGTGAATAGACAGCCAACCCAATATGAATATTCTCTTGAGTACCAATATTTTTGTGAATGCAAATTTCCCATGTATATCCATTTTTTGTGCTCTACAGGGTACAGATTTTTTAAACAGTATTGTGACAACTTGTTTCTTTGGCCGTAGCAGATGTATTAGTACCAGGTGTATTCATTGTACGACTGCTGAACGTGACTTTGCCGTACCAGTCCTATCTCAGTTTTTCTGATTACTCTGGTGATAAGTGAGTTTCCTGCAAACGTGCTGTCGATCTGTTTAGAGGAACGGTACAAGAAGTTTTTCATTCCCTTGGTGTAGTAGGAAATCCTATTAACATTGAGTGCAAACATTTTAAGAGGCCGTGGGGAAAGGCCACTCATGGTCATGGCCATAGATCACATAGTCGGTGATGAACACATCGGGATCTAAGAAACTTTTGCAATATTGACTTGTCTAGCAGTCTGGGGAGTAAGGATTATTTTCTACCTGTAGTGAGTGGTATCAGTGGAGGATAACATGGGGGAAAGAAAACGGGGCAGTCAATGCTTTAGGGTTAAATATTGTGGTGCATGACTTTGGGTTTTAAGAGGCAAGGGGATTAGCCATGTGTGGGATGATGGAAGATGAGAGGGAGAGGGAGCGAACATAAGGGGTTTAACTGACGGCTGGGAGTACCATGTTATCATTCCAAAACTATGGGCCTCATTATGACCCTGGCGGGCGGCGGAGGCCGCCCGCCAGGATCCCGCCCTCCAAATTACCGCGCCGCGGTCAAAAGACCGCGGCGGGTATTACGAGTTTTCCCCTGGGCTGGCGGGCGGTTCCAGTTAAACCGCCCGCCAGCCCAGGGGAAAACGACCTTCCCACGAGGATGCCGGCTCGTAATCGAGCCGGCGGAGTGGGAAGGTGCGACGGGTGCTACTGCACCCGTCGCGTATTTCACTGTCTGCAAGGCAGACAGTGAAATACATTTTGGGGCCCTCTTACGGGGGCCCCTGCCGTGCCCATGCCATTGGCATGGGCACGGCAGGGGCCCCCAGGGGCCCCGCGACCCCCCCTACCGCCATCCTGTTCATGGCGGCTTTCCCGCCATGAACTGGATGGCGGCAGGGGGGGTCAGAATCCTCATGGCTGCGGAGCGCGCTCCGCAGCCATGGAGGATTCCAATGAGCAGCGGAAAGTCAGCGGGAGACCGCTGACTTTCCGCTTCTGACCGCGGCTGAACCGCCGCGGTCAGAATGCTCATTGGAGCACCGCCAGCCTGTCGGCGGTGCTCCCGTGGTCGGTGGCCCTGGCGGCCACCGGCCGCCAGGGTCAGAATGACCCTCTATGAGTGATAACAAGAGACTTTCATGAGATGTGGTGTTGCTTGGGAACAAAAGGATACTCCTCAGCCCAAACAAAGTGATATGATTATACCTATGACTTGATCTTGGGAGGTGATCCATGGGCTTGGGTAGGAGGACCCGTCATATGATAACAAAGGTGTGTCAGTCTTCTTCAGAGATGAGGTGAGTATAATGGTACATGTTGAGCAATCATGGTTAAAGAGCAAGTGTACGGAAGGATCAGGCCAATTTCTAATTGGGCTCAGTGTCTTAAGTAAGTAGGACTCAGATGAGTTGCAATGAGTTTTCTCCTGTTTGCTCCAAGAGAAATCTAGACTTATCTTTGTCTCTAACGAGTGCTTCCACAACACAGTTCAGCCCTTCCATGATGAAGCACCATTAAGGTATCTTGCGATTGTGCTGGGTTCTGTACCTGGGTCTATTGTCCAACTGGGAACATTCCTCTGGTGTGGCTTGTGGGTCTGTGGACATTTCCAAGTCTGTTTTTTAGAGACTATCTAGAAGCCATGTCTTCATACTCTGTATAGTCAAAGGATTTGCTGTCTGTGGTAGTCCACAATGTTAAAGGTTCTAAGAGGCCCTATTTCATGTCTCACACACACAACTAAGAAGGTTTCTCTTCATGTTAGTCTCAAAAGAGAAGTCTGCAGAGATGCTCATTTTATGGCCATCCATAATAACAAAGCCAGTTTTCCGGCATATTGTATGACTTTCTGTGTTTGTTCTTCAGATAGCATGTAATTATTGGTCGTGGCTGAATTTTTTAGGCATACATCCTGTTCTGATCCGTTGCACGCATTGGATTTCTAATAGTAGTGAGAATTTGATTTGCAAGTGCCCAAAAAGTAATTTATGTAGAAAACGATTTCTGGTATCCTTTTCAGATTTCTTTGGGATATCATAAAAACGTATGTTTTTGCATGTGATCAATCCTCCAGTTTTGTGAGTTTTAGGCGAAACTGCCACATTGTTTTGCCCCCAGTTCGGGTATTATGAGCTTCCTGGTCTGTCACAATGTTTTCCCCTGTGGTAAGCCTTGAATTGTGCTCATGCTGAATCACAACATGAGCATCGCCTATTATGAGTCCCACCCTCCATGAATGGTGTCTGCCTAAGGCTAAGGGAGCAAGTGGACATGCTCACACTACCTGATCTCATCACACATCACAGCTGTCTGTAGGTTTCTCTTTTTTCAGGCTCCCACTCTCAGATGTCTTTCACTGCCAGGACATCAGGTACAGTGATGGTCAATCCATTGCCTGAGCAGCTCACGTTGAAGGCAAGTTGCAAAACGTCCTCTTCCATCCTTCAAAGCAGCTATGTCATGCCACAGGATGAGGAATTGGCACCCTGCATGCTCTCTGTTGTGTCAGTCTCCCGATGGCAGGCAGGATGACAAAGTCCCTCCTGGCTTATACTCTGGACTCTCTGATGACTCTAGCCAAGCATGAATAGTAAGGAGTTTCCATGTGCAATTGTACAGTGCAGTAAAGTGCCTCTTTTGACATGGTCACCCCCCACTTTTTGCCTGGTTTCTGGTGCAATTCGAAGTGAAAGTGCACTGGGTCCCTGCTAAACAAGTCCCCAGTGTCCCTGGTACCTAGGGTATAGGGTACTAAAGGAAGGCCCCTGAGGGCTAAAGCATGAATTGTGCCACCCTCAGGGACCCCCTCACTAAGTGCACACAGTGATGCTTTTGCAGGCTGTGTGTCTTGGTACAAAACTTAAATGAAAACACAACATGGCACACAGCCTGTGTGCCATGTACCCTAAACACTGCATGCAAGACATGTAAGTCACCCCTTTAGCAGGCCTTACAGCCCAAGGCAGGGTGCATTACATGTAAGAGCATATCTGCATGAGCAGACATGCCCCTGGTATGTCTTTGTGAATTCTCAAACATATTAAGGCCCATATTTATACTTCTTTTGGGCCGCTTTTGCGCCGCTTTGTGGCCAAAACCGGCGCAAACTTTCAAAATACAATTGCATTTTGTAAGTTCGCACCGATTTTGCATCACAAAGTAGTGCAAATGTGGCGCAAAAAAAGTATAAATATGGCCTAAGTGTCCAAGGATGCCATTTTAAATACATGTGCTGGACACTGGTCATTACAAGTTTCCCAGATACACGATGGCTTCTCTGAGCCCTGGGATGTTTGATATCAAACATCTCAGAATAATTACCCCTCACTGACCCCATTGATGAACACAGGGCCTGCTCTGTGCAGGGGTGCTAACACCTCATCCAGGCAGGATGGACATTCCAGGGCAGGGAGTTTCAAAGGCCTTGCCACCTTTATAATGCCACCCAGGCCTCTCCAGATGGTAGAGAAGGCTGACCCCCGTGTTCCTGACCCCACTTCTGGTGTCAGGACTGGTGGGAAAATTAGGCAGATTAGGAGGCATGCCCACTTCATGCAGTCTCACCCCTAAGGTGAATGAGCTGAAGTGGATACAACCTTTTATATTCCTTCATCTTGTTTGGCCGAAATTCAAGCCACTAGTGTTAGGGTTATGTCCTCTTCTGAATGGAAGTAATCATAAAAAGGGTGTAGTCACCCAAAAGGTGAGTAGCCCATTGGCTACGACCTAGCACTCACTGTGACACCCCTAAATTCAGAATTAATGTGGGCCCCCTTGAACTCTAGAACTCAGATTCCTGATGACCTAAGAAGATCTGGACACTACAGAGTTGCATCAGCAGAAGACTGCAGACACCAACTGACTTGACCCCAGCTCTACCGGCCTGTCTTCAGTCCGCGATGATCCTGTGCCAAAAGAGGACCTGTTCTGCAGCCCAGCAACCTCCAAAGACTGCCTGCCTTCGACAAAGACCAAGATCTCCCAAGAGCAGCCAACCTGTTCAAGAAAAAAACAACTTTAAAAGAAAAAGAACTCTGCCCTGAGGTACTGCGAAACCGCTTCTGGACCCACCTCTGCACCAGATGCCCAGTCCCGAGTCCAGCTGGCCCACTGGTCCTGTGAAGATTCCCCAATGATTCTCTGTCTGAGTCCACCGTGGACTGAAACCTGCTGGACTCTTCCTCAAAGCCTGCAGCCTCAAACCAAAGACTCCCAATGACTGTGCTTGCCCAGTAAGCTGTTCCCAATGCCAAAGGGCATCCTTGCATCTGGTGCCCCTGGGCCTTGGGGAGCTGGCCCGAGCCGGCAGCCTTTTTCCAAAACTTATCTCCCCCATTGATTTGCATTGGGTGACCAACGCTGTGTTGGCACCCTGCACCCAGCAGTCCCTGTGCCACTAAGGGTATAAGTTTGGTGCTGCCTTGTGGTCCCCTCCTGCACTTGCCTCAATCCCAGGAGATCAACCCTTGACACCGCTTTACTCACCCGTGAGCAGCGCGTCATTGCTCACCCCCAGTCTCCATTGGTTAACATTTGGCACCCCTGTGCAACTGTGGGTGCACTCTTGGTACCGAGTTGAACCTTGTCTGGTGTTGACCTAAAACCCTGAAGACTGGATTTGTAAGTTGTGTTCTTACCTGCATAACTGCACTTTTGTTTTCCTCCCATAGGTTAACATTGCTGAACTGAAAAGAGCACTGTGCTGATTTTTGAAACTCAAAAGTATTTTTGCTTGTAAATCTATTTACCTGATTACGAAGTTCTTCTGTTTGAAACATATACAAAAATAACTGTTATTTTTCTAAATTGGTCTCTGATTTGTTCTTTGAGTGTGTGTCTCATTTATTGCCTCTGTGAGTACAACAAATGCTTAGCATTACCCTCTGATAAGCCTAACTGCTCCCCCGCACTATCACAAATTTGTCCTATCTACTTTTGCCTCTGCAATACCAACTGGGGATCCACTGGACTCTCTGCACAGTGCACTTCATTTTAATGCACTATATGGAGAGCTAGCTTCCTACATACAGTGACTGGAACTGGACAGTTGAGCAAAGCTTTAACTGGGATCAGACATTTTGGTTACAATCAAAGTCTGCCTTCCTCAATTTATCATCATGTGATTCTTTACAACTCCTTCTCAGTGCTAATATTGATTGAAAGTCCATCAGTGGTGGTGCTCACTAATGGAATAAACTGATGAATTGTTTAGAAATATGTCTTACCAAAGTCCAGATCTTCAGTTGCACCAGAATCTTTGGCAGTAAGTCAGAAAATGCTATAAATTAATTACTTTTATACGCTTCACAAAGTGATACATTGTATGTAAAATATTTTCAACATAAGGAGTGCGTTATTTTTAATATCTTGATCTTTATTATCTTGATCTGCCAGCATTATCCACAATCAATGTGGGATTGTTCTTTCGCAGCGAAAACAAGACAAGATCTTCCAATTCAAAATCCGTTCCTTGAGCAAAGATCAGTGTTTCCAGTGCCAGCATTCTTCTTTTAATCCTAAAACAGCTTGGATAGGATGTCAAATTTGAAAGAAAGTTCTCTATGGTGATATTTTTAATGGAGAGTGTAAGGAAAGTGGTTTATTGTATGGTGTGGTTGTGCAACATCAATGTGAAATAAAGGCACTAATCCATATTGAGTCCAGTCAGTCTTAGCTCAAACTTGCCTCTGAGTAGTCAGGCTTTATCAAAGGAACAAGGAAAAAGAAGTGTCAAAATAGTTGAGCAAGAAGAAGCACCACACAATAAAAATGTGATACCAATTTATCAAAATAGGATGTATCTTTATCCTTAAATAGACACCTCAATGACAAAGATCCACGGGAGGGTTCCGGAGATATACATTTTTAAAGCAACAGTAAATCACAGCTTTTCACTAAGCAAAATAAATCATTGTAATGGACTGGGATAGTGAATGACTTTGGTCACAGAGGTCTATATCCTTTGAAGCCTTTGTGAAGTCCAGCCAAAAAACACTTGCCACTGGTCTACTGGCCTCTGGTTACAATGTGACCAACAGTTCCCTTTAGCTCTCTGCTGGGTGACCAAAGGGCACTCCAATGACTCTCCCCGGGCCAGCAGACTAGTGTGCAACTTTTACGGGTCAGAGCTCGGTCGTGCAGGAGGCACTTTGGCAGTCAGTGGCGATCATGCATCCCCCCAATCTTGTTTTTAGCCTGAGATGTTTAAGCCATGGGTAAAGTGGGCTGTGGCTCCAGGCCCTAGCTTTTCAGGGAGCCCCTGATAGATCAGCTCTCTTTTTCACACAGTCCCGCCCTGAGGGCCTTGAATGGATTTTAAACATTGTCTGTTTTAAATACCACTTTCATTTAATTTATTTTTAATACAGGTAATGTGTGGGAGTCTGTTACAGGATGTTTTGCAGAAAATTGTTAGGATTATGTTGTTCAACACCATGCAATATTAATTTTAAAAAAGTTCCTTTTAGATAATAACAAGATATCACACAAGAAAAATGGCAGTGACCGCAGAGATTTTTTGTGATAATATTAGCGAGCTGCAGCTATATAACAATATTAAAACACACATCACTAACCCTGAATATTAGATGGAAGCACATTTAGAATTTGGACTAGTCTGCCTGTGCAGTGTCAGTGACCAGCCCAAAGAGGGCATGAAAAAAGCTGAAATTGGATCATAAATTCAAAACTGTTCCAACAGGGGACCACAAAATATGTTTGGCCCAGGGCCCCCAAAATCCTTAAGATGTCCCTGTTTTTAACCTCCTACTTACCAATTCGAAAGTATTAAATGTTGGCATGTGTAATCTTGCTGCCACTTCCTTCAGAAATTGGAGTGTTTTCATAACCACTCAACTCTAAAGCAGGCCATACGTTTCGAAATCCTTTAAAGTGGCTTCAAATCAAGTAATGGTGAATGGTTATCAAAAGTTAGGTTTGTGAAATGCTTTGCTTGCTCTGATGCTTTCATTCCTAGCAAATGAAAATGTTCTTTTCAAGAACCGACTTGTTATTAATAACAACAAAAACATTAATAAACTTCCCTAATTCTGGTTTACTCTTGATGTATAGGGACATTATAGGCAACATCTGCCTGAATAAGACTGACAGCAAGAAAGGCAATACTCTGATTTCAAGCAAATATACTTCGTTCAATCTTCGTTCGGAATAAAGTAATTTGCAGTTGTGGCCATTTGAAACAGACTTCTGGAATCTCGAAAGCCTCATCAACTCTCCATCTCTCTACAAATCTCATTTTTAAAGCATGCCTTTCTCTCTCCCCTGTGCATAAATTGCTTTTCTGCTGCTGGTCTGAGAACTGTAATGTATGCAGCAAGCACCATAATCCGTCATTTATTTCCACATGAATGACTGTGTTATTTAATTGTGTATAGAGTTTTGTGAGGCTGCTCAACTAAAAGACACTGTATAAAACGATTAGGCCGTATAAAGCGCTAAAAGCCTTCAGAATGTAAATTATGGTGTTTATAGAGGACTTAGCTCAAGAGCCTGGTGATCTCACTTAGAAGAAAGCAATATCATCCATACCATACCTTCCATACCATACCATAAGTGTAGGATGTGACTATTTTCGGTTCTCTTAGCTCCGTAGCGGCTCAGTCTCCCAATCTAGAGTGATGAATCCGCTGACATTTACGCAGAGATAACGTTATTAGCTATGGAAATGGTAGTGGACTCAGGGAATGGCAGTATGCTGTCCTGGGCATGGTGGGATACACCACCCACATTAGTGAGTACTGACGATGGATCTGGATTTCAACCTTAAACAGGGCACACTTTCAGCTACCATCTTGGCAGAGGTCATACGTCCACCAATAGGATGGATAGAAAATCTAACAATCAAAACCCAAACTCTAAATAATGTCCTTAATGTGCAAGAACACGGCAGCGATTGGATTGAAGAATAGAAGGGGAAGTACCCAGTTACTGATCTAATGCAACAGCCCCAATATTTCCCTGGTTGACACTACCGAACCAAAATACCGACCCAATGAAGAAGCAGGCTCCAAGTAGTTACATTATATTATTCATATGATCACATTTGCCAGATCATTCTTTTTTCGTTGGTAATGTATCCAATTGATCTCAACTGCTCTTTGTAATTGTTTTCTGCTCTACAGCCAGCACATGTTTTTTGCATTTGTGCAGCATTGTGCTCTACAGTCAACATATATCGAGTAATAATCTCAACTGTTCTTTATGTTTGGATTGTGCTGTGCTCTACAATCAACATGTGTTGAATCATCCCAACTGTTCTTTGTATTTGTGTTGTGCTGTTCTCTACAATCAACACGTGTTGAATAATCCCAACTGTTCTTTTTTTTATTTTGCTGCATTGCGATCTACAGCCACACATGTTGAAGAGCTACAAGTTGATTTTGCAAGGCTCACCACATCTGTCACTGCTGGCCTTTGACTATTCTGTTGACTATCCTGTGTGTTACAGTAGATTTCCATTCCAGGCTCACGTGTTGAAAGAAAATCCATTTTCAAAGAGCTTAAGTAATTAAGAGCTTGCAATCGAAACTGGCTGTATTTGGTGCTCTAAAATACTTTACTTATGGGCTTATTTATACTTTCTTTGTGCTGAATTAGCATAATTTTTCGCAATTTCAGCACAAACTTAACTCCATATTAATATTTTGATTCTAGACCCGTCTAGCGTCAACATATTGAAGTTAAAGTCATTTTTAGGATGCGTGAAACCACCTTGCATCAGTGAGATGCAAGGTATGCGTTCCCATCCAAAAAATGACTCAAAGCCCCTAGCGCCCCTAGCGCCTTATTTATCCTCCTGTGCAAAAAAGGTGCATGAGGGGGAGGGGGGCCTAAATAATGGCACTAAGCCTGCTTAGCACCATTATTTAATGCCTGGGTGAGGGCAGGTGTTAGGGGACCTGTGGACCCATTTCCATGGTCAAACACCATGGAAAGATCCCACAAGTGCCCACCTTAATCCCCAGAAACACCCCCACCCACACCAGAAGGACACCAGAGGATGGGGGACCCCATCCCAGGTAAATAGGGTAAGTATAGGTAAGTATTTAAAAATAATAATAAAGTACCATTGGGGGCCCTGAAATGGACACCCCTAAATGACACTGGGTGTAATGGCCATGCCCAGATGACCCTTGTCCCCTCTGCTGGTCATTGGAGTGATGGGCATGATTCCTGTCTTTTATAAGAATGGAGTCATGAGCAATGGATGGTTTTGCATCAGGAAATAACGCTAGGCTGGTTAAAGGCCTCTAACCAGCCTAGCGTCATTTTTTTGTGCAAAACCCCCTTCCCCCATACCGCCACCCCACCCGGCTAACGTCTTTTTCCCAGACACTAGCCCACCCTTTGTGCTGGCTTGTGGGATTTCATAAATTTGGTGCCCTGCTGGCGCTCTTTAATGACGCAAGCTAGCACTATAGTTTTTGATGCAAAACTGCATTTTCGCAGTTTTGCGTGAAAAAGTATAAATATGGGCCTTAGTGTTTTTTTGGAATGTATATCTTCTTATAACATGTGATGGGAATTAGCATTTTCATCTTTCATAACAAGATTGCCAGCTTTCTTTTTCAATTTTGGATAGCTTGAAAACACATTGGCTTTATTTAGGGTGTAAAAAAGCAATGGGTGGAATGCTTGAACTATCTCAGTCACTGGTAATCAATCAGGATGCATTGCAGCCTGTCCTTATTTTGTTCACCATGCTACCTCAGTCTGGAGTCAGCCATAAGTAAATCAGTCTTGACCCTACTGCCCGAGTAATTACCAGTGGCTGAGATTAATTCAAGAATTCCATTCATCAATGTTTGTATACTTCAGTGTGACAATCTCAGTGGGAGGGATATGCCCAGACATGCATTCCATGGACACCTGTCAGACCAAGGACCACTCACCTGAAATGCAGGAGTCTGTTGAAATGAAGATTATCCACAAGTGCCCCACAAGCCCCTCTCTCCAACCACAAAGTCAGTATACCGGATAAACTAGAAGTGGCCTTGAGCATAAGAGGGGCTGGGGATGTGAGAGAGAGGAAGAAGTATCTCCAATCGACCACGATTCTATAGTCTTTACTGGAAGTTTCCTCTTCTTGGGATCTACTGGGGTGTGGCTCTTTCTTGTACTCACACATTTGCTTCAGTGAAATACATAAGCATTAATTAAAGTATGTCACAGATTATGCTTACTCTCTGTTTCTCAACAGTGACAACTATCAGCACTTGAATACTACGCCTTTTTACCCTAAGGGAGACTTTTAAATCGAGATATTCAATACTGCCCCTGTTGCCAATCCTCTCTCTCTTGGGAAATGCCCTTTCTTTTCTAGTACACATGAAAATAACAATTTAGCAAGTCACACAATCAGTTTATTGTTCCTTTTACTGAGTCTCTCATTTACATTAAAAAAAACTATCTCTTATACTTTTAAATTTCTCTTAAACTCATCAAAGTGGTAAGAGTTTCTCTTTTCAGTTCAAATTGTACATCCAAGGATTTTTTTAAAATCTTTCCTCTCATAAACACAATCTATTCTCTTGTCTCAGGCATCAGTAGTGCACTAACTTTTTATCTTTAGGTTCTCATGGTGTGGGGAGTGGCACAGTAAAAACTTGTTTGTTACCGGTTCACCCTTGTTTTTTAATCTTATCTTTTATTTTTCTTTGTTGGAGATCAAGGCATGAAGCAGCGCTAAGAATAAGATGCCAGGAATGCTGTGGAGCTCAAAATTGCCGGGAAGAGGGACTTGGAGAAGAGTGGCAACAGGGAAAACAGGTAAGTCCAACAGAAGAGTCCTGTCAAGAAGGATCCTGAAAGGAAACCGAGGTTCAGCAGTTCCGGGTGCAGTATTTATAGTACCACACCCAGAGCTCAAGAAGGTGGTCTGAAATCTTGCAATACTTTTGGAGAGGGCGCAAAGGCCATCCATCCTCCAGAGGACTGAAAAGGCCATCCTCCAGAGTCTAGGCCTTTGATCAAAGGTCAGGGGGCCTTGACATAGGGGAAGTAAGAGCAGGAGCCTGACTAAAGGGTCAGGGGTCATTCTCCAATGTCAAGACTAGAGGCCAGGGGATCATTCATTGAGCAGATGCCACTCATACAACGTGGCATAACACAAGGTGCCACTAAAACCAACCTGTACATAACTAATGAACCCTAATAGAGGCAAACATAGCATTGGGTTGCTTGTGTTCCAGTTTTGTGAGGGCCTGGCTTGGCAGCACGGGCTGGACTGTTCCCACTGAAGCAAGGTCAAAATTGATTTGCATGTGAGTGGGTTCAAACAGAGGCGGCATGATGTGCATAGTAATGATAGACTGAGATGTGCACTGGCTTATCAGTGGCTGAGATTAATTCAGGCATTACAACCATCACTTTTTGTATACTTCAGTGTGACACCCTGAGTGGGGCGGGTATGCCCAGATATGGTTTCTGTGCACAGTGTCACTGGAACCAAGCTATACCTGGCTGATGAGCCCTAATAAGGACAAAACTGGTCTTGGGTTGTGATGGGACAGAAAAGTCCTCTGCATGGTAATAGATGTATACCCCTGTCCTAAATGCTCGACTGTACTGTTGTCTGGACCCTTAATTCTGATTTTTTGCCACTGGCGAATATGGATCATGCATGTTACCCATGACAAAGGCTTGTCTCACAGATTGCAGACTTGTTGGACCAGGTGGGGCGCCCAAAGTGATGTCCTCATAGGGATGGAAGGCTACCCGCCTTCACCAAGAGGTAAGTAGCACCAGCGCAGTGGTGGCAGCATTATGTGTAATGATCAGTAGTAGTGGACAGGACCTTCTTATCCTACAGGCCCAATCACTTCTTAAACAGTTCTGCTGATGTGTGCTTAACTCACCCCTGGCCTACATCAGGCAGATATGAAAGTTTGTGCATGATGGAAACGTGCTGAGTGTATGTGTGCTCGCAAAATGTACACTACACAAGGAGTGAGGTGTGGTACAGTGTGCACGTGATAAATGTGTGGATGATGGCAGTTTGTGTTTTTTTTTAAATAACACACTCTGGTACAGTACAGAAAGACTGCAGTACTGAACAGTGTGCCGGGCTGAATGTATGTTCTGCATGTAGTTATGCTTGTGGTGGCATAATACATGAGGATAACTGTGGTGCATTAAGTGTGCTGCAGAATTAACCTGAGTGCAAGTGTGTCTGCACCGGTACATCACATGGAGGACCATGGGTTCAGATTTGGAAAGCCTCAGACTGCCTGGTGAAAACAAGAAGAGTAGCAATGGTGGTGGAGGGTTGCCTCACTGGCTCAGAGCAAGCAGCTGAAAAATAAAAAAATATTTCAATATTGTTTTGTTTTTCAGCTACTGACTGAACCTGCTTGTGCAGGGATTGGCTGGGTTAGGCCATGGAAGGGGGTAGGAGGAGTAGAGTAGTGGTGTGCACTTAAGTGCGCAAGTCAGTATGGCCGGACATTCTAGGCTGGCCAAACAGACATGCGCAGTTAGGTTTCTCCAACCTAGCTGTATTGCACAGCCGGGTTGGAGAAACAGCACAGACTCCCTGTGCCTGAGTAAGCGGTAAACCAAACTTCTCAGGCCAATCCACGGGCTGCTCTCATACTTGATAATAGCAATAGCATTAGAGCAGTCGAGGGATTGCACAGGGAGTCTGTTGTGCTGTCCCATAGACTGCTGGGACTAGAAAGCAGAGGAGCTTGAGGCGGCCAGCAGCACCCGGTAAGTGTTTTATTCTTTTTTTATTATTAAAATCCCCCTGCGCGCCCCTGTGCACTCCTCACCTGCGCTCCTCCGCACCCCACACCACCCACCCCGCCGCTTTTAATTTGTGTTGGCCACCACTGAAGAGTAGAGCAATCCCCCAGACAGATTTGTGTATTGCTGCATTCCTGTAAGCTGGGAGGGACATGCACTGGAGGATGGGAGAGCCAGGCTCTCTCTGTGTATTTCAAATGGCTCTTTGATTCAATGATAGATCACAAGGAAGGGACTTGGACACATCCCAGGAAGAGAGAGATGGGGCTGATAAGGGAATCATAAGGAGTAGGCTGGGGTCCAGGATTAACCTTTTGATGCACATATCACTGTGACTGACATCCAGTTGTGAACTCTGCTCACTCCCATGAATCTTGTTGTTGGTTAATCAGCTTCGGAGTCCTGCCTGCTGTGACAGACATGCTTCAGAAGGAAGAAGAAAGAGGAAAGATGTCAATTTCAAAGAAGTAGAACCCCAACATAAAACTTCAAAGGCACTAAATTGCATTTTGTGTCTGGAAAAGTAGTAGAAGGAAGGCAGTTTAAGACTCCAAACGTTGCCATCTGCTTAGCACGTAGATTGGCTGTGTGAGGAGGGGAAGCTCTACAAGACTTCTGTCTGCGATCAGGACTCGGGGCCCAGACCTGCTAGTCTCCCTGCTGGGTGAGGGGACATCACAGAGGGAACCCAAGACCACATGCCCAGGAGCTTGGATCACCAGTGCCTGTTCACCAAGACCAGTGTGCCCTGTGAGAAGGAGGAGAGTGTTTTGAAGGAGCAAGGTCCATGGCAAGCCCTATTGTGAGGACCCCATGTGCGAGGTGTGAGGAATCCACTCTTGCACCAATCGGGCCAAGGCCCACGTGCTGAATTGTTTAAGCGGCTCCCGTGTGCCAGGAGGGGCTACAGTGGACTAAACCAAGGAGCAAGGGTTGCATGGAGGGCCCCAGGTCTGCACAACCTTATGCTGGATGGTTCCATGTGCCACAGAAGAACGGGGCCACCATGAAGATGAATGCCAGGTCAGTTTGATTGGACTTGTGAGTGCAGTGGTGGCTACCCCGTATATCAGGAGGGACCAACAGACACGCTGAGGCTACAGCTTCCCCCAGTCGCCCGGGACAGAGAAACTGCTGCTGTGACCAAGGCAGGTCTAGTCATCTTTCTGTGAACTGCACCGAAGGAGGCCTGAGGATCAAAGGACATTACCAGAGCTCCATAGGAGCAAGGAGATCAACCTCCCCATCCTGCAAAGGGAAGTGTGACCTGCCTTGTGATCACCGGAGGTAGAACTAGCCCGTAGCGTGGCTTAGAAGAGAGACCCTGTGCCGCCCGTGTTCTGCTGCTTGTGCCTGCACGCAGCATGACTTTGCTGATCCAGAACAGGACTTTGCTGCACTGCTGAAGCCGAACCAGTTAAGCCATGGACTGGACCTTTCTGGCCCCAGGGGTCACACTGCCATCAGAACTGCCACCCAGTAGACACTTGTGACTGAACTTCTGATAGGAGTCAGAGAGGAGAACTCTTGAGTACGGCCTAATAGTTTACATTCCTTGGATGTGGTCATCAGTGAATGGGGAATGACAGTGAATCTGTTGCACTAAAGTTAGTGGGACAGAGAGTGGTCTGACAACTACTAGAGTCCCAACTCACGAGGGATTGTGTTGTTGTTTTTGTATGTCGTTTACCTTTGCATGTGTGGAATTAGAATTAAAATACTTCTTTTTATACAAAATCAAGTATTTGACTGGATATTGATTTATTTTATGTGCTGCTTGCACATTGAGTTATGAGTCCGTGTTCACTGATCTGTATCTGCCCTTCCCCACGAAGGACCCTTGTTTGCTCGTCTGACGCTACCCGAGAGTCAGGTGCAGAAGGGGTGCTTGGCCCAGTTGTGAAGGATCCATAGTAGGGTGGGCCCTGGGACATCGGCAGTGATTGACCTCAGTAACCACGATTGAGCCCAGGAACTCCTGCTTGCCCTGTGGCCCTCTGAACATGGTTCTGGCAAGTTGCTTGCATTATGGTTCAGGGAGGGACTCGTCTGGCAGTTTAGGTTAGACTGTGCTCATTGGAGCAGGGTCAAAGCTAATTTGCCTGTTGCTGGGTCCATACTGAGGTAGAATGATGTACAAAATAATGATGGACTGGGATTCAGCTTGAGTAATTACTAGTTGCGGATATTGATTCAAGCATTCTATCCATCAGCTTTTTTGTATATTTCAATATGAGACCCTAATTGGGGCAAGTATGCTCAGACGTGAGTCTCATGCACACTACCACTGAAACCAAGCTATACCTAACTGATGAGCCCTAATAAGGGTGAAACAGCCTTGTGTTGTGTTCTGGTTTATAGAGGACCTCGCCTGGTAGTTTGGACTTCACCGTTCCTATTGGAGGAGGGTTGAGACTGATTTGCATATGGCTGAGACCAAACTGAGGTGGCATGGTGTACAAAATAACGATGTGGTCCTGGTTTAACAGTGGCTGAGATTATTCAAGCATTCCAGCTATCATTTTTGTTTCCTTTTTATTTAGAGTGTGGAGGATGCTGGGCATCCCTTAAAAAGTGTAAGGTAGAGTGTACCGGCCTTCTATGCACTTTAAAAGGGCATAGGGGGTGGGTGGCAGGACTTCTATCATTTTTTGGTGGATGCCCCCTGTCCGCTAAATTTTAAATAAAGCCCTAAATTGGTAGCTACTAGCACTAGGTGAAACACGTGGTAGCAGTAGAAAAGCAACCAAATTGTACAAATAACTAATGTTGACAGTTTTTTTTAACAACAGTCAGGATTATGCTCTAAACTATGCCTTTAGTTTCTCCTGCGTTCTAACATACGGCATCTGGAAGTACCTCTTTCAACTAAGTACCACTGTAAACCAGTATAATATAATCATATTTGTGATGTAATTGTCTGGCTATGAGACCCTTTATGGTGGAAGACCTTGAACCTTAAAAGAAATGCTGCATGATTGAGATGTTTTAAATGGGCCTCTTGACAGACGTGTTGCTTTTAAATGTAAATATTATATGAAATGCTGAAAGTGAGAAATCCAGCAAATGGTCTGCCCCTGGTCACCGTTACTCGTTCCAGTAGTTGCAAGCAGCACTATGATGTACGTCTAACTACAGACGGACGGGGTGGGGGTGGGATGATTACCAGTTGGATCCAGTGCTTAATTTGTGCTTGTTGTTATTTTTGAGGGCCGGGACTTATTCTACTACCTCAAGCATTTTCTACCAGCAAAAGACATATATGCGAAAGACGGAGGAAGACAAAAACGAAAAAGTGGGAGAAAGCAGAAAGCAGAAAGCTGCAAAAGTGAGCTGAAGGGGGCAGGGGGTGGGTTTAAATGGATTAAGGTGGCCTGAGATGGATTCAGGATTACGCTGCCTCAGTATTCCTTGTTCCCACATTTAATTGCAGTACTCACCTGTTTAAGAGCAGGGCTTTGAGCAGCAGCACGTTTTCATTTACAAATTAAGCACTGGTTGGATCCTTGGGTCCCCGTAGAAATGAGTAACTGTCAGATAAATCAGTAATTTCATACTAATTCCCTTGATTATTTTTCATTTCCACCCTCCTCACCCTCTATTTTACTTGGAAATTCCAACCGCGTCACTGGACCCATGGTATTCCCGCGGGACTCATTTTACTAGTTAGACATAAATCACAGGACAGAAACGACTGATAGCCATCGTCGTGAAGTGGTTCGCTGTCGTATTTTCTTAGATGCCGCAATACTATGTAAATAAAAAAACAAAAGGGAGAGTAATTGAACAAAACCGTTTTTATGGCAAGCGTTTAGAATTTGCAAATTGAAAATGAAAAATAATAACAAAAACAGATACATGTTTTATTTAGCCACAATTGATTTCTCTCGGTTTCATTTTCTGGTGTAATGTAGAGTATGGGTAATTGGACATTCATTCATCTACGTGGTGGACAACGAGTTCAGACCCTGCCACGTTTATTGGTTGTACCTCTGTGGGAAATGACTTGAACGTCTGTGGTAGGGGTACTTCAGTGCTTAACTTGTAAAAAAAGAATAATAATTAAAAAAAAAAAAAAAAAAAAATGTCATGGCCCAAGATTTTCATAGTATGTCATCACCAAAGCCTGCCACTGCCAGCACAGCCCACTTCATCTGACCGTGTTGCCCCTATTATTTTGTCGTTTTCACTGACATGGTTTTGATGTCAGCCCTACTGCAAAGTATAGCGCCCCAATGAGCCTCAATTTGATTTGTGCAGCACTACAGAAATAATAAAAACAGGCTTTCTTGATGGTCCCGCAACAAGACATTGAAATAGCTTGTCCATTTCTGCTTCTCCTTTGAATTCATGGGTTTGTGTTCAGCATATAGTGGAAAACAAACTATAAGCACCAGAATTTAATTAAAAGAAAAAATATTACTGGGTAGGTTATGGGCCTACCCTGAGTTAACATGACAGCGCCTGCTTTTTTAGTGAGGTTGTAAAGCTACATGTAAGCAGGCCAATGGCAAACTCTCCAGCTCGTCCCACATTTCACAACGGTGAAGTGGGAGGTGGACTGAAAGTATTGTGCTAGCCTGGCGCCACCTAGCTCAAATGTCAACGAGAGGTGAGCGAGCTGTACTCCATTTTTGGGGTTGTGGCTGGACCTCATAGAGGGCTCACATGCCACGAGGCTACTGTCCACGTGCAGTGGTAACAGTAATATTCACGAAACAAGTATTGGCAAATGCAGCAGGTCTGACCTGCCGTGGTTCATTTATTTTTCATTTTTTATTGCAAACATGCCTCAAAAATAATTAGATGTAAGAAGGTCTATTGGCTTGGAATATTAGTACCCCAGAGAAATAGTTTAAATACACTAAAAATGAATAAACAAACTAAATTGGTAACATATGGAAAGAAATATGTATTGGCATGGAAAAGTATTGGGCCTCCAGCCCAACACTGAAGACCATTTTTATAGGTGGGTGTGCACTTGAAATCAGGGAAAGTAAGCCATCCACAATGCAAGAGAACCACTGGTTGAAGTGGGCTGATCCACTGCTCAATGGTGTATCCTATGGTGGGCGGAAGCATAATGTGGATGATGATTGAACACACCAGTGCTTGAAAAGGGCTCCCCAAAGCACCTCTGCTTAAGTATTTTTTTTTATTGAAAATGAGTACCTGAAGTTAGTGAGACATTTAAAGCTGACTCTAGACCAAACCTAATACAAATGTGTGCCTATTTCCTTCAATTAGATATGCTGCTCATCAGAAGCAGCTCTTTTTTCGTTCAAAATCTGCTAATATTATAAATGCAAGCACCTCAACTAAGTCATGTTTTTGTCAAATGAGTTTAGTAGCTGAACCGAGGCAAACCCCTTCTAAAGTTAAGCACCGTTGATGGGTCCCTTGCCCTACGAGATGAGGTATTTGTTAATTAGATTAGGTGTCTCCTTGGGTCATTTCAATATAATTTTGATTAGAAGTAATAGAAGGAATCGGCAGAAGACCATGCCTCCAGGAGTGGTAGAGCTGTCAAGGAAGAGAGTTAATTTGACAGGGCAGAAAATCATGAAGAACTCGGGTTTTCGATTTGATATACATGAGTTACTTGCTTCTGATGGAATACACCAGTAGTACATTGTAAACAGTTTATCACTAGTTAGCATATAATGGACTCTGTTACCTATGTCATAGACTTGCACAATCCTAAATACACAGGACATACTAATGCTACAAGGGTGGAATATGGGGCAGTATACTTTAATTCTTCAGGGAACAGGGAGGCCTCAAAAGAACAGAGTTGAATTCCCTTATCATTTAAATGGACCATTCGGGGAAGGATGTCACAATAGATATCAAAATTCTATGTCAGGACCGGAGGCTCCGATTATGCTTTCTCTTTCTTTACTGACTTGAAACAGCAGCCAATCACAAACAAGTTCAACAAAAAACTAAACATCCCATGATGCTCTACTCAATGTCACATGGTCCAATCACCCATCACGACCTCTGTCCATATAACACCTGACCGTCGATGTCACTTCCTCTTTGCTGCTTCGCAGTAGATAAGTGCATTTTATCTCTATTCAGTACTATGAATGTATTTTATCATTGTGATTGATTGTTTGTTAAGAATTTTGGTGTCGCGATTTAGCGCACCTCCTTATTTGTTCAAACGCACCTCTGCGCTTCTGTTTTTGGCCTTCTTTTGCCAGTTTTGAAGCCCAATTTAGTGGAGTGGGAGCGGGAGCGTACTGCATGTTCCACGCAGTCTTTCTTCCTTTTTATTTGCCGGTACGCGCACACGCGCGCGCACAACTCGCTTCGGAGCCGATCCTTCGTTTCTTAGAACGATCGGCTCGACGAGTTGAGACGTGTGCAGACGGCAAGCTATTTTCCCCCTATAAAACCCAGATCTACAGTGTAGATCTTAATGCTCCCTGACACACCGTTCATAAGACACTGAACGAGGGTTGTAAAATTAACATTAGGCTTCTGCCTAGAGTGCCTGCAGGCAGCTCCCTCCACGTTTTATTGTGGGCACACCCTGTTCCTTTGCCTGCTTTGGGGTTTTTGCACTCCCCCTGATATCTGAAAGATTTATTTGATCTCCACACAATATTAGGTGCAGGTAAACAGATTTATACATCTGCCCTAATACCTATCGATTTCAAATGGCTCAGTGGAATGATCAAGACAGTGAATACTATACTGAAGAATTGGGGAGCCAATTAGAAGTGGATTTAGTGGAGGCCCTTGATACTAGGGTACAGCAATCAGTTAACGACGCTCTGGTAAAAGCTCTAGGCCCCTTCTCAGGGCAACTGTTTGACTACGCACGCTCTCAAGGATGGGTGCAAGGCCAAGTCTCCCATCAGGAGGGAAAAAAGGCAAAAGGAAAAGCAAAAAATTTAGAAGAGCCTTCGCTGATCTTAGTGACCTACATGCGGACGCCTTTGATAAACTTCGTAAAAAGCACAGCGGGGAGCATAATTACAGCTCAAAAAAGGATGCTACCTTCTCTCCTTCCTCCTCAGATAAAAACTCCTCTTCAGAGGATTCGGACGACTCAGAACCGCCAGTGCCTAGTAAAAAAGCTAAAAAAGTTGTTCCTCCTTCACTGGTACTTGATTTCGATCCATCTGAAATCATACATCCCAGAGCTTCTAATTGGGTTCCCCCTCCCGAGGTAGCCCAATATGTGCAAACTAATATCAGGAAAAGTTTTGACAAAGAAGTTCGTTCTCGCCTAAAAGCAGAATGTCCCAGACCAGATTTAGAAGGGAGAGTCTCCGATACTCCGGAAATAGACCCAACCATGGTCACCTTTATGAAAAAGTTTGCCAAAGATCCTAAAAAAGGATTAGATAGATCGTGGCGTAACTGCCAAGATAAACTGTTGGACCTTTCTGGCCCCTTGACTAAGATTCTCGAAATGGCGTACGTGGCCAAAGAATCAAACTCCCCGGTGGAAACAGACATCCTTATTGGTTGGGCTCAAAGAGCTGTTTGTCAGTTGGGGAACACTAACTGCGCTATCTCCTCTGAATGTAGGAAGTCTATTTTGATGCGCATTGACCCAAAGTTATCTGATTTAGCATCTTCTGAAGCGGGTCCCTCAGCTGATGGCCTTCTATTTGGCTCGTCCTTTATTAAAGAGTTAGCCAAGTTTTCCTCCACCTTTTCATCTCTGGACAAAGCCCAAATGTCGCTTAAAAAAATCTTTAAATGAGGCCTTTTTACCAGGGCCGGTCGTTACGGTGGACGCATGGCCGGCCGAGGTTCATATATCAGTCCCCAGAATTATTATCCCAGAGGCAGAGGTGGTTGGTATGGGGAACAAGACACCACCTTCTACCCCACTCGCCATAGAGGAGGACGTCAACGCTTCCGCAGAGGGCAGCAAGGTGCCATTCAGGACTCTAATTTCTCAGGTGAGCATTATTCCGTTTTCTCAAGTCACTCTTGGGGGCAGAGTGGCATTGTTTATAAAAAATTGGCGAAAGATTACCGGAGATCCTTGGATTCTTCAATTGGTCATGGGATTTCACCTAGAGTTTGTCAGTACTCCCAATCCGATCAACCCTCCGCTTCAGATGTGTTTTTCCCTAGAACATCAGGCTTTTATAGACAAAGAAGTCCAGGCCTTATTAGAGAAAGGCACAGTACAATTTTCCAACCCTCATCCTTACGGTTTTATCAGCCCTATTTTTGTAGTAGACAAAAAAGGGGGAGGTCACCGCCTAGTCTTGAATCTAAAGGAATTCAACCAATGGATCCTATACAGACATTTCAAAATGGAGGGCATACGCATGCTAAGAGACCTTCTATTAGAAGGGGATTGGATGGTACGACTAGACCTAAAAGATGCCTATCTGCAATCCCAATTTTTCCTCCACACAGGAGGTTCCTTCAGTTTCAGTGGAAGGGTCAGTGCCTAGAGTTTCTGGCTCTCCCCTTCGGTCTGTCATCAGCGCCTTGGTGCTTCACGAAACTGATGAGACCGGTAATGGAATGGCTAAGATCCAAGGGTGTCCGTTTGATCATTTATCTGGACGATATTCTCTTGATGGCTCAATCTCCCCAGACCCTTCTGTCTCATTTGAACTGGACCATCAGTATTCTGCAAGATTTAGGTTTCCTTATCAATGCGCAGAAATCATTATTGAGTCCGACCCAAGTGATAGATTTCCTGGGGTTTCGGATAAACTCAATCTCATGTCAGCTTCTTCTACCCTCTCAAAAGATTCGCAACATCAAGAGGGAATTGAGGTCTCTTTTGACCAGGTCGACGGTTTCCTTACGGAGCATAGCCAGAGTAGTGGGGTTGTTAGCCTCTTCCATTCAGGCAATCTTTCCAGCTCCCTTACTCTACAGAGCCCTACAGAGACTCAAGATCAGACACCTCCAACAGGGTCTGAGCTATTCAGAACAGATCCCATTGACTGTAGAAGTAAAATCATAGATACAATGGTGGCTACAGCATATGGAGGCTTGGAACGGCAGAGCGATTTACGGGTCTCATCCGGATGTGGTGATCGAATCCGATGCCAGCCGTTAGGGTTGGGGAGCACGTTGCAACTCTCTAGTGATGGGAGGCAGATAGTCAGAATGGGAACAGACACTACACATCAATTGCCTGGAACTTCTGGCGGGTTCCTTCGCAATAAAGAGTCTCTCCCCTCAGAAGACAGATTGTGGCATACTCCTACGGATGGACAATGTCTCAGCAGTGAGGTATGTCAACAAATTGGGGGGAACGAAATCCAGAATCCTGGCAGAGATTGCCAAGGAGTTTTGGCATTTCTGTCTGACACAACGCATAGTAGTCATTGCGGAATATCTTCCAGGAGACCAGAACATAGTTGTGGACTGGAACTCCAGATATCTGACAGATTCCAGCGACTGGAAGCTGGATCCAGTGATTTTCTCCCAGATAATCAAAGAGTGGGGCAGTTGCGATGTAGATCTGTTTGCATCCCGCCTCAATTTCCAGATTTCAAAATTCTTCAGTTGGCGTCCAGATCCCTGTGCAATGAAGACGGATGCATTTCTTCAGGACTGGTCTCAGTTTCGAGGTTATGCGTTTCCACCTTTTCTTATGATTGCCAGGGTGTTGTCTCAAGTCCAGAGACAGAAAACAGAGATTATTTTAGTGACTCCCTTCTGGAGAGCACAACCGTGGTTCCCAGTAGCGCTAAATTTAGTTTGTGCCTCTCCTCTTCTCATTCTTCCTCGTCGGAATCTTCTTCTGAATCCAGAGGGCCATCAACATCCAATGATCTCGTCAGGGAAACTGACTCTGTTGGCATGGCTGATTTCAGGTCAAGGTGGAGTTCCTCCGGTCTTTCACAACAAGCTGAGGACTTCATTAAACAGGCCTGGGCAGGTAGTACCCATAAAAGATATAATTCAGCCTGGCGCAAATGGAATAATTGGTGTGATGGAAGAGGTACCAATCCGATGAAAGCGCATATTGAGTTAATCATTAACTTCCTCGCAGAATTAGCCAGTTCTGGTTTAGCTTACCGGACGATTATTAATTTTAGATCAGCCATCTCAGTGGGACATATCCATGTTGAAGGTAAACCTGTAGGAGAACACCCTTTAATATGTAAATTACTGAGAGGCATTCGTCTTTCTAAACCGCCTCAGGCAAAATACTCAGTATTATGGGATGTTAATGTTGTCTTAAAATTCCTGGATTCCTGGCCTGCTAATAAGGATTTATCTCGCAAACAACTTTCAGCCAAATTAACCATGTTGTTATGTCTCATTTGCTGTAAAAGAGTTTCAGATGTCAGAGCGTTAGATTTATCTGGCAGAGTATATTCACCAAATGGGGTGATCTTCACAATATCTAGAAGGACTAAAACGAATTACAGGTCGGTATCATATCCAATGTATCCTGATAATTCTAAGTTATGTGTTGTTCATTGTTTAAAAGAATATGAAACTGTCACAGAAGGTTTTAGACAGGATGTTAATGGGCAATTATTGATTTCCTTGCAAAAACCATTTAAACCAGTTACGTCAGCTACCCTAGCTGGATGGATGAGATGGTTAATGAATGGAGTTGGTAAAGGTGCCAAAATATTTGGAGCTCATTCTGCTAGAGGAGCTATGGCCTCCAAGTCTTATGCCTTAGGTTCTCGTATAGAAGACATCATGAGAGCTGCAGATTGGTCTTCAGAGAATAGGTTTCGTAAATTTTATCACAAGCCTGTGATGGATGTAGCATCTGTAGTAATGGGACAGCTTTAAACTAGCATAATCGGAGCCTCCTGTCCTGACATAGAATAAAATAAATTCTAGCTTACACGTCAAGAATTTTCAATTCTATTAAGGACACGGAGGCGAGGATTATCCCACCCATAAGAACTGTTATTATTGAATAAAATCGTTAACTGATGAGATTATTGTCTATTATTCCCTCCCATTGGGTACCAGTTATATGAATATTAATTTTATGAAAATTCATTCATTTGAGAGTATTACCTACCTGTTTTATTGTTATAGGTTCTGATCAGAAGAATTCCTGAGTCTAAGATCTTTGTAAAGCATCGTACGTTCATTTCGCTGGGATTGTTTCCATATTCGAGTTGGAGTCTTCAAACTCAGGTTATCTGTTAAGAGGAGGATCTTCCGAACTCTGAGTTACAGTTGATGTAAGAAGTTTCGATTTCAATGTGAACTATATCTGCCTTGACCAAAGAAAGAGGTAGTGACATCGAGGGTCAGTTGTTATATGGACAGAGGTCGTGATGGGTGATTGGACCATGTGACATTGAGTAGAGCATCATGGGATGTTTAGTTTTTTGTTGAACTTGTTTGTGATTGGCTGCTGTTTCAAGTCAGTAAAGAAAGAGAAAGCATAATCCTCGCCTCCATGTCCTTAATAGAATTGAAAATTCTTGACGCGTGAGCTAGAATTTTTTTTACTCATGCACAAGTAATCAAAAAAGCAATATTTTGGGATCCCGGTTGTGAGTGATTATTAGAGCTGCAGGATTGGGAAAAGAAAATTGTTTTTGCTCTTCATCGAAATGACCTTTGAAGGGCAATTGAATCCAATAGCGGTAGGGTAGTCCTTTAATGGTTCTTTTTGCACAGGGAACATTGAATGAAAAATTACCCTTGAAAAATGAGGTTTAAGCCCCAATAATAACTTCGGCACCGGATGGGTGATGACACAAGAAAGCTTGTTGATATTCAGGATGAATGTCAGTTAACCCTACACATGCTCTAATGTTCAAACAAACTTGCAACAAAGCTTTTTCCAGTAACAAATAACTCTTTGGTCTGCTTTTGCAGTAATCAATATTTAGAAACTTTAATGTTTATGTTGGGTTTAAAGAGAGGTTCGGATAAGATGCAACTGAAAATTGATATTTACAAAGAAAACTCTGTGAGCATATAATCATGTTTTTCCAGTGAGACTGCTTATAACAGTGAATTTTAAATTAGCTGTAAAGCTCATATTTGAGTCTCATTAGAGTGCAGTATATGTACTGGTGACTTACATTTGTCTTACATTTCAGTAGGCCATGTACCAGTTTGTCTTGTCTGTGGAGCATGGACCATGTATAGCTTCCTGCCTGAAAACATTGTCCTTGCACTGGCCACGTGCTTCTGGACTTACTTTTTTATTTTGTTTGTTGCATTCCATAAGTGGTGGCATGTTTGCAGTCCATCTCCCCTACTCTGTGGCCTTTCTTGCCCTACCACCTTCCTACCTTCCTGTCTGTGGTATGACTAGATCGCTCCCCCTGTCATTTCTAGCCCCATCCCCCGCCCACCATCCTACCCCTGTCTGTGTTGTAAATTGCTCCCTTCCTCCCTGTCGTCTCCCACTGTCTACGCTGTTGGATGTCCCGTCAACCGAACTCTAAATCCAATTTGATATAACGGGATTTCGATTTCAGTGGACAGTACATCCTTCACCTTTGTGACGGAGTGACCCATCTGCCAAGTTCTAAATTAGGCCCTTTTAATTGTATTTCTGCTCGGTATAGCTCAAGGCCATGGGCTTTAATATGAGCACCAGAAATATAGCGCTGTTCAAAAAGCAGCTTGATAAGGTTGAAGACACTTGCATTAGTGATTCCTAGTACTTATGTATACTTGGTTGTCTTCACAAGTGTTCCAAAATAATCAAGACATTTATCAAAAGTTTCAATATTGATTCATCATGATACCAGCATTAGCATATTCACTTATCATATAGAAAACAAGCACAATTCATTGGAGTTGTAAAAATGTATATGTACATTTTTATTTTGAAGCTTCACCCCTCACTTTTGCAACTGAGTCTAGAGGGACATATAGTACATTTTTGAAGGTCTGCAGCGTTATCAAGGACTTCAAACTGATTCGAGACGGACATCTAATAATGACTTTAAGTACTGTAGCTATGTGAAAGGCCATATCTACTGGCTTTGACAGTGTTTGTTTTCCATTGGAAGCAAAAGCGGAGTCGTCTGCCAGAAGCCAAATGAATCATAAATAATAATGAATGGCTCTCATGGACAATGTAAACCAAAAGTATCCGTAGGCTGCAGACAAATCCCCAGTGCAGGCAGGAGGGAGGCTGAGGAGGTAAAGAGACAGAACAAGCCCCGGGCCTGGCATCCTCTGGCAGAGCTCATTAGGCAGAGGCAAGCCAGTCAGCGTTAGCTATCTGCATTCAGAACCAGCTGCTCGTTCACTGCATGCATAGGGCTCATCATTAGCACCTGATCTGAAAGCAGCTGCTCAGACGGGGGGAAGCGTGGTATGCAATGCAGTCAGACAGGGGGCAGGAATGTGCTTCACATAGGATCTAGGACCTGTTTCATGGGTCCCACATGTGCTAGCCGTATTTTTACATGCTTTGAAAGCGGTAACCCCTTCACTAAAACGTAGACCAAGAAGATCGATAAAAAAAGTTTCTACTTACCGTTAAGTTCTCAGCCTTGAATTTTGACATAGTGGACGTTTGTGCAGAAAACAGGTTGAGTCCCATTCTTACAGACATCTTTGAGAACTACTATGTATACTTTATTGTATTTATTTGTTCTGCTTTATTGACAAGCCACGACCACAGGAGTCCTGGGAGGCACTAAAAACTAGGATTTCTGTCTAAAGGACGTCACTGAAAGTACTGTGAAACAGGTTGCAGACAACCTTCTCTGGGTCCTACCGTTGAAAGAACCTGAGAAGCATCATATTGTGTGTACCCATAAAGGGAGGAGTCCCATCAGCATACTTAGACCCTGTCAGAGTGGGGAGCACCGACTCTTTTGGGGAAAAAGACAGTCATGGAAAGTAAGGCAGGAAAGAATGACTTTAGTGGCTGCAGGTGGTGTTACCACTAGGGCTGCCGACCTTGAAACTGAGGAACCAGTTTGGAGCCCCATATTCTCAACATTCTGTGATTCTAGGCAAATCGGTTAGGCACATTTATAAAAAGCATTTTAATGGTCGGAAAAGGCCTGACGCAAAAACTCAATACTGAATCGTTTTTGGAAGGGCCGCCCAAAGCACACCCCTTCTAAATACCGAATCTGAATGGGCTGTATTAATGTTTTGCAACTGAATTCCAGTAGCAAAACATTAATACTTTACCGACTCCTTGAAGGAGGTGGTAACCCTTTAGCAAACGAGAAAGAGTCCCAATGGGACCTTTGAGATTGGAAGAAAATATTTTTTAGGATCAGGCAGTGGTTTCACGGACCACTGCATCAATGTTTCTTTTGTTTTCTTTTTAGATGCATCCGTTAAGGAAAATGAGCTGCGTTTGAAAAAAAAGTCTGTGGGGGTTATTCCAACTTTGGAGGAAGTGGTAATCCGTCCCAAAAGTGACGGTAAAGTGACGGATATACCACCAGCCGTATTACGAGTCCATTATATCCTATGGAACTCGTAATACGGCTGGTGGTAAATCCGTCACATTTGGGACAGATTACCACCTCCTCCAAAGTTGGAATAACCCCCTGTGTTAGGTAGCGTTTGGAGGCTATCACTGCCAGGCTCCCCACTCTATTTTCTCTATCTAATCACAATCAACTTTGACAGGGACGAGTTCAACTACTACAGGACCAAACCACATTTCCGTAATTCAGAGCAAATCAAGAGAATGGGTGTCAGTCAGGACAGCTATGTAATATCTATGCTTAACTGTCGATCAGATAAAATATAGAATGTCATTAAGTCTAGAGTATGAACCAAATTCTCGGAGTGGGATAGAGTGATGCAAATTTCATGAGTGCATAGTTGAAATGGTTTCAAGAGGTAAAACAACTGTGTCAGTGAAGCAAGACAGACAAGAACTGATGAGAGTAAACCAAGGAATAATTAATATTTGAATTGTCAGTTTTTATATATATATATATATATTTTACAGGCAGTTGCCAGCAGGCAGTTATTGCTGGGACCTATATATATATATATATATATATATATCACTAAACCAAGGAGTAATTTATAGTTTGAATTTTCACCAAAGTTACAGTTACTTCTATCAGTGGCTGATCATGTCAGGGAGCAGACAGTCACCACCAGGCTTGTCTTTAGCACACGTCAGCATGCCTGCAGTGCACGTCCACTGGGGTTGCAGTACAGTGCAGCTGTGTATATATATATATATATATATATATATATATAATATATATATATATATATGCATATATATATATATATATATATATATATATATATATATATATATATATATATATAAAAGTCGTCAGTAGGTAGTTATAGTAGGACCTAGTTTCATTAGGAAAAATTAGTTTTTTGTTGTGCCAATAATTTTGGCACCATTTGACGAATCTTCACAAAATTTTCAGTACGCCACTCACTTCAGCTACTGTTGTGAAAGTTTTGGGGTGAATCGTCAAGTGGGTGCTGAGAAAAAGGGGGTGGGTCCAAAAATGCGTTTTCCTCATGCATTTTCCAATAGTCTTTAGACACGACTACAGCCTGAACTGCTGAAGAGAATTACACCAAATTTGGCAGGACGCCAGATCTTGGTGCGCAAATTGTGCTTTTTGTTGTTTGGTGTAAATACATTCAAGAGTTTTGGAGTTATTAAAGAAAAAATATTTTTTTATATCTAGGGACTCCGTGTGTCCCAGAGATCTTATGCCGAGATCTGATTGTCTGCCAACACTTCAACCAGGAGGTGTTGGCACCCATTTTGGGACTCCGAATGAGCAGAGTTCCTAAAAATAACATTAAATAAAAAGAAAAGAGAGCAGGGTAGGAATACCCTGACTCCCCTAGCCCAGGTGCTGGGGTCCCCCTGGCACCGCTTGAGGGTAAAAAAGCATTTTTCTTTTTTAGTTTTCACTGAACTTTGTGGAGGATCCTCAAATCTGGCAACACATTTTTAAAAACCACATGCGCGGGCTCCCACTGTGTTCACACTTGTGCCCTTGGTGGGCCATGTCCCGATGTGGTATTATAAAAAAGAAAGGGGCACATAGGGCCCCCTCCTACAGCTCTTATGAGCCCTAGGCACCACCAGCTCCAGGGAGCTTACTTCACATTTTGAAGGGGGCTACATGGACCTCCTTTCAGGGGCCCTTTTGAACCATGGGGACCACCACCTCCTTGGGCTTCATTGTTATTATGGAGGGGAGGTATGCAGCCCATCCTCAGTGGCTCAATGGACCCCATTGACCACCCCCCTCCCCGGGGCCTGAATCACACCCAGGTGCAAGTATCTGGGCCCGGGAGATGGGATCCCTGGAGCTGAAATCAGCTTGGAGAGGGGCCTTACCCCTTAAAATCATCAGCCAGGCTCTAGGGTGGGGTCCCCAAGGCTAAAATCAGCCCAGGTAAGGGGGCCACATGTTCCCCCTCCCCTTCTAATAATTAGCTGGGTCCCTGAAGGGGGGTTGTGCAGCCTGACTTTCCCTTAAAATATTTTGGCAGGCCCTGGGGGATAGGTTTCTCAGGCCAAAATTGAGCCTGGGAAGGGGCCAGCACAGCCTCTCCTCCCTCTCACAATAATTGTCCAGGCCCTAGGGGATCGGGCCTCCAGGCCCCAAACGGGGCAAAGAGGGGGGGCCTGCAGCCAACCCTCAAAACTGTGCGTGGCACAAGGTTAGGTGGTTATGGAAGGTTGGCAGTCACGTAGAGTTGACCGCCTCCAGGGCCGCTGTGTGTGGCGCGAGGTTGGGTGCTCATGGAGGGTTGGCGGCAGGGCCTGGTCTCAGGCCATGTGTGACTTGAGTGCTTATACAGGGATGCCAGCGGCCAGCCCTGTGGCAATACTCCAGCATGCATGGCTGAAAGCTGCGCACAGCATTGTTAGATTAACGTAAAGTTATTCAATATCACTTAATGTTGAAAAAAACATAGAAATTCATGAAAAAGACCAAAGGTTAGAAGGATGTTATATTTGGAAAATGGAATTTAAAAAACATATACAT
This sequence comes from Pleurodeles waltl, assembly GCF_031143425.1. Lineage (NCBI taxonomy): Eukaryota > Metazoa > Chordata > Amphibia > Caudata > Salamandridae > Pleurodeles > Pleurodeles waltl. Next base: position 604,459,441 of record NC_090449.1, read on the forward strand.
TCTCCTAAAAAACAAAGGGTATAAGGGTGTTATAGTTAGGAAATTGATTTGAAAAACCACAGGAACATTATTGATGGGAAAACTGTGCATGGCGAGGGTGCAAATTGTAGTTAGCTTAGGGCATGAGTTATAGTTACTTGAGAGAACCATAACTATAACTTCTGAAATAAACTGGATTTTCACGGAGAAATGAGACTACTACGATCAATCACGCCACAATCAAACAGAAGTCGAGGACGAAGTCGAGGAGGTTCAAGACGCGGAGGGGGAAGAGGCAGAAATCACAAATATCAAGACTAGAGAGGACCTTTCGATCTGACAATTCCAATATCATTGTAAATATCTCTAAAGTACAGCTCACCTCTAATCAGGAGCGAATTCTAAATTTAGGATTAAGTTTTTGTCCTGATAATCATTGGGATTATGTTGACACCAGAATAGAATTGTATAAATATACACGTAAGTTGCGGCTGTTGAAATATTTTTCCAAGACAACACAGGCCACTACATCTTGTTCCAACATTAATGTAGACACTTTATCTGGTTTTCATGTCAATGAAGCACCTGATTTAGTAGAAATTGGCAGGTTGGGTTGTTTGGATGATGTTAGCAATGATATAGGTGAAGAGAATAACACTTTGATTGATATGGGATTTGTTACGAATAAGACCGTTGCCAGTAGGCTTAAGCCCTCCAGCAGATTTAATCCCCAATTACCGACTGGTAATATGATTGATTTGTTCTATGAATTGGTAGTTGATGACGTTGATCGGTTTCGGAATGATTGGAAAAGGGTTAAAATGAAAAAAGCCCAAAGAGTGAATTTCTCAGCCTCAGATTGGAAAGATCTAAATGAGCTTAAATCCAATAACACAATTATCATCAAACCCTCCGATAAAGGAGGGAATATTGTTATTATGGATATTAATAGCTATATGAAGGAGGCTAATCATCAACTTTCCAATAAACAACATTATCAAAAACTAACTACTAATCCCACTAATGAATATCAAACCATCTACTGGGAGATGCTTGATAGCTGGCACACTAAAGGGCTAATTGACCAAAATGAATATCTTTATCTCAAAGTTTTGTTTCCTAGAATCCCTTGTATTTACTTTCTACCAAAGATTCATAAAAATACAAAACATCCTCCTGGTCGACCTATAGTGAGTATGAACTCATCCCTATTAGAAAATACCTCCCGTTTCTTGGACCTTTTCTTATGTCCTTTTGTCACCGAATTGCCGTCTTATCTTCGAGACACCAATGACTTTCTTGCTAAGATTCACAATGTTCCATGGCAACCCAACTATCTATTGGTAACCATGGATGTGACTGCATTATACACTTCCATCAAGCATGAATTTGGCATTCAAGCATGTTGTCACTTCTTGGGCACTCGTAAAATTGAATTTCTTCAACATACTAACATGCTAATTAGCATGTTAAGATTTTGCCTCACCCACAACGCCTTTCTATTTGACAATCAACATTACTTGCAGAAACAAGGGACTGCAATGGGAGCTTCATTTGCTCCCACGTACGCCAACCTTTACATGGGCTGGTGGGAAAAGGAGATAGCTTGGTCTGACTCTAATGGTAAATACATGGAACAAGTGATACTATGGGTCAGATATATTGATGATCTCTTTCTTATCTGGGATGGTGACGAGATTTCTCTCAAACAATATGTTGATATATTGAACAACAATGAGCTGAACATTCACTTAGACTTGAAATATAGTGCACAAACTATAGAATTTCTTGATGTCCAGATCTCTATTGAAAAAGATGTCTTACAGACAACCATTTTTCCTAAACCAACAGCCTGTAATTCAATCTTGCATGGCAATAGTGGTCATCCAAAAGCTTTGAAATGGAGTATTCCATATAGTAAATTTTTACGGGCTCGTAGAATCTGTTCTAATGATGATTGCTTCAAGACTGAAATCATGACGATGACACAGAGATTTTTAGAGAGAGGATATCCTTTGAAGATCCTTAAAGATGCACACTTGAGGGTCTTGAACATGTCTCGAGAAAAATTGCTTTTCAAGCCTGATAATATTCATAATCAAGATCACAATAAGGTATCATCACCTAGACTGTTCTTAGAGTTTAATTCTCAACATTCGCATTTAAATAATATCATACAGAAAAATTGGCATGTTTTGAAACATGATTCTGCCATCAAGGACAGTATAGGTCCACATCCATGTATCACATATCGCAAAACTCAATCTTTGGGTAACCATCTTACCAGAAGCCTATTTCAGAGTCCCAAAACTAATATGTCATGTTTAGCTAAAAAAAGCTTTGGCTTTTGGAAATGTGGACATTGTAAATCATGTTTGTATGCACAGAATACTCAGACATACACCACGTTCGAAGGAAAAATTTGTGACATAACTGAACGTATCACATGCGAAACTGAATACGTTGTATATGTCATTGAATGTGGGTGTCGCAAAAAATATGTGGGCAGTACCATTCATAAACTGAAAGTCAGGTTCCTGCAACATCTCAGAGCCATTAAGAATCATGATCCATCTTATCCTTTAGCTAAACACTTTTGGGATGTACATGAAGGTAACTGTAGTTCCCTAGCATTTTATGGTGTTAAAACCATTGCGGCCCATCCCCGAGGAGGCAATAGAATTGCACATTTGAGACAAATGGAGTCCAAAACTATTTTACTTTTAGGTACAGAACACCCTTGGGGTCACAACTTGGACGCAGAGCTTCATGTACATCTGTAAGTTTTTAGATTTTCCCATACAGAGATATACACATTTTTTTACATTTTCTCACACATAGATTTTGTCCAATAGAAAACATGAAATTAAATTGATGACTTTTTTAGAATATTGTGTTTTGTTAGGATCCTTACTGATTGATTTTATCATTATTGTTATTATTATTATTATTAGCATGTTGCTGGATTGAAACTTAGTGTATTTTGGTAATAATTTTTTATTAATAATTTATTCACTTTTAGGGTGTTATACTCATCTATTTTATTCCTATACTGGTGCATAGGTCCTTGGGGAGGATAGCGGCGCACATATACATTCTCCTGTTGCTGAATTTGTGGGGTTTATTTACAATTTCCTAATCGATAACAATTTGACCTATGATATGGATCTATTAATTAATCTCTTCAGATTCCTTTTAGAATATATTAATTTATAGGACTATGACTAATTTAATGAATTATGATGATGAATATCCATTGATTTATTTATTCCACGTTGAAATCGCTTTTACCTGTATTTTATTTTGTATTTTCAGAATTGACTGAATTTACTCTATTTATTTGTCATCATTTGTCATCTATTTATAGCCTGTATATGAAGTGGATGTATTGCAATCAATTGGCAGTACATATATTTATATATTTATATATTTATATTATTAATTAATTACATTTATATATCAGGCTTTTAAAATTAAAACTAAAATCAAAATCAAAATTAAAATTATTAGGTATAAGTGGGCAATATGTGGACATCAAGAGTAAAAGGAAAAAGGAAAAATGAAAATTGAGAAAGAGAGGAAAAAAATAGCATACATGGGATTTGTTTTGTATTCAAGAATTGTAGACTGTGATTACAATTAATTAATTTTTTAGTGTTCACAGGTGACCAGACTATATTTGTGATAATGTATTATAATATGAGAGAAATATATAATGTCACATTTTTAGTTCTTAGTTTATTTCAAAACATGCACAGGATTAGGAGTTTCTCATTTTTAAGTTAAAATTGTGACGTTATAAAATGGCCGCTCCATTTGCACTTCTCTTGAGCTATGCAATGAACATCAAAGAAGGACTATATGGTTTAAATAGTTGAGTGTAAAATGTCTGCCAATGTCCTGTTGAAGGCTTCGGCCGAAAGGCGTAGACATTTGGTTGGGACAGCGTGTGTGTCTTTTGAATGGTGGGCACATTGTCGATCTTTTTTTGTGCTTTTTGTACCAACTTTTGCTGGTGTGATTTACCTGCAATCTAATCTTTTTTCAATAAATAGCAGCCGATGAATTTATCGAGAATAAGTGGTTTTTTGAGTATTTTACCAGCTGGTATTGAATGATGTGCAGCCCTTGGTGTGCGATTTAAATACACCATTTTTCTGGATATATATATATATATATATGTACACACACACACACACACACTGCTGCACGTCTGCACTTGCTGAAAAGTAAAGCCTAGTCTGATACAGCAGATACAGCCCAAAATGGCAGTCAGGAAATGGCACAATAAGAAGCGTGTAAAATTACCTCAGTCATGGTGTCAACTTAAGGTGAGCAACTCCACTCCACTCGCTGCACGTCAATAGCAAAATAAAACACAAGCAATTCACATTAATAGTTTTAATGAAAACACTTAGGTCAATTTAATAACCCAGACAGAAAGTGAGTCAAAGTGTTCATGAACATGGCCCTGCACAGCAAACCTTCAGTGTCTTCAGAGGAGCTGCCGTACTGACCAGTGCTCTGGTGCAGATGGGGTGACACAGGTTGTTGATGCATGAAAGCTATGGATAGCAGAGCTTGTGTCCTAGCATTCTGGCAACTGGAGGTGGAGGCAGGCTGCCTTGTGCTCTGTCATCATCTTCTCCTTTGAGCACTGTGGATTCTGAAGTTGAGCCAGGAGCCATTTTTTGTGGTCTTCCTATATATGTGCATATCTGACTTTCAAATAAGTAATTTGTTTCCCGGTGCCAAGGTGATTTCTTGTCTTCTTACAATGAACTTCAGCCTTTCTGAGTAAACAGACTGCAATGTGTTAATTGGTGATGCCAGCCTCAATGGTCTTAGTCAGATAGGGCAGGGTCCAGATGGTCAAGACTAAAGTGGAGGGTGTTGCTAATGTTCCTGATGTTTTTAAAAATGTTGTCTAATTAAAATGGAGTGATTAGGAGGGCAGTAACGTCAATGTGAGCAGAGGTGACCTCCGCTTCCTCAGTGCCGCTCTCAACATGAACAGCCACAGGTTTGTTTTCATCGTTATCATCGGCAGTAGCAATATAGTAGCATTGTCAGCTAGGTTTTTCAGAAACTTTGATATGTGTCACTTGACATCTCAGCTTACCACTCCAAGTCATCATTATCATCATCATTGGTATTTGGAGAAGCTGACTTCCTTTTCTCTTAGAGAAGATAGTAAGGAAGACTAACACAACGTTGTGCGCAACCTTCTGCTCTGCTGCCACCTGTAGTCAATCTTGCTCTTTTTCCACGTCTGTTTTCTTGGTTAGTCCTGTGTCAGTCAAAAATGTCTTCACAACAGAAGTGAGAGAAAGGAGATTTATTTTCTATTGGATCAATGATATTCGTTGTACACTGACTAGAGGAGCACTTCCTTACGCTTGCTTTTGAGAAAGATTATGTACACAAGGTACCGCCTTGTGCACTTCCTCTAAGAAATAAAGAGACTTTGTCATCAGACTGTACATTGCTGATGATGTTTTAGGTGGTGACAGATGTACATATAACACTTTCTTGGCAACTGCTGATATTTTTGGTTACTATGCTCATCTTCAATTGAACTAAAGTCTAGATTTAGGAAATTCACAATGCTTAATGCATGAAGGACTGGTGTTCTATTTGGTTATAGTATTAAACAGGAAAGTGTTAAGTGAGTACTAGACTCAAACCTAGTCTTCCTCTAGGCAAGGCTGCTGGTTCAGGGATGACAGCACTTTTATTTGTAGGTGACCAGGCCAATCAAACAACAAGTCTCAACTGTTGGCCCAACCCTCTTGGCTCACAAGGAATACTTCACCAAAAACACAAACAGTAAAAGGTGATTTGTGGCAGCTTTTACACATGGACTCAAGAGACCAACATCTCAGGGGAGTTGTGGTTAAACGGAGATTACCCTTTTCTCACATGAGCAGCATGTCTCAGTCAGAAACAGGCAATGAAGGAAATGCAGTAAAGTTTTCAATCTGTTGAAACAAGACTGCAATCAACGATAAATTGTATGGGCTGCAATGATTAGCATAATGAACAATGCAAGAAACAGAATGGTAAAAAGGGGAGAGATGAATACAAAGACCCCCACCACCTTTGTGGAGACGGGGCCACTCACCTGAAAAGCAGGATGTCTGCAGGGGCGATGGTATTCCCCCCGGCCTCCTGGAACACCTCTACGCACTTCCTGGTGGACACAGAAACCCCGGCAGGTGTCCCAAAAGGAAAGGGGGAGTGGAAGAGAAAGAGACAAAACACTGCCACGTCTTGCTGGTCCAGCCAGGCACCCTGTGTCTTCGGCGGGCAGGTCGTTGTTGACAGAGTGATAGTAGAGTTAGTGCACTCAACTTCCTTGAAACTGAATCTCTCTTTCTGATATGGGCACGGGAACGGTAGAAGAACACCGGGATGCTCCAGCACTTTTCTTGGATAATAATAACTGTTGGCACAATTACCAACACTACATTACCAAAAACCCAAACTGAATACCATAACAATAAGTACTGCGACACTAGGGCTGGCTTCATAGAGATTCAATGTTGCACAGTACAATTAGAACTGTGGTTGCACTTATAATGTACAAGAAAGACAAACAAGGGCATTAATTATATCACGTATAACTTTCCTGCATGCACAGGGTTAAACTAAAAGGAACAAAAACAATCCAAGAAATACAAATGTCCACTTTGGGTTTAAACAGTTAGGGTGGCACAGTCGGTTTGGTTTCACTGTGCATGTGAAAAACCCTTCAAAAGCAAATTCCTCAAACCTGATACACAGGCATGAATGACACAATTTATATCCAAGAGTTATGCTATTTGAGAAAGAAAAGTCACATAATGCTCTTTTAAAATTGCACTGACAGTTTTTGTAGTATTTGAGCTCAAGCAGATTTCCTGAAGCACATTTAGGCAAGTAACTACAATAATAATGTAGAATGTTCAGAAATGCATTTGTCTCTTCAAGATAAGCACTCTGCCAAAATACGAGGTCGGAAATACACCAGCTGTTCTAGGAAAGCGCAGCGCTCAAAGAACAAACTCCCTGGAGAATACTGGTCACTTAGCTGCAGTCTTTTCCGGAGTGCTGGAGGAATACCTGGTGTCAGCTGGTACAGGAATGAAGAAAAGAATGGCCCTAAGAGTCCTGAATACGAGGATGACAGCAGGAGCTTGATTTCCAAATCAGATGCTGAGATCAGGAAGCAAAACAATGCTAAGCAGGGAGGTATGCTTCACTCTGCTATTTATAGCCAATCAGGAAAGCAGTTGAGTTTCTACATGTGGATGAGTCACCACACCCAATTAGAAGCACATGTCTACACCACACGCATGCCTAAACATGCTCACATTAGCAAACAAGCATTGGTAAAACAAGCATTGATAAATCCAATTGTGGAACACAGCACGTTATGATTATTTAGAAACATGAAGGTTTAACCATGAACAGAGATATGATTTAACCCTAATCCCTGGGGATGCTGACAGATAACGCAGGAGGCACCTTGGGGATTCCTGACAATCTTGCAATAACATAAGATGTAAAATAGATGTGAAATAAACCCTATACACTAGCTTGATGAACCTAATCTCTAACCTGAAGAGAGCTAGGTGTGTTAAACCTAATCTGCCAGTTCCATGTCCACAAGAAGAGCCTCCCAACCCTCGTTACCTTGGAATAAAGTCTCTAGATCAGACTCCGTGGTGACACAAAGGCTGGGGCTGCATCAAGGCGATATGTAGCATACATAGTGTTGATGGCATCTGGGGGGAATCTCTCTGATAATCTTGTCTGTGTGAGATGTATTTATACAGATCTTGTAGGACCCCCGATGCAGGTATCTTCCCAAACAATAAATAAGAAGGAATGTTTGGGGTGGCAACTATATATACAATTCCCTGAAAAGGTACATTATGTTACTGTCATACGAAAGTGGGAAAGTACCTGATGTGAAAACCTACGTATCTCATTTATCTTTGACGCTGATACTGACGCCTTTATAGACTATAAACTAATTAAATAAATGTGCTAAAACAGAGCAAGCCAAGTAGGTTAAAAGTAACTAGGTGACAGGGCACAGGCCTGCATGCCAGAAGACTAAGCTAAACACCTGATTTCCATTAAAACTAAATAGGATGCACTACATGAGCACTGACAAAATGGAAGCTCTTTCTAGCACACACAGGTAGCCATAATGCTGGGTGACTTAAGAAACAAAAAAAGTCTCATAATATGTATACCATTTATTTCTGTTCCCATGTCCGTTGCACCCTAAGGATAGTAGCAACAAGACTGAAAAACTTATCAAGATTTGATAGTATTATCTGTAGTAGGGAGTGTAAAAAAGAAAAAGCTGGAATGCTACATTACACCTGGAAATAGGGTCCCAAAGCCGTACATTTTAAAAAAGAAAAAGGGAAAATAGTATATGGAGGATACAAACATCCCCATCACCACCGCTACCACCAGCAAAAGGATGATTCCAAGAACCTTTGTGATCACACATTTAAAACAACACACATTTTCCTTAAAGCATCCAAAGCTAAAATCATTAGGCAGTCAGTAAACACATAGGTAGAACCTTGAGGACAGGAAGATTATGGGCCTCATTACGACCCTGGCGGGGTGATAAAGTGGCGGTAATACCGCCAACAGGCTGGTGGTAACTACCTCCAAATTATGACCATGGCGGTGATATCTCCGATAGACAGCCAATGTACCACACCGACTGACAGGGCGGAAACAACAGTCACCACGGTGGTAGCTGCTACAGCCAGGCGGAAGTCAAAGTTTCGCCCACCATATTAAGACCCTGCAAACTGCCACCTTTTCCGGGGCGGTACAAACTCCAACAAAAGCCTAGCGGAAACAGAGCACAAAAGTCAAAGGACTCACCATTGGAGACACAGGGAAGAACCACGCCACCAAGGAACCCGAACTGCAAGTTTTCCCGATGATCTTCTACGTTATGCTCCACCTGGAACAACAACGCCAGTGAAGATGACGACGGTGAGGCAGCACCTAGCACAAAAGGGAGGGTGGGAGGAAAACGAGAGTGACACACACACGCACAAAACACATCCCACACACACAAACCATACACACAACCAGCTGCATTACAAAATCAATATGACTCTGAAAATCTGCAGAATAATGCAAGGAATTCATGAAAGTGATTGTAATCAGTTCAACACCAAAATTAATAATCCGATTTGGCCATGAAACAGATATGTACACTTGTATAAAAAAGGGACACTGCCCAGTCAATCAATCAATCAATCACTGCATTTGTAAAGCGCGCTACATACACGCAAGGGTCTCAAGGTGCTGGGGAGGGGGGTGCTACTGGTCGAAGAGCCAGGTCTTGAGGAGTCTTCTGAAGGCCAGCAGGTCCTGGGTCTGTCGTAGGATGGTGGGGAGAGTGTTCCAGGTCTTGGTGGCGAGGTAGAAGAAGGATCTGCCGACGCCAGTGTTTTTTTGGATGCGGGGGACTGTGGCGAGGGCGAAGTTGGCTGAGCGGAGGCTTCGGGTGGGGGTGTGGAAGCTGAGTCGGTTGTTGAGGTAGGTGGGTCCGGTGTTGTGCAGTGCTTTGTGTGCGTGGATCAGGAGCTTGAAGGTGATCCTTTTGTTGACGGGGAGCCAGTGCAGGCCTCTCAGGTGGAGTGTGGTGTGGCTGCGGCGGGGGACATCGAGGATGAGTCGGGCCGAGGTGTTCTGGATGCGTTGGAGTCGTCTCAGGAGCTTGTTTGTAGTTCCTGAGTAGAGGGCGTTCCCGTAGTTGAGTCTGTTGGTGATGAGGGCCTGGGTAACGTTTTTTCTCGTGTCGAGGGGGATCCATTTGAAGATCCTGTGGAGCATACGGAGGGTGTTGAAGCAGGACGCGGAGACGGCGTTGACTTTCCTGGTCATGGAGAGAGTGGAGTCGAGGATGACCCCCAGGTTGCGTGCGTGGTCCGTGGGTTCCGGGGCTGTGCCTAGTGACGTGGGCCACCAAGAGTCGTCCCAGGCTGATGGGGTGGGTCCGAGAATGAGGACCTCCGTCTTGTCTGAGTTCAGCTTCAGTCTGCTGTCCTTCATCCAGTTGGCTACGGCCTTCATTCCTCGGTGGAGGTTAGCTTTGGCGATGTGGGGCTCTTCAGTGAGGGATAAGATCAGCTGGGTGTCGTCGGCGTAGGAGATGATGTTGAGGTTGTGTTGTCATGCGAAGTGGGCGAGGGGGGCCATGTAGATATTGAACAGTGTCGGGCTGAGGGAGGATCCCTGTGGGAAGCCGCAGATGATCTCAGTGGTTTTGGAGCGGAAGGGTGGGAGGCGGACGCTCTGGGTTCTGCCGGAGAGGAAGGATGGGGTCCAGGCCAGGGCCTTCTCTTGGATACCGGCGTCATGGAGGTGTGCTGATAGGGTGCGGTGGCAGACCGTGTCAAAGGCTGCTGACAGGTCCAGGAGGATGAGGGCGGCTGTTTCTCCTTTGTCCATCAGGGTCCGGATGTCGTCAATGGTGGCGATGAGGGCGGTCTCGGTGCTGTGGTTGCTGCGAAAACCGGATTGGGAAGGGTCCAGGATGTTGTTGACTTTAAGGTAGCGGGTCAGCTGTTTGTTGACAATCTTCTCGGTCACTTTTGCCGGGAAAGGGCCGGAAGTTCTTGAGGTCCTTGGGGACCGCCTTGGGCTTCTTCAGAAGGGCATTGATCTTGGCGTACTTCCAGCTTTCTGGGAAGGTTGCTGTCTCAAAGGAACAGTTGATTGTTTTCCGGAGGTGGGGCGCGATAGCTGCGCTGGCTTTGTTGAAGACGTGGTGAGGGCAGGGGTCCGATGGGGATCCGGAGTGGATTGAGTTCATGGTTTTGATAATGTCTTCGTCGCTGACGCTGGACCAGACGGTCAGGCGACTGGTGCGAGTGGTAGTCGCAGGGATGGTGGACTCGGTGGTGGGTGCAGGGGGGTCGGGGTTGAAGCTGTCGTGGATGTCAGTGATCTTGCGGTGGAAGAAGGTGGCCAGGGAGTCGCACAGGTCTTGAGATGGCGGGATGTCATTGGTGATGGAGAGTTCTTTCACGATGCTGAAGAGCTCTTTGGTGTTGTGTACGTTGTTGTCTAGGTGGTCCTTGAAGGCCTTCTTCTTGGCGGTCCTGATGAGTTGGTGGTGTCTGCGGGTGGCGCTCTTGAGGGCTGTGTGGTTGTCTGGTGTTCGGTCGTGGAGCCATTTCTTCTCCAGCTTCCGACAGGTGTGCTTGGAGATCCAGAGGTCCTCGGTGAACCAGGCAGCTTTCTTGTTGGTGTGGTTAGTTGTAGAGGTCTTGAGATGGGCGAGGGTGTTGGGGCAGTCGTTGATCCACTGTGTGAGGTTGGTCGCGGCAGTGTCTGGGTCGGTGGGGTGGGTGGGTGGTCTCAGGGCGAGGGCGGTAGTCATTTGGTCCTCAGTGACCTTGCCCCAGTAGCGGCGTGGTAGCTGTTGGGTGCAGTGGTGTGTGGTGGGTTTTCTGAAGGTGAAGTGGACGCATCTGTGGTCGGTCCAGTGTGGTTCGGTGGTGTGGTTGAAGGAGACGTGGGGGCTTGCGGAGAAGATGGGGTCGAGCGTGTGTCCAGCGGCGTGAGTAGGTATCGTTATGAGCTGTTTGAGTCTGAGGTTGGCGAGGTTGTCGATCAGGGCGGTGGAGTTGGCGTCGTTGTTGTTCTCGAGGTGGAAGTTCAGGTCCCCGAGGAGGATGTAGTCCGTGGAAGCGAGGGCGTGGGTGCTGATGAGGTCGGCGATGGTGTCACTGAACTGTGGGCGGGGTCCGGGAGTTCTGTAGATGAGAGTTCCTCTGAGGGTGGTGTTGGGGTCGGTATGGATGTGGAAGTGCATGTGCTCGGCGGTGGTGAGGGTGTCATCCGTGTTAGTTGAGATTTTGATGGAGTCTTTGTGGATGATGGCGATTCCTCCTCCCACTCCGTTGGTGCGGTCTCTGCGGGAGATCTTGTAGCCCTGTGGGATGGCTATGGCGATGTCTGGTGATGAGGTGGCATTCAGCCAGGTCTCCATTAGGAAGGCGACGTCGGGGCGGTGGAGTCTAGGAGGTCCCAAAGTTCGATGGCATGCTTGCGAGCGGAGCGGGTGTTGAGGAGGATGCAGCAGAGGTGGTTGGGTTCTCTGGCTGGTGGTGTGGAGGGTTGGATGCTGATGAATCTGCAGTTCTGGCAGGTGAAAGGCCCCTGGGTGCGTTTCGGGGTGGCCCGGTAGCACGGGTGGTCTCGTCTGGTGTTGAGTGCGTGGAGGGTGCTTGCATCATAGTGCAGTCTGGCGTTGCGGGGGGTGCGGGTTCCAGGGGTTCTGGTGCTGGGTGCGGTCCAGGAGCGGATGGGCGCAGACGGGCTTGCCTTAGGTGCGCCTTCGGCACGCCAGCGGCTCGCCCGTTGCGCGCATCCACTGCGCGCCGCTTCGCGGCCTCCATATGAGGGCAGAGGGAGGGAGGAGCAGCTGGGTGGTGGGAGCGGGCGGCCAATGGGAGTGAAGGGGGCGGGGAAGCAGGGGCTCAGCAGCGAGGGAAAAACCCGGGGAAAAAACGGAGGGAAAAGACGGCGGGAGAAGGACAACAGAGCACAGGGGTACAGAAAGCAAAACACAGGGGCACAGAATGAAAAAACGAAGTGGCACAGAAGTTAAGCGCAGGGGTACAGAAAAAAAGGGAGCGAGTAGTCAGGCGGCAAAAGCAGAAACGGAGGTTCAACCCACAGGGGACTGCGTGGCAGTCCATAGTTCAAAGTGCCCACATGGCCACAGGGCACAGTCCAAGGCCCAACTTGAATCCTGCACCAATCCTGATAGAACATTGCAGGGCCATAAGTTGTCAAATAGGCAGGTACCTCAGGGGGAGGAAGGGCAACTCAGCTGAATGCAGGAACAAGCCCACTGGTTCTGGAGGGGGCAACATGCCCATTGCTTTGTCCTGGGGAGTGCAAGACCACAGTCTCTGGAGTGGGTGTCTTGCCCACTGGTTCTGGAGGGGGCAACATGCCCTGTGCTTTGTCCTGGGGAGTGCAAGGCCACAGTCTCTAGAGTGGGTGTCTTGCTCACTGGTTCTAGGGGGGGGGCAGCCCACACAGTAGCCCCTGGAGGGTGGACTACATGGCGCCCGCCGGCGGTGATGGCTGCATGCTGGTGGTGGTTGTGGAAGGCTCCTGGACAGCCCTGCACTCTGTGATGGCTGCATGCTAGTGGTGGATGGGGGAGGCCCCTGGACAGCTCGTGCACTCTGTGATGGCTGCATGCTGGTGGTGGTTGGTGGAGGCTCCTGGGCAGCCCCTGCATTCTGTGATGGCAGCACATCCACAGCTGGTGGTGGGGGCCCTGTGACAGCTGCTGGTGGTGGCTGCGTTTGGCTCACAGCTTCTGCTGGCGTAGAGTGCCTCTTTTCCTCCTGGTCATGGGTTGGGGATCCCTCACCCTTCCTGGCAGTGGTGGATGGGCTCTTTCCCCCTCTGTCTGGTGGTGCAGGCTCCTTCCCCTTCTTTCCAGCTGGTGCAGGCTCCTTCCCCTTCTTCCCAGCTGTTGCAGGCTCCTTCCTCTTCTTCCCAGCTGGTGGGTGCAGGCTTCTTCCCCTTCCTCACAGTTGGTGCCGGACTCTTGCCTTTCATCCCAGGTTGTGCTGCCTCCTTCCCCTTCAGTGTTGTTGTTCGGTATCCCTACCACTAGGAGTAGGTGGTGCTACCACTGTCCCCGTGGACTGTTTGGCTGGGATGCTGGACTGTGTCCTTGCTACCCTGCCCATACCTGCAGGACGGGGGGTAAGGGTAGGGAAGAGGTCAAGTTGGGCAAGGAAAAGCTTTTTAGGGACGTTGGGGTGGTAGGAGGGAGCAGTAATGGGACTGGAGGATGAGGGAGTGGTCGTTGGAGGTGTATGTCTGCTGGATTTGGGTGCAGGTGCATGGGCTGTATGCTGTTGTGTGTCGGGTGGCTGTTGGGTGTCTGAATGCTTGCGTTTGTGTCCTTTAGTAGGGGAGGGGACAGAGATGGGGGAGAGGACACAGGGGACACATGCATGGATGTTGTGGATGTGTCTGCCAGTGAGGTGTGTGTTCTACTTGCTGTGGTGATGATGCTAGTAGTGGATATTGTTGTAATGCATGCAGGAGTGAGTGGGGACGTAACTGGGTGGGAGGTGGAGGGGGAGACAGTGGAGCCAATGGATGTTGTCGTGTCTACAACTGAATGGTGTTTGTGTTCGTGCCTGTAGGATGAAGTGTGGTGCTTATATTTGCCTGTGCCACTCTTGGGTATTGTCTTGTGTGCATGCTCATCTGTTTGTGTGCTTGGGATGGGTTGGGGTTGAGGAGAATGGGACTGGGAAGTGGAAGTTGGAGGGGAGACAGTAGAAACAGGGACAATGGCTGCCATCAGAGAGGAGGCCAGAGCCTGAATCGATCTCTGTTGGGCCTCCAATCCACCATGAATGCCCTCCAGAAATGCATTGCATTGCTGCATCTGGGCTACCAGCCCCTGGATGGCATTCACAATGGTTGATTCCCCTACAGAGATGGATCTCAGGAGGTCAATAGCCTCCTCACTCAGGGCAGCAGGGCTCACTGGGGCAGGGCCTGTGGTGCCTGGGGCAAAGGAGATGCCCACCCTCCTGGGTGAGCAGGAATGGACAACTCGCTGAGGGGCTACTGGGGGGGCGGTGCTGGTACGGGAGTTGGCGGCTGTACCTGCAGCTGGGGTGGTCACAGAGGTGTCAGCCACCACCAGGGAGCTCCCATCGGAGGAGGTAGCAGAGTCTGTGTTGTCCCCTCCAGTCTCTGCCATGGTGCTCCCCTCGCCCTCCGTCCAACTGGTTCCCTCATCGGTGGTGGACTCTGCCTCCAGGGTCCTGTGGGATGCAGCTCCCTCTGTCGCTGGTACTCTGCTCCTCCGCCAGATGATGCTAATACACATAAGGACAGGATCACAAAACAAGAAAGGGGGGAGAAAGACAAAGGATACACTGGGTCAATGACTGCAACAACACCACCGATGGGGTACACAGCAACCTCACACACAGGGAACAGGCCTACGCACTATGCATTGCACCACCAGTAAAATGGCTAGTGACTGAGGAATGAGGTGGGGCACACACCACCAACTGCAGCACACCTGGGACCCATGCGGCACTGCCCAGACATTAATACTAACAAGCTAGGTAAGCAAAATTTTACATCAAACCCTTAGCCACCAGAGGACCTACACTGCTATGTCTGGCCTGGCCTAGGGTCACCCAAAGGCACACACCACCAACTGCAGCACACCTGGGTCCCACGCAGCCATGTCCAGAAGTTAATACTAACAAGCTAGGTAAGCAATATTTTACATTCAAACTCTTAGCCACCAGAGGACCTACACTGCTATGTCTGGCCTGGCATAGGGGCACCCAAGGACACACAACCACCACCCGGATACCACCCCACCAGCCGTAAGTTATAATGATAGCCACTGTACTCAACCCCTTGTGGCTGCTGTGATGCCCTCAAGCCCCCATCCACCTCAGGGTAGGACACCGCCAGTATGCGGGCCATCAGGGGGGTCATGATCCGATGGGCACCCCTTCCTCATTGGGAGGCCATCCCCAGCTGGGCCTCTGCAGTCTTTCATGCCCAGCGTCTCAGGTCCTCCCACTGTTTCTGACAGTGGGTGCTCCGCCTGCCATAGACCGCAGAGTCCACACCTCCTTGGCGATGGCACGGCATATCCCCTTCTTTTGATAGGCACTGACCTGCAGAGGCTATACAGACAGGAGCACACCATTAGACAAGCAGTCCACCCTGTCACCCAAATGGCCACCTTACCCGATCCCATCACCAGTGGAACACACATAGCCCAGCGAACAATATGTACACCACCAAGAGGACACCCAACCACCCCTCTTACACAATGCCTTCACACACAACTCCATGCATTCATGCCACTTGCATCATGCCCATAGTGTACTCACCTGTTGGTCTGGAGGCCCATACAGCAGTCCGTACTGGGGTAGGACCCCATCCACCAGTCGCCCCAACTCCTCAGAAGTTAAGGCTGGGGCCCTTTCCCCGGTCATACGGGCCATGGTAGGTTCCAGACAAAGGTCACATCAGCACATGCAGTGTAGGTCCTCTCCTATGGAAGGTCAGGAAACAACTGAGGATTGAGATAGAAAATGGTGGTCAAGTCTGCAGTGGTGGATACTGTCACCACCGGCATAGATCCCCATTGGCCACTGTACCCCATAGGGTCCAATATAAACCAATGAGGAATTGCACAGTGGTTCAGGACCACCTACCGCCACGGCCCAAAACATCGGTGGAATGACTTCACTTCCACCTGTCCCTCCACACAGGACAGGCGGTCACCATTTAAGGGGGGTGAACAGGCCTATTGATAATTGCTGTGTCACAGGATAAATAGGCACATGCATTATAAATCATACTGTCCCAAAACATGTTTGCACAATGTAGACTGCTGTTGTGGTATAGTTGTTCAAATTGTGACAGCCTACTCACTCTTGTGTCCCATACATGCCTACCGCTGTGGATAAATAGGAGACGGAGACATACCCCCGTGTACAGACCCCAGGTGGACTTGGCTACACTGGTGGACAGGCAGATTATACTCATCTATAGACTGGACAGGGCCACAATCACAGAGCTGTGTGCCCAGTTTGAACCTGACCTGATCTCAGCTATCCGTCATCCCACTGGGATCCCACCTCTTGTGCAGGTTCTATCAGTGCTCCATTTCCTGGCGACTGGTTCTTTCCAAGTGCAAGTGGGCTTGGCAGAAGGAATGTCACAGCCAATGTTCTCAGCAAGAGTCTTGTCTGTCCTGATTAAACACATGTGCAGCTACATTGCTTTCCCCCAGGTGGAGGATTTGGCCACTGTGAAGGCCGGGTTTTATGCAATGGGACATATCCCCAATACATTTGGGGCGATTGAAGGGACACATATTGCATTTGTACCCCCCCGGCAAAATGAACAGGTGTACAGGAATCGTAAGAGTTTCTACTCTGTGAATGTGCAGATGGTGTGCCTGGCGGACCAGTACATCTCCCACGTCAATGCTAAGTATCCTGGATCGGTGAATGATGCCTTTGTCCTAAAGAATAGCAGCATCCCAAATGTGATGGCCCAACTACAGAGGCACAGGGTGTGGCTAATAGGTGAGCCCTGGTATCCACCCAGTATATGTTGGTGTATGCCTATGCTGTTGGCCATATAGGATAGTGTGTGGCTAAATGTTGTCCCTCAATATTTGCAGGTGACTCTGGTTACCCAAACCTATCATGGCTGCTGACCCCTGTGAGGAATGCCAGGACAAGGGCAGAAGAACGTTATAATGAGGCACATGGGTGAACCAGGAGGATCATTGAAAGGACCTTTGCCCTCCTGAAGGCCAGGTTCAGGTGCGTCCATCTGACAGGTGGATCCCTGTGCTACTCACCCAAGAAGGTCTGCCAGATAGTAGTGGCATGCTGCATGTTGCACAACCTGGCCCTCAGACTACATGTACCTTTTCTGCAGAAGGAGAAGACTGGAGATGCCCCTATGGCAACAGTGGACCGTGAGGACAGTGAGGATGAGGAGGCAGAGGATGAGGATATGGACAACAGAACATTGGTGATATGTCAGTACTTCCAATGACACACAGGTGAGACAGTGCAGCTTCACATTTTTATGACTATTGGTGTTTTCTGTGTAGCATTGGCATACTGCCATTACCCACTTATTTCACCTATTTACTGTTACCTATGGATATTCATTTTACAGATGTTGGTGATATGACAACATTCTCGTGATGTGATCACAACACCTAGCTACAGGTCATTAATTCTATGCTTATGCAATGTACAGTTCATTTGCAATGGCTGTAGCTGTTTCAATCAATACAAATTTGCAATGCATGAAATACTAGTGGTCAGGTTTTATGCAAGGGTGTTTATTGTTGTGCTAAAATATAGAGGGGAAAGTGCAATGGAATGGGGTGATGATGAAGGAAAGTCCAGGGTATTGTTCCAGTCTGTTTGTAGCACAGGTGCATTGTCCATGGGGACATAGGAAGGGGAGCTATGGCAGTTCAAAGTGGACAAGGTGACAGTGTGGGACACAAGAGGGACGATCAGGAGAGTCTCATTTCCTGGCGGTGGTCTTGGCAAGTGTCTCTGGCTTCTGTCTGGTTCACAGGGAATGTTTGCGGGGTGGTTCACCTTCTGCAGGGGGAGGTGTGCTGGTGGCCTGTTGGTCCTGTGGCGGGGCATCCTGGCCACTAGCAGCCGCGAAAGTGGAGGGGTGTTCAGATGACTGGCTAGTGGCAGGGGCCCGCTGGTGTGCTGTTGCCTCCCTCATGATGTTGGCCATGTCTGCCAGCACCCCTGCAATGGAGATCAGGGTGTTGTTAACGGCCAACAAAGTCCTCCCTGATCCCCTGATACTGCCCCCCTTGCAGCTGCCTGTTCTCCTTCACGTTGTCTAGGATATGGCCTATCATGTCCTGGGAATGTTGATAGGCTCCCATGATCTCGGAAAGTGCCTCCTGGAGAGTCAGTTCCCTGCTCATGTCCTCCCCCTGGCACACAGCAGTCCTCCAGTGTCCCTTTTGGCCTGTGCCTCTGTCCCTGAACTGTGTGGCCACTGACCCCAGGTCCATGATTGTCTTGTGTGCGAGGTGTGACCTGGGGTCCCTGTACTGGTGGGCACACTGCTGATTGACATGTCCTGGGGACAGAGGTGTGGGTACGCTGGGTGGGTGCTGTGGTGTTGGTTCCTGATTGGGGAGGCTCTGTGGTGGTCTGTGAGTGGGCTTGGGTGACAGGCTGTCCAGTGGTCCCTGATGGGCCAGGTAGATTGTACAGATCCAGAAGTCTAGAGTTACTGTCATAACTGTGGGCCTCTTCTGTTGGGGGACTGGATAGTGGTGGCACCTCTGCTCCAGTGACATTGGCTGGGGTACCTGTGGGGATGTAAATAATGTATTATGCTTCAAGTGTCTGACATTTGTATTTCTGTAGCTTCCGCTCTATGTTTGGTGTTACCCTGCCAGCTTTTGCTTGTGTATGTTGGTGTATTGTGGGATTGTTAGTTTCCCTATGCTGTGCATGCTTTAGGGAAGAGTGATGGGAGGGGTATCCATGTATTGGTACAGCATGCAGTGCCTCGCATTGAAATTAGTGAGACGTGATGGTGGAGTGTGTGGGATGTGGTGGAGTGATGGGAGTGAGGGTGAGGGTGTGTAATGGCATGCAGGTATGGGGACTGATAATTGTTTAAAGTTGACTCACCAGTGTCCAGTCCTCTGCCTACTCCGGTGAGTCCCTCAGGATGCAGTATTGCCAGTACCAGCTCCTCCCATGCAATGAATTGTGTATGGCGAGCTGGTGCCTTGCTGCAATGGAACGTACCTTCCCCCGTAGGTCGTTCCACCTCTTCCTGATGTCATCCCTTGTTCTTGGGTGCTGTCCCACGGCGTTGACCCTGTCCACGATTCTCCACCATAGCTCCATCTTCCTTGCTATTGATATCTGCTGCACCTGTGTTCCAAAAAGCTGTGGCTCTATCCTGACAATTTCCTCCACCATGACCCTTAACCCCTCCTCAGTGAAACAGGGGTGCCTTTGTGGTGCGATGGGTGTTGTGTGATGTGTGTTGGTGAAGGTGGGGTGTGTGATGATGAGTGCGTGAGGGGTCTATGGGTGTCAGTGGTGTGTGTGTCTAGTTACCCCTGTGCTCTTCTTCTCAGTCTCGTGGTGGCAATAGTTATTTGTAAAGGGTTGTGGGTAATGTGGGTGTGTGTTTTATAGTGGTTTGGTGTGTGTATGAGTGTCAGATGTGTGTTTTTCGTATTGGCCAATGTAGTGTTGTTCTGTCTGTGGTTGTCCATTCTGAGCGCGGCGGTTTGTACCATCAATGGTTTACCGCCATTGAATGTCCACCGTGGTGATCCGTTGTCTCACAATGTGATTGGCGTTCTTTTGTTGGCGTGACAGTGTGGGTTTGGATTCCGCCAGTTTATCACTGACCTCTGGTCTGGCAGATTTGTGTATGTGGCTTGATTCTGTCGGATTGGTGTGTGTGTGTCATAATATGGTGAACTGATATTCACATAATCTGACATAATAATAGACATAATCTGAGCCTGATGGTCTGTCCTCAAGGCAAGTAAAGAGCACAAATCCGGCAGAGTATTTCTTAATTCTGGTACATTCCCCACAGCTCAGGGCCTCCATTGAGGAACTTTCTAAATTCATGTTGTGATACAAACTTTGAAAGTGTTGGGCAAAATACTTGCCCAGAAGTGTATGTATTGGTAAAAAGAAGTGAAAGGTGACTTTGTTCAGGGTAGTTTGCAGAGGATATGCCCTAAATAATTAGGCCAAATGATGCATTTTAGAACACGTTTGTCGTCTGAAAAGATATGGGTACAAAAGGAGGACTCGTTAAACAGTCCTACACCTACATGTGGTACCAAGCAATTCTGAGCAAAAGGGTGTCTCACCTTCCTCAAGAAACCTTTGAACACAAGAGCATACTGGGAATTTTTTAACATAAAACCCGTAAAAAGTGACTACAAATTCCGAGACTTTACAGACAGTTTAAAACATATGGGTGTACAACTTCACAGAGGCTAACATTTCAAAATGTTTCACCTCTATTTCCTTCTAAATACCATTTTCTTTTGCTGTCTATCAGCCTCTTCTTAGTCCAAGGGTTCGGTGAAAAAATGTAAGGTTGCACAGACATCATGTCATAACTCACAGGGATCAAGTGACAAACTGCATTTTGTTGTAAGTGAGCTAATACTACAATAGAACTATCTAATTACTACAAAATACTATTTAATAACACGAGTGGTGACTCTGCCTCCTCCTTCCTTCTGGTCTGTTTTGTGCAGAGATCTCCTTCTTGATTTAACAGATCTTCAAATGTTAGCAGTAATTGTGGAAGGGACAAAGGGCATGTGAGAAACATAGGGAATACTTACAACAAAAAGAGAAGGGTGTAGGAAAAAGTAAAAAAGGCATGAATGTAATTTAGGGGTTGCCAGGGGTCAGAGCTGTGACCCTTGAAATGCCCTTTGCTACCCCTGGCACTGCCTTTGCGACCCATGTTGCAAATTCAGTGCCAGGGACACAGTGGCAGCTCGTCCTTATGGATGTCAGTTGGGGCTCCACTCTCTTTATTTTCTGTCAATTTTTTGTCACACTAATAGTGCATAATCATTTATTATTCACTGTTAGTGTAATGCAAATGGAGTACAATTAGCTGGAATATGTCTTTCCATGGCAGCTGAGGTAAGTAAAAAAAAGCTTTTAAATGCATGTTGTGTGCATGCTTGAGGGGGAGAGTGTTTATGTGAGAGAGTGTATAAAAGTGTGAATTTGTGTGTATGTCTGTGAATTAAAGTGGAAGTCAAAGGGCGTGTGAAGTCATTTTCGGTACCCCAGGCATTTCGGTGAATTGATGTCCATGAAGAAAGGGTTATGGGATGGACTTGCTACTACAAACACCCACCCACCCTCAAAAGAGTAAGCCCATTTCCATTCAGAAACTACAATTCTAAATTTGCTACAGAACCTAATGGTGACAAAACAGTAGCAAGTGTACTCTGGCCCAGCCTTAGAGTTAGTCAGGCACCACAAATGGCCACTCACAGGTACTGCAACAGAGTCCCGTTGAAAATAATGAAGGCAGGGACTTAAAATAACAACATAGAAAACGATGTTAAATACATACAATTGTTTCAAGTTTCAAAATATGTATTTACATTTGTAAAAATTTTAAACAATATTTATGATGAATAAATAATGATGTTATTCTTTTATAATTTAATTATAATGTGCTGTTATTTTATTTTGATAGTTCTTGGCTTAGAATATATATATATATATATGTTATTGCACTCATATTTTATATTATAGTAAACCTTTTGAATGTTTATTAAAGATTAAGAAGCTTTGCTATTTTGTTTCCGAACATTTCCAATAGGGCGATCTACACCACAGTGGCAAGAGCTCCACTTACGGGTGATAAATTGCTAGTAGTAACTTCACACTAGTAAATTCTGTTGTAGGGGGCTTCACCAGGGGATGGACACTTAGGTGTAAATGTGTACTCGGAAATGGCAAATAGCAATGAAGTGTTGAATTACATCCAGAAATGGTACTAGCAAAACAGTGTAGATTTACACCTATATGCAGTAGTAGATTTACATGTCAATACATTCACATGTGTAAATTTGCAGCAAAGCTAAACTGGTCTCATAGTTAGACAGCATAGTAATCCCTCAGTTTGCAGAGACATTAGGGGTTCAGATAGATTACTGACTTAGATGTTCCTAAGTAATATTTTGAAGGGAGGTGGTCACTCTAGTTTGAAGTCTGCCCCAAGCAAGTTTTCAAAGGCACTTACTCCAGATCTAGGGTTTCTGCACAACAAGAGGACTGTGCTTATTACTTGAGTGAGGCTCCCACCCCTCTGTGTGGAGGAGGGGTGTGAGAGCCCCACTCAAGTAATAACCACAATCCAAGTGAGGGTGAACCACAAAACAAAGTAATTAAACCTGTACCTAATCCTTTGGTAGCATGGCATAAAACAGCCAGGCTTAACTTAGGGGCATTGTTTAAAGAATCTAGCAGCACTCAAACAGTCATAAAGTGAAAACACAACCAAAGAAAAATCCCAAACCAATTATGGAACATAGAGTAAAATGTAATAAATACAATCTCACTAATATGACCAACATCTAATAGGTAAAACCAGACTTATGAATTTCTAAAGTTTTAGATACAAATAGCACCAAGAAGCACAAAGCACTCATCACAGAAATATGATCTCACTGGACAGGGACAAAGTTAAAAGTTCAGTAGACTGAAATGGAGTACATCTTGGATGCAAAGGACAGGTTCATCGTAGTGAAGAATTAACCTTCACAAACTCAAAGTCAATGTGAGGAGCCTCAGCTAGAACTTTGTGTTGGTGGAAGCCACAAGGAGGTTAATGTCAGTGTGAGAAGGGATTGTTGGTAGATCTTTGCATTGGCAGGAGATGAAGGCAGTCGTTATTTGGAGTGAAGAGCTGGTCAGCATCAGTACTTCACTTTAGCCGGAGACTCGAAGACTGTTGATAGCTCAGGGAGCCCACTTGAGGCCCTGATGCTCCCACAAACTTATGGATTTTCACCTGGAGTGCACATTTTGTTGACATGAAGAAGGAGGATGCCAGTTAAGGATCCAGGACGTGTGTGTCACCTCTTAAGGATCAGGTATCAATCCAGTAGAGGACAGCAGCAGGGCTCAGGTAGGTCCAAGTGGTGTGGGTCAGCTGGGCAGTTGCAACGAGCTCTCTGGAAGCTTGTTGTGTACCTGTAGCTCGAACAGGTCAGCCAACTAACCATTGGAGTCACTAGATTCAGTCTTCCTTCTTCAGACAGCAGGACAGTCCTCCTTCTGAATCAGGTCCAGTAGTGTTCTGAAGGTGCCACATTCATACCAACCTTTATGTGGCGGGCCAAAACCTGGGCGTAGGAAAATGGGTTATTTGTTGAGTTAGGTGGAAGCACCACTCAGGCAACAACCACAATCCTTATCACAGTGAACCACACAAGTCACTAAATTAACCTGTGCTTAACCCTCTGGTAGCTTGGCACAAAGCAGTCAGGCTTTACTTAGAGACAATGTGCAAACGTGAAAACACACAACAAGAAAAATCCAAAACAAATGTAGAAAAATATAGTAAATTTGAATAAATAACAATGATATCAGAATGACAGAAATCGAATCAGTAGAACTGGAGATGTTCAATTTTAACATTTTTAGTGAAAATAGCACATAAAAACTCAAAGCACAACTTGTGATCATCTGATCAAACTAGACAGAAGGAAGTCACAAGATCAGGCCGACTGAGAGGGAGTGTGGGTCGGATTCAGGGACCAGCTTAGTCCGCTGAAGAGTTACCTTCAATGTTTGTGCACAAGGAGTTCCGTTTGCAGTGGAGAAGGCCACAAGTAGCAAGCTGAGCATCTTGAATAGTTATCGCTGTAGTGCAAAGAGCAGGGCAGGCATTGAGGCTGTTGCAGTGGAACAAATAGCCGGTCAAGGGTCCTGGACCGTTGTTGCTGACGGTTTATATTGGCTGCCATTGTGGGCTGTTGTTGCTGTAGCATGAAGTTTGGCTCTTGCTTTGCCCGTCCTTTCTGGCAGCTGAAGTTGATGCAAAGACCAGATCTCACCAGAGCTCCGCATTAGCAGTAATTGCAAGAGGAAGAGACTTGGCATGAATGGGCGGTTTCGTGGTGACTAGGAGCTCAAACTTCAGGATTTTCACATTTGTTTCAGGGGACGTTATGCCAGCCAAGGGTTCAGGCCCTGGACAGGCACCTCTTGGGTATCAGGCACTCACTTCAGCAGAGGACAACAGGGCTCAGGCAGGTCCAGTTGCAAGTTCAGGCTGGTCCAGTTGCGTCAGGTCAGCTAGACAGTAGCAAGAAGGCCTCTGAAGCTTGTTATGTCCCTGTAGCTGGCACAGGAGGTCAGCCGACTGACTCTTAGAGTCACTCTTTGTTAGCCTGGGATATGGGTTAGCAGATCCAGTCTATCTTCTCAGACAGTAAGCGAGTCCTCACCAGCAGGGCAGTGCTCTGGCAACAGGACAGTCCTAATTTGATAACTCCCACAGGTCCAGGAGTGTTCTGGTGAGTGGCTTGGGCGGTCCAACATTTACACCCAGTGCCAACCTTTGTGTGGGGTAACTCCCTGTCTTACCAAAAACATCTTGTTCCTGGAAAGTTCTTCTCCTGCCCCTGTGAAGCTATCAAACTGTCTGGGGTGACAAAAGACAGGGCAGGCACTACTGTTATATTAATTTGTGTGTGCAGGAGGCAAAACCCTTTGAAATGTAAGTGGGGATGGGTACAGCCCCTTCCAGTCATTCCGCCAGGATGACCGATCCTGTTGACACCTAAGTCCCTTTTGTGTTACTGTCTGGAAGCAATACACAAACCCCAGCAGCAGAGTCTTTCACAGGCATGTGACCGAGGACAGTGGCAGAGGGCGCAAAGGGTTGGTACAAGAAAATGTCAACATTATAAAAGTGCAGTTTTCAGAAGTGTGACTTAAAATCTAACTTTACGACTAAAAAGGAATTTAAAAATTCATGTGAGTGTAAACGGCATATCTTTATTTTCTCCCAATGCAGAGTTATCACTTATTAAAGGTAATAAGGAAAATCAGTGTTAGTCAATGGGAGAGATAGGCCTTACAACAGTGAAAAGTGACTTTCAGAGTTTTTCACTGCTGAGACAGGTAAAACCTAAGTACACATTCCCTACATTTAAAATACAGTACACCCTGCCATATGAGCCTTTAGGGCCTATGTTTGGGATGACTGATAAGTATTAAAAGTAAGGTTTAGTACTGGCCAAAGGGTTATCTTGCCAGGTTGAAATGGCATTTTAAAACTGAACTACAGGCTACAAAGGCAGGTCTGAGACATGTTTTAGATGGAAAGGATAGTTTAGTGGGTGGCTCAATGAGTGAGGCAGGTACATTAGTATTCTTTCATTTACAGGCCCTGGGTACATGTAGTACTATTTACTAGGGACTTAAAAGTAAATTAAATGTGACAATTGCAATTCGGCCAATTTGACAATGTTTGAAGGGGAGATGGTAGAAATGGGGTTTCTGGTTGGCTAGGGTATGCACCTAAGCCAGACAGAACCCACTACTCTAGACAGGGAACGTCAGTTACACACCAAAGATAACCTGTGCCCACCCTCTGGTAGCATGGCACTGAGCAATCAGGCATATCCCTCCGAGGCAATGTGTAAAGCGTTTGCGCAAAACATTCATACAGAAACACAATGAGCACACCACAAGAGAGAGTCCACACAGGATTATATAAAAAATATATATTATATTATACATAAAACAAGACCAAAACAGCATGAATCATTATTACAGTGCATATTATACAAACACCTGAGAGAGTACTCACTATACTGACAATGCAAGTAGCAAAATGGCATACATTATATTATCAGTGCATATCACCAGTAGTACATGAATCACCAAATATCTCCATAAGCATACAAGTAACCATAAGCTCGCATAGGCACAGGAACCCCTGCACTCCTATTAGCGGGGTTATGGTAATTTTTGAGAGCCTGGTTGAAACGGTGGGATGTAGAACTTAAACGGTAGAGCACAGGCAGGCCTGTGCTCCTCTTAGGTGTTAAATGGAAATTTTCCTAATAGTGTCCAGATCCTGACAGGGGCTCTGTCGTGGACTCACCCTGCAATGTCACCAGCCTGCAAGTACAAGTGCCCCCGGCTCATGCAGAGGGCACCCACAGACTGCAGGGTTCCGTGGGGAGACCTCACTAGGTCCCCTGCATGTGGAATATTCAAATTGCAGATGCCTACTAACATGTGGCGCAGCTGTAGTTGCTCTGTACCTTTGCTTTTCACCACTCGTTCCCCTCACTCCAGGTTTGGGGGGCTGGGATGTCCAGGAGTAAACAGCGGTCCCTCCGGCATGGAAGCAGAAAATCATGGATGCAGGTAGAATCCTTGCAGGTGGATGCATCAGCCTTCCACAGGGAAGCAGGACCAGTCTCCACTGATCAGGCTTTCCCTCCAGGCATAATGAGGCATCTCCTCTTTGTTTCGGCAAGCACAGCCGGTTCAGTGCACCTGTTCCACAAAATTGCCGATCCTTCGTGGGGCACTCACACTGTTGTAACAGGAGGCACCTGGGGCCAATCCAGAGCGCCCAGCATGCACTGACTTTATCTGAGGGAAAAAAGCTCCACATGCACTTCTATATCCCAAGCTCTCAACAAAGGCTGATTTGAGACCACTGGAAGCGGATAGACAATGCTTCACCAAGTGCTGGTGTGAGAGCATCTTCTTGACTTCATGTCTTGAGCAAAAATGAAGAGCTCCAACTGTGCTGTGCAGGTCAGGCAAAGAGCAATAAACAGCATTCATCACATGGTGGGCTTCTTGGAGAACACTTGTGGGGGCGCACAGGGCATGGCAGACAGGCAGGCCAGCACATAAAAGTCCATGGCTAAGTGGCAGTCCCTCCAGCAGCCCCACAGACAGCGAGCCAGCACAACAAAAGAAGGTATTCCTAATGGTTGCTCCCACTGGTAGCACAGCAGTCCTTTGGCAATGTGCAGAATGTAGAGCCAGCAGTGTCTGGTTACAAGTCCCAAGCAGTGTCTAAAGTCATGGGGTCAGATCCCCTGTACTTATACTCGAAATTATACTACCAAAAAAGGGGTGTTACGTTAGGGTTAAGTGGGCGCTTGGGATCCTCTATCAGACCAGTTGGTGTTCAAAGATGAAAAGGTGCCAACACAGGGAAAACACCCAATCCCTCAAGGTCAAAGACCAAGTAACTGAGAAAACACAATGTGTGGCAACTCTCTCATCAATGAAAATTATTCACAAATGTAAAACAAAACACAATCCAGATTACAATAGGGTTTGAAAAAGCAAGTTAGACATTAAAGCAGCAATTGTGTTATCAACAATAGCTTCATCATAAACAAAGAATGGAATTGAATAACAATCGAAAGTTACAACAAATTATGTTGAATTAATATTTTAATGTTTTGATACAATTCTTGTAAATTAATAGCAAATTCTCTGCCTAAATTTATATTTGGGTACAATTATTGCAGATTGTTGAAAAAAAATCCTCTGCCAACACGTGTTTCGTCAGGGAAGTCTCCTTTGAAATCCCAAACAACTTCTTCAGGGCTACAATTAATAAACACAAAACAAAAAATGATAAGAACCAAAATGCTCCAAAAAGATCACTTAAATTGTGATAGGGGAACCCAGAAACACCCAGTGTCTCTGCCATAGCCAAACCAAAGAAATAACAGGAAAAAAGAATATATGATGCATGCACCACGCTACAGTAATTTTTTCATGTACTCATCTAACAAAAACCATAATGGTGATGTGTTAACTCTCGATCAATTAACATCAAACGTGGTCCCTCAAAGCCTTCAGTTTACAGAAAAAATCTCCAGAAAGAAAATCACCCTATACGCTGCTCAGAAACCAAATTTCATACTGAAATATAGGAAGAAAGAGAAAACGAAATTTAACAAATACCTTCAGTTTGACCAATCTTTGAAATTTATGTTAGCCAGCTGTTATTATAACAGCAGTCATAGTTAATGCGATCTAACAGCAAAAATAAAAAAGAAGAAAGACATAGAAAAAGGCCAAATGACCTATTTTAATTTGTTTGCCTCCAAATGCACCACAGTATAAGTGCTATTGTCAACTAAATGAAGGACGGAAGAAAGGGTTAAATGTTCAATATGCCCGACGAACCTACTTAAACACTGCGGGGCAACGTCAAACGATAGAGTTTCCTCCATTCACAAACATTGACAGACCCAAAGATTAATGTACCACTAGAAACTGATAAACACGATCTTGAACTAAGTAAACAGTCAACGCAAGTACGCGTTCCCTCGTTAGTCAACAGTCAAATAAGGGAGCAAATACGCTTCCGGGACCAGCGTCACAGCAAAGAACACGCAAAATAAAGAAGGGACTAATCCCAAGTCAGTACAAGAGCAATTGTCCAATACATGGAGTACAAAAGAAAGGGTGAATACTTAGCACGCCTAATGGACATAATTAGGTGCTGTGGAGCAAAGTGAAGCAACAAAATTTCTTCGAATCACATGAGTTGACAAAACCAGAGGGTAAAAAATCACTAGAAACTGGTAGACACGATCTCATACTCGGTAGGCAGATGAGGGACCACAATTACACTTAAACATAGGAGAGAGCACAAATCTAACATTATTGGAAAATATTCGACACATTCTTGTGTCAGGGAAGCAAATCAGGGACAAGTTAACCTATAATGTAGGAGAATGAAGGAGAAAAAAACTGGTTTAACTTGCAAGTGAATGGAAACTTATTAGACTGAACCCCATAAATCAGTTGTCAATGAAAACTGAAGGAAGCTATATGTCTTAATAATTAAAGATAAGAAAATGAGGATCTAGACCTCCACATAGAGAACTATGTGTATATGAAAGTGGCCGATTGGAGAATTTTGGCTCATGGTTAACCGAAAAAGTCTACCCTAGGTGTGAAGTGAGTTTACATATCACCAAAGATATCATCAGTCAAAATACAAATAAAACAACACCAAGGTACTGTTGAGCATGCAATGGTCGATATTACACAATTCACAATTGTATTGAATAAGAGCCTTTACAGTAAATGCTGGAATTACACAACATCAAAAATTATATCATTGAGTAATAGTGTTATTAAGTGAGAGCAAAACATGTCAATCTCCCAAAAAGAACTCTAATTCCCTATCAGAATTCAGGCCTAGTTCGACGGCCCTTAATCTCATGATCCAGAGAGCTTCTTTCTTGCGCAATGCTAATTCTCTGTTACCACCCCTCGGACCCTTAGGGATATGTTCTATTCCAAAAAATGCAAAACTTCTATGTGTAGTTTGCGAAACACAAACAGTCATATGCGCTACCAGGGGATACCTCTCATCATTGTTCTTAAGTGCTCGAACGTGTTCCCCAATTCGAATTTTTAGTTGGCGTATTGTACTTCCTACGTAAATCTTGAGACATTTACAACGTATAATATAAACTACATGAGTGGTATTACAGTTGATCAATGTATTGATATTGAAGTGCTTGCCACCCTCAAAAAATTTACTAATGTTATGGCAAGCCCAACGGCAAACCCCACAGCCACCACTCCTGAAAAAAACAATCAGTTTTGTTGAAAGCCATGTTTTATTAGTGGGGCTAGTAGAGAAACTAGGGCATAGAATACTCTTTAAATTCCTGCCCCTCCTGTAAGTAGTTGAAACTCTAACAGGTAATAGATCTCTTGTAGACTCATCCTGAAGCAACATGTTCCAGTGTTTCCTCATGAATCTCTCAAGGATCAGGGATGCATCGTTATAATCAGTTATGAATCTTATCCTATTCAAATCATCTGCAACCAATTGACGTTCTTTGGTTTTCAAGATATCGCCTCTTGTGAGATGTAATGCTCTAGATTGCGCTCTCTTAATCAACTTCTTCGAATAACCACGTGCAACAAATCTTTTGCCCATATCATCTATCTGATGCCGGAAATTCTCATCTTGGCTACAGTTGCGCCTTGCTCTCACCATTTCCGCAAAAGGGATGGAAGCTATCTGGTGTCTAGGATGTGAGCTGTTAGCATGTAAGATGGAGTTACAATCTGTTGTCTTACGAAAAAGTTTGCTCTGGATTTTGCCCTCCGAGACAAAAATCTCCACATCCAAGAATTCAATGCTGACTGCACTAAACTGATATGTGAATTTGACATTCAAGGTATTGGAGTTCAAAAAACTGCAGAATTCAACTAATTTTTGTTCTCCACCAGTCCATAGTAGAAAACAATCGTCTATGTAGCGTCCCCAGAACAGGATATAAGTTTGCCATTCGGCAGATGAAGGGCCCCATACCCAATTATGTTCAAACCATCCCATGAAAAGATTTGCATAGGAGGGGGAGAACTTTGAACCCATGGCTACACCTTGCTTTTGTAGGAACCACACGTTATTGAATAGGAAATAGTTATTGGTAAGAATGATATTCATCATTTCAAGTAGCATCTCCGTGTGTGCCCAGAGACTAGCTGATCTTTTATTGAGGAAAAACCTAACAGCTTCTTGTCCCAACTCATGATTAATACATGTGTACAAGGAGACCACATCCAATGTCACTAATAGCATATTCTCTTCCCACTCAACATCATTCAGTAGACTCAGAATATGTGTGGTATCTTTTATAAATGAGGGTAGATTATAAACTATGGGTTGCAGAAAGCAGTCCACAAATTCTGAAAGTATACTCGAAATTGTCTTTGATCAAGGGGTGACTTCAAAGGAACGTTTTCAAGTGCACAACAGTCCCTTTCAATCCAGCCCTGGCCCCAGATGTCAGTAGGGGGTAAATCAGCCCTTTGTGTGAAGGCCGGAAACGACATATACAAATGTAAGTGTGAATAACCTCTCCCTCTCCCAGCCAAGGAAGTCTATCAGTATACAGATGAATGCAGATATATCCCCTGTCACACCCAGCCATTCCTATGTTGTGTCTGTCTAGAGGGTATGTATAAAGTGTAGCTGTCACCCATGCCCAGACATGGATTGGAGACAGACTGCACGCACATAGGCCCGTATTTATACTCCGTTTGCGCCGAATTTGCGTTGTTTTTTTCTACGCAAATTCGGCGCAAAACTAACGCCATATTTATACTTTGGCGTTAGACGCGTCTAGCGCCAAAGTATGAAGAAAGAGCGTAATTTTTTTGCATGAACGCCTTCCTTGCGTTAATGAGATGCAAGGAAGGCGTTCCCGTCTAAAAAAATGACGGCGACGCAAATGCGTCGTATTTATACTCCCGGGCAAAAATCACGCCCGGGAGGTGGCAGGTCAAAAAAACCCGCATTTGCGCCTGAATTTAACGCCTGGGTCAGGGTAGGCGTTAAGGGACCTGTGGGCTCAGAATGAGCCCACAGGTGCCCTCCCCTGCCCCCAGGGACATCCCCTGCCACCCCTGCCCACCCCAGGAGGACACCCAAGGATGGAGGGACCCATCCCAGTGAAGTACAGGTAAGTTCAGGTAAGTATAATTTTTTTTATTTGTTTATTTTTTTTGTGGCATAGGGGGGCCTTATTTGTGCCCCCCTACATGCCACTATGCCCAATGACCATGCCCAGGGGACACAAGTCCCCTGGGCATGGCCATTGGGCAAGGGGGCATGACTCCTGTCTTTACTAAGACAGGAGTCATGAAATGGCGTCTGGGCGTCGAAAAAATGGCGCAAATCGGGTTAAGACGATTTTTTAGCGTCAACCTGACTTGCGCCATTTTAAGACGCCCTAACGTCATTTTTTCCCAACGCCGGAGCTGCCTGGTCTACGTGGTTTTTTTCCACGCACACCAGGCAGCGCCGGTCTGATTGCGCCGTCTAACGCCATTCCATAAATACGGCGCCCGCATGGCGCTTCAGAATGGCGTTAGACGGCGCAAAATTTTTTGACGCTAAACTGCGTTAGCGCAGTTTAGCGTCAAAAAGTATAAATATGGGCCATAGAGTCATAAGCACAGAGAAATGCCCACTTTCTAAAAGTGGCTTTTCTAAAATAGTAATGTAAAATCCAACTACACTAGCAAGTAGGTCTTATCATTACTATCCCAAACATGACAAAGCTACTCCTTTCTGATCAGGAAATACCACTTACAAATATAAAAGGGAATTCTCAATTGTAACCTATGAGAGGAGCAGACTTCACAGTAGTAAAAAACAAAATAGGCTGTTTGTCTCTACTAGGACATGCAAAGCATAAAAGTACATGTCCTACCTTTTACTTACATAGCACCCTGCCCATAGGGCTATCTAAGGCCTACCTTAGGGGTAACCCATATTTAATAAAAAAGAAGTTTAAGGCTTGGCAAGTAGTTGTAAATGCCAAATACCAGTGGCGGTAAATTGCACACACAGGTATTGCAGTGGCAGGCTTGTGACAGGTTTGAAGGGCTACTTCCTTGAGTGGCACAATCAGTGCTGCAGGCCCACTGGCTGCATTTAATTTACAGGCTCTGGGTATATGTTATATAACTTTACAAGGGACTTACAAGTAAACCAAACATGCCAAACAGGTGCAAGCCAGTCATACAACATTTAGCGGAGGAAGCACATGCACTTTAGAACTGGTTAGAAGTGGTAAAGTCCCCAGAGTCCTAAAGACAACAGAAAGAAGGTCAGAAAAATAGGAGGAGGAAGGAAAAGAGTTTGGGGATAACCCTGCATAAAGGGCCATTTCCACCAGGAGATCACAAACACTTTAGCACTGGTTAGCTGGGGTATTATAGTTCACCAAGTTTTAAGGCCAACAAAAGTGAGTTCGCAAAAAATAGGCAAAAAGTCTGGAGGAATACTACACAAAGGATGTGAGGTTCTAACTGTGAGGTAAAGTGGCATGAAGAGTAGGGTCGCGGACGTGGAAGGAAAAGGCATGAATTGAATTCAATATGAGAGGGCACACCTAGCATTTGGGGGTGTTATGGAATGAATTCTCAAAAAACTGGTTCCCCTGCAATTCTTTTACACAATCTACGAATGGTAGTTCAGAGATGTGTGCAGGATATCCCTCATGCCCATTACTGCACCTGTTTCTTGCATTTGAAGGTCTACAGTAGCGCTCTCATGTAAAGCTATGCAAGTACAGTAAATATCCAAAGCCACAGAGGAGCATTAAGAGCCAGCACGGATTGCGATATGTAGGGAACCTCGCGTTACCTTCTCTCATGTATACTATGAATCTGGGCTTATGAGAAGTTCAAACTCCACCACAGTACAATCCCAGCTTACGGCCACTGCACCCACTGAGACCAACAAAATGAGAACCTAGTGAAACATGTATACGTTTTTCACCTAGGGCAGAAATCAACATATAGGACTAATAATAATAGGCACACTGTACAGCAAAAAGGCACATCTGACGGCACAGATCAGCTTGGAAACGTACAACGTGCATTTCCAGACCGTAATAACCGTGCTTCGGTGCAGATAATTATGGCTTCGACCTTGCTCCATGAGCATGGAAGTTATATTTAAACCCACTCCTGAATGAAAAGATCAGCCTGGCACGCTGCTGGCGCCAGAAATAGCTGCTGAGCATCTTTTCGTACCGAAGAGCATTTGCCTCACGGGATATAAATAGATGCACAGCAACCAAAACGCTACAGAGATGATTAAATAGGGATTATTGAGTGTCCAGTTGTTTCTATTTAAAGCTTATTCCTATAATAGCTTCGCCATTCAGCCGGGCATTTCATTCAACAGAGTTTTAAAGAGTAGTCGTTTTTACAAACCACTGGCGATTCTGAGCAGGTCTAATATTGGGTTTGTTTTCCAAGTAAGTCTGTTTTTGCAACAAGGAAACAGCACAGATCGGTGGCTGTGCAATCTCCACAAGTTCCTCAATAATATGTCTGCAATTTCACAGGATTGCATCGCATTGAAATATACAAGGCAAACTTCCAATGATGAAACGGTCACAAACGCCACCATGAGTGTTAGACCCTGTAAGTCACTTTTACTTCTGGCCTAGAAAAAGCTTTAGCTGTTTTACCCCTGTTCAAGTGTCAATTATATTTTGCTCCCATCCTCCACAGCATACAGCATGGGGAAATGAATCAGCCCACTTCATTCAATGGCTGCCTTCCATTGTGATTGACAAATTCAAGCTGATCAAATTTGCACAGCTGGTGTTCCTAGGTTGCTAGGCTAAACCTTTAAATTTATATTTCGCATAAAATATTTTTAAAAACATTGTAAGTTTGCCTAGGCCAGATCTATTGGCTTGTCACTCAGGCCCTCATTACGAGTCTGGCAGACCTTGGACTGCCAGACTTGCAGTGGTGGTCTTGCCGCCGCTGTGCCGGTGGTAAAGACCACCATTTTACGACTTCAGCAGTTTGGCTGAAGCCAAACCGCCGAAACGCCACCCGCACCACCACAAAAATACTGCCGGTCATGCACCCAGCGACAGGAATCTCCGTTCATGTTGCCGGCAGACACACCTCCACATGACCACACAACTACATTCATACACCCCCACTCACCCACGCATTCGCTTACATACACACACTCACACCCAAACACACTCTGATACACCCATTCACCTTGCACACCACACACATTCACAAAACACCTCCCCATCCCACCTCATTTCCAGACGATCAACTTACCTGCTTCGGCGAGGTGGCCATCATGGAGGGCATGGGTCCCAGTGCTTTCCACTGCCAGCACCGCAACACCGTGCAGGAAACAGCAGCTCCATATCATGGATTGTAAAATGACCGGCGGCCTCCTGTTAGCATGGTGATGCCGGCGGTGCAAATCACCTCTATTATGTCATTGGCCAGGCCGACAGTGTCGGATTTCCTCCCGAAATCGCGCGGAAATCGGCACGACGTCGTACCATGGCAGTCTTCGGACTGCCAGCCCTGATGGTCTTTTGGCAGCCGCAGCGATCTCGAAAAGACCACCGACAACGTAATGAGCACCTAAGTGTCTATAGTAATGATAGAATCTCGAACTGGTTGTGCTATAGCTGGAGAGAGGTCTGCTTTTTTCATGCCAATTGGTATGATACAGTTAACATAGGTCAGTGGGTGAGCACTCTCATATTATCGACCTTGTGTAACCAAAATGTATGAACCTAGGTGAGAAAGAAAGAGTGTAGCCACTGCAGATTATAGAATGTACTACCGACTGGTCACCTGCTTAGTCCCCCTCATGAATTATGTAAAAAGAACTGGGGCTTTGGAGTAGTAATAACACTTGCAGCACTTTGAAACTGTATCTGCTATGCAGGCTGTACGGCATTCGTTTCAGATGATCCCCCGTTGTTGTTGCTTTCAAGTTTTGGACACTGTGACATCTCCCACTATCCCATTTATCTACCCTGCCTCCCTCCCCACTACACCATCCACCCTATCCACCCCCTTTGTCCATTTTTCCCTACAGCTCAGGCCAGCATTTCAGTTCTCTTTGCCAGCAGAAATCTCTGTTTAATTTGCAGGTCACAGGTTAAATCCTTTGGGGGTCACTTCTGCATTTCATCCTTCCAACCTTCATAAAATTGCACATTTATTTTTACTAACACCTGAATGTTCAAAATAGCAAAGAAAGGGCACCAGTGAATGCTTAATAGGAGCAAATTATCAAATTGTTGGAATGGGAGGCACATATTTCTCTCACATACACATCTGCTTACAAAACGTTGGTATGACAACTCTCTGCCTGCTCACTCTTAGTGGAAAAGCATACATGAAAATAACAAAAAAAGTAGTTAGCAAAGGCAATAAGGGGCAGTTTTATGAAAAGTGGTTCTGTACCTAGTGCAGCACCACTTTTCTTACGCCCCTTAGTGCACCCCTAATGCCACCATGTGTGCACCATTTTTAAAATACGTTTCACCATGGTGGTATTCCGGGGGGACTAGCGTTGTGATTTTTTACTCTAGTCCAGCGCTTTGCAGGATTATCATAAAAAATGATGATGCAAATCCTTCAAAGCACCTAGAGGTCCATTGAACACAATGGTAGCCTCTTTTTAACACCAACTCTTAGCAGGTGTTACAAATGCCAATAAAAATGATGCAAAGAAATCTCTTAGATTTCTGTGTGCCATTTTTTCGGCCCCGGTTGCGCCAAGCCCCCCCTTTGCATACATTATGCCTGGCGGTGGGGTATAAAGTAGCACAATGCATGCATTGAGCCACATTGTAAATATAGTGCTGCGTTTTTGGCCTTCCAATGGCACATTAACATTTAAAAAATGACACCAAGTTTGCGTTGGAATGGCACTAAGCCCACATAAATCTGGGCCTAAGTCATGTCTATAGCATCTATTGACTTCACAAATGACTTTTGGTGATGCTCTACAGCCTCAGAAAAATAAATTGCCAATACTACGTTGCATTAACCAAAAGGAAAAAAGGCACAATGATTTAGCCGTTACTAGTTGCACACACTTGTAATGAAATATGCATATGTCTACGTAAGGGAGCAGGTGTCATTTTCTTTAATTTACTGATCCAAGATGGATCAGTGAATACAAAAGATTAAACTGGAAACTCAAAATATTTTTTTTAAATGTAAATAAAAAAGGGAATGATGAGGGTGCAGAGAAGTGGTTTGGAGAAGCGATGGCGTTTGATCAATAGTAAGTGGGCAGGGGGAACAAAAAAGAATAAGACTACATGTTGGGAAGAGTGGAAAAAACACGGGAGAGAGAGAAACACTGGGGGCCAGATTGGAAGGCACACAAAGTAGAGAGCAACATGTAACATGGATTTAGGTAATTCGTGGAAGATAAGCACACAAGGGAGAGAACTGGGAAACACATCTACTCTCTTGGTTGTTTAACCACTAAGAAAGAAAAGTAGTTACCTAAAAGTGAGCAGTGGAGGAACAGAAGTCACCCAGTCAGATGGTACATTCTGCAGCACACATAGAAAAAGGAATATGCCTTTAAGGATTGTTTTTGTACAAGGTTT
The DNA here is from genome assembly GCF_031143425.1 of Pleurodeles waltl. Lineage (NCBI taxonomy): Eukaryota > Metazoa > Chordata > Amphibia > Caudata > Salamandridae > Pleurodeles > Pleurodeles waltl. Next base: position 604,496,531 of record NC_090449.1, read on the forward strand.
CCCTTCCTGCATAAAAACAAACCTGCTTATAATGCAGGTACCCTTACACCATGTCACCTCAAGTTGCACCTAGATGCCGGTCTACAGTATCCACTTGCCCGTGGTTGGCACTTAATGATATTTGGTGCTATTTTTATTTGAAACTTAAAAAATTCATGTCTCTGGTTCTCAGTATTGGATTTTATTTTTGCCATTTTGCTCATTATATTATGTATTATTATTGTATAAATGTAGTTGTAATTTTGAACTGTTTTAGTTCTTCTAAATGGTTTTCACGTTTTCTTATGTTAAGCCTGCCTGCTGGCTACCAGGAATTGAGCTCAGGTTTAAATTACCTTTGACTGGACCAAACAATATAGTGACCTGCCATCAGTATAGTGACCTTATTACTTGTGGTGGACTACCATCCACCCCAACTAATAATTCACTTTTCAGTTGGACCCTTAAATATAGCCACTCCATTTGTAAATACATTTTAGCAAGTGCTACAAGCATAGTGTGCTTTAGAATGCACCATTTACCTTTAATCATTTTGAAAATATATTTAGGGTATCACACCTACCATTCAGGTAAATTGACTTTTGCATTTTATCAATATATGACTGATTCTAATGGAGCAAAGTGGTTGGCAGTGAAGGTGACAGGGTTTTCTTATCTTCTTCAAAAAGTCTGACCTTGTCAATGTATTCTGAGATCTCTGCTTGTTTTTGGAAGCAGTGGAATTCTCTGGCTTATGTGTCAGCAGTAGATAGACATTGTAAATGCAGGATGTAGTAAAAACCTTGAAAAATATCTGAGCCAGTTGTCCTTCATGAAAGATTAATGGAGTCCACATCACATTTGGCAGAGAGCTGCGCTGGCAGAGCTGCATCACTGACTTACTAGGCACAGCTCTTGGCCAGCCTGTGACAACAGCCCTGTTTTATTTTAATTCTTGGAATGGGTATTCCTCTAATGTAATGAATCAGCAGGTGTCCGAGAGGAATGTAAGCTCCAGATGGTTTACATTTAGAATATCGAGTGCCCGCAATATTGTTCCAAAATAACGAGGACCAAAATAACAAGAGGTGGGTATGTAACTAAGTGCAAATATGCACCTACTGCATAACTGCGAACAGAGATTACCCCAAGTTTAGCAGGAACCTATGCACTGGTTCAGAACGTGTGCTTCTTGTGATTTGGTGTTAATCCATTAAGTAGTTTTTCAGATATTACAGTTTATAAATATTTGTACTTCTGGATGGTTGTGTTTGAGGGATGCTCGTGAGATCCCCTTGATCCAAACTTAAAAAATTGATTATTCTGATTGGCCCGGGAAGCTTTTTTCCCCTTGGTCCATCTTGCTCCCTTGAAAGTTTGAGCACTCTGATTGGCAACATGAGGAAAATGTTAGTGGCAGCCATTTCATTACTTTGGGACTTAGTCCCCTGTCCTGAATGTTACAAAAAAACGATATAAGGGAGCAGGGTGCCCTGTGCCCTAAGTTGAAAACAAATCTGCAAATTTAGCCATGCTTCCGCAGGATTTCCATAGATCGCAGCAAAAAACAAATCATTTGCAATGCAATGGGTCGTGCGTTTGCTCCAGTTAAAGCTATTAGTGTTGTAAACTCCTAACCGTATTTTTCTTGCCACATAAATTGAAAATGAAAATTGAAATAGTTTCACATAACTAACCTGACTTTTCTTGCCACATAAACTGAAAATGAAAAGTAAAACAGTTTCACATAAGCGAGCCAATGGCTACCATCAGTGCAAAGCAGACACATAAAAGGTAACAGAAGTTCGCTCGCAGTGAAACGTATCGGCAAAAGTGCAAATATCCGTGTAACAGGGTTGATTTCATGCAAAGCGCTCGACTACTGCCCAGCGAGATTGCGCTGCCTATGAAATATAGAGAAAAAGTAGTCAAGAAACCATAATGAAAACATGAAGTCTCGTATGTTTTCAGTAGTTGAATGGTTCGCTCAAGGCAGTCTTGACGTATGCATGCCTTTTACTAATTAAATCAAGCGAATGTTAAAAGGCAAGCCCAGGAACCAACCAAACTGATGGGCGTGACATGGTGTCGTGGTTAAAAGCCCAGATAGATTACACCAGGACAGAGCGCTTTGCGTTCCACTCTAAAAAGAAAAAAATAGCAGCCACGGCCACATTCTTTAATTAAGGAGAGGGGTGAGGGGCTTCCTCTCCCTGAGTTGTTTTGGCCTGGGGACCTCACCCCTGGGTTTTTCTGGATTTTTTTTTTTAAAAGGGCTGGGGCCAGCACAGCGCCTCTCCCAAAACCTTATTAGGCCCTAGGGACCCCATCCCCTTGGGCCAAGTAATTGATAAAGGTAGAAGGAAGCATGTTCCCCTTTCTGAGCCTAATTAGGCCCCAGGGAACCCATCCTGGGGCCAAAATGTAAATAAAAGGGGAGGGACTGGCAGCCCCCCTTTCAAGGCCTTTTTGGGTCCCAGGGACTCCATCCCTCGAGGTCAAATTTAATACAAAGAAAGGAGCCTTATTAGGACTCAGGGTCCACATCGCATGCAGCCGAGTAATTAGTAAAGGGAAGGGGGTACATAGGCACATAGATGTGGAGTTAAAAACATTTAATCTATACTTCCCTATGTGTGCTTACCTCCTCAATATTTTGGTTTTCGCTGTTTTGGTCACAGTATTGAGACAAACCAATATTCCTCCATCAATATTCCAGACTTTAATTGCTTCATATAAATCCAAATGGACTAATGCTTCATAGCAAAACATATCAATCATGTAAAACTGAATAAAGAGCACACAGGGTTTTTCTGTCCTGTTACATACCTGCTTGCCGCAGTCCAAACTTTAGGTCATACTGGTACTGTGGGCCAGATTTATCAAAGTGTGTCATTGCCCTTGCATTATACAAGAATACAGAAGGCCAATGCAACACTAAAGTCAGATTCACCAAGCAGCTCAAGGCTTCCTTGATTGGCCATGCAGTGCTTGGTAAATCTGGAGTAACACCAGGCAGTCCTAGTCTCAGTTCTTTGTTACTCTGCCCTGTGGAGGCATTTCATGTGTGGAACATGGGTGTTCCCATGCATCCACCAGTGGATTATGTCGCATTCCCAGATTTACTGAGTAGTAGACTCTGGGGATGCTTCATAATGATATACTTTCTTCTTGTTTTTTTCCTTTTGCTGTGTGTGCTGTAGAAAAAGACTCAGAAGATTGTTTTGTGCAGGAAGGTATCCCTTCCTTGACGAACACCATCCTGCCTATGATACAGGCATCCTTTCAACATGATTCAAAAGTGCCTGCATTGGTGCTAGGTCAAAAGTCTGCAGCACAAGGAGAGACAAAAATGTGCCATATAAAGGTAAATATGGTGCATTCCTGCCCTCTCCCTTTTGTTGCAGTGCAGCACAGCAAGGTGCCATGCTTCATTGCATTGTGTAAAATACTGATCATTTTGCCCGTAAATACTGAATGCAAGAAGACTGCCTTTTTCATAGAGATGTTGGCCTTCTTTGCAAATGTTTGCAGGGACAGATGCAGGAAATAATGCTAGGTCTGACACATTCTGTGCCCTTTGGTATTGCAGAATGGGCTGCTTGCTTGCCCATGGGTTCTTAGGTAATGTCAATGACACAAGTTTAAAGGATGGCCTAACACAATCTTCAGATGGCCTCCAAAGTCAATTAGAAAACATGCACAAAGAGTCTCTGTGTGGATGTGTTGAATATACAACCCAAAGAGGTAACTGAAATTTAACTAAATCCACAGTGGCTTTTAGAGGGAGAGTAATTCAGACACTCTACTAAGGGCCAGATTTAAGATAAGTGGTGCTGCACCGGGTGCAGCGCCACTTTTCTTGCTCCCCTTAGCGTCAAAACTTTTGACACTAATCCTGCAAAGCCCATTGAGGCCCATTGTAAACAATGGTGTGCCTCCTTTTAACGCCTGCTCTGAGCAGGCGTTTAATGTGCCGAAACAAATGACACAAATAAATCTCTTGGATTTCTTTGTGCCATTTTTACAGCACCCCCTAAAGAGTGAATACCCTCTTTGCACACATTATGCATGGCATATGCATGATGTAGCGCAAAGGATTATAAACTGGTGCAATGCATACATTGCACCACTTTGTAAATCTGGTGCTGCGTTGTTGGCCATCTAACGCTGCATTAGCTTAAAACAATGATGCTAATGTGTCTTTAGATGGTGAAAGGGGCTCTGAAATCTTTCCCTAAGAGTTTTATTTATTTACTTTTGCAGTTTAATATAGCACAAACTCGACCTAAGGGCAATGGAGTGCTTTACATGAGGACCTGTTACATCACACAAAGTCAGATTCTTTTTTCAGGCAGATTAAGATTAAGGACCAAATGTCAAACTGCAATTTCTTAATTGTAATTCTTACCAAATCTCAAGTAGGAAATTGCAATTCCTGATATAAGAAAACATAAATCTTTCAAATAGTGATTCCTAGTGGTCGCAAATCGACCTATCACATGAATAATAAAGAGGTAGGTCTCAGTTTGCGATTCAACAGGAATGATAAGCATCTTTGGGATGGTGGCCTGCTGAGCTCAGCTGACCATCATGCCATTGATTGCTTTTTAACAAAGCAATCCTTTGTTTTTCAAAGGATGTGTACAAAAAACCACAACTTTGAAGTTTCATTTTTGAAAAGTATGCAGTGGTTCATATCAATGCCTGCTCTTAAAAAAAAAAAATCCATTCACAAAGGGGACGGGGGTCCCGCTAGACCCCTTCCCGTTTACAAATGGGCTATCACATCCTTCAAGGAGTCAGTATAGTATTAATGTTTGGCAACTGGAATTCACTCGCAAAACATTAATACATCCCATTCAGATTTGATATTTTGAAAGGATGCCAAAAACACACCCCTTCCAAATGCTGAATCGCAAACGCAAATGGTCATTCAGTAATGTGTCGCAATTTGTGTTTTAAACACATGTAAAACATTTTTGTTCTAAGATACTGCCTGATTGGCCATTTCCAAGTGCAAAAACTGTTTTTACATATGGCTCCAGATTTCATACATGAGTAAATATGCTGTGGAGCTTTTGTATGCAGGTGACTTGCTGGGACCAGGTATGCCAAGTGGAACTTGCATACAAACTGGTGAAAATGGAAAGTCTTTTTTGGTAGAATTAGGGAGTGAGCAATAATCACAAAAGTCATGATTATAACTTGAAAGCCAAATTGCATATGACTTTATGACCATGCCATATTTTCTTAGTTTTGGTGAGATACTTTGCCTATATAATTATTAGGATTACCTTACAGCCATGGCCCATCCTTATCCTATAAGGATGTGGTATTTCTGTAGGGTGGGGAATTTTATTTTGAATTATGCACTAAGGGTTCAGATAAGATCTGTGGCCTAAGTGAAAGTAAGAACTGTGGCTAATCACATTTCATACACATTCCCTATGGTGACAGATTGAATGAGTTTCTTTTTAATATTGATCTGGCCTTCTGTAATGAGATTCGTTCCCTCCTGGTTCCACTTATGTATACACTTAACAGACATGGTAGAAACTTGGTGATAAATTATATATTGATAACAAACAGACATGCCGCAAGGGCTGGAAATTTTATTACTCACACCATTGCTTGCAGTGACCATTACCCATTGAGTATTGACTTAGATTCATTATCTAACGAGCTATTAGCTCAGGTGCTACATCCAAAATATTGCACAGTGTGTGACATGGATATTGCAAAGTATAATGGGTATACATTGTGATGGTCCCTGGTTGAATCTCAAAGAGTTGTTAAAAAAGCTGATTTCTGATAATAAGCAGGCCTTTGACAAGTATTTAGATATGGACACTAGTACAGAGGATATCATTGAGGGCTTCCAGAGGATTTCTAGGGATATTAAGGATGGACTGGTGGTTGCCAGTAGGGGCAGTAACATTAAGAAAAAGGGGTAGTTTGATAGGTCTTGTACTAAGGCCCAATATACTGAAAACAAACAGCTTTACATAAAAAATCCACGCTGTGTTCATGAAATCCGGGCTGCTAGGAAAATATATAATCGCATTTTAACTCAGTGTAAAAAAGTGTTGAAAAAAGAATTGCGGGACAAATTGCATGAAACTAGCCTTAATAAAGATTCTGCTTTGTTTTGATGTTTAATTAATTCTAGATTTCTTAGTTCAGATGGTAGACCATGCCTGTATATTACAATTAGTGAGGTAGATTGGATCTCACACTTTTCGGCCATCTATTCGAACCCTTCTGATAGGTTAAGTTTAGCTGATGTTTAGCTGATAGCTGATCTCTTGCGCCTGCCAACTTTCCAATTAATCTTGTATTTACCCTGGAGGAAGTTATCATGGCTGTAAATGCAAGTAAAGGTTAAGGTGCAGGGGCCATATTGTATCCCTGTAGACTTATTTAAGGTCAATACTAGTCTCTGGATACCACTGCTTACTCAAGTTCTAAACGCATGCTGTAAAGTTGTTTTCTTTTGGGGTCTTGGTCAGAATCTCTAATTGTGGCAATTTTTAAAAAGAGGGGCAGGCATAGTCCAACTTGTTACCGGACGATTTCTTTATTAGACTCCATGGTGAAAGTGGCTAGTCGCATTGTCTTGGAAAGATTTCAGGACTGGGCTCAAGAGAAGAATGTTTTATGTGACTCACAGTATGGGTTCCGTGCTGGAGTGGGGACTGTTGAGCATGGCCTCAATCTTAAGATGCTGATTGACAAATACTTTATTATCAAACAAAGGAGCCTATACTGGATTTGGTTGATTTGTCAGCTGCGTTTGATTGTGAAATCACAATAAATTGTGGGTTATTATGAAGGATCTTGGGGAGGACCCACAGATTATACAATGCCTTAGGAAAATGGATCAGGGTTGTAGTGCTAGAGTGAGGTATGGATTATTCGGTGAATGCACCCAGCAATTTATCCTACAGAGGGCACTAAGGCAGGGATGTTTCCTGGCACCTTTTCTTTTTATTATATATGAACAGTCTGGGCAGTATGTTAAGTGCTGATTGAAACAGCTTGCTCCAAATAGGACACCACCCTATTCCCTCACTTCCTTATGCCGATGATGCCGTGCTCATGGCACGTACACCTCTTGCACTACAACAGTCATTAAAGTGATTTGTATCCTATATGGAGGAATTAGGGCTATTAGTCAATAAGAGCACAACATTTGCTATGAGCAATATTGAAATTTCACAGTCTTATTATAAATGGCACAAGAATTGATTTTATTAAATCCTTTTCATATTTGGGTATTATGTTTGACCAGGACGGGCTATGGTCGATGGTGGTTAAGACCAGGAGGTTACACTTTCAGAAAACTATTACAGCCTTTCGTATCTTTGCCTATAAACTTGGAAAGAAACCCCTTAGGGAGCTATTAACAGTCTATAGGGTAAATGGATGTCAACAGACTTGTATGGGGAAGGCTTATGGGGTTATGTAAACAGAGAATCCCTGCACCTTATTGAAAACACTTTTCTAAGGTAACTCCTCTCTCTTCTGTCGAGTAGCCTGTCTTATGTATACCATGCCGAATTAGGGGTATCTTTTATTTTGATTTTTTTAAAGATTCACACGGTTATGCTATGTTACTAGTTTGAATAAAGAAATTATTGGGGATTGCCTCAGGTCCACTCAAGTAGGAAAAGTTCAGTGGTTAGAATACGTTAAGAACATTATGACCGACCTGGGGTACCAATAATATTTTTATAATCCTGAATCGCTAAGGACTGTAGCAAGGAAATCCCTGATGAACGAGTGCCTGTCACATTTGGAAGAATTAAGGTTATCTGCTGAACATCTTAAGCCAAGTGTTTTAAAAAAGCAGCTGGCTTTAACCTCATTTGGCATGTAATTGTACTTAACTGAGGTGAGCAACGACCAGCACAGATTTATTTTAACCAAGTTTAGACTGGATATTTTCCATCACCTGGTGAGTTTTCCAACTATAAATGACTGGTTGCGGCCTATGGAAATATGCCTGTATAACAAGGAGACTGACTAAAGCACCTTTCATAAAATATTCTTCTGTAACATTTACGAGATACAAAGAAAAGCATTGTTGTTACCGCTGTTAAGATCTATGAATTTGGTAATGTTGACCAGCTTATGTGTTTTTACAAACTTTGCCAACTATTTATATTTGTCATGTTATTTTTAAGTTTTTATGGGCCATTTTAGGGCATAGAAAGATGATACATTTTAAGTAGAGTGCGAGTTAGACTATATTTTGGTTGTAAATGGACCGGTGTAACTATTTATTACAGTTTTTACCTTGTGCGCTTTTATTATTTCAACATAAAATCAAATAAAGCTGATTCTGATTCTGAGTACCTTCTCCCTGCATTTCCCTCATTCTCACTGCTTTCTCTTTGCTTTTCCCCCCATTTTTTGTGTGCCCGCTCCTCGTTTTCACTCATTTTCACTGCTTCCTCCTTGCTTTTTCCCCATTCTTGTATGTCATTTCCTTGCTTTTCCCTCATTCTCACTGCTTTCTCTTTGCTTTTTACCCCGTTTTTTGATTGCACTCCCCTCGGTTTTCCCTTATTTTCACTGCTTTCTCCTTGCTTTTTCGCCATTTTTTTGTGGGCCAGTACTTTGCTTTTCCCTCATTTTCACTGCTTTCTCCCTGCTATTCCTTATTTTTTGTGTGCCTTCTCCTTGCTTTTCCCTTATTTCCACTTCATCCTTGCTTTCCCCCCATTTTTTTGGGTGCTTTCTCCTTGCTTTTCCCTTGTTCTTACTAATTTTCCCTTGCATTTTCCTCTGTTTTTTTTAATGACTTCTCCTTCCTTTTCCTTCATTTCCCTGCTTTCTCCTTGCTTTTTCCTACATTTTTATGTGCCTGCTCCTTGCCTTTTCCCGTTTTATGTGTGCCCACTCCTTGCTTGTCCCTCATTTGTCACTGTTTTCTTCTTGCTTTTTCCCTAATTGCCACTCCCGCCTGCTGCCCATTATTTCCTGCCAAGCCCCACCCACTACCTCCAAGTGCCCCTCCCTTGTCCCAGAACCTACTTAAGTGAGGCCACAGCGTGACCCCACAGAGAAGGTCCCAGGCCCAGCTCTATCCATGCTGCTGCATGACTCTTGCTCCAGACTTCTCCTTGCTTTTCCCCTCCTGTTTTATGAGTGCCTTCTCTTGCTTTTCCTTCCTTCTCGCTGGCTTCCCCTTGCGTTCCTCCCTTTTTTGTGTGCCCTTTCCTTGTTTTTCCCTCGTTCTGGCTGCTTTCTCCTTGCTTTTCCCACCATCTTTTGTCTGCCTTCTCTTTGCTTTTACCTAATTTTTGCTGCTTTCTCCTTGCTTTTTCCTTCATTGCCATTCCCACATGTGGCTTTTATTTCCCACCTCCCGCCTAGCACCTGCCCACCGCCTCCCAGTGGCACTCCTTCTTCCCAGGCCCTACTTATTGGAGGCTGCAGCATAACCCCATTGAGCAGGTCCAAGACCCAGCTCTATCCATGCTGCTACATGACTCTTGCCCCTGTCTTCTTGCTTTTTTCATGTTTTTGAGTGTCTTCTCCTTGATTTTTCTCTCATTCTCACTGCTTTTTTCCTTGCTTGCCCCCATATGTTGTGAGCCTTCTCCTTGCTTTCCCTTGTCTTCACTGCTTTCTTTCTTTTTCGTCCATTTTTTGTTTGCCTTCTTCTTGATTTTCTCTTGTTTTCAGTGTTTCCTCCTTGCTTTTCTCCTGGTTTTTTGTGTGCCATCTCCTTGCTTTTCCATGTTTTCACTGTTTTCTCCCTGCTTTTTCCCCGGTTTTATGTGCCTTCTCTTAGCTTTTCCCTAGGCTTCACTGCTTTCTCCTTGATTTTCACACATTTTTGTGTGCATTTTCCTTGTGTTTCTCTCACTCTGCTCATACTGCTTTTACTTGCTTCTTCCCCTGTTTTATGTGTGCCTTCTCCTTATTTTTCCCTAGTTTTCACTGCTTTTGCCAGGGCCTGCAAGTGCTGGATACCCTATTGCGTTACTAGCCATGCTTTAGAAATCCTGATTGATGTCTTCTGACAAATTGCTGATTATTCTTTTAACATGAAGACTGGTGTTTACTTTTCTTTCTTTTACTGGCAAGTTAGTGGATTTAGTAAAATGAACTAACTTACAAACTAGCTGGGGTACAGCGAGTGTGAAAGGAAAGACTGTAGAATGTCAGTTTTTTTCTAACACACAAAAATCTTTAAATACCTGTTAATGAACTGAAGAACTGTACAAATATTTTCAAATGAAGCACATGTTTTGTATTTCTGAAATGTGATTAAACAAAATGTGTTACTAAAATCTAAAAAAAATCAAAACACTTTACTTGCTGGAAGTGCAAGTGATAACTACTTCCATAACCTTGATTTCCAAACATATTGTTTGGGGGTTATTTAGTAAAATGGCTTGCCATGCGAACTCTGTGGTCATGTCAATGGAAAATGTGCTTCCTATAAATGACAATGTGCTGCCACACCATGTTTTAGTAATATATTTGCAACAGTGTAGACAAAACATTGCCTCTGGCAATATACCACACCTTTGCCACTCTTCCACTGAATAAGTTGGACTAATTTGGTCCACTTGTTCTTGGTGAAACTTGATTTTTTTCACAACCCCTATGGCTTCAGTGATGTAACACTTATCGCAGCATCCCCACTCTGAAAGTTGCTCCAGTATTAATGTTAGCTACTACAATAAGCATTTACAAAGCCAAGAGTCTCACCTTTGCAAGAGCTATTGGCTTGCCAGTGTGTTTTAGCTCTGTTGTGCACCAGCATGACTGCTGTTCAGCATGGCTAAAAGTTAGTGCCATAGAGGAGAATTATATGGAGTGTTACAGAGTAGAGTGGAGAAGAGTGAAGTAGAGTGCCAAAGAGTAAAGTGTCATGAAGTGTAGTGTTGTGAAGTGGAATGTCATGAAGTCGAAGCTGAGAGTGGCATATATTGGGATGGTATCCAGTAGAGTTGGCTGAGGTAGAGTGCATTGGTATAGAGTGTTGCAGAATATAGTGGTATAGAGTGAAGTTGCATTGAATGCAGCAGCATAGAATTCAGGGGCGTACAATGTACTGTCATAGAATGCAGAGGCATAGATTAGAGTGGTGCATAGTAGAGTGTAGGGGTGCAGAGTGGAGTGGTGCGGAGTAGTGGCATAGACTGTAGTGGCATAGTGTGGCATACAATGCAGTGGCAGTGTGTGCAGTAGTGTAGAGTTGTGTATAGTGCAGTAGCATAGAGTGCAGAGTAGGCTCAAGTGGCATAGAGTGCAGTGGTGCATAGTGGTGCAGAGTAGAGTAGCATAGTGTGGTGCAGTGTCATAGAGTAGAGAGATGCAGAGTAAAGTGGCATAGAATTCAGTGGCACAGAGCGCAGTGGTGTAGAGTGTATTGGTGTAGAATGCAGTAGTAAAGAGTAGAGTGGGGTAGAGTAGAGTACAGTGGCGGAGAGTGCAATGTTGCAGAGTAGAGAGTCATTGCAGTGGTGTGGAGTGTAGAAGAGTGGCGTAGGATCAGTGGAGTAGAGTACAGTGATGCAGAGTAGAGTGCAGTGGGGTACAGTGCAGTTGTTTAGAATGCATTGATGTAGAGTGCAGTGGCATGGAATGGTGTGGGGCAGAGTAGAGCAGCATACAGTGTAGTGGAGTAGAGTAGCATACAATAGAGTGTCAGAGAGTGTAGTAGTGTAGAATGGTGTAGGGGCATAGAGTGCAGAGTGGACTCGCGTGGCATAGGGTGCAGTGGTGTAGAGAGGTACAGAGTGGTGCAGTGCAGTGTAGAATATAGTGCTGTAGAGTGCAGTAGCATAGAGTGGAGTGATGCAAAGTAGAGTGGCAAAGAGTGCAGTGGCATAGAGTGCAGTGGTGTACAGTGTATTGGTGTAGAATACAGTAGTACAGAGTAGAGAGGTGTAGAGTACAGCGGCCGAAAGTGCAATGTTGCAGAGTGGTGTGTCAGTGCAGTGGTGTAGAGTGAAGTAGAGTGGCATAGGAGCAGTGGCAAAAAGTACAGTGGTGCAGAATAGAGTGCAGTGGCATAGAGTGCAAAGTAGACCCGAGTGGCATAGACTGCAGTGGTGTAGAGTGGAGTAGAGAAAAGTAGCATAGAGTGGTGCAGTGCAGAGTAGAGTATAGTACTATTGAGTGCTGTGAGTACAGTTGTGTAGACTGTATTGGTGTAGAATGCAGTAGTACAGAGTAGAGTGTTGTAGAGTAGAGTGGCGGATAGTGAAATGTTACAAAGTAGAGTGTCAGTAGTGTCAGTGCATGCTGTAGAGTGTAGTAGAGTGGCATAGAGAGCAGTGGTGTAGAGTACAGTGGTGCAGAGTATAGTGCAGTGGCATACAGTGCAGTTGTTTAGAGTGCACTGACAAAGAGTGCAGTGGTTTAGAGTGCAGTGGCATAGAGTGACATGGGGCACAGTAGAGTGGCAAAGAGTGCAGTGAAGTAGAGTGGCATACAATAGAGTGGCAGACAGTGCAGTGGTGTAGAGTGATGCAGGGTCATAGAGTGCAGGTCTGTAGAGTGGTGAAGAGTGGAGTATGTAGAGTAGTGCAGTGCAGAGTAGAGTATAGTGCTGTAAAGTGCAGTGCCGTAGATTGGAGGTATGCATAGTAGAGTGGTTTAGAGTGCAGTGGCATACAGTGTATTGGTGCAGAATGCAGTAGTGCAGAGTAGAGTGGTGTAGAGTATAGTGGTGGCGAGCGCAGTGTTGCAGAGTAGAGTGGCATAGAGTGCAATGTTGTATAGTGGAGTAGAGTGGCATAGAGAGCAGTGGCATAGAGTACAGTGGTGTACAGTGCAGTAGTTTAGAGTGCATTGGCATATAGAGCATTGAAGTAGAGTGCAGTGGTTTAAAGTGCAGTGGGGCACAGTGGAGTAGAGTGCAGTGACATACACTAGATTGTTTCAGAGTAGAGTGCAGTGGCATCTAGTGGAGAGGTGCAGGGTAGAATGCAGTGGTGCAGAGTGCAGTGACGTAAAGTAGATTTTTTCCCAGTAGACTAAAGTGGAGTAGAGTGGAGTGGTGCCGGGTAGAGTGGAGCTGCGTAGAGTAGCATAGAATGTGATGGGATAGAGTAAAGTGGTGTAGAGTGACATGGCACAGAGTGCAGTGGTAGAGAGTAGATTAGAGTGGTGTACAGTGTATTGATGTAGAGTTCTGGGGCATAGAGTTGAGTGTTACAAAGTAAAGTGCACTAGCATAGAGTGTATTGGCATAGAGTGAAGTGGCATACAGTGTTGCAAAGTGGCATAGAGTCATTTGTGTGGAGTAGTGGTGTTGCCTAGACTGGAGTGGTATAGCGTGCAGAGGCGCAGAGTGCAGTGGTGTAGAGAGACGTAAAGTACATTGGCACAGAGTAGAGTGGTACAGTGTAGAGTAGAGGGGAGTAGTGTGAAGTAGCATAGAGAGGAGTGACATATAATGAAGTGGTTCAGAATAGAGAAGAGTGCAGTGTCCCACAGTGCAGTGGCATGGAGTGATGTAATGTGGAGTGGTGCAGAGTAGGGTGCAGTGGTGTGGAATTGGTGCAGAGAAGAGAAGAGTGGAGTATGCCTGGTGTGGTAACACCCTGCCATTACAGACAACACATTTTTGATTGAAATGACCATAACATGTGCACAGACATACAGTTTTTCAAATAAAACTACACAGTGCACAGACGATGATGTGTGGAAATTGCATCACCTAATGTCATGATTTGTTTTAATCATATAAAGGTATTTGTTTCCAACACAGTTCAGAATTAACAAAAAGTTGCTTCATTTGTACTCCTAATTCTTATATACTCTGAAATCCTTGCAGTTTATTGAAATATTGTCATGTGATAGAAAAAACTCTTTCCTACCCCCAGTATCCAGCTACATTGTCGCATAAATCCTCTCACTTTGAAGTCAGAGTGAGAAAAGTAAATACTAAGTTCCCACCTAAGACAGAGCCTGACATTTGACCTTGTTCTTTGAATGCACAGCAAATGTGATGAGATAAGAAGACGATTTACAGGCCTGTTTACTGAAGGGGAGCACTCAGAAGGATACTGTAAGTAAGGTTTGGGCAAGGGAAGGGACAAACTCAAGCCGGATAGCCTAAAACAAATAAAGCCAGCAAATTGAAAGCAACGAAATGTGAGTTACAAACCACAAAACAAATGGCAAGCAATGGGCGGAATGCATTCCCAAGGAAGCTCTATGAATCTACTTAAAGTGACAGCCGTGGGATACTTTGTGGAGGAAGTCCAGTATTTTAGTCCAGTCTGTAACTTGCAGAAAATTGGCCACATCAATCACCCAGGTAGTATGACAAGAAGACCTGGAGGGGTCTCCATGTTGCAGGAAAGTACTGTATACCCATCTTACCAGTTTTCCGCCGGTCCCTAAGGTGTAGAGCTTTTGGCACACTGCATGTAGGGTGTTTGCTAGGTGGCAGACATGAAGTAGGGCATTTAATGATTGTTTAAGGTGGTTGTAAGTAAGGAGTTGATGGGGGTTAAGATGGTAGTCTGCCACAAGGGTTTGGAAATTTAGTAGCTCACTGACCAGAAACAAAGCCCCCAATTTTATGACACCTGCAGCATGCCACTGATGGAGTTGCTCTTAGCACAGCTGTCCTGTGCCAGTAGGAAGGCTTAGTAAAGGTAGTGCAGGAGCACAGGGTTTCTTTGTATCAGTGAGTTTACAGGTTCTATTAAGGCAAGAGAAAGCTGTGCATGATACCCCTGGATGGTGTTCCATAGAATGGTCAGTAGGAAACAATGAGCAGTGCAGTAAGCTCTCCTTAAACATCTTTAAGGATAATGCCCATCTCATGCGGGGGGGCTGGCAGATAGCTAGCAAACCACCCATTGGAGCTGTGCAGCAAAATAATAGTGTTCTAAGCCAGAAGGCCTAATCCACCCGCAGTCACAGGTAGCTTTAGAGTTGGAAGATCTACCCGATGGCGCCTCAGCGACCAAATTAGATGTGTGGCATGACTTAAGAAGGAATGAAGGATGAGCAGGGGAAGGTTTGCAAAATAATTCTATCATCCGGGTAGGACACCATCTTCACTAGTGCCACGTGGCCCACTACAGAAAGCAGAAGAGTAGACCAAAAATCACACTGGGCTCAAAGGGACCGTGGCGCTCTGCTGAGATTTCCATCCTGCAAATCAGTGGGGACCTGGTAGATATTATTCACTAGGTATCAAAGGGTAACTGGTTCCCACTTCAATCTGAGGTCTAATTGTATATAAAGAGGAAAACAGTACCATATGTCAAAGAAACACTCATTACATTTTTAAATATTTCTCATGTTCTTACATTTTGTTTGTGCAATTTACATCCCAAATATTTTGAAGATTCTATGTGTACTTGACACTTAGGGATAATCAAGATCACTGGCTTGGCTTTTGCTCAATTGCAAAACTATTTTAAGACATGGACAGAGTTGGCAATTGCTTTGCAAAGCCTTGCAAGGGGTCTGGCCCCTGCTCACCCTTCACAAGCACGAACAGCAGACCGTTGCACCAGAGGAGTTTGCCAGGGTGGGTTGGTGCTGCTTGTTCAACTACTTGACAGTGCCTCTTCTGTTTCTCTCCTCTCTGCTGAGACAACACCCCAAGTATGCAATACCTTTCGATAGTTTTGGTGAACCCATCTTGTCTGATTTTAGGAATTGTCCCACCTTGTTATTCTCTTCCTTATTTATCATGTCCTGAGCAACAACCCTTTGAATCAATTGCTGTGGATCTCCCACCTGACCTTGATTTCATCCTCCTCTTTTATTATATTTGATTGGTAGTCCGGGCTCCAAGTTCTGAGATAAATGTAGGGTCCCGAACTTACACTCTAGTGCTGTGAGTCTACAGACAAGTTGTGGGTACCTCATATCCTGACATTAGGTGTGAGACTGTCAACTACACCATTTGCTCTGCCTCATTAAAAAAAAAATAGGTTGAAAGTCCATTAGAGGTTGAGGTGAGCCAAATTTTTTTGTTCAACTTGTTTAAAGTAGCATAAGGTGACTTACCTTAACGTTTCCCAAACAGTTTGCCATGGGTTTTAAAATGTTTAGAAACATAATCAAAATGTGGTTGTAGCTTTCTCTCTAAGAAAGATTGGGGAGATTTGGGTAGGGGTGGTGGCCTTGACACAGTGCTGAAGGGCATTAATTTACTACTGAACAAGGACATAATGTGGCACCTGAATGTAGCATACCAGGAGGCAATCACAAAAAGACCACAGTGAATAAGTAGTACTATATTAAAAGGAGTAAATAAGTGCACTGATAAGGTAGTGGGGTATGGCCTTTCTTGTGTGTGTCTGTAAAACTTACGTTTGTTCCTGAATTTTTTCCTGAATTTTGACCCTTCGTCTTGAATTGTCCTGAATTTTGACCCTTTGTCCTGAATTTTGACCCTTTGTCCTGAACTTTTAACAGTCCTGTCCAGAATTTGCCTCGATGCCAGGTGGTCACTCTACCTGAGACTCTGATATGTCACATATATTGAAAGCCCTGAGACTGACTGAGGGGCTTAAAAGGGGTAAATGCCCTGCCGTAAGGCAGCAGGGATATGTGTTACACAGCACCTCTTTTAACAGGTACCACCTAATCTCAGCTGTGTCTTCATGGGTACTGGAAACGCTTTTCATTATGCAAGTGAAATCATGTATAATTACAGTTGTTTTCGTTGACACGTCTTTCGGATGATTGTTCCTCTTGTGTAGTAGATATCCTTTTTATGTAATTTTCACCTGCGGAAGGCGGATTCGAACAAAAAATGATTTTCGACAACTGTAAACGTGGTGTGCTACAGCCGAGAAACATTTTGTACTTGAACCTGTCTCCCGCCAGTATATTTTCTGAGTTTTGTAAATGGGATATATAAACCCTTGCATAAAATGTTTCTGCAGACGCCCGTTTATTTTGCATAAACGCATCATTTTCACAAAAATACGTTTTTCACATTGACAAAAATGCTATATCACCCACCCTTAAAGACACGCGTAGAATACCTTCACATCTATTCGACAATTATTAGATATAAAGTAAAATAAAAGATCCGATATTGCAATGCTTAGTTTTCCGCAGAAGCACCTAGGTGCTCGCAGCTAGTAGTCGCGCAGCTCCACCCCTCTGCTTCAGAGCTCACAATTTCGTAAATGATGTGCGCCCTTTGAAATGTCTTTACTGGGAGGCAGGGCAAAAATGGCTGTTAAGCTATTCCTTCCTTCCAACACCTCTAACTCATCAGGCGTGACAAAGGGAGGAGGACTTCTGCAAGTGACCAATTAAATTTCGAATACTCCTTAAAAGCGTTTGCAGTCAGAGTCAGACAGGGCAAAACGTGATGCGATTAAACGGGCAAACGCAGCTGGGCATCTTTACAAGTGTGAGGGACCGAATTAGAGGCTCTTGGCTGACCCTAATAAATTAAGGTGTGCTTTGCTGCATGTTAATGAATGAGGTAAAGTGGTTCCAACCGACCTAAACTAAGATGCGATGTGAAATTGCATAAATATAGAACATTTCCCTGGGGCTCGGTGTGGCAGACTAACTGTATCTCTTCCTTCTCCATTAAGCTGTAGTTTTCTGAGGGTTGTGTCTCAAGGCCATTCTGTCCTTTGCTTGTCTGAGTTGATTTGCTGAAGTGCGATTTGTGACTGTTGCTTTGATCATACATTCCTTTATGCAAAGTATGCTAGCAGGAGTGCAGGTCTCCCCTCATAAAAAAGCAGAATTTACCATAATAATTGAGAATGACAAATCAGGATGCAATCTTAAAAGACCCAGGTAACCAATGATCAACAGGAACCGGATCAGGAAACTGTGAAATATACAAGGCTAGAGTATTGGTCCATTTGCCTCGAAGTCGAACAGAGATACGGCTGTGACATGCAGGTGGGGCATAGGCCTGGGAGACTGCTTATCTTAACGACAGGAACAATGAACAGGAACCAAGATCACAATGTTCAACTAATAGGAAGTCAGGAATGTCACATTACAAATGCCACAACACAGACACACTAATTGTACAATATCTCATTGCAGAGGACGAAGGCTCTCCTGGGGATATGCCTGTCCTGGACTTCCCTGATGACAATGAAGACGAGCTGACAGACATTAGCCAGCAGACCCTCCAAGATGGCCTTGGAACACTCCAGACCCCACTTTCAGTCGCAAGGAGGAGCACAAAAGTAGCAGCCATCACAGAGGACCCACCCACCACCCCAATAGTACGAGCTGCCAGCTCCAACCCAGCTGAGGACTCTGAGGACACTGGTACCACCTTTGAGTGGACTGCAGCTGGAGTACAGCGGGAGCTGGCCAAGGAGGTGCAGGTGGGGATGCAAAATATGGCAGCCAGCCTTGAGGGGATGTGTTTGTGCATGATGTCATCTGCAGAACAGGCAGCAGCCATGCAAGCAATAACATCCATCCTGCAAGGACTACAACAGAGTGTAAGGGAATTCACCACTGCAGTAAGGGAGTTGCCACAACACCGGGCACCCCAAACCTTTCACTGCGTACATGAATGCAATCATGACCTCCTCAGGGCTGACTTGCTGCCTACCACAGTGATGTAGCTGCTATACACAAGAACCAGCAGCTCCTCCTTGCTGCAGTAATGACCTTAATAGCCCCACAGTTGGCAGCTACCTGGATTTCTGACTCCAAGTCTTCAAACATTGAAGTGTGTGTTGCCCCTTCAAACCCACCACCACCAATGGCAGAGGAGACAACACACACATCAGAAGATGAAGATGTGGAACAGATCACCTTCACCCATAGGAGTACCCGGTAGCACAAGTCCATGCCGCATGGGCACTGATATCCTAGGTCCTTTGCTTGTTAACATGCCAGTCTTGCAACAGTTGGTCACATGCACTGTTCTCCAGCACACTGTTTACCTTGACACTATGCTCTGTGATTGTCTCTCAATACCTCATTGGCAATTCATGTTCCTCTGCACTGTATGATATTTCACCCCAGCATGTCCAATGACATGCCCCATTGCACTTGTGTAGCATCACAATAGAAGGCATCACACTAATGGACTCACAATCCTGGACTATGTAATTATTGTACTACAGCACTTTCAAATAAATAGCACTAACACAACCACTTTGTCTCTGTGTAATGTGACACATCAACTGTGTAGGAGATTAGTGATGTATGTCATGTGTCAAGGCCATAGAATGTCAATACAACTGCGTTGAAAGATTGTGGGCTGATAACTATGCACTGGGTTCTGGATAGTATCATCATCTGTGCTTCCTGAGGCTTATTTCTGAAATAAATTGTAAACTAACAGTATAATGCAGTGTTGGACTGAAAAAGTCTGCTTCAAGGTATGCATAATCTGAAAATCAATGTGTCCAGCATTCCCTTTAAGACAATCTTTATGTATGTGACATCTGACTATAAACTTTCATCACACACACCATACAGCAGGAATGGATGTGTACGAGTGTATGGACAATTATGTAACCTGGGAGTACAATGTAAGAAATGATAGGTGTCAGTTATGTATACAATACTACATAAGATTATGACATCATTCAGCTTATTAGGGTTCACATGAACATCAGGCTGCAGGCAGACGTACCACAGTGCCCAAGATTCCAAATCAGGTCTCAAATGATGACAGATTTAAAAACACATCCAAACTTCACAACATCTTGGGAACCATCGTAACCTTGAGCGGTGGGTGCCATGGATGGCAGATACATTGAGAAGTAGCTTTGGTGTAGCTGCCAATGTGACTGCACACTAGAAGTTGTGAATAACCATTTCAATAATGGGATTCGGATGCAGGATGGAACACAAATGCAAATACTGAATTGACACTGTTCACCCATGCCAAGGCCCTGATCCCCAAGCATATGACACATACTGTAAAGGAGTACCTAAATATTTATTTAACAGTCAAAAAGGATAATAAAACTAGGGGGAACACCTTAACTAACCTAACCTATCCTAACTACACATTACCCACAACTGGCCCTAACTACCCTAATCTAAGCTTACCTATCACATTTAACTAAACACTCTAAACATCACCCCCCCACCCCCTTTATATGACGGGACACATGTAGGACAACATATACAAACCTAAACACATATTATCTTATCCTAAACAAATATATTTTTTTTTGGTATTCATTTTTTTATATTTTTGTATATTGTTTTATTTGTTTTAGACACATAAACCCCAACATCATCCCCCACCCACCCACAAAAAAGCCACATGCAATAATATAACCCCCTCTGCCCCCAACCCACTCATACTAACTAAACTAACAGCCTACTCTAACCTAGCACTAAGCCCCCTAAACCCACAAAAGATAAGAACCAGGAAAGAGGAGGGAGGGGATCATGGCTGAGGGTCCAAAAGTCACAAATTTGCCCTCCGCAGGATCTTCTTTATACCCTGCAGTCTCCTGCTATTGCGGGACACCTCCTGCTGCAGCCTGTCCATCCTGTGCAACATCCGTTGCATGTCACGTCTCATAGACTGAAATTTGGCATTGTCAATCACAGTTATATGTCGGAACCATGGGTGCCTAAACCACCCGTGGCTCAACAACAACCTCGTTCCAAACACTAATGCCTTTACCACAAATGAGTTTACAATGATTTTACTGTTGTAAAGGCATTCCTGGTAAATGCATTACCAATCAGCATGCATGAGCCAGCATGCTTCCACCCCAGCCCCCCACCCCTTAAACCTAAACCCTGACCCCCCTAAACCCTAATCACCCCCAGCCACCCACCCCACCCCAAAAACTAAAAATACCCGAGTCCCCACCCCGCCCCTAAAACCTAAACCCTGTCCCCCTAAATGCTAATCACCTCCAGCCCCCCCAAAAACAGCCCCAGTCCCAGCCCAACTTACCTCCTCCTTCACCGCTTCCACTCCGACTCCCTTCTGTACCTTACCCAAGCATGTACGTTGTTCAGACATGCGTGGTTAAGGTACCAAAACCAGGAAGTCGTGGAAAACAAAATTGTTGTTTTGCTTTCGTTTTTTACAACCTCTTGGTTCCGGGATTCGTTCTTCCGGGTGTTTCCCGTCTATCACTGAAGCTGGGGTGGTCTCTGTGCCACTAGTGGATGGCACTGCTGGTGCCGGTGCAGTGCTTGGAGGGGGAGGTGCAGGAGCTGTTGTCTGTTGGCCTCGAGCTGATGAGGTTGACGGACCTGCAACAGTGGCTGTCATCCTTTGGGCGACTGTGGTCTGAGCTGTTGTGCTGGTGGTGGTGGCTGTTGTGGGCAAGGCTGGCCCCCCTTGTGCAAATGCCCTCCAGACCCCTGTGGCTCTCTCATGGCGATAACACCGTGCCATATTGCGTTACCCAGACTTCACATCTAGTATGTGGCGGTAACGCATCGCCCACCTCTGGAATTCCCTGATCTCTTGGGCATTCATGGCAGCTGTCAAAATAGAGAAAGTCAAACATTAGTGACATCATTGTGTGATACATCTACTGATGATATTCTAACACTTTCTCAAAATTAGCTGAAACAGTCCAAATCAGAGTACAGATCATAGAATGTCTCTGAGGAATGACAGGCCAACGCAGCCTACACACCTACTATCTAACAGCACAGCAATGCTCAAGAAGGTGTGTACCTACTTAAATGATCTGTGCATCATTGTACTGCCATTAGTCACATAACAAATGCTGCAAGTACTCCACATGTGACAGGCCAACTAATGACTATCTTCTGGATGACAATCAAGGCCCACAAGATCTGTGATTTGTAAATGGAATTTCCTGGACGGTATGCAGTTGCTAATCATGAGGGGGTATCCTAGGTTGGAACAAATGAATGTTGGAATTACATGTCTGACTTCTATAATGGAATCCTCACACCTAGGTACACATATTTCATAACCCTAACCCTGTGCCTCAGGGGGTGATGGGCATGCAACACATACTTTCAAACATCAAGGACAGCGAGGAAGCTTTGGACAGCTGTCCATGGGTTTAGTCAGTCCACCACAGGTAAGGAGGGCTGCCAACTAGGATTGACTCAAACATTTGACAATCACATCCACATTATGTTCCTAATTGCGGACAATTGTCAACATCATTTGATCTCACTAATACCTTTCCAAAAACAAGCACATAGATGCAGGCACCCATCTGGGCTTGAGCTGCATGCACACCTATGACATTCTACTCAAGTGCCACATAAACGTAGCACAACATGTGGAGCTAGATGCTGCTAGGAAGTCAAACATACAGTCCTACATGTTTATTAGTTAACAGGGAGGCTCAAGCCTATGAGTAATACTTTGGCATCACTGGTCTGTGTAAATCAGGGTATGACTTGCTGACTAAATCATGAAAATGGCCACCTCCAAATTTATCATTGACATAAATGTAGCCACAATATCACCCTGTTCACCTGCCCATGCCTATACCTATAGCACAGCACTGGAATCCCAAAATATGTCTCTCTGCCACTGATTGTCCAACTCAAACATGGAACAAAATATCAAACTCCAGGGAAGTCACATATCAGATCATGTGCCAGCACATCATACCTTGCAATGTGTCCAACACACAGGAGTCAATCACACAACAGCTGCAAACACAACACAGAACTAACATATCAACACTTACTGGATATGTCTGGGTCCGCAAATCGAGCCTATCTCCAATTGTATAGGGGGCTGGTCCACCTGTAAAACATGGAAGGGTGAAATGTGCTCAATGTCTGCTCACTGTACAAAACTTGGAACAACAAATCACTGTGTGTGACATTTTATATGATAGAGCAGCACATCAGGGATGTACACACCCCAACAGACATACTACATCAAACATGTATTGACCCCGTCACTCCAGTGAGTGATAGACACACATATGCACACATGCACAGGCCCTAGAAATCATGTGGTGCCAAACATGATTACTCAATTTTGTGCAGAATTATTTCGAGAGGGTGCTCCATTTCTTCATTTGTTGTTATTAGAGACATGCAAAGCCACATTCCTGGTGCACTGCAATACCAGTCACTCAGGTATTGTGGCTTGTGCATCAAGGGACAATGAGTTACTGTGTGATGCTCATGTGGGTTGAATTTAGTTAATGAATTATTGTGCTTTCTATGGTCCATTATATGTGTGGCTGTGTTGTATGTAGGTTACGTATGCCACATTGACGGTGTACCCAGAGCCGTATATGACCCCTATGACACCATGATGGCAAGGATCCTGTGTGTTACTTGATGACAATGTTACGATAAACATGGATTGGCCCTTTATCTAAATCAAAACAACAAATAAATATATGCTGACAGTGTCTAATTTGATCATCAGTGACAGAATGCATGGGCACAGGTATAGCCATTGCACCTGTAATGTGTCACTCAGGGCCCTGTGTTCCTATATCAGGTATTGTGGATCACAGTTAGCCACATTCATTATCTTACATTTGCCAAGTTGGGTGATCAGTGGTTATACAACGAACTGACACTGTCCCCTAATTGAAACATGGTTTAGCAAATGTCCTACTTTGGCAATCTTGATGAGGTAGGTCTCAATTTGTATGCACCTTGGGAATGGCAGCACTCACAGGAATGCTGGTCTGCTGATCTTAGCATACACCCATGTCCGTGGTAGCCTTCATACTGAGAACTTAACAATTGTAGATATGTTGCACTAGATCAGCAGGGGTGTACCAAACGTAAACTAGCTAACTATTTCGTCACATTAAATGTATGATGGAAGCAGTCAGGGGTCCCTTGCACAACATTATGCAAATAAATAATTTGTGACTATGCATTCACAAAGTTCAGGGATCCCATGAGGACCCATTTACTTATGAAAATTGCTTGGCCACAAAGTGACACAGATGGCAAATGCATCAGCTCTGTACCAGCAATTGTGCCCAAGGCAAAATAAAACACACAGGGACAATGAACATAGGGCCAGATCTTTTAATTTTTTTTATGTGTAGCCTTTGCTTCATTTTTTTACGCTACAGCTATGGAAAGTAGCACCAAACATTTAGACATATCAAGTGTGCATTACTTTGGCATCCATAATTAATTTAAATGCGGCACAAACCAAGTCAAAATATCAGCCAAAGATATTACCAGAGGTTAGGAAGATCTTTGTACGTATGGCCATGAATACAGTTCAGACATGTATTCAAAATAATTGGGGACTACATTCGTTCTTTGCATTATCATGTGAAATACAGCTCATGCCTGGTACAAGCACAGGCCATGAATAATACTTTTGTTTGTGCCGCAATACCATCATCTATTGACATCAAAGCAGCACTAATTTATAAGATCAAGTTGTCTTTTGTAAGTTTGTGCAGCTTTTGCATCAACAAATGATGGTAATGCGTAGTAAATATTGTATACATCAGGGCCACTGTATGTTCAACTTGCACACCACATGTCCACAAACATTGCATGCAGCAAGTCACCAAATCTGCTACTGTCACTACAGAGCATTTTACTGTACACATTAGTCTGATTTGTACTCACCAACAGGGCCACCAATCACCACACCCAGGTGGACAAGCAGGTCTTGCTCTCTGGCTAAAAGGTCAGCCCAGCGATGTTTGAGTTAATGGTTGTTGCGCTGGCTGTTGACCACTCTCGTTAGGTGGAACAGCACCTTGGACCACCTGAGCCTCCTCGCTTCGGTGTGATACCCCTGTATTACCCTGCCACCAGCCTCTAACATCAGGGGGAGCAAGTGGTACACCAGCCAAATGAAAGCCCCCAGCTCCTCCTCACCCATTCTCCGCAGACGTGGCCTTCCCAACATCTCAAAAGTAATAGGGATAGGAAAGGGAAAAGAGGGAAATACAGGGAAAGGAGGTATGGAAATGAAGCTTAAAGAACCCACAAATAGCCCAACAATACCCCAACTAATAATACCCACTACACACTCCCAACAGTACAAATACAAAAGTAGACACAAAAATGACAAAAACACACTTACACTGATTTGCAGAGACAAGTACAAACACAACGGATGACAATTGAAATGGCACACAGGAGACAAAAGCACAA
This sequence comes from Pleurodeles waltl, assembly GCF_031143425.1. NCBI lineage: Eukaryota > Metazoa > Chordata > Amphibia > Caudata > Salamandridae > Pleurodeles > Pleurodeles waltl. The sequence continues at coordinate 604,521,542 of NC_090449.1, forward strand.
TTTTGACAGACACAACTCTCTACATAGCCACACAGGCCAGAAGAATCACAGACTGCAAAGTGAAAGTGAAAGAACACCCACTGTACCATTTCTGTAAACAGGATATCCCATTACATCACTTCCTGTCTCAAATGCTGTGCGTATTTATTATGATACGTGTAATTTTATGACGCTTACGGGCTTTGCCTCAATATTTCTTGACGCATATGCTTACAAATCCCCCCACATTCAAGGATCAATATATTTTTCATGGCTAACCAATTTCATGGGGTGCAGTGTTGGAATTAACGCTAGGGACCAATGGATGTATAATGGCTGTGAGAAGCTTTTTTAATGTACACGCAGCATATTTTGAAGCATATGCGTCTTTTCTGATGTTTTTGCGTCAAAATATCTGTCTTTAACTGTGTTTGTGTCATTTTTCACATTTTTAACATACATGAAGGCTATAACTACACAAAGATAGGCTGTTAGGGCCTGCTGTGTGTGTTCTAGTGTTTGGGCACATGTGGCAGACCACACTACTGTGGACCATAATACTCATGTTGTTGTGCCAGATTAGCACTCTTAACTGACGCAACAGCAACCCAAACATTTGGAATTAAAATTGGTATTCCCTAGTTTGAGCAGGTGGTGCATCAATAGAGGATAGCACGGCAAAGTAACGCAACTTACATAATTCACTCATGGCCTGTGTGTTTATGTCTGTGAATTGGCTATTTCAATTGTTGTTGGGCCTCTGTGTGAACGTCACAAGACGTGTTTTGAATAATGTGCTTGTGTGCATGTGTTGTTATTGTGGATAACCATCAGATGCCATTCATTGAGGTACTTCAGTCATGATATGTGTTTGTCATATCTGTTGCGTCTTATGCTGTGTGAACTTCCCTGATTTTGGGGACAAAACATCTCCCATGGCAAACTATACACAGGATAGTTAGAGGATGGTTGATAATGGCAATGTTACAAATGTAAGCCATCACATGTACTGGAATGTTGGATACCACTTCATGGTCACTTGTGTGTATACTACCCATGAGTCCATCATTTGAACATGCTAGGTAGGTACAGTGTTTGTGACACAGAGTCCCATATCAAATCCAAAAAAGTTATGGTACACCGCAGTTTGAGTCATGTAAATGACCTATGTTTCTCCTGTGGCTGTGGAGGACCAGCAGGCCATGCTGCATGTGTTCACATATTTCCAGTGGTTCAGTGCACAAAAGTGTCCAGTTCAAGTGTGTGGCCATGTGTACCCTGTGTAAGTATTGGCCTCTATGTTGTCACAGTTACATGCAGGTCTAGTCATGAGTCTGTGCAGCCATTGCCTGAATTAACAGAGTATCCTTAAAAGCAGATTTGAACTAAAGCCAAAGAACAACTAACAACACACATGGTGATAGTCCAGCTATGGCACTGCAGAACTCTAATAAGGCTGACGACAGGGCAACCTTGGTGTGCTTAAAAACTTTATGGATCAGTAATAGGAAACAGGCAGATTTCATCACAACATATGTACACAGGGTGGCCTCTAAAATTCCCACTGCAACAGGGAACATCAGTGCCTCTGTGCTGAATAATCCACAGCTAGTCACCACGCAAGCACCATCAAAAGGTGGCGGCAGGAGTGAGTCTGGGTGTGGACCGTCAGGGCATAAACTTGTTTTGTCCTTACATACACATTGGCAACCCTTGTTTGTTGTGCTGGAGGCACCGTACCGAATCCATGCATACAGCCATAGTCCATTGTCACTGTTTGGCACTAAGGAGTACATGCAAAACCAGACAAGGGATGGGGGCTGGATTAGGGAATTTGAATACATGTCCCAGAACAGAATACGATAAGGAAACTGATTAAACTATACTATATATTTGAGGATTCATTGTAGACCTACCAGACACAATACCCCAGGAGGAAAGAGAGGGCCTGGAAAGCAACTATGAGACAAATGTAGCCACTGGGAACCTCTATGGTTAACGCAAAGACAGGAACCAGTCAGGCTAACAGGATGCAGGCTCTGTCAGAAACTAACATGAACATGGCAAATACACAGTGAGCAGGAACAACACTGTGGGAACTAAAAACTGTTTTTGTGCTGTGGTCTGCAACGTTACACAATCCCCCAAGGGCTATGTTACACAAGTGATTTGTACACCTATGCACAACAAGGAGATTCAGAAAATGGCAACTTCTAAGCAGTTCCAGGCAGCAGCAATGGCTGGTCTGCATGGAAGTGCTCACAGGTGAGTGCAGCTTCAGTCTCTCGCAAGTCCTGGAGTTGAGAATGAAGTTCAAAGGACCAACTGGACCTTTCACATGGGAAGCAATGGACAGCTGATTACAGTTCCTACCAACTACCAGGCAGTGCATTATCAGACCTGAAGTCATTGCAGACTGATGAACTATGACTATGGCATGCCATACTGAAGAGGGAAGCACATAGGCGTCAGAATGGGAGTCTTGGTGTGTGTAGATGAAGATTCTCAGGGTACAGATAATCCATTTACATGGCCCCCTAGAGAAGGGTGGGCAGAGACTGAAACCATGGCAGCGGCAGGACTTATTTCCTGGGATGAACTGCAGAGGGCATGTCTTGTGAGCAATGCACTCGTGCTATCCATTTTCTGCCTAGATGGACTCCTTGTCACACATGCTCCTTGCAAAGATAGCTGATGTCACACCTACTGCTGTCAAGGGTCTGGTCATACATTCCTGTTAGCAATGCAATAGCACATCCACTGCCTCATGTATGGGACACTTTTTTTCCTTATGATTGATGGTGTCTTAGTTGTGTGTCATGTGCTGCAATGAACCATGTTAGCAACATGGATGTGTGTCATAGCTGTGGTCCTCTGATAGTGCCCTTCACATGTGAAATAGTCAGGATATATGCCATTTACACTGTGTGTGATGTTGGCTGTACATTCATACCCATCAAATGTGATGTGGCTTTTTCAGTATCCTAATCTGTATTTCTGCAATGCTCCATGAGGCTAAACTCTGATTATGATTCCTAGGGATCATGTGATGCATAAAAATTACCCAGAGCGTGATTTAGTGATGAAGGTAGGTGTTTAATGACATGATAACAAAGTGATGATGGTGACCATAGTGAGAAGAAGTTTTGTACAATGTGTTGTCTCCGACGCAATCCTGCTGCAGTGTTTGGATGGTCCCCCTCATTTTCACGAACAGCATCCTCCTCTTCCCCCTCTTCAGGCATTTGTGGGTCTGGTTCATAGAGGGGAATGCTCCTCCTTACACAAATGTTGTGCAGGATGGCACAGGTGAAAATGATCTTGCAGACCCTTTCAGGTGAATATAGGAGGCTGCCTCCGGTGATGTCGAGGCACCCGAATCTGGACTTCGGGATGCCAAAAGTCCTCTCCTATGGTCCGTGTCCTCCGATGTGCCTCATTATAGGCACGTTCTGATGCTGTGCTTGGGTTGGTAAATGGGGTCATGATCCATGGCTGGATCCTGTAACCTTGATCAGCTGAAAGAGAAAATGAGTGTAAATATTTGGATGTAGCTTGCACATGGATTATCACTTTGCATGGCAGTTGTTATCTTCTGTCGTCTGTGAGTCATCTGTGTTTGTGTTATTGGTGGGATCCTAGGCTTCTAGGATGTTATTTCTGCATTGCATTGTTTAATTATCAAAACTGGTGTTTGGCTGATTGACCTGATATCAGCAGTATACTTGTAAACTTGCAGTGCATTGTGTATCTCCCATGCATTATGTCATGTGAAAGAAGTGTCCCTGTGCCTTCACTGGAGGTGACATGATACTTCCACACACACAATCGATTCCACTGTGGTGGTAACACAGTTGCATTGTATGGCCTGAACATCCCATCCAACTCAACATGTGTACTAGCATGTGAAAAACAACAGTGTGGCCCTTTAATTTGGCTAGGTGGCAATGTACAACACACCTCCATACGTTGGCAGCACTGAAGTGTTCATAATTGACAATGCACAAATATCCCATGTGTGACAAGTTCTAGGCAAACCTATTTTTGTGCCCTCACCGAGTTGGCTCATGTGCAAACGTGTTCCTACACTACTGAACCTGCTCCAGGTAAGCTGGCTAACTTGGTTGTGGGGGTGGAGGTTTAAGTGTCAGAAGGTCCATGTGCCTGTACATCTGTTATGTATATGTGTAATTGTCTCAATCCATATGTGTAGCAGTGTGCACTTTGCATTATTGTCACATCAATATGTGTTCATAGCACAGTCCACTTCCTTATTGCTAGCAGGCAATATCACCCCAGGAGTGATGTGAGATGTTGGTACTGCCTCAATGATTCCATGTAACCTTCATTAGAGTCAGCATCATCATGCTATGTGTCTCATGGTGTTTCACCTGCAGGGATACACATTACACACCCCTTACACAGTAGGTATTGCTTGGAAGGGTGTGTGATTGAGTGTTATTGATGTGATATTGGAAGATTCATCTTCCAAGTAGTACTGCCAGTTAAGGCCATGTAATTGTCACTTTGTGGTTTTAAATGTGTCCCTTGTGGCTCTGGAGTGGCATCTGTTGTTATTTGCATCTGTCATTTGTCCATAGGTGTGTATCCCATTGGTCAGGATATCAAACATGACTAGCAGTGTCACAACCTCAGTGTCTTCCGGGCCACGTGTCAATGTAGTGGTGCATGTGTTGTGTGTCCTACAGGGTTGCTGTGCAGTGTGTATATAACTAAGGGCCGTATTTATACTCTGGTTGCGCCGAATTTGCGTCGTTTTTTTCGACGCAAATTCGACGCTAAACTAACGCCAACTAACGCCATATTTATACTATGGCGTTAGACGCTTCGGGCGCCAAAGTGCCCGGAGTGAGCGTCATTTTTTAGCGTGAACCCCTTCCTTGCGTTAATGAGATGCAAGGGAGGCGTTCCCGTCTAAAAAAATGACTCCCAGGCCTTTACGTGGTATTTATACTCCCGGGCAAAAATGACGCCCGGGAGTGGGCGTGGCCAAAAACGGCGCATTTGCGCCGCTTTTTAACGCCTGGGTCAGGGATGGCGTTAAGGGACAAGTGGGCTCAAAATGAGCCCACAGTGCCCTCCCCTGCCCCCAGGGACCCCCCCTGCCACCCCTGCCCACCCCAGGAGGACACCCAAGGATGGAGGGACCCATCCCAGTGAAGTACAGGTAAGTTCAGGTAAGTATAATTTTTGTTATTTTTCATTTTTTTTTTGTGGCATAGGGGGGCCTTATTTGTGCCCCCCTACATGCCACTATGCCCAATGACCATGCCCAGGGGACATAAGTCCCCTGGGCATGGCCATTGGGCAAGGGGGCATGACTCCTATCTTTACAATGATAGGAGTCATGTCGATGGGGGATGGGCGTCGAAAAAAAATGGCGCAAGTCGAGTTACGACGATTTTTTCGACGTAACCTGACTTGCCCCATTTTAAGACGCCCATGCGCCATTTTCCCCCTACGCCGGCGCTGTCTGGTGTACGTGGTTTTTCTCGCGCACACCAGGCAGCGCCGGTCTGCTTGCGCCGGCTAACGCCATTCAATAAATACGGCGCCCGCATGGCGCTTCAGAATGGCGTTAGCCGGCGCAAAACTTTTTGACGCTAAACTGCGTTAGCGCAGATTAGCGTCAAAAAGTATAAATATGGGCCCAGGTTTCTTAACTTACCAACAAGTAGGCCATTTCCATATCGTCCATCCTGGAAGTGTTGATTGATGGTGCTGTGGCCGAAGATGAATGAATTATGTACACTCCCAGGATACTTTGCCAGGATGTTGGTGATCAATCCCCGGTGAGCCACAATGGCCTGCACATTGATGGAGTGTGTGTGCTTCCTGTTGCTGTATAGATGCTCGGTTGCAGCAGGTGGCACAATCCGTACATGTGTGCAGTCAATGGCACCAAGCCATCGATTTGATAGAAGCTCTGTTTGGTCTCCTGCTACTTCTGCTGTGTGTTTGGGAGGCTGATATGGCGGGGTGTGAGGGAGACGATGGCATCCAGTACCTTGGGAAGGAAGACAGAGAATGAGGGCTGTGAGATCCCAGCAACCAGAGCACCAGTGGTTTGAAAAGAGCCACTTGCCAACATGTGCAGGACAGCTAGCAGCTTGGTCTCTGGTGGAATGATGTGGGGTGTTTGCAAGCGGGGTGCCAACTGTGGCTCAATGTGGCGCAGCAGCTGCTGTATGGCTTTCCAGTTTAGTCTGTACCTCTGGATGATGTTGTGTTCCCTGAGGCCCTGAAGGGTTGTCCTGGTCTGGAGTATCCTCTCCTGCCTTCAGCGTTGCCTTTGGGGGTCCCTGTTGGTGTGGTGAAAGCTGCTGCTGTTGCTCCTGTGCTCTGCGTCTTAAGGCTAGCTGGATGGATAGCACCTCCATGTCTTCCTTTTGGAGCTCTGATGTTGCTTTTGTGGGTTTTCCTTAAGTACTGGTGTGTTTGCCCCATTTTAACGCCTGCCCTGACCCAGGCATACATTTTTGATGCAAATCGGGATGTGCACCATTTTCTGGCTCTGCCTCCCAGCCGTGCAGCATTTTTGTGCGGTTGGATAAATATGGCGCACGGGTGTTTAAGTCATTTTTTGGACGGGATCACCTACCTTGCATCTCATTAATGCAAGGCGGTTTCATGCATCAAGAAATTGACACACACTGGGATATTTTGACGTTAGACGGGTCTAGCGTCAAAGTATAAATATGGTGTTAGCTTTGTGCCGAATTTGTGTAAAAAAATGACGCAAATCCAGTGCAAGCAGAGTACAAATATGGGCATAATTCTTTGATCATGCAGAGTTTCAGACTCTCTGGAACCCTCCTCCTGTGAGTATCGGGGCCTTCCTAATCCTCTTCTGTTTCCAAAGTCATTTAGCTCTTTTTCTTGACAATACTGGTAGACCTCACCAGCCTCTGGCAGTGTTGTGGCGGGCAAGGAGGGTGGCTCAACGCATCATATTGTACTGGTCAATCGGTTATCCTGATACTATGGCCCATATTTATACTTTTTAGTGCTGCATTTGCATAATTTTTTTATGCAAAATCAGTGCAAATGTGCAAAATACAATTGTATTATGTAAGTTTGTGCTGCTTTTGCGTCACAAAATGGCGCAAACGCAGCACTAAACAAGTATAAATATGGGCCTAAATCTGCACAGTCTTTTGTTTAACTGTGATATTTGAGCAAACATAATCTCTTTAATTCCTCTCCACAGTACCTATCTCCTTTATACTTAGGAGCGTTGTTGCCAGCTTAATCATGAGAGTATTCACAGTCCATGTGATGTGTAAAATAAATTACGAAAGATAATGAATGAATCACTTATATGACACATCTGACCTAATACCAACAAAATCTTTGACAGATGAAACAACAAAAAATATATTTTGTGAAGGATTGCAATAAGATCCTAGTGTAAGAAGGGTTATGAAACTTGAGTGAACAGTACAGTTTTTACGTTTTTAAGATTTGTCTTAGTAAAGGAACAACCTTGAATTCCAGGAGAATATGTTTATTAAACTGCACAGGTATAAAATATTTAGTTTATATATTAATATTAGGTTTACTGAAACAATACATGAGAATATCCTTTAAGGTCAGGCTCAATCTCTTCCTCATGTCTGATGGTTTATTTTCATCCAGGACACCCGCTGGAGGTGGTGTGGTGGTAGCTGTATAAACATCACAATGTGGTTTAGCCTCTCTTCTGACCATAAAGTAGTTAACTTAAAGAAAGCTTATTTCACATCATGCTATTGCACAGGGTGGATCAAGAGTACCCACGCCCACACCACTTCCCTCCTGCTTGCAGGTAGTAGTATCCTCTCAGTCAGGAAAGGGTAGCCAGAGAGTAGTAAACTGTAATTTAGATCCCTCCTCTTGCTGTCCATAGCCTACATATGATGTATTACTGCAGGGACGAAGTTTCTGTATAGTGCATCAGGAGAGAGTGTGGTCACAATTACTTACATCAGTGAGAGTCAGCAACCTGAGCTCCTCAAGAATAATAGGGATTTTTGCGAAATGATGATATATTATTATACTATGTACTGCAAGTATCCTGTGTAATGTGCAATACTACCTGCACCTGCACCTTTTCTTTGAATTATGAAGAATGAACTGAGGATTTTTCTTCCAATTACTCTGTATAACTAAACATGGAAGCTGTATGAACTCAGTATCTCTCATCTTTTCTCTTTTTCTCTGTTTTTCTGCATGTCTGGTTATCTCTCTCTCTCACACAAACACACACACACACACACACACATTTTCGACCACACCAGTGAACAGAACCTTCTAAAAGCAATAGCATATAAACAGTTAATTTTTTCGACCAACCTGAGTTTGAGCATACCAGTAATGTGCCGGGATGTCAGTATTTAACAAGTGTTTCTGGGGACTTCACATTTGGCCAAAAGCTACTGCGTGCTTCTCATCTTCATCACAAGATGTTAGGCCTGCCCATTTGAGGGATGGTGGTGACTGTCACCTAGACCGCAATGAAGATTGTTTGCCTATCCTGTTCACTGCCTTGTCTAGTTTTAAAGTTCTTTCTGATTCAAAATAGTCACTCATTTCAATGACCTCGGTTTCCTTAATGGCTGATTTCCCAATCCAAAATGGCTGTCCTTGACTTCCAATTTGATGATCCTTTGTGGGCCTTTTTCTTGTGTCTGTTGTTATCAAGGTAATGGCTGTGCCATTACCATTACAATCACATTTGCACAATCATTATGTATTCCATGTTTCCTTGCTTCATTTATCTCCTCCCGTGCCTTTATATTCTATCCAACCCCATCATCATTTACTGTTTCTGATACACCTGTATGTGATGTTTGTGCTGTTCTTAACGCCAGTGCATCTGGATCCAGTACCTCATTGATTGAAAAGGTTTGGGGCCACTGATCATTTCTTGAAACCAGGTATTTGTGTGTATGCCCTTTGGTGGGTTTGAGCCTTCCATTGGAGGTTCCCTTCCAAACCAGGGCTAGGCTTTTGGATGGGGTAAAAGGCAATGCTGTGTGGATTTACCAAGCATTCCTGAGAACTACAATATTCCAGAAGGTTTTAGCCTGTTTTTCCTTATCCATCATTAGGTTTTAGGGGTCCCCACTTGCTAGTTTTTGGGCCATGTCAGCAATTCGAACCAGGACAATAATAGAGATTGTTTGTCTATGGTTCTCCCACCCTTGTCCTTGTTTAGAGATCTCCTTGATCAAAGTGGTCACCACCCCATTATCACTTCTATTTCTTAAAGGGATGCTTGCTGAATCCAAGATGGTAATCATTGATTTCCAGGTTGTTGCCCTCGTTGACTCACCAGCTCCCTTTGTTCATGTCCACTTTTTTGGTGTTTTTGAGTCTTTCTTCGGATTCTTGTACAACTACTTGTTTTTAACTATTTCCAGTTATTCTTGCAGCCTTGTCTGTAGTATGCAGTCTCTAGCTTCCAACTGGATAAGTGTTGCCACTAGGGCTGATGCTGGTTAATGTATCTACTTTTGTCCTAACTTGAATACTGTTAACTATTTAGAGTAGTATTATGGAGTAGTTTCTACCGTCACCAAACTATGGGGGTAATTACAACCTCGGCGGTCTGCATGGCACACCGCCGAGGTTGCGGGCGCCAGAATACCGCCATTGCTGGCGGTATGGCTGGCTCCCTATTTTGACTTTTCCGCTGGGCCAGCGGACGGTAACAGAGTACCGTCCGCTGGCCTAGCGGAAAAGTCAGATCAACATTGCCGCCGGCTCGTAATTGAGCCGGCGGCAATGCTGATGTGCAGCGGGTGCAGTAGCACCCGTCGCGCATTTCACTGCCCGAAATTCGGGCAGTGAAATGCCCAACAGGGCTCTGTCTGTGGGCCCCTGCACTGCCCATGCCAAGTGCAGGGGCCCCCTGAGTCCCCTTACCGCCAGCCTGTTCCTGGCGGTGCAAACCGCCAGAAACAGGCTGGCGGTAGGGGAGTCATAATCCACAGGGCAGCGCTGCTTGCAGCGCTGCCCTGGTGGATTATCACTGCCGGGGCTGAAATGGCAATATACCGCCGGCCCCGGCGGTGCGACCGCAGCGCTACTGCTGCAGTCCAAATACGCCGCGAGGCACCGCCAGCCTGTTGGCGGTGCTCCCGTCATTTTGGCCCTGGCGGTCTTTGACCCCCTATGTCCTCCGAATCAAAATCAGGTGGGTGGGCCATAATATTGCTGTGCAGGTAACTCCATTGTCTTTATGACAGAGTTCCCTCTCTGTCAAGATTTAAATTGGGCCCTTAGTTCCCTGAGCTGCTGAACCAACTTGTTTTTTTCTTTGCCCACGCTTAACCTGTTTCTCCCTTATCCCCTTATCTTACAACCTCATCTTCTATGGTAAAAGCGTGGCTATGGGCATTATGAAACTGGGAGGCTTGTGTAAACCTGCACAGTCTTTTACTTTGGTCATGGGAATGGGACTTCAGGCCACAATAGCACCATCCCAGAAGAAGAAAGGAAGATGAGATTGGAGACTGCTCTATTACTCGTCCACAGCCAAGTCTGATAGTGAAAGCACAGCACAACAGTCTATAGACACCCACTAGACATGAGATAATAGATATCTCCAATTATGCCCTAATCTAATGGCCACTGTGTACCTGTGAGGTAGTGGAAAAGATCAGGGCAAGAAGGAATCTCACTCTGAGCCCCGGCCCCTCTTAATGTTTGAAGTTGGTAAACAATATTTTTAGGTACTTGAAGTACCTGCAGTTTGAAAGAGTGTTTGGTTAACAATGCAGATTAGCATGATTTTGCCTTAGATGTATTCTTTGGTCTGTTCAGACAGAACCAGATTTGAAACATCCAGTCCTGGTCACCCCTCTGACAAACTACCTCTTGGTGTCTATAGTCTATAGTGTCAACTGTGATGAATGAATATATCTAGCTGCTTGCGTTCACTGACATCCAGAATAAAATATTTATCCTCAAGGAACATATTAAATGGTATTTTTGAACTTGGTGGAGGATGAAGGTATTTTCAATTTTGAAAAAGTACTGATTGTGATATGTACTAAGAATCTAAAAATATTTGAACTATATAAATCACTACTCCTTTGGGTAAGACATTAAATATCCGCTGAGGTTATCAACCTCAGAATTGGCCTAGTATTGGAAATCATTGATTCAAATGTGTTTGTATTGAAGTGGGAATTTTATGGAGGCATCAAAAATGAGGGATGTGTTTGACTCGATGGAGATGGAGTAGACTGACTGTGGTGCTATCCATTGGTTGGGAAAAATATAGACTACACATGCAGGGTGTCCTAATCCATCAACAAAATTCTAGTGGGCATATTGATGAGCCCTCTTGTGTTGCACTTGCACATCTTAGTGTGGTGCAAGCACGTTCAACTAAAAATAGAGATTTATGAAGCAACACATAGCCCTGAATGCCTCCATAAATCTGGAGTAAAGCAACTCAGGGCAAATCACTGTGGTGCCTTACTCTGCCCTCAGAAGGTGTTCCTACACAGCTGCCATGGTTTTTGATGCATTCCCAGATTTGGTAGACCTAAGAATGCTCCAAAAAGATACGCCTTCTTAGGGGAGGCGTTACAAGGAGAAACATCTTTATTTCTCCTTGTTACTTGCTCTTTCTGTCTGTGCTGCCTTCCTGAACAAAAACAATCCGGCATGCAACACAGGCACCTTTACACCATGGTGCAAGGGTGTCTGCTTTGACGCTAGGCAGCCCATTGTGCAGCAGTGCTGGGGAAAGGACAGGAATGCACTGTATTGCAATAGATATGGCACATTTCTACCCTTCCCCTATAATGCAGCACAGAAAGGTGACTTGCTGAGCTGTGTTGTGTTGCAAACTCCTAAATAGGCCCCCTGGTGTACAGTCCCCATTAATTAACTCATTAAAGTGGTAGTTTCAAGTGGTTAATGTGCCCCTTGTATAATTCTGCATAAACAAATGGTTATAAAATAAGATAAGATTGCATAGGGTAACTTATGTAACCCAATGTGGCATAAAATAACATAAACTGCAAGAGACAGGCATGAATCCATGAAGCCCAGCACAATCGGTTGGACTTCAATAGTTGATAAAATGAGAAACAATTATTATTTTATAGTAGGTCACTGGGACCTGCAGTACGTTTCAATCTGAGATCACGGGATAAACTGTGTGACATTGTAAAAATATGTAATATATGAATTGATCCTTTTTTTAATCCCCTAATGAGACCCGCTTCTCTACGTAAGTTAATAATCACGGTCTCTGTCCGAAAAGCTGAATAATCAGCATGTAAAACTATTGCCCTTGCGTCTTGTATGTTTTCAAGTAGTCTCTCCAGATCCACTCCATCTTCTAAAAGTCAATTGGCAAAGCCAAGAGGTCTGACTTTGTTAGGTGAAGTGTCTGTTAATAACTCAGTGACTGTACGGTGCCCTCAGCACTCCTAGAAAGAAATTCCACAATGAAGCTACATTACAGGCTATAACCATAAGAAGACTGGAGTGAAGCCACGTTGTGAACAGACTGCATTAGCAGAGTTAAGCTGTCCCTTCAAGGAAGAGTGATTAGAGAAGAGGCAGAAGATAATGGATGCCTTGCAAGTGGTGCACTTGAAAGACATACAATGAAGAATATTGCATAGAAGATACTATTGACAAAAAGCCAGTCTTTTGTTGCAGCTTTAAGAAAGCCTGTCTGCTGACATGTCAATAATTTGTGAGCAAAAAGACTATAAATCCAGCAAACTGTTATCATGACCGCAAAGTAAAACAAATGAGCTTGCAAGGGTGATTATTGATCTATCTTTATGCTAGGCAGAAGCATCCATATAGCACGACTGCATCAACTAAAAGCCAAAAATCGTCATAATTTCAGCAAATTAACTGCACTCTAGAACACACTGGTATTTGCATACCGGCTTCAACATCATATCGCATCTGTAGTCTAGTTAAAGGACTACTTGATGCCTTAGCACCAAACCCTAGTAAGTATACAAATGGACGATGTAACCATTCTTGAAATCCAGTGGCTTTGATGAAGCCCTCAAACAAGCAATGGCAAACCATGAAAACACATCAAAAGTCAATCACTGCAGGGGGTTGCCCAGAGGCTTTTCCTCACTCTGTACTTCTTAAAATTGAACTTTTTTGAAGAATTCATGCCATGACATCTTCAGACCTAAACTGGCTGTTCGGTGGCTCTCTGGCCTGGGTTTACGTGGCTGTGCACAACAAACCTGCAGTTTATTGCCATCACTCCCCTTGGATTAGATTCACAGTACACTTAAACCTGCTCAGGGCTCTGAGTTCTTGCATAGCAGTCTAATAAATATTTTATGTTTCAATATGAGCCTTGGAAATAACTCGCCTAAATTAGGTATTGAATAATTGGTTACTGTTTTGGGAGCAGGGGTTGGTGCAATACAGAAGAAAAAAACTTTGCCAGAAGCAGGGAATCTCAGTCTGTTTTTCTTAGATACCATTATATTATGGATTGCAGGAGGAGTATTTGTAGCGTTATTTTGGCTCCATATGTCTTGTATAAAATGTCAAGGGTGTCAAACATTTATTTCCAATGCAATGTGAAATTCTTCCACAAGAGTGGATTACCATCATCTTGTGTATGCTTGTGCACTTTCACTTGTGCCTCCATGTTCTAAGTCTGTGTTGTCCTTATTGTATAGATTGCTGAGAAAGTCATCCAGAAGAAAGACACAAAGGTGTTTTTTTTTAATGTATGTTTGTGTAAGAGTTCTGTACACAGGAGGGGTTCCAAGCGTGATCAGGAGTACTCACAGCATATGACAGTCTTTGTCACTGTGGTTGTGAGCATAACTGTAGCTTTCCTTTCCAAAGGGATGCACAACTAGGGCTCGTGGATTCTCAACCACTCAATAGATCCAAGTTACAATGACATTTTCAGCCATAAAGGTACCTATTGGCACAGGGAGGGCTTGCTGACTCCGAGTTACCACTCATTGCCCAATCTGGGAGGAAACAGAAGATCAGATGGTGCATTACATGCATTCCCTAGTGAATAAGGACCCTAATGCAACAGTTGCAGCATAGGATGCATGAAGATCTGGAATACTAACACCTTATATTAGAATATTGGAACGTTGGCAGCTCCATTGAAAACAATGGAGTGCTCCTGGCTTTTAATGGCCGGTAAAAGCCCGCAGCGCCAACATTCCAATCTTCTTTGTTCACAGCAGCAGCTGTGAACAAAGCCTCATGGAGCCTGAGAGGATTTCAATCCCCTCCTGTTCCGTGAAGCCTTTGTTTTATTTAGGAGAACATTCTGCCCTCTAATTGCAGAATGTTTTAATAGCCTTAGAACCCGCCGTAGCGGGCTCTACTGGCTATTAAAGGCCCTCTCCCTTGTTAAAGGCCCTCGCCTTTGGCTCGGGTTCTAAGGCTATAATGACATGAACATCTTCTCAATATTAAACAATTTTGGATCAAAGGTGAATGTTGAAATCATTGTTGTTGCTATTATTCTTGGTAGTTAGTTTCAGGCACTGATTTCTTTGTTCCGACAACCAACACGCACTATTGCTCCCTCTCGATTAGCGTGCAGGCCTGGGGCGTATGATGCACTGCTTTTGAGTTCACGTTATATCACTGATGATATCTGAAGTCATTGATGATGTAAGGTATACTTATGTTACTACCTATCTTCCTCACATATAACTTCTTGACATATAAGCTAGAATGTCTCTCTCTCTCTCAATATGTACATATATATATATATTTATATATGCTGCGTTCCAAACTCCTTAATCGGTGCCCAAAACAGGGGTGGCACGTCATACAGTGGAGAAAACTGTAATTCATAAATTCAAACAGCCACAAATGTACCTGAAAGATATGCACTCGCGCATATAATGCGCATCAAAAATTTATTGTGAGACGTGTTCTGACCATAACTGTCTTGTTCACTGCACACAAGTTCGGCCATTGTGATTTCATTTATGACACTTGAAAATACAATGGAAAGTGAAAAGAGGACTACTGCCCCAAGTAAACCAAAAAAGTAACAACAGAGCTACATGCGGCAGCGCCATCTTGAAATGTACTCACAGAGCTACATGCGGCAGCACCATCTTGAAATGTACTCTTTGAAATGAACACAATAATAAATTTGCAATTGTACATCTTCGCGCAATTCACTTTAAATGAATATAAACTAAAATAAAAGAGAAAGGGAAAGGAAATATTATCATAAAAATACATCATACCATGTACTAATTATTGATCACAGTGCTCTAAGATTCACATTGGCAATAAATGTGTTTGCCCGGCATCAAGTTAATGCAAACAGTACTAACAATGAGTTCATCAGTATATATGTAGTATATGTAGAGTATAGCTACAGTGTCAGTGTATATGTGTCAATATCAAGATTTAGTATCACAAAGTATCCATGATGCGAAATAGACTAATGTGTGCAACATACGTTATTGATTGCCAAGTCCACAAAATTCTTGAAAAGTTTCATTTTCCATTGTATTTTCGAGTGTTATAAATGAAATCAAAATGGCTGAACTTGTCTGTAGCGAACAAGACTGTTATAGTTGAAACGCGTCTCAGAATACATTTTTGATGTGCTTTAAATGCCCGAGTGCACATCTTTCAGTTATGTTTGTGGCTTGTTTGGATATATATATATATATATATATATATATATATATATATATATATATATATATATATATATATACTGTATATATATATATTCACTGAAAAACCCCAAAATTACAGGGTATAGTTAGGTTCTGAATTAACTCATACAAAATCTTAGAAATTAAGCAGTTTTAGTTAGAGTTCTTTTGAAGTAACTATAACTCAAACAGTAAATTAACTCTAACTCATGCCTTCACCATGCACAGATAATTACGCCACATATTATATAATTGATGAGATCTTGTTTGGCATCTTTGATATTATCACTGCAACAGTTGTAAAACAAAAATTTATAAGAAAACTGTGCATGGTGAAGGCGCGCGTTATGGTCACTTTAGGGAGCAAGTTATAGTTACTTGAAAGAGCTCTAACTATAACTGTTGAATTTCTATGGTTTTGTATGAGTTAATTTAGAACCTATCTATAATGTCCCTCTAACCTTTGTTTTTTCAGTGAATTTCGATGGTTTTTTAACATAAAGCGTTTGTACGCCGGCCGTGTGCAACAGGGGTTGCTCTCAAGGCCTGACCTGCAGTCAAGCCCTTATAACCACCCAACCTAGCAGTACACACAGCCTTTGGTTGGGCGCAGCGCAGGTTGGCCACAGGGTCTGTCTCTCTCATCGGATCTGTGAGTGTGTGCATGAGTGTCTGAGTGCTTCTGAAGGTGGGTGTGTGAGTCTATGAGTGGGTCTTAGTGGGTGCATGAGTTTTTGAGTGGGTGTGTGAGTGGGCACATAAGTCTCTGAGTGCATGTATGAGTGAATGAATTAGTGTATGAATGAGTCTGTTTTTTATTTGTATTTTTTCACATTTGCAAATATTTTGTGAATAATTTGTGAAAATTCGTGAATTTTCAGGAATATTATGCAAAATTATTTTAAACCCATAATTTGTCCCTAAACACACCTATCTCCACCCCTGGGGTCAGGGTACCTTCACCCTGACCCCTTATGCTATTTTCAACTAGGATTTTCACTCCTGGGGACTGTGTCCCGTGAAATAAAATGGCAGCCACAACTTTCTAGTCAGGTTGAGTTCATCCAATTACAGCACTTCTTTTCACACATTTGTGAAAATTCACAAATTTTCATGAAATATTTATAAAATAATCACAAAGTCGCAGCGGCCTGCAATATACAAATTTCAATTTACCTAAAGTTCTCAAAAACTACTGAACGGATTTACACCAAATAAGAACAAACACTATCTGCATACTAACAGCTAGTGTTCTACCAAATTTGGTGTAATTTTGTCCAGGGGTTCAGGCTGTAGATGTGTTTAAAGGTCCTATGGGAATTTACTTGGGAAACACAACTTTTAGGCACCCTCCCCCACTTTTTCTCGTCCCTCCTTGATGGATCACACCCAAACTTTTCAGGTGCGACAAGAATCGCAGCAACAATTTTTTTTTAAACATTTCATGAAGATTTGTCAAATGGCGCCAAAGATATAGGCAAATCAAAAAACGCTTTTCTATGGAAACATGGTCCTAACTATAATTACCTAGAGGCGACAGCCACTAGGCATATATATATATATATATCTATATCTATATCTATCTATCTATCTATATATATATATATATATACATATATATATATATATATATATATATATATATATATATGTATATATATATATATATATATATATATATAGATATAAAATCATATATGTATGATTGGATACATTGAAACATTATTTAAGTGGTGAGTAACCTGTAATGTAGAAGGCTCTTGATTCGATTTAATTGTAGGAAAACTTACCTGCAATGTAATGACTCGATGTACTTTCCAGGTGGCTCTGCTTGTATGACTGCAAAAGTAACGGTAGCACACATAGAAAGGTCTTTCCCAGCGCTCAGTGGGACATTTTATTATTTGCCTCGGTCAGTGATCATGCAAACAAGAGACTGCACTTGGAAACTGTGCATGACCCTATTGTGAGCTATTAGTGTAGGCAAAAAGCTTCCAGGGGGAGGCAGGAATGCTTGGAAGCCGTAGCCATATATACTGCAAATTAATAGGAGCTTTAGGAAAGTGCAAAGAGGGGTTAACAGAAAAATAAAGTGGCCCACCACCCTCCCACATGGGATGCAGGTATAGACTGAGTTTCATCATACTTCCTTCCACAGATTAGGGTTGAAAGAGACAATCATATAGACAAAGACAACCAAATAAAGTGGTTTACCTTCAAGATTCACAATATTCTGTGGTTCTCTGGGGAGGTCCTGTGTTGCATCCCACTCTTTTGGCGATGGCCTACCCAGTTAGATTTCCAAAAGTCAGCACACTCACAATAGTAGGCTCTGGTAAAGTAGATTTATTATACCCTAATCCATGATAACATTCGTGCTATGATTATGATTAAAAATAACAGAGCAAATTGCAGAGGTCAATAGTATTATGGTGAAGAGGCAAATCACCAAACTTTATATGTTAGAAGTTAGTAAGAACTATCCGAATTCTGTCTGCAGCTAAGTACAATTTCCCTGTCTATCTTTTATGGTGCACATAACTAGGACTCCGGTAGGTGGTATGAGTGTTATAATCCCCCACTCCCACCAGCTGAGAAAAGGGTTATATAGTTTTCTGCCCTCCATACAGTGGTAAGCTGGCTAGACTGGCATTTTCAAACTGGTTCCAGGTGAATCTACCTAGTAATCTGTTGTTGGGATGATTGCTTGGTAACCTCGTTGTCAAGCAGGATGGTATAGGAACCGAGATGGGAAAGAGATTGAGTAGGATTCCTGTGTACAGCCCTAATGAATTGCTTTTGTAATTGTGGGCCAAACACAAGGCAGAACCAGAGCACACTTTGGTATGCAGTTCTGGAGCCGTTTTTATTGATCTACTAGCAGTGCTGAATTGGGGCCGGTGTTTGCACTTAATTCTAAACACCAGCACTTATGACAGTCCACCACATAGTGGTGGTGTTTGTCTACTTTTGAGCTGAGCACAACCAGCGTGTTTAATATGACAAAATACATTAAAAGCTATTAATATCTGCCTCGCAGACTATTCTTAACGCATTGAGTGGCCTGTAATAGTCTGAATTGCCAAGTGTGATAGTTAGTAGTTTTGCTGGCACTGTCAATGGCAGAGGTGGAAGAGCAATTGGTGGTGCGAGCTGTAGTGGCTTCTTGAGAAGGACCCTTGCACTTCATTTTTTACATAGTTAGCAGTGGTTAATGGTATAAATCAAACCTAGGCAACAGGTAAGGAGTTAAAGTCATGGCAATTTTTTAGGAAGACTTCAGAAAGGCTCAAATAATCATAGGGCACAAAGTCACCCAGGCAGGATAGTAATTAAAAGAGTCACACATAGTGGTGCACCCTCACAAACACTCACACCTGCATGTTATACACACATAGGTGCAACGATAGACAGTCACGCCAAGTTATGCAGACAGTTATTCACAGAGAGGCACACAAACAAAATCTACATCACATACACAGACCCTTGAAAAAGTGCTGACGTTCGCTCACTCTCACATAGTATACACAAATAAAAAGGGCCTCCCCACAGCACAACATCACGCAGTCTGCCCCATTGGCCAGCCGTATTCACTGGGCAGGCATGGGCCCTGGGGGAGGTTAAAAAAGGCCCAGCGTGGCTCACGCCCTCAGACTATTGAAGGCTCTTAGTGCTACTGAGAACTACAGGCACCAGCATAGTCTTTTATTGGAGCCTTTGACATCTCCTCTACCTACCACACTGGTCCTTGGTGGCCCCTTAGCACTTCCTTATAGAATACCTCATTCATTTCTGAACATAAGACCCATTCAATCCAGCGGTGGCTGCCACAAATCTCAAGGGGAGGGGGCGGAGGGGGCAAAGATAGAGTAGGGGGTGTAAATATATATTTTTTTAAACCTTACCTCAGCCACGATGCACCCGTCTCCTGCCGCCCCGCACTCCTCTTGCCTGGATGTGGTGTTCTAGCATTCACTGGTACACCAGCACAAGCTCCCCAACAATTCTGGCGCTGCTTTCATGCTACACCTAGCATGAAAGCAGCAACAGGATTGGTCTGAGTGGCTAGGCCCACCGCTCAGACAATGCTCTGGGGTCTGTGCAGTTTCCCTAACCCGACTGTTAAACACAGCCGGCGTGGAGAATCCTAAGTGCGCATGTGTGTTTGGCTGGCGTAGGACGGCTGGCCAAACGCACATGTGCATTTAGGTGCACTCTCTTCTCCTCCCCTCTCTCACTTTCCATGACCCAGAAGCCCCCTTCTCTCACATGCTGCTGGCAGAGCCAGTAGCAGAAAAATAGTGATAGTGAACTATTGTTTTATTTTTCTGCTGCTGGCTCAGCCAGGTGCGACTCTCCTTTGCCATAGCGAAGGAGCAGCCCCTGCTTAAGTCCTTATCTAATCAATCCTTCTCTACCTCAGCATTGATAATTTCCCCCAAAACATCTTTCTTCTATCCTTTTCTCTCAATAACACCTTTGTCTTTCCACAACATTTTCCTACCTCCTGCACTAACATTTCTCTCCCTCCTTGACCAACAGCACACTCCTTCAAAAATAAGCCTCCCCAACATGTTCCTCCTTCTCTAAAGCCATGCTTCCTTCCCTCAACATCTCTCTTCATTTCCCTGAAACTCTTTATCTTCTCTATCGCCCTAATAACCCCTCTCTCTCTATGTTTACCTTTTATGTGTTCCTCTTATTTTTGTTTTCTTGTCTCGCCCTTGCTTACTCCTTTCTCTCTCAATTCCAGTCTTTTTGATTGTCTTTCAACAGCACCCCTTCTTCTTCCTCTACTCTCTCCATCCCCCATGTCTTATTCTAATCGTCTCCCCTTTCTAACACTTTGTTTCCAGATTCACCCCTGAGCTCTTCTCGACCCCAATCACTTTCTGTGGCTTCCTGCATGTTGTCTTCTTGAGTGAGTCTCCTTACGTCACTCTATGGCAGATACAGCCAACTACAGAATGGTGGTCATGGTCCAACTTTTGCGTAAGAATGGGCCCACCCTCAACACATATGAGTCCAGGCATGTAAGCCTGCTCTTTTATAGCCTCTGGTTGGAATAGCAATAGCACCGTACAGGTCATTGTGCACAAGTCGGGATCCATAATGGTAGCTCACAGTGAATCGTGCTTGAATTTTGGCCACTCTGTCTTGCAGAGCTGGATTGTGCAATATTCTTGATCACCCCTGATATCTATTCACATGGTGAGGCTGGCCCCTCACACAAACGGGGTATGGGTTCCCTGGTGCAGACCCAGGCAGGGCCGCAGCACAAATTGTCATTAAACAAGGTACCTCTCAACACCCAGCTTTCAAGGAAAACACCTCTCAAAGAGAAAAAATAACTTAGACAGACCCTTCACAGTGGCAAATTAGACACGTGTCACTACTGCAGATATAAGTGGACATGAAACACAATAACAATATCTTCCTATTTTCTAATGTGGCCTTTGATGCCTGTTCAATCAATAGAACTATGTGAAAGTACAGATCATATTTTCATAATAGTTAGTGTGTGTGTGTGTATGTGTGTGTATATAGGACATGGATAGCTTTCCAGGTTACTTTAGTTACCTTTAATTTCCAATTTCCTTGACCTCACGGAGTTCAGGACCCCAGCTCCTATTCATTAAAGTTCTTGCAGACTATGGCTTCCCTAATTTGTATGCGTTTTTACATGCTGGGGGTCCCTGTCACCTCCTAGCCTGCAACCTGCACAATCGTCTCCTCCCTGGTAGGGTCAGCCAGCACAGGAGCGTGGCGCCGGGCTCTTGCTCATCAATACTTCTTCCTCTAGTTCCATATTGGTTAAGCAGTACACGAGGTTCTTGCTGTAGTGCCAATCCAGCTTCCTTTCAAAGGGATTTCTGTTTCCAAATGAGATGATAAATATGCACTATGTTCAGCTGTGAACAATACACAATAGCTTGCACTGTTTACCCGAAGAAGATGAGATAATATCCCTTTTAACCCTGCCATTCATGTAAACTAGCCTTTCTGGCTTGTTCTTGTAGAGCTAACTAATAACAATAACAATATTGAAAGCACAAATCTCAGTGCTTTATTTTAGCAGGTGTTTGCCAGAGCTCAGCTCCAGAACTTATTTTAGATCATTTGGACTTTGAGATGCTTGCATTCAGGACTGTGCTTTATTTTCAGTGCTTCTCCTATTGAACCATTCTTAGAGGTGGCCAGACTGGCCGGTTGGGCCAACAGCGTAGCCAGGTTTAGATTCAGATCCCTATACAAAACAAATAGAGCTTTTAAGTCAAGACATGTGTATACTGTATTCCCTTCTTATCACCCCCCACCGCTTCTTTTTTTCCTGCTCTCCTACAGCCTGCATTTCATGACCATATCTCATTCCATACCTGTTCACTATCTTCCTTCGTCCTCGTGCCCCTTGTAGGAATTCCATCATCCCTGTCGGGTGAGCACATCGTAATCCTGATCCTGGCAGTTGAAGGCCATGAAGAAGACTTTTTTAAAGCTCTATGGAGGCAGAAGGCATATGATGTTCGGAAGATCATCCTCAGTATTCTGGTGATTCAGAGGCGGGCAGCTGTGTTAATGAGAAAGTTGATTAATAATGTGACCCTAATTCTTACGCTCACTATGCAAGGGAAGAACCCTGTTATTATTTATTTTCTTTTATAAATGCTGCACTGAAAAAAAACAGAAGGAAAATGGCAAACATCGCTGGGCAAGCTACATGCAGTAGGCATTGAGGGACCAAGTATCAATACATCAACACTTCAACATGGAACAGAGGTTATCTGAAACAAATAGCAAAATGTAATATTTGCATTGGTATTTCCACAGTGCTGTACAATTTTAGTTGATGGCTTTACTTAGCAATATGGCTGACAAGAACAATGTTAGCAAAAGGGACAGAGCGAGAGGGTTGGCCTGAGTATTCCAGTGGGCAGCGTGGGTGGTAAGCTCCTAGGAAATCTTTAGGCCTTGGTATCTATTATTTCACAAATTGTATTACAGGTGTGAATTCCAAAATGCCAACAACAAATCATGGATGCTACAAATTAAATCTTGTTCATATTCATTCTACAAAATGAATGCAAGTGGGCATTTCACACTAAAATATAGAGCTAAATGCTGGTTTTGCATTTTGCGTAATATGGCACAATTATGAGTAACTTTTGCTGAATTTCGCATCATTATGTGAAAGCAAACTACAAGAATTTCGCACATCACTACTATTTCTATAGGAGGTGGAGACATCGGGGAAAAAAGAAATGCAAATTTGTTCTGATATTCCTTTCTAAGAATGCCATTCTTGATAGGTATATACATATGTTTTGCCATAAAGAAAACAAACAACAAGGAATAGCATAAATGCGTAAATTAATTCCAGCCACTGAGATCACTTAGTTTGCATTCCAGACAATCGTTTTTCGCCCACTTAGAGACCAGCTGTATGCAAATCACTTTTGTTTGTGCGACAATAGATACAATATAGCCCGAAACTTTCAGGCTATCTATAAAGGGTCATGGATCTCAGGACTGATGATTTTCAAGGGCAATGAAGGATATCTGGTTTCCCAAGTCTCAGCATTCACTTAGGGTAGCCAGCTTTATGAATATTAATGAGGCAGGATTTCTGCAGGTACTTATGAATGACCACTTTGCATTGTGCCGCAGAGTTACTCCCCGCTCAATGCAAATGTATGACGGATTTGTGATGTAGATGCTGCCCAAGACAGCGCTGTACTGTGATCCGGCAAAAAATGTTGTTAGTCTAAATTTTCTTAATGTCCTTTTGTTTATATGTGGCAAGTAAGACCAGCATGTTGTCCATTTCTGAGCAGTCATATTTTTTTTGCAGTAAGTGAAAACGTTTTTTTAAATATTTATGGGCTTATTTACAAGCCCCATCTGCCCCTGGTGCGTCACTTTTTATGATAATCTGCAGTGCAGACCCATATCTATGAAGCCACCCACAGCCACTTTGCATAGTTTTTCATGGCCTCGTAGATATGGTGTAAGGCAACGCGGTGCAAGTCGCTGCATTGCTTTACACTGCATCGGGGGGGGGGGCGTTCCATGGGTGTTGCAATGGGTTTTCTCATGCAGAACCCATGGGTTTTGATGCATTCCCAGATTTACAAGGATCTGTAAACCTGGGGCTGCATCAAAACTGTACACCTCCCCAGGGGAGGCGTAACGAGGAGAAATATCTTTATTTCTCCTCATGTTTTCCTCTTTCAATGTGTGCTGCATTCTGCAACACACGCAGAAAGAGGAAAAGGCTTCCATGGATTGTTTTTGTACAGCAAGATCCCCCTTCCTACTCCAAAACAATCGTGCCAACAACGCAGACACCTTTGCACCATTATGCAAGTGTGCCTGTGTTGGCGATAGGTACCAAATTGTGCGCTGCTGGATGGCTGAAAAGACAAGAATGCACCGTATCTCGTAAGTATGGTGTATTCCTGTGCTTTCCAATCGGCGTAGGGCAGTGCAGCAAAACGACTTGCGGGGCTGCCCTACGCCATTTCATTGTAAATATGCCCCTTGGATCTTTGATGCAAAGTAACATGCTTCGAAGGAACAAATAACATTCTTAAAGAGAGCATTTGTCTTGTAAATATTTCAGTCAAGCAGTAGGGGCCTTTTCATACAATCAAGTTGTTGAGATCGGATTAATACCAGAATATAGCAACTATAATGGGAAAGAAAAGGAGTGCAAAATGTAGTTTGCCCAGTATTGTGCAAAAAATCTGTTGTTTTTGCCATAATATGTGTTCAACTTTCTATTTTGCATAGGGCCTCATTTAGACCCCAGAGTAGTGCAACAATGGACACATATTACTTTTGCACTCACTCTTGTCCTAAAACCGAGTTTGACCTGAGAGCAAATAACAGTATGAGCTCACATTTACCCAGCTTTCAAGGCCACTGGTTATTCCCCATTTTTGTGCACAACTGTAAGTTGAAAACAAACATTAAAACTTAAGACTTTATGGGGCATAGATAGTAACTTTTTATTTTCGTCCACACCTCCTTGTTTTTCTTATTGAAGACTCATGGAAAGGTTACCTCGAGGCCTTAATTATAAGTGGGTCTGGTAGAGGTGAGTTATTTACCATATACCAATAGCTCTGAGATTCTGCAGTGAAAATGAGGAATAACGGCGTCTTTTATTTAGATACATGTTGTCAAGTTTGCATAGGAGAGCGCGGGGATCAGAATTTAACAGCCCACTTGGAATCAGGCCCAGGATGCTATAAAAAAGAAACAGTGACTTCAAGGCCTCCGACACTCCATGAGTTCCAAATACAAATCCAATGGAACAATGTTAAACCTCTCCTGCAGTTTTATTCTTGCAAAACGGAAACAAGAAGAGAAAATCAAACGGTTGAGGAAGTCTTTGATGCTTTGACATCTGAAAATGCTTAAACTGGCTACAGTGGTCCAAGTCATAGCAGAAAAGTGGAACAAGATGCCGTGAATCACTTTCCTCTCTGTCCTGTTGTCTGACCATACTGCATCCCTGAAGACAGGTTTTCCACATCCTGCACTTAACCTCTCTGCCTTGGCAGACATTTTAAGATCTTCTAAGCCAGCCTACCAAACACAAATGCAATAACATCGAATTTTATGAAGCTGTACACGTGGCTCCTTTGCAAAACATCTCTGTCAGGAGCAATTCAGGTCAAAATAAATTTCTACTCACACTCCATGAGTGTGGCCGGTTCTGAAGTTGTTTACCGCCACATTTGATGTAGTGATTTTGGTGGCGCTCTTGTAAATGTGCGATCCTCCAAACTTTCATAATATTTCATAAACTATTGTTTCTATTTTCTAAGTTCTTTAATGCCACCTGATTTATGAACATTAATAAAAGATTTCTGCCTGGTTCTGCTTTTGGCGATGTCACTGGCACCGAAGTAAAAGTAGAAGGGAGATTAATTAGAGAATTTCGACCTAGATTTACGAAGAAATCACGCAACGTATTGGAGCCAGCAAAGTTGCTTTGCTGGGCCTCGAGAGCGAGCGAGAGCAAAACAGCTCCACGTTACTACGATGTGGCACTGTTCTGCATGCTCCCTGCACTGGCGCGCTTTATTCTGTCAAGCCCCACCACAGAAACTCTTGTAGAAGGGTGTCTGCATTGTGACACGCATAGTTTTTGTTCAGGGTCAGGCCGACTCCTGTATAAAGCCATTGTTTAAATAAAGAGGGGGAAACGAAGAGCAATAAAAACATTTACCTTCTTTACACCTGCCACAAGGACACACAGTAGTTTGACACAAATCCCTATTTACAATTCTTTATAAATAGGGATTTGTGTCAAAACCCTTCAGTGGTTGCTTTGGAACACCCATGCACCACACACGTTCCCTTAAACCCAAAATAATGCAAGGTACCTCGAATCACTCAGCTTTGTGTTACTTTTGGGTATAATCCAACGGAAATCAGGATTTGCCTTGGATTATAAATACCAATACAACATTTTGTTTTGGATTTACTTTAACAGACATAACACAAACATGACTCAAAGTGTTTGTGGGCCTTAATGTCTTCGAACTGTATTTTGACTACAACCTAAATTCAGCTGTTTATTGGCATAAATGGACTACAGGTTACCCAAGATATGCTTAACTCTGACTTCAGGTAATTTGGTGCACTTGAAGTGAAATTGCACCAGAGGTGCAAAGTGATGCAGCACCTTTGAAGCATCATGTAAAACATGCAAGACATAAAGAAACTAAGGGTCAGACAAAAGAACATAAAAAATACTTAAGACATAAAAGATTAAGGGTAAAAATTTGACAAACTAGAAAAAACAGCTATAAGCCTTTGATGGGGTTAGAGCGTAGTACCAGATTATAATTTTGAGAAAGCTGGTTCAGATGCTGAGGGGTCATTAAATCACTGGATGGTTATTGTTTCAATAGGGGCACTTCTGGTGTTTTGGTGCCTTCATACTATGGACCCCCAAACTGGAAAACAGATACCTCTTTCAGCACTTGACTCTCAGTGTTCACCCAGTGCTTCTGTTTTAGAAACGGAAAAGTATTTTAACACAAAGCTAAATATTATGCATAAAATTAGGAACATTTGCAAAATCCTTTGGTTTCAGAAGAATATATAAGAGAATATGGGAAGGAATGCCATATTGTAAAATATTCTACCTCTTGGGTTTGTTACCCAAAATCAAAACCCTTGCCTTTTGTGTTATTATGTGGGATTTCACACACCAGAACACCTACCTAAACTCTTTACTACAGGGCATTAGTAATCTAGCAATAAAGGCCTACAATAAAGGCCTACTCAGTGTGACATGACCTCTTCACTGTAAAATAAAAGCCTATTGGTTCTAATAGGCGTTTTTCATCATAAAAGATTATAGGCCTAGTGCGTTTAACAAGGAACTTTTCATTATATAACTAGCAGGCCTTCAGCCTTTAACATAAACATGTTATCATCAAAGGGTCACTGCCTATTAACTTCACAATCTCTCTTCTCAACAGCTGCCCCAGTACAGGGGCAGTTGCATAGTGTTTTGCAGCTGCCCAACTAAGACCTTAGACCTTGCTCTCTTAGGTCCTCAGTGCAGCGTGCCCAACTATAGCAAACTCCCTGCTGGTTGGGTGATTCAGTGGTTGCATCTTGTCACTTGGCAACTGCCCAAGCACATGGAGCTGGGGGAGAAAGCAGGAAGCATGCTGGTGCTCTAGACGAGTGGCACCAGCAGAGGTCAAATCAACTGACACTGGGCTGCTGGTTCAAGCCCTGAAGGTGAACCTGGGCTGACGCACAAGGCACACTCTGCCTCAGGAATATAATGATGAAAAAGCTCACCATGATTAAGATGATACAAGGTCAACTCACTTCAAAGACCTCAGACCTTCATATCTTCATGCCTTGTTATCTCTGAAATGCTCAGTCTTGCTAAAGATGTAGTTTCAACGCCGCATTCCAACGATCCATATGTTTGAAGGGTGACACCATAAAAAGCAGGATTGTGGTAAAGATATTTTCTCTCTCCTGAACTTCAAAAGCCTATATCCTAGCATTATAGAGTCTTGCTTCACAGTTTCCCACACTGGTGGATGTCCACAGCTTCAGGGCAGCCGGGCGAGATGAGAACTGTCATAAAGGAGAGGGAAATTCAAGAGATAATATTCATATATAGTTTTCAATATTTTTCTCTGCTTAGTTCCCTCGTCACTACGGGTGCATTAGGCCAAGTACCAAAAGGGCTAACTGCAGATGATGCAAGCACTGCCTTTTTCTCATCCGACCCTGCATACTTTGAGGACAACCTTTGCTCTGGAAAGCCTGTGGCCACTCCTTCCTCCTCCTGGTAAATAATGACTCCTCTAGTAGGGCTCAGGGCCTGTCCTCCTATGTGGCCTTGGTAGTCACCTGGGCTGGAGTGACTTTACTCCACAGCAAAGCTCCACAGGACCTCAGCAGGAGATTACACTCAGTGATGGGACTCTATACGTAGCCTGGCCCGCAGCCTCTTAGGTGTTAGTGTACAGCAGCAAGAGCCGACGGTGTTCACTCGTTCAGGAATCAGCCCTGCATGGCTACTCTTGACCACAGCAGGTTCACTCCCCGCTGGACCCATAGGAGTATCAAGCAGCTGGTGCCACCAACCCTTGAGAAAGAGTTTAATGAAAGTTCACTGGTTCAAGTCATCAGACTTGAACCCAAGGCCTCCTACCAGGGGGTAGGCAGCAAAGATGGCCCTTCCTCTTTCATCCGAGTCTGTTTTTCAGTTAATCTTTTCTTTTCCAAAGGCAATAAGGGATGTGGAGGATTCTTTCATTGGTTTGACCTCCACTCAATCTACTGTGGCCAGTTCATCAACTGACTGTCCTATCACCACACAGCATACCAGGAGAATATAAAAAAATTCAAAAGTCTTCACCATATGGTTCGTTGAGCCCTGCTGTGTTCTTCACCCACCTCAGCCCCCTTCCCTCTCAAGTTTTAAAGACGAGAGGCAGCCTTCTTTCCTTTGAACAGAATGAGAACATCATTTGAACTAATTAACAGGAGGATGCAGCTATCAGCCTGAAGTATCCACAACCCCTTTCCTTTCTACAGCAGCACAAGGTAATCCCTTCTGGAATGGAGTCTATTGCCGAAAGGGCTCTTGATCTGCCAGCTCACACCACAGTACTTATCTCCATACAGTCAGGCATATTAAGAACAATTGTCATTATTCATAAACTCAGTAAAATATAACTCATACACAAGTATACAAAGGAATTCAGTATGGGTGAAACTGACTTTAAATCTGAATTCTGGACCCATTCACATGTATACAAATGATTGCCTCTGGTCTCTATACTACGTGCTAATTTAAAGTTACATTTTAACACATTTTCGACATAAAGTGCACACTATAAAAAATGAAGCTTTTACACATTACCCAAATGGAGCAATTTCCAGAACGCATATCTACTCACAGTGCTGGTATATCTTTCTCCAGTATTATTACATATTTGGAACCCAACTATTTCCAACCATTGTTCTAGATGTCATAAGCCTGGAGCCTCAGTATGCATGATTTGGGTTTGCCAGAGTTTAAGAGAATTTTAGGGAAAGTTTCTGTGAAGCATACAGACTTCACCTGGAGCTGTCATATCCCCTGACATAAGCTTCATTCTTCTGGGCAGTTCAATGCATTTGAGTGTTAAACCAAAATACGCTCTTACCTGTTGGTTCATTTGGCTATTAATAGTATATTATAACACAAAAAGAGAGGGCAAAATGAGCTCGCTCCTTTTCCACCTAACAATATGTCCCTAATATCAAACAAGAGCGAGTGCACTACCATAATCGTAGGTGACTTAGTTGACACCTTATTTTCATTCCCATTACTGTCAGTGTTTACTTTTAAGAGACCCCTCACCCACCAACCTAGTTGGTTGCATGCTTCATCATGAGTGTCCAACCCTTGCTGCCTAGGTCTACAGGGGTGTGCTGTAATGCATGATAACAGCGGAACAGGTATTAGTTTGTGAAAGACCAAGAGATTCATTAAAATTGCCTGTGGGGTGTCCATCCAAATGATGTGCTTTAATATTGACACCCTTTTGGCAAGATTAAAAACAGTGGTGAAAGCGCTATAAGGATTAATGTCCTTTCACATACTTAGTGCCCAGTGGTCGACATGTTTCAGGCAAATTTCCTAAGCTGCCCTAGTGGATCAGTTTGGCTTTCTTCAGGACCTTAATTTCACATGCACCCTAAGGCATGTGAAAGAAAAATCGCAATCTGTCACTTGCGGGGTTTGATTGAGTCCTTATTCCTTTTGAGTGTATTCGTGGGCAAAGAAACATGCATAGCAAGCTCAGAAGTTGATAATTTAAAAGGTGGAACTAAAAACACCCACACCAGGTGTCCACAAACATTTCAGCTGGATGCTGTATCATGCCATTGTGGTATTGTGCCTCACCGTGGTGTCTTTATACCTCCACAGCAGTTAGTATTGTGCTTCTGAAAAAAGTGGTGGTTTAATTCCTGTAACTAACCACGCTTGAACCTTACGTTGCTCAGAGCAAAGGCATGCATCCAAAATCTATGTGTCATCATTAGCAAAGTCCCCATATTGTTCTGTGTTTGGGGTTTAGGTAATTAATAAGACTCTTATGAAACAGCAGTGTCAACATTCTCACCTCATTTAGCAAGACCAAAATACATACTTTTTTAGGTGGTCAGGCACTGCTTCATTGAGCCTCCAGGGTGCTTCCCCTGTAATCACACACTACCATGGAAATAATGGCAAGGCGTTATGCCATTGAAAAAAATCATACCTATTATGTAATTCTATGTCAGGACCGGAGGCGAGGATTATGCAGATCTTTCTTCACTTTTTATTAAACAGCAAGTTCAAAGTTAAACAAAGAATACACAAAAAAACTACAAGTTCCATGAGTCCGCCACCATGGTAACCAGTGTCCAATGAGGATCCACTCCCGACGCCGGTATAAATATCCCCAAGTGCGTCATTCGTCCTCTTTCTTCACTGCTTCAGTCAGATAAGTGCCTTTCTGCCTCCCAGTTATTTTGCTTTGCATATTGAATTTTTTCGTGTTTTATTGCTTGTGCACGTTTCTACTGGTTTTTCTGTTGTAGCAATGAGTGTTGCTAAGGGCGCGTGTTCAGAGCGGTAGGCGTTCCGCCTGAGCGCTTTTGTTTCTCCTCAGGAGACGCGTCGGGCCCGACAGAGGGCGCACACGTGCATTTTAACACGCGTCGAGCGCTCAAGTGTTTTAACGCTCGCCGCTCAGTTTGTTCACATTATTTTGCATATTCTTTTGTGTTTGGCCATTTTCCCTACCCTGTGACACCGCTATTGGTAAGGTTTGACCCCCTTGGGAAGTCTTTGTATTTTCAGCAATTGGCTGTTCTTTATTTTGACAGAGGGGGTAGGGAATACCCTTTGTATACATTTTTTTGGGTGCTCTCTGTCAAATATTTTCCCAGAGTCTCAGGA
Organism: Pleurodeles waltl; assembly: GCF_031143425.1. NCBI lineage: Eukaryota > Metazoa > Chordata > Amphibia > Caudata > Salamandridae > Pleurodeles > Pleurodeles waltl. The sequence continues at coordinate 604,552,682 of NC_090449.1, forward strand.
TGCATTCCTCTCAGGACTGTGAGCCTTTTACCAACATGTCCCTAGGTGAGGGCACCTCTCACCAGGTCCTACCCCCTGTTCTCATAGGCTATTACACACGCCCTTGCCTCTCTTAAAGAAAACGTGGAGAGGCTCACGGAACAGGTGTCCAAAGGGACGGGCATGTTTGGCGTGACGGGAGCGGAGGGTGGAAACTCTACCCTATTGGCCCCCAAGAAATCGCGCAAGCGTGACGCGGGGCACCTGGAGGATGTTGAGTTTTTGTCCAGTACCTTCTCCAAAAGTGCGAGCATGCATAAGCGCTTACCCTCCCGGGAGGGTTTGCTACCCGGTGGAATGGGTGACAAGTTTCACCACATATGGAACCCTGATATTGGGTCACGTAAAGGCATCACTGGAGACTCAGATGGTGATTCCTCATCTCTGGAAGATGAGTCCGGTCGCCCTTGGCGCCCCGGAGCTGCCATGCCAGATCCTTCTGATCTGGGAGATTCTGACTCCGATATGTTCGAACCGGATGGGATTTACCATCCGCGTTCCTCGGAGTGGCGTCCGGACCACAAGGTGGCAGAATATGTTGCAAGTAAAATTAGGCAACCTCTTGACAAAGAGGTGCGAGCCCGTTTAAGGGCGGAATGTCCACGCCCGTTCTTGTCGGATAAGGTGGCGTTCACGCCTGATATCGACCCCAAAATGTGTACCTTTATTGCTAAGTACACTAAGGACCCTAAGAAGGGGATTGACCGATCCTGGAGGGCATGCCAGGATAAACTCCTCAATGTGTTGGGACCCCTCACACAGACAATTCAGCTGGAGGAACGTGCCAAGCAGTCAAACACACCCCTTCAGACAGATATTGTAGCGGGATGGGCCCAAAGAGCTGTCTGTCTCCTGGGCAACGCAAACTGTGCCATTTCGGCTGAAAGGCGCAGGTCTTCACTCATCAAAATAGACCCCAAATTAGGGGAGCTTTCTAACTCAGAGGCAGGAGCTATTGCCCAAGGCAATTTATTTGGCGATCCTTTTGTTAAGGAATTGGGAAAATTCGTTGCCCCTTTTTCTGCTCTCAACAAGGCTCAGTCGTCCATCAAAAAGATCTTCCCGAATAAGGTTTTTGGCTGGGCCGGAGGAGGCAGGGGTCGCTCTTCCAGCCGCCAGTACCAACAAGGCCCCGGTTCCTTCCGAAACAATGGTTGGCGGGATGGTCGACAAGGAACATTCTTCCCCAACAGAGGCAGGGGGAAAGGCAGGGCTAACAGGATTGCACAAGGAGCAACTAATGCCCCCGAAGGACCTTCTGGTAAGGCTTATCCCTTTTTCCCCTCAAAACTTTGGAGGGAGATTACGTTTTTTCAGGGACAATTGGAGTGGCATCACCTCCGACACTTGGGTGCTGCAGACAGTTTCCGGGTTCCAGATCGAATTCGAATCCCAGGAGACGCTTCCCGCTCCCCTAGTATTTTCAGAGGCGGATTCCAATCTCATAGACCTAGAGGTTCAGGCTCTCCTTCACAAAAATGCCATATCCTTCGCGTCTCTTCATCCCAGAGGTTTTGTAAGCAACATCTTCTTGGTAGAAAAGAAGGACAAGGACTTTCGGCCTGTTATCAATCTCCGGTCATTCAATGACTGGGTAGTATATAGGCACTTCAAAATTCCCTCTTACAGAGAGATTGGATGGTACGTCTAGATCTCAAGGGCGCATATCTCACCATCCCTATCTTTCCTCCTCACCGCAGGTTTCTGCAATTTCTCTGGAACGGTCAGGTATTCGAGTTCACCACTCTCCCCTTCGGTCTTTCTTCAGCACCATGGTGCTTTACCAAACTCCTCAAGCCCATGGTGGAAGTACTGCGGTTGCAAGGAATTTGTCTCATTATTTATCTGGACGATCTGCTTCTGATGGATCAATCCAGGTCTCAACTCTTATCCAATATGAACACAACTATTGCTCTTTTGCAGGATCTGGGGTTCGTGATCAACCAACAGAAGTCAGAGCTTCTTCCGGCCCAATCAATGGTTTTTCTGGGTTTCCTCATAGACTCCCGGTCAGCATCCCTCAGTCTTCCGACCCCAAAGATATCCAAGATCAAAAAGGAACTAAGGAAGGTCCTTTTGCGCGACAGGATCTCACCACGTCAGTTAGCCAGAGTGGTGGGCCTGCTTTCCTCCCCAATTCAGGCAATTTTTCCAGGCCCCTTCCACTACAGAGCCCTTCAACGCCTGAAGGCTTTTCACCTTCAGCGGGGGGTGAAGTATTCCAAATTAATCTCCCTTTCTCAGGAGGTGAGGACGGAATTACATTGGGGGCTAGACCACATGGAAGCGTGGAATGGCAGAGCCATTTTCAGGGCCTCCACAGACCTGGTGATAGAATCGGATGCCATTTGCCAGGGATGGGGAGCACGATGTGGGGACGTCTAGTTTGGGGGGCGCTGGACCCCGCAGGAGCTCACCATGCATATTAATTGTCTGGAACTCCTGGCGGGTTCTTTTGCGATCAAGTCTCTGACGAGAGACAAAATCTCATGTGTAGTGCTACTGCAGATAGACAATGTGTCCGCTGTGCAGTACATAAATCGTTTGGGGGGACACGATCGAGGGCCCTAGCGGAACTGGCAAAGGACTTTTGGCACTTTTGCCTCCAGCATCAGATCTCTGTCACAGCAGAGTATCTTCTGGGGTCCCAGAATACCTTGGCAGATTGGAATTCCCAGTTTCTGATGGATTCCAGCGATTGGCAACTGGATCAATCGATATTTGGGGCGATCATGGCTCGTTGGGGTCCTTGTTCGGTGGACCTTTTTGCATCCAGGTGGAATGCCCATCTACCCTTATACTTCAGTTGGCGCCCGGATCTGGGAGCTGCGGCAGTGGATGTGTTTCTCCAGAACTGGGGGCAACTTTAGGGGTATGCTTTTCCCCCCTTCCTTCTTATCCCGCAGGTTGCAGCTCAGGTTCGCCATCAGGAAGCAACAGTGGTCCTGATACACCCCTGGTGGAGGTCCCAAGGGTGGTTTCCGACTCTGCTGGAACTCTCTTGCGAGTTACCAATTCGTCTTCCGGTCTTTCCCTCGATTCTCCGGGACCCTTCAGGCCTTTTTCACCCCCTGGTCCTTCCAGGCCATTTATATCTCATGGCATGGAAGATTTCAGGTCTCGCTAGCACGACTGCGAACTTTTGCAAGAAGCTAAAAAGTTCATTGCACAGGCCTGGGCTCCTGGAACAAGCAAACGGTATAGATCTGCGTGGAATAGATGGTCTCGTTGGTGTGTGGGCAAACATTGCGATCCCATGGGGGCCCATATTACCGACATCATCAATTTCCTTATAGAATTAGCTGAGTCTGGCCTGGCTCATTGTACGATCAATTCTTTTCGATCAGCCATTTCGGCGGGTCATCTCCCTCTTGATAACCGCCCGTTCGGCGAACATCCTTGGATATGTAAACTTCTTAAGGGTATTAGACTTTCCAAACCTCCACAACCCAGGTACGCAGAGCTCTGGGACGTAAAGCTAGTTCTTAATCTATTATCCTTGTGGCAGGATAATCAGTATCTGTCAAGGAAAGAGTTGTCAGCCAAACTGGCCATGCTTTTGTTCTTCATCTCATGTAAGAGAGTGTCAGATGTCAGAGCCCTGGATGTATCAGCTCGAGTGTTTTCTCCGGAAGGAGTAACTTTTACTATATCAAGGAGAATGAAGAATAATACCAGGTCAGTATCCTATCCGGCTTTTCCTAATTTCCCAAAGTTATGTGTGATAAGGTGCCTGAAAGTCTATGAAGAGGTAACAGTGGAGCTTAGACCTCCAGGTGAAAATCAATTGTTGATTTCCTTAAAGAAACCGTTTAAGGCAGTTTCCTCTCCTTCCATCGCCAGGAGGATCAGTTGGATATTAGCCGAAGCAGGTATTAATGTTCAGGTGTGTGGTGCTCACTCTGCTTGGGGGGCCATGGTTTCAAAAGCCATTCAAGTGGAGGGTAGATTAGAGGACATTATGAATGTGGCTGAATGGTCTTCTGAATCTACTTTAAAAAGGTTTTATTTTCAACCCATTCACAAAGCAACCTCCTTGGTGGTGAGTAAGCTTTGAACTTACATAATCCTTGCCTCCGGTCCTGACATAGAATATGAAATTTCCTAGCTATCATGAAGGAAAGTTTCAATTCTATTAAGGACACAGAGGCGAGGATTATCCCACCCTACACTACTCACGAGTTTTTCCCACCTAAGAGTTTCTGAATCCATAATAAGGTGGTATGCTTACATTCCTGTTCTTATTTGTTTGTTTTTCTTCGTAAGAACTGTTCCGTTTTTTGTCGCTTGACTTCGACATTTGCCATGCTATTTTCTTTTTTTCATAGGATCCGAAACTGCAACCAATTGAGACTTCTAGGATTGCTTTCACAGTGAAGTCGAGGACGAATGACGCACTCGGGATATTTATACTGGCGTCGGGAGTGGATCCTCATTGGACACTGGTTACCATGGTGGCGGACTCATGGAACTTGTGGTTTTTTTGTGTATTCTTTGTTTAACTTTAAACTTGCTGTTTAATAAAAAGTGAAGAAAGATCTGCATAATCCTCGCCTCCGTGTCCTTAATAGAATTGAAACTTTCCTTCACGATGGCTAGGAAATTTCGCATTTCTCTCACTAGCAAGGCCCTTCCGTCCCTCTTACTTCATTAAGGGTCGACGCCCACTGATGCACCTATTTGTGTCCAGGAGCTCCATATGTGCTCAAACTGGGACAACATCCTGAATTAAATAGTTAGTGTAACCACACTCACAGAGTCCGCGTCATGGCGGATAACATCATCTTCTTCTTCATTGCTACCTGCTAATGGTCTTTCCTCTCCTTGCAAGGCCTCGGCATTGTCAACATGCGTTCTACCCGCCCACCGTTGTCAAGGGAATCAGGAGAGTGTCATGTTGGCATTTGTTCTGTAAATAGTAGAAGAACGGTGATTACTTGCTCACTTTACCATAATAAAAGTAAAAAACTTAAAAAAAAATGTATATGCTTGGATACTTGTTCTACCTATTTCGCTTAATGAGAAAAGAGGTTTCTTTATATATTAAATTGTGGATATCCTGCCATGTTTTTTTAATAGGTGGGGGCTATGCAAACTATGGAAGTATTACAATGCACCTTGTTCTGCTGCCCCAGTAGGCAAGAGCTACTTGTTTTAGCAGTAAATGCTATGCGATTGTTCTTTATGATTTACACTATGAACCAAACGCTCAGGCCAAAACAATGGACAGTATGTTGAGTACTAACTTAGGCATGCTCTTCCTTACTCCCTAGTGAGAGGGTACAAGGTAGTACCTCTACTTAGGAAATTCGGGGCATATTTATACTTTTTGGTGCAAAACTGCACTAGCGCAGTTTTGCACCAAAACGTTTAGCACCGGCTTGCGCCATTTCTGAGCACCAGCTGGGCGCCATATTTATGGAATGGTGCAAGCCAGTGCAAAGGGTGGGCTGACATAAAAAAAATGACGTTAGCTGGGTGGGGCTGGCGGCAAGGGATACGGGGGGTTTGCACCAAAAAATTAAGTTAGGCTGGTTAGAGTAAAAAAAGATGACTCTAACCAGCCTAGGGTCAGTTTCTGATGCAAAACCATCCATACCACATGACTCCTGTCTTAAGAAAGACAGGAGTCATGCCCACCACCCTAATGGCCAGCACAGGGGACCAGTGTCCCCTGAGCATAGCCATTGCACCCTGTGCCATGCAAGGGGCCTCAAATTGGGCCTCCGATGGCACTTTAATTAAACAAATAAATTACCCTACTGACCTGGGATGAAGTCCCTCATCCTCTGGTGTCCCTCTGGTGTGGGTGAGGGTGTTCCTGGGGCTTGTTGAGGGCACCTGTGGACCAATTCCATGGTGTTTAACCATGGAAATGGGTCCACAGGTCCCTTAATGCCTGGTCTGACCCAGGCGTTAAATAATGGTGTAAAGCAAGCTTTGCACTATTATTTAGCCCCTCCTCCCACCCGTGTGACATTTTAGCACGGGAGATAAATGTGGGGCTATGGGGTTAGCACCATTTTTTAGACTGGAACGCATACCTTGCATCTCATTAACTCAAGGTAGGTTCACACTTCACAAAAATGGTGCAAACTACAATATTTTGACGTTAGATGGGTCTAACGTCAAAATATAAATATGGAGTAGGTTTGTGCCGAAATTGTGTAAAGAAATGACTCAAATTCAGTGCAAATGGGGTATAAATATGTCTCTTCATTTCTTATTAATAAAACTGAGAAGCTCATTTCATCATTTCATCATGTATTATCTGATAAGCCCCCCTAAGTAGGAAGTAGGAAGGGGACTGGGCCATTTCAGTTGTCTGATACAACGGTCTGGCCTTTTCAATATCTATGTGTAGGAAAGACAATAACACACTGTGTCCCTCCAGAGTGAAAACATTGTATGCTTTTGTTAACTGTATTCTGTTTATAATTGTATACTATTCCAGGGATGTTTTCATGATGGCCTGTTTTATGCATGGAGAGGCGATATGAGCAGCACTGTTCTTTCTCAAATAATCATCTCTCCACCATGTTCATTTTGCCATCTTAGGTCATTTGTAATATGTCCCTCCTTCAAAAACTGGTCAGTTAGTTTGGTTGTATTTTCCCTGCATCCAACGTTGCTCCGATGTTCACAGATACGTGTCCTGATCTTCATTGTGGTCATGCCCACATAACAGAGATTGAATAGGCAAGTAATCAGATACACCACATTGTCAGAGTTACAGTTCATATGTCTCCTCAGTGTTCAGACCTTTTTGGTCTCTAAGTCCGGCGTCTTACCAGTCAAGGGGCAGACACTACAGTTCCTCCATGCAAAATGACCTGCCACATTGGGTAACCCCCAGTTTCCCCTTATGGTGGTTTTTATATGCCTGTGTTTTCTTGGCCAGGTGATACCAGGCTGTGCCTAAGGCTACTAGACCCTTGAATGGAAAAATAGTTTTTTCTCAATTTAATTTGCCTGTGCTCAATATGCCCCAATGTCTTTTGATGATCTTCTTTACTTGGCTAGAGATGACATTGTAGGTAGTAACACACAAAAGCAGAATTGAGGAGTGGTTCTGTCTATTTTGTCCTAGTAGGGACTCCATATTTTGGTTCCTAGCTCATTTTTGAGCTGTCCTTATGAGCCGATCCAGGTACTGCCGCTCTTGAAGTCTTTTTTTGAGGGTTTTTGCCTGGAGTTTGAAATCAGTTAGTTCACTACAATTCCTCTGCAACCTGAGAAATGGTTCATAGGACAAATTCACCCTCAATGGATGGAATAAAAAATATCAAACCTCAGTAAGGTCCTTTATCTGTTGGTGTCTGAAAGGTCTTAGTATGCAACCTGCCTTCTTCTGCAAAGATTGTTACATCTAAAAATGTAATAGACTCTTTGCTCAGTGTATGTGTGAACCTGAGGTTATGATCACAAGAGCGGATCCATGTTGGCTGGTTTTATAATGAATCTTGTTAGAAATGGGGTCTTTGGTTGGCAGTCAGGTTACCCCCGTCTAAGCAAGGATCCTTACACTAGTCAGGGCAAAGGAGAAACACACATGTTTAACCCCCGCTCACCCCTTTGGTAGCTTGGCACGAGCAGGCAGTCTTAACTCAGAAGTAATGTATAAGGTATTTGTACCAAAACACACAGTAATACAGTGAAAACACTACAAAATGGACACCACACCAGTTTAGAACAATAGGCAATATTTATCTAAATGAAACAAGACCAAAACGACAAAAATCCAACATACACAAGTTTAAATATGAATTTTTCAAAAGAATAAGAATCTTACTCCATAGAAAAGAATGGAAACTATGATTTTGCACAAAGTACCTGGTTAGCGTCGAGCGAGCGTGCATCAAAAAAAGAAGGCCGTGTGTCGTTTCTTCTCCTGTTGGGTCAGCTATGCATAATTTTTCTCCCTCAGGAGAGAGTGATGCGTTGATTTCTAGACAGTGTACCTCAGATCTGCGTGGAGTTGGGATGACTTTGATGCCCAGGGACGATGCATAGAAAATCCAGTTGCACGGTGTTAGAAAACTGCGTTGCATGGGGCTTGCGTCATTATCAGCAGCCACAAGCAGGGGTTGTGCATCGTTTCTCCAGCTGTGATGCGTCGATCTTCCGGCCGCGATGCACGTGGAGCATCGATTTTAGCTAAGAAGCCGGTAGCGCGCCGTTTATCAGCCACGTTGCAGATGGTGCATCTAAAATTTTCCCGTACAGCATTCTGTGCGTGGATTTTCAGCTCTTGCTCTGCCAACCTCACCTTTCAAGTGCCCAGGGACTGGGCATCACTTGGCATGGCAGGAGTCTCAGCATAGAGTCCAGGTGCTGGCAGAGGAGTCTTTGATGATGAAGCTCTTGAAGACTCTTCACAAGCAGGAATATATCACAAAGTCCAGTTTTTGCGCCCCTTCATAGGGAGACGCACCAACTGCAGGATAGCCCAACAAAGCACAGTCACAGGCAGGGGCAGCACTTCTCCTCAGCTCTTCTCATTGACAGAGGTTCTCTTGGTTCCAGAAGTGATCTCATTTTCAGGGTTTTTGAGTCCAATACTTATACCCCTTTCTGCCTTTGAAGTAGGCATACTTCAAAGGAAAGTCTCTGTTGTTAACAAGATCCTGCCTTGCCCAGGCCAGGCCCCAGACACACACCAGGTGGTTGGAGACTACATTGTGACAGGGCAGGCATAGCCCATTCAGGTGTAAGTGACCACTCCTCCCTCCACTCTAGCACAGATGGCTCATCAGGATATGCAGGCTATACCCTAGCTCCCTTTGTCTAGAGGGGATTTACAAACAGGCCAACTGTCAAACTGACCCAGAGAGGGAATCCACAAACAGGCAGAGTCACAGAAAGGTAAAAGCAAGAAAATGCCTACTTTCTAAAAGCAGCATTTTCAAACTAACAATCTAAAAAACAACTTTACTAAAAGATGTATTTTTAAATTGTGAGTTCAGAGACCCCAAACTCCATATTTCTATCTGTGCTCGAAGGGAAACTACACTTTAATGATATTTAAAGGCAGGCAGCCCCCATGTTAACCTATGAGAGAGATAGTTGCAACAGTGAAGACAGAATTTAGCAGTATTTCATTGCTAGGACATGTAACATACATCAGTACATGTCCCACCTTTAACATATACAGAACCCTGTCCATGGGGCTACCTAGGGCCTTCCTTAAGGGTGACTTACATGTATGCCTACCATTACCATTTATTTATTTAATTGTTATTAACCTATCCGGCCTTAACAATAATCACACTTACATGTATGAAAAGGGAAGTGTTAGGCCTGGCAAGTGGGGACACTTGCCAAGTCGAATTGGCAGGTAAAAAATGCAAACACAGACACTGCAGTGGCAGGTCTGAGACATGTTTACAGGGCTACTTATGTGGGTGGAACAACCAGTGCTGCGGCCTACTAGTAGCTTTTGATTTACAGGCCCTGGGCACCTCTAGTGCACTCTACTAGGGACTTGCTAGTAAATAAAATATGCCAATCATGGATAGCCAATTACACATACATTTTACATAGGAGCACTTGCACTTTAGCAATGGTTAGCAGTGGTAAAGTGCTCAGAGTATCAAAAACAGCAAAAACAGAGTCCAGCACACATTAACAACCTGGGAAGCAGAGGCAACCATTTAGGGGGAGACCACGCCAAGGATTCCAAGTCTAACAATTCTCTTATTCTTTTTGAGTTCATCTGAAGCCACATTCTCCTCCTGGCTCGTGTTCTGACAAACCTCTGTATGTATCACATTTGTTGTCTCAACTTCATTATACACTGCCTGCTCAAATTATAGTATCTCAAAAGGAATAGTGCTGGGGAGGGAAAAGGGTAGATCTTACTCATAAATCTGTATCACCTGCTTCAATTTTCTAAAATAACTCTGCCCACTCACAGTGTAATGGAAACTTATCCAGGCACTCTGTGGGTAAAAAACCTAGCACTTTATTCAGAACTCATTGTTGTAGTTCTGCAGTGTTATGGATGAAAGGTTTGTTACAATCTCATTCCCCGGCTTGTGCTTAGGGCTGGTTCATTTGTCATACTCCTTGTGTGCATCCCGGTTGTTTGATCCTCCCAGTGTACCTAATTCCCTTTCTTCTTCTTCCCCTACTTCTGCTACCCCTCGATAAAAAAGGAAATCTCTGATAGAGACAAAACATGGTGGTGGGCCTGGTGGGAAAGGAAGACCGCACCCAAAGAATTGATGAGGTTGGGGTGTAGGATAATACTGTTATTGTTGGTTATGTCAGAGGTTAATAGAATTATGGGGAAAGTTACTGTCAAGCATACAGGCTTCACATGGAGCTATGGTATCCCCCGACATAAGCTTCAATCTTAATCTGGGCAGTTCAAGGTATTTGGGTGTTAAACCAAGAGGCGCTCATACCTGCTGGTTCATTTGGCTAATAATAGTATAGTCCATGATTACAACTCATAGGAAATAAAGAGAACCTTCAGAATTTAAAGTGAGGCTCGCTAAGCTAAACATGGTCAACACTAAAGAAAATCATTATGTCAAAAGGATGACGGGGGGAGTTCCTTAAGATTTGGAAATACTTCATGCACATAAAGAACTTGGTGACCTGATGAGTATAGTATGTTTTCACAATTAGTTATGAAATTTTCCCTATTACCTGGAAGTATTCCACACTAATTATGAACTTGATGAATTGTTTGCTTTAATAAGTCTTACCATTAATTCAATCAGTTATGAAATATTATTATGTCTTATTTTAAAATGGATGTCGCATCATTACTTGTGTTCATCAAGAAACCATGAAAATGATAAAATAATAAAAGACCTATTCAAAATGAATGGAGCCCAAATGAATTGTACAGCCTTAGAATCACTACGCATCAGCTAATGTTGTCTGTGTCATATCAGCCAATAGGCCTACCTGTGAGTTGAGTCAGATATGCATTGTGCACAACATACACAAAGCTCCTTTCACTAGCTCTCGGCAGGCAGTTGACCTTATACTACACGATGGGCACTGGAGGTTGTGACACAGCGATCAACTTCCATGTAACTGCATTGAATGAGGTCCCATTTGGCAGTACCACAACACAGCACAGTTTGAAGGCCAGAAGTTTAAAAAAATGAAGTCAATGAATTCACTGAGGAATTTCACAGATAAAACCAATATTCCTACCAATATTATCAATAGTCACCAATCAGACTGTGGGGGGGAGTTCCTTCTATTATTTTATGTGACCAGACTGAAGGAGCAGCTAAGGCTGCAAGTTGATATGGTTGGCCAATGGGTGTAGATTTGGCCACAACAGAAAATATAGGATTTTGCAAAAATTATAGAATTCAGTTCAGTGAAATGACAGTTAGGCACAGTCAATGACTGAAGCTAAATTCAAAGCTGGTTGTATGTAAAAAATCAAGCGACCAAATATCATTACACCTTATTATCATGACTAGAATATTGTCAAATATTACAATAGTGACAATATTGTGAATGTAATCTTGTAGAGGTAGTATAGATATTTACTCAGAATTCTGGTGCAATACCTTTGAGCACTTGATCATGACTGAGGCTGAGACCCAGATTTAAAAAGGGCCTGCATTGTCCTTGTGTTACGCAAGTCAATGCAAGGCAACACGAGTCCTTAATTGATATTCAGTAAGCCACACGAGTCCATTTGCAACGCCATGTGTGACGTTGTAAAAAAATGTAACGCAACACAGCACCTTGTGCAATGTTGCAATACATTTTGTTGTGGTAGGCATTCCATAGGAGGAGCATGGGCGTTTTCGTGCATTCACACATGTAGTGTGATGCAATCCCAGATTTACTAATATCAGAAAACCTGGGATTGCACCAAAATGATGTGCCTCTCGAGGACAGTATAACAAGGAGAAATATTCATATTTCTCCTCGTTACTTTCTCTTACTTTGCATGATGCTTTCCTCCACAAAAATAATCCTTCTTATAATGCAGACACCCTTGCACCATGGCGAAAGGGTGTTTGCATTCTGGCTAAGAAGCACACAGTGAACCAGCACAAGGAAAGTGCAGAATTGGGTCATAAGTTAGTAGATATGGGATATCTCTGTTCTGGCAGCTTATGCAACGCTGCACAGCAAGTTCCCTTGCTGCCCTGCTTTATGTGAAACTTTAGTAAATATGGCCCGTAGTATACAAAAGTCAGCAAAAAATGAGGGCAACGTAGGGAGTAATACTGTATGATAGGCGAAGCACCTTCGCTTGCTACATTGTATTCAAAGGCAAAATGGGCTTCGCAATGCTGTGGGAATGTTTATGGTAAGCTATTTTTGAGAGCCTCCCAATCCATATCTTTACTGTAGAACATGAACAGCTGATTGGTTTCATTGGACACCCTATTGTTTTCAGTGTACAAATAGATGTGGTTGCCCTTTTCACATTTCTGTGTTAGGTGGTCATTTGCATTTGCCGGTATGTTTTGTTCTTCTTGGATATCTTTTTGCATCAACAGCATTCCATTTTTCAGTAAATTATTTTAGTTTTGTTAGGGCGTGGCTTCGGGCGTCAAGATGGCGGTCGCACTCTGAGAGTGCTCTGGACCCCTCCGTCATCCGCCCATAGCTAACGCGGTTTTGCCGAGCGAGGGATGCCGCTTCGACTCTCCCCGTGATCCCTGGATCCCGAGGAGCCGGTGGGGTAGCGAAAGGCAGGCTCCGATCTGCCGCCGCGGGCCGACCGGCTCCGAGGGGAAAGAAAAATAAAATGGCGGCTGGGACAGGGTCTCCGTGGCTGATTCGGCGCTGTTGCCCTTACTGATGCTGCGGCCCCTCGGGCCCTGGAGAGCGCTGGGTCGTGCTCCGCGTGTGGAGCCCCGTGGACGGAAGAGACGGCCCTGTCCCGGCCTGAGAAAAAGGCCCTACGTTAGCGGGGCCGCCCCTGGGTGCCCGCGCGGAGGCGCTGGAGTGGGGGACCCGCGGGGCCCCGCCGGACCGGAAGTACGCCGGGGGTCCGGGAGGGCATTGGGACCGCGCCCCGCACGCGGAGCCCCGCGGACTGAGGGGACGACGACAGCTCGGGGGAGAGGCCCTGCGGCGAGAGGGCGGCCCCGGGGTGCCCACACAGAGACGATCGACGGGGAGGCTCTGCGGTCACCCGCCGGACGGGGGACGCACCGGGAACCCTGGAGAGCACTGGGGCGCGAAGTCCCACGGATTGGAGGAGGCAACGCCGCCCCGGCCCAAGAAGAGGGGCCCTGCGCCGGCGGGACTGCCTCCGGGCGCCCAGCTGAACTGTCGGTGGAGAGGACCCACGGAACCCCACTGAAGGGAGGCGGGACGCTGTTGGCACGAGGAGGAACAGCGTGACAGTGGTATGGAGGATGCCCACCCGCGGCTCCCATTCCCTCCCTCCACCCTGGTGCCTTGATTGTCTTGGGGTGGGGGCCGGGAGCGTGTGGCATGCCTGAGTCGTTCGGGGGATCAGAGGTGACCCCATATATTCTTCAAGCAGCTATCGACAAGCGGGCCGGTGGGCCAATCTCACCCTCCCCGACGAGGCCGCTGACCTGAATGGCCCGACCACCAACGCGACTAAAAACAGGCCGTGAACCTGGGACACTGCGACATCCAGGGAGACTGGATCTGAGCCACCCCGTGGATTCCCAATCATAACAAGTGAACCAAGGCCCAAGATTTAAATCAAAACACGGCAAGACTCCCCCCCCCCTGCGCCACGATGGGGAGAGACAAGGCGAACAAACAACCTCCACCCTCTCAGCAAAAGATCGACCAGTTCACGACGCCGACAGGACAGCGGGGAGAGGGGGACACGGCTAGTGGGGGCCCGGCGCCGGACGGAGTGAGCGCCATCCTCCAGGCCATCCAAACTTCGCAATCCGCTGTAGAGACCAAAATCGGGGAAGTACAGGAGGATGTGGGCCTTGTTAGGCAGGACCTCAGAAACGCAGTGAACCGGATCACTGAGGTCGAGGCCAGAGTCTCCCAGACTGAAAGCGACCTATCCGACCTTAAAGCCAAGGTAACCCAGCTGATGACTCGATCCGGAGAGTTGCACCGCCGCACTGAGGACGCGGAGAACCGGTCAAGACGCAACAACCTGCGCTTCATTGGTTTTCCAGAGGGCATAGAGGACGGCGGGGCCTCAGAATTCCTAGAGAATTGGATCAAGACCTGGATGCCGGAACAGTCCCTCTCGCCCTGGTTTGTGGTTGAGCGAGCCCACAGGGCACTTGCCCCTCGTCCCCCTCCGGGCGGCCCAAAACACCCGATGATTGCTCGCTTCCTCAACTTTAAAGACAGAGATAGTATCCTCAAGGAGGCTAGGCGTCTGGAAGACCTCCAATGGGAAAACCACAGGATCCTAATCTTCCCGGACTACACCCGTGAGGTCCAGACTCGCCGTCGTTCATATGAGCAGGTTAAACAAAAACTTAGAGCAATGCAGCTCTCTTACATGCTCCTCTTCCCCGCAAGACTCAAAGTCCTCTTGGCCGGGAAAGCTCACTTTTTTGAAACACCTGAAGAGGCATGGGACTGGCTGACAGAGTTGGGCGTCGGAGCCCGGAGGGGCCCCCCGGGTCCTACTGAAAAGATCTCCCGGATGGGACCCCCCCTCCCGGAGGGACCCCGGAGGAGCCGGAGACGTACCAGGTCCCGGAGGGGGGGGATAAAAGGAAAAGATCCAGACACTCTGGTGGACAATGAGACGGCCCGGAACTTAGACTCACAGACCGAGGGAAGTGCGGACCCTCCCGAGCCTCGGGCCTCGGCCCAGGCGATGGACGACGGACGCTTGAGCCAGTCCCCGGCACTTGATTAATACTGACAATGAAACATACTTGATCCCTGCTGGGGGACCCCCGGGGGGCGACCCGGGTTGTTCAACCTTTAAGACGCAGGCCCCTAGGGGACCGTCGTTGGTCACGCTGTGCCCCTCTGACGTACAGCACCTTACCTCGGCACACGGCCGCTAATTGCAGTTGATCCGGTTAAATGGAGGGGTCCACCACTCCACCCCAATGATAGTCACTCTGGCTATCTGGTTCTGGTTGGGTATGTGGGCGACAGATGCTTCCGGGGTGGGAGTATGGGGAGGGGGGCAGTTAGGGGGGGGGGGTTTGAAACCAGTTTAAAGCGTAACGAGTCGCTTAATCTCGTTTGTTATTTTAATATCTCACTGTTAAGTTCAAAACAGCCGTCCCTAGATCCACAACCAGACACTCAATTTGGTACAATACTCATGCAATCCACGATTGGCATGCACTGACACAGGTCCTCTCCTGGAACGTAAATGGCCTGCTAGACAAGATCAAAAGGTCAGCAGTATTTAGCACTCTTTGCAGATATTCTCCCTCTGTGGTTTTTTTGCAAGAAACTCACCTCCTCGGGACTAGGTGCCCCATGCTTATGCGAGGAGGTTATGATAGAATATACCATGCGGGCTTCTCTAGAGGCTCCAGGGGTGTGGCCATCCTACTCCACCGCTCCCTACCCATGGTGATTACAGGCACACAATCCGATCCACAGGACAGATTCGTAGTGGCCACAGGGACGCTCCATGGGTCGCCAATAAACCTTGTCTGTGTGTACGCCCCTCCGGCGGGACTGGACCCCTTCCTACTCTCGCTCCGACGCGTGGCGGCGGAGCTCCCCCAGGGGGCCACCCTGTTGGGAGGAGACTTCAATGCCGTTCTCGACCCCACCCTGGATGTGTCTGGCGGGGCCACTGCCAGTAGATCCAATAGGGCTTCGGCCCTCAACAGCTGGACCGAGAGCCTAGGCCTATGTGACGTATGGAGAACCTGGCACCCCAGGGAGCGGCAATACACGCACACATCAGCTGCCCACCAAACGCAATCCAGAATAGATCTTATATTCATGCCCGCCACTGACCTCCCGAGCGTTACGGGGGCAGAGATACTCCCTCGTGGAGTCTCAGATCATGCTCCAGTACGTGTTCGTTTGGGCGGAACAGACCCCTCCAGGCGCCCGGTGTGGCGACTGAATGCCTGGTATTTGCAGGACGAAGACTATGCCCACGAGGTCACGACTCACCTTATCCAATACTTCGATCTGAATACGGGATCAGTCCAGTCTCCGGGAACACTATGGGCAGCATGTAAGGCCACCCTTAGAGGGCAAGCTAAACACCTCCTCCGTTCCCGCAAAAGGGATCGAAATTCTCAGGTCTCCAAGCTGGAGGCCAAGGCCTTAAGGCTGGAGTGCCAACAAGCGACCTTGCCGTCTGCCTCTACCTTGAGACAACTGACCTTAGTCAGAGGCGAAATCAAACACATAATACTAGAATCGGCTAAACATATCTGGAGAGCTTCCACTGCCCGAATATATGACTGGGGAGACAAAAATGGGAAGCTCTTGCATTGGTTGGCCACCCGTCCTCTGGCCAACAGAGTTATCCCAGAGATTTTAGATGCCTCGGGCACCCTCACCAAAACACCTATTGATATTGCGCAGAGTTTTGCCTCATATTATGCCAGCCTATATGCGAGGCACCCCCGCCCGATCATTGAGAGAGATGCTCCCCTTCTAAACGACATTACCCTTCCTAGGGTCCCCTCGGAGACAAGAGACAGGCTGGACGAAACTATTAGCCTCGAAGAAATCACCAACGCGATCTCCAGCCTGGCATCGGGTAAGACCCCTGGTCCTGACGGGTTCCCAGCAGAGTTATACAAGAAATGCAGTGACATTCTGGGTCCACACCTTCTTAACATGTACGAGGAGGCTGAGAGACTGGGCCGCTTCCCTGTTGGGATCGATCAAGCCACGATTGTAGTGATCCCCAAAACCCAACCACCATCACGACACTGTTCGGCGTACCGGCCCATCTCACTCTTAAACACTGAGGTCAAGGTGCTCTCTTCGATCCTTGCCTCTAGATTGAAAACAGTAATGCCCACTCTGGTGCATCCTGACCAATGTGGCTTTATGCCCACCCGCAGCACCAGACACTGCATCAGGCGGCTACATCTGGCCCTGGCCCACCACAAGACCGTGTCGCACAAACCCTTGGCACTACTCCTACTCGATTTCGAGAAAGCCTTTGATACGGTGGACTGGTCTTACCTCGAACAGGTTCTGCAAAGAAACCGGCTCGGCCCCAAATTTCGAAGCCTAGTGAGACTCCTATATTCCAGGCCGACAGCCCGAGTTCAGGTGAACGGGGTGGTTTCCGATCCATTCCCCATTGGCCGTGGAACCCGACAGGGATGCCCACTATCTCCCCTGCTCTTCGCATTGATAATAGAACCCTTAGCGATAATACTCCGAGGAGACCCATTGATCGAGGGCTGGTCCTGGCCCACCTGCTTAGAGGATCGCGTGGCGTTATACGCAGATGATGTCCTCCTATATATTTCCAACCCGGCCAAAAGCGGCCCCCGCGTACTGGAAATCCTAGGCCTCTTTGCGGAGGCCTCGGGATTGATCCTAAATCCCACCAAGTCCCTATTGGTCCCCCTGCACAGCTCTAGGGACTGTGTGGACTGGCAGCGAAACATCCCAGTACGAAGAAACAGTTTTAAGTACTTGGGAATACACATCTCACTCCTCCCCGAATTGTCATGGGAACTCAACATTACGCAGTTAACTAGGAAAATCAAGATTGATCTTCTGCGCTGGAAGACCCTCCCCCTTAATTTGCTCGGCAAAATAGCGCTCTACAAGATGATGATCCTCCCTAGGCTCCTCTACTTATTGCAAAATTTTCCGTTCCCTATACCCATAAAATGGTTCAGGGAAATGGATTCACTGGCGCGCCAATTTATATGGAGCGGAGCTCGCTCACGACTGGCGCTCAAAACTTGCCAAAGAGATGTACACGAGGGGGGCTTAGGCATGTCCAATGTCCACTTTTACTATCTTGCGACGCAGCTGCTTGTAATTAACGACTGGGTGGGGGGTGGGTGGTAAGACCCGGCATACCGGTTGGAACTTCAGTCCATGGGCTACCCTCGGATCTTTGGCACCCTCTACGGAGGTCCAATCTCTCAAGAAGTCCCGGACGTAACTAAGGTGATTTTACAGGGATGGCGGACTGCTCAGAGGTTGACGGGGTGGCAGGGGCGTCTCACCCAACAGACCCCGCTATGGCATGGGAGATACTTGGCGCAGGTGGCGGGCTTGGAGGGTTTTCGAAACTGGGACAATATAGGTATCTCTACTCTGGGGGACGTCTGGAGAGGGTCGTATATGCGATCCTTTGAGGATCTCCAAAAAAAATTCTCCCTGAATAAGACACAGTTCCACAGATATCTCCAGCTCCGACACGCCCTACTAGCACATGTCCAAATGGGAGAAGACATACCCGAGCATAGTCCTATGGAGGCCGGGGTGCTGATGGGGGACCTGGGTAAGGGAGGTGTTTCCCAGATATACCGTGCCCTGGTCGCCGGCACCCCGGGTTCTCTGGGGGAGCTCCTCCGAAGGTGGGAGGGATGGGCGGGCCCCATGGAGGGGATGGACTGGGACGAAGCATTGATGGCCCCACGCGCCCTAGCGATGGCCACACGCCTTCGATTGATACAAGCATATTACCTTCACACAGCCTATCTCACTCCCATCAAACTACACAGAGCGGCCTTACGCCCCACAGCGGAATGCCCTCGCTGCAGAAACCCCACAGCCGACTTTTTCCACATGGTATGGACCTGTCCAGTCATAGTGACATACTGGGAAGCTGTTTTGCAGGAAATCTCCGAGGTCCTACAGGAAGACATAGAGAGGAGACCTCTGCCCCTCCTTCTGGGGATCATGGGCGACACTGGGTTGAGGAGACCGGACCGAGTTTTCCTTGGGGTGGCGTGCCTGGTAGCCAAGAGGGATATTGTGGCGGGCTGGAAGGCTATAGGTGCCCCAACACTGACTAAATGGAGAAGAGGGGTAGACTGGTGTGCGCAGAATGAAAAACTTGTATATGAGGCCAGAGGCTGTCCAAACAAATATGATAAGATATGGGGGAAGTGGGAGGCTGCCGCAGGTCCTTAGATTAAACAAAGTATAGCCACCAATCATATTGTACTGTCTGGGAGCATGGGCTCGGCTGTTGTTAGATGCACGTTGGCATCTTGTTCTATGTTTGTACCATTGTATTTACCCTTTTCTTTTCTCTTTGCAAAATAAAAAAAGTCTTTATCAAAAAAAAAAATATTTTAGTTTTGTTAGTATTAGATTTAACTTGTTGATAGTTGCCTTCCCAGTAAATATATGTGTTTTCATATGCTCTTGTGATGCCATGGTGTATGGTTTGACCACTTTGGGATATATGGTGATAGAAGACCTACTTGAGTTGAAATCCTGAAAGGGGTCAAGAACAGAGTTAAGGGCATTTTGGAACAGTATTTGTGTGAAGCTTTTAGTGGACTATATTGTACCAAGACTAGAAAGCATTACTTCAACATTATGGTGTTTATATCACACGAAACATGTGAAAGACAAACAAGAAATTAAGGACCAAGCAGGGGCAAAGATGTCAGTTTGCAGGTTTTGGGCAACTGCCGAGCCCAGTGTGAGGCTGAAATTCACATTATATTTATTACATATCACTCGAGGATAACCTGGTATTGTTCTAATATAGGTGTCCTTCACAAAGACATCACACTGGTCCCTGAGAATATTGGTTCACAGGAATGGTAGCACCCTCCCCAGGGATCCAGATCCCAAACACGTCTCGACACAATCACATGCACCATCCATCACCGTAGCAGGAATAATGAGAGTTATTTTCCGGTCACAGGATGTCCCTCCTTCGCTTGCTGCAATGCTTTGGTCAGAAACAACCCAGTTTCGTGGGTCTTTCGACAGGTGAAAGTTTGCGACAGCAAAGTTGGGAAGGTACTCTGACTTTGTCAAAGCAAAGTTTCCAAATTACTCTTAGTTTACATACTAAGGTTTTATCTTCAACTGGCTATAAGGCTCTCCTTACGAGTGGACAGTATTTACAGGTCCATTAGAACAAAGAGATCCGCAGGAACACAGGTGAATTTTAACAAAATCTCTCAGTAAAAGTACAGAGGCAAACGAGGAACTACTCTAGAATTTGACCAGTAATTACCAATTTCCTGGCAATTCCTCATTTTTTAATGAACCCTCAGGGTACAATTTGTAATGGACAGGATTATTCTCACTTCCGACTCAGTAACTCTGTGGGTCGTGAAAATTCACCCTATTTATGGGAGCACTCATAACGAGAACCAAAATGCATTGAGTAGTACATTCCTGCTGCCTGCACAAGCAGTGTGGTTGTGGGGGATTACAGAAGGCGTGAAGGTGGAAGAACGGTGGGTAAGTTCCACAGGACAAATGCCAACGGGGTTGTTGCAGGTACAGATATGGCTGAGACAGGTGATCCACCAAGTCCAGTGGTTTATTTGCAATATTTTTGGTTACTTGGTATGTGAACATGGGAAGGTACATCTAGTGAAACTGAATAGTCTTTAAGGTAAGATACCGTAATATCATAGATTTCATTTTGTTCCTCAAAAGGCAGCCATAATTAGCCAGAATAATGACTACTAAAATATTATCAAAGTAATTATGTAGAGGTAAGTATAGGTTTTCTCTACTCAAACACCCATAAATGTACATTGACAATGCATATATTTTCATAATAGGTAAATGTGGACATAAGAATATTAAATCTATACTTATATATGTATACATGCTGTGATTATGTTTTGGTTGACAATATTTGACCTCAGTATTTGTGTAGAGGAATAGTAAATTCAATAATATTCCTACTTACAAATGTATGCCATACTTGTCTGCACTTCCAGATGCCTCACTTACAAAAATGAGATGGGGGGGGGGTGCCCAGTGACCTCATGAGTGGAGGTACAGTTTGTTGGGGGGGGGTAATGTTTGCTGTCTAGTGAACTGGCAGAATGAGGAACAATTTGTTCTAGTAAGTTACTAATTGTGCACTATTTCAGTGCTTTTTGCAACAGGCTGACTTTTCAGTTATGACCGGTTTTATGGGGTGGGAGATCTTCGAGTCAGGCTACGTGAATTCAGAGTTAGACTTAGAGCAAGAAATAAAATATAAATTCCTTCCTTACCTAATACTGGGAACAGATGATCTTTTATTTTTTGTAGGGAAGCATTCACTTGATTATGTTATGTTGTGCCGTGCTGTGCTGTACTTTGCAAAACCTGTGCTACGCCATGCTCTACTGTGCAATGTTATATAATTTTATGTTATACTGTGTAGTGATGCATTGTGTTGATTTGTGGTTTGCTGTGCCGGGTGGTTCTACTTTAATTGAAGATCTACAAATGTAGTATGTGTGTGACACAGAATGGGACAAGAGAGGTATAATTGCTGGTTTCCCGTCATTCTTGGCTTCTAAGCAAGGATATTGTGCTCGGTGTGTGGGACTGATAGGAGCAGAGGGTCTCACTCTCGTTACTCGGCAAAAAAGAAACTCTTAAAAACTGGGCAACATTTTTCAAGTTTCACTAACAAAAATAAATCTAATTTACGCTAATTTCATTACTCTACCTAATTGCATCTAGTCACTATGTGGGGTAGGCACGGAACTATTCCCTCATTTACAATAGAACTGAATCTTCTGTCATAAAAAGATTCGTTTAGCACATCAATCAATAATGCGTGCATGAACAGGCATTTTTAAAAAATGTAATTAAAGAATGAATATAAATGCTATAACAGCTATAAACATGTGCTGGTAAATAATGTTTGCATATATAAACGTTTGCCTCTTACTACTTTCTAGCATAAAGATGAACACTTCAAATATGAATAAACATATATTTATAAACGATCGGCAAACAACACACTTAAAATAACACACAAAGTACACCCCCAGGTCAGCGTGGGCGATGCTCACCCTTTGGCAGACTCGGTTTTGACAAGCAACGGACAAGTTGGGTTCAATGTAATAGCTTTCCAAAAGTCATGGGAAAATGGATGGGCCGAACTAGGATCGCATTGTGAACTACATTCTGGCTCCTCCTGGTCCCAGGGAAGGCATGCCATGGTGCAAGTGATTGAACCTGTTGATGTTAGTTGTAATGTGAGCTCAAACAGAAACCCATCCTAACCTTCTTGAGGCAGAACAAAAATTGTATGGTTGTGCCAAAACGTTTGCACATCTATTGAATACATACTAGTTAGGGTGGATAGAGACCACTGAAGAAATTTGAGTTTTCTGAAAATCGTGCATGCCTGGTACCAAGCCCCATACCACCAAGAGCAACTACATCCAAGCCCTTTGGTAAAACTCATACAATGAAGTGACCAGTGAATTTCTGTTTCTGTCTTATGAGGGCTACATTCAAGACTCTCTGTACAATATAGAGATGTTGCATATTGGTTTCGCTGGACTTACCTGGAGCAGATAGCCTTGATGAAGTCTCAATGACGAAACACTTGTCGTCTGCCTTTGGAAGTGATACTGCTCTGTTCTAAAAAGATTAGTAAGAAGAATAAAGCCAAATAAATGATCCCAAGACTGTTGCCTTTCTCGACCAACAATGTACCATGATTGTTTGATAACAGTGGGACTCATATAACTGTTTCGGTACTTCTTCTATACAGTAACCTTTTTGAGGTGAGAAGTTCAGAGGAGTGCACTCCTGCCTAGCTACCTTCTGACAGTGCAGAGGCTGGTAGACTACAGTCCTACTCCAACCTGTCTTGTCTACAACCTGGTGGTGAACACTAAGGGAGACAAACCTAATTCCTCAAGCAACAAGGAATGTTGGATTTTTACCTTACCTGGGATAGAGCGTGAAATGGATGGCAACCTGTGCTATTCTGGGCAATGTGCAAAGACTGTTAATGGGAAGGCTGCCCTTTGAATGTTGTGATTTCTGACAACATTTCTGCAAAATAAATATTTTGCGAGGTATTTTTACTTCAGAATAATTTTTTAGGTTGATTTGCCTATAAAAGATGTTCTGTGTGGATCTTGTTCGTCTGCCATGATTTTTATTTCTGCTTTCATTTATATTTTGTCAAGCAAAGTGTCTAAATGCTTAGGAAAAAGGTATATACCTTTTCAAAAACCAGTTTTGCAAATGTTGCACACCCTTATTGTTTTCCATAACAATGCTGATTTTTTTTTAAATGTATATTTAGCTAGAGATTCTTCCAGTAGCTCTGGCTAGATTTGACTTATGCTCTTTCAAAGCCAAATGAGTCAGGAGATATTCATAACCATTATTTTTTACTAGGCATGCAGTTTTTTGCAGGAGGCAAGAGCAATCAGTAGAGACAAGAAAAATCAGAAACGTGCATTGTTCATAGAGGAGTCCTTTCTGAAATTATTTTATAATTTCTTATATGTAAATCGGTGTATAATCCCCCAATTGGCATTACAAGAACAATGTTGCACCATATGTATACACAGAATGATATACATGGGCAATAGATGACCTAAATCATGATTTGGCCTAAATCATGATTTAACACATACCACACCAGTATCTATCTATCTATCTATCTATCTATCTATCTATCTATCTATCTATCTATCTATCTATCTATCTATCTATCTATCTATCTATCTATTCGTCTGTTTATCTATGTAAACTATGTAAGTGTTGTACAACGTAGTTGCATTCATGTTATCACCCTCAGCAGGATAGAAAGCTTAGCATTCCATTACACATTGGGCGTAATTCCTAATGGGTCTGGTAAATGGGATTACCAGACCAACTGGGAGTCACAGTAATACAGTAAACCTGCAGGTCCGGATAGATTTCCCCATGGGATCCAGTTCAAAGCAGCTAAGTCTCCAGTGTGAAACACAGGCATGGTTGAGGATTTACTGAGAGGGAAATAAGATGTTTAAATCTAATTCTCACAATAATTCCATATTTCTTAGTATCACCTCGGAGTCCAACTTGCAATGTCACAATTTGTCCAAAATCCTGAGAAGAAGCAGGGGAATGAGGGTTCAAAATGTTTAAACGCCAACAAGGGACCACTGATATTGAGGGCTTTATATTCTCAATTATACATAAGCAGTAATGGAACATGCACCAAAAATTAGCATATGTCCCAATTACCTACCTCTCTGAACTTTCACACTCTGGGGCACCTATCTGCGCCCATACCTGCTAGTGTCCCTTCTGTTTAGAACTGCCATTGAACTGATGGTGTTCCAGATTAAAAATCCTCATGCACCCTTAGTACTTCGAACCTAGGACCACTGTCACTTACAAAGCGGCTCTACACAAGCATGCAAGAGTTCGGGAGGCGAAAAAATATATATGCCACAACAAGACATCTTAAATTACCTCTAAGTCCATCGTCCTTGCCCAAATCATTACTTGTGAGGTGCATCCTACCTCAAGAGACAGGAGACAAACAGTAATGCTGAGATGAAAACCCCACCCAGCATCTGGTTGACAAGAAGAACCTAACCACAGCCATCACAACAGAACCCTAAGGACTTCAACCTACAACAATTTTTTCTGGCCCAATCCCCTTTCC
The DNA here is from genome assembly GCF_031143425.1 of Pleurodeles waltl. Taxonomy (NCBI): domain Eukaryota; kingdom Metazoa; phylum Chordata; class Amphibia; order Caudata; family Salamandridae; genus Pleurodeles; species Pleurodeles waltl. The sequence goes on from NC_090449.1 coordinate 604,577,199, forward strand.
TGAACATACTGTAGAAGTTATCTTTGCCCCTGGGATATTCCACAGGGATAGACAACTTACCACTAATCTGTAGTGAGCACAATATCATTACCATCAGGATCAACAGACTATCACAGCAAATAAACAATCCCAGACCTCGTGGCCTGCATCACTACTATTGAAATCACTGCTATCATGAAGGCCATCCACACCCATCCTCAACACCTCCATCAACCGTGCCACATTCCTGTACACCTGGAAACATGCCTTGCTCGAGGAAACATCCACTGACCCAGCCACACATTTTAAGTATAGACTGCCCATTCTGGATCCAGGCCCATCCGCAATACAGAAACAGAAAACATTGCTGCCACAGGTAACATCTGCATGATCATAGCCAGAGGAGAAATAGCAACCTTTATTCTCCTGCACCTCTCTGAAGCATTTGACACAGTCTCACTCCCCATCCTCATCAGGCTACTACATGAGATTTGCATCCAAAGACCAGCTCTTTGCTGGATCTCCTCCTTCTTAACATACACAACACAAGCTGTCAACCTGTGTCTTACTCCTCAGAAGCCCACAAATTAATCTTTAGAGTGCCTCAAGGTTCATCCCTCAACCCCACCATCTTCAAAGCATACATCAGCCCTCTGGACAACTCCATCTGTGCACACAACAGCAACATCCTCTCTTAAACAGATAACAAACAACAAACATCTCCTTCTGAGACAAGACCCCCACCCAACACAAGAAACAAGTTCATCGCTTGCATGACCAATGTCACTAACTGGATGAACACCAACTGTCAAGCTCAACACCAAGACAGAAATAGCCCTCTTCAGCAAGAACACCTCTCCATTAGACTCCAATTGGTGGCCGGCTGAATTCAGACCAACACGAACATCCAGAATCCAGGCCAGGAATCTAGGAATAAACATCAACAGCAAACTGGATGTGTCCACTCAAGTCAACACCGTCACTGAATCCTGCTTCCACACCCTGAAGATGATGGGGAAGATCTTTTAATGGCTTCCAGGCAACATAGAAAAACTGTTACTAACACCATAGGCACTGGAAGTGGGACAACGGCAACACCCTCTACACCAGGGTTACACAGAACTTATTAGAAGACTATAAACCATCAGAATTTGGAAGCCAGACTCATCCTCGACCTCCTACCCAGAACTCACATCACACCACTCCTCAAGAAACTACACTGGTTTGCGATTCACAAATGCGCTCAATTCAAACTGCTCTCATACATTCAAGGAACTACACAACTCAGGCCCACCTACCTGAACAGTTGCATCTCCTTCCATGAACCACCCAGACACCTCTGCTCTGCAGGACTCCTACTCATACATATATAATGCATATACAGAAGCAAATCAGGAGGACAAGTGTTCTTACATCGCTCCTATAGTTTGGAACAACCTCTTGCTCCACATCAGAGCCCCCGCCTCTCTTCTTGAATTCCACAACAAGCTTAAGACATTTCAAGTAACCAACCTACCAAGGGCATGGTTAGGAACACACACCCCGTTAGTGCCAGGATACCCAATGCGGGTGATAGTGTGCTTTACAAATGCACATAAAAAAACAACCTCAACAATAAACACTTCAAAGAGAGCAACAACCACCAACAATAAACACTCATACAGACAATGGAAAACAGTCAACTCCAATCCCAACGGGACCCCAAAAAATATGAAACCTCCAACCCATACACATCTACAACTGGGTATCCACTGCGTGGGACAGCCAAATACTGAGAGAAACCACATCCATAGTTAACCACACAAAGAAAACCACATGGATTAATGAGAACTATCAACAGAGTGAAAACACAAATCATCATACTGCAATGTAAGTGAAGAAAATCAAGAGATGAAAAAGATAAATGGCCTGATTTAGACTGAGACTTACCTGCTAGTGTCCATTAAAAAGGCGGAGAACATTAACTCCTCTATCCCAACTGAAGTCCATCTATCAAATTTAGAGATGATGGCTGGGCCAGCAGTCATCTCTCTACTTTGAAAGAAACCCCCATTATGGTGGTTTAACTGCAAGATACAAAAGCTTGTAAACTTTTTTTGTTTTGAGAAACAAACTCCCAAAACTTGAGTTTGTTATTGAAAAATTAAAAAAACAAATGACCCCGACCCCAGGTAAGAGAGTCATTGTTTGTTTTTCTTTCTGTCCCTCACCACCAGGTTTTACCTGGCAGTAAGGGGCAGAAAAAGGACATTACACCATTTACCCTAAGTAGGGTAGGTTTGTAATGCCCTTCCTCTGATGACACCTTTTGGGCATCGGAGGAGCTTTTTATAGACGGAGTTAATGGGGACTCTTAATAAAGTCTTAGGGCCCGTCTGTCTCTAATTGAGCCACATGGCCTGAGAGTTTGGAGTACAAGATACTCTATTGCTTTTGAGATTGAGTATCCTTTCCGCCAAACACCATATCAGGCTTTGAATGGAAGAGGATACATTAAAACTACAAAACAAAACATCACTATTCAAGACATGAAATTGAAGCTAACTCTCCACTTTAAAAAGTCCATAAGATTCTAGCAGACTTTTTACAATCCAGAGTACCAAAACACTTAAATAACACAATTGTGATCCTTCTGTAACAAAATATTTTTAGAGTTGATCTCAAAGATTAGAAAGTTAGGAAATTACCTTAAAGAAACACAGTTAACACTCCCGTGACACAACTCAATCACCATGAAGCGGGACAAAAGCAATATTCCATCATCTAATTCTTTCAATACTCTCTTGGAAAAATGATTCCATGACATTGCCATCAAAGGTAGATCATCAGGATCACTTTCACTCACAGCACCTCCAAAAATCTTCAGAGATATCCTTTGCATAACCTGTGCAGGGAAGATAGCTAGAAACTTAGTCACAAACTCTTTGGAAGAAGATTGTATCCAACCCAAGTGGAAAACTCCAGACATCAGATAACTCCTCAAAAAAACCCTTGACTCATCTCACCCACCAAATTATAGACCAGTATTCCAATGGCCCGTTCCAAGGTATAATATCTGAAAAGGCAGCTTTTACTCAACTTTCAAAGTTCCCAGATATCACTTGATATTTTACCAACAATCCATTTTCTGACTCGGTAAAGGCACAGAGTCAGCCCTCATACCCATTTGTAATGAACTACAACTCACGGTATGCAAAAACAGAGTGGTTGAACCATTGCTTCTTGACCTATCAAGCGTATTTTACACTGTCCACCACCACCACTGCCTACAAGCTAAATTAAAGAAAGACAAACATAATATGGCACCGTGCTCCAGTCTTGCCCTATGGATCATCATACCACCTTAGTATAAGAAGTCCATAGGAGGCATTGCATCTCAGTACAAGCTATCAAGCTCTGGAAATCACCATTAGCCACCAATTCAAAGCATCATAGGCATTTACATTTCAGGAAAGAGATGAAACATGGATATTTCCAAGATAACTAGATCATCCCAGATATCTGATATAGAACCCAGAATAACAACCATTCCTTCAAGACAAATCTAAATTCTACAGTCCACAAATAAGGAACAGCCCAACCAGTTTACAACTGTCTGAGACCTGGTAAGTTATGAAGGGCTTTCGTATGTTTAGCTTGAGTTTTATAGAATAATGTCAACTCACTTATTACCCTCAAGGTTCTCACTAATAATAATACCATAACACCAGTGGTTCAGCAGCCAATTTTAGTTCAAACAGGCAACAACTTCCCTATATTACTTGCCCCTTTTACCCTCACATACGACAGAACTCCCACAGGTCATGCCAATGACTCAGTTCTGTACCAGTCCTTAACAATAACCTTCCCATCATGAAATAAACAAGCATGGAATACCTGAAGAGATCTGCCACCCACAATTGTCCAACAGAGGACTCTAATTTACTTCACTTCTGGAGGGCCGAACTGGCTATGGGATCAAGTATGGGATGACAGTAACACAGTACATCCCAGCAGATCTATCCATCATCTTTCCCTCCAAACTATGCCTGTTTAAGACCATACACTTTATACTAAAAAGCCTCAGAATGGGAAACCCAGCATTGTAACCAGTTTAGTGGACTATGATAAGAAATACCATAAAGGGACCTGCAGAGCTGTTCAAAGCTGCCAGCTTACTGAAACCATTTCTCTCACACATCTCCGTCCATCACAGTGCTAACTGCTGTGTGACATAACACAATAATGTTTGTGTCCTGTCTCTGGAAGTAGGATTAATCTCACAATGACTGGGATTAGGATGAATAAGAATAAGAGCAATGAAGACTACCAATACATAATCCACTGATAAATAATATGGTCATTATTTGTAGTCTGGCTGCAAAATGTATGCAAGCAGCTGGCACGACAAACTATTTTCCCCTTAGTCTGCCTTTTTGGGGATTTTGATCTTTGACCTGTAAGTCATATGCAGATTTTCACAGCTGGTGATAAACCTATTGTATTAGCATCAATGTTGGGACTGCATTAACAGTATGAATGGCAGGGCAGTTGGGATTGCTCAGAAAGTTAATGCATTATGTGCTGGTATCTTTTTATCCTGATCTGTGTACATTTTTCTATAAAGAGTGGATCCCATAAATAATGTCTTTGATCATTTCCTCCACATGTTTTCTAACCCTCTTTTTAATGGCTGGTATGTACGTAAGGGTTGCCACCTGGCCTGTTTTATAACTGCTTGACCGGTGCTTTAATGTCTATGCGGTACAAAAATGAGAAAAATCACATGAAGCTAGTGTTTTTTTCAGCTTATCAGTACATCTTTAAACAGTAAATGTTATAAGAAAACACGTTAAAATGTGTTCTACAACAGCTCTCATGACCCCTGGCTGATAATTAAAGTAACCAACGGCAGAAATCCATGTTAGCAAGCAATGGCAAAGCCAATAGGCTTCGCCTATGGGCGAGCTATTGGCCTTGGCAATGGAGTGGGGTGGTGAACGGGAGGGCAGGTGAGGGTGGTGATAGGGAGGGCTAGTGGTTGGTGGACAGCAGGATGTTAAAAAAAAAACACTATGAAGCGGCCTGCGCTTGCCAAGTCCTAGCACTTTTTTCCCTTCTGTCTGTTGGGAGGGGGAGAGAAAAAACAGAGGTGGGTTGAGGTGGGGGGATGAAACAGGGATGGGGTAGATGAGTGGCATATGAATAAAAGCAAAATGGACGGAGGATGGGAGGGAGGGATAAAAGGAAAATACATGGATTCAAAGCAAAACGCATGGAGGGTGAGAAAGAGTGGGAGGGCTAAAGCAAACAGTATGGGCAGTGGAAAGATGCTAATTAAACTAAAGTAATCTGTGACTGGTCCATGCACCGCAGAAAGAAAAACAAGTGATGCCTGGCAAGTGCTTCCCAATTAGAAGTCAAAAACGAAGTGACAATGACGCTAACGAATAGTAAGCAATGGGTGGGCTCCAAGCCCATTAGTCACCACAAATGTCTCACAAGCAAGAGAGCATGCGCATGAGCATGCTCACACAGGTGAGATGGAATATAAACATAGACCATGTCATCTAAAGTTCTACTTCAGAATCATGTCTGGGCCTTAGCAGAATGTTAAAAGTGAAGAGATGGCCAGCATATTTTTCTGTGAAATCGTGTATCTCCTATGTACTGCAAGCAGGGTTGCAACACAGCAGTTACTTAAAGGCCATGACCAATATTTTTATGTTTCAGCTGGTGCAAAAGTTAGGAAAATCACCTAAAGTCGTTATTTTTTTCAGCTTATCGATACATACTTCAAATAAAAACCTTAAGAAATCACTTTAAAATGACTTAGCTCTCTTAATGATCTTTGACTGCTAAGTAATATAAACAAAGGCAGAAAAGCCATGTTAAAGGAACACAATGAATACAGATGGTTTTATATAAAGTTTTATTTAAATATCATGTCCAGACCTTTGAAAACATGTGAAAACGTGAACAAACGGCTGGTATTTTTTCTAACTTCAAGGAACATCTCATGTACGAAGAAGAGCTCGCGACAGTTTTTAAACTTGACAATCACTGCTTGTGCCCGTGGTGCCTGGCTGCGCCACCCTGTAAGTGCATGATAGCCAGGCCCGGAAGTCTCGCCCTTTCGACCTTAAGTAACTTCAAGCTGATCAGCTTGCAAAACGCAGATGTTATCGGCCAGCCTGTTCCGTTATGTTTCCATCCAATACGTTTTTTCTGTTTCCCCCGCAGCTACACACCCGAGAATAGACATCAGACGGCTTCACCAAGCGAGGCTATCTGAAAAACAGACTGCAGGGAAAATAAACATCAAAATCAACTGCGGCTGCTAGCCACAGCTAACGTGGTATAGCTTGAGCGCCGAAAAGACATCTGTTGATAATTAGAATTTTAAGTAAAATCTTTGAAACAAAAAATGCAGTGGATCAAACAGGTGGGTAAAAGTGAGAGTGTGCACGTGCACTTGACATGAGAAAATATATTTACTTTACAAACCCCAATGGAAAAAAAGTGGAAAATATGTGAAATTTATGGTGTTGCTTCAGAGTTTAAATGTGTGTCAAAAAGAAAATATGCAGGAAGTTCAAACCGAGGTTGTTCGTAAGGAAAGCCTTACGTTCCTAACATTCGCGCTCAGCTGCCCTCACGATTCTTCTCATCTGACTGTCCTGATCAGACAAGAAGAAGTAAATTCAGCCAAATCCTTTATTAATACCACCCTGGAGGAATAATAAGCTTAGATAATTACAACAATGACCTCATCTCAAGCGAACGTTCTACTCATTTTGTTGAGGGTTTTGTCCACTTTTTGCTGTTGAGCGTGCAACCCTTCTCACACTTCCCAAGGGCATTGGGGCAGTTTACATAAGGAATAGTTACACTGCATTGTGAAATTAATTTATAAGCGATGGGGAGATTTCTCTTGAATCACAGGATGTCGACCCAATGCCAGGACTCGAACCCGGTTCCCCTGTTCCTTAGCGTAAGGCCACACCCTCTCCTCTTATGCGCACTTCCACTCATTCTGATCTCATGCAATGCATCCAGAGAGTATTAAGGGCAAACTACAACCAACACATTCGGAGGGCGCTGAGGCATGTGAGTCAGACTGGAGCAAACCTCATCAGGATTATGAAGTGAAATGTAAATGATGCTTACAGTGTAACTATTTACTCGCCAATTTATAAAGTTCGGTCCTCACCAAGGTTGAACCCTGCATTATAAATGACAGTACTGTAGAGCACTCATACTGCTTATTGTCCACCCTGAGACTTAACACAAAATAGTGGAGCCCCACCTGCAGAATGTATTGTGAGTACTAAGTTTTCAGCGAGTATGACCACCTTCTAGAGAGAAAAACATTCTTAGGCTGATTGGATGCACCTGGCATGTGGATAACACCGGAACCGACATCACGGGGCTGCGGAGGCAGCCATTTGACAGCACTAAACCAAGCAGTTCTGAGAAAGTGAAAAGGAAGAATTAATCCTTGCTTGATAAACCAATTTTAGGACCAAAAGGGAAGCATTACGTCTTCTCTCTGCTCCCGGCAGAGTCTACAGCATATCCTTCCCGCCATACGTTTCCAGGGTTAGAGGTGGATCAAGGAAGGGAGAATGCCAAGTCGGTAACACAGATATTTTATTTTTCCTTTACAGCTCTAGTGAACCCATTGCCTAAGTAATGCTGTGGTGCAGCCTTGGTGTAACTATGGAACGTAACCCAACCGTGCACCCTGCCGGGCAGGGTTGCTTGTCTTTTATCAGTAAGGCTGGTTTAACAGTTTTCTTAACTAATTGTTTAAAGCTGTCCTAAGTACTTGACGCTTCCCATAGATCCCGAAGTCCTAGTTGCTCTAATGATTCTTGCAAGTAGGCCCTTTCTGGGATATTATCCTTGGTCGATAGTTCGACCCATAAATGAGCGTTCAGGGTTCCTGGCTATGTTTTCTTGATCTTGCACCAGCAATTAATGTATGCTCCCTTATGTGCCAACCTCTGCTTTTTCATCCTAAAAGGGAAGCAGACCTTTCAGCTATCCTTCAGAACTTCAGTAGAGCCATGTTCAAATCTTGATGTAGTGAGTTTCAGGGTTCTCTATTTGGAGCAATACTTAATATGTGCTGGTGATTTGAGGTGGTAGGTACGGGCACTCTATATTGCGGACAAGATCTTGATCATCAGAATTTGAGTGAGACACAGAAAAGGAGAAAAGGGAGAAAGAGTATGTCAAAACCTTTTTCAGAGGGCCACAGTGCAAGCAGTGGCTACTGGGCTCAACTCTGGGGGGTTGTGGCCTTGATCTCCTGCTGTCTCAAGGCCCAATTTACTATGGGTTTAAAGGAACTGGGCCAAGTACAACCTCTTTCCGAACTTGACTTTCAGTGAGAGCAGAAGTGGAGCAGTCCAAGGCTCTTCGAGAGGGAGGTAGATATGACGCATACTCAGGTTCAAGACTCAAAGTTCAAAACACAATAAGCTGATTGTCCTTTTGAATACTTGTTCATGGTATTTTAATATAAGCACACAAAGCAAAGAAACAACTCAGTAGATAATATTCGCAGTATCTTACGGCTGGCACGCTACTATCATCCTGGTCGGTATCCGTGAGTCACTTTGTCCCTTCTAGTGAGGCCAGGTATCCCCCTTTCGATAATGCAGGCAGCTTTAAGATATGGTCCACCTTAGAACACATGCAACAAAGTCTACATTTGCCCTTAAAGAGTCACATTTAGCAGTTCTATCTGCTAAGTCTGTGCAAGTGACTGCCAAGCCTGACTGCCTTGAACAGTGTTGAACATCCTCTCAGTGGTTCCTTTAGCAATCTGTAAGTGTTCCTCACAGTAGCCATGGTATGCCAATCCAGAGCAACAGCCTTAGTTTCATTATGGCCTCCTCCTGTCAAAGGGAGTTGTTAACTTCACTCACTGAAACGCAACAGCCCTATTTGTACAGTGACTCTCTCCTGCCACATGGGGTCCCCAACTTCACTTGACCAAGGGAAAGGGCATTAGTTTCATGATGTCCCCTCCTGGCAAACAGAGATTGCCAACTTTACTGGCACAAGGACGATGACCTTAGTTTAATGGTGTCGCTTCTGGTGCACAGTTTGACTGACTTTGGAGGAAGAAGTGAGTGGGCTGCACTTTCACAAAGGTCTTGACAGGATCTTGTGGATTACACTTAACTCACTGGGATCCACTTGGCAGGATACTCGTTGGGCCTTGTTCTCTCCAAGAGCTCTCTTCCTCATCACAGGGTCCACTGGTCTTGGCAGGCAGTCATGAGGCTGGTGCTCCAGGTACAAGGCAAGTGGTCTTGACTTCCTGGGTGAGGGCCCTCTACCCAGCTGGGAGACTATCAGACCTTGGTCAGTAGTCCTTCTTCCAGCAAATAGACGTCTTGGTGATCTCACTTGTTAAAGAGTGGTGTTGAACAACTTGTGGGACTCTTACTCCCACCTTCATAGTCCAAATCCAGATGTGATTTAGTGTTTGGTTCTTTGATATTCCTTCTGTGGATGCTCACTTCTTTGAAGTGCCTTCTCACCTGTCCTGCTTTTTGTCAAAGGGGCAGTCTGCTACAGCAGGTGTGGCTCCAATTTTGATTGATCCATAGTGCAGGCCAAGAGAGTAACCAGGGATCACACCTGACTGTCAACACACACTGAAATACGCCTCACAAAGGTTCAAAGGCCTAAACCTTCCGCTCTATCATGATTCCCTGGTCCTAAAATGCCAACCTTATCAGACCTACCATTTTGCTTCACAATCACCTAAAGCCCCACTGACCGGTTACTCTTACTGAAATCAAAGAAACATTTGATGCGTACACAGAGGATGCCCTGCTCCCCTTCTTCCAGTATGTATTTTGCCTGCCAAGCCCTCAGTAATGTCATCAATCCAGATCTCTTGTTTAGCATTGCAGTCCTCACCTGCACTAGCATTTCCAGTCCATGGGCTTCCAAAATGGAACCCAGAGGCCTCCATGTTTATTAACATACACAGGCACACGTACATGGCAGCATGCACAAGCAAGTGTTATGCGTTGGTTGGATCCAACCACATTCACCATGTAGGTCAAGGATGAGTTGAGGGCACAGTAGCAGAATTTTGCTTGAGTGGGCCAGTATTCAAGTGCAACAGGTAAAAATGTCTGTTCACACTTCTGATTTTTACTAAACACAAAACAAATATGCTGCCACAACCACGCTTATGTGGGTAGCTCTTGGTGTGCTTGGTGTGTTCCTCCCGATCTACCAAGATCACATTATCATAAGACAGTCCTAGTTCATGGCGCACATGCATGATCCCTGTTCACCCATGACCAAAGGCCAGGGATCCAGATATCTGTGCAGTTGGGACAGTCAAGGCAGGCGTACACATTCCTCTTCAGACTTGTCTGTACCAACAGAATGGGAAAGGGAAAGATAGTAAAACATTCACAAAAGAAAAAAGCAGGGATGAAATAGATCCTGCAAGTGTAAGATAAAGAAACAAGAAATGTTGGCTGGTAGAAGAACGAATCATGAAGTGTAAACAGTCAGACTAAAGTTGATGCAGTTTTAAATGGAGCTCTTACCCTAAGAGGGAACATGTGCAGGGTCTTAAAAGCAGGCTTGATATGATATAATATAATTATTAGAACTATTTTAATTACTTAGCTCTTGACATAGATGTTTTTTCATTCATAATTACCATAAATGACAGGCTTTACTCTTATCGCGTTTTTTCGACTTCAGAAACCTGAAGTCTGAACAACCCTGCCAGGTTTGGAGACCATGACCTGCACTTCATTCTTTATATCAACATCATTTATTCATTCAGTAAGAGGAAGAATTTATGTAGGATGTGTCGAAAAACATTTTGGGTGACAACACTGACAATGGTGCATATCATAAGCAAGACTCTAACAAGCCCATCCAAAAGATGAGTACATAACTGGGCTAAATATAGAAAACTGAGAGTATCTAATCATGTGCACATACTGTTAGAGGATCATCGTGTGTTGCAGCTGGGCCTGCACGCACTGCACCAAGAAGTCAGTATTCATACCATATGCTGGACACCTTGATGACTAGGACCTCAGCCTGCCATGTGTTTATTCTACTTGCTCACCTCTGCTATGGAATTTTATGAGACAACACATACATTGTATCCTTATTGGAATAAGGAGATAAAGCCATTTTCACAATCAGAATATTGTTTATCGAGCCTCTTCCACTTTATCTTCTGATATGGTGGGGAAAGACAACTTTTGACCCTGCACAGCGTTCCACTGCTGTATAGCGAGGTTCGCTCTATAATACCACATACATTTATTGGAAAAAATATGCATTTTTAGATCGAAGCCTACCAGGCAGCGCATCAGTCTAGTTTGCAAAGACATCTAGGGGACATGCTGAAAGCTTCCCTGGGAATTAATTTCGCCCATTGCTTACCATTGGCTTTATGGTTTGGAACACACATTTGCTTGCTTTCTATTTGCTGGCTTTATTTGTTTTAGATTGTGCAGCTTGAGTTAGGCCTGCACAGCCTGTTCACTATATGTCCTTGTATACTTCCACAAGTGCTCACTATCTGTAAACAGGCCTTTAAATTATGTCCTTATCTTATCACATTTGTTGTGCATTCAAAAACCAAAGTCAAACATAAGGCTCTGTCTTCCAATGAGTTTGGTCTTTACTTTTCTTTCTCTGAACTAAAAGTGAGTGGATTTATGTAACAAACCTGATGGCTACCCATGTGAAAGGGAAGGCTGTAGGATGTTATTTTTTCCAGCATGCAACAAAATTTAAATATCTGTAAATGAATTCTGCAAATATTTCAGAATATTCCAGAATTAGAAAAGCACCAATGAAACATGTTTTCAGTAATTCTGAAAGGTGGAGGAAACAAATATTTTAATGTGATCTAAAGAAATCAGTATGTTTGGTGATGCCTTTTCCACACCTTATCATTTGTGCACTGCATATTTTATCAGTAAAAATGTGTGTCTGTAATGGCAGTGCGCCATCACACCATGTATACTTCACTCTATGCAAGTCCACTCAATAAAACACTACTACATTCTACACCAGTACACTCTACAAATTCTGTACTTCATGGCACAGCGCAACACTATACTCTCCTCTCCTCTGCGCCAAAAACCTTTGGCCATGCTGCACAACATCCACTATCGTGTACACCTTGGTTAAAACATATTGGCAAATGCTTTGGTATGCAGCGATTCCTCCCACAGGTTTGCCAATTAGAAGCTGCTGTTAGTAACAGCTAACGTAGCCCTGTAGAAATTCACACTAATGCTTAGTAAACTTTTTTCATAAAATTGTGAGCTTTATTATGTACAAACGAATTGTAAAGTAAAAAAAAAATCAAAGAAAAGAATATTGCATATGTTCTTTTTGAGGGAAGTAACTCCCACAAAAAACTTTTAGTAGGAGGATTTTGTCACAAAAATGTTTTGCTGGAAAATTGTTGCAGTTTTTGTAATTGGCTAGCAAAATTGAACCTTGTGAAAATCCAATGTCTTTTCACTTTTTAAATATTTCACTGGTAAACATGCCCATAACTGAAATGCCAGATAGATACATTTATTTATTGACTGTGACCAGGCATGTAGATCTTAATTGTATCTCAAGACCATGTGTAGTCTACAAAAATACCTTTATCTACCAGGTAAATTATTCCCGGATGAATTCATAAACAGCTTTCTTGCTTGGCCAAACAAGGTCATTGTTGCCAAGGTAATTTATAAAAGGAGATAGGAAGTAGTTACAATATAAATCATTCAACATGCAACTGTGACATGTGGAGACCAACCTTGGTCCACTTAAAAAACCTTTCCTCCACCTGCACTTTCTTCTCCCACTCATGTATGGTGGTTACCGTCAACTTCAAGGAGTGTTCAACTGCCCCCTGTGACCTAGATCAAATTGTTGCAGACCAAGTGAAGGAAACAGAATTGCAGAGAAGGCACATGCTCTACTCCTGATGCCACAAGCCCCAGAAGGCACATGCTAACAATTTGAAAATTGTAGTAATTCCACTCCATCTTTGTGCATGACTATGATAGATGTATGCTGAATGATGTCCAAAGTGACTAAAGTTTTATGCTCCAACCAGTCTGCCAATAGAAAAAAAGCAACACAAAATTGAGTAATGCATTTTTTGTGAATTTTGCAGAATTAGCATTTTGCAAAATTTGCAACATTTTTTAAGGAGATTTTAAATTTCATATAGCCCTATGGTGTGCCTCAAGAGGCAAACTGCAACATTGTTGTAAGGCAGGACAAATTGTAAATATGAGTAAACTGGCTAGATCCTGCTTATGGACAATTGCCAGGTATGATGCAAGCTCTTAACACCCTGTGTCCTCCCGATGAAATCCAAAATATTTCTCTGAGAACACTGCTTCAAATTCTGCCAGGTTCAATGTTGCATTCTTCATTCACCACAATTTGTTTTATGCTACAGTGTGGTTTGGAATTCTACAAAGATACTGAATAACACTATTAGAAACACTTGTTTCTTCATTGTAGAACAATATCAGGTCTAAACCAATTTGCACTTCTTCTCTGAAGATATTACTTGATAGAAAGAGCATTGAAACTTGGTCTGTCACTTCAAGAATGCTGTTAACATTTAAACTGTGTTTGAATATATGCTTAAGTTTGATTTCTATGTCTCTGCTCATTGTGGCATGGTCACCAAAATATCATCTCACTGAAACCTCATGTCATGGGTGTTTTCCCTAAATATCAAAGAAAAAATATTTTGTCTCAATAATATCAGTGCAGTTATATCATTTTGCCCACTCCCTCTCAGGTTGAAATATCGCTGGAATAATACTTTTATCCATCAGTGAACAATATTGTACTGAATATTGTTGTATGTAAAATCATTAGTTTATGCCTATAAAGACATTTGCATTTGTTTTTTATATATGTGTTTATAGGGTTACATATTTTTAAGTGCATGATGCAGGGTATCTATGGGACTAGGTTGGGGAGTGTTAAAACATGTAATATTATACATTATTTTAGTAAAAAAATAAACTTTTATAGTATCTTAATGATCTATTTAAGGAAATGTATGATATTATTTAACAATTTTGTTTTAAAAATGTGGAAATAATTTTATTATGCATGTTTAAACAATACTTTACTGTTTATTTAAATATTTGATTTATTTTGTAAAGTTGTTTGTATGTGAATTCATGTTTGTTTTAATTTTTAAAGATCAGTTTAATTTGATGTATAGTTCCGGTTTTTGAAAATGTTTACTTTAATTGCATTCAATTAGTTTATTTTTTTGATACATTTTTGTGATATATGTTTGGTTAAATTTTCAAATGTAAGTATATTTTTTTGAATTAAAATATATAGGCGGTCATTCCTACCTTGGCGGGCGGCGGTCGCCGCCCGCCTGGCGGGACCCGCCAGAAGACCGTACCACGGTCAAAAGACCGCGGCGGTCATTCTGTCTTTCCCGCTGGGCTGGCGGGCGACCGCCAAAAGGCCGCCCGCCCACCCAGCGGGAAAGCACCAGCAACGAGGAAGCCGGCTCCGAAAGGAGCCGGCGGAGTTGCTGGTGTGCGACGGGTGCTGTTGCACCCGTCGCGATTTTCAGTGTCTGCTAAGCAGACACTGAAAATCAATGTGGGGCCCCCAGGGGCCCCACGACACCCGTTCCCGCCAGAACCAGGCTGGCAGGAAGGGGGTCGGAATCCCCATGGCGGCGCTGCTTGCAGCGCCGCCGTGGAGGATTCACAGGGGCAGCGGGAAGCCGGCGGAAAACCGCCGGCTTCCCTTTTCTGACCGCGGCGGTAGCCCCAGAAGCACCGCCAGCCTGTTGGCGGTGTAGGAATGACCCCCATAATGTTAAATGATTTAATAAATGAAAATTACCTTAATAAAGTTATACCACTTTAAAACATATTTGATACTTTATTTAAATGTGGTAACATATTAAAAAATAATATTCATTGTCAATTCAATAAATATTTAGAATATTCTATGTCATATTAAATACTTTATTATATTTAACATTAAAACATATTGCATGAAATCTCTCATTATATTGTTCATCATTGTGAAAAATATCATGAAACAAATTGAGTTGTTGGATTTTAAAATTGTATTAAATTGACATATTTATTGTGAGTTTGTTTTGTACATTTGTGTAGGTAGATAGTTTGTATACTATGGAATTATTTGGAGGCTTGAATACTATAGCAGACCTCCGTAAAGTGTATTAAGGTCATGAATAGGACATCCCTCAAAACTCCAACACTTTCCTAAATGTGTTAAGTTTGGGGCAGGAGTAGTAAATAAACCCCCATAAAGTTCAACACGTTCACCAATGTGGCTGAGTTTGAAGTCGGAATAGTATATATGAACCGTCCAAAGTCCAACTCTTTCCCAAATGTTGGATACGTTTGGAACAGAATAGTTAAAGTTAACGTCTTCAAATTCCACCACTTACCTCAATGTGGTTGGCTCAGAGTAGAAGTAGTAAATATGGCCCTTCCAAGTTCAATATTTCTCCTGTATGGCTCGTAATATAACCCCTTCACATTCTTTTATTTTCCTCAAAGTCACTTAAGGCCCGATTATGAGTCTGGCGGTCAGACCGCCAGACTGTTGCGAGGCTGTCAGGAGGATGCTGGCAAGCTGGCAGCCTCCCAACTGTTGCATCATGACATCCCCATTGGGCTGGCAGGGCTGCAAGCGCAGTCTGTGCAGCTGGCATTGGTACCGACTGTCAGAGCGTGCTGATGCCAAAGCTGGCTGCACTGACTGCGCAGCCAGCAAGTCAGGTGCACTTTGCCATGCATCATGTTGTGCATGGCATCCAGTGCGCACACCAACTATGCTGGCAGGGGGACCCATGCAATGCCATCAATAGGGGCAATTGTCATCTTGGCGTCCCCTGTGGCCCTTTCCCTACCCTTCTGCAGACCTTTTCATGGTGGTGTCGTCACCATGAAAAGGTCGGTGGACCAGCAAGTCTGAATATGGATGGCGGTGCCACTGCTGACAACGTCTACATTTTCCGCTGCTCTCCCGACCACTGCCACCATGGTGGGAGAGGAGTTGGCGTTGGTGGCAGTCTTGTGGTGGTCCGATTATCCCCATCCAAACCGGGCAGTTAAACCACCAAGAGAGCAACAGTCACATTGATAACTTTGGCACAACGGTCTGGGGACCACCATACACCTAATCAGGCCCTTAGTTTGGAGTAGGAATAGTAAATCTGACCCTCCAAGTTCTACACTTTCTCCATTGTGGCTAAGGGCCTCATTACGAGTTTGGCAGTCGGACTGCCAGATCTCCATCTTGTCCATCCCAAAAAGACCTCCCTATTATGAATTATATAGGCAGGACCACCGACCTCCAATCAAAAAAGGGAGACAAGCAGTGGCGCAGAGGCCCTGAAATAGGCAGCAGACCTTCAGCCCCGATACCACCGCACCCAACCACTGACCGTATCAAAGGGAACTATAAAACACACCCCTTCACACACCACAATCCTCTGCATCACTAACGCCAAACACAGAAGCCAGAGTGACTTTTTTTCCACACTGCACAGATATTAGGCACCACTTCTTTCACCATTCAGTACAACACCCTGCACACCCTTTTTCACTTCCCCAGTTTAGTAAGTCACTGTCACATTAATTGTTTTTTTTCAAAATCCACCATGTCACATTCTAAATATCCGCTTTTTTCTGAGAATGAGTTGAGAGTAATTATAGATGAAATCATAAGAGTAGAGGCACAATTATTTGGTGGCCGAGTCCAGCACACTGTTCTCAGTAGGAAAATGGAAATGTGGGACAGGATAGTCAACAGAGTGAATGCTGTAGGCACCACCCTGCGCACAAAGGACATCAGGAACAGGTGGAACGACCTCAGGGGCAAGGTCCATTCCCTGATGTCCAGATACCAGCTGCAGACCAAGAAGAATGACGGTGGCCTTCCCATATCCCCATCACATCTCTTTCCCTGGGAGGAGAAGGTTGTGGCCATCCTGCATCCTATTGGCTAAACAGAAGGGAATACCTGGGGGAGTGGAGTCTGGTAAGTCACAACAATAAAAATATCTCCAAAATGCCATGTCATGCATGTTTGCTGCTCAACCATTGCCACCTTTACTGTCACTCCACTCACCAGCCCACTGTCCACCAGTCCAAAGACCCCTGTTTGGTATCTCACAATTGAAGTGTACTCACATTGGTGAGAACATTTGTGTGGGCATTACAGGGAGTTACATGACTACAACTCCCAGCAGGCACTGTTCTACAACTCCAAACACCAGACCAGTGTTTTCTTCTCCAAATACTCTTGTTTGTTAACTCCCAATTGAAGTGTACTCACCTAAGAGGATTATATTTGTCAAGTGTGCGTAGTACAGGGAGTTACATGACTACAACTCCCAGCAGGCCCTGTAACTCAAACCACCAGCACAGTGTTTCCTTCTCCAAAGACTCTTGTATGTTATCTATCAATGTAAGCGTACTCACTTGAAAGGATAACATTTGAACTGTGTGTAGTACAGGGACTGACATGACTGCTAAGGCCAGGAGGCACTGTTACTGTTACTCCACTCAGCAACCCAGTGTCCTCTTCTCCAAAGACCCATGTTTGTTAACTCACACATAAAGTTTACTCCACCTAGGAGGATAACATTTGTATAGTGAGTGTACTAGAGAGAGTGACAGGACTGCAACTCCCAGCAGGCCCCGTTTCTCTCACTCCAACCCCCAGTGCAGAATTCCTTGCCCATATACATCTGTCAGTAAACTCTCAATTGAAGTGTACTCACGTGAGGGAGAACATTGGTCACGTGTGTGTACTAGAGAGAGTGACATGAATGCAACTCACAGGAGGCACTGTTTCTGCAACTCCAACCACCAGCAAAGTGTTCACTTACCCATATACTCATGTTTGTTAACTCACAAATGAAGTTTACTCACCTGGGAGGATTCCATTTGTCAAGTGTTGGGAGGTAGATGGTCTGACCTGACTGCAACTCCCAGCAGGCCCTTTCTCTAACTCCAATCCCCAGACCAGTTTCCACTTGTCCAAATACCCTTGTTAGGTAACTCTCAATTGAAGTGTACTCATCTGGGAGGATATCATTTTATAGTGTGTGCAGTAGATGGAGTGATCTGACTGCAACTCCAAGGATGCACTGTTACACTGTCTCAAAGCACCAGTCCAGTCTTCAGTTCTCCAAATATCCTACTTCATTAACTCACAAATAAAGTGTACTCACCTGTGGGGATGACAGTTATCAAGTCTATGAAGTAGAGGGAGTGGCATGACTACTAAGGCCAGGGGGCTCAGTCTCTCCCACTCCAAACATAAGCCCAGTACTCTCATGCCCAAATACCCTTCTGTCTGAAATTTCAAATGAACTTTACTCATCTGGAAGCATAACATATGTATGGTGGGGGAAAGTAGATGGAGTGACCAGAATGCCAAACCCAATAGGCCCCAGGTCCCTAACTCCAAACACACAAACAATGTTCACTTGTCAAATCACATCTATTTATGGAATCTCAATTTGAGTTCATTCACCTGGGAGGACACCATCTGACAAGTGTGTATTGTATGGAGAGTGACATGACTGCAACTCCCAGGAGGCACTGTTTCAGTGACTCCAAACACCAGAACAATGGTCACTTGTCCAAAAACCCTTGCCTGCTAACTGCTGCTGCCTGCTAACTCTCACTTGATGTTTACTCACCTGGGAGGGACCAAGATACAGATCATGCTCAACTTTGAGATGTGTCTGGCTGCCTAGATCCATCTTGACCTGCTAACCCAAGATGAAACTGTTGAGGACAGGAAGGCCACCTTACCCAGTGAACAAAGCAATCATCCTAAAGGCCTCAAGCTGCATCCCCACAATTGTATTGGCAGCAGACACATTCACAATGCACTGACCTCATGATAACTCCAATCACACATACAACAGAGTCCTGAGTATGACTGCATAACAATCAACTAGGCCTCAACATGGCCAAAGACATACCTTGCTGAGACACTGTTTTGCCTGCACTGGTGGCAAGATGGCATTCTTGGGCCATCCTCCCAAGGGCTAATGATCTGTACATTTCAGCAGCTGCTTGACTTAAATGGATTTGGCATGCTTCACAAATATCAGGTCAATACAAACAATAGCATGGGTACCTGTCACAATAGGATAACCTGTAAATTAACAATGTACAAGGTATTTGCGAAATGTCACCGTAAACTTTTGGAGGTAGATATCACAATACAACCACTAACATTATACATTGCACATCAACTTGTCGAGATTCCATGGGCCTCACAGAGGCCACAGAAGAGACTGTCACTACACCCTGGATGAAGATCTCAGTGCAGAAGACGCTCCTGGACATGTGGACATGGAGGATGGTTCTGGTCCTCTGGTCCATCCGGGCAACTTGGCCAGAACCCAACAGCGAGTCTCACTGTGGCCGCTACATCACCTCCCAGCACGGTTGCCTCCACATCACAGGCAGCCCTTCACCCCCAAACCTATGCCTCTAGGACAGTGACAACCATCTTGTAACCCAGTCCAGGATCCTGAGTCGTAGCACAACTCCTCTGACAATGATGGTCCTGGGACCAGTGGGAGGGGGCTCTCTGTGGCAAGGGCACAGAGCTGTGGGGGTAGGGTGCGTGGGAGGAATGCTGTGGGCCAGTGGAGTGAGGCCACTAGGGATACTCCTGGTCAGGACCCCATCAACCACGTCTTGGGGGTCTATCAGGAGTCCAGCCACGTACTTGCAGAACTCCGGGAAATCAAGCAGCTGCAGAGGTACATCCATTGGGATATGTGTGAACAGTGGGAGGCCCACAATACCAACATGGCCTCCCTAACAGTGGTGCTGAGGGCATTAACACCACCCTGATCAGGGATCGTCAACAAAAACCTTCCCTTTCCTTTGGAGAATCTACACCAGGCCCTTCATCTGTGCCAACTACTGGAAGGGAGGCCCTGTCAGGGAAGAACCCATCCAAGACTCCCCTGCTTCTGTTACAGCAGCTCCCCCACCACACAAGTGAGGATATTCAGAAAAGACTCCAGGAGGTGCGGATGGCAAGACACCCACCACTGTGGCCTCTTCCAAAATGACCTCCCTTGTGTCCCATATATCCACTCTGCTGACTGTTCTTCAACCACCTTCCATTTCTAATAAGGACAAGAACACTGGACGTTGGACTTCCAATGGTGTGGCATCTACTCTAATGATTTCACATGTATTTTGTGGCACAGGCACTGCGGCCTGCAATGATGAAACACATCTACAGCAACATACAGGTCATACAAGAATAGTATTAAGCCAATATGAAGGGTGAATGCTTTGCTTCTGATTGATGGCAACGTATTTCATATCCACATGATCACACACATGATGCAATCATTCTAACACAGCACACTAAGCAAGTACAATGTGCACTTCCGACCTTCCACCCAAATACTGTTCAAGCTTCCTTGGCACAGATCTCATATGTCCCAAATCTGTGACCTACATTGCCTGGAGCAATGTCAGCACTGCATCAAATACCTGCCATTGTTACAACTCTGAAATGCCCAAATGAAGATGTCATGGTGAAGACAAAACAAGGAGTAGTGGCTTGAAAACATACCTATTACACAAATCACAAGTATGCATCTGGTAAGGAAATTATATTGCAATGGGACTGACACAAACAAAGTAGCTACATCGAGGTGGCAATGTGTCAAAGGCTAACTCTTCAAGCACCCTTTGGCTGAATATTGCAGAATATCAGCTCCCTAGTAATTGACAAAACACTCAACTGTACACATTCTCACAACTATAGTTCTTCATACAGTCATAGTCATTACATTATTTGACATACTTACACTCATGAAAAGAACCTATTGATGAGATCATCCTGCAAGTCAGCTCCTTCCTCTTTACCACCATCATCCTCACTTGGCATTTCATGAGTCTCACCCGGTGGCACTGCAGGATCCCCCTTCTCTGGGATATACAGGATATTCCTCCGCAGGGCAATGTTGTGGTGCATGCAGCATGCCACAGTGATCTGACACACATTTTTCGAGAGAGTAGAGGAGGGCTCCACCTGTTCGGTCCAGACACCTAAATATGACCTTCAGGAGCCAAAAAACCTACTCCACTACCTGCAATGGTCTTCCATGGGCCTCATTGAAACAGACTTCCCCATGCCTAGTTGGATTCCTTATTGGCGTCAACAACCAAGGATGGTTTGGACATGCAATGTCTCTTGTTAAGGAATGGGACATATGTGCAACAATGATTTTCTCTCTTCATGATTGTAGCACCTGACATTGTACACACACAAACAGGACAGATGTGACTTACCAATCAGCCAGGCCCTCTCTGGGTACAGTTGTGACATCAGCTGGGGTATGGTGCTGTTCCGCATTATGAAGGAATCATGGGCTGAACCCGTATAACAGGCTCAGACCTGTGAAATGTAGAGATCCACCAAACAGGCAACTTGCATGTTGATGGAATGGACATTTTTTCTGTTGCAGTATACTTGTTCATTTGCATGCAGTGGGACCAAGCCAAAATGTGTGCCATCAAGGGTCCCCACCACATGTGGGAGGCTTACAAAATTATAAAAGTCACCCATCACATGGGCTAAACCCTGATGTCGGGGAACCTGGATGTAGTTGTCCAGGTGTTTCAACATTGCTGAGCAGACATCCTTCAACATCAGACTGAACATAGGTTGGGAAACGCCAGCTGACAGGGCCACTGTTTGTTGGAAGGAGCCTATGGCTAGGGAGTGCAATACTGACATGAGTTGTACAATGGGTGGTATGCTGGATGGACAACTAATAGCTGCTATCAGATCTGGCTCCAACTGAAGACACAGGTCCACTAGTATTTGCCTATTCAGATGGTAAAGAAGGATTATCTGTTGTTTTTCCATGGTCTGAAGGTCTGGCAGTGGACGGTAGAAAGGTGGTTGTTGCATCCTCCCTCTCCCTGGGTACCCGTTTATGACAAGACATGATTTCTAACATTAGTCATTGTGTCCACAGCAACATACCTGATGCATGTCAATGATATGTGACAAGGCATTTTAGAAGGGATAGACATGGCAGCCTGGTCACATCAGAGCTGCAAAGAACCCCAAGGGTTTCCTCATGTGTCCACAACATGTATCTGGATCAAATTCAAAGAAGTGCAACACAATTGCCCCTCGAAATGTGACTGAATATCCCGACTGCCAAAATGACCTTTGGTGTGTGTAGACTGTGCCCCACTGTTAAATGCCATCTGTTCCCAGCAACATACTACAATGGTGTTTGAGTAGTAAGACCTTCATGACAAGGATAAGCATGTTTGTGAGCTCAAAATAACACTTTTGAAGGTGCGATGCAGTTTGTGAAGGCCAATACAGCATTTCAGGCCTCCAAAATGGCGACTGCCTGACCTACTCCACTGGATATTAGAAACTGCCCGTGACCGCCAGCAGAAGTTGCCATGGCGGTAGTCGGTTGTAACCGTGGCAAACACAGCCATAGGCTAACATTGTTTCCAGTGGTGGTCGTGGGCAAATGGCTGTGTCCGCCGGCGGTAACAACTGCCTACGTGGTGGACATGACCTGCCATGTTCTGCAGATTCATTCACTTGACTCCTGACACTGCTGCCACCAACACCTCCATCACATAAGCTGCTGTGTATCGCCTTTTGGAGCAATCAAGCCACGTCCAACAGGTGATGGGGCCCCTGCCTTCTCTCCAGAGGACCTGGAGAGGCTTGTGACTGAGATCCTACCTCTGTATGAACAGCTCTATTGTGCATCAGAGGAGCAGATAAGTACCTCATGTGCACAGTTTCCTCTGTACTTCACCATCCTTTCCCTCCTCAGAGGCTAGAATGTGGCCATGTAATCTTTGTTTTTTAAAGTAAATTTCTAAATTTTTTAAAATGTTATTACCTAACTATAACATCCCTGTAACCTTTGTTTTTTTCAGTGAATTTTTTATGTTTTTTTTTAATATAAAGCAATTTTCATTACTATACATTAATCTAATCATATGCAGCAGAGGTTGAAGGCAGGTTGAAGGCAGGGCCTTTTGTCGTATGCTGCAGACAACTCCTGTAACCACTCAACCCTGCACCCAGGCCCTGCAGCGAACCCCCATGACCACCCAACCCCACTATGAGTGGATGTAAGAGTGTCAGTGGGTCTGTAAGTGGGTGCATAAGTGTCTGGGTGTGTTCTGAGTGGACGTATATGACTTTCTGAGTGGGTTTTTGATTGGGTGTGTGAATATCAGTGGATCTGTGAGTGGGCGTACAAGTGTGTGTGGGTCTGTGAGAGGGTCTGTGAGTGTCTGAATGGGTCTTTGCGTGGGTGTACGAGTGACAGTGGATCTGTGTGTGAGCGGGTGTATGAGTGTGTGTGTGGCTCTCCGAGTAGGTGCATGAATGTGTAAGTGGGTCTGTGAGTGGGTGTACGAGTGTCTGATGGGTCTTAAAGTGGGTGTATGAGTGTCAGTTGGTCTGTGAGTGGGTCCTTGAGTGTGTGATTGGGTGTCCGAGTGGGAGAGTGTCTCAGTGGGTCTTTGAGTGAGTGTATAAAAGTGCAAGTGGGTTTGTGAGTGGGTGCATGAGTGTGTCAGTGGGCCTGTGAGTGGGGGTACCAGTGTCTGATTGAGTCTCTGAGTGGGTGCACAAGTGTCTCTGGGTCTGTGACTGGGTGTGCGAGTGTCTCAGTGGGTCAGACAGTGCATGCATTAGTGTATGAGTGAGTGTGTGAACGTATAGCTTTTTTTTTTTGCAGGGTTCGTAACTCCATCTGAGCGTTACATGGGGGGGCCACGCTGAGTGCCGTGACGAAGTCGTGACTCCATGATTGTAGCCAAAAAAAGTGTTTTTAGCTTTTACAAACTAATAAGGGGCCCCTCAGACACCCATTAATAAACCCCTTGGGGTCAGAGTACCTCTCTCCTGACCCCTTCTATTCATTTCCACCCCTATATTCATCCCACTGCACTGTGTTCTGGGTCATAAAATGGTGGTCGCGACTGTCTGCCAAGATTGTGGCCAGCCAATAGCAGTACTGCTTCTGGCGTGTGGAGCCACGGCTATCCGAGCAGGAGTCACAACAGATCCACGTCCCAATATATACAAATTTGTTTTTCAATTAATAACTTGAAAACCACTGAACAGATTTACACCAAATCACATAAAAGGTAGCTTTCTGGACAGGAGCTAGCTTTCTGCTAAATTTGGTCTAAATCTGTCCAGTGGTTCGGCTGCTATTCCTGTTCAAAATCCCTAGGGAAAATTGCCTGGGAAAAAAAGCAGGTTGGGACCCCTCTTTTTCTCGTACCCCGCTTGACGGTTCGCCCCATAACTTTCCAAACAGCAGCTGAATTGAGTGTTGTATTTTCTTGGAAAATGTTGTGAAGATTCATCAAATGGTGACAAAGCTATTAGCAATATATACACATCTATATGTATTTATCTTTTCTGAAAATGTTTAAATCTGACTTTGAATGTACGTGTGGACATAGAACAGTATGTATGGCTAGATTTAGATGTATGCACGCATGCATACAATGTCAGATTTAAACATTTTAAGTAAGCCACGGTACTATAGTCCACTCTACATTCTCCACTGTCTGACACACTACTCCACTGTATGCAACTCAACAGTGTATGTCCTACGCTCTATGACACTCTACTCCACTCTGTGCCCAACCACTCTACACCACTGTACTGCACTGTATGACACTCAATGACATGCCACTCAACTTCTCTATGAAACGCCACTCCACTATATGACACAGCACTCCACTCTACAACAGTCTCCTCTACTGGAGTCTACAAGACTACATTTGATGTTACTGCACTCTATGACACTCTATTTCATTCTACTTCACTCTATGATAGTCTACAACATCCTACTGTACTGTTCGACACACCATTCCACTGTACAACTCGCTGCTCCAGTCAACGATACTTGGCTCCACTTTATGACAGCAAGCCACTACATTATTTAACACTTTTCTACACTGTACAATATGCTCCTACGCTCTACTCTACCTCGCTCAATTCAACTCTACAACACTTTCCTTCACTGTACTGTAGGACACTCCATATAACAACCCTCCAACTGAGACACTCAATTTTAGGATTTAAAACATATTTTTATTAAAAGTGTAAAAAGAAACATTGAAATAAAAAAAAAAAAAGGTGAAAGTTTATTCATGGTTAGGAAATCTTACTTTCCCTGTACAAACTAAGTTTAAACTACACAAACCTGAAAAATTCTAAAGTAATAATTTCATTTACAATTTATCTATCACCTTCAAATTATTATGAGCAGCAGACTTCATTGCATGCTCTTTTCAGGTTGCTACAACACTAACTATAACTCACCACTCTACCATGCACTGTGGTGAGACAAATAATGATGTCCCTAATTACAACCCTGGCGGTCGGTGTTAAAGCAGCGGTTATACCTCCAATAGGCCGGCAGTAACAAAAATGGGATCACGACCACGGCGGAAACCGCCAACACAGACAGCCACTTCAACACACCGACCACCACGGCGGTAGCAACAAACACTGCGGCGGTCACCGCCAACAGACAGACGGAAGACAATGTACCACCCATACTATTACAACCCGCCAATCCGCCAGATTTTCTGGGGCGGTACCAACGCCATCAAAAGCACGGCAGAAACAGTCTTGGGAAGGGAAACCACTCACCTTCCGACAATCAATGAAGAACCAGGACACCCTGGAGCCCAAGCTGCAGGTCCTCCCCATGCTGGTCTACCTCCTCATACACGAGGAATATCACAGGAGGCGGCGGAGATGACCATGGTGAGTACTGCACCTAGCACACAGGGGAGGGGGAGGAAAAAGAGAGTGACACACACACGCAACACACAACACTCCCACTCCCACCCACACCATACACACAAACACATGCCTCAACATTACATTTTCACCCCGTTACCCCCTGGAAGAACGCAAGGACAAAAGGAATTGAGTTAAATCAGTGATATTTTAGAAATAGGCAGATATACTTAACAAACAGAAAAACAGTATATACAAAAATTCACAGTATGTACAGAATGCCATACACTGTCCTTCGCAAATGTCCTTGGTCCACTGGGCCAAAAATCATGGGACATGCCCACACTTGACTTTGCCTCAATACGGAGAGAACACTGCAGGGGCATCAGGTCGAAAACACACAGGCACCTCAGGGGGATAGGGTAGGGGAGCACCTACCCCGGAAGATGGTACTACGTCACTGCTCCTCGAGGGGGCTCCATGCCCACAGCGATGCCTTGGGGAGTGCAAAGCCACAATCTCTCAAGTGGGTGGGTTGCCCACTGCTTGGTCCTGGGGAGTGCAAGGCCACAGTCTCTAAAGTGGGTGGGTTGCCCACTGCTTGATCCTGGGAGTGCAAAGCCACCGTCTCTCAAGTCACTCAAGTGGGTGGGTTGCCCACTGCTTGCTCCTGGGGACTGCAAAGCCACCGTCTCTATAGTGGGTGGGTTGCCGCTGCTTGGTCCTGGGGAGTGCAAAGCCACAGTCTCTCAAGTCACTCAAGTGGGTGGGTTGCCCACTGCTTGGCCCTGGGGAGTGGAGTGCAAAGCCACAATCTCTCAAGTCACTCAAGTGGGTGGGTTGCCCACTGCTTGCTCCTGTGGAGTGCAAAGCCACAGTCTCTATAGTGGGTGGATTGCCCACTGCTTGGTCCTGGGGAGTGCAAGGCCATAGTCTCTATAGTGGGTGGGTTGCCCACTTGCCCACTGCTTGGTCCTGGGTAGTGCAAGGCCACAGTCTCTATAGTGGGTGGGTTGCCCAGTGCTTGGTCCTGGGAGTGCAAGGCCACAGTCACTCAAGGGGGTGGCATCTCCACTGGTTCTGGCCAGTGTGCTTCATCCTGACAAGGATAGGGGGAGTGGATGCCTTTCTCCACTGGTTCTGGAGGGGGTTTTGTTCCCAGTCTGCTTCATCCTGCCAAGGATAGGGGGAGTGGATGCATTTCTCCGCTGGTTCTGGAGGGGGCTTTGTGCCCAGGGATGCTGCACTTGGGGGGTGCCAGGTCACAGTCCCTCACCTGGGTGTCTGAGGCACGAGATTTGCAGGGAACAGGTAGCATGATACTCCATGGAGGCAGGGCCAAACTCCATCCTGCGGCGACTAAGGCTGCATACTGGTGGTAGTGCTGGTGCTGGTGCTGGTGGGGGTGCTTCCAGTGGTGGTGGGAGGCTCCAGGCCATCTCCTGCAGCCTCAGACTGCCCACTGGGGATGCTGCTGCTGAAAGTTGTTGTGGCAGCGGCGGGGAACGTGGTGGTGCCGGTGGCGGTGCCTGCAGCAGGGCCTGCGGCGGGGATGCTGGTGGTGCTGTCCATGGTGCAGGTTCTGGTAGTGGTGGAGGGAGGCACCATCCCGTCCCCTGCAGCCTTGGATGGCAGCCCACTGGGGATGCTGCTGCTGACAGTTGTCAGGTGGCAGGTGGCAGGTGGCAGGTGGCGGTGCTTGCGGAGGTGCTTGTGGCGGTGCATGGCGCAGTACAGGTGGCGGGCTGTCGGTTCTGATGGTGGGCACCAGCCCCTCACCGGGAGCATCCGAGGCCTGAAGTGCCTTTCCTTTGCTTTTCTGCCCCTTCCTCACCTTGGCAGATGCTGCTGGGACCTTGGCACTGGTAGCTTGAGTTTTGGAGGAGGCCTTGCTGGCTGGGTCGT
Organism: Pleurodeles waltl; assembly: GCF_031143425.1. Classification (NCBI taxonomy): domain Eukaryota; kingdom Metazoa; phylum Chordata; class Amphibia; order Caudata; family Salamandridae; genus Pleurodeles; species Pleurodeles waltl. Next base: position 604,604,937 of record NC_090449.1, read on the forward strand.
GCACCTTGGCTGTGCTGCATGCTGGCCCCTTCTTCACCTTGGCAGGTGGCGGAATGGGTTGGTCCTTTGCAGGGGTCGATGGCACACTGCCTGGCCTGACGGGTGCCCCCCCTTGATCCTCTGGGAGTTGCAGGTACCACAGCGGACGCCGACTTGGTGTCTGAGGTGCTGGCCTGGGATCTGGACACCCTGCCACGAGGGGAAAGAGGGGAGGGTGAGGGGGAGGGGTAGGGAAGAGGTCAACGTTAGCCAGGAATCGTTTTTTAGACACACTGGGACGGGAAGATGGAGAGGGGTTGGGAGTTGAAGAAGAGGGAGTGGTTGTAGGAGGTGTCTGTCTGCTGAGTTTGGGTGAAGGTGCATGGGCTGGATGCTGTTGTGAGGTGGATGCCTGTTGGGTGGATGGGTGCTTGCGTTTGTGTACTTTGGGAAGAGGGGTCACAGACACACTGGGAGAGGACACAGGGGACGTGTGCATGGTTGTGGGGGTGGTGACTGCCAGTGAGGGGTGTGTTGTGATGGGCGTGCTGGTGATGGAGGTAGTGGATGAGGATGTAGTGCATGCAGGTGTGAGTGGGGACGATACTGGGAGGGAGGTGGATGATGAGGAGGCGGGGGACACAGTGGAGGCAGTGGATGTTGGTGTGTGTGCATGGGCATGGTGCTTGTGTGAGTGTCTGTGAGATGAATTGGGGTGCTTATGTTTGCCTGAGCCACTTTTGTGTGGTGATTTGGGTGAATGCTGGTCGAAGGTGTGCTTGGGATAGGCTGAGGTTGAGGGGATAGGGACTGGGTAGAGGACGTTTGAGGGGGCAGGCTAGACACAGGGACAATGGCTGCCATCAGTGCTGAGGCCAGAGCCTGAAATGGTCTCTGTTGGGCTGCCACGCCAGAGTGAATGCCCTCCAGGTATGCCTTTGTTTGTTGCAAATGCCTCTCGACACCCTGGATGGCATTCAGAATGGTTGACTGCCCAACAGAGAGGGATATCAGGAGGTCAATAGCCTCCTCACTGAGGGCAGCAGGGCTGACTGGGGCAGGGCCTGAGGTGACTGGGGCGAAGAAGATGCCCACCCTCCTGGGTGAGCGAGCACGGGAAACACGCTGAGGGGCTACTGGAAGGGCAGTGCTGGTAGGGGGGGTGGCGGCTGTACCTGTTGTTGGGGTGACCACAGAGGTGTCTGCCACTGCCTGGTGCTGCCATCGGAGGAGGAGTCGCTGTCTGTGGTCTCCCCTCCTGTCCCCGTCATGGTGCTCCCCTCGCCCTCTGGCCCACTGGTGCCTTCACCCTCGGTATATTCGGTCTCCACGCCCATGTGGGATGCAGCTCCCTCCGTCCCCGGTGCCTCTGCTCCTCCACCAGATGGTGCTAATGCACACAAGGACAGGGTGACAAAACAAAAAGGGGGGAACAGACAGAGGATACACTAGGTCAATGCCAGCAACAACACCACCGTTAGCGTATACTACACACTGGGAGCTGCCCTATGCACTAGGCCATGCACTACCAGTTACACAGCTAGTCACCAGCCCATGGGGTACAAAGCCTAACGCCAGCATCTGCACACCAGAAACCCACAGGACCCTGCCCAGTAGTAGATGGCCACTTACACTATTGGGGTGGGAGTGCTCCAGAGCCTGCCCAACAAGGGACCTACCCTGCCATGTTTTCCCTGGCCGAGGGGCACCCAAAGCCCCCACCCCCCACCCAGGTAACACCTGAACACGTGCAAAGTCATGATTCAGAATCTGTACTCACCCCCTTGTGGCTGCTGTGATGCCCTCAAGCGCCCACCCAATTCCGGATAGGCAACCGCCAGGATGCGGAACATTAGGGGGGTCATGGTGCAACGGGCACCCCTTCCACGTTGGGAGGCCAGCTCCAGCTGGGCTTCCGCCATCTTCTTTGACCAGCGGCACAGGTCCTCCCATCTCTTGCAGCAGTGGGTGCTCGGCCTGCGAAAGACCCCCAGGGTCGGCATCTCCTTGGCGATGGCACACCAAATACCCTTTTTCTGGTGGCCGCTGACCTGGAGGGAAAAGATAGCAGAAAAATAAATCACTCACCTGTTCGGACCATCATACTCATTGCCCACCAGTTCCCACCCATGCCCTGATGCACATACACTGACCGCCTTACATGCTGCACTCTGGCCAGGACGCCTCAGCACCCCCCAACATGTGGCTTACATCCACAGCACTTCATACATTCATGGCCCGCGCATCATGCTCACAGTGTACTCACCTGTTTGTCTGGAGGACCCGGAGTAATGTGTCTGCAGAGGAGGCAGGAGCCCTTTTCCCAGACACATGAGCCATTGTCTCTTCCAGACACAGGTCACAGCAGCACTTGCAGTGTAGGTCCTCTCCTGTTGAAGGTCAGGTAGCAAGTGAGTGAATAGTTAGAAAATGGCGTTCACGTCCGCGGCGGTGCGTACCGTCACCCCCGGCGTACATCGCCATTGGCTCCTTGAACCCTTAGGGCCAAATGATAACCAATGCGAAGTTGTGCGACAGTCATCGACAGCACAATTACCTAATTTCCACTTGTCCCTCCTCACAGGTCAGGCAGCCGCCATTTCAGGGGGACACAGGGCATGGCACCTAACTGCGTCCCAGCCGACATTGGTACCTCAACTGTCTCTCGAGTTCACATACTGCTTCTGTAAAGTAAATTATTAAACATTAGTGCAAAAGATGTGGAAATTTGAGCCCCTGCTCACTGTTTTCTTCCATAGGCTTCAACCGTTGAGGCAGCATATGAGATGGCGGCATCCTCCGGTTTACAGACCCCTGGTGGACCTTGCGACAATGGAGAACAGACACATTATCATCACATACAGACTTGATCATGCCACAATCCAAGAACTGTCTGCCCAATTGGAGCCAGACCTGAGGTCAGCTATCCGTCAGCCCACAGGAATCACCCCCTATAGTGCAGGTCCTATCAGTGCTCCTTTTCCTGGCAAGTGGTTCCTTCCAAACAACAGTGGCCATGGCATCAGGGCTATCTCAGCCAATGTTCTCCAACGTGTTGACCAGAGTGTTGTCTGCCCTGCTGAAACACATGTGCAACTACATTGTGTTCCCCGAGGTGGAGGATTTGGCCACAGTGAAGGCTGACTTTTATGCCCTGGGACATATCCCCAATACCATTGGTGACATTGATGGTACACATGTAGCATGTGCCCCCACCCCCCGGAGAAATGAACAGGTTTACAGGAATAGAAAAGCTATCACTCAATGAATGTGCAGATGGTGTGTTTGGCGGACCAGTACATCTCCCATGTAAATGCCAAATATCCTGGCTCTGAGCATGACGCCTTTATCTTGAGGAATAGCAGCATCCCATATGTGATGGGCCAACTCTAGAGGCACTGGGTGTGGCTAATAGGTGAGTCAAAGCTCCCCACACAATATATGTTGATGTCTGGGTATGAGATTGCCCCTAAGGGTTAGTGTGTCTCTAACAGTTGTCACCCCATATTTACAGGTGACTCTGGTTACCCCAACCTCTCATGGCTACTGACCCCAGTGAGGAATGCCAGGACAAGGGCAGAGGAACGTTGCAATGAGGCACATGGGCATACAAGGAGAATTATCGAAAGAACATTTGGCCTTCTGAAGGCCAGGTTCCGGTGCCTCCATCTGACAGATGGCTCCCTGTACTACTCACCCAAGAAGGTGTGCCAGATCATTGTTGCATGCTGCATGTTGCACAACCTGGCCTTGAGACACCAGGTGACTTTTCTGCAGGAGGATGTGCCAGGAGATGGTCTTGTGGCAGCGGTGGAACCTGTGGACAGTGAGGAAGAGGAGGCAGAGGAAGAAGATGTTGACAACAGAACAAATTTATATAGCAATACTTCCAGTGACACACAGGTAAGAGACTGTAACTCCACTTAACATTTCAGTAATCTGTTGGACATTGTACAAGGCAGCCTCTTAACCTATGTCTTTCGCCACTGACTGTTCCCTTTGGACTCTCTTATTTCAGATCTCTGTGCCCCATTCTGGCTCCTGCTATATGTACTGCTGCCCATCAAAGGTCATCCTGTAGTATAGTTCGCTGTACAGATATGTTGCAATGTTTTGATAATGTTGTACAAATACATTTGTGAATAATTATGCTGACTCCAGATTGGTATTTGTTTCAAGGGTGTTTATTTAGGTAAAAATAAGTATAGTTGTATGTGCAAGGGGCTGCGGTGATGGTGGAGGAAAGTATAGGGTAGAGTCCAGTCTCTAGGTATCACAGGTGCATTGTCCAAGGGGAGCAATGGCAGTTCAAGGTGGACAGGGTAACAGAGTGGGACAGAAGGGTGACTATCAGGAGAGTCCTATTTCCTGGCAGGAGTCTTGGCAATGTTCTCTGTTATCTGCCTGGATCGCAGGGACCATTTGTGGGGTGGTTCTCCTTCTGCAGGGGGTGGGGTGCTGGTGGCCTGTTGGTCCTGTGGTGGGGCCTCCTGTCCACTAGCACCGGCAGAGGTGGAAGGCTGTTCCTCTGTTTGGCTAGTGTCAGGCGCCCTTTGTTGTGCCACTGCCTCCCTCATGGTCTTGTCCATGTCAGCCAGCACCCCTGCAATGGTGACTAGGATGGTGTATATTTTTGTTAGGTCATCCCTGATCCCCAGGTACTGGCCCTTCTGCAGCCGCTGGGTCTCCTGCAGCAGTGCCATGATCTGGCCCATGGTCTCCTGGGAATGGTGGTATGCTACAAGGATGTTGGTGAGTGCCTTGTGAAGGGTCGGTTCCCTGGGCCTGTCCTCCCCCTGTCGCACAGCAGTCCTCCCAGCTTCCCTGTTGTCCTGTGCCTCTGTCCCCTGAACCGTGTGCCCACTGACACTGACCCCAGGTCCCTGATTGTCCTGGGTTTGTGGCGTTGCCTGGGGTCCCTGTAGTGGTGGACACACTGCTGATTGATGTGTCCTGGGGACACTGGCATGGGCCCGCTGGGTGGGTGCTGTGCTGATGTTTCCTGTGGGGAGGGGGGCTCTGTAGTGGGTTGGACTGTGGCAGGGGAACCGACTGACCAGAGGCCCATGATGGACCTGGTTGGTCATCCTGATCCAGGCGTGCATAGCTGCTGTCGTCACTGTGAGCCTCTTCGGGGGGACTGGATGTAGCTGGCACCTCCTCTCCAGTGACGTTGAGTAGAGGTCCTGTGGGGATGCAAAAGCATTGTTAATGTATCTGTGTGGGCCATATTGGGCATGGGTGTGTTTCAATCTATGATTGTGATTTCCCTCTCGACCTGCCCTTATGTGAGTGGTGATTTTGTGGGCTGGGTGAGACTCCCTACTGTGCATGCTGGGGTGATGGGTGTGTATGCAGCTCTGTGATTGGTGTCCATGCATTAGTGTGGCATGCAGGGCTTGGTATTGGGATCGGTGGGTTGTGATAGTAGGGTATATGTGAGGTGTTGGAGTGATTGGGATGAGGGTAGGGATAGGAGTTTGTGATGGCATGCAGGTAGGGAGGGGGATATAATAGTTAAGATTTGACTTACCAGAGTCCAGTTCTCCTGCTACTCCTGCGAGGCCCTCAGGATGCATGATTGCCAAAACTTGCTAATTCCATGTTGTTAGTTGTGGGGGAGGAGGTGGGGGTCCACCGCCAGTCCTCTGTACAGCAATCTGGTGTCTTGCTACCACGGAATGCACCTTCCCCCGTAGGTCATTCCACCTCTTCCTGATGTCATCCCTGGTTCTTGGGTGCTGTCCCACAGTGTTGACCCTGTCCACTATTCTCTGCCATAGCTCCATCTTCCTTGCAATGGACGTCTGCTGCACCTGTGATCCGAATAGCTGAGGCTCTACCCGGATGATTTCCTTCACCATTACCCTTAGCTCCTCCTCAGAAAACCTGGGGTGTCTTTGGGGTGCCATGGATGTGGTGCGAATGATATGTGTGAGGATGTGTGGGGTGTTGTGTGGGGTGATGTGTTGGTGTATGCTGTGATGTGCGTGAATGGTGTATGGGTGATGGTGTTATGTGCCTCTGACTGAGTGGGAGATCCTTGCTTGTCTCTCTCTGTTCGCAATTGTTTTTCATGGAAGGGGTTGTTGGTTATGTGGGTGTATATTTTATAGTGGTGTGAGTGTGTGGGTGTTGTGTGTGTATGTGTGTCAGGTGGGTGTAGTATGAATTATTCAATGTGGTGTGGTTTTGTAAGTGTGTGTGCATTTTGAGCGCAGCGGTATGTACCACCAATGGTTTACCGCGATTGAAAGGCCGCTGCAGTGATTCATGGGTCGTGATACTGTGGGCATATTTCTATTGGCATAACGGTGTGGGTTTTGTTACCGCCAGTTTATCACTGACCTTTGGTCTGCAGACTTGTGTGGGTGTCTGTATAGTGGCGGATTTTTATGTGTGGGTCATAATACCCATGGCAGATTACCACCGTGGTCACGGTATGTGGGTGGCCGTCAACACAGCGGTAGGTGGCATTTACCGCCAGGGTTGTAATGAGGGCCTATATTTGAAAAATTATAAGTGTTGTTCTGAATGCTATGATTGCACATGCTATAAGTGAAGTTGTATGCAGGGATGTAAATAGTGCATGGGAAAAAGCATGAGTCATTGTTAATGTAGTGTGACGATTAAGTTGACAAGACTGTTTTCGGAGATGCATGACATTGTGATTTGAAGTTGGTGCGTAAATTATAAATGGAAGTTATAATTATTATTTTACAATTGTTAATTTGGATGTGGGTGTGTATAAAGAGAATACATAACGTGCATCTAAGTATAAATTCTCCTTAACATTTGTTTTTTTGATTGTGTGTTATTAGTTTTAATTTTTTAATAAACATGTTTCAAAACGCAATGTGGAGTGTCATTGATTGGAGAGTTGTAAAGCAGAGGTTAGTACAGTACAGTGGAAAAGACTATCATAGCGTTGAGTATAGTAGAGTGGAATCAAGTGGAATTGAGTAGAGTGGAATGGATTAAAGTGGTATACAGTGGAGTGGTGTGGTGTGTCATATCGTGGAGTATCATATAGTGGAGAGGCATGTTATACAGTGTAGTGATATGTCCAACAGTAGAGCTAACTGCTGTAGAGTGAAGTGTCATGAAATGGAGTGTGGTGGAGTGGAGTGTCATCAAACAGAGTGCTGTAGCATGGCACAAAGTGTAGCAGAGTGTTGTAGAGTCATGGAACAGAGTTTAGTGGAGTAGAGTTTAACATAGTTCAGTGTTGTTGGGTGTAGTGTGCAGTAGAGTGAGGGAGATTATCGTACAGTGTAATTTCATTGTTCGTGAGAACACAGTGCATGGTAGAGTGGCGAGTTATAGTTTTTTCTGTTTTATATATATATATATATATATATATATATATATAGATATATCTTAGCTTAAAATGTTTAAATCTGGCTTTAAATCAATGTGTACATATAGAGCAATATGCATGGCTAGATATAGATATATGCAAACATACATATAAAGGTCAGATTTAAACATTTTACCCAGTTAACAGGGGTTTCAAATAAACAGTGCTTGGTAAAATTAATGTGTAGGCAAGGTGCAGTGTCTGTTTTTTCAGTGTCATCTCCAGGTACATTCAGCAGCTATAGTGGTGTGGCACAAGAGAGTGCCAGGACAAAGAGGCCCCCACTTTAGGGACTCCACTAGATATTAGGTGTGTTGTTTTGTTTAATGTATTTCTCTTTTAATTATTTGAACTTGCATTGTGGTATTTAGATGTGTATAATTTCTGGGTGGGTTATATGATTTTTGTTACAGTTGTTTTGTTTGAGTACTAAAGAATCTTTTTGGATCGTTGTTTATTTAGTTATATTTTTAACCCATATTAATTTAAAGATACTTGTTTTTCAGTTTTTCTCGAGTGTTTCTTTATATTTTTTGGATTTTGGGCACATTCACTGGAATTTCAATATCATCCTGGATACATTCAATCAATCAGGTATTTTTGTAGCGCAGTTTGTCACACAAGAGGGTATCCAGGCACTTGCTTCAGGTGATTATTCGAACAGCCAGGTATTTAGTCCCTTCCTGAAGAGGGTCAGCGAGGGTGCAGTGGATAGGTGGAGGGGAAATGTAAATGTAAATGTAAATTAGCACTTGTTATAGCGCACTACTCACCCGTTAGGGTCTCAAGGCGCTGTACTCATACCGCTATGGAACCCCTCCTGGCTTTTTCCCTATGAGGTGCCAACTCCTGAGGGTGAAGCCAGGCATCCAAGCGCTGTTGGGGCCGTTGTGGAGATTAAGCAAGCTATTGCCCAGAGTTGCAGAGTGGGACCCATGAATTAGATTAGGCACCGAGGCGAGAATTATCTGGTCAAGGGGAATTGAGCCCAAGACCTGCCGAAGCGGGACTTGAACCCTGGTCTTGAGCCAGATCTCTGCTTCAGGGTCTGCCGCTCTAACCATTGAGCCACACTTCTCCACTTGAGCCACACTTCTCCACAAAGGCATTCCAGGCCTTGGTGGTGAGGTAGGAGAAGGAGCATCCTTCAGTGTGGCAACGACATATGCTTGGCACCTTAGCGAGGGCGAGTTGAGTGGAGCAAAGGTTCATGTTCGGTTATGTGAGGTGAAGTCAGTTGTTCAGGTAGGTGGGGCCTTGGTTATGGACTTTACAGGCATGTGTCAGAAGTTTGAAGTGGCATCTCTTCTGACTGGGAGCCAATGGAGGCTTTCTATGTGCTGGGTGATGTGGGCTCTCTTAGGGAGGTTGAGGATCATTCTGGCGGCTGCTTTCTGAATTGTTTGGAGCCTTTGCATGAGTTGGGTTGTGGTGCCCGCGAAGAATGCGTTGCCTTCTTCCAGTCGGCTGGTGGTGAGGGCTTCTGTCACTGTTTTCCTTTTGTTGGTGGGGCGCCAGTTGAAAACCTTGTGGAGCGTGTGGAAGCAGGCTGAGGCAATTCCGTTTACCTGGCTTTTCATGGAGAGTTCCTTGTCAAGGATGATGCAGAGGTTTTGGGTGTGTTCTTTAGGTGTAGGGGTGGATCTGAGCTCTGAAGGCCACCAGGAGTAATTCCAGAAGGCTGAGTGTTTACCGAATATCAAAACCTCAGTTTTGTTCGTGTTGAGTTTCTGGTGGTTGTTCTTCATCCATGCAGATACATTCTTCATACAGTTGTGGAAGTTGTCCTGGTGGGGTCGGTCGATAGCGAGAGGACCAGCTACGTGTCATCTGAGTACAATGTTGTGTAATCTCAATGTCTGTGAGAGGTGTCATGTAGATGTTGAAGAGTGTAGGACTAAGGAAGGAGGCTCGGGGGATGCCGCAGATGGTGCTTGGCTTGGGAGATGAAAGGTGGGAGGTGGACTCTCTGGGTGTGTCCTGTGAGGAAAGATTCTGTCCATCTGAGTGCAGCATCTGTGATTCCGATCTGATATAGTCTATTGATAAGTGTGCAGTGGGAGACTGTGTCGAAGGCGGCAGAGAGGTCGAGCAGGATCAGGGTGGCTGTCTCTCCTCTGTCAAGCAGGGCATAGATGTAGTCTGTTGTGGCAATTAAAGCTGTGATTGGCTTTGAATCCAGATTGGGCAAGGTCTAGCAGGTTGTTTCTCTACAGGTGTTTGGTGAGTTGAAGGTTAATGGCCTTCTCCAGTACCTTGGAAGGGAATGGTAGTAGCAAAGTTGGTCTACAGTTTTGAAGCACGCTGGGGTCTACTGAGGGTTTCTTGAAGAGGGGTCAGATCTGTGCATGTTTCCATGCTTCTGGGAAAGTGGATGTTGTTAGCGAGGCATTGAGGATTGTGGTGTAATGGTGGCTGATCTAAATTCTCCTGAGGTTGAAGATCCCATGGAGTGCCGAGTGGATGGAGCTCATGAGTGTAGTCGTGTATGATGCGCTTAGTAGTTCCCATGCGGTAAGTGGGTGGTCGATGGTGAGGGTAGTAGTGATGCGGGAGAGGTCTATGGGTTGGGGTCCAAAGTTTCTACAGATGGCTTCTCCCTTGTGGAAGTGGTCTAGGAGGGCTTCGCAGAGTTCTTCTGATGGGGGATGGAGTTTTCATTGGCTACAGGGCAGGCAAACTCTGACGATGTTGAAGCGTTCCTTTAGTTAGGTTGGTGCTGTGCTCGATTCGGCAAGCTATGACTTCTTTTTTTGCAGCTTTAATCTGTTGGTGGTAGCTGTTGAGGGCCATTTTGAAGGTGACTCAATCAGCGAGGCTCTTGCTGGAGCGCCACCTCCTCTCTAGTTGTTTGCACCTGAGTTTAGACTTGCTGAGTTCCAGGGTGTGCCAGCTGGCTTGTTTGTGGTTCTGTTTGGTCTAGCTGTTTTGGAAGGGGTGACCAGGTCGGCAGCATTGGTGATCCAGTCATTGAAGTTCTTTACTGCCTGTTCCAAGTTGGTGGTGACATCAGGTTGTGAGGTGTTGAGTGCTTTGGACTACTGCTGCTGAGAGACCTTGGTCCAGCTGTGGTAGGGGGTGCTGTGGCAGATGGGGATGGTGTGGGGGGTGGCAAGTGTGAAATGTATGATGTGGTGGTCCGACCATTTTCCTTAATTTTGGATATTCATGTTTTGGGTGTTTTTTGAATTTTTTTATGGATTGTTGTTTTGTGGATCATTTTATGAAATTCCATAACTTTTGCTACTGAATTGTAAGTCAATATTATTTTATGTGGATATTCATCTGTCTTTAATAATTCTTAATTTTCTTTCTGAATTTGTGAATAATTGAACAATTTTTGATTTTTACAAATTCTGATTGATATTTAAAAATGGTTGTATTAATATTGTTAAGCAGATACATACGTGAAATTAATTCTATGTTGTTGGTTTAATTTTTGTGTATTTTATTGTTCAATGATGGTTCTTTATAGTATAGTTATTGCTATAGAGTCTTGGCACTGTAGGGCTTTATTTTTAGCAATTATTAATACTTTGCTTTCTAACACTGTACTCATTTGTTTGGTTTGTTTATATATTTAAAATTTTAGTTTAGATACGTTAAATTTTAGTTGGGTTAAGTATTTTCCAATTCTTAATTCCAAGTAGCTTTGATTTTTTATAGCATTTCTAAAAAATAGGTAAAGTTTAGGGTGGCTTTGCATTAGTGTTCCTTGGAAGGGATTGTGTCATCCTTCCACCACATTGTTTGACTTTAATTATTGGGACATGGTACTGGTGCTGCCATAGACATTTCACCATGGTATGTGGTACTTGGGTTGGCATTTGTGACCAAATTGTTGCAATCTGCGAACTCGAGTATCTTCAGAATGTAGGATGATTAACACATCATAATGTTTAGTGACTTCAAATAAAGAGACCCATGCTTTTCTACTTATTTCATATTCAAGTAGAGTATTCTACCCTTAGTTTAGATTCCTGTTGGGGTCATCATGTGCATTCTTGCCTTGGTAATTGGGTGTGGAAGTCATGAGTCGAGCCTATTTTGTCCTATCCTTATTCGTGCACAAAGAATAATAGACAAAGGAGAGACCTTTCAGGTAAAACAGGAGAATGAAAGAGACAGAGATTTAACTTTGGTAGCTGAATTTCAAAATGGAAACCAGATAACCTGGAATCAATATCTGCTTGCTTGGTTGTCCAAGTAGTTCTGTGCTACTGTGCAAACATTGTATTTCACACAGCCTAATTTTTCGTTATTATCGGATATGTGAGAACTTTAAAATACCTGAGTTCAGGATGAGTGCTTAACAAGCACAATTTATGTTTGTTCTAATAACCCTGTACTTTGTTCCTTCTATAATAGGATTCTAGTCCATGTTTATGGTTTACAAGAATACTGACTTGCATCTTAGTTCACTAATGACTTTTTTGTTGTGGAGCAAGCCATTAATGTTTCTAAGTTTATGATTTAAAAATTACGTTTAATCAATGTCTTTCTATGCAGTAAATTTGCAACACTACTTCATATTTTTACTTTGTGTTTGCTGCTTGATGTACTTGCCAAATGTTTTCATGGGTTGGCTTGTTCACAGAGTCTTAAAGCCAAGTCAGGCACTTGGCTCGGCTCTAGCTCAGCTTGCCCTATTAATGTGCCTCTATTTGTAACTTGGGCTTAGTATACGTGACCTTCAGTCACTTGCTAAAATTATTTGTAAAAGATGAGGACTGGCAACATGGAGCCCTGCCTATATACACTGATTTTACCTCTCCAACATCAAGGCTTCTCGAAGCAGAGACTAAGAAGAGTGTGCCCTGAAAATACATTTCAAATTAATGATCGAAGGGCAGGAACCCCAGGCAGTTGCAGTTTATGTCACCATAGTCATCAGTTCCGAGGGCGAACTGTCAGGCCCAGATGGGATGGGTGAGGATGTGGGGGTTGGGGTGGATTAAGGAAATGTTTGGGGTGCGATATCCCCAAATTGATTTTTGGCTTGCTAGATGGTTCAGGGGGGCCTGAGTCTGGTTGGTATGTCTGTATCGGTTTTTCTTATTGTTCTCATTTCATTGGAAGATTTTAACTTACTTTTTTTGAGCGGAAACATAAATATATATAGTGATTTGTAAAAATGTACCATGAACACACATGAACAACAGATCGCAAGCTGCTTTTGTTCATTGTTCTTTTGTTGTTTTGCACTAATTTGTGTACAAAATGCATTTCACTGAAAAACATTGACATGAGGGTGCATTTTGCTTTGAAATATAGCACAAAAGGACGAATTTGCATTTTGCTTGAAAATGTGTAATTTTGTGTTATTTTCTCGACAACTTGCATAATTATGTGAATTTCATATACCACTGCTATGAACCCAACACAATAAGACCATGGGAGATGGTTAAATGGGAACGGGATAGGAGGGAAAACAGAGACACTGGACATCACCACTCTGACTCATCACTGTGCTGTCCAGAGATGTTTGCAGGTCAAGACGGATATTTAAAGGCAAATAAGATACCTTTGATAGTTTGTTATTTAAGAATAGCATTTAGTGTTAACTGTAGATATGATATATTTTGTGCATATCTGTATGCAAACATCTCTCTGTTCTCCTGAACCGCAGCTGATATTTCTGAAACTTAAGTATACATGTTAAAACAACTCTCCAACTCTATAAATAAGATAACTGTCTCCTATTTCACCAATGTGCACTCTCTAGAGGTGATACGGTTAGTTTCGAACTAGCATGAATGTGCAGCTAGAAGTAAATTACCATTAGTAAGTACTCTGTGATTCCTATAGTTAGCAACATACATATATCACACTTGATAGATACTTCTTGTACCTTGCACATAATCATTTGAACATGTTCAGAAGATCTTTGTGAAATTATCGTTCCCATCCTTTCTCAAGAAATAACCCAGAGTTCTTATAAATAGTCTCTGCTAAGTCTATCCATGTTAAATCAAATGCTCGAAAAATAGTCCAAAGTTTGTTTTCTTTCCAAACAGCTTTTTTTTAAATGCTACTCTGAATTTCCAAATGTCCTGGAGTACTCAATCATTAATGAGGATTCCTTCTAACAAAAATTCAGTACCAAGGTCCGATTGCAGCAATATTGTTGCAAATTTCCTAGCAAAGACACTATGAAACATGACTGAAGTTATACACAATGATCCAAGATTGCCACAGGCGATCTAGAAGCAATCTGAGTTTTCAGGGATTCTTAGGAAACGTAATTTTATTTTCGTGAATCTTTCCATACTGCTTCTCCACAGACGAGATGTTTTTCGCTATGCACTGCCAACATTCAACACCAGCACCAGCCTTTCCTTCTTTGGAATGCAGACTGTGCCAATGGGTCTTGAGTATTACACCCTCTCACCCACCAGTTCCTGACTGGTAAGTAACATACCTTGATAGCTGCTTGACATAGAACACAAAGGGCTTTATGGAAATGAAGTCACCCTCTTTACCTTATCCAGAAGCTGGGGAGTTGTTGCCCAACTCACTCCAGTCTCTTCAACTTCCATAACCGTCCATCAAGAAACTCAAAACCAGCACCTCAGGAATGTCATGTCTGCTTATCCAACAAATCTGCAACACAAAATACATTTCTCAATAAAGACACAACTGGTCGATATATTCCTAGACCCCGAAATGAGTGAAGTCTCCTATTGATCCGTGATGCTAAGCTTGTAATTTCTGGTGGGGTTTTTTAAATTACAAAAACCGGTTTGTTCTCATTTCACAATGTAGTACACTACAGTAGGTGTGGGTCCAACTCCATCAGAAATCATAAGTGTGATAAAATACATGTCAATAGGTTCGTAACCTTGAATCCATTTCCTAGGGTTAACTGTCTGCTCCAATACACTCGCCCTTGTGCCACAGACACTAAGGCCCATATTTATACTCTTTTAGGGCCACTTTTGAGTCACTTTTTGGCGCAAAAGCAGCGAAAACACAAAATACAATTGTATTATGTAAGTTTGCGCCGCTTTTGCGTAAAAAAACTGCGCAAATGCGACGCTAAAAAAGTATAAATATGGGCCTAAGTTTCTGAAGTTTTCGCAGATTAATTAGAAAAGCCAAGAGTGCACAACACTTTGAAACCGGACAGTGCATAAGTAGTGAGGGGCAGTTGCTGTGGAGTAATACCCGGGAACGTTTGAGCACGTTGTGAGGAGCTAGAACAGTCGCCACCCAAACTGCATGAGGCGAACTGGGAAAATGATTTATCAGTGAAGTCGAAAAAGCTAAAGAAAGAAGTTATTAGAAGTTGTATGAAGTAAGGTGGAGGATCAATTAGTAAAAATAGATAATAGCAACAGTGAATCACAGACACATTTAGAGGAAACAAAAGATCATTCTGCATCATCTATGGGGCAGCATGTGTGCCAAAGGGACGTAAGTTCAGTACCGTCTGCGCTGCTTGGTAGTAGCAGCCATTGCATCACAGTGCATATGCAGTCAGAGGCTGGCTGTCCAATAGGAAAACTGGGAGATGTCACAAAAGACGTGTGCCACTGGAAGGTCAGTGGGGCTGTAGAAGAGGCGGGCTTTGTCTGGCTTGCAACTGTCTCTGGGGCCCAACTCTGCTTGCTGTTCTTTGTCCCCCATTTCAAAGGGGTACAGGCCTCCCAGGAAATTAACCAGTTTCACTTTGGGCTTTCCCTTTGACTCTCTAGTTTACAAATCGTTGAGTAAATGCAGTGATGAGAGAAAGTTAATTCTATTTTAATATATGCAAAACTTTGAGACAGCATAATCAAGTAATTGAGGCTGACACAATTGAGAAGTGAAAGATGTTAAACGATGGTTACTTGTCCCTATATCGAGGTAAACTATATTGAATTCGTCAAGCTGCATTCTTTGTGTTCAGGGTTATATTTTGTCATTATGACAACAAGCCTTTTGTCATTATTTTGGATTTTTGTCATTATGACAAAAACACACAATGAAGAATGCAGACTGACGAAATCAAGATGACGAAACTTCATTTTGGTGAAAGTCATAATGACGAAATACCTTTTTCACAAAAAGACAATTTTCTTTGAAAAGCTATATTGGACCGGGTTGGCTTGAAATCCGGATCCAGTATATGTGGATAAAAAGAAGAAAACACAAACTTACCATTTCTACAACATTAGGAATTGTAAGAAAACAATTAAAGTAAAAAAAAAAGAATTGAAGCTAAAAATGCGACAACCGTACTCTTTATTCTATATCTACAGCAAAGTGAAAGAAAAAGAGTAGCTGTAGACTGAAAAGAAGATAAAGAGCAGAAATAAGGTAAGGGGGAAAGGTGTGGGAGCTAGGAGGAACAAAAAGAAGGAAGATACCATTGGGAGGAGGGTGTTGAAGAAGAGAAAGGATGGGGTGGGCGGGGGGGATGAGGCCAAAGAGGGATTAAAAATCGAAGGGAAAAAGAGGGGAAATGGAAAAATGTGAGAGGGGCTAAGTGGGGAACTACTACTCCTTAAAAAGAGGGTGGCATTAAAAAAGGATTGGGGCCTTTACATTTATTTAAATGATATATTGGTTCCTACATCAACGAGGTAAGTTTTAAAATATCCTCAAGGCCGACTCTTAGTAGGTACAACTTTGCTCATTAGTAGACCTCGAATTACACAATGTGACATTTTGTCTAACAACAAATGGCCCATAACGCTGACCAGAAAGTTATCATGCTTTTTTCCTTGCACTTTTTCTGAGAGGAGTGTTCACATCATGTGCATCGAAGCAGGGCCGGCTTTAGCACTGGTGGCTTATGGCTCGACTGTCTCTTTTGGGCCCTCCCCACTAATGGCCTCCTTTAAGCATGAGTTTCCTCCCTACCATTCTCCAACAGTGCCTCTGATCTCTCCAGACCGCCTCTCTGACATACATTTCATTTTTTATAACGCTGCTCGTAATTCACTGTACACAGTTCTATGATGTGCATGGGACACATTCTTTGCAGCAGGCACATTAACCCTCTGCCCTACTTTATGATGAGTGTAAACTACCACTAGACAATATACCCATCTCTCACCAACAGGTACATTAATCACCAGAGTTGGGGGCACAAGAAACGTCACCTGCTTGTAAAACCATGAGTCATTTTTGAACAAAGCTCCCCTCACCAAAGTCAACGCAAGGTGCAGCTGCACGGATCGCAATACCCCATGCATTGCGCATGTGCATGTGAGACTGCAGCACTGAATACTGCACAGTTTGCATATGTTGTGCTCTAAGTATGTGGACTATGGTGCTTCAAGCTGAGTCTAAGCTGACACTATTAGAAATATTCCCACACAAGTTATTTTTAAAACCACAGAAGTAATACAGCATCTTTTACCAACACCTGATCTTTACGTCTGCTGTCATGCAATCTGACGTGAAAAGGGATTTTAGGGCCAGATGTAGGAAGCCTTTTGCATGTCGCAAACTGCAAAAAACGCAGTTTGCGGCATGCAAAAGGCCGAACACGATGCTCATCCTCAAATTGTGAGTCGGTACCGACTCGCAATTTGAGGATGCAACTCACTAATAGGAAGGGGTGGTCCCTTCCTATTTGCGACTGCATCGCCATGCTGAGTTGCTTTGTGACCGCGAATGTGGTCGCAAAGCAACTCGCAGTTACCACCAGTGTCACACTGGTGGTAACTCATTTGCAAAAGGGAAGGGGTCCCCATGGGACCCCTTCCCCTTTGTGAATGCCGAAAAAAACGAAACCAAATGGTTTCGGAGGTTTTTTCTTTTTGAAACTCGTTTTCCTTTAAGGGAAACGGGCTGCAAAAAGATTTAAAAACTGCTTTATTGAAAAAGCAGTCACAGACATGGAGGTCTGCTGACTACAGCAGGCCACCATCCCTGTGAGTGCAATGACTCGCTATGGGGTCGAAAACTGCGACCCACCTCATTAATATTAATTAGGTGGGTCTTTTTGTGACCCCATAGCGAGTCTCAGAAGGTGTCTGAGACACCTTTCTGCATCCCATTTTGCGAGTTGCAATTTACGAGTCGGATTAGACTCGCAATTTGTAAGTCGCAAAATGTTCCTTTCCTACATCTGGCCCTTAGTGAGGGAGAAGGAGAACATTTAAATTATCATTTCTTTTGATCTCCCTACAAAAAAGGTCCTTGGTGTTCGTCAACTAAACTCTGAGTGAATTTGTGTAGCGCCGCTTCACATGCTTTTGGCGCTTTTTGCCAGCCCTCCCTGAGAATGAGACAGCAGAAACGCTATTTCAGACTAAGAACATCTAACACCATCAGAGCGTGACATCATCAGCTGTAGCGCACGTGGCGTTTTCCACCCCATGGCCACTCTTCGCTTTACTAACTTTGGTGCTGCGTCTGCAAATTTAATTTAATGTTTCATCCTTCCCGAATGTGGGAACAGCCCCAATAAACACGCCTCAGGAGAGCGTCTAGGTGTTTAAGATAGTTTCATTAATATCGCCAATGCTCCATGAAAATTAATAAAAATAGAGAATCGGAATATTTATTACTTGCTAACTGTAATACTTCAATGTAGAAAGTGTACAGAAAAGAGTGAATTTCACAAATGAAACCCTAAGCAAGTACAGGTTCAGTTGCATTATGTAAGCTTACAATACACACCTGAATACAAATATTAACATCATTAAGGGTGTCCTTTAAGGAACATGTTTTATGGCTGTTCGAAACAAATACTAAAAAAGAAGGTAATAAAAATGCAATATGACACCAACCAATTTATAACAGTAACTTACAAAACTGCATTCATCAAAAGCACTTAACAGTAACAGTCTCACAAAGTGCACTGTGATATACACTCGTACTTTGAACGTAGCAGACGGGAAGGACAAGGATAATTATTACCATTCAACATGCCATTATGGGATAGAATGAAAAAAAGCAAAAACTATGCAGACTCAATGACCACAAAACTGCATACATACGTACACCTATAAATACTACTATATACATATATGTAAACATCTCATATCAACAATTGTTATTGATAAAAAGGGCTTAATTATATAAAAAACCCAGCAAAGAAAAACATTCTATTTACCTACAACAAATAGCAGCATTGCACATCTCCCGGAATCAGCTTCCTCGTATAAAATTACATTTAGGAAACAAGCATTGACAATGTCAGTAAGGCTGACTTGCATTTTGAGTTTTGAATAAACTTTTACAAATGCCATCTGCAGTGAAAAAAACAAACCATTGAACAATTGCTACCTGCATCCAAACCACCTCTAAGGTAAAGATTTTAATGTGTGATGATTCAGAGTACTTCTGACATGTAAAATAGGCCCACATACATTGCAATGCAAGCACTCCATAGGAGGTGAAATAACACACACAAGTCAAAAGCATGAAACAGGAGACTGTTGCAAGTGACCCTTCCTGCAGGGTTATCCCCAGACTTTTTGCCTTTACCTCCTGTTTTGTTGCTGTATATTTTTATTGGCCTTAGGACTCCGAGCACTTTATCACTGCTGAACAGTGCTAAAGTGCATGTGCTTCTCCCTTAAAACATGGTAAGATTGGTGTATCCACAATTGGCACTTTTAATTTATCTACAAGTCCCTTGTAAAGTGGTATACCATATACCCAGGGCCAGGCAATTAAATGCTACTAGTAGGCCTGTAGCATTGATTGTATCCCCCACATAAGTAGCCCTGTAAACATGTCTCAGGCCTGCCACTGCGAAGCCTTTGTGTGCAGTCTGCCACCCTAACTTGGCACTGAAAACGTCTGTGCACTTCATAAGGACTCTTTGTAGGCCCCCCACATCAAAGGCATATTCTAGTATAAGTACTGGGCCCTTGACCCCTCTAAAATCAGTACACTTTCTGGACTCAAGAAAACACTGGTGGAGTAAAATCTGTTGTGTTCCAGAATTGCCAGTCTGCCAGATTTAACTGTTCTCACAAACTGCTGCGCTGCTTTGCTATGCCACCCTGCTGCCTGTTGGTCTCTGCTCGGTAGCCCAAGACTCGTCCTCCAAATCCAGAGTGACTCCAAGCTGCTTCTACTTTCCTTTGACGCTTGCCTTCAAATTGAACCTGAGAGGCTTTTGCCAAACTTCGCCGCTCGCATCTGTGACTGGCCCGGAGCGGCCCAGCTTTCCTTTTCACTGCTCACATCTGAAACCTGCCCGGAGCAGCCCTGCTTTCCTTGGCCGCTCACATTCAACTTCAACACGAGGAGCTTTTGCCAAACTTCACCGCTCACATCAGTAACCTGCCCGAGGCTGCCCTGCTTTCCTTTTTAGCCCACCTTCAATTTCAACTCAAGTGGCTTTTGTCAAACTTTGCTGATCGCATCTGTGACCAGTCGAGATAGGCTCTGCTTCCCCTTGCCACTCGCTTTCAACTTCAACCTGAATGGCTTTTATCAAACTTTGCCGCTCACTACTTTCAAACTCAATCCAAACGGCTTAGTCAAACTTTTCCGCTTACACCTGGAAACAATCTGGAGCGGCCCTGCTTTCCTTTGCCGCTTGCTGCTCTCAGTCAAACTGAGCAGCTCTTCCTAACCTAGCCGCACACTGCTCCCCAACAGCAGCACAACCAGGACAGAACTGGAGTCCATCAGGACCTCATACACCCATGCAGAGGAGTCCCCGGCACCATCCCTTTGATCTAATGCATCTGCTCATTAATCTTGCTATTTTGAGTCTTCAAAGCCTTTATTTCGCAACTTGTGAATTGGATCTCTATCATGCTGAACTTAAAAGTAACCAGATAAGCAAGCTTTATTTTTCTACATCTGTGTGAAGGCTTTTTCTATGGTGTGTCCCATGAGGTTATTGTGTGTGTGTTGCACAAGTACTTTACACATTGCCTTCTAAGTTAGGCCTGTCTGTTCTGAGCCAACCTACTAGAGGGTGAGCATAGGCTAATTTATGTCATGTTATTGACTTGCCCTGACTAGGATTGTGGTCCCCATTTGGACCGGGTGCATACTTCTGTCAACTAGAGACCCAATTTCTAACAGAGTCATACTTCTCTGGGAAGTGCCAAAAACTGTTCATTCAGCTCTTTGTATATTTTAAATAATCCATTATAATGGGTCTTGCAGACAGTTGCACTCTCAAGCCAACCTTAATTGCCTAGACAATATAATGAAAAAATAACTAAAGAAGCATACTTATTACAAGTATGCACTAATCATTCAGTTAGATCAACCACAGTTAGACTTCTCTATATATTTTCTAACCAAATAATGAAATTATGGCAGTCAAGGCACATTAAATTCAAGCATTGCTAAAAAAAATACTGGACAGACCTAAAAAGTGTGTTGATAAAATTCCTTTATTTTCTCTATTTCACAAGGAATATATACAACACAACATGTGTACTGCCACCATAGGATTGCAATGAACCTCAATATATACATCTGTCACACTGAACACCACCCTCTTGTCAGTGAAAATGTAATCTTATGTGGAAGTGAGACTATAAATACATACCAAAGGTAATAAAGAAGTTAGTCAAAATATTTTTTGCTGAACCCATAATGTTACAAACGTACGTAAAGTTAATTAATATTCTTTAACGCAAGACAATGAGCTACAAAAGTTGCTTCAATAATTGCCAAGTGGCAAAAGATGTATTGTTGTACATTAAAATGATGAAGTAAGATTTCACAGCATTACTAGAATGTGCAACAAATGTTACCAACAACGTAATTTTTATAACATAGAAACAAAACAGTGCCAAACTAATGAAAACTTTTGTTTGAATCTTAAAAGCGGATAGTAACACATTGTTTTCAATGTCCTAAAAGGAAACACAACAGAAAATTAGTTTATCATCCAAGCTTCAAACCGAGTACTAGTAGGGGATATACGTTTTTATCATTACCCAATTAGTTGTCTATTCATAATACATTTATTGTACTTAGTACAATACATCATTTTAATGGTCCTTTAATGGTATAATCTACTGCCATGCAATGTATGTAAATTACCACTATGCAACCAATCTGGCTGAGTAGCTCATTTTACCGTAATTGTGCATTATGCCCACAATACCTGCATCAGAACATGAAGCAGGTTTTCCCTTATAGTCATCACAGCTTCTGAAATATGCAGGAGGTGGCAGATATGAGTTTTTTGCATGTAAATTACATCATGTTAGGGCTTCCATTTTTGTCAGCAGTACCTCTGAATAAAGGGAGAAGGATATAAAATTCATGTGAATGGAGTAAGCAATGTTCACGTGTAATATGTCTCCACCTTGATAAGTTATGAGGACATGCCTCAGGAGCAAACAATCCAATCCTTACTTTTAACAAATTTCCTCACATAAATTTGGAGTTCCCGACACTTTATTTTAACATAAACCATATCACCATACTGATCGGCTTAAAAATCGAAACACATGGTCATGCTATGACGCGCCCATTGCATTGCTATGGAATCAGAACATTTCTGGAAAACAGAGCAACTAATGGCACCACTTAGCCAATTAGGCAACACCCCACACTATTATAGTGGCTTTATGTCCTTGACACTACCCCATCTCCTCACCCTTTTCCAGATTCTTATGAACGTTCAACTACACAATCATATCTTCAACTGTGTCATTCAAAGTATGGACAATTCTGACCACGTCAAACGCAAAACAACACTACAAAGAGAATCTATACTGTTTGGAGCCTTGGGGACCCTACTTCCTCGGATGAGAGGACACCCTATCACATAAATCACATAGGTAATAATACCACAACCTCTCAAGGGACCACCACAGGGGACACACATGAGCACAATAAAATTGTATTCAGTCAGAATATCGATTTAAAAACATTGTGTTGCAGAAATATCGAGTTTTTGATATCACGGCACAGAAATATTGTGTGCAAAAAATATTGTTGACAAGAATATTGATCTTTTAAGGTAAGAAATATTGTTTTTTAAGTGTATATATGTGTTTATGTAATATTTTAATTGTATATGTTTTATATTGTTTGTGTAATTACTGTTAGTGTTCTTAAACATAGTTTGTAATTTAAATAGTAATTTATAGTGTTGTAGTGGATTGTGGGGTTGGTAGGGGTACAGTGTGGGAAGTTAAGTTTAAATAACTGATATATTTTGTTATTTAATATTAATTATTTATTTGATTATTAAGGGCCTCATTATGAGACTGGCGGTCACCAAACTCACGGTGGAGGTCGGACCACCAAACTCGAGGCAGTCCGACCGCCAGATTACAACCCTAGTGGTCAAACCACCAGGGGACTGCCGCCACTGCCAGGGACATGGTCCCCTATGGGGTGGCGGCGGTCAGAGTCGTGGTCAGCCGCGGCGGTGCTGAGTTCAGCACTGCCATGCTGATCATGAGTCCTCTTTCTGCCAGTCTTTTCATGGTGGGGACCCCACCATGAAAAGGCTGGTGGAAGGCCAGTGCTGGGGGCCATGAGGGGGCCCCTGCACTGCCCACGGGACATTGGCCAGCACCCTTGGAATGCGCATTGTCTGCACTGCAGACAGTGCACATTCCAAAACTCGAGTTTGGAAACTGAGTTTAATGTGGTGCCTTCCCCAATAATCTGGAAGGTGTTCCCCCAATGGCAACACAAAAGGTGACCTCCTCATTAACTAATTCTGACTCTCCTTCGAAGCAGCTTTCTTTTCTCCAGGTCCTCTGGAACCATATCATTCACTTGCACCAAAAGCTCCCTGAGGAACTAAGGGGCAGATTTATAAAAAGTGGTGCTGCACCTAGTGCAGCTCCACTTTTTTTGTGCCCCTTAGTGCCCCTATAATGCTGCCATGTGTGTGCGGTATTTAAAATACTGTGCACTATGGCTGTAGTCAGGGGGACTAGAGTCATAATTTTTGGCTCTAGTCCGGCGCTTTGCAGGATTAGCATCAAACATTTTGATGCTAATCCTGCAAAGCACCCAGAGGCCCTTTGATCACAATGGGAACCTCTTTTTAATGCCTGCGCTTAGCAGGCTTTAAAAATGCTAATGAAAATGAAAACCCCCCTAGCGCCAGAACACCCCTCCTGCATACATTATGCCTGACGCAGGCATAGTGTGGCGCAAGGGGTTATAAAGTGGCGTAATGCAAACATTGCGCCACTTTGTAAGTATAGCGTGGCATTTTTGGCCTTCCAACGCCACATTAGCGTAAAAAAGAAAATGACGCTAATGTGGTGTTGGAATGGCGCTAGGCCCACATAAATCTGGGCCATTTTCCCTAAATGTCCAGCTTTCAGGAACCTTCAAGGTACTAACATGGTCCAGCATGCACTACTAGTACCATCAACATTCACATAATGTTGGAGAACTTCATACTTTGGGCCTGAATATGACTTTAGTGTTTCAACCACAGGACTGCCAAAGCAGCGGAGAGGCTGCCACTGCCATGGCAGTGGCACCCCCTGATCGTACTGCAATGTTCCCACTAGGCTGAGGCGAGAACTTTGTATTCCGAGTCTGCCCGGTGGGAACAGTGCTATGATATTGGCCTTAACTCCCTTAAGGGAGCCGAGGCAAAAACCATTGCACCCCAGCACCATTGGAGTATGCACTGACTGCCCATGCCCTAGGCATAGGCATAGCAGGGGGTCTACCTGTGACCCACTGCACTGTTTTTTTGCCAGCATTTCCATGGCAGGCTGGAGAAAAGTGGGATTGTAATCAGCCAGGCAGCGCTTAGTTCATCTCCCCTGGTTGCCTACAACTCCAGCCGCCGTAGACCCATCGGGAACCAATATCCCAGGAGAGACGGTGCTGGCCAGGTTTGTAATGTGGCGGTCGGACCGCCACAGTTGTGGCAGTCCGACTATCACAGCAAGGCTGGCGGTCCTTGGAACAGCAGCCTCATAATGAGGCCCTTTATTTGAACATAAATACCACCATCAATCATAGTGAATCAAGGGTGGATAACCCATGGTCATCTTATGACACAACCACTGGAAAACTATGAGAGTACACAGGATTTCAGGAAAACAGAGCTACAGCTGATACCAATTTGTTAATTAGAAAACAAAAGAAGTTCCTACTTTCTGAGACATTCTCAGACGGGCAGGGCTTAAATAAAGTAAGCTAAAATCATTATATGCACTTGCTTTTGAAAGTGGATGACTTTTTGGTGGGAGGCAATTACTGCATGATAATGCCTTTCAGCATATCCATCATTGCCACAAAAATGGAAAGTAGAATTGATTTAGTAGCTGCTACCACAGCCTTGAAATGTAGGTCATGTTAATTCACTAGTTCCCTCATTATACCAACTCAAATGTTCTCATTTTAGTGACCTCAAAACAACGCAATTTTCAGTATCTAATCTGGCATTCAACCTGTGTCTTTTATATTCCATGCAGAGCTGCGTAAAAGGTGCCTCACCCACTGCCAAATCTTGAACTCCAGAGATGAGTTGAAGGAGTGACCCTTGCAGAGTGTCTGCTGTATGCCACCAGTGCCCAAAATCCGTTTTGCAGAACCATTCTAAAGAGCTTGCATAAGTGAGATGAGTGCTCTTGAAAGACCTACGTTCAGAATGTGATCGTGTACAGGCTAACAGACACCACATCCCCAAAGCATTCTGTAAACTATCAAGAGGGAGAGACACTGGATTAGCAAATTACTTACGTTAGAGTGAGAATGAGGGCACTATTAGGAGCTAGCGTCTGAGGTCACCCAAAAGAGCAGATACACAAAAGATATAACTGGAGTGCTGTTTATTTAGTAGTAGTTTTATGAAGCTCTGATGTGTTTCTGGCCCGTGTGAGATGCCCGAGGGTGTGTCTGGTCAAATGATGATTCAGAAGCTGATCTCTAATGTTGACACTCCCTCGGTGCAGTGAAAATAACTAAACAACAAAGCATCAGTAAAGGTGTTGGGCTTGATTACGAATTCGGCCGACGAGAAGACCCGTCCACCGAACTTCCAACGGGGAGGCTACCGCCATACTGGGTTACTCCCAACCGGGCTCATTGCAACTTTCCCCCTGGGCTGACGGGCAGAAAACAAGGTTTCCACCTGTCAGTCCAGTGGGAAAGTGGTGGCAGCAGTGTTGCCAGCTCGTAATCGAGCACGGGGCACCAGCACCCTTACAATGCTCACTGTCTGCAAAGCAGACAGTGAGCATTGCGAGGGTGCTGGGCAGGGGCAGCCCTGCACCACCCATGATAAGTGCATGGACAGTGCAGGGGCCTCTCTGTGGCCCCCTGCACCTGTTTTCCACCAGCCTTTTCATGGCAGTGAAACCACCATGAAAAGGCTAGAGGAGAACGAGGTCGTAATCAGCAGGGCAGGGCGGACTCCAGCACTGCCCTGGCTGATTCTGACCTCTGCCACCGTCAGCCCATCGGGATCTAAGAACCTTGCGGAGATGCTGGTAGGTTGGTGGGGCTGACCGCCAACCTCGTAATGTGGCGGTCAGACTGCCACAACGCGGCAGCCCAACAGCCACCGCGAGTCTGGCAGTCTGAGGACCGCCACACTCGTAATCAGCCCTGGTATGTCTGGCATCAGCTGCTGAACTTTCAGCTTCACCAATGTTTGTTTTCTTTGTTGTTTTTTTGGTGCTAAAGTCTGTATGTGTGTGTGTGTGTGTCTGTGTTCAGTGAAAAAACAAAAGGTAACCTAATGTTATAGTTAGGTGTGATAGAAAAATCTGTGTTGATTTTTTTTTTTTTAACTTAGAAATTCACTGAAAAAAACAGATATTAAAGTAATGTTATAGTTAGGTGTGATAAAAAGATCTTTATTGATTTTTTTAGAAAAACTCACTGAAAAAACAAATGTTAAAGTAATGTAATAGTAAGGTGAATATTCAGTCGTCAATAAAGGCTAGAAAGTTTTGGCAGGATTAATCTGGTGCTGTGCCCAGAAAGGTCTTAAATTTGATCGACTTCTGTTTGATGTCGCTCTCAGTGAAGCCCTGTATGTTCAGACTTGTAGGCTTTTCTGGATTTTAGATCTCCTTCTGCCTGATACACCAGCGATTTGGATCTGATCGGCAAATCAAATTCGATGGCTTCGGAAAAAGGTTCAAAGGTGATCCCGGTCTGAAATTGGTTCTTCAGAGGAAAAGTTGGCAAAAAGTTTCTAAGTGCCATTTTTGCAGTTTGGGCAGGAGGAGTACACTTTAATACAAGCCAAGGATTCCAGGACCTCAGGAAAAGGACATAAGGGCCAGGACTCACTCCAACAGAAGCCACTAGCATGATCAAGGTTCAAGTCCAGCTGAAACTGTCCAGCATGGCTCCTTCAGGAAAGTGGTATTTTTGCAGCTTTTGAGTCCCTGGAGCTTAGTATGAGGCCAGTCAACTGACTCTTGGAGTCTACTTCTTGGTACTGGGTACATGTGGAGGCAGGTCTAGCCCTTGGGGGTTTCTCACAGGTCTCAAAAGCTGGTGCAGTCTTTCTTCTGTCTTCCACAGGCCCAGAGGTGTTCTAAGGGGGGGTACTGTAGGTGCCACATTGATGTCAAGTGCCAGCCTTTAGGTGGGGGAAACATCTGTACTCTTCCTAACGAATGGAGCTATCCCATAGTGCCCTTTTCTACCTAAAACCAAGTTGGGAGAACCTTTATTCTCTTGTGAAAAGCTCTTGTGTGCACCATTGAAGTGTTGCCAGGGAAATAAGCAAATCTTTCACTGTGGTAAATCAAACATGGTTCTGGGGCAGCTCCTCTCACACTGGGAGTGGTCCTGGCTTGCTGGTAGTGGAATAGAGGGGCCAGGCCCAAGTGTGTGCTACAGGTGCTAGTAACAGGATATGACTTCTTTTTTTTTAAAGTTAATTAACTTCCTGGGCACAGCGTAGATGTCCATCCTGTGTAGGGAATGTGAACCCCTCCCTTTGTCACAGCTCTAGGAATGCCTTCACATCTAGTTAAGGAGTCATTAAGCCCCCAGTGAATATTGGCAGAAAGGCGCATTTAGCTCAGGCAGGAAAAATGACAACTTTCTAAAAGTGTATTTTTCATAATAGTAATATAAAATATGACTTGTCTTGAGTTATACTTCTAATTATTATTAAAATGAGTCCTTAAGTATTTTTTCAAGCTACTCCCAAACTGACTTTAGGTGTTATTACGTAACCCTGTATTTTCCTATGGGAGATGACTGGGTTACTTTTGAGGTTTTTCACGGCTAGAATATGTAAACCATAAAATATTTATGTCTTTTCTAAATACCATGCACCCTTATCTATGGGCCTATAGGGCCTACCTTGGGGTGACTTATAAGGATTAAAAATGAAGGAGTAGGTCTGACAAAGGTTTATGTTTGCCAGGCCAAATGTGCAGTTTTAAAGATGCGTGCTGAGTCTGCAGGGTCGGGCCTGGAGACATACTTTGGACTGTCACTTTGGTGGTGGCACAATATGAGTTGCATTCCACTAGTGGACTTTAACTTACAAGGCTTGGATACACTTTTGCACTATGTACCAGGGACCTATATTTAATTTAAATATGCCAATCAGGAGTATAGCCAATTTCAACATGTTTAGGGCTCAGAACAAATGCAATGGTATCTGGTTAGCAGTGCCCCAGTATGTAAAGTAAAAAAAATATCAGCATCAGTTCACAAAATAAAGAGGATGACTATACAAAACATGTTCTTACAATACATATGCCAATGACTGCAGACAAGTGGTATAATCTCACACAAAGATGCTTCAGTCCAGAAAGTCTTGCTATTTAAGGGTCAGTTCTGCTGCACAGGAGAGAAGCCTTGACGTGCTCTCCAGGAACTGAGAATCATCTCCTGTCGCTATATTTGGTAATGGACCTCAGCCAAAGTAGGCTGCTAGGCAGGACTGAAGTGGGGAAAGGGGGTCAATGGGTAATGAGGCCAGTACTGTAAAGTGATCCAAATTTGTTTCGTGATGTGGCAAGTAAGTGGAAGACTGGAATTGAGGTAATGTAAGTGTTGCAATTATTTTGAGCCATCTGTGCAGTTGAGTTTTTGGGGGACAGTTTTCAGACGCTATGGGTACACTTGTTCGTGGCTCATGTTCTACCTCAATGTATGTCCGAATATTAATGGACCTTCTGAGCACTGCACAGCTTTAATTAGTGGATTTTTTAAGTGACCCCTTTTTTCTCATCACAATGTAGAGCAGCTAGTATGGTATGCACAAGAAAAAGAGTCATCTGTCGCAATTGTATGTGTGTGTCATTGTGCTAATGTTCCTAGAGTCTGTTCTGTCTCAACTGTAGCCACACTGGTGACTTCAGTGACTGTGTGAACTGTATGCAAGGATTGGTATCTTTTCTGGTGGTGGGTGGGAGAGCTTCTTTGCCAGGATCAGTGCTTAATTTGAGCTGGTGGTTTCTGGTGCGGGGTACCAGAACTTATTTTTCTGCCTCAAGCATTTACTGAGAGCAAAAAATACATATGGGAAAGATGGAGGAAGAGAAAAAGGAAAAGCGCCACAAAAGGAGGTAGTAGAAAGCTGCAAGAGTGAGCTGAAGGGGCAGCGAGTGGCTGTAAACGGATTAAAGAGGCCAGAGATGGATTTAAGAATACGCTGTCTCAGCATTCGGTGCTCGCACATTTAATTGCAGAAGCCGCGTGTTTCAGAGGCAAGTTTTGTGCACCAGCATATTTTTATTTACAAATTAAGTACTGGCCAGGACCCATTGCTTCAATTAGGATATCCATCTTTCACAAGCACAAGAGCTGAGGAGATGATGGAACAAACATGGTGGGTTTGCCTATCTAGTCTTGGGACGTCACTTAGGCCCTCATTATGTCAACGGTGGTATTGACTGCCTACCGCCTCGGTGACGGCCGCCAAAACACTGTCGCCATGGCTACCTACCGTCTGCCATATTATGACTGTAGCCTGGAATTCCGCCAGAAGTATGGTGGAAATCCGGCTGCAGCTATGGCGGTGGACGGCGGTAAGGTGGTGCTGCTGCCAGCAGCAGCACCATGCCAGTAGACCACCGCAGACCGTATCATGACACATGATATGGCCTGGCGGTGTTCTGCTGGCATCTCGTCTCCTGCCGGAGGACCCCCTGCAATCAGGTAAGTTATGTGCTCCGACAGGGGTGGTGGGTGGGGGGTGTTGTGTGTGTGGGGGTGTATGTTTGTGTGTGCGTGCATGCGGGTGTGTGGCATGTGGAATGCATGTGTGCATTCATGGTTGTGAGTGTGCATGTATATTGTGTTGTGTGAATGCATGGGTGCTTGTATGTATGTAAGTGTGTGTGGATGTGAGTGTGAATGGATGTATGCATGCATGGGTGAATGTGGGTATGAATGTGTGTATGTGTGTGTATAATGGTGCGTGAATGTTCGTGTCTGTCGTGGGGGGTCTGGAGTGGGAGGGTTGGGAAGGACTCTGGTTAGGGGGGTGGGGAAAACCCCTATCAGTGACAGGGAAGGGATTCCCTGTCACTGATAGTGCCTACCGCCATGGTTTTCGTGACGGTAAGGAAGGCACGAAAACCGTGGCGGTAGGCGAGGTCATAATCCAGCGGGTGGGACAGTGACGGCCGCCTGGCTGGAGACTGAAGTCTCCATCCTGGTGTCTGTTACTGCGCTGGCGGACGGAGTGGTACATTGGCGGTTTGGCTTGAGCCAAACCGCCAATGTCGTATTTTGGGGAAGAGTACCGCCAGCCTGTTGGCAGTACTCTTCTCCGAAATATAGCCGTCTGCCAGGGTCATGATGAGGGCCTAAGTCATGCCTCAATTTAGTGCAGTTCCTCTTCTACAACTTGTGGAAGTGAGGAGGTCTCTAGATTGTTGTGTTTCATGAATTATTTATTTAACCTCTTGGGTGTCAGGACGTAACGGTTATATCCTCAGCTGCACCGCTCGGCTACCCAGGATGTAACCATTACGTCCTGGTATGGGCCCTGGGGGGAAGCTCTAGCTCTCCACCCCAGGGCCTCGCACCTTCCTCCTGTAGGCAGGGATGGAAGGAGAATCGCTTCCCCTCTGCCCCCAACCCCCCTGTGACATCTGATGACATCAGCGTGCGATCGCGCACTGACCTCATAAGAGGCCGCTCCCACCGCGCAGGAAGCTCAGAGTCCAGCGCGGATTAGAAGAGATATGCAAAAGTATTTCTCTTCCGATCACGTGCTGAGGCGGGAGAGGCATCAAAGGAAAGGAAAGGCCGATCGGGATTTCTGTGTTTGGTGAAATTGGCATGAGGGGAGAGGCCCCTTGGGCAAGGTCTGCTCCCCAAGGGGGGCATTTTTTAGAAGGTATTTTCTGCCTCCCCGGGAGCAGATCAGCCTTCTGTAATGAGGCCGATCTGCCCCCACGGGGGAGAGAAACCTCTAGACGCCAGGGATAATTTTTTGTGTTTATTTACTTTTTTACATGTAGAGAGTGACCCCTTAGGCAAGGGTCGCACCCCTGGGGGGAAATTATTTTTAGGACATTTCTGCCCCCCTCGGGGCAGATTGGCCTATTTTTAGTAGGCCAATCTGTCCCCAGGGGGAGCAGAAACTACTAGACACCAGAGATTTCATTTCTAGGTCAGTTTCACACAAGGAAGCGACCCCTTAGGCAAGGGTCTCTCCCCTGGGGAAGCAAAAATATTTTAGGGCATTTCTGCCCTCCTTGGGGGTATATCGGCCTTTTTTAATTAGGCCGATCTGCCCTCAAGGATGGCAGAAACCACTAGGCACCAAGGATTTTTTTTTTTTTTTTTACAGATGTAGAGCGACCCCTTAGGCAAGGGTCACTCCCCTGAGGGGAAATTTTATTTTAGGCTATTTCTGCCCCCTTGGGAGCAGAAACTACTAGACTCCAGGGATTTTTTTTTTTTTTTGCAACAATTGCAAGTGACCCCTTTGGCAAGGATCGCTACCCTCCGGAGAAAATTTATTTTACGCCATTTCTGCCCCCTTCGGGCAGATTGGCCTATTTTTATTAGGCTGATCTACCCCCAAGGGGGGGCAAAAACCACTAGGCATTTTTTTTTGCACCAATTTCATGCAAGGGGACCGACCCCTTAGGCAAGGGTCGTTCCCCTGGGGGGCAAATTTATTTTAGGCCATTTCTGTCCCCCTTGGGGGCAGATCGGCCTATTTTTATTATGCTGATCTCTACCCGGGGGGCAGAAACCACTTAGGCACCAGGGATTGGTGTGTGTGTGTGTTTTGTTTGGGGGGACAAGCCTTTGGGCAAGGGTCACTCCCCATAGGGGCACAATACTGTTGGCCATTTCTGCCCCCTTGGGGCAGATCAGCCTATTTTTGTAGGGCCCATCTTCCCCCCAGGGGGTCAGAAAGCCCACCCGAGACCAGGGAAGGTTTTTTTTTTTTTAAGCGGGTGGGATGGGGACAAAATTGTTCTTCCCACCGGTGGGCAGATGGGGCAATTACCCCTGATCCACTCCACAGATGGGGCAGAAAGGCTACTAGATGCCAGGGAATAAAAACAAAAATCCAAAATAATGGGGTGATGGCTACCAACCAGTATGGGCATGTTTATGCCCTCACCCCAACTGAAGGGGTAACAGTCTTTCAACCCCTGCACACTAAAACATCTTTTCCACGGCAAGCAAGAGGACATTTGATTATTTTGGGTTTTGGTTTTACATTTGGGCCATGAGAGCTTGTCAAACTCTCAAAATCGTCCCACTTGGAATGGTGAGGGCTGCACTTTTTGGACTTTGGGACGCTGCCATGTAGAAAAATCCACGAGACCTAGACACATCTAAAAACCAAACATATGGGTGGGTCAAGGGTGGTGTGCTTCACATGCAACTGCACCATTTTCTTACCCACAATTCACTGCAAACCTCTAACTTTGCTGGAAATCACACATTTTTCCTAACTTTTTTTGTGATGGAACCTTCTGGAATCTGCAGGAATCCACAAAATTCCTACCACCCAGCATTGTCACATCTATACTGATAAAAATTCTGCCCCCCTTGTCAGCCTAAAAATGTTTTTTTTTCAAACTGCCCTTTTGGACCCGCTTTGGCTCCCCCTCATTTGTGGCGTGTTTTTGACTCTTCCTTGTCACTGGCACTTGGCCCACCTACAAAAGTGAGTATCCTCACGTTGGGTGGTAGGAAATGTGTGCCGGTGCGGTGATTCCACACAGAAATGTGGGAAAAATTTGATTTTTGAGTTAAATTTGAGGCTTGCTGAGGAATATGGGTAAGAAAACACTGGGGGAACTACACAAGTCCCACCTCCCTGGATTTCCTTGGTTGTCAATTTTCAGAAATGTTTGGGTTTGGTAGGTTTCCCTAGATGCTGCTGAACCCAGGACCAAAAACGCAGGTGCCCCCCACAAAAACAGGTAGTTTTGTATGTAATAATTTTGATGTGTCTACATAGTGCTTTGTGGCATTTTCTGTCACGGGCACTAGGCCTACCCACCCAAGTGAGGTACCATTTTTATCAGGAGACCTGGGGGAACGCTGGGTAAATGGAAGTTTGTGGCTCCCCTCAGATTCCAGAACTTTGCAGCACTGAAATGTGAGGAAAAAAGTGTGTTTTGCCAAATTCTGAGGTTTGCTAAGGATTCTGGGTAACAGAACCTGGTGAGAGCACAAGTTACCCCATCCTGGGTTCCCCTAGGTGTCTAGTTTTCAGAAATGTCCAGGTTTGCTAGGCTTTCCTAGGTGCCGGCTGAGTTAAGGCCAAAATCCACAGCTGGGCACTTTGCAAAAAACAGGTCAATTTTCTTTGTGAACATGTGATGTGTCCACGTGGTGTTTTAGGGCATTTCTTGTTGCAGGCACTAGGCCTACCCCCACACGTGAGGTAACATTTTTATCGGGAGGCTTGGAACTTTCTGTCACTGAAATGTGAGGAAAAAAATGTTTTTTTGGCCACATTTTGAGGTTTGGAAAGGATTCTGGGTAACAGAACCTGGTGAGAGCCCCACAAGTCACCCCATCCTGGGTTCCCCTAGGTGTCTAGTTTTGAAAAACGCACAGGTTTGGTAGGTTTCCTAGGTGCCGGCAGAGCTAGAGTCCAAAATCCACAGCTAGGCACTTTCAAAAATCACATCAGATTTCAATGTCAATTTTATGTGTCCATGTTGCATTTCCTGTTGTGGGAATTAGGCCTACCCACACAAGTGTGGTACCATTTTTATCGGGAGACTTGGGGGAACATAGAATAGCAGAACAAGTGTTATTGTCCCTTGTTTTTCTCTACATTTTTTCCTTACAAATGTACGACAGTGTGTAAAAAAGATGTCTTTTTGAGAAATGCACTGTGATTCACATGCTAGTATGGGGACCCCGGAATTCAGAGATGTGCAAATAACCACTGCTTCTCAACACCTTATCTTGTGCCCATTTTGGAAATACAAAGGTTTCCTTGATACCTATTTTTCACTCTTTATATTTCACCAAATTATTTGCTGTTTACCTGGTATACAATGAAAACCCTTTGCAAGGTGCAGCTCTTTATTGGCTCTGGGTACTTAGAGTTCTTGATGAACCTACAAGCCCTATATATCCCCGCAACCAGAAGAGTCCAGGAGACGTAACAGTATATTGCTTTTGAAAATCTGACATTGCAGGAATAAGCTACAGAGTAAACAGTGGAGAAAAATGGCTGTTTTTTACCTCAATTTTAACATTGTTTTTATTTCAGCTGTTATTTTCTGTAGGAAAACCTTGTAGGATCTACACAAATGACCCCTTGCTGAATTCAGAATGTTGTCTACTTTTTTGGAAAGGTTTAGCTGTCTGAGATCGAGCATTGGTTTCTCATCCATTTATGTCACTATCTGGAAGGAGGCTAAAAGCACAAAAAATAGTGAAAATTGAATATGTCCCAGTAAAATGCCAAAATTGTGTTGAAAAATGTGGTTTTCTGATTCAAGTCTGCCTGTTCTTGAAAGTTCCTGAAAGCTGGGAAAATGGTGATTTTAGCACCGCAAACCCTTTGCTGATGCCATTTTCAGGGGAAAAACCACAAACCTCTGGGTACCTCTAGACTCCCTAGGATGTTGGGAAAAAAGGATGCAAATTTGGCGTGGGTAGCTTATGTGGCCAAAAGTTATGAAAACCTAAGCTGAAACTGCCCCAAATAGCCAAAAAGATGCGTGGCACCTGAGGCGGAAAAGGCCTGGCAGTGAAAGGATTAAAAGCAATAGGTACCCAGGAGTCCAAATACTGAATGAAAGGTGATAAAATCCCAAAAAGTTGTTTTTTGTTATTTCTGACTAGGAGAAATACAGTGCAAGACGTTTTTGTTTGCCAATATAATGTTGTGCTGTCGGTAGTTTTCTTTTGGTATTATGCTTTCCATACTACACAAATTAAACTTGTGCACATTTGATGGATTTAGAAAGGAAATATTGTTTATGATGTTGCTTCAGGTTTGGCAGTACTTTACATGCATTTTTATTACTGAAATTGATTGCTTGAATTTGATGATTGCACGTGAAATGTAGATGTTATGCATGACTTCAAAATCTATGGTCACTGTTTTATGCAACTATGAGTAGTATATTCCCCACTACGTTTTCCCAGTCAGAGGTAAAAGCGCCATGAGTAATCGCTTACGCCTGTTACAGAATGTTGTTTGGGTGCTAATATGTATAATGGTTATGTGTGGTCTGAATAATGCATTGTTGATTTAATGTAATGTTTTTGCGAGCTCTCGCATGTTTTTTCTCCTGTCTGTAAGGAAGGACAATGTGTGTGGAATATGCAGAATATATCTGCATCGTTGTGCTTGTATGTAGGTAGCATTAGTGTGCCACTGAGCGTGCAAGAGGGCGAGCTGTTTGTGCATCACTATACCTGCAGAGTTCAAAATGTCATTCTCCCTGTGAGCATGAGTATGAGCTCTTAATATGTCATATGCCAGTTTGCATACATCAACATACATTAGTGGATTACTGAGTTGCAGGATTCATGGTGCTAGGTATTAATGACTGCTACTTGTACGCATAGTGTATACTAGTGAATACGTGGGTAAAGCGTGCTGGTATAACTCAGTTTTGGGTTTCTTGCACTGCATTTCTTGTCAGTTTATGAATGAGAGGATCCTATGTGCTTTTTAATGAATGCCAGGTACAGCTGGGCTGGTGGCCCCTCCTCCCAAAATGCTGTTGTGCATTAATGTTATCTCATGGGGGACCAGCACCACTGATGGTGGCTGTTGCTCATGGTGTCCATCAAAGTGTGTTGTTCGGCATTAGGTCTGAGGGAGGGTGTCACTGTGCGAACAGTTTAGTACATAATGAAATATGTTCTTTTTTGCTTCTTCTGGTGTCATGTGTGTGCTTGTAGTATTTTGGTAACTCTTTTGATGTGTTGATTAACACCAGATTGGTGCACACCATGTTTGAGGCTAGGGGTTGGGAAACCAGTCTGTTTGCAAGTGGAGTGCTACGTTTGTGTGCATAAACTAACTTACATGTTGTTACTGAGACTTGCTTGTGTGCCTATGGGTCGTTCACCTGATCTTTAATTCCTTGTTTTCTAGGCTTGCTGTACTTCAAATAAGTTACTCTGTGTTTGAGGTGATTTGGTCTTTGGCGTTTGGGTTATGCCTATTCTGTCAATGAGTATTGCTGGGGTTTGAGTTCTTTGTTGCATCAGTGTTTAATGTATGCATGTTATATTGATGAGATTTACAATGGTTAGTGTTGTTAGGGATTTTTATTGGGTCTTATACTGTTCTGTAATAAGGAATGCCTGTTACGTTCCGGAGCACTCTTAGGGCCAGATTTACAAAAAAGATTGCATCAGCTGTGATACACCACTTTTCTTGGTCCCCCCCTAACGACACCATGTGTGTGCCATATTTACAATACGGAGCACCATGGTGCAAGTTAGGATAATAGTGTCATAATTTATGATGCTGTTGTGGTATTTTTCAGGATTAGCACCATAAATTGTCCCACTAATTCTAAAAAGTAAAGGGAGGCTCGTTGAAAATAATGAGCGCATCATTTTAACACCTCCTCTGAGCAGGTGTTAAAAATGATGCTAAAAATAGCACAGTGAAACGTTGTAAATTTCACTGAGCCATTTTCACGGGCCTCACTGTGGTGGAACATCCCCCCTGCATACATTATGCCGGATGCAGGCGTAATGTGGTGCAAGGGGTTACAAAGTGGCGCAATTGCAAGCATTTCCCCACTTGGCAAATATGCGAAGGAAAAAGTCTTCCTGTTTGCGTAAAAAAATTATGCTAGTGTGGCGCTAAGAGGTGCTAGGGCCTTGTAAATTTGGCCCTTAGTCCTTCTTAGTGTGCCCCTGTTCTGTGATACAACTAGTGTTATGTGAAGGAGTGTTTCATCAGAGTCATTTGTTGGGCCAGCGGCCCCAGTCAAACGACTCAAGTAACATCATAGCTCATGGAATAAAATGTGCTTTGATATATATATATCTAGGTCCAGTTATCATTAGCAGAGTGCTAATTTAAGGTAAAGCGACCACAAAGGCACTTGAACTGAAAAAAGTAAAGGGAATAACTGCAGATGACATGCCTTGACCTGGAATGAATTACACTCTTGCCACTACATGCATATGACATTTAGTTTGGCTTGGTAACTCTGACCTTGATAAAGTTGATACTACATTCAGTAAAGAGAGGTGACTCCTTTCATATCTGGATTAAGGGACCGATTTAAATGTTGGTTCTAAGAATACTCTGTTGTACCAGAGTCTGCTAACTGCCATCTTGATGGTCTGCCTGACAAATTCAAAAGTGGGCAGACCATAGTTTGACCACAGAAGAGACTACTTTGTCCACATAGAGGTCAAACTTTTACAATGGCTTGACATATTAACGGGTGCCAGAGAATTGGCTATACATCCATCTGCTCAATTAGCCTCAGCGGGCATAGAGCCGTTTTTACTGCCTGCCACCACCAGGCACACCCTGGCAGTAAAAATAAAAAAAAAACACCCTTATCATGGGAGATGACTCTCATGGCGAAGTGGGTATTTTTTTTTTCAAGCACAAAAACCTACTTTGGGTTTTTGTATTTAAAAATAAGAAAAACTTTAGAAACTTTGCTGTACAGCGTCACCATGTTTGACAAAGCCTTAGGTCAATGTTTCAATACATTCCAATACATTCACAATAAT
This sequence comes from Pleurodeles waltl, assembly GCF_031143425.1. Lineage (NCBI taxonomy): Eukaryota > Metazoa > Chordata > Amphibia > Caudata > Salamandridae > Pleurodeles > Pleurodeles waltl. Next base: position 604,642,288 of record NC_090449.1, read on the forward strand.
TGCCATGACAGCAGTTCCTGTGAATGCTAGAAATGTTCGTTGGTTTGATAGACATTTCTAAAATTGACAGTAGGGACGGCTGCCAGGGTAACAGAGTATTTTACTCTGTTGCCGTAGAGGAAAACAGCCCAACTGTCAAGATTTACATCGGGCCCTTATTATGAAAATATTAAGAACCCAGTCGTGTGGTTAACACTCTAAAAAACCCAGCCAACTGTCAAACAATTGTATTTAAGGAAATCTTTTCTGGAGACATATTCTCCACAAACTCATTCTTCAAATTTGGCATTTGGACAAAGTAATTTTTAATATACATTATGTTAAGTAATAATGTTCATGTTAAGAGTTTTATTTTTTCCTAATTAATATGGTTATGCAGATATGTAAAATGCTTGAAGTCAAGTAGTTTACCTGCTGTGGGTTGGACTAGAGTGGAAATAGTAAATCTTACCCCTCCGAAGTCCAACACTTTCCCTACTGTTGCACAGACTGGAGTTGGAGTAGTAAATTTAACCCCTCTGAAGTCCATCGCTTTCCATACTTTTGCACATACTGGAGTGGGAATAGTAAATTTAACCCCTTCAAAGTCTTACATTTCCCCTGCTATTGCACAGACTGGAGTGGGAAATTTAAATATTTTATTATTAATATTTGTTTGTAATTTTTATTTTATAGTGTTTGTTTATGTTTTTACGTGTTTTGGGTTTCTATTTTTGTAAAAAAAAATGTAAATGTCTTTTTTATTTAATTTGCTTCGTAATCAATATAATGCATTGGAATTAAATTGTTAATATTATTTATGCTTTGTATTTTATATATATGTAAAATATATGTTTTATTAAATGGGTTATATGTCTGTGTGTTTACATATGTAGACATATTAATATAATATTAACATTTGTGAGAACTATTTAACTAACAGCATATTAAAAGTATATATTAACTTTTTTAATATTTACCAGCTTACAATATATATATATGTACATATATATGTGTATATATATGGTCACTTAAAAAAATCAAAGGTTACAGGGACGTTATAGTTAGGCTCACATTTTAAACATACAAAACCATAGAAATGCACCTGTTATGGTTATCTCAAGAAACTATAACTCATGCCCTATGGTAACTATAACTCCCGCCCCGCCCTGCAGAGTTTTTTTCATCAAATCATTTACTGCAAATATAACAATGATATTATCAATCGTGTCATCAAAGATGTCATGAGTGCTGTAATTTGTTGGGTAACTAGTAGTGAATGGGAAGGGCACGAGTTATAGTTACCTTAGAGCACAAGTTATAGTTACTTGAAATAACTTTAACTGTAACAGGTGAATTTCTATGATTTTGTACGTTGAAATGTGTGCCTAACTATAACTTCTCTGTAACCTTAGTTATTTTAAGTGAATTTCTATGTTTCTTTAATTCTATTTCCTAACTATAATGTTCCTCTAACCTTTGTTATCTTAGTTTTTTTCCAGTGAATTTCCATGTTTTTTTTAACATATAGTAATTTTGATTACTATACGTTATTCTAACTGCCGTGGCACACAGCCTTTGGCTGTGCATGGCGGCGGTCGGCTGCATGGCCTGGCCACAGGTCAACACCCAATAACCACCTACCTTACGCTGTGCACAGCCTTTGGACATGCACGGTGGGGTTGGCCAAGCGTCCTAACCACCCATTCCTGAGAGAAAGAGAGACAGAAAGTGAAAGATTGTGTAAGAGGGAGCAATTTAGGCTTTGAAAAATGATATACTTAGAATGAGATAGTTCCGGACAAATTGAAAAGAAAAATGTTTTTTTGCGATCACCTTTCAGTATTAATCTTAAATTTTTGAAGTTTAAAAGAAATTAAAGAAGGAAAATGACCACGAACACACCTGGAGTAGAACCCTCAACTTTCAGTGTGAGGGTCTGTGACATTAACTTTTAGGCCATAGGTGACTCCTTACTGTGATGTCTCCAGACATACCTATCTATGAAAGTCAGCTCACGCATGTGATTGGAAAGAAAGTTGAATGTTCCATCACTAGGAAGGTGTAACACTCAAAACATTAGTAAATAAACAAACACACTGCCAAGCAATACTAGGATTTGAACCTTCATCCTACTGAGTCACAGCACAAGACCTCGACCATTAGGCCAGAAGTTCCTCTGTTCTGCTCTGCATCCAATCGTAACTATAACATTCATACCAAACAACTTGCTAGTTTGACACTTTGAAGTCACTGCATGGAGAGACCATTGCAATGACGATCTCTCTCTCTCTCGCTCTCTCTCTCTTCCATCCCAGTATGGGGTGGAAGAGAGAAGGGGGGAGTGACAGGGCTGAGGGGGGAGCCTCTAGGCCCCTGTGGTCTGAGCAGGCTCCCCACAACATGCAGGAGCCAACATTGCTCCCACAAGCAGGAATCTGCTTTAAATAGCAGCTCCCTGATGCAGGACCAATGTTTTCATCTGTTTCCCTGTATGCATATTTGTGTGCAGGGAAACAGATGGGAACTTCACTTTCTGCAAGTGAGAGCTGTTTGACAGCACTCACTTGCAGAAAGTGAAGTGTTTGTTCTGAGTTGGTGGGAGCTGTAAAAGCTCCCTTCAAATCAGAGCAAACAGCTATGTCCTGGGTGGGGGGGTGCCCGGGCACATAGCAGAAGCCGGCCCGGGGGATTGGCCATCCCCAGGGCCATCTGTGGCACCTCGAGGGGGGGCTGCGCGGCTCCCCTTCAATGTAAGGGCCCCAGCGAGGTGGTGGCCCCTTGGGCTGGGGGTCTGCAATGGACCACCTATCTTTTTTAAATTTAGCCCTAGGCAGGGGGCTGTGGGGGGGGGTGCAGGTGGACCCCCTGCATTGGATTTTTAAGCTGTACCCTGAGGAGGTGGCAGTCCCAAGGGCTGCGGATGCAGGGGAGCCAGGCCGCCACCCGCATTTGATGTTAAGTTGACCACAGGGAGGTGGAAATCCCCAGGGCTGCAGGGGGCAGAGAGCTCCCGCCACTTTTCATTTGCAGGAGTGCCCTGGGGAGGTGGTGGTCCCCGGGGCTGGGGGGTGGCTGTGCTGCCCCCGGTATTCTAATGGAGCTTATTCTCCAGGGAGGTGGTGGTCTCTGGTGGGACTGCGGGGGGGGCACCCGCATTCAATTTGTTGAAAGCCTTGGGGAGGTGGTTGGTCTCCGGGCTGCAGGGGGATGGGAGCCCCCCGCATTTATTTACAAAATCTGCCCTGGGGATGTGCCAGTCCCTGGGGCCATGGGGTGCTGGGCATCCCCCCTCCCCCCCCCCGCATTCAAAATTTGAATGCCCCAGGGACCTGGCTCACTCAAGGACTGCAGTTAAACAAGTGCAGCAGCCTGCGCTTGTTTCTTTTTTTTTTTTTTGGCAGATCCACAGATCTGGCATGGCTCCTTCAAAAAATGTTTTAATTTTTTTTGTTGCTCTGGGGGGTCCCTCAGCACCAGAGCTAAGGGATCAGGGTGTCCCTACCCTAGTCCCTTTTGTTTTTTTTCATCTTTTTTAGGGACTCAGCTGAAGCCTAGTGCCAACATGGCTGCTGATGACGCGCCTGGTCCTTAATAAGTAAACTTACAAGGGGACGTGCATAGGTTGATTCGCATGGAGTATCCTAGCTATGATGTGACCAATGTTTCTCAATAATCAATACACAGTATTCAACAATCATTAGACTACTCATAAATCAACAATTAATAAACATCATACCGTGACCTTTCAGTCATGAATAACCACAACTCAGTATACTTTTTAACAATTTTATTTCTCTATTAGTTACAATAGTAAATCATGAGATTAATTCAAAACTTTATTCAATTCAACAAATTTATCTTTAATTCATTAGAAGATGTCGGAAACATAACCTAATCAGAACTTGCATCAGAGTAGATTCTAAAGCAATAGCATGAGTCAACAAATGAGCCAAAGGCAAATAAGTCAACATGTGTAATAGAGTTCAGAAAATCAGTCCGTCAACCATTTGTCTCAGTGATATGTCAATCGTCATAGGGCGGAAACCCTCACCTAACTCAGATTAGCATCAGCATGTGGGACTTCATGCAAAAACAATTTAGAACAAGTATTTAGAAAACATCTAGCTAAGAAAAACTATTTTGACATCGTAGTTGGTACCTAGAAAGAAAAGGCACAAAGGGTAATTCAGTCACATTGTCAAACCTACCTATCCTTGGCATGGATCAGCAACAAAGTCAGTCTTTGTCCTCAGGTCATCAGTCGATCAGCATCACATCAGGCTCTCCTTAAGATAGTATGAGCCCAATGACAGAATCCCGTGTCTCTTCTTCCCAATATCGCATCAATTTCGGAATAAGGTCTGAGGTCTTTTCCCTCTGTCACACTGTTATATCGTAGTTACCCAGACTATCCCCCAATTCCTAATTGGTCAATTAATCATACGATTTTTCTCCACCCAATAATTTTCGTAACTCAAATTTATGAATTTTAATATTAACACAGTTCTCATGTCGTTGATTGGTTCGCTTTACGGTGTCCTCATCATCCGGCTCATCAGACATCGAAAATGTTGCATCTTCTTCTCCAGTCAGTGTCTTCATTGTTCAAGTCCTGGGAAAGTACACTCAGGGCGCTTTACACGTTATTCGTTACATTTCTAGTTACATCATCTCCTGTCCGTCGGTTCACACAGAGGTTTCGGCTAAGAAAATTTTATTAAACACTGAGCAGTTCACGGTTAGTTCAGCTTGTCAGCATTTTCCATTAATGTTAAGGAATACAGCTTCTGCCTGAGGCCTAGCAAACTAGGCCAAGACTCTCGCTAAGTTAAGCCCTATGATTCAATGCAAAGCATAGGTTATATCTCTCACTATGACACATTACTACATTATTCAAATACATTTTCAATATTTCATATAGGTTAGTTGCTCTTTTCATATAATTTGTGAATTCTGATGGACACTCTCCGAGGTCACAATTTCAAACGTGCACATTATTTTTTTTACTTTAATCATTTTTCAACGTATTTCATTATTCAGAATACATAAACATTCATTAATAATTTCTAATTAAAATATTTGCGTTAACACTGCCAATTGGCAGCCAATCAGCTCTCAGCACAAGATCGGGTGGGTTTGCAGAGCCTTTGCGACCCTATATATACATATATTTTTTTAATATTTCAAAAACTACTGATGGGATTTACACCACATAACAAAAAGGGTGCTTTCAGGACCAAGAGCTACCTTTCTGCCAAATTTGGTTTAATTCCGTCTAGTGGTTCGGGCACTATTCCTGTTAAAAATCCCTATAGGAATTTACATGGGAAACACACCTTTCTTGACCCCTTCTTTTTCTCAACCCCCACTTGACGGATCACCCCAAAACGTTCCAGGCACCACCTAATGTGCGGAACAAATTTTCCTGAAAATGTTGTGAAGATTTGTCAAGCAGCGTCAAAGATATAGGCAAGTAAAAAAAACCTTTATGTATAGAAACTAGGTCTTAACTATACCTACGGGCGACCACCAGTAGGGGAACATATATATATATATATATATATATATATATATATATATATATCATATGATTATTAAGAGACAATATTTCTGTATGTTTTAATGATTTTAGTGTAAAGCTATTTTTTTTCAATATTTTTGATCTTACCATTGTAAGTATAGGACAACAATATTTTTGTTAACAATGCTTTTGACACAATGTTTTTGTTGCACTGTATTGTTGGTTCTGATATTAAGTAAGTGATCCTTCACATTCTGGTGCCTCACCTTTTTTCCTCTTGTCTCCACCATCTTGCAATGTTTTAAAGGGCAACCCGATCACCATGATCATCTTTTCTGTTCCCCTTTCTGTAACTCTTTTCTAATACTCAAGTCAGGTAAATGCCCTTTTCCCTTATGTTTTTACTTAACCCTTCATCTAGTGCTACCTATGCGCTAGTACCACTACTCCTGCCTGTAATGTAGTACTTGCACATCTATCTGTGCCTGAGTACCTCTACGCCACATATACCCTTGTTGTTTTTCCGTTTGCACATCATAGTGCCTTCCTCAGCTACCGGCACATTTGTTCCTTTATTGATACATGTACACTAGTGCCTCTATCCAGCCTATGCCTTAGCACTTCTATCTGCACCCTAGTATCTCTAACCACAGATTAATACTTCTACCTACAACATATTACTGCTACCTGTATCCATACCCTAGCACAAATATTCCTACCTATAATATAGCATCTGCACCTCTACTTATACCAGAGTACCTCAACCCCACATATACCTTTGTTTTTATCTGTTTATCTACACTAGTACCTATACAGCTACATGCACTGTTGTTCCTTTAGCGATACATGTACCTTAGTACCTCTGCCATGCCTATGTCTTCCCTAGTACTCCTACCTATACTCTAGTACCTTTAACTTCACACTAGTACTTCTGCCTACTATTTTACTGCTACATCCACCTATGTTCTAGTACCAATATCCCTACCTACAATATAACACCTGCACATCTACTTATACCTCAGTGCTACTCCCCCACATATCCCCTTCTTTTTTATCTCCTTATCTAACCTACTACCTCCACAATTAGCTGCACATTTTCTCCTTTATCAAAACATTTTCCCCGTACATTTACCCTGCCCATGCCTTAGTACACCGATCTATGTGACTAGAGTCTCTAACTACTCACTAGTATATATAGGTACACCATATTACTGATAAGTCTACCTATATTTTAGTGCCAAACATTTATCCTAGTGTGTAGACAAGTGAGTAGACCAGTAGCTTACCCGGTACATTTATACCTACTTGCAACATGGTACCCCATCCCATCTATACCCTGGCCATCTACCTATATTGTAGTATCTCTGTCACTTGCAAGTTATCCAGAACCTCTACTCTTTTCTCCCTCATTACTCCAGCCCCATAACCATTTATGGAGAAATCATTTCTCTATGTAGAGATTTAGATATATGCAACCAAAAATGTGACACTAAGGTGTACTTGCAATTGGAAACATGTTTTTCCATATTTTTGATTTTCCATTGCAACAATATTTTTCCAGTTGTAGAAACCCTTCACCAATCTTGAGAGGATTCATTCCTTACTCCCAGCACAAAAATGCACAAAGTTCAGCCATTATAAAAGTAATTTGCAAATGTGTTGAGGGTGGTAACCTAACTTCAAATATTTGGGACCAGATTTGTCAAACTTTCATGCAAAGCAGCACAGTGCAGCAAGACAACTTGCTGCACTGTGTGAAAGGGAGAGGGCAGGAATGTGCCATATTTAACATTGCATTGCACATTCCTGCCCTCTACTTGTACTGGGGCACAATATGCTGCCTTGCACCAATGCAGACTCCCCTTGCACCATGGTGCAAGGGTCTTTGTGCTGTAGCCAGGATTGTTTTTGTCAAGAAGGGACACCTTCCTGCACAAAAACAATCATCTGAGGCGTTTTCCTCTTTCTATGTGTGCTGCAAAATGCAGCACCTGCAGAAAGAGAAAAAAAGGAGCAGAAATAAACATATTACTCCATGTTACGCCTGTCCGGGGAAGACATAGAATTTTGACACACTGTCAGGTCTACCACTCATGACGCTGTCTTGCATTACTCCAGATTTACCAAGCACTGCTGGGCCACACAAGGTGGCCCTGCGTTTCTTGGTAAATTTGACTTCAATGTTGTGTTACTTTGTGTGACGCAAGAGCAAAGCAACAGTGTGATAGATCTGCCCCTTGATGTATTCCCATACACTTGCTACTGTGTGTGTGTTCACTATCTGGTACTGATTGCTGGTAGACCCATCCAGTAATGTCTTCTACCCCCCCATACAACTAGTTGTACCAACATGGAAATCCCACCCTACCACCGACATCTTGTTCGCCACATTGAAATAACATCATTCCTATTTCTGTGACTCAGTATTGGGATTTCACCAGCTCAAAGGCACTCATTTGCGCAAAGAGGGAAAGCTTTGGTGTGCGGATCCCTTAGTACATAAAGTCCTATATCCCACTGTCAATAAACAAGCTCAGTGGTTTCGTAAGTATACATTTAATAAATTGTAATTGTATTTGTAAATTGTATTTATATAGCGCTGACTACCCCTGACGAGGTGTTAAAGCGCTTATGGCACATTTTATTGCTTTCATGTCATACTTTATTTTATTGTTGGGCAAACAGCCTGCCCTGCATTGCCCGCTATTTACCCGTTTGTGCAGAGCACACTATTACTCAATCAGGAGCTACATTTTGAATATCATTTAGTTGAGCTGAGCTAAAGGAGAAAAATACTCGCGACTTGTGATTTCCAATAGAGTAATTGGGAACAAATCAAAGCATGCACTGTCACACTAAAATCGCTTATATGGAGAAATGTCCACAGTTGTTGGGTATATCCAGTGTCCCTTGAGTTATGCAGTAATGGAGGAGCAAATTATGCAGCAGGAATTACTAAACTATGCGGCAAACCAATTCATCTTTTGTGCATCATGCTTAAAATGTGTGAAGTGCACTGTCACAATTACAATGCACTCCCCTTACCATCACATCCTCATTTGTGGGTTAACTGGACCTTTTTAAGTGGGCCTCACAGACCACAGTGGTGAATATGCAGCGCTTCAAGAATGAGCTGCCGGAATAAAATTCTACTTTCTAAGATGTGACCTGCTGCTCTTTGGAGCTAGGGCTGCCATATGTCACAAATACCCAAAACATATTTGATAAGTAATATACATTGGCACTCAACACTTACGTGGCCATCCTTTGTCAAGCACAATATTGTTATAGTCAATACGCTTTTAATCACAATAGGCTTAACTGACAACTGGGCCCCAAAGTGTTCCTTAGGAGGCCTTTACCTGTGGTGCCCTATACCAGGGTTGCCACATTCCAACGCTGCTTGATCTTGATTCCACCTCATGACTCTTTCTTCCTACCCTGCATTTCCCATCACTTTCTCTCTTACAGATTGTTTTTCATCCCTCCTTTCTCCTTTTGTCGCCATGTCCTATCTTTATCTTCCTCCTTTCCTTTTCTCCCTTTCCTGTCTTCCCTCTATTGCTTCTAGTCAAAGTCAGGATCTGCGAATCACGTGCTTGCAAAATCAACTGGCACATCAACATGATGGTGTATTTATGAATATTTAGATGATGCTTACTACCTACTTTGTTTTCAGGCACCAGGCTATGGGAGCCAAGTATTAGTGACTTATTCAGCCATGAGAGTTACAGTTAGTCACACTGTTTCCAATTCAGCGTCATTGCAAAATGCATGTTATGGCACAAATGTGTATGGAGTTATACTCCCGTACACACCTGTGCGATGCCATGAATTTTGGAAATTCCATTCATAAATGCTAATTTTCCACTTTTGCTGTTGTCATGGCAGAGGTGGCAGTTTTAATTAGCTCTGCCACGTGATGCAGAGTCACACAGAAAGAGCAGAAGGGGCAGAGCATTTTCTGTATTTAGAATCGGGAACTGAAGAGGCCAGCGATGACATCAGACCGACTGCTACCTCCTACACAGCATGTGTCACTCAGTGAAGGGCCTTCTCTTCCCTGACCCCCCTTCTCCTAGTGAACTTTTTGTCCCTGTCGAAATCTGCGTTCTCACAAGACTTCAGAGATGCGTATAACCCTCTCTCGTAATCCACCTCCAGATTAAATCAGTTAGTACTGGAGCTCACACACCAAACGTCACTTCATAATTTAGGAAACATGCTATAAATTAAGAAAGATTCAGGAAGAAAACATGACTTTTTACTAGCAGTATGTCAGCATGTTCAATCTGTTGACACGCAACGTTAGCCATTTTCTTTTAACTTTGCAATCTTTGCAATGTGCAAAGATCTCAGTTTTTAAGAGGTAGAGTTTTAGCTGAAAGGGGATGTGTTGCAGCTGCAACAATGGACATTGGAGATGCTGTCATTACCACTTCCGTCCTGTCACCCTGCTGCCCCGTAGCTGCAACCGAGGCTGTCCCCTGCTTGCCACATGGAGCGTTTTAGACTAGGCCGGAGATCACTGGAATAATTAAAATCTTCACCCACCTCTACTTTTACCCGTCTCCTGTGCTGGGGTACCAACGCAGAACCATGAGTGCTTAGTTCATACACATTTTTTTTAGGATAATCAATGACTGTTTAATATCCCTACTCAGATTCATTGTGTGTAAAGGTAATCTCTCTATAGGGAACCTGGAAACGTGGCAAGGAGCTGGCCCTTGTGGTCCAACATTGGACATCCCAGCCCATGAGTGATGTCTTATGCAAATAAATGACTGTGCCTCTGTGATGATGTTAGCAGCGGTGACTGGTTAGTGCGAGGCACCAATAAAGATAGCTTACTCCAACTTTCGGCTTCCATACATTTTTAGAACGATATAGAAACAATTTAAAATAGTATTTTATTGGAATGGAGACAGAATAATCATGGAGTTAGGACTACTACCATCAACAAAGAATTTCTCAATATAACATAGATTACTTAACCCTTCCTATAACATGGGTGCTGGAGCCATGTGAGCCTTGCACACTGCTCACCTTTCTTGATGATGGCCAACAAGCAGCATTGATTCTCATGATCTCTCAGCACCTTACAACTCGGTCAACTACAGTATTCAGCTGCCCAGATTAGAAGAACGGTTCTGGATTTCTGCAAGTACTAAATACTGAACCGGTTCATTCAGTGGCGTAACAAAACTTTAGCCCCCTCCCCTGCAAAGTACATGGAGGTAGCCCCCTCCCTGACCCAACACCTATCGCTTTTGCTGAGGGGACCCCCTGGAGCTTGGGGGGCCCCCTGCACCGTGGGGGCCGATGTTACGCCACTGTGTTCATTCCTCCATTACTGAGTTCCCTGAGATCTTCCTCTTGCTGACTTCAGTGCAATGTTTCCCGAAGATCTGTAGTCTCCATTCTATTATTTAACTGATTCAGACGTCCCTTTTCACAACTGTTTACTCCTACATGATCCATTTCCAGATGTACAGAGACAATGCTTTAGTCTATATCCATCTAAAATAATTCAGCATACCGTCCAACAACACCAACTGCTTAGACCACATCCAACATTACACGGGAGAAAGCTTCTTGTGAGTAAATGCTGAAAATATGAAATTCTAATCGTAGGAGGACTTCACGGAATGCCTTTCCCTGTAGCTGTCCTGCTATGCTAGCACTTGCTTTGTCCACCATCTTGCAGGCCAAAAACGTTGTAATCATCTTTGAGGTGGACATCTGAATCCCCTCGAAAATCAAAACTGTTGCCATCGGCATCAAAGTGGAACTCTGCATGCTCTTGAAAACTCTTCCTAAGTTGCAAATCAGAATGAGCTAATAAGATGACTGGTCACTGACACATAGACTGTTGTAACATAGTATTCAAGACTTACAGAGAAGATTCTAAGCCTTCAAAACCAAGCTGTTGAGATGTGTCTCAATTTGAGAACGTTTAACCATGGCAGACTATACCTAAATGCACTCTACTGGATGCCATTGGATACTAGATCAAATTCCAGACAGTATGCATTATTCGTAATGCTGTCTAGAACGTAGACCTGACACGGGGCCAGACTACATCTTGACAGTAAAGATACTTTGTTGCAAGGGAATCTGAGTACCCATGCCACCAAGATAATGATCCGTCTACCCAATATATATGTTGGCAGACATTTGGTGTAGCCATGGTTACACCCCTCTGATGGCCTCACAAAGTAAGAGCCGTCGGAGGCTGACCGCTATGTCCACTCTCCTAATTTAGATGGGTGGACATACAAGTTAGTTTTCACTGCCCATCACCCCAGCAAATCCCTGGCAGTAAGGGGCAGTGAAATCGGTCTAATGCCTCCTTCGCAATGGGCCATAACTACCACGCCAAAGGGGGACTTTTTTGTTATTTTCAAAAAGAAAATTACACTTCTGGATTTTCTTTTTTTTTTTTAAACAACAAAAAAAAAACAGTTCAACGGACTGCTCCATCAGGCTGATGGACCTGTGCGTCAGACTTAAAAAAGCATTGATAGGAACTGCTTAATTCGAGGTCTACGCAAAAGTTGCAACCCTAGATGAGAATCAACACTCAGCAAAACACCTAAAAGTACGATCTAATCTCAGGTGCTAAATAGTGGATGGATGCTCGGTGCAAATGCGTAGTCCATCTGAGCTTTGTATATATAGGAGCAGTTCTACAGGGTGATGGTTTGTGTTTTCCTCTCTGTAAGTGTACCCTGAGCACCACTCAGCTTTTCTTGGCTTGCCTTGCATAGGGGCTGATTTAAAGTTTGGGGGGTGGAGGCAAATCTGTCAGTATGACTGAGCACTGAACTTCCATCACACCGAGGGTTTTCTGCCCACCAAATTTAGAGTTGTCCGTCTGCCCTGCGGACAACTTTAAAGATTGATGAGAACCCCAATCATGGAGCTTCCTGTTAATATTGTAAACGTTTGATTGACAGCCCCAGCAAACATGATGGCTGCCTATCAAACTTTTTACAACGTTTTACTCTTGCAAAAAGGAAACTCCCAAAGCGGTAGTTTGCTTTTGGAAAAAGAAAAACGAATGACACACAATGGGAGTTGTCTCCCATGGTGTGGAGATCATTATATTTGTTCTTACTGTCCCTCGGTGTGGAACAGCAAGAAAAATATCTTACACTGACCACTCTAAATTGGATGGGCTGAGTTATATGTGAAGCTTTCATGGATCATACTCCATTGGGACAGCAGAGGAGTATGTCAGCAATGGAGTTGGGGTAGACTGCCACTGTTAGGATCCACCTGCCTGTAAATCGGGCGGCCGGACATTCGGTTTGGCGGAGAGGGTACTCTGTTATGATTGCAATGGAGTACCTCTCTGCCAAACTCTAATTCAGCCACTTAGTATGATAAAGAATAGAGAAAGAGGAAATATTTTCTTTATCAATAATTAGTGATGAGCGAGTGTCACAGTAACTGACAGAATAACTTGATAAATTTAGATCCAATGGCCATTATTAGCATTATTCCCACAAACTGATCCAATTGTCATGATCAAGCGACTCTTCGAAGTAAAATAAAATGCTCCATAGGGCTTTCTTTGATAGGTTGCATGGTCAATTACTGTAAAGATATCAAAATGTTTTTGGCAGGATAGCCTTGTGGGATGAAACCTTGTTGTGTTGGCCTTTGTTCACAGTTTGGGTGATGACTGATTTTAACCATTTTTTTAGAATTTGAGTGTATGTTTTAGAATGTTGACAGATCACAGAAATCAGCCGGCTTGATGAACATGTTTAGGGATTGTTCACCTTCTTACTGAAAACATGTATATGAATGTTATTCCAGCGGTCTGGAATATTGACTGCCTTCTGGCTTTCTTGGAAGAGCATTAGAATCTGAAAATGGTTTATCAAGCACTGAGGTATGGCTTCACATAATTCTCAAAGTAACTCATCCGGACCCACTGTTTTACCGTTCTTGAATACCCCACAGGATAAATATATTTTGACAGCATTTAAGGTAGCCAGTTGATCACTGTCAGCCTTGCTCACTGCAAGGATAGAATTAGTCTTTTTTTTGCTTGAATTCTTTATGGAGAAAACACGGTGGAGGGCATGGTTACAGTGTCTATATTCACAGAGATACATGCTCAAAACCCACCGTTGCTGTACACGGAAATGAACCCATGTGCATTACAAGTCTGCAAGTGTCCATTACCTCAGGAACTGGGTACAACCCGCTAAGTTTCCTTAATGGAGTATGAAGTAAATTACAGAACATCAAATGTGGCTCATAAAATAGCAGTTAGTATAGAGCTATACATGACTTGAATAATCGCCCCTAAGCTCTCCCTGTAGACTCGGAACAGGCCAATGGATCCATGAAGTGGCCAGTAAGGGGATAGGTTCAGTCCTCTCAGAAGTACATAATAAATTCTGGGTACTGGAAAAACATATACAAAAGAACAGAAACAGAAAAACCGTCCCCAAGTGGGAAGAGAGCAAAGATCAAAAGTACTACATTTCCCAGCTCAACCAAGTCTACAAGGGATATTGTTATTACGTGGGGACTGTAACCCATGAAGAACCATGCATACGGCCTCTGAAGGGAAGGTAAACAACCAGTTGGTATGGAAGTGGGGAGCAGGAAGTGAGACAGAACCCTAGGTGTGGTATCTGCAAGGGATATGGTGTAGGAGTCAATGATGCACAGTATTGGCGGGAGTGGGGATGGGGATCACGATGCGGTATGACATGTCATTCAACGTAGGTTTCCTCCATTGGTGAACTTTAGTCTCGAGCCGTGGTCTGAGTTCTCTCCCCACCAGCCCCTTTGGTGTCGTCTGTGTCATGGGTGTAGAAGAATGGGGCCCATCGATGGATGTATTCTTCAAATATTGGTAAAATTTAGTAATTGAGAAGTTGCAATCATTCAAGTAGAGGACTTCATACATTTTTGAAGATGTCTCTGTAATTTGTGATGTAAGGTGTACAGTTTGGCCTAGGACAGGGTCATACATTTGCTTAACAGCATTAGGCGTACCAAATAGCCATGTCAGTCCAGCCAGACTTTCACCAGCTAATCGATTACTTTCATAATCATTCAACCTATTAGAGTGCCAGTCTCCTTTGATTTTAGATAGCATTACATACGTCATGTGTTGCTCTGTAATTTTCAGTTTGGCATGAAAAACATTTAATCCCATAGCGCCTGTTGACTGTGCCTTGTCATTGCGACCTTAGTAAGATATCTTGTTCTGCTTCCCTGGTATTCTCTAGTTGATTAGTTAAGGCTTGAATATTGACCTGAGGTGGAAATGCTTTAGATGAAGCCCCTACTTCTTAGACTGAAGCAGTTCCCTTGCTAATTAGAAATATTATTCATTCAAAATAATGACCCCGCCTGTATAATCAATACTGCCTATCACTAAATTCTCCTTGATCATGTATACCACCGTAAGTGCGTCTCACCTTGTTCTAATAGTCATGTGCTTGCAGTGTGGTCTGATAGGCACTGAGGAGTTATTAATGTTTCTTGGACACTCTGCAAAAGATAAAAAATAGTCAGTTCGCAAAAAATTGTATTGCTTACTAGAATAAACAAGCATTTTCAATGCAACGGGTCTTGCATTTGCTCGAGTTCAAGCTATTAGCAGTGTAAAGAAAAAAAACTGCAGCGCGACCGCGCTATGTAAAATGCACCGCGATGGCGCTGCGTGGAAAATAAACAGATAAAGTAGTCTGGACCCAAGGCTCAAAACATCGAGCCTCGTATGTTTCTAGTAGTTTACCGGTGCTGTGTAAGTGGGCTAAACACCTGAAAAGGCATGACGTATGCATGCCTTTCACAAATGAAAGCAAGTGGATTTTAAAAGGCAAGCCCACGAACCAATGTAAGTGACTGACGTGGCATGGCCGTGGTTTGAAGCCCAAAGAGAGATTACTAAATGGACTGAGCGCTTTGCGTTTGCCCATAAAAATGCAGCCATAGTCGATGTAATGTTCTATGCATTGACCAAGTCGAGAATCTTCGTGTGATGGTTGATCTATATAGATTAATATACTCTAATCCTCATTATTTTTTTGCATTTTGTAAAGATGAATCATTTTTACCTGCAGGGAAATGAGCCTACCGAAGGAGAGTGATTTTAACTATTGAATTTTTGATATTCTGAAAAACGGAATCTCATTTCCATCGATTGTTCAATATCTTTTTGTTCCGCCTAGTGATTTTTAGACCCCTTTCAGTTATACTACCAGACAAAAATTACTCATATTTGTTCTTCTCTCTCTTACAGAAACATGAGCTGCTGTCTTCACTCTGTTTATTGTTAGCCCAACAAGCCTCCAATATTTTATACCCAGGGTTATAGATGTTTTTTTCCCAAGAAAAGGGGTTTCCGTAGTTTGTTTCCCATTGATAGAATTGAGAGTTCAATTAACAAGACCTACAGTTATGCAACGAAGGGAATAAATGTTACTTCTTTATGTTAGGCCTCTCATGGCCTGTGACATGTGGAATACCAGTTCTTGTTTGACCATATATCCATGGTGTGACTAATAAGTTTTCAGCCTTTTTGACAGATTGTATTCAATAAAATGAAAGTGCCCCTTGCTTCTCAGATAAGGGTCTTCGAATTTATTAAGTTCCTCGGGGTTCTCCTCGTCTCCAGTTTAATGTAATGTGTATTATGTTTGCTTGTGCCATTTGCTTTAAAAATGTTCAAAGTTCACAAACGATTAGGGTTATTCTATCATTGTGTTTACTATTGTTGCCCCATTGGTCAGGGTTCAGTATGGCGAGAGACATGTGAATGCTAGTTGTTTAACATGAGGCAGCCAATTTGCCTTTATGGCCTTTCCCTTTTTCCCCCTATTTACAACGTTACCGGATGGACCTATTTTATAGGTTAATCTCCCCTATAACTTCTACCCCAAAATGACCTAAAGGGTTTTAATTGACCACTCCAGGGGGCAATCTATTCTTTTGACTCCAGCAACTATGATTGTATTTTGACTCTGTGAGTTATTAAATATTTTTTTTTTTGTTCAGGATTTCAGTGGGTTACATCTGTCTGTTTGACAATGGGCCAAGATATTCCGATGGTTTATATTTTTACCAGCTTTTTAAGGTGTAGGTCTTCTGATACCTAGCATTGACCTTGAAACTGTATATGTCCTTTCATTTGTAATACACTGGTGTGGAATAAAGTTTAATATCCCAGGAATACTTGTACATGTATTTTTGTGGGATCTTAGAAGAAGGATTACTGTCCATTTTTTTTCTTTCTTTCGAGTACATTGAAATTGGAAATTGATGCCCTACTGTGGTAGTTGGGCCACAACAATACATGATATCCCATTAATACTCATTAAAGAGGTGTTCATGGGATCATTTGAGTAAAGGTCTCAATGGAGTATTTTTTCTACTTTTTCTAGTTTGTTTTTGGGAGTGACGCGCTACCCCACTGGACGCTAATATGCCACATGGTCCATTCCCTCTATGTATCACACCCCCTTGCACACGTCAATGAAAGAGCGTTTTAAGACCCGCTCACCCAATGCAACAGGTAGCACATGCTGGATGCAAGCAGGACACGAGTAGCAAGAGCTGCATGCTACACTTGATGATGTGAGTAGGGGAATTTCTGATTACTTTTCCCTCATAAGGCCTGATTGAATGCCAACATGGAATGACACATTGTTTCTTTGTTCCATCTCACATTACATTTGAGACACTGTGCGACTACAGGGGCATCCCTGAGGGGCTGAGTGGTAACCCAAAACAGGTAAGTGCTACTACTCTTTTGTTTTTAGGGGCTTCCATTTTTGTGTGGGACTTTTACCACTACGTTTGTTGTGATACTAGACACATTACTCACTGAATTAGTATGGATTCTTTCCACATTGCATTTCGAGTGGTGTTTGCCATTTCCACGTTATGCTAGCTCAAATTTGTGAATGCATGAGACCACAAAAAAAACATGAAGTTCTACTACTATGCGAATGGTGTATGCCACGTTTGGCACATGGAAGAGCTATACCCACAGTCCACAGATCGGGACCCAGAGTTACATCATACCCAGTCTCTAAGCAACTTCAAGCATATGAGATGATTACAAAAGACAGAACACAGGTGGTATGTTGTGTTTGTTTCTCAAGTCTTTTTCAAGTACAACTGCCCTGCTCTGATTAGAAGAAGACAAGTTAAAATAGTCCATGCATGCAGTTGTTTTGCACTGCATGTATTGTGTTCACTGTGCACGAATCTACATTGACACCAGGGTCATCACATTATATATGTCCTGATGAAGTCCCGGACCTTGCAGGCCAGTAATAGAGGCTGAAACATGTCGACGGCTTAAGTGAGGGTCTTAGAATCTCCCTAATGATCCTCTCTGTATGTTTTTAATCTATACCCACACTGACTGTGAATAAAGGGATACCTTAAGTCAAAGTGAGGTATTTTTATCTTTAGAGTCCCCCAGTAGGATATACTCAAGTGCTCCCTGAAACATGTTTGAGCCCACCCTGGCGTTTCAAGGCTGGGGTGGACCCAATGATCAAGCAAGCCACTACTAGAATGGGTGAGGGTCATATATAAAGAAAATAATTATTTTCTTTATTGATTAACCTCTGGTTTGTTTGTCCAAGAGAAGGATTCTGAGACCTCTCTTTGGTGAGGAATACTTTGTATTTTTACAGTATTGACATAAGGGAGAGTGTATTACTCTGACCCTCTTTTGTTAGGGAAATGTCTTCCTTTCCCTCCCTAGTGGTGGAGATTTTTTTCAGCCTCAGTCTACATGTTTGTATTAGTGAACAGCCTTAAGCCTAGCCTGAAAGCAGATTCTTCTCTTTGAACTTTCATTAAACAGATTAGATCTTTCCACTTCAGACCTTGGCCCATATTTAAGAAAAAGTGGTGCATCAGAGCTGATGCGTCACTTTTTCTGCTCCCCCCTACCAGCACCTGACGATACCATGGTTGCGCTGTATTCATAATACTGCACACCATGGCGGTCTTTGGCACAAAAGCATCAAAATGTTTGACGCTATTGTGGCGCTTTGCTACACTAGCATCAAAAATGTTTACGCTAGTGTATCAAAGTGCAAAGAGGCGAATAGGTTTCTATGGGAGCGTCATTTTAACTCCTGCTCTCAGCAGGCATTAACAATTATGCCAAAAATGGCACAGTGAAATCTGTTAAATTTCACTGTGCCATTTTTGTGGGCCTACTAGTGCCAGAATGCCCCCCTTGCATACATTATGTATGGCGCAGGCATGATGTGGCACAAGGGTTTATTAAGTGGCGTTATGTATGCATTGCGCCACTTTGTAAATATGGCACAGGGAAAAAGCCACTTTAGTGCTGCATTAGTTTCAGAAAAAATGACGCTATAGTGGCGCAATAGTGGCACTAAGGTGGCGGTAGGGGCTCTTAAATATGTCCCCTTGTCTTTTTTCTCCTGTGGAATTAAGCTGTTAGGAAATGTGTGACTTGTTACTTGTCTTGCTGGATTTTTATTCACAAGCAGTATCTTTCACCATTCCTGATTGCTGAGCTTGAAGTATTTTGAGTACTTATTGCATTTCATACTGTTATGCTTTTTTAACATTATTTTCACCTCTGGGTCACTGGTTCAAGTAGTAACTATCTTGCAGGAACTGTCAAACTGATGCGTGCTATGGTTCTATAAAATGTCCTATTCAACCTAAGACCCTACCAATATCTCGTGTAATTTTTGTATATGAGGTAAACCATTGTGTAACATTTTCATTCAGACCACCAGTGAAATGTATTGCACATGATAATCATATTTTTCGGTAAAAATAAGAGTGATGTATGAGGAAAACTATTTCCGATTTTATCTATCCCTACTTGAGATCTCGCATTTCATACGGTGGAAATAAAATGTAACTAGCAATAGTAGTTGCTTTGAGGAAGCACTAAAATGAATAGTGAGAGCTCTGAGTTAATTTCTAATACATGCATATCTCACACAACTGACTACGAATGACATAGTAATATGAGAAGAAAGGGTAAGGATCGAATACTTTGGGTTCTTAACCATCTTCTCAAATGCTAAAGGGCATTTCTGGTGGCTATTAGGCTATATCGTGACGGAATTATGCGGTATTTATAGCATAAAGTGTGTCCTCTTGTTCATTTTGGATGTAAGCATGCATTTGAGCTTAAATCCTGATCCTATATCCTGGGATATGAGATTTACCTGAACATTTCAAGTATGTGACATAGCAAAATGGCCTAATCTCAGGAATTTCACATAACAAGCATAATGCAAAATGCCAGAAATTATTTGAGATTATACCACCATAATCAAATTGCATCCAGATCTAGTGGGTATGCATGGGGAAGACCTTACTTACACTAATCTAGTTCTGTTGGACTGATCTGCACATACTGAGAGAATCTTGGTTTTGAGCACTTTAAGTCTTACAGAGTTCACTGCCAATACATTTAAGGACATGGAAAAAAGAATGGATGATATTGCAATTAATTATTTTCAAAGAGAGCTTGGAAGCTCTTAACATTATTACTCACAGTATGATCATTTGCACCACGCACAAGATACCTGTAGAAATCCCATTATCACCTTTCCCCTCAATCATTGCTTGCCTTGGGAATCAATTTTGGATAAGACACTTGAGAAAATTGCTGTACAGAAGCAAAGTTCAAATGAAAACTACCCTCTGCACAAAGACTCTACTATCACATATTCCCTCCATTGAAGTTCTTCCTATTTAACAACGCTCTGTCATTTTTCTACACTGACGTCTGTTTTAAGTGTGGATTAAAACTTATTTGATGAGATATCAGCTGCATGTTTTATTTCTACATTACATATCTGAGGTTACTAATTTCTACTAGATAATCCGTCTGTTTGTCAGTTCTCTCGCTATTTAATAATACTCTTGATTTAGGAACAAAATGCATACTAAATGAGTGACGAGGTGAAAGTTATTTTTTTGCAGTGACTTGATAACAAAAGCACAAAATCCTTCAGTTCAAGCTCTCTTGTTTTCTGATACGGTATGCATTTACTGGGTACTCCGGCTGTTTTCTGAACTATTTGAAATTTCCAATTTGTGAAAGTTCTAAATACAGCACAATCCTACACGCCTTACAATTTGGATGTGACATTTGTCTTTGAATTTACATTGATGTCTTCCCTTAGCCGTAACATTGCATTTGCTTGCTATATGCTACACTAGTTATCCTTTAAGTATGCATATTAAATAACACTGATATTGCCCTGGGCAAAATGTGGCTGTCGTTGTTTAGTTTCATCACAATGTCTGTCTTTGCGTAGCAAATCCATATTTAATTTGACACTGCCTTTTTTTGATTACAGTAGTGCTTGTTTTTGCTAAGGCTTCTCAAAATGAAACTATTAGATGTTCCTCGGTGACAATATACATCATAGGAGCATGCAAAGTTTAACCTTGCCCTTGAAGTTTAATATTCCCCTTTGCAAATGCAGGGGAATTTATACACGTTGCCCAAGTTCAACAAAGTGAAGTTTGTCTTTTCTGACATCAGTTAGTTGCAGCGACTTATTTCATTTTAAAAGAGAGAATCAACAGACTGCAATGGTATTGGCTCCCTGGTGTTAACCCCTACCACTCAGAGCAACCAATAGCCTGAGTGGCAGGGTGAAACACTTCATTACTTGCAAACCCCCTCATCCATGCCTTCCAGGTTTTGAGCAGGTGGGATATTTAGCAGTGCACTGACAAGTTAAAACAAGCATTTGCAATGCAATGCGTCTCGCGTTTGCTCGAGTTAATGCTATTAGCGTTGTAAACTCGTAACCAGACTTTTCTTGCCACATAAACTGAAAATGAAAAGTAAAACAGTTTGACATAAGCAAGCCGATGGCCGCCATGAGGGCAAAGCAAACACACAAAAGGAAACTGAAGTTTGCTCACAGTGAAACATATCGGCAAAAATGCAATTATCCATGTAACCGGAAAAAAATGTAATTATCCATATAAACGGCAAAAGTACAAATTACCATGCAACAGGGTCAATGTCATGCAAAGCGCTGTACTACTGCCCAGCGAGATGGTGCTGCCTAAGAAATAAAGAGAAAAAGTAGTGCAGAAATCATACAGAAAACATGGAGCCTCGTATGTTTTCAGTAGTCGACCAGTACGCTTGAGGCAGGCTAAACACTGGAGAATAAATCAAGCTAATTTTAAAAAGCAAACCCACGAACCAACCAAACTGATTGACTTGACATGGAAGTGGTTAAAAGCCCAAAGAGAGATTACACCATGGACAGAGCGCTTTGCGCTCGACCCTAAAAAGGGAGCACCGGTGTGCCAATTTGTTGCGTTGTTTATTAGTACTTCCCTAAATTGCCAAGTGAACCATGCGAAGTTGTGAAGCTTTGACATACGTAACTTTGCAAATCTCTAATAACGTCCCCAGCTTTTGTTTTCCCTTAACATGGAGGTGAAAACCCATGTAAAGCTGATGGGGTGGGACAGTTTCGTCCACAGATCATCATCATGGGAAATTCTTATTTTACTCTTCACATTGCAGTAGGTCTTTTCCCTTTATAGTGACTCACCATAGCTTTCCAAAAATTCAGCATGATCTTCAGAATGTTTAAACTTGAACAGAAAAAAATACTTTTATCAATGAAATGTTGCCTGAAAAGGTTTCGACACAAGTTAGGCCTTGTTTTTGCATTTCAGTGCACTTTTTCAGATATCCCACACCCTAAGCAAATCTCAAGCCCTGCAACATGTTTTTCCCATTTATTATCCTTTAAATTCAGTTGCTACATGGGCTATAATGTACCATATAGTTTACACCAGAGTCATTTGCACTACAGGAAGTCCCATCAAATGCGTGTTGACATTGATGCATTTTTGGCACAACTGTGTATGACCTCTTACGACTCAACGACATGTGCAAAACTCATGTGCCAAACTATGGCACAGGAATTTACTATGTACAAGAGTCTTATGAGCTGATTTGTCTGAAAACTAAGCAACACAGGTGCCGAAT
Source organism: Pleurodeles waltl (assembly GCF_031143425.1). Taxonomy (NCBI): domain Eukaryota; kingdom Metazoa; phylum Chordata; class Amphibia; order Caudata; family Salamandridae; genus Pleurodeles; species Pleurodeles waltl. Next base: position 604,664,817 of record NC_090449.1, read on the forward strand.
AAGGCAACATAGGAAATCATAGCTTTTCGTTTTGTTTTCAAGTCCTGGTGGTCCACAAGTGACTCCTGTGGCAATTAACATCTTGAAGTTTATCATCAAATGATGCCCTTACCAATCAAAATGGGAAATTCTGGGATTCGATTTTGCAACCCCTATCTTTAGTCATTGTATACCCAGAAGGAGTTTTGAATCTATCCTTGTATCGCTAGAGTTCAGTTGTCCATGGGCCATCAGATGCAAGGAGAAATGTGCCCTTCTGTAGACATAGTCATTGGCATTAACTGTTTTTTTTTACTTTTTATCGTAACACACTTTTGCCATTCAGTAAATAACAGGTGCCACCATTAACCAGCGTAACCATTCCCAATTTAAAGGGTATAAAGCTAGATTGGTCGTTCTGGGAATCAAAACCTTGATGTGCAAATCACAGCAGATGCCAGTGGGGAGCATTTAACCCACGAATCCATCAGAAAGTAAAATGTTTGCTAATAGGCACTACAGAAAAACTAAATACAAAGGACGATTGCTATTTAAAGGCCTTATTTGCAAAGCTTTGGTCTGTAAGTGTACCTTAAGCATGGAAATATTGCAGTGAGACATATCTCACATAATTTCTTTCTGAGTAGGGTATTAAAACTGCCAACTTTTTAAACTAAGGACACAATTTATTCTTCAGGTTATTTGCCATAGACTTCTTTCAGGTGTCCACCCCCAACTGAAGGGCAGAACACTTAATTCCCATGCAATTAAATAATATGTTCTGCATCAACACCTGGATCACATTTAGGCTGGTAGAGGTTTTCAAGTGTCCAATTAAAATATTTGCACGATTGCACCGTACACGAAGCCATTAATTCCTATGTAAATACTTGGTTCGTTGACACATTGTGAACAAGGTTTTCCCATTTCCAACCACATTTAGTTGAATGATGTGCGGTGGCGAATGCATAACTACTTCCAACTGCATTCAAAATCAATAAATACAAGGGCCTTAAGTTTTCCTTGCCCAATACCAAGGCTACCTAGTCTTGGTTCCACTTCACACCTCTTTCCTTCGCAACGCTACATTTCCTATCACTTTCTCGCTTGCAGGTTATTTTTTTCACCTGCGCTTTCAACCTTCAGCACCATTTTCCTCTTCCCTTTTTCTCCCTTTTTGTACCTTAGTTCTCGCGCTTGGAGTCAAAATATAATGTTTAAAAACATATATCTGGTCCCAAAAATGCTTGCTGGTACTCACCACCGACAATCAAACCCATAAACTAAGCAGTGGTTCAGTACTATTAATCAATAAAAAAATAGTTTTCTTAAGGAAGCACATGGTCAGTACCATATCCCCCTGCGAATCCTGTCCTACATCGTCAGGCCCAAAGAAGGTATGCAATAATGCTATTATACCAGAGTGACGGGCATTTCGTCATGGATTTGACGGCACCAGAGTGCCACTAAAGTCAACCACACCCAAGTGTAAAAGGAGAGACCATTATAATGCCAGAGGGTTAGAATGTTGGACTCCGACATCGCAGCGCTCTGCTTATTTACAATCGCAACATAACGAATCGTGAGAAACCTTGCTGTGCTGCTGCCTAAGTCATGTGCAGTGTATGTGAGGGAAGCTTGCATTGTTGCTCATCTTACACGTGTCAGTGTAGGGCAGAGGTCTCCAAACTTTTTTATGCCGCGCCCCCCCATTTGAAAAATAAAAATCATTGGGCCCCTCTCAGAATTTTTCACAATTATTTTATAAACATGCCAATGTTTAAATATGTCTAAACCTATTTAAACATTGCAGTTAAGTACTGTTACCTTTTTAAAACTGCAATAACATGATTCTGCTTAAAACAAAGGCATGTTATCTGTATAATATTTATTTTGGCCAGAGTCTGGGCCCCCCCCCCCCCCCCCCCCGATCACTTGAGGCCCCCCTAGGGGGCCCTGCCCCAGTTTTAAGACCTCTGGTGTACGGGGATAGTGGCATTTTTCCTGCCAGTGTCATGCCTGATAAAGATGGATGCTTGCAATGCTGCTACCTGTATTCAACCAGGTCTTTGCCTAAGGAAGCTTTCTGGGCTGGTACTGCTGCCGGTGCCATGCATGATGTGTGTGAGGGGAGCTTGTATGGCTGCTGTCTGCATTTTTGATTTTGCTTGTTTTATAACTGGTCTATCTCTGAGGAAGCTTGCTGTGCTGTTTCTCATCTGATGCCAAGTGTGTGTGTATGTGAAGAAGGTGCTGCTACCACCTGCACTGTATGTGATTTGTGTATGGGGACACGCAATGCGGTAGCTTGGGTATCTGATGTTTGTGTGTTAAACGTGTATTGTTGCTGCTTGTATTGCACTTGTTCTGTGTGCGAGGAAGCTTGCTGTGCTCCTGCTTGTGATGTGTTTGGTGTGTTAGGGATGTTTGCACTGTTGCTCTGTGCAGTCCACATTCTCTGTGAAGGTGCTTGCTCTTTCTGTGCCCTGTGCAGTATACCTGTTATGTTTGAGGGTAGGCTGTACTACTGCTGACTGATATGACCCTGTCTTATGTATGAGGGGAGCTTGTACTGCTGCAGCTTGCATTGTAGTTTTTCTGTTTGTGGATACGTTTGCTGTGATTATGCTTGTGCCATGCCCAATGTACGAAAAAGGAACCATGTTTTCAACCAGCACAGAAGAATGTCTTTCACATATCTAAGTTGTCAAATATAGAAATGACAAACGATGAAATGGAACAAAGAGCAATTCCGATTAATTTACATAGAGTGGATCCTTACATACCAGATAAACATATGTGAGATATGGGAAAACTCACATCTGTCTTTACACGGTCAAATGCTTTTCCAAAATACCACTAAATAATCCTGGCCTGTTTCGGCTGTAAAGGTTATTTTCGACGCTGGAAAGTTCAGATGACCATTCATCTATGTGTGCGAAGCTGTTACCTTTCAACCATTTTGAAGAATTGATTCTAGGCAATAATCACTTCTTTGTGAATCCAGAACTTCATTGCCGGATCATTATTAGGCACATTAATTATGACAATAAAAGTAACTAGTTTCACAGTCGGGTTGGTACTCCTACTAATGGATTACTTTAGACAATGAAGTTGAAAATTGATTTGTATTTGCACATGTCAATACTATGTTTTTATCTGTCAGTATCATTTTTACATTTCAAGTATGTGCCAGAGTTAAGTCAACATTTCTTTCATTTTAAATGGAATCCAATGCAATCCGAAACATATTTTTTTTTGACAACCTCCTTTGCCAACTTGAACTTTTGGGATTAGGGTTGACTTTAGCGCTGTTGGCGCTCGTGTGAAAATCTTTTTTGCCCCCACCACCATGACCTCCTCCTTGAAGCCCCTTACTGCCACCTGGCAAACTGTCCCTCGCCTCTCCATAGCCCCTCTATCACATACATTTCATTTGTTTAAAAGTGCTGGAAAAGGCTGGCTTTAATAATCCACTCAGCTAGCCACATAAATACACATCTGTTCTTTGCAGCAGGCATATTAACCCTCTGCACTACTTTATAGTGAGTCAAAACTGCCCCTAACTCTGATCTTTCTCTCTAGCAGGAATATGAATCACAAGAGTTATCTTGACATTTTTATTGCTGCCTAAAAGAAGGACATACAAGGAACCAGGTCCATCTTTAGGGTGGTGCGGATGCTCAGGGTGCTGACCCAGATTGGGGGGCACTGACCTCAGGGGGAAACTGTGTTTTTTTTCTTTTCTCTCTCTTATCCAATGATACATGAATTCACAACAGGCTTGCTGTTGTGAATTCATGTATTATTGGATTAGAGAGAGGAAAGAAAAAAAAGAATAAAAAGAAGTTTGCACAACTATAAATCAAAGAATTGGACATTCTATATTATTGGTGGTGGTGCACTACCTTTGTTCTAAATTTAAATCTTTTCTTATACCTCTAGAGGCTCACAATACCATCTCTTCTAGAAAGTGAGCTACAGAGTTCTGAGAAGCTCTAAATCTGTTCATCTTTCAAAAAAAGATTAAATAATGTTATTCCTTTTTAACCCAGAATCTAAAGTGTTTTCCTTTCAATTAATAGTTCTTGGTTATCCCAAATATGAGAGAGCATCCCTTTCCACAGCGCATTCCCACGATGTCTGTTTAAATTAAAACAAAAACATGCATAGTTTAAAGAAGGCTTGCCTGTTAACTTCTTTTATTACTGAAATCATTCTGAACTAAGTAAAATGATTCCAGTGGGAATTCTCCTGGAAATGTCCTTTCTGCAATAGCCCACTTAGGGGGCTATTTACAAAATGCCGATTGATTTTACTGTTCCAAAGATAAAAACAAACTGATAGAGAATTCCAGAACCTGGCAGAGAAACGGAAAGGAGCAAGTTTTCCATTAGTCCTGATCTTGGAAAGGTATTCAATAGATATGTCTATTGCCATACATTATTAAGCAGTGCCACAGAAAATCTAAGACTACACTCTAAGACATGGTGAAACATTAAGATTGAGAGATCCGTAAATACAGGGCATGGTGTACATTTTATATATCAAGCCTTTATAACCAGGAGGGGAAAGGCAGTAATGAAAAGCAACTGTCCTTTTTTGAGAGCAGAGACTGTTACATACTGATGTAGTGTCCAAGGGGCAAGGTCTTTCCCAAGATGTGGTATTGTTGGCAGTGCCACATTGGATAAGAGGAGGACAATTCGCAGGAACACAGGTCTGTAAATGCTGGCTTTATTGACATGAAAGGAGCTCCATTTACCATCCAGCAAGCCCATCAACAAGTCCTCACAGAAGCCTCTGATTCATACTAAATTATTCTAATGCTAACAAATAAAGGTTTCAAGTTAAAGAATAACAAGATTGCTAATCTACTGCATGAAACCTGCATCCCATCTAACCAACTCAGATACTGCAGTTGGGTTTTAAAAAATTGTGGAAATCAGGCATCCCAAACTTTTCATCACTGCCACCGGCTGATGGGAGGAGGTTACAGCAGTGGTTACAGAGATAGTTTGGCAGGCATTACAAATATTTTTGTGCAGTCTATGCAACTGAAAGATGACTTCCTTCTGCATTTAATGGGAAGTGCACAGCATTTTTCAATTAGCTAGGATTTTGTTGAATGGTGAAATGAAGTGACGAAATTGACACTGGAAGATGGCTACATATATGCCACCTAATAGTTATAATACATTTTTCATGATTTGGGAGTGGATGAGAATTGTGTGTGGCAAATTACATTAAATCAAATTAAATTAAATCTGTTAAGATCTTTTCTACACATATTCAGATATATACTGACTTGTAATCAAATCAAATTAAATTAAGTCTATTAAGATCTGTTCTTTACATGCCACATATTCAGATATATTGACTTGGAAGACTTTATGTGACTTTTAGATAGAATACAGAACAAATGTTGTTATTGCACCGAAAACTACTATGTATATATATATAAATATATATATATATATATATATATATATATATATATATATATATATATAGAGAGAGAGAGAGAGAGATAGATAGATAGATAGATAGATAGATAGATAGATAGATAGATAGATAGATAGATACACATAAGATTATTATATATTTTTCTATCTTTTGCATGAAAGAAAAATTTAGGAATAGGGATATGGAAAGGCGTATACAGTCAAGATAGACAACGCTTAATCAGAGCGTATTCCCTTCATCCAGCCTCAGCCAGTAGTTTTGCATGCAATAGCAGCAAGACTTGCATAATCCCCAACCAGATGACCCTAACCTTTATTGTGCTTTTTCTGCGGAGGGTCTTGCAATCTCACCTCTTCCTTACCGTTCACTCTGCTGTACCCCCTCAGTGATTCTCCAACCCAGGGATTTGCCCAACCTGCCATATGCATATCAGCCATGGTCCTACTCCAATAGGAACAGTTTATCATGAACTGGCAGACCAGGTTTCCTCTGCCCTTGAAAACCAGCCACCCTAGACCGGTTTCTGCCAATTTCAGCCTCGTCGTGAGTGTGCAGTTTGATTCCAGTGGCACATTGAGCACGAGAAACATCTGACCATACTTAGGGTGTCCTTCTGAGGAATAAAAAAAAGGGTAGTTAGAATGGTTGAATCAACCTCAGCCACTGGTAATTATTTGGCCCGCACCCAATATGCACAATATTCCACAATTTGTTCTTTGAGGAAATCTCCATATTCCACTGCATTCTCATATTTTACTCTTTCCAATTTTGGTCTATGATATTAGTCCAGGATGTTTCGCAAAATGCCATTTTAACAAACCCCAAAACATACCTCAAAACTCACCAGTACTTTGCTTGGGGTATGTTAAAATGCACTACTATATTTTCTAAAGAGAACTTGTGGACAACTCAAAAGTTCCCTTAAATTTTATCTTCAAACTGAATCCAGTTTTTACCACTGTGATAAAGACACTGTGCTTGAGCATGTACACGTTTACATTAACTTTCCATAAAGTTCCTTGGTTTCAGAACCAGACCGAGGGTTCTGCATATGTTTCTATTCCCGGCCTCCAAAAACGTTCTAATAGGCCTGCCCATAGCTTTATCAAAGTGTTTACATTTGTGAGGGCGCGGGATGGAAATGTGCACAGCTCCTACTGCTTGCCCTATATCTAGCTTATTGTGTTACTGAAGCATGCACTACTGCTGCCCATGTTGTATGTGTGTTGTGTATGTCAGTTAATCTTGGAAAAAAATATCTTTTCTATCTATGGAATTTTTGAACATCTAGTAAAATGTGATTTTGTGAGTCATAACATAAAGTCGGAGCTTTACTCATGACCAGGGGTAAATAAATGTGTATTTTGTGAAAAGGCTTGGAACACCACCAATATCAGTGTGTGTGTATGAAAAGAATGTTCCAAATAAGAACAAAAGGAAAAAGAAAATAACTGCAAAGCCCCTTCTGCTAAATATTTATGCACACGTACATGTAAAGATGGTATGTTACATTTGAAAACACCTTTGTAACAAGCAACAACAACCATTGGAAGGTTTAATAAATTACTGCTTTTCACTCCAAAAAGTTGAAAAAGTTTTTAAAAGTTAGTAAACTACTGCTTTTTGTTCTCAGCAGTAGACTATAAGCCTTGTATGTGAGGGTCTGGGGCAAAGTCATGGTTTCAGGCCAACCGCGATGGAAGGCACACTCGAATGCTGGCACTGGGTTTCTCCCGGTCAAGATTTTACCTTCACACTTAGTTCTTGGTTCTGTTTCTTGTTGATGATGAGGCTGGTGGGATCCTCTGAAGCCTGAGATCATCTTTGGGTTCAATGTTGACGGATCGGATAAGTCAAAGGATCCAGTGAAGCCTTGGATCTCCACAGAGTTTGAGGTTACCAACAAACGGACAAGTAGTGGTAGCCTATGAGCTTCAGACTCAGTTATCTTTTGACTTTAGCTCACAAGTTGCAGTTCTGTGGCAAGCAAGAGTATACTTTAGCACTAGCCAAGGGTCCACAACCTGTGAGGCACCTCTTGGGTTTCTCCGGTAGAGTTCAGGGCAAGTCCAGGACAAACTGGCCAGCTGGGCACTTTGCAGGGGCAGGGCTTCTTTAGCATTTGTGTTCCTGAAGCTTAACAGGAGGCTAGCCAACTAGCCCTTGGAGTCACCTCATTTCTTCTTGTCAGAAGTGGGAGCATGTCCAGCCCTATGGGTCTTTCTCCGTAGGTTCAACAGCAAGAGCAGCCCTTTTCTTTCTGAAGTCCTGTCTTGACTCAGCAGATGCAGCAGGTGCAGTCTCCTTGGGTACAACCTTTCCTTCTGAGGTCTGCAAGTCTAGCAGATTCAGTCATTCCTATGTTCTTTCAGAGTCCAGCAGTGGTCTGAGGCTGGATGTCAAGGGTGCCACGTTTACACCAATTTCAAGTTTGTGGGTGAGGATGTCTCACTAGCTAATGGGACTATAATTCCCACAGGCATTTCTACCCACTTTTACATCATTTACTGTGGGGTTGGCCCTAAACAAACTCACAGTTCATCTCTCTGCTCAAATACAAGATGTCAGGATCCTTTCTCCCTGAGAGAGAACAATGAGCTATCCCCTCAGTTCTAGCCAGCATACTTAGCCACCCCTCCTGGAAAACCGGTTCTGCAACAGGCTTTCTCTCTCTGGAAGAGATGCCTGCCTGTCTACCTACACAAAGGGAAGGCCAGGCTGTAGTGTGAATCACATTTGCCTATCAGAGTTGGTAGGCCCTATGAACCTGACCCATCTGCGGCCACAGCTCTCTGACCATTCAGCTAAGGGAGGTTACAAATCCTCCCGCCACTAGTCCTTTTGTTTCTCATTCCTGACAGAGTTAAAAAGCCTGATCTTGATTTGCCGCCTTAAGTCCTTGGAGTTCCAGATGTTCTTTAGCTGAATGAAAGCAGCCCTTGCTTTGCTGATTCTTGCTTTGCTGATTCTTGCCTTGACAAAGGCGCCTATGCTGCTCTGTTTGTATATGATACTGCTCAGGTAGGTGAAGGCCTTAACCTTTGCAGTGCAACACCTGCAAGGATGAATGCAGCTCTGCTGGCTGTGTTAGCCTTCAGGATTTTGACATTTACCCTGAGGATGTTGAGGCCACGTTGTGCTGATATGGCTGCCACATTGTGGGTCTTCTCCCTCATAAGAGATCCTCCATATACTAGGGACTTATAGATAACCTAAATATGTCAATGAGGGATTAGAGAACTGCACATACACCCTGCGTGGTCAAACCACATGCACTGGAGACTGGTCAGCTGGGCCCAGTGCACCTCAGAGTAAAAAATCAGCATCACCAGGTTGATAATTGGGGGCAGGGGTGATCATACAAAAGATTCCTTTTATTACACTGCTGTAACTGCCATTGGGAAACAAGGGGATGGGAGAGAGAGGAGTCATCATTGCAGGGGTCTTTAGAAATGAAAATGGAGGATGGGTGCACAATGTGCTGGTATGTGAGAAGTGGGAAAGGTGATAAGGAAAGGGCCAGATATATATAATAATCATTACAGGTGAGGGAGGAAGATATACCCACCTGTAAAGATAAAGAATATATATTAGAAAGGATTAAACTGGGTCCCTCAGGTCTAGAGGTCACTTGGAGACTTAAATTGGAATCACTAAATTAAGTTGTATTAAGGACACATAAAGAATAAACCAAGAGGTGTCCTTTAAACACTATGGGGGTCATTCCGAGTTTGGCGGGCGGCGCTTGCCGCCCGCCAAGCGGGAACCGCCAATTGGCCGCTCCGCGGTCAGAAGACCGCGGGGGCCATTCTGACTTTCCCGCTGGGCCGGCGGGCGCCCGCCAAGGGAGCGCCCACCGGCCCAGCGGGAAAGGGCCTGCAACACTGAAGCCGGCTCCAAAGGAGCCGGCGGTGTTGCAGGTGTGCGGCGGGTGCAGTTGCACCCGTCGCGTTTTCACTGTCTGCTAAGCAGACAGTGAAAAGCATACTGGGGCCTTGTTAGGGGGCCCCTGCACTACCCATGCCAGTGGCATGGGCAGTGCAGGGGCCCCAGGACACCCGTTCCCGCCATCCTGTTTCTGGCGGTGAAAACCGCCAGAAACAGGCTGGCGGGAAGGGGGTCGGAATCCCCGCAGCGCCGCCATGGAGGATTAGCCCAGCCGGGGCTAATCCGGCGGGAAACCGCCGGACCCGAAGCCGCGGTCGGAATGGGCAATGAAGCACCGCCAGCCTGTTGGCGGTGCTTCAGTCGTTCGTGGCCCTGGCGGTCGGAGACCGCCAGGGTCAGAATGACCCCCTATATCCTCACTTTTTTCGTGAATGTTGGGGCCAAGAGGTGAAGTACAGATTTGCAACCAGCAAAAGACTCTGATGCTGTGAGTGAGGATCATTGTTCGGTTACAAGTAAACACAATTTCTGCTGTATGCTGCATCATTGAAGAGATGATGCAGTGGGTATATGGGCACCCAGAAGGACTCCCATTGTAGAAGGAGGGTGGAGCAGGGCAGTGGGAACCATAAGGAAGGAGCACCTGCAGGCACCAGGAATTATCAAGCCCTTGAAAAAGTGGTTGAGCGAGCACCTGGAGCACAAAGAGCCAAGATGCAGAGTAAAAGTTAACAGAGAAAAGGTAAAGTCGTATGAAAGAGGTTGAGCCAGTTAAAAGGCCAAGGGGGTAAAGTAAAAAAAAGGAAAGAAAAGCATGATGTATATGGCAAGGTATATGAGGAATAAAGGATCATAAAAGGAAGATAGAAGAGTATAGTGATAAAACAAAGAGGTCAAATAAGGTATAACTGTGTTTACAGGAGAATAGTATGGGGGACCAGCAGGCAAGCACTTATTTGTGCCAGGAACAGCAATTAGAGAGGACGTGTACCTGCACGAGGGACTTTCTAATATGCCTGATAGCATCTCATCCTTTGTGACATCATACCTTATTGCTGCTGTGTTGGAAGTAGTCTTTAAAAGTAAATGCTTATTATAATCGCCTCATTGTCATTGAAATTAAGAAAATCCTAATTTTTCTGGGGGCAATGGAGTCAAACAATGAAAGCTTACTTCTGGAGGGTGGTGAGGGTCAGAATGTCTAGTTCAGGTAGCATCTTACAATAAATGTAACGTCTAAGTATCATTGGCACAAAGTCACATACCCACACTCCCCACACCCTCACTCCCCCACTTATTGTGACACCTAACCAGGTAATTAAATCCACTACATCTTCCCAGCATAAATCACTTCAAAGCCTCATTAGGGATAGTAAGGACTATATAAATGCAACACATTTACGTGGAATCAAAGTTCATAGCTGCAGTATTCAGCAATCCAGGCATTCAGTGGTAGAGGCTTGATAGACCTGGCATCCCTAGGATGGTTGTACCCCAGACCTTTTGCCTTTCACCTTGCATTTTGTTGCTGTATCTTTTTGTTGGCCTTATCACTCTGAGCACGTTATCGCTGCCAACCAGTGCTAAAATGCATGTGCTTTCCCCTAAACATGATAGCATTGGTGTATCTGCAATTAGCATAATTAATTTATTTGTAAGTCCCTTGTAAAGTGGTATACCCTATATCCAGGGCCTGTAAGTTAAATTCTACTAGTGGGCCTGCAGCACTGATTGTGCCATCCACTTCAGTAGCCCTTACACATGTCTAAGGCCTGCCTAGCAGAGCCTGTGAGTGCAGTTTTACTGCCACTTAGACTTGCTATTTAAAACCTCTTGCCAAGCCTCAAATCACCCTTTAATTACATATGTAAATCACCACTAAGTTAGGCCCTAGGTAGCTAATAAGGCAGAGTGCTATGTAAGTAAAAGACAGGACATGTACTTTTAAATTTAACATGTGTTGGTAATGAAAAACTCCCACAGTTGTTTCTCATTACTGCAAGGCCTGCTCCTCTCAGAGGCCAGCATTTGGAATTCCTTAATATACTTTTAAGCTGCAATTCCTGATCAGAAAGGAGTAGCTGCATCATGTTTCATATAATTGGAATGGTAATGACAAATCCTCTTTGCTGGTAAAGTTGGATTTATCATTACTATTCTAGAAATGCCACTTTTAGAAAGTGGGCATTTATCTGCTCTCAATGCTCTGTGTGCCTAACAGCCTGTCTCCAATACTCAACTGGTTTGGACTGGGTGTCAGCTACATTTGTGCATTCCTTCCAGACACCCACAGCACAGAACACTCAACTGCATCCTCATTCATCTGCATGCAGATGTACTGATGGGTCTTCCCAGGCAGAGAGTGTGGGAAGGACTCATACTTACACTTCAAAGGGTAGTGTCCTGAGGTCCCCAAATAATATTCTGGAGCCACGTTTGGGATGACATGTGGATCTATGCACTTCAGAAAGATTCTCTGAAGATTCTCTGAAGCCATCCCCCATATCTGGTGTTCTGACCCCCTGAAAGCAGATCACTACTGGACTTGAGAAGAACTCTGCTGGAGTAAAGACTGCTGTGCTATAAGGATTGCCACTCAGCCTGGCATGGCTGTTCTAAGGAACTGCTTCTCTGCATTCCTGAGCTGCCCTACTGCCGGCTGATCTCTGCCCTGCTGAGGACAAGGACTGGACCCATCTTGCTAAAAAAGAGTGTCTCCAAGGGCTTTCTGGCTTGCCTCTTGTTCTCCTGCAGTCTCAGGGACACCAAAATTAGCAACTCTCCTGTTGCTGCTGAACTCTATCATCTGTGAGTCTTACCCTTGCCTGAGGTACCCCCCTCCAGTACTGGGCCTCAGAAGTGGGTTCTGCAGCTGATTCCTGCAAAAACCGACTCATCACCTCGAGTGCGTGTAAAATACACCACATCACTCCTTTGACACCAAGCCTGCTCGATGGCTGCGAAATCACAGACTGCGTGTCTCACCGACGATGCTTTGTATGGTTCAACGATGATGCATCACATTCACTTCAATGGAACAGGACGGCGATGCAGTGACCCAACGGCATAGAAAATACCAATGCATTGTGTCCTCTGTGTTGCCCCTTTGTTCCATCAAAGGTTCTGTTTCAGCGGACGTAGCGCTGGTTCTGTAGCCAGCCTACCCTCCATCGCAGTCAGCGTGAATTCTGGGTTTGCACTGGCCCTCACGACCTCAAGTAATCTATACTGCTAGTGACTTCTAAGCACTATTTCAGATTTAATCTATAAAAAAAATAATATCTCAACTTCTACTGATTGGATTTTTGTCGTTTTTGTCTTGTTTTACTCACATAAATACATTCTCGTTTTCTAAACTGGTGTGGCATCCTTTTTGTGGTGTTTTTGTTACTGTGTGTGTTGCACAAATACTTTTCACATTGCCTCTTACGGTAAATCTGACTTCACTGTGACAAGCTAAGAGGGTGAGCACAGGCTAATTTAGGGAATGTAGCTGACTTATCCTGACTAGGACTGTGTTACCTAGACAGGGTGCAAACCTCTGCCAACTACAAACCCAGTTTCTAACAAGGCTCCTCAGAAAAACTTCAGCCTCCTGCACTTTACAATTAATTCATTTAATGAATTTACAAATTAAGCACTTTATGCTATGGGCCAGGGGGCATGCTGTGGTTCAGTAGAAGCCCTACAGCAATTACATTTGTTGCTCCATTCTTGTTTATTGTGATTTGAAATATTCAAAAACAGGCTCAATGGTCAACCATGGCTTTACTATGGGACAAGAAGGAAGGGATGAGGTACCCAACCTATCAGCATAACACATTATTTGTTAATAAAGGGTCTTCTCAATACAGAACACCAGTGCACGTTTTAAGAGTACAAAGAAACCCTATCACACATGTAGCAGGGAATCTCACCCTAAAGACCGTCAGGTAGTATAAATGTATGTATAAGAGTTATATGCCATGAACTTAGATAACAAAAGGGCCCTATTATGATTTCGGTGGTCCTGCCACCTGACCCACAGTACCATGGTGAGGAGGCGCCCACCAAGCAGGCGGCCTCCTCACCGCCGTATTATGATGTTTCCACTGGACTGGTCGTTGGAAACAGTGCAGCGGCATTGGCCTCAGCTCTCGGGGAGCCAAGGCCAATGTTATCGGACAGACGGTGCCTCCAGCACCCTCGGACTGCACACTGTCTGGCATGACAGACACTGCCCAGTTTGAGGGTGTTGACAGGGGGGGGGCTGCACTGCTAATGCCATAGGCGTAGGCATGGGCAGTGCAGGTGCCCCCCTGTGGCCTTGTCCATGCTTTTACGCTGGCCTTTCCATGGCAGGGTCCCTGCCATGGAAAGGCAAGTCGTAATCAGCATGGCAGTGCTGAAATCGGCACCACCGCGTCTGACCATGACTTGCACCGCACCAACCCAATGGGATCTCTTATCCTGGTGGTGGTGTGTTGGTGGTCCAATGGCCAGCATCGTAATGTGGAGGTCAGACCACCAAGGTTGTGGCAGTCCTACTGCCACCACGGGTACGGCAGTCCATGGACCCCCATACACATAATGAGGCCCAAAGCGTTAGATCTGTCAGCCTTAAGGTAGTCTTCTCCCAAACTTTTTTGAAGAACTTGTTTTATTGGCTTTAGACCTTTGTGCACTTTACCATTGCGAACTAGTGCTAAAGTGCTTGGGCCCACTCCCTAAAACATGATAACATTGGCTTACACCTGATTGGCCTTTTTTTTAATTATAATTCCCTAGTAAAGTGTTACCATGTACCCAGAGCCTGTAAATTAAATTCTACTAGTGGGCCTGCAGCCCTTATTGTGCCCCCCACTTAGGTATCCCCTTAAAGACCAGGCCTTACTAGATCTTCCATTGCAGCCTGAATGCAGTTTTAAACTTTCAATTCAAATTGGCAATATAACCTCCTTGCCAGCCTTAAACTCCCCTTTTATTGCATATATGTCACTCCTAAAGTAGGCCGTAGGTAGCCCATGGGTCAAAGTACATTGTAATTAAAAGGGTGGGCAAGCACTTTTAAGTTTTACATGACCTGGTAGTGAAAAAATCCTGCATGTGTTTTTCACTACTGTGAGGCCTACCTCTCCCATAGGAAAACATTGGGTTGCCTTACTACATTCATTAAGTGCTTACTTTTGATTGGGGGCAGGAAAACATTTTATGTTTGGTATCTGAGAAGTTGTAATTTAAAACCCTCTTTAATGGTAAAGTCAGATTCAGATTTTAAGTTATAATTTTGAAATTGCCACTTTTAGAAAGTTAGCATTTTCCTTCACTAACTGTTTGGTGCCTGTTCCTAAGTCACATGACTGGGTGTAAATGGCAGTTGGACTTTGTTTATTCGTTCCAGGCAGCCAAACAATGGAGGGAATAGGTGTGCCTGGAAGGGCTTTGGCAGTATGGGGGGGTGTGGGTGGAGCTGGGCTCCGTCATATTTGCAAATAAATGTGCTGTGCTCTGCCTTCACACAAAGGACTTGTCACCTCTGAATTGTTCATGTAGACAGCCAGCGCAGAGGAAGCAGAAAACGTCAAGCATTCAAAAGGGAAGACTTTAGAAACTCCTCCTTCAAAGAAGGCACCTGGTATATAAATAGGACAGTCAGATCCACTGTTCATTTCACTTTCTGGACATGTGGAAGGGCTCTCGGGGGACTGGCTGCTGTTGTGGCCTGCTGTGAACTCCATAAGACTGCTTTGCTTCACCTGGCAAGAAAGCTTTGCTGCCTTAAACCTGCCTTGAACTCTCAGAGGTCTGTCCTGCTGTTTGAGCCATGTTCTACTTCTTAAACCCAAGACTACCAGGGGGACTCCAAAGGCTAGTTGGGTGCTCTTCTGATCAGAGTCTCAGAGACAGGAAAGGCTCCAACCATATTGGACCCACACCTGTGCCCAGCCTGCAGGACTCCTAATCTCCCCAGTGGTGCCCCTCCAATCCTGGACCTCTGATGGTGGTGTTAAAAGTGTCCAGATAGCCACAATCCAAAATTTGTGGCTTAAGAAATATTTGGCTAAAAACTTTTTTGAGAACCCATATGAAACTGAGACCAACCTGCTCGTCTTTTCACCCAGAGTGCATCGCATCAGCCTAACTTCATGGCAGCTCCCGCTCCCTTCATTGTAGCAGCAAATCCTGTTCAGAGGTCTGTCACCAAAGCAATATTGAGCCTTGTGGAACTCTCATCAGCTACAGCCTCCAGCCTCATCCCACTGGGGTTTTAGAGTTCCAAAAAAGAGGCTAAGGGCCTCATTTACAAGCCCTAGTGGCACACTGCGCCAACTGAGCATCACACTCCGGTGGCACAGTGTGCCAGCCCATATTTACAAAGCCACGAAAAGCCACCTTGCATGGATTTTCATGACCTTGTAAATATGGCCCCCTTTCAATAATAGCTCTGCGTGAATGGGGAGATCCATGGGTGTTGCTGTTGGTGTTCCCAAGCAACACCCATGCAAGCTTACGAATTCCCAGATTTACAAGGCTGGGATCGAGTCAGATTCCTTTGGCATTAAAGTGGTGCAACACGGAGATATAACATTATATCTCCTCATTTTTTCCTCTTTCTTTGTGTGCTGAATTTTGCAGCACACATAAAAAGAGGAAAACTTAATTAATGATTCTTTATGAGCGGCAAAGTGTACCTTCCTGCACATAAACGATCACCATGATGCAAGGGTACCTGCACTGGAGCTAGAGAGCAGTTTGTGCACCAGCACAGAGGAAATTACAGGGATATGTTGTATTTCTGTAAATATGACACATCCCTGCACTTTCAAAATTACTCAGCACAGTGCGGCAAGCTGTCTTGCAACGCCATGCTGTATCATTTCTTTGTAAATGAGCCCCTAATTTCAAACAGTGAAATCTTCACCCCCTAAGTAGACAAAGTCCAAATGCCCCTGAGAGGCTTAAAAGTCTGGCTTTTTGTGATACCAATGGTGAGATATATGCTGCAATGCATTTCCTACTGCCAGGCCAAAGGATATTTGGTAACCATTTCGAGACTATTTGTTGGAGCAAGAACATCAAAGAGTCAGGCTGAGTTGCAAAGTCACGAAAAGTCAGTCATGTGCCGTCATATGGTCATCATTTTCCTGCTGGGTATACAGTATCTCTTGCAAGGCCTTAATAATCTAGCTAATCTGTTGTTATCTTCATTGACATAGGTATTTGTATAATGCTGTAATGTATGTACTGAGTCTTTTATCTTTGAATGGTCCTTCCAATACTACGGTTTTTCTCTGCCGAACATACTCCTTCGCCCACAGTGCAGGTTGTTTTTTCTTGTATGGTTTGTAGGTATTCAAAAATGATTAATACAATTTTTAAAAAGAAACCTTCTCCCCCAACTTCATCCAACGGCTCCTGACAAGGGTTCATCCTCCTTGCCCCACTGATCTTTATCTTCTCAGACAACTTTTTCTTCAAATTTCCTTTAAGTACGAAGGTAAGCGTCAACTGTGCCTAATCTACATTTTGTATCCTACTCACGCTCCATTGAGGTCATCCATATTTTTTTACTTTGACTTGGTCTCATGTGTCTAGATGTCTGCCATTGGCACTTAAATATTTTCGGCACCAGCTTTTACCTTAACTGTTACAATTGATAGCTCTGGTTCTATCGTTTGGATTTTTGTCACTTTGATGTCAAACAATTAATTCAGATTTACTCTATTTTTCTAAATTGGTGTGGGGTTTTTCTTATGTTGGTATATTATTGTAATTGTAATTGTAATAATATTTATATAGCGCTTACTACCCCTGAGGAGGCGTTAAAGCGCTTTTTGGTGAGTAGCACGTTACTCCAGAACCCAAGAGGAATTAGTGGTGGATTAGTATAGGAAAATATGAGTACAGTTTTAGTATTATGAGTTAATCTGAGCAAAGGATATGTGATTTTGTTAGTTGGATTGACTAGAGTAATGGAGGGATAGAGGAGGGAAGAACTCAGAAGTGTTAATTTTGAGTTTATAGTAATAGGATGAGGCTTGGGATGAGTAAAGGAGAGGTGGAGGAGGGAAGAGTCTGAGGAAAGGGTTATGGAGATCATAGTAGCAGGAGGGGTTTTAGATGAGTCAAAGGTGAGATAAATGAGGGAGAATTTACTAGGGTTGTTTGGGAGATCAGGGTAGTAAACTGAGGTTAGGGTGAGCTAGATGTGGAAGAGGAGGGAAGCGCTTAGGCAGGGTTATTTTGAAGATGAAAGTAGTAGAATGAGTTTGGGATGAGTCAGAGTGGGGATGGAGGATAGATTAATAGAGACGTGGCATATGGTGATGGGCAGACAAAGTAAAACTTACAAGAGAGTAATATTTATATTATTTTTATTTATTTATAATTATTATATATATATATGTATATTTATTTATATATATATATATATATATATATATATATATATATATATATATATATATATACACACATACACTTTTTAAATCATTATATTACATTTCTTTAAATGTATTTATTCATTATTATGATTATGATTTTTATTTTAATTTACTTATTTATACTTTGATTTTTATTTATAGATTTTATTTTATTTATTTGCATTTAATATTTCTCTAGTAAGTAGGACTAGAGTAATAAATAAATAGATGTGTAAATACATAGTAACAGAATATATGTTCAAGGACTATAATAATTGGCACAATAATATGAGAAGAAAAGTAGTATTGAATAAACACAGACTTTCAAGATTTGTAATATTTGAAGTAAATTAATAAGTGTACTTTTCTAAAATGTATTTCTTTCTGCAATTTTTGAATAGTGAAATGCTTATGCTAATAAAACATTTGATCATTGTGATATAAAAACGAGAGCAGGGATTCATAAGTATCTAATATAACAACTTATCTAGGAGCTATGTAATGACCTATGAACATGTTAAGCATAGAATGACATACACATATATATGTTTACACACACACACACACGCATACACACACATATACATTTATATATATATATATATATATATATATATATATATATATATATATATATATATATACATTCATATACATATTTAATTGTGAGTAAATATACATTTGTTAAACAGGCTTAAAGAGTATGTGTGTAATGCAGATTTTCATAGTTTATGACGGAAAGTCTTAATTTTATTAAAGACACGGAGGCGAGTATTATGCGTTTCTTCTCTTGCTTTATTTATACAGCAGCAGTCAAGAAGAACCACAAATCCCATGAGGCTAAAACAGACAGCCAATGGGATTGAAAAAGTAGTATGAGAATATGACAACCAATAGGAACGACCCCATACCATTGTGATGTCACTTGACTGCAAGCAGCCCACTTTTCTTGCGAATAGTCAATCATTGAAAAATAATGGGAATAGAGAACAAAGGATAAACAATGCCATGAGGAAAGCAAAAACGTCAGAACAAAAGTCAAGTATCCTGTGAAGGAAGGGATGATTCATTAAATCCGAGGGATACGATTCCAGGCTTGAAGTGAGTGGGAGCTCCACGTGATGCGAGGAGGTCCAATTAGGATGCTGGTTGCGTAGCTGAAACTGGCGCTGGAAAAAGGGTGGGAGACAAAACCAAAGTTAATCCAGAGGTGGGATAATACTCGCCTCTGTGTCTTTAATAAAATTAAGACTTTC
The DNA here is from genome assembly GCF_031143425.1 of Pleurodeles waltl. Lineage (NCBI taxonomy): Eukaryota > Metazoa > Chordata > Amphibia > Caudata > Salamandridae > Pleurodeles > Pleurodeles waltl. The sequence continues at coordinate 604,683,808 of NC_090449.1, forward strand.
CGTCATAAACTAGGAAAATCTACATTTTATGTCAAGACCGGAGGCTCCTATTATGCGAGTTTAAAGCATATTAATTACATTTAACGAAACATTATCAACAGGTTTGCAATAAAAAACTCGAAAGGTATTATCATTGGACCAGTCTGCAGACTTGAGAATATCCTCCAAACGGGAACCTGCCCAGAAGGCCTTGGAAGCCATAGCCCCTCTGGCAGAATGAGCTCCAAATCTGGAAGTATCTATGCCCGCTAAAGACTTGATCAATCTAACCCAACGCGCTAGAGTGGCTGATGAAACTGGGTTATGAGGTTTCCTAAAAGAAATAAGAAGTTGGGAAGAGGATGTTCTCAACTCTGCAGTTCTTTGCTCATAAACTTTGAGACATTGGCCTACACATAACTTCGGATGTTGAGGGAAATAAGGATAGAAAACTGACGATAAGTTGGTCTTGGTACGTCGAACAACCGAGAACAACACCCCCGAAGGAGTGAATTGGCGGTTGGAGACGTCCAATGTTTTGACATCCGAAAGACGTTTAATAGAGATTAAACATAATAACATTGTAAGTTTGGCAGATAACATTTTTAGTGATAAGATTGAGTTGTCTGGTAAAGAGTTCAAATATTTTAGAACAACATTAACATCCCACAAATTATTGTACTTCGGTAGAGGAGGTTTGGAAAATTTGACTCCCTTTAGTAATCTGCATACCAGCGGGTTCTCGCCGACTGGTTTCCCATTGACGTGTGTATGGTTAGAGGAAATAGCTGATCTGTAAAGGTTGATAGTACGGAAAGCCTTGCCTTTGCTGGCTTCTGCGGCCAAGAAATTGACTATAAATATTATATCTGTTGAAATGGGATTAATGTGCCTTCCCAAACAACAGCCGTCCCATAAAGACCAGGCTGCCTTGTATGCTTTCTTGGTGCCAGGGGCCCAGGAATTTGCGATGTATTGAGAAGCTTCTGACGAAATGAGAGGGAAAGGTTGGGAATTCCCGAAATCTTCCAGGCGGATAGCATAAGGAGATTGTCCGTAATGAGGGGGTGAGGACGATGGAGAGGATCTAGAAGTAAGTCTGGGAAGGGCTGGATTAGCAGGGGAAAATCCACTGAGAGTTCCAGTAAGATAGGGAACCACACCTGGGATTGCCAAAACGGAACTATGAGAATAAGAGAGGCCTGTTGACGTCTGGCTTGTGCTAGGACTCTGTTGATCATGATAAAAGGGGGGAAGGCGTAATTGAGCGCATGAGACCAATCTTGCAAGAAAGCATCTGATGCTAAGGCTAATGGATCTGGGCGCCAACTGTAAAATCGAGGAAGCTTTGTGTTGAGACGGGATGCAAAAAGGTCTATGTAGAGCGGACCCCATAAGGACTGTATCCTGTGGAAAACTGAAGGATGAAGTTTCCAATCGCTGGAATCTCAAAGATGACGAGAATGCCAGTCTGCCACTGAATTGAGGACTCCTGGAAGGTATTCTGCATGAACCGAAAGATGGTTTGAAAGGCAAAATTCCCAAAAACTCTTGGCCAAATCCGACAGAGGTTTGGACCTTGTACCTCCGAGATGATTTATGTACCTGACTGCAGAAATATTGTCCATTCTGAGAAGGATTGCACAATGTACCTTGTGTTTTGCTAGGCTTTTGATTGCAAAGGAGCCGGCAAGCATCTCTAAACAATTGATGTGCAATTTGGACTCCTCGATAGACCATGTACCCCCAGTCGAGATGGGACCACACCGGGCCCCCCAGCCTAGATGGCTTGCATCGGATTCTAACACAAGATCTGGGGCTGACGGAAAGATACTTTTCCCGTTCCAAGCATCTAAATGGTCTATCCACCACTGAAGCTCTGTGCGAGATTCGAGATCTAAGGGCACGAGGTCAGAATAAGACAGCCCTTTCCTCAAGTGTTGGATCTTTAGCCTTTGGAGTGAGCGGTAATGGAGGGGACCTGGAAATATCGCTTGGATGGAAGAGGAAAGCAGACCTACTATTCGAGCTAAGGTTCTGAGAGAGATGAGAGAAGAGCGAAGAATCTGAAGAATTTCAGACTTTATGGATTTTATTTTCGTTGTAGGAAGAAGAGTAGCCGAAATGGAATTGATCTGGAAACCCAAGAATTCTAGGACTTGGGAGGGGGTTAGGTGAGATTTCTCTCTGTTTATTATGAAACTGAGGTCCTCTAAGAGAGAGCAAGTGATCTGCAAATGGAGTAGCAGAGTTTGGGGAGACTGATTCAAGATGAGGATATCGTCTAAGTAGATTAGGAGCCTTATGCTCTGAGTCCTTAGATGAGCCACAACGGGCTTGAGAAGCTTGGTGAAACACCAAGGGGCAGACGATAGACCGAAGGGTAGAGAGGTAAAGTGATACGTTTGATCTAACCATAGGAACTGCAGGAATTTTCTGGAATCTGGATGTACAGGAACCACTAGGTAAGCGTCCTGAAGGTCCAGTCTGACCATCCAGTCGTATTGGAGAAGTATATCTCTAAGATGAAGAATTGTCTCCATTTTGAAATGTCGGTATACTACAAACCGATTGAAATGTTTTAGGTTGATGACCGGACGCATCATTTTGTTTTTCTTTTGAACTAGGAAAATTGGGCTGGTAAATCCCAAGGGATGAGGGCGAGTGATTGAAATCGCTTGTTTTTGTAAGAGAGAGCTTACCTCTGCAGATATCAACTCGTTCATTTCTGCAGAGAAATGGGGAAGAGGGGGAAAATATGTTTGCACCGGAGTAGAGTAAAGCTCTATGTTGTAACCCTGTACCGTGTTTAGAACCCACACATCTGCTGTAATTGTTAACCAATTTGAAAGAAAATGGAAAATACGACCCCCTGTTGGAAGGAGACCAACTTGAGGGCTTACCTGTAGGGTTGGAGGCTCTAGTACGTCTGAAGGACCTGGCACGATAACCTCTGCCACGTTGGGGGTAGAACGGAGGTCTGAAGTCCTGTTGGTAGGAATTATAGTACGCTGTGGAGCCTTGATTGGAAAAACCACGGCCGGTAAAGCGGCCCCTGCCTCTACCGGCCCTGGCAAAAACCCGTTGGTTGAACATCTTCCTCATGGATTGTTGGGCTTTATCTAGGGAGGTAAAAGTGGCTACATACTTGCCGAGGTCCTTTATGAAGGAATCCCCGAACAGTTGTCCCTCAGTATGGATCTGAGGATGTACAGTCGCTAAATTAATTAATTTAGGGTGCAATTTGATCAGGAGGCCTTTACGTCTCTCGTGAATAAAAGCGGAATTAGCATTCCCTAAAAGGCAAAAACAACGTTGAACCCACAAGGAAAGCTCTTCTGGGTCTAAAAAGGTACCCTCGAGTCTGGCCGCCTCCACCATGTCAAAAATTCTTGTTAATGGGCCAATTACATCGAGGAGTTTGTCCTGGCAGGACGACCACGCTTTGTCTACCCCTTTGCGAGGGTCCTTGCCTTGCTTGGTAAAGAAGGTTAACATCTGCTGGTCAATGGCAGGAGTAGTAGTTGCCTTGTGCGGAAGCACAGGACGTGGACATTCCGATTTCAGTTTGGCTCTGGTTTGTTTATCAAGGGGAGAGAATAATTTTTGAGCCACCAACATGTTCAGCTGGGAACCATTCTGTGGAATTGGGATGTAGAATGTGGGAGGGATCGAACATAGGGAAGCCTTCTGCATCCAAGAGGGGGGGGGGACCGAGGAAACTTTGGGTTTCTTTGGAGGGGAAGGCTTAAAAGAATCATCATCGCCTTTATCAGAAACGTGGTAGTCTGAATCCGCGTCTGGCATGTCTTCATCAGTATCTGGAGCAGAGGCCGTGGGAATAGAAGGGGGTATATTATGTTGTTTGGATTTTCTTTTTAAAGAGGGTCTGGAAGCCATATTATTATACTCCTTGGCAGGAGCCGTGGGAGGAACCGCGTCCTCTGTCATGTGTGAGTTAAACTCACTCTCCTTTTGAGTCAAACCCGAGGGGTTGACAGGCAGGCGTTGACTGCATTCCCCCGCAGTCTGGGCCGAAGATTTAGACAATAAATTAGAAAAATTTGATTCCAAGTTTTTTGAATGGATGAACCCATTGCCTGTTTAACAGAAGTTTTGATAAAATTACGCAGTTCATTTCTTATTTCCTCTACACTGGAAACACTGTGTTCCATTAGTGAGAAATTAGGCTCCATTATAAAGGCAAAAAATATTATTTAACTGTAAGGCAAAAAATCTCAATCAAAATAGAAAGGAATATGTGGAAATAGTCAATAGGGTTAAAAAAACCCAGGCAACCGGGGGTTAATGGAAGAGTAAACCGACTTGGAGCAGAAAACTCCTCCTACTCTTGGGCGGGGCCGAGGAACAAGTTGCACAGGCTGCCAGAAGCTGGGGAATAGCTGAAGGCGTCGGAGGAAGCAGTCCAGGTAAGAGCGGCAAATGAGGAGGATATTCCTCGCGTCAGGGAAAAACCCGAGTAACGGTTGTTTCCCAGACGCGAGGGAAGCGCATTTAGAATGTCGCGCGCGAGGCGCGCAGAGAACCATTGTGTTTCTCGGCCCGGGAGCAACCGACGTAGCTACCCGGGAACCGGGAAGGGTACGCGAGCGCAATGGAAACGTGCTGAAATCAATGCGGCAACATGCCGGCAAACAAATATAATAGCGGAACACAATTGCATGAATAATTATAGATACACATGTTAAAATAAAGTAACGTCATGAGAGGAAAAATCCTTTGAACTTATCTTGACTGCAGCAGCAAGAAAAGAGGGCTGCTTGCAGTCAAGTGACATCACAATGGTATGGGGTCGTTCCTATTGGTTGTCATATTCTCATACTACTTTTTCAATCCCATTGGCTGTCTGTTTTAGCCTCATGGGATTTGTGGTTCTTCTTGACTGCTGCTGTATAAATAAAGCAAGAGAAGAAACGCATAATAGGAGCCTCCGGTCTTGACATAAAATTCATTATTATAACATAGTAGCGATACATATTTCCTAAAGAACTATACATATCTAGAATATACACATAATCAGATTAAAAATATTTATCAACGTAGGCATATGCAGTCCATTGCTGGTTGAATATGGTGGTTATGAAGGAAAGAGCCAACTCTTGAGTAGTCTTCTGAAAACAAGATAGTTATCCATGGATCTTATATTTGGCGGTAATTAATTCCATAGTTTGGCTGCTTGAACAGAGAAGGATGTATCACCTATAGTCTTTTTTTTTGTATGGTGGTGTTCCCATACGGGGTGCCAATCTTGAGTGGAGCTTTCTTTGTTGAATGTATTTGGTTATTTTGCTTCTGATAAAAAACGGTCTTGTTCCATGTATGGCTTTGTGGGTGATACAACGCAGCCTGAGGGTGGATCTTCTGTCAACTGGTAACCAGTGTAGTGCTCTCAAGGCAAGTGAGATGGGGGCTTGTGGCTTTACATGTAAAAGTAGCCTGGCTGCGGAGTTCTGAATACGTTGTAGTTTTTTCATAATAGATAGAGATTATCCAAGGTAGAGGCCACTGGCATAATCCAGTTTGGATAGTACGAGAGAGATAGTAGCCTGCACCTTGTGTGAAAATCCGAGATGGGGGAAGATGCGTTGCAGAGTCTTCAAGGTGATGAAGCTTGTTCGTGCTAATTTGACAACTTGGCCATTCATCGTTAACTTGGAGTCCATGGCAATTCCAAGGTTTTTAACTTCCTTGGATAATTGAGGAGGTGGTCTGAGATTGTAAGGCCAGGCGCACAGTAGGTCATATTACTGTTTGTGCACTGCATAAATACTTTAGACATTGCCTCGAAGTTAAGCCTGAATGCTTTTGTGCCAAGCTACCAGAGGGTTACGTGCAGGTTAATTTAGTGACTTTTGTAGTTCACCCTAATAGGGATTGTGACTGTTGCTTGAACAGGGTTAACATTCCATTCAACCAACAACCCAATTTCTCACAGTAAGCAATGCAGAGCTGGTCACAATGGGACTTTTATAGTGAGTAGAATAGACAAAGGGAGAAAGTCAAGAAACAGCTTACTGGGCAATAGTTTGCAGTTGGCAGGGGAAGGGTGTTGACGTAAAGTTTACTGGATGGCTTGGGGAAGAGAGCTGACAGGGCAAAAATGGGACAAGTCTTCTTTTCCTGTTCCAAACAATCAAGGGTAAGACGAAAATGCATCACTAGATAAAGGATGACTCTGTGTCTTACATTTCATATCACATACCAAGGGTCATTTGAAGAAGAATTGGTGACTTGCAACCATAATTTTAAACTTACTCATGATTGGGACATGATGATGTTGTTTACAGAACTCCAAAAAAATGTAGGAAGCAGTGAGAGTAAGCATCTTTATGTTTAGGCCAAGATCTCAATGACATTGGAAAACATTAACACTGGAACTACCAATGTCTGAATCTTTAGTGTACCAGCTCTAATCTTTATGATGATTTCAAAAACATCATCAAAATATGTTGTATAATGGCGATACGTATATATGTATGTGTATGATATTTAAAGAGCGAACATAGCTAAAAGATAGCAAAGTGCTGCACATTGTCAAAGTCAAGAATTACATATCAGGACACAGCATTTCAAATCCCCTTGCAATACCCAAGAGTTGGTCAGGGTCCCTTCAACACAATTCTTATGTTTCGTACAATTATTTGAATAATGTCCTGCAATTAATTAGATTAAAAGAAAAAGCAAAATTAGGGATTCTTGTTACACTCTGCGAGCAAGAGTGTCGGATCCTTCCACCCAGCACTATAATGCGCATGGAAATATGTGTTAGTGCGGATAAATGGAAACTGCAGTCGTGTAAATACATCTATTGGGTTATATTGTTCCCCCTACATTGCTAGACTGAAGGCATTTTTTTAAATAATATCCAGAACTGCGTAGCCGTGATTTTTTAATTTCTCCGTAATTTTGACTTGATGCCAATGGCGCGTGCTATAAACAGGAGAAATCTGATCCCATCTGCAAGTACCAGACATCAGTCTAGCAACACATTCTGCACGCATTGGAGCCTGGCCAAGTTGTCTGGGATGCTGGACAAAAATTGCAATAACCAGGTTTACTTAAAATTCCAAAAAGCTACCAAGAGACTGGGAAGGAATTTTGTATGCTTCAAGCGGAAAATCTTGGACACAAGAACACCAAAACAAACATCCCCATTCACTCTAACGCTAATACCTTTTTTCTCCGTGGCAAGAGATTTCTGTAAACAGTCAGAGATCTGTGTCAATGAATGTGTTTGCCTAGAGGTGAAAGCCGCAAATCCGCTTTGCAACTGGCCAACAGACGTGTTTCTAGCAGGGTGTCATGGGTGTGCAAATGGAAATGCTGCGTAGACCTCCTTGTTAAGCTCAGACTGATAAGATGCCAATGGTATGTCTGTCCAAAGAGACCGAGAATCGTCACATGCATCAACTGGCAGTTTTGCTTCATCGATCGTCCCATCCAAACAGCACTCTGTAGTATGTATAGGCAGAGGTCGAAGCGCATAAAAAGTATGGGCACTATGGTGAGAGTAATGGGGTGGGATCAGCAGTCTCGGGGGCAAGGCAACAAGAAGTGTGAGAACTTTTAATGTAAGATTTGAAAAGATTGGAAATGGCGTACCCAATAGTTGCCACCCAACTCCAACCACTGTATATAGATGTTTGTACAGCGCTAACCTAGATAGAGAGCAATGAGGTGCTGAACTGGAGCGAGAGGCTGCGGTTTCAATTCAGCATTGTTTACAATACAGTAGAGTGTGAATGCTCTACGCTTGGCTGCTTGATCACCTATGATCGCTGTGGCCCAGATTTACTGTTATTTGGAGGTAGACAATGCTGCACCAAAGCTGCTGTGCTGCCTTCCATCAAAAGAAGACAGAAACGTGGCATCTTTACTAAGACACGGTGCAGTTTTTCTCTGCCCAGTTTTGATGCACTTTTGGCAGCCATGTGCCAAAGCACCCAACGTTGTGCCACAGTGCAAGGGTGTATGTGTTCTATGAAGCATAGGCTTCATAGAACAGGTGTCATTTCCAGGACACAAGCTGTGCTTTAAGGCTTTTCACACTTTGTATGTGTGCTGCATAATGCAGCACAAATGCAAAGTTTGAAAAACTAGAAGAAATTAAAAAAATTCTACTCATTACGCCTACCTCGGGGAGGCACAAGATTTTGGCACAAAACCCTGTCTAATAATATTTGTAGGCAGGGATTTGCATCCAAACCCATGGGGGGCTGCATGGGAATACCCATGCTCCACCCATCAGACGCCCACTTGATGCAAAATCGCAAACCATGATGGCCTGAATTGCATTGGATAGTAAATCCCACACTAACGCCTTTCACTGGGTTTGCATCACAACAATAACATAGACCCTGTGCAGAACATTAGTAAATCTATGCCTGGGTATTTCTGCGGTGAGGAATTGATATATGAGTGACCTGCTGAGGTAGAGGACATGGTTGTACCTGCTAATTGATTTCTTCGGATGATCCTTAATCCCGGGAAGAGATGAGTTGAGAACTTTACAGTTTAGGTATCAGTTAAAAAAAAACAGTTGGGCCAGCATTTCTTGTCCTGCATACCTAGTGTACTACTCCAGATCTTTCTCTGCCAGGTGTCAAAGCCAAAGCAACAGCATGGAAACCAAATCTGGAATAAGGAAAATCTATTAGAGAAAAGCTGCAAGAGCAATGCATAATACTTGAAAATGCACATGATTTTCATCTGGTCACAAAAGCAGGAATGATACCCTTGATGACACTTTTTCTCTTTTGCAGGACTTTGTTCTGTGGTTAGCTGCATAATTTTAAATTGTTCACAACCTCTTAAGGAGAGTTCCTCTGAAACAAAAATGAAAACTGCATTATTCTTGTGAGGAGGAGTTTACAGTAATGTCCATTCTATCTCATGAGGAAATGGATGTGGCACCAGAAAAATCATAGCCTAACTATTGTATGACAAAATTATATGATCCTAAATATCACACAAAGCATACCTTTGTTTCTAAAAAGCAAAAAACTAATGCCCCCACCCAGGGAGTTTTTTTCTAAGATGAGTGGGTCACTATAGTTAATTTTCTGTCCCTCAGTACCAGGTTTTTTCTGTTGGTGACAGACAGAAAAAAAGATATTACATTGTCCATCTCAAATAGGGCGAGTAGTGTAATGTTCTTCCTTTAATGGCTCCTAAACTATCGGCCCACTGCAGGAAGCTTTTTGTTGGCACAGCTAATGGAGGCGCCTTCAGCAGAAAATCTAAGGTTCAACCATCTCCAGATGTGGCAGATGGATTGATGGTTTGGCAGACAGGGCACTCCACCACTTTTATGAAGGAGTACTTTCTCCTCCAAACTCTAAGTCAGGACCTAAGTACCAACACATCTGGGCTGATAAACATGTCCTCTCAGCTGGTGGCAGGTTTAAGAAATGGGGTACTATTTCTGATTCTGAAATGTCTATGTCAAAACCAGGAAATGCAATTCCTAAAGAGAGGGCCGGAGGAATCAGTAGACACTTGAACAGGAATACAGCCCCTGGCACAGTACACAACTGTGGAGAAAACGCCTGGATGACAAATCAAAATATTAAAGCATCTATGCACATAACAGCAAGATTATGTTTCCACTCATGTTGGGGTAAGAGCAACGGTGAAGTAAACTAACTAGGAACCCATTGTGAGACTCCAAGTACCAGGTACTCCCCATCATTGCTTCTGCCCGGTCCAAGGTCGTATTGGTAACCATATATTTGATTTTCAGGGGAAAATATAGTATCTCCGAGATATGAGATAAAATTGAGGTTAATTGCCCTGATTAAGCATCAAGCTATGGCTTTGTCCCTGGAAGGTTGCAAGAGGTGAGAGAAGCAGACTTGTAAGAAATTGGTTTACTAGTTGAGGGGTGGTGAAACCCAACTCAAACTGGGGGACGTCACATGCAAACCCTAAATTAACCTGTGCTCAACCCTCTGGTAGCTTTGCACAAAAAGAATCAGGCCCAACTATAAAGCAATATGTAAAGTATCTGTGCAGCACTTGAAACAATAATGCAGTAGAAACTCACCACAAAAGGATCCCATGAAAAAATAGAATAGTTTAAACAAATAAAACAAGATCAAACAGACAAAAATCCAATCAGTAGATCTGGAGATAGACAGTTTTAAAGACTTTAGTGAAAATACGGCCAAAAAGGACAAAGCGCCAACTGGGGATATATGGTTGGACTGCGACAAATTATTATGTTCGGGCTGAATCCTACGAGCAAATCTCTCTGTTGAATTCAAATTGTAAGATTTTTGCAGGTTTTCTGGCCAGCAGAATAGCAGGAGTAATTTGAGCAATCATACATCCAGACCGGGTAGATGGGTTTACTCCTGGGAGGCAACTAATGAATTGACTCATCTTTTGATCACACTATAGATATGGCTATCTCTAAGCAGGCTCCAATGATGGTGGCTGCCTTACATGCATCAAAAGGCATTTTATAGGGACAAAAGGGGCTACCTCTGGGAAGTCCTTACAAAATTCAGATTTAGCCACAAGATGGTCAGAACTATCCAGAGTTTATACCAATCACCCACTGGGAGCATTCTTGTAAATGAGGTATTGTCAGATAGCTTTAGTATATAAAAAGATACTAGGCAAGGATGTCCTCTACCACCACTTTTATTTAACCTTTACATAAAGCCCTTTGTGCTTCAGCTTATGTCAGACACTTCTATTATTCCATTTAGCGTGCCTGGGTTTGAGGTTAAATGGGCCTTATATGCAGATAACATTCTGTTATATACCAGCAACCATATCCCTTCAATATCAAAGGTGATGAAGCATGCAGAAGGGTTTGGTGAGATCTCTGGATATAAGTTAACTGAGGATGAAATTGACATAATGGCATAGTAGAAGAGTGTAATCCACCATACCAAGAATCAAATGAGATATCCTGGGAACCAAATAATTTATAGATTAATAGAGATCCCTCTAGTAAATCTGAGAAGGTGAGTGAAGAGAAAAACACGCTCCTGCAGAAATGGAACAACATTCCTATACAAATTTATGGGAGAGCAGATCTGGTGAAAATGATTATCTTGCCTACAATTTCATTTTTGTTTGATAATATACACCTCACCTTTAAAAAAAATATATAGAAGTAAGATCCAGGGCAGAGTCAGCAGCTTTATTTGGGCATCCGAGGGTATCAGACTTTCCTGAAAAAAGCTTAGGAGAAAGTTGTTGGTGGAAGGGTTGGCCTTGCCTGATTTTAAGATATATTGCCGTGCTTTTTAGCTCAAAAATATCCACTTGTTACCATGTAAGCCAGATGATTTGCAGAAGGGCAGACTATATAGTGCCATGCTAGAAGGTATAAGATGCTATTACTTCTTATATAAATTTGGGGATCCTAAATATTTTAAGTGTGCCAGACTGAAAGTGCTTGTTGCAGCCCTAAAGACCTGGATGTGTGTTGGGAGAATACTTCATATTCCATAATATGTGTCTGTTCCGCCAATTTGAGATTCCCCTGGAACAGCAGAAAGTTTGGATGATACCTTGAGCTGGCCTCTGAAACAAGTGGGTTTCAAGTTTGGAGAGACCTCTGAGATGGAATATTAATTGGATGAGCTGATATGACATCACTTACTGGGAGTATGATTCTAGGTTTAGATGTTATCAGTTGCACTCAAAGTGGGGATCACAAGTGTGGGTGGAAGAGGAGGAAGGAACATGAGGAAGTAGGTTTGAGAGCACTGGTATCCTAAAAAATGACGTGGTGAGTTGGTACTGGGCCCTCTAGGAGGCTGAAGGCAAACAAAGGCCCACACTATATTTCATCTGGAAGGAGGATATTCCAGAGGTGGATGTAGACTGGTTGTGGCAAGTATTCCTTAGTGTTTTATACTTTGTAGAAAAATCGGCTTCATTAAAGAGGAATACTTTTTTCACCATTCATAGGGCATATTGGACTCCTAGCAGATTGGCAAAAGTGGAAGGCAAGACCCTCTCCTGCCCGAAATGTGGATCACAGCAAGCAAATGACACGCACTTGTTTATGAAATGTCCTGTACTGTCATCATACTGGAATACTGTGAGTAAGACTAGGAGTGAAATAGTTGGGCATCAAGGCAAGGTAAGCCCTCAGCTGGTGTTCTTTTGTATGTTTCCCGAGATAGATTGTTGGGGACAACAATGTCAATGCAAGCCTTATCTTTTATTTAGTTTAATTTACTCGCAAGGTGAGAGATTTGCAGGAAATAGAAATCTTCAGATCATTCATCTATCGAGGTGTTATTCAAATATGTTAACTGTGTTTCTTAAGTATACATTGAATGTATTCCATGCAGATATGGCAGTATTTAGAAAATGTATGTAGAAAGATAATTTGTCCAATAATTACCATAAAAAGCTGTTTTTGCTAAGCTGGTGGAGCCAGTAAACCCAGGACATCCATTTCGGGGTTTCAGTTTCCTCTTGTGAGGTAACAACATTCTGAGAAATCGATGGTGCAAAGAGGACAAACAAAATAGAAAAAAATAGGTTCAGGCTGACTGCGATGGAGTACCTTAAGTCCTGGTTGCAGAGCTGTACGAGGTCCCCTACCGAGGATTCATCATGCAGCTGAGGCGATGTGTTTAGTCAGAGGTGCTGTGATGCAAGGGCCTGCGTCATCATCAAGGATCCCATTGACAAGAGTTTGTGTTATGAAGTCTGATGTTGATGATGTGTTGCTCAATCTAGGCGATGTATCTCTTCCAAGAAGCTGTAAGGCTGCTATGCGAGAACCTGCGCCATCATCAAAGATGCTGTTGATGAAAGATTTGTGATGCCAGGTTCTGCGTCAGGAAAGCTTTGCACTGGTGGTGGTTCCGATGCTGTCTGTGAGGTTGATGCTGATTCCTTACAACGAAAGAAACCTCACAGCAAAGGTGATGCCCGGGCTTGAACTGCCTGGTGGGGAGATGCATTGGTTCTGCTGGATCCTCAGATGGGCAGGCAGGCCAGCAGGCAGCAGGTTAGCATGGCAAGGCAGTAGTCCGGCAAGGCAGCAGTCCAGCAAGGTAGACGTCCAGCAGGGCAACAGTTCAGCAGAGTGGCAGTCCCTTCATTAGCACAACAGTACTTCTTCCTGGCAGAGTATGCACAAGTCCAGAAGTGTACTGAAGAACTGGTGTCTGAAGTCCAATATTTATATCCTGCCCTGCCTTTGAAGTAGGAGAAGCTTCTGGAGGTTTCCCTTTGAAGTCCCCAGACATCCTGCCTTCCCTGTCCTGGCACCAGACTAACTACAGGGGGTATGCATCTCATTATTGGAGGCAGGGCATAACTTATTCAAGTGTAAGTAGGACTGTGCCTAGGTCCGCTGTCCCATCCTGCCAGTGCTGGACCATCCTGGTACACCTAAGCCCTATATTGGGTGTGGCTGTCTAGGAGGAATGCACATAGGTCAACTGTCAGCTACACCCAGTCATGTGACCAAGAGGCAGGCTACAAGCACTAAATGGATAAGGCAGGAATATGCCAACTTTCTAAAAGTGGCATTTTCAAAATTGTAACAAAATATGACTTCACCATGAGAGTGGATTTTTCATTCCAATTCCATAGACACCAAACATGAACTCGTTACCTTCTCCCATTAGGAAATTACAACTTATTAAAGGTAATAAGATAACTCCAGTGTTATCCTATTGGAGAGATAGGTCTTGCAGTAGTGAAAAGTGAATTTAGGATTTTTTCACGACCAAGACATGTAAAACGTAAATATACAAGCCCAGTTTTTTTAAATATACTGCACCCAGTCCTCTGGGCTGTCTAGGGCCTAACCTAGGAGGTGACATACAGATTACAAAGGAAGGTTTGGGCCTGGCAAAAGATTATAAAATAGTAGTTTTAAGGTTTATTTAATGTATATTTTTAAATTTAAAACATATATATTTCTGTCTTATAAAACATATACAGTTATACAGTTAAACACATTTTTACTTAATTTCTATTATTAAATACAAAATGCAAATTACATTTAAATAGTATTGTACAGTGCACAGTTTCTACTTTTTTCCATTGTTTAACATTTCTACATTGTTTTCGATACATACATTCAACATTATTTTAACATATGCTTTTCAGTATACATTAAATATATAACATATTTTAAACTTTCATTATTTTATACTTTGCAATTTTTAACATTTTTTAATTTGTTGACATATTTACATGTTTAATAAGTTTTTCCGCTTTTCACATACATTTATTCTATATATTTACATTATTTTCCAATCATTTCTATGGGAAGATAACCTTTTTTAGTTTAATTTTACAGCCATTTTTCTTACCACTACCTTCTATTTTCTAATGTATTTGTGTCATTCTTATCTACTTTTTTCTGAACCCAGGTCATGGTAAGGTGCTGGTGTTCATCAGAACAGGTAAAACATTTTTTAGGATTTCCTAAGGGTTTTGAGAGTAGGGAAGTGTAGGCCGAGGTCTAGATATTACTTATAGTGTTGTTTGTGGTGTTTTGTAGATTTACTTGTATTAATAGTAATTTTCTTCACTAGTTTGTAGTCTTGCATTTTCGTACACTGTTTTAGTAATGTATTATTGTGTTATGTTACTTACATTTTGATGAGTAAGAGTGGTGTATATGTATTTTGGGAATCTAATGTAACTTGCATATCGGTTTTCTTGTTTACTTTACAGGTTTTTTCTACGAACATGCCCTTTGTGCATTGGGATTTTTTGTTTTGTTGTTTAAAAAGAAATCCCTTTTGGTTAAAAATAAACCAATACTTTTTACTTTGATTTCCTTTTTCAGCTTTCTTTTTTAAGCACTTTTTCAGAATGTTTATGGTTCCTAGATTCTTTGGATTTCTTTGAGGGACCTCTATTGGATTTGTATTTTTTTGCATTTGTTTGGGCTTTTTGGACAATATTTTTGCTTTTTTTTGTTGGATTATTATTTTTGACAACACAAATATAGAGGAAGACATGCAACTACAGAACAGTAAGTCTTATTTATTTAATTTCATTTGAATGGGAAATGTATATTATTGTTTGTGTAAATATTGTGTGATTGCTGTTTGGTGTTGTGTGCTTTATGTGTTGCATTTATTTTTTGTGGTGGATTGAGGTTTTTTTGTTATTTAGTTGATGAGATTAACATTTTTCATTTAAATAATTAATGTATTATTTTATTATCCTACTTTTGATTAACATTAGAGGCTTTATTTAATTGATAGACTGATATAATAAAATAGTATGTTTATTAGGCATCATTGGTAGATTACTATTCATTTCATAATATGTGTTTGGCTATTATTTCCAAATAATCTACTCCTTTGTTGTTTATGAAGTGTTTTACTTCAAATTGTAGCATGTTGTGTCTTCTTTGGTTTGTTTGCTAAGTTTACATGCAATTTGGCTAACAGATTGCTCAATTCATAGCTGTCAGTAACTCTGCTTTTTTGTAATCCTTTAACTCTGTTGTTTGTTTTGACTTCCTGTGCAAGGTGCTGTTATAGACATTCCACCATGGTATTGGGAATTTGGGATGCCATATGTGCCTCGAATGTTGCAGTCTGCCTACAGAAGTGTCTTCAAAATAGTTCATAAGAGGGCATTTTGGCTTTCTATTAGTAAATTCAATTAGTATAAGGGGTTAGCTACCTGTGTGACATGGACATCCACTAGTGCTATCATTTTCTTTATTTCAAAGGCATTGTCTGTTTGTAGCATATTCTACACTTAGAATATATGCATATAAACGTTTTTAGGTTTATTTCAAATAATTGTTTTCAATAAAAAGTGTTTTTTTTACTTTTATTGATGGCAATGTTATTATTATAGTGATGTTATTGTAGTTAATACTGTGTGAATCAATATTTTTTAAATATTACATTTTTATTTAAAGGTGATCATATTTTTGTTTCTGATATTTGTGTTTTTAATATGTTTAAATTGTTATGTGTAATAATGATATTTGTGGTTTTAATAGTTAAGTATAGGAAGTTGATAATTTTTGAATGATATTTATTTTCCAATATTTTTAGGGTTAGATATTTTATGCATCAATATTATATTAGTGATCGCTTTTGCTCATCATGCTATCTCAGTTTGGACTTAACCATGTACAAATCAGTCTTGATCATGCTCCAGTAGAAACAGTCCAGCCCAAACTGCTATGCCAAAGCACCAGCCAAACCAATGAAAAACCCACCATGTAAATTGCACTGTAGATGACATGTATACAACTGTGAGGAAATCTATGCATATTTTTATGTCTGGCATTAGCCAAGCTCTTTTGATTTAGTACAATTATATGTCTAATATACCCATTTATAAGGGCTTGCTTCCAGCCATATTCATCCATTAGTTTTTTACTGTATCATTCATATTTTTCTTCCATCCACTGTAGCATATAATATGGGTCAAAGGGTCATCCCACTTCAACTATTGCCTAATTTCCGTGTGAGTGATGGCATTCTGCCCTTTCACAAAGAGCATCTCCATATACAAACTAATTCACTGAAGTGTCAAGAAGAGCTATGGTCAAAACATAGTTTTGCTTTCAGCCAATGTTTTTTTATAGTGATCATGGTCCAAAAGCTGTAATGTTTTGCTAAAACCATGAGAAAACAAGCATTGACAAAGCCAAAAGGCTTTGGCAATCTTTGCAATTACATTCATTCTAGTACAGTGTTGTGGCATGAATTCTTCAGTTTTAAGCATACTGAAGGCCTGATTCAAAAATGCAAATGTACACTTTGTAATAGGCTTGCTACTGTTTGATATTCAGAAACTGCAAGTTTAATTTATTACTGGTAATTTTATGACTTCAGGGACTCAGCACTCGTGGTGGAGACTTTCAAGTTATAAAATTACTAGTAGTAAAATTACACTTGTAGTTTGTGAGTATCAAAACGGTACTAGACATACTACCAAGTGTATCCATACTTTTGGGGAGGAGGCCCAATATGTGTATGTTACAAAACTTCAGCATGAAGAAGGAGGGAGGCGTGGAGGCTGCTTTAAAAGTGGTGGGGTGCAATATATACCAAGAGTTCAACCTACTTTGTTCTAAATATTCCAGAGAGTTGCCCATAGATTAAGGATGATTTATATTGTTCCAATTATAACATTTTGTTATGGGTATCCCCCTATTGAAATAATTACATACAATACTCCAGTACTAGAATTTT
Source organism: Pleurodeles waltl (assembly GCF_031143425.1). NCBI lineage: Eukaryota > Metazoa > Chordata > Amphibia > Caudata > Salamandridae > Pleurodeles > Pleurodeles waltl. The sequence continues at coordinate 604,700,979 of NC_090449.1, forward strand.
ACTACTGGTATTTCCCACATATCATGGATGACTTATATGTCAAAAAATTACCTCAAATATTTTACAGGCAGCATTTTAGTACAATTTACTCCCCCCCACCCAATTGACTGTTCCCCAATATGCCCGGGCTGCCATTTCTAAGGCAAATAATTTTCTCCAGTTTGCCAGCACAAGCATTTTGCCATAGATGTGTTTTTATGTCAAGTATTTCTTCCAGTATTTCAGCATCTACATTATGCCTTAGGCACTCTCCCTTATGCCAAGGTTTTCCTCCACAGTTCCAGGAAAAGCATTTTGCCACTGGTGCCCAATGCCAAGAATTTCATCCAGTATGCTTGCTCCAGCATTGTTCCACAGGGGCCATGCCTGCAGAGAATTACTCCTAGTATGTCACAACCTTCATTTTGCCATGGGTGTCCTTTCTTATGGTGTGAATTATTTCCAATATTTTAGCAGCAGCAAGTTACCTTGGGTGCGGCCAGAAGTCCAGAATATATTGAGTATGTCATGGCCAGCAGCAGACTTACAATCATAAACATGCAATCAAACTCACTCTTACTCATTCACACTCTCTCACTCAAGCTCACTCCCTCTCACAATCACTTGCTTCTCATTTCTCATTGAAACTGACTCTCTCACTAATACTCTCACCCACAGTTAGTCACACACAAACATACTCATACTCTCACACTCACCTTTGCACACTCAATAACTCTGGGCGCTGATGCAACTGTCACACCATGTATAGCTACATACCTAATGCCCTTCCATGCCCTCACACAACCTCCAATCACTAACCTCTTATAACACACTCAAATTCCTTCACCAACTCCCTCGCACTAACGTACACTTATTCATGCACTCTCACAAACTCAGATTTCCACTCACTTTCACTCTTATTGACAATCTCAAACACATTCACACACTCTAACTCAATCTCAGTCACTATTAATTACTCACAAACAAAATCACACCTACACACACAGTATAGACCAACAACAATGTTTTACTTACCTCGTTTCTTAGATGGCCCCTTGGAGGCTCCATGGGAACAGCAGGGCAGGAATCTGGCACTGGACATTAGAACCAGCAAGCCATGATTCCCAGTGATGAGCAAGGTGGAGCGGCAAGTGCAGGATTGAAAAACGGAAGACCCGCCTCACTCCCTCTCCCAGCTTCCTGATAGGATGTGGAAGCACAGCCCTATAATAAGCTGGAACAGAGCTTGGAATCCTGCCCCTGCTGCACTCTGTGGCTCCTCCTTGCCCTCAGGGATGCACTAACGTGCGCCCTGGCAGCCACTTTTTAATAGATATTCTGTGCCGCCTGAGGCGTGGGCAGTATATCCGCTAGATCAAATGAAGTGTGCCTGTGTGAGGGTATAGTAGTTGAACTACCCCCTCAGACACGAGCAATCCAGGCATTCAGCTACAGAGTGCTTTACTGTATAACAACACACCACAGCGGGATCATGCTTCAGCCCCCTCAGCTGCCTCCTCCTTCTCCTCCTGTCATCAGGAGCTTAAAGAGGAGGCTAAAAGGGCTGATCTGCTGCATTACAGTGTTCAAGAAAACATAAAACCTCTGTTTCATGAAAAGCTGTTCAGTTAATTCTTTAGCAGCGGAGGCAATAGGTAAAGAACTTACCTCACAGGGGAGAGTGCTACTCTCCTACGCCGCTGATAAGGTACCACTGCTGGGGGGGGGAGACTGTTGTCTGGCTCAGCTGTGGGTTGTGTAACTGGGGCCCTCACTCGAGCCTTTGTCCCAGCAGTGGCGTAGCGTGGGTTGTCAGCACCCGGGGCAAGGCAAGTAATTTGCGCCCCCTAACCCGTGGATTTTAGCACTCGCGAGTGCGAGCGCGCCCCCCCAGATGTTGCGCCCGGTTCGGCCGGCCCCCCCTGCACCCCCCACGCTACGCCACTGTGTCCCAGGTCTCCTTTGACTCACACACGCACACAATCAGGCCAAGATATGTAGGTGTATCTCCTGCCTAATAAGAAGAAAGACTAAACTATTCATAAAAAACATAAATCAGGCCCAGAGCTCCTCCACTTGTATTTTGAAGGAGAGGCAAGCAAGCTGGGTCGCTTCTTCGCTGCTGAGGGGCTGCTAGGTGCTGCAGCACATCACTGTCTGTGGAAAAATCATGGCAATGGAAAGCAACTGAAGGGCACAGCGAGACTGTAGCCGGGTATTAAAAGATACAGGCCACGTTTCCTAAGCAGGACTTTCACCTGGTCCAACAGTCAGCACAGGCACGACGCTCGTGATCACACGCAGGAGTTTGTTTACATAATCTCTTTCACTTGAAATGCCCTAGGGGGGAGATTGAGACTCAGCTGGAATCAAAGTGCAAACTTCTAATGCACACAAAGGCTCCCTTTGTGCTCTCTTTCTTTGTATTCTGTCACTTGGGCAGGGCAACCCAATCTAATTGCTTTGGATTAAGCAAACACTCAATGCACAGAATACAAATAAATTTCCCTAACCTTTCCTGAACTGCATTTTTAAAGATTTCATTAGTTTTGTATTTTGTGTGCATAAAGGTTTAAGGTGTTGTGCGGTTGGGGGCCTAATGCCAGTGGCAGTCTCAGCAGCAAGAGAAAACAAGCATTTGTAATGTAATAGTTCTCGCATATTTCGAAAAAGTTAATTGTCTTCTTTTGACAACAGCGCCCGTGAGCAGAAACAAAAGAAAGCATGAGAAGAAAATGGGAAAAGATGACTTGGCAAAATAACAAAAAGTTAGCTTTAAAAAATAAAACTTTGCAATTTTGGGCCTGCTGGGCACGTTTTGGCCAGTTACAGGCCTTCTGTTTGCGGGGCACTCGAATCACGTCGTGAGCAGTGGATGCGCACTAATTAAGTTGCATCAATTAGTGCTTGATCCCTGCTCCAGACCGGGAAACAGAAAGAGTGCCATGACGAATTACAAGGCTGTAAAGAAGAGTGCCATGCAAACCAACAAATGGAGAGCAACAAAGCGGGCTCCACGACCTTACAGAACACAACAGAGTCTCGTAAGTGAGATGCATGCGCTATCACATGCACTCGCAGGCTCAACCCTAAAAATAGTGCCACTATCAATTTGTAACCCAAAGGAGATTTCCAAACCAATGGCTAGCATTCTTAAGGATAGAATTTGGTTTTGCTGGGTTTCTCTGCCTTGTCAATTAACTTTTTTTGCATTTGTATTTCTTTGCAGAAACACGAATGCCCAAATTTAGTAAAATTGACACAGTGCATTTAGAATAACTGGTAATAAATTCTGCAGAGCCAAATTTTCAAAGATTCATTTGCAACGCTAAACATTGCTCCCTCGCACAAAGGTAAACGAGCAATGCCCTTTTATTGGATCCATACTCGAGGGGAAACCCTCCAGTACAAATCTTTGTGTGGAGACAACAGTCCATCTATTAGTGGTGCAATGTGTTTAATTTCATGGAAATTACACCTATTGCGTGCCAAATAATACGAACACAACAGAGTCTCGTAAGTGAGATGCATGCGCTATCACATGCACTCGCAGGCTCGACCCTAAAAATAGTGCCACTATCAATTTGTAACCCAAAGGCGATTTCCAAACCAATGGCTAGCATTCTTAAGGATAGAATTTGGTTTTGCTGGGTTTCTCTGCCTTGTCAATTAACTTTTTTTGTATTTGTATTTCTTTGCAGAAACACAAATGCCCAAATTTAGTAAAATTGACACAGTGCATTTAGAATATCTGGTAATAAATTCTGCAGAGCCAAATTTTCAAAGATTGCTCCCTCGCACAAAGGTAAACGAGCAATGCCCTTTTATTGGGTCTATACTCAAGGGGCACCCTCCAGTACAAATCTTTGTGGGGAGACAACAGTCCATCTATTAGTGGTGCAATGTGTTTAATTTCATGGCAATTACACCTATTGCGTGCCAAATAATAATTTAGGGGCATATTTAAGAGCTCCTAGCACCATTCTAAAGCCACATTACCATCATTTTTTATTTGATGCTAATGTGGCGTTAGAAAGGCAAAAAACACAGCACCATATTTACAAAGTGGCGCAATGTATGCATTGCGCCACTTTGTAACCCTTTGCGCTACAGTTTGCCTGTGCCAGGCCTGATGTATGCAAAGGGAGCGTTCCCCGTTAGGGGACTGAAAAAATGGCGCAAGGAAATCTAATGAATTTCCTTGCATAATTTTTTTCTGCACTTTTAACGCCTGCTCAGAGCAGGGATTAAAAGGGGGTGTTGGCATGTCGGACATTAATAAGTAAATTTACAAGGAGACGCAAATAGGTCGAGGAACCTTTTGACTCGTTTAAGATGTTCTCGCCATAGCACCAGTACATGAACAAATAATCAATTCACAATAATCAACAATCATTAGTCATCAATAAAATCAATAGTCAATGGAGTCAGTAACTGTCACGCACCATGACCTTTCAGCCATGAATTACCACACCATTAGTAAAAGTTTAGTAATTTTATTTCCCTTATATTAAAAATGCTAAAGTCATGTAGATTAATCTCAAAATCAAATGGAGCACATATAAGAACATAACAGATTGCCCAAAACGGCAGAAGTAATGCAATCTAATCAAAGCTTGAATCACAACACCTTCTGAGGTTACGGTGCAGATTGATAGCAGAATCAGCTGCAATGAAGTAATCACATACATAGAATTCATCAAGATAATTCGTCAACCATCAGCCACTGTAATTCATCAGTTAAGTCTGAGTGCCCTCAACTAACGTCAGATTAGCATCAGCATGTTGGGCTTCATGCAAAACAATTTAGAACACAACTTTAGGAAAACATCTAGCTAAGAAACTATCAAAACAGCGCAGTTGGTACCTAGAAAGAAAAGGCATAAAATGCATAACAGTCACATTGTCATACCTACCTATCCATGGTATGAGTCAGCAAGCAGAATCAGTCTTCATCCTCAGGTCATCAATCGATCAGCAAAACATCAGGCTCTCAATCAGAGAGTATGAGTCCAATGACAGAATCTCAAATTTCTTCTAAAGTCTTTTCTTCTCCCAAAATCACAGTAATTCTGAATAAGGTCTTTTCCCTCTGTCACGTTGTTATATCAAAGTCACCTAAACTATCCCCTAATTCCCCATTGGTCAGTCAGTCGTACGTTTATACTCTACCCAATAATATTTCTATACCAAATCTATGGATTTTAATATTTCGCTCTTCACACGAAGTTGATTGGTCCACTTTACGATGTCCTCTTCATCCGTCTCGTCAGGTAACAATTTTGTTGCCTCTTCATCTCCAGTCAGTGTCTTCATTGTTTGCGTCCTGGGAAAGGACATCTCTCACACACATTACACACGATTTGTTACATTGCTAGGAACATCATCTCCTGTCTGTTGGTTCCCACAGAAAGCTTCAGTTAAGCACTTTTAACAAGACAATGGACATTCACAGTTTAGTTCACTATGTCAGCATTTTTATTAACCTCTAAGAAATACAGCTTCTGCATGAGGCCTGGCAAAACTTGGTCAAGACACTCACTAAGTTAAGGCCTACAATTAATAAGCTAAACCATATTTCATAACCCTTAGTATGACATATTACTACATTGATCTAATACATAATCAATATTTAATAAGTATTAATCATCAATTAATACATTTCGTGAACACTGGTGGCCATTCTTTGAGGTCACATTTCAAACGTGTGTATTATTTTTCTCTATGTTATTCATTTTATACATAATTCGTTATTCAAAATACCTAAACCGCTCATTAATTATTTATAGTTAAGCCATCTGCTTCAGCGGGGGCATGCCATTGAATACAATAGGCCCTATGTACTCGGCAGGAGTAGCGCCAAAATGTTGGTGTTGCTCCTGCAGATTACATAAATAGCAACAAAAAAATTACGCTATTGCCCCCTACCCTGTGCCATGGTGCACTGTACTTTAAATACCGCGCATACCTGGTATGCTAAAGGGCACAAGAAAAGTGGTGCTGCACCGTGTGCAGCGTCACTTTTCCTAAATATGCCCCTTAATTTTCCTTCAGCCCTTCCTTTATGTCTGCTTCGTTTGATGCTACTGTGTCATGAAAAGCCATTTTGCAATGTTCTTATGTGAAGTTGTTGGTGAAAAAAATAGTTAATGCTCGATGCCGCCATTTATGCCTCTATGCCATACCTACCACCACTTTCCATCACACAAATGCAAGAGCAAAAGAATCATCACTTTGGGCCACTGGTGTAATGAGAATAGCTGTTCAGTAAGGAGCTAAGACAGTATATAACAACTGGTCAGTGTTTGGTTGTATACATCAATAGGGTGATGTGGAACAGGATTGGGAGCTGTTTGGCACAAACGAAAACAAAAATAACGTTTAAGTCCTGGTAAGAGGCTAAGAAGTGATTTGTCAGGGGGCACTAAAAAGTTGTCTCGTACAGCTTGTAGCGGACCTTCCATAGAGATGCTCAAAATTAAATTTCAGTTCGGGAACCAGACCGCACAGCGGACCAGTTAGGGACCCGCGACGAACCCCTCCCGAGGGCGTGGACAACGCCCCTGGGAGGCCTTCACCACGGGAGTTCTGGGCATGCCGACTGGCCAGCGTGCTTTGAACTGGAAACGTAGGACGTGCAGACGGCAGGCTGTGCAGTGCATACGAGGGGTGCAGGAGCCCCCCCCCCCTGCATTGCGACCACCTGTGTTGGATTGGAGCTGACCTCACTTACTTTCTCGAAGACAACTCACTGCCTCGACCACCAATGTTGGATAGGAGCAGTTTTCACCACCTTCACAGCCTTGCCTGGAATTCTGCTGCTCGCACCGCCCCTGCACCCCTTCAGGGATGCAAAATAGCTGCTGCACAATTGGGCACCTTCTGGGTTGTGGAGGAGTCCGCATCATCCCTCTCCTCCACAAGCTGGCTGGAGGCAGAGGCAGGAGCTTGCTTAAAAGGGCAACACTCTCTGTGCCTGCCGGTCTCCACTAAATGTCAAAGGAATACCAGTTTCTTAAAGGGGAAAGGTCACCTGATTCACCACTTGAGCACCCTTAAAGGGGCACGGATCCGGAGTGCTGATTGCTGCTGAAGTTTTGGTGCAAAGAGGGCACGCAGGGCCAGGGATGGAGCAAGGGTTAGCAACAGGGTGTGTGAGGAAGACCCCTGCCAGGTCCAGAGAGGAGTGTGAACCCATAGCCATGGTATGGAGCACAAAGCAGCGTGAAACCCCCATCGGGCAGTGCACAGAGCATGAACTGACGAGTATCTTGAGGCACAGCTCAGCAAGGCAAGGGAGCTGTTGACTGAGCAACAACCTCGAGGCACAGCTAAGCAAAGCAGGGGAGCTACTGCCCAAGCAACACCAGGATGGGATCAACAAGAGGGGCGCGAGCCCTATGGACCGGGACCTACCTAAGAAGCGGAGGATGGGACCAGGCATCATAGGAATCATGCAGTCTAGCAGGGGCAGGGAGAACAGTCCCCCTCAAATGGGCTTGACGCGCAGGGTGGCTGCAGCCAGTACGTGCCCCCTACAAAGCGCACAGACAACCAATCCCACAAAGAGGGTCATGGCAAGACGTCAGCAAGCACATCTCCCCCCCAGGTGCATGAGGAGGACTCTGGTTGAGGGAATGACCCACCTACACCCTGGACAGCGAGGGATCAAGCGACCAGGACAGCGAGGACAACCCGGAAGACGGACTGAACTGAGCGTCTGGTGGCAGTATGACGGCAACCTCCAGACGGGACGAGGACACTTGGACAGTGCACGAGGGTGGGCAGCCTGTGCAGCATAAAGCACTTTTGCAGGGCAGCACGGGGGCAATGGGAGCCTAGCAAATTTTGGCACGCAGGTAGGAATAGTAAACAACGCTCAACAATGCCCACCAGGGCACCCAGATAGTTTCAATCAGGGTTACCAGGAACAAGCAGCCTCTTGGGCAAGAAGTATAAATGCATGGCCCCAACATTAATATCCCATGTCACCCCCACCATGCAGCCAATGGTGGGCAAGGCCACCTCCTGTGCCAGCATTTTCACTGGGGCTTCCACCCTTTTTCTGGTGAGGTATGGTTCCCTGGCAAAGGCAGCCTGCCAGTGACAACCCTCGGGGGTTGTCAAGCACACCAAGGTAGAGTCAGGGGCAGCAAGTAGTAAGGACACCCTGACCCAGGCCCCAGGGGACCAGCAGGGGAATGAGCAGCCAGACAGTGCGAAAGAGGGGTGGGGCCACTGGGGATTTGACCCTGCAAAAGCATGGCTAGGAGGAGCAAGCCAGGGACTAGGTACAGGGAAACCAGCAAGTGAATACATGCGACCATCCTCAGGTGACCCACCCATAATGGCTAAGGGAAAGGGCCTTGCTAGCCTACCCCCCTTAGCAGTTAAAGGAAGGATATGGAGTGAAGAGGTTATTTATATTTTTTCCCTCCTAGAAGTGCGGCAGGCAAGATTAGACCTAACCACGCACAACAGAAAAGACAAGGATAAGAGAGAATTGGCTCTAAGATTTTCGCACCTTGGCCTGTGTCTTCATAGAGAAATTCCTAAAGAGCGCAGCAGGGCTATTTCTGCATGATCAAAGTGTGCACACGGCTCAGTTAAAATACCAGGGTGAGGTGTGGCTGAGATATGACAAGGGGTTTTGGAAGAAGTTGCAAACATGGCCTAGCATTGAATGGGACTTACGTGAGAGGTCAGCTCTGAGCTGGAGCAGTGGTTGACTTTCCTGGGCAGCTTCAATGGGACACTGATATGGAGGAAACTCATGTTATTCACAGATGCAGCTGGAGGACAGGGTTTTGGGGCTGTCCTGGGAACAGCATGGACGGCGGCCTGATGGCCGGTTGCATGGCACGCAATGGGGTTCACCAGGAGCATCACAGTATTGGAGCTCTTCCCCATAGCCGTGGCCTTTACCATATGAAGAGATTGGCTTGCAAACAGGCAGATCACTCCTTGGTCCAACAACCATGCAGTTGTACAGGCGCTAAATCTTGGGACAGCTCTATGCCCCATACTAGTGTGCCTCCTCCGCCATCTGACAGGTTCTCAACTGCAGGGGAACATTGCAATTAGAGCCAAACACATTCCTGATTGTGACAACTCAATAGCTGATGCGCTGTCTTGTTTTCAATGACAGAGGTTCAGAGAGCTGGCCCTTTGCAAGGGCAGCTGTGTGGGGCTTCTGGACTGACCCTTACAATGTTGGTGGACAACCCACTGGCACCTAAGATGGCGGTGAGATACAGTAAGTGCTGGGAGGTCACCAGCACAGCAGGACGGGGCACTTTCACTTCATTGACCCACCCACCCACCCACGCCATCAGGACGGGTGTCACAGCTGCGTAATTCTGGGCTGGCTTGGAGAGAGCTCAGCCAGATGGAGAGCACATCAGCCTAAAAGAACAAGAACTTCTCAGGTAGTGTCCTTGGGATGCCTCACAGCAGGGATACGAGGGAGAAGACAAAGGTCAACCAGGATTAGCAGTGGGTGGACACAGCACGTGTGGCCCGGGCAAGGCCAAGGGGCCATCCACTACGATTGATAGCACAGGAAGCCTGGCCACACCAGCACTTGCAAAGGGCCCTTTGGAGGAAAGGTTGTCCCAAAACACTGGAGAATAGGAACATAACTATGGAAAAACTGGAAAGACAGAGAAATGCATTATGTATGAAATAATGTTGCCACCTGCATGGCATGTGTTTTTAAATGCATGACATACATTAAATATACTGAGGCTGATTGAATCCCAACAACTTCTCCCCTTGCTTGGTGTTGGGAGAGGAAGGATCAGAATGGGGGCAAAAGCAGGAACGGCTGGGAGGGGGCTTGGTCTCTAGCCCATCTAGGAGGGGTTAACCAAACAGTTTGCAAGATTGAAAAACTTTGCATTTTGTGATGTTTTTCAACTTCATAAAGCTTTACTGGTGGGTGAAATGGTATTCCCATAAAACATCCACCCCCCACAAAAATTCTGAAGCTGACAGTGGTTTTTGCAGAAGTTGTTTCCCGCAATCTCTATTTTGGTAACTTGTTTTCCTCAAATTTTTTTACCTCTGTCACTAATGTGAAATGCATGAACCTTGTAAATTTTGAAAAACACTTCAAGTTTGCGGGGAACATGCTTTGAAATGTCACAAAGAGTGAAAGTGGTGAGCAAGGACAACTTTCTTTAAAGCCTGAATGCTTCACACTTTGTACTTTGGTTTGAAGCTTCAACAGAGAGCAAATACCGTTTCTGCTGCCTGCCCAATAACCACATTTTAGTAAAAGCAAAATAAATATATTATGGAAGAGGATATGCAAAAATATTGAAAATGGGGAGTCTGTGGTTCAACTCTTCTTTTTCTGCAACTTTGATAATTTCTTGCTTATTTCCTCATGTTATTTGGCCCACGTGCCCACTTCCTTCGCTCTGTCCCTTTCTGCTTGTGATCTTGCTATCTACCTAAACTGGCCTTTCCCTTGTGTTCACATTCCTCGCATCTGTCCTAAAGAGAGCGACCAGATTTTCAAATGATAAGCAATCAGGATATCCTATTGATAGTTGGAATGACGGCCTTTGGGATCTTATCTCCGACCATACAATCACAGCACGAGATTATTTTCAGTTTATGTGCCACCGTCAAGAGTTCAAGTTAACCAAAATACAGCACTACCCACCTTAATTCACACTGCACTCTTCTGACAAAAATCATTTTCTGGATCACACAGAAATGAACCTAGAAGGGAGGAACTCCCGCACCAAAGCCACAGGGCATGCCCACTAGTACCTTCTGCAACAGAGCCCTCAGAAAAACTCAGAACTTTACTGTGCTTCTCGCTCCAGTGGTTTGGAAATTTGTGAAATTTCATTTTCCATAACACGTAATTGTCACAAAGTTTACACTAAAATAAGGAATTTAATCCCAAATAATATTGGCGGTGTTCGCGTGTACAAAAGTAATGTGAAATTTCAGCGGGGAACTGTGTTTGAATAGAAAATGTATTTCATCATTGAGAATGAGAGCTTGGGAATTACTAGTGATGAAGAGGAAGTTGAATGTGCGAATATTTAAAAAATAAAATAACATTTGCTCCTCAAAAGTCTCTCAAGGGAAGAAATCACACATCCTTTTGCGATATGCTAAATGGGAAAATTGTGTACCCTTCGCATAACACAAATTTCACAAAGGACATGCTATTTCGCCAGTGTACCAACAATTTCGCATTGATGTATCAACAACTCCTCCCGGTTTGGAAGCACACTGAGGTGATTTGATTCTTGCAATTATACTATATACGTTTTTAAATCATCAGTTATTTTTTTGCTGCAAAGTATTAGATTCAAATGATCACTGGCGATCTAGCCTCTGTCGTAGTTTCTCATTATACTATCTCACTGCTTCAGGGTATTTCGTATACTATAGGGACAGCTTTTATTTCAAATGCTGTGTGCACACCATCCCCTTCCACGTGCATTCCTTAATATGGGTTTTCCTTTACTACCAATTTCTTTTGGTATCTTTATTTTTAGAATGAAGAAACACTTTCATGGTCAAGGTCCATTTTAACTCCTTTTGTAAACTTATATATTCCCTCCTGGTAGCTCTTCCTTATAGCAATTTGTGTCTACCCACCATGAGTCCATTTACATTCAGTTTCATGACCCCTTTACTCTGCCTGCTCTGTCCTTGTACTTTCTCTCTTCATGTCCTTTCCTCGATTTCCACATCTTTTTTTAAACTATGCTGGGAGACGAGGTAGGGCTTCATAATCAGGTGCATAACCAGGAGACGTGCATTATAATTCCCTCACAGTTGCTTGACCATATACTTTGAATCTGGGCATAAAATGACAAGTGGTCTGGAAAATGTATGGGGTCGTAATATTTTGTGCCTAGAATTAATCCTCCAGTGAAAATCCATTAAAGCTCCTTCTCCCCGTGGTGGGCAGATAAAATGGCCTGTTTTTCTTGTTTACTGGCACCAGGTACAAGTAGGCAAGTATTATGCCACTCAGTCGATGGGCTGAATTGTTGTCCTCCCACTAGCGACAGTAGATTCCTCTTCACACACTGATGGGTCCTGCCGGGACCTGCCATTCCTCCTCTGAAACACTGTCTAAAATAAGTCCTGCATAAATTCTGGTCTTATTCTGGGTACAGTTTTCCCTTCCACTGGCAGCTTTGTTTATGCTGGGGTAAAACTTTAGTTGCGCTGACAAACATACAACATACAACATACCACATACAACATACAACATTCTCAAATTTCTCATACTTATGCATTGCACATCCAAACATCTTTTTTTTAAAGTGATATGCACCTTGAGTGCAAAGGTGTTGTGAGACAGCAGCATAAGACTGAATTGCCAACAATCATTTTCTGCTCGCACCAAGCTCCTTCTGGTACCCCGCAATAATTTTTTGCACTAGATGTACGCTCCCTTAAAAAAGATTACATAAGACAATGAAAACTTTTCAAGTAATTTCAGAAAAAAACGATTTTTTATGAAATTTTTGGAAAAAAATGAAGTAATTTTGCACACATCTTTTTTATTGCTGCTAGCAGTGGATGGCCGCAGACCCCATTTTCATTGGACATGCCTCTATGAACGAAAAGATGCCGGAGCACACTGACTCCAAATGAGTTCTCTGCCACAAAATATTACAACCAGCTGAGGACTCTGATGTTTACCTCCTCTTCTTATCTGAGAAGTGTCTGTTGCTTGGCGCTAACCACTTCTATAACTCACTACTAAGAAACCACCCTCACAATTACATTGTTACATCTATCATTCACTCAGACATAAAGATACACACTTCTTAGTAATGCAACAATCCAAGCTAGCCCAGGTAAGGCATGCCCACCTGATATTAACCTACTAATTCCCAAAGTAAATCAGGAAAGCCTACAGAAAACAACAGACACCGCACACAATGGACACAGCCCTCACTCCAGAGTCTCACCAGCACAGCACAGCACACTTGACAATATTCAAACAGTCCTGGCAAATCAGAACCAACAACCCTTTGCGACATTGGCCATGGTCTAAAAAAAGCATGGAACTTTGCAAAAAGAGCATTCCAGAAGCATTCCACAGAGCCATGAGGTTATACATTGGCAAATTCAAGTTATAGTAATGCTGGAAAAATAAAATAAAATAGCATTAGATAACAAATCTTACTATTTTACATAACCAAGCATAGCATTACAAGCATAGCATAGTTTAAAAAAAATAACTATATTATAACACATCATGGGTGGAAAACTGAGGGAGCTCGTCACTTGCAGTACACTGAAGATGGGATGAAAATGTGGAAGTGGAGGTTTGTGGAAGTTGTGTGGCAACAATTGATCTACCTGGTGGCAGAATAAAGGAGTAAACTCTATCTTCTGTAGTGTACATTTTTACTACACATTTTGGTGACGGTCTCTGCGACCAGGTATTGGCACTTCTCGTTTCCTGAGTGATAGACGATTAGCACTCAGGCCAGACTGGTGCGCCATTGGCATATCGCGATGTGGTTGCAGGATGCATAGTAGGATAAACTGCTGTTTATGTGCTGTGGGAGCACTACAAAATACCCCAAATTTCACTTTAAGACTCACTTTCGTTAGTGTTGCATGAAGAGCTGTGGTGCTACATCGTTGGAATTGCCCTGGGAATGGTGTGTGCAACAACAACCTTCTTTGTTGGCAGTATCTTTAGTAGGTGGTATCTTCACGCTCCAGCTTAATTCAGGTAATTCAGGTACTATGTGACTACACAGGTGCCATTTTACTTTAGGATTAAAGGATAGGCTGTGCTTATACTGAAGTCACTGCGCCTAAGATTATGAAATCTCTGCTCCAACTATCCATTTTTAAAAATTTATTTTTCCTTATTTGTGGCCACATAGTAAGGACATTTATTGGAAGTTTCATAACATTTTGATTAGAATTTAATTTTACAATTGGCTATGGTGAAGAATGAACTAAGTTAAAAAAAACTGCATTATCCTTAGAACTAGCCCACCCATTAATAAAAATGGCTTATGCATCTTTTACTGTCAATCCATCAAAGGGTACTCTGTGTACTCCTCAAGAGCCTCCAGTCCATTGCTTGCACTGGAAGGAATATTGCTTAAATTACATTGCGAAAATTGACTTCAATAGAACTTTGGCACTAGAGAAAAAAAAGATTAACTAGATATACGTGTTTTCACAGGAAACAACAAATGAATGAGTCAGTAGATGAATATGTTGCAGCATTGAGGAAATTGTCTTTGGATTGTAAATTTGGCACTGTGGTAGAGGAAATAATATTTGAGCAAGTAGTGATGCATGCCCATGAAGCGGCCACACAGGAAAGGGCATGGGTGAGTGGTGATACAGAGTCAAAGGATGTAATGGTTATTACTAGGACGGCTGAAATGTTAGTTAGCTGTGCTAAAGTGCTTAAAAAAGGAAGCATTGAAAATGAACGAGATAGTGTTGCAAAGGTTGTATTGAAGGCATTACGAATTAAATATAGTAATTTGAAGTCAAATAATAAAAGGAAAAGTGAAAAACAGTCCAACATAAAGGGAGTCATTACAAGTCCAGCAAGTGGTTTTCACCGTCCACCAAACTTCCAACGGGGAGGTTGCAGCCACACAGGCTACCTCTCCGCAAGCCCTATTAAGAGTTTCCGGCTAAGTTGGCAGGTGGAAACCTCGCTTTCCGCTCATCAGCCTAGCGGGAACCACGCTATAGCATTGTCACTGGCTCGTAATCAAGCCAGCAGCAATGCTGTAGCCCGCGGAATGCACCAGCACCCTCGCAAGGTTCACTCTCTGCAGAGCAGACAGTGAACTTTGCGAGGGTACTGGTCAGGGGGGCCGCTGCACTGCCTATGTCAAGTGACTCAGGGACCACTGGTCAGCCAGCTACCCCAGCCCACACCCACTCCATCACAGAGCCTCCACCCTCAGTATCCAACACCCCAGCAGCCACCCAACTTTCCCACACCTCTGGCCCCAGAACACTTCAATCAGCAGTGTGCCCACCTGTACAGGGACCCCAGTCTACACCTCACAGCCAAGATAATCAGTATCTTGGGGTCAGTGGCAGTGGGTCCACCGTTCAGGGGGCAAATGGGTCCAGGGACACACGGAGGACAGCTGTGTGCCGTGGGGAGGACAGGTCTAAGGAACCGACTGGCTCGGAGGCACTCACCAATGTCCTGGGGCTTATCAACAATCCCAGGACAAGTTGGGCCAGATGTTAAACATCATGCAGGAGAACCAGCGGCTGCAGGAGGGACACCACCAGGAGATCAGGAAAGATTTGCAGGCCCTCAACACCACCATGGTCTCCATAGCAGGGGTGCTGGGTGATATGGCCAACATCATGAGGGACTATGCAGCACACCAGCAGGCCCCTTCCACTACCCAGTGAACTGAACAGCCCTCCACATCTGCTGCAGCTAGTGAACAGGTGGCCCTGCCACAGGACCCACTGGCCACCAGCACCCCTCCCCTGCAGAAGGTGAACCACCCTGCAAATGTTCCCTACGACCCAGACTGATGCTAGAGACACTTGCCAAGACCAAGAGCACCGCCAGGAAATTAGACCCTCCTATATGTCCACCTTGTGTTCCACTCTGTCACCTTGTCCATTTTGAACTGCCATTGCTCCCCTTCCTATGGGCCCTTGGACACTGGAACTGTGTTACAGACAGACTTGACCAATACCCTGGACTTACCTCTATCATCACCCCATTCCATAGAACTATTCCTTCTATATTTTTCACTACAGTAAACACCCTTGAACACAACTTGAGTGATAGTGCTTTATGTGACGAAAATGTGCAATAATATTGACAGTTTCATCTTGTGCAATTGTCCTGAACTTTGTGATTGGTTACAAATAATGGCCTGTAGCTGTCTGTAGTCATCATATCATTACACAGTTGTAACCACACCAACATCTGCAAAATGAGAAGGCATAGGTGACAGTCAGTTGAGATGCAAAGGAAGTGACTGCCAACATGCTACAGCCACACTGAAAAGATAAATAATCAGAGGAATGGTCAGTTCCACTGTCTTATCTGTGTCATTGGAAGTACTGCCGTATGACTGATGTCCTGTTGTCCACATCCTCATCCTCCTCATCTTCACTGTCCTGAGGGTCCACTGCTTCCACAGGAGCATTTCCACCCTCCTCTTCCTACAGATACGGCACATGTCGCCTGATGGCCAGGTTGTGCAACATGCAGCATACAACAACTATCTGACAGACCTTCTCAGGGGAGTAGCAGAGGGATCCACCTGTCAGATGGAGGCATCTGAACCTGGCCTTCAGGAGGCCGAAGGTTCGCTCAATTATCCTCCTGGTTTGCCCATGAGAATCATTATACCTAGTCTCAGCCCCTGTCCTGGCATTCCTCATAGGAGTCAAGAGCCATAACATGTTTGTGTAGCCAGAGTCACCTGCAAGAATTGAGGTACAAACATTAGCCTTGCACAATGGTATGGGGGATGATTCCTGAAGGCATACTCTAACATGCATTTGGTGGGGACTCAGGCTCACCTATTAGCCACACCCTGGGCCTCTGTAGTTGTGACATCACATTTGGGATGCTGCTATTCCTCAAAACAAAAGCATCATGCACCGACCCAGGATACCTGACAGTGACGTGGGAGATGTATTGGTCAGCCAGGTACACCATTTGCACATTGAGTGAGTGGAAACTCTCCCGATTTCTGAACACCTGTTCATAGTGCCGGGGGGAGTACAAATGCAATATGTGTTCTGTCAATGGCACCAATAATATTTGGATTATGTCCCATTGCATAGAATCCAGCCTTCACAGTGGCCAAATCTTCCACTTGGGGAAAGCGATGTAGCTGCACATATGTTTGAGCAAGGCAGACAAAACCTTTGCCAGCACTATTGAGAACATTGGCTGTGATATTCCTGCTGCCAAACCCGCTGTCAATTGGAAATAGCCAGTTGCCAGGAAATGGAGCACAGATAGAACTTGTACAAGAGGGGGGATCCCAGTGGGATGATGGATAGCTGATATCAAATCAGGCTCCAATTGAGCACACAGCTCTGTGAATGTGGCCCTGTCCAGTCTATAGGTGAGTATTATGTGCCTGTCCTCCAGTGTAGCCAAGTCCACAAGGGGTCTGTACATGGGGTCTTGCTTCCTCCTCCTATTCCTCTGCAGTGATAGGTACCTAAGAGCGAGAAGGGAGTGACAAACTGAACAAGGGAACCAACACCTCAGTGTAAATGAGCTTGGATGTAATTTAACAATGTAAATGGCAATGTATGTACAATTGATAGCAATGACGCAGTTTTCTATTTCAGAATTTTGACCACCAGCATGAAATAGCAACCGCCTGTCCTGTATGTAGGGACAGGTGGAAGTGATGTAACTCCGCCGACGTTGGGCGTCATGGCGGAAGGTGCTCCTGCACCGCCATGCTATTCCTTATTGGCTTACATGGGGCTTTATGGAGTACAGTGTCCAATGAGGATCACCGGCGCCGGTGACGGTGTACACCACCGTGGACGTGACCGCCATTTTCTGTCTATAACCTCACTTGATTCCTGACTTTTCACAGGACAACACCTCCACTGCGTATGCTGCTGTGACCTGAGTCTGGAACCTACCATGGCCCATGTGACAGGGGAAAGGGCTCCTGCCTTCACTTCAGAGGAGTTGGAGTACCTGATGGATGGGATCCTACCCCTGTATGGACAGCTGTATGGGCCTCCAGACCAACAGGTGAGTACCCAATGGGGATGAAGCATGCAACAAGGTTGCATGGAGAACTGTGTGATGGCAGTGTGTAATTTGGGTGGGGGGTATGTCTGCTGGTAGTGCACATGCAGGGCTCCGGTTGATGTGTGTGCCATTTGAGGTGAAATGGTATTTGTGGGCCATATGTGTGAAAAGCTGGATTGTATGGTTAATGGTGTCCTCCTGGCTATATTTCCTCTGCAGGTCAGCGCCCATCAGAAGAAGGCATTGTGGCGTGCCATCTCCAAGGACGTGCGGACCCTGAGGGTCTATAGCAGGCGGAGCACCAACTGCAGGAAAAGGTGGGAGGACCTGAGACACTGGAGGCCAAGCTGGGGATGGCCTCCCAACGAGGGAGGGGTGCCCGTTGGAATCTGACCCCCCTGATGGCCAGCATACTGGTGGTGGCCTACCCAGAGCTGGATGGGCGCTTGAGGGCAGCACAGCAGCCACAAGGGGGTGAGTACAGTGTGTGTAACAACCATCTTTGTTGACTGGCATGGAATCATGGTGGTGAGTTTCAGTTAGTGGGTGCCCCTTGATGCCTGCTCAGACAGTGCTGCATGGTCAAGCTCAGGGTAAATGGGTCTATGTCAAAATCTTGTTAACTAGCTAGGTGGTATTCCATGTCAGACAGGGCTTAGTAGGTCCCAGGAGGGGTGCAGATGGCGGTGTTTGGCTCTCATCTTGCTGTGGTACCTAGCTAATGGAATGCCAGTGCGGTGCCTAGTGTTCAATCTTGATACCGGTGTCTGATGGTAATGTGTATCCCATCTGTAGTGCTGGTGCTGTAATTGACCGAGTGCTCACTTTGTCTCCCCCCCTATATTCTTCTCTCATCCTGTCTATGTGTGCATTAGCATCATCTGGCGGAGGAGCAGGGGCACTGGCGACTGAGGGAGCTGCATCCTACATGACCAAGGAGTCCACTGACGCTGAGAGGACCAGTGGGATGGAGGAAGAGGTGAGCACCACGGGGGGGACAGGAGGTGACAACACTGACTCTGATTCCTCCTCTGATGGAAGCTCCCTGGTGGTGGAGAACACC
The DNA here is from genome assembly GCF_031143425.1 of Pleurodeles waltl. Taxonomy (NCBI): domain Eukaryota; kingdom Metazoa; phylum Chordata; class Amphibia; order Caudata; family Salamandridae; genus Pleurodeles; species Pleurodeles waltl. Next base: position 604,719,773 of record NC_090449.1, read on the forward strand.
TCTGGAACCACCCCAGCTACAGGTACAGCCGTCACTTTCTGTACCAGCACTGCCTTCCCAGTAGCCCCCCACCAAGTTGGCCATGTCTGCTCACCTAGGAGGGTGGGCATCTCCTTTGCCCTAGGCACCTCAGGCTCTGCCCCAGTGAGCCCTGCTGCCCTCAGTGAGGAAGCTATTGACCTCCTGAGATCCATCTCTGTAGGGGAGTCAACCATTGTGAATGCCATCCAGGGGTTGGCATCCTAAATGCAGCAATGCAATACCTGTAGGGCATCCACGATGGGTTGGCGGCCCTACAGAGATAATTTCAGGCTCTGGCCTCCTCTCTGATGTCAGCTAGTGTCCCTTTTCCTACCATCCCCCCTCCAACTACCACTTCCCTGTCCCAGTCTTCTCAACCCCAACCCATCCCATGCACACATACAGACAAGCATGCACACAAAACATCTCACAAAAGTGACACGGACAAACACAAGCAGCACACTTCAGGCCACAACCACCCACACAGACAACAGACAGTTGCACACGCTACAACATCCACTGCCTCCACTGTCTCCCTCTTCTAAGAGACACATATATAGGAACCACTCATACACCCAACAGCCAACAACCTCACACACGCACACTGTCAATGCACCTGCACCCAAGTCCAGCAGACGTACACCTCCTACAACCACTCCCTCTACCCCCACTCCCATCCTCCCACATCCTGGCCCAACGTCCCTAAAAAAGCTTATCCTTGCCCAACTTGACCTCTTCCCTCCCCCTACACCCCCCATCCTGCCCGTAAGAGCAGGGTCCCAACGACCCAGCCCAGCACCTCAGCCAAACAGTCTGCCTCTGCTCCCACCAAAAAATCAGCTGCTGGCACAAAGGGGCCCCTGAGTGTGACAGCAGCCGCTCCTAGTAAGAGCACACCTACCCCTCAGAAAGGGGAGACTAAAGTGGCAAAACCCAAGGGACAGAGGATGGGGACAGTGGAGGCACATCCTAGTCCTGGAGGCAAGGACACAAGTCACATGCCAAGGGGGGCCATCACAAGAGGGGACACATGGATCCCCCTCCACCACCAAAGAGAGCCAAGGATCCCCCTCCACCACCAAAGAAAGCCAAGGTTCCCCCTACACCACCAAAGAAAGCCAAGGTTCCCCCTCCACCACTAAAGAAAGGCAAGGGGCCCCCTCCACCAGCAAAGGCCAAGGAGCCCTCTCCTCTAGCAGAGGCAGCCAATGAGCCCCCTCCACCAGCAGTGGGCAAGGAGCCCTCTCCTCCAGCAGAGGCAGCCAAGGAGCTGCCTCGAACAGCATAGGGCAAGAAGCTTCCTCTACCAGAAGAGGGCAAGGAGCCCCCTCCTACAGCAGAGGCAGCCAAGGAGCCCCCACCACCAGCAGTGGGCAAGGAACCCTCTTCTCCAGCAGAGGCAGCCAAGGAGTCCCCTCCACCAGCAGAGGGCAAGGAGTCCTCTTCTTCATCAGTGGCAGCCAAGGAGCACCCTCCACCAGAAGAGAGCAAGGAGACCCTTCCACCAGCAGAGCGCATGTAGGCCACCCTCCAGGGACTGTTGAGCAAGGATCCCCTTTCCAGATCCAGCGGGCATGTTATCCACTTCAGAGACTGTGGCTTTTCACTCCCCTCCAGAGACAATTGGGCAAGGAGCCCCCTCTAGAACCAGTGGGCATGTTACCCACTTCAGAGACTGTAGCCTTTCACTCCCCACCAGAGACAATTGGGCAAGTCCCCTCTAGAACCAGTGGGCATGTTACCCACTTCAGCTGAGGTCCCCCCGACACCACCCCTTCCCCCTAAGGTGCCTGCCCATTTCCAACATGGTGCCCCTGAACAGTGGAGTCCGGGTAATGTCAGAAGTCAAGTTGGGCCTTGGACTGTGCCCTGTGGCCATGTGGGCCTTTTGTACTTTGTACTGGCCATTTGCCCAATCTCGACATTGATGCCTGCATCTACATTTTATTTTACATTATGGTGGCTGCTGGCAGCAAATTACAGTGTTCGTACATTCTAATTGTTGTCCTTGCATTAATTTAACGTGGGTCCTATGACATTCGTTTTACTCTCAGCTGGTTCTGTGTATGGTGTGTGTGTGAATGGTGTATGTGTTACTCACCTTTTCCTCCCTTCCTTCCTTGTGTGCTAGGCGGCTGTACTCACCGTTGTTGTCTTCGTCAGCGTTGGTGCTCCAGGATGACAGGGGCATGGTAGAGCATCGGGAAAACTTGGAGTTCGGGTATCATGGCGGCTGCGGAAAACTCTGTGTCCCTGATGGTGAGTCTTTTGTTTTCTGTGAAGTGTTTCCGCCAGGCTTTTGATGGCGTTGGTTCAGCCCCGGAATTCCTGGCGGTTCACTATGTCATAATATGGTGGGCGGTACCTTGACTTCCGCCTGGCTGTTGATGGCTACCGCTGTGGTCAGTGGTGTTTACTGTCTGGCGGTTGGTGTGGTACATTGGCTGTCTATGAGAGGTATCACCGTCATGGTCATAATTTGGCATTAATTGCCACCAGCCTGTTGGCGGTATTACCGCCACTTTAACAGTCACCGCCAATGTCATAATGACCACCTATATGTCACATTACTGTCCTTTCCTAGCACTGGCTCATTTTTGTCTGCCTAGGGCCATCTCAGGCACCATGGTGAAAGACTGCCTGCGTTTTAGGAAGGATTGTTTTTGTGCAAGAATTGATGCCTTCCTGCACAAAAACAATACTCAGAGGTAATTTCCTCTTTCTATGGGTTCTGCAGAACGCAGCACATGTAGAAAGAGTTAAAACAAGGAAAAATAAACATATTTCACCTCATCACCTTTACCCCGGGGAAGCATAGGATTTTGATGCATTCACAGGTCTATCACTAATAGCAAAACTGAGAATGTGCCAAAATACAAAGTTAGATGTGTGGGAACACCCAAGCTCGACCCATGTAGCGCCCTCCCCTAGGGCAGAGTAACACAAGGAAGCAATTTTTGCAGCCTTGCATTACTTCATATTTATCAAGCCAAGCGGGGCCATGCTAAGGTGGTGTTGCATGGCTTAATAAATCTCACATAGGTTTTGCGTTGCCTGTGCACCCCCTTGCCTGGCACAGGGGCAACGCAAAATCGTAATAAATCTGCCCATTTTGTTTTGCTTGTATTTTTTAATACTAAGCTATTTGTGGGGCTTCACACCATTTATCATGCACCATGTGCCAAGAAAAACGAGCGCTTTACAAAGGCTACACTAAACTATAAAAATAAGTAAAGGGCTATGCATCACCAAGAGCAAGGCTGCAGGTATAGTTTTTGCATGGAAGCCCTGTATCACATAAACCGCATTGACGACATTCTTTGCATTGAAGAGCTAAGTAAGAAGTGCTTTAAATGGGCTGGTACTCTCCAGTACTGAGTACCTGCACTTCTTCAATTTGGAAGGGATAGTACCTGCACTTCTCAGCACTGCTGCAATACATTTAATGAGAGAGTACCGGCACTTCTGAACAGCAAACGGGTACTCATTAACTAGAGTACCTGCACTTCTATATTTACATTTACAGCACTGCAAGTAAGCAATGTAATGCACCTGTATGAGTTAAGTGCATAAAAAGGGTGATCTGGTCGTGCAATTAAGGTCATTGAAATAACGTATTAGATCATGGATGTGGAATTGGAAACACATGGCTTTCTCTAATGACGTCTTTTGATACCCTTCCATATTTACATATACAGCTCAATACGAGTTTATGTGACCTAACCATTTAGGGATTATAACAGATTAACACTAAAAACACCTTTTCTTCTTTATCACCAATTAAAAAAACGTACTAAGAGCCGTGACGCCTAATTAATACCGCACACTCGAGCTGCAGCTACGAAACCACTGGTTGTTTCTTCAATTTTTTGAAAATCTTTTGAGTTGAGCAAAAGCAAAATATAGAGATCATGCCGATTTCAGCCAGCAGGGGGCGCTTTGTAATTATACTCACTGTGCCGTGTAAATGCACTGTAAATAAGAGCTATTCAGTGCCGCCTCCTTAGCAAATATTCGCTTCTATAGAATCAGTGCCACATTAGCGTCCACAATGAAATCACTCCGCACATTCTTTGAAAAGCATCCAGCTGTTGCCAACTCTTTGCATCAATAAGATGCTTGAAAGCGTGGCAAAATGACTGCAGCTTCCACAGAATTGTTTAATATATATTAACTTCACAATGCAATATTAGTTTGTAATTTGTAAGCAATGGAAAAATAAAATCAGGACTCTTCCATCTCTTTCTGCTAGCCAATGTGTGCATATAATTCTCTTCACAGAATGCTTATACAACATCCCATAAGAAATCAACAGTGTATGCTACAGCGTGTTGATAGATACCTCCAGGCAAAAAAAATGCCTTGCTTCAAAAATAGTGAAACCAGTTTGAACTATATGAGTCACACTTTCTGATGTCCTTTAGCTCCTGTCCTTTTGCACCCTCCCCACGCTATGCATTCCACACAAATCACAAGTCTTGCTTCCCGAGCAGTGGAATTTACTGCATTGTCGGCGAGAGTAGAAAGTGAAGTTATCAGTGGCATTTTCTTAATCTTTCTAGATTTAATATGAACACATCGAGACATCAGCCAATCCCCTTTGCACTACTGAAGTGTCCCACAGGTTTATTTTCATGGAGTGTGGATCACTGCACGGGTTAGATGGAGACCACAAAGGTGCTCCACAAGATACTACAAAGACATAGTTGGATCATCTATTTTAAGTGTCTGACAGCCTCTCAGGAGCACGGTTCTGTCCTGGCTGCAAAGTGTGTAGCAAAATGTTCCGTGACATTAGCTATAACTATAACAGAAGCGCACAACATATTTTGCTATATTAAAACATTCATGAATATATACAGTCTATATATATGCACAACATGCACGGGTTTGTCTAAACATGTCACTATTATTACATGCATGTACATATGAATGCAGATGAATAAAGATTTTTTTCTTGTGCATCCATATTAATAGGTATAATGCTTAATAGTATGTCTGTTATATATAGAAAACATCCTTTCCCCTATAGTGTTTTCCATACATGCCTTTCTATGTCGTTGTTTTGTCTGCCTAGCGAAGTTCTCAACACTTTGCACGGAGGTGCGCAAGTTACGTTAAGTTTTGGATGCTATGCAAATTATAACTCTAAGTTAATACTATAACTTTGGCATTTCCAATGTTTGTGTAGTTTAAGTTCGTTTTGTATACAAATAAATAAAAGTAAATAATCCTAACTATAATTTATCATCAACATTTGTTTTTTTTCTTTGAGTCCCCCATGTTTTTTTTATGATTCTAATCACATACTGTTCTATGTTCTGGTTTTGAATCATTCATATGGAAAAGATTTTAGCACTCCAATCGTATTGTGAAACTTTTGCGCTAATTTGTTGTTGAGTTGCCTTGAGTGGTGCGGCATGGCTTACAGTGGTGTGTAGTGGTGCACAGTGGAGTGCAGTAGAATGGACTAGAGTGGTGTAGAGTGCAGTGAAGTACACTGGCACATGGTCGAGTAGAATGGTGTAGAGTTCAGTGTCATAGAATAGAGTGGTGTACTGTGTAGTGGTGTTGAGTAGAGTGGAGCAGAGTGAAGTGGGCTAGAGTGAAGTGAGGTAGAATGAAGTAAGGTGGAGTACAGTGTCGTAGAATAGAGTGACTTACTTTAGAGTGGTATTATGTGGAGTGGAGCAGGGTAGAGTAGCATAGAGTGGCACTGTGTGGAGTGGAATGGACTGGAGTGGCATGGATTAGAGCAGAGTGGAGTGGCATAGAGTGGTGTGTAGTTGAATGGAGTAGCATACAGTACAATGTATTGGCGTACAGTACAATAAAGTGGAGAGGCATACAGTCCAGTGGCATGGAGTGCAGTGGTGTACAGCATAGTAGAGTGCAGTGGTGCAATGTAGAGTACAGGGGACGTACAGTAGAGTGCAATGATGTAGAGTTCAGTGACATAGAGTGTAGTGGTGTAGAGTGAACTAAAGCAGAGTAGACTGTTGCAGAATGTTGTGACACTGAGTGCTGTGATGTAAAGTGCAGTGGCATGGAGTACAGTGGTGCAGAGCAGAGTAGCCACTAGTGCAGTGGCATAGAGTACAGTTGTGTACAGTACAATGGTGAAGATTATAGTGCAGTGGTGCAGAGTGATGCAGAGTGTAGTGGCATAGAGTGCAGAGGTGTAGAGGAGAATGGCGGTGAGCTGAAAAGTGTTTGTAACAAGGACCTCTGCTTATAATAATTTGAAGGCGGTGGATAAATTGTAAATGAAAGTTATAACTATAGTTTTAGAATTTTTAAGTTTATGTAGTTTTAACTTGGTTTGTATAGGGAATAAGTTTACCTAACTATGTCTAAGTTTTAACCTTTGATTTTTTTACTGTATTTAAATTTTTTAAAACATTTTTAATAAAAATGTGTTCTAAATCCTAGAATCCAGTGTCGCTAGTGAAGGGTTGTTATATGGAGTGTCATACAGCACAGTGAAGGGGAGAGTTGGAGATTGGAATTGAGTGAAGTCAAGTAGAGTGTATGAACGTATTGTACAGTGTAGAAAAGTGATATATAATGTAGTGGCATAGTGTCTTATATAGTGGAGTCAAGTATCGTTGGCTGGAGCAGGGAGTTGTAAAGTGGAATGATGTGTCAAACAGTACAGTAGGGTGTTGTAGAGTGAAGTAGGGTGAAAAAGAGTGTCATAGAGTGGAGTATCATCAAATGGAGTGTCATAGAGTACAGTAAAGAAGAGTGTATAATAGCGTAGAGTTGAAGGGCGTATATTGGAGTGGTGTACAGTGGAGTGGGATAGAGTGAAACAGTATATAGTAGAGTGGCAGCCAATAAACTAGCATAGGATAATGTGGCATAGAGCGGAGTGTTGTACACTGGAGTGGCATACTGCGGAGAAGCATATAGTTAAGTGGGATATAGTAGAATAGCATAGAAGGGAATGGTGTACAGTAAATGGCATACACAGGAATAGCGTGCAGTGCAGTGATGTACAATGAAGTGCTATAGACTGGAGTAGTGTACATTGGAATGGGGTACAGTTTGATAGCATACAGTGGAGTGGCATCCAATGGAATAGTGTAGAATGGAGTGGGGTAGAGTGGAGTGGCATACACTGGAGTGGCATAGAATGGAATATCATACAGTGGAATAGCATAGATTGGTGTGGCATACACTGGAATGGCAGAGTGGAATAGCATATACTGGAGTCGCATATTGCGGAGTGGTATACAGTGGAGTGGCATACACTGAAGGGGCATAGAGTTGAACTGCATACAGTGTAATGGCATGGAGTGGAGTGGCATAGAGCAGAGTGTTGTACAGTGGAGTTGCACAGAGCGTTATAGTAGAGTAGCGTACAGTGGAGTGTTGTAGACTGGAGTGGCATATAGAACAATAGAGTAGAGTGAAGTGTCATACAGTAAAATAGTTTAGAGTAGAATAGAGTATAGTGGAGTACCGTCCATTGGAGTGGCATACAATGGAGTGACATAGACTCAAGTGTCCTAGAGTGGAGGTGCCTACAGTGTAAGATCGTAGGGTGTAGTGGCATACAGTGGCATTGCATACAATGTAATAGCGTGCAGCGGAGTGGCATAGAGTGAAGTCTCATACAATGGAGAGGCGTGGAGTAGAGTAGAATAGCGTGTAGTGGAGTGGTTACAGTGGCGTGGCACATAGATATCGGTGAAATATAGTAGCAATGTATATTATGGTGTGCAGGGTAACGTAAAACAGCAAATTGCACTGCCTTGCATTTCTCCAGATTTACCAATCAATGCAGGGTCACTCATGGTGGAATTGCAATGCTTTTAAAGTCTTACTTAAGTATTGCCTTGTCCATGTGACACAGTGTGTGATGCAAGGGTACCTCAATCCAATAAGACAGCTAGGCCTTAGTTATATTTTGGACATGTTTATACCATGATAACTTTGTAGTATACTGCGGTACTTGGTGAAGATAAGTCAGCATATATTTGGGTAATGGTTGTTTCTAGAGAATGAAAAGTCAGCCATATTGTTTTTACTACTTTTTGGCTGTGTTCAGTTTTAAGGCCTTAGATATAGGTAAGTAGAAGTTCCCTTCCTATTACCACGTTGTTGAAGTGGTAATAGGTAGTGACAGGTATTTTTTTATATATTTTTAAATAGGTTTAGGGCCATGTTTGGTAGTAGTTTCACAGGTGAAATTCCACAAAAGTACAGCAGTGACATATATCACTAAGTTTAAATGCCTTGCACTGTAAAGAATTATATCCTACTTAAATGCAGTACTCAAAAGCATAATCTCTGCACCATAATGTACAAGCCTGCCAAACTTCATGTAAATTGATTCAGCCTTTTTTGCGCTACGTCAAATACAATAGTCTGTGGAAAATGCATTGGTGGAAAAGGAGTATTGGAATCCCTTTTTATCTTTGTACCCCCTTAACGAGTCACCACAAAAATGTACATCATCTACAAATGTAGAAAATGCTATAGCTCTGGAAACTTCTGTGGTGATTCATTCAACCGGTGGAAAGTTATTAGGGAGCTAATATCCAAGGAATTCCTATCATTGGGAATACTAACTATGCAGACTGGCAATCAGATTTAATGTGATTTCTTTCTTGTTATCTTTGTTATGCATTTGCTTATTGGTTTACATAAATATGTGAACATAAATGTGTCTTTTAGTTACTTATGTAATAATTGTGAAACTTTACATATGTAGTCTAGTTTTTTTGGGCTTCCTTGCAACTTTTAGTAGGATTGTGCTACATATGAAGGCTAAAGTGAATGAAAGGCAATCATTGTTATTGTTCTAAAATTTGAGAATATTATTCTTGTCTAGTGGCCAATTATCATGTCCTTCAACTATTAGTTTAAGTGGCTCACTAGTGGGGCAACTTGTCTCCTTGTTACAGAAGGGTGCATGAGTGGAAAGGTATTAGGGAGATAAGAAATAAGAAATATTTTTTTTGTTTGGTTTGTCAGGCCAGTTTTATTTTGTGATTGAGGAAGCATGCAAAGAAAACATATGTAGATTAAAATCTATTCTATTTGTCGTAAATTTGTTTGTAAGTTTCGATTAGCATCTGACCATAAATGGGTCTTTCAGTTATTCCTACAGTAAATTTGAAACTAGATATCAGATACCATTAAGTTGTTGGTCTTTATAACTTCATAACTACTTTATAACATCATTTGCAATAGCAAAACAAATCATCTATGTAGTCTATTGTACATTGCTATGAAATTTATTTACAAGCTGTTCAGTTGTTTTGCCTCTACGTGAAATACACAAGTCTTTGTCAAATGTATTGGCTTTCAAGTGTGTTTTGTGACCCACCATTTTTTTGCACCCCTTTCAACAAATGTCACAAACAAAACCTTCAATCCACTGACAATGTAACTGTGCAACAGGTCTGCAAAGGTTTGTGGAGATTCATCAAAAGGGTGAAAAGTTATTAAGGGACAAACATCCAAGAAATACCTATTTTTCGTAAATTCAACTATCACTACAGAGTGGCAATACCTTTCTGGTTCAAAGCGCTGCAATAATTATGCAAAAAAAGAAAGCAGGGAACTCTGGGTAGTTCGGAACTTTACGGGAGGATAATTTTCTGTATACCCATACAACACCAGAGACACTCTGAATCTGCTCACCTCAAATGTCTGTTTTACGATTAGCACAGTGCCACCCATACCGAGCTAGAAAAGGACAGCGTTTTTTGTCATTTCTACAGCAAAGCTGTTAAGCATAGAATTAGTTAGTGCCATCCATGCTGAGCTGTAAACTTACACAAGCCTTTCACCACTTCTGGCACAATATTACAGCTTTAGATTGGTAAAATACCATCCAAGGTAACCTGGAATGGATAAAAGCAACCCCTGATGTGTTTCGCTGTCATTACCGCTGTTCAGAGAGGTTTTGCTTTGTTCAGACCCAAGGGAGCAGGCCGTATAAGTCAAAACAATACCCTTGCCAGCTGAGGGTCATCATTGATGTCATTTGAGATGTCATAGAACGTGTAATGAATGATGTGATATGTGAGGTCATAAGGGTGAACAGTGGGGCCACAAGTTACAGTAGCTCCGCTGGTGAAGTCCTGTTTTTTTTAGTTCAAAATGTTGTCACTGACATATTCATCTACTGAAGCACAGATTTTTCATCAGAAATTTTACTGCAAATATTACATTGATATTATCAATTAAGTTATCAAAGATGTCATGAGCCTGACTATAACGTCTCTGTAACCTTTGGGTTTTTTCTAGTGAATTTCTATGTTTTTAACTCTATTTCCTAACTGTAACGTCCCTGTAACCTTTCTATTTTTCAGTAAAATTCTAAGGTTCTTTTAACGTAAAATAATTTTAATAGCTACACTTTAATCCAACCACCGCTGTGCATTGCCTTAGGCTGTGCGCAGTGGTGGTAGTTTGCAGGGCCTCGCCTGCAGCCAGACACTGTGGCCAATCCCCGTAACTACCCAATCCTGAGAGAGAGAGGAGAGAGATTACGAGAGAGATAGATTTAGGCTTTGATGAATGATATACCTAGAATGAGCTATTTCTGGACAAATTCAAAAGAAAATGTTTTTGTCAATTAAAAAGAGAGAGATCACCTTTCAATATGTAACTTAAATATTTATAGTTAAAAAGAAACTAAAGCAGGAAAATGACCACAGACTCATCTAGACTAGGACCCTTAACCTTTAGTGTGCATGGCAGGGACCTTAACCACTAGGCCAGACGTGACTTCTTACTGAACAGCCTCCAGACTTAGCTATGACATTCAACTCACAGATTTTGAGGGGAAAAGACTTCAGTGTTCTATCACTAGGAATGTTTAACAGTGAAAAAACTAGAAAATAAACAGACCCAATGCCAAGTGATACTAGGATTTGAACCTTCAGCCTACTGAGTGACAGCACGAGACCTTGACCATTAGGCCAGAAATGACTCTGTTCTGCCCTCCCTCCAAATCTAACTATAACATTTGTACCAAACATCTTGCTAGTCTGACTCTTTGAAGTAGTTGCAGGGAGAGACCATTGCAATCTCTCTCTCTTCCATCCCATTATGGGATAGAAGAGAGAGAGAGAGAGAGAGAGAGAGAGAGAGAGAGCGACAGGACCGCGGGGAGCCTCAAGGGCCCCGCAGTCCTAGCCGGCTCCACACATCCTTCAGGAGCTAGCATTGTTCCCACAAGCAGGGGGCTGCTTTGAGGGGACAATGTTTTCATCTGTTTCCCTGCACACATATTTGTGTGCAGGGAAACAGATGAAAACTTTGCATTCTGCAAGTGAGAGCTGTTTCCCAGCTCTCACTTGCAGAAAGTGAAGTGATTGCTCTGACTTGGTGGGAGTTGTCAAAGCTCTTGACAAGTAAGAGCAAACAGCTATGTTCCAGGGGTGGGCACCCCAGGACATAGCAGGAGCAGGCCCTGGGGATGGTGGTCCCCAGGGCCATCTTTGACTCCTCGAGAGGGGACCCCATGGCCCCCACCAATGATTCAATTAGCCCCCTGGAGGTGTTGGTCCCTGGAAATAGGGATCTGAAATGGACACCCTATTTTATTTACATTTAGGGTGATGTTCATGCTCTCAGGTAACAGAAAATACAAAGGTTTTGTAAAATTCAATGAAAATGGCAGGTTTGGTAACACTGCTGCCTTAAACAGTGTTTAAATGCTCCAGGAAGTGATTTAAACATAATTCGGAGTTATTTTGAATACAAGGGGAAAAATCATATTTGTGATGAAAATCGATGGCCAGCGGAGCTACGAAATGCCTCAGGATGGTCAAAAATGGTTGTTTTCATTTGTTCCATTGTATGAATATTTCTTACTTGTTGATGGGGATCATCACTTTTGAAGTTTAAATAAGCATGTTTAGAGTCATATTAATGCCCTCAAGGGGCAGGAAATGCAAAGGTTTGAGGTTTTGTAAAGGTCAATGAAAATGGCCCATTTGGTAACACAGAGGCCTTAAACTGTGTTAAAACGCTGCGGAAAGTGATTTAAACATCATTTGAAGTAATTTTGAATACACATGAAAAAGTCAGATTTGTGATGAAAATCAATGGCTTGCCGAGCAGCGAAATGCCTGAGGAAGGTCAAAAATAGAATTTTTCTAATTGTTGCATTGTTTTAATATTTCTGACTTCTTGATGTTCAACGTCACTTATAAAGTTTAAATAAGCTTTGGTGGTGGTCCCTGGGGACACGGTGGGGCTGCGCAGCCTCCACTGCATTCATTTGAAGAAAACAGGGATGTGGGAGGGGGCTGTGTGGCACCCCGCATTCATTTTGGATAAAACCCTGAGGAGTTGGTGGTCCCGAGGATGCAGAGGACTGCACGGTCTCCCACATGTTGTTAAAGATTAGCCCCAGAGAGGTGGTGGCCCCCGGGACTGGAGTGGGGCCATGCTGCCCCCTGCATTCATTATGAATAAAGCCCTGGTGAGGTGGTGGTCCCGGGGCCATAAAAATGCCCTACGAAGGGGGGGCCATGACCCCTTCCTTCATTTTAAACATGCCCCTGGGGGGCCCGGGAGCCCGCGCTTGTTTTATTTTTTTTACATTTGCTGCAAATTCATGGATTTGCCACTAATTCGGGGCAAATTATTTTTTTAAGTCTTTTTTTTTACCGTAGGGGGTTCGTCTGACCCAGCACCAGAGCTAAGGGTCCAGGGTGTCCCTACCCCTGAACCTTTTCTTTTTTAATACCAAGGTTGCTGCCAACACTTCCTAGTTTGAAGCATTGGCAGCCAATCAGAGCTCTATAGCTCAATGCACGAGCTGTTTTTATTTGCAAAGTCGTCAGGAATGATCCGCAGCCCTAGATATAGAAATGTATTTTCACGTTAATATCTCAAAAACTGCTGAATGGACTTACACTAAATTACCAAAAGCACAATCTGCATACAGCTAGCTTTCTGCCAAATTTGGTGAAATTCTGTCCAGCAGTTTTGGCTGTAGTCTTGTTCAAAGTTCCTATGGGAATTAAATTGGGAAATGCAACTCTTTTTCTCAGCCCCCACTAAATGGATCACCCCCAAACTTTGGATGTGCAACAAGAATCACTGGCACACTTCTTTTTAGACAATTGCGTGAAGATTTGTCAAACGGTGCCAAAGATATAGGCAAATCAAATAACGTTTTTTCTTTGGAAACATGGCCCTAACTATAACTACCTAGTGACGACTGCCACTAGATAATATATACATATAACTACCTAGTGACGACTGCCACTAGATAATATTTACATATTTATACATATTTAGAAGTGTAGATATGTCTATATACATGTGTTTATTAATTTCAGCTATATGTTAAAAAAAAAAAAACTAACCATAACAAATTTAGATTTCCTTCAACCTTTGTCCTCTGTCTCGGAATCATCCCAAACCTTCATGACTACTATGAACTCCCAAACATCCTTTTCAAACTTGCTCCTCCTTTTTAACCAATTCATCCAGGTTACCAGTTGTTCTGATGTGTAACTAAGCATCCGACTCTAATTTTTGTTCAGAAATATGTCTATGTGTGAATTTATCCATGCATGGTGCTTTGCACCTACCAGCATTAGAAAGCTGAACAATTGAAAAGGGTATAATACAATTTGGGAGAGATGGGTCAGATGTAGTAATGCAGGAGGATGGATGGTGTAAGGATACGCGGCCAGAAGAAGGTGGAGGAGCAGGGTCGCTGCACTCGCTTTAGGGTGAGAGAAGCAGGCCTGCCAACTCACACGGTGCCACTGTGAGACACACGATATTGACTCCCCTTACATGGTCTCCCTGTGAGGAGCCAGTATCACTTGGTGACAGGATAAACAAGCTGAAAACAGTGGTTTTCAGTTCGTTTTCGAAGGCTCTTAACTGCCGATGTCCATTAATGGATGTGAAAACACCCCAGGGCATCGGCAGCAGCTCTAGCAAGCTTATTTTATTTTTTGTAGGAGGGGGTTTGGGGCCTGGGTGGGGGGCAAAAGTGCCTCTTATGTGCTTCTCGGCACTAGGCCTTACCACCTCCAAAGCCCCGCCCCCACCCTACACTGTGAGGTTTTTGGTGAAGTTTGTAAGTTTGGAGAAGGTGATCTGACACAAAGTGGCGGGGAAAGGGTGAGTTATATTCAGTGAGGCTTGTTTTATGATCGTTATCACAGTTTAATGCTCGTGGTGATCGGAATTATAAATTCGTTGGCGACGCTGTGGGCAGAGCACACATTTCCTGCTACTTCACAGTGTTGTGAGTTACTTCCCTCAACTTCGCAACAAGCAGACGATTTATTGCTCAAAAGAATATTTGCTGACCTGAGTATTTTGCAGGTGTCCATAAAAAATCACTGGATTGATTTTCACCTGTTTTATTTTTAAAATCAATTAATGTTCAGGGTGTTCAGAGTGTGCAAAGTTTAAGAAACTTTGCATAATTACATTAGTCTATCATTCTCTTCTTCGCGCATCAATGTCGTATGTTCCATATGGAAACCTCCGCAGCATCGCTGTCAAAGATTACACAGCTGAAACTTTGCAATATCTTTAAGTAGTCAAAATAGAAGACGAATGATTATAGTTGCATTCCTACACTGTCTCCCTGTGATTTCAAAGACAAGTCTGCCTGTCAACGTCCGGGAAAAAGACAAGTCTGCCTGTCAGCTTTCGAGAAAAAAAACGAGGCAAGGTAGACAACTCAGGGCAATGCGAGTGGCTGCAGCGGCCCGTCGACGTTTCCTTTGCTTGAGCATAAACAGCATTTAGTAAAAACCTAAATATGACGGAATACCCCTCAGGCGGAATTTCATTTAGGTGGCTTGTCTGTGAGCCCACTGGAGTAGTATTAATTACTTGGAATAGCCGTGGATTATAGACAATGGACATATTGTTTTCTGGCATCCGTGTGGGATCCATAAAAAGAAATCCTGCATTTTTAGGTCTGTCTAAACATCGTATCATTCTTCCTGGCATACTGTTACCATATATATATATATATGAAGATATAGATATATATAGAGTGTGGTTTTTGCTCCACTCAAAGGACTATCACTCTCGCACCTCATGCTGTTGCCTTTATGGCGGGTCATTGCTCCTTCTAGAAGGTGCTGCTATTACACGGCATGAGGAACTGAAGTCATGAGGGATCGGAAAAGTACACTCATTCCTTACACTGTCTGTAACATTAGTTTTTTTTTCTCCTACATGTGTTATGTACATGCATCATTTTCGCTATTTTTCTTTTTCTGAGCATAGTCAAAGTCAATAGGGTAAGCTTTAATATGATGAATAACTTTTGAGCATGCAAAGGGAGTAAATAGCATTTGTGAATGCCTGTGTTTAAACATTTAAACCTGGCACATTAAAGTTGGACTTGTTGGCTTTGCAAATGCTTGTTTGCAATGTCCTCATTAAAGAGAAATATTCACAGTTTTTTATTATTGTTTCAGCTTTAAGACTTTTTATATGACTGTGCTAGCCCCACTTAACTCAGTCTGCTGAAATAAGCAGCCATTTGTTCTTTAAGTTTTCGAGAAGTGTGCAGCCATATTGGTGTGGGACAAAAGGCCTTACTATTCCATCATTCCTCTCTCAGATCATGCATTGCTTTCTCCTAAATGCCTGAGCAGTTCTTTGAATGTACAGGAGGCTTCAGGTGATGAGTACTGGCATTTAGTTCTTTTAAATTGAGTGCACAAGCATTTATCATCCAGTGGTATCTGCTGGGAGGGTAAGTCCCATGGCACTGGAATGCATGCTTTCTTGCCCTGTGTCATTGTTTTCACTTTATCTCTACAGAGCCTGACATTCATATAAGCCCATTTTGAGGCCTTCCTGGTATATGGACCGAGACTCCTGAGTTGCTCTCTTATGTCAGGATGGGCACCCAATTTGCCCCATCTTGGAGAGAAAGTAGCTAACGATTACCCTACTGTGCCAGATCAAGAAAGCAAAATCTAGTTCCCATTGCCATGACCTAGGTAGGGTGGGTAACCATCACTATGACCTGTTAGATGAACGGCAGATGGGTATTCAGAAAAAAGGTATCAGAGTACAGAGTCAGCCGAATCTCCAACGGCAGAACCCTGTAGCTCATTCCCAAGCCATGTGGGGCATTCATCATTTGCTTTCAATGAGGGTCTACATGTGGAAAAGAACATAGCAGGGAGTCCTGTTGGTCTATGAAAGCATGCCTGCTTTAAATAAGCTGTTCCCAGCCCAGCTGCCTGAGGACCTGTGAGACCTATTGTGAGGTCTACACAGACCCTAGATAAGAGGGTGTCCACCTGGAGATGAGGAGGAAAAATACCCCCAAATATACTTGCATGGCCCAGGGACCAAAGTAAAGGTACATGCCAACAGCCCTTGTACTGTGAACTGACCTCACAAATCCAGGTCCTGGACTGGAGAAAGTGAATGGTAACTAAGAGAGACCCACTAGGAGCATGTGACTGCTCAACTGTCTCAAGTTAGAAACTGAGCTTCCCAGTTTTAATTTTGACTACCGGGTCTATGAGCTATTTTCCAGGAACATTAACCCAGTACTCACATGCACCACTGAATCACATTGCCATAGATATTAACATTATAGGGAAATCTAACAATTGGCGTGTAGGTACTACAATAATATTTACTCTCAAATCTCTGGCTAAACCATTATGATTTTGATTGATATTCCTCCTTTTTGTGTAGGGTATTGATTTTTTTTGTCTACTATAGTCGTTTTCCGTTTACAAATGTATAGCACTAGCACACACCGAACATTGAATTATTAAGGGGCATTGCTGTGTTTTATGGCGTTCTAACCCACACCACTTCATCGAGTAAACCTTGCATGGTCTGCCTCTCAATCTTGAGAGTTAAGTGCTAAAATGGAGCACTTGCTGATCAAGTTTGGTGGAGGCAGGAAGCCAGTGGTAAACAACTCTTGTTCTCTGAGCTGGAGCCCAGTAACCTCTTTTTGTCATAGGGCAAATAGTGCATTTTCAAACAAATTTGAGAAAGCAAGATGGTCAATAAACCAATTATGAAAGTGTAGCTATGACATCAATAAAGAGATTTCATATTACAATGGCGTAGGTAGCTGCTTACTCAGTATATCCACATAGCTGTTAGTTTATCTGACATGGCTGCCCATTTCTCTTTGTCCTAGGTCATCTTGAGCCCCAGCCTCTATCCTCACTCCTGACAGTCCCTTCTGTTTTTGTGCTCTCCCTTATCTCCACCTAGTTATCAGCCAGTCAACCCCTGGTGCTGCCTGTGCTCCCTCGGTTCTAGCACATAGCTTTCCTGTTCTCTCCCCTCCGCTCCCCTCCCCATGCTCTCTCCCCTACTCTGGACTGCACCAGAAGTCTCCTGTGCTATCTTTTGACACCTTTACATTACTTGTGTGCTCTTTCCTCCTGATGTGCTCCCTCTCTGGATCATCAGCCTCCTATGGTATCCTTCGACTCCACTGCTTTAGTCCTTCAATCCCTCCTCCCTGTACTCTTGCTTTTTCACTGCAACCCCAGCCTCCTGTGCAATATCGGATCCAGAACATTACAGTAAGTGAATTCTCCAGATCATTCTAAAATACTCTGTACACAATAAAAGTACACAAACTCTTGTACATGCAAAGAACTATCCAGAGAACTGCCAATCCGACAAACCTGCTGAACCATTTTACAGTAACATAACTGATCCGTACTATTCTGAAAATCCTCTGCTCATAACTCCCTTACTCAACACAGGTGTTGGAATTCAGTTTATCTTCACGTCTTTGCAATCACAGGGTTTCCACTGACAATCGACTAAGCCTTCAAACTATTTCAGATGGAATGAACACCTTGCAAGGAATTTAGAGGATGATTATAGCCCAAGAATTCATTTTCACAGCCATGGAGCTGTGTATAGATGAGGTTATTCCGCCAAGCATTTACCCTTCTTGGGTAAGTAAAAGGAGTACGATTCAGCTGATCAACGTATGTTGATTAGAGCGCCACCATATAGGTGCCTAAAATATGCACAATAATGTGTACTGAATACACGCATAATATATATTCTACACAGTCAACAAACTCACAAACTTTAACTTGTGTGGAAGAAGCAAAGCAGACTCTTATCAAATCAATGTGTTCAGCATACTGTTACCATACTAGCAGCGGCCTATCTCTGTTTGTGCTGCTCAAAAAGGGGAGAGACAGTGAGATAGCCTCCTCCATCCCCTCCCCTGCATCACAGGCTGCACATAGAGCAGAGGCCCCTAGAAACTCTGCACTGCTTCTATAAGCCAATCCAGACATGGCTCCTGCTGTTACAGCCGCGCCTGGATTGGCTGGGGCGGACAACCTCAGTGCTCATTACTGAGCCTGGGGGCTACAGCTTTCAGTCACCCCCGGCTCTAGTATGAGCAGGTAGAGAGACACTGAATGGTCTCTAGTGCGCAAGTCTGGCCGGCCGGAGAGAGCCAGCAGTCCAACCTGACATGCGCACTTGGGCCACAGGCGTGCTGGCTACTAACTACGGTGTCTGTCAATATTAGGCCTGACTCTTCAGGCCCGCACTGGATACTTCAGGACCTGCTTCAACCTGAAAACACTAAAATACAGAATGCGAAACAAGTACTTTACACCATCCTAATTTGTGGGCCAGGGTGGATCAAAATAATACTAGGGCAACGCCCCAATGCCCTAATGGAGTCACCGCCCCAGCAGTTACTGGCTGAAAGAATAAAGTTCAGTGAGGCAAAAAATTAGTTTATTGACAGGCCTGTTGTTTGTACTGGCCCATGCTCGACCTGAATAATGCGGGAAAAGTAGAATTTGCATATGCAGCTGGCTCTGTGTACTTCTATGACCTCAAATTGGAGTTCAAGCTGTGGAAATTCTACCAGTATGGTGGCTGATCTGCAGTACTAAGTTTAGTGTTAGAGATGGGAGCTAAGAAAGGAGAATTAAATTGTTGTTAGGAAAACAGTGAACATCCACAAATGATTAGCTTTGTAGGTATTAACTTTACCCTAATGTGTTTGACATGAAAATTACACAATAGAAATAAGTGTCTGCAAAAGCAGATGTAAAGTCTTGATTGTGAGTACCCTAGAGAACTGTTTCCTCTTTGTATGTCTAAAAAAATCTGATGGCCTGGTCAACAGAATTTATTGGATACGATAACTAGCACCTGTAGCAAGTTTTCCCCTAACAATGAAAATGACTTGAGCATTTGGGCACTTTCCACACCAAAGTACCATGCCCAAATAGTGACACATTTTTCAAATGTTACATTTTGGCACGTTTGATCGCAAAAAGTGATTCAGGGAGTGCAAAGTTTATGGTAGCCTGTAATTACCAGGTTTAGAAAACTTTTCACATATTTGCTATTATTATATTTGCAGCACAAAATGGTGCTTGCACAATGAATGGTGAACACTGGAACGTTCATAAACGAGGCCTAATTGTGTAATTAGGTACAAAGAATACCCAAACCATGACATTTTTATTAAGTTTAAAGGGTTCTTTGCTTAAAAAGAAATATTATCCAGGTGGAGGAAATCACAAAAAATATTAAAGTGCATATGAACTACAGAATTAACCATAAATTTGGATTCAATGAAAAACAACAAAGGTCAAAGGGATATTATAGTTGGGCAAAAAGGACAATGTTTTAAATGAGCAAAAACAAAACCACTGAACTTCTCCAGTGATAATTAGCTCAAGTAATTATAACTCATACCTCCACCATGCACAGTGTTATCAGTGGTGTAATGTAGATGGTATTAGGGTGTTATCAACACAGTCATAGGACATGTCATGAGTGAAGTTATATGTGAGGGTTAAACCAGTTCATGGTGGGGGCACAGGTTATTGTTAGTTCAGGTCATGAGCTATGGTTACTAGAGATAACTATAACTGGTGAATTTCAATGTTATTGTTAATTTAAAACAGAATGTTTTCATTTACATTTTTACCCAATTTTAGCGTCATTTTAACCTCTGTGTTTTTTCTGTCAGTTTCTAAGGTTTTTGGAAAGTAAAACCTTACAAATCCTAACCACACCTTCACTTTCACCTTCAATTTTTTCAGTGATTTTCTTTTTTTTAAGTAAAGTAAGATGTCCATCTCCGTGCATACCCCAAGGTTAGGTGCATAACCCCCTTTTTAAATTTTCTGAAGTTCTGTGGATCTGAGGATCCAGCGTGACACCCAGTGTCACACCCGTGGGGCTTCACTCTGTATCTGAAGAACAGGAGTGAAGCCCCAGGGGTGTCGTGCCAGACATTGCTCTGGATTCATGGATCCACAGAACTCCAAATATTTTTTTTTTTTAACTGTGACCCCCGAGAAGGTCCATTGGCAAGGTACCCCCGCAGGCCCCCTTTTATCTTATTCTGTTTAATTAGGTTTAGTACCCTGGACCGAGTCCCATGTCCTAAGATGGCAGCCACAACTTTTCCTTCAGATTGTGGCCAGTCAATCACAGTGAGTAGCTGAGATCGTGGATCTGCCACTGATCTTCCGCAGTGTGAAATACACAAAGTTTTTGAGCCTTCATTTCTCAAAAACTACAGAATGGATTTACACCAAATCACAAAAAGCACCCTTTCTTGACTAAAATGTAACTCTCTCCCAAATTTGACATACATTTGTTCAGCTGTTTGGGCAGGTACCGTGTCTAAATTTCCTATGGAAAAATGATTGGAGAAAGCACTTTTTTGAGATCCCCCCTTTTTCTCAGCTCCCGCTTTATGGATCACCCTGAAACCTTCCAGGGGGAGCTAAGGTGGAAGAACATTTTGTTTGGAAAGTTTCATGAAGACTTATCAAACAGTGCCAAAGTTATATGAAGACAGAAGAATGCTTTTCCCATGAAAACACAATCCTAACTAGAACAACCCAATGTTTAGTTGAGGAGGGCGCAAACCATTCTCAAGCAACAACCACAATCCCTTTCAGGGTGAACCATAAAAAGTCACTAAATTAACCTGTGCTTAACCTTCTAGTACCTTGGCACAAAAGTAGCTAGGCTTAACAATGGGGTAAAGTATTTATGCAACACTTATATAGAAATGAAGTAAAAATGTAAAAAATATAAAACAAGGAAAAATCCTACACCATTTTAGAAAAGGAGAGTAAAATGTAACAAATTATTTGGAACCAAAATGACAAAAATTACCAATCCGTGGAACCGTAGTTATGAATAAAAACATTTTTAGTAAAAACTAGTGCCTAAAAGATCAAAGTGTGCAGCCTAGTGCTGCTCCATGACCCATACCCTCATCCTATACGATCTGCTTGAATATCTGTCCAAAAAGCAATACAAATCACACCCCATGAGCTGGCTGACTCGACCGTGGTACGGGGATCACTCTCTCGAACTCGCGGAGGACTGGAGGCAGAGATGCGGGGGTGAGGCCTCCTGGGCCGTGGTGCTTGCGGGCTAGCCCGCTGTGGGCTCTCTCTGTGCTCTCAGTTGGGTCACTCTCGCCGCCGGAGAGCAGAAGCGCCTGGGGGCTACGAGGAACAGCAGGATTGAGGCCTGTTGTGCCTGGGGGCACTGAAGACAGACGCAGGTGTGCAGGCCTGGAAGTGGGTTTGTACGCTGGACTGAGGCAGCATGCCAGTGACTCGTGTGCCCTCCTGTGGCCTCTGGGGGTGGCAGCAAGAGCGACCCAACTGAGAGCACACAGAGAGAGGATGAGGAAGCCTGGGGTGCCCCCAGTGAAGAGGTGAGCGGAACGTCCTGGGGTCCCGGATAAGGATCCCAGATGCGCGGAGGACTGAAGGTGGGGAAGCAGCGGTGAGGCGGTGGACAGCGAGCCGCCGGAGAGCGGAAGCTCCTGGGGTCTATGGGGAACAGCAGGGTCAAAGCCATTGGACCTG
Organism: Pleurodeles waltl; assembly: GCF_031143425.1. NCBI lineage: Eukaryota > Metazoa > Chordata > Amphibia > Caudata > Salamandridae > Pleurodeles > Pleurodeles waltl. The sequence continues at coordinate 604,741,645 of NC_090449.1, forward strand.
GGGGCTTTGAAAACAGTTGCAGGCATGCAGGCCTGGAAGAGGGCCTATACGTTGGACTGAGGCAGCGCACCGGTGACCTTGTGTGCCCTCCCTGTGGTCTCCGGATGTGGCGGCGAGAGTGATCCAACTGAAAGCAGAAAGAGAGGAGACGAGGAGGCCTGAGGCGCTTCTCAGTGAAGAGGTGAGCGAAACACCCTGGGGGCCTGAATAAGGAGTAGTAGCAGGAAGAAGGCTGGCTGAGGCCTGGTAAGCCGGCGGAGGGAGCTCCTGGGGAGGTGGTGCACCACGCCAAGGAGCTGAGCTGATACTTTGGAAGTTGCTGAAGCCCTTCCTTCTTGTCTTCGGCGCTTACAGACCCCGGGGCCAGGAATTGAGAGTGGAGAGGCGAGGAGACCTAGTGCGGACCCAGCATCTCACATGCCATCACAATGGTACGAGACAAGACAACGGGCACACCAGCACGACAACAACAACAAAAAAATTGACAAATACGCCAAGCAAAAAGTTCCCAGGAATGAAGCGGGAGCAGCGGGAGGGGCCTCTGAGCTGGAGGGTGCTGCCCAGATGGTGACTCTCTTGCAGGCCATTGGGGACTTGAAGGTCACTATGGAAGGAAAAATGGGGGAATTGAAGGTAGATTTGGCCTTCATGAGACAGGATCTCTGAAACACCACGCACAGGGTAACAGAGATGGAGGGATGCATATCGGAGACGGAAAATACAGTCAAATCGCAGGGGGATGACTGGCGCAAACGCAGAGGTTGCTAAACCGACTAGAGGTGAAGGCAGAAGATGCAGAAGGGAGATCCAGAAGGAACAACCTGTGAGTAGAGGGAATTCATGAGAGTGCGGAAGGCTCTACACCCACCAAGTTCATATGGGATTGGTGGATGAGCTGGTTCCCCAGTGATTAAGTCTCGACATGTTTCATAGTAGACCATGCACATAGGGCACTGACGGCTAGACATCCAGTGGGCGCCCGGGCAAAGCCATTCATAGTACAGTTATTTAACTACACTGACAGAGACACAGTCCTCAGGGAGACAAGAAGAGTGAAGCACCTGACTTGCCAGTCCAGTACGGTCATGATTTTTCTGGACTACACTCTAAAAGTGCAGCGGCAGTGCCATTCCTTCCTACAGGCTAAAGCCAAGTTATAAGCGATGGGGCTTAAATACATGCTTCTGTTTCTGGCAAGAATCAAAATAATTTACTTGGACAAAACTCTTTTCTTTGATACACCGGAAGCAGTCTGGCACTAGATCGAAGAACGACCACACAAGACGCTTCTTTCAGAGACCACTACCTAAGATGAAGGCCCTATGGCACCGGGGCGGGAATGGCGCAGAGCACTTAGACAGCGGTCATGGAGGAAGGGGCCCCGCCCTAGTTCGCTGGGCCATGGGGCGGTCAGAGAAAAGAAGGATAAGGCTACATCTCCAGCGAGTCTGGGGTCCTCGACTGCTGAACTGAGTCTGACAGAGAGGTCTCTGCCGACTGCATGGCAGTATGACTCATCATTTCATGGATGGTGACTAGAGAATAAGTATGCAGACTTGGAGATACAAGGGGGAAATTGGGGGACAAACGGCAGATGGCTAATTTTCCTGTTGGGTGGGTTCAGTTCTGTGGGGAAGGGTGCAGGGAGTGCTGCAGGTCACAGTTTAGCCCGGTTGGCTAGATCCCTTGACACAACACAACAAGTACTTCTAGTTTGGGAAATATGGGATGGGATTTGGGACAGGGGGAGGGGAGCAGAGGGTGGGAGCTTTGGTTTTGCTTTTACAACTTCATAAGCAGCAGACAACATAACAGAAGAGAACACACCACAGGACGGCGTGGATGGAGCTCAGAATTGTCTCTATATGATAGACACCAATGAGATGGAGAGCACTGAAATAACTTCCCTCAGGGTGGACATACTGTCTTGGAATGTGAATGGAATCCTGGACAAAGTCAAAAGAGGAGTGGTCCTCCGCTTGCCCTTGAAAACTGAGGCAGACTTTGTACTTTTCCAAGAAACGCATTTAATGGGCAATCATTGTCCTTTTTTTTGTCAGCAGGGGATACTTGCAGGCTAACCATGCAGGGCTTCACAGGGGTTCCAGGGGAACAGGAACACTGATTAGAAAACGTACTCCACTGCTAGTCACACGCACCTGGACAGATGGCATGGGTCGGTATGTGGCATCTACCGGGACTCTTCATGGTCAGCCCATATCAATTATAAGCATCTATGCCCCACCCTCACTCACCATGGGGTTCCTGGCTCAGTTCGGAGGGCTGCTTAAAGATATGCTGGAGGCCTTATGGGTTCTGGGAGGAGACTTAAATGGGGTATGTGACCTTCATATGGACCGATCCCAAACTGGGGCAAGGGGGAGTGGGTCCAAGCTGTTGGCAACCTTTATTTGTAATCTGAGTCTTGTAGATATATGGAGGGTACAACGTCCAACCGAGAGAAATTATACCTTCTACTCAGGGGCCCACCACACTTTTTCCAGGCTGGATTACTTTCTCATGCCCGCAAAGGAGTGTCACAGGGTGGCCGAGGTGGAACACTTAGCAAGAGGATTGTCAGATCACTCCCCAATAGAGATGTGCCTAACATGGGGTGGGGGAGGGAGATGGGCTGGAAGGAGGTTTGGACATGTGGTACCTCCAGAGGAAGGCATTCAGGGACCTGTGTAGACAAAGCACTGACCGCTATTTTACCGATAATCGGGGTTCTGTGGTCTCGCGGTAGCTGGTATGGGAGCCCTGCTTGAGGGGACAGATCATTAGTTATGTGAAAGGTCACAAAGAGAAAAGTAGACAAAAGATCTGGGACCTGGAGGAGTGTATTCTGGACTTGGAGGGTCGTTTGACCTCCCCGCTTCAGGACTGCCTGAAGTAGAGTATAGTGGAGTACCGTCCATTGGAGTGGCATACAATGGAGTGACATAGACTCAAGTGTTCTAGAGTGGAGGTGCCTACAGTGTAAGAGCGTAGGGTGTAGTGGCATACAGTGGCATTGCATACAATGTAATAGCCTGCAGCGGAGTGGCGTAGAGTGAAGTCTCATACAATGGAGAGGCGTGGAGTAGAGTAGAATAGCGTATAGTGGAGTGGTTACAGTGGCCTGGCACATAGATATATGTGAAATATAGTAGGAATTAATATTATGGTGTGCAGGGTAACGTAAAACAGCAAATTGCACTGCCTTGCATTTCTCCAGATTTATCAATCAATGCAGGGTCACTCATGGTGGAATTGCAATGCTTTTAAAGTCTGACCTAAGTATTGCATTGTCCATGTGACACCGTGCGTGATGCAAGGGTACCGCAATCCAATAATACAGCTATGCCTTAGTTATATTTTGGACATGTTTATACCGTGATAACTTTGTAGTATACTGTGGTACTTGGTGAAGATAAGTCAGCATATAATTGGGTAATGGTTGTTTCTAGAGAATGAAAAGTCAGCACTGTTTTTACTACTTTTTGGCTGAAATGCAGTACTCAAAAGCATAATCTCTGCACCATAATGTACAAGCCTGCCAAACTTCATGTAAATTGATTCAGCCTTTTTTGCGCTACGTCAAATACAATAGTCTGTGGAAAATGCATTGGCGGAAAAGGAGTATTGGAATCCCTTTTTATCTTTGCACCCCCTTAACGAGTCACCACAAAAATGTACATCATCTCCAAATGTAGAAAATGCAATAGCTCTGGAAACTTCTGTGGTGGTTCATTAAACCGGTTGGAAGTTATTAGGGAGCTAATATCCAAGTAATTCCTATCATTGGGAATACTAACTATGCAGACTGGCAATCAGATATAATGTGATTTCTTTCTTGTTATCTTTGTTATGCATTTGCCTATTGGTTTACATAAATATGTGACCATAAATGTGTCTTTTATTTGCTTATGTAATAATTGTGAAACTTTACATATGCAGTCTAGTTCTTTTGGGCTTCCTTGCAACTTTTGGTAGGATTGTGCTACATATGAAGGCTAAAGTGAATGAAAGGTAATCATTGTTATTGTTCTAAAAATTGAGAATATTATTCTTGTCTAGTGGCCAATTATCATGTCCTTCAAATGGTAGTTTAAGTGGCTCACTACTGGGCCAACTTGTCTCCTATTTACAGAAGGGTACATGAGTGGAAAGGTATTAGGGAGCTAAGAAATAAGAAAGATTTTTTTGGTTTGGTTTGTCAGGCCAGTTTTATTTTGTGAGCCAGGAAGCATGCAAAGAAAACGTATGTAGATTAAAATCTATTCTATTTGTCGTGAATTTGTTTGTAAGTTTCGATTAGCATCTGACCATAAATGGGTCTTTCAGTTATTCCTATAGTAAATATGAAACTAGATATCAGATACCATTAAGTTGTTGGCCTTTATAACTTCATAAATACTTTATAACATCACTTGCAATAGCAAAACAAATCATCTATATAGTCTATTGTACATTGCTATGAAATTTCTTTACAAGTTGTTGAGCTTTTTTGCCGCTACCGTAAATACAATAGTCTTTGTAAAATGTATTGGCTTTCATGTGTGTTTTGTGACCCCCCATTTTTTTGCACCCCTTTCAACAAATGTCACAAACAAAACTTTCAATCCACTGACAATGTAACTGTGCAACAGGTCTGCAAAGGTTTGTGGAGATTCATCAAAAGGGTGAAAAGTTATTAAGGGACAAAAATCCAAGAAATACCTATTTTTCGTAAATTCAACTATCACTACAGAGTGATACCTTTCTGGCTTAAAGCGCTGTAGTAATTATGCAAAAAAAGAAAGCAGAGAACGCTGGGTAGTTCCGAACTTTACGGGAAGATCATTTCCTTTATACCCATTCAACACCAGCGACACTCTGAATCTGCTCACCTCAAATGTCTGTTTTCCTAGTAAGGTTTTTAAGCACAAGATTAGCACAGTGCCACCCATACCGAGCTAGAAAAGGACAGCGTTTTTTGTCATTTCATCTCAGTCACTGACAACATCAGAACCCTGATGGACAACGGTGAAACAGTCGCCCTAATTCTCCTCGACCTCTCGGCTGCCTTCGACACCGTCTGTCACCGCACCCTAATCACCCGCCTCCGCTCCACCGGGATCCAAGGCCAGGCCCTGGACTGGATCGCCTCCTTCCTCTCAAACCGTTCCCAAAGAGTTTACCTCCCTCCGTTTCGCTCAGAACCCACCGAGATCATCTGCGGCGTACCTCAAGGCTCATCGCTCAGCCCGACACTCTTCAATGTCTACATGAGCCCCCTCGCCAACATCGTTCGCAAGTACGACATCATCATCACCTCCAACGCCGACGACACCCAACTTATACTCTCCCTCACCAAGGACCCCGCCAGCGCCAAGACCAACCTACAAGAGGGTATGAAGGACGTCGCATATTGGATGAGGCTCAGCCGCCTAAATCTGAACTCTGAAAAAACGGAAGTCCTCATCCTCGGCAACACCCCGTCCGCCTGGGACGACTCCTGGTGGCCCACGGCCCTCGGCACCGCACCGACCCCCACAGACCACGCTCGCAACCTCGGCTTCATCTTGGACCCTCTTCTCACCATGACCAAGCAAGTCAACACCGTGTCCTCCGCCTGCTTCCTCACCCTCCGCATACTCCGCAAGATCTTCCGCTGGATCCCCGCCGACACTATAAAAACCGTGACCCACGCCCTCGTCACGAGCCGCCTGGACTACGGCAACACCCTCTATGCCGGGACCACAGCCAAACTCCAAAATCGCCTGCAACGCATTCAAAACGCATCGGCACGCCTCATCCTCGACGTACCCCGCAACAGCCACATCTCCGCACACCCGAGACACCTGCATTGGCTCCCAGTCAGCAAAAGGATCACCTTTCGACTTCTCACCCACGCACACAAAGCCCTCCACAACAAGGGACCGGAATACCTCAACCGACGCCTCAGCTTCTACTTCCCCACCCGCCTCCTCCGTTCCTCTGGTCTCGCACTCGCTGCCGTCCCTCGCTTCCGCCGCTCCACGGCAGGTGGGAGATCTTTTTCCTTCCTGGCGGCCAAGACCTGGAACTCCCTCCCCACCAGCCTCAGGACCACCCAGGACCACCCCGCTTTCCGGAGACTCCTAAAAACCTGGCTATTCGAGCAGCAGTAACCCCCCCTTTCCCCTAGCGCCTTGAGACCCGCACGGGTGAGTAGCGCGCTTAATAAATGTTAATGATTTGATTTGATTTGATTTGATTCATTTCTACAGCAAATCTGTTAAGCACAGTATTAGTTAGTGCCATCCATGCTGAGCTGTAAACTTACACAAGTCTTTCACCACTTCTGGCACAATATTACAGCTTTAGATTGGTAAAATACCAGCCACAGTAACCTGGAATGGATAAAAGCAACCCCTGACATGTGTTTCGCTGTCATTACCGCGGTTCAGAGAGGTTTTGCTTTGTTCAGACCCAAGGGAGCAGGCCGTATAAGTCAAAACAATACCCTTGCCAGCTGAGGGTCATAATTGATGTCATTTGAGATGTCATAGAACGTGTAATGAATGATGTGATATGTGAGGTCATAAGGGTGAACAGTGGGGCCACAAGTTACAGTAGCTCCGCTGGTGAAGTTCTGTTTTTTATTTTTAGTTTTTTTGTTCAAAATGTTGTCACTGACATATTCATCTACTGAAGCACAGATTTTTCATCAGAACTTTTACTGCAAATGTTACATTGATATTATCAATTAAGTTATCAAAGATGTCATGAGTGGGGTAATTAGCAGTGCATGGCGGTGGTGCCAATTATAGTTACCTTAGGCCATGAGTTATAGTTGCTGGAGATAGCTATAATTATAACCGTTGAATTTCTATTGTTTTGTGCATTTTAAATGTGAGCCTAACTATAACGTCTCTGTAACCTTTATGTTTTTTCCAGTGAATTTCTATTTTTTTAACTCTATTTCCTAACTGTAAGGTCCCTGTAACCTTTGTTTTTTTGAGCGAATTTCTAAGGTTCTGTTAACGTAAAGTAATTTTCATTGCTATACTTTAATCCAACTACCGCTGTGCATTGCCTTAGGATGTGCGCAGTGGTGGTAGTTTGCAGGGCCTCGCCTGCAGCCAGACTCTGTGGCCAATCCCCGTAACTACCCAATCCTGAGAGAGAGAAGAGAGAGAGATTGCGAGAGAGCGATTTAGGCTTTGATGAATGATATACTTAGAATGAGCTATTTCTGGAAAAATTGAAAAGAAAAATGTTTTTGTCAATTAAAAAGAAAGAGATCACTTTTCACTATGTAACTTAAATATTTATATGCTTTAAAAAGAAACTAAAGCAGGAAATGACCACAGACTCACCTAGACGAGAACTCTTAACCTTTAGTGTGCATGGCAGGGACCTTAGGCCAGAGGTGACTTCTTACTGAACAGCCTCCAGACTTAGCTATGACATTCAACCCACAGAGTTTGAGGGGAAAAGACTTCAGTGCTCTATCACTAGGAATGTTTAACAGTGAAACAACTAGAAAATAAACAGATCCACTGCCAATGATACTAGGATTTGAACCTTCAGCCTACTGAGTGACAGCACAAGACCTTGACCATTAGGCCAGAAATGACTCTGTTCTGCCCTTCCTCCAAACCTAACTATAACATTTGTACCAAACATCTTGCTAGTCTGACTCTTTGAAGTAATTGCAGGTGGAGACCATTGCAATCTCTCTCTCTTCCATCCCATTATGGGATAGAAGAGAGAGAGAGAGAGTGACAGGACAGAGGGGAGCATCAAGGGCCCCACATTCCTAGCCGACTCCGCACATCCTTCAGGAGCTAGCATTGTTCCCACAAGCAGGGAGCTGCTTTGAATAGCAGTTCCCTGCTTGTTGGGACAATGTTTTCATCCATTTCCCTGCACACATAATTGTGTGCAGGGAAACAGATGAAAACTTTGCATTCTACAAGTGAGAGCTGTTTTACAGCTCTCACTTCCAGAAAGTGAAGTGTTTGCTCTGACTTGGTGGGAGTTGTCAAATCTCTTGACAAGTCAGAGCAAACAGCTATGTTCCAGGGGTGGGCACCCTGGGACATAGCAGGAGCAGGACCTGGGGATGGTGGTCCCCAGGGCCATCTTTGACTCTTCAAGAGGGGACCCATGGCCCCCTCCAATGATTCAATTAGCCCCCGGGAGGTGTTGGTCCCTGGAAATAAGGATCTGAAATGGACCCCCTATTTTCTTTAAATTTAGGGTGATGTTCATGCTCTCAGGTAACAGAAAATGCAAAGGTTTTGTAAAAGTCCCTGAAATGGCAGGTTTGGTAACACTGCTGCCTTAAACAGTGTTTAAATGCTCCAGGAAGTGATTTAAACATCATTTAAAGTTTTTTTGAATACAAGGGGGAAAAGTCAGATTTGTGAAGAAAATCGATGGCCAGAGGAGCTACGAAATGCCTCAGGATGGTCAAAAATGGACCGTATTCATTTGTTGCATTGTACTAATATTTCTGACTTGGTGATGGGGATCATCACTTTTGAAGCTTAACCCCTTCGCTGCCAGGCCTTTTCCCCCTCCTGTGCCGGGCCTTTTTTTGCCTATTTGGGGCAGTTCGCGCTTAGGCCCTCATAACTTTTTGTCCACATAAGCTAACCAAGCCAAATTTGCGTCCTTTTTTTCCAACATCCTAGGGATTCTAGAGGTACCCAGACTTTGTGGGTTCCCCTGAAGGAGGCCAAGAAATTGGCCAAAATACAGTGAAAATGTCATTTTTTTCAAAAAAATTGGAAAAAGTGGCTGCAGAAGAAGGCTTGTGGTTTTTCCCCTGAAAATGGCATCAACAAAGGGTTTGCAGTGCTAAACTCAGCAGCTTCCCAGCTTTCAGGAACAGGCAGACTTGAATCAGAAAAGCCAATTTTTCAACACAATTTTGGTATTTTACTGGGGCATACCCCATTTGTGCAATTTTTTGTGCTTTCAGCCTCCTTCCAGTCAGTGACAGGAATGGTCATGAAACCAATGCTGGATCCCAGAAACCTAAACATTTCTGAAAAGTAGACAAAATTCTGAATTCAGCAAGGGGTCATTTGTGTAGTTCCTACAAGGGTTTCCTACAGAAAATAACAGCTGAAAAAGAAAAATATTGAAATTGAGGTGAAAAAACCATCAATTTTTCTCTACGTTTTACTCTGTAACTTTTCCCTGCAATGTCAGATTATCGAAAGCAATATACCGTTACGTCTGCTGGACTCCTCTGGTTGCGGGGATATATAGGGTTTGTAGGGTCATCAAGAACCCGAGGAACCCAGAGCCAATACATGAGCTGCACCCTGCAGTGCGTTTTCATTCTATACCGGGTATACAGCAATTCATTTGCTGAAATATAAGGAGTAAAAAATTGCTATCAAGAAAACCTTTGCATTTCCAAAAAGGGCACAAGATAAGGTGTTGAGGAGCAGTGGTTATTTGCACATCTCTGAATTCCGGGGTGACCATAGTAGCACGTGAATTACAGGGAATTTCTCAAATAGATGTCTTTTTTACACACACTCCTATATTTGGAAGGAAAAAATGTAGAGAAAGACAAGGGGCAATAGTACTTGTTTTGCTAATCTATGTTCCCCCAAGTCTCCCGATAAAAATGGTACCTCACTTGTGTGGGTAGGCCTAGCACCCGCGACAGGATATGCCCCAAAACACAACGTGGACACATCACAGAAAACAGAGCTGTTTTTAGCAAAGTGACTACCTGTAGATTTTGGCCTCTAGCTCAGCCGCCACCTAGGGAAACCTACCAAACCTGTGCATTTCTGAAAACTAGAGACCTAGGGGAATCCAAGGAGGGGTGACTTGTGTGGCTCGGACCAGGTTCTGTTACCCAGAATCCTTTGCAAACCTCAAAATTTGGCTAAAAAAACACATGTCCCTCACATTTCTGTGGCAGAAAGTTCTGGAATCTGAGAGGAGCTACAAATTTCCTTCCACCCAGCGTTCCCCCAAGTCTCCCGATAAAAATGATACCTCACTTGCGTGGGTAGGCCTAGCGCCGGCGACAGGAAACACCCCAAAGCGCAACGTGGACACATCCTAAATTTTGGGAAAAAACAGAGGTGTTTTTTGCGAAGTGCCTACCTGTAGATTTTGGCCTCTAGCTCAGCCGGCACCTAGGGAAACCTACCAAACCTGTGCATTTCTGAAAACTAGAGACCTAGGGGAATCCAAGGAGGGGTGACTTGCGGGGCTCGGACCAGGTTCTGTTACCCAGAATCCTTTGCAAACCTCAAAATTTGGCTAAAAATACACATGTTACTCACATTTCTGTGGCAGAAAGTTCTGGAATCTGAGAGGAGCCACAAATTTCCTTCTACCCAGCGTTCCCCCAAGTCTCCCGATAAAAATGATACCTCACTTGCGTGGGTAGGCCTAGCGCCGGCGACAGGAAACACCCCAAAGCGCAACGTGGACACATCCTAAATTTTGGAAAAAAACAGAGGTGTTTTTTGCGAAGTGCCTACCTGTAGATTTTGGCCTCTAGCTCAGCCGGCACCTAGGGAAACCTACCAAACCTGTGCATTTCTGAAAACTAGAGACCTAGGGGAATCCAAGGAGGGGTGACTTGCGGGGCTTGGACCAGGTTCTGTTACCCAGAATCCTTTGCAAACCTCAAAATTTGGCTAAAAAAACACATGTCCCTCACATTTCTGTGGCAGAAAGTTCTGGAATCTGAGAGGAGCTACAAATTTCCTTCCACCCAGCATTCCCCCCAAGTCTCCCGATAAAAATGATACCTCACTTGCGTGGGTAGGCCTAGCGCCGGCGACAGGAAACACCCCAAAGCGCAACGTGGGACACATCCTAAATTTTGGAAAAAAACAGAGGTGTTTTTTGCGAAGTGCCTACCTGTAGATTTTGGCCTCTAGCTCAGCCGGCACCTAGGGAAACCTACCAAACCTGTGCATTTCTGAAAACTAGAGACCTAGGGAAATCCAAGGAGGGGTGACTTGCGGGGCTCGGACCAGGTTCTGTTACCCAGAATCCTTTGCAAACCTCAAAATTTGGCTAAAAATACACATGTTACTCACATTTCTGTGGCAGAAAGTTCTGGAATCTGAGAGGAGCCACAAATTTCCTTCTACCCAGCGTTCCCCCAAGTCTCCCGATAAAAATGATACCTCACTTGTGTGGGTAGGACTAGCGCCCACGAAAGGAAAGGGCCCAAAACACAACGTGGACACATCACATTTTTTTATAAAAAGCAGTGCCTACCTGTGGATTTTGGCCTGTAGCTCAGTCGACACCTGAGGAAACCTAGCAAACTAGTGCATTTTTGAAAACTAGAAACCCAGGGGAATCCAAGATGGGGTGACTTGCGGGGCTCTGACCAGGTTATGTTACCCAGAATCCTTTGCAAACATCAAAATTTGGCCCAAAAAACACTTTTTCCTCTCATTTCGGTGACAGAAAGTTCTGGAATCTGAGAGGAGCCACAAATTTCCTTCCACCCAGCGTTCCCCTAAGTCTCTCGATAAAAATGGTACATCACTTCTGTGGGTAGGCCTAGCGCCCACAAAAGGAAATGGCCCAAAACACAACGTGGACACAACATATTTTTTCACAGAAAACAGAGGTGTTTTTTGCAAGGTGCCTACCTGTGGTGTTTGGCCTGTAGCTCATCCGGCCCCAGGGGGGGGGGGGGCAGAAATGCCCTAAAATAAATTTGCCGCCCCAACCCCCACCCCCCCCCCCCGGGAGCGACCCTTGCCTACGGGGTCGCTCCCCCTGCGTGACATTGGCGCCAAAAAAACAAATCCCCGGTGCCTAGTGGTTTTCTGCCCCCTTGGGGGCAGATTGACCTAAAATTGGCCAATCTGCCCCCAGGGGTGCAGAAATGGTCTAAATACAATTTGCCCCCCCAGGGGAGGGACCCTTGCCTGATGGGTCGCTCCCCATCTCTAAAAAAAGAAACAACAAAAAAAAAAAAACACAAAAAAAAATTGCCCTGGTGCCTAGAGTGTTCTGCCCCCCCCCCCCCCGGGGGCAGTTCGGCCTAATAATAGGCCGATCTGTCCCCCGGGGGGGCAGAAATGGCCTAAAATAAATTTGCCCCCCCAACCCCCATCCCCCCCCCCCGGGAGCGACCCTTGCCTACGGGGTCGCTCCCCCTGCGTGACATTGGCGCCAAAAAACAAATCCCCGGAGCCTAGTGGTTTCTGCCCCCTTGGGGGCAGATTGACCTAAAATTGGCCAATCTGCCCCCAGGGGGGGCAGAAATGGTCTAAATACAATTTGCCCTCCCAGGGGAGCGACCCTTGCCTGATGGGTCGCTCCCCATCTCTAAAAAAAGAAACAACAAAAAAAAAACACACAAAAAAAAAATTGCCCTGGCGCCTAGAGTGTTCTGCCCCCCCCCCCCCCCCGGGGGGCAGTTCGGCCTAATAATAGGCCAATCTGTCCCCCGGGGGGGCAGAAATGGCCTAAAATAAATTTGCCCCCCCAACCTCCCCCCCCCCTCCGGGAGCGACCCTTGCCTACGGGGTCGCTCCCCCTGCGTGACATTGGTGCCCAAAAACAAATCCCCGGTGCCTAGTGGTTTCTGCCCCCTTGGGGGCAGATTGACCTAAAATTGGCCAATCTGCCCCCAGGGGGGCAGAAATGGTCTAAATACAATTTGCCCCCCCAGGGGAGCGACCCTTGCCTGATGGGTCGCTCCCCATCTCTAAAAAAAGAAACAACAAAAAAAAAAAAACACAAAAAAAAAAATTGCCCTGGCGCCTAGAGTGTTCTGCCCCCCCCCCGGGGGCAGTTCGGCCTAATAATAGGCCGATCTGTCCCCCGGGGGGGCAGAAATGGCCTAAAATAAATTTGCCCCCCCAACCCCCCCCCCCCCGGGAGCGACCCTTGCCTACGGGGTCGCTCCCCCTGCGTGACATTGGCGCCAAAAAACAAATCCCCGGTGCCTAGTGGTTTCTGCCCCCTTGGGGGCAGATTGACCTAAAATTGGCCAATCTGCCCCCAGGGGGGCAGAAATGGTCTAAATACAATGTGCCCCCCCAGGGGAGCGACCCTTGCCTGATGGGTCGCTCCCCATCTCTAAAAAAAGAAACAAAAAAAAAAAAACACACAAAAAAAAAATTGCCCTGGCGCCTAGAGTGTTCTGCCCCCCCCCCCCCCCGGGGGGCAGTTCGGCCTAATAATAGGCCGATCTGTCCCCCGGGGGGGCAAAAATGGCCTAAAATAAATTTGCCCCCCCCAACCCCCCCCCCCCCCCCCCCGGGAGCGACCCTTGCCTACGGGGTCGCTCCCCCTGCGTGACATTGGTGCCAAAAAACAAATCCCCGGTGCCTAGTGGTTTCTGCCCCCTTGGGGGCAGATTGACCTAAAATTGGCCAATCTGCCCCCAGGGGGGCAGAAATGGTGTAAATACAATTTGCCCCCCCAGGGGAGCGACCCTTGCCTGATGGGTCGCTCCCCATCTCTAAAAAAAGAAACAACAAAAAAAAAAACACAAAAAAAAAATTGCCCTGGCGCCTAGAGTGTTCTGCCCCCCCCCCCCGGGGGCAGTTCGGCCTAATAATAGGCCGATCTTCCCCCGGGGGGGCAGAAATGGCATAAAATAAATTTGCCCCCCCCAACCCCCACCCCCCCCCGGGAGCGACCCTTGCCTACGGGGTCGCTCCCCCTGCGTGACATTGGCGCCAAAAAACAAATCCCCGGTGCCTAGTGGTTTCTGCCCCCTTGGGGGCAGATTGACCTAAAATTGGCCAATCTGCCCCCAGGGGGGCAGAAATGGTCTAAATACAATTTGCCCCCCCAGGGGAGCGACCCTTGCCTGATGGGTCGCTCCCCATCTCTAAAAAAAAAAAAAGAACAAAAAAAAAAAACACAAAAAAAAAATTTGCCCTGGCGCCTAGAGGTTTCTTCCCCCCCTGGGGGCAGATCGGCCTAATAATAGGCCGACCTGCCCCCAGGGGGGGCAGAAAAAGGCCTTCCCAAAAAATTGCCCCCCCTGGGAGCGACCCTTGCCAAAGGGGTCGCTTTGTTGCGTGACATTCGCGCGCAAAAACAAACTCCCTGGTGTCTAATGGTTTCTGCCCCCCTTGGGGGCAGATTGGCCTTATCAAAATAGGCCAATCTGCCCCCCCCCCAAAAAAAAAAAGGTCCCTGGTGCCTAGAGGTTTCTGCCCCCCCTGGGGGCAGATCGGCCTAATAATAGGCCAATCTGCCCCCAGGGGGGGCAGAAAAGGCCTTCCTAAAAAAATGCCCCCCTGGGAGCGACCCTTGCCCAAGGGGTCGCTCCCTTTTGCCAATTTCAAGAAAAGAAAAAAAAATCCCTGGTGTCTAGTGGGGTTTCAAAAGCCGGATTGCAAGCAATCCGGCTTTTGAAACCTGTGAGAGACTTCAAAGGGAAGGAAATACATTTCCTTCCCTTTGAAGCCTCTCGGGGCCTCCCCCATGGGATTGAAAAAGAAATGCAAAAGCATTTCTTTTTCAATCGCGCTGGAAGCTCTGCTTCCAGCGCGATGGGGGAGACCCTGTGACTAATCAGCGCGCGCTGACGTCACAGGGGGGGTCGGGGGTGGGAGGGGGAAGGGCTTCCCCTTCCATCCCTGACTTGGGGGGGTGGGGGGGAACCCCACAGAGGGAGCGAGAGCGCTCCCTCTGGGCTCTGTGCACAGGACGTAATGGTTACGTCCTGGGCACAGCAGCACTGTGCCTCAGGACGTAACCATTACGTCCTGGGCACAGAAGGGGTTAAATAAGCATGTTTAGAGTCATATTAATGCCCTCAAGGGGCAGGAAATGCAAAGGTTTGAGGTTTTGTAAAAGCCAATGAAAATGGCCCATTTGGTAACAGAGAGGCTTTAAACTGTGTTAGAACGCTGCAGAAAGTGGTTTAAACATCATTTGAATTAATTTTGAATACAAGTGAAAAAGTCAGATTTGTGATGAAAATCAATGGCTTGCCGAGCAACAAAATGCCTCAGGAAGGTCAAAAATAGAATGTTTCTAATTGTTGCATTGTTTTAATATTTCTGACTTCTTGATGTGGAACGTCACTTATGAAGATTAAATAAGCTTTGGTGGCGGTCCCAGGGGACACGGTGGGGCTGCACAGCCTCCCATGCATTCATTTTAAGTAAAACAGGGATGTGGGGGGGGGGCTGCGTGGCACCCCCGCATTCATTTTGGATATATCCCTGTGGAGTTGGTGGTCCCGAGGATGCAGAGAACTGCATGGCCTCCCACATGTTGTTAAAGATTAGCCCCAGAGAGGTGGTGGCCCCCTGGACTGCAGTGGGGCCATGCGGACCCCGCATTCATAATAAATAAAGCCCTGGGGAGGTGGTGGTCCCTGGGCCATTAAAATGCCCTATGGGGGGGGGGCATGACCACTTTCTTCATTTTAAACATGCCCCTGGGGCCCGGGAGCCTGCGCTTGTTTTATTTTTTTACATTTGCTGCAAATTCATGGATTTGCCACTAATTTGGGGCAATTTTTTTTTTTTTAAGTGTTTTTTTTTACGGTAGGGGGGACCGTATGAATCAGTACCAGAGCTAAGGGTCCAGGGTGTCCCTACCCTGGGACCTTTTCTTTTTTAATACCAAGGTGGCTGCCAACACTTTCTAGTTTGAAGCATTGGCAGACAATCAGAGCTCTGCAGCTCAATGCACGAGCTGTTTTTATTTGCAAAGTCGTCCGGAATGATCCGCAGCCCTAGATATAGAAATGTATTTTCCCGTTATTATCTCAAAAACTGCTGAACAGACTTACACTAAATTACCAAAAGCACAATCTGCATACAGACAGCTAGCTTTCTGATAAATTTGGTGAAATTCTGTCCAGCAATTCTGGCTGTAGTCTTGTTCGAAGGTCCTATGGGAATTAACATGGGAAAAGCAACTTTTTTGACCCCCTTTTTCTCAGCCCCCACTAGATGGATCACCACCAAACTTTGAATGTGGAACAAGAATCACTGGCACACTTCTTTTTAGAAAATTGTGTGAAAATTCGTCAAACGGTGCCAAAGATATAGGCAAGTCAAATAACGTTTTCTCTTTGGAAACATGGTCCCAACTATAACTACCTAGTGATGACTGTCACTAGGTAATATATATATATATATATATATATATATATATATATATATATATATATATATATATATACATATTTAGAAGTGTAGATATGTCTATATACATGTGTTTGTTAATTTCAGCTATATGTTAAAGAAAGACCTAACCATGACAAAGTTAGATTTCCTTCAACCTTTGTCCTCTGTTTCAGAATCATCCCAAACCTTCATGACTACTATTAACTCCCAAACATCCTTTTCAAACTTTCTCCTCCTTTTTAACCAATTCATCCAGGTTACCAGTTGTCCTGATGTGTAACTAAGCATCTGATGCTAATTTTTTTTCAGAAATATGTCTATGTGTGAATTTATCCATTTATGATGCTTTGCACCTACCAGCATTAGAAAGCTGAACAATTGAAAAGGGTATAATACAATTTGTGAGAGAGGGGTCAGATGTAGTAATGCAGGAGGATGGATGGGGTAAGGATACGCGGCCAGAAGAAGGTGGAGGAGCAGGGTCGCTGCACTCGCTTTAGGGTGAGAGAAGCAGGCCTGCCAACTCACACCGTGCCACTGTGTGACACACGATATTGACTCCCCTTACATGGTCTCCCTGTGAGGAGCCAGTATCACTTCGGACAGGATAAACAAGCTGAAAACAGTGGTTTTCAGTTCGTTTTCGAAGGCTTTTAACTGCCGATGTCCATTAATGGATGTGAAAACACCCCAGGGCATCGGCATCAGCACTAGCAAGCTTATTTTTTTTTTTTTTGTAGGTGGGGGCTTGGGGCCGGGGTGGGGGCAAAAGTGCCTCTTAGGTGGTTCTCGGCACTAGGCCTTACCCCCTCCAAAGCCCCGCCCCCCTCCCACACTGTGAGGTTTTTGGTGAAGTTTGTAAGTTTGGAGAAGGTGATCTGACACAAAGTGGCGGGGAAAGGGTGAGTTATATTCAGGGAGGCTTGTTTTATGATCGTTATCTAAGGCTCTGGTGATCGGAATTATAAATTCGTGGGCGACGCTGTGGGCAGAGCACACATTTCCTGCTACTTCACGGTGTTGTGTGTTACTTCCCTCAACTTCGCATCAAGCAGACGATTTATTGCTCAAAAGAATATTTGCTGGCCTGAGTTTTTTGCAGGTGTCCTTCAAAAATGACTGAATTGATTTTCACCTGCTTTATTTTTAAAATCTATTATTGTTCAGGATGTTCAGAGTGTGCAAAGTTTAAGAAACTTTGCATAATTACATTAGTCTATCATTCTCTTCTTCGCGCATCAATGTCGTATGTTCCATATGGAAACTTCCACAGCATCGCTGTCAAAGATTACACAGCTGAAACTTTGCAATATCTTTAAGTAGTCAAAATAAGAGAGGAATGATTATAGTTGCATTCCTACACTGTCTCCCTGTGATTTCAAAGACAAGTCTGCCTGTCAGCGTCCGAGAAAAAGACAAGTCTGCCTGTCAGCTTTCGAGAAAAAAAACGAGGCAAGGTAGACAACTCAGGGCAATGCGAGTGGCTGCAGCGGCCCGTCGACGTTTCCTTTGCTTGAGCATAAACAGCATTTAGTAAAAACCTAAATATGACGGAATACCCCTCAGGCGGAATTTCATTTAGGTGGCTTGTCTGTGAGCCCACTGGAGTAGTATTAATCTCTTGGAATAGCCGTGGATTATAGACAATGGACATATTGTTTTCTGGCATCCGTGTGGGATCCATAAAATAAATCCTGCATTTTTAGGTCTGTCTAAACATCGTATCATTCTGCCTGGCATACTGTTACCCTATAGATATATATATATATATATATATATATATATATATATAGATATATATAGAGTGTGGCTTTTGCTCCACTCAAACGCACCTCATGCTGTTGCCTTTATGGCGTGTCATTGCTCCTTCTAGGAAGTGCTCCTATTACACGGCATGAGGAACTGAAGTCTTGAGGGATCGGAATAGTACACTCATTCCTTACACTGTCTGTAACATTAGTTTTTTTTTCTCCTACATGTGTTATGTACATGCATCATTTTCGCTATTTCTCTTTTTCTCAGCAAGTCAAAGTCAATAGGGTAAGCTTTAATATGATGAATAGCTTTTGAGCATGCAAAGGGAGTAAACAGCATTTGTGAATGCCTGTGTTTAAACATTTAAACCTGGCACATTAAAGCTGGACCTGTTGGCTTTGCAAATGCTTGTTTGCAATGTCCTCATTAAAGAGAAATATTCACTGTTTTTTATTATTTTTGCAGCTTTAAGACTTTTTATATGACTGTGCTAGCCCCACTTAACTCAGTCTGCTGAAATAAGAAGCCATTTGTTATTTAAGTTTTCGAGAAGTGTGCAGCCATATTGGTGTGGGACAAAAGGCCTTACTATTCCATCATTCCTCTCTCAGATCATGCATTGCTTTCTCCTAAATGCCTGAGCAGTTCTTTGAATGTACAGGAGGCTTCCGGTGATGAGTACTGGCATTTAGTTCTTTTAAATTGAGTGCGCAAGCATTTATCATCCAGTGGTATCTGCTGGGAGGGTAAGTCCCATGGCACTGGAATGCATGCTTTCTTGCCCTGTGTCATTGTTTTCACTTTATCTCTACAGAGCCTGACATTCATATACGCCCATTTTGAGGCCTTCCTGGTATATGGACCGAGACTCCTGAGTTGCTCTCTTATGTCAGGGTGGGCACCCAATTTGCCCCATCTTGGAGAGAAAGTAGCTAACGATTACCCTACTGTGCTAGATCAAGAAAGCAAACTCTAGTTTCCATTGCCATGACCTAGGTAGGGTGGGTAACCATCACTATGACCTGTTAGATGAACGGCAGATGGGTATTCAGAAAAAAGGTATCAGAGTACAGAGTCAGCCGAATCTCCAACGGCAGAACCCTGTAGCTCATTCCCAAGCCATGTGGGGCATTCATCATTTGCTTCCAATGAGGGCCTACATGTGGAAAAGAACATAGCAGGGAGTCCTGTTGGTCTATGAAAGCATGCCTGCTTTAAATAAGCTGTTCCCAGCCCAGCTGCCTGAGGACCTGTGAGACTTATTGTGAGGTCTACACAGACCCTAGAGAAGAGGGTGTCCACCTGGAGATGAGGAGGAAAAATACCCCCAAATATACTTGCATGGCCCAGGGACCAAAGTAAAGGTACATGCCAACAGCCCTTGTACTGTGAACTGACCTCACAAATCCAGGTCCTGGACTGGAGAAAGTGAATGGTAACTAAGAGAGACCCACTAGGAGCATGTGACTGCTCAACTGTCTCAAGTTAGAAACTGAGCTTCCCAGTTTTAATTTTGACTACCAGGTCTATGAGCTATTTTCCAGGAACATTAACCCAGTACTCACATGCACCACTGAATCACATTGCCATAGATATTAACATTATAGGGAAATCTAACAATTGGCGTGTAGGTACTACAATAATATTTACTCTCAAATCTCTGGCTAAACCATTATGATTTTGATTGATATTCCTCCTTTTTGTGTAGGGTATTGATTTTTTTTGTCTACTATAGTCGTTTTCCGTTTACAAATGTATAGCACTAGCACACACCGAACATTGAATTATTGAGGGGCATTGCTGTGTTTTATGGCGTTCTAACCCACACCACTTCATCGAGTAAACCTTGCATGGTCTGCCTCTCAATCTTGAGAGTTAAGTGCTAAAATGGAGCACTTGCTGATCAAGTTTGGTGGAGGCAGGAAGCCAGTGGTAAACAACTCTTGTTCTCTGAGCTGGAGCCCAGTAACCTCTTTTTGTCATAGGGCAAATAGTGCATTTTCAAACAAATTTGAGAAAGCAAGATGGTCAATAAACCAATTATGAAAGTGTAGCTATGACATCAATAAAGAGATTTCATATTACAATGGCGTAGGTAGCTGCTTACTCAGTATATCCACATAGCTGTTAGTTTATCTGACATGGCTGCCCATTTCTCTTTGTCCTAGGTCATCTTGAGCCCCAGCCTCTATCCTCACTCCTGACAGTCCCTTCTGTTTTTGTGCTCTCCCTTATCTCCACCTAGTTATCAGCCAGTCAACCCCTGGTGCTGCCTGTGCTCCCTCGGTTCTAGCACATAGCTTTCCTGTTCTCTCCCCTCCGCTCCCCTCCCCATGCTCTCTCCCCTACTCTGGACTGCACCAGAAGTCTCCTGTGCTATCTTTTGGCACCTTTACATTACTTGTGTGCTCTTTCCTCCTGACGTGCTCCCTCTCTGGATCATCAGCCTCCTATGGTATCCTTCGACTCCACTGCTTTAGTCCTTCAATCCCTCCTCCCTGTACTCTTGCTTTTTCACTGCAACCCCAGCCTCCTGTGCAATATCGGATCCAGAACATTACAGTAAGTGAATTCTCCAGATCATTCTAAAATACTCTGTACACAATAAAAGTACACAAACTCTTGTACATGCAAAGAACTATCCAGAGAACTGCCAATCCGACAAACCTGCTGAACCATTTTACAGTAACATAACGGATCCGTACTATTCTGAAAATCCTCTGCTCATAACTCCCTTACTCAACACAGGTGTTGGAATTCAGTTTATCTTCACGTCTTTGCAATCACGGGGTTTCCACTGACAATCGACTAAGCCTTCAAACTATTTCAGATGGAATGAACACCTTGCAAGGAATTTAGAGGATGATTATAGCCCAAGAATTCATTTTCACAGCCATGGAGCTGTGTATGGATGAGGTTATTCCGCCAAGCATTTACCCTTCTTGGGTAAGTAAAAGGAGTACGATTCAGCTGATCAACGTATGTTGATTAGAGCGCCACCACATAGGTGCCTAAAATATGCACAATAATGTGTACTGAATACACGCATAATATATATTCTACACAGTCAACAAACTCACAAACTTTAACTTGTGTGGAAGAAGCAAAGCAGACTTATCAAATCAATGTGTTCAGCATACTGTTACCATACTAGCAGCGGCCTATCTCTGTTTGTGCTGCTCAAAAAGGGGAGAGATAGCCTCCTCCATCCCCTCCCCTGCATCACAGGCTGCACATACAGCAGAGGCCCCTAGAAACTCTGCACTGCTTCTATAAGCCAATCCAGACATGGCTCCTGCTGTTATAGCCGCGCCTGGATTGGCTGGGGCGGACAACCTCAGTGCTCATTACTGAGCCTGGGGGCTACAGCTTTCAGTCACCCCCGGCTCTAGTATGAGCAGGTAGAGAGACACTGAATGGTCTCTAGTGCGCAAGTCTGGCCGGCCGGAGAGAGCCAGCAGTCCAACCCGACATGCGCACTTGGGCCACAGGCGTGCTGGCTACTAACTACGGTGTCTGTCAATATTAGGCCTGACTCTTCAGGCCCGCACTGGATACTTCAGGACCTGCTTCAACCTGAAAACACTAAAATACAGAATGCAAAACAAGTACTTTACACCATCCTAATTTGTGGGCCAGGGTGGATCAAAATAATACTAGGGCAACGCCCCAATGCCTTAATGGAGTCACCGCCCCAGCAGTTACTGGCTAAAAGAATGAAGTTCAGTGAGGCAAAAAATTAGTTTATTGACAGGCCTGTTGTTTGTACTGGCCCATGCTCGACCTGAATAATGCGGGAAAAGTAGTATTTGCATATGCAGCTGGCTCTGTGTACTTCTATGACCTCAAATTGGAGTTCAAGCTGTGGAAATTCTACCAGTATGGTGGCTGATCTGCAGTACTAAGTTTAGTGTTAGAGGTGGGAGCTAAGAAAGGAGAATTAAATTGTTGTTAGGAAAACAGTGAACATCCACAAATTATTAGCTTTGTAGGTATTAACTTTACCCTAATGTGTTTGACATGAAAATTACACAATAGAAATAAGTGTCTGCAAAAGCAGATGTAAAGTCTTGATTGTGAGTACCCTAGAGAACTGTTTCCTCTTTGTATGTCTAAAAAAATCTGATGGCCTGGTCAACAGAATTTATTGGACACAAGAACTAGCACCTTTAGCAAGTTTTCCCCTAACAATAAAAATGACTTGAGCATTTGGGCACTTTCCACACCAAAGTACCATGCCCAAATAGTGACACATTTTTCAAATGTTACATTTTGGCACGTTTGATCGCAAAAAGTGATTCAGGGAGTGCAGAGTTTATGGTAGCCTGTAATTACCAGTTTTAGAAAACTTTTCACATATTTGCTATTATTATATTTGCAGCACAAAATGGTGCTTGCACAATGAATGGTGAACACTGGAACGTTCATAAACGAGGCCTAATTGTGTAATTAGGTACAAAGAATACCCAAACCATGACATTTTTATTAAGTTTAAAGGGTTCTTTGCTTAAAAAGAAATATTATCCAGGTGGAGGAAATCACAAAAAATATTAAAGTGCATATGAACTACAGAATTAACCATAAATTTGGATTCAATGAAAAACAACAAAGGTCAAAGGGATATTATAGTTGGGCAAAAAGGACAATGTTTTAAATGAGCAAAAACAAAACCACTGAACTTCTCCAGTGATAATTAGCTCAAGTAATTATAACTCATACCTCCACCATGCACAGTGTTATCAGTGGTGTAATGTAGATGGTATTAGGGTGTTATCAACACAGTCATAGGACATGTCATGAGTGAAGTTATATGTGAGGGTTAAACCAGTTCATGGTGGGGGCACAGGTTATTGTTAGTTCAGGTCATGAGCTATGGTTACTAGAGATAACTATAACTGGTGAATTTCAATGTTATTGTTAATTTAAAATAGAATGTTTTCATTTACATTTTTACCCAATTTTAGCGTCATTTTAACCTGTGTGTTTTTTCTGTCAGTTTCTAAGGTTTTTGGAAAGTAAAACCTTACAATTCCTAACCACACCTTCACTTTCACCTTCAATTTTTTCAGTGATTTTCTTTTTTTTAAGTAAAGTAAGATGTCCATCTCCGTGCATACCCCAAGGTTAGGTGCATAACCCCCTTTTTAAATTTTTTGAAGTTCTGTGGATCTGAGGATCCAGCGTGACACCCAGTGTCACACCCGTGGGGCTTCACTCTGTATCTGAAGAACAGGAGTGAAGCCCCAGGGGTGTCGTGCCAGACATTGCTCTGGATTCATGGATCCACAGAACTCCAAATATTTTTTTTTTTTAACTGTGACCCCCGAGAAGGTCCATTGGCAAGGTACCCCCGCAGGCCCCCTTTTATCTTATTCTGTTTAATTAGGTTTAGTACCCTGGACCGAGTCTCATGTCCTAAGATGGCAGCCAAAACTTTTCCTTCAGATTGTGGCCAGTCAATCACAGTGAGTAGCTGAGATCGTGGATCTGCCACTGATCTTCCGCAGTGTGAAATACACAAAGTTTTTGAGCCTTAATTTCTCAAAAACTACAGAATGGATTTACACCAAATCACAAAAAGCACCCTTTCTTGACTAAACTGTAACTCTCTCCCAAATTTGACATATATTTGTTCAGCTGTTTGGGCAGGTACCGTGTCTAAATTTCCTATGGAAAAATGATTGGAGAAAGCACTTTTTTGAGATCCCCCCTTTTTCTCAGCTCCCGCTTTATGGATCACCCTGAAACCTTCCAGGGGGAGCTAAGGTGGAAGAACATTTTGTTTGGAAAGTTTCATGAAGACTTATGAAACAGTGCCAAAGTTATAAGAAGACAGAAGAATGCTTTTCCCATGAAAACACAATCCTAACTAGAACAACCCAATGTTTAGTTGAGGAGGGCGCAAACCATTCTCAAGCAACAACCACAATCCCTTTCAGGGTGAACCATAAAAAGTCACTAAATTAACCTGTTCTTAACCTTCTAGTACCTTGGCACAAAAGTAGCTAGGCTTAACAATGGGGTAAAGTATTTATGCAACACTTGTATAGAAAGGAAGTAAAAATGTAAAAAATATAAAACAAGGAAAAATCCTACACCATTTTAGAAAAGGAGAGTAAAATGTAACAAATTATTTGGAACCAAAATGACAAAAATTACCAATCAGTAGAACCGTAGTTATGAATAAAAACATTTTTAGTAAAAACTAGTGCCTAAAAGATCAAAGTGTGCAGCCTAGTGCTGCTCCATGACCCATACCCTCATCCTATACGATCTGCTTGAATATCTGTCCAAAAAGCAATACAAATCACACCCCATGAGCTGGCTGACTCGACCGTGGTACGGGGATCACTCTCTCGAACTCGCGGAGGACTGGAGGCAGAGATGCGGGGGTGAGGCCTCCTGGGCCGTGGTGCTTGCGGGCTAGCCCGCTGTGGGCTCTCTCTGTGCTCTCAGTTGGGTCACTCTCGCCGCCGGAGAGCAGAAGCGCCTGGGGGCTACGAGGAACAGCAGGATTGAGGCCTGTTGTGCCTGGGGGCACAGAAGGCAGACGCAGGTGTGCAGGCCTGGAAGTGGGCTTGTACGCTGGACTGAGGCAGCATGCCAGTGACTCGTGTGCCCTCCTGTGGCCTCTGGGGGTGGCAGCAAGAGCGACCCAACTGAGAGCACACAGAGAGAGGATGAGGAAGCCTGGGGTGCCCCCAGTGAAAAGGTGAGCGGAACGTCCTGGGGTCCCGGATAAGGATCCCAGATGCGCGGAGGACTGGAGGTGGGGAAGCAGCGGTGAGGCGGTGGACAGCGAGCCGCCGGAGAGCGGAAGCTCCTGGGGTCTATGGGGAACAGCAGGGTCAAAGCCATTGGACCTGGGGGCTTTGAAAACAGTTGCAGGCATGCAGGCCTGGAAGAGGGCCTATACGTTGGACTGAGGCAGCGCACCGGTGACCTTGTGTGCCCTCCCTGTGGTCTCCGGATGTGGCGGCGAGAGTGATCCAACTGAAAGCAGAAAGAGAGGAGACGAGGAGGCCTGAGGCGCTTCTCAGTGAAGAGGTGAGCGAAACACCCTGGGGGCCTGAATAAGGAGTAGTAGCAGGAAGAAGGCTGTCTGAGGCCTGGTAAGCCGGCGGAGGGAGCTCCTGGGGAGGTGGTGCACCACGCCAAGGAGCTGAGCTGATACTTTGGAAGTTGCTGAAGCCCTTCCTTCTTGTCTTCGGCGCTTACAGACCCCGGGGCCAGGAATTGAGAGTGGAGAGGCGAGGAGACCTAGTGCGGACCCAGCATCTCACATGCCATCACAATGGTACGAGACAAGACAACGGGCACACCAGCACGACAACAACAACAAAAAAATTGACAAATACGCCAAGCAAAAAGTTCCCAGGAATGAAGCGGGAGCAGCGGGAGGGGCCTCTGAGCTGGAGGGTGCTGCCCAGATGGTGACTCTCTTGCAGCCCATTGGGGACTTGAAGGTCACTATGGAAGGAAAAATGGGGGAATTGAAGGTAGATTTGGCCTTCATGAGACAGGATCTCTGAAACACCACGCACAGGGTAACAGAGATGGAGGGATGCCTATAGGAGACGGAAGATACAGTCAAATCGCAGGGGGAATGACTGGCGCAAACGTAGAGGTTGCTAAACCGACTAGAGGTGAAGGCAGAAGATGCAGAAGGGAGATCCAGAAGGAACAACCTGTGAGTAGAGGGAATTCATGAGAGTGCGGAAGGCTCTACACCCACCAAGTTCATATGGGATTGGTGGATGAGCTGGGTCCCCAGGGATTAAGTCTCGACATGTTTCATAGTAGAGCATGCACATAGGGCACTGACGGCTAGACATCCAGTGGGCGCCCCGGCAAAGCCATTCATAGTACAGTTATTTAACTACACTGACAGAGACACAGTCCTCAGAGAGACAAGAAGAGTGAAACACCTGACTTGCCAGTCCAGTACGGTCATGATTTTTCTGGACTACACTCTAAAAGTGCAGCGGCAGTACCGTTCCTTCCTACAGGCTAAAGCCAAGTTATAAGCGATGGGGCTTAAATACATGCTTCTGTTTCTGGCAAGAATCAAAATAATTTACTTGGACAAAACTCTTTTCTTTGATACACCGGAAGCAGTCTGGCACTAGATCGAAGAACGACCACACAAGACGCTACTTTCAGAGACCACTACCTAAGATGAAGGCCCTATGGCACCGGGCGGGAATGGCGCAGAGCACTTAGACAGCGGTCATGGAGGAAGGGGCCCCGCCCTAGTTCGCTGGGCCATAGGGCGGTCAGAGAAAAGAAGGATAAGGCTACATCTCCAGCGAGTCTGGGGTCCTCGACTGCTGAACTGAGTCTGACAGAGAGGTCTCTGCCGACTGCATGGCAGTATGACTCATCATTTCATGGATGGTGACTAGAGAATAAGTATGCAGACTTGGGGATACAAGGGGGAAATTGGGGGACAAACGGCAGATGGCTAATTTTCCTGTTGGGTGGGTTCAGTTCTGTGGGGAAGGGTGCAGGGAGTGCTGCAGGTCACAGTTTAGCCCGGTTGGCTAGGTCCCTTGACACAACACAACAAGTACTTCTAGTTTGGGAAATATGGGATGGGATTTGGGACAGGGGGAGGGGAGCAGAGGGTGGGAGCTTTGGTTTTGCTTTTACAAGTTCATAAGCAGCAGGCAACATAACAGAAGAGAACACACCACAGGACGGCGTGGATGGAGCTCAGAATTGTCTCTATATGATAGACACCAATGAGATGGAGAGCACTGAAATAACTTCCCTCAGGGTGGACATACTGTCTTGGAATGTGAATGGAATCCTGGACAAAGTCAAAAGAGGAGTGGTCCTCCGCTTGCCCTTGAAAACTGAGGCAGACTTTGTACTTCTCCAAGAAACGCATTTAATGGGCAATCATTGTCCTTTTTTTTCTCAGCAGAGGATACTTGCAGGCTAACCATGCAGGGCTTCACAGGGGTTCCAGGGGAACAGGAACACTGATTAGAAAACGTACTCCACTGCTAGTCACACGCACCTGGACAGATGGCATGGGTCGGTATGTGGCGTCTACTGGGACTCTTCATGGTCAGCCCATATCAATTATAAGCATCTATGCCCCACCCTCACTCACCATGGGATTCCTGGCTCAGTTCGGAGGGCTGCTTAAAGATATGCTGGAGGCCTTATGGGTTCTGGGAGGAGACTTAAATGGGGTATGTGACCTTCATATGGACCGATCCCAAACTGGGGCAGGGGGGAGTGGGTCCAAGCTGTTGGCAACCTTTATTTGTAATCTGAGTCTTGTAGATATATGGAGGGTACAACGTCCAACCGAGAGAAATTATACCTTCTACTCAGGGGCCCACCACACTTTTTCCAGGCTGGATTACTTTCTCATGCCCGCAAAGGAGTGTCACAGGGTGGCTGAGGTGGAACACTTAGCAAGAGGATTGTCAGATCACTCCCCAATAGAGATGTGCCTAACATGGGGTGGGGGAGGGAGATGGGCTGGAAGGAGGTTTGGACATGTGGTACCTCCAGAGGAAGGCATTCAGGGACCTGTGTAGACAAAGCACTGACCGCTATTTTACCGATAATCGGGGTTCTGTGGTCTCGCGGTAGCTGGTATGGGAGCCCTGCTTGAGGGGACAGATCATTAGTTATGTGAAAGGTCACAAAGAGAAAAGTAGACAAAAGATCTGGGACCTGGAGGAGTGTATTCTGGACTTGGAGGGTCGTTTGACCTCCCCGCTTCAGGACTGCCTGAAGTAGAGTATAGTGGAGTACCGTCCATTGGAGTGGCATACAATGGAGTGACATAGACTCAAGTGTTCTAGAGTGGAGGTGCCTACAGTGTAAGAGCGTAGGGTGTAGTGGCATACAGTGGCATTGCATACAATGTAATAGCCTGCAGCGGAGTGGCATAGAGTGAAGTCTCATACAATGGAGAGGCGTGGAGTAGAGTAGAATAGCATATAGTGGAGTGGTTACAGTGGCCTGGCACATAGATATATGTGAAATATAGTAGGAATTAATATTATGGTGTGCAGGGTAACGTAAAACAGCAAATTGCACTGCCTTGCATTTCTCCAGATTTACCAATCAATGCAGGGTCACTCATGGTGGAATTGCAATGCTTTTAAAATCTGACTTAAGTATTGCATTGTCCATGTGACACCGTGCGTGATGCAAGGGTACCGCAATCCAATAATACAGCTATGCCTTAGTTATATTTTGGACATGTTTATACCGTGATAACTTTGTAGTATACTGTGGTACTTGGTGAAGATAAGTCAGCATATAATTGGGTAATGGTTGTTTCTAGAGAATGAAAAGTCAGCATTGTTTTTACTACTTTTTGGCTGAAATGCAGTACTCAAAAGCATAATCTCTGCACCATAATGTACAAGCCTGCCAAACTTCATGTAAATTGATTCAGCTTTTTTTGCGCTACGTCAAATACAATAGTCTGTGGAAAATGCATTGGCGGAAAAGGAGTATTGGAATCCCTTTTTATCTTTGCACCCCCTTAACGAGTCACCACAAAAATGTACATCATCTCCAAATGTAGAAAATGCAATAGCTCTGGAAACTTCTGTGGTGGTTCATTAAACCGGTGGGAAGTTATTAGGGAGCTAATATCCAAGTAATTCCTATCATTGGGAATACTAACTATGAAGACTGGCAATCAGATTTAATGTGATTTCTTTCTTGTTATCTTTGTTATGCATTTGCCTATTGGTTTACATAAATATGTGACCATAAATGTGTCTTTTAGTTGCTTATGTAATAATTGTGAAACTTTACATATGCAGTCTAGTTCTTTTTGGCTTCCTTGCAACTTTTGGTAGGATTGTGCTACAAATGAAGGCTAAAGTGAATGAAAGGTAATCATTGTTATTGTTCTAAAAATTGAGAATATTATTCTTGTCTAGTGGCCAATTATCATGTCCTTCAAATGGTAGTTTAAGTGGCTCACTACTGGGGCAACTTGTCTCCTATTTACAGAAGGGTACATGAGTGGAAAGGTATTAGGGAGCTAAGAAATAAGAAAGATTTTTTTGGTTTGGTTTGTCAGGCCAGTTTTATTTTGTGAGCCAGGAAGCATGCAAAGAAAACGTATGTAGATTAAAATCTATTCTATTTGTCGTGAATTTGTTTGTAAGTTTCGATTAGCATCTGACCATAAATGGGTCTTTCAGTTGTTCCTATAGTAAATATGAAACTAGATATCAGATACCATTAAGTTGTTGGCCTTTATAACTTCATAAATACTTTATAACATCACTTGCAATAGCAAAACAAATCATCTATATAGTCTATTGTACATTGCTATGAAATTTCTTTACAAGTTGTTGAGCTTTTTTGCCGCTACGGTAAATACAATAGTCTTTGTGAAATGTATTGGCTTTCTAGTGTGTTTTATGACCCCCCATTTTTTTGCACCCCTTTCAACAAATGTCACAAACAAAACTTTCAATCCACTGACAATGTAACTGTGCAACAGGTCTGCAAAGGTTTGTGGAGATTCATCAAAAGGGTGAAAAGTTATTAGGGACAAAAATCCAAGAAATACCTATTTTTCGTAAATTCAACTATCACTACAGAGTGATACCTTTCTGGCTTAAAGCGCTGTAGTAATTATGCAAAAAAAGAAAGCAGAGAACGCTGGGTAGTTCCGAACTTTATGGGAAGATCATTTCCTTTATACCCATTCAACACCAGCGACACTCTGAATCTGCTCACCTCAAATGTCTGTTTTCCTAGTAAGGTTTTTAAGCACAAGATTAGCACAGTGCCACCCATACCGAGCTAGAAAGGACAGCGTTTTTTGTCATTTCTACAGCAAATCTGTTAAGCACAGTATTAGTTAGTGCCATCCACGCTGAGCTGTAAATTTACACAAGCCTTTCACCACTTCTGGCACAATATTACAGCTTTAGATTTGTAAAATACCAGCCACAGTAACCTGGAATGGATAAAAGCAACCCCTGACATGTGTTTCGCTGTCATTACCGCGGTTCAGAGAGGTTTTGCTTTGTTCAGAACCAAGGGAACAGGCCGTATAAGTCAAAACAATACCCTTGCCAGCTGAGGGTCATAATTGATGTCATTTGAGATGTCATAGAACGTGTAATGAATGATGTGATATGTGAGGTCATAAGGGTGAACAGTGGGGCCACAAGTTACAGTAGCTCCGCTGGTGAAGTTCTGTTTTTTATTTTTAGTTTTTTTGTTCAAAATGTTGTCACTGACATATTCATCTACTGAAGCACAGATTTTTCATCAGAAATTTTACTGCAAATGTTACATTGATATTATCAATTACGTTATCAAAGATGTCATGAGTGGGGTAATTAGCAGTGCATGGCGGTGGTGCCAATTATAGTTACCTTAGGCCATGAGTTATAGTTGCTGGAGATAGCTATAATTATAACCGTTGAATTTCTATTGTTTTGTGCATTTTAAATGTGAGCCTAACTATAACGTCTCTGTAACCTTTATTTTTTTTCCAGTGAATTTCTATTTTTTTAACTCTATTTCCTAACTGTAAGGTCCCTGTAACCTTTGTTTTTTTCAGTGAATTTCTAAGGTTCTTTTAACGTAAAGTAATTTTCATTGCTATACTTTAATCCAACCACCGCTGTGCATTGCCTTAGGCTGTGCGCAGTGGTGGTAGTTTGCAGGGCCTCGCCTGCAGCCAGACTCTGTGGCCAATCCCCGTAACTACCCAATCCTGAGAGAGAGAAGAGAGAGAGATTGCGAGAGAGCGATTTAGGCTTTGATGAATGATATACTTAGAATGAGCTATTTCTGGAAAAATTGAAAAGAAAAATGTTTTTGTCAATTAAAAAGAAAGAGATCACCTTTCACTATGTAACTTAAATATTTATATGCTTTAAAAAGAAACTAAAGCAGGAAATGACCACAGACTCACCTAGACGAGAACTCTTAACCTTTAGTGTGCATGGCAGGGACCTTAGGCCAGAGGTGACTTCTTACTGAACAGCCTCCAGACTTAGCTATGACATTCAACCCACAGAGTTTGAGGGGAAAAGACTTCAGTGCTCTATCACTAGGAATGTTTAACAGTGAAACAACTAGAAAATAAACAGATCCACTGCCAAGTGATACTAGGATTTGAACCTTCAGCCTACTGAGTGACAGCACAAGACCTTGACCATTAGGCCAGAAATGACTCTGTTCTGCCCTCCCTCCAAACCTAACTATAACATTTGTACCAAACATCTTGCTAGTCTGACTCTTTGAAGTAATTGCAGGTGGAGACCATTGCAATCTCTCTCTCTTCCATCCCATTATGGGATAGAAGAGAGAGAGAGAGAGTGACAGGACAGCGGGGAGCCTCAAGGGCCACACATTCCTAGCCGACTCCGCACATCCTTCAGGAGCTAGCATTGTTCCCACAAGCAGGGAGCTGCTTTGAATAGCAGTTCCCTGCTTGTTGGGACAATGTTTTCATCCATTTCCATGCACACATAATTGTGTGCAGGGAAACAGATGAAAACTTTGCATTCTACAAGTGAGAGCTGTTTTACAGCTCTCACTTTCAGAAAGTGAAGTGTTTGCTCTGACTTGGTGGGAGTTGTCAAATCTCTTGACAAGTCAGAGCAAACAGCTATGTTCCAGGGGTGGGCACCCTGGGACATAGCAGGAGCAGGACCTGGGGATGGTGGTCCCCAGGGCCATCTTTGACTCTTCAAGAGGGGACCCATGGCCCCCTCCAATGATTCAATTAGCCCCCGGGAGGTGTTGGTCCCTGGAAATAAGGATCTGAAATGGACCCCCTATTTTCTTTAAATTTAGGGTGATGTTCATGCTCTCAGGTAACAGAAAATGCAAAGGTTTTGTAAAAGTCCCTGAAATGGCAGGTTTGGTAACACTGCTGCCTTAAACAGTGTTTAAATGCTCCAGGAAGTGATTTAAACATCATTTAAAGTTATTTTAAATACAAGGGGGAAAAGTCAGATTTGTGAAGAAAATCGATGGCCAGAGGAGCTACGAAATGCCTCAGGATGGTCAAAAATGGACCATATTCATTTGTTGCATTGTACTAATATTTCTGACTTGGTGATGGGGATCATCACTTTTGAAGCTTAAATAAGCATGTTTAGAGTCATATTAATGCCCTCAAGGGGCAGGAAATGCAGGTTTGAGGTTTTGTAAAAGCCAATGAAAATGGCCCATTTGGTAACACAGAGGCCTTAAACTGTGTTAAAACGCTGCAGAAAGTGGTTTAAACATCATTTGAATTAATTTTGAATACAAGTGAAAAAGTCAGATTTGTGATCAAAATCAATGGCTTCCCGAGCAACAAAATGCCTCAGGAAGGTCAAAAATAGAATGTTTCTAATTGTTGCATTGTTTTAATATTTCTGACTTCTTGATGTGGAACGTCACTTATGAAGATTAAATAAGCTTTGGTGGCGGTCCCAGGGGACACGGTGGGGCTGCACAGCCTCCCATGCATTCATTTTAAGTAAAACAGGGATGTGGGGGGGGGCTGCGTGGCACCCCCGCATTCATTTTGGATAAATCCCTTTGGAGTTGGTGGTCCCGAGGATGCAGAGGACTGCATGGCCTCCCACATGTTGTTAAAGATTAGCCCCAGAGAGGTGGTGGCCCCCTGGACTGCAGTGGGGCCATGCGGACCCCGCATTCATAATAAATAAAGCCCTGGGGAGGTGGTGGTCCCTGGGCCATTAAAATGCCCTATGAGGGGGGGGGGGGCATGACCACTTTCTTCATTTTAAACATGCCCCTGGGGCCCGGGAGCCTGCGCTTGTTTTATTTTTTTACATTTGCTGCAAATTCATGGATTTGCCACTAATTTGGGGCAATTTTTTTTTTTAAGTGTTTTTTTTTTACGGTAGGGGGACCATATGACCCAGTACCAGAGCTAAGGGTCCAAGGGTGTCCCTACCCTGGGACCTTTTCTTTTTGAATACCAAGGTGGCTGCCAACACTTTCTAGTTTGAAGCATTGGCAGCCAATCAGAGCTCTGCAGCTCAATGCACGAGCTGTTTTTATTTGCAAAGTCGTCCGGAATGATCCGCAGCCCTAGATATAGAAATGTATTTTCCCGTTATTATCTCAAAAACTGCTGAACGGACTTACACTAAATTACCAAAAGCACAATCTGCATACAGACAGCTAGCTTTCTGATAAATTTGGTGAAATTCTGTCCAGCAGTTCTGGCTGTAGTCTTGTTCGAAGGTCCTATGGGAATTAACATGGGAAAAGGAACTTTTTTGACCCCCTTTTTCTCAGCCCCCACTAGATGGATCACCACCAAACTTTGAATGTGCAACAAGAATCACTGGCACACTTCTTTTTAGAAAATTGTGTGAAAATTCGTCAAACGGTGCCAAAGATATAGGCAAGTCAAATAACGTTTTCTCTTTGGAAACATGGTCCCAACTATAACTACCTAGTGATGACTGTCACTAGGTAATATATATATATATATATATATATATATATACATATTTAGAAGTGTAGATATGTCTATATACATGTGTTTGTTAATTTCAGCTATATGTTAAAGAAAGACCTAACCATGACAAAGTTAGATTTCCTTCAACCTTTGTCCTCTGTTTCAGAATCATCACAAACCTTCATGACTACTATTAACTCCCAAACATCCTTTTCAAACTTTCTCCTCCTTTTTAACCAATTCATCCAGGTTACCAGTTGTCCTGATGTGTAACTAAGCATCTGATGCAAATTTTTGTTCAGAAATATGTCTATGTGTGAATTTATCCATTTATGATGGTTTGCACCTACCAGCATTAGAAAGCTGAACAATTGAAAAGGGTATAATACAATTTGTGAGAGAGGGGTCAGATGTAGTAATGCAGGAGGATGGATGGGGTAAGGATCCGCGGCCAGAAGAAGGTGGAGGAGCAGGGTCGCTGCATTCGCTTTAGGGTGAGAGAAGCAGGCCTGCCAACTCACACAGTGCCACTGTGTGACACACGATATTGACTCCCCTTACATGGTCTCCCTGTGAGGAGCCAGTATCACTTCGGACAGGATAAACAAGCTGAAAACAGTGGTTTTCAGTTCGTTTTCGAAGGCTTTTAACTGCTGATGTCCATTAATGGATGTGAAAACACCCCAGGGCATCGGCATCAGCACTAGCAAGCTTATTTTTTTTTTTTTGTAGGTGGGGGCTTGGGGCCGGGGTGGGGGCAAAAGTGCCTCTTAGGTGGTTCTCGGCACTAGGCCTTACCCCCTCCAAAGCCCCGCCCCCCTCCCACACTGTGAGGTTTTTGGTGAAGTTTGTAAGTTTGGAGAAGGTGATCTGACACAAAGTGGCGGGGAAAGGGTGAGTTATATTCAGGGAGGCTTGTTTTATGATCGTTATCTAAGGCTCTGGTGATCGGAATTATAAATTCGTGGGCGACGCTGTGGGCAGAGCACACATTTCCTGCTACTTCACGGTGTTGTGTGTTACTTCCCTCAACTTCGCATCAAGCAGACGATTTATTGCTCAAAAGAATATTTGCTGGCCTGAGTTTTTTGCAGGTGTCCTTCAAAAATCACTGAATTGATTTTCACCTGCTTTATTTTTAAAATCTATTATTGTTCAGGGTGTTCAGAGTGTGCAAAGTTTAAGAAACTTTGCATAATTACATTAGTCTATCATTCTCTTCTTCGCGCATCAATGTCGTATGTTCCATTTGGAAACCTCCACAGCATCGCTGTCAAAGATTACACAGCTGAAACTTTGCAATATCTTTAAGTAGTCAAAATAAGAGAGGAATGATTATAGTTGCATTCCTACACTGTCTCCCTGTGATTTCAAAGACAAGTCTGCCTGTCAGCGTCCGGGAAAAAGACAAGTCTGCCTGTCAGCTTTCGAGAAAAAAAACGAGGCAAGGTAGACAACTCAGGGCAATGCGAGTGGCTGCAGCGGCCCGTCGACGTTTCCTTTGCTTGAGCATAAACAGCATTTAGTAAAAACCTAAATATGACGGAATACCCCTCAGGCGGAATTTCATTTAGGTGGCTTGTCTGTGAGCCCACTGGAGTAGTATTAATCTCTTGGAATAGCCGTGGATTATAGACAATGGACATATTGTTTTCTGGCATCCGTGTGGGATCCATAAAATAAATCCTGCATTTTTAGGTCTGTCTAAACATCGTATCATTCTGCCTGGCATACTGTTACCCTATAGATATATATATATATATATATATATATATATATATATATATCTATATATATATATATATATATAGATATATATATATATATATATATATAGATATATATAGATATATATATATATATATATATAGAGTGTGGCTTTTGCTCCACTCAAACGCACCTCATGCTGTTGCCTTTATGGCGTGTCATTGCTCCTTCTAGGAAGTGCTCCTATTACACGGCATGAGGAACTGAAGTCTTGAGGGATCGGAATAGTACACTCATTCCTTACACTGTCTGTAACATTAGTTTTTTTTTCTCCTACATGTGTTATGTACATGCATCATTTTCGCTATTTCTCTTTTTCTCAGCAAGTAAAAGTCAATAGGGTAAGCTTTAATATGATGAATAGCTTTTGAGCATGCAAAGGGAGTAAACAGCATTTGTGAATGCCTGTGTTTAAACATTTAAACCTGGCACATTAAAGCTGGACCTGTTGGCTTTGCAAATGCTTGTTTGCAATGTCCTCATTAAAGAGAACTATTCACTGTTTTTTATTATTGTTGCAGCTTTAAGACTTTTTATATGACTGTGCTAGCCCCACTTAACTCAGTCTGCTAAAATAAGAAGCCATTTGTTCTTTAAGATTTCGAGAAGTGTGCAGCCATATTGGTGTGGGAAAAAAGGCCTTACTATTCCATCATTCCTCTCTCAGATCATGCATTGCTTTCTCCTAAATGCCTGAGCAGTTCTTTGAATGTACAGGCGGCTTCCGGTGATGAGTACTGGCATTTAGTTCTTTTAAATTGAGTGCGCAAGCATTTATCATCCAGTGGTATCTGCTGGGAGGGTAAGTCCCATGGCACTGGAATGCATGCTTTCTTGCCCTGTGTCATTTTTTTCACTTTATCTCTACAGAGCCTGACATTCATATAAGCCCATTTTGAGGCCTTCCTGGTATATGGACCAAGACTCCTGAGTTGCTCTATTATGTCAGGGTGGGCACCCAATTTGCCCCATCTTGGAGAGAAAGTAGCTAACGATTACCCTACTGTGCCAGATCAAGAAAGCAAAATCTAGTTCCCATTGCCATGACCTAGGTAGGGTGGGTAACCATCACTATGACCTGTTAGATGAACGGCAGATGGGTATTCAGAAAAAAGGTATCAGAGTACAGAGTCAGCCGAATCTCCAACGGCAGAACCCTGTAGCTCATTCCCAAGCCATGTGGGGCATTCATCATTTGCTTCCAATGAGGGCCTACATGTGGAAAAGAACATAGCAGGGAGTCCTGTTGGTCTATGAAAGCATGCCTGCTTTAAATAAGCTGTTCCCAGCCCAGCTGCCTGAGGACCTGTGAGACCTATTGTGAGGTCTACACAGACCCTAGAGAAGAGGGTGTCCACCTGGGGATGAGGAGGAAAAATACCCCCAAATATACTTGCATGGCCCAGGGACCAAAGTAAAGGTACATGCCAACAGCCCTTGTACTGTGAACTGACCTCACAAATCCAGGTCCTGGACTGGAGAAAGTGAATGGTAACTAAGAGAGACCCACTAGGAGCATGTGACTGCTCAACTGTCTCAAGTTAGAAACTGAGCTTCCCAGTTTTAATTTTGACTACCGGGTCTATGAGCTATTTTCCAGGAACATTAACCCAGTACTCACATGCACCACTGAATCACATTGTCATAGATATTAACATTATAGGGAAATCTAACAATTGGCGTATAGGAACTACAATAATATTTACTCTCAAAGCTCTGGCTAAACCATTATGGTTTTGATTGATATTCCTCCTTTTTGTGTAGGGTATTGATTTTTTTGTCTACTAAAGTAGTTTTCTGTTTACAAATGTATAGCACTAGCACACACCGAACATTGAATTATTGAGGGGCATTGCTGTGTTTTATGGCGTTCTAACCCACACCACTTCATTGAGTAAACCTTGCATGGTCTGCCTCTCAATCTTGAGAGTTAAGTGCTAAAATGGAACACTTGCTGATCAAGTTTGGTAGAGGGAGGAATCCAGTGGTAAACAACTCTTGTTCTCTGAGCTGGAGCCCAGTAACCTCTTTTTGTCATAGGACCTAGGGCTCATATCTTCAATGAGTGTATCTGGAGGTTGTAACTGCTATTCATAGGAAGTTGATTGCTTGCAGTCGCAGTGATTAACACATCTGTCTAATGAACCTTTTGACATATTTCTCTCATGCTGTTTTTAGTTGTTCAGTGTTTCTGCCTGTTATCAATAACTGTTATATTCTGCATAGTCTTGTTTTAAAGAAAAGCACGTGCTTTCTATGATGGTTGAAAGGGCATTTGATGTCACTTTCACTGTCTGTACCGAGGTGGTGAGACGGTGCTGCTGGTCTCTGCAGGAGTGCAATGCTGTGTATTGGAGTGCACTGTTGTGGTTCAGTAGGAAGCAGGTCCTGAGGGAAAGACAGTACTTGCTTCTTTACTCCATTCTCCAGCACAGTAGCTCAGCTGACGATCAATCCTTTTCCCCACAAACAAATCAACCCACAGAAAAGTCAAATAACTTCACACACAAAACAAGAACACTAATCACCTGCCCTTACCTTCTGCCAATAGAATTTATCTCCACTTTGCCAGACTACCTGGCAACATGTAGCTGAAAAGTGGATACAGACTATTCAGTTCGCTGTGCTACTCTGTGCACGTCTTTCTCACACACTTGGTCTCTCACTCAGGGCATAAAATACACAACAATGTCTCTCTCAATGCCCAATTCATAAAATGTTTCACACCTGTGTGCAAATTAGGGCCCAATGTTTCCGATTTCTTCACGGAACACAACGTAGCAAGGCACCTTACTGCGCTGCGTGAAAGGGCAGCAATGTGCCATATCTATCAAGATACAGCGCATTCCTGTCCTGTCCTTGTGCTGGTGCACTAGGTGCAGCCTAGTGCCAGCGCAGGCACCCTTGCACCATGTTGCAAGGTTGCCTGGTTGCCTGTGTTAGAGGAAGGATCATTTTCGTGCAGGAAGAGACACCTTCCTGCACAAAAACAATCCTTAGAGGCATTTTACTCTTTCTAAGTGGGCTAAAGAGTGCAGTACACTTAGACAGAGGAAACAAGGAGAGATCAAAAAAAAATTCTCGTTGAACCTCTATCAGGAATTCATACAGTTTTGATGAATTCCTAGGTCTACCAGTGTTGGTAAATCTGGGAATGCTTCAGAATATATGGGTGAATGCATAGGAACACCCACACTCTATCGATATAATGCCTTCCCGGTGCAATGTAACGCAATCCAGTGACTTGTGCTGCCTTGCGTTCCACCAGATTTCACCAATCCATGCATAGTCACACAGAGGCACCCTGCATGGTAAAGCTCATTGTAGGATTTGTGTCACCCTGCGTGATCTTGCATGGTGCAAGGACAACACAAAACATGATAAATCTGGGTTTAGGTGTTCAACAAGCTGGGCATATTTGTTTTGGTGTTTCACACATCTCAGTGCTATCTTCTAGCCACTGCAGAACACCAGCTTTCTAGGCAGATAAGAATTCAGCCGAAATACTGGTCAAGTGGCATGAAGTTCTTCCTTTGATGAGATCGTGATCTTGAAGAGAGGAGGTTTAGTTATGGTCTGATCTATTTGAGTGCAATTGTTGTGGCCCATTTTGCCGACCTGTACCAACTCAGTTCTTATTAGTCTGAACCACCATTATTAAGTACTAAACAAGAGTTGTGTTTTCCCATACCTCATAAGGCAGAAACAAGTAGAGTTGGAACTCCCTGACAGCTCGGCCAAGCTCAGAAGGAGACATATATATTCACTTCCCAGGCCACGAGCATGACATGAATAGTTAGGTTCTTTACCAGATTAGCTGGATTGGCCCTGAGACACTATTAAAGGGCCTAATTCTGATAATGCTCAAAGTGACAAGCTTTTAACCTTATTTTATTTGACTTCTTTGTAGTCTTGTGAGAAGCCTTATGAGTGTCTTCTGTAGAAGCTTAGGGACCCCCTCAGGCTGGTATGAAGCTGGAGAAATGGGTTGTATGCCACAATACCAAATCCACATTTATTGCCCTGCTGATACATCATGACCATAATATCAACCCCTGTAATTTGGCAAAGATAGATGTAGATTTACTACTATTAACTCTGTGGTGGTGATACTTAGTGAGCTGATGTTATGGTCTCCATATATGTTAGTAAGTCAATATGTTGACCAAATGATGATAAAGTATAGTATCAGAATGTCAAGTTTTAAACATTACACTAAACAGATATCATAGAATAAATATTGATGATCAGGATTTTGACAAATTTAGTAAGTATATACAGGAGAGTATAGGTTTACTAAACTTAAATTCACATCTATGCACCTTAACAATATATAAATTGCCAAGGTATTTAGATGTGAAGTTAAGCATGATAAATCTCTGCTTATCCATGTATACACTTACCTCCTCCATATTTTGGTTGTCAATATTTTTACCGTGATATTCTTGCAGTTTATAGTCTGACATGTAATTGCTGATAATCTGTTTACAGCATCCCTGTCAGCCTTCATACACTGAGGTTGCCGTTACCAGTGGTGGCTGGTGACATTTGAAAGTGGTGGATCATAAAAGTTCTGAGTGCTCTGTGGTGAGTGAGCATAGTGAGCAAGCCCAACGCCATAGGGGGGGCAAGGGGGTTTCCCCCATGAGCATTTTGAAAAAGGAAGAGTGGGAAAATAGTGCATTTTTAAGCAAATTTGAGAAAGCAAGAAGGTCAATAAACCAATTATGAAAGTGTATCTATGACATCAATAAAGAGATTTCATATGATAATGACGTAGGTAGCTGCTTACTCAGTATATCCACATAGTTGTTAGTTTGTCTGACATGGCTGCCCATTTCTCTTTGCCCTAGCTCATCTTGAGCCCCAGCCTCTATCCTCACTCCTGACAGTACCTTCTGTTTTTGTGCTGTCCCTGATCTCCACCTAGTTATCAGCCAGTCAACCCCTGGTGCTGCCTGTGCTCCCTCGGTTCTAGCACATAGCTTGCCTGTTCTCTCCCCTCCGCTCCCCTCCCCATGCTCTCTCCCCTACTCTGGACTGCACCAGAAGTCTCCTGTGCTATCTTTTGACACCTTTACATTACGTGTGTGCTCTTTCCTCCTGATGTGCTCCCTCTCTGGATCATCAGCCTCCTATGGTATCCTTCGACTCCACTGCTTTAGTCCTTCAATCCCTCCTCCCTGTACTCTTGCTTTTTCACTGCAACCCCAGCCTCCTGTGCAACATCGGATCCAGAACATTACAGTAAGCGAATTCTCCAGATCATTCTAAAATACTCTGTACACAATAAAAGTGCACAAACTCTTGTACATGCAAAGAACTATCCAGAGAACTGCCAATCCGACAAACCTGCTGAACCATTTTACAGTAACATAACTGATCCGTACTATTCTGAAAATCCTCTGCTCATAACTCCCTTACTCAACACAGGTGTTGGAATTCAGTTTATATTCACATCTTTGTGAGGTTATTTTGTAAGGGTTTGGAAGTTTCATGAAGCTTGTGAATTTAGTTGGTGAAGCAAAGATACATCAAAATGATTTTCGCAGTACAAATTCAAAAAGAAAAAAAACACATAATTCTGCCGGTATAATAAAAACTTTGACTATCCATCTCCCCTTTTACACAAGGAGCCTTCCAGGGAATGGTAAAATCAACTATCATGAACATAAGCCTGGCCACTATTTCTACAGGTATATAACTTCTGCACAGTATTCGTAAAGTGCAACGTTATTAACAGTGCAGTATAACAGACCTGAGAAAAAGCCCTCCAGACAACAGTTAATCTCGCACTGGGAAAAGTTTGCTGCAGGCAGTTAACTAACAATAAAATACACTGTTTGCATCACCCTGGCACAAGTCCTCTCATCTCACCAAGAACTGTCCAAAAGGCCTTAAATGCAGGTGTTGTCAATTTTAATTTACTCTGTTTCTTTCAGTCCACGCAAACACGTCCCTGGCTGTTTCTCTGTTTTGATAGAAAGCATTATTAAGCACGAAATTAAGAACTCGCTCTTCATTTGTGGGCAATCATGAGCTTCCCAATGTAACCTGCTTACAGAAACTAAAAAAAAAATGCAATGCAATACTTACCAGAAGTGCCAGAGAGTCCAGCAACTTCTATCAATCTTGGACCCCACCTACCCTTGAGTTGAGAGCAGGACTCTATGACCTTCTTCATCTGTCCCGACCCCATGCTATCACGGGGTTTCCACTGATAATTGACCAAGCCTTTAAACTATTTCAGACGGAATGAACACCTTGCAAGGAATTTAGAGGATGATTATACCCTAAGAATTCATTTTCACAGCCATGGAGCTGTGTATGGATGAGGTTATTCCGCCAAGCATTTACCCTTCTTGGGTAAGTAAAAGGAGTAAGATTCAGCTGATCAACGTATGTTGATTAGAGCGCCACCATATAGGTGCCTAAAATATTCACAATAGTGTGTACTGAATACACCTATAATATATATTCTACACAGTCAACAAACTCACAAACTTTAACTTGTGTGGAAGAAGCAAAGCAGACTCTTATCAAATCAATGTGTTCAGCATACTGTTACCATACTAGCGTGGGCCTATCTCTGTTAGTGCCGCTCAAAAAAGGGGAGGGACAGAGAGATAGCCTCCTCCATCCCCTCCACTGCATCACGGGCTGCACATACAGCAGAGGCCCCTAGAAACTCTGCCCTGCTTCTATAAGCCAATCCAGACACTGCTCCAGCTATTACAGCTGCGCCTGGATTGGCTGGGGCGGACATCCTCAGCGCTCATTACTGAGCCTGGGGGCTACAGCTTTCAGTCATGCCCGGCTCTAGTATGAGCAGGTAGAGAGACACTGAATGGCCTCTGGTGCGCATGTCTGGCCGGCCGGAGAGAGCCAGCTGTCCAACCCGACATGCACACTTGGGCCACAGGCGTGCTGGCTACTAACTACGGTGTCTGTCAAAATTAGGCCTGACTCTTCAGGCCCGCACTGGATTCTTCAAGACCTGCTTCAACCTGAAAACACTAAAATAGAGAATGCAAAACAAGTACTTTACACCATCCTAATTGGTGGGCCAGGGTGGATCAAAATAATACTAGGGCAACGCCCCAATGCCCTAATTGAGTCACCGCCCTGGCTGTTACTGGCTGAAAGAATGAAGTACAGTGAGGCAAAAAATGAGTCTATTGACTGGCCAGTTGTTTGTACTGGCCCATGCTCGACCTGAATAATGCGGGAAAAGTAGAATTTGCATATGCAGCTGGCTCTGTGTACTTCTATGACCTCAAATTGGAGTTCAAGCTGTGGAAATTCTACCAGTATGGTGGCTGATCTGCAGTACTAAGTTTAGTGTTAGAGGTGGGAGCTAAGAAAGGAGAATTAAATTGTTGTTAGGAAAACAGTGAACATCCACAAATTATTAGCTTTGTAGGTATTAACCTTCCTCTAATGTGTTTGACATGAAAATTACACAATAGACATAAGTGTCTGCAAAAGCTGGTGTAATGTCTTGATTGTGAGTAACCTAGAGAACTGTTTCCTCTTTTTATGTCTAAAAAAATCTGATGGCTTGGTCAACAGAATTTAGTGGACACGATAACTAGCACCTGTAGCAAGTTTTCCCCTAACAATGAAAATGACTTGAGCATTTGGGCACTTTCCACACCAAAGTACCATGTCCAAATAGTGACACATTTTTCAAATGTTACATTTTGGCACGTTTGATCGCAAAAAGTGATTCACGGAGTGCAGAGTTTATGGTAGCCTGTAATTACCAGGTTTAGAAAACTTTTCACAACTTGTTATTGTGTTTGCAGCACTAAATGGTGCTTGCACAATGAATGGTGAACACTGGAACGTTCATAAACGAGGCCTAATTGTGTAATTAGGTACAAAGAATACCCAAACCATGACATTTTTATTAAGTTTAAAGGATTCTTTGCTTAAAAAGAAATATTATCCAGGTGGAGGAAATCACAAAAAATATTAAAGTGCATATGAACTACAGAACTAACCATAAATTTGGATTCAATGAAAAACAACAAAGGTCAAAGGGGTATTATAGTTGGGCAAAAAGGACAATGTTTTAAATGAGCAAAAACAAAACCAC
The DNA here is from genome assembly GCF_031143425.1 of Pleurodeles waltl. Taxonomy (NCBI): domain Eukaryota; kingdom Metazoa; phylum Chordata; class Amphibia; order Caudata; family Salamandridae; genus Pleurodeles; species Pleurodeles waltl. Next base: position 604,784,783 of record NC_090449.1, read on the forward strand.
TGAACTTCTCCAGTGATAATTAGCTCAAGTAATAATAACTCATGCCTTCACCATGCACAGTGTTATCAGTAGTGTAATGTAGATGGTATTAGGGTGTTATCAACGCAGTCATGGGACATGTCATGAGTGAAGTTATATGTGAGGGTTAAACCAGTTCATGGTGGGGGCACAGGTTATTGTTAGTTCAGGTCATGAGCTATGGTTACTACAGATAACTATAACTGGTGAATTTCAATGTTATTGTTAATTTAAAACAGAATGTTTTAATTTACATTTTCACCCAATTATAGCGTCATTTTAACCTGTGTGTTTTTTCTGTCAGTTTCTAAGGTTTTTGGAAAGTAAAACCTTACAATTCCTAACCACACCTTCACTTTCACCTTCAATTTTTTCAGTGATTTTCTTTTTTTTAAAAGTAAAGTAAGATGTCCATCTCCGTACATACCCCAAGGTTAGGTGCATAACCCCCTTTTTAAATTTTTTGAAGTTCTGTGGATCTGAGGATCCAGCGTGACACCCAGTGTCACACCAGTGGGGCTTCACTCTGTATCTGCAGAACAGGAGTGAAGCCCCAGGGGTGTCGTGCCAGACATTGCTCTGGATTCATGGATCCACAGAACCCCAAATAAAACATTTTTTTAACTGTGACCCCCAAGAAGGTCCATTGGGCAAGGTACCCCACGAGGCCCCCTTTTATCTTATTCTGTTTAATTTGTTTAGTACCCTGGACCGAGTCCCATGTCCTAAAATGGCAGCCACAACTTTTCCTTCAGATTGTGGCCAGTCAATCACAGTGAGTAGCTGAGATCGTGGATCTGCCACTGATCTTCTGCAGTGTGAAATATACAAAGTTTTTGAGCCTTAATTTCTCAAAAACTACAGAATGGATTTACACCAAATCACAAAAAGCACCCTTTCTTGACTAAAATGGAACTCTCTCCCAAATTTGACATATATTTGTTCAGCTGTTTGGGCAGTTACCGTGTCTAAATTTCCTATGGAAAAATGATTGGAGAAAGCACTTTTTTGAGATACCCCCTTTTTCTCAGCTCCCGCTTTACGGATCACCCTGAAACCTTCCAGGGGGAGCTAAGGTGGAAGAACATTTTGTTTGGAAAGTTTCATGAAGACTTATCAAACAGTGCCAAAGTTATAAGAAGACAGGAGAATGCTTTTCCCATTGAAACACAATCCTAACTAGAACAACCCAATGTTTAGTTGAGGAGGGAGCAAACCATTCTCAAGCAACAACCATAATCCCTTTCAGGGTCAACCATAAAAAGTCACTAAATTAACCTGTGCTTAACCTTCTAGTACCTTGGCACAAAAGTAGCTAGGCTTAACACTGGGGTAAAGTATTTATGCAAAACTTATACAGTAATGAAGTAAAAATGTAAACAATATAGAACAAGAAAAATCCTACACCATTTTAGAAAAGGAGAGTAAAATGTAACAAATTATTTGGAACCAAAATGACAAAAAGTACCAATCAGTAGAACCGTAGTTCTGAATAAAAACATTTTTAGTAAAAACTAGTTCCTAAAAGATCAAAGTGTGCAGCCTAGTGCCGCTCCATGACCACATACCCTCATCCTATACGATCTGCTTGAATATCTGTCCAAAAAGCACTACAAATCACACCCCATGAGCTGGCTGACTCAACCGGGGTACGGGGATCACTCTCTCGGACTCGCGGAGGACTGGAGGCAGAGATGCGGGGGTGAGGCCTCCTGGGCCGTGGGTGCTTGCGGGCTAGCCCGCTGTGGGCTCTCTCTGTGCTCTCAGTTGGGACGCTCTCGCCGCCGGAGAGCAAAAGTGCCTGGGGACTACAAGGAACAGCAGGATTGAGCCCTGTTGTGCCTGGGGGCACTGAAGACAGTTGCAGGTGTGCAGGCCTGGAAGTGGGCTTGTACGCTGGACTGAGGCAGCACGCCAGTGACTCTTGTGCCCTCCTGTGGCCTCTGGGGGTGGCAGCGAGAGCGACCCAACTGAGAGCACACAGAGAGAGGATGAGGAAGCTTGGGGTGCCCCCAGTGAAGAGGTGAGCGGAACGTCCTGGGGTCCCGGATAAGGATGCCAGATGCGCAGAGGACTGGAGGTGGGGAAGCAGCGGTGAGGCGGTGGACAGCGAGCCGCCGGAGAGCGGAAGCTCCTGGGGTCTATGGGGAACAGCAGGGTCAAAGCCCGTTGGGCCTGGGGGCTTTGAAAACGGTTGCAGGCATGCAGGCCTGGAAGAGGGCCTATACGTTGGACTGAGGCAGTGCACCGGTGACCTTGTGTGCCCTTCCTGGGGCCTCCGATGTGGCGGCAAGAGTGATCCAACTGAAAGCGGAAAGAGAGGAGACGAGGAGGCCTGAGGCGCCTCTCAGTGAAGAGGTGTGCGAAACACTCTGGGGGCCTAGATAAGGAGTAGTGGCAGGAAGAAGGCTGGCTGAGGCCTGGTGAGCCGGCGGAGGGATCGCCTGGGGAGGTGGTGCACCACGCCAAGGAGCTGAGCTGATACTTTGGAAGTTGCTGAAGCCTTTCCTTCTGGTCTTCGGCGCTTACAGACCCCGGGCCCAGGAATTGAGAGTGGAGAGGCAAGGAGACCTAGTGTGGACCCAGCATCTCACATGCCATCACAATGGTAAGAGACAAGACAACGGGCATGCCAGCACTACAACAACAACAACAAAAATTGACAAATACACCAAGCAAAAATTTCCCAGGAATGAAGCGGGAGCAGTGGGAGGGGCCTCTGAGCTGGAGGGCGCTGCCCAGATGGTGACTCTCTTGCAGGCCATTGGGGACTTGAAGGTCACTATGGAAGGAAAAATGGGGGAATTGAAGGTGGATTTGGCCTTCATGAGACAGGATCTCTGAAACACCACGCACAGGGTAACAGAGATGGAGAGATGCCTATCGGAGATGGAAGATACAGTCAATTCGCAGGGGGAATGACTGGCGCACCTGCAGAGGTTGGTAAACAGACTAGAGGTGAAGGCAGAAGATGCAGAAGGGAGATCCAGAAGGAACAACCTATGAGTAGAGGGAATTCATGAGAGTGCGGAAGGCTCCATACCCACCAAGTTCATATGGGATTGGCGGATGAGCTGGGTCCCCAAGGATTAAGTCTCAACATGTTTCATAGTAGAGCACATAGGGCACTGATGGCTAGACATCCAGTGGGCGCCCCGCCAAGGCCGTTCATAGTACAGTTATTTAACTACACTGGCAGAGACACAGTCCTCAGGGCGACAAGATGAGTGAAGCACCTGACTTGCCAGTCCAGTACGGTCATGATTTTTCTGGACTACACTCTAAAAGTGCTGCGACAGTGCCGTTCCTTCCTACAGGCTAAAGCCAAGTTACAAGCGATGGGGCTTAAATACATGCTTCTGTTTCTGGCAAGAATCAAAATAATTTACTTGGACAAAACTCTTTTCTTTGATACACCGGAAGCAGTCTGGCACTAGATCGAAGAACGACCACACAAGACGCTACTTTCACAGACCACTACCTAAGATGAAGGCCCTATGGCACCGGGGCGGGAATGGCGCACAGCACTTAGACAGCGGTCATGGAGGAAGGGGCCCCGCCCTAGTTCGCTGGGCCAAAGGATGGTCAGAGAAAAGAGGAATTAGGCTACATCTCCAGCAAGTCTGGGGTCCTCGACTGACGAACTGAATCTGACGGAGAGGTCGCTGCTGACTGCATGGCAGTATGACTCATCATTTCATGGATGGTGACTAGAGAATAAGTATGCAGACTTAGGGATGAAGGGGGGAAAGTGGGGGACAAACGGCAGATGGCTAATTTTCCTGTTGGGTGGGTTCAGTTCTGTGGGGAAGGGTAACACTGGTGCAGGGAGTGCTGCAGGTCACAGTTTAGCCCGGTTGGCTAGGTCCCTTGACACAACACAACAAGTACTTCTAGTTTGGGAAGTATGGGGAGGGAGTTGGGACAGATGGAGGGGAGCAGAGGGTGGGAGCTTTGGTTTTGCTTTTACAAGTTCATAAGCACCAGGCAACATAACAGAAGAGAACACACCACAGGACGGCGTGGATGGAGCTCAGAATTGTCTCTATATGATAGACACCAATGCGATGGAGAGCAAACCCTACACTGGTTGTGCACGCCCAGGGAGGGATTGCTTGCCATACCATATTTACAGATGAGGGATGGCTCGAAGGTAACAGGACACAGGCCGATGGCGCAGGCCTTAGCAGACTATTATCGGGACCTATATCGGGCAGACGAGGGGGGGCGTGTTTGGACCGCCCTCAGTTCGTACAGGATTTGCCAATCCCAAGACTCTCAGCAGATGACAGGGCCTCCTTAGAGGCTGACATTTTAGTGGAGGAGCTTGGGGAAGCCCTGGCCCAGCTAAATTCGGAGAAAGCATCTGAACCGAATGGTTTCCTGCCTGAGTACTGGGGTTTGGTGTGGCAGCAGGTTAGCCAGCCTATGCTGGACATGTTCCAAGAGGCTTGGGAAAGGGTAAATTAGCCCCAGATCTACGAACGGCAGACATTGTGGTACTACCTAAGCCGGGTACTGCCAGGTATTATTGAGAGGATGTTTGCCCCATTTCACTTCTAAACACAGAGGTAAAGGTGTGGGCGAGGGTGCTGGCCCATTGACTGGGAAAGATTATCACTCATGTGGTATACTCAGATCAGTCTGAGTTTATGCTGACACAAGCTACAAGCAATAATAATAGAGGTCAGTGCAAGGGGAAAGTAGCCTAGACTTCCACAGTGTATAAACAGCTTAATGAAATCTCTCTGTGTCATAAATGTAAAACAAACGAAATTTATTAATAATTTCAAACGTTTTCTCCATTTGTATCTTGTGCTAACATATACTTCTAATAATAAATTATCGTATTATTCATAAGCAAAGGTAGGTGCTCCTAAACAAACAGTGAAAGTGCTAAGGTGCAAGTGAGTGACGGTGATATGTACAAGTAGTGCAGAGTGTGGTTATCTAAAAATTATCGACTTCCAGTGGCTCCTACAATCCAGGAAGCCCTGGTATGTCACAAAATTTATTTTATGCTTTATGTATCTGTCTGTTGGTTCCTGTTAATTGGGCAGGTCAAGTGTCGCTTCAATCCAACGTTGAGGAGATTAATCAGCTAGAAAAATCCATGGGCTAAGTATAGCTTCTTGCTGACCTTTTTTTAGAAGACCGCACGCTAAGAATACTGGGCATTGGCCGAACAATGCGGCCACCAGCCCGCCTTGAGAGTGTTTCTAGTTACAAGTAGATAATTGGAACCTCACTGGCGCTCCCTGGCTATACATAGCCGATGGATGGTTCTAGCTAATATAATTTGAACCCCACCGCCTTGGCGCCCCCTGGCTATACTTAGCCCATGGATTTTTCTAGCTGATTAATATCCTCAACGTTGGATTGAAGCGACACTTGGCCTGCCCAATTAACAAGGACCAGCAGACTGATACTAACTAACAGCCTCTTGGGACTACAACCTCTAGATCTCAGCCATTACTGGTCCTTTTCCCTTCACTGGAACATAGGTGCTTCCACTGCAATCATCCCTGTCCTGATGATGACCCCGTCCTGACTTACCTGCATCAGGGGTCGAAACGTCGACACATCTCAAAAGTGTGGATGAGAAAAGCATAGCAAAAACAACAAGTGATGGACCCGAATGCTGAACATTGTCAAACATTCACCCCTAGTACAGTTATCTGGGCCTAAATCCATTGTTTTTTTGCCGCCCATGCCATTCCAGTTTGGACCCAGCCATATGCAAATCAGTCTTGACCCTGTTCCCCATGGGAACAGCCCAGCCCGAACTGCTAGACCAGGTCTTCCCTGGACTGGAAACAAGCATCCTGTGTTTCGGGGTTTCACTCCTCATCAGTCAGGCTAGCTTGAATCCAGTGGCATGGGAAGCACGGGACCCACGTCTGGGCATACCCTTCCCACTTAGGGCAACAAAGCAAAAACAACAAGTGATGGACGGAATGCTGAACATTGTCAAACATTCACCCCCAGTACAGTGATCTGGGCCTAAATCCATCGTTTTTTTGCCGCCCATGCCATTCCAGTTTGGACCCAGCCATATGCAAATCAGTCTTGACCCTGTTCCCCATGGGAACAGCCCAGCCCGAACTGCTAGACCAGGTCTTCAATCCAACGTTGAGGAGATTAATCAGCTAGAAAAATCCATGGGCTAAGTATAGCTTCTTGCTGACCTTTTTTTAGAAGACCGCACGCTAAGAATACTGGGCATTGGCCGAACAATGCGGCCACCAGCCCGCCTTGAGAGTGTTTCTAGTTACAAGTAGATAATTGGAACCTCACTGGCGCTCCCTGGCTATATATAGCCGATGGATGGTTCTAGCTAATATAATTTGAACCCCACCGCCTTGGCGCCCCCTGGCTATACTTAGCCCATGGATTTTTCTAGCTGATTAATATCCTCAACGTTGGATTGAAGCGACACTTGGCCTGCCCAATTAACAAGGACCAGCAGACTGATACTAACTAACAGCCTCTTGGGACTACAACCTCTAGATCTCAGCCATTACTGGTCCTTTTCCCTTCACTGGAACATAGGTGCTTCCACTGCAATCATCCCTGTCCTGATGATGACCCCGTCCTGACTTACCTGCATCAGGGGTCGAAACGTCGACACATCTCAAAAGTGTGGATGAGAAAAGCATAAAAGAAATTTTGTGACATACCAGAGCTTCCTGGATTGTAGGAGCCACTGGAAGTCGATAATTTTTATACAACCACACTCTGCACTACTTGTACATATCACCGTCACTCACTTGCACCTTAGCACTTTCACTGTTTGTTTAGGAGCACCTACCTTTGCTTATGAATAATACAATAATTTATTATTAGAAGTATATGTTAGCACAAGATACAAATGGAGAAAGCGTTTGAAATTATTGTTTTACATTTATGACACAGAGAGATTTCATTAAGCTGTTTATACACTGTGGAAGTCTAGGCTACTTTCCCCTTGCACTGACCTCTATTATTATTGCATGTATTACCCTGGTCATGAGGGTTAGTGGGCAATTGCCTCATTGTATCACTGACACAAGCTACAAGGCACAATCTGAGACGAGTGAAATAATGCTATTGCGCTCAGTGAAGCGGAGGAGGAGCACAGGGCCCAGCTTTCTGTTGATTTCTGGAAACATTTGATTCAGTCGATTGGGCGTATATGTTTGCCCTTCTTGAGTGAATTGGCTGTGAACCCCATTTTTACAGCTACGTAAGGCTTCTATACACCAACCTTAGGGCCAGTGTGTGCTTGTACTATACTGCTGACTGTTGCTGTTCGTCCATTGTCTCTGTCATGTGAATACCCATCTGGTGCTTTTTTCATATTGTTTTGTTGCCTTCCTGTTGATGCACTCAGAGTGTTTGTTTGCCCATCTATTGTTTTTCAGAATGTTTTGTTTGTCGCCAGGTTGTTTGCCGCTTTCCCCTACCACAACCGCACCACCTGCTTCCAGCCATTTTCAATCCGCCCGCCCCTCCCACTGCACCAGGCTCCCCCAGGACCTACGTAATGGCAGGCGCTGCCCCACAGAGCAGGTCCTGCACCTTGCTCCCCCTCGGCACCTGCTTGCTCCTTGCCTGCTACCTAAGAGCCTTGCCTTATCCTGCTGCTGCCCCTGCCGATTGCCTTGCCCCCTCTTTTTTGCACTGTGCTGCTGTTCTCTTGTTGCCGCGTTCTGCACTCTTGCTATTTTTAGTATTGTTGCCTCTTACTAATTATACTGTCCAGTGCTGTACTATACTGCTGATTGTCTTGTCCATCTGATGTGCCGTCTCGCTGCACATTCATTGTCTCTGCCGTGTGGTTGCCCATCTGATGCTTTTTCAGATTGTTTTGTTGCCCTCCTGTTGGTGCTCTCACAGTGTTTGTTTGCCCATCTGTTGTTTTTCAGATTGTTTTGTTTGCTACTAGGTTGTTTGACACTTTCCTCTGCCTCCGACCCTGCCTCCCACCATTTTCAACCCACCTGCCACCTCCCACTGTGCCACGCCACCCCTTCCCGGTACCTTCTTAATGGCGATTGTTGTGTGACTGTGCAGTTGGTGTACCACTGGTGCGCTAAAGGCGTGCCAAAGGCAAGCCCATCTGTGCCCATCGCACCCAGTGCCAGGACCCCTGGATCTACAGCCCGACGCCGCTACACCCCAGACCAGCTCCGAAGCCTCAGGCCGGAGACCCAGGATCCCCACTGCAACCTTGCTTCACCTCGATCCACATAAAGACCCTTTTCCTGACGCAACTGCTGCTGCTCCTGCAAAATAGCATCCACCTCAACCCCTGTGCAACGGACCACTTGCCCCAAACCACAACTCTGCTGCATCCTACTCAACTTCCGATCCCTCTGTAAGCACGTCATTGAGATCTGAGACACCATTACCATCCTGGTGGCCTACATAATATTCACCACTGAAACCTGGATCACCCCAAATCTGCTCCAGACATCACAACTGCAACCCCCCCAAATATAAGATAATCCACCACGGTCTCCCCAAAAGATACGGAGGAGGCATCCCCACCATCCACAAAGACTACCCACACTGCAGCACCTCAGATGACGGCACAACAGCAATCATGGAACGACTCAACTTTCAGATCAAACTTGATGCCAACATGATCATCAGAGGGACCTTTTTCTACAGACCACCTGGGCCATGCCCCAATTTCTGCAACCACATCCCAGACTTCCATTGCCCCTTGACTTTCGACCCCAACCACTACTTCTTCCTAGAATACCCTAACAACTCCAGCTCCGCATCTCTCCTTGAAAGCATAAGCAACATTGCCATCTCTCAGCTGGTTAACAACCCTACCCACTGCACAGGACACACTCTGGACCCCATCTTCTCCACAAGTGACTTAGTCAAATTCTCACACATCACCAAGGTAACCTGGACTGATCACAACATTGTACACTTCACCATTGATCGACCACACTACTCCGCAAAGAGGCCCCCCCCACGCCACAACTGGTGCAAAGTCACAGATACCCCCTCAATTGCTGCCCTCAAGGACACAAAACACAGTCCGGCAGACACCCTTGAACTGTGCGTCCAAAATGTGTCCAGTTGGCTCTCCCCTGCCGCCGATATTGTCGCACCCTTGAGGAACACCACCGGCAACAAAACCACCAAGCTAGCTGCATGGTTCACCCAAAACTATGCACCCTCAAACACCACTGCAGACACTGGCACTCCAACAAGACCCTTACCAACTTTGACTCATACACATCTGTCCTCAAAACATACCACCACCGACTTAGGGAGGCCAAGAAACAAGCACTCACCACCTTCATCGAAGCAAACACCAGCCACGCCAGGGAACTCTTCAGCATTGCCAGAGAATTCTCCTGCCCCATGCCCACTGAGAATATCATCCACTCCTTCCAAGCTCCCTGCAACAAGCTTTTAAACTACTTCCACCTCAAAATCGCCAACATATACAGCAACGGTGATCAGAAACCCACCGACCTCCCCCTCACCAGCTCCCCAACCCTCCCCCACCGGATCACCAAATGGAAGCAGCTCTCCTCTGAAGACGCCATCACCATAATTGCCTCCATACACTCTGGATCCCACGCAGGCCTCTGCCCACACCATTTCTATAACCTGGGAAGAGAAGTAATCAGAACACCCCTCACAGAAGTCCTAAACTCATCCATCACCACAGCCACTGTTCCCAACGCCTGGAAACATGCCAAAATCAAACCCCTTCAGAAAAAACCCTCAGAAGACCCCAGTGAGCTAACAAATTACAGACCCATCTCACTCCTCCCATTCCCCGCCAAACTCCTGAAAAAAGGCCATGAACACAACAACCTGCTTGACTCTTCCCAATCCGGCTTCCAACCAAATCACAGCACCAAGACCACCCTGATTGCAGCAACAGATGACATCAGATGCCTCCTCAACATTAGGGGAACAGCAGCCCTCATCCTACACTACCTATCCACAGCTGTCGACACCATCTTCCACAACAACCTCATCACCAGACTCCACAACATCGGCATCCAAAGGGACGCACTCAACTGGGTCTACTCCTTCCTCTCCAGCCGAACACAAAGGATCAGCCTCCCACTCTATGTCTCCTCTCCCAAAGATATAATCTGCAGTGTTCCTCAGGTCTCCACCCTCAGCCCCACCCTCTTCAATGCCTACATGACCCCTCTAGGTGACACTGCACGTACCCACAGACTCAACATCATTCCCTAAACCGATGACACCCACTTCCGCCTTCCAACCAAGCACGCATCTTCAGATCATCAAGGACACCCAACTGACCATGAAACAACAGATTAAAGCCATGTCCTCCGCTTGCTTCCACATCCTCTGCATGCTCCACAAACTTTTCAAATGGTTACCGATCTCCACCAGGAAGACAGTCACTCAGCCACCTCGACTACGGCAATGCACTTTATGCTGGAACCCTGCAACAGCTCCTAAACCACATCCAGACCATCTAGAATGCTGTGAGACTCATCCTCAATGTCCCAAGAAGAACTAGCATCACCACCCGCCTCAGGGCCCTTTACAGGCTCCCTGTCCACATAAGATGCCTCTTCAAACTCCTCATGCATGCCCTTCGCTCCTGACCTGCCTACCTCAACAACAGCCTCACGTTCTACTGATCGACCAGAGAACTACACTCAGCCACCCTCACCCGGCACAAGTTCCCTGCATCCGCCGAGAGTGCCATGGAGTGCACTCCTTCTCCCACCTCACCACTAAAGCCTGGAACGACCTTCCCCTCCATCTCTGCACCTCCCCTTCCTTGAAGGACTTCAGAAAGCAGCTCAAGAGCAGAGCTTGGAGACCCCCGGGGTGAAAGACTTGTGCTCTACAACAACCCCCTGATTGATTGATTGATTGGGGTGCTACTGGGCAAAGTCACAGTGAAGATTTCTATGTTCGAACTTAGTCTCTTTTTTAGACGTCAAAAATCTCCAGTGGGATGAAGCTGCAGGCTGTAGCTGGCGAAGGCTCCATGAAGGCAGATATGCCTTCTGTGAGGAGCTTTTTGTGTCCCTGTAGTTGAGAACAGAAGGCCAGCCAACTAGACACTGGAGTCATTCTGATAGTCCCGGGTTCAAGCAGAAAGGCAGTATTCCAGCAGCAGGGCAGTCTTCTGAGGGTTCAAGGCAGGCCCCCAGCAGTAGGGCAATCCACTAATCTACTGATGTTCAAAGTAGCCCTCAAGCAGCAGGTCCAGGCATACACTAAAGAGTGGGTCCAGGGTGCTATTTTTTTATATTTGGTGCCAGCTTTGAAGTGGGAGAACATCTAGGGTTTTCCCCCGATAGATGGTGCTGGAATTTACTTCCTCCCTGTGCTGGCTCCAATGGGATAAAAGGCTAGTATGAAGTCCTTTGTGAGTGGGCTGATGTAGCGCCTTCGAAATGGAAGTCATACAGGGTACAGCTTAGCCCCACACATCCTGGCAGGACGGCTGGTCCTACCAACATCTAGTCCCTCTTTGTGTCACTGTGTGGGAGAAATACACAAAGGTCAACAGCCATGCTAATCACAGTCATGCCGCCTACAACAGGTGGCAGGAATAAAATTGTTAGGGCAAGAAAGTGGCAACATTCTAGAAGTGCATTTCTTGAAGTGTTATTTTAAATCCAGCTTTACCATAAAATATTGTTTTAAATTACAGTTCTTTAGACACTAAACATGAAATTTCTATCTGTTCCCAAACAAATGTTATTACTTAGTAAATATAATAAGGTAAGCCAATGTTATCCTATGGGAGAGGTAGGGCTTACAGTAGTCTGTCTGTCTGTGTAGGAAGATTCTGGCATGGAGTAATCTGTCATAGTTGAGTCTGCCTACGGTCAATGCTTGGGTGCATCTGGTGTTCTGTGGCAGCCACTTGAAGATCTTTCATAGCATATGTAGGGCGTGGAAGCAAGTTTTTCACTGAGTTGACATGTTCTGTCGCAATGAGCTTGTCGACCACGAAACTATAACTCGTCCCCTAAGGTAAATATAACTCATCTCCCCGCCATTCACGGTTTTCTCATCAATAATTGTATTACAAATGTTGCAGTGATATTATCAATGATGTCATGAGTGATGTAATATGTGGGGTAGTTAGCAGTGCATGGCAAGGGTGATAGTTATAGATACCTATGGGCATGAGTTATAGTTTCTAGAGAAAGCTATAACTGCTGAATTAAATCTTTGGTTTTTCAGCAAATTTCTATGTTTTTTTAATCCTATTTCCTAACTATAACGTCCCTGTAATCTTTGTTTCTTCTCAGTGAATTGCAAGGGTTTTTTTAACGTAAAGTAATATTTAATTACCATACATTAATCCAACTACTGCCGTGCATGTCTTTTGGTGCTGTGGGGTTGGCCTTAGGCCCAACAATAGAAGGTCTATGTTTCTGGGAAACTTGCCCGGGGGTACCAATGACTCTGGGTACCATTGTGGCTGTCAGCGAGTAGCAGTTGCCAAACGGTTACTGCAGATTACACTGCTCATTTTAGTTTGTTTTTATACACTCCATGGGGGCCCTCTGAGATTCTCACCACTATGACCTAGGCAGCAAGGGTGTTCCTACACTGTATCCTTACATGGACTTTTATTTGGCCACTGGACTAAAAATTGGGAAACAAATTATTTCACCACCCCTTAACTTTGTTTTGCCTGCACAGATCTGTACAAAAATTGCCATGCCAGACCTTAGCTGACTATGCCAAGTGAATGCCACATTTTGTGCAAATCTATCCACAGCTGAAAAGTAATAGACAAAATAAACTAAATTCTGATTTATTTTGCTTGTGGTTACTCATAAAACATGTACATATGTTTACAACCCCCCTCTCCCCAGAAATTACAATAAAAACCACAAAGTGAATTCATGGTTTTGTAATGAAAATCATAACTTTTCCCAGTTAAACTGGTAAGCTTGGGTTGTACCTTACAGTACTTACCAAAAAATAACAGGACAGTTAGGGGTTTGATCGTGGATACCAGGAGAGTTTCTTCAGAACGTCTATTGATACATAGAGCAAAAGTAAAGTACAAGTAACTTTGCAGAGAATTTAGGTGTTTTCTTCTTATTTAAGTGCAGTATCCTTGTTATGAAGTTTTGGGTGAGAAATATATATCTTGTTTCAAGCTTAAGCCCAAAAAGCCACACTTGGAGGAACAGAAAGGATATCTGTCAGGTAAGGTTTTATACAAACTTCATGCCCCTCTCAGCCTGTTAACTGTTCCTCCACCGTTTCTGTGTGTTCCTCATATCCTTTTAACTTATGGATTAGTATTCTCTGTCCAGAAGGTTCTTTTAATTTTCACACTATGTAACCTATGGTGTAAGTAAAAGAACATTGCTGGCTCTGTGGTAGCATGTTTTTTGGTTACACATACTAGTCCTTTTAGGGCCCTTCTTTACTAAAAAAAACATATATACTCAAGACCTTTCTAATGGTTTTATGCTTTCTGCGTCCGACCTCTTGCTTTGGGGGCTTTTTAATCTCAGCCCCCTGAAAAACCTCTGTAAAAACCACTTTTGCAAGCACTTAGAGAGACGGATGTAGTAAAAGAAATGGGTGAATTTATCAAGGACATTCTACTGCATGATCTTCTTCCAACAAATGCATTATTTGATAGAGATGTTGCAACCAAACCGGTAAAGCACAAACTTTAAAGCACAAACTCGTACCAGAGCCCCAAAAAAACCTTTCATCTGAAGAATTACAGTTCGAAAAGGTGTCTTCATTGAAAACTGCTGTTGTTGTGGACTATACGTCACAATTACGAATTGTCAAGATTTCATCCATGCAAAATTTCGGAGACCTTGTTCAGGCTGTTCTACAGATATCAGTCAGTGTGCACCTTGCATGAACTGCCCATTGTCTTAGACAGTTATCTTGAACTGTCTGTCAAAGAATGTGAGAGAATCAGACAAATGTCTACAGGTGGGACAATTGCCATTGCCTACATCACAAATTTGACACCTATACCTGTACGACTCAATAAATTCTGTTCAACAACATCGAACAAGATGAACTTGTAGAAGTTAACTCGCCAAAACATTACTGATGCTTCAGTGAACACCAAATGTCCAATTATTGCAAGTGGAATGATTGTCAATGAGAAGTTGGTGCCTGCAGTGATATATTCAAAAGGTACTGGCCATATTGTTCAAGAACTTAACAGCAAATTGGAGGAAGCTGACCTTTGTGTTGTGCTACATGTTGAGTGGGCTGTTTGAAATTGTTCCAATTGAGTCATTGTACTGTCAAATGACACAGATGATATTAATGTGCTACTTCGATTTGTTGCAATGTTCATATGTCAAGGATTGTCAGAGTTATGGATACATATGGACAAGCAAGAAAAGACACTTAATCCCACTTCATATTCTATATGAGAAACTTGACTGAGAGATGCCCAGTGTTCTTATGAAGGCACATATTCTGACAGGTGATGACACTATGAGCAAAATTGGAACAAAGCATGGATCTTTAACTGCTGAACCTATGAAGTTTCTAAAAAGATTTGCTAAGACATAAGAAGAATGTGACTTTAAAGATTTAGAAAAATACCTTGTGCGTGAAAAACAAGTTCTGACTGTCACACATTTGACGATCTTCCATGCAGTGAGGACAAGAGATCAGTCCTGCTAAGTGACCTCCCACCTACGTCATGTTCTGTGCCTGGACACATTAAAAGAGTGTTCTACTTTATCAGAAGATGTGTAAATGTTTTGGATCATGCATATGAAGAGAAAGATCTGTGCGAATTTGTTTGGGAAGATATTGATAGGGTGCTAAAACCTATAACATTTCTAAAGCCTCTACCCACAGAACTTACACGTACGTCTACTTGCAAAACCTATGCTACAAAAAGATTTCCCTGTCAATATGCTCTTCTCAAATGTTCACCGTTCTGTAAATGTACCACTAGCGATTGACCAAACAAATAAATAAAGTGAACTATTAAAATGTGTCTAAAACAGCAGTGATAAACATTCTTTTTTTCATAGTCAGATCATAAATATTGTTTGGTGTATACATAAAAGGATAAAAAAACATTATTATTTGTTTCATTTCTATATATGTCTCTTCTTCCTCTATTATAGCTGCCATTTTGGAAAATGGCAGAAAGGTTGCTCTGAGAATTTATTTTCTGTCTCTATAAGCCTACTTGACCCTCAAAACCTATGTTTTGACACCACAATGATGTATATAGGTATTATGGTTCCTGAAATTTTTTTTTTTTATAAAGATTTTTTTTATTGGTTTTGCAAAAAGATAAAACAAATAAAACAATTATATATACAAATAACAAGGCGTCAACGGGGACCAAACAGTGGTCAATCCCAATGTCCCAGATAACACCATGAACGAGTAGATTGTGCCTCTCCATGTTGGAGTATCTCATAAGTGCCTCACCCCACTAGAGGGGGGGGGAGGGATATATTCGGGCTCTCCCTCTCTTTGTGTCAGTTAGCATTGTAGGGGGGGTAAGTTGTTGTAGCCTCCCATTTCCCCCAGATCTTGTTATATTTATTTGGGCACCCTCTAGCCTCATATACAAGTTTTTCACATTGAGCACTCCAGTCCACCCCGTCTCCATTTAATCAAGGCCGGTGCATTATTGGCTTTCCAGTCCGTCATAATGTCCCTTTTGGCCACTAGGCACGCCACCCCTAGAAAGGTTTGTTCTGCTCTTCTCAGCCCCGATTCTCCCATGACCCCCAGCAGGAATGTCAATGGTGTCATCTCCATGTCTACCTGTAGGACCGTTGAGATCTCCCGCGAGATCACCCCCCAATAGGTTTTAATAATCGAACATGTCCATACCATGTGGAAGAAATCAGCGTCTGGACTCATACAACGGGGGCAGTCAGCTGTGGTTCGGAGCCCCGCTCTGTGCAGTTTGGTGGGTGTAAGGTAGGCCGCATGGAGATAGTATGTCTGTATTAGTCGGAGACGAGTCGTCATCGTCAGAGTGTGGGGAGCTGCCAATGCCTCAATCCAGTCCACCTCTTCCACAGGACCCACCCATCCCTCCCATTTCCAACGCAGTCCTCCCAGGGAACAGGCAGTGGTGGTGATTAATGTGCGATATAATCTGGGAAACGCCTCCCCTACCCAGATTCCCCATCAGTGCCCTCTTTTCCATAGGGCTGCTTTCGGGTATGTTGTCCCCTGTCTGGACCTGCGCCAGTAGGGCGTGGCGAACCTGGAGATACTTATGGAATTGAGTCTTGTTTAGTGAAAAGGTTTCTTGGAGGCTTTCAAAGGAACGTATGTGTGCGCCCTCCCATACATCGCCCAGTGTAGAGATACCTATGTTATCCCATTTCTGGAATCCTTCCAGACCCGTTACCTCTCTTAAGTACGTCCCGTGCCACAGTGGGGTCTGCTGGGTAAGGCGCCCCCACCATCCTGATACATTTTGGGCCGTCCGCCATCCCTGCAGTACCACCCCTGTCACCTCTGGGACCCCACGTGTGATCGGGCCGCCGTACAGGGCATAAATAATCTTGGGATAACTCAGTGTCTGGAGTTCCAGCCGGTACGCCGGATCTGTCCATCCCCCCCCCATCCAGTCATTGATCACGAGCAAATGCATCGCTAGGTGGTAGTAATGGATATTGGACATTCCCAGACCCCCTTCATAGACGTCTCTCTGGCAGGTTTTAAGCGCCAGTCGGGGACGGGTGCCATTCCATAGAAACTGCCGTGCTAGCGAGTCCATCTCTCTAAACCATCTCATGGGGATAGGATGTGGAAAGTTTTGGAGAAGATAGAGAAGCCTGGGAAGGACCATCATCTTATAGAGTGCGATTCTTCCAAGTAAGTTGAGGGGGAGGTCCTTCCACCGTTGGAGATCATTTTTGATTCTTCTAGTTAATGGTGTGATGTTGAGCTCCCATGTTAGTTCAGGGAGCGTTGAGACATGTACCCCCAGGTATTTAAAGCTGTTTCTCCGCACTGGTATGTTTTGTTGCCAGTCCACACAGTCTCTAGATTGATGGAGGGGAACCAACAGGGATTTATTGGGATTTAGGGTGAGTCCTGAGGCCTCTGAGAAGAGATCTAGAATTTGTAGAATGCGGGGGCCACTCTTGGCCGGGTTCGAGATGTGTAGCAGGACATCGTCTGCGTATAATGCCACCCGGTCTTCCGGGCATACAGCCCAAGGCCAGCCCTCTATCAGAGGGTCCTCTCGTAGTAATTTCGCCAGGGGTTCTATTATTAGTGCAACGAGCAGGGGGGATAACGGACAACCCTGTTGAGTGCCGCGGCCGATAGGGAATGCATCTGAGACTACACTGTTTACTTGGACATGAGCCATTGGGTTAGAGTAGAGTAGTCCCACCAGGCCCCGGAACTTGGGTCCGAATCCATTTTTTTTTTAGTACGTGCTCAAGGTAGGACCAATCCACTGTGTCGAAGGCTTTCTCAAAGTCAAGTAAGAGCAAAGCCAGAGGGGTGTGTGACAAGGACCTGTGGTGTGCTAGGGCTAGATGTAATCGCCTAATGCAGTGCCTAGTGCCACGGGCAGGCATGAAGCCGCATTGGTCAGGGTGTACCAGGGTGGGCATTACCTCTTTTAGTCTAGTGGCAAGGATTGAGGCTAGCACCTTGATCTCGGTGTTAAGGAGAGAAATAGGCTGGTATGCCGAGCAGTTTTGAAACGGTGGCTGGGTCTTAGGGATCACTACGATTGTAGCTAGATCAATCCCAGGAGGGAAGTGACCCTTCTGCTCAGCTTCCTCGTACATCTCAAGTAAGTGTGGCGCCAAAATGTCACTACATTTCCTATATATCTCTGCTGGGAACCCATCTGGCCCTGGGGTCTTGCCCGATGCCATGCTGGCAATCGCATTAGTTACTTCTGCGAGGCTAATTGCCTCGTCCAACCTGGCCTTGGTCGCCTGGGAAACTCTGGCAAGAGTTATGTCATTCAGGAGGGGGGATTCCTTTTCAATAGTGGGCCGAGGGTGTTCTGCGTACAGGCGTGCGTAGTAGGAAGCGAAGCTCTGTGCAATCTCGATGGGTGTTTTAGAAAGGGTACCCGAGTCGTCCCTAATTTCAGGAATGATTCTATTAACTAAAGGGCGGGTAGCCAACCAATGCAGGAGCTTCCCGTTCTTGTCTCCCCAACCATATATTCGGGCAGACGATGCCCTCCACATGTGTTTTGCCGACTCTAGTACTAAGTGTTTGATTTCGTCTCGGACCCTGGTGAGCTGCCTCAATGTAGCGGCTTCGGATGAGGTCGTTTGTTGGCGCTCCAGTTTTAGCGCTTCGGCTTCCAACTCCGACACTCGTGAGTCACGAGCGCGCTTGCGCGCCCGTAGGAGGCACTTAGCATGCCCTCTTAGGGTGGCCTTACAGGCAGCCCATAGTGTACCCGAGGACTGGACCGTTCCTACGTTCAGTTCAAAATATTGCGCAAGGTGGTCCCTGATTTCAAGGGTATAATCCCTATCCTGCAAGAACCAAGCATTTAGTCGCCACACCGGGCGTCTAGTGGGGTCCACCCCACCCAGCCGGACTCGCACGGGTGCATGGTCCGATACCCCTCGAGGCAGTATCCTGCCCCTGTGACACCGGTGAAGTCCAGTGCCGGCATAAATACTAAATCAATTCTAGGGTGCGTCCGGTGGGCGGCCGATATGTGTGTATATTGACGCTCCATGGGGTGCCAGGTTCTCCACACTTCACATAGGCCAAGGCTTTGAGCCCAGCTTTTAAGGCTTGTGGCTCGGGGGGACCTGCCCGCGATAACATTCTCAGATACATCTAGTCCGGGGTCCAGAACAGCGTTGAAATCCCCTCCTATTAATGGATTCCCTGGGGGAGTCCCGCTACTACCTGGCGGAGTGAGAGTAGAAAGGCGTCAAGTCCCGCTGGGGGGGCGTACACGCATACCAGGTTCAGCGGTGAGCCGCGAAGTAATCCTGAGACAACTACAAATCTGCCTTGCGGGTCAGACATCGTAGATGTGATCACCATAGGTAGTAAGCGGTGGAGAAGGATGGCCACCCCCGTGGAGCCTCTGGAGAAGCCTGCATGGTAGACCCTATCGAAACCTCCTTGTGCAAGCATAGGGCATTTAGTTCCCAGTAGGTGGGTTTCCTGCAGTAGGACCACTGAGGGGGAATATCTACAGAGAGTGCTAATTACTGCGGATCTTTTGATCTTGTCTAACAGTCCGTTCACATTCCAGGAGATGATTTGTGTCAATTGGGACCAGGCGTGGGCTGCGTGGGATTCTTACATTGTCGGGTGCCCGTCAGTGGACAAGGGAGTGACCAGTTAAAACGTAACAGTGCAGTACTAAAGTCATAAGGGACAATTGTCAAAATGTAACTATCTAACCCCAACTCAAACTTCTTCCCCCCCAACCGCCCCCCACCCCATACTCCCACCCAGGAAGCATCTGTCGCCCTAGCACCCAACCAGAACAAAACAGCCAGTAGGGCTGTCATAGGAGTGGAGTGGTGGACCCCTCCATTCAGTCGGATCACTTACAACTATTCGCAAGAAGTCAGGCCATACTTGGCAGGTCTTAGGGAGAAACCGGGTCACCAGTGGAGTCCCTCAAGGGCCCCTCCGGGACGAGTCGGACACTCCGGTCCCTCCCACGCGCCCCAGTCGGAGCTCCGTGTAGCATGTCAGCCAAGCACCGGGGATTGGCTCAGGCGGCCCTCGTCTCCAGTCCGCGTCTGGATCTGCCTCTCTGGGGGCTCAGCAGGCAACCCTGTCCCCCGAGAGCCGGGGTCTCCAGTCGTCTCCCCGTCCGCAGGAGCGTCCAGGTCTCTTTGTCTCCCTTTCTGCGATCTAGTGGGTTGCGGCTCCTCCGGGGCCCCCCAGCGGGAGGGGGATCCTCACGGGAGGGTTTACCCCCCATTCCCCCCCTCGTGTCGTGGGTCTTTTTCGAGTCCCGATGCCCTCCTCAGTTAGCCAGTCCCATGCCTCCTCCGGGGATTCGAAGAAATGCGCCTTACCCGCCATAATGACTTTAAGTCGCGCAGGGAAGAGGAGCATGTACGAAAGTTGCATAGCTCTAAGTTTTTGTTTAACATGCTCATATGAGCGGCGGCGGGTCTGGACCTCCCGTGTGTAGTCTGGGAATATTAAGATTCTATGGTTTTCCCATTGAAGATCTTCCGAGTGCCTTGCTTCTTTGAGGATATTGTCGCGATCTCTGAAGTTGAGAATGCGTGCGATCATCGGGCGCTTTGAGCCGCCCAGTAGGGGGCGCAGTGCAAGGGCTCTGTGGGCGCGTTCCACTGCAAACCAGGGTGAAAGAGTTTGGTCTGGCATCCAAGTCTTGATCCAATGCTCCAAGAATTCAGTGGCTTTATCTTCTTCCGAACCCTCCGGGAATTCGACAAAGCGCAAGTTGTTACGTCTCGATTAGTTTTCTGCATCTTCTGCACGGCGGTGTAGCTCGGATGTTCGGGTCTGCAACTGGGCCACTTTGGTTCTAAGATCAGCTAGTTCATCCTCATTCTGGGAGATCCGGCCTTCCACTTCAGTGATTCGGTTCACGGCGTTTCTGAGGTCTTGCCTGATGAGGCCCATGTCCTCACGCACTTCCCCGATTTTGGTCTCTACGGCTGACTGCGATGATTGAATTGCTTGGCGGATGTTGCTCACTCCGTCTAGTGCTGGACCTCCAGCAGTTGTCTCTCCTTCTCCCCTGGGGCCTGCTGGCGTTGTATATTGGTCAATCTTTTGTGGGGAGGGTGGGGGTTGTTTGTTCGCTCTGTCCTTCCCCATTTTGTCTCAGGAGGATGAGGGTGGCTTATTCGGTTTCTACAGCCACCTCGTCTAGATTCTGCATCCTAGGCGCACTCACAGGGGGGCAGTCCCAGAGGAGGACCATCGGCGGGGTCTCATCAGGACATACGGGTGGACGCTGTCTCGGTCTCTTCCCCGGGGTCTGGCAGCCACTGATCTACTTCGTTCTGTTGAGCTGTGCCATCGAGTGGCTGGTTGTTCTCGCGCCAGGTCTTGTCCCGTATCCCCAGGAAGACACGGAGCGCTTTATCCCTCTGGCGGCTTCAGCACACTTTCGACAGGTCTCTATAGCCGGGATTGGCTGGTGTGTATTATCAGCGTTGTGGCATTGCGATGTGATCGGAGCTCAGAGGAGGCTCTCTTTAGCAATCAGGATTAAAGATCCTGGGGGCACGGTCTTGTTGGTACTTTGTGGTTAGTCTCTTTGAAGGGGGGATCTGGGGCTGTCTAGCCGCCCGATCCGTTGTTTCGTTTGGGCACTTCTTTTACTGCTCTGGAGCCGAGTCTCTCTTCTCCCCCCTTTCTCTTCCGGGAGGGAGCCTCCCTGTCGGACTTCGCATCGCCTCGTCTTCAGGCGATGGGTCTCGGGGTCTGACAGTTTTTGAGGGCCGCCCGTCTCACCCCCGGCGCCCACAGTCAGCGGCTGGGAGCGCGAGTGCTCCGCTCGGTCGAACCTTGTTTAGCTCAAACGAGGGAGCCTTCTCCTTCTTGCGGCTCGCCTCTATTTCAGCTTCCTCCCAGCCCTCCGCGCACCGGTATGGCAGGGCCCGGGTCACCGGGAGGATCCTCCACGCCGGCCGCACCGCTCCTCAGCTCGTGGGTGGTCCAGGTCTCGGAGCGTGGTCCAGGTGCGTCTTGCGCCGCCTGCGGCGCGCTCGTCCGGGGTGGCCGCGTCAACAGGCGAGCCCCCAGCTCCAGGTCCGGCAGGACGCCGCGGGTTCAGCCGCCATTTTGAATCTGCCGCTCCGGTCGCAGCCGGCGTTCGCGGCTTAGAATGTGTCGATGTTGACTCCAGGGGTATCTCTGTGGTCCAAGAGCCCGTGGGGACAGTTAGGGCATCGTTTTAAGTCTCGTAGTGGCAGCTTCTTTGGGCGGATGACGGAGGGGTCCAGAGCACTCTCAGAGTGCGACCGCCATCTTGACGCCCGAAGCCACGCCCCGGTTCCTGAAATATTATATCATCACTGCAACACATCGCCAGTTTTAAAAATGTCATCCAGAAAAATTCAGCCTGGATCAGCGATGTCTACCGAAGCTAAATTACTTCTCTAATGAGACAAAAACACAAATCAAAAATGAAAATCTCTGGACAACAATTTTTTTACAGAGGTATATCAAGGGGCCAGGACTATTTTGATGATGAGTAGAGTTTTCTATCTAAGCACCTTTCTTCACTAAAAAATTGCACTCAAGTGTGAGGCTAGTTTACAGCTAATGAAGAGCTCCAGGTCACCAGGTAAGTCCTTATGCTCGCTCAAGGTCTTAACAACACATCATTAAATAACAACACAAATACAAACAGAGAAATGGCATTGTATTCAAAGCAATGTCAAAGATAATATCAATGGAAAGGTGATGTGTCATGTTACCAGTAATGTCACAAATGTAATTTATTTTAGTGTTTGTCACATTATAGACAAGATCATGAGCAGTCCAATAGTTGGAACCTGCCCAAAAGGCTCTGGAAGCCATGGCACCTCTAGAGGAATGAGCATCAAAAACAGAAGTATCAATGCCTGCTAAGGACATGATCCATCTGACCCAACGAGCCAGAGTAGCAGAGGACACTGGAAGTTGAGGTTTGCAGCAAGAAGTAAGTAATTGGGAATGAGAGGATATCCTGAGAGCAGCAGTTTGTCCAAAACATGGGATAATCTGGGAAGTAAGGATAAAAAATTGAATTCAGGTTAGTTTTTGTGCGTTTATTAACTGTAAACATCACTCCAGTGGGTGTATATTGTCGAGAGAATACATCTAACGCTTTAACATCTGATAAACGTTTAATAGAAATTAAACATAACATTATAAGCTTAGCGGAAAGCATTTTCAGAGATAAAGCTGTATTGTCAGGCCAAGAAATAAACAACTTCAAAACCACATTTACATCCCACAAATTATTATACTTTGGAAGAGGGGAGTTGGAAAATGTTCACTCCCTTTAATAGACGACAGATAAGCAAGTGTTCTCCAACTGGTTTGCCATCAATGTGGGAATAAGATAACAAGTTTGCATATCTATAGAGGTTTATAGTTCTGTAGGGCTTTCCTGCACTGGCTTCCGCTGCTAGA
The DNA here is from genome assembly GCF_031143425.1 of Pleurodeles waltl. NCBI lineage: Eukaryota > Metazoa > Chordata > Amphibia > Caudata > Salamandridae > Pleurodeles > Pleurodeles waltl. The sequence continues at coordinate 604,807,883 of NC_090449.1, forward strand.
AGATTAACAATATAGATTACATATGTTGAAAAGGGATTGATATGCATTCACAAACACCAGGTAGACCACAAAGACCAAGCCGACTTTTAGACCTTGGTGGTCCTGGACGCACAGACTTTGCTAATAAAATCCAAAGCTTCTGACAAAAGAAGGTGGGATTGTTGGGATGCCTAGATATTCTCCAGTCCGATAGAGATAGGGAGCCGTCTAGAATCAAGTTGTGAGGATGACCTAGAGCAGTGATACTCATAGTACGGCCCGGGGGCCGCATGCGGCCCTCCTGACCTTTGCATTCGGCCCAGCAGCACTGGGCTGCTCTTAGCTAGACTCGTCACCAACATTAAAAAAATGTAAATAAACAGGCAAGCATTTATTTAAGGTGATTTGAAGGTTAAGAAAAGAGATAAGAGAGGGGTTCTGTACAATGAAACATTAGAAACACCTTCATTTTTACAGACATATTTGAAGCAAAAATGTAAAAGCACGATCAAGTCTGCTCAAAATTCAAAAAGTGTATTTCATTAACACGCAGAAACTTCACCTTAGTTCACTAGATTATATCAGTGCATTGAAGAAATATATTTTTTCAAAGTGATAATTTTCTAACCAGAATTTAGAAACATTCACTCCCCCATCTCCCACCCTGACAACAATGCCTTTGGTGAGCTAAGAGGCAAGTCAGCTATGTGCACTCTTTTGGTGGCTTAGGTTTCAATTATACAAAAACATTATGGTTTATAAAATCAAACACAAAAAGGTTTTGTGCAGCACATATCCTAAAGTCATGCGAGGTCCTCATATGTAATAATGAACAAAAAGGAGAGAAAGTGAAATAAAACATTTGCTTAGGATCACACAGTTTGGGTAAGTGAAGACGCTGTGATTATTCCCAAGTTTATGGTTTCACGTTGTGCTATTCAGACACTAGAAGTATAGATTTGCGTCCCTTACACCCACTTTACTACCAACTCCCGACTGCCACCCTGCTGCCATCAGTGCGGCCCTCGGTCACATCAAAGACCAAACTATGCGGCCCCCGTGAAAATGTTTGTGAGTACCCATGACCTAGAGGATCCAATAGGAGAGAGGGAAAGGATGGGAGCAGGACAGGAAAATTGGAAGTCAGTTCAAGAAGATAAGGAAACCAAACTTGTGACTGCCAAAAGGGGACTACCGGAACCAAAGAGGCTTGCTGATGCTTCACCTGAACCAGCCCTCTGTTCATCATTGGAAAATGAGGAATGGCATAATTGGATGACTGAGATCAATCCTGCAAGAATGCATCTGTAGCCAGAGCAAGAGGATCTGGATGCCAACTGAAGAAAACAGGAAGGTGGGAATTCAGATGGGAAGCGAAGAGATCTATGTGAAAGGGACCCCATTTTTTAGAAAGAGCGCAAAAGACAGAGGGGTGAAGTTTCCAATCGCTGAAGTCCTTCATGTGACGAGAGTGCCACTTTGCAATGGAATTGAGGTTTCCCAGAAGATATTCTGCTCAAACCGAAATTTTGTTGTGCAGATAGAATTCCCAAAGACTCTTTGCTAGTTCTGCTAGAGGTTTGGATTTTGTGTCGCCCAAATTATTTATATAACGGACCGCGGAGATATTGTTTATTCGCAAAAGGATAGAGCATTGAACCCTGTCTTTTGCTAGGCTTTTGATCGCAAAGGAGCCTGCAAGCATTTTAATTTCTAAACAGCTGATGTGCAATTTGGACTCCTCTCGAGGCCATGTACCTCCAGTCGAGATTGTACCACAGCGAGCGCCCCAACCTGTCAGGCTTGCATCTGATTCTCATGCAAGATCTGGGGATGATGCGAAAATAGTCCTGCCATTCCAGCCATCTAAATGGTCCATCCACCAGTGAAGTTCTAATTGAGACTCTGGGTCAATACTGATGGAGTCGGCATAAGTGAGACATCTGCAAAGATTACAAATTGTTAGTCTTTGAAGAGCTCTGCAGTGAAGGGGTCCCGGAAAAATTGCCTGTATGGAAGAGGAAAGAAGACCTACGATCCTTGTGAGGGACCTGAGAGAAATAAGGGAGCTGCAAAAAGTGTGGAGAATCTCATGTTTTATCGCCATGACTTTTGCTTGAGGAAGGAGTAGGGTAGTGGTAGCTGAATTTACTAAAAAAAACTAGGAATTTGATTTGTTGTAAGGGGACCATTACAGATTTCTCTATATTCAGAAGAAAACCGAGGTCTGACAGGAGAGTACATATAAGATGAAGATGATCGCATAAGGTTTGGATGTCCTGGCTCATCAGTAGTATGTTGTCTCAATATATAATTAGTATGACGCCTAGAGATCTGAGGAAAGCTACCAAGGGCTTCATTACTTTTGTGAAGCACCATGGTGCTGAAGAAATACTGAAGGGAAGGGAGGAAAACTGGTAGGTCTGCCCCTGCCACTGGAACTGAAGAAATTTTCTTTGGCAAGGATGGATGGGAATTGTGAGATAGGCATTTTGCAGGTCTAATCTTACCATCCAATCGGGTTGTGAAGAGAATCCCTAAGGTGAATTATTTTCTCCATTTTGACGTGGTGGTACACCACAAACTGGTTCAAATATCTGAGGTTGATGACTAGGTGCATCTTTTTGTTTTTCTTCTGAACCAGGAAAATGGAGCTGAAAAACCCTGATTGATTCGGAAGAGAAACTTGAATGGCTTGTTTTTGTAAAAGGGATTGAATCTCAGAAGAAATCAGAATAGTCATGGCTGAGGAGAATTTTAGAGAAGGGAAGACTTTTTGTAAAGGAGGGTCGTAAAACTCTATAGCATAACCTTGAATGGTGTTTAAAGCCCAAGGATCTGCAAGTATTGTCTGCCACTTTGCTAACTGAAGACTGCCCCCTACAGGAGGAATGTTGGAAAGATGACTCGCCTTGATTGTTGTGTCTAAAGAATCTTTGGCTGCAACCTCTATAACCTTTACTCCTTTGCGGGTAGAACTGCGGCTTGTATTCCTGGGACTTGTAGCTGGAGTCTCTTGATCCTTGATTTTGAAAGGAATGGCCGATAAAGCGGCTTTGCCTTTACCGGCCCTTGCAAAAACTCATTGGAAGAACACTTTCCTTAAGGATTGTTGAGCCTTGTCGATCAAGGAAATAGTTATTACATACTTACTAAGGTCTTTGATAATTGAGTCTCAAAACAGGAGTTCTTCCGCTCTAATCCCAAGATCCAGAGTTACCAAATTAGCTAGTTTAGGGTCTAACGTCAGTAGGAGTCCTTTTCTTCATTCATGAGTGATAACGGAATTAGCATTTCCAAGTAGACAGAAAGCCCGCTGAACCCACGTGGAAATATCCTGGGGATCAATATCATTGTTGTCCAATCTGGCCGCCTCTGCTATATCAAAAATAGGGGCCAAAGGACCCACCACATCCAGCAGTTTATCTTGGCAGGTGACCCAAGCCTTCCAACGCCTTTGCATGGATCCTTGCCGAATTTAGAAATGAAAGTCATTAAAGCTGGGTCGATAGAAGGAGTGGCAGTAATGTTACCCGGGAGAGAAGGTCTTGGACTTTCAGACTTCAACTTATTCCATGTATTCATATCAAGAGGGAGTCGAAGTCTAGAGGATATATAATCCCCTATATGTGCAACCAGTAGCAACTCCATCGAATTTGGGTCGTGAATAAGAGAAGGATTAAACATGGGAGACCCTTCCGCATCCAGTGTCTTATTCAAGAAGGACTCAGATTTAGATTTCTTATGGGAAGGGGAAGAGGAAGAGGAATTTCCAAATACATCATTAATGTCATCTACATCACCCATATCATCATCAGTATCTAAGATAGTGGATATAACTATTTGTTGGGGAGCATGTTGGTTATGTTGAGTATTTTTAGATTTGGCTTTACATTTAGGAGGTGCGTTAGTGTTCCCCACCTGAGACGGAGGCCTGGGAGGAGCAGAGTCCTCAGCCTGATGTGAGGTAGACTCACTGTTCGAAGGAGTCAAATCTATAGATATGGGTCGTTTGTGTGATAATGATGAAGATGACTTGCGTTTTCGGCCTTCCCCCACAGAAAATGCCAAAGATTTTGACATTAGACTCCTCATAGAGTTCTCAATATTCTTTTAAATTTTTTCCATAGAGGCTGAAACAGCCTGTTCCACAGAGAGTGAATAAAATCACTCAGGTCATTTTTTAATGTTTCCCCGTCATCGTATTCTGCATTATGTAAAGGAGAGCTATCTATCTCCATATTGAGAAAAAGCTGTTATGCTCTAAAAGGGTTAAAACAGAAAGAGGAAAGAAGGGGAGGAGAAACGGTGCCTGAAACACTCCCCTTGCCTTGCCTTGTGAAGTAAAAGGCCTGAGGAGGGCAGACGGAGAGAAAGGTCGGGCCTCTCTGGGGTTGATTCAGGAAGGGCAAAGAAGCAGAACCCTCTTGGAGGAGAAAACGCGGAGTAAACGAATCGCTTGCAACCAGCTTTCTGTAATGGTAGTCAAAAACCACAACGCGTACAGGGAGCGAAAAATGGTGGACACTACATGAGGAGGCAGAAATGGGGAACAAGAGGTAAGCGCCGCTTAAATAGAGAACACAGGGTGCTCTCGTTATAAAATAGGCGTAGGGCAAATAAGGTAAAAGGAACTGTTATAACCTGAGTAAACAATATATAAAAGTATACAAAATGTACAGAATAAGCACATAAGGTAAAAAGGGTACTTATCCTGACTGCAAGCATCAAGAAAAGAGGGCGTTCGCAGTCAAGTTGGATAATATGGGGGGGGGGGTCGCTGGGTCGTCATTGGCTGTTTCATTTGTACTATGTTTCTTTTCACATTGGTCGCTTTTACTGGCCCCAAGGGATTTGTAGTTTTGTGATCTTGACTGCTGCTATTTGTTTTAAAGCAAGAAAATAAGCATAATAGGAGCCTCCCCTCTCAAAATAAAATTCGTATTTTGGCATCAAATGAAGTGTGAGGTGCTGCAAGCCTCCTAGTGTTCAGTTCACAATTGTGATTTGAGTGCAGGGAGAAATATAGTATGGTGGCCGTCCTCTCAGCACTTAGCACACAATTGTAAACTGAGCACTCTCAAAATAGAATAGTTCTCTAACGACAGTACCACTGCCCTAGGATAAGCCATGGGTAATGGGGACATATGTCAAGGCAGTTGTGTTAAACAACACCTAGCCCCTTCAACCTATTAATTGTAATCTCTCCTGATGTTCGTTTTGAGAGTTCTTAGTATGGTGGAAAGGTGAGAGCGGCAGCCATTTGCAGTTACCTTCCATGGTGATTACCTACACCTGCAAGATGTGGTCATGTAGGGGAGGAAAATGTGATGTCGCTGATAGGGGCCTTCATTATAGCAAAAGAGCTGAATAGCCCACCTGGAAGTGTCACATGTCAGGGAGTGGGAGTAAACCATACTACGCCCAGCATTGCCCTTCCAGCAAATTTAATAGAGAATGGTTAATGTAATTTAGCCATTCATAATTGCCTAGCACCTTATTCTTGCAGGACATACATTCTGTGCCCCAGGCTGCTTTTTCCATGTGCGTTTGACAATTAGGGCCTGATTTAATTCTTGAGGGGTAGGGATATTTAATTGCAACTGCAATAAATACTGCCAAGAATGCGGTTGGTCCACTGAAATTACAGCATGGTCCACTCTGTCTCTACCATGATTCAACTCCTCTGATGGGGGTAGACCTGTGATTCCGCCCACCTGATTTAGATGAATAAAATTCGAGGTCAGCTTACACTGCCTGTCACCGCCAGCAAAACACTGGTGGTAAAGGGCAGTGAAACTTGCTGCGAGTAAACTATACTATGGCTAGCACTGCCCTGACAACCAAATTTATGGAGAGAATGTTTAATCTGATTCAGCCATTATTTAATGCCTTGAAGCTCATTTATGCAGGACATACATTCTGTGCCCCAGTCTGCCTATGTTGTGTAAATTTGAGATTAAGGGCCTGACTTAATTCTTGTTGGTAAAGATACTCTGTTACAACTGCGACTGACTATCCTTTCTGCCAAGCAGGGGCGGACCCTCCAAGAGACCGGAAGAGCTTCGCTCTGCTAAAAAAAGGCCCCAGAACTGAAAAATAAAATAGTAATAAACTTTATTTATTACCACTTAATTTTTCAGCACCCTGTCCTGAACTGAGTGTCAGGATGGGGTGGGTCAGCTGCTGCTGAGTGGCAGCAAGGAGCTGTGCACTATGTTTAAAGTGAGCATGTCCCTTTGGCCAGCCATCTTGCGACAGCAAGCCTGACATGCGCACTTTAAAATTCTCTAACCCAGCTGTCTTAATACAGCTGAGTTAGAGAAAGCACAGGCCTCCAGTACTCTTGTGAGCACTGAGAGACGCCACTCCCTCCAATCCTGACACTTCTTTCATGCTGGTTACCAGCATGGAGGCAGAGCCAAAATTGGATAGTATAGTTTCCTGGATCCTGCTTTGGAGCTTCATGGAGGGACGACGAGAGGAGAGGAGGATGCAGTAAGGTAAGTTGCAGGTTTTTTTTATTATTATTGTACCCACCCCCCCCGAACCATCATTGTAAATAGATGCCAGCCGCCACGGTTGCCAAGAATGGTGAATGCCCACTGAATTTAGATGTGGATGATCCTCGGTTTAATCATGGCAAAGAGTACTCCGTCTCCACCATGATTAAACCCCTCTGACCAAGGCAGACCTGTAATTCCCCCACCTAATTTGGATGGGTGGAATTATAGGTTGGTATATAGTGACTGTCACTGCCAGGAAAACCCTGGCAGTAAGGGGCAGTAAAAAATGCAGAATACTCCCCTTGCTGTGGGAGAGGACTCCCATGGCAAGGGAAGCATTTTCTTTTTGGAAAAAAAAAAAGAACAGCTTGGTGCAAAGTTCCATCGGTTTGATGGAGCCGTGCACCAAAATTCATAAAGTACTGACAGGAGCCACAGTGAAAGCAGTTCCTGCCGAAGTGTTAGAAATGACCGAAGGCTTGGCTGCCATTTTCAAATTAGGCAGGCGGCTTCTCCATCAGGGCGATGGAGTAATTTACTCAGTCACAATGGTGGAGGAAAGGGCCATCCGTCCTATCTAAATCAGGCTCAAAATTAATTTATTCTGTCTGAAACAGCAACATAGAAACAGACGTGTCACTTTACAAAATTCAAAGCCTGTGTTTCTTTCCTAATATTCAAAAGTCCAAAAGTGGATGCTGGTCCTGCATGCTACGCATGTTGGGGGTACATCCCGTGTTATTACACCCCCGCCACCCCCCACACACATGCATGAGTCAGCTCTATCTTCGACATACTTTCGGTCGTCCGCTCAGTATGGCAGAGGGGGTAGACCTTCGCTGTTGCGATAGAGTACCCTCTCTGCCAAACTCTAATCGGGCCCTAAATTATGTAACATTAGGCAAATTAATTTCATCATGGTGCATAATTCAATTTGAGTCAACTTAATAGCTCAATTACAAGTTTTGCCCGAAAAATGGGGCATGCAATAAAGATGTTCGTGCCCCCTGCACAAAAACTGTTATGAAACGGACATCTAGCTCATCCAAGAAATGTCGGCAGGCGTGACCTTTTATCATGCGAAAATGAAGAGTGCGGTGTTTGTCGTAAAAGTCATAATTCCAGAAAGTGCCATATCAGAGGGAACCGTACACATCGGAATTAACGGGGCAAACCATACGTTGGGCCTTTAACAAAAGCATATCTGATGCAGATACCTTGGATACAGGATGGAATGAGTTCCAATTATAATTTACAATAAAGCCATGAATTAAAAATATATATACGTATTATATTTCCGGGAAGAATATGATTAGAACACCTACTAGATTTAGGGTTCTTACAGAAAGCTCAACAACAGTATTAATAGTGATTTTTTTTAAACTGGACTGGTATATGGAATAAATGTTGGAATTCCTTAAGGAACATTTACTTGTAGGCTTCCACTGCTCACTTGTATTCATTCTTCTTCCACACAACGCTTCACCTGGGCGCGTGAACGTTCAGTGCAACTTTTTTCTCTTTTTTTCTGATCGTGTTGCAAATTACTGTACCCGTTTATACTCGCTCTGTTTTGACGCTAGAAATCCTTCTGCTTCCTGCCACGCGCTTGCTCTTTGGTAGGTGCGTGCCTGCGACCAACGACCACGCGAGTGAGCTCAGCTGCAGCTCCCATGACACGGAAGGCATGAGTGCTGGGGTGCCAGTCGTGCGTGCGCGCGTGGTCTGCCTACGCGCTCATTCTCGACGCGTCATCCATCCTTGTTTTACGTGCCTCCCCTCTCCCCCTCCCCATAAAGGAAGTCGCCTGATTAATTGTCGTGTCTTTGCTTCCCACTTTTGTGTTACTCATTCATACTCCAACGTACACAGAAAAACCCTGACATCTTTGGGACTCATTAGGGTGGGCTGAGCATGATACTACTTACCTCGCAATGGGTGCATTTTAAAGCTACATCGCCGTGCTTGTCATATGGTAGCATTATGTATTTCATTTGCTACCATTGTTTTATCACGTCCACGTTTGTCTGATTTTATATACTTCAGGGGAGTAACCCATCAGGCCCGGTGATGCCGGGGGCGACCACCTTTCAGCCAAAAGCAAATTAATATCCATGATATTATGGGAGTGTCAGGGGCCCCTCGCCACATTCCGCAGGGAGGCCCCATCATTGTACCATTGATTCGCTGTTAATTTGGTTTAAGAAGCTGCTGTTTTAAGAATGAAGCAGATTACACGCGTGCCGCTAGATGGCGCCAGATACAGCAGCTTTCGTGATTCCCTTTTCCGCAAAGGACATGATTTAAAAAAAAATGTATTAATTAGGTGCGTTTGGTACTTGGAGAAAAGAGAGCTCTGATCGAACTGTTGGCCTAGACTCCACTAAAACGTCTGGCATGCCTGGACACCATCTTCATTGTTCTGAAACCATGTCAACCACATCACACTATCAACTCTCAAACAGGATCAGGTGGGTCCCTGGCTGTTGCACATTTTTTAAGAAATACATCACTGTGACTACCTAAATTACCTCTAAGTGACACTGCTTTTATTACTGAGTGCGAAATTACGTATTTATACTTTCTCGCCCTGCCATAATGTTCGCAAATATCCATTAAAGGACCACAAGACGGTTTGATTTGCGGTTCATGGGGAATATGCCTTCCCTAATGGAGATAAAACCACACCGTCGGGTTGAACGAGTCCCGTCGCTAATTATAGAGAGGGAACTCCGCCCCCTTGGTCCCAGGGTTGTTTGAGGGGTGTCCCTTTGTCTATAAAATAAAGCCCCGTGAACTAAGTTTGCTTTTTCACAGCTACTCACAAGTGTCATCATTTACTTTAGCGTTTCTGTCCCAGGCAACCTTTTCCTTACTTACTTCCACATTAGGCCAGCAGGGGATTACTGAGAAGAGAATTGCATAGAACCGACCCTTCTATGTTTTTAGGACATGTGCACTGCGCTTTATAGATTTCCATGTTTGTATTCCACTGCTTAGAACTGACAATGCGTTGCAAGGATATAATGCAGTGAAGAAATCGAGCCTAGCTCCCTTAAAGTCTCTCCTTGATTGTCAAATTACCCCATTGACTGGATGAGACATAAAATAGATCTCCATGCTACCATAACATCGTTTCAGTTTCTGGTGTCCTACAAATCTTGTGCAACCACCTCTCCTCTAAGAATAATAAACAATACGTAATAATATTTTCCATATAGTGATTAAGGTCAAAGTTATTGTCATGTCTAATCGCTGTAAATAATATGTTTTACTATTACCAAATTTAATTGTACTCAATTTATTGGCCAGTAGTATAAAGAGCTGGGTTGTGCTTCATGGTTTTAAGCCAACGACTCGCATGTCTCACCGGATGTCAACAACTTAACTAAGTGTGCAATTTTGCTATCTCATGAAGTGTGCCTCGAAGTATCATCCAAAGAAAAGTTTTGCCTTTTCAACTAATTTTTGGAATCCTGTACTTCCATCATAACTAGATACTTATCATTAGGCCTTTCCTCTCCTTCTTCTATCCCTCATCTACTATCAGGCCCAATATCCTATCTGGAATGTATTAGAATAATTCCCTATATATTGGTCTTCCCATGGGGCTTTATCCACTCTTAACCACACCCAATTATCCAAGGTTCATTTTCACCCTAAAGCATTCAACCACACCTCTCTTCCACTGAGGCATGTCCATTGGCTCCTTAACTCTGCATGCATTAAATTTGTAAACAATTTGGCTACTCCATAAAATCCATACATCTGTGCATGTAAATGTGCTTGTTTACTTACAAGATTACATCAGGAGATAGCTCACTATGGAAGCTAAAGCAACAAATCCATGTCTTCTGACGTGCCAAAAAGCATTTTCTGGATGTCAGGACACTGCCAGATGTTACCTCTCAGAACAAGACTCACTGGAGCGAACAACATTGTACCTTGGTTTGCCACATTTTACACACTGGGAGCAGCAGAACGATTTCCAAGCATCGTGTCTTTCAGAGAAAGACAGCCCATCTTTGATTTCCACACAGTGACTCCAGCATTTCTATGGTTGCTGCACCTCAGTAGGTGTACTGCATGTTTTTGGCAGGAAGCTAAGGTATAAATAATGTCAAACACAGGGTTCTTCTTTTTTCTGCCACTCTCCTGGAAGAGTAAACATGACTATGCCTAACCAAGAAGGATGTCTCATTGGTGTTTTCTCCATGAAATCTCCAATCCAAAATGGTGTTCACCTTTTCCTGTGAGGTAACTGCCAGCAAAGAGCACATATAAGGAAGCCTTTGCCAGAAAAGGATGAGTCACAATGCATTTCACTCCCCTGTTTTGAATCACGTTCATTACCCATTCCGATGTGTTCTTTCTCATGAATTTGTGCTTTCTTTTTCTTCAGCCAGATTTCTTTTGGTTTCTTTTTTCATGGAAGGCCTTATGCTGGGCTCTTTCCGAAGGGTGGCTCTGGTGCCAAGCTTTCAACCCTTTCATGTGGATTTCTTTTCCCAAGAAGAACTTATGCAAATAGTACTAGCCAAGGTCTAATAGAGGATAAAAATAAACTATGTGAAAAGGTAAGACTGGCCTATTGATGTCAAAAGAAATGGATAAACAGAAAGCCTTAGAGAAACAGAAGGGAGCAGTTGTGCAATGGCTTCATTGTACTGGATCTTCTATAAGGGGGTCTGAAAGTCAAATGTTTCTCTTACCAATTGTTTTAAAAATTAAAGATGGGAAGATTAATAATGTACCTGTGCTGTTAGGTACCCAAGTGTGGAACAAGTTTATTCACCATAAATGGATTCTAAAAAAACAATATTTCTGAAAGAGAAATTAAGATGACTGAGATAATCCAAAGAGTTGATGGTTCTCTGTTGGATCACAACCAAAAAAGGAGGCGTCATTACCTTTACACACGTGTTTTGGAAACCATTGAGAAGTACTTTCTATTGCTATAGTTGCCCCTCCTAATTTTGAAGTTTTTTTGGGAATTTCTTTGTTAAAAAGGGATCTGTATATCAGTTAAGCCACCAGAACAATATTGCTAATATCAGAGTTTTGTTATGCTTCTGGAAGTTCCTGGACTCTAACCAAATATGATGGTGCACTGGCGCTGTGGTATCAGTTGAGCCCATTTTTTCCCTGTAGGAAAGTACCATCTTGCCTGGCATGTTACCCCCATATTTCACTGTATATATGTTGTTTTAGTGTATGTGTCACCGGGACCCTGCCAGCCAGGGCCCCAGTGCTCATAAGTGTGCCCTGTATGTGTTCCCTGTGTGATGACTAACTGTCTCACTGAGCTCTGCTAACCAGAACCTCAGTGGTTATGCTCTCTCTTTGCTTTCCAAATTGTCACTAACAGGCTAGTGACCAATTTCACCAATTCACATTGGCATACTGGAACACCCTTATAATCCCCTAGTATATGGTACTGAGGTACCCAGGGTATTGGGGTTCCAGGAGATCCCTATGGGCTGCAGCATTTCCTTTGCCACCCATAGGGAGCTCTGACAATTCTTACACAGGCCTGCCACTGCAGCCTGAGTGAAATAACGTCCACGTTATTTCACAGCCATTTACCACTGCGCTTAAGTAACTTATAAGTCACCTATATGTCTAACCTTTACCTGGTAAAGGTTGGGTGCTAAGTTACTTAGGTGGTCATTCTGACCTCGGCGGTAAAAGGCGCCTACCGCCGGTCAGAAATCCTCCATAATTCCGCCGCGGTCGCGGTAATCCGCCACGGTCATTCTGACCCGCAGCAGCCAAACCTCCGAAAATCCGACAGCCACAACAGACCGCCAGACCAGCGGTCGGCGGAAAAGTGGAGGGGACCAAACCTCCACCGTCACACCAACAGAAATACGCCCATGCCATTACGACCCACGAATCCACGCGGCGGTCTTTCAAACGCAGTTTTCCATTGGCGGTACACACCGCCGCGGTCAGAATACACACAAACGAACAAAACTCAGCCACATTGGACGATTTGAATTCCACACACCTGATACACATACACACACCACTCCCACACACACAATACAATATAAAACACACACCCACATCACCCACAAACCCCTTCGACCAAAATCCAAAAAGAAGCACTGAGAGACACAGCAGCGATCACAGAACACCATCACACAGAGGCACACTACACCATCACCCACACAATATCCACACACAAAACAACACACACCACCACACTCAACACACTTAACTACACATACTCCACCCCACACATCATACACACCACTCCATGGCACCCCAAAGACACCCCCGCTTCTCAGACGAAGAACTCAGGGTCATGGTGGAGGAAATCGTTCGGGTAGAGCCCCAGCTCTTCGGCACACAGGTCCAATACACCAGCATTGCCCGGAGGACGGAGCTATGGCAGAGGATTGTCGACAGGGTCAACGCTGTGGGACAGCACCCCAGAAATCGGGAAGACATCAGGAAGCGATGGAACGACCTACGGGGGAAGGTGCGTTCCATGGTATCCAGGCACAACATCGCCGTGCAGAAGACTGGCGGAGGACCCCCACCTCAACCCCCACAATTTACAAGATGGGAGGAGGAAGTCTTGAACATCCTGCATCCTGACGGCCTCGCAGGAGTCGGCGGAGGAATGGATTCTGGTAAGTTGAAGCTTCAATACTGCTTCCCCCCCACCTGCATGCCAAATCATACCCCAACCCTCACCCCCATCCTCGAACCCCACCCTCACCCCCACCCCCATCCTCACCCCCACCCTCACCCCCACCACCATCCTCACCCCCACCACCATCCTCACCCCCACCCCCAGCACACCTATTCCCTGCCAATGTCTCACCATCACAACCCACACATCCCAAAACCTAGGCCTGCATGCGTCCACTAAGCATGGACACCCATCACCAAAGCATGCCCAATGCATATACACATCCCCCCCACAAGCCACCCTCACCAAAGCCCCCACACACGAATGCCAGCACTTGGGGACACGGGAACCCACAGATACACCCATATGGCACACATTGAAACTATAACCATACCTCTATACCCCTGCAGGACCCGACCGCCAACACCCCGCCACGGAGGGCCCAGAATTCTCCACACCCCCCACCCAAGAGGCCGTCAGCGATGACAGCAGCTCTGTCGACCTGGACACTGATGACCAGCCCGGACCATCGGGGACCTCTGGACAGTCGGTTCCCCTCAGACAGCCACAGGCCACTACAGACCCAAACCCCTCTGGGAACACCAGCACAGCTCCCACCCAGCGGGCCCATGCCTCTGTCTCCAGGGCGCGTCAATCAGCGGTGTGTCTACCACTACAGGGCACCCAGGATAACCCACCACCCCAACAACAACAGGGACCTGGGGGCAGTGGTAGTGGGCACACCGGCCAGGGGGAAGAGGCCCAGGGAAACAGGGGAACTGGGAGGGCAGCTGTGCGACAGGGGGGGGACGGGCCCAGGGAACCCACTCTCCACGAGGCCCTCACCACCATCATGGGAGCATTCAACCGCTCCCAGGAGACGATGGCGACGGTACTGGCCAGGTTCCAGGAGATCCAGGTACTGCAGGAGGAACACTATCGGGGGTACAGGGAGGACATCAGAGCCCTCACCTCCACCCTGGTTACCATGGTAGGGCTGCTGCAGGAACTCATCAACACCAGGACGGACACTCAACAACAACAAAGGGCCCCTGCCACTAGCCTGGACCAAGAACAGCCAACCACCTCCGCCGGCGCTAGTGGACAGGAGGCCCCCGCACAACAGCAGCCCACCAGACCCCCACCTCCTGCAGGAGAAGAACCACCCCGCAAGAGGGCCCTGAGATCTCGCAAGAAGACAGAGTAGGATGTCAAGACCCCCGCCAGCAAAGGATACCACCTGATGTCATCCCACTGTCCCACATTGTCACCCTGTCCATCCTTGAACTGCCCATGCTCCATCTCTCCACAGGCCTATGGACAATGCACCTGTGTGACTGTTACTCTGGACCCTGCCATGGACATTCCTTCACCATAGCCCCCACCCACTTGAAACCACCCATCCCATTTTGAGCACTGAAATAAACACCTATTTTGCACAAAACTATCTGGAGTCTGGCTGTGATTTCAAAATATTGTAATTGACATGACAGTGCAAATATGTCCTTGTACATAGTGAAGTCAACAAACCGCTGCCACAAAGCTGTAGTCCATGGGGAAACGAAGCACAGGACTCGTAGTGGGGACCCCAGATCTGAAATAGGGAGGGAAAAGCCACAACTCAGTCATCATACACTGGGGCAAATAGACAGGCAGCAGAGATGCAGGAGAGTAGTTTACATTTACTAAATTATGTTTGAATTGTTACCTGTGTCCTATTGGAAGTACTGTGCAATGATTCTGTCCCTGTTGTCTGTTTCAGCCCCGTCGTCTTCCTCCTCGTCACTCTCCACAGGTTCCACAGCTGCCACAACACCACCGTCTCGACCATCCTCCTGCAGGAAAGGCACCTGGCGGCGCAAAGCCAGGTTGTGAAGCATGCAGCAGGCCACGATGATGTGACACACCTTCTTAGGTGAGTACATTAGGGATCCACCTGTCATATGCAGGCACCGAAACCTGGCCTTTAGGAGGCCGAAGGTGCGTTCGATCACCCTCCTAGTACGCCCATGGGCCTCATTGTACCGTTCCTCTGCCCTGGTCCGGGGATTCCTTACTGGGGTCAGTAGCCACGACAGGTTGGGGTACCCAGAGTCCCCCAATAGCCATACACGGTGTCTCTCTAGCTGTTCCATCACGTAAGGGATGCTGCTATTCCTTAGGATGTAGGCGTCATGCACTGACCCAGGGAACTTGGCATTGACATGGGAGATGTACTGATCAGCCAAACACACCACCTGGATGTTCATAGAATGGTAACTTTTCCTGTTCCTGTACACCTGCTCACTTCCTTGGGGGGGAACCAAAGCCACATGGGTCCCATCAATGGCACCAATGACGTTGGGAATATGTCCAAGGGCATAGAAATCACCCTTCACTGTAGCCAATTCGCCCACCTCAGGGAAAAGGATGTAGCTCCTCATGTATTTCATTAGGGCAGACAACACTCTGGATAACACCTTCGAAAACATGGGCTGAGACATCCCAGAAGCAATTCCCACTGTTGTCTGAAATGACCCACTTGCCAAGAAATGGAGTACTGACAGGACCTGCACCAGAGGGGGAATCCCTGTGGGTTGGCGGATGGGGGACATCAGGTCGGGCTCCAGCTGGGCACACAGTTCATGTATAGTGGCACGGTCAAGCCGGTAGGTCAGGATAATGTGGCGTGCTTCCATTGTCGACAGGTCCACCAGCGGTCTGTACACGGGAGGATTCCTCCTTCTCCTCGCCAAACCCAGCGGACGGTGCCTAGGAAGGACAACATGGAGCACACAGTCAAGCAACCCACAGGTACGTACTCACAGCTTGCACAGTAAACGATTCTCTATGCAGTGAATGGCGTGTATGAGTGGCTATGCAAGGCCTAGGCCTGTGTGACGCAGTTGAAATTGAGCCATGTGGACCCTCGAAATGGCGGCTGCCTGACCTGTGAAGTGTGACAATGGGATGTGAGGTCAATGCGCTGGCGTGGCACACCGTGGCGGTAGGCAGTCGAAGACCGCGGCGCGAAGCCGCATTGGATAACATTGAAGCCTATGGGTATCAGGAGCCAATGGCGAAGTGCGCCGGCGGTGGCGGTACGCCCCGCCGCGGTACGCACCGCCGCGGGCGTGACCGCCGTTTTCTATCTACTTATTCACTCGCGACTTGAACTTTCACAGGAGAGGACCTATACTGCAAGTGTTGCTGTGACCTCGGTCTGGATGGGACAATGGCTCATGTGTCTGGGGAAAGGGCCCCTGCCTTCACTGGAGAAGAGTTGGAGAAACTTGTGGATGGGGTCCTCCCCCAGTATGCGCTACTCTACGGTCCTCCAGACCAACAAGTGAGTTTAATTCAATATGGATTTGGGGCCACTGGCTGGCCTGGGGGCCTGGCGGGGGGCATGTTGGGCCTGGCGGGGGGCATGGCGGGGATGGGGGGCATGTTGGGCCTGGCGGGGGGCCTGGCGGGGATGGGGGGCATGTTGGGCCTGGCAGGGGGCATGGCGGGGGGCCTGGCGGGGATGGGGGGCATGTTGGGCCTGGCGGGGGGGCATGGCGGGGGGCCTGGCGGGGATGGGGGGCATGTTGGGCCTGGCGGGGGGGCATGGCGGGGGGCCTGGCGGGGATGGGGGGCATGTTGGGCCTGGCGGGGGGCATGGCGGGGATGGGGGGCATGTTGGGCCTGGCGGGGGGGCATGGCGGGGGGCCTGGCGGGGATGGGGGGCATGTTGGGCCTGGCGGGGGGCATGGCGGGGGGCCTGGCGGGGGGCATGGCGGGGGGCCTGGCGGGGGGCATGGCGGGGGGCCTGGCGGGGATGGGGGGCGTTGGGCCACTGGCAACGAAAATGCAGACTGTTAGAAATGGGGTCTTTGGTTGACAGTCTGGTTACCCCCTGTTCAAGCAAGGACCCTCACTCTAGTTAGGATAAAAGAGAATCACCCTCAGCTAACCCCTGCTTACCCCCTTGGTAGCTTGGCAGAGCAGTAGGCTTAACCTCAGAGTGCTAGGTGTAAAGTATTTGTACCAACACACACAGTAACTTAATGAAAACACTACAAAATGACACAACACCAGTTTAGAAAAATAGGAAATATTTATCTAGACAAAACAAGACCAAAACGACAAAAATCCAACATACACAAGTCAAGTTATGATTTTTTTAAAGGTTTAAAATAAAAAGAGTCTTTAGGTAGTTGTAACACCACACTAGCGCTGCTAGCGTGAAAATGTACCTGGTTTGCGTCAAAAATAACCCCGCACGGGCGGTGTGCGTCGAAAGTAACCCTGCACGGCTGTGTGCGTCGAAAACAACTCGGCACGGCGGTGCGCGCTGAAAAAGCCAGCCACACGACGATCCGAAAGTCCCGCGGCGCAGGGTGCGATCTCTCAGCCTCCGTCAGCGATGCTGCGCGTCGTTTCTCCTGCTCCGGGCGTCGGTTTTTCGGTCGCGTTTCCTGCGGCGTCGTTTCTCAGCTGCGGAACCGGCGTCGCGTCGTTTTCTCAGCCGCGATCGGATTCGCGTCGATCTTTTCTCCGCACGGCGCTCGGTGCGTGTATTTTTGTCCTTAGGCTGCCAGCCTCTCCTTTCAGGGTCCCAGGAACTGGAAGGGCACCACAGAGCAGAGTAGGGGTCTCTCCAGAGACTCCAGGTGCTGGCAGGAAGAAGTCTTTGCTATCCCTGAGACTTCAACAACAGGAGGCAAGCTCTACATCAAGCCCTTGGAGATTTCTTCTTCAAGATGGAAGGCACACAAAGTCCAGTCTTTGCCCTCTTACTCTGGCAGAAGCAGCACTGCAGGAAAGCTCCACAAAGCACAGTCACAGGCAGGGCAGCACTTGTTCCTCAGCTATCAGCTCTTCTCCAGGCAGAGGTTCCTCTTGGTTCCAGAAGTGTTTCTAAAGTTTGTAAGTTTGGGTGCCCTTCTTATACCCATTTTAGTCTTTGAAGTCACCTTTCTTCAAAGGGGACTCACACCTTCTTGTGAAATCCTGCCTTGCCCAGGCAAGGCCTCAGACACACACCAGGGGGTTGGAGACAGCATTGTCAGAGGCAGGCACAGTCCTTTCAGATGAGAGTGACCACTCCACCCCTCCCTCCTAGCAGAGATGGCTAATCAGGAAATGCAGATTACACCCCAGCTCCCTTTGTGTCACTGTCTGGTGTGAGGTGAAAAACAACCCAACTGTCAAACTGACCCAGACAGGGAATCCACAAACAAGGCAGAGTCACAGAATGGTTTAAGCAAGAAAATGCTCACTTTCTAAAAGTGGCATTTCCAAACGCACAATCTTAAAATCAACTTTACTAAAAGATGTATTTTTAAATTGTGAGTTCAGGGATCCCAAACTCCACATGTCCATCTACTCTCTAGGGGAATCTACACTTTAATCATATTTAAAGGTAGCCCCCATATTATCCTATGAGAGAGAGACAGACCTTGCAACAGTGAAAACGAAATTGGCAGTATTTCACTGTCAGGACATATAAACCACATTACTATATGTCCTACCTTATCCATACACTGCACCCTGCCCTTGGGGCTACCTAGGGCCTACCTTAGGGGTGCCTTACATGTAAGGAAAGGGAAGGTTTAGGCCTGGCAAGTGGGTACACTTGCCAAGTCGAATTTACAGTGTAAAAATACACATACAGACACTGCAGGGGCAGGTCTGAGACATGATTACAGAGCTACTTATGTGGGTGGCACAACCAGTGCTGCAGGCCCACTAGTAGCATTTGATTTACAGGCCCTGGCACCTCTAGTGCACATTACTAGGGACTTACTAGTAATTCAAATATGCCAATCATGGATGAACCACTTACATACAATTTAAACAGGAGAGCATATGCACTTTAGCACTGGTTAGCAGTGGTAAAGTGCTCAGAGTTGAAAAGCCAACAGCAACATGTCAGAAAAAAATAGGAGGCAGGAGGCGAAAAAGACTGGGGATGACCCTGCATAAGCAAAAGTCCAACACAGACAAACTTGAACGTGGTATTTCTCCCTCCCTGTACGTGTCACATAGGTCCACGCCCATGAGAAGATCGGGATTTGGCGTGCCATCGCCAAGGAAGTCCGGACCCTGGGGGTCCACCATCGACTGGGCACCCACTGCCGCAAGAGGTGGGAGGACATCCGCCGCGGGACCAAGAAGACCGCCGAGTCTCTGCTGGGGATGGCCTCCCAACGTAGGCGGGGTGCCTGCTGTCAACTGACCCCCCTGATGTTCCGGATCCTGGCGGTGGCCTACCCTGATTTGGATGGGCGCGTGAGGGCAGCACAGCAGACACAAGGGGGTGAGTACAAGCATAATCTACTCTGTTGTCGCGCAGTGGAGGTGTCTGTGTGGGGGAGGAGGGCTGTGGGTCCCCCTAGGCCAGGGCGATATCTGTAGGCTGGGCACCCCCGTAAGCCCCTGTGTCCCCAGCCACCACCCTCAGTAGTGTGCCAGTACAGCCATCCCTGGGCCGTGTTATCCATGGGTGCAGTTGTCAACTCTAGGCGTGTAGGGCATGTTCCACGGAATGCGTAGCGGACCCCAAGTGCGCAACTTAGTGCAGGGGGCATCTGTGTCTGTCATGTCCGCTAACTGTACCGGTGATCCATGTACTCAAAATCTCTTTATTTCTCTCTCCCCCCCCCTTTTTGTTTGTCTTTCTGTGCTTGTTGGCATCAGCATCATCAGGCGGAGGAGAAGTGGCATCGGGGCAGGAGGGAGCTGCATCTCACATGGCCCAGGAGGGCCATGCCACAGAGTCTGACTGGACCAGTGAGACGGAGGGCGAGGGGAGCTCCACAATGGGGACGACTGGACCCTGCAGCGACACGGACACGTCCTCGGAAGGGAGCTCCCTTGCGGGGGGGGCAACATCCGTGCCCCCCGCCATTACAGGTACAGCCGCCACCCAGCGCACCATCTCCGCCCTCCCAGCAGCCCCTCAGCGTTCGCCCCGTGCCCGCTCTGCCAGGAAGCCGGGCATCTCCTTCGCCCCAGGCACCTCAGGCCCTGCCCCTGTTACCCCCGCTGCCCTCAGTGAGGAGGTCATTGACCTCCTCCGAATGCTCATTGTTGGGCAGACTACCCTTTTGAATGCCATCCAGGGGGTGGAGAGGGAGGTTCATCGCAGCAATGCGTTCCTGGAGGGCATTCATTCGGGTCAGGCTGCCCATCAACGATCGTTCCAGGCTCTGGCCTCAGCACTGACGGCAGCCATTGTCCCTGTCTCCTGCCTCCCTCTACTAACTCCCTCCTCCCAGTCTCCTGTTCCTCTGCCTGTCCCACCCACACCATCAGACCAGCCTGCACACACCTCAACACCCAAGAGCAGCTCATCCAAACATAAGCACCACAGATCACGCAGACATTCACACAAGCAACATTCCGATGCAGACATGCCAACAGTCACTTCCACCTCTGTGACCCCCACCTCCTCGTCTCCCTCCTCCCTCCCTGTGACGTCTACACTCACACCTTCATTCACCTCACCATCAGCCAGTGTTTCCATCACCAGCACACCCTCCACTACAGTCCGCACACGTGCAGTCACCACCCCCACTGCCATTTACACGTCCCCTGTGTCCTCTCCCACTGTGTCTGTCACCCCCTCTTCCACACCACACAAACGCAGCCACCCACCCACCCAACAGCCATCCACCTCACGACAGCCTATCCCTCCTGCACCTGCACCCAATGACAGCAAACGTCACTCACCTACAACCACATCCTCTCCCTCCACTCCCATTCCCACTGTACCTATCACTCTCCATTGTCCCAAGAAAATCTATCTCTCTACTGCTACCTTCTTTCCTGACCCTGAGCCCCCCCCCTCCTTCTCGTCGGGGTAAAAAGAGCACCTCAGCCACCACCAGCCCTGCAGCCCCCTTGACAAGGGTGCAGGGGTATTGGAGCCCACCAGCCCGCATGTCTGGATCTTCGCCCAGCAGCAAGGGGACAGGCAGCCCACCCCCTGGGAAGAGGAGCAGAAGGCGGAAGGGCCGCCGCAGGAGCCCGGGTTCTATATCCCCCCAGGACACTAGCCAGCCACCGTCAACAGCCACAGCTCCAAAGGGAGGAAAGGGCCACAGACTCCCGACTAAGGAGGGCAAGGGCAGCAAGGCGGAGAAGTCAGGCAGCAGGCCTGCTGCCCATGGAGGACCCGTCACAGCTGCCCAGGAGGAGCCCACAACCGCCATAGCCGCTGCCCAGAGAGGAACCGTCACAGCTGCCCAGGAGGAGCCCACAACCCTCATAGCCGCTGCCCAGGGAGGAACCGTCACAGCTGCCCAGGAGGTGCCCACAACCCCCATAGCCGCTGCCCAGGGAGGAACCGTCACAGCTGCCCAGGGAGAGCCCACCACCCCCATAGCCGCTGCCCAGGGAGGACCCAGCCCAGCTGGCCAGGAGGGCCCCACCACCCACAGCCCAGGTGGGCATTGAAGGAGCACCATCCCCGCTGCCCAGGAGGGCACCACCAGGCAATGAGCAGTTGGCCATAGAATGGCCGCCGTCTCCAGCACCGCTCCGCTGGGGACCGCCGTCTCAAGAACCGCTGAACTGGGCCCTTCAAGGCAAGAACCGCTGAACTGGGCCCTTCAAGGCAAGAACTGCTGAACTGGGCCCTTCAAGGCAAGAACCGCTGAACTGGGCCCCGCCGTCTCCAGCACCGCTCCGCTGGGGACCGCCGTCTCAAGAACCGCTGAACTGGGCCCTTCAAGGCAAGAACCGCTGAACTGGGCCCTTCAAGGCAAGAACCGCTGAACTGGGCCCTTCAAGGCAAGAACCGCTGAACTGGGCCCTTCAAGGCAAGAACCGCTGAACTGGGCCCTTCAAGGCAAGAACCGCTGAACTGGGCCCTTCAAGGTAAGAACCACTGAACTGGGCCCCGCCGTCTCCAGCACCGCTCCGCTGTGGACCGCCGTCTCAAGAACCGCTGAACTGGGCCCTTCAAGGCAAGAACCGCTGAACTGGGCCCTTCAAGGCAAGAACCGCTGAACTGGGCCCTTCAAGGCAAGAACCGCTGAACTGGGCCCTTCCAGGCAAGAACCGCTGGCCCTTTGGCAGACGTGGCAGGGCAGGATCTGTCTCGGGCAGGGCTGCAGGATGTCCTCTGGCCAACATGCCTCCTCCAGTGGCAGTGGAGTCTGTTATGGACTGTTTGGACTGTGACTTTGCACTCCCCAGGATGGCCCAGTGGGCAGGCCACCCACTGTATGGACTGTATGGACTGTGGCTTTGCTCTCCCCAGGATGGCCCAGTGGGCAGGCCACCCACTGTATGGACTGTATGGACTGTGGCTTTGCACTCCCCAGGATGGCCCAGTGGGCAGGCCACCCACTGTATGGACTGTTTGGACTGTGGCTTTGCTCTCCTTAGGATGGCCCAGTGGGCAGGCCACCCACTGTATGGACTGTATGGACTGTGGCTTTGCACTCCCCAGGATGGCCCAGTGGGCAGGCCACCCACTGTATGGACTGTATGGACTGTGGCTTTGCACTCCCCAGGATGGGCCAGTGGTCATGGAGTCCCCTCGTGGATCTGGCGTCGTGTACTCAAGTGGCTGAGGTGCCCCCCCTTCCCTTCCCCCTGAGGTGCCTGTCCTTTTTTCTTTCTGATGCCCCTGCAGTGTTCTCTCCGTGGAGTTGTTGTCGTGGGACTGGGCCTTGCCCCTTTGCTCAGGACCTCTGTGGTCCACGGACAGTGGTTGGACTACATATAGTAGATGTATATATGTTGTACATAGTTTATTTATTTATTTGGATTACTGCTGTCCATTTTTCAATATATCTGCCCGTTTAAGATCTCTTCTTTTGGTCTTTGCATTATTTCGGAGGGGGGGGTTTGTGGGTTGTGACAGTGATCTGTGGGAATGCATTGATGTGTGTGTTGTAGTGGGTGTGGGTGGGTGGGTGTGTGCCGGTAATCTTTTCCCTCCCCTGTGTCGTAGGTGCAGTACTCACCGATGTCTTCCGCGCCGCCGGGCGTGCTCCTGGTACAGGAGCAGGTATAGGAGTGCGGGGATGACCTGTAACTCGGGTTCCATACTGCCGGAATCTCGCGTGGAGTATGTGGAGGTGAGCGTTTTCCCGTTCGTAGTCTGTTTCCGCCGTGTTTTTATCGGCGGTGCTCCCGCCCCGGAAAAGGTGGCGGATTGGTGGGTCGTGATAGGGTGGGCGGTACATTGTCTGCCACCTGGCTGTTGGCGGTGACCGGCGCGCTGTTTGTTTGTTCCGCCGTGGCGGTCAGAGTGTTAATGCAGCGGGCTGTGTTGGCGGTTCCCGCCAGGGTCAGAATTGCATATTTTGGACCGCCGGCCTGTTGGCGGGTTGGCCGCCGCTTTATCACCGACCGCCAGGGTCAGAATGACCCCCTTAGTGTGTGGGCACCCTGGCACTAGCCAAGGTGCCCCCACATCGTTCAGGGCAAATTCCCCGGACTTTGTGAGTGCGGGGACACCATTACACGCGTGCACTGGACATAGGTCACTACCTATGAACAGCGTCACAATGGTAACTCCGAACATGGCCATGTAACATGTCTAAGATCATGGAATTGTCACACCAATGCCATCCTGGCATTGGGGAGACAATTCCATGATCCCCGGGTCTCTACCATAGAACCCGGGTACTGCCAAACTGCCTTTCCTGGGGTTTCACTGTAGCTGTTGCTGCTGCCAACTCCTCAAACAGGTTTCTGCTCTCCTGGGGTCCAGCCAGGCTTGGCCCAGGAAGGCAGAATAAAGGACTTCCTCAGAGAGAGGGTGTTACACCCTCTCCCTTTGGAAAAAGGTGTCAGGGCTGGGGAGGAGTAGCCTCCCCCAGCCTCTGGAAATGCTTTGATGGGCACAGATGGTGCCCATCTCTGCATAAGCCAGTCTACACCGGTTCAGGGATCCCCCAGCCCTGCTCTGGTGCGAAACTGGACAAAGGAAAGGGGAGTGACCACTCCCCTGACCTGCACCTCCCAGGGAAGGTGCCCAGAGCTCCCCCAGTGTGCTCCAGACCTCTGCCATCTTGGA
The DNA here is from genome assembly GCF_031143425.1 of Pleurodeles waltl. Lineage (NCBI taxonomy): Eukaryota > Metazoa > Chordata > Amphibia > Caudata > Salamandridae > Pleurodeles > Pleurodeles waltl. Next base: position 604,832,016 of record NC_090449.1, read on the forward strand.
AACAGAGGTGCTGCTGGCACACTGGACTGCTCTGAGTGGCCAGTGCCAGCAGGTGACGTCAGAGACTCCTTCTGATAGGCTCTTACCTGTGTTGCTAGCCTATCCTCCTTCCTAGGTAGCCAAACCTCCTTTTCTGGCTATTTAGGGTCTCTGCTTTGGGGAATTCTTTAGATAACGAATGCAAGAGCTCATCAGAGTTCCTCTGCATCTCTCTCTTCACCTTTTGCCAAGGAATCAACCGCTGACTGCTCAGGACGCCTGCAAAACCGCAACAAAGTAGCAAAGACGACTACTGCAACCTGGTATCGCTGATCCTGCCGCCTTCTCGACTGTTTTCCTGGTGGTGCATGCTGTGGGGGTAGTCTGCCTCCTCTCTGCACTAGAAGCTCCGAAGAAATCTCCTGTTGGTCGACGGAATCTTCCCCCTGCAACCGCAGGCAACAAAAGACTGCATCACTGGTCCTCTGGGTCCCCTCTCAGCACGACGAGTGTGGTCCCTGGAACTCAGCAACTCTGTCCAAGTGACTCCCATAGTCCAGTGACTCTTCAGTCCAAGTTTGGTGGAGGTAAGTCCTTGCCTCCCCACGCTAGACTGCATTGCTGGGTACCGCGTGATTTGCAGCTGCTCCGGCTCCTGTGCACTCTTCCAGGATTTCCTTTGTGCACAGCCAAGCCTAGGTCCCAACACTCTAACCTGCAGTGCACAACCTCCTGAATTGTCCTCCGGCGTCGTGGAATCTTCTTTTGTGACTTTGGGTTAGCTCCGGTTCACTCCTCTTCGTAGTGCCTGTTCCGGCACTTCTGCGGGTGCTGCCTGCTTCTGTGAGGGCTCCCTATCTTGCTGGGCGCCCCCTCTGTCTCCTCACGCAATTGGCGACATCCTGGTCCCTCCTGGGCCACAGCAGCATCCAAAAACCCTAACCACGACCCTTGCAGCTAGCAAGGCTTGTTTGCAGTCTTTCTGCGTGGGAACACCTCTGCAAGTTTCTTCACAACGTGGGACATCCATCCTCCAAAGGGGAAGTTTCTAGCCCTCTACGTTCTTGCAGAATCCACAGCTTCTACCATCCAGTGGTAGCTTCTTTGCATCCTCAGCTGGCATTTCCTGGGCATCTGCCCAATCTCGACTTTGTCGCGGCTCTTGGACTTGGTCCCCTTGTTCCACAGGTACTCTCGTCCGGAAATCCACTTTGGTTGCATTGCTGGTGTTGTTCTTTCTTGCAGAATTCCCCTATCACGACTTCTGTGCTCTCTGGGGAACATTGGTGCACTTTGCACCTACTTTTCAGGGTCTTGGGGTGGGCTATTTTTCTAACCCTCACTGTTTTCTTACAGTCCCAGCGACCCTCTACAAGCTCACAGAGGTTTGGGGTCCATACGTTATTCGCATTCCACTTTTGGAGTATATGGTTTGTGTTGCCCCTATACCTATGTGCTCCTATTGCAATCTATTGTAACTATACACTGCTTGCATTACTTCCTTTTTCTATTACTGCATATTTTTGGTATTGTGTACATATATCTTGTGTATATTTGGCATCCTCATACTGAGGGTACTCACTGAGATACTTTTGGCATATTGTCATAAAAATAAAGTACCTTTATTTTTAGTATATCTGTGTATTATGTTTTCTTATGATATTGTGCATATGATACCAGTGGTATAGTAGGAGCTTTTCATGTCTCCTAGTTCAGCCTAAGCTGCTCTGCTATAGCTACCTTCTATCAGCCTAAGCTGCTAGAAACACCTCTTCTACACTAATAAGGGATAACTGGACCTGGTACAGAGTGTAAGTATCCCTTGGTACCCACTACAAGCCAGGCCAGCCTCCTACATTCCCTTTTAAAAACAACAGGCATTCTTACAGGAGAATTTCCAAAATGGAGTGAATGGGTCAGGTCTGGCTATGGACCCAGAGATAGTATCATCAGATCATGAAAGGCTTTCTCCTACTAATGTAAAAAACACATTTGCTTGGTTTTGTGGTTTTTATTGTCAATCCTTTAAGGAGTTTGCATAATTAACTAGTGACATTACTTGTGTTCTGAAGAAGGAAAACATGGAAAGAGGTTTTCATTGACATACTCAATCTGAAAAGGTATTCAATATACTAAAACTCATTTGACTCAGGCTCCAACTCAATATCATTCTGGACTTTTAAGAAACTGAAGGTAGAAACCGTTGCTTTTGGAAGAGCAATGAGAACTATTTTGTTTTAACTGTAGCACACAGTGCCTTACCTTGGAACTGGGGAACATGGTTCTGTTCCTGGACTTGGCTCAACATCTTGTGATTCTGGCCAAATCACTTATTCTTCCTGTGCCTAAAAAATGTGTAATGTAATATGGTATTAATATAAAGCACTCTAATGACCTTCACCAAACTTTGCGCTATGTAAACTGCAAAAATAGAAATTATCTACCCCGTGTCCTGTATGACGGTGGGTGGTACTATTCAGTCCTTTAAAGAGAGTTATTAGCCACAAAGATGGATTGCACCAAATGTACATTTATTGATCACCACTAAGGGACCCTTTGAAATGTGGACAGATCCTAGGAACTTACAAAGTCTACAACAATTTCAGAGTAAGAACGACTGTGAAACTAGATGATCATTTTTCTTTGCATAGTATGACTGTAACTTATATTCCTATAACCTACGCTCCAAAACATCTTGGGATGATGCCGTAGCTGATAGCTATCTAAACTCATCCACTACATAGGACCAACACATAATTCCTATTCATTGTGTTATCTTAATAGTTCAGTTCCTTTTAAAAGGGTTAAATAGACTCAAAAACAATTGAAGCACCAAGAGTTTGGGAATTTTCTTCTTAAAATTCTATTAACTCAAATATTGATCTCTATTTCAGCCAGAGAGCTGCTTTTTTTTCTCCTATTAAGGAACTACAATGGATGTGCTGTTCATATGGCATGACCTTAATATTTCAGTATCTAGATAAGTTGATTACCAGGTCGAACTGGGACAAAAATTCGGCCTGGGCACTAAAATAAAAGTAGCTCTCAGTAGCTAACAAAGTGGCCCACATTTGCAAATCAGGCCAGTTTGAACTTGTAAAGACACACTATATGGATATTTTGCAAGGGATGGAAGATGCAGGCATTTGTGTTGGCTTCACACAATGTTTCTTTAATAACAGAGAAATCAACAGAAACAACGACCCACCTGACCATAAAAAAGCCCACAAACTGCTAAGAAACCTGCCCTCACAATGTCATGGTAGCCCATCGGCACTGCCTGACTGCCCTATAGGCATTCCGACACTCTAATATGTTTTGGAATAACTGTAGTCCATGGCAGTGGCTCATGAACCATGGCATTCAGTCTCTATTGATTTTATGATGGACCTTCCCTTTTCAGAAAGGATTCGAGTCCTAATGGTAACCATGGCACGTTTTCAAGGATGGCTCATTTCACACTTATGCCTAAGCTACCTATTGCTGACAGAATGGCTCGATGATTTCTGACAGTCATTTTGTGTCTTCATAGTCAAACACATACAGTAATTCCTGACACAGGAATACATATATTTCCCTTTTTTGGAATATTGTCTGCAAGGCTCTAGTAATTTAACAAGCTCCCTTTTGGTTGCCAATGTTAGTCCTATTGGCAAGCAGACGAAACTAATGAAAGTCTAGGACAATAACTCAGATGTTACGGTTACACCATTCAAGATGACTGCGCTTCTTACTACGAATTGCTGAATTTTGTTTTGACATGCAACTCATAGCATCAGCAAGGTTTTGCCATCTTCCTGCTTACAATGTTTTCACCCTAGAGTGTTTTCCTTTTTATCCTTGCACTGATACTTTGGTCATAGCAACTATTGATAAAATGAATTATCTATAAAAATAAAGACAATTGAGGTCAGGAAATGTTTGCCATGCTAAAGCCAGAAGTAAACAAATTACAGGTAAGTAAAGGCCAACTTCTTCCTTTCCTCCTGGTGTTAATCTTTGACTATCTTTCAGATTGTTTTTCCTATCCATACAAAGTCATTGAAGTTTAAATCATGATTTGTTAGTCTATTTTTCACTCATCAACATATTCTTGTAGTTGGAGAGTTCATCCGGTTTTTCGTGCTTCACAATTTCAACAATATGTTTCTTAATCTTACCATCATTTACTTTCAGAACCACCACATGTCATGGTACAAGGTCAACCAGAAGCTGAGGTTCAAGAAGTTTGTGATTCCTGAATCTTCTGATGATGTCTTCAGTTTTAGAAACATTGGAAAAAGTATTTATCTAGTGAGTGGAAAGATGTTTCCTAATTCTGTGCCTCTTTGTCGGTTTATCATTTTTTCCATCAGCACACGGATACATTTGGGGCTTCTGGGGTGAGACATGCTTTCACATCTAAGTGCAAGAATGGCCACAGGTAGTGTAGTTTTTCATAGGCTCTGCATTTTTTAAGAGGAGGACATCCAGTTTTTGATGTTCACTGAAGGCAATGGCATGTTCTCATGGCCTTGTGTCTTTCTGGAGTATGACAGAACATCTCTGATTCCTATCCATGGTGGACAAAAAGAAAGTTTTGTTCACGCAGCTCAGACAACTCCAGAGCTTTGATGCTCCTAGCTGCTCTGCAGGGGGTAGCACATGGGATGCAAAGTGCTTGACAGCTGGCAGGATATAGAGGGTAGAATGTTTTCAAACAGAGTTCTTCTTCATTTGCCTTCCCTTTGCCATAAACATTCTTCTTCTTTAGGAGTAAGCATAACTAACTTCATACCTGTCCGAGATGGCCACCTCTCCAGGGTTTGCTGCTTGAACTTTTCAACCCAAGATGGTGTTAAAACTTTTTGTGTGATGTAATTTACTGCTTAGAATATACATAGGTAAGCATTTACCAGAGAAGGATCCATTGCAGCACGCGTCCTTCCCTATTTTTGAAACCTCTCTGGTGCCTTTTTTATCCACTACATTTTGGCTCCTGTTTTGTTTACCCAGCTTTACTTTGAATTCTGTCTTGTGGAAGATCTATATGCCGGGTTCTTTCCTACTCTTGAAGCAGGATGATTTTGGTTCCTTGGTTTTTGCCCTCTTCATTAACTGCCAACTATAATTAAGAATTGTCAATATTGCCAAGGAGTAGGTTTATCCTCTGTGGTCTACTTAAGTGAACCTTCTTAATAAGAACCTTGACACCTTTCACATATATATTAAGTGCTGGGTGCCCCTTTGGCTGTTGGGAAGAGCCACACGTCCTTCAGGCAATCACAAAGGAAACTAGAGAAACCTTCACTGCATTGAGTTCTTGACAAAGTACTAGACTTGCAGGTTGGCCTAACATTGTGAATCTGTTTCCTCTTACATCTATGAGAAGTAGAAGATTTTGCTTGCTTCTGTCTCATTGGAAGATGCATTTACTCCACACTTATCTCCAAACTGTACTTTTGATAATTGGATGGGTATCACCATGCACTATTCCCTCTCTCAATTTCCCCCTTTCTCTTAGTCAAGTTTTCACCAAGCCATAATTTGAAAGGGAGTGTTACAAGCAAAAAACAATTAAATAGTTGGGCCTATTCAATATTGACGTTGCATGGAAAACATGTAAAGAGAGACTGTTCTATCCCAAACACTGAAGCCTTTCCTGTGCACAACCTTGGACTCCTTTGCATGCTTTAAAGTGGGAGGAGTTCTGTTATAGTGTGTATGCTGCTAGATGTGCACATAACTGTTCCTGGGCAAGAGACAGAGTTTCCTATTAATAGAGGGGGATGCAAAATGTTTTGGGGGAATTAGATTCTAGTCAAGAAGGGCCAGTTAGCACCAATCCCATAAGCTCACTTGGCACCATCTGAGTTGGAGCTACTTACTTTCTTTCTTCTACTTGCCATTCTTAGCTGTAAGGTCATAGCACTGATAAATTATGTTAGGGCAGCCTTAGTTTTTTTATTACAGTGCATCCACTAATATAGCAACACTTACAGAGACCTTCAGCTTATTAAATGGTGAAACTTGACAAAGTTCAAAACAACACTACTTACCTTATCCTGGAGTTTAAAAGCAACAATTATGTTGAGCCAGCACTAATGTTGCTGCATAAGCTTAAAGTTAAACCGGGGTTCAAAATCAAAACGTGCCTTCTGGTTCATAAACCCCTTGATGACTACCTAGGATATCTGTTTGTACACCACCAAGCAACCAGGCACTTATGGTCGGCCTTCTTATGCTGACTCAGTCTTCCTGTGGTGAGATACAAAGGGCATTTGGAGGAAGTTGCACACAAGGCTCTATCCAATTGACTTCTGAAGGTGTTCTGTGTCTCTTTAAAAAAAACGCCTTCAAAATCCTTCCTCTATATGACCTCAGAACTTCTATGTGACCTGTAAATTGCTGATAATGTGCAGTATGAAATAAGGGCCTGATTTAGATGTTGGCGGTATTTTTGCCAAACTGCCCCAGCTGCGGTCCCAAGTACTCTGTCAAGCTGACGGCAGTCCGTCCGCTGTATTTATATGTATTGCGGCTGTGCCACAAAGGAGTGCTCATCCTAGCTGTCAGGATGGCTGGTTCTCGCCGACCATATTTAGATGTAACAGTCCTGCATGCAGGGTACCGGCAGTGGATTGCTGACAGAGGGAGACCATCACTAGACCCATTGTACTTTGTACAATGGCACTAGCTATGGAACAGAGGTATGTCACACACAATGTACTTTAGCTACATGTGTCCCCCTGCACTACACAACACACCACATACACACTATCATTCTTAACCATTCCACCACAACACAACAAGTACATACTGGAAACACACATTTCCATACATCCATCACACAACACACACACATTACTGACACTGCACCCACACACGACACAACCACAACAATCAATCAACACAAGTACACATTCATCTACACAAACACACTCACACAAGCACTACTACACACAGCATGACAACGACCACCATACAACAACACTCACTTGAATGTTGCACACAGCAAAACAACACACACCCAAACATACACATCTATTATCAGACCCATATGCAAGTGGCACACATACAGGTACAACCACATCATCCATTCCAGCTCCCTTCACCTACACCAGCCGATCACATCACACACACACATCTCTGTACTGACTCACATACACAACTGGAAGCACAACATCACAGGTCCACTTGCAATGTATGCAAATGGACATAGTTGACAAGTGTGATTGTAACGTCCCTGTAGTGCCTTTATTCATTTGGTAATAAATGCTGACACCACAATGACAGCTGTGTATGTCTGTGTCATGTGCCAGTGTGTCTCCATCCATGTCCCACTCAAATGTGTTCCCAAACATATGCATGTCACAGTAATTCAAAAAATTACTGCAACATGTATAGGACTCCAAGAGTCCTGTGCCCATACGCGGTGATGTCCGTTCAGTCCAGGTGGGGGGTGGGGTTGTGTTTTCTCCGTGGTCAAGTGGCAGCAGGTATGAAAGGTCTTGTCCAGTCAAAAACAGAAGCGGATTGGGGAAAAACAGTAGGTTTTACCTTATTTCCCCAGTCCACCAGCTCAGGTGTGGAGGTAACACTGCCACAGTTGGTTTGGCGGTAAGGCACATCCAAATCTGCTCGGCGGGAAAGGTGGCTGAGTCGGCAGTCTTTCACCTATGGTCCCACCAACATCTAAATCAGGTGGGCGGACCACCCAGGTTGTGGATGGGTTATCCGATGGAAAATTGGTGGCCGGACTTTTAACGCCAACATCTAAATCAGCCCCTAAGTTTGTTAATATATTCTGTCAGTCGAAGCAACAAAATATGATTGATATTAATGAGAGTGACCTAATAAATACCTGGTGTAACCTCAGTCATAAAATCATTCTTTGAACTCCAAGGCTTTTGTGCACTCACTCAAAAGTACAACTAATGTGATGATAGCATTGACACTATGAATAAAATATTCTTTAGAAATACCTTCTCAAATCTTAAATTGAGACATGATCTGCAAGAGCATGCAAAATCTTAAGGATATCATTCTCATTAGTCTACGCAATCCACATACATAATCCAAGAAGTGCAGCTCTGTGGAAGCCAAATTGCAATCCTACACAACTCATTATTGTTTGGTTTTTCTATTTATATTGTTCATAAATGCCAAAAAATATAGCTTCTAAGCACATACTCAGTGTAGCAAACATTAAAAGCATCCAAGTAATCAAAAAAGTGTGCTCAAACAAAACCCACAAAACATATAACTACATTAATGTACAATAGATGAACAAATCTGCCTAACAAAGTAAAGATTCTAGAATAAAACTACTACTGAAGTCTTTCAGGTGCCAGCTAAAAACTTGTTACTCAAATACCCAACCAGAGCCAACAGATACCGACAAACAACACATCAAACACCCTAAATGGGCAGCATAAACTTTGTAATGACTTTTAAGGTCCACTTTAACTTCATCACAACACCTGGCCTCTGTTAAAAGCTTGTAGAAAGGATACAGCTATTTCAGCCTGAAATCTAATGGAGCAGACTAACAATATTATGGACACAGAAAAAATAAAATAGGGCAGTCTCCTCCATGCAAGTAGGTAGTAAACAGAGTCTGAGCAATAAAAGCAACATATCAAGAGCCTAGTACTCGAATTATAACTAACTGTAATATTAGGCAACCAATTCCCTTTAGCTATGGCACAAGCCAAGGTTGCTGATTATTTATCACTCTTGTTCTTTGAGTTCTTCAGTCAATTATTGGCTTCCAAGCTGCTTTGTAAATGTCAAAGTTGTAATCAAAGAATAGCATCTCACAAGGTCAAAATATGCAGACCTTTGCTGATATATACTCCCACTCATTATCTGTTATGGAAGTGATGCTATAATGTAGAAATGATGATATGAAAATTCTGATGTAAAATAGGCAGAAATAAAATAGCTATTAGGCTAAAATCAACATTTACCCATTTTACTAGTGTAAAGAATGAACTATATGAAAATCGACATTTTGCCAAAAATATCATATATCTTTTCAGCAGCCCTCAATTTGTATCCCAAAAAAACTTCTTAAATATTTTGGAAGCATGCGTTAACCAATTTATTTGGAATAATTTTACAACCCCAAAAATGTTTTAAAAAAATTAAAGGCAAATTAAAAGAGGTTGTATTAGCTTGCCCAGATTTTCTCAAATAAAACTGGAGAGCCAGAGTATATAATGTACAGTTATTACTAGCGTCTGAAATATGCAACAGTTCTGAATTCTAAATGTATCTGATCTAATACATCCAACCACACCTTTAAGATTTATAAGGTAATATAATCACCTAAGGCATTTTAAAAGATCGTTAAAAGTTATTCAAGACACAAATTATCTTGATGGGATATTCTGAAAAAACATCGGAGATACTAAGTCCCATATTTATAATTTTTTTGCATCGCATTTGCGTCATTGTTTGATGCAAAAGCGGCACAAACGTACAAAATATTATTGTATTTTGTAAGTTTCCACTGCTTTTGCATCAAAAAATGACATAAACGCGGCGCTAAAAAAGTGTAAATATGGGCCTAAGCACACTAAATATATAGTACTGCGAGGGAATGAAGACTTCCAATTTCTATCCATTTCCATCAACTCTACTTTAACGAAAATATATTGCATATACTGACTATGTGCTAGACAAGCAAGAAAAAGTGGATCTGATTAAAACAACAAACAATAAACTGACTGGAAATTTTAGAAAATGTAATGATATATCTATACCTATACATCCCTATACAAGGCCAAATGGTTGTGTATTTTAATTGTATGGTAAGACAGTTTCAGATAAAGATGAATGGAAAGCACAATTAACTTCACTTTACTGTATGTAATACCATGTAATGAATTTGAGGTGCCAATACACCGGTCCAAGATGGGCAACCAACGAGCAGGTGTATTGGCGCAGAGTGTGTACTATAAAGCAACTACAACATAGATGGGTTAGGGACTATGCTTCATACTCCTGCCTGTTAAGGAGTATGGGTGTAAGGTTTAGGATTCCAGGACGTATTCTAGTTGAATACAGAAACAGTATTCAATTTCTCTTTCAGTAGGTGAAAGTAATTTGGGATTATCTATAGATAGACAGGACCTTTGATCCTGATGACAACCCGAGGATTCTGAAGTCATCAAGCAAGGGCTAAAACATTTTGCCCTTATCAGGAATGTGAAGAAGGTAGCTTAACAATACCTTGTTTCTCCCACTCATGTAATTCTTTTTAATCTTACAAAGGACAGGGTTTTTACATTGCACTAAAAAAGCTGACTTTGGTCACACTCATGAGCATTACATTTTAACAGCTTTTATCTGAGACACAGATCTTCTATTTCACCCTTTAAAATACTCAAAAAAGGGTAGTCGTGTAAAACACGGTGCCAATGCAAGACGTGCTTTTATGGAGCACTGCTGCACTGATGTTTAACAGTGGCGGTCCCGGCTCCCCGAAGGGCTCCCAACCCTGTCGCAGCACCTGGGGATGCCTCCAGAACATAGCAAGAAGTGGAGGGAGCAGTTTTGCCACCGGATGGGCATGGCCGGCGTGGATTTTCCCGGTGAGAAGCATATCATGGCTGCAGGCAAGATGGTGGCCACAATTGCCGATGGGGCCTGTGGCATCCAAATGCGAGGCCTAGCTGTGCTGGCTGGCCTCAGCCCCCCTACATCGACAGTGCAGAGACTTGCTGGCAGACCGGAAGTCGTAGGGATACTGTGGCTGCCTGGGATGAAAGGCGGAGGAGCCACCCAGGATGATAGAATTGGGTGAGGGGAGCCACATGGCCTGGGGACTGAGATCCGCAGGAGCACCAATTCGCAGCTTGCCAGGGTTTCAGGGGGTGGGGCGGCACGCAGGTGGGAGCGAAGGAACGTTAATAAACAAAACAGAAAAAAATATGTACCTCCACTCTGCCTCTCGCCGCACCACCGCTCCTCCGTCTTGAAGTGCAGCAACAGGTACCCAGCCTGCCCTGCGGCCAATCCTGATGCTACTCAGAGCAGCATTAGAATTGGCTGGGAGCAACCAGCCAGGGCGTTCCCAGGAAGACTGGGAACCTGTGCCTGCTCTCACCAGCCCAGCAGCACAGTGCCAGGCTGAAGAGAGTCAACTGCGCATGTGTGTTTGGCTGGCCCTAGACGGACGGCCAAACATAAATGCACACTGAGAGGGGTGCACAGTGCACTCCCCTCACTGCTCGTCACCCCCATCACCCTGCCCCTTTCACAACAAAGGGATAGCTTACTATCCCTTTGTTGTGAAAGGGACAACAAAGGGATAGTTTCCTATCCCTTCATTGTGAAAGGGACAACGAAGGGATAGCTTCCTATCCCTTTGTTGTGAAAGGTTTGCAGCTTCTGCTGCTGGCAAGGGAGTGACTCTCCTCCCACTGGCGGCACCACCTCCAAAGCACCAGTTACTAGCTACCTGCCTACAAGGCTTGGGAGAGGATTTGGCAGTGGAGACCAAGGTATAGACCCCCTGACACGCTACAGAAATTGTGCAATCCTCCACCCAACAACAGCAGAGGCTCACCTGGAGAAGATGGAGTGGTGTACCCCCGGCCAGGCAGAGGTCCCGAATCGCGTGGCAGAGGACCTTGTGCTCTCTTGGACTGGGTTCACCTCAGGTCAGTGGAGTGGGCTTGCCAGCCCGGGTGAATGATGGTATTGCCGGGGCCTCGCAACTGGATGCTGAGAGCACAGGGAGTCCACAGGCCATGCAAACTCACTGATACCCATAGACTACCGCTCTTTTGACCTCCTCGACTTCAGTGGTCGCCCTGTTGGGCTAGGGTCTGACCTGTTATTGGTGGAGTTCTGGTGATGGAGTGGAGCCTAAAGCCCATGGTGCATTGGCTACAAGCTGACTACTTGCCACTGACAAAATGCAAGGTGACCAAGTTCATGCCCTGCTTTGACTGAGTTGCTTATCTCAGCCAACGGGGGTTCATAGCGGATACCCATCCTGATGTAGACCTGCGGTTGGGTGCCCCTATAACAGACGCGCTCCCAACTGGGGCCTGAAGTACTGTGAACTGTGGGGTTGTGGCACACTGTAGCCCCTTACTGGGCACTGTTGGGCCAGGTGCTTGCCCTCCATTGCTGCATGCTCCTTGGGCTGTGGAGCTGACAGCGGGGAGAAGATTGTTTGTTGCAGAGTGCTGGGCCCTTAAGCCTCCAGTGAAAGGATTGACACAGTGAGGCTCACGCTCTGCATTCACCAGGACCAGACAATATTTCCTAGCCATTTGTCAATGGCATGACAGGTTTGGAAGGATTCATACATTAAATACCTGCTCACCAAGTCCTCCATGAACAAAAGCAACTGAGCAGGGGATGCTCCTCTCACCGCCACCTCAGAGAGCCCCGTGATGAAGATGCTCCACTCATATGGACATTCCTGGTAAGCCTCTTAAGTACCCTAAGGAACAACATAGCAGCCCTGAAACAGGAACTATAGGCCAAAGTCAAAGCTATTAGGAGGAAATGGGTGAACTGGAACAGAGGGTTGACTACTTGGAACAGGCCTACGTCTCTTATGGTGAAGGACTGGAGGAACATCGGTATCAAATACTCTCCCTCAGGGACAAAACTGCTGATCTTAACTATCAACTGGAGGACTTAGAGAACAGGATGAGGTGCTGCAAAATCCACATTAAAGGTGTCCCGCTACAGGCAGACACCAGGAAGCTGGAAGATTATGTTCTCTGCCTTTTTCGTCAAGTGGCTCCAGCCCCGGCTGACCAGGAGATTGTTCTAGATTGCACACACAAAGCGGGTTGCCCGGCCCAGGTTTCTGGAAGCCACAGAACATTCTAACCTGTCTTCACTATTACCGACAGAAGGAAGCCATCATGTCTGGAGGGTGAGACAAAAACACCATTGACTTTTAAAGGTGTTAAGGTGTGGCTATATCAAGATTTGTCATCTATTATCTTACAGCACTACAGGGCCCTCCAGCCCCTCACCAGTCCCCTTCATGATAAGGAGATCAGATGTAAATGGGGGCACCCCTTTCGCATCACTTTTATATGGAACAATGAAACCCACAGCCTGCATATCCTGGAGGAAACTCATTCACTGTTGGGTGGGGGCTGCTTGCAGCCCGATGATCCCTCTCCATCTCAACATGGATGCCCACCATCCCCATTGATAACAGAGACTCCCTTTCCCCACTCGAAGAAGAAATGATTCCTTAAACCATCTGCTCTAGGATGTCTCAGGAACAGGCCTCCCATCTGCATCAATTACAAAAGAGGGACAGCACCTTTTACCCAGACAATGACTAGGAGAGGGCTCACTCTTATGCCTAATCCCGGTTGTCTCCATCCACTTGTGATGGGAGTGTCCTCCTCCTTACTGGTGAACTGAAGGAGCCAGGAGCTTCACACCCCTACTTGCTGACATCCAGCACCGTGGCGGAGACCCTCTCACCCCCCTGTTGGAGACTTAACATGAGCATTGCTGGCAACAAGGACCCTCAGACTTTGATTCATAAGGATGTTCCCAGGCGGGGATCCACTCAGTTGTACCGTTTATTGTTTGTTTGTTTTTTCCTTGCACTCACAGTTCATACTAGGTTTAAAGCTTGTCCAATCCTATGCAGTTTGCTGGTAACTCTGTATTGCTGAGAGGGACCTAGCCTGCCCCCACAACAGTAGCTCTGTACAACTCATGCCACATGATTAAGATCCTGAGCCTTAACGTTCGTGTTCTGAACACCCTGCTAAAATATCTGGCACTTCTCTCCCTGCTAAGAGTCTCGAATTGCGATGTCTGCCTCATTGAAGAAACACACCTACCCTCTAGATGGTTCAACTGCCAGTATTTCTCCTCAGGGCTCGGGATGGAGGTGGGGGTGGTGGTACTGCTGCCCACCTGCTTTCTGGGGAAAGTGGATCAGACCCAGGCTGAAATACTGGTCAGGCTACTACGCATTGACACAAAAGGTTACACATTCACACTGGCAAATCTATATGCTCCCAATGACCTTCAGGAGGCTTCTCTCTCAAAGGCAGTGGGGCAGGTGTTAGAGACGCCTGATTCAGATATTATAGTAGGGGGAGACTTAAGCTTGGTTCCCTACACTTTCCTAGATAGGTCAACTCAGATGACGGGTCAGGCAGGAGCGCTGTGACCAGCATGTCACTAGTGGTTGATGGATGTCGCCTTGGTCCATATCTGGTGCCAGCACCACCCTCTCACGAAAACTATACATTTTTCTCTGCAGCACATCAGTCCTATGCCAAAATTGACTATTTTCTTATTTCCCAGAGCTAGGCCACAGTAAAGACAGCGGTTGACAATGGAGTGGCTGCACTCTCCGACCACTCTCCCACATCCGCCACTTGTCACCTGCCAGGCCTCACACCACAACATCCTGCCTGGGGCCTTAACCACACACTTCTAGAACATGACACCACCGTTAAGGAAATAACAAGTGCCATCTGATCCTTTCTGCACCCTAACGACACCCCAGAGACCCCCATAGCACTGCTATGGGATATATTAAAGGCAGTACTTCAATGCAACTTCATAGCAGCAGCAGCTCAGATGTACAAGGTTAGGAGGGATAAGAGGTCGCAGCTTGAGAATGAAGTGAGGGACTTGGAAGAAGAACATAAATGTATAGACTACTTCAGGGCGAGGAGGCAGCTTACAACTGCCCGCAAGCAACCCAAAGCCCTTGATATCAGCAAAGGTGAATATGCTCTCCTGCGCCTGAAGCAGATATACTATGCTGGTGGCAGCAAAGCTGGCCACCTATTGGGCCCTGACCCTCCAACAAAGAATATTAGAGGTAGAGGACTCTCAGGGCAACACAGCCGGACAAGATGAGCGCATAGCCCAGGCCTTCAAACACTTCTACTTCACTCTCTATACAGCTGAAGCCCTGACCTTGGTGGATTCTGAATCATATCTGGCACAGGTGCCCCTGACCTGTGTCTCTCCCAACTGACTTCTATAGCCTAAATAGGGACATCCAAGCCGAGATAGACACATCCAATTGTACACAGCAGCTGCTGCTTGGCAAAGTACCAGGTCCAGATGGATTCACAGCAGACTGTTATAAGATCTTCCCACCTATGCTAGTGCCCGTCTTAGCTCATCTGTACAACTCATTTAGCACAACTGGTACACTTACTGAAATATTGCAACTAGTAACCTTTGCAGTTATTCCAAGATGGAGTAAGGACCCTACCCATTGTGCCTCATACTGTCCTATTTCACTGTTTAACATGATCGGCAAGATCTTTACAGGCGTATTGGCTGCCCGCCTAGCCCCATACATGCAACACCTTGTGGACCCTAAGCAAGCAGGGTTCATACCTGAACGCAACTATAGCGTTGACACCAAGCATCTTTGCCATCTCCTTGACAAAGCCCAGTGGTCTCACACCCCAGCAATTGTGCTATCCATTGATGCTGAAGAGGCTTTCGACCGGGTACACTGGCCTTATCTCCAACTTGTAGTTTCCAAAATGGGGTTAGGCCTGAGGATTTTCCGCTGGGTATGGTCCAGTTACATGCAACCTCGGGCAGCGGTTCAACTCAGCGGCCTGATGTCTCGGCCGCTAAGTTGAACCGCTCTAGGGGCACTCATCAAGGCTGCCCCCCTACTCTTTGCCTTCTATATGGAACCCTTTGCTGAATGGAGACACAAAAATGACAGGCTTACAGATGGGGGGCAGAGAGCATAAGTCTGCACTCTACTCTGAAGATGTGATGATAGTATTGACAAAGCCTCTTTCCTCTCTGCCCAAAATAATGAGGGAGATGGAGGCATTCAGACAAGCCTTGGGTTTCAAGATCAACTTCTCGAAGTCTGATATTCTTAACCTCACCCTCCCTAAGGCAGACCAAGCTCACTTGGAACTCCTCTTCCCCTCACTTAGGCAGCTCAGGATGTGAGATACCTGGGCCTCCATATACTCCTGACACCAGACTGAACCACTGCAAGCAATTAATCAATGCTCATAGCCACTACCAGATCCGACCTCTCCTCATGGAAGCCAGTTTACCTGGCCTCCTCAGATGGTGGATTGGGCATCCCTCACTTAACAAGATACTACCAGGCGGCCAAACTCCGCTACATGGCGGAAAGGGCCAGGCCATACACTGAGAAGCACTGGTGCTTCATAGATCAAGCTGTGGCCAGCATACACATATGGAAAATAATATGGCTGCCTAAACCCTACCACCCTCCAGGACTGTAATGCTCCCCTGTAACTGGTGCCACATTAGGACACAGTACAAATGCATCACAAACTTTCCATGCGCATGTCATCCGTGACTTCCTTTAAAGGTAATCCTGACTTTCCACCAGTGGAACAGGGCCCTTCCTTTGCATCCTGACAGGCGGCTAGCTGAAAAAGGTTGGCAGATCAATGATGCCGATGGCATCATGGATTTTGCTCAACTCCAATCTAGGTATGGCCTTCCTTTCAATTACCACTGGCAATACATGGCCCTTCAACATTGGCTCCTGCAACCCCACATTCTTCCGCATGGAAGCCAGCCCCTGACCGCCTTCAAAAAGTGATTAATCACTTACTCATCCACTAAATGCATGCTTTCTGACATCTATAAATTTGCCAACACCCCCTTAGTGCTCTTCAAGTTTGCGGTACAAAAATGCTGGGAGCTCGCATGTGAATGAACCTTTACCACAAAAGAATTGGGCAAGATCTAGAACAGGGCCAACACCTCTGCAAGTAGTGCGACAGATATGAAAATGATGCTCAAGATTGCACATTATTGGTACTACACACCAGCAAGGGTGGCTAAGTGGAAACAGAACAGTGATGTGACTTGTTGGAGACACTATGGACAGATCGGTACACTTTCACACTTGCTTTGGCACTGCTTCAAGATACAATCGTTCTGGGCGGAGGTACTGACTGAAATTAACAAGATCTAAGACACAGATATTCCTAGATTCCCCAGTTACACCCTTCTAGGCCTACCGAGTCCTCTGACTTGCCCTCTGAAGTTGCAGAGGGGACGAGCTATAACATTGGCGCTTTTGGTGGCAAAACAGGTTCTTTTGACACGCTGGGGCTCGGACTTGGGGCCAGCCCACCTAGAGTGGCTTTTTAGGCAAGGGGATCTCTTAGGAATGGAGAAATTAGCAGTCACTGCATCTCATTTCCTACTGCACTTTTTTACAAAATCGGGGGCGCTGTGTGCAGCTCTGTGTCCTAGGCAATGAATTTTGGGAGCTTACGTGCCTGGCCTACCTTGAGTCCTCGGACTTACCCCCACGGACATCATACTCAATGAGCACTGGGGATGGTTTTTCCCATGCCTTCCCAATCTTCTGCACTAGTTGTGTTATGCTTTCACTCATAGTGAGCTGTTAAGGACATTTTCACACTCCCTTTACCTCCCCTATCCCTCTCCTCTTACTCTTTCTCCCATTCCTCTCCCCCCAAATGTATTGTCTACCTTCCTAACTATCCATCCCCAGTTCCTGCATCTTGTTTTTCTTATACCTCACTGGCCTTCGGATGTAGGCAGGAAGTACGTTGTAATGAGCCTTTGGTTATAAACAATAAATCAGATTTAAACCAAAAAATAATCAAAAGGCTTCAAAAGCTCTAAATGAGTCTATCTAGCTTCATTAGGGTGGTGAAAAAAAGGACCAACCCTGATAATTAAACATTACACCTAATGTGGGCAATCCTTTTTAGGGAGATCTTGTTTCCTCAATATCAATGAATAAACAATTGTGTTGCAATAAAAGTAGTGTTTCCTGAGCGCACTAATTGTGATCTCTGGATTGACAAAAAGCCTACAAGTCTTTTTTTTATGTTCAATAATTGTGTAGGTAGGACCACTGAGATAGGCTCTCTAATATCTTCTCATTACCTCCATCGTTTTTAAATTAGGATGGTCATAATCATAACTAGTGTTGGCTGATCTTGACACACTGGATGTACATCTACTTAACAACCTACCCAACCACTATCTAGCGGACATTTACTTGACCCTCTCTTCTCTAATCTGACGGTGGTGTCAGTTGATAGCCTCATTTCATTGGTTTGGTCTGATCACTATTCTTTGTATCAACTACTAAGCCTTTTGATTCTGCAACCTGGTCTAGACACTGGTCTAAATTTAATCCAGCTACTCTTATTTCACTTCTACAGGCAACTTTACCAAACTCAGTTGGGCAGTGGACATCCATTCCAGTATCATCAACAACTGGGTTTGGTCGTCCCTTGAGTCTCTCCTCCCACTTAAACCCAACACTTATTCCAGATCACTTATCTCCACTCCTTGATTCAATGACTCCTCACTTGGGCTTAAAAATAGCTGCGAGTGTGTAGGTAGAACCTGGAGTAAAACCTCCTGCGAGGAGGACAAGATGAAGAATAAGCTGGCTTTGAGGGTTTGCCATAAAGAGTATGACTCTGCTTGGCTTCCTTTTATTCTGATAAAATCACTTTAGCTCAGAATTGACCTAAAACATTATTTCAAATTGTTAAATCCTTATCAGATCTTGCTAAAGTTTCTCCTACACCCATACTTTTGCAGACTCAGCGTGGTTATCTAGCTGTTTTTTTGTAAAAAAAAGAAGAAAGTGGCTGATATCCAGGACTCCTTCTTTCATTTGTATGAGAAATAGCTTATCATTTCCATCTCCTCTGCTTGCACTTTGACGACTTTTCCCCCAATCAACTCCCTTTATTTGTCTCCTTAATGAACTCCAGAAAGTCTGGTTCTCCAGTCGACCCTCTATCCCTGGAACATTTTAACAAACTATCTCCCCAGCTTTTTTCTACTATGATTAATGGTTCTCAATTCTTCGCTATTGGAAGGACTAGTTTCGAAAGCCTGGGAACATGCTATGGTAATTTATTGAAGAAACCTAATTTCAATGCTCTTAATTGGTCCATCGGCCCATTTTGCTTCCGTCACTATTTGCAAAAATAGGGAAAAACATTTTAATCAGCAATTGCCAGCTTTTGTGGAAACCAATTGTCTTCTTCACCCTTCATAACTTGGATTCAGGATTAGTTATAGCACTGAATCCACCTTTCTGGGAGTCACCAAACAGCTTAGACTCCAGGGAGGTGCGGTGACTTTGATTCTTTTAGACCTTAGCACAGCTTTTGTTACTGTCTCCCACCAGTTGCTTTTTCAAAGGCTGGAGGATGTGAGCATACAAGACCCGGCTCTGGCCTGGCTACGGCCCTTTTTCCATGACTGTTCTTTCCAAGTCTTCACCAACGCACATAACACTGACTCAAACCCTCTCACTTCCGGGGTGCCGCAGGGTTCGGCTTTAAGTCCGACCCTGTTTAACATCTACATGCAGCCTTGGCTGATGTGCTGGAAGATTGTAGCCTCTCATTCTTTTCTTATGAGGATGATACCCAGATTACTGTATCTTTTTTTTCCAATTAAGATTGTAACTGCGCTTCCCTAAATTCTTGCCTTAAATTAAAAGGAAATAAATCTGAAGTTTTATTGGTTGGTAATCAGCCTTATTTTAGGGGCCCTAATTATTGTCCTGAAGTTCTCGGTATTGCTCCTACCCATGCTCGGGTAATTAAGAACTTGGGTTTTTGGCTACACGACAAGCTGTTGATGGATCATTAAATTACTAAGGTAGCCTCCACCGGTTTTGGTGTCCTGAGGTGGCTAAGGAAATTCTCTGGCTCCTTCCTGTTTCAGCTTCAAGGACAGCAGTACAGGCACTAATCATTTCTAGACGTGACTATGGTAAGTTTCTCTACCTGGGGGCGTCAAAGGCTACGCTTGGATGCCTACAGGTAATTCAGAATGCAGCTGCTCAAATGGTGTCTTCCTAAACACTCTTCAGCCTCTAATCCTCTTCAAAACCATCACTGGCTCCAGATTAGAGAGATTAGAGTGAGTTCAATTTAAAGCCCCATGTGATGTGTTTAAAGCTTTGGTGAATTCTGGTCTACTCTAGCTCAGGTCACTGGTGCCGCACTATTGTCCCAGTCGGCCTCTCCCCTCTCGTATACTGAATCTAGCAAGGGTCCCTAGGTTTGGCAAGGCTCAGCAGGGTAGTAGGTCCTTCTCCTATTTGGGTCCAAACCTGTTGTTCTCTTTGGCCGCCTTGTTGAGATCATGTAAATCTCTTGGTATTTTCAGGAAGCTCTTTAGATGTGGCTTTTCTAATTATGTCTTTCTTTCTGCATCCTCTGTTTACAGAGTGCTACCTTTTGGGTAGCAATGTGAATTACAATTTGGTATAATAGTTATAATAATATGTAACCTAACCACTGATTATCTAAATTAAATCACGCTGAGCAGATTTCGACTGGAGCAAGTGATGTTGTTAAACTGCACTGTGCATTGCAAATTTTATTTTCCTACATCGATTGATCAAAAAATCAAATCAAGTTTTGTTAAAGACCCAGGAGGTTGCTATTGTTGGCATTTCGCCTTTATTTTCCAGGAAATTCAGCAGCAAAACATCATCAGGATACACACCAACGTTGCCAGAAAATTGGAATTTTGAACAACAATAGCTAAACCATTCTTCAGTCTGGCCTCATTTCTTGAGCATTCATTCTGAAAAGCGAAATCTTCCAGTGCCAGCCAGACCCAGCACAAGGCTATCAGACTGCAGACAGAGCACTCACATCCCCTGATTGAAAAAACACAGGCTCAGCAGGCCAAATACAGGCCATTCTCATGAATAACCATTAAACATCAGCAGGCTCGGTAAAATAATAATGCAGC
Source organism: Pleurodeles waltl (assembly GCF_031143425.1). Lineage (NCBI taxonomy): Eukaryota > Metazoa > Chordata > Amphibia > Caudata > Salamandridae > Pleurodeles > Pleurodeles waltl. Next base: position 604,852,743 of record NC_090449.1, read on the forward strand.
AGAGGATATTTACAAACATAGTGCGAGTACAACCGCTCACGGTGTACTGGAAGCGTCCTGGAGTGAGACAAAGTGGAAAATAATGCATGTGCTCTGGGACTTAAAAAAAAAAAACGAATGTCCCAGTCTGACAATCTACTAATGCGTTCCAATCGCATTGAACTTTGGCGTGAGAAAGGGTGGCTAAGATGAGCTGGTAAAGTTATGGGGTTATGAAGGGCCACATTTTGTGGCAGGGTTGACTAAATAATGTGGTAATAGAAGGCAAATATTGTGGCTTAATATGGCACATTTTGTGAAAGTAATACTTCATTATTTTGTCATTTTTACATTTCATAATGCTGTCTGGCCATCGGTTTCACCTAATACCAGTTTAACCCCCAAATATAGCAACAAGAGAGAGACAGGTACCATTCACCATTTGCGACGGGCTTTCCACCGCGCAGTAACTTTTGATCCGTTTGAGCAAGAAACAAATCTTTTTTGTTAATATCTACAGATTACACAGCAAATGATGGATACTGTGATAAATGTGGCATATCTAAAGAAAAAAGCATCACTTTAGTGGCCCTAGTTATAACCAGTGGGTCCTTCTGTGGAAGAGGATTACAGGTGAGGGAGACAAATAGGTGTCAGACAACTTCCCAAAAAACATGACTCTAGCTGCTGTTCCTATCAATCAACCAGGAATTCGTAAAGCGAACTACTCACCCGTGAGGGTCTCAAGGCACTGAGGAGGGGTGGGAGAAGGGGGAGGGCACAGGGGTCAACTTTAAACAGTGATGGATGAAAAAAATCCTAAACTGAAAATGTGAAATGTCTTTTCAAATCGATTTAAATGCATGTATCTTTTCAGTTGGATCACAACCCTACTCAAGATGGTATTTTATAGGTGTTTGCATGGCGCTTTCGTAACTCTTGTAAGGCCCAAAATGCTTTCTGAGTAAGTTGCTACTCCATAGATATCATGTATATATTGTTACATACTCCTGGCAAGACATGAACCAACCATGTATTTTGTAGGAAAGGCAGTATCATGCAAGGCAGAAAAATACACATGCAATGAGAGACATGCTGCCACCAGACAGGCACTTCAGCTGTATCAGCCTACTAGTAGGGCTCTGAATTCTTATAGGACTATGCTGACAATTGGCAGGTTGAACAGGCCTGCTGCGGCTTGCTCTTTTCTGATATGGAGAATATGACAAGGTCTCCTCTGACCCATGGCACCGTGATGTATGCTGCGGTGTGTGGAAGCAAATGTGATTGACAGTTGAACAGACCAATGGATGAAAATGGCTGACCTAATTCATAACTATGCATGTATTTTTTCATCTATCACTTTTTTTATTACATGAGACTGGCAAGACTGAATCTACATGAGAACTGAAAAGAGATAACCACTGATGCCTTCTTTCTAAATTATACTGTAACTCGTCAGTGGTAATTCCACACTTGAAATTACAGGTACCATCAGGATCTATTATTTCTCATGCAAAATTACTGCAGAGCTTTTCAGCTTCAATTCATCATGCTCCACTATAGCCATGTAGCCCTCTGAAGCGGGCTATTGCAGCCATTAAAGGCCTGCTCAAGCATTTCGGCTTTTAATAAGGGAGCGGGACTTTAATACCAGTATAGCCCAGCTACGGAGGACTATAAGGCTACTGGGACATTCAGCCACTAGAGGGCAGAATGTTCTAATAAATAAAACAAAGGCCTCACAGAGCCCGAGGGGATTTAAATCCCCTCCGGGTCCATGGAGCCATTGTTCACAGTAACAGCTGCAAACAAAAACATTGGAATGTTGGAGCGCCGGGCTTCTACCAGCCATTAAAAGCCCTGAGCACTCAATTGTTTTCAATAAATCTCTAAATATTCCAATGTTATAATACCAGCACAGAAGACATGCTATCTCAGAGATGACATTATAAGAAACACTCTAAATGATTGTAAACACCTAGAGCACTTTTCATCACCTACAGGGATTACACCCCTCATAAACTACGCCACATAACAAATCCCAGCTGCTAGCTGTCAGGTTGTCCTATTGAATATCGGCACCAACAATATTGTGCTTCAAGATTATTTAGGATGGAAGATCGAGGGACGAAATATCGAAAGGTATGTTCATATATGGAAATATAGATTTACTATTCCTAACTCCATATCTACGCACTTTGAAGATTTATGTGTGGAGTTAGGTGTACGAAATCCAGACGTACTTAACTCTCAATATTTTATTTCTGATATTCTGTCTTCGACATTGTGTCCCATTGATATTGTGGGTGCGATATTCAGGGAACACACCAGCTGTCACAGTGCACCGCCTTAACTACAGTGAAATCATCTTTTAATGCTTATGTATATATAAAAATGGTCTCCAAGAGTGATACAAAGTGCTCAGAACCATGCAGCCACCTCAACCACTGCAGTGATAAACGCAGACTACATCACTTTTGCCCTAGAAGCAGTTTGATGGCCTCGTGTCAGGAATGAGCACACTGTACTGTGTACAAGACAGTACACGGCTGCAGCCCTAACTACCATAGGAAGACTTTCATACACTTTCGTGGCCTGCAACATTCTTCTTACCATTTATAGGTCTGCCAATATACAAATATTTTTCACTGTGTAAGTACACAGGGAGAAACGGATGTGACGTGTCCTTGCAGCTGTGAAGGTGCTCCGCATTGCAGTATTAAATACCACAAGCGGGTCACAGCAAAGATTAGCTAGAGATTCATCATAAATGAAACATGCCTTTGTGATAAAAGTCCTTCGAAGTCAGTGTAGCCATTGCATCATTACAGGTAAGGCTCAGAGCACAGCATAAGATCTAGCGCACCTGGGGCCGTGCCATGAAGGGCTTTGCTGGAGCAGCGCAGAGTTGAGCGCCTGTAAATATGCATATGCAGCATGTGAGATGGGAATTTGTTATCTCTCTGACTTAGTACATTATTTTGGACATCACACCTCAGAAACTGAAAAAGTCAACCCCTACTCACTGTTTCCAATCTGTATGGTCTGAAAATACAGCACCAAGTCCAAAAAATATCTGGACACTGCCAGTGCATAAATACAGGCGCTCGACTCTGCCTACAGCCACCAGAGCCCATCATGATATGACCCATGGTGTGCACATTTTTAAAAAACGTTTGCGCTTTGTTTTATACATTGAATCCCAATTTAGTGACATTTTGCATCATTGTTGTGTCACATTTTGGCGCAGAAATTATTCAAAATGCTGGTTGAGATTTACAAAGCTGCACAAGGGCCGATTTGCAACTCCTTTCTTGGTTTTGTATGAAAGAGTATTATAACGTAGCTCCTGGTCCTGTGTTGCCATACAACATCAGGTAGGCATTACATGGGTGAAGCAGTCATTGCCCTGCAATCACCCATGTCTTTTGCTGCAAACCCAGGTGTACTCTAGGCTGTAAGTCTTGGTTTGCACCAAATAGGTGGGCCTATGTGAGAGAGGCATAACGAGGAGAAATATCTTCCATTCACCTCATTACTTCCTCTTTCCGTGTGCGATGTATTCTGCAGCACACACAGAAAGCAGTGATCAAAGGATTGTTTTGTGCAGGAAGATGTCCCTTTGTACAAAAAAGAACCAATCCTGCAATCATATGCAGGCACCCTTGTGTCGTTATGCAAGGATGCCTGAGTTAGACAGCCACAAGTGTGCCAGCATGGGGAGAGACCAGAACAGTGCCATATCGTTGTAAATAGGGCACTGTTCAGCTGTGGCAGCCTAACCAGCCTTAATGCCAGGGGTGGCTCCTCTGTAATAGCAGAGGAGCGTCGCCCCCCTGCTCAGAGTCAGACAAGCAGTGACAAATAAAATTATAATAAAACAGTTATTATTATGTTATTTGTTGCGGTCTCGCTGACAGTCAATGAATCCTAGGGAGGGGTGTGGCCTGGCCGAAGGGAGAAGGAGTGATGGGCATTGTAAAGTGCACATGTTGGTTTGGCCAGCTGTCTTAGGCCAGCCAAACTGGCATGCACACTTACATTTCTCCAACCCAGCTGTGTTACACAGCCAAGTTAGAGAAATGGCACAGGCTCCCTGTGTCTGAGCGAGAGTTAAACCAGTCTGCTCAGGCAAATCCCGGTGGTGCTCTCATGCTTTGTATAGCATGAGCATAACACCAGGTTTGGGAGCCTGTGATTTAGTGGTGACTCGTGACTTCCTGGAGAAGAGGGAGCCGCCAGCAGCGGGACCGGGAGCAGCAGCAGCAGCAGGTAAGTTATTTTTATTTTTATTTTCACCCCATCCCCTCCTTTCTACATGCACCCTCTAATACCCCCCCAGCCTGCCCCACCACCTTCAATTGGTGGTAGCCGCCACTGTCTACCACACCCACTAGCTTGCAGCCCACCGGGAAAATGGCGGTTTCCCGAATTCCTACTCTGCCACTTGCGGAGTTCATCATAGCGCTAAGGAGCACTTTCCAGAGATCACTGCGTCCATATTATTTTGAAAAAAAAATTATGGGGAGAATTATGTAGGATGGTTCTGTCCTTAAAGTAAACTTCTGCCTACACCCCAGTTAATGACAACGGCACGATATAAACCTCCATAGCCCTGCTCCCTATAAGGAGAAGGTGGCTGACTTTAGCTACATTATTTCCTTTTCGCAAAACATAATTTACCCTATTTCGTAGCAGGTGCGAAACAGATAAATTTGAGTGAAACTGGAAAATGTCCCTGCCTAAGTATTTCGTTTTTAAACTCCCTAGAAATGATTACTGAAATTATGCAAGAGCTCAAGCATTCTCTTTCCTATGAGAGAGCTGCAGATCGGTGCTTGACCGCTATATGTATGATGTATTTCATTGCATGTTGTTAAATTATATGGTGCATCAAGAGCAGGTGTTCATCATGAATAATAAAAGTCCACGCGTGCCAGTCAACTGAAGGACCGAACACTCAATACATGCTCCATAAAATGGGGGCTTCAAGCGTTCCCATTTCCAGAAACTGTTATTATTTAACTGCACATGCCCCTGCTTCACGGGTTGCTTTACCCTCTAAACAATCAATCAATCTATCTATCTATCTATCTATCTATCTATCTATCTATCTATCTATCTATCTATCTATCTATCTATCTATCTATCCTACGACCTACCTGCATGTCTGTCTGTACACCTATGTACGTTTTGTTTCATTAATCATAAAGAAAATTTTGCATGATGTAAATCAACTTAAAAATTCAGTTGCAGGGATTGTGTGGCAGTAATCTAATACTTAGAAACTATTATATTCACCACTTATGGCAAGCACGGCAACCATAACTTGCATGCTTGTTGCAGATAACCCTGCACAACTCATAATCAATCACAATATAGTAGACACTATGGTGGTCATTACAACCCTGGCGGTCGGTATTAAAGCGGCGGTAAAACCGCAATCAGGCCGGAGGAAAAAAAATGGAATCACGACCGTGGCGGAAACCACCAACAAAGACAGCCACTTTAACATTCCGACCACCACGGCGGTACAAACAAACAGCTTGGCGGTCACTGCAAACAGACAGGCGGAGGACAATGTACCGCCCACAGTATCACAACCTACCAATTCGCCACCTTTTCCGGGCGGATTCACCGCGAACAAAAACACGGCGGAAACAGGACTTCGAAGGGAAAACGCTCACCTCTACACACCCCACAAGGAACCAGGACGCCATGGAACCAGAGCTGCAGATCTTGCCAGTCCTTCTCTTCTTGCTCCTCTACCAGGAGCACGAACGCAACACGCAACACCCCCACCCCCACCCTCACCCACGACAACACACACACCATTACATCATGATACATTACAGTTACACCCGCCAAACCCCTGGAAGAATGCAAAGACCAAAGAAAATGAGTGTAACCATTGTAATATATTAAAATCCAGTACGCAAAAATATATATATACACTATAGACAAAATATACACCAAGAATAGTAGTCCAGGTAGTGCTCCATTGAAGTCCGTGGAACACTGGGCCCACACGGTATTGGCGAGGCCCACACTCAGTCCCCGAACATGGCGGAGAGAACACTGCAGGGGCATCAGATAGCAAGAAAACAGGCACCTCATGGGAAGGGAAAGGGGGCGCACCTCAGCCGGTTGAGTGCACAACGCCAAATCCACAAGGGGGCCACATGTCCACTGTTCCATCCTGGGGAGTGCAAAGCCACAGTCTCTCAAGTCTCTACAGTGGGTGGTTTGCCCACTGCTTTATCCTGGGGAGTGCAAAGCCACAGTCTCTCAAGTCTCTACAGTGGGTGGTTTGCCCACTGTTCCATCCTGGGGAGTGCAAAGCCACAGTCTCTCAAGTGGATGCCTTTGTCCACTGGTTCTGGAGGGGGTTTTGTGCCCAGAGTGCTTCATCCTGCCAAGGACTGAGGTAGTGGATGTAAATCTCCACTGGTTCTGGAGGGGGCTTTGTGCCCAGAGTGCTTCATCCTGCCAAGGACTGAGGTAGTGGATGCCTTTCTCCACTGGTTCTGGAGGGGGCTTTGTGCCCAGAGTGCTTCATCCTGCCAAGGACTGAGGTAGTGGATATAAATCTCCACTGGTTCTGGAGGGGTCTTTGTGCCCAGAGTGCTTCAACCTGCCAAGGACTGAGGTAGTGGATGTTAATCTCCTCTGGTTCTGGAGGGGCCTTTGTGCCCAGAGTGCTTCATCCTGCCAAGGACAGAGGTAGTGGATGCCTTTCTCCACTGGTTCGGGAGGGGGCTTTGTGCCCAGAGTGCTTCATCCTGCCAAGGACAGAGGTAGTGGATGCCTTTCTCCTCTGGTTCTGGAGGGGGCTTTGTGCCCAGAGTGCTTCATCCTGCTCGTGACGGACTCAGTAGCGTCAGTGCCCTTGGACTCATGGGCCAGCGGTGCTAGTGGCGGCGGTGCCCTGTTCAGCGGTGCTAGTGGCGGCGATGCCCTGTTCAGCGGTGCTAGTGGCGGCGATGCCCTGTTCAGCGGTGCTAGTGGCGGCAGTGCCCTGTTCAGCGGGGCTTGTTGCGGCAGGGTCCTTTGCAGTGACTCAGCTGCTGGCGGCCCTGTCTGGCCCAGCGGGGCTGGTGCTGGTGGTCCTGTCTGGCCCAGCGGGGCTGCTGGAGGTGTCTGGCCCAGCGGGGCTTGTGCTGGCGGTCATGTCTGGCCCAGCAGGGCTGGTGCTGATGGTCATGTCTGGCCCAGCGGGGCTGGTGCTGGCGGAGGTGGCTGGCCCAGGGGGCTTGTGCTGGCGGTCATGTCTGACCCAGCGTGGCTGGTGCTGGCGGTCATGTCTGGCCCAGCGGGGCTGGTGCTGGCGGTGGCCTCCTGGGCAGCGGGGAAGATGGCGGTGGCCTCCTGGGCAGCTGGGCTGGTGCTGGCGGTGGCCTCCTGGGCAGCGGGGATGATGGTGGTGGCCTCCTGGGCAGCGGGGATGATGGCGGTGGCCTCCTGGGCAGCGGGGATGATGGCGGTGGCCTCCTGGGCAGCGGGGATGATGGCGGTGGCCTCCTGGGCAGCAGGGCTGGTGGCGGTGGCCTCCTGGGCAGCAGGGCTGGTGGCGGTGGCCTCCTGGGCAGCAGGGCTGGTGCTGGCGGTGGCCTCCTGGGCAGCAGGATGATGGCGGTCGCCTCCTGGGCAGCAGGGCTGGTGGCAGTGGCCTGCTGGGCAGCGGGGATGATGGCGGTCTTCTCCGCCGTGCTGTTCTTCCCAGACTTGCTGACTTTCTTGTGGCCCTTCCCCACCGTGGAAGGTGTCGCAGCTGACTCCACACTCCCACCTGTACACCTGGGAGCGGCTTTGGTGGCTGGAGTCTTCAACCTCTTCCGCCGGCACTGGCCAACTTTTGATGCTTGACAGGTGGGGGACTGTCCTTGATGTGGCTCCGTGCTACACTGGCTGCCCTGGTGGCCGGTGCACTCCAGATTCCGGTGACTACAGGCACCACTGATCCCGGAGATGTTGTGGCTGAGGTGCTAGGTTGGGACCTGGAGAGTCAGGCCCTAGGAGACGGACGGGTGGGGGAGGTGTGGGAAAGAGGTCAAGGTTGGACAGGAAAAGTTTTTTAGACACACTGGGACGGGTAGCTGGAGGGGGTTTGGGAGTGGAGGAAGAGGTTTTGGTTGTAGGAGGTGTTCGTTCGGTGACTTTGGGTGAAGGTGCATGCGCTGGAGGCTGTCGTGAGGTGGATGGCTGTTGGGTGGGTGTGTGCTTGCGTTTGTGTATCTTGGGAGGTGGCGTCACAGACACACTGGGAGAGGACACAGGGGACGTGTGAATAGCAGTGGGGGTGGTGACTGCACGTGAGCGGGGTGTGGTGGTGGGTGTGCTGGTGATGGAAGTAGTGGCTGTAGATGAAGTGCATGCAGGTGTGAGTGTAGATGAGACTGGGAGGGAGGAGGGAGACGAGGAGGAGGGGGACACAGTGGAGGCAGTGGATGTTGCTGTGTCTGCATGTGTGTGATGCTTGCGTGAGTGCCTGTGGGATGTGTGGTGCTTATGTTTGCCAGAGCTTCCCTTTGTGTTGACGTGTGTGCATGCTGGTCTGAAGGTGTGCTTGGGATAGTCTGAGGTAGAGGGGATTGGGTCTGGGTGGAGGAAGTTGGGGGGAGGGTACAGGGACAATGGCTGCCATCAGTGCTGAGGCCAGAGTCTGAAAAGCTCGCTGAAGGGCCACATGACCAGAATGAATGGCCTCCAGGAATGCATTTGTTTGTTGCAACTGCCTCTCTACACCCTGGAGGGCATTCAAAATGGTAGACTGCCCAACAGTGAGGGACCTGAGGAGGTCAATGGCCTCCTCACTGAGGGCAGCAGGGGTGACTGGGGCAGGGGCTGAGGTGCCTGTGGCGAAGGTGATGCCCACCCTCCCGGGTGAGCAGGCACGGGGCAAAGCCTGAGGGGCTGCTGGGAGGGCAGTGCTGGTAGGGGGGGTGGCGGCTGTACCTGCAGATGTGGGGGGCACAGATGTTGCCGCCACCACAAGGGAGCTCCCATCAGAGGACGAGTCCGTGTCACTGGTGTCAGCTCCTGTCCCCGCCGTGGAGCTCCTCTCGCCCTCCGTCCCACTGGTGAACTCCAAGTCCGTAGTGTCGCCCTCCAGGGCCATGTGGGATGCAGCTCCCCCCTGCTCCGGTGCCACTGCTCCTCCACCTGATGATGCTAATGCACACAAGAACAGGGAGACCACAAAAAGGGGGGGGGGGGGGATGACAGAAGAAAGACATGTTGAGTGCACGCAATAACGCTACTGTTGGTGGACACGACAGACACAGAAGCCCCCTGCACTACACCGCGCACTTGAGGTCCACTGTTCAATCCCTGGGACATGGCCTACAAGGCTATGGATGATATCTGCACACATGAATGACACAGGAGCCTGACTAGGTGTACTTGGCACTGTACACAGGTGGGGTGGGGTGCCACAGGGTCTGCCAGAACAAGGGGACCTAACTAGCACACTCGCCCTGGCCTAGGGAAACCCACAGCCCACCTCCCCCACCCAGACACCTCCACTGCGTGCAAAATCAGCAGAATGAGAGTGTACTCACCCCTTGTGGCTGCTGTGATGCCCTCAAGCGCCCATCCAACTCCAGGTACGCCACCCCCAGGATCCTGAACATCAGGGGGGTCATGGTGTGACGGGCACCCCTCCCACGTTAGGAGGCCATCCCCAGCTGGGCCTCCGCCGTCTTCTTGCTCCAGCGGTGAATGTCCTCCCATCTCTTACGGCAGTGGGTGCTCCGTCTGTGGTAGACCCCCAGGGTCCGGACGTCCTTGGCGATGGCATGCCAAACATCTTTTTTCTGGTGGGCGCTGACCTACATGAATTGTACAGGGGCAAAAGAAAAGTTATTACCAAATGCACCGTCACAGTCATTGGCCCTCATCCCTACCCTTGCCATGATGCACATGCACTCACCATCGTTTCATGCACGCCTCAATCTCCCCCCCCCCCCCCATCTTTCATCCACCCCACTCCACACAGGCATAGCCCATACAGCATGCTCCCAGTGTATTTACCTGTTTGTCTGGAGGACCGTAGAGTAGCATATACTAGGGGAGGACCCCATCCACGAGTTTCCCCAACTCCTCCAATGTGAAGGCAGGGGCCCTTTCCCCGGACGCACAAGCCATTGTCTCTTCCAGACCGAGGTCACAGCAGCACTTGCAGTGTAGGTCCTCTCCTATCGAAGATCAGGTATTGAGTGATTGAAGTGATAGAAAATGGTGGTCACGTCTGCGGCGGTGCGTACTGTCACCTCCGGCGTACATCGTAATTGGCTCCTTGGATCCATAGGGTCCAATGTTAACCAATGTAGCATTGCGCCGCGGTCTTCGACCGCCTACCGCGGCGGTGTACAAAGCCAGCACAGTTACCTCACATCCCATTGTCCCACTTTACAGGTCAGGCAGCCGCCATTTCAGGGGCCTACATGGCTTAATTTTTAACTGCGTCACACATACCTAGGCCTTGCCTCAACACTCATACAGGCCAAATTTCGGATTATGATTTGTGTTCTGTGTAAGCTGTGTGTGCGTACCTCTGAGTTGGTTGACTCTGTGCTCGCTGTTGTCCTTCATAGGCACCGTCCGCAGGGACATGTAAGGAGATGGCGGCATACTCCGGTGTACAGATAGCGGGTGGATCTGTCGACAAAGGAGAAAAGACATGTGATCATCACCTACAGGCTTGACCGTGCCACAATCCTGGAACTGTGTGCCCAGCTGGAGCCAGACCTGATGTCAGCTATCCGCCATCCCACAGGAATCCCCCCTCAAGTGCAGGTGCTGTCAGTACTCCATTTCCTTGCAAGTGGGTCATTTCAAACAACAGTGGCCATAGCATCAGGGATGTCCCAGCCTATGTTTTCCAACGTGTTGTCCAGAGTGTTGTCTGCCCTGCTGAAACACAAGCGGAGCTACATCATTTTCCCTCAGGTGGAGGATTTGCCTACAGTGAAAGGAGACTTCTATGCCCTGGGACATATCCCCAACATCATAGGTGCCATTGATGGGACACATGTGGCTTTGGTACCCCCCCCCCCCCCCCCCCCCCCCCCCATGGGAGTGAACAGGTGTACAGAAACTGGAAGAGTTATCATTCCAGGAATGTGCAGATGGTGTGTTTGGCAGACCAGTACATCTCCCACGTGAATGCCAGGTTCCCTGGCTCAGTGCATGACGCTTACATCCTGCGGAATAGCAGCATCCCTTATGTGATGGGTCAACTCCAGAGGCACCGTGTGCGGCTATTAGGTGAGCACCTGGAAGCAAGTCAGTGGGAATGGTTGTCTGGGGATATCCCTACAGGTTTGTGTGTGTCTAACAGTTGTCCCTCGCCATTTGCAGGTGACTCTGGTTACCCCCAACCTGTCATGGCTACTGACCCCAGTGAGGAATCCCAGGACAAGGGCAGAGGAACGCTACAATGAGGCCCATGGGCGAACTCGGCAGATAATAGAGCGGACTTTCGGCCTCCTGAAGGCCAGGTTCAGGTGCCTCCATATGACAGGTGGATCCCTATTCTACTCACCCAAGAAGGTGTGCCAGATCATCGTGGCCTGCTGTATGTTTCACAACTTAGCTTTGCGACGACAGGTACCTTTTCTGCAGGAGGATGGTCCAGATGGCGGTGTTGTTGCAGCTGTGGAGCCTGTGGACAGTGAAGACGAGGAAGCAGAAGAAGAGGACATCGACAACAGGAACTCGGTGATCCTGCAATATTTCCACTGAGACACAGGTAAGAATACAAACCTGCCTATTACATGTACTTTAACACTACTACCTCTCTACTGTCTGTCGTTTTCACCCAGTGTATGGTCACTGAGTTGTCACTTTCCCTTACGATTTCACAGATGTGGGTCCCACTGTGTGACATCTGCTTTGTTCCCTCATGGACTAGAGCTGTGTGACATAGGTGACATAGGTATGTTGACATTACAATTGAAAGAGCATTTTGGCACTGTAATTGCTAATACACTATTTCAAAATCACAGACTGACTCCAGATTGTTTTGTGCTTGAATGGTGTTTATTTAAGTGCTCAATATTGGAAGGGGGTGTAAAATGGTGAGGGGTGATGGTGGAGGAATGTCCATGGCAGAGTCCAGTCTATTAGTCTCACAGGTGCATTGCCCAAATGGGCATAGGAAGTGGAGCTGGGGTAGTTTGAGGATGGACAGGGTGACAAAGTGGGACAGAAAGATGACATTCAGGGTGGTCTCATTTCTTGGCGGAGTCTTGGCATCGTTCTCTGTCTTTGTCCAGGATCTCAGGGACCGTTTGCGGGATGGTTCTCCCTCTGCAGGGGGTGGGGTGCTGGTGTGGTGGTCCTGTGGCGGTGCCTCCTGTCCACTAGCGCCGGCGGAGGTGGTGGGCAGTTCATCGTCCAGGCTAGTGTCAGGGGCTCCTTGTTGTGCCACAGTGTCCCTCCTGGTGTTGAGTACTTCCTTCAGCACCCCTACGATGGTGCCCAGGGTGGAATTGATGGCTCTGAGTTCCTCCCTGAAGCCCAAATACTGTTCCTCCTGCAGGCGCTGGGTCTCCTGAAACTTGGCCAGTACCGTTGCCATTGTCTCCTGGGACTGGTGGCAGGCTCCCATGATGTTGGAGAGGGCCTCGTGGAGAGTGGATTCCCTTGGCCTGTCCTCCCCCTGTCACACAATGCTGCTTGACGTGTCCTGGGTACAGAGGTATGGGCCCGCTGGGTGGGTGCTGTGCTGGTGTTTCCAGAAGGGGGAAGCTCAGTAGTGGCCTGTGACTGTGTCAGGGGAACCGACTGTCCTGAGGTCCCCGATGGGCCGGGCTGGTCATCTAGATCCAGTTGGACAGAGCTGCTGTCCTCACTGTGGGCCTCTTCTGTTGGTGGTGTGGACATGTGTGGACCCTCCTGTCCGGTGACGTTGGGTAGGGGTCCTGCAGAGGTATAAAAGGATGTTTATTACATTGTGTGTGCCATGGTGTGCAATAGGTGGGTGACCGTGTACCCCAGTGCTTGCATTCCTGTGTGGGACCTTGTGTGATGGTGGTTTAGGCGGGTGTATGGGTATGTGCAGTGGCCATGCTTTGGTGATGGGTGTCTATGCTTCGGTGTTGCATGCAGGGCTTGGTGTTGGGATGGTTGGGTTGTGATAGTGGGACATTTGTGAGGAGTTGGAGTGATGGGGGTGAGGGTGGGGGTATGTGATGGCATGCAGGTAGGGTGGGGGATGTAATAGTTAAGATTTGTCTTACCAGAGTCCATTCCTCCATCTACTCCTGCGAGGCCCTCAGGATGCAGAATCGCCAAAACCTGCTCCTCCCATGTTGTTAGTTGTGGGGAGGAGGTGGGGGTCCGCCGCCAGTCCGCTGAACCGCAAGGTGGTGTCTTGAGACCACAGAACGCACCTTCCCCCGTAGGTCGTTCCACCTCTTCCTGATGTCATCCCTATTTCTTGGGTGCTGTCCCACTGCGTTGACCCTGTCCACTATTCTGCGCCATAGCTCCATCTTCCTAGCTATGGAGGTGTGCTGCACCTGTGATCCGTATAGCTGTGGCTCTACCCGGACGATTTTCTCCACCATGACCCTGAGCTCCTCCTCAGAGAACCTGGGGTGTCTTTGCCATGCCATGGGGTGGTGTGGGTGATGTGTGGGGTGGTGTGTGTAGTGATAAGTGGGGTGATATTTAGTGGTGTGTTGTGTGAGGTGCGTGGAAGTTCTGTGGGTGATGGTATTGTGTGCCTGTGGATACTTGGTAGTTGTTTGTGGTGTCTCTCTCTGGCCTTCTCCCTGTAATTGTGGTCATAGGGGTTTGTGGGTGATGTGGGTGTGTGTTTTATATTGTAATGGGTGTGTGGGAGTGATGTGTGTATGTGTATCAGGTGTGTGTGTTTCGAATTGTCCAATGTGGATGTGTTTTCTAAAAGTGTGTGTATTTTGAGCGTGGCGGTGTGTACCGCCAATGGGAATACCGCGGTTGAAAGACTGCCGCGTGGATTCGTGTGTCGTGACAGTGTGGGCATGTTTCTGTTGGTGTGACGGTGGAGGTTTTGTTTTCGCCAGTTTATCACTGACCTTTGGTGTGGCGGACTTGTGTGGGTGTCTGAATTTTGGCAGATTCCGAGCTGTGGGTCATAATAGCTGTGGCGGATTTCCGCGGCGGTGTGTTGGCAGTCTTCTGCACGGCGGTAAGCGGCTTTTACCACCAATGTTGTAATGACCCCCTATGGGCCTGATTACAACTTTGGTGGATGGTGTTAAATCATCCCAAATGTGACGGATATCCTGCCCACCGTATTACGAGTTCCATAGGATATAATGGACTCGTAATACGGTGAGTGGTATATCCGTCACATTTGGGACGGATTAACACCCTCCGCCAAAGTTGTAATCAGGTCCTATATATTACATCAGCATTGACATCCTCAAGGAGCTCAATACATTTATTCCCAGGTTCGCTGGATTATGCGATTCAGTGGGCTCTAAGTTTTCCACTCAGTTATCGATTTACCACCCATGCTACATAATCCATCTACCAACCGCTACATAATTTTCAGATTTTAACAAAAAAAAATTTCTTGCTCAAACACATCAAATGTCACAAAAAATTAACTATATGAGGCTCCACGCAGTAAAAAACTTTCTCAAAGGTTAATTGGTCGCTTTTTAGTCGCCAGTTGCACTATTCAAGTGTAAAACTGGTACTCATTATGTAAACCTTTGCCCAGACAGATGTGATATGTGTAAAAATGTCAAAATACTGAATAATATGGCCATAGAAGGTATCATATTATGCCACGTAATTTGTCTTATCATACCTGATAATTCAACTTTGCTGTATATTTTGACTCTGTATCACCAGATGATTCCAGTAACCTTGACTGCACTTCAGAATTTACTAGCTTAACCTTTGGCCGCATCTGGGAGGGTCAGGATTCAGGCCCTGGACAGAAACAAACCTACAAATACATGTCACTGAGCAGGGCCTTGTTCTGTGTCCAGTGTGCTCACGGTGTTGAGACCTCCCTTTGGCCAGGCACTGTGATTTAATGCTGCATAATTCTACTCACTACACCCACTAAGGTCTTTGACTGTATCCATTGATCTCTAGTTGGAAGGCCTGGCATGACCGTGCCCTGAAATAAAACCCCAAGATGATGGTCTTTAATCTTTAGTGAACACTGGGTGTAAGCCAGCACTCACAATCCTTTCTGAGCAGTGGCGTAACAAACCCTCACAATCCCCCCCACCCCTCCACCTGCATGTATGATTAAGGCCCCCCAACCACATCTCCCTTCCATGTGGTCCCCCGATTCTTGCCTTCGTGAATCCCTATGGAGCCAAACTATCCCACAGGTTGCACAGACCCACAAGCTCTGGAGTTAGTATACAGAGCTATTCTTCATCTGCAACCAAAGTTGTATGATCACATTAGGGCATGAAACCTGAATTCACAATCTCATTCACTCTGAATGGATATCTTTTTTCCCTCATCCCTTTCTTCCTGAACTTCTAAAATAGTCTGACAGTCCTCCAGTGTCCTCTGTGTAATGCACAATGCTTAGTGCTCCTGTACCAGCATGGTGAACGCATGAATAATGGTGGATGCTGCTTCATCTACTATAATAGGTAGCAGTATGCATTCAAAGACCATCTACTATATGCCAGCGTCTTTTGTGGGCTGTAAAATTCACGTATTGGCTACACGTCAAAACTATCATATGCACCTGTGGCTGGCATGTTGGGTTCCTGATCTGTGCTTAAATCATAATCTGCAATATATGTTGTCTCAGTCGCTTCATTCTTTGACTTTGCAACAATCTGAACAACATCAATAAGTATGGTGTGAAAATTATAAATGCTGTGCGAAAATTTTAATTTCGCCCCAAGCTCCTGCACACCTCCAGCAAAAACACCATACTTGTTGCTTTTGAGACACTCTTTGCTGTACTTTTCAGAGAAGATCAGTATGTGTAAGGCTTGGCCTTTTCTTTAATTAACACTTAAAGGATCATTTATGTTTTGTCCTTTTAGGCATGGCAGTTTAGTAGATCTGCGAGAGGGCCACATTCTCAACCTGGAGGTGGTGACCAAACAGAGAAACTCTCCAAACATAGGTGTGGAGCCCACGTTTTTTCAATGGTGTCTAATAGACTCCCAGATATAGACTCTGTCTATCACTGTGTCCCCACCAAAACTATACTGCTTTGTTATAGTACACTTTGAAAACTTTTATGTTTAAGCTCAGTAGCCAAAGAAAGATTGCTGTCAAGTGTGCATAATGTGCATTATACATGTCACACAGGGTAAGGCCATCATATCATGCTAGCAACGAATATGTACTTTACCAGAAAATGTAGGCAGTATCAATAACCTGAAAAGGATGCTTGCTCGTGTCACCTGGTGTTGTTAGTGGGCCTGATCTACTGTGATTCTCCACTATAGAAAGCAAAATACAAAAACAGAAAACAACTGATTCACCTACAGACAGACAAACACTGGCAAGTAAGTATATACCCCGGCATCAAGCACTTTTTAATATTTACCACTGATCCACAATCGTTGAGTGCACTCCTCACTTACTGGCCTCATGAACAGTACTTGGCTCCTTTCATGCCTTTCCTGCTCCTAGTCCTAAACTTTATTTCCACAGATGACAGAGTCTGTTTACCCTAAGGAGCAGATTTACTAAAAGATAGTGCAACACATCCTAACATCAAACATTACTTTGCTGAGTTGTGCGAGAGGGAGAGAGCAACATTGTCTAACAATTTTCGTAGATAGGGCCTAACATCAAAAACCATGAGTGATAGCATTTAAACACCCATATACAACCCATGCGTTGGCCCCTTGACACAAAGCAGTGTAAATCACTATTTAAATTACTTTAAGGGCTACTTTACAAAAAAAGTTTGCTCTGGAAAGTAAAAACTATATTGAGAATTTGCACTGGCTTGCTTCATTTGCACCAGCACATAGCCTAGATAAATCTGTTCCCTTGTCTTCAATTACAAGTTGTCTAGAATAATCCCGATGATTTGTCACAGAATTATCACTATTGCAGCCCGTGGGGCATCAGCGCCTTCCCACTGCATCCGCTGCAGTAATGTTAGATACACCAAGCTGCCCCTCCCTCCTGCGCCTGTATCCTTCCTCTGGATGTCTTTCTTTTCCCTTTTTTCAGTACCACCTGTCACTGGCGACTGCCACCTGTCAAACTTTTTGTTTTGAACTCTTTTGGAGCTGTCTCTCTCCCACCTCTCTTTCAAAAAAACTATCTCATTATGATTTGTTTTTTTCTCACTCCCGCACAGACACATATACAAACACATTAGCTTTTGCTCTATACTGCCTCCTTCTCTATCCTGTCATTTTTCTTTAGTCTGGCCTTATTTTCATTCTCTCTTGTCTCATAGACTCTCGCCTCTGCTGTTTTTCCCTCTTATTTCCTATCTCTCACTCACTCTCTCAAAACACCTTTTGCAAGCTGTCTTTTCCAACTTTTTCTTTATAATTTTCTTTACTGTCTCTGAAGTGGTCATTTCCCCTTCCATTTCACTTTCTCCTGGCCTCCCCTGGTTTACCTTCTCTTGGCCTCTCTTTTGCGTGCTTCTTTCTCTTATAACCTGCTCATTTCACATAGGAATGCTTTTCGTCCGAGCCAGCGCCAAACATATATCACACATTTCAACTTTGTTTATTTCTGCTTGGGAACGTTACTGCTCTGGCGCTTCTCAAACAACAGGCTGGAGCTGGGCACAAACTATAGTTTGCCATTATTGCAGTGGTACACTCTCTGCACAATGAGATCGAGGGACCCCCTCCAGGTTAGAAATCAAGGCCCCAGCCCACACAGTGGCAGGAGAGTCACGAACAAACAGTTCTGGTGAAAACAATACTGCACACAATTGTGTGCTAATCTACTAGGCCTGGATTCCAATCTACAAACACTTTATAAAGGTGAAAGAGTAGGGAAAAAGAGTGGTGATGAAGGAAAGAAGGAGACAGGTGGAAACCATGAAAGTTATGTGCAAGAAGGAAAAACATAAAAGGAAGAGTGATGAAGGAGGAGAGGTCTGAAGGCAAAGGTAGATATGGCAAACAAAGAATGTGACAAGAACTAGGGAAAGCAGAGATTGGGAAAGCAGATTAGAGAGGAACATAAGAATGAAAAGAGGAGAAAGGCAAGGGAAGAAGAGCAGACCGAGGAGCATGTGAAAGTAGAGCGGAAGGGAAATACTGGAAGGTGAACAAGCATTAGCAAAGCCAATAGGTTTCACCCAGACAAGAGCTATGGGCTTTGGCAATGTTGTACACCAGTGTGGTTGCTGGTCAGCATGGCTAAAAGTTAGCGGCACGGAGTGTCAGAGTGGAGTTGGGAAGTGGAGTGTCAGAGTAGATTTGTTGGAATGTCATAAAGTAGAGTAGGAGGAATAGAGTGGCGTAGAGGGGAGTAGAGTTTAGTGGCAGAGTGTCATGGAGTGGGGTGAAGTGGATTGAGGATGGGGTAGATTGGAGTAGAGTGGGGTGGACTGAAATGGGGTGATGGGGATGGGATCAGGGTGGAATTGAGTGGGGTGGATTATATTAGGGTGAGTGGTTTAGAATTGAGCGATAGGGCTCGGTGGGGTGGATTAGGTTGGACTGGAGCGAATTAGATTGGACTGGAGCGAATTAGATTGAGAGCACTGGACTGGCGTGAGGTGGATTGGACTGGAGTGGGTTGGACTGAGTGGATTGGGTGGGGTGCATGGTTTGGAGTGGGGCGGGCTGGATGGATTAGAGTGGGATGGAATGGATTGGGATCGAGTGGGTGGATTGGAGTAGAGTGTGGTAGTTTGGAGTGGGGTGGGGTTGACTGGAGTGAGGTAGGTTGGATTGGGGCATGGTGGGCTGCAGTTGGATGGATTTGATTGAGTAAGGTGGAATGTGTTGGATTGGGGTGGACTGCATTGAAGTGGATTAGAGTGCACTGGGGTGGATGGCTTGGGATGGGGTGGACTGAACTGGGATGGGGTAGATTGGAGTGGACTGGAGTAGGCTGACTGGATTGGAGTGCAGTGGACTGGGATGAGGTGGGGTAGATTAGGGTACAGTGGGTTGGACTGGAGCGGATTGGACTGGAATGGGGTGGGGTGGACTAGAAGGTATGGATTGGAGTGGGGTGAGTTGGATTGGGGATGAGTGGGTTGGATTGCACTGAGGTGGGGTGAATTGGATTGGCGTGATGTGGAATGGAGTTGGGTGGACTGGAGAGGGGTGGATCTGTTTTGGGTGGAGTAGATTGGAGTGCGGTGGATTGGATTGAGTGTGCTGGATTGGGGTGGGGTAGATTGGACTGGAGTGGGGTGGGATGGATTAATGCGGACTGGAGTGGGGTGGATTAAAGTGGATAGTATTGGACTGGGACGGACTGTGGGTGGATTTGATTTGAGTGAGGGGAATTGGGTAGCGGTGGACTTGATTGAAATGGGTTGTTTGGATTGGAGTAGGGTGGGGTGAATTGGACTGGAGTCCAAGTCTTGTGTTTGCAGGGCACTAGAAGTTAAAAAGAACAAAATAGTACCTTGATCACGTCAGGAGCAGCAGACGGGCACTGATTAAGTTGAGTCAATCAGTGCTTGGTCCCTGTGCCACAAAGAGGAATGGAAATGATGCCAGGCATGAAGTGAACGAATTACAAGGCTGTAAAGAAGAGTGCCACACAAGCCAACAAATTGCAAGCGAAAGGCGGGCTTCAAGCACTTTACTGTACACAAGAGAGTCTTGCAAGCCAGACGCATGTGCTAGCGCATGCACTCGCAGGCTCGACCCTAAAAATTACATGGGGATATTATGCCGAAACAGAGACAAAGAGGAAACACAGAAATAGGGCAGAGTGAAGGCAAGGAGTGAGGTGAGACGGGGAGGAAGAAAAAGCTACCACCTCTTTCAAAATAAAATCAGTCAATCCAATTCAGAGAGGTTTCAACATGCACTCTTGAACTAATAAAGCACAAAATGCAGCTGAGTTTGCACCGCTGTTGCTGAGATGTGACCATACACTCCTTAAGGAATTCCCACATTCGCAACACTGTCTAGGGTTTCCACGTGACAGGTTTAAAGATATCGAGGATTATCTAAAGCCGGTATTTTTTGCCTTTACCTGTACATTCTTTACATACTTTAACAAAAAATATAATTAGAAAGCACTTTTAAAAGGGTTATAACACTGAGCTAAAGATCCTTGGCTAATAAAAGTAGTAAAAGAGAGCAGACCGGATACAATTTACAATGCACGATTTTTTAAAAGTCCTATGTAGCATCACATCTGGGTCTTTGCAGACTGACAAAAAAAAAAGAAACAACCGATATTTTACTGTTGGCGTTGGAAAGGGGCATATTTAGCAGTGTGCCAACGAAACCCCCACCTTCATGTACACTAATTCACAGGTTATTTCCATTCCTCTACAAAGAAAGCCACAATTTTTAAATCGCACAGAGGAGAGATGGGACCCTGTGTTCACCTCTCTCACATAAAGCACATTTTGGCGCCGCACACACAAAGAATGGCGGGCTCCCGGCTTTGAAACAAAGCGCGGCATTTACGCGAATTCAAAGTGCGAGGAGGCGGCAAAAATCACACCTGCTTCCCTTTGCCCCTCCTCCCCCTGTCCCACCATCCAAAAATATCGACACAACAGAGCAATGGTTTCTTCTCTCCCTCCCTAGTGAGCTCAGCCCGAATCTGCACAGTGTCCGTGCAGCAGAACTTCTCTTCACTCCTCCGTCTCACTGCTTCTAACCCTGCTTGTTACCACTCGGCTTCCGCTTCCGCTCCAAGACGATAATGTAGGAATGTGAGGAATAGAAAACGGACTGCACACACATACGGTGTAACTTGGCGGCCATCAAGCATTGGCAATCGCAAACAGTGTCCTTTTACCCCATGGAATGTAAAGGTGGGCCATCCAATAAGTTAACGCAGAGAGCTGAATTACGTGTTGGCTCAGGCTCTAAGGTCCCATGCATGATCAGATTCTTGAATATTTGGCATGCCAGCATGCATATATGCTAGTACACCCAATTCAGGTGGGAGGCCCCCGAATTTTGAAGCCAAAAATGCCTTTGTTTTGGCCGTCTCCCGGCAGAAATTGCCTCGCCCCGAATAGAAGTTAAATGGGGGGAAATACATTCGCACGTTTTTTATTTTTCAAAAATATCCCATTTTCACTTCTAAAATATCGGCATGTATGAGCATGTAAAAAAGATCATGTTAGAATAAAATAAGGTGTCTTCAGAATGCAAGACAATATATATTTTTTTTAACATGCTGAAGCGTCTCACCTTAGTAAAACAGAATACTTGCTATCTATTAAAAGCGCACATTATTCAAGCATGAACTGAGAAACATTCCTGCCGGCTCTGATGATATTTATTTTACTAAACTAAGAGGCATGTCAAAGTTCATGTGCCCTATGTGGCTCGTTTCTTATAATAGCTGGGGTAACATTAAAGACTATTAAATGAAACATGAGATGTTTTTCTACAGCACACATAAGGAACTCACATATTGGAAAGTGAAAAGTATGCAATACTGAACAAACAGGAGCTTCTCAGATATAAAGAATTTGCCTAGGATCACACAGTTTGAGCGTTAAGGAAAGCTAGGATTGTTCTCAGAATTTCAAATTTCAAACTTTGAAATTCAGCCACTAGGTAGGTGTCTCTTTCTTTTTTTTAATTTCTTTCTTTTTTACTTTGTTTAATAAATGGGTACTAAAAACTCAAAATGGCAATAAAGGAATTATCAAACTCCCTAACAGAGACAGGTACATTTAAGCACAATCATTTACTTTTTTTAAATGCAACACACCTCAAGCCTACTGTCATGTATAAAGTACTTCTATAACCAGGCTGAGCCAGCATAGGTAGTCATATTGACCTTGTCTATTCCTTACTGTGAAAAGGGAATCTATAAAGGCCCTCCCCACACTGCAGATTCCGTTATCCCAATCTACTATGCTCTATAGTGTCCTTACAGGTAACGGACATTTCTAATATATATCCTCTTTGGTGTGTCCAAATATCTCTGGATCAAGAAGTGTAAGTCAAAACAAAAGGAGTAGACCTGGACCAAGTTATTACAGTACACATAGCCAAGTTTCCCAGGTATGTGTGATGTGCTGTTTCAGTACAGGTTTTTTCTTTGAATTCTTTTAGTTGTAGTCCTGTTTATTCCATTTTAAAATGGGACTGTATGTCCCAGAATTAAAAGAAAACCTAGATTCGATTAGCACATCATGCATAGACTTGGAAACCTTGCATCTATTCCTTCATGGCAGGCACAGGATCCCTGTCCCATCAAATGGCTACCCTCCTTTTAGCCAGGAGGCAGCTATAGCCATAAACCTGTTAACGCTTTCAGTGGCACCATTCTCAAGACCTAATATTGTCACCAGCAGTGAAGGGTTCATCTGGCAAGCTTCCATCTCAGATAGTATTTCAAACGTTCTGAAACTATTTTGAAAGTAGAATAGAAGATTATAAATAGCATGTTTAAAAATTGCGTTAATGAAAAGCAACCTAACTGAAACGCACATCTGTTGAACGTGCATAGTTTCGGCATATACTTTGTATTCATAGCTCTGTGCACCAAAATGGAGAAACTTTACCTTCTGTGAAGGAGGGCAAAGATTCCCAACTATGCCTGAGTTCACATAGACAAAGTTTAAATCACTTGCGTCGTGAACACTAGACTGTTTTCCAGCTACAGGTTATCCCACTATGTGTCATTTTGAGGTATACGACTGGACAGGGATGGTGGTAATGCAGGACCTGGGGTATGTGATTTTAACTTTGGGGAAGGTGGATGGGCTTAGCTATAGTGGCTTTGCTGGGGGGGGGGATGTAAAGAAATGGCTCCCTGTTGCAGTTACCCCCCACTTTTTGCCTGATACTGATGCTGACTTGACTGAGAAGTGTGCTGGGACCCTGCTAACCAGGCCCCAGCACCAGTGTTCCTTCACCTAAAATGTACCATTGTATCCACAATTGGCACACCCTGGCATTCAGATAAGTCCCTTGTAACTGGTACTTCTAGTACCAAGGGCCCTGATGCCAAGGAAGGTCTCTAAGGGCTGCAGCATGTCTTATGCCACCCTGGAGACCTCTCACTCAGCACAGACACACTGCTTGCCAGCTTGTGTGTGCTAGTGAGGACAAAACGAGTAAGTCGACATGGCACTCCCCTCAGGGTGCCATGCCAGCCTCTCACTGCCTATGCAGTATAGGTAAGACACCCCTCTAGCAGGCCTTACAGCCCTAAGGCAGGGTGCACTATACCATAGGTGAGGGTACCAGTGCATGAGCATGGTACCCCTACAGTGTCTAAACAAAACCTTAGACATTGTAAGTGCAGGGTAGCCATAACAGTATATGGTCTGGGAGTCTGTCAAACACGAACTCCACAGCACCATAATGGCTACACTGAAAACTGGGAAGTTTGGTATCAAACTTCTCAGCACAATAAATGCACACTGATGCCAGTGTACATTTTATTGTAAAATACACGACAGAGGGCACCTTAGAGGTGCCCCCTGAAACTTAACCAACTATCTGTGTAGGCTGACTGGTTCCAGCAGCCTGCCACACTAGAGACATGTTGCTGGCCCCATGGGGAGAGTGCCTTTGTCACTCTGAGGCCAGTAACAAAGCCTGCACTGGGTGGAGATGCTAACACCTCCCCCAGGCAGGAACTGTGACACCTGGCGGTGAGCCTCAAAGGCTCCCCCCTTTGTCACAGCCCAGCAGGGCACTCCAGCTTAGTGGAGTTGCCCGCCCCCTCCGGCCACGGCCCCCACTTTTGGCGGCAAGGCTGGAGGGAACAAAGAAAGCAACAAGGAGGAGTCACTGGCCAGTCAGGACAGCCCCTAAGGTGTCCTGAGCTGAAGTGACTCTAACTTTTAGAAATCCTCCATCCTGCAGATGGAGGATTCCCCCAATAGGGTTAGGATTGTGACCCCCTCCCCTTGGGAGGAGGCACAAAGAGGGTGTACCCACCCTCAGGGCTAGTAGCCATTGGCTACTAACCCCCCAGACCTAAACACGCCCTTAAATTTAGTATTTAAGGGCTACCCTGAACCCTAGAAAATTAGATTCCTGCAACTACAAGAAGAAGGACTGCCCAGCTGAAAACCCCTGCATTGGAAGACCAGAAGACGACAACTGCCTTGGCTCCAGAAACTCACCGGCCTGTCTCCTGCCTTCCAAAGATCCTGCTCCAGCGACGCCTTCCAAAGGGACCAGCGACCTCGACATCCTCTGAGGACTGCCCCTGCTTCGAAAAGACAAGAAACTCCCGAGGACAGCGGACCTGCTCCAAGAAAAGCTGCAACTTTGTTTCCAGCAGCTTTAAAGAACCCTGCAAGCTCCCCGCAAGAAGCGTGAGACTTGCAACACTGCACCCGGCGACCCCGACTCGGCTGGTGGCGATCCAACACCTCAGGAGGGACCCCAGGACTACTCTAAGACTGTGAGTACAAAAACCTGTCCCCCCTGAGCCCCCACAGCGCCGCCTGCAGAGGGAATCCCGAGGCTTCCCCTGACCGCGACTCTTTGAATCCTAAGTCCCGACGCCTGGGAGAGACCCTGCACCCGCAGCCCCCAGGACCTGAAGGACCGGACTTTCACTGGAGAAGTGACCCCCAGGAGTCCCTCTCCCTTGCCCAAGTGGAGGTTTCCCCGAGGAACCCCCCCCTTGCCTGCCTGCAGCGCTGAAGAGATCCCGAGATCTCTCATAGACTAACATTGCGAACCCGACGCTTGGTTCTACACTGCACCCGGCCGCCCCCGCGCCGCTGAGGGTGAAATTTCTGTGTGGGCTTGTGTCCCCCCCGGTGCCCTACAAAACCCCCCTGGTCTGCCCTCCGAAGACGCGGGTACTTACCTGCAAGCAGACCGGAACCGGGGCACCCCCTTCTCTCCATTCTAGCCTATGTGTTTTGGGCACCACTTTGAACTCTGCACCTGACCGGCCCTGAGCTGCTGGTGTGGTGACTTTGGGGTTGCTCTGAACCCCCAACGGTGGGCTACCTTGGACCAAGAACTAAGCCCTGTAAGTGCCTTACTTACCTGGTTAACCTAACAAATACTTACCTCCCCCAGGAACTGTGAAAATTGCACTGTGTCCACTTTTAAAACAGCTATTTGTCAATAACTTGTAAAGTATACATGCAATTTTTATGATTTAAAGTTCCTAAAGTACTTACCTGCAATACCTTCCAAATGAGATATTACATGTAGAATTTGAACCTGTGGTTCTTAAAATAAACTAAGAAAATATATTTTTCTATAACAAAAACCTATTGGCTGGATTTGTCTCTGAGTGTGTGTACCTCATTTATTGTCTATGTGTATGTACAACAAATGCTTAACACTACTCCTTGGATAAGCCTACTGCTCGACCACACTACCACAAAATAGAGCATTAGTATTATCTCTTTTTGCCACTATCTTACCTCTAAGGGGAACCCTTGGACTCTGTGCATACTATTCCTTACTTTGAAATAGTGCATACAGAGCCAACTTCCTACATTGGTGGATCAGCGGTGGGGTACAAGACTTTGCATTTGCTGGACTACTCAGCCAATACCTGATCACACGACAAATTCCAAAATTGTCATTAGAAATTCATTTTTGCAATTTGAAATTTTTCTAAATTCTTAAAAGTCCTGCTAGGGCCTTGTGTGTTAAGTCCCTGTTTAGCATTGTCTTTTTAGAGTTTAAAAGTTTGTTAAAAGTTTGAATTAGATTCTAGAAACAGTTTTAGATTCTTAAAAAAGGATTCCAACTCTTAGCAGAATAATGTCTGATACAGAGATGCAGGTGGTGGAACTCGACACCACACCTTACCTCCATCTTAAGATGAGGGAGCTAAGGTCTCTCTGTAATATCAAAAAAATAACCATTGGCTCCAGACCTACCAAAATTCAGCTCCAGGAGCTGTTGGCAGAGTTTGAAAAAGCCAACCCCTCTGATGATGACCTCACAGAGGAAGAAATTAGTGACTTGGAGGCCAATGTCCCTCCTCCAGTCCTAAATAGGGAGAACAGGACCCCTCAAGTCCTGTCTCCAACTGTGTTAGTCAGAAATAGTGAGTCCCTCACAGGAGGGTCCCACATTTCTGAAATCACTGAGGATGCTCTCAGTGAAGATGACCTCCTGTTAGCCAGGATGGCCAAAAGATTGGCTTTAGAGAGACAGCTCCTAGCCATAGAAAGGGAAAGAAAAGAGATGGGCCTAGGTCCCATCAATGGTGGCAGCAACTTAAATAGGGTCAGAGATTCTCCTGACATCCTAAAAATCCCCAAAGGGATTGTAACAAAATATGAAGATGGTGATGACATCACCAAATGGTTCACAGCTTTTGAGAGGGCTTGTGTAACCAGAAAAGTGAACAGATCTCACTGGGGTGCTCTCCTTTGGGAAATGTTCACTGGAAAGTGTAGGGATAGACTCCTCACACTCTCTGGAAAAGATGCAAAATCTTATGACCTCATGAAGGGTACCCTGATTGAGGGCTTTGGATTCTCCACTGAGGAGTATAGAATTAGATTCAGGGGGGCTCAAAAATCCTCGAGCCAGACCTGGGTTGATTTTGTAGACTACTCAGTAAAAACACTAGATGGTTGGTTAACTGGAAATGAAGTGTGTGACTATGTTGGGCTTTATAATTTGTTTATGAAAGAACACATTTTAAGTAACTGCTTCAATGAAAAGTTGCATCAGTATCTGGTAGACCTAGGTCCAATTTCTCCCCAAGGATTGGGAAAGAAGGCAGACCACTGGGTCAAGACTAGGGTAACCAAAACTTCCACTGGGGGTGACCAAAAGAAAGGGGTTACAAAAACTCCCCAGGAGAAAGTGGGTAACACTAGAAACAAAGAAAAAGAGTCCTCTGTAGGCCCCCAAAAACCAGAACAGGTGGGTGGGCCCCAAGACACAACCCAAAACAAAGGTGGGTACCAGGGTAAGAACTGGGATGCCACTAAGGCATGGTGCCACAACTGTAAACAGTCTGGGCACCACACCAAGGACACTTCTTGTCCCAAAAACAAACCCCAGAACAAAATTCCTGGGGTAACCAGTGTAGCCATGGGAGATGACTCCTCGGATGAGGAGGTCTTCCTAGCCTTCAACTGGAAACAGGGCCCAACAGGTGAGTTGGAGATTCCAGAGGGAAGTAGACACTTCCACCACCTACTGGTGAATGGAATCCCAACCACTGCCCTGAGAGACACTTGTGCCAGTCACACTATTGTGCATGACAGGCTGGTGCTCTCAAACCAGTACATCCCAGGTGAGACTGCCAGGGTAAGAGTTAGCCTAGACAGGGTCACTAAGAGGCCTGTGGCTTTAGTGCCCATAGAAGTGGGTGGCACTCTTAGCTGGAGAAGGGTAGTAGTCAGTACAGACCTCCCCCTTGATTGTCTCCTTGGAAATGACTACCCAGAGGTTAGTCAGAGCTCAAGAGAGGAACTGGTCCAGTGCCAGTCCTCTCCCAAGGATTCTGGAAGTCCTGCCTCTGCAGTAAATGCAAGCAGGCCCCAGAAGAAGAAGAAAAGAAAACAGAGTAGGAAGGGTGGACAACCTTTAGCCAAGGTTACAGCAAGCCAAGGAGATTCTGCTCCAGTAGGGGAGAACTCCAAAAATGGCCCTGATAAAGTCCAACCTGACCCACAAGAAGTCCTGGCTAGTCAGGCAACTGTTAAACCTGAGTGGGTGGCTCCTCAGCTAACAGAAGAAAGAGTGGAAGAAGGGTGTTTACTACAAGATGTGGTAACCCCCCACTCCAATACAGCAGACAGGCAACCTGAACCCAAAGAAGCCTGTAACTTAGCCCCTTCCCTTTTAGGTGAAGAGCTAAAGGTGTGGTTCTGGGCACTGACAGCTGTCAGTGGCCTCTGCTGGGTGTTAGCTTTTATGGCTGCACTATCCTTAGCATGGTGGTCTGACCCCATGCCAAATAGCAAGTTAGGCCCCCTGACCCTATTGGTCATGGTGGGGTTACTCCAGCTCTGGCTAACCTCTCTGGGTAAGCTAGGGGTAACCCTGGCCAAGATAAGGTTAGCAGAGGTGGATACCTCTAAGACCAAAATAGAAAGAATGGGTGGAGACATTGAAGAGGCAGACAAGAGGCAATTCAGACTAGGTCCTATCACTGTGGAAGTAGGTCAGTTCCCCAAAGGGAATGACCTGAACAGAAGGATGTAAGGCAGAGTAGGCCCTGCAACTAACCAGCCTATTTCTCCTACTCTTCCTCGCCTGACAGACTAGGAAGACTCTCCCAGCTTGGGTTGAGTCTCCTGGCCTGTGGGCTGGGGGGGGCTTGTGTAAAGAAATGGCTCCCTGTTGCAGTTACCCCCCACTTTTTGCCTGATACTGATGCTGACTTGACTGAGAAGTGTGCTGGGACCCTGCTAACCAGGCCCCAGCACCAGTGTTCCTTCACCTAAAATGTACCATTGTATCCACAATTGGCACACCCTGGCATTCAGATAAGTCCCTTGTAACTGGTACTTCTAGTACCAAGGGCCCTGATGCCAAGGAAGGTCTCTAAGGGCTGCAGCATGTCTTATGCCACCCTGGAGACCTCTCACTCAGCACAGACACACTGCTTGCCAGCTTGTGTGTGCTAGTGAGGACAAAACGAGTAAGTCGACATGGCACTCCCCTCAGGGTGCCATGCCAGCCTCTCACTGCCTATGCAGTATAGGTAAGACACCCCTCTAGCAGGCCTTACAGCCCTAAGGCAGGGTGCACTATACCATAGGTGAGGGTACCAGTGCATGAGCTTGGTACCCCTACAGTGTCTAAACAAAACCTTAGACATTGTAAGTGCAGGGTAGCCATAAGAGTATATGGTCTGGGAGTCTGTCAAACACGAACTCCACAGCACCATAATGGCTACACTGAAAACTGGGAAGTTTGGTATCAAACTTCTCAGCACAATAAATGCACACTGATGCCAGTGTACATTTTATTGTAAAATACACCACAGAGGGCACCTTAGAGGTGCCCCCTGAAACTTAACCAACTATCTGTGTAGGCTGACTGGTTCCAGCAGCCTGCCACACTAGAGACATGTTGCTGGCCCCATGGGGAGAGTGCCTTTGTCACTCTGAGGCCAGTAACAAAGCCTGCACTGGGTGGAGATGCTAACACCTCCCCCAGGCAGGAACTGTGACACCTGGCGGTGAGCCTCAAAGGCTCCCCCCTTTGTCACAGCCCAGCAGGGCACTCCAGCTTAGTGGAGTTGCCCGCCCCCTCCGGCCACGGCCCCCACTTTTGGCGGCAAGGCTGGAGGGAACAAAGAAAGCAACAAGGAGGAGTCACTGGCCAGTCAGGACAGCCCCTAAGGTGTCCTGAGCTGAAGTGACTCTAACTTTTAGAAATCCTCCATCCTGCAGATGGAGGATTCCCCCAATAGGGTTAGGATTGTGACCCCCTCCCCTTGGGAGGAGGCACAAAGAGGGTGTACCCACCCTCAGGGCTAGTAGCCATTGGCTACTAACCCCCCAGACCTAAACACGCCCTTAAATTTAGTATTTAAGGGCTACCCTGAACCCTAGAAAATTAGATTCCTGCAACTACAAGAAGAAGGACTGCCCAGCTGAAAACCCCTGCAGCGGAAGACCAGAAGACGACAACTGCCTTGGCTCCAGAAACTCACCGGCCTGTCTCCTGCCTTCCAAAGATCCTGCTCCAGCGACGCCTTCCAAAGGGACCAGCGACCTCGACATCCTCTGAGGACTGCCACTGCTTCGAAAAGACAAGAAACTCCCGAGGACAGCGGACCTGCTCCAAGAAAAGCTGCAACTTTGTTTCCAGCAGCTTTAAAGAACCCTGCAAGCTCCCCGCAAGAAGCGTGAGACTTGCAACACTGCACCCGGCGACCCCGACTCGGCTGGTGGCGATCCAACACCTCAGGAGGGACCCCAGGACTACTCTAAGACTGTGAGTACAAAAACCTGTCCCCCCTGAGCCCCCACAGCGCCGCCTGCAGAGGGAATCCCGAGGCTTCCCCTGACCGCGACTCTTTGAATCCTAAGTCCCGACGCCTGGGAGAGACCCTGCACCCGCAGCCCCCAGGACCTGAAGGACCGGACTTTCACTGGAGAAGTGACCCCCAGGAGTCCCTCTCCCTTGCCCAAGTGGAGGTTTCCCCGAGGAACCCCCCCCTTGCCTGCCTGCAGCGCTGAAGAGATCCCGAGATCTCTCATAGACTAACATTGCGAACCCGACGCTTGGTTCTACACTGCACCCGGCCGCCCCCGCGCCGCTGAGGGTGAAATTTCTGTGTGGGCTTGTGTCCCCCCCGGTGCCCTACAAAACCCCCCTGGTCTGCCCTCCGAAGACGCGGGTACTTACCTGCAAGCAGACCGGAACCGGGGCACCCCCTTCTCTCCATTCTAGCCTATGTGTTTTGGGCACCACTTTGAACTCTGCACCTGACCGGCCCTGATCTGCTGGTGTGGTGACTTTGGGGTTGCTCTGAACCCCCAACGGTGGGCTACCTTGGACCAAGAACTAAGCCCTGTAAGTGCCTTACTTACCTGGTTAACCTAACAAATACTTACCTCCCCCAGGAACTGTGAAAATTGCACTGTGTCCACTTTTACAACAGCTATTTGTCAATAACTTGTAAAGTATACATGCAATTTTTATGATTTAAAGTTCCTAAAGTACTTACCTGCAATACCTTCCAAATGAGATATTACATGTAGAATTTGAACCTGTGGTTCTTAAAATAAACTAAGAAAAGATATTTTTCTATAACAAAAACCTATTGGCTGGATTTGTCTCTGAGTGTGTGTACCTCATTTATTGTCTATGTGTATGTACAACAAATGCTTAACACTACTCCTTGGATAAGCCTACTGCTCGACCACACTACCACAAAATAGAGCATTAGTATTATCTCTTTTTGCCACTATCTTACCTCTAAGGGGAACCCTTGGACTCTGTGCATACTATTCCTTACTTTGAAATAGTGCATACAGAGCCAACTTCCTACAGGGGAGGGTAGATGGGTCAGGCTCTGATAAGAGGACATGCCAGTGGTAGGCAGCTGGCAAGTGACATCAGTTCACCAGTGAAGCTCATAGTAGAAATATTTTTTGATTCCTCAAAAGGACATTGAAGTTACCCATTTTAAACTTTAAAATAAGAAGTGAAGTTGACAGTTAATAGGTGAAGGTTACTACATAGCACAGAACAAAAAGCATTATATGCCTTTTCATGCCACATGCCACCTAAATCTAATGACCCTGCAGATGCTCAATGTACATCTTTATTGATAATACATCTTGCTAATTTAACACAGGGTGCTTGCTTTTATCCATTATAAAATCAATTTAAAAGTAAAAAATAAGTCAATAAAAATGTTAACTTGTGACTCACCTTTCTAAAGTTCTCCAAGAACATTGTATGCTTATCTGCATGTAAAAGGAAATTTGTGAAATTGCTAAATGGTGTTCATTGTTCACTAATCAACAAATAGTTGTGAAATTAAGAATAAAGCTTAATGTTTCTAACAAAAATAAAACCAAAACAGAGAAATGCTCTTGAAGTAATGAGTAAGTCCTACTCAAATCACCGTGGCCAGTTTAATCCTCTAGGTGCCTATCAAGTAATCAGACAGTCATTTTTAAATCATCCTCAAATCATCAGAAACAACTAATCTTGAGAAGTAATCAAGTGCTAATCCTCTGATCATCAGGAACAATCACATCTTGTGGAGTCATCAGATACTCATTCTTAAATCATCCTGAAGTCATCAAGCAAATTCACACTTTGTGAAGTCATCAGATACTCATTTTCAAGTCATCCACAAATCATCAGGCTCATGTTTGTAAACTCTGCTGATGACTTCAAGAGCTTGATGATGTCTGATGATGTGAAAATGACTTCTACAGTAGTTGGATGATCATCCAATGACTCTGGAATGGCTTCTAAAGTAATCCTGTTTGACCTGGGATACCTCTATATATAATTTAGGTACAGAGTGAGTCCAGAGGCCATTGGCATGACCAGCATGCTCTGCCAAAAAAAGTACATGGTACAGGAAGCCAAAGTCTTTTTCCCCCCCCCCCGAAGGCCACCCCCAGGGGCTACTTTCAATAAGGACTGAAGTATATCATAAAACCAAAGAACTTCACTCAAAACGTTTGTTTAAAGTAAGTCATAGATTTTTACTTGGGTCACAAAATAACGAGGCCATAAAAACATTAACTAAAACTGCTGTTCAAATGATGGTATGTGTATAACTCAAACTATAAAAACACTACAATTCATCTATTTTGATGAAATGTGGAACCATAATTTCCTCCCACTGAGCTGCTCCTGACCTCATACACTTGTGACATCACAAATGGCATAATCAATGCCATTGCTAGTAACATTCTGTATTGTTTTACTATTATTATTATTGATGTCAAAAAGACGGTGACGAATGGAGTGCAAGAATTAATCTCGGCAATTCGCATTCTCTCACGCTGCACCCCAATCCATAGCTTTTCATCCTACATGCCACTTCTGTTTGAACTCAGCCATATTCAAATCAGGATTGTCACTGCTCCATTTGGAATGCCTTCGCCCATCTATGTTGCATGTTTCGTCGTTTAATATTTCCCTTTTATAAGTCACTCTTGGCCCTAAACTAAAAATATGGGTGTCCACTTTTACATGTCTGAAAATGATTCCCAAGCTACTATCCAAATTACCAACCCTCTCGATTAGATCTTCTGAAACCTCCGCCAACATAACCAGTGTCTTAAGGGTTGTCCCCAGTGGATGGTCTCAAACATTTTTACAACATAATCCTACTAAAAGCGAGTTTCTTGTTACCACTGATTTGGTGGATAAAAGGAGTTCACACAGTTGGCCAAAATCATGGGTCCTCCTCCTTTTGCTAAGTCTGTCAGAAACCTGGGTATCATCATTGACTTAAATCTTTTCTTGAACCCAGGTTTCTAAAGTGGCAAGCAATTTGCTTTTGGTGTAATAAGCATTTGAAACATTTCTTCCTTTTATATGACCAGATTAACAAATGTCTGTGGTCACTGTTCTAATTCAATTGCAACTCTACTATGATAATATATGCTAGCTTCCCTTACCCAAAAAAAGTTTAAGACTCCAACTAGTGGAGAACGCATTGACAAGCCTGATCACAGGGCTTTCTGACAGGGATCAAGTTGCTCCTATTCTCTCTCAGCTACATTGATTACCCATAGGGCAGGGAGTCCTTTTAAAAACACTAGATATTCTTCATGAAGTCATCTATGGCTTTACTTTTTTCTTTCTGACATCTAAATTCAATATCCATACGCAGCAATGTGGCTTGCGTTCTGTTAGATCATTTTTATTCAGCATCTCCCGGTTTCAAACTACCTCATCTGGGATTGCAACATCTCTGTGACAGCATCTAAGGAATAGAATAAAGGTCCCACTGAATTGTGTGTGTTGTCTTGCTTCCCATTGTTCAAAAACATTTTTAAAACTTGCTTTTTAAAATAGCTTTTAAAACGTTTTAAAGAATAAAATGTCTAGTCATATTCTTCGCTGACATAATTTCTAATTTATTTTGATTTATCTTCTTGCATGTGCACTTTAGGAAACCCAAATAACAACACAATATTGGGCTTGTTCCTCACCTCGTTCTGGTACCTTCGAGTGTGGTGGACTCCACACCCATAGGGAGCTCTTTGTGGCCTCAATCATGTAACTACATGATCACTGCTTCGCTGCCTATGGTCTACCATAAAATTTGCAGAGGAGTCATATTTATACCTCAAGAATGGTGATGGAAGGAATATTTTAAAGGACAACTTTTCATCAAATTGCATTGCGGTGGACAACCTCTGTTTTATTCATGTCCCCGTCAGTTATGCCTCAACCTCGCAGATTGAACAACGTACTGCCTCACAGTCAAAGGAGTGGCAAACACTGATTGACACACAGAACAAGTTCGCCCAGATGCATTATGCTGCACGTGGTACATGGATACACTTTAATTTTCTCATAAAGTTGATGAGTTTTTGCCACATTTCGGCACATCCTTTGCTTGGATGTCTGGTCACAAGTGTTTCAATGTTTTTGTCCTTCATAGGCAGACCTTAACAGATTGGTTTAGGGGTAATCGTAATGATGCTCTTTGTTTCTCTACTTAACTACCACACCAGGGCACATGAACATCCAAACAGGCTTGTGAGACTAATTTTATGGCAAGACCAGAGACTCATATTGTGCTGTCTAATCTTGCTTTTATTGAAATAGCAGCAGTCAAGATAACGCAGAGAACCACAAATCCCAAGAGGCTAAATGAAAGTAGCCAATGGGAAGACAAAAGGTAACCATAGTAACATCCAATAGCATGACGAGAATATGTATAATACCTAACTTGACTGCGAACAGCCCTTTTTTCTTGCTGCTCGCAGTCAAGGTAAGTATTACACTTCATTTTTGTACATTACTTGTGTTATTTAATTATTTATTATTTATATGCTGTTTAATAGTTTTGTTTGACATGCGTGCTGTCTACCTTCGCTGCATTCAGTCTTGCACAGCTGGCACATTGCCGCACAGCGCTTGAGCTCAGCATCATGGAGCAGATCACGTCCTCCATTCGTGACACAATTCTTATACTGTTGAAGTTGGCTTTCCTACGCAAGTTTTTGTAGCCTCTCTGTCTTTTCTTTAGTGAGGTTCTTTTCAGAGCTTTGCAGGCTCATCATTTCTCAACTGCCTCTGGTTGTTTTCTCCTCCCTTTATCAGGGCTCGTTTCTGGTTGGTCCTCGGCTTCCCTTACCACGCCCTCTGAATACACCCCCTGATTTTCTTATACTTCAACCCCTTTTTGGCTGTTTTTCCTCACTGGGCAATTTTTGTCATGGATTACAACAGTTTTCCTCTCGTACATCAAGAGGATCAAGAACAAGAAGCCATAAATGACAATTTGAATGACTTTATAAAGACTTTAGTGGCTCAGGCTGTTGCAGCTTCTATGGACAAAATGACTGAAAATATAGAAAACTTGGGGGGTCATTCTGACCACGAACGACTGAAGCACCGCCAACAGGCTGGCGGTGCTTCATTGCCCATTCCCACCGCGGCTGTAAAGCCGCGGTCGGAAAACCGGGTCCGGCGGTTTCCCGCCGGATTAGCCCCGGCTGGGCGAATCCTCCATGGCGGCGCTGCAAGCAGCGCTGCCATGGGGATTCCGACCCCCTTCCCGCCAGCCTGTTTCTGGCGGTTTTCACCGCCAGAAACAGGATGGCGGGAACGGGTGTCCTGGGGCCCCTGGGGGCCCCTGCACTGCCCATGCCACTGGCATGGGCAGTGCAGGGGCCCCCTAACAGGGCCCCAGTATGCTTTTCACTGTCTGCTTAGCAACTGCACCCGTCGCACACCTGCAACACCGCCGGCTCAATTCGGAGCCGGCTTCAGTGTTGCAGGCCCTTTCCCGCTGGGCCGGCGGGCGCTCCCTTGGCACTCGGAATGACCCCCTTGGTCTTTAACCTTGTTTCTGAATCTATTTTGGCCCATTCTGAGGGGGAATGGAGAAAGCGTAAAGCAATGGGTTATTCAATACCATCTTTCTCCAAACCCACAGCAGAAGCTAATGTTGTTCAAATAGATAGTGAGGTTTCCTCATACTCAACAGAGGATGCCATTCCTCAATGGCCTCCTTCTAAGGAAGGGAATAATTGTTCAAGTAAAAATACCGGTAACAAGGTTATTTTGACTGCAACAAAATGTAAAGAAAAATCTAAACATACAAAGGTAAAGTCGTCCCCCATTTTGATTGCCCATATCACAGACATAGACGACGATATGTATGACACTGAGTCAGACAAAGATGATGCTGGGGACACTGATTCCCTTTCAGGTCATTCTCCCAAAAAGTCTTGTCTACTTCTAATAACCCCTGCACACCAGTCACAGTCCTGGATAAGGAGGGCACCCCAATGTTTGACCCTTCGTTAAATCACCACCCCAATTCCACTGAATGGTTTCCGGCAGATCACTTGGGTGAATACATTGCCTCAAGACTCCTTTTACTCTTGGACAAACCAACCAGGGCAAAACGTGAATCCAAAATGTCCTCGCTCTTCCTTAACTTCCAAGATTTCTCTTACCCCTTCCACAGACCCTGCTATGGTCACCTTTTTCTCAAAATATGAGCCGGATCCATGTAAAGGAGTGAACAAGGCTTGGTCCATATGTCAGGACAAATTACTTGACATTGTAGGCCCCTTCTCCCATATTATTTGATTTTGCGGAGTGAGCCAGACTAGAAGGTTCTCCTATTGATCTGGAAACCCTGCCTCTTTGGTCCAAAGAGTCTTCTGTTTGCTTGGTAATGCCAATTCTCATATTACCCACGAATGAAGGAAAGGCCTATTGTTAAAGTTAGACCCTAAACTTATGAACCTAGCTACCATGGTCCCAGGTATCAAAGCTGACAGACTTCTCTTGGAGGATTACTTCATCAAGGAATTAGGTTAATACATTTCTAAGTTTGCCTCTTTCGGCAAAGCACAACAGTCCTTCATAAAAGTTTTTACTCGACGTGTTTTTGCCAGGGCAAGTATTGGCAGGAGCCGCTTTACCAGCCACAATCCGCATCATCAAGGATACAGAGGCTCTTTCTAGTCTTCCTCCCAAGACTACAGACCACAGTTTTATCCATAAAAGTGGCCGAGGCTCCCGTGGTCGGGGACAGAGGAGTTCCAGACATCCTCCACAAGCAAGTAAGTCATACTTTTGGCCCTCCTCCCGTAGGTGGTTGCCTTAGTTTATATCTTCTGAAATGGCAAACCTTAACACAGGACCCTTGGGTCCTAAGTACAGTTCAATGTTATATCATCGAATTCTACTCCTCTCTTTTTCAATCAGAGTTTCCTCTCCTAGCAAAACATTCCTCTGAAAGGTATGACCTAATTTCTTCAAAAATATACTCCCTCTTAATGAAGCAAGCAATCACCTTACTCTACTTGATCCTTCAGGTTTTTTCAATTCCCTCTTCCTAGTTAAAAAACTAAAAAATGAGACCAGTAATAAATCTCAAACACTTCAATCAATGTATAGTTTACCATCACTTCAAAATGGAAACTATTCTCCTTCTCAGAGACACTCTGCAACAATACGATTGGATGGTTCATCTGGACCGGCAAGACACTTATTTTTCCGTGCCCAACTGCCCAGAACAAAAAAGTTCTTTCAAATTCAGTGGCACAACCAGACTTATCAGTTTTCTTCTCTCCCTTTCGTCCTTTCATCTGCCCCTTGGTATTTCACCAAACTAATGAAACCAGTGGTGGCCTTTCTCAGATCTCAGGGCATCAGATAAATAATATACCTAGACAATATTCTCTTAATGAACCAATGCATTCTTTCTCTTCATTCTCATATTCAAGCTACATGCTCTCTTCTTCTTCTCTTAGATCTTGGTTTTCTCATCAACAAAGAAAAATCCCTTCTGCTCCCTTCAAAACAAATAGAGTTTCTGGGATTTCTAATTGATTCCTCTTTGGCCACTCTGCATTTACCTTCTGCGAAAATGAAGACTATAAAATCAGAGCTTGTTCAGATGCTCTGCAGCTGGTCCATGTCTCTCAGAACTCTTGCAAGTATGCAAGTAGTGGGGCTCCTCTCTTTTTTCATTCAGACACTATTCCCGGGCCTTTTGAATTATTGTTCCCCTCAAAGACTAAAAATTTGCCATTTGCACAGAAGCCTAGCATATTCAGACACCATATCCCCAGACACAGAATCTCGTTTAGAACTTCAATGGTGGATAGACCATTTAGATGCCTGGAATGGCAGGACTATTTTTGCATTAGCCCCAGATCCTGTGTTAGAATCAGATGCAAGCCTGACGGGTTGGGGTGCTTGTTGTGGTCTAATCTTGACTGGAGGTACATGGTCTTCAGAAGAGTCCAAATTGCACATCAACTATTTAGAGATGCTTGCTGGCTCCTTTGCAATCAAAAGCCTTGCAAAAAACAATGGGGGTCATTATGGCCCTAGCGTAGGCGGTAATGTGGCGATAATACCACCAACAGGTTGGTGGTACATACCGCCACAATATGACATTGGAGGGTTGACTGCAGCCAACCTGCCAATTTACCATTCCTACCGCCACAGCGGTAGCAGCCACCGGGCCGGAGATAACAATCTCCAGCCTGGCAGCCCCTATTGTACCGCCGGCAGCATTTTGAGTTTGCCTACCGCCATGGTTTTCGTGGCATTAGCTATGCCACGAAAACCATGGTGATAGGCTCTACCAGTGACAGGGAATTCCTTCCCTGTCACTGGTAGGAGGCTCACCCCCCCCAAACACTCCCCAGTCGCTCCTCTACCCCCCTCCGTCCACGCTCCCCCCTTCCGATACTCCATACACGCAGCCACTCACAGACACGCATACACCCACTCACTCACACAGGCATACACGCGGTCATTCACGCACACATCCATTCATGTTCGCACACATCCATACACACATTCACACTGACTTGCAGATACGCATTCACATTTCCATTCTTACGCTCATTCACAAACATGCATACACCCACGCAAACAACACTACACACACAGACACATTCACTCACACATTCATGCACACAACCCCACACACATACACACAACACCCCCCACCCGCCTCCCCTGTCGGAAGCCCAACTTACCTGCAGCCAGGTGTCCTTCCAGCAGGGAATGGGACGGGGCGCTGCTACCACCAGCAGCGCCCGCCAGCAGAACACCGCCAGGCCGTATCATGTGTCATGATACGGCTGGTGGCGGTCTACTGGTGTGGCGCTGCTGGTGGTAGCAGTGCCACCTTACCACTATCCGCCAGTATGGCCACGGCTGGATTACTGCCCTTCTTCTGGGGGAAATCCGACTGTGGTCATAATCTGGCGAATTGATGGTAGCTGCAGTGACGTCTTTTGGTGCCGTCACCTCAGCGGTAGGCGATTTAGACCGCCAATGTCTTAATGTGGACCAATGTCTCTTGTTCCATTCTTCTTCACATGGACTACATCTCTACTGTCAGAGACATCAATCACTTAGGGGGCACAAAATCCAAACCCCTGGCAGAACTAGCAAAAAGTCTATGGGAGGTCTGCCTTCTCAACAAAATCTCCTTGAAAGCAGAATACCTTCCAGGTTTACAAAATTCAGTAGCAGATTGGCACTCTTGTTACCTTATTGATTCAAGTGACTGGAAACTTCGTCCCTCTCTGTTCAGATCTCTTCTTTGCAAGTGGGGTCCATTCCATATAGACCTTCCGCCTCCAGACTCAATCACCAATTGCCTCTATTTTATAGCTGGCACTGGGGTCCATTGGTTTGACATCGGATGCCTTTTCGCAGGACTGGTCCCAGATGGTGAACTATGCTTTCCCTCCTTTCATCATGATAAACAGAGTATTAGCTCAAATCAGATGACAGAAAGCAACTCTTGTTTTAGCAGTTCTCTTTTGTCATTCTCAAGTCTGGTTCCTTCTTTCCCCTCTCTTCTGCTAGACCCATCAGGCAATCCTCACCATCTAGTTCTGAACAATTCCCTCCTTTTACCAGCATGGAAAGTGACAGGGTTTTTGAACCTTCTCCGTTCCTTTTACCTGAAGCTGCAAATTATATCAATAAATACCTGGAACAACAAAAGTCTACAAGTTAGCCTGCATTCTTTGGTCAAGCTGGTGTTTGGCGAAACAAGTCAATCCCTTTTTAGCAGATATAATTTACATTATTAATTTTCTGGCAGCAGAAGCCAGTAAAGGGAAAACATATTGTACCATCAATCTCTACACATCCGCTATTTCTGTTGTCCATCCTCAGGTCAATGGAAAACCAGTTGGTGAACATCTACTCATCTGACGACTATTAAAGGGAGTAAAAATTTCTAATCCTCCTATTCGAAAATGCAGTTCATTCTGGGATGTAAATGTTGTTTTGAAATTTTTCCTGTCTTGGCCAGATAATGATGCATTACCTCTTAAAACGTTATCAGCAAAACTCACTATGTTGTTGTGTCTCATTTCTATTAAACGTCTTTCAGATGTAAGAGCGTTAGATGTTACCTCTAGACAATTTACTCCTACAGGTGCACTGTTTTCTATCCATAAACAGACAAAGAATAATTTAACCTCTGTATTTTATCCACACTTCCCAGACCATCCTGAACTTTGAGTAGCACAATGTCTCAAAGTGTACAAACATCTTTCAATTGGTCTCAGAACCTCCTTGGATACCCAACTTCTCATTTCCTTCATAAAGCCCCATAAACCTGTTTCTTCTCCTACTCTTGGTTGCTGGGTTAAATGGGTTATGTTTTTGGCAGGGATTGATACTTCCTGTTTTGGTACCCATTCAGCCAGGGAAGCTATGGCTTCTAAAGCTTTTTGGGCTGGCTCCCCTCTGGAGGATATTCTGAGATCAACTGATTTGTCTAATGACTCTGTTTTTTTGAACTTTTTATTGTAAACCAGTTCTTACATCTTCCTCTGTTGTAGTTGGTATGCTTTAAAATAAGCTATAAAATGTACATTTTCCTAGTGTATTATGAAAAATAGTCTTCATTTTATTAAAGACATGGAGGCGAGTATTATCCCACCTCAACATGCGTTATAATTTTCTTTGTTGTTTCCCTCCCTCACAGATACTGCAGCGTATTCAGTTCGTCTTAAAGTTCCATCTTCCCAGCTTGGATCAACAAGTTGCTCTCCTCCACTACATTTCTCGCCTGATCTTTTGGACCTTCCTCCTCCATTCCTACATTTTGGATCAACGTTTATGAATGTTTGTCAGGACTTTTTGCACTGACCTTAGCCATTTGTATTGTTCTAGTAATTTTTCCTTTGTTTAATGTTTATTTCTGACTTCTCTCACAAGAAAAGAGTGCTGTTCGCAGTCATGTTAGTTATCATACATATGCTTGCCACGTTATTGGATGTTATTATGGTTACGTTTTGTCTTCCAATTGGCTACTTTCGTTTAGCCTCTTGGAATTTGTGGTTCTTTCCGTTGTCTTGACTACTGCTATTTCAATAAAAGCAATATTAGAAGGCATAATACTGGCCTCTGTGTCTTTAATAAAAATAAGACTTTCCTTCATAATATACCAGGAAAATCTACATAACTCAACTGAAGACCGCACAGACCTCACCTAGGGAAACGGACTCTTAGATTTAAACGAGTCCAATAGTAACAC
This sequence comes from Pleurodeles waltl, assembly GCF_031143425.1. Classification (NCBI taxonomy): domain Eukaryota; kingdom Metazoa; phylum Chordata; class Amphibia; order Caudata; family Salamandridae; genus Pleurodeles; species Pleurodeles waltl. The sequence goes on from NC_090449.1 coordinate 604,893,972, forward strand.
ATATGCTTTAATTTATTATATAACAGAAAATATTACTAGCAAGGTCGTTGTACATTTGACCAGGAAGTACTCGATCCTCTCAACAGGGCTGAAATACATGTTTTGAATGGTACAATAACTTGCTTATCATGATAGCGCCCATGGACAACATGCACCTTGGGAGGCTCAACCTGGCATGAAGTGCGAGGCATAGTCCAAAGGAGTGCAGCTACCAAGTTGATCAAAGTTGTGTAAGACACCTTCAGCCAGACCTGTGTTTTTAAGAAACAACCTTCAGCATGCTCGTGTTGTTCTGTCGATACTCGTGATTGTGACAATAAAATGACTAGTCCCAGAAAGCAAAATATTGTTGCTTAGAAAAATAGATTTTGCTCAAGATACTAAATATGACATAACGGTGTTTGATATCTAAGGGATGTGCAAGTCACTGAGGATGAAAATGCTTTCAACTCAGTGGCCAATAGCCAGTCTGTGCCGAGCTGCGGCATGCTGTGCAATGTGGAAAACGGAGGGCAAGCAGCTGAAGGCTCTTCTGCAAGGATCATTAGAGCTTGAGCTGTAGGCAACCAAAAATAGGGGTTGATCAAAATTGCATGATTTTGTCTTATGAAATGTTGTAAAAGTCAATGAAAATTCCAATTACACTTTCATAGTGAAATGTGATTTGCCAGTGTCTCTTTGTTTTGAATTAAATGCCCAGGCCCCATAAGAAAGCTCACAAGATATCTACTGGAGACAAGTTCCAGTAGAAAAGTTCTTTGGTTAGACATTTTCTGCTTGAATCAATTTCCATCTGTTACTTCCTGTGTCATTTTAGAGTGAGAAACGTGTCCAGGTAAAAACATAAGCAAAATTGAGTGATATGAAATGGGAGAAATTTTACAAATTTGGCATGGCCTGAAATTTGGAATTATTGTGAATTTCATTGGCGCCATTAAAATTTCATTCAAGCTCGGTAACCATGCATCTGACTCTGAATATCATGAAGCAAGAGGCGACAGAAGCAGAGGATACTGAAGATTAAAATATTTATGCCTCACAGTTAAGATGCCTGCCTACGAGGGCCCCTTTCCCTCGAGTTCTTCTCATGTGCATCTGCCCTTCTCTCTTTCAGTGGTTCAACTCCAGGCTTGGTTCTAGTGTAGAATCTCAAGTAGCATATGTACTGATGGGTCTAACCTGCTATCAAAGGGTAAAGGTGCTGCTTCGTGAATTGATAGGAAGTGCTGCTGTGCTAAATGGATAGAATGCGGACTTGGAAAGAAATGAATAAGGAGCTGTAGGTGTCGGGGATTATAACATCCTAATCTTCAGTCAGGAAATGACATGTCCGTAGGGAACATTAGTTCATTATATCAGTTTCAACCTATAAGCATATATTTTCCTTTTGATGGATTCCTAGAGGCTGAATTTGTTTACAAATTTTGAAATCAGAATTTTAAGTAAGCACCATAAAGGAGCTAAACATTAACTACCTTCTAATCATCACTAAGTTAGTTACCACACATAACCAAATGAATGCACCTTTTTTACAACACACTCATATTGTCATCTTGGGAGCACAGAGTTGTGAGTGCAATTCGTTCCCATGTGTCCGTTCGATAGCTTCCTCTTAACTGTAATCACATTCAGTACGAATTTTCGACTTTTCGATTTTTGACTATTTGTACAATAGTCACCTAATAGTAATACTGTTACTGACGGCTCTCCCTAATTACAGGAAAATTGCTAGCAAAACTGCATTGGAGCGTTGTCTTTTGCTACCTTCGAGTCTGAGAAAATATTTTAACTGTTGTGAATGTTGATTGGCACACAGATGCATATGCAGCAGAGCAATTTATCATTTCTAGAATGTGTTTAGGAATTCTGATATCGGCTCAAAATTGTACAACAGAGCCGTCAGAATTCTTATTTAATTTTATTTTTAGTCATTAGGGCTATAGGAGCTGAACTGGGGGTTGAGGGCATGCTCCAGTGATGCCGCATCCCCAGACATTCCATGATTGCAGGCTATAGTTACTGATTTACATTTTGTGTGTGAAAGAACCCCCAAAAAAAAAAAAAATTCCAGCCCTTCTGATCAGGGCTTGTGATGACCATGTTGGGATTAAGCACCACAAACCTGCTGTAGAAAACAGAATGATACAGGACAAACCAGATTTGTAAATTAAATTCACCTGAAGAACAGAATCAATGAATTTCCGATCAAGATGGCACTGAAGAAATTTAGTGCGTTTTTAGGGACCAGCCATATTGTCTGTTGCAAGAGACAAGTGGGTAACTGATTTAGTGTATACACTTTTGGGATTTGCGTAATTTGTGCAGGTGGCTTCAGGTAGTGGGTAAGGATATGCAAAATTTGTGTAATTTACTTTTGTGTAATGATGTGGAATTTCTGCAAAATTATGTATTACATGAAATGCGAATCCTTCATTTAGCACCATATTTTAGTATGACATGGATTCTCACGCCCTCTATGACAAATGGACCTAAAAAAATAGAATACAAAATACAAATGCTGTAAACAACAGCTGCTTGCATTCCGGTAGTTTACATTGTTCCCACACTCTCATCTATTTTTTTTTCAAGAAAGGCAGTGTGATTACACAATGTGGCGTAATGGTGTAATTTGGGGAATTTTGTGCAACAAGACGTATGCTAAATTCCAGAAACTATGCAATTTGAACATGTTAAATTTCATACAGGGCTAGTAGTGTGCACTAACACTCATTTTTAGTACCGAGCTTATTTTCCTAGGAGCCTGCCACCACCACTGCTGAATTTTGGGGATTGGCAAGAACAGAGACTACCTAGTGTTGAGTCCACCTCACAGTTTCTTTTTCCGCCAATCTACACTTTCTGTCTCTTTAATTCACTCTCCCCAGGTCTCTTTAATTTGTTTTTTCCTTTGGACTGTTTTCACATTTTTATCTTTCATCTTCTTTCACTGTCGTCCGCCTCTTTCTCTCTCCTGCACAAGGTCAAAGTCTGATGATTAAAAATATATTCCAGTCACCAAAAATGAGTGCTGGTACCCACCACTTGAAACACCTGCACAAATTAAACACTCTCTGAAGGATCCTAGACTCTAGTTTATTTCATTAATCTTTTGTTGATCACCTAAGATTCACATTGGAAGTCATTGGAAGTTATTCAACTGTGAAAATCTGAGAAGAAGAACCCAACAGCAGATTTTCCATTTGTGGATAGTTTTATCTACGGGCTTATCTGTTTATTTAGAAAAGTTCAGTAATGATGTAGAATGGGGTAAAAATATATCGCAATCAGACCAGCAAACATTTTTACTGCTACTCTGTATATAACCATTGATGGTGGTTAGTTGACCACGCACCTCGTAGTAATTACCTATAATGTCACCGACAGCTAAATGCTTGGGCAAAACCAGGAGTGTAGCTATTAACAGTACAACAGTGCACTGGCACCGAGACCCACAAGTAAGAGGTACCCTCTGAAACCCAATTCTGGCTATTGCAGACATAGTGCTGGGGTTCCATTACCGGTGCAACATTTTTTGCACAATAACCTTATTACCACTGGTTATTCCTCGTACTTACAGCCAACACTCTGAAAACAGCGGTGTTTCTCCTTGGTAATGTTACTATGGTCGCTAGGCATTACTGTTGTATTTACCAGCAAATTTTAAAAGTAAGGCTTTTAGCGTTCAGTAAGTTAAAATGAGGAATAATAGATACTGACTCCATTACTGTCTGCTTTTATGCGTTTTGCTGGTGTTAATGACTGACACTCTTTCAGTTTTTTTTATGCGTTTTAACACGGCAGAGAGACTCAAACACTGAATCAAATCTAAATTTTTCCCTGTAAAGGTTAAATCCACATGATCATTAAAATGATTGACAGTCGGGAAGCAGCTTACTATTAACCGTGTGTGTGTTTCAATTACCCCATTTTGTTTAATTCGACCTATTGAAACAAGTATTCACACAAAATATAATTCATATAAAAATGACACTATATATATATAGTGATGCAAGTTCAGTGACTCTTGTAGGATTTTAGATCCTCTTTACAGATCCATCATAATATTGGTAGTACCTCATCGGTGTTGGGGGGTGTGGCCAGTGTCCACGCGAGATAGCTGCTGCTTTATAAGCTTTGAGGGCCCGCAACACCGACAGACTGTTTCCACAGCCTCGGTTGACACTTTGAACATGAGACACTGCGGATCCGTGTGCCAACACCGGGGATGCCTAGTGTGCGCCTCCAACAGTCCAGGCGAACACTGAAGGCAGTAGTTACCACAGCGCTCGAGGAGCTATAGGAAATAATGATGGCGGCACTCAGCGAACGAAGCACTAGTCAGGCAATCTGATGGCCTTTCTCCACCCCACTCTCAGAAGGGCGACCTAACTCACCAAACGCCACTACCTGGGAAAACTATCACCTGTGGCCATCCTCTACACATGGGCAGCCTGTGTCCCCAGTGACGCTATTATTGTGACCTGCGAACTCCCACCTCCAGGTACCATCTCTTTCTTCTTGTGGGACCACTGATCACAGGTCCTTCATTCTGTAAAGGGAGCAAAGGGTACAGTGGGGAAAACAAGACAACAGAACAAACTTTTCTTCTAGAGTGCAAATCCAACACTTTGTGGGCCTGTGTCTACCACTACTGGTGTGCTGCTATCACGATCTCCTCCATCAAAAGCCTCACTGCAGGACTACCCTACTCCCAGTGACTATACTACATATTACCTACTCCAGGCACACTTGGCCTACAGAACCTATCTTCCTCCTTCTCGCTACATTAGTGCTACACCAATGTAAGTGCATCTTGCAGTTTCTGCTGCCGGTTGTGCGACTGTATTCAACGAGTATGAAGGAAAACAAAGACCATAAGGAGGAGGGAAACTGCAGTCTGAAAACATCCAAGCAGGAACCTCCCCCTCCTGAAATGCTAGTTAAGGACGGAAAAGAGAATCCCATCACATTGGAAACAATCCTTAAAAAAATGAATGATGTCCATGACATTGTGCAGAATACAAGGACTAGTATGGATTAGGTGGAAGTCTCCACCCTGAAGCTCGATTAAGCATGTTGGAGGATCATATAACGGCCCGGTCCAAGTATTTACTAAAAAACGACTCCATGCTGGCCTCCCTTAGATGCGAAATCACCAAATTAGAAGACAGCAACAGGAGAGGCATCATCAGGATCTTTGGACTACCGGAAGGGTCAGAGAACAAGGCACCTTCTTGTAACTGCCTTTCTGGAATCCTGGATCCTGTTGACTCTAGGTATTTCATTCAACAAGGATTTCCAACTCAAAAGAACTCACAGAGTCCCTACTTTTAAGACCACCAAGAACACCACATCTCCAAGTGCTATGATCTTCAAACAATTGTGTTACCATCAGTCGGAGCTAATTCTGGCACACATGAGGAAAATTAAATGGGTTTCCTGCCAAGGCGCTAGGATTTCTACCTCTCAAGACTTTGCCAGGGACATTGTCTCTAGAAGGAAGGGCTTTCTGGCTCTCAAGAAGACATTGTTAGAAAGAGCAATCCAATATTTTTCATTGACCCATCCAAATGTAAAATTGTCTACAAATGCCAGACCCATGTATTCTTAAAACCTGAGTATTTGATGATGTTCTTGGACAACATCTTTGAGAGTCAAATAGAGGACTCACAAAGTAAACCTGGCTGACTATCTAATACGTCTCTACTCACTTTATAATGACTGCTTACTTTCTGTAAGGAGCCCCTTTTTCTAGGATCTGCATCCGTATTTGATCCTGTTTCGACCTTTACCTATCACATACACTCACCATAAGGAACCCACGAGGCATCTAATTTTCTCATATCATCATTGCTATTATCACAATGGGTCACGGATTAACGCATAGTACAATCTAAATAATATTGTTAGCTTCAACAAGCTTGGTGACTCTGTAAGTTTTGTATTTGGTTGATGTTTTTCATAATGCTATGTGTTGACTTATCCACTGCCTTGATGCACAGCAATCACATACCTCAAAGTACGTCACTTCTGTTAATTCCTTTGATTGTTGTTCAGGGTTCTAATCCTGCACTATTCTCATGGCAGGTAGTTGGTGCACCGATAGAGCTCCATCTTGAGTGATTACATTTGTGAGATGGCCTCCATACCTATGGTTTTGCCTTTTGCATTTTACCATTCTTCATTGTACCATAGACTTTGTTAGCATTAACATTGTGTCATAGTGCGTTTAGTCCTTTGGTAAGTGCATTTGTTAACGATCTGAACCTTGTTCTATCAACCATGCTTGGTGCTCATGTTACTTGACAATTCCTTGGCCATCCATTTGGCTTCAATCCTGCAGGCCCTCACAGGTGCATATCCACATTCTCCTGGGTATGATATGTTCATTTTTAGTGCTCTAATTTGTTCACCATGTTCAGGATATATTGTGAATGCATAGAAGTTTAGTATTATTTAATATGTCGGCTCCTATATGTTCAGCACCTTGATTTCCAAAAATTCTGGCCTCTTATTTTCAACATGTGACTTCAGAGTAGCACAACAGAGATTTATGCAGTAGACGTTTATGCTCCTACTTTGGAAGACCCTAAATTCTGGCGCAACTTATTTGCAAAGCTCTCTCTCCCACCCACTCCATGCCCAGGTTGTTCTGGGCAGTGACTGCAACCTCTCAATGGACTCCACTTTGGATAGACAATCAGCTTTAAGGTACAGAATCCCCAAGGCCTACAAAGTGATACACTCCTTTTGTACAGCACACAGCCGAATCAATGTCTGGAGACTGAAAAACCCTCAGAAAGGGACTTCACTTTTTTCTTTCCACTGCACAGTAGCTTCTGGAGAATTGACCACCTTCTAGTCAAATCCTCTCTACTTCATGACACGTCCTCCACCTCTATTGAACCCATCACAATTTCAGACCATGCAGCTATCTCTGTCACTTTACCAATACTCCCCATCCGACTTAAAGGACATACCTGGTGTATGAACACTGAGGTTCTGGACTAACATAAAGAACTGGCTCTATTCATACAGAAAAACAAAGTTTCAACTTCTTCCCAGCTAATACTCAGTGACACTGTGAAGTGTTTTTTTCAGAGGTCAGGTCAAAAACTGCATGTTCAGGAAAAATAAACTTAAAAAAGCATCTTTTGATAAACTAACTGCTCAGATTAAGGCTAAAGAATTGGTATAAAGACAATCAAATGATCCTTCAGGCATTTCGGCACTCAGATGTCTCAAATAGGAATAAAGGTCCATCATGAGTAAAGGTGCTCACTTATGGGTGCACGCCCAGAAAGGCAAGAAATTGTTTTACTTGAACAAGGCCGGTAGATCCTTAGTGGCATGCCTGAAATTCAAACACAATTCTACTCTAATCCAGAGCATTAAAGACAACCAGGGTAGACGGCAAATGGCAACGGAGGATAGCCTCAAAGTCTTTCAAAGATTTTATAGCAAACTATACACCCCGACCATTAATGCACCCAAAGAGGCCAATTTAGAATTTCAACATAGCCTTTCAATAATAGATTATCCTTAAACAAACATACTGATAGAGACAAGATTATGGTATATATAAAAAGCTCCCCCAATTGGTAAAGCCCCAGGACCAGATGGTCAGCCTATCAAATTCTATCAAACCTTTGTTCGGGGAAGGCCTTTGATAAGGTTTCCTGGCCATACCTAGAAGGCGCCCTATCCAGCTATTATCTGGGTGACTTCATCATCAAAATTACCATGGCCTTATACACCAACCCCTCAGCTACAATTAAAATTAATGGCGCCCTGTCACAACCCTTTGCCCTAAAGCAGTGTACCCACCAATGTTGCCCACTATCCCCCTTACTATTAATTTTAGCCATTGATCCCGCCTAATAAAGTTAAATAAGTCCATAGAAATCCCAAGTATACAGTTCAGGGACTTAACCCATAATACAGCTGTGCATACAGATTACATTTTATATATAGCTCAGCCATCCCAGTGGTCCTAGCTACTATTGATCAGTTTGCTTCCTTTTCTGGTTATTCTTTGAATAAATATATCTCTGAACATTCATTGTCACACCTCCATTGTCAGAACCTCCAATTTTCAAAGGAAGTCTAATTTCATTAAATACCTAGGCATCTGGTTCTGTAACAACCTCTCAGAATCAGTATTCCCCAATCCAACAAAACGTATTGAAAATATTAGAGCTCTGTTGTCTTCATAGACTCCTAAACATATCTCATGGTGAGGCAGTTGAGAAACTGTCAGAATGATGGTGTCCCCTCTAATCAACTTCTTGACTAGCAGGCTCCTCGTCTGTCTGTTCCACACCTTCTTCCATAAAATCGACAAAACTGTTTCTGTAACTCTCTTGGGCAAGAAAAAAGCTAGAATTGGCCTTAGAAAACTGACAGTCACCTCCAAACAAGGGGTATGCAACTTTCCAAATTGGGTAAATTAGCAAACAACATATCTGACCACACAAGGGGTGAGTTGGTTTGAGGTTGACACCTCCAGGAAACCTGCATGGCTTGATATGGAGAAGAAAATCAGCCACTCTTTCTGTCTAGAAGCAACCAACTATGGGCCAGATGTATCAAAGGGTTTTACCCATTCCTTGTCTATGGGAAAATGTGTTCATACATATGGCCCTATGGCCCCCATTCTTATCCACACTCCAGTAAATTCCTTAAAGATACAACCTCAGCCTTATTGTCAGTAGACAAATCCCTTGCATCCAGTAAGCACAAATCATTTTCCCTGTCATTATGGAACAAGAAACTACAGATCACCACTTCATCATCCGTCAGCCCGATATGGGCGTCCAAAGGTTTTTCATTCATATCGGATCTATATATAGACTCCAAACCACTATCCTTTGTAGCATTACAGTGGAAGCATGGTCTTTCAAACATGGATTTCCATAACTTCCTACAACATAAATCAACTTTTCTTAGCAAGGTGCAGCTCATGTAAACAGGAGGCCATGCTGCATCCAAGATCTATAAATTACTCAGTAATGCCACTCCTCATCAAAATTCTGCCCTACTAAGTAAATGACCATCTTACTTTTCCTCTAAAGACTCACTATGTCCTGTTGAGGAAATTTGGGAAAAAAATGCCCACGTCAACTTTAAAACAAATAAATCCTCTCCCTGGTACAGAGGAAGTTCTTTGCTCAAACGAAAACGTAAAGATACTGACACTTGCTGGGCCTGCAACTCATCACCTGGAAATACGGAACATATGTTCCTTTCATGCCCCTGCCTTTCTTCCTTTTGTGCAAATATCTCTTCCCTACTAAACAAAATGTTCAAGGTCGACATTCCACTGAACTTCCTGATGATAACCCTTGGCCACAGTCATGGCCCATATAGAACTCCCAGTTTCAGACCTCGCTCTACTACATCTGCTTCTCAGTATTGCCCTCAAATTCATTCTAATTGACTGGATATTCCTTAACAATGTGTCTTACCATACATGGTGAACGTGGGTCACTTATCTTAGAAGCACACATATATCCCATTCACTTCACAAAGGCAATCCTATTACTCCACAGCAAATATGGGAAACACCAGATGTTTTCATTCACATTTTTTCTCTATTATAAAGGATCTCCTCTGTACAGGATCTCTATTGTAAAGGATGTCTTCAACCCTGCCATACTTCTATAGGTTCCATTTTCCACGCCAACTTTGACAGATTATCAGCAGCTCACATGGCTCCCTCATGCTATCTATTCACCTACTTCGTTTTAGGTCCATGTGCCAGCTCCACCTTTCTGCTGACCCATGGCTCTCTCTGACGTGCTGCTCCTTCAGTATGTGCTATCTCTATTCTTTACTGGTAACTCTTTTGATAGTGCTTTGCTTCTCCCTTGTCAATTGCTATTGTAACTGTAACTGCTAACCCTTTTTTTAGTGCTTTTTTCTCCACTGTAACTTACATGAATAGTCTCCATTGTAATAACCCTTGTATTCTATTTGCATTGTTGGTCCTTAGTAGCTTGTCATTGTTTTGCGGCCACTCCATGTTCCTGTGCTCCCTTCCTGCCCATTTTTAGACATCTGCTGGCCTGCCCACTGTCTTATGCACCCCTCCCTTCCCCAGGACCTACTTAATGGAGACTACAGAGCAACCACATTGAGCAGGTCCCTGTGCCAGCTCCCACTTTGCGTCATCTCTGTCCTGGCAGCCAGCACACTGCTTCCTGCTGACCTAAGCTCTCCTAGACCTGACAACTGCTGCTCCTCTTCCCCAGCACAACGGAAGGACCTTTCTGCTGCTGACACTGCTGCTTCTCCTGCAACACAGGACTGCCCGCCCATGCAGGAACCTCTGCCAGACCCCCTTGAATGCTCCAGAACTGCTTCAATGCATTCTACTCAATGCCCGATCCTTCTGTAAACACGCCACAGAAATCTGAGACACCACCACCATGCCCCCAATAAAATCTTCATCACCGAAACGTGGCATAGCCCATCCTCAAAGCACGACATAGCTACTTCAATGCTGAACTAGATGATACACCAAGACCACACAAACAAATGGAAGAGCCTGTCTGTGCCCATCGCAGCCTGGACCGTGCTGAGTGCCAGGAACCACAGCTCTCCCACTATCTGCTGATACTCTGCCGCCGAGCTCTAGGACCTGGCCCCCTTGAACCAGGACAACAACTACTGAATCACCTCCTCCCAGAAGGCCATTTGCCTGCCCCTTAATGCCACTTCACCTGCAACAGCAATACCTCCATGGGAGCCCCACCGCAGCCCTCTAAGCCGAGAAACAACTACACTGCATACTGCTCAACACAAGATCGCTCTGCAAACACGCCTCGAAAATATGGGACACCATAACTACCCTCAGCCGGGAGCTGATGTTCATCACCGAGACTTGGCTCACACCCGCTTTGGCCCCTGATTTCACCTACGCCAACCCGCAAGGCTGCAAGCGGATTCACTAAGACCACCACAACAAGGATGGAAGAGGCATCGCCATCATGCATAAATACAGCCTCCCTCGTACCACCTTCGAGGAAGAGACGTCTCACCTCATGGAACAAATTGCCTTCATTATCCCAATCGATGCCAGAACAACCATCAAGGGAACCCTCGCGTACAGACCTCTGCAACCCCGTCCCGCCTTCTGCAAGGCCATTGCAGACTTCGTCGCCCCCCCGGCCATCAACTCAACAAACTACATGTTTTTAGGTGTTCCTAATTTCTACCAAGATAACCCCCACAACCACAAATACACAAACTAGTTACCAGCCTCACACACACCGGGGGACACATCCTGTACCCCATTTTTACAGCCAGCAACAAATTTAAGTTCTCCAACACAGTTGAGCTCACAAGGACCGACCACCACTTGGTACATTTCTTCATAACCAGGAGACCAGAGAATTACACCACAGCTTCCCCCTCCTGCAGATAGGGAAAAAAATCACAGAGACCCAATTGACCACTGGCCTCTGCTCCAGCAAACCCATCCTCTCTGGATAACTCTAGCAAGATGCCTGCACTCTATCAATATGGATCCTAAAAAGTGCCAATAAAGTCACCCTCTCATAGAACTCCACCTCCAGAAGATCCAGCAACTCCACAATGTGGTTCACCCCGAACTCCGGGATGTAAATGGCTAGAAAGTTGGTGGCGCAGCAGCAGAGACCAAGCAGACCGCACCACCTTCAAAGAAGCACTGAACAAATATCATCTCCACCAGCTAAGCAAAAAAGGGTGCCCTCCTCAGCCGAATCGAGGAAAGCACCAACTGCCTGAAGGAACTTTTCAAGATCGTCAAGGGGTTCTTCTGCCCAGCAGCCACCAAAAACAATATCCAAACCTCTCAGACCCACTGCGACTCACTAGCCGACTATTTTCACAAAAAAAACACAGCTATCTACAGAAACTTTCACTCACATGCATCAACCACCTACTGACCCCACTAGGCGACACTCCCAGTCACCTGATCACCAACAGGAAGCCTCTATCTATCCAGAAAACAGCAGCCCTCATTAATTCGACCCACTCCGGCTCACCCAACGACCCATGCCCCACTATATCTTCAATCTGGGCCAGAAAGAAATCAACAGCATCTTCGTTCCCATCCTCAACACCCCCATCAGGACTGCCACCATCCCCAAAGCATGGAAGCAAGCAGAGGTCAAGCCTCTCCTTGCAAACCACCCGCCAACCCCAGCAAACTCAAAATGACTGCCCTATTTCACTGCTCCCCTTCTCAGCTAAGGTCCTAGAAAAAAGCCATCAACTAGCAGCTCTCCAAACACCTGGAAAGACACAATCTACTGGAGGCCTTCCAATGCGGCTTCCCCACCAACTCAGCACCTAAAATGCCTTTATTGCTGCAATGGATGACACTGAGTCGCTCCTCGACAATGGAGAGAAAGCGGCCCTGATCCTCCTCGACCTCTCTGCCACGTTCGACACCATCTCCCACCTCCAGACTCTACCACATTGGGATCTGAATCAACGCCCTGAAATGGATCTATGCCTTTCTCACAGAAAGAACCCAGAGAGTCTGCCTCCCACCTTTTACCTCGGGACCAAAGAGCACCATTTGCGGCGTCCTGCAGGAATCCTCACTCAGCCCCTCCCCTTTTAACACCTACATGATGCCTTTGGCTGAGATTGTTTGTTCCCATGGACTCAACATCAGCTCATATGCCGACAACACTCAACTCATTCTCTCCCTCTCTGAAGACCACGCCACCCATAGAGACAACTACCCATGTCACCAAATGGATGAAATCCAACTGCATGAAAATTAACACGGACAAGACAGAGGTGACCATCTTCGGAAACAACATCTTCCTCTGGGCTGACTCCTTTTGGCACTCCACGCTAGGACAACCCCCGACTGACCATGCCCGCAATCTGAAATCATCAAAACATCAAAAACAAACTCAAATGACAGATAAATGCAGTGGTGCTTCCAGCTTCCACAACCTCTGCTTACTATGGAAGATCTTCAGATGGATCCCCATTGAATCCAGAAAGACGGTAACCCAAGCCATTATCGCCAGCAGACTAGACTGCGAAAATGCCCTTTGCATCGGACTCCCCGCCCAGCTCCTCCACTACCTCCAGACCATCCAGAACACAGCCTCAAGACTCGTCCTGAACCTCCCCAGGTAGACTTGCATCACCCCCCACATCATAGGCCTCCACTGGCTGCCCATGCACAAGAGGTGCAAATTCAGGTTTCTCCCCCACGCATAGAAATCCCACCATAGCATCGGTCCCAATCTCATCAACCACAAACTCTCCTTCCACCGACCACCAGGGAAGTCTGTTCTTCAACCCTCAATCAAGTCCTAAGAGTTAGACGCAGCTGCACCGCAAGGCACTCCTTCTCCTATCTTGCCACCAAGGTCTGGAATGACCCCCCCCCCACCTGCATATTCTCCTCGACTTCAGGAGGAAGCTCAAGACATGGCTGTTAGAGGAGTACCTACTAGTTTGCAGTAACGACCGCACCTAGATAACCCCCGGGGTGAAAAGCCATGCTTTACAAATTGAATGATTGATTGATTGATTGGACGAACACGGGGAGGCATCCCCATCATCCACAAGGAAACCATCCGATGTATCTCCACCAAAAATGACCCCACACCTATCATGGAACATCTCAACTTCCAACTTCTAACCAACACTAAGACAACCATCAGCAGCACCAATGCCTACCAACCCCCAGGACCCCTTCCCAGATCCTGGAACACCATTGCCAACTTCATCGCCCCCCTAGCCATTGACTCTAAACACTTACTACATCCTACTCAGCGACTTCACCTTCCACCTCAATGACCCCAATGATGCCAGCACCACTACACTCTCAGAGAGCATGAACAACATCGGCCTCACCCAACTGCTCATGACCCCTCTCACAAAGCAGGAAACACACTGGACCCAATCTTCACATCCAGCGTCAGAGTCAAATTTAGCCACACTACAAAGCTCACCTGATCTGACCACACCATTGTCCAATTCAGTTTCTCCCACTGCAGATGAAGTAAAGTGATGGAGACCCGGTGGATGCAGGCCCTCAGCACCATCCAGCCCAAAGTAGCACCAGACCTAGAGCAGGCCTTCCAGAACTTTGCCACCTGGATCACCAAATGCACTGACAAAGTCACTCCTATGAAGCCAGACAAAACCAAGAACGCCTCAAGAGAAGCCGGCTGGTATACCCCAGAACCATCAAGCAAGACTACAAATGACTAGAGAAACAATGGCACACCATCAAAAACACCTTCGACCAATCAATCAATTAGCCCTCAAAAACTACCGCCAAGACATCATGGACACTAAGAGAGAAGCTCTCACGAACTACATCAAAGCAAGCACCAACCGCACAAAGGAACTCTTCAACATAGTCAAAGACTTCTCCAGCCTTTCAGCTATGGAGAACACGGTCCGCCTTTCCCAGGAACTCTGTGACACTCTATCGGACTATTTTCATAACAAGAGACCCACCATCTACAACAGCTTCGACCCCCAACCTATTGAGGTCAACTTCAACACCCTCTACCCACCCACGCACAAAACCAAGCAATCCCGGCTTGAACCCCATTCGCCATGCAGCCCACCGCAACCATCATGACCTCCATCCACTCCAGGGTACCGACCGACCCCTGTCCCCACTGATTTTTCGACCTGGGAACCAAGGAAATAGACACAGAACTCACTTACATACTCAACGCCTCCTTTACTATGGCGACCTTCCCTAAAAGATGGAAACATGCGGAGATCAGACCCCTTCTGAAGAAGCTGTGAATTAACAGCGACCATGCTGGTACCAAATGTTTAGTCCCAATCTCCTATCTCAGCATTATCTGCATAAGATTCCCCAACCTTTATCATAATTGTTGCGGTTTTTGTTACTACTGTGCTTCTTTAATCCTCTATGTCTCCATATACCGACATTTTGTGCTGTTACTTAAAATGTTAATAAAATATTTAGAACTAAAAAAAGAACTAATTGATGCTGAAACAACATTTTGAAAACTTTTGCATTTGCCTAGATTCTCCTATAGTTCTCTATTTTTATCATGTCACTCCTATTGCCAAGTATTTAGTAACATATAGTGCTTGCAGAATTGCATATCACTCATAGCGCTTTGAACTGGCGTAGAGTGCTGGAGTTACAGGTTTTAGACTCTAAACAGTAAACTGGCAACTAGAGAAGTTAGGCAGTGTCTATCTCTAGGGAAAATGTCATTGGTGGGGAATTCTAAAGGGTGGTGCCTTGTGAACGCAGGTATCACCTACTAAACAGTTTGGGGCCTATTCTTGAGAATGTAAAGTAGTACTCTTGTTTTATTATTTTGCATGCTTTTACTTGAAATTGGGATATATCGCCGAAAACATCGAAAATGGCAATACTCAGGAAACATTTAGATTTGATTAGAACAAAACAAAAGGACTGCCCCTTATTTGCATTCCAATTATTTGGCAGTTGGGGGGCATATTTACTGTTTTTTTACAGGATGTGGCACAGCAAGGAACTTGCTGCATCACATTGCGCCAAAGGGAGAAAGCAGAAATGCTCAATATTTACAAATATATGGAGTATTACTGTTCTCTACTTCTGAAGCACTATGTGTTACCCAGCCCCATTGCAGGCACCACCATAGTGCACGCGTGCCTGGTGTTAAGTGCAGGATTGGTTTTCTGCAGGAAAGGAACATCTTCTGGCACAAAAATAATCCTTAGAGGCATACAATGAGGAAACATAAAGATACTTCTCTTTGTTATGCTTCGGTTAGGGAGGCATGGCATTTTGACATAAACCAAGGTTTACAAGTCTTTGTAAATCTAGGTTTACGTCAAAATACATGGGTGGGTGCATAGGAACATGTGTTTAATAAATACAGCAAAACCACACAAAGTGGCTGTGGTGGCTTAGCAAATCGAAAAATGATTTTGTGATGAGGTTGCAGCACAAAAGTGAAACTACTCCGACACAGAATCATAGCAAATCTGGGCCTAGATGTTTTGAGCCTCATTCAAAGAGGCATGCAAGAGGACATAAAAAGGTCCTCATGTAGTACTAACGTACTCATAAATGTACCATGTATTCAGAAATGGTTTGTCAATTGACCTTGAGTATTTTGTTAGAAGGGGCAAGAAAGAAATATGAAAGCTGAGCTTCGGGCCTGTTTCGAGTTTGGTGATGGGTACTCCGACGAAAACGTGATCAATATTTTGTCCACCTAATTACAAGCTCATTAAGGATATAATAAGGTAGGCAAGCAATATGAGTACTACTTTACATACTCAAGAACAGGCCCCAAACGATTCAGTGCAAGTTATATCGATTCACAAAGCACCACCCTTTGGAACGTTCGATCATTGGCCCTACTCCTTGAGGAAGGTTTCATAAAATGCGTAATAGGAACGACAAGCATTCAAATTAGACACTGCCTAACTCTGGGGGTCACTTTGGTAACTCAGAGGGCTATCAAATGTTAAAAGCCTTTTTAAAATGACCAAAGCCCATTTAAGGATCTGGAAAACGTTTTTTGAAATGTTAAATGGGTTTAGGGAAATCATTATAAATCGTTTTTTGTAATCTGTCCCTTCCAGATACCGATTCCTTATGGTATGTGTTAATGATTTGCAACGGAAATCCACCCTCAATGGAGGTGGTGACCCATTCACAAATGGGCAAGGTTCCTCCTTCTCCTTTGTGAATGTGTAAAAAACATTTTTTAACCTCACTAAAAAAACTTGTTTGTACAATATTTCAATTTTCTCTTTAAACACATCCTGTTTTCCATTTAGGAAAAGGCTGTTATCAAAGTTATGCTGCCCTGCCGATGTCAGCAGGCCACCACGCCTGTGATGGTAGCCCACCATAATGGGTGGCAATGTGCGATCTACCTCATGAATATCAATGAAGTAGTTTAATTCGCAACCCCCTACAATTCTGTATTTTGTGACCCAACCAATAATACAAAGGTTGGTTTGCAAAATACAAATACATTTGGTGTGCAAATTGCAACCACTTTTATCAAATGCATTTTTACTAAATGAGGTCCTTAGTTATCTAGTTGGGTGGTATTGAAACATTTATTTCAAGATGCAGTCCCAGATGCACACTGTACTTTCATGTCTTTGAGGAATGAGGTTTTAAATTCGACTCTCTGCATAACCTGCAACCAATGAAGATATTTAAAAAAAAAATGATACCTAAGCATAAATTTGGTTATCTTCTGAATCCACACCCACGAAGGGCTTCATGTGCCAAAGGTTGAAATTCTGAGTTCCTAATTGCGATTTCATGTGAATCGCAATTAGGAAATTGCAATTTCAAATGTATGAAACTCTTTCGAGTTTCTTTTGCTATTCCCAGTGGGTCCCAAAAGGACCTACTTCATGAATATTAATGAGGTCGCATTTTGCAATCTATTAGGAATTGCAGCCATCGCAGGGATGGTGGCCTGCTGGGCTCATCATACCACTATGTCGTTGATTGCTTTTAAATAAAGCAATCATTTTTTTTAAATGGAGCCCGTTTCCCATAAAGGAAAATAGGATGCATTTAAAAATGAAAAATGAAATGTTTAACTGTTCTTTTTTAAGAGTAAGCAGTGGTCCCCAGGACCACTGCCTGCTCTTAAAAAATATTTCCCCCACGCATTCCCAGAGTGGTAGGGGTCCATCCCATTTGTAAATGGGTTACCAACAACTTTCTATCCGTGGTAAACTGCTAATGTTTTGTGACCGCATTACGGTCGCAAAACATTTGTATATACCTTTCCCATTTCGTATTAGGAAGAGATGCCCTCATCATCCCCCCTTCTGATATCAAATGGCAAAACCCAAATTTCAATTCGGTAACAAGTTATTGAATCGCACTTTAGCCAATGAACATCCCATAAAGCATTTTTCTGGTTGCAAACGGGCCGATTCTGTTTGCGACTAGAAAAATGCTATGAACATGTGGCCTTTAGTAACTAAATATTGGTTCCCTCAATATATATCGAAGATAAAAAGAAAGGCTTTTATTTGCGGCACTTAGAAATTATAACAACTATGGTCTGAAGCGCAACATAAAACAAGCAATAGTAGAGCAAATAGTTTAACGTTTGTGTTGTGTTGTGTGCCATTGGCATTGCCCATGCCTATTTGGGTGCCGTGAAGTGAACGTAGACAAAACTTCTAGAAAATGAATGAATGTTCTTGAAATAACTGTTGACAAAGCCAGTTGGTCTCTCTTTTAAAAAAAAATGCAGACCTGTTGGATTTGCCACCGTTGTTTGCTGGCGTACAGCAGCATCATAAAAAATGCTGGTTTGCAAATGCTGAACAACATCAGCAAAAAAAAGGAAAAGTGGAATGATGTGTAAGTGCATGTGTCCTCATGCATGGGCAGCCAAATGTGATGATGTATATGTGCACATGCATCACCAGGCACGTGCAACATACTCCATGTTGTATCTGCCATTTCATTTTGTTTTATCCACTACCCCACTATGGCGGACGCCTATCTTGGCATGGAGAAAAAAAAAAGTGAGAAATAGAATGTGTGAAGAAAGAA
The DNA here is from genome assembly GCF_031143425.1 of Pleurodeles waltl. NCBI lineage: Eukaryota > Metazoa > Chordata > Amphibia > Caudata > Salamandridae > Pleurodeles > Pleurodeles waltl. Next base: position 604,912,528 of record NC_090449.1, read on the forward strand.
GCAGCCACAAAACAAATAGCAGCAGTGTCTGGAAATGCATTTTATAGGGTCTTACAATAATCAGCAAAAGAAATTGCAAAAAAACATGGAGGGGTACGGTAGGAGAGCAACAGAGGAGTTGGTTGGTGAGGTGGAAGGAAGTCAGTGCCACCTAGCAGTGGGAGCAGCATGGGTGGAGAATCAAAAGAGTAACATGAGGTTAAAAATAAAATAAAGTGTCAGGGAGGAATGTGAATAGCTTTGGGTAGATTGGGGAGCAACGAAAAGAGTGGAGAATTTATGGGAGCAGGCAGCAAACACGGCAGAGAGTAAGAATACATATGCGCTGCCCATTGAGTGCGAGAAGAATAATTAGAAGTTAGAAGACACTAACCAAGAAATACACCAGATGAAGGGAAACATGAGGGATCAACCCATTAATTAAAAATCACAGAAATTATAAAGAGAAGAAAATGACCAAATCATGGGCAAAGGGATGATCCACAGTCCACTGTAGGTATGTGTTTTACTCTATTGGCGATAGTAGATTTTCAGCAATAGAGAGACAAGACAAGGAAAATGGTTACTTTCCTTTTATGTAGCATCTATTTTCGACTATTTTGTCAGAAATCATTCCCTAGTGCTGTCGGGCAACTTGAAAACTGTACAATTGTATTGCATGCATTCAGACAGAGGCAGAAAGACACACCTAAACAACGAATAGAATATCTGTGACGCCAAAATACTCTTGGGTCCTCATCCACCATGTGATTGACAAAATTGCAAATTGTTAAAGTCTCTATGTTAAAAGAAGCCAATGGCAAACAAGGTCTGGCACTAGGCCCTTAAATTAAGCGTAAAATACAATATGTTCACTCTAAATTGTACATCCTAAAAAGTTATACTTCCATGCAGAAATACATGGATCCCTCTGATCACTTACACTATCTCACCAGTAGTGAATGAATTGAAAATGTGTAAATGACCCAACGTTTTCCATGCTTATTTTTTAATTCAGAGAGAAAAGGGTGAGCTATTCTTTGTCCGTGAAAAGTGTGCATGCCACTTTGTTATTTAGGTGCAGTCATAGGGCTTCATCGCACAGTGGGATATGTTCCAAATTGAAGAATCACTTACTCATCCCTAATGTGATCAATATTCTTTAATTTAACAAAAGCATGAACAATATATATTGAGTCATGTCCACGCTTCTTTATGGATCTGCTTAGAAAGTGTAGTTATTTTTTATTTTAATGGAGAAAATTAAAGAGTTGTCTTTAACAATGGTTGGTATGCTGCCCAAACCTACCCTGCTGAGAAGAGAGATGCACTTATTTGACAAACACAAATTGTTTCTTAGAAAGTAGTTCCCCTCTAAAGGACACTGTGTTTCGAAACAGTAGGTCTCTAAAACTCAGACCTGTAGGCGAGAGTCATTCTAACCCTGCCAAAACGTGAGCAACCCTCCATATCTAGAACTGCTAGATGCAAGGCTTAATGCAAAGCTTGCCTACATCTGGCCCATATTGGTACATGTTTTGCAAATCTGTCATTTAAATCTATATTGAAATGAGAATCCCAATACTAGATGATCCCAGATATTTTGGCATTATTCTACTCCCAAGATTGTCTTCTTGTTTTGGAATTTCAGGCTGAGAGCTATCACTCTGGATTTCATGGTATAGCTGGAGAAAGGAGGTGATGTCATGATGAATACAAAGTTCCTAATACAGTGATGATGGGTGTCAGAACTGGGAAGAAATGTGCTAAATCTGATCAGTATCATTAATTTATTTGAACTGATGCATGGACTCTCCTGGCTGTATTCTGTAGGAAAGGAGGACGCCTCTTAGCAGATATAAAGATGGGTCGAGCAAGGATACAGCTTTTTTTTCAGTTCTTTTCATGACCATACCTGGCCATTTTACCAACCTGCCTTAATGTAATTTTTTGCATTTTTTATATAGAGTGCTGCGCAACCAATAGGTGTCAGCACTCTATATAGGCAACAACAAATAAGATGCACGCCGTCCATTTTAGAGAACAAAGCAACAGTGCTTGGCTAGAAACATATTACTTTAACTAAAGTTGTCAATGTACAACCACAGGGAGAGTTTGATATAGCAGATAAAGAACATCATCTAGAGTGTTTGGTTACAGAGAGTAGAATGTGGAAGGAGGGGTAGAAATTAAGTTTTGCAAAACTTGGAGAAGTGCATGGGGGGGGAGAGAGAGCGAGAGGGGAAGAGCAAGCAGGTAAAATTCAGGTGATGTTAGAAAAGGAAAAACATTGAGGTAAATACAGCGGTACTGAAGGAGGTAATAGAAGAAAGACAAGCAATGATTTGTTGTTTAGGGATGATTGAACAGGCGGTAGTTTAATCAAGGTTCAACAGGATTTAAAGAGATGAGTTTCAGCTTTACGTGGATGAGTATTAGGGTGGGTCAACATCCTACAGTGACAGAGAAGGAGTTCAAAAGGAAAGTCTATAAGGAACTTGGAGATCTACACAAAATGCCTGCATGGTGCAACAGAGATCTACTCTCACTTTCTGCATTGCAGGGCCACTTTTGTACATGCAGACAGTGCTGCAGATGCTGTGAAAGGAGGTGACATTTACCTCCCAGACATCCCCTTCCAGGCCGGTGCAATCACTCTATGAGAGTGACCTAAAGGGGGATCTCTGCCACAACTTGTAGTATAGGACAGTTGCTGCGAGCACAGTGGGAGGCAAACTAGCTGCTTTAAACAACCTTTCACTAATGCGCTGCCCCCAAGGCAGACAGAAGATCAAGGCTGTGCTGGGAGAAGCAACATTTGCTGTAAAAGGGAGAACTGTACCTAGTCTCTGCCTGGTGTGCCCAAGTTCAGGGGCCCCGTGGTGCAGACCAGGCTAATGCATCCCATACATAATAAGTACCCTGGAGAGTAACTCACAGCAACCGTTTAATGTTAACTGTATGTGCTATATCTTTCACTCTTATTCCCTTTGCCACACTATTAAATGCTGTGATATAAAAACACTTCACACATAGATATCTCTGCAACACCCTTGCATCCAAGCATAATCCCACAGTGTAGAGTGCCACCAGTGTGATAAGGAATTTTGATGCCTCATCACGGATATGAAGTACTAATTAATCAATCAATCTGTATATTTGTCGAGCGCTTCTTGTCACCCGTTAGGATAGCCAGATGCTGGGAGGGTCCAATTGATTTGCCAAAAAGACAAGTCTTTAGGGACTTTCAGAACTCTGGAAGGGATGGGGAGGCCCGGAGATGAGGGTATACAATGCAGCTACAATTACAATTTTTGTGTGACTAAACAGCGGGGGAGATGTGGTGAGATGAAATTGTCAAAGGTTGCATGAATTATTGTAACACTCTCTATAGCGCATTTCCAGTCACATTGCATGATTGATCCCATCATGTCTAGAAAATGAGAGATTAGACTAGGAAGACAAGCAAACATTTCAATCGATTCACCGATACTAAATTAGTTACATTAAAACTATTAAGGCAGTGGGGCTAAATCAAACACTTCAGGTAAATATTGAGGGCTTTTGAGCTTTGTTAAAATGGTCATTTTAGATTTTGTCCTTCGGCTCTCCGCTGTCGATGTGATTAAAAAAACGTATTCTTTAAGCTAGAATCTTATGTGTGACAGGCAAAAAAGGCGAATGATAATTAGATTCAAAACAAAAACCAAAAAAGTAGTGGCTTGGGGTGTCCTTTTAATGAAGCACATTACAGGGCAGTTAGCATTCATACAGTTCTACTTCCATCAGTTTCACTCTTTACAATTATGAACTGATCATCCAGTATTGTCTCCTCATATCTCTTCATACAAAACAAATTGTGTTTATGCAAATTCTACGTGTTAAATTGTTTTTAAAGTGTTTCTGAAGATTGGTAAAATATTTTCTCACATTTGAGATGATATCAGAAAGCTAAAATACTTCCTACGCATATGTATAAAATCTCAATCACAGAAGTTGTTGGATATTTCCAAAATATCACCAATACGTCTTACTAATTAATACGAATTCCTTATAATGTATGCATGTCTTGCTTAATACAGTTGGTGTCTCGCAGAATTAAATCAAGTGATTGTCCTTCTTAAACCCTAAAACCTATATAACTCTAAATTATGAGTTACTATCAAATGTAATATTTGCAATGTTTCATGTGTAGACTAACGAGACAGAGAGCCTGCTTTAGAACTTGGCGGACGAGTTACTCTGTCACAACAGTGACGATTTTCCCACCTGCCGAAATATAAATCCCAGAGGGTATAATGTGATTTAAATATTGGCAGATGGGAAATCCGCCACTGGAGTAACTTGTCTGCCAAGTTTTAAATCTGGTCCAGAATCTTTTACTGCCAAGGTTTTGACCCAGCGTTTTAAAATATGATTCCGGGAACTATGGCCTTGCAGTGCTGTCCTGGCAGATTGAGACCGCCGGCACCGCCAGGCCGTCGGACAGCAGAAATGTGGCAGTGCTGGCGGTCTGACCTTGGCGCATTAGCCGGACTGCCAAGGCCATAATCAGGGCCTATGTGTTGCAAGCATTCACATTGAATTTCAATTTTCTATTCCCCTTTAAAGTGCACTTTTTCACCCTCTCTGCACCTTAATACATTTTGTAAGAAAAATAAGATTAGTGACATGAGTGGATTTGTTGATAGGCTGGTGTGTGTTTGCTCCCTAAAACCAGCTTCAGACATTTTGGTTCAGAGTATTTCAGTTCATCACAGATGCTTAGCCAACCTGAATAAAAACCTGAGGCTAATCTAATCCTGTTGGCATAAACAAATGCACAATTAGATTTAGCAGTTTGCAACAAAGATTAATATTTTCACTAACTAAGTTGATAACCCTAATTATTGTGAGACAATGACTAATCAGTAAGACCACCGTGTTGTACATAACATATGGAAATAAGGCAGTCTTCGGTGGTAATGGAAAATAAGAAATCAAAGTAGAGATAGCAAACTAATGTGGAAGCTTTTGTGTGTCTTTTGGGAATTCTTTTCAGATTACGAATGAGAGAAGTTTTGTGATGGGAAAATATAGTAATTGTTCTTCAATTTTCTGTTCCAGTTCCCTTCTGCTTTTTCTCTTGTTTTTGGGTTTGAATAATATCACATTGGTGTTTCCGTACTTCACTTACTAGTGTTATAAATCTGAAAGAGCACATGCTAGAGCATGGAACTGATGAATCCAGACTACCAACATCGCGTGCTGGTCATATTTGGGTAGAGTTTGGCGGACAGGCTATTCAGACGAGAACGCAACAGAGTACCGTGTCTGCAAACTCTCGATCCGCTTGCCTCATTCATATGTAGTAATTATATTCTGTACGATTCAGACTGTATTAATTTGGCAAATATGCTAATTGGAAGATCAGAAACATTGTGAGTTCCCTGGTGTGGAACAAGTGAAACTTAAGTTGGCCGGTATATCAATTAAATGTGTGAATGGCTCTAAACCCATCCAATTGAAAAGTATACCAGTACCTTAGACCCCCACAATCATACCACCCTCAGGCTGATTGGTGCCCAATGGAAAGGAAAATTTCTCCCAAAAGTGTTCAGTCATTAGTACATAATTGGTCAAGCACAGACTTGTCACATTCAAACATGGTTGCTTGAGGAAAACGACTTGGCGATTCCCCTGTGCAGAGATGGCATACTATGTTACGTGCTAGGCACTATGTAAGTGATATCACTGACTCACTTCCTTTAGAAAAAAATAAATATTTTACTGCTTTGTTCCAGGAGTTAACACACATCTTTCAGGGTACCTGGTCCAATTCACAATGGAAGGCGACCTTTCACTGGGGCAAAATAAAGCAGTGTGATATCCACAAAGCGTTTCAACATTATGCCAAACAAAATACTGTCACAGTCGCAGCTTTTAAGGTATTCTGCAGAAAAGTTTAGTGAAGTCCTACCTACGTCCCAGCATTAGCAAGATATTATATTAAGCCTACTGAGACGCTTGCACAATTGTATAATAGTGAATTTTATTTTCATTTTTTTCTCCATCTTGAAATTATTTTTGCCACTTTGAGAAAGCATTCCTTTACATCACAACTAAGTTTAGGGGTATTCCTTTCAAGCTTTACATCTTTGAAAATTGATTTACCCTTGCCCTTTGACATAGGTAAATGTCCATTTCCAGTGTGTGGATGAGTCAGTGATGTGGTTGTTAATGCTGCTACTATCCACGTGTTCTGGGTGTTCACAAAGTTTGAAGGAGTTCGAGCGCCCAAGGTTCGCTGTTACTATGGGATTCAGACCCACATAATATTACACTGCACTGGTCTAATTACATGTGAGTAAAAGAATTTTAGACTACAAGCTTAGGTTTTTTGAATTCCTTGCAAAGTGAAACCCAGCTACTTGCTTGTATATGTCAAACTTGCTCACACAAATGGCTTTGCGATTCAGTCTTATATTAAGAGTTAAGAAGGTGTAAAAAGTATAAGTTCCTTCTTGGCTATGCTCCAGCTGACAGCAGACTCCCCTGGCGTTCTTATGATTTAGGGTCAGATTTAGAGTTTGGCAGACAGGTATTCAGTCCCAAAGACAACAGAGTACCCTGTCTGCCAAACTCTAGGTCAGTCTGTGTCATTTAGAGATGGGTGGACCATACATTTTCTGCTGATGGAGCCCCTGTTGGCTCTGTCAAAGGAAGGCTTCCTCTGATGACCCATTGCAGTAAGGATCATTGGAGAAAGGGAATTACAAACCCCAGCTCTATTTCGGGTGAATTGTGTAGCATCCTTTTTATAGTCTGTCCATCACTGCTAGGTAAACCTGGTTGCGAGGAACAGAAACAAAAAAACAAATAATGCCCCCCACACCTTGGGAGAAATTTCCCTATGTGTAGGAATCATTAGTTTTTCAGAAGCAAACTCCCACCTTGACAATTTGTATCTTAAAACCAGAAAAAACTGTAAAAGTGTGGTGCGCAGCCATCAAAAATGGTGGTTACCACCAAACATTTTGTACTTTGAAAGGATCCACCATAATCGAAGTTTATTTCAAGGTACAGAGAGGACTGCTGGGCCACAGGTAATCTCTAAATTTGATGGCTATAGTACCTTCTGAATGGCAAGGGAAATGTCCTTCTCCATACCGATGGACACTACTCGATCCATAAAAGTCTAAATCAGGCCCTTAGTGTCAAGCTTTATAGAGAAATGATGAAGGAGTATAGCTATGCTAAGACAGTGGAGGCAAGCAAGATTTGTGTGATATTCCATTTATCATTCTGAGGCTGAGTTTCAGTGGTCCATACATATTAACTTAGCTTGCATGAAAGAAGCTGAGCAGAATTATATATTGTATTTCCATCCATATTTTTGGGAGCCTCAATATCAACCAGAGTAGATAAATAGATTAAATTAGAACACAAATTGAGTGTATTAACCCACTATGTAACAACATAGTGTCAAATTTTCTGTACCAAAGGAAAAGCAATTGAATATTGGCTGCCTCAAAGTATGATGTTTTCAGGACACGTGTACATGATGACAAAGTTCCTCAAGAGCAAGGTTATGTAAGTCTGTCACCATAGAAGGCGTCAGCCAAAGCACAATTTGAGTGAAGCCATGATCCTAACGGGAAAATAAAAGAGTGGTGTTGTAAGAAATTGGGTTACTGGTTGAGGGAGGTTATAACCCTACTTAAGTAGTAACTGCAATTCTTTCAATCCTTGGGGCAGTAGATCCAGAGGCGACTCGAGGGGCACATCATAGTGGAAATGTGACCTTGTAGCAAGTCACAAGAAGTCTCCTTTAAAGCATTTAGCGCCATTAGCCAACATCAACAAAAGGTCCCCCCCTTGTGCACCCTCCCCAATGGGCCCCCGATGGACAGCTTCACTCGGCACATCAGGAGCCAGACCAATATGGTTCTGGGGGAGGGGGATAACCTCCTCAATGGAGGGCTCTCTATAGACGACACAATGCATAAAGCCAATGCTCTGACAACTAGAGCTTCGGGCCAGGGTGATATCTGGCCAAATGTTCCAGTACCTCCAGTACATAGTACACCAATCCAGGTCACAATGTGACCACCTACCACTCAAGTGACATGGGGCCTACATGCAGAGGAAAATGTTACAGAATCCTTGCAACTTCTCGAGGGGAATGCCACCCATCTAACAAGCAGCAACCACTCAGTGAGGAGCATTTAACGAGACCAAATGGCAACTTCAAAACAGGCTGTATGGTCTTTGGCCTTCTCGTCTCACTTGCCCCGGGTTCCTCTCAATCTTAACGCACAGTCTGGAGGGGCTCATGACCACCTCTCATCTCAGGACCAATACAGCAATAGAAATCACTTAGGAACAATGCTCCCCCTATCTCAGGAGGACACCACCCTGCAGCCCAACCCAAATACCTTGATTTTTTAGCTCAAATACAAATCTAGAGGGAACTGGTACATATTTAATAGAGGTAATATCCTACTACTTCTATCACCCAACCCACCATTGGCGGATCTGCTCTCATCGGACCTTGAGTCCGTAGAGTTTATCCAAGCTGAGCCACTGCTGATATGGTCACCTGCAGGGGGATTATTAGCCTATGCTTCAATCACCTGTGCGACCTCAGCGTGCCTCTTATGTTCTGACTTCCCATACATCAATTCAGTCAGACTTAGTACCTCACCTCAAGATTGCATGTAAGGGATAACAATTATCAATGTTTATATCCACTCAAAATGTGGTCACTGCTGTTCGTAAGCTGGTGGACCATCTTACAGAATATCTATATGATGGAGAACTTTTGAACTTTGTCCTTACTGGAGATTTTAATCTACATCTGCTTGGTTTCTCCACTGAAGAATCAGTGGCTGCCCAAACTTCATCTTAGGACCTACCATCACAAGGACAAAACTCATAAGGTCACCCAACAAAAACCGGGAAAGGGCTATTGAATGACTTAAGGCACCTCAATCTTAGGGCACTTAACAGTAGGTTTGCAGATGATTACCCCCCAGCAGCAACTTTCTACTCTCCCAAACAACAATGCACTACACCTTTGTCTCCCTTCCACTCTACCACTGTGTGGTTTCATATTGACTGGGCAACAAAGGAGATAGTGATCCTCGGCCTCAAGAAACAACATTCATAACAACCAAGCAAGCCCTTGCCCGACTGCCTCAGGCCCCAGACACCATCTACATGGTTAATTACAAAAGGATAAAGTTAATCCAGGCTATTGTAAAGCAACTATCCCAGTCCGCAATGGCGCTCTGGCACGCCCAAGGGAACATTGCTGTGAGCAATCTAAGATGGTGGGTGTCCTTCACCAACAGCTTGGTGGAACATTTTGCTATAGTGTCTAAAATCAAGCCTCACACCACAACGCATGCAAGAGGGCATATCTCTACAGTACATTGGACAGAGATAAGGTCACTCAAAAGATCTAGAAACAGTATTCTATGATCTTTGTGACCTCACCCAGAGGACACTCTCCTGTGATCTGTTTTATGTCAGTACAAAACAACATTAAAGAAAGTTAAATAGTCTGCCAGCCAAGCATGTGAGGATGATATCTGGGTACAACTGCTTGTCGACCCGAAGTACAATAATGGGGCTCACTTCCGGAAAACAATAAGACATCTGGCGTGCCCATCACATGGGGGCATTCCTTTGCATATATAAGAAGAAGATTGAGCAAAATTCCTATGGCAACATTTTAAGCAAAGTGGCAATGACCCTAAGGCAAATGGGGTAATCAGAAAGGTGGTAACTAACATGGCATGCAACTCTTCTTTGAGTAAGGGGAACTCTCCAACATGTTCATCATAGCCAGTAAATAGGCCAGAGCCCTCCATCCATGCACATTTTAATGCAGTCAGACAGCAGATAGGCAAGGGCAGGAAGGAAGGGGCACTGGGCTCCAATTAAATCCCTCTGGCATTTTTCAAACAAAGTGCAGATTTCTGATGTGAGACCTTAGAACCAGTCTTCTCTGAAATTCGGCCCACAGAAACAATCCCTGATTTTTGGAGGGGATCATTAAAATCTCCAATTTACAAACGTGAGGACAAGTCATTGCCAAAAAACGACGGCCTTAGTGCCCTAATTGACAATGAGGCAAAATATTTTATGGGGACTCTGCTTGAAGACTTGTTAGCCTGGGCAGCGGAAAATGTAATAATTCCACTTACTCAACTGGCTTCTCAAAAACCTCCTGGACGACCACTAACATCATGACCATTGCACTACTTGCAGGCAGAGCAAAAGCTACAAAACAATCAGTCCATCTCTGCTTTATCGAAAAAGGGCAGCCTTTGACCACGTGGACTGCGCCAGGCTTGAAGCAAGTTGTCAAGCTGGGGAATCCCACAAACCCTCCTACACATGACACATGGTCATGGTCACACTGACACATGGGTGCAGGTAAGGCTTGGCGGAGGGACGCACTTCTCAAGGTGTATGCCAACAACCAAAAGGCTAAATAAGGTGTGCATCCTGGCTCCCACATTCATCAACCTATTTGTGGCTGATCTGACCTTGGCTCTCAACAGCTGTAACTCTCTCAGTCTTAGTTAGCCACCCAGTGGGTTTGCAACACCTACCTCACACAGCCCAGAAATACTCTGATGAAACCAGCCTAAGTATCAATTTTGATAAAACACATACCCTGTCATTAAACTACACCTGGATGCTGACTTGGTACTGGGGGGATACAGCCATTGTGTCAGCAACAGAATACAATTACCTATGGGTACTAGTCTACAAAGAATGTAACTTTACATGCCAGAGGGAAGCGATGAAATGGAAAGGGCAGTGTCACAAAGGACCTTGAAGGCAAAGCTGAATGGGCCTACGCTGTCCCCGTTTCTTCAAGTACTACAAGCCAAATGTTTATTGACACTAACTATGGCAGCGAACCCCAAAGAGGCAAGGACGCAAAAATTCTGGACAGTGGCAAAAGCCTACAGAATAATCTTCAGCCTGCCAAAGTACACCTCTCCGGCGCACATAAAGCTGGAGTTCGATCTGACAAGGTGAGGGTAATTCATCATCTTCCAGGATAGAACAAGGAAGGTGCCACCCGGTTCACTTAATCACTATCTATGGCAGGAGCTACAACAGAGTGCATCATCCCTAGATGGATCCTTTCTCAATGACTTCCTCCTCAAGTCCAGGCTAAATGAGCAGTGGGAAGCCCTGACCAGCCCCACTGTGCTAAAAAAAAAGTAACTTAAAAGACCATTAGGCTCCCATCACTAACGGAAGACAAGGCTGCCACCGCTGCCAGAGCTCAAGCCTGGATGGTACTGCACACCTACACTAAGTTAGCACCTCAGAAATATCCAAGTTTAGGTTTTTCAAGAGTGATGGGCTTGCTTCTCTGCTCCTAGCACCTTCCATAATGGCAGCGAGTTAGCATGACGACAGCCTACAGATTAAGCGAAACGGTCCCAGAAGACATGCCACAGTACTGTGCAGCTGTGGGAGTCTATTGCAGGAAAGACGACTCTTGCTAAAAATCACCTTCAATCAAAGCGGAATTCGTTCTCAGAGGCAGGCAGTGATGGCTTGCTTCCTCCGGTGACCCCCAACTGATCTGCTGAGCTGTAAAATTTCTTGCACAGGTCTCCAAGAAAATGCCGAAGGTGGACACCAGGGCCACCCGACCTGGACTCCTGACATCCCCAGCTGCCCACAGTTGCAAACTATATCCTCACTCTCTTTCAATGCTATTGTCATATCTGTGCATTGCACCTTGGCCTAGGCTGCTGAAGCCCCTGCCATAAAGGACTTGCACAAGTCACCTTACCCAACACACCTTTTTGCTTTGGCATCTTGGAACTCTGTCTGGCAGCATTACGTGAAAGCTAGTCTTGCGATAACTCCCATACTATTTTCAGTGCTTTAGGCCTTCAAGCCACTTTTAGTCTAGGCGCGGTCACCAGCCTAGATGCTAAATGCATCTAGTTCATTTTGGTATTATATGTAATTTGTTTTTAACATTTTAGTTGCTATACATTGTGTAGTCTATATTTTTGTGTGATGTGCAATGGTTTTAAGTAACTGTACACTAAGCTTACCTTACCCTTCTCTGGGTTAAGTCACGAGCAAGCCCTACATTAACCTGAGCTCAACACTCTGGTAGCTGATAACACAGCAGTCAGGCTTAACTTAGAGGCAATGTGTAAAGTATTTATGCAACAATTCATTCAGTTGCAAAGGAAACACAGTGCAAGAAAAATCACACACTAACTTAGATAAATAGAGCAAATTAAGTAAATAATTTAAGACCAAAATTACAAAAATCTAATCAGCAGAATCAGGAATCTGCAATTTTAAAGATTTAAGTGACAATAACATCAAAAAGCACGAAGCAGCATCTGTAGTTATCTGGTCGCACCTGACAAGGACAAAGTCACAAGTTCAGGCTGATAGTGAATGAGCCATGAACGGCAACAGGGATCAAGTTAGGCCCGCTGACCAAGAGTACCTTAAATCATGGCTGCAGAGTGTTGCGAGATCACACATTGAGGATGCTTCACACAGCTGAGACGATGCGCGGTCCTGGAGTGGAGATGTGTCACACAGAGGCATTTCCAGGTAGCTGCAAGTCTGTAATTTTAGGTACTTCATAATCATTGAGGATGCTGTCAACAAGCGGCTTGCGATGTGATGTCCTGCGTCGAAGATGTATTGCACACTAGCTGGTTCTGTGGTTCTGGTGAAGTTGTGGGGCTTGTGATTCAGAGTCCTCATCAAGGGTGCTGTTGATTAGGAGCTTGCAATGATAAGACCTGCTTGAGGATGAGTCATGTGGAGGCGGTCCACAGGGGTTTGCAATGGAAAAATCTGTGTTGTGGATGCGCCACGCAGCACTTCCAATGCAGAGTCTGGTGAAGTGTTGCATTGTGCTGTGATTCTGATGTGGACTTCTGGGAGGCGATATGTCGTGTTGCGTTGGTTCTGCTGGGACCATTGTTGGGCTGGCGGAGCACCTTCAGGTCCACTTTCAAGGATTCAGGACTGGGGTGGCACCGTTCGGCTGGGCAGGACTCAATTTTCGCAGAGTCCAGGTGCTGGATTCAAGGATGTTGGAGCCTGTTCTGTCCATGAGGCTGTGATCAAGAGGCCAGTCAACTAACCCTTGGAGTCACTATGGCAGTCCTGGGTTAAAGAAGCAGGTCTAGTCTCCACTCAGGCAGGAGGGCAGCAAAGCCAGGCAGCAGACTGGCAGTCCTTCTTGCAGCAAAGCAACACACCAAGTCTTCTGAGTCATCCACAGGACCAGATCTGTACTGAGGGTCAATTACTTATATCTGGTGCCCACTTTGAAGTATGAGAAGGTTCTGGAGGTTTCCACCTCCTTGAGATGTCAGGCATCCCCTTCCACCTTCCCTGGTCCCTCGGGACAAAAACCAAATAGTGACAAAACCTTTTTGAGGGTGTTTAGGTGGGGCCTTTGTGATGTGTGAATGTGGTAGGTGACAGTTCTGCACCCTCATTAAGTCAGAGATGGCCCATCATGACAACACCTAGTCTCCCTTTGTCTCACTGTCTGGGAGTAACACATAAAGATCAACTACAAGCTCCACCTAGACATTTGACCAGTCGCGGCTCGCGGCAAGCTGGCGGGGTGGGGTGGCGTGCGGGGTTGGAACAAACATTTAATCTTTTTTTTTTTTAAACATCTAGATCGTCGCCACCACTGACACCACTGCGCCGCTCCTCTGGGGCTCCCAAGCTGCCCTAAGCCAATCCTGACGCTGCTCAAAGCAGCATCAGGATTGGCTGGGAGCGCCCAGTCACGGTTCTCCGAGGCAGACTGGAAGCCTGTGCATGCTCTCTCCAGCTGGGCAACACAGTGCCGGGTGGGAGAGAGCTCTGTGAGCATGTGTGTTTGGCCGGCCCCAGGCGGTCAGCTAAAAATATATGCACACTGGGGGGGGTGCACTCCCCCTCAGTGCTCGTCAAAGCCCGTGGCCCCACCCCTTTACAAGAAAACGATTATAAACACAGTTTATTTTTGTTTTCTTTTAAAGGTTTTCAAGATTTTAAAGGTTTTCCAGATGCCGCTGCTGGAGGGAGGGATGACCCTCCGCCGCCCAGCAGAGGAGCCACCGGTGCATATGACCCAGGACACAGGCTGCGTGCACCAAATGTTGGGGGCAAGAAAATGCCAACTTTCTAAAAATAGCATTCTCAGTATTGTGACTTAAAATCTGACATTACCATTAAAGAGGATTTTAAATTACAATTCTTTAGATACCAAACTCAACATTCCCACCTGCTCCCAATTGAAAGTTATCAATTATTAACTGTAATAAGGTAACCCAATGTTATTCTATGAAAAAGCAGGCCTTGCAGTGGTGAAAAATTTATTTAAGAGTTTTTCACTACCAGGACCTGTCCCACTCTTTATATATACTGCATCCTGCCCTCTGGGGCATTTAGGGCCAACCCCAGGGGTGACATTTGTATTACAAATGTATTAAAAAGGAGAGTTTGAGCCTTGAAAAAAGTTTATTTTGCAGGTCAAATATCAGGCTGCCAAACCCAAATTGGAATTGGTGGATTCGATAGTTAAGGCATCTGAACCCAAGGATCAAGACGGAGTCAGATCCTTCTTGGGGTTAGCTGAGTATTATGCCAAATTAATTGCTAATTTTTCAAGGGTAGTACAACCTTTGTGGATTCTCTTGTAAAAGGGTAGTAATTTTGTTTGGACAAATCATTGCGCATCTGCGTTTTGCTTAAGTTAAGAAAAGCATCAGCAAGATGTCTACCTTAGGCCATTTCGATGTAGTTGCTAAAACTGTTTTTTTATATTGATGCAAGTGTAAATGGCTCGGGAGCGTTTCTGTCTCAGAAGTTGGATGGTGATGAGGAAGGAATCGCTTTTGCTTCCGTTCTCCTAAGGGTGCAGAGCAGAATTACTCTATCATAGAGAGGGAGGCTCTAGTGTGTACTTGGGCAATCAAGCACTTCAAATTTTACTTGTGGGGGTCTACCATTTATGTTAAAGACGGATCACAGACCCCTTGTTCAAATCTTTTCATTTAAAAAAAATAAAGTTAACGCCCAGGATAAAAAGGTGGGTGGAAGATTTAATTAATTTAATTTCCATGTCGAATATATTCCTGGTACAAGGAATAGTGTGGCTGATTTCCTGTCACATGCTTCTATTGAGAGTGAGGATGAAGTGGATGGTGGATGTGTGGTTAGCTGGGTGAGAGAGGAAGCCATTGCTGAGGAAGAATGGAAGGTGGCAAAGGAGCAGGATAGAGACAGGAAGTTTCTTGAGGAATTTGTTGTAAAAGAGTGGCCAGAGTTTAGAGGCATTCCTGATTCTCTTAGAGAGAAGAATTATACTTTTATGATGATGATGCAGTGTTCAGAAGATTGAAAAGTATACCCCCTTTGGGAATAAGGGAGAAAATGATCAATTTGACTCATGAGGGTCACCTGGGCAGGAGTTTAAATCCAGACTTAGGGAAATACATTGGTGGCCAGGATTGGACCGTGAAGTTGAAACAGTGGTGAAAGACTGTTTTATGTGCACAGAGCGATAAAAGCAAGTGTATGAGTAAAATTCCTCTTTCACCTGGTGATATACCAGACAAACCATGGAAGAAGTTAGGTTTGGATTTTAGGGCATTTTGCAATTATTGCCTGCTAATGAACATTATGTCATGTTATTGGTCGATTATGCTTCCAAATGGGTGGTGACAAAGTGTGTAGGAAGTTTGGACACTAGAATAGTGATTGAGTTCCTCAAAGAAGAGTTCTCTCGTGTAGGGATTACTAATCACTTGGTAACAGACAATAGTGTGCAGTTCATCTCTCAGGAAATGCAAATTCTTTTGAGGTCATTGGCTATTGCTCATTTGAGGACAGCTTTATACTTGCCTCCAGTTAATGGTCTTACAGAACACATGAAAAGAATGTTTAAATCTTGTGTTCAGAGAGCTCTTGAAACTAAGGTTCCTTTAACTGCAATACTCAGGGATATGTGGTGGGTGCATTGCAACACCCAAAATTTGATAACATTATTGTCTCCTTTTGAATCTCTAAAGGGTAGAGTAGGTTGTAATAAAATGAACCTGACATGGATGTACGGGTTGTTGAAAGCAAAACAGTGGGAGGCAAGTTTAGACAGAGGACCTGAGCTCAGAAGAGCATATCAGCAAAAGTATAAATTTAGGTACGATTGCAAACAAGGAGTTTCTGATGTCAAATGGGTGGTTGGTGACTTGTGCTAGTAAAGAAACTTGGTTTTGGGAAGAAAGGAAGATTCGCATTTATGGGGCCTTTCCAGATAAGAGAAGTGAGGAAGAATGTAGTTGTTCCAGGGAACAATGATGTGTGGAGTATGTCTTGCATTGAGAGATGGCGGTGTCCATCTACCAGTCCAATAAGCCCAACAAATCCAAACAAGATCATAGTTAGTACACATCAACAGGAGAGGTGTAAAACTAATTATTCTCCTAAAACAGAATTAGGATCTAGGAGCCACCCCAAACCTGAGTGGTTGAAGGATTATGTACCATGGTTGTAAATTATTATATTTTTGATTGTGTCCATGTTAATAACTTTCTGTGTTTCGCAATCTTTGTGTTTATGCATTTCTGTTTTTCTTATATGTTGGAATACTGATAATAGTGTGGGAAAGGGTATGTGTTGTGAATAACTTCTGGTGCCATGGCAACACAAACTAATGATGTATTAAAGAACTCTAGGAACTAGTGGTTCCAGTTATAGTCCGTTGGGGACCACTGACTTTATGCTGCTGACTTTGGTTGGTGGTAGATTGATAAACAGCCATATCTTCTTCGTTGTATTGAGGATTTGCAACACAAACACTCAGGAAATGTTTTAAATTTCCCTACTTCAGATGGAAGCAGCCCATCCAGTCCTAGTTTTCCTTGGTGTCTTGGACGTATAGCCGTAGAAGTCTGAAAACTGCAAGTACCAGAATGCAAAGGGTTAGATCAGAAATGGATGAACAGCTCATCCCTAACATGGGTCAACCTTAGATTTTCAATTCAGCTGCTTTATATGTAGTCTTTGTTGCTTTGCTGTTCAACGGAAGAAAAGCAGACATCAACCCTAGGATGAAATACTTGGTAGAGTCGTGAAGAAATACTCCATCAGCAAAAAGTAGTGCGGCGCGCCGGAAGGCGTGCTCGGAATATTAACTGGGCTGCCGAAAGGAGACCTGAAAGATTTCACTCATACCAGTTTTTTCTCAGCTTCTTAGCAGTAGAAGTGTCATAGTTCCTCCAGGTGATGGTCGCCATGGTAACCGTGACATCACCACATGCATAGTGATACATAAAAATTCTAATGGCCACGAGAATGGTTGCTAGGATACCCGGGAAAGTCATCGGGCAGGCCGCCCAAGGCCTGGAACCTACGGAGCGCGCAGTGCTTTCGTCGTCGCACATCTTCCTTCCTTTCCCTGCCTGGAGCTTTTGTGATCACCCTCGGGGACTGTCTGAAACATTTTGACAATGAATTATTGATTTTCTCTCTCTTCCTTTCCCAGCAAAGTGTATTAATAGGAAGCATCGCTGCATCGTCCACCGGGGAGTTTCCCCCGGACCACCGCTGCAACCAGGATTACTCCAGCAATAAGTGCTATCATCACCGAGTTAGTCATCATTGTCCAGGCTTTTGAGTGCAGCCATTAATACCCGACTGTGTGCTCACAGTTGAGGCTGATAAGAGAACATGGGCAACTGGAGATAAAGTCGTTTGCCAAGGATCACATGTTTTGGGTAAATAGATACAAGGAGATTCTAACTCGGAATCCCACCTTGACAGGGAGCCACCAGACCGCATTTTCAAGTACCAAAATGTTAAAGAAGGATGTCACTAGGCTTATGTTTCTGTTTTTGATAGCCGTTTTGGCACTGGCAGGTGGAGTGGTGTATGGGGACAGAACAGGTGGCATGCTGTGTTTTAAACACCTTTATTAGCATCGTGCCCACATTTCAGTGCTCTTAATTTAGGATGAGCCCGCCATGCATCATTAACTATTTAGTGACAATATTAGGATAGAATGTACCATAGTGTAATATAGGACGAGTTCGAGAGTAACCTTTCCTGGAATTTCCATGTCCTCAGTATGCGTATTGTAACTTGAAAAGAGTTAAGAGAATTGCCTACAACTGGACTACGCAAGTAATATTGCCTTATATAAACATTTCCATGGTTTCTATGTTATTTATTATATGATTCATATTCATTTGCAGCTCCTCTGGGGGTGGCCTTAATACCCATGGTTCAGAATGAATTTTGCAGGTGTAGATGTTTACTTCAAACCACGTATATAGTTAAGATTGTAAAATAATCTGGTAAAAATGCGTGACAATTGTTAATTTATATTTTTCAGCATATGCTTTTAGTCCAAGAGACTGACAGTGATCGCATATTCAGGTGAACCTTATCCCTTCTTTTGTCGAGTCTCACAGCTGACAAGTGTTTCGCTCTGGGGCTACAGTTGAAACTTGCAAGCTTTTTCAAGTCTTCACCTGCAGGTTCCGCCGTCAGAGATAGAAAAAGAGCTCTCAGTAGAAAAGAAAAAGGACATATTTCAGAGATCACAGAATCTTGGGTGTTAATTTACCCCCAGCTGATATCAGAGAGACGAGAAAATAAAAATATATAGAGAAAAGAGCTAAGAGGAGGAGATAACAGGAGCTGTATCCCAGAGTGTGAGAGCTTGTCACTAAGTTGTGTTATATCTTATGTTATGTTATGCAATTTGTAAGCGCATGGCTGCCCTGAGGCTTCCCAACGCTAGAGGACCAAATCAGGAGATCAAGGTTAACATGAAGGACAGTCGATTCTAAAACAGCCAAGTTTTGAGCTCCTTACGGAAGCTGAGTTCCTGGCTTGTAAACTGGAGCCTGAGAGGAAGGGAATTCCACAGTTTTGCCCCATGGCCCTTATGAAGTATGCAGGTGATGTGGATTGTAGAAGATGTAGGTGACACATAATGGTGTTCCACTGCCGGCATTTCGTTTTGACACATTTACTGTGACAGAGGAGCTGAGCAGACCTGTTCCCTGCTTGTACCGCCTACAGCTGCTGACTCATGATTGAGAGTGTGATGGATTACCCACAACAATTTGGCAAAGAGTGGATTGGTATCCGGACATTTTTGCCACATATATAATTTGCAATTTGTGGATTTCGGCCTCATTTCAGCCTGTCAAAGTATTGGATTATCTTGTTTGAATAGAAAACTGCATGGGCAGGTTATGCCTGGGAAATCTGAAGCCTTACAGGACTACCAGCACTCAAAGGAAATTATCAGTATCCTTGGAGATCTATTTGCATCGTTACACTGTAGGAGGCATTTTTTTAAAGTTATAGTCGACCCTGCTGTATTTGGCAGCGCCTGGGTGCAAACTGTGGAACTCACCTGCATCATAGTGCTGCTACAGAGCATCAAGCGCTGCCATTGGAGGCTACCGGGAGAGGCTGAAGTTGTTGGATAGCAGACGTGGTCTAGTCTCTCCACAGGAGCTTTCGGGAGGGAAGTCACATAGGGCAGGCAGGATTGGTGGGAGAATGCATGGGGGTGGGATATGGTGGGGGAATATATATGGGTAAAGGGGGTGGGACTGGCCTCTTCTGCGCCAGCCCGTTCGCGTAGTTGGAAGTTTGGCCGGTCACCAGAGGTAGGCAGGGCGGGTTCCTGAAGCTATTGTTAGGCAGCGCCGTGGCTCAGAGCCACAATGCTGCTGCCGTAAGGGTCGCACTTCGCCTTCTCAGAGAAACCGGCCTGTCTGGCCTCCTCAGGCCTGGCGTATTGGACCAGGCCTAAGTCGCAATGACGCGACCAGCGCGCGCGGCCTCCAGCGGCATAGCTGCCTCGGTGGCTGTGTGTGGATCGCCTGACAGGGCGAAAAGGAGGAAGTCTGCAGGGGACGGGGACTCAGTGCGTCTTCTCCCCTGGTTTCAAAAGAGGCCAAACGGGAGTCGGGGCAAGCAAGGCAGGTGGTGTGGGGTGGGAGGGTGGGTCTTCTTAGTTATGCTTCTTCGTTGGGGGGGCTCCCTGGAGAGGTGCCAGGGATATGTCCCACAGAAGGGGGCAGGATGCCAGGTGAGGGAGTCCCCACAGGTAGTACGGCAAGCCAGGTGGCTGGCCCCGGTAGCCAGGCCAGTCCACCCCCAGTGGTGCAGGTAGGTAAGGTGGGGGCCAAGAAGGCAGGGACCAAAGGGGCCCCTCCAGGGCCAAAACAGGGAGACATTTTCTGGTGGGCCAACCGGGCAGCCTGTGGCACAGGACTGGTCCACCATGGACATTGAGGCCAGGATTAGAGAACAGAGGAAGGTGGTCAAGGAAATGGAGGAGAGATGGGCCCAGTTGTGTAGGGGCAGGGAGGAGGCCCTAGAAAGAGAACAACACCCGAAAAGGAAGGCAGGCAAGGAGGAGGTGGGGGGAGCGAAGGGCCCTGGGTCTGGGTTGGGCAGTTGGGTATGGGTTCCACGGGAGAATAGTCAGGAGGCTTGTGCGGCCGTGGGGTCCAGTTGTGCGATGGGCACGAGTGGCACATACCGCCATGGGTGGCGCAAGGAGTCAATGTCAGTGGAAGAGACTGGCGGAAAGAAGGTGGTGCCAACGGGGCGCAACACGGCCCCAGGACGTTGGTCTGAAGCGCTAGAGGGGTCTTCGGTGGCCTTCTCTACACCGCAGGAACGTACAGGATGCAAGTATGGCAGATGCCATGAGGGACGTGCTCGTGATGAGTGGAGTGAGATGATGGCTGGGAAGAGTGTGGACGATGAGTGTGAGATGGATGACGAAGTGGAGGTGGATCTGGATTATGAGGATGAGTGGGAGGAATGGAAAGAGGGGGAGATACGCAAAAGCGAGGTGAGAAGCAAAGGTGGGAGGGGGGATGAGCGCTAGAGCGGCGCAACCCCCTCTTCGATTTCTGTATTACAGGAGCAGGCGGTCAGGTGAAAGGCAAAGACGGCAATACATGAGGAGGAACCGGTTCGCCAAGTTTTGACAACGGCCAAGGGAAAGGTTTCCCGGGTTCAAGGTAAGGGAGAATGGTGGTCAGTTTGGGGTGAAGGTCAAGGGATGCGAGTGACTATTACACACAAGTCAGTAGGAATAGGCGATCATTCTATACATGACATATCTGAAGTTAGTGCGGCCCAGGTAGGGGATAGTAAGCAGGCAGTACAGATTGCAGCTCCTGCGAGTGACATAGGGGACACCTCGAAGGGTGACTGTAAGGATGGTGATGACAAGGTCGGAGAGGGGCTTAGGAAGAGGCTCCCATATATGGGCCTTACAATGCCTTTGGGTTCTCCTGTGGCAGAAAACACAAAATCCAGAATTTGGTGATACAAATACGTAGATGTGTTTAAATTGCTCCACAGGGTCATACAGGCTAAGGATGGGTCCAAGGAGGAGGAATGGAAGCTAGCACGTAGGCCCGGGGTGCCGATTACAATGGACAACTGGACATCTGCCTTTTTGATATATGCCAGCATCTATTGTGAAAAATTTTCTGACAGGGCGATTGAGCTTTTTAAATACATGGCTGTTATACGCAAGGCTCAAATGCATTTTGGGGGTTTTGCATAATTGAACTACGACAAAGAGCTTCGGGCACGCGTCAGCGTGAATCAGGAAAAACCCTGGGGGGATGTTGACTCAGAATTGTGTATGCAGTGGATGGCTTCATCCCATTCTGCCACATCCACACATCCTGCCAGTGGCCTACTGGTGATGTACAAGCCCTTTCAGGCTCGTCCCACCCAAGGTGGGGCGGTCACGCTACAGCGACCACAGTTGTCTTCTTCTGGAGCATGCTGGAACTTTAACAAGGGGTTCTGCTCGAGACACCCTTGTTAGTTCAAACACGAGTGTTCCAAATGGCGGGGGCGGCAACCGGTCACGCAGTGTTTTTCCCTCACCAGTCCAGCAGAACAGTGGAGGTCAGCCAGGGGAAGAGGGATGCAGGGCGCTCCTTCGCCAAAGGGCACCTACGCCAATTAAGCTTGAGTTCTTGTTGCCATGGTTGCGTATGTACCCGGACGGGGACATAGCATGCAAACTGGAGTGGGATTTTCAAAGAAGGGTTTCAGATAGGTTATCAAGGGCCGAGACAGAGGAGGTGGGCAGACAACTTGCAATCTGCTAAGGAAAAGCCACGGGTGGTAGCGGACAAATTGGCGAAAGAAGTCGCACAGGGCAGAATTGTGGGTCCACTCTTTGACTGGCTTCTGGACAGATTGATGATTTCACCTCTCGGTGTGGTGTCTAAGTAGGGCCGGCTTTTCGGCGGTGTGAGCGGTGCAACTGCACTGGGCGCCGACCTCAGGGGGGCGCTGTGTTTATCAATAACTTCCAAAACTTGCAATTTAAAAGCACCTGCTGAAAAGTTCCTTGTGCGTTTAACCTTCAAGAAACAATTAAAATGTCAAGATACCTCTTGTGATTAACGTTCCTGCTAGACAGAGAGATGGGAGTTTTGCCTAGTGGCAGCTTTGACTCAACATAAAGTAGAATAGAGGGTTAATATGCCAGCTGCAAAAAACAGAATTTTTGGGGCATATTTAAGAAACAGGACAGTCATGTTTTTCACGTGGACAACATGACGGTCATGGGACTGGTAAACAGACAAAGGGCCAAGGACCTGAGGGTGTTGAGATGTTTATTGTTAAATGTTATATTTAAGGCAGCGGACATTCCTGGGTTGAACAATGCCATTGCAGAACCCCTATCTCGTTCACAGTGGTATCGTTTTCGCAGCTTGGCGCCAGGAGCATAGCAACACAAGACAGCGGTCCCGGCAAACATTTGGGAATGGGGGGCATGATGGTCATTGGGCTGGCGGAGATGTCTTTAGCAGAATCAACTCGGAGGAGTTATCCCCTGGCATGGTTGGAATTTCAGAGTTTTGAATGTTGGGAGGGGGATTTTTGGGTACAGAATTATGACATGCTGCAGTCTTGTACTTTGAGTTTTGTTTTGTTTCTGATTCAAAAGGGGTTGTCGCCTGCAACGATTGGGGGCAAGCTGGTTGGCATATCTTTTTATGGGAAATTGTTTTTCGATTGCCGCCCGGCAAAGGATGATATCCTGGCTAGGATGTTGAAGGGGTGGGGTAGAGTGAGGGCGGACACGGGCAAGGCGGCAAGGGAACCCATTACGTTTGAGTAGTTGTTGGAATTGTTGCATGTGTTGCCAGTTTGTTGTACTGACCCTCGTGTGCTTGCGTTGTTTCGATTGTGCATGGTGTGGATGTTTTTTGGAGCATTTCGGGTGTCTGAGCTTTTGGGTGTGGGTAGAGGTGTAGGTGTGAGGAAGGGTGAAATTTGCCTGAGAGGGGGGCGCTTGGGCATATGGCTCAGAAAGTCCAAGACGGATCACCGGGGGAAAGGAAAGTGGGTGGCTGGAGAAGTGGGGTGGATGCAGCTTCTTGTCCAATTGTTGAGTGGAGCAGTTTTCGGGCTACATGGCTGACTAGTGAGACTGGCGTTTTTAGCCATGCGAGTGGCAAAAAGCTCACTGAGTTCCAGTTGCTGGCTGTTTTGTGGATGGCGCTGCAACAGATTGGGAGGCAGGCACAGTGCTATGGGACTCATTCTTTCAGGATTGGGGCGGCTACTGCTGCAGCGCATCTGGCTGGGATTGGGCAGCGATCAGGGGAATTGGTAGGTGGTGATCGCTGTGCTGCAAGTGTTGTGCAAGGGCTTGAGTTGGGGTAGGTATTGAAGAGTAGGAGGTGACGGGGGCTGGGGCATGGAGGGAAGCAGTGAATGTTGTATTAAAATTTGTTCTCTTTGCAGGTTGTGTGGCCGGCCCCAGGAGTGGGAAGGTGGTCAGTTGGATGGTCGGTCATTCATTCATCCATTGGGCGGCGCGATATGTGGAAAGGCAGATATATTGATGCTCATTGGGACTGTCAAGTAGCCGCCATGAAGTGTTGTGGTGGGGGAAGATCGGAATGAGGGGGGGGGCAATTTGCTTCCTTTTTCTAACATCAGTGATGCCCAATTTGGGTTGTCCGGATATGCTGTTATTCCATTTAGGGGAAAATGACTTGGTAAAACTTTCAGGGCTCATCCTACTGCAACATATGCAACAAGATCTGGAGATGCTTTGCCAAAAGATGCATGGTACCTGCATAGTATGGTCTGAGTTTGTTCCTCAGAGGAAGTGGAGAGGGGTGATGAAACATGGGGATAAGGAGAGGGCTCGGAGGAAGCTCAACAGAGCAAAGAGGGTTTTCTGCTGGGCGCCTGGTATAAAGGTGTTGAAACACAAGGACATTGAGGAAGAAGAGGTGGGGGCTGTTCAGGTCAGATGGTGTGCACCTCTCCGAGCTGGGTAACACGTATTACATCATGGAGCTTCACTTACTGTTGATGGATTTGTGGGGAGAAAAGATGTGGCTCAAGGACAGAGTATAAGTGTACAATATTGCAGTGGGTTCGCTGGTGGGG
The DNA here is from genome assembly GCF_031143425.1 of Pleurodeles waltl. Classification (NCBI taxonomy): domain Eukaryota; kingdom Metazoa; phylum Chordata; class Amphibia; order Caudata; family Salamandridae; genus Pleurodeles; species Pleurodeles waltl. Next base: position 604,936,990 of record NC_090449.1, read on the forward strand.
CTGAAAAACGCCTAATGGGTTTGTGCTGAGTGGCAGTAGATGGGGGAGGGTGGAGAGTCAGATGCGGGCTTGGCCACCCTTCCAGGGGGAGAGAAAGAAACAGGTGAAGGATGATTACATAGGGATGCCCAAAGCAGACAGGGGATAAAAGGAAAAGGGGGATGTGTGGGTGAATTGAAATGGAAGATGGGTGAACAGAGGCAAATGGAGGGGATAAGTGAAAGGAGGACTAGGGAGAGGTTTCAAAGGGGTGGGGGATTTTTCAAGTTGGTTTAAAGTTTAGTATGTACAATGTTATGTATATGAGGTAATCCTGTCCTAAATAAATGGCCTTTTACACTTCATGAACACAGTGTCACTGACTGTGTCCCGATGTATTCATGCGCCGCAAATGATTATTGGCATGTGAATCAGGAAACATGTGGACGGATGTAACGCATCGGGTTATGCAGCGTGACCTGCATAGCAGGCATTTTTTTTTTATTCAAGTGTCCTCAGCATCGCAAGAAAATCAGCTGAGGTAGCAGTTGAGGTTCTTGGCATTACATGTAAGTCAGCTGTTCATGCTCAGCTGCTCGTCTACAACAGAAAACAGGTAAGGGTGTTCACCTCATATTTTAATGCTCTTTTTTCATTAGAAAAAGATATGGGGCTCATTACGAGTTTGCCGGTCCCAACGCGGGACCACCAAACTCGCCATGGCAATGGCGTCTCCCCCGTCCTCTCTCACAGCACAGAAGGGGCTGACTAGCACCCTCAGAATGTGCACTGTCTGCAAAGCAGACAGTGCTATTCCAATGGTGCTGGGCGGGAGGCCCCTGCACTTGTTCTCCTACATCCTTTTCATGGTGGGGAAACCACCATGATAAGGCTGGTGGAGAACAAGGTTGTAATCAGCAGGGCGATGCTGAGTTTAACGCCGCTCTGGCTGATTACAACCAAGACCGCCGTCACCCAGTCGGGATCTGTGATCCAGGCAGGGACGGCAGTCTTTAGGTGCATCCTCCTGCCTAACTCGTAATATGGCGGCCATATCGCCACAGCCACGGCGATCCAACCTCCACTGTACAGCTGGCGGTCCAACTGCCAATACAAGGCTCGTGGTCCTGGGATCACCAGCCTCATAATGAGGCTGTTATTAATTCGAAGGAAGTAGGCAAACCAGTAAATCGTTTGGCTTACTAATTTTGGGAGTGGCTGCTAACTTATAGTACTTTTCACTACTATTTTCCTTTACTGATGCAGCATGGCAGAACAAAATTTCACAATCAGCCCCCACATGCATTTTGGGTCTCAGGTACAGAACCATCCATGAAATGGGTGGAGTGAAAAGACTATTTTATAAATTACATCAATGCAATTGATGAAGCCTACATACTGTCAGCTGAGCAAAAGAAAATAATTATCTTGGATTCATTAGGTTTGATGCAGTTAAAAACATTCAAGGCCTCATTTACAAGACCTTTGCCCCACTGTTGTATCATTTTTTGTTGATGAAACTGTGGCTCAAGCAGTGCTCTACACTGCTTCACATTTACAGGCTGGTGCATTGGGGTCAATGCGTCAGTTTGTTAAACCTTGCATCACATTATACCTGCACCATGTATATTGTATGAAAGGTAGGCCTTTCCACTGGAAAAGCCACACAGAAAGTACGCAGTGAAATTTACAACATTTCACTGCATCATTCTGCGAATTCACTGCATCAGAATGTTACCGCCTGCTCAGAGCAGGTGTAAAACTGATGCATGACTTTTCTCAGTGGGTGCCTCATGGCATTGCTGGAGTAGCGTAAATGTTTTGACGCTAGTCCAGCAATGCATGAGTTTAGCACCACAGATGCATCAGTATTTCAGACACATTTGTGAAAACGTGTGCTCTGGAGCTATATATTGTAAATACAGCACATCCATGGTATCATTATGGGGTCGTAGGGCAGCGCAAGAAATCTGATGCGTTGGAGCCGATTCGTCAAATTCTAGTGAATGAGGCCCTCAGTCTTATGCTGAAAGCCACGGTGAGTGGCAAGGTTAATGCGTTTACTGCTGCAATACAAGACCTGGATAAATACTTTGTACCAAAGGTTGGCATTGTAAGATATAAATTCTTTCAGTGCAAGCAGAGTAAAGGAGAGTCCGTTGATGATTACGTGGCAGATTTTAAAACACTGACAACTGATTATGGAAATGTCCACAATGACCTTATAAGGGATCAATTGGTCATGCATGTCAATAGTCCTGTTATACAGGAATGATTGTGGATTAATGGCATTTCTTCACTTGAAGAAGTACTAACCATAGTACGTTAGGCAGAAGTTTCAGGTAATGTGCCACAGAACTAAAACAATCTGACAAAGATGTGGAGTACGTTTGTAACAGCTCGTTAATCTGAAAAGAAGTAAAAGTATAATTTTAAAGAGAAATGTGGGGATAAAGTAAGGAAATGCTACTGCTGTGACAGCAAAGGGCTCTGGGCTTATTCTATGATGCATCCTGTAATTAAGCAAAAGTAGCAGTTACGGTATTATTGGCAATTTTGCAAAGGTGTGCAAGGAAAAAAAGAACAGTCTTAAATGCATATATGAAGGCAAAAGCTCTAGTGAGAGTGAGGTGGAAAATGTAACTGAAAAATTGGATAATGTTATAAATCTTCAAGAAAAATTTATTCTTAACATTAATGGCAATAGTGCCAAAGCAAACCAGAATGTGAAATGACAGTAGGTGTTGTTTCTATCAGAATTTACAGGATTCAGGATCATCTTTCACAATTGTGAATGTGGATGTGTGGAAGCATGCATTTGTGAAGAAAATTGGCATACACTTATTACCATCTGGTATTAATCTTGAGAGCTACACGGTTGACAGGATTGATATGTTAGGTTTCAGGTGGTTATCATTTTAATTTAAGGACAGGCACAGCAGAGGTAAATTATATGTGGTGAAAAAAGGACCATCTGTCCTTGGATGTCAGGATCAAGGTCACTTACAGAGTATACTGAACCCTAATAGTCGTATAATAGTACTGGTAGTGGATGAAAGAAATTCAATGTACAATGCTGTTGCAAAAAAGTATCCAAAAGTGTTCAGTGAGCAATTTTGGAAATTGGTTGGTTTTCAGGAAAAGATTGTACTCAAAAGAGTACACCCAAAATCCACAAACTATAGTAGTTAAACTTTATTGATTGATTACTTAAATCGTTAAAGAATAAAATGCAGTACTAAATAGATTTTATTAAAACAAGAAAACTTCTTGGCATATGACTTGTTAATCATAGTTTGGTGTCCCCGTGTAAAACTGCTTCCTGCATTGTGCAGTTAGGCCATTTGACATGTGAAAAAGTGGGGGGATTGGTGCTAGAAGGGGCCTGTGCAAATACGTAAAAGTAAAGCTTTATTTATCAATTAATTAAGATTATTACAATATAAAATGCAATAATAACTAAAATTAATTACAGCAATAAAACATCTTGGCACATGACAGCAACAATGACTTATTGCTTGTATTTCAGTATCCGGGCTGTAAAATTATGACCTGTTTTGTGCTACAAGATAAAAGACCTTTTCACATGCAAAAGAGCAAGAGGCTTTGTGCTAAAAGGGGGCCTTTCCAAATGATAACTAAAGTGCAGAGTGTAAGCAGGAAATAGGGACCCTGCCAGTTGATGGTGGAACAGGTGCTTTAACCTTATCTCTGCCAGGGACCGAGTATATCAGATAGGGGAACTGTGCAGACTGGCAAAGTGCCTTCTTCATAGCCTGATCAACGCCCTGTAGGTATTTTACTAAGCAAAACCGCCTAACCTACAGGGAGTACAAGTTAGAGCAGTACAAATTATGGTTCGCGAAGAAGACTCAAAATAATTAGTCAACCTTGTACATTTGGATGTGATCAAGTCAAGAGAATCCTGAATGGATATCTCCAGTAGTCGTGCCATGTCATAATAATGCCAAAAGTTGGTTCTGCATTCATCTACAACATCTGTAAAACAATATTGTCATTGGCCATTTTTCTTTGCGCAAGATCACTGAGATGGTGTCATGTTTCAAGGGGGGCACATGGTTCTCAAACAAATACCTTTCTGCTGCTTACCATCAAATTCCTCTAACACGAAAGTCCAAGGACCTCACGGCATTCATCACACAGTTTGGTTGTTTTCAATTCAAAAGTAAGCCATTTAGATTGGTGTTGGCCACAGCTTTTTTTCTGTGGTTGATGCACAAGTTATTAGTGGCTTGATGTTTTTTCAAGATGATATATTGATGTTTGGGGAAAACAAAGCAAAACATGATGAGAAATTACGGAGTGTGTTGAGAGTACTGGAGCTTAATGGACGGACAGTTGAACTGAGTAAGTGTAAGTTTGCAGAATGTATTTGGTCCATGTGATCAGTGAAGAAGGGGTAAAACCAAAATCTTCACTTATTAATGCAATTAATGTGGCTCCTGCGCCTACCAACAAAAATGAGGTGAAGTCATTCTTGGGGATGGCAGTGTATTGTGCAAAATGTTTTCCAAATTTTTCAAACTGAGGGGCAGACTTATGAAAAGTTGTGCTGCACCCAGTGCAGCGCCACTTTTCTTGCGCCCCTTAGCGCCCCCCATCTCCACCATGTGTGCGTGGTATTTAAAATACTGCGCACCATGGCGGTGGTCAGGGTTACTGGCGTCATCCTTTTTGATGCTGGTTCGGTGCGTTGCAGGATTAGCATAAAAAATGTTGCCGCTAATCCTGCAAAGCACCAAGAGGCTCAATGAAAAAAATGGGAGCCTCCATTTAATACCTGCTCCCCTTAGCAGGTGTTAAAAATGTCAATAAAAATTACGCTAAGAAATCTCTGGGATTTCTTTGTGCCATTTTTTCACCCCCCCAAGTGCCGGAACGCCCCCTTGCATACATTATGCCTGGCACACGCATAATGTGGCGCAAGGGGATACAACGTGGTGCAATGCAAGCATTGCGCTACTTTGTAAATATGGCGCAGCATTTTTGGCCTTCCAATGCCACATTAGCATAAAAAATTATGTTAATGTGGCATTGGAATGGCGCTAGGCCCTTTTAAATCTGGGCCATAGTATGTATTATCAGAGAATTACTTAAAAGCCCACAGTGTGAGGTGGAGGTTAATAGAATCAAGGGTGGCAAGTGCCAACTTTAAGTTGTTTTGACTCAAAACCTGAACATTTCCTGACTACCGATGCAACTAACAAAGGGTCTCAACCCTTTGTTATTTGCATCGGTAGTCAGGAAACACTCAAGGGCTGTACTATCAAGGAAGGATGTTAAGGGTAATGAGAAAATTATCATATTTGGGTCTTAGTCCCGGTCGCCAGCTAAGTAAAAATATCCTATCATTCAGAAGGAGGCGCTAGCATGTGCATGGGCCTTGGAACATTTTCACACTTTTCTGTGGGGTAAACCAGTTACCATTCATTGTGACCATAAACCTTTAATTAAGTGATTGATCTCAGAAGGGAGTGTGACTGCATCTGCAAGGATTGCAAGGTTATCTATGAGAAAATAAGATTATATATACCGCATAGTGTATGTTCCAGGAAAAAACAATGTTCTTGCAGATTATCTATCTAGGATGCCGTGCTCCTTAGAGATATGAGACCTATAGAATGATTTTAAAATTGCGCTAATACATGATTCTGGTGTACCCGCAATTAAAAAAGAAAAGGAATGGGAGGAGAAACAAAAGGAGGATGCTGTTTTACAATTGATTGTGAAGTACATGTATGAAGGATGGCCCAAGAAGGAACAGTTGTCAGAAGAATGCAGACCTTTTTGAGACGTTAGGTCGAAGCTGCCTGTTGACAAAGAACTTATTTTTAGGAGGAGTAAAATCATTCCTCCTTGTGGATTATGAGAGGAAATTTTGAAATTTTGCCATGAGGGGAATTTTGGTGTGGTAAGGACAAAATCAGTTGTCAAGGAGTTGTTTTGGTGGCCTGGAATTGACATAAATGTGGAAAGATTTTAAGGGCTTGTGAGATTTGTTCTTCAGCAAACAAATCTTTACACACACTAAGACCACCCGTGAGTCAATGTATTATTCCTAAACAACCTTGGAAGTGTGCAGCAGTGGATTGTTAGGTCCTGTTGGAGAGTTGCAAAAGTATGTGACAGTGTTGATGGATTTTTTTTTAAGTGGCCAGTGGTGTACATAGTAGAGAAAGCCGACACTGCCACAGTTTTGTAATTTGTAGGCAAAACATTTTGGTCAGAAGGTATTCCAACTGTGTTGTTGCGTGACAATGGAGTTCAATTTTTTTTACTGCTGAGAAAACATATTTTGGAAGAATTGGTGTGAGACACAAACACATATTCCTTTACAATCCTAGCGGGAATGGCAGAGCGAAAAGGTTTAACAGGGTGATCAAATTAATTATCCAAAGCAGAGTTGCGGAACAATGCAACTGGTGGGTTGCTGTATGGAAGGCTGTATGGGCATATAGGGTAACTGTGAATGATTCTACAAGATTAGCTCCCCTTGTAATAATGAGAGGCGGAAACCCTAGATGCAAATTTAGTCTTTCATGGCTACGTTATGGTGCACTAGAACAATGGCCTCCTGAGTTAGTAAGAAAGAAGTTGGAAGACGCACATGTTAGGAGTAAGTCTTACAGCGATGATGCACATACTGCTCAACCTGTTCGGATACAGGTAGGGGATTGAGTACGTGTGAACAAACCTTAAAAAGTGTCCAAGGGTGAAAGTCAGTTTTGTACATCTGAAGTTGTGAAGGAGCTCCTGCAGAATGCGGACAAACTAGAAAATGGGAAAGTATGACATCTGAAACATATTGCATTGTGTCCAAATGGTCAAGGGAAAGACCATGATGAGGAAGTGTTAATGGAAGTAAGAATTCCCATTGTTGAAAGACATGATTGACGTTGCTGGAGAGCAGTCTACGTCTGCATTGAGTGAAATTAATGAAGCTTCACGCATGTCTATTGCAGTCTCTGTATATAAGGAAAATGACAATTGTGAAAGATCTTGTGAGAGAGACGATGGTGGTGAAAGATCTTGTGAGAGAGTGTGAGGATCGGAATCTGAATTGGTGGAGCTGAATGGTGAAATGAGGAAGAGGGAATTACCAGGATTATTGAAGTGTTTTGTAGTAGGATAAATCTTGAAAGTATTAGGAAATCTCTGTTGACACATATACATCGTAGTGGTACAGTTGTTTTTGTGTTGTGTTCTTTTTCTTTGTCTTTTTGTTTTCTATTATTCTTTATTGGGGTTTTGTTCTTTTTCATTTTAGAGAAGGGGGATATGCTGTGTTATTTACTTATGAAGTATGCAGGTGACGTGAAATGTAGAAAATGTAGGTGTGACATAATGGTGTTTTCTAATACGGCCTTCCGTTTGACACAGTTGCTGTGACAGAGGAGCTGAGAAGACCTGTTTCCTGATTGTACCTGACTTATAATGAAAAAAATATATATCCACTCCTACAGCTGCTGACTCCTGATTGAGCATTGGATGGATTACCCACAGCACACTAGTTCCCCATGCTTCATTCATATAAAAGGAGACTACGCCGTCCCTCCTTGCTGTTTGGGTAAGGAATAAACATGCTATGTTCTTTTGTTCTTTGACACATTATGACTTTTCCATGGTCCTTCTGCAGCAGGAGTTGTAGTACAAAAAATGCATCCACTGTGCTATTTTCTGAGTGTATAACAGGTGTAACCCCACAGTACACAGGACAAATGTTTTCAAAGAGTGCAGTGGAACTTTATTTTTAACATTTTGAACCTCAACAAAAGAACAATGTTCCTTGTGTACTACACAGGTGCATACCATCTTTCCTTTTGCAGAGAGAAGGTGGGAGAATGCCAGTGAAGGTCTTGCTGTCCAAGATAAATGAAGCCCTTTAAGTGGCTAGGTTTTACCAAGTACGACACGAGATGATCATTTTCCAATCTAGCATCCAGGCAATTGAGCACTCACTCTCTACACCTATAACTTAAAGCTATTGCAAGCTTCAAGAAACAAACAACAAGGACAATACTTTTGGCGATAATATGCCAACACATGTAAGCACAAGCATTCACCAAAGCTGTTCACTTAAGTTGCCTGGATAAATTATGTTCATCACATTAAATCATGCTTATTGGTTTTGCCAGTGCTAGACAAAGGCCCTCATTCTGACCCTGGCAGTCTAAGACCGCCAGGGCCGCGGGCAACGGAAGCACCGCCAACAGGCTGGCGGTGCTTCAGTGCCCATTCTGACCGCGGCGGTAAAGCCGCGGTCAGAAAAGGGGATCCGGCGGTTTCCCGCCGGATTTCCCCTGGCTGGGCTGAACCTCCATGGCGGCGCTGCAAGCAGCGCCGCCATGGGGATTCCGACCCCCTTCCCGCCAGCCTGTTTCTGGCGGTTTTGACCGCCAGAAACAGGATGGCGGGAACGGGTGTCGTGGGGCCCCTGCACTGCCCATGCCACTGGCATGGGCAGTGCAGGGGCCCCCTAACAGGGCCCCAGCATGATTTTCACTGTCTGCATAGCAGACAGTGAAAATCGCGACGGGTGCAACTGCACCCGTCGCACCCCTACAACACCGCCGGCTCCATTCGGAGCCGGCCTCTGTGTTGCAGGGCCTTTCCTGCTGGGCCGGCGGGCGCTCCCTTGGAGGGCGCCCGCCGGCCCAGCGGGAAAGTCAGAATGGCCTCCGCGGTCTTCTGACCGCGGAGCGGCCATTTGGCGGTTCCCGCCAGTATTGAATAGGGATTGCTTTCAGAATAAAAATGCATATAGGATGTAAAGAATTCTATTTGACAAGCAGTGTGGTAATTGAGGGGACTAGTCAGATGTAAAATAGTCTCTTGTATTCTAGACAAGCACTTTTTGGTCGTTGATTGATATACCAGCTATTCAATAGCACAGGGTGAGAAAGTAACCCTTCTCTGGTTATAGCCAAAGCTTGCACTGTATATTTTAAAGAATTGGTAACAATACGTTTAGATGACAGTTGCACTGTCAAGCCAAACCTAAAAAGGTGAGAAGTAGCTGCAATAAGGACAATCTCTTACATTCAATCATCGATGTACAATCTCAATGATCTTTAACTCCTTAAGTGAACTGCCTGTATCCTCTGAGTGTTATTAGAGCCCTCGGGTGCCCAACACTTCTTTATTGTAGCACCAACAGCAGTGAATCTCATGATAGTTAAAGTAAGGAGGGTATCTCTGTCTGACCAGCATCTAATTTCCTTTATTAACAGTACATTTTCTCAGCTAATGGTAATGAGGGACAGGGTTGTAAATAGACATTTTCTCTTTTTGGCAAAGTTACTCTCTTTTTTATTTATTTTCTTTGGAAAAGAAAGAGAAATAATTACATTCACACATCATTTTACCCGTAACATAAGATTCAAAAGATGATTATATATTCCCATTAGCCTGGAAGGAGGCGAGTTACTCCTTTGTCATCAGAACAGAATTTTAGATGGAACCTTCATTCATGGGCCAGAAGCCAGTTCTGGAATTGTCCCCAAATAACTTTCCCTTTTTTTCTGGCCGATCTCCCTTTACGGTCATACAGTGGGATCTCCAAATTATACACAGACAATAACCTGCCCAGCCACTGCTGGCATGTCAGTGGTTGCGGATTCAGCCAGGCAGAGGAGATACATAATCGATAGACCGCCATGGCCAGAAAGATAAGCGCCCTATGTCGTCCCCTCGTTTCCTCCGCAACCCCTAAGACCATGATCTCAGGGGTAAGGACCACCTCATATCCCAGTATTTCTTTTAGCACGAGTTGCATACCGTCTCTCAGTACCGTCAGTTCCCCGCACGTGGCAAACATATGAACAATATCTGCTCCATGCGCTCCACACCATGGACAGTTTGTCACTCGTGAGCCCCCCCATTTGACAAGGTGAGCCGGTGTATAGTACAGATCGAACATGGCCATATAGTGTTGTGCTTGTAGAGATGAAGAAAGTAACATAGTATGTCCCAGTTCAAGTGATTTGAGAAAATTAATACCTCCATCCACCAATTTGTCCTTCCACCTCTCACTATGCTTCCCTAAATCATCAGGTTGTTCTGCCATCACTGATGAGTAAAATAGTTTAATAGGCATATTAGATTTCCCCAAAATACCCTTTAACAACAGATTATTTCTGAATCCCTGTGCCCCCCCAGTTTTTTTACCCAAAAAATCTTGTATCTGTAAATATTTGAAGAAATCCCTTTGTTCTAGACCATATTGTTCTTGAAGACTCCTCCTAAACACCTTCACTCCGAGATCATCATAGAAGTCTCCTACACTCTCTATGCGTCAGGAGGCCCATTTTACCATATGGATATCCTTAAATATTTCGGGAAGCGACGGGTTGTTCTTGATTATTGTATAATAATAAAATCTTCCAAGCCCATTCTTTATGCGCCATGACCGCCAACATCTATAAGCCGCCTCTAATACCTTGTATCTGGCTTTCTTATAGTACCCAGGTTCGTGGAAGGTGAGCAGACATCCATTAACAGCCGATCCCACAGATATTGGGACCGTCCTCCACCTCATTGTCCCCTGCCCTTCCTCCCAATAACGGGCGCATATATTGAAAAGCTGCTGCTGTTTGGTATAATTTCATATTCGGTAGGAACCACCCCCCCTTTTCCCGAGGCAGACATAAATTTACCCGCTCTTCTGCACTTGTCGTATGCCCAAATAAATCTCATGACTACCCGCTCCATATCCTTAAACCAAGTGTTTGTAAAGTTTAATGGTATGGCACGGAAAATATACAATAGTTTTGGGAGGAGAATCATTTTGACCATATTCCACCTCCCCATTATAGTCATATGCAAATTGTTCCATCTATGCATATCATTTTTGGTCTTTGCAAGTATTGGGTCTAAGTTCAGGTTGATGATTTCTCCTACTCTTGGTGTAATATCAATACCCAAGTAGACTGCATGATCCACCCTCCGATTGTCCTGAGAATTCGTATATTGGTTAACCAGCAACTGTGTTTTAGTTCTATTTAGCAGATACCCAGAGAACATTCCAAATTTGCTCGTCACCTCTTCCATTTCTTTCAACGCTAAATCCGGGTTAGAGGTTACTAAGGCTATATCATCCACATATGCTAAAACTTTTGTATCCCATCCATGCCTACACACCGGCGAGATCTTACTATTCCCTTCGAGCTGTCTAAGCAGGGGATCTATATATAGAGCAAACAACAACGGGGAGCAAGGGCAACCCTGTCTAATGCCGCGCCCTACTTGGATACATTCAGACTGCCCTCCCATTAATTGTATTCTCACTCCTGGCGACCTGTAAATACCTTTGATTGCCAGAATGAACTTCTCCCCAAAGCCATAGTTCTCCATAACCTGCCAGAGATATTTCCAATTAACCCAATCAAATGCTTTCTCGGCATTTAACAATGTGACAGCCATGGGCTCCTCCGCAACTTCTGTCGCATCGAAGAGCGTAATAACTCTTCGAATATGTTCAACCGTGTCTCTGCCCGGGACGAACCCATGTTGTCTAGGTGTTACCAATTTCTTGATCACCAAGGATAATTGAGCAGCTAGTATTTTTTAATAGATTTTAGCATCGCTATTGATTAATGTAATCGGACGGTAAGAAGCCGGGCTCTGTGGAGCCTTCCCTTTCTTAAAAAAACCCGACTATATTGGCCATTCCCCATGATGGCGGGATTTCTCCACCATTCTGTACCTGAATAAATAACTCTATCATCAGAGGAAGTAACACTGTTTTAAAGATTTTATAGCTCTCTAAGGGGATCGCATCAGGTCCAGAAGCTTTCCCAGTGGTGAGTTCACTTAATGCCTTATCTATTTCTAGACTATCAATCTGTCCCTCCAATTACGAATGATCCTCCTCTGTTACTTTGTTAAACCTAATGGAGCTTAGAAATTCTTGCCTCTCTGTAACTGAAGATCCAGATGTATCGCTGTAAAGCTCCATATAGTATCTCTGAAACACCTTCCTGATTCCTTCTGCATCTGACACTGTTTGTCCTTGCTGATCCCTAATCTCTCTGATGAACCCAGCTGCTGCTTTAAGCCTTGCCCTTACCGCAAGCAGGTGCCCGGTTCTTTCTCCAAACTCATACACTTCAGAGTGTTGTGCAAGATATTTCTTCCGCTATTCTTTGTGCAGTGACCTCATTTATTGCTGCCCTTGCTATAGCAATATGCTCCTGAATTTAGTTTATATCCTCCCCTTTTCTATAGTTATAATCAGCTGTCTTTCTGCATCTCTGAGTTTCATATTCAAATCCCTTACTCTGCCTTGGATGCTTTTTTGTTTCTTAAGGCTAAAGCTCAGAGTTTCCCCACGTACTCCTGCTTTCAAGGCATCCTAGACTATCTCTATAGGGGCAGACCCCAGATTAATCTCTAAGAATTCCGCTATCTAATTCTTCATATATTCACAATATTCAAAATCTTTAAGGATCCCTCTTTCAAAGTTCCACCTCCTGGCATTATACTCCAGACCATCTAGCTCCAGATCAAGTACCAATAGGTTATGATCTGACATAATACGTGGGAATAATTCCATACTAGCAGGTGTTAACAATTCGGGGGATATCAAGAAAAAATCTAGTCGAGCCAATTTTGCGTAAGGGGCAGAGAAATAGGTGTACCCAGGATCTGAGACGCATAGCTTAACAAAGGCATCTACCAATCCTAGCTCCTTCTGAATACCAACCATTGCCTTAAATACACAAGGCTTACGTCCCTGGTATTTCTTAACTACGGGCGCTAATAAATACTGTAATCCATCCCATGAGCCATTACAATTGAAATCCCCACATAGAATATACGGGGAGGCCAGCCAGTTAATTCTATAGCTAAAGTATCCGTTACTACAGGATCATCGGTTACTGGCCCATATACAGAGCATAAAGTAAAACATCCTTTACCATAGAAGCATTCTACAATAGCCCATCTCCCATTCCTGTCAGCCTTCTGTCTAGCAAATTTTAGTCTATTACTCCGATCCAATATTGCCACCCCTTTAGTTTTCACATCTTGTTCTGAACACACTACCATTCTCATACCAAGTGATCCTAAAATTCTGCGGTTCTTATATTCCACATGTGTCTCTTGTAGGCAGTAAATGTCCGCCCTAAGAGTTTTAAGGTCTTCCATAACTTTTCTTCTTTTTCGGGGATCATTTAATCCACAGATACTAATAGAAGCTATTCGAAGTCTAGTCATTTCTATCCCCCTATTTCACCCGCCCCCCTTTCCCGCCCTTTTCTACCTCCCATTCTTTTTCCTTTGCTTTCCATCCTGGCTCTATACAATCTCTAGTATCTTAAATATACCCCCCTTCTCCTTTCTCTCTCTTATCCTTATACTTCTCTTGATTCTCTTTATCCCTTCCTTTCCCATTTCCCCCCCTTTTCCCCCTTTCCCCCTACCCCTCTTCTCCCCAGACCCACTTCCACCCTCTTCCCCCTCCCCACACCACTCCCATCCGCCCCCCTCCCCTCTCACTAGGGCTGGTTGGGATCCCCCTCTCCTGACCAGCCCTCCCTTCCTGTAGAGCAATCAGACCGCCTTTGGTCCGAATATTGGCGTTGTGTAGATGTGAGGTGCCCGCCCACCTCCGGGTTCACTTGACATCTTTACATCATTTTAACCCCATCAAATACTCCTTTGCTTGGATCTCTGACCTAAACCATCTCACTTTCCCATTCATAATCGTTTTTAGGCATGCGGGGGCTATCAGATAAGCTTCCCCTCCCTTTTACAAAAATGGTTTAATCAACTGTCGGAGCTGCCATCTGCGTTCCACAGTTGCATGGCAAAAATCTGGTCGAGTGAAAAAAGTGACTCCTTCTATAGTATGTGGGGCATTAGGGCGAGATTTGTCAAAAATAGCTTGCCGTAGCAAAAAGTTACCAAAAAAGACCAGGATAGCTCTAGGATATTTGGAGTCTGCTGGGTGTGACCCCTCCCTCTGAGTTGCCGCAAACCTATGAACACGCTGAATCTCATTATCCCAGTCCCAGTTACTCAGTTTGGGAAAAGCCGAGGGCAATGGCCTTTGCATAGGACGCGAGGGATTGCCGGCCCCGCCCAACCCAGATGAAGCTCGCGCCGCGGCACACAGACGCGGAGAGGCTGGAGAGAAGCTGTTCTCTCCGGCCACGGATCGCCGCTTTTTTGCTGGATTTCTTTTGCTGCGGCCTCCAGACGGCAAGGCGGCAAGGACAGAGGATAGAGGCACTGGGAGCGACCCCTATGGCATGAGAGCAGCACAAAGGGCTTTCTTTTGGAGCAGGAACGCTCCGTTTTGACAAGTAATGGACATCACGCTACGCTGCTCCTAATTTTGGCAACCTGGAAAGCCACGAGTAGAAGGGAGCACTGGAAGTACCTCCCGCCTGGTTTGCTCTTCTCCCCAGCCTGCAAAAAAAAAAAAAGCGACTTCAAGTAAGATAAGGGGGGGAGGGGGAAATGGCTGAATTTGCTTGGCAGCAGACTGTAAAAAAGACTGTAAAAAAGCACTAGTAGTTTTTTAATGGTACCTCAACAGGTTGTGCTATAATACAGGGTTCGTAGGGCACTCACCCTACTGGACTTCTGAGTTTTTTTGAACTTGGGAACTGTTCTAAAGAAAAAACAGAAAATGTTCTTTTTTGTATACTATACTGCTTAAGACTGAGACTAAGAAAATGGAAAATGGGGGAATTTTTTTTAATAATAATAAACAGAAAGTTCGCTTCTGCAACAGGGGATAGCAGCCGTGGGTGTGTTCTATTTGATCAGCAGGCTCTTGTTTAAAAAGCTTATAAGTTACACTGGCTATTAGTTCAACAAGTGTTAGGTCGCTCCAATGTTATTGGTCACTCAGGTTGGCATCACTAATCTCCCGTGCACCCCTTAGCAGCCTGCAAGGGGAGTTATTAAAAGAGTGATACACGACGTATTAGCAGTAATAGTAGGACTAGCTGGATTTGTGAGGGCACTCCCTCACTCTTTGAAAATAAGTATGGCACCTAAAATGGCTCGGAACTCTGGAGACAAGATGGACGGAGCTAAAGCTTCACGACTTGGAAAAGATAAAAGGGACCCAGCTGGGGCAAATAGGCACCCCCTATCAAAAATGGCCAGGCAAACCGAGAGAAATACGACCGGCCTAGGGAAAGGCGCCAAGACCGACGACAACATCACTTCCCTCATAGAGGTCAGGGGGAAAAGCAAAAGCCAGCCCACTATTACGTCTTTTCTTGCAGGAGGGACACAAGAAAGTGGTAATATGCATACAACCCCCCCCTTCGGAGATAAGGAGGGGCCTCAAGCGCAGCAGTCCGGGAACTCAACACGAGTAGAGGATGCAAGCAATATAAGCGCTACATTGGGTGCCGAAGCTGGGCAAAACACATTGTTAAAACCAGGAGGACGAGACAAGGAAAAAGAGACAAAAACTTTGGATTGGGCAAAAGACAGTGGGGATAAATGTTATTCTCTGACAGAGGAATCCGATCTCAGCAGTGTGGAGCATGACCTCAGCGAGTCTGGTAGTAGCATATTCTGAGATGGGAAATATATCAAGTAATGAACCCACAGTATGGCAGGCGCAGCGGCAGCGTAAGTGCACAAAAATAAGTTCTGGTTCGCAGGAGGGCACCGAATTCTCTACGTCAAGTGGCAGTAAGACCTTAAAATGGGACTACTCTGGCATTAGACTACAGATACAACAGATATAACTGCAATGAGTGGTCAACAGCTGGCAGACAACAACATGGAAGGAAGCACCGGGATGCAATAAGCGGTGCAAGAATGGTGGGCACTGACTCTGGGATGTTGCAATCAATATACAATTCGATTAAAGAACTTCAAACAGAAACTCGGATCGAAAATCGCCGCGCCAGGGTAGCTACAAAGCAGTTGCAAGGAACAGTTCGCAAAGTAGCAAAGTCATGCACCGAGATTGAAACCAAATTATGCTCAATGGATGAGAGGATGGTTGCAGTCGAAGATGATGTCGATATCCTGAAACAACACAATGCTACACAGGAGGGTCAACTGAATTACATAATGTGGAAGCTGGAAGATTATGAGAACCGGCAGAGAAGAATTAATCTGCGCTTTTTGGGCATAAACGAAGGGTTGGAAGGGAGTGACATTCGGGCTTACATGATTAAGCTACTGAGTGGGGCTTTGCCCGAACTTGGCAAATTTACTCTCATTGCAGAAGCTGAAGGGACTTACTCATGTTCACAAAGCTTATTCATTGAGGGAATCTCAACAAAACCGAACCATGGTCAATTTGCAGATTCATGCACCCATGGTGTTTCTGGGCATGGCGCTTGCCTTTGAGCGGACCTCCACCACCATCTCTCTTAACCCAGTCTTCGTTTATCCAGCACATTAACGCCTGTCTATTCTTGCATAAAGGACTTGACAATGACATGGGGCTCTCCAAGTTTTCTGTGAAACTGCTAAAGCCATAGCAAAGGTAATGTCTTTAAGGTGTGTCGACAAAATATCAGATAAAAATATATCAATCAATTCTACTTTATTTCAGCTAGAGCCATAAAAGCATAAATAAAACATTAAAAAAACAATACACCATTAAAACACTAAAGTCCATAAAACATAGCAGGTGAAAACCTAACAGTAAATGATCGAAGATGCAAAGTCCCCACACAAAACTTAAAATAGAGGAATCTATCAGCCGGGAGCTCAATTGCATCCATGAACTCTTCCAGAAAGTAAGTATTTTTGAACTCTAGAAAGTTTAAAGTTAAGGCACCTACCTCCTTGGACCATCTACATCCCTTCAGTAGAGCTCCTTGAGCATAGACTTGGGAACCCCACATAACATTTCCAGATGTGCCCAAACAGATCTCCATGCCCAATTTCTTCGAAGCAGCACTTAATGAACCGCAACCACAGAATCTTGATGTCTTCGCAAAGTTTTAAGATTTCTTCCAATCCTGCCCAATACGATAATAAATCAATCCTCCTCAATACAAGAGAGATCTAAGGAAAGCCTTGCAAGGATGGTGGGCCGAGGACCGCCATGTTGGTGGTGGTGGTCTGACCGCCAACAGGCTGGTGGAGAAGACTGACAAATTATGACATTGGCGGTGATGGACACAGAATCCCGCCAAAGCACTGCAGGCACCACCAGTGTGGTCAGACCACCGCGGTTGATTGGAGCCACCATGAGTCTGCCACAGACCATGTTTCCGCCGGACCCATTATGAGGTTGCACACTGCAAAGATTTCCACTGCAGTTGGACCACTATGGAACAGCAGGTGGAACTAAACAGTATAAAATGAGACAATCACCTCAAAGAAGCCATACTCGTCCGGAGCCGACATGAAACCACAGCTAGACGTCATCCCGCTGCTCCTGCTCGCAGAAAGACAACAGAAACATCACCGACGAGGAAGACAACAACTGTAAGTACACACACTCACCTGTTACATTTGTAAAATGTATAAATTTGAACATGCCATAGGGAGGGGGGTCCGAGGGCTATTATCACGCGTAATAGTACAGTTACACACACACTCATATACAGCAACAAATACACCCCAACATATACACAGCACGCATACTGCAGCCAGCACACACACACACCAGACCTCAACAACACACAGTTACGCACAGCCACACAGGAGAGGCCCAGCCCCACAAATTAACATACAACATATGAACTCAGAACAACAATATCACAACTGCACAAATATAAACACATGTCAAACACTCACAACCAACGCTGGCCAGGGACTCCACCCACATACAACACAATATACAACCAACTGTGATGAAATGCACACCATCATAGAACCTAACAATCAACATACACATCACACACACAGTACACCAAACTTATTATTCCATGCACACTACACACAAACACAAACAGTCTAGACACACAAAGCCACACAGCACTACAACAAACACATATCAATACTGACACAACACACCACCATGACAACAACATTTCAGCTACATACACATACCCATCACACATAACACACCTTATCCCTGAGGGTAAAAGCACTGCACACAACCTCACAGACTATAAAGACAATACCAGAAGCATCAAGCAGCACTCACACACAAATACTGCCACACAACCAATGTCAGCCGGGAACAACTCAAACCTAGGAAAGGATATGCAGGTCAAATATGTAACCAGAAAACCAAAAACTGGTTGGTTTAATTTTTGGAAAATAATGGAATTAAATAAGATTGTCCAAGGCCGTAGGCCAGTCCACTGTCCTTAAAAACAGCAACAAAGGCACTAAATGGTGCCTGTACTTGACTCCTGACTGCCTTGAAACCTCCACAGGCAGGGGCATCAAGGGGGCAGGCAGGCACCTCAGGGTTCCCCAGGGGGCGGTGGGGGAGGAGGGATTGGGCTTAGGCTTGGGAGTTTTTTTTTGGAGGGGGTCAGATCATTTTGGGAGGGGTGGACTTTTTTTGGCAGGGGAGGGTCTGGGTCCTGGCTGTGGGGGTAAGGGACACCTTGAAGGTGGAAGGGATGGCCTTTGGGAGGGAAACAGTTCTTTTAGGGGTGTCACAGGGAGGATTTGGGAAAATGTAAATCTCGGAAAGGAAAACATTTTTTTAATACACAGGAACGGTCATCAGAAGGGGGTTTGGGTGTGGAGGGTGAGAGAATGGTTGTCTGACCTTTATGTGTGGATGTCTTGGGTGCATGTTTGTGGGAGGTGTGCTTGTGAGTGGTGGGTGTCTGTTGGATGGGTGAGTGAGGGTGTTTATGTGTTTTGGGCTGAGGAGTTGGAGGTGCTGGGGGAATCCATGGTGGGTGGATGGCTGTTGGGGTGGTGACTGCAGGTATGGTGGAAGTGCTGTATATAGGCGTGTCAGTGGTTGTGGTGTCTGTGTGTGTGGTGACTGGGGTGGATGTCTGAGGGTCTGCTGGGGTACTGTCTGCCGGTAGGATATGTGTGATGGCTGGATCACTAAATGTTGGTGTGGTGTCTGTGGCTGTGTCAGGTGTTGTGTCTGTGATGCTGGGAGTGATAGGGGTATCATGGCAGGTCATGACTGTTGCTGTGTCTGCAGGTGGATGTTGTCTGTGTGCGTGCTGGTGGTGTGTCTTGTGGTGCTTATGTTTGTCTGTGCTACCCTTGGATATTGAGGTGGATGCATGCCTGTCTGTGTGCTTTGGCTGGATCGGGGCACAGGAGGATTCAGACTGGGAAGAGGAAGGTGGAGGGGGGACAGTAGACCAGGGGTGACTGGCTGCGGTCATTGTGGAGGCCAGAGCCTGAAATGATCTCTGGAGGCCAGCCAGTGCACCGTGAATGCAAGCCATACATTCTTCATTTCACATACTTACAACCATAAACAATGGACATATGCAAACCTGTAACCACTCAGATTGTCGTACATTTCAATTTTAAGTTAAGGAGACAGAACACATGTCACACACACATGCACCAATAGTAATGTATCAGTGATTGAAAATACAGTGTGGACCAAGTCCTCTAGGTCATTGGTCTTCTGAAAACAAACTTTATCAGTCAGGTAAGGTACAAATAAGCTCAGACCTATGTCCCACACACAACCACAAGATGTCAAAAAGAGTGTACCTTACACATGGATTACTATACTGTGCAGAAAGATGACAATCAGACCTACCTAATCATGCAATTAGCCCATCAATAGGCCACTGACTGAGTGGGTGCATCACTACACACACATCAGACATGCAAGCCTCACATCTGTCTGTGTAGGATTCTCAGGGCCGAAGCACATGTGTTGCTAACATGACAGGTACACCTACCATGATGCAAGCCACAAGCCTAGGTACACTTACAATACTATTCATATGTGTACATGAACTACCATACCTGCACCACAGAGGTGTCATTGCCAACATTAGGTTTCCAAACAGCCAGGGCTCATTTGCCACATCCTTCATAGCAACAGCAAGTAGACATAACTAGTTCCAAAGTTGATTCATTACTGAACCTTTCAATTGACACATGATGTTGATACATATCTATCAAGAATGTAACTGTGAATAGGCTACCACTGGCTATGTGTCATGCATACAACAGTATGCCCAAGGACAATGTTGTGGGGCCACTTTCCACTAACAGAACATTAACAAGGTAGTAACATTCCTAGCCTCTGATACCACTATAAGTGTGCCCATGGAAATGTTGCAACACCTCAATGGTATACAACATACATGTTGCCTACTCTGACGAGACTTTACAAATGTCTATACACATCCCTTATTTACCAAGGGGGATTACCTTGTAACAGATGTGAAGATGTTAACCTTGTATGTCATGTGACATGTCAGATGGACATCACAGCCTCACATGCTACCGTCACTTATCAGAAAGCATTTGAAAACTAGGGATGACTTGAATATGTCAGACTCAATATTGCACATAGATAGCAATCTTAAGATATTCCAGAGGACAGAGGTCAAGGACCTACACACCTTACCACAATGGCATTGGGAGGATTGACCTGTTGGTGGGTATTAACAATTACCAAAGTAGAAAATGCTGTATAGTGGTACACATATGACACAGCTATATGTACACCATAATATACTATTATACTGAGGGGACAACACAGTTGAGTAACATGCCATTAAATACAGTTGTATGTGCACACCTGTGTACCTAAGATGGCTACGTTACATCACTGTGTACACAGGAGATCTGTGACACTTTGCACTTACCACATTGTCAGAGCCAACATTCTGTTCCCTCCTCAATCACCTGGTAAATGAACAAACATGGGTTAAGTCTATACTTACCCCCTTGTGGCTGCTGTGCTGCCTTCAAACACCCATCCAACTCAGGGCAGGTCACCGCCAAAATGCGGCCATTAGTGGGGTCATGGTCCGATGGGCACCACGTCCTTGTTGGGAGGACAGTCCCATCTTGTCCTCTGCAGTCTTTCAGGCCCAACGTCTCAGGTCCTCCCACCTCTTCTGACAGTGGGCTGTGGACACCCAGGGTCTGCACTTTCTTGGCAATTGAATGCCAAACCCCCTTCTTCTGATGAGCATTAACCTGCATGCATGACATAGATGAAAAAGTATGTAATGCCCACATGTACCATAGTGAACCAGGTAGGGTTACTGACTAGTTAGTACAACAAGCCAAACACTGACTGTATTTAACATCCCCTCCACTGACAGATGAGCATATGCAGTCAGGCCAGATGTGAGGTGGAAGCAGGCAGACAACATGCATCTCCAGCACCAGCTGTCATGTTATCACATATGACCAGACAGCAAACACATTTGCAAATATGGTATTTCAGGAAGAGTCTGGTATACCAACTCCACTAACCATGTGCAACAATCACAAGGTGGGTCAGGGAACATACATCAATACTCTCCACAATGTCTCAGGACTCAAATTCTGCCACCAAACATAAGTACATGACCAGGAACTCATCCCATTCTATTGCAACTTTGTCATCCTACAGACCTTAAGGACACAATCTAAAACATTGACCATCAGCCTTTGCTTAGTATAACAAAGTATTGTTGAGCTAATGAAATATTTGTGCACAGGTACACTTACCTGCTTCTCCGGCCCTCCATAGAGCTGTCCATACAATGGTAAGACCCACTGCACCAGCTTCTTCAGCTCCTCAGGGGAGAGGACAGGGGCCCTATCACCTGCAGGACGTGGCATGATTGCTCCCAGAGGCAGTACACAGCAGCTTAAGTCATGGAGGTCTTGCTGACAGCAGTATCAGGAGTCAAGTGAGAGATAAAGTATGAAATAGCGGTCATGTCCGCCACGTGAGAGACTGTCACCGCAGGCAGACATCGCCATTGGCCCAAGACCGCTAAAGGCGCAATGTGTTCCAATGGCAGTATCCATTGCAGTAGTATCCACCTACCGCCATGACGACTTCCACCGGCGGACGTAGGTAATTTCCTAAATAATTTCTAATACAGTAGGTCAGACAGCTGCCACTTTAAGGTTCTTAGGTGGTTGGAAAAGTTAAATTAAAGATGTGTCACAAGGTCAGAAACATGTCTACCCCATAGTTTTTGGTGCTGGCTTTGAGCAACCATGTATTTAAAATCCGTTTTAATAGAAATTTTGTAATATTCATGATATGTGAGTAATGTATCATTAGTGGCATAGTCTGCACCCTCATGGCAATTGGATAGATGGTATTTGTGCCTATTATATGTGAAACATGGTAAGAATGTCATTATCACAGACACATGCGTATCATGCGTGACAAGCGTATCCATTTCAAAGTAATAATTGCGGTAAGGGAATGACATTTAAAAAATAAGCCATTGTTTCCCTAAGTATGTTCTGTGTATCATGTTTTTATTATTTCATATGGCATGTTCAAGCTTCATGTGTGACATATGTATTTTCACACTTACAATGGACACAATGACTGATAGGCATACCTTCTTATATTCCTTCAGTTAGTTACCCAGGAATGAGAGGGGTCAGACAACCAGTGTACCATCCACTAGCAGACCTGCAGACCATGGGTATCGACATGTCATCCAGATCTACCTCCTGGATAGGCAGACAATCATGGATCTCTGACGTCAACTGTAGCCAGATCTGATGCCTGCCATTTGTAATCCCAATAGCATTCCACCCATTGTTCAAGTCATGTCAGTGCTGCACTTCCTGGCCTCAGGCTCCTTTCAGAATACCATGGCCATAACTGCAGGGATTTCACAGCCTATGTTCAGTTTGATCTTGAAGGATGTCCTCTCAGCATTGTTGAAATACCTGGACAGCTACATAAAGTTTCCACAACATGAAGATTTTTGCCCATGTGAAGGGTGATTTTTATGCTTTGGCACACATCTCACATGTGGTGGGAGCCATTGATGGTACCCATGTGGCATTGGTTCCCCTAAATGGCAATGAACAGGTGTATCGGAACAGGAAGAACTTCCAGCCTATAAATGACCAAGTATGTGCAAAGTACCCGGATTCAGTTCATGATGCCTTCATCATGCAGAACAGTAATATCCCACTGCTGATGACATGACAGTACACAGAGAGGGCCTGGCTGGTTGGCAAGTCATATAAGTGATGTGTGTCAGTATCTTATGTCTGCTGCCAAATGTAAGAATGTCTAAGATTTATGTTTGCACACATGTGACAATTCCTTACAGGCGATTCTGACTACCCAAACTGTCCCTGGTTGTTGACACCAGTGAGGTACCCAAACATGCCAGAGGAAGTTCACTTCAATGAGGCCCATGGAAGTGTTGTGGAGCAGACTTTTGGGCTTCTAAAGGCTACATTTAGTTGCATCGATAAGTGTGGTGGAGCCCTCCTCTAGTCACCCACCAAAGTGTTAAATCATTGTTGCCTGCTGCATGCTCCACAACCTCGCCCTGAGACGTCAGATCCCATATATACCAGATGAAAGGGAGCCAGCACTTCCAGCGGGTGAGAATGCAGAAATGCCAAGTGAGGATGACTGTGATGAGGATGAAGGAAGAGAC
Source organism: Pleurodeles waltl (assembly GCF_031143425.1). NCBI lineage: Eukaryota > Metazoa > Chordata > Amphibia > Caudata > Salamandridae > Pleurodeles > Pleurodeles waltl. Next base: position 604,960,470 of record NC_090449.1, read on the forward strand.
ATCCGGGCAGATCTCATAAATCAGTACTTCAACTGTCTGTAGGTATGTGTTCTGTAAAATACTTGACTTAGTGGTGTATCAGGGGGCTTAGAGACTTTTAAGAAGGGTCTTTGTATGACCATCAGACAGCTCAATAGTTGCTTAGCAGTACATAGCTCAGGTGTGCATGCAAGATTGTACATGGAGTTGTGACTATTGTGATGATCCCCTTTGTTAATGTTGGTCACACTGCACTATCAGTGTTACTATTGTATTTAGGGCATGTCTTTATAAGTCTTCATTACCACTACCTGCCTATACCTTTTGTATTAAATTTTTACTTTGGAGATTTCTTCACAAGATCATCCTTATCTGGTCAATTCTGAATTGTGTCTCAGGCAGCTGCGATTTGCAGGTCTTTTATGTGAAGTGAACAAGGATAGATCTAGGTACTGTACGGCATCATATTGGTGGTGTCTGAGTTCCATGCCCAGACTGTCAGGACAGTGGGTTGATAGTGTCCTGCTCCAAACAATAGACTTGTGTGCCATGTTACCTGGGTCCAGTTGTGTCATATGTGTGGTCTTGTGTCTCTGACACAAGTCATCCTGTGGAATCCATAACTTCAACATTCTCATTAGTTTGATAATGATACTATTTACCTTGTATGTAGCTGTCACTGTGTTTCCTCATTGCAGGCCACTGTGCATGTGTGTCAAAACTGACATAGGTGAGTAGCATGCCTACAGATACCTGACCATGGTAAGTGGAAGGTTCCATGACTGGGGACAGTTGTACTGACCTCTGTCTGTATTACGTGGTTGGGTCATTTGGGAGGTATGATATAAGTGTGTGATAAGACCTTAGCTGATGACACATTGAACCAACCTGTTTGCCTGTTTAGATAGACAACAACTGACATGCCCCTAACTTCATTAGTCTGTGGGATGCCTGTTATTCACACCTATGCTGAAGCATTAAATTGTGAAGCTGTACTGCACTTTTGTGGTATTTGGCTTGTTGTCAACCTATGTGCAGGAAAGTACAATAAATGGAAATATGAGTGTGTCCATTTGTATAATTGTACATATAACTGACCCACATTCAACAGTACTTGTGAGATGGGACTTAACAGGTTTGGTACGTATGTAAATATCATGTGTAAGCAACAAATTTCACAGGTAACTATTCAATATAGCTGTCAAATACTCTCAAACATGATATATGGTTTAGTGGTATTTATTTACAAGTGCACAGGAAAATTAAAGGAATTTGATCAAATCATAAAGTGCAAAAAGTGATGGTCTCAGTCATGGTGGATGTAATCATCAGGATAGCTGCTACAACATTTGGAGTCTCAATTCCAGTGTCCTTGCGCCAATGGAAAATGGAGAGTGTTTGTAAAATAGTCAACAGGTGTATCTGTGACACACAAGGGGAACCAATGAGTAGAGGATAACTTCCTGGCCATGGTTGAAGTCTTGGCATCTGCTCTTCCTGGATATTTTGGTGGATGTCCACATTTGCGGGGGGTTTCAACCTCAGAGGCTGGTGTGTCTGAGGCATGTCCTTCCCCATGCAGAGCCTCCATTCCACTGCCTGCCACCGATGTAGCAGGGGCTGATGTTACATGGCCAATAAAATGGGTCTGCTGTTGTGGACATAACCTACTTGGGGTGGTATTAATGTCTCTCAGCACCCCTGTTAGGGAGACAATGTTGGCACTGTGGGCCTCCCAGTTTTGCATGACTTCCTGTTGGTTGTCCTTCTGCACCTGCTTTATTTCCCCCATCATGGCCCATCATGCCTTGGGACTGTTGGTAGGCTCCTAAGACTTGGGAGATGGTGGTCCGGCCAGTTGTATCCCTAGGAGCCTCAATCCACTGGCCCACACCAACCCTCTCATGCACCCTACCCTACTTGCATCTGCCCTTGGCACAGTTTGCCCACTCCCACCGGTGCCAGGTCCCTCATTGTCAGGTTTTTGTACTGGTGACTCCAGTACCTGTTCTGGGGGGCACATGATGGTTGTAACTGTCCTTAGAACACAGGTTTGGGGGCAAATGGTTGCTTGGGATGTAGATGTAACAGGGCTGAGAGGAGTCAATGTAGGCAGGGTGAGGCTGACAGTTGTAGACTGACCAGGTGTCCCAGGTGGGCCAGAGTCCCCTCCTCAATGTCCTCACATCAAGGGGTGTTCTCCTCATGGAGGACTTCATCCAGGGGGAAGTTTCTGTCCCAGGTGTCCTCTCCATATTCACAATCGGTACGTGACCTGTTGAAGAAGTAGAACAGACTGTTACAGATTGTAATGCAACATGTGTTATCAAACTTTGACAGGTAGATGTGCTTTGAGACATGTGCAGAAAGGCTTTGCTTGATTCCCTGATATGACAGTGACACCTGCTTTCAAATCTGGGGTACAGGTATAGCTATGTGGGATATAGGGAATTATTATGTCATACACCTTGGTACAGGATATCAGACTAGCTTGGCAGTTGGACGTCTGTTGATAGACTCATATCTTGTCTGCCGTGAGGCTTTATATTGTTTATGTAACCTCCCAGTTAGCAGTAGTTCAGTATCGAGTGACCAGACAGCTGCAGAATGTTAAGTGGAAACTGACCTGTCCATCAGCTTATGAGTAACCATGCTACCTAGCCATATAAATCAGGTTACACCTAGTACAGCAAACTGCAGACATGTGTGTTCCTCCCAGGTGAGTATCTTTCAATGGGTGATGGGAGGTAAAAGGCCATTTTAGCAGAGGACACAGCTGTAGCTGTGTGTTGGTGGCATTGTTTTGGCAGATGCCAATAGCTTTGCTGTCATTGCCCTAGACTGTAAACTGTGGATCATTCAGGTGGGTTTAGTTGATTGAGTAGTTGACATACAAGGCTATTTTCATTATGGTACACTGTTCTGGTTTTCTTAATGTTAAAATAGAGGCCGATGGGAGTTGTAGTGCTGTCAGTTCCGGTACTACCCATGCCATAAACAGACATTGTGCCCCCAGGTGAGTTTAGTTAACATGTGGTATGACAGAGAGGGTATTTGGACAGTTGGACACAGGGGTGGTGTGTTGGCTGTTAAGGTGTCAAAAGGTGAGCATGCAAGACAGAACTTTAGGGCGGCATTTCAGTGTTGTGAATCAGCAGACTCCACTCTCCCAGGTATTCCTGTCAAGCCCTCAGGATTCAGGATGTCCAAGACCTTCTCTTCTCATGATCTGAACATTGGGGGAGGAGGTAGGGGTCCACCGCCAGTCTTGAGGACCGCCAGCTGGTGTCTGACGGCCATGGAACATACCTTCCCCCGAGGTCGTTCTACCACTTCCTGATGTCCTCCTTTGTGCTTGGGTAGCTGCTTACAGAATTCACCCTGTCAACTATTTTATGCCACATCTCAATTTACCTGGCAATAGACGTTTGTTGGACATGGGCTCCAAATAGATATAGCTCTACTCTGATGATTGCGTCCACCATGACCCTCAACTCATCTGCGGTGAAGCGGGGATGTTTTTGTGGGACATGGTAATGGTGGACGACACAAAAAGGTAAAACAAATACTGGTGATGAGGTGTGGGTGCTGCGTTGTGAGTGGGTGACAAGTAGTGTCTGATGAGTGGTGAAAAAATTGTGTGATATATATGATGTGCAGGTCTGAGATGAGTGCTATTTGGAGTTGTTATGGCACTGCTATTGGTTTTCCGCCATGGAAGAATCGCTATCATGATTTGTATGTTATAGGGTGAGCCTGACAGTTGTAGAATGAGCAGGATTTTTGACAGGGTGGTTGTGCTGGTGGTGGATCCTCCTCTTTCCAGCCCTCCAGAGTCCTGGTGATGTCAGAATTTTGGCTGGGTTTAGGAGTACCTGCCTGTGTAACTCGTAATATGGCGGTCTGTGTGACCCCCAGTATGGCGGTCACCACAACAGCGGTCGTGCCAAAAGACCACCAAACTCGTAATGAGGCCCTAAGTCTTACTCTAGAAACAAGAAGTCGTATGCCAAGATCTAATCTAAGTGGCACTAGTGGGGTACCAACAGGGAGGTTAGTAAGGGATCAAAGAAAACGATTTTCAGTTGTTTCTGAAACATTGATGTTATTGTTCCCCAGTGTTCCCCACCATACAAGCACTGGATTGGATCTTGCCATCTGGCAGGGGTTCAAGACCATGTATTTGGTTTTACTAGGGTTAATCTCCAATCCTCTCTGCCTGCAGAAGGCACCAAACTGGTCCAACAAATTTTGAATGGCCATTGGTGATTTCGAGACCAGTAAGGTGTCGCCCGCAAACAGGAGAAAATACTTTGCTGCAGAAAAATTTATTATCGGTACTTTACATATATCATGGTGTGGAATATCAAAGTTAAAAATATCATTTTTAGTGTTGTTTACAAAAATATTGATGTAGTAAATATCGTTAGATATCATATTGTTTTTATTGTTCAATAGTATGTCATGTATTGAATTCTTTTCAAGTCTAGGGGCCAGATTACGAGTTTGGTGGCCCGTGACTGCCATGTTGGCGGTGGCGGTCCGAGCGCCAACAGTCTGGTGGGGCGGTCCACCATATTATGAGATTGGTGGCATAGGAAACAGAAGACTGCCAGCGGTCCGCCGCCACCTCCAGGAAGCACAGACAGCCGTGGTCTTCTGGAGCAACAAACAGGCCGGGGGAGACCATGTTTCTGCCAGACCTATTCCGAGATTGTACACTGCCACTGTGACCACTGCCGATCCAACTATCACAGAGCACCAGGCGGAAACAAGCAGTATAATGGGAGACACTCACCTGCACACTGCAATACACGTCCGGAGCCGCCATGGAGCCATCCCTCAACATCATGCCTCAGCTCCTGCTTCGCTGAAAGACAATGAAATCATCACCAACATGGATGACTACAACCGTAAGCACATACACCTACCTGTATTTTTTTCATTTTTATTAAACTCATACCGCTAGCAAAAACATCCTCGGGGGTGGACGCAAAAGCCAGTACCTACACCTGTCATTCATGACACACACCCACATACTGCAACACAGACACCCACACCTTCACAACATGCACACTTCAGCCAGCACACACACACACACACATGGCAATAACACACATACGCATAGCTACACAACTCTTGATCAGGGACACCGAAGACCACACAACATACACAGAAACAGCAACAACAACACAACTAATGAACATATACAAATACATTCCACACACTCACACACAACACTGGCCAGAGACTGGCCACACATACAACACACATATACATCTATCTGCGGTGGCACACGCACAACATCAACATTAAACAACATTGCAATCGACGGACACCTCACACACACACACAGCACAATGCATCAACAACACCATGCACAATACACTCAGAGACAAATAGGCCAGACAGGGTCTGTGGACAGGTGGACACTGAGCTTTTGAATGGGGTGACACTGTAGGTGGGTAAAGGTGAGCAGTGGGCATGCACAACAATACATTTGGGGAACACATTTTGTAGTTGTGACATACCTCACTCCACTCCCCCAGGTATTCCTGTCAAGCCCTCAGGATGCACAATGGTCAAGAACTTCTCCTCCCATGATGGTAACTGTGGGGGGAGAGGAGGGGGACCACCACCAGTCTTGTGAATTGCCAGCTGGTGCCTGGTGGCCATGGAACATACCTTCCCCTAGAGGTCATCTTCCTGGTGTTGTCCCTTGTGCACGGATAGCTACCTACAGAATTCACTCTGTTGACTATTCTTTGCCACATTTCCATTTTCTAAGTGAGTGTAGTCTGCTGGACCTGGGCTGCAAATATATTTTGCTCTACTCTAATGATTTCATCCACCATGATCCTTAAATCCTTCTCGGTGAATCGTGGGTGTTTTTGTGGTGACGTGGTGTAAAAAAAGTGTGTGAATGGGAATAAACAATAAATCAGTAGGTGCTATGCGATGAGTGGGTGGCATGCAGTGAAGTGTGTGATAGTGTGGAAATATGTGTTTGGGGTGCAGTGCTGAGGTGGGATATGTGGCTTATGTGCGATGGAGTGGTGCCTATCCTATATTTTGCACTACTGTTGTTGTGTTCTGCGTTGTGGAGGCAAAGGATTGAGATGTATGCAAGAGTGTGTTGTATAGTGTGGTTAGTGGGTGTGTCGAGTGTGTGTATGTGTGTCAGCTGAGTTGTTTTCAAATCTATCCAATGTGGTGTATTCTATTACTGTGAGGACCGTCAACCGCCACGGTTCTCACCGCCATTGTAATAGGTCCGGTGTTTAGTTGACAGGCTGGTGGACCTGGTGGTAAACGGACCACCTCTTTCCCCCCCTCCAGGGTCCTGACGGAGTCAGGATTTTGGCAGTCTTTTCGCACGCTTGGCAGGTAACTTGTACTATGGCAGCACCAACATGGCATTTTTTTGGCGCCTGCCGCTGTGGTGGTATTGCAATCAGACCGCCAAACTCATAATCAGCTGCTATGTGTTTATAATTTAATTTATGTTTTAATTTTAATATTTTTTTATTTATTGAATTGTTTACATTTATATTTCTAATTGTTTTGATGTGTTTTTTTAATAATGATTTATTTTCCAGTAGCAGGATGTTGGTTTAATACTGGATACGGGTGGGGAGATTTTAAAATATATAATTTAATTTTTATATTAAAGTTGATAATTTTGAGATATGCAAATTATTTTTGTAATATAAGATATTTTATTATATTACATTGTAATTTATTTATATATTTCACATTGAATAAGATATATTTTAATGTTATTTTTAGAAAATAAGCATGTTATTGTTTTTAGAAATGTAAAGTGCTTTTTATAATTTTTTCAAAGTACTATATTTAGAGTTATTTAGATGTTTATATTAAAAATATGCTAATTTTTAAATGAATTTGTGATCATTGTATAAAATATTTAAATTTTAGGAAATGGTTAGAAAAAATTGACTCTTTTTTAAATAGTGATTGAATATAAAAAAATATATATATTTTTATTTTAATGCAATTTATTAAGGAAATGTGCTTATTTGCAAAAAATGTAATTCTAACTTTATTAGATTTACACATGGTAGATAACATTAATTAAAATTTTGAAAAATATTAAATCAAACAAAATTTATTTTTTTATTCATATTTATATGTAAATGTTAGTAGTTTAAAATAGTGTATTTTCATATTATTATTTTTAGAATATAAGTAGTGTTATAATTTGTTCGATTAATGGTGTACTTTGCATTTTAAAAATATAATTTTCTAAATGAAAAGTTTTTTCTAACTGGATTAAAAAAATTAAGTTTTTAGTTTTTTTAAAGCTTCCTCAAGTTGGTTTAGATTGGATAGGGAATAGTACATATGACCCCTTAGTGTCAAACATCTTCCTCAAGTTGGTGTAGCTTGGAGTGGGAATACTAAATATCACCCCTTTAGTGTCCAACACCCTCCACAAGCTGGAGCCGTCCCTTGAAAGAACGCATGCAGGAACATATTAGGGCCATCAGAAACCAGAACCAACTCTACCCTCTTGCTACACATTTTAATCAGAAGCATGGTGAGGGTGACATTCGTAATATAAAATTCTTTGGCATTTCACATGTCGCCGCAGCACCAAGGTTTGGCAATAGGACTCTGGACCTACGCAAATGCGAAGCCAGATGGATCCTGAAACTTAGAGCGGTGGAAATGGGCCTTAATGTGGACAAGGAATCATATGTCTTTCTTAACTGACATGACCATGACTACTTAGATATTTTAGATATTTGTGACTCGTGTATTATGGTCCCTCTCCTGATTTCTGTCTATCTAGCCTCTTTACATCTGGTTGGCTAGTAATACGTGTAAAACAGTATACCTGTTTGTTACCCAAATGTCTGTCAATCACAAGATATACTATGTATTAGCTACAATGATGGACCCCCCGTTTTTTGATTGTTAACTTTACTCCAAATGCACATCACAAATTACCGTGTATTATGTACTATATATGTTTTTTATCTCACTTGTTACTGCTTCTCCTCTCTGTTTCTCCTTTTTTCCCTCTCTTCCTCCTCTTATTTTTATTTTTTATTTTTATTATTATTCATTTTGTATTTCCTTCATGCTCTCATATTCGCTAAATACAATAGAACAGTGGTCCGGTTTGGGAACCTGGGCCTCTCCTTTTTTCTCCATTCCTTTATTTTTTTTCTTTAATGATTCAGACTCTATGTATGCGCACTATTACCGTCTAGCTACTGAGTGCGTTTTGTATTGGCTTTCATCTGACTTTAGTATGGTATATAGAACATGGCTCCCACTGTTTACCGATTTCTTCTATACCCGTTTGTTGGTTTGGACTTCTTAGTCCTTTCACAGTTTCGGTGCCCACTTTAGTCACGTGGGTCTTTGCTACATATGATTTAAGCAGACTCACAATGTTACCGCTAGCTTCAGATACAAAGACGCCGTCACACGGCCAGACTGTAGTTTCTTGACTTACGGTGAGCTGGATACTCATTCCCTTTTTTTTTTTTGTAACAGGCGAGGGATTGGCATACTTTGTGTTGCGCGACTTATTGTATCGCCGCTGCTGCATATCAGCGTCTCTTCGTTCCGTTGTTTTACGAAGAGGTTTTTGGGATGCGTTTACACCGCCTATTAATACACTGATTAGAACTCACCAGTCCGCACATCTTTCTAGTATTTCCTTTGGACAACAGGTGCGGATTTAGCTGTGCGCTAAAGAACAACACACGATAACCGCCTCTGGAGTGCTCCATTATGATTAATTGGGCTTAGATGCCCACACGTGGGTGTTTGGTTTCGTTATAACTACCTTCCAGTGTAGCTACCGCCTGGGGCTGGCTGTTTTGGGGCACATGTATTTTTTCACATTTCCAACCATTCCGGTGATTTTTAATACCAATTTAACTCCCGTGCCTTAAAATAGAATATTGACAATTTATTGGAATAACTATAACGGACGTTTTGTTCTACTTATTACCCCCGTTCTTATGGCTTAACTTACTGTTTCCTTAGACACATACGTGTTGGACTTACCAGGGTTCTTTTTTGATGGACTGCTTCGCATGACCTCTGGACTATATATGAGGTATTTTACTGGTTTAACTTCACTGGTTATTTCGTTATCTTCTTGCTGGAATTTTTGGCGACTATAGTTGGTCTATACTTGTATAAAACCCCCCTTTTTTTATCCGTATACCTTTTTCTTTAGACTATTTATCTGTGTCTCTGACGTTTTACTATCGCTGAGACGCATCTGACTTTACGGGTATGGAACCTTCCCGTCATTTTCGGGTAGGATTAGAGAACTGCTTGTTCTGCACATTTTGTCTTGTTTTTTAAGTCCTCATTCGCTGAGCACCTACCTCTTATTAATATCATATGTGGGCTCCCTTTTTCACATATCTCCCTTTGTTTTTGGGCATTGGGTCAGTCTTACTTTTTCTTAACCTATCTGCGTATCTGGGCTTTTAGCTATACACTGTTCTTCTGTTTCTTTTGGAAACTTCTTAGCCATGTCCTTAGAAATATGTATTGGTTTCTCTTAGCTTCCTTTGAAGCTGTTATCTTCTTTGCACAGTTTGTTATATACCATATCACTTCGTGTGTCACTCAGAATCATGTAATGTAGTGATTTGTTACGCCTTATTAAATACACATGTATATGTTTTGTTTACAGCCTTGAAAAAGTCACTGGTGTGACGAAACACGTGTTGGCTGTTTTTTGTTATAGAAAAATTATTCCCTGTTATATGGAACACCAGCTCGTTCAGAATAAATGAACTCTTCTATGGAGACAAGATATGAACACCGATGTGCTCGATTGTTCTATTCATTTCTATCCTTCAATGACTATGTTGTTTTGACTCTCATCTGTCTTACATTGTATACTGTGTGCTGTGATCTCTGTTTGTATAATACTATGTGTGTGATTTGATCACACTTTATTGTTGCCCAAGGGTAGTAGGGCATATGATCACGTGCACCATTTCCTGCTCATCAGACTATACAACATTTATGTACGAATCCTTCTGAGTGCGGCCATCTCTCACCCTTACTACCCGATATAGCTATTTACCCTCCACAAGCTGGTTTAATGTGGAGTGGGAATAGTTAGTGTCATCCCTTTAGTGTCTAACACCTTCCCCAAGTTGGTTTAGTGTGGAGTGGGAATAGTAAATGTCACCCCTTTAGTGTTCAACACCTTCCCCGGTATGGTTAAATTGGAGTGCTAATAGTAAATGTCAGCCCTTTAGTGTCAACCACCTTCCCCAATATGGTCAGGCTAGAGTGGGAGTAGTAGCTGTCAACCTTTTAGTGTCCATCACCTTCCCCAAGTTGGTTTTGATTGGATTGGGAATAATAAATGTCACCCATTTGGTGCCAAATACCTTCCCAAAGTTGGTTTATGTTGGAATGAGATTAGTAAATAACACCCTTTTAGTGTTCCACATCTTTCCCAAGTTGGTTTAAATTGGAGTGGGAATAGTGAATGTCACCCTTTTAATTGTCTACATGTTCCCCAAGTTAGCGGTTGAAGTGGTAAATACAACCCCTTCAGTGTTCAACACCTTCCCCAAGTTGGTTTAGTTTGGAGTGGGAATAGTAAATGTCACACTTTAGTGCTCTACACCTTCCTCATTATGTGTAAAATGGAGTGTCCAACACCTTCCCCAATATGGTTAGGCTGGAATTGGAATAGTCATTGTCATCCTTTTAGTGTCCAACACCTTCCCCAAGTTGGTTTATGTCAGGCTAGGAATAGTAAATGTCACCAATTTAGTGGCCAACACCTTCTATGAGTTGGTTTAGTTTGGAGTAGGAATGGTAAATGTCACCCCTTTAGTGCCACTACCTTCGCAAATATGGTTACGCTGGGGTGGGAATAGTATATTTTCACCATTTTGGTGTCCAACACCTTCCCCAAGTTAGTTTAGTTTGGAGTGGGAATATTAGATGTCACCCCTTTTTTGTCAAACACCTTCTATGATTTGGTTTAGTTCAGAGTCAAAATAGTAAATGTCACCACTTTGGTACCCAACGCCTTCCCCAACATGGTTAGGCCAGATTGGGAATAGTAAATATCACCCTTTTAAGGTCTAACACCGTCCCCAAGATGGTTTAGTTTGGAGTGGGAATATTACATGTCACACCTTTAGTGTCCAGCACCTTCTATGAGTTGGTTAGTTTGGAGCTGGCATAGTAAATGTCACCCCTTTAGTGTCCAATACCTTCCCCAAGTTGGTTTAGTTTGGAGTGGGAATAGTAAAGGTCACCCCTTTGGTGTCCAAAAACTTCCACAAGTTGGTTTAGTTTGGAGTGGGAATAGTTAATGCCACCCCTTTAGTGTTCAACACCTTCCCTAATATGGTTAAATTGGAGTGGGAGTAGTAAATGTCACCCTTTTAGTGTCCAACACCTTCTCCAAGTTGGTTAGGCTTGAGTGGGAAGAGTAAATGTCACCCTTTTTAGTGTCCAGCACCTTCCCCAAGTTGGTATATATGTTTGAGTCTGAATAGGAAATGGCACCCTTTTAGTCTGCAACACATTACTTAGTGGGGTTAAGTTAGAGTGAGAATAGCAAAAGTCACCTTTTTAGTGTATAAGATTTTCCCAACATTGAGGGCCTCATTACGACTTTGGCAGAGGGGATTACTCATTCACAAATGTGATCGATATCCCGTCCGCCATATTAAAAGTTCCATTATAGCCTACGGAACTTGTAACACGGCAGACCGGATATCTGTCACGTACGTGGTGGAGTAATTCCCTCTGCCAAACTCATAATGAGGCCTTTAGTATACTAAAAAAAAGTCACACATATATTTGAATTTTGTTTTTTGACAATTTTAATGTATTATACAGTTGTACATTTTGTTAAATATATTCTTTAAATAAAAGGAATAATAATTATAAAGCCAATTACATCAAATATTTGTAATTTGTAAGAAAAAAAAGAAATCACCTTTTATAAATATTTGTAGAATGATAATTTTCACATGCAATTTATATTGAATATCATTTTTAATCATTTTTAAACATTTTTAAATGCATTTTTTAAACATTATATAAAATATTTTTCACTTGCACATGTTAAAAATTGCATACATTTTTTACAAACATTTAATATATACTTTATACATTTTTTTAATGTTTTACAATATTTGTTTTACATATTTAACATTTTTAATACTTTTCTTATATTTTTCTTATATTTATTAAACATTTCTAATATATTTCTCATTGATTTCTGTGGGGTGTTAATCTTTTTTTTTAGTTTCATTTGGTGGCCATTTATTTTACTGCTACCTTCTATTTTACATTCTATTGATATTGTTTTGGTCTTTTCTCCAGGTACCAAGTCGCAGTTAGGTGCTGCTGTTTGTCAGAACAGATAAGTCCTTTTCAAAGGATTGTTAGGAGTTTTGAAGGGGCAGGGGATCTAAATAGGATGTTTAAAAGTTGGGAGTTTACAGGATATTTATATGTGTTTTTATTAGTGTGTTGCTCTATTTTGTCATATCCCGTCTTTCTTACATTGTATTACTAATGTATGATAATGTTCTGTTGAAATATGTAATGTCACTTATGGTTTGATGATTAAATGTAATGTATGTGTTTGTTTGGGACTGCTAAGTATTGAACTGGTGGTGTTTAATTTTTCTTTTAAGGGTTTTTATCTGCAAACGATATCAATGGGAATTTGGAGTTTACCATTTTGTTAAAGGAAATCAATTTTGGTTTATTATAAACCAATTGTTTTTACTTCAATTTCCTTTTTTTCTGGTGTCCTGAAGTGGTTCTTTTTTTTAAACACTTTTTTGGTTTTTTTATGAAATCTACACCCTTTGGATTAGTTTGGCCGGATTTCGAAAGAACTGTTTATACTTTAGCATTTTTTCTTTATTTGGAATTGTTTTCTCCATTTTTTTATGGATTATTAATATTTGTTACATGGAGTTGGAGATAGATCCCCAAAAATCAACAAAAGTGTACCACAATGACTACACGTCAGAGACCAAATAAGACCTTTCTTAAAGACCTTCATCCATGTATTCACCCCAAACTGTATATGTTAGCTCCTTTGGGGTGATACCATGGGTAGCATCATCATGGGGTCTTGTTCACTTGGGTGTTCCATTCTCCAAGTGAACTCCTCCTCCAACCAGGAGGAAAACCATCAAAGTAGAGCCAGTGGTGATATGTGGTGTAAAACTACCTTCTATCCTGAAGGAAAAGCATTTATTAACAAAAAAAATAAAAATGAAAGGGATAAGACTGAAAACAGAGTGATGTCGTGAGGACAAATTATTAATCCTGCACATCTATTAACTTAGTCAAAATGTTTCAGCCATAAGTGGCCCCTATGGGTCAGTGACTTTCGCCAGGACCATGAAAAGTGCATTACCCACTATTTGAAGGTCATATCAGTAAGGAACGACCGTATAAGCTACAATGGCTATGCCAGACCCAGGACCTCCTCACCTTCAGGAGACTCCTCAAGACATGGCTCTTCGAACGCTAGCAGCACCCCCCCCTACCTCCCCCCCAATGCCTCGAAACCCTGTCGGGTACATAGCGCGCTTTATAAATTCTTGATTGATTGATTGAATGGCTCTATAGACATCATAGTTTTCTGAAGGCACTAACTTGTGGCCTAAAAAAGGAAGAGAAAAGAAGGAATCAGACGAAAAATTTGTTATCAGGCAGGAAAGCTTTCCTTCCCCTCTATATAATACACTCCTTAATTCCTCATGTGCATGCTACAGGAAGCAAACATAAATCCTGTATGTTCACATCCAGCAATATCCTATATAACTTAAATAAACTATCCACTGCTAACATAATAGAAATCACACAAAAATCTAAAAATGAGGGCATATGCATACCTAATTTGGGAGGTGAGGTATCAATTCAAGGAGCAATCATCTCCATCTAAACAAAAAGATAATATGCAGAACAAACCTATAACGACCAAATATGGAAGACTAGAAAAGAAGGTCAACAGGAAGATTTTTACATAAAAAAAAAGCAGTGCCAGTTCTATGAGCCTGAGGATTTCTCACATTGAAAAGTGTCAAGCCGATCATTGCAATGCTCCATGTAACTCCCGTACCGACTGCAAGAAAGATGACGGGGAATGGAAGTTTATGTACTGGTAGAGTAAATCCTAATTATAAGCAATTGAAAACTGGTGTGCTGTCTGTACCACTTGCGCCAAATTAAATAGACTCAAATGTGCATCTCACAAATAATGACATCGATAATCTGGAAATGGCCTCCAATATATGAAATGAAATTATTAAAAAATCAAAAAGTAAAAGTAACTGATAACCCGACTTACAGAAATAAAAAAGTTTCCAATTATTATGTCATAAAAATGACATACATTTTACAAAATAGCATTTGTGGGAAAGGATATATCACTGGCAGCAGAACCACTCCATGTATGTTTAGAAAAGAGACTAAAGGCCTGATTATGAGTTGGGCGGTTAAACAGCCACTACTCCAATAGAGTGGTGTTGAACCCGCTGTCAAGGTGGAGGCCTCACCCCTGTCATATTCCAAGGTTTCCACGGGCTGACCGGCAGAAACATCATATTACAAGGTTTTTGCCAGTCAAGCCGGTGGAAACAGTGCGGCGGCAATGGCGTCACACACAGCTCCCTGGGAATGCGCACTGTCTGCCAAAGCAGACAGTGAGCATTCAGAGGGTGCTGGCAGTGGGGCCCCTGAACTGCCCACAACATGATTGTGGGCAGTACTGCGGCCCCCCTGCAGCCCAGCACTGCCCATTCACCAGTCTTTTTAGAAAGCAAAGTCGTGATAAGCACGGCAATGTCAATCGTTACCACCGTGATTGACCACGACTTTGAACACCACCAACCTGTCAGGATCCCTGATCCCAGCTGAGGCGGCAGTCTCCTGGCGGTCCAACCACCAGGATCGTAATCCGGTGATCGGACCGCCAGGATTATGGCAGCCTGACTACCACCGCAAGTTTGGCAGTCCGTGGATGAGGACCTATATGCTATACAATGATGTTGAGGGATTGAAGACCCCTGGAGTTAATGGAAATAAAAAACAGATTTCCAAAATATGGGAGAAGGTTCTAAGAGTTATAAAATGGTGATAGCTAATGGGCTGACCTCCAAAAAGGAATTACAGAATATATCAATATTATATTGACATAAATTCTCTTAAATATCATTAAAGAAGAACATTTAGTGATGGCAACAGAATCGCACAGTGAGTGTTTGAAAGAAGAGACTAAGGGCCTCATTATCACATTAGTGGTCTAAGGACAGCCAATGCTGCAGTGGCACTCAGACCCCCGCACTCCAGGCAGTCCCATATTACCATGGTCAAAATACGCATAGGTGAACATCGTATGATGAAGACAGAAGCTACTTGTGCAAGGAGGGTTATGTTACAGGTACACAGTGTCCAGCTCAAGATCACAACCATTACACACCAACACATTACTACAAGTGTCTGGTTAACCAAAAAAGTTAATTCTAGTGACCATTACATAGGCTGTCAATATGTAGGGACTTTTAGAAACAAAAATGTGTGACTCATACCCGGTCAAAGTACATATTTAAGGATACAGACTCCCAGACCACTAAAGGAAGGGATTTGTCAGACATTGTTTTGTAGAATAGACAAACATTAAAGTGGTTAACGTCAGCAGCTTTAGCCTTATCGCATCCTACACCAAAGTAATCGAACATCACATTATCCAAGATACAGACAGATGGCAGTACAAAGGTCCCTGATCACAGATCCATCATAACTCATTGCTCATGCATCTGGTGAAATGACATAAACATATGTCAGTGTTGTGGGACAGTCACTGTGACCTGCTATGATGACACACATCTACATCTATATACAGGTCAGAGAACAAAAGAGTGTTTAGCCAATATGAAGGCAAAATGACCATGTGGGTCAACAAGCAAATGAAATTTACTCACCTGGGGGGAGAACATTTGTCAGAAATAGGGAGTAGTGAAAGTGATCTGATGGCAATTCCCAGGAGGCACTGTTTCACTAACTCCAAACACCAGCACAGTGGTCCCTTGTCCAAAGACCCGTGTTTGTCAACTCACAAATGTAGTTTGCTCACCTGAGGGGATAACATTTGTCAGGTATTGGGGAGTAGTGAGAGTGACCTGACTGCAACTCCCAGGAGACACTATTTCACTAACTCCAAACAACAGTCCAGTGTTCAGTTCTCCAAATACCCTTCTTTATGAACTCAGAAATGAAGTGTACTCACCTGTGGGGATGACAATTATCAAGTGTATGAAGTACAGGGAGTGACATGACTGCTACTGCTCGGAG
Source organism: Pleurodeles waltl (assembly GCF_031143425.1). Taxonomy (NCBI): domain Eukaryota; kingdom Metazoa; phylum Chordata; class Amphibia; order Caudata; family Salamandridae; genus Pleurodeles; species Pleurodeles waltl. The sequence continues at coordinate 604,976,808 of NC_090449.1, forward strand.
GATATGTCTCTCCAACTCCAAACACAAGCCCAGTGTTCTCATACCCAAATACCCCTGTGTCTTAACTCCCAAATGAAGTTTACTTATCTGGGAGGGTAATATTTGTTTGATACGTGTGGACTAGAGGGAGTGACCGAAATACAAAACCCATAATGCCCTGTGTCCCTAACTCCAAACACAAAAACTATGTTTACTTTCCCAATTCCATCTATTTATGAAATCTCAATTGATGTTCACTCACCAGGGAGGATACCTTCTGACAAGTGTGTGTAGTATGGAAAGAGACATGATTGCAATTCCTAGGAAGCACAGTTTCAGTAACTACAAACACCAGAACAGTGGTCACTTGTCCAAATACCCTTGCCTGCCAACTCTCTATTGAAGTTAACTCACCTGGGAGGGACCAAGATGCAGATCATTCTCAACTCTGAGATGTGTCTGTCTATCTAGCTCCATTTTGACCTGCTAACCCAAGATGAAACTATTGAGGACAGGAATGACACCTTCCACAGCGTGCAAAACAATGATCCCAAAGGCCTCAAGATGCATCACCAGAATGGTATTGGCAGCAGACACATTCACAATGCACTGATCACATGTGACTTCAATCACATATACAACAAAGCCCTGGGTCTGCCTGCATAACAATCAATTAGGCCTCAAAATGACCAAAGCCATATCTTGCCTAGCCACTGTCTTGCCTGCTCTGGTGGCAAGATGGCATTCTCAGGCCATCCTCCCAAGGGCTAATGATCCTCACATGTCAGCAGCTGCTTGACTTAATTGGAATTGGCATGCTTCACAAATGTCAGGTCAGTACAACCAATATCATGGGTACCTTGTGAAATGTCACTGTAAACTTTTTGAGGTAGATGTCACAATACAACCAGTAACAATTTTATGCTTCACATCAACGGGTCAAGCTGCCACTGGCTACACAGAGCCCACAGAACAGACTGCCACTACCCCATGGATAAAGCCTTCAGTCACAATAATACTCCTGGACGTAGAGGACAGTTCTGGCCCATCTGGGCAACTTGGTCTGACACCAATAGTGGGTCTCACTGTGGCCACTACATCACCTCGCAACCCGAGTGCCTCCACACCACAGGCAGCCATTCGCCCCAACCTGTGTCCTTAGGACAGTGTCAACTATCTTGAGCCCCCAGTCCAGGATCCTGAGTCGTAGCATAACACCTCTGACAATGATGGCCCTGAAACCAGTGGGAGGGGGCACCCTGTGGCAAGGGCACAGGGCAATAGGGGTAGGGTGCGTGGGAGGGATGCTGTCTACCAGTGTGGTGAGGCCACTGGGGATGCTCCTGGCCAGGTCACCATCAGCCACATCTTGGGGGTCTATCAGGAGTACCAAGGTACTTGCAGAACTCTGGGAAATGAAGCAGGGGCAGAGGGACTTTCATTGTGAAATGCATAAACAGGGGGAGGCTCACAATACCAACATAGCCTCCCTAACAGGGGTGCTGAGGGACATTCATACCACCCAAACAGGGCTTTTCAACATCAGTCTACCCCTTCCTTTGGCTCATCAATACCAGGCACATCTACATTGGTGCCAATCACTGGAAGGGAGACCCTATCAGAGGAAGAACCTACCCCATACACCCCAGACACCCCTGCCTCTGTAGCAGCAGCTCCCCCCATGCAAGCAGGGACATCCAGCAGAGGATCCATTATTTGTGGATGACTTGACACATACCACTGCCAGCAAGTGACCTCTTCCCAAAGGACCTCATTTGTGTGCCACACATTCACTCTGTTGACTGTTCTTCAACCACCTTCCATTTCGAATGGGAAGAGTACACCGGTCTTTGGACTTCCAATGGTGTGGCATCTACTTCAATGATTTTATCGACCACGACTGAATCCTTCACTTTTTATTTCATGCACAAATTTTCAATACATCCACCCATTACTAAGTCATTGTCTGATTGCTTCTGTTCCACATTTTGCTATAAAAGAGATGTAAGACCATGTGAAGCAAATGAGGAGGACACAAGATACTAATGCAAGGAGGGATATGTTACAAGAACAATGTCTTGCTAAGTATTACTACCAACACACACAAACACACTGTTACAACTGTGTGGTCACACCAAACATCTTATTTCATAGTACAGCACATAGGCTATTGAAATGTCTTAACTGTTATATCCAAGAATGGTTGACTCATTGTGTCAAAGTACACATGCCAAGAAACAGCACCCATACCACGGAAGGAAGGGCCTTGTCAGACATTGTTCTGTAGAATAGGCAAACAAAAAATTGAATGGTGTCACCAGCCTGGACCTTATTACATACAACACCAAAGAAATCCAACATCACAGCAACCAACGTACAGACAGGGGGCAGTACAGCAGTCCCTGATCACAGGCCTATTATTATCCAATGACCATGCATCTGATGGTATGACACAAACATATGTCAGTGTTGTGGCTCGGACACTGTGGCCTGTGATGATGAAACACATCTACAGCAACATACAGGTTATACAAGAATATTGTGTGGCCTATGTGAAGGGTGAATGCCTTGCCTGCAATTGATGATAACATATTTCATGCCCACGTGATCACACACAATGCAATTGGCACAACATAGCACCACTGCCATCCTCACTTGGCATTTAAGGAGTCATACCCAGTGGCACTGCAGGCTGCCTTTCTTCCGGGATGTACTTAATATTCCTCCTCAGGGCGAGTTTGTGGAGCATGTGGCATGCCACAGTGATCTGAAGCACTTTAAAGGGTGAGTAGAGGAGGGCTCCTCCAATCCAGTCAAGACAGAAGAACCTAGCCTTTAGGATCCCAAAATCCCACTCCACTACCCGCCTTGGTGTTCCATGAGCCTCATTGAAGAGGACTTCCCCTGGTGAAGTTGAATTCCTTATTGGCATCAACAACCAAGAATAGTTTGGATATGTGGAGACTCCTAGTAAGGTATGGGACATTTCAGCAACAATGAGTCACTCATTTCATGATTGCAGCACCAGACATTGAACACACACACTCAGGACAGATATGATTTACCAACCAGCTAGCCCTCTCTGGGTACAGTTGTGACATCAGCTGGGGGATGGTGCTGTACTGCATTATGAAGGAATCATGGGCTGAACCCATATAACGGGCATAGACCAGTGAAATGTAGAGATCCGCCAAACATACAACTTGACATTGACGAAATGGAAGTTCTTTCTGTTGTGATATACTTGTTCATTGGCCTGCAGTAGGACCAAGCTAACATGTGTGCCATCAATGGCCCCCACCCCATTTGGGATGCGTTCAAAACCATAAAAGTCAGCCTTCACATGGACTAAATCCCCACATCAGGGAAACTGGATATAGATGTCCAGCTATTTCAACATTGCTGAGAGGACATCCTTCAACTCCAGACAGAACATAGGTTGGGACATGCCAGCTGATAGGGCCACTGTATGTTGGAAGGACCCTGTGGCCAGGAAGTACAATACTGACATGACTTGCACAGTGGATGGCATGCTGGTTAGATAACTAATAGCTAGCATCAGATCTGGCTTCAACTGACATAAGTCCATTATTCTTTGCCTATTCACACAGTAAAGAAGGATAATGTGGCATTCTTTCTTTGTCTGAAGGCCTGGCAGTGACCGGTAGACAGGAGGTTGTCACATCCTCCCTCTGCCTAAGTACTTATGTATGACAAGACATGATTTCTAACATTAGTCAGCATTAGTCAGTGTGTCCACAGCAAAATACATTAAGTATGTCAAGGATATCATGTATCAAGGCATTTCTGATTGGATAGACATGGCGACCAGTACACATCACAGATTCAAATAACACAAGGGTCACATGTAACCCCCCATAGATTTCATCACATGTGTCCACAACATGTATCTGGACCAAACTCAAAGATGTGCAACACAATTGCCCCTAGAAATGTAACATGATATCCCTACTTCCAAAATGACTATCGGCGGTGGTGGACTGTGGTCCACTGTTAAATGCCAACTGTGCCCTGCAGCACACTACAACGGTGTTTGAGTAGTAGGACCCACATAACAAGACAGTAAAAGCATGTCTGTGTGGTCAAAAATACATTTTAGGATTTGTGACACAGTTTATAAAGCAATTACAGCATTTCAGGCTGCCAAAATGGCGGCTGACAGACCCACTCCGCTGGACATTAGGAACCGCCCACGACCACCAACGGAAGTCGTCATAGGTGGTTGCAACCGCGGCGGACATAGCCATATGCTAATCTTGTTGCCAGTGGCTGTTGCGGGCCAATGGTTGTGTCCGTCGGTGGTGACGACTGTGTTCATGGTGAATGTGATCCCCATGTTCTGCAGATTCATTCACTTGATCCCTGCCACTGCTGCCAGCAAGACCTCCACGACCTGAGCTGCTGTGTACTGCCTCTGGGCACTATTATGCCACGTCCAGCAGGTGATAGGGCCCCTGCATTCTCTCCAGAGGAGCTGGAGAGGCTAGTGACTGTGGTCCTACCCCTGTATGAGCAGTTCTATGGTTCACCAGAGGAGCAGATTAGGACCTCATGTGCACAGTTTTCTCTGAACTGAACCATCCTGTCCCTCCTCACAGGCTAGAATGTGGCCATTTGTGCCAGTTTGACTACTCATGTGCATGTTGTTGCGGTCTGTGTGGCACCAATGGGAGGGAACATGTGCAGGTATTGGTGGCCAGTGCCATATGTTAAGGTCAGTCACATTGTGTATTGCATGTGTGCATGATGCAATCAGCCCAACACAGCACACTAAACAAGTACAATGTGTTTTTCTGACCTTCCACCCAAACACAGTTCAAGCCGCCTTAGCACAGGTCTCATACATCCCAATTCTGTGACCTACAATAACTAGAACAATCCATGTCCACTTCCTATGTCAGAATAGCATCAGACACCTGCCAATGTCACAACTCTGAAATGCCCACAGGAGAATGTCATGGTGAAGGTACCTGTACAAAGATAAAACAAGGAGTATGGACTTTAAAACATACCTATTGTACAAATCACATAGCAAGCATCTGGAAATGGAATAACATTGCAATGAGACTGTCACAAACAAAGCATCATCATCAAAGAGAGATATGTCAAAGGCTAACTCTTCAAGTACCATCTGGCTGTACATTGCAGAGCAGCAGCTCCTTAGTTGTTGGCAAAACACTTAAGTCCACACATTCTCAGACCTACAGTACATTGTACAGTCACATTCCTGACATCCCATGACATACTTACAGTCATGAGAAGTAGCTGTTGATGAGATGTTCCTGCAAGTCAGCTCCTTCCTCTTCACCACTGTCATACTCACTTGACATTTCAGGAGTCTCACCCGGAGGCACTGCAGGCTGCCCCTCCTCTGGGACCTAGGGGATTATTACTCCGCAGGGCAATACTGTGGAGCATGCAGCATGCCACAATGATCTGACACACTTTACTGGTTAAGTAGAGGAGGGGTCCACCAGTCCGGTCAAGACAGCAGAATCTGGCCTTCAGGAGCCCAAAAGCCCTCTCCACTACCTGCCTTGTTCTTCCATGGGGATCATTGAAGAGGACTTCCCCTGGCATAGTTGTATTGTACTATCAGCATCAACAACCAAGGATGGTTTGGATATGCGGAGTCTCCTGCTAAGGCATGGTACATATGTGCAAAAATGAGTCACTTACTTCATCACTGTAGCACACACACTCAGGACAGATGTGACTTACTAACCAGCCCGGCCCTCTCTGGGTACAATGGCGACATCAGCTGGGGTATGGTGCTGTTCTGCATTATGAAGGAATCATGGGCTGAACCTGGATAAGGGGCACAGACCTGTGAATTGTAATGACCTGCCAAACATACAACTTGCACATTGATGGAATGGAAGTTATTTCTGTTGCGGTATACTTGTTTATTAGCCTGTGGTGGGACCAAGACAACATGTGTGCCATCAATGCGCCCCACCACATGTGGGATGTGTGCAAACCCATATGTGAGTTTTTTGGGCTCCTAGATCCTCCTTGTGTTGGATGAACATGACTAGGTGAGGAGACATTACTGCCTTCTGCTGCCATCTCTTACCTCATGTTTGTTTTAAATGTCCAACATGAATGTGCATGAAAGCATGAGCTACGTATGCATGTTGTATGAGTCAGTTGAGAGTATTGTGAGTAATGTGTGTGGTGCCACAGATTTCTGAATATATCTGCCCTTGCTAAACTATTGTGTGGAAGGCATATCAGTCACTCTGTCCTTCAGGTTGGCACACAAACACACCACATGCAAAATTGCTGATGGGCACATGATGTACTGTCATGAATGGAAGTGATGGAAATGGAGTGTCACATAGGTTCTATAGACTCGGCCTGCAGAGACCAGGGCCTGTCACATGCATCTCCCAGTATGGGACCTAGTCTAGGCTGTAGTAGCGTCACAGTGACTATGCAACTGTGACACTGTGCCCATTCCCTCCACCCCATAAGATCCTGTCAGGTGGCAAATATGAAGCTCTGGTTGCAAATCCTACCCAGAATGCCCCATTCCTTTGAGTTGATTGGGAATGGGTATAGAGGTAATTCATTAATCTAAGCCATATGTGCACTTTGCACCATTCTCAATATATGTCTCTAACTCATGACAGGTCCCTTACTTCCACAGCTCTGTTGTCACTTTCCCACAGGTCTTATTTGTCCTTTATAGGCTTATTGCACTAATAATAGCCCCACAGTGCAGACAGTGGGGGTCATTCTGACCCTGGCGGTCACCGACCACGGGAGCACCGCCAACAGGCTGGCGGTGCTCCGTCGAGCATTCTGACCGTGGCGGTTCAGCCGCGGTCAGAAACGGAAAGTCGGCGGTCTCCCGCCGACTTTCCGCTGCTCGGGAGAATCCTCCATGGCGGCGGAGCGCGCTCCGCCGCCATGGGGATTCTGACACCCCCTACCGCCATCCTGTTCCTGGCGGGTCTCCCACCAGGAACAGGATGGCGGTAGGGGGTGCCGTGGGGCCCCTGGGGGCCCCTGCAGTGCCCATGCCAATGGCATGGGCACTGCAGGGGCCCCCGTAAGAGGGCCCCACAAAGTATTTCAGTGTCTGCAAAGCAGACACTGAAATACGCGACGGGTGCAACTGCACCCGTCGCACCTTCCCACTACGCCGGCTCCATTCGGAGCCGGCGTCCTCGTGGGAAGGTAGATTTGCCCTGGGCTGGCGGGCGGCCTTTTGGCGGCCGCCCGCCAGCCCAGGGCAAATCTCAAAATACCCTCAGCGGTCTTGTGACCGCGGAGCGGTATTTTGTCAGGGGAACATTGGCGGGCGGCCTCCACCGCCCGCCAATGTTAGAATCACCCCCAGTGTGTTGATCCCTGGGAGGCCATGATATGTGATTTAGTAGCTTGGCCACATAACAGAAACCGTGCAACACATGCCTCAGTGTATTGGATGCCATCTCTGTAGGATAGAAACATATGTCCACAGGAGTGTTCTGTGGTACAGGTGCATGGCACAGAACTCCACCCCCTGAAGTGGCATGAGTCTGCATTTGTTATTCCACATGCCCACACATGGGCACGGAAGACACGTTTTGTGTAAACCATGCCTGTCCCTTCATTGTTACTCATCTATAATGTTTGAGTTTGTACTCTGGTAGTTGCCTGTAGGGGCTGTATGCAGTGAGTTATTCTCACAGAGTGTGAATTTGTTGGTCCATTTGCGTCTAAGGAGTTTAATCTTCAGAAGCCACATATGTGTTATGTGTTTCATTATGGCTCACATCACAGTACAGCTTGCTACATCATGGGCTACACGATGTCAGTAAGCTTACTTAGTCATTGTAGGCCCTGAGCATGGTAGTGGGTTAGTCTGCAGATTAATTAATTTATGTCTATAGTCATGTCCCTGTACTTATTGGCTTGTGTGTGTCACACTTCGAGAGTATTGACAAATAGGAAAGTCCTAGCTTGATGTTACTGACATGTATATGACTATACCATTTCTGATGACATTTGTGATAATGAACTCTTGATTTGTCTTTTGCATCCATCCATGCAGGTCAATGCCCATCAGAAGAAGCGATTTTAGAGAGCCATTGCCAAGAAGGTATTGTTCCTGGGGGTCCACAGCCTGCAGAGCTCCCACTGCAGTAAAAGGTGGAAGGACCTGAGATGCTGGCCTCAGAAGATCTCAGAGGCCCAGCTCGGGATGTCCTCCCAACATGGGCGGGGTACCCGTCGGACCATGACCCCCCTTAATGGTGCACATCCCTGCAGTGGCCTTTTCGGAGCTTGATGGGCAATTGAGGGCAGCACAACAGCCACAAGCGGGTGAGTACAGTGCATATTCCTGCCTGTAACTTTGGCAAGTGAATGAGTTAGACTCTGACAGCTCCCCGCCTGGACATTAGGGATCAGCCATGTGTCACACAGTAGATGAGTGATTGTAGACATGTCATGTGGTGCATCTGATGTACCTTGCCTATTGACCCAGGGACCTAAGATACAGCTGGGTACACTCCACAAACCACTTGCTCTCCAGGGACAACAAATGGCTGGATACATTGATTTTTCAAGTTTTTTTATTGTTGTAGTGTGTGTAAAATCTGTGCAAAATACCAGTACTCCTCAATGTTACAGGCCAAAGGTAAGTAAGTTATGGATCACTGTCCTCAGCCATGTGTCTGGGTAAAGAAGTATATTGTCATCTGCCACCCAGAGGCTAGTTATCTTCAGTGTATGATGGGTGCTGGTGCTTCACTGCAGTCTATAATGTGAAGATGGCCATCACACATGTGACAGAGCGTACAATGTACTTTGGGTGCAGCACTGTAGCCAACATTCCTTGTGCCTACATGTCAGCATGTGTGCGTTTTCGTTTTTGAGAAACATGTGTATGCTGCTGTTTCATGCATGTCCTACCTGTGTGGATGGGATAATGTCTGTATTCCCTCACATGTATGTGCATGGCAAACTGTGTGGACTAAGCAATTTGTAATGGGGGTACATTTCAAGTTGTGCCACATACAGGAGTGTGTCACCATTGTTTATTGGTTGACACATTCCCTCATGTGCCATAGCATATCATTTGGCATGTACAACTGCAATAGCAAAGAAGGACATGACAGGTAGGCCTAGAGTCTTGGGATACAATGTGCATTTCTATGCCCTTGATGTGGCAGCATGTAGCAAAATGCCCTGCAGATGTGTAATGGGTAAAACCTGACCTGTTGGTCGGCATCGTGCAGTTAGGTTGAAATCACATGTGTTTGGGTACAAGCAGTCATCCAAAGACAGAAGTCTGGGTCTGCATGACCTTAATGGAGACAATGATGTTGCCCTCAATTGGGCAACATGTTGAGGTTTTGAGGGCCTTCTATGAGTCATTGCAAATCTTTGGGCCTCTCCAACATCCAAGGGACTAATGGCATCTACTGATGCACTCAGATTATGTCAGCGTAAAGGGTGACAGACATTAGTGGTCATTACCTTGGGACCTTCTGATTCATTGTGTTGTGGATTTTTTTTACATCTCTCTCTCACATATTGCACATGATGTCTACAGTGTCCATTTCCATGCCACATATGTGGCCTATCTGAGCAACACTAACACTACCTTCATGACTCTATTGGGATACATAATACTTGTTGAAGTGTGCATTTTGGAACTGCGTCCAGTGTGGCATGAGTATTTCTATGTCACCTTGTAAAGGCTATTGTACTTTTGTCAGCAACATGGCAGCATCATTTTTTATTGTTGGGTCATTATGTATTTGTCAACTAGATATGTGCATGACCTTGTGTGGGATCCGTGGAAATGCATTTGGCATTGGCCTACTATTGTATGACAACAGATAACTGAGTTATGCCCCATGGGGCAAAGCTTTGAGGGTGATGGTTTCTCCTGCTTTTGAATTGTTATTGTGATTGTACAACTCCAGCCATGCAATTCTAGTTGTGTTAGATTCTGTTCTTCCCATGGACAACTGTTGACAGTTCAGCTCGCATGCATGCATATGATATGACACATATCTGGGCCTCTTAGGTGGAGTTTGTTGCTGGGGCCCACTTTATATCATGGTTGTGTTTTCTAATCAGAACTGTTGTTCAAGTGTGTTCATGGACATGTGATGACCCTATTTCTCTTTGTATAGGGCAAGTGAAGAAGACGGGGCACAACAGAGTGGAGAAGCATCTGTCCATGGGACCTCGGGTCAAGACACAATCAACACAGAGGGACCCAGTGGCCTGGAGGGTAAGGAGAGTGCCACAGGGAGAGACCAGAACATCCTCTTCATCATCGGCTTCTTCCTCCAGTGGCCACTCCCTAGTGGAGGTGGCCCCTTCAGGGCATCCCCCATAACATCTTTGTCTGCCATCTCCCATTCTACTATCGCCCTAACTGTTGCGCCACATCCAGTTGGCTGTGCCCGCTCACCCAAGAGGGTGGGCATCTCCTTTGCTGCAGGTACCTCTACCCCAGACCCTGTTACCCCTGCTGCCCTCAGTGAGGAGGCTATTGACCTCCTGAGAAGTATCTCTGTGGGTCAGTCAATCATTGTGAATGCCCTCCAGGGATTGGAAACCCAACTCCAACAGACAAATGCATTCCTGGAAGCATTCATGGTGCAATGGCTAGTCTACAAAGATATTTTCAGGCTCTGGTCTCTTCAATGACAGCAGTCAGTCACTCTCCACCTTCTGTTTCCCTTCCACCTCCCACTTCCCACTCCAAGTCCCCCCTTCCCCTACCTATCCAAAGCACACAGACAGATCTACACATATCCATATCAACACACAAGAGCAGCACATACAGGTACAAGCACCACAAAGCACACCAGCACGCAAGCAAACAACAGACACCTATAGACACAACCACAGTCACCACTTCACCAGACACCCCCACTGCCTCCATCATTCAACAAACAACATCTAGAATAACCACAAGCACCATCACAACAGTCAATGACACACACACACCACACCCAGCATACCCACAGGCCCCACCCCAACAGACACCCAGACATCCACCACAAGCACCATACCTGTAACCAGCAGCAAACAGACACCCAAATCCACCATGTCCAGCATACCCGCATTCACCACCTCAACAGGCACACACACACATCCACCACTCCATCACTCAGCAACTACATTTCCCAGACCCCCAAGACACAGAAACGCACTCACTCACCCACCCAAAAGACACTAACCAAACACAAGCATACCTCTCAGAAGCTCGCACCCACGACATCCACACCTGCTCAGCAAAGACTCCCACAACCTCCAAATCCCCACCTCTTCTGCTCACCGTCCCCGTGTCCCTAAGAAAGGTTTTTGTTTGACCTTAACCTTTCCCCTGTTCCCTCTACACCCTCCCCAAACCGAAGAGAACCCCACCTACCTCCCAGCCCCTCTCTTCCACCTCCAAGGCCTACCCTGCCCCCTGCAAGCGCCCATACTTCTCCCCAAGAAAAGGCTAACCCCTCACAAAAAGAAGACTGCCCCTCTCAAGCCCAAGACCAAACCCCCTTCCCAAATCCAACCCCCCCCCCCAAGGATGATCCCTGAGGTGCCGGCCTGTCCAGTTGATGCCCCTCCCTGTGGAGGTTCCCTGGCAGTTTGAACTCAAGTGTAGGGCACAATGGTGTGCCTGTGCACCTAACTATGGACAGGCCTATGGCCTTGGACTTTGAACATTTTCAATTTAATAAACCTAAACAGTTGTTTTTTTGGGTATACATTTGTCCTGCAATTCCTTTTCTACCTTTATGATGTTCCTGAGTGACTTGTTTTGTCTGCCTACAGTTGTGTGTGTTTCGGCCTGCTTGCTGATCAGTTTGCTATTGTTTGCAGTATCTGGCTTTGTGGGCAGTGCTGGTGTTCCCCAAGACAAGGTTATATGTTGACAGTATGGAGTTAGAATTGTCCCCCTGGTATGTATTGTGTATTCATCTTATGTGTGGCAGCCTGAGTTTAGTCAGTGCAGACATGAAGTGTGTTGGATTGTGCTATTGTTTGCATTTGCCTGTGCATGTGTCCATTTAACTGTGTGTACCTTGCACCTACTTCATGTAGATAGATGTTTGTCCCATGCAGTTGGAGTGCTTTGTATGTGCTTTGTTGACTTGCACTTCCACATTGTGCAGATAGGCATGTCATTTAGGTCTAGCATTGTTTGTCCCAGAGGCATCTGGAGGGCCAGTTCCCAGCAATACCTGAAGGGCCAGTTCCTATGTAATAGTTGTTTTAGGGCAGTTGCAGGGCGAAATGTGCTCCAGTGCAGCCTCCTTCCCTGGGTGTTTCCGCTGGCCCCATCCCTATTGTGCAGGTATTGTCTGCATAGTGAGGTTTTTTCATTTGAGTCTCAGACTTTTGTGCACCCCATTGTCCTTCCATTGTGTTGCAAAGTGTGTGATATGGGTGTCCATTGCAGGGCTGTTTAATGGTAGTGGTGTTTGGGTTTCATGCTACATCCATACACGTGTGTGAGTTGTACTTGTAGATGTGATGTTGGTGTTTTGTGAGACAATGTTGTGTACACTTCACTGTCCCTGTGCCTGAGATGACCAGATGTGTGATTTTGTGTAGTGTTGTGGTGCAGAGTGAGTGACCTCCCCAAAGGGGGCGTATTGTGACTGTGAATGTGTACTTCTTTGTGTATAATTCTGATACAGGACACAATGAGACGTGTACTTGGTGCCCGTAGCGTGACCCCCATCTTTTGTGGATGACGGCTCAACAATCTGTTGGTGCAGTTAATAACACAGGTAAATGTGAGAACTTATGGTCAGTTGCACCCACAGCGGAGTTGATTTTGTGCACCTTTGATGGTCATCAGCAGCGGCAGGATGTGCGTGATGGGCTCGATGCCGGCACCGGACCTGTAAGGCTGCCTGCAGGTGAGCGTCTCCATTTACAGTCCCACCTCCTGAGATGTGGTGGCTGGACCGCCACAGGCACATGGGTGGTGTGCAACCTCATAATGTGTCCAGGGGAAACACTGTCTCCGCTGGCCTGTTTGTGCAGCCATGTGACCATGGCAGTCTGCTACCTGGCAGTGCCAGCGGGACCACAGCAGTCTTTGCTCCATAGGCCATCATGACTCATAATCTGGCAGTCCAAATGCCAACCCAGCAATAGTCAGACCGGAAATGCTGTCATCAGTCCACAGACTGCCAAACTCATACTGCAGCCTTAAGTTCTTGTAGTGTTGCTCCTTTTGTATTGCTTCAATAAATTTGTATAATGTAGGCTGAATTCTAGCTAGTGTGGATTGTCAGAAATTGTGCCATCCTTCCACTGTGTTGTTTGTTTTGGCTTCCTGTGCCAGAGTGCTTTCATAGACATTACACCTTGGTATCTGGAATTTAGCTTGGCATCTGTGTCTTGACAGCTGCAACCCGCCAACCCATGTGTCTTCCAAATAGTCCATTAAGGGACTAATTTGTCTTCATTTTATTGATAGAAAGGGATTTCTATTAGTATGTTATAGTGTTTGCCTACCACTGTGACAAGGACCTAGGCTAGTGCTATCGTTTTTTTTATTACAAAGTCAAATGGGCTGTTGGTTTAATATTCTGTGCTTAGTGTAGATTTTTATAGGTGTCTTCATATACTTTGATTATAAGTGATAGTAACAGTCTTATATGGCTGTGTGGAGGTATATTTTTTAAATTGTTTGAATCATAACTTGTTCAAAGTCTATGATTATTTTTGTGGTAGTAGTTATTTGTTTGTTGTTTTATATAGTTAGAAGTTCACAGTAGGTATTGTTTTGTTTATTTGGGAGTAAAACATATACAAAAAGGATGTTGGTGTGTTGATATTCACCATGTTCAGTTTATATCTGGATGAATGGTTTGGGGCACACTTAGAAAGTCCTTTCCTTCATCCACATTTAGCACTGGGTAAGTTTTAATAAGTTGTTTACAGTGGGGAAGGTTAGTATTTGTTTTTCATTATTTTGATTATCATGTAAAATGATGGGTTCCTCGCCATGTATAATTGCTAAATGGACTGATATTTGCATGTCTTGGCATCTTCTAGGAGCAGGTGCGGGTATAACTGGTGGCTCTTTTAGTGCATGCAATTAGATTTTTCAAAGTGAGATAGATGGTAGTTGACCTGTTACGTGTTGGTGACTTTAGGTAGTATTTCCTTAAGGATTTTGCTTCTGGGTTCCTGAGAAGTAGTGTTTGCCTCTCTTATATCTTGTACATTTTCTCAGACTTCTCTTTCTGTCACATTAGGGAGGTGGTTGTGCTCTTAACATTAATTACAACATTTTCTTTCGGTAGCATGCATTAGAGTAATATTTAGTACATTTCCAGTTCATAGTTTCTGTCAGCTGCAGGTGTGACCCTTGTGACTTAATAATTGCTTTCCTTCCTGTGAGGTGATAAACGTGGTGCCTTCTGACACTATGGGGGTCATTCCGACCCCGGCGGTCAAGGACCGCCGGGGCCGGGGATGCGGGAGCACCGCCAACAGGCTGGCGGTGCTCCTCAGGACATTCTGACCGCAGCGGTTCAGCCGCTGTCAGAACAGGAAAACCGGCGGTCTCCCGCCGGTTTTCCGCTGTCCTGCAGAATCCTCCATGGCGGCGCAGCTTGCTGCGCCGCCATGGAGGATTCTGACACCCCATACCGCCATCCTGTTCCTGGCGGGTAGCCCGCCAGGAACAGGATGGCGGTATGCGGTGTTGTGGGGCCCCTGGGGGCCCCTGCAGTGCCCATGCCAATGGCATGGGCACTGCAGGGTCCCCGTAAGAGGGCCCCACTTTGTATTTCAGTGTCTGCTTTGCAGACACTGAAATACGCAACGGGTGCCACTGCACCCGTCGCACATACCCACTCCACCGGCTCCATTCGGAGCCGGCTTCCTCGTGGGGAGGGGTTTCCCGCTGGGCTGGCGGGCGGCCTTCTGGCGGTCGCCCGCCAGCCCAGCGGGAAAGCCAGAATGGCCTCCGCGGTCTTTCGACTGCGGAGCGGCCATATGGCGGCTCCCTCCAGGCGGGCGGCGACCGCCGCGCGCGGGGGTCAGAATGACCCCCTATATTTGTAAGTAGTGTAATAATAAAAATATATATTACAGTTTAACTTTTGGATGTTTCTTACTTATATATTCAAAAGTGCAGAAACATTTATATTATTTACTTACTTATATGTTTTGTTGAAATGTTTTGCATTGTTTTGAAGCCTTTCTTTTAAGTTTGTTTTAATGTGGAGCAGGTGTTTGTTTTCTGTTGAAAGAAGAAAAAAATAGAATTACTTAAAATGGTTTAGTTATTGCTAGTTTGTAGAGGTTTAGGGAGTTACGCTTATTTTTGGTAGCTGTTTGGGTAAGTTTCTAATTTATCAATTTTTATACTTATTTTTTTATGTGTTCTTGCTGCTCTGTTATATTATATTAACTAGCAGTTTGTTGATTTGGAAGTTTTTTTTCCTTTATATAGTCTTTGAAAATAATAAATGTTACAGAGTATAATATTATTTGTTTGTTAATTACACGCTTTACTTTAGTCATAGTTAATTTTTAGTTTAAATATAAGTATTGCTTACTTGATCATTTAGTTGCAGAGATGTATATTTTCTTTTATAGTTGTTTGTTGGAAGAATCCAGCTGAGTTTCCTCCTCCTGCAGCGTTTGTCATTTCTGGAGTATTTATTTGCTTTAATTAGTATGTTTTTTATATTGTTTGGTTAATCATTTGTGTTATTTTATTAGTTAAGGTTGTTTAAGGTGTTATTTTATTGGTTGGTTTAGTTTAGATTGAATTTTTGTTATCAGTTCAGTCCTTGTTTGGTAAATGCTAATTTATGTTTTATTTTTGTAGTATAATTTATAGTTGTTTTAATTAAATATAAAGTCATTAGTTCTTATATGATATAATATATTTCTGTTTGTGTTTTAATGTTTATAGTTAATAAAGTTTTTGGTGTATTTATTGTATGTTTGTAGGTGTATTTTTTTGGGGGGTGAATGTTTACATTTTGTTTGGTGTGATATGTTTTAATTTAATTGTAGATGTTAATTGAAGTACATCGTTTATTTGAAGTAAATGGTTTATGTTAAAATCGGCATTTTGTTTTTTTAATGTGCTTATTGGTTATTTTAACAATAATTTTGTAATTGTTGGTGTGGTAATCAATATTTTTGACATTCTATATGTTTAGCTATAGGTGAGGATATTTGTGCTTCTGATATTTTTATTCATATTTGAAAAATCTTTTTTTTTACAATATTTGTGTGCTTGATATTAGTGTTTACAAGGCGATATTTTTGTTCTAGATATTACATTTCCGATATTTGTGTTTCTGAATATTTTTTGGATCGATATTTTATCAGTGATCTGTCTTTAGTGGTGTAGCTTGATAGCGCACCTAATCTAAAATCTGAAATCATATCCATGGTCAGATTGATTTTCTTCCAACTGATTCATCTGCAGATCTTTCAATACACCTTTTGGTATCTTGAGATGGAGCAGCCATGGCCATGACAAACTACAGAAAAGACTTTTATAATGCAGACAAAGGGTTGTGTCACTGCACTCAGATGACATGCAATAATTTCTCACAGGCTGTGTCTACCATTGCATTATGGTCATGTTTAGCTTTAACTTTGCTTATGTCAATGAATGTGATTTAGTCAGGCTGGGCTTTAGTAGTGCTTCTTGTAATTTTGTTTCCCCCAACTCTATAGTCATTGTATTCTCAAATTTCCTTCTTTCACGTTATCACTGATTTGTATTTCGATATTGTCCGCCTCTGAAAATAAATTAAAACATGTTTTTCTCACATGTGATTGTAATACATGAATTTATGACAGCCTGCCTGTAGGAGGCTGGCCTGGTTTGTATTGGGTACCTAAGGTACTTACACCTTATGCCAGGTCCAGTTATGCCTTATTAGTGAAATGTAGGCAGTGTCTAGAAGCCAGGCTGTTTAGAGGTAGCTGTAGGCAGAGCAGCAAAGTCTGAACTTGGAGATATGCAAAGCTCTTGCAATCCCACTGTAGTCACACAGTACTCACACACAAGAAAAACAATATTCAGTGGTACCAAAAATAAAGGTACTTTATTTTTGTGACATAAGGCCAAAAATATCTTAGAGGCTTTACTCCCTTAGGAGGTAAGTAAAACATAAAATAAACACTAGTAACCAAAATCAGGTAAGTACACAGTCACAAAATAGTACAAATAGTGAAAATCACCATAGGCTAGAATGGGCTTAGGGGCAACACAAACCATATATTAAAATAGTGGAATGCGAAAGTCAGTTCCCAACCTAGGCAAGAGTAGTGTGTAGAGGGGCACTGGGAGTGTAAGAAAACACCAAAGGTAAGTAAAGTACCCCACTCTAGAGCCCAGGAAAACAGGAGTGAAGTACAGCAAGTTTCCTCAGGACACACTAGGAGTCGTGGTAAAGGATTATGCAAAAAACAAGCAAGACTGCAAGACACCAACAATGGATTCCTGGACCTGAAGACCTGTGAAGAGAGGAGACCAAGTCCAAGAACAGAGGAAGAGTCCAGGAAGAAGAGGAGCCTCTGCTAACCCGGATGAAGGTGCAAAAGTGGATTCCCCAGTTGGAAGAAAAAGTCAGAAATCCACCAAAGAAGACAGCTGCGGGTTCCTGCTTGGTGCAAGAGATGTCCCACATCCAGTCGTTGGATGCCGGCTGGTTTTCGTCATTGGATTCTGCAAACGAGCCTTGGGTCATGCAAATGTCGCGGTTGGTGGGAAAAGGCGCTACCTGGGTCCAGGAGGGACCTGGGAGTCTCAACTCAGACTGGTGAGACAGAGGAGGCTTTCAGCACTTTGGTGAGCCCTCAGAAGACCAGGCAGCACCCATAGGAGTCCCAGGACATGGGGACAAAGGAGTTGCAAATCATGGTCGTCACAGCACTACACAAAGGGATCCCACGCTGCCAGAGAACAACTCAGTGACCTGAGCGTCACAGGATAGAGTGCTGGGGACCTGGGCTACTCTGTGCATGAAGGATTTCTTGGAGAAGCGCACAGAAGCCCTAGGGGCTGCAAAACACACAGTGCATAGGGGTACTTTCTGGCTCAGGGAGGCAAGCTCTTACCGCCACCACATTTGGACAGCTGGACCTTTGGACAGTCAGGGTCACTTTGGTCCACCACCTGTGTTCCAGGATCCACGCTCGTTGTTAGGAGAGGGGACCCAGAGAACCAGTCGTCACTGCAGAGACTTGCCTGCTGAAGCAGGGAAGTGACTCCGTCACTCCACAGGAGATTCCCTCGGTCCTTCTGATGCAGGATAAAGACAGGCAGTCCTCAGAGCATGCACAACCTGGAAACTGTTGCAGTTGCTGGCAGGAGCTAAAGTTACAGAGTTGCCGTAGCCTTCTTGGATACTTTGTTGCAGTTGTAGAGTTCCTGGAGCAGTTCTGCTGTTGATCCAATGGTAGAAGGTGAAGCAGAAGTTGCAGAGGAGTCCTGCTGGAATCTTGCAAAACCGAACCTGTGGAAACACCCAGAGGAGAGACCCTAAATGTCCCTGAGAGGGAGATTGGTCACTTAACCAGGTAAGCACCTATCAGGAGGAGTCTCTGACATCACCTGCTGGCACTGGCCACTCAGGTGCTCCCAGAGTTCCCTGACCATCCTGAAAACAAGATGGCAGAACCCAGGGACACTCTGAAGAAGCTCTGGGTACCACCCCTGGGGTGGTGATGGACAGGGGAGTGGTCACTCCCCTTTCCTTTGTCCAGTTTCCCACCAGAGCAGGGACTGGGGGTCTCTGAACCAGTGTAGACTGAATTATGCAAGGAAGGCACCGTCTATGCCCTTAAAATCATTTCCAGAGGCTCTGGGAGGATACCCCTCCCATGCCTGTAACACCTATTTCCAATGGGAGAGGGTGTAACACCCCTCTCCTAAAGGAAATGCATTGTTCTGCCTTCCTTGGATTATGCTGTTCAAGCCCCAGGAGGCTGTGAGGTGGCAGCAGCTGGGGCTGCAGTGGAAACCTCAGCGATCTGGTTTGGCAGTCCTGGGGGTTCTTGGTGGAGCCCCACAGGTGCATGGAATTGCCCCCCCCCCATACAAGAATCGGATTGGGGATACAATTTCTCAATCTCACCTCACATGGCGATATTCGGGGTTACCATTGTGAAGCTACATGTATGTATTTACATATATGTAGTGCATGCTTATAATGGTGTCCCAGCACTCACGAAGTCCGAAAAATGGGCCTGGATGTGACGTGGGGGCACCTCTACTAGTGCAGGGGTGCCCTCACACAGGTAAATGGGCCTGGATGACGTGGGGGCACCTCTACTAGTGCAGGGGTGCCCTCACACAGGTACTATGCACCTAGCCTTCAGGGTCTGAAGGTTATATATAAAGGTGACCTGGTGCAGTGAAAATGGCTGTGAAATAGTGCTTACACTATTTCACTTAGGCTGCAATGGCAGTCCTGAAGAAGTGTTTGTATGAGCTCCTTATGGGTGGCAAAGGAAATGCTGCACCCCATGAGGGCCTACTGGAACCCCAGTGCCCTGGGTACCTAGGTACCATATACTAGGGACTTATAAGGGGGGTCCAGTATGCCAATTTGGAGTGGAATACTAGGTTACCAGTATGTAAGTACAAATTTGGAATCAGAGAGAGCATAAGCACTGGAGTTCTGGTTAGCAGGACTCCAGTGACACAGTCAAACAAACTGACAAAACAATAAAACATGCGGACATGTAGGCCACAAACTATGAGCCCAGGGGTCCTGACTAGCAGGATCTCAGTGAGACAGTAAAACACACTGATGAACAGGCCAAAAATGGGGGTACCCGTGCTAGAAAGAGGCTACTTTCTCACATGGCCCTCCCATCTGACCAAGACAATGCAGTAGTGAGGGTGGTAGGACTTGGTTGCAAAACTGTTAGTCTAATGCACTAAACCTTGGCAATTGCATCTCTAAGATGAAACATAAAGTAAAGAAACTGTAGCAGGATTTTCATGGTTCTGTGTGCTCATGGCAAGACAAGTCTCTGCCCAGAGGCATATCAAGGGTGCTGTGGGCCCTAATGCAGGGAAAGAAATTGGACCCCCATCACCTGACTTTGTAGTAAATAACATTTTGTGATTGGGGTGAAGTGAGTCCCTCGCACACCTGGGCCCTAGTGCCAATGCACCTGCTGCACTATTGGTAGCTGCACCCTTGTTTCTGCCACGCAGTTCTTCTGGTGATAGAGTGAGTTCTAAAAGTAAAAGACCTCTTGAGTTCTGGATTAAGGAATAGAAAGAATTTTCTCTTTAAGAGCGCTTGTGCAGAGTAGTTGGTGCAAGGAATGTTTTCTGATGCCTGAGGAGAAACTGCTTCGCCACCAAGGGTAATGTTCCTGCAGTAAAATGACTAACTTTTGCTAAATTAATCCATCAACATATTCAAGTCTAGATAGTGCCTGCCATGATTTACACCTAGAGAATGAAGCAACAGGACGGTGCACATAGGGCACACTAGATGGAAAAAACATGCATGGAACTAGCAAACATGAATGTTGAGTAAACCCGTGGGGAGGCAAAGGTAAGTGTAACAGTGCAGTAAACTATGTACAAGCCCACCAAGAGGCCTCAAGTTCTTAGTTCAACCACAGGGGCTTGATCCCTTCTCAAATATTTGAGACGCTTGGCGGTCACAGTTAAAGCAATACTCAAAAAGTACATTGTCTTTGAAATACAGGAGGATCCAAATTAGTTGTTACAGTTTAGGAGCACCAGACCATGGAATGCTCTAGTTGAGGCACAGGTTGGTCCCCGACCAAGAAACATGGGTGCAGCCACGGAGAGTGAAGATTTTACAGATGACAGGTTAGACGAGCCAATATTTACAACTGAATAGTAGATCATGGTGTGGCCCCTGGCAATTGACAGTTTGTCAAGAATGAAGGATATAAAGTATTATAAAGGAGGGCTTTCCCACAGCAGTCCACAAACAGGAACATAAATATTTTGTGTGTGACAGCAAATGCAGGAATGGCTTCTTGATGGTGCAAAGTCAAACTCTTAGGGACTTTCGAGCCACTTGGAAAGTCTTTGAGGCAAAGAGTGAATGTCTCTAGGGAACCTCATTCAGTTGCAGGACTAGTCCCCAGGAGCTGTGGCATGTGGATGTAGGATATCCCTTAGACACTACTTAGATGCAGAGTTAAAAGAAAACCAGTATTATCTTTCCATCAGGTAAGAGCAGTAGGTGTGTGCTGAGATGGTGCAGGCCCAGTAATTGTGGATAATGTCAGAGATATGTTGGTGGTCTCTCTGTGCTTACAGACATGTGCTGCCCTTGAAGTTTGTCCCCCCAGTGGTTCCTCTTAGGTGTTTTAGGCTGCTGCACACAGTGGTCCTCACCAGAGTTTGCAGGCATAGTATCCATGGCTCTCTTCAAGGATTACCTTCATGTGATCTACCACAAGAGAGAATCTTTTGCAGCAGGGTCTCTATATAATGTCAGTGGTAAATAACTGACCTTTTAGGAAATATTGTAGGTGTCACATATTTCATGTAGAAACTAACAAGTTTCATTTTTAACTAAAGCATGTAAAGCAGTGAACATAAACATTTTTAAATATGTAAAGTGGTGGTGTGTGTCTAACTTCTTACTATGAGTTAAAAAATAAAAAGTGGTATGACTCTGAACTTCTACTTCATAATGACATCACTAGAAATAGAACTCAACTGTAGTGAACATGGGTGACAAAGTCACTAAGACATCATGGTGAGTAACTGTGTGGAGTCCCAACCCTCAAATTTGAATGTTGGCCTCCTGGATTGCATGAAGGCCAGCACTTCAACAAATCAAAGCCTTTTAGTGCCTGGATCTGTGGATGCAGTTTCTATTTCCAATGGTAGCCATGCATGGACATGTATCAAGAAGACTCCATTACTTAACAAATGGATGATCATGTATTTAAAACAATAAGGAAAGCTTTATAAAACACGAATGTTTATTAAAACCACAACTCCCTCTTCTTTAAATCCTTGATGTGAACAATTTCTAAGAACCACTGAAAGGTCATATATTGAGAGTCTTCACACTTTTTAGCAAAAACATTTCTGGAAGATTTCCATGATGTCACAAGTCCACCTGAGTGCAGAGCCCATTCCAGAGAAAACAATCATTCCACCTTCTCTGTCCACACAGTGCTCCATGTGAAGCCAAGTAGTGCCATGACCCTCAATGAAGCCAGGATCATTTACAGAACTGTAGCCATTCCAGTTAGCACTCCTGCAGATGGGTGTGCTGTGGTGTCTGTGTATTGGATCCTGAGTGGTACTGGAGAGCAAGAATCATTCTCCAATGCAGCGATTAGACTCAGTCACTCCCAGCTGTGCCTTGGCCGGTGGAACAAAATCAATGGTCGTATTGCAGGTCCATAGCAACAAGTGATCCATTATATTCCCCTAAGCCAGAGGAATGGTGGCCGTCCCATCTTCTGAGAAAGATGCAGACCATAGAGGCCCTATGATGCAGATAACAGGTTGCGCAGATTGTTAAAAGAATGAAATTAAATGAAGGCTAACGTTGGGTGGGGGGGGTCTGTGAAATGTTGTCTGCCTCCAGGGGTTGTGGGTACAGGGTACCCAAAAATTGGAACATCCCAAAATTTACTCATAACTTGCCCACAGATTGATGAATCAGAGATGGTGTTAAATCTCAATTTGATTAGACAATGGCCCTCATTATGTCCCTGGCGTGGCGGTAGTACCGCCAACAAGCTGGCGGTACATACCGCCACATCATGAGAGGCATGGCGGTATGAGCCGCTGGGCCAGGGATGTGAATCCCCAGCCTGGCGGCCAACAGAGTACCGCCCCTGGCATTCTGAGCCAGCCTACCACCATGTTTTCTGTGGTGTTAGCACCCCCCTCCATCCAAACTCTAACCCCACCCAACCCCTATACACACACTAACCCCCAACATTCAGATACACCCTACACAGCCCTCCATACACACACTAATTTCCCCACCCCCTCTGATTCAACCACAACCCCTCCAACCCCCATACACGCACACAGACACGCACTGTGCATACACCTATTAACTTATACTCATCCATATACGCATTCATGCACACACTGGCATACACGCATTCATACACACATTCTTCCAGACATACACACACGCACAACACGCCCCCCACCCTGCCACCCCCCACCCCCTGTCAGATGATCAACTTACCTGCTCCGGGAAGGTCGTCCAGCAGGGAATGGGAAGGGGTGCTGCTACCACCAGCACCGCCCCGCCATCTGAACACTGCCAGGCCGTATCACATGTCATGATACGCCTGGCTGCATTCAAATGGAGTGGCGGTGCTGATGGTAGCAGCGCCACCTTACCACAGCCCGCCAGTCTGATCACTGCCGGACTTCCGCCCTCCTTGTGGCAGAAGTCCAGCAGTGCTCATAGTGTGGCGGACTGATGGTAGCTGCGGTGGTGGTCTTTTGGCAGCCCTAACCGCGTCGGTAAGCGGCTTTTACTGCAAATGTTTAATTGACCACCAATGTGGTAAGGCACCTCCCAACACATCACAAATGCCAAAAATCAAGTTAAAGTCCACTTAATGTTTGAGTTCCAAAACAGTAGGGTGAGTTTAAAGGATTTATTACAAAAGCTCAAAAGACACTATACAGAGTCAGCCATGCAGGCTCTCAGCAAATAGAGCATTACAGGATGGTGCAAAATCAAAATTAGTCTAGGTTCAAAATGGGGCGCAAAATCAGTAAAGAAACTGACAGCATCCCTAGTAGGTTAAAAAAGTTTTCTGGCTCACCTCTAAATCAGGGACAATTATATATAGGAAATCTTCTCCTAGGATCAAATAGAAAGTGCAGATTAATCATGGTGTGAGCAAATGTATCACATTATTAACAAATCAGAGCCCAGTTTTAATAAATATCATCTGGCCTCTGCACCTAGGCACTATTCCAGTACATGAATATTGATTCTGCCCATTCTATCCTAATGTCATCCAAAGATGGCAGGGAAAACTAATTACGTGAACAACAACAAACTATTATGAATGAACAGGGCATAGTGAGCTAATGTAAGATCCTTCAAATGATGCATTATTGTGATCATGTTGGAAAGTTTTCCAATGAGAACACAGTGGCGGCTCCTTCATTTGGGCGGAGGAGTGTCGCCCTACGCCAGAACTGGCAGCTGCAAAGCCTTTACCAGAAAACGATCATAAACTTTGTTTATGATTGTTTTCTGGTAAAGGGGGTGGGGCCACGAGGGTGAAGAGCAGCAAGGGGGAGTGCTCAGCACTCACCCTCACTGCACATGTATGTTTGGCCGGCCATCGCCGGCCGGCCAAACACACATGCGCAGTAGGCTCTCTCAAGCCCAGCAACACAGCTGCTGGGCTTGAGAGAGCCTGCACAGGCTCCCAGTCTGCCTGGGGGCGCCCTGGCTGGACACTTCCAATGAATCCTGACACTGCCCTGAGCAGCGTCAGGATGGGCGCAGGGCAGGCTGGGAGCCTTTGTCTGCAGCATCCGGCGACAGAGAGGAGCGTTGCGTCAGTGGTGAAAGGTAAGTGTTTTTTTTTATTCCAATAAATACATTTTTATTCCAAAGCCCCCCAACCCTCTACCCCCTCCGTTTCAGCCCCCTCGCCCCGCCTCACCCCTTAACCTCCACACAAGCCACTACTGCGAGAACAGCATGGACAATGTCAATAAAAATAAACAAACATGACTTTGCTTGACTCTGTGCTGTAGAAATAATGAACAGTGAAATGTGCAGGTGGAAGACATCAGAGAAATCCATTTAGTAAAAGATGGTGACTGGTCCTAAATTGAGGCCCAGTTAAAAAACATAAGAAACCACACTTCTATGTGTCATGGGAGATTTGTTTTAAGTGTAACAACAGTATATGCAGTGCATATAAGTAGAACCAAGAGTAAGTCCACTTTCTGCATGTTAATATTGCACAAAAGCTGGTACAGGGGTCATCTGCCCGCAGGGATTTGGGTGAGTCCATTCAAGGCTGCAGCACGGGTTGTGCCACCCTGTGTGTGACAAAGTGCAGAACGACTCCCCGTCTGCCATTGTAGCCTGGATGAGCAGTATTTAAACTGCTAGTTCTACTTTGCCATTTAAACCAATGGTAAGTCTACCCTAAGGAAGGCCTACTGAGCCCTAAGGCAGGGAGCTGTATAATATTAAGTAGGACATATATTTTTTTAATGCCCTAACAGCAACATCTCCAGATTGTTGTTTTTGCTGTGGAGAAGCTAGTAGCCCTATTGCTAACACAGAGTTACTGGCTGACTCCTCAGCCTTCTAATTTCTGAATAGGACTACTGAAATGGATACCTTGACGTATCAAAATATAGGACCTGATTTAGAACTTGGTAGTAACAGTCCTGTCATTGGTTTTCTGACTGAAAGTTAATCCGCCACCTTGGCGGTCTGCCCGCCAGATTTAGATGTTGGCAGTCCCATAGGCAATAGCCCTCCCGAGTCCCGATGACTAAGCCAAGGATTCCCATCCATGTCGATGGCACCATAGGAAATAGTGGCTGATGGCGGAACTCCAGCCACCCTTACCGTTCTGTGCAGATTTGGATGTGCCTTACCGCCAAACCATCTGTGGTGGGCCGACCTCCACATCTGAGCTGGCAAATTGGATCAGGGAATGGGATGAAAACTTGCCTAATTTCTAGAATCTATCTCCATTTTTTGATTGGACACAACTCAACAACACCTTTTATTGCTGCTGCCATTGGACCTTGGAAAAAACGCAAACCGATCCATAGCCGGACTGCCAGGTACGTAGCCCGCATTGGTTGCATACGATGTGTGGTCATCGCATATAGGCACAGGACTCTGCAGTCATATACATGTCACAGTAATTATTTGAATTATTGTGACATGCATATATCAGGAACACATTTGTGTATGAAATGGAGGGGAACACACTGGTACATGACACATATCGCACACATTCACAACTGTTATTGTGGTGTCAGTATTCATTGCCAAATGAATGCTGGCACCACAGTGGCATTAGATTCACACCTGTCTACTATGTCCATGTGTGCACATTGCAAGGGGACCTGTACCCGTGATCTTGTGCTATCGGTTGTGTATGTGAATCAGTACGGTACGTGTATGTGTGTGTGCAGTGTGATCGGCTTGTTGAGGTGTAGGAAGCAGGAGTGGGTGGGGTGGTTGTGTCTGTATGTGTGCCACTTGCATGGTTCTTCGAAGTTGTTGTGTATGTTGTGTTGCTGTGTGGAACTTTCAGGTGAGTGTTGTGTGATTGTTGTTGTGATGTATGTAGTTGTGCTTGTGTGTGTGTGGTTGTGTAGATGAGTGTGTAGTTGTGTTGACTGATGTGGTGTTGTTTCTGGGTGCAGTGTCAACAATGTGTGTGTGTGTTGTGCCATGGATGTATAGCAATGTGTGTTCCCAGCATGTTTGTGATGGAATGGCCATGGATACAAGTGTGTATGTGGTGTGTTGTGTCATGTGTGATGCTAGAGTACACATTTGGGCAAGGTACGGTGTGTGTAACTTACCTGTATTCCATATGTGCTGCCATTATCCGACATCCAATGGGTCCAGCGATGGGCTCCCTCCATCAGCAATCCACCAGCAGTACACCGCCTGTAAGACTGTAACATCTAAAAATGGTCGGCGGGAACCCGCCTGCATGACAGCTTGGGAGAACACTCCGTTGTGGCAGTCTGAGGCTCAGCCGCAATGCTAAATATGGCGTGCTGAACACTGTAGACTTAACGGTGTTCTCGGGCCGCCGATACGGCAGATTGGTGGTAAAACTGCCAAAGTCCAAATCAAGCCCTTAATTGTGGAATTAAATCCAACTTGATGCTCAAGTCAAATGTAACATCACTTTTAAGGATAGGCAACTTTCGGCAAATGTCGCTCTGTTGCCTAGTTGATCCAGTGGCCGCACATAGGTGTTGGCTACCAGATAGCCTTCTGCCCTTCGAGCAGTAGTGTGAACAACTTCCACTCAGGTAGCTACACCTCTAGAGTGGGCTACCAAGCTCCTAGCATCCAAGGAAGGGTTCAGACATCTTGGGAGTGGGCACAATAGGGAACCCTGGGATTGCTAGATGCCACACATAGCAGGAAGGTGTCAAACGGTGGTAGGGATCCTAGTTGCCCATTGGCTAGTGACCGCATCATCCTCCCAGGGCACTTTCTGGGCATAAATATGGCACCTGTGGTACCGTGAACCTCAGTTCACGAAAGGACTGAAGAGGGATTGTTCTGATGACTTCTGGACTTGGCAAAGAGAGGCTGCACGGTCTGCTGGACTGCACCTGCAACACCTTAGGCTAGTGAAAAGAGGACTGTGTCTGTGCAATCCTGGCTTGAGGAAAAGTCACTCTAAAGCCCCAGACCAATTAAGTTACTCCGAGGGTCAGTCAGCTAACCCCCAACCAGCACCAGGGACGTCAAAGCTGAAGTAGCCCATCTCTGCAAGTTAGGAGCCATTTCTGAAGAGTTGCCACTGACCACTACTGGGCACGCCAAGGGACCAGTTCTCATTGGCCAAACGTTGCACTCAAGACTGCTGGACCAGGCAGTGTCATCTGAGTCCAGATCAGTTGACCGAGAGGGACACTAGCCTCCACCAAAGTATACTGCTTGACCTACTGTGGATAGAGATCGGTAGCCCAGCAGCAGCTGACCTTCTACTGACTCAAAGAGGACTTTGAGGGACCCTGACCGCTATGGTCAAAGTCACCCCACTTGACCTGTGGACAGTAGCTGCAAGGACACCTCAGTCAACCGCACAGCACCTAGAGCATCCTTGAGCATCCTCCATCTCCTGCATCCCCAGCGTCAGGATCACTCTGTTAAAGTATGTGGTGATAGAAATGTAAAGTTCAGAAATGGACTGGAGAACACTTCAATGACCAGGTAATTGTCCAAATACTCTATAGTGGCTCCCTAACCTTCTCCCTGCCGTATTTGGCCGCCCTAGTTGGGCTGCAGTAGAAGAACACAACTCTTTCAAACTTTTCAAAGTTTCCAAGCTTTACGTTACCGATACCTGTTTGCAGTTGGGAATAAAATACTAATATGTACATTTACTTTACAAATATATACTCCAGAACCCTCTGGTCGATTTGGTTCATTTTGGACTCTTAAATTCCTAAAAGTATAATCTATTTTTATAAATTGTTGTCAATTGTTTTTTAGTTGTGTGACTTTTTTATTTCATTGTTTGGTGTTTCTGAATGCTTTACACTAGCTCCTTTGTTTAAGCCTTAGTGTTCAAAGCCATAGTTACCCAGGGTTGTTCTAAAGGTTTTATAAATTAACCTGACTGGATCCAAGACGGTTTTGTAAGTGAATTGCACATTAAGGTCGCATAACCATACCATATAACATATATCTATATATATCTATATATATATATATATATATATATATATAGATATAGAGAGAGAGAGAGAGAGAGAACACCCCAACTATGCCCCAGCAAGCTGTAATTAATCATCTCAAGCAGCTCAGCACCCTAAGACAGCTGCATGTAGTATACTGCTTCCATCTACGAATGACGTTGACATTGTTGTAAAATAGGAGCAGGAGCAAAGATCAGAAACTGCTCATCCTATGCTATTCATGCCACTGCTCTTCTCTTCCTGCCCACTGGATCGTTCATGAGAACCAGCAGTATGACAGATTTTAACATCATTGATACTGCTAGCAGTCCCTCAATGTGGAAGCTGTCACTGATACTTTGAGGCCTTTTCATATTGCAGTTTTCCTGGTTTCTCATATGACTGCATCATTGTGAGAAAATGCCCTTTTTTGCAAAAACACCCCTACCTTTGCTACATTTAGTTACATTTAGGTTTACTGACTCTGAACACTGGAGTGCTGAGATCCAGCACCCAGTGCATGATCTCTGACCCCTAAAGTATATGCCCATAGGCAGGGTGCATGATATTTAAAAGGTTGGACATGTTGTTTTTAAGTTTTACATGTCCTGGCAGTGACAAATCTCCAAAGTCGTTTTTCATTATGGAAAGGCTGGCTCTCCCATAGAAAATCACTGAGTTACATAATAGCAGCTTTATAATGTACAACTTCACTTTAGGAATAGCTAGACCAATGTTCAAGAACTCAAATGAATACGAATTTAAATCCAATCTGAATGTAATTTCAGATTTTAAATTGCTATTTTGAAAATATCACTTTTAGAAAGTTGCCACTTTCATGCCTATAATAGCCTTTCTGCGCTAATCCTCAACTAGTCTCTAAATTGTGTCACCTGGCAACCTGCTGGGAGAAATGAATTTCTCTCAGGAAGGGGAACAAAAGGGCCTTGTCTTGGAGGAAGTGTGGCCTTCACTGGAAAGGATGGCCTGTGGGGATGTGGTTACTAACTGTGCAAACTTCAAAGAGGCAACCTCTGTCACAGGCAGGTGTAACCTATGCCTAGGCCTTCCCCTGCCATTGTCAAAGTAGCTAGTATGACACTAAATCCAGTGGGAGAAAACCTGTCCGGCACCAGGCCCAGTGGGCGAAAACCTGTCCCAGACAGTTTTTTTCAGTGGGAGTTTTTCATTCCTAAACACAGCTCAAGGGTGTCCCCATATGTCTAACCCAGCATCTTGGAATTGGGCAGAGACATGCACTGTGGGATGCAGCAAGACAATTTTCTGCGCTGCATGAAAGGGCGAGGGCAGGAATGTGCTATATTGATCAATATATGGAGCGTTCATGTCCTCTGCCTGCTCTGGTGCACAATCAACATCCTAGTCCCGACATAGACCCCTTGCGCCAGGGAGCAAGGATGCCGGCGTTACAGGCTGGATTGGTTTTCTGCAGGAAATGACATCTTCCTGCACAAAAACAACCCTTAGAGGTATATTCCTCTTTCTAGGTGAGCTACAGAATGCAGCACATTTAGAAAGAGGAAACAATGAGGAGAAATAAAGATATGTTTCCTTGTTCTTCTGGTGGAAAGGTGTACAATTTTGTCACATTCCCAGGTCTAACAGTGTTGGTAAATCTGGAATGCCACAGAATAAATGAGTGGATGCATGGGAACTCCACAAGCACATAGAAATACTATAAAATATAAATATAACAAAATAGTTAAGTGATATAAAAATATAATACTAAAACTCATGGATAAGAACAACCTTTGGAGAAAAGTCTTATATACTTCATTAAAACTTTAAAAGATGTTTCCATTCAATCAATATAGTGGGAAAAAGGAAGATTGAAAGACATCAGACAAGTTCTGGGTCATCTAAGGTCGGGCTAGAGTTAATGATAAAAATTATAATTATTGTGTCTCACATATCAAGAAGAGGCACTAGTTGGTTCCCATGAGAAGCACTTACTTTTGCTCTAGCTCTCCACATGGCCATCAGATATCAAGTAAGAATCAGTGGCTTGCCGGAGTCTGCTTTTAACATCCTTAGTGCAACTTTATAATCTCTAATGCCCATATTCCAGCATAGCGCCAGTATCCAGTGGCACTTACTATTCTCTAAACTGGGCATAAAAACAATGCATGTTCTAGAGTTTCTTTAGGGGTATCACAGGCCGGGCACCGCCAAACGTCCATGCTCTGGGTTTTGGTCCACTTTGAAATGAATACATGGAGAAGTAGAGACCCATAGCGAAATAGTAGAAATAAATGCCTAGCTGGAGGGGGCTCTATCTCACCCAAGAAGTCTTCTCTAATGAAGGAGTCTTTGAATGTGTGAAAAGCCTTGGTCAGAATACCTCGGCTTGCCTGGGAGTGTATTAGAGAATCTCTATGCTGCCCATAAGCTGATTTAACTTTGGACTTGGATGTCAGCCTTGCCTCCCCGGTGTGTTCCAAAAAGTTGCCAATCCAATCTCCGCCAGGGTGGCTTTCACATACTTAATCCAGGGTATATTACGGGAACCCAGAAGGCTGAGTATTTCTTCTAGGCCAACACGATATGGATGGTGTTCTGGGGTAGCCCAGATCCTCCTCCAATAAAGGATTGGTTGTAAACCTATCTTATCCGAGAGGGCTCTCACCCCAAGATCTAGTCCAGGGGGAAGTACAGGAGTGCTGATGGGGATGTTGACCAGTAGACGCATACATCGATTTTCTACTTAAACTAATGCAGAAGTATCCAAATGACCCCGCAGCTCTGCTCCATAGGTGGCTGTCCCCAGGCCTTGATGGTGGTATACCTGCAAGGCTGGCTGTGCAGGCTGAAACTGCGAGCTATGTGGCAGCTTGATTATGCCTCCTACAATTTGCTCAAGTTTTAACCTATGTTGCGTCATTTGTGCCTGCCACCCCAGAAGTTCGTGTCATGTAATGCCCAATTAAGAGAAGGTGTGCACCCTCTCCAGTAGGGTCCCTGCTAATGTTGGGTTTCTCCCAGTGCTTAATTTGTAAATAAAAAGGTGCCGGTGCCCAAAGCCATTATCTCAAACATGCGGCTGTTGCAATTAAATGTGCGAACACAGAATACTGAGGCAGCGTAATCCTGAAGGCATGTCGGGCCTCTTCAATCCATTTAAAGCCACTCCCTGCCCCCTCGGCTCACCCCTGCAGCTTCCTACTTTCTCTCATTGAGACGCTTTTTTTGTTTTTCTCTTACTCCGTCTTTCCTATATGTGCCTTTTGCTCGCAGCAAATGCTTGAGGCAGAAGACTAAGCGCCGGCCCTCAAACATAAGTGCCAGTGCTCAGCACTGGAAACAACAAACACAAATTAAGCACTGGTTTCTCCTTGTCTAATGTCCTGGGTTCAGTATCATATACTTGGTTTTGCCCACATTAATTTCTAGACTCCGTTCTATACAAAATTTCTCAAAGGGTTCCAGAATGTCTTGAAGGCCCATAGGGGACATTATTACTTGATGAGATCACACCACCTCCACAACTTATATTCCACTTTCTTACAGTCATGTGTAACCATTCAGCAATCACAGCTCAGTTGAATGTCAGGGAATATGAGACATGTGGCTGCTTAGTGAGCCATAGAAATGCACTAAACACATGCAGGTTCATTGAGTGCACAGCACCAAGATTACACATTCAGGGTGGTATGGCCATAGCAGGATTGGGAGCAGGGCTCCTCCGAGAGTGTGTTTCGATATGTTAATTAAGGAATGATTCAAAGAAGTTTTTTGTAAAGTAAAAGTGATTGGCTGTGGTTACTTTCCTACTCCTGTCACTCAAAATCATGCAGTGTATGCTTGCACCGCCCAATATTCCATCTACGTCATTTTGCATTGTGCTGCACTCAGTCGCAGGCTTTCTGTATGCCATCTTGGGGCCTGATTGCAAGTAGAGGTGGGCGGTGAATTCTGCTCCACTCTCTGAATTTGTGGAGTTTTTTCCACTCCGTGCTTCGCTTAGAGTACGGAGTACTGAAAATCTCCTAGCAGAGCAGAATTTTTTTCCTCGTTTGCGCTCACCAATGTTAAGTTACCGAGCACGAGTGAGGAAAATCTTACTCCAGACCACCTCCCAGCGAGATTTCTCAACTCAAAATCTACTCCAACAGCAGAAAAGAAGCAGTGCCCTCTTATGCTACACGTGATGCTGTTTGCACTGATTTTTCATTGCGGGACAAACACCTGGTTCTAGAAATCAGCACGAACAGCACGACCTAACGCACTCTGCTGCTTGCGGAACTCTGTGTAGCGTGGTGTTTTTTTGGTCCACCCACGCCTAATTACAAGTAGAGGTGCTATTCATCGCAACTGGTAAATATCGATACCACAGGGTTTGTTATTTATCGGATGTGATAAATAGAACCAACTACAAGTTTCTAAAGGATAACATGCAGATTTTTGTGTTTAACGGACCAAAATCCCCATGTGTATGGTAATTACCTATGCTTTTCCCCAGTTAAATTTCAGCAGGCTTGACCTGCTGAAATTTAATGAAGGTTGAGATATTTAACTTATCCGATAACCATTGGATGCAATAAATAACACTCAACTCATAATTTCGACCTGTGCAAAACAGGCGTTTATGCATGGGTTGGAAGAAACAACTGACTGGTAAATAGGCCCTTAGTCAAATTGTGATGCTTGTAAATCCATGGACATGACAACCTCTGATTTGCGTATGTGAATCGTACCCGATACACACGCATCTAAATTCACAGACTGTTACACGTGACATTTTTGCGAATGCTATAAATCACAATAGCACAAATTATCAGAGATGCAGACCCTCAACATACATAAAATTACTCTAAAAATTCATAAAAATATAATCTACTTTTATAAATTGGTGTCAAATTTCTTTTGCGTTGTGTGACTTTCTTATTTAATTGTTTGGTGTTTCTAAATGCTTTACACTAGTTCCTTGTCACAGATACCCAAGGTTGAGCTAAAGGTTTTACAAACGAACCCGACAGGGACTCGAGGGTTTTGTGAGTGTATAACACGGTAATCGTACAACCCACACCATATAATACACCCCAATCCTAACAGTAATAGACCTTATTTTAGAGGAAAAAATGGAAATTCACGCGAACAGCAAAGGTTTAAGTGAAGTTCTGATTTTTCCCTTTGTAATTCCCGTCCATTGTTCATTATTACCCCTCTCCTCTTGGCAGTCCATTTGCGAAGCGAAAATCCCTCCATCTATTAGATTTACAGAAACTTTTTTTTGCCAGTCTCCGAGAAAGTCTCCTACCACATGGATCAGAGCGTCTCTCGGGGTGGCCCGAATCCAAGGAGAACGAGTTATACTGGCATCTGTTTGGATAATTTGGCTGACTTTGCAGGACTTGACTCATTTATTTTGTGTCGGCCCCAGCAGGGGATTAATCCCGGGCCTCTCCCGAGGCTCCCTTTATTAGCTAACCTGCCTTCCTGTTGCCTGTTTCTCAATCTCGCTTTTTTATAAATAATCCAATGAATATCTCATGCACAAACTATGTGCGTGTGTTAACATTCAGGCTAAAGAACCGGCCTCCCTGGAGAGTCCGCATTCAGTGAACAAGCCACACTGAGTCTGATTAAAAAGGCCATAGGTTTGCAAAAAAATCTAAAATTCACACCACAGAGCATTTGAGAAGCAAGGGGTCCCGTGTGTGTGTGTGTGCCTGCACCGCTGGGAGAGCGAAAAAGTGAGCTAGCTCACGGAAGGGGCTGCATCCTAACTTTGCAAAACAACCTTTAATTAGGCAGTCACTATAAAATAATGAGGTTAGTGAACTTGTTGACGAAACAAGGCTTGGCACGAGGAGCCTTTCCAAGCTGTTAATTACTGTAGTTAAAACGTTTGCTTTTGTGTAATTGTGCGGAGGAGGAGCGCTGGGGATTTTAAATAGGTTAAAATTAAAAGTTCTCTTCCTTTTGGAAACAAAACATACATTGCAGTTCATTGATCAGTTTGTACCCAATGTTTGTACTTCCAGGTTTCCTGCTCCTGTTAAACATCTTAAATATAAAAACGGGATCTCACCATGGCCGACATCAACTCACTGAAATGACAGGGGTCGGAAGTGACGTCAGACACCCTTTGACCTCTTCTTTCACTCACTCACACATACACACACGTACACACGTATATACACTCTCTCACACATAAACACACTATCACCCGTAAGCACACACACAGCATACATTTATTGAAAAGCAGTTTTTACTTACCTCAGCTGCCATGGAAGGCCGTATTCCAGCTAATTGTATTCAATTTTAGTACAATAATAGTGAACAATATATTATTTACTATTAGTGTGATAATTTTTTTTTACTGAAAGCAAAGGGAGTGGAGCCCCCAAGTGTCCATAAGGACAAGCTGCCACTGTGTTCCTGGCACTGAGTTTGCCACTTCTGATGCCAGGGGTCGCAAAGGCAGTCCCAGGGGCAGCAAAGGGCAAGCCAGGGGTCACAGCTCGACCACTAATGACGTTCATAGATTTCACACATGTAAGAAATATGCATTCATATTGATTAATTTCCTTCAGTTATAATGTATTTCAAGCATGCCTGTTACACTTAAACTACTGTCAATCTTGTCTGCTTTTAAGATTGCCCTCCAAAAACTCTGAGTGAAGAGTCAGCACTGCTGACAATCGACCTACCTAACTTCACCACACCCACCACCACCACCACAATTCCTGTCAGGCCATTATTCACATGTGGACACTTGCCTACATTACCACCCTTGAATGCTTTCTCCTAAACTGCTCATGTCCTCACAAATTCCATGAGCCCAATTCACAAATGTTTTGTTGTGATTTGGTCTGGTAGTACTGCAGAATTCTAAGAGTAAGTCAGAGTTACACCAGTAGTACTCTTGACACTTATGAGTAAGCCAGCAGTACTTTAAAAGTAAGTCACACCTAATCATACACTAGTCTTTGTGAATCCATGCCTATATATTGCTGTGTGAATTGTTTCTAATTGAAGAGATGCAGCTCTCCATAAAAATTAAAATTTATAAAGTTCTTGGCCCCAATTTGCAAAGTCGTTTTCCTGTAAGTAGACATTTCTCTCAACCCTTTGGGTTTCCAACAGGGTGAAATTAAGCTGCATTTGAGGATGGCTCCATTGAAAATCAAGGGAGATTTTTAAAAAGTCTGGAGGCTTGGAAAGATTTTAGGGCGATTTTTCCTATTGAAGTCTATTTCCTGTATTTCCAACGTTTAGACAGTAGGGTTGAGTTCAAGGAGGGTGACACTCTCCAAAAAAGGGTTAGTTGAGAGGTAAGTGTAGGTATGACTTTACTCTTGACAGGGTGGCAACTTTCCTCTTTGTCATTATGGACATGTTTTCCAGTCCTGGACTTGAATAACTAAACTAACACACCTGAAGTCAATCATTTGTCTGTGAAAACTTTAGGAGTGGACATTGTGTCTGTAGTGACATTTAGTGAATTGGTCACCCTAACTCGTCTTACTCCAGACTTACTCCAGATTTCTATGAGAAATTCACACCTTCTCATGCAGTAAAGATTTGTGGACCAGGCCCCTGATCCCTGCAAGAGCAAATATGTTAAATTTGCCACCTGAAATTGGGCATAGTCCGGAAGCTAAGTCTTTCATGAAGGCGGACTGGGGTTTGGTGTTACAGGAGTTCTCCTGGCTTTGCCCATCCTGAAGTTTAGCTTAATGTAGCCCTATTTCCTGTAGCTGGTCCATCCTCTACCTCACGACTTAATTATGGACAGGACTTCAGGCTGCAAGGAATTGTTTTTCCTGTTGTCATTCAGGGCAGCTCTTTGACCTGAGTGGCATTGTGGAAAGACAGTAACCTCTCATTTTTTTCCCCTTTGCGGGAAGTCCAGCACAACGAATGACCTGTATGTGGCTCTTGGCTACGAAAAGGTAACGTTGTCAGACAGGCCACCTATCCCAGCAATTTTTTTTTTTTTGATTTTGCACTAAAGCTGGCACAGTTTTAAAAAATAGCAGAAGTTTGGAGCTGTTTGTGATTGCATTTTCACACCTGACTACCGTGGAACGGCATCTATGAATTTATGTTTTTATACTTCTCTAGTGAACTTTATTGTGTGGCTGCCTTTTAATGGGGTTACTTAGTACCCTTCCTCTACAGAGTATATGTAGATTTTATAGATAGGCCTTGGATTAGTTACCATGGCGTTATGGAAATTCCATAGAAATATGCAAAATCCATTCATTGTGGTGAAAAAGGAAGCAATGTGATTTAGCACCAGAATTTTGTAATCACGCTTTTGTTATGGAGGATTACTCACAGGCAAGATAAATTACAGCCTTAACAGAATTTCTTAAAATGTATTTTTTAAAGGAAATCTTATCTTTCTTTTCTTTTCTTTTCTTTAGCTTAAAAGAAAAACAGGTAATGCATCTGTGTTGTGATGGAATATAGTGTTGGAACAGCATACTACAGCAATATTGCGTTTTAAATATTGTGCTACCAAAATATCGCAATCAGCATATCCACTCCCAAAATATCCTGAAGCTAAGTTTATGAAGTAAAGTAAATGTTTTCTATACTTAATTCCACATGCATGTCCCTTCAGAATATATATTTACATATATATATATATATATCTATCCTACTGGCGATTGCCATTAGGTAGCTTTAGTTAGGATCTTGTTTCCCCTGAAAAAGTTTTTTTGGACTTGCCTATATCTTTGGAGGCACTTGACGAATCTTCCAGAAATTTTCCCAAAAAAGTGTTCCAGTGAATCTTATTGTACATGGGAGGTTTCGGGGTGATCTGTCAAGCGGGGGCAGAGAAAAAGGGGGAATCAAAAGCAAGTGTTTCCGATTATAATCCCCATAGATTTTAAACACGACTACAGCCTGAACCGCTGGGCGGAATTACACCAAATTTGGCAGAAAGAAAGGTCTTGGTCCAGAAAGAGTGTTTTTGAGGTTTCACCTGCATAGCACTTGTGCTGTGCTTGCGAAGTCTTTTATTTTTAATAAATTAAAAAAAATCTTAAAAGGGCTTATATCCCGCCCACAGGCCAAACACACTTACCATTTGTTGGCTTCACCAGTCACTCGCCTTTTCTTAAGGTCGGTTAGCAGCCGCTTCCGACATCATCAAGTAGAACTTCTTTTCTTCTTTTCTCAGCGTCGGCTGTTTGCTGGAGCTTGGACGAAGTACCCCTTCCGGTTGGCGGTCAGTGGTCTGCCAGTTGGTGTTGTTCCACTGGTGGTGTGTGCTTCAGAGGTACAATTATTTGTTTTACTTTTTACAAGGTTGACATCACAGCAGCCCTCCTATAGTTGCCCTCCCTCTGCCTGACAAAACAGACTGCGGCTGCACGCTGAGTGGAGCCGCAATTAGAGCAGCTCTATTGATTTCTGATTCACACTGCAGCTATAAAAATAAATGTTGTGTTTTGTCACCAGGAAAAATGGTCAACATGCACCTTTCTCACATTCAAGTGGGTGTAAGTGAAAAACAGGTAACAGCCATAAGGTCTATCCTAATATTAAGTGCAACATGTTCATGTGTAAAGTAGTTCTTTCAATCCAGGCTTGGAGTGACTGTGCTACTTAAAAAACAAATGCTGTCTGCCACACAGGGAGTTTAGAGGTCTCACTTCCCTCTGCAGATGTTGTTAAAGTGACTCATTCTCACTCTCCTAACACTTACTTCGTCAAGGTCCATTTACAAATCTAGTTGGTTCTTCAAAACCCTGCACGTTAGTGTGTACCACTTGGAACCACTGTTGCGAATCCCACAACCCTTCAGAGTGTATGAGTGACTCCGTCCCCTTTGGTTGTGGCGTGCGCATAGGGGTGTCATTCTAATGTGATTGCTCCTTATCATTATATACTGATTTGGACCAAACTACAGTCATTATCAAGAGGATTTTAATTGTCCTTGAAATCTTCTGAGGGATGCTTATAGAAATAATCTATTCAGTCTCTCCTTTTGTGGCGATTCAACAAAAAAACCTTTGTGGTGGGAGTCTGAGGTGAGCAGCTATTGCATCAATGCAGGATTCCACATCACAGGAGGCGCGGGAGGGAACGAAAAGATGGAAATGGTGGAGAGGGGACAAGGGAGAAACAGAGCGAGACAACAGAGCAGACAGATAGAGTGAGGAGGAAGAAAAGAAGGAGTGTGAAAGGATGCTAGCACACGTCCTCAGCCCCAAAACCTCACCCCCCCGGTTTTATCGGAAACATACATTATGCTGCGTTTCCGTCCCACACAAAAAAATCATTGGCACACTAATAGGCTTTAATTTAAAAAATGCTTTGACCGCGTCATAGTGTTTTTATTTACTTTAAGCCATGTCCACAGCACTTAACTGTTGTGCAACATGTAAAAAACATTGACAAAGCTAAGAAATTTCGCATAGGCGAAACCTTTTGGCTTTGCCAATGCTTGTTATTTGGTGTAAATCTGTTCAGTACTTTTTGAAATATTAAAAAAAAACTAAATATAGATATCTAGAGGTGCCAAGGGTTTGCGAATAACAACAAGTTCGTGCAGGGAAATGCAGAGCTCTGATTGACTGTCAACACTTCAACCAGGAAGTGTTGGCAGCCATCTTGGGACTCAGCTTCAGCCAAAAAAAGGATTTAAAAAGAAGAAAAGGGGCCAGTGTAAGGACACAACTATAATGTAATGGAAGGAATGCTTGACATAATCTCATCCCTGGGGACCCCACTATACCACTTTAGGCAAAGACCTGCCATATGCAAATCAATTGCGGTCCTACTCGAGTAGGAACAAACCAGCCAAAATTGACAGGCTAAGTTTCAATCAGATGGAAACACAAGCAACCCCAGACCAGCTTTGGACTTAATTTGGCATAATCTTTGAGATTTAACTTGAATTCTGTGACACAGTGAGTACAGGACCCACATCTGGACACACTTGTCATGCCCTGGGTGACCACAACAAGATAGTAGAAGCAATACTTGAATTAATGTCAGCCTCTGGGGATCGCCCTCTAATCCATTTTTTTCACCCACTATGCACTTAAATACAGAAACCTTCCATATGCAAAATATGCAAATCAGTCTTGCCTCTGCTCCAGCAGGAACAGTCCAGCCCAAACTGTCAAGCTAGGTCCCCTTTCGTATGGAAACCCAAG
This sequence comes from Pleurodeles waltl, assembly GCF_031143425.1. Classification (NCBI taxonomy): domain Eukaryota; kingdom Metazoa; phylum Chordata; class Amphibia; order Caudata; family Salamandridae; genus Pleurodeles; species Pleurodeles waltl. The sequence continues at coordinate 605,016,333 of NC_090449.1, forward strand.
CACCCCAAGACCCTGAGGACTGGGATGTGACCTTGAGTAATAAACATTGGTCGAGATTAATTCAAGTGTTCCGCCCCCCCACTTTTTGTTTTCCTCAGTGCAACCTTTTATCAAGGCAAAGGGGAGCATGTAATGCTTTGCTTTGTCAGTCAACATACTCCCTTTTCATCACCCATGCTCCTAATCTGCTGCTCACCTAGCAAAAGCTGCCCCCAAACCATTCCCACCCGATCAGAGCAGGTGATAAATAGCTCTGTTAAACCCCGCAGAACTGGTAGTTTTAACTATAATTCTGGGTGATACATCTGAGTTCACCTATTATCCTCTCTTCTAAGGAGATGAAAATGTAATTGGCATACATGTGTGAATTGAGATACTAGGCAGTAACAGAAACCTGGAATTGTCATGCATAATCCTGAGATTAGGGACATTAAATTTACTTAATGTGATGCATACAATAATCTCCTATGATCAAATAAAATTAACCCAGTTGCCTACCCAGTGCATTTATCGAGGAGAAGGAAGGAATAGATGACAAGAGATGTATGGCTCACCCTCACCCAAGACTGTTAAATAAAACGGATATGATTTCCTTCATCCAAGATAATATTGTTAGCTCCATAAATCCTATAAATGATTTGGTTTCAGTGAAATCCTTGAGAAGGAACCACAGTAAAAAGTAGAAGAGGCAGGGAACGTTCTATAGCAGAGATCCAGCCTCAGTTCCCACTTAGCCAAGTTTGGCTAAGGAAATCCTTCCTCAGGAAAGTATCAGGCATCAACAAATGCATCGAGAGAAAACCGAAGCCTCTCCTGATATGGAAAACATTTGGAAGTATGAAAACAATAATAAAAGAGTGTGCAGACAAACAGCAGAAGCGAACAAAAACGTTTTAAAAAGTCTCCACAGACTGAAATAGATATAAATAGAGCTTCCATGAACTCCTGTATTGCCTCCACCCCTCATGTAGAACGGGATCTTACACCAGGATTAACATCCAGGCCTAACATTGACGCTGCAGAGACATCTTGTACACTGTCAGGAAAGGATGATGAACAGAAAAAAAACATTATCATGCATTTACGTAATGTCTGAGAAATCGAGATACATCCTCTAATGCTGGCCAGAGCCCAGACTGTCTCTAGTATTGACTTTCCTGGGACCAGTGTACAGGAATGGTCAGCTATATGTCTACGAGGTCAGTAAAAGTGTTTTACTAATGTGAGCCATGCCAACAGTCATGGAGAAAGATGGCCAGAAATGAATCCATCAAACAAGGGCACTCATGATAGACAGCCCTTAAAAGGTCGCCTCAAGAGAAAAGCAAGAGAAGCTACTGAAGACAATATACACCCTTCAAGCAAATCACTTGGTCGTTCCCCAAAATCAATCTACATGGCTGAAGGTTCTCACTATTGATATGTTGAGTCACAGGACAAAGTAATCTACAAATCTTTGGGCACTACTAGGTCACCTTCTGTAGCTACAATAAGGGTTATACGCTGAATCTGATTTTATAAAGAAACACTAATCAATCTCTAGCCTTCTCCAATTGGCTTAGTCAGTTCACTTCTTCATTCATTTAAAAATCCTGACCACAATGACCACTCCCCTTGCAAACTGGTGACAGAAAAATGGCAAAATCTATAGTCCTCAAATACATTAGCAACAAGCATTCACAAAGCCAACAGTTCTGGTGTTAATGTTCTAATGTGTGGAAACGCGTGCATGCACAAATGCGCAACCTGCCTAATTCTGTGCCTCCTATGTCTAGGTCAATTTTTGTATTCCCTGAACTTGCAGTGCTGCTATTTTATTATTTTATAACTTTGTGGGGATGGTGCCATTCAGCATCCCAACGTTGGGAAATAAATATGAGACCACACATAGGAGTTTGGGAAAGATGCAGGCTGCACAGAGACATGGCGCAGTCTGGGGCATTTTTGAATGCCTGTTTTTCATGTGCTAGCACATTAAAGGCTGTCCTATTGGCTTTGCCAATTCTTGTTGTTGCTTCTGTTGTATGATCTCTTATGAAATAGTCTTTTATTTAGCACCTCGGTCAGCTTGGTTACTTATATTTGCAATGTTAATTTCACAAGTCCTTTCAAGGAAGCCTGCAGCATTTTTTGCATTAATTATTGTAGCATCAATTACAATCCAACAGTTAATTAACGTGACAACTATTCCGACATTCTTTAGCTGCTCAGTGCTGGCACTCCTGCTGCAAACATTAATCCTGCACTGCCAGAGAATGACAGGCCCTCCTCATAACCAACCATGACAAATAACATATCATGAGCTGAATGTAAGATGACACATGGACAACAAATATGCATTTTCACCTATTTTATACGGCACACATATTACAATGAAATGTGTTAATCATTGTGCAAAATACATGAACACATTTGATTGCCACACAAGCTGAAGCACGCCAGGCAGGGATTGCGATGGTTGAAGAACATGTTAAGCCCCCGCATGTGCAAACTCAGCATTAACTAGATGGCAAACAGTGAATGACATTTAAGTTATCTCTGTGGTTACAGTTGATTCATTCTCCACGGTTTAAATGTTGCTCGCAACACTCACTGAATTTGAAGGTGCGCTTATACAGACTTGTTATAAATGTGGCCCCTTCTAAGTAGCGCTCAAGCCCTGGTGAACGTATAGTTATTGAACAAGCGAGGTCAAGTTTACAAAGTCATTTGCGTGTGCAGAATGGGTTTATACACGAAAATGCTTGGAACTACAAGCTCAATTTTACTTCTGAAATAGTTTCACTTGTAATGCGATTTACTTAGGTGTATTATTATTAGACCTGGAGGAAATTAAAATGTGTGTAAATGTGGGAATTTTGTGTTACGCGAAATTCCCGAAAATACGCCTTTGTTGCTGGTGGCGGATTATGCTGGAGTCCGCAGCAAAGTTATAGCATTGGAACAACATAAACAAACAGAAATCAAGCTGCTGTTGATCATAGCACTAGAGTTTCCGTGCTATTTTTTAGGCAAAATGTACCCTCGCATCCATTTGTGATGTATGGATGCATTTAGTGCTAAAATATAGCACTAATTGCCAGATTTGTATTTCGCGTGATTACAAATTATTTTCCTGAAATTTCAAGTAACTACATGAATGCAAATTATGTGAATTTCGCATAACCCTAATTATTATCTCAGTAATGTGTAAGGAAACGTATGAAAAAGGCCCAGGAAATAGGCATTAAAGGAAGGGAAAATGCCCTGGAGCGTTTGAGAACAGACATATATACAGATATGCCATGAAAGTTTGGAAGAAAAATAGTTAAATTGGAATTGCACCAATACAAAAGCATTGTTGTATACACCGATGTACATCCTATACAATTACTCATTCCTAACTCTTTCTCAAAGAAGTAATTTACATTTTTCAAATGTTTTTCTGGTGTGTGTGCTTGGAAACCTGCGACTGGCAGTTTTGAGCAGTATTCTAGAAAACATTTTGCAAACAATGTGTAATTCTGCCCTCGGACAGGGGAGTAAACCTAGGGATTCAGCTTTACATTTTTTATTTTAAGAATTGGGCAACACCTGCAGCGGGGTGTCTCATTAAGGCGTCTTAGCTCTGACTACCAAGGAGATGTAAAATGAGCGACCGTGATTGTTAATGAAACTGTTTTGCATTCCTCAGAGACAAGTGTGCATTCCTGCTTCAAAATTTGCATACCCGCAGATCCTCAATGTAGTTTAATTCAGGAGGAAAAGCCCTTTATACAAGGCTGCGGGATGCTGCTTGGTGTGTAGCAGGAATGTCTCCTTCCGAATAAACACTGTATTTTTCAGATTTTATTTATTCACCATAACTTTTATAGTGCCCAAAGCACAACAAGTACAACTGACATTTCGCAGTTATTTAGACAATTGAACGTTGTACATGATAAAGTGCCAGTCTGTGGCAGTGTGGGGGGTCTTAGCACTTCCAGTCACTGGAAAGAGCTGCAGCTGTGTGCATTCTTCAGTTGACTGTGAGAGAGATTGGAATTCTTGCTTTGTGCAATAGCTAGCTTGAATGTGTAATGAGAAATAATGTCTTCTAAGAGGATGACTGTTGCATTGTTGATGTGCAACTGCGGTTTACAAAGCAGTGACATCCATGCGGTCAAAGGTCAAGTGTGTGCTTCCGTCACTGTTGGCTGTGAAAAAATCGCTAACACTTTACTACTTGAACATAATGTAATTTTTTCTATCCTTTTAACTATGAACCACATTGCTGCATTTCCCGTTAATAACAACATTATTCATGCACATTCTTTTTTTCCGTATACAAGGTGACTAGGGTAAGGGTGAATCGCATGGCCACTGTAGCCAATTACAGCCCAGATTACTACTGAGTAATCTTCATCACTCCGATTCTTAACTCGTGCCAGTACTTCCTCTAGAAGTGAAGGTGCCCATTCACTACCTGTTTTCCATTTCTTTCCAAGCTGTTTTCCCTTTCTATCCTGAGACTAGAGACCACCCATAAAACACTACTCCTCCCAAAACACTTCCTGTCCCCTACCAAGCCCCTGACAACAGCCTGATAAAGGTCTAGGGTAAGACAGATGGTTGTAATATCTAAGCATTGTATTGTCTTCTCTAGGCCAGGAGCCAGGACCCAAAATTTAGGGCATTGGGGGATGGGTTCTAACATGATTTGTTTTTCAAGGTATGGATGACTAAAGATGAAAAATATGTGATAGCCAGTCATCACACTTGACCTTTTCTCTGCTATTATTGGATTAGCAACCATAGCCAAAAATATTAATAGTTTTCATGTTTTTATAAATAGCATTCAAATTCATCATAATATGTGGAAAAATATATATAATTCCAGCAGACAGGTTAAATTCAATATAATTTTAAAATAATTATGATTAGTAATTGTAATAATAACAATTTAGTCCTTAAAATAATAGCAATAAAACTTAACTGTATTCCTCATATATTGATATAGATTATGTGCATAATTTTCACTGTTTCACTGTTCACTTATTTCATGCGCCTTCATTATATCGGACACTATGGCGCTAATTACGACCCCATTTAAAGAAACGAAGGCTCACCCCGTAACCCTAGAATCTGGGTAGTTAAATAAGCAAAATAAACAAAGGCCCTATAGGGGGAAGTAAGACGGAGCAGTGAAAGTGAATAAAGTGAAAAAATATATACAAGATGTGGTTAAAACGTAAGTTTTCTGCGATTTTCCATAGGCGAACTCATATTACTCCAGAAGTCCAGAAGTCACTTTTTAGTCTCTCACAAAAAGTCCACAATATCAAAATGTCGACATTTCGACCTCAGTTATGTAGATTATTCTATCCAGGGTCATCATAAGGACTGTCAAATTGCTATAGGTAGCACCAGTCAATCATCGTATTCTGTTTTAGATTAATTATTTATTAATCTCATCCTCCATTTGGCTTTTTGTCTTGTTAATAGGTCGTCTCCTTGTGAAACTCCATGTGGTTTGTTTTATCTACCTCTACCGGAGGGCGCCTGCTTGCATCTCTGAATTTGCACACAAACAATTTTCACTTTATTCACTTTCACTGCACTGTCACTATAGGAGCACCGTAAAGATTTAATTCAAGGTATAAGAATGACTGGTTTTTACTTAAGAAATATGCTTCTATTATATACTAAAATATGAATTGTTGACAAAATGTGCACACGTTGAAGATTGTTTAAAGGTTGTTTCCCAGGAAGACAAGGGTCTTACTTCCCCCGGCTGCCAGGGCTGCTGTGGCCAAAGCGGTGGTCCGACCATTTTGGCAGCGGTCAGACCACCACATTATGACTGTGATGGTTCGGCCATGGTCGGAATGCCAGCACTGCCAGTTTCCCTCCAATGGAGGGACTGGCGCTGCTGGCGGTCCTAATCCACCAGAGCGGTGCTGCATGCAGCACTGCCCTGAGGATTACGACCCCCACGTCCACCAGATTATACATGGCCATTGCACTGCCATGTAAAAGCTGGAGGAGATGGAGTGCAGGGGGCGCTGCCCATGCACTTGGCATGACTACTGCAGGGACTCCCAGGGACAGCCTCATCAGGCTTTTCACTGGCTGCAATGCAGTGAAAACCGCGACAGGTGCTGTTGCACCCTATGCACCACAACATTGCCGCACGCTTAATTATGAGCCGGCGTCAATGTTATGGACTGTTCCCCGCTGGGTCAGCAGGCGAAAACACCGCTTTCACCCGCTGACACAGCGGGGAACTTTTAATGGGGCCTGCAGGAAGGCGGCTGCACTGGCAGCATCCTGACCGCTGGAGTTTGGTGAGCAGCCTTTTCCGCCCGCCAGTCTCGTAATGACTCCCTATATCTTGAGATGCCTTTTTTGCTGTGGAGAGACTAATGAGATCTTGTGGCCCAACAAATGGGTTTATCCAGCTTTGAACCAGACTAACAGTTCTCGTAACAGTACCATTGTTTTTTAATTTGTGATTTATGTAGGTCTGCATGAGTACGATCTGATCTGTTGTTACAAACCATTTCCATTATCTGACCCAAAAAGGTGCTTTTGTATGCAGCCGTCATATCATATTTTTTCACAGCACCCACCTTGAGGTTGAACCTTATCCTACCACCCAGAATCTGTATGTCTCTGTTGACTGTTACCTCTATCTCTTGATCGGCCAGAATTCTTCCAAACAGATTAACATCTGACAGTTGAACTGAAAAGCATCCATTGATGAAGTTGTGATGTATCTCTGGATGTTTCACTCCAATTAATGTCATTTCGGCACAGTATACAGGGAGCTATCTAGTATAGTTCATCCTGGCATACGCCAATCACCATGGGATCAGGGAGTGTATGGTGGTAAGAAGTAAATGCCAGTTCACTTCTCGAGCAGCATGCAGCAGAGCAAGCAAACATTTTCAACAATATCCACATATGACATTCAAAATGCAGGGAGATCTCCATTGTCATGACGAGGATGTTCCAGGAATACTTCCCAAAGCTGTTTTACTTTGGCAAAGGCAGCATTCTGCAAGAGGTCATCTAATCTCTGTTGACAGAGGTCTTTTGCAAAGTCATTAACATCCTCAGTGAAGGAGTACACTACCTGAATGTTCTCTTTGTAATTCTTCTCCACCCAGGGGATACATTCCAAAGAAATCCAGTCTCAACATAGCATCATACATGGACTTGTGTACTCAAACTGCACACTCATACATACAGCCTTCTAGTACTGATGACATTGATCCTTATGCTATTATGTCTGTTTCAAAGCAAAGGTTGTGAAGGCCAGCATCTTGAAAGCATTTTCCAAGAATGGACATGTTATTGCAAATGGTGTGAAAGGTGCCTATTCGAAGAATGATTCTTTCGTACGTTGCTTTATGCTTCCACACAATCTCAGTTGCTTTTGCATAGAGAGATGGATCCATGGCCACTACAATTTTCATCAAATGTAGTGACTTCCTTATCAGCTCTGACTGTTTTAAAATTTTAGAAACAATTGTCAACTCAGTTGCAGGGGCATTATTGGTGGGCAAGTAGCCAATGGAATCCTGTGATACACTAACTAGGTATCTAGTACTGATGTTAAATCCTGTCCAACTTGGTATTATCTGTGCGAGGGTCACTTCTTGTCTTGCAACAACCCCCATTATGTTTTTATTTTGTGCAAGCTATAGTGTTGACTCGATGAGCTGTCTCCTTCCCAGTAAGAGTCTCTTCCAGCCTATCAATGTTATCCCATGCTAAGTTAGTGAAGTAATGTAATTGAATGTTGGCTGGAAAAACAATTTGCTCATTTAAGGTAGCAGCAAGTTTCTGAAGACACAAGGTGGTATAATTTTCTTCCAGTTGTGAGTATGACATCCCATGACCAAGTCTATTTAGAGTGCGAATGATTTCAACATTACCTGTCAGCATTCTTATGGTGAATGGGAGCAACAATTGCGTAGGAGGTTTCTGCTGCCATTTGTGACTTCATATATAATGTCCTGACTGAATGCATAAGTAATGCAACCCTTTTGGATGGTTTATATTTTCTGGATCTCCAGTCAGAAGTCCTCATGTGAACCGTTTAGGGTAATCAGGCACTTAAAATTAATCTTATTAACGTCTGATGTGTGATATGACCATGGTGTTGATGTCAAGTTTGTTCTAATCATTGTTCTTATGTGTGATGATGTTTGATCAGTGATCTTGTTCATGTCTGTTGCCTTAACCTTTAAAACTGATAATTCTCTTTTCAAACTCTGGTTTTCTCTTACAACATCCTGTAGCATGACCTTATCAGTTTGGCCCAATGTTTTCCTTGGTTGTCTGGGATTATGTGGAGAATGTCACTGAATCCGGAGTCCAATTTCTTCTAATAAGCTTCTTAGTTGATTTGTCTATTCCCTGTAATCCTCTGCGTGTTGTGAGGGTTTTCTGCCTTTCAGGGAGAATCGTCACACGTATTACCTCTTTGTTAGGAATAATCACAGTTCTAATACATTGAAATAGTTCATCATATGCTTCATCTCTCATAAGTTTGTAGTGATCATTGGTTTGAATGCTAGATGCATGATCTTCCTCCTTTGCTTGAACCCTTGTATAGTTTCTATAAGAAAATTAATGATAATGGTCTCTGCAGCTACTATGTCCATACTACATATTGCTGAGATCTTTGAATCACAATTGATGGTTGCACACTCTCGAAGCCTTTTGTCAACTTTAAGCTCCTCTGGCCTTGATTAATTTCTCACGCGTTGATGTTCCTTTGTAGCATTTTATTTTTCCACAAAATATACATTCTTCAGCAAACAGGTTTAACTTTAATGATGTTCTTCTGTTTAATTGTTTCCTGGTGCACTCACTCATTTCAGCACTGACACTTGCCTCAGCTTTTTACTTAATAATCTGTACATCTCTTATCATAGTAAACAGGCTCCTGCACTTAGTGTGGTAAAAAACTAGGTGAAGCATGTTGCTTCCCACATTTCTCGCAACGGCTAACAGTGAAATGTGATTCCTTATTTGATTTGCCTCCAACAAAGTTTTCCATGATGAGTAGTTCTGCTGGCTTGTCAAAGTAACTAACTACATGTTGGTTTTTTGCCATAAATGAATTATACACTGGGGATCAGAGGAACGGGATGTGCTTGTTTTAGTCTTCTTCATGATGCTGTAGGTCATTCACCACCAAAGAAATTGATTAAACATTTATACATTTTACTTGGTGTGCTTAATCTTATCATAATTACTATTATAATTATTATCAATTTATATAATCCCATTTACTGTAATTTCTATTTTTTAATTATAAAATTCACAATAATAAAAATTATGAAAACATTATAATTTACATCAAGGTATCTTGGGAGTGGAGTTTTAACTCACAAAAGGCAGAGAGGTATAAGTTGCTCTCACATATTTTCCATCTCTAGGAGTCCATACCTTGCCAATAAAGCATATTAGAATCCAGCCCCCAAAGTGGTACAGATAACATGGTTGGCTCAAGGTCTACTCCTTCCTCATCATATTACTTTCTCCTGGAGATCTGCCAAAGCAAAAATCCCCTTCATCAGCAGAGAGACTATAGCATACTGAATGGAGGAGAAAATAATTGTAATTGTCTCTTTTCTAACATTTCTCCTTTTCTTTCATGAAACTGAAAGTAATGTTTTTAGGACAAAAAAAAAAATTGACATAAAAAAAGTACATTAGGGGGCATAGATCCTAAAACAACTTGTGATCCAAAAAAAGACTCAGAACCCTGAGCAACAAGTAGCCTATAATTAGGGCTCCCAGTTTTCCGTTTTGCTTATTTTTACAGATATATACAGACAGAAAACAATTTCTTTTCTTGTATGTATTTAGTGTTAAATACAGAGAAATATGGAACATAGGCCTTCTTTGGATGATTTTCTCTATTGCCAATGATAAATGGCAGGTCAATAGGGGTCTGGATTGAGTGGTGGGAAGATGAAAAAAGACCATAGACTTCCTAATTAAGCACAATTAAATGCAGATCCACAGTTATTTATGCTATTCTACAATGCTAGTGTTTTCAGATAATTCTGTTGCACTGTATACCACTAAAAACCTTTGGACATTCATGTGTGAGTATACATTTATCAGTTAAATAACTTTGGGAAAATACCCACTGCAGCTTCATTCATAGAGTAAATACAAAATAAAAATGGGTAACCACAGAAAAAATGAGCAAAAAATAAATATGACTGAATGTAGACGGAAATGTCAATAAAACAAAATACCTTAAAACCGGGGGCCCTACCTGTAATGTACACTAAATATAGATGGGGACGACCCAGGTGGCAGCTCTACAGATATCTTTAATGTATTTAATGGATGGTCCTTCCCACTCAGCACAGAAAAAAGCCATTTCTCTGGTTGAGTGAGCTTTTATTGCATCAGGAATTTCCCTTCCACAGTCCTGATAAGTAGGGGTGGGTGGCAGTCGCAGAATTGTACTCTGTGGAATCCTTTGGAGTTATTTAAAAACTCTGGGGAGTTCTGCGAGCGGCCAAATTCCACTGGTCATTAATTTGCTAATTCAGTGCGGCTTTTCCCACCCAAGAAATAGAGACCAGGGCCACTGTAGAGAAATCACACTAGTCAAAGCTGATTTTCTTCCACATCAAGAAGACACTGTGGGCAGCCCACTGATAAAACTGTAACTTTTACATTTGCTTATTAATTAGTGAAAAAACATGCTTCCCTGCATTTGACTCGAGAGCACATGAAAACAGGAACGTGATAACCACTCCTTTGTTCCGGCAGATCTATCTAATCCTCCTTTCCACATGCCAGGCTCAGTTGCTGTACTTCTTTTCACAGAGCCGCCTAGGAGTGAGGTTTGCCCTCAAAGTGTAGCCTCTATTTCAATGTGAGGAGGACAGGACACCCATGGAAGAGTGAACTGTGCAAGATGTGTAATTTCCTTAAAAACTGGGCCACCTTTGAACGAGGCCAGCTACGACAGGTTTCCATACATGGGGAATCTTATTGTTATTGTTAACACATTGTTTACGAGAAGCATTTATCACAAAACGTAATTGGTGCTATGTATTTTTTGCAGTGCTCTTTTTTTGTCAAGACAATTTTGAAGTATGAATAAAACAAATACAGCAGGACACATGGTGATCAGGCAAAACTCTCTGAAAACCACACGTATAGCGAAGGCTTTTTAAGGTGGAAGAATAGAATCTTGAGACAGCAGGCCGTACTACAGATTGTGGCACTAAACCTTCCCATATATCAAAAGGAAGAGTGCATGCATGTTTTAGTCACTGGCTGCCCGTCTTTTAAAGTTTCAGGCCAATTGAAGTCATCAAGCGCCATAGACTTTTCACATTATTCATCTCTGGATAACTTTTGGCAAAGTGCACAGCAGAACCTAGTAAAAAACAAGTCTCACTCACCCTGCTGCCGGGTCCCGGTCCCAGAGCTGTTTACCCCACAACTCTAGAACCAGCATCAAGCGAGGCACAGCACGAATTAGCGCTGTATGACAGGCAAGGGTCAGGCACAATTATTAACAGAGGGTTGCAGGCGCCTGTTGTCACCACTGCTCTGGAAGAGACCAGAAACGATTCTGTGAATCAACCAGCGTCAACTCGGATGGTGCGCTACTTAGCAGTGGCTGCGAAAGGCTCTTTGAACAATTTTACCCAGAATTACGAGATGTCCGTTTTACTTTGGCCTTGAGCCTATTCTTTAATGCTCAGGAATGGTGAGTAGTTTGTTAAAGTTTAGTATGCCAGTGCCTAGTGGCGGTAAACTCCATTATGTGGTGGAGTTTAAACATTTTGCTGAACTCTGCGCCCCAAGTGGAGCGCAGAAAGGCAGAACTCAGAGAACTCCACTGGCAGTGGGGAGTTCACTGCCCACCCCTTGGTAAGCTGAGGAATTCCCATTTTAGCCACTTTGCTAACACGTAGAAAGGAAATCTTTCTCTTCTCTGGACCGAAGTTGAGAAAATGATTATCTGAGACTCTGTAATATCTTCAGATAAATCCTTACTACCCTCACTACATCCAGAGGTGAAGCGGGGATTCTGGATTGCTGTTATCTGGCTGTAGAGCAGGGAGGATAATCTCCTGATCTTTATGGAAGTCAGAATGAACCTTTGGAAGGAATTCTGGATCTAGGGAAAGGACAATGTGATCCTCAAACACCTTCAAGTAGATTATGCTAACAACAAACCTGCAGAATCTCTTATGATGGAGCGATATTGGGATGTGCAAGACTGTCAGCAAGGCTACTTTACTTCAGTGGAGGATCACAGTGGGGAGCGTGGAGAAATAAAAAGAAAATATAATTTAAAAAAAACAAAGTTACCTTTATTGCCGTACTGTGCTGATCTGCTCCTCTATCCTCAGCTGCAGGAATAGGCTCCCAGTCAGCCCTGCATCCTATCCTAATGCTGCTTTCATGCTTCTGGCAGCATGAAAGCACCATTAGGAATGGATGGAGGGCCCAGCCGGTGCCCTCCGAGGCATAGTGAAAGTCTCTGCCTGCTGTTTCCAAACCAGCAATGCAGGCGAGAGAACCCAGTGCGCATGTGTGTTTGACTTGCTGTGCTCGTCAGCCCAATAGCCCCACCCCTTTTACAAGAAAATGACAATAAACGTAGTTTATTATTTTTTTTGTAAACGTTTTGCAGCTGCTGGTGGGGGGGTGATGCTCTTCCGCCATAGCCATAGCCACACTTTGCTTATGTGTCATGTGCAACTGACTTTGTCGACATGGGTGCACACTGTTTAGCACTTATTCAGTGCCAAACACAGGCTTACCTAGATCAAGTCAGTCACCAGGACTGAAAAGAAAATTTTGTTAACTACTCTTTTCCTACCCCTGGGTTGGACACTTGCAAAACGACGAATAGCTTAAAAGGGTGATCACTGCTACTGATGTCAATTAACCATTTTTCACAAATAATTTAACTCAGGAATAATCCAGCTGCTTCACAAAATAAGTAGCTGCCAAACTATTATAGCATTATATTTGTATATAAAGGGCTTTTCATTTTTGTTTCGTTTCTCATTCAAACCAAACATGTATCGTTATTATTTGTTAAAATAAGAGATTATGGGGAAGAGGAGGAGAACACCCACAAAGCTCTTATGTTTGCCAGATACACCCGGAACATCACCATAAATATTATGGTACTAAGGTTCATTTTGTGAAGTATTGTATAAATTATTTTGTACACATGAAACAGAATTATGAATGACATCATAAAAGTTTAGGATACTTGTGCACCTATCCACAAACATATTCAAAAGTCCAGAGCTATGTTTGCATTAGTGAGATATGCTGCACAGCGAGTGGCAGGGGCAACAGCTTTTTCTCATTCTCACCCTAGAACTATCCCCCAGATGCCATACTGGTCCTAAAAAAATCCTAGCAATAGCTTTTAGGTCATCAGAGAGTACCACACTATTCAAATTCTAGCTCCATCAACTATGTGTGTGCGATAACCTCTAACTATATATCGCCCCTTATGGAACACTGGTATCAGTTCCAGTTTTCCTGTGCTTCATCTACGCACGATGCTAGTGCTCTTCAATGCAGTCAGAAGTCCTCAGATAGCAGGAAGATAAACATTTGTTGGCAAAGGCTTGTAAAGATATGCCAAAACGTTTGCAATCAGGGCTGGACTGGGAACCTAAAGCACCCTTGGCAACTTTTCCCAGACCACCCTCCACAGGGAGTGCAGCGAGCCTGACTCCAAGAAGTTGGGGGGGGGGGAACCACCCGCACGGGCAAACCTATAGCCCTATGCATTGTCTGCTGTCTCCGTTGGGCATGTGTCTGAATTAGTCAAGCGTAGTACACGTAAATAACGAGGACAAGTCAGCTCCCTAAATTCATCAGAAAGATAGGAAATACAGGGACCCCAGGTTTTGTCAAATGAGGACAGGGATCCGGTAGCCACCACTGTCAGTTTCTCCATTCTCAGTATGTCTCATAGCTTCTATAGCCACTCAGTGTAAGTGAGATCACATCTGAGCTAAGAGAAACTGTTTAGCTTCTCCGATCGCCAGCATAATGGCTCTACCTTTCGGGGCCTTGAGAGAATATGTCTGCGGATTCGGGAGCCCTAAGAGGATGTAACTAGAAAAGCGTGATATTGTTATATCATTCACCACCTCATCAATGGTGTTCAGAATGCCGTCCCAGAAGGGGGCTATTTGGGGGCAATGCCACAAGATATGTTTTAATGTACCAAGGTGTCCACATTGTCGCCAACACAGGTCGGTGGTGCCCCTCCACCATCCGGCAACCCTTGCCAGCATAGAGTGTCAAAAGTGCTCTATTATCAAAAATAATTCTATGGTGTTCAAATTGCAGTCTGTTACTCGCTCATGATGTAGCACATCTTGCCATTCCCTATCTGTAAAGGAACGGCCACATTCGGCTTCCCATGTACACCTCGCAGGTGTCCAATGGAGGAGCGGCGGTGTGATCAGAAAGCCATAAATGTCAGAAATAAACCTCCTATCATTTGTGCATGTTAAGGGCCTCATATTATTTTTTTAAACTTAGTAATTTATGACCATGAGATGGCAATCTTTATTAGGGGTATTTAATGATTCCCTCACTAACACCCTCCGACAGTGCCTCTCATCTCCCCATACCTCCTCTCTCACATGTATTACATGCGTTTTGTAGTGCCTCTTTTGCCAGTGTGAGGTGTCGGAGCACTTTACATCCCACCCAGATACATAGACTATGAACCATACATGCGTAACCCAGTGTAAAAAAATGTTACATTAGCCAAAGGGGACTACAAGGTGTAGGATTCACGCCATCCATACTGGTAGGCAATTTTAAGGAGTGCTTGGCCTGGGAAAGTATAAATTCAGGATTCAGAATGTAACACAGAGTTAGGGTTGACTTTGCTAATAAGAATTTGTTTCTACACCAAACCAACCCTTTTTTTTAGCAAAATTAGGATAACATAACCTTCTAATCTGTACCATGCTGTTTGTGTGCACCTCTTCAATGGCAATACATAGTTCACTGTGCTAGATTTTGATTGTAACTTATGAACTGCACAGTAAAAAGAACTCTGTGACAAAAGAAGTAACCCCCTGAGCTACACACATAAAACACTGTTCTGCGATCTTCATAGTACACTTTCTTTGTAGCAGGTGTATTAACCCTCTGCTCCACCTTAGATGAGTCAAAACTGCCTCTAGACAAAACTCCAATCCCTCTCCAGCAGGTACATAAATCACCAGAGTTATCTCAGCACTTTTATTGTTGCCTGAAAGCTGTTGGACATACAAGGAACTTTGCAGTGCTTTTAAAGCTGCTCCACTGCTAGAAAACTGGCCCCCAGAAACAAAAATGGCCCCCAACCTCCCAGCCTCCTGGGGAAATGCCTGATGCTTGGTACAGCCAGTCCTGCCTTGGTTACAATCACCTCCTTCAGGTAAGACACTAGCTAGGGAGCAATGCTTCAAAGGATTTATTGTTCCACAGTGGAAACTGAGGGCCTGATTTAGACCATGGCAGTAGCACCGCCAAGCGGAGTCAGCGGCAGACCCAAGAAGACTGTCAGGTCCATGGTGTTCCACCCGGCATATTTAAATGTTACAGCTCTGCAAGAGGTGGACTGAAAGTCGATCGATGACAGAGGGAGGACATCGTGGGACCCAGTGGACAGCAGACAATGGCAGCTGCTGTGGAATAGAGATAAGTCACAAACACTGTACCATTGTCATATATGTCCCCCTGCACTACACACAACACAACACACCACATACACACAACTATCCATTGCCATTCCATCATAACATGTACACACTGCAAGCAAACATTGATGGATATCAACAACACAACATACATTCACAATTGACACTGCAACCACACACAACACAACCACAACAACCAACACAATTACACCCTCATCTATACAAACACACTCACACACAAGCACAACTACACACATCACAAAAACAACAACCACACACCACTCACCTAAATGTTGTATGCAGCAACATAACACACAGCACAACATACAGAACAACACCACAGCCATATGGAGTTGGCACACATACTGATACAACCCACACATCACCCACATCAGCTCCCTCCACCTCACCTACCCAATCGCATTGCATATTCACATGCACATACTGACTCACACACACAACTTGCAGCACAACATGACAGGCAAAGGTCTTCTTGCAATATATACACATGGAAACAGTTGATAGGTGTGAATGTACCATCATTGTGGTGCCAGCATTCATTTACCAACGAATACTGGCACCATAATGATAGTTGTGTATTTGTGCAATATGAGTTGTGTACCAGTGTGTCCCCATCCAGGTCTGACCCACTCATGTCCCTGACATATGCCTTTACCTTTAATAGATTACTGTGACATGTATATGTCTGCAGTGGTCCCAACCTCCCATGTAGTGCCCGCCCAACGTACCCTGACAATGCTGCATCCCCTACCTTTGAGTCAGGCGATTGGGGGGGGTCTGTTTTCTCCATGGGTCAGGGGCAGAAGTGACAGCAGGTGTTTTCTAGCCGTGTCCAGCTGAAGACAGGGGTGGAATGGGGAAAAAAGGTGAGTTTTCGCCCTCTCCCCCCAATCCGCAAACTCAGACCTGGAGGTTGGACCACCACTCTTTTCTTGGTGGTAAGGCACATACAAATCTGGAAGGTGGGAAGGGTAGCTGAGGTCCCACCGGCATCCCTTTTTCCTCTCCCGCCGTCGACGCTGGCAGTATTTCTTGGCAGAGATGGCAGTTTGAGTGCAGGCTTTCATCTATGGGACCACCAACATCTAAATATGGCATGCGACTGTCACATCGACAGACGGGATTCCAGTCAAAAAGTCAACGGTGGGACCGTTACTGCCAACATCTAAATCAGGCCCTGAGTTTGGGTTCTATCTTCTTGATAGCTATGTCATTCGAACTGAAAACCAGTTACTCAGTTAATTTGCTGCTTTAAGGACTGTATTAAATAGCTTCATCCGGTAGGCTTGGTGAATTACAAGTCACTTTTCACTACTTTCTATCCAGAAAAGCTGGTTGTCAGAAACAAATGCATGTGTAGCATCTCATTCACAAGTTTCTACTTAACTATGCGTGAAAGAAAATTGGACCATGGTATTTTCTGTGCTCTCTGGAGAGGGTGGCATGGAGGCCGAGGTGAGATACATGGCTAATGATGATTATCCACCTGAGATGCCACTCTTGGAAGTCAATAGAGACGAAGGAGCAAGTGGAGGGCATTTGAAGAAAGAGAAGACTGCAATCACAAATAATCATTCTTGTCCAAACAGTACCTTGCACATGATTAAGTACCAAATAAGTGCATTAATGAAAGGTTGCTCTCACAAACAGCTGACAGTAGCCAACACTACCAATTCCTGCATGTGAGAGAGGCAATTCAACTCTGGGTATTTAATCCCACTCTCTCACCCCAGTAAAACTTCACAACTGTATTGTTGGCACCTCATCCTAACTTTCCCTTCTGATTCAGGAATCCGTAAATATCACTTTCGAGTTGTGTCCCTGCCATTTGCTTTCTTCTTTTAGTTTTCCTGATGATGCTTCTTTCTCTAAGTCATTTTTGTTTCTATTCTCCTTAAACATTCATGTTAAGCCATTGTGCTTTTCCAGCCCCTGCTGCCATTATATGCACGTTACTCCAGCTCCTGCTGCCTTTATATGTATCTGCTACTCCAGTACTAGCAAGAGTTAGATCTTCACAAACCACCATCAGTCACTTTAGTATTAGTTGCTACTATTATTCATCAGTAGCTCCAATACCAGCTACCATTATTATAATCTGTTAACCTGTACCAGCATTCATATTTCCTCACTTGTACTTCATTGTCTACAACTACTGTATATATTGCTAACTAGTATAACTGCCAGAGCATATCTTGAATTTTCTGTGACTTCTTATTCCTCTGGGCCTCTATAGGACATAAGTACCCCGTGCAGTACACTATAAGAATATTGAGAGTCACTGAGTTCTGTAACCATACAGAGGAATGAGGATGAAGGCCGAGTTCCTTTATAAGGTCATGGATCTCCAATGTGACTTCCAATACCCTTATCAGTTATGCTAAGGGGTACTAACCCATAAAATACATGGTCACACCATAACCTTTCCCACAAACCACTTAAAACGTTAGTGCGTAGCATTTTCATATGAAAGAGTGAGCATGTTTGCATACTGGAAGAATACATATAAAACCTCTAGTGCAAAATTAAACGCATCAAAAACCTGTTAAATAATTGTTTCAAACATATATTAGGAATAGTCCAATATGTCAGTTTAAAAAAAAAGCTACAGTAGCTCAGAATGTGAAGAAACATGCAGAAAGATTTTAGTTTTTCTCGAACATGTTCTCTCTGCTTGTCATTGTGCATAGAAAAATTGAGCAGAAGAAAGAAAAGCAGTGTTCAGTTTTTCGTTGCTTGATAGAGCTGCTTCAGTTATTCTGCATGACCTTACCTGCCTTTCACCACGGCGGCTGGCTCTGGCAGCAGGCATTGTGATGTCAGAACTCTACTGTAATAATTTATAATAGTCGAGTTCTGACGTTGTTTCTTCATAATCAGTGACTTGGTGAGTTACAAGTCGCTGATTATAAAGAAATTAGAGATCTTTATACATGGATTACAGAATCCCATGTACTATAGTTTCCTAATACACACACAAACACACACAAACCCCCCCCCCACACACACACACACATGAATATATGTAGAGTACTACATTCTCCTCCACATGATAGAGATTGGGTCACTCCAGAGTTGTTGTTACAATATTTTCATCCCATCATGCTCACAATCAAATGACCTGATGTTTTTTGACCCAACACATTCTTGCTCACATGATTATATTGAAAACATTTTGTTTAAAAACACTACCACCATCAAAAGTGGACTGGAGAAGACTCCACATAATCACCCAAACAGTGCATAATTATGTTGAGCTGTAATATAATACATAATATTTTTTCAATATTGCTCTGGATCATTTGCTGAAAGCAACCAATCCTTGTTTTTAATATACAGATTCAACTTATTTGGCTTCAAATCAATTTCGGAAACAATATCGTTCATCGCAATTTATCTTTTCATTATTTCAGGTCACTTTACAATGTTAATAGACATAGTGAAAAGACTCTGAGCATCATATATACTAAATATCTTTGTGCATATTTACACAAAACAATCTAAATTAAATTCTGATAATACATATTCATGTTATCAAAGAGACAGAGGGGGTCATTCTAACCCTGGCGGTCCAAGACCGCCAGGGCTAAAATGACGGGGGCACCGCCAACAGGCTGGCGGTGCCCCGCTGGGCATTCTGACCCCGGCGGTTCAGCCGCGGCCAGAAAGGGAAAACCGGCGGTCTCCCGCCGGTTTTCCGCTGCCCAATTGAATCCTCCATGGCGGCGCAGCTCGCTGCGCCGCCATGGGGATTCTGACAGCCCATACCGCCGTCCTGTTCCTGGCGGTTCGCCCGCCAGGAACAGGATGGCGGTATGGGTTGTCATGGGGCCCCTGGGGGCCCCTGCAGTGCCCATGCCAATGGCATGGGCACTGCAGGGGCCCCCGTAAGAGGGCCCCACAAAGAATTTCACTGTCTGCATTGCAGACAGTGAAATTCGCGACGGGTGCCACTGCACCCGTCGCACCTTCCCACTCCGCCGGCTCAATTCTGAGCCGGCGTCCTCGTGGGAAGGGTGTTTTGCACTGGGCTGGCGGGCGGCCTTTTGGCGGTCGCCCGCCAGCCCAGTGCAAAACCCAAAATACCCTCAGCGTCTTTTGACCGCGGATCGGTATTTTGGAGGGGGGAAGTCTGGCGGGCGGCCTCCGCCGCCCGCCAGACTCAGAATCACCCCCAGAGTGTTCCTATATTTTTTCATTGACAGTCTTCCTTGGTGATGAGCAATTAAGAATATACAGGTTGTAGAAGTCATATAATATCTCTATTGTAACAATGATAAACAAGTAAACCTTTCTATGATGAACATATGCAATGATTTTCACCCTTTGGTTTGTAGAATACATTTTGTGTTTAAACCTTATAAACATCTAATGATCTATACCACCCTACAATGAAAAAAAAATGAAAAAAATGTTATATAGAATCTTTGAAAAATATATATTTCATGATCATATCACTAGTTCCACAGAAAAGCAATTACTATCTTCATTAAAAACCTCAAAGATGCACTGACAGCTCTTCATCACAATTCATGCCTAAAGTTAAAAGAGAGTTAACATTAATATCATGACTCCATCCTCCGTAATGTTAAAATTCTATCTCCTCACCTTGTATTCTTTGGCACACAGTCAATCCAAAAGTATCTCATCTGTGTCCAATTGTTCGCATGTTCTTCCATGAAATGTTTATCAGTACCATTGTACATGTCCCTACTTTAAAAATAGCTTTAAGGTGAATTCTTTTATTCTTTTTTTAACTTCAAATGTTGTACTGTCTTTGGAACCGATATATATGTATGTATATATACATATATATATATATATATAAATATTACCCCTATAAATTTTTGAACAGCCAAATGGCTGAATGGAACTAAACTAAATTTAGCAGGAAGCTAGACCTTGGATCAGAAAGTATACTTTTTTGATTTGGTGTAAATCCATCCAGTAGTTTTTGAGAAATTAAAATTACAAAATATTTGTATAACTGGATGATTGGGGTTATAGGACTCTCATGAGAGTCCTGTGAGCACAACTTAAAAACATAGAGTGCTCTGATTGGCCGACGTGGCCTTTTTTCCTTTGGTGAGCACTCTGATTGGCTGCTGGCAGCATGAAACAAATGTTGCAGGGGTCATTGTAGCACTCAAGGACTTAGGGCTCGATTTAGAACTCAGTGAATTGGTTACTCCATCACAACAGTGACTGGTGTCCATCCACCAAAATCTAAGTCCCATTCTATCCTATGGGATTTAGATTTCGGCGGATGGGATATCTGTCACCATTGTGATAGAGTAACCCCTTCACCGAGTTCTTAATTAGGCCCTTAGTCTCCTGTCCTAAAAATGTTTTAGAAAACAAAATAAGGGGGCAGGAAAGGGATACCATGCTCCCTCGTTCTTGTGGAAGCACCTTGGGGCCAAAATGTAAAACATTTATTTTTTGCGTCGATCCAGTGGTACTTGCGTAGGATCGTGGAAAAACTAGTGGGTGCCATTGATTTATTAATTAAATGCCCCCCATGGGGTCAAAATATACATTTTTGCTTGCCATGTTATTGGATCATGACGGGGCATGCAGCCTCTCTCCCGAGCCACATAAGGCCCCAGGACATACATGACAACGTTTTAGAAGAGGAAGTGTTGGGTTTTTAAAAATAATCATTAGAATGTATTTTCCCCATTTTACTTCTATTCAGGAAGGAGACAGACAAAAGAAAATAAAAGTGCCTTAAAAAATCAGGTCTCCCCACTAAATGAGGTCTATTGGCATGTATGCTTGGCACCCCATTTTCTTGGGGGTCGCCTTAAATGAAAATAAGTAAGAGGAGGGGGGTGCACGGCCCCCCTCTCAAGCCCCGTAGTGCCCTGTGGATCCCATCCCCTGAGGCTGGCTCCAATTAGGTGTCCCAGGGAACCCATTTCTAGGTCACAGTTTTCTTGCCCAAAGGCTGTGGACAGGGAAAAAGATGTGCACTTGCACCCAATGAGAGTTGCAAAAATGCTCCTGCTGGGTGGGCACACAGCTCCCACCCAGCACCTTTATACTTACATTAGGCCCAGGGGGATGAGGTACCTGGGGCCCATAAAGGCTTGGAGAGAGGGGCCAGGCACCCTTCTCCCCTTAAAAGGAGACTATGGCCCAGGGGATAGGGGTGCCATGGGCAGGGTGCCTTTCCCTTACAAAAAAGTACAGCCACGGAGGATGGGATCTTCGGACTGGTAGAGGTTTGGGGAGGGGAGGCTGTGCATCCCCTCCCATAAAAATGGATACGGCCCTGAAGGATGGAGTCCTCAGGACCTGTAGAGGCTTTGGGGAATCTGGCCACATGCCCTCATCCTGAATATCATTAAAAAAAAAAAAAAAAGAATTGCTGGATGGATTGATGGATGCTGACAGGGTAGTCCTCAGGGCCTTAGGGACCCTTGAGCTCTTCTGACAGCCATCAACCAAAAAAATCATCTTGGTGCCCCGGGATGGAACCTGGACATCCCAAAAATGATAAATGAGTGCTCAAGCCACTGATTTACTATTTACTGCTCCTAGCAAGGAGAGCCCCAGGAAGTGGACACCCAAAATATTTTAAAAATTAATAATAAATGAGTGCAGAAGATGTTAATTTATTAACCTCTGTTCCTACCAATGAGTGCCCCATAATGCCCTAGAGCATTTTAACATACAGTAAAGCCAATAGGCCCAATTTTATATTTCGGTGCTCTGATCCCTTGACAAAGTCAGTAGCTCTGCCTTACTTAAAATGACACCCCTTATATTCAGCCATGTTTGTCCACTGATGTTTGGGCACCAGCTCTGTGACCAACCAGTGGCTTGTGCACGGGGAGGGGGACTGGGCACTAGCGGTGGTTGGGCGCTGGGACTGGTCCATTGCCATTCTCACATGGTGCATGGCATGAGGTTGGCTGCCCACAGGGAGTTGGACGTAGTGCATGGTTGTGGTCACCACTGAGAAGTTATAGTTTGAACAACGTTTCCATAGGAAATTGATTTTTTGCTTGATAATAACTTTTGGTGCCGTTTGACAAATCTTCGCAAAACTTTCCATAAAAAAGTCTAATCTACCTCAATTTCTTCCCGGAATGATCCATCAAGCGGAGGCCATGAAAAAGGAGGAAGATCCCAAAACACATTTTGCTCATGAACAGCAATACTGCAAAAATGGCTAAACGGAATTACACCAAATATGGCAAAAAGTAGAACTTGATTCAGGAAGTGCGCTGTATTGTGATTTGGTGTAAATCCATTTAGTAGCTTTGGATAAAATGAGTCTCAAAATGTGAGCATGTATCACAGTGCCTACCAATCGCAAATCCACTGTGGTGTTTCTATAGTTCAGCAATCTCAACAATGCATTATGACTGACAGACCTGATGGAACACATGCGGCCGTCATCTTAGGACTTAGGGCCTCAGTCACTGATCAACCGCAAAGCATAGTGTGACTCACTGATGAATTGCAGTCATCAGAGGAACATAAAAACAAAAAAGGTGTTGCCCGCATGCGCGGAACTGGGTGTCATATGCCATGCACTGCGGGGGGTTCCCCCTGCGTCCAACCCCATGCCACACATAGTAATGAACATCCTTTTTTACATTAATGGTGTTACAGATAGGAATTGTAAGAATATCTTACTTTACATGAAAAAACTCCAGAAATTCACAGAAGCAACAAAGGTTAAGGGTACATTTTAATAAGGTGAAAATGTCAGGAAAACCATAATGTGTAAAAATATTTTTTTTAAAACACTGAAATTCAGCAATTATTGTTATCTCAAGTAACTATAACTCATGCCCAAAAGTAACTCTAATTGGCGCCCACGCCATGCACTGGTTGTACCATCACATATTACATCACTTATGAGATGTTCAATGACTGCATTGACAACATTGTGTATGACAAGGGCAAGAGTTAAATGTTTAGTGGCCCCTTTTTCTCAGCCGCCTTGATGGATCACTCTGAAACATTCTAGGATGGAGCTGAAGTGGATCAACTTTTTTTTTAGAAAGTTTCCTGAAGATTCTTTAAATGGAGCAAAGGGCATTAGCAAACAAAAAACACACTTCCTATTGAAAATCTGACTCATGTATAACTATACATTGGATACATTGGCTACAACCAATGTGTAATATATATATATATTCATGAGAAATACGTTCTCAAGTTCTCTAGTTCTCTCTTTTCTTTATAACTGGTGACTAGTGACACACCCAGTCACAGATTACAAAACAATGCTGTCCGAACTCAACTGTAATAACTTTTTACTGTTGCGTTCTGGTGACACAATGCCTGCTACCAGCACCAGCTACTAAGAGGAAAGGAGGCAGAACAGGTCACAAACCATAATTAAAGCAGTTCTTTCTAGAAGGAAAAATGAAAAGTTGCTTTTCTTTCTCATTCTTTTTTTTTCTAGCTGTACATTGATAAGAAAAAAGGTAATATGTGTGGCAACATGCTTATTTTTTGCACTCCTTGCTTAATTATAGAAAAGTTAGAAGAGAGAGAGACAGGGCTCTGCGATAATTTCCTATTTGACTTCTGCTGTAGGAGTGTTTTCTGAAAGGAAATCATCAATAGAGCAAGAGCTGGGTTTGGGGCTGAGGAGGAATAGGAGTGAGTCAGGATATCAGCCTAGTAAATCTGCGTAACGTCCTGAGACTCTTGCTGTGCTCTCTAGGCTCGACTTAACGGGTGCCAAAAGTACCTCAGGTAGATTTTGTTCCCTGACTACTACAGCGTACAAAAGTAAAAAAGAGACCCTAATTTGAAGAAAATACCTACTTCATCGCAGTTGGGATCTCGTTTGGGAGCTGAAATGGGGGTCCCAAAAGGGCTGATAGCGAGCTGTGGGGGCTCCGGGGACCTCAATAGCTTTGACAGTCATATGTTGACTTATTTGTGAGTAGACAGTATACTAATATTGGACTACTTTTGAAGAATTCTCTTGATACTATGTTTAGTAGATTGTTCGAGATAGTCAAAACCATTGCTAATTTACCAAGAGTTGGCTCCCCTTGTTGTCCTAATGGTTTCCTGTGCATAATCCAGTTTTTGCCTTCATGATCTTTTCCTGAACAGGTATCTATGGTGGAACATCTTTATTTGACCATATAATTATGGTCAGGCATGTTGACTGGGTGGGGGAGGGCCTTAAAACCTGATCGTTATTGTGTGGTCAAAATTCCCCTGCAACATCCTATAAGTTCTAGGTTCCAAATCTGCATTGTACCTAGACAGGTCTGTGAACCCTGCAATATTCCAGTAGCAAAAACATTTGACCCCTGGAGTTGAATGGATACAAATAACTGACTATATAGTGATGCAGGATGTAGGGGACTGGCTCTCTATATAGTGAACGAAAATGATGTGCACTGTGCAGAGTCCAGACAACTCCACTCTTGGGCCGATATTTATACTTTTTTAGCTCCGCATTTGCGCCGCTCTTTGAGGCAAAAGTGGTGCAAATTTACAAAATACAATCGTATTTTGTAAGTTTGCGCCACTTTTGCTTGAAAAAATTACGCAAATGCAGCGCTAAAAAAGTATAAATATGGGCCTTGCTATCTAGATGCAAAAATAGATATCCCAATGCTCCATTTTTGTGGTAATGTGGGCGAGCAGTTAGGCTTATCCAGAGTTGTGCTAAGCATTTGTTGTACTCAAAGTATCAATAATGAAACTCGCACTCAAAGAATAACTCTAGTCCGATTTATAAAAATAACACTGATTTTTATATAATTTTTAAGATCAAGAACTTTGTTACAAGGTACGTACTTTCAGAGTTATGATTTCGGAAAATCTAGCACTTTTCTGCCTAATTCCACACCATTGGAATCAATGGGAGACAACAGAAAAATGCTTTTAAAATCAAGCAATGCTTTCTCAAGGTTCATATTCTGGTTTTAGGTTGAGGTCGTGGCCAGGTCCAAGGGTCCAGCAGGAGAAGTTTGGACAGTTCCAGGTTCAGGCGGGATCAGTGCCTGAGGGCCTTGGAGCTGGTGCACAATGAAGAAGAGGGCCATATAGAAACACACAGCACATGGGGACCTAAAGGTAAGTCAGAAGGGTCTCCTTGGAGGGAGAAGGTTGCACGGGCTTGGGCGCACAGCTGCTTGGTCGATGCTGGGGCCAGTGGGGCTAGCTGCAGCGTGGACCGGTCAGCCGGATGTCGTGCGTCTGGAGGTCCTCGTGGTTGGGAGCAGCAGCTTGGAGGGGTGATTGCAGGTCAGCTGGACCACTTAGATGGTGGTTCTCAGGTGTATGTAGACCCTCTGCGGGTGCTTGCTTTTGGTCTTTTGTGAGTCCAGAATGGACTCTTCTTCTTGGTGTTTGCCATTCGGGACCGGTACCCCGGGTATTGGCACGCTGCAACTCTGGTCCTAGTGCCTCCAAACTTGGTGAGTAGACAGGTCTGACACTCCAGAGCTGTTGATCAGTTTTTGGCTGGGCTACTGTGTTGAGGTTGTTGGGCA
This sequence comes from Pleurodeles waltl, assembly GCF_031143425.1. Classification (NCBI taxonomy): domain Eukaryota; kingdom Metazoa; phylum Chordata; class Amphibia; order Caudata; family Salamandridae; genus Pleurodeles; species Pleurodeles waltl. The sequence goes on from NC_090449.1 coordinate 605,042,536, forward strand.
GCAGCAGGTCATGGAACCGGACTTTATGGGTTCGGTGCCTGCAGGGTGCAGGAGAGTTATACCTTCTCTCTAAGGGAGTTTTTGGCAATTTCTTGAAGGGTGGAGGTACTCCACGGTGTTGTGGAGTCCTTCAGGCTCAGGACAATCCCAGAGCAATGATTGTAGAGTCCTTGGAGCAGCAGGCAGGGTTTGGCGCCTTTTTCTCTTTCTGCAGCAGGGCTTCAGTTCTTGTGCCTTGTGCCTTTTTGCCCTGGTCACCATCTCTGGGCAGTAGGTGACCAGAAGGGAAAGTTGGAACCTAGGAAAGTGAGGGTAAGGGCTGCTGGCAAGAATCATGAGTAGTAGAATTGACCTCTACCCCCTAGGGTCAGGAGATTCTTTGTGCCCATGAAATCTAAAGTTATGGTCAGGGGTTGCCACCTAAATACTGTATTTAGGGGCAATTATGGGAGTGCCTCGTAGTAGCCAGTGGGCTTTCCACCTTAGGATGGCTACATGTGGCCACTTCCTTTGGGAAGGGGACACAACCCTAATCCTAATTGGCTATTTTTCCTTCCATCCAAGATGGAGGAAAATGAAATGAAGGGGTCACCTCGCCTGCCACACCTGAACGGTGGTGCTGGCTGAAGGCGACCACTCCTCCTATTCTTGCTAGTTTTCCCATTGGTCTTACCGCCAGAAGTGGGGTCTGGGCCGGGGATATGCCTGCTGCTGCTAGCACCAGAGTCTGGGGTCACATTTCAAAGGTGGCAAGTCCTTTGAAGTTTCCCGCTTGGAGCATCATGCCTGCCTGGGGGAGGAGGTGTGACAACTCTGCCCAGGAAAGGCTTTGTCTTCTGTCCCCAGAGAGTGTGGGTTCCCACCCCAGGAGTCCAGAATCATATCTGGTGGTGGCAGGTTTTTTAGAACCAGTCAGCAAATGCACCAGGGTAGTTTAGGTTTTCAGGGGGCACCTCTAAGGTGCTCTCTGGGTACATTTCCTAATAAACCCAACAATGTCACCAGTGAGGGTTTATTATTGTGGGTTGTTTGGTACTAAACAACCCAAGGTTCAGAAAAACCATCATGTAGCTGGGGAACTCGAAGGGTCCAGTGTCCAGCACTTGCACTTAACATTGCTTACCTGTACACTTACCATGTCTAATAATTGACAAACACACAGTATGGGTATATCTACTCATGCATCTATGCACTCACATGTAACACAGTGCACCCTGCCTTAGGGCTGTAAGGCCTATGGATGGGTTACCTATATTGTATGCAGTATTGAGGGACATGGCACCCAGGCTGCGTGCCATGTCGGGTCTGCAATTCTGGGGGCACCTTGTCATGCAACCTGCAGCAGCAGTCTGCATAAGGCTGGTGCTGGGTCCCTCACAGTGGAACAAGTGGTGCTACAGCTCTGGGGGACCCTTTCAGTACACATGCCCTAGGTACCAGGGCTGCCATTTATTAGGGACTTACAAGGATGGCGGAAGTAGCCAATCGAAGTACAATTTTGGGGAAAGAGATCTGGCCTTGGGAACCTGTTGTGCAGGGGCCCAGGGCACTTATAGTTCGAAACAACATCATGTTCCAAGCAAAAAGTGGGGGGATAACCATGTCAAAAGAGGCCCTTTCTCATACAGGATTATTTTCCTTCCCAGAAACTGGCCACGCAGGTAGGGGATATTACTAAGAACTGGAGGTGCTTTCCTGGAATATCACAGATTTGAGTAGCAAAAGTAATAATACCTTATGGTTTGATTTTATTAACAATTTTAGTATTTTGGCCCTCATTACAACATTGGTGTTAAATCCCGCTTACCGTCGTGCAGAAGACTGCCAACACAACGGAATTCCGCCACAGCTATTATGACCCACAGTTCGGAATCCGCCAAAATCTAGACACCCACACAAGTCAGCCACACCAAAGGTCAGTGATAAACTGGCGAAAACAAAACCTCCACCGTCACGCCAACAGAAATACGCACACACTATCACGACCCACGAGTCCACGCAGCGGTCTTTCAACCGCGGTATTCCATTGGCATACACACCGCTGCGCTCAAAATACACACACATCTCCAAAACACAGCCACATTGGACAATTCGAAATACACACACCTGATACACATACACACACCACTCCCACACACCCAATACAATATAAAACACACACCCACATCACCCACAAACCCTTACAACAACAATTCACGAACAAAAGCCAGAGAGAGACAGCACCAGCAAGAACTCTAGCATCCACAGGCACACAACACCATCACCCACAGAGCTTCCACGCACCTCACACAACACACCACTACATATCAGCACACTTATCACCACACACTCCACCCCACACATCACCTACACCACCCCATGGCAAAGACACCCCATGTTCTCGGAGGAGGAGCTCAGGGTCATGGTGGAGGAAATCGTCCGGGTAGAGCCACAGCTATTCGGATCATAGGTGCAGCACACCTCCATTGCTAGGAAGATGGAGCTATGGCGAAGAATAGTGGACAGGGTCAATGCAGTGGGACAACACCCAAGAAATCGGGAGGACATCAGGAAGAGGTGGAACGACCTACGGGGGAAGGTGCATTCCGTGGTCTCAAGACACCACCTGGCGGTTCAGCGGACTGACGGCGGACCCCCACCTCCTCCCCCACAACTAACAACATGGGAGGAGCAGGTCTTGGCGATTCTGCATCCTGAGGGCCTCGCAGGAGTAGGTGGAGGAATAGACTCTGGTAAGACAAATATTAACTATTACATCCCCCACCCTACCTGCATGCCAGTACATACCCCCACCCTCAACGTAATTCCAGCACTCCTACTCCTCACAAATGTCCCAACATCACAAACCACACATCCCAACACCAAGCCCTGCATGCAACAACAAAGCATGGACACCCATCACTAAAGCATGCCCACTGCACATACCCAAACACCCCCCCAAACCATCATCACACAAGCCCCCACACAGGAATGCAAGCACTGGGGTACACGGTCACCCACCCATTGCACACCATGCCACACACAGATGTAATAACCATCCTTTTATACCCCTGCAGGACTCCTACCCAGCGTCACCGGACAGGAGGGTCCACACATGTCCACACCACCAACAGAAGAGGCCCACAGTGATGACAGCACCTCTGTCCAACTGGATCTAGATGACCAGCCTGGCCCATCAGGGACCTCAGGACAGTCGGTTCCCCTGAAACAGTCACAGGCCACTACAGAGCTTCCCCCCTCTGGAAACACCAGCACAGCACCCACCCAGCGGGCCCATACCTCTGTCCCCAGGACACGTCAATCAGCAGTGTGTCCACCACTACAGGGAACCCAGGCTAACCCACCACCCCAACAACAACAGGGACCTGGGGGCAGTGGTAGTGGGCACACGGACCAGGAGACGGAGGCCCAGGAACACAGGGGAACTGGGAGGGCTGCTGTGCAACAGGGGGCGGACAGGCCAAGGGAACCCACTCTCCACGAGGCTCTCTCCTCTATCATGGGAGCCTACCACCACTCCCAGGAGACGATGGCAACGGTACTGGCCCAGTTTCAGGAGAACCAGCGCCTGCAGGAGGAACAGTATATGGGCTTCAGGGAGGAACTCAGAACCATCAACTCCACCCTGGGCACCATCGTAGGGGTGCTGAAGGAACTCATGAACACCAGGAGGGACACTGTGGCAACAAGGGGGCCCTGACACTAGCCTGGACGATGAACTGCCCACCACCTCCGCCGGCGCTAGTGGACAGGACGCCCCGCCACAGGACCACCACACCAGCACCACACCCCCTGCAGAGGGAGAACCACCTCGCAAACGGTCCCTGAGATCCAGGAACAAGACAGAGAACGATGCCAAGACCCCGCCAAGAAATGAGACCACCCTGATTGTCATCCTACTGTCCCACTTTGTCACCCTGTCCATACTTAAACTGCCCCAGCTCCACTTCCTATGCCCCTTTGGACAATGCACCTGTGAGACTAATAGACTGGACTCTGCCATGGACATTCCTCCACCATCACCCCTCACCATTTTACTACCCCCTCCAATATTGAGCACTTAAATAAACACACCTAAATCACAAAACAATCTGGAGTCTGTCTGTGATTTCGAAATAGTGTATTAGCAATTACAGTGGCAAAATGTTCATTCAAATGTAACGTCAACATACCTATGTCACGCAGCTCTAGTCCATGAGGAATCAAAGCAGATGTCACACAGTGGGACCCACATCTGTGAAATCGTAAGGGAAAGTGAAAACTCAGTGACCATACACTGGGTGAAAACGACAGACAGTAGAGAGGTAGTAGTGTTTAAGTACATGTAGTAGGCAGGTCTGTGCTCTTACCTATGTCTCACTGGAAATATTGCTGGATCACTGAGTCCCTGTTGTTCATTTCTTCTTCCTATGCTTCCTCGTCTTCACTGTCCACAGGCTCCACAGCTGCCACAACACTGCCATCTGGACCATCCTCCTGCAGAAAAGGCACCTGTCGTCGCAAAGCCAAGTTGTGAAGCATACAGCAGGACACGATGATCTGGCACACCTTCTTTGGTGAGTAGAATAGGGATCCACCTGTCATATGGAGGCACCGGAACCTGGCCTTCAGGAGGCCGAAGGTCTGCTCGATCACTCTCCTAGTTCGCCCATGGGCCTCATTGTAGCGTTCCTCTGCCCTTGTCCTGGGATACTGGGTCAGTAGCCATGACAAGTTGGGGTAACCACAGTCACCTGCAAATGGAGAGGGACAACTTTTAGACACACACTAACCTGGAGGGATACCCCCAGACCCAGACAACCATTCCCACTGACTAGCTTCCAGGTGCTCACCTAATAGCCACACACGGTGCATCTGGAGTTGACCCATCACATAAGGGATGCTGCTATTCCACAGGATATAGGCGTCATGCACTGAGCCAGGGAACATGGCATTCACATGGGAGATGTACTGGTCTGCCAAACATACCATCTGTACATTCATCGAATGATAACTCTTCCAGTTTCTGCACACCTGTTCACTCCTGTGGGGGGGGACCAAAGCCACATGTGTCCCATCAATGGCACCTATGATGTTGGGGATATGTCCCAGGGCATAGAAATCACCTTTCACTGTAGGCAAATCCTCCACCTGAGGGAACACGATGTAGCTCCGCATGTGTTTCAGAAGGGCAGACAACACTCTGGACAACACGTTGGAAAACATAGGCTGGGCCATCCCTGAGGCTATGGCCACTGTTGTTTGAAATGACCCACTTGCAAGGAAATGGAGCACTGACAGCACCTGCACTTGAGGGGGGATTCCTGTGGGATGGCGGATAGCTGACATCAGGTCTGGCTCCAACTAGGTACACAGTTCCTGGATTGTGGCATGGTCAAGCCTGTATGTTATAATCACATGTCTTTCCTCCGTTGTCGACAGGTCCACCAACGGTCGGTGCACCTGAGGATGCCGCCATCTCCTCACATGTCCCAGCGAACGGTGCCTATGAAGGACAACAGCGAGCACAGAGTCAAACAACTCGGAGGTACGTACCCACAGCTTACACAGAACACCATTCATACTCAAAAAGTGGCCTGTATGTGTGTTGAGTCTAGGCCTAGGTATGTGTGACGCAGTAGAAAATGAAGCCATGTGGGTCCCTGAAATTGCGGCTGCCTGACCTCTAACGTGGGACAATGGGATGTGAGGTAACTGCGCTGGCGTTGTACACCGTCGCAGTAGGCGGTCGAAGACTGCGGCGCAATGCTGCATTGGTTAACATTGGACCCTATGGGTCCCAGGAGCCAATGACGATGTACGCCGGCGGTGACGGTACGCAATGCCGTGGACGTGACCGCCATTTTCTATCTGTGCAATCACACGATACCTGATCTTCTACAGGAGAGGACCTACACTGCAAGTGCTGCTGTGACCTCGGTCTGGAAGAGACAATGGCTCGAGTGTCTGGGGAAAGAGCCCCTGTGTTCACATCGGAGGAGTTGGAGAAACTCGTGGATGGGGTCCTCCCCCAGTACACGCTACTCTACGGTCCTCCAGACAAACAGGTAAGTACACTGGGAGCATGATGTATGGGCTACGCCTGTGTGGAGAGGGCTGGATGTAAGAAGGAAGGGGGGAAAGTGCGGCGTGCATGAAACGACGGTGAATGCATGTGCCACATGGCAAGGGTAGGGATGGGGGCCAATCACTTTGACGGTTCAGTTGGAAATAACTTTCTCTTCCCCCTGTACAAATCATGTAGGTCAGCGCCCACCAGAAAAAAAATATTTGGCGTGCCATCGCCAAGGACGTCCGGACCCTGGGGGTCTACAACAGACGGAGCACCCTCTGCTGGAAAAGATGGGAGGACATTCGCCGCTAGAGCAAGAAGACAGCGGAGGCTCAGCTGGGGATGGCTTCCCAATGTGGGAGGGGTGCCCGTCGCACCATGACCCCCCTGATGTTCAGGATCCTGGCGGTGGCGTACCCGGAGTTGGATGGGCGCTTGAGGGCATCACAGCAGCAACAAGGGGGTGAGTACAGTCTCATTCTGCTGACTTTGCGCGCAGTGGAGGGGTCTGGGTGGGGGAGGTGGGCTGTGGGTTTCCCTAGGCCAGGGCGAGTTCCGTAGGCAAGGTCCCTCCGTTAGGCAGCCCATGTGGCACCCCACCCCACCTCTGTAGAGTGCCAAGTACACCTAGTCATGCCCCTGTGTCATCTATGTGTGCAGATGTCGTCCATAGCCTTGCAGGCCATTTCCCAGGGATAGAAGAATGGACTCCAAGTGCGTGGCGTAGTGCAGGGGGCTTCTGTGTCTGTCGTGTCCGACAATGGTAGCGGTAATGCATGCACTCAACACGTTTTTCTTCTGTCATCCCCCCCTTTTTGTGGTCTCCCTGTTCTTGTGTGCATTAGCATCATCAGGCGGAGGAGCAGTGGCACCGGAGCACCAGGGGGCTGCATCCCACATGGCCATTAAGGGCCACACTACGGACTCGGAGTTCACCAGTGGGACGGAGGGCGAGAGGAGCTCCACTGTGGGGACAGGAGCTGAGACCAGTGATACGGACTCGTCCTCTGATGGGAGCCCCCTTGTGGTGGCGGCAACATCTGTGCCACCCCCATCTACAGGTACAGCCGCCACCCCCCCTTCCAGCACTGCCCTCCCAGCAGCCCCTCAGCCTTCGCCCCGTGCCCTCTCACCCGGGATGGTGGGCATCACCTTCGCCCCAGGCACCTCAGGCCCTGCCCCTGTCACCCCTGCTGCCCTCAGTGAGGAGGCCATTGACCTCCTCAGGTCCCTCACTGTTGGGCAGTCTACCATTTTGAATGCCATCCAGGTTGTACAAAGGCAGTTGCAACAAACCAATGCATTCCTGGAGGGCATTCATTCTGGTCAGACGGCCCTATGAGCTTTTCAGACTCTGGCCTCAGCACTGATGGCAGCCATTGTCCCTGTGTCTAGCCACCCCCCTTCAACTTCCTCCACCCAGACCCAATCCCCTGTACCTCAGCCTATCCCAAGCACACCTACAGACCATTATGCACACACGTCAACACACAAGGGAAGCTTAGGCAAACATAAGCACCACACATCCCACAGGCACTCACACAAGCATCACACACATGCAGACACACCAACATCCACTGCCTCCACTGTGTCCCCCTCATTCTCATCTCCCTCCTCTCTCCCTGTCTCGTCTACACTCACACCTGCATGCACTACCTCTACAGCCACTACGTCCCTCTCCAGCACACCCACCACCACACCCCGCTCACGTGCAGTCACCACCCCCACTACCATTCACACATCCCCTGTGTCCTCTCCCACTGTGTCTGTGACGCCCCCTCCCAAGATACACAAACGCAGGCACACACCCACCCAACAGCCATCCACCTCACAACAGCCTCCAGCGCATGCACCTTCACCTAAAGTCAGCAAACGAACACCTCCTACAACCACTACCTCTTCCTCCACTCCCAAACCCCCTCCAGCTACCCGTCCCAGTGTGTCAAAAAGACTTTTCATGTCCAACCTTGACCTCTTTCCAACACCTCCCCCACCCCGTCCGTCTCCTAGGTCCTGAACTAGCACCTCAGCCACAACATCTCTGGGACCAGTGGTGCCTGTAGTCACCGGAATCTGGAGTGCACCGGCCACCAGGGCAGCCAGTGTGGCATGGAGCCACAGCACAGACAGTCCCCCACCTGTCAAGCATCAGAAGTTGGCCAGTGCCCGGCGGGAGAGAGGGAAGACTCCAGCCACCAAAGCCGCTCCCAGGGGTCCCGGTGGGAGTGTGGATTCAGCTGTGACACCTTCCAAGGTGGGGAAGGGCCACAAGAAACCCGGCAAGTCTGGGAAGAGCAGCACGGTGGAGAAGACCGCCATCATCCCCGCTGCCCAGGAGGCCACCGACAGCACCAGCCCAGCTGCCCAGGAGGCCACCGCCAGCACAAGCCCAGCTGCCCAGGAGGCCAGCACCAGCCCAGCTGCCCAGGAGGCCACCGCCAGCACAAGCCCAGCTGCCCAGGAGGCCACCGCCAGCACAAGCCCAGCTGCCCAGGAGGCCACCGCCAGCACATGCCCCGCTGGGCCATGAAGGACCGCCAGCACAAGCCCCGCTGGGCCATGAAGGACCGCCAGCACAAGCCCCGCTGGGCCATGAAGGACCGCCAGCACAAGCCCCGCTGGGCCATGAAGGACCGCCAGCAAAAGCCCCGCTGGGCCAACAGGGCACCGCTGCCTCGAGCACCGCTGAACAGGGCACCGCCGTCTCAAGCACCGCTGAACATGGCACCGCCACCTCAAGCACCGCTGAACAGGGCACCGCCGCCTCAAGCACCGCTGAACAGGGCACCGCCGTCTCAAGCATCGCTGAACAGGGCACCGCCGTCTCAAGCACTGCTGGCCCATGAGCAGCAAGGGCACTGACGCTACTGAGTCCGTCACAGTGTGAATGAAGCACTCTGGGCACCATGCCCCCTCCAGAACCAGTGGAGACTGTCATCCACTACCTCTGTCCTTAGCAGGATGAAGCACTCTGGGCACCATGCCCCCTCCAGAACCAGTGGGGACTGTCATCCACTACCTCTGTCCTTAGCAGGATGAAGCACTCTGGGCACTGTGCCCCCTCCAGAACCAGTGGAGAGATCCATCCACTACCTCTGCCCTTAGCAGGATGAAGCACTCTGGGCACCATGCCCCCTCCAGATCCAGTGGAGACTGTCATCCACTACCTCTGTACTTAGTTGGATGAAGCACTCTGGGCATCATGCCCCCTCCAGAACCAGTGGAGAGATCCATCCACTACCTCTGTCCTTAGCAGGATGAAGCACTCTGGGCACCATGCCCCCTCCAGAACCAGTGGAGACTGTCATCCACTACCTCTGTCCTTAGCAGGATGAAGCACTCTGGGCACAAGGCCCCCTCCAGATCCAGTGGAGACTGTCATCCACTTGAGAGACTGTGGCTGTGCACTCCCCAGGATGTAACAGTGGGCAACCCACCCACTGTAGAGACTTGTGAGACTGTGGCTTTGCACTCCCCAGGATGTAACAGTGGGCAACCCACCCACTGTAGAGACTTGAGAGACTGTGGTTTTGCACTCCCCAGGATAAAGCAGTGGGCAACCCACCCACTGTAGAGACTTGAGAGACTGTGGCTTTGCACTCCCCCAGGATGTAATAGTGGGCAACCAACCCACTGTAGAGACTTGAGAGACTGTGGCTTTGCACTCCCCAGGATGTAACAGTGGGCAACCCACCCACTGTAGAGACTTGAGAGACTGTGGCTTTGCACTCCCCAGGATGTGACAGTGTGCATGTGGCCCCATCGTGGATTTGGCATTGTGCACTCAAGCGCTGAGGTGCCCCCCCCCCTTTTCCTCCCCCTGAGGTGCCTGTTTAGTTGCTGTCTGATGCCCCTGCAGTGTTCTCTCCGTCATGGTCGGGGATCTTGTGTGGGCCTCGCCCATACCGTGTGGTCCCAGTGTTCAACTGACTTAATTGGAGCACTACCTGGACTACTATGCTTGGTATATATTTTGTAAATGGTGTATATATATATTTCTGCCTACTTGATTTTAATATATTACAATGGTTACACTCATTTTCTATTGTCTTTGCATTCTTCCAGGGGGCTTGGGGGGTGTAACTGTGATGTATTAATATGCATTAGTGTGTGTGTTGTAGTGGGTGGAGGTGGGGGTGTTGCGTGTGTGTGTCCCTGTTTTTTCCCTCCCCCCTCCCCTGTGTCGTAGGTGCAGTACTCACCGTGGTCTTCGCCGCTGGCGTTCGTGCTCCTGGTAGAGGAGCAGGAAGACTATCGCAGGTAGAATTTGTAGTTCCAGGTCCATGGTGTCCTCGTTCTTCGTGGGGTGTGTAGAGGTGAGCGTTTTTCCTTTGGAATTCCTGTTTCTGCCGTGTTTTTATCCGTGGTGTATCCGCCCCGGAAAAGGTGGCGGATTGGCCTGTCATAATAGTGTGGGTGGTACATTGTCCTCCGCCTGTCTGTTGGCGGTGACCGCTGCGCTGTTTGTTTGTACCGCCGTGGCGGTCGGAATGTTAAAGTGGCTGTCTTTGTTGGCAGTTTCCGCCACGGTCGTAATTGCAAATTTTTGCCGCCGGCCTGTTGGCGGTCTTACCGCCGCTTTATCACTGTCCGCCAGGGTTGTAATGACCACCTTTGTGTCTTCACAAAACTTGGGCGGTGTCCAAATCTTTTTCTTTGAACAGTTCTTATTTCTCACCAGAAATTCCAGTCTTATTAATCAGAGCTAAGGGTGAACAACTCACGCTTCTTCTAGCGGTCTTGTTAGCTATCCCCAACTCACTCAAATTGTTGGTCCTTAATCTATATTATCCCAATGACATGTGATGAGCACCAGAAGTTTTGGGTAGGCTGAAAGCACTTCTAGAACATCTCAGAGATGAATTTTTCAGTTCCACTTCGCTGGTTCTTGTGTGGGACTTTAACTTGCACTTGTGTTCGATCCTGGTTGTACGATGGTAACAGGGACAGATACAGAGGCACTAATATCCTGATTTAAATCTTGTCATTATAGATACAAACACAACAGAGTATCTATGCCACCAAGCCTGTGGTCCACCCACCAAATATATACGTGGGAGGACCTTAGCTTAATCACGGTAGACACTACTCTGTCTCCACCATGACTAAACCCCTCAGACCTCTAATTCTGCCCACCTAATTAAGATCGGTAAAATTAGAGGTCAGTTTTTACTGCCTTTCACTGCCAGGAAAATCCTGGAGTAAGTGGAAGTGAAAGCTGTTAAATGCTCTCCTCGCCATGGGAGGGAACTCTCATGGTGAGGGGAGCATTGTTGTTTTTAATTTCCAGAAAAATAAAATCATGCTTCAGTTTGGTGCACGGCTTGAATGTTGATGGAGAGAAGCACCGAACTATAAAAAGTGTTGACAGGAACCACTGTGATGGCTTAGAAATAACCGCCACCTTGGTCAGAGTGATGGAGTATATTACTCCATCTCCCTGACAAAGAAATCGGCTACCCACCAAAAAATAAATCAGGCACCAAGTAATGTGCGTAGGGAACTTACTTTACCAGGTGATTTCCTGAACTTGCTTTTATGCAAGTATATCTTGGTCTTTTGTTGGCTGGATCTTGACTTAGGATCCCATTGTGAAAGTGAGCCAACAGCTACTGGGAGAGGGGTGGCTACTGTGATAGACTATGTTTTTGTTGCAGCCATGCTCTTTATGTAAATTAATTCCTAGAAAGTTATTAGTCGAGGACATATCGATCATCATAACCCGGTTTATCTCATGCTTTTTTGGGGCATGCCTATGGGACGTCTGAGGAGTCCCCTCAGCATCTGTCAAAAAGTTACCCCAAAGGATAAAGGCCACAGTAATTCCTGAGGTTTTCATCTTGAAACTGCTCGCTAGCATGAACCAAGATTTTGAGGTTTTCCAGGGCGATATCTGATACAATACTGAAGCAATGGACACTTTTAATAATATTTGTGAAAAGATAAAGGGGAAGCTCAAGGAACCATGCCTGCCCAACTGGGATCGCCCTTGTGGATTGTTCAATAGCACGTGTTCTAAGGTGCATTGAAGGCTTTGAGGTCTTATCCTAGGATAAGAGCGTGGTAGCGGCCTGTCAACGGAAATATAAAGAGACAATAAAGGAAAGGAAAGAGAAGCCAAGATATAAAGCAAAGGAACAGTTATCAGAGGCTAGTACTCATAGACATAGCTCTATATTGTGGGAGATAGTAAGTTGTCCAATTTTCGCTGGGGATAATGGAAATACTGTGTGCTTGCATATTCCCCAGGAAATATGGATTATTAATTTTAAGAATATTTATGATTTACGCATTAAAGGCAATTGGGGTACTCCATTGACCATTCTCTCTCGTACTTCCAATATCTATATCACAATTGAATAAAGTTGCCAATGTTATTGCCCTTTTAACTAAGAATAAAGTACCAGGCCGGACGGGGTTTCCATCTGACACCTTTAGGTCAGAACCTGCTTTGTGTTCACCAGTAATTGCCCAAACATTAAATGCTGCAGCAAGGGTGGGGATCTCTAAGTCTTGGTCCCAGTCTATAGTGATACCAATTTGTAAGAGAGGGGATAAAAATGATCCCCTGTGTTACAGGCCCATCTTCCTGATTGATTTGACTATCAACATTCTTGGACATGTGGTCCTAGCCAGATTTACTAACTGGGCAGAGGAGAATCATATCATTTTGAATGTCCAGCATGGTTTATGGCAGGGTCGGAGTACCATTGATCAATGCCTCAATCTATATTTTATGATACACCAATGCACAGTGGCTCAGCAAGGAAGCCTTCATATGGCTTTCATGGACCTTATGTCCACCTTTGACATGGTAAACAGGGAGAAATTGTGGCCCTTATTTGTGTCAATGCTGGTCGATAAGGACAAATTCTACTTTCTTGCTGATTTACATAGGAATAGACAGCCTGCTTCAGGTATGGGACAGATGGGTCCTGTACAAGGAGGTTTGAGCTTAAGCAAAGCATAAAGCAGGGCTGTGTTCTCACTCCTTTCCTTTTGATGATGTTTGTAAATCACCTGGAAGTTTCTTAGGAAAGGCAGGGATATGCCACGTGTGGGCATCCGATTTATCCCTGTACTTTCCCTATGCAGATGATACAGTGCTGTTAGCAACAACAGCCTTAGGCCTCAAACAACTCCTTGACTCTTTTGTGGGGTTTATGAAATCCCTCAACCTTTCTACTAATTATTGTAAGTAGCATGTTCCAATTGTTGGTCCAAGCTCAACAATGATCAGGAAGTGCCAGGTACCGAGAAATCAGATTAGTGGGGTAAGATATATTTCTTATTTGTGAATACAGTTTGATGATAAAGGGATATGGTTACCACTAACGTCTGTTAAAAAAAGACTCACCTTAGGTCTGTTGCCTCTGGTTTTGATTGTTCTGCGAGATTGGGAAATAAGCCCATTCGAACTATGCTAAAGATTTAGAAGGCAAAAGTTGTCACAGCTGTACCGGTTGTGATATTTGGGGCTATGTGGACACAAGACAAATACAGACTGTGGGGAACACATTTCTGAGATGCCTTTTGTGTTTGCCACAGAATGTTTCTTCAAATATTGTCCATGAGGAGTTAGGTATGGGCTTCATATCCTATATATTTGCCCTCTGACTCTTGCTTAGGTGGATTTTAGTCTGGTCTAACCCAGATATTTCGTTCAGTAGATGAATTCTGAGAGACTGTTTATCATTAGAAGGGCGAAGAATGCCCTGCTTACAATATGTTAGGGCCACTTTTAAGAGCCTCGGGCGCCCAGAATTGTTTAACCACCCTGAATGCAAAAATAAATCAGATTTGTTGTCGACGCAATGAAGCTTTGCTCACTTATCAACAGTCTAACAGAGAATCTTTGGACGTAGGTAAATCTACCGTGCTTGCACGTCTTAGTCACTAGCACACTATTATTGAGGCTTATCTTATTTTTGTTACAAATGCAAATTATAAATTCCTCCTTTCAAGGTTTGACTAAATCTACTACACTGCCTTTTGGCATTTCCGAAAGGGCGGAATCAGCTCACAAATGTGGGACCATATCAATGTGACGTTTTCAAACCAGGATACATTGCATATTACCTTGTTTTGTGACTTTTCATGTTAAGTTCATTTTATCTTTGTTAAAAAAAACATGAATTTTACACAGGCCAGGTTGGCTCAGACCTTTTTACAAATGTTATTTTCTGAGCAAAGCTGTTACTATATTGCCCGTTTTTTAGGGTTAAGCGCAAAGCACTCTGTCCCTGATGTAATCTCTCTATGGGCTTGTAACCAAGCCCATGTCACTCCCATCAGTTTGGTTGGTTCGTGGGCTTGCCTTTTAAAATTCGCTTGATTTCATTAATGGAAGGCATTTATGCGTCATGCCTTTTCCGGTGTTTATCATTCCTCGAGCACACCGACCAACTATTAAAAACATACGAGGCTTGTTGTTTTCCCAAAAGGCTCAGGACAACTTTTTCTCTTTATTTCGCAGCGTGATCTCGCTGGGCAGTAGTTGAGCGTTTTGCATGACATCGACCCTGTTACATGGATATTTGCACTTTTGCTAATACGTTTCACTGTGAGCGAACTTCTGTTTCCTTTTGTGTGCCTGCTTTGCTTTGAAGGCGGCCATCGGCTCTCTTATGTGAAACTGTTTTACTTTTCAGTTTATGTGGCAAGTCCAGTTAGTTATGTGAAACTGTTTTACTTTTCATTTTTATGTGGCAAGAAAAGTCCAGTTAGTAATTTACAGTGCTAATAGCTCTAACTCGAGCAAACGCGAGACAAATTGCATTGCAAATGCTTGTTTTATCTGGTGCTGTGAGAAAAAGGTTTTCAGTGGATGTTTAATTGTTTTATTCTTATGTGCTTTTAGAGCCCTTGATTAGGTCGAAATAAAGGTTTCTGATGATGATGATATATGTGTGTGTGTTTAGGGTAATCAGAATTCAGATTAACCGATGCAGTGTATATCAAAAGCCTAACACTGGTGCTTCGCATCTGCCTTTGCTTTTTACTGAAGGTCGTGTCTGCCTCCCTCCCACATGGACCGTTTCATTGCTTTTCCATCATTCTTTCCTCCTCCTCATCCTACTAAGCAAGAGGTGAGATTAAATAGACTGGACCCTCAGGTGGGCTGTATCTTCAGGGGTGGCTCCTCCGTTTGGGCAGAGGAGCGTTGCCCCCGCCAGCAGCAGCAGCTGCTAAACTTCTACACTACACGATAATAAACTATGTTTATAATCGTTGTAGTGTAGAAGGGGGGGCCACAGGCCATGACGAGCGCAAAGGGGGGGTGCTCAAGCACTCCCCCACAGTATGCATGTATGTTTGACTGGCCATCCCAGGCTGGCCAAACATACATGCGCACCAAGCTCTGTCCAACCCAGCTTTGCAGTGCCGGGTTGGCGAGAGCAGACAGACTCTCCCAGTCTGCCTAGGAACACTCTGGCCTGGCGCTCCGACCAATCTGAACGCTGCAGTCATGATGGCAGCAGCATGACAGTAGCGTTCAGATTGGCCTCAAGGCAGGCTAGGGGCCTGCGCAAAGGAAGGAGAAGCTGTGCGGTCGTGGTGGCGGCAGCAGGGCATTCAGGTAAGTTTTTTTTTTATTATTAATTTTCCTTCACCACCCACGCATGCATGCACCGCCCTGCCCCCGCCACGCATCTTGAGCCGTTACTGTGTATGTTACTATATTGACACTACAGAGTAGGAAATCAGCTCTTTGTGGGCTTTGCTGGAGCCAGAAAATGCATGTTGGTAGTCAAACATTTAGTCACCTTGTGTATGATGATCTGTTACGTCTTTGCTAACAATGAACCTTCAACTGCTATCCATGCACATTTCATGCGTGACGTGGCAAATTCTACTTCATTTACCAGGAGCATCTTGGTGGCTAATATTTGCTGGGCTACGACTCTGTCTTTGTTGCACCCCTTTGCAAACTACTACTGTCTGATTGCTCAGGCACACCGTGATGGAAACTTTGCTAATGCTGTATTGCTTGATTCCCTAGGTTAAACAGCACTACTCAGTCGCACCTCCAGAGGTTATTGTTTAGGGACTCATTCAAAAAGTGAAGAATCTGCAGGTAGATAAATCCATCCGAAGAAAAAGTTACTTACCTTTGATAATGGTATTTCTAATTGGTACTACATTTGCTCACAGATTCCTCACTGCTCTCTCCCTCCTCTCCTTATAAGTTATTGCTGAGGAGATTGTGTCCAATGGTATCACATATATTCAAACATTGTCACATCTGGGTTGGATGGAGCTGCAATTTGTGCCATGTGGTGCCATCGGGTGCCACTGCAATGCTATTGCTAGGTGAAAATATTTCCAGATCCAGTCTCCTACCTAAAAATATGGGGAAGGTGGGGAATGTGCAAGAAGAAATAGTGGGTCAGATGTATGACACAATTTTGCGGTTGCAAAAGGTGAAAATTTACGTTTGTGACTGAAAAATGGCCTTGTACAATGTGCTATCCCTACTTTGCGAGTCGGTATCCAGTTACTGACTTGCAAATTAGGGATTGTGACTTGCAAATAGGAAGGGGCGTCCCAAGGGCATGCCTTCCTAATTGCAACTCACAGGAGGATACATGATTGTTTTGTGACCGGGAATGCGGTCGTAAAACAATTGCAGTTAACATCAATTTCAAATTGGTGTTAGCCCATTCTGAAACAGGATAGGGCCACACAGACCACTGCTTACTCTGAAAAAATTAAATGGAAATTTCATTTTTATTTTTGAAATGCATCCTGTTTTCCTTAAGGAAAACGGGCTGCATTAAAAAAAAAACTGCTTTATTGAAAAAGCAATCACAAACATGGTGGTCTGCTAACCCCAGCAGGCCACCATCCCTGTCAGTGCAGCCATTCCCAAATGGGTCGCAAATTGCGACCTGCCTCTTGAATATTAATGAGGTAGGTCCCTTGCAACCCATTTGGGAATCGCAAACAGTGTGGTTAACACTGTTGTAGATTTTGTTTCACGACTAGCAAATTAGGATTCGTAAACAGATCGCAAATTGTGAGTCGCAAAACAAAAGGTCATACATCTGGTCCAGTATTCACTATATAAATCATTACCAAAGATAAATAACAATTTTATTACAAGACTGAAGGTTCATATTATGCAGTCTTTTCTTGCTTTAATTTAAACAGCAGCCAAGAAGAAAAACTAAATTTCACAAGAAAAGTAAAAAACTACAAAGTGACATCACAATGGGAACATCCAATAAGACGTTGAATACAGCTAATCATATATTGACAGTGAACAACAACAGGGACAGTTGCTGCTCGCACTCAAGATAAGTACTCCAATTTCTCTCTCAAATTTGCTTACATGTACATTTGTTGTATTTGCTTGGTTACTGACACATGTTTTTACTGTTTTCTTATTGCAGCTTTACTCACGCTCACGCTCTTGTGCCGTCTTTCTATTTGGGATTAATCCGTTACGCGTCTTCCAACGGTCATTTCTAACCGTTGGAGATGCGTGCAGCCAGCGCTTCTTATTGCTTCACGTGTGGAAGCATTTCTTTCATATCCCTGCTGCGCCTTTGTTTCGGGTGTGTTGCTGAGTAACGGACCCGTTTCCCTGCTTGGAACTCCACTGTGAGGAGTTTTTCTTTTCTGCTACCTCCTCCTTTGCTACGCGGTAGGATTTTCCTGTCAGCTCTCCACACGCCCACTCCTCAAGGCCATTCCCTGCCTCACAAGCTTATTTTTTAACCCTATATTAACTGGAAAGAATTTAGCTACCAGTTTTTCAGCTCAGTTAGCTTTCTTTAGTGTACCTGTATTTTTTCTTTCTTTCTTCAGTATGTTTGAAGAAGAAGATTCCCAATTTTTTAAAGAATTCTTAAAGTCCTTTATTAAGGATTCTGTCCAACAAGCAGTTTCTGTCTCTATGTTGGACATATCCAAAAATTTTGAAGCCTCCTTTTATAAAATTATTTCTGCCTCTGAGGTGCCTTCTACTAAAGGCAAGAAACGTGTGGTCACCCTTCCTGGGCCTTCAAAAGGCGTTTCTGTTTCTTTTGGTCCTCCCACCCGAGAGGTTTCCAAATCAGGAACCCTTTCCTCCCCTCTCCACATTACCCACTTAAGACACACTGATGATGATGATGATGACTCTTTGAGTCATACAGATGATGTAGACAGATCTTCGGATCCATATTTTTAAGGGGCTCTGGAGAAAAGGCATAGAATTTCTCCTATTGACGGTGGTACCGCTCACCCTGTGTCTCAGGTCTTGTTAGACCACTCTGGTGAACCCTTGTTCGACCCTTCCTTCATGGTTCATCCAAATTCTAAAGAATGGTTTCCTGCTGACCATGTTGCAGACTATGGCCCTCATTCTGACCCTGGCGGTTTGTAACCGCCAGGGCAGAGGAAGCACCGCCAACAGGCTGGCGGTGCTTCCGCGGCGGTAAAGCCGTGGTTAGAAAAGGGGAACCGGCGGTTTCCCGCCGGTTTTCCCCTGCCCCAGGGAATCCTCCATGGCGCCGCTGCATGCAGCGCCGCCATGGGGATTCCGACCCCCTTCCCGCCAGCCTGTTCCTGGCGGTTTACACCGCCAGGAAGAGGCTGGCGGGAACGGGTGTCGTGGGGCCCCTGGGGGCCCCTGCAGTGCCCATGCCACTGGCATGGGCACTGCAGGGGCCCCCTAACAGGGCCCCATCAAGATTTTCAGTGTCTGCAAAGCAGACACTGAAAATCGCGACGGGTGCAACTGCACCCGTCGCACCCCAGCAAATCCGCCGGCTCCATTCGGAGCCGGCTTCATCTTTGCTGGGGCTTTCCCGCTGGGCCGGCGGGCGATCTTTTGAAGATCGCCCGCCGGCCCAGCGGGAAAGTTAGAATGCTCCCCGCGGTCATTTGACCGCGGGGCGGTGTTTGGGCGGTTTCCGCCCGGCGGGCGGCGCCCGCTGCCCGCCGGGGTCTGAATGACCCCCTATGTCTCTTTCTATTTATGTCACTCTCTTGACAAGGATACCAGGAATAAACTCAAATCTGAGTGTCCCGTCCCTCTTTACCCGACAGTATTACTGCTACCCCTGTTATTGATTCAAATATGCTCATGTTTTTTACAGTTTGGAAAAGACCCTAAGAAGGGTGTGGATAGAGTCTGGTCAGGTTGCCAGGATAAGCTTTTGGATTTGGCGGGTCCTCTCATCAGGTTTTTGATTTGGCTGAGGAAGCCAGAATGGATCAGTCTCCAATTGACCCTGTGGTTCTTACCAATTGGGCGCAATGCGCTATTTGTACGCTTGGGAATACGAACACCCAATTATCCATTGAAAGGAGAAAGAGTCTCCTTCTAAAGATCGATCCCAAACTGGTGTCTTTGGCCTCTAAAGATGAAGGCCCTTCGGCTAAAGGTTTGTTGTTTGGAGACTCCTTTAATAAGGAACTAGGCAAGTACGTTTCCACCTTTGCCACCCTGGACAAAGCTCATCTTTCTATCAAAAAGATTTTTTTTCTTCAGGGGTTTTTGCCAGGGCCGGCAAAGGCAGGAGTCGCTTTGCTGGCTGTTCTCTCAGAGGTCAATACCCAAATCGATACCCAACCGACAGAACCAGCTTGATACCTACACAGGATACAAGCCATGTTTCTACCCCCGTCCCTCCAGAGGCTATTGAAGCAGGGGTTATGCCAACAAAGGAGAACAAGTTTACGGTAAGTGTTTCCAATTCTGGCCTTCCTCCAGTGGGAGGCAGACTGGTGTTGTTTCTAGATTCATGGTTGTTCCTCACGTCAGACCCCTGGATAATTCAATCAATTCAGGGTTACCTCTTATAGTTTTATCAACCCCAAAGTCGGTCCCTTTTCCCTCTTCCTCTTATCTTATCTCAAAAGCAAAACCAGCTCCTCCACAACGAGATCCAGTCCCTCCTCACCAAATAAGCCATAGAACCAGTCCTCTTCGACTCTTTGGGTTTTCTCAGTAGCATTTTCTTGGTCCAAAAGAAAAAACAGAAGTTACGACTAGTTCTGAACCTAAAAAAGTTCAACAATTTTGTAACCTACTGACATTTCAAGATCGAGACTATCCTCCATCTCAGGGATATTTTATTACAAAACGACTGGCTGGTAAGATTAGACCTTCAAGATGCTTACCTCACAGTACATAACCATCCCTCACACAGGAAATTTCTTCAATTTCAATGGCAAAACTCTTTCTACCAATTCAAGGTTCTTCCTTTGGGACTCTCTTCGGCCCCTTGGTGTTTCACCAAGATTCTCAAGCCTGTAGCGGCCTTCCTCCGATCTCACGGTATCCGTCTGATTCTTTACCTGGACGATTTTCTCCTCATGACACAAGACAAGGACCTTCTCCTTGTTCAGTTAAACTTTTGTCAAGATCTTCTTCTCAAATTGGGTTTCCTCATCAACTTTCAGAAATCAGCCATCGTTCCAACTCAAAAACTGGAGTTCCTCGGTTTCCTCATAGACACTACTCTTTCAATTCTTCAACTTCCCCAACACAAAGGTGTATATTTATACTCTGTTTGCACTGAATTAGTGTCATTTCTTTTACTCTAATTTGGTGCAAATCTAACTCCATATTTATACTTTGGTGCTAGACTCATCTAGCACCAAGGCCCTGATTCATACTTTTTTTGCACCGCATTAACGTCATTTTTTGACACAAAAGTGGCGCAAACATACAAAATATTGGCCCTTATTTATACTTTTTGCTGCAAAACTGCACTAACTCAGTTTTGCACCAAAAAGTTTAGCACCGGCTTGCACCATTTCTGTGCACCAGCCGGGCACCATATTTATGGAATGATGAAAGCCGGTGCAAAGTGTAGGCTAGAGTAAAAAAAAAAATGAGTTTAGTCGGGTGGGGCTGGCAGTATAGAAGAAGAGGGTTTAGCACCAAAAAATGACTTTAGGCAGGTTAGAATAAAAAAAAATGACTCTAACCAGATTAGCATCATTTTAGGGTGCTAAACCTACCATGCGACATGACTCCTGCCTTAGAAAAGGCAGGAGTCATGCCCACCACCCCAATGGCCAGCACAGAGGACAGGGGTCCCCTGGGCATGGCCATTGCACCCTGTGCCATACATGGTGGCCCATTTCAGGGCCCCCTATGGCACTTTAAAAAAAAAAATTAAATGCAATCTTACCTGTACTTACCTGGGATGGGGTCCCCCATCCTCCACAGTCTCTCTGGTGTGGGTGGGGGTGCCCCTGGGGCCTGGGGAGGGCACCTGTGGGCTTATTCCATGGTGTTTCACCATGGAAATAGGCCCACAGGTCCCCTAATGACTGCCCGGACCCAGGCTTTAAAAAATGGGGAAAAGCAAGCTTTGCCCCATTTTTTGACCCCTCCTCCCTACCTTGCACCATTTTTGCATGGGAGTATAAATATGGCGTTAAGGCCATAGAGTCATTTTTTGCACAGGAACACCTACCTTGCATCTCATTAAGGCAAGGTAGGTTTCCACTTCCAAAAAATGACTTTAACTCCATGAATTTGGCGCCAGACGGGTCTAGCACCAAAGTATAAATATGGAGTTAGTTTTGCACTGAATTAGAGTAAAAAAAAATTACGGTAATTCAGTGCAAACAGAGTATAAATATGCCCCTTAGCGTCAAAAAATGATGCTAATCTGGTAAGAATCATTTATTTTGGCTCAAACCTGCCTAATGTCATTCCATAAATATGGTGCCCAGCTGGTGCTAAAAAATGGTGCAAGCCGCTGCAAAACTTTTTGGTGCAAAACTGCATTAGTGCAGTTTTTCACCAAAAAGTATAAATAAGGCCCAAAGTTTCTCTAATCAAGAAAGAAATTCATCATTCTTTGTCTGTTCCTCACATCTCCCTCAGATCTCTAGCTCGTCTAGTGGGACTTCTCACTTCCTCCATTCAAGCTATATTCCCAGGTCCTCTACACTATCGCGCCCTCCAACGTCTGAAGATACGCCATCTTCACAAGGGCCTTGCTTATTCCGATCCAATTGTTCTAGACTCCCAGTCCAAAGAAGAACTTCTGTGGTGACTGACTCACCTAGATGCCTGGAACAGGAGAACTATCTTCTCTGCCGCCCCAGATCTTGTATTAGAATCTGATGCAAGTCGGATTGGTTGGAGCACAAGATGTGGTCAGTTCTCGACTGGAGGCGCATGGTCTCTGAAGGAGTCCTTCTTGCATATAAACAGTTTAGAGATGCTGGCAGGTTCCTTTGCCATCCGCTCCTTTACAAAGGACAGAATAAGTTGCACCATTCTTCTCAGGATGGACAACTTGACCGCCGTCAGATACATTAACCATCTAGGAGGCACCAGGTCAAAAATGTTATCTACCCTGGCGAAGCATCTCTGGGAATATTGTCTTCCTCGACAAATCTCAGTCAAAGCAGTTTATTTTCCGGGCAATCTGAATACAGTGACAGACTGGTATTCCAGACATCTTCACGATTCCAGCGATTGGCAGTTGCACCCTTCAGTGTTCAGTCGTCTTATTTCCATCTTTGGTGACATGTCCATCGATCTTTTTGCTTCTCGTCTCAATGCCTACCTTCCTTCTTTTTTCAGCTGGAGGCCAGATCCGCAAGCTCTTGCCACGGATGCTTTTCTTCAGGTTTGGCCCTCATCTCTTCTTTAAGCTTTTCCTCCTTTCCTTCTGATTCCTCGAGTCCTTGCATAAGCGCGCAGACACCAGTCCATTCTAATTCTCATAGCCCCATTTTGGCAAGCTCAGCCTTGGTATCCAACTCTATTGGAATTAGCAACCGACCGTCCAGTTTGGCTTCCCCATTTCCCCAACCTGCTCTTGGATCCTCTAGGTCGACAACACCACATGGTCCTTGACAATTCCTTGTTCCTCATTGCTTGGAAGATTTCGGGGTCGTCCTGGAGAACCCCAGGAATTTCAGAGGATGCTCTCAAACTCGTCCACCAGTCCAGGGCCCCTGGTACCTCCAAGGCCTGCAAATCTGCATGGGCCATTTGGTGTAGCTGTGTATGGACAGGAATTCAGATCCCTTTTCAGCTGATGTAGGGTTAGTTGTGAACTTCCTTGCTTCCTTGGCCTCCCAGGGTAAGGCTTATCATACCATCAACACTTATAGATCGGCCATTTTAGCTGAACATCATAGGGTCAATGGCAGACCGATTGGTGAACATCCTCTCATCTGTCAACTTATGAAGGGAGTAAGATGTGTTTTTCCTCCATCTCCTAAACATAATGTAATGTTTGAAGTTAATCTAGTGCTGAGATTTTTTACCACCTGGCTGGACAATGATTTCCTTTCTCTTAAACAGCTTTCGGCTAAATTGACTATGATTTTATGTCTGATTTCCCTAAAACGTGTTTCGGATGTTAAAGCTCTAGATGTTTCCTCCTTTTTCTTCTCTCCTTTTGGTGTTTCTTTCCAGGTTCGAAGACATACTAAAACTAGCCTGGCTTCTGTTCATTACCCATTCTTTCCTTCTCAAACTAAATTGTGTGTTGGAAAAGAGTTATGTGACTCGTACTGCAGATTTGAGATCATCCTCAGACTTCCAATTACTTATTTCTTTCCAAAGACGCCATAAACCTATTTCTTCTCCTACCTTAGCCCTTTGGGTCAAATGGATCATGTCTTTAGCTGGGATCAATGTGGATTCTTTTGGAGCCCATTCTGCCAGAGGAGCCATGGCCTCTCAGGCTTTTTGGGCAGGTGCTTCTTTACAGGATATTCTCAAGTCTGTAGACTGGTCCAATGAAAGCACGTTTAGAACTTTTTACTGTAAACCAATTTCTCATGTTTCAGTCTCTGTTGTTGCTGTGCTTTTAACATGCATAATATGAGCCTCCAGTCTTGTAATAAAATTGAGATTTTCCTAGCCTTGGTGTCTGAAAGGCTAGATTTTATTAAAGACACAGAGGCGAGCATTGCCCCGCCACTCGTTTAACCCTTCCCTACTTCTTTATTTCAGTTCCAACTCCCTCTTCTGGCGTTGGATCCTCCTAGCCAACTTGGTGTTCTTCCATCAACACAGGATTCTTTCTTTAATGGCTCCCCTACCTGGACCTTTGTCTACGCTCGCCAGCTTCAGGACTGCCTTATTGACATTTTCACTATGATGACTATTTTTTATGCGATTTTGTTTGTTACTTCTTCTCCTCTTTAGTTCTCACATCAAGAAAAGAGGACTTGTTGTTCGCAGTCAATACATTAATAGCTGTATTTGACGTCTTATTGGATGTTCCCATTGTGATGTCACTTTTAAGTTTTTTACTTTTCTTGGGAAATTTAATTTTTCTTCTTCGCTGCTGTTTAAATTAAAGCAAGAAAAGACTGCATAATACTCACCTGAGTGTCTTTAATAAAATCTAAATTTCAGACACCAAGGCTAGGAAAATCTCAATTTCATCAGGATCGCTATGCTACCCACAACTCAACCACAACTCAACCTCCCTCATAGACAACCTCACCAACCTCGGACTCAAACAACTGGTCACCGCACCCACCCACTCAGCAGGACACACGCTTGACACAATTTTCACCTCAAGCCAACACATAGCCTACACCCACACCACCGAACTCCACTGGACTGACCACCACTGCGTCCACTTCTCCTTCAACAAACCCCCCACACACCACACCCTACTGCATGTGGGACAAGATGCCCACAGAACGCCTGAACTCCCAACTGGCTCACAACCCCCCCCCCACATCAACGACCCCACCGCAGGAGCACACAACCTCTCTAAATGGATCACTACCTGCGCAGACACACTAGCCCCCTCAGGAAACACATCACCACTCGCAACATCAAGAACGCCCCATGGTTCACCCCTGAACTCCAAGACTCCAAATGCAAATGCCGGCAAGTGGAGAAAATATGGTGACAAGAACCCTCTACATCCAACTTCTCCACCCTCAAAACTACCATTCGCACCCATCACCAACTCATACGCACCACCAAAAGAGATCACTGCAAGACACGCCTTGACAACAACTCCCAAAACAGCAAAGAACTCTTCACCATCATTAAAGAGCTAGCCAAACCCAAAGTCAGCAACATAGACCCCCACACACACACAGCCCCTATGTGACGCCCTCTCCAACCACTTCCACCACAAAATCCTGGACATCCACAACAGCTTCATACCACACACACCCACCACACACACCCCTCACTCACCCAACTCAACCCCCACTCATGACACCCTCACCACACTCACCACCTGGGCCCCCACCACACACGAAGAAACCAAAAAAACATGAACTCCATCCACTTCGGATCCCCCTCCGACCCCTGTCCTCATCGCATCTACAACAAAGCCAGCCCAACCTTTGCCCCCACACTCCGCGACATAATCAACTCCTCTTTTGACTCTGCCACCTACCCAGACCCCTGGAAGCACGCAGAAATCACCGCTCTCCTAAAAAAAAAGAAAGCCGACCCGGAGGTCCTCTCCAACTATCGCCCCATCTCCCTCCTCCCTTTCCCCGCCAAGGTTGGCGAGAAACTAGTCAATGCCCGCCTATCCCACTTTCTCGAAGAAAACAACACTCTTGACCCCTCACAATCCGGGTACCGCAAGAACCACAGCACGGAAACCGCCCTCATCGCATCCACTGACGACATCAGGACCAAAGTCGACAAAGGCGAGACCGTCGCACTCATCCTCCTAGACCTCTCTGCAGCCTTTGACACTGTCTGCCACCACACACTCCGCACACGCCTCCACAACACAGGAATTCGCCACAAAGCCTTAGACTGGCTCACCTCCTTCCTCACCGACCGGACCCAAAGAGTCTGCCTTCCACCTTTCCACTCCACCGCTACCAAGATCATCTGCGGAGTCCCCCAAGGGTCCTCCCTCAGCCCCACACTCTTCAACATTTACATGATCACCCTAGCCAACATCCTCCGACCACACGGAATCACTATCCTCTCCTACGCAGACAACACCCAACTCATCCCCTCCCTCATCCGCAACCCCACCACCTCCAAAACCAACCTACACGCTGCTCTCCTCAACACCGCCAACTGGATGACAACTAACCACCTCAAGCTTAACTCCAACAAAACCGAGATCATCATCTTCGGCCCCAACAAAACCATATGGGACGACTCCTGGTGGCCCACCGCCCTTAGCCCCGCACCCACCCCCGCAAACCACATACGCAACCTCGGCATCATCCTGGACCCCTCCCTCTCCATGACACAGCAAATCAATGCACTAACCTCCTCCTGCTTCCACACACTCCGCACTCTAAAACAATCCTTCAAATGGATTCCCCCAGAGGCCAGGAAGACAGTCACCCATGCACTCATCAGCAGCAGACTAGACTACGGTAACGCCCTCTACGCCGGCACCACACTCAAACTCAAACGCAAACTTCAGAGAATCCAGAACACAGCTGCACGCCTCGTCCTTGGCCTCCCCCGCCACGAACGAATCTCACCACAACTCAAATCCCTTCACTGGCTCCCCATAGACAAGAGAATCACTTTTAAGATCCTCATCCACGCACACAAATCCCTCCACAACACCGGCCCGACCTACCTCAACGAAAGAGTGATCTTCCACACTCCCACCCGCAACATCCGATCAGCCGACCTCGCACTAGCTACAGTCCCCCGCATCCAACGAACCACCACAGGAGACAGGGCCTTCTCTTACCTCGCCCCCACGACCTGGAACTCCCTCCCCACCAACCTCCGCAAAACCAAAGACCTCCTACTCTTCAGAAGAAACCTCAAGACATGGTTGTTCGAACAGTAACCCCCTCTATCGCCCCCCCCGCAAGTGCCTTGAGACCCTCACGGTTGAGTAGTGCGCTCTATACATTTTTTTGATTGATTGATTGATTGATTGATAGCTACCCAAAGAATTATTCCCCCACCCAGTGAACTTATTTGAGAAATCCCTGATTGCCATCTACAGCCAGCTTTCCCTGCAGCCCCCTTAGCCTCACTTTTTCTGCCCCACCCTCCCCTACCTGTACCATTGTGCACTATAGCTCTCTGTCGCTATGTAGCTGGATCGGATTATAAGAATCCACACACATAGAGTTATTCTCTTCTTTTTCGTTCTGTTTTTTCGTTTTATTTTATGTCACTTTATATGTTTGAGTATGTTTTTTATGATTGCTATTATACCTCTTTTTTTTTTAATCTGAATGTTTAAAGGGCTATGCCTTTCCTCTACGTAAGTGCAGTGTTCTATGAATGTAAACATTAGGGGCCAGATGTAGCAAAACAGGCTAAAAACGGACACGCAAATTGCGAGTGGGTGTCGCAAATTCCGACTGTGCGGTAAATTGCATGCAGGTGCAGCAGAACAGTGTGGAAAACACTTCCTGGCTCTTGCTGATGACATCACAGTGAGGAAGTTTACAAATACACCTGGGAGGAGGGAGGACCACACCCTTTTCTAACTGCTGAGCAACCACCTGGAGGAACAGCAGCAAGAATGGAGGACTCTGGCAGGAAGAGAAAACTGAAGTTTTCAGAAGAGGAACTTGAGGTGCTGACAGACGAATGCTGCCAGCACCATGACCAGCTATTCGGAAGGGCTGCCCTGAGTGTGCCAGAGACTGAAAAAAGGCGGATCTCGAATGACATCCAGGAGAAGGTCAACACTATGGGGTGAGCCACAGGAGTATTGAGGAGCTCAAAAAGAGATGGTATGACCTGCGCTCCAGGACCAAGGAGAGGGTGGCAGAGCACCTCCGGGAGATGAGGGGCACAGGAGGAGGCCCATCCACCGTCCCACCACCCACACCCATTGAGGAACTTTTGGAACAGACCCTTGAGCCTGCGGCAGTGGCTGGAATGGGAGAGCTGGACACGTCAGCGCCAGGAACATCAACAAGTGAGTACCATGAAACATGCATGTAAACTCATATCTGCCATACCCCCACCCACCCAGTACACAGCAGCATGCACAACCAAATTAGCTCCATTCCAGACTTGCAACCAACAGCATGGTGCATTATGGGCAATGTAGTTCAGTAGTCAGCTGATAGGCAACAGTTTATTAGGAGGCATACAACAGATTTTAGATACTGACAGTGTGTTCCCTATGTCCCACAGGTCTCCCACAAGACATCCCCACCATCCTGTCCGTCCAGGGTGCAGAGAGCAGCCAACAGGCAGCACAGGAGTGAGAAGCAGCCACTACAGGGCCCAGCACCACCCAACCACAGTCCCCTCCAGCTGCACCGTTGGACATTGTGGATGTCGACACAGCACCCGGTCCCAGCCACAGTGCCATACAGCAGGACCCTGATGCTCCACCGCGTCGCAGACGCCGAGTCCATGTCCCTGCAGTGTCCCAGGAGGATGTAGGTGACTCTTCCATGTCCGCCGCGGAGGCAACCCTCATAAGTGGTCAGCGCCTGCAAACAAGGCAGATGAGAGTTATATCAGGGGCCATGCAACGCATGGAGCGGAATTTCACCACAGGGCTGGCACAGGTGCACACAGAGTTCCAACGCCTGAACAATAATGTTGGCGACCTTGCACTCTCCATCCGTCAACTCGTAACTGAACTAGTGTCAGAGAGAGAGAGTGCAAGGCGCTGTGAGCGGCAACTCATACACCGGTTGGACCTCATGGCTGCATCAATCGTCCGCCTGGCAGTCAACACCACAGGGCTGTCACGCCGTACAGTCAGTTTGCAGGTTGGCTTGGGCCACTTTGCAGGGGATGTGGCTCGGGGACTGGGTCGGATTAGCCACGCTGTGGACATGATGGAGGCAAGACAGGTGGCTAGGGGCACGGCAGACACACCTCAAGACAGTGAGGAGGGTTCCACCGGCAGCAGTGCATCTGCCACGGACACAAGAGTCTTGAGGAGTGGCAGTGCACGTCAGGGATCTGCTGACACACCAAGCACTAGCCATGCTGGGCGTCCCAGGCGGAGGAGTTGAGCCTATGCACTTGCAGACACTTGAGGCACATGAGGTGAATGTGTCCTCATTGCAGGTGGACATTTACAGCCCCTTCCCAAAAGTTCAGTTCATAATTACTTTGATTCACTTAATAAAAGTTCTTGTTTGTTCCACTTCACAACTGGCCTCTTCGTGTGTGACATTACTGTGTGTGGTGACAGTTAGCACGTACCTTTCAAAGTATTGGTTTGCAATGTGGTCCTGTCTCTGTCTGCCTTGATTTGCAATGCTTCTATCCCCATGATGGCGATGTGGTAGCTCTTGCTCGTCATCCTCCGAATCTGGGTCTTCAAGGGTGAGAGGTAGCCCACGTCTGGTGGCAATGTTGTGCAGTATAGCGCATGCGCCAACTATCTTGAATGCTGTAATTGTGGCATACTGGAGTGCACCTCCACTTCTGTGGAGGCATTGGAATCTTGCCTTTAACAGTCCAAAGGTCCTCTCTATGACATTTCGGGTCCTCCTATGTGCACTGTTGTATCGCCTCTCTTTCTCATTGCTGGGTGTTAAGTACGGGGTAAGTATCCATGGTCGTAGCGCATATGCACTGTCACCTGTTTGGCATAAATGAACAATGTTAGCAGGGCATAGATGGTTTCTACAGTGACCTGTGTGTATGGATTCAGGGTGTATTCAGCAATACCTAAGAGATATCCGTCTCCAAACTCCCCACGTTCTAGGCGTTGGTGTATCCCACTGTGCCTGAAAATGTAAGAGTCATGTGTACTCCCTGGAAATTTGGCTACCATGTCAGTGATAACATAATGGGCGCCACATACCACCTGGATGTTCAGTGAGTGGGTACACTTCCGATTGCAGAACAGATATTCCAGATTTGCAGGAGGGCATATTTGTATATGTGTCCCGTCTACACACCCTATTACATGAGGGAAGTTGGCAATCCTGTAGAATTCCAACTTGGTGCTGTTGATTTCTGCCTCATTCCTGGGTAGGTATATGTATCTGGAGATGTGTGTGAGTATGGCATCTAAGAAACATCTGAAGAACCGTGAGAGTGCACTTTGGGATACCCCACCTGCCACAGCAATGACCCCCTGATACAGTGGCGTAGCGTGGGGGGTGCAGGGGGGGGGCGGCCGCACCAGGCGCAACATCTGGGGGGGGCGCGCTCGCACTCGCGAGTGCTAAAATCCACGGGTTAGGGGGCGCAAATTACTTGCCTTGCCCCAGGTGCTGACAACCCACGCTACGCCACTGCCCTGATAGCTACCTGAGGCCAAGAGGTGCAGTGAGCATAGCACTTGCACATGTGTGGGGATGGCGCTGCCGCGCACAGTCTGGCGTTGCAGCTGCGGATTGAGTAGATCTATTAATTCTAATATTGCTGCACTGCTGAGTCTGTATTTATCATATATCTCCTCCTCTGTTTGTTGGAATAGAGTCTGCCTGGTTCTGTATATCCTCTCCTGTCTCTGGCTCCTCCTCCTCCTCTGCTGTGCGGCGTGGACTCTCCTCCTCCTCGCTATCACATATATCTCCGCCATCTTGAGTAACCCAGATGCCTTCTGGGTCTCCTTTTATACTTTGGT
Organism: Pleurodeles waltl; assembly: GCF_031143425.1. NCBI lineage: Eukaryota > Metazoa > Chordata > Amphibia > Caudata > Salamandridae > Pleurodeles > Pleurodeles waltl. The sequence continues at coordinate 605,073,046 of NC_090449.1, forward strand.
TCTGGTTACCACCTGCTCTGAGTTAGTGGTAAATTGGGTGTGCAAAATGGGCTTTTTGCGACTAGTCACAATTTGCGAGTAGCTTTTTCATATGGTTTGCGACTCGCAAATTGCGACTTCCTATTTGCGGGTCACACAATGGGGTCGCAAATTTTGCGATTCGGTAATGGCTCGCGTCGCAATTTGCGATTCGGAAATAGGGTTTTTGCATCCCATTTCCGATTTTGCAGGGTCGCAAATTGCGATTCGGGCCATTTGCGAATCGCAAAACTTTGCTACATCTGGCCCTTAGTTACTAACCGGTTTGAGACCCAGAAAGATAACCAGCCCACTTAAAGCACTGTTGCTGTGTAACGAGATCTGCAGTCCAGATAAAGCCTGTGAACAAACTGATGAGCAGGACGGTGCCTCAGAGAGCTTAGAGAAAAGCAGAAAGCAATATGCAGTTACCATTACTGAGCTTTACTATACCCCGTTTCTAACATCCTCATAATGAAATGATTGTTGCCGGGTAGTAATACCAACACCCGTGATGATATTCATATATATTTGCGGAGGCTCTGACATCCTTATTGTATTAATCACAAAACGCGTCATATTCCATTCCTACTAACGTGGGGAATCGAACGTACGCATGAAAGAGCCGTGAGGCACTCGCTGCATGTGATTCACGCACTGACGGCAGCAGCAGCGGCAGCCGCGCGTGGATGTTTGAAATGCTCCGCTCAAGAACGTTCTGCAGTAACATTCAAATGGATTAGTAATCAGAACGACCAGATTTTGCCATCCAGCCCGTGGCCAGAAGATAAGGCAGCAATAAAATTCCTGTGTGTGCGATACATCCTCGCCCCTCTTTATTGTCAGAGCCCTTATTGGTGACGTATTACATATATCATCCTGGGGGCTACTGGGCGCCCTAACTAAACTGATGTAATAACTTGTTTCTCTGTGTTTTTTTTTTTTTTTTTAACATAGAGCTACCGCCTTTTTAGGACTGTAGATACCATAACATTTTGGACGATGTTATAGATCGGAACTTAAACCTCAGAACAAAGAGAAAACGTGACATCATTTTGTTCGTATTCGAAGTCCTACCTTCTGGAGGACAGCTTTTTGTGTGTGGTAAGCTTTCAGCAGATTAAACCGTCCGGCAGGACCTTTATAAACATTTATTGAAAGAGAAGTGTTGGTTCTTTACTGGGAAGAAATAAAAAATGGTTTTAACGAAACTGTAGAAACTCTTCTAAAACACTCCAGTTAAAGAAAAAATATACTTATGACGCAAAACTAAAAACACATAGGCCCTCATTCTGACCTTGGCGGGCGGCGGAGGACGCCCGCCAAAGTGCTGCCGTCAGGTTACCGTTCCGCGGTCGAAAGACCGCGGCGGTAATTCTGACATTCCCGCTGGGCTGGCGGGCGGGCGGCCGCCTTCATGCCGCCCGCCAGCCCAGCGGGAAAGAGGCTTCCACGATGAAGCCGGCTCGGAATCGAGCCGGCGGAGTGGAAGCTGTGCGACGGGTGCAGTTGCACCCGTCGCGTATTTCACTGTCTGCGCAGCAGACAGTGAAATACATTTAGGGGCCCTCTTACGGGGGCCCCTGCAGTGCCCATGCCAGTGGCATGGGCACTGCAGGGGCCCCCAGGGGCCCCGCGACCCCCCCTACCGCCATCCGGTTCCCGGCGTTCGGACCGCCGGGATCTGGTTGGCGGTAGGGGGGGTCGGAATCCCCTCGGCGGCGCAGCAAGCTGCGCCGCCTTGGAGGATTCAATGGGGCGGCGGGACACTGGCGGGAGACCGCCAGTGTTGCCGGTCCGACCGCGGCTTTACCGCCGCGGTCGGAATCCCCATTGGAGCACCGCCGGCCTGTCGGCGGTGCTCCCGCGGTCCTCCGCCCTGGCGGTCTTTGACCGCCAGGGTCAGAATGACCGCCATAATTTGGTGTGTAATGGTGAGCGATACAACCAAAGCTCACCTAAAAGCACTGCTCTTGTTCTCACCTGTAGTGGCACAGAAGACATCACAAGTGGCATCATTGTTGGGGTACTCAGCGCATTGTCTGTTCCAAACGAAAGCTCCGTACCCATAATGTAGTGGGCATTGGCAAAGGAAGGGTACAGTGAGCTGTAAGGGAAGGAGCAGTGGACCCGAGATTGAGGCCTGATTATGAGCTCTGGAACTCAGATGTGAAAAATATGCAAAGATGCAACCCCTCCATGCCCTCGACACTTTTATATAATGAAAATATGTCAAGGTTTATAAAATAGTTTTGAATCAAAGAAAAAAAAACTTACTCTGAACAAAGTTCCCTCATGCAATATTTGGTGCAAATCAGTTCATCAGTTTTTGCTGTTCCAGAGAGAACATTTCCCATGGGACTAAAAGGTGGGGGGGAGGGGGGGGGGGAGGGGGGAGGCTGCTTCTATCCGAGCTTACATTTTTTTATTCCCCTTGACCATCCCCAAAGAACTTGCAATAAGGAATCTGAAGTAAATTGTCTGTCAGTCAAATTAGCATGCAGATCGGTCTAATGACACCAAAGTTAGTAGCAAATTAAAAATCAATTTCCTGTAGAATGCTAGACTTCACCATAACTCAGAGTAACTGTCGCCAAAACTCGTTCATGTACATGTATGTACATATGTATATTTTCATACTACTGTTCTCATTACTCTATAGGGCCCTACCCTGGCTGGGGCAGCACTTTGAGGGATCACTCTGCTTTCCTTCCATCTATTTTCTTTGTTACCGAGCTTGGAATCTAGTGATATGAGGCCGTGCATGCTCAGGAGTGGTGGGAACATACTCCAAAAGTCCTGTTGTACTTAATTCAATAGTATGCTGTTGTTGTGGTGGGGACAGACTGACAAGCGCTTGGTCCAGTAAGTTACACTGATGTTGATGATGACATTATTAAGCGATGGGCAATTGTGAAGAAGCTGAAGCAGTCATACACACTAAGAGCCAAAAGTGGCTGCAGTGTAGCTAAGGCACAAAAAAGAAGAGCAAACTGGAATTTTTGCTAAGCAACAAGAACAACTCTTTGGGGCAGATTTATGGAAAGTGGCGCTGCACCGAGTGCAGCGCCACTTTCTCTTCACCCCTTAGCACCCCCTACCGCCACCATGTGTGAACCATATTTGAAATACGGCGCACCATGGCTCAGGGTAGGGGGCAATAGCGTAATTTCTCATGACGCTATTGATGTACTCGGCAGGAGTAGTGCTAAAATATTGACGCCACTCCTGCAGAGTACATAGGGGCCCATTTAAGATAATGGAACCCCCTTTTTAACGCCTGCTCTTGAGCAGGATTTTAAAGTGCGTAAAAAATGGCGCATGGAAATCTCATAGTTTTCCTTGCACCATTTTTCCGGCTCCCCTAACGAGGTAACACCCCCTTTGCATACATTATGCCTGGCACGGACATAATGTAGCTCAAAGGGTTACAGAGTGGTGAAATTCATGCATTGCGCCACTCTGTAAGTAAGGCGCAGGGATTTCGGCCTCGTTGGGCCACATTAACGTCAAAAATAATTATGTTAATGTGGCGCAAGGTGCTGCTAGGACATTATAAATATGCCCCATTGTTTCAAGCAGGGCGAAGTGTGCAGTAGTGACCACTCTTCTCCTCTCACTCTTACTCCCCAGAGTGGCATCAGGTTACTGAACTACCAATATTCTAGTTTTGAAATGCATCTTTACACTCTTTTGGTATTCACCATTTCGTGTTTAGATTTACATGTCTACACAACCCGGTGGGGCAACCTACAACAGGATTACAAGTGTAAATTTACTTCTGGTAACTTTTCACATGTATGTGGAGAGCTCCGAGACTGTTGGGGAGATCTCCCTAAGGTAACAGAGTAAGAAAAATATTTAAGTTGATTATTCTTTAAAAAAGTATTACATTATTTTCATATAAAATTCAAATGTAAAATAATTGAAAATATTTATTATAAACGTGCAACTTTTGAAATGTTCCGACACATTAACAAATTAAATAAGTTGCGCGTTGAATAATTAATTAAAATATTTGTACTTTATTTAAAGAATAATTTGTATGGAAAAATCCCACTCAGCATAACATAGTTATTCATATTTATTATGCATAGAACCTTACTAAAGGTTATTAGAAGAATTATTTTAATTTATTTTTAATTGTGTAACTAATATTAAATTAAGTTTAATATTACATTTTAAAATGAATATATATATGTATGTATAAATATATATACACACACATATATGTAGATAAATATATATATATAAATATATAAATACAATTAAACAAAATAGTATGTATATACTTTATAAGTCAAAACAATTGTGTTTATTAAACATTATTTCCTATGCAGTGTTATTTTAGGTTTCTGTATCCATTGTTTTCTATGGAGTGTGTTTCAGTACCTCTGGATCAGAAAGTCTGAATCAAAAGGTCTTGATTAGAGCCAGAGCTAAGAATGCTCACTGACAACTACACATCATTTGAAATTTCAAATACCAATGACCCCCTTTAGAGTTTAGAGATGAATGCCATTACTTTTCTGTGGGAACTCTAAATTCCCTCTACAATACCGTCCCTATGTTGGAGGAAATGTGTTGATGATTTTACATTTTTAGACATTGTTGTATAATGTAATATTGCTAGGGGGTTTACACATTTTGGAAGCCTTATCTGACCGACTGGGTGAGAATTTAGTCTCTGTTTCCATTCAAATTTTAAAAGTACATCATCCTCGCTTTCCCTTTTCCTCTCCATCTTTCCTTTTGCCTGAAGACGTAGAGATGAGAGGTTCTAAGGGAAATAAATTAGGAATTGGAATATGCATAGGTTTCAACTAGCAAGAAAGTAAATGATTGTGGATTTAGGGAGTTATGCACAAGAGGGATCATCATCCTGTGTCGAAAAGCTATGATAGGGGGTGCCCAGGCTAGTAAACCTTCCACACCCTAACTATACATATTCCTAACTGTTTGTTCTTGTCAATTTCAGTGGATAACCTGACAACTATTCCATAAGAAGACTGAATTACCAAAGTTATGCTCTTTTGGCGACAACCAAGGATGAAGACCTTCATAGGCTTTATAAAGACTTTTCATAGTCTCTTGTTGTCAGCTACACATTTATGCAAAAATGTGTATTTCAGATTAGTGCATAATTCTTGGCTTTAAGGTAACATGTGTATTCTTCATCAAATAGACCAAACTGTCTTAGAGTAGTAGAGACAAATCAATTATCCCCATTAGGGACCACCCACTATCTAATGGATTTATCCTGCATATTTCCAAGTTGAGTCTTGGGGGAACTGCATGGATCTTGAAATTTATAGTGTCCCACTGTACCCTTATTTTGCCAGAGAAAAAACTAAAATATTGCCGCTCTGCCAGAGGACTTATACCTCGACTGGGACTCTCACTACAGTTCTGTGCTGTGATTACTGCTTCTTTCAGATGCATCTCTTAATGCTATGTACTGGTACTTGTGAAATAATAAAATATATTATTGACTCTGTTCAAGTGAGTCATTAACTTTATTTCTTTCCTCTACTTGAATTTACTGCAGAACGATTTCATTATTTTTCAGTACTGCATTTGATTAGTGCAATTAACCATAATGTATTTTGGTGCACAATGTAGGGTAGGGGGGTTATATTAGAAGTAAAGATTCTGAAACATATAGCTTATAATAGTAAAATCAATAATCTTCCATGTAAAAGTTCCATTCATAAATGTCATCAAGGAAACTTAACCTTCTTTTTAATAATGGTGTAAGACAAAATTTCTCACAGCAATGGTTTACAGCCCACACGTTTTTGGGGAATAAGTATATGTCCAACATCTTAATTGATCAGCAAGTCAGATATCAGAAAATAGGAAATTGTGGGGATAAGACAGGGATTCTTTGCTCTCTGTATGCCCATGCTCACATGTTTGGTCAAGTGCCGAAACATGGATTAAAATTCAGGTCTACTAAGATCACATACGAAAAGGTCACCATCATACTACAGCATCATCATAAGAATGGGATTACTTATGAATACATATGTTTAAAAGAAATGTTCTATTTCTTGTCAGATTCCTTAATTTTGAGGTACAACATACGTTCAGACAGATCCCATAAGCCCTTAGCTTCTTTCCATAAGAGCTGTTCCTCTCCCAAGGATCATAATACAGTGACCTACCTGAAGTCTCTTCTCTTTTATCCAATTCTTCTGTGCCCCAGTCCTCATCTCTGAGATGAATGTATGGCATGGGTGAAGAAAAGAAACTTGGCATAAAGGAGGTGATCACTAAGTAATTTAGGCATTATCTTCTCAACTTTATTCCATATCACAAACTTTAAGTTGTTCATGAAATAGCTAGTGGAGTTAGAGAAAAAAATCCCACAAATGGACTAACCTCAGTAGTAATGCAACACCATTGATTAATAGGAACACACAGTATTGTCTTTAGCTAACACTAACGCTGACGCCAACACTGATATGTCAGCTCTAACAGCTCTGGAAGCCAACAGTGGCCTCTTCTAATGAATCACAAAGGTAGGCAGATACCTAGGTGTACGTGCCACAAATTTCCACTAAGAGTGTGCCACCACTACCCACAAATTTTCTATGCTCTGTGTAGAATAAATCGGAAAGAAGGAAGTAAAGCCTGGGAGCACACATAAACAATATGAACCCAACCAACCTGTCTATGAAGTGGTCATTTAGGTACAAATGCAAGGCCTGGTTTAAAAAACAATGCCCCAAAAAAACACCTTAAGATAGTCGTCAGACTGCAGCAAGGGCCCAGCATCCCCCAGGTGTCTCATGCATGTAACTACCACTGAGAAATCAACCATATACATTATAACCCCATAGGCATCTCTTCTGTGGCTTAAAATAAGGGAGATACCTTCAAAGCTCCCAATACTAATGGCAGATCTCATGAAGTTAACACAAACTTCCTTGTGAACTTAAGTAAAATAAAACCTTAAGGACCTCAGTTACCACAAACTTGCACCACCCTGTGCCCCCCTAACAACACGATGGTAGCACAGAATTCACAATACAGTGAACCATGGTGCTCGTTAGCACAGCTGCATCAGAATTTCTGATGAAGTTGTGGTACTTTGCTGGACTTCCGTCAAAAATGTTGACGCAAGTCCAGCAAAGCACAGGGTGGCCCATAGAGCAAAGCACAATGTCATTTTAATGCCTGCCCTGACCAGGGGATAAAAAAATGATGCTAGATTGGTGCAGTGAAATCTTGCAGATTTCACTGCACCATTCCTAAGGGCCTCATTGCAGGGGAATGCCTCCCTTGCATACATTATACCCGGTGCAGGTATAATGTGGCACAAGGGTTTACAAATTGGCACAGCGCTCCAATTGCACCAGTTTGTAAATACGACGCAGGGTGGCGGACTGTTCTGCGTCGCAGTACCATCAGAAAAAAGTATGCTATGGTGGCACAAGGGGCTTGTAAATGAGCCCCTAAATAACTGGCTCAGTATCCCTGGAGGTTTGGCTGATTGATCGACTGAGAACCAACCACTCATCCATGTATTAATGCAATATTGGTGAACCTTATGTTGAAAGATCCCAACCAGCTGTATCATCATTTTTGTGAATAGTCGCTCAGATATCTTCCGGGTGAAGGGAAGAATGACACACTGGAAATACTGATCTCATACAGCAAACCCAGGTACCACTGATGATGAGGTCAGACTGGTACTATGGGCCAGATGTAGCAAAGGGTTTTTCCCATTCTGTGTCAATGGGAAAATGTGTTCGTACATATGGCCCTATATGCGTTCTGTGAATTGAAAGATGCCACAAGCTCTGCAGGCCAGGCCAACTTCAATGGTATGTTAGCTGAGTTTCCCTCATGTAGTATATTTCTGGAATCCATTAATTGAGTCTCCTCAAATCATACACAAACCAGAACTCAACACCGGTTTTGAGCTGAATACTGATTGAAACCAAACAAAAATTGGGTCTTTTGATTTGTCCCTCTGCATTCTAGCTTTGCTTTCGCTGGGAATCTTTGAGTACATTTGTGTGCTGCCATGACATTAGCCTATCAACTCACATATACTGCAGAAGGACCCTTCGGTGTCCCCTGTCTTACGTCTGACATGATCGCAGAGAGCTCTTAAACTACCCTTGATGTTTGACCCCCCTGCCTCCAATCACAGGCTGGCAAAGGCCACCTCTGAGCCCCCTCTTGAGGGAAGAAGCTTAGGGCCATGTGGCCCTAGCCTGAAACAACATATAACTCAACACTAACAAATGTGATAAGGAAGAAAGGCGAGCTGGTAAATAACCCGGCTGTTCTAAACTATATGAGTGAATTTCAGTCATCTCTCCGGCTAATAGTATGCACATGTCTTCAGCCAGGGCGTTAAGCAGCCTGCCAGAATGAAATCATACATAAAGTTGAAAACCTTAATCCGTCTTGCCGTCACGGACAGAAAAGTAAACAGGTCCCCAGGGTAGGGATACATCTCGGGGTTTCCAAGTCTCCACAGAATGGGCATCTCAAATGGAGCAGCCCAAACACCAATAAGGGCCGTATTTATACTTTTTGACGCTAAACTGCGCTAACGCAGTTTAGCGTCAAAAAGTTTAGCGCCGGCTAACGCCATTCTGAAGCGCCATGCGGGTGCCGTATTTATTGAATGGCGTTAGCCGGCGCTAGCAGACCGGTGCTACCTGGTGTGCGTGGAAAAAAACCACGTACACCAGGCAGCGCCGGCGTTGGGGAAAATGGCGTTAGGGCGTCTTAAAAATGGTGCAAGTCAGGTTGACGCTAAAAAATCGCCTCCACCCGATTTGCGCCATTTTTAACGACGCACAGACGCCATTTACATGACTCCTGTCTTAGTAAAGACAGGAGTCATGCCCCCTTGCCCAATGGCCATGCCCAGGGGACTTATGTCCCCTGGGCATGGTCATTGGGCATTGTGGCATGTAGAGGGGCACAAATCAGGCCCCCCTATGCCAAAAAAAATATATAAAAAAAAACAAATTTATACTTACCTGAACTTACCTGAATGTCCCTGGGGTGGGTCCCTCCATCCTTGGGTGTCCTCCTGGGGTGGGCAAGGGTGGCAGGGGGGGTCCCTGGGGGCAGGGGAGGGCACCTCTGGGCTCATTCTGAGCCCACAGGTCCCTTAACGCCTGCCCTGACCCAGGCGTTAAAAAGAGGCGCAAATGCGGGGTTTTTTGACCCGACCACTCCCGGGCGTGATTTTTGCCCGGGAGTATAAATACGACGCATTTGCGTCGCAGTCTTTTTTTGGGACGGGAACGCCTACCTTGCATCTCATTAACGCAAGGAAGGCGTTCACGCAAAAAAATGACGCTCTTTACTCATACTTTGGCGCTAGACGCGTCTAACGCCAAAGTATAAATATGGCGTTAGTTTTGCGCCGAATTTGCGTCGAAAAAAACGACGCAAATTTGGCGCAAACGGAGTATAAATATGCCCCTAAGTCTTCGGGACAATGGCACGTGGTAGCTACCTGCCTCCCGGAAGCACTCCTGTCCCGTAACTAATATCTGTTTTACTCTTTCAGTAGAAACAAGAATGACCTGCACGTGAGACTACAACACTCGTGATGGGTGTGTGGATTTTATTACAGAGAAAATAATGTAATTAAGGAGAAGATCGACAGAAAGCATGGCAAAAGTCACAATCGGGCTTAAATAATAGAGGAAATAATAAAAAGCAGGGTATTTGGAAAGCAGTGTTTAAAAGTTGGTAAGAGTTGAAAAAACAACACAGAGTAGCTTTTTTGCTCTAGATCAACTGTTTCAAAGCTGATTCTTGCAGCTCTCAAAAACTCTTCACAAAGGTGAGCCAGCCCTGTATTATAGATTATCAATACTTACTGCGATAGTACCAACAGAGGCTGCTTTCCTTGTTCACAAGAACCAAATCAATGGACACCATTACACACCTAGGAAAATAACTTTAAACAGATTTCTGAAGTCAATACAGTTCTCAGGCTATTAGTCAGACAGAATGTTAGATCCACTTGAACATTGTGACACTGCACAGTGAACCAACTAAAAGGATAAATGCCTTCCACCACACTGAAAAAGTACAGATTGGCACGCACGGCAACAAGTGTAAACTTAGGGCTGGTGGCTATTCGGCCAGGACAGTACAACTCACATCCAGGTAAAAGGTCATCAGGAGACTGAAGAACTTTATGATTACTTCTGCCTCACTTGAAAGAGGCTCTAGGGAATCCATTTCAGTTTCACTTACAGCTAGAGGACAGGCCGCCCCCATGGGAGAGACTCTAAGCCACCCAAGATGCTGAGATGGTTTGTTTACCTAGAGCATTATTTAGAGGGGCCCTGCCAATGGTGTTGGAACCATTTTCAGAGTGTGGGTCGTGATATGAATGTTACATTACTGAAGTCATAGAGGTTGTAAAAAAATCCAGTGTCACATAAAAAACAAGTTTAGCAAACGAGCCACACCCTTTGGGCAGGAGAGTGGTAAGGATGAGGTATGTGGCCAGTGGTGTATTTTGGAGCACTGACGAGATAGGGCACTGTAATTTACAGACAGCACATTTTCTTTTAAAATGGCCACCAAATGGGCAAAGGTAGCACACAAATGATAATGTGTGGAAATCGTGTTTCTGTGACTATTTATCATTTGTGTATCACCCAATTAAAGGGTCTTGATTTGTTTGATCCTATTAAAATCTCTGTTTCCATCACACTTTAAAATTACAAAAAAAATTGCTTCGTGTTTGCTTTCCTACTTGCTAATATGTTTGGAAATATGTGTAGAGTTAATTTACAGGCATTTGAATGTTGTTGGGTGTTAGAAAAAAAGACATCCTGTAGTCTTTCATTTCATCATCCTCATATCCTTTATTTCGGGAACTTGCCATAGAAGCACAAATACACACAAAGTTTGAAAAGAATTGCATTTAAAAAAAAACAATTAAAATACATGTAAAATAGAAAATCAATCTACTAGCAGCAAGAGTTAATAAAGTTCATGCTTAATTAATATAAAATCAGGCTGAGTCATGGGAAATCCGTTATGAAAGAACAGGTCAAAACCTCATGCACTCTAAAACAAACAAGGCAGCCCAGGCTCCAATCATAAGTGCAAATTGTTTTGCTGAATCCACCACATATTTAATGGAAACTGGGAGACGACAGTTATTAACTCCCTAAAAGCAGTCTCCTAATCTCTTGCCCCAAGATTATGACATAAAGGCAATTGCCACCTGCTCCTGGATGCATTGGAAAAAATATAAGAGCATGTTCAATTGATTCAGGTACTTCAGGGCAAAATGGAAAGAACAGATGAGAGTCTGAACCAGGTTGATGCCACTTTACTGTTTCTGTACATAGGGGGAGAGACCCAATACGAAATTTCACATAGAGTGACTTTGCCAATGGTGGCTCTAGCTCATCCAAATAGCCTGCTAATTTATAATCATATTTGAATTCCAAGAAGGCAGCAGCGAGTGAGCCCCAACCCTGTGCCGAAGAAATCCTCTGTCCATGTACCACCAGTAAGCCCCCTTAAGCACAGATTTTGAGAGTGAACAAGTGCACTAGGGGGCCGACCATAGTTTCTCATAGTTAATTTCAGTATGGTGCCATTTAATGAACTGGAGCCAGGGTGTCCTAGTGACACTGGTTAACCTCAAAATGTCCTCAAGACCCAACCACTATGTCAGCAATTCAGAGGGAGCCCAAATTCACCTCCAATACAACAGGGGTCTAAGACCAGTTTCAAATGCCAAAAATCTATGGCCCATCTCAAGCCTTAATGGAACAAGTGGTGTGCTAATTGGGAGATTAAGTAAGGAGCGAAGGAACCTGTTCTCCACAATATCCAATTCGCCGACATTAGCATGGCCCCAAAGTCCCACCGTATAAAGGTGCTCCAAATGCTTGCATGTTACAAATTTGTAAAGCAGGAGAAATTGACCAAAAGTGGAGCCCCTTAGAGCTCTCAGTAACTCTCCTGTGTGTTGCTCTAATTTTAATCTATTCTTTTGGATCTGTAGCATCCAAATGACTGTTTCTATGAGTAGAAACCCCAAGTACTCAAATGTATGTACTGTCTCCATGGAGATTCCATCTAGAACCAGATGGGAGCAAGATGACAGGCATCGATTGAGTGCCATAAACTTGGTTTTTGATAGGTTGATTTCCAGGCCTCTCTGCTTGCAAAAGACCCCAAACTGGTTTAACAGATTTTCTATGCCCATAGTGGATTTGGGGACCAGCAGGGTCTTGTGGGCAAACAAATGCACTAGGACCTTCCTGCTAGCCAGCATCAAGGCATCATGATTACAAAACTCTAACTTAGCCACCAGATCATTAATATGCAGTAAAAACAAGGTCAGAGCAAGGGCACAACCTTGTCTGATGCCACGGATAACTCAAATGGGAGGGCTTAGGGCCAGATGTAGCACACAGTCTGCACGTTGCAAACAGCGAATTTCGCTGTTTGCGACATGCAAACTGCACTTGGCAATGCACAAAACCCCTTTTGCGATTCGGTTACCCGGTTAACGAATTGCAAAACGGGTTTGAGCAGGCCACCATCCCTGTGAGTGCCGCGAGTCTCAAGGGGGTCGCAAATTGCTACCCACCTCATTAATATCAATGGGGTGGGCCTTTGAGACCCCCTTGCGAGTCGCAGATGGTGTCAGGGACACCATCCTACATTCCAATTTGCGACTCGTAAATTGAGAGTCGCTCTGACTCGCAATTTGCAAGTCGCAAATTGGAATCTACTAACATATGGCCCTTAGTTCCCACCTGGGCCCACACCTGACTTGTGCATAGTTGTCTTCATGAAGCCTGAAAATAACATCAATAAGGTATCTTGGGACCCATAGGTCGGCCATAACCCTCCACAGGGCCTCTCTTTGCACCAGATCAAAGGCAGATTGAAGGTCCACACAAACCACATGTGGGCGATCCCTCCTCCCCAAAAGAAACATATTTCCAATAAAGCAATTGTAGACGGAATACTTGATCGACTGCGTTGGTTCCCGCTCTAAACCCCACCTGCAGGGGAGTCCACAGCCCCACATCATCCATCCAAGAATCCAATCTACCAAGCAGAATCCTACAGAAACGTTTCTGAGAGAAGTCAATTAGGTTGATTGGCTGATAGTTTGAAGGTTTATGATCTGAGGACTTTTTTAAAAATGGAGATGATATCTACCCCTGCCCATGTAGGGGGCATCTGAGATTCACCCATTATGACTTTAAATAGCAGGGCAAAATAAATGCTCCAGATGTCCCTGACTGCCTTTAAAAGATCCCCAGCACCTTGTCTAACCCTGGTGCTTTGTCTGGATCAATCCAATCAATTGCTACAGCAACCTTACTAGCTAGAATAGGCACATAGTCCTCCTCCCTTGATGTGCAACCACAACAGAAGCAAAAAGTACAGGACGCTCAGCACCTTCCTGAGCTGAGGACTTCGTTACTGGCTGTAGTCCAAAGGGTTTCCCCATTTAGTAAATTCAAAAGCTCTCTTCGACCAGGATGTGGCTGCTATAAATGTGTGCCTAGCTTCCTGGATTAGTGTACTACATGCCCCCTTTGAGGCATCTAGAAGTGGCAATTTTGCTAATTTACACAGTTTAGAATGCCGTGTCATCATCATTGGTCTCCTTTGTAATGCCTTGGACTCAACTAAACATAATTGGTTCAAGGAAGAAAACAAGGAATTGTTGATAACAGAAAGAACCGCCCAAGAAGAATAATCATTGGTACTGATCCCAGCTACCTCCACGGCCGACACAGCTAAGATGATGACCTCGTAGATCTGAAGACAGATACCCAAGGTGCAGGCCATAGAATTCCAACTAAGCCTGCATCCATTGTTAGAAGGAACTAGCCTCCTATTAAAAAAAAATCATTGTCAGCTCTACAAAGTCTGGCACATAGCGATCCTAAAGTGAGGTCCAAGGCATTGTGATCACTATCTTGGTGGGAGACCACCTCCATGTCAATCAGCTGTGGCCATAACCAGACATCTAGCAGAATTTAATCAAAAATGTCACTTCCTGTACTGTCACCTAGGTCACTTTTAGAAAATGATTTCTCTTTACAGTCAGAAAAATAAAAGAAAATGCCAGTTTCCAGATAAACAGCAGTTTGTAAGAAGAGTTACATGAAATTTGACCTTTCTTTACAGCAAATGCGACATGAGAAACAAAAAACTTAAATGCATTTTTGTAGTTGACTCACATTCTGAACTCTAGCACATTTATTTTTGGTGTTGCTATCAATTAATCAATCAATCATTGAATTTATAAATCAAATCAAATCATTAACATTTATAAAGCACGCTACTCACCCGTGCGGGTCTCAAGGCGCTAGGGGAAGGGGGGGTTACTGCTGCTCGAATAGCCAGGTTTTTAGGAGTCTCCGGAAAGCGGAGTGATCCTGGGTGGTCCTGAGGCTGGTGGGGAGGGAGTTCCAGGTCTTGGTCGCCAGGAAGGAGAAAGATCTCCCACCCGCCATGGAGCGGCGGATGCGAGGGACGGCAGCGAGCGCGAGGCAAGAGGAACGGAGGAGGCGGGTGGGGACGTAGAAGCTGAGGCGTCGGTTGAGGTATTCCGGTCCCTTGTTGTGGAGGGCTTTGTGTGCGTGGGGGTTCTACGTACACGTGAGGGTTTCAAGGCGCTGGGGGGGGAGCTGCTGTTACTGATCGAAGAGCCAGGACATGAGGAGTCTTCTGAAGGTGAGTAGGTCTTGTGTCTGTCGCAGGTTGGTAGGGAGGGTGTTCCAGGTCTTAGCAGTGAGGTATGAGAAGGATCTGCCGCCGGAGGTCTTTCGTTGGATGCGGGGAACGACGGCAAGGGTGAGGTTTGCGGAGCGGAGCTGACGGGTGGGGGTGTAGAAGCTGAGTCTGTTGTTCAGGTAGGCTGGTCTGGTGTTGTGGAGTGCTTTGTGAGCGTGGGTAAGAAGCTTGAAAGTGATCCTCTTGTCCATGGGGAGCCAGTGTAGGTTTCTCAGGTGGTGGGAGATGTGGCTGCGGCGGGTTACGTCGAGGATCAGCCGGGCGGAGGTGTTTTGGATGCGTTGGAGGCGTCGTAGGTCTTTTGCTGGGATGCCTGTGTAGAGTGCGTTACCACAGTCTAGCCTGCTGCTGACGAGGGCCTGTGTCACCGTTCTTCTTGTTTCTGTCGGGATCCACTTGTAGATCCTACGGAGCATGCAGAGTGTGTTGTAGCAGGAGAAGGAAACTGCGTTGACCTGTTTAGACATGGTGAGGGAGGAGTCGAGGATGAAGCCCCCGGTTGGGGGCGTGGTCGGTGGGGTTCCCAGTGAGGTAGGCCACCAGGAGTCATCCCAGGCAGAAGGGGTGGGTCCGAGGATGAGGACCTCTGTCTTGTCCGAATTCAGTTTCAGACGGCTGCTTCTCATCCATTCGGCGATGGATTTCATTCCCTCGTGGAGGTTGGTTTTGGCGGTGCGCGGGTACTTGGTGAGGGAGAGGGTGAGCTGGGTGTCGTCGTCGTAGGAGAGAATGTTGAGGTTGTGTTGTCGGGCCACTTGTGCGAGGGGAGCCATGTAGATGTTGAACAGCGTCGGGCTGAGGGATGAGCCGTGCTACAGCATCCCCTGTATCCATACTTCCAGCACTATGAACATAGCTGTTTAGACTGCTGCACTGTGTTTGACCTTGATTTCTGGTTTTCCATCTGCTGCATGTACTCAGACTTCATTCTTTAGCATTCTTGTTTGTGCCAGCCTGCCTATCCTTTCATCTCTGACCCCTCAACATAAGGCTTTGCCATTTCGGTGTGGTTGGGACTCATGCGGATGCATCAGCAAACACTTCTAGCGTGAAGATCATTGATCAGTCAACTCATTATAACACCACCTTTTTCAAGTACCCCTGAGGCACACCAACATGAATAGACTTTTGAGTTGTAGTGCACTCCAAGGTAGGAATGAGTTTTTTGGTTGCCATTTTTACAGTGCTAATTTACAGTGCTAATTGTTATTTCTTGATAACTCACTCTGTGGTTTCTTTCCTACAAAGTAAAAAAGTGTTGCATACTATTTCAAGGACTTTAGTGTATATATGCCATTAGGATTTCAAGTGATGTTGTTAGGTAAGCCAGAGTATACCCCTGCTTCTTCCCTTGTGAGTGCCATACCTGGCCACTATTGTGATCTTGCTTCACCATGGTGCAAGGGTTCTTGCGTTGGCGCTAGGCTGCTAAAGCAGCTCCAGTGGAGGGTGAAAGGACAGGAATTCACTGAATTGCATAAATATGGTGCACCCTCGCCCTTTTACTTTGGCGTAGGGTTGCGCAGAAAGATGATCTGTGGTTCTACCCTACGCCAAAACCTTGTAAATAAGGGCCCAAGTTCCTAACCTTCCTCACCACACCGTTATCTCCCATTCTTGACGCTGATGTCAAGCTGATAAAGTTGCAGATGAAGATCTCCTACTCTGACCCTCTACATGAGAGATTGAGATGGGGGTGGATGCTGTTATCAAGTTTTTTTAAATTTTTGCAGCTTTACTAAATTAAAGGCAAGTGTTCTTGAAAGATTAACCCTGAGCCAGTACTGTCTGAAGCTTAGGGAGTAGGAGAGGTGTCCTCCTCTACTGTGATCTTAGTGTAGTGGATGAATAGCTAAATAGTAAACAAGAGCAAACGTTTCAGTCCATGCTCAGGAGATGTCTGCGTTCTGAAAGAAGTGCAAATGTGTTGAGAAAAGTAATTAGAAAAGAGATAACAGATGCCTGGAAAACACTACATGTCTGCAGTTGGCTGTCGATTATGCCACCTTGCACTCTTACATGAACCCTATCATCAAAGCATTATCAATTTTTAAAAAAAGGTAGAAAATTGGGACCAAGATTTAACAAGACTGGCGCAGTTTAATACTGTATGGAAATCGGAAGTATTGCCTTAGTGTCTGTTAGAAACGGGGTCTCTAGTTTGCAGTTGGTTTGCACCTTGTCCAAGTAGAGACCCTCACTCTAGTCAGGATAAGGGGGATACCAAGCTCAAATAACCCCTGCTCACCCCCTTAGTAGCTTGGCATGAGCAGTCAGGCTTATCTCAGAAGCAATGGGTAAAGCATTTACACATAACACACAGTAATGCAGTGAAAACACTACAAAAGGACATCATACAAGTTTTAGAATAATAGCCAACATTTATCTATGTAAAAGAAAACCAAAACGAGAAAAATCCAACATACAGTAATAAAGATATGAATTTTGCAAGAATTACCTAAAAAATACAGTTCCTTGAAGTTGATAGCTTCATCTGGGGCTACCACGGTGTCGTGAACAACAAATCCAACAGTTCAGGATGGCTGTGGTGTCGCCGGCCAGTACGGTGTCGGGAAGACCCACAAACAGAACCTTGGAAATGTAAGGCGTTGTGATCCTCAGGATGAGATCCGGAGTGTGGCGTCGCTGGCGTTGCAGGCATCGGTTCCGGAGGTCAGTGATATGGTCATTGGGCCCTTGAAGTCAAACGTGTTGCAGATCAAACTCTGGGCTGATGAAGTCAGGAGTTCTGGCGTGGATGGCGTCGGGCTGCAGTGAGAAGCGGGACGATGGGACGTACGGTGCCCACAGGTCACTTTGCAGGCAGCGGCTTGATAATGGTGTCCAGCGGCTCAGTGAGACCTTGGCGGCGGTATGAAGTGGGGCAGTCCAACGTGCAGTGTCACCAGGTCATGGTGCAGGCAGCGGCATCGTCGTTGCTGAATCGCTGTCGTCGGTAGACCCAAGTTGGCAGTGGGGTGCTCCATGGGTCATGGTGCAGACAGGGGTGCCTGGTGACGACACTGGAGTCGATGGTGCTGGCGCCGGTGGACCAGGGCTGTGGTGCAGGATGGGACGGTGCTTGGTGTACCTCATGAGTGGTGTCCACAGGCCATTGTGAAGGCAGCGGCGCGGGTGTCAGCAGGAGCAGTGGTGTCGGGGATGCCCAGGGTACGGTGTGAGCAAGGCGATGCCAGAGTGCAGGGCCCACAGGTCACGGTGCAAGCAGTGGCTCGGCGGCGGTGAGACCAAGGTTGCGGTGTGAAGCGGTGCGGTGCGACTCCTTGCAGCATTGGAAGGTCACGGTGCAGGTCAATGGCGTCACAGTGATTTTTCTTCTTGAACAGCACAAAACACACAGTTCTCAGTGCTGTGGCAGATGAAACTGAAGTCTTTGATATGCCTGAGACTTCCAACAGGAGGCAAGCTCTACTCCAAGCCCTTGGAGAACCTTCTCAAGCAGGATACACAGCAAAGTATGCCCTTTGCTCTCTTTTCAGGCAGAAGCATCAACTGCAGGCCAACCTGGCAAAGCAACACAGCAAAGGGGCAGTACTGCTCCTCCAGATCTTCAGCTCTTCTCCTTGGCAGAGGTTCCTCTTGATCCAGAAAGATTCTAAAAGTCTGGGGTTTTGGGTCCACTACTTATAGCCCTTTCTGCCTTTGAAGTAGACCTACTTCAAAGGAAAGTCTCTGTTGTTCACAGGATCCTGCCTTGCCCTGGCCTGGCACCAGATACACTCCAGGGGGTCGAAGACTGCATTGTGTGAGGGCAGGCACAGCCCTTTCAGGTGTAAGTGACCACTCATCCCTCCACTCTAGCCCAGATGGCTCATCAGGATATGCAGGCTACACCCCAGCTCCCTTTGTGTCTAGGGAGGGAATTCACAACAGCCCACTGTCAGTCTGACCCCGACATGGAATGCACAAGCAGGCAGAGGCACAGAATGGTTTAAGCAAGAAAATGCCCACTTTCTAAAAGTGGCATTATCAAACTAACAATCTAAAAAACAACTTCACTAAAAGATGTATTTTTAAATTGTGAATTCAGAGACGCCAACTCCATATTTCCATCTGCTCTCAAAGGAACACTGCACTTTAAGGATATTAAAGCAGCCCCTATGTTAACCTATGAGAGAGATAGGCCGTGCAACAGTGAAAAACAAATTTGGCAGTATTTCACTGTTAGGACATGTAAAACACATTGGTACATGTCCCACCTTTTACATAAACTGCACCCTGCCCTTGGGGCTACCTAGGGCCTACCGTAGGGGTGCCTTACATGTACTAAAAGGGAAGGTTTGGACCTGGCAAGTAGGTACACTTGCAAGGTCGAATTGGCAGTGCAAGACTGCACACACAGACACTGCAGTGGCAGGCCTGAGACATGTTTACATTGCTACTCATGTGGGTGGCACTACCAATGCTGCAGACCCACTAGTAGTATTTGATTTACAGGCCCTGGGCACACATAGGTTCTTTGAAGATATATGTACCATGTAGCTACTTATATGTGGAGTTAGATATGGGTAAGTGCATAAAAGGAAGTACCTGTTTACTATTCCTAACATCACATCTGGGTATCTTGCCTTGAAGATATATGTACACAGATACATATGTTAATTTAGATATAGGTAAGGGCATACAGGGAAGGTTAGATTTACTATACCTAACACCACAGCTAGGTACCTTGAAGCTATATATACCACGCAGGTACACATATGTGGAAAATCTAGACTTACATGTTGATATTTTATTCTCAATAATCTATCTTCGATATTGTGTCCCATATATATTGTAGTTTCGATATTCCGGGAGCGCAAATAGTTTTTGCACTATTCCTGCTTCATTAGGCCCACTTTGTATGCTTTACTAGAACATTGGAACGTTGGCAGCTCCATTGAAAACAATGGAGTTCTCTGGGCTTTTACTGGCCGGTAAAAGCCCGCAGCGCCAACATTCCAATGTTCTTTTTGTTCACAGCAAGAGCTGTGAACAAAGCCTTACGGAGCCCGAGGGGATTTTAATCCCCTCTGCTTTGTTAGGCATTTGTTTTATTTAATAGAACATTCTGCCCTCAGTGGCAGGATGTTCTAATAGCCTTAGAACCCACCACAGCGGGCTCTACCGGCTACTAAAGGCCCTCTCCCTTGTTAAAGGCCCTCGCCTTTGGCTAGGGTCTTTAACGCAGGAGCGGGCCTTTAATAGCCGGTAGAGCCCGCTATGGCGGGTTCTCAGGCTATATTGGTGAATGGAGCTACACACAGGCTTTCAGTCCTGTGATCACGTGAGCTTTCAGCAAAAAATCCTTTTGTATGTGAAAGATGATCGAAGTTGCACTTTGCATAGCTTTGCATCACGTAGAGCTGCTTAGCATCTCGCAAGCCCTCCACACTAAGGTATAGTAAAGTTTTACTTTGGTACAATCAAAGCTTCCCTACCCTTTGTTTTGAAATTTTTCCATGTTGAATCATTTACAATCTCAATTACCTATTTATGAGGAGAGGGTACATGTGACTTCCAATAGGTAAAATAATTCTGTTTCGTTTGATATCCATTTAATTTGTTATTTTTGTATACCTCTGCGCAGTAGGAAGGGCTCTTCAGACCACTAATTTAAACAGAACATGATGGCAAAACCCTGAGACCCCTGGGTGTAAAATTGCACTTGTATCCTATGGCACTCTTTCTTTAAAGTTAAAGTACCACAAGTAAATTGATTTCACGCGATACGTCATCTCTGATATCAACTTTATGAGCCTTATGTATAAAAGGTATTAGAGTAAGAGTGAAAACCTCTTTGAGATAATTGTGACAGCCCTTAATTATGTTTCACTTTTGTGACAGTCCTTAATTATGTTTCACTGCATTGCAGGGATCATTGAATGTTAAAAAAACCTTGTCACTGCTTTTAAACGGGTATCTAAAACATTCCCTATTTACAGTGACAGACCAGTAAATAAATATGCAAAATATGTAAGTGTGGTTTAAAAATAAGTGCACATCATTGCATGATATTATACGTATTTAGTATGCTTAGCACAGTATTTACTTCAACTTTGACTAAAAATTGTTCTGTTCTCATTACAGTGAAGGATATCATAAAATTGTGAAATTGTGGTATCACTTCATGTCAGGAAGTGACTTGCTGCTCATCCTTTTCTAATTAGCCCTGCGCCTATTCGTGTAGGCCTTGTTCTTGCTTTTTAGCTTTCACGGGAGGGTAACAGTGCTGTCTGGCATGGGGTGGCCGAAGCTACGAAAGAATTAGAAAAAACTAGCATTTGCAATGAAATGGTTCTCGCATCTGCATTTGAAGTTACAGCTATTGGCGTTGTAAATTCTTAACTGGACTTTTCTTGCCATATAAATTGGACACAGCAGTGTCTAGTTAGATGAAAAACACCTAAGAGAGAAGGGAATGTTACCAATAAGCAACACACACAAACATAGCAGTGTGTGTTTTTTTTTAAAGATATGGCAAGTGTGCTTTCCGCCAAGTACTGCACGAGGCAGAAAGACATACAGTGGAAATAACATTTGCATGGCTGTCTCAACCAGAAAGTGAAAAGTAAAACATTAGTTGACATAAGTGATCTGATTAAAAGTGCCATGGCTGCCATGAGGATGAGCGCGAAGGAGAGACACAAGGGGAAAAAGAAGTTCAAGCATGTTGGCAATTGTGCAATTATCCATGTAACAGGGTCATTCTGCAAGGTGGTAACAAAACCTCCCCAAGGCTGGACAAATGTAAGTTATTTACCATTGATAACAAAGGATTTTTTAAAGGTAAGCCCACGAACGAGTGAAAGTGATGGGCGTCAGGTGGGCGTTGTTTAAAGCCCACAATAATTATAACAGGTCCAAGTACTTGTGCGCTCGACCTAAAAACGAGTGCTTCTGGGTTCAGGAGTCTGGTGCATTCAGTTGTCCCCAGATCTTTTCCATTAGGCGTTGTGACACATAGGTCAGAGTACCACATGAGCCATGCACTGCCACTGGCCTCGATGGAGCCGTGTATAACTATCTACTAAGCATTGCACTTGTTACGTTGGCAATGCTTTTGTCCATAGTAAGGCGAAAAGCTTAGTGACAAGGGTAAAGAAAGGAAAACATGGTAAATGGTGAAAGGGACTTAGAAAGAGTGAAGTGAAAGAATGATTAAAGCACACAATAGCAGAAAAAATAAATGGGATAATAAGAGATTGAAGGCAACAACAAAATCGAACTGCAGAAGGAGGATAGAAATGTAATTAAAGAAGAAAAACCTGCAAAAATGCAGAACACACACACTGGTTGAGATATGTCAGGAAATAAAGTGTGTGGAGTAAATGGAATTTTTTTTAGAAACAAACAATAGAATTACAAGGAAAGGAATGAAAGGAGAGATAGTAGCAAGAAACAACGGTAAACAAGTTGAAAGAAGAGAAAGTAGAAACAATGAAAATTGAAAGAAAATACCAAACAGGCACTTTATGTTTTAGACATATGTGCAATGGCTACAATTCTCATGAGATGATTATAATCACAGTCAGAAAACTCCATAGTTAAATATACCAAGGTTTGCAGGATTTTGAGACTGATCAGCAGGTTAATGCATCTCTGGCTGGGGTCAGTGTGTAATCTGTTTGTCCCAAGTTCGAGTCCTACTAGGATATCTCCCTCCCAACAGCACACTGACAATGTGTAACATTCTGTGACCAGTGATTATAAATCACAAAATTCTCACATTTTGCAGATTTGTTTAAATATAGGCAGCCTGTGCTATAAAAATTAGAAAAAACACGTTTAGCGCTAAGTATGCAATTTGACGAAATCTTTACATGAGTTTACCTGTGAATGAAGGCCAACCAAACAGTTATTACGCTGTTTTACTCTTTTCAGCTATGACTATGACTTAGCCCTCTCACCAGCTAACTCACTCCAATCAGTATCAAACTACATTTCGTATGTGTTTCTGTTCCTACTCTGCAGAGGGACATGCACATCATTCAAGACATATGGAAAAGGACTATATCTCTGATGCTGAAAGGGCAGAGAGGGAAATGAAGCCATGTGCCTCTGACCTCCCACAGTAGCCCTGCTGTGGGGTTCACCCACCTTGTCCCTAAGGATCTACAGCTTACCTCGGCTAGCTTAATGAACCTTCCCTTGGGTTCGTCCATTCCACACTACGGTATTTTGCTGTCACAGGGCCATCAGGCGGGGTATGTAGGGGATCTCAGATTGATACTGAGGACTCACCCAAGGATTCCCATCTCCATCTTGTGAAAAACGCTCTTGGTGGGGCCATCACCAGGTAGAATGAGAGTTGCAGATAATTTATGGTTAAAGGTTATCAAAATATCTTACATTATCCTACACCTGGACTCCATGTTCATTGGTGAGGCACATGCAGAATGGGTGATGCTGTTATTTTTCAGCCTTTCTGGGCCCATCAGGGACCGATCACAGACTTTTTTCATGGAGTTGTGTCTGTATGCAACAGAGTACCACACAAGACCTCAATGGCCCCTTTGGTACTGGGTGGTACTCTGACCCTCGTCCCTCATTGCACTGTACCTACATGTCCCCCACTCACATCATCCCTCAGAGGCAGAGGTTCTTGTCCCACACTATGTACCCTCTGCAGCCCCGGGGCATACATCTCTGTTCCCAAGATAGCCGGTCCCTGTCTCGTGGATCCTACACCCTCCATTACAGGCCCTTTTAATTCCCTTTTTATGATTGTGTGAACCCTCCCATGAATGTGGGTCCTAAAGTGAAGTTCAATACGGATGGAAGCAGCAACAACGGAGCACCCTTCACAACATTCAAATCACTTTTCCAAATCTTAATGAGTGACACGTTCATCTCTATTCACTTCAAGCCCAACTGCCACATTCCGCTCTGATGATTCAAGGAACCTGAACAACAAATACAGGAAGCTCTTTTTCTAGGTTTATTGCATTTTTTCTCCCATCTGACCTGGTTGTTTGTGGTGTCAGTGGTGTGAAGCAGAGACATTTGTCCAGTTTCGGCTATGCCTACACACTGTGTAATGAGCCACAGTTTATTCCTTAATTCTATCGGCCACAAAGTCTGTCCCAAGTGCTTTGCATACCAGAGGCAATCCCAGGTCTTGTAACTCCAGTTTATTGAAGGAAAGGAAGACGTTTCATTCTCGGCTCCCATCATCATCCCAGAAGTATTTTGAGTGAAATTTGGTAGATAAAGAGTTCAACACTTTCTATGTGTGAAGTTTCTCTTGCAACAACACTGATACTGCAGCAAGTTGTAACTCTTCAGTGTACAAAATGGATGGTTGCACTCCCCACCCATCACACAGAAGACAAAAAAGAGTGTCCCTAGGGCACTTTCTTTTGCTCCACACCACCAATTTCCTTAAGAAACTCTACAGATAACTTTCACCCACAGAACCATCACCCAAGCCCTGATCCACAGCAGGATTGACTACGGAAACATACTGTATGTCCACACCACTGCACAGGTCACCAGGAGACTTCAGGTTATCCAGAACGCAGTACCCAGACTAACGCATGAACACCCACCCCACACTCACATCCATACACATCAAAAACCTACACTGGTTCCCCATTCTCAAGTGCCCTCTTGAAACTCCTCACACACACTTGCAAAACACTGTATACCTGAACAGCCGCATCAGTTTCCACACACCGACCAAACAACTCTGCTCTGCCAGCCTCCTGCTCACCCAGGTGCCCCACGTCCGAAGAGCAAGAGCCAGCAGCTGCACTTTCACAAACCTGTCTCGTAAAGCCTGGAACAACCTCCTCCTGCATCAGTGCCTCCAACTCAGTCACAGAAGTATGCAAAAAAACTGAAAACCTTGCTATTCCATTAGATCCCAGCCAGGGCAACACCCCCTTCGCAAAACCTTCTCGGGTGACATGCAGGCCATACAAATACACATACCATGACATAACATAATATAAAAAGACATGACATACCATAGCCTAATATAACAGCCTGCTTCAAGAAAGGAAGGTCTTTTCTACCCCTTCTCTGTCAATGTATTTATTGAGTACAAAGTGGGTGTAGTGATAGTAGAGGTTTTCCCTTTAATAGTACAAGCAAGACTTTGGTTAAGGCCACACAATTTTAGATAGGCTCCACTAGGCTGAACCAATTGCAATTGTCCCTTAGTTTCAAATTGTCACTAAGAAACCCTTTCAAGACCATACAGCAAGTGGTTTCAAGATGAGAGCACAGGGATTTTGGGGAAACCTCCTTACCATTATAATCCACCAAAGTGCACATGCCTCTTGCACCCCCATCAAGGTGAGTAAATGTGCCCACCCAAATTTCCCTCATGCTCTGTCATTTTATCCACTGAAAAAGTATAAGACCAACTCACTTGGTATGGGTCACAATCAAAATAACACTCAAATAACATTCTCCAACCCTTGTCAACGCCTATAGATGCTACAGTCCCTCCAATATGTACCCCGGAATGTATACACAAAATAGAGAGTCAAGAATATTGAAGACAACGATATCATGAAGGTAAGTTTTTATAGGTAAACAAAGTTTTACTATATATAACTCAACATATATGAACCTTGACAATATATATTTCTTCAAGGCACAAAGATGTGGAGCTGAGAATGATAAATCTATACATACTTATTTGCACTTACCTTCTGCATACTTTGTTCCTCGATATTTTTGACAGGATAGTAGTCTGACAACAGGATACCTTTCTTTCCTATATTCTGTCAATGAAACACCTTAACTACACCCTTCCTTGCAACTTTCCTCTGAGTTATGCAAGCCCTCTCACACACACTCTTGCGACAGCATGTTACATTCACACGCTCTACGCTACACCATTATCTACTTCAGAACTCTGTGAGCCCATGGACACACCCCTCGACTTTAGTACAGCATGGAAAATACAACACAGAGCACGAAGCGCAGCAGAACACCAAATGATCGCTGAAATAGATTTCTCAATTGTCTGCACAACAGGAAAGATGTTATTGTAAATTATACGGTCAGTGAATATGCTGGTGTCTTAGGGCCATATGTACAAACACTTTTTCCCATAGACACAGAATGGGTAAAAACCTTTGCTACATCTGGCCCTTAATCACAAGGCCCTATAAATAACAGATGGAGCGGTCTGACGTTACAAGTGGTGGTAAACATTTATCTTATTGTAAAAGTGTTTACGATGTGGCATTTTTATGGCTGTGTTTGCGGTAAGTTGGATTTTAAGTACATGTGCTTACCGCACTTTTCTGTTAGTTAATAGAGAAAGAAAGTTACACACAGCAAATGTTTTACCACAAAGTAGTTATTGTTTTAATCGTTATATTCTTACTAAATACACCAGGGCCTGTTGCCTTACAGAAATGAACAGGGGCTTGGCTTGATCAGTATTTAATAGGGGCGGGGGCTGAGCTTCAGATTTCCCAACAATCACTCTGGGATATAGTGCTAAAATACACTGGGGCATATTTACAAGCCCCTACCTTTTTTGCATTCTGTAGCACACCTAGAAAGAGCAACTCACCAATGAAGATTGTTTTTGTGCAGGAAGGTGTCCCTTGCTGCAGAAAGACAATCTCCCCTGCAACGCAGCCATCCTTGCACCATGGCACAAAGGTGGCTGCAGTGGCAGTCAGCAGCTAAATTAGCGCTGGCGCAGGGGGAAACACAGGGATGCACCATATTATTTTAAATGCGGGCATCTCTGTGTTTTTTAAAAGGTGACGCAGCATGGTGCTGCCAATTTTGGCGCAGAGCTGCGCTGCACCACTTCTAGTAAATATGCCCCATTGTATGAGAAGCAGGACATGAGGGGGACTTAAGGGGCAGTGGATGAGGGGTGCTGACTGGAAGGGGTACTTAAAATGCAATATTTTTCAATCTAATCAACATTTTTTAATTTTTCAAAACATAGATGAGAAAGAGTGTGTGTGTTTTTGTCAGTGCTGGCATGTAAAAATCCCAGGTGAAATCCAACAGACATGCCGCATTGCCTGACTGAAAGCACTTGTACTCAACTATTTATTAAACACTACATCTTTTAGGGGGTGTAATACCCCAAACACACCCTCTGATAATGAAGGACATAGACTGTCACCAAAAGTTCTGCTGCGAAGACTGCATTGACAATGCCCATTCACCTATCATGGTGCCTAGGGTGGTAGTGCTGTGACATAATGATCTCTGGAATTTGAACCTTCGACTAACACTGTGCAACGCTTTTTATGAAGTCATGTAGAGAGTCCCATACAGCCTTGATTACACATCAAAGCTTTCATTACATTGCCTGATTTGGCATCACATGGGACAGGGCACGAGTCAAGGGTACACGCAAGTAGACAGTGTCTACACACTATTTTCACAGGGTGGGCACCTTCTACCCTGCCAAGAGTCTGGAAGCCTGCACCACACAGAAACATGCTAAACTTGTCCCTGTATAAATTTCAGATGTGGGGACATATCCAGCAGTGCCTGCACATTGTCTACTTTCGTTCTGAGCAGCAACATGCCGGCAGAGCGCAGGCGGTGAGAGGGCTCATCAGATTCTAGCTTGGCCCATAGTAAGTGCTGAAGTTAAGGGGCCATCAGCCCTCCTTTTGCTGGAGTATCCTGGCTTGGAGCTATCAGGAGACTCATACCTAAGTGCAATGGAGTGGAAACAAAGGCACACAGTTTATCTCTTCACGTGTATTTAAGAAAGTCCTACTTTTGACTTTGTTCAGTCCCTGTCTATAAAAGATATGCATTCATTGTAAGAATGTCAAGAGTGTTGGTTTGTACCAGTATTTACACAAATAACACTTTAAATACCACTATTTTGTTTATTTGCTTTATAGTACTATAGCGTTACTCATTCCAGTGCACGGTGTCAGAGGGCTTTAATTCACACATACATATTATACACTGACAGTAAACAATGTGTGTCTATCAACATAAGTATTGTAATGCGCTCAAATGTACCTACGATAGACCTGCTAAACATTTGTGAGGTCTAAAGATCGGACATCATTTCTTGTGATGTCAGCTCCTGAGAGGTCAAGGGTTTTAATGCCACTCTCATTTAGTGTGCAATGTCACATGCTGTGATGTCATGTGCCAGTATGTCACTTGCATACCACTTAACTTGGTTAGTCCCCCCCACTTCATTTTTTTTGACCTGTGCCTGGCATGAGGGGAGGGGTTAGCGCTTTATGTAACTACTAGTTTTATGGTGTCTCAAGGCTGGGAATTATTGCTCTTTAACTCTGGACTGGTTCATTCAGGGCCCAAGGACACCAAGACCAGAGACTGGTGAGAATCAACACGCAGCTTCTGTCCTCCTGCCAC
Organism: Pleurodeles waltl; assembly: GCF_031143425.1. NCBI lineage: Eukaryota > Metazoa > Chordata > Amphibia > Caudata > Salamandridae > Pleurodeles > Pleurodeles waltl. The sequence continues at coordinate 605,101,189 of NC_090449.1, forward strand.
CTCCAGCCCCTACCACTTCCTGGGCCAAGAAAGAAAGTAATTGCAACATTTACCAACTGCTCCTAGAAGCAGCAAATGTGTGCAGATTTGGGCTTGTTTTTTCCCCCAGTTCGGAAAAAACATACAGCATTTATCCCAGTATTTCCAGGAGGAAGAGTTGTTCCTCATTTGGAGGGAAATACCTTGTAATCCCTGACAACTGAAGGGGAGATACCAGCTGGAATTGTTACTTAGGGCCCCAATACCTACTCATTAAGTTGACAAGGAACTTGAAATAAGGGCCCTAGAAAGAAGAAAGGAAAGAGATGATAAAGAGGAAAACAAATGAAGAGAAATAGAAGAGGGAGGGAGAGAAACTAAACGAAAAAAGACAGAGAGTGGGAAAAAGAGAGAAAGAAGTGAAAAATACAGAGGCGGTGCTGGCTCCTCCATAAGGGTAGAGGAATGTCGCCCCCCCCCCCCACCAGCAGCAACCGCTGCAAATCCTTTCACAAGAAGGGGATGATAAGCTGTGTTTATTATCCCTTCCTTGTGAAAGGGGCAGAGCATTAGGGGTGATGAACAAATGGGAGTGCTCTGTGCACTCCCCTCAGAGCGCACGTGTGTTTGTCTGCCCGTCTCGGTCAGGCCAGACACACATGCGCAATTGCTGGGCTGGAGAGAACCTGCACAGGCTCCCAGTCTGCCTAGGAGCACCCTGGGTGGGGCCTCAGCCAATCATGACACTGCTTTGAGCACCATCAGGATTGGCCGCAGGTCAAGCTGGGAACCTGTGTCTGCGTGCAGCAGAGGAAGGAGCAGAGGAGCAGCGTGGCGCAGGAGCGGAGGTACGTTTCTTTTCTTCTTTTTTTTGTTTAAATGTTCATTCATAAAAATAAAGAGATAAGAGAAAGAGAGATGAGAGAGAGAACGAAAAAGGCAAAGAGATGGGAGAAAGACAGAATAGGAAAAAAAGAAACAGAGAAAGAGATAGAGACAAGAGAGAAATGCAGTATGCAGAAGGAGTGGAACAAGAGTGAGAAAGAAAGGGGGAAGAGTAGGAGGAAGATAGGAAGAAAGAGAAAGGTACAACAATTGGACAGAAAGAATAAAGCAGAGAAGAGAGAAGGTAATAAAGAAACAGACTGTGCAGCAGTGAAAGGAGGACACGGAGAAAGACAGGAGATACAAGACAGAAATAACAGAGAGGTGAGAGAGAATGAGAGAAAAAGGACAGATAAAGAAAGGGGGACAGAGTTAAAGAGTGAGAGAGACGAGAGGAAGAGACAAGAAAGACTAGTGAAAGAAAGAAAGAAAGAAAGAAAGACAAACTGAGTGAGATAGAAAGAGGCAATACCAGGTGAGAAAGAAAATAAAGGTATGAGAAAATGAGAGGATGAGAGAGGAAGAGATTGAGGAAGAAAATAAGAGCCACAGATGAGATAGTGAGAAAGAAAGGGATAGATAGAGATTGTAGGAGAAACAGACAGAGGGAGCTTTACAAGAGAGTCGGAAAATGAGCGAGAGAAGGAGGAATGGAAGGGGTAGCGGTAGTTAGGGAAAGGAAGATAACAGAGCAAAAGAAAAAGATAGAGCAAGATTGAGAGGAAAAGTGAAAGACAGACAAAAGAGAGAACAAGAAGAGAGAAATTAAGATACTGAAACTGAGAAACGAGAGGAAGAAAGAAAAAGAGAGTGAGAAAGAAAGAAAGAGCGACACTCTGAGAGATATGGAAGAAAGAAAGAGACAGAGTGGAGAGAGAAAGTGAGGGAGAAAAGACCGAGAGGCGCAGAATAGAGTCCGAGAAATAGAAAGGTAGAGAAAGACAAACAAAATAGAGACAGAGAGCAATAAACATGCAGCCTAATTCACACATTTTTTTTGCAATGCATTTACCCCCTTTCCTGCACTGCCGATTGCCTGATAGGCCAGTCCAACCCTGACTACTTATTGCGAACACCGCAGAACAAACTCCAAAAAAAAACAGGACACAGCAGGGCAACCTGCAATCGTTATTGATTTGCTTGGGTTAAGAAATCATGCAAAACCATCTCGGACATTGGTCCTACAAGATGTCACAGTTTTTGTCAGATATTAGGGCGTTTGTTGACAAGCACTAGTCAAGTCAAGTCTCTTCGGTGGGTGAGAACCTGTGGCGGACAAAGTAAGTACAATGGCACAATTATATTTTTTCACAGAGGTGAAAAAGGGTAGAACGATTTTTTTAGTGTGATGTAACAGCACTGGAAGGTCTTGAAACTGTAGTGGAGCCAGACGAAGAACCTTTAAGTGATGTGCCTCCCATTAATGTAATTCCTAATATAATACGATGCACTTATTTGAATGCATGTCTAGAATGCATACGTCTAAAGTAATGCATTAATTAAAGTAAACGAAGAAATAAACTAATATAATTAAAACAAAATGAAATACAAAAATAAGCAATAAGAAAACCTTAACAGAGCTGAAATATGTTGGCTGGTTTCAGGGTGCTATATGTGATACGACCGAAAATATAAGCAATAGTTTGGAATTTTAGAGAGTCGGGCATGGCCTAGTTTCCTTCATCTGTAAAGGTAGCTGCAGAGGGCCTCTTGCTGATAAACATGAGTACGTAAATAATAATTTTGAAATCAAGTAAAAATATATATGGACTCAATACAATAAAAGATAAAACATGGAATGCATACATAACACATAATGTAATACAATAATTATATGAGAAATTAAAAACTTAAAAGTACCTAATACATAAATACATCATAAAAATAAATATACTACAAAAATAATATGATTAAAAAATAATAAAAAAAGCTGGATTCAGAAACACATTTCAGAAATGAAAGAGCTACAAAAGCTAAAATTAATGAAAGCGTAACAAATTAATAATTAAATATATAAAATTAATAAATTAATAATTTGTAATAAATTGATAAATAGTTTGTAAAAACAATAAAGTTATATAAAAGTAGGTATGTAATTTGTGCAATAGTTATAATGGAGAGTAAAATAAGAAAATGAGATTTAACTACTGTTTAAAGCGAAACTACTAATATCATAGAAAGCTAAAAATTTGCTTTTGCATTATAACTCATAATAGTAAAAAAATACTCACTTGCACATACTTCACAATTAGAGCCCATATTAACATAAGGTCACAATTCTTCCAGTTTGCACCATGGCACACCTTAAAACAGGTGCACCGGGCGAATGCAGGGAAAGTGTGCCCTAGTATGGTGAAAGCACTGCCCTCAATGTATCTGTGAAGTTGCACTACCCTGGGGTCAGCGCATGCAAGTGAAATTCGAAGGGGCTGCTTCAAAGCTGCTGTTTGTTTCACAATGCCCCCTGCACTTGCAAGAGGGAAGAGAGAAGCCCTTGCATGTGGACGCAGTGAGTGACTGCACCCGTCTGCAAGAGGATGTTTGGCGGGTCCATGAGGCCCCATTTCCCCTTCCAGGGGGCTGGCTTTAGGAGGTGCAAAGAAAATGCAGCAATTATTTGTGACACGCTTTTATTGTGCCTCCGAAAGGCATTTTTGCCTCTGCGCCTGCGTCCATAATACGGTGCAGGCGCAGAGGCAAAGTGATTTCCTCATTTGCATGGGGCCACACCCCTTTGAATGGGGCCATCGCCCCATTCAATTGAGGGAATGCACTCTCATGGTAGAGCTGGCATTACATGTGCCCACAGCACTATCAGCATTACAGAGAGCATTACACATGGTTCTGCAGCCCATTCTGTGATACAAAAGTGCCAGGGGGTGCACAAAGCAGTCACACATGCCCATTGCGCCCCCCAGAGAACTTTCTGCAATACGACACCGAATCTTTCCCCTTTTCATTTTGCAGGGGATGATGTTGAGAAGGCACTGGAAGATGAAGCTAAGGATGAGGGCTTGTGCCGCAGCTCCTACTTCTAAGTGACAGGTACGCTGCAGTGGAGAAGGACTTTTCTCTCAATGTAATGATCAACATTCTATATGCTCCAGTCCCAAGAGCTATCCACCTCAAAGGCCATTGCTACGATGATTCAGACACCTTTTCAAGTTTCAGTGAAGAAAACCTCTAAAACGTAGCACAGAACCAGCAATCAGCAGCTTAAAAATATAAATTCAATGGGCATCAGCATCACCGCTCACATACAACTGCATACTCCAGTGAGAGATTTTTAACTATGCATGTGTGTATGTATGTGTGTGACATTTCCATGGCGCACATTTAGTTAAAAAGCAGTGGGGCAATGTACATGGTGAAAGACAAGCATAAAGTTATTGAGAAATAGCAGAAGAGAATGGGCTGGATGCGATTAATGCATGGTGGTGTGGTGTTTGTTAAATAGGTGAGCATTTAACACTTTCCTAAACTGGAGCAGTGTTGGGGGAGTCCTGAGGGATACGGGCATTTTGTTCCAGTTTCTAGGTCGATAGGTCGAAAAGGCTTGCTGTTTTCTTTTTTTAATTTTTATACTCCTTAGGACCTGGTTTAAATTTTGACAGTTGGCCCGTCCTCTGCCAGGGCAATGTAGAAGGTTTCTTAATTGCCCTAATGGAGATGCCAACGGCTACCCCTGCAGACATTTCAAGCATTGAAAGGAACGCTGTCAAGTTGGTTCCTGCCAATACAATGTTACTTTGGCAGACCACTCCGTCATATATGATGCAGCCATCCGGCAAACTTATAATTTTTATTTATTTTCGGAACGAAAAACCCAAAGTCAGATTTTCTTTTTGAAAATAAAAAAAGACAGTTCCCCTTTGCCATGAGAGTTTCCTCCAGTTTTGAGGGGAGCATTCAGAACTTTTCAATGCCCTTACCACCAGGTTTTCCCCGGCACTGACGGGCATTGAAAAACAACTGCATGTCTGCCTATCCAAATTAGATGGCGAGACATATAGTCCATTCTTCGACAGGCCTTACTCTGTATGGTTGTCTGAGAAGTTTGACCATGGCGGAGATGGAGTAGTCTCCGCCATCGTCAAACTGCGTCATGCCCAAACACAAATTGCGTGGATGGACCATCATGCTGGTGGGGTGGGAACTCTGTTGCAATTGCAGTGGAATTACTTCTCCACCAACAGGCTCTTAGTCTATAGTCTGACGGTGTCCTGGCTGAGGGCATGCCGAGAGCCACCAGACATGGTGAGCTTGTCAGCAAAATAAGCAGGGGTCATGGTTGTGAGGACTTTGTAAATTATTCATGTGGCTGTGAAGATGATGAAGCCTGGATTTCCATCAGGATAGGGGTGACACGTGGCCCTGGATGAGATGTACTGCAGCATATGCCCTTTAGAGATTCCAGTATGGAGTGTGGGAAACCATTGAGTAGGGCATTGCCACCATTCAGATGTGAGAGTACAAGGACTTGAATAACAGTCCTGAAGTCACTTTCTGAAAGAAATGGTTGGACTTTCTTTAGAAAAGAGAAATTGTACCAGACCATCCTTGTGTTTTTTGCCTCTATGAGGCATATTTACAAGAAAGTGGCACATCAGCTTTGATGCCCCACTTTTCTTGCGCCCCCTCCCCTGTGTCCCCCTAACATCACCATGGTAGCACTGTATTTACAATGCAGCACACCATGGTGCACTTTAGCACAATAGCATCAAAAGAGTTGATGCTATAGTGGCTCATTGGTCGACTAGCGCCAAAAATGATGGCGCTACTCTAGCAATGTGTGAGGAGGCTCATTGGAAACAATGGGAGCATCACTTTAACACGTGCCTTGGGCAGGCGTTGAAAATTACGGGAAAAATGGTTCAGTGAAATTGTGCAAATTTCACTGCGCCATTTTTCTGGGCCTCCTAATGGAGAAACACCTTCTTTGAATACATTATGTCTGGTACAGGCATAATGAGATGCAAGGGGTTACAAAGTGGAGCAATGCATGTATTGTGCCACTTTGTAAACATGGTGTGGGGAAAAATCCTCCTTAATGTCTCATTTGAGTAAAATAAATGAAGCGAGTGTGGCACAAGGAGTCGTGAAGGGCTTGTAAATATGCACCTATGTTTCTTGAGAGTAATATGGGTGTCCAGGGTCAATACAAGTGATTTGGCATTCGGTTAAAGTTTGGGTTTGAAACCATCAATGCTCGTGTCATTGAGCCAGATGTGTACTGTGTTTGCTTGTTGTCCATGGTAAGTAACAGGAATTCTGTCTTGGTTGCATTTGGATGCTGTTATCTCTGAGCAGAGCACAAAGCAGCTCCATGTAAAGGTTGCTACGTTCAGCTTTGATGTATTACTTGCAGAACCAGAACTGAAACCAAGCTCAGACATGTCAACAGTCTCCCTTGTTTACACTTTATACAATATTTTTTAAAGCACCTTGACCTATATGTAATTATATATAAATTGCTCAAAAGTACAACTGGATGTCTACATAAATGTTTTCACATAATTTATTCACTTCCCGGATCACAGCCTCAGACAGTTGATTGTCTTCATAAATGTAATTAATCAATGAATTGTCCATTAGTTGTATAGCCGGCACACTCTTTCAAGGAACAGTGTAAAAAGAGATATATTCCAGGTTTACAATACCTCCTTTAATGTATCCTAATTCATTTAACAATATATTACCACGCTGCACGAAATAAATCGTTTTTACATTTGATAATTTCTGAGCGGTTTAATTCAAGGTGATCGGCTTTACAGAATACATACTTCAGTTACATTACGTTAAGTGTGAAGTCAGCAGTAGTGGCCTTATCATGCGGTGTTGCTGATTTGTCAGCCTGAAGGACCAATAGATTGTAAACAGTGTCATCAGCGGGTATATAATGCTTTTGAGGTGCACAACTTTACGTTGGGCTATCTACCTAAATACTATTTTATTGTGGCAATATCCTTTGCTTACCAATAATTTTCCCTAAGGTGACACATTTATAAGTTTGAATGCACAGCATGTCTATGTAAATGGCAGATTTACTCCTCACCAACCACGTGAAAATTCATATATAGAAAAAGGAATTCAGACAGCGTTGCCTGGGGAAGTAAATGCTGTCTGAGCACGGTGACTGTGAGGATTAGGCAATACCAGAGTGACATGGCTTTCAATGGTGTACTCAAAAGATCTGCTCTATCTAATGTCACTTTTTGTAGGAAAAAGTCTACTAATACTTCCCAAATGAGAATGTGCTTCAAAAGTTTAGTAGCCCTCTACTGTGAGCAAAGTCCAAGCCTTCTAGTACAAAACACCCAACAGAATAGTGACACAGCTGTAGATCATGCTTCTGAAATTCTATCATGAGACTCGTGCAAGATGAAGTAGCAACACATCATCAAGGACAACGTGTATCTGTCATCCACCTTCTGCTTAATAGAAATAAGGTTCTTACAAGGGAGCTAGTGGGAGAGGAGCCAATCAGTAAGTAGAATTAAATGCTTCTCCCTTTGTCTCATTTGCTAACGTAAAAATAATTTTTTCTGGCTGATTTTCAGTTTTATTACTCTTTAATGATATACTATGTCGAACTGTACAGGGAGTGCAGAATTATTAGGCAAGTTGTATTTTTGAGGATTAATTTTATTATTGAACAACAACCATGTTCTCAATTAACCCAAAAAACTCATTAATATCAAAGCTGAATATTTTTGGAAGTAGTTTTTAGTTTGTTTTTAGTTTTAGTTATGTTAGGGGGATATCTGTGTGTGTAGGTGACTATTACTGTGCATAATTATTAGGCAACTCAACAAAAAAAAATATATACCCATTTCAATTATTTATTATTACCAGTGAAACCAATATAACATCTCAACATTCACAAATATACATTTCTGACATTCAAAAACAAAACAAAAAAAAATCAGTGACCAATATAGCCACCTTTCTTTGCAAGGACACTCAAAAGCCTGCCATCCATGGATTCTGTCAGTGTTTTGATCTGTTCACCATCAACATTGCGTGCAGCAGCAACCACAGCCTCCCAGACACTGTTCAGAGAGGTGTACTGTTTTCCCTCCTTGTAAATCTCACATTTGATGATGGACCACAGGTTCTCAATGGGGTTCAGATCAGGTGAACAAGGAGGCCATGTCATTAGATTTCCTTCTTTTATACCCTTTCTTGCCAGCCACGCTGTGGAGTACTTGGACGCGTGTGATGGAGCATTGTCCTGCATGAAAATCATGTTTTTCTTGAAGAATGCAGACTTCTTCCTGTACCACTTCTTGAAGAAGGTGTCTTCCAGGAACTGGCAGTAGGACTGGGAGTTGAGCTTGACTCCATCCTCAACCCGAAAAGGCCCCACAAGCTCATCTTTGATGATACCAGCCCAAACCAGTACTCCACCTCCACCTTGCTGGCGTCTGAGTCGGACTGGAGCTCTCTGCCCTTTACCAATCCAGCCACGGGCCCATCCATCTGGCCCATCAAGACTCACTCTCATTTCATCAGTCCATAAAACCTTAGAAAACTCAGTCTTGAGATATTTCTTGGCCCAGTCTTGACGTTTCAGCTTGTGTGTCTTGTTCAGTGGTGGTCGTCTTTCAGCCTTTCTTACCTTGGCCATGTCTCTGAGTATTGCACACCTTGTGCTTTTGGGCACTCCAGTGATGTTGCAGCTCTGAAATATGGCCAAACTGGTGGCAAGTGGCATCGTGGCAGCTGCACGCTTGACTTTTCTCAGTTCATGGGCAGTTATTTTGCGCCTTGGTTTTTCCACACGCTTCTTGCGACCCTGTTGACTATTTTGAATGAAACGCTTGATTGTTCGATGATCACGCTTCAGAAGCTTTGCAATTTTAAGAGTGCTGCATCCCTCTGCAAGATATCTCACTATTTTTTACTTTTCTGAGCCTGTCAAGTCCTTCTTTTGACCCATTTTGCCAAAGGAAAGGAAGTTGCCTAATAATTATGCACACCTGATATAGGGTGTTGATGTCATTAGACCACACCCCTTCTCATTACAGAGATGCACATCACCTAATATGCTTAATTGATAGTAGGCTTTCGAGCCTATACAGCTTGGAGTAAGACAACATGCATAAAGAGGATGATGTGGTCAAAATACTCATTTGCCTAATAATTCTGCACTCCCTATATATGTCTAAAATGTGGGGCAGTTTTCAAATAGATTGATTGTTAAGAACTTCCTTTAATAACGTGCATATTTTTCAAGACTGGAATTCAAAATGTAAAAGTTACAAAATATATAGCTGTACAAACTATATATGTCAGACTTTTCAGCAGCATAATTTAAGTGTAGCACACCTTTATAATGGCAATTGTAACAAGATACAAGGGAAGGGGGCACCAAAGAAATATTTGTTTCTGGAAGATGGTGCCTTTATTTTCAATTACAAAAATTTGTACCAACCTCTTCTGTCATCAGTCATGTTTCATTGTCTTCCGATTAATCATAGTTTCACGTTTTAGGCTTGTCGTCCTCATTGGTTAACTACTCTTCCATAGCTTCTTGTTAGAACATTCATCTGTTCTGGGGGGTCTCAGTACTGACAAAGATGGTGGCATCCTGGTGAAGCTCCGCGACACCTCTGACTTGCAGGAAGAAATACACAGCAAACAAAATGTTACAATGGACTCATTCAGGTCTCTTTCTATGCAGTCAAGCTAGCGACTGGCTTTGGGGTCCTTTTGGAGCATTTTCCTTTGAGAAAACAGCTATCGTCTTAATTTTCAAGCCTGTGGGATGCTATTTTGTCTCTTCACATGACTGGTATCAGCACATTTATCGCCTTTGTTGATAGTTGTGTCCCGCAGCTGAATTTGCCACTTTGACACAACATACTAAATGTTGGTTCTTTGAATTCTTGTCACCAATTGTAAGTGGATTACATTAACAGTTTATGGACTAGAGATGCTCTGACCACCATTTTGTATTAGTTCGAAGGATCAGAGCTGCCTGTCTCTACCTCAGATCTTAATGATTTCATACTCTTACGTCTATTTCTATTAACTGAGAACATCTTTCATTAAATATTTTGCTTTTCTGATTAACTAATGTTTGGGTTTAATCCAAATCACCTCACGGATAGACTGTTGAATATTGAGGTATTTCGTATACTGTCAAGGTAACCACATGCCTTCATTTTAGGGGTTCTCATTTGACATTTTATATATTATATTGTTTTATGGGCAGAAATAAAAAAAAAAAAACACAATCTCGCTTGGAAACATGCATATCCAAGTTTATACATTTTCAATCTGTTATCATGTATAAAGCTGATATGTTGAAGGCAAGGATTTTATTTTTATAGATAGTAAGGAAACTGTGACTCGTACTCAGGATTCTGGGGCTGTTGCTGAAGAGATTAACCCTTCAGGTTCCCTTAAGAGGCCTAAAAAAGATGTTGACTCTCCTCCTAAATGTCCTTTAGCGTTAACACCTGACAACTTGATGGATGGGCTAAAGACCTTGTGGCCGTTTGTCATTAAAAACAACTGCTACTCTGTGATGGCTGGAAGAATGGTTGTTTATGCTGGATAAAGGGACCTCTACCAAGAAGCAACATCTCAGTGATGTGGTGCCTAATGTCTCACTAATAACCAAAGATATTGGTATCTTACAAAAGTCACCGAAGAAATGGTGAACAGAAACAGGAGTAACAATCTTAGAATTTATGCCATTCTGGAGGGAGCAGAGGGCATCTACATGATTGCTTTTTAACAGTCAATACTACCAAAGATTGTTCGTTGCAATCCCAAGAACCCTTTAAGTATACAGAGAGCTTATCGTTTGGGTCCAAAGCTCACATCAACCTCAAGAGCTAAACCTAGACGTATTATTATGTTATTCCTTCAATATACTGGCTTGATGGAGATTGATAAAGCCACAAAACCATACAAATCACTTCAATGGTCAGTTAATACAATTTTTTTGTCTCAGGATGTCTCCAATGCAATTGCTACCAGGTGGAAATAATACCTTGATTTAAGACCTCACCGTTGTTTCTTCAAGGTTACCTACAGAGACAAGGCCACCACTTATACTGACCCTGCTGTTTTAAAGGATTTCCTACATTACTATGCAGAAGATATGGATATTACTCCTCACGCTATTTGTTAATTGTGCTTTGTTGAGGTTGAATGTGTTAACATATTGGTTTTTATTCTCTCAGCATACCTATCTTGATGGTTCATAGTAAACACATATATTGCTTATCTTGCAGATTCATCTCTCAATATCCTTGACTGCAGTTGTGATACGTTGTCAAGTGCACTTGTTCAGTGGATTGAAGTTACTTTGAGTTGTTTGTTTCATGTCCGGTACATTTGTCCTCTTTGTAGGTAAGTGACAGCGAATCCTTTTTGTGCAAATTATCCGTGTTATTGTATATTTCACTAGTTTCCTCTGAATTTTCCCTTATTGTTTTTAATTTTGTTCTTCTTGTTTTATGCAAATATGGAGCTAGGACCTGCATGTCATATTGTGGGTTTCCTCACTCCCCTACACCTGGTATGATATGTGTCTCAATGTTTGCATTGATTCAATATGTGACTTCTCTGATGGTCACCTTCTCTTTTTGTACTTCAATTTTGGGATCTTTTCTCCCATCTCTTTATGAGTTTTTTGCTTTCTACTTTAATTTCTCCACCTTTTTTCAATCTTTCATTTATTTTCCATAGTGGCACATCCAGTGTTGGCTGCGTTATAGCGTTTTTGGCTTTGCAAATGTTTGTTAGGTTTGGAAAACATATCTCGAACCATGATTCCAAGGGATACCGACAGTACCTGCAAGAAGATGGATCATAGAGCTAGGTACACACAATGTATAGATTCTAAAACTATAAGAATATGGAACACAGTGTACACTAATAGTTACATGTAATAAAACCATTAAAATAAATGTAAATAAAACAATATAGTAGTTCACTCACCCAACAGCTATGTTCTAGTCGAACAAACATCATTCAAGAAGATAACGGTTCTGCAAAATCATAGAGACCTGTGTTGACCATGAGTGGAGAGTGTGTCAGCTTTACAAAAGATGTTTACATTTAAAGAATACAATGTTTCCGGTTTCTGAACACATGCTGTCTAACTTAAGGCGGAGGAAGCTATGTATGGGTAAATTCCAAAGCACCAATTAAATTAAGAAGTAGAGTTACTGAGTAAAATTCTGCTTTCAATGCATTTGCAGCCTTTTTTGTATGAGGGAAATAAAAATGGCCAACAGCATGTTTTAGAAGTGAATTCCCTTTAAATGAGAGAAAAGACAGGCTGTAAGATTCCCGATGCAAACATTTTTCAAGAGCACTGGTGGCATTGACCTGAACAACAACACACAAAGTTATGAACATGGGATCGTTGGCATAACGAAACTTGAGTGGGCCCCCTTCAAAGTATATGTAGGGACCCCCCACCGACCCAGTCAAAAGCTGTCAGACCAGGGGCCCGTGCACAGTGCCAGCCAGTGTGCAGTGCTGACTATGTGCTGCTAGGGGGGGGCCCTGGAGCTCTATGATTGATATGATTGATTGATTGATCTAGCCCCCCCCACACAAAGTGGGGGCTGCAGGCGCTAATGTTACGCCACTGCATGGGATTATTAATTCCAGTGTCAAATTTTCTCCGTCATCCTGAGAATAAAATGAAAGGTATTAAATCGAAGTGTGGTCATTTCGTAGGGTACACTTGCGTTCATTGGATTGTGTCTGCTGCACCACACAGGTTGCTCATTAACTCTTGTTCTTCTCACAAGGACAGGATGAAGAGCCTTTTTGATGCCCCTTAGACACCTTTGCTTACCACTCTTTAGTTGCAGCAGGTAAAGCCACGAGAAGCAGGATTCCTTGTAATAAAAAAAAACAGTCCAGAGTTTTTATTAAGCAGCCCAAAAGGAACCATATAGTTCTAAGCCCTGCGGTACACGCTATAATTAAAGTAAGGGTGCCAACTCTAAGTTCATTATGTGAAAAGCAAATTGTACCAAAATGTATGTATTTACTCATGTATCTATTTATTTACTTATTTGTTGTATTTATGTAGTGTGGTCCTAGTCACAGGGCACTGGAGCGATTTACATATACCATATTGGAGGCTAATATAGAGATATTAGTACTTTACATGTAACGTGATGGAAGAGAACATAGTAGAACTAATGCATTTTGATATTACTGAAAACAAGATAGGTGGTAGAACTTAGTCAGTGACGTATACTTTAAGATGTACATTTTTGGTGGAAGGTCAATTGATCTGGTTTAAGTCCAATATGGTCGGGATCAATTTTCAAAGTTTTAGAGCAAGGCACAAAAAGACTAGTTTTGGTGTTTTCTTTTCTTTTTTATTTAAGGATTTAGAGGAGCAGCATGTCTCTGTTCCTTGTATGTTGTTCTCCACTGTTAGATCTGTCAGCCTTAGCGTGGTCTCTCCGCAAATTAACTTTTTCCCTGCTTGTCTCCATTTTTTCTGGATTTTTGCTCTGTTGGCCTGAGGACTTTGTACACTTTACCACAGCTGACCATTGCTAGTGCTTGTGCTCCCTCCCCTAAACATGGGTGGATTGGCATATACCTAGTTGGCAAACTTAATGTACTTTTAAGACTTGAAAGCCAGGGGAGAGGGCTCAGGACAGACTTGTTAAACCACCTTGTGGAGGACCTTCTATTTAATGAAGTTAGAGTTCTTAAACTCATTAGTTGGAATATTGCAGGCCTTGTGGGAAAATTCAGTGACCCCAAGTGGCAGGATTTCATCAGGGGCTTTGGAGTTATTTGCCATCAGGAAACATGGCCAACCTCTAATTATTTATTTTTATAGGTCTATAAAACCTTTTTCACCCCAGCTTTGGAATTCTGGAATGGTAGACCCAAGGTGGGTTGGTTATTTTTGTTTCACTGGTGGTTAATTGAATGCTTAAGGTGTTATCTACAGGGTCTCGAGCCATACAGGGTCTGTCCTTTACCTGCATGGGGCCCAGTGAACTAATCTTGTTGAACTTCTATAATGCTAGGCCCTAGCCCCAGGATGTAAGTGATTCAAGCCCTGACCACCTGCCTGCGGAAGTTGCCAATTTCTGCCTCATCTCCAGCTAATCTTATGGTGGCAGGGGATTTTGATGTCCACTTGTGTGGGGTCCCTAGGAGGGGGGGTCACAAACTTGGTTGTATGTTACTGCCTGACCTTCATTTGGATCAATCATTGCAGGGCTCCTTTTTTAATACATTGATGAGTGAGTTTATTCTTAACGTTTCTCTGGAAAGGTCTTCTTCAGCTGTAAGGGATCTCAATCCCACCTTTAATGGGAGAGGGTGTGGAACATTAATTGATTTTGTCCTTATTTCAGCATCCCTGCTCCCTTGTATTGTGATGTCTGAAATACCCATGAGCCCATTAAGTGATCACAACCCTGTGTGTTTGTCCTTGTCCTAGGCTCCTTTGGTCCAGCAGACCCCAGTGGGAGTTGGTGTGGTTTGTAGACCTTTGTCTCAAGGCAGGAGGCTGGGCCGGCCGCACATAGAGCTGGAGGCATTTTTTAGGACATAATATTTGCAGTGCATGAATGAGATCAGGATAGGCACAGGGGAAAGCAGCTTGCCACATGTAGACTTTGGGGCATTTGATTTAATCTCCAGCCATGCCACCAGTCTACTGGAGGCCCCAGTGTCCTGGTTTGACAAGGGCTGCACCTTGGCCCGCAAACACCTTATGTGTACATTGAACTCTAAGCCTATGGACCCTGCCCAGGTGAAGGCTTGTTGCATGCGGTATAAAAAAAGAGCTGTGGAGCTGCAAAAATTACTTAAGAGCAGTGGTTTGGAAGAACTGGTTCCAGCCAGTACATTAAAGTTTAGATCCAAATTCTGGGGCCTTGTGAATAGCCCATATTTGGTTGCAGATACAGTGGCATCTGTGAATGTCCATATCACAGAGGACTGCTGGATTACCTTCTTTGAGGACTTCTTCAAAATAGTGTCCACTGTTGGTGGGAGGGTGAGGGGATGTTATGGGGTCCTCCAATCTGTTTTTTACTCCTGATGAAGTCAGGAGGGTATAGCTGGTTTGGCCAGGAGCAAGGCCCTGCGACCCAATGGTATCCCCTCTGATATGTATATTAGCAATATTGAGGTCTGGGCTCCTGTCCTGACCTCGATCGAGAATGCAGCAGTAATGAAGGGTCCACTGCAAACATGGTGTCCTCTATTATTGTCCCTGTCTTCAAAAATGGGGCCCGGAAAATCCGCTATCCTATAGGCCCATCTCCCTTCTTGGCTCAGTTGTGAAGGTTGTAAGGCGTATGCTTTTGGACAGACTAGGGAAGTGGACTGATGGTAACGGTGTCCTCTCAGAAGTGCAGTATAGCTTCCATTCTGGGAGGTCAATGGTGGATCAGTGCTTGAACCTCTACATGGTTCTAAGTAAGTACACCACCACCCGACCTGGGTAAATACACCTGTGATTTATGGATCTCTCCTCAGCATTTGCATGTGTCAAAGGGGAGAAGCTCTGACAGCTCTTGGTGTCAATGGGGGTGGACCATGACATCGTCCTTTTTTAAAGAGATCTCCATATGAATACTGCAGCCTTAGTGCATTATTTTAGTGGCCTTAAATGATCACATAGTCTTGCCAGAAAAAGGGGAGTTTGTCTGGACTACATCTTGGCTTAGTTTCTATTTAGTTTAAATACATCAAAAACTTAGAGCAGGCCTTGATTGAAACCAGGGCATATGGTCCGCATGTAGGAGTTTGCCAGTGCTCCTATATGCAGACGATGCTGTCATTATGGCCAAAACAGCAAGGGGCTTGCAAGCAGTGGTGAATGCCTTTGCAAACTTTACAGAGGATTTGGAATTAAGAGCCAAGGTTAAAAAAATCAAATGTGTTGGTTGTAGGCCCTCGTAGGACTAAATCATGTAGGTTTTACCTGGGGAATAGTGTTCTCCCTAAAAATATAAGCTTTTTCCTACTGAGGGTTGCTATTTGATTCTTCCTTGGGCTGGTGGCCCCTGGTGACCAGGATGAAGGGGGAGTTTGCTAGGGCTAACATGGTAATGTTTAGCTTAGCCTCACGTCTAGGGAGAAGACCGATTAAGGCCTTCTTGCAGATGTATATCAGGCAAAATGTGTTTCCAAATCAGTCTATGGGAGTAGGGTATGAGGTTTGTCAACCAGAAAGACCTGCAAGCCGCTGAAAACTTCTTCCTAAGATGATTACTTTGTGACTTGTGCAGCATGCTGATATTCTCTGTTCATAAGGAGTTTTGGCACCGGCTATGTAACAAATGTGATGGCCTTTCACCCTCTCGCATTGTGGCTAGACATCGGGACACAGCCCAGTGCTATTTTGAACAAGGAGGTCTTAAAATATTGTATGCCCTGGACCGGTCACCTAATATTCCCTATCTGAAGTACATCAAGGACCTCACCCAGAGCCTAAGAAGGAGTGAGTTGTTTAGTACTCCGGAGAGGATTATTAGAGCGGATCGAAAGTGAGCAAAGGATAATTTCTTCCAGTTCAGGGCCAACTCTAGGGAGGAGGCTGTCCTCTCTAAACCCCGTGTGCGCCCCCAGTAATTATTGCAGACTGTTCCCTTACCAAACTGAACTTCACTGTCTATTTATTGGTTGATTATATTTTATTCTGTAATTTTATGATCTGTACATTTTTAGTCATGATGTATACATTTTAACTTTGGCTATTTTGATGGATTTTAGGAAGTTTTGCTTTTATGGTTTGTAAAATTAGCCAAATAAAGCTAGTTTTTGAATTTGAATATTTGTAAGTTCCTTGTAGAGTGTTATATCATGGCCTGTAAATTAATTGCTACCAGTGGGCCTGCAGCACTTTTGGTGCCACCCACTTAAGTCGCACCTTAAAACATGTCCATGTCCTAGGCCTGCCATTGCAGCCTGAAGTCAGTGTCCCACTGGCATGTCAACTTGGCATTTAAAACTCCCTGCCAGGCCTTAAACTCCCTTTTCATTACATATACGTCACTCCTAAGGTAGGCCCTAGGTAGCCCATAGGACAGGGTGCTCTGTAATTAAAAGCTAGGACATGCACTTTTAAGTTTTACATGTCCCAGTAGTGAAATGCTCCCAAATGTATTTTTCACTTCTGTGAGGCATACCGCTCACATAGGATAATATTGAGGATTCCTTATTACATTTAATAAACTGTAATTCCTAAATGTGAGGTGTTGGTATATGGCACGTTTGGTACCTATGAAGTTGTAATGATAATCCTTCTTTAATGGTAAAGTCAAATTTATCATTAGAAGTTTGAAATGCCCCATTTAGAAAGAGCAAAAAAACAACAATGGATTTAGGCCCAGGTGTCTGATTTGGAGTGAATGTTTGACATTATTCAGCATTCCGTCCATCATCTGTTCTTTTTACTTTTGAACGTTGGCATTTTCCTGCCCTCAGCCCTCTGTGCCTGCAGCCTGCATTAAATCATATGATAAATGTTACTGATAGTGTAGATTTTAGGAATTCACCCCATCACACATAATCACAGAATAGTGGGACTAGCAGAACCTGAATGGCCCATCAAGTGGCAGGATTTGGGGGAAGAGCTGAGCACAGCCCCACTTGCTCCTGAATAGGCTGGGCTCTGGCTCCTCACTACAAGCTTAACAACCCTGTACTGTCAGTGCAGCCAGCTTGGAGCCAGGACAGGGGAGACTGGAAACTCCTAGGATTTCAAAGGACCTGTCCAGAAACCTCACCAACCTTCTAGGAGCAGGACACCAGGGTATAAAAATAGATCTCTCAGATCCACTCTTCAGTTCACTACTGGACCTGTGGAAGGACTCTCAGAGGACTGCCTGCTGCTGTGACCTACTGTGCACTCTACCAGTCTGCTGTGTACCCGGAAGGACTTCTTTGCTGCCTGGAACCCTCAGAGGTTATCCCTGCTGTTGAACCACTCATCTTCACCGGCACCCAAGACTTTCAGAAGTGACTCCAAGGGCTAATTTGCTGGCCTCCTGTTCTGAGCCACAAGGACATAACAGACTCCCACCATCTTGAACCCCCAAAAGGCCTCCATCCACTCCTGGACCCTTGGCTGTAGTGCTAAAGGTGCATAGATGGTCAATTTCCAAAACTGAGGACATGTGCTTTGAGAACCAGGAAGAGACCGGAACAAATCTGCTTTCCTTTCTGCCTGAACTGTATTGCAGGTCAGATTGGCATCACAGCTTCTCCTGCTGTGTTTTTCTCCACAGCAGCAAATCCGTTTCAATGGTCCTTCACCAAAGGAGTATCCATCCTCATGGAACTGTCTTCAGCTATAGCCTTCTGTATCGTCCCGCTGGAGATTTTCAACTTCCATCTTGATGACTAAGTTCGAAGGTTAGAATCTTCACCGCGGGTTTACTCCACGGCTCTCTGCTGCTCCCTCCTCTGACACTCCTGCAGCTTTACCCCGCTGAACTTCTACCTTCTCAGAGGCTTTCTCTTCAAACATTTTCTAAGTCCAAAACTAAGCACTGACTTGGCCAAATCCACTTTGTAAATCCAAACCGCGCTCTTTTGCGGTTGCCCTTAACTTTTCACTTTGCCCTGGCTAGCGTGAGCAGCGCAATCCTAAAAGGATAATCTGTAATTAGCATGGTGGCGTGTCCCCATGCAATTAAAGGAAACAGTATAACACTGAGACTGTGCTGTGTTTTGGCCGCAGGCCTGACTAGCTATTAAGAATAACTATAACTTGTGCCACAATAAGGTAACTATAACTCGCGCCCCGCCACTCACAGTTTTTTCCTAAGAGATTTTACTGCAAATATTACACTGATATTATCAAGGATGTTATCAAAGATGTCATTGGTGCTGTAATTTGTCTGGTAACTTGCAGTGTGTGTCGAGGGCATGAGTAATAGTTACCTTAGGACACGAGTTATAGTTATTGAGGTAACTAACTATAACTGCTGAATTGCTATGGTTTTGTACACTTGAAATGTATAGCGTCCCTCTAACTTTTGTTTTTTTCAGTGTATATCTATGTTTTTTTAAATCTATTTCCTAACTATAATGTCTCTGCAACCTTCGTTTTTTTCAGTGAATTTCTATGTTTTTTTAATGTATAGTAATTTTCATTACTATACGTTAATCAAACCACTGCTGCGTGCATGGCCCAGGTGGTTGGCCACAGGGCCTGGACTCCGGCCAAGCATTGAGGCCAATCCTGTATAAGCACCCAAACATGCACCATGCACAGCCTTCATCTGTGCACAGGAGAGGTTGCCCGCAATACCTGGCCTGCAGCCAGACCCTACAGCCAACTCCCCCTAACCACGCAACCCTATGGTGTACACGGGCCTTTAGCGGGTGAGTCAGTGTGTGCGCAGGTCTGTGAGTGGGTGCATGAGGGTATGAGTGGATCTGTGAGTTGGTGCGTGTGTCTGAGTGAGTGCGAGTGGATGCGTAGGTGTCTGAGTGGGCCAAACTGATTGAGGGAGAAAAAGAGAGAAAGAAAGTGAGAGGGAAAGACAGAGTTTTTTAGGCTTTAATATCTCATATAGTTAGAATGAGATATTTGTGTTGAATATAAAATAAAAAAGTGTTTTTATTATTTTAAATAAATATTTTTTTATAAAAAATAAAAAAAAGGGAAATGAGTCCAGTTGGACTTGAACCCCCAAAGCTCAGTGTGAAGGTAGCAGACCTTCACACTGTGTGATGGTGATTGTGTTTAAAAAAAAAACTTTTTTAAGCCCTTTATAGGCTTTCTGGGACAGCTAGGGAGCCCTCAAGAGCTCCCCCTCGCTCCCTATATATTTATTGATTGATTTATTTATTTATAATTTCTTCTTCGTAATAAAATGTCCTTACAGGCTACCTGATACTGCAGCAGAAGCCTTAAGGCTTCTCCTGCAGTGCCATTGCTTTAGACTGTGGTGGTTCCCGGGACTAATGGGAGTCCGAAATGGACCCCCTTTCAATTGTTTTCTGATTACCCCAGGGGGTTGTGGTCCCAGGAGCATGGGGCCAAGGGCCCCACCACATATATCTATATAGAAGACCCGGGGGTGGTGGTCCCTGGGGTTTGGGGGTTCCAAAGAGACCCTCTTTCATTTTTTTTAAATATTTGCCCTGGGATGGAGGTCCCAGGGCTGCGGTGACACCCCGAGGAGGTGGTGGTCCCCGGGCACCGGGAGGGGGCTGGGTGCCTCCCTGCGTATCAAAACAATACCCTGGGAAGGTGGCAGTCCCCGGGGCTTCAGGAGGGGGCCAGGAGGCCCCCGCCTTTTTTTTCATAAAGCCCCCGGGACTTTGCCCACCCCGATCCACCGCGACTCCACTTGTAAAATAAAAAAACCTGCTTGTTAGCCCTGGGGGTGTCCTTTTAGGACCCCACCACCAGAGCTAAGGGGTGAGGGTGTTCATTCCTTTGCCGCTTTTTTATTTTTATTAATTTTTTATGGCTGTTAACACTTCTGTTTTTGAAGTGTTATCAGTCAATCCTTCGCATCCCTATGTATAAAAATTTGGATTTCCTTGAATTTCTTAAAAACTGGTGAACAGATTTACACCAAATATGAAAAAGGGTTCTCTCCGGACCAAGAACTACGTTACTGCCAAATTTGGTGTAATTTGGTCCAGTGGTTTTTGCGCTATTGCTGTTCAATTTTTCCTGTGGGAATTAACACTGAAAAAGCTCTAAATTTCACCACCCTTTTATCTTGGCCCCTGCCTGACAGATCACCCTGAAATCTTCCAGACAGCAGCTCACAGGACTGTCAAGTTTTCTGGTAAAATGTTTTGAAGATTCATCAAGCGGCCCCAAAGATATAGGCAAGCAAAAAACAGCTTTTCTCTATAGAAACGAGGTCCTAACTATAAATACCCACTGGCGACCACTAGTAGGTAACACATATATATATATATATAGATATATATATATATATATATATATAGAGAGAGAGAGAGAGAGAGAGAGAGGTAAATATATCTATCTATCTATCTATCTATCTATCTATCTATCTATCTATATATATATCCATTAAAAAATGGTTAAACAATTTTGAAAAATTGCATTAACAATATTAATAATTTACAAATTAAAGTTAACAAATGTATATATTACGATAACAAATCACAATTACCTAAAAACATAAAATAACATAAAAAGTAAAATCTAAAAAACATAGCTTTTAACATAATATAACCATTAAATAACAATATAAAATATTAAAAAGAAAATAATAATAAATAAAGAACACTGTCAAAGGTGTTGGACATCAAATGATTTTGTTAACTAATCTAATTTCAATTAGAGCAGAAGAAGGGAAAACGTTAGATTTATGAGGGGTTACATTTATCACTCCAATTTCTTGGCTTATGCTCCATTTATGTGAGGATGATAACAGGCTCCTGGCTGTTCATATGGAATTATTCAACTCCTTAAAATAACTTTTTACTAAAGAAGTTGTTGCTAAAACAAGAAACAGGTGTAGTGAGAGGTGGTTCAACCATTCATGTAGGGAAGCCAAGCACAAATTACTGAGGGACCTGAGAAGGGGGATAAGAGAGTCAATAAGACAGTCAAGAGAGAGCTATAGGCGGGAACTTTTTAGGCACGAAGAATTTGGGAAGAGAAACGATGGGCTGCTCTTTTAGAGGCTGCAAAAGCCATTGATGCCTCCAAGTTTTGGAAGCTGATTTGAAATGACAGTGGTGATTTCTGGCCCTTGCCTGGTACTTCGATCCTCCCGGTAGTATGGGTAAAACATTTTGGGTCACTTTACTCAGGGGCAAATGAACCTAATTTTATGGAGTTGACTAGCATTAGGGAAATCAGTGTCCCTCCAATTAACTTTTCCCTAGCTGAAATAAAGGCAGCAATTGCATCCCTCAGGTGGGGAAAGGCCCCGGGCCACGATAAAATACCTGGTGATCTCTATCAATCAAACCCCGATATCTGGGCTCCTTACCTGAACAAGGTTTGCAATGCAGTTGCCGCAGGAGCACCCATTCCTTGTACATGGAGGGGAGCTGAGATAGTCCCCCTTTTTAGGAAGGGCAGTCCCTGCGATTCTTTTAACTATTGTCCAATAAGCTTACTTGATAACTTACAAAAACATTTTATGAAGCAAATTTAGTTTCACTTAGAAGAGTGAATTACAGATTGTGGGGCCATCTCTGATTTACAGGCAGGTTTTAGACCTGTGGTTAGTACAATAGATCAAGTCCTGAGGTTTTTGGCAACTAAATGGAGGGTTATGGGCATCGGAGGTGGAAATTTATTTGGGGCCTTCATTGTCTTCGAGTGGCCTTTGTTCTGGTACCCAGGAATAAAATTATGACTGACACTGACCAACATGGGAGTCCCTAATTTTTTGCCCAAATTTGGAGTGGCAAGGATGGTGAATTAACAGACCCAATTAGTATTGAGAGAAGAGTAAGGCAAGGCTGTGTCCATGCCCCCACCCTCTTTCTTTTATGTATAAATAACTGTATTAAGTATTTAACAAACTGTAATAACGACTCACCTAGGTTGGCAGGCCAGAAAATCCCAGGGTTGCTTTATGCGGATGATACCATCATCTTGCTAAAATCACCCTTGGGATTGCAAAATCTGGTTGACCAATTCTGTTTATTTTGCAGAGACTTCGGTCTGGAGGTCAATGTTGGGAAACCAAGTGTATGGTCTGTAGTTCGCGAAAGAAGAAAGTGAAAGCTAGTATATTAATGAATTCTATTCCATTGGAAAGGGTCAACAAGTTTGATTATTTGGGGATCAGGCTGATGGACTTAGGTAGATGGGATGCACATATCAGAAAAGGATATGCCAATAGAGGAGAAGCTCTTGGACACAAAGCCAGAGCTGTAGTTAACCACCCATTAAGCCCCATTCTAGAAATCTACAAAGTTCAGACCCGAAGCGCTGCACTGTATGGTGCAGAGCTATGGAGCTTTCAAAAAAAAGTTGGATGTCCTACAAATTAAAGAGAACGATTTTATCAGATATATAGCCATGATGGGGAAGGGTACCCCGATGATCCCCCTTAGACTAGATCTCAGGATGAGTAGCATTAAAGAAGTAGCGGGTTTGAGGCCCCTCTTATATTGGATCCGCCTTTGGAGGACAGAGGAACTGGAACCTTTTCGCAAGGCTATTAAAGACCTTTTAAGGAATCAAAGTAGCTGGAAAAAGGTCAGTTGGCTAAGGGAGATTAAATCTGTCTGGGATGATTTGGGTTTTCCCCAATTTTGGGAGAGGCCCGAGTCGATCCCAGCTAACGTTATTTCACTGGTCAAACTGAGATATTGGGAGAAGGCCAATGAGCAGATCCTTCATAGTAACGGGGTGGGCCGTCTAACATCAAAATGTTTGCTCGTTAAACAGGAGCCTTGGCCTGAGCAATTCCTGACTTGCCAATACCTGCATGTGCTTGCGCTTTATTCCTTCAGTTCAGACATGGCATTTTACCAGTTAATATTTTTACTGCCCGGTGGTCACAGAACAGCTCTGAGGCCAATAAATGTAAAAAGTGCAATTTAGGTGTGGAGTCAACCGAACATGTGCTCTTTTTCTATCCTCTATATAGAGGTCCCAGGGAAAAATGGATTATTCCATTGTGCAAGGCTCTGTTTTTACATGACCGTGCCAATGCTCACGGAATTAGCAAATATGACCCGTCCACACTGGTAGTAAATGTAGTTACTAAATACTTGTCAGCAGTTTGGTCCACTCTCCAAAGGGCTATCACAGTACCAGGTCACAGTGTTTAGCCTGTATTACGGGTGAAGAACTATTTAATCATGTGGTCTGGACATGGCTTTGGAACAGATTTCTTTTATATTTACTATTACAACTCCAACAGAAGCAAAATCAGAAAAAGTGTTGGACTCTGGGGTGTTTAGATGTACTATTCCCACTCCAGTCTAAATAACAGTAAGGAAGTATTGGATTTTGTTGGGGTTAAATTTACTAATCCCATCCCAAACTAAGTGAAAGCACTGAAAGTGTTGTACTTTGGATGGGCTAGATTTACTATTCCCACTCCATTGCAAGTAAAAGCAGAGTAACTGTTGGACTTTGAAGAGTTTACATTTATTATTCCCATTCTAATGTTAGCAAAAGCACAGAAAATGCTGGATTGAGGAAGGGTAACATAAACCTTTCCAATTGCTAATCATCATCATTTAACTTTATTTTGGTAATAAAAAATACCATAAAAGTACACATAAATAAAACATCAATATAAAACATAACAATAAAATCAATCCAATACAATTAAAACCTTAAACAAAATTAAATTTGAAATTCCCAAAGAAACAGCAGCTTAATAGGGCCTTTGAACAAAGTCTTGTTCCCTAACTATTACACTTGGACAAGAGATACAGTAGGTCACCTAAGATCATTCAGAAAAGACATTGACCCAATTAAAGTTAAAATGCACTGACGACTTGGTACCATACAGATTTAAAGTAACGGATGACCAAATAACTTTAAATCATTCAAAAAACATTATCCCAGTTAGAATTAAAGTGCATGCTGCATTGGAGACTTAGGGGGTGATTCTAACCCTGACGGGCGGCGGAGGCCGCCCGCCAGAGTTCCCCCCTCCAGAACACCGCTCCGCGGTCCTAAGACCGCTGCTTTGATTCTGGGTTTTCCACTGGGCTGGCGGGCGACCGCCAAAAGGCCGCCCGCCAGCCCAGTGGAAAACACCCTTCCCACGAGGACGCCGGCTCCGAATGGAGCCGGCGGAGTGGGAAGGTGCGACGGGTGCAGTTGCACCGGTCGCAAATTTCAGTGTCTGCTGAGCAGACACTGAAATTCTTTGTGGGGCCCTCTTACGGGGGCCCCTGCAGTGCCCATGCCATTGGCATGGGCACTGCAGGGGCCCCCAGGGGCCCCACGACACCCCATACCGCCATCCTGTTCCTGGCGGGAGAACCGCCAGGAACAGGATGGCGGTATGGGGTGTCAGAATCCCCATGGCGGCGCAGCGAGCTGCGCCTCCATGGAGGATTAATTTGGGCAGCGGAAAACCGGCGGGAGACCGCCGGTTTTCCACTTCTGACCGCGGCAAAACCGCCGCGGTCAGAATGCCCTGCGGGGCACCGCCAGCCTGTTGGCGGTGCTCCCGCCAACCCTGGCCCCGGTGGTCCATGACCGCCGGGGTCAGAATGACCCCCTTATTATTTCTTTTCCTGAGATGCCATACAGAGTTTAAGAAAAAGGCAACCGAGTAAACAACACAGCTCTTTGTTTCTGCCCTACCTATTCTCAGGGCAGTATGCCTATCGTCATGCCCAAAGAGGTGGCTCAAAGGGATGATTCAGCAAGCAGGCTGTTTGGAATAAGCATTGCAAAAAAACAGGAGGTGCTCGTTGTTCTCCACTGTCAGACAGCCCATAGGGCAGAGGTTTAGGAGTTACCATTACTCCTTCAGGAGGCAGTGAACGCTGTGATAGGTAAGAGCCAAATCTAAATTTGACATAAAGAGATCTTACCTTTGCCGTACTCAAATAGACCATACTATCCTCAAAAAAATAACCACATTTATAAGACAAATACTATCTGATAGGCTACCTGAGGAAACAACAGAGATTTTAAAGCCCATGACAGCATTCCAATAAGGATCTTTGATAAGGCCCCGGGAACTGCTGCTCATTGAAGTAAGATGAAGTCATAAATCAGGCAATCCAAGCTTAACCAGCCAACATTTAACATGGTCTATCCACGAGATCCTGAGGGTCAGTTGGTGGGTTTAAAATTAAGTGATACACTCTTTATAGGGGAAACGTTGTTCAGTAGACCATAGCCTTATCCAAAATAACATATTTTTAAGATGTGTTGTGTCTGAAATCGCCCTTAGGTTTAGATCAAACCTCGGGGGGAGAAGTGGTGTGCTTTTAGGTAACTTCAGTACAGCTCTTAGAAACAAATTCTCACCTGTATTTAGCACATTAAGATTACAGTAACCCCATAGTTCGCAACCATAGAGAGCAGCACTACACGCCTGTGCCCTGTATATTTCCAGAGCAGGTGATATATGGTAAGAAGAGGCTCTACTTGCAAATCTGACAATGGACCAAGCTTTATTCTTGAGTGCTTTTCCCTATCTGCACAGACCAACTGTTAGAATCTGACAATTCCACCCATAAATAGTCAAATTCTAAAATCCTGTCTGGTTTTGCTCCATCTAGGGCCACATTCTTTCTTATTGTGTGTAAATACCATGTATTTTGTTTTAGACTAGTTTACCCCAGGGCCATGGTCCTCGCAAAATTGATTGAACTCCCCATAAGCCCATTGAGGCTCGCAGCCGTTTTGGATAAAAGAAGTGTGTCGTCTGCAAATAGCAGACATGGTGCTTTGGAGCCTGCTATCTTGGGAGCATCATTTGTGCAATTCATTAGATAACAGATACTTCCATTGATGAACAATAAGACTACTGTGGGAGCAAGAACACACCCTTGCCGTACACCACCCATTATTGGAAAACTCTCTTTGATTCCCTCCTTGCCCAGAGCCCCATCTGACTCTGGCAAAATTATCAGTGTACAAATTCCAGATCAGTGACAAAAGCCCCAAGGGAACCCCAATTTTGAGTAAGACCTCCCAGAGTTTTGCTCTTGGAACAAGTTCAAAGGCTGCACGAAGATCTACAAAGGCGACAAAAAGTGCTCCCAAATCCAGGTCAACAGTTTTCCATTTCATGGTCAAAAACCAAAAGATCTGATCCACGATACTTGTTTTAGGAATGAAGCTGGCTTGGAGGTGTGATAAGGCCTTGTTGGATCTGATCCAAACCCATAGTTTTACCAAAACATGCTTGCTACATAAGGTTTTATGTTATCTATCAGAGAAATAATTTTCTGGTTCTTGCCTTGAACCCTTTATGTAAATGGGTATTATTTCAGCCCCTCTGTCCATGATTTGGGGACAGGTGCACCTGCTGTGATTGCATTCATCAAAACATTAATATAAGGACCCCAGATCTGGGGTTCTGCACAGAACATATTCAGTGGGATCCCGTTCGTCCCAGGGGCTTTTCCCAGTTTCAGCCCCTTAAGAGCATTGAAGGATTCTTCGATAGGAAAAGACACTGCCACTTCCAATCCGGCTCTGCTAGATAGTGGGATATCTATATACAGAAAATGTTTTGGAGGGAGGCTCTGTGTAGAGTGACTAATCATTAGCAAACAAACATTTTACTTACCGACCATATAAAATTCTGAAAACATATTAAAAAAGAAGTATGTACAATATAAATAAATCAAATTACATGTTAATAAAAATAGTAATAGAAAAATAGAGGTAGTAGGCCAAGAGCTTTTTTAGTGTTGCAGAACTCCAAGGTGAGATTTTAATCTGTGTAATATGTAAATGCTTGTACCCATGAACACATCACTCAAGGTCCCAGGTCCCATGAGAAGCTTACCCAGTATCCCGCTCATGTGTCACATTGGATGATGGAGAGTAAACAGTCCTGCTCTCTAGCTTACTTTCTGCCAAGATGGGCAGTAGGGCATCCAGCGGTGGAACTTCTGGGCGGGCATCAGAGGTGATGGGAGACAGGGCAAGCCAGCAGGCAGGTTCTAGACTCTGTTTATATTGAATCAACTGCTGCAGCTGCTGACAATTGTCTTTCCTTATATGGTTGACGTCACAGAGGAGGAAGAGAGAAGCATTTAAACGCAACCTCATGAATAGGGTAGGTGGTGCAGTGACAGCAGCACTTGTAATAAATTATTACACAAGTACAAAGTGATGTATGTTTTTATTAGACGCGTGTTCATAAATCACAATACACTTTCAGAAATAATGGGCAGATGTCTATTGGCAGATAACGGTCTTACACATATTATAATAGTAGTCATCATCTCATGATCATATTTTCCATAGTTTGAAGGTGTGTTATGTTTCCCTCCCTACCTCCATTTGACTCTATTCTACTTTACCTTTGTTTCAATTAACTTGGCCTGGATACATAGTCGAACATCTGCAGGTGTTTCATGTAGGAGTGGATCCAGGGGTGTAATGAAGGAGGTAAGGAACATTTAACCATAAAGGGTAGTTGTCAGTGTTGAGTCTGTACTGAGCTTTACTTCTTTCCTGACCCTCTTTTAAAAGAAAGCTGTGGGGTGTTCTAGACGCCTGCAGTAGATCTGTGATGATGCCGCATCAGACAGGGTTGCTGAGCGATATGCACGGATACATGCTCCAGGATCCTTGAGACACACTTCCAAACCTTATTTGATAGGTTATTACAGGTTCCAAGAGTCTCCTTGTCCTGTCCCAGTGTCCCTTTTTCCTCTATGAGTGCATGAAGAGGTTTGACGTACACTTGTCCTGTCCATCCAAGCCTCCTGTTGGGTCTGTGAATCGGACCAGGTGCGCAGGGCCGGGGTATTTCGCAGGCGCAAAATAAAAGACACGGGGCACAGTGGTGCTCGTACTTTCTGCCCTTTGGCGCCTAGCCAACGGGCTCTTTTATTACCTTTCCGTTGACCTCCGGACACCACCAAAAATGCCTCGCGTCACAGGGTTGCTCTCACCCTGTGACACGCTAACTTTCCGGACACCCCTCTGACGTGGTATGTCCCTTACTTCCAAACATAACATTCCTCCTCAACTTTAAATTGAAATGAAACTTTAAAGACATGGCATGGCATATTAAACCCATTGTCTGAAACACCCCAATCATTTGAGTAAAACAAATAACATGTGTCTGCAGTAACTGGTTTCCGAATTTTAAACCTATGAACATACGTAGTCTTTCAATCTCACTGTGCAGAGGTTCGGGGTCTCGGATTGTATCTGTCCAAACCTTTTCTAGGAGTGACATCAGGGGTCACAAACTTTGTCTTGTCTTTCTTTTTTACTGTGATCCCTGAAGCGATGGCGTTTACTGGCTCTGCCTTAATGGTTTGTGTGAGTGCTGATTCCATATGTGCTGCCCTTACTTTAGAAAGTTCTTTTGATCTGCCCATGGTCAGCATGTCGGCCATTGCCATACCAGGAATCTGTAGAATGTGTTCCCTTAGTTCTGTAGAGTGACACCCTTGAATGAATTGCTCTCTTATTTCGTCCTCTGGGTCTGGTAATGTACATGTGCTGGCTAGTTCCCTCAATCTTGCATAGAGGGTGTCTACTGACTCATCCGGTAGTTGTCTAGCTTGTTGGAGGAGGAATCGCACATAGTCTGGGTTTGCCAGAGGCTCAAAATATGCTGTGAGTGTGCGTTTAAGGGTTCGTTACGTGAATGGAGGTCCTTCTTCGGCCACAGACTTGCTGATCCTGTGGAGCATTGCACCACCCATATGCAGGAGCATCGGTCGTTACCTGTCAGGGACTAGCGCAATGGCCGCAAAGTAATTTTCTAGCCTCTCCACCCACGATTTCCTTTTGCCGCTTGAGCTGATGGGGGCCCTTCCATGACAAAAGGCTCTAGCACTGGAAAGGTGGCCATGTCATTGTATGTATTATTTGTTTGTCTTTGTTTTTTTTTTTTTCTAGGTGGCCTGACTTGTCCTCAGGTGCCCCACAGCAGGAACAAAGAGCCTGGGCTTTGCCTGTACTCTCTTTGTGTCTCCACTCATCAGTATGCTTGTGGCCGTGTGCACTTTCCCAGCTCTGCCCTGCTTCAGCTGTTCGATCTTGTCCAGGGGCGGGCCGTAGCTGTCGTTCAGCTCTCTGCTGAGTCTTTCATGTACTGGGAACCATACGCTGTTCGTAGGGTGGGGCCGTGATTGTTCCCACCTGCCCGAGCCAGCTACTCTTCAAAACACCTCACCGGGCGCAACCGCCGTCGCAGGAGCGACCATGAAGTGAGGCGGCTCGTGTCCTACCGGTCCTCGACTCCAGTCCACACCCATCCGCGTGAGTGCTCCGATTGGCCTCGCCGTCGATTAGCCTCACTGTCGGGTGCCGTGTATTTAGGCACAAACGATGCGTGGGGTCACCGCCTCGTCGCCAATTTTGTTGGGTCTGTGAATCGGATCAGGTGGGGTTTTTCGCGGCACAAAATAAAAGGCTCGGGACACAGTGGTGCTCATACTTTCTGACCTTTGGCGCCTAGCCAACAGGCTCTTTTATAACCTTTCCGTTGACCTCCGGACGCAACCAAAAATGCCTCGCGTCACAGGGTTGTTCTCACCCTGTGACACGCTAACTTTCCCGACACCCCTCTGACGTGGTATGTCCCTTACTTCCAACCATAACACTTCCCAGCCTGTCCATGCCTCCCAGAAGTCATTCTATTGCTATGCCTTTCCTGAAACGCACAGGAGAGCATAGAAAGACCCCCAATTATTCGAGGGGATTATTTGCTGTCCTAACTCCAGTCCTCGAATGCTTGGTGAAAGTGTTATGAGCATTGCTGTGCTTTTTCAAAAGGGAAGCTAAAAATCCATGCATGTCAGGGCATGCGCAAGGATTACATTGGCACCGAAGGCTGTGGGGCATTGATATACAGGGAGCTTAAAGATATGGAACAGGTCTCTCTACAAGCAGTGTTTAGACATTAAGGGGCATATTTATACTCCGTTTGCGCCGGAATTGCGTCGTTTTTTTTTACGCAATTTTGACGCAAAACTAACTCCATATTTATACTTTGGCGTTAGACGCGTCTAGCGCCAAAGTCCATGGAGTTAGTGTCATTTTTTAGCGTGGACACCTACTTTGCGTTAATTATGTGCAAGGTAGGCGTTCCCGTCTAAAAAATCGACTCCGAGGCATGTGCGTCGGATTTATACTCCCGGGCAAAATTCACGCCCGGGAGTGGGCGGGTAAAAAAAATGACGTACGGCCGCTTTTGCGCCGTTTTTTAGCGCCTGCAAAAGGCAGGCGTTAAGGGACCTGTGGGCTCTGAAGGAGCCCAGAGGTGCCCTCCCATGCCCCCAGGGACACCCCCTGTCACCCTTGCCCACCCCAGGAGGACACCCAAGGCTGGAGGGACCCATCCCGGGGACATTAAGGTAAGTTCAGGTAAGTGTTTTTTTTTTAAAACAATTGTGGCATAGGGGGGCCTGATTTGTGCCCCCCTACATGCCAATATGCCCAATGACCACACCCAGGGGACATAAGTCCCCTGGGCATGGCCATTGGGCAAGGGGGCATGACTCCTGTCTTTGCTAAGACAGAAGTCATTTCTATGGGGGTTGGGAGTGAAAGAAAATGGCGCAAATCGGGTTGAGGTGAAAAAAATGCCTCAACCTGACTTGCCCCATTTCTTGACGCCCAAGCCCCATATCCCCCTACGCCGGCGCTGCCTGGTGTACGTCGTTTTTTTTAACGCACACCAGACGGTGCTGGCGGCTAACGCCGGCTAACGTCATTCAATAAATACGGCGCCCGCACGGCGCTTCAGAATGGCGTTAGCCGGCGCTAATTTTTTTGACGCAAAACTGCGTTAGCGCAGTTTTGCGTCAAAAAGTATAAATATGGGCCTAAATATCTGTACGTGCAGTGCATCTGAACCACCCATCACCACCACCACCGACTCTTCCAGGGTTTCCAAAAACCAAGGCTGCCTGATTTCTCTTCCACTTCATGCCTCCTTCTTCTGCGTACCTAAACTTTCTGTCGCTTTATTTCAAATTTGCAGGTTCTTTTTCATTTTTTTCATTTCTGATTTCTTCATTTGTGACAGATCTCCTACCCTTCTCTTCTTCCTTTTTCTACCTTTCTCTCTTTTGTCATGGGTGAAGAAGGTGATGATGAAAAATAAGTTCCAGTGCTCAAAAAGGAGTTCCTGTGGCTATCACCTAAATTCACCTCCATAAATCAAGCAAGGGTCTGAAAACAGTTTCCTCAACCCTGGTCTGCATTTCGCAACAATGCTGAGTCTCGAAATTATTTGATCTCATATTTTACAACAAAGATTTAGCTAGTGGTAGCTGCCATACTTTGACAATCAAAGCTTTTCCACTGACTGAAAATTGTTTCTTCCTGAGAACGATCACTTTTATCATCAGACTTTGACTCAAAGAGAGAGTGAAAGACAGAAATGGGAGACAAAAGAAGATAAAGAAGGATAGGAAAACAGTGACAAGGGAGACAGCTTGTATGTAAAAGAACCTGCAAGAGTGAGATGAAAAAACAAGTGGTGTAAGATGGTGCAAGAAAGAGGGCTGAGGAGGAATCCAGACAAGGCAGCTTTGGCTTTTGGCAACCAGCAGAAGTCCACGAAGAAAAGCATTGGGTGCTGACACTTATCATCGTTTTATTATAAGTTAAGCAACGTTGCGCCCAGAAGTCTGCAGCTGCAGTTGCGGCC
The DNA here is from genome assembly GCF_031143425.1 of Pleurodeles waltl. NCBI lineage: Eukaryota > Metazoa > Chordata > Amphibia > Caudata > Salamandridae > Pleurodeles > Pleurodeles waltl. The sequence goes on from NC_090449.1 coordinate 605,133,321, forward strand.
CTGAATGAAGGCTCCGTAAATAATGGTAAGGAAAATGGCCCTATTTTGAAGGCTTTCTTGAAAGCAGCGTTCGCCTGAGCCACACTACTTTTTAAAGAACACTGCGTGATAAACACAGTTTTACTTTTTATTATAAGGAATTAATGTATTGTGACCTTTTACCTCTGTATAAATTAGTACCGTTATTATCCGATCTTTCCTCCACCCAACTCTCCAACACGTCCTTGCTTTTAGGATCGACTTCCCATTCCTTCTCACAGCCAAAACTGTAGTTTTCCTACACAGTCTCCACCCTTCATTCTGATTTATCACAGAACATACCATGCAGGAGAAAACATGACACAGAAACAAAAGGCGCACAAATATTTAAATGTTTTAATTTGAGAAGAGAATGACTTCAGATGGTGTGTCCAGGTCTGAAACTAAAAACTGGAAGCCAAAAATCCAAAACGTTGAGTTAATGGCACCATTTGTATTTAAAACTATATGAGACAGTCTCAACACTATGGGGGTTATTACAACTTTGGAGGAGGTGTTAATCCGACCCAAAAGTGACGGTAAAGTGACGGATATACCACCAGCCGTATTACGAGTTCCATAGGATATAATGGACTCGTAATACGGCTGGCGGTATATCCGTCACTTTACCGTCACTTTTGGGACGGATTAACACCACCTCCAAAGTTGTAATAACCCCCAATATGCCAGGAGCAGTTTGCGGTACTTTGTGCGGGGGGCTGCACACGGGGGGAGCGGGGATTAATTTAAAAACAAAATACACTTATCTGTATCGGTGCCGCTGCCACCACCACTGCACTGCTCCTCTGCTGCAGGCCCTGCCTCCCAGCCTGCCCTGCGGCCGATCCTGATGCTGCTCAGAGCAGCGTTAGGATTGCCTGGGAGCGCCCAGCGAGGTTGCTCCCAGGCAGAGTAGGAGCCTGTGCCAGCTCTCGCCAGCCCGGCAACACAGTGCCGGGTTGGAGAGAGCCCAGTGCGCATGTGTGTTTGGCCAGCCTGAGACGGCTGGCCAAACATACATGTGCACTGAGGGGAGTGCTCTGTGCATTCCCCTCCATGGCCGTCATCTCCAATGCCTCGCCCCTTTTACTATAAAACAATAAAAAGCATAGTTTATTATTGTTCTGTAGTGAAACGTTTGCAGCTGCTGCTGCTGGCAGGGGCGACGCTCCACCCTAGCGGAGGAGCCCCACCTGCTATATGCATCTTCTAATGGTGAGTGATGTGAATGTGTAGGTTTTCTAAACTACAAAGTTATAGCCACGTTTTATTTTGGACCGAAATTATGCACTGATTTGTACCGAGAAAGGTAGCCTTAAATTTTGTATTTGAGAGAAAATGAAAACAAAAACTTTAAAAATACAATTTTGCAGCAGGCCTTAAAATATACTTTCAAGGAGATCATGGCTTGATACATTTCTAGCAGTGTACAAAGGGCTCGATGAAAAATTGGGAATTAAGGGCCAGATGTAGCAAGCCGTTTGCATGTCGCAAACTGCGAAAAACGCAGTTTGCGCCATGCAAACGGCCTCCCGCGATGCTCATTCCCAAATTGCGAGTCGGTACCGACTCGCAATTTGGGAATGCGACTCGCAAATAGGAAGGGGCGTTCCCTTCCTATTTGCGACTCGCATCGCAATTCAGAGTTGCTTTGTGACCGCGAATGCGGTCGCAAACCAACTCGCAGTTACCACCAGTGTCACACTGGTGGTAACTCATTCGCAAAAGGGAAGGGGTCCCCATGGGACCCGTTCCCCTTTGTGAATGTCGACAAAAATATTTTTTCAGAGCAGGCAGTGGTCCTATGGACCAGTGCCTACTCTGAAAAAACACGAAACCAAATGGTTTCGGTATTCTTTTCATTTTGCAACTCGTTTTCCTTTAAGGAAAACGGGCTGCAAAATGAAAAAAAAAAACTGCTTTATTTAAAAAGCAGTCACAGACATGGAGGTCTGCTGACTACAGCAGGCCACCATCCCTGTGAGTGCAGGGACTCGCTATGGGGTCGCAAAATGCGACCCACCTCCTGAATATTGATGAGGTGGGTCTTACCCCATAGCGAGTCGCAGAAGGCGTCTGAGACGCCATTCTGCATCCGATTTTGCGACTTGCAAATTGCGAGTCGCTCAGACTCGCAATTTGCAAGTCGCAAAATCGGATTTTGCTACATCTGGCCCTAAGAGTCAACTTAAGAATCAGAGGACGCAGTGCATGGGATCTATTGGAAAAGACATTCCCAGGCTTTTTTCACTTTTACCAAAACAGTTTGCATACTTTTTGTTTAAAAAATAGTTGTTCCTTAATGGTTAATGCCGACCTTGAATTGCCTCAGACTGAAAGGAAAATAGGGCTTCTTCTGTGCTGTGAAACAAGAGAAGGGGCACAGACAGCTAAAACAAATATAAGCCTTCTCTCTGCAGTGCCTGATGCGCGAAATGAATGTAAATGTGCGATTGGTTAATCAGAAATCTAGAGGCTGCTTGGGAGTCAGTATGATCTTTAATTGATTGTCACCTGGCGCTTCAAGGTGATAAAGAGTTATATTTTTAGAGGTACTTTAAGGTTGTTACCAGTTATGGTATGTGCCTTTCAATGGAAACCAATTAAAAAAACGTTTGTGCTAGCTACAGTCTGATTGCTCTTACTAAAAATAGAACTTTTGAAAGCACTGTAAGCACTTAAACACTGAATCTGTTTGCAAATTTTATGGCGGCCTACCATGTCGGTCTGCAACCTGTCCTAAACTGTGTACAATATGTTTTTGAGCTGCAGCATCTTAGCTTACACTTTATGCATTTTTAACTAATGACTTACATATTCATAGAGCTTTCTGTCACAGGCTGGTACATCATAACACTCTAAATATACATGGCACTATTCAAAGTGAATCAAATCAGGAACTCTGCAGTGAGACACACAGGCCCTCGTTACAACAATAGCAGTAAAACCGCCTACCGCCGTGGCAACAGCCGCCAACCGTCGCCACGGCTACCACCCGTCTGCCAAATTATGACCGTAGCCGGAATTCCGTCAGAAGGATGGTGGAATTCCGGCTGTGGCCATGGTGGTGGATGGCGGTAAGGTGGCGCTGCTGCCAGCAGCAGCGCAGCAGCAGCGCCACGTCAGTAGACCACCGCAGACCGTATGATGACCCATGATACGGCCTGCTGGTGTTCTGCTGGTGGACGCTGCTGCTGGCAGCAGCGCCCCGTCCCGTCTCCTGCCGGAGGACCCCCTGAAATCAGGTAAGTCGGGTGCTCCGAGAGAGGAGGGGGTGATGGATGTTGTGTGTGTGTGGGGGTGTGTGTGTATGCATGTGTGCGTGGATGCGAGTGTGCTTGTATGTATGTGTGAGTGCGTGTATGTTGTGTTGTGTGGACGTGTGTGTGAATGGATGTATGCATGAATGGATGGATGGGGGTATGAGTGTGTATATGCGCGTGTTCGATGGTGCGTGAAGGTGCATGTATGTTGGGGGGGTCTGGAGTGGGAGGGGTGTGGGGGGGGTAAACCTGGAGAGGGGGAGGGGGGACAAGGAAGACCCCTATCAGTGATATGAAAAGAATTCCCTGTCACTGATAGTTCCTACCGCCATAGTTTTCGTGGTGGTAAGGAAGCCACGAAAACCATAGCGGTAGGCAGAGTCATAATCCCGCGGGGGCTAGTGACAGCCGCCTGGCTGGAGACTGAAGTCTCCAGCCCGGCGGCTGTTACCGCCGTGGCCGACGGAGTGGTACATTGGCGGTTTGGCTTGAGCCAATGTCGTAATATGGGGAAATGTACCGCCAGCCGGTTGGCAGTACATTTCACCATTTTACCGCTGTCCGCCAGGGTTGTAATGAATGCCACAGACCTCTGAAGTGAGTTCATTAACCAACTGAGCTGTTCTAACAGGGCTTAACCTTACCTTGCATTTACTCTTCATTTAAGGAGTGTGCGCTATATTTAGGTGAAAGGCCCAAAAAATAGGTGCAATACTTTTTTTTAGCCATGTCTCTCATAGCTCTCAGACAATTTTTAATGCACTGCCACGTATTCACCATTTTGCATGTGCTAAACAAAAGTGGCTGAAGTTCTCAGTAGTTTACACACATAAAAGAAAACTGGCAATACAACTTGACTTTGATTCAAGAACATGTTTTAGCTAGGACCACAGCTATGAAACAGTAACCCAGTTTTTGGACACTTCTAAATGTGGCATCACAGTGTCAGGCTTCGAGTACATCAAATCTATTATCCTCATTTCAGTTCTATTAAGTATATGGGTAGGATAAATATTTTTATGGGGAAAAATTACATAACCGCCTAATTATTCTTCTATGTGTCGGTTTTGCCGCCAACATATGTCACACTAAGATATAGTTTGGTGCAGTCATCATTATGGTGAATGAATTTAACTTCTCTTGTATTACACAAAGTGAAGCTGAGAATCTTGAAGAAGACTCTGAACTTCACAACAAGTCAATGAGTGCCCTTAAAGGGGGACGAATGATCTGCAAAACTTGTTTACACCTGTCAACAGACTTTGCCTTTGCAGGTGACTTGGCAGTGGTGATTTCTTATTGTAGTAGACAAAGGTAGAGAAAAAGCCAGCTTAGCCAGGTAGAGAGTTATTTGTGGGAGGTCCAACTATTGCCAATATCTTCCTGGGGAGATGTGAGAATTGGTAACTGGATGAGGGAGAAAATGTCTGGGGCAATAGCCATGGATCCAATGCAGATGTTGAGTGTCATATTTAAGTTGCGACTCACCGCTAGAGCCCTCCTGTAGTGCTGTTTTACTAAGCATCAGATGCTTAATGATGGCGTTGTTGAGGGTGATAGTGTTTCATTTACAACTTCACAATAGCCTTTCATGTAGTTTTAGAGAGTAGTGTTTTGAGGGCTGTTAATGGTCTTCTTTGTTGGTAATGGTTAGATAGAGCTAACAGTCATTAGCCTAATGGCTGTAGGTAAGAGGGGTCTATTCACAAAGGTAAGCTTACACATGAGTAAATCTACACATTTAAGTTTACTTTTACACTTTTGAGTAACGTTACTACTTTTTGCTATTCACCGTTTAAGAGTCCAAAGTTACTCAAAAGTGTAGACTTACATGTCTCCCCACCTCTGTGAAGCATTAGAGGAAGCCAAATTAAAAAGTAAAAGTTATTAAAGACAAAAAGGGGCAGTAAGTCTGGAGCCAAACAAAGCCAACTACTGATACTGCAATACCATCCCACAAAAACGTTTGGAGGAAGGGACTTAAAATAGAACCAATGGTTGGGCATGTATGGTGCTGGATTTATTCCAGCTCTGAGCTGAAGTACATTTGTGACTGGCGTGGGTCTTTTTTGGCTGTAGTAACTTTAGAAATGCCGTTTGTGAGTATGAATGGTCTTACTCTTTCATGGGGGGCGCATGTCCCTCCCTGACCCCTCCCATTTTGTATTAAGGCCCTGATTTATACTGTTTTTGTGCCGCATTACCGTCATTTATTGATGCAAAAGTGGTGCAAACTTACAAAATACAATTGTATTTTGTAAGTGTGTGGCGCTTTTGCGTCACAAAATTACAGTAATGCGGCACAAAAAAAGTATAAATCAGGGCCTAAGTGTTTCCTATATTCTAGCTACGCCTATCTGACACTCTCACATTTACTACTAAAACACAAATGTATGTGTGCAGAGACTCGGCAGTCTGGAGGAAGTTCTCGACACAGATAAAAATAGGAGAGGTTTATGAATAGCATTTTGTAATAACTGAGTAGTACCACTTTAATACAAACAAATATACTACACAAGGCAGTTTTTGAATAGGCCTCAAGAGTATTGTTGTCAATGCCAACGTTTTTACCGAAGGGTTTGTTATTTTTCTTGATCCAGACACCCTGGTCTGTTGTGGCTAACTCCATCTAGGACCACAGCTGTTGGGAAGATGGGGTACACTCTCGCTTTTACACCCAGAAACACAGATGTGGTCTAGGTAATAACTTCTAGATTTTGCACAGCCTAACTGCTCTTTTGGGGGCAGGGACACTTGTCTACTATGGTCTCACATTATCTTCAGTTACTGAACTTATTGAAATTAAGCAACTAGTGTAACCTAATAAACGCTAATGCAAGGGCAACTCAAACCTGTTCTTCAGTGGGGCCTAACCCTGGAGTACAGCTAAAGTAACATGGAGGATTTCTTTTTTTTAACAGTATGAAAAACACAAAAAAGAGGTAGGCACTTAATGAACCTGCAAAACTAATTCACATCCTGTATAGTTTCAAATCTACGTTCGAGATTATTGAACGTCAAGTCAAATCCCAGTTTATAACAAGCAAAGCACAAAAATATTCTGGATGCGGCAGAGGGAAAATATGTAGAATGACATAAATCCTTTGATGAAAATAGGTATAAGTGTAGTACTTTTTAAAACAAAAAGGTAATGTTGAGGATGCAATAATAAAACAACAAAAAAAACTTTGAGAGCAGTTATGTGGACTTACTGCAACTTAGTTTTAGTTGAAATAGCAGTCAAACTGATAAAGGTGCATGCAGGCAATATGTTGAGTTTTAAACTGCACATCTCAAAGTGTAGCTCAGCAATTGAATACAACATATGTATGCAGTTGTCTTACACTTGAAAAGGAAGTGAGGTCTCCGTGATCTAATTTAACTGTCAGAAATAAAAATGTATACATTCATGAAAGAGGTTATGGAGAATCCAATAGGATGAAACAAGCACATTAATCTTGCCTCAGTGTATCTTACTTTGAATGACTGTAAGATATATACGTTCTCTCAGTGAGTGGCACGGTGTTGAGCTGAACATATCAAAATGCTCAGATGACTATCAGTCTGCTCATGCTGTGATTAACCAGTATTAAGGTGATAACGCGTCCCTTTATGGTAATTTATTACACATCAGGACTCGTTTTAGGCCAATGAATCTTTTGACCCAGTTGAGAGACACCTTAGGACAAGATAACTAATCAATATGTCAATCAGTAAATCAATAATGTCATCAATATTTATCACAACAATGCATTTCACTTTAGTCAAAGTCATTAATAATTTCAAGACGCTACTATGACCTTTCAGCCATGAATAATCACACCAGTTTAATAGAATTTTCTAAGTTTTATTCCCTTTTAATTACAATCTAGAAGCAGATACGTTAATTTCAACACCAAGAAACATAATAGCATAGTCACGATATGGCAACTTTGGTAAGATTTCATTAATGCGAGAATCACAAACATCAGAACATAACACGGCGTGAACATAGATCAAATTTAGCAGAGTGTCAATAACGCGTCAGTTCAACAAAGCATAGTCCAGGTCGTATGTCTATTTGCATCAGTTTTGGTGAACCCCTGTCCTAACCACTGATTAGCATTCGCATGTTGGGCTTCATGCAAAACAATTTAGAACACTAATTTGGAAAACATCTAAGGTCTCTGTCAAAAGTAAGCAGTTGGTACCCAGAAAGGAAAAGCAAACAGACAAATCAAAATTGCATTGTCATAATTACCCTCCAAAGTTTAGGTCAGCGCACAGGTTCAGTCTTCGTCTTCAGGACATCAGTCAATTCGCCATCAGTGAGAACTCCGCTCCAGGGCAAAAAGGACACTTCCCTCATAAGGAGGTAAAGTGTAACATGGACAAATCTAAGGGCGAGGATGGTTTTAAGTAAACCAACAAGTCACCAAACAGAGTTACAAAGTTTCTGGATAAAATCAATAGCATTCCCTACCTAATTCTAAATGACTCCCCGTGACATGGGTTTTTATCCCTTTTTCGTTGTACAATCACCCAAAATGTTATTGGACATTTGTTATACCCCACTATCTTTAACCTATCAGAATACACATTAGGTAACCCAACTCTTCACCCCATATTATTTTACAAGTCTTTGATTGGTCTTCATAATTGACGTATTCCGAGGTGGCACGTCCGATATGATTTCATCCTTCTGTAATTCTTTGCACATCTTTTGGTCAGCAGTTCCATTGTCTTCACCGGTTTGAATTACCTTGCACATTACATTAATCTACACTGTTTCAATTTGTTTTTAACATTTATTCCACGAGCAGAAAAGTATGCATGAGAACGGATCTAACATGGTTACATTCGTCTTCTAATTTTGAAGAAAAGGAACATGCAGGGTCATGTCCTTTTATGAGTCAACACACTGCAAGATAGAAAAATACACTTAATATGAGAGCCAAGCAGCTAAGCTTCGGCTCATGCTAACTTAAGGCCTATGAGGATTTCAGCACAGATTCAATAATGCACTCATTAGTAAAGACTTATTTAAACGTAATATAAACATTTTGGTCATTATTATTAGTCTACGTATACATTGGCGGCCACTCCCCGTGGTTACAATTCAAGTGTACGTTTAAGCAAAATTACTATTACAGTTTCTATGCAGCATTATCACACATTAATCCATAAACATTTCTTGTTAATAAAGATTATCTAAGCTACGCTCTCTCAAAGGAATAACACTCACAAATCAAAGGGTTTCTGGTCTCCAAAAAGGAGTTGCCCCAATAAAAATATTAGAAAGAAAACACTGGTGCACAAAAATTGTTTGTGAAAAAAGCAGCTTTCAACAGCACCAAGCAGAATGCAAAAATATTGCAATGACAATCACTTCTCTAGTGTCAAAGCGTAAAATAGAAGTGCAGACATATATTGTTGGAAACCCAAGAGTTTGCACACAGGCTTCACGTGGCCTAGCATAAGCAGGGCAGCAGAAAACAAAAAGTGATGTAGGGTTTATTCAGCTAGGTTACAAAAGGGACACTTGGCTGAGCTACAGTACTTCGCACCCTAATATATACAGAAGCTGCTCACAGGTACAGCCCAATACCTCCATTTCAGATAAAGTAGTAATGGGGTACATCCTGAGAGAGTGTCACAGAACAGTTCATAAACAGAGGTGATCGTTATATCTAAAACAGGTCTGTCAGGCTCCCCCTCTTAACACATTTCAATTTCCTCAACCATAGGTGCTCCTTTAATCAGTCTTTCATCAGGGAGCGAGAGACTATCTTGGCTGTATCCGGAGTACCCCAATTGGAAGACAAGTCTATCTCATAAAGTGTAGACTTTATATGGGCAAACCAAGGGATCTTCATACAGTTCGGTTGTTTTAGAAGTGCCTTTATTGAAACTATAAAGGATTCCAGTGCGTCTGCTGACCATAGTCTATGTCAGTACATAATAGGTTGAGACATAATACTAAGGTTGATAGGATAGATGTCAACGTCCATAAATTGAGGGAGATGGGGAGCCTGTGGAAGGTTAAGAAGGCTCTTAACAAACCTGTTTTCTGTTTTACAAAGATCTTCAATCCTAGCATAACCCCGGAGTTCAGCACTATACATAGCTGAGCTTTTCGCCCTAAGACTGTAAATCTCCACAGCTGGAGCAAGAGGACATCCTTAAGCTTTCTTACACATTTTGGACACAGCACCAAATTCTTGTTGAAGCTTCAGTGTGCTTCAGTGTGCGAACAACTTACTAATATGCATGGTCCAGATCATCATATGTGTTAAACAGACCCCCAGGTACACAAACTCCTACATTATTATTGAGATGAAGGTCCCTAGTGCTGCAAAAGCTCAAAACGCGATCTACTATTGCCTGCAGGCCATGCAGAGTTTTGGAAATTAAAGGCGTGTCATCTGCAAAAAACAGCACCAGGATTTTGTAAGGGGCCCAGTTCAAGTGCATCATTGCCAGGAAGCCACGTGCATGGACTAGGTCATTGATATAAGTTGTGAACAATGTTAAACAATGTTGGAGCCAGCACACAGCCCTGGTGGACACCGGTCTCAGTGTTAAAAGAGTCTGTGAGCTCCCTTTGTTGCCATATCTAACACGAGCAGTGTTATGAGCATGCAACCTAATTAGAACAGACAAGAGATTTGTGGGGACATCCATCTGCTTCATGACTCCCCACAACTTGGCACTGGGAATAGAATCAAAGGCTGATCTTAGGCCGACAAAGACCACATGCAAGTGGCTTTTGTCAAGCGTTACATTACAGACTACAAAAGCAAAGGATTTGATCCCCCATACTGACCCTATCTCTAAATCCTGTCTGAATATCAGAAAAGATGGAGCTACCCTTGGCCCAATCCAGCAACATCTCTAGAATAAGACAAGAGAATAATTTCTCGGAGGTGTCAGTAAGGATGATTGGCCTATAGTTCCCTGGGTCATCTTTACTACTTTTTTTGTAGATCAGGATGATATCAGTGGTCTGCCAAGATGTAGAAATGGGACCAACGTCCAATAGAGACCAAAAGAACAAGTGGGAATAGGAGGCCCAAATCAAAGGTTCTGTTTAGAACAAGTTCCCAGGGATGGAGTCGGGACCTTGCACTTTGTGTAAGGGGATCGCCTTCATCGCTTTCTAAATATCCTTGAACTGGAGGGTCAATGGGGTACCATCACCTACAAGGGAAGAAGTGACATCTTCTGTGTCTCCTGGAAATGATCCCCCCAAGTCTGAGTTTGGAGATTGTAATCGACCAAGTGGCAACATTACATTTACCGTGGGCCACTATACTGCAGAATGATTTAGTGTCCCCTGCCCTGGCAGCTACAACCAGGTCCTCCCATACCTTGCATTCCCATTCACGTTTAGCCTGAGAGAGTGCTTCATTATAATCTCTGCTCTGGGAATGTCTTGTCTGTTTCCAGCTTTGAAGCTCAATGAAGGAGTATGCCTTGACTTCCTGCAATGGCTATTGAATCATGCACAGTGGGTGTGGGGCCTGGAAATCTTACAGCCATCTTTACTTAACAAGCCACCAAGATAGATAAACAGGTTTTCATGGGACGTAAAAACAGACACAGGGACCACTACAGTGCAGGAGGCTGGCCTGGCTTATAGTGGGTACCTTGTGGTACTTACACCCTGTACCAGGTCCAGTTATCCCTTATTAGTAGAATAGAGGTGTTTCTAGCAGCTTAGGCTGATATAAGGTAGCTATGGCAAAGCAGCTTAGGCTGAACTAGGAGACATGCAAAGCTCCTACTATACCACTTATATCATATAGCACAATATCATAAGAAAACACAATACTCAGAGTTACTAAAAATAAAGGTACTTTATTCTTTTGACAATATGCCAAAAGTATCTCAGAGAGTACCCTCACTTAGAAGGTAAGTAATATACACAAGTTATATGTACACAAACCCAAAACAGGTAAGTAACAGTAAGAAAAGTAGTGCAAACAATGTAGAACCACAATAGGATGCAATAGGTGAACATAGGTCTAGGGGCAACATAAACCATATACTCCAAAAGTGGAATGCGAATCACAAATGGACCCCAGACCTATGGGAGCTTGTAGAGGGTCGCTGGGACGGTAAGAAAACAGTCAGGGTGTCCAAGATACCCCACCCCAAGATCCTGAAAAGTAGGAGTAAAGTTACACAACTACCCCAGAAAGACACAATAGTCGTGATAGGGGGATTCTGCAAGAATCACAAGCACCAGCAAAACACTGAAGACGGATTCCTGGACGTGAGGACCTGCAAGGCAAGGGGACCAAGTCCAAGAGTCACGATAGTGTCCAGTGGGGGGGCAGGAGCCCAGGAAACGCCGGATGAAGGTGCAAAAGGGCTGACTCCGGGTGGAAGAAGCCAAAGATTGTGCAACAACGAGAAGGGCTAGAAACTTCTCCTTTGGATGGAAGATGTCCCACGGTGTTCTGGATGTTGCAGAAGTATTTCCACGCAGAAATACCGCAAACAAGCCTTGCTAGCTGCAAGGGTTGCAGTAGAGGTTTTTGGGTGCTGCTGGGGACCAAGAAGGACCAGGATGTCGCCCCTTGGAGGAGGAGACAGGGGGAGGCATTCAGCAACTCAGAGAGCTCCCGCAGAAGCAGGCAGCACCCGCAGAAGTACCGGAGCAGGCACTTAGAAGATTTGTGAACCGGAGCCACAAAAGGAGGGTCCCACGACGTCGGAGTCCAACCAAGAGGGTTGAGCACTGCAGGACAGAGTGCTGGGGACCCAGGCTAGGCTGTGCACAAAGGAATCCTTGGAGAAGTGCACAGAAACCGGAGCAGCTGCAAATCACAAAGTACACAGATTTGCTGTCTGGTGTGGGGAGGCAAGGACTTACCTCCACCAAACTTGGACCAAAGGATCACTGGACTGTGGGGGTCACTTGGATCTAGCTCCTGTGTTCCAGGGACCACGCTCATCAGGTGAGAGGGGACCCAGAGGACCGGTGATGCAGTCTTTTTGGTGCCTGCATTAGCAGGAAGAAGATTCAGTCGACGCACAGGAGATTTCTTCTTGACTTCCAGTGCAGGGTGAAGGCAGACAGCTCCCAGAGAATGCACCACCAGGAAACAGTTGAGAAAGCCGATAGGATGAGGCACTACAATGTTGCTGGTAGTCGTCTTGCTACTTTGTTGCGGTTTTGCAGGCGTCCTGGAGCAGTCAGCAGTCGATCCTTGGCAGAAGTCGAAGAGGGAAGTGCAGAGGAACTCTGGTGAGCTCTTGCATTCGTTATCTGAAGAATACCCCAGAGTAGAGACCATAAATAGACAGAAAAGGAGGTTTGGCTACCAAGAAAGAAGGTTTGGTTACCAAGAGAGGTAAGAGCCTATCATAGGGGGTCTCTGATGTCACCTGCTGGCACTGGCCACTCAGAGCAGTCCAGTGTGCCCCCAACACCTCTGAATCCAAGATGGCAGAGGTCTGGGACACACTGGAGGAGCTCTGGGCACCTCCCCTGGGAGGTACTGGTCAGGGGAGTGGTCACTCCCCTTTCCTTTGTCCAGTTTCACGCCAGAGCAGGGCTGGGTGATCCCTGAACCAGTGTAGACTGGCTTATGCAGAGATGGGCACCATCTGTGCCCATCAAAGCATTTCCAGAGGCTGGGGGAGGCTACTCCTCCTCAGCCCTTCACACCTATTTCAAAAGGGAGAGGATGTAACACCCTCTCTCAGAGGAAATCCTTTGTTCTGCCTTCCTGGGCCGGGGTTGCCCAGACCCCAGGAGGACAAAATCCTGTCTGAGGGGTTGGCAGCAGCTGCAGTGGAAACCCCAGAAAGGCAGTTTGGCAGTACCCGGGTTCTGTGCTAGAGACCTGGGGGATCATGGAATTGTCACCCCAATAATGGTATTGGGGTGACAATTCCATGATCTTAGACATGTTACATGGCCATGTTCAGAGTTACCATTGTGACGCTACACATAGGTAGTGACCTATGTGTAGTGCACATGTGTAATGGTGTCCCCGCACTCACAAAGTTCGGGGAATTTGCCCTGAACAATGTGGGGGCACCTTGGCTAGTGCCAGGGTGCCCACAGACTAAGTAACTTGGCACCCAACCTTCACTAAGTGAGGGTTAGACATATAGGTGACTTATAAGTTACTTATGTGCAGTGGAAAATGGATGTGAAATAACGTGGACATGGCAGGCCTGTGTAAGAATTGTCTGAGCTCCCTATGGGTGGCAGAAGAAATGCTGCAGCCCATAGGGATCTCCTGGAACCCCATAACCTGGGTACCTAAGTACCATATACAAGGTAATTATATGGGTGTACCAGTGTGCCAATGAGAATTGGTAAAATTAGTCACTAGCCTGCAGTGACAATTTTAGTAAGCAGAGAGAGCATAAACACTGAGGTTCTGGTTAGCAGAGCCTCAGTGATACAGTTAGGCACCACACAGGGAACACATTCAGGGCATACACAATGAGCACTGGGGTTCTGCCTAGCAGGATCCCAGTGACACAAGGGCAAAAACAAACATACATACAGTGAAAATGGGGGTAACATGCCATGCAAGATGGTACTTTCCTACATACGGGCTAAAGCCTCCAAGGTGTTACCACTTGGCCAAAAAGGCCAGCACATTTGGATCCTTAAAGACAACCTCCCATTTAAAGGCCCGTTTGTTGTTAGTAAGGGCCAGTTTGGCCCCAATCTTGAAAGTACCACACTGACAAGCACAGAGCCCAGTCCCACTAAGAGTCAAGTTGAGAGCATTGTGATCGCTGTCATAGTGCTCTACAACCTCCATGTCATCACCCCTGCCATCCGAAATGGACCTACCATTGCAGGGTCTAAGGCCAAGATAAAGACATAGACTCATCAGCTGGGCGGCGACCAGTGAACATCTTTTTACAGAATCCAAATCTAGCTGGGAAACATCCCAAGTTGCATCTTCCTCCTCCATTAGGTTAAAGATCTCGGGACCAAGAGGCTCGAAAGTAACATTAAAGTTGCCAGCGGTGGTTACTCTGTCATTGCGAGGGAGAGAATCAATAGCATTTTCTGGGTCATATAGAGTGCGAGGTGGCCTATTTGCCACGCTCGTCCTATTATTGACATTAAAAACATAATAAAAGAAGTCACCCCCAACCAGAGACAGCCCCAAGGCTTGCTGTGAATTTATATCAAGCTTTGTAATAGTGAGAGCTCGGGAGCTTTTGACCCAGAAAATAAGTCCTCCTGCTGGCCAGCCCCTGCCACCAGAGGTGGCCAGGCAAAAGAAGGTGGTGCACCCTGACTTGTGGTCTGGCTGAACTCACCACGTTTCCTGCAGCGTGCATATTTCAAATGAGTCAATGAAGGTCCTGCAATCCAGATCTGGCAATTTAGAGTTGAGGCTAGCAACATTCCATGAAAGTGTATGCCAGGCTGTAGATTGAAGTCTTGGCGTAGGAGACAATAGAAGCTGTTCCACTGGAGGAATCTGATCTACAGCGTGGGTATGTGACCCAATTGGGGAAGCCACTGTGATAGCTACTACAGTGTTAGCTTGTTCACCCTGTTGACCTCCCAATTTTGATACAGTTCCATAGCACCAGTTTCTGGGATCTTGGGGAAGGGCAAGTCTGCGAGGTGGCCAAAAGACCCCTTTGTGAAGGCTATGTTGAGGTATTAATTGCAGTGTTAACAAGGGCTCCCTGTTGGCCTCTCGTTATATGAAGTGGTCCAATAGCATCAGGTGACAGATTAGGACAACGTCAGTCTTGGCCATCCAGATGTGATAGGGCTTCAAAGTAGTTTTTAGAGGCGATGTTAAAACCTGTATTGCCAGAGATACCAGTTATACCATAAGGCAGAGGCGCATCCCTGTTAGAAGTGAAAGGAGTGGATGGCCTGTAAAAATACACCAGGGGAAATGCCAGTATTCGGCCCAGGGAAGATGGCATCTCACTTAATCGATGTAGAAGCAGTTCAACAGTTAAGGAGGACTTGAAGTTTAATAATACATAGTCCCCGTCACAGTCTTTGGGGTGGATGCCAGGCCAAGTTGATCTTCTCACTGACCTCACTTCTTAGGTTAGATCCTGTGGCACCTCGCATTAGGTTTTAGCCAGTGGACTGTTTTGTTTTTCAGAGCTTCGAAATTTTAACTTGTGCTAGGAAGTAACTCAGGAACATCCTTAAAAAACTCGGGTAAGGCGTGCACTCTGGGGGGAGTTGAAGATAATTCAAGGGAAGTCTGATATAACGGGTGGTTCAGCTAGGCCTTCCACTTACTTCTGGCAGCTGCACCCTGCTATAAACCCTGCCTTGCTACCCTGAGTTGCCCACTAGGTTCTGACTGTTTGTGGTTTAAGGCAAGCAAGACGATTGAGATAAATAGGAAGTGTATGAGTCAGACTGTGCCTGCTGTACATGTGAATGTGTAGGCTCTACAGTAGGCAATGATCTATTTTCTGAATTAGGGAGTGTTGAAACCTTTAAAGACTCTAGTTTTGCATCCAACATATCTAGACGAGCCACTAAAGAAGTGAGTTCAGTTTTTAGAACGGCCCTACATTTTTCCAAGCAGTTCTCATTACAATAGATTATGGGCTCCAAAGGGAATACCTTGGAACGCTCATTGACCACGCAGGCTTGTGAAGAAGATTGTGAATCACTAGACGGAGAGAATTCATCTACTAACGGATTAGGTTGGGTTGGTGTGTGCAGAGTCAGGAGCCTTCATTCCCTTGCCAAATGGTTTTGCACGAGTTACCCTCTTGGGCTTAGTGTTGGTAACTAAGGAGGCAGCTTGGACAGGGCAACTCTATTCACCAACTTCATTAGCTTCACTAGTATCTTTAAAAGGAATCTGGGAGGATTGATGCAAAGAGACCCAGGATGGGGAGTTGGCTACATCTAGGGCTGGAAGAGCTTCTAACCTGGAATGGGGGACCAGGGAAGGAGAGCCTAAATTTAATGATAACCGCCCCTCTGAGAGGGTGATCTCTGTACTTACAATCCCAATTGCTCTCTCTCTCATATGGTCGATGGAGGTGAGTTTTGCGGTTGGGCTGTGAGGGGGATCCCCAGATGTTGTTTTTTTCCTCATCTTCCACAGCTGAGTGCTATGGCTCACAGAAGGTATTGCTTGACCCTTCTTAGGTGCTGGTTAACTTTCTAGACAAAGTTGAATAACTTTTAGTGATAGAGCCAAAAGACGTGGCCCAGCCCAGCCTCTTCGGATCTATGAGGGACTGGTGCTGGCACTTTAAAGCATGTGTGCCTTAGTCCCGCCCTTCCTGGGCTCAGTGCTCACTGGGGGACGCAGTCCAATCCACGTCAGACAGCATACCAAGTGGCAGCAGTTGTGGGCAGGGAGCCTCCTTTTAAAACACACCGCGCCCGGGCTGGAGGAGCCAGCGCTTTAGAATGCATGTGCCTTAGGCCTGTCCTTCCTGGGCTCCGTGATTGCTGGGGGACATAGTCCCACAACAGCCGGGCGGGATACCAAGTGGCGGCAGTTGCTGGCAGGACGCTGCATTTTGAAACACATTAAAATATAATGCCCTTTTCGTTCCTGTGCACCTTTTAATGGGACCCCTTGTTGGAGAGTCATGGGGGACTGATTTTCTCTCCTTGCCACAGGTAAGGTTTTCTTCAAATTATTGAAATTATTGTGCCAACTGGGTGCACTAAGCAGCCGAGAAGCAATGCTCTGGGAGCGGGTGAGTGGTATCTGTAGTGCATTCCCACCCAGGTGGAAGATCTCTGGTGTTTGCCAAGAAACTTTTGAATCGGGTTCACTCAAAAGGAATGATGCCAGAAAGTAGGGCTTAGAGGGCCAGCGCCTCCAGGGTTTCAAACCTCACAATAATTAAAAACTGACTTTAAAGCAGGTCCGTTTTGGGTCCAGTATTCATGACCTTACATTTATAGGCAAAACACTAATCAATTTATTAACATTGACTATAAAAATCCTTAAGGTTTCAAATGTTTTACTTCGTATTTCATTTATTAAGAATAATCACATTCTCTAGATGCTGTGTTCTGTATTCTTTTTTAAAGCAACCTATGACCCTTGTATACTGCACACTGAGAAGTAAGTCACCTTCAGGTGTCTGATTGAATTCGGGATGTGAGTGGGTGTTTATGACAGGGCATAACTGAGACCTCTGGAGTGGAGGCTGAAGGGAGTGTGAGTTTCTCACAGTGTCTGACACTGGGTGGCAGCGATGTGAAGACTACATGCACATCCAGTCCTTGGCCTCTCTGCTGAGCACACAGAGTTATGGGCACATGTCTGCTAATTGCAACTGTGGGAAAGTGTGTGAAGAGTGTATACCGCACCATCAAAATACCAACAGTACCAAAGGCAAAGAAAATGCAGTGTTATGCACGTGGAGTAAGGGTGAAGTGGAAGAGATGAAGGGAGGTATGTGCAGAAGGAGCGACAAGATGTGCTGAAGAGGAAGGAAATGAGGTGTGAAATATGCAGACGGAAAATGCCAGAAATATCTAGGGGAAAAGGGCATAAGCATCTAACGTTGAGTGGCTCCCGGAAAAGCATGCGAGGAAGAGTTCAGGAGTGAATAAGACACTCTGAGGACCACTGCCCAGTCCATAAACCTTAATAATGTTTACTTCACAGTCTCATATTTTCAATTCTCATCATTCACCTGAAAATCATCGTTGATACTGCTAAAAAACAATGGCAAAGCAGAAAGTCTAGCTTCTTTAAAAAAAAAAAAAGAAAGATGTCTATTGTTGTGTGGTATGTCTGGATACAACAAAAGAAAATTCACAGTGAGGAACATAAGTACTGTTTGGGTAGCATGTGGGAAGTACAGGACTCTAGATTCCATGTTTTAAGCCTTAATTACAAAAGACATGCCTCTTGGCAATTATTCCTAGCTTTGCTTCTTTGACATGACATTAAAGAGAATGCCCCCCCACCCACCATTTACATCCCACTTAAAGTCCTTGCAGAAAGTAAGGGTTATATACCTCATCTTGCCAAACGTTTTTCTAATGCTACCATCTACTCCATTTGACACCTAAATCAGAGGTGAGACTAAAAATACAAAATGGTGGGGCCCCTGCCGAATGGGCTCAGAGAAGCCCTGTAGTCACCCATATTGGAGAGATATCATTTATATTACGTCATGTATAATTGATTTGTTTAGCGCACTAATGATCCAAGAGGATCTCAAGGGGCTTGGGCATGTGTGTACCTATGAGGTGCTCAAGATGCTTATATGAAGAGCCAGGTCTTCAGCTTCTCATGCAACTCAAGAAGTGGTGAGGAGTCTCTGATGTATTGAGGGAGGTCATTCCATGACATGGTTGTCATGTAGGAGAATGAGCAACCTCCAGTTTTGCTTTTGGGAGTGCAGGACATGTGTGCAAGTGAGAGTGAGGCAGAGCATAGGTGTCTGGTGGATTGATGAGAGTATATGCAGCTGGTCAGATATTCTGGTCCTGTGTTGTGTAGGGCTTTATATGTGTATTTAGAATTAGAATTGTCTGCTCTTGTGAGTTTCTTGAGGTGCAGTGTGCATGTAAGTTTCTAGAGGTGCAGTGTGATGTGTGTGCGGCGTGAGAGGTTGAATATGAGTCTCATAGCAGTGTTCTGGATGGTCCGACGTCTGTGTAGGAATTGTTTGGAGATTCCAACATAGAGAGTGTTACCGTAGTCCAGCCTGCTGATGATGAGTGCTTGAGTGATAGTCTTTCTGGTGTTCTGTGGTGTTCTTTTGAAGATCTTTCATAGCATGCATAGGATTTGGAGCAGGAGATCCACGCTACATTGACTTGAGCCATCTACTTGTGCTTGTTGTCTAGGATGATCCCTAGATTTATTGCCTGGTCTGTGGGTGTGGGTGTGGGTGTTTATCCTAGCTCTGATGGCCTCCAGGTGGAGTCCTATGAGTAGGTCTTGTTGCCAAAGACCAGTACTTCTGTCTTGCTGGAGTTGAGGTGCAGGCAGTTGGTTCGCATCCAGTCTGCTACCATGGTCATGTAGTTGGTGAAGGTGGTCCTGGTGGTGGTTGTCTTATCCATCAGGGAGAGGAGGAGTTGAGTGTTATCGGGTAGGAGATGACAGTGATGTCTTTTGATCGGATGATGTTGGCGAGCGGTGTCATATATATGTTGAAAAGGTTGGGGCTGAGGGATGATCCCTGTGGGACTCCACATATCAGTCTCTTGCTCTCTGATGAGAAGGGCGACAGCTCGACCTTTTGGGATCTTCCTGTGAGAAAATAACAGTTCCAATCGAAAGCAGATCCTTTACATTGGTCTTGGGCTAAATGGGGTCCCCTTGAATGATTGAGGGTCTTCTGGACAGATCAGGGGTTACCCTGCTCCCCAGTGGTTTCAGGGGGGGGGGGAGTTACACCCCTGGCCTCCTTGGCAGGAGTGCTAAGCAAAACTGATGCAGCATATATAAAAATCACACTTGTGCTGAAGGAACCCCACAGAAATGCAGTTTATGCATGATTTGATGTGGACCTTATTGTGAAGTGATCAGACTCAAGCTCTGTAATACTGGAGGTTTGAAGGTACAGTTGCTCTAAAGGTTGCAACTGAATATGAAGTTGAATGAAACTGTCAAAAAATATCTGTTTTGCCTCTGTAATTTGTGACTTAGGCCTCTGATGTGGTTGAAAGTGATTGGCTGTGTGCAAGCCACAAAATTAATGAAAGCCAAGTCAGAGCTGACCCTGTCTTTTGGGTTAGCAATTGGAGCCAAAGCACAAGCTAAGATTGTCCTGTAAATATCCCAACAAATGAAATGTAAAAATATGATAGGACTGCTTAAAACTGACTAAAATATATTCATTATTTTTACATTTGTGTGTCGTTTTAGAATACTGTACCAGAGTAACATTTTGAAATGTATAAATTCTGAACAAACTCTAAAGACTAGGCAAAGAATTCATGCACATTTTTGCCACAGGTTAGCCAAGGGAAAGTCACATTTTTGGTGTGCACGTAATGAATAGAAAATAATACTGTAAATGGAGCGACTGCATTTAAATAATATACAGGCTAAACTACCCTCTGCTCTACATTATAAAGATATTGCAAGCCACTGAGGAGCTAGATGACCATGTAGAGGAATGAGGCCGAAGGCTGAGTCCCTTTATAAAGTTATGGATCTCCAGGGTGACTTGCAATACCCTAATCATGCATAGCACTGAGTAGGTGATCCCTTATAACCACACCATCTCCTATCCCACAAACCACTTAAATCATTGGTGAACACCTCTTTCACATGAAAGAGAGAGCATTTTTACAAACATGAAGAATAAAAATATAACCTCTAGGGTAAAATGAAACACATCAAAAAAAGATGTTAGATATTTGTTGCAAACAGGTATTAGAATTAGTTTAATACAAATCATTTTTTATTTTTTTTAAAAGGTACAATATCTTGGAATGTGTACAAACATGCAGAAATATTCCTGTTTTGTCTAAGATTGCCTAAGGAGTGCAAATAAATAAACATGTTGCCAGAAATATTTCCTTTCTGCTAATCACTGTAGAGCTAGAAAAACAGAGCAGAGGAAAGAAAACCAACATTTCGCTTTTGTATGCTCTGTAACCTGATCCTGTCATAAGTTGTAAGAGCTAGTCATTTCTTTATAATAGCCGACTGGGTGCATCACAAGTCACTAATTATAAATAAATTAAAGGCTGGTCTTAAACAGAGATTGCAGAATCCCATTTATTATATACGAACAACGTTGTTTTGCATAGTGCTGATACTTGGCAGATTTACTCGTTAGTGCTTCCAAATTCAGAAGTTACCACAATGGCGAAGGGGCTTCGCCCCCCTGGCTAAGAGGCAGCAGATGAAAAATAAAACGATAGCTTACTATCATTTTCTTTTTCATCTGCTGGCTCAGCCAGCATGTGAAAAGAGGGATGGGACTGGGTCACGGGAGGCGGGAGGAAGAGAGAGTGCACCTAAGTGCGCATGTGTGTTTGGCCGGCCGTCTTAGGCCAGCCAAACACGAATGCAAACTTATGTTTCTCCTACCTGGCTGTGTTGAACAGCTGGGCTGGAGTAACTGCACAGATCCCTGGCCAGTGTCTGATCGGCAGTCCAAGCTACTCAGACCAATCCTGATGCTGCTTTCATGCTAGGTTTTTTAGAATGGAAGCAGCACCAGGATTGCTGGGGAGCCTGTGCTGGTGTCCCAGTGAACGCTGGGACACCAGAAGAGGAGAGAGGTAGCAGGAGGCGGCGACGAGGAGAACGGTCAGTGTTTTTTTCATTTTGTTCCCCCTGTCTATGTTGTTACCCTCCCTTCCTCCCTGGACATTCGCAGCAGCCGCTGCTGAAGTTAAGGCCAATGCCTTACAGTGGCATAAAGCTGTTTGCTTAGGATCACACAGTTTAGTCCACTACGGAAACAAGGATTTTACCACTGGTTTTCTGGTCAGTCTACAACTCAGCCGAAGGAGTTATTTCATCCCATTTGATATTTTATTGTGTAGTACAATGCTTTCTGGGCAGTTTTCTTTTGAGAGGTACGTTAATTCACGGGATTCAATATTTTCAATAAAACTGATTTGTAAAATATACAAATTTCATGATAAACCTGCCACTAAATAAAACCCCATTTGCTGTGCGTCAGACACCAAAGATTACCTGAACCAACCTAAATGAATTAAAACAAGCATCTGTGTTGCTCTTCATTTTTCAAAGTGCAATGTAAGAAGCCAGAGGACGGTTTTCACCTGCTAATGTCACAGATTTAGCCGTATTTATACTTTTTTTAGCGCCGCATTTGCGCCGCTTTTTGACGCAAAACGGCGCAAACCTACAAAATACAATGGCATTTTGCAAGTTTGCGCCGTTTTTGCGTCAAAAAACGACGCAAATGCGGCGCAAAAAAAGTATAAATACGGTTAATACATAAAACTAACGTGAGGTAGCGGGCAGAACTGCCTACATTTGGAGATCTGGAACCAGGTTCGAGTGGGGTGTCCGATACACATTCTGTAATTCTGTGCAAAGCTCTGAATCTCCCTGTGTCTACAGAATTTTTTTTTTTTAATGAAATGTAACTGCTGCTCTGGTAAAGCGCCCCAGTACCTTCGGGTCGAGGTGGCGCTATGTAAAACTATAAACTGACATAAGCATACAGAAGAAGCATGCAACTTGCTCATAGTAAACGGACGAAGCTAATAAGGAATTGTTTTCACTTTGTTGTGCAGCAAATGCGAAGGATTTTTTCACGCTCGTACTGCCACACCTCCTTCTGCATGATGATGCTTGTGCGAACACAGGAAGAGAGGACGCAGTTTCCTTGTCCGTCCGCGGTTCGTCCTGCAACTGGGACCGAGAAAGACTTTTTGGCCTGAGTCTGGCAGAGGCGGCTTTGTCACTCACACCTCTAAAAAAATATTAACAGAAGTTGTACTTAACTCATATGTAGTACTATTTGTGGAATGCCTTGGCTTCCCCTAACGACCAGTTGCTGTCCAACAGAGGTGCTACTTATTTCACCAATAATAGGAACGATGAAAAGCTACGACACACACCAGGTTTTGAACCAGTAATTCGCCAGGTGCACACAGATATTATCCTAATAACTTAATTCAAGCACGTTGTCTCACTGTCCAGTGACTTGTTGCAAATAACTCGAGTTACTATTATCCTGCATAATGGGACTGGATGTATTCTGTTTTATTGTTGTGCGTTTCCGTTTATGTAGTCCGTCCTACCCCTGAGGAGGCGCCCAAGGCTCAGGAGGATGAAAGGCTTACTACACTGATCTTCAGGTCATGCAAAGAGGACAGTAAAAAGCGCTTAACTCACTGAGATGGCTTTCCAGGTCTTT
This sequence comes from Pleurodeles waltl, assembly GCF_031143425.1. NCBI lineage: Eukaryota > Metazoa > Chordata > Amphibia > Caudata > Salamandridae > Pleurodeles > Pleurodeles waltl. The sequence continues at coordinate 605,156,408 of NC_090449.1, forward strand.
GCAGCAAGTGCATTGATATATCCGCTAAGGTAGCTGAAAAGACTAACTCACCCATTGTAGGGCTCTATGTGTAACCTGAAGGTCCCAAGTTAAATTCGTAACAAATTCACTCAGCTTTTCATTTTTCTGACGTTGATCAATTGCATTGAGTTGATTAATAATGTCTGTTACTAGAGCCTAGAAATCTGATAAATTACAGATTTAGCTATATAAGCAGTATCTTAATTACATTGGGCGTTCACTGCTATTTCATTTCAGCAGTGAACTTCAGCAGCTGAGGAAAACGTGACATTGCTTCTGGATAACAAGTTCCCTGGATAGCCAGTAGCCTTGGGTGCCCTGGTGCGCCTTGTTCAGTGACAAAATGTGTTTTTCTGGGAAGAATATGTGCAGTCTTGTAAGTGGAAGCATGAAAGAATCAGTACTTAATCTGTACTGGTGTTTTCCTGTGCTCAGCACCATCACTTAATTTTTGAACTTCAACACTTGTTTACATGGATGCACCACATGGTGGCGATCTCAGCCTATTTTTGGGCAGTGTTAATCAGCAACTTGTTTAGCCATTCAATGTACTAAAACAACATGATACAACTAGAAAATCCACGTCATCTCTATAGCTTGGGGTGAGCTGGAATGGACAAAATCTCACACAGGTTTGTGAGTAACATTTAGAGGGCAATATTAGCACTGGCATCTGGCAACAGTGGTAGGAGCAATGTTAGGAGTTTTGAGTGGAGCCAGCTGCAGAGGAATACTTTGGGATCTGCCACTTATATTTTTCACAAATTAAGCACTGACAGATCGTTCAGAAACTTGAGTATCAAAGTAGGCCAAAAGTAAAAGGTCTGAGAAACAACGGTTAGAAACCAGTGAGTGAGGCTTAAATCTGTAAACTATTTGCATATTGCTCTCATATGACTTCGTCTTCAACAGAGAAATAATCTAATAATATTTCACATTACATGTGTATTCTCACACCACTTAGTACTTTGCAGGTCTGTTATTGGACCATCTGCTTGCATGGACTACTGAAAAGGGAATAATCCCCATGATCCAAACAGGTTTTTCTAAACAGACTGGCACCATCACGAACATCATGGCCATTGCCCTCTTCGTCGACAAAGCTATAACATTGAAACATCAGCTCCATCTATGCTTTGTTGACTTCAAGGCTGCATTTGACCATGTGGACAGGAATCTGTTGTGGAAGAAGCTTGAAACCTGTGGGCTTCTATATCCACGTCTACGCCTGATAATAGCCCTTCATTCAGACACATGGGTCCAGATAAAACTGGGTACATGCACTCATCTTTCAAGGTAGATCCCCATGACTAAAGGTTTAAAACAGGGTTGTGTGTTGGTCCCCACACTATTCATCTACATCTAGCCAACTTAGCGGGCTCTCTCACCCTCACAAAGTCGCACTCCCCAAAAATCGGGGACTTGGAACTACCCTGCCTCACGTACGCTGATGATCCTGTACTGATCAGTCATATGGAAATAGTCCTTCAGAGATTTTTAAACCCTACTCAACATTACTCAGCCACTAACGCCTTGACTGCAAACTCTGGAAAAACACATAAATTATCAATTAGATCTAAGGCACCCTCGAAAGCGTGGTTTTGGGGTATGACACGACTTGTTCAAACAGACAAGTACAAATATTTTGGAGTCGTCATTGACAAATCAGGGAACTTTGTGCATCAAAGAAAAAGGCTAATAGGAAAAAGCCTAGCTATAGCACTATCCTTAAAAAGACTAAAAACTTATCTGAATGGGCCTTCTTATACCCTCCTCTTAAAAGCTTGAAAGCCAAGCTCCTGCCCACAATAACATAGAGGAGCGAAGTACAGAGAGGCAGGGATTTAGACATCTCAAACCACACAGTGAGCAAAGTTTACCGGATGATCTTTAACATCCCCAGTTTCACCTCTCCTGCCCAACTGAGACTGGAGTTTGGCCTACTGAACCAATCCCTGGCACATGTAAACTTCTTGAGCAAAGCCCGCGGTGCCACCCTGGACTCCCTCAATTTTTATATGTGGCAAGAGCTTGAACTTAAGAACACCTTCCTGTTCAGAATCCACCTAGACAATTCACTTAAGAAGACTGGGCTCACTGACCTTTGAAGGATCTCAATCCCACACAGCGCCTTTAAGAAAGCAGTTGGGAAATCAATTAGGCTTCAGTCACTACTGGAGGACAAAGCAGCCTTCTCACGGAGGTCTCATGCATGGATGACTTTGCACACCTACACGTCTCTGGCACCACAGTCATATCTAGGAAAGGGGTTCTCGAGATGAACAAAAGAGCAATTCTTAAAATATCATCTTGGTCTCTTGCCACTAGCTTTAAATGCATCCCCTTGGCTGCATGTTCTCTGCTCCTGTAATCAACTCACACTAGAATGAAAAGCCTTACTAAAGAAAAAATTCAACGATAAAGGCATCCGGACAAGGAGACAAGCAGTGATGGCGTGCTTTGCACCTGCGGACATGCAGCTGAACTGTGCTCTAGTGAAATTTCTATTGCTGGTGACACAAAAGCAACATTTAACAAAATAGCATCATCCTCCCTGTGACTCACAGAAGGATAGTTCACAGCTCACCGCTTGACAATGGACTCTAATAGTATTAAGTGATGCTCTATTCACAAAAGAGCGAGCAAAGCCCTAAATAGCAATTTCTTATTCTGATTTAAAACAAGCTTATATGGAGTGCATACCGAAATGATTTGAGAACGCACATAACCATTTGATGATGATCTAGTAATATCACAAATGCATTTTTAAAAGTGTTTGCTTCTTTTTACTTTTGTTATGGTTTTAAGTAACTAAACAATAAATCTTTACCTACCTACCACTTGGTGGTGCTGTTTTTGGAACAGATGCTCTGGGTCCTGTACTTTCAGAAAGGTGATAGTTTAAGAGTGACGTGAGAACACAACTGTCACACACCATTAATTACTGTGGAGACATGACATATAAATGGTATGAAAACAACTTCAGCATCAACAAAATTATCTCAAAATAAGGAAAAAAAACTTCAGAAACATTTGAAACCAGTAGTGAAGTTTCAAACTCTGGTATTTTTTTCAAAGATTTGTTTCCAGCATCATGTTAAAGAGGGGGTACACTATTTGTGTGGGGGGTGTGGAGTAACCACTACTTCTCGTGTTTTTTTCTTTTTTCTGTCGTGGAGATAGTTAGATCTGTGATGAATGGGGCGAGGACTTGAGGAACCAGGGGGTAATATGCCTGCTGCAAAGCACATCATGTAACATGCAGAACATGCAGAACACCAATTTGCATTTTATGCAGATAGTTAAGTGGGTTACTGTTTTTGACACAGCGATCTCTTGTTTTTTCCAGTTCATAAGTTGCAGTTCTTCTAATATACCACAGTGAGTTACAACTGGCATCAAAGAGATGCATGCAAACTGCAAGTCATGGGTTTAAATCCTTATTGTTTTTATTCGATCTATTGTTATTCCATATTTGGAAAGAAATATTTCTTTGGGTACTAATAAAGGCTTGTTAGTACAAACAATCCTGATCCATGTGTTAACGTTTTAAATCCTGAATTTGTGTTCCTCACAGCCATCGAAACATGGACAATATGTGACTCCCACACCTTATAATCCTCGTTGTCATCTGTAACATTTCCTGCACTTTGATATACACACTAGTATGGCTTACTGGCTTTCTGTGTGTGATGTACAGCACATTGACACCCTACATCAGTATGAGTAATATTATAAAAAAATAGATTAAAAATTGTAAGTGCCATTTAAATAGGTATTTCTGTATTACTCATATACACAGATACAAATGGCATTCCTACAATGCATGTACATCTCCTACAAAGAGGGGTTGAACAAAGTCAAAAACCTGTATCCAAATCATAGTTTATCTAAAGTACTTGTGAAGTGATAGGTTGTGTTGCCTTTGTTTTCATTCATTGCATTGGCATCTAGGTGTTAGGCTCCAGATGGCTCCCACCCAGGATGATACTAGAAAAAAAGAAGGGCTAATAGCCCTTTCAATCAGGCCTTTGGTTTAAGCTCAGCAGGAAATGAAAATATGAAAGCCGGCCCTTGCTGCCTGCAGGTAGCTGCTCTGTTTTGAAATATTTTAAAAACTATTACGAAATAAAACAAAAAAATACTCAAAAAACGAAAAATTTAAACAATGAAAATAAATAATGTTAAAATTATTATTAGTAATAAGAAAAAACTGAAATTCGCACACACATATATATATACATATATACACACACATATATATATTTATAACAGAGCAACTTATTGTATGAACAAGAAAATGGAAAGGAACATTCTAAAATATTAAATAAAAAAATTGAACTTATTTGGAAATATCAGCAAACAATAAAAACATACCATAAATATTAGCAATCATAGCTAAGCAATAGTAGAGGAAATGTTGGACTTTGCTGGGGTCAAATTTACTATTCCCACTAAGCAAAGTAGGGAACGTGTAGGACTTTGGTTGGAGTGGGGATTGGGAATTACTATTCCCACTCTTATCTGAACCACAGTGGGGCAAGTGTTGGACTTTGTTGGGTCACATTTACCAATCCCACTACAACAAAGCAAAAGTAGGGAAAGTGGTGGACTTTGAAAGGGTTATATTTACTGTTCTTTCTTCAACATAAGCAAAAGTAGGGAACGTGTTGGACATTACAAGGGTCATAACTACCATTTCTACTCCAACGTCAGCAAAAGTGTGGAAAAGTTTGGACTTTAGAGGGGATCAGAGTAAGAAGAGAACTCAATTTTCTACTTAAATCTCCTGACTCTGCTCCTATTGCTCTAGTTAGCTATAATTGATTAGATTGTAGTTTCAATTTATTTTTGGTATTTCAATAGGACAGATATGAGTCCAAGAAGTTTTACAGCACTGCAGAGCACAATGGAAGAAAAACATTTATTGACCCAAAATCATCTCAAACTTGAGCGACCAGACATAGAACATATTGGTTCAGCTCATATCTAGCAGACAATTTTCCAGCTGTGACAGTCAAAGATGCTATATCATTCCTGAGATCCAAATCTTGGTCATCTTTCAGGGTTGTGTACTTGACCCTCTTCTTTTCAAATTATAAGTAGAGTCCTTGTAAAATTTCCGTAATGGCCTTACAATGAGGATGAAAAGGAATTGCACCCGAGTCACAACTCTGCAGCAGACGTGCATCCTCTCCATCATGCCTTAGATGACACAGCACCAACTCAATCTTAATCTGGACAAAATGAAGTTAGTGCTCCCCTCCCCTAACTCCAACAATGATGACTTATTTGTTTGGCTTTTTCCAAATGAGGCTACCAGCATCAAGTCGCTTTTTCAGCTATAATCTGTACTGACACATCAAAAGTGTGAATAAGAGTTTAAAACACCAGCTCAGACTTCTTCATAGCATCAATCACTACACCCACAATGAAGATTTCACACCAACCATGCAGTCACTCTTGATTTCAGCATCCACCATGGCTGAATTTCATGCAGTTTGAACAGGGAACCACGTACTTAAATCCCAGCTATTCTACTTGACCAAATTGTGTGATGCTATGCAATTTAATTTACTTCACTATTCTTCAATTCAAAATCCTCAGTCATACCTCTTTAGCAAAATAAAAAGTTGCCTGAAATATAATAGCGGAATTTGAAATATATGCCGAAAACAAGATAAATTGATTTGTACCTTGACTGAACCACAGCAATATCAGAGCATTTAGGGGGCAAAAATCTTGTCGCTTTCTATGTTCATGTTTAGTAACTATTAATATTCATAAATATCACACAATAGAAATAATAAAATTAATATATTAAATTGAAACACAGACAAATGTTAAAGAAATAAACGTTTGTCAATTTTAAAGAGGCTAGAAACGTGTTTGCATGTCATTTGTTCTTGGATTTATACTACACTTCTTCCTGTGTTTCAGTTCATGCTTTTATTCTTAGGGCTAATCCTGCCCCCCCATAGCATCTTAGTTCACCAAGTGAATGAAATTCCTTACTCATTTCTACCAGTTAAAATGATGACCTTTAGATATTCCATGCCTGGGGACTCTTCTTCACTCTGGATAACCTTTGAAATGGAATGTTTACCCCTCCTTCTTAAATGGGCAAGAATGGAAGTCAGTGACATAAGTAGTAGCCATGCTTCTTCTTAAAGACAGGGATATTTCATACTGCTGAACAACTGTAGTTAATGAGTGAGAAAATAAGAAGTAGAGGTGCAATAAAAGTAGGTAACTTCAATGTAAAATCCCCACTCTTTAAGAGGGCCAGGTATCATCTACACATGTTAGGCCAAAAGAAGTTACAATTGTGAGCAGAGGGTCACATCCTAGGCCCCTATTATGTGCCCGAAAGCATCTGAAGGTGGATGAAAACCAATCGAGTGAATCCACATCCTGTAGATTGTACTACTGAATATCAAGGCTATGAATATCCTGGTACAAGAATATTGTGACCAAGATAGCGAAGACCAAAATATTGAAAGGTGACTGCTAATAGATGAAGTATATATTTACTGTTCTTAACACTACATCTATGTACCTTGAAAATGCATATAAATTCAAGTTACATATATGTTAAGTTATTTATAGAAAGTCTATCACTAATTACCTTTCAATATTTTGGATTCATATTTTGACTTCAATATTTGCCTCCCTCGATATTGTGGCTTTGATATTCAGTCCTGTGATAGCTCTGATCATAACGGGAGTGGCTCCTTGACCAAGTGAGTGTGAGAAATAAATCATCTGGGGGCTTATTTATAAGTCCTTCTGCACTGCCGGAATGTCACTTTTAGTGATGGTCCAGTGACGCGCACTGCAGTGCCATATTTACAATGCCACATAGAGCCACTCTGCGTGGCTTTTCATAGCCTTGTCGATGTGGACTAAGGCAACGCAGCGCAAGTCCCTGCCTTGCCTCACTCTGTGACAGGGAGGCATGCCATGGGTGTGACGGTGGGTGTTCCCACGTAACACCCGTGGAATTTAAAAAATCCCTAGATTTATGAGATTTTGTAAATCTGGGAATGCATCACAAGCCTACGCATCCTGTACTCGAGCTGCAACAAGGAGAAATACATTTGTTTCTTCTCATTTTTCGTTTTTCTATGTGTGCTGTATTCTGCAGCACACATAGAAAGAGAATATGCCTCTTGTGATTGTTTTTGAGCAGGAAAGTAACCTTCCGACACAAAAACAATCATCCCTGAGGCACCAACACCCACACCCTTGCACCATGGTGCAAGGGTGCCTGCGTTGGCACAAGGCAGTCCTTTGTGCCCCAGTGCAGGGGAAAAGGACAGGAATGCACCGTATGTCATAGACATACATGAACTAGCCATCTATGGACTTGGGAAACACGAGAGCTCTGGAGAAGACCAGTCTAAGCATTGGGAGTCTGGAAGCTATTTGCTTTGTTTTTAGGTACTATAATCAGCTTTCACACACTTATGCTATAGGCAGGGCCACTGTAATTTTGTGACATTCAAGGGCCAAATTACTCAGAAGGATTGGGTAACGTATGCAGCAAGAAAATGCAAATTATGCAGTTTAATGCAGCAATTTATATGATAATATTCATTTTTTATTTTGACATTTTCAAATCTGTTAACATTTCACGTCATTAGTAATAGGTTAACATCCAAATACAGCAGTGGCCAACTGAAAGATGACTGGTCAACCTTTGCGAAGGGCCTTCCACTGAGCAGCAACACATAGCCACAGTTTAGTAACTTTTCAATCAATCAATCAGGGATTTGTAAAGCGCACTACTCACCAGTGAGGGTCTCAAGGCGCTGAGGAGGGGAGAGGGGCAAAGGTGGGGGAGGGCAAATGCTGCGACTGCTCGAACAGCCAGGTCTTGAGAAGTTTTCTGAAGGTAAGGAAGTCTTTGGTCTGGCGCAGGTGGGTGGGAAGAGTGTTCCACGTTTTGGTGGTGAGGTGCAAGAATGATCTACCACTGGTTGTAGTTCTGCAGACGCGTGGGACGGTTGCGAGGGTGAAGTCGGCAGAGCGGAGATGCCGGGTCAGGGTGTAGAAGGAGAGTCATCTGTTGAGGTATTCTGGTCCAGTGTTGTGCAGTGCTTTGTGAGCATGGGTGAGGAGTATGAAGGTGATTCTCTTGTTGACTGGGAGCCAGTGCAGGTTTTTCAGGTGGTCTGTGATGTGGCAGTAGCGGAGTATGTCTAGGATGAGGTGTACGGAGGCGTTCTAGATGCCTTGCAGCCTCTTCTGGAGTTTGGCCATGGTTCCTGTGTAGAGGGCATTGTCGTAGTCCAGTTTGCAGCTTGGGTGACTGTTCTCCTGGTTTCAGTGGGTATCCATTTGTAGATCTTTCGGGGCATGTGGAGGGTGTTGAAGCAGGAGGAGGAGATGGCATTGACTTGCTGGGTCATGGATAGTGAGGGGTCCAAGATGAATCCTAGGTTGCGTGTGTGGTCGGTGGGAGTAGAAGCGGTTCTGAGAGTGGCAGGCCACCAGGAGTTATCCTATGCGGAGGGGGTTGAGCGACCTCTGACCTGCCTTAGGTCTAGAGCTCGCCCCCCACGTCCGCAGCACCAACCTGCTGTCTCCTGCCTCTGACCCCCGCCCACGCTGCTGCTAGCGTGTTCGAGGCCCTCCTCCACCCGCAGGCATCCTCCTGCGCCTCATCCCTGGTGTCTAGTGGGCTCTAGTAAGCTTCACTTGACCCGTGTGCCGCTTTCCGCCGTCCTGTAAGTGTTTTTCTATATTTTCAGCGCCTTGCCTCCTTGCGCTTCTGCCCCTGTCGTGCCCCTTCTGATTGTGCCACTTTTCGCCGTCCTGTAAGTGCTTTTCTATTGTTTTTTCAAGCGCCTTGCCTCCTGCGCATCTGCCCCCGTTGTGCCCCTCTGATTGCTGTACCCCGATTGTATTTTGTGCCATTAGTGTATTTTTGTGACTGTTTTTCAAATTGTGCCCGACTTTTTTGTGCCTTGTTTTTCTTGTTTTCGCCCCTTGGGTGCTCCCCCTTGCAGTTCTCTTCCTGCCACTGCCTCGCTGCGGCCCCGCCCCCCCGCACCCCCATTCGCCGCTCCCTCCCGCCTCCCGCCTCCCAGCTGCTCCTCCCTCCCCCCTCCCTTCTTAATGGCTGGCGCTGCGCGTCGCGAGTGAGCGGCCTCTGACCTGCCTTAGGTCTAGAGCTCGACCCCACGTCCGCAGCACCAACCTGCTGTCTCCTGCCTCTGACCCCCGCCCACGCTGCTGCTAGCATGATCGAGGCCCTCCTCCACCCGCAGGCATCCTCCTGCGCCTCATCCCTGGTGTCTAGTGGGCTCTAGTAAGCTTCACTTGACCCGTGTGCCGCTTTCCGCCGTCCTGTAAGTGTTTTTCTATATTTTCAGCGCCTTGCCTCCTTGCGCTTCTGCCCCCGTCGTGCCCCTTCTGATTGTGCCACTTTTCGCCGTCCTGTAAGTGCTTTTCTATTGTTTTTTCAAGCGTCTTGCCTCCTGCGCATCTGCCCCCGTTGTGCCCCTCTGATTGCTGTACCCCGATTGTATTTTGTGGCATTAGTGTATTTTTGTGACTGTTTTTCAAATTGTGCCCGACTTTCTTGTGCCTTGTTTTTCTTGTTTTCGCCCCTTGGGTGCTCCCCCTTGCAGTTCTCTCCCTGCCGCTGCCTCCCTGCGGCCCCGCCCCCCTCGTGCCCCCATTCGCCGCTCCCTCCCGCCTCCCAGCTGCTCCTCCCTCCCCCCTCCCTTCTTAATGGCTGGCGCTGCGCGTCGCGAGTGAGCGACCTCTGACCTGCCTTAGGTCTAGAGCTCGCCCCCCACGTCCGCAGCACCAACCTGCTGTCTCCTGCCTCTGACCCCCGCCCACGCTGCTGCTAGCGTGTTCGAGGCCCTCCTCCACCCGCAGGCATCCTCCTGTGCCTCATCCCTGGTGTCTAGTGGGCTCTAGTAAGCTTCACTTGACCCGTGTGCCGCTTTCCGCCGTCCTGTAAGTGTTTTTCTATATTTTCAGCGCCTTGCCTCCTTGCGCTTCTGCCCCCGTCGTGCCCCTTCTGATTGTGCCACTTTTTGCCGTCCTGTAAGTGCTTTTCTATTGTTTTTTCAAGCGCCTTGCCTCCTGCGCATCTGCCCCCGTTGTGCCCCTCTGATTGCTGTACCCCGATTGTATTTTGTGCCATTAGTGTATTTTTGTGACTGTTTTTCAAATTGTGCCCGACTTTTTTGTGCCTTGTTTTTCTTGTTTTCGCCCCTTGGGCGCTCCCCCTTGCAGTTCTCTCCCTGCCGCTGCCTCCCTGCGGCCCGCCCCCCTCGCGCCCCCATTCGCCGCTCCCTCCCGCCTCCCGCCTCCCAGCTGCTCCTCCCTCCCCCCTCCCTTCTTAATGGCTGGCGCTGCGTGTCGCGAGTGAGCGACCTCTGACCTGCCTTAGGTCTAGAGCTCGCCCCCCACGTCCGCAGCACCAACCTGCTGTCTCCTGCCTCTGACCCCCGCCCACGCTGCTGCTAGCGTGTTCGAGGCCCTCCTCCACCTGCAGGCATCCTCCTGCGCCTCATCCCTGGTGTCTAGTGGGCTCTAGTAAGCTTCACTTGACCCGTGTGCCGCTTTCCGCCGTCCTGTAAGTGTTTTTCTATATTTTCAGCGCCTTGCCTCCTTGCGCTTCTGCCCCCGTCGTGCCCCTTCTGATTGTGCCACTTTTCGCCGTCCTGTAAGTGCTTTTCTATTGTTTTTTCAAGCTCCTTGCCTCCTGCGCATCTGCCCCCGTTGTGCCCCTCTGATTGCTATACCCCGATTTTATTTTGTGCCATTAGTGTATTTTTGTGACTGTTTTTCAAATTGTGCCCGACTTTTTTGTGCCTTGTTTTTCTTGTGTTCGCCCCTTGGGCGCTCCCCCTTGCAGTTTTCTCCCTGCCGCTGCCTCCCTGCGGCCCGCCCCCCTCGCGCCCCCATTCGCCGCTCCCTCCCGCCTCCCAGCTGCTCCTCCCTCCTTTCTTAATGGCTGGCGCCGCTGACGTGCCAGAGGCACGCCAGAGGCAAGCCCGTCTGCGCCCGTCCACGCCTGGACCGCGCCCAGCACCACCCCCCCTGGTCCTCGCGCACCCCGTGCCTTCGTTACTCGGCCAGCGAACTCCTCGCCTTCAACCCTGGCCCCTCCACAGAGTGCTTCCAGGCCAGCCCAAAGCACACCAAAGGACCTTTTTCCTGCCGCACCTGCAACTTCACCTGCAACAGAACAACGAAGCCACCAACACAAACCACCTGCACTGCATCCTCCTCAACACACGCTCCGCACGAAAGCACGCCATCGAACTCTGGGACCTGCTCGACAGCACCGCCCCGGACGTAGCCTTCCTGACCGAAACCTGGTGGAACGACTCCTCGGCCCCTGACATCGCCATCGCCATCCCTGACGGCTAGAAGATCACCAGAAGAGATCGCACCAACGGAATCGGCGGAGGAATATCCATCGCCCACAAAGCTACCCTCAAGATCCATACCCACACGGACGACACCCTCAAAACAGCCGAACACCTCCACTTCCAGATTCACATGGACCCCAACACTACCCTCAGAGGAACCCTCATATACCGTCCTCCAGGACCAAGAGCCCTCTTCAGAGACACCGTCTCCGACCTCGCAAGCACCCACGCCCTCGCCTCTTCAGACTACATCCTCCTGGGAGACCTAAACTTCCACCTGGAGAGCAACAATGACGTCAACACCGCATCACTGACCACCAACCTCTCCAACCTCGGACTCCGTCAACTGGTCAACACTCCCACCCACATCGCCGGCCACACCCTTGACCCACTCTTCACTTCAAGCAACCACATCTCTTTCAGCCACACCTCCGAACTCCACTGGACCGACCATCACTGCGTCCATTTCTCCTTCAAGAAAAACACCGAACACCACCGCACCCCTCTGCCGCCTCACCGCCGCTGGGGAAAAGTCACCGAAGACCAACTCACCAACACCCTCGCCAAAAACCCACCACCCGACCCCACCGACCCGGACTCCGCCGCCATCAACCTCCAACAATGGATCCTCAACTGCGCCAACATCCTAGCCCCACTCAAGAGACCCACCGCCAACCAAGAAAAGAAAAAACCAGCCTGGTTCACAGACGAACTAACCACCTCCAAACGCTCCTGCCAGAAACTCAAGAAAAAATGGATCCTCGAGCGCACACCCGAGAACCTTGCTACCCTCAAGGAAGCCAACCGTAAACACCACCAACTGATCCGACTCGCCAAGCGCTCCCACTTCACAGAACGCCTTAACAACAACGCTCACGACTGCAAGGAACTCTTCAGCATCGTGAAGGAACTCTCCAACCCCAACGCCAACGTCAACGACATCCCTCCATCCCAGAAACTCTGCGACGATCTCTCCACCTTCTTCTACCAGAAAATCGCAGCCATCCACGACAGCTTCAACACCTCACCTCCGCCAGACCCCACCCCCAACAACTCCTCCCACGCCGACCACATCACCACCTGGACCCAAGTAGACGACGCCAAAACCCTAAAAACCATGAACTCCATCCACTCAGGATCTCCCTCTGACCCCTGCCCACATCACGTTTTCAACAAAGCCGACGTCGCCATCGCCCCCATACTCCGCAAGATCATCAACCTTTCCTTCAACACCGCTACCTTCCCGGACAGCTGGAAGCACGCAGAAATCCAACCTCTCCTCAAGAAATCTAAGGCTGACCTCAACGATCTCAAAAACTTCCGACCAATCTCCCTCCTCCCTTTCACAGCGAAAGTCATCGAGAAGATCGTCAACACACAGCTCGCCCACTACCTTGAAGACATCTCCATCCTAGACCCCTCCCAATCCGGGTTCAGACGAAACCACAGCACAGAGACTGCACTCCTCGCCGCCACAGATGACATCAGACTACAAATGGACAACAGCGAAACCTCAGCCCTGATCCTCTTAGACCTATCAGCCGCCTTCGATACAGTCTGCCACTGCACCCTACTAACCCGTCTACACGAAGCCGGCATCCAAGACAAAGCCCTCAACTGGATCTCCTCCTTTCTCTCCGGCAGAACCCAGAGGGTCCGACTCTCACCTTTCCACTCCAAAGCCACCAACCTCATCGGCGGCGTCCCCCAAGGCTCCTCACTAAGCCCAACGCTATTCAACGTCTACATGGCCCCCCTCGCACAACTGGCCCGCCAGCACAACCTCAGCATCCTCTCCTACGCCGACGACACCCAGCTCGTCCTCTCCCTGACCAAAGATCCTCACACCGCCAAAGCCAACCTTCACGAGGGACTGAAATCCATCGCCGAATGGATGAGCAACAGCCGCCTAAAACTTAACTCCGACAAGACGGAAGTCCTCATCCTCGGGCGCACCCCCTCAGCCTGGAACGACTTGTGGTGGCCCACCGCCCTGGGCCCTCCACCCACCCCAGCCAACCACGCACGAAATCTCGGCTTCATCCTCGACTCCGCCCTCACCATGTCCAAACAGGTCAACGCAGTCTCATCCTCCTGTTTTAACACCCTCCGTATGCTCCGCAGGATCTTCAAGTGGATTCCAACAGGAACCAGAAAGACGGTAACCCAAGCCCTCGTCAGTAGCAGACTCGACTACGGCAACGCACTCTACACAGGCATCCCAACAAAAGACATCAAACGACCCCAACGCATCCAGAACGCATCCGCCCGCCTGATCCTCAACATACCCCGCCGATGTCACATCTCCCCTCACCTGAGGGACCTCCACTGGCTCCCCGTGGACAAGAGGATCACCTTTAAACTCCTCACCCACGCACACAAGGCTCTACACGACACCGGACCCACCTACCTGAACACCAGACTCAACTTCTACGTTCCCTCACGTCAACTACGCTCTGCCAACCTTGCCCTCGCCATCGTCCCCCGAATCCAGCGCAAGACCTCTGGCGGCAGATCCTTCTCCTGCCTCGCCGCCAAGACCTGGAACGCACTCCCAACATCACTACGCCAGACCCAGGACCTCCTCACCTTCAGGAGACTCCTCAAGACATGGCTCTTCGAACGATAGCAGCACCCCCCCCCCCCAGCGCCTCGAAACCCTAACGGGTACATAGCGCGCTTTATAAATTATTGATTGATTGATTGATTGAAAGATTAGGACTTCCATCTTGTCAGAATTGAGTTTGAGGCAACTGCTCTTCATCCATTCGGCGATAGCCTTCATTCCTTCGTGGAGGTAGGTCTTGGCGGAGTCCTTCGTGAGGGAAAGGATCAGCTGGGTGTCGTCGGCGTATGAGATGATGTTGAGGTTGTGGGATCATCGGGCGATGTTAGCGAGCGGGGTCATGTAGACGTTGAAGAGGGTCTGGCTGAAGGGCGAACCCTGCGGCATGCCGCAGATGATTTCGGTGGCCTCTGAGTGGAATGGGGGAGGCAGACTCTCTGGGTTCTGACGGTGGGAAAGGAGGTGACCCAGTCCAGGGCTCTGACGCGGATTCCAGCATTGCTGAGGCATGAGCGTAGTGTGTGGTGGCAGACGGTGTCGAACTCTGCTGAGAGGTCCAGGAGGATGAGGGCCGTGGTTTCGCCGCGGTCCAGTATGGTTCTGATGTCATCAGTGGCGGCGGTGAGGGTGGTTTCGGTCCTGTGGTTGCTGCGGAATCCGGATTGGAAAGGGTCCAGTGTGTGGTTCTCCTCTAGGAAGCGGGTTAGTTGTCTGTTGACAGCTTTCTCGATGACTTTTGCCGGGAAGGGGGGCAGGGAGATAGGCCGGAAGTTCTTGAGATCCTTTGGGTAAATTTTTATCCATTTGAGCTAAAAAAACACTTGTTTAGTTAACATTTGCAAATTATGCAACAAATTGTGGATTATGTGGCAAATCCATAATAATGCAGAACACGCTGCAAGAGCAGAATCGCATAACTGCAGTGGCCATAGCTCTATCAGTTTGTGTGATTCATATATCCATGACCACTGGAAAAAATGAGACTGCCACAACAGTGTTTTCTATCTAATCATGAATTTCTCACATTCACCACTTAATTTAAGAGGTGAATGATTTGAAGATTTCAATAAGAAAAATGTTTCTAGCTCAAGCTACTCAAAAGTTAATATAATTTGGGCTTATTGGATGCAAAGCAACACCAAGCATTTTTCCATCTATCACTGTAATAAGGCATTCAACGCGGTGGCATCGGATCTTGAAAACATTATGTTACACGGCAAAACAGTGACAAAATAAAACGACAGAATGTGCTGCATAATTCACCTTTTCTAAGCCAGCTCGCTGCATAATTTAGACCTCTATTCCTGCCCAGTTCCCGTTGCCCGTCCTATATCCTTTAGTAAGATGCAAATGTTTATCGTGAATATTCATTGTGACTTCCCAGAAACTCTTCGTGCAATCCCAAACTGCTCTTGCACACACTCCTGCCTTGTCAGATCATCATCTTCCCTTGCAGAGGTCCTGAAAGGTCAAACTGCGCTTCTTCTCTTCTTTTGCATACTTTTTCCTAAAGTTATTAAACTAACTAGAATTACCAGCTATAAAATGTTTAACACATGCCTTGTTTTAATCAAGCTCGCTCTGGGAAAGAGAAGTGCTGAAACAGCCGGTCTCTTTCCAGCGCACGAAGCAGTTCTTGGCCTGGGCTTTTGCGCTCATTGTTTGCTGATGATTTAAGTGGAGAGCAATAAATGTAAATCAACACCGCCTTGATTGCAGTAATTGTCTTCACAGCGCAGTACACGAAGCGCCCATTCTCACGCACGTGCTGCGGTATACAATGCACCCCGCTTAATATGTGCCGGTGGTTGCAGGTGGTGGGCGCTGGCGCTCCTTTTTTGAGGACTCAGACTTACTTTAATCATCAGAGTGTGGCCCAGGGAGAAAGGCAGATAGAAGAGGAAGGGAGGAAAATAGTGAAAATGCGAGGCAAGATGAAAAAGAATCTGCACGAGTAAGATAAAGAGCCATCAAGAATATGATGGAGGGCGAAAGATGCAGAAACATGAGGTCTAGGTTCGGAATATAATTGGTGGTACCCTAGGCAAGTGATCCAATGTTTTATTGTAGGCAAATCTCCCTGTAAAATGCATGCAGTTTTAAACATTTTAAGATTGCACAATGCTGACAGCTACCTTTATTCACACACTGCCCCCTCATACAACCGCCTCTGCCCCTCCAACGCCTTTTCTGTTCACACACTGCAGTCTCTGTTCACTTCCACTTCTGCTCACACACACAACCCTCTGTTCACATACTGGCACCTGTGTTCACACATTAGCTCCATTGCGCACTCCCACACCTGTTCCATCACTGACCCGCTGGTCACACACTCTTAAAGCTGCTCAGACATTACGCACGTTGGCCGATATTTATACTTTTTGACTCACAACTGCGCCAACACAGTTTTGCGTCAACAATTATCGCACCGGCTTGTGTCATTCCAGAGCACCAGCTGGGCGCCAAATTTATGGAATGCCGCAAGCCGGCGCAAAGGGTGGGTTAGCGTAAAAAAAAATGATGTTAGCAGGGTGGGGGTGGCGGTGTGGGAGAAGCAGATTTTGCACCAAAAAAATGCCCCTAACCAGCCTAGCATCATTTTCTGATGCACAACCCTCCATACCACATAACTCCTGTCTTATAAAAGACAGGAGTCATGCCCACCACCCCAATGGCCAGCACAGGGGACCAGTGTCCCCTGGGCATAGCCAAGTTGGGCCCCCGATGTCAGTTTAATAAAAAAAAAAATACTTACCTATACTTATCCTACTTACCTGGGTTGGAGGCCCCCATCTACCGGTGCCCCTCTGGTGTGGGTGGGGGTGTTCCTGGGGCTTGAGGAGGGCACCTGTGGACCCATTCCATGGTGTTCAACCAGGGAAATGGGTCCAAAGGTCCCCTAACGCCTGGTCCGTCCCAGGCATTAAATAATGGTGCAAAGCAAGTTTTGCACCATTATTTAGCCCCTCCTCCCACCCATGCGTCATTTTAGCACGGGGGATAAATATAGGTCTAACATCAAAATATAAATATGGAGTTAGTTTTGCGCTGAATTTGCGTTAAAAAATTACGCAAAAATTCAGCCCAAATGGAGTATAAATATACCCCTTTGTTCACACACATTCTCACGTTTGCTCACACACTCCATCTGCTCAAACGATGACCTTTATGCCGATTTAAAATGCAGTTTGTAGCTTTGATGTGAATTTTAAAAATCAGGTTTTGTGGCAAAGAAAGTGAGGACCGGCGGACCAGATGAGCAACCCCATGCTGTTCATTGCTTTGCAGTTGACATTTGTCAAGATGCTACTACGGCTGCTGAAGAAAGGGAACATAGAACAGACATTAGTAACAACTACTTCTAAGGAAATTTTCAGAAATTTCATACACACAAAAAGGGAATTTTCTAAATTTGTATTGATAAAATAAACATCTGTTTATTCACAAGTTTGAACAAGTTGAAATGTAATAACATTTGCCAACTTTACATGTACTTTATGATGATTTTTTCTGACAGTTTGCATTAACTCAAAATAAAGTACAAAATATAATCACAAGCTATAAAAAATGAGGCCTAATGTTTCAACTTTTCTCTACCTAGCGCGCCATTTCTTTTGCAGTTCTTACATAGTTCCTTCTCTCTCCATTGTGCAGATGTGTGTGGATGTGTGTGTGGAGGGCACGTGCTGTTCTGCTACAGGCATGCCACTGAAACTTGAGTCCTTCTCACTCAGCATGCTCTGCATGTTTACACTGCTGATGTGGGCAGTTTGCATAACATTTAAGGAACTTGTGACCTGCCCTAACCCTCTTGCTAGATCACTGCTGAAGTGACCCATTTCCTCTTAGATCCTTACAGCTCCTCAGGACAACACTCTAGGGACAGTTGCAAGCTGGTCTACAGGCCTCCCAAAGTGCTCAAGCCGACTTAGAAGATGTCTCTGCCTACATCAGTGGGTCAGAGATTCCTCCTTCAGAGAGATGCCGAAGATGGTATCAGCCTCAGTCAGTTCTTGCATCTGTGCTCATGCCTTGCTGCTCCTCGTGTAATGAAGCAAGTCCCTCCTTCATTGCCTCACCTACACTTAGAAAAGGTTTACCATAATCTTGAGTTCTGTAAAAAAAAAATTACTGAGTAGCTAACACTGAACTCTGTAGCACTAATCTGAATGTGTGTGGATCTTGGTACCTGGCCTCCTTTCCCCTCCACCCTTCCTAAGCATAATGGTATTCTCCCTTTGTCTTCTCATTTGGATTACATACTGACAGTCGCGGCTGGCGGCGGGGTAAAGTGGAGGGTGAACAAAACAAACAACAAAAAATAAATAAACTTAGATGAATCCCTGCTGCATCCGCATTGCTGTTCTTCTGGCTCCACCTGGCACAAGTTCACAGACTGCCCTGCAGTGATTCCTAATGCTGCTCTCATGCTGCTGGTAGCATGAGAGTAGCACCAGAATTGGCCTGAGCGCCCTTTTTGCTCTCCCAGACAGATTGGGAGCCTGTGCCTTCTGTTTCCAACCCGGCAACCCAGCTCAGGTTGGAGAGAGCTCAGTGCGCATGTGGGTTTAGCCACTCGAGACCACTCCTCCTCCTCCCTGCCTGTCATCCTCCATGGCCCCCCCAGAAAAAGAATACGATAATAAACATTGTTTATTATTGTTTTATTTTTAAAGTTTTGAAGCTGCTGCTGCTGGCAGGAGGTCAACGCTTGTCTCCCATAGTGGAGGAGCTGCCGCTACATATTGCAGATGTGATGCAACGGATGATGGACATCTTGCAGGTAGATAATGTTGTGCTACCTGCTTTTCACTAGGCTTCTGTACAACGTCTTTGTGAGGGTTGATGGTCATTCTCCATGTAGTATTGTTTCAGGTTGCACTGTGCTGGTATCACCCATCCCAGTTCTCTCTCCCACAAAACCCTCTGCTCTTCTTCTGGTGATCTCTGTGGGAAATAACATTATGTGGCGTCTAAAGCCAGGACCTAAATAGTTTTCCTAACTACTGTTGTGAATGCATGAGGAAAGTCAGGGGCGTTGCTTAGTCATTGAGATCCAGGGGTATGAATCTCAAATTTCCAACTAGAAAAGCAGTGGGATGCAAGGTGAATGGGTGAAGTGAGCAAGGTTTGGGATGGACTGTTCCCATGAAGAACAGGTTCAGTAATGATTTGCATTAGGTAGGCCTCTGGGGCTGACAAGTACTCCATTACATTCCTCAAGGTCTGCCCAATGGATTTTGAGTCGGTCACACTGCAAGTTTCACACCAATGGAGTAAAAAACCTTAAAAAAAACTTTCTCTCATGGCCCAACGAAGTTGGCATTGTCTGAGGTAAGTCATCCTACCATCCACACTATTTAGAGTAGCTGGTGGGATAACTTTTTTAAATGTCCATCACTGCCAGGTATGTCCTGGTGGTGATGTGGTGAGGGACAGTAAAAAAAGAAAATGACCCCCCAGACCATTGGGTGAAAGCTCCCATGGTGTGGGGTGGGAGTCATTTTTTTTTTTTTTTTTTTTAAACTCACACTTTGTGTATTTGTTTTTGAAAAGTAACAAAGCTGTAAAAAAAAGTTTGATGACCAGCCATTATGCTTCACGGAACTGTCCATCAAACTATTTCTACATTGACAGGAGCTGCCGTGACGGTGGCACCAGCCAATTCACAGAGATGCCTGCAAGAGTGGGGCACATCTCGAGATTTGGCAGGCAAAGTAATGTCAGGGTGGCAGACGTAAAGTCTTCTGCCACCCTGTCTGCTTTTACTCTGTCTGCCAAACCATAAATCAGTCCCTTTGACTAAATATGTAAAGTGGGAGAAAAAGACTGGATAGGAATGCTATTACAGGACAATGACAGTGGTTAGACTATTTGCAAGCATTTGTCCCATCACCTTTTGGAAGTTTATTTATAGTAGTGTGCCTGGATAACTGAGACTGGTTTAATTTTCCAAGCCTACTACTGCCAATGTTTGAAATTATAAAAAGTAGTATATTTGCATCCATTCAGGGAGTACTTCTATGGGTGCAGATTTTCTAATTGTTTAGTAAACCAATCACTATATATATTCAAGTTCCTGATTAAAAAAATAACAAGTTAAAACCTCTTAGTGAAATCAGGATCATGAGAAAAACCAACAGAGTCTTACCAGCTCTGTCTGTGGGCCCCCAGGCCCAAGTACCAGGCTAAGAATGCAAATGTTTGAGGGATGTTAGACCCCAAAAACCCTTCCATCAGAATCTACACCCCTGTAGAAAGGATAGATTTTAAAGCTTTAAAAATTGTTCATAGAGAAGAAATATTACAAATAAT
Organism: Pleurodeles waltl; assembly: GCF_031143425.1. Classification (NCBI taxonomy): domain Eukaryota; kingdom Metazoa; phylum Chordata; class Amphibia; order Caudata; family Salamandridae; genus Pleurodeles; species Pleurodeles waltl. The sequence goes on from NC_090449.1 coordinate 605,176,712, forward strand.
AGGTTGGCCCAATATTGGGAGAAAGAATTAGGGGATCCGCTTTCTGATGCAGACTGAGTGCAAGCTCTAGAACTGGTCTGCACTGTATCATTCAATAATAGGTTTAAACTCCTACATTTCAACTACCTATGTCACACCATATATGTTGAATAAGATGGACTCTGCCAGGGGGGCCAGGTGCCAGTGATGTGGAAAAAAGGGGGCTACGTTCTTGCACCTGGCATGGGCAAGCATTGATGTTCAGGCTTTTCTGGAGGGAGATTATCCCCAAAATCATAGCTGCCACAGAGCTAAAATTCAAACTGTCCTCCATGGCCTGTGTGTTGGGAATGGTACACAGGTTCAAGGGGGGGGGGAAGATCCCTTACAAACTGACCAAGCTGACCCTGCTGCTCGCTAGGAGAAGGGAAGCCAGTTGTTGGATGGGAACCAGGAGACCACAATTAGAACATTGGCTAACAGACTTGATAGAGTGGGGGGGTGGCAGAGGAACATCGTATGCATTTAGTGTGCACAGATGACGGTGCAGCTGCCGAAATCTTGGCCTGGGGTCTGCTACTTGAATGATTCACAGAGGGAGACAACTCTAACTCAGAGTCCCTTGCAGATGGGGAGGTGTGAGAACTGCACATGCTGTTATTTGTCTCATATTGGCAATGACCAAATGAGTATTGGACTGATATGATCCTCCAGGATCAATGTGTTAGCCTGGCAATTTGGTTTATGGAATTATTGTTAAATAATATCTACATTCGATGTGTTTTGGAAGAACAAATTGACATGACTGTTGTAATTTACTCCTGAGATCTCAGAACTCTTAATCCCTCACCCCCAATATGTAACATAAACCCATACCATGGCACAGTATATTTGTTTCACATTTTGTTTTACATTTCAGTACTATGAGTAAAAATCTAAAAAAAAAGTTTAAAAAAAAGATTGGGCCAATATTGGATTTTTATATTAGTATATACCACAATTCCAATAATGCACCTGTAATATTCTTTAACATGTGTATCATTGATCTATGATGTCCAGACGTTCGATATGGGGCGCTTGGACGGCAATGGTTGCAGAGACGTGGGCTAGAGGCAGATGCCTCAACTGAGTTGCCCGTTTTCTTGGAGATGATATTTTGAAATAAAGAAAATTCCTACTCACCTTTACTCATTAATATTGGTGACAAGGAGAACAAGCGATTTTTGTCTCACACTGAGGGGCTTTCTTCATACCCCGGTGCTGTGTGTGAGAAAGAGTCTGCAGTTTGACTGTTGATGCGAGGAGTAGGAGGAAGCTGCTGATTCTATGTCAGGACCGGAGATGGGGATTATGCAGATCTTTCTTCACTTTTTATTTAACAGCAAGTTCAAAGTTCATAAGAAAAACACACAATAAACTACAAGTCCCACAGGTCTGTTCCTATAGCAACCAATGTCCAATTAGTTGTCGTTCCGACCAAGTGTATATAGGTCCTCATCAACGTCATTCTCCCTCGACTTCACTGCGGAAGGGTACACCGATTTCTCAAGTGGCTGCTGCCTCAGATCCTATGGAGAAACAGTAATGATTAATCCATGCATAACCACAGTCAATCACCAAATCATACCTGAAATAGCATGCTTGAAATGCATTACACACCAGTCATATTAGACCATAGATTAGAGAAAACAAAGGAAGTAAAACCATTCAAAACAATGTCACGTGTAATATATATACGCCACCTCAGTACGAGCTCCAAAAGACCTCCGGGTGGGAAAACACATATCCAGTGTAGGGTGGGATAATCCTCGCCTCCGTGTCCTTAATAGAATTGAAACTTTCCTTCATGATAGCTAGGAAATTTCTCATTCTATGTCAGGACCGGAGGCGAGGATTATGCAAGTTCAAAGCTTACTCACCACCAAAGAAGCTGCTTCATGTATAGGCTTAAAATAGAACTTTTTAAAGGTAGATTCTGAAGACCAATCCGCTGCATTCATGATGTCTTCCAACCTGCCACCCACTTGGATGGCTTTGGAGGCCATGGCACCTCGAGCGGAAAGTGCCCCGAAAAAACGTACATTGATACCTGCTTCCGCCAAGATCCATCTGATCCACCTGGCTATCGAAGGGGAGGAAACCGCCTTAAAAGGTTTCTTCAAGGAAATTAACAGTTGACATTCCCCAGGAGGCCGAAGCTCGACTGTCACTTCCTCATAAACTTTTAAGCATCTTACCACGCATAATTTAGGGACGTGAGGAAACGCAGGATAAGATACCAACCTGGTATTACTTTTGGTCCTCCTAGAAACAGTGAAAGTTACTCCTTCCGGGAGAACACTCCATCCAAAACATCTAGGGGCATATTTATACTCCGTTTGCGCCGAATTTGCGTCGTTTTTTTCGACGCAAATTCGACGCAAAACTAACTCCATATTTATACTTTGGCGTTAGACGCGTCTAGCGCCAAAGTTCATGGAGTTAGTGTCATTTTTTGGCGTGAACACCTTCCTTGCGTTAATGAGATGCAAGGTAGGCGTTCCCGTCTTAAAAAATGACTCCCAGGCATGTGCGTGGTATTTATACTCCCGGGCAAAAATGACGCCCGGGAGTGGGCGGGGCAAAAAACTCTGCATTTGCGCCTCTTTTTAACGCCTGGGTCAGGGCAGGTGTTAAGGGACCTGTGGGCTCAGAATGAGCCCAGAGGTGCCCTCCCCTGCCCCCAGGGACACCCCCTGCCACCCTTGCCCACCCCAGGAGGACACCCAAGGATAGAGGGACCCATCCCAGGGAAGAAAAGGTAAGTTGTGGTAAGTATTTTTTTAATTTTTTTTTGTGGCATAGGGGGGCCTGATTTGTGCCCCCCTACATGCCACTATGCCCAATGACCATGCCCAGGGGACATAAGTCACCTGGGCATGGCCATTGGGCAAGGGGGCATGACTCTTGTCTTTGCTAAGACAGGAGTCATGTTAATGGCGTCTGGGCGCCCAAAAAAAATGGCGCAAATCGGGTTAAGACGATTTTTTTGCCTCAGCCTGACTTGCCCCATTTTGGGACGCCCAAACGCCATTTTTCCCTACGCCGGCGCTGCCTGGTGTACGTCGTTTTTTTTCACGCACACCTGGCAGCGCCGGTCGGCTAACGCCGGCTAACGCCATTCAATAAATACGGCGCCCGCATGGCGCTTCAGAATGGCGTTAGCCGGCGCTAATTGTTTTGGCGCAAAACTGCGTTAGCGCAGTTTTGCGTCAAAAAGTATAAATATGGGCCCTAGGGCTCTGACATCCAACATCCTTTTGCACGATATAACACATAATAACATAGCCAGCTTAGCTGACAACTCCTTCCTTGAAAGATATTGATTGTCCTGCCACAAGGATTGCAGTGGCAGTCGAACATTGCAAAATTTGCAGCATGTATGGCTACAATAAGCACAAGATACAAATATTGAAATGCGTAGGGTCTATGTAACTATGTAGGAATGGGCGACCCCCTCTGTCTGTGTTGTCAGGACACCAAGCTACCAGTTCTGCATTTAACAAAGTTCTTCTGCAAGTTGTAGTCTTGGTTTGTTTTTCATTGAACCGACAACTCTGATACCAACGAATTTCATAAAAAAAAAGTGTCACTTTGTGACGCAAAAGGGACACAAACTTACAAAATATAATTGTGTTTTGTGAGTTTGTGCCGCTTTTGCGTCAAAAAGTGATGCAAATGCAGAGCAAAAAAAGTATAAATGCAGGCCATAGTGTGCTGTTTACAGTCTGCCTACAGTAAGCACTTGAAAAAATCAAGCACTTGTTTAAGCAGGGGGTCCAAAATAGGTGCGAGAGCGCTGGATTTTCAGGATAGCCACTGATATTGTAAGAGATTTTCATTTAAATTGATTGTATTTAAATATATTTATTGGGGACCCAGATCATCTAGATTTGATTTGGCCCTTTTCGATTTATGTTGGACTTCCTTTTTTTACAGCCTGTCTTTGTGTGTGTGCATGCACTAAATGCACGATTAAAACTCCCCCTATAAAGACCAAGACAGACCTATTGGCTTTGTCAATTCCTGGGTTTTATATGACAGCCTTTCCTCTCTAGTAGCCGGGCGTCTCTCCAAATCCTGGGACTTTCCAAAGATTGGAAATCAGGGTCAATTTTATCTCTACAGTTCTTTGAATCCAAACTCTAGAATGACCCCTGGGCTTAAGTATCAGCGATTAGGGTTCGAGCCTCGGTGAGGAGTCTGGCAGCCACCGCTGGTCCAGGGGCACATCTTGAGGATCGCCGGCCTCAAGTTCTCAGCAGATATTACCCTGCTGGTAGATAACGTGTTCTATTTATAGAAAAACTGGCTGGAGGAGATTATTCCTTACAGGAGCAGCTGTAAACTGCTCCACTGTATGAGTAAGATCGTCTATTTTTAGACTCCCTAGCAACAAGGATCTCTTGTAAATCATATTTGCCTGGAGACAGTGCCAGTGCATGTGGGCACACGGCACTAGGTGGAGGCATTGCACGCTGGCATACTGCAGGCGGTACATCCCGCCTCTCTGCTTCAGACTGTGCAGAGCACAAGTGGCTGTACAAATAAAATGACATCAAGCAAAGGAACATATTTGCATATTCAGAATGTATTGCGAGCAGAGCAGGTTTACTTCATATCTTCCTTTGAAATATTTGTTGTAAAATACTTGAGATGACGGAGCTGCATTATTTTCATTATTTTACTTCCATATAGTTTTATATATTTAAGATCTAATCAAAATATATAGTTATAGTCATACCGTCATAAAAGTCAGTTTGTAAACTTCACTCCTTTTCAAAGGAAGATATTTACTGCAAATGCTTCTACTCAAAATGTCAGCTCTGAGAGAGCTGTTGTCAACAGTTTAGTTTTGAATGTAAGGGTCCTTCTCACCAGTGTCCCAGTGTTCGGGACAAACCTTATTACACCCAATGAAGGTTTGTAGCTCCGAGTAAGAATTCACCGGGTGCAATAGATGGCACCCATCTAAAGGTATGTCACCAACACCCAATAATGGGGAATAACCTTTTGGGGCTAAGCATCTCACATTTGTTAAAGGGCATTGCTCCCCTGATACATTTTGGCAGGTTTGACCTGACAACATTTATCCAGGGAAAACTGTGGAAGTGCAGTATAAGCCACCAAACACGGATCAATGACACAATATTGTTTAACAAAAATATTGTGTCAAAAATATCGTCATATCGTTTCCCCTATGATTGTAAGTACAAAAAATTGAAAAAAAAATTGTTTCACACTATTATCGAACAATATCAGTTGTTTTTATAGGAGCCAGTTCAGCCTGATATATTTGGGACTTCCACTCCACCCACCCCTCAGCCACTCCACCCTCAGGTACATGTTGTGTGACTGTGCTTAAGTGAGGTATGAATGGTATTCGTTGTGATTACATTGTGTGGTGCATCAGTTGTTGCGTCTCTCCATATGTCCAAAGTAATTCCCTTCCCTCTGACCACTGGCCAGGGCCTTGCCTCAAAGAACTCATATTAGTTTCACTATTGTCTGATTTTTAGCTGCATTTTACCTTCACCTTGCTCCTTTTGGAAGATAACTACTAAACTGGCTGGCAATTGATGATCTTGTTTTAAGGTCAGCACAGGACTGAGCTGACCAATATCTGCTTGATGGTCATTTAAAAAAACTGAGCATGTTCTGAAGCCATAAGAATTGGTAGCCCAGCTGGCTAGTTAGAAAATAAATTAGCTATCCATTACCAGCGGGTCAAGAATATGTCAAAGACATCAAGGGGTTTTGTTGGGAGTCAGCTTTCCAGGCCCCTATTTTATAAGGAGTTAACAGAGTGTAAGGGGTGTGGGAGTAAGAGTTTTACAGTTTCATTCTACGTTTGTGGGTTATGTTCATTTGGTGAAAGCCTGGTGCTCAAGCCCATGTGAATCATTGCTGTACAATGTATGCTTCTGGAATACTGTTGCTTAAAGTTGTAATAATCACTTTACTACCATGATCTCCCAAACAACCCTACTAAATTCTCCCTCGTTTATCTCACCTTTAACTCATCCAAAACCCCTCCTGCTACTATGATATCCCTAACCCTTTCCACAGACTCTTCCCTCCTCCATCCCCCCCTTTACTCATCCCAAGCCTAAATCCTATTACCATAAACTCACAATTAACACTTCTGGATTCTTCCCTCCTCCACCCCTCCATTACCCCAGTCAATCCAACTAACACTCACATATCCGCGGCTCAAATTAACTCATAATAATATTAAAACTGTACTCATATTTCCCTATACTAATCCACCACTAATACCTTTTGGGTTCCAGAGTAGCATGCTACTTGCCGAAAAGCACTTTGACGCCTCATCAGGGGTAGAAAGTGCTATATAAATACTATTACAATACAATACTATGTATATATATATAAATATATATATATAAAACCTATAGCCTAGTTAAAACCATGCTTCCATAGAAAAAGCATTTTTGACTTGGCCATATCTTTGGCAACATTTTTAAAAAAAGTGTCTCATTGATTCTTGTTGCGCATGGAAAGTTCCAGGGTGATCCATCAAGCGGGGGGCAGAGAAACAGGTGGGGGGAGTGAAAAAAGTTGCGTTCCCCGTGTTATTTCCCATAGGACCTTTACATGCGTCTACAGCCCGAACCGCTGGACATAGATACACGAAGGCCTAGATTTATGAAAAGTGGCACTGCACTAGGTGAAGTGCCACTTTTCTTGCACCCCTTAGCTCCCCCCTAACACCACCATGTGTGCGCTGTATTTAAAATAGGGCACACCATGGCGGTAGTCAGGTGGACTAAGGGCATAATTGTTTACGCTAGTCCAACGCTTTGCAAGACTAGCATCAAAAATTATGATGCTAATCCTGCAAAGCACCCAGAGGCCAATTGAACACAGCGGGAGACTCTTTTTTAACACCTCCACTTGGCAGGCATTAAAAAATGCAGATACAAATGGTGCAAAGGAATCCCATTTTTACCTCCCCCTGAGTGCTAAAACACCCCCTTTGCATACATTATGCCTGGCGCAGACATAATGTGGAGTAAGTGGTTACAAAGTGGTGCAATGTAAGCATTGCACCACTTTGTAAATATGGTGCAGCCTTTTTGCCCTTCCAATGCCACATTAGCATAAAAAAATGAAATGACGCTAATGTGATGTTGGAATGGCACTAGGCCACCATAAATCTGGGCCAAAATTTGGCAGAAAGCTAGATTTCGGAACGCAGATCACGCTTTCACTTATTTGGTGTAACTCTGTTCAGTAGGTTTTGAGATATTAAAGGGAAAATAAATCTGTATATCTCTGGCCACGATGCCCTTGCGAATATCTCATGAATAATTTGGGAAATTCACAAATGTTTCATGAATACGCACGTGAAAAGAAGCGTTGCAATTGGCTGACCGCAACCTGGCTAGTAAGTTGCGACTGCCATTTTATTTCACGGGACATGTTACCCCGGGGTGAAAATCCAAATTAAAAGTGGCATAAGGGGTCAGGGGGAAGGTACCTTGTCCCCAGGGGTGTGATATAAATGTGTTTTAAGGGCATATTATAGATTTAAAATAATTTTGTGCCACCATGCGAGATATTCATAAATATTTGCTAATTTTAGCGACTTATTCGCAAATATGGCCAAATTTGAAAGAAAAAACACACTCATTCATAAACTAATTTGTTCACTCATACATGCACTCAGAGACTCATATACCCACTCACACCCAACCCAGACTCACACACCCACTTTCAGAACCACTCAAACACTCACGCACCAACTCACAGAGGCAGGACCTGTGGCCAACCTGTCATGCCCTCGGCCAAAGGACATGCGTGGTGAGGGTTGGGTGGTTATAAGAGCTGCAAGGATTGGCGGCAGTCCAGGCCTTGCAACCCATCCCAGCAGCGCACGAACAAAGGCCATGCTTTGCGGGGTTTGGAACAACGTATAGTAATGGAAATTGCGTTACGTTAAAAAAAATAGAGATTCACTGAAAAAAACAAAGGTGATGGGGGCGTGATAGTTAGGTACTGAATTTACTCATTCAAAACCATAGAAATTCAGAAGTTATAGTTAGAGTACTTTCAAGTAACTATAACTCGCACCCTAATGTAACTATAACTCGTGCCTTCGCCATGCACAGCTAATTACTCCACATATTGTAAGATTGATGAGATCTCATATGGCATCTTTGATATTATCATTGCAGCATTTGTAATAAAACTATTGCTAAGAAAACTGTGCATTGAAATGGCGCAAGTGTGGATCTCCCCTTAAAACACTTGAAATTGGGGAAAGCTTTGTTAAAACAGAAAACCTCAAAGCAAAATCAGCTCTCCCGGCACAGCAGGAGAGATGATACTAGAATATTCACTGCACTCGGGATACTTGTCCCACAGTGCTTTGAAATCATTCTTTTTCAAAACATTTTTGCTCATAACTCAGCCTGTGGTTGTCCTAGGACAATGAGACCACCACCAAAACGTTCACAACAATGTGCTCTTTCTGTCTACTAGGTTAGTGGGGACCTCAAACTAATAACCCCTCCCACCAACGAGTGTCTCTTTAATTTTTCTCAGGGCTAGAATTTTTGTTTTATAGGTGAGAATAGGTTGTGTTTTGTGAGGTGTTTTGTAATTTCATTGCTATAGATCTAGCTCTGAATATGTATATAAAATATTTTGTTCTCTAGATGCTAAATATATGGTTGCATTGCTTTACTTGCTGTCACATTTTTGTGTGGTTATGCCCTCTAGCGGCTAACTATACTTTTACATGACCATGGTCCTTACAAAAGACGTTTTCATTTTGGGGTCCTGTTCTAAGTGGCTTTTCTAAGTATTACAGTGATATCAGCATATTAAAATACTTGTGGCACGGAAACTTGTCCCATAATGCTTTGCAGGGAATTACTTTTACAAAACATTTTTGCTCAGAACTCAGCCCGTGGTGGTCCTAGGACAACAGGACAACCTTCAAAACATTCCCCACAATGTGCTCTTTCGTTCTACATCATCCCTGGGTCCCCATACTAGTTTAGTGGGGACCCCAAAATAATAACGCCTGCCACCATTCAGTGTCTGTTTATTCTTTTCCATGGCGGCAGCTTTTGTTTTACAGCTGTAAGTAGGTGGTGTTTTAAGGCTTTTCTTTGTAATGCTATTGCTGTAGGCCTTTTAGTCTTGAATATGTGTAGTTTGCTAGGCTTTTTAGGGGCTAAATGTATGGTTGCATTGCATTACTTTCTGCCATTTATTTGTGTGATTATGCCTTTTAGGGGCTATCTATACAGTTACATGACCATGCTTCTTACTGATGCTATTTTAATTGTAGGGGGGTTTCGGGGTTGTTCTAAGCATTACAGTCATATCAACTTATTAAAATATTTGTGACATGGAAACTTGTCCCATAATGATTTGCAGGGCATTACTTTTACAAAACATGTTTGCTCATAGCTCAGCCTGTGGCAGTCCTAGGGCAATGGGACTACCTTCAAAACATTGACCACAATGTGCTCTTTCTGTGTACATCATCTCTAGGTCCCCACACTATGTTAGTGGGGACTACAAAATAATAACCCTTACCACTATTTTATTTTTAATTTGAAATCTTTTTCATGGCTGGAATTTTCATTGTATCGGTGAGAGAAGTTCTGTTTTATGGGATTTGTTTGTAATATTTCACCTAGCTTTGAAAATGTGCAATGTATTATGCTCTCCAGGGGTTATATATAGAGTTATACTCCATTACTTTCTCCCATTCCGTTTTTTTGTGCTTATGCTCTCTAAGGGCTGACTGACTGCCTGGCAAAGTGACCATGTTTTTTCCAAATGCTGTTTTTATTGTGGTGTCCACCAGGGGCTGTTCTGAGCATTACAGTCAACATGCTATAGTATTTGCAGCACGAAAACTCACCCCATAATGCTTTGCTGGGCATTATTTTTACAAAACATTTTTGCTCATACCTCAGCCTGGGGTTGTCCTTGGACAATGGGACCACCTTCAAAATGCTCTTTCTGTCTGCATCATCTTTGGGTCCCAACACTAGTTTAGGGGGGACCCCAAAATAATAACCCCTCAAAACCATTCACTCTCTTTTAAGCTTTCTCATGGCTACAACTTTTATTCTACAATGGGAGACGTTTTGCTTTAAAGGCCTTGTTTGTAATATCATTGTAATAGGTCTGCTAGTTTAAAAATGTGCTCTACTGGCTAAGTATGTGGTTACACTGCATTACTTTCTTCTGTATTGTTTCATGGGGGTATTCTCTCTTGGGGCTAACAATATGGTTAAATGACCATGTTTCTTACAAATAATGTGGCAGATTTAAAAAAAGTGGCACTGCATTTTCCTTGTACCCCCTAGGCCCCACTACTGCCACCATGTGCGTGCCATATTTAAAATATGGCACACCACGGTGCAGGGTAGGGGGTAATAGCATCAGAATCTTTGACGCTATTGATGTACTGTTCAGGGTTAGCGCCAAAATATTGGCGCTAACCCTGAAAAGTACACTGAGGCCCATTATAAATAATAGTGTGCCCCCTTTAACGCCTGCTCTGAGCAGGCGTTAAAAGTGCCCAAATAAATGACGCAATTAAATCTTTGATGCTAGTTTGGTGCTTTGCAGGATTAGTGTAAAAAATGTTGATGACAATCTTGCAAAGCACATTGAGGCCCATTATAAATAATGGTGTGTCTCCTTTTAAAGCCTGCTCTGTGCAGGCATTACAAATGCTGGAAAAATGGGGCAAAGAAACCTTTTAGATTTCTTTGCACCATTTTTGGGCCTCCCTAACGGGGGGGAACACCACCTTCCATATATTATGCCAGGAACAGGCAAAATGTGATGCAAGGTGTTACCAAGTGGCGCAATGCATGCATTGCGCCACTTTGTAAATCTGGTGTGGTGATTTTGGCTTCAATGGGCCATTTTAGCATAAAAAACTATGCTAATGTGGCGCAAGGAGGCACTAGGGGCTCTTAAATATGCCCCAATATTTTTGTTATGGTGTTCTCTAGGGGCTGTTTTGAGCATTACAGTCTAATGCCAAAAGTTTATTTCTGATAAAGGTTTATATGATAATTGTATATGTTTTAATAATCTCCCTTTATTACCATTATGACCATAACTCAGGCCAACTTAACATCCTTATTACACTATGAGTACTTGAACACTCTTGATATGTTTGGGTGACACTTCCAATTTATTTCTCTTGTTACTCCTCCATGGCCCTCTTGTGTCTTTTTTGGGGAATTGTGTTAGACAGCCACCATCTCTGATGGTGTGGTGGTGAAAGAGGTATTCTCTTGGAATTAGCATGGCTGATTTAAATTAGGATGCTAAATGGCAACATTTTCATTTTTTGCTGTAGATAGAGGAAGAAGGTAAATGGAAGTGCTTTAGTTATATGCAGGGCCACTGAAATTATATGGCAGGAAAAGACAAAATTATGGGGCAGAGTTGGCAAAAGAAGTCCAGTTATGAATTTACAATGACAATAGCTCTAAATCAAGCAAAAGCAAGAGCTATTGCATTTCAAATGCTTGTTTTAAATTACACCTGGTTACCATCGACTTCAAGTTGATGGTAATTGCATCTAAGCATTACAGTCATATCAACTTATTAAAATATTTGTGACATGGAAACTTGTCCCATAATGATTTGCAGGGCATTACTTTTACAAAACATGTTTGCTCATAGCTCAGCCTGTGGCAGTCCTAGGGCAATGGGACTACCTTCAAAACATTGACCACAATGTGCTCTTTCTGTGTACATCATCTCTAGGTCCCCACACTATGTTAGATGGGGACTACAAAATAATAACCCTTACCACTATTTTTTTTTTAATTTGAAATCTTTTTCATGGCTGGAATTTTCATTGTATCGGTGAGAGAAGTTCTGTTTTATGGGATTTGTTTGTAATATTTCACCTAGCTTTGCAAATGTGCAATGTATTATGCTCTCCAGGGGTTATATATAGAGTTATACTCCATTACTTTCTCCCATTCCGTTTTTTTGTGCTTATGCTCTCTAAGGGCTGACTGACTACCTGGCAAAGTGACCATGTTTTTTCCAAATGCTGTTTTTATTGTGGTGTCCACCAGGGGCTGTTCTGAGCATTACAGTCAACATGCTATAGTATTTGCAGCACGAAAACTCACCCCATAATGCTTTGCTGGGCATTATTTTTACAAAACATTTTTGCTCATACCTCGGCCTGGGGTTGTCCTTGGACAATGGGACCACCTTCAAAATGCTCTTTCTGTCTGCATCATCTTTGGGTCCCAACACTAGTTTAGGGGGGACCCCAAAATAATAACCCCTCAAAACCATTCACTCTCTTTTAAGCTTTCTCATGGCTACAACTTTTATTCTACAATGGGAGACGTTTTGCTTTAAAGGCCTTGTTTGTAATATCATTGTAATAGGTCTGCTAGTTTAAAAATGTGCTCTACTGGCTAAGTATGTGGTTACACTGCATTACTTTCTTCTGTATTGTTTCATGGGGGTATTCTCTCTTGGGGCTAACAATATGGTTAAATGACCATGTTTCTTACAAATAATGTGGCAGATTTAAAAAAAGTGGCACTGCATTTTCCTTGTACCCCCTAGGCCCCACTACTGCCACCATGTGCGTGCCATATTTAAAATATGGCACACCACGGTGCAGGGTAGGGGGTAATAGCATCAGAATCTTTGACGCTATTGATGTACTGTTCAGGGTTAGCGCCAAAATATTGGCGCTAACCCTGAAAAGTACACTGAGGCCCATTATAAATAATAGTGTGCCCCCTTTAACGCCTGCTCTGAGCAGGCGTTAAAAGTGCCCAAATAAATGACGCAATTAAATCTTTGATGCTAGTTTGGTGCTTTGCAGGATTAGTGTAAAAAATGTTGATGACAATCTTGCAAAGCACATTGAGGCCCATTATAAATAATGGTGTGTCTCCTTTTAAAGCCTGCTCTGTGCAGGCATTACAAATGCTGGAAAAATGGGGCAAAGAAACCTTTTAGATTTCTTTGCACCATTTTTGGGCCTCCCTAACGGGGGGGAACACCACCTTCCATATATTATGCCAGGAACAGGCAAAATGTGATGCAAGGTGTTACCAAGTGGCACAATGCATGCCTTGCGCCACTTTGTAAATCTGGTGTGGTGATTTTGGCTTCAATGGGCCATTTTAGCATAAAAAACTATGCTAATGTGGCGCAAGGAGGCACTAGGGGCTCTTAAATATGCCCCAATATTTTTGTTATGGTGTTCTCTAGGGGCTGTTTTGAGCATTACAGTCTAATGCCAAAAGTTTATTTCTGATAAAGGTTTATATGATAATTGTATATGTTTTAATAATCTCCCTTTATTACCATTATGACCATAACTCAGGCCAACTTAACATCCTTATTACACTATGAGTACTTGAACACTCTTGATATGTTTGGGTGACACTTCCAATTTATTTCTCTTGTTACTCCTCCATGGCCCTCTTGTGTCTTTTTTGGGGAATTGTGTTAGACAGCCACCATCTCTGATGGTGTGGTGGTGAAAGAGGTATTCTCTTGGAATTAGCATGGCTGATTTAAATTAGGATGCTAAATGGCAACATTTTCATTTTTTGCTGTAGATAGAGGAAGAAGGTAAATGGAAGTGCTTTAGTTATATGCAGGGCCACTGAAATTATATGGCAGGAAAAGACAAAATTATGGGGCAGAGTTGGCAAAAGAAGTCCAGTTATGAATTTACAATGACAATAGCTCTAAATCAAGCAAAAGCAAGAGCTATTGCATTTCAAATGCTTGTTTTAAATTACACCTGGTTACCATCGACTTCAAGTTGATGGTAATTGCATCTCCTAAATACCCAAATCGCATTTAGGAAATGCATGGCATATCAGAATAGGAATCGCAAATAGGAAATCCCTATGTGCAATTTCTTGTTCTGGGGATCGCAAATTGCGATTTCTACAGGGTAGAAATCACAATTTGCGATTCCTTAAAGGGCTTTGTACATTAAAAAAGGCCATTTTGCATTTCTTGATGGCCTGAAGTAGTGATTCAGAACATTAAGAATTGCAAACTGGCTTTGTTCATCTGGCCCAACTTGTCTAACCTAACACTGACAGAGGGATTTGGAAAGTGTAACACATGTAAGGCATGCAAACATGAGGAAAACATTACCAATATGAGAATACCTTTTAAGAAGGGCATCAGAGTGAAGACAGGTTGACTTGTAAAAGCAAGGTTATTTTATACATAGTAAGATGCCTCTGTCTGAATATTTGTGTAGGCAGTACCACTCTACGAGTACACAGACGTACTAAGAGTAATTAAGAACAGAGTTATTCATTAGTCAGACACTTTGAAAAATATCATGCAGGCAAGAAGACTTTGATAAAATATAGCTGTATAACAGAAATTGCCTGAAGATATGAGAGGAGGGGAGAGAGAGAATCAAGGAAATTGGAGTCTTTGGGGCATATTTAAGAAAAGTGGCGCTGCACCTAGCGCAGCACCACTTTTCTGGAGCCCCTTAGCACCCTCCCTAAAGCCACCAGGTGCGTGCCATATTTAAGATAAGGCACACCGCGGTGGCAGTTAGGGAACTAGCGTCAGAATTTTTGATGCTAGTTCGGCGCTTTACAGGATTAGCGTAAAAAAAGGTGTTGCTTGCCAACACTTCAACCAGTAATAATAGAATGGGGGGTCCTGTGGATACCTCCATGGCCCAGAGACCACCACCTCCCTGGGGCAATGTTGATAAAGTGTGTGGGGGGTATGCTTCCCCTGTGCCTGATGACCACCTCCCTGTGGCAACATTTAAATTTAATAGGGGGTGTTTTGCAGACCCCCCTGTGCCCTGAGGATCACCACCTCCCCAGGGCTCGAAATAAATATAAGAAGAGGGTCCATTAAGGACCCCCAGCACTGGGGACCATCACCTCCCTGGTGCAAAATTTAAAAGATGGAGGAGTGGCCTGCGCCCCCCTTCTTGCAGCCATAGATGGGCCTGAGGACTGTCACCCATCAAGTCTGGCTCATGCTACCTCCCACGGTGCCCACCCTCGAGAGGTCGCTGTTTGCTTTAAGCAGATGCAAACATAACTCTGCTTTCAGCAACCAGGAGCTGTCAAACAGCTCCCTCTTGCAGGAAGCAGAATTTTCATCTCTTTCCCTGCATACATACATGCGAGCAGGGAAAGAGATGAAAACATTATGCCTGCACCCAGGCAGCTGCTATTTAAAGCAGCACTCTGCTTGCAAGAGCAATGCCGGCTTCTGCACGAGATGGGAGCCGGTGGGACCGCTGGAGCCTTGATGCTGACCCATGGTCTGTCACTTTCTCTCTCTTTCCCTCTTCCATCCCATAATGGGATAGAAGAGGGAGAGAGAGAGATTGTTATTGCAATGGTTTCTATACAATGACTTCAAAGCGACACTCTAGAAAGATGTTTGCTTTGAATGTTATAGTTACCTTTTGATGCACAGCACAAAAGAGTCATGTCTAGCCTAAAGCTCTTATGCTGTCACTCAGTAGATTAAAGGTTCAAATCCTGGTATTGCATGGCGGTGTTTTTGTTTATTTACTTGTGTTTTAAATGTTAAACATTCCTAGTTGTTGGAAATGGCCCTTTTTGCAGGGTTATTCCCAAACTTTTTGCCTTCTTCCTCATATTTTTTTCAGGTCTGTTTTTGCTGGTTTATTGTCTCTGTGCACGTTACCACTGCTATTCAGTGCTAACGTGCAAGTGCTCCCTATAGACATTGTACTGTGGATTGGTTAATCCATGATCGGAATATTTGATTTACTGTTAAGTGCCTACTAAAGTACACTAGAGGTGCCCAGGGCCTGTACATCAAATGCTACTAGCGGGCCTGCAGCACTGGTTGTGCCACCCACATTAGTACCCCTGTAACCATGGCTCAGTCCTGCCACTGCAGTGTCTGTATGTGCAGTTTTAAACTGCCAATGTGGAGTTTACAGTCTCTGAACTCCCAATTTAAAAAGAAATCTTTTAGTGAAGTCGGTTTTTAAATTGTGTGTTTGAAAATGCCACTTTTAGAAAGTAGGCATGTTCTTGCTTAAATCATTCTGTGACTCTGCCTGCCTGTTTGTGGATTCCCCATCTGGGTCAGTTTGACAATTGGGCTGTTCACACCTCTTCTCTAGACATTGACACAAAAGGGGGTGGGTTGTAGCCTGCATATCCTGATGAGCCATCTGAGCTAGAGGGGAGGAAGGAGTGGTCGTTCACACCTGAAAGGACTGCGCCTGCCCTCACACAATGCAGCCTCCGACTCCCTTGTGTGCGTCTGGGGCCTGGCCTGGACAAGGAAGGATCTTGCAAACACCTGAGACTTTGCTTTGAAATTTGCCAACTTCAAAGGCAGAACAGGGTATAAGAAGAAGACCCAAAACCACGGACTGTTAGCATCTTTCTGGAATCAAGAGGTACCTCTGCCCAGGAAAAGAGCTGAAGGGGGAATACTGTCCCTTTGCTGTGTTGCTTTGCTGGACTGGCCTGCAGTTGCTGCTTTTGCCTGAAAAGAGTGCAAAGGGTGAACTTTACTGTGTGTCCTGCTTGAGATAGTTCTCCAAGGGCTTGGAGTAGAGCTTGCCTCCTGTTGGAAGTCTCAGGGATACCAAAGACTACAGTTTCCTTGACCTGCAGCACATGGAACTGTGCGTTTTGTGCTGTTCAAGAGGAGAAACCACGGCGCCGCACCAACAAAGCTGCTGGCCGCATGTGACCTGCCGACACCGCACGGAGTCGCATTGCCCAGCTTTGCACTGCAACCCTGGTCTCACCAACGCCGTCATAGACGACTTCACCGAGCTGCTGCTCGCGCCGCGACCTTTGGGCCCGCACTCTGGCGTGGCCTGTTAACACCGCAGTCTGGGCCTTCCCTGCTGACACCGGCGCCGCTTTCTGCACTGCGGCCTATGGACACCGCTCATGAGGAGCACGAAGCACTGTCCCACACTGCAGCTCCGGTCCACCGACGCCTGCACCGACGCCTGCACCGTCGACTACAGTTTCATCACAGGCATCCCTGCCTGCACTGTGACCTGTGGACACCTCTCGTGAGGGTCACGAAGCACCAACCCCTTCTGCACCGCTAGCTTGGGCTTACCTACGACAGCGCTTTTGCAACAACGACGCACGTGACATGTGGACGTTGCACTGCCCCGCTTCACACCACAGCCTGGTCTCATCCACGCTTCTGGATGCCATCACCGAGCCGCTGCCTGCACCGTGACCTGTGGGCACCGCACGTCGCATCGTCCCTCTTTGCACCGCAGCCCTGACGCCATCCACACCAGCGCTCCTGACTTCATCAGCCCACAGTTCGATCTACAATGTGTGTGACTTCAAGGGCCCGACAATTCCTGCACCGACTCTGAAACCGACACCTCGACGTGAGTGACGCCGCTCTCCAGAGCCGCGAGAATCATGACTCCCTACAAATCCAAGGTACTGTTTGCGGCCTTCCTGACACCGCAGCTGGCCCGCGACGCTGTGGCCGGCCTGAACTGTTGGTTTTGTTGATCACGACATCGTGATAGCCCCAGGTGTAGCTATTGACTTCAAGGAACTGTATTTCTGAGTAAATCTTGCGGGAGTTGGCCGCAGGTTTGTGTGGTCAACCTGCACTGTGCACGGCCGCAGGCATTGCTAATTACCTCACATATTGCAACACTCATGACATCTTTGATAACATCATTGATAACATCAATGTAATAGTTGCAGTAACATTTTTGAGGATAAAACTGTGTAAGTTATAGTTATAGTTACCTTAGGACACGGGTTATAGGTACTTGATATAACTCTAACAGCTGAATTTCAATGGTTTTGTATGTTTAAAATGTGAGCCTAACCATAACATACCTGTAACCTTTGTTTTTTTAAGTGGGGAAAAAAATAAATAAATATATATATATATATATATATATATGTGTATATATATATATATATATATATATATATATATATATATATATACACACCACACACACATACACATATATGGGTGTGTGTGTGTGTGTATACATACATGAAGCATAAAAAGCATTAAAAAAACAGAAAACACAAAAAAATTGTAAATATTTAGAAACAAATAAAAAATAAACAAATTCTAAACAAATTAAAATTAAAAACAAATATTAATAATAAATATATTTCACCAGCATTAGGAAATGTTTTGAGTCTAGGAATGAGACATACGGCCTCATTACGAGTTTGGCAGTCCATGGACCACCATGGTGGCGTTGGCACATCGACTGCCATCAGATTGGTTATTGGACCGCGTGTTACGAGCGCCAGGCAGCACAGATGCGGTCTCAAGATTGCACAAACAGGCCGTCGGAGCCTGTGTTTCCGCCGGACACTTTATGAGGTTGCACACCTCCAATCTGACTGTGACGGTCCAACCACCACCTTTCAGCAGGTGAAAATGGAGTCGAAGGGAGACACTCACCTGCAGGCAGCCTCACACGTCCGGTGCCGCCATGGAGCCCATCTCACATGTCCTGACGCTGCTGCTGATCATCTACGGAGCACAAAGTCCATGCCAGTGTGGGCGCAACCGAACGTAAGTACACACATCTACATGTCTTAATAACCTTAACAACCAATTGTTGCGCCGTCATCCACATCATATGGGGTCACATTAAATGCACCAAGTACACTTGTCATTGTCCCCCACTTCAGAATAAAACACAAAGGACACAAATGCACACATGCCATGGACTGGTATCACATTCAACACATACATGTATGGATGTGGCATGGAACACAAACACCACTAAAATCAAACAGCCCTGCAATGGACACACACATCACCCACACTGCAACACAATGGAAGAACAATGGGATGCACAATAGACAGAGAGACAAATATACAAAGATCACTATGCAAACAATACCTGCACAATAGGGATGGGGGCATCTGTAACACTCAAGGAAGTAGGCTGCACTGGGACACATATCACTTTTCACATGTCCCTTACACGACATTTGCACAGGAACCGGCCAGACATGTATCTTAGAGACAAAAAATACAAGACCCAAATGACATGCCTATCTGCACAATGTGGAAGTGCAAGTCAACAAAGCACACACAACACCAACTTAATGGGACATGCATCTACATGAACTAACTGCAAATTTCATCTAAGTGGCCCATACATGTGCCATACCATAACATCACCCTCAATGCCTTGCCCCATGGAGCATACCCCAGTTACCTGTTGTCATGAAATAGTAGGCCAATGCACACATCTGTTTGTCCCCATTCAGCTGTGAACTGTCTCATTCACTTGCTGGTGCTGATGCTGCAAATACAAAGAGAAATAGGGTAATCTTGTTTTCATGATCACATTTGAACAACAGCTCTGATTAGCTAGCATTACCATGATGTCAAGTAGGCCGAAACAACAAACTCCATCTAATTGACCCATACATGTGCCATACCACATGTATGCATGCCATATGAACGAACTTTCAACAGTTGTTCACTGAAAAATCAGGATCTCGGACAACTACAATTTCATGGCTGAAGTTGTGCAATCACAGTAACCATTGAACAAGCAGGATACCTCATCACTCCCAATGCCTTGCCTCATGTGGAGCATACCTCAGTTACCTGCGGTAATACAATAGTAGGCCAATGCCTACTGCGTTTCCACAAATCCCAACAAGGACATGCACACATCTATTTGTCACATACATAATGACGTAACAAAAAGAAATGATGCTCCAAAATCTTGCCATGTTGATGACAAAAGTACAATAGCCTCAAGAAGGTGTCATCGAAATACTCATGTTACACTGGAAGCAGTTCCACTATGCACATTTCACAAAGTGATATTTGTCCCAATAGAGTCATGGAGTTAGTACTAATGTTGCCCAGATAGGCAACACATGTGGCATGGAAATGAACAATGTAGTCATCATGTGCAATATGTCAGGGAGAGATGTCCCCAAAATCCACAACACAAGGAATCAACAATTCATCACAACGAATCACCACTAATGTCTGGCACCCTTTACAATGACATACTACGAGTGCATCAGTAGACAGCTTTAGTCCCTTGGATGTTGGAGAGGCCCTGAGATTTTCAAGAACTTGCTGAAGGCCCTCAACATGTTGCCCAATTGAAAACTACATTATTGTCTCCATTATGGTCACACAGACCCAGATGTCTGTCTGTGGATGAATGCTTGTACCCAAACACATGATTTCAACACAACTGCAAGACGTTCCACGATGCATGCTAGCAGTCAGGTTACAAACCTTACCCATTACACCTGTGCAGTGCACTTTGTTACATACTGCCACATCAATGGCATAGAAAAGCTCATTGTGGCTCAAAACTCTAGGCCTACCTGTCATGTCCCTCATGGCTACTGCAGCTGTACATGCCAATTGACATGTGAAGATGCATGAGGGAATGTGTCAGACAATAAACAATGGTGACACCCTCCTGTATGTGTCACAACATGTAAAGTACCCCCACTGTAAATGTCTTATACCTCACATAGGTTGCCATGCACATATATGTGAGGGAATACAGACAACATCCCATCAACACAGGTAGACCATGCATGAAATAGCAGCTTACAAATGTTTTGTGAATGAGAAAGGGACACATGCTGACATGTAGACACAAGGAATGTTGGCAGCAATGATGGCACATAAATCATGTCAATGGACATTCCGCACTTACCAAGGGAAAGTATAGATCGGTGGCTGCACCCATTGTAGAATGTATGCTCTGTCCCATGTATGATGGCCATCTACACCTTACAGACTGCAGTGGGGCACCAGCACTCGCCATATGCTGAAGACAACTAGGGGGTCATTACAACATTGGCGGTAAGAGGCGCTTACCGCCGTGCACAAGACCGCCAATACACCGCCGCGACCGCGGAATCCCACCACAGCTATTATGACCCACATCTCGGAATCCGCCGAAATTCAGACACCCACACAAGTCCGCCACAACAAAGGTCAGTGTTAAACTGGCGAAAACAAAACCTCCACCTCCACGCCAACAGAAACACGCCCATGCTATTACGACCCACGAATCCACGCAGTGGTCTTTCAGCCGCGGTATTCCATTGGCGGTACAGACCGCCGCGCTCAAAATACACACACATCTCCAAAACACCGCCACATTGGACAATTCCAAATACACACACCTGATACACATACAAACAACACTCCCACACACCCAACACAATATAAAACACACACCCACATCACCCACAAACCCCTACGACCAAAAAATAGAGACAAAGGCCAGAGAGAGAGCACAGAATAGACAACCCCACCACACAGAGGCACACAACACCCTCACCCACACAACATCCACGCACAAAACACCACACACCACTACACATCACCACACTCATCAACACATACACCACCCCACACATCACCTACACCACCCCATGTCACGCCAAAGACACCCCCGGTTTTCCGAGGAGGAGCTCAGGGTCATGGTGGAGGAAATCCTACGGGTAGAGCCACAGCTATTTGGCTCACAGGTGCAGCACACATCCATAGCCAGGAAGATGGAGCTATGGCACAGAATCGTGGACAGGGTCAACGCTGTGGGACAGCATCCAAGAAATCGGGAGGACATTAGGAAGAGGTGGAACGACCTACGGAGGAAGGTGCGTTCAGCGGTCTCCAGGAACAACATCGCGGTTCAGCGGACTGGCAGCGGACCCCCACCTCCTCCCCTACAACTAACAACATGGGAGGAGCAAGTCTTGACCATCATGCATCCAGAGGGCCTCGGAGGAGTCGGTGGAGGAATGGACACTGGTAAGTCAAATCTTAACTATCATATCCCCCACCCTACCTGCATGCTATTACACACCCCCACCCTCACACCCTCCCCTATCACTCCAACTCCTCACTAATGTTCTAATAACACAAACCACACATCCCAACACCAAGCCCTCAATGACACAACTAAGCATGGTCACCCCTCACCAAAGCATGCTCACTGCACATACCCAGAACACCCCCCCAACCATCATCACACAAGCCCCCCCACAGGAATACTTGCACTGGTGTACACAGTGAGCCTCCCATTGCACACCATGACACACACACATGCAATAATCATGCACTTATGCCCCTGCAGGATCACGAAGGACCGTCACCACACCGGAGGGTCCAGACAACTCCACTCCACCCACAGAAGAGGCCCACAGTGACGATAGCAGCTCTGCCCTACTGGATCCTGATGACCAGCCCGGACCATCGTGGGCCTCGGGACAGTCGGTTCCCCTTGCACAGGCACAGCCCAACACTGACCTTCCACCCTCTGGTAACACCAGCACAGCACCCACCCAGCGGGCCCATACCTCCCTACCCAGGACACGTCAATCAGCGGTGTGTCCACCACTACAGGGAACCCAGGATAACCCACCACCCCAACAACAACAGGGACCTGGGGGCAGTGGTAGTGGGCACACGGTCTAGGGGACGGAGGCACAGGAACACAGGGGAACTGGTAGGGCTGCTATGCGACAGGGGGCGGACAGGCCAAGGGAACCCACTCTCCACGAGGCCCTCTCCTCCATCATGGGAGCATACCACCACTCCCAGGAGACAATGGCGACGGTCCCGGACAAGTTTCAGGACACCCAGCGCCTGCAGGAGGAACAGTATTTGGGGTTCAGGGAGGAGCTCAGGACCATCAGCTCCGCCCTGGGCACCATCGTAGGGGTGCTGAAGGACATACAGCAGACCTTGAGGGACACCGTGGGACTCCAAGGGGCCCCTGACACTAGCATGGACGATGAACTGCCCACCACCTCCGCTGGCACTAGTGGACAGGACGCCCCGCCACAGGACCACCACACCAGCACCCCACCCCCTGCAGACGGACAACCACCACGCAAGCGGTCCCTGAGATCCAGGAACAGGACAGAGCAAGATGGCAAGACCCCCGCCAGGAAATGAGACCACCCTGATTGTCCTCCCACTGTCCCACTTTGTTACCCTGTCCATACTTTAACTGCCCCAGCTCCACTTCATTTGCCCATATGGCCAGTGTACCTGTGTGACCAATGGACTGGACTCTGCCATGGACATTCCTCCACCGTCCCCCATCACCATAGTACAACCCTCCTCCATTTTTGAGCACTTCAATAAACACCCTTGAACCACCAAAAAATCTGGAGTCAGTCTGTGATTTGGTAAAATGTATTATCAATGACAGTGTAAAAATGCATTTCTAGTTGTAAAGCCAACATACCTATGTCACACATCACAAGTCCTTGAAGGATGCAAGCAGATAACACACGTTGGTAACCACACCTGTGAAACCGTAATGGAAAGGTACAACTCAGTTACCAAATAATGCTATGAAATTACACACAGGATAGAGGAAGACATGTGACAGTGAATGTAATGGTAAAAAAGAAAATGTTCTCACCTGTGTGTCACTGGAAATATTGCTGTATGACTAATTCCCTGTTGTCGTTGTCTTCTTCCTCAGCTTCCTCCTCATCACTGTCCACAGGCTCCACAGGCTCCACAGCTGCCACAACACCGTCATCTGGACCATCCTCCTGCAGAAAAGGCACCTGGTGTCGCAAAGCAAGATTGTGAAGCATCGAGCAGGCGATGATGATCTGGCACACCTTCTTCGGTGAGTAGAATAGGGAACCACCTGTCATATGGAGGCACCTGAACCTGGCCTTCAGGAGGCCGGAGGTGCGTTCGATCACCCTCCTAGTCCTCCCATGGGCCTCATTGTAGCGTTCCTCTGCCCTGGTCCTGGGATTCCTCACTGGGGTCAGTAGCCAGGACAGGTTGGGGTAACCAGAGTCCCCTAATAGCCACACAGGGTGCCTCTGGAGTTGACCCATCATATAAGGGACGCTGCTATTGCGCAGGATGTATGCGTCATGCACTGAGCCAGGGAACATAGCATTTACATGGGAGATGTACTGGTCTGCCAAAAATACCATCTGTACATTCATCGAATGATAACTCTTCCGGTTCCTGTACACCTGTTCACTCCTGTGGGGGGGGGGGCCAGAGCTACATGGGTCCCATCAATAGCACCTATGATGTTGGGGATGTGTCCAAGGGCATAGAAGTCACCTTTTACTGTAGGCAAATCCTCCACCTCAGGGAAAATGATGTAGCTCCTCACGTGTTTCAGCAGGGCACCCAACACTCTGGACAACACGTTGGAAAACATAGGCTGGGACATCCCTGATGCCATGGCCACTGTTGTCTGAAAAGACCCACTTGCAAGGAAATGGAGCACTGACAGCACCTGAACGTCAGGGGGGATTCCAGTGGGATGGCGGATTGGTGACATCAGGTCAGGCTCCAACTGGGTACCAAGTTCCTGGATAGTGGCACGGTCAAACCTTTAGGTGATGATTAAATGTCACTCCTCCATTGTCAACAGGTCCACCAGCGGTCGGTACACTGGAGGATTCCGCCATCTTCTCAATTGTCCCAGCTGACGGTGCCTAGGAAGGACAACAGCGACCACATAGTCATCAAATGTCCAGGTATGTACCCACAGATACGCAGAACACGACACCAAACACAAAACCATTCCTGTATGTGTGTTGAGTGTAGGCCTAGCTATGTGTGACGCAGAAGTAAATGAAGCCATGTGGGCCCCTGAAATGGCGGCTGCCTGACCTCTAAACTGGGACAATGGTATTGTGAGGTAACTGGCGTTGCACACCGTCGCGGTAGGCGGTGGTAATGCAGCATTGGTTAACATTGGACCCTATGGGTCCCAGGAGCCAATGAACAAGTGCGCCGGCGTTGATGATACGCTCCGCCGCGGACGTCACCGCCATTTTCTATCTATTCAATCACTCAATACCTGACCTTCGACAGGAGAGGACCTACACTGCAAGTGCTGCTGTGACCTCGGTCTGGAAGCGACGATGGCTGCCTCATCTGGGGAAAGGGCCCCTGCCTTCACTGCTCAGGAGTTGGAGAAACTAGTAGACGGGGTCCTCCCCAGTACACGCTACTCTACGGTCCTCCAGACCAACAGGTAAGTACACAGGGAGCACGTTGTATGGGCTAGGCCTGGGTGGAGAGGGCTGGTTGTAAGAGGGAAGGGGGCAGAGTTCAGGGAACATGAATGCATGTGAATGCATGTGCCACATGGCAAGGGTAGGGAGGGGGGACACTTACATCGATGGTGCAGTTGGTAATGACTTCTCTTCTTCCCTTGTGCATGTCATGTAGGTCAGCGCCCACCAGAAGAAGGACATTTGGCGTGCCATCGCCAAGGAAGTCCGGACCATGGGGGCCCACCAGAGACGAGGCACCCACTGCCGGAAAAGATGGGAGGACATTCGCCGCTGTAGCAAGAAGACGGCGGAGGCTCAGCTGGGGATGGCCTCCCAACGTGGGAGGGGTGCCCGTCGCACCATGACCCCCCTGATGTTCCGGATCCTGGCGGTGGCCTACCCTGAGTTGGATGGGCGCTTGAGGACATCACAGCAGACACAAGGGGGTGAGTACACTATCATTCTGGGGACTTTGTGTGCAGTTGAGGGGTCTAGGTGTGGGAGGAGGACTGTGGGTTTCCCTAGGCCATGGCGACTTCCATAGGCTAGGCCCCTCCGTAATGCAGGCCATGTGGCACTCCAACCCACTGCAGTAGAGTGCCAAGTACAGGTATACATGCCCCTGTGGCATCCATGTGTGCAGATGTCCACCATAGCCATGTAGTCCAGATCCCAGGAATTGCATCTGTAAAGGTCAGGAGCACGGCGTAGTGCAGGGGGCTGCTGTGTCTGTATTGTCCGCCAACGGTAGCGGTATGCCATGCACTCAACCTGTCTTTCTTCTGTCGTTCCCCCCCCCCCCCTTTTTCTGCTCTCCCTGTTCTTTTGTGCATCAGCATCATCAGGCGGAGGTACAGTGGCACCGGAGCACGAGGGAGCTGCATCCCACATGGCCGTGGAGGGCCACACCACGGACTCAGAATGCATCAGTGGGACGGAGGGCGAGGGGAGCTCCCTTGGGGTGGCGGCACCATCTGTGCCCCCCACTTCTACAGGTACAGCCGCCACCTCCCCTACCAGCACCTCCCTCCCAGCAGCCCCTCAGCGTTCGCCCCGTGCCCACTCACCCAGGAGGGTGGGAATCACCTTTACCCCAGGCACCTCAGGCCCTGCCCCAGTCACCCCTGCTGCCCTCAGTGAGGAGGCCATTGACCTCCTCAGGTCACTCACTGTTGGGCAGTCTACCATTGTGCATGCCATCCAGGGTGTAGAAAGGGAGTTGCAACACGGTAATGCATTCCTGGAGGGCATTCATTCTGGTCAGGCTGCCCTTCAGCGAACCCTGCAATCTCTGGCCTCAGCACTGATGGCAGCCATTGTCCCTGTGTCTAGCCTCCCCCCTCCAACTTCCTCCACCCAGACCCAATCCCCAGTACCCCAGCCCATCCAAAGCACACCATCAGACCAGCATGCACACACCTCAACACGCAAAAGTAGCTCAGGCAAACATAGGCACCACACATCCCACAGGCACTCACACAAGCATCACCCACATACAGACACAGCAACATCCACTGCCTCCACTGTGTCCCCCTCCTCATCGTCTCCCTCCTTCCTCCCAGTGTCGTCTACACTCTCACCTGCATGCACTACATCTACAGCCACTACTTCCATCAAAAGCACTAGGACTCGCACCAGAACACCCAGCACCACACCCCGCTCACCTGCACTCACCACCCCCACTCCCATTTACACGTCCCCTGTGTCCTCTCCCAGTGTGTCTGTGACGCCCCCTCCAAAAGTACACAAACGCGGGCACCCACACACCCAACATCCATCCACCTCACGACAGCCTCCAGTACCTGCACCTGCACCCAAAACACCTAAAGTGACACCTCCTACAACCACCTCCTCTTCCTCCACTCCCAGAGCCCCTCCAGCTACCCATCCCAGTTTTCGTCAGAAACTGCTCCTCTGCAAAGTTGACCTTTTTGCCCCCACCCCCACCCCTCCAATTCATCAGTCCCGTCGTAGCGCCTCAGCCAAAAAGCCTCCTGTACCAGTGGTGCGTATTCAAGGTGTGTGGAGTGCACCGGCCACCAGGGCAGGCAGTGTGACACGGAGCCAAGGCACTGCCAGTCCACCCCCTGTAAAGGCTCTGAAGTTGGAAAGTGGCCGACGGGACCGGCTGAACACTCCTGGAGGCAAAACAACTCACAGGGGTCCCAGGGGGATTGCAGAGTCAGCTGTGACTCCTCCAAAGGTGGGGAAGGGCCAGAAGAAGTCTGCACAGCCTGCACCGTCGTCACTGGTCATGAGACCACCGCCATAGGCATTGCCCAGGAGGGCTCAAGTATCGTCACTGGTCATGAGACCACCGCCAGAGTCATTGACCAGGAGGGCCCAAGTATCGTCACTGGTTATGAGACCACCACCAGAGTCATTGCCCAGGAGGGCCCAAGTATCGTCACTGGTCAGGAGACCACCGCCATAGACATTGCCCAGGAGGGCCCCGGCAGCCACAGCCCCGCTGGGCAATGAGGGACCATCATGCCACACACCAATGCCCAGTCCAGAGACCGCCATGGCAAAGCACCGCTGAACAGGGCATGCACCGATGAACAGGGCAAGCACCGCTGAACAGGGGAAGCACCGCTGAACAGTCCAGAGACCGCCATGGCAAAGCACCGCTGAACAGGGCATGCACCGCTGAACAGGGCAAGCACCGCTGAACAGGGCAAAGACCGCCATGGCAAAGCACCGCTGAACAGGGCAAGGACCGCCATGGCAAAGCACCGCTGAACAGGGCAAGGACCGCTGAACAGTCCAGAGACCGCCATGGCAAAGCACCGCTGAACAGGGCATGCACTGCTGAACAGGGCAAGCACCGCTGAACAGGGCATGCACCGCAGAAGAAGGAAAAGACCGCCACATCAAGCATCGTTATCCCATGTGCAGCTGGGACTGTGACGGGACAGGAACTGTCACGGGGAGACTAATCCAGTCTGGGCACCAGTCCCCCTCCAGAACCAGTGGAGAGATCCATCCACTACCTCTGTCCTTCACAGGATGAAACACTCTGGGCACCAGTCCCCCTCCAGAACCAGTGGAGAGATCCATTCACTACCTCTGTCCTTCACAGTATGAAACACTCTGGGCACCAGTCCCCCTCCAGAACCAGTGGAGGCTGTTATGTACTTGTGAGACTGTGGCTTTGCACTCCCCAGGATGTTACAGTGGGCAAACCACCCACTGTGGAGACTTGAGAGACTGTGGCTTTGCACTCCCCAGGATGGTACAGTGGGCAAACCACCCACTGTAGAGACTTGAGAGGCTGTGGCTTTGCACTCCCCAGGATGGTACAGTGGGCAAACCACCCACTGTAGAGACTTGAGAGACTGTGGCTTTGCACTCCCCAGGATGTAACAGTGGGCAAACCGCCCACAGTAGAGACTTGAGAGACTGTGGCTTTGCACTCCCCAGGATACATCAATGGACATGGAGCCCCGTTGTGGATGTGGCATGGTGCTGTAATCTGGCTGAGGTGCCCCCCCCCTTCCCTTCCCCCTGAGGTGCCTGTTGTTTTTCTCTCTGATGCCCCGGCAGTGTTCTCTCCGTTTGTGGACAGGTATCTTGTGTGCGCCTCGCCCGTGCATTTTTGGCCTAGTGGTGCACGGACATTGAGATGTGCATATCTGCACTACTTCTCGTACTGTATATACCTTTGTGTGAGTTTATATATATCTGTATATAATTGACACATGTATATTGATACATTACAATGTTTGAACTGATTTTGTTTTGTCTTTGCATTCTTCTGGGGGAGTTGGGGGTTGTTACTGTGATGTTTGTAATTGCATTGGTGTGTGTGTTGTAATATGCGAGGGTGGGGGTGGGGGTGTTGCGTGTGTGTCCCCCTGACTTTTGCCTCCCCCTCCCCTATGTCGTAGGTGCAGTACTCACCGTTGTCTTCGCCGCCTCCGGCGCTGCTCTTTGTAGATGAGTAGGAAGAGAAGGGCAGGTAGGATTTGTAATTCCGGCTCCATGGTGTCCTCCTTCCTCGTGGGATGTGTTAAGGTGAGCGTTTTCCCATTGCAGAAACTGTTTCCGCCGTGTTTTTATCCACAGTGAATCCGCCCCGGAAAAGGTGGCGGATTGGCGGGTTGTGATACTATGGGCGGTACATTGTCTTCCGCCTGTCTGTTGGCGGTGACCGCCGCGCTGCTTGTCTGTACCGCCGTGGCGGTCGGAGTGTTAAAGTGGCTGTCTTTGTTGGCGGTTTCCGCCCCGGTCATAATTCCCTTTTTTTGTCCGCCGGCCTGTTGCCGGTATTACCGCACCTTTAACACCGTCCGCCAGGGTTGTAATGACCACCCTAGACTCTTGAACCCAGAAACATGGCTGAGGACAATGATCCAACACTTACTTACCTTTGGCCTGTAACATTGAGGATTAGTGGTCTGTTGCACAGAATTTACACACACTACAGCAACAAATAGTATTCGATTGATCAATGTGGTTTGTGGTTTGTACACAGTTGTGTCCTAGGTCCCTGGGCCAATAGGCAAGACACATCAGTATACAACACATGACATGTCTACACAAACAATCACTCATCTACTGTGTGACACATGCCTCATCCCTAATTGTCAGGGGGACATGTCAGGACCTAACACATTCACTTGGCAATGTGACAGGCAGGAATAAGCCTTGGACTCACCCCAGTGTCGCTGTGGTGCTGTCCTCAAATGCTCATCAAGGTCTGGGTAAACCACTGCCAGGATGTTGGCCTTTAGGGGGGTCATAGTCTGACGAGTGCCGTGCCCACATTGGGAGGACATCCCTAGCTGGACCTCAGCAATTTTCCTCCAGTGGGTGCTCCACCAGCTGTGTGCTCTCAACTTCTGCACCTTCCAGCGATGGCTCTCCATAGTGCCTTCTTTTGATAGGTGTTGACCTGCATGGATGCAAAAGACAAATCAAGAGATTATAATCACAATTTCATCACAAATGGTTAAGTCACAGACATGTCAGTAACATCAAGCTAGGACCTTGTTATTTGTCAATACTCCCTACGTGTGATACACACACAAGCCAATAGGTACAGGGACATGATTACAGATATATACGTTTCCATCTGCAGACTAACCCACTACCCTGCTCATGGCCTACAATGACTATGCAAGCTTACTGACATACGGTTGCCAATCATCTAGCAACCTGTACTGTGAAGTGAGCCACAATGAAACACTACACACATATGTGGTTTTTGAAGGGTAAACTCCTTTGGCATGAATGAACCCACATATTCACACTCTGTGAGAATGACTCACTGCATGCAGTCCCTACAGGCAACTGCCAGAATACAAACCCCAACATTACACATGAGTAACAAAGAAGGGTCTGGCATGGTGGGTGCAGAAAGTGTCTTGTCTGTCCATGTTGTAGACATGTGAACTAACAAATGCAGACTCATGCCACTTCAGGGGGTAGGGTTCTGTGGTATGTACCTGTACAACAGAACACTCCTTTGGACATATGTGTCCATCCTACAGAGATGGCATCCAACATTCAAAGACATGCATTGTACCGTTTCTGCTATGTGACCAAGCTACTGACTCTCAAATCATGGCCTCCCAGGAATCAAAACACTGTCTGCACTGTGGGACTGTCACTTATCCAAAATCCCTGTATAGGGAAGGTGACAACAGAGCTGTGGGAGTAAGGGACTTGTCATGAGTATAAGACACCCACTGAGAATTATGCTAAGTGCACATATAGACTAGATTAATGATTCACCCATGCGCCCATTCTTCATCTAGTCAAAGGAATGAGGCATTCAGGACAGGTGTTGCCACCAGACCTCATACTGACCACATGCCAGGATCTGCTGGTGTAAAGGGAGTAGGCACAGTACCACAGTGGTATAGCCCCAGTGAGTCTCCCACAGCCTGAATTAGGTCCTATACTGGGAGACACATGTGACAGGCCCTAGTGTCTGCAGGCTGAGCAGACAGAACATACAGGACACTCCATTCCCATCACTTCCATGCATGAAAGTACATCATGTAGCCAACAGCATTTTGGCATGTGGTGTGTGTGACAACCTGAAGGGCAGAGTGACTCATGAAATGCTTTCCACACAACAGTTTAGCAAGGACTGATGTGGGGGTGAAAGATCTCTGGTACTATACATATTGCTCACATGACTATCAACCGACTCTTACAACATGCATACACAGCTCATACTGACATGCACATGAATGTTGTCTGATATTTACAACAATCAAGAGGAAAAAGATGTCAGTGGATGGAAGTAATGTCTCATTACCTAGTTGGGACCCCCAACACTTCACACAACACAGTGTGACTGCACTTCACCTATGTACTGCTCACCAATACCTGCACATTCTACATCCCTTTGATGCCACACAGACTGCAACGACAGGCACACAATAAGTCTAACTGGCACACAGGAACACATTTTAGCCTGTGAGGAAGGAAAGGATGGCGAGGTACTGAGAAAATTGTGCACATGAGTGACTTACCTGCTCCTCTGGTGAGCCATGGAGCTGGATCTCACACAACAGCCTCTCAAGCTCCTCTAGAAGACAGGGGCCCTATCATCTGCGTGACATGGCCTGACTGCTCCCAGAGGCACACAGCAGCTCAGGTCATGGAGGTTTTGCTGTCAGTAGCATCAGGAGTTAAGTGAGTGTATCTGCAGAACATGGCGGTCACGTCTGCCATGTACACAGTCGTCAGCGCCAAAGGACACAGCCATTAGCCCGCAACCGCCACTGGCAACAACATTAGCCTGTGGCTGTGTCCGCCGTGGTTGCAACCACCTACCGATGTGACAACTTCCACCAGCGGTCGTGGGTGGTTCCCAATGTCCAGTGGAGTAGGTCAGGCATCCACCAGTTTGGGGGCCTCAAATGCTGTATTGTGCTCTTGAAACTGCATCACACCTGCAAAAAAGGGTTTGATTTCGAGCTCACAAGCATCCCTCTCCTGTCTTGTCATGTAGATCCTACTACTCAAACACCATTGTAGTATGTTGCAAGGCACCAAAGGCATTTAATAGTGGGAACAGTCCACCACCGCCGACGGTCATTTTGGTGTTCGGATTAACAGTCACATTTTTAGGGGAAAATGTGTTGCACATTTCTGAGTTTGGTCCATATCCATGTTGTTGGCACATGTGCGGTAAACCATGGGGGTCACATGTGATACTTGTGTAACTTGCAGCTGTGATGTGCACTGGGGCCATGTATATCCAGTCATGAATGCTTTGTCACATGATATCCTTGACATGCATCATGCGTCCATTACTTACGTTAATGGCATTACTCCTAGTCCCACTCCCTCGCCTTCCTTTCAACCAATGAGGCTCCCTGCCTCCCCCTAAACCCCTCCCTTCCCCTTAAACCCCCCCACAACCCCACCACCTCCTGTACAAAAACAAGCCCAAGCAGCAACTCAGGCGGTCCGTACCGGGAGGGCGAGAGGGAACAGAAAGGAAGGCGAGGGAGTAGGACTAGGAGTAATGCCATTAACGTAAGTAATGGACGCATTACCTCCCGCCCCTCCCTCGCCTTCCTTTTAACCAATGAGACATAGCAAGAGAAAACAGGAGACGGACACTGAGTTGCAACAAGTTTAATCACAACCAACAACGGACACCGAATACCCACCCTCCTATTACATCATAGAGGACAAGACACAGTGACCCAACACCGACTCCAAACTGCCCAATTCCGCCAGCCTGTAATGATGAACAAAGGTCAAAGGAGAGGCCCAAGTAGCGGCCCTGCAAATTTCCACCACTGAAGCGCCCTGTAGCTCTGCTACCGTAGCAGCCATACCCCTGGTAGAAAAGCCCTGAATCCCTTGGGGCGGCACCACCCCTTTCAAAGAATAAGCCATCAAAATCAGAGAGTGAACCCACCGACTCAAGGAAGCAGTGGACGGCTTCTCCCCTTTTCGAGCCGGACCGAAATTCACAAACAGATAATCACCTTTCCGGAAAGGAGCAACCACCCGTAGATACTCCAACAAAGCCCGACGCACATCCAATGAATGTAACTGAACCTCCTCATCCGAGGAAGGCTCGGGACAAAAAGAAGGAAGGATAACCTCCTGGCGAGCATGAAAAGACAAATTCACTTTGGGAACAAATGAAGGAACCGGTATAAGCACCACCCGATCCGGAAAATCCTTCCAAAAAGGAAAAGAGCAGGCCAAGGCCCCCAACTCCCCCAAACGACGGGCTGAAGTAATGGCCACCAGAAAAAAAGTTTTCAAAGAAAGATGATGCAAGTCACAGGAACCCAGAGGTTCAAAAGGAGGAACAGTCAAAGGATCCAACACCAAAGAAAGATCCCAGAAAGGAAAGGACCGCACCGGACAAGGAAACAAGTTAAGAAGACCCTGGAAAAATCGAGGCATCAAATGACCCTCATCAGAAAGATTACACCAAGGACCCCTAAAAGCCTGAATCGCCGCCCATTGCACCCTCAGGGAAGCCACAGACAAACCCAACTGGGCTCCATCCTGTAAAAACTGCATCACCTCAAACAGAGAAGCAGACGTAGGATCTAACCTATGCTGGAAACACCAGGAAGAAAAAACCTTCTACTGCCAACCATAAGACATCAAAGTGGAACGACACCGCTAAGCCAGTAAAGTAGAACTCAAAGCTACCGGCACTCCTAAGCACGTCAAACCCTTTCGTTCAACTTCCAGGCCGTCAAGTGCAACCAGCTCAACGACCCCATCGGGAGGCAAGGAAACTCCAGAGGCAAGGGACAGGAAGGAAGAGTCCACACGTGATCTGAAGCCATCAACCGAAGCAACGGAAACCAATTCGCCCTCGGCCAATGGGGCGCGATCAAGAGAACCCTGGCCTTCAGAAGACGTACCCTTACCAGAAACACACGAAGCAACTGGAAGGGCGGGAACGCGTACAAAAGACCCTGAGGCCAAGGACACGACATCCCGTCCACCGCCCAAGCCTGAGGACAAAGAAACTATGAGCAAGAGCCACTGACTTTCGCATTCTCTGGAAAGGCAAACACATCCAACACTGGAAGACCCCACAGGTGAACGAGGTGACGAAACAGAGACAACCAGAGGGAGAAAAGCTGAGACGAAGGAATGACCCGGCTCAGAAGATCCACCCGAACATTGACCACCCCCTGAATTTAGGTGGCTCGCAGAGAAATAACCCACTGTTGAGCCCAAACAAATATTTCCCTCGCAATGCGGAACAGTGCCCGTGACCTGGTCCCCCCCTGCCGGTTCACGTGAGCCTTGGTCACCAAGTTGTCTGTCCGAATAAGAAACGCTAAACCTTTCAGGGAGTCCTGAAAATGAATCAGAGCCAGAAGCACCGCCTTCAACTCCCACCAATTCGAGGAACGTCTGGCCTCCAGAGGTGACCAAAACCCCTGGACCTAAGCCGACCCCATCCAAGCCCCCCAACTGGAGAGGCTGGCATCGGTCATTACTACCACCAGGAGAGGAGGCGACAAAGACACCCCTACACGAAGATGAGCCGGCACCAGCCACCAACCCAACTCCCGGCGCACAAACCCTGACACAGGAATCCGAGCCCGAAGAGAACTCGACCCTGGAGACCAATGAACCAGAAACCAGTTCACCAGGCAAAGAAGATGAAACCGTGCCCACGGCACTAGAAAAATCACCGACGCCAAATGACCCTGCAGACGCAACCATTGAAGGGCTCTGGGAGCTGGCTGGGACAAGATCGACCACACCTGTGACTGGAGGCACACTAACCGCTTCTCCGACACAGTCACCAGGCCCGAGAAAAACCAGATCCTGGCAAGGGACCAATTCTGACTTCCCCCAGTTGATAAAAAAAACGGGGTTTTGCAGGACCAACAGAACCCGGGCCACATGCCTCTGTAACATCACCTGAGAGGGCGCTTGGATTAGAATATCGTCCAAATAAGGATGTACAAACACCCCTTCGAAATGTAGAAGAGCCACCAGAGGGGCCAGCACCTTGGTGAAAATCCATGGAGAGGACTTGAGGCCAAATGGCAGAACACAAAACTGAAAATGGTCCTGGCCCACCGCAAAGCGTAGGAACCTCTGAGAAGACAGAGCCACTGGAACATGCAGGTAAGCATCCTGCAGATCCAGAGACCCCAGGAAATCCCCTGGACTGACCAGAGGAAAAATCGCCTGAATGGAAAGCATACAGAAATGTACAGTCTTGATCCAGGAATTAACCCCCTTTAGATTGAGGACAGGACGAAAGCCCCCTGACACCTTTGGAACCAGGAAGGAACAAAATGGAATAAGTGCCCAGACCTCTCTCCCCCACAGGAACATGAGATATGGCCCCCTTGAGAAGTAAGTACCAGACCCCTTCCAACAACGCCCGTCTCTGTGCCCCGTCCGCAGGCAGTGGAGTAGGACGCATCCCGGAATCCGGAGGTACCATGTCGAAGTCTATGGCGTAGCCATTGTTTACAATGTCCAGCACCCAGCGATCGCTGACACTCTCCTGCCAAACGGAAAGAAAGTGCCTCAGCCGTCCCCCAACCGGCCCTTTTCCAGGCCCACAATGATTGTCAGGACCCCTTCTTGAATCCTCCCTGCCCCGAAGGAGCAGACTTCTTAGGAGAAAAACGGGGCTGAAAACGACATTTCCTGAAAGAAAAAAATTTGGAATCAAGTTTGGAAGAAGACCTCGAATGCTTCCGCCAACCCCTGCCAGAAGAAGAACAACCTTTGTAAGGCAAGGTGTGTTTCCTCTCCTTAAAAGCCTTCGAAAGCATGGAAGGCAACTGATCTCCAAATAAATTGCGCCCCTCAAAAGGCAGTCTCAGGAGAGCAGATTTCTCCCCAGGATCTGCCTTCCACATCCTTAATCAGAGGGACCTACGAGCCCCAATCAAAGCTCCCGATGCCAGAGCCGAAGTAAGGACAACATCAGAAGACATGTCCGCCAGCAACCTGGCCTGTTGTTCCATAACAGCCAACAGTTCCGAACAATCTGAACCCTCCTGAACAGCAACCACCAGCTTGTCAAAATCCTGCACCAAAGATTGTGCAGAATAAGCAGAAAAAATACCCGCTCTGAGGGCCAAATTCTCCGCCGCAAATGCCCTTTTAAGACCAGAATCCACCTTACGGTCAGTGGCATCAGCAGGAACACAATCCTCCGGATTGACCGCCGTCTTGCCAATCAGAGTCGCCAAAAAGGAATCCAGTTTAACAGAGGGTGGCAGCACATCTTCCCCTTCCAGCAAGTACAGTTTCTGAAGGAACTGCGGAACCTGAGACTTGTCCACATCCTTCCACTCCCGGATCACCATATCCTTAACAGGGCCCTGAAAAGGCATGGCAAACCTCGAAGGCGTTGGATATTGAGGGAACAAGTGCTAATCAGCCCCCGTAGGTTGAAAAACAGGAAAACCTAGATTTTCCAGAACATGCGTCAGAACCTCCCACATTTCTTCCCTGGAGACATATTTCCCACCAGAAGAAGTAGAAGGAGTGTCATCATCCGATGAAGAGGACCCCTCCACAGCCCCAGAAGGCCGGGCAGCCGAAGAACGTCCAGGCCTGGATGCTCCAGCCTGCAGAGCACGAGACACAGCCGCCTCAATCATGTCCTGAACCTCTTCCCTAGACATGAGAGGCACAGGAGCCCCCACCGACCCCTGGCGACCCCCAGGAGGGGAGAGGGGAACCTCAACATCCTCCCCTAAAGAAGAGGAAGAGGAAACAATCCTGCGTCGCTTTGAAGGAACCTTTGACATTATCTCCACAAAAAATGCAGGCCAGAGGCCTCAGCACCCATTAAATAATGGAGAACGCCCCCCCCCCTAAAAAAATAAATAAATAAATCAGCAAATGAAAATGTGGCAACAATTAGCACCAAACTACTAAAAACATGGGCAGAACGCCCGGCCTACCTTCAAAAATGCTAAAAAAACACAACCGGCACATCAGCCCTTCAACGCGGGCCGAAGATCCGGAAGCACAGCCCCAGCCACTATAGAGCCTACAGACTCCGTCAGCCGACTCCAAGGACGCGTCTCCAAGGCAGCACCGCCTGCCCCCAGAAGACGCGACCGCTGGGAACTCTCCACGAGGAGCCCAAGCCGATGCCCCCCCCCCAGGCCCCGCCGTGGAGGAAGGAGAAAGGTAAGTCTAGCGTGGCTAGACAAAAAGAACAGGAGGTGGTGGGGGTTTAAGGGGAAGGGAGGGGTCTAGGGGGAAGCAGGGAGCCTCATTGGTAGAAAGGAAGGCGAGGGAGGGACGGGAGGTAATGTTTGTTGCTGTGGACATGCTGACTAATGTTAGAAATAATTTCTTGTCATACATAGGTACCCAAGGAGAGGGAGGATGTAATAAGCTCCTGTCTACCGTTCACTGCCAGACCGTCAGACCATGGAGCAAAGGCACATAATCATATTCTATCACCTGGATAGGCTAACAATACTAGACTTGTGTTGTCAGTTGGAGCCAGATCTGATGCCAGCTATTAGTTATTCAATCAGCATACCACCCATTGCACAAGTCATGTCAGTATTGCACTTCCTAGGGACAGGGTCCTTCCAACATACAGTGGCACTATCTGCTGGAATGTCACTGCCTGTGTTTAGCCTGGTGTTGAAGGATGTCCTCTCAGCAATGTTGAAACACCTTAACAGCTGTATCCAGTTTCCCTGACGTGAGAATTTAGCCCCTAATAAGGCTGACTTTTATGTATTTGCATGCATCCCACATGTGATGGGGCCATTGATGGCACACATGTTGGCTTGGTCCCATTGCAGGCCAATGAACAAGTGCATCACAACAGAAAGAACTTCCATTCCATCAACATGCAAGTTGTCTGTTTGGCGGATCTCTACATTTCACATGCATGTGCCCATTATCCAGGTTCAGTCCATGATTCCTTCATAATGCAGAACAGCACCATATCACAGCTAATGTCACAACTGTACCCAGAGAGGGCTAGCTGGTTTGTAAATCACATCTGTCCTGATTGTGTGTGTGTGCAATGTCAGGTGCTACAATCATGAAGTCAGTGACTCATTGTTGCACATATGTCCCTTTCTTTTACAGGAGACTCCACATATCCAAACCATCCTTGGTTGTTGACACCAGTAAGGAATCCAACTACACCAGCGGAAGTCTGCTTCAATGAGGCCCATGTAAGAACACGGCAGGCAGTGCAGCAGGCTTTTGGGCTCCTAAAGGGCAGATTTAGGTGCCTGGTTCAGACTTGTGGAACCCTCCTGTACTCACCCGGAAAAGTGTGCCAATTCAATATGGCATGCAGCTTGCACAACAACATCGCCCTACAGAGGAATATTACATACATCCCAGATGTGGGGTATCCTGCAGTGCCACCGAGTGGGAATCCTGGACTACTATGTGAGGATGACAGTGGTGAGTCCAGTTGCTTGCTATGTGATTTGTGTCATAGGTATATTTTCAAACTTATACTCCTTGCTCTGTCTTTGTAAAGGTAACTTCACCATGACATTCTCATGTGGGCATTTCAGAGTTGTGACATTGTCAGGTATCTGATGCTGTTCTAACATAGGAAGTGGCCATGGATTGTTCCAGGTAATGTAGGTCCCGATTTGGGATGTATGAGACGTGGGCCAGGGCAGCTTGCACAGTGCAGGGGTGGAAGGTCAGAGATGCAGATTGCTCTTGTTTTGTGTGCTGTGGTGGGCCAATAGCATCATGTGTGTCATAATGTGGGCATGAAATATGTAGTCATAGATTGCAACCAAGTCATTCACCCTTCACATTGGCTAAACACTATTCTTGTATGACCTGTATGTAGCTGTAGATGTGTTTCATCATTACAGGCCACAGTGCCTGCGCCACATCACTGACATATGTTTGTGTCATACCACCAGATTCATGTACATTGGATTAAGATGGGCCTGTGATCAGGGACTGTTGTACTGCCATCTGCCTGTATCTTGGATTATGTGATGTAGGATTACTTTGGTCTGGTATGTGAAAAGGCTCCAGCTGCAGATATCAACCACTTTAATGTTTGCTTATTCTACAGGACAATGTCTGACAAATCTCTTCCATCCATGGTCTGGAGGGAGCTCTACCAAGGGATATGTACTTTGAATCAGTATGAGTCACATAAACTTGTTTCAAAACGTCCGGAAATATGGACAGCCTATGTGCTGTACACAAAATGTTTGGTGTGACCAGACACTTGTACATATGTGTTTGTGTGTAATGG
Organism: Pleurodeles waltl; assembly: GCF_031143425.1. NCBI lineage: Eukaryota > Metazoa > Chordata > Amphibia > Caudata > Salamandridae > Pleurodeles > Pleurodeles waltl. The sequence goes on from NC_090449.1 coordinate 605,216,006, forward strand.
TTGTAGTCTTGAACAGGACACTGTGTACCTGTAACAAACCCCTTTTTGCAAAAATAAGTTCTGTCTTCATCATATGGTTCACATGGTCTTACATCTCTACATAGCAAAATGTGGAAAATTAAGCAAGCAGACAATGACTTTATGATGAGGGAATTTATTACAATGCTGGTGCAAAAAAAAATGATTTGGACAGAAAAGAAGAAAAAATAAAGTGAAGGTGTCAGTCATGTTGTATGAAATCATTGGAACAGATGCCACACATTTGGTAGTCCAAATTCCAGAGTATGCCTCCAATTAAAATTGGTATGTGGTTGACAATCAGTCAACAGAGTGAATATGTGGCACAGAAAGAAGTTGCTTAAGGAAGAGGTCAGTTGAAGGCATTGGTAGGTGTCTCGCCATCCACACCTCCTGGTTCTTTGCTGGATGCCCCCACTTTTGTAGGGAGGAATCTGCGGGCAGAGAAAGGGGTGTCTGGGGCAGGTTCTTGCACTGGCAGGGCCTCCCTTCTAGTAACTGGCATAATGTAGATGTGACTGGTGTTGACGAGCCAAAGAAAGTGGTAGAGTGGTGTTGTAGAGCCCTGATAAGGGTAGTGTTGATGTCCCTCATTACCCTTGTTACAGAGGCCATGTTGGAATTGTGGGCCTCCCACTCCTCTCACATCGCCCTATGGATGTCCCTATGTAGCTTCTTTATTTCCCGGAGTTTGGTCAAGACTTGGTCCATCACGTCTTGTGACTCCTGATAGACCCCCAAGACGGTGGCTGTTGGTGTCCTACCCAGGATCGGCGCCAGTGGCCTCACCCCGTGGCCCACAGCATCCATCCCAAGTACCCTACTCCCACTGGCTTGTGCCCTTGCCACAGGGTGCCCTCTCCCACTGGTTTCTGGACCCTCATTGTCAGAAGTGTTGCACTGCAACTCAAGATCCAGGACTGGGGGGTATGAGATGGTAGCCACAGTGCTTAGTACACAGGTTGGGGGGGCAAATGGTTGCCCGTGATGTAGAGGCAACCTGGCTGGGAGTTGTTGATGTGGGCACAGTGAGACTTAGTGGTGTTGTCTGACCAGGTTGCACAGATGGGCCAGAACTGTGTTCGACGTACAGCAGTACCCTGAGTGTTTTCTTCACTGAGGGCTTCGTCCAGGGCAGTGGTGGCAGGCGCTTCTGTGGCCTCTGTGTGGCCAGTGGCAGCACGGCCTGTTGATGTGAAAGATACAATGTTACTGGTTGTATTCTGAGATCTACCACCAACAATTTAGTGTTACATTAAGCATAGACCTTGTGCAAAGGGAATTTTCAGTTAATACTATTGTGGCAAGTACCCATGCTATTGGTTATTTTGACCTGACATTTGAGAAGCATGTCACTTCCATTTAAGTCAAGCAGCAGCTGAAATGTGCAGATCATTAGCCCTTGGGGGGATGGCCTAAGAGTGCCATCTTGCCACCAGTGCAGTCAAAACAGAGGGTATGCAAGATATGTCCTTGTCCATTTTGATGCCTAGTTGATCATGATGTAGGCAGACCCAGGAATTTGTTGTACACGTGTCTGGAGTCATCATGTGGTAAGTGTATTGTGAATGTGTCTGCTGCCAGTACCGTTCTGGTGATGCATCTTGAGGCCTTTATGATCGTAGTTTTACACGCTGGGTAAGCTGTCCTTCCTGTCCTCAATAGTTTAATAATTTCATCTTGGCTAAGCAGGTCAAGATGGAGCTAGGTAGCCAGACACATCTCTGAGTTGAGCATGATCTGTGTCTTGGTCCCTATCAGGTGACTGAACTTCAATTAAGAGTTAGCAAGCAAGGGTATTTGGACAATTGACCACTGGTCTGATGTTTGGAGTTATGAAAAAGTACTTGACAAATGTCTCCTGAGGTGTGTACCCTTAACATATTATTTGACAAACAGGTGTTTGGGGCAAGTGTCCACTGGTCTGCTGTTTGGAGTTATGAAAACAGTGCCCTCTGGGAGTTGGAGTCATGTCAGTCCCTGTACTACATACACTATACAAAGGTCATCTCCCCAGGTACACATCAATTGAGAATTCACAAATAGATGAATTTGTGCAAGTGTACACTGGTTTTGTGTTTGGAGCAGGAGACACATGGCCTATTGGGCTTAGCATTCTTGTCACTCCCTCTAATTTCTACCATCATACAAATGTTATTCTCCCAGGTGAGTAAACGTCAATTGAGAGTTAACACACAGGAGTATTTGGGCATGGAACGCTGAGCTTGTGTTTGTAGTTTGAGACACAGAGGCTCTTGGCCTTAGCAGTCATGTCACTCCCTCTACTGCATATACTTGATAGATTCCCCCCCTCCCCCCAGGTGAGTACACCTCATTTGTGATGTTACTAAGATGGGTATTTGAAGAGGTGACCACTGGACTGGTCTTTGGAGTAACAATACCAGAGCCTCCAGGAAGTTGCAGTCACATCAATCCCTGTACTACACACACTACACAAATGTTATCCTTCCAGGTGAGTCCACTTCAATTGAGAGTTCACAAATAATGGTATTTGGACAAGAGAACAATGGGCTGATGGTTGGTTTTACAGACACAGGGACTTCCTGGCCTTAGTAGTCATGTCACTCCCTCCACTTCCCACATTTGACAAATGGTGTCCTCCCAGCTAGTAAACTTAAATTGTGAGTTGCCATACAGTGGTCTTTAGACAAGTAAACACTGTTCTAGTGTTTGGAGTTGCTGGGACAATGCTTCCTCTGAGTTGCAGTCAGGTCACTTTATATAGTATACACACTTGACCAGTGTTCTTCCCCCTCCCCCAGGTAACTACACTTCAAATGAGGGTTCACTAACAGATGTATTGTAGCATGTGATCACTGTACTAGTGGTTGTAGTTACAGGAATAGTGCCTGCTGGGAGTTGAAGTCATGTCAGTGCCTGCACTACACACACACTACAAATATCATTTCCCCAGGTTACTACACTTTAATTGTGAGTTCCCAAATAGAGGTCTTTGAACTGGCGACACTGGGCTGATGAATGGAATAACGGTAGAAGTGGCGAAAGTTAAATTGTGAGCATGCATAACATCACATTTTTGTGACATTTTTTGTGTCGTGGCTTATCAGAGTCCAGTCCCCCAGGTATTCCTGTCAAGCACTCAGGAGGCAGAATGGCAAGACCTTCTCCTCCCAGGGAAGGAGATGTAACGGGGACACTGGGAGGGCCACCGCCAGTCTTTTTGGCCTGTAGCTGGTGCCTGGAGACTAGGGAACAGACCTTGTCCCTAAGGTAGTTCCACCTCTTCCTAATGTCCTCCCTTGTGCGCCGAGTGGTGCCAAAAGCATTCACTCTGTTGACAATCCTGTCCCACATTTACATTCTCCTGCTGAGAGGAGTGTGCTGGACTTGTGCTCCAAACAATTGTGGCTCCACTCTTATGATTTCATCCACCATGATGCTTAACTCATCTTCTGAAAAACATGGATTTTTGGAACATGACATGGTGGACCAAAAAAGCAAACGGGTGACAATGACTTACTATGCAGGGAAGTGCAATAGGGTTTGAATAGACAAAAGTGTGTTCAGGTGTTGTAAATGCAAAGGTTTTTGGTCTGTGAAGGGGAGTGTTTTATAATGTCCTTTGGTAGTGTGACCACTGCGGCAATGTGTGTCAGCTGTTTTATTTTCAAATTCATCCAATGTGCAGTTGTGTATTGGCTTGCTAACTAAAGAGTGCCGTGGTTTGAACCACCATTGCTTGCCCACCATGGGTGTCTGCCACAGGACAGGACTGTGTGCTTGTAATACGGCCAGTGGTTGGTCACGGTGCGGACGGTGCTGGAGGTCAGGACGCCCCGCTGTTGGCATTCTGCCTTTTTTTGTTTGTGGTCCTGCCTGTATGACTTGTCATAGGGTGGTCTGAAAGATTGGCAACATGGTGTTTTTTTTGGGACCACCCAGATGGCGGTCTGGCGGTCCGACGGCCAAACTCGTAATGGGGCCCTAAGACTATTCTCAGTCCAATTTATGCAACAGTAAAGAAAGTGCAGAGCTTCGGTGGGGTTAAATTTACTATTTCCTCTCCAGTCTGTCCAACAGTAGGGAAAGCTATGGATTTCAGAGGGATTAAATTTACTATTCCCACTCCAGTCTCTGCTTTGGAGGGGTTAAATTAAGTGTTCCTACTCCAGTCTGTGCAACAGTAGGGAAAGCAATGGGCCTTGGAGGGGTCAAATTTACTATTCCCACTCCAGTCTAAGCAATAGTAGAGAAAGTGTTGGACTTCAGAGGGGTAGGATTTGTTATTCCCATTCCAGTCTGTGCAACAGTAGGGAAGATGTTGGACTTCGGAGGGTTAAATGTACTATTCTGACACCAGTCTGTGCAACAGTAGGTGAAGCGTTGGTCTTTGGAGGGGTTGAATTTACTCTACCCACTCCAGTCTAAGCAACAGTAAGTAGACTACTTAACTACTTCACTCCAGAAACATTACATATTTGCATAACCATATTAAATGAGAAAAATACAAAACTCATAATATGAGCATCATTACTTAACATTTGATAGATAGATAGCTACATACCTAGATAGATAGATAGATAGATAGATAGATAGATAGATAGATAGATAGATAAAAAAACAGTTAACCAAGTTACCAAAAACAATGTAATAATTAATTTTCAATTTACAAATAATAGTTTTAAAATATTACTTAATTAACTTGCCACCCTTTAGTCTTACAAGCCTAACAACACAATTTACATAATTGAAATGAAATAGCTAATTACAATTAGCAATTAATTGTTAATTAATAATTACTTAACTTCCCACACGACAACCCTACAAACCGAGCAGCCCACACCTAAAATATGGCTAAAATATATCATTCTTACATGATTTAAAGAAATTAGTAATCATTTAAATATTTAATTATACATTAATGAATTTTTAAAAATATTCATTATTTAACTTCCCCCCTACACCCCTTCAAGCCTAACAACCTGGGTCTAAAATATAACTGAAATAAATCAGTATTACATATTGGGCCACATGTAGCAAATTCCGAGATTGTGACTCGGAAATTGCGAGTCTGTCCGACTCGCAATTTCAGAGTCGCAATCTCGGATGCAGAACGGTGTCTCAGACACCGTCTGAGACTCGCTATGGGTTCGCAAAGACCCACCTCATCAATATTCATGAGGGGGGTCGCATTTTGCGACCCCATAGCGAGTCCCTGCACTCACTGAAGTCAGCAGACCTCCATGTCTGTGACTGCTTTTTAAATAAAGCAGTTTTTTTTTTCATTTTGCAGCCCGTTTTCCTTAAAGGAAAATGAGTTGCAAAATGAAAAAACTTCCGAAACCATTTGGTTTCATTTTTTCAGAGTAGGCACTAGTCCATAGGACCACTGCCTGCTCTGAAAAAATATTTTTGGCGACATTCACAAAGGGGAAGGGGTCCCATGGGGACCCCTTCCCTTTTGCGAATGTGTTACCACCAGTGTGACACTGGTGGTAACTGCGAGTTGCTTTGCAACCGCATTCGCAGTCACAAAGCAATTCTGAATTGCGATGCGAGTCGCAAATGGGAAGGGAACACCCCTTCCTATTTGCGAGTTGCATTCACAAATTGCAAGTCAGTACCGACTCGCAATTTGTGAATGTGCATCGCGTTAGGCCGTTTGCATGCCGCAAACTGCGATTTTCGCAGTTTGCACCATACAAACAGCTTCCTACATCTGGCCCATTGTCCATAATTAATAATCACTCCAATGATTAATAATAGATTATAAATAATTATTCATTTATTATTTTTTATTTAAATTCCCACCTGACACCCCTCCAAACCCAGCAGCTCGCACTTAAAATGTAACTGAAATACATGATTTTACACAGTTTACATATTTAATAATCAATTAATGAATAATACATTAAAATGAATTGTTAATTATTTGTTACCTAATTAACTTCCCACTCTAAACCCCTACAAACATAGCAACCTGCAACTATATTATAAGTAAACTAAATCAGCATTGCATGTTATACAAAATGAATATCAATCACATACTTACGTAAATATTATTAATTAATTTATAATTCAATATTACTTAATACATTTCCCACCCTAGACCCATACAAACCCAACAATCCACAACACTATAAATTTAAATCACTTCAAATTACAAACCATATTTTTGAAAAAAATATATCAACATAACATTATTTAATGAACTAAAACAGATTAAAATAATTTTTAAAAAATATGCTTTACAACTATAATATAAAAACCGACATTACCAACAACAATAGTCTTAATAGTGATATTGCTTTCCTGAAAAAAAGATATTCTTTACAATGATATTTCTGCATCACAATATTTTTGTATCACAATATTTTTTTGTCCGATATTTACAACTCAATATTTTCTCAAACTACTGCCAAACATATATACCAAATATACTGGAATTATCAGGGTTGCTCATGATGAGGGTTTTAGAACTATTCACCTGGGCCTCACAAGTTCTATTAGTGTTGACAACAGTCATATTGCTGAATATGCCAACAACTCAGAGCTCCTGAGTTTCCACAGATTTATTTGTGAGCAGCTCATCCATTCCAGGTTATTTTTTTGCATTCTGGGAAGTCTTAATTCTGTAATGAGCCACTCTTGCTTTGACCTGGGAAATTTAAGAATACTGAACAACAGTCATCACTGATGTGCTAAGTGTTTCTGAAAAGGTTACATTTGTGCAGATACTTAGTAGTCCCTTTTTGATGAAGTTGTACAAGTACCTTGTTTTCATTCAACTTAATGGTAAACCAACATAAGCCTCTTGCCCCCTTCAGATCCGGATTTCTGTTACAATTAGAGCAGGGCCTCTTCAGCTCACAGTCTTAAGTCATTGCCTTTATTAGTTCTAAATCCCCCATCCACATCCTACTAATCTTTAAGGTTTGGGACTGTCTCTACCTTCCATTATGCAAGAGTTTCTGTCCCACTTAATCCGCTACTTCGATTTTCAGTGTGGAAAAAAACGGAAAAAATACCCATATTCACAAAATTGTCTTCTTCCATGTTTAACGTGTAGGACTGTTTACACTTGAGGGAGATAATATATTCAGATTCCAATCTCCTCACCTTTCATGATCACAACTTCTGGGACTGATCACCACTCTGTCAATACCAAGAACTGACAGCGTGACAGAATTTGGGTCATGCTTTTCATTCCAATGACTGGTAACAAGGTAGGTCTGGTCATTATGTCTTATGATCTCTCCTATGTTCCAGGACCTGTGTTTTTATGGGAAAGATGGTACTCCTTACAAGGTAGAGTCCACATGGTAATTTAATGTTACTGTGGCCTCTACTACGTGTGGAGTCCCATCTTTTCTCTCCCTTTTTCTGTGTGTTTTGTTCTGTGTTTTTTCCCTGCTGTTTTCCAGTTGCCTGTCGCCAACTGCAGCTAATCTATTCGGATAAAGAGTTCTTTACCTTAGTATATCAATATGATTTCAGTAGAGGAACCTCACGCTCCTTTTTTCTTTACCTTAGTATATCAATATAGTTTCAGTAGAGAAATCCAACTCTCCTTTTTCCTTGTTCTTCTTATCCATTTCACTTTTTGTTTTTGTGGTTCCCACAGTGTTTTATTATAGGTTTCTTACTATTACTGCAGAGCTTACAGTAATTTGCTAAATTTTACTGTGTTTCATAAACAGCATGGTCCTTCGGATGAGTACACCTCATGTTCATTAGGTATGAGCCCCCATCAAGCAGGGGGAGAGAAAAAGGGGAGGGGTCAAAAACTTGTGTTTTCCATGTTGATTTCCATAGGAGTTTTGAACATGACTACAGCCTGAACCGCTGGACAGAATTACACCAAATTTGTCAGAAAGCTAGATTTTGTTCTGCAGATTGTGCCTTTTGTTATTTGGAGTCGTTTTTGAGATATTAAAGGGAAAATAAATTTGTATATCTAGGGTTGTGGAACCTTCATGACCTTTTCACTCTCTGGCCGTTTTCTGCTTGTTTTTGCCCTCTGTTTGTACCTCCTTGCCTGTTTCTTTCCCTCTATTTGTGCCTCTCTGCCTGTTTCTTGCCGTCTGTTTCTGGCTTTCTGCTCATTTCTAGCCCTCTGTTTGTGCCTCTCTGCCCATCTCTTGCCCTCTGTTTCTACCTCTCTACCAGTTTTCTGCTTGTTTCTTGCCCTCTGTTTCTGCCTTTCTACTTCTTTCATCTTCCTGTTTGTGCCTTTCTGCTAATTTGTTACCTTCTGTTTCTGACTTCGTGCTTGTTCCTTGCCATCTGTTTGTGTCTCTCTGTCCATTTCTTGTCTCTGTTTGTGACTTTCTGTTTTTTTTTCTGTTAATTTTTTTTGTTATAATTTTTTTTTTTATTTATTTTTGGAGACGACAGGGAGAGCCTAAAGGCCCCCACAATCCCACCGGCTCTCGTCTCCTGCGGGATCCGGTGTTGGTCCTGCAAGCATGGAGCATATTTGCTTGCAGGGAAGACAGATGAAAACTCCCCTTTTCTAGCAGTGAGAGCAGTTTGACAGATCCTGCTGTCAGAAAGCGAACTTTGTTTGCTTTTGCTTGGTGGGAGTGGTCAGCTCCCAGCAAGCAAAAGCAAACAGCTTTGTCCCGGGGGTCATCACCCTGGGTCTCCCTGGGGGATGGCAGTCCCCAAGGCCATCAGTGGCCCTTCAAGGGGGGCCGTGTAGCCCCCCTCTTTCAAGTATTGCCTTGGGGAGGTTGTGGTCCCCAGGGCCAAGGGGTCCGCAACACACCCCCTCCACTCTTTTATTGTAGCCCCTGGGAGGTGGTGGTCCCCAGGGCTGTGAGGGGAGCACAGCCCCCCCTTCATTATTGGAAATTGTCCTGGGGAGGTGAGGGTCCCAGGGGCTGTGGGGGAGAGCAGGATGTGCCCCCTGCATTAATTCTAACATTAGTTAGAAACATGGTCCTAACTATAACTACCTAGTGGTGATTGCCACTAGGTAATACATATGTGTGTATATATACATATATATATACAAATTTATATAGTCATGCAAACGGAAGGCTCTAGCTGCTGGTGCAGTCGCAGGGATATGAGCAGTATCCCCGAGTTAATTACGACACCAAAACCGATAACGCTGCAATCCCAGGGGCTTTGGTTTCCAAATTACTTTAATTGACATCAGAATTACACCATTGCTTTTCAACCATTGTGATCTTGATCATGGTGGCTGAGTCGGTTCACAATTGTGATCTCTGCTATCATACCTCTTATACCCTACTAGACATTATGGTACTGGTAGTCTTTAATTAGTACTCCTTCACAATTGAGGTGCCCTTGAATTTAAAGTTCGTACATTTTTCAACACGTGCATTTGGTGAAAATGTTAGCTACAATTCATATCCACAGAAGTGCAAAAATTCACCTCCCTGCTCAGTGCTGATGCTATTTCTGTGCCACCTCTCCTCGTGTCTAATCCATTATTCATTCACATAACGCAATCCATATATTTCACATGCATCTTTCGAATAGAACCAATTCTATTTATAGACAACTACTTTCAGTTTACCCAGTCTCTTTCGTTAAGAAACCACAGCTGTTGCACGTCACACAAAGTTCACAAACAGTGGCGGCCAGTGATTTTAGCAGTGAGGGGGGCGGGACACACAGGCACACATGCACACTCACACTCATTCATTCACACACACACGCGCACACACATCCATTCACAACACTCATTATCTAATATTCAAGTATACATGCAAGCACCAAACATTAATTAATTTTTTTTTTTTTTTTAAAACACACACTTACCTTCAGCTCTGCCTCCGATGTCCCAGGAGGATTGCGACTGCTGCTTTTCCTTACTGGCTAACCTAAGGTCAGCCAGTGAGGGAAGGCAGCAGACCCAACTCGTCACAGAGTGGGATGGAGTCAGTGAGACTACTGACCCCACCCAGCTATGTGGCGATGTGCCACTCATTGACACTCAGCCCTGGCGCTTCAGGGCTTAAAACTGAAGCGCCCAAGTCCGAAGCAATCTGTGACGTTCCCTTCGCTATGTGGAGGAGGGCCTCGAGGCACCTTTGCCAGGCTGAAGAAGTCACACCCACAGGGCTGTGACTTCTTCACCCCAGCAAAGTTCGGCTCAGGCAGCCGGGACCCTGCGCAAATAGCACATGTCTAGCTCCTGGCTCCCTCACCAGAAAATGAAGAGAGTCTGTCAGGCCGAGACAGACACTCTTCTTGAAGGGCAAAAGGTGTGGGGGAGTGTGGCCCCTCAGCCCCAAGGGACGCACCGCGGCTATTCACAAAGCCCCTGGGCCCTAGATATATACGTATTTATATATACAGAGTCTTCCACTGTGAGATGAATGCTTTATAAACATTGCCACATGGTGAAATCAGATCCGGTAATAGGGGATCATAAGACATCTCACACTTTTGTAACATATAGAAATTCATGGTCTAGTAAGGCTATACTAGAACACAGTTACCTGGATACCCATGATAAGAAGGATGGATGGTTGAAAGACCAAAGTGAGTTTTACAAATGTGGAAGTGCAAGGCCTGTAAGGGGAGCAAAAAGAAAAAAACGTACACACTACCTACGGGGAGTACAGCTAACATCAAGAAGTTCATTACTCATTACTTGTAGCAGTGACTACTATGTGCATATTTTGGAATGTCTTTGCGGTCTTCAGTTTGTTGGGGGTACTATCTACCTAGTGAAGATGAGGGTATTGAAGCACCTCAGAGCAATTAAAAGTTATGATCAAAGCTACCCTGTAGCAAGGCATTGGTCAAGGAAGCATGATGAGAACCCTGACACTCTTTCCATTTTTGAGATTGACAGGATCACTATGACCTCTTGCGGTGGCGACAGGAAAAACAGCTCAGGATTGTAGAATCAGAATACATCATTCTGCTTAACAACACACTTTCTGGAGGGTCAAACACAGATAAAGACTTTTATGTACATATTGGATGAATACACCACTAGATATGTGTTCCCTGATGTTATTTTTTCCTTTCCATTTCTTCACTTTAGGAGTGTTCAAGAAATGGAGTTGTAGACATGAAGAAGATATGGCAAGATCACCTGTGACTATATTAGTTTTTGCACAATTCTCTTGTTTTTTGAAGTATGGAAGTATTATGAGAGTTATAGTTTTTCAACTTGATTTAAAAAAATAGTTTTTCCATTTTTCATGTTGGCTTTGTCTTCTTCAAGACTTCTAGAGCTTTTTGGGACTGTTATCCATTGTATGTGAAGAGATATGAAATACCTTTGGTATTATGATGTATATTTGCTTTTTCATTTTTCATTTAATGTTTTGCCAATGTAGTTATCTTGACAGAGATGGGATAGTTTTTGTATGATGGGTGTTGGACCTGGCCCTTTCTGCAGGGTTATCCTCAAACTTGTAGCCTTCATTCTCCTATTTCTTCCAACCTGTTTTTCTTGGCTTTAGGACTCTGGCCACTTTACCACTGATAACCAGTGCTAAAGTGCATATGCTCTCTGTCTAAATTGTATTGGTGAGTGTTTTATCCATGATTGGCATATTTGATTTACTAATAAGTCCCTAGTAAAATGCACTATGTGTGGCCAGGGCTTGTAATTGAAATGCAACTAGTGGGCCTACAGCACTCATTGTGCCTCCCACATGAGTAGTCCAATGAACATGTCTCAGTCCTGCCACTGCAATATCTATGAATACATTTTTAAAATGCAATTTCCACCTGGCAAGTGCACCCACTTGCCAGGCCCAAACCTTCCCTTTTATTACCTGTAAGTCACCCCTAAAGTAGGCCCAAGGTAGCCCCATGGGCAAGGTGCAGTGTATTTAAAAGGTAGGTCATGTAGTGATGTTTTTGTATGTTCTGATATTGCAATACTGCTAATTTTGGATTTCACTTTTGCAAGGCCTATCTCTCCCATAGGGAAACAAGGGGATTGCCTTGAAATATCTTTTAAGTGTAATTTTGTCAACATCAGGGCAGTGCGCGCTCTACGGGCGACTAGAATGCAAAAACCCAGCACTCTCAAGATAACGTAATTTATGCATTGTGCTGATATGCTGTTGTTTAACCTTTTGCATTGCAGAGTTTAATCCTTAAGACTTATGTTCAAGGTGTATATAAATACTGTTAATTTGCAATGTACTGCTGCAGGCTTTCAGAGTGTGTCAGGGTGTGGTCCCTTTCCAGGGCCTTCTAGAAGCTTTCCCTGCAGCATGCCTGGGTGTGGTTTGTGGGCTATATAAGGGAGCCAGCCCAGCTCCACGGGCTCACTATTCAGAGGTCCCGGTGCAGAGCAGCAGCAACTTCCTGAGCTCCTGTTCCAGAGGCCTACTTTGATCTTCCAGGCCTTGCCCTTTCACTTTGTTGGTGATTCTAGATCAGGGTGGTAAGACGGAGGTCGGGCTGGGCCCCCGATCCCGTTCTCGAAGGCTTTCGAGTTCTTGGGCCTAAATTGCATGATGAAATATTTTGGTTCTTGTGCGTGTGAATGTGCGCTTGGTGTTTTAATGGCATTTACATGCTGAAAGCTCGAATCGGCAAAGACGCGCAATTCATTGCTCGTGTACAACTCTTGATATTAATTGTGCGCTACCATTTTATGGCATTTACAAGGTAGCATTCAAATTGGCAAGACGCGCGATTCATTTCTTGTGCTTAATTCATGTTATTCATTGTGCGCTACCATTTCATGGCATTCACACGGTGGCATTCAAATCGGCAAGACGCACGATTCATTTCTTGTGCTTAATTCATGTTATTCATGGTGCACTATCATTTCATGGCATTCACATGGTGGCATTCGAATCGGCAAGACGCGCGATTCATTTCTTGAGCTTAATTCATGTTTTTCATTGTGTGCTACCATTTCATGGTATCCATATGGTGGCAGTCGAATCAGAAAGACGCGCGACTCATTTCTTGTGCTGAATTCATGTTCTTCATTGTACGCTACCATTTCATGGCATTCACATGGTGGCCTTCGAATCGGCAAGACGTGCGATTCATTCCTTGTGCTTAATTCATGAATATTCAGTGTGCGCTACCACTTCATGGCATTCGCAAGGTAGCATTCGAATCGGCAAAACGCGTAATTCATTTCTTGTGCTTAATTCATGATATTCATTGTGTGTTACCATTTCCTGGCATTTATGTGGTGACATTCGAATCAGCAAGACGCGCAATTCATTTCTTACGCTGAACTCATGTTACTCATAGTGCACTACCATTTCATGGCATTCACATGGTGCCATCTGAATCGGCAAGACTCGCAATTCATTTCTTGTGCTTAATTCATGTTATTCATTGTGCTCAACCATTTCATGGCATTTTACAAACTCTTGTGGAAATCCGCAACGTGCGTAGACCCCATGGATCTGGTGACTCTGACAAATTTCCCATCGGGAGCTGATAGAGATATGGAGTTTGAGGTCGCTGGACTCACAATTTAAAAATACCTCTTTTGGTGAAGTTGGTTTTTGAACTGTGAGTTTGAAAATGCCATTTTTAGAAAGTGGCCATTTTCTTGTTTAATCTTTCTGTACCTGTCTGTGGAATACACGTCTGGGTCATGATGACATTTGGACTATTTGTGCATTCACTCTAGACAGTCGCACAAAGGGAGCTGAGGTGTGCCCTGCATATCCTGATGGCTCCTCATCAGACTGATGGATATTCCTGAGCTAGAGTGGTGGGAGGAGTTAACCTGTAATCCTATACCCGAATAGGGCTGTGCTTGTCCTTAGACAAAGCAGTGCCCAACCCCCTGGAGTGTGTCTGGGGCCAGGGCAGAAAAGGCAGGGACTTGTTCACTACAAAGACTTCTCTTTGAAGTTTGCCTACTTCAAAGACAGAAAAGGGTATAAGTGCTGGACCTCTGACACCACATAGTTAGAACACTTCTGGACTGAGGACATTCTGCCAGAAAGAAGAGCTGGATGCTGTAGGAGGCACTCTGCTTGTTGATGGTCCTGGCCTGCTGCTTCTGTCCTCGGAATGAAAGGACTGGACTTAGCTTTCTACATTCTACTTTCTAAGGATCTCAAAGAGCATGAACTGAGCTTGCCTCCTGTTAAGAAGTCTCAAGGACATCAAAGGCTTCATCTGCCACTTGCTGGGCTCTCTTGCTGAGAGTTCTGACTTGTCAAGAGGTGGCAAATCCAGTTCCTTGGCCCATGGAAGTGAGCTCTGGTGCAACCAAGAAGAAACCAAGCACATCGACTCCAGAACGATTTTGGAACTGACGGCGCTGTCCGACTCTGCGCAGCTGCATGCACCGGAGCCAATGTCCCTTCTCAGTGCAACGGCCGCGACCTGCAACACCGGCCTGACACCGCCACAGCACCTTCGAAGTCCTGTCACAGTGTGAGTTCCGAATGCTGTGTCACCGACATCCGTGACACTCGACTCTGAATCCACCGTAGCACTGTGGTCCCGTGATGTGATTGTGACACCGCAAAGTCTACACCTTGCATCTTGACCTGCTGGATTCATCGACCCCCCCTTGTTGTAAGGAACCGATGCTTGGCAACCAATGCTGCATCACCTGCCCTGCAACCGTAAGGAACCGATGCCTCACCTCCCCTGCCCAGCAGTAAGGATCTGACTTGTCACCTCCCCTGTAGCAGTAAGGAACCGGCTCCAGCTGCGCTTCACCTCACCTCCCCAACTCCATGCAATGTCTTTGTTTCCTCACTGTTTTCCGAAGTACTGTACCCGGGTCCGTGCGACTCCATGACTGGCCCACACTCCCTTGTAAGTGGTGTTGGACTGTTGGGAACAACTCCATCAAGATGCCATAATAGCCCCCGTAGGAGCTATTGTGTTTGTAACCGCTATACTAGGATTTAATCTTTGAAAATTTGTATCTTCACTTGTGTATGTCGGATTTTTGTCATCTTGGTCTTCTTTTACTCAGATAAATATTGGCTATTTTTCTAAACTGGTGTGAAGTACTTTTGTGGTGTTTTCACTGTGTTACTGTGTGTGTGTCTTCGAATATTTGACTTGCCTCTGAAATAAGCCTAGCTGCTGAGCCTAACTACCAAGGGGGTGAGAAGGGGTTATCTTAGCTATGTGACTCCCTTAACCTCACTAGAGTGAGGGTCCCTACTTAAACAGGGTGCAAACCGCTGCCAACTGGAGACCCCATTTCTACCAATGGGCATTGACTTTTAGTGTCTTTTCTTACTTTTCATGAATTGGTTTGATTATGCAATGTAATCCTTGGCCATTTGGCCATCATTTTCTCTCTCTGTTTGTATTTTATTGCATTTTATGTTTCAGCTATTAATTTGTTTTATTATTCCATGGAGATGTTTCTTTGTTGAGATTTTATCAATTTTTAGCAGATAACCATGACTGTGCTTTGACGATCTGCATATTACACTTTGATTTGTTCAGACACAAATGTATGACACAGCTTTTTTGCATGATCTCTAGATGACTTGGAATATAATTCTAATTTTGTTTTCATTTTTCTCACTTTATATAAGGCACAATTGAAACTTTTTTCTTGACATATTACAACTTCTATGTCTATTGTTTGACTGATCTTTTTAAAGGGTATAGGGCTAGCTATTGTTATTGGCCCTGAGGTACACTGTTTAGGTCGAAACACGTCACCTAATAAACTTTCTACAATTGAACCATCCTCGGAGTGCAAGCGTTTCTTTATAGCAAGAGGAACACACAACCTTGTTGCATTGTTAGCGGGACTTGCACCCGCTGTCTTGCGCCAACGCGACTTCGCAGATATGAACAGCTCTGCAAGAACTGCTGTTACTGCTTTTTATATTTTACCCAGTGGTGGTCACCACTGCATAGTTATTGTTAGGATTATGTTTCCATAGGAAATGCATTTTTTTGTGTTGCTAATAACTTTGTTGCTGTTTGACGAATCTCCACAAAACTTTTCAAAAAGTGCTGTTTTTTGCCTAGATTGTGCATTGAAATTTTCGGGGTGATCTATCCAGTAGGGCCGAGAAAAGAGGGGTGTCCCAAAATGTGTTGCCCCATTAATTTTCCCATAGGAATTTTAGACACAGCTACACCCTAAACTGCTGAACAGATTTACACTAAAGTTGACAGAAAGCTAGATCTAGGTCCAGAAACAGTGCTTCTTGTGTTTTTGTGTAAATCTGTTCAGTAGTTTGTGAGTAAATAGTGACAAAAACTTTGTATATATGGGGATTTGAAAGCTCTGTGCATCCCAACAGATACCAGAGGGACCCTGCCTGAGGCCAAAAGCATTTTTTTTTTATTTTGCTGCATATTTGCAGTGGATACACGAATATTTGGCAACCTTTGGTTTTTTTTTTAAGTGCAGGCTCCCAGTGTCCTAAGGTAACTATAACTTGTGGCCTTGACATGCACTGGTAGTTACCCCAAGTATGACATCACTCATGACATCTTCTTTGAGATCATTGATAATATCGCTGTGCATGGCAGGGGTATGAGTTATAGACCTTAGGGCATAAGTTATAGTTACTTGAGATAACTCTAACTATAACTGGTGAATCTTAGTGGTTTTTAGAGTTGAAAACTGAACATTTCCCCTAACTTTAACATTACTTTAACCTCTGGCTTTTTCAATGCATTGAAAAAAAATTATATGTATATATATATATATATATATATATATATATATACACATACATATATATACATTTCCATATATTTATAGCTGTATGTATGTATGCACATGCATATATATATATATATGTATATATATACTGTATATATATATATATACACACACACACACACACATGTACATATATATACATATACTCATACAGAAGCGCGAATAAGTCAGCCCCTGACGCGGCAGGCTGTAACAGGGTCGCGAACCCTGAAAATTCCACTACAAATCACTTCTCAAAAGAAGAGAAAGTTACAGCCACTCATGTCACTGAAAGTAAATTTAATGTGGCAGAATAAACAAAACGGCTAACAAAAAACACTCTAACGCGTTTCAGTCTGAAAAAATGCAGTACAAACAATCAGAAGCAACAGGACACATCACAACCACAACAATAAAGGTATACCAACATCATTGTCACAATTACCGCACCAGAATCCTGTTTTCATAATACAGTGGTACAAAGTGTTTGGCACAAGCAGTGCCTTACCTAACCACCAAGCACATAAAAATCGCCAATAAAAAAGTTTATGTTCTGTCCCCTCATCTTTTAAAAGTACCTAAGGCATGGAGTTATGAGAGCTGGATCTGTCTCTTAGTAGCACGGAAGGTGATTTAAATGCTGAAACATTGGCCCACACAATTTCTAAAATTTCAGGTTTGAAATTCTAACTTCAGCAACAATACGTTTTTGCTTTGTATCTGTAATGCAATATGAGGTAAGAGTTTGTATTGGAATTTTGCAGAGTTATGTATATGTTTTTGACACCTGCCTTGTATTCCTTACGAAAAGGCGGGTTCCAGATAGTAGTTGCAAACTGCGCACTGCCAGCAACTTTGAGGTGCGAACTATGGGCCATGTGTACGAAAGCTTTTTCCCATAGACACAGAATGGGTAAAATCCTTTGGTACATCTGGCCCCATGTGATAATAGATCACATCACAAACACCTTTGCAGTAAGTCGAAGAGTGACATGCCTAATGAATAGTACTTAGGCATGTCCTTATGTGTCACTCCCTGCTTTTGGCTACCTGTAACAAACCGCTGAGTTCCAGCCTTGTGTTTGTATTACCAAACGGTTTGTATTACCAAACAGGAAAGATTTTTCCCAAGTAGCCCATCTTTCTCAAAGGAAACGGTACTGCTTTTAATAAATGTTCTCCCAACAGGAACCGCCACTTTTCTATGAGACCACCAGACATGATTGCAAAGGATCCCCTTTACAAATCAATAACCACCCCTGTTGAAGTGTTGGTAACTTTTTAATGGTTTGCAACCACAGTTGCGGTCACAAACCCTTGATGCACACTATTCCGGATTGCAATTATAAGGGGGCACCTCTTTACACCCCTTCTTAATTACAAGTCAAAATGAATTGTAGAATCCATCTTGTGAGCAGAAAAAGGCTTTCTGATTCGCAAAAAAGCATTTAGTATATTTCCAAAAACATTATGCGATCGCAAAAATTGAGATGTGAATTTCAGAGTGTGTGACTGCAAAATAGTTTAGCACCTATCCCCTAGTCACTAAAATAATTTTGCCTTTCATTTGTGCTAAAATCCAGATTGATAATGAAGGCCTAGTTAAATAGTCCCACGGTTTATATTCTTGCCAAATAAACATTTCTGTGCAACGAAGATAAAAGGGTTGAATATCTGTTGGTCACGTTCAACCTTTCATTCAGTTCAACTTTTGGCACTTCTATAAATTGATGAAATCAGTCTCATTAAAATGGGAATTTACAAAGTCATCCATTAATTTAATGGTGCAAGATGTACAGCCGACCAGCATTAGAGCATTACAATTCTCGCCATAGGTAGAATGATTCCGTTTTTAAATGGAAACCAGAAGCAAATCAAATAGTTTTTACCACTATTAATATTCCCTCTCTACCTCCTCCTCCCAATGAATTTAACAAGTAAATTCTAATATTAGTTGCCATATATCCCCTGAGTCCAATTACCTATTTTTCAAGGACCCTCTCAGTCCAATGAACAAAAACATGTTTTTATTAAAGCTAAATTACTCTTACTCACTAAATTCATTTAGGTTGCTTGTTCACCTGAAGTGCCCCCCTCAGGATCAGTGGCCAATTAAATGACAATGGATTGAGAATCATATGAAGTAGTGCATATGCATATTGACGTCTGAGATGGTGTTTAAATAAATTGTGATTTTCTGGAAGTCAGTGTCACTATTTTTATCAAACCACACGAAGTTGAACAGGGTCATGCCATCAACTTTTTTGCCCTGTCTGAAATCTCTCGATCTCTTCGACGAACAAGGGTAATAAGGAAAATAGTTATCCCTTTTGAGATGCTGATATCCGGACAACCACCTTTCCACTCTGAAAAGGCAGTACTCGCTCCTTTAATAGCAGTTTTACCACTTTATTCAAGGGTGAGAATCTGCTTGTAAAAGGTTTGCAAATACTGACAAAATTACAAGTCTTTGGTGTGCCTTTCTCCGACCATAAAGGCAAAACCAACTCATCTTGAAGGGGATTATTTGCAGCAGCGGCTCGCCGGGGTAATGGGGGGAGACAGGACGCGCAGGGGGTGTCACGGGGGTAAAGGAAGTTTAATTTAAAAACAATGATAATAAACTTACCTCTGCACCGCTTCTCACCGCACCACTCCTCTCTTCTGTCCTGCAGTGCAGGCACAGGCTCCCAGCCTTCCCTGCGGCCAATATTGACGCTGCTGAGAGCAGCGTCAGGATTGGCAGGGAGTGCCCCGTTAGGGTGCTCCCAGGCAGACAGGGAGTCTGTGTAGGCTACCTCCAGGCCGGCAACCGTGTTGCCAGGCACGAGAGAGCCTGCTGCACATGTATGTTTGGCCGGACCACGACGGCCGGCCAAACATACATGTGCAGTGAGGGGAGTGCAGAATGCACTCCCCTCACTGCTTGTCACCCCATGGCCTGCCCCTTTCACAAGGAAGGGACAATAAACATAGTCTATTGTCCCTTACTTGTGAAAGGTTTGCAGCTTCTGCTGCTGGCGGGGGCGACGCTCCTCCGCCCAAACAGCGGAGCCGCGACTGATTATACGTTGCAGTTTAATGCACATTAAAGGAGTCATTAAGACCCTGGTGGGCAGGCTACCGGACTGCCAGCCCAGTGGATGCCACGCCTCCATTGACCTAGTTCATGGCTCCCCAGCATACTAAGAGATGCTTACCAGGCAGGCGGGATCTCTTTGAGCCTTATTACGAGTATGGCGGTCCTTGGACCGCCACACTTGTGGCCGTCGGACTGCCGCAGTTGTGGCAGTCCGACCGCCACATTACGAGGTTGGTGGGCAGCCCAGTCAACCTACCACCTTCTCCACCAAAATCTGAGATCTTGACGGGCTGATGGCAGTGCAGGTTGGAATCAGCCAGGGCAGTGCTGAATGCAGTGCCACCCTGCTGATTACAACCTGGTTCTCCACCAGCCTTTTCATGGTGGTTTCACTGCCATTAAAATGCTGGTGGAGAACAGGTGCAGTGGGACACAGGGGGGCCATGCACTGCCTTTATCCATGGCATGGGCAGTGCGTGGGTCCCCCTGTCGAGCACTCTCGTAATGCACTCTGTCAGACAGTGCTCCTTACGAGGGTGCTGTTGCCCCCTGTTGGTAGTCGCATTGCAGCTGGCTCGATTACAAGCTGGTGACAATGCTGCCACCACTTTCCCACTGTTGTGCATTTGTTTTTTTCTTATTCTTTTTTTTTTTTTTCTTATGCTTTCCTACCCAGGGCAGGTAGGGGTA
Organism: Pleurodeles waltl; assembly: GCF_031143425.1. Taxonomy (NCBI): domain Eukaryota; kingdom Metazoa; phylum Chordata; class Amphibia; order Caudata; family Salamandridae; genus Pleurodeles; species Pleurodeles waltl. Next base: position 605,236,408 of record NC_090449.1, read on the forward strand.
TTTAGGGTAAACCTCTTTATTTCTAATGACCACTTTCCCACTGGGCTGACCAGCAGAAACCTTGGTTTCTGCCAGTCAGCCCAGTGGGAAAGTCTTGATGGGGCCAGCAGGGAGGTTGCCAGCATGGTGGCAACCACCCCGTCGTGAGTTTGGCAGACAGCTGTTCCCATCTGCCAAACTCATAATCAGGCCCTGTGCCTTTAGCTGAGCCTCTACTGTGGCAGTTCTGTCAAAGGCACTGAAGCTTAGCTCACCAGGCATCTTCTTTGAGGCACCAGCTCTGTAAAGCTTTTTTTTCTCAAGAAACAAGCTCCCAAGTTGGAAGAGTTTTTTTTCCTGAAAATGCCTGGCCTGTGCCAGGCATAATATATGCAAAGGGGGTGTGCCCCTGTTAGGGGGGGGGGGCAAAAAATTGGCACAAAGAAATCTAACAGATTTCTTTTCATTTTTTTCAGCGCTTTTAGCGCCTGCTCAGAGCAGATGTTAAGAGGAGGCACACCATTGATCACAAAGGGCCTCAATGAGCTTTGCAGGATTAGCATCAACATTTTAGGCACTAATCCTGCAAAGCTTTAGACTAGCATAAAAAAGTCTGACGCTAGTCCCCTAACTACCGCAATGGTGCGCCATATTTTAAATTCGGCACACACATGGTGGTGTTAGGGGGGCACTAAAGGGCTCAAGAAAAGTGAGGCTGCACTGCGAGCAGTCCCACTTTTCTTAAATATGCCCCTAAATGAGGCTATAAAATCATTCCACTCTATTGAGGACTTAGACTGGTAATATTCCATCTGAACAGTGGCATCTTCATTTTTATGTGCTTCTTTATGAGTGTGCAAATGCTTCCTAAAGAATTAAGATCTATTGCAATGACTCTATTTTACTGTAATCAAATAAGTACCATTTTTGGATACTGTGTCTCTGCTTCCAAAGTATGCCACTTTGCAATGTCGGCACTTCTTCCTGCGTGTTCTTCTCCTTGACAGGTATCATCACAACCCTCCTTGCAGACCTGTGTCAACTCATGTGACTCACGAGCAGCTGCTTGCTTGTCTCCGACATCTCTACATGGTCTACAGTGCTTCTAATACAATCTGGAGTCTCTCTGAAAGACACCCACATGTTCGTGGGCACTTAGGGACATATTTAAAAGCCCCTAGTGCCACTAAACCGTCACTTTTAGTGACCGGTGGCGCTATGCAGTGCACTGTATTTACAAAGTGGCGTTGTTACTTTTTGTGGCTTAACACCACCTTGTAAATACGGCCCCTTCACATGCAGCACTTTGCGTGGAAGGGGAATGCAATGCGTATTGCTGTGGGCATGCCACAGCAACACCCATTGCATTTTGACGCTGCCCCAGATTTATGAGTTTTAGTAAACTTGAGGCAGCGTCAAAATCTAACCCCACCGGAGGGGTGGCGTTAGCATGGTGCACTGCGGAGAAATGCTTTAATTTCTCCTCGTTTTTTGCTCTTTCTATGTATGCTGCATTCTACAGCACACATAGGAAGAGAAAATCGCCATCTAACATTGTTTTTGTGCAGGAAGATGTTCCTTCCGCACAAAAACAATCTTCCCCTCAACGCAGCCATCCTTGCACTATGGTACGAGGGTTGCTGCATTGGCACACAGCAGCATATTTAGTGCCGGCGCAAGGGGAAACACAGGGGTGCTCCGGACTAGCGTAAAAAATTCTGACGCTAGTACCCTAACTACCGCCATGGTGCACCATATTTTAAATTTGGCACACACCTGATGGTGTTAGGGGGGGCGCTAAGGGGCTCAAGAAAAGTGAGTTCTACATTCTACATTCTAGTAAATACGGCGCTGAAAAATTTGGCGCAGCGACACGCACCATAATTTTCTCTTAAAAAATCTGCTATCTCAATAGCTTGCTCGGGGCATGATCTGGCATGCTATCAGCACTGGCTGCCTGGTATTCCTCTGGTTATAGGTAGGTGTGATTAAACACCATCATGTCCCTGACCATAATTTCATCCTCTCCTCAACTGTGGTTTTAAAGCAGGGGGGTGTACATCTACATTAGTAGCTCTACCTTCAACCTCCAGATACCTTTCTGTTGGGTGTTCAGCAGTTATTCCTGGTTCAGTGAATAACACGTATATTTATTTTATTCTCAAAAAGCAGACATGCAACGTTCATGTACCTGCAATATTTGAATGACCGCCAACCAAAGACTTAAACGCAGAGGCAGGGATACACGTTAATGTAATTTTTTGAATGAAAAGTACTTCACATAATGCAGGGATTTATCAGCTGTTTTTCTCATGTCTGCACTTCAACTGATTCTGGATCCCAGTTTAATTGTCTGTCTTGTTTTTCACTTGCAAATTACTGCATCATGACATGCAGATTCCAGCGGCACCACCAGAGTGGATAATTGCTGTTTAATTTACATAAACTATTCATCACAGAATGCACATCGGTATAGATGTGATTCACACAGCTATGATGCTACATTCGTCTTATTGATATAAGAAATTTGTATTCACTTACCAAGTGAATACCTATGAATAGAGGGTTGTGAGAGTTAGATAGAAATGGGTGCCAATTGGATATTTGTTTCCAACCTAACATGGACGTGGCATCTATATTTCTTAAAGTAAATGAAACAAGACCTCTTACTTTCCACTAAAGTATAACAGTAGGAGATCTAATAAAAGAGACACAGCAGATCACTTTGGATATTTAGAGATCTTTCACACTAATTCCTCATATAAAGAATAGCATTTGACTTTTAAAAAACAAAAGGTCTGATGCACAGTGATTTATTTTATTAACCCTTGGGCTCTCAGGTTGCTACCACAAGCAATACCACTAGGAGGTAGAGGCAAAAGCTAGATTCATTTCAAGAAGAAGAAAGTGCACATGCAAGCCAATGACCCTGGGATTATGCTGAAAAGAAAGCGTGAAATTTCATGCAGGATATTTGTAGTTAGGAACAAAGAACTTCCCAAGGAACAAGAAAATCTACATTAGAATAATAATGATAAAATGTTCCCAGTTAGCGGGCTACATAACTAAACTAAGGCAACAACACTGACACAGGAGGAAACTGAGGGTCACAAGACCCCTTTCGCAGCTGAATCTAAGTACAGCTGGGTTGGCTCATCGTCATGCTGTCAAACACCTAACTGTGCCAAGGAATTTTATTTACAGAACGAAAGGGCTGGTAGAAGAGGAAACAGTGCATATAAAAACATCAAAGTATAACACATTGGGCTGATGAGGTACACTGGTGCACTCTGACCCCGCTAGTAATCAACATCAGCCTTGGGAATGGCAGAGAGGGTCACAAGAAGCTTGTGGCAACAATGCGAATTTTAGGTTGATGTGCCTCAGCCATGTAAGCAAGGTCCCTGCAGGCACACACTCTGCAAACTTCGGAAGATCTTCAGATGGATCCCAGCAGACTGTCAGAGGACAGTCACCCACCCCTTTGCCTCAGTCACAAGCAAGCTCGACTACGGCAACACCCTCTACACCAGCACCTCGACTAGAAATATAAAAAAACTACAATTCATCCAGAACGCCGCCGCCAGACTCATCCTGGACCTCCCACGCCGAAGCAAGTTCTGTACTACAATAAGGACTGAAAGAAGATCACTGGAGACACATAGATCACTGGAGCAAAAAGCAAGATGCTGGCAAAGGTTGTGAAACAAAGAAGCAATCCTGGTAGTGAGGACTGAAGTAGGTTATGCTTTAGATAGCAATACAGAAGGGGTATGGAACCAACTACTCTTCTTATGCCACCTCTCCCCAGGGCACTTGGGTATTTTAGAAGGGAAACGTATCTGCTTATGTGGCGCGTCTTATAAAACGGGTTGTGTTGGTGCAAATTTTGCCCCGGTGTAATCATGAAGGGGCGATGTCTAACCTGCATGGGGCATCACCCCATGCAAATTAGGGAAATCTGTGCCTCTGTGCCAGCACAGTAATACAGGCACATGCACAGAGGCAAAGGAGTTGTTGGGAGATGCACATAGAGGTGGCACACCCCAACTCACGACCCTTGACAGATTAGAAAAAGGGCCACAGAGCCTGCGACCAACACCCCCCTGCAGGAAGCTTACCCCATGCTGCACATTGCCTTTCATTGTGCATGGGCTGAGGTTGGCCACAGGGATTGGTTTACAGCCAGGCCGTGCTTCCATCTCCCCCATGGCAGCCAACCCCTTGATGCACACAGTCTTACACAGTCTTTGGCTAGTGGGGTGTAGGCCTCAGGGCTTGCCTGCCATCAGGCTCTGTGGCCAAACCCCCAGCAGGCTTTCAACCATTCACCATGCACCAGTTTTGGCTTGTGCAGCATAGGGTTGGCCTTCAGGTCCCAGAAATCCGATCCCATGGGGATAAAACATATATTAAGGACATAGGGGCATGAAGCCCCCTTCTGACTCCTAATTGACCCTGGCGACCCCATCCCCGGGACCAGTTCCAATAACAAGGGGAGCGGGGGTTGTGTGTCCTCCCTCCCCAAGCCTTAAAAGGCGCCAGGGACCCAATTGCCTCGGACCAAATGCTATTAAACAGGGGAGGAGAGTGTGCAGCCCCCTCCCGAGCTTCAATAGACCCCGTCCCTGGGGCAAAATACAATATAGAAAGGGAGTGAGGCTGTGTGCCCCCACCCCTGAGCCTTCTTGGGCTCCAGGGACCTCACCTCTGGTGCCAAAATTTTACCTGATGTGCTGTGCAGCCCCCTAGACCCATAATAAGCACCGGGGACTCTATCCTCTGGGGCCAAATACAATTAAAAAAAGGAAAGAGGTTAAGTGCTCCCCCTCCCCAAACCCTAATAGGTCCCTGGGACCTGTACCCGGCATCAAATATAATAAAAAAGGAAGGGGGTCAGCAGTGCTCCTCCCCAAGCCTTATTAGGCCCCCGTGACCCCTTCCCACCGGGCAGTTCATTTTTTTAAAAGGGGAGTGGGACTACTCAGCTCCTCTCCCAGAGCCTTCTCAGGCCCCAGTCTCCCCATCCTCCAAAGACATCTGCTTTTTTAAGGGGGGGCACCCCCCTCCCCGAGCCTTCTGCGACCTCGGGGACCACAACCCCTGGGATTGTGCTTTTTTGTTAAAAGGCCCTTCTTGAGCCTTTTTGTGGCCCCCGGGGACTCCACCCCCTGAGGGCGCACATTATTTAAAGGTGGGTGCCCCAGTGCCCTCCAAGGCCAACCATCAAGCACATGTAGGAGGCTGCAAGGGGAGCCCCAGGGACCCACTGCCCCAGTTGGCTCTCCCTCATGGTGTTGGACTTAGCATTGCTCCCACATGGCGGGAGCAGCTATTTTTGCTGCTTACTCTGAGAGGGAGCAATCTGTTGTTCTGTTTCCCTGCCTGCATCAGTGCGGGCAGGGAAACAGAATAGAATTCTGCTCCTGTGAGCTGGGAGCAAAAACATGTTGCATGTATAGGGAAACTAGTGGGGCCCAGGGGTGAGCTCTGTGAGACACAGCAAATGAGCTGGCCCGGAGGGATGGGGTCTCTGGGGCCATTGAAGGCTCAAGGACGAGGCCTTGCTGCCCCACTCTTTTAAGTTTCCTCTCTGGGGAATGGGGTCCCACAAGCCTTTTAAAGTCTTAGGGATGGGAACTGAGGGGCCCCGTCCCCTTAAATAATACTTTGGGCCTCTGGGGATGGGGTTCCCAGGGCCGACTACAGCTAGGGAAGGGGAGCCGCACACACCACATAATAAATAAATTGCACCCCGAGGGATGGGGTCCCCAGGGCCAAAAGCGGCTTGAGGAGGAGGGCTGCCTGCATGCCTCCCCATAATAATTAAAATGTCCCCAGGGAATGTGGTCCTCGGGCCGATAATGGCTTGAGGAGAGAGGTCCTGCATCCCCTCCTCTCAATTAAAGAATGTGGCCCGACCGCCATTTTGTTTTTTCGTTTTTTTTGCCACAATCCCACAAATGTCCGCAGGATTGAGAAAAAGTTACTGATTTTTTTCAATTTTGATCCCAGAGGGGTATATCTGCCCAGTGGGGCAGAGTACCCATATCCTGTCCCATTATATCATTTGTGTTTTTAAATTCACAACAGTTAACTAAGGGGTATATTTACAAGCCCCACTGCGCCACCAAAGCAGCACTTTTGTGATGTCTGGTGATGCAAACTGCAGAGCCATATCTACAATCCCATGTAAAGCCAACCTGTGTGGCTTGTCATGTCCTTATAGATATGGCGTGAGACAACTCAGCACAAGTTGCTGCATTGCCTCACACTGCATTAGTGAGGCGTGCCAAGGGTGCTACAGTGGAGGTTCCTACATAACACCAATGGCTTTTGACACAAATCCCAGATTTACAAGAAATCGGAACTCTGGGTATGCGTCAAAAACCTAAGCCTCCCAGGGGTGGCGTAAGGGAGATGCAAATGGAAGAAATAATATTAGTTCTCCAAGTCGTTTCCTATTTCTATGTGTGCTACATTCTGCAGCACACATAGAAGGAGGAAATCACCTCCATTGATTGTTCTTTTCCAGGAAGGAGTCCCTTCTTGCACAAAAACAATTATCCCTGTAATGCAGACACCCTTGCACCATGATGCAAGGGTGCCTTTGTTGGTGCATCGCAGCCATTTGTGTACTAGCACAGGAGGAGAGGACAGAAATGTGCTGCATCTTGTAGATACAGCACATTTCTGCTCTTTCCTGGTGGCACAGGGCAGCGCTACAAAGCATTTCTGTGCTGCCCTGCACCATGGCTCTTGTAAATATGACCCTAAGTCTATGAACCCCGTAATGGCTAAAAGCAGCATTTTTCTCATGTTACTGGAAGCCAAGATGAGCATTCGCTCTCATGGGAGTATGGCTCCTTGAGAGCAAGATGGCCCAAGGGAAAAAAGCTCCTTGGGCCAATCAGAATGCTCTTGTTTCAAATGACACTCCTGCTAGAGTCTTGCAAGCCTCTTGCAGACCTAACTTTCCAGTTATGCAATTATTTTGAAACCTTCATTTCTCAAAAACCACTGAACAGATCTACGCCTAATCACAAAAAGCTTCCTGCCAATTTTGATGTAATGCCGTTCAACAGTTCTAGCGGTCATGCTGCCTTAAGAAGTTGATAGAGCGTTCCGTACTAATGATTTACCTGTACCTGGACGCTCTTTAGGCCGATGAATCTTTTGGCAAAGTGGGACCCTCGACACCCTTAATCAGTCAATTTCATTAAATCAATAATCAATAACGAACATAAGCAATACCCTGATCGACATAACACTTAACAATTAATCCAGAATACATTTCGGCGAACCCTGACCTTTCAGTCAGGAATAACCACACCAGTTTATTCAAAGTTAGTGAATTTATTTCCCTATATTAACAAAGCTAGCACAATATAGATATGTCTCAACACCAAATGATAAACATAAATGAACATTAATAGCTGTCCATAACGGCGAAACAGGTGCAATCTATGCAGCATTTGAATAACGAGGCATTCGATAATAGCAATGCAAATCACTAATACTATAATCTGTAATGAACTAATTGCATACATTTAGTCAGCATAACAAGGTCTCAAATTGCATCGTGCAACAAAAGGAATCCTCATCTATCCTCAAATTAGCATCGGCATGTGGGACTTCATGCAAAAACAATTTAGCAACATTAATTTAGAAAACTCCTAACTAGGGATCTTGTCAAAAATCAGCAGTTGGTTACCTAAAAGAAACACAATGCAATTGTACAATTTCCTTTCATAATTACCAATTACGATCAGCATTCAAGGAAGTCTTCGTCTCACAGGTACCGTTTCTCGATCAGCATGGGTACCGTTTTCGATCAGCATGGGACGGGGCAAAGGGGCAAGGGTGGACGGGGCAATTGCCTCACGGCGGCAAGGTAAAACTACTACTTCATGCAAAGGGATCAAAGTTAAAGTCTCTAGGGCAAGAATCATTTAAAGTCTCTTTCTCTCGATTAGAGAAAGCATCAAAGTCTCTTTCAAAATGGCGTCGCAGCAAGGTGGGCCATAATAGCTACGAAGTCTACAAAATGGCGGGTATCGAGCTGGTAATGGCTATAATGTCTGGATAATGGCTCTTTTCTTCTCGTGCACCTGGTTTAAATAGACAACAGTTCAAATCCAGTAGAGTCTTCCATTGGAGGGTTCATAGGTTAGCTTCAAATTGTCCAATCAAAAACAACAGTTCTCAAGCTTTTACTTAAGCATACATTATCCTTGGAGATGGGTACGCAAGTTGCAACATTTTATACCAATTAACTCACTTTCAGAGCCTCCATTGTCCGCACCTGCAGATCGACCTTGGAGCAAAGAGAAAAATGCCAAGCTGGCACGAAACTTTAAGATAAGCATGTGAACGATCACAGTGGAAAAGTACAGCTTCAAGCAAAAATACACGTTTATTAGCACATTGGAAAAATACGAGCATCTAAACCGTGAGACCAGGCAACTAGGCCAAAGCCTCCACTAAAGTTATGCTAAGCTAAAACATTTCAAACAAGCAAATCATAGCACACGTTTACGATTATGTCAGATTCGTGCAATTCTAATACATCACGTTATATAAAGCACGCTTATAAATGTTAGAAAACTACTCTGAGGGCACATTTTGTCCCCGTACAATCTTTATTAGTTCGGTTAAAGTCACACATGATTATTGCAGTACTACGTTTATGCGCTAATAAATGTAAAACCTTCAATTCAGCTTCATCAATCCCTCCTCTGATGACTACTTGTCATCACACAAACTATTCCCACAAATTTTATTCCATTAAAATTCTGTCAGTTCTCTTTTCCTTTTAATTCCCCTAGTTTTCGCTTTGTATTCTTCTGCCATTCTTTTCATCATTTTCTCTTCCTTCCTTCTTTTAATTCTTTCCATAATCATTATTATTCCCCTTTTTATTCCCCAAATTCCAAATATGCAAATCAGTACAATTAATATTCCCTGTATTATTTTTAGTAATATTCCATTCCAAATGCCACCAAGCCAATTTCCCACTGAAGCAAGTCCTTTTCCAACCTTTTCCCACACTCCTGGTTCTTTCAATTCCTTCAAATCTGCACTCTCTTTTGTTAGATTAGCAAGCATAGTTTTAATTTTCACACTGTTATCGGGAATATACGTACAACAGTGTCGTGCACCAAGCATTTTGCAAACGCCGCCATCCTTTGCTAAAAGAATGTCTAAAGCAAGCCTATTTTGAAGAGTCATAGCTCTTTCCACTGCAAGTTCAGCATCTATCAGGATTATAGCACCTGAAAACTTTGTCAACATGTTATCCACTATAGTAGACAACTTTCTTATTTTGATGGAATTCAACACAACTCCCAATGAAGGAATCATGGCTCCAAATATATCTCCTACCACAGTAGCTGCGGTCTCTCTTTTCTGGATACGATGGGATTCAGATGTCTTTTGAATCATCGATAGGTCATCCAGTTGATAAACCTTTGGGAACACTATACCCAAATAACATCTCCCCCACCATCCCTTTGGAAGACGATAATAGGCATTATACCCACAAATGTAATATACACCTGGAATGACAGGGTCAAGTCCGTTCATCATGAATGTCCATTTGGCCTTAAAGATAAACGTATGTTTACACTCACTCGCTCCTACAAAAATGTTATCATAATAAGATTCACCTCGATATATACAAAATTTCCCTACATGCCAAGCATCTAAAGCTATTCTCCCTTGTGTTTTTATTGCAGCAAAATCATAATTATCTACTGAAGCCCTCTTATGTAGCTCTTTTTCTAATTTCGCATTCATGTGTGCCCTTCTATCATCTGTACGATCTAAAAAGCTTATTTCTACTGCAGAGAGCGAGCAGGTAAGATTTTCCCTATGAGCGTGAGCCGTTTCAAAAGGTAGCATTGGCTCGAAAAATTCCCTCATTATTTTAGCATCCCAATCTTTAGCAATCTGGCTTAGCTGCGCTATTATAGGAACATATGCAAAGGTAACATCATAATTTGCGTAAAAATACTGTATGTTAGTTTGACCATAAAATCTAGACATTACTATACTACATGTAATCCCGTAGGTAAGAGGCATGTGGTGATATGTCACCCCTTCCTTTACTGATGTCGGTATCTGTGTACACACATAACAATCTTTCGCATCCATAGTCTCAACATATTCTGTTAGCAAGCAATAGAAAACATTATACGAAAGCTCCTTCTTATCATGCAAGTGTCTCTCATCTAATTCTAGTCTTTTCAATGCGGTTAGTTCAGTGACAGTAACAGGAGCAAAAGTAGAAGCGTCAATTTTCTCATTCTCACCCTTTCCATGCATTGCAAGCACTATTGCCATTATTATTAGTACACATGCAATTATCAAGCCTATACACACATATTTACAATATTTCTTTCTGCTGTTTTGCGTCATGATCTGTATAGAATCAGAGAGCTAGAAGCACATATAAAGAAACTATTTAGCAATTCAGTTACAAAGCTGAACGAGCGCAATGTTCACACAGTCTTCTTCAAGAGGCCAGTCACTTATCGGTTAGCAGCATTTGTCTCAATTCGGCAATAACTCAGTCTTTATCAGTTCAGCAAGTGTCTCATCCGGTTTAGCAGTGTCTCAGCTGGTTGTTTGTTTCACGTTATATTGTAGCAAGCGATATCATTTATTACCCTTTCAATCGACAGAGTCCATAAAACTTTTCTTTTCTATTGGTATCTCTTCTTCTTCGTTCTCGAGGCTTAGAGATACAAACTCGTCAGTCCAATCGTCATTGACTGCATATGCCCATTCTGGACCGGAATATCTCCTATTCGGTATCCTTTTCCTTTTCAATTTTGCTTCTCTTTTCGATTCTGCCTCACTGGTACTTTCCTCTTTGGCCAAGTCTTTTCCTTCACTTGAGGATGGTACCACGACAGTTACTTCTTTTCTTTTCTCTTTCACTTTTGGCCTTTCTCCGTCGTTCAAACTTTCTTCAGTCCTTTGTTTTACTGGTGATATACTTAGTCTCCTCTTTGCACCATGTCCATTTGATGGACCTGCGACCCTTTCTGTGGAAGTTTGAACCTTTTCGTTCTGTCCTGCCTTGTCCCCTCCTTCTGGGGAATCGATCACGTTCTCCTTTTCTTTTTCTGTATCGTCTGCTTCTGGGAAAGCCCTCCTCTGATCAGGCTCTCCTGCTTTTTCACCTTTTTCGAGCCCTTCGTCACCGTTACTTTCGTCAGGCTCTGTATCACTTTCAGCTGCTTCAGGTTCTTTGTCACCTTCAGCTGCTTCAGGCTCTTTGCTACCCTCAGCTGCTTCAGGTTCTTTGTCACCTTCAGCTGCTTCGTCGCTGTCTGAACTTTCTCCTTGGTCTTCCCCAAGTGAGTCAGTCTCTTCGTTCTCAGAGAATATTTCTCTCTCTCCTGTTTCTGCCTGTTCGCTTTTAGTTCGGTTTTGTTCTGCCTCAGCACTCAGCACTGTTTTATCAGGCACTGGCAGTTTCAGCGCTTCAACTTCCTCATCTGTGGGACACAACACTTTCTTTGCGTGACTGGCGTGAATCCAGTTGGGAACTCCCGCACACTTCACAGCGGTAGTTGTCGTCAGGATCACTTGGAAAGGGCCTTTCCAACGGGGTTCCAGACACGACTTCCTCACGTGCTTCTTTACCACGACCCAGTCACCTGCTTTCAGTGCGTGTCCTGGACCTTGGATCGGTGGTAAGGTGGTTGCTTCCACCTGGTGAGAGAAAGAGCGAACCACGTCAGCCAGACCTTTGCAGTAGTCTAACACCATATCATCTGTAATATTCAAAAGCGCGTTTGCGGGAACTGCAGGAAGTCTCATAGCCCTGCCCATGAGAATTTCGTGCGGGGACAATCCAGTCTTTCTGTCAGGGGTGTTTCTCATTGACATTAGCACCAAGGGCAATGCGTCAGGCCATTTCAAATTTGTCGATGCACATATTTTCGCCATTCTTGATTTCAGTGTACCATTCATCTGCTCCACCAGTCCTGATGCTTCAGGGCGATAGCTACAATGCAGTTTTTGCTCAATGTTCAGCGCTTCGCAAAGTAACTTTATCACCTCGTTATTGAAGTGACTTCCCCTATCTGATTCTAAAGAGATCGGGAATCCGAAACGTGGTATCAACTCTCTCAACAATAGCTTTGCAACTGTAAGACTGTCATTTCTACGTGTGGGGTACGCCTCAATCCAGTGACTAAAAATGCACACAATCACCAACACATACTTCAGACCTCCATGCACAGGCATCTCAATGAAGTCCATCTGCATTCGACTAAACGGGCCACTTGCTCTACCAATGTGGCTCGCGTTCACAACTGTTCCCTTTCCTGGGTTCATCTGCTGGCAAGTGACACATCGATGGCAAACTGCTTCTGCAGCTTGACGAAATCTGGGGTTAAACCAATCAGTTTTGAACAATCTTATCATGGCATCTCTCCCTAGGTGAGCTTGCCCATGATAGAACCGCGCAAGCTGTGATTAGAGACTATTTGGCAAAACAAATTTTCCCTCATTTGAAACCCATAACTCGTCTGGTCTCTTTATACATTGTGATTTAATCCAGGAATCTCTTTCGTCCTCCCTGACGTTATTCTGTAGTGCTTTTAATTCATCTATTGTATCTACAACTTTCAAGGCAAATGCTTCAGCTGGTTCGAGTTCTGGTTCATTTATCGAATTCCATTCATCCCTGAGTAATATACAGTTCAAGGCACAAAATCTTGCGACTTGATCCACATATGCATTTCCCAGAGAAACATAGTCCTGTCCTTTTGTATGAGCACTACACTTTACCACTGCAACTTCGGCTGGCATTTGAATGGCGTGTAACAATTCCCTTATTCTCTCCCCGTTTTTCACTGGGGATCCTGAAGAAGTCAGGAAACCTCTCTGTGACCATAGTTGTCCAAAGTCATGCACAATTCCGAACCCGTACTGACTATCAGTGTAAATGGTGACCTTCATCAATGCAGACAGTTGACATGCTCTTGTAAGGGCTACAAGTTCTGCTACTTGTGCAGAATAGACTCCTTGAAGCCAGCCCGCTTCCAAGACACCTGTTACAGTACATACAGCATATCCTGCTTTCAAAATTCCCATCCCATCTCTTAGACATGAACCATCAACAAAAACAATTTGGTCATTTTCATCGAGCTTAGTATCCTTAATGTCAGGTCGAGGTTTTGTGCAAAATTCAGTCACCTGAAGGCAGTCATGCTCGATGTCCTCAGCGTTCTCAATTTCAGCATTTTCACCAGGAAGCAAGGTTGCTGGATTCAACGTAGTGCACCTTTTCAGCTGCACATTCGGTGAGCCCAGAATTACCGTTTCATACCTTGTGAGTCTTGCTCCGGTCATGTGTTGCGTTCGGGAGCGGGTCAAAAGTATCTCAACTGAGTGAGGGACCATGACTGTTACTGGGTGTCCCATCACTATTCCTTCACTCTGAGTGAGGCTGATACCAACTGCTGCTACGGCGCGCAAACACCCTGGAAGTGCTGCTGCGACCGGATCCAAAGTAGCTGAAAAATACGCTACTGGTCTGTTTACGCCACCATGGGCTTGAGTCAAGACAGACAAAGAACATGCATCACGTTCATGACAAAACAATGTGAAAGGCTTTGTGTAATCAGGCATACCTAAAGCTGGAGCCCTGCACATGCATTCCTTTAATTCAATAAAAGCATCCATCTCATCTCCTTTCAACTCAATTTGATCCAAGGCATCCTTCTGGGTCAGTTTCAGTAAAGGCTTTGCTAGAGTTGAGAAGTTGGGAATCCACTGACGACAGTAGCCCACCATTCCCAAAAACTTCCTCACCTCCCTCCTTGTCTTGGGTGGATTCATTTGAAGTACACTCGTTATTCTTTCCTTCATTATTCTCCGTGACCCTTTCTCTATCTGGTGACCCAAGTATTTCACTTTCTTCTGACAGAACTGCAATTTGGAAGGAGACACCTTGTGTCCATTCCTTCCCAAATGGTTCAACAGAGCAATGGTATCGGCTGTGCAGCCACTTTCTGTCTTTGATGCAACCAGTAAGTCATCAATGTACTGTACTAGGGTTGACTCGAATGGCAATTCTAATGCTTCCAAATCTTTCTTTAGAATCTGATTGAAGATTGACGGTGACTCAGAGAACCCTTGAGGAATTCGACACCAACTGTACACTCTGTCTAGGAATTTGAAACAAAACTGGAATTGGCTGTCCTCATGAAGAGGCACAGAAAAGAATGCCTGTGACAAGTCAATGACTGAGAACCACTCGGCATCGCAAGGGACTTGAAACATTATCACAGCTGGATTTGGTACGACAGGGCAACACTTGACTATAATGTCATTTATTTTCCTCAAGTCCTGCACTAGTCGGACCTTTCCACTTGGCTTTATTAGTCCCATTATTGGTGAATTACATGGACTGCTTAACACTTCTTTCAGTACTCCCTGTTTTACAAATTCGTCAATAAGTTGGGCAACTTTCATGAGGGTGTCTTGTGCCATGTGGTATTGTGGGGTCTGGGGAAAGATTGCATTGGGCTTTACAGTCACTTTCACTGGTTCCACTCCTTTCATCAATCCCACCTCTTTCCCTGTCATATCCCACACTTCCTTTCCGACTGTTGCCCGTAATTCAGCTGGAATATCTTCTTCAGTTATCATCGGGAAAAGACAAATCAGAGGATATTCTTCATCAACAGTTTCCATCTCATCCCCCTCTACACTGTCCTCTTCTTCCCCATCACTGCTCGTCTGAATTTTTATTCCCTCGTTCGAACACATAATCGAACAACCCAATTTGCACAACAAGTCTCTCCCTAACAGTGCTATCGGGCTTGAGTCACATACCACAAACTGATGCACCCCTTGATAGTTACCGATGCTGACTGGTACCGGATCTGTTATTGGGTTCGTCAGGTGCCTGTTTGCTACTCCCACCACTTGAACTGTCCTCCCTGAGAGTGGCAAATTTGGTACTTCACTGCTCTTAACAGTTGAACGTGTGGCTCCTGTGTCAACCAAGAATGAAACACGATGACCCATTACTCTTCCCTCTACGTACGGACCCTTTTGATCAACTTCCAAGGATGCTGCAAGCACACAATATCCTTCTTCTTCTGAACTTTCACTCTCCCATACATTGTTTATTCCACTCTCACTGTGTAGTGGGAACTGTTGTACTGTGCCATTTGTACTCATTACCTGACCCGAGACCTGTGGAGGAACCATCACTTGCTGCTGACTCATTGGTGCCAAAGGTATTTGCATTTGCTGATTAGGTACCATGGGTAACTGCTGTTGCATTGGCTGCATTTGCGTCACCTGCATACGAGGCATCTGCATCTGCTGCGGCTGCATAGGTTGTAATCCCTGCAACTGATTTACGGTCTGAAAATTTGGGTTTGGACCTCTCATTTTCGGTCCCCTCATTGTCTGAAATGCATTGACATCATTGTTTTGCTGACCGACACCTGTACCTGCACCTTCCTGCACCACCATCGGGCACTCGCGTTTCCAATGTCCGACAATTCCGCACACGTGACACGGCATCACCTTCTTCATTGCCTGTACACCATTCACAACAGTGTTCAAATCCGGACCATTATTCGCAAAACCTCCTCTGCCTCTGCCTCTGGCCTGTGGCTGAAACGCCATGTTTCCCTGCAACTGCGGCTGCGGATGCGGTACCTGCTGTTGGAACCCTTGCAACCCTTGCAAACCTTGCAGACCTGTCTGGGCTGCTTTAAGCTGCATCATCATCACTTTCTCCTTCAACCTTTTCTGTTTCACTTCAATTTCGTCGCTACAGTATTTCGCATAATTCAACACCTCATCAATAGGTTTCGATTGCCAACAAATCAAATGCGACTTTATCATCTGACTTATCTCTGGTCTCAGCCCTTCCACAAATCTAAACACAAAATGAAGCATGTCCTTCGCCTCTATTGTCTCCGTGCCGCTGTAGTTCTTAAACACCTTCAACAATCTCTCATAGTAACTATGAATCGACTCTTTAGCCTCTTGGGCAGTTCGATCGATCTTCTGCCAATCCACATTTTTCGCGGCAACCTTCGTCTTCAAATGCTCAATTACCTTATAGTACAGGCTCATTACCATAGGTGATGGTGCACCCGTATCCCTGTCTCTCTCTGGTTCACTTGTCGGCCAACCTACAGCTCTTTTGCAATCCTCCCACAAATCTGCCGGAACCACAATCTCAAAGAGGGTGTTCAGGTCTTCCCAGAGACATTTTGCAAGCTTCACAAACCTGTCAGTCTGTTGATACCATTCAATCGGTTTCTCTCTTAGTTTGGGAAAATCATCCGTAAAAGACTGAATGTCGCTTCTGTGCCATGGTACATGTATTAATTTCCCCCCTGCTGTCTCCCTCATTGGTAACATGGTTACTGCCTCGCTACTCTGTGGTCTTTTCTCGTTGAGTTCTGTAGCACTGTCCCTCCTCTTTTCCTTTCTCTTTACCCATCTGCTTTCCCACTTGTCTAAGCACCTCCACACTTGTGCACTCTGCAGCAATTCTCTAAGGTGCGCCTTCATGCCTGCTGACCTCATGTGTTCAAAATCTGTGGTCCCAAAATCCAACCTATAGCTCCTGCTCAAGTGTTTTGTCTTGTCTATATCCACCCCGTTTTTGTCTGCTATTTCCTGCAAGCTTTTATGTACCTTATTCACTTCTTTCGTAATCCTGGGACATAGATACCTCAGCTCTTCTTCCGAGTAGGACTCTAACCTATTCACACCCATAGTCCCTTCCACCAATTCTTGTGCTTCCATGTTCAACCTCATCCTATTCATATAATCTTCTCCCTTCCCACTGGCTGAGCTTTGTGTGTAATTCAGACTGTTGAACCACTGTGTCAGCTGTTGCGCATTCAACCCCATCAGTGTAGCATTCACATCGACCGCCATTGATGGTTGCGGCAACTTTTCAGTATTCGATGACAGCGGTATCATCAGTGGGGGACTAGACCTCACCAGTGTTGACTGAGCACATATGGGACTAAACTCCATCAAGGATCCGGGTCCAGTTGGCTGAGCCGCTATCGGAGTTATCCCTGGAGTGTTTTCTATGCACCTCCTTTCTGTCCCATTCTGCAGCATTGATCCCTGACCGCTCATACCTAAGTTAGGCTGACTGTACAAAGGTACCGGTGGACCTACAGTAATGGGTAGGGATATCGCATCTGGGTTCTGTCCATTTCCCATGTTCTGAGACATGTTCATTCCCACACTATGGGTCATCATTGCCGGCATGCCCATCTGACTCCCCGTCATCTGAGCATGTGCATTTCCCCCCTGCATCTGCTTTTGAGGCATCAAAAACTGAGTTGATTCGGCTTGTGCCAATGTCGGGTTGTGACCACTCTGTACTCCCCTTACGGTTGGATCTAGAATCATTCCTGCACTGTTGTCACTGCTGTAGTACCCTGGGATCTGCGGCTGATAATTTTCTGCTGGTTTCAACATGGGCACATCTGGATATATTCTCCTAACCTGCGGTATCTGCGGGGTGAACAGTAGACTCGGGTCCTTAGATCCCGATGATGCTCCTGAACTCTGATTTTCACTGTTCTGTACCGATGCCGGAGGGGCAGAACTGGTACTTGGACCTTGTCCACTCTCTGCATAAGGTGGTGGACGGTCGTTCAGCAATTGCATGATTAACTCCTCATCCTCTAACTCTTCTTCTCTTCTCAACTTTTCCTCGTCCTCTCTATCCTTGGAACACCTCCTGTTTGTCTTACAGGTAGCTTTCTTACCTGTCTCCTCTTCTTCCTTAGTAATTGCGGGAAACAATTGTATTCCCTGCAATACATCTGACCTCCACACCTTCTGTGCATTATCCCACCTAGCGTCCGCTAGTGTCTTTTCTACCTTCCTTATCCTGGTCTCGAACTTATTTTGCTGTTGCTGTCTAGCCATTAGTTCCCAAATTGCTAGAGCCTCAAACTGTGCTGGCCTTGGAGGTACCTTCATGTCGTACATCGCGAATCTCAAATTCTCTAGGATCCTTATATTGAATGTCCCATGGATCGGGAACGCTACGCTCCCATGTTTCTCTGTCAGCTTGTGCCATTGCTTTAGCCAAAGGCACGGAGCTACCCCTTTTTCCTCCATTACAATGTAAGCTGGTGTACCTTCGGGCGGCGTCTCCTCTCCTACGCTCGCTTTAATGTAAGACTCCCCCTTCATCGCACTCCTTAATGCTTTAAAAAATTTCATTTTCTCGTCTTTTATTTCACAAAATTTGTAATCAATAGGTGACTTTAATTCCCGGAATACTCTTCGCTTGCCTTTCCCCTTCCAATCGAGCCCCACGGACTGCGTCCAATCCGTGCGCGACCCTTCTCTGCAACCAACCTATCCCAGCGCGGCTCCTAGTGACGTCACACTCACACACACTGCGGCTGACAAAGCCTCGCGGCTAGTCCTCCTTCACTCAGCTCTTTTCGTAACAACTTCTTGCATGTATCGCGAGCTACCAAAAATATAAAACAGATCTGTCGGTTTACTACAGGAAGGGTAACACAACCGCTTCAGGACCTTAGGGATTTTTCACTAGCCTTGGCAGTTATTCCATCTTTCTCGGTCCCCACGTTCGCAAGCAAATCTGACCCGCAGACCTACTCTCAACTTGTCAATGATCTATTCTAGTGCACTTAGAATTTTGTCAAAGCCCGAAGTCGAAGTTTCTTTCACTCCCTTAACACACGTACCGACTCGTTGACCACGCTCGATCAACCTACTAAACCGCCCAGACCACAACATAAAACAACATACTCCGGAGTCTCTTGACCTCGCAGGGCCCGTCTCAACAACAACAACCATGTGGACCTTTTTATGCACAAAGCGCCACACGCACATGAAGTTCGACGACTTCCCTACTCTCACACTCGGAGTCGCACCTCCGCTATTTCTATGAAGTTCGACGACTTCTCTACTTCTACACTCGGAGTCGCACCTCCGCTATCCTCTAAAAAAGAAAAAAAAAAATCCCTCGCAACCTTTTCACCCAATCTGCGGCAATAAGCTGTGCAAGCGCAAAACCCTAATTTCACTCATACCATCACTAGTACCGCCAACGCTGATTCCACACCTCCATTCTCTTCATTCGCAAGCTCTGAGATCCCGGGAAAGTCGCGGTGGACCTAGCCCATCATCATTCTGTCAATCAGTTTTATCCAAAAAAAATCTAATTCAACTTCTCGAGTGGGGTCTCAAAGGGCGTAACCGTTAATTCAACACCATGTACTTTAAGAGTGAGGGGTCCCAAAAGGCGAAACCGTCCTCTGCTACCATCTACTGATAGAGCGTTCCGTACTAATGATTTACCTGTACCTGGACGCTCTTTAGGCCGATGAATCTTTTGGCTAAGTGGGACCCTCGACACCCTTAATCAGTCAATTTAATTAAATCAATAATCAATAACGAACATAAGCAATACCCTGTTCGACATAACACTTAACAATTAATCCAGAATACATTTCGGCGAACCCTGACCTTTCAGTCAGGAATAACCACACCAGTTTATTCAAAGTTAGTGAATTTATTTCCCTATATTAACAAAGCTAGCACAATATAGATATGTCTCAACACCAAATGATAAACATAAATGAACATTAATAGCTGTCCATAACGGCGAAACAGGTGCAATCTATGCAGCATTTGAATAACGAGGCATTCGATAATAGCAATGCAAATCACTAATACTACAATCTGTAATGAACTAATTGCATACATTTAGTCAGCATAACAAGGTCTCAAATTGCATCGTGCAACAAAAGGAATCCTCATGTATCCTCAAATTAGCATTGGCATGTGGGACTTCATGCAAAAACAATTTAGCAACATTAATTTAGAAAACTCCTAACTAGGGATCTTGTCAAAAATCAGCAGTTGGTTACCTAAAAGAAACACAATGCAATTGTACAATTTCCTTTCATAATTACCAATTACGATCAGCATTCAAGGAAGTCTTCGTCTCACAGGTACCGTTTCTCGATCAGCATGGGTACCGTTTTCGATCAGCATGGGACGGGGCAAAGGGGCAAGGGTGGACGGGGCAATTGCCTCACGGCGGCAAGGTAAAACTACTACTTCATGCAAAGGGATCAAAGTTAAAGTCTCTAGGGCAAGAATCATTTAAAGTCTCTTTCTCTCGATTAGAGAAAGCATCAAAGTCTCTTTCAAAATGGCGTCGTAGCAAGGTGGGCCATAATAGCTACGAAGTCTACAAAATGGCGGGTATCGAGCTGGTAATGGCTATAATGTCTGGATAATGGCTCTTTTCTTCTCGTGCACCTGGTTTAAATAGACAACAGTTCAAATCCAGTAGAGTCTTCCATTGGAGGGTTCATAGGTTAGCTTCAAATTGTCCAATCAAAAACAACAGTTCTCAAGCTTTTACTTAAGCATACATTATCCTTGGAGATGGGTACGCAAGTTGCAACATTTTATACCAATTAACTCACTTTCAGAGCCTCCATTGTCCGCACCTGCAGATCGACCTTGGAGCAAAGAGAAAAATGCCAAGCTGGCACGAAACTTTAAGATAAGCATGTGAACGATCTCAGTGGAAAAGTACAGCTTCAAGCAAAAATACACGTTTATTAGCACATTGGAAAAATACGAGCATCTAAACCGTGAGACCAGGCAACTAGGCCAAAGCCTCCACTAAAGTTATGCTAAGCTAAAACATTTCAAACAAGCAAATCATAGCACATGTTTACGATTATGTCAGATTCGTGCAATTCTAATACATCACGTTATATAAAGCACGCTTATAAATGTTAGCAAACTACTCTGAGGGCACATTTTGTCCCCGTACAATCTTTATTAGTTCGGTTAAAGTCACACATGATTATTGCAGTACTACGTTTATGCGCTAATAAATGTAAAACCTTCAATTCAGCTTCATCAAAGTCTAAGAAAAATGCATGGGGATTTTGCGTTTTGGGACCCTCCTTTTCTCTTAGCCCGCTTAACAGATCTCCCAAAACTTTTCATGCAGAAACTAGACATAAAAGAGCACTTTTTTGAAACTTTTCATGACGAATTGTGAATTGGTACCAAAGTTATAAGCAACACAAAAATGTGAACGCTAGACAAGACAGATTACAATAAAAGTGACTCAAAAAAGTGTTTGAACATAAAAGCAAACTAAAAACATACAAAATTTATTAGCCTGACATCATATCTGTTTCCACAGCATAATTTTCATTTAGTGTTTACTCCAGAATCTACATTCTTCTCTTCCATTACCCAAATATGATCTCTTGTGAACCCTGTCTTTGCTCCTCGCTCACCATACTTTTTCCTTTAGGAAGGTGGCCACACCCATAGCTACGTTTTCTTCATCCTGCCTACAAGCTACCTTACTTGTACTTTACCGTAGCTTGTTTTTGCTATGGTGGTGGACAATAAGGGATGCAGGATTCTGATTGCATAGCTCTAAGTGGCTCAGAAAGCTGCTTTGTTTTCCGTGCCGCAGGTTATCCACAAACATGCACACGTGCATGCACACATGCACACTTAGGGCCGTATTTATACTCCGTTTGCGCCGAATTTGCGTCGTTTTTTTCGACGCAAATTCGACGCTAAACTAACGCCAACTAACGCCATATTTATACTATGGCGTTAGAGGCGAATAGCGCCAAAGTTCCCGGAATGTGCGTCATTTTTTAGCGTGAACCCCTTCCTTGCGTTAATGATATGCAAGGGAGGCGTTCCCGTCTAAAAAATGACTCCCAGGCCTTTACGTGGTATTTATACTCCCGGGCAAAAGAGACGCCCGGGAGTGGGCGTGGCTAAAAACGGCGCATTTGCGCCGCTTTTTAACGCCTGGGTCAGGCATGGCGTTAAGGGACAAGTGGGCTCAAAATGAGCCCAGAGTGCCCTCCCCTGCCCCCAGGGACCCCCCCTGCCACCCTTGCCCACCCCAGGAGGACACCCAAGGCTGGAGGGACCCACCCCAGGGACATTCAGGTAAGTTCAGGTAAGTATTTTTTTATTTTATTTTTATAATTTTTTTTGGCATAGGGGGGCCTGATTTGTGCCCCCCTACATGCCACTATGCCCAATGACCATGCCCAGGGGACAGAAGTCCCCTGGGCATGGCCATTGGGCAAGGGGGCATGACTCCTATCTTTACAATGATAGGAGTCATGTTGATGGGGGATGGGCGTCGAAAATAAATGGCGCAAGTCGGGTTACGATGATTTTTTCGACGTAACCTGACTTGCCCCATTTTAAGACGCCCATGCGCCATTTTCCCCCTACGCCGGCGCTGTCTGGTGTACGTGGTTTTTCTCGCGCACACCAGGCAGCGCCGGTCTGCTTGCGCCGGCTAACACCATTCAATAAATACGGCGCCCGCATGGCGCTTCAGAATGGCGTTAGCCGGCGCAAAACTTTTTGACGCTAAACTGCGTTAGCGCAGTTTAGCGTCAAAAAGTATAAATATGGGCCTTAGTCACACCCATGCATTCACACGCACACACCCATTCACAACCAGCACTCACAAATACACATATCTATACATTCATACTTACACACATGCACCAAACCTTTAAAACACATACATCTTACTGACTGCAGAGTCTCGGAAGGGAAGCATCAGTGATTTCTACTGAATGGGACTGCTACCTCCTCTCAGGTCAGCCCAGCAAGGAAGTGGCAGTCCTTTAGTCGTCACAGAGTGGGATGATATCAGTGAGACCTGCTGACTCCACTCCGCTCTGCGATAACTTGTCAGTGATGGACACACTGCAATGGGCACCTCAGGGCTTGAAACTGAAGTGCACCTGTCTGAGGCAGTCTCAGAGACACTCTCCCTCATCATGAGGGGAAGGACCTCAAAGCACTTCACCTAGCTGAGGAGGTCATGACAAAGGGCTATGACATCTTCAGCCTAGCAAAGTTGAGCCCAGGCAGCCTGGCACCTTTTCATTTACTGGTCATATAGTGGATAGGTGCCTGACCTGAGCCTGAAGAGTATCTGTCAGGCTGATCCTTGCTCAGCCTGACAAAGACTCATCATGTTAGCAGAGCGGTGGGAGGGTGTGCCCCTCTGCCCTTATTGACAGGCTGTGATTTCTCACATTTATACGTATTTACACCATGCTGCATCATTTCTTGATAGAGTTAGGATATTCGAGCACAGATTTGCTATGCGTTTATGCAAGCGCTTCCATGACAGAAAGTGGTGCCATAAAAAGCAGCACAAATGTCATCATCACTCACCCTCTACACAAAATATATTTTCGTCAAAAAGTTCACAAGATGGCAACACCGAATTTTTTTGTGTCACAAAACAACAAACCTCTGATAAAATATGCAAAGGGGGTGTAAAAGGGCGGGAGCAGCACACACACCCCTAGGTTTACATCAAAAACGAGGTTTACCAAAGTAGCATGACGTTAATTTGCAGAGAATCCATACGTAAACGATACAAAAGGAGAATATTGTGTTATATTCCCGTGTGTTATGTGACATTTATCTGAAAGTACAAAATTTAAGTGGCTCACTCTTGGCTGGTTGTTATCACGTAAACATTTTTCATGGCCGGAGTACCTCGGGTACAAATCTTCTTGCTCACCTTTCCACTCTTGTGCAATGCTTAGTATTGTACTAAAATAGCATTTAAGATGTGAGCATGGCCATGATATGAGCAGCTCAGCTGCTTATAATTATGGAAATGCATGCTTTTGTCCTATTCAAGCTATGAAGGGCAGCCGATGTTGACCCAGTGCTGTACGCTTATTGGTAAATCTGGGCCACAGTTCTCGTTGGTAATAATGTTAGGTTTGGTACCTTCATCACACTCATAATGAACATAATAACTGGGGTGCCTCTTCTGCTTGCAAAGATGCAGTTTGTGATATGAATGGAATGGAGAATGACTGGTGAGTAGAAAGCTATATCTAGCAAAAGCAGCCGGAGTTAAGAAGTTTTCGAAAGCCAAGCTAGGTCACAGAAATGCCTAATCAAGATGCCAGCCAAGCAGGTTCACTAAAACGCTTGGGATGAACAGGCTGCAAAGAAAATCAAAAGGAAATACATTGAGGCTCTTGATCATTTTGAGACCTTGGCTAAGATACATGAAAAGGGATGCTTTTTTAACTGACAGATTAATAGGGATGTAGCAGACAAGAATACGAAGCTCATCCCTAGTCTAGATGGACCAGGCCTTAACTCTGGAAAGAGCATTAGTAAGTGTTCTTGGGTCAGTACTGGGCGTTGTCAGGATAACCACCACTGCTTCCAGACCCTAAAAAGATTGGATGAAGTGCATAAGGCTTCCTGGTACTTATGAAGAGACATCACTAATGAAGCAATAAATTAAAGAAACCATCAGTACAACAGATAGAGCCAGTCATGAGCTGTTTGGTGCCTAATTTGTGAGAAAAAAAAATGATAATATTAAGTACAAAGGCCCAAAGATATTTATTAGGAACCGGTTCCTTGATGTTACTGAATGATCAGAGTGACTAAATAGCAACGCTTCTCTCCATACATCCCTTTTTCTTCCACTACCCTACAAGTCATATCTCACTCTTGCATGTCAGTTTTCATCCCTGCTTACTTCCTTCGGCACAATTTTACTATCTCTCCCATTCTCTTTCATTCTTCCATTTCTGCTTTTCTTTCTCTTCTTCTGGGTCAAAGTCTGAGGAGAGATAATTAGTCATGTACCTCAAAAATGACTGCTCCTGTCGACCAGTGGCAACCGCCATCACAAACTGAGCACTGGTTGTCTTTCGCACAGAGTTCTGTTAAGCTTTAAAGAACCAATGGTCACTGGGGAAGTGCAAGTTTATGACAGGGCATGGTTAACAAGCATTGACAAAACCAACAAGTCTCACCTTACTGAACTATTTGCTTTTCCAGTGATTTTTTGTCCATGATATGCAGCCACAGCAAAGAAAAAAAAAGAAAACAGCGATGACATGAAGAAGTGCATGCACTTGTATGCCTTATGACGCT
The DNA here is from genome assembly GCF_031143425.1 of Pleurodeles waltl. Classification (NCBI taxonomy): domain Eukaryota; kingdom Metazoa; phylum Chordata; class Amphibia; order Caudata; family Salamandridae; genus Pleurodeles; species Pleurodeles waltl. Next base: position 605,261,401 of record NC_090449.1, read on the forward strand.
CCTAGCAGATGCATCATTCTGTACGCACTCAGATCCTTGATGACATATGTCAACACACTTGAACGTGCATATGGAAATATATGGGCACCAGCTTATTTATTGTTCAAAGATAGAGGATGACACGAAGAGTGGTAAATTTTGAAAAATAATTTTCTTTTTTTAAAAAAAAAATGGATCACACACCTCCAAATGGCAGCTACCTGGCCCACGCAAACAATTAAAATGAAAATTTGCTTTGAGATATGAGGGGAGTGTGAGGGAAATGGGTCAGAGAGGAATCAGGGTGTGATGTCATCAAAGGAAAGTTGGCAGTGAGCAACAGAGGAGCTTGCGGTTGGGTTGGGTTGGTGAGGGAGAAGAAATCAAAGCAAAAAAAACAGTTGGTGAGCTGGGGGCTGGGGAGGAGGGTATACCATGGAAAACCTAATGGGGGATGTGTATTTGAGTGTGAAGAAGCACAAGAGGAAGAGAGAAACAAAATGCATGCACTTTCATGGAGTGTTTAAAAAAGAAAGGACCACTCCTTGAATGGGTGCAGTAGAACGATACATGTCATCCAGTAAAAAGGATGCTAAAGAAGCTATCCTCCAGGGGTTTGACAAACACAAGAAGGATAAAGGAAAGCCAGCAAATAAGAAGCAAGCAAATGAGAGTGACACGAAAGACAACCAATGGTAAGCAAGAGGCTGGCTGAAAGCCCATTGTAAATTTTTGGTATGGACCACAAGAGGCATTCCGACAATTCAAAGCAGAAAGCTGTCTGTAGGCAAGACCTGAAAATGTGTGAGTCTAGGATACTTGAATGTTACTCAGAATGACCTTCTTATTGAACCAGGACAAAATAGCCCCATCAGTTTGACACCCACAAGATTTGTGTGGGAGAGGCATTCAAATAATGAAACATCCTTATCATGCCAACTTTGTGTTTATGGAGTTGGTGAAGTGCACTGTGATAGCCGCGTTCTGATGGATGGCTCCCTTTATGTGAAAATATCAACAGTTTGAAAAGGCCTTTCAAACCCGGAGGCAATAGTGGTGAGTTAAGCTCAGGACCGTTATCAAAATTGGTCCCATTGGTCCCATTATCCTTAATATATTTATCATCTTTATAATAAGAAGCTTGTTAACATTTAGGTTAATTTAAAAAAATTCAGGTAACCGGAAAGTTCTGAGATGGACTAAGAAGAGATGTCCTGTCTTGGTCGCCATAGCAGTCAAGCTGTTGGCTTGAATCCTGCATAAGAAACTAAGACCCATATTTATACTTTTTTTGCGCCGCATTTGTGTCATTTTTTTACACAAAAGCTGCGCAAACTTTTCAGAAATCAGACCATAAAAGAGTAATCTAGGTGAGGGGTGATTGAGAGATAGACCACGTTGGCTGCACACCAATAGCTTCTTATATTGTTTTGTCGCTATATCTGCCTCTTTCTAGTTCTTTCCTTCATTATCGTCGCTGGCTTTCGTTTTCTCTCCCTCAGCACACTTAGGTGTGAACTGTTTTCTGAAACCTGCATTAGTTGGATTGTAATAGGTGTGTTTGACTTATTCTAAAATTCACTGTACGCTCTTTCTTTGATTTAATTAGTTCACATCATTGCACGAATTCACTTTATTGATTGGCACACCTGCCTAGTGATACGAGTAGTGTGCAAATTGCTGCGGGTGTCTGCACAGTTGACTTTTGGTATGGTGTACACTGAGCCAAATTGTAAGGACAAATAGACCACTTTCCCTGTTTTACACCTCAGGACGGTGGCAAACATACATAATTACAATGTTGCTCCCCATTCTAAAACTTGGACTAAGTAACAGCTCACCCACGAGTGAATGCACACTGAGGTTTTGCAAATTTCAAGTGCACTATTGTTTATAATTAGGTTTATTTGTTTTAATTGTATTCACTGCACAACTTAGGCCCTCATTACAACATTCGCGGCAAAAGCCGCTTACCGCCGTGCAGAAGACCGCCAACACAACGCCGCGGCAGCAGAATTCTGCCACGGTCATTATGACCCACTGCTCGGAATCTGCCAAAATTGAGACACCCACACCAAAGGTCAGTGATAAACCACCGTCACGCCAACAGAAATACGCCCACACTATCACGACCCACGAATCCACGCGGCGGTCTTTCAACCGCGGTATTCCATTGGCGGTACACACAGCCGCCCTCAAAATACACACACTCTTACAAAACAGAGCCACATTGGACAAATCAAAATACACACACCTGATACACATACACACACCACTCCCACACACCATTTACAATATAAAACACACACCCACATCACCCACAAACCCCTACGACCAAAATACCGAAAGAAGGCCAGAGAGAGACACTACAAACTACTACCAAGCATCCACAGGCACACAATACTACCACCCACATGACTTCCACGCACCTCACACAACACACCACTAAATATCACCCCACTTATCACTACACACACCACCCCACACATCTCCCACACCACCCCATGGCACGGCAAAGACACCCCAGGTTCTCTGAGGAGGAGCTCAGGGTCATGGTGGAGGAAATCGTCCGGGTAGAGCCACAGCTATTCGGATCACAGGTGCAGCACACCTCCATAGCTAGGAAGATGAAGCTATGGCGAAGAATCGTGGACAGGGTCAAGGCAGTGGGACAGCACCCAAAAAATAGGGATGACATCAGGAAGAGGTGGAACGACCTACGGGGGAAGGTGCGTTCCGTGGTCTCAAGACACCACCTTGCGGTTCAGCGGACTGGCGGCGGACCCCCACCTCCTTCCCCACAACTAACAACATGGGAGGTGCAAGTCTTGCCGATTCTGCATCCTGAGGGCCTCGCAGGAGTAGATGGAGGAATGGACTCTGGTAAGGCAATGCGTTACTACTATATCCCCCACCCTACCTGCATGCCATCACATACCCCCACCCTCGCCCTCACCCCCATCACTCGAACTCCTCACAAATGTCCCAATATCACAAACCACACATCCCAACACCAAGCCCTGCATGCAACAACAAAGCATGGACACCCATCACCAAAGCATGCCCACTGCACATACCCATACACCCCTCTAAACCACCATCACACAAGGTCCCACACAGGAATGCAAGCACTGGGGTACACGGTCACCCACCCATTGCACACCATGGCACACACAGATGCAATAAACATCCTTTTATACCCCTGCAGGACCCCTACCCAACGTCACCGGACAGGAGGGTCCACACATGTCCATACCACCAACAGAAGAGGCCCACAGTGATGATAGCAGGTCTGTCCAACTGGATCTAGATGACCAGCCTGGCCCATCTGTGACCTCGGGACAGTCGGTTCCCCTGACACAGTCACAGGCCACCACAGAGCTTCCCCCCTCTGGAAACACCAGCACAGCACCCACCCAGTGGGCCCATACCTCTGTCCCCAAGACACGTCAATCAGCAGTGTGTCCACCACTACAGGGAACCCAGGCTAACCCACCACCCCAACAACAACAGGGACCTGGGGGCAGTGGCAGTGGGCACACGGTCCAGGGGACAGAGGCCCAGGAACACAGGGGAACTGGGAGGGCTGCTGTGCGACAGGGGGAGGACAGGCCCAGGGAACCCACTCTCCACGAGGCCCTCTCCAACATCATGGGAGCCTACCATCATTCCCTGGAGACGATGGCAACGGTACTGGCCAAGTTTCAGGAGACCCAGCGGCTGCAGGAGGAACAGTATTTGGGCTTCAGGGAGGAACTCAGATAGATCAATTCCACCCTGGGCTTCATCGTAGGGGTGCTGAAGAAAGTTCTCAACACCAGGAGGGACACTGTGGCACTACAAGGGGCCCCTGACACTAGCTTGGACAATGAACTGCCCAGCACCCCCGCCGGCGCTAGTGGACAGAAGGCACCGCCACAGGACCACCACACCAGCACCCCAACCCCTGCAGAGGGAGGACCACCCCGCAAATGGTCCCTGAGATCCAGGACAAAGACAGAGAATGATGCCAAGACCCCCGCCAAGAAATGAGACCACCCTGATTGTCATCCTTCTGTCCCACATTGTCACCCTGTCCATCCTCAAACTGCCCCAGCTCCATCTCCTACGCCCATTTGGGCAATGCACCTGTGAGACTAATAGACTGGACTCTGCCATGGACATTCCTCCACCATCACCCCTCACCATTTTACAGCACCCTCTAATATTGAGCACTTAAATAAACACCCTTAAAGCACAAAACGATCTGGAGTCTGTCTGTGATTTCGAAATAGTGTATTAGCAATTACAGTGTCAAAATGCTCTTTCAATTGTAATGTCAACATACCTATGTCACACAGCTCTAGTCCATGAGGAAACAAAGCAGATGTCACACAGTGGGACCCACATCTGTGAAATCGTAAGGGAAAGTGACAACTCAGTGACCATACACTGGGTGAAAATGGCAGGCAGTAGAGAGGTAGTAGTGTTAAAGTACATGTTGTAAGCAGGTTTGTATTCTTACCTGTGTCTCACTGGAAGTATTGAAGGATCACCGAGTTCCTGTTGTTGATGTCCTCTTCTACTGCTTCCTCGTCTTCACTGTCCACAGATTCCACAGCTGCCACAACACCTCCATCTGGACCATCCTCCTGCAGAAAAGGCACCTGTCATCGCAAAGCTAAGTTGTGAAGCATACAGCAGGCCATGATGATCTGGCACACCTTCTTTGGTGAGTAGAATAGGGAACCACCTGTCATATGGAGGCACCTGAACCTGGCCTTCAGGAGGCCGAAGGTCCGCTCTGTAATCCTCCGAGTTCGCCCATGGGCCTCATTTTAGCGTTCCTCTGCCCTTGTCCTGGGATTCCTCACTGGGGTCAGTAGCCATGACAGGTCGGGGTAACCAGAGTCACCTGAAAATGGTGAGGGACAACTGTTAGACACACACTAACCTGTAGGGATATCCCCAGACCCAGACAACCATTCCCACTGACTTGCTTCCAGGTGCTCACCTAATAGCCACACACGGTGCCTCTGGAGTTGACCCATCACATAAGGGATGCTGCTATTCCGCAGGATGTAAGCGTCATGCACTGAGCCAGGGATTTTGGCATTCACATGGGAGATGTACTGGTCTGCCAAACACACCATCTACACTTTCATCGAATGATAACTCTTCCGGTTTCTGTACACCTGTTCACTCCTGCGGGGGGTACCAAAGCCACATGTGTCCCATCAATGGCACCTATGATGTTGGGGATATGTCCCAGGGCATAGAAATCACCTTTCACGGTAGGCAACTAATCCACCTGAGGGAAAACGATGTAGCTCCGCATGTGTTTCAGCAGGGCAGATAACACACTGGACAACACGTTGGAAAACATAGTGTAGGAGGCTGGACTGGCTTGTAGTGAGTACCTAGGGGTACTTGCACCTTGCACCAGGCCCAGTTATCCCTTATTAGTGTATAGGGTGTCTAGCAGCTTAGGCTGATAGATAATGGTAGCTTAGCAGAGCAGCTTAGGCTGAACTAGGAGAGGAGTGAAGCTCCTACAGTACCACTACTGTCATATGCACAATATCATAAGAAAACACAATACACAGATATACTAAAAATAAAGGTACTTTATTTTTATGACAATATGCCAACAGTATCTCAGTGAGTACCCTCAGTATGAGGATAGCAAATATACACAAGATATATGTACACCATACCAAAATATGCAGTAATAGTCTTAGAAAACAGTGCAAACAATGTATAGTTACAATAGGATGCAATGGGGACACATAGAGATAGGGGCAACACAAACCATATACTCCAAAAGTGGAATGCGAAGTACGAATGGACCCCAAACCTATGTGACCTTGTAGAGGGTCGCTGGGACTGTAAGAAAACAGTTAGGGTTAGAAAAATAGCCCACCCCAAGACCCTGAAAAGTGAGTGCAAAGTGCACTAAAGTTCCCCAAAGGACATAGAAGTCGTGATAGGGGAAATCTGCAGGAAAGACACAAATCAGCAATGCAACAACAATGGATTTCCAAACGAGGGTACCTGTGGAACAAGGGAACCAAGTCCAAAAGTTACAAGCAAGTCGGAGATGGGCAGATGCCCAGGAAATGCCAGCTGTGGGGGCAAAGAAGCTGCTACTGGACAGTAGAAGCTGGAGATTCTGCAGGAACGACAAGGGCTAGGAACTTCCCCTTTGGAGGACTAATCCTTCACGCCGTGGAGAGTCGTGAAGACATGTTTTACTGAAGAAAGACCGCCAACAAGCCTTGCTAGCTGCAAATCGTGCGGTTAGGGTTTTTGGATGCTGCTGTGGCCCAGGAGGGACAAGGATGTCGCCAATTGCGTCTGGGGACAGAGGGGGTGTCGAGCAAGACAAGGAGCCCTCTCAGAAGCAGGCAGCACCCGCAGAAGTGCCGGAACAGGCACTACAAAGTGGAGTGAAATGGTGCTCACCCGAAGTCGCACAAAGGAGTCCCACGTCGCCGGAGGACAACTTAGGAGGTCGTTCAATGCAGGTTAGAGTGCTGTGGACCCAGGCTGGACTGTGCACAAAGGATTTCCGCCGGAAGTGCACGGAGGCCGGAGTAGCTGCAAAAGTCGTGGTTCCCAGCAATGCAGTCTGGCGTGGGGAGGCAAGGACTTACCTCCACCAAACTTGGACTGAAGAGTCACTGGACTGTGGGAGTCACTTGGACAGAGTTGCTGGATTCAAGGGACCTCGCTCGTCATGCTGAGAGGAGACCCAGGGTACCGGTGATGCAGTTCTTTGGTGCCTGCGGTTGCAGGGGGACGATTCCGTCGACCCACGGGAGATTTCTTCGGAGCTTCTAGTGCAGAGAGGAGGCAGACTACCCCCACAGCATGCACCACCAGGAAAACAGTCGAGAATGCGGCAGGATCAGCGTTACAGAGTTGCAGTAGTCGTCTTCGCTACTTTGTTGCAGTTTTGCAGGCTTCCAGCGCGGTCAGCAGTCGATTCCTTGGCAGAAGATGAAGAGAGAGATGCAGAGGAACTCGGATGAGCTCTTGCATTCGTTATCTAAGGAAATCCCCAAAGCAGAGACCCTAAATAGCCAGAAAAGAGGGTTTGGCTACTTAGGAGAGAAGATAGGCTAGCAACACCTGAAGGAGCCTATCAGAAGGAGTCTCTGACGTCACCTGCTGGCACTGGCCACTCAGAGCAGTCCAGTGTGCCAGCAGCACCTCTGTTTCCAAGATGGCAGAGGTCTGGAGCACACTGGAGGAGCTCTGGGCACCTCCCAGGGGAGGTGCAGGTCAGGGGAGTGGTCACTCCCCTTTCCTTTGTCCAGTTTCGCACCAGAGCAGGGCTGAGGGGTCCCTGAACCGGTGTAGACTGGCTTATGCAGAAATGGGCACCATGTGTGCCCATGAAAGCATTTCCAGAGGCTGGGGGAGGCTACTCCTCCCCTGCCTTCACACCATTTTCCAAAGGGAGAGGGTGTAACACCCTCTCTCAGAGGAAGTCCTTTGTTCTGCCATCCTGGGCCAAGCCTGGCTGGACCCAAGGAGGGCAGAAACCTGTCTGAGGGGTTGGCAGCAGCTGCAGTGAAACCCCGGGAAAGGCAGTTTGGCAGTACCCAGGTCTGAGCTACAGACCTGTGGGATCATGGGATTGTGCCAACTATGCCAGGATGGCATAGAGGGGGCAATTCCATGATCATAGACATGTTACATGGCCATATTCGGAGTTACCATTGTGAAGCTACATATAGGTAGTGACCTATATGTAGTGCACGCGTGTAATGGTGTCCCCGCACTCACAAAGTCCGGGGAATTAGCCCTGAACAATGTGGGGGTACCTTGGCTAGTGCCAGGGTGCCCACACACTAAGTAACTTTGCACCTAACCTTTACCAGGTAAAGGTTAGACATATAGGTGACTTATAAGTTACTTAAGTGCAGTGTAAAATGGCTGTGAAATAACGTGGACGTTATTTCACTCAGGCTGCAGTGGCAGGCCTGTGTAAGAATTGTCAGAGCTCCCTATGGGTGGCAAAAGAAATGCTGCAGCCCATAGGGATCTCCTGGAACCCCAATACCCTGGGTACCTCAGTACCATATACTAGGGAATTATAAGGGTGTTCCAGTAAGCCAATATAAATTGGTCAAATTGGTCACTAGCCTGTTAGTGACAATTTGAAAGAAATGAGAGAGCATAACCACTGAGGTTCTGATTAGCAGAGCCTCAGTGAGACAGTTAGTCATAACACAGGTAACACATTCAGGCACACTTATGAGCACTGGGGCCCTGGCTGGCAGGGTCCCAGTGACACATACAACTAAAACAACATATATACAGTGAAATATGGGGGTGACGTGCCAGGCAAGATGGTACTTTCCTACACATAGGCTGGGACATCCCTAATGCTATGGCCACTGTTGTTTGAAATGACCCACTTGCAAGGAAATGGAGTACTGACAGCACCTGCACTAGAGGGGGGATTCTGCTGGGATGGCGGATAGCTGACATCAGGTCTGGCTCCAACTGGGCACACAGTTCCAGGATTGTGGCACGATCAAGCCTGTAGGTAATGATCACATGTCTTTCCTCCATTGTCGACAGGTCCACCAGAGGTCTGTACACCGGAGGATGCCGCCATCTCCTCACATGTCCCAGCGGACTGTGCCTATGAAGGACAACAGCGAGCACAGAGTCAACCAACTCAGAGGTACGTACCCACAGCGAACACAGAACACGATTCATAATCCGAAATTTGCATCCATAAGTGTTGAGGCAAGGCCTAGGTATGTGTGACGCAGTTAAAAATTAAGCCACGTGGGCCTCTGAAATGGTGGCTGCCTGACCTGTAAAGTGGGACAATTGGATGTGAGGTAACTGCGCTGGCGCTGTACACTGTCGCAGTCGGCGGTCCAAGACAGCAGCGCAATTCTGCATTGGTTAACATTGGACCCTATGGGTCCCAGGAGCCAATGACGATGTACGCCGGCGGTAACGGTACGCACCGCCGCGGACATGACCTCCATTTTCTATCTGTTCAATCACTCGATACCTGATCTTCGACAGGAGAGGACCTACACTGCAAGTGCTGCTGTGACCTCAGTCTGGAAGAGACAATGGCTCGTGCGTCTGGGGAAAGGGCCCCTGCCTTCACCACGGAGGAGTTGGAGAAACTCGTGTGGATGGGGTCCTCCCCCAGTACACGCTACTCTACGGTCCTCCTGACAAACAGGTAAATACACTGGGAGCATGCTGTATGGGCTATGCCTATGTGGAGTGGGGTGGATGAAAGATGGGGGAGGAGATTGAGGCGTGCATGAAACGACGGTGAGTGCATGTGCCACGTGGCAAGGGTAGGGATGGGGGCCAATGACTGTGACGGTGCAGTTGGTAATAACTTTTCTTTTTCCCCTGTACAATTCATGTAGGTCAGCGCCCACCAGAAGAAGGACATCTGGCGTGCCATCACCAAGGACGTCCGGACCCTGGGGGTCTATCACAGACGGAGCACCCACTGCCGTAAGAGATGGGAGGACATTCGCCGCTGGAGCAAGAAGACGTCGGAGGCCCAGCTGGGGGATGGCCTCCCAACGTGGGAGGGGTGCCCATCGCACCATGACCCTCCTGATGTTCAGGATCCTGACGGTGGCGTACCCAGAGTTGGATGGGCGCTTGAGGGCATCACAGAAGCCACAAGGGGGTGAGTACACTCTCATTCAGCTGATTCAGCACGTAGTGGAGGTGTCTGGGTGGGGGAGGTGGGCTGTGGGTTTCCCTAGGCCAGGGCGAGTGTGCTAGTTAGGTCCCCTTCTTCTGGCAGACACTCTGGCACCCCACCCCACCTGTGTACAGTGCCAACTACACCTAGTCAGGCTGCACTGACATCCATGTGTGCAGATGTCGGCCAAAGCCTTGTAGGCCATGTCCCAGGGATTGAACAGTGGATCCCAAGTGTGCGGCGTAGTGCAGGGGGCTTCTGTGTCTGTCGTGTCCGCCAACGGTAGCGGTAATGCATGTACTCAACATGTCTTTCTTCTGTCGTCCCTCCCCTTTTTATGGTCTCCCTGTTCTTGTGTGCATTAGCATCATCAGGTGGAGAAGCAGTGGCACAGGAGCAGGAGGGAGCTGCATCCCACATGGCACTGGAGGTCGAGACTACGGACTCGGAATTCACCAGTGAGACGGAAGGCGAGGGGAGCTCCACAGCGGGGACAGGAGCTGACACCAGTGATACGGACTCGTCCCCTGATGGGAGCTCCCTTGTGGTGGTGGCCACATCTGTGCCCACCGCATCTACAGGTACAGCCGCCACCCTCCCTACCAGCATCGCCCTCCCAGCAGCCCCTCAGTCTTTGCCCCGTGCCCGCTCACCCAGGAGGGTGGGCATCACCTCAGCCCCAGGCACCTCAGGCCCTGCCCCAGTCACCCCTGCTGCCCTCAGTGAGGAGGCCATTGACCTCCTCAGGTCCCTCACTGTTGGGCAGTCTACCATTTTGATTGTCATCCAGGGTGTAAAGAGGCAGTTGCAACAAACAAATGCATTCCTGGAGGGCATTCATTCTGATCAGGCAGCCCTTCAGCTAGCTTTTCAGACTCTGGCCTCAGCACTGATGGCAGCTATTGTCCCTGTTTCTAGCCTCCCCCCTCCAACTTCCTCCACCCAGACCCACACCCCTGTACCTCAGCCAACCCCAAGCACACCATCAGACCAGCATGCACACACCTCAACACACAAGGGAAGCTCTGGCAAACATAAGCACCACACATCCCACAGGCACTCACGCAAGCATCACACACATGCAGACACACCAACATCCACTGCCTCCACTGTGTCCCTCTCCTCCTCGTCTCCCTACTCCCTCCCAGTCTCGTCTCCACTCACACCTGCATGCACTACATCTACAGCCACTACTTCCATCAAAAGCACACACACCACTACACCCCGCTCACGTGCAGTCAACACCCCACTACCATTCACACGTCCCCTGTGTCCTCTCCCAGTGTGTCTGTGACGCCACCTCCCAAGATGCACAAACACAGGCACACACCCACCCAACAGCCACCAAAGCCGCTCCCAGGGGTACAGGTGGGAGTGTGGAGTCAGCTGCGACACCTTACAAGGTGGGGAAGGGGCACAAGAAACCCAGCAAGTCTGGGAAGAGCAGCACGGCAGAGAAGACAGCCATCCACCTCACGACAGCCTCCAGCGCATGCACTTTCACCCAAAGTCACCAAACGTACACCTCCTACATCCACAACCTCTTCCTCCACTCCCAAACCCCCTCCAGCTACCCATCCCAGTGTTGCCAAGAAACTTTTCCTGTCCATCCTTGACCTCTTTCCCTCACCTCCCCCACCCCGTCAGTCTCCTAGGGCCTGACTCTCCAGGTCCCAACCTAGCACCTCAGCCACAACATCTCCCGGACCAGTGGTGCCAGTAGTCACCGGATTCTGGAGTGCACCAGGCAGCAGGGCAGCCAGTGTGGCAAGGAGCCACAGCACGGACAGTCCCCCACCTGTCAAGCATCAAAAGTTGGCAAGTGCCCAGCGGGAGAGGGGGAAGACTCCAGCCCCGCTGGCCAGGAGGCCACCGCCATCAACCCCGCTGGCCAGGAGGCCACCGCCATCAGCCCCGCTGGGCCAGACAGGACCGCCAGCACCAGCCCCGCTGGGCCAGACAGGACTGCCAGCACCAGCCCTGCTGGGCCAGACTGGACTGCCAGCAGCTGAGTCGCTGCCAAGGACCCCCCGCAACAAGAACCGCTGAACAGGACACCACCGCCACAAGCAACGCTGAACAGGACACCTCTGCCACAGGCACCGCTGCCAAGGACACCGCCGCCACAAGCACCACTGAACAGGACACCTCCACTACAGGCACCGCTGCTAAGGACACCGCCGCCACAAGCACCGGTGAACAGGACACCTCCTCCACAAGCACCGCTGAACAGGACACCTCCGCCACAAGCACCGCTGGCACATGAGCGCCAAGGGCACTGACACTACTGAGTCCGCCACGAGCAGGATGAAGCACTCCTGGCACAAAGCCCCCTCCAGAACCAGTGGAGAATCACATCCACTCCCACAGTCCTTGGCAGGATGAAGCACTCTGGGCACAAAGCCCCCTCCAGAACCAGTGGAGAAGGCATCCACTACCTCAGTCCTTGGCAGGATGAAGCACTCTGGGCACAAAGCCCCCTCCAGAACCAGTGGAGAAAGGCATCCACTCACACAGTCCTTGGCAGGATGAAGCCCTCTGGGCACAAAGCCCCCTCCAGAACCAGTGGAGAATCACATCCACTCACACATTCCTTGGCAGGATGAAGCACTGGGCACAAAGCCCCCTCCAGAACCAGTGGAGAAAGGCATCCACTACCTCAGTCCTTGGCAGGATGAAGCACTCTGGGCACAAAGCCCCCTACAGAACCAGTAGAGAAAGGCATCCACTACCTCAGTCCTTGGCAGGATGAAGCACTCTGGGCACAAAGTCCCCTCCGGAACCAGTGGAGAAAGGCATCCACTACCTCAGTCCTTGGCAGGATGAAGCACTCTGGGCACAAAGCCCCCTCCAGAACCAGTGGAGAAAGGCATCCACTCACACAGTCCTTGGCAGGATGAAGTACTCTGGGCACAAACCCCCCTCCAGAACCAGTGGAGTATCACATCCACTCACACAGTCCTTGGCAGGATGAAGCACTCTGGGCACAAAGCCCCCTCCAGAACCAGTGGAGAAAGGCATCCACTCACACAGTCCTTGGCAGGATGAAGCACTCTGGGCACAAAGCCCCCTCTAGAACCAGTGGAGTATCACATCCACTCACACAGTCCTTGGCAGGATGAAGCACTCTGGGCACAAAGCCCCCTCCAGAACCAGTGGAGACTGTTATCCACTTGTGAGACTGTGGCTTTGCACTCCCCAGGATTGAACAGTGGGCAACCCACCCACTGTAGAGACTTGAGAGACTGTGGCTTTGCACTCCCCAGGATTGAACAGTGGGCAAACCACCCACTGTAGAGACTTGAGAGACTGTGGCTTTGCACTCCCCAGGATTGAACAGTGGGCATGTGGCCCCCTTGTGGATTTGGCGTCGTGCACTCAACCGGCTGAGGTGCCCCCCCTTTCCCTTCCCCCTGAGGTGCCTGTTTTATTGCTATCTGATGCCACTGCAGTGTTCTCTCCGTCATGTTCGGGTATTGAGTGTGGGCCTCGCCCATGCAGTGTGGGCCCAGTGTTCCACGGACTTCAATGGAGCAATACCTGGACTACTATTCTTGGTGTATATATTTGTTAATAGTGTATATATATTTTAGCGTACTGGATTTTAATATATTACAATGGTTACACTCATTTATTTTTGTCGTTGCATTCTTCTGGGGGGTTTGGGGGGTGTAACTGTAATGTATCATGCTGTATTAGTGTGTGTGTTGTCGTGGGTGAGGGTGGGGGTGGGAGTGTTGCGTGTTGCAAGTTTGTGTCCCTGGTTTTTCCCTTCCCCCTCCCCTGTGTCGTAGGTGCAGTACTCACCGTAGTCTTCGCCGCCGGCGTTCGTGCTCCTGGTAGAGGAGCAAGAAGATAAGGGCAGGGAAAATGTGAAGCTCTGGCTCCATGGCGTCCGGGTTCCTCGTGGGGTATGTAGAGGTGAGCGTTTTCCCTTCTAAGTCCTGTTTCCGCTGTGTTTTTGTTCGCGGTGAATCCGTCCCGAAAAAGGTGGCGGATTGGTAGGTTGTGATAGGGTGGGCGGTACATTGTCTTCCGCCTGTCTGTTGGAGGTGATCGCTGCGCTGTTTGTTTGTACCGCCTTGGCGGTCGGAGTGTTAAAGTGGCTGTTTTTGTTGGTGGTTTCTGCCACGGTCGTGATTCCATTTTTTTTCCGCCAGCCTGTTGGCGGTCTTACCGCCGCTTTAACACCGACCGCCAGGGTTGTATTGACCACCATAATTGGTTCGAGGTGCGGAAGAGGCACCTTTCAGGGAACGGGTGTTGAGGTTTCAAGGACTTACTCAGGTCTAGGGGTGAAAACACCTGTGAAGAAGAAGTAATTACATCCAGGACCCTTACTACTTGTGGGCTTGATTTGGCGAACTTTGGCCCGAATTTATACTTTTTTAGCGCCGCATTTGCATCATTTTTTGACGCAAAGTTGGCGCAAAATTACAAAATACAATTGTATTTTGTAAGATTGTTCTGCTTTTGTGTCAAAAAGCAGAGCAAATGCGGCGCTAAAAAAGTATAAATATGGTCCCATATTTGTAAGTTTGTGTCGCTTTTGCGTCAAAGAAATGACGCAAATGCGGCACTAACATAGTATAAATACGGGCCTTTGTACCATACATGTTAAATACAGTTCTTAGAGGTGAGATACATGGCTGCCAAGTTTCCAACTTGTCTATTTGTGACAATTCCATCTTTTCAGTGTGCTTATGAGTGACATTTTGTTGCCATGTGTGACACTTTGTGTGGCACTTTATTTCATATAGAACAAAGCAGTTATGTTCATGTAATGATGCACAGCAGTGGTCTTGGCTCAGCTTCAAACACCTGCACATCTCTACATTATTTATACAACGACTCAACCCCACCTTCTTTAACTAACGTGATTGTCCTGAAATGTTAGTAGTGTCAGGTTAAACAATGTATATGTTTATTGAAACTTTGTCAAAAGTGTCACGTTTATTCAGTGATGGAAAAAAAAAAATCCCCTGCAGGTTTTGACCTGTGGAGCAGAAAGGGTGGGATGGTTCTTACGTTTCTATCTTTTCTTGGGTTTATGTTGAGTAATGCACTTGCACATAGCTGAGATTGGTGCAGAAGGTGCAGTGGCACTGGGGCCAAAAACCCTGAGGGACCCACTGAGCCCTGATAATCACAATATTTTACCACACCAAAAGCAGCCAAAGATAGCATTTTCTTCGCTTGCATCAGGGTCAATGACGTCCTAGATAAGCTACTACCTTTGCAGGTGAAGCTGAAGGTCTTGAATGTAACTCTACTGAGCGGGGAACTAATGGGAGATTTTTAGCTGGGCCTCCATTTTTAGTCCATATATGGGCAGGCTGCCACAGTTTGTGCTTTTTGCAGTCTCTTCATTTGTTTTGCTGTTAGACAAGCATCTAGGCTCTTTCGCTAGTCCTGGTGGAGGTTAACTAGGTCACTTTCTACCTCTGTGGTGTTTAATGTTTTTGATTTAATGGTTTCATTTGGAAAATGTGTACCACATGGGAGATACATCTGTGGATGACACCCTAATGCTGTCCATGCCTTCGCCTGCAAGCTTCCCCCACATTGCTTCCCTCCACTCCCCCATAACAGGTGTTCACATCTGCACCACCACTACTCCCCTGTCTGTGGGTTATGGCAGGGAGCACACTGGCACCACTTCCACAACATAACAGCTGACCTACTTAACCCAAGCTTCTGCACCCCACCCAAGCCTCTTCAAGGACCTCAACATCTTCCCTGCCTGCCTCCCGCTGTTCTCTCAGTGCCTCGCTAGAGTATCCACACTGCTTTCTCTGTACTGAAGCCCTTGAAAAACATCTTCACTACACATGGCCTCTGCTCTAACCAATAGCTCTCATGCTCACTCACCCACCAGCCTCACTTTTTTACCCGTGTTGCAGACTCCTGCATCAGTTCCAGAGCTCCAACACTATTGCTCTCCAACTCTGACAGAGTTTTGCAACCAAGAAATGAGTGCAGCACGTCGAAGACTGTATACATCAATGCCAACATTTAGAAAAGGAAAGTGGGTGATTTAAGAAAAAAAAAATCGAGATAATGCTAGTCACATTTTAACTTCTATTGAAGGAGACACAATTTCATGCGGGAGCCAACCAAAATGAAGCCAGTTTTTACTTAAAAATTCGGGAGTCTCCCACCCGAATCGTGTCTATTGGAATGTATGATACCATAGAAGTGGGCCAACGCGTCAAAGCTTGATGCAGGTTCGACCCAGATACCTGGCTCTGGCTCAGCTCGAGGTCCTCTGAGTCCAAAATAAGCCACCTTTTCACAGGAGGCGATCTGGTCTAATGACTTCGGCTGCCGACCATGTAACATGGGGATCCATGTCTGAATCAAATCCTCGGCTCAGTACTAAATTCTGGAAAATCTGTAAAGTGAAACATTCTGTTCAAAGTTGGGCAGGCAAAACTAGTTATTTTTCATACTTTGTTCTTCTCTCGTCAAGAGCTACAGGCGGTGCACTTAAAAGTTCGAGTGCATTTGACTGCTGACAATCAAAAAAAAAAAGGGAAAATAGATTTATTTTGACAAGTGAAGTTATATGTCAGTGAAGGTTGCAGGGTTAGCCTGTGCGGTGCAGTGTTTATGATCAGCAATCGCAGCCTGTCCATCCGGTTCACCAGCATAGAGAATGTGGAGGTCAGAGGTCAAAAGTCTCTGCTTCAGGAAGCAGACGGTGCCAGCAGAAAACTTCCCATTTTGGGACAAATGCAATTTTAATTCTAGTTGTTCGTTTCCGCCTTCTTGTTTCTGCTGTGCTGGCGAAGGATGCAAACCTCATGCTGACAACCAGTGAACATGGAAAGTGCACAGCCTCCACGCTGTCGACGCCGTGCCAAAAAGCAAGCTGCCAGATTCCCTTCTTGAAGCTTTGGCTAGACTGCTGTTTCTGTCTCGACGCAGGCGGCCTTCACTGCGGGTAAATCTCCCGTTTTCCCTTTTGACTAGTCTGCTCTATGTTCTCGTTCACGCGCCTCCCTTATCAGGGTGTAGGACGTGGTTTTATTCATTTTGCAGTTTTACACAGAAAAAAGAATGACAGCCTAAAACAGGTCGTTTGCTAAAAAAGAATGTCACTAAAATAAGAAGACTGGGCTCTTTTGTTTCTCGTTTTCCCCTCCTGATTAATTCTTACTAGTTGAATTGCTTCAACTAAAGCACAAGTGGGACTTTAGCAAACAGGTGTTGTAGCTCTATTCGTCTGATAATACAAAAATAGTATAGTTGTTGTCTCCTTGTGACCCAACCAATCCTGTTATGCAAAATGATGGGGCCTGCCATGTAAAAGGTGAAGAGGGGCTTCGGGGTCGCCTGTATCTCACAGGTATTCATTGGCCATGAGGTGAATGGATTTCCTGAAGAGTCAGGGTTGGGGCGGTTTAACGAGGGGGGGTGAGGTTGAGGCAGTCGACTGAGGGGCCGCTTGCTCCCCAGAGGCCTATATTGTGCTCCTGGACTCAACGGAATTTATAGCCAATGAGAACAGTGCATTGCATCATGTAATATTTTCTTGTGGAACATGCCTATTGGCACAAATTGCACTGCACTCATCTGGCTAATACAATATAACCTTGTCGAGCTGCTGGTTTACCAGTGACATGACAATCTTTATACTTGTTTTAAAAAAATGATATTTATGTCGCTAAAGTGCAAAGAGAGGTTGTTTCATTGCCTAGCACCTGAGTCTGTGAAAACTAAAATCCTGGTTTACAGGTGGGTGTTAATGGTATAGCCTCCAAAAATGGCAGCATTTCTCTGCCACACCTGTGTTCCTCCACTGAATTTGGAGGGCGGTGAAAGACTGCATTCCCAAAGTTAAAGCCATTTCACTTATGTGCGGAGCATCATGTGAGAAGTGCTTTAAATAGGCAGGAATGTCCAGTACTGAGTATCTGCACTTCTTTGAATTGAAACGGAGAGTACCTGCACTTCTCCAGACTTCTATAACACATTTAAAGGGAGAGTACTGGCACTTCTCAGAAACAAACAGGTACTCCAAATAGTGAGTGCCTGCACTTATGGATTTCCATTTGATGCACTGCATATCAGCCATGGCGTCCCACAGAGAAATCACTAAACATGTTTCTCATGTGCTGGGAGTGACTTCTCCAGTGAGTCAGGTGTATTTCAGATGGGAATTCTTGAAATGTACACCCACAAATGGCGTACAATTCTAGAACCCACATCTGTCCTCTGGAAGCATAAGCAAAAGTGCAGATTTATGAGGGAAATTATAGCGAGGGTTAGAAGGGTGAAATCGTTTAAGGAGACAGAACATGGAAGGCACAGCATCAGTAACTTTCAGCTACATTTTGATATACCCATAGACCACTGCCTACTCCTAAACCATTGTTATCAGTGCCCTTAAGCAGCATCCTCTGGGACCTCTTCCTGTTTACGAATGGCATTCCACCTTTTTTTGAGTTGATAGTAAAATATTAAGGCTTTGCTACCAGGTTTCTGTTACAAAACATTAATGCATACCACAAGGAATCAGTTTTTTGAAGGCATACTTTTAACATACACCTTCTAAATACGGATCCCTAATAGTTTCCTACACCCATTTAACGATCTAGAAAACCTTTCTGAATCGTTACATGGGATTATTACTTTTATAAAAGGATTTTACCATTCACAAACCCTCTGTTTTATAGAATCAAAGGGGTTGTGGATGCTAAACACATTTGTACATGAGTTAATTGGTGTCTCCACTTTGGTCAGTAAGATGGCCTTTGTAATTAACTGTTCTCTGAAGATGATACCACCATTCCTTGTTGACATTTGGTTATAAAATACTATTATTTGTATTTGACATTTTGTTTCTTGGGGCCATCGTAGGCCCATGTGCATTCTTGGCATGTATGGTCTCTTCTCCTGAGGCCTTTAGGAAGCAGAACCCCTAGGTTTTGTGATTTCTGCAGTTTGGCTAGGTGTTCATTACAATGACCAGACACTATCCACACTTAAATATGTCCTGCAACTCCAAAATAAGTCTTGGATCTCAGAACCGGCATGCACCTCATCACATTAAGCACTGCCGTTGTTCAAAGTATTAGTATTATCAATTCTTGAACTAACAGTTGATAACTTACTAACTTATAACTTCCTGGAGCAACAGTAGGTCAATATTGACTACTGTTTTGACCCTGGTGCGGTAATACAGAACATTCTTATATGCCAGGTCAGTTTGTGGGTTCACTGATGGGTTTATTAAAGTAGAACCCCTATGTTCTTGACTTTGGGTATCAGTGGAATTGCTTGGCCGTATAATTAAAATGTTACTTCATGATGAAGCAGACTGGGGTCCTCATGAATATTACTTCTGTTTTGTAGTGTTTTTTGCAGCCAGCGCTTCACACTGCTATGCCTAAATGTCTGCAAGACTGGACAGCATGGTGTCATAATGGTTGAAAAAGCCCCCTAACTTAGGCAGAATCTGAGAATCAATACCCTATGATGGAAACAACGAATCAGGTCATGTAAGGGCCTTCCTGCATAGTTTTACTTTGTATACAAGTGATGTGAGAGCAGAGGCAAACATGGCCAGGTTTGCTAACTGGAGACTATCTGACAGAAGTGAGTCAAACAACTTTAGCATAGCATCCCTTATATCCTCAAGGTGTTTGACCAACAAATGGTGCTCCAATCTACAACAAAAAAAATCATTATTACTATTGTTTCTAGCACAAAGCACTGAATGTCATTTTTAGGTTGAGCCTGCAGGCAGCGCACATGCGCTATCGATATGGCGACGATCCGTTGTATTTGAAAAAAAACCTCTCCCAAAAGGGGCTGTTAACAAGCACATTACTTAATATTTGTTTGCACCATTATCAGTCTAGTTTGCTGCCTCCTGATTCGGCACCCTGTACCATGTCGACACTTCCTTCCTTTGTGTGGTGCATGGACAGAGCACGGATTAATTTTACTCAATTAGTCTTCCTCTGCTCCTCGCACTGCAATTGAGGTATTATTCCCTTTTTTTTGTTGCATTTTTAAAACAGCGCTAATTCGACCCAACAGGAAGGTATGGGGCGCTTTTCAAGAGCAACAGTTACATCACACAAGTTAATTCATTTTTATTTTTGAGGGCAGCGGAGATGAAGTGATTTGCCCAGAATCACAGGATATTAATGTGATGTCCAAACTCGAACCTAGGCCCATAGTTTTACTTTGTTAGCGCCGCATGTGTGTCATTTTTAGACGCAAAAGCGGCGCAAACTTACAAAATACAATTGTATTTAGTAAGTTTGCGCCGCTTTTGCGTCAAATAATGATGCAAATGAGGCGCTAAAAAAGTATAAATATGGGCCCTGGTTTTCTCAGTTCTAGAGTCGGCGCACCTGCATGCCCCCACTGCTCATAGCGCCACATCCTTCTTCTTGGCGTAGGTGCTCACTACTCCGAGAAGCACGTCTGAGGCCAAAAGTAGAGCTTTGAATGACACATTGTCCCCAGCGAACATTCGTTTAAGTGCACAATGAAAATTGGCTACTGGAAATATCAAACATTGAAAAATAATGAAAGCACAACCGTAGCAAATTACATCTCTCCCAGGAGAAGGGAAAGTTCCAGTTTTTCTGATTTTATGAAGCAGCGCCTACTTTCTCTACTATCATTCTATAGCGGAGTTTATGGAAGCTGCCCTGCCAATCTCTTCACTTCTATAGTTTGCAGGGACCAGACCGGGTACACGACAGGGCACATGTGATGTAGGCTGGGTACATGACAGGGCACATGTGGTGAAGGCTTTCTACAGGTGCACTTTGTGTTAACACACTGATAACCAGAAAGCCAAAGTCTAATTCTGAGGTTAACTCCTACTTTCTACTTAATTTGTGTATGTCCCATGGCCCGGGTTTTCTAAGAAGACAGTCACTTCCTTACAGTCTGTGTACTTTACAGTTTTCATTAGTTCATAGTTCACAACTGGGTGTTTTTCTGAAATGTCCAAAGTGCAAATAATAGAGGAAGTCCCTGTTTTTAAACTCCTTTCATATGCTACCGTTCCAGTTTTTTATCACTCATTCGCCCTGTACCTCTTACTTCCAGGGCCCACTCACCTAGTTTCTGTTTCACCTAACTTTCACCTGCCAGTAGCACAACGAAACTTGAGGGGGCCCCTGAAAGTACCTGGAGAGGGCCCTTCCCCTGCGGGGCCAGTCAGGGGCCTGCAGCCTGTGTACAGTGTATTGTGCTAAGGAGGCCCCTTGGAGCTCGCACTCTCCCCTGCAACGGAGCGGCTGCAGGGACATTTGTTACGCCACTACCACCCGCTCCGTCACTGTTTCTTCTCCTCTCCATAGCCACTCCATCCATTTCTTCTTCCCCTCCCAACAGTGAAAAGAAAAAACGCTATGACGTGCCCAGCGCTGGCTGCTCCATAATGTTTTATTGTTTTTTTGCAGTCCTGCTCTCCACCAAATTACCCACCTTCCTATTCACCATCCCCAACAGGAATGTCAAAGCTAATAGCTCACCCATAGGAGAGACCTATTGGCTTTGCCAATGCTTGTACTAATTGAGCAGTCAGAAGACAGAAAGATAGAATGGCTAGATCACTTTGTATGTGCCCACTAATTCTCTTAAAGATACTTTCGCATGGCGGCCATTTAATGATGGCTAAAAGGTATATGATGCCTAGAATGTCACAAGAACAAGGACACTCCTGCACAGATATACCTTCCCATTGCTTAGTGATTCCTGACACTTGTAATTTTGAAAATCGTAGCCTGATTGATACCTACTTAGCTCTGTGAGAGCAAAAACACATGAAAAAGTTTCCTCTTCTCTAGCAGCTTTAATGGGAGGAAGACGTTGACAGTAGCATTTATTTCTGCACACCTGTTCATCGTCCAAACAGCTGATTATAAAACATATTTTCTGTTCTATAATCTCCAAGGATGTCTCTAGCAAGGATTCATTTTCCAAACTGGCAAACCCTTGCTTCTTGTACAGAATCAACTGGGCGAATATCTCCTTTGATCAATACATTTCATTAGAATGCTGTGTTTGTATGTAAATATCCAGCTAAATAGATTATTAAAGTGGCTACTCATTCATAAATGCTTCAGAATATTAATCTGCCTACACATTAACGCAAAGAGCATTGAAAACTTGGCATACACACACTGTTTCTTCCTTGTTTAGTCATTATTTGAGTGCCCTCTGCATTTACAGAATCTAAATGCACGTATGATTCAACTATTTGCATAATTTGAATAATGTGCAACTATTATTCAGTCTTGGCATGTAAATCTTGCTCCTTCTATTGCATTCCTACATTATCATTCTGTATGCTGTATGAAATTACCAAATTGTATACCATGTCAATGTTTAAGTTTTCGTATAGACAGGTTTTGTTGTCTGGGACCCTTATGTCAACAATACTTTTTAAAACGTACATGCCCAGCATAGGAGTCCATCTCTCTACAGTTGTGGCTTTCATGCATTTGTCCAGGTTTACCATTGCTTGGATTGGCTAGTTATGAAGATGCTCTGTGGAAGGCCAGGAATCTCCTTCGTTTCAAAGGCGTTGAACTATCTCCATATGTGATCTATGCTCTGTGGCGTTCTTTGGTCCAAGATTATGGCCCTCATTTCGAGTTTTGTGGTTTATAGGCAAGACCGTCATGCAAAATAGTGCCACCATACCGTCAGTGGTCTATAGCGACCGCCGGATTACAGGTCCCAAAACACAACCCGCCCATAAACAGACACAGAACCAACACTGCCAGGTCAACCCATGGCAAAAGAGTGACCGATCAACCACTGGCCCCGCCACGCCAACACCATTCTGACTGTCATATGTAGAAGTAAACTCCAGCTCAGTGGTACATTTACGGCGGTAAACTGCTGGCGGTTCGCAACGGGGCGGTACAAAAGGGCACCACCAAAAGTAGTCAACACCACATTGGCCAGTTCAAATATCCCACACCTGAAACACATACACACACCACACACACACCACCATATAACACCCCCACATACTCACACATGCAATCCATAGTGACAAATACGAGCAGACACACTCGACATAAAGCACACCCCAAACACAACAAAGACAATCACACTGCACACATTGTACAAATTACCACCACAGCACACCAGCACCCACAGCCAAACACACCCACATCACCACACACCCGTACTGCAATCAACACTCACTACACATACCGACCCCACAATATGTCACGCCAGGAAACACCCACGGTTCACCGACAATGAGTTGGGGGTCATGGTGGACAAGATCATCAGAGTAGAGCCACAGCTCATGGGAGTCCAGGTACAGCAAACATCCATATGCAGGAAAATGGAGTTGTGGCAGAGGATCGTCGAGAGGTTCAATGCAGTTGGTACCTACTCATGCACAAAGGAGGACATGAGGAAGAGGTGGAACGACCTCAGGGGGAAGGTCCGTTCGATGGCGTTCAGGCATCAGATAGCCATCAACAAGACTGTTGGTGGGTCCCCGCCGCCTCCCCTTGAGTTGACTTCCTAGGAGGAGAAGGTCCTGGACATCATGCAACCCAAGGGCCATTACTGGCATCAGCAGAAGGCTCGACTCTGGTAGGCCAACAATACCCCCAAGCACCAACCACCCCTATCCAGCATGCCTCCCCAACACGCATCACTCTCCAACCTACTACAACCCACCCCACTGCACCCTTCCTAAACACCCCACACCCCTCCTCTGCATGCCACACCACTCCACTCCCACATCCCTATCACTCACTTCTAATGCACGAATGACAACCACAATGTGGAGAACCACAGCTCTCACAATCCTGCACAACCCACACAGCAACACACCACAGACCCACTGCACAGTGGGACATCTGCATGGACAACCATACCACACCAACTGAATGCTAAGACTCCCTCCCAACACTTGGCAACAACAGCAATGCCAACCACCATCCACAACCTCCCATGCCACATGGAAAGCCTGCCACAAACCCCTACACCAAATAACTGTCTGCAGTGCAGCAGCTGTCCTTGCCATCACTAGGAAGCAAGTCAAGCTACTGCATGCATCACAACAGGGACATGACAACTGCAGTTACACAACTAATCTCTACTGTATCCATCCACAGGTACTCCTGCCACTGCCACCCTGCAGTGGAGACCAGGATGAGACAGCTGTCTCCAGGATGAAGGCCCCACTGGATGTCTGGATCGGGACGACTTGCCTGTACAGTTTTGGGCTACTAGACAGTCCAGCAACAGGAGACCCACCCTGGACACACTGAACCCCCCCAACGATGTGGCAAGAACACCACAGCCAGCCCCTGAACCCCAAACCTGTGCCCCAGAGGTAATCGGAGGTTTGCCCCATAGGACAGGGGCCAGAGTCAAGGGCACACACCGCAGACAATGAAGGCCATGCTGCTACTGGGAGTGGGCACACTGTGCCAGGGGCACAGGCAAAAGGGCCAGGGGTAGTAGGATGGGAACCGTGGTCCAGGGCTCAGGCAGCCACACCAACTGACTGCCCAGGAGGCCCTCAACCAAGTCCTGGATGTATACCAGAAGATCCAGGACACAGTGGCCCAGATCCTCGCTACCGTGCAGGAGACCCAGAGGCTATAGAGGGAATACCATGAGTAGGCCATGCAACAGTGGCAGGCCCACATGACCACCATGGCCTCCATGAAAGGGGTGTTCAAGGACCTGACCACAATCATGCGTGAGTCCACCACCCACCAGCAGGCCGCTTCCACTGGTCACATCCCATCAGAGCCCTCCACGTTAGCGGCAGCCAGTGGTTTGGAGGCCCCACCATAGGACCCGCAGGACTCCAGTGCCCCTACCCCTGTAGCTGAAGAACCCCCACGCAAGCAAGAACGTCCAACTAGATATTCAGCCGGACATAATGCCAAGATCACGACCACCTCCAGGAAGTGACTTTCTCCTGAACATTCTCCCTTGTGTGCGACTGAGACACCCAGTCCACTGTCCACTCTCATGTCTCTGTTTTCCCATAGCCAGCATATCTGGAACCACATCTGGCCTCACCACTCTGATGATATCATCTGGCGTGACCCCACTCATCACCCCTTGCACTTGTCCCTTCCAAATAAACACCACTGAGCACAGTTACTGCCTACGTCTTTATTTGTCATTAATACAAATGGAACTGCCAATACAAGGGCAACTGGCATGCCACTGCCCAGCACATGCATGGGAGAGTGACAGAGGAGGGAGCAAAATGCAGGGAGGTTGATCGTGGAGCAGCCAGTGGCTGGAGAGATGTGTCAAGGGAGGCAACAGGTCAGGCAGGGACCAGAGTACACCACTACAGTGTCCGGAAAGTAGAGCAAGACAGGGCCAACAATCACTGTAGGACTCACAGATGCCAACCCAACATAAATGCACTGTAGAAACAGGTATCCAAGACAGATATGGCAGTCAAGTCCACAACCATACGGCCAATACCAACACATGAAGACAACACAAACCAACCCAGTGGTACCACCCTCACAGCACCCTGCGTCAGACCTGACCCCATACCCACTTCCACCAACAACATTGTAGCACTGCCACCCAATGTCGACTCCAAGGATAGATGCTGCACAGATGCAACAGCCTTCTGTGGCACACACATAGCACTTGTACTAGCATCTCAGGGACTTTTGTACATACATGCTACCTGACTGTAGGCCTGACCGGTACACTGTGGCTATCTAAGTCATTGGCACATGTGACACCCCCCTCAACCCACCCAGAGACAGCTGAAACCAGTACCGTCAGTGGTCACTGACAACAGGTGGTAGCAGGGACAAGCAGACAGTCATACATTAGAGGGCACATACCAAACAGTTGACACATACCTGCATCTCAGTCGAAGTACTGTTGAATTAGCTCTGCCCTGGAGTTAGCTGCATCCCCATCAACCTCCTCTTCATCACGCCCCATATCCCCTTCATCAGCACTGGTACAGCTACCCCCTCCTCTGCATCCAGCAATGGGATATGATGCTTCAGGGCCAGATTGTGCAGCATGCAGCAGACCCAATGATCTGGCACACCTTCTGTGGGTGGGAGAGCAGGGCACCCCCAGAGACATGCAAACACCAGAATCTGACCTTCAGCAGGCCGAATCACCTCTCAGTGACCGGTCTGGTATGACCCTGGGCCTCATTGTAACAGTCATCTGCATCTATATTTGGATGCTTCACTGGTGTCAGGAGCCAGGGCAGGTTGGGATAGCCAGAGTAACCTGTGTTCACAGAGGTAAGTGGCATGTCAAGACCGGGATGGCAATAGTGCAGGGACACAAGAGTACAGAGAGCTGAGGGGCACACATATGCAGGGGTACATACTGATGAGCCAGGCCCGGTCCCTCGTAAGTGGTGCCATCATGTGTGAGATGCTGCTGTTCAGCAGGATGAAGGAGGAATCATGCACAGAGCCTGGGAACCTGGCTGTCACCTGGGAGATGTATTGGTCCGTGAGACACACCAACTGCACGTTAACCAAATTAAAGTTTTTGAGGTTCCTCTAGACCTGTTCACTCCTCCTGGGTGGTACCAGGACAATGTGGGTGCCATCAGTGGCCCCAATGACATGAGGGACATGTGCCACTCCGTAGAATGCAGCCTTGACAGTGGGCAATTCTGCACGTTTGGGGAACCAGATGTAGCCGCCCAGAGGTTTCAGAAGGGCATATAGTACATCCCTCAGGATGTTGCTGAACATGGGCTGCGACATTCCTGCTGCCAGGCCCACTGTTACCTGGAAGGAGCCTGAGGTAAGGTAGTGGAGCACAGCACTGTGGGAGGGATGGCACAGGGATGGCAAATGGCAGGTAACAGATCTGTCTTCAACTGGGCTACCAGTTCCATGATGGGCTCACAGTTCAGGCAATAGGTCTGGATGACGTGACTCTCCTCCAGGGTGGCTAACTCGACTAAGGGCCTGTACGCCAGTGCATTTCACATCCTCAAACTTACATTGTACCTGGGAAAAAGAGAGAGTGGGTATTGTGTTGTGCACCATAGACTGTATAGACAGTGTTGATGTGGCCACAGGTCACCAAATGTCACCCAGGATGCATTAACATTTCACCCACAACACACATTGGATATGTAAAATGGCAGCCGCCTGTGCTGCACGCATGGGAAAGGTGGAAGTGAGGTCATCCTGCCGGGGTAACACTTCATGGTGGTAGGCGGTCACGAACGCCGTGCAATTCACCATTGGTTAACACTGTTACCTATGGGAGGCAGGAGCCAGTGGTGATCGCTGCCAGCAGTGATGCTGATGTCTGCGTTACCACCATTTCATGTGCTCATGTTCACTTGACTCCTGAACCTCGTGCACTGAAGACCTCCACTGCCAGTGTTGCCTTGTTCTGGCTTTAGTAGCCAAGATGCCACGTCCTGCAGGAGATAGAGCCCCAGCCTTCATCCAGGAAGAGGTGGAGTGGCTCGTGGGTGGGGTCCTGCCACTGTATGTACAGTTGTATGGGGCAGCAGGTGAGCCCATGTCATTGTCCTGTATGTGAGTTGTGTGCATGGGGATGGGGGCCTTGCTGGGTGGCAGTGTGTCTGGAGCATGGATATGGGTGAGGGGCCTAAGGCTATGTTGAGTGACGATGTGTGGGTGTGGAAGTATGATGTGTGCTGTCCACTATTGTCCCAGGGATGGCACTCTACATGACTGTGTCCTTCTGTCTGAGTCTCCCATGCAGGTCAGCGCCCATCATCAGAAGGGGATTTGGCGTGCCATCGTCAAGCAAGTGCAGACCATGGTGGTCAATGCCCGGTGGAACACCCACTGCAGAAAGTGGTGGAAGGACCTGAGACGCTGGGCCCGTAAGACCTCGGAGGCCCAGCTAGAGACGTCGTTCCAATGAGGGAGGGGTGCCCGTCAGACCCTAACCCCCCCCCATGGCCCGCATATTGACAGTGGCCTACCCTGAGGTGGATGGGTGCTTGAGGGCAGCACAGCAGCCACTTGGGGGTAAGTACACACTCTCACTTGCTACATGTGTTGCCATATTGGCTCTGGGTGGGCACCATTGGGTAGATTTGGGGTGGGTGCTTGTTCCAATGATGTCCACTATGGGTAGTGTACATCTGGACAATATTGGCTTCACAGGTGTGGGTAATGCCATGCAGTCAGTGGAAGTGGAGCAGCTACCTAGAGTGTTGAAACAGTGTGGCCACCTACTGGTTAGATGTGCTAGCAGCTCAAGGCAACAAGATGAATGGACCTGAGGTGTCAGACCATTGTGATCAGTGCTTGCCAAACACTGTGCCAGGGGTGGATCCCGGGACTTCAATAAGCTGGCAGGCATTGCATGTGTAGTGGGGTAGGGTGCGCCAAGTGGTCACAGTGCTAATTGACAATAGCCAAGTAGGCCTACCACTAGCCATGCAGGATTCTGTTGGGAGTGCAGTTCATCACATGCCTGTCTCAACAGCCAGGGATAGTGGGCAGGTACTAGACAGGTACATGAGGGATATGCCACTCCTCATGTAAATGTTTGCATCAGTCAGACCATCAGCGGTTGACATGTGCATTGATGTGGTTTCCCCTATGGTGTTCCCTACTTGTAGGTTGTGCAGGGGTGGGCATAGTGTATAATGGCTTGGCATCAAGTGCTGATGCTCTACCCTGTGTTACTGTAGTGTTGGCATTGACCGATTGCACCCGTCTCTCTCTCTCTCTCTCTCTCCCACCCTCCATGTCTTCCTCTGTCTTTGTATACATCATCAATATCTGGCAAAGGAGAAGTGGCACTGGCAAGTGGGGAAGCTGCAGTCCACCGGACCCAGGAGGCTGACACCAGCAGAGCCGAGGTGACCAGTGGGATGGACGGCGAGGGGAGTTCCACGGGGGAGACAGGATCAACCACAACATCTTCAGATTCCTTCTCCCATGGTGGCTCTCTTGCAATGGCGGACCCACCTGGGCCCACCCCAGCACCATCTTCTCTGCCACCCCCTTACGAGCACCGCCCTCCCTGTATTTCTGCACCCAGTTGCCTGTACCCGATCACCCAAGAGGGTGGGCACCTCCTTCACCACAGGCACCTCTGCCCCTGCCCCGTTCAGTCCTGCTACCCTCAATGAGGAGGCTATTGACCTCCTGAGGTCCATCTCTGTGGGACAGACAAGTATCGAGAATGCCATCCACGGACTGGCATCCCAGATGCAGCAGAGTGTTCCTGGAAGGCATTTACTGTGCCTTGTCTGACCTACAGAGATAATTTCAGACTCTGGCCTCCTTCTTGATGACAGCCAGTGTCCCTTCTTCTTCTGTCCCCCCTCCAGCTACCTGTTCCCATGCCCACAACCCTCTCCCCTCACCCATCCAAGGCATACCTACTGACCCATATGCATCCTCATCAACAGAAACTGTACGCAAGGAAAGACATAAGCACCACAAACGTCAACACCACCATGCACACACACAGTAGACACATGCAGACATGACAACATCCACATCCTGCACCGACTCCCACTCCACCTGCTCCTCACAGTCAGCACACCACTCACACCAGCAGTCCGTACCACATCAGTCATGGATCTTGCCACATGTGCCCTCACTGCCACCGTCACCACATTATCTGACCCCCATTAATGCATCCCATACACCACTGGCGCAGTCACCACAACTGTCAACACACCCACATGTAGCACATCCACCCTACCTGCGGACCCCACCTCAACATACACTCACACTTCCCCCCTGTCATCTCCCTGCTTCTCCTCCCCACCTCCTCCCAGTACATTTAAAAGCCCCACTCACCCACCCAACAGTCCCCCAGCACACACATTTCATACACCCATGCACCTGCACCCAAGGCACATCCAGGTTTACACTTCACAACCATACCCACTCCCTCCACTCTCAAACGCTCTTACCTTGACCTCCCTTGTGTTCCCAAAAAACGTTTCCTCAGATACTTTTCCCTGTTCCCCCCCACTGCCCCAGGCCCTGTCCCCTCCAGGGCCCTGCTACCCTTCCAAGGCCCCTGCCTTTCGCCTCCCAATCCACCACTGCCCCTCGCCATGCTTGTCCACCACCTGCCACTTCCGCATCATCACGTCTATGAGAGCTGAGATTTAGCATGAAATAATGGTCCTTTATGTAATCATACTTATGTGCTAATGTGAAATGCTTTAAATTAATAAATGAATGTTAACATGAAAATTGCCCCTTACTTAGCAGCCACCATCTAGTGAAAGGCCTGTACATGTTTATAAAATGTGTTAATTCAGTGATCAGAAAAAGTATTCTTTCTCTTTAAGAACCTGTTCTTTGCAAAAATAAATGCTGAAGTAATATGAGTATTTCTTGGGTTTCTGCTGTGCCTTTTAGCCGAACAAGGCTAGAGCTAATGTTGAATGTCTGCCAAAAGAACTGAAAACACTTGCTCTATGCTGTGTGTCAAGCAAGCAAGGTCACAGCTTGTAGTTACCTGTCTGCCAAGCTGAGCAAAAGTATCTACTGTAAAAGATCATCTCCATAGAATTACAAGCTTCTTTTGTTTTACTCATGAGTTTATTGTGTGTTTGTACTGATCGAATGTGTTTCTCTCAAGGGGAAGAACCGATTTGAAAAATGTTTCTACTTCTTCCTAACTATCGTCCAGCGGCAGTGGATTCTGAAATGTGTTGAACAAAGACCTTCACTGAACAGTGTGGAAATATACATTAGATATCACAATTATTATTGTTTGGGCCTCTGCAAAAGGAAGAAGTAGAGAAATAGAATGCATTAAAGCTAATATTGGGATACTTTCTGATGAGCTAATATTTTATGATTGGATTATTGTCCATATGAAGTTTTTAGCCAATCATAGATGTTTAGCAAGTTTATTTTAATGTTTGAGAATCAGACATTGGGGGTTTATTTGCTTCCTGGTTTCCAGAGACTTCACTTCTCATTCTTATGAACTGTCACTTTGACATTTAATGATTTGCCAGTCAGTCTACTGAAATTCTGGTATTTTATTATTTTGAATTATTTCTCATGCTCCATGTAAAGATGCAGGTGCTTACTTTGGTGCTCATTGCTTAGAACCTGTAGCGCTTTGCTGCCTGCCTTAGATAATTAATTTGATGGCTCAGAGAACTTAGAATCCAAATTCTGAGCTGTCACCCCTTTACCTTGCCCCTCATCCCGATGCTGTTGCTCCTGACCCCCTGACGAAGCTCTGCTATGTTGTTGAATTCTTTAGGATTTGTTAATATACTGCTCTGTGCAATGTTATTTCTCTTTTGTTTTACAGGTACCAGCTGCTACTGTTTTAATTCTGCTGCTATGTTTGATAGTGCTATAGCTAGATGTTTTCTAAATTAATGTTACTAAAACTTTTGCCTGAAGCTCAACATGCCAATGCTAATTTAAGGTTAGTGAGGTGTTTTTCTCTATGCCATTGATTTGACACTGTTTCATTTCTGAATCAAATGTATTTTATCTCTCTGTGATTGGTACCCGTGTGGAAGGAATACTCGAACACGCTGGTCAGGTGTACCAGTGTTTTATTGGAACAAGATGATAGTCTGTGAGGTATGGTGTAGGTAAGTTTTAAAGGTTTTCTCCTTTGGGTGGTGGGTAATTTCTTGTCCAGAAGCGTGGCGGGCATTAGCGTTTCGTCCTCCCGGCTGCCTGCTCCCGCTGGACCTTTCAGACATCTCCGGCTGGTTTCTCTGAGTCTCCTTCGGCAGTTGCTGGGTGCGGGTCTCGCAGCGTCACCCTTCTTCCTCTTCGTTGACCTCCGGTAGCCCGATTCTTCCTTCCTCTGGTAATCGTCCGCTTCCTCCATACCATAGGTATCCGCCAGAGCAGTCAGAGGCGCTTTAACCCGGCGGCGGCCCGCCACTCCTGAGAGTCCCACCAATCACGGGACGGGAGGCGGGTCAGGCAACGGTCCCCAGGGGCAGAGTCGGTACAGGACCTGGAAGTGTGCGGGTGATCGCCAATCAACCCGTCACACTCTCTTACACAGATATTCATCTAATTGATTTGTGTTCTAACTATTGAGTTCATCATTTTATTTGCCTTGTTTAAACTAAGATTCCTCAGGCCAATCCGTCAACCTGTGATGCTTCTGTATTTGTACCATTTGGTGTTGAGAATAATTTTTGTGACCTTAGCATTGTTAATGTAGGGAAATAAATATTTTAATTGATACTGAAAGGTGTGGTTATTCATGGCAAAGTGGGTCATGGTCTATCGTATATTGATTCTTTAGTGTGGGAAAAATGCTTATTATAATAAATGCAAATGCATAATGCTTAATGTTGTTGTTTTATGTATCAGTAATCAATATGTTAATCAATTTGTTAATCAATATAATCTAAACGAGTCAAAAGGTTCATCGACCTTGGAGCAGCGTCCAATCACTATTATGAAATAGATAAGCCAAGAGTTGCTCTAGAACGTCCACTGTTCCTCCTGCCAAACCCAAGCCCATGCCCTCTCCCTCCAGTTCCAAGGCCAAGCCCACTCCCTCCACTTCCAAGGCCAAGCCCAACCCCCCCAGGCTAAATCCTCCCCTCCAAGGGCAAGGCCAAGGACCACCCCCCTCCAAGCCCAAAGCCCCCGCCCCACCCCTGAGGTGCCTGCATACCCCATTGATGTCCCTGCCCTGTGGAGGCCTGCACTTTGCAGTCAGGAGTCAAGTTGGTGTGTCACCTTGAGCCCAGTGTGCTCAGGGCACTGTGGGACTTTTGGAATGGCCTTTGGGCCTGTGTGTTCGTTGTTTTATCCCAGATTGTAAGATTTATAATATATTAGCGCCACAACCCAGTTGGTGTCGATGTTACCTATCTAGTCCTGGCTTTCCTTCCTCATGTATGTGTGGTGGTTGTGGGTATTACCGTGTATGCGTGTGTGTATTTGTGTGTTGGTACAGGTGTTTGTTTGCTTGTGTGTGTGGGCATGGCTTCAATGTTGTGTGTGTGTTGTGTGTGTGTACTAATGTCATTCCCTCCAGTGTGTGCTAGGCTGTTGTACTTACGATTGGTGTCTTGGTCACCGTCGCTGGTCTGGAAGCTGCATGGCCAGGTGGAGCATTGGGAGGAGTGCTATGGCGCATGGCGCCTACGGACATGCCTGTGTTCCTGAAGGTGGGTGTTCCCTGTTATATTGTTAGTTTCCTCCAGGCTTTTGGTGGCTGTGGATGCGCCTCGGAAATCCTGGTTGTGTACAACCTCTAATGTGATCGTGGGATACTGCCTGACTGCCAGCCTGGAGATGACTGTCGCCAGCCGCGATGGCCCCTCCGCTGTGGCGGGTTGAATGGTAACTTGGCTATATTCTGAAGGTGCCTTCCCAGTACTTGTGATATGCCGGTCTTCACCGATGGTCCCGTGGCGGTGTGACCACCAACTGCACTGTGGCTGTCTGCTGACCGCCAGACTCGTGTTGAGGGCCTATATGTGCAAAGATATATTGCAGAAGGGCAAAGTGACAACTTACTTGAAATGGTGTTGGAGGGATCACGGGTGATGGATGTATTTTTTTATTTTGTTTTTTTTCAAAATCATGAGTTAATGTGTTTATTTGGTTTGCTCTTTTTTTGCCTATTACGTTTATTACATGTTTTAATTTTTATGTTTTTAGTTTCTTTTAATTCAGACTGCAATACCCTCTAGATTTAAACCTGGTGTTGAACTTGGCACTGTGTGCGGCTTTCACATATTCAAATGTCGTGCCACCTGAAACATGGATTGGCTAAGATGTATTCTGTCCTTTTAATTGAAGAAAGGTTTTTGAAACTTAAAAAAAAGTTATCAAGGCCATAGCCTTTCGTGGATGGTCATATTATCCTGTTTATGTTCCTCTGGTGTTCTGGTACGGGCTCAAGTTCGACTGTAGAAGCTACTTGAGGTGTTGCTTGAAATAGTGTTGCTTGCAATTCAGAAAAAGTTAATGAATGTACTTTACTGATATACTGACATTTTAATTCCCAATATCACATTATGGAGCTGAGAACAAACTTTGCCCACCCCCGTTTTGCTGAGGGACTCAACAGCTACTGTGCACAAAACATTTAAAAGGCTGTAAGGCATGTAAAACTGGCCCAAAAAATATGTATGCATAAATTACTCCCTGTTCCTAGCACCAAAGTGTAAACATGAAGCCGGTTGCAAATTTTATTTGAGCAATGGTGTTTTAACAACCACCTTCGTAGTGACCAAAATACTACAGCAGTTTGAGGAGGAGAACACAAGAACTTAGGCTTTGAAAGAACAACTATTTAATATTATTTTAAGAACATGTAATTTTACAATATACAGTACCACAACAATATGCATTCATGCTTTTCAGAGTTGTGACAGAATTATAACTTTAAGCTTACACCATGCCCCTCCACAAATAACGGAAGAAAGCACGCGTACAAAAATATCCAATGGACTGCCACAAAGTTAACAAGAAAAACATTATCTGCAATTTTAATTTTTCACACATTCAAAAAAGAATCCAAGTCTAGCTAAGACTTATGTATAGATCCTATCCAAAACTGCACTGTATTTCCCAAAAATCTGACACATTGTAAGAAAAAAATCCAAGTAATTCAAAACTCCATGGCGACCCTGTACGTGTTGAGAAGCCTTTCCTTAGATACTGGTGCGTCCAAAATGTCAGCCGAGGCAAGTGACTTGCCACTTCAGCTGCAGCATTTGCCTGAAACCTCTGAAACAGTAAGTCTTAAATCAGTTATATTGAGTTTTTTTCTTTCCTAAAGTCAATTTATAGGCTACCAAACAGCGCAATCAGTCTGTTTGAGAAATACCTATTGTGACCTCACTAAGGATTCGCAACAGGCTTTTAGCCTGCCCACTGCTCACCATTGGTTGGTTTCATTGTTCATCTCATTTGCTTACTTTTTATTTGATGGATTTTCTTATTCATCTTGTGTTTGTCCCTTCACTGGAGCATAGGGTCATTACAATCCTCTTGAATGACTGACATGTATCCTTCCACTGCTCATTTTTTGGGAACTACTTTTTTCTTTTTGATTAAGAATTCTGTTATAATGCATGCGTTTTCTATCTCTCTCTCTCATGTTTCCATCCACATGCTCACCCCACCGTTGTTCCTTGTTTCTATCTTCTGTACTCCTTCCCTGCACTTTTGCTGTGTTGTTCTCTCTCTCGTGTGCTCCCCCTACAGTCCCGTGCTCCATATTCTTCAACACTTACATCAGGAGCGGCTCACGGCACGTTTCAGGGAGGGGCGGCGCGTTGCAGCGCGCGGTGGAGGGAAATGAATTTTAAAATAAACACCTGATTCGCCGCTGCCGCCACCACCGCTCCTTTTGCCTTCAGTGCAGCTGCAGGCACAGGCTCCCAGCCTGCCCTGCGGCCAATCTGAACACTGCTCTCATGCTGCCGACAGCGTGGCAGCAGCGTTTGGATTGGTCGGAGTGCCCAGCCAGGGCGCTCAAAGGCAGAGTGAGAGTCTCTGCCTCCTATCTCCAACCCAGCAACACAGTGCCGGGTTGGAGAGAGCCTAGTGCACATGTGTGTTTGGCTGGTCCGAGACGGCCAACCAAACATACATGTGCACTGAGGTGAGTGCTGTGCACTCCCCCGTCATGCTCATTACAGCCCAGTGGCCCTGCCCCTTTCACTATAAAACGATAATAAACATGGTTTATTATTGTTTTGTAGTAAAGGTTTTGCAGCTGCTGCTGCTGGAGCGTGGGCTAAGCTCATCCCTAGCGGAGGAGCTGTGCCTGTATTAAGTGCTTCTCCCTAGTGCTCTGCCTTTCCTTTTCTGCTCACTGGTTCTACCAACCCAACCTTTTTTGCCCCCCCCCAACCTTTTTCAGGATAAAAAGTCTTAATTTTTTTATTTACAGATACAAATGCCATCTGCACTTAAAGAAACAAAGGAAGAAAATGGCATCTCTTAGCATGCATGTCTTGTAGCATATGTGCATTTATACATCATCACACTTGTCTGCCAGACGAATGATGTGACTGTCACAGTTGGATCACTTCATCTTTTTTTTTACTTCCACCCCCTATGCTGTACAGCATTGCCAAAAATCACTGGCAAAGGCAATAGGTCCCAGAGAAGCGACCTATAAGCGTTAACAATGCTTGTTGATAAGAGGATGTTAGCTTGTGAAAGAATGTTTTGATCACCGCTTTGAAGTCAGGCAACTTCAGCACTTCTTAAGTAAAGTATATAAAAAAATAGGCAAATATATAAATCATTATGAATGATGTACAGGATGCTCAGTACAAGATCAATCATCGTCATTTTTATGGCAATTCATTTAGGATTAGCTTATCTCTACGTTGCACCGATAAAGGCCAACTTCCTTTATCAGTTTTTTGTGCTTCAGGTGGTGCATGGAATTTGGGGCCAGATGTATGAAAGCTTTTTGCATTCGCAAACGGTGCTAATGCCCGTTTGCGAATGCAAAAAGCCATTTCAGAATATATTAAAGGCATTCTGAAAGCAATTTTAAGGAATCGCTAAAATAGCGACTCTCTAAATAAGAATTTGCGATTTCTAAAGCACATGTAAGAAGCAATTCCTAAATGCGAATTGAGCATTTAGGAATCGCTATTTACCACCAGGCTGAACCTGGTGGTAACCATGTGAAAATTTAAAAAAAGGCTTTTAAAATGCATTTTTAAAATGTACATGTAAAGCACACATGCCCCTTTGGCATGTGTGCACCTTACATGTCCTAAAATACTTTCTGGGGTGCAGCAGAGGGGGCCTTAGGCCCCCAGCACCCTGTTTTTTTGCATTTCCAAAATTGCGATTTCCAGTTAAGAAATCGCAATTTTGGAAATGCAAAAAATTTGCAAATGTGGGCCTACAGGCCCATAGGTGCGAATGGGGCCGGTATTGCAATTTGCATTTCGGTAATAGCATTTGCGATTTTTAAGAAATCGCTATTACCGATTCGCAAATGGGATACATTGCATTTTGCGAATCAGAAATATCGATTTCTTAAAAATCGCTATCTCCTACTTGCAAAAGGCCTTCTTGATACATCTGGTCCTTGGTTGCCTCTTGGTGATCAGTGAGGTACATAAATTAATTGTCATAATCCGAACCCCAGAATGGGCTTTGTGTGATGTTATAGGAAAGCACAGCTGTACAAGATGGTATGGAGCCATGCACCGCTGACACTAGGGCGTCGGGACCGGTGCAGCTGCACCTGGCGCTGACCTTGGGGAGAAGGGGGAGGGTGAAATAACACAGATTTAAACTGCATTTACTGTGGGGTTCCTTGTGTGACCAGTCGTTTTCAAGTAACAATAAAATGACAAGATGAATCGGGTAATTAATATTCCTGCTGGATGGAGATCAGAGTTTTGTCTAGTGGCAGTGTCCGCTCACGATAAAGTAGGTCAGTGGGTTACTATGCCTGCTGAATGTGTACCACGCATGTCACCGAACTGTACTTTATGTGGATCACTCAGTAGGTTACTGCTTTTATCAAAAAGACCCTTCTGGTATTTACAGTTCATAAGTTACAACCCTAATATAGCACAGTGAGGTGACACCATACACTGGCACGCATAGCACTGAAAAAACAAATGGAATGCATATGAGAGAGGGGCTATGGAGAGATGTGAGGCACTGGTGGGGTGTGGTAGTGAGATAATTCATGAAGAGGGAGTTTTTGGGAAGAGCGCCAATAATGAATGTTGTAATGGCTGCCACCAAAGTTAAAGCCAGCCTTGGTGCCCTGCAGTCACCAGCATGATACATGAATTCATGCTTCTGTTTAGAAATCAGAGCCAGCCTGGTGGGAGACACTGGAGGGGTGAGAATGACATTGTATATGGTTCCTCCATTTTGAGAGATAAACATATATAGGGACAAAGACATTGTCCACCCCCACGAGCTTTAAAGGAGCCAAACATTGAAGAAAAAAGAACAGTTCACTTTTCCCAGTCCTGCTTCACTAGCAATCACCAACAACAGGCATTTTCAAGTGTTCCTTTAGGTCGATGACGTCTGCTGGTGTTTCGAGACCTATTTTGACATCATTCACCAGATGCCCCCTTTAAGGTAATGCGTGAAACAATGTGAGACATTACTATTCAGTAAATCATGAGGTAAGATCCAAATGAAGGGGTATGCTTTTAAATCCTTTGTTACCATTTTAAATTGTGCTGCATTCTTTAAGCCTTTTGAGTGAGAGCCTCGACATAGTCTTTCGTTTATTTTAAAAATCGGGAAATATATTCTATTTTTAGCTATGGAGGGCAAAAGGAGTTCTGAAAGCAAAATTATACACTGCTGCTTGATGATCGTGAAAACTGCTCTTTGCTATTTCAGCAGAGTTCTTGTGTGGTGGGCATATGGTTGGGAGGGTGAGCGCATGAGTATCAATTACGTTTTGCAGAGAAAATATTTTTTTATAGTATTTAATCAAGCAAAAATGTCATGCTTCTCTCTTATTTGTCCGGTCCTCTCAGGAAAGACCTGGGTACTTTGCTTTGTCTTGTAAGGAAAGTACTGCAGCATTCTTACCATTGTTGCTAGAATTTGAAAGGTTCTCACTGGAAGGTCTCAGAAAAGTATTTGTAAACAAGTCTCCAAGGCGGTCACGTTCGCTAGGCAAAGTTAACATGAGCAAGAAAACAGTAGTAGCCGGTTACGGTTATGTTAAAACAGGCTAATGTGTTATAGTTCTTCTACTGTGTGAGTTGTTTGATTCTTACTATTATTTTTACTTCATTGTCAGACAGAGAGACATGGCTTCTCATATTCATCTGTAAATAATGTATTATTTTCCGTTAAATTAGTTTATTGGACTGTGGCACATATTAGCGAATTTCAAAATGTATACATAAATACACACATTAAAAGAAAAAACGCAGTTGTTATAAAACTTAACATAAATGTATTTCCACTGCCTCATGTAATAAGTCCCAAATTGTAAAGCTGCAAAGGAATCTTTCAAAACAAAGGTGCGTATAATTTATGGATATGTTAACTCATTTAATCCCACCTGGAACCTTACTGAACTATGCCACTGTCCTCAGACAATTCAGAAATGGAGCCCTCAGAATATATGGAGTCTTTGTTTCAATCTGTTCTCTAACCATCTGCAATATTAATTCCCAATTCCCATGTCAGATAAGGTAAAGCAGAACTTTTTTATGCCACTGTTTCAAATGCCCTTTCTGATTCATGCAGTGAACTATCTAGTTTCCTACTGTAACGTTTTTGTAATTTTTGGAAAACTACTCAGCAGCACATGTTATTAAGATATATTGGCCCCCATTACAACCCTGGCGGTGAGTGATAAAGCGGAGGTAATACCGCCAAAAGGCTGGCGGTAAATACCGCCAAATTATGACCATGGCGGAAAGAGCAAAGACAGCTACTTTACCACTCCGACTTCCAGGGCGTAATCAACTGGCACCGCGGCGGTAGCTGCCAACAGGCAGACGGAAGACAATGTTCCACCCACTGTATTATGACAGGCCAATCCGCCACCTTTTCCAGGGCGGTACTAGTGACATCAAAAGGTTGGCGGAAACACTGCACAGAATGGAAACGACTCACCATTGGAGGCTCAAGGAAGAACCACGCCGCCATGGAGCCTGAACAGCAGATCTTCCCCATGATTTTCTACATTCTGCTCCACCACGAACACCAACAACGGCAAAGACGACCACAGTGAGTACAGTTGCCTAGCGCACAGGGGAAGGGGGGAGGAAAAAGAGGGTGACACACACATGCAACACCATACACACAAGCAGATTCAGTAACATAACATATTTTTACCCTGTACCTTTCAGGAATAATGCAAGGACCACAGGAATAGATGAAAGTGAGTGTAATAATATAAATAAAGTAGAAATAAGAATATCCAATCTAAAAGTATATACATATGTACAAACAAGGGACACTGCCTAGTCCTCAATGTGCGTGGGCCACAGGGCCACATTACAGAGTCCAAGGTCCCACTTAATTCCTGCAACAACACAGAGAGAACACTGCAGGGGCATCAGTTCAAAAATAGGCTGGTACCTCAGGGGACGGGCAACGGGGGGCACCTCAGCCGGCACATGGACTAACACCACTGGTCCTGGAGGGGGAAACATGCCCTGTGCTTGGCCCTGGGGAGTGCAAAGCCAAAGTCTCTCAAGTGGGTGACTTGCCCACATGCTCTGGCGGGGGCAACATCCTCTGTGCTTGGTCCTGGGGAGTGCAAGGCCACAGTCTCTCAAGTGGGTGATTTGCCCACTGACTTGTCCTGGGGAGTACAAGGCCACAGTCTCTCAAGTGGGTGACTAGCCCACATGCTTTGGAGGGAGCAACATGCCCTGTGCTTGGTCCTGGGAAGTGCACGGCCACAGTCTCTCAAGTGGGTGTCTTTATCACTGGTTCTGGAGGGTGCATCGTGCCCTGTGATCTTCATCCTGGAGAGGATGGGGTGAGTGGGTGCCATACCCACTGGTTCTGGAGGGGGCATTATGCCATGTGATCTTCATCCTGGAGAGGATGGGGTGAGTGGATGCCATACCTAGGGGTTATGGAAGGGGCATCGTGCCCTGTGATCTTCATCCAGGAGAGGATGGGGTGAGTGGATGTCTTTACCACTGGTTCTAGAGGGGGCATCGTGCCCTGTGATCATCATCCTGGAGAGGATGGGGTGAGTGGGTGCCATACCCACTGGTTCTGGAGGGGTCATCGAGCCCCTATTGCTGATCTTGGGGAGTGCAAGTTCAGTCTCTCAGGTGGGTGTCTTACCCACAGGATTTGCAGGGGGCAGGCCGCACAACAGCCCATGGATGCTGGACTACAGACTGTCTACTGGCGGTGATGGCTGTTCAGTGGTGGTGGTACTGCTGCTGGTGGTGGTGGGGGGGAGACTCCTGCCCATCCCCTGCAGCCTCAGACGGCTGCCCACTGCTGGTAGTGGTGCTGGTGGTGGGGGGAGGCTCCTGCCCATCCCCTGCAGCCTCAGACAGCTGCCCACTGCTGGTAGTGGTGCTGGTGGTGCTTCTGCTGCTGGTGGTAGGGGGAGGCTCCTGCCCATCCCCTGCAACCCCGGATGGCTTCACCACCATGGTTGATGGTGGGGGCTCCGACTGAGTCCCAGCACCAGGCCCCTTGTCCTTTATGCTTGCTGGTGCAGGCCCCTTGCCCTTCCTGGCAGCAGCTGGGGATTGTTCCTTGCCTTTCCTTGCAGCAGCTGGGGGTGGCTCCTTGTCCTTCCTTGCAGCAGCTGGAGGTGGCATCCTGATATTCCTGGTTGCAGCTGGGGAGGGCTCCTTGCCCTTCCTGGCAGCACTTGGAGCATACATCCTTTCCATGTGGTTTCCTGGTGCCTGGGATCTTTTATCACCACGAGTTGCTGTGGACACTACTGGGCCTGTGGACTGGGTGGCTGAGGTGCTTGCCTGGGTTTTACCCACCCTGTGCAGACGTGAAGGAGGGGGGAGGAGTCGGGAAGAGGTCAAGGGTGGAGAGGAAAAGCTTCTTAGGGATATTGTAGCGGGAAGAGGGAGAAGGTCTGGGAGTGGAGGAAGAGGGAGTGATTGTAGGAGGTGTCTGTCTGCTGTGTTTGGGTGCAGGTGCATGGGCTGGATGCTGTTGTGAGGTTGATGGCTGTTGAGTGTCTGAGTGCTTGCGTTTGTGTACCTTGAGGGGGGTAGGCACAGTGGGAGAGGACACAGGGGACGTGTGCATGGATGTTGGGGTGTTGACTGCCAGTGAGGTGTGTGTTCTGATAGGTGTGCTGGTGATGGAGGTAGTGGATGAGGATGTTGTGCATGCAGGTGTGAGTGTAGACGCAACTGGGAGGGAGGAGGAGGACAAGGAGGAGGGGGCCACAGTGGAGGCAGTGGATGTTGGTATGTCTGCATCTGGATGGTGTTTGTGTGAGTGCCTGTGGGATAAAGTGTGGTGCCTGTGTTTGCCTGTGCCACTCTTGTGTGTTGTCCTGTGTACATGCTCATCTGCCTGTGCGCTTGGGATAGGTTGGGGTTGAGGGGAATGGGATTGGGTAGAGGAAGATGGAGGAGGGAGGGGGGGAACAGAGACAATGGCTGCCATCAGAGAGGATGTCAGAGCCTGGATTGATCTCTGTTGGGCTGCCAAGCCCGTGTGAATGCCCTCAAGAAATGCATTGGTCTGTGGCATTTGGGCTGCCAGCCCCTGGATGGCATCCACAATGGTTGACTACCCAACAGAGATGGATCTCAGGAGTTCAATAGCCTCCTCACTCAGGGCAGCAGGGCTAACTGGGCAGGACCTGAGGTGTGTGGGGTGAAGTAGATGCCCACCCTCCTGGGTGAGCGGGAATGGGCAACTCAATGAGAGGCTGCTGGGAGGGCAGTGCTGTTACGGGGGTGCCGGCAGTACCTGTAGATGGGGTGGTCACAGAGGTGACCGCCACCACCAGGTAGCTTCCATCGGAGGAGGTATCCGTGCCCGAACTGTCCCCTCCTGTCTCC
Source organism: Pleurodeles waltl (assembly GCF_031143425.1). Classification (NCBI taxonomy): domain Eukaryota; kingdom Metazoa; phylum Chordata; class Amphibia; order Caudata; family Salamandridae; genus Pleurodeles; species Pleurodeles waltl. The sequence goes on from NC_090449.1 coordinate 605,303,514, forward strand.
ACCGTGATGCTCACCTCGTCCTCCGTCCCACTGGTGCCCTCACTGTCAGTGGACTCTGACTCCTGGTCCTGTGGGATGCAGCTCCCTCCGTCACCAGTGCCTCCGCTCCTTCGCCAGATGATTCTAATGCACCTAAGGACAGGATGACAAAACAAAAAGGGGGGGAGACAAAGGATTCACTGGGTCAGTGGCTGCACCAACACCACCGTTGGCATACATAGCACCCTCACACACAAGGAACAGCCCTACGCACTATGCAATGCACTACCAGTAACAATGTTTGTCACCAGGGCATGGGGAGGGACACACCGCCAACTGCAGCATACCTGGGACCCACACAGCCCTACCCAGCAGTGGATGCTTAATAGCTAAGTTGGAGGAAATTTACATCAGATCCCTGCCCAACATGGAACCTACTCTGCAATGTCAGGCCTGGCTTAGGGGCACCCACAGACACACATCCCCCACCCAGATACCACCCCACCATGCGTAAGTAGTAATGATGGGCACTGTACTCACCCCCTTGTGGCTGCTGTGATGCCCTCAAGCGTCCTTCCAGCGCTGGATAGGCCACCGCCAGTATGCGGACTATCAGAGGGGTCAGGGTTCTAAAGGCACCCCTTTCTCGTTGGGAGGCCATCCCCAGCTGGGCCTCCGCCGTCTTCCGTGCTCAGCGTCTCAGGTGCTCCCACCGTTTCCGACAGTGGGTGCTCTGCCTGTCGTAGACCTCCAGGGTCCGCACGTCCTTGGCGATGGCACACCATATACCCTTCTTTTGATGAGCGCTGACCTGCAGAGGAAATATACACAGGGAAAGGTATTAGTTAGACCGTCCTGGCTGTTACACTCATGGCCCACCATAGCCCTTCCCATCCCCTTTCGCACAGACATGGCCCAGCATACATGCTGCACGCTGCCCAGGGCCCATCCACCAACCACCCCCTACACGAGGACTTCACCCACAGCACTCCATGCATTCATGCCCCATGCATCGTGCTCACAATGTACTCACCTGTTGGTCTGGATGCCCATACAGCAGTCCGTACCAGGGTAGGACCCCATCCACTAGTCTCTACAACTCCGCCGAGGTGAAGGCAGGGGTCCTTTCCCCAGTCACACGTGCCATGGTAGGTTCCAGACACAGATCACAGCAGCACATGCAGTGTAGGTCAGGTAGCAAGTGAGTGAACAGATAGAAAATGGTGGTGACGTCCACGCCAGTGCATACCGTCACCGCAGGAGTACATCACCATTGGCCACTGTACCACACAGGGCCCAATATTATCCAATGAGGTGTTGCATGGCGGATCCCAACCGCCTCCCGCAACGGCGTACAACGTCAGCGGAATTACCTCACTTCCACGTGTCCCTCCATACAGGACAGGTGGACGCCATTTCAGGGAGTGCGGGAGTGCATGGATTATAACTGCGTCACAGATCACAATTGTACATACAGTACATATGCCACTAATACATTTAAAATTCACATCATGCATTGAACTGTAGTGGCTACAATGTACAGTTTATGACAGGCTCCTCACTCTTTTACCCCATAGATTGCAACCGCTGAGGATGAATAGTAGATGGTAGATGGAGACATCCCCCGTGTACAGACCCCTGGTGGACTTGGCAACAATGGAGGACAGGCACATTATCCTCACCTACAGACTTGACAGGGCCACAATCACAGAGCTGTGTGCCCAATTGGAGCCTGACCTGATATCTGCTATCCGTCACCCCACTGGGTTCGCCCCTCTTGTGCAAGTCCTATCTATGCTCCATTTTTTTGCAACTGGTTCTTTCCAAGTGACAGTGGGCTTGGCAGCAGGAATGTCACAGCCAATGTTCTCAATAGTGCTGACAAGAGTGTTGTCTGCCCTGATTAAACACATATGCAGCTACATTGTTTTCCCCCAGGTGAAGGATTTGCCCACAGTGAAGGCTGACTTCTATGCAATGGGACATATCCCCAACATAATTGGGGCGATTGATGGAACACATATAGCATATGCCCCCCCCCCCGGCTAAATGAATAGGTCTTCTGAAATAGAAAAGGTTTTCAATCAATTAATGTGCAGACAGTGTGTTTGGTGGACCAGTACATCTCCCATGTCAATGCTAAGTATCCTGGGTCGGTGCACGGTGCCTTTGTCCTGAAGAATAGCAGCATCGCAAATGTGATGGGCCAACTACAGAGGCACAGGGTGTGGCTAATAGGTGAGCCCAGGTTCCCACCAAGTGGATGTTGATGCATGGGTATGGTGTGGGCCATAAGGAATAGTATGTGGCTAACAGTTGTCCAACGATATTTGCAGGTGACTCTGGTTACACCAGCCTATCAAGGCTACTGACCCCTATGAGGAATCACAAGGGCTAAGGAATGTTACAATGAGGCACATGGGCGAACAAGAAGGATCATTGAATGTACATTTGGGCTCCTGAAGGCTAGGTTTTGGTGCCTCCATCTGACTGGTGGATAGATCCCTGTGCTACTCACCCAAGAAGGTCTTCCAGATAATCGTGGCATGCTGCATGTTGCATAACCTTGCCTTGAGACGCCATGTGCCTTTTCTGCAGGAGGAGGCGGCTGGAGATGGCCATGTGGCAGCAGTGGACCCTGTGGACAGTGAAGATGAGGAGGCAGAGTATGAGTATGAGGACAACAGAACTGCAGTGATAGGACAATACTTCCAATGACACACAGGTAAGAAAGTGTAACTTCACATTTCATTGTCAGTTTTTTGTTTCACATTGTAACTGGCAGGCTGTGATTTCCCACTTCTATGGCCACGCACTGTACCCTTTTCGCAGATGTTGGTGCCCCACTATCGCTCCTGGCATGTTCACTGCAGCCAACTACAGGTCTTTCCTATGTAAACATTACTGTACAGTTGAATTGCAATGTGTAAACCTTGCTAAATGAATACATACTGAAATCATTTGGCATACTCCATATTTGTATTTTTTCAAAGTGTGTTTATTGCTGTGCTATGAAGAAAAGGGCGAAGTGCAATGGGCTGGGGTGATGATGGAGGACCCCTGCAATGGAGACCAGGGTGGTGTTAATGGCCTTTAAGTCCTCCCTGATCCCCTAGTACTGTCCCTCCTGCAGCCGCCTGTTCTCCTGCACGTTGTTCAGGATCTGGCCCAGTGTTTCCTGGGAATGTTGGTATTCTCCCAGGATCTCAGTGAGTGCCTCCTGGAGATTCAGTTCCCTGGGCCTGTCCTCCCCCTGGTGCACAGCAGTCTTCCCAGCTTCCCTGTTGTCCTGTGCCACTGTCCCCTGAACCGTGTGCCCACTGCCACTGACCCCAAGTCCCTGATTGTCTTGGGTTTGTGGTGTGCCCTGGGGTCCCTGTAGTGGTGGACACACTGCTGATTGATGTGTCCTGGGGACAGAGGTATGGGCATGCCGGGAGGGTGCTGTGGTGTTGTTTCCTGAGGGGGGTGGCTCTGTGGTGGTGTGTGACTGTGCCTGGGTAACCGAGTGTCCGGAGGTCCCTGATGGGCCAGGTTGGACATCCAGATCCAGGCGAGCAGAGTTGCTGTCATCACTGTGGACCTCTTCTGTGGGGGGACTGGATTTTGCTGGCACCTCTTCTCCGGTGACATTGGCTGGGATACCTGTGGGGATGTAAATGCAGTGTTATTGTTTCTGTGTGTGACATATTGTACATTGGTGGGTTGGCCTCTATGGTTGTAATTGCCCTGGCAGCTTTCACTTGTGTAAGATGGTGTATGGTAGGATGATTAGTTCTCTCTAGTGTGCATGCTTTAGTGGTAGGTGTCCATGCAGGTCTGTGAGGGGTGTCCATGCATTGATGGTGCATGTAGGGCTTGGCATTGGGATGAGTGAGATGTGATGGTGGGGTGTGGGAAGCGGTGGAGTGATGGGAGTGAGGGTGAGGGTGGGGGTATGTGATGGCATGCAGGTAGGGGGGTGAAAGTAGTAAAGAGTTGACTTACCAGAGTCCAGTCCTCCTGCTTCTCCGGCCAGGCCCTCAGAATGCATGATTACCAAGACTTGCTCCTCCCATGTTGTTAGTTGTGGGAGAGGAGCTGGGGGTCCACCGCCAGTCCTCTGTACTGCGAGCTGATGTTTTGCTGCAATGGAACGTACCTTCCCCCATAGGCCGTTCCACCTCTTCCTGATGTCATCCCTTGTTCTGGGGTGCTGTCCCACGGCGTTGACCCTGTCCACGATCCTCCACCATAGCTCCATCTTCCTAGCAACGGATCTCTGCTGCACCTGTGCACCAAATAGCTGTGGCTCTACCCGGATGATTTCCTCTACCATGACCCTTAGCTCCTCCTCAGAGAATCTGGAGTGTCGTTGTGGTGCCTGTAGGAGGCTGGCCTAGCTTGTAGTGGGTACCAAGGGGTATTTACACTCTGTACCAGGTCCAGTTATCCCTTATTAGTGTAGAAGATGTGTTTCTATCAGCTTAGGCTGAAAGAAGGTAGCTGTAGCAGAGCAGCTTAGGCTGAACTAGGAGATATGCAAAGCTCCTACTATACCACTGGTGTCATATGCACAATATCATAAGAAAACACAATACACAGATATACTAAAAATAAAGGTACTTTATTTTTATGACAATATGCCAAAAGTATCTCAGTGAGTACCCTCAGTATGAGGATGCCAAATATACACAAGATATATGTACACAATACCAAAAATATGCAGTAATAGCAAAAGGAAGTAATGCAAGCAGTGTAAAGTTACAATAGATAGCAATAGGAGCACATAGGTATGGGGCAACACAAACCATATACTCCAAAAGTGGAATGCGAACCACGAATGGACCCCAAACCTATGTGAACTTGTAGAGGGTCGCTGGGACTGTAAGAAAACAGTGAGGGTTAGAAAAATAGCCCACCCCAAGACCCTGAAAAGTAGGTGTAAAGTGCACCTATGTTCCCCAGAGAGCACAGAAGTCGTGATAGGGGAGTTCTGCAAGGAAGACCAACACCAGCAATGCAACCAAAGTGGATTTCCAGACGAGAGTACCAGTGGAACAAGGGGACCAAGTCCAAGAGTCGCGACAAAGTCGAGAGTGGGCAGATGCCCAGGAAATGTCAGCTGAGGGTGCAAAGAAGCTGCCACCAGATGGTAGAAGCTGTGGATTCTGCAAGAACGAAGAGGGCTAGAAACTTCCCCTTTGGAGGATGGATGTCCCACGTCGTGAAGAAGCTTGCAGAGGTGTACCCACGCAGAAAGACCACAAACAAGCCTTGCTACCTGCAAGGGTCGCGGTTAGGGTTTTTGGATGCTGCTGTGGCCCAGGAGGGACCATGATGTCGCCACTTGAATGAGGAGACAGAGGGGGCGCCCAGCAAGTCAGGGAGCCCTCACAGAAGCAGGCAGCACCCGCAGAAGTACCGGAACAGGCACTTGGAAGAGGAGTGAACCGGAGTCCACCCGAAGACACAAAAGGGAGTCCCACGACGCAAGAGGACAACTCAGAAGGTTGTGCACTGCAGGTTAGAGTGTCGGGGACCCAGGCTTGGATGTGCACAAAGGAAATCCTGGAAGAGTGCACAGGAGCCGGAGCAGCTGCAAATCACGCGCTACCCAGCAATGCAGCCTAGCGTGGGGAGGCAAGGACTTACCTCCACCAAACTTGGACTGAAGAGTCACTGGACTGTGGGAGTCACTTGGACAGAGTTGCTGAATTCCACGGACCACGCTTGTTGTGCTAAGAGGGGACCCAGAGGACCGGTGATGCAGTTCTTTTGTTGCCTGCGGTTGCAGGGGGAGGATTCCGTCATCCCACAGGAGATTTCTTCAGAGCTCCTGGTGCAGAAAGGAGGCAGGCTACCACCAGAGCATGCACCACCAGGAAACAGGCGAGAAAGCGGCAGGAGAAGCGATACAAGGTTGCAGTAGTCGTCTTTGGCTACTTTGTTGCGGTTTTGCAGGCGTCCTGAGCAGTCAGCGGTCGATCCTTTGGCAGAAGGTGAAGAGAGAGATGCAGAGGAACTCGGATGAGCACTTGCATTCGTTCTCTAAAGAATTCCCCAAAGCAGAGACCCTAAATAGCCAGAAAAGGAGGTTTGGCTACCTAGGAAGGAGGATAGGCTAGCAACACAGGTAAGAGCCTATCAGAAAGAGTCTCTGACATCACCTGCTGGCACTGGCCACTCAGAGCAGTCCAGTGTGCCAGCAACACCTCTGTTTCCAAGATGGCAGAGGTCTGGACCACACTGGAGGAGCTCTGGGCACCTCCCCTGGGAGGTGCAGGTCAGGGGAGTGGTCACTCCCCTTTCCTTTGTCCAGTTTCACGCCAGAGCAGGGCTGGGGGATCCCTGAACCGGTGTAGACTGGCTTATGCAGAGATGGGCACCATGTGTGCCCATCAAAGCATTTCCAGAGGCTGGGGGAGGCTACTCCTCTCCAGCCCTGTCACCTTTTTCTAAAGGGAGAGGGTGTAACACCCTCTCTCTGAGGAAGTCCTTTGTTCTGCCTTCCTGGGCCAAGCCTGGCTGGACCCCAGGAGGGCAGAAACCTGTCTGAGGGGTTGGCAGCAGTAGCAGCTACAGTGAAACCCTGGGAAAGGCAGTTTGGCAGTACCCGGGTCTGTGCTAGAGACTCGGGGGATCATGGAATTGTCTCCCCAATGCCAGAATGGCATTGGGGTGACAATTCCATGATCTTAGACATGTTACATGGCCATGTTCGGAGTTACCATTGTGACGCTATACATAGGTAGTGACCTATGTATAGTGCATGCGTGAAATGGTGTTCCCGCACTCACAAAGTCCAGGGAATTTGCCCTGAATGATGTGGGGGCACCTTGGCTAGTGCCAGGGTGCCCACACACTAAGTAACTTTGCACCCAACCTTCACCAGGTGAAGGTTAGACATATAGGTGACTTATAAGTTACTTATGTGCAGTGTAAAATGGCTGTGAAATAATGTGGGCATTATTTCACTCAGGCTGCAGTGGCAGGCCTGTGTAAGAATTGTCAGAGCTCCCTATGGGTGGCAAAAGAAATGCTGCAGCCCATAGGGATCTCCTGGAACCCCAATACCCTGGGTACCTCAGTACCACATACTATGGAATTATAAGGGTGTTCCAGTATGCCAATGTGAATTGGTAAAATTGGTCACTAGCCTGTTAGTGACAATTTGTAAAGAAGAGAGAGCATAACCACTGAGGTTCTGGTTAGCAGATCCTCAGTGTGACAGGCATCACACAGGGAACACATACATATAGGCCACAAACTTATGAGCACTGGGGTCTTGGCTAGCAGGGTCCCAGTGACACATAACAAACATACTGAAAACATAAGGTTTTCACTATGAACACTGGGCCCTGGCTAGCAGGATCACAGTGAGACAGTGAAAACACCCTGACACATACTCGCAAACAGGCCAAAAGTGGGGGTAACAAGGCTAGAAAGATGCTACTTTCTCACAGTGCCATGGGTGTTGTGTGAGTAGTGTGGGTGAGGGTGTGTAGGGTGATGTGCAGGGGTGTGTGATGTGGGGTGCATGGGTAGTGTATAAGTGTAGGAGGTGTGTGTCTCTGGTCTTGTCTGTGGTCGTGGTGTCTGTCTCTTGCCAATAGTTTGTATTCGTAAAGGGTTGTGGGTACTGTGGGTGTGTGTTTTATAGTGGTGTGGCTATATGGGTGTGGTGTGTGTATGGTTGTCAGGTGTGTGCGGTGTTTGAATTGTCCAATGTGGTGCTGTTTAGTTTGTGTGTGTGTATTTTGAGCGCAGCAGTATGTACCACCAATGGTTTACTGCCTTTGAATGTCCGCCGTGGTGATTCATGGGTCATAATGTTGTGGGCATAGTTCTGTTGGCGTAAAGGTGTGGGATTTCATACTGCCAGTTTATCACTGACCTTTGGTGTGGCGGAGTTGTGTCTGTGGCTGAATAGTGACGGATTAGTGTGTGTTTGTCATAATATGGTGAACGGATATCTGCCACGGTGGCGGTATGTTGGCGGCAGTCAGCATGGCGGTAAGTGGGATTTACCGCCAATGTCATAATGAGTGCCATTATGCCAAGATCCCTATATTTAGTACTATTTAGCCCTTGTCTAATTAGATATTCAATAATGTTTTTGTTAACATGAGTCTCAATAGTCTTGCTAAAATAGATAATTGCTAATACCCTAGCTTTGCCCCAGCCTATTCTTTAATTATAACACCTACCCTCCATTTGTTCTCTGTTTTTTTCTACTAGCCCTCTCGTCCTACCTTTTTTCTTCTTTAACATCTTTTCCATCTCCTGCACTTCCTTTCATATTCCCTTTGTCACTCTATCCTCAACACCCGCCTTCCTCTCTCAGTTTTCTTTCCTGTACATCATTTTGATGCTGCTCTTGTGTGGCGTAAAGCACTCTACAAGTACCAAAATGACTTAAGATCATGCTCCCTCCTTCTCTTTCTCCCATGACCCCTTCACATGTCCTTATTCCTCCATCCTTGGTTTTAAGTAGACTGAGAGCCTTTTTTAGAGTTTGGAGAACAGGATTCTCCAAACGTGTGACGGATATCTAAGTTGCCACAAGTGCCATAGGCTATAATGCACTTATATTGCTGCAGAGATTATGTCCACCTTCTTTGTTACAGAGTATCCAGTCTGAAAACTCAAAATTAGTTACCATTATCGCTTTATCAAGAACCAACATTTCTTCACATACCCCTAGCAGCTTTCATAGTTTTTAAAGATACTCACAAAGACAATGTAAGCTGATGAAATTACCTTCACGCACCATCTCACAGCCCCCACTGGATACTCTCATATAGCTCCCAACCAATCTCCTTATAGATTCCAACAGATTCCATTTGAGGAGGTGGCTTAAGAGCTACGATATCACCTTCTGACATACCTTGTGCACACATAGGCCTCTAGGGGCTAGATGTAGGAAACAAAAAAATTGCGACTCGCAATTTGCGAGTTGGTGCGACTCGCAAAATGCGAGTCGCAAATCGAAATGCAGGTACAATGTCAGCACTGAAATAGCGACTCGCACCCGGAGTCGCAACGCAGTGAGCGAGTCCGCCGATTGCGAGGTCACTTTTTGCGACCGTGCAAAAAACAAACTCGCAATTTGCGAATGGCTGTCGCAAATTGCGAGTTGCATGTAAATTGCTTACAGGTGCTGCAGAACACTCCAGAAACCACTCCAGAACACTCTGGAAACACTTCCTGGCACATGATGATGACATCACAGCCAGGAAGTTTACAAATACACCTGGGAGGAGGGAGGACCACACCCTTTTTAACTGCTGAACTGCACACAGGACAAACAGCAGCTGCAATGGAAGGAACTCCTAGGAAGAGAAAACTGAAGTTCTCAGAGAAGGAGCTGGAGGTGCTGACAGATGAATGCTGTCAGCACTATGACTAATTATTTGGGAAGGCAGCCCTCAATGTGCCAGAAGCCACCAAAAGACAGCTGTGGCAGGACATCCAGGAAAAAATCAACTCCCTGGGGGTGAGCCACAGGAGTGTTGAAGAAATAAAAAAAAGGTGGTATGACCTCCGCTCCCGGACCAAGAAGAGGGTGGCTGAAAGGCTCCGGGAGATGAGAGGCACAGGAGGGGGACCATCGTCAGTACCACCACCCACACCCCTGGAAGAAAGGGTGGAGGAAACCCTGGAGCAGGAGGGAGTATCAGGATTTGGGGACCTGGACACCTCAGAGCCCACCACATCACCCGGTGAGTACCATGTGACATGCCTGTACCCCTATCAATGCCATACCCCCACCCACCATGTAGACAGGGGCATGCTCAACCAAGATAGCTCCATTTCAGGGTAGCAAACACCAGAATGATGCATTATGGGAAATGTAGTCAAGTAGGCAGTTCATAGGCAAATGTTTATTAGGAAGTGTGCAACAGATAGTAGACACTGACAGTCTGTTCCCCATGTCCCACAGGTCTCCCACAAGACACCACCACAACCCACAGCAGCCAGCCCCATGAGGACAGCTCAGGAGCCGCCAGCACGGCCAACATCATCCCAGAAATGTCCACACCTGCTGCAACTGTGTTCCAGGAGGCTGCGCCAGCAACAGGCAGGAGTGAGACAGTTGAACACACAGGGCAGCCACCGCTGTGCAGGCGACGCAGGTCCAGGAGATCAGGGCTGCAGGCTGCGTCCGGCCATCAACCTCCCAGCAACAGTGAGGCACAGCTGCTGCGTGGTCAGCACCTACAAAATAACATATTAGGGAGGATTAGTGGTGTGCTGCACCGCTTTGTCCGCAATAACGAGGCCAGCATGCAGCAACTTAACTCCAGAATCAACATGATTGCCACAAACACTGGGGACCTTGCCCTGGCCATGAGGGATCTGGCGGCAGGACTACTGACCCAAGCCGAGGGTGGGCGGCGCAGGGACCATCAGCCCCTGCAAAGACTAGATAGGATGGCCACATCCATCGGCAGGCTGGCTATGAACACCACAGGCCTGTCGAGGAGGACAGTTGGCCTCCAGGTCGAAATGGGCCATTTTGCTGGAGATGTGGCTAGGGGCCTGGGACGTATCACACACGTCATAGAATTAATGGAGGCACGGCATCTGTCCAGGGGCACAGGGGAAACACCCCAGGGCAGCGAGGAGGGCTCTACAGTGAGCAGTGTCTCTGCCACTGACACTAGGGTGCTCCGGAGTACCAGGCAGAGCACAGCAGAAGCACCAGGGACCAGCCAGGCTGGCAAGAGCCGCAGAAGGACATAGACATTACCCTGGCCCTGTTGAGGTGGCACATGACATCAATGTGCCCCATGCATGGTTTGCATTTACATGCCCATGAACAGTCATTATTTGTATATAGTTCTAGTTCTGCACAAATTAAATAGTTTTTTTGTTCCACTTAACAAATGGAGTTTTTGGTCAATAGGTGAGTATGGTTGGAATTGACACATACCTTCCAAAGTATTGTGTTGCAATGTGTTCCCGTCTCAGTCTGCCTTCATTAGCTATACTCCGATCCCCATGAAGGCGATGTGGTTGCTCTTGCTCTTCATCATCAGGATCTGGGTCTGCAGGGGTGAGAGGTAGCCCATGTCGGGTGGCTATGTTGTGGAGGATGGCGCATGCGACCACAATTTTGAATGCTGTAATGGGGGTATATTGGAGGGCACCTCCACTGCGATGGAGGCATCTGAATCTTGCTTTCAGGAGTCCAAAGTTGCGCTCGATCAGGTTCCTGGTCCTCTTATGTGCATTGTTGTATCGCCTCTCACATTCATTGCTGGGTGTTAAAAACTGAGTCATAATCCATGGCCTTAGAGCATATGCACTGTCACCTGTTGGGCAGAAACAGTACACTGTTAGAAAGTCCTGGTTGGTGTGCACAGTGACCTGTGTGTATGTCTACGAGGTGTATGTAGCTCTACCTAGGAGGTATCCGTCTCCAAACTGCCCACGTTCCAGGCGTTGATGTATCCCACTATGCCTAAAAATGTAGGAGTCATGGGTACTGCCTGGAAACTTAGCTACAATGTCAGTGATTACATAATGGGCGTCACAAACAACCTGAATATTCAGTGAGTGGGTACACTTTCTGTTGCGGAAAAGATGTTCCAGGTTTGCAGGGGGGCATATTTGAATATGTGTCCCATCTACACATCCTATGTCATGGGGAAAGTTGGCAATGCGGTAAAAGTCCAGCTTGGTGCTGTTTATTTCTGCCTCATTCCTTGGTAGGTATATGAAGTGAGACATGTGTGTGAGTAAGGCATCTAGGAAGGCCCTGAGGAACCTTGACACTGCACTTTGAGATACCCCACCTGCCACAGCAATGACCCCCTGATAGCTCCCTGAGGCCAAGACGTGAAGTGAGCATAGCACTTGCACATGCGTAGGGATGGAGCAGCCACGCAGAGTCTGGTGTTCTAGCTGTGGTTTAAGTAAATCAATTAATTCTAGTATGGCTGCGCTGCTAAGGCGATATTTGTCATAGATCTCCTACTCAGTTTGCTGAAAAAGAGTCTGCCTTGTTCTACAAATCTTCTCCTGTCTGTGGCCCCTCCTCCTCCTCTGCTGCGCGGCGTGGACTCTCCTCCTCACTGCTATCAGGTATATCTCCGCCATCTTGAGTAACCCAGATGGCTTCTGGGTCTCCTTTTATACTTTGGTTATGGTTAGCACCTGCTCTGAGTTAGTGGTAAATTGCAAGTGCAAACTGGGCTTTTTGCGACTAGTCGCAATTTGCGAGTTGCAATTGCATATGGTTTGCGACTCGCAAATTGCGACTTGCTATTTGCGGGTCGCAAAATAGGGTCGCAAATTTTGCGAGTCGCAAATGGCTCACATCGCTTTTTGCAAGTTGGAAATGGGGTTTTTGAATCCCATTTCCGATTTTGCACAGTCGCAAATAGCGATTCGGGCCATTTGCGACTCGCAAAACTTTGCTACATCTGGCCCTAGGTTCCTCATGGGTGTGCTGTGCAAAGAAGCAACCATTTGTACTTTCAGACATCTCACTGTACCAAACCTTCACAGAACTTCATGAAAAGGTTTTAAATGAATAGGCTGGCTTTGCACCCTTATTTATCCTATGTTTATAACTTTGCCTCTCTGACTATCACAGAGATTGTTAGATTTACTCAAATCTGTTATTCTTACCTATATATTTTACTGTTTGCTGTTGGTGTATTGTTATTACTTACTCAATGACTTCTTTGATTTGATAAACACCTGTAATTTGCAGTGCCAAGAAATGTCAAAACGTTGTGGCACTACGGCCCTCATTACAACCCTGGTGGTAAATCCTGCTTACCACCATGCTGAAGGCCGCCAGCATACCGTGGCGTGCCGGACTTGCGCTACAGGTATTACGACCCACATCTCGGAATACGCCACACTACAGAGACCCACACAAGTCCGCCACACCAAAGGTCAGTGATAAACTGGCGATACCAAAACCTACACCGTCACGCCAACAAGAATACGCCCACACTATCATGACCCACGAATCAACGTGGCTATATTTCAACCGCGGTAATCCATTGGCGGTACACACCGCTGCGCTCAAAATACATACACATTTACAAAACACAACCACATTGGACAATTCTAAATACACACACCTGATACACATACACACTCCACACACTCACAACACTATAAAACACACACCCACATTACCCACAAACCCTTACAGCTATTGTTTTTTGAAAAAGCTGAGAGAGAGACAATAGCAATCACAACACCAGCATCCACAGGCACACAACACCATCACTCATACAACATCCACGCACCTCACACAACACACCCCAACACAACACATCACACAGCACAACAAACAGCACCTCACACATCACCCACACAACATCATGGCACCTCAAAGACACCCCAGGTTTTCAGAGGAGGAGCTCATGGTCATGGTGGAGGAAATCATCCGGATAGAGCCACAGCTTTTCAGATCACAGGTGCAACACACCTCCATTGCTAGGAAGATGGAGCTATGGCAGAGAATCGGCGACAGGGTCAACGCAGTGGGACAGCATCCAAGAACACGGGATGACATCAGGAAGAGGTGGAACGACCTACAGGAGAAGGTGCGTTCAGTGGTATCCAGACACCAGATTGCTGTACAGAGGACTGGCGGTGGACCCCCACCTCCTCCCCCACAACTAACAACATGGGAGGAGCAAGTCTTGGCAATACTGCATCCTGAGGGCCTCGCAGGAGTAGCAGGAGGACTGGACACTGGTAAGTCACATCTTATTTACCATATCACCCCATCCCACCTGCATGCCATCACATACCCCCACCCCCACCCTCACCCCATCACTCCAACACCTCACATATGCCCCACTATCACAACCCACACATCCCAATACCAAGGACCTGCATGTAACACCTATGCATGGACCCCCATCACCAAAGCACGTCCAGTACAGATACCCACACAGACCCCAAACCAACTATCACAAAAGGGCAAACACAATAATGCAAGCACAGGAGTAGAGGGTACCTCTCCCAATGCAGAAGATGGCACACACAGATACTAAAACTATGCATTTACACCCCAACAGGACCCATACCCAATGTCACCGGACAGGAGGTGCCAGACATATCCAGTCCCCCCCACAGAAAAGGCCCACAGTGATGACAGCAGTTCTGCACGCCTGGATCAAGATGACCAGCCCGGACCATCTGGGACCTCTGGACATTCAGTTCCCCTGCCACTGTCACAAACCACCACTGACCCTCCCCCCTCAGGAAACACCAGCACAGCACCCACCCAGTGGGCCCATGCCACTGTCCCCAGGACACGTCAGTCAGCAGTGTGTCCACAACATAGGGACACCAGGCAGACCCACCAACCCAGGACAATCAGGGACCTGGGGTCAGTGGCAGTGGGCACACGGGTCAGGGGACAGTGACACAGGACAACAGGGAAGCTGGGAGGACTGCTGTGTGACAGGGGAGGTCAGACCCAGGGAACCGACCCTCCACGAGGCACTCTCCAACATCATGGGAGCATATCACCATTCCCAGGAGACCATGGGCACATTACTGGCCAAGTTTCAGGAGACCCAGCGGCTGCAGGAGGAACACTACCTTGGGATCAGGGAGGACTTGAAGTCCATTAACACCACCCTGGTCACCATTGCAGGGGTGCTGGCAGACCTGGCCAACACCACAAGGGACACATTGGCACTCAAATGGGCCCCTGACACTAGCCTGGACTATGAACAGCCCTCCACCGCAGCCGGCGCTAGTGTACAGGAGGCACCGCCACAGGAACAACAGGCTACCAGCACCCCACCCTCTGCAGAAGGAGAACCAGCCCGCAAACGGTCCCTGAGATCCAGGAACAAGACAGAGAACATTGCCAAGACCCCTGCCAGGAAATAAGACCCTCCTGAATGTCACCCTTCTGTCCCACTTTGTCACCCTGTCCACCTCAAACTGCCATTGCTCCCCTTCCTATGTCCCCATGGACAATGCACCTGTGAGACCAAGAGACTGAACTCCACCATAGACATTCCTCCACCATCACCCCAGCCCATTGCACACCCCCTCCACTTATTAGCACAGAAATAAACACCCTTGAATCACAAATCAATCTGGAGTAAGTCTGTCCTTTCACAAATGTGTAATTGCAACCTCTCCGAAATATTGTAATGTCAATGTACATGTTCACATACCAATGTTACACAGTTGTTGGCCAGCAGTAAATATAGCAGAGGGCATAAGGTGGGACCCAGATCTGTGAAATGGAAAGCCAAAGTGACATGTCAGGGTCCATACACAGAGGTAAAAAGACAGATTTATGCCAGGTTCTACAGTAGTATGAGATGTGTGAAGCAGTTCCATCCTCTTACCTGTGTCTCACTGGAAGTATTGCATGATGATGTTGTTACAGTTGTCTACATCTTCTTCTTCTCTCTCCTCTTGTTCACTGTTCACAGGCTCCACAGCTGCCACAAGACCACCATCAGACCCATCCTCCTGCAGAAAAGGCACCTGGCATCGCAAAGCCAGGTTGTGCAACATACAACATGCCACGATGATCTGGCACACCTTCTTCGGTGAGTAGTATAGGGATCCACTTGTCAGATGGAGGCACTGGAATCTGGCCTTCAGGAGGCCGAAGGTGTGCTCTATTATCCTCCTAGTTCACCCATGTGCCTCATTGTAGCCTTCCTCTGCCCATGTTCTGGGATTCCTCACTGGGGTCAGTAGCCATGACAGGTTGGGGTAACCAGAGTCACCTGCAAATATTGAGGGACAACTGTTAGACATCCTCCAAACATTAGGGAATCTCCCATACCCAGACACCTAATTAAACTGTGTGGAGACCTTGGGCTCACCTATTAGCCACACACAGTGCCTCTGGAGTTGCCCCATCACATAATGGTTGCTGCTATTCCTCAAAATGTAAGCGTCATGCAGAGAGCCTGGATACTTGGCATTCCCATGGGAGACATTCATTGAATGGTAGCTTTTCTGGTTTCTGTACACCTGTTCATTCCTGAGGGGGGGAAAATTGCCACATGTGTACCATCAATGGCACCAATGATGTTGGGGATATGTCCCAGGGCGTAAAAGTCACCTTTCACTGTGGGCAGATCCTCCACCTTAGGGAAAACGATGTAGCTACACATGTGTTTCATCAGGGCAGATAACACTCTGGACAACACATTAGAGAACATTGGTTGTGACATCCCTGATGCCATGGCTACTGTTGTTTGAAGAGACCCACTTGCCAGGAAATGGAGCACTGACAGGACCTGCACTAGAGGAGGGATTCCTGTGGAATGGCGGATAGCTGACATCATGTCTGGCTCCAACTGGGCACACAGTTCCTGGATTGTTGCACGATCAAGTCTGTAAGAGATAATGATGTGTCTGTCTTCCATTGTCGCCAGGTCCACCAGGGGTCTGTACACCGGAGGATGCCGCCATCTCATCACCTGCCCCAGCCGACGTGCCCTATGGAGGTGAATGGTGAGCAGAGGGTCATACACCATATAGGTTTCACAAGGCTGTTTAGCACAATCGTTAAATTATCTCTATGTGCCTTTTTCTGTCCATATTTCTGGCCTAAATAGGTGTGACACAGTTAGTTGGCCTGCCATGTGGCCCCCTGAAATGGTGGCTGCCTGACCTGTAAGGTGGGACAAGGGGAAATGAGGTAACTGCCCTGGCGTTGTGCAGCGTCGTGGTAGGCGGTCGAAGACCACTGCACAATTCAACATTGGTTATCATTGGGCCCTATGGGTTCCAGGAGCCAATGACAATGGACACCGGCGGTGACGGTATGCACCGCCGCGGACGTAACTGCCATTTTCTATCTGTTCTATCACTTGATACTTGACCTTCAACAGGAGAGGACCTACACTGCAAGTGCTGCTGTGACCTGCGTCTGGAAGCGACAATGGCTACAGTGTCTGGGGAAAGGGCTCCTGCCTTCACTGCGGAGAAGTTGGAGAAACTGGTGGATGGGGTCCTCTCCCAGTACACACTACTCTACAGTCCTCCAGACAAACAGGTGAGTGAACCGTGTGCATAGTGGATGAGACATGATTGTATGGAGTGTCGTGGATGGAAGAGACGGGGGGCAGGCCAGCATGTGAGGATGGAGACTGTATGTTTTTATGGGACAGGGTGGGAGGTTTGTGTCCAGTGTGTGAGAAGAACTTTACGGGAAAGTAACATCCTTTTTAACTTCACTATTCCTCTAGGTCTGCGCCCACCAGAAGAAGGATATTTGGTGTGCCATCGCCAAGGGAGTGCAGACCCTGGGGGTTTACCATAGACGGAGCACCGACTACCGGAAAAGATGTGAAGACCTGTGCCTCTGGACCAAGAAGACGGCAGAGGCCCAGTTGGGGATGGCCTCCCAACGTGGAAGGGGTGCCCGTCGCACCATGACCCCCCTGATGTACTGGATCCTGGCGGTGGCATATCCTGAGTTGGATGGGCGCTTGAGGGCATCACAGCAGCCACAAGGGGGTGAGTACACTCTCATTCAGCTGACTCTGCACGCTGGATGAGGTGTCTGGGTGGGGGAGGTGGGCTGTGGGTTCCCCTAGGCCAGGGCAAACGCGCAAAGGTAGATCCATTGATTTGCAGGCTCATTCCCACTCCAACCCCAAAGGTGGTATTTGCCCTCTACACCTACTCAGGCTCCCATGGGTTCCAGCTGTGCATGAAATGGGTGTAGACAGAGTCCCCCATGGGCATGTGCTTTTCCCCTGCCCTGTTAGTGCATGGCTTAGTGCATAGGGCTGCTCCCTGTGTGTTGTGTCCGCCAACGGTAGTGGTGTTGCAGGCATTGACCATGTGTCTCCTCTGTCTTTCCCCCCTTTTTGTTTTGTCACCCTGTCCTTGTGTGCATTAGCATCATCTGGCGGAGGAGCAGTGGCAACGGAGCAGGAGGGAGCTGCATCCCACATGGCCCTGGAGGGTGAAGTAATGGAGTCAGAAGGCACCAGCGGGACGGAGGGCGAGGGGAGCTCCACTACGGGGAAAGGAGGAGACAACAGCAACAGCGACTCCTCCTCTGATGGGAGCTCCCTTGCAGTGGCGGGCACCTCTGTGCCCACCGCATCAACAGGTACAGCCGCCACCCCCCACCAGCACCGCCCTCCCAGCAGCCCCTCATTGAGTTTCCCGTGCCCGCTCACCCAGGAGGGTGGGCATCTCCTACGCCCCAGGCACCTCAGGCCCTGCCCCAGTCAGCCCTGCTCAGTGAGGAGGCTATTGACCTCCTGAGATCCCTCACTGCTGGGCAATAAACCATTTTGAATGCCATCCAGGGTGTTTAGAGGCATTTGCAGCAAACAAATGCATACCTGGAGGGCATTCATTCTGGCATGGCGGCCCAACAGAGAGCATTTCAGGCTCTGGCCTCAGCACTGATGGCAGCCATTGTGCCTGTGTCGAGCCTCCCCCCTCCAACTTCCTCCACCCAGACCCAATCCCTTGTACCTAAGCCTATCCCAAGCACACCATCAGACCAGCATGCACCCACATCAACACACAAGAGTGGACATGGCAAACATAAGCACCACACATCCCACAGGCACTCACACAGCCACCATCCACATGCAGACACACCAACATCCACTGCCTCCTCTGTGTCCCCCTCCTCCACGTCCTCCTCCTCCCTCCCTGTCTCGTCTCCAGTAACACCTGCATGAACTACATCCTCAGCCACTTCATCCATCACCAGCACGCCCATCACCACACACCGCTCACGTACAATCACCACCCCCACTACCCTGCACACATCCCCTGTGTCCTCTCCCAGTGTGTCTGTGAGCCCTCCTCCCAAACTACATAAACGCAGGCACACACCCACCCACCAGCCATCCTCCTCACAACAGCCTCCGGCCCATGCACCTTCACCCAAATTCAGCAGACATACACCTCCTAAAACCACTACCTCTTCCTCCACTCCCAAACCCCCTCCATCTTCCCATCCCAGTGTGTCTAAGAAACTCTTCCTGGCTAACATTGACCTCTTCCCTACACCCCCCGTCCTTCCTCTAGGGCCAGGCTGTCCAGGTCAAAGGCCAGCACCTCAGCCACAAAATCATCCAGCACAGTGGTCTCAGTAAATCCAATCACATTGCGGGCAGCACCCATCAGGGCTGCCAGTGTGCCACCTAGCGAGGCCAAGGATTAGCCCATCCCGCCACCTGCCAAGGTGAAGAAGGTGCCCACATGCCGGAGGGAGAAGCCACACCAACCACCAAGCAAGGGCTCCTCCAAGCCAAAAGGGGACAGTGCCACGGGACCAGCAATGACATCAAAGGTAGGAAAGGGACATAAGGCGAAGAGCAAGTCAGGACAGGGCATGGAGGCTCTGGCTGAGGGACCAGAATCACCCCTTCTGTCATCCAGAACATCAACCTCTACAGAGGTGGACACTGCCACCTGCACCGCCACATGCACCGCCACATGCACTGCCACCTGCACCGCCACCTGCACGTCTGCTGCCTCAGCAACAGTCCCCAGCATCATCCACAGTGGGCAGCCATCCAAGGCTGCAGGAGACCTCCTGCTGTGTCCCTCCACAGGTGCTGACACATGCACCACCACCAGCACCTCTGCCACAGACACCGCCGCAACCACGCCACTAGCCCTGCGACGTGCTCAGACAGTGCAACCACAGCTGACATGGCTATCATCCCCAGTGGGCAGCCGTCCGCGGCTGCAGGAGACATCCTGCACCCTGCACAGTGTGCATGAGGCTCGACACCCAGCACTGTTTGTACCTGCATGTGGCAGGTGAAGTCGCAGCAGGGTGGAGTGTGTCTTTGCCTCCATGGAGTATCCTGCTATCTGTTCCCAGGCAATCTCGTACACACACACCCAGGTGAGGGAAAGGGACCTGCCACACTGCATGTTTAGCACTCTGGGCACAATGCCCCCTCTAGAACTAGTGGAGAATCACATCCACTACCTCAGTCCTTGGCAGGATGAAGCACTCTGGGCACAATGTCCCCTCCTGAACCAGTGGAGAATCACATCCACTCACCTAATCCTTGGCAAGATGAAGCACTCTGGGCACAATGCTCCCTCCAGAACCGGTGGCGAATCACATCCACTTGAGAGACTGTGGCTTTGCACTCCCCAGGATAAAGCAGTGGGCAAACCAGCCACTTGAGAGACTTGAGAGACTGTGGCTTTGCACTCCCCAGGATAAAGCAGTGGGCAAACCACCCACTTGAGAGACTTTGGCTTTGCACTCCCCAGGATAAAGCAGTGGGCAAACCACCCACTTGAGAGACTTGAGAGAACTGTGGCTTTGCACTCCCCAGGATAAAGCAGTGGGCACACCACCCACTGTAAAGACTTGTGAGACTGTGGCTTTGCACTCCCCAGGACCAAACTGTGGGCATGGAGCCCCCTCATGGAGCAGTGGCGTCATCCATTCATCCGGCTGAGGTGTTCTCCCTCCCCCTCTTCCTGAGGTGCCTGTTTATTTTCGATCTGATGCCCCTGCAGTGTTCTCTCCGTTTCGAGTCAGGTATCTTGTGTGGGCTTCACCCATGCATTTTGGGACCACTGGTCCACGGACAATGATTTCATTAATATCCGGACTTGAGTAGTTGGTGTACATATTTGTATATACTGATATTTTAATTTGGCCTATCTGATTTTTCAATGATTACACTTGTTGCAATCATTTCATTTTGTCCTAGCGTTCTTCCAAGGGGTGACGGGGTGTATATGTAATGTTGCTGCATGTATTTGTGTGTATGGTGTTGTGGGTGAGGGTGGGGGTGGGGGTGTTGCGTGTGTGTGTCACTCTCTTTACCCTCCTCCCCTTCCCTGTGTGCTAGGTGCAGTACTCACTGTGGTCTTCGCCAGCTTCTTTGCTGCTTCTGATACAAGAGGAGGTAAAGCAACATGAGCAGGACCTGTAACTCGGGCTCCACGGCGTCCTGGGTCCTCGTTGGGTGTTGAAAGGTGAGTGGTTTCCATTCCAAGCACTGTTTCCGCCGTGCTTTTGATGGCATTGGTACCGCCCTGGAAAAGGTGGTGGATAGGCCTCTTGTAATACAGTGGGCGGAACCTCGTCTTCCGCCTGTCTGTTGGCGGTTACCGCCGCGTTGTTTGTTTCTAGATTGCTAGCCCCTTTTTCTTAAGTCAAAACCAGTACTTTTTTTCTGTTAAAGAACATTGTAGTTGCCTTCTATGTTTTTTTACAGTTGTTTGTGGCCTTTTATATTATTGTCTGAAACATTCAATGCCTTTATTCCTTACCTCATAATTCTGGTTGGGTTTTTGGCCCTAGAGATTTGTAAATTCCATCATTAAGTCCTACGGTTAATAAGGGTGCAAATGCAATTTACACCCAATTTATTGCATTCACTCGTGTACTTGCATGGGAATGTACCGCTATCTACTACCTGGAGGTAATTGTTTGTGTAAACCAATGCTGTGGGCGTAATAATACTTTTAAAAGTGGCCCGAATATTATTGGGTCAAGTTAAACCCTAATTTACTTTCACAAATAATAATTGGGTGCAAAAATACAACCAACATCTATGGGAAATCAATGACACCCAAAAATTCCCCCGCATCCTATCCTTTCCCCCCATCCTTTGATCCAATTCTGCTGTACAGAAAACATCCCTAAGCCATTCCGAGTGGCTTGGCGGGGTCTTTAAAGTCCATTTTCTGCATATTTCTCGCCTCCCCAACAATATTTTATAAAATACAAACTTCTTATCTGCAATAGTGTCCCGACCTGGCCGCCCCTGCTGATTTTGAAATTGCCCAAAAATTATTAACTGGAGAGAGGGTTCAATTCCCCGATTCAATATACCTGAGATTGTTTCACATACTCCTTCCCAAAAGTGTCGAATATCAGGACATTCCCAAAACATGTGAATATCAGTTGCTTGAGTTAGACCACACTTTGGACATCTCACCTCCTGCCCTCCTTTCATTTTAGATAGCTTCTCAGGGGAAATATAAACTCTATGTATCGTAAAATAATTGTTTTTCCTAAGAGTGGCTGGTTTCACAATACAAAAAAAGCATTTTTAATGACTCTTCCCACCACCTTTTAGCTGCCTCTTCTGGAAAAAAATTCCTCCACAAATCGCTGGGTAGTACGAACTCGCCATCCACCCCTTCCAGGATCCCCCAATACCAGGCAGACACTCTGTGGGAACCTCCTAGTGGGCTCGGGGTGATCTCACTCAATAGGTTGAACATGCCAACACCTTCCTTAATCCCCTGAGCCCATTTTCTTATTTGTAAACATTTCCACCTAGACAAAGATCCACCCGTCTTCGACTGCAGTTCCTCCCAAGAGAAAAAAATCCCTTCCGAAAACAAGTCTCCCCAATGTTCTAATCCTGCTTGTCTTATCAGTAACGCCAAAACATCTCAAAAACATTCTGGGGTTCCCGGGGAATCCCAGATAGGTGCATCAAAGTTGTAGTAGGTGAGTTTCGCAGATTGCCTGATATGTCATTAATGAACTGGAAATCAGGAAATTGATGTATAGATGTTTGTGTAAGTAATGCTGGAATGGAAAAGTATTTGTGATATCTGTCCAATGATTTTACACCCTGCTCTGAAATCCTCATAGAACTGGGACAGTCTGAGGATTGTTTGAGAGGAATAAGCAACCCCTGGCCGAGGAAAACTTCCTGCGTTCTGGTTGAAAAGAAAAGGAGGTTTACATAAGGCCTAGGGTGAATGAGGACAATAAAAACAAAGTCTCTCAAGGGCCCCTCTGTGCCCACCGCATCTACAGGTACAGCCGCCACCCCCCCTACCAGCACCGCCCTCCCAGCAGCCCCTCAGGGTGTGCCCCGTGGCCGCTCACCCAGGAGGGTGGGCATCTCCTTCGCCCCAGGCACCTCAGCCCCTGCCCCTGTCAGCCCTGATGCCCTCAGTGAGGAGGCAATTTACCTCCCCAGATCCCTCACTGTTGGGCAGTCTACCATTCTGAATGCCATCCAGGGTGTAGAGAGGAAGTTGCAACAGACCAATGCATACCTCGAGGGCATTCTTTCTGGTCAGGCAGCCCAAAAGCGAGCTTTTCAGACTCTGGCCTCAGCACTGATGGCAGCCATTGTCCCTGTGTCCAGCCTCCCCCCTCCAACTTTCTCCACCCAGCCCCAATCCCCAGTACCTCAGCCTATCCCAAGCACATCATCAGACCAGCATGCACACTCAACACTCAAGGGTAGCTCTGGCAAAAATAAGCACCACACATCCCACAGGCACTCACACAAGCATCATACCCATGCACACATACCAACATCCACTGCCTCCACTGTGTCCCCCTCCTACTCGTCTCCCTCCTCCCTCCCTCCCTGTCACGTCTCCACTCACACCTGCATGCACTACATTTTCAGCCACTACGTCCATCACCAGCACGCCCATCACCACACACCGCTCACGTGCACTCACCACCCCCACTACCATTCACACATCCCTTGTGTCCTCTACCAGTGTGTCTGTGAGCCCACCTCCCAAACTACACAAACGCAGTCACACAACCACCCAACAGCCATCCACCTCACGACAGCCTACAGACCATGCACCTTCACCCAAAGTCAGCAAACGAACACCTCCTACAACCACTACCTCTTCCTCCGCTCCCAAACCCCCTCCAGTCCCAGTGTGTCTAAAAAAACTTTTCCTGTCAAACCTTGACCTCTTCCCTTCACCTCCCCCAGCCCTTCCGTCCCCTAGGGCACGCCTTTCCAGGTCCCAACACAGCACCTCAGCCACCACATCACCGGGAACAGTGGTGCCAGCAGTAACCGGATTCTGGAGTGCGCCAAGCAGCACGGCAGCCAGTGTGCCAAGGTGCCAGGCCAAGGACAGTCCCCCACCTCAGAAACATAAGAAGTTGGCCACAGCCCAGAGGGAGAAGGGCAAAACACCTGCCACCAAGGGCTCTCCCAGGACTACAGTTGGGAGTGGCAAGACAGCTGCGCCAACATCCAAGGTGGGGAAGGGGCAGAGAAAAAAAGGGAAGTCGCCGCCAACCTGCACAGCGGACAAGACCGCCACCGGCACCGCCACATGCGCTGCCGCCACCAGCACCGCTTCCCAGGACACCGCCACCACCAGCACCACTTCCCAGGACACCGCCGCCACCAGCACCGCTTCCCAGGACACCGCCACCACCAGCACCGCTTCCCAGGACACCGCCGCCACCAGCACCGCTGCCCAGGACACCGCCACCACCAGCACCGCTGCCCAGGACACTGCCGCCACCAGCACCGCTGGCCAGGACATCGCCGCCAGCAGCACGCTCACTGAGCCACCCACCAGCACCGCTGTCCAGGACACCGCCGCCAGCAGCACGCTCACTGAGCCACCCACCAGCACTGCTGGCCACTGAGCGCCACAAGCACCGCCGCTACTGAGGCCGCCGCAAGCACCGCCAGCGGCCACGCCACATCATGTGCCAGTGGCACCACCGCAGACATGGCTGCCATCCCCAGTGGTCGGTCGTACAAAGCTGGTGGTCAGTTCTAGGGGCCTGGACAGCTTCCATGTAGGCCCACCGTCAGTGGAGTGTCACATCCACTACCTCAGTCCATGGGAGGATGAAGCACTCTAGGCACAAAGCCCCCTCCAGAGCCAGTGGAGAAAGGCATCCACTACCTCTGTCCTTGGCAGGATGAAGCACTCTGAGCAGAAAACCCCCTCCAGAACCAGTGGAGAAAGGCATCCACTACCTCTGTCCTTGGCAGGATGAAGCACTCTGGGCACAAAGCCCCCTCCAGAACCAATGGAGAAAGGCATCCACTACCTTTGTCCTTGGCAGGATGAAGCACTCTGGGCAGTAAACCCTCTCCAGAACCAGTGGAGAAAGACATCCACTACCTCTGTCCTTGGCAGGATGAAGCACTCTGGGCACAAAGCCCCCTCCACAACCAGTGGAGAAAGGCATCCACTACCTCATTCCTTGGCAGGATGAAGCACTCTGGGCACCAAGCCCCCTCCAGACCAGTGGAGAACTGTTATCCACTTGAGAGACAGTGGCTCTGCACTCCCCAGGATAAAGCAGTGAGCAAACCACCCATTGGAGAGACTTGTGAGACTGTGGCTTTGCACTCCGCAGGATAAAGTAGTGGGCAAACCATGCACTGGAGAGACTTGTGAGACTGTGGCTTTGCACTCCACAGGATGAAGCAGTAGGCAAACCACCCACTGTAAAGGCTTGTGAGACTGTGGCTTTGCACTCCCCAGGATGAAGCAGTGGGCAAAGCACCCACTGTAAAGACTTGAGAGACTGTGACTTTGCACTCCCCAGGATGAAGCAGTGGGCAAACCACCCACTGTAAAGACTTGAGAAAACTGTGGCTTTGCACTCCCCAGGATAAAGCAGTGGGCACACCACCCACTGTAAAGACTTGTGAGACTGTGGCTTTGCACTCCCCAGGATACATCAATGGGGATGGAGCCCCCTCGTGGTGCTGGCGTTGTGCACTCATCCGGCCGAGGTGCCCCCCCTTCACTTCCCCCTGAGGTGCCTGTTTTATTTTGATCTGATGCACCAGCAGTGTTCTCTCCGTTTGGATTGGGTATCTTGTTTGGGCCTCGCCCATGCATTTTGGGCCCAGTGGTCCACGGACTATGTAGGTGCAGTGCATGGACTTGAATTCTTGGTGTGTACAGGGAGTGCAGAATTATTAGGCAAATGAGTATTTTGACCACATCATCCTCTTTATGCATGTTGTCTTACTCCAAGCTGTATAGGCTCGAAAGCCTACTACCAATTAAGCATATTAGGTGATGTGCATCTCTGTAATAAGAAGGGGTGTGGTCTATTGACATCAACACCCTATATCAGGTGTGCATAATTATTAGGCAACTTCCTTTCCTTTGGCAAAATGGGTCAAAAGAAGGACTTGACAGGCTCAGAAAAGTCAAAAATAGTGAGATATCTTGCAGAGGGATGCAGCACTCTTATAATTGCAAAGCTTCTGAAGCGTGATCATCGAACAATCAAGCGTTTCATTCAAAATAGTCAACAGGGTCGCAAGAAGCGTGTGGAAAAACCAAGGCGCAAAATAACTGCCCATGAACTGAGAAAAGTCAAGCGTGCAGCTGCCACGATGCCACTTGCCACCAGTTTGGCCATATTTCAGAGCTGCAACATCACTGGAGTGCCCAAAAGCACAAGGTGTGCAATACTCAGACATGGCCAAGGTAAGAAAGGCTGAAAGACGACCACCACTGAACAAGACACACAAGCTGAAACGTCAAGACTGGGCCAAGAAATATCTCAAGACTGATTTTTCTAAGGTTTTATGGACTGATGAAATGAGAGTGGGTCTTGATGGGCCAGATGGATGGGCCCGTGGCTGGATTGGTAAAGGGCAGAGAGCTCCAGTCCGACTCAGACGCCAGCAAGGTGGAGGTGGAGTACTGGTTTGGGCTGGTATCATCAAAGATGAGCTTGTGGGGCCTTTTCGGGTTGAGGATGGAGTCAAGCTCAACTCCCAGTCCTACTGCCAGTTCCTGGAAGACACCTTCTTCAAGCAGTGGTACAGGAAGAAGTCTGCATCCTTCAAGAAAAACATGATTTTCATGCAGGACAATGCTCCATCACACGCGTCCAAGTACTCCACAGCGTGGCTGGCAAGAAAGGGTATAAAAGAAGGAAATCTAATGACATGGCCTCCTTGTTCACCTGATCTGAACCCCATTGAGAACCTGTGGTCCATCATCAAATGTGAGATTTACAAGGAGGGAAAACAGTACACCTCTCTGAACAGTGTCTGGGAGGCTGTGGTTGCTGCTGCACGCAATGTTGATGGTGAACAGATCAAAACACTGACAGAATCCATGGATGGCAGGCTTTTGAGTGTCCTTGCAAAGAAAGGTGGCTATATTGGTCACTGATTTGTTTTTGTTTTGTTTTTGAATGTCAGAAATGTATATTTGTGAATGTTGAGATGATATATTGGTTTCACTGGTAATAATAAATAATTGAAATGGGTATATATTTTTTTTTGTTAAGTTGCCTAATAATTATGCACAGTAATAGTCACCTGCACACACAGATATCCCCCTAACATAGCTAAAACTAAAAACAAACTAAAAACTACTTCCAAAAATATTCAGCTTTGATATTAATGAGTTTTTTGGGTTCATTGAGAACATGGTTGTTGTTCAATAATAAAATTAATCCTCAAAAATACAACTTGCCTAATAATTCTGCACTCCCTGTATATATTTGTTAATAGTGTATATATATTTTTGAGTAATGGATTTTTCATGATTGCAATCGTTCAACTCATTTCCTTTTGTCCTTGCGTTCTTCCATGGGGGGTTGGGTGGATGTAGATGTAATGTATCAACATGTATTTGTATGTGTGTTGTAGTGTGTGAGGGGGGCGGTGTTGCGTGTGGCATGTGTGTGTGTCACTCTCTTGCTCCTGGTAGAGGAGCAGGAAGACAATGGCAGGGAGTATCTGGAGTTCTGGATCCAGGGCATCCTGGTTCCTCATGGGGTGGGTAGAGTTGAGCGTTTTCCCTTCCAAGTCCTGTTTTCGGCATGTTTTTTGGTTCGCGGTGGATCCGCCCCGGAAAAGGTGGTGGATTGGCCTCTCATGATACTGTGGTTGGTACATTGTCTTCCGCCTGTCTGTTGGAGGTGACCGCCACGCTGTTTGTTTGTACCGCCGTGGCGGTCGGAGTGTTAAAGTGGCTGTCTATGTTGGCGGTTTCCGCCACGGTCGTGATTCCATTTTTTTTTACCGCCGGCCTGTTGGTGGTTTTACTGCCGCTTTAACACCAACCGCCAGGGTTGTAATGAGGGCCTAAGTCCACTAGGCATGAGAGTTTGTAAATCAATAATGTATTCTGATTCTCTTCTACGTTACTGTGCGATCCGATTGCCCCCCCCTCGGGTTAATCGGAATCTGTTGAATACCATAGAACATCAGTTTAGTGTGATCTTTGGGATGAAATTCTTAAAAATGTCTTGCTATGGGATACTTTAGATCTCCATGTTCTATAGCACGCATGTGCTCCAGAACTCGTTTTCTTAATGTATATGTTGTGCTTCCCACGTATCTCAGAGAGCAGGGACATTCCAACACTTAGATGACATACTGTGTACTACATGTTATAAATTGTTTGATTGACCGTGTAAGTGTACCAAAGGTTCTATACTCCTTTTTTGTCTGACTTGCTTTACATGCTTTACACTTTCCACATGGAAAAAAGCCTTGTAACCCAAGTCTTGTATCCACTTGTCTTACAGTGATATCACTATGTACCAAAACATCACTTAGCGATCTGGCCTTATGAAACGTAATGCTCGGTCTCTCTCGTAACTTGGGACCCACAATGTTATTGTTCTTCACAATATCTCCATATGTGGACACATTTATCTTGACTGCTCTTGCATTGTTGTTATATGTTGAAATTAGTCTAGGTGTTGGATTTTCATTCTTTTTAGATACCTTCTCATTAGAAAACAAAATGTTATCTCTGGGTATACAGTCCACCTTTTTACTGGCTTCACGTAGTACCAAACTTGGGTATCTCCTGTCTTTAAATCTCTGTACCATGGTCTGTTTTTCAATTCTATAATCTTTATCTGTGCTACAGTTTGTCCTAGCTCTTAAAAGTTCACCATACAGTATACTCCATTTAAGGTTTTTGGGATGTCCACTCATAGCATGCAGCAGGCTGTTGCCTGCTGTTGGTTTTCTGAACAGGCGAGTTTCTATTCTATCATCTTGTATTTCAACAATTACGTCTAGAAATACAAAACTTGTCCTGCTGATGGTTGAGGAAAAGATAAGATTGTTATTGTTGTTGTTTAGGCTACATACAAAATCCTTCACTGCCTTCATAGAACCTTTCCATATCATGAAAACGTCATCCATGTACCGCAGCCATAAAACAACTTGATCACATGTTTGCATCTCCTCTTTATTGAAAAAAAAAAATTCCACCACCCTAAAAAAAGATTCGGAAAGCTAGGAGCAAAACAAGTACCCATCGGTGTCCCAAGAATTTGTCAATATAGTTGTCCATTAAAAAAGCAAGATGTTATCCTAAAGACACAGCCTCATCATTTCTAGGATCATGTTAGTGTGTTCCAACATCCTAACTGGTCTAGCCCTCAGGAAGTGGTAGCATGCTTCAATCCCTTGTTCGTGGTCAATGACCATATATAGGGACTTTACATCTAAAGTTACTAGGAGAAAGTAATGTTCCCAATTGATTCCGGTAATCTTCCCTAAAAAATCTTTTGTGTCTTTCACGTAAGAGGGGAGAGTAACCACATGATCTTGCAGAATCAGATCCACATATCTGGATAAATTCTCAAATGCACAGTTCCTTGAAGAAACAATTGGTCTGCCTGGGGGATTACGACTATTTTTGTGAACTTTCGGTAGGAAATATAAAACAGGTATTCTGGGATTTTCTTTTTTCAGATAACTGTACTCCTCCCATTCGAGGACACCTTTGTTTCTCCAAACCAACAATTTATCCCACAAGGAAATTACACTCTGCGTATATATTTCTCTGCTGGTCAATTTATAAGCCTTTTTATCCTGTAGTTGTCGATTCGCTCCCAGTATATACTGTTCACGACTTTGGATCACAATATTTCCTCCCTCGTCAGCAAGACGTATAATAATAGTTGTATCTCCTGCGAGTGCTCAAGGGCTAATTGTTGTTCAACAGTGATGTTGTGATCCATCCCCTTCTTTTTGATTGATCTAAGTTTAATCAAATCTTTGAAAATTAATTCTTGAAAAGTATCTATATCATCATGAGGCATGCATTGTAAAAAGGTAGAGGAAGGTTTACATCCACAGGGATAGGAATCACCGTATACCAGTCCGAGAGCATCCAGTACACCGTAGGGATTGTCAGAGTCTGTTTCAAAGCCCTGTAATTTATGTAAAATTGATAACATTTCTACATCTTTAATCTGGATCTGGTTTGATAGGTCACTTTGTTCATATTTACTAATATTCGTATCTTCAAAACGGCCCTTAGTAGGATGCCAGCCTTTGAATTACCGATTCCTCAGATGTTAGTTGAATGGGCAGATAATGCAGCTACCAGCTCAAGACGAATGTTGGAAATATTAAACAAATATGCTTGGCTAGATAGAGAGAATCTTCTTAAACAAATAGAGAGTATAGAGACAGAGTTGAAGACACATATGGATAAAGATTATGTTACAAAATTTACATTAGATATGAATGCACGCTTAAAGAAACACGAAGATGATATTAAAACACGGAAACAAACGAAGTGGTTAAGAGATATTGAGGATTATGAGAGTGGGAGAACTCTAACTTTCAATTGAAAATATGATACAGATTTTGACAATAGTTTTGTTAAGGTCACTATAAAGACAACAAAAAGTGGAGATCTGTCAGTGTCTGAATCTGATACGAACAATTCTTCCCTGACTGACAGCAGCTGCGCTGGAAATGAGCAAAACTTGAGATCAGCATCTTTTTTAGAACAATTTCGGCTTCTCAGGAAAAGCCGTCAAAATGCCTTAGAAACAGAGGAAATATAGGTCACAACACAGAAATAACAAAAAGTAGAGAAGAACCATCAGGACGGATGGGAACGAGGGGGTGTCCAGATGCGGAATTATAATGGATAAAGAGTCGATTGAGAAGACCATTATTAATCTTTCTGACCTGATACTGACTGAGACCGGGAAGGAATTATTGTGTTTCGGATTATCATTCTGTCCTCAAAAGAACTTTGACTATGTAAGGACACGAGTTGATTTGTATTGTATTGTAATAGCATTTATATAGGTCTTACTACCCCTGACGAGGCATCAAAGCATTTTTCGGCGAGTAGCACGCTACTCTGGAACCCAAAAGGAATTAGTGGTGGATTAGTATAGGGAAATATGAGTACAGTTTTAATATTATTATGAGTTAATTTGAGCCGCGGATATGTGAGTTTGTTAGTTAGATTGACTGGAGTAATGGAGGGGTGGAGGAAGGAAGAATCCAGAAGTGGTAATTGGGAGTTTATGGTAATAGGATTTAGGCTTGGGGTGAGTAAAGGAGGGATGAAAGAGGGAAGAGTCTGTGGAAAGGGTTAGGGAAATCATAGTATCAGGGTGAGACAAATGAGGGAGAATATAGTAGGGTTGTTTGGGAGATCATGGTAGTGAAGTGAGGTTTGGGTGAGTTAGATGTGGAAGCGGGGGAAGAGCTTTGGCAGAGTTATTTAGGAGATGAAGTAGTAGAATGGATTTGGGATGAGTCAGAGTGGGAATGGAGGATAGATTGAAAGAGACATGGCATATGGTGATGGGTAGATAAGTGTGATATAACATGAGAGCAGGGATTCATAAGTATCTAGTATAACAACTTATCTAGGAGTTATGCAATGACCTATGAACATGTGAAGCATAGAATAACATACACACACATATATATCTATATATCTATATATATATATCTCTCTATATATATATATAGAGAGAGATATATATATATACATATACACACACACACAGACACATACATACATACACACACATATGCACACATATATGTACATACATAAACATATTTAAAACATGAGTAAATATACATTAGTTGAAAAGGTTTAAAGAGTGTGTGTGTAGTATATTGTTATGACATAGTAGTGATCCATATTTTCTAAAGAACTATATATAACTAGAATATACACATAATCAGATAAAAAATATTTATCAACATAGGCATATGCAGTCCATAGCTGTTTGAATATGGTGGTTATGAAGGAAAGAGCCAACTCTTGAGTAGTTTTCTGAAGACAAGATAGTTATCTGTGGCTCCTATAGTTGGGGGTAATGAATTCCATAGTTTGGCTGCTTGAACGGAGAAGGATGTACCACCTATGGTCTTTTTCTCGTATGGTGGTGTTCTAAGGTGGGGTGCCAATCTTGAGCGGAGGTTTCTTTGTTGAATGTATTTGGATATTTTGTTTCTGATAAAAAGCTGTCCTGTTCCATGTATAGCTTTGTGGGTGATGCAAAGCAGCTTGAAAGTGAATCTTCTGGCAACGGGTAATCAGTGTAGTGCTCTCAAGGAGAGGAAATGTGGGCTTGAGGCTTTACATGTAATAGTAGCCTGGCAGCGGAGTTCTGAATACGTTGTAGTTTTTTCATAATAGATAGAGGATCATCCATGGTAGAGGCCATTGGCATAATCCGGGTTGGATAGTACAAGCAAGATAGTAGCTTGCACCTTGTGTGGAAATCTGAGGTGGGGGAAGATGCGTTGTGGAGTCTTTAAGGTGATGAAGCTTCTTCGTGCTAATTTGTCCACTTGGGCATTTGTAGTTAACTTGGAGTACATGGTGATTCCAAGGTTTTTAACTTCCTAGGATAATTGAGGAGGTGGTCCGAGATCGTCGGCCAGGTGCACAGTGGGTCATAACTTTTCCAGTCACCACATATGAGTATTTCTGTTTTGGAGGCATTTAGTTTGAGATGGCTCCAGGTCATCCACTGATCAACGGCTCTGAGGCGACTGAAGATTTCTGATTTTTCAATGTTTTTGGGGCATTCTAATTTAAGTAGCATTTGTGTGTCATCTGCATAGTTGTAGCATGTGAGATGAAAATCATTGATCAGTTCTGGTAATGATATCATGTAGATGTTGAAAAGCAAAGGTGAGATAATTGATCCTTGGGGGGCCGCTGCTTTTGTGAGGTATGGTTTGGACGAGAAGGGGGGAGAATAGAAGATATTAGATATTTTTTGAAGTTAGGATGTAATCCAGTCGAGAGCAGTCTCTTCTATTCCGGCTTCGTGGAGTCTTTGAATTAGGGTGTCATGGTCAACCGTATCAAAGGCAGCCGAGAGGTCCAAGAGAAGTAGTGCAGCAACTCCATTGCGGTCAACTATGTTTTTAAGATCATCCTAGATTGCTATGAGTGCCGATTCAGTGCCTCTTCCTGGGCGGAATCCAGTTTGGAAGTCTGAAAGTTTAGAATTGTCATCAATGAATTGTGATATCTGGGCAAATGCTGCTCTTTCTATCAGTTTGCCCAGGAAAGGTCCATTTGTGATTGGTATGAAGTTGTTGGGGTCTTGCGGGTCTAGATTTGATTTCTTTAATAACGGTTGTTTGTATGCCTTTTTCAGGTCTACAGGAAAAGTTCCTGTAGTTAAAGAGCTGTTGTTGATTCTTCTTACAGGTGTGGCAGCAGAAGTAGATAAAAGAATATTCTTGAAGATGTGTGGTGGACAAGGGTCAGAAGGGCAATCGGAAGGTCTGCTTGCCTTGACCAAATCCATAAATTCACCTTGGGATATTTGTTTGAAGGACTGTAGAGGCTGGATTGGTTTATTCTTAGAGGGTATTTTAGGAAAGGGGTTGGTGCTGATGGTTCTCTTCTGTTTTAAATAGGAGTCCAATGTGTCTGCCTTGGTTGTGTAATGAGTTGCCAGTTTGTTTGTGAAATCTTGAGTAGTGGGATGACTTCCTTCCATACATGTAGGTTTTTCGAAATTCATTGAGAATTTTATAAAATTCTTTGGTAGCAGATTTAGCATTTTGAATTCTGTCTGAGTAGTTCCTTTTTTTGGCCTTTTTGATTGATGATTTGTATATTCTGTTAAGTTTGTGTAGCTGCAGTTTGTCTTGACTGTTTTTTGTTTTGAGCCAGGTCCCCTGCAACTTTCCGGCTTGTTGCTTTATCTTTTTAAGTTCTGCGTTTCTCCAAGGTGTTGGTTTTCTTTTGTTGTGTTTAGTTTTTCTGAGTGTTATTAGGATAGCAAAATCTTCCTGTAGCCACTCATACATTTTTGGAACAGAATTATTTGTATCTAGATCTGTGTTGGGTGTTGGTTGTGTTTCTAAGTCATCAAAATTGAGTTTGCTGAAAGGTCGATAGGTGCATGCATACAAGTAGTTGTGGAGTGTGTTGATTTGTGGAGTTTTATGTCAGATGGTTATCAAATGGTGGTCTGACCATGTGATTGGTGTGATGCTGTGAACGGTAACTAGTTCAGGCTTAGCAAAAATGATATTTAGGATGTGTCCAGCGATGTGTGTTAGATTGTGTACAATCTGATGTAGGTTCAATGCAACTAGGCCAGTGATGATAGCTTTTGGATGGGGCATATTGGGTTTGTCAAACCAAATGTTTAGGTCCTCAAGAATGCATAGGTTTGAGTATAATGTAATAAGGTTAGAGACTGTGGCCCTCATTCTGACCTTGGCGGTCGGCGGAGAGGCGGCGGTCGGACCGCGAACAGACCGGCGGTCAGAAAAATGGCATTCTGACCGCGGCGGTCACCGCCGCGATCGACCGCCACTTCCCCACTCCGACCGCCACGGCGGTCATGACCGCCGGGCTGGAGTTTGCGCACTCCGGCCCGGCGGTCGTCCCAAGACCGCCAACGGTATCATGACCCTGCCTACCGCCGCGGTTTCTGGCAGTCGGGAACCGCCATGCGAACCATGGCGGTAAGCACCATCGGGGCCAGGGAATTCCTTCCCTGGCACTGATAGGGGTCTCCCCCACCCCCCACTACCCACCCGAGTCCTCCCCCCACCCCCTCCACCCCCCTGCAACCCCCCAGAGGTGGTACGAAGCCCCTCCCCACCCCCACCCCGACATGCACATACATGCACCCCGACATGCACACACCCCCAACATGCACATATACACACCCCCTACACACACATACACAACGGGGACACATACCCGCACACATACATGCAGACATGCGCACCTGCCAAACAGCACACATTACCCATAGACACAGCAGCACCCCCCGCCCGCATACACGCACTCACACACCCCCTCTACACACTCACACGCACACCCCCATGCACGCCCTCATCACACAACACCCCCCCTCCCCCTCCCCTCACGGACGGTCAACTTACCTTGTGCGTTGGTCCTCCGGGAGGCGACGGGAGCCATGGGGAGGTGACCGCCAACAGAACACCGCCAACAGAAGACCGCCACACAGATATGTGGGTCGTAATTCTGTGGGCGGTGTTCTGCTGGCGTGGCGGTGGAGGTTGACCAGTCTCCACTTTTCCGCCGACCGCCAGTGTGGCTGCTGGCGGTTTCCCGGCGGAACGCTCCCAGCGGTCGGAATGCGCACAGCGGCATACCGCCGCGGTCGGCGGTCTTCACCGCGGCGGTAACTCGGCGGTCTCGCGAAAAGACCGCCAAGGTCAGAATGATGGCCTGTATCTGTTCAAGTTTGTCAGGAAGCTTAAGTTGATTAACTGCCATTCTACTAAGGGCCGTTCTGAAGATACGAATATTAGTAAATATGAACAAAATGACCTATCAAATCAGATCCTAATTAAAGATGTAGAAACGTTATAAATTTTCAAATTAAATTTTTTTACAGGACTTTGAAACAGACTCCGATAATCTCTACGTCTACGGTGTACTGGATGCTCTCGGACTGGTATACGGTGATTCCTATCCCAGTGGATGTAAACTGCCCTCTACTTTTTTACAGTGCATGCCTCATGACGATATAGATACTTTTCAAGAATTAGTTACCAAATATTTGATGAAACGTAGATCAACCAGAAAGAAGGGGATGGATCACAACATCACTGTTGAACAACAATTAGCCCTTGAGACACAACTATTATTATATGCCCTTCTGATAAGGGAGGAAATATTGTGATCCAAAGTCGTAAACAGTATATACTGGAAGCGAATTGACAACTACAGGATAAAAGGCTTATTAATTGACCAGCAGAGAAATATATATGCAGAGTGTAATTTCCTTGTGGGATAAATTGTTGGTTTGGAGAAACAAAGGTGTCCTTGAATGGGAGGAGTACAGTTATCTGAAAAAAGAATATCCCAGAATACCTGTTTTATATTTCCTACCAGAAGTTCATAAAAATAGTCGTAATCCCCCAGGCAGACCAATTGTTTCTTCAAGGGACTGTGCATTTGCTAATTTATCCTGATATGTTGATCTGATTCTGCAAGATCATGTGGTTACTCTCCCCTCTTATGTGAAAGACACAAGGATTCTTTCGGGAAAAATATCGAGATCAATTGGGAAGATGACTTTCCCCTAGTAACTTTAGATGTAAAATCCCTATATACGGTCATTGACCATGAACAAGGAATTGAAGCATGCTACCACTTCCTGAGAGCTAGACCAGTTAGGATGTTGGAACACACTAACATGATCCTAGAAATGAGGAGGCTGTGTCTCGAGAATAACATCTTTCTTTTCAATGGACAACTATACTGACAAATTCTTGGGACAGCGATGGGTACTTGTTTTGCTCCTAGCTTTGCAAATCTCTTTTTAGGCTGGTGGGAAGAACAAATGTTCAACAAAGAGGAGATGCAAACATTATGTGATCAAGTTGTTTTATGGCTGCGATACCTTGATGACGTTTTCATGATATGGAAAGGTTCTATGAAGGCAGTGAAGGATTTTGTATGTAGCCTAAACAACAATAATAACAATCTTATCTTTTACTCGACCATCATCAGGACAAGTATTGCGTTTCTAGACGTAGTTGTTGAAATACAAGATGGTAGAATAGAAACTCGCCTGTTCAGAAAACCAACAGCAGGCAATAGCCTGCTGCATGCTATGAGTGGACATTCCAATAACACTAAATGGAGTGTACCGCATGGTGAACTTTTAAGAGCTAAGAGAAACTGTAGCACAGATAAAGATTATAGAATTGAAAAACAGACCATGATACAGAGATTTAAAGAGAGGGGATACCCCAGCTGGGTACTACATGAAGCCAGTTAAAAGGTGGCATGTATATCCCGAGATAACATTTTGTTTTCTGATGAGAAGGTATCTAAAAAGAATGAAAATTCAACAACTAGACTAATTTTAACATATCACAACAATGCAAGAGCCGTCAAGAGAAGTGTGTCCAAATATTGGGATTTTGTGAAGAACGATAACATTGTGGGTCCCAAGTTACGAGAGAGACCGAGCGTTACGTTTCATAAGGCCAGATCGCTACGTGATGTTTTGGTACATAGTGAAATCACTGTAAGACAAGTGGATACAAGATTTGGGTTACAAGGTTTCTTTCCATGTGAAAAGTGTAAAGCATGTAGAGCAAGTCAGATAAAAAAGGAGTATAGAACCTTTGCTACACATACACGGTCCATCAAACAATTCATAACATGTAGTACACAGTAGGTGGCCTATGTGTTGGAATGTCTCTGCTCTCTGAGATACATTGGAAGCACAACATGTACAGTAAAAAAACGAGTTCTGGAGCACATGCGTGCTATAGAACATGGAGATCAAAAGTATCCTATAGCAAGACATTATGAAGGATTTCATCTCAAAGATCGCACTTAACTGATGTTCTATGGTATTCAACAGATTCCGATTAACCTGGCGGGGAGGGCAATCGGATTGCACAGTTAAGTAGAAGAGAGTCAGAATATTTTTTTTGATTTACAAACTCTCATGCCTACTGGAGTTAATCTTGATGAAGGTTTGAATGCACATCTACATTAGCAGACTAATATTATCAAGATATCCGCTTACAATCGTGTGTCAGTCAGGTCTTGTTTTGAATAAATTATTTGATCGAAGATCTTTTGTTTGATGCTTCCTCTGTGAAAAAGTAGTTTTAAACATTTTTGTATATATTTTTTATCCTTTCTATCACGTTGGGTGTGGTGTAATTGAATAGCACTGGCTCTTTCTTTAGTATGAAGGATGTCAGACACTATAAATGTAATTTCTTGAGGTGAATAGCCGATGAGATATATGGGATTAAGCATATTGATGGAGAATATGAGGAATAATGGGATGGATATATAGTTTAATCTAAGAAATTAGATTTCCCGTTGAGCAATAGATGGTATAAAGCCATACCTATTTTTTGAGACATATAACTAATTGGTAGACAGTAAGAATACATGTTGAGACCTATAGAGCAGGTGATGCCAATGACCCTGATATTGAATTCTATCGAGTCATGAACTGCGAAACGTAGATGATTTCATTATGCATGTTTGCAGTGTTATGCTTGAAATCGATGATACAAATAGAACAATGTTTGTCAAAAGTATCTTTGGAGACTATCGATATTAAGGAAACAGGCTGGAGGTAGACCTTGAGCCCCAGTACGCTTAGGTGTATGGCATGACAAAAAACACGTTATTTATTGAGGTGGTGCCTATAGAAGAGTATAGAACAAGTACTGCTAAAGATTCTGTTATCGATTTCTATTGAGGTGTGAAATATGAAATATAGATGATTCCATCATACATGTTTATATGTTTATGCTCTATTTTTTGTAAATAGAATAATGCTTGTCAAAAACATTCATGTAGACGATCTATTCACATGAAAAGGTTAAAGGTAGATTGTGAACCCTAGTACTCCATACTGTATATCAGGATGGAACGAGGTATACATCAAGATGGCGCCCACAAAAATGTAAAATGTAGTTTGATATGTTAGTCCGTCATCACTGTTTAAATAGTATATGTGTATTTTACGAGGTGTGCACGGCAAAGTGATTGTGTGAGCAAGGCCATCGGAACGGCCAAAAAGCGTCATGAAGGAAAATAAAATCTTTCCCTAGTATCGTATCCTTGCCTGAGTGGGTGCTTTATATATTTGATTATGGACTTATGATATATATACTCCAAATATATATATATATATATATATATATATATATATATATATATATATATATATATTTGGATTATATTTTCCTGTATGAGTTCTTTGATTTAATGGTTCTCCGTTCTGTTTCCTAGTTATAGCACATAGTGGATTCAGTCAAAGGAAACACCTAAGTGTGAAAGGAGGACGGGACCTTAGGTATGCAGGAGGGGTTCACATTATTATAACAACCTATGTGTGCATATTCTAATTCTATCTCTAAGCCGTGTTATTTATTTTCCAGCAGCTGTAAAGTCAATCCAAAGTAGTCCTGTGGGAGACTTGTGTCCACTTTGATCAAGCTGGTCCCTTCATCCTGGTGGGTCAGACTTGACCATTTTATTGGTCTGCTGGACTCTTAGGGAAGTGGAAAACTACTTTGTGTTATTTCACTCCTGTGAAAAAGGTATAGTCGGTATTCCTGACAGATCTTAGAGATATCTTCAGGTTTATTATCATATAAATAGTTATAAAAAGCTGATAATAACTTCTGAATTGAATCAGAAAGCACAATACCAGTATTCATTCCCAATCTAGATGTATGTGTAGGAATATCCTCCAGAGTTAATGTAAATGAGGTTAAATGGTGGTAGGAAGTAGATCTGGGTTCTATTTTAAGATCTGAAATCATATGGAATAAATTTTTAGAAGAAAATAAGGAATCAGTACCTGACAATGTAGAGTGAGCATTCGAGAAGAAAGTAAAATGTTTATCAATTGGATATTTAAGTTTTCAATTATCAATTAATGTAGTGTTAGCTAAAATGCTTTCATTAGATCATTAGATTTTGTAGGTCAACATTTAGCTGTGGAGAATTGCCCAATAAAGGGTCTGAGATCATATTAAATCACCACCCATAATGAGTGATA
Organism: Pleurodeles waltl; assembly: GCF_031143425.1. Lineage (NCBI taxonomy): Eukaryota > Metazoa > Chordata > Amphibia > Caudata > Salamandridae > Pleurodeles > Pleurodeles waltl. The sequence goes on from NC_090449.1 coordinate 605,342,980, forward strand.
CATTACCTATAATTAGTACTTTTGAAGAAATGAATTTCCAAAAATTGGTTTCATCTTGAGTCAGATCATATATATTGAATAACTGAAGAGAACATTTGTTTATTTGGATTTCAGCTTTGCCCATTTTATCAGTTGGAATGATGAACTCTAATTTGCAAGATAAAAAGTATAGCTGTGCCATTCTTGCGTCCCTCTGCTAGTGAGGAAATTATAGTACCAATCCATGCTTTTGTCATATAAGCCAAAATGTTAACATCTATATGTGTTTCTTGTAAAAACATATATCAACTTTTCATTTATGCATTCCTTCTTTTCGCTGAATGGCGTAAAGCCTTCATGTTTAAGGAAGTGATTTTTAAGATATATCTATTGCCCACAGCTGTGTATAGTTATAACAGTATAGGAAATGGTATGAAACAATATATGTAAAAAACGTAACTGAACAAATGTGTAACCCATAAAACACCAGACAACACATACAAAAACATATGTAGCTCCTAAGAGAAAATTACATTGGTGGAAGACTGAGGCAACAAAGGTACAATCCACGACAAAATGGAGCGCTATGGTACCCGCTAAAGAAGAAAAGACAAAGAATGATTATGTGGAAAATATGTATCATGTAACAGTTATAGAGGATTGAGAATCCATTGCAATCTCAGCTTGAAGATCTAGTTAAGCAACCAGATCTGCAAGTGAAGTACAAGGCTTGGATTTATCGTTCTTCCATATTTACATGATTGATGGGTCAAAAAAAGCCATATTTGTAACCATCATCTCTGAACCTGAGGCACAAACTAGAACATTGTTTACATAAGTTAACTCTTTCCTTTGTAAAGGCTTAGTAGGCATATATCTTGCAACCATTAAAATTGGAATTTTGCTGACAGCCTTCTTTACAAGTCCCAGATGATGATGGGACTTTAACTATCACTTGTCACAGTTTAGATGTAAAAGGTTTACAGTGTGAGGGTATACGCTAAGATTTTTCAATTTCAAATTTCCCTGAGAATTTGTTTTCAGCAGAGATGGTCATAAATTGTCCAATAAACTTATACAGTTTTGGCCCTCAATATTTTCTGGTAAGATGAAGATATGTATGTTATATTGACAATTTCTATTTTCCAAGTCCAGCTACTGTTTCTTCATAGAAATGATATGACTAAATTGAGGTATTAGTTGGTCAATTGCAGCTTTCATTATCTCTGATGTTAATCTCGTTGTCAGATATTTTCATTGTTATCCCTGCAATAGCTCAGCGAATGTGTTTAATGTCAAAACATAGGGAATCACTGTTGCTGTGAATTTCATTAATTTTTTCCAATGTTTTTGCCATAGATTCTTCAAGTGACTTGACTAGTTTAGGTGTAGCAGCAGGTGGTGAAGTAGCCTGGTCACACTTGTTAGAGGGCAGCTGTGTAGACATCATGTCAAGATTAGAGTTAGACATAATATAGACATTTTTATTACAAACGCATGTTAATTTGTCGAAATGTATCGTAATAAGACAATCATGTAGCAGAATCTCAGACTTAAAAGCAAGTAGATATATACTGAAGAAAAATATAAGCTGCCAATAAAGAAGAAAGCGCAAAACTAATCTGTTCCTAAATTTGCCAGATAAGAAAATAACAGGTTTAATCCTTAGGAAGAGGTGCTGAATACTTTATATAGCACATTTAAGAAAGAGTAGGGAAGTTGCCACCCCCCCCCCAATCAAGCCCTCCATGCACATAGTCACCTGACAGATTTTGCACTTGATGAGAAACAGTGCACAGTGGCAGAGCTCTGAAGGAAATAACCAGGAAACAGTGGCAGAAGACTTCGCCTTGCAAACAAGGTGCTCAAAAGGTGCCAAATGCTGTAATTCAAAATTTTCAATTGTTGTTAAAAGCAGGTGAGACTGGAGCTCACAGTTCATCTGACATCTCGGTTAGTGCACGCTCCAGTGTCTTCTGCACACATGTTTTTAGTTACAACATCATCATGTGTCACCATGCATGTTTGTGCCTCCAGAATGACGCTGGTGCTATTTTCTTTTAATTGACTAAGATGGTGAGCACTACTTAGACTGATAAATGATAAAATAAAATGTACTTGCATGAAAATGCTTTTTTTGTAGCCCGGCTCACAGCAGTAATTACTAGCTGCCAACCCCACCAAAAAATGAAACTTGAACAAAATATATTTGCCCGTGTGGGATGGAGAATTAACATGGTAGAGGAGGCATCCGGGACAGCAACTGAAAGTGGGGGTTGTAAACTAAAAATGAAGCCTGGTGCAGGCAGGAGGGGTAGAACAACACACAGAGAGATCAGCACAGTGTGTTGCAGGCTTGGAGAGAAGCATTTAAGAAAGAAGGCATTAGGAAGCGTTGAGGAATTCCATTTTTCAGGAAGGTGTATTTGGCATGGAAGAGAGGTAGAAAATACATGCACTCTCAAGGAGTGCTGAAAGAAAATGAAAAAAGTGGTTCCTAAATGTTAGAGTCAAAGGGAACAAATCATGTACTCAAAGGGATGGTAAATAGGCAGTGCTTCAGGGGAGGGACAAAAGAAGAAAGAAAGGGACTAATACAAGATGGACAAGGAAAGCCATAAGATAAAAGTAGGCAGCTAATAGTAAGAATAAATACAGCCAATGGTAAGGAATGGGTTGCCCCAAAGCCCACTGCACGTTTTTTACTTACTCCACAATAGACCTCCACCTACCGGATTGAAAAAATGAGTCCTTAAAAGGACTTAGAGCCCTATTTACATTCTGAAGTTTCTACTACTTGTCCCCCACTTACCCCCTGAGTAGCAAATACAAGTCTGTTGAGTAGCTAAGGTTGGGGCAAAGGGACAACTATGTGATGTCTTCTGTGGGGGAGGAGGGGTCAAAGGATGTATGATGCCATTTCTATTATCACTGTCATTTTGGTGAATCACCATTCATCAGGGGTGGGAACAAAACCAGTGACATAATTCATGAGTCAGAGGCAGAATTAATGGTGTAGGGCAATCAAGGACAGGGACTTTAGATGATATTAGAGTGGACATTGAAGCGTAAAGATCAATTAGGTCTATTGAATTGTGTTTCAGATAAATATATATGAATCTGTCCATCCAAACAAGGACCAGGACTTATTTTCCATCATCAAATGCTGTCCCAAGTCAAAAGATAGAAACACAGAAAAAAGGCGGCACAGAAAGACAAGAAAATAGTAAAAAGAGGAGAAAGCAAGGATGAAAAAGAAACTGGAAGAGTGAGATAAAGGGACAGAAATAGTAGCGTAGTTTAAGGAAGACCCATAAGGTGAAATCAAGACTAGGCAGCCTTCGTATTCTAGAAACCTGGCGTTTGGCAGTTCTACAGAAGCGTTCCCAAGGAACATTTTAAGCTCAAGCACTATTTTAAGATTATTTTTCTTTTCATTTCATTTTCCTTTTTTTTCTTTACAAATGAAACCCTATCTTGCCCAAAATATAAAACTGGAAATTTTCAACTAGCTATGTAATATTTTCGCAAACATGCATGTAATATAACCTCTCTTGTCCGACGTTTTATCCAGATATATTTAGACTTTAAAGCAACACATTTTGCACTTTTACATCCAACACCCTCTGTAAGTCGTTTCAGCCTTGCAAAATACAAAGAGCGCAGAAAACAACCCAGGTTATAAAGTTCATACTGAAGGCTGGGCACTTCTGGTAATTTAAGACCATTTTTGTGATCTACGAACCACCTGTGACTCATTAAAAAATGCTGATTCTCTTAGATAAGAACAGAGCACAGCCTGGCCCATGCAGGCAGCTGCTGGGAAAAGCGAGCCTTTGTACTAGGAGTCTGAAACTAAACTAATTTATGTACTAGCTCAGGAAAGCACAGATAAGGCTTTTACCACCATTTTCTAGTAATACTGTTGAACTTTTAGCTGTAATGGGACTTTTGTTTCTCTTATGTATAATAATAGCTTGTTTTTTATATAACAGGCAGAAAGAGCGCTTCTTTTTTTTTCTATGCGCTGTGAATACTCATGCTATTACTAAACAGATTAATGCTTTTAAATTTACCGATCTCGGGCGGATGTATAATAATAGCTTTTTTTTTTTTTTTTTTATATACCAGGCGTAAAAGAGCACTTCTCTTTTTGTAGGCGCTGTGAATAACTCATGCTAAATGCTTTTAAATTTAGTGATCTGGGGGTGGATGAAAGGTCTACTTAGCCTTGCCCGCCTTTAAACTCGTGACTGTCAGAGCTACGCATATGTAAACAGCGGGCTACACTCATTGAGCATACTCACCTGCATTTTAAATGGACCAAAGCATTTAGGTCCAAATTTATGAAAAAGTGGATCATCAGAGCTGATGTGCCACATTTTCTGCGCTCCCCCTTACCAGCACCTAACTACACCATGGTTGTGTCTTATTTATAATACGGCCCATCGTTAGTAAAATAGCTTCAACATTTTGGACGCTTTTGTTGCGCTTTGCTACACTAGTATCAACATTTTTGACGCCAGTGTAGCAAACTACAAGGAGGCCCATAGCTTTCTTTGGGAGCTTCATTTTAACATCTGTTCTGAGCAAGCATTAAAAATTATGCCAAAAATGACCCAGTGAAATCTGTTCATTTTCACTGTGCCATTTTTGCAAGCCTTCTAATGGGGGAACGCCCTCCCTTGCACGTATTATGCCTGGTGCAGACATAATGAGGTGCACGGGGTTACAAAGCATGTATTGCATCACTTTGTAAATATGGTAGGTGAAAAGGCCACCTTAGCGTGGCCTTAGCATCACAAAAATGACGCTACGGCAGCGCTAAGGCTGGGCAAGGTGCTCTTAAATATGCCCCTTGGAGTCAGACGACAGATACAATGAGATTGTTTAAATTAATATATACATACATATTGGTAAATAGTTGAAGATATAGTAAAATGCAAGGTTTTAAGTGGGACAAAAAAGTGGGGTGGGCTCTAAGGGATGTGACCTAAGTAATTTAAGATGTGGCTTAACCACATACTCTACATTTCTTTGATTTCCATAGTGTGCCAACCGACCAGTAATTTGATGCCTCTCTGAGCTTTTTGTTATTGCATCCAGATATATAATACAACTGAAAAACACCTAAAAACAGATAAGAATATTGGCCTTGTCAGTTATTTTGTTGTAAATAATTAATATTGCGAATGTTTTAACTATGAGTCTGTGAATTAAACATTACTGAGGCCTGTGGAAAAGGTAGTAAGTGGTCTTCAGTGGGTCTCAATCATTCCCGTTATGTTCACTCTGTCTTAAACATGTATGCCATTTTTCTCTCCACGTCTTTTCCATCCTGATACGTTACCAAGGATTCATCTGCACTATACAAGAGCAATGTGCTACATGAAAAAACACATCTTTCTGGAAATAGCAAACATTCATAGGGAATACTAGATTAAGTAAAACAAGTGGAACATAAAAAGGAACTAAATCGTTGACAATGATTACCTTAACATCTTCACATTCATTGTTCTCACATCTCAATGTATTTGACTTTAAAATTAAGGACATGAATATAGGATATCATAGGAACCCGGTTCAATATCTGTTTTTAATTACGACTGAGTTGGGGACCCAATGGACCCTGCCCACCTAAATCCCTGGAAAATGTTCAAAAAAGGACACTCACTGTTGGGGAGATCCGGCACTTGCTTCCAGAGGGGCCTACAGGCATTAGTCACACTTTGTGAGCATAGTAGGTAACTCAACCAGTGCTAGACATCCATACCATCCCAGACAGACATTTTCAAACCAGTCCCACTACGTGAGTGACCATAGAGACTATCTTTCCTAAATAAAAATGGAAAACAGGAGTCCATAGCATACAGTTTTTCAAGGAGGTGGGCGAGCTACTAAAGCTCAAGCCTGGATCTGGATCAGGTCGAGTCCTCTTAGACTCTTAAGCCCAAACGTCTGACATGCAAGGAATTAAACACAAAACATTAACATTTGATATAAAAAAAGAAAGTGATACCCTTCCTGTGGCTGAATTGCACAATATGAAACCAGAAAGCCTGGATTTAACATTACAGCTAGGGGTGCTGACTTTGGAACTGTAACCAATTTAGGAAACAAGTACATTTTAATAATTTGACACTAAAACAACAAAAAATCAATCAGTAGAAATGGAGTTATGAATTATTAAAGTTTAGGTGCAAAATAGTGTCTAACAGATAAAAGCGCCAACCACGGACATCTGGTCACTTTTAGCCCCTCAACCAAGGGTACTAGAGAGTATGAAGACCTATTTGGGTTCAGGGCTCACTGAAGCTGGGTCCAGGTGCGAGTTCAAGATGATGGGATACTATTATGTCCCTGTGTCTCTGAAGAGGAGGCCAGGAAACTAGCCCTTGAAGTAACTTCTGGTAGTCCTGGGTTCAGGTGTAGAAGTAGGGCTCAACAGCAGGGCTGGTCTCTGAGGGTTCAATGCAGGCTCCAGGCAGCAAAGCAGTCCTTCTAGGTACAGCAGCAGTCTGGCAGAGTGCACAGCAGGTCATATTAGCAAACAGTCCGCTGCCAGTCCTTCCTCAGGTCCAGTTTTGTACTGAAGAGTGGGTCTGACAGCCCTATTTTCATACCCTGGCTGCCTTTATCCTGAAAGGTGGGATACATCTCTGGAAAGATTCTTTGAAGTTCCTGGAATTTCCTGACTTCCCTGCCCTGGCTCCAAGCTGGCTGTAATTACAATACAGGGTTGTTAGGCCTATTGTGAGGAGACAGGACACAGCTTATTCAGTTGTGAGTGGGGCTGTGCTCAGCTTTGCCCTCCCCATCCTGCCAATTGATTGCCCATGGAGGCTCAGCTAATCCCACCATTGTGTGACTGTCTGGGAGGAATTCACAAAGACCAGTTGTCAGCTACAACCAGTCATGTGAAAGAAGACAGACTGCAGGCACAAATGGCTAAGGGCAGGAAAATGCTAACTTTCTAAAAGTGTAATTTTCTAAATTGTAATGGAAAATCAGACTTTGCCATTAAAGAGTGTTTACCATTACAGTTTCATAGTTACCAAACAAGCTAAATCTACCTCCTCCCAGTTAAGAGTTGCAGCCTACTACATGTAATAAGGAATCCGCAGCGTTGTCATATGCGAGGGATTCAAAGCAAAGAGAGGCAAAGGGAGGTTTTGTGAGGTCTAGTGTACAGTCTCCCTATCTAACTCGAAAAACACTAGGGTACACTGTTCCTAAGAGAAAAGGAAAATAAGAATACAGGTCCTCAAGACACTTCTAAAGTTAGAAGCAAGAGCCCTCACACATCCGCTGGATGCATGCTTCATCATAGGGCTAGCTCCTCGTCAGACCGGCGCTGCAATGTCTGATGGGCCCCATTGAAGGGCTCTTTGCCGGAGATCTTGATAAGAAGTGTGAGCTGTGACAAATGCAGTAGGAGTAAGGTAAACCTACTATTTTAGAGAAAGTAGGGGGAAAAAAAGAGAAAAGGCTTAAAATTGGCTTATGGTCCTCAAACAAATGATTTAATTAGGATTATGAGGATCTCAGTCAAGATTAAAAACACATAGGAGTGGTTAAGGAATAATGCTCCACCACTCAACTTGTCCAAAAGAAAGGCTAGTGGGGAAATTTTCTGCTAGCTATAGTATACGATCAACATGTTTCGATCTTCTAGGGTTCAAACAGATCACATGGCGCTTCATCAGGATCAAAAAAACATATACCTCCTAAACTTTATGCAGCAAATCCTAACCTCAATAATATAAGGAAAAGAATAAACTTACATTGAAAAAAGACTACACAGCTATAAACCTAAATAGGCAGGAACCCTCCTACACTGAGGAACGGGTTCCTTGGGAACATGCAGGACACAGGACAAACGTCGCTTTTTTGTGCGTGCGGTCCAATACAAGCAAACCTACCCAACGGCCTCATTCCCGGAAGTGAAAACTTCACAATAGTGAACAACGAATTTGGGACTTTTCACTTCCAAGACATATATAACTTAAAAGTACATATTTAATCTTTCAATTACACAGCACTCTGCCCTATGGGCTACCTATATCCTACCTTAGAGGTGACATGTATGTAATAAACAGGGAGTTTAAGGATTGGCAAGGGGGTTTAAATGCCAAGTCGACATGACAGTGGAACACTACATTCAGGCTGCAATGGGAGGCCTGGAACATGTTTTCAGGTTCTACTTAAGTGGGTGTCACAATAAGTGCTGCACATCCACTGGCAGCATTTCATTTACAGGCCCTGGGTATATGGGACACCACTTTATACAGGGCTTATAAGTGCATTAAATATGCCAGTTGGGTATAAGCCAATTTGACCATGTTTTAGGGGGAGAGCACAAGCACTTTAGCACTGGTTAGCAGTGGAGAAGTGCACAGAGTCCTAAAGCCAACAAAAGCAAAAATCCAGCAAAAGTAGGAGGAGGAAGGCAAAAAGTTTGGTGGTGATTCTTTAGAGAGGGCCATTTCCAACACCCCCTCCATTAATATTTATATATATGTATTTTTATTTATGCTTTTTGTTGCTTAAGGCAGAGGAGACAGATGACACTGGTTTTAGACTAGACCTAAATCTAACTTTGCATAGCCAGAAACTATTTGGTGTTGTTTCGTAAAGCACTCCTAGCAGCCACATTTACATGGTATGTCAAGAGCCATTGGAATGCAAACTTCCAATTGCCAAGGTTTGTACAGGATAATTGGCAGTCATGCCAGAATACACATTGCAACGGTTTGGTACAATACAGGAAATGGAGCATATGTAGCCCCCAAAAAAAGTTGCAGAGGCAAACACTTTTGAGATGTTGTGTACAGTCCTGAATGTAATACTTTGAGTAGGGTAAATTGAGAGAAAGTACCCCCAAAGCGCATCCTTAAATTGTGGAGGAACCACCATTTTAATAGTCTGAACCTCTGACAGACAATCGCAATGCTTTCCATTTGGAGAAGTCTCTTAAGATTTTCTCGAGTACCACCATAACATTGTCCTTTCTCATGAGACGTATCAGCTCATTAGCATGCCCAGGGCTCCCGGTGACTCAGGTAACCACTTGAAGGCAGATCACCCACACTATTCTTATGGATTCTACAGATTCGCATTCGCTATTAGGAAAGCTGTATTTAAGAAATTGCTAAATAAAAGGAAATCGCAATTTAGGAAATGGAGGCCTAAATGCAGCTGGAAGCAGTTTGATGATGTCAGAACTGAGGTGGAGGGTAACTACAGGGTGTGGCCACCAGCCAGAGACATAACACACTTACTTGAAGCAGGGAGTGGCCCTGAAATGGCAAGTGTCACTGGAGTTGGGAAAATTGACATCTCTATCCCAGTAGGCACTAGCCATGGTAAGTCAGATCCCCTTAAGTATCATCCAGACCATGATGTTACGCAATCCACACCACAAACATCACAGCATAAAATAATACATTGAGGTGCTTGGCCCACCCAGGTAATGCATCTTGGGAGTTGTAGTACCCTTCATTAGCATGCTGTACTGAGTGCTCATGCCAACACCAAATATATGTGCACATCGCTAAAATGTCATACAGATATATGCAGCAGAGTTGTGACATTATAGTGCCAAAACATTAACCATTTAATGACAATAACTATGTGCATCTATGTTTCACAGATCACAGCCCGTACATCTGTGGCAGCTGAAGGGGCTACTTGGAGTAATGTTGTCCATGAACACCCCCACACCACCATCACCTCCACCACGCACATCAACAACAACAGGCAGGAGAGCCACCACCTCTCCACTGCCAACTTTTGATAACAGCAATGGCGACCAGCTAAATGTGAGGGACCCCACAACAGCAAAGTTCAGGTCAGGGAGAAGGTGCACTGAGACCATGCCAGAAGTGGCTCACACCCCATCCATCTAAGGTGGCCTGGAGAGGTCCATCCCAAGGACACAGTGCCTGCAGAGCAAAAAGATTGGCATTGTTAGTAGGGAGCTGCAGCACTTGACAAAGACAGTTGAAAAGGGGCAGGAGCGATGGCAATCAACAATGCTGCACGAACACTGCAGTGCAGCGGATTTTCCAAAGAGGAGTACATTTCCAGAATAGACACCTTCACCAGGTCCATCAACCTCCTGGCAAATGCCACAGTAAGCCTGGCCAGGCGTACCGTCAGTATCAGACTGACATGTCCCACTGCTTCCAGGACGTTGCTCATGGACTGGTGCAGGTCACAACTGCCCAGGAAAACATACAAAAGCACATGTGCCTCCCCACTATCCTCCCACCGAGGAGGGATCCAGCATCAGTAGTGTGTGTTTGTACAGGAGCCTTGTACAACTAGGTGTACATGCCGTCATCTGTCCCACAACCCAGTGCGGCGGAAAAACAACCCAACCCAAGGGGATGAAAAAAGTGACACCCACACAACTCAGTGTTATGAATTGCCTTTGTTTGTTTGCCACATATTTTGCCCTGTTGCATATATATTTATTCAGTTGTACTACCACTTGAATAAAAGGTGGTAACTCAGTTTTGCACAAAGCAGTACCCCATGTGTGATTTTTCATTTCCATTATGTCATGTCATCCCTTGCCTCAGAAACAGTTGTTTGTTATCTCTGTGCATCATCTATGTCCCTCAGCAGCACAGGTTCCCTCCTGCTACCCCCCAAAGTGGCTGTAGGTCATTGTCTGATCATCATCAGAGTCTGTCTCAATGTCTATATTTTACAGTGCCGTCTTCTTTGCAATATTGTGCAGGATGGTACAGGTTGCTATGATTTTACAGCATGTGTCCAGCCTGTAGAGAATTGCCCCGCTGGTTTTATGGATGATGCGGAAGTGGGACTGTAGGATGCAAAATATCCACTCAATGAGTTAGCGTGTTGTCTTGTGTACCCTGTTGTATCATCTCTCGCTTGGTTTCCTCGGGGTCGGGTAAGGTGTGAGGAGCCAGGGCCATAAGGCATGAGAAGAGAAACCATTAAGTCACATCACATGTACACTCCTGGCCAGTGCATTCATTGTGTTTGAAATTCTCTTACCTAGCAGTAACCAATCTCCAAATTCCCCTTTGCCTGTCGGTTGTGGATTCCACTGTGGTGGAACATGAAGGAATCGTGGGTGCTGCCTCGATATCTGGCCAGAAGGTCAGTGATGACACAGAAGGCAGCACACACTACCTGCACATTCAGTGAGTGTGTGCTCTTCCTGTTCCTGTAGATGTAGTCTGCATTTGAAGGGGGGCATATGGCAGTATGTGCGCCATTGACACAGCCAAGGACGTTGGGGAACTGAGCTACCCTGTAAAAGTTCAATTTTGTCTGCTGCAATGATTGGAGGGGGTAGTTATTGGGGAAATATATGTATTGGTGTAGCTTTCCAACCATTATGTCCAGGAACTTGTGGAAGAACCTGGAAAAAGCACTTTCTGACACCTCCTCTGCCACTGCAATGACTGTCTGGTAACTCCCTGACGCTAGGAGGCTTAGGCAACACAATACCTGCACAGAGCGAGGTACAGCATATATTCTATGTGTGGGAGCCTGTAGCGGGGGTTGCAATTCAGCTATCAAATCAAGTATATCTGACTACTCAGTTTATACCTGTCTGTCTGGTTAAACAGGGTGACGCTCACCCTAAATATCCTCTCCTGTCTACTCCTCCTCCTGTCCCTCACAGCCAGAATCTTCATCCTCCTTGCCAGAATGTATAATGCCACCACTGTGAAAGAGATAGATGCATTTTGGGGGACTTTTTATAGTTTGCACATGGTTACCACCTATACTGAGTCAGCAGTAACTGCATTTCTTAAAAGGCCGTTTTGCAACTAGTCACAGTTAGGAAATCCTTTGTACATGAGGATGCGATTCACAAATTGGAAATCGCTATTTGCAATTTCCTATTTTGTAGATTTCTAAATTGCGATTTCTACAGGGTATAAATTGCAATTTGCAAACTTGTTTTTTGCATTCGTACATACCGAATGCCAGTTTTGCATTTCTTAACTGCCTGAAATAGCTATCCAGTCCGTTAAGAAATGCAAAATTCTTTTGTAAATCTGGCGCTTATTCCCATATATCTTGTATCCTGAAAAGGCAGAGAACACAGCCATCTGGGTAATCAGTTCTGGCTATGCCGAGTCAAGCTTATCATAAATATAATACTGTGCACACAGCAATATTTTCAGTACCCCATCTGGGTTGGAATGTCACTGATTTGTCTACTGATAGTATGGTGGCAGCAAGAGGCTCCAGGGCTATCAAGAAGAGTAAAGGTGACAAATGACACCCTTGGTGGCTGCCTCTATATATTTCAAAATGTCTAATGTGAATCTGTTACACAAAATAGATACCAATTGTGTGTTGTAAAGACACTTTGGCACAGATTTAAGAGGGCCTAGCACTTCCTTGCGCCACATTAGTATCATTTTTATGACGCTAATGTGGCCCAACGAGGCCAAATTCGCCGCAGCATATCTACAAAGCGGTGCAATGCATGCATTGTGCCACTTTGTAACCCATTGCGCCACATTATGCCTGTGCCAGGCATAATGTATGCAAGGGGGATATTCCCCCATTGGGACCACAAAAATGGCACAGTGGAATCGGAGAGGTACCACTGCGCCATTTTTAGTGGCTATTTTTAACGCATGCATAAAGCAGGTGTTAAAAAGGGGCATACCATTGCTGGGACCCAATGTAGTCCGCAGGATTAGCACCAACATTTTAGCTCTAACCCTGCACAGTACATCAATAATGCTATTGCCCCTAGCGTGCGCTATGGTACGTTGTAAAATAAACACAACGTACACATGGTGGCGGTACGGGGGGCGTTAATGAGTGCAAGAAAAGTGGCTCTGCATTGGATGCAGCTCCACTTTTCTTAAATTCGGCCTGAATTTTGGGGGTTAGGTAAGATCTTTCCAGTGTCCTGAACACATAACTCCATAGCACTTGATCAAAAGCCGTTTCAGCATCTAAGGAAAGGGCTAACGTGTTATCATAGTCATCTGTTAAAAATAAAACAAAACAGGACAGAAACCTTAAAGTCCAACTAGTGTTTAATACAAAATAGGAAGCTGCGCCTCAAAAGATCAAAGGCAATTGTCATTTTAACTGACCTGGGTGCTTGGTAGAGAATGGTCAGTTGGAGCCTACATAAACATCTTAGTCCCATATTCATACTTGGTTTGCGCTGAATTACTGTCATTTTTTTTACGCTGATTCAACGCAAACCTAACTCCATATTTATACTTTGGCTCTAGACACGTCTAGCGCCAAAGTGATGGAGTTTATGTCGTTTTCTGGAGGGTAAAACCTAATTTGCACCAATGAGATGCAAGGTAAGCGTTCCCGTCCAGAAAGGAAGATGTGGCCTTGGCTTCTTATTTATCCCTGCACTAAAATCCAGCACAGGGGGATAGGGGCCTTAAATAAAGGTGCTAAGCATGCTTAGCACCATTATTTAACGCCTGGGTCTTTGCAGGCGTAAGGGGACCTGTAGGCAGATTTCCATGGTCGGACCACACCCACCCCTACCCACACCAGGAGATCACCTAAGGATGGGGGACCCATCCAAGGTAAGTCCGGGTGAGTATTTTTTTTTTTTTTGCCAAACACCGCTCGGGGGCCCTGACATGGGGACCCCTGCAAGGTGCTGGCCCCAGTGGCCATGCCCAGGGGACACTTATTCCCTGGGCATGGCCATTGGAGTGGTGGGCATGGCTCCTGTCCTTACTAAGACAGGAGCCATGTCCATGGTGCTTGTGTACCAGAAAATGGCGCTACACTGCCTAGAGGCAATGTCTTTGCCTCTAAACAGTGTAGCGCCATCATTTGGCGCACAAGCCCCGGTTCCCCCATACCTCCCCGGCCCTGTTAGCATCCTTTACAAGGATGCTTACAGGGCCTTAGAGCGGCTTGCGCCAATCCATAAATATGGTGCCCGGCCGGCATTATGGAATGGCACTATACTTTTTGACGCAAACCTGCGCTAACGCAGATTTGCGTCAAAAAGTATGAATCTGCCCCTTAGTATTTATATATTTTGTCTCAACACAAAGTCAATTAATCTTAACCATGTAAAAAAAAAAATTCAAAACCTGTCTAATGTGCACGCTGCAGGGTGTTCCTCCCAAGGAAGCATGGAATGGCCTTTTGGAGAAGATATTCATTTATGCAATATTAGGCTCATTATTCACACTAAGGGCCAGATGTATCAAGGTTTTTCGTAAACGGTGCGAATGCCCATTTGCGAATGCAAAAAGCCATTTCAGAATGTATGAAAGACATTCTGAATGCAATTTTAAGGAATCGCTAAAATAGCGATTCCTTAAAATTGCGACCCTGTTTAGAGAGTCGCAAATTGCGGCTCTCTAAATAAGAAATCGCAAATAAGGATTGCTTATTTGCGATTCCTTAGCACATGTATGAAGCAATTCCTAAATGCGATTTGGGCATTTAGGAATCGCTATTTACCACCAAGTTGAACTTGGTGGTAACCATGTGCAAATTTTAAAAATGCTTTTAAACTGCATTTTTAAAATTTACATGTAAAGCACACATGCCCTTTGGCATGTGTGCACCTTACATGGTGAAAAAAATAATTTTGGGGTGCAGCAGAGGGGGCCTTAGGCCCCCAGCACCCTGGGGTTTTGCATTTCCAAAACTGCGATTTCTAGTTAAGAAATCGCAATTTTGGAAATGCAAAAAATTCACAGATACAGGCCCATAGGTGCGAATGGGGCCGGCATCGCAATTTGCGACTCTGTAATAGCATTTGCGATTTTTAAGAAATCGCTATTACCGATTCGCAAATGTGATACATGGCATTTTGTGAGTCGGAAATAGCGATTTCTTAAAAATCGCAAATTCCGAATCGCAAAAGGCCTTCATCATACATCTGGCCCAAAATCCCGTTTTCACTTGCCACGTTTGAAAATGAAGTTTCGATGTTAGGAAAGGTGCAAGGTACAACCTTTAGCCACATGGCTTCTGGACCTACTAGGGCCATCAAACCGATATGAAATGACATTCATATTTGATTTAAAGTGTTGATGCAATCTAGGTTATGTTTGTCATTGCTAAGACCATACTACATAGGCATATATACAGCCTCTCTTTTTTCTAGGACGAAGGAAAGAATTCAGTTTACAGCAGATATACAGTCTTGCTAGTTCTTTAATAATCTCATCAGTATTGCTTTCTTCGCCATCCTGAGAAGTAGCAAGTATAAAAGTATTACCAGTGCCTCTTTGCTTTCACGTTCTTTGAATGATGCATAATATTAACATTATAGTATGTATATACCAACCACAACTAAAACATTATCAATAATGGATTCAACTATCTTCATGTCCCAAGGGCTGACAACGTCCCCCAGCTATGTCTACATGTCATCAGAATTTAAGGATGGGTCACTTTGTATTTCATGTAATTTCTTCACACTAATCCTGATTTTCTCTATTTGTGTGTGCTATGGCAAGGGTTAGAAACGATAAGTGTGACATTCAGTCCCTACAATTGCACAGCCCCATGCCCCGTTTGGATGCTGAAAGACAATCAAAAGCCATCCTACTTTAAACCAGCATTTTGTCTTGAACTTCTAACTGATGTGCCGCTAATCTCAAGGCTATTGAATCCAATTCTCTATCTCTTCTAATATTTCTGCATTTCTTCCTATTTCATCAGTGGTTTCGTACCTCGGCGTCAAAGCAGAGAAGAACCTAGAGGTAGTTGAAACAGCCTGTTTGACCCCTTTATTCTCTAAGGGATGATCATCAAAGTGTTTTGTTGCTGGTACAATGTACTCTGGATATCCATTCTAAGGGCAGTCAGCAGAAGGTTCGTGGCCCACAGTTGAAGTATGAAGGGCCTCCGTGGTGTGGCCTTTGAGAAACAAAGTTCATGAGGAAAAAAGTATTCAAAAGGAATGACTTGAAAGAAATGTTTCCACCATTAAATCACATTTGCTATGTCCAAAAAATATATTAGAGTAATTTCCTCTGTGATGCTCGCAAATACATCCTTGCTTAGTCATTGCAAGATGAGTCACATTGGGCGTGTGCAATTAAAAGGGTTATTTAACCTTTTGAGGCCTGGTAAAGAAGAGGAAGAAAAGCCTGTACACTCTAACAGTAAATGCCTAATGTAGAAAAGATTAAGGCAAATGTGGTTGAAACGTGTGGGCACTCTAATCAAATGAATGTTGTCCTTCACATCAACAGGCATGTGCCTTAGTACTTAGCCCCTTTTCTGGCATCATATGACAGGCATGTGGCACAGGATTGGCAATAACTCCGAGCTTTGGAAGAAAAAAGGGTGCATGCGAATGGTTTGCAGAAGCATGTATCATGCCACCCCTACCAATATGAGCTGCTCTATTGCACAACCTGGCCTTGATGGGGAGTCGAAGTTTTGATGAGACTACCCGCCCAGAGCTGTCTCTCCACACCTCCTCGGGTATCTCTTTTACATTGTTGCTTTGTCCAGAAAAGGTTCTCATTTTCAGATGCTTGCTCCTACAATTAGACGAGGGGGCTTATTTACAATAATTTGGAACAGGGCAGTGTTGCAAGGCTTCTTGCTGCGCTGCCCTGAGTGAAAAATAAAGGGCAGGACTGTGTCGTATCTATTACATATGGTGCATTTCTGTTCACTTTCACTGAGCTGGCGCACAAGTGGCTGCCATTCACCAATGCAAGCTTTCTGCATTGTAGGAATCATTGTTTTTGTGCAGGAAGGCACTCCTTCCTGCACAAAAACAATCATTAGAGGAATTTTCCTCCTCCTAGGTGTGCTGTAGAATGCAGCACACATAGAAAGAAGAAAAAAACTAGGGGCTAGATAAACTATCCTCAGTGTATGTAACTCGCAATGTGCATTTTTTTTACGACTCCCAAATTACGAGTCACAAACACTGATGCACAACAGTGTCTGAGACACTGTTTGCGATTCCCAAATGGTTTGCAAGGGACCAACCTCATTAATATTCATGTGGCAGGTCACAATTTGCGACCCAATGGTAATGGCCGGCATTCACAGGGATGGTGGCCTGCTAGAGTCAGAAGACCACCATATCTGTTACTGCTTTTTAAATAAATTATTTTTAATGCAATCCATTTTCTTTAAAGGAAAATGGGATGCATTTCAAAATTAAAAATCAAAAGTTTTCTTTTCATTCTTTTCCATGGGACCACTGCCTGCTCTGAAAAGATTTTGGTGCCCCCATTCACAAAGGGAAAGGAGTTCCTTGGGGTCCCCTTCCTGTTTGCTAATGGGTCACCGCCTCCTTCAAAGAGTCAGTAAAGTCTGAATGTTTTGCGACCGCATTCCCGGTCACAAAACATTCACACATACCAGTGTGATTTGCTATTAGAAAGGGGTGCCCTTCTCAAGCCCCTTCCTAATAGTGACTCGCAAGCCATATTTTGTGAGTCGGTAATAGCTACTGACTCACAAAATAGGGTTGGTACATAGGGTAATGCATTCCCGGTCACAAAACATTTACACATACCAGTGTGATTTGCTATTAGAAAGGGGTGCCCTTCTCAAGCCCCTTCCTAATAGTGACTCGCAAGCCATATTTTGTGAGTCGGTAATAGCTACTGACTCACAAAATAGGGTTGGTACATAGGGTAATGCATTTTACCGGTCGCAAACGGCTGATCTGGTTTGCGACCGGTAGAATGTGTCATACATGTGGCCATAGAAGAAATAAAGTTATCTCTCCTCATTACGCCTCCCCTGGGAGGCGTGGGCTTTTGACACATTCCCAGGTTTACAAATCCTTATAAAGCTGGGAATGTGTCAAAATCCATGGGTGTTGCTTGGGAACACCCAATGCAACGCCTATGGAATGGTTCTTTGATGCAGAGTAAGGCAATGCACTGACTTGCACTTTGGTGCCTAACTCCATATCTCCAAGGCTATGAAAAGCCATGTAAAGTGGCTTTGCATGGCTTTGTAGACATGGGTCTGCATCCTGCACCACAGGTGCATCACAAAAAGTGATACACAGGTGGTGCAAGCCACTTGTAAATATGCCCCCAAGGGGCTCATTTACTATATTTTGGCACAGGGCAGCGCTACAAGGCTTCTTGCTGTGCTGCCCTGCGTCAAAAGAAAAGGGCATGAATGTGCCATATCTATAAGACACAGTGCATACCTGCCCTCTTTCTCTGTGCTGGTGCACAATTGGCCAGCACAGCCACCCTTGCACTGTGGCGCAAGGGTGTCTGTGTTGTAGGAATAATTGTCTGTGTGCATGAAGGGACACTCCTGCACCAAAACAATCAATGGAGGCGTTTTCCTCCTTCTATGTGTGCTGCAGAATGTAGCACACATAGAGGAAAAAACAAGGGGAAATAAAGTTATTTCTCCTTGTTACTTCTCCCCTGGAGAGGCATAGGCTTTTGACACATTTCCAGGTTTACAATTCCTTGTAAATTTGGGAATGTGTCAAAATCCATGGGTGTTGCGTGGGAAAACCAACCTCAACACCCACGGAACACCTTTTTTTTAAATGTAGAGTAAGGCAACGCAGCAACTTGCACTGCATTGCCTTACTCCATTTCTACAAGGCCATGAAAATGTAATTATGGTTCTGCAGCCTGCACTGCGGGGGCGTCACAAAAAGTGATGCAGCGCAGGCCACATTTAAATATGCCCACAAGTGTTTCGAATGGATAAGGAAATAAATCAGGTCTCACAAACTAGTGCGCACCATCAGCAGTTGTAGACAATGTGGCATTCTTAGCAGCTGAATCGGCTAGAGCATTGTCCATTGAAACATCATCACAGGTTGCCGGTAGGTTCCCATTCTCACTGGTGGGCATTAGAGAAGCATGTTTCAGAGCAGGACACTAGATCAATGTAATATAGGATGCAGACAACAAAAGTATTTCTTACTGAGTGAATCAAGCAATAGAGAGCTGGATAATTCTAGTAATGAGGAGGTGAGCAACCACAGATTGGGGCACAGCAGCAGTGAATTGAGGACACAATACTATAGTTTCAGACAGCTCAATAAGATTTGCAGCAGTGTCCACATATCATAAACACTGTAGAAGCTAAGCCATGACTGGATGCAGAACTGAAGAATAAAAAGCTATGGGCCTTTTCTAATCCCCATGGCTTTGTACCAACACCCCAAGTTCATATCCACTTCATAAATGATAATATAGGGTAGAAGGTTTGATATAATTAGGAAGTCCTAATGTAGGGGTAGAAGTCAACACTTGTTTAATTTTTGTGAATGCATTTTTGATTGCAACAGCCTACGGCAAAGATTTAGGAGTATCTTTTCAAACAAATTCTTACACAGGTTGGGACAGTTCTGCATTACCCACTGTCTAAATTGCCCAGCCATTCCCAAAGATGTAGGTACCTGGGAAACAGTTACAGGGTGTGGCAACTTATTAGTGGCTTCAACTCTTTCATAGGATAGCTGAGACTTGCCAGCAGAAATTTCATGGCCATAATATTGCACTCAAGGAAGGAAAAATTATAAATTTTCATTGAAGCCTTGTACCTCTTCTCAGTCCTCCTGGCTCTGATCTAGATAACCAGATGCCAACACTAAATCATCAACATACTGAATTAGAGTATATCCCTAGGGAAAAAGTATACCCAAATCTTTTTTTGGGCTTGCAAAAAGAATGAGGAAGAATATGTAAATTCTTAAGGGAGACAGGTTCACGAAAGCTGGGTCCCTCAGAATGTGATCGAGAAGAGGCACTGACTCTCCTCATGTATGAGGATGGAAAAGAAAGTGAAACAGAGATCAATTAGTGAAAGATTGGACATTTGCGGGGATGCAGGAAAGATCATAAAATTATTAACCCCTTCGCTGCCAGGCCTTTTCCCCTCAGGTACCATGCCTTTTTTTTGGGCTCTTTGGGGTAGTTTGCGCTTAGGCCCTCATAACTTTTTGTCCACATGCGCAACCCACGCCAAATTTGCGTCTTTTTTCCCCCCAGCATACTAGGTATTCTAGAGGTACCCAGGCTTTATGGGTTCCCCTGGAGGAGACCAATAAATTAGCCAAAATACAGCTAACATTCTTTTTTTTTAATAAGAATGGGAAAAAAGTGCTGCAGAAGAAAGTATGTGGTTTTTTCCCCTGAAAATGGCATCAACAAAGGGTTTGCAGTGCTAAAATCAACCTTCTTCCCAGCTTTCAGGAACAGGCAGACTTGAATCAGAAAACCATATTTGTCAACACAATTTTGGCATTTCACTGGGACATACCCCATTTCTATAATTTTTTGTGCTTTCAGCCTCCTTCTAGTTAGTGACAGAAATGAGTGTGAAATCAAAGCTGAACATGTCTGAAAAGTAGACAAAAATCTGAATTTAGCAAGGGGTCATTTGTGTAGATCCCTTAAGGTTTTCCTGCAGAAAGTAACAGCTAAAATATTTTTTTTTATTGAAATTGAGGTGAAAAAAGAGCAATTTCTGTCCACATTTTCTTCTATAACTTTTTTCAGCTATGGCAGATTTTTTAAAGCAATATACCGTTACATCTCCTGGACTCTTCTGGTTGCGGTGATGTAAGGGGCTTGTAGATTCATCAAGAACCCTAGGTGCCCAGAGCCAATAAATGAGCTGCAACTTGCAATGGGTTTTCATTGTATACCGGGTATACAACAATTCATTTGGTGAAATATAAAGAGAGAAAAATAGGTATCAATGAAACCTTTGTATTTCCAAAATGGGCACAAGATAAGTGTTGAGAAGCAGTGGTTATTTGCACATCTCTGAAATCCGGGGTCCCCATACTAGCATGTGAATTACAGTGCAGTTCTCAAATAGACTTCTTTTTTACACACTGTCTTACATTTGGAAGGAAAAAGTGTAGAGAAAGACAAGGGGCAATAATACTTCTCAAGTCTCTCGATAAAATTGTACCTCTCTTGTGTGGGTAGGCCTAGTGCCCGCGTCAGGAAACGCAAGATGGACACATCACATTTTTACATTGAAATCTGATGTGTTTTTTAGAAAGTGCCTAGCTCTGGATTTTAGTCTCTAGCTCAGCCGGCACCTAGGAAAACCTACCAAACCTGTGCATTTTTTAAAACTAGACACCTAGAGCAACCCAGGATGGGGTGACTTGTGGGGCTCTCACCAGGTTCTGTTACCCAGAATCCTTTGCAAACCTCAAAATAGGGCCAACAAAAAAACATTTTTTCCTCACATTTTGGTGATGGGAAGTACTGGAATCTGTGAGGATCCACAAACCTCCTTCCACCCGGCATTAACCCAAGTCTCCTGATAAAAAGGTACCTTACTTGTGTGGGTAGGCCTAGTGCCCAGGACA
This sequence comes from Pleurodeles waltl, assembly GCF_031143425.1. NCBI lineage: Eukaryota > Metazoa > Chordata > Amphibia > Caudata > Salamandridae > Pleurodeles > Pleurodeles waltl. Next base: position 605,364,266 of record NC_090449.1, read on the forward strand.
GGAAATGCCCCAAAACGCAACAAGGACACATCACATTTTTACATTGAATTATGGCCTGTTTTTTGCAAAGTGCATAGCTGTGGATTTTGGCCTCTAGCTCATCCGGCACCTAAGAAAACCTAGCAAACCTGGACATTTCTGAAAATTAGATACGTAGGGGAACCTAGGATGGGGTTACTTGGAGTGCTCTCACCAGGTTCTGTTACCCAGATTCCTTTCCAAACCTCTAAATTTGCAAAAAAAACACGTTTTCCTCACATTTCGGTGCTGCACGGTTCTGGAATCTGAGGGGAGTCACAAGCTTCCTTATACCCAGTATTGCCCCACATCTCCTGATAACAATGGTACCTTACTTGTGTGGGTAGGCCCAGTGCCCGCAACAGGAAATGCCCCAAAACACTACATGGACACATCAAAATAATCAATTACAAAACTACCTGTTTTTGCGGGTGGGGGGGCACCTGTGTTTTTTAGCCCTGGGCTTAGTACCCTCTAGGGAGACCTACCAAACCCAAACATTTCTGAAAACTAGACACACAAGGGAGTCCAGGGAGGTGTGACTTGCGTGGATTCCCCAATGTTTTCTTACCCAGAATCCTCACCAAACCTCAAATTTAGCTAAAAAATTATATTTTCCCCATATTTCTGTATGTGATCACCGCACCAACACAAATTTCCTACCACCCAACATTCCCCTCAATCGCCCGCTAAAAATGATACCTCACTTGTGTAAGTGGGCCAGTGCCTGTGACAGGGAGGATCCAAAAACATGTCAAAATTGAGGGGAAACCAAAGGAGGTCCAGAAGGGCAGTTTGAAAAAAAAAAATGTTTAGGCTGCCAAGTGGGGCACAATTTTTATCTGTATAGATATGTCAATGCTGGGTGGTAGGAATTCTGTGGATTCCTGCAGATTCCGGAAGGTTCCACCACAAAAATGTGGGGGAAATGTGTGATTTCAAGCAAAGTTAGAGGTTTGCAGGACTTTGTGGATAAGAAAATGGTTTGGGTGCATGTCAAGCACACTACCCTAGATTCACCCAGATGTTTAGTTTTCAGATGTGCCTAGGCCTTGAAGATTTTCCTAGATGGCAGCATCCCAAAGTAAAAAAAGTGCAGCCTTCACCATTCCAAGTAGGACAATTTTGAGAGTTAGCCAAGCTCTCATGGCCCAAATGTAAAATCAAAACCCAAAATAATCAAATGTCCTCTTGCTTGCCGTGGGGATAAGATCTTTTAGTGTTCGGTGGGGGGAGCTGAAAGACTGCTAACCCCTTCAGTTGGGATGGGGGCATAACCATGCCCCTACTGGTTGGTAGCCACCACCCCACTATTTTTTTTTTTAATTCCCTGGCATCTAGTAGGTTTTTAGCCCCCCCGGGGAGAGGATCGGGGGTAATTGCTCCATCTGCTCTTTGGTGGGCAGAACACCTTTGCCCCCATTTATTTAGGTTGGGGATATGGCCATACCCCCACACTCTTTTTTTAAAACAATTCTTCCCTGGAGTCTAGTTGGCTTTCTGCCCTTCTTGGGGGCAGAAGGGCCTAATAAAAATAGGCTGAACAGCCCCCAAGGGGGGGGGGGCAGGAATGGCCAACAGTAATGTGCCCCCATGGAGAGCGACCCTTGCCCAAGGGACCACCCCCCCAAACAAACCACACACACACACAACAATCACTGGTGCCTAAGTTGTTTCTGCCCCCTTAGAGGCAGATTGGCATAATAAAAGTAGGCCGATCTTTCCCCGGGGGGGGGGGGGGGCAGAAATGGCCTAAAATAAATTTTGCCTAAGGGGCCTCTACCCCCTGTAAAAAACAAACAAAATAATTATCCCTGGTGTCTAGTGTTTAGCCTTAAAATAAATTCCCCCCCTTGGGGAGTGACCATTGACCAAGGGGGTGCTCCCCTCATGTGTAAACAAAAAACCCTCCCTTGTGTCTAGTGAGCATTCCTGCAGCACAATCACATAGCGATGCGATCGTGCTACAGAAATGCTCAGAGAGACATGAAAAGGAAAGGAAAAGCCTTTCCTTTCCTTTTCATGCCTCTTTGACCTCTCCTGCCAACGTACCGAGGAGAAACTAATCAGTTTCTCGTCGGATCATGCAATGGAGGTGACCTCTGCTGAGGTCAGTGTGCGATTGTGCGCTGACATCATCAGACGTCACTGGAGGGATCAGGGGGTCGGGGATAGAAGGGGAATCAATTCCCCTTCCATCCCTGCCCAGAGGAGGGGGTGGGAGGCCCACAGAGGGAGCGCTAGCGCTTCCCCTGGTGGCCGAGTTCAGGACGTAACTGTTACGTCTTCAGCACCCGAGCACCGAGGACAAAACCGTTATGTCCAAGGCACCCAAGGGGTTAATGGACCTAAGGTCCACCATGAACCTGTAGATGTTGGCTTTACCCGCCTTGCATATTGGGATGATTGGGATGTTACATCTACTAACAGAATCTACTAGCAAGAGGTACTAGAACCTCTTGCTTAATCAACTTTTATATAGCAGGGCAAATGCCTATATCCACCTCAAGATTTAGGCAGGTATTGTGGAATTCTGGGTAACTTCTTCAGTGGGTCAACCGTCACTATATGGGCTCCATCGAGGAGATGAATTCCACATTGTTGGCCCCAGTGAACCACAATGTGAATGGCAACTGTAAAAGTGGGTTTGCTTTGTCGTAATAATTCAAACTTTCACTTAATACCCCTTTTTGGGTACAAAACACAATGCAAACTAAATTACAGAACATATATCTTCCAAACAAGTTTGTCGGAGAAGAGGGACTATGCAAAAAGGAGTACTTACCACTATTGGGTCCCACGGGGATAGACAAGGGGTCAGTAATGTAGTGGCAAACTCCTTTATTGGAAATACCGATTGCATCTATGGTCATGCCCAATACAAGTAAATGGCCTAAAATTCGGGTAAGGTTTCTGAGTGAGTTAATGATGGCTAGGGTGCTCACGTAGTCCTGGTACACTGAAGTTAGTAGAGAAATCTCACTTCTTTACACTTCTTGTGCCCTAGCTGACCACTTGCTATGCGACAACCTCCTTACTCTACAGCCTCTCCTTGACCTCTTCTGGTTTCCCTTGTAATCCTCCAACCTCCCTGACCCTCCATCCAACCCAGACCTCAAAGTCTATTATATGCTGACATTTATCAGATCTGGGAGGAAGAAAGACATTCCAAACAATCCCTAATCATTGTCCATTTGTCTTCTGGGTAAGTCACCAAGGGTATAGGTCAGCAAGAAGTGAGTGTATCTAGACATCACAGAATACAAAAGTCCTACATTGTAATGAGCACTTATCATGGCAAATTAATGGCTGTATGAGGGAGAATGACTTTGTTCAACAGACTCAAGGCCATTCACTAGAATCTTTCACCACTATCTCTTTTAAACAAATTAAAAAATGTCTGGGATATCCCAAACACTCGAACAAGGAACTGGCCTCAGATTATATATGATGCTACTAATTGCACAGCTAAGCAAATAATTATCATCTCTGACCATCTCAAGTGTACGTTTGGGTCAGGATTACAACTAACAATTAACTACCATATATATACATATAAATGTTGATGGATAGATAGATAGATAGATAGATAGATAGATAGATAGATAGATAGATAGATAGATAGATAGATAGATAGATGGATGGATAGACAGATAGATAGACAGATACCGCGTATGACACACATATTATATCACTCATGATTTGTTCTATGGCATAATTTATGACATCACTAATGGCATCCCCAATGACATCATTGATGACATCACTGATTACATCATCCAACAATTGTGCTAGTTTGTTTTATAGTTTACGTAGTAGCAGGTAACTACTCAATTACTTTTCACCTACTTTTGTACAGCCTGGGTCCAGCTAATGGGTGTAAGTGTTTATAAAATGCATGCACTTCTAATGCATCGTAGGTGTGGAGAGGTACTGAACACATTATAAATGTTTGCATTGAAAGGTAAACCTGTGTGCAGGTGAGAGTTGACAACTTGTGTCATTATGTTCCACCCATGTTTTTAGCCTCTGCAGAAAATGTTTGCAACAGGGCAGAAATTCAACATACAACATACTAAGATCCTCATATATGAGGAAGTGGCGCAGTGCCGCACTGCACCAAAATTGGCAGCACTGCGTCACTTCATAAATGCAGGGATGTGCCATATTTACAAAAATACGGCGCACCCCTGTGTTTCCCCTAGCGCTAAATTTAGCTGCCTAGAGCCAGCGCGGTCACCCTCGCACCATGGTGCAAGGGTGCCTGCATTGCAGGGAATGATCGTTTATGTGCAGGAAGGTTTTCCTTCCTGCACATAAACAATCAATAATGGTGATTTGCTAGTTCTATGTGTGCTGCATTCTGCAGAACACATAGAAGTACCAAATCGTCATTATTTAATGATTTTGATGTGCAGGAAGGGACACCTTCCCACACGTAAATAATCATTCATGGCTTTTTGCTCTTTCTATGCGTGCTGCAGAATGCAGCACACATAGAAAAAGCAAAAACAAGGACAAATAAAAGTATTCCTCCTCATTGCGCCATGCTAACACCACCCCTGGGGTGGCGTTAGTTTTTGGCGCTGCCTCAGGTTTACGATTCTTCGTAAAGCTGGGGCAGCGTCAAAATACAATGGGTGTTGCAGTGGTCCACCCACGGCAACACCCATTGCACGCCTCTTCCATGCTAAATGATGTGTGTGAAGGGGCTGTATTTACAAGGTGGCGTTAAACCACAAAAAGTGGCTTAACGCCGCCTTGTGAATATGGTGCAAGGCATGCACCTCAGAAGCATAGCTAAAAGTGACGCTCCATTGGTGCAGGTGCCTCTTAAATGAGCCCCTAAGTTTTGTAAGCAGCCTTGAGTTATGAGACAGAATTTTCTCAGCATGATAATTTCTATGTAACATAGAAGACTGTGTGCACCAGGTATTAAGTTATGCACATGTATTTGTTTTGCTCTGGAAGAGGGGCTATCTCTAATTTGTTCTTTACATTATGAATGCTGCAGCAGTACAATTCTTAGCACCATCAGACATTACTTATTTTAAACAATATTGTATTTTTTGCCAAATGTTGCCGAGAGTGTACACTGCTCTAAGGAGATACTTTTTAATATGATGTAGTGTATTTCTCATGAGAGTTTCACTGTCTGAAAACAGTGTGGTAAAGTGAATGCTGTTTACAGTTCTCTAATCATTTCAACTTAATTTCTCTATGTAGGTTCAATGACTTTCAGAGGTTTGATACAGATAAACGTTGTCCACAGTGGGGCATTATTTGGAACAAGCACACAGCATTTTTAGGAATATGGCTTTCTCTGAACAGTGGTATGCATACATATATATGTATATGTATAATATTGATATATCAAACAAAAGTAACATAAAATAATTTCTAACAAATATATAAAAATTGCATTTTTTACATTTTAGAATGTATTCAAATAATTACAACTTAAAACAAATACATTAATATTCAAGAAGATTAAGACAAAGAAATATTTAACAATTAAAAACATTATAAAATATATATACTTTAAAAACTTACCAATCTACTACCTCAAAAATCCAACTGCTGCAAAAGTAAAATAATACTTCTTAAAAATGGACAACACACATTAATTTAGCACATATTACTAAACAATTAATATATTACACTGGACTAGTGTACAAATTACTGAAACCAACTAAATAATGTTCAAATCAGTAATCTGGTTAACCAATTCAAATATTAATATAAATAAAATAGTGAAATATATCACACAATCAAACAAAACTATGTTACAAAAATCACACACACACATAATTTTAAAGTAATTGTAACCTACAAAACATAAACAAATGAAAATAAACAAATGAAACACAACAAAACAATTTAATAACAATTGTATTTACAACTAAATTTAAATATAGATATATAGATAGATATATAGATAGATAGATAGATTGATAGATACTGCAAATATGTTATTCTTACATTCTATATTGTATCCACAATATTTCGCAATAATTATGACTCTATATTTGTATCTCATGATATTTTTAAATTGAAATTATTGTGAAACACAAACGCAGCAGTGTCTATGTGGCACTTTCTCCCAGCTCCCATTCACACAAAACATAAGAAAAATCTGATACCTGACTGGACATATCAAACCAAAAACATTAAACTTTCTCTGATGTCGCAGAAACCTCCATAGTGTAATTTGAGATTTATTCCACTGATTCAAAAACCACAAACTAAACTGACAAAAAAGAGAGATGCATAATGCCCAATGTACTGAGAGAAAGGTCTCAAATAGTAAGACGCTGATCACCAACTTTTTGTAATGTCTCTGATTTTGCTTTGGGATCTGTCTACTAATAGATGCCCTCACAAAATCTCCAGTTCCAGGGGAGTCATAGATCAACCTTCCTAATGTGTATTAATTAGGCAAGTGACTAATTGTGATAGCAGATTAGATTCAGATGGCATTTGCACCACCCTAACTTAGTGCAAACTTGAAACTCCACTAAGGCCATCTGGATGGATTTTTATCACAAACAATGGCTGAAATTACAAACTGATCAACATTTCATTGACAGTTAAGCAGATTGTGCCGCACAGCAATGACAGAGGGGAGTAGGCTGCAAACCATAAAGGTTTATTAGCAAATAAGTAGTTACAGTCTCCAATCAAATCAATTAGGCAGACATTTGAAATACACTTGAATGCAGCATAAATGAATTTAAACCAAATAGTTCATTTAGCAATGTGAATATTTCATTACTAAAAGCAACGCGCAAATTAAGGCAAACTCCTGTTCCCATAAAGAAAACTCTCTAAGGTTGTCAGCAGGTCAGCGAATATAGCATTGAAAGAAAGAAAAGATAGATTGCAAGTAGAATGAGGAAGAATGTGCTTGCTCTTGAGAGTATCTTTGTGAACAGAAAAATAAGAAGCATTGATTTCAAGAGGAGGAAAAGCACGTCCGCCTTCAAATGTGGACATGGGCAGGTGAACTAACAAACTACAAGCTTCACCAAGTTAAAACATGTTTCATCCAAATGAAACATTCTTCAACCTCTCACCTGGCAGTAACCAATCAAAACCCAGTGTTGTCCCAGTATGCAGCTCTGGGCTTCTTTTCATGGATAATACAATGCCAGCTTTTTCTGTCAATGCAATCTTCAGAATATCTCACAAAGGAGTATTCACTTCCTCATTTTCTCATCCCATGCATGTGCTGAAGTCACTGTCCAAACTAATCAATCTCCTCTATTCTACAGACCTTCAGAATGTAAGCTAACAAGGAATTACATTTCTAAATGAGCACAAAGTGGCTTATATCTGAGTAGAAACGATGTTATGCATAGCAAGCAGAAATACAACAGTTATTTCAAACACAAAGTAAGGTACCTAGGCTTACTCATGCCAATGTTAAATGGAATAATATATGATTAATTTAGTCTGCTAAACCTAAAAATAAAACAACATGGGAAAATATGTGAAATCATACATGTAAACATTGAATAAATCATATGTAAATCATGTAAGCTATGGTTATGTGGGTTACAGGTAAACATTTTATTCCTCCCAAATAAATGATAATGGCTCTATATTAACATTTGTGACCCTGTGATTAGCTCCAAGCAGAGGGTTAGTGGCCTTCAAAGAATGGCAGCTCACTGTCCCTGCATTTTTTATTTTCTAATAGGAAAGTATTTGTTTTTTAAAGTAGTATGTGTTCCTTAAAGGAACGAGTGCTGCTTAAAAAAATCCTACTTGAGGGAAACATCTGTAAGATCAACCGGTGTTCCTCTTGACGAGTTCCTACTCTAACCTCCAGGCTGCCGGCAAGATTCACAAAGGAGAGGGTGTCCCCGAGCAACATCTTATTCGTTGCAAATCCTTTGTCAGGACAAACGTATTCTGCAAAAACAGAACATTCCTTGGGTGTTACAAAAATTGTTAGCATCTTGACTCTTCATGCAACTCAAATTGATGACGTGTTAGGGAGGTCCAGAGTGGAAAAATGTAGCCCCCTCCAGCACTGACACCATCTCATGGAGATTAGGCAAGGTATGTTTATCAATCATTATTTCATTATTGAGACTTCGCAAATCGACAAACACACTCCTTTAAAGAAATCACAACCAGGGAAACTCAGAATGGGGACTAAACAGGACAGGCGTGGCCCGTACTTTAGGGTGGTAGGGCCACCCCCCCCCCCACCTTTTGCACCTCATGAAGAGTGCTGGTCAGGCTGAACAAAGGTCAGCCTGACAGACACTCTTCATGTTCAGGTCAGTCAGCCAGGAGCAGACATGTGCGATTTGCACAGACTCCTGGCTGCAGGAGCTGAACTTTGCTGGGCTGAAGAGGTCCCAGCTCCTGTGGGCGTGACCTCCTCGGCCCAGCAAAGGTGCCTCGAGGCACTCCCCTGGGTGACGAGGTAAGCGTCACCCTTTGACTTTGACATGGGTGCTTTAGGTTTAAGCTCTGAAGCGCCCAGGGCGAGTGTCAATCAGTGACACTTTGTCACAGAGTGGGGTGGGGTCAGCAGTCTCACTGACCCCATCCCACTATGTGACAAAGTTGGGACTGCTGCCTTCCCTTGAGTTATCTCTGTAAGTAATAGGCACATTGTGAACTCTGTGCTTAAAGGTATGGCATTCTCTTTCAAAATTATTTTTTGTTGAAGACTTTAAACGCTCCCAATTTTGCCTGAAAAATTTTAGAACTTTCTTTTAAAAATCTAACATAAATTATTCATTGTCATCAAATTCACCAGTAATTTAAAGCACAGGTGAAGCATTAGGGTCCTGAAGAATGCTTATCTCTTGGTGATGGGGGCCTTTCTTGAACAGGAGCTCATTTTTCCAACCAAACACATCCCTCTCATTACCCTACCTAGAAATACTACATCAGCTAAAAAATATCCTAATAAATCATTCTTATGCTCTGATCCCTCCTGGCTGTACATGAGGAAGCATGTTTCTCTTCCCCTCGTGTCCTTAGCATCAAATTTCAGTAAATAACAGTGTACCACACAGAGGAATCCATCCTTATAGTGATGGCTTTGCCATCCACATTCACAACACACATTGGGACACCCTTTTTCCCATTTATCTTCACACATATTGAACAAGTTTTTAACTCGTTATCAGTAGTTATGCAATTCATGTTTCTTCCTCACACCTTGTACACTCGCCCACATTTTGCACATTTTGTCAATAGCTGGACAGCCTTCACACGAGCTCGCACACCTAAAACAATACAATGAGTTTTTAATAGTCATTATCGTAGGTTATGTTACTTTCCTTTATTTCATTTACATCAGGGATAGGCTCCCCTTTCTTGAAAACTGTGTGCCCTTGCCCTCTAATTTCCTGCATAACTTTATGTTTAAAGTAGCACTTAGTGTAATTTCGGTACCAACCCACGACCTATTCTATACTTTTTTAGGGTTGAGCGCACAAGCGCTCCGTCCCTGTTGTAATCTCTCTCTGGGCTTTTAACCACGCCCATGCCACGCCTGTCACTTTCATTGGTTCATGGGCTTGCCTTTTAAAATCCACTTGATTTCATGTGTGAGAGGCATGCCTTTTCCGGTGTTTAGCCCTCCTCGAGCGCACCGGCCAACTACTGAAAACATACAAGGCTCCATGTTTTCAGCATGGGTTCTGGACTACTTTATCTTTTTATTTTACATGCAGCGCAATAGCGCTGGGTTTTACATAGCGTAATCGTGCTTGTTTTTTGGGTTTTCAATTTCAGCGCAATGGCGTTAGTTTTTTTTCTTTTAATTTGTGTTGCTAGAAAAGTCCAGATAGGAGTTTACAATGCTAATAGCTCTAACTCGAGCAAATGCGAGACCCATTGCATTGCAAATGCTTGTTGCTTTTTGTTCTCATCATGAACTAATCTCTTAATATGGGATCACACGTTATAGTCTAGATTTTGCAGGCTGCAGCTCTATTACTATGTCACCAAGACATAGCCCTTGATGGATTCATCCTGCCTTTGAGCACAAGAAAAAAATCTTAAATTGCTCCATCACTGTGTTCACTTTCTTACCAAATCTCATGTTCATTTTACTTAAAACATAATCAAAAAAATAGTTGGGGCGTTTGCTAAGGGAGGTCTACTCTTGTATGCTTTAAGACCTTCCATTCCCAGACAACATTTCAATAAAGATAATTTCCTGTAAGGCAAGCATTCTTCGCAGTCAAGTACTTCAACATATGCTAAGAAAACTGGATATCAGAGCTCCCATTCGATAGGTGGCTTTCCCAAGGCTTGCAAGAAATTTGGAAGAGATGTAATTTTAACCATAATGGTTGGTAGAAAAACAAGGCACCCTTCCTTTTAAAATAGTTGTATAGTTCAAAAGATGACAAAGTCAAAATATTGTTATGTTTGCACAAGTCAAAATAACAAGTCTATACTAAAACCTTGACAACAATGGTACTCACCTATTGTTTTTTTTCCCCAGAAGTCTGTTTCTGTTTTAAATAATGCACACTGGAATCTCACCTTCATTTAGTTTTATATACCCGCTCTCCACACTAGACTAGTGCACTTCAATTTACTGCAACTAACTCTGAAATACTGAGCCACAACTGAGTACACAGCATCTCCCCATGAACCCAGTGTTGTACTTTTGGAACTGCATTGTATTGTGACAATTTGCCAGGACAAAGCACCACAAAAAGACCATGTCTGACCCTGACATAGTACCCTACTGTGGCGTTTGGCCTGAATGCAGTGTCACGAAAGAAGAACTTTGCTTGATGATAACTTTGGTAGCAGATTGTGATGTTCTGCTGAGGAGAAGCATCGCTCTGCCTGATGATGACATTGATACTGGCTGCTACCCTCATCTTCTCAATGAGGTGCTCTAACAACAGATGAGCCATCGTCTAGCTGTATGTGGCATTAGTATTCATCTAAATGGCACAAGCAATGAATATACTTCTTTCACTCATCTTCCTCATTTAGATTTGGAGTAGATCAAGACACCCATTTTGGGTTTTGGGAAGGCTTTTCAGAGTCACAAAATGGGTCTAATGGACAGAAAAATCTCCTTTGCTGTTGCAAAGCCTGTCATTTTGTGCATCAAAGAAATTGCGAGTGCAAAAGGACTTTGTGCAATGGATCCCAAACCCCTACTTTCTCATATGAATAATGTAGCATTTCGAGAGCAGCGGAAATGGTGTAAAACCAATCCAGGAATTTATGTGGTTCCAATGCATTCATTTTATCAGGAGAGATGGAATTGAGCCAGTTTACTTTGGATACTATTTAAGGTTAAGAACACAGAATCCAACCCACACGCCTGTTCCTTTGGGAAAACACACATTTTCCTAAAGGCTGAGATGTTTGTATGTGAAGAGAATTTAGAAGCTGACAGTAAAAAAGTTATTCTAAACCTGAAAATATCTTTAGGCAAATAAAAGTTTTTCTTTTGCTTTGAATAAACGCGTTTCAACAGTTAACGTTTCTCTCACGAGGAAGAGAGAGTTTCTCGAGGCTGAGCACATTTAGCGTTGCTAAATGTAATTGTTTAAAATTCAGCCGCAGTGATAACCACAAAATGACGGAGCCCCCCTGCAGAATGTGGTTAGGGGGTCGTGAGTCTCACATATCTAAGAAATATTCATAGACCTTGAGTTGAATGGGGACCCCTTGAAGGGTGGTGGCTGACGGTCCCGAAGGTGCTGCTGGGCTTTCCACTATGCCCTGAGCATCAGTTAGGCTGGTAAATCCGTGCCTTCTGTGGTCAGTGGGCTGCTTGCCTTCATTCGTTGTACTCGCTGCGTATCCTCCCCTGCCCCTTCTCCTCCCCTCCACTTGGCTGCCGAGCTAGAAATCACATCAGATGCCGGAGAAATTAACCCCCACCCCGATTGTTCGAGCACACCCCAGGGAACGAGACTACCAGCAAATGTTTAGACACATTTGATAGGCTGCCAAACCACTTGGCACACCGCAGCTCCCCGACGCAAAGCTGCGAACAAGCGTGCATTGAAAACCTCGGCTGCCTTGTGTTTGTGTGTGCAGTTTGTATGTGGCAAACCGCGTTCTACTTTATAATTCCAAGCTTGGCTTATCCTGCAGGATGTGTTCCCCAAAACACCATGTTAATCTCTCTCTGGTGTCTTCCATCTGCACTCTAACCTGAAATATTCAGCTCTCGGAGAACCACAGGCAGCGTATAGCAAATCACAATACATAGATTTTTCAATCCCTTTGAAAACACTGTCTGTTTTTCTTCTCTATGTCAAACAGTGACACCACTGCTCTTGTGGAAAAGGAAAATGGCACCCCTAGTCCACAATTACGATTTCTTACTTTGGTGATGAGCATGAAAATGCCTGTGCCAGAGCCAGCAGACAGTATGAAAAGCAGCTTGCTGCAGAGAACACCAGCTGCCATACAGACAATTAAAAGGAAGGCTGGGTTTCACCTCCCTTTCTTCTAAACAAACCGCTGTCAGTAGCGTAGGAGGCTCTTATGCACAGTTGGCTCTCCGCTTGCAGCAGCATAAGAACATGTAATATGGCCTGCCTGGGCCCATTGCATCTATGTCTTTTTAAGTACATTGAGGGCCAGATTTAAAGAAAAGTGGTGCAGCGCGGTGCTGTGCCAAAATTGGCAGCGCTGCATCACTTTAGAAATGCAGGGATGCGCCGTATTTAAGGGAATACGGCGCACCCCTGCGTTTCCCCCGGCGCTGGCACTAAATTTAGCTGCCAGCGCCAACGAAGGCATCCTTGCACCATCTTGCAAGGATGGTTGTGTTGAGGGGTGTGACTGTTTATGTGCTGGAAGGTGTCCCTTTTGGCACATAAACAATCACTAATGGCGCTTTGGCACTTCTGTGTGTGCTGCAAAATGCAGCACGCACAAAAGTGCCAAAGCGTCATTTTCAAATGATTGTTTATGTGCAGGAAGGGACACTTTCCCACACCTATATAATTTCTGGCATTTGCTTTTTCTATGAGTGCGGCAGAATGCAGCACACATAGAAAAAGCAAAAAACGAGGAGGAATAAAACTATTCCTCCTAGTTGCGCCCTGCTAACGGCACCCCTGGGGGTGGCGTTAGATTTTGACGCTGCCTCAGGTTTACGAAATTTCATAAATCTGAGGCAGCGTCAAAATGCAATGGGTGTTGCTGTGGCACGCCCACAGCAACACCCATTGCACGCTCCTTCCACGCACAGTGCTGCGTGGGAAGGGGCCGTATTTACAAGGTGGCGTTAAGCCACAAAAACGTCACCTTGTAAATGCGGCGCTGTGCTTAACGACTCAGAGGGTCACAAAAAATGTTGCTCCTGTGGCACTAGAGCCCTATAAAAACGGCCCTGAATTTGTTGTTCATGAGCTCTGCTCAAAAATATTCTGACAGTGCCACCATGTGGTAGGGTTTGTTAAATAAATGCTGGTGGTTACAAATGAGTGGCGGAGCTCAGCACTGACAAACACAACACAAATTAAGGATTGTTTTGCAGACTGGTAGCATGCTAGTATGCAGGAGTGGTTTGGAAGAAATTGTAGGTCTGTTTCTGACATGTGACCTATATAGGTGGTGTTTTGAAGTCATCTGGGCGCATGAGAGTTGTGCTTGTATTGAGTTTTGTTGCTGCACTTTGCATGCATTTAAAGCAAAATGGGTGAGAAGTTTAAACATTTGATGCTAATGAATTGCTGGATCGGAAGTGTGAGTGCACTGTGGCCTAAGGGGGAACTGGTGTATGTATGGGAGATAAAGCTCAACCACTGTTGCCAAAATGTAGCTACTACGCCTACACAAGTGTAGAAGCAACAAGGGGAAGAAGACATGGCTGAGTATTTAGTTAAAACCATATTGCATATGCGGTATAGGAAGTGTTTAGAGGTGAAGTGTGCTACCCATGAGAGGTAACCATCTCCCATGAACTACAGTATATATTCTGGAGTCCATATGGGAGTGGTAGGAAACATCCCACTGGAACTCTATTAACAACCAGACACAGCATAAACTCTCAAATGTCCGCCAATTCAGCTGCGGAGGAATAACCATCATCCGAGTAGTCATAGTGTAAGCACAAGGAGTCCTACTAGAGGCACAGGGAGCATGTGCCTGTGGAGTTATTCCAAGCATGGCACGGAAGAACTAATATGAATGAGCATTATACAACCAGTCATGGCACTTACTCTAACTAGATACCCCCTAAGAACTGCAGAGAGTAATACATAGGATTGGACTGAAAGCTTTTTTATAGGATCAGCTGTTTCAATCCTAAAGTTTCAAAAGAGTGGCTATTCTGCATCCAGTCACAGTAAATGGTTGAAAAGTCCACGCAACAGAGCAACACATGGGACTGGTCATTGTATATTTATCCATGCGCTATGTTTTTTAGAGTACCCCGGGGAAGTTGAGTAGAATGACTCGCATCTGACCATGGTTTATGCTCCTGTCGCCCACCCAGAGTGTCAGAGAAGCAAATCAGTAGAATCAGTCAAGTGCATTTGTTAAGCACGCGGATAGACCAGTAGAAGCGTCCTGGTGCTCAAAGCAGAGACTGAAAACATATTGGTTCATCAAGGGCTAATCTTGACCAAATAGCCAAGTTTTTAGTACTCTTTTAGAGCTGTCAGCTGACGGAGCCAGGCAAAGTTTGAGCGGTAAGGTTTTCTAGAGCTTCACAGTCGATACTGTAAATGAGCTACCTCCACGCCTGACTTTGGAATATCTTGGAATTCTCATAAGGTGGAGGTTATTAGACTTCAGCATTCTCTCTTTCTTGTACAGGCCGAGTCTATTCCTCAGACAGAGCCCTCCATGGTGAGGGCCTTAAACTTTATCCGTTTCACCAGTGGGAGCCAGTGTAGCTGCGTTAGATGAGATTAAATAAGTTAGTGAAATGGGATGCACCGAATCAACCTAGCCACAGTGTTCGGAATTATCTGAAACCTGTGGATCAGAGAGGCAGGCAGAACCAGATAAAGGCTGATGGCATAGAAGTAACAGCTTCCTTACAGATCTAGGTTTCGGAAAGCAGGTCGAGGAGATCTGTCTAATTTGAGTCATGAAGGAGAGTTCGGAGTCCAACATAATACCCAAATTCCTTACTGATGTAGTAGGCATCAGTGGGGGATTAAAATCTTTGTGCCACTAGAAATTAGCGGTGGCATACTGGCTGAAAAAGAGAACGCCTGTCTTGTCCAAATGTAATTTGAGGACATTAGGCTCCATCCAGACAGCCACGCCTTTTAAACGTTCCTTACATTGAAGGAAAGTCGCTTCTGGGTGCTCCTGAATGAAAAACTGAAGTTGGGTGTCATCCGCTAAAGGCAGAACCATGAGGCACCCAACAGACAAGAGGTTTGGGGGATGAAGAGAAAGGGAGGAGAAAGACACGCTGAGATTGGTATTCCAAAAGACATTTCAACCCGGAAAAGACCATGTCCTGAAAGCCAGATTGGCTTAATCATTTCAACAGGATCTTGTGGAATACAGTGTTAAACTCTACTGACAGGTCTAATTATACCACCATGACGAAAGAGTCTCTGTATACAAATCCTCCTTACTGACCCCGACACTTTCAAAAGTGCTGTTTCAGTGCCCGATCCTGCTCGAAAACTTGATTGGATATCATGAAGAAGACTGTTAGCCTCAATAAAGAAGGATAGCTGATGATTGACCTGCTTCTCCAAAATCTTAGCTGGGGCAAACAGCAGAGAATGGGCCTGAAATTGCTGAGAACACTAGGGTCAGCATTGGGTTTCTTGACAAGTGGAAGAAGGAATGCATATCTCCAAAAGACAGGGAAAATTCCAGAATTCAAGGATTAGTGCCAGATTTTTTAAGAAATGGATTGACAAAATGTGCTATCATTCAGAAAATTTGAGGAGGGCAGGGGTCCTCAGGAGGGCCTGGCTCACATTTCACTAGCTCATTAGGTGATTCACATTCTCATATTGTGCTGAAGTCAGAGAGAGAAACCTTGTAGCTAGAAGTGGAAGCTGTCCTTGTTTCTGCACTGGATTCATTGAGGAAGGTTGAGTGCGGTTCATGGATTTTCTCACTGAGGAAATTTGATAATTTGTTGCAGAGTTCAGGAAAGAGACAAAAAGCACTTTTCTATGTTAAATACTTCCCTTGAGGTATGAGAAGCACCCTTAATGCAACCGAGAAGTGCTCTCTCATAGTCTTCTGTAAAAGTTTACCGAATTTTCTGAGAGCCAATTAATATATCAGCTTTGCCTCAGGGTCATAAGACCTTCCCCAGCTGCACTGTAACGTTTTACACAAGCTTTCTGTGCTTTTGCGCAGTGGAAAACAATTGAGCAGAAGGCTTAGATCTTTTAGCTAAATGGAATTTCAGAGGTGCTAAAATGTCCAAGGAGTTGGTAATCCATAGATTAAACAGGGCAGCATCATAATCTGGATTGCCTGTGAAGGAAGGAGGTGAAGAGCGGAGGGAGAGCACAAGAGGCCCCTCTGTAATATTCTGCCATCTTCTCTTCAACTTGAAAGGCAACTTTGTCTTCATCAACTGACTGGTTCCATAAAACGTAAAAGGGACTAGGAGATGGTCAGTGCAGACAAGACACTAAGGGGAGCTGACCTGTAAGCAAGAGATATTAGAACAAATCAGGTCCAGCATATGCCCTGCATTGTGTGTGGTGACAGGACATGTACCATGTTCAAACCCTCCAAAGTATGAATGGATCAACTGTGAGGTCTGTCATTGTACAGCCAGCCATATTATATGGTACAAGGGATACACTCAAGAAGGACACAGAAAGAAAACAGAGATTAAGCACAATAGCGAAGAATGGGTTTTTGAAATCTACCTAGGATAGGTAATATCACAACTCGTCAGTGATCCTGAAATATGAAACCAAGGACACAGGAAATGAATCACTGATTAGAGAACATGAGAGGGGAAGAAGGGTGAGGGCCAAGTTCAGATGTGAGGGTGGGAACAGAGCAGGGATTCTGGCAGAAGAACCCTCTGGATCCGACAGGCTCATACAAGGAAGTTGCTTCAGGAAGTCACCCTTACTCACTGCTTCTTTCCTATGGACCCACTTCATCTTTCCCATGGACAACAGGCTGGACACTCTGGAAAGTAGGAATAAATATGGGTTTTTACCCAGAGGGATGGCCAGTAATGTGGTATGGAGTTCCACATGCAGGGTTTGGGTAGAGGTCCAGCCAAGACAGAGAAGAAGGACTGAGGGCTCTTGTTGAAGAAATGGGGATAGGGTCTTAGGAAGGTGTGATTGAAGGGGTATGAGTTCAGTAGCAAACTAATGCTGAGAGACAAAAGTTGCCTGGTGCTAAACAAAAGTGGATCAGTAGTGCACATACAGTTCAGCAACAATTTGAAGCTTTGCCCAACTTTCATCTCACGGTATGGAGAACATATAAAACACTTCCTTCAAAACATGGGAGGCCTGGCAGGCTGTTCTCTCTAACTGGGTCTCACTGGGTTCACTCTGGGTTTCTCTCCCAGCTCCATGGCTTGAATGTGACAAGGAGTCATAGCACTTAAGGCAAGCAAGACAAATGCCTACTACCCTCTAATTCAACAGTAAAAGGTTGCCATAATAGGGGAGCAGTGGGATTCTCCTATGCATGGGCTGCAGTGCACCATTAGTAGGAAGGCCCTATGACTGGACTAATTGCTTATGCTGTGGTCCTGGTTTCTTCTGGTGAAGAAGTTAAGGCATCTTTCATAGCTTATTTCTCTTGGTTCTCTGACCTCGTTGTCAGGACAGGACGCTCCCCTGTTCCCTGACTGCCGCTGCTGCCCGTGTTCGAGGCCCGCCTCCACCCGCAGGCCCCCGCCTGCGCCTCATCCCTGGTGGCCCAGTGGTGGGCAGTAAGGTTTGCTTCTGTCGTGTCTCTGTATTCTCCTCGTTTGTCTCTTCGTTTCTGTCTCTGTTGTGTTGCTGTTGTTGTTGTCCCTATTGTGCCCACTGTGTTCGTTAGTAACTGTACTCTGTAGCTGTATTGCCCAGTAGTGACTCTTTTGCTATTGCATTTTTGTGTGCGCTCGATCCCGCTCTTTCCCCTGCGCGTCTCCCTCCTCCTCTGACCCCCCCCACCCCATCCATCGCCATCCGCCCGCTTCCCTGATTTTTTTCCCCTTCTCTGACAGAGACATGGTGGAACGAATCATCCGCGCCAGACATCGCCATCGCCATCCCAGACGGATACAAGATCTCCCGCAGGGACCGCACCAACGGCTACGGAGGAGGACTCGCCATCGTCCACAAATCCTCCCTCAAGATCACCACCCACACCGATGACCATTTCAACACCGCAGAGCTTCTACAATTCCGGATCCACACCGACCCCAACACCACCCTCAGAGGAACGCTCGTCTACAGGCCCCCCGGACCACGGGCCCAGTTCTGCAACTCCATTGCCGACCTCTCAAGCACCCATGCACTCGCCTTCCACGGACTTCATACTCCTCGGGGACCTCAACTTTCATCTCGAGAACAACAACGACCACAACTCCACCACGTTGATCAACAACCTCGCAAACCTCGGACTCAGACAACTTGGCACGTCGACAACCCACGCCGCCGGACACACACTGGACGCCATCTTCTCCACCAGCGACAACGTTACCTTCAACGACACCACCGAACCCTACTGGACCGACCACCACTGCGTCCACTTCACCTACAACAAAACCAACGCACACCACCACAGATGCCAACTCCCCCGCCGCAACTGGGGCAAAGTCACCAAAGAACAACTTCTCAGCACCCTCTCCCAGAACCCACCAAACGAGCCCAGCGACCCAGACACCGCGGCCTGCAACTTCAGTCAATGGATCAACAACTGCGCCAACATCCTCGCCCCACTGAAGAAACCCCCCAACAACCCCACCAGCAAGAAAGCCTCCTGGTTCACCGACGAACTCCTGGCCTCCAAGCGCGCCTGCAGGAAACTGGAAAAGAAATGGCTCCAAGAACGCACACCGGACAATCACGCTGTCCTCAAAGACGCAACCCGCCAACACCACCACCTCATCAGGACCACCAAGAGGTCCTCCTTCAAAGACCGCCTAGACAACAACGCACATGACAGCAAAGAGCTTTTCCGCATCGTGAAGGAACTATCCACCCCCAGCACCAACATCAACGACATCCCGCCATCTCAGGAACTTTGCAACTCCCTCAACGCCTTTTTCCACAGCAAGATCGCCGACATCCACAGCAGCTTCAACACCCCTACCTCACCCACCTCCGTCAGCACCTCGTACCCTAGCATCACCAACCCCATCACCGCCTGGTCCAACATCGACGACGACGCAACACGCAAAATCATGAACTCCATCCACTCCGGATCACCGACTGACCCCTGCCCCCACCACATCTTCAACAAAGCCGACTCTATCATCACGACCCAACTCTGCAAGATCATCAACGCCTCCTTCGAAACAGGCACCTTCCCAGAAAGCTGGAAGCACGCAGACATCAACGCCCTTCTCAAGAAACCAAAAGCCGACCCCAAGGACCTCAAGAATTTCCGCCCCATCTCCCTCCTCCCCTACCCAGCTAAAGTCGCAGAAAAGATCGTCAACCTTCAGCTGACACGCCACATCGAAGACAACAACGTCCTCGACTCCTCACAAACCGGATTTAGACGCAACCACAGCACCGAGACCGCTCTCATCGCCGCAACAGATGACATCAGACGCCAACTCGACCGCAGCGAGACCTCCGCCCTCATTCTCCTAGACCTCTCCGCGGCCTTCGACACAGTCTGCCACCACACCCTAATGTCACGCATCCAAGAAGCCGGAATCCAGGAAAAAGCCCTAGCCTGCACCTCATCCTTCCTCTCCGGCAGAACACAGACCGTACGCCTCCCACCCTTCCAATCAGAAGCCAACAACATCATCAGCGGCGTCCCCCAGGGCTCCTCCCTGAGCCCTACGCTGTTCAACATTTACATGGCCCCCTCGCACAAGTGGCCCGCCGTTTCGACCTCAACATCATCACCTACGCCGACGACACCCAGCTCATCCTCCCCCTCACCAACGACCCTGCCACCGCCAAAGCCAACCTCCACGAGGGAATGAAAGCAGTCGCCGACTGGATGAGAAATAGCCGCCTGAAGCTCAATACCGACGAGATAGAAATCCTCATCGTCGGGACATCCCCCTCCGCCTGGAACGACTCATGGTGGCCCACCACCCTCGGAACTCCCTCGACGCCCACCGACCACGCCCGCAACTTGGGATTCATCCTCGACTCCGCACTCTCCATGAACAGACAAGTCAGCGCCGTCACCTCCTCCTGCTACAACACCCTCCGCACCCTCCGCAGGATCTACAAGTGGATCCCGACCGACACCAGGAAGACAGTGACCCACGCCCTCGTCAGCAGCAGACTGGACTACGGCAACGCACTCTATGCAGGAATCCCAGCGAAACACCTACAGCGACTCCAACGCATCCAAAACGCCTCAGCCCGACTCATCACCAACGCACCCCGCCACAGCCACATCACCCCTCACCTCAAAGGACTCCACTGGCTCCCCGTCAACAAAAGGGTCACCTTCAAGCTCCTCACCCACGCACACAAAGAACTCCACAACGCCGGCCCCTCCTACCTCAACGACAGACTCAACTTCTACACCCCGACCCGCCAACTATGATCCGCGAGCCTCGCCCTCGCCACCGTCCCCCGCATCCAACGAGCCTCCTCCGGCGGCAGATCCTTCACCTACCTCGCCGCCAAGACCTGGAACACGCTCCCTACCTACCTCCGACAGACTCAAGACCTACTCGCCTTCAGAAGACTCCTCAAGACCTGGCTCTTCGAGCAGTAGCAGTCCCCCCCCCCCCAGCGCCTTGGAACCCTAACGGGTAAGTAGCGCGCTCTATAAATTTCTGTGATTGATTGATTGATTGGTGTTGGTGCCTCCGACTTAGGCTTTCTCTGCCTACTCAGCTAATGCCAATTTCCACATTTGTTGAGATGGCTTAAGTAGAGGATTGCAGACAGAGACCAAAAAGAGGCAGATGAGAGGGCTGCTGCCCTTTTCCCATGAACCTTTGTTTTGGGTTGACTAGTTCTTGACCTGCTCTCTGCTCTCGTACCCTGGATTGCACCACGATGAGGAAGGATTCTCCAGCCCATTCTGCCAGCAGCACTCAAGCAAGGGAAGATATCCAGGTAGCCCTTTGAGCCACCTCACAAGAACAGCCCAGATTGGGATCTTTCTAGTTGCTATCCCTGCTCAGGGCACCTGCTTCCTCAACCTATTGCTCCGCAGTGTATCATTTCTGAAAGAAACAGTGCTGTTGCCCAAAGCTCTCCCTGGAGCCTGTGACCGGTGCAATTAAATGTAGACACCCTGAATACCAAATCTGGTAGTCTTAAATCCATCTCATGCCTCTGTAATTCACTACCAGACACTCCCTGCCCTTTATCTCTCTCTTGCAGGCTCCTGCTTTCTCCCTTTGTGATGGTTATCTCATCATTTTCTTCCTCCCTCTTTCTGATCTGTGTGTTTTCTCTCTCTTTTGTGCTCAGTAATAATCTGATGGGGAAAAAAGAAAGTACAACAAAATTGCACAATGCCGTACCAGACCAATATATACTGCATGACATGTTCCTTGGTCCAGGCCGAAAAATATTTTCAGGCATGCATTAAACAGAAGGCCTTAAACCTTAATAGTCACAGTGAAGGTGTTTTCTGCAACTGGAGGAACCATAGTTTATTGAAAGTCACTGATCATAAGGATACTTTTGAATTGTTATGAAGATTTATTGGAAGGCTCATTATGCATTATGTTTGGTCTGCACGGACCATAGCATGAGATGTCTCTGTGGGCGTCTGTAGAAATGTTTTCGGGTGTGGGGGGGCCGCGGCCGTACTAGTGCAGGGAGTGTATCACTACGGCAGCCACAGTGTTGCACTGCGAGCCTGCACACTAGGCTGTACCTAACTCCAGGGGGTCAAGCGCCCCCCCTTTCCACTCCCTGCGGATGCCCATGGATGTCTCTGTACGACTCTACCAGGCAAAACATGTGATTTCCTTTGGGAAGAATTATTATGAAAGATCATAAACTGCCTAAATATATACGTCTTCAGTTTAATTTTTAAAATGAGTGCTGGTGCCCAAAGCTCTGCACAGAACCCCTTGGCATGGGTCTTGATTCACAAAAAGGCCAGGGGTAGCAGAAATGACATCATTTACCCATTGACCTTAATGATATCACAGGAAGTGACATCATACGACCCCCTGACCGAAAGGCATGTCACATGACCCTCACACCGCCATAATTGAGAATTTGCGTTTGATAGTAACACAAAGTAACGCAAAGCTGGGCTATGTGTTGTTGTGCATTATTTTATATCAAGGGAGCATTCCATAGATAGTGCACTGGGATTCCCATGCAACCGCCCATGGGGTTTGACCAAATCCCTATCTACGAATATTGCTTGACAGGAATTTGCACCAAAATCTTATGCCCCCTCAAGGTAGGCATAATGGTGTGAAATGTTTTCATTTCTTGGTTTTCTAGCTGCATTATACAGCACACACATAAAGTGGGAAAGGCATAAAGCATAGTTTTTGTGTTGGAAGGGTCTCCTTCCAGTACAAAATCTATGATTCAGAAAATGCACACACTTTGCACCCTGGCAAATGGAGGGGGGGTGAAAAGATGCACCATTTCATTTTAGACATTGTGCATTGTTTCTCTCCTTCCCTAAACTCAAGGCAGCGCATCAACTTTGGTGCAGTGCCTTGCATTAAGGCATAGTAAATCTGGACCACAAAAAAACAGAAAAACAGGGGGACTATAGGAATGCGAGACTGTGGATTTGAAAACGATATGGAGTCATCATTAAAATTTTGCTTTCAACTGGGTTAGCCATCAGCACATTGTTTTAATAATACATCTTGATTCAGTAGTAATGGAGCTGCCCAATTAGGTGTGTCCTTACTCAAAAAGGACTGCACAAACTTAGGGGCAGATTTAAGGAAAGTGGAGCTGCATCCAGTGCAGTGCCACGTTCCTTGCGTCCCTTAGCGCCCCCCCCTACTGCCACCATGTGTGCACCGTATTTAAAATATGGCACAGTAGTGCGCAGGGTAGGGGGCAATAGCATCATTTTTTTTTTACACTATTGATGTACTCAGCAGTAGTAGCACCAACATTTTGGCGCTACTCCTGACAGAGCACATAGGGACCTATTGTAAATAATGGTATGCCCCCTTTTAACACCTGTTCTGCGCAGGCGTTAAAAGTGCCCAAAAAAATGGCGCAAGGAAATCTCCTAGATTTCCTTGCGCCATTTTTTCAGCCCCTCTAGTGGGGGATGCCCCCCATTGCATACATTATGCCTGGCGCAAGCATAATGTGGCACAAGGGTTTACAAAGTGCCGCAATGCATGCGTTGTGCCACTTTGTAAATATGCTGCCGGGAAAATGCCATTTTAGTGCTGCCTTAGCGTAAAAAAATTATGCCATGCCGGCACTAAAGTGGCACTAGGGGCTCTTAATCATGCCCCCAGATTTTATATGAATCTAGACCGATTGATGAGGATGAGCATAAAAATGCAATTGATATTGAGCCAAACAGGACAACAGTATCTTGATATCACTAATAAATGTATCTCGAGATGCCATAGAAGAACCCAGAGAATGTCCTTTCGATAGCTTGGTCTATCACAGTGGTGTGAATATGTGAATCAGAAAAAAAGGCATTTGATTATTTACTTTTCTCCAACAGGGCTGGGGGCTGCTGGCTCGCTGTTAGTGAAAGAGACAGGGCTGACTGGAAAAAAATGACAGCTGAAATAAAGCACCAACACCAAAAAATAAGGTTGGGATTATCCTAGCCAGGATTAACACGGGAGAAGGGAGATCAAGAAAACAACATATGTGAGCAAGGGAGGGGCCCGGTGACAAACTACAGGGAATGCAAAATCCTAGCAACTTGCAATGTTGCCAGGCAGTGTTCTTTTCTGTTCCTGGCGTCAGTGCTATAAATGGGACGGTACTGTCCAGAACTGCGTACCTGCACTTCTTTAATTTGAAGTGCACTTCTCAGCACTGTTGCAATACATTACAGTAGATGAGTACAGGCACTTCTACATTTCCATTTAAAGCAGTGCCTGGCCTCTTATACTGTCACTGCTACTCATGAATTGGAACAGAAAGGGGATGGTCAGGCCCCTCTTAGTGGGCACTATACTGGAAAGGATATTTCTATGACCAGTAGTTGTATTACAAAATGGAGGCTCCATCTAGGAACGCTCTCAAAAACAGATGCAGTGAAATGCCCTTCTCCTCCACCATTTTAGGCGCAAACATCAGATTTGCCAACCGCAACCCTCTAACCTGGATTTGCTATCCATCACCTTTATGCTGAACCTGACTTTGAACCAAACATGGCCTTTCTGATTCCAGACATAAACTGCAAGAGGAAGGAAAGAGAATGGAATGGAATGTGGGAAGGGAAAGGAAATGGAAGAGCAAAGGAAGAGGGAAGGGAAGGAAGAAGGATAGGAAGGGACTCTCTTTGAGTGTAGCTTTATGTTTCATCCCTGTTTTGGGTGCAAAATATAGGAAATGTGCTTCCAAACTCCTGCATCTTCTTTTTAAAATGGTGTGAACTTTCCCAGACCACATTTGTAAACATGCCTTTGTCGCTATCTACCAGTAAAAGCCTCAGGGTGTACAGCTTGTAAAAAAAGAACGAACAAGCAACCAGACCCGGCACACGGTGTTCGTCTCATTCCACACACCTCGCCTCTGTTCTGAATTCGGTGTGCACTACGTACGAGCACTGGCCTTGTTCCACGGACATTGTGCAACAGAGCAGAACCAGCACACATATTTGCCAACATTATGTGACAAATACGAAGTAGCTTCTCAGGTTTCAAAACCACTTGTTAACATAACATTGGCATCACTGTATGTAACATCACTTGACCGCACACAAATGAACACATATACTCACACACCATAACGCCCCCGTCTGCCTCCATTTCCCCTCTTCCTCCTCCAGTGCTGAACCTCAAGATTTGCAGATCGGTGCACAGTATTTTGTAAGGGTTTCTGCTTTCACATTTTAGTGGGTTCAATGCACAGAGTTCCAAAAAGCACTAGAAAAAACCCTGTTGAACCTGCAGCCTGTTGAGTTGCTGATGATGCAGTAACATACCCTGAGCCACCATCAGCGCTGGTGGTGCCCGGTGTGACAATCTTTTTTGACCCATATACAGTGCTTAATTTGTGCTTGTTGTTTCCGGTGCAGAGCACTGGCACTTATTTTTGAGGGCCGGAGCTTAGTCTCCTGCCTCAAGTATTTGCTGTGAGCAAAGGACACATGGGAAAGACGGAGGAAGACAAAAACGAAAAAGCGTCACAATGGGAGAAAGCAGAAAGCTGCAGAGTGAGCTGAAGGGGCAGCGAGTGGCTTTAAATGGATTGAAGAGGCCTGAGATAGCTTCAAGATTACTCTGCCTCAGTATTCTGTGATCACACATTTAATTGCAGCAGCCTGTGTTTAAGAGGACGGCTTTGGGCACTGGCATGTTTTTGTTTACAAATTAAGCACTGCCCATTACCTCCTCCTCGGATCCTCTCACTAATTTGTTTTAAAGCGCTGGTAAAGACTGGTTTTACTAATCCATGTAAAATATAGATATGTTTTTGTAGCAGGTATATTAACCCTCTGTGCTACTTTATGGCGATTTAAAACTGCCTCTGACAAAATTCCGATCTCTCTCTCTCTAAAACTCTTCAGCAGGTGCTTTAAAAGTGTAAGTTATTGCTCAACACAGCGACCCCCCCCCCGAGGTCAGAGCCCTCCCTTTAGGTCAGCACCCAGTGTGGCTGCACTGGCCCTGAAAATACCTCATTGCAAAATACTTATACAAATCAAATCAAATCAAATCATTAACATTTATAAAGCGCGCTACTCACCCGTGCGGGTCTCAAGGCGCTAGGGGGGAAAGGGGGGGTTATCGCTGCTCGAACAGCCAAGTCTTTAGGAGTCTCCGGAAAGCGGAGTGGTCCTGGGTGGTCCTGAGGCTGGTGGGGAGGGAGTTCCAGGTCTTGGCCGCCAGGAAGGAGAAAGATCTCCCACCCGCCGTGGAGCGGCGGGTGCGAGGGACGGCAGCAAGTGCGAGGCCAGCGGAGCGGAGGGGGCGGGTGGGGACGTAGAAGCTGAGGCGTCTGTTGAGGTATTCCGGTCCCTTGTTGTGGAGGGCTTTGTGTGCGTGGGTGAGAAGACGGAAGGTGATCCTTTTGCTGACTGGGAGCCAATGCAGGTGTCTCAGGTGTGCGGAGATGTGGCTGTTGCGGGGTACGTCGAGGATGAGGCGGGCCGAGGCGTTTTGGATGCGTTGCAGGCGGTTTTGGAGTTTGGCTGTGGTCCCGGCGTAGAGGGTGTTGCCGTAGTCCAGGCGGCTCGTGACGAGGGCGTGGGTCACGGTTTTTCTGGTGTCGGCGGGGATCCAGCGGAAGATCTTACGGAGCATGCGGAGAGTGAGGAAGCAGGCGGAGGACACGGCGTTGACTTGCTTGGTCATGGTGAGAAGAGGGTCCAAGATGAAGCCGAGGTTGCGGGCGTGGTCTGCGGGGGTCGGTGCGGTGCCGAGGGCCGTGGGCCACCAGGAGTCGTCCCAGGCGGACGGGGTGTTGCCGAGGATGAGGACTTCTGTTTTTTCAGAGTTCAGCTTTAGGCGGCTGAGCCTCATCCAATCTGCGACGTCCTTCATACCCTTTTGTAGGTTGGTCTTGGCGCTGGCGGGGTCCTTGGTGAGGGAGAGTACAAGTTGGGTGTCGTCAGCGTAGGAGGTGATGATGATGTCGTGCTTGCGTACGATGTCGGCGAGGGGGCTCATGTAGACATTGAAGAGTGTCGGGCTGAGCGATGAGCCTTGAGATACACACTTAAAGAGTTATTGTACTGGGCAACTGGAGCGGAATTATAAGCTGTTCTCTTTCCATTAAAACTACAAACCATGTATTAATGAAGTCATCTGAAACACAAAGGTGTACACAGCACTCTGAAATTGCTGCAGTGGTTGATTTTGTATGTAAAATGCCGAGGAAGAGCAGTGTTCAGGGCCCATCAGAAAGAACAAGCTCCCAACAATGTAATTTCAGGTCATCGAGTTACACCACCCTCCAATTAGATCACAGCAGCAGCAGGGCATGAGTGGAAAATGGGCGGGGCGGACTGGAGGCTGGTGCCTAACTGACCATTCCATCCTTTGAAAGTCAGTAAAACCCAGTGTAGTGAGGACGCGATCAAACACCAATGAATTCAAGGAGCAGATTGCTGAAATGGAAATCAGTTTCTTTATTTGCAACCATAATGAACCCACAATAGCAGGAGCAACCAGGCAGGTCCGAGGACGTAAGAGGCATCACTCCCACAGTTCTCAGAACCTGCTGTGTGTTCTATAGAATCTTAAAGGTGCGAGCAAAATATAAAGGTACGTTAGCATTGTAAAGGAAAATAAATAAAATACACAATTGTGCATAAACATTAATGAAAACAAGGCTAAACATTTAACCCCATATTACATCACCCCCTTTGCATACTCATTACACACTAATATAATGCAAAATCCTGAAACCTATCTGGTATCTTAACAGTTCTTGTACTGTGAATTCTTTCACATCCTCCCATGTAGTTATAGAAGTGTTACCTGAAATAAAAACTTGTTGATTAGGAGTTGAAGTATTACTTTCTTGCCTAAAAGAATTGTTAGTTCTAGATTCTTTGTTTTTGTAGGAACAGTCCACATCAGTAGATGACATAGAGTCACTTGTAACATTACTACAACATGTGTTTTGGTAAATCTCAGCCTGGGCTTCTGAGATGGGTACTACACTATCTTTGTTCCTTTCCCATGTAACAGTATTGAAGCTTTACAAGTTTTAATGACTTTAACAGGGAAACCAAATCGTGTACTCGAATGACACTATCCATGTTCTTTTCTTGCAATCATACAATTTTTTGTTTATTTTGTTTTGTCTCTTAAATTTTTGTCATGTTGACTTACCCAACAATCAAGGAAATTATTACCAGAAGTCAATTATAACCACCCAGGTATTTATTTGTTTTTGGCTTCTCTTCCACGTAAACATTTGAAAGGAGAAATTTCAGTTGTGGAATGGGGCGTGGTCAAAGACGCCCAAATCTTTTCTTCCAAAAACGTTGCTGCATCCAATTGAGAAGAAATAGCAGTTTGAGTTCCTTCTTTGAGAATACGATTATCCCTCTCGACAAGTCTATTAGAAGTAGGACTGTGAAATGCAACTTGTAAATGTGTAATATCTAAATGGACATAAAATTGTTCAATTATCTGGCCACAAAATGCATCCCATTGTCTGCCACTATATATTGCGGGCACCCTTCAATCAAAAATATTTTTCTTAGGAAGTCAATAGCTGCCTTTCTATTTGGAGATACCACAGAAGTATAATATATCCACTCCGAGAAGGAGTCCACCAACACAATTAAATATTTTTGTTGAGCAGGCAGTAAATTGAATGGACCTGAAAAATCTATAGCAACCTTCACCCATGGACCTGGTTTGACGAGGCACTGGGAATAAAGGTTTGTTAGGAGTTTTCCAATCCTTGTCAGAGACAATGCATTGTAGGCATTTGTCAGTTAGGACGAAACTGTTTTATCCCAGCCTGGCCACCAAAAATGTTGTTTCAGTTTTTTGCAAGTAGACGATATTCCCAGATGGGCATCATGAGCAATCGTGGTTAATTTCTCCTGTAAGCTACAAGGTGGAACTACAAGATGATTGCGTAAACAAATTTGATTCTCAGTAGAAAGTTCAGAAGAAACCTACCCAAAACAGCATAGTTCTTCGATTAGAGATTTGGTTGATGGCAAAATAACCTTTATACAGTGGAAAACTTTCTGTAAATCTTCATCATTGGTTGTGGCAGAAGTCCATTTGTTCTCACAAATAGCACCATTACACATGGCAACAGCATCCGCTACTGCCACCACACATTCCTCACTGCTTTTACCAGCATTATCTGAACTTGATAACAGCAAACAAGACAAACAGTCTGCACAAATGTTTTTGCCTCCTTGAGTATATTTAAAAAACATGTTGTATTCCTGAAGTCTGGAAGGTAAGCCGTGCAGATGCTTTGTCAACTCCATTCCCACACAAAAGGTACACAAGTAGCCCATTGTCAGTGTGCAAATCAAATGATGTACCCCTTTTGTATATTTTAACTTGTTCACAGCCCAAACGCACACAAGTACTTCCCTCCTAAATGTGCTGTAATTTTCCCCAGCATTGGACAATGTTCTAGAGACAAAAGCCACTGTGTTTTCATGCATATTGTCCCACTGCCCACAATCAGCCCCTATACGTTTCAGTAATGAAGGATTTCCCTGTAATCTCAAACGGTTGTAATGAAGGGCCATTTAATGTTTTTGAAAGTTTGATTCATCTGTGTGGACCAGTCAATCTTTGTGCCTTTTTTTAACAATGTCCTCAGGGACTGAACTAATAGGGCATATCCAGGAACAAAACAAGCATAATACTTGCATAACCCCAAGAAGGATCTTAGAGCACCTTTGTCTGCTGAAGGTGGTGCATTCTTAATGGCCTCTATATAACAAGTCTTAGGTTTAATCCCATCTTCTGATATTGTGTGACCTAGGTATTCTACCTACATAACCATCAAGCTGCATTCGTCTTCGTCTTTCCACATTCTTTTAAAGTTTTAAAACCCTTTCTAGAATGGCTAAATGCTCTTCTTCAGTTGTGGTAAATACCAAGATATCATCTTGAAATGCCTGAACTCGTGGTTTATTACTAAAAAGAGCGTCAATCATTTTCTGAAATTTACTCGCTGCTGAAGCAAGACCGAATGGCAGTTTTAAATATTTGTGTGCACTGTATGGTGTAAGAAATGTAGTTAAGGATTGTGAGTCAGGACTGAGACAAATATGGTGATATGCCAAATGAAGGTATATTGTGGAAATGTACTTGCCATTCTCGGTGTTTGAAATCATTTCTTGAATGCGTGGTAAAGGGGGGCAATCCACCAGAATGTTTTGGTTGTGACCTCAGGTCAACACATAGCCTCAACTCACCTGAACGTTTCTTGGTAAGAACAACCAGAGAAACCCACTCCGAAGAGTCATTGGTAGCAATTGCACCTTCTGATGTAAGTTTCTTCAAATCTTCCCTGACCCTTATGAGTATGGGTCATAATTTGTGTATGACTGGTGAAGAGTTTTTTAACTTGATGGTGTGTTCAAATCCCTTTACTGTGCCAATGCTATTTCTAAAAAGACCCAGAAGTTTGGTCAGCATATTGCCTAATATCAAGTTGAGAAACTACAGATAAAATCGGTATACCCCCTAGCACAATCAATTCTTCATGTCCAGGGAATAAATAAATATCTAACTTAGCCAAATCCATCTATCCCACTATGTTTCGTCCCTTGAATACCACATGTACTTTGTTGTAAATCTCTCTGCTGAAACACTCAACTGAGGACATGAAGTAACCCAATAGCTCCACATCCTGCTCTCTGAATGCCTTGGTATTTATATCTGGTGAAACGAGTTTGGTGTCACTGGGCCACAATTTAAAGAAAGTAGAATCTGCAAGTATAGTGACCAGTGCTCCGGAATCTGCCATTACAGGGAGTTCCTTGGCATCTATATTTACTTGACAAAATGGCCCTTTAACCTTTTATCTGAGAACAAGAATTAGGCATGTCTATAGTTGAACATAGAAAGGTCTATCTGCACATTCATCAATGTCTGGAGACTTGTCCTGCACATTAATACTGCTTATTTTCACCTTATCAAAAGAAGCAGCAGAACTCTTGCTGTTCTTAGTACCAGTGCAAATCATGGAATCTTCTGAAATGTAATTGACTGGTGACAAGCCAGCTTGATTACAACTAAGAAGAGTTCCCTGGTCTATCATGACCTGAGTTGTTATAATAGATGTCTCTATACTTCTTGCGATATCAATAGTGTCTATCAGAGTCGAATTCTGCAAGTAAGTAGTCTTACTTGTACTTTCTTAGAATAACAGTTAAACACAAATTGACCCCTGATATAGACATCAACGCTGTTTTCAAATTCACATTTAAATGCTAGCACCCTAATGTACCAATATATTCTTTAACCGCATCTTCTGATAACTGTTTACACTTTTAAAAAGTGTGGATTTCCACAAAGAAAACTAGGCTCTTCGGAGCATTTGTTTGCACATTCTTCCACATATGTGTTCCAGGGGACATTTTCTTCTGCCGGTGCTGAATAGTTTTTGTCCAGCAATCCCTAGATGAGGTAGGCGGCTGAACTGCTCCCTGAACTTTGACAATAACCAGCAAAAATCTAAGGAAACGCTGTCCCCTGAAAAATTACAATGTTCTGGGGACTAAAAGTTTAGCTGCTTGATTTGTTTTAAAACTGTCCTTTAGTTGATACAATGAGCATCTGCTGCAAGCACCAGTTCCTTTGAGAACGCATCAGTATAAGCATCAGTTTATTAATGGCAAAAGGAGCTCCAATCCATGAATTATTTCAAACAAATATGGCCGCCAAATTCATGCGCCACGCACCAGGTACATGCAGGGGATTTTCGGATGTACCAGACATCAGGTAGAGACAGTGACGTGAGGGAGAGTTCATCTACTGAGCACACCGATATGTGCATGAATTCCTGGGACCAGGCGAGGAATGCCAGAGAGCTGTCAGTGGAGTGTGCGCTCACATGAAAACAAAGAAGTAGGTTGAATGGTTGCGGACTGGCCGTTGGGACTTGAAAGCATGTAATAAAAATATTGTCTTAAAATTCCCCCTTTGTATAAGATTCAGCAAGCAACGGAACTCACCGCACCCTTGTTGGATGTCCCAGGCAAATGTGATCCTCCGAATGTCTTTTTTTCCTCGTCCGAAAGCACGTAGTAAAGCTGTCAGTGCCTTCAGGAACTGACACAAGACAATACTTAGCCCACTTCTGGTAGCATAAAATGTAGAGGGGACGTGACCCAACATAAATTGATGCAAAGAGCAAATTGTCGAAATGGACATATGTTTCTTTATTTCCAACTATAATGAAACTACAACTGCAGGAACAACCAGGTAGGGCTGAGGACTGAGTGTTCTAAAGAATGTCAAAGAAACAAGCAAAAGATAAAGGTGCATTTAATTTTAAAAGGAAAAGGAATAAAAAATACACACTTGTGAATAAAACAACAAAGTGCATAAACATTAACGAAACATGACTAAAGACTTAACCCCATATGACATCAAATACCATTGAACGTCCAGTCCTAGGAGAACTGTATGATCACAAAGCTGGGAGGATGGTTTAGTAAGCTGAATTCTTGAAAATTAACTCTATAAAGATTTGCATGTCATGACCTTAAACCCTTGAAAGAGGGATTCAGCCATCCATTCTTCCCAGAGTTGGTAATCTGACCATCATTAAAATGGGTAATAGTAAAACTAGTGATTGAAATAGTCAAGTATAGTCAGCTATAGAGAATCTGCATTTCTTAGCAAGAATGCAGTAGTTTTAATAAAGTTCACCTCCAAGTTTCAGTAGCAAAGAGGCAGTTTGAGACAGTTAGTATCCTCCCTTTTCTTTTCTCGCCTACACAGCGCATGCGCTGAGCTGCAAGACATCTTGTTTACAATTCAGTGGTTATACAACCCGTCCACAGCATACCATTAGATGTTTTGTTGTCATTCTCATTTGCAGTCTTTAATTTGTTTTCTTTTGTTAGCTTCTCCTGGAGCATTGACCAGATACACGTGTTCTTCCTCGTCTTTTTGCAATACACTATTTTGATTGTTTTATACGCATTTCTGTATTATTCCTGGATGTGCAATTTTCTTTCCTACTTTTAACACTGGCATACAGCTTCTTACTCTTATTTATGTTTATTTCACCCTATTTGCCATCTCTATTCACCCTTTAGTTGCTTGCACCTACAACACTACTATTCTATGCTACTCTGCTCTACTTTACTCTTCGTCACTCAACTTCACTCTACACAACTCCACTCTTCACCATTCTATTTTAGGCCATTTTATTCTACTCTATGTCACTCCAATCTACGCCACTCTACTCCATGCCATGTCACTCTACTCTACAACTCTCCACTCTATGCGACTCCACTCTACTCTATTCCACTTTTATCTATGCCACTCTACTCTATGCAACTCCATTGTACACATCTCTACTCTACACCACCCTACGCCACTCTGCTATCATCTAAGCCACTACACATTACACCACTCCACTCTACTCTACATCATCCACCCAGCTGTAGATCTTCACTTCACTCTGCTGTGCACCACTCCTCTCTACACCACTTCACCTTATGCCAGTCCTTACCATTCCACTCAACAGCACTCTGCTTCACACCACTTTATTACATGCCACTCTACTCAAAGCCGCTCTGCTCCATTCCACTCTACGCCACTCTACACTGCACCACCCTAGACCAGTCCACTTCACACAATGCCATTCTATGCTGCTCTATTCAGTGCCTTTTTACTCTCCACCACTCTACTATCCACAACTATACACTTCTCTGTGCCACTCCATGGCACTCTCCTGTAGGTAATCTATGTCACTCCACTCTACGGCCTTCTACTCCATGCCTCTCCGCTCCAAGCCACTTTCCTCTGAGACACTCTACTCCATTAAATTCCACTTTACTCTATGCCAATCCACTATACTCTATGCCACACTACTCCATACCGCTCCACTCCACACAATGCCAATGTATGACACTCTACACCACGTAACTCTACACAACTGTACTCTATGTCACTGTACTATGTGCCACACCACTCTATTCTACACCACTCCACTCTACTCTGTGCCACAATAACCCACTCTATGCCAATCTGTGGCATTCCACTCTACTCTACACCACTCTACTCCATGCCATTCTACTCCAAACTATTCTGCTGCACTCCACCCCACTCTATACCACTCCACTCTATGCTATTCTTCCCTATGCCACTCTACTCTACACCACTGTACTTTATGCAACTCCACTCTGCTCTGTGCCATTCTACTCTATACCACTTCACGCAATGTCATTGTACTTTACGCCAGTCTACTCTATACTTATTTTTTGCCACTCATCACTCTACTCTATACAACTCCATTCTATGCCACTCTATGCCCCTATGCCAAACTACACCACCCAACTCAACGGCACTGTACTGTAAGGCACCATACTTTACATCACTCTACTCAAACCCACTCTACTACACTCCACCCCACTCTATGTCACTCTACTCTACAGGCCATTCTACACCACTCTGCTTTATGCTGTGCCACTCTACTCTATGCCTTTCTGCTCTACACTACACTACTCTACTCCACACAATGCCACTCTATTGCACTCAACCCCACTCTACTCTATGCTATTCTACTCTACACAATTCTACTTTGTGCCACTCCTCTGTAGTCCTTGCTCTCTGTAGTCAATTCTACAGCACGCCACTTCACTATACTCTGCACCACTCAACTCTACTCAGTGGCACTGTACACTACACCATTCTCTTCTACTCCACTCTACTCTACATCAGTCTGTGCCAATCTGCTGTATGCCACTAGACCAGGGGTGGCACCTCGATGAGGGCGGAGGAACGTCGTCCCCCAACAGCAGCACTAGCTGCAAACCTTTTAAAAAAAACAATAATTACTGGTGTTTATTATCGTTTTCTTGAAAAGGGGCAGGTTACAGGCTGTGACGAGCACTTGAGGGGAGTGCACAGAGCACGCCTCTCTGAGCACATGTGTGTTTGGATGGCCGTCTCAGGCCGGCCAAACACACATGCGCAGTGGGCTCTCTCCAGAGAGAGCCTGAACAGGCTCCCAGTCTGCTTGGGAACGCCCTGGCTGGGCAGCATCAGGATCAGCTGCAGGGCAGCCTGGGATCCTGTGCCTGCAGTCGACGAGGGACACAGAGAGGAGCGGCGCGCGGAGGTAAGTGTTTTTTATTTTTATTTTTTATTATCAGTATTTATTTTATTTAATTCTCCGTGCCCACCACCCCTCCAACTCCCTGCGTGCTGCTTCGCCCCTTCTGAAGGTCACGAGCCGCGACTAAGCGAGACCTATTGGCTTTGCCAATGCTTGTATATTTCTATTTCAAGCACTACGTAACATGTACCGTTTACAGCGCTTAGAAATGGCCAAATTGCTGTGAGAAGCTCTACACAAAAACAAACTTGGCATCAGACGTTCTGTAATCATATGCATGAGTATTTTGCACTGTGCAGCGAGCCCTAGCGATCCACTCTTCGCTTGTCCTCAAACTTTGCACACGACCACAGCAGAGTTTACTATGCCACAGGGCAGCCCCAGCTGTGAATATATAAACCTGGAGCTGCTGCGCGTGAAGTGTAATGACGGCTCTGTGCTCATCTGAAGAAACGCCCGCTGCCGTAAACAATTGCAGCGCGTAAAGGAAGCTCTTCCCAGTCCCTCGTTTCTATGTCAGCGGGAACCAGCGTTCTTTCATTTGGAAAGGGAGGGTTGTTACTTCTCCCCGGGCCGAAAAAAAATGCTCGTTTATTCGCTCTCCTGGCACGTAATTACTGAATCACAGGATTAGGTGAAGGTGTCCGATTTCAGCAAGTTGGGGATTCTGCAGCTGCCTCGGTGCCACCCAAATAACAGGTGCCCAAGAGCAGAGCGACCCTGCTGGGGATAATAGGACGTGCCGGTGATAGTAAACACAGATGATGGAGTGAGCAAGGGAATATGCTGTTAGAGGGGTAAAGTGGTACTGTTCTGTGTTTGTACAATTGGACCCAGCAGGCTATCCCTCTGTTTGTTTTTTTACAGATTCGTAATTGGAGAGCTTTAACACAGAACAAGGCTTCGGCACCAGTATTTCTATAAACAGTTAGAAATACAATGCATAACCGATCTCACTAAAGTGAGGGGAGTTTTAGATTCAATTAAAGATTTTGTTACGAGTTGGGGTATTCAACCATGGCTGTTGATAGACCACAAGTCGCAATTCTAAGTGTTCCCGAAAACTCCAGTCCTGATACTTCCTTGCCCAGAGGCACCGAGACTGACACGATTAGTATAGGGGTTGCATGGAGCAGCATTGTCGCGCCACCGCCTGCCCCTTTGCAGCTGCCCAGGTGAAGTAAACAAGGACCTGCACCCCTTCTCCCCACCCCCCTCCGCTTCTGCCTTGTGGGGGGCTAAAACAGGCCTCCACTGCCTTCAAGGAATTGCCTGACTGATGTGGCATCCAAGCCTGCCTTGACATTATAATCTGAATTAATTGCTACTCGTGTTACAGTCATGCAAAATTGCACAGATAAGGGTCTAACAAAATTGTGGAATTTGTTTTGCAAAGCAGGCGAGATTTTTAAAAAAACGACGTTGAGAAAAAAAATTGAGAAAACAAAACACGTGGAACTGTTGGAAAGTAGACAAACGATTGTGCCTTGATAAGTAAATACACTGGCTACTCTGCTTGAGAGGGTATGCACTGCCTGCCTTTGAATTGACTTTGTCTTTGTGGTAGGGGTTTATGTGTTGTCCCATGAAAGGGAAAATGAAAAGAGAGAGGATTCCGTTGTTATAAAGTTGAAAGGTCTAAGGGAAGGCTTACATCTAGGTGACGGTGGCATCTTGGGATGTGGTGAAAGCAAGTGTATTGAGTTGGTAGTTGATTGCTAGGATAAACTCATGGAGATTCTAGACACATGAAGTAGAAAGACGTAATTGTCTGAGTAACTGCACGATTATCGAACAAAGGATCCCTGGGCTATCATAGTGATTGGACAGGAAAAAAAATAGCTCCCTGGGTCTACTTGTGTGTTTCTGTCTTATTTCCTGGCTTTGCAAATTTGAAATATTTCTGAGAGGAGGATATAAATGTTAATCAGCCTGTTTATGTGCCCTGGGTTTCTGTTTTTAGGGGGACAATCAAACATTTGTGAAGTGTTATTTTTCCTAAGAATTTGTGGAGTAGGGTAGAAAGTCTGACTTGATAGAGGTTAATGCGGGAACATATTTAGGAGGGGCTGTTGATCCTCTGAATGTGCAGTTTTTGTATTGGCTCCTTTATTGAGGTTTCAGGAAGAGTCATGTTTTGATCTACCTCCTACATGGTAAGTGGTAATGGGTGTGTGGATGGGGTTTAGAAGACTGTTCAAGAGTTTGATTGCTTTAAATGTGGATGCTGTCACTCCTACATGTGTTGTTTCTAAGTTTGGGACTGACATGTAGAGTCCTAAAGAATATCCAAGCAATGGCTCAGGTGTATGTGCTTTATTTGCACTACAGAGTTGACCCAAGTCTATGACCTTCCTATTTAAATTTCAAAATGATTTAAAAGAACACTCTACGATTGATTGGGATCCAGTGCAGATCTGTGAGTGCGCTTTATAATGAAAAGTAAAGGCAACAACTGGAGAAGCTGAAATGTAGAAACGTGGACTGAATTATAGAACAGCAAGGAGAAATACTTGTCATTATGCTTGGATGATAAAAGAATGCAGTATTTAAAGGCACAATTGAAAAGATAAAGATGGTCCACCCAACAGAAGGTGTTTAATATGTGGATGTGCACCACGAATGAGGTGGAAGAACGGTGAACCAGGACAGATAAATAGGTCAAGAACTGAAAATGGCTTTGTGCACCAGGCAAAGTGACTTAAACATTGACCATTATTTTTACATATAGTCAGTGCAGGTCTCGAAGAGGGGCTATTACAGAGATAGTCATGTGGAGCTTTAAGACGAGGCATGCAGGAGTGAGCATTTTGTACAATGTGCAAGCAATGAATGAGATAGGAATAAACCAGTACAAGGAGTCACCAAAATATAATCAGGAGGTGATTAAAGATTGGGCTATCGTTTTATGACAAGGTCCCTGTCAAAGAGAGGAAGGATTTTTCTCACCATTCTTTGTAAGGCAAAACAGGTGGCCAAGACCGCATTGATCAGTTTGGTGAATAATAGTTTGTGATCAAGAAAACATCTAATTTCTTCACAGACTCAACTAGGACCGGGAGAGGTCTGAGGGTCGCTGACCATCAGGTGGGAGACTAGGGAAGAAGTTTTCTGAAGATGAAGACCTCAGTTTTGTCGCTATTAAACTTTAGACATTAGTCATTCGTCCAAGCAGTTATTGTTCACATGCAAGAGATAAAATGTGTTTGAGTAGAGGATGGGTTGTCCGCAATGGAGATAATTTGAGTAATGGCTGCATAAGGCTGGATTTAAATGTTAAAGGGCTGAACCAGGCTACACATTGGGATGATATAGATGTTAAATACAGTGGGCCTAAGAGAGGAGCCTTGCGGACCCTGTAGGAAAGAGAAGGAATTGCAGATTCAAAAGGAGTAAGAGAAACAGATTGTGTCCTTGTAAGGAAATGCCTCCTTCGCATGGTTACCCCCTGACTTTTTGCCTTTGCTGATGCCAAGTTATGATTTGAAAGTGTGCTGGGACCCTGCTAACCAGGCCCCAGCACCACTGTTCTTTCCCTAAACTGTACCTTTGTCTCCACAATTGGCACAACCCTGGCACCCAGGTAAGTCCCTTGTAACTGGTACCCCTGGTACCAAGGGCCCTGATGCCAGGGAAGGTCTCTAAGGGCTGCAGCATGTCTTATGCCACCCTGGGGACCCCTCACTCAGCACATGCACACTGTTTGCCAGCTTGTGTGCTGGTGGGGAGAAAATGACTAAGTCGACATGGCACTCCCCTCAGAGTGCCATGCCAACCTCACACTGCCTATGGTATAGATAAGTCACCCCTCCAGCAGGCCTTACATCCCTAAGGCAGGGTGCACTATACCACAGGTGAGGGCATAGGTGCATGAGCATTATGCCCCTACAGTGTCTAAGCAAAACCTTAGACATTGTAAGTGCAGGGTAGCCATAAGAGTATATGGTCTGGGAGTCTGTCATACACGAACTCCACAGCACCATAATGGCTACACTGAAACTTGGAAGTTTGGTAATAAACGTCTCAACACAATAAATGCACACTGATGCCAGTGTACATTTTATTGTGAAATACACCCAGAGGGCATCTTAGAGATGCCCCCTGAAAACATACCCGACTTCCAGTGTGGGCTGACTAGTTTTTGCCAGCGTGCCACACACCAGACATGTTGCTGGCCACATGGGGAGAGTGCCTTTGTCACTCTGTGGCCAGGAACAAAGCCTGTACTGGGTGGAGGTGCTTCTCACCTCCCCCTGCAGAAACTGTAACACCTGGCGGTGAGCCTCAAAGGCTCACCCCCTTTGTTACAGCGCCAAAGGGCATCCCAGCTAGTGTAGATGCCCACCCCTCCGGCCACTGCCCCCACTTTTGGCGGCAAGGCTGGAGGAGATAATGAGAAAAACAAGGAGGAGTCACTCCCCAGTCAGGACAGCCCCTAAGGTGTCCTGAGCTGAGGTGACTCTTACTTTTAGAAATCCTCCATCTTGCAAATGGAGGATTCCCCCAATAGGATTAGGGATGTGCCCCCTCCCCACAGGGAGGAGGCACAAAGAGGGTGTAGCCACCTTCAGGGCCAGTAGCCATTGGCTACTGCCCTCCCAGACCTAAACACACCCCTAAATTGAGTATTTAGGGGCCTCCAGAACCTAGGAAACTAGATTCCTGCAACCTGAAGACGAAGAAGGACTGCTGACCTGAACCCCTGCAGAGAAGACGGAGACGACGACTGCTTTGGCCCCAGCCCTACCGGCCTGTCTCCCCACTTTAAGAAAAACTGCAACAGCAACGCATCCAACAGGGACCAGCGACCTCTGAAGCCTCAGAGGACTGCCCTGCATCTAAAAAGACCAAGAAGCTCCCGAGAACAGCGGCCCTGTTCAACAAAACTGCAACTTTGCAACAAAGAAGCAACTTTTAAAGACCACACGTTTCCCGCTGGAAGCGTGAGACTTTCCACTCTGCACCCGATGCCCCCGGCTCAACCTGCAGAAAACTAACTCTACAGGGAGGACTCCCCGGCGACTGCGAGCCCGTGAGCAGCCAGAGTTGACCCCCCTGAGCCCCCACAGCAACGCCTGCAGAGGAAATCCAGAGGCTCCCCCTGACCACGACTGACTGCTTCAAGGAACCCGACGCCTGGACACCACACTGCACCCGCAGCCCCCAGGACCTGAAGGAACTAAACTCCAGTGCAGGAGCGACCCCAGGTGACCCTCTGCCTAGCCCAGGTGGTGGCTACCCTGAGGAGCCCCCCCTGTGCCTGCCTGCATCGTTGAAGAGACCCCCGGGTCTCCCCATTGATTCCTATTGAAAACCCGACGCCTGTTTGCACTCTGCACCCGGCCGCCACCGTGCCGATGAGGGTGTACTTTCTGTGCCTGCTTGTGTCCCCCCCGGTGCCCTACAAAACCCCCCTGGTCTGCCCTCCGAAGTCACGGGTACTTACCTGCTGGCAGACTGGAACCAGGGCACCCCTATTTCCATTGAAGCTTATTTGTTTTGGGCACCACTTTGACCTCAGCACCTGACCGGCCCTGAGCTGCTGGTGTGGTAACTTTGGGGTTGCCTTGAACCCCCAACGGTGGGCTACCTTGGACCCAACTTTGAACCCTGTAAGTGTTTTACTTACCTGTGAACTTAACATTTACTTACCTCCCCCAGGAACTGTTGATTTTTGCAGTGTCCACTTTTAAAATAGCTTATTGCCATTTTTTCCTAGACTGTACATGCTATTGTGATAATTCAAAGTTCCTAAGATACCTGAGTGAAATACCTTTCATTTAAAGTATTGTTTGTAAAACTTGAACCTGTGGTTCTTAAAATAAACTAAGAAAATATATTTTTCTATATAAAAACATATTGGCCTGGAATTGTCTTTGAGTGTGTGGAAAAATAGAGATTAGGCAGTAATTGCTCAGTTTGATTGAATGTGATGGGGGCTTCTTTGAGAGAGCAGTTTTCCAGTTAATTGTAACAGTGGCGCAGGACCGTCTTTGTCACTAGGGGTGCCCAGTGCAGCAGTCTTTGTTGCCCCCAACAAAAAAAACTCCTTCTCCTCCACAAATTCCCTTACTACCATGTCCCACCGGTGCCCATCATCTTCCCATAGACCCTCTCTCACATGCATTTCATTTGTTTTAAAGTGCTACACATACCAGTGTAGGTTGTCACAACACTTTACATCACACACACATTATGCAGAGTCAGTGAATCATATGCGTGCAAATCAGTCTATAGGAAATGTTACATGAGACAATAGGGATATATATATTTTTTTAAATCTTTATTGGAAATCAGGAAGTTATTACAGAAGAAGACAAATTTGCCTGCACTCAATATAGCAATTACAGCTGTAAGGTGAGCATATGCAGGCTTATGGCTGTTCAGACAAGTGTGGGGGAAATGGAACCAGGGGGAGGCAGGGGAAGGTGAACAATAAAG
This sequence comes from Pleurodeles waltl, assembly GCF_031143425.1. Lineage (NCBI taxonomy): Eukaryota > Metazoa > Chordata > Amphibia > Caudata > Salamandridae > Pleurodeles > Pleurodeles waltl. The sequence goes on from NC_090449.1 coordinate 605,405,731, forward strand.
ATGGGGAGAGAGAGAGAAAGAGAGGGTGGAGAAGGAAGGGAAAGAGGCATGAGGGGGGAAGGTGGGATGGGCGAGAGGGACTACTAGTAATAGTCTTGACAGAGTTTATGTTGTTCAGAGCGGTCAAGGTAGGCCGTGTAGGCAGGAGGAGCAGAGAGTTCATAGTCCCCCGAGTGGTCAGAAGGATCCAGGGGAGTAACCACAGAAGAAGATGGATCGTGGAATGTTGGGAGTATGGGTCGCCATAGTATTAAAGCTGTCGCCTGCCCTCAATACTATCGAGTGTGAGAGGTGCGGCCAAACCCGACCCATTGCTATCCTTCAGGACAGTTAGAAGATAATCAGGAGAAGTAGCTACGCTGATACTCGTTAGGAGGCGAGGTCCAATTCAGTTGGGTTGTCCACCATCGGCAGTGCCTAGTTCTCAGAGTCTGCCCCCCAGCAGCTATGGGCGGGAAAAGTCAGGAAGATCCTGGATAGAACTTTCCAAGAGGGCATGCCCCCTGTATGGCAGGGCAGGTAGTCCTGCGCTAGTTGAGCGGAGAGCACTGAGTAGAATAGAGGGGAGAGTGGCGAAGAAGGAAGAGGATGGAGAGGGAAGAATGATGTAGGGGAGGGACCTTGCCTGTGGTTGGGTGAAAGCTAAAGGGATAATGGCAGTCGTAAACTAGAGACTATGGAGCGTAACTAGACTATTGAAAGAGGCTATAAGTCTATAGGATGTCGCATGGAGTAAATGGCGTAAGAGTAGGGAAAGGAGAAGGGACATAAGATTACAGGGAAGGATAATATTGGGAGGTTCCCGATGGGAGTAGGGAGAGGGAGCAAGAAAAGATGTAGGCAAGGAGTTGAGAGACGGGGGCCGGGATATGGCGCCGACGATCCACCAGCGGACAGTGGGGGTACAGGGGAGGGAGGAGGGTCAGACGGTAGTAGAGAAAATTATGACAGTGACGGTCCTGCAAGAAATGGGTTCCAGACTGTGTTGAACTGGGCCGCCTGGTCCTGTAAATTGTAAATAACCCATTTGTGTGCAGCTGTTTGGATCATAGCAGACCTTCATTCCGCAGGGGTTGGAGCGGTGCTGGATCTCCAGTGTCTAAGGATGCAAATTTTAGCCGTTGCGAGTGCTGTGTGGAGTAATCTCTGTTGTGGTCTCGATAGAGTGGGAAAGGGTCTTATGTTGTGGATGAGGATGAGCGAAGGGGAGATCGGGTGTTGTAGCAGTAGGGAGTCTACCAGGGTATGGTACACATGCGTCCCATAAGGGTTGCAGCGATGGGCAGTGGCACAGGACATGTAATAGTTCGCAGTGAGGTTCTGCGCAGCGCCAGCAGTTCGCATGTGGCAGGAGACCCGCCCTATGGAGTTTCAGCGGGGTCCAATACCAGTCATGGAGGACTTTAAAAATACAGAACTTTAGTTGGACTTCCCAAGTGCCTCTGTCAAGAGCATCCAGGATGTCCGCCTCAATGTAGGTTGTATATAGTTGGGTTTGCCATTTGCATCGTAGCTTTTCAAGGAGGGGTTGTGAGTAAAGGTGACTCACTAACATATCGTAGAGGCCGGCCATTACGCCTCTGTGTCGGCCCCACGTTTGCAGATAGGCAATGATTGGTGAGGCCTTGATCTGGCATGGGATGGTTCCTAGGGTGCGGTGGAGGCAATGCTTGAGTTGTATTTAGAGCCATTCTTGGCTGTGATGGATGCTGAACTCCTCTCTTAGTTTGTCAAAAGACTTGAGCTGACCCTCTTCCATGATGTGGGCTGCACAGTCAATACCAGCCAAACTCATTTGAGGCCATCTCAGGGCAGTTCCCCCTATTTTGATACTGTCATTAACCCCTATGAGGGCTTGGGCATATAAGGAAGGATGTATTCCTAATAGATGGTGGGCCCTTCGCCATGCCACACGTGTTGCCATTAGGATCGGATTAACTAGATTGGGCTGCAAGGAGCCTACACTATACATGCCTCCAAATCCTTCACAATGGGCCAGCAAGAGTTTCTCTGTGGACACTCACTGCGGAGGGTTCGGCGTTCTGGGCAGCATATAAGCCATTTGGGATAGCTGAAGAGCTAGGGAGTAATGTTCCAATGAGAGGAGTCCTAGACCCCTGCATGATCGGCGCGGAAGTATTTTCGCCGACGTCAGTCGTGGGCGCATGGAGCCCCAAACAAAGGCTCTCATCGAGGCGTCTATCATCCTAAGCGTGGAGAGGAGCACTGTTAGGGGAAGCATGCCTAGAACATATGTAAAGCGCAGAGGTGTGACCATTCTCACCGCCTGTGCTCTGCCCCACATGGAGAGACCCAGGATCAACCACTTTGCGAAGTCCTGTTGCATACATGACACCAGAGGGTCCAGGTTGTCCTCAATCATGTGGTCCAGACCCCGGTTAACAAGGGTTCCCAGGTATTTGAGGCGGGTCGGGGTCCGGAATGGGAGGCCATGGATTGCAGCTCTCGTCGTTATCCTCGAGAGGGGTAGCGCTTCGCACTTATCCCAGTTCACCCAGTAACCAGACAAGATCGCAAAACCTTCTATGGTTGTCAGTAAAGTCAGCAGAGATCTCGCCAAATCGGTTAGGGTTAGCAAAACGTCATCGGCGTAGAGATAGATTTCCGAGATTCCGCCTATGAGGGGGATACCAGATATCTGCTGAGAGTGGCGGATGGTAGCTGCAAGAGGTTCCATTGCCAATAGGTACAAGAGTGGCAACAGGAGGGAACCCTGCCTCTTACCTCTTCTGACAGGGAACGGGTCCGATAGAAAGCCCCCACAATTGACTTGTGCCGTGGGATGATCCTATAGTAAATGGACTCTGGAGATGAATTGCTCTCCAAGTCCAAAATGCGTCATAGAGGCGAACAGGTAGGGCCATTCGATACAGTTGAACGCCTTCTCTGAGTCTAGGGATAAGGCTAGAGCCTCCTCCGGTATGTTCAAGGCCTCATGCAGAGTGTGACAGAAAGTACGAATATGGTTTCTTGCGGGACGACCCGGGACAAACCCCACCTGGGTTTTGTTGATCAGGGACGGAAGGACCTTGTGCAAGCGCGCCGCTAAGACACTTTCCAGAAGTTTCATGTCTCAATTCAAGAGAGATATGGGCCGGTAACTGCCGCAGAGTAGAGGGTCCCTGCCCAGTTTTGGTAATACGACTATTGTAGCCTTGTTAGACATAGCTCCCAAGGAAACCTCCCGGTACGCCTCTTCAAGCGCCTCGTGGACAGCGACGACTGCCTCTACCCCGGCCCATTTATAAAATTCTGCAGGGAAGCCGTCCACGCCCGGAAATTTGTGGTAGGGGAGATCCGAGGTAGCTTGAGCTATTTCTGCTCGGCTTATTTCAACGTCCAGAAGGGCTCGACCCGCATCCTAGAGACGAGGTAGGTTGGCTTTGGTGAGGAAGGTATTTATTTGGGTGGTACTTGCCATCATTTCCGGAGTGTAAAGATGGTGGTAAAAGGCTGAAAATTAATTTACAATGTCTTGGGGGCGCGTTAGTATCTCTCCTGAGGAAGATGTGATGGCCGGGATGGCAGTGGCAGCTTCTCTCTGGCAGAGCTGTGCCGCCAACAGCCGTCCAGCCTTTTTGCCTTGTTCATAGTGCCGACCGCGCAAGCATTGTAGTGCATATTCGGCCTGTGAGGTGTACAGCTTGTTGTGTACCATACGGCCGTGTTCTAGAGAACAACATATTGCAACAGACGGCTGGGTAGTGTATTGCCTGGTAAGACTCTGTACGTCATCTTCAAGGGTCATCTGACGGGCCATCCTGTCTCTATTGGCCAGTGCCGCATCATGCACCATTGGGCTCCTCAGGGTCGCCTTCGCAGTGCCGGCGTTGTCAGACATGTTTGTGGACACATGGTTCTGCAGCTGCTCCTTCCCTTGGGGGGGAGCGGTAAAGATGCACCACAAAACGCCATGGTTTACGACGAGGAGACGTTAGACCCGTTTGGATCGACATCTGAATAGGAGAATGATCGGAGAGCCCACTATCCAGTACACAAGCGTCTTGTAGTTGGGCCACTACAGTATGTGATACCATAAAATAGTCCAAGCGAGATTGGGTACCGTGGACGGGCGAGAGGAAGGTGTATTCTTTGTCCATTGGATGGGTTAGTCTCCAATAATCAACTAGACCCGTGTCAGCCATCACATCCGGTATTAGCACCCTGTCATGATTGTTACCCACATCTATGGGGCCCGTCCTGTCCAGTATTGCATCCTGGGGCAAATTCTAGTCTCCCCCTATGACGTAGCGGGTCACCCCGATTTTGGTCAGGAGGCAATTTATGTGCAAGAAGAATGGCCGCTTAGTACCGGTCAGCGCATACACAACCCACACACAGGAACACAATTCCCACTTTCAATTTAGCAAATACATATCTTCCCTCCTGGTCGTCCCACGTTTTGATGACCGTGAGTGGTAGGGTTCTGCGTAGCAGTATTGCTACTCCGCATTTGCGAGGAATACCACCGCCTCCCTTCCGTGGTGCTGGGCAACAGCTAAAAAGCACCCTTCCCACCCAGTCTCGCCGTAGTTTACTGGTTTCCACGCTATCGAGATGTGTCAACTGAATAAGAGCTATGTCTGCTCTCTTCGATTGGAGGTAGGACAACACTATCTTTTGTTTAACATGGTTCGTCGAGCCATTCACGTTACATGAGAGGATCTATAGTGGGTGTGTCGTGTGGGGAGTGGTTCCCAACATGCTGGCAATTAGAGTGGGTATGAGAAGGGGGGGAGAGGATTATTATGCAGACAAGGATTGAGCGGGTAGGGAGGGAGGAGGTATCCCTCACTGTGGGTAGCAGAGGTAAGATCTAAGTAAGGTGTAAGGGTTAGGGAAGGGAAAGACGGAAGGCGTCGGGCGATCCCTTACAATATAGGGGTAGAGATGAGAGGGAGTAAAAGAAAAGGTAGAGGGATAAAAGGAGGAGGAAGGAGGGTGGGAGGATGAAGGGGAGGGAAGAGAAATGAGTGGGGTAAGGGAAAAGGAAAGTAAGAAGGGGTGAGAGAAGAAACTGAGAGAGAGAGGAAAGTAGCTAAAAGTTGGCTAGGTGAGCTAGGGAGCAAGCACCTCGGGGTTGGATCTGTGGACTTCGGGTCCCAACCTATGGGATCCCCATGCACATCCAGTCGGGCCCCGGGCGGGGGATTGGTGGGCGCCCCCAGCCGCCGTTTTTTGAAAAACACATAGAGGCTGCCTGCAGAGGCAGGGGTACCGTAGAGGGACAGAGGGGAAGAAAATGAAGGAAAGTTAGCCTGTCGTGGGAGAGGTATTTGAGCGAAAGAGAGAGGCGAGGGCTGCCAGCCCAGAACTCCACCCGCCTATGTCGAGGACCAGGGAGGCAGAAGGGGGAAAAGGGGTGGGTGAAGAGGAGGGGAGCTGTTTATGTGGCCGTGAGAATAGGGCGATGCTGCAGGGTGTGCCCCCCACAGCTGTATGAGGGGCGGCATCTCAGGGCGTCCATAGTCCATTGCCGGTCTCATATCATGGCGGAGGGGCTACCGTTCATGGGAGATGCTACCCCGTAGCTGGGAGAGAGCACACCCCCTATAATACAGCAGAGGGCCGTGAGACCGAGCTGTCCGTTCAAGCCGAAGGCTTCACCGTGAGAGTTGAAGGTTGAAGGGGTGGGAGGTGGGGAGGGGGGAGCAGATGGGAAGGAGAGGATGTTGGGCAGAGAAAGACAATAAAGATGGACCCATTGGCTATGGGGTCAAAACAGTTTCACGCAGGAAACGTCAAACATTAGAGTGAATCGCCGGCATGCATATGTATAACTTTTGCAGACAAGATCCAATCAAAGTGCAGGTAGCGCATGCATAGCACATGGTCTAGAGTAACACACATTAAAGAAACATAACAATAACATTAATATCAACAACAACAAAGTATCCAGGCAAGTACTCATCCATCCGCCAGGTCAGCAGCGGTCTTTATGGGCTTCTCGGCCAGACTCCGGGACCCCAGTTGTCACACATCACAGCTACAGTGTCATGTGTCAAGTAGGGGCTGGGGCCGGAGTTAGACGGGGGTGATATTTGTCCCTGAGAGTTGGGTGTGGAGCACCACTGTTTGTAAGACTTGACCCCTATCTTCATGTGTCCTCGTGAGTCTCTCCAAGTCCCTGCCTCTGGGACGGTGTTCAGGATTGTGTCGTTCCACCCCTCCTCGCTCTGATCCCAGGGGGGTGGGGTGTAATTGATGTCCTTGGGTTGCACTTGCGGTCGAGCTGGAGATGCTGTGTCCATAGTCTGGTGCTAAAACGTGTCCAAGAAAAGCCTCAGGTCCTCAGGGTCATAAAAGTCTTTGAATACTCCATTTTTGGTGACCCACATTCTCGCAGGATCAAAAAGGCCATATTTCACCTCCAACTGGCGGAGACGGGGCCGGAGAGCCAAAAAAGCCTTCCGGCGTTCGTTAGTGTCTTTGGAGTAGTCAGCCGTTATATGGATGTCATAGCCTTCCATCCGAAAGGGGCTGTGGGTTCGGGCAGCCTGGAGAAGTTGTCGGCCTGTCCGTGTCACAGGAGGCATGCGATGATCGGACGGGGTATGGAAGCTCCGTCTGAATGTCTCGGGCCTAGCCGATGCGCCCACTAGAATTCCAATGGCGGATCAAATGTTAGCACAGTCAGTTTGGGTAGGACTGACCTGAGGAAAGCCTGGACATCCGGACCCTCCTCGTTTTCCGGAAACCTGAAAAACGAACATTGTCTCTTCGGCTTCTGTCTTCCAGGTCCGTTATTTTGCTGCGTAAATAGAGGTCCTGATCCCTATCTTGGACTGTATTCATGTGAGATTCCAGGGTCCTCATGAGGTGTTCCAGCTCCGTCACCCTAGATTGAAAACCTGCTATTTCTGAGCACATGGATTTGGTATTTAAAGTCAAGGAGGATATGGCGGCGTCCATCCCCTCTATCCTGCGGCTTATTCTCCTGAAGTATCCGGTCCATGGTCGTGGCCTGCTCCTTATCAGACATGGTGGAAGGCTGTACAGGTGATAAGGATAGGTGGGGTCCCACAGCAGGGGAGATGGGTCGATTGAATTGGAGGGCCTCGGAGAATAGCAGCTGTAACGCCTTTCTGCCTGAAGATTTGTCTGTCGCTTTACCGCCGGGCATCTCAGGGCTAATGCGTGGGAATAGTCTTATAGAGTCCAGGCCTGTACTGAAGGGGAGGAGGGGCGCCACCCCACCGGGTCATCTTCCATTCCCAATAGTCGCTGGAGTCAGCTGCGTGGAGGCCAGTCTAGGATCAATCCTCTTGTCACTGTCTAGCTGTCACCGTCCGCAGCGCACCAAGGCCTTCAAGCAGTGCCAGCAAGGAGAGCTGTGCTGGAGGGGCAAGGGGAGATGGCACCACAATCTTGGGCCCAATGGAACAAAGAGTTCAGTGCAGCGAAGTGGCGTCAGACATCCACGGCGTCCCAGGGCCAGGCGTGAGATGGGGAGGAGGGGGCTGACCCCACTGACTGGCAGTAGTCGGCTGGAGAGGAAAGGGCCGAGGTCAAAGGGCCCCCAGGAATGAAGACTGCAGGCAGGGTTCCTTTTCACCATAGGTATAGGGTTTCTGAGCTCCCAGCAGTTGGGGGAGGGGGGACCGTGTAACAGCGTTGCACTCCCCATCACAGTAGTGGGTCAGCCAGGTCTCAGTGTGTCTTCTCCTGTCACTCTGTGGGGGTCCTCGCCCCAGCTTGCGACTATGCAAGCCCTGGCTCATATATGATCGCTCCGATGTTGGGGCAGGGAAAGGTAGGTGGAGCAGTCCAGTGCCGTCAGTTTGACGGGCATTGGTCGCCTCTCCCTTGGATGGGGGCAACATGCATGTTCTTTGCATGTACATTGAGAGGGGGCGGAGGGAGGTGGAGAGGGGAATGGAGGTAACGCCACAGGCCCCTGGCTGATGCCGTGACCCGCTGCCGTAGTTGCGCCTCTTCCCGCAACTGCAGGTCGCGGCTCCGCCCCGTCTTGTAGGCCCTCGCCGCTGGGATGTTGAACAGTCCACGCCACGTCCCTGTCTCGTGTCCTCTCGCTAAGGGTGGGTGCCCGTTCGTATTCAGGAGCCTCTGAGGCTCATGAAGAAACGTTTGCAGCAGTCGCATCGACCCCGTCCCTGGACAGAGCCCACCGCTGCACGGAGCTCCCGAACTAGGTGGCCATCTTCTGCTGTGGCCTGACCACGCCCCCGACAATGGGAAATTAAAAGTGTAGGAGTCAGATGTCACTGATAGAAGTAGGCAGTATATGTTGAGTGGTCTGTAGAAGCACAAACTCAGGATTTAAAACCTACCACTGTGGTTGACTTTACTAATAAGAATGTATTTCTACCCAACTGAACCAATTTTTAGTAACATATTAGGATGATGAAAGACTGGGGGAAATACATAATGTTTTCATCTATACAATGCAGTTTTCCTGTAGCTCTTTGATGATAGTTCATATTCAACTGTGCTATATTAGGGTTGTAATTTATGAACTGCAAGTAACAAAAGGGTCTCTATGACAAAAGGAGAAACCTACTGAGCGATCCACATCAAAATGCAGTTTGGTGATTTGCATGGTGCACCTTCTTTGCAGCAGGCATATAAATCCTCTTTAGCTTTATTATTAGTGGAAACTGCCATTATATAAAAGATTTTTATTGTTGCCTAAAATCTGCCGGGGTGTTTTTTAATCGTGGGTTATTTCTAAACACAACACCCTCTCCGGAGGTCAGCACCAGGTTCAGCTGCACCAGTCGCACTGCCCCAGAGGAGGCCCTGCAATCGCCAAGAGTAGAGACAAAGCTCAGAGCTCTGCTAGCACTGGGGAAATGGTATTTGAGACTAAGACATAGATGTGAGATGGGCAGGGGCAGAGGGGTGACCCTGATTTAAAAGTGATTCTGAAGTTTATCCAGTGGAGGCTAGTGAATTCAGAGAGAGAATTGTTGGAAGGGAACATAAAATTGTATCAAGAAGAGGAATAGACTCTAACAATGTTAGAAACTCTGCCTTGACATTTTATTTTATGGAAAAAGGACTATAACATTGTCTCGTAGCTCAGAGAATGGTTAAATCAAGTTGCTATAATTGGGGGAAGCATTTGATTTTTTAAATAATTGAAAATACATCACCAGAGGACTTGTCAGATGTATCGATTTTGGTGCAGAATCCTAACTAGTACGTGTCTTTGTGAATCTCTGGTATTCATTATAGCCTGGTGATCCCTTGCTCTCATGACATGTAGCATTCTACCCACAAATGTCTAATGTTTTGCACTGCCATGTGACTTCTTGGAGCTCTTCCAATGCACAGAATGGGTATTGGAATAAAAGAGCAAAGTGTTTATGGGTGCTATCATGTCAAAAGCCCCAGAAATCCAAGCAATAAGGTTCGTGATTATTAAAGAGATATCTATAGAGATACCAGGGAGGCATTGCAGGGCATTAGGGAAGCAGAACTATTGAGCGTAGATCAAGACCTATGAACTTTGGAATTGGTGCAGGAAGTTATTTGATCGAATCTTGTGAGTTGCAGTCGACGAAAAGGTACTGAATAGTGGTTGGACCAAATAAGGTGGAAAAGACAAAAGGTCTACGGTTAGAATTCGTAGCTAAGGTGTTTGGGTGTTTGGCAGATGTCCTGCTCGTGGAGTGGGTAATCTCACAATGTGTGTAATGCCTAAAGCTCAAAATGGTTTGATAAAAGCCATTGTGCAGGTAGATGACAAATCAACTAGGTGGAAATCACCACAAGCTAACTGTTTTCTTGTAAATGTCAGATATATTCCTAGACTCCACTTAGACGTAGTTGATTTTGATGCTACTCACCAGCCACATGCCCTGTTCCCCATGTAAACTTGTTACATAAAAGCTTGTCCCCTCATATAGCAGCTTTTATTCCATCTGGCTCCTTGTACATCAAGACGATCAAAATGAACATGATGGCATTCTCGGAATCAGCTTTTGATCTTCGTTATCCTCCGCTCTGAATGACTCACATGTCTTTCCTCTAAATGAAGGTACGATATTCACACTCACATTCAGTTCACTTCTACCGGCTTTCAGGAGAAAAGAGCTAACTTTAGCACCATGGTAGCTGACCTCCAACCACCTCACATCCTCAATGTTGAAAACTTTACTATTCTATTCTAGGCGACTTAATTTATGAGTGAATAGGCTGTTTAGTGATGGGTTGACTATCAGTAGTAAGTGGCTTAACTTCAGCATTTGTGCTACACTATTTTCTTTAAAAGGAGGATTAGGTTGGGCTCAAGCAGACATGTGGCATGGTGGGGGCAGATGACTGAATTTACAATTCTCACCTTGCAGTTTCATTGAGTGAAGTAACTCAGATGAATAAGTAAGGAATTCAGAGCATATTTACAAAGCAGCGTTAAGCCACAAAAAGTGGTTTAACGCATCTTTGTGGGCATTGCACCTTCGGAATGTCGGTAAAAGTGACGTTCCGGTGGCGCATTGCCCTTCTAAATGAGGGCCTTAGTCTTGCGAGATGTTGGGTGGCCTGGGACCTTGGTCTCCTCTTGTACCACTGCCCCCTCTCGTATCCAGGGGATATTGTTCTGGAATTGTTGTCTTTTTTGCCACAAAGGTTTAGTTTTAGTACATTTATGTTTCTTTGGTTCCTTCAACACATGGAACACTCCCTCTAAAAGTGTTTTCATTCTTTTTTGTTCACAAATGCTTTTAATTCTTCACCACAAACATACTGATTATACACCAGTTCAAAGGAAAGTAGGGCGAGTGACATGTAGGGGTGGGTGAAGAACTCCACTCTGCAACACTTTGCAGAGTTTTTGGAACTACGCACTCAGGGAGTTTTTTCTCTCACACGGCATGTCAACTTTAAGTTGGTGAGTGAGAGAAATCACTATGTTGGTTAGCGCAAGTGAGATTTCTGAATGTAAGCGGGCATGGCAGGTTGCGCCCGCCCACGCTGAGAAAGCTGACACTCGTATTGAGGGAACTGGCTCTTGATTAGAAAATCTACTCAAGTGGCAGAAAGAAGTTAGCGTCCTCTGGTGCTCAGCGTGCTGCTGTTCACGCTGATTTTACAGTGAGGGAGAAATTCCTGCCACTGAAAATCAGGTTGAACAGCGCAACTTACACAAACTCCACCGCTAGCAGAACCCCACGTAGCGCAGCAGAGTGTTGTTTGCACTTTGTGGAGTTCTGCATAGCAGACCTCTGCGAACTCTGCCCAGGCCCAGTGATATGTGCTTGGGTCAAACGCTATTTGGAAATTACTCTCACTAATGTACAAAGGGTTTATTTGTCCCCTACTCCCTAAATAGTGATTCGTAGTTCATCGCATACAGACCTAGCTCATAAATATTAATGAAGTTGGTCGCAGTTTGTGACCCACTAGGATTCACAGGGCCAGCAGGCCAGCATGTTTGTGATTGCTCCTAAATAAAGCAACCATAAAAAATGAAAAGTTTCATTTTTATTTTTTAAGAGTAGGCAGTGGTCCGTGGGACCACTTGCTCTTAAAAAATATTTATTCAACCGTTCTCAAAAGGAAGAGGTCCCAGAGGGATCCCTTCCCATTTGCGAATAGGTTACCACCAACTTTGAGTTGATGGTAATATGCAAATGTTTTGCAACCTCATTTTAGTCGTAAAACATTTGCACATACCATTGTGAATCAGTATTTGGAAGAGAATCCCCAAACATGCCCTTTCCAAATACTAATTCACAAACCCAAATTGTGGTTCGGTAACAAGTTAAAGAATCTCAATTTGGGCTTTGCACATCAGAAAAGGCATTTTTGAGGTTGCAAAAGGCCATTTGCGAACGCAAAAATGTTTTATACCGCTAACCTATAGTTATTATAAAGCATGCTGTCCTTTAATGTAAATGAAGGGTTCTGGTAGCAAAATAAATAAGATGTGACATATCAAGTATTTTTTTAATGTCATCAATACCTCTAGATGATGTTAAAAAGTGCTGGAATATATATTAGAATTTGGCAAACTACTGGAAATACACCATGATTCCATTTTTAGTGTTGCCACTATATACATTCTAACATGCTGCAAAATACAAAATTAATCAATGCAATTAAACTGTGAATAGTGGCGAAGTTTGTCACTGAGGGGTTCATTAGTGACATCAAAAACACAAGAGCAAAGCCCAAGTTGCAGAAGATGTCACTCAGGATTACGCAGTGAAAAATATCTTTTGTTCATAGTTACCCATCTACATCTGTATGCTATGTGTGCCTCTCGCCCACACTATCTTTCACTGCTCAGATGAGCAGCGCAGGGGTAGAGGAGTCATGTGGAGACATGCACAATCTGAAGTCAACTCACTGAGCTACACTTCTCGGTGATACAGTAATATTACAAAATATACCTGATATCATGCACTTACCCAGCCTACCCCAAGCCATCTTTTCCCTCTTACAACCCACATTGTAAGTAAAGCACAGAGGGCCATATTTATGAGGCAGTTGTGCTGCGGTTGCATCACGTTTTGTGAAGCAATGGTGGCACAAACCTCTAACTTTGAGTGGCTTTGAATGGCCTCTTAAATATGGAATAAGGCAAGGCAGCGGAAATCCCTGTGTTGCCTTACCCTGTGTTAGTGAGGTATTCCATTGGCATTGCGGTGTGTGTCCCATGCAACACCCATGGATTTTGATGCATCCCCACATTTAGGAGGCCTTGTAAACCAGAGGATGCTCAAGGAGGGCCAATGAGGAGAAATATCTTTATTTCTCCTTGTTATTCCACTTTCTATGTGTGCTGCATTCTGCAGCACACATAGAGGAAACGGCCTCCCAGGACTGTTTTTGTGCAGGAAGGTGCCTCTTCCTGCATAAAAACAATTCTGACTGCAATGCAGACATCCTTGCACCATTGTGCAAGGGTACCCGCATTGGCTCTATGCTGCCAAAATGGTGTCAGCTCAGGGGGAAGGACAGGAATGTGCTGTATGGCACAGATACAGCACATTCCTGCCCTTTACCTGTGATGCTGGGCAGAACGGTAAGGTAACTTGCCGTGCTGCCCTGCACCACAAATCCATAAATGTGCACCCTAGTGTCCTGTGTCCCCCACACACCCTTGGCATTACCCTTCCTTACTTGTCCAAGCATAAAATACTACTCGCTATCCTGCCACTCACACACATCACTCTCAACTTTTCATCCGCCTCATATACAAAGAAATGATACTTGGGGACGGATTCACAGAACAGTAACTCTGTAGTTTGTAAAATTACTACTGAGCATGGGTGTAGATTTACCAATATTTCCTTTTCACGAAATGTCTACTACTACAACTGAAAAGCTGGGGCTGATACTGGGAACTTCATGTCATATTTTAGATCTTGCCTACTAGAGAGCACAGTCTATTTGTGAAAAACCCTCTTGTTAGCTTCCAGTGGCCTTAGAGACCTGCTCTCCCCTACTCCCCATTGCTTACCATTGGTTGGCTATATTGTCACTCATATTTGCTTATTTTTTATTCTTTAGGTCAGGTAGGATGTCTTTCCTCTTCTTGCTTTTGTTCATCCACTAGAGCATAGCTTCATTACTTCACCTGCTTACTTTTCAGGCGGGACTATTTTCTTTTTGCTTAAGCACTCCATTAGAGTGCATGAGCTTTCCAGCCGTCTTCCTTGTGTACTTCTCTTCCGCCCTTTGTTGTGTCGCTCTTTCACTGGTGTGCTTCTCCCCACTCCCCTCCTTGTTACGCTGGCCCTTGTGTGCTACTCCCACTTGCATTGCTTTCTCCCTATGTGCTTCACCCCCAGCTCCATGCTCCTCTCTCTCGTACTGCGCTCTTCTTCCCCTCACATCCCACGTTGCTCTGCATTGCCCCTCAAGCGTATTTCTCCCCCTCCGTATTGTTTCTCCCGCCGTCCAAATTGCTGATGCCCCGCATGCTGCATCCACTCACCCACACTCTCCATGTTTCATCCACTCCGCCACCCTCCATCTAACTTTCACCCAGCCACGCCCTATGTTTTGCTTTCCTCGTCCACTTTTGAAAAAAATGCTTTTGAGCTATTATTTTTTAGCTACCGATCTAATTTGATACGGTAAATAAGAAAAATAAGTGCCTGCTTCGTTTTGTAGAACACATGGTAGTGCGCATGCCTACGAAATGATGCAGTGGCCATTTCATAATGGGGGTATTTTTGGTTCCTTTTTAGCCAATCTGCTGAGCATCGGGATGATGTGTACAGCATCACTAAAGACCATTGCAAGTCAATAGGTCCTAAACACGAGACCCATTGGCTTTGCCTATGCTTGTTTGGTAATGCTATTTCTACCATGCGTAATTGTAAAACGGTATTTGTGCTAAAGCCTTCTAGTGGAAGGAAATGATAAGTAGAAAATTGAGCAGCTGATATCCCGTATGATATAATAATTTATAAGAAAGAGTGCCTTGTGCCCTGAGCATCTTGGAATAGGAACAAGTGAACATTCTTCTGCTCTGCATGACTGGTATTTAGTTTGGCTGCCTCTCAACTGTAACTCCCGGCAAGAGTTAGTCATCCGCCCTTTCTGTGTAACAAGTGGGGATAGATATTTCATCTCTCACTTCAGTGCCAAGGCAGTTCTTCCAGGCCCAACATGAAGGTTTAATTCCCCTTATCACTCAGGCTGCTTTCTCATCCAGTCCTCCTCGATCCGGTTGTCATAACAGAGCCTGATGCTGCATGTCTCTTTGCAGAATCTTGTTTAACATCTTTTAATGTAGGGCTTACAGCAGAGAAGTTTAACCTGGTGTGAGAGAAGCCCTCCACCGCAGCAGGTTTTCAAAGTACCCACTGTAAATCATTTACACCTACATTAATTCTACTCAAATTGGTCACGTGTCTGCGATTGAAATCTAGCACCTAGTGTCAACCTGCATGGGGTGACATTGGTTAGCCACTTCTTTGTTAGGCTTGGGCAGAATTTCAATGACCCTAGAGTAATCGGAGTAATGTTGGTAATTCCATGTTACTGTTTCACACAGAATTATGTGTAATTACAGGATTCCACACACACACTCACCTGATTAAGAGTAATTTGAGGGGAAAAATTCTACCTCCAGTGCACATTTAAGCTGCGTGACCAGCTGCTCCCACTCTCTATACATGTTCTGTCGAATTTAGCTCTATTTCTAAGTGCATCAATTTTTAAAAAGAAAGTAACGGTGTATATGTATATATAAAATTAGTCTTCTTGAGTAATTCTGCATTATCTTGCACATTTTTTGGGTATGCATGATTACACTACACAAAATTGCACGAGTTATTATTACCCCGTTTGTTTATTCCTAGGACTTCATTAATAGTGGCACAGTAAATTATGATCCGTGAACAAAACGTTTGTGCAGGTATGTTTGTTGAGGTTTACTGACCTTAGTGGTGTAACAATAGCTCCTGCAGCCCCCGGTGGGGGGCCCGAGCTCCAGGGAGCCCTCCGGGTACTGTGCACGTGCCCCTGGCCTGAGGGTTCCTGGCTGGATCCGATACCACTGGTGCACTGACTTTGTGGCGGGCTTTGTTTATAAAAATAACATGGGTTTAGAAGCACCTCCTGCTTGTGAGTCAAGCAGTTTTTAGACAACAATAAAAATGTCAATATAACTCTAGCGATTAATTTTTCTGCTGGTGAGAGATCCGAATTCGGTCTAGTGGCAGTTTTTACTCATCATAAAGTAGAGCGAAGGGATAATGTGCTTGCTGCAAAGAATGTGTACTATGCAGATCACAAAACTGAATGAACTATAAGTAGCCCTTCAAAAAAGAAAAACAAATGTATGTCAGAAAGGGGCTATGTACGGGGGGGGTGTGGCCAAGCCGTCGAACATGGCGGACGCAAGCTGATAGAGCTCTGCGCCACGCCTGTACAGCCTTGAAGCCTGTCGGGCCGGGAGGCGGCTTTCTGCGGCAGCCCGCGGCAGAGCTGGGCAGCGACCGCGTGGGTCGGGCCTGTTGGTCTGGGCCGAGGGGCGGCGCGGCCGCGCAGAGTGGCACAACACGCGTGGCGGAGGCCGGGGCGCCCTTGCGACACAGTCTTCCTGCGGCCGCTGCTCCCCGGGGAGGCGAGGAGACGCCCCGGGGGGGACGAGGAGTACGGGGCAGGCGAGCAGTCTGCGTGGGCCTCCTGGGGGCCGGTGGTGGACCCAGGCTGGACCTGCGGGGCCCTCTTGAGAATTAGCGGGGCCCCAGCGGCATCTGGACGGAGCCTGTTTGCGGCAACGGCGGGAGGAAGGCACCCCCCTGAGGACTGGAGCCCCGTTTTGGGGCACATTGAGAGTGCTGCTGGCGAGAGGTGATCGGGCCGTGTCGGGCCCAGGGGAAGCCACCGACTTACATCTGTGCCCGCTCTGGGCTTGGCTAGCCTGCTGGGACCTCGTGGGCTCATGGTGGGACCTGCGAGGCTGGAAGGAGTGGCGAGAGCCTGGAGGTGAGGGGACAGTGGGCCGGGCTGCTCGTGCTGCCGTGTGGTGGCGAGCTGGTGGCCCCAGCAAGCGGGCCCGGCCTGTCCCATTACCCTGGGTGACTACGAGAAAAGAAGATCTGTGGGGACCTTCGTGGCCAGCTGTTTGCCAACAACGAGGAGGACGCCACGTGGGGGACCACGCTCGGTGCTGATCCCTGCAGAGCCAGTTGCAGCCAGGGGTTAGTGGTGCGGAGTTGGGAGCAGTTGCTGGCTATCCTGACTGGCGTCAAGTTGTGCTACCTTTGGTGGCAGGTTACTCGCTTGGTCCTTTTGCCCCAACTGAGGCCGATTAAAGGTACGGAACGGATGCAGCAGGCGACGAGGCGGTGAGTGACGGCTTGGGAACAGGTGGAAACTCCTTGTGACCTGGAGCATGGCGGGGGCGGGACGTTTGCGCTCTGGTGCCGGATCTGGGAGGTCGCAGGACTCGGTGGTACAGGACAGCCAGAAACTAGATGCAGTTCTTGCTGCGGTGGAGTGCATTGGAGATTTGTTGGAGCGCGCCCGCACATCGCTGGAATTTAGGATAGACAAGGTGGTCAGCGACCTTGTCCTGCTGCATGCCGACCATCGCAAGTTGGTGGACAAAACTGGTGAGATCAAGGCGAAGGTGGATGAACTGACGCCGACAGCCTCCCGCAGATGGAGGATGTGCAGGCCCTTGTAGCAGAGTTGGAGCGTAGGGTGGAAGAAGCAGAGGGAAGCTCCAGGAGGAACAATATTCGAGTGGTTGGCTTGCCGGAGGGCACCGAGGGCCAGGATCCAGTGGCCTACTCGGAGAATTGGCTGCGGGGGCTGGTACCGGCGGGCGGGCTTACTCCTTTCTTCTCTGTGGAGCGCGCCCATCAGATTCCCGCGCGGCCAGGACCGCCGGGTATTGCTCCTCGTCCATTTATCATCCACCTCCTCCACTACGCAGACAGAGACGTTATACTGAGAACTGTGAGGGCCACTTCACCTCCTCGGATGGACGGTGCACACATCTTACTATTCCCGGACTATACCCTAGCGGTACAGAGGGGCCGGGCCTCCTACCGGGCTTTGAAACGTAAGCTCAGATCTCTTGGCTTAAATTACTCTTTCCTATTCCCCGCCAAGCTGCGTGTGGTGGCAGGGAACAAGTCGCATTTCTTTGCTACACCTGAGGCAGTGTGGGAGTGGCTTGAGTCAACGGGCCTGGCCTCGGGTGGCGCTACAGAGCGGACTGCGCCGGTGCCTCGAGGCAAGCGTAGCCGGGCAAGACGCGTCCTGAGGAGAGGTGAAATCCGTGCTGGTCCTGTGGCGTGCGCACCAGACTTGGAGCAACTAATACAAGAGAGGAGGGAAGCGATTCACTCTGCTGCGGCTATCAGCGCATTCCCGCTGGCGTCAGAGTCGGACACTGAACTTTCGCAGCCGCCCAGTGACAGACCTGTTACGCCGGATTGTCTCTCGGAGTTGGGCCTCGTTGGGGGCCCACCTGTGACGTGGCCACTGCGGACGAGCTCTTTTAAGGGATGCTCGAGCTGTGTTGGGAAATTGTACATTGCTGGAACTGTCCATCTGGCTAGTAGTGTGTGCTGGACTTACATTAGTATGATTCAGGAAATGAGCTGATGGCGGATCTGGTTGTTGAATGTGGGCGTCCAACCTTGGGTTGTTGCGCGTGTGGCCACTGGCGCGGTGTCTGCCCTCGCACGCTGCACTCCCTTGCAGTTGACAGGTGTGAACTTCCTCTTATGTCCCCCCCTTTTTATGTTATCTGCTGTAGCCGGACAGAATGGCTTGCGTTTGGATTGCTTTTCTGTGGGATTGGCCTACCCCATACTCCTACTAGTGGAGACACATAATGTGTGGTTGTGTGGTTGCACGCGGGCAGTGACCTGTTGTCTATCTGCTCTGATGCTATTAGTTATGTCGTGGTTCTGCTGGAGGGCATCTACTGAGTACCCGATCAATGGTTGGGAGAAGGTTAATGTTGATGTGGTGCTGTGCGGAGGGGTGGGGTGGTGGTGGATGAGGGGTAGTTTGCTACCAATGGAATGTCTTCATACACTGCGATTACCTGGAACGTGAGAGGCATACACACCCACAAGCGCCGATACGCTATCTATTCCTATCTTGGAAGGCACTCAGTCCACTTGGCGTTTCTGCAGGAGACGCACCTGGTGGGTTTGGAGATCCCCCGGTTGCGTCGACGCTGGAGAGGGCAATTGTATGCGGCAGGTCACTCAGCGTATGCTGGGGGCGCATTGATTTTGGTCCGAGCGGGCACTCCCTTTGCGTGCTTGGTTTGGTGACCTGGACTCAGCAATGGCAATTGGTAGATATATGGCGGCAGCGGCATGGGGGCGACAGGGTCTATTCCTTCTACTCTGCCCCGCACTCCCTCCATGTGCGTTTCGATAGAATGCTCTGCGCTCCGAACTTGGCCTCAGTAATAGTGAATACGGACTACTTGGGGCGCACGCACTCGGATCACAACCCGCTGCTTGTGAGCCTGAGTTGGGAGTCCTCCCACCTGGCTGTTCCCACTTGGAGGCTGAGGCCGGAACAGTTGGAAGACGCTGCTTTCAGAGCGTCATTGAGCGCTGCAATCCTGGAATATTTCGAGCACAATGATGGCACTGCTTCGTCGGGTTTGGTAGAGTGGGATGCATTCACAGTTTTTATCCGGGGGCACTGCTTGGGAACTCAATGTAATTTGCGCCGTTCCGTTGAATGCGACCTGGCTCGGGTGGAACGCATTTTGCTGCGACCGGAGGGGGAGTTGGCTAGCAGTCAGACCGAAAATTCGATGTTAGCAGCGGTGCGCGCTGAACACCTGTCGCTGCTCCAGTGCCTGCGATGTTTGAACTACGCCGCGCACTCTGCGAGAACTCATGCTTCGGCTGATAAAGCGGGTAAACTGCTGGCTTGGTTGATCCGTCGAGATTGTGAGAGGGGACCGATAGTGGAGATCCACTCACGGGCGGGGGGACTAGTACACACGCCCGGGGAGATACAGGCTGAGTTTACAAGGGATTACAGGGCGCTCTATGCCTCGGGGTGCCCCCCATGGGCAATCCCTGCGGTGAATTTCTCGCTGGGGTGGAACTTTCGTGTTTAAAGGAGTAACAGATGGAGGTACTTGAAGCACCTCTTGATCTTGAGGAGATAAAGGTCAGTATTCGTGAGCTCGCATCTGGTAAAACTCCAGGCCCGGATGGTTTGCCAGTTGACTTCTACAAGGCCTTCGCGCTACAATTGGCACCTAGGTTGCTTCGTGTGTACGAGGAGGCTGAGTGGAGGGGTTGTCCGTCAGCCACCCAGAGGGAAGTGTTGTTGGTCTCCCTTCCTAAGCATGGGTGGGATCCAGCGGAAATGGGATCGTACCGGCCCCTGGCAATGCTGAACACCGACTATAAAATATTAGCCAAGGTGCTGGCAGTGCGCCTTGCGCCGAGTGTGCCAGACTTGGTCCACCCCGATCAGAACAGGTTTGTGCTGGCTAGAGACACCTCACCTAATATTAGAAGTTCCGGGTCATGCAGTATGCAAGGCGGAATTGGCTGAGGGCGGGTTGCCTTGTCCTAGATTTGGAGAAGGCCTTTGACTCTCTAGAGTGGCCCTACCTGTTTAGGGTGTTGCAGCAGTTTGGTATGGGGCCATCCTTCATCCGGCTGGTTAAACTGTTATACACCAAGCCGCAGGTCCGGTTGAAGCTGGGGTCCATGATAGCGGAGCCGATCCGAGTGTGCAGGGGCACGAGGCAGGGCTGTCCTCTTTCACCGCTGTTGTTCTCACTCGCCATGGAGCCTCTGGTGGTGGCCCTGCGTAGAGAAGGGAATGACTGGGGTATCACCCTAGGGGATGGCCTGCATATAGTGTCATTGTATGCTGACGACCTCCTTCTGTACTTTAGAGATGTCACGCAGATCCCATCAGAGGTTGGGTTGCTGCCACAACGCTTTGCGATGATGTCCGGCCTCAGATCAATTGGTCTAAGTTGTGCCTTTTCACATTTGACCCCGGGCTCTCGGATCCGTGGCTTAGTCTGGCTGGGAGTCTTGTTCCTTGGCAGCCATGCACGTTCCGATATCTGGGATCTGAATCTACCATCGCGAGGAGGATCTGGTTGATGGCAACCTCACAAGAGCGGTGTCTTCGATCAAATCTCAAATGCCCTTTTGGAGGACGCTACTGATGTCAGTTGCGGGCAGAATAGCACTCTTGAAGATGGTAGTCCTGCTGTGCATTTTGTACTTTTTTTCCAACCTCCCGCACTATGTTCCCCCTGGTTTCTTTAGAGCCCTGGAGACGGGGCTGAGGGACTTTATATGGAATGGCGGCCGATGCAGAGTTGCCCTAAAGAAGTTGTACTTACCGCCTGACAGGGGCAGACTAGCAGTCCCTAATCTGGAGCACTACTACCTGGCAGCCCAGTTTCAGTGGGTGTCCAGGTGGCTGGCGGGTGTCCAGCTCGCTGACACGACATCTGAGCGGGGTCCCTGGTCACTGCAGCAGATTCTGCATTTATTCCATCCACTTATGCGTGCGCCAACTCTGTGTCAGCTGTTCCTCAAGGTAGCCTATAGATGTTTTCGTAAATCCCTCCGGCTCACGGGGCGGGTAGTCCCGTTTGCGCCGGCCCTGGCGCTGTCAGGCACACCACGGGGGCCCAGGGTCATGTCACACTCGGAACTACGCGCGTGGCACGAGGTGGAACTGTATACACTGGGCGATCTTTACGAGGAGGGTCAGCTGCTCCGGTTCACTAGGCTTCAAGAACTGGGGTTGCCGCCCGGTCATTTCCTACTGTACAGTTCCTTGTTGCGAGCCCTGAGGTCCAGATTGGGAAATATCTCGGTGGCTCCCCCCACACATCTGCTGATTCAATACTTACAGGTGATGGGTCGGGTCGACGCTTGATTAGCTGGCTAGCAGATGCGTTGCAAACTCATACTGTCCTGGAGAGTGACGCGCTGCGTGCGGCATGGGAGGAGAATGTGGGTAGTCCAATCGCAGAGGCGCCGTGGAAGTTAGCTCTTTCAGGCCACCTTAACCTTCCCCGTAATTCCAAATTTCGGCTAATTCAGTTCTATATAGTTCACAGAGCCTACCTTACTCCGGCCCGCGTGAATAAATATTTTGCCAGCCGGGACGCGGCTTGTCCCCAATGCCACGGAGTTGGCGTAGATTTGCTGCACATGGTGTGGTCCTGTCCTAGTTTGTGCTCCTACTGGAGGGTGGTAATCGACAATTTGTCGGACTGCACAGCTTGGTGGGTTCCTTTCACCTGGGAGGCGTGTATACTGGGATTATTCCCTGGAAGTAAGCAGCATAGAGCGGAGGTACGTTTCACGGACCTGGGACTTATCGTGGCAAAGCGACTGGTGACTCGTAGGTGAAAATCACCGGACCCCTCGCCGGTGCAGGCTTGGAGACGCTCTCTTGAGGTATGGGCTGGGGCGGAGGGAACAGCACTGAAGAGGGAGGATGTGTTGGGGCTGTGCCAGTTTCCGTTGTCCGCCAGCTGGGAGGAGCTGATGTTGCGATTGAGGAGCATGAGCGGGGACCCAGAGGAGGTGGGTTCGGTCTAGTACGAATGAGAGTCTATTAAAGGTGTGATGCGCTGCGTTGGGGGAATCTGTGTGTGAGCTAGCGGGATATGACGCAGTGCTGGAAGACGGAAAGGCACAGTTTGCTGGATTTGGCGCCCGGCTCAGCCCCTCTAGCGGCATGCCGGATTGACGCAGATTAGTCCTCAGCCCGATCGGGAAGTGATTGTATGGGAAATAATTGTATGGATGTCAGTAACCAGCAGTTGTTATTGTTTGTATGGTTTGTTTATAAAATGTTTATAGCATCTGCCTTCTCTACAATGACACTTGAGCTGCAAAGTCTGCGATGAGAGTAATGGTGCAATGATGGGTGTTGTCTAGGGATGCACTCATCAAACAGTTCTCGGCAGCTTATTATCCTTTCAGGCCGTAGCTGTAAGCCATGTTAGCACCATTGGGGTATTCTTGATCAAAATGTGCTATCGGGCCCAACTTGTAGATGGTTCAGGGGACGAGCCAAAAACCTGGACTATCATTGGCTACGTTGCCTGGTATGTTGCATTAACATGTTATTATCCAGCCAAGTGGTTATTTAGTGGCAGCAACGCTACACAATGCATTATGTTTAAATGTCAATGGTTTATAATTATGATGCAATGTTGTGATAAAATGCCAATAAACAGATTCATGAAAAAAATAAAAAAATAAAGGGGCTATGGACAGGTGAGGGGCGCTGGTGGAGAGTGCTAGAGAGGAGAATTGTGGAGAAGGAGGTCAAGGGGCAGAGGGGTGCCAAAAAAGACTGACACTCCAGGCACCACAAATGCTAAAGCCGGCCCTGCGTGCGGGGCCCCTTCACGTTTTTACAGGGAGTACCCTTAAGTTTCGTTACACCACTGATTGACCATTGGGCTGCCTGACCCTAAGATGGCGCCTGGCCAGGCAGAGTGAAGCATCCTGTGCACTAATTGAAGTGATCTAGGGCCAAGGTGGCTTTTACCTAGAAACAACACCTAAAGCAAACTGAGCAAGTGGAAGAAAATGAGCTAACTGTAACGCAGCTTTAAATACTAGAGGCCAGCGAAGAGGGTCATCACAGGGAAGTGCATATGCGAGCAATCCACAGGGGCGCCTTGGGAACCACACGCAGATGACCTTTCCATCAGAGAACGTAGATGGCAGAGGCCCCACTACTGTGACCCACAGAACAGCAACTTCTTAATTGCCGCAGCAGGTTGCAGAGTCGTAGGGCCAGAGGGAGAAACCCTAGAAAGACGGCTTCATGGAGCCTGAATAAGGTACAGCCCCTGCCCTTCATCAAATCACAGCAGCAACTACGTGTTTTCTATGTCACGCAAAAGACACAGCCTAATAGGGTATCTAGCTACTTCACCCCTGCCGAGACCAGTTCAGACAATGTGGTTCACCCGACAGGAAACACCATGGCGCTCACCAAAGAGAATCTCCTAGCCTCCCTGAGTGAATTTAAAAATGAGTTGAAGGAGGAACTCAAGACAGATACTAAAGCCACTTTTGAGACTTTTAAAGAAGTGATTAACCCCCATTTAACCATTCTCCAGACAGACATAGATTCGGTGGGCATGCGCACAATGAATCTGGAGACTAAAGTTCAAGACTTGGAACAACAGATTCTTCCAGTGACAGGGTAAATAGATGTTCTTCATTCCCAACTACAATTCATGCTCTTAATGTGTGAAGATCTGGAGAATCACTCATGCCGGGACAATATAAGGGTGCGAGGCCTGAAGGAGAGCAGCGAGGGCCACAATCTTGAGGCTTTTATGGTGGAGATTTTCTCAGAGATCCTAGGGGACAATCACCCGGACGTACAGTTGAAAAGGGTGCACCGGCTGGGTATGTGCACCACCGAAGATGGGAAGAAGCCCAGAGATATCTTAGCCAATGCGAGCTCTTTTAAGGTCAAGGAATTGATACTCGCAGGTCATTGTGAGGTTTCAGGGAGCAACTGGTTCATTATTTCAAGATGTTGCTCCAGCCACCCTGGCACGAAGGCAACAGTTTCGGCCCATTACAGGGACCCTCATATCCAAAAACATAAAATATAGATGGACATTTCCATTTAGGCTCGCGTTTGGGATGAACAATAAACACCATCACTACGTGGATTTTGATGAGACGGCCTCACTGTTGGGTGTCTCCAGAGACGACTCATGGAGTACTTTCAGACAAGAGAAGGCACTGCCGGGGACACCCAGAGACAGTGGGGCCTCTAATTTGTGGCACCAACAGAAGAAGGGGAAAAGATCCCACAAATCTTAAAGCGGCGAAGGACCCTTCTCCCTACAACTTTACGGGAACTT
Source organism: Pleurodeles waltl (assembly GCF_031143425.1). Taxonomy (NCBI): domain Eukaryota; kingdom Metazoa; phylum Chordata; class Amphibia; order Caudata; family Salamandridae; genus Pleurodeles; species Pleurodeles waltl. The sequence goes on from NC_090449.1 coordinate 605,430,068, forward strand.
GGTCTGGATGGAGGGCCGTTGAGGACTTTCATGAGCTTCTTATCCACTCGGGAAAAGCCTATCAAGGTAGCTGCTGATCCTGGAATATTCAGGTCTGGGGTATTGGACTCAGGGACCCCTACGGAGGACCCATACTCATGTTCACGATGAGATGGCACATTTTGAGAAATCTAGCAGTTTCAGGTAACAGTCCTGTGAAAACCGAAGGCAACCGGTGAGGCACAAGGGTAATGGTCCACTGCCCCTTTAGAAGAAAGTTAGTTGATATACTAAATGTTAGACAATGTCACAATTAATAGATTTTTATGTTTTTCAACAATTTTTAAATTAAGTTTATTGTTATGGATGCTCCCTGCATGGAGGGGGGAGGGGCAGGATATGTGCGGGAGAGACAGGGGGATGCCACAGGCAGCGGAGGAGAAACAACGGAACAGATGCACATTTCAATATCTTACTAGGCACTCTAGGGGGCGTCTCTCAACAATTAATAGCTTTGGATCACTAATATGGCCCTGAATATGTTAACATGAGATGTAAAGGGGTTGAATTAGACAAATGCTCCCAAATGTGGAAGTACATTGGCGATCATCAGTTTGATAACATAGCCCTCCAGGAAACATATATTAAGCGAGGGGATGACCGGCGCCTCCACCATAGGAGATACCCGCTCATTTACCGCACTTCAGCTACCACTAAACATAATGGGAGGGAGTTACTCTTCCACGCCTCTGTCCCCTTTCAGATTCAGGGTAGTAAGACCACCAAGGAGGGAACGTATCTCATGGTCAAGAGTCTTATCAGAAGTAAGTTATGTACTATACCTACACCATACGCCCCCAATTCCACATTCCACATTCTTATGGGCCTTTTTAGCAACGCTGAGGGATTTTGCGGAAGGGGACATCATTTTAATGGGGGACTTTAATGTCATCTGGGATCCGGCACTGGACTCCACACATCCCCATAGATATTCACTGGGTCTTTTCCAACTCCTTAAAGACCGTGCTACATGAGTTAGGCCTTCTAGGCGTATGGAGCACCTGCAACCCTGCCATAAGGTACTACACCTTTTTTCCCACATGGATAGATCATATTCCAGGATTTATTACATATTTACTAGCCAACGTCTCCAACCCGCAGCCACCATCCACCCACTCTTCATATCCGATCGATCCCCCTGAAGGTTACCTACAAATGGCCAGATCCGAAATTCAAATTTAGTAGATAGTACTTTCACAGTGCTCTTACAAGAGACAGACAATTCAGAGACAAACTTAGAAAGACAATAAGGGAATTCTTAGCTCTTAATGACCACAAAAATAGTTACTATACCATAACATGGGATGCCTTCAAGGCAATGATATGGGGCAAAAGTATCTTGCTGATGACCACACTACATAGACAAAAGATTAGTGAACGGATAGCTCTAGAAAATGAATTACCCTTGGCTGAGAAGGCACCTTCACTGCCTCTTCAACGGAAAGTAGTATCCTTAAAAGGTAAACTCCATGCAATCTATGCCAATAGGACGGAACACACACTGTTACACCCGATGCAAACTACTTATGAAAAGGGCAACAAGATAGGTCCTCTGTTCACGAGGTAATTGAGGAGGAAGCAGGAAAACTAATATATAGGGCTAATCAGGGATGAATGAGGTAAGCTAAAGTACCAGGAAGAGGGGAAAGCCCAAACATTCAGGGAGTTTTATTAGGGACTTTATACCACTGATCCAGTCCACGGGGATGATTGAACGACCTATCTCAATTTAGTCGATGTGCCACAGGTTCCCCGGAATATCATCGATGACTTGAACAATCCCATCACGAGAAAGGAGGTACAGGAGTCTATAGATTCCCTTAAACTTAATAGATCTCCAGGTCCAGGTATGACAATTTAAGTCTGTTCGAAAAGGTGAATAAAAAACATATCCCTGCAATTTTATTGGGATTAGATGCTGAGAAGGCCTTTAACCTGGTGGACTGTTCATTCCTGATAGCTACACTGTTGCGTTTTGGGTATGGAGAACGGTTCACCAACAGGGTAATGGCTGCCTATGAATGCCCCAACTCCTGAGTTATGGTAAACAGTACTGCCTTGGCGTCCTTTGAGTTGACGTGGGAGACAAGACAGAGATGTTCTCTGTCCCCCTTGCTGTTTGTGCTCCGTATAGAACCATTGGCAGCTAAGATTAGAGCCAACCCAGAAGTTCAAGGTATCCATTTTGCGTCGGACAAACATAAACTCTGCCTCTTCTCGGATGATGTTTTATTGGCTCCCCGGTCTTCCCGCAGTTCACTTCCTGCTCTCCAACAGGAGCTGCTAACCTACAAGGTAGGTATGGGATTCCGAGTTAATATCCATAAATCTTATCTGCTTAATTTGTCAATCCCCGCATGGAAAATAGAGATCATTGCCTCTCAATTCCCCTTCCAATGGGCCAAGAGGAAGAATGCATATTTGGGGGTAAAGCTCACCCCCAAAATAGAGAACCTATACAAAGCAAACTATCCTCCTTTGGTCCATCAGTTGAAGGCTGATATGAACGTTGGAAGTTGAGATATCTCACCTAGATGGGTCGCATTTACGCATTCAAAATGTCAGTATTACCACGCATCTTCTTTCAAGGGCTCCCTATAGGAGTACCTAGGTACTTTTTTTTATGGAACTACACTCCCTGATAATGAGGTTTGTGTGGCAGGGCTGTAGAGCGTGACTCTCCTATAGTGTTCTGACTTGCCCCAGGGAGTTGGGGGGGGGGCCTAGCAAAACCAGATATTCAAAATTACTATAGCGCGGTGAAACTCCAAGTAATATCCGAATGGTCACTCAGGGAGTCAGATAAACTATGGCTTGCAATGATCGGGAGAACAATATGCAATGTGTTGTGGAAGCTTCGGCAAGACCGTCCGCACAATGCCTATCTGAGTATAACTACAGCCACCACACTTACAGTTTGGGGCACAATGAATAAGGCTTATTAGTGGACAACTTTTCTCTCTCCACACCTATGCACTACAATCCGGCCTTCCCCCTGGCCCTTCTCCCGAGTCTCTTTGATGAGTGGCAGGAGGGAGGCTGCTCAAAGATTTCAGCTTTGTTCCATGTGATAGATCTCCTAACGTTTGAGAACTGCTGCTTGGACTTTAAGTTACAGCCATCTGAGCTTTTTCATTATACCCAGCTGAAACATTAGGTGTCTCAACCTAGAGTACGCGCGCGGCAGCTGCAAGGGGCTTACTAACAGTCGAGAAATTTGTTTGACAGGCCGGAGCTTCTAGAGACTGTATCTCTGCACTTTATGCTCTATTACAGGCAGCAGACCGTCCCAACCACCCTGCCACGTCACATTTCAGGACCGAGTCTTTGACTCTGCTATAAGTGAAACGCTTTGGACTAAGCTGAACAGAGACATCCCTAAGTTTAATAGATCCATGGGGCTCCGGTAGATACATTATAAACTTCTCTATGACTAGTACCTGTACCCTGAGAAACTTAAAAAGATCTACCCCGGCATGCACGATACCTGTTGCAGGGGGTGCAGGATGCTGGGAGATTTTTGCCACATATGGTGGGAGTGGCCGACAATTCACCCCTTCTGGAACGAAATACTGGCACAAATTAGAGAAATTCTAGTATATCCCATCCCTATTAGGCCAGAATTTGTATTCTTAGGTCTCTGTGGCCCCACCTTGAGTCGCAGACAATAGGGGACTGCTCAATCATGTGGCTCTGTTTGGGGGTGACTAAGATGGTACTTGCTGCAGCGTGGAAGAAACCTGAGGCCCCGGCTTCGTCACAATGGCATGCCAGGCTCTGGCAAGCACTCTGTATGGAGCGTCTGACTGATGTGTTGGCAGACAACAGGGCAAGTTTTGACTACATTTGGGTACCCCTGGTGCAGTTCCTCTCCAGGGGGCTCCCGCTTTTCTCGTGCCATCCCCGCACAAGGGTGCTTCATTTATTACAGATTTAAGACTTCCCCCCTTCATACCCACCTCACTTGAGACGCGACCCCCTGATGTTGCAATCTTCCTCAACAACATAGTTCCATAGATGGGAGTTCTTTCTTACTATGACCTCTCCATGCCAATTTGTTTCATGTTTGTCGTTTTCAATGTTAACTTAATCCTTGTTAGGATGTTTTACTAGATGGCGATAGTATGTTTCATGCCGTTAATTTACTGAGTAGGGGATAAGATGTTTGCTATTACTTTGTTCTTCACGATAATGGCCAACCTTTGTGGCATACTGTAACTATCTGTAGCGGCCGTGTTGTAAATGTACTGATGACTGTACCACTTAAACTTTAATAAAGAAAGTTTATCAAAAACAAATGTAAACATATCCTGTTATTCAGCGATTGTTATTTAGTTATCCGCAAATTGAATTGACACTCCAACAATTATTATGTGGAGTAGGGAGGATGCCACAGAACTGTGGGTGAGGTGTTCTTTTCCATAACCTTTGAAACCTATGGCTAAGGGTGTGATGCAGTCGATTTTTGACTATCGCATTTGATGTTACTAATGACTTGTATAGGGCAGCTGCGTGACAGATGTTTTCCCCTCACTTTCTACATTGTGATAACAATTATGTGGGGCACACCATGCTACTTTCCTGGGTCTTCAGAAGGCACTGATTAAAGTAGATGGAATTTCAGTGAATTCCAAAATATGTGGTGAATTGGTGTAGTCACACTTTGAGGTCAGTCCTGAGGGCTGGAGTGAAAGGGATATGAAAAAGAATGCATATGTGTGAAGGTACTAGGCTGTAGTGAGGATGCGCCCAAAATACCTGATGAAATATACGGAACAGTGTGGTCCCAGCAAATGCTGCATTGAAGTAGGGGGAGGAATGATCAAAGGCCATGCCCGGGGTGTGAAGTTTCAGGTGCCATTTCAGCCTCATTCGCTGGCAGATCCCTAAGTGAAGTGAACTATCAGAGTTGTCTCTATAGGAATACCAGTATTGCAATAAAAGTCAAAAAGTTTAAATGAGAAAGCAATCGGTTTTGAATGTGTTAAAAAAAACTTTTCACTTTTTTGTTTTTCTGAAACAAACTCCAAAAATAGGTGTTTGTTTCTGAAAAACAAAAAAGTAATGACCCACATACACTGAGACATTTCACCCTGGGTACGTAGGTGTTTATTGGGTTTTTTCTGTCCCTCTCTGCCAGGCTTTTTCCTGGCCGTGACAGAAGAAAATAAAATCACATACTATCTGCTCTCTATAGAGCGGGCAGTGTGATGGCTTTATTCTGATAGCCCTTATTCCACTGGGCCATCGAAGTAAGCTTTCCATCGATGGAGTCAACAGGAGATCCACTGACAGAAAGCTTATGGTCTGTCAATCTCTAAATAAGGAGGGTGGGATAAGAGTTTGGTGGACAGGAAAGTCTGCTGCATTTTCAATGGACAACACTGTCTCCCCATCTCTAAATCAGCCCCTTAGTGAGCCATAAGAGGAGGAGGGAAAGTAACTGAAGAAGTCCTTTCTCGTCACAGTGATCCTGTACGGCCACAAAGACAGATGTAATCGAACTTCGCTTTCAATGAACACCAAGACAAAGCATAGTCCATAGCTCAAGGAGGAATGAGTGGAGGGAGAGAGAAAAATAAGACACAGAAGGTGGGGTGGAACTACATGAGGAGATTTAGGAGACCTATAAAATGGTATCCTGTAGGTACCTGCACCTACAAAGCATTGATTGTGCTCAAAACCACAAACAAAAGTGATCTTCTAGAGCATGAGTAACAATGGTGACCTCAGGTAGCAAAGGTCAACTAAGAGCACATTATGATCCTCAGCTAGTCTGCCACTTTCCTTCCTCATGAACAACAATGAGGGGTATACAGACCCAGTCAAAATAGACGATCAGCAAGGCCCCAGGTATGCCAAGGAGAGCTGTTGCGATCCAGCGAGCAGCAATAGGGATCAGAGGGACCCAACACCAGATTGACAATCACCAGGCCCTGGACAAGTCAGGAGCAGCAGAAACGTTGGTGCAAGTATAAACCATTATTCACAATAAAAAGGTTCAATATCAATCAAACTCCCCCATAATTGCAAGGGTCATATATGCACTTAAACCTACTATGGGTCTCACGTACCCATTACAGCAGCTGCCATGCAGGCAAACATGGATATCATTTAGTGGTCTCCAGCGGTCTCAGTTGCTTCCTCTGGCTTTCTCTTTGCTACCCCTGGCACTGCTTTTGCGACCCCTGGCCTCAGAGGTGGCGAATTCAGTGCCAGAAACACAGTGGTAGCTTGTCTTTCAGTTGGGTCCCACTCTTTGTTTTCTTTTAAATTTCTATTCCACTAATAGTGAAGAATAATAATAAATAAAAGTATTCACTAATAGTGTAATAAAATGGAGTACAATTAGCTGTTCCATCACAGCTGATGTAAGTAAATATGCTTTTAAACGTATGTTGTGTGCATGTTAGCAGATGATAGTGTGTTTATGTGAGAGTGTGTATAAGTGTTAATGTCTATGTATATGTAAGTATGTTTGTGTGAGTGAAAGTGGAGGTCAAAGTGCATGTGATGCCACCTCTGCTAGCCCTGACATCTCCTAAATTGACGTCCAAGCAGGCGACGTATCTCCTCTGTAGGGGGAGCACTTACATAGTTCTGTACTGCTGCTTGTGAACTCTTACTGTCCCTCTTAGTCGTCTTACGTTAGCACTTAGTTGCTGGCAGCCACTGAAGGGTCTTAGACACATGAGGTCAGAGGCCGCATAACTTTCAGATTCCTGGAGCGGTGTGAGAAAAAAAATCATTCTATCGTCCTGCACTCGTATCCTCGTACTTGGATCCTCCTTTCATTGGCCCAATCGTTCTTTGCCTGCGATTCTAAAATCTATGCTATATAACCATCGACTGCTTAGCTGCCTTCAAACGAGAGCTAAAACAATTTGTCTCAGAGGAGTCCTTCGCTCCATTCTCTGACTAACATTTTGCTGTTATTACTATTTAATGGTTTAGGTAAGGCGGTCTGTTGTTTATTGTAACAAAAATCTTGATGTAACCTTACATTGTGTTGTAAATGTTTGAACTATGTTTTAAAAATGTTGAGTCCGCTGGGCTTGTATGTTTGCCACCCTACTCGTTTTCTTGTTGATCTGCTATACTTCTTTTATAACCATGTCTCAATCATGTATGTGATTTGTTGCTCTTGGAAGATGTATGTATGTACCGGCACCTCGAGAAAGTATTCTGGTGCTGTCGGTTGTATCTTAGTGTCAGGGCTGGCTTTAGGGTGGTGCTGCCGGTGCAGCTGCACCTGACGCTGACTTTGGTGCGGGTCGCTGTGTTTAAAAATAACTGTTGGGTTTAGGAGCACCTGAATTTCCTAGTGTATCAGCAGTTTCAAGCAACAATAACAATTTCAACATAGCTCTGGTGATTAATGTTACTGCTGGTGTGAGATCAGGATTTTGTCTAGTGGCAGTTTTGACTCATCCTAAAAAAAGCCCAGAAGGATAATATGCCTGCTGGAAAGAACATGTACCATGCAGGTCACAAAACTGAGGGCCTCATGCCCTTTGCGCCACCAAAGCGTAATTTTGTTTTACGCAGCAGTGGTGCTAGCAGTGCACTACACTGCTCCATATTTACAAACTGACGCATTAGCCCCAGTGCATCAGTTTGTAAAGCCCTGTGTCACATTACACCTGTGCCAGGCATAAAATTGATACAGGGCTTTTTCCTATGGGAGACTCCTCGCATTGCTGGAGTTGCATCAGTTTAACAACACTACTCCAGCAATGTGTGAGTTTAGTATCAACAGATGCGTCAGAACTTCAGACGCATCTGTGAAAATGTGCGTCATGGCGCACTGTATTGTAAATACAGCTCATCCGTGGTGTCATTAGGGGATATGTGGGAAGCTCAAGAAATCTGATGCTTGATGGTGATGTGTCAGATTCTTGTAAATGAGGCCCTGAGTGTGAGTGAACTGAGTACTTCTTTAAAAAAAAAAATGTATGTCAGAGAGGGACTATCGAGAAATGAGGGGCACTGTTGGAGAGCACAATAAGAGAATTTATTGAGAAGGAGGTCATGGGTGGTGGGGAAGTCTGTCGCACTGGGCACCATCAGTGCTAATGCTGTCCCTGCTTAGCGTTCTGCCCCAAACCATACTTCAAGGGGTAAGCCTTGACTGTTAATAACGCCTATCACCTGAAAGTAGATGCCTTAAATGTGGTTTGTGACATTCTGTGACCTCACAGAATCTGGTTCCAGAGTCTCTGAGAAAAACTGGCACTTTCTGTTTGCCCCAGAGTGCCATCAAACCTGTAGAACTGACAGGACACTGTTGCCAGGTAGGGAAGGCTACAAATCCCAGACTTTAGAGTACAATCAATAGGCAATGCTTTGAGGAAGCCGCATTGGTGCAGTGGTCACTGAACACTTCTGGTCGACCTAGAGAGTCAGGCTGGTCAAGTATGCAGTATTACTTATAGCAGCCTTCGGCCCTCATTTTGCCCATGACAGATGGGCTGCGAATAGGTATATCTGGAATATCGGTACTTCTAGGATGTGGAAATACTGGGACATAATGAGTTTTTAACTCTTAAATGGGGAATAACAGTAGCAATTCTCCAACACATCTGATGTTTTCCAATTGACAGGGAATGCTTTCACCAGCTTACTTTGTTGGCTTTTAGCAGATGAAATGTCTGAGTGAAAAAAAAGGGAGTGACACTTGTAATTTTTAGTTGGCTGGTACCCTCTGTTACCAACCTAACTGGGAGGAACAAGCTTAGGAGAATGATGGCATGAGTGCTGATCATCCTAAGCAACTAGAAGCCTGTGAATCCCCTACACTGCGGTTGAGCCTCTGCTGATGTGAATCACTTTATGAGGAAATTGCTGGACAATTTTAGTGTGTTACTTTTGTAGTGGATGGCAAATTATGGAGTCTGGACTGGTGGGGTAGTGCCTCTCAAAGCAGGGTACAGGTGTCTGTCTATACTGCTGTAGTGACCAGCATTTGGCTCCTTCAAGGGCTAGAAGCACATGGCTCGAGATCCTGGCTAAGGAATGGAACTAGGAAACAGAGCTGGAGGTTGTATAGCATGATATCGAGAACACAAATATCACAATGACTCAAATATCGCCAAACAAATAGTGAGAAACAAAATATAGTGTTTACATACTTTGTATGAAAGCTACAAAAAAATCAAGATAAAATTACCATACCCTGAGGACGCAGGGGACATGTTTCTGAGTCCTGTAATGGTTGCCACAACATATTGTTCATGCGTGGCCAACCAATCAGGATTGACTAGTCCCCCTTCAACTGGCCAATCAGAGCATATCTGGACATCAGTGGTCCAAATATACCTAACATTTGATCCCCTTCAGAGCCAACACAAGCCCATCTTTTAAAGCTATTTTTTTGAAAATGGCTCAACAGGTTTACACCATAGAGAAACACTGGTGTTGAACATAATTGTGGATGCCCAAGATACCCACAAACGAGCCCCAGCTCATTTAGCTGAGAGTCTCACAACTCAGCCCACTCTGCAAAATATCTATATATAGATATATAGATATATCACAGTCTAGCTTAGCATGGATGGCACTGTGCCAATCCTATGCTTAAAAACATTGCAGAAAAACAGACATTTGAGATAAGCAAATCTAGAGTGTTGATGGTGTTGCAGGGTGCTTTTTACTGAAGCTGCTCTCCAATTAACCTTAGGAACTACCCAGAGTTCTCTCTTCTGTTTTGCATAATTTATGCATCACTCTACCCCTGAAAGGGTTTTGTTTTGACTTATACTGCATGCTCCCTTGTGACTGGACAAAGCTAAACCTCCCTGAAGAGATGTAATGACATTGAAACATGTGTCAGGGCTTGCTTCATTCCAGATTAACTTGAATGGTATTTTACCAGTCCAAAATTGTAATACTGTGCCTGGTGTGGTGAAAGGCTTTTGTCATTTTACAGCTCGGCAAGGATGGCATTGGGCCAATCCTATGCTTAAATATTTTGCTGTACAAATGTCAAAAAACGTTGTTGCTTTCTAGCTTGGCATGGATTCACACTGTGCCAATCCTATGCTTAAAAACATTGCTAAAAAACAGACGTCTAAGGTGAGCAAATCTAGTGTGTGGCTGGTGTTGCAGGGTGCTTCATACTGGAGCTGCTCTCCACCTTGGAACTTGGGAACTACCCTGAGTTCTGTCTTCTGTTTTACATAGATAGATAGATAGATAGATAGATAGATAGATAGATAGATAGATAGATAGATAGATAGATAGATAGATAGATAGATAGATAGATAGATAGATGTGGGCGAATGCATGTAAATAGTGAAGCAAGGGTGGGGAGAGGAGGTGGGATATAGACTCAAGAAAAACTCAGTGAAGTGGGTCTCAAGTACTGACAAATTCTGGACTTATTGTGAATTAACAGACTCCCTTGATCACATGCTGATCCACTGTAAAATGCGGAGACCCTCCTGGACAGAAATAGATAATACCATCAATAAAATATTCCAAATAAATATCTACCTAAATTATATCAATATAGTTTTAAGCTCATAGATCATTACAGCCACATGAAATGTAATGCCATGACTGCTACTTCTTAGATATTCTCTTAACTATTGGATAGAAAATATATTATATAAATGAAAATCCTAGAAGAATTTGACCTACCGCACATGGTGGGTATGAGTATGTTTTACCAGACGCACTGACAACCTCTGTATTCAACAAGAACTGTAACTAGTTCCACTGTAATTACGCTTAAGGAGAGGGCCAAATTATGTGGCATCATCACGTAAATTATGCAGAAAGAAAAGACAAATTATGCAGCATAATGTGCCACATTTTGTAACAGTATTACTTAAGTATCTCATCATTTTAAACTTGCTAACACTGTCTTGGCATTGGCTGCACCTCAGCTGTTGGAGCTAGAATTTTTTTTTGTTAAAATCTGCAGATTATGTGGCAGATGACAGATTATATTGCAAGTGCAGCAAATTTAAAATTATGAAAAACTCACCGCACAATCATATGATTCCAGTGGCCCTGACTGTAACCGCTCAAACCTCATGTTAGTTATGGACCAAATTAGATATATACATGCAGAAATCGAACCTCCAGGAACAAACATAACTTAGCCATAGCACCTCAATTCACTGTATACACCACCAACCCCTTTGTGCCCATACTATGACACGCATGCCCAAGCATCTCTAGACTCCAATCTGGCTATATCCTCTCACACCAGATTACCTTCATCTTAATCAATAACCCCTCTTAATATAATTATTAATCAATGCTCACACTCATATCCTGTCTCTCCTCTCCCTGTACTCTTGTTTCTCTCCCTCTGCACTTGCAACTAGCTGTGCCCCTAACCACTCAGATATAACTATTCCTATATGATTATTTCCTTACCTGCCCACAAAGGCCATGTGTGTTTTACCAAGGCTCTTTTCTTAGAACATTTCCTTAAAATCAGTTTGAAAACACAAATATGATCCCCTCACAACAGCAATAGAAGAATATGCTTCTTTTAATCAGAATTGTTTTAAAGAAGTTATGCTAGTGGGCAGAACAAACACATGAATAGTGAGAAAAGCCATTGAATATGGATCAGGGAACTCAGATAGACAAGAAAGCCATCCAGTCAGAAGCAAGAGGTTTACCCTGAGACTACTCTGTAAATTGTGCTGTAAAAAAACAGGCTTTCAACAATGTACAGCTAAAGCAGTCTCAAGGCCTTACCTAAAAAAATACTATGCAAGGAAAGAAATAGGACTGTTGCTGATGAGAATCCCAGGAAATGAGTGCTGTCCCCTACTATTTGAAAAATATAGACAGAAAGGAAAAAGCTAAAAAAGCCCTATTGGTACGGAAAAGTCTTCTGCATGGTGAAAGGCATTTGCCCCTGCCCCGAGTGCCCAACTGTACTGTTGTCTGGATCCCTAATGTTGCTTTCTGTTGTCATGGGTAAACAATGATTATGCGTGTGCACCATGAAATAGGCCTGTCTCATGGATTACAGTCTTGTTGGACCAGGAGAGGCACCCAAAGACCTACCCTCATAGTAATGAAAAGCTACTGGCATTACTATGAGTTAAGTAGCATGAGTACGGTGGTAGCAGCATATTATGTAGTTATCAGTAGGAGTGAACAGGTCCTTCTTAACCTGTGTCACCGGAGTAAGGCCTACAGGCCCACTCACCTTTTTAAATGTTCCGCTACTGTGAGCGTAACTCACCCTTGGCCTACGTCAGTTACATGTAAAGTGCTGCATAGTGCAGGAATGGTAATTCTGTGCTGGATGTATGTGTGTCTGGAAAGTGTACAGTACAGGGATAGAGCATTGCTGTGTAGTACATGCATGGTGAGTGTGTGTTCTGGGTGGATATATCCCTGCAAGGGATACATTGCATGGGAGATATAGTTCTGTGCAGAGCATGCACAGTAAAAGCATGTGCTGGGTTTATGTATACTCGTGACAATTATAATAAAAGGTGAAGTACTGTCCAGTGCACAGAATGAATATGCCTGGTGAAGACATGAGTAGTACAGGAATCCCCCAGACATATTTGTTTATAGCTGCATTCCTGTGAGCTAGGTAGGACTCATTGGAGGAACTTTAACTACAGGAACTCTTCCTGAAGACCTGAAAAAGACATACATACATATGACCTAGACCCGCATTACCCCCAAAAACTACAGACCAATTACAAATGGACCTTTCCTGGGCAAACTGATAGAAAGAGCAGCTTCGCCAGATTTCAGAATTCATTGAAGACAACTTCATACTTTCAGACTACCAAACTGGATTCTGCCCAGGAAGAGGCACTGAATTGGCACTCATAGCAATCTGGGATGATCTTAAAAACACAGTCGAACGCGACTTGCTGCACTACTTCTTTCGGACATCTCAGCTGCCTTTGATACTGTTGACCATGACACCCTAATTCAAAGACTCCACAAAGCCGGCATAGAAGGGACTGCTCTCAACAGGATGACATCCTACCTTCAAAACAGAACTAATATTATCTATTCTCCCCCCTTCTCATCCAAACCCTATCTCACAAAAGCAGGGGTCCCCCAAGGATCAATCATCTCACCTATGCTTTTCAACATCTAAAAGGTGTCATTACCAGAATTGTTCAATGATTTTCAACTCACATGCTACAATTGTGCAGATGACACACAAAGGCTACTTAAATTGGAATGCCCCAAAGACATTCAAAACTTACAAATCTTCAGTTGCCTCAGAGCCGTTGATCAGTGGATGACTTGGAGCCATCTCAAACTGAATGCTTCCAAAACGGAAATACTCACATGTGGCGACTGGAAAAATTATGACCCACTGTGCACCTGGCCTGACGATCATAGACCACCTCCTCAAGTATCCAAGGAAGATAAAAACCTTGGAATTACCATGGACTCCAAGTTAACAACGAATGTCCAAATATACAAATTAGCATGATCAAGCTTCATCACCTTGAGGACTCTGCGACACATCTTCTCCACCTTGGATTTCCACACAAGGGGCAGGCTACTTTCTCTCTTGTACTATTTAACTGGATTATGCCCATGGCCTCTACCATGGATCATCTCTATCTATTATGAAAAACTACAATGTATTCAGAACTCAGCTGGCAGGCTACTATTACATGTAAAACCACAGACCCTGCCTTGAGAGCACTAGACTGGTTACCGGTTGCCAGAAGATCCACCTTGAAGCTGCTTTGTATCACCCACAAAGCTATACATGGAATAGGACCGCTTTTCATCAGAAACAAAATAACCAAATACATTCTAAAAAAGAAACCTCTGTCCAAGATTGGCACCCCTCCTTAAAAAAACACTATACAAGAAATAGATAATAGGTGGTACATCCTTCTCTGTTCAAGCATCCAAACTATGGAATTCATTACCCCCAAATATAAGATCCACGGATACCTATCTTGTCTTCAGAAGACTACCCAAGAGATGGCTCTTTCTTTCATAACCAGCATATTCAAATAGCAATGGACTGCATATGCCTTTGTTGATAACTATTTATAATCTGATTATGTGTATATTCTAGATATGTATAGTTCTGTAAGACATTTGTATAGTTATTATTTCATCATAATAAATATTTAAGCCTGTTTAACAATTGTATATTTACTCACAGTTAAATATATATATGTGTGTATATGCATGTGTATGTATATATATATATATATTTACTTATATATATATGTGTGTGTGTGTGTGTATGTTTAACATGTTCATAGGTCATTGCATAGCTCCTAGATAAGTTGTTATATTAAATACTTATGAATCCCTTCTTTCTTTCACAATGACAAATGTTATCTTAACTATTTAACAGCCAGCATTTCACTATTTAAAAATTGAGGAAAGATAAATTAATGTTATAAAAGTACACCTATTAATTAACATCAAATACTACAAATCTTGAAAGTATGTGTTTATACAATACAACTTTACTTCTCATATTATTTTACCATTTACTATACCCCTTGCACATATATTCCCTTACTATGTATGTACATATATTTCTATTTATTACTCTGGTCCTACTATACTAGAGAGAAAAATAAATACAAATGCAATTAAATGTATAAATGAAATGAAAATATAAACAATTACATTAAAAAAATAAATGAATACAAATAATATAAATGTTACTCTCTCATAAGCTTTACTCTGTCTCCTCATCACCCTATGGCTCTATCAATCTATCCTCCGTCCCCTCTCTGGCTGATCCCAAACCCATTCTACTACTTTGATCTCCAAAATAACCCTGCCTAAGCTCTTCCCTCCTCTACCACACCTAGCTCACCCCAAACCTATTTACTAATATGATCTTCCAAACAAGCCTACTAAATTCTCCATCATTTATCTCACCTTTGACTAATCCAAAACCCTGTCTGCTACTATGATCTCCCTAACCCCTTTTCACAGACTCTTCCCTTCTCCATCTCTCCTTTACTCATCCCAAACCTCATCCTATTACTATAAAATACCAATTAACACTTCTGGATTCTTCCTTCCTCTATTCCTCCATTACTCTAGTCAATCTAACTAACAAACTTATATACCCTCTACTCAAATTAATTCATACTAATACTAATACTATACTCATGTTTCCCTATACTAATCCACCACTAATACCTCTTGGGTTCTGGAGTAGCGTGCTACTCACCGAAAAGCACTTCAAAGCCTCGTCAGGGGTAGTAAGCACTATATAAATACAATTACAATTAAGCAGCCAGTCAGGCAGTGCGAGAAGAAGCTCTGCAAGACTTCAGCCTATGACCAGGACTGTTGACCAAGGCCTGCTACTTTCCCAGCTCGGTGGACGGACATCACCCAGGGAAACCGTGACCAATGACCAATGACCCTGGAGCCTGGAGCAGCGCCTGTCTACTTGCCAAGATCTCTGTGCCCTGTGATGAAAAGGGGAGCTTTGGAGGGAGTGAGGTTCAGTGGGGAGTCCTGACGAGATGACTGAGGAGATGGCTGAGCAATAAATGGGTTGTTGCCCTGAGCAGGATTGAATTGGTGATCTGCGTATGCCAGGAGAGGGTCATCGTGGACTGAGCCTTACAACGAGGTCAATGCGGGAAGCACAAAGCCAGAGGGAGCCACCATAGAAGTGACTAAGCTGACATAGAGCTGAGACTTCTGTGCATCAAAGCTGTGACCATTATGCCAAATGGGGTTGCCGTGGTATAGGTGACTGCACCAGAGAGTTCAACACCTCGTCAGCAGGTTCTGTGGCATCCCCATATGCTAGTATGGGCTGCCTGTTCAGAACTTTGCAAAGTTCTGGCTGTTGTCTGGAAAAAACCTAAGGCTGCAACCTGCGACACGGTTGGGAGCACAAAGATTAACCTCCTCCAGGATCTGGTAAGGTGCATGAAGATCAACCCCTTCCACCAGAGTTAGCACACTAACGGACGTCTGGAGCATCTCCAGTCACTGTTGAGGATGGTCATCCTGCTTAGGATAGAGCCTGCACCTGCAGGTACTGCTGAACATCCCGTCTGCAGACCAACTCAACCAATTAGAACTGCAACATTGTGAGTGCCAGTGTTCGGGCACCTGACCATACGCTGAATCCTTCCATGCTGCTGGGGCAGGTCAGATTTGATTCAGGCCTGTTGGGCCCTGGTGGACTTGCTGTTAAATGTGCTTTAGCACCATAGACACTTTTGACTACTATTTCCTAAAGAATCAGAGTAGACTCTTGAGTAAGGCCTACTTGGATACATTTCCTGGATACGGCTACCAGTGAATAGGGGAATTCCCTGAACCTACTACAAGGTAGAGGATGGAACAGAGACTTGCCAATTAAACACTAGAGTCCCAACCTCAAGGGGACTGTGTTATTGCTTTAGAATGTCGTGATACTTATTTGAATATGAAGACAGAAATAAAATACTTATTTTTAACATATAAATAAGTCTTTTTCTGGACATTGATTTGCTGACATTAGTGAGTACTCTTTCGTTTATGAGGCATGTTCAGTAACCTGTATCTACACATCCCCCCCTAAAGAAGCATTTGAATTCTTGTCCACAGCGACCACTGAGGGTCAAGTGTAGAAGAGGTACTTGGACCAGTTGCTCGTAATTCATAGCATGTCAGGCCCAGGGACATCTGGAGTAAAAGGTCTCAACCACCACAGTTGGGCCAAGTAGCCCTAAGTGTCCATTGGCCCTCTGAAAGGGGACAAGCTCTGTAACACCTTTCTTTAAGTAAGGGAGCTATTATCAGCAGAAGGTATTTGTGGTGGTTTGAAAGCTCTGTTATTAGTTTTTACTGTGTTTCATGTGGGCTCAATTCTAGACTGACCCTCTACTCTCTTGGGGGAAGCCTTACAGTTCTGCTTCTGCTCGCTCCCAGTGTGAAGCAAGCTGTTATTATTTGATGAATTGGTGCATGTGAATTAATAGAAAAACAAAAAATGAGAAACCACATTGGAGGAAACCAAATCATGGAAAATCAGTTTTAAGGAAAGGAAATGTTAAGGAAATCCAAACAATTTGAAAAGTAAAGGAAACATTTTAAAGGAAAGATAGTTTTAAGGAAAAAATCCAAATTTACATTACACTTGGGTGGAGTTTAGGGGTAGAGAGGGTTTGTTGAGTTCAGGAATAGGTGATGTTAAGGGGTGATGAGGGTCGTTTTAGGAGTCAGGGGTGGTGGAGTTCAGGAGTACAAAAGGCTTTTCATGGTTCAGAGATGGATGGAATTGTGGTGAAGGGTTTTTAGAGATCAGGAATGGATGGGATTTAGGGGTAATGAGGGGTTTTAAGGTTCTCAAGTGAGGGGGTTTAGGGGTGTTGCGGGGGTATTTAGGGTTCATGAATGGGAAGAGTTTAGGTCTGGTTAGAGCTTTAAGGTTCAGAGATGGGTAGAGTTTAAGGGTCCTCGATGGTTTTTAGGATTGCAGAATGAGTGAAGTTGAGGTTGGTGAGGGGTTTTAAGGGTTCAGGGTGGGTGGAATCTATATGTAGAAAAGGTTTTTAGGATTCAGGGATGAGTAGAGCTTAGGGGTGATGAGGGGCTGTAAGGTTCATGGATGAGTGTGTTTAGACTTGAGATGGGGTTTTACAGTTCAGTAATGACTGGCATTCAAGGGTACTAAGTGGCCTTAGGGTTCAGGGATGGGTTGAGTTTGGAATTGGTGAGAGTGTTTTGGAGTTTTGGGGTGGGTGGATTGAAGGGGTCAATGACTGGTGTAGTTTAGGCATGGTGAGGGACTTCTTGGGGATAGGGGTGGATGGTGCTTAGGGATGGTGTGGTGGGGTCAGGGATGGATGGTGATTATGGGTGGTGAGGGGTCAGTAAAGAAAAAGCATCCAGAGTAATTGTTTGACAACATAAAATAAATGTCTAAAGTGATGTACCCTGAGGTAAAGCACTGAAATAAATAGCTCTGATAAAACATATTCCTGAAAGTAGTGCAACTGTTGCCTTTACACTAACAAAAGCATGTAAAAGACAAAATAAAAAAAAAAACAGACAGTCTATGAATTTGTTTCTATGAAATGGTAAATGTCATTCATCCCGCAAATTTCCGTTAAACAGTTTAAGTGAAATGGTTTCACAGTAATATTAAGCCATGAAATTGTTTTTCTGTGAAATCACATCCAACCTCCTAGTCACTGAAAAGAAAACTTTAGCAACCCAACACTAGAACATCTAAATCTAAAAGTGGCGCTAATGCATTCTCACATATGGGGCCTATTAAGTCATTAATTATGATTTACATGGTACTTGGGTGGATTTACCGCATAGTAAATTTGTATGTGGATTACTGTTACCATGAAGTAACAGAGTCCAGTACAGTGCAATTAGGGGTTAAATCTCATGGAAATGAGAATTACTGTGTGGGGAAAGGATTTCCAGATATAAAAGTACACGCAATTCCCAATTTTGTATGCTTTAACACATACATTTACCACCTCCTCTGAGCAAGTGATAAATGTATGAGTCGGGCTTCGTGGAGGACGGATGGGGCTCTATGGGAGGGGAAACATTTGTGTTAGCATTAACCGGCAGAAGACATCCAGGTGGTGCGTGTACTCGCAGAAAAGTGAGGCGTGGAAATGCCTAACCAGTAATAATCAGGCATTACAAAATTAAGGCACAGAAGCGCTCATTACTTGTTTTCCATCTGACTCGTAATATGACCCCAAGAGGGAGTCTTTGTAAAAATGGGGGAATTCATTTTCCTCTTTTATGGGGGAAAGGACCTTTTAGGCTGGATAAATCTAAAATATCATGAATCGTTTTCAGCTAAAATTGAAAGTTGCCGGTGGTAGTGAGGATAACTGACATTCTAATTATCTCCACAAAGTCTAGATTATACAGGAGAGGTACCGGGTCATATGTTTAAATTATGCACAATTAAGCAAAGGACACGTTTTGAACTACACATTTAAATGACATTGGTTGACATGTTTTAGAAACTGACACCGACATTTAATCTAAATGTGCTAATTCATAACCCTCACCCAAAAATGCTTCCTTTACTTTCTGATAGAAAGTAAGATATACAACCTTTAACTTTCCTTCCTATTTGCACTGTAGTAGTATACAGATAATAAAAAATGAAAAAGAATAGCCATCGCAAGCAAGGTGAGGCTTAATGGCTTTGTAACTGCTTGTTCAAAGTTTGGACACAGTCCACACAGTGAGCAACAGGCTAAAATGATGAGATTGGAAGAGTTTTGATTGGTAAAATTTAGGGCCATATTTATACTTTTTGACGCACAACTGCGCCAACGCAGTTGTGCGTCAAAAATTTTAACGCCGGCTAACGTCATTCCAAAGCGCCATGCGGGTGCCTTATTTATGGAATGACGTTAGCCGGCGCAGCTGACTGGTGTGCGTCAAAAAAAATGACCCACACAGGCTGCGCCGGCGTATAGGAAAATGGAGCTTGGGCGTCAAAAAATGGGGCAAGTCAAGTCTGAGGCAAAATATTGGCCTCAACCCGATTTGCGGCATTTTTTTATTTACTCCCAACCCCCATTGAAATGACTCCTGTCTTAGCACAGACAGGAGTCATGCCCCCTTGCCCAATGGCCATGCCCAGGGGACTCATGTCCTGGGCATGGTCATTGGGCATAGTGGCATGTAGGGGGGCACAAATCAGGCCACCCTATGCCACAAACAAATAAATAAAAAAATACTTACCTGAACTTACCTTAAGTTCCCTGGGATGGGTCCCTCCATCCTTGGGCGTCCTCCTGGGGTGGGCAAGGGTGGCAGGGGTATTCCTGGGGGCATGGGAGGGCACCTCTGGGCTCCTTCCGAGCCCACAGGTCCCTTAACGCCTGCCCTGACCAGGCGTTAAAAAATGGCGCAAAAGCGGCTGGACGTCATTTTTTTTGACCCGCCCACTCCTGTGCGTCATTTTTGCACGGGAGTTTAAATAAGGCGCACATGCCTTGGAGTCATTTTTTAGACGGGAACGCCTACCTTGCATATCATTAACGCAAGGTAGGTGTCCACGCTAAAAAATGACGCAAACTCCAAGATCTTTGGTGCTAGACGGGTCTAACGCCAAAGTATAAATATGGAGTTACCTTTGCGTCGGATTTGCGTAAAAAAAAAACGACGCAATTCCGGCGCAAACAGAGTATAAATATGCCCCTTAGTATTTATCTAATTCATTACAAGGAACATAAATTTGTGTAGAAGTGTAAGCGTTTGTCTTTTCTTCTCTCTCCTTCTTCTAGGCTATGCATATTTAAGTTGTTAATTCTCCCTTTATGTTTCAGATCCACCTCTATTGACTTTTTGCTCACTTTCCTCTGTCCTGTTTTTGTCTTTTTCCCATTTCATGTGTGCTTGCTAGAATTTGATGCCACACTATAAGACCCCATCTAATCGTTACACAGTGTAGTACCACTTCCTTTTGCCCAATATACCCTTGGGTTGTTACCCATTTAAATACTTCCTAACAAAGCTATTTGTACAGTCACTTAGGCCCAGATTTGCAAGAATCTGGTGCATCAATACTTATGCACCAGATTTCTTGCACCTCCCCAACCCCCGCAACCCCCACACCACCTAACGAGATCATGGGTGCGCCTTATTTACAATACGGTGCACCATGGCACACATTATGTCAATAACATGAACATTTTTGATGCTATTGTGGCGCTTTGCTGAACTAGTGTCAAAAATGTTGACGCTATTGCTGCAAAGTGCAAGGAGGCCAATTGACTTCAATGGGTGCATCCTTTTAACTACTGCTTTGAGCAGACGTTAAAAATGGCGCCAAAAATAACGCATTGAAAACTTGTAGATTTCACTGCACCATTTATGCGGGCCTCCTAAAACCGAAACGCCTCCCTTGCATACACTATGCCTTACTCAGGCATAATGGGGAGTAAGGGGTCGCAAAGTGGCGCAATGCATGCATTGCGGCACTTTGCAAATATGACATGCAATTTTTGTCTCGTTGAGCCACATTAGCGTAAAACAATTACTCTAATGTGGTGCAAGGAGGCGATAGGGCCTTGTAAATCTGGCCCTAGATGTGTCATACTGTTACCCTGAACCAAATAATACTTTCCCAGAACCAGAAGCTTTAAACATCATCGAATCAACCCTGGTCTCATCTGGCAGATGCTTATTAAAAGATATTTGAGTTTAGTTATTTCTGTTGTACCTTGGAGGGCTGCACTTAGTGTTTGAAATTTAATACCTTGCAATAATTATCTTGAAAATGTCTCTGGGGAGCGGTATGGATGGCATCCTACAAATGACCAGCTGTCATCTTCTCGCCTTCTGCAGCTTTGTAAAGGATGTTTTGCAAAAATACCCCTTACTTCCCTCCACTCCATGAAAACTGTATATAGGGAATTCATCCCCATATCCACAGCATTACTGAACACATTGTTCACTTTCACACACCGGATCAACCGCCCACCAAGGTGCTATGCAACTATGGATCTTACAAAGAGTTCGGCGGACTGAGTGTTCCATCACAAATATGGTGGATGTCCCATGGACATATAACAACTGCAATTTAATCTATGACATTTGTAATATGGTGGATTGGATCGTCACCATGTTTTGAAGGATCTGCCTAACTCTGAATAAGGCTCTAAGTGCCAGATTTATGCTGGACTTGCGCCGTTCCAGTGACACATTAGCCTCATTTTTTTATGCTAATATGGTTTTGGAAGGGGAAAAATGCTGCGTCATATTAACAAAGTAGCTCAATGCTTGCATTGCGCCACTTTGTAACCTTGGCGCCAGGCTTAATGTATGCAGGGGGCATTCCGGTGCTGGGGGGGGCAGTAAAAATGGCGCAAAGAAATCTATGCGATTCCTTTGCAACATTTTTATTGCCATGTTTTTACCGCCTGCTAAGTACAAGCGTTAAAACGAGGCTCCTATTTATTACAATGGGCCTCTGGGTGCTTTGCAGGATTAGCTTCATAATTTTTTACACTAATCCTGAAAAGTGCCGGACTAGCGTCAAAAATTATGACGCTACCCACCCTAACTACCGCCACGGTGTGCCGTATTTTAATATACGTTAGGGGGCGCTAAGGGGCGCTAGAAAAGTTGTGATGCACTATGTGCAGCGCCACTTTTCATAAATCTGCCCTTAAATCTGTATAGCCACCTGTAGCGTGAAACGCAAAAGTAAATTTATTATTTGCATTTAGGATGATATTATCCCAAAAGCGTTCCATATATTTTCTTGGCTATGAGCATCTCTCAGCTCTCCCTTGCACCACAGCATAACAAATTACTTGAATGAGGGAAATTTCTGGGATTCTGCTCTAGATGCCTCATGGATCAGACTCTGCCTGAAATGCCCTTCCCACCAACCAGCCCACATGCAGGTTTTTGCTGCCAGTCAGGGAGACCCTAGTCTAAAAGTTGGATAAAGTCTTCTGATACCCAAATGAAATTGGAAAAAAGGACCAACAAACCGTAGCTCAAAGACAAAATGTTTTCGAGGAAGAAGACCTCAGTCAATATTATGTACTCTATTTTGGCCTTTGGTAATCAGCTTTATTTCTGCTTAGTGAAGTCACGAGCACGCACTCTAGAAGAGGCAGGGGATCCAATTAATCATTTAAGTGAATAGAATAGAATAGAATCTCACTGAAGAATGCAGGTTGCTCCATGTGCTTTGCCTACTTTTAACTTCCAGCTTTAATTTCAGTACTGTATATGTGAAAATGACTGACAATTCTGTCCCTGTTTTATTTCTTTGCTTAATCATGGTGAAAATCACAAATGGAAGTGTTTTCTTCTTTAAAGAGTTGCTCTTCATGGGTTGTTTTACATCGCCCAATATACTCTATGCCCAGTCAGAACAGAGAGAGAATTGACTGGATGAATACAAATTCCAAGTGTAACCAGTAAACACCATTAAGCAACAATAAAAGGCCTTTGATACAATTGGAATCAGTCAGAGACTTTTCCATTGCTTTGCAGAAGGTGTTCAAAACCCATGAAACTGCAAGTAGATTCAGTAGAAAGCCTTTGTATCTGGTTAGATGCAATTTCCACCAGTAAAAGATATTGCTTTAGCATATAACCAAGTATTTTAAAGAGGATACTAGTGAATTAAAACCTGTAAAAGAGCGTTTTGTTGCACTCAAAATCTGTTGTCAGTTTTACTTACTTTTGATGCTACACAGTGCAAAGCTGCTGCACTGGGTTGTATCAAAGGTAGAGGACAGAAAGTACCACATCTACTAATATATGATTGACACTGAGGCCCAGCCATTCCACAGCGCCAGCCGGGTGCCATGTTAAAGGAATGGTGCAAGCCAGTGCTAAACTTGGGTTAGCGCCTTAAAAAAAGATGCTAGCCGGGTGGTGGTGGCGTTAGGGAAGAAGGGGGTTGTACGTCAAAACATTACGCTAGCCTGGCTAGAGGCACACAAAAAAATGCCTCTAACCAGACTAGCGCCATTTCCTGGCACACAACCACTAAAAACATGACTCCTGTCTTAGGGAAGACAGGAGTCAAGCCCACCACCCCAATGGCCAGCAGAGGGGATAAGTGTCCCCTGGACATGGTCATTGCACCCTGGGCCATGCAGGAGGCCCCAAGCTAGGACCCCCAATCGCAAAAAAAAGAAAAAGAAAAAAAATGCTTACCTGGGATGGGGTCCCCATCCTCCTGTGTCCCTCTGGTGGGGTGAGGGTGTTCCTGGGGCTTCGGGAGGGCACCTGTGGACCCATTCCATGGTGTTTAATCATGGAAATGGGTCCACAGGTCTCATAACGCCTGGTCTGACCCAGGCATTAAATAATGGTGCAAAGCAAGCTTTGCACCATTATTTACCCCTCCTCCCACTTGTGCGTCATTTTAGCATGGGGGATAACTATGGGGCTATGAGGATAGCACTATTTTTTAGATGGGAACTCCGAACTAGCATCTCATTGACGCAAGGTAGGTGCACGCATCCAAAAAATGGTGCAAACTCCTATATTTTGACGTTAGACGTGTCTAACGTCAAAATATAAATATGGAGTTAGGTTTGTGCCGAATTTGCATTAAAAAATACACAAATTCTGTACAAACAGAGTATAAATATGCCCCTGAGTCTCTCTCTCTCCTTGCACTGATGCACTGTAGGCAGCCTTGCGCCACATGCACCACAGAGCAAGCGATAGATTTAACCTGCCTTTACAAAGTACTATGCTTGGGCGTAGTTTACAATTTTCCAAATTAGTGTGTGTGCTGTACATAAAAACATATAAGCAGAGTTGGAAATCTACAATTTTTAGTAGATAGGGCTATGTGACAAAAAACATGAGTGTTTGCATGAGAATGCCCATGTACCCCTCAAGGGACACGGCCTTCCTGCAAAGTAGCATTAAGAAGTGCAAAGCACAAATTTTTGTTAAGGGCTACCTTTTAGGTCCATGTTTATACTTATTTAGCACCGCATTTGTGCAGCTTTTTTACGCAAAAGCAGCGCAAACTTACAAAATAGAAATGTTATTTTGTACGTTTGCGCCACTTTTATGGTAAAAAATGACGCAAAGGCGGCACTAAAAAAGTATAAATATGGGCCTCAGTGCAAATCAAGATTTGCGTTGGATTGTAAACAGTTTATGGAGACTTTTGTGCTGGTTTGCATCAGTTTTTTGTGTTTTACACCAGTGCAAAACCTTTATAATTTAGGCACATGTTGCCTTTGCGTCCATAACTAAATCCCCCAGTGATAAAAAATATTGGTCATATGCAGTTGTGAAGGAGATTTCTGCCCAAATATTTAGCCTGTTAAGCAGCCGCGCACTTGTTGAGCCAACCACTTGCTGGTACAGTATGTTCTGTGCGCCCTCAGTAACCTCACTGCAGAAATATTTGTCTCCCCAGCTAGGCGTGTGCTGCAAAGAGGCTCTCTGGATCAGCTGAACAGATGTTCACTTTGAACACTTCCACAGCGGAGTGGTATGGAGAGAAGCAGGAGGTTGCTCCCAGTGCCTCGTTTTTTGAAAGAATAATTGGCAGTGCCCAAAGTTTTTCTCACAAGCCGCAGCCTGCGCTGGCAAATGTTGGTTTTGCCGAGCAGGGCAGCTTTAGTGCTGGTGGCACCTGGCATAACAATCTTTTTTGGCACCATCCCCGAATTACCTTTCCCTTGGATTTCCACACTATTACCCCTCAAAAGTGCCCCTCATTTCTCCATAGATGCTACTTTATGGTGAGTCAAAACTGACGCTAGACCAAACTCTCATTTCTCTCTGTAACACAAACATTAATCACAAGAGTTATCTTGACATTTTTATTGTTGCCGGAAACCTGGATGCTAAAAGGTCTCCACAGCAACTGTTTTTAAATCATGTGATTGCTAAACACAGCACCTTCCCCAAGTTCAGTGCCCCGCCCTTCAGGTCAGCGCCCAGTGCCGCTGCACCATCGCACTGCCCTAAAACGGGCCCTGACTGGTAGTCTTATTTCTACCTAGTTCCTCTTTTCTTCCACCTCCATAAACTCCCTATAAATTCCTCCCACTTATTTCACGAGTGGTGTTCTTTTTCATCCTTGCCTTCTCCCCTTCATCAGTGTTTTCCCCTCTTTCTTTTCTCCCTTTGTGTATTATCTCTCTTGCTCTGTTCAAAGTCTGAGAAAAAGTAAGTGCAGGTTTCCAAAAATGATTACTAATGGACCAGCCTACTACTGCAAATTAAGTATTAGTTGTTGCCTGTGCTTAATTTGAGCTGGTGGTGTCCGGTGCAGGTCACGGGCACCTATTTTATGAGGGCAGGTACTTATTTTTCTGCCTCAAGCATTGACTGCGAACAAAAGATATATGGGAAAGACGGAGAAAGAGAAAAATGAAAGAGCGTCGCAAAGCGAAAAAGAAGAAAGCTGCAAGAGTGAGTTGAAGGGGCAGGGAGTAGCTGTAAATGAATTAAAAAGGCCCGAGATGGCTTCAGGATTACGATGCCTCAGTATTCTGTGCTTGCCCATTTAAATGCAGCCGCCGCGTGTTTCATAGGAGACTTTAGGTATCGGCAAGTTTTTATTTACAAATTAAGCACTGGTTGTGGGATTAAAACCGAAAGTCTCAGATACATGTATGTCACGGTGTTCGAGGAGGCACGCGCGTTATGAGATTGTGAAACGGGACCACACTTTATAATGTGCAAATAAAAAATAATAAAACTCCCTCAGGCCCCGTGCGTTTTTCACGTGTAGTTGTAGCCTGCGTTTATCCTTGGCTATTTGACGCACACGTTTGGGAGAGCACGCGTCAGCCTTTGACATTTATTTGGTTTGTCTTCCGGTCTCCGTCATTTCTCATTATCTGTTTTACAAAGGTGGTATTTTTCGCGGCAGCCTTTTGTCACGCGTCGGTGGTCATTGGGTAGTATTTATAGGAAGCTGGGCGGCTGCCAAATATTATTTAAATGTACATTCATAGCGTCCTTCTTTATCACCGCAATATTTCACAGCAATAAATATTTTCCAGGAGTTGGGCGCCCTCCGTTTATTTAAGTGTTCAAATGCTCCACCACAAGTTGAGAAATAATTTGCATGCGCAGCAAACATATCTGAACGTTCTGCTGGCAGGAGCATTCTGTTCACGAGCTGCTATTAAAATGTCCCCTGGGCACAAGGCACTAAGGCATCATGTCCGTTCCACTCAATGCTTGCTTCCGCTTTGTGCAAATGGAAATCTTGCATTCGTCCACAGTGAATAATCTCGTGTTCCGTTAGTTCTGTTACGAGAGAGAACAACTCAAAAGAAAGGAGTGTTGTAATTGGTGAAGGTGTCAGCCGCTGCTTTAAATGGGCAGGTTCTGCCCGGTACTGAGTACCTGCACATCTTTAATTTGAAAGGGTGATTTCCAGCACTTCTCAGCACTGCTGCAACCATTTCTTAATTTGTGCTTGTTGTTTCCGGTGCGGGGCACCGGCACTTATTTTTGAGGGCTGGCACTTATTTTTCTGCCTCAAGCATGTACTTCGAGCGAAAGACACCTATGGGAAAGACAGAGGAAGAGAAAAAACGAAAAAACGTCACAATGGGAGAAAGTAGAAATCGGTAATAGTGAGCTGAAGGGGCAGTGAGTGGCTGTAAATGGATTAAAGAGGCCCGAGATGGCTTCAGGATTACGCTGCCAAAGTATTCTGTGCTCGCACACTTAGCTGCAGGAGCCACGTGTGTCAAAGGAGAGCTTTGAGCACGGCAAGTTTTTATTTACAAATTAACCACTGGCTGCAATATATTTAATGGGAGAGTACCAGCATTTCTCAGTAGCAAACAGGCACTCTGGACAGTGAGTACCAGTGCTTCTGTATTTCCCTATAAAACAATGCTTTGATTTGAATCAGAAACTCACACGGCAGATCCAGGCAGATGGAATGGGCTATTTCACTGCATCTGTGGGCATTGGAGAGACAGAAGGTCTACGGGCACGTGACCTGTGAAACACTTTAATATGACGGCTGTGCCGAGCGTTGCGATGGCCCACCCAGACTCATACACAATGGTGATACCTTTACCTGGACATTGTGTTAAGTTTCACCGACCTTGTTGCATGGGTTTGGAGAAAGCTGGTTGGAATGCAGGATCATGGAGACCAGTGATACTCAAAGTACGGCCCGGGGGCCGCATGCGGCCATCCTTACATTTACATGCGCCCCCCAGGTCAACAGCAGCACTGGGCTGCTGTTTGTTGGACTTGGCACCAGCACTAAAAATTGTTAAATAAACAGGCAAGTATTTAATTGGAGGCTAGTTGAAAAGGGAGTAACTAGGGTGTCCTGGAACTCAACTTTAGAAACACCTTCATTATTAAAGACATCATGCAGCAAAAATATAAAAGTATGATCTGTTTGAAATTAAAAAAAGTGCATTTCATTAACCTGCAGAACCGTTTCACCTTAGTACACACAATTATATCACTGCATTGAGAAGTATTTTTAGAGTGATAGTTTTCAAACATAAATTTAGAAACTTTCATCCCCCTTCCCCCTCCCCCCCCCAACACCCTGACAACAATGTGAACTGTGAACTAAGAGGCAAGCCAGTTGTTATGTAAACTCTTTGGGAGGGCTGGGTTTCTATTATACATGAACAACATATTTTATTAAATCAGACACAGAAGGTATTATGCAGGATACATCCTGAAGACGTATTTCAAGGTTCTTATATGTGATGATGAAGAAAAAGGAAAAAAGGAAGTAAAGTGAAGTCAAACATTTGCCTAGGATCACACGATTTGGTTAAGTGGAGAAGCCGGGATTTATTCCCAAGTTTCTGGTTTCACATTGCGCAATTCAGACACTAGATGTATACGCTTCACTTACCCTACAACCACTTTAACACTACCCCTCCCCAGCCCCAGCCCTCCGACTGCGGCCCTCGGTCACATCACAGACCAAACAGTGTGGCCCCTGGGAAAACGTTTGTAAGTACCCATGATGTAGACAAATTGTGATGCAATTGTGTGTTTTCTCTGGAAGTGGGAGGTGGAAAAAGCCTCAGGGAAAATAAAAGGATCATTATATCCATTTGGTAGGTTAGTAAAAGGGGTTAATTAAGAGATGGAATGGGGAAATTAGTAGCCCTGGTCGATGTGCAGGAAGACTGGTTGAGAGATGGTAGGTAGGAAATTCGGTTGAAATGATAGAGCAGAAGGATGAAGGGGGATTGGTGGAACTTAATGAAACTGGGTGGGCCTCTCAGTGCAGGCTTTCTAGGTCTCCGTTCAGGAAGCAATAGTGGAGCTGAGGAACAAATAGAGAGGGCATTGATCCACCGGCCCAGAAGTGCTGAAGGTAGTTATTATGAAAAAGTTAGTAGATGGCTGGGACGCTAGATCCAAATGGGGTGCGTTGATTAAGTTATAGGGTCGGCATATCTAATTCAATGTCTTTATGAGAACGACATTACTAGAGTGTTCTGTGAAAGAGCTGAGGATGCAAAATGTAGGATTTGTCCTGCCATAATAATTAGACCCTCTTTTTATAAACCCAAAGTGAAAGCGCACAGTCTGTCTATCAGAAGTGTTAATCTCTCTTTCACCACTTAACAAATAGCATGATTTTAGACATTTCTCCATTATCTTTCTGCCACCCATTTTCCTTAGGTAACAACAGCAACATATAATGGCTTTCTATAAATGCTTATAAAAGTATTAATTTATTGCCAGTACTATTTATCGACCCGTTATGCCCACCTGGTCGATTCTAAGTGCACCGGAGTAGAGTGGGTCATCCTCAGCCATTATTACAAAGATTACTGGTCTGAGGTTGTGGATAGTATAACTATACTGAACATTTCGCTTTTTCTAGCACTCAATAGTATGAGTATGAAAATATGACTATTTAGCTTTTTCTAAGCACTCCAAAGTGTGGCAAAATAGCTTTTACCGTGTAGACCTATTGTGAAATCTTAAAGGAAGGCACTGGTGAGTCGCTTTACTCGTAGCAGGCTCGCAAACGCTGTTTTAATCTCTAATAATTATAAGTAACACACTGTACCCGGTTTTGCTTACTGTGTAAAGTAAATGAAAGAAATACAGCAGCAGACATCACTGTCCAGGCAATGTGAAAGGAGCTGTTTCCAGAATGAAGAATGTCTTGTGGGACACTTGTTGAAGGGCTCCAAAAATAAGAGAATAGTCAATTTGTTGGGACTGCTTTTATCAAACTCTCATCTCAGGTCAGTCCAGGAACGGGTGAAGCACTTTATACATTTTCCACAAAATAGGGAAACTTGGCTGTAAACAACAGGATTCTCCCCTTCCAGTCATTCACCTTTGTTGCCTGCAATGGTCTGCCAAAAACACACACAGGTACAGAGGTATTGTCCTTGAGGAGACCAATTTAAATGAACTATTTTGACTACTATCTGCAGGTGTTTCTTTGGTAAGTGTTCATATGGCCAGGCACACCGGCTGTTCGTACAAAACTGCATTGTCTCTTTACATCCATATCTAAAATATCTTGAAAATGTTTCATTTTTCTAAGAAGGTTTGGAAGCGTACAAATTGTATTTTATACTATTTGGTGGGTGAAGGATGTCTTTCTTGTAGTATTTGATGTATGCCCATATTAACTACTCAATTGTTGTTGTATTTCTTTGGTGTATCGTCTTTACTTTAATCTGAAAAAATCTGGTCACCCAGTAGGCCAAGGTTGCCCATTTGTTTAGATGTGTAGTCAAACACCTTTGCTTGCAGGGTCAGATGGTTCAATGAATCGAGTGCCTATCAGTCAGTACTTAATATTGCACTAAATCGTGTGCAAATAATTTTGTCATTTTTTTTACAGTTTTACATTTTACATCCTCAGATTGCATTCTAAGTCAAAAAGCCTCCTCCAACTTCTATTCCTAAAACTTTGCATGAAAAAGTGACCTTGGTTTGTGCCCCCGAACTGACCTTGACTTGGCCCTCTAATTTCTTTAGTTCGAATGACCCTCTCCTCATTTTCCATCCTATGCATACATCTTCATTCTGAGTATAGTTTATTCTAAGTTACCGGCCTGTCTGTCTTTTTCTCTATTGTATCTCTGCTAATTTCCCACACTTCATTTCACAGAGCCTCTCCTTCTTTTAAGCTTTATTTCTGAAACCCAACAATACCTAGTACCCTGTAGCCTATTCTTCATTCCACTAGCCATTTGCTATAACTCACATAACTCCACCAATGATCAAACCTCGCTCCTATAAGTTTAACCTTCCACAAATAAATTGGAGTGAATGTATGGATTCCTTTGAGAGCAAACGGCTATTCTCCATACCTTAAAACAAAGGATTCACCTTTAACACTAGGTTCTGGAGTAGCCTGCTACTCACCGTAAAGCGCTTTAGTGCTTTATCAGGGGTAGTAAACAATATATAAGTGCAAGTATAATACAATACATCACAATCAATATGATCTAAATAGCATATCTTACACAAGAAATGCCACACTTCTTGAAGTATCTGAGGTCTCACGAAATACCATACTTCTTGAAGTATCTGAGGACTTGTCCTAGGACGTTTCTATCCTGCTCCCACAAACCCATAAAATCCAATTGGATATAACTACCACTACGGAATAAAAACTTCTGTTCACATGTATTTGGCGCTACCAGGAAATGAGTCACTTTATTTAGGACCCATCTTAGAGAAACCCTTCCAATACCATGTCCTTTTATTCAAGTCTGAAGATACGCAGGAGCTGCATGCTCAAGTTAAAAAGTAATATCTCTGAAGAGCTCCATTTTGATCTTCGGGTGTAAAATTCCCTGAATTTTTCAACATCCAGTTACTGATGTCATGACTTACATATGATATTTCAAGCAGCTGCCATCAGCCTTTGCTAGGACAAAGTTCTGGTCAAAAAGAAATGTGGTGCCTTTGCTGCTGATGGTGAATAAAAGGATGGTGACAAGTTTTTTATTTGGGGACCGAGGAATAAACTGACCAAGACCGAAGTGGTGGTCTTTGGGAACTCCACCCCGTGGCCTAAAGACCTCAGGCCCTTGTCCCGTTCACAAACATGAAACCTGAGAATAATTACAGGCAACAAACTGAACACAGCCACCCAAGTCAATGCAGTTGCCTCATCCTGCTTCAACACACCAAGGATGCTGAAGAAAATCTTCAAGTAGCTATCGGACAACACCAGAAAAATGATGAGCCAAGCCCTCGTCACCAGTAAACTGGAATATGGGAACGTGGGAACACTCTGTACATAGGAATAACCAACCACCTCACATTAAGACTTCAGATCTTCCAGAACACAGCAGCCAGATTAGTCCTCAACCACCCATGCAAAGCCCATATCATATCGCACCTTATGGAACTTCAGTGCCTCCCGTGATACAAGTGTGCACATTTCAAACTCCTAACCCACACCTACAAAGCACTCCACAGCACAGGCCCTACATACTTGAAAACTCTGGAACAACCTCCCTCATCACATCAGGGCCGCCTCCTCTCTTCTTGGCATTCAAAAGAAGCTGAAGACCTGGCATTTGAGTAAGCCCTCTAGGGCTGACCTCACATACTGCTACACGTGCCTGGATACCTACATGAGCGATTACAGCACTATATAAAACTGATTACATAACATAACAGATAACATGTCATAACATGGGTTTTTGATGTGTGGAAGCAGGGGGTGAGATGCAAATGGAAGAGCAAGGAAGAGAGTTGATGATGTGTTAAAAACAGTGCTTGCAGGATGTTATAAATGCTTAAAAGCACTTTAAGTGAATCACTGGTGTCAGGCGAGAGGGACGATATTTTAATGATTTTAACCCCTTCCCCGCCAAGGACGTAATGGTTACAGATGTAACCATTACGTCATGGGACTGGCTCCCCCTCGGGGGAAGCGCTAGCGCACCCCCGAGGGCCACCCCTCCACCGCCAACGGTCAGGGTTGGAAGGGGAATCGCTTCCCCTTCCGCCCTACCCCCCCTAACCACTCCTTTGACGTCAGCGCACGATTGCACGCTGACATCGTCAGAGGGTGCCAGACGCGCTGGAGGCCATTTGCTTCCAGCACATCCAGGAAGACGGAGGTAAGGTTTTCCTCTGGGCGGGGGGATTGCTAAAAAAGAGGCATCAGGGGAAAGGTAAGGATTTTCCTTTCCCTTGATGTCTCTTTCGAACAGGCAGCAGCAATGCCCACTGGACACCAGGGAATTTGTTTATGTGTGTGTGTGTGTGTGTGTACAGTGTGGGGGAGCGACCCCTTGAGCAAGGGTCGCTCCCCTTGGGGGGCCAAAATATTTATTGCTGTTTCTGCCCCCAGATCGGCCTTTTATTTTTACGCTGAGTGCAGAAGCCAGTAGAAACCAGTCTTTTTTTGTGTTGTGGGGCGGCCCCTTGGGCAAGGGTCACCCCCAAGGGGCGAAAAGCACAATTGGGCTGTTGTCGGCCTATTTTTTTAGGCCCATCTGCCCCCAAGAGGGGCAGAATCCACTTAGCGCCAGGGATCATATGTGTGTGCTTTGTATGGGGGAGGTGGCCCATTGAGCAAGGGTCGCCCCCGAAAGGGGGCAATATATTCTATGCCATTTCTGCCCCCCTTGGGGGACAGATTGGGCTACTTTGTTTAGGCGCATCTGCTCCAGAAGCCATAAAGACGCCAGGGTTTTTTTTCTTTACTTTGTTTTTTTTATTTGGGGGGGTGCCCCCTTTGGCAAAGGTCACCCCCAAAAGAGGACAAAGCACTGTTGGGTAGTTCTGTCCCCCCCCCTCCCCAAGGGGCGAAAAGCTCAATTGGGCTGTTGTCGGCCTATTTTTTTTAGGACCATCGGCCCCCAAGGGGGGCAGAATCCACTTAGCGCCAGGGATCATGTATGTGTATGTGTTCACGCTTTGTGTGGGGGGGTGGCCCATTGGGCAAGGCTCGCCCCCCAAAGGGGGCAATATATTCTATGCCATTTCTGCCCCCCATGGGGGCAGATTGGCCTATTTTTTTCTAGCCCCATCTGCAGACACCAGGGAAAAATATATAAATGTTTGGTGGCGGGTGTGTGTCAACTGGCGAAGTATTTGCATTTGTGATTATAAGAGTTTATTTCTCCTTTTTGTCCAAGTTCTAAGATTTTGCTTCCTTTGCTGTGGCTTGTTGCGGTTTTGAAAGTTGTTGTCCTGCGGTTTGCGTGGGAGTATTGTTGCCATGCATGAATGACATGTTTGTAGGTGGTGTACTAAATGCAGGATTGTGTGTGAAATTGTCCTTAGATTTATGCACAATGATATTTGTGTTGTCTTATGTCTAATTTGCTTTTCTTTTTTCTTTTTAGTGGGATATCATTGGTGATTGCTGTGGCTGTGCAGAGTAGTTGCTGTTGAGTCAAGCTTTTTCAGGCAAGTGAGCGGTATAGTTTTTGAGATTATAACCTTTTGTGATAAAGCTACACTTTGTTTATTACTTATCTCACACAGAGCTGGTTGTTGGTGGTGCATTTGTCCAGTTACTTTTTGTAGGAAGGATCATGGCTAGCCGTAGGATGACCGCTCAGCAGGTTGTTGGTGTGCTTTTTGAGTCGTCTTCTGACCATGAGTATGAGACTGACTGCATCTGAGGCAGAGCAGGAAGCGCAAGATTCTGGAAGTGAATTTTCTATCAGGGAGGAATCATCTGATGATGAAGCCACTCTCAGTGCTGATGAAATGCCTGTTTTAGTGGAGGACACTGATGTGCCAATGGTGCAGCAGCCAGCGGCTGAGAGGCTTCCCATTGGAAGACCTGCCATGTGGGTGCACCAAACATGGAGCAGCCATAGTTGCCTGCCTTTACTGGTTTCCCAGGGTGTAGAGTAAATGCGGAAAACGTTTTGCCTGTCAAAGTCTTTGAGTTGTTTATGGACGATGTATTTTTGGAAGAGATTGTTGAGCAGACTAATTTGTATGCAGAGCAGTATTTGAGGGACAACGCTGCCAGATTTAGGCCACACTCTAGAGCTAGCAGGTGGATTCCCACAAATCTGGAAGAGTTGAAAAAGTTCCTGGGTTTAACTTTTTTGATGGGGCTGATAAAGAAGCCATCACTGTCTTCATATTGGTCTACTAGTCCCTTGATGGCAACTGCTATATTTCCTGCAATCATGAGTCGTAACCGGTATGAGCTTCTTCTTCGGATGTTGCATTTTGTAAAGAATGTTTTAGCCTTGCCACGAGATCACCCTGATTCTGACCGTCTTTTTAAGATTAGACCTGTCCTTGATCACTTTTGTAGATCGGTTTTCAGAGATCTATGTTCCAGGCAAAGAAATATCTGTAGCTGAGTCTTTGGTCCTGTTCAAGGGACGTTTGGTTTTTAGGCAGTACATTCCTAGCAAGAGGGCACAGTATGGAATTAACTTGTATATGCTGTCTGAAAGTAGTACAGGATATGTTTATAATTTACGGGTCTACACTGGAAGGGATTCCAGTACTGACCCCCCAGGTTGTCCGCCCACTTTTGGAGTTAGTGAGAAAATTGTGTGGGAACTTGGTAGACGTCTGTTTAGCGAAAGTCACCATTTATATGTAGATTACTTCTACACTGGAGTTCAGTTATTCAAGAAATTGTTCAGAGTAAACATTGTTGCTTGTGGCACAATCTTCTCTAATCAGAAAGGCTATGCAAGAGAGCCTGTCTGTAAAAAACTTGAGACGGGACAGTGCAGTGCCTTGTGGAATTATGAGCTGCTAGCTCTGAAATTTGCAGACAGGAGGGATGTGTACATGATAACTATCATCCAGGATGAGAGTACCTCACCTGTGGCTGTTTGGAGTCAAGTTGCTGAAGTGCACAAACCTGTGTGCAATTTAGACTACAATAAGAACATGGGTGGAGTTGATAGAATAGATCAGAGGTTGGAACCTTACACTGCTGCTCGTAAGGCTTAAATTTGGTATAAGAAATTAGCAGTTCACCTGTTCCACTTGGGAACTTTTAATGCTTTTGTTGTGTTCAAGGATAGTCAGAGTCAAGGATGACATTTGTGAAATTTCAGGAGTCTATTATACCGAGCCTAGTTGTGCTGGAACAGGTAAGAGTTCATAGAGAAGCAGTGGTGGAGGATGTGTCTAGATTGAAAGATCATCACTTTGCTGAGCACATTCCTCCCACGGCCAAAAAAGACTTTCCTGCTAAGAGATGTAGAGTCTGTGCTCGAAGATGTATCAGGAAGGAGACATGGATGTACTGCCCTGATTGTCCTTCAAAGCCTGGGCTGTGAGTGGGTGGCTGTTTAAGGAGCTACCACACACAGAAGAATTATTGGGAAACATCATGAGCGTAAACTGCTGTTTTTATATTTTCATATGTTCAGTTTCACGGTTGGCATTACTGTCATGTATTCAGTTAGAGCTTTTGTGGTTGTAGTTTTGTACTTATTTATAATTAGTGGTTTCTTTGTTGTTTAAAAACAAACAAAAAAGTGATGGCGGTGTGCATGGACTGGCGCTTGGCTGGCGGTGTGTGTGGGGCATGGCTGGCGGTGTGCGTGGGTGGTGCTTGGCTGGCAGTGCGTGTGGGGTGGCGGTTGGCTGGCGGTGTGTGTGGGGTGGCACTTGGCTGGCGGTGTGTGTGGGGTGGCGCTTGGCTGGCGGTGTGCGTGGAGTGGCGCTTGGCTGGCGGTGCCAGCCAAACGCCAGTCCACACACTCCCATTAGCTGGTGTGATTGCTGTATCAGGCATGTGGGTATATGAAAGTGATGAGCCCTTGAATGGCACTCTTTGTTGATGCGAGTGTTGTAATGTGCTGGGCCCATGGCTGGCGACGTGAATGGTCTTGTGTCTGTCATGCATGAAAGGTGTGTGAATGGACTGTAAATCGGTTGGTGCCTTGACGGGCTTTACAGCTCACAAGCTGTGAGTCATTGGTTGAGTTTTTTGGCCTTTCAGTTATTAACAGTGCATTTCACTTTTGTGAAATCTCCTGTTAATAAAATTTGATCTACTGAACCATCACTTACCCTCGTGCCAAATCCAACCAGTATGTGTGGTAAAAATGACAAAACCTGCTCCGCTGTAATCAGGCATCGCAGCACATCCGTGACACGCTAGGTGTCTCAGGTGGTACCCCGATGATGAATCGTGCCACCATCTTGGTTGGTGGCTGAGGGGTCTTTTTAACATAGCCTGAGTGTGTTTCTTTTCACAATTTTAGTGTTTGGAACATCACAGAAGTACGTGGACACATCAAAATAATCTATGACAAAACTACCTGTGTTTGGGGGGGCACCTATGTTTTTGGCCCCTAGTGCGGCCTTCATCTAGGGAAACCTACCAAACCCAGACATTTTTTTAAACTAGACACCCCAAGAAGTCCCAGGAGATGTGGCTTGCGTGGATCCTCCAACATTTTATTACCCATTCTCCTCTGCGAACCTCATAATTTAGTTAATAAAGCATATTTTCCTCACTTTTCTTTGTAGGATCACTGCTCCGTCACAAATTTCCTACCACCCAGCATTCACCTCAGTCTCCCAAGTAAAATAATACCTCACTTGTGTGGGTCCTCAAAGCAGAGTCAGCCTAAAGATGTATAAAAGAAAAATATGTGCTTATCAACTCGCTGTGCTATCCCCTCAATCTCTATAGGTTTTTGGCCTTTTTTTGTAGCAGGCACCTGGGCCACCCACACAAGTGAGGTACCATTTTTATCGCGAGACTTGGGGGAATGCTGGGTGGAAGGAAATTTGTGGCTCCTCTCAGATTCCAGAACTTTCTGTCGCTGAAATGTGAGGAAAAAGTGTTTTTTTTGGCCAAATTTTAGGTTTCCACAGGATTTTGGGTAACAGAACCTGGTGAGAGCCCCACAAGTTACCCCATCTTGGATTTCCCTAGGTGTCTAGTTTTCACAAATACACAGATTTGGTAGGTTTCCCTAGGTGCCGGCTGAGCTAGAGGCCAAAATCCACAGCTAGGCACTTTGCAAAAAACAGCTCTGTTTTCTTTGGGAAAATGTGATGTGTCCACGTTGTGTTTTGGGGCATTTCCTGTCATGGGCACTAGGCCTAACCACACAAGTGATGTACCATTTTTATCAGGAGACTTGGGGAAACGCTGGATGGAAGGAAATTTGTGGCTCCTCTCAGATTCCAGAACTTTGTGTCACCGAAATGTGAAGAAAAAGTGTTTTTTTGGCCAAATTCTTTTGAGGTTTGCAAAGGATTCTGGGTAACAGTACCTGGTGAGAGCCCCACATGTCACCCCATCTTGGATTCCCCTAGGTTTCTAGTTTTAAAAATGCGCAGGTTCGGTAGGTTTCATTAGGAGCCGGCTGAGCTAGAGGCCAACATCCACAGCTAGGCACTTTTCTTTGGGAAAATGTGATGTGTCCACGTTGTGTTTTGGGGCATTTCCTGTAACAGGCGCTATGCCTACCCTCACAAGTGAGGTACCATTTTTATCTGGAGATGTGTAGGAATGGTGGGTGGTAGAAAACTTGTGGCTCCTCTGAGATTCCAGAACTTTCTGTCACCAAAATGTGAGGAAAGAGTGTTTTATTGGCCAAATGTTGAGGTTTGCAAAGGATTCTGGTTAACAGAACCTGGTGAGAGCCCCACAAGTCACCATATCCTGGATTCCCCTAGTTGTCGAGTTTTCATAAATGCACAGGTTTGGTAGGTTTCCTTAGGTGCCGGCTGAGCTAGAGGCCAAAATCTACAGCTAGGGGCTTTGCAAAAAACACTTTAGATTTCAATGTAAAAATGTGATGTGTCCATGTTGAGTTTCCTGTCGCGAGCATTAGGCCTACCCACGCAAGAATAGCAAAACAAGAGTTATTGCCCCTTGTCGTTCTCTACATTTTTACCTTCCAAATGTAAGACAATGTGCAAAAAAGACGTCTATTTGAGAAATGCCCTGTAACTCACATGCTAGTATGGGCACCCCGGAATTCACACATGTGCAAATAACCACTGCTTCTTAACACCTTATCTTGTGCCCATTTTGGAAATACAAAGGTTTTCTTGATACCTATTTTTCGCTTTTTATATTTCAGCAAATGAATGGCTGTATACCCGGTACAGAATAAAAACCCATTGCAAGGTGCAGCTCATTTATTGGCTGTGGGTACCTAGTGTTCTTGATGAACAAGCCCTATATATCCTCACACCAGAAGAGTTCAGCAGATGTAACGGTATATTGATTTAAAAAATCTGACATCGCAGGAAAAAGTTACAGAGTAAAACGTGGAGAAAAATGGCTGTTTTGTTTCACCTCAATTTCAATATTTTTTTATTTCAGTTGTTATTTTCTGTAGGGAAACATTATGGGATCTATACAAATTACCCCTTGCTGAATTCAGAGTTTTGTGTACTTTTCAGAAATGTTTAGCTTTCTGGGATCCAGTATTGTTTTCACACCTATTTCTGTCGCTAACTGGAAGGAGGCTGAAAGCACAAAAAAAAAAGGGGTATGTCCCAGTAAAATGCCAAAATTGTGTTGAAAAATTGGGTTTTCTGATTCAAGTCTGCCTGTTCCTGAAAGCTGGTAAGATGGTGGTTTAACACCACAAACCCTTTGTTGATGCTATTTTCAGGGAAAAAAACACAAGCTGCCTTCTGCAGCCCTTTTTCCCTTTTTTTAAAAAAAAAGAAAAACTAAATTTTCGCTGTATTTTGGCTAATTCAGGGGAACCCACAAAGTCTGGGTACCTCCAGAATCCCTGGTATGTTGGATAAAAAGGACGCAAATTTGGCGTGGATAGCTTATGTGGACAAAAAGTTATGCAGTCTAAGCGCGAACTGCCCCTAATTGCCAAAAAAAGGCTTGTCACCTGAGGGGGAAAAGGCCTGGCAGCGAAGGGGTTAATGAAGATGACTTCATGCATCCCTTTGAAGTTTTGGAGCCAGTGCCTGGGCTCAGCTTCCTACGACAAAACACCAGCCATGGCTGATATGGTTCTCAGTCTTATCAAATCCTTGCTGGGATAATTGTTAGGCTGCCCATCAAAAGATGCCAAACATTCTTTGACAACTTTGCCATAAAGCAAAACTCCAGGAACCAGCATCCCTAGGATTGATGAAGACCACCCTTCAGACATTGAGCCAGATGGCGATAGTGGACATGGTGTATTCCCAAAGAGGGCTTTATAATCCATACAGATGATCTTAGATGTTGTCATCGCCATCACAAGGTAGGCGGGCATTTTTTTACCAAGCACTATGCTTTTCAGGGGCCTGCGCATCTGCTGCGTCTGTAAATAGATTTCTAAATTTAGCCTGCATTGTTTATTCATAATGTGGCATCCTACATGAGCTACCACATGGTCCCTCCAGATGCTGGAGCTTTATTTTCTTGAGGAAATATTTTTTGTACTTAGAAAGAAGCGCAAAGATTGCCCCCTCTATAAAGTTTTGACCCGGGCCCCATAAAAGCACAGCAAACCAGTTTACAGACCTCTGCCTTTTCGGAACATGCCCCCTACTGGCAACATTTGTTGCTACTCATACGTATCTCTGGAGTGACCCGGACTTTACCTAAAGGGTCGGGGATTGTGTTCAAGAAACTCTCGAAAGTACTTTTAATATGAGGCTAGGGTTGAGTCGAATTTACAATGTTGGTTTGGTGAGGTCTTTTTTAAATCTTTGCTAGCTCCATGAAATTAGCAACGTTTTCAATTCTAAAAAAGTATGGTAAAAAATTCTACAAAATAACGTTTTTGTGAGAAAAATATGCTGCAGCTTTTTTTGGCCGAACATTTCACCCTCCTGGACTCCTGTTGTTAGCTCTTTTTTAAGCTTTTATAATCAATGTGTGAAGACCAAGCAGGATTTTGCTACAAATCCTCATTGCGAGTAAATAAAAAGTGCAATAACTGCACCAATAACTGTACCAATCTGGACAGTCGCCCACCCTTAATGCACAGTCATTTCAGTGTAGCTTTTGCTGTGCGTTATGGTGGTAAAACCTATTGGAAATGTTTTTGATTTTCTTCAAATTTCCGAATTTGAGAGTTTTGATAACATTTGCAGAGGCCATCTCCTAACCAGTCCTTGGTAACAGGAACCTATGTTGTATTTGGAACTTGGATACACAAGTTTGAATCTTGCCTCCCCGATCAGGTTGTTTGACCCAAGGCAAATCACATTGCTTTCCAGTAACATGCCTGTAAGTATTGACAAGTACTGTACTCATCAGGTTGAAGGGCAATACTAAACAATGTACCTTGCATGGGCATCATTTGTGAATACACTTTCATCACTTCGCACTTGTATAGCACACTACTCACCCGTTAGGGTCTCAAGGCTCTGTATGCATACCGCTGTGGAACCCCCCTTGGCTTTTCTCTGTGAGGTGCCCACTCCTGGACAGCCCCAGGGTGAAGCCAGGCATCCAAGCGCTGTGAGGGCCGTTGTGGAGATTAAGCAAGCTATTGCCCAGAGTTACAGAGTGGGACCCATCTATTAGATTAGGCACAGAGGCAAGAATTATCTGGTCCAAGGGAATTAACCCCAAGACCCCCCAAGGTGGGAATTGAACCCTGGTCCCGGGCCAGATTTCTGCATCAGGGTCTGCCGCTCTAACCATTGTGCCACACTTCTCCCCACATAGAGTAAAATGTTCTTGAACACACCCTTCCTTTATAAAGCACAATGGATGGTTAAATCCAACTGCAAGAGGAGCTGCTTTGCAGACAGAATAGCTGGTAAGTGTTTTATATTTCTTTCTGGTCATTTGTTTTAGTTCAGCCATAGTCAAAAGTGACTGCCCAGGTATTGTGAATCAGATTTGAGTGACTGAGTTATTATTTGAATTGTAATTACAATTGAACTTACAATTGAGTGACAGAGGTTTCACAATAATTTTAAGGTAAAGTGGCCACTGCTAGATATACAAAGCTATTATTCATTTGCTAATGCTATGATTTGACGTTTGCGAACCAAAACTTCTTTTAGTAATGTGTTAAACCCCTTTTACTAGTCTGTAACTTTAACTTTGCAATTGAAAACTCTCAAATAAACAAAAAAAAACTGTAAACCTTTCTTATTAAATATAGCTCTGCTTATTTTATTGAACGGCAATTAATGCTGTGGTGGTCTGCTGACTCCACCAGGCCACCATCCCTGTGATGGCTTCCAAGTTGCAATTTGTGACTACCTCATTAATATACATGAGGTAAGTCAGGTTGTGACCCACTATTATTCAGATTTTCAGGAACTGACTTTTTAGTAGCATGGTTGGTTCTTAAAAATCTTTACTGGTCTCAAAAACACTGGTCGCTGTTTGCAACCAGTATTTTGTGGATACAATAAGTCTTTGTAACAGTAGCTCTTAGGAAGGTGAACCTTATCTACTTTTGAAAGCTAACAGCAGTGGTGTCTTTGTGTATATTGCAATGCAAGCAAAGACCCAAAGATATAGACCTGTCTTGAGAGCTTAAATGTGCTAAAAGGGAAATCTCTGGGACAGATTCACAAAGCTATTTGCACCAGTATGTTAGCTCATTTTGTTAGTGCATAACAACTGTTGACATTGGGAAAAGGTGGTTTTATGCTTTTTAAAAGATTTGGGGGCATAGTTAACGTGGCGCCCCTTAGCACTCCCTCTAACGCCACCACGTGCGTCATATTTAAAATACGGCGCACCATGGCAGTAGTTAGGGAACTAGTGTCAAAAATGTTGACACTAATCCTGCAAAGCACCCAAAGGCCCATTGTAAACAATGGAAGCCTCCTTTTAATGGCTGCTCTGAACAGGCGTTAAAAGTGTAAAAAAAAAATGGCGCAAGGAAACCTCTTAGATTTCTGTGCACCATTTTTTTGCCCCCCCTAACAGGGTAATGTCCTCTTTGCATACCTTATGCCTG
Source organism: Pleurodeles waltl (assembly GCF_031143425.1). Classification (NCBI taxonomy): domain Eukaryota; kingdom Metazoa; phylum Chordata; class Amphibia; order Caudata; family Salamandridae; genus Pleurodeles; species Pleurodeles waltl. The sequence continues at coordinate 605,472,349 of NC_090449.1, forward strand.
GCACAGGCATGATGTAGCTCAAAGGGTTACAGAGTGGCGCAAAGCATGCATTGCCCCACTTTATAATATGGTGTGGCGTTTTTAACGTTCTAACAGCACATTAACGTATAAAATTGGCACTAACGTGGCGTTGGAACGGCTTTAGGGGCTTTTAAGTATGCCCCTTACTCTCCTACAGATTTTTATGTGAGTAAATCTACTCCTTGGGTTGGGCAGTGAGCACTGACGTTAACGGGAAAGGAGGTCAATGGGCCCTGTACCCCAGTTCCATTTGCCCTGGTTCCCCTACTTCCTCTTTGAGGCCCAACATAGCTATTGAATGGGAGTGTTGGGGAGTGACAGAGCAAAAACAGATGCTGCACCTTTTAACACACACACTTTATGATTTCCCTTTTTAGGTAGCCCAATAGTTTTTTCACTGGCTCAGTGTGTGTCCTCTATTAATATTCACTTCCAGAGACGCCACTGGCAATGAGCCCACTGACATACTAGTTTGTGGGTACGACATAGTTTTTTTGAGTATCCAAAAACATTGTCTCAATCACTTACCATCATGAAAATGGTGGTCAGAGATTCACTCCATTAAGGACAACAATACATTCCTTTCCACAGATGGAACATGGAAATACCCCTGGAGTTGGAGGGTCATAGGAGAATAGGCTTCTGCATTGTAAAAATATTTTCCCTATGGGTAAAAAAAAGAAAAAAAGAATGAACAAATAAACATGCGTAAATGGAGTTCATAAAATGACTTCAGGAGTACTCTTGGAAATACTGCAGCTGTCACAGGTTACCAGGAGAGTTCTTGGAATCTTTCAGAATTTAAAAAAATCATAATTATCGGATGTATGCTTTGAAAGCCGAGAACCCCAGGCATCCATTACACTTATGACTGCAAATGAATGGCTAGATTTGCAGATAAATCCATAGTAAGAAAAGGGCCCACTCATGGCTGCATCATTGGGAGTGTGCAATGCAAGTGTAGTAAACGTCACGCTATGAGAGACCCACATTTCCCAATGGAGATGTAACTCTGTTTTCAGCCCAATAGGTCTGCAGAGTCACCGCTTATCTTTTATATTATTGTAAACATTTCTTTCAACCCACGAGATTGAATAGGCCAGGGTCTTATAAGGGATCCACAAAAGCTGTGACAAATGGCCCTGGTCAGTTTGCTGGCACAAGTGTGGTCAGAAACATGTTGGCTCTTTAGTGTATGAAAGGGAGATTGTGCCCCCAATTATCAATGATACTGTTTAACCATACCTGGGGTACACACAAATAAAGATAATTCCTTTACGTTTACCATAAGGTATTTTTACACCCACCTGAATCCTAGCATTGTCCAGCAAAAGCTTTATCAAGATCTCAGTGAGGTTTAGTCCACCTGGACAGTGCCATCTTACCTTGGAGGGATGAGGTGGCAGATGATGAAGAATGCTACAATGTGTGGGTGAGGCTTCCTCATCCAATAAAAGTGGCATACTAGGGTCTAGGCAAATGGCCAAGTAGGACAGTTTCCCTATTTCCACTGTATCTTTTGTGCTTTCTTGTTTAAATTTGGACGGTTTATGGTGGGTACACCTCTGAGTGTCTTCTATTGTTACTAAACCAGTATTATTTCTTCCCCTGGTAATTCCTCATTACTCAGGGGATACTCCGGGTTCAATCCGGAATCCCCAATAATTACACATCCCAGGAATTTGTGGGAACCCTGCCCTGGTATTGTTAATTTTGAGGATGCAGCAGTAATATCTCCTTGTCAAGGACCCAAAGTAATACATTTTTTGGTATTTGGGAACATTTACAATGAGCTTCTCACACATAATTCAATTCTAAAGTCATGCCTTAATTGAATAGGTGACAGTGGTGGTGTAAGTGTGGCATAGTGCCATTAGCACTCTTGTCTTTAGAGAAATGTACGAAAAGGGATTTGTTTACATTAAGAAAAAAAATCAGTATGAAAGTAGAAAAGGACATTCAAGAATTTTTCAAGTACACATTTTCAATAGCCTATGGCTGCAGGAAAAGCGGTGAAAATTATACATTTCACTGGCACGTGTCTGGGAAATATCCAAGATGTTAATGAGTAGGTTGTTTTATGAAGCACATATGATTTTTTTCCCTTTTGTTAAGAAATTCTCGGTATTTATAGAGAGATCCAGATGCATGTTTGAGCACTTCCATTTTAGGAAGTTAAGGGCCAGATGTATCAAAATGCAATTTTGCATTTCCTAAATAGCGACATGATAGAAATCTTTATTTAGGAAATGAAAGTGATATGTATGAATTTATCAATTTCCTAATAGCGATTCTTACAGACTAGGAATTGCAGTTCCGAACTCTCATGGCATTTGTTCCAATGGGTTGGTTTTGCATTTCCCAAATAGAGATTTCCCATTACAAAATTACTATTTGGGAAATGCAAAACTAAGGATGACTGAGCAATAGGCCCCTCATGGTAAACCTCAAAAATAGTGGTGCTTATGTAGAGCACATATTTGACCTGGGGCATTTGTGTGCTCTACTGCACTTAAAAAAACTTCTTTGGGAGTTTTTTTCTAAATTGCACATGGTTTCCATTGACTTGGAGTCAACAGTAATTGCATTTGCTAAATGCCCCATTCGGATTTAGGAAATGGATAGTACATGTGCTTTGGAAATCGCAATAGGAAATCCCTATTTGTGATTTCCTATTTGGGGATCACAAAATGCTATTTCTACTGGGTAGAAATCTTATCTTGTGATTCCCTAAAGGGCTTTGTGCAACTCAAAAGTCCATTTAGCATTTCTTAATGGCCCAAAATAGTGATTAAGACCGTTAAGAAATGCTAAATGGCTTTGTACATCTGGCCCTATGTGTCCTGAGGCCAAGTGAGCTAAAGGACCCAACTGACACTTAGATGACCAAAGTGGCCAGTTTGTGAATCTAAAATTACATTCCTGATTACAGATTCAAGGTTGGTGGAATTTTAGTTTTGCAAGGTGGTCTTACAAGCACATAGGTCTGCTATAATGGCAAATTTGCTGCATTCTTTTGCTTAAGGATATGGCTGGTTGCTCGTGATAGAGAGTAGTGCATACTGACAGTGACATGTTTATTTCAGTTAATTAAAAGCATAACTTTATACAACACAATACACTAGATTAAAAACATTCATAAAATTACTATAATAAAAATAATAGACTACATCATCCAGGGGCTAATTATAAATTACAACTTTAACATGGAAACTGGAGAGGAGTCAAGGGTCATATACTAGTTTTCTGAGTTTAATTGTACTGTTGAACCATCCACCCCAGAGCTCCTGGTTTCCCTTGCCACAGTACAGATAATTAGTGCTAACCTGCTCATAGAGTGCTCATACAGAGTAACAGCCATGAGGGACTGGTGCCGTCGACCATAAGACTGTGTGATATTCATATCGACCATAAGACTGTGTGATATTCATATCGCCTAAGAGCTCTGTTTGTGCAGAAATACGCTATTCATTACAGAAAGAAGATCATGCTCTGCTGTAGATGGAGTTTCTACCCCCTTTTCCTTATGCGGGCAGCAATATCACATCATTTTCCCTTTTTCCTTGCAGTGGTAATTGTTTCTAATCATGCCTTATATTGCCTTTTCCATGAGACCAGATGAAAAGTGTACATGTGACAGTACAAAATTCGCTATAAGGTGCAAAGATGAAACTGTACACCATCAGACTGAACATTTGCTCGTAGCTCCTTCATAGGAAGCAGTGTCACCTCATATTCTCTTGTTTCTCCTTCTTTCTCATCGTGTCTTACATTGCCTCTTCCATAATACCAAGGCTAGATTTACAAGGCCCTAGCGTCACCGGAGCGTTGCTTTTTGTGACTCTTCAGATGCACTGTGCAGTGCACCACATTTATAGGTGATGCTAAGCAACTTTTTGTGTCTCAACGTCACATGGTAAATATGGGCCCCCCGTGCAGTTTCCTGCATCAGAGGTGTGTGCAATGAATATTGCTCTGGGCATTTCACTGCAACACCCATTGCTTTTGATGCTGTCCCAGATTTACAAGAAGGTAAATCTGTGGCAGCACCAAAAACGAATGCCACGCCAGGGGTGACGACATTCTGCAGCACCCATAGAAAGAGCAAAAGACAATGAATGATGATTTATGTGCAGGAAGGTGTCCCTACTTGTGCACGTAAACAATCATAAAAAAATGACAATTTATTACTTCTATGTGTGCTGCATTATACAGCACACATAGAAGTGCTAAATCACCATTGTAGATTGTTTATGTGCAGGAAGGGACACTTCCTGCACATAAACCATCAATCCCCTCAATGCGGACACCCTTGCACTATGGGGCAAGGATGTCTGCATTGGCGCTGGCAGCTAAATTTAGCGCCGGGGAAGTAGAAACACAGAGTGCACCATATTTTAGTAAATACTGTGCTTCCCTGCCTTTCTAAAGTGGCACAATCTAAAAAAGAGTGGTCAAATAGTAGGACAAAATACACGCATAAGTTCTATCAATGATGCAGTAAATCAATCATTGAGCATGCAATTTAATTGCTTTTTAATCAAAACATCTTACCACATCCCGTCAACTAAGACAACTGTTCTGATTACAGCAGTCATTTTTGTATACATCAACAAAAGTAAACATTTCCAAACCTTCTGGTTAGTGTCTCACATTCCAAAAAACACTTAAAACATAAAACACTGAACAATAAACATAGAACAACAATGGTTAGTCCAACAGTCCTCTCCTTATTCAAGGAGCCATGTGGTGTCCACAATTATGCAGAAGATCCACATGTAAGAGATGGTTGCAAAATAAGTCCCAGACCTACAACATCCTTATTTTCAAAGGGAAAGATGGAAAGGCCTGTGGTATAAAGTTCTTAAAGGCGAAATTCAACATTGTTTGCAAACTCACGAAAATATGCAGTCGACGTGTTTTGGCCCCTACAACTCTGGGCTTCCTCAGGACTAGTGGGGAGAACCACACCCTAAAGCGGGGTAGTTTTTTGATCGATGTGAAAAAATTCTTACATCACATAAATAAGTGGTCCCAAAGGTGAAATGGACGTTTATAAAGCATTATAAACGTTCATCTCGGGAGTAGCCGGCTTTTCGGGCACTACGGTTAACGTTTGGTGCTTTTCACCCGAACACATCTTTAAGCTTCACTGACTCCTAAATAGATGCAAACATTTAGGAAATAGATGCAAACATTTAGGACAGCGCCTTTGGGACCATTTATTTATGTGATGTAAGAATTTTTTCACATCGATCAAAAAACTACTGTTTGATACATCTGGCCCTTGGTCTACCTCCTTCATTTTAGTATAGCTGTTACTGGACCTTTGTCTGACAGTAACCTGTCTGCTCTTGAGAATATTATATGAAAGCCGCAATCACTTGGGGGCTTTCAACCTTTAAACAAAAGAGTAGTAGTGCTTGGCTGCATGTTTTGAGGCCATCCTGATTAAGAAACAAATTGGTGCAAAGTCTTACGTTCTATAAGAAGCTGAGGGCAAATTGATACAATGTGAGTCAAACTTTCCTTATACTGATGATGAAGTCTGCACTTAGAGGAAAGAGGTTTCGACAACCATTTTGACAGGCAATCTGTAGTTTGACACAGGCCAAAGCGCAGGTGGAGCAACTCAATTTTTTTTAAAGAATCTAAGTAAAACTGTTAAGTACAACTGCAGACAGGGTTGTGTATAGCAGCCAATGACCATCTATGCATGGCAGCGTTTGCCAAAATATTTTTGTTATCCTTTTCCATGAGATCCCCTTTATTTGTTTGTTTAGGGATGTTTTAAAGACATCATGCGGAAGTGTCAATTCCCATGGTTCACTTGCCTCTAAGTCATTCAAGGCAAACTCAAAAGCCCGCTGCCAGCTATTTGTTTTTGTTGGAATTGCAATTCGAATTTCTTCCCATAACCGGAAGGCAAAGCCAAGCGGTCGGACATTCTTAATAGTGACATATACTTAAGTAAGGACCTGTGTTGAAGTAATACTTGATTAAGCAAGCCAAATTCCAGCTGTATCTTGGCCAGAGGTGCATTTTGCAGGGGTTGAAAGAGAAGGCAAAATGCCTTGGCTTCTGCACAATTGAAAAAGGACCCGAACTTCCCCAGATTGTTGGAATAGACTTGGCCTTTAACACTGTAAGAAGAGGCACCAGAGTTGGGCTTTGCAATTTGTTGTGTAAGGATTCAAAAGCTTCAAATAAGGAGGCAGTCTTTGGCTTTAATGAATTAATATGTAAACGATAAGACAGGCGATCCTGCAGCCAGACACCGAGATATTAATAACAAGAGCTTCTTGATACCACCAGGCCTCACAGGAACCAGCTACTTTTCTTTTCAATCTTTCTTCTGAACACCACAATCTAAGTTTTTTTAAGATTCTCAGCCAATTCATTTTCAACACAGTAAGCATATACCTTATTTAATAGCCTCTTTAGCCCAGTTCCAGTCAAGTTAAGCAGAACTATATCATAAGCATACTGTAATGAAATCACTTGACAATGCCCCAATGTAGGTGAATGTGATTTGGCTGTGTCTAGATGTGCACTTAAGTCCGATATAAAAATATTAAATAGCACTGGGGCAAGGACACACCCTTATTTCAAGCCCCTCATGGCTGCTATTTTGGAAGACAAGTCTTCATTAGTGCCAGGTCTGACCTTTGCCCAACTGCTAGAGTATAAAAGTTGGATGGCACATAAAAGATTTTGATTAACATGATCGAAAGCCTTTGAGAAATCCACAAAGCAGGTACATAAAAGCTGTTTTTTACTGATTACATATTTCTCAGCAATCATTGAGAGTGTGACCAAGTTATCTGTGGTACTAGATTTAACTCTAAAAAAACAGTTTCATTGAATGTAATTACATTTTCTCCTGTCACCCAATCTTCCAACTGCCAATGGCAGCTTTCACCTTGTGTGCCAATAACACTGGGTACTTTTACTAGCTCATTGTAGTTCTTGATCCCAATAATCTGAGGTGATTGGTCCTTCTCACATTTTGCAGTTATCATGAAACTCACAATTTTATTGAACAGTGAGAGAGTTACGAAAATATAATCCAAGACAGCAGTGCACACTGAAAACATGGATTAATACAATCATAAGTATGGGGGTTTCCCTTTTCTGTTGCTAGTAGGTTTCCAAGCTGGAAGTGCATGTAAATTTGCTCCTTTCAAAGACAGTAGTACATTTTCTCCTACTCTGGTAATGGGCAATGTACTCTTTAATATTTCACCAGGGTATGAGGAATGTTTCTTCAGAGGGAAATGGTTCCCCAATTAAAACAACTGAAAACGTTTAAATGGCCAAAAGTTGACTTACAGCAGAGTAAGACATGCAAAACATTTTTCATCTTGTGGAAATTCCGCAACTTAACTTTTATGCATGTGAGTGACAGTCACAGATTTTCAATTATATTCCTCACATTTGTTGCGAATTCAATATGTCAGAAAGTTTCTCCAAACATGGTAGTAATTCTACAGAAGGGTAATTCTGAATTGTTTCACAAACCCTTTGTAAATTAGACCCATATTCATTAGTCCACAATCACAAATTGTGCCCAATGAGGACAGCAAGGATAATAACCCAAGTGGTATATGTATTAAAAGAGATGTTAACTGACTTGCATGTAAACATTTGTTAATTGAGCGAGCTAGGGTAGCTTTAAGTGCCTGATGCTGACATTTGTACTACCAATATAGGCAAGTGTTGTTTAAACACTATGGATTTGTTACTGAGAACTTTAAACCTTGACTCATTTTTTTGAATACTTGCTTAGGTTTAGCAGTGCTAAACCACGAATATCTCACAGCAGCTCTTGTGTAGGTGCGACTACACTCCTATTGCCAGGTGTGGGACCAAGCAGTGAGTCTGCACATGGCCATGAAGTGGTCTGGCTGTATTTAGAGGCGGGGGAGCAAACAAATAAACACAGTGGGCAGAGCCAGATCCGAGCCAAAGGTCTTACTTGGCAGCTGCAGCCTGTACACGAGCCAACCCCTGAAAATGTTTGCTATGTAAATCATAGAACAAAGTTCATGTAAAATATTATAAAGTCTCGTTAAAATTCAAATAGGTGTATTTCTTTATTACATGGTAGCTTTGACATTACTATGTCACGTTATAGCACTGCACTAAGAAGTACCTATCAAAAGTGATAGTTATTAAACCTGCTCAATTAGTGAATTAAGAAGGCAAGACAGTTGTCCTAAAAATGCTGTAAGTGGCTCTGATTATTATAGAGCACCATTATTGTCTATATCAAACTATATAGGTGTTTGTACAACTGGTCTTCTGAGCTCACGTATCTGAAAGTGCTGTGATATGTGATAATGAAGACAAGCATTGGCAATGCCAGTAGATCTGGCTGGAAAGAAATATTTTATGGTAATTTGAAGCATTGCAAGTAAATAGCTTGGGAATAGATATGCATGTGTCTTGAAGGAAAGAAATGTAGAGTAATACTGGTGTAAGATAAAAGGTAAGGTGGTAGTTGCACTGTCAAACCAGACCTAAAAATCCATATAAGTTAATGATTGCCCTCTTTCCCTCTGTGTAGCTGCCAGAGAAAAATAACACATATTACCTTGTTATCTATGACACTTTAAAACTATTCCAGTGCCATGTGTGTGCCCCTGAAAGTTCATGCTTAGGCAGCTGGATAAATAAAATGATCACAGCTTTTTTGTGGAAGGACACAACTTCTGCCCAATCAAAACATGTACTCCTGACTCCCAACACGTGGGCAGATCTAAAGCCCTTCTCTAGTGATGTTCACATAATTGTTTGGTGACAGCTGTGCTGTCAAGCCAGACCATAAACAGGAGTTTAGGTGAAAAAGATATTTGCATCAGAGCACACAATTTAAGCTGGGAAAACCAAGATGTATCCAAGTTTTCTGGGCCATTTTGTACAAATCAGCCACTAAATGGGTGTCTATTTGTCTTTCCTTTGTTATGTTAATGCTTTGTTTTGACCTCTTTTTGCATTTTCTGCAGTTTTTATATAACACAAACTCGATCCAAAGTTATTGTAATACTTTACATGTGCACAAGTTACATTACATAAGGTTATATTTTCTTTTTTATGTAGGCACTGGGAGATAAAGTGATTTGCCCAGAATCACAGCATGTTGATTCGATTCTGAGACTGGAACCTGGTGGCCCAATTTCAAAGTTAGCAGCTCTGGCCGTAACACCACATTCTAGGGAGAATGAGGGCGGCAGCCAGAAATCACATGAACGTTCAGCTTGTCATGTTCACATGGTTCAAACAGAATCTGGAGCTGAACCAGGCATTAGGCTCAAGTTTAGCTCAAGGTTTCAGTGGCTAGTCCACTTCTACCTGTATTCAGTACCTGGTTGCTTCTGATGTGATGGCTCGACTTCCAAAAATGATAGCCTCTTTAACATCCTTGTGACTGGATGATCTCTTGTTCCACCACTCACTTTTAGGGAAATATTGTTTTCTTTTTCATTAAGCACTTCATGAGAGCGCACATGTTTTCTAGCTTTCTGTCTCATGTAGTTCTCCCCGTGCCAAATACCTGTGCTCTAAGTCAGTGGAGTGACATTAGCCTCCGCAGCCCACATGGTGCAGTGGGGCCCCCGAGCTCCAGGGGGCCCTATCTGCAGCACACAGTCATACACGGTGCCCTGGCCGGAACTGTGCTTCGGCTCCTGACTGGGAGGGAGGGGCTGAGTAGGACCCCTCCATGTGCTTTGCAGGGGGGCCCTCTCAAGTTTTACTACGTCACTTCCCTCAGTACGTGTTTTTCTTTACCTTGTGTGCTTGTCCACCTTCCCCATGTTGCTTTCTCCTTCGTATGCTGCTTTTCCTCCGCTACTACCCCCACACAAACTTTATTTTAATTTTATCCCCACTGCCCATTCCCTGTTGCTTCCCTTTCAGACACTCTTTTGTTGCCCCTGTGGTCTCCTTCTATTTTAATTTACAATTTTTTTTAGAGCAAGACAGCAATTTGCTGCTGACCCCTCCATCCTACAAAAAGCATCTTTTCAGCTACTCCAGTTTAATTGTTTTATTTACTAATCCTTCAGGTATCAGTAAATACAAATAATTGGTGCATCACTTTCATAGGCTCATGCGTATGTGGTGAATCGTGTGCACATACGTCATCATGCATGCTCTTATGAAATGAAGCAGTCTCTGCCAGCAGTGTCATCACACCTTTTCTTTTTCTTTTGGCTGATGCTGCAGAGCATCGGCTATACAACATTGGCAAAAAGCACTGGCAAAGCTAATAGGTCGCAAATGTGAAACCTATTGGGTTTGTCAATGCTTGTTACTGTTGTTGACAATAGTAATCTCTCAGCTGGCCGCCTCACAATGCCTGATCACATGCAAGATTTTTAGCCAGTCCTTTGTTTTCCACCAAAGTACATACCTTCGGCCAGCTATTCCCATACTTCCAAAAGGAAAAGCAAAAATATGCTCAACATATTAGGCCCATATAATTCCAATATGAACAGTAAGTCCTATTGATACACATATCATAATTGTTAGAAATTGGGCCTGTAGTTGGCAGAGGTATGCACCCTTTCCAAGTAGAGACCACAATCCTAGTCAGGGTAAGTTAGAAACACAACCTAAATTAACCTATCCTCACCCTCTGGTAGCTTGGTACAGAGCAATCAAGCTTAACTTAAGAGACAATGTGTAAAAGATTTGTGCAAAACGTAAATTACAGTAATACAGTGGAAACAGCACAAAAGACTCCTTACCAGTTTAGAAAAATAAATAATACTTTTATGAGTAAAACAAGACCAAAATGACAAAAAAACAATAAGTAGATCCTGACATTTAAATTTTAAAGATTTAGGTGAAAATATAGCATAAGAGCGCAAAACACTAACTGTGGTTGTCTGGTTGCACTGGACCGGGACAAAGTCAAGAGTTCAGGCAGACCATGATAAAGGCTGGGTCAGAAGCAGGAACCCACTTAGGCCCACTGAACACAGTACTTTAAATCTTGGTACATGGTCTGAAAGGTGTTGCTGTGCAAGGCTTCATGGCAGTTCCGGTGAGGAACACAGAGGGCAGAGTACCTTAGGCCTACTGCCAAAGGTCCAGGACTGGGGTGGTATCACTTGGCAGGGCAGAATCACACATGGCAGAGTCCAGGTGCAGGAGCAGGTTGGTTTGAAGTCTTTTGTGTCCCTGAGACTTCGGAAAACAGGAGGCCAGTCAGCTGGCCCTTGGAGTCACTCTGGGTTCTGGGTTGCAGAGATGCAGGTGCGGTCCTTCCCACTCCCTGAGAAGAAGGGAACAGGCACAGGCCAGCACAGCAAACAAGGAGTGCAGCAAAGTAGCAGTCCAGCAGAGTGGCAGTCCTTTCAGCAGCACAGCAGTCCTTCTTCCTGGCAGACTATCCACAGGTCCAGAAGTGTACTGAAGTGGTGGTGTTTGAGGTCTAGAATTTATACTTTGGTCCCCTGGTTCTGGAAGGTGTGAGAAGCTCCTAAAGGCATGCCTTTGAGGTGCCCAGCTGCCCTGCCTCCTCTGTCCTGGCTCCAAGCTGGCTGGAGAGACAATGAAGGGTTGTTAAACCCTATTGTGGGTGGACGGGACAAGCCTATTCAGATGTAAGTGGCTCAGTGCTAAGCTCTGCCCCCCATCAAGCCAGTTAATGGCCTATTAAGGCCCATCAAGTCACACTTAATCTCCCATTGTGTGTGGCTGTCTGGAGGGAATGCACAGGGAATGCAGTCACCTATACCAGATGTGTATTGGAGACAGGCAGCAGGCACACAGGTCTAAGAGCAGAAAATTACAAACTTTTTAAAAGTGAAATTTTTAAAATTGCAATGATAAGTTCGACTTTACCATTAAAGATGATTTATCAATATAATTACATAGGTATTAATAATGATAGCTCTATCTCTTTCCATTCACGAATTACAATTATTAAATGCATTAAGGAATTCCCAATGTTATCCTATGAGAGGGGTAGGCCTCACAATAGTGAAAAACTAATTTGTGAGTTTTTCACTATCAAGACATGTAAAACAAAAAAGTATATGTCCTGCCTTTTACTTACACAGCACCCTGCCATATGTGTGACCTAGGACCTACCTTAGGGGTGTCTTATGTGTAATAAAAGGGGTGTTCAAGGCTTGGCAAGAGGTTCTAAATGCAAGCGACATGGCAGTGAAACTGCACATACAAACAATGCAGTGGCAGGCCTGAGACACGTTTAAAGAGCTGCTTAAGTGCGTGGCACAATCAGTGTTGCAGACCCACTGGTAGCATTTAATTTAAAGGCCCTGGGCACAAGTACTGCACTTTACCAGGGACTTGTTAGTAAATTAAATATGCCAATTGTGGATAAGCCAATCTTATCATGTTTTATACTATAGCGCACCTGCAGTTTAGCACTGGTCAGCAGTGGTAAAGTGCTCAGAGTCCTAAAGCCAACAAAAACGAATTAAGCAATGAGTGGATGGAAAAGGTAACATGTCTGGGAATGACCCTGCATAAAGGGCCAGGTTCATCAATAATTATGAGTTGTGGCTTTTTTGTCACACCCGATAAATACTGAGTGCAATAATATCTGCATCCCTAATGCATTTCTGCAGGCAGACCAGTCATTATTTACTGGTTTAAAAATGCCTTGAAATGCTGGGAAAAGCAGATTTTTGGTCGGTAGGCACCAACATCTGTATGTTATTTTTAAAAGGTGATGATTACTGCACTCAATAAATTGCGTGCAATAATTATCACATAGGAAACTGTGCCACCGTTAATGAGGGCCTCTTTGCTGTCCGCAAACTAAAAAACAGACGAAATAGGCTGAAAGTCACCCCAGGACACGGGGATAATAACTAATGTGTGACATAGTCTGAATGGCGTGGTTTGCTCTTTGAGCAGAGATTCCTAGTAGTTCCCTGTGTTGTATGACATTTTCTGTTAGCCCTGGCTTTTTAGCCACCAGCACATTCTATTTTGTGGCTTCGGCTTTTTGCTTTAAATGTTGTGAGTGGGGGCTCAAAATTCTGATCAATTAATCACTGTTCTTAGTGACCAATGCACCTTCGAGACTTGTTTTGGAAGCTGGGAAAAAACTTTTCATCTAACAACTCTTTGCAGGACTGCCAGAATGAAACCAGGGCAGTATGCTGCTCCGGTTAAGACTTAAAAAAAAAGTTGCTAAGGTAGCCCAATGGGTTAAGGCTCTTACAGCCGAAATCTTTGTGCACCATGTTCAGGGATTCAACAAAAGTGCGATTTAGCCTTTCATCATCTAAAGCAGTGATACTCAAAGTACGGCCCGCGGGCCTCATGCGGCCCCTCTGACCTTTACATGCGGCCCCTGGGGCAACAGGAGCACTGGGCAGCTTTTTGCTCCACTCGACAAAAATATTAAATACACAAACAATCATTTATTTCAAACTGAATTAGTGTTAAATAACGTAAATAATTACAGGGACTCCTGCACTTAACTTTAGAAACGCCTTCATTTTTAAAGACATCTTGCAGCATAAGTGTAAAACTAAGTCTCTTCAAAATTAATTAAGTGCATTTAGTTAACATGCAGAACCTTTTCGCCTTAGTATAATTTATTTTATTTTATCAGTGCATTAAGATGTATTCATTTTAAAGTGATAGTTTTCAAACATAAATTTGGAAACATTAATTATTTCCCTTACCTTGAGAACACCACCAATAGTAAATTAAAGCGGCAAGTCACTTGTTATGTGCACTTTATGGGTGGCCTGGGTTCCTATCATACATAAACAACATTATAGTTTATTAAATCAAACATAGAAGCAGGGTTTGTGCAGCACACACCATGAATCATGTATTTCGAGTTCATCTTAAATGTGATAATGCAGAAAAAGGAGGGAAAGTGACACTAAACAATTGCCTATGATCACAAATTTTGGAAAAGTGGGTAAGCCGGGATTAATTCCAGGGTTTCTGGTTTCCCATTGTTTATTTCACCTACTAGATGTATATCCTCTGCATCCCCCTAAACCTATCTTGCCACCAATCCCCCTAGTCACCCCACCCGACCGCCACCACCCTGGCATCAATGCGGCCCCCAGGCACGTCACAGACCAAACTTTTTGGCCCCTGGGAAAATGTTTGCGAATACCCATGATCTAAATTGTGATACAATAAGTCCTTTCGAGTAGGGCAGTAAACGCTGTTAAAAAATGATTACTATCATTATTACAGGCACAAATGGAAGCCAGTGGCGTAACAAAGGCCCCGCAGCCCCCTCGGGGCGGGGAGGGCACGAGCTCCAGGGGACCCCCCCTCAGCACAGTACCCTGGCCTGAGAGCTTCTAAGTGAGTTCAGGGGTGGGGGGAGGGCATGTATTTTGCTGGGGAGTAGGGACTACCTCTAATTTCGTTACTGATGGAAGCTTAATAAAGCTTAATAGTTTTCTGGTATACCACGTTAGTCAGATGCTTTAATACCTGATAGAGCGATTTTACGTCCACAATAAGCTGACATGTTTGTGTGTGCACCGGCGGCGGGGTTACCATGAAGCTTCCCGTTTCGGTTTTCTCAGGTGCCAAGAATGCCTCTTTGTCTCCACATATTTTGGAGAGCATTTGCTTTAGATTTCTGTCTTTACTTCTGAGTCTGACCTTCACCTGCCCCCCTCCTCTTTTAACTGGGCCATATGATGGAGCCCGTGGGAAAAGGAAGCCAGATTGTAATGAGAGGAGCAACTCAGACAGAGGGAGAAGACAAAGTCTCCCTTCCTCCCCAAGCCCCTCCTTCACAATCGGCTTCCCACGCAGCCAGCCTCGCCTCCTATGTGTAAATGTGACTCCTTGTTGATGCGTTCTGGATTCTCGAGACAGCCTGGTGACTGTGTGTAAGCAGCCTGTAAAACAGCTCCAAATTCCCGTCTGTGCATCCGGCCGTGTGGGTAAGTGGCCTGATTTGGGAACAGCAGTAGACATGTGTTACTTATAACCCGTACTTGACCAACAAGTGTAATCCTTGGCATATCATTTAGGGCCTCTTTTACAAGGCCATTGCACCACCGTGCCTAACTTATTTTTTACACAAAGGTGGCGCAAACAATGCTCTACACCGTTCCTTATTTACAAGCTGACACATTGGGTCCACTGCGTCAGTTTGTAATACTTGCGTCACACTATACCTGTGCCTGGTATAATGTATGCAAGGTTGGCGTTTCCAGGGGAAAAGCCAAGCAGACCTTATGCAGTGAAATGACAACATTCTGCAACTTCACTGCGTCAGAATTTTACCGCCTGCTCAAAGTAGGCGTAAAACTGACACAGGGCTTTTCTCAATGGGGGCCTCCTGGCATTCCTGGAGTAGCATCATTTTTTATGCTAGTCCAGCAATGTGTGATTTTAGTGCCACAGATGCATCAGTATTTCTGACGCATCTGTGAAAACGTGTGCCATGGAGCTCTGTATTATACAGCACATCCATGGCATCATTAGGGGGTCGTAGGGCAGCGCTAGAAATGTGATGCATTGGAGCCGAAGCATCAGGTTCTTGTAAATGAGGCCCTAAGGACTTCATTTACAAGGCCCATAGTGAAGGGTGATGCAGCAAGGCACTTGTGCCACCAGGAAAGGGCAGAAATGTGCCATATCTACAAGAAACTATTCATTTGAGTCCTCTCCCCGATTACTGAGGCTGAGGCCTGCATGTGCGGATGGGGAGTGTATGTGCATCAGGGCAAGGGTGGGAACTGGGGGGGAATGAGTATGACGGTCCGGATGGGTAAGTAATTTCCATTTCCCCCTGTACCATTCCTCTAGGTCAGCACCCTCCAGAAGAAGGGTATTTGGCGTTCCATCGCCAAGGATGTCCGGACCCTGGGGGTCTACCACAGACAGAGCACCCACTGCCATAAAAGATGGGAGGACCTGTGCTGCTGGGCAAGAAGACGGCGGAGGACCAGCTGGGGATGACCTCCCATCGTGGGAGGGGTGCCCGTTGCACCATGACCCCCCTGATGTTCTGGATCCTTGAGACTTGGGAGTCTGTGGCTTTGCACTCCCGAGGATAAAGCAGTGTGCAAACCACCCACTGGAAAGACTTGAGAGACTGTGGCTTTGCACTCCCCAGGATAAAACAGTGGGCAAACCATCCACTGGAACAACTTGAGAGACTGTTGCTCTGCACTCCCCAGGATAAAGCAGTGGGCAAACCACTCACTGGAAAGACTTGAGAGACTGTGGCTTTGCACTCCCCAGGATAAAGCAGTGGGCAAACCACCCACTGGAGAGACTTGAGAGACTGTGGCTTTGCACTCCCCAGGATACATCAATGGGTATGGAGCCCCCTCGTGCAGCAGTGGCGTCGTGCGTTCATCGGGCTGAGGTGCCCCCCCTGTCTTCCTCCCCCTGAGGTGCCTGTATATTTTCGATCTGATGCCCCAGCATTGTTCTCTCCGTTTCAAGTCAGGTATCATGTGTGGGCCTCGCCCATGCATTTTGGGCCCAGTGGTCCACGGACAACGATTAGTACACTATCCGGACTTGTGTAGTTGCTGTACATATTTGTATATACTGATTATTTAAATTGCACTATCTGATTTTTATTGATTACAATGGTTAAAATCATTTCCTTTTGTCCTTGAGTTCTTCCAGGCGGTGACAGGGTGTATATGTAATTTTGCTGCATGTATTTGTGTGTATGGTATTGAGGGTGAGGGTGGGGGCGGGGGTATTGCGTGTTGCTTGTGTGTGTCACTCTCTTTTCCCTCCCACCCTCCCCTGTGTTGTAGGTGCAGTACTCACCATGGTCGTCAACGGCGTTTTTGCTGCTCCTGATACAAGAGGAGGCAGAGCAGCATTGGTAACACCTGCATTTCGGGCTCCATGGCATCCTGGTTCCTCGGGTGTTGAGAGGTGAGTGTTTTCCCTTCTGTGTACTGTTTCCGCCGTGTTTTTGATAGCGTTGGTTCCGCCCCGGAAAATGTGGCAGATAGGCCTCTTGTAGTAGGGTGGGCGGTACTTTGTCTCCCGCCTGTCTGTTGGCGGTGACCGCCGCGCTGTTTGTTTCTTCCGCCGTGGCAGTCGGAGTGTTAAAGTGGCTGTCTATATTGGCGGTTTCCGCCACAGTTGCAATCCCATTTTTTTTTTTGGTAAACCGCTGCTGTTTGCGGTATTACCGCTGCTTTAACACCGACCACCATGGTTGTAATGAGGGCCTTCGTTTTTAGACCTGGGCCTTATGTAAGCCAACGCAAAATAGCAATGGCATAGAAGTGAGGGACAGGACTCATGCTCAAAATGGGCGAGAGACATTACTACATGGGATAGGGCCACAGAAAGAGCTCTCCGTCGAGAAGAAGACAAATGGGTTCGGAGGCGCCCTATAGCTGAGCTGTGAATGGAGGTGATGGAGAACTGGCAACACCCAGAAAGGAACATAGATTCAGAGCAGAATGGTTCAGATGAGTGAGAAGAGGGATGCCAGGAAGACAACTCAGGTGAAAGGGAGTGAAGAGGGGCCACACGATAAAGAGTAGGATGATTGATGACTACACACCATGTGATATATGACCTGTACGGCCCGGAAACACATTACATGCAATGTCACTAACCCTATACCTGGACATAGAAATTTACTCCTTAGATGACACAAGACGCACATACACTGCTAACCCCTAAAGAGCCACACCTCCCATGACATACCTCCTACCGCCTGGAGTTTAAATCCTCTGAGATACATCAGTTTATACCTTATTTTTCTTTTTTCTTCCTTAGATTTTCTTTATTTTTCATATGAAGTTCCCACATTTGTGGGTATTATCTTTCTTTCACTTTTGCCCGGTTCCCACCCTCCCTAGGCCCTGACCCAAAGTCATTTAGAAAACATGACACAGGAAATGTTCTGGGCAAGTCCGGAGACCAGGCTCAGACAAACCTAGTGATCACATAGTTGTGATATCGCCAATGGGTGGTGTCACCAGACTACAAACTGAAACAAAGTTTGCAAATAATTGGGAATGCATGCTAAGCGAACTTATGATTGAATGTACAATATTTGTTGCTGTGTTATTGCTATGTTTCCTTACACAATCAGTGGACTACTAACATGCTGCGAAGACCTGACCTGTAGTGTAGTTTGTTTGTATAAATAACCAACTGCCAATAAAAATATATATAAAAAACAAAAACATGAAAGGAGGTGTGCCCACACATCCATCCATGTATTTTGCGCATTCCCAGGTATACCAAGACAGTTAAACCTAGGAATGTGTCCAGATGCTATGCCTTCCCAATAGGGATGCAACCAGAGGAAATATCTTTATTTCTTCTTGTTGTTTTCTCTTCTAAGTCTCCTGCAAGCTCACTCTAAGGATTGTTTTGTGCAGGGAGGTATCCCTTCCTTTACAAAAACAATCATAGCTTCAATGCATGCACCCTTAATACCTGTCTCAAGGGTGCCTACGTTGGCACATGCAAGCACACAGTGGGCCAACGCAGCTAGAGAGCTGGAATGCTCCATATGTTGGTAAATAAGGGGCATTTCTGCTCTCTCCATTTTACCCATCGCAATTCACTGCTTCAAATAATGATAACTCTTGCCCAGGGTGTCCGGCTATGTGTTGGCTTGCTTATACAATCTGTTCTCTCTGCATGGGTCAGGGACCACCACAGAGAGGGTGTGACTCTGTGAGCCTACTGCTCACACACACTCACTCACCTCATAGAATGAGCAGTAAACATGCTCTTATGCTTGCTGAACACTAAAGCACAACATTAATTTTGCTTCCTCTAAAAGTTGTTGCATGTGTGCATTTATTGTTTTATATTTTATTTCGTGTTTCTCTTATTTTACCTGTATATACACTACAAATCTTTAATGTTTTCGCCCGCACAAATGGTCTGAATACATAAAACCAGGGTAACATAACCTATGAAACGTATATTTTTTTCAGGGTCCAACCTGGCTACAGCAGGCCATTTTAACATTTATGTAGTGTATAAGCCTACACACGTCATTTGTCAATCCTCCAAAAAGCTTCGGGGGCGCTAACTCAAACCACAGCATACATTTTCTGTGAGTCACTACCACAAACGTCTCCCATTGGTTGGTCCTTGCCTTGGGCGTCCGGGTGCATGCATGCAGCACAGAGACTTTAAACCTGCCTTCATTGTCTTATCAGCTGTGTTTGTTTTTGTTCCTGGCTATACACCAAAGAACTGTAAATCCTGTTGTAGTTAATAATTTCTTTAGAGATCTTATGGAGGTCCTTAGACATGTATTCTTAACAACCGGTAAATGTAAGTTAATTGTAATTGTAATAGTATTTATAAGTATTGTTAAGAGCAATTCTGCAAATTATAATTAATGTCATTAATAGTAACATTCCCATCTTTCATCTTTCATCAGTTTAAGCCATGTCTTTAAAGTACCCACAGCTGAGAAGAAGCAACCTGATAGATCTAATAAAAGTGTGGGCAGAGATGCTACTCTACAGGCTAGTTGTTTGTCAGGACACTGAGTTCTAAATATCGTGACTTTGAGACTTTGTCCTCATGAATAATGGTCAAATGGCCAGTGTGTTTTCCATGAAATTTGGCAAGATCATACATTATACATTAGGGTGCTCAGATGATCCTTTTTGGTAGTACAGGTAAGTAGGGTAAGTATTTTTAAAAATATAGGGCATTTAAAATTAGTTATATCTAATGCCACAGTAGTTTCACAAGATTTTGTGGTATTTTGTGAAAGTAACATGGAACATGGTGATGACAAGGGATGATGTGATTGGTTAATGAGTGCCTTTACAAAAGTTAAAAGCAGCCATGTTGATTTCAGTACACCTTGACTGTGTTCTGGGTTGGGGCCTTAGATATCGTATTAGGTTTTATATTTTTCCCAACTTATTACTACTTTATTAAATTGGTAATAGGTAGGGAAATATTTTAAGTTTTTTATACATATTTTAAAAAATAATTAACAGAGAACTGCAATACTTCCTACTTAAAAAAAATATATATATATATATATATGTATATATATATATATATGTGAAAACATTACAAATACACTGTACTGCACTGTATTTGACAAATATAGTGTAAAAAGTGTATTTAGAATGTTTGATATATTTCATTCTTTAAAGAAAATATTTGCAGAGTATTGTGGTACTACCTAGAAAGTACTGCGCTACTTGAAAATGTTTTTAAAAAAATGAAATGAATCGAAAATACACTGTACCACACTATATTTCAGTAAGATAGTCTATTAAAGTGCCTTTTTAATTTAGTACCTATTTAATTTTTTTAAATGTTACGGAGTACCTGGGTAAACCCTAGAAATTACTGCACTGCTTTCATAAATAAAAAAGAATATGTGCAGAATTAAGTAAACTATATTACTTTATATTTAAGAGAAAAAATAGTTTAGTACAGTGCACTTATAAAATTGTTTAAATACTTTTGTAAAAAAATGTAAAATAATCTACTATGCAAATATTTCCCTCAAAGCTTATAATTCACGGTAAGCATAGTTTAAGCCATATTTCTCACTTTTAATTTTGGAAGGGAAAAGCTTGTTCAAACTATGCTTATATTGACATTCTGAATTTTAAGGGGAAATATTGTCTAGTACAGTGCACTTAACATTAACAAAAACATTGTAAAAATGCAAAAAAATAACCTCTACTTCACAATATTCGACATTAAAACCCACTATGTGCCGTCTTCACCATATGGTAGTACTGCAAACTTTGCTAATAATATACAAAGTAATACAACAAATTGTTCTTACCTTTACACACATATATAGATTCATCCCTTCCTATACACCTACAAGACAGTAGGACACTAAATTTAGACTTAAATACCAGAACACAACCAAAGTGTGGTATGAACTATATGGATGCCTTTTTCTTTTGAAAGGGCAGTCACTAGCCAATCATATACTGTTTTGTAATTGGTGTGTACCGCAGTATGCCATGGTAATTTCATGGTATACTGGAGGCCAATATATCACTTAGTTTTTGTGCAGTATGGGCCTGATTTACAATAGTAAACTTTTACTTTTCTATAAGATTTCCATTGTTTGGCCTTCACATACGCATTTAACTGATACAATCTTTATGACTGCCAGGTCTACATATAAAAAGATGGGATTGTACTATCTTTTTAGGTGCGGATACTCCACAGTCGTAAAGATACTACTCATAAAATACCTCGCTGAATAGCAAACAATCGGAAACTCACACAAAACTGTAGCTTTACCTTTCTGAATCAGGCCCTATACCTCTGAAAATACTGAAACACTTTAGAATTAATACTAAAAAGGACCCTTTACAGGACATAATCTGTATTTCTGACACATTTCATAAAAATCCGTTCAGCCATTTTCACACCATGGGCCTAATTTAGATATTGGCGGACGATTGGGATATCCGTCACAGTTGTGATGAAGTCACTCATCCACCAATATCTAAATCAGGCCTTATGCCTCTTTAAACAGTACTCTTCAACAGGAAGTACCATTCCACAGTATGACACAACACTCCATTTGACTCCACTCGGTGAAACGCCAATCCACTTTACGACACACCACTCCTCTCTACCACAAGGCAACCACAAGTGGTATGACATGCCACTCCACAGTATGCCACTTCAGTGCACAAAATACCAGTTCACTCTACCCCACTCCACCCTATGACCCTGCCCTATAAGGCACTCTATGAGACACCACTCCAATTTACTGTATGACTTGCCAGTCCACTCTACTCCACTTCATTGTTCTAAATGCCATTAGAACATTGGAATGATGGAAGCACCATTGAAGGCAAAGGAGCATCTCTGGGCTTCTAATGGCTGGTAAAAGCCCAGAGCTCTAACATTCCAGTATTTGTTACACAGAAACAGCTGTGAATAAAGGCCTCACGGAGCCCAAGGGGATTTCAGTCCCCTCGGACTTCGTGAGGGCTTTGCTTAATTTATTAGAACGTTCTGACCTCCAGTAGTGGAATGTTCTAATAGCCTTATAGCCTGCCGTAGATGGGCTATACCAGCCATTAAAGTCCTGCTCCCTTGTTAAAGGCCCTCTCTTTTGGCTCAGGCCTTTAACACAGGAGCAGGCCTTTAATGGCTGGTATAGCCTGCTATGGTGGGCTTTAAGGTAATATTCCACTCCACAACTGTACATTCCAGTGTATGACACTCCACACCATTCCAACGTACGACACACCATCACATGGTTTGTCACTCTACGATACTCTATTCCACTCTACTCTACTCTACGAAACTCCCTGTATGCTTCTTCGCCTCGTGACACACCATTCCACTCCACATATGCCAATCTAGTCTATGGGGGTCATTCTAACACTGGCGGGCGGCGGAGGCCGCCCGCCAGAGTTCCCCCGACAGAACACCGCTCCGCGGTCTGAAGACCGCCGCAGTGATTCTGTGTTTCCCGCTGGGCTGGCGGGCGACCGCCAGAAGGCCGCCCGCCAGCCCAGCGGGAAACCCCTTCCCACGAGGAAGCCGGCTCCGAATGGAGCCGGCGGAGTGGGAAGGTGCGACGGGTGCAGTTGCACCCGTCGCAAATTTCGTTGTCTGCTGAGCAGACACTGAAATTCTATGTGGGGCCCTCTTACGGGGGCCCCTGCAGTGCCCATGCATGAGCATTGGCATGGGCACTGCAGGGGCCCCCAGGGGCAACACGACACCCCATACCGCCATCCTGTTCCTGGCGGGCAAACCGCCAGGAACAGAATGGCGGTATGGGGTGTCGGAATCCCCATGGCGGCGCAGCTGCGCCGCCATGGAGGATTCCTGAGGGCAGCGGAAAACCGGCAGGAGACCGCCGGTTTTCCTGTTCTGACCGCGGCCAAACCGCCGCGGTCAGAATGCCCTGCGGGGCACCGCCAGCCTGTTGGCGGTGCTCCTGCCGACCCCGGCGACCGCCGGGGTCGGAATGACCCCATATGTCACTTCACTATATGCCCCTACACTTTAAGACACTCAGCAACATGCCACTCTATGCCACTCAACTCCATGCTACTGTACACCACTGTTTACTCTTCCACTTTACGCTATGTCACTGTATGCCATGGCACTGTACGCCATGACAGTCTACGTCACAACACTGTATGCCACAACACTGTATGCCAGTCCATTGGTCTGTACTCCACTCTTTGCCACTCCACTCTACGTCCCTCCACTCTACAACACTCTACTCCACTCTGTGCCACTCTTTAACACTGTACTTCAGTCTGCGACCCCACGCAACTCCCTCTACACCACTGCATGCCACTTTACTCCACTCTACTCTATGACACACTGCTCCACTCTACTCCACTACAATCTATGCCACTCCACTGTACTCCAGTCTACTCTAACTCACTGTACAACATGCATCTCTATAATACACCTCTCAACTGTACTCCACTCCACTCTAAGACACTCCACTCCACTCTACAACACTCCATACCACTCCACTGTATGACACACTACCCCACTGTATGATATGCCACTACACTATATGCCATTACACTGTACACTCTTCACACTAAGACACGATACGATTCTCCACTCTATGAGACATCACTCAACTTTATTTCACAAAACGCCACTCTGTTCCATACAATTACACTTTATTCTATGCCATTCTATTGTATTCCACTCTATGTACCTCCACTCTACAGCACTCTACTCCACTCTATGCATCTGAACAACAATGCACTGTACGTTATGACATTCTATGCAACTCCCTCTATGCCTCTCCAAGCAATGCCACTCCACTCCACCGACTCCACTCACTGCCACTCAACTCTATGCCTCTCTGTGATATGTTATGGCACTGTTTACTACGACACTGGGTGCCACTCCACTCTATGCCTCTCCACTAAACACTATAACACTATACGCCACAACACTATACACCATAACACAGTGCACCACTCCACCCTTCACTGCACCATTGTACACTATGACACTGTATGCGAAGACACTGTACATCACACCAATCAACTCCACTCCACTCTGCTCCACTGTACAAGGCTGTACCCTACTCTAAGCCAATGTACAACACTCCACTCTATGCCACTCCATTGCGTGACACTCTACTCCACTTTATGCAATTCCACTCTACAAGACTCTACTACAGTCTAAGATACTTTATGGCACTATTCCCTACTCTACAGCCCTACAATCCATTGTACAACACTCTACTCCACTCTCTACCACTGCTCCACACTCTACTCCACTCTATGCCATTCTGTGATACTCTACTCCACTCTAAGACACTCTATGCAACCCTCTGTATATCATTCAACCCCACTTTACTCCACTCCACTCTCCAACACAGTACTCCACTCTACTGCACTACTCTATTGTACGCCACTCCACTCTAAGCCACTTATGCCATTCGACTCTTACAGTCTATGACAATTCACTGTACCACACAATATGACACTCTACTCTCCTGTATGCCACTGCACTCTACAATACTCTACACCACTGTCTGCCACTCCAATGCACTCTTGTGTGGGACACTTTCCAACACTGTATGGCATGCCAATCCACTCTACTGTACAACACACCACTCCAGTTTATGTCTTTTAATCAACTGTGTGCTAGGCCCCCGCCATACACAGTTTTTTGTCAAAAATGTTACTGCAAATATTACACTTATACTATCAATCATGTTATCAAAGATGTCATGAGTCCCTGTAACCTTTGTTTTCTTTTAAGTGAACTTCTATGTTTTTTTAAACTTATATTCCATAACTATAACGTCCCTGTAACCTTTGATGATTTTTTCAGTGAAAATATATACTCTCTCTCTCTCTCTCTCTCTCTCTCTCTCTCTCTCTCTCTCTCTCTCTCTCTCTCTCTCTCTCCCTCTCTTTCTCTCTCTCTCTCTCTCTCTCTCTTTCTCTCTCTCTCCCTCTCCCTGTCACTCTCTTTCTCCCTCTTCCTCTCCCTCTCGCCTAGGGATTTTGATTTAGAAAATACAAAACCATGTTGAATGTTTGATGTCTGCCAAATGTTAATACATTGACAGGAACTGCCATATGGTGGTTACTACTAATGTTAAGAAAAGTCTGCTGGATTGGAGGACACCTCTAAATTTGGCGGGGGAGGATCTTAAGTATGGTGTTAGTAAAGTACTCCTTTAACCTGCGGCTGCCAAACTATAAATTTGGTCCAGAATTGCTCCTTGCCTTAAAACAACTGACCAGATCTGGTGCTCATAAAAAGCACTTTAATGCCCTTGTGCCACGTTTGGACTACATTAAAACTGCAAAAATAAAAATGACTAGAAGCACATTTTAACTAAGGGCTAAACTTGGGAAAATCACATGCACTTTAGGATAATTCAATTTGTGGCTTTTATGAAGCACTTTCAAGGATTTTCCTAGATACATGCATAATATTTCCCATTCGATGCAGGCATCGAAGAAAGAAAATAGCAGTGCAAGCTTTAGAGTATCTCCAAGTGCACACAATGCAAGTGGGTAGAAGGCCCAGAAGTGTTCAGCGATCCTAGGTCATGGCCGACTGGTGCCACTGATGAGTGGTAGCCTCATCACAGTCGGCACAGGTTCTGGACCTCCATGGCAGTCCTCCGTTGTCACTATGAGAACTGCCTGCTTCTCTTGGCAGACATGGGGTAATACTCATGTTTCAATGAGAAAGGAGCAACTCTGGGTTCACATTTGCATTCCTTTTATGGGCAACACCGCTCGGCTTCCTCCATGGCTCCCACCTGCCATATGGGTGTGTGCTCAAGGTGACGTCCCTCTTATGGTCATAACACTGTACAGCAGGGTGTAAGTCCATCTTCACTACAGCACTTCACCAGGGCCACAATCCTTAGGTTTCCCTGGTGTCACCACTGCCCCATCTGGCTTATTGGTGTGCAAGCCACACAAGTAAGGCAGCATCCCTCTTTGGCTCACAACACTGTACAGGGCTCCTTATTTGGAAGAGCTCTCTCACCACCTGACCAAGTAAATGCTGGGTTCCCCTTACTGTCACAGGCTCTTGCTGTCTGGGAGGGTTATGGCATTGCATAGGAGAAACTCTTCCTGGCATCTCCAAGTCAAAAGAGGAGGAGATAAAGCTGTCCTTTTATCTATCAAATGTTCCTGTCCACTCTCAATTATATAATCCCTGATAATGTGCCAGCACTTAATACCCATTTGTTCTCTCTTGGCTTGCAGGAAGGCTGTTAACCCTGAGCTTACCTCTCCCAGCTTAACGCTCCCATCCAAGGATATCTATTCCAGCTGTGGAGGTGTGATGACTAGCAGAACTCATTTTAAACCTGTTCTGGCCCAGGCATCTTAAAGTACATATTTACAAAGCTATTTCCCACTTCTGATTTCACCAGTAAATTTGATTTTAAAAATTAAGTATGAAATAATGTTGCAGTATTTTCGTTGAATTTTCCCAGCATAGATAGGGAATAAACAGTTTAGTCCCATCTAGACATGGTTCTCTGAGAAAATGTTCACAAGGCCTACACAGTGAAAAAGCTTTTGGGTTTTATTTCACTATGAGAACATGCTAACTCCAACAAAGAGTGTGCCCTATTTTTGTCTATTAGGATCCTGCCCTGTGGTTTTACAAGACACACTTTAGGAGTAACTTATGAATATATGAAAATAGATTTTTCCTATGTGGCAAAGGAACTTTCCCCCACTTAAACATCAACCTAGTCACAACACAGTGGAGATCCTGGCAGAGATATGTTTGTCATTTATGTGGGTGGAATACACACACTGCACCCCCAGATTACTTTTAACCTTCAGTGCCAAAGTTCACTTTAGGCTTCATTTACAATGGAATTATAGGGAAGTAAACAAAGCCAAGCATAGAGTTCCAATGTGTGGGCATATGTTTTAGGGGAAAGCACAGGTACTTTACTTCTGCAGTGGTAAAGCGTAGAAAGTCATAGTCCCAGCACAATCAAAGAGGGAAAAATGGAGGGACTTTCTACAAAATGGGGTAATTTCTCATATCAGGATCCACTAGCCACTGTTCTTTCTTTGACCTACTTCTGATCTCCAGATGGCTCCCATGGAGCCATAGCACTGTTACTCTTTGGTGATAAATGGAGGAATTGGGGGTCCTGTTATTTTAATCCCTATTCAATGTCAATGGAGTTGTGTGTGTCATTACCTATTCTTTGTCTTGAAAGTATTGAGTATATCTCTTCAGGTTTAAACCCATTAGGTCTTACTTGATATACTAGTAGTACATTATAAGAGCACACTGCTAGAGGTGGGGGTGACCTCACCCCACCCTCATTCTTAATAGAGGTAGGAAGTGGGACTTCTTCTGACATGTACATACTTGCTGGAGGGAAGATGATTGCTTTACATGGGTGTATACACATCTGCATATACCTCTAAGGTGCCCTCTGGGTGCAGGTATTGGTGAATCCAACACTGGCATCAGTGTGGGCTAACCAATATGAGATGGTTGATACTAAGCATCTCTATATTCAGAGAAGCCATCATGTAGTTAGGAAACTCATAGTGATGAGTGTCCAGCACATGTATTAAAAAGGCTTCCCTGTGCACTTACTATGTCTGGGAATCGTCATAGACATAGCAAGGGCATATCTGCTTCTGCAGGTATGCCCTCACATGTAATACAATGCACTCTGCATTAGGGCTGTAAGGCCTGCTAGAGGCGTGACCTCCATATCTTACATGCAATGTTAAGGTGACATAGCGCACAGGCTGTGTGCCATGTCATGTTTTCATTTTTGTCTCCACCAACACACGCAGCCTGTTAAGGCAGCACTGTGTGCACTAGGTGAGAGAGTACCTTACGGTGACACAATTTGTGTGGCAGGCCTTAGGGATCTCCTTTAGTACCCCAGACCCTAAGTACCAGTGTACCACTTACTAGGGGCTTACAGTGGTACCTAAAGGTTTTGCCAATTGGTAAAAACAACTGTGCAATTTGGGCTAAGAGATCTGTCACTGAGGACCTGGTTAGCAGGAACCCAGTGTACTTTCAGCCGACATTACACCAAAAACCAGGCAAAAGGTGGGGGTGACCATGTCAAAAGAGACACTTTCCTACAATAAGTCTCAAATGACTTTGGCATAGTCGACAATCCATTTTAGAACAAGCAGTTATGCCAGCCCAGACCTTAGAATAGGCTATAGATCAGTGATTTCCAACCTTTTGACTTTTGTGGAACCCCACTTTACCATTACTGGAACCCAGGGACCCCCACTGAATCAATGTTGGACTCCAGCTCCCCCTCCCCACCACCACTGAAGCCGGGCTCCCTGGCCTAAACATTGTTGATGACCCACAAACCAATACACAAAAGATACAGAAACAAACATTCATCAAACACATATACAAATGCTAACACATTCTATTTGATTTGCAAACAAATAAAAATAAAAATTGTTCATTTTAATATCAAGATTGAACCTTTTCTAAATGTAATTGATGCACACATCCCATATACTATATTCTGTCTGATGCACCTGTCCTGCTCCCACAGATCAATCTGAGGATACTAATTACATTTTTAGCCTCCAGTATCAAATTCCTTGACATATACTGTACTTTAAAAAAATGTCAGTTGTACATTTAGCCACTTTATTTATATACACTTTATTGATCTGTTAATGTAATTATATTTTCTAAGCAGTCACAGAACCCTTGAGGAGGTTTCGGGGGACCCCTGACCTCAGTTTATGGACCACCTCCATAGATCATAAAGTAGTGTAAAGGAGTGTAATGGGTAAAGGAGACACCTGGAGAGGAAACAGACCAGGAAGAAGGTAAGTGTGTGCCAGTTGTTGTAGGTGCCAGTAGCAAGGGTGGGATGCAGGTGACAGAGTGTCATCCTACCTTAGCAAAAGGAGTGAGGAAGAGAGGAAATCTGAAGGGGAAATTGACTGTTTTAACTCTGGTAGCAGCAAGGATATGAAATGGGTCAAGGGTTGTTCAACATGAGTCAACAGGTGCAAGCAAGCAATGTGTGAAGAGACTGCATTTTGCTAAAGTGGGCATTCAATAAGGAATGGCAGAAAGAATGACAAGAGGAAGATTGAGATACCTGACAGTAATTGGTCTGAGTGGTGGAGTGACAACAATGGGTTAGCCTCAATTATATAGGATTCAATGATTCATGAAAATGATGCCTAATGATAATACATGCTTTGGGGTAGGAACATACTATTGTTGAGAGACCTTGTTGTCTTGTGCCACTGCTATAGCGCAACGTTGCATCAGGGGAGTTTCTATTAGTTTATAAGAGAGCTTTAGTCTTCTTAAGTGTATCTAGGATCTTAATGGGGGCCTGAGCTTTAAAATTTTAGGGCATTCTGGCACCATCATAGGAATTCAGGATTGAGAGACCTTGGACGGAGTATCCGTGCAAGAATGGAAATCTCTTTTGGATTGGCATCAAAATAGAAAGTTTGTGGTAAATGTGACATTGAGGATGCAAGCCAAATCTAGGTGTGATGAGGAGATATTCAGGGGAACTTTGCACGTGTTTTGAGTCAAAATTTTGGAAAAGTAGAATGAGTTTACTCATGAAGTGCACCCGAATAGTGGGGGTAAAATCAGTAAAGCACAAGGTCAGACTAGTTCCTTCATTACTAAAATACTTTTAATTTGAGGTCATGTGAGCTGCACGATGTTTAAGGAGGGTGCTGCTGCAGTCACTTAGAAAGAAAGGAACATGTTGAGGGCTCTAAATGGCAGTGATCGGAAGTAGATCACCTCCTAACTGAAAGGTGAATTTCTACTCCCCTTGAGTGACCCATATTTCAAACAAGCATTGGCATAGTCTCGTCTCGGCAAGACCTATCGGCTTTCACCGTGCCTTTTATCCATGGTGTACATCAGCGTGACTGCTGTGCAGCATGGCTAAAAATTAGAAAAAGAACTCTATGCATGGCCAATGCTGGCTGCATCATAGTGCTTTATTTTCTGGCCGGAGGGGCCATGGCAACCAACGATAGGGATGGAAGGTCAGGACAAGCAACAATGGCGGGCATGGGGGTTATGGGGCGAGCAACAAAAATGAGGCAAGCCACACAAAAAAGCACTGTGACACAGCCAGCACCGACTTTGTCATAGTGTGTTTTTCCTAGCTGGGGGGACATGCAAGCAGCTACTTTTGGGCAAGCAACAGTCAATGGGGCAAGCAACAGACAATGGGGTAATCACTAGACAATGATGTAGACAAGAATGGGGCAAACAAAAAAACAACATAGTAAGTAACAGACAATGGGGCAAGCAACAACACGGAGAGGGATGGGGAGATGGGCTGAAAAAATATGCTCCACTGCAACCACTAGTTAAACAAAGGTATCTCTGAAGTCCAACAAGCGGTGGAAGAATACACCCTGGTCAAGGAAGCAGTACTTCGGTCTTGCTCCAAGGGAAAGACAAACACATGGAGAGGAAGTGAATCTGGCATGCGATGACCAAGGAGAAGCAAGGAAATGAGAGTGGTGAGGAAGCCAAACAATAATAAGCAATAGGAGGTGGGCTCTAAGCCCCATGTAACTAAATGAAATGTCTTCAAAGTGGCAGCCATGTGCAGTCTAAGGCGAGACCTAAAACAATGTCCTGGCAGGTTGGGTGTTGTAGGAAAAGCTCATAGGAGGGGCCTGAAACTCCAGTTTTGGCTGAAAATGGCCAAAAGGGGAGTAATGGTTGTACGATGTTATAGTGCATGGTATTCCAAGGTATGGTAATAATTCATGGAATTCAGGACACATAGCCATGATTTAAAAACAGGCTGAGAATTATGGCTTTACGTGCAGAAGTAACACTGACTGGAGCGTTTTTTCCTTGTTCCATTTGGCACTATACTGAATTGGCTCACGATTCCACTGACCAAGGTCAGAAATTACTGACACCCCCGGTATCGGTTGTGATATTACTGCTACTGAATTGCAGGTCACTCATAATAAATTAGGGTGACCAGACGTCCCGGATTTCCCCAGACAGTCCCGGTTTTTAGAGGAGTGTCCCGACACTTCTCTTAATTTTAAACAAATGTCCCGGTTTTTGGGACAAAGGTCAGATCATTACATAAATGTCCTGTTTTTTGGGTCAAAGGTCAGATAATCTAGGGAAGCATAAGTTAAAGGTGTGCCCTTTTTTAACAGATGTATATAATGTATCTGTTACTGTCAGGCACACAGTCCCCTGTCTGCTCCCAGCAGAGAGACTGATTGGGGAGCAGAGAGAGGTGGGTGAGGGCGGGTTGGGGGTGCAGGGTGGGAGGTCAAGCCATAGCCAATTTGATATGTGTAGTCTTGTAAGTGTGTGTGTGTGTGTGTATATACATATATAAACACACATGTATTGGAACACATTCACAAAGCTACGCAATAAAACGGGACGTGCCAGATATAAAAGTGAGTGTAAAGTCTTTAGTCCTTCTTTTATGTCTGACCTGTCCCAGTTTTTGCTCCTCAAAATCTGGTCACCCTATAATAAGTGCCTTGCTGAAAAAAGAAAGCATCTTAAAACTAACCCTTAATTGTGTGTGCATAAATTATGTACTGAGGCTTTTTAAATATTATTGATCTTAGTTAAGGAGTCAATGACTTGTAAAGTGTGCAGGTGGCTCCTTCAGTGACGTCATTGTGTCCCAAAATAAACATAATGACGACAGTCCACATACCCATTCTGAAAGGTGCTTCTTATCTTCGCAAACAAGACCTTCCAAAATACAGTTGTTAAACGAATAAAATGGCTCTGCTCAATCCCTTGTTTAGAAAAAAGCTGTCTATTTTTCCCAGTGATGATTAAACTGAGACTCAGCATGTTATTAGCAATGGTTCAGATGAGGACAGAGAAAGTGCAAGGGAAGCGTCTTCTTCTGGCATTTTGTGAGCTCTTAAGGGAACAAATGTTCTTGCAGCAGGAGAAAAAAAAGTCACTGAGTCTAAAGGCTGGTGAGAGTTTGCCCTGCTTTCACCGGCTCTTGGGTCTACATAAGTTCATTGCCAGGTCATGTGCCAGCTGCTGTTGCATAACACCTGCTGAGGCCTCCGTGGTGTAACACCCACGGGCCTCAGCTGCATCAAGGCATCCTTTCGAAAAATACTGTTATTTATTGGCTCATAACTACTCTTTATGCGAACGCTCTGCAATTGAATGCAATTTTCGAACAAAGGTTTTACTTATCTATTTACTGAAAATGCATGCTGCCTTTGCCGCATTTCCGTGTATTAAAGACTGTCTGCCCCATCTACTGAGGTGCACGCTTCTCGCGCCTGTCATCCTGCAGCAGCATGTCTCTAATTTTACATTTTTCAACTTGTTGAGTCTAAAGCAAGGGCATTAGAAAATACACATTTGCTAAATAACATAAAACGGGAGTTAGATCAGTAAATCACGGCCCAGATTTAAGAGGGCCAGTTTTGACTCTATTGCCTCTATCCTGCGCCATGGTGCACCGTGTATTGAATACGGTGTGCACACGGGGGACGTTAGTGGGGTGCTAAGGGGCACAAGAAAAGTGGCGCTGCTTTGGATGCAAAGCCACTTTTCTTAAATTCAGGCCTATGTATATTTGAGCATTGTTTCTGAAAAAGGATTTCGGATAGAAAGCTGGCCCAGATTTAAGAGGGCCTAGCGCTTCCTTGTGCCACGTTAGCGTCATTTTTTTGTCTAATATAGCTCAATGAGGCCAAATTCGCCGCACCAGATTTACAAAGTGGTGAAATGCATGCATTGCTCTACTTTGTAACCCCTTGTGCCACATTATGCCTGCGCCAGGCATAATGTATGCAAGGGGTGCGTTTCATTAGAGGACTGCAAAAATGGTGCAGTGGAATCTATGAGATTCCATTGTGCCAATTTTGCCGGCTATTTTTAATGTCTGCACAGAGCAGGTGTTAAAAGGGGCCACACCATTGTTTTCAATGGGCCCCTATGTACTTTGCAGAATTAGCACCAATATTTTTGTCGCTAGTCTTGCAAAGTCCAACAATAGCTCCAACAATTTTGTCACTATTGCCCCTAACATGCACCATGGTGTGCCGTTTGTTTAATACAGCGCACACATGGTGGAGTTAGGGGGCACTAAAGGGTGCAAGAAAAGTGGCGCTGCATTATAGAAGTGCCCCTTTTCTTAAATGTGGGCCATTGTTTTCTGTTTAGCGTTTCATCATCATATCACAGTCGTGCCATATCTAAGCACTGTAAACGGCAGGCATTTCTATTACCTAGTTTCATTGCCCTAAATGTATTGATTTTGGAAGAATGAAAGCCTGAGTTGGTGCTGGAGTGGATATGAGCTTTTGACCTTCAGACATCAGGTGGCAGCCCAGCCATTAATTCAAAGACAGTATCACAGGTATCGAATAAATTCCCTACTATACCAGCAAAGATAAGCAATACACAAAACCATCAAAAGGGTCAAGAAGCAACCAAAACTCTTTTTTTTCGCCATTGCTTAATTTATGAAAAAATATGTACAAGTGATATTTTTTTTTTCTCGGGAGCTACCACCGCCATTGGCAAACAGCAGAGATGATTAAAACTTGATCCCACCTCGTGCTTCCATAAAACTATGATTCTTGTCTCACACTTGCAGGTTCCTTGTCATCAATGTGTCTCCCTTTATCATTGTTTCCCTATCTTTCCAGTCTTTCTCTTAGGTCAAAGTCTGAAGTAGAAAAATACACCCTGGTCCTCAAAATGATGCTCAAAGCGCTGTTGTCCTCCACCAGCACAATTTAGGCACACCTTTTCTCTAATGAAGGACGGGGAAACACTCTGGTGTTCTGGTGCAACACAAACTGCACCTCTGCGATCTGTCGTAAAAAACATACAAAAGATACAAGTCTGAATGCAACAGGACACTTACCCTGGCCTGACTGTCAGCAGTGCATGGCACAGGCTACTCACATGTTTTACCGTGTTTGTCCGAAAAGGAATTTATCCCAGCCATGGGTGATCCTCAGTAACTCATGATTGGAACCCACACAGTATTATATCCTAGCAAGCTGTGAATAGTACTTACCATGAATGTACCTCTGTATGCATATAGACAACTCTTTATCGCTTCTGAATGAATTTTAGATCATCACAAAGGTGCCATGTGTCCAGTGACTGAAGAGGAAAAGCTGTTGTCTATTTCTGCCCTAGGAGGACATGTTAGCCACAGCTCTTAATTTGAGTGCTATTGTGTGAGACACGTCTTGGTGGTGGTGGTAGTGTGTGTGTATGTGTGGTGGGGTTGGTCCTCACCCTCCAACCTCTCTTCTTTACTAGGTTTGCTGCTGTGTGCAACATTTCCGAAATTCTGATATTCAACAGCACTCTGACCGGATTGCGTGCTGACACTTATACAGGTGGCAAATGAGAACAACACAAAGGAGGCCAAATAAGAGAGAAAAAACCCTAAACTCTTAAAAAACATGTGACATGGCACTATAGGTCATTGAGTAAAAAGAGGCTTTTAAATATGCGCAGGAAAGTAAAATATTTTTTGGATCAATCATTGAGGGTATCTCTTGGAAGAACTGAGTGGTGTCATGAATGAGCTCACGCCCTGAAATCTCGACAGCCAAGCTGTTGCATTGTTTTAGAGGTATGCTTCACAGCATTATGAACTGTCCCTGTAGGTCATTTACGGTGGCTCCATGTACACAGTGTGCACCGTAGGCTGCCCTTTTCTTTAGCTGGTAGACCCCATGTGCTAATTATGTTATAACATGTCACAGGTCTAATCTGCCCCTTTATTATGAAATCCATCCTCCAGGCATGGTCTGCTTTTGGTCTGGGATGTATGTACCGTATAGACATCCTATTCAGGCTACATTTAACCAGCACACCTGAATGCCACTCCTCTGTTACTCTAGCTTGGTAATTGAACAGAGTAAGCGTAAGAAACCAAAGCAGCCCGATCACATTTGTCACACCAATCCCCATGCTGCAAGGAGTGAGTGATCACAGCAAACGGGACCATCTACTGAAAGAAGGCCTGAGGAAGTTCTAATCCCAAGAAATTCATGGAAACAATTTGGGAAAATAGTAAATTTTCAGCACCTGCTGCTTTTCCGCCCTCTTTTTCCCCTCTTTCCTCTTCTCTTGCTTCATACTTTCTCTTGATTCCGCTCCTCAACTCTACCATACTGCTGCTGCTCTCCTTTCTTTTCTTCTACTCTCTCGTTCACTCGTTTGCTCTCTCTTTCTTCCCCTGCTTCTTACTTCCTTGCCTCCACTCACTTTATTCTCCATGGTTCATTTCCCTTGCACCCTTCACTTTCTTCGACCATATGCTGCACTATGTAATCTTTTCCCTTTTTCCTGTCTTTCTTCCTCATCCTATATTGCCATTTACCAAAGCCAGTAACGTATTCTACAGCTAATAACCCACACCAAACATCTCACAATTGTGTTGTATAGAAAGATGGTCTTCTAGGTATACGGTGGGCACATTAACCACATTGGCTTAAGGGTCTATTCATGACCCTTTCATCTGATTAGGACCACTTCGCTCCTGGAACTACATACACACGTCTTTGTAAAAGTCCTGAGGAGGTCTTAATTCTAATGGCCGAAACCCTTTGAACCTTTCTCTTTTGAGGAGTTTACTATGAAAATTACACCAAACGTCCAGGTTGATTCTTGGTTTCTTTTGTGAACTACCACAGAGTGTAAAATGGACACTAGAATTATATACCCCAACTCCAGTCAATGTTTACAAGGATTGCTTATCACATTATGCACTTTAATTGTTTTCTGTGTTTTTGTCATATATATGATCCTCAATAGTATGGATTTCAATGCTCTTTAGAATAAATGAGCTGTAAATCACATAAATCATACTCTATATTTTGTTTTAGCTATGTTATTTAAAACACTTTATACCACATCTATATTCCTTACAGAGGCCTGAACATTGTATAACTCAAAGATTACCTAACAAATATTTATGTTGTGCCTGTCAATAACAATGTAGGGAAGAAAACACAAAATCAGGCTATATGCACTCCCAGTGCATATTGTGAGACCCAATGCCAATCAGTGATAGCATAGTATGTACCCAGCACAGGGCTAAGCCTGCTGTGTACAAGAGCCAACCCACGCCAAGTGTCCATTACATACCATTGCAGCACTGGGTGAAGGGGGGTATACTAGGGAAGCTGAGTGAGTCGATGTGTAGGCAGGCACTGAACAGTTGACCAACACTTCAACTCTTATGCTCCAAGGACTGCCCCACATAGCACCTGGCTGTTCATGTTTCCCAAGATTGTCAGGGCAGATGTCGGATGAACCATGTGATTGATACTGAAGGATATGGTTGAGCTCTGATCGACCAATGACACCATGCTTGTGACATGCATCATTTATACATTTAGGCCTGCCATTAGCTAAGACCTTTTGATTTTACTAAACATATATGTATAATAGTTACTTATAGAGGATTTCAGCCAGCACTCTTCATCCATTGATCTGTTGTTGTGGCATTCATGTTTCTCCCACCTGCCATAGCATACATCATGGGACATTAGGTCAGCTCACTTCAGCCATTGGCTACTCTTTCACTAGAAACACATCCACATACAAAGTAGTTCCTTTAGTGCCAGGGATTACAATAGCAATGTATGCTTTTTGAGACCAAAAATTAATTTGGCTTTTAGTCAATATTTATTTTAGACTTTCAAGGGCTTTGCCATCAATAACCATGACAAAGCAAACAAGCATTGAGAAAGCCAAAAGGTTGGCTGAGAATACTAGATCATTTGGCCTAAACATTGCTTGTGTCTTTTTATTTCTTATTGCTGTTATTCCAACTCTCTAGAGCTCTGCCCTGCACAGCTTCAACACTCCTGCTAACAAAATGAAAAGTTGGGGCAGTGTCAGCAACACATGCTTAGGGAGGGGGATGAAGAGAGTTAAGTGGGTAGCCCTGGGCCCTCCAGACCACCAACTGACTGGGTGGGGGGGGGGTTAGACAGAATATCAGAAATAAAAATATAGTGGGACTAAATATTGTGTCAAGATATAGAGGACAAAATGTAATGAAGATAAGTTTTACTATATATTTTATCTCCACGTATATGTACCTTGACAATATAT
Organism: Pleurodeles waltl; assembly: GCF_031143425.1. Lineage (NCBI taxonomy): Eukaryota > Metazoa > Chordata > Amphibia > Caudata > Salamandridae > Pleurodeles > Pleurodeles waltl. The sequence goes on from NC_090449.1 coordinate 605,509,429, forward strand.
ATCTTAAAGGTCCTCAATATTTTTAACACAATATTCCGTCCACATAATATTTTTGGTTCCGATATTCTGTCAGTGATCCTGCTGGGGTTTGTCTACTGAGGCCAGTGTGGGCCTGAGGGCCTTGGATGACCCCAGTGCTATCTGAGCAGTGTAAAGATGATCAGACTATAGCATCTCGTCAGCCAGTAGGAATGATATTTCCTACTTGCAGACAGTTATGTTTCCCATGGACATGTGCTAACAAGGATGGCAGCGTGCAGACAGAAGCTGATGCTGCTCTGAGAGCGCATGATGCAGAGCTTCATTTGAGCTGTTGGTTATAGGTGGGGCCCATCGGCACTCTTTTTTTGGCCACTTGGACCTATTTTTAATAATCAGGCATTGATCCAGAACAAGAGAGAGAGAAAAGCAGCAAAGCAAATCAGAAGGAGGAATAAAAAGACGTCAACATACTGGCAAAGCGAGAAAGCAGGCATCAAAGGAGATCTTTGCAATGCAAATATAGGAGCATTGAGAGAATATTGGAGGTTGAAAGAAGCTTGAGGTGACATAAAGACTGGGCTGTCTTGATATTTGGCAACCCCAACATTTGGCAACTGCGCTTGTGGGATTTTTAAGAAAAAATTGAGACCCAGCACTCTTTCTTTGACAAAGTCAGCACTAGCATGGTACAGGTTTTAAACTCTGAACCCTAACAAGATAACAGCGGGGGGAAGGAGGAGTTAATCTCAAACCCCCTTGATGCACGAAAGTGACACCTGTAAGATCATCAGGAAAAAACCATGACCAACTGTGCCTGAGACAGCAATGGAAGTGTACTCTGTAAGCAATACTTACTGGATGGTAAGCTGCCATCATGGTACCCAATGGGGGCAAGAGGCATCCATAGCTCTAAAGTTTTACCATGTAGTGTGTGCAACCCCCGTCCTTGCTGTTTAGTCTACACCATATTGCAGGCTAGGACTTTGTGAGCCTCTTCATACCAAAGGCAAAGATGCAGTCTCAGAATACCTGTTGGCTAAATAACTAGAAGTGACTAGATGTTTCAACAAGCATTGCAAAGACATTAGGTTTCACCTTTAGAAGCTTTTTGATTTACCAGTGGCTTTAGCCATGCGGCACAGCATCCCAGATGCTATGCCACATGGATACAAATTGTAAAAAATAGCTTTAGATGTAGCCAGTGTTTCATTTTGTATTAAAGTACACACTGCAATAATTCTGATTTCTTCTGTTATTTATTTTAATGGAGTGCTAATAGCAGTCCACTACAGTATATATGTTAGTAAAGACCATGGTGGAAAGCCCTTGAAGCATCTGTTTGCAGACATCTTGTTCTGTTACTGTCCTATGCCACATGGATACAAATTTTAAAAAATTGCTTTAGATGTAGCCAGTGTTTCATTTTGTATTAAAGTACACACTGCAATAATTCTGATTTCTTCTGTTATTTATTTTAATGGAGTGCTAATAGCAGTCCACTACAGTATATATGTTAGTAAAGACCATGGTGGAAAGCCCTTGAAGCATCTGTTTGCAGACATCTTGTTCTGTTACTGTCCTCGACTACAGGAAAGACAATCAATGACCTAAGTGTGGTGACATTCTCCTTGGTCCCTTTAGGGTCACTAGATATTGGGGTAAGCAGTGAGAGACTGATGAGCTACAACTACTAGGTCATGCTGCTGTCTTGAAGGTTGGGGTAGTTACCAGCATACTTCAGGTACATGGGTAGCTTGTGTCTGTTTATTTGTTAAATATTGAGGCTGTGTTAGTACTTTTGTGTATTCAGGGATGAAGGGGTTGTCACTAAGAGGATGACAAATAATAGATTGTCTGTCCTTTGCATCCATCACTTCACAGCACATAATAGAGGTGACTATATGGCTTCTCAGTACACATAGGGAGGTCTAGATATAGCGTTGTGCCTCTCAGGGAAGCTCCTGCTGGCCGAGACAGACTGACCAAATGTGTTGAGGGCAGCATGTCAGTGACCGCGGTTATGTGTTTTTTTGCAATGGTCTTGACCGTCACTCACTTCCTGTCCTTGTCGGAAATATTTCATTGGCACCCGAAATCTAAATATGGCAGAAAAGGCCTCCTTAAATGGAACTATCAAAAAACATATTCATGCACTATTAACAGGGACATTTCATAATTAGATTTCCAAAAAGATATACACACTTAAAGTTTACATGTTGTATGTTATTACACTTGGGCATGATAAAGTTACCCAAGTCAGCTTGACGATTTCCAGTGCTACTTAAATTTGACATATGATGCCAGATTCAGACAGCCATTTCTGGCCATAAACATTTATTGTATTGTAATAGTATTTATATAGCGCTTACTATCCCTGACGAGGCGTCAAAGCACTTTTCGGCAAGTAGCACGCTATTCCAGACCCCAAAAGGAATTAGTGGTGGATTAGTATAGGGAAATATGAGTACAGTTTTAGTATTATTATGAGTTAATTTGAGCTGCGGATATGTGAGTTTGTTCGTTGGATTGACTGGAGGAATGAAGGGGTGGAGGAGGTTGTCATGTCTCTATCAATCTATCCTCCATTCCCACTCTGACTTATCCCAAATCCATTCTACTACTTTCATCTCCTAAATAACCCTGCCCAAGCTCTTCCCTCCTTTTCCACATCTATCTCACCCAAACTTCAGTTTACTACCATGATCTCCCAAACAACCCTACTAAATTCTCCCTCATTTATCTCACCTTTAACTCAACCAAAACCCCCTTATGACTGAAGATAGCTGTTTTACATTGGTCAAGTGTCCACAAAGCAGCTAGTGGGGGCTTGTGGGAAGGAAAAGGGGAGGGGAGGCACGATGCGGGGGGAGAGAGGGGCAATAAAATAAAATATATATTTTTTAAAATGTACCTTAATTCCGTGAAGTGGGGTGAGGTGGAAGAGGGTCGTATAGTGGGTTGGAGTGGATTGAGGTAGTGTGGTGTGTTGGATTGGTGTAGAGTGGGGTGAACTGGACTGGGGTAGAGTGGGGTGGATTGAGTGGAGTGGGGTGGGTGGATTCTGTGGGGTGGATTGGAGTGGGGTGAATTAAAATGGGGTTTGATGGATGGGATTGGGGTGGACTGAAGTGGGGTGGATTAGATTGGATGGGGTGGGTGGTTTGGATTGGAGTGATAGGGCTGGAATGGGGTGGATTGGCATGGGTTGTGTGAACTGGAGAGGAGTGGGGTGGATTAGATTGGACTGGTGTAGGTGGACTGGCTTGGAGTGGGGTGGATTGGATTCACCGGACTGGAGTACAGTGGATTGGACTGGAGTGGGTGAATAGGATTGGAGTGGGGTGGATTGGATTGGGATAGAGTGGGTGGATTGGAGTAGAGTGTAATGGATTGGAGCGAATGGAGTAGATTGGAATGGGTTGGGGTGGATTGGAGTGGAGTCCAGGGTGGGATGGGGTGGATTGTATTTGAGTGGGGTGGCTTGAAATGTGGTGTGGTGGATTGGATTGGGGTGTGGTGGGCTGCAGTGGGATGGATTGGATTGGAGTGGGGTGGGGTGGATTGGATTTGGGTGGGGTGTGTTGGACTGAATTGGTGTCACTTGGATTGGGGTGGTTTGGAGTGGTGTGGATTGCATTGAGGTGTGATGGACTGGAGTGTGATGGGGTTGATGGATTGGACTGTATGTGAGTGGGGTGGACTGAATGTGGATGGAGTGGATTGGATTGGAGTGGGGTGGATTGAAATGGGATAGGCTAGATGCATTGGAGTGGAGTGTGGTGGACTAAACTGGGATGGGTTGAGTGGATTAGAGTAGATTTGGGGATTGCAGTACAGTGGGTGGATTGGAATGGGATGGAGTGGAGTGGATTGAAATGGGGTGGGGTGGATTGTGGTGGCTGACTGAAGGGGATGCATTGGATTGGAGTAGGGGGAGGTTAATTGGATTGAGGTGGGGTAGGGTGGAGTGGGTGGATTACATTGAGGTGAGGTGGATTGGTTTGGAGTAGGGTGGACTGGAGTGGCATGGACTGGACTGGATTAGGGTGGAATAGATTAGGGTGTATCGGATTGGGGTGGGGTGAAGTGGAGAGGAGTGAGGTGTATTGGGCTGTGTGGGATGAATCGGATTCAGTGGGGTGGATTGGGGTGGACTGGATTGAGTGTGGTGGATTGGATGGGGGATTGGACTGAGGCTAGATGAAATGGACTGGGGTGGGGTGAATTGGAGTGGGGTGGAATGGATTGGAGTGGGGTAGGTTAGATACACTGGATTGCAGTGCAGTGGACTGAACTGGGATGGGGGGGTGGATTGGGGTAGATTGGGGGATTGCAGTGGAATGGGAGGATTGGAGTGGGGTGGATTGAAGTGGGGTGGAGTGGATTGAAATGGGGTAGGGTGGATTGGAGTGGAATGAACTGTAGGGGTGCATTGGATTGGAGTAGAGTGAGGTGGACTGGATTGAGGTGAGGTGGGGGAGGTGAGTGGATTTGAGTGGACTGGATTACATTGAGGTTAGGTGGATTGGATTGGAGTAGGGTGGAGTGGAGTGGTGTGGACTGGAGTGAGGTGGACTGGATTAGGGTGTATTGGATTAGGGTGTATTGGGTTGGGCTGGGGTGGAGTGGAGTGGAGTGAGGTGTATTGGATTGAGTGGAGTGGATTGGATTCAGTGGGGCAGATTGGGGTGGAATGGATTGAGTGTGGTGGATTGGATTGGATTGGGGTGGATATAACAGAGGCCAGGTGAAATGGATTGGGGTGGGGTGGTTTGGAGTGGGGTGGAATGGACTCTGTTGGAGTGGGGTGGAGTGGATTGTGGTTGATTGGACTGGAGTAGGGTGGATTGGATTGGAGTGGGGTGGATTGGATTGGTGTGGGGTGGATTGGATTGATCTGGGGTGAATTAATTGTAGAGTGGTAGATTAAGGTGGTTTGGAGTGGGGTGGATTGGATTGGAGTGGGGTAGATTAAAGTGGATTGGATTGGAGTGTGATGGACTGGGGTAGTGTGAGTGGATTGGATGGATTGGAGAGAGATGGATTGGGTAGTGGTGAATGTGATTGGAGTGAGGTGGTTTGGATTTGATTGGAGAGGGGTGGGTTGGATTGGAGTAGAGTGGATTGGATTGGACTGGGTGGGATGGATTAGAGTGGGGTGGGTTGGGTTGGATTGGAGTGGATTAGATTGGATTGAAGTGGGGTGGATTGGGCTGGAGTGGATTGGGGTGGATTGGATTGGAGTGGGGAAGATTGGACTGGGCTTGATTGGGGTGGATTGGATTTGTGTTGGGGTGGGTTGGATTGGTATTGGGTGGACTGCATTATAGTGGGGTGGATTGTGGAGGACTGGAGTAGGGCGAATAGGGATTGAGTGGGGTGGAATGGACCGGGGTGATGTAAAATGAGGTGGATTGGGTGGAGTGGGGCGGATTGTTTTAGATTGGAGTGAGTTGTTTGGGATTGGATGGTGGAGTGGGGCAGTTTATTTTGGATTAAAGTGGGGCACAGATTGGATTGGCGTAAATTGAAATAGATTGGGGTAGGTTGTTTTGGATTGAAGTGGGGCAGATTGCTTTGGATTGGAGTTGGGCAGATTGGAGTGGGAGAGGTTGTTTTAGTTTGGAGTGTGGCAGATTGGAGTGGGGCACATTGTTTTGGATTGGAGTGGAGCAGGTTTTATTAAGGTGGATTTGACTGGATTGTGGATTGAAGAGTGGTGGATTGGGTTGATGTGGAGTGGGGTGGATTGATTGGGGTGAGGTGGACAGGATTTGAGTGGAGCATATTGTTTTGGATTGGAGTGGAGCAGATTGGAATGGGACAGATTGTTTGTGATTGGAGTGGGGCATTCTGGAGTGGGTGAGGATTGAAGTCGGGCAGATTGGAGTGGGCCGGATTGGAGTGGGACAGATTGTCTTGGATTGGAGTGGGGCAGTTGGGGATGGGCCAGGTTGTTTTCAATTAAAGTGGGGCACTTTGGAGTGAGATGGACTGGAGTGGGGCAGATTGTTTTAGATTGCAGTGGGGCATATTGGAGTGGAGCAAACTGTTTTGGATTGGAGTGCAGCATATTGCTGTGGGGCAGATTATTTTGGATTTTAGCAGATTGGAGTGGGACAGATTGTTTTAGATTGGAGTAGGACAGATTGTTTTGGATGTGAGGGGGCACATTGAAGTGGGTAGATGGGAGAGGGGCATATTGTTTTGGATTGGAGTGGGGCATATTAGTTGTTTTACACTGCAGTGTGGCAGATTGTTTTGAAATTGAATGGGACAGATTGTTTTGGTTTGGAGCAGACTGTTTTGGATTAGAGTGGGTGAATTGGAGTGGGACAGGTTAGCTTGGAGTGGGTGGGAGGTTTGGAGTGGGGCAGTGGGATTGGATTGGAGTGATTGCTTTGGACTAGAGTGGGGTGGATTGGTGTGGGCTATGGTGGGGTGGATTAGGGTGGATTTTACTGGGGTGGATAAGAGTGGGTGGATTGGGGAGTACAGGGGATAATTATATGTTAACATTGTTGCTTTGCAATATTTTGAACAACATAATCATCATCTTTTGAAAAGAGTGCCCATGAGCAAAAACAAAAGACAACATGAGTGGAACGTGAGAAAAGGCGACTTCACAAAGTAAAAGAAAGGAACAGAAATGATGCCAAGCCTGCAGTGACGAATTACGAGGCTGTAAAGAAGAGTGCTGTGCAAGCTAATAAATGGTGAGCAACAGGTGGGCTCCAAGCACTATACTGCACACAACAGGGTCTCACAAGAGACGCATGCGCGAGCACATACACTTGCTGGCTCAACCCTAAAAAGAGGAAAAAATCTGCACAATAGTGTTCTCTTTCTCAAATGTACTGCATGTACAGTTCCACAGTGGGGAAAGAACAACTTCCAAAAATGCCAGATGTACGGCTAGAAACCTGTGAGTGCGCAAAATCCACATAACTCGCTTTTGCGTAATTGCGCAAGATTTTTCCAAAATTTCGCACACATATACAGCATGAATATCTGTCGCTTCTCTCTAAGGGCTAGATGTACAAAGCATTTTTGCAGCCGCAAACTCCGTTTGCAACCACAAAAATGCTTTTCCTGATGTACAAAACCCAAATGGGGATTCAGTAACTTGATACCAAATCGCAAGTCGGAATTTGCGATTCGGTATTTGGAAGGGGCATGTTTAGGGCGTCCCTTCCTAATACATATTTGCAGTGCTATGTACAAATGTTTAAGATCAAAATGTGGCCACAAAACATTTACTATTTACTACCAACTCAAAGCCAAATACTAGTGGGGCGCATATTGTGTCCTATGTCGTTAATATGTATGAGTTAGGTCTGTTTGCGACCCACTCATTTCTAATGAAACTCAACAGAGTTTCATACATTAGGAATAGTAATTTCCTAATTGCAATTCACAGGAAATCACAATTAGGAAATCGCTATTCCTAATCTACGTACATCTGGCCCCAAACTTCGGCGTGGATTGCGACTTTGCAACAATTTTTGGCATAAAAAGGCATTTAACAAAAGCATCTGCTCGCATTTTGTTGTTTACTAGAGCGATTAGCAGCACATTCTTACTGCAAATGGCCAGTAATTATGCAAAGTTGCCCATTGGCGTAATTTGGGGAATTTTGCATACAATCATAAAGCAACAATCATAAAGCAAAATTCCCAAAACTACACGAACGATGTTAGTAATTCACATTTGTCCCAGGGCTAATTTCTACACGACTTCTACACAACTTCTGCCAATGATCCGGAATTGCAAAAAGTAATGGATCCGTACCCACTCCTAGTAGTAATACTACGAATGCATACTTACTACTAGTTTAAGGAATAGGGCTCAAAGTCTGCCGGCACAGCCGCCCTATTCCTGTTCTCCTTATGCACAGACTAATGAGGCCACCGACTCCCTGCAGGGACGGGAGAGGGTTGCAATCGTCTAGGTGAGGCTGTTTCAGGACACACACCTGTCTGGGATATTTTTAGCCCAATTGATGACACTCTGGCACTGCTGTGTCTCTGGAAAGCAGCCCCCAGGGTACCTTATTTCACAGTTTTTTTCCCTCAGCGCTTGCGTGATATACCCCCTTCTGAAATCACGCTCCCAGCAATGTTCTAAATGTTGTCAGCTAATTCCAATTAGCACCAGGCTTGAAGCCCAGGGACTCTTCGAAGGTTATTGAAATGATGGTGAAAGAGAACTTGCTTTAAATGACTGAGAACGTTTCGCAACGCTGCCTGCAAAGATGTGGTTCCAGGGTTCTGCAAGACGCCCTACGTCGCAGACAGCTCCACCTATTCAAAGCTGGTTTCATTCGAGACCGTGGGACAAGAAAATGACCAGCTTTCCGTTGACCAAGGTTTTGATTGCTGTATGCCGCCTCCATCAGCCTTTTATTGCAAAGCCACCAAGACTGCCAGCCTAAAATGAGAAATTTCCTAATCGCAATTTCTACAGAGAGGCCAAGAACCGAATGAGCACAGGGAGTAATCAGAAAGATTTTGCTTAGCGTGTGTGTGATTTACTTTTGTAGTACTCCTACTTTACTCCTTAATTCTAGGAGTAATCTAGAAGTACTAAAGCACTTCTAGTTCATCCTGGTATTCAGGAGCATGCCGAAGAATCCACAAGTAAAGTGACAGCAAAAACTTTGTGATCAGGCCCAAAGAGTCTAAACCCATTCCAAACTACTACAATAGCTTTGATGCACTTTCGTGAGAAACACTCGTGGTGTGATGATGACTATGCACCAGTATCCCGACCTGACAGCTTACTTGTGTCCTAAATTTGGTCCCAAATTTTCTCAACCTAAAGGTGATGCACTTTTGTTTGTATCAGTGCAGGGGTCTCTCATCAAATGATATTCAGTGTTGGTTATAGTTGTTTCCACGTTTGAACTAGTTCACTACTGATTTTATGAGTCTGTCTGGAGGTTTCAGAGGCTAAGCAGAAAGCAATGAAAATAGGGCTTCCTTAGACATAAAAATGATTTACTGTTATTAATCCTTGTAGAAATCCTAGCTGACTCTTCAATTCTAGAAGTAAGCCAGGAGTACTATAAGAGGAAATAACCGACTGATAACACGATCATTGTGGACTGGTCACATAATGTAGAACTGTGCAGTGGGAGTGAAGTAAAATGCACATGTAGTTTCTCTGCCACCGAAACACAGTCTATTTTACTTGTATGCATCACATTTCCTTAGATAATTTTGAGCTGATCAGTGAATGTCTATGCTATATACAGCACTCATCAATATTTTGCGGCGAGCAGGGGAAACTCATGCTTTTAATACTCGCAGTTTAATCCTGCAATTCAGTAGTAAGCCAGAAGTACTAGAGGGTAAATCATTTCTACCTACTCAGCCTGTTCAAGGAACATTTTGTTTACAGGAGAAGGGAAAGGAGTAAGGGCAGAAAGGGTCATCCTTTTAGGGGAAGCCTTCCACACAGCACAGCTGTCTGGTTTGCATAAGACATCATGGGGACATTCAGAAAGCTTCCCTAGGTATGCATTATACCCACTGCTTTCCATTGGCTTTGTTGTTTGTAACTCACATTTCCTTGCTATCCATTTGCTGGCTCTATTTGTTTTAGGCTGTCCAGCTTGAGTTCACTCCTGCCCTTGCCCAGATCTTGTTCACTGTATCCATCTGAATTCACACTTTCTGTAAACAGGCCTTTAAATGTTGTTAGTATCTTGTCACATTTGCTGTGCAGGTAAACAGGAAGGTCAAAAGTTAGGCTCCTGTTTATGAGGGAGCTTGGTGTATTTTCTTCCTGTGACTTCAAAGTGGAAGTGTCTATAGGAAAGCAAGAAATAGGCAGATTACCCTTCCCATAGAGCTTGCTCATGCCTCTCCTGTCCTCCAGTTTACAAGACTGTAACATAACCCTGAAAACAGGCATGCAGGGAGGAGGTGCACACACTTTCTGTGCCAGCAAATATGTTGCGGTCCTTCTATCAAAGCACTGTTAGATAATGATTAATGTGACCCTCTAGTGAATGTCTAATGATGTTTTTGTTTAAAGTCAGTGAGTCAGAGTACCAAACCCTCATAATAATAACAACTACATTTAATGAGCAATAACCTTTGTATGTGTAACATGTGCAGGAGAACTGTGCCATAAAAACCTAGACAGCACAGATTAGTGCTTTCCAGAAAACGACAAACAGGAACCCAGAAATAACTACATTATGTACACTACAGCCTTAAACATCTTGCCTATGTCAAAACATAGTTTTTATACTATTTGGTGGATGCATGTGTTGTCAACAATGAAATAGGTGAAAATGTTCCGCTGAAACAACAACAGCCTACCACCAGGGCCGGCCTTAGCACTGCTGGCGTCTGATGTGATGCTCTATGCCACTTCACTCTATGCTTCTCTACTTTCCTCTGCACCACTGTACTCCATGCAAGTGCACTCTACACCACTCTGCTATGCACAAATGCACTCTTCGCTACTGAACTATACACCAAATCAGTCCAGGCCACTCCACTCTTCTCTGCACCACTTCACTCTATGCCACTCTACACTGCAACACTGCACTCTGTGCCACTGCACTCTATGCCAATGCACGCTACGCCATTACTCAACACCAATGCACCCTATCCCTCAACACTCCACTCTACCCAGCACCACTTCATGCCACTTCACTCTAGTCTGAAACACTCTGGTCTAGGCTACTGCACTCTATGCCACTGCAATCTAAGCCAAACCCACTCCACTCTAAGCCACTGCACTCTACGCTACTGCAATTAATACTGCACCACTCTCCCTCACACCACTCCACTCTATGCCACTGCCCTCTACCCTACTCTACTCTAAACCACTGCACCTTATGCCAATGCACTCAACATCACATTACTCAAAACCAATGAACTCTACAATACTGCACAGTATGCCACTCCATTCTACCCTGAGCCAATATACTCTGCACCACTCTACTGTATGCTACTCTCCTCCATGCCACTACACTCTATACCACTCTACTCTTCAAGACTGCATTTGCGGTCACTGAACTTAATGCCACTCTACCCTGCACTGCTGCACTCTAAGTCACTACATGCCACGCCACTCTGACCAAAGCACTCTATATCACTGCACTCAATGCCACTCTTTTCTACTCTGCACCACTGTATTGTACACCACTCAAATCTGTGCCACTTTACACTGTGCCACTTTACTCAGCGCCACTGCGCTCTATAACACTCCGCTCTGCAAGACTGCACTCTCCTCCACTGATCTCAACACCGCTCTATTCTACTCTGCACCGCTGTACTCTATGTCACTGTTTTCTGCACTCCTCTACTCTGTACCACTCTACTCTATGCCACTCCACTCTGCTCTGTACTACTCAACATTACGCCACTCTACAGAATTCTATGCCACTACACTCTGCATCACTTCACACCACTCTAATTTATTCTGTGCCAACAAACTCCATGCCACTGCATGCTACAGCACTGTACTGTACACCACTGCACTCTACACCACTCTACTCTACACCTTTGCACTCTACCCAGCACAATTCCACTCTATCTTGAACCACTTCTCTATATGCCACTTCACTCTACTCTGAAACAATCGACTCTATGCCATTGCACTCTACACCACTGCACTCTACTCTGCAGCACTGTACTCTATGCCACTGCACTCTGTGCACCTCTACTTTGCAAGACTGCACCCTTGACCACTGAACTTAATGCCACTCTACTCGGCACCATGGCACTCTATGCCACTGCACTCTATGCCACTCTGTTCTACTCTACACCACTGTACTCTACACCATTCTAGTCTACGCAGCTCTACATTGCACCATTCTACACTGCACCACTCTATTCTGTGCCACTGCACTATGCAACACTCTACTCTGCAAGAGTGTACTGTCTGTCACTGAACTCAACACCACTCTACTCTGCAGCACTGCAATGTGCACCATTGTGCTGTACATCACTGCACTCTATGCCACTCTATTCTACTCCGAACCACTATACACTATGCCACTGCTCTATGTACTACTCTACTCTGCACCACTCAACTATATGCCACTTCACTTTAGTCTACAACACTACACTGTACGACAATGTACTCTGCTTTATGCCACTCTAATCTACAACACTCTACTCCACACTGTGTAACACCCTCTACGCCACTCCATAACACTCAATGCCACTCCATGACACTCTACCCCACTCTGACACTCTCCACCATTCAACTCTACTCCACTCTATGCCCTTCCACCCAACAACTCTCCACTGCCTCCGTGGCACTCCACGCCACTCCACAAGACTCTACCTCTACTCCACGCCACTCAACTCTTCACCATTCTGTTCCTCTCCACACCACCCCATAAATAACACCCCACTCTACTCCACTTCATGATAGTCCACTCCACCCGACTCTCCTTTGACATACTACATTTTCGCCATGCTGAAAAGCAGCCACGCTGGTATGCAACATGGCTAAATCATATTGGCAAAGCCAATAGCTCTTGCTTAGGCAAGGCTTATTGGCTTTGTCAATGCTTGTTTAATGCACAAGTAAATATGGGTCGTGTTACCTAAGTTTGGTTCTTAAGTCTCCAAAGCATTCTATAACATATTTTGCGATGTATGCTCGCCTGTGAAATTATAATTTGTGAAAGTCTTTCTTGTATTGGAAAGGCTTCCAAATTTCACAGTCTCTAGTCCCTACTGCGAAGCTGCAGGGTGGTTGAGAGTGATCAGCAAGGCACCTATTGTATGAATGTATGTAGGTATGTATGTATGCATGCATGAATGTATGTATTTATTTATGTTTACTTATTATTTTCTGTATTAATTTATGATTTTCTTTTGGGTATAATTGTGTTTTACAAGTAACCAGTGAATTGCAATGTAGCAACACATTTCCTGAAATAGGCAAAGCAGTAAGAAAACAACATTTTGAAGAGAAGAGGAAATTCAAACAGGTTGGTTACAGGTGCATTTAGTTCAGGTACAACCGGAAAAGGGGCACTTTCAGTAGTTTCTTGAAGGTGAGGAGATATGTTGGGTTCTTAGTGTTGATGGAAGTGAGATAGGCTCTTAGCCATGCAGGAATGCTTGGAAACCAGTGAAGTTGTTCACAACACGTGTTTGCACGAGGAGCGAGTCCTTGCTTCAAAGCCCTCTGGCTTCCCAAGATGGGGAGCAGTGAGACCTTGTGTGTCGAACAAATAATTTTGAATTGTTTTCTGGTTTGTATGAGTAACCAATGCATATTGCTCAGGGCCAGCAAAAATGCAAATGTTTTCGCTGCAGAGAACAGATGAGCCATGTCATGAAAGACTGCCTTGATGATGGAAACAGAGATCTTGGGACCCATAAGAATTGCATTCCCTTAATCCAGGCGAGCCCTGATTAGTGCATTGTCTGCAGTTCTCAGTTGATCGGTACTGGGAGATATTTCTCAGGATCTGAAGGAAAATATTTGTGAATTGGACTAATTTGTTCTAGAGTTAGAGTGTTATCGTTGGTGAAGCCTAGGGATTTAATAGAAGGTGATAAGGCTGCACGAAAGTGATGATATAAGAGTTCATTCACCAAGGCTATGTCAAGTTTGCTTTTTAGGTCTCACCTGACACAGCACAGGCTCTGTCACTTGCAATACATTTTGTTTACTTCCTGGGGGATTAGGGCCTGCACATTGCTTAATATTAGCAGGCTTCATTGTCACCTTCATTTCCTTGTTTCTCCTTTGTCAGAGGATGTCGTCTTCACTTCCTCTTTGTGTGTTTGTACCATCCATGGCTCAAGCATTGCTTCTGTGCCCAGTGTGTATCCTTTTACTGCTTTTGGACTTCAGAGTTACTTTTTTTCTTTTAGTTACAGCAGTGTATGTATTTCCAGGCTATCTTTGTTGTTCCTTGCCCCATCGTGATTATGTTTTCATGCTCAATCGTTGCTTACCATGTTGTTGCTCTGCCCCATCCCTCCTTTGTTGTCATTTTGCTCTGTTGTTGCTTTGTCCTGTCCCTCCAACCCGTGTTGTTGTTTTGCCCCACTCCCTCATACTTTGCTGCTTACACAATCCCCCTTGTCCTGTGTTGTTGCTTTGCCCTACCCTTATTCACCAGTACTGCATTTTTGCTTTGGCCTGTCTTCCTGAGTCCTCTTGTCCCACCAGAAAAAAAGTTCTATGACACATTCAGCGCTGGTCACCTCATAGCAATGTTTTTCTAACTTTCAGCACTGCTGCACAACTGCTGAGCTGCTGCACTACATGACTAAAACACATTGACAAAGCCAGTAGCTCTTGCGTAGGTGGGATCTTTTGGCTTTGCCATTGCTTGTTTTCTTGGGACAATGACTGCAAAGTCTGTATTTTAGGGGTGTGGTAGGAGGACATTGCTTGGCATCTACAGCTGTGTTTTCTTGGGCCACAATGTCGACTTGAGAATGTAATACTGGCGCCATATTTTTAGGGAGAGCTATCTGACAACAGTGTATTTTGTACGCAAACATCGGACTGTTATAGTGAAGGGTTCCGGTTAAAGAAAGGTACTTTAGAAGTACAAGCACAGAAGGTTGAGGGACTCCACAGTTCATGATGTTCAGTGAAAGAGGAGTTGGATTTGGACAAGAATTGGTATTGCAGTCCATGCACGTCTGTGAGGTAGTCTGTACCTGAGCAAACTTTCCATAGTTTTCCAAGAAGTTTTCCACATTCCCAAGTAGTCACAAATCTCTGCATGCAGCACATAAGCCATAATAACTAATTGAGACATATGGTGAAAATCTTCAGAAATGAGCATACATGTAGGTAGATGTGTGCGTTCAGTAGTTATTGTGTTTAGCAAGTGCGTTCATGAATCTCCACTTGTCTCTTTAGTCGAGAACTGATTATGATTGCGGTTTCTGGCTTCAGAGCCTTACACCTCCTTCTACCAACTTGGCTGTTGTGGAGAGTTTAAACTCCTGACAATAGCTGCACAAACCCAGCAGGAATCCCCGCTGAACCTGAAAAATTGCAGAGGAAAACATTACGCTTTCCCACAAGAGCAGTAAGAAACGGTGATCATTTCCCTCCCCGCAACCATATAGAGGATTGTACTTGCTTTGAAGGTCCTGATGTTCTACAGAATAACATGCATCCTCTCAAGCACTAGGTAGGCAGACACTCAGTGGCATATTTACCATTTTTTGACAAAGGGCAGCACAGCAAGCCTTCTTGCGGTGCTGCCCTGTGTCAAAAGAAAAGGGCAGGCTGTGCTGTATCAAAAAGATATGGCACATTCCAGTCCTTTTCCCCTGCACTAGAATATCAATCGTCTGCCATACGCCAACGCAGGCACCCTTACACTATGGTGCAAGTGTGTCTGCATTGCGTGATGATTGTTTTTGTGCAGGAAGGGACACCTTCTTGC
The DNA here is from genome assembly GCF_031143425.1 of Pleurodeles waltl. Classification (NCBI taxonomy): domain Eukaryota; kingdom Metazoa; phylum Chordata; class Amphibia; order Caudata; family Salamandridae; genus Pleurodeles; species Pleurodeles waltl. Next base: position 605,524,814 of record NC_090449.1, read on the forward strand.
ACAAACACTATCATGAGAGGTGTTTTCCTTTTTCTATGTGTGCTGCAGGATAAATCTACCTGCCGAGATTGGGAAATCTGCCCACACCTAAATTGGGCAAATTCTCTAGAGCGACTGGCTTGTAGAAGGTCATTGGGGATGGGGATAAATCAATTGCATGTCAACCACACGTAGAAAGAGCAAGCACACATAGAAGAGGAGAAACAAGGAGAAATAAAGGTATTTCTCCTTGTTGCACCACCCTTATGCCTCCCCTAGAGAGGCGTAAGCTGTTAACGCATTCCCAGGTTTACAAGTCCATGTAAATCTGGGAATGCGTCAAAATCCATGGGTGTTGCGTGGGAGCACCCACTGCAACATCCATGGAGCACCTCTTTGACGCAGAGTAGGGCAACACAGCAACTTGCACTGCTTTGCCATACTCCATACCTACAACGCCATGTAAAGCGATGCAAAGTGGCTTTGTGTGGCTTTGTAGATATGGACCTGCAGCATGCGCCATTGGTGCTTCACAAAATGTGACACACCGGCGGTGCAAGCCGTTTATAAATGTGGTCCTCAGACTATCGTGTGTGCATGACAGTGCTCATCAATACTTGATATGCTTGTGATTCAGGCTAATAAAGTCACATTGTATGGTGTGCTTGACATGCATTCTGCTTATCCCCAGCCCCAATGTTCTTCTACAGGCAAAACACTCTAGATACTTTGCCTAATTTAGGTGTAGGTGGATTTCCCAATCTAGGAGGGTAGATTCATCCTTTGGAGCCCAAAGGATTCCCTTTTTCCCCAATGACAGGTAAGTGTAACATGCCACATCTAGAAGTATAAATGGGTAGGCATCAATAATTGTGTTTCCACTGAAAGATTTTAAATGGCGTCATTGAAGATCAAAGCTAAGGTAAAGAGTTTATGGTATTACTTTCGATCCCAAGGTGGTAAACCCCTCTCCCACGGAACAGGCCTCTCTCTTTGTTTTATGAGAATACTCCTTGCCGTACATTATAAGGATATTACACGTCACTGAGGTGACTTGCAATATTCTCATCATGTACAACCAGTCGTTACTTTATCCCATATAATACATGGTCACACAATCATCTTTCACACAAATCTCTTAAAGCTTTGGTGTGTAGATCTTTCCCATGAAAGAGAGAGCATGTATGCAAACATGAAGAATAAAAATAAAACCTCTCATGCAGAATTCACCATACCAAAAACCTGTTAGTTATTTGTTGCAAACTGATGTTCTAAACAGTTCAAAAGAAGTCATTTTTTTGTTTTAATAAAAACTCTGCTCTAGCTCGGAATGTGTAGAAACATGCAGAAAGATTCTAGCTTTTCTCTGTTTAAGGAGTGCAAAAATTAAACATATTCTTCATGTTTGTCGCTGTATGCTAAAAAAGCAGAAGAAAAAAAAAAAAAAAGTTCAATTTTTTTTGCTTTAACCAGCTGTTTTAATGATACTCCATTAACTTACTTGCCTTTTACCTATGCAGCAGGCATTGTGACATTATAACTCCACTGTAGTAATTTATAATAGTCGAGTACTGACATCTGTTCTTTAGAATTGGCCATTGGATGGGTCACAAGTTGTTGATTATCAAGAAATTAGATGCTGGGATTTATAAAGGGGTTACAGAATCCTATGTATTATAAGTTGATCTCATGGGTCCTGAGTGGTAGTGAGGAGTCCTAGGGAAACTATTAAGAAAATTCACATTTCCATCTCCTATGACTCTTCCTTAGATCCATATTCCTATGTAAATAAGAAGACAGTTATATGTGGCCTATAAAGCTCCCCACCTCCCTCAGTAACACCTTCCACTCCCATCTACAAAAAATAATACTTTACATCCTACCACACTCTCACCACTCAAAAAATATTTCCTGGCACCCTGCCTCTTGCCTCTGTGGGAAAGGGCCCCTTTTGACATGGTCACACCCACTTTCTGCAACTAGTACTGAGGTTTTTCCACTGAAGATGCACTGAGCTCCTGCTAACCAGGTGCCAAGTGTCAGTGCTTCTTCCAAAAAACAAGGTATAAGATCTAATTGTGCACAGTTGGCACACACTTTAGTACCCCCGTAAGTCCCTAGTAAATGGTACCCCTGGCACCTAGAGCCTTTGTAGTAGAGAGGTTCCCTATGTGCTGCAGCATGTGTTGTGTCATCCTAAGGGACCCCCTAAAAATTGTGCACAGCCTGCCATTGCAGGCTGCGTCTCATGGTGCAAGCCATGAGTGAAAACATGACATGGCACACTCATTGTGTGCCATGCCCCAAATCACTGCATCTAAGTACTGTAAGTCACACCTACCGCAGGCCTTTTACTCTTAAAGCAGGGTGCATTATATTTGATGTGAGAACCTATTTACATGTGCAGATATACCCCTGTGATGTCTTGTTCGATTACTGAATGTTACAAGTGAGCAGGGAAGCCATCTTAAGGTATGTACTGGACACTTATTACTATGAGTTACCCAGCTACACAATGGCCTCACTGAAACCTATGGTGTTTGTCATCTTAATAAATCCATACTAATGCCAGTACTCGATTTAATATGACATGCACCCAGAAGGCACCTTCAAGGTGCCCACTGACACCTACTAGTCCTATAGTTTGCTGACTGACTGGTACCGACCAGCTTGCCATCAAAGGCATGTTTCTGATCACCTTGAGCCTATGCTCTCAGAGGCCAGAAACAATGTGTACTCCAGAGGAAGGTGTTGTCACGTACCCCAGCAGGATGGCTAGTGAATCTGCATATCTAGGATAGGGACTTCAAAGTCCCTGCTTCCTTTGATATGCAAGCCTGTCTTCCCCTAGACCTGGGAGTTGTCACCCCCTACCCAGAGGACCATTTGGCAGAAGGACATGCAGTAAGTTAGCTATGCAAGTAGGCGTATTGCACTACCAGGCTAGTCACACCCATAAGGTGGGCCGCTTGATGTGCTCCTTGAAAAAAAAGGTTCCACCATCTTGATTTTGGTGGAATTAGGAATTCTGGGTCAGGGTTATGTCCACCCCCCATAGGAAGTGGTCTTATAGGTGGTGTGGTCATCTAGGGGTAGGTAGCCCTTTGGCTACTACCCTGTACTTCCCTAAATGCCCTTACATTGAGTATTGTGGTGCCCCCTGACACCAGAAGATTAGATTTGACTGGCTGAAGAAAGAAGAGGACAAAGAAGAGCTGAAGAAGTGAGAACTGTGGAATGCTGGTGGACTTTTGGTGCTAAACCCTGCCTGCCTGCCTACCTGCTCCTCTCCCGACAGCAATGACAACGTGACTTCTCCTGCAGCTGTGCATCATCCAAAGGCCTTGGAGGGCCTCCAGAAGTTTTCCAATCCAACACCCATCTCTCTTGAAGTGGAGGAGCCACTTCCTTGCAGCCGGCAGGCACCAACCACTACGTCTGGCTCACTCTTCTGTTGACCACCAGGTCCACCAACACAGCTGCCACTCAGGAGGAAGTCAACATGGTCCAGGAGGTCAGATCTGTCTTCCAACCAAGTGAGAAGATGCCAGGACCCACCAGACTGTCCTGCACTATGTACCCCTAGTAGCAGATCCCTTGCAGCAACCACCGCTTGTTTGAGTCCAATCCAGACTCCAAAGCCGCAAAGACCGGCAAGTCGACTAGGGACATCAGCATCAAAGAGGCCAGCATGAGAATGGCCTTGCAGTCCTGTTTTGTTCCCCTCTTGAATGGCAACTGAGAACTGTGGGCGCCTTTGAGTCAGGAGCACCTGCTGACCAAAACCCTCGGCATCCGAGCTACCTGGGTCCATGACAACAAACAGTGCTTTCTTGCTCCTCGGACCCTCACAGACTGAGTCTCCCATTGAGAGCCTCTGGACTTGTCCCCTACTGCAGCCTGGTTCTCAGTGGCCTCCCTCTTTGCCAACAGTGCAGGGAGCAAGGCACCCGACCTATCGAGCACCTGGAAGACCAAGGACAGATAAAACTGAACTGCCAGTGTTTCTTGTAACCTTGCCCCCCTAGCACCTTATGACTAAAAGGGGACCCCTGAGGTCCTTCTGCAAAGACCCCTATGCAGTAAGTGTGCTTTACTCATTGAAAGTCATTACTACGTAAAAGCGGATTGGGGTACTCTTTTACCCCACTGCGATGAAATCTCTGCAACAAAACTTTCCTTGCAGTGAAGATTTTCTGGTGTTGAAACATAATATAAAAGTGTTGTATTTTTCTAAAATAGGTCTCAAGTTTCTTCTTGAGTGTATGACTAATTTATTGACTCTGTGTATCAGCAAATGCTTGGCACTACCTTCTGATAAGACTAAACTGCTCGTCCACACTATCACAAAAGAGAGCATTTGGAATTATTATTCTAACCCTTTTAAACCAATATGGGTTACCTGGACTATCTGCATAGTGTCCCTTTACATTCTGTACACCAGTGGTTCCCAACCTGTGGTCCGGGGACCCCTGGGGGTCCGCGAAGCCTTCTCAGGGGGTCCGCAACTGCTTAGAAAATTAAAAAATATTAACAAATAATGACAAATTAGGTCCCATGCTTCCAGTAATGACTCAGTGGGGGTCCCCAGATTCCAATGATGATTCAGTGGGGGTCCCTGGGTTCGATTAATGATAAACTGGGGGTCCACAGAAGTCAAAAGGTTGGGAACCACTACTGTACACTACATATATAGCCATCTCCCTATAGCCACCAGCCAAAACGATGCATAGCATCGTTCCAGCTTCTAGAGGCATAGCAATGGTGCCATAGGCCCTAATGAAAACTGGGTCCCTTCACTACACGTTTCACAGCAGAAAATCCATGTTTGCTGTGCAGAAGGTCCATTACAGCCCAGTGGTCCTTTGTCACCACAGTTGCTGTACCATTGATACCTCTCCACCACTCTCCCCAGCTACCCAAAATATTCAAATATCTCTCAATCTGTTATTTCTGGACTTTCACTCTCCCTCCCAAGCTGCTGGCCATGCACTTTGTTGTTTGTAGCATAGCAGGCTCTCTGATCAAAGAGACTGTGTAAGAGCATTTGGTGTTGCAAAGAGAAATCCCCTGTCATTCTTGAATCTGCACAAACCTGCAACAGACAGGATATGAACTGATAGGTGACACCGGAGTGTCACGCACTTTCTCCCACCACCCATCTGAGGGCGTCAAAGAAGACAGTGGTCCATCTCATCCACTTCCATGACACCCTTTGAGTTTCTGGAGACCCTGCAAAGTGAGGAAGATGAGGGTGTGCCCATTTTTTAATGTGATACCACTTCATTTGAAAACACATTAGTTTTTACACTGCTATGGCTATGAAATAATAGTAGGGAATAGCCTTGTTTTGAAAAGAAAGAAAGCTATTTTGAAAAGAAAGGAAGCCATACTTAACATTCAGTATGTTTCATGCTGGTGAAATGTCTGCACATAAAATGAGAGCCATAGTAGCAGCACAGGGTTTACTGGCGACAGGGATGCATTGAGCACCACAGCTTGCTCATTGTGTGACAGTTCACTCAGTGATTGACAAGACCCGCCCTTGTTACACCTCGGCTACTTGGCCGGCTCTTAATGATCTAGGAAGTCTTCAGTAGTGCTTTACCATGAGACTGCTAAGGCCCAGGTATCATTTAGGAACAGTTGTAAAGGACACTGCTTGATTCTTCCTGGACCTACCCGACCACCTGTTCCTCATACTTGATACTCATGTCCTGTTGGGTCTCAGTAATTAGAAATGCACTTTGAAGTGGATCTTTATCAGGCCCTAAATTCATGTTCTTAAGTTTACAGGCAAACACTGATCGATTTCACAACATTGACTGTAAACACTTTTAAGGTAGTCCAAGTCAGTAATACAGTCCTTGTTGTGATTTCACATTTTACCTCATCTTGCAATGCCTAAAATGATTTGCCTTTAGATAGTGATTCTATAGTTTTTTTCTGAAGCAACAAATTACTCCTTTGTGGCATGTACTGTGAACTGAGCCGCCTGCAGGTCATCATCATCATCATCATCATCATTTTCCCTTTATTTCGATTCATTAGTATCATAAAAGGTACATACGTACAAACAGGTAAAAAGTAGTAAGGCACATTTTCAAAAGAAAACTAAAATAAGCTAAACCATGTATACAAACTTAGCCATAGAAAATTAATGCTATCTCCATCAAGGCGCCCATCAAGGCCTAAAAACTTCTTCATCCTAACGTGCAGCTGTTAAAAACGCTACTACAGCAAACACAACAGAGCTACAAGTACTAGATCTACAAACCCGCAGGGCAGAATGGCGATCCATAAAGTCCTATAATTTACAGAGAGGTTTAATCCAACGGGCCCGTTGTTTTTTGTAGACTGTGAAGAAAAATAGGACGTGCTCAATATTCTCTGGTGTTGCACATTTCAATGGTGAAGTATTCGATATTCCTGAACTTCTTTTCCATTTACTAATAAAAGCAAACAACGGAAGTGAGCCTGTTCTAAATCTGACATAAAGTGCTCGTTCAAATGGCTGCAAAGCAATATCAAAAAAATGACTCAAATTCAAGCCAATATTTAATTGATATAAAGCTATCAGTTAAACTTCCCGAGTGCACATTGACTAATTTTTCTCCTTGGACAAAGTTCCAATAAGCAATTTGAGCTTCTGAATAGCATCTCTCGGGAGGTTTGGAGGATCTGGCCAATAGGTTCCCAAGCCTAACTTACAAAGCCAATTTTTTACGTAGTAACACAAGGGAATTTTGTCGGCATGCGGGCCCTTCCACAATCCTCTGAGACATTCCCTTAAAGGCTGTAGTTCGTTTAGGGACCATACCTTTATCCAAAACTGTAATGGCCTCATAGCGGCAATATCAGCAATGGATCTTACGTTTAGACCTAAGCTAATAGGGAGTGTTGGCGTGTTTTGGGGAATATTGAAGAACATTTTTAAAAATGCATTTTCAGCTTTTTCTAAGGTGTTTAGATTACAATGCCCCCAAACTTCAGCACCGTAAAGTGCTGCCACGCAAGTTCTATAAACTCCAGAGCTAGAAAAATGGGAAAAGCAGACACTCTGCTTGCGGACCTTATAATGGTCCCCGCCCGATGCTTTAATGACATGATGCACTTCTTAAGTTGTCCTAACCATCTTTGTGAGTCCTCTAATCAAACTTAGGTTCTGTTTTGAGGGCCTCCCCATCTAAGAGTGTAGGTTTTTTCATTTTGTTTTTACCATCTCTAAACACCATGTATTTAATTTTTGAGATGTTTATTTGTAGCCTATATATTTCACAATATGCCTTGAACCTTTCTAAAAGTTTGGATAAACCAGATGCTGTTTTGAATAATAACAAGGTGTCATCGGCAAAAGAAAACACAGCGTTTTTTTCACCTAGTTTGGGGGAGTCATTCAGCTAATCATACAGGTAGGTTATGTATTTGTTTATATATAGAAGAAAGAGGATAGAAGCCAAGACACACCCTTGACGTACTCCTTTTTGTATTAATATATCTTCTCATAGTTTGCAGTTTGCATAAAACAGCATTCATAGAAGTACCAAATCGTCATTTTTGAATGATTGTTTATGTGCAGGAAGGGACACATTCCTGCACATAAACAATCATTCATAGTCTTTTGCTCTTTCTATGTATGCTGCAGAATGCAGCACACATAGAAACAGTAAAAAAGAGAAGGAATAAAAGTATTCCTCCTTGTTGCACCATGTTAACGCCACAACTGGGGTGGTGTTAGTTTTTGGTACTGCCACAGATTTATGTCTCCTTGTAAATCTGGGGCAGCCTCAAAAGCAATGGGTGTTTTGCAGGAACACCCACAGCAACACACATTGCACACCGCTCTGATGCAGAAAACTGCATCAGATGTGCCCATATTTACAAGGTCACATTAAGCCACAAAAAGTGGCTTAACACTGCCTTGTAAATGTGGAGCACTGCACCACCGTAGCATCACAAAAAGTGAAGCTCGAGTGGCACCAGGGCCCTGTAAATCTGGCTTCAAGTTTATGTATGGCCCCCATGTCTGTAAGTCAGACCTGACACTGGTCCCAGGATGCTTGTTTCCGGTCCAGGGAGGACCTGGCCTGGCAGTTCAGGCTGGGCTGTTCCCATGAGGAACAGGGTCAAGACTGATTTGCATATGGCTGGGTCCAAACTGGGGTGGCATGGTGAGCAAAAGAACAATGGATTAAACCCAGATCTGTGACTGGGGGTGAGTGTTTGCATTGTTCAGCACTCCGTCCATCATCCTTTTGTGTTGCTAAAGTTGCCCTAAGTGGGAAGGGTATGCCCAGACGTGGGTCCCTTGCTCACTGTGCCACTGGATTAAAGCTAGCCTGGCTGATGAATGATGATGCCCTGAAACTGGTCCCAGGATGCCTGTTTCCAGTCCAGGGAGGACCTGGCCTGGCAGATCGGGCTGGACTGTTCCCATGAGGAACAGGGTCAAGATTGATTTGCATATAGCTGGGTCCAAACTGGGGTGGCATGGTGACTAAAAGAACAATGGATTTAACCCAGATCTGTGACTGGGGGTGAGTGTTTGCATTGTTCAGCACTCCGACCATCATCCTTTTGTATTTTAAGTCAGATCTATACATATCTATGGAAATTGTATCTAAGCCAGGAGCTTTCCATGGCAATAATTTGACCGGGGGGGGAATCATATTTTATAAGTGCTGAAAGTTCACTGTGAACTACAGTATGTGATTTTGCTACCAAGTCCTCAGAATGCAAAAAAGGTTTCCCTTTTAATGGTGCGCTGATTACTAGTTACCACCACCGGGGATAGGGGATCATGATTGCCCAAGCCACTCCCCCCCACATTTGGAGGAAATCTTATCCCAGTTTACCATAATCGGAAAATGTTCACTATCCTGGCAATATCCTATCCAAAAATCAGTTATCTCATGTGAGATTCTCAAAACAAAAAGAACATAATCAATAAGGCTACTGTAGTTCCCCTAGTAAAAGTGGGCTTAGCCGGACCTTCTGAGGGGAAACAACCATTCCCCGGTCTCAGTTCATATGAGGCCATCAGATATATGGTCTGGAGAGCTGGTTCACTAATTTTTGACTGCTTGCGCGTTGTACTAAGGGAAGGAAATCTTCTTCCAAAAGAAGTTCTAAATATGGGGGATATGGTTCTAGACAAGTGTTAAAATTGCCAGAAATTAATGCAATACAAAGGGGACAGATCTGCCAAGAAAGAGTTTCAGACTTTTTTAAGGGCTTTAGAGGTGTGGTGGAATGGATTGGTTCTATTGTAAATGTTGGCAAGCAAATAGGGAGCCACGATGTTTGGGGTTATACTGAGGGCTATGATGTCAGGGAAATCAATATGTATTTTCTTTATAGTGCAACCCAGTCAGAATTTTACCCAGACAATGAGACCCCTCGCTTCCCTCCCTGCATTTGAAGGTATAGCCTCAATGCAGTGGGACTTGAAGCCATGCCTATATACGTTCGTAATAGCCCAGATCTCCTGAAATAGGCATATATCAAAGGTATCTAAGTACAAGCCTCAAACCACATCCTCTACCTTATTCCTTATACCTGCAATGTTCCATGAGATAAGAGAGAAAGAGCGCCTGTCTGTAGGCTGTGGGGAGAGACCAAGGAGCCAAGGTTTTCCAGGCTGAAGGGAAATGTCTATCCTACTTGCGTCACCTTTTGTTATTACACTAGCATGAATAAGGGATGAACACTCTGTATCACATGCAAATGGTAAAAACAAAACAGTTGGAACTGTAGCATGTGAGTACTCATATAACATAGGCAGGTTGGACAGTCAGCCTACATCCTATAGCCTATTGTCATATGGGATGGAGACCTGGGTCAGGCTTCTGGCTTCTCCATCTGGGGCCACCCCAGTAGTGGACTTCCCTTGGTCACCGCTGCACAAAAGACTGTTGATTTGGCCAGCTCCTTTTGAACAAAATGTTAGACAATTTGGAGGCAGGGAACGAACATCCAAGGATAACATTCCCTCCACAAGATATGAGTTAGCCAGTTTGATTTCTTTTGTGTCCCATGAATTAGCCCTCTCCGATTGGCGCTTAACATATAGTATGTCTGAATAGACAATAGATCTCCATTGCCTCATATGCCTAATGTGTAACTTTATTCTTCAGTGACACATTATTTTCGTGTGAAAGGGGAGATAATTTGGGTACTTTACACATGTACACTGTAAGGCCTTGCTTATAACCGGGATCAAAGTGCAGAACTTGCAGTGGACTGGGGACTAATGCAGGTATATAACTATGAGCACAATGTCGACTAGGAGCGGAGGGCCTTCCTTCCCTGGTGTCCTCACTCTGTTCATCTAATGCCGCTAGTAATTGGTGCTACAACCGTGTAGACGCTTTGGGGCATTTTTATACTCATTTTTTTAACGCAAAATCAGTGCAAACTCAACTCCATATTTATACTTTGGTGCTAGACCCGTCTAGCACCAACTTTATGGAGTGAGAGTCCATTTTTTACCGTGGAAACCTACCTTGCGTTAATGACATGCAAGGTAGGCGTTCCCGGGCAAAAAATGACACAAAGGCATTTGTGCCTTATTTATACTCCCCTGCAAAAATGACACTCGGGTGGAGGGCCTTAAAAAATTACTCTGAACAGGTTTAGAGTCATTTTTTAATGCCTGGGTAAGGGCAGGCGATAAGGGACCTGTGGCCTCATTTCCATGGTCTCTGACCATGGAAGCAGTCCACAGGTGCCCTTCCCTGCCCCCAGGAACACCCCCTGCCACCCTTGCCCACCCCTGGAGGACACCCATGGATGGGGGGACCCATCTACGGTAATGAGAGGTAAGTAGAGGTAAGTATTTTTTTTTTCGTTGAGTTGGCATAGGGGGGGGGGCTAACTTTGCCCCCCCTACATGCCACTGTGCCCAGTGGCCATGCCCAGGGGACAGAAGTCCCCTGGGCATGGCCATTGGGCAGGAGGGCATGACTCCTGTCTTTCCTAAGACAGGAGTAGTTTCCATGGTGGTTGTGTGTCAAAAAATGATGCTAGTCAGGGTAGAGTCCATATTTTGGGCTCTAACCTGACTTGCACCATTCTTTGACGCACTGTACCCAGCCTTCCCTATGCCTCCGCTGCCCGGTTAGAGTAATTTATTTTGACGCTAACCAGGCCACAGCGCCGGCTACCGTCATTCCATAAATATGACATCCGGCTTGCACGTTGAAATGGCAGTAGCCAGCGTTATGCTTTTTGACATAAATCTGCACTAGCGCAGATTTGCATAAAAAAATATAAATATGGGCTTTTGTCTTTGAGGAGCTTTGAGAAGTATGATTATTTGCTGTGGCAAGGATTTTAGCTGGAGTTGCTTTTCCCATTGATAAAGTGTTTGAACGAATAAAGTTTGTGACTTGGTGTTTATAACAGGGCATGTTTAACACTTCTGCAGCTGAGGCTGAAGGCATTGTGAGTTACCCCCCTTGACTGTCAGTCGATCATAAAGGTGATATGCACATCCAATCTTAGATCTCTCTTAAGAGCACACACAGTTATGGTTTCATCTGGCTGATTGTAAATGTGGAAAAGTGTGTGAAGGAGGTGCGCATCTGTCAAAATATGCACAGCAATAAAGAAACATAAGTGAGTGGGTGGGTCATACGCAAAGGGAAGGCTGGGTGGCGAAGTAAATGAAAGGTGCAGAGAGAGTGAAAATATATGCTGAAGAGCGTGTACCTGTTCCACAAACTTTAGTAATGCTTAATTCACAGTCTCATATTTTTGTAATTAAAACATTTTCAATTCTGATCTTTCACAAAAAAGGTTGTTGTCAGTTATCTATTTGATACTGCTAACAAGCATTGGTTAAGCCTATAGACCTGGCTTGTTCTAAAAGTATATCTGTTTTGTTATATGTCTGCAGACAATTACTGAAAATTCACAGAGACACATCCAAATACTGGCCAGGTGGCACACTATGTGAAGCCCTGGATTTTAGTTTACATGCTTTAATCTCTTAAGTTTGGCCATCGGCCAATGGCCGACGGCTGCACTACCTCTTCAGTGTGGGTGTCAGCCATTGGCTGACACTGGGTAGGGCTATAAAGGCCTCTCTGGTGCTCTCCACCAGAGGGAGTCCTTTATGATTTGTATTAGACTCCTCAGGAAGACCTTCCTAAGCAGCCTCGGGGGGGCACTAGGCACCAGGATTCTTTTTTTATAAAAATATAGAGGTGTGGGCTATTCAGCACGGGCAAGGCCATACCTATCCCCTGGTAAATGGGGAAACAATCTTTCTGCTCCCCCTTTGTGGGCAGATGGGTAATTACCCCGATCTTCCCCCGAGGAGGCACTGAAATACCCAACATTCTTTCTGCTCCCCAGTAGAATAAAGCATTCTATCCAAATGTCAAGTGAGAGAACATTTGACTCTTTTGGGTGTTGTTTTTACATATGGGACAGGAGAGTGTGGCTAGCAATTTCCCCCCACTTGCACTGGTGAATGTCTGCACTTTTTCGGCCTGGGTAGGCTGCCACCTGGAAAAACCTACTAGAAAGTTCTGAAAACTAGACATCTGGGGGAAGTCCAGGGTGGTGTGCTTTGCATGCATCCCATGCCATTTTATTACCCACAACACCCTACAAACCTCAAACTTTGACTTCGAAGACATATTTTCCTCATTTCTGTGAGGAAAACTTCTGGAATCTGCAGGGAGTCACAAATTTCCTACCACACAGCTTTTCCCCAAGTCTCTCGAGAAAATGTTTACCTCAATTGTGTAGGTGGGCTAAAGACCTTGACAAAAAAGGCCCTAAAGTGCTTTGTGGCAAGATCACTAATAGGGGTAGCTGCAGGATTTGGGGCTGTGTTCGTCCGCCACTCACGGAAACCTACCAACCACAGGCATTTTTGAAAACTGGAAAACCAGGGGATTCTATGGTGGTGTGCCTGCATGAATTCCATGAGTTTTTCTTACCCACAATGCCCTGCAAACCTCAAACTTTGCCTGAAATCACACATTTTCTTAGGTTTCTGAGATGGAAATGTCCGGATTCTGCAGAAATTCACAAAATTCCTACCACCCAGAATGGCAGCAGTTGTGCCCATAAAAACGTTGCATCACTTGTGTGGTTGGGCCTAGTGCCTATGACGGGAACAGATCAAACTGAATTCAGTAAGAATCACCTCCCACTGCCTTCCAAGTTTGCCATTCCCAACAGATTTCAGAAGTTTTCATCACACCAATGTGATGAAAATTTATTTTTTTAGTCAAAGTTTGCAGAGTTTGAGGTTTGCAAGGGAGTTTAGGTAAGACAACCTGGTAAGAGCCTACATGACACCCTGCCTTGGATTCCCACAGGTGTCTATAGTTTTGGTTTGCTAGCTTTCCCAGGTGCCATCTGAGGCAGGGCTCAAAAGCCACAGCTACCCACTTTCCACCACAAACTGAAATTAGGTTGAATGCACAAGAAATATGAAGAATAAGCTACCTCTCTGAAAAATGCCAAAACTGTGGTAAAAAAATGTTTTTTTAATCAGCTCTGCAAGTTTCTTAAAGTTGGGGAGATAGTGGCCTAGCACAGCAAACCATTATTTGATGGTATGTTTTGCAAAAACGCAGGCACTTTTATCCAGAACACCTTTTTTCATATTTTTCCCCAAAAACTCAAAATTTAGCTATATTTTGGCGTTTTTCTTGGTTCCACAAACCCTGGGATAGCTTGAGAATATCCAGGATGTTGAAAAAACAGGACGTAAATTAGGCATGGATATATTATTTGGACAAAAGGTTATGAAGGCCTAAGCATTAACTACCCCAAATCGCCAAAAAAGCCTCAGCACTATTGGGGAGGCAGCAGTTAAGGAGTTAAACTGTGCTCTTAATTACATAGACCAGGCCTCTTGAAAAGGATTCCTAGGTATTCTTCTTTAAAACCTAACTTAGAGAGAGCTGCCCCACACCGTATTCTTCCCATTTAATTAATTGCTCTCTTGGTATGACCCAGAAGGATAACTTGTTCCTCCAGGAAGACCCTAATGTAAAACATATCTGGACCTCTTGTCAAAGCCTAAACTTCCCAGAAGACTGACCTAGCTCAAAAACAATGCCAAAACTCTGGGAAGGGCGAGAGCTCCATCGACTTCTTTACAAACAAACATCTGCAATTAAATGGGTCTCATGTTTGCTCAAGTTGGAGCTGTTAGTGTTGTAAATTCCTAACTGGACTTTTCTTGCCACATAAATTGAAAAAAAAAGTAAAACAGTTGACATAAACAAGCCGATTTAAAGTGCCACGGCCGCCATGAGCTTGAGCACGAAGGAGAGATACTAAACGGAAAACAAGTTTGCTCGCAGTCAAACATATTGGCAAACGTGCAATTATCCATGTAACACAGGTAGTCTGCAAGGCGGTAGCAAATCCGCCCCACGGAGGGACAAACGTAAAGTATTTACCAATTATAACAAATAATTTTTTAAGGGAAAACACATGAACGAGTGATAGTGATGGTCGTGCGGTGGGCGTGGTTAAAAGATTACAACAGGCCAGAGCGCTTGCACGCTCGACCTAAAAAAATAATAATAATTAAAAAAAAAAAAAAAAAAAAAAGCTATTAGCAATGCAATAATACAGCTACGAAAAGCAGTGGCGTACCCAGAGTGCCCTGGGCCCTAATTCAAGCACAAGAAAATAAAATGGCTGTCTCTGAGCCCAGTGCGGAGAATAGTAAGGCAACCAGAAGAACCGGGGCGTTTTGAAGCCCTCACAACTCACAAACCTGTTCCCGAGTGGCGATGCTCTAATTAAAGCCACGCCGTTGTAGTAAGTCAGGTGGCACAGCTAGTTAACAAGAGGAATGAGCAGGGCACACAAGAACAAGCAGGGACTGCAGAAAAAAAGACCACAGACTTCTCTTGAGAGCCAGTCTCACAAACAAGCTGCTCTTTGTTCCCAGTGCTCTGCTTGGTACAGTTATGGCATCCTTGGGTAAATACTGGCCTTGCAGATTTCCTTTGCCTTTTGCAGGTGTTGTTGCGAGCGTCCCCCTCCACACACGAAATCAGGCCCTGTGGCTTTTTTTCCCATCTGACACGCGCTTCACACTCATCCTCTCATCTGCTTCCCTGCCGCGGCTTCAATTATCTGCATCCCCTGCTGCTTCTCGTCAATTGGTCCGGTTTAGTATCCCTGGCACCCGGCAGCTCCCTGGGAAGGCTCTGGGATGGCGTGGGGAGGGGAGGCTAACCTAAAACCTCGCTCCAGTGCTTCTTTTATTTTTTTTCTGTTCTTGTCGTCCGTTTAAAAAAAATCATGTTGGTTGCCAAGGTGCTTTGCTTATTTTTGTTGATTATTTCCGAAGCCCCAGCTTTCTCAGTGATTTACATTAGCACAAGGGAAGCGCAAAACTCTCTTGAAGCTACAAGGGATAAGTAAACGTTAATTCTTTGAACGAGATTAATTTGGCGGTTTTAAATAGTTTGGAACTCTTCCCAAATCTTTTTTATATTTTTATTGAAAACCCAAATTTATCTGCGCTTTATCCAGGTACAGCCATAGCTAACCTTCGTTTGACCTAGTACCCCACTCTCAGGGCCTACCTACTAAGACATGTGTTTTCTCTAGCCGAACTTGTATTTAATTAGCTGAAAAGGTACCTCACTGCAGGAGTTTGCACCCGAAAACTGATTCGGGGTTATGCGGTATTTGCCATACATTTGAAATGTTCTTGAGACACATTTCAGCAGGAAAAACCTGGCCACATTTCTCCAGGACAATTGGCCAGAAGCATGCAAAATCAAGTTGTAAACGCCTGTGCAAACTCATTCATACCTGTGGAACACAGAATATATGGAGAATTTTGTACCCGCTTAATACCGCACACTGCAGTACTTGTGAATTTATTGGATGCGGCAATGTCATCCAAAATACAGAAACACTGGTAATGAGGCAGACATTCTATATGAAGTGGAGTTGAGTGGATTGGGGTTGAGTGCCGTGGAATGGCTTGGCCCTGAGTGGAGCGACATTGTGTAGAATGGGTGACATTAGGACGCAGAGACTCCAATGTGGGCCTCCCGCCCCCCAAACCCAAACAAATCAATGACAACTCAACCAGACTGGTTGTGGGTAATGGGTCATGTTTTATTACAATGCAGGTAAAACACAACATAATATCAGGAAAATAAATCCTTTGTGCCAAAAGAGTAAGCTAGGGTGTGTGCTAATGTGGCACACTTAAAATAGGGAAATAACTCTATCTGGCCCGGAGGGGGAAATGAAGGGCACACTGATGAACCTTTGCCCAGGAGCAGTAAGCCTACTTCAATACTTTGTCAGGCCCAGTAGATGCTGCTCTGCCGCGGACCAGTCTCACTCTTCTCCGTGCCTGAAGCTTCTCCTGCCGTAACGATGGCCACAGAAGAAAAGGGAGTGTCGAGGAGCAGACCACCCTAAATGACCCTTGGCCAAAGTGGCAGTGGGGCAGACGTGGCACGCAACTAGTGCTGTCCATATCCGCTTCCTGATGCCCCTTCCGTGATGCATGAGACGGGTGACAGGAATCCCTGAATCCCAGAGGTAAATTGAACCCCTGGCCAGGGGCGGCTCCTTCATTAGGGCGGAGGAGCGTCACCCCCCCGCCAGCAGCAGCAGCTGCAAAACCTTTCAAAGAAAAGGATAATAAACTTTATTACCCTTTTCTAAACTTTGTTTATTATCCTTTTCTTTTAAAGGGGTGGGCCACGGGGGTGAAGAGCAGCCTCCCCCTCAGAGCACATGTGTGTTTGGCCGGCCATCTCGGGCTGGGCAAATACACATGCGCAATACGCTCTCTCAAGCCTGGCAACACAGTTGCCGGGCTTGAGAGAGCCTGCACAGGCTCCCAGTCTGCCTGGGAGTGCCCTGGCTGGGCACTCCCAGCCAATCCTGACACTGCTTTGAGCAGCATCAGGATTGGCCGCAGGGCAGGCTGGGAACCTGTGTCTGCAGCAGCGACGAGGGACAGAGGAGCGGCCCGTGGCGGAGGAGGTAAGTGTTTCTCTTTAATTTTTATTTACATCTCCGCACGCGCACCGCCCCTTCTCATTGTCACTAGCCGTGACTGCCCCTGGCCCGCGGCCAGAGATTCTTATGTGTAGAGGTCCAGATGAACCAACACAGACCGGACATGGACCATCAATTTTTCACATAACAGCTGAGGACTCTGATGACCCCAGAATTACTTTTCAACAGCAAGTGGTAGGAGTCCAGCAGAGAATGGCTGATGAAGTCCAGTTGGGGATGGAGACCATAGAGGGCAATCTTGAAGGAGTCTGTAAGTGTATTAGCACTAAGAGTGGGTTGACAAAGACAATCACAGACACCTACTCTTAGCTTCATGGGATTGATGAATCATTACCTGGCATCACTGGTGTCATGATGCAGAAGGAAAAAGAACACCAGCCTTCTACATCTGACATCAGTAATGTTGTCAGGCAGCTGGGAGCCATCAGTCCATCCATCCAGTCCCTTGAGACCAAGATTGACTCCTTTATAGCATCAGTGAGTGCCCTCAATAATGTTGCTTTGTTGGCTTACCAGAAAACCCTTGCCAGAGACTACCATGCTGCCTTACTGGCACTCAGAAATGTGTTGGAAACATGGTATGTACATCTTCTGCCTCTGGTGTTTGTGTGTCTGAGCCTTATAACAACACTCATCAGAGGATAAAGATGTAGAGTTCCTCAGTTTCCGAAGAATGGCAATTAATTCCTCCAGACTTGTCTCAACAAACACATGTAAATGTGAAGTCACAGGTGTATCCAATTGTATTTTTACGCACAATACATTATAATTTGGCATATGTGTTGATTGAAAAAAAAACTACTTACATGTTCTAATGTGAGGATCTGAACCTCTGTGATAAATAAAACAATGTAAAAAACATTTTGAGATTAGCAAGGTTGTTTCTCAAAAGTCTACGTACATAATGCAATTCAAAATCACAAAGCCACTTTTTTTGAAGCTGAAGAAGAATGAGCTAAAGTAAATTGAACATGCTGTGTTTGTAGGTTCACCTACAACATGTATATCCATTATAATGGTATGATGAGCAATGTGTAGCAGTCATAATGTAACCTCAGAGTATATCAACAAGCTGCATTCTCTTGATAGACACACAGTCAGATTTTAGCAAAGTACACAAATACTTACCACCTAGAAATATGACGTGTGAGGCATGTGAGGCCAAGACATTGTTCCACTGATCCAAATAATTGTTTCAAAGTAAATATGACATCATTACCTAATGGGAATGCATCACTGCTCACACAAAAGATAATCAACAGTGTATAGCTCTGGATGGTTGTACCAGTACTAGCGAGATACTCAGGCTCATATTCCTCATTGATTTGCATTGTACCTGTGGCACACAAGGATGCACACGGGGTACCCAATACCTTGAATGACAGTAACCAAGACATGCAAGGGCACCTTGCCTTGTCCTGTTATCCTGATAAATGTTGTGTAATGCAACACAGGCCAAAATAGCAGGATTTTTTTACTCTGCCCCAGAGAAGCCTCACAGGTGTGGAGTGTGAATGCATCCACACATTAAAGCCAGTGAAGGTTCGCTGGGTGCAGAAGGGGTGGGGCGTCACGTGGGGGGGATAAAGATTAAATTAATTAAGAAAAGAAACACTTACCTTCTCGCCGTCGTGCCACTCTGCTTCTCTGTCTTCTTGCTGCACGCATAGGCTCCCAGCCTGCCCTGCGGCCAATCCTGACCCTACTCAGAGCAACATCAGGATTGGCTGGGAGCGCCCAGCCAGGGTGCTTCAAGGACGACTGGAAGCCTGTGGAGGCTCTCTCCAGCCCAGCAACTGTGTTGCTGGGCCTGAGAGAGCCTACTGCGCATGTGTGTTTGGCCGGCCCGAGATGGCCGGCCAAACATACACTGCTTGTCCCCCCGTGGCCCCATCCCTTTCAAAGAAAACAATAATAAACACAGTTTATTATCGCTTTCTTTGAAAGGTTTTGCAGCTGCCGCTGCTGGCCGAGAGGCAGCACTCCTCCGCCCTAATGGAGGAGCCGCCCCTGATTAAAGTGTTTGCACATACAATTTTGCACAAGCGGCAGACCAAGGAACCTGTAACAATGCCACACTTTCCCAGGGGAGGGTTAAATGAGAGATATATGGACAAAAATATTGTTGTTAGCTCTTTTTAAGTGAGCTGCATGATATGACACAGTTAGCAAGAAGTGAATGCCAATGACAATTGATTTTGTCCAGGCATGTGTGACTTCCTGCACAAAAAGAAACCAGCCAGCGATGCATAAATTATCAGGTCATATCCAACACTTACCTGCCCTGTCTCTTTCACACAGGGCACTACAGTAAGGAGGCTGTGTTGCGCTGTGTGTAAAATCAAATACCGAGCCCCACTTACAGTGTCTAAAGTTTGGAAATGGGTCCAAACACATTCCTAATGTGAAGAAGACCTACATTTGTCCAGAGACCTCTGAAAATGACAAATTTCCTATCATGTACTCACAACAAATTGAACATCATGTACTCACCTAACACAATAGCACAATAGTTAGTTAAGGTTAGGTAGTGTATTTAAGAAATTAGGTTTTACATTTAAATAAATTAATCATTGTTCTCTCGTTGGATATTATTTATTTGTCATGAGTTGGTGCTATTGTGTTAGGTGAGTACATGATGTTCAATTTGTTGTGAGTACATGATAGGAAATTTGTCATTTTCAGAGGTCTCTGGACAAATGTAGGTCTTCTTCACATTAGGAATGTGTTTGGACCCATTTCCAAACTTTAGACACTGTAAGTGGGGCTCGGTATTTGATTTTACACACAGCGCAACACAGCCTCCTTACTGTAGTGCCCTGTGTGAAAGAGACAGGGCAGGTAAGTGTTGGATATGACCTGATAATTTATGCATCGCTGGCTGGTTTCTTTTTGTGCAGGAAGTCACACATGCCTGGACAAAATCAACTAACCTTCACTATCACTAGCATATACTACCTTATATAACAGTTAACCTATCTGAACCACTATTGACACATGACAAGTTAAGCATCACCCCCTTTTAGTACACATAGGTCAATACAATACAAACATCAACTACACCCTGAACATAGACTACATACACATAGAAGCCTAAACAAAGATATATTTTTGATACATTTTAAAAAAAAGGGGGTATTTTTTTAAACACAAAATGTTACCATCCCACCCACTTAAAAATCTACCACAGTAAAAACTATTAAATAAAACTTCTTACTTATCTAATACTATCCTAAACTATTACTAAGCCTACACTAAACAGTAACTGTAACTATAAGCACTAAACATTACAATATAAAAATGTATAAAAAACGGGGAGGGGGATGTCCAGAGGGAAGGTCTAAATCTGGATGGCAATTCAACAAAACATCTCCCTGCTGCTTCTGCTCCTTTTTTAGCTGGGCAATCCTCCGGTCCATCCTACTCACAAGCAAAACAGGGAAATTTTCCCATGCTGCACCTTCAATTTTTGGTTTTCCAGTGGCTTGCAGGTGCTGTCTCCCTGAGGGTATAGGGGTGGGGTGTGTTATGCTTGGCTTCTGAGTGGCACATTGAGATGCTGTCGCGGTAGGCGTCTTCTATGGCTGTGTCAATGTGTGTCCTTCCCAAATGCCAGAGGACTTAACCTTATAATATGTGCAACCCATTCCCCTGAAGCCATGGTCTATCTTTTGGATGTAGCCATGATATGCCCGTCTCAAGGCAAGTGTTTTCACCATGTCTGGCTTCATGTAAGCTGTGGAGAAAATTGTACATCATATTAGGACAACTATAACATGTACAACACGTATCACAAATCATAACTGACATTGTTATGCAATCATTAGTGCCTGTCTATACCTTGGTACATAGAAAACTACAATGTACCTTCATCACAATGACTTCACCAATTGCAATATGTCAAACTAACCCAAGTAAAGTCAGTGTAGCTATACAAAATGTCTATTTAGGCACAATATAGAACCATGTATTTCCCTCATACCAGTGGTCCCCACTCATTCTGATGTGTCAGTGGTAAATAATACCTGTGGGCTGGATATGTACACTTTGCTGTTGGTCCTGCATTATGCAAAGGAGGGGGGCAAGGTCAAGGAAAAACCTAAGTGAGCTGTGTAAAGGTAAGCAACGGCAGCTCGTGTTGCTTCACATGCATTAAGTAATCTTGAGCTATGCAAGGCAGCGCACATTGTTGACTTGCCTTACTCTGCAGCAGGGTGCCATTCCATAGATAAAGGGTGGGGTCTCACTGCATCAAAACCATTATTTTGATGGCTTTACAGATTTAGCATCAGTGTCAGACTTGGAAGCGTGTCATAATGCATTAAGTCAGCAGGTGAACCTAAATGAGGAGAAAGAATCTAATTTCACATTTCTGTTACCTCATTATCCTTGTGCTGCATTCTGTAGCACACAAAGATTGAGCAAAAGGCCTCTCAGGAGTGTGTTTATGGAGTCAGCTGTCCTTACCTGCCCTAGAACTATTTTCCTTACAATGCAAGACCCCTTGGACCATGATGCAAGGGTCCATGAGATGGTGCTAGGCAGGCAAAAGCATACCACCAGCAGGAAAGGACAGGATATCATGGTATCACTGTGCATTCCTGCCCGTTCACACAGTGCAGCAAGCTGGCTTGCAATGTTGCACTGCAAGAAAGCTTGACATTAATACCACATAGGATAGCTGCTGCACTTAATGCTGGCCTTTATGCGCCAATAAATGGTAAATCTAGAGCAAATATCCTGCTGTCCAAAGTTAGGCCAATTACTTTGTATCCATGCAGTGAGGACTAATGGGGCCACATAGACTTTACAACAATGCTACTGCCACATTGTGCTCAACAGATACATATATAACTGAGATATGCTGGCTGCCATCCACAGTACAACTGCTAGGCCACAGAACAAGTTTCCTACCTTGTGGACATCTACCTTCACAATGTACGTTAGACAGGCTGAGAGCTAATGTTTAGAAGCAAACCTTGAGTGATACATCATCTGCCCTACATCCACGCCACCTCCAGGGCATCAGTGCAATGGGTCCACTGTCACTCCATTCTACTTAGGACTGACATAGATACCTCTGATGTAGGGTCAGTCACCCCTCAGACAGGTTTACAACAGCTATATTTCAGGTAAGTTGTAGTAGTGAGGGAATGTTTAGATGTAATACAAATGACTCACGCCCCTGCAGCCACACATGTTGAGAAGTAAATTGTACTTTTTCATGTGTTGTTTTCAGGATACACCTAAAGTTGGGATGTAATTGGCACTTTTCCAACATCTATCTGTTATGCAATGATTGCAATGTGATGTCTAACCTGGTGACACTGCCATGAATGTTTATGCAAAGTGTTGTTAGGTATGACACATAGGTACAGTCACAGGTATACCATCCCCATATTTCAAGAGGGGCACAGCAGAAAAATCCACACCTTTATTGACACTACATTTATATTAACATGCCTCCTTCTTTATTTTACGATCTGTTTAACATGCAATGTTGTGTTTACTCAATTAACCTGAGTGATTTGTTGGCTGGTGATGTATACTCTGCATAGACATCACACATTTACAGCTGCCATGGATCACACCCACTTGTCACAGATCTATAACCAAAGTAGTCATGAGTCATCACTATCCCTGCAACTGTCAACGTCGACTTGCATGAATGGGCAATGTCCACCTGCAAAACAAAAATAGAGAAATTGCATCAAACATAGAGCAACTACACACACTCCCAAATCTAAACTAAGCAATATGACATACCAGAGTTAGAGCACATTTAGATGTTCTGAGGACCTCTTGGACCCGAGTTGGTTCTCCTGCTAATAGCTTCATTTTATGCTTCTCATTTACACATTTAGGGGCATATTTATACTCCGTTTGCGCCAGAATTGCGTCATTTTTTTTGACGCAATTTCGACGCAAAACTAACTCCATATTTATACTTTGGCATTAGACGCGTCTAGCGCCAAAGTCCATGGAGTTTGCGTCATTTTTTAGCGTGGACACCTACTTTGCGTTACTGAGATACAAGGTAGGCGTTCACGTCTAAAAAATCGACTCCGAGGCATGTGCGTCGGATTTATACTCCCGGGCAAAATTCACACCCGGGAGTGGGCGGGTCAAAAAATATGACGTACGGCCGCTTTTGCGCCGTTTTTTAGCGCCTGCAAAAGGCAGGCGTTAAGGGATCTGTGGGCTCTGAAGGAGCCCAGAGGTGCCCTCCCATGCCCCCAGGGACCCCCCCTGTCACCCTTGCCCACCCCAGGAGGACACCCAAGGCTGGAGGGACCCATCCCAGGGACATTAAGGTAAGTTCAGGTAAGTGTTTTTTTTTTTTTTTGTGGCATAGGGGGGGCCTGATTTGTGCCCCCCTACATGCCACTATGCCCAATGACCATGCCCAGGGGACAGAAGTCCCCTGGGCATGGCCATTGGGCAAGGGGGCATGACTCCTTTCTTTGCTAAGACAGGAGTCATTTCTATGGGGGTTGGGAGTGGAAAAAAATGGCGCAAATCGGGTTGAGGCGAAAAAATTGCCTCAACCTGACTTGCCCCATTTCTTGACGCCCAAGCCCCATATCCCCCTACGCCAGCGCTGCCTGGTGTACGTCGTTTTTTTCCACGCACACCAGGCAGCGCCGCCGGCTAACGCCCGCTAACGTCATTGATTAAATACGGCACCCGCATGGCGCTTCAGAATGGCGTTAGCCGGCGCTAATTTTTTTGACGCAAAACTGCGTTAGCGCAGTTTTGCGTCAAAAAGTATAAATATGGCCCTTAGTATTTTTGTAGTGAGTATCTTTTACTAATTTGTATCAGCTTGATTTTATTCCAGGAATGTACAGATCAAGCTGATTATTTAGTTACCCTCTGTACGACATATAATCAGTTCTTTCTGTACAAGGCTAAGAACACTGTACACAATATCCTAGTTTGTGTTGCCTATTCAGGAGACAGCTTCTAAAACCTAGACAAAGCACTGCATCAGAGTTGTGCTTCCAACACAGTATGGTTTATTATAAAAACAATTCACTGACCCGGAAGGTTCAGAGGGCATTCCAGCCACGACCGTCCTGGAACACATGCTGTGTTTGATATGCAGCTTTGCTGGGGTTAATCTACCAGCTACCCGAGAGGATTGCCATCTATTCAGCAGGCCAACTCCTGACACTGTCATCAGGTAAATTGGGCCAGGCAGAAGGGTACACCCGTTATGCCCTCGAGTATAGTCTTAGGGGTAGGTTAGAGGCTCTAGAACATCTCGAACCACAGTCATCATGTTTGGATTGTTTCTTTTCTTAATGCTTATTACTTTGCTGTGATTCATCTGCCTAACTATTGCAGGTCATTCTCTTTATGCCATATTACAATTGTTTTAATATATGCATTGAAAACTAATCTCACATCTTGTTTGAGTCTCGCTTGGTCATCCATGAGTAATACCATGAAAGGGTAAGATCTGTTTCCACGACATTCCTTGGGAGTCAGCATGTCACGTTCAGGTTTCCATAATCACCTTCTTCCCTGATTGGGGTGGGGGTCAGGTGAGATACTGTGAGCTAGCCAGGAATTGGGCCTACAGCTCCTGATGGAATGGGTGGAGGTCGTCCCCCATGTTCTGAAATTCTGTTGCCCTAATACACAGTCCTTTTTACCAATGTAGAAACCGTATAACATAGACACCCTTATATACATAGGTATACATTTTCAGACCATGGAACGCAGCCAGATACCACGCAGAACTGATCTGCCAGGTGGTGAAAGGTCAGATATGTCTTATATCAGATTTCAAAATACTTGCTGTGCTGCATGAAGAACTGATAAATGTGTCCCTTGGTACATAAATACTAGCCTTGCCATACAGACATACCTTGTACCTTATGCAGAATGGATGTGATCTGTATTACGAGTCTAGCCATAGGGGCTGGCATAGTCACATATTGTGCAGTTTTGAGTCACATAAGTGAGGGAAAACGGCAAAAAATGATTAATTCAATTACATCTACAAGCCCAAACCTTCTTCAGTGCTGGATATTGCCAAATAGTAACCCTCATTTGGACAATGGGTTGCCTTGCTTTACTTAGCGTCAAGAGTGGTAGCTTCCTGTAATGCAACAAAGCATTTATGCCAGGTGAGGTGCTTTGTGTGACAGTTTGATACATCTGCCACTGGTGTCACTCATTTTTGCCTTGTGTGTCACAAGGCATGCACACATTGCAAATACATTTTGATATTGAGATGTACCTTAACGAAGTTATCTACATTTCTACATGCTGGTGGTACATTAATACATACCTATGGGGTATCTAGTGTCTGAACCCGGTTAGTCCAGCACATCAGCTTCATGGGCAATGACATCCGCCCAATGGTGATTCATTTGGGAGATGGGGTGCTCCTCAAGGGCCACCCTGCCCATGTATCACCGCACTCACTCACATCAATTCTTATGATCTTTGGGTCTGAAGCTTTTGCTGACCCTTCCTCCTGCAGCCAGCATTGAAGCAAGAAGTGGATGACCAGCCAGATGAAACATCCAACTTCTCTTGCTGTGAAATCCTTCACTCTTCCCTTTCCAAACATGGCCACAATGGCACATGTCCCAGCTATCCCTAATCCACTGAAAAAAATCCCATAATCCCATATCTATACCTAAATAACTATTACCCCAAATTAGACATACACCCAACAACACAAATACAATTACAAGTATAAAAGCAACACTTAGTTACACAGACTGCACATAGACCCTCATTCTGAGTTTGGCTGGCGGCAGAGGCCACCTGACAAACTCAAACTGCTGGTAGACTGCCATTGCGGTCTGAAAACCGCCCACCCTATTAAGAGTTCACCACAGGGCCTTAACATTGACCCTGGCTCATTATTGAGCCGGCTACAATGTGGCGCCGCGGCGGGTGCAGCAGTACCCATCACGCTTTCCACTGCCCATAACGCGGGTAGTTGAAAGCGCGACTGGGCTGTCCATGGGGACCCCCTGCACTGCCCATGCCAATTGCATGGGCAGTGCACGGGCCCCCATGGGGCCCCCCAACAACACCTTTCTGCCAGCCTTTGCATGGCGGGACTACTGCTATGCAAAGGCTGGTGGAAAGGGGACTCGTAATCCCCAGGGCAGTGCTGAAAGAAGCGCTGCCCTGCCAGATTGAGACGGCCGAGAACACCAGGCTGTCCGCTGGCGGAAACCTGGCAGTGTCGGCGGTCTGACCATTGCAGCTCTCGCCACAGTGATTCTGGCAGTCTTAGAATGAGGGCCTATATGTTATTCACAGGCACATAACATGCACACTCTCCACCATAAACAGCCAAATAACCACCAATCTCACATAGCACTCCTCAAACCACCAGCACCAACAAATAGACACTAGCAGAAAGTGAAAGTAAAGTTTACGCTTTCTGGTATGCAGCCACACCCATTGCATCATTTCTTGAGTGTGATACAGGTTCTTGACATGTGCATTGATTTTTCTGGTGGATTGCTACACAAATATACATTGACTCATGCACTATGAGGTTGTACTTATGCAGTAACAGTAAGGGCCAGTCAATGGCTGTGAAGTGTTGGTGCTGATTCATGCAACAGAGGTGATGTGCTGATTCTAATCCATGCAACAGAGGTGATGCACCAGTTCTGATCTGCGCAGCAGCGGCGATGCATCAGTCTAGCAGCAAATGCATGGCTTCTGCTGGAGCAAACACCTTAGGTCACTTCCAAGGGTCCAGGACGGAGGCGGCACCATTTGGCAGGGCAGACAGAGGTGGCAGAGTCCAGGTGTAGAAGCAGGGTGGTTGGAAGTATTTTATGTCAGTGAGACATCAGATCAGGAGGTCAGCCAGCTAGCCCTTGGAGTCATTCTGTGTTCAAGGGATGCATTTCCAGTCCTTCTCACCCATGTAGGGGAACAGCAGGCAGCAGGGCAGCACATCAAGACAGGACTCAAAAGCTGGTTGATGCCATAACAAAATTCATATGAGTTACCAGGGTAAACACCTGGATATCAACCACAGTCATATGTGCATTAAAAGGCCTCCTGCCCCACTCATTTTGATTCCCTTTTCTACCCAATCTCTCTCTTCCTGAGATGTGTCCAAGCCCCTTCCTTGTGATCTAGCACTGAATCCTAAAAAACGTAGGAAATCACAGAGACAGCCTGTCTCTCCCATCCTCCAGTGTGTGTCCCACCCAGCTTGCAGCTTTGTTCAAATATCAAACTCAGTCTGGGGGGATTTCTCTACTCCTAATTTTTTTCCCAGGCAGGTATGGCCTCATTGAACAAGGAACCCAAGATCCTTCATGTTAGGTAGCAGTGCAGGCACTCCTGCACTCAGTGTACAGTCACAGCACACCCAGTGCCCAGTACTGTAACCCATATGTATTATGCAAGCACCAGCATATTCACATGCAGCACACTGTACAGTACTAGAGTCCCTTTGTACTGTATTGGAGTGTGCCACTTTTAACTTACACTACCAGAACAGATGCATTTGCCATGCGCACACTGTTCGACATTTCACCCTATGTGTAGAGTATGTCTTGCATGGGTGCGTGGATTCAGCACATGATTTTATCACACACATGCTTCCAAATCAACCTGATGTTGGACAGGGGTGAGTTGAACACACAGCAGCTGAACTTTAGAAGAGGTGAGTGAGCCTGTAGGCCTCACTCCAGTGACCGAAGATCAAATGGTCATGTTCACTACTACTGATCACTACACGATATGTTGCCACCACCACGCTTGTGCTGTTTTACTTCTGGCAAGCAGTCGTGTTCCACAACCATGAGGGTAGCTCTCTAGATGCCCCTCCTGGTCCAACAAGACTACAGTCCATGACACAGGCCTATGTCATGGCACAGATGCATATTTCAGGTTCCTCTATGGGAATATACTAGGATTAGGGATCCAGGTAACAATACAGGTCGGCACTCAGGACATTTTGTGCATCCCCACACATGCATGAATGCAAACTTAACAAATGACATTTTGACTTTTACACCTCAGGCTAGACCATTGGCCATGACAGATGTCTTCCATGATCTGTAATGGTATCTGCTGCAAAATTTGTTCCAGCAAAGTGCTGTCCCTCTGCATGCTAGTCCATATCTGCAACACACATCAATTTGAAAATTACCTCAGGGATTGATTTATTGGGTTGAATTGTGCTCCATCGTACACCATTTAACACACTTTCATGCAGCAGAACACAGCAAGACAGCTTGCTGTGCTGCACTGCTTGAGAGGGAGGACTGGAATGCCCCATATCTATCTAGATATCGGGCAATCCTGTCCTCTCCCTTTCATGCTATGCACTGTATCTCAGAGGCTTGCCGCATTAATTTGTTCTTAGTTTGAGTTATGCCCCCCATGTTTATCAACCGCTCGGAAATCAAGATTGATACATGTTGAGGCCTATATCTGGTTGAGAAGATGTGAGTGACAGTATATGTACCTTGACATTCATGCAAATACCACATAATGGATGGGCTCAAAACAATATTGGATGATAAGTTAACATAATTGTTGTCATTATCACAATAATGTTTATGTAATTATGAAAAATAACTTTCCACTATAAAGTCCCATCTCCCATGACCTGCCATTGTGTGCTCTATATCAGCATCAGTTTCATCATTTTCTTCCGGTACATGTGGGACTTCAGTCCCAGTGTCCCATTGCACATTAGTTTTTAGACAGATGTTATGCAATACAGCACACTCTAAGATAATCTTGCAAACCATGGGAGGTTAGTACAGGAGTTTTCCACCAGATTTGTCCAGCCAATGGAAACATGACTTTAGGACCCCAAACATTGATTCTACAACATTTTTCACTGTGCTGCATTGAATTTTTCTGTCCATCTATCTGAGGATTTGTATACGGGATCACTATCCATTGCTGCAAACAAGACCCTTGGTAACCTGAAATGTGGAAAATGCCAACAGTCAATGATGTGGTACATTGTTACTTAGACATAACTATGTGTGTTACGTATGCAGGCAAACGCATACACTATTTTAAAAGGTTTGACAGATATGTCTTAGGTACTGTTGACCCTTGCTTTACACATGTATTTTCAACTCATGTGGGTCATTGCATATATTGTAGATGGTGTAAGACATATAATACATCAATATGCTAACTTTCATGTTTAGGCAGAAGATTTCTATGATGAGTAATTTAGAATATTTATATCAGATATATGACAATTGCACTCAAGATGTATAAGAAGTATCAAACTTATGATTGGATTATCTTGCATACATTTTGCACTATAGAGGTAGTAACAGTGCCAACATGTTCCCACACATACATTTGTGCTGTTTTCATCTATGATGTCCCTGCTTGCCTACATAATAGCAGCATCAGTTTTTATTAGTTTACATAATTTAGCATGGCTATTTGCTTAGTAAATGTTACCAATATTCAACATGCAACATGGATATTTTAATTGGCTTTCTTCATACTAGCTAATGCTTTTTGTATGGCAAGTTGTCTTGCAGATCTTAGATTGACACATAGGTATAGCAATGTAGCCCTTTTTCACTTGGGACAACATGATGTAGACATAAGTGACTTTGTACCACAGATCTGTACAAAGTACTTTCTGTATTCACGTGTATGCATGTGATTTCACCTTCTAGGTGATTCTATACTTCTATTCTTTGATTCGTACATCATTTGTTTAGCATGTGAAGGTTCAGACCTTGATTATAAGTGCATTGTGATATACTTTAGTTACATTTCACCTAGTTTATTTCCTAGTGTATGACATCTTTCACAACCTATCTATTCACTGTGTCTGTTTTACATTGATGGACTGAGGTGCAAGACATGTAAGAAAGTTGAGGCACCACATAGTTCATCTATCACATTGCTGAGATATGTCAATGTGGCTTATAAGCTATTTGTATATTTGGACATAGAATGTTGGAAATGCTTGAAAATGAGGTGCACTTTGAACTTTTGGTATCACATATGTTCCAAGAGTTGAAACGTACATCAGATTTGAAATTACACTTTCAGTGCATGACATACATGGAATTTAAAACTTCTTTTCCATTTGTGCCCCTGATACTTTGATCAGCCTACGGATATATTTCCATGTGACACATATGCTTAAGATCCCATGATTTGTTCAACAATCGTTATTTTAATGGAACACTGACAAATAATCTAGACTTTCCACACCATTACACATACATACATCTCACACTTTTCTCAGATTTATCCTTTATTATTATATGATATAAAATAATGGACCACATGATTTATCAGTTGATGTATTCAACACTACAGAAATTGTGCTCTATTTTCTCACGTAGTGTGAGATGACACAGTACTTCTCACTGTGGGATTTCTCCTACTTTCATTGCAGAACTAGTATGGGAATCACACAATGTGACATTATTCACTACGTGTTAGAGTAATATACTACCACTATGTGCACATGATTCAATATCCAGACACACACACTGAAATGGCTCTTATGTCAGACCTTTCAACATGTTGGTTGGTATATTGAATAGTTCTTCTTTCCTCACCAATGAGGACGCCATTCCCATATCTGCCATTATGAAAATTCTCATTCATGGTACTGTGGCAGAAGATGTACGTATCTTGTGCATTTCCTGAAACTTTTGCAAGGACATAGATGAACGTTCCATGATGGTCCACTATCGCCTGGACATTTATCGAGTAGTTATGCTTGCAGTTTCTGTACAGGTACTGTGCTGCTGCAGGGGACACAAATTAAACATGTGCAATCTAGGGCACAAAGCACATGTGGAAATTCAGGAATGATGTAGAAGCCTTGCTTGGTATACATTTGTTGTTGGGTAGTTTTTGGGAAGAGAAGGTACTGAGGTGTGAGTTTTATGATGACATCCAACACAGACAGGAGAAAGGCAGAAAATGCTCCCTGGGAAATGCAAGCCAATATGGCCAATGTGATTTGGGAGGATCTTGAAGTGAATATGTGCAACACAGACATCAATTTTACATGTGGTGAGATAGCATTGGTCATTGCAGTTGCTGGCTGGAGACTTAGCGCTATCTTCTCCAGCAATTCCATGATGGACTCCCTTTTCAGTCTGTAGAACTGTCTGATCTCTTCCCCCTGGGGTCAATGAGGGACATGTGCTGGCAGAAAACACGCTCCTTCCTCTTACACTGCCTATGTGATCCAGGGGAGAGATAACCACATCATAAAACAAGCTGGACAAAAAAATCCATTTAATGAGAAGCAAGGAGCTGGGAGTGATAATAAATGCAACCAGTGGTAAGCAATGAGAGGTTCTAAGCCAACTGAAAGTTCTTGGTAAACCCACAATAGTTCTTTCGTCATCATACGGCTGCTTGCACAGTCTGGTAGCCAAGACCTAAAAACGGAAAAAATAAAATATGTAGATTTGGACTCCCCCACAATGATTGGAAATGGGCCTTATTTGAATAACCTATAATGTATATAGTGTAAGCAGATCTGCAATTAGGTGTGAATATGTGATTAGTAGTAAACGAAGTTGATTGCTCAAGCTGTGTATTTTTCTGTTGCCACATTATGTATCACTAAATCCTTCAATAACATTTCTCTGAAATCGCTTTTTTTTTAGTATGTCCTAGCAAAAGGCTGTTTCGTTCATGTAAACATCAGCCTAGCATTGTTATTATTAAAAATAGTTTTGATGGTGTAGCTTTCAGTCGCGGCTCGTGCGATGCTGAAGGGGCAGGGTGGCGCGCTGGGGGAGGAAGGATTAACTGTGTTCCTGGGCTAGAGAGAGCCCTGTGCACATGTGTGTTTGGTCAGCCTGAGTCGACCGGCCAAACATACATGTGCTCTGAGGGGGAGTGCTCATTGCTCGTCACCCCTGTGCCCCCCCATTTTTCCCCCAAAACAATATTAAACAAAGTTTATTATCGTTTTCGGTGGAAAAGGTTTGGAGCTGCTGCTGCTGGCAGGGGTGGGGGGGGCGACGCTCCTCCGCCCTTATGAGGAGCCGCCCCTGGTAGCTTTCAGAAAACGTGTTTCTGTCACTCATTCCTCAATGTTCATGAATGCATCGCAAAACCTATCAAAGCAATTGCCAGTGGCTGAGACTAATTACTTGAGATTAATTCAAGCATTTCTTCCATCACATTTTAGGTTGAGCGCACAATCGCTTTTCAACGAGTTGTGAGTATTCTGTGGACTTTTAACCATGCTCATCTCACATCCATGACTTTCACTTGTTTGTGGGCTTACCTTTCAAAAATCCCTTGATGTCATTGGTAAATGCTTTACGTTTGTGCCGCCGTGGGGCAGTTTTGTTACCGCCTTGCACACTGACACTGTTACATGGTTTATTGCACGATTCCAGATATATTTCAGCCCCCTCAAATGACTGAAGCAGCTGGCACATTATCAAAAACTCAGTTTATCTAAACAGACTGTATTGCATGTACATTTGAATGCATAGCCTAATAAAATAGAAATAGCACTACAGGTCTGAAGGCGGAGGGTCAAAGTCAGGCCATGTCTTCTGAGGAATTGCTGCTCACTCTTTTAACGGGAATGTTGTTTACGTTTTTTACTCTGACTGCAAAGTGAGAGGATTTTGTAAAGTGAACTATGTGACAATCTTGCTGGGGTACAGGTGAGGTCACTGGAATTAAACAGAAGGGGATGCCCGACTTATGCAGCACTGTTGACTAAATTATGCTGCATGAAAAACACAGATTATAAGGCTGAATATGGTAGATTTTGTAGTAGTATTACTTCATTAGTTTATAATTTTCACACATTAGCTCTGTCTAGGCAAAGGTTTTACTTCATTAGTACCAGTTCCACATCCAAATACAGCTATAAGTAACTGAAGGGCAACTATTTTGCCAAGGACCTTTCACTGCACGGCAGCACATAATGCAGTTTTTTAGAGCTTGATTACTTTTTATTGGAGTGGCTGTCATTTCAGATGCAGCACAGTACATGGGGGGCTGTGTTCTAGTTTTTCTTGTCACATGACCATGGGGCCTTCTCATAAGCGCACCGATGCGTGGATGTGCTGCTGGGGTACTGAAGCCACGCCTAACGCAAGCCCACCTGTGCCCATCCGTGCCAAGACGTTGCCAGGACCCAGGGATACTGCCAATTTTTCCAAAGGTGACATGGGCTCTAGACAACAGCTTTTGGAGTTACTCCCTTTAAGGGCTAATGGGGTTTGTGAAAGGTGAGAACCTATGTACATGGAGAGTTTCTGCTGTCCTGCATGTCACTGGCAAATGAGAGCAAAGGTTAGCTACAATGGGGGGGCTTAATAAGAGAACAAGTTCTGGACATCTTGATAATCCGCGGTGAAACACAAATATTGAAATGTGCCTGCTTAATGCTCGATCCATGCCTATACATAGCATGGAGATGAATGATTCTATTGAGAACAATAGCTTGGATTGTCTATTTGTGACTGAAACTTGGGCAAATGAAGACTCAGGCCCTAACCTTGTGACCGCTGTTCCTGAAGTGTATGCAATTGTCAGGATTGTTAGTTAATAGCACCGGGGGGCAGGCTGGCGATTGAATTTTGTCAAGAGTTATGTTTCACTCTGGAAGCTAGTAGCACGCTAGCCAGGAAGGGTTGTGAGGTGGGCACCTTTAGGTTATATAGGAAGAATGTGCATCTTTTGTCTGGGATTATAGTGTACCACTCACCAGGACTCAAAGCTCATTTTTTTAACACTGGCACCAAATAATAGGCCCTGATACTATCAACAATAAATGTATATGTTTGGGGTATTTTAATCTGCACCTCAAAGCAGAGAACGAGAAAGAAGTACAGGTTTTTCTGGATTTGATGAATAACGTGAGGTTTTCCCCAAAGAGTTGAAGCAGCTATGCGTATCGCAGATCCGCTGGACAGTATTTTCACTAATGATGATGCAGTGAGGGTTGGGAGTTGTCTCCCACTCAGCTAGTCTGATCACTCTGCGGTATATCTACCCTTTTGGAAATACTGTGAAACTTTAAATAGCCGGTGGTACTAGGAAGACTAGAAGATGGGGCAGCATCTCAAGTAGTGAGTTAGAGTGTTGGTTGGCTGAAACGCTTTGGTGGGTTGGAGATAGCAAGATCCCTCCTGCAGAGAGTTTTAACAATTGGCTCCAGCCACACTTGATGAACTAGCACCCATTAGGAAAACGAAGAAGGGGAGGAGCAAAAGCTCTGCTCAGTGGTTTACAGAAGAGTTACAAATACTTTAAAGGCTGTGTTGTAGGCAAGAGCAGAGATGGAGATTAAACAGTTTGGAGGAAAAATTTAAACATAAAGATCTGTTGAAAAGATATAAGATCGCCATTAAGGAAGCAAAGGCTGCCTTTTTTCTCAAAAAATCAGGACGGCAATAAATATACCCTGTGAACTGTTTAAGACAGTAAAGGTTCTGTGATAAAGTAGCTTTACATTTTAAGGACAAAGTCCTCAATATTTTCTTTGAATTCCCAGCTATAAAAGATCCCCAGAATGATGGGATTTTAGAGGAATGATCTTTTGAGCAATCTGATAGAAACAGCTCTAGATAGTTTCTCACCTCTTTCGCAAGAGAGATTTGTTTCCCTGCTTATGCAGACTAGACTGGGTTTGCCTGAGGATCCCTGTCCACCTAGAGTGATGCAAATTGCCCCCCAGGTAATAGCAGGGGTCTTAGAGGAAATGTATGAGCAGGTGAAGATCACAGGAGAATACCCTCAGAGATGAAAGGAAGCCATTATTTACCCACATAAGAAAAAGCAGAACGGAGCAGGAAATGATCTGAAGAATCTCTGACCCATCTCTTTACTCCCAGCCCCGCCAAAATATTAGAAAAGCATCTAAATAAAGATCTAGCCCTTTTTCTAGGTGAGAATAGCTGCCTAGATCTTTCACAGCATGGCTTTAGGAACAGCCATAGCATGGAGCCCGCGTTATTATCAGCTTTTGATTACATCAGGGGTCAGGTGGATCAGGGCGGCACAGTTATTCTCATATTCTTAGACACTTCTGCAGCTTTTTCCATCTTTACTGGTAAGAAGGCTGCGGCAAACAGGGCTGAGGGACAGGTCTCTTCAACTACTGTAATCCTTCCTTAGGAATAGGACAAGTACAGTTAGTAGTGGAGATTTCAGTGACATACCATTTCAGCTTCCGTGTGGGGTGCTGCAAGGTTCGTCCCTCAGTCTGACTGATTGATTGATCAAGTCATGGA
Organism: Pleurodeles waltl; assembly: GCF_031143425.1. NCBI lineage: Eukaryota > Metazoa > Chordata > Amphibia > Caudata > Salamandridae > Pleurodeles > Pleurodeles waltl. Next base: position 605,560,066 of record NC_090449.1, read on the forward strand.
CTTTCAGGTGGCATCCTACGCGGATGACACAAAGGTCATCATGCTGATTGGTAAGGAATGGACAGAGGTGGCTCTGAGATTTAGCTCCTGCATGGAGGAGATCAGCAGCTGGATGAAGCAAAATTGGCTTAAGATGAATGGTGAAAAAATTGAGATTCTGTTTTTGGGGTCCAGTAGCTCAATTTGAAGTAGTAGCTGGTGGTCGGAGGATTGCCATCCTCTCCCGACTCCTGTGAAGGAAGAAAATAATTTAGGAATGTTTTTTTTACCATGAACTGACCTTTGAGTGTCAGTCAGCAAGACAGTGAGGACCTGTCTTTGGATTCCTAAAATGTTGAGAAAGATTCTGCAGTTCATTCCAGGGGAGCTCAGGGTTCCTGTAGTTCTGACGCTTATCACCTCGCGTCTGGATTGCTGCAAAGCCTTACATTTAAATGCTACTCAACATTCCCTCAATAAGCTTCAATTGATCGAAGATGGGGTGGCACGCTTACTTTTAGGGCTTCCTAAGAACCACTTGGTGAGGGAGAGCCTGAGGACTTTGCATTGGCTTTCGATCAGGAATCAAATCCACTTCAAAGCACTATGCCTGGTGCACAAGGCAATGCATCAGACCGGCTCTGGATACCTGAGGACTATCTTTACCTGGTATGCCCCCAGTAGATCTTCAAGATCGGCAGGTAATAAGAAGGTAAATGTCCCTAGATTTAGGAAGGCCAGATGGGGGAAAGAGCCTTTTCAGATGCAGCAGCCAGGCTCTAGAATGTGATATCAATGGACATCAGAATGGTAGATTCATATTAGGTATTTCACAGGGCAGTCAAAACCTGGTAATTCAGGACTGATTAGTTTGTTCTTGGGAAGAGACTGTTTTGCTGTGGTGGGGTTTTCTTTATACTCCTAGCATTTAGATACGCATTGGATTTAATGCGCTGTACAAATGCAAATACAAATATAATTTTTTTTCCATTTGAGCTTGAAACAACAAATGTTTCAGTTAAAGTCAACAGATTAGAGATTATGTGGCAAATGTGACAGTTTCATAATTATGTGGAAAATGCTGCAGCCACAGAATCACATAATTCCAGTGGTCCTACGTTCAGGAAGTGTGAAATAAATACTGTAGGTTGTCAATTTTCTAATACACCAAAAATGTAGACACCTGCAAATGAACTGAACAAAACATTTCAACATATATCAGCAGTATTGAAAGCACAAATGAAGCACCTTTTGTTTTGCACTTTTGAAGTGTCATGGAAACTTGATCCACAAATAGCAAATATTGTTTTATACTGCAGCATTTGCATAGGACTTACTACTCCTGTTTTTGGCATTGAAGCGCTTGGGTGCAGGAGCAGCAAGCTACGCCATATAACGTGGTGTGTGTTTGGAAATGTGTTGTCTTTGTTTTATGATCCTCTGTGGAAAGTGTTTCCATGTCATGCGTGATGACCATCGAGATGCCGTTATCATGTTATGCGACGTAGCACATAGCAGTGACATGTGAGGGAAACAGACATGCAGTTTATTCTTTTTCAGTGCACTGGCAGCTTTGAACAGCTCGGCAGGTCCCTTTGTGGTATTTCTTATGTTTAAAGGTTGCTTAGCTGGTGACCTCCCTGGGCTGTAAAATCAGACATTTTAGTGTATAGCTGTGGGCCTGGGTTGGCATGGTTGGAGGAAGAGATTAGTGGAGAGACCTGCTGGGATGTTCATTGTTACCATCACCCTATATCTGAGTGCCATTGTGAGTTTTAAAGAAGTGACCATAGCGTACAGATATTTCAAACCTGTAGTCTTGGACTAGATTTAAGTCTTCCGGTTGGCCAGCTATGTGTGACAGGTCTCTTCAGTCATTCGATGCCTGTTCATTTATTGATGGCTGGTTTATTGGCTACACAGTACTGGTGATGAACAACCCTCACAGCCGCTGTGTCTTATGTGAATGTAAGAGAAGTAAGCTACAGTTGGCTGTTGACTGCTGATTATAATGATATTAGTATTAGCATGGGTCAGAAATGTTCTGAAATCACATAACAATACATAATCCCTGTAATAGGTCAGCCCACCTTAACCTACCTGCCTATTGAAAGTAGTTTGCTGGTTGGGTTGTTTCCAATCTGTGGATTGTGACCTGAATACTGAACTTGAGAGTGTGATTGTCTTTCCAGGTTAGGTTGTCAGAATGCCTTATGGTGTAGTTGTCTTGGAGTTAACCATGTTGTCAACTATCTTTTGAAATGTGTATTCTCCTGGATGCTTCAAATGCTGGCTGGTAATGAATTGCAGACCTTGGTGACTTGTACTGAGAAAGCAGTGCCTCCTACGGTTTTCTTACAGTAAGGTGATATGATGAAAGTGGTGAAAGACTGGAGCGCAGTGTCCGGATTTGTCTGTAATACTTTGATTTCTCTGGTAGGGATAGCAGTCCTTTTTCTTGGAGGCTGAAACAGACAGCAAAGAGCACAGTGGTAAAAAATGTAACAGGTGCTGCTAGTGGCCACAGCCAAGAGAAAGTTTCAGTTGCCATACATAGTCTAAGGATAAGAGGGCTAGTGTGAGAACATACCATATTAAGAGGTACAAAGATGATAGAAGATACAAGAGAGAGAAGAGTCTCTAACAAAGGAGGGAAGATTGAGAAAATGAAAGGAGACCAAATAGAAAAAGCTAGGGAGAGACCAGGAGAGGCAGGAGTGAAATGATAGATGCAGAAGCAAACAGAAAGGGCCAGTGGAGAAAAGGTTGAGAGAGTCAGCGGGGACAAAGATTAGGAGATGGGGAGAGAATAGAGAAAGTGAGAGAGAGTTTAAAGGAGCAAATGAGAGCTCGCTACACAGAAAAGGTGTTCAAGGATTTTAAGTGGAATTTAGAGCTTATTAGGTTTTGGTAATGCACCTGACCCAATGTCATTGCAATGCACAATTTTGCTCTTTATTTTCTAAAGGAGATCTTAGTTAAGATCCAGCAATCACCTTGAATAGCGGCCTTTAAAGTCCTAATACAGTCCAACCATTGTTAGTTGAGCCACGTTGTGTTTTGCAAATTGCCTAACAATGGCACACCCTTGTCATTTGTTACTATACGCTATTGTTTAGAAGTGCTGATGCCTTCTCTTTTAATGCATGTCAGCCATGTCTACATTTGCTGGAATAGCTGCTTGAATGTGCAACCTACTTGCTGAGAAGTCCAAGCTCTTTTAAGTAGGTGATTTAGCTTTCTAGTGTACCATTAAATATGGCAGTCTCTTTTAGTTGTTTCATAGCATGGAGCTTGGCTTTTACGTTCACATATAGTAATACAGAACAATCCCTCTGCAAGTAAATATTTTCCATTTCTAGGACACAGACAGGCTTCTGTACTTTCTGCATTCACTACTCAGAAAAGTGCATGCTCATCCAAGCAGGGTTAGCCATATGGAGGGTGCCACCTTGAGAATTCTATGCAAGTAGCCAACTGCACGTGAAAGAGTGATAAATGTGCATAATTCCGCAAATGGATGACTGTAGTACCAGATGTGAGACACCAAGCAAGCAGCATCAAATAGAAATGTTATCACTGGGCAGGATCCTAGATACAAACTTTGAAACCACCACTCAGAGCTTTAGAGGCAGTGCTGCTGCCTACCCATCTACGGTTCCTCTAACTGGAGATGAAATTAGTGTCCTTAGCAAGGCCACTGGCTTCAAATGGACCTATCCCAAGCTCACACAATCACCTATCCTTTACCATGCCTACCTATCTTGCTGGTGAGCGAATGTCTCCTTGTGTACAACACCTTTTACACAATCTACCTTTTGCCAGGAGGGGTTGTTGTAGCCCTAAAATGTCAAAAAAGCACTGTTCACCACTATTTTCCCACAAAAGGGTTTGATGGATGTGCTCCATGTCCTCTGTAAAGATATTTTAAATTAGCAGTGAATTAAATTCACCATCATCCTTCAAGCTTTATTTCAGCTACAGATACCATAAAGGCACTACATATACTCGCATAAAACCATGATTCATGGAACAACATATAAAAATACAGTAAAATCCTTGTAATAAGAGGTTCCACATTACCAGAGCCCATAAACAAGATTGCGCTCTGAGTCATGTAAATAACACAATCAAAAGTTAACAGGTAGTTTTAAATTCCTAAGAGCTTTGCGTTCTCCTACCCTAGATAAAAAACACCTAATATAATACAAATGTATGAACAAAAAACTAAGAATAAGCAATATTAAAATTTGATTGAGAAACACGGTCTGTGTCATTTGGTAACATTTAAAACTCTAATTACTCTAGAACGCTATATTGCAGCTAAAAGATTTGCCACCGCACACACCACAGGCCCGTAAGTACTAGTTCTGCAAATCCTAAGGGCCAGATGACGGTCCCTAATGCCCATATTGCAGAGAGGTCTTATCCAATGGGCCCTTTGCTTTTTATATGCAGGACAATGGAATAGGACGTGACTAATTGATTCCCTAGTATTACACCCCATCGGGCAAGAGTCTGTTAAACTAGCAGTTTGCTTCCACCTGGAGGTAAGATTGCATACTGGTAAGCATCCTAATCTAAATCTTGTGTAAAGTACACGTGCCACAGGATGTGAGCTAATATAAAAAAAATGCTCAAACTCATAATGACACTTAAATGATCAAAAACTGTCCGTCATGTTACCCGATGGAACAGCTGCTAAAATTGATGTTTGCACACTCACCCAGTATGCATCCTTCAAGTTCTGTGAGGCGTTTTTTGGGAGATGCAAGGGATCCGACCAATAGGAACCCATCACAAGTTTGAGGAAACCAATTTTTACATAATGACAATAAGAATTTTCTTAACCTGGGAGTCTCTAGAGAGCACTCCTAACCATGTCCTATAGGGGTCTAAAGCTGCTGTGGACCAAATTCGAGTCCAATATTCCCATGGTCTCAAAGCAGCAATGTCTGCAATAGAGTGCAAGTTCAAATCCATTCTGCTCTTTCCATATCACGGAGTTTACCGTTGCCCCACAACTCAGCACCATACAAAGCACCCGCTCTAGCCCGCATTTTGTGAATATCTACAGCTGGTGTGATGGGAAAGGTAGGCGTTCTATGTTATGTTATGTTATGTTATTTTTATTTGTACCGCGCACAGCTGCCCCAGCAAAGGGGCGTCCCGGCGCTTTGAGAAGGTAAACACAACACAGCACTAAAAGCGGGCAAAAGAAGACAAAACACAACAGATAAGCTTAGACAAGTAATCTAATCTAACGTCCACATAGTAAAAATCAGTTACACGTCCAAGTGCCCTACCATCCAGCACCATACTTTTCTTTACTTTACTCTAAAGTTTGGGTCACCCAATACCATGCATTTGGTTTTAGTGCTGTTTATTTGTAGACTGTGGTCCCTGCAAAACCCTGAGTTAAATTAAAACTTCACTTATGTAGTTGGGTCGAATTAGGAAACTCTACACTTTACAAAGCAGATGAAGTTTCCAACCTTTACATGAAGTAAGGTTTATCCTTTCGGGCCGTCCAGGTGTGTTAATTTCCTGATGCAGTATGTCCTAAGCAGGTTATCCTTCAGCAAATGTATGTTAATTGTGTGGGCTGGACATCCACCACCTGAGATAAGAGGTGTAGGAGGGAGGGCACTGAGATGATGCCAGCTTATGTTTTTTTAAAAAGATCTCCATAACCTTTACAACAGTTTAGATAATACACAAATCTGCGGGTCAGTCAACTTTGTAGCCCTCTACTTTAAATCCCATCTAATTGATAGGATTTAAAGTTGGATTGTGGAAAGTTGATAGAGTTTGCTTTAACATGTACCTTTAAAAAATCCACATATTCCTTCACATAGAATCACACTGTGTACATCCTGAGTATTGAAACCAGAATATTGCTGTACAGAATATTGAGGTCAGAATATCAAACCCAAAATATCAACCGGTAAGTATATACTTCTGTACCTTACTCCACATATATGTTCTGATGTAATATAAATAATCAAGGTATGCAGATCCGGAGTTACAGATAGTAACTTTATACTTACCTATGTATACTTACCTTTTTATATTCTCTCCATGATATTTTTCTGCCACGATATTCTGGTTGTTGATATTTAGTAGTGCAACCAATACTTATGAAACAACGCACATATAGAATGCAGCTTTAATGTTTGGTCATAGCAGAAGGTGATGCCTGCAGTGGCGTAGCGTGGGTTGTCAGCACCCGGGGCAAGGCAAGTAATTTGCACCCCCTAAGAGCTGCGAGTGCGGGGCAAGGCAAGTAATTTGCGCCCCCCAGATGTTGCGCCCGGTGCGGCCGCCCCCCCCCTGCACCCCCCACGCTACGCCACTGGATGCCTGCCTAAAAATTAGGGGGAAGTGAGAATTCTGCAACGCCGGCGGAGTTCGTGGGGTTTTGCCCACTCCACTCTCCACCGGGAGCGAAGAGTTCCGTTTTACTCAGTGAAGTAACACAGAGCAGATGTTTTGTTGCACACTGCTCGCCAACTTTAAGTTGGTGAACAAGAGAAATCACTATATAGGCGAGCAAGAAATCTGAACGTGGGCGGTCGCAGCAGGTCACGCCCTCCCGCATTGAGAATGCTCCGCTTGTGTTGAGGAAGCTGCCGATCGAGTAGAAAATCTACTCAAGCGGCAGAAAGAAGTTAGCGCCCTCTGGCACGTTGCGTGATGCCGTTCACGCTGATTTTACAGTGGAGGAGAAACTCCCGGCAGTGAAAATCAGCATGAACAGCTCAACTTACCCAAACTCTGCCACTTGCAGAACTCCGCTTAACGCTGCAGAGTTTGTTCGGCACTTTGCAAGTTCTGATACTTCCAGGCCTACTAAAAATATGCTTTTGGCAATAGGTCTGTATCCGACCTAATCTCCCCAATCCAGTTAAAACCTCCCAAAGTGTGAGCAAGCATGAAACTGCTAGACAAGTTAGCATGCAGCTTAGAACCCTATGCCCCAGACATGACTGCCCTGCCCCCCTCAGTCTGGCCCACCTGCCCTGCCTTTTGTAGGACCTACTGGTGGTTTCCTGTGGGAGAATGCAGTCATGCAGCTTGTTTCAGGGGCAATCATCTCCAAGTTCGACTTCATCGATATCCCACTCCTGGACACCATGAACTAGGAATTAGTGGATATAGAGGTGGGATAAGGTTATCCTCCCTCTCCATGCGCCAAATTCTGTCCCATAAAGAGGCATATTTATAATCCCCTAGCGCCACCTTGCGCCACATTAACATAATTATTTTTTACGTTAATGTGGCCCAACGAGGCTGAAATCCCCCGCCGTATTTACAGAGTGGTGCAATGCATGCATTTTTCCACTCTGCAACCTTTTGCGCTACATTATGTCTATGCCAGGCATAATGTATGCAAAGCGGGTGTTTTAGAGATTTCCTTGCGCCATTTTTTATGGAACTTTTAATGCCTGCTTAGAGCAGGCGTTAAAAGGGGGCTTCCATTCTTTAGAATGGGCCCCTATATACTCTGCAGGAGTAGCGGCCAACAATATGTCGCTACTCCTGCAGAGTACATCAATAGAGTCACATTGAATGACGCTATTGCCCCCAACCCTGTGCCATGGTGTGCCATATTTTAAATACAGCGCACACATGGTGGGGGTGGGGGGGCTCTAAGGGGTGCAGGTAAAGTGTTGCCACTTTCCATAAGTCTGCCTCAAAGTCTTTTGGAAGGACACCAATCAAAGGGAGCAGAAGATGAAAGGCAAAGGGTGCCCCCTCCCTCACGGCACCACCAGGAATATTTAAGTGCATAGGAGAGCAGCCTGAGGAGGCCTAACTGAAAATTACGAAGGAAACAAAAAATAAAAAAACTTCGCCTTTTTGTCAAGGGCTGTAACTTCTCATGTTTCCTTGCATATGCATGTGTAGTAAAAAGAATAAACACAACCAGAAAGAGTTGAATATGCTTTTCACACATAAACAGTGGTCTAGTGCCATTTCATTTACCTCAAAGGTATGTCCAAAGGTGACCGCTTGGTAGTGAGGTAGAGGACTTGGTCAAAGGAAAAAATATATATATATATGTATATATATGTCCAATAGGAACGTTCAAAGTTGGTGATCAATGGGCAGTGAGCTTTGTCGAACTAAACGAAACGTAAAGAGAAATATCAAGCACTCCAAAATAATCAATGATGACTTCCATTGTATTTAGCCACCTGATCTCGTATGATCTTAGAAGTTTAAGAGCTAGTGTATGAGAAAGCAACAGAACATGGCTGGGCACCGTATACAAATAAAGCACATAAAAAGACTGAATACAGGGAAAGGCATTTTTGGTTATTTTGGAATGCTTGAAATTTCTCTTCATTTCTTGGACTTTGTTCCTTTTGCAGAAAATTTGGTGGCTTTTCTTGTTCGAGCACACGTGATATATTGTGGATGAATGAATTGATATTGTTGAATCAGATACTGCATACTGTGTTTGGGATCGCCAAATAACCCAGCTACCATTTGCATTTGAATACACACAAAATATAGTCAGAGCTCCCCCCTACTATTTTTTAGGAGACTGACCGTCCTGGTGGTGATTAGGGATAAGTTCTGGGATTTTTCTTTTCCAGTGTGGCCTGACGTAGGCATCCAGAACCCTAGGACTTGCCCTCCGCAGCCAAGGTGACTATTTGCATTTTACCGCAGGGGTGTTGCTAACGGATGCGTGCAGCAATCCACTGTTAGTTTACAGATGCATTGGCATGTGAAGGAAGCAGGATGACTGGGGTGGAAAGCTACCAGACTTGAAGAGCTTGCACTCAAAGGCCTGCAATTAGAGAGCACCGAATTAAGTTAACCAGACACAAGAACACATTAAGGCACCTTTCTTACCTCCTCTGTCTTCAAGGCACCACTCACCTGTTGTTGGGGCATCAAAGCAATGTCGAACTCTTTTGCCCTTCATTTGATGGACTTGTGCTCTGATCTGTGAGCCCATTGCCAAGATAGAAGCAAATCAACTAAAGAACAAAGGGCTAAGGAGGGGCAGAGTTTGGATTACAAGGAACAAGCAATTGGCATGAACTGAAAGCAGGGCAAGTGGATTTAACTAGACGTGTATTCCATTGTCATATTAAGTAGTCCAGGACGGGACAGACCCAGTGTGAAGGAATGGTTACACACAGATCTGAGAGGTGAACATTTTTTAAATGCCCATTGAGGTTAAGTGGTTGCTTTCTATCAAAGGAGTACATAAGCATTCCGCTGCGTGATTTAAACTCTCATGGTTTTTCTGTAAGGAATCTAAGATGGGTTTTGACCATAGTTTAATGACCAAAGCGTTCTCTCATGGTACCTGTGTATAATGTAAATTCTGGCAGGCCCCATCAGCCTCTCATCCAACTCAGATCGACAAATTGATCTTCTTAAGCTGGGTAATGTGAACCTGCTATTACAGTACCTCTATCCAGTGCAATTATAATCCATATTATTATTAACAGTCTTGATTGGAGTTTAATTATTAGAGGAAAGAATGTCAGAAATTGTCCTGCAAGACAAAAGAGATCATGGAAGAGTATTATACTATATCAAGGTAGATGATTTCAACCGACAGCAATATTGCACCCACTGAATTACCAAAGTAAGCATATAATTAATATTCTTACCACCATGTTTGCTTACATAGTCTTACCAGACAATGTAGTGGCTAGGTGAATATAGCACATGTTATACTTTTGTCATACAACATAACACATGCCATATAGTGGGGGAATACCGACTCGGGAGTAGGGCTGCCCTGCAATTATTTTCATATTTATTTTGTGCATGGTATGGATTGCCAACTTATCACTATGAACCATGTTAGAAACATTCTGGACCCCAGAGAGACAAGAAGAAAATCATTGAATTTGTGGAATTTGTGAACAAAGAGAACAAAAGAGGACAGAGAAGAGTGTCATGCACAGTCAGAAAGTGCAAGAAAGGGAGAGTGCCGCTACAGAACCGTTTGAGAGCCTGCAGTGAATGTAGAGGCGGAATGAAATGGAAATAAAACTCCGGAGAGCAAAATAAGGGGCTAGGAGATGAGAGTAACAGATGAGAAGTACAGCAGATTAGAACAGAGTTGGGTTTCAAAGTTCTGAAAGGGGGTTAGAGACAAGTAACGAGCAGTTTTGGGGAGAAAAGATGGGGAAGGCTGGACTTTTCAGAAGCATCCGACTTTATATTCACACGCAGCCATTCATTAATATGTCTTTATAGCTCTGACAAGGGCTGTCTTGTTTTTTCAAAATGCCTTCCAAAGTGGATCATTCTTGAAAGTGAATATTGTGTTTAAGAATATAGGTGTGGTGTATTGTTTGCATCATAGGTTTGTGACTGGATTGGCCAACTGGGAAATTTCCAGGTTTGGAGCCTACGGGACTGATTTCCTGAAAAGAGACCCTTTCCTACAACAGCCAGATGCATGAGCCATTTGATGGAATCCGAAAAAGTGCTTATAATGTCATTAAATGCCGTGATTAATCCTTTTTTGAGCCATACGCATGACTGCAATGTATAGGACACATCTCAATCTGTTTACATGTTTCACTATGCTGCACATTTTTTATACAAGATTTCTAAAGGTTTTTTTTTTACCAGACGCTAATTGCACAACAAATATTTTTAAAAAACGTGCAACACAGCAAATAACAACAAGCAATGGCTAAGCCAATAGGTATGGGTGCAATGTACTAAAGCATGCAGCATTAGCCCATTAGAGCAAGTCACACATGAAGCAGCTAGCAGGAGCTGTCAGACAGGACTTTACATGTAAAGTAGTCTGTCATGCAGTTCAGTGCAAGTACTGGAGCACAGGTGATTGGAGATATCCCCAGGTCCAATAGCACAAGGTGGGAGAAAAATACTCTGGGCCAAGAGTTATAAAGGAATTGTGTTGCCCATGTGTCACACACTGTGTCACAAGGGCAACGCAATCCCTAAGCCAGATTCGCCAAGTAATGCAAGGACACTTTGCATGTCCTTGCGTTGCTTGGTAAATTTGGAGTAAAGCAAGGTAGCACAAGTCCCTGCCTTGCGTTACTCTGTCGTGGGAAGGTGTTCCATGGGTGGAGCGTGGGTGTTCCAACACATCTACCCATGGAATGTGGCACATGCCCAAACATACCAGGACAGGTAAACCTGGGAATGCGTCAAGATGCTACACCTCTCTAGGTGAAGCATGATGAGGAGAAATGTAACGAGGAAATACCTTTATTTCTCTTTGTTGTTTCATCTTTCTATAGAAAGAGGAAAATGCCTCTCAGGATTGATTTTGTGCAGGAAAGTGTTCTTCCTTGCACAAAAACAATCCTAGTTACAACACAGGCAGGCTTGCAACATGGTCCAAAGTTGCCTGCATTGGTGCTAGGGAACCAAACGTGCACCAGCTTCCAATCTAATTTAAATTCTGTGCATTCCTACTCTTTCCCAATAAGCAAGGTGGCTTGCTGGGTGAAAGCTAGATAAATCTGCCCCTATGTGTATTGTAAGAAACAGTTTGGTTTGACAAATGCACTCTCAAAACCTAGACCTTATAAAATGATTCTCTTAAAAAATCTGTGTATTTATTTCCACAGTCAGCTGTAACATCAGTGTATTCTCTCTTTAGCCGGGGACATTGGTTTTTTTACCATTGAAAACAACATTTTAATTGTTTCATCGAACAAGATGTAGTTATATCTTGTTTGTTTAAAAACTTATTTGCAAATAGATGCGTATGATTTATAGTAAGTGAAAATGCCCTTAAATTGTTGTTATAGATTTATTTGCAAAATATTACTTGTTGTTATTTGACACTTACAAAGTCCGCAGGCTATTTGAGGGTACAAATAAGATGATAACAGGAGCAAGAACCTGGAAGGAAAACTAAATTCTCGTGCAATATTCACAGAGATTATTTATAAAAATGTAAGTTCGTGTATTGCCTCAAACAATGCATCAACAAAACCTACTGCAGGAAGTTCTACAGATGAGCGACTTAATTTACAAAGAATTCCTAGATACAGCAGGGGATTTACCCCACTCTTTTGAGTAAATGTCTCACATAATGACATTTGTAATGTAAGTCAAGGAGTAAGCCTGGGAAACTGAGACTTCCCTACATTCCAAGGCGCATTCATATGGGCAACCACTTAAGGATAGCAAAATGTAAGGCATATCAGTTTCCAGGAGCAGGAAAACACGCCTCCCCCATCTCACCTTGAATGCACACTTACTCCACGACTAACTTTACACGCATACTTGTGGTGGGAATCTACCCAGAAAAGTTTGATCAATGTCCATAAACTTGAACAGTGACATACCTACCCTTATGAGTGGAGGTGCACATACACTGGCAGAATTCCAATTGAGTAAATCCCACGTTTTAAAGAAAATCCAACCCTTCTTGATTCTCTAGCTCGGGAACATAATTTTAACTTGGTAAACTTTACTGCCTTATGCATACTTAAATGTGACATTGATGGACAAAGAGGTTGGTGAATCCAGATCTTGGTGCGCCTGGATCAACACAGGGCAGGGTGTGGAGGTTCAGACTCGGGGAACTGAGTAAAGGGACAGAGTGTGTGGTGTTATGAGATGTGCTATATTTTACAATGTTAGCAGTCAGCATGTGCTCCTATTTGCCCTCATCCCTCTTTCTTGAAAGATTTATGTGTTGGTTAATTATTTTGCCCTCAAGTCCATGTTTCTATATAAAGAATATTGTAAAAAATATGTTGCTTCATCTAAAGGTTACATGTGGGAGCTCTGAGCATGAACGTCAATTCACGGAAATGCCAGGTGCAGCGGGAGTGGCATCACATGCCCTTTGACCCCCACTTTCACTCACACAGAAATACTTACACATACATACAATTTCACACTTAAATGCACTCTCATATAAACACACTCTCACCAACAATCATGCACAGAAAATACACTTTAAAGCATTTTTTACTTACCTCAGCTGCCATAGAAGGGCATATTCTAGCTAACTGTACTCAATTTTCCTTACACTGATAGTGAATAGTATGTTATTATTCACTAATAGTATAATAAAATATTGACAGAAAACCGAGAGTGGAGCCCAAACTAATGTCGACAAAGACAAGCTGCCACTGTGTTCCTGGCACTAAAGTTGCCACCTCTGGGCCAGGGGTCGCAAAGTCAGTGCCAGCTGTCGCAAAGGGCAAGCCAGGGGTCGGAGCTGCGACCCCTGGCGACCTCTAAATGACGTGCATGCCTCTGAGTCCCAAATATCTGTTACAGATCAGAAGAGTGTCTTCTTAAGGTCACAGTCAGACTAGTGTTGATATCATTAGAGCGTGAGACAACTTCAGGTGCCTGATTGAGATAAGCAGAGATGCAACAGCAATTGAGCTTGTCAGTTAACACTGAGGAATGAATTCATTCATTCACTTATAGAGGATGGCTGAAAGTGAGCCCATTTCCCTTACCAAGCCTTCCTAAACTCTTTGAAGATTTTTGGATGTGATGAGTGTCCTGTGTATTTCCTTGGTTGATGATAGATTCAAAATTATACTTATCTTTCGATTGAGCCTTCCAGACAGGGAGGCTGCCATGTTGAAAAAGATCTATGGACCAGCTTACCAAGAACGTACAGGCTTGTCCATTGCTTACCATTGGTTGGACTTATTGTCATTATCAATTATAGTGTCTTCTTATTTGATGGCTTTTCTTGGCCATCCTGTGTTTGCCCCATCCAAGGAGCATAGCCTATTAACTTGTGTCCTTCCATTGCTCACTTTTAGGAAACTATTTTTTTCTTTTTGCTTAAGCACACCATAAGTGCATGCGTTTTCCAAATGGCCACATTGTCCTCTGCCCCACACTCTGTGTTGGTTGCTCTCTTCCACCCTTGTGCTTCTCTTACTCCCCCGCACTCCTTGTTGCTCTCTCTCACTTGTGTGCGTCTCTCCCATCCCTGTGCTGCACACCTTTGTGCTCTGCTTTTTCCTTCTCCACTCACTCCCTATTGCTTCCCTTCCCCACCCACTTCTTTGCTGCCCGCTACCACTGTCCTGCTTTTTAACAGTTTATTTTTTTAATTGCTGTTAGAAAAAAATCGCTTTCGAACTAATTCTTTTTTTTACATTTATTTACCAGTCCATTTTGGTGTCAGTCAAAAAAGGAACATGCATTTAACTAAAAAACGCACACATAGTCATGCACGGTAGCTTGTGCATTAACGCATGTGCACACTTTTGCCTCGTTGATACAAAATACCGGTGCTGCCATATTATGGCACCTTTTTCTCCTTTTATTCACGCTTGTGTTGTACAGGATGAACAAAAGACACTGGCAGAACTCATAGGTCTCAACGGCAAAACCCATAGTCTATGCCAATATTTGGTTATGTGTGTGCCTTCTGTTCACCAAGCATAATCTGTGCCAGAAAATTCACAAGTCCCAAAATTCAGTGATTTCTCTGTCGAGCTTTCACTCAGAGCCTCTCAAATCTCTCAGGAGGACATGTAAATTAAACAAAAATAACTAATGATGCCCACTCATCCTCTATGGACTATTTAGAAAATTAAAACATGCATAAACTTCAACATAAATGCAATAAGCACTAAACGTGTACACTAACAATGTTTAAACGTGTGTATTTACTTTTTGTCCCATGCAATTATTTATTTGGCCACTTACTTCATCCCTGTGTGCACATGGTAGCAATAGCAATATTATTAACAAACTTACTCTCATCAGTGTGCTTTCACCATTAGAAAGTTATGAAGGTAGTTGGTGCATGCATGCCTCGTGCAAGATCTGCTCTAATAACTACAAGAGTGTGTAATAGGATTTTGTACTCCAAAGCTGAAGACAACAATAAAATGTCATTACAGTCCCTTAATAAATTGGAAAAAACGACCAATTTAATCCACATTAACCGCTACAGCCCTCGAACATTTTGATGTTTCCACATAAGTAAGCAGGGAATACTTGTCAAGAAAATGGAACAACATGGTCTAGACAGTGTCTACTGTTTCAAGAAATGTCCTTGTATGTAATTTGTGATATTTTAGCCCAAGGTTCATACAGGAAACAGCCTTCATCAAAACATAGGCCTTACAATTTTGCCTAATAAAAACCCACAATTTATTAACAAAGTGTACATAAACTCAAACTTACATCTCCACATTTATATTTGATAGGAAAGTTGGAGGTGGGACTCATTTTCTGCCACAAGAAAGAACAAATCTGCCAATGGTCTCATCATTAAGCGATGTTGATATTGGCTGACTTAAGTGTTGGGTATCTTACCTTGAGGCTGAGAAAGCAATTAGGTGAGATGAATAGATGATACATCACTGACGGAGATCCTTGTGACTTGTGGATGGCACTGGTCATTTTTTTCAGTGATGTGTACTGTATTGGCATTTCAATATGGTACGTTTCTCTACTGCACCAACTTTGATGGATTTTGTAGAACTGATATTTGGTTGTGATCTATTGATACTTCCTAGGTTATGTTTTAAGAACCAACATTATAGTGGAGTGGTGTGATTGTGGTGTTTTTGTGGTTGTGTGTTGTTAGTTTCAGTGATAGTTGACTAGAATAAATATCTGGGCCTTCTTGAATGTGTAGTAGGTGGTTTGTCTAATGTGCTCTGCTGAATGTTAATGTGTGGCGTATCATGGTGAAATATTTGTGAGCACTGTAATAGCCATTTTATGGCATACCTTGGCAGTGTGGAGTGCATGAAATGTGTCTTGCCTAAAGTGCTCTGTTAGAAATATATGTGTGCCTAATCTTAATGGTTAGTGCTATTGTGAAATTCATGATAGCTTACTGTGAGATAATTTGGTCTTTGGTGGATTTATGTCATGTGTTCAAATAACTAGCAATTTCGGAAACCTTGCTCTGCTATGTATAACAATTGGTTGACTTTTTTCAAAGAAAGCTGACTGGGAGTTAAATCTGTAGTTGAATCCATTTATTGCGCATCATAGCTGTGTTCTGTTTCGTGTGTTCTACTGGATAACAACGTGTTTTGTGGAAGCGATGCAGGCATTTGACAAGATTTTACTGCTTGGTTGAAATGTTTATATTTCCCTTTCAATCATAATTAAATAAAAACAATGAAATATGGTCCAAGTACTCTGCAATGATCTAACAATGTTGTGGCCACATGGGAAGCTGGTTTATAAGCATCTAAGATGCACTGTTATGTTTGTTGTCTTATAAAAGCATTCGTTGTCACCTGCGCTAGAGCATTCATTACTGTTTGGTGGCAGGTGTTTTGGTTTTTCACTTGCTCAAAGGCATTAACACTGCATAAAATATCCAGAGTGGCATCAGAACGCTCAGTTGGCTTACACCAAAGGACCACGATCTTAGCAGGCCTGGCAACCTAGAAAGTGACATAAGTAGAAGATATACTCTTTTAAATGGAATATTACTGTCTTCTACATTGGGTTTCCGCTAAATGAGCAAAATAAAAATTGCAAGAGCAATTAAAATTGATGAAATCAGTAGAAGCTACAAAACCATTTAGAGGTAGGGATACTGCTGGTTGCTGTACATTTATACCTAATGAGCATGATAGCATCCGAAAATACAAGATATGCTACCTTTAAAAGTACTTTTAAAAGGCACAGATTATTGATGGAAGGACAATGATAATCAAGCATTCACAACACAAGGCCCTCTCAGGCCCCTAAAAAGTAGTCAATCTCTAGTCATGTGGGCCTTCAAGGCAATGCTAAATTCTTAGCCCCACTACTATCATTCTCATGCGAGGGAGAGGCATGAGACGTTACCACCTTGACAGAAAAAGACTAATACGGCTTACCTCTTATCAGTCTCCCACCTCTCACACACTCCATGCAAATCTAATACTTTGTATAAGAACTCAGCAACCCATGTCATATCATTGTAGATGAGGTGGTTTCCTTTTTTCGCTCTAAAATGTCTTCCGAGTCACTTCCATTGTCACTTTTAATAGGAAATCACATTTCTGGCCAAGACAGTAGAAGTATTTTCAAAAATGACAAGTAATGGTGTGGCATACAAGAGCTATCCTGCTTCCATTGGCTTGGCCAGGGCACTAGAGTGGCATAGATTTGATAGAAGGAATTATTTTCAGTCTTGGAACCACTGTTCTTTCACTTCAATTGCTTTGTCACTGAGGAACAACCGTGTTGGTATTTATTTATTTGATTTATAAATTCTATATATTTATTTTGAAAATGTGTACATTCCACAATATATAAACATTTTTATGAACAGCATCTTTGTGTTGTTTACTTAGTTCAGGGTGGAATCAGAATGAGGGTAACACGTGTGTTGTCACTGTTGTGGTAGCCCACTTCCACATCAGATGCCACCCACTGCAAATGTGGAGCTGGGGCAGATGCCAGCATGCTCAAAATGTAAGTTTTGGCATCATGAGTCCAACTCCTGCTACTCAGGGATGGCCTGGAAGTATGTTCTGACTTGTTTTCTCAGCTAGCCTATTGGGATAGGAAAGGAAATGTCCTAAAAAATAAGAGAGAGAGAAAAGCGGCTAGACAAAGAGCGCACTCACTTCAGTGCTACCAAGAACTTTGCTACTCTTGATGAACGTGTGCTTAATTTTCTATCAATATGTGTGTTACCTGCTCAGTGCCTCTCCAAAGCTCCTGTCGTAACCCATCATGTTCTCTTGTAGTGCTTGCTCAATATAATGCACATTGAGATAAATAAATCCCTCAATTCTTCTGTGGTATTGTGGGCCCTTCCCCTATGGTTTTATGTCACCTGAGACAACTATCAATCAGGGAGGCTTTTAGCAAACTGCACTTTACAATATGGGAGTGTGTGATTCACTTAACATTGTATTAGCCAAAAAGCCCCAGTACTTAATTTGATATTGATTAAAAAGCCAGGACTGCCTAGAGCTGTCACGCATGACACAATGGTCTTTGGAAACCAATGGGAGTCAGGCCTTCAAATCTATTGTGAGATGATTGTTTATAATGTCTGCTTTGGGACAGATGAACCTCTTCCTACTCCTGCATTACTCAGTGCTTTCACAATGAGACTTCCGTCTGTGTTGCTGTGAGAACCACGACTTCCCAAGAGATGTTCCCATCAGGGACTGTTCTGCGTCATAGTTAAAGCCACGCTTTCCTCTAAAATGTTACTGCGGTACCTAATAAATGCACATTCAGGTTCCTCACTTCACATGATGTAGTCCCTGTAGTACTGCTGTCAGTGGAGTCTCAAGGGGGAAGCTGCTGGAACTGATTGCCCCAATACACGCTCTTTT
Source organism: Pleurodeles waltl (assembly GCF_031143425.1). NCBI lineage: Eukaryota > Metazoa > Chordata > Amphibia > Caudata > Salamandridae > Pleurodeles > Pleurodeles waltl. The sequence goes on from NC_090449.1 coordinate 605,578,317, forward strand.
TATGGCATCATGTGGCCACTGCTAAGTATATTCACATATCACAGGATAAAAATTTACAGTGAATCACGCGAGAAACTGAACACAAGTGACTGTTGTTTCAGGTGCTTTTTTATATTTATTTAGAGAGAATACGTTCTTGCGTCAGACAGTGACACGTGGCCACGTTTTGGGCTGAAACATGGCACTCAATTATAGATTTGCATTTTAGATAATTTCAAGTATTTTTTCCAAAATATCATATAAATTCGCAAAGAGACGTAGTGGCATAATGTCAAGAATAACGCACAACAAATGTTATATGGTATTCCAAAAATTCTTGTAATTAAGCTAGTACAATTAGAATTTTGCCCAACCCAAAGGTCAAGGTCAAGAGCATGCTCTCTTGCTCCATTCCAGCCTTATTCTATTATCAATTCCACAGAGAGCACAAATGTCAGTTCACTTTGCAACTAGACTTGTATGTCGGTCATGCCCACTGGTTCACTCACATCCTTTTAACATCTTCTGCGGTCGCCTGATGTAGCTCTATAACAGTCTGATCTTTAGGTCAAACTTGCATGTCTTGGTGTTCTTACTCAGCCACACTGTTGGACTGATTCAGACATTGATTTCTGTATATGCCTGTCCTAGAGGAACAAGCACTAGTATTAGTCTTGTGGCCATGTAGTAAAAAGAGGAAAAAACAAGGAGAAATAAACATATTTCTGCTTGTCACACCTCACCTGGGAGGTGTAGGTTTTTGATGCATTCCCAGGTTTACAAGTTCTTGTAAATCCGGGACTGTGTCAAAATCCATGGATGTTGCATGGGAACACCCACACAGCACCCATGGAAACACCTACCATAGCGATTTGCCCTGTGTTACATTACTCAAGGTTTATGAAGCTTCATAGGGCCACACAAGGTCGCCTTGTGTAGCTTCATCAATCTCACTTATGGTTTGTGTCGCTTTTGCATCATGTTGCAAGAGTGATGGAAACCAGGCCATAAATATGGCCCTGAGTATCTTGCAATATCACTTACAATGGTTGAGATTGTGAAACCTTTACATAGCTCTTGACAACGTTTGAAGTGACACACTGAGTGTATGTATGTATCTATGTATGTATTATGTATGTATGTATGTATGTATGTATGTATGTGGTATTTGCAAAGCAGGAAGCTGGCAGAAAGGCAGAGGAGAACTGTGAATCTTTGCTTCCACTGGTGGTCTTCTGAGCCTTGAGGTAGTAGCCACTTAGGCATCCAATTCCCCAACAGCCCTTCTGCAGGCTGCCTCTCACTGTGGCAAGCGCAAACATAAAGTAAAGGAGTACCTCAGCATCGCTCGCTGCTAATGCCAACTCACCGTAAAGGGGAGCCATAGTTGGAAGATTAGGGAGAACTGGCTTGGAACCAGATCACGGCACAAGAACAATTGCCAGGAACAGTACCAGGAACAGTATCTCACTACTCTCTGATTCTATGGTAGGACAGGGCGGTGCGAGCCACGGATGTGTGAGGGTAGGATAGGACACAGTGTCAAGTGATAAAAAGGGAGAAGCAGAAAAGAAGTTACAGGTTACATGCAAGAATGGGAAGAGTGGAGGAAGGTGTTGCATAGGCTACAATGGAGGACACACTTGCCAACACCAGCAAAATCCTACACAGAGGAGAAAGGAAAGGGGATAAAGTGCTCCATGCTTATGTGCACTCTGGCACATTTCTACTGCCTGTAGTAACCCCCTTAAAGACTGACTTGTTTTAAAAGCTAAGTACATAAATGCTTCAGGTGCTGGAACCAGTGCTTTCTGGTGGGGAATCCCATAGGTTACCAAATGCACAAACTAATGCCGGAACATTGTCAAGCCTTATTAAATAAAGAAAATGAAAGTCCCTCCACTGAAGAAGATGGACACGTCAACGTCCATGCATTACAATCAAAGCACTTATTTTATTTAGCAATACAAGGACATGTTCTGAAATGTAAGGGGTGTCTGATGAATCCACAAGCTACTTCCTGTTGAGGGGTCACATTTTTGGAAGAAACTCTCTAGTTGTTCGTACTGCTAATGTGCTGCTGTGCCAAAAAGTAGATCACTTTTAGAAACACACCCAACAACCTTGCACATCTCATCGCGGCATAGAAACTCCACTCCACTCTATTGTAAAGGACACGCCACTTAATGGCAGCAAATTTAGTGAATGCCAGCGTGCGACAGGCCTGTTAGATTTATTTGAGGACCTGGGACAAATTATATGTGTCAAGAAATAAATGTATGACCCCACATGTGCCGGATGGCACAAATAGTTAATTCTAAGTGTAAACAATGTCCTCGAGGGAAAGAAAAAACCTGCAGCAGGATCAAAGTGCCCTACATATGTGTTGGAGCATAATGTCCCCGTTGAGCCACCTTCATGATGGGCACCGCGATGTACAACTACAGCTACACAGAACAAGTGTTTATTTTTTAAGTCTTGTTGCAGAGTGATACATTTCTCCATCCACCATCCCACCTTACCTGCCAGAACACAGAATGCATAACCCGGTGACTAGATGAAGAGTGACAGCACATCACTATCATCTTCATGAGTAGTAATGGGGGTCAAATAACAAACTTTTCTGCGCTCTTGTCGCCAAGACGTGGAACACTCTTCCCACCCACCTGCATCAGAGCAAGGACCGCCTTACCTTCAGGAGACATCTCAATACTTGGCTGTTCGAGCAGTAGCCGCCCCACCCCCACCCCTCCCAGCGCCTTGAGACCCTCACAGGTGAGTAGTGCACTTTACAAATTCCCCGATCGATTGATTGATTGATCCGAAGTGCTGTCATTTTCCTCAAGAACAGATCCGATCAGGAAGTCCTTCTGTCCTCACAGGTGACAAATCTTAGTCCTTTAGACAGACAAACGGAGATAGATAGATAGATAGATAGATAGATAGATAGATAGATAGATAGATAGATAGATAGATAGATAGATAGATAGATAGATACGCAAGTAGTACGATTCATTGACAGGAAAAAGAAAAATATACACAGAGGCACGCCCATCTTGCTTGAAATAAAACCTAACACTTTAAAAAGACAATTCCTTTGTGTGGTCATAATTACCATGAGGTTTTTCCTTTGCAGTCGTCACTGAAAGCTGAGTGGTCAGCGAGCCTGGTATTTCTCTACTCGGAATTGTAAAGCGGCTGCCTGAGATTTCCACAGCTCATTAACACATATGCAGATTCTAAATACCGAGAAAACGTGTATGATAGCTTCTCCATTAACTGACGATTTCATAGCAATTTGTTATGCAAATCCATTTAAATCAACCCTTGAACCAAAGTTCAGACAGCAGCGGCAGCCTGCGGGGAAACCAACGTGAGGAAATTCCCCGAAGGATCACAGCAGCTGCCACCGACTTCCGAGATAAATTTACACTCGTTTATGCTGAGCACGTCTGCAGCAATGATGTTCAAGTGCTGTCTGGAGACAGCCCGTTTTAACAGAGCTTTTCGGGTTTTCTGCTCCCTGTTCCAAAAACTTCGCTTTTCCCCGAGCCAAGGGCAATTACGTCTGACTCATGAACCCAAACAGTCTGGAGGAGAGCGCGGCAGCGTCCTTCCTTTTAAACACCCAGACGGGGCAGGAAAAGCGTCCTCCTTACGGGGGTGGGGGGGGGGTAGCGCGGTCAGTAAAATGGGGGGGTGGGCTTCAGATTTTCGTACGGACTGGCAAGCGATGTTTAAACATATTATACGACAAGCAGGGTGCGTGGGGGGGGGGGGGGGGGTCTAAGGGAGAGTGGAAAGTGAGAGGAATATGAATTGGTGGGGGTACCTAGTGAGCGAAAACACAATGGGGGTTATTCTAACTTTGGAGGAGGTGTTAATGCGTCCCAAAAGTGACAGAAAAGTGACGGATTTACCACCAGCCGTATTACGAGTCCATTATATCCTATGGAACTCGTAATACGGCTGGTGGTATATCCGTCACTTTACCGTCACTTTTGGGACGGATTAACACTCCTCCAAAGTTAGAATAACCCCCATTGTTTTGTAAAATTACCAATATTTTTGACGAGTTCCAAAACTGTGAGGGAGAGAGTGGTGTGTGTTTATGTCTGAATGTATGTAAAAATTCCTGGTGAAATCCGACAGACATCTCCCCGTACTATACTGAAAGCATCTGTACCCAACTATTTATCAAAAAAATCATTTTTTAGGGGGGTATAGCACCGCCTAGCATACCCCTCTGTAACTTTATCACTCTTTTACGAAAGGATGCTTTACATTTTGTTGCCTGTAGGTTTGCAGCAAGCCTGCAAACTCCAGGCCTACTCCCAACATGGATGGTTCTGTTGAGTAGTATACCAAGTCAGGACTGGCTATCAGCAATGTTATAGGGGCAGGTAGCAAATAAAAATGTTATGGGTAGAACACTGCTGATTATTCTGTGCTAAGACAGGAACCACCCATATGCAAACCAGCCTTGGTCCAGTTCCAGTGGGTACAGTCCTTACCGCACTATCAGACCAGACTGATCTGAATAAGAACAGAAGCAACCCTAGACTGGTTTCAGTCTCTTTGGGCCTCATCAGTGAGGTAGAGTGTGGTTTCTGTGGTAGAGTGGGCATGTGATACACATCTAGGCATACCAGTTGCATTTAGGCAAGAAAAAAAAGGTGATAGATAGGTGTAATGCTTGAGTCAGACTCAGCCACTTGGCAGCCATGCCCTGCCGGCGCTGCTTAATTTGTAAGAAAACAAGTGCAGTTGTCCAAGGCTTTTCTTAAGAGCACGTTGCCACCACCATTTCTTGTTTCTTTACCCACTCTTATTTTTCATACCTGCTTTCTCCATTTTTTTCCTCCTCCTTTCTCCCAGTGGTGCCAATTTGTCACTTGTTCTGGGATGACATCTGATGATGAAGATTAAGTTCTGTCTTCAAAAATGTCTGCGGGACACCACAACCACCTGCAATCAAAGGCATTTACAATACACTGCTCAGATGTTGTTAATTCACCATTTTACCCTCTGCATCCAGCTGAGGCTGGGTGTAAAGCTCTAAAGCTATGTGTGTCCTCCCAAGCAATCCAAAATGTTGCAAATGGGTATGCACATGAACATCTATCACAGTATAAATTACCCAGTTCTAGGAGGCGTAGCTTGATCAGTAAGTCAGGAGGGATGTGAGCTTCAGGTTTTCCAAAAATCATGCTGGCATATCATGTCAAAATACATTATAAACAAGCAAGGGAGTGGAAAATGAGACAAATGCGGAATGGTAGATGTGCCAAGTGAGAGAACACACAATATTTTGCAAAATAACCAACACATATGAATACTTTCAAAGCTGAGAGGGAGAGCGCGTTTGTGCATTTTTGTTGGGGTTTATGTAAAAATCCCTTGTAAAATCCTCACCATAGCCAACTTAAAGGTTCTGCACCCAACTATTTCCCAGAAAATACATTTATGGGGGTGTAACACCCCAAACACCACCAAAAAGCTATGTCTCTGCCAGTTTTCCACAGCTTAGTGGCACAAGCCTGATGACCTACAGTGCTGTAATGTATGTAACTAATGGAAACTGATTCTTTGCTGTTTACATCTGGCATATAACACTGTAGAGTGTGGCAGCACCAACACAGTGGTTGCATTACTATGTATTGCTATAATTATATTTTTCACAATGGTGTCTTGTACCTCTGCATAGTTGATGCTCAATACTTTGTAGAACTCATATTTGCATTCCTAATACTGGTGCCCCCGTGACCAATTTACATCAAACCTGGGCTAAATATTGCTCAAACATTAGGCCTTTAGCCTTCTGAAGTTAATTACATTTATTAAACAGTAAAAAGTTAAACCTCAAAATAAAAGTACACCTACTTTCAATGGCCTTTCTATCATTTAGTGCCTTTTCTTCGATGAACGCTTGTCCAACCATTTTGGAGATAGAAGCCATGTTTAACAGTCATGGATACAATCCTTAAATTCTAACGATCAGTGGAAATAAAATGCATAATCCGTCATCACCAAGGGAAACGATAAACATTACAGTGCATGACCACTGAGTACTTACTGGGTACCATACTACCAAAATACCATACTAAAGTGTCCCATACTACCATACTAAAGTGTCCAAATGTCTCACTTATCTGCATTTTAAGGGCCCCCTAGGAGAACAACGCAGCTGCAGCAACTGCAGCACCCAGTTTGCAGTTGTGATTAGGGATCTACAACAGATGGTAGATGTCCTGAAAATATGTTAAATACCACCCCAACCCCTGAGCAAGGTGAAGTGGGCTGAAGGGCAAAATAACCTCCTTGTGGAAGGTGGAGTTTTTAAAGAAAATATACCCATCCCTCTGCCCTTGGGCTAGAAATAGGCATTTATTTATAAATGAATGTATCTGTCTGTATATTTTTGACAGCATCAGAGCATTTCAGAAAGAAATGCTTTACATAGCAACAATATTGTAGTACATACCTTTACATTTCTGATTGAGTACATGGAGAGGGTGATATTTATATATATATATATATATATAGTCACTGAAAAACTAAAGGTTACAGTGACGTTATAGTTAGGTATAGCAATAAGATTTTAACTTACGTAAAAAAAACATAAATTAACCGAAAAAAACAACAGCAAAAGTGATGATAAATTTAGGCTTTGAAATGAGATTAGAACTAACTTTTATAAAATGTAACACCCCTGAAATTCACCATTTATAGTTTAGACAACCAACTTTCATTAACGCCCCATTCAAGTACTGCTTATGACTTCACATATTACATCACTCATGACATGTTAAGTTACATCGTTGATGGTCCCACTGACAGCTCTAAACTACATCTGTTTATCTTGTTTATCTTCTACACTGTGCCCCAGCTGTACATTTGGGTATCAGCCCAAAAGCTGTATACTCCCTTGACTAAAATCAAAGGGACTTTTGAGCTATAGATCTGCTTTTTGTATGACTAGTTGTATTTACATAAACTATAAAAGTTTCTGAATTTTGTGAAGTTCTGTTCAGCAATAAAAAATAAAAAAAACTTCACTGCTCCAAGAACCAGTTACCAACCCTCTTCCTGTATTCCCCTCTCCCTTCTTGCTCTCCTAGGCCCAAGTTTTGGTTGAAAAAACGGAACATACCCCTTCTTCAGGTGCACTAATTTGCTGGTTGCTGGGCAACCTCCTGCCTGGACCTGCAAGTGAGCCTAAGATGCTGAGAGATCCACATGACCTCACCATCAGCCTTTACTAACACTCTCTTTCAGAATGTTTCAGCCCTGGCATCGAGGCTAAGGGCAGAGCGATCAAGGGTGACTTGCCTGGTTTGGAACTGTATCAAGTGGCCCCACCATATGCCAATGCATCTACCCTTTGGGGATCAGGACCACCTCACTCAGTTTCAGCCTGCAAACCCATATGCCACACCTACAGGTAAGAGGAGCACTTTTACTTCTTCTCTCTTTCTCGTCTTAACCCAGGTCTAACTGTTTGCAAAATATATCATAGCTTAATTTCTGTTACTTTGTGACTTCTGGCAACACTCAGAGGTCCAAGTGGAGTCTCACCTAGTTAGTTCTGCACTCTCTTGTTGTACAAAGAAAAACAGTTTTTGCTTGCTGAAAGTCTGTAAAAGCCCATTCCTCTATTTGCAATCTCTGTGTTTTTTGTTCATTTTACGATCTCGACATTCTCCCCTCCAATTCATCCCTGAGTGATCTTGCAAGATGGGAGCATTTGAAGGACGGGGTGTAAACAGACCATCCAAGAAGGTGACATACACGCTGATCACCACATGGTTCTCAACTTGTGTGGTAAGTTCCCTCACTCTTTTTGACTTGGGTTATGAGTATTTCTATGCGAAAAGAGATATGGTTACGGTATAATTAGTATCCATTCATGGGAAAATTATGACAAGGTTGAAATAATGTGACTTTTGTTGACAATTATTGGCAGAATGGCAAAATCATGCAACTCAATGGTAATACACTGGAGTTTGTAACTGCAAGTTACTTCAGGGGAGTGCACCTTTACTCAAACGCCATTTGTATTGATGTTATTGTGGATTACGAAGTATCATTGTACCTTGGCTTTTATAATTTTGCAAACTTGAAGTACTTAATCAGATGCCTTCCAAAAGATTATTGCACTAAAGGAAGGTTGACATTACTATGCCAAGTACTTGTTAAAGAACAAATACCTTAATTTATATATTCTGAGCATGTGAAGGATACTCGCACCATTAAAAGCAATTTGATGAACATTCAGCCAAATTAAATTTTGTATAGCAATAAGGATTTAGTAAGTCACCATCAGCCTTAATACAATATTTGGGAAATAGAGACAGTGTAATACCCTCCAAAAAAGAGGTTGTAAATATAGCATAATTATTTCACTGGGTACAATGTACCTGGTTCTTTTCCCTTGGCTAATAAAACCAACTGAGATGGACTTAAGTAAGGGATAGACTTCTTAAATAATGTGACAGTGTTAGAATAGTTGTGTAAATATTGTACTGACGATTGTGCAATCCTTTATAGAAATGACCTATTGGCCCTCACCGGATGCTTTAAAAGTGAATTACTACCAATGGAATTTGGCATGCAACCATTCAACTTTTATATATTAGTATTGTGATGCTTGGAGATTAACTAATAATGAAATGGATTTGAATATTTGGGATTGGAAGTCTATGGGCATGAGTTATTTACCTAAATCAATATACTTAGGCCCTCATTCTGACCCTGGCGGTCGGTGATAAAGCGGCGGCCAAGCCGCCAACAGGCCGGCGGTCGAAAATATGCAATTCTGACCCTGGCGGGAACCGCCAACACAGCCCGCCAACTTAACACTCCGACCGCCACAGCGGTACAAACAAACAGCGCGGCGGTTCCCGCCAACAGCCCGGCGGCAGACAAAGTACCGCCCACCCTATTACGACCCACCAATCTGCCACCTTTTCCGGGGCGGGAGCACCGCCGATAAGAACACGGCGGAAACAGACTACGAACGGGAAAACGCTCACCTCTACGCACTCCACGCGAGATTCCGGCAGTATGGAGCCAGAGTTGCAGGTCATCCCCGCACTCCTATTCCTGCTCATATACCAGGAGCACGCCCGGCGGCGCGGAAGACATCGGTGAGTACGGCACCTACGACACAGGGGAGGGAAAAGATTACCGGCACACACCCACCCACCCACACCCACTACAACACACACATCAATGCATTCCCACAGATCACTGTCACAACCCACAAACCACCCCCCTCCGAAATAATGCAAAGACCAAAAGAAGAGATCATAAACGGGCAGATATATTGAAATATGTACACCATTAATCCCAATAAATAAATAAACTATGTACAAAATATATACAGCTACTAAATGTAGTCCAACCACTGTCCGTGGATCACAGGGGTCCTGTGCAAAGGGGCAAGGCCCAGTCCCACGACAAGAACTCCACGGAGAGAACACTGCAGGGGCATCAGAAATAAAATAGGACAGGCACCTCAGGGGGAAGGGAAGGGGGGGCACCTCAGCCACTTGAGTACACGACGCCAGATCCACGAGGGGACTCCATGACCACTGGCCCATCCTGGGGAGAGCAAAGCCACAGTCCAAACAGTCCATACAGTGGGTGGCCTGCCCACTGGGCCATCCTGGGGAGAGCAAAGCCACAGTCCAAACAGTCCATACAGTGGGTGGCCTGCCCACTGGGCCATCCTGGGGAGAGCAAAGCCACAGTCCATACAGTCCATACAGTGGGTGGCCTGCCCACTGGGCCATCCTGGGGAGAGCAAAGCCACAGTCCATACAGTCCATACAGTGGGTGGCCTGCCCACTGGGCCATCCTGGGGAGAGCAAAGCCACAGTCCATACAGTCCATACAGTCCATACAGTGGGTGGCCTGCCCACTGGGCCATCCTGGGGAGAGCAAAGCCACAGTCCATACAGTCCATACAGTGGGTGGCCTGCCCACTGGGCCATCCTGGGGAGAGCAAAGCCACAGTCCATACAGTCCATAACAGACCCCACTGCCACTGGAGGAGGCAAGTTGGCCAGAGGACATCCTGCAGCCCTGCCCGAGATAGATCCTGCCCTGCCACGTCTGCCAAAGGGCCAGCGGTTCTTGCCCTGAAGGGCCCAGTTCAGCGGTTCTTGAGACGGCGGGGCCCAGTTCAGCGGTTCTTGAGACGGCGGGGCCCAGTTCAGCGCTCTTTGCCTTGAAGGGCCCAGTTCAGCGGTTCTTGAGACGGCGGGGCCCAGTTCAGCGGTTCTTGAGACGGCGGGGCCCAGTTCAGCGGTTCTTGAGACGGCGGGGCCCAGTTCAGTGGTTCTGGAGACGGCGGGGCCCAGTTCAGCGGTTCTGGAGACGGCGGGGCCCAGTTCAGCGGTTCTTGAGACGGCGGGGCCCAGTTCAGCGCTCCTTGCCCTGAAGGGCCCAGTTCAGCGGTTCTTGAGACGGCGGGGCCCAGTTCAGCGGTTCTTGAGACGGCGGGGCCCAGTTCAGCGCTCCTTGCCTTGAAGGGCCCAGTTCAGCGGTTCTTGAGACGGCGGGGCCCAGTTCAGCGCTTCTTGCCTTGAAGGGCCCAGTTCAGCGGTTCTTGAGACGGCGGGGCCCAGTTCAGCGGTTCTTGAGACGGCGGGGCCCAGTTCAGCGCTCCTTGCCCTGAAGGGCCCAGTTCAGCGGTTCTTGAGACGGCGGGGCCCAGTTCAGCGGTTCTTGAGACGGCGGGGCCCAGTTCAGCGCTCCTTGCCTTGAAGGGCCCAGTTCAGCGGTTCTGGAGACGGCGGGGCCCAGTTCAGCGGTTCTGGAGACGGCAGCCGGTCTATGGCCAACTGCTAATTGCCTGGTGGTGCCCTCCTGGGCAGCGGGGATGGTGCTCCTTCACTGCCCACCTGGGCTGTGGGTGGTGGGGCCCTCCTGGCCAGCTGGGCTAGGTCCTCCCTGGGCAGCGGCTATGGGGGTGGTGGGCTCTCCCGGGGCAGCTGTGCCGGTTCCTCCCGGGGCAGCGGCTATGGGGGTTGTGGGCTCCTCCTGGGCAGCAGGCCTGCTGCCTGACCTCTCCGACTTGCTGCCCTTGCCCTCCTTAGTCGTGGGCCTGTGGCCCTTTCCTCCCTTTGGAGCTGTGGCTGGTGACTGTCTCTGGGTGGTGTCCGGGGGGGATGTAGAAGGCGGGCTCCTGCGGCGACCCTTCCGCCTTCTGCTCCTCTTCCCAGGGGGTGGGCTGGCTGTCCCCTTGCTGCTGGGCGAAGATCCAGACATGCGGGCTGGCGGGCTCCAATACCCCTGCACCCTTGTCAAGGGGGCTGCAGGGCTGGTGGTGGCTGAGGTGCTCTTCTTACCCCGACGAGAAGGAGGGGGGGGCTCAGGGTCAGGAAAGAAGTTAGTAGTGGCGAGGAAGAGCTTCTTGGGACAATGGAGAGTGGTAGGTACAGTGGGAATGGGAGTGGAGGGAGAGGATGTGGTTGTAGGTGAGTCACGTTTGCTGTCTTTGGGTGCAGGTGCAGGAGGGATAGGCTGTCGTGAGGTGGATGGCTGTTGGGTGGGTGGGTGGCTGCGTTTGTGTGGTGTGGAAGAGGGGGTGACAGACACAGTGGGAGAGGACACAGGGGACGTGTAAATGGCAGTGGGGGTGGTGACTGCACGTGTGCGGACTGGAGTGGAGGGTGTGCTGGTGATGGAAACACTGGCTGATGGTGAGGTGAATGGAGGTGTGAGTGTAGACGTCACAGGGAGGGAGGAGGGAGACGAGGAGGTGGGGGTCACAGAGGTGGTAGTGACTGTTGGCATGTCTGCATCGGAATGTTGCGTGTGTGAATGTCTGCGTGATCTGTGGTGCTTATGTTTGGATGAGCTTCTCTTGGGTGTTGAGGTGTGTGCAGGCTGGTCTGATGGTGTGGGTGGGACAGGCAGAGGAACAGGAGACTGGGAGGAGGGAGTTAGTAGAGGCAGGCAGGAGACAGGGACAATGGCTGCCGTCAGTGCTGAGGCCAGAGCCTGGAACGATCGCTGATGGGCAGCCTGACCCGAATGAATGCCCTCCAGGTACGCATTGCTGCGATGAACCTCCCTCTCCACCCCCTGGATGGCATTCAAAAGGGTAGTCTGCCCAACAATGAGCGTTCGGAGGAGGTCAATGACCTCCTCACTGAGGGCAGCGGGGGTAACAGGGGCAGGGCCTGAGGTGCCTGGGGCGAAGGAGATGCCCGGCTTCCTGGCAGAGCGGGCACGGGGCGAACGCTGAGGGGCTGCTTGGAGGGCGGAGATGATGCGCTGGGTGGCGGCTGTACCTGTAATGGCGGGGGGCACGGATGGTGCCACCCCCGCAAGGGAGCCCCCTTCCGAGGACGTGTCCATGTCGCTGCAGGGTCCAGTCGTCCCCGTCGTGGAGCTCCCCTCGCCCTCCGTCTCACTGGTCCAGTCTGACTCTGTGGCATGGCCCTCCTGGGCCATGTGAGATGCAGCTCCCTCCTGCCCCGATGCCACTTCTCCTCCGCCTGATGATGCTGATGCACACAAGCACAGAAAGACAAACAAAAAGGGGGGGGGGAGAGAGAAATAAAGGGATATTGAGTACATGGATCTCCGGTACAGTTAGCGGACATGACAGACACAGATGCCCCCTGCACTAACTTGCGCACTTGGGGTACGCTACGCATTCCGTGGAACATGCCCTACACGCCTAGAGTTGACAACTGCACCCATGGATGACACGGCCCAGGGATGGCTGTACTGACAAACTACTGAGGGTGGTGGCTGGGGACACAGGGGCTTACGGGGGTGCCCAGCCTACAGATATCGCCCTGGCCTAGGGGGACCCCCAGCCCTCCTCCCCCACCCAGACACCTCCACAGCGCGACAACAGAGTAGATAATGCTTGTACTCACCCCCTTGTGTCTGCTGTGCTGCCCTCACGCGCCCATCCAATTCAGGGTAGGCCACCGCCAGGATCCGGAACATCAGGGGGCTCAGTTGACGGCAGGCACCCCGCCTACGTTGGGAGGCCATCCCCAGCAGAGACTCGGCGGTCTTCTTGGTCCCGCGGCGGATGTCCTCCCACCTCTTGCGGCAGTGGGTGCCCCGCCGATGGTGGACCCCCAGGGCCCGGACTTCCTTGGCGATGGCACGCCAAATCCCGATCTTCTCATGGGCGCGGACCTATGTGACACGTACAGGGAGGGAGAAATACCACGTTCAAGTTTCTCAGCATTTTCCTTTCCAGTGGCCCAACGCCCCCCATCCCCGCCAGGCCCCCCGCCATGCCCAACATGCCCCCCATCCCCGCCAGGCCCCCCGCCAGGCCCCCCGCCAGCCCCAACATGCCCCCCATCCCCGCCAGGCCCCCCGCCATGCCCAACATGCCCCCCATCCCCGCCAGGCCCCCCGCCAGGCCCCCCGCCAGCCCCAACATGCCCCCCATCCCCGCCAGGCCCCCCGCCATGCCCCCCCGCCATGCCCAACATGCCCCCCATCCCCGCCAGGCCCCCCGCCAGCCCCAACATGCCCCCCATCCCCGCCAGGCCCCCCACCATGCCCCCCCGCCATGCCCAACATGCCCCCCATCCCCGCCAGGCCCCCAAGCCAGCCAGTGGCCCCAAATCCATATTGAATTAAACTCACTTGTTGGTCTGGAGGACCGTAGAGTAGCGCATACTGGGGGAGGACCCCATCCACAAGTTTCTCCAACTCCTCTCCAGTGAAGGCAGGGGCCCTTTCCCCAGTCGCAGCAGCCATTGTCCCTTCCAGACCGAGGTCACAGCAACACTTGCAGTATAGGTCCTCTCCTGTGAAAGTTCAAGTCGCAAGTGGATAAGTAGATAGAAAATGGCGGTCACGTCCGCGGCGGTGCGTACCGCGGCGGTGCGTCCCGCCACCGCCGGCGCCCTTCGCCATTGGCTCCTGAAACCCATAGGCTTCAATGTTAACCAATGCGGCTTCGCGCCGCGGTCTTCGCCCGCCGCGGTGTGCCACGCCAGCGCATTGACCTCACATCCCATTGTCACACTTCACAGGTCAGGCAGCCGCCATTTCCAGGGCCCACATGGCTCAATTTCAACTGCGTCACACAGGCCTAGGCCTTGCATAGCCACTCAGACACGCCATTCACTGCATAGAGAATCGTATACTGTGCTAGCTGTGAGTACGTACCTGTGGGTTGCTTGACTGTGTGCTCCATGTTGTCCTTCCTAGGCACCGTCCGCTGGGTTGGGCGAGGAGACGGATGAATCCTCCCGTGTACCGACCGCTGGTGGACCTGTCGACAATGGAAGAACGCCACATTATCCTGACCTACCGTCTTAACCGTGCCACTATCCATGAACTGTGTGCCCAGCTGGAGCCCGACCTGATGTCCCCCATCCGCCAACCCACAGGGATTCCCCCTCTGGTGCAGGTCATGTCAGTACTACATTTCTTGGCAAGTGGGTCATTTCAGACAACCGTGGGAATTGCTTCCGGGATGTCTCAGCCCATGTTTTCGAAGGTGTTATCCAGAGTGTTGTCTGCCCTGATGAAATCCGTGAGGAACTACATCATTTTCCCTGAGGTGGGCGAATTGGCTACAGTGAAGGGTGATTTCTACGCCCTTGGACATATTCCCAACGTAATTGGTGCCATTGATGGGACCCATGTGGCTTTGGTTCCCCCAAGAGACAGGGAGCAGGTGTACAGGAACAGAAAAAATTACCATTCAATGAACATCCAGGTGGTGTGTTTGGCTGACCAGTACATCTCGCATGTAAATGCCAAATTCCCAGGGTCAGTGCATGACGCCTACATCCTCAGGAATAGCAGCATCCCTTACGTGATGGAACAGCTACAGAGACACCGTGTATGGCTAGTGGGGGACTCTGGGTACCCCAACCTGTCGTGGCTACTGACCCCAGTAAGGAATCCCCGGACCAGGGCAGAGGAACGGTACAATGAGGCCCATGGGCGTACTAGGAGGGTGATCGAAGGCACCTTTGGCCTCCTAAAGGCCAGGTTTCGCTGCCTGCATATGACAGGTGGATCCCTAATGTACTCACCTAAGAAGGTGTGTCACATCATCGTGGCCTGCTGCATGCTTCACAACCTGGCTTTGCGCCGCCAGGTGCCTTTCCTGCAGGAGGATGGTCGAGACGGTGGTGTTGTGGCAGCGGTGGAACCTGAGGAGAGTGACGAGGAGGAAGACGACGGGGCTGAAACAGACAACAGGGACAGAATCATTGAACAGTACTTCCAATACGACACAGGTAACATTTCAAAGATAATTTAGTAAATGTTAACTACTCTCCAGCATCTCTGCTGCCTGTCTATTTGCCCCAGTGTATGATGACTGAGTTTTGGCTTTTCCCTCCCTATTTCAGATCTGGGGTCCCCACTACGAGTCCTGTGCTTCGTTTCCCCATGGACTACAGCTTTGTGGCAGCTGTTTGTTGACTTCACCATGTACAAGGACATATTTGCACTGTCATGTCAATTACAATCTATTGAAATCACAGCCAGACTCCTGATATTTTGGTGCAAAATAGGTGTTTATTGAAGTGCTCAAAATGGGATGGGTGGTTTCAAGTGGGTGGGGGCTATGGTGAAGGAATGTCCATGGCAGAGTCCAGAGTAACAGTCACACAGGTGCATTGTCCAGAGGCCTGTGGAGAGATGGAGCATGGGCAGTTCAAGGATGGACAGGGTGACAATGTGGGACAGTGGGATGACATCAGGTGGTATCCTTTGCTGGCGGGGGTCTTGACATCCTACTCTGTCTTCTTGCGAGATCTCAGGGCCCTCTTGCGGGGTGGTTCTTCTCCTGCAGGAGGTGGGGGTCTGGTGGGCTGCTGCTGTGCGGGGGCCTCCTGTCCACTAGCGCCGGCGGAGGTGGATGGCTGTTCTTGGTCCAGGCTAGTGGCAGGGGCCCTTGGGTGTTGTTCAGTGTCCGCCCTGCTGTTTACGAGGTCCTGCAGCAGCCCTACCATGGTAACCAGGGTGGTGTTGATGGCTCTGATGTCCTCCCTGTACCCCCGATAGTGTTCCTCCTGCAGCACCTGGATCTCCTGGAACCGGGCCAGTACCGTCGCCATCGTCTCCTGGGAGCGGTTGTATGCTCCCATGATGGTGGTGAGGACCTCGTGGAGAGTGGGTTCCCTGGGCCTCTCCTCCCCCCCCTGTCGCACAGCTGCCCGCCGAGTTGCCCTGTTTCCCTGGGCCTCTGCCCCCTGGCCGGTGTGCCCACTACCACTGCCCCCAGGTCCCTGTTGTTGTTGGGGTGGTGGGTTATCCTGGGTGCCCTGTAGTGGTAGACACACCGCAGATTGACGCGCCCTGGAGACAGAGGCATGGGCCCGCTGGGTGGGAGCTGTGCTGGTGTTCCCAGAGGGGTTTGGGTCTGTAGTGGCCTGGGCCTGTGTGAGGGGAACCGACTGTCCAGAGGTCCCCGATGGTCCGGGCTGGTCATCGGTGTCCAGGTCGACAGAGCTGCTGTCATCGCTGACGGCCTCTTGGGTGGGGGGTGTGGAGAATTCTGGCCCCTCCGCCGCGGTGTGTTGACGGTCGGGTCCTGCAGGGGTATAGAGGTATGGTTATAGTTTAAATGTGTCGCATATGGGTGTATCTGTGGGTTCTCGTGTCCCCAAGTGCTGGCATTCGTGTGTGGGGGCTTTGGTGAGGGTGGCTTGTGGGGGGGATGTGTATATGCATTGGGCATGCTTTGGTGATGGGTGTCCATGCTTAGTGGACGCATGCAGGCCTAGGTTTTGGGATGTGTGGGTTGTGATGGTGAGACATTGGCGGGGAATAGGTGTGCTGGGGGTGGGGGTGAGGATGGTGGTGGGGGTGAGGGTGGGGGTGAGGATGGGGGTGGGGGTGAGGGTGGGGTTCGAGGATGGGGGTGAGGGTTGGGGTCTGATTTGGCATGCAGGTGGGGGGGAAGCAGTATTGAAGCTTCAACTTACCAGTATCCATTCCTCCGCCGACTCCTGCGAGGCCGTCAGGATGCAGGATGTTCAAGACTTCCTCCTCCCATGATGTGAATTGTGGGGGTTGAGGTGGGGGTCCTCCGCCAGTCTTCTGCACGGCGATGTTGTGCCTGGATACCATGGAACGCACCTTCCCCCGTAGGTCGTTCCATCGCTTCCTGATGTCTTCCCGATTTCTGGGGTGCTGTCCCACTGCGTTCACCCTGTCGACAATCCTCTGCCATAGCTCCGTCCTCCGGGCAATGCTGGTGTATTGTATCTGTGTGCCGAACAGCTGGGGCTCTACCCGAACGATTTCCTCCACCATGACCCTGAGTTCTTCGTCTGTGAAGCGGGGTTGTCTTTGGGGTGCCATGGGGTGGTGTGTATGATGTGTGGGGTGGAGTATGTGTATTTAAGTGAGTTGAGTGTGGTGGTGTGTGTTGTTTTGTGTGTGGATAGTGTGTGGGTGATGGTGTTGAGTGGCTGTGGCTGTTATTTTTTGGATGCTGGTGTCTCGCTCTTGCCTTCTTTCCGGATTTTTTAGCGTAGGGGTTTGTGGGTGATGTGGGTGTGTGTTTTATATTGTATTGTGTGTGTGGGAGTGGTGTGTGTATGTGTATCAGGTGTGTGGGATTCAAATCGTCCAATGTGGCTGAGTTTTGTTCGTTTGTGTGTATTCTGACCGCGGCGGTGTGTCCCGCCAATGGAATACCGCGTTTGAATGACCGCCGCGTGGATTCGTGGGTCGTAATGGGATGGGCGTATTTCTGTTGGCGTGGCGGTGGAGGTTTGGTCACCTCCACCTTTCCGCCGACCGCTGGTCTGGCGGTCTGTTGTGGCGGTTGGATTTTCGGAGGTTTGCCTTCTGCGGGTCAGAATGACCGTGGCGGGTTTCCGCGACCGCGGCGGGATTATGGAGGATTTCTGACCGGCGGTAGGCGCCTTTTACCGCCGAGGTCAGAATGACCACCTTAGTTTTTTGTTCATTTTGAAAAACATGATGTAGGATATATAAATGTAAAAAAATACTCCCAGCTACAGTTTGAAAGCCATGAAATTGTGTGTAAAATATGGGAAAATATGAGTGAATGGGTGCTCAATATTGTAGAAAGGAGGGGAAGAAATGAAAAAAGGTTCAAATTCAATCATACTAAATTGATTGTATAGTTTTAGAGATATTGTTTTACATATAGTGTTAGACTTGGCAGCCTTGTTGTGATTTCTCCCTGACGTTTTGCCTTCTGGCCTCCTGTTTAGCTGACTTTGTTTTTGCTGGCTCTAGGATTCTGGGCACTTTACCACTGCTGACCAGTGCTAAAGTGCATGTGCTCTTTCCCTAAAACATAGTAACATTGGCCTATCCACAGTTGGAATTAATAATTTACTGATAAATCCATAGTAGTATGCAATACCTGTGCCCAGGGCCTGTAAATTAAATACTATTAGTGGGCCTGCAACACTGCTTGTGCCACCTACTTCAGTGGCCCTTTAAATATGTCTCAGGCCTGCTATGGCAGAGCCTGTGTGTGCAGTTTTAAACTGCCATGTCGACCTAGCAAGTAACCCACTTGCCAAGGCCCAAACCTTCCCTTTTCATACATATTTCACCCCTGAGGGAGGCAGCCCCAAGGGCAGGGTGCAGTGCATTAAAAAAATTGGGAATGGACTTTTAAGTTTTACATGTACAGGTAGTGAAAAGCTCTTATATTCTTTTTCTCACTACTGCAATGCCTATCTCTCCCTTAGGTTATCATTGGGATTGCCTTATTACATTTTAATAGTGTAATTTCCAATTGGGACAAGATAGATATTTCGAGTTTGGTGTCTCTGGACTCACAATTTGAAACCACAACTTATGGTAAAGTTGGATTTTACAGTGCAAGTCTGAAAATTACACTTTTAGAAAGTTGGCATTTTCTAACTTAAACCATTCTGCGCCTCTGTTTGTCTCTGAATACGTCTGGGTGGGTGACCGCTGGGCTTTTGTACCTTTTCCCCCAGGCGGAAACTTAGGTGTGACGGGTGGCCATTTGCATGTTGATGGCCAATCCTGGGCAGGATGGGAGGGAGAAGCTGACACTTACACCTAAATAGGCTTGGTCCTGAGCTTTCACAAAGGGCTGCATAACCCTCTGTAGTGTGCCTGGAGCCAGGATAGGAAGGGCAGGGACTTTATGCACTTCAAATGCCTCTTTTTGACAACCCCCCCACTGCAAAGGGACATCTGGGACAACTGGGACAACTGGTATGAGTACTGGGCCTCAAATGCCACCAATTCAGTACACTTCTGACCTGGGGACATTCTGCCAGGAAGAAGGACTGCTGTGCTGAAGGGACTATCAGTCTGCTGGGAGTTTGATGGATTCTTGCTCTGCGGTACTTGTCCTGCTGCCTGCTGCCCTTCTTGCCTGGGAGTGAGAAGGACTGGACCTGCATCTCAAAGGGTTCGATGCTGCACCACTGCCTGAGGATCGGCGATGACGCATCTCTGACTGCATGTATTGGAATTGATCCATCTTCTTCACATCCGCTTCTCTGCTCCTCGCATCGGATCTTCGAACCAACACTCCACAGAAGGTACAACCTGAACTTTGGATTTTTTCTGGTCTAGCGCGACCAGATAGCGCCAGTTGGTGCTTTAAGCATTTAAGCACTGCATTTGCAAATATTCTTTAAAAATTCATATCTAGACTTCCACTTATTGGATTTTTGTTGTTTTGGTCTTGTTTTGATCATTAAATGAAGATCTATTTTCTAACTTGGTGTGAATTATTTGTGTGTGGTGTTTTCACTGTTTTACTGTTTTAAGTGTTGCACAATTACTTTACATATCGCCTCTTAAGCAAGCCAGCCTGCTCTGTGCAAAGCTACCAGAGGGTAAGTACAGGTTAATTTATGGTATATAACTGACTTACCCTGAATAGGAATGTGGCCCGTACTTGGGCAGGGTGCATACATCTTCCAACTAGTGACCTAGGCCCATATTTACAAGGCGTTTGACTGCCTTTGTGTCTTTTGATGCAGCAGCAACGCTTTCTCCATATTTACAAAGTGACACATTTGATGAAATGCATCACTTTTCTCTCCTGTGAGTAATTTTTTTACCTGCTCTACAACCGGCTGCATCATGTTCAGTTACTCATATGCAAGGTAGGCATTTCCTTTTAACATCCCACGCAGAACTGACACATCCACATTTACAAATGTTTAGGAAAGTGATGAATCGTTGGCAAATGTCCAAAATGCATCAACATTCTGATGCCTGTTTAACCAAGGCATAAAAATGATGCATTGGCTCTCTCTCCAATAGTAATCTGACCAGGTGAAGTCACTTTACACACTGGAATATGTCTGTATTTCACTATCTCTCTACTAGTAGTTGGTCCACACACGTGCCGCTCGTGGTGTAGGACCCCTTGCCTAAGCTGGGACCATGGCACCTATGATTTCGTTATCCTCTGCAGCAAGGTCATGTGACATTGTGTATTGTTTTCAAGGAACAGGCCAGGATTGTCACTCATCCATGAAGGAAGGGGTCCCCAAGTCCAGATCTGCATACTTCGAAAGGACAACAGGTATAAGGTATGTAATACATTTCCTCTTTACATTCCAACATATGCTTGTATTCACTTCATTGCACTGTCACTCACTATGTCACACATACTCAGTTCTCTACATACATATATGTACATTATGCCCACTGTAATGTGAAACATAGACATACTGCATGCATACTCTCTTATATTGAGTAACAATGTAGAAGTGTAGGTGGGGATATTCCGCCATTTTACATTCTTTTACTTTGGTCCTAAAACATTAGGATACTTGGGTAATTCAAAAGTGACACAGCACCTCAAAATTTTGATGCATCACTGAAGTTGCATCAGTTCAGAGGCCACCTTAAACGATACACCACTTTTTGGGCAGAATCAATACATCAAAGGTCCCATATATGGGTCAGAATTTCTGATGCACCTTGGGTCCTTGATCCACAGTGTCCCATATTGTAAATATGAAGAGAACAGATGATGGACAGAATGCTGAACAATGCAAACATGCACCACCAGTCCCAAAGCTCTGGGTTTAATCCATTCTTTTTTTGCCCACCACAACACCCCAATTTGGACCCAGCCATTTGCAAATCAGTCTTGACCGTGGTTCCTATGGGAACAGTCCAGCTCGATCTGCCAGGCCAGAACCTCCCTGGATCAGAGTCAAGCATCCTGGGACCGGTTTGGGGTATCACCCCTCATCAGCCATGCTAGCTTGAATCCTGTAGCGCAGTGAGCACGGGACCTATGCATGGGCATACCTTTACCACTTAGGCTGACAAAAGCAAAAAGAACAGATGATGGACGGAATGATGAACAATGCAAACATTCACCCCTCAGTCACAAAGATCTGGGTTTAATCCATCATTCTTGCCCACCAGTCCACCAAAGTTTGGACCCAGCCGTATGCAAATCAGTCTTGACCCTGTTCCATGGATGATTAAACCCAGATCTGTGACTGGAGAGAGCGTTTGGAAAGTTTCAGCTCTTCGTCCATCATCCTTTTGTGTTGCTAAAGTTGTCCTAAGAGGAAAGGGCTTGCCTAGACGTGGGTCCCTGCTCACTGTGCACTAGATTCAAGCTAGCCTGTGTGACGAGGGGTTATATCCAGAAACCAGTCCAGGGTGCTTGTTTCCTGTCCAGTGAGGACTTGGCATGGCAGCTCGGGCTGTACTGTTCCAATGGGGAACAGAGTCAAGACAGATTTGCATATGGCTGGGTCCAAACTGGGGTGGCATGGAGAGCAAAATAATGCTGGATTAAACCCAGATCTGTGACTAGGGGTGAGTATTTGAAAAGTTTCATCTTTCTGTCCATCATCTTTGTGTGTTGCCCATATTGTAAATATGGCGCATCCATGGCGTCATAATAGATTCCTGTGCATTGCAACTGTCTTTGATGCATCACTGCCGCATCCCAATGATACATAATTTCTTGTAAATATGGTCAAAATATTACAGCCTTGCAAAAGTTCCTGCTGGAGGGAAACCCGTTGGTTTTGCTGAAGTTTTATACACTTGAATAGTAAGGTGATAAAGATTTGAGATGAAATTGACTATTTGTGTAGCAGTTATGTTGTTTTGAATTTTGACCAACTGCTTTGAAGTACACTCAAGAACAGAACAATTAAGAATACACTATCTACTTCAGATAATAAATTGCATTGATCAAGATGACACAGTTTGAGTGCTTTCCCAGTTTGTAAAATTATTGAAAATTTTGCATGGCAACATAGTAGGGGTGGCTAAAGTCTAAAGCGCAGGGAAATAGCACCTACTTACTTTTGATAAAAAAGGCACTTAGGAAATGTTGTGAATCTCTACCACAGCTGTTAGAAATTAATGTTTATACCTCTCTACCTTTCATGGCAGCTTGACAGTAGTGACTCTCAATGTTAATGAGAGACTGCCAATTTTGTTACATGTGAGCTGTACAATTGAAAACTACTAAACAATTTTGGAGAATACTCATGTCTGACAAGTCTAACATGGCTGTGAGCTCAGGCATGCCCATAGCAGCTGAGCGATAGGTCTCACATTTTAAAACTATTCATCATTTTGCAAACACAGATGACCATTCCATAGATTTTCCAAAATGTATCTGTTAGTCATTAGGTTTGACCATTAGGAAGTCGCTACTGTGATGAGGGAACACGCCAGGTCCTGGTAAAATCCTGTGGACCTCTATAAAGCCAATGTGGATTTCTGGGTACCAGTTCTCACCAATGCTTTGAATGCGGCCTGTAGTAGCAAGTTACCATCTTCCTGGCAAGCTGCCATAATAATCCTTGTATACAGAAAAAGGAAATCGACCAGACCCCCGTTGCTACAGGCCCATCTCCTTGCTGGACTCAATAGTCAAAGTTGTTAGCTGTATATTCCTGCAAAGAATAATGACTTGGGCTGTTGACTCAAACATTCTTTCGGAGGTCCAATATCAGTTTAGAGGAGGGCTTGGGACCTTCGAACAATGTTTAAACCTCAACCTGATTGTATGTAGATAAACACAGGGTAGGGTCCTCTGTACTTAGCCATTATTGATTTAAATAGTGCTTTTGACAGAGTAAATCAGCCAAAGCTTTGGGGCCAACTCAAGATTGATTTTCTATGTGCACTGCATGTGGGAGTCTTGGCCTCAGTCAGATATGGAGAAGTAGATGAGTGTGCTGGTTTCTTCTCACTTGACAGAGGGGTCCAGTAGGGATGTGTCCTAGCACCTATTTTTTATTTTTTTATTTAGGAATAATCTTAGTTCTTCTGTGATTACCAATGGTCAGGATATACCAACGATGAAGTCAAATCCTATACCTGCTCTTCTGTATGCAGATGATGCTGTCCTAATGTCACAAACACCTATTGGCCTCAAGTGTCTAATAGACAACATTACCTTTCTTATTAACAATCTTGATCTTGAGATTTACCTCTCCAAAACGTTTAGTGTGGCTTATGGCCATAAAAATGCTAAAACTAGAACCATCAAAGAGATGAGCTTTGGGAAAGTTAACCATTTTACTCATTTAGATGGAACTTCTGATTCAGTTAGCTCTTGGTGTCTCTTTGTGTCAGTCAGGTCCCTAAGATTTCATCAGTCAGTTGGCCACTTGTTTAACGTGTTTAACTTCTCCCAGAGCATGGACAGCAAACTGGTTTTGCCTCTGCTAGAAACATATAAATGTAAATGCCTCCAACATATAACCCATGGGGCTGGTATTTGGAGCTACCATAAAGCCAATACCCTCCAGGCCGAAGAAAACCGATTCTGCAGTTGCTTACTCGGCTTACCACCCAGTTTGCCACACAACTCCTGTTTTTCTTAAATTGTTTTTATTGGTATTAGGACTCTGTGCACCTTACCACTGCTAACCTTTGATAAAGTGCTTGTGCTCACTCCCTAAAACATGCTAATAGTGGCTTACAACTGATGAGTATATTTAGCTTACTTATAGGCCCCTAGTAAAAAGGCATACCATATACCCAGTGCTCTGTTAATCTGAATGCTACTTGTGGGCCTGCAGCACTAATTGTGCCACCCACTTAAGTAGCCCCTTAAAGCATGTCCCAGGTCTTCTATTGCGTCCGGTATGTGGTTTTAAACTGCCAGTTTGACTTAGCAAAGATATCCCCTTACAAGCCTTCCTTTTTATTATTACATATAAGTAAGGTTCCCAGTTTTCCGTTTTTACAGATTTTTACAGATAAATACAGACAGAAAACAATGTGTTCCCTGTATGCCTTGATTTTTTAAAGCAGAAAAATACTGAAAATTGCTCTTCTTGTAAGTGGCTGTAGAGACAGTACAAGGAACTGAAGAGCAAGATAATATTTCCTTAAACACAGGCTTATGTATAAATATATATATATATATATTTGTGTATATATATATATATATATATATATATATATATATATATATTATATATATATATATGAAGTATATTGGTAAAATGTATCTGGGGGTGTAGTGCATTTTATATAATGTGGCTTATTTTGCCAAAATGTGACTAGCACCAAAGTAAAATGCATGTTCATCTGTAAAATAAATGTGGAAATATACCATTTTGCGACTCCATTTCTTCCAGAGACACAAAATAAATAAGGATAAATACAGACGGAAATGTTAAACAAATATATACCATAAAATTGTGAGTCCTACTTTTAAGTCACCCCTAGGGTAGGCCCTTAGACCATAAGGCAGGGTGCCTTATCATTAGAAAACTGGACATCTACTTTTGGGGTTTACATGTTCTGGTAGTGAACAACTCACAAATTTCTTTTTCACTACTGTGAGGCCTACCTCTCCCAATGGATAACATTGAAATACCTTATTATATTTAATAAATGATAACGTTTGTTTGGGAGAAGTTGGAATATATATTTGGTGTCTAGGGAATTGTAATTTAAAACCCTCTTTAAAGGTAAAGTTGGATTCTAAATCACAATTCTGAAAATGCCACATTTAGAAAGTTGGCATTTTCTTATCCAAACCATTAGGTGCCTGCAGGTCACATGACTAGGTGTAGTTGGCTTTTGTATATTCCTCCCAGACTGCCACACGATACAGAGAGTGGGTGTTGGTGGGATGGACCATCCAAAGCAGGATGCAGGCGGAGCTGTGCACAGTCCTACTTGCACTTCACCGACACTGCCCCCTCACGCACAAAAAACTTCACACTATCTTGTTGCACCTGCAGACAGACTGGGACCAGGGAGGCAGTACATTCCAGGCACCTCTGTAAAGGGAAAACTCCAGATGCTTCTTCCACTTCAAAGTGCGTACAAGGTATAAAAATGGGGCTCTCAGACCCACTCTTCCCTATACTCCTGAATCTGTGGATACTACAGAAAAAGAATTGCCCTGCTGTCAAAGGACTTCCCTGTTGTCTGAGAAGAAAGACTAGACCTGCTTATTTAATCCCAGGCTACCTGAGTGACTCCAAGAGACAGATGACTGACCTCCTGTACTGAGCTACGTGGACACAGCAAGCTCCAGAGACCTCCCTGCAACTGCCCAGCTTACCTGCTGCACTGGACTGTCTGCATCTGCAACTTGACCTGCCTGAGCCCTGCTGACATCTGCTAGAGTGAGGTGCTCATCTCAAAGTGAAGCCCCCCAGCTCCTGTGCCCCTGACTTGCATCAAAGCGAGCTCCTCCTGGCCTAACTGAAGGTTCCACCAAAAATCCTTATGAAGCAAAGCCCCGTGAAATCTTGATGCACAGCTGCAAGCTTCATCAGAAGTGATGCAGAGTGATGCAAAACCTCACTGCATAGCTTCACCAGAACCAACGCCGAACGATGTGAAGCCTTGCAAAGCAACATTACACAGACCGTAAACCAAGGATATAGGTACAATCCTCAGTGGGCCAACCTTGGTCTTGTACCTGGCCTGTGCTCCATCATGTTTGGCCTAAACGTGTGACTTTGTCCTGGTCCAGCACAACCAGATACCCTCAGATGGCGATTTGCACCTTTTGATGCTACTTTTTTCAAAATCTTTAAAATTGCATATCTCCAGTTCTACTGATTGGATCTTGTCATTTTGGTCTCAAACAATTTATTAAAACCTACTCTATTTTCTAAATCAGTGTGAGATTTTTCTTGTGGTGTGTTTTCACTTTATTGCTGTTTGTGTGCTACATAAATACTTTACACATTGCTTCTAAGTTAAGCCTGACTTCTTTTTATGCCAAGCTACCAGAGCATTAAGCACAGGTTAATTTAGTGACTGTTTTTGGTTCACCGTGACAGGATTGTGGCTGTTGCTTGAGAAGGGCTTACACTCCACTCCACCAACAACCCAGTTTCTCTCATTGGTGCCCAGGTGTGGGATTCAGTACTTGTGCTTGTGCAGTACAATACAGTGATTATTGTAACACTAAAATCCAAGATAAATAATTTGTCACCAGATGTGAGCCCTTATTAAATCCCCCTTAGTTTTTGTTTTGACTATTTTTCTTTTTTCCAAATTTAAGTTAACCTCACCTATATTTTGCTACAATGGAGATAAAGCTGATCAAGATTGATGAGCTCAGAAAGGCTGAGCTGCAGAGGTTGAACATTAGAAAGAAGGCCACAAAGATGGACCTCCAGGTAGCTCTCCACGCCTAGGAGGAGGTCAAGAGGATGAAGTCCACCCCCGAGGATCCAGAGGATGTCAACTCTGAGTAGGAGAGAGTGGACATACAGAGGGAAGAGGAGGATAGTCTAGCCATGTACCCTAAGGCCCAGCAGCCTGAGGATGAGGGGGACCACTTGGTTGTAGAAATGGAGCCCCCTGTCAAACCAGGGAGCAGTGTGTCCTCCTGCAGCATATCACTTGAGGAGATGGCACTGGTCTTCAATCAAAAGTGGGACAAGCAGAGGCCTAAATGATTAGATGGTACAGGTGGTTGCTGAATATCGCCAGTTCCCTTGTTCCTCTGAGCTGAGCAGTTTGCTTATCTACCCATAGCATTTTTAAAAATTACTTGGAGTTGTGGGTGTGTTGACTTTGAAAAATTGCACAGCCTTACTCTTTAATAGTCTATTGGGTATGGATGTTTCCAGAAAAGTAATTATATACCAGTGATACTCAAAATATAGCCCAAGGTCCGCATGCAGCCCTCCTGACCTTTACTTACGGCCCCTTGTTCAGCAACAGCACTGAGCTGCTGTTTTCTGGACTCAGCACTAACACTGAAAACTATGTTAAAAAAGGGCAAGAATGTATTTACAGGCTAACTGAAGTTAAAGAAAGGAAGTAACAAAGGTGTCCTGCACCATTCATCCTTAGAAACACTTTCATTTTTAAAGACCTCTTCAACAAACATGTAAAAATATGATAACGATTCTTAAAAATTCAAAATGTGCTTTTCATTAACACACAGAAGCGTTTTACCTTAGTACATCAGTTTGTAACAGTACATTGAGAAGTATTTTTTAAGTGATAGTTTGCAATTGTGAATTTAGATACATGCATGCTTCCCCCTCCCACCCTGTCAAAAATGCAAATAGTGAATTGAGAGGCAAGACTGCTATGTACACCCGCTGAGTAGCCTGGATTGCTATTATACATGGACACATTATAGCTTATTAAACAGAACACAAGAAAAGGTTTTGTACAGTGTACATCCTGAAGTCATTTATTTTGAGGTCCTCTTCTATGTGATAATGAAGAAAAAGGAGGCAACGTGAAATAAAACAATTGCCTTGGATCACACGATTTTGCCAAGTGGGGAAGCCAGAATTGATCCCAGGTTTTCTGGTTTCAGTGTGCAATTCAGCCTTTAGATGTACATGTTTTGCTTCCTCTATGCCCACCTTAAACCCCCGTGCCCTGAAGGCCATGCGGCTGGCATCAATGCAGCCATCGGTCACACCACAGAAAATGTTTGCGAGTACCCATGGTGTATATAATGGATAATCATTTTATTTAGGAAAATATCTTACAAGCATAAAGGTAGAAAATCTCACCAGGATTAGTGCTAAAGCTGGGAGAAGATTTTTCTTTCAACTGCAAAGTCAGGTGAAGTCAGAATTTTATCTGATGAAAGCGAGAAACGAGGTCTCATTTTGCCTAACTTCATCACAATGGCATTTTCCCTTCTGCACAGCTTGGCAGTTTACAGCCACAAGATGTTCCACCCTTGAATGGTCAGACATCCTGCTTCTAGAAAACAGCAATACAATTATAGGGGGGCATGCGGTGGAAGGGCACAATCAAACCATGCTTGCTATGGAGGGAAGGCGGACTACTTGAACAAGGATTGATGCAAGGGGTGGAGGGCAGGGTGGCACACATGCCGGGGTAATACAGGAGACAGTTGCCTGTTGGTTGCCGTATAACTCCTCCCCTGGCTCTTAAAAAAGATTGCATTAGGTGACGAGTTTTTTTCCATGAAAACTCACCTTTAAAAAGACATTCTGTCCTGAAGCTCTCACCAGACACAAGGCTCCATCCAGCATCACTAGATGTAGAGGACCATGGGCCTCTCTTATGGGCTCACGCTATCAGTTTCCGAGGAGTCTGAGCTCTAAAGGCGGAGCAAGGTTCACCTCTCTTCATTGCTAGGCTTCAGTCCTGCGGAGCGGCTGGTGCACTAATTTAATGCAGCTTGGACTCGTTCTTCCAATTACATCTTTATGGCCTTTTAATTAGAGAGAATTACACTAATTTAAACCATCCTTGTTCACAGAAGCTTCTGTTCAGCATCTGTTCTCACTCGACGCGTTCACTGTGTCTGAGAGGAGTTGTGAGATCAACACCCCGTCCCTACAGGCCTCTCCACAGTCACTTACCACAGAACAAGGTGCATTCCATGTACGACGAAAGCCTCGTCCTAAAAGGGGTACTTCACATCGTGGGATTAAATTAAGGATGCGTGTTGACAGGCTTTGCTGCCGATAGACTCCAGCAAAACCTGTGCCAAAGGGGTTAAATTCATGCAGAGAGGGAAAGTCTTGTTAGACAGAGTGTTTGTTTCAGAAATATAGAGAAGGCCTTCAGGTTACACATGATCTTCTCAAGATATTGCCGATTCAAATATGTCTTTTTTTTATTGTATTGACTTGAAATCGGCGTTTGATGCTGTTGACCGGTCACAGCTTTGGCACTCACTGAAATGGCAGGGAATGCCAGAATGAATGGCGAGAACCCTGGAGCAAATCCATGAATATTCCAAAGCTAAGATCAAGGCTCAGATGTGCAAAAATGTTGTGTCTGTAATGAGTCACTTTTTTGACATAGCCTCAATGCAAAATCTTTTTTGGTATTTATAAAGCCGTGCAAAAGGCCTTGCTTACTTTGCATCAAGTAAGCGTTCACATGCATTCACCCATGGATTTTGACGGGAACCCATATTTACAAAGAATTGAAGATTTATGCCAAAATGGTGCACCTGCCTAAAGCTGGGATAAGGAGGAGAAATATCTTTATTTCTCCTTCTTATTTACTCTTTGAGTGAGAGCTGCATACTACAACATAAATGCAAAGAGGAAAAAAGCCTCAAAGGATATATTTTGTGCTAAAAGGTAGCTCTCAGTGCACAAAAGCTATCCTAAACACAATGCAGACACCCTTGCACTACGGGGCAATGGTGCTCAGCAGCACAAAGTGCATAAGCACCTGGAGAGAACGTAATTGTACCATTTCTTTGTAGATTAGATATCATGTAGTTCTACTGTCTCCAGTTCATACACTCAGTGCAGCAACTTTGAGCCTGATTAATATCTCAACGGAGGGGTTACTCTGTCACAACAGTGACCGAAATCTAAATACCATTGTTTTCTATGGTATTTAGATTTTGGCAGATGTGATATCCATCACCGTTGCAATGGAGTAACCCCTCCACCGAGATATAAATCAGGCCCTTTCTTTGCCGCACTGCATTGCGTGACCTCTTGGTGAAGCTGACCCCAGATATGGGCCATAGGAAAATGGACAGCAGAATTGTGTCCTGGAGGAGGAGGGCAAGCTGTGACGTAGCACCTTCTGCTTCAGTCTCTTCAGCGGTGATGCAAGCAGATGTGTTCAGAGTTTGAACATGCGCACTTCTTTAATGGGAGAAATCAAGATCCCGCTGCTTCTATATGCAGATGATGTTATTCTGCTGACTTTAACAGACCTGTCTATGCATCTCATACTAAGGTTGTTTGAATTATTCTATGAAAAAGAGAAGAATCTCAGGATTATTATTGCCAAAACAAATGTATAGTCATGGGCACAAAAAGACCCTTGAAGAACTCTTTTTAGGTTTGATGTTTGCCAGGACATTTCATTTTACTAAAGATATTACTAAAAGGGGAGGAGGGCCGTGCAGACCCCCTACACGGGCCAGTGTTGGCCCTGGGGATCCCATCCCCCAGGGCCTGGCAAATTAGTGAAAGGGGAGGGGGCCGGGTGGCCCTCCCTCCATAGGGCAATTTTGCACAGAGGTACTCCATCCCCCAGCGCCTGGACAATTTGTGAAAGGGGTGAAGGGCCATGTGGCCCCCTTCCTGGGCCGATTTTGACCCCAGGGACCCCATCCCCAGGGGCCCAGCCAATTGCTGAAATGGGATTGGGGCGTGCCTCACCTTTCTAGGACAAATTTGGCACCAGAACCCCAGCGCCGGGGCCCAGCCAATCCAAAATTGAAAGCCAATTATTGGAAGGGGATGGGGGGCTGAATGGCCCCCTCCCTGGGCCGATTTTCGCCCCAGGGACCCCATCCCTCAGGGTCTGGCCAATGCATGAATGGGTATGGGGGCAATCAGGACCCCTCCCTGGGCCAAATTTGTCCCTCGGGCCTGGCCAATTTGTTAAAACAAAGAAGAGAGGGGGCGATTGTGGCCCGACGACCGCATCCCCGGAGCCAAGCCACTTCTTACTGAGTGCCCTGGCTCCACCCAGAGTACTTTGGGGACCACCTGCATGCGGGAGAAATTGTTTCATCTGGTTTTCTTGATGAAAACAGATGAAAAGTCCTCTCCCAGTGAGCAGGAGCAGTTTTCTTGCTCCTGCCCCCCTAGGAGCAGACCCTTCAGCTTGTTCTTGACTGGCATAACTCTCATAGCTCCCACCAAGCAACAGCTAATTACTTCCCAAAGGTGGGCACTGCGCAATTATAGGGAGCCGGCCCTGGGGTTGTGGTCCCCAGGGTCATTATTGCATCCAGGAGAGGGCCTTGAGGCCTCCCTCCTTTCTATTTGTAGGGCCAGCCCCAGGGAGGTGGTGGTTTATGGGACCCTAAAGGGGGGGTCTGTGTGCCCCCTCTCTTATTTTAAAGGCCAAGCCCCCGGGGAAGTGGTGGTCCCAGAGGCCCTAAAAGACCTACAGAGGGGAGCTATGCGGCCTCCTCCTGACTCTTACACATTGGCCTGGCCCCGGGGAGATGGTGGTTCCCAGGGCCATATCGACCATAGGGAGCCACTTGGTTTTATTACGTTTTTTTCCCAGGATATATGGATCATCCATGGGGTCATGGGAAACATTTTAAAGAAATAATATTTGGCAATGGCAGGGTCCCTCGGTGACCCCAACACCAGGCCTAGAGGGTCAGGGTATTCCTATGTATTCCAATGTATGAGTAGTCCCAATGTAGGAATGGGTGTCAACCACTGTGTGACATCATGAGGAAAAAGGCAGGCCAGAGACTAGAGGAGCAGACCAACTAAATCGAGTAAACTCAGTTACGGAGATGAAGCTGAGCCCGCTCTTCTTGAGTGCACTCTGCACCATTTTCCTCACATCATAAAAACTGATCCACAAAAGAAAGAGGACAAGCACACAATCTCTTGGCACTGGCAGCCTGGCTAACCAATGGGTCTGTAATAATGTGTCCAAGATTGGAATAATTACAGTAAGCACACGCACACTGTTTTATCAATTTCAGCAGCAGAGAAGGGCCCTGTGAAAAGCGTTGATGCCCAGGGATGTGAAATGAAAATATCAGGCTATGAGGTGATTAATTTCTTGGAGAAAATGCAAGGTTAGGCTGTAGGACAAGGGAGGAGACATATGGAATACATCATACACCTTCAGGTTTACTTTCAGCATACTTAGGTGGATATTCCATGTTCTCCTGCTCGCTGTTGCAGCTACTGAAAGAAATAGCTCTTCTGTGAGGCCCTATTTACATCCCTTGTTATTCCCTTGCTTTTTTTCTGCATTGGGTGGGCACTGGGACCGCAGCAGCTCCCATGCAGGGCCTATTCATTAGATACAGATAAGAAAGGAGAATGGAAGATAGAGCTGAGACAGAGGTCTAGCATGCTTCTTTGAGTCAAACCACAAGCTGAGCCTTCAAGACATTCGGCAGGTAAATGATATAGGAAACACTCAGTAAAACATGACACTTTCATGTTAAACACAAATTATTTATTTAACGCCATTGAAGGCAATGTTAAAGCAAATGTTGGGCTTTTTATATGGTCCACATCCTGAACTGAGTTTCTGCAAGGTAGCCTCGGTTTCATGCCAAATTAAAACGAGGCACAGTAAGCAAAGTATTTTGCACAGGACCAGGATCATACCAGGTGATACATTGGCGAAGCTGGGATTTAATCTCAGTTTTCCTGATCACACATCTTTCATTCAACCACAGGATGTTTATCTGCATTTCTCTGATTTAGCAGCATCGGACAATGCTTTGTGCTGGACACTGCCTTAGGCCGAAAAACAACTGTACCTTATTTAATTTTTTGAAAGATTTCTGCTCTAGCAGACCTGTTTTCCTTTGCACTATTGTACAAGTTCAGTTGGTTGGAACGGAGGAGTGAGTTGTAAAATTATCCCTCACCTGAAAGGGTTGAAAAGTACTGGCAGAAATGTAGAGGGTGCTCAGCCCCGCATATGTCGCTGTGTATTTGAAAAACAGTGCACTCTGTAATGGCGGAGGATTGTAGACACTCCTGGCCTTGGTCGGTTCAAGTACTTTTACTGAGTTATATGGTTGTTCTAACCCTTAATAGATCAGTTGAATTTAAGCGTTCCATTTAGGTTCCGATATTAAGAGTTATGAGGTGCACTAAGAGAGCAAGGTGGAGGTCCCAACTCTCAATGCTTTCAATGAGTAGTATGATGTCCCCAGAACAGGCAATAGGGTGGTCTCTGTTCTAAAGTGGATACGGTGTTTTTGTCAAGCTGGGTGCTTGTCCCTACATTTAATGGATTGAGATCCATTTGCAGAGCAGAAAGTGCTGCCAATGCCAGATGGTTTCAGGAACCTTGGTAAGGCAGTGTGGTGGTTCCAGCATCGGATGGAGAAAGGTCCTTTGTTAGAACAGTGGGTAGTCCTCAGAACTGGGTGAGCTCATATGCACCGGTAATGCATTGCAATAGTGTTATCCCAGACGTTTCATGGTGCTCTGTCAAACCAGTGCTATGGCAGGATGGGTTCAGCTGCACTCACTGTCATAACAATGCTGTGGTGCATCCTAGCTTTGAGTGCCTTGACATCTACTTTTAGTGCAATGATGAGTGCTTGGGTTTGTTTGTGGGATCAGCCCAGGATAGGGTGACATGAGGTTCACTGACAGAGCACTGGCCTAGTTCATAGGATTGATAAATATTTTTTTTCACATATTTTATTGGCAAATTTCTTGACAGCCGCATTACAACAATATATATTCTCACGAGAAGAGTTAGTAACAGTGCTAAACTGAGCAGTTAGGGCAGCAAATTTATCAAACATGCAACATAACATTCTAACCAACACACTAACCTCAACATCCCCCCCCCCCATAGCTTGGTCAGAGGAAAGCATCTGCTCCATTTTCACAGTGGTCAACAACTGGACGGGCGTTCTACCCAAAGAAACAGCAAGATTGAGCAAAGAAAAGGAGAGGGAGACAAGGGATAACATGAACAAATATGATAATAATTCGATGCTAGGTTACTTAGTTGGTGACACACATAATCCATTTTAAAATATATATTGGAAGTAAGGCATCTGCTACAGAGAGATCTATGTTTCCAGCATCTTAGTTCCACCCAGTGCCAGAAGTGAAATACCTATGTAGATTAGTGCACTTGCTGGTGAGATCTGTGTGCAGTCTAGTCATATTGCTGATTTGTCATAAAATAGCAAAGAGGGCTAATGTGCCTGCTGCAAAGCACAGGCGGGGTTTAACTATTGAAAATATTTAACACTGCAAAATGTGGGTCACTCTCACATTTTCACCTGAAATCTCAACTCTTTCAGGTTTGAAAGAAATCTAAGACTATAGCATCAGAACTGGTTTATAGACGTTATAGCGGTTAACCAAACTCGTTATCAAAAGTAGTTTGAAAATGCACAGTTTGCCCCTCCCTTTAAAAAAAATCTCTTGGGGGCAGAACCACCTCCAACTCTCCTTTTATCAGACTGGCGTGCTCGCTTCACTCACTCTCTATGTCAACCTTGTCCCTAATTTTTACGCCCCACTATTTTGAAGAGTCAACAGCCGCCTCTGCTCTGTAGTCAAAGGTTTTCATCACTAGTACATTGCCGCGGTTATCAGACAGTTTTATAACTAAGGTGGGATCTTTCATCGAACTATGTAAAGCAGATCGCTGTCGTTTGGTTAAATGATCACAAACGTATGTGTTTTCAACATCACAAAGCTTGTGAGCTGCTGTATCATAGCACTATGAAAAGCTTCAATAGTGCCATGCGCCACATTGGGATTGAACCCTGACATTTGTTTCAAACCACTACATTGTGCAGAGTCTGGTGTGAAGCCCAAGGTTCCTAAGGTGTCACTCATATTTCCATGGATTGAGTTGTCACGATGCATTTCCAAATCATGCAGCACTAGAGTAGAAGTGATATTCTGCAGGTTAAAGTCTGTTAATATAGAATTATATATTGGTCCTGACCTATCATGATCTGCATTATTAGACAATTTGTATAATTTCAGTAACTTTAATTTAATTACGTACCGGAATACATCTATTCTAGTACTTGTGTAATTCATATCCACAGTAGGACAGCATGATAGTCCAAGTGTTAACTCAGGCTCTTCTTCCTTAGAAAGGTCATGTGTAGACAGATTAATTCTAGATTTGTACTTCCCAGCTGGGGTACCCTTATGTCCCTGCTGCCCTTCTTGGTTGTTCTGATACTTTCTTTCCACCCCTTCCTCCTCCCTTTCTCTTCCTCTTCCTCCGGGTCTGTTGCCTGATAGATGTTCTTGTTTCTATTTTAAAAGTTGGAACTCCTGAAAAAAAGTTAAAGGGCAAATTCCTAAAGAGGTTGGTCCCAATTGTTTATCAATTTCAGAACTTATATCAGAGATAGATCTATTTGACAAAAGTTCCTGTTGTGTTGTTGTTATGTTATCTCCAAATCTTTTCGAACCAAATCAAAGTGTTTAGCAAAGGTTAGAATTCTTCCTTCAGCATAATCCCTTTTATCATGTATGACTTTGCATTACTTTTTGACCTTAATTCTCTCCTCATAGATTTTAAGTCTTCCCTTTAAAGTTTTCAGAAGTTTTGCAACACCACTTTCTTCTTAATGTCTGCCTGTTTCTTCTCATACCTTCAATAGATCTTTCCTACTTATTTCCAAATCTATTTTGGCATATTAGACCAAAAGTTCCATCATACTTTTGCATGTTTAGCCATAAATTGAGCCCATTATTTTAATAGTTCTGAATTGAGATTTTCGTAAGTGGGTATAATAAAAATGCGTAGGCCCCTAGGTATCTGGCCTATCTCTACATAGCTGGTTAACAAGGGAATTTGCCATCACTTATTCAATTCTCGCTTTGCTAATTTCTCCAGCAGTGATAGGTTTTGTTTAATTGATAAAAATGAGTCGAGATTAATCAACCGATTTAATTAAAGTGCCCTCCATATCAACATTTTCATTGAATAGGGATAGGGCAGCAGACTGTTGTGCCTTTTCCCAATCACTCATGTCAGGCAATTTGGTGCAGAAATCACAATGACTTCACACGATATCATCACCTGTTGACATGGATAAGAAGTATGTCTACTTGAACAAAGGTTGAAAATAACTAAGACACTATAAGAATTGGTCTAGGTGCTCACAATTCAAAATTCATTGCAGAAAAAAACGATGTGCCACATAAGTTGCCAGCGCCTGTTAGTTCTGGCCAGCAGTGCATCTAATCCTGGAGCATTTCGAAATGTCTGCGGGTGTCGAAAGGCGCTGCTGGAGATAATACAGTCGTCACAGCCCTCTGATCCTAATCAGGTAAAACATTGAACTCAACACAACACGCTTGCCATTGTATCCAGCTTGTCGAATATTTCCCAATTCCCGCTCTTCCCCCCGAAGCTGCCGAATCAGCGTTCCATCAGCTTCAACAAAAACTGCCACGGTTGAGCTCTAAATCGGCGACAGCTTGTGGCCTTCGTCCAAATTCACAAGTCAATCCAAATTCCCACAAACACTTCTATGTCGAAAAGAGAGGAAGCAGCACACCAAATGAGCACACATTTATTTGTATATGTTTTGGCTTTACATAAGCCTTTTTCAAGTTATGGAATGCGTTCAAAGATTCATAGAAGTAGACAACTTTTATAATGTTCTAAGTTTTGCTAATTCAGAGCTGACATTGGTATTTAACACTGTCCTACCTCATGGAAGAGCAATGTTGTGGGATCTTCCTGTTCCTCAAACAACCCACAAGCTCTTCAAAAATGAAAGGTGTAGTTAGTATCATCCCACTAACTACAGCTAGCGGGATAATACTGCATTGATCAATCTGAACTTTGCTAATTTCTTCTCGTAAGTTCAGAAAAAAACTGTGGCAGCGTAAGACCTGACCTGGGTGGTCTTTCTCCTAACATTTTTCCCACCTATTACATTTTTCTGACCTTGTTTCTGCTGGTAGTTGGCCTAACCAGTGCCAAAGTGCTTGTGCTCTCCCCACTACACATGGTAATATCAGTTTAACCCCAATTGGCATGTATGGTTTACTTATACATCCCTAGTAAAGTAATACTATGTGTACCTGGAGCCTGTAAATTATATGCTCCAGTTGGCTTGTAGCACTGATTGTGCCACCCACTTAAGTAGCGCCTTAGCCATGTCTCAGACCTGCCATTGCAGAGCCTGTGTGCATGGTTTTAGTCTGCAATGTCAACCTGGGAAAATAACACTTTTTATACATAGAAGTCACCCTTGAGGTAGGCCTTGGACAACCGAGAGGGTGGGGTGCAATGTATTTTAAAGGCAGGGCATGTACTTTTAAGTTTTAAATGTCCCATTAGTGAAAAGCTTACAAAGTCATGTTTTTACTAGTGCAGGGCCTATGACTCCCATAGGATAACATTGGGATCACCTTAGTGCATTTTCTGAGTGTAATTCCCAATTGTGAAGAGGTAGACTTTTCATGCTTGGTGTTTGTAGAATCACAATTTAAACTCCAAACTTAAGGTGAAGTGAGATTTCATATTGCAATTCTGAAAATGCCACTTTTAGAAAGATGGCTTTTTCATACTTTAACCATTTGGAGCCTGCTGCCTCGTTTCAGATTACATGTCTGGGGTAGGTGACAGCTGGGATGTGTGTATTCCCTCTAGACAACTGCACACAATGACAGCTTGGGTGTGAGCTGATGGCCCACCCTGGCATTATGGGAGGGAGGAGCTGGTCCCAGCCTTACTTCCACTTGAATAGGCTGTGTCCGGCCCCCACACCCCTCACAAAGGGCTGCATACCCCCCTGTAGTGAGTCTGGAGCCAAGTCAGGAAAATCAGGGCCTCTGTGCACTTCAAAGGCCTGTCTTTGAAGTCTCTCCCACGTCACAGGCACTACTGGTTATAAATACTGGACCTCAGAAACCACCACTTCAGTACACTTCTGCACCTGTGAATACTCTGCCAGGAAGAAGGACTGATGTGCTGCTGAAGGACTGACACTCTGCTGGACTGCTGCTTTGCTGGACTCCTGCCTTGCTGTGCTACCCTGACTAATGTTCCCCTGCCTGGGTGAGAAGGGCTGGACCTGCTTCAGTTGAACCCAGAGTGACTCCAAGGGCTAGCTGGCTGGTCTCCTGATCTGAAGTGTCAGGGACATAAAAGACTTCCGACCACCCTCCTGTTGTACCTGGACTCTGCCATCTATGATTCTGCATGCCAAGTGGTGCCACCAAAGTCCTAGACCCTTGGAAGCGGGCCTAAGGTGTTTTCTCAATGGAACTGAAGCATCCTCTGCTGAGCAACACATCCTCGAGCAGAACCAACACATCTCCTTAGCTGAGCAGCACATCCTCAACCAGAACCGATGCAAGGCCGCTGTTGCATGTATTGGACCCGTTGCAAAAGAGTCACATCGCTGTCACATCCCACGTCTTGGGTTCGATGCATCGCCTTCAGAACTGCCACTGCACAATGCTTTTCCCAACACACGTGCCTCACAATTCCTGCCGGCAGCAGCCTCGACGGCACCAAAACTCCACATCAAAGCTTCACTGCTTGTCAGAACAGACACATCACCTCGACTGCACAGCGCATCCTCAACACCGGCCTTCACATTGCAAACCGAGTTGACAAGAACCTCAATGTCAATGCAACAGGAACTCGTACTCGCAGCCTCGCCGCATCTCAAATCAAAACTGATTCATTGCCTCAGCTGTGAAACGCATCTTCAACGCAAATCCATGCAATGATCCACAACCAGGATTTAAGGTAGATTGGTCCAGCATGCCTAACTGGCTCTGGGTAGCTGGCCTGCACTCTATCCCAGTCAACCTGAACTTTTGACTTTGTCCCAGTCTGATGCAACCAGATATCCTCACCAGCGCTTCTTCCTTAGTGGCGCTAGTTTTAGTTAAAACTTTGAAATTCAATAT
The DNA here is from genome assembly GCF_031143425.1 of Pleurodeles waltl. NCBI lineage: Eukaryota > Metazoa > Chordata > Amphibia > Caudata > Salamandridae > Pleurodeles > Pleurodeles waltl. The sequence goes on from NC_090449.1 coordinate 605,617,061, forward strand.
CTTCAGTTCTACTCACTGGATATTTGTTGTTCTGGTCTTGTTTTATTTATTACATCCGGAGCTATTGTTCTAACTTGGTGTGAAATCGTTTGTGTGGTGTTTTCACTGTTTTACTGTTTGAAGTGTTGCACAAATGATTTACACATTGCCTCTAAGTTAAGCCTGGCTGCACTGTGCCATGCTACCAGAGGGCAGACACGAGTTAATTTAGGGTTTGGTTGTGCCTTACCATTACTAGGACTGTGGTTGCTACTCACCACAGCTTACACCCCAGTCAACCAACAAAACAATAACTAAGAGGATGGTAAAACAACTATTTGTTCTGAGTGTCACAGCTTTGACTGGTATAATTATTAGATGTATTGATCTTTCCTAGTTTCCTTCAACTTGATTCATGCTTGCTCTTCAAGTTTCACATCTTGTTTGAAGCTTTATTGAAGTGGATTGTACCTTTTACCAGCTTCTTTCCGTGTTAATAGTGCAGTATTAAATGCAGTTTCAGCATCTTAAATATAGATGTTATATGATAAGTGCTTAAGTGAGGCATCTCAGGTACTTAGTTAGACATATTTAAATGTTGTCAGGTTATCTATGTACTTAAATATTGAGCAGTTATCTGCAATATCCTGTGAAAGCGGGATTCTGCAACACATTTGCTGTCCATCAGCAAGTTACACCAGAGCTTGTACCCTGCTTTTTAAACTGGAGAAGTAAGAATATCTCTTATACACTCTGGGAGACCTACTGGGAGACCTAGCTAATCCCAAATTAATTCATGTTTCCTAATATAGAATCCTAACAGGTAGGTTTTCAAATATCATACCACATACATGCAGATGCATTAAAGATATGAGATCATAAATGTCTAAAGAATTTTGGTGCTGAGAATGTAGAGAGAAACACGTCTTCTGTATTGTATCAGCAGAGGAGATGCTAGGGGCTTGTCCAGTCATAAGGCCTGATTTAGAGTTTGGCGGATGGGGTTAATCTGTCACAAGCATGACGGATATCCTGCCAAGTGTATAATGATCCCATCATATACTACGGAAACTGTAATATGGCAGATGAGATATCCGTCATGTTTGTGATTTAGTAACCCATCAGCCAAACTCTAAATCAGGCCCAAATTCCAAAAACCCAACAGTTGTCCTGATATTTTTCAAATGAATGACCCAGTAGTATACCTGTAAAACCCACCACATTTTCACCAAGACTTCCTCTTTTAAAATCCCCTAATTCCAAAACTATTTAGCTTTGACTGTATCTTACTAAGAACAATTCTACCAAAATAGAGGAACACCCTCAAACAGAAAATTATATTTCAGTAGTTTAGACCTTTTATTAAATTCACTCTTCCAATTAACTTTACAATGGAGTTTGAGTCAACATTTTAATAATGACTCGGTCAATGTGGTTATATAAATTGTAATTAGAATATGTAATTCTTTGTAATCTGAACACCTAGATATCTTATTTTGCACCAGCTGCAGGGAAGAGGAATCTGAATTCCAAGCCATGATAAATGACATATTATTATTCACTAATTTACCAGATAGGTGGCAAAATCTGTTGACTATTTCATTACATTGTGGGATAGTATGGTTGGGTGCTGACGTGTAAATCTTTGGATTATCTGCTCATAATGCCACTTTACTTTCAGGAACAGGTTAGACAAAGATATTAGGTCAGTATCCTGCTGCAGTGTTGTGCTATGGCCTGAATATAAAGTTCAAATAACAGTGAAACAGGGAACAATATTCTCTTTTGCCTCATGAGTAAAAAATGTACAATATTATAATTTTTATAAAGATGGTAGCCAAAGGCTCGCTGCTTAATGCACATATTACCTGAACGAGCATCTCACCAACTCAAAATATATCCCCAGGTTCTTCTCTAGCTTCAGAATTACGATGTTAGAAGCCTGGCTCTAGGTTTCAGGGGGAATCCTACTGTACAATATAATATGAAACAGTATGGGTTGCCAAAGTGGGTGAAACCTGATCTAAAAAGGTTTTAAACCTTTCTAAGGGAAGAACATATGGCCATGCAGCACTTTCACCTTCAGTGTTTTAAGGTTCCCTGTAACTTCTTCTGTAATGTGTTGCTCCAGCTGTACCTACTGATTTAAAGATAATCTTAGCAAATCTGTGACCTACCGCCAAACAACCACACCTGTGTTTGGTAGGAGAATTGATGACACATTGCCTGAAGAAATTAGAGAAAAGCTGCCCTGTACCTTCACTGAAATTAGTTTATGCATTGGTAGGTGGATGTGCTGATGTTCAAATATAATTCCTCCCTGGGGAATCTCCCATTATATTTTATTAGAATTACATTTGGTGCTCCCTGATAAGGCATAAATCAATTGGTTATTGGGTATTTGTGGGTGATTCTAATTGGGATTAGTCTTGGGCTGTCAAAGAAACTATTCAATCCATTTACTTCTGTTTCTTTGTGATAGATTAAATTGATAGGTATTAGGTGTGACCATTGGTGTGAGTTGAGGCAAATGGTGGGTTGGATGAATAGACATGCTAGAGGAATTTAGCTATTGTTAGGTTGGAGAGATATGGTTTCCAAAAAGTACAGATTGGGGTAAAAGAAATTACATATTGGCAATTTTCATTAATTCAATAATAGTAAGGCAAACAGGTATGAGGCATAGGCTCATATAGAGTTGGCATTTTAGTGGTGTCCCTCTTATCACAAAAATAATCAATACATGACAGTTTATGTCTTATGTTAATCAAAGTACTAATGGTTTAATTGTAGAAATTGCATTGACACGTCTTTATTATTGAGCATTCATTTATAATGTAGAGTTCGACATAGGAGGTATTTAAATTAAATGTTCAAAGGATTAAACTGATATTATGATGTAATTTAGACTCTAGACTGACAGAATATATTGAAACGATATTCAGTTTCTAATGATTGAAGGCTTAAATACATGTTCAAAAATAGAAGAAATGTACTTCTGCATTATACCTATTGCAATGTATTAACAGAATCATTTGTTAATTTAAAATGAATGTAATATGCATATTATTGAAACATTATTAATGATGAACTTATAAATTTGCATATTAAATGTGCATATTTTGAATTATTGAAATGTACTGATATAATTCTTTTGCGTTAGCCTAAGTGAGGCCTGCTAAGCTTGTATTCCATGGTTGTGCAGGAAATGCTGATTAATTTTTTTTATAAAATGAACTTTCAGAATTTGTTCCCAGGAGAAGACTAGCTTTTGTTAATAGGTCCTATTGTTTAGACATAGAGAATAATTTAACTGCGTCCTTGGTATCGGAACATCCTGAGTAGATGGACTAACAAATTATACAATTGTTTCAGACTTACATGGATTCACGCAGATGGAAGATGTTCCCATGACAGAGCTGGGAAAATTCCTTAGAGGATCAACCTGGAGTTGTGTGATTGATTATTAACCCCTTGAGGGCCATGGACGTAATGGTTACGTCCATGGCTGCATCTGGGAGGCGCCATGGACGTAACCAATACGTCCATTTACCGGCCCTCGGGGGAAACACTAGCGCTACCCCTTAGGGCCGCCCCTCACTCTCCCAGGTCAGGGCTGGAAGGCGAAATTGCTTCCCCTCCCACCCCGACCCCCCTGACCCTCCCAGTGACGTCTGCTGACCTCATCAGAGGTCACCTACCATCGAGGTGAAAGCATACTTCCAGCACGATTGCGAAAGAGAAAAGCTCAGCATTTCTCTTCCGCTCAGGAGGAGGGGGCCAGCAGAGACATGAAAGGAAAGGAAAAGCCATTCCTTTCCTTTCATGTCTCTGCAGGCATTTGATGCGATTGGGCAACAGAAATGCCCACTAGACACCAGGGATTTTTTTTTTGTTGAAATGGACCTAAGGGGAGCAGCCCCAGGGGGGCAAATAATTTTTAGGCCATTTCTGCCCACCCCGGCGGCAGATCAGTCTAATCTAATTAGGCCGATCTGCCCCCAGGGGGGCAGAAAGCCCCATAGACACCAGGGATTTTTTTTTCTTTTATGTTTAGGGAGCGACCCTTTCAGCAAGGGTTGCTCCCTGGGGGGCCAAATCGTTTCTAGGCCATTTCTCCCCCACCTGGGGGCAGATCGGACTACTATAAGTAGGCCGATCTGCCCCCAGGGAGGGCAGAAACCACTAGACACTAGGGATTTTTTATTGTTTTTATTTCTTTTATGTTTAGGGAGTGAGCCCTTCAGCAAGGGTCGCTCCTTGGGGGGCCAAATTATTTCTAGGTCATTTCTGCCCCCCTCGGGGGGCAGAAACCACTAGACACCAGGGAATTTTTTGATCAAATACTTGCATATAAGGGAAGCAGCCCCTTGGGTAAGGGCCGCTCCCTAGGGGGGGAAATCATTGTAAGACCATTTCTGCCCCCCCCAGGGGGGCAGAAAACCCCTAGACACCAGGGATTTGTTTTTTCTTTTATGTTTAGGGAGCGACACCTTCAGCAAGGGTCGCTCCCTGGGGAGCCAAATTATTTCTAGGCCATTTCTGCCCCCCCTGGTGGCAGATCGCCCTAATATAATTAGGCCAATCTGCCCCGGGGGGCGGGGGGGCAGGAACCACTAGACACCAGGTAGGTTTTTTATTTTTATTATCCTTACACATAAGGGGAGCGGCCCCTTGGGCAAGGGCCGCTCCCGAGGTGGGCAAAATATTTTAGGCCTTTTCTGCCCCCCCTGGAGGCAGATCGGCCTAATATAAGTTGGCCGATCTGCCTCCGGGGGAGGCAGAAACCTCTAGACACCAGGGATATATATATTTTTTTTATTTACTTTATGTTTTTATGTATGGGGAGCGAACCCCTAGGCAAGGGTTGCTCCCCTGGGGGGCAAATTGTATATAGGCCATTTCTGCCCCCCTTGGGGGCAGGTAAGCCTATTTTTGTTAGGCCAATCTGCCCCCAAGGGGTGCAGAAATCACTAGACACTAGGTGTGTGTGTATCTGTGCGTTTTGGTTTGGGGGCGCCCCTTGGGCAAGGGTCGCTCCCCATGGGGGCACATTACTGTTGGCCATATCGGCCCCCCTTGACGGCAGGGCAGATCGGCCTATTTTTGGAAGGCCCACCAGAGACCACCAGCGACCTTGGCCATATCCCCACTCCAAATAAATGGGGCCAAAGTTGTTCTGCCCACCAGTTGGCAGATGGGGCAATTACCCCCGATCCACACCTCGGGGTGTGGGGGGGGCAGAAAGTCTACTAGATGGCATGGAATTTAAAAAAAACAAAAAATAGTGGGGTGGTTGCTACCAACCAGTATGAGCCTGGTTATGCCCCCACCCCAACTGAAGGGGGTAACATTCTTTCAGCTCTCCTCCCGTACACTAAAACATCTTATCCCATGGCAAGCAAGAAGACATTTGATTATTTTGGGTTTTGGTTTTAGATTTGGGCCATGAGAGCTTGGTAACTCTCAAAATCGTCCCACTTGGAATGGTGAGGGCTGCACTTTTTGACTTTGGGACGCTGCCATGTAGAAATATCCACAAGACCCAGACCCATCTGAAAACTAAACATCTGGTTGATTCCAGGGTGGTGTGCTTCACAGGCACCCCGCATCATTTTCTTACCCACAATGCCCTGCAACCTCCAACTTTGCTGGAAATCACACATTTTCCCCACATTTGTGTGATGGAATCTTCTGGAATCTGCAGGAATCCACAAAATTCCTACCACCCAACATTGCCCCATTATACCTATAAAAATTCTGCTGCACTTGTCAGCCTAAAAATGTTTTTCTTCATGCTGCCCCTTGGACCCGGCTTGGTTCCCTCTCATTTTGACATGTTTTTGGCTCTTCCCTGTCACAGGCACTTTGCCCACCTACACAAGTGAGGTATCATTTTTACTGGTAGACTGAGGGGAACGTTGGGTGGTAGGAAATTTGTCCTGGTGCGGTGATCCTACACAGAAATGTGGGAAAAAGTGATTTTTTAGCTAAATTTGGGTTTGCTCAGGATTCTGAGTAAGAAATCATTGGGGGATCCACGCAAGTCACACCTCCCTGGACTCCCTCGGGTGTCTAATTTTCAGAAATGTCTGGGTTTGGTAGGTTTCCCTAGATGGCTGCTGAGCCCAGGACCAAAAATGCAGGTGCCCTCCCCCAAAAAACAGGTAGTTTTGTATTTTATAATTTTGATGTATCCAGATAGTGTTTTGGGGCATTTCCTGTAGCGGGCACTAGGCCTACCCATACAAGTGAGGTATCATTTTTATCTGGAGACTTTGAGGAACGCTGGGTGGAAGGAAATTTGTAGCTTCTTTCAGATTCCAGAACTTTCTGTCACCGAAATGTGAGGAGAAAGTGTTTTTTTAGCCAAATTGTGAGGTTTGCAAAGGATTCTGGGTAACAGAACATGGTGAGAGTCCCATAAGTCACCCCATCTTGGATTGCCCTAGGTGTGTAGTTTTCAAAAATGTGCAGGTTTTGTAGGTTTCCCTAGGTGCCGGCTGAGTTAGAGGCCAACATCCACAGGTAGGCACTTTGCAAAAAAACACCTCTGTTTTCTTTAGGAAAATGTGATGTATCCACGTTGTGTTTTGGGGCATTTCCTGTCGCGGGCACTAGGCCTACCCACACAAGTGAGGTATCATTTTTATCGGGCGACTTGGGGGAACACTGGGTGAAAGGACATTCGTGGCTCCTCTCAGATTCCAGAACTTTCTGTCACCAAAATGTGAGGAGAAAGTGTTTTTTTAGCCAATTGTGAGGTTTGCAAAGGATTCCGGGTAACAAAACCTGGTGAGAGCCCCACAAGTCACCCCATCTTGGATTCCCCTAGGTATCTAGTTTATAAAAATGCTCAGGTTTGGTAGGTTTCCCTAGGTGCCGTGTGAGCTAGAGGCCAAAATCCACAGGTAGGCATTTTGCAAAAAACACCTGTTTTCTTTGGGAAGATGTGTCCACGTTCGGTTTTGGGGCATTTCCTGTCACGGGCGCTAGACCTACCCACACAAGTGAGGTACCATGTTTATCGGGAGACTTGGGGGAACTCTGGGTGGAAGGAAATTTGTGGCTCCTCTCAGATCCCAGAATTTTCTGTCACCGAAATGTGAGGAAAAAGTGTTTTTTTGGCCAAATTTTGAGGTTTGCAAAGGATTCTGGGTAACAGAACCTGGTCAGAGCCCCACAAGTCACCCCATCTTGGATTCCCCTAGGTGTCTAGTTTAAAAAATGGGCAGGTTTGCTAGGTTTCCCCAGGTGCCGGCTGAGCTAGAGGCCAAAATCCACAGCTAGGCACTTTGTAAAAAACAGCTCTGTTTTCTTTCTGAAAATGTGATGTGTCCACGTCGTGTTTTGGGGCATATCCTGTCGCGGGCGCTTGGCCTACACACACAAGTGAGGTACCATTTTTATCGGGAGACTTGGGGGAACGCTGGGTGGAAGGAAATTTGTGGCTCTTCTCAGATTCCAGAGCTTTCTGTCACCGAAATGAGAAGAAAAAGTCTTTTTTTGGCCACATTTTGAGGTTTGCAAAGGATTCTGGGTAATAGAACCTGGTCAGAGCCCCACAAGTCACCCCATCTTGGATTCCCCTAGGTGTCTAGTTTTCAAAAATTTGCAGGTTTGCTATGTTTCCCTACGTGCCGGCTGAAAATCTACAGCTAGGCACTTTGCAAAAAACACATCTGATTTCAATGTAAAAATGTGATGTGTCCATGTTGCATTTCCTGTCGCGAGCATCAGGCCTACCCACGCAAGTGAGGTACCATTTTTACGGGAGACTTGAGGGAACACAGAATAGCAAAACAAGTGTTATTGCCCCTTGTCTTTCTCTTCATTTTTTCCTTCCAAATGTAAGACAGTGTGTAAAAAAGACGTGTAATTGAGAAATGCCCTGTAATTCACATGCTAGTATGGGCACCCCGGAATTCAGAGATGTGCAAATAACCACTGCTTCTCAACACCTTATCTTGTGTTCATTTTGGAAATACAAAGGTTTTTTTGATACCTATTTTTCACTCTTTATATTTCAGCAAATGAATTGCTGTATACCCGGTATAGAATGAAAACCCATTGCAAGGTGCGGTTCATTTATTGGCTCTGGGTACCTAGGGTTCTTGATGAACCTACAAGCCCTATATATCCCCGCAACCAGAAGAGTCCAGTAGACGTAACAGTATATTGCTTTCAAAAATCTGACATCGCAGGAAAAAGTTACAGAGTAAAACATTGAGAAAAATGGTTGTTTGTTTCACCTCAATGTCAATATTTTTTTATTTCAGCTGTTATTTTCTGTAGGAAACCCTTGTAGGATCTACACAAATGACCCCTTGCTGAATTCAGAATTTTGTCTTCTTTCCAGACATGTTTAGCTTTCTGGGATCCAGCATTGGTGTCACACCCTTTTCTGTCACTAAGTGGAAGGAGGCTGAAAGCACAAAAAATAGTAAAAATGGGGTATGTCCTAGTAAAATGCCAAAATTGTGTTGAAAAATGGGGTTTTCTGATTCAAGTCTGCCTGTTCCTGAAAGCTAGGAAGATGGTGATTTTAGCTTCACAAACCCTTTGTTGATGCCATTTTCAGGGAAAAAACACAAGCCTTCTTCTGCATCCCTTTTTTACCATTCTTTTGAAAAAAAATAAATGTTTGCTGTATTTTGGCTAATTTCTTAGTCTCCTTGGGGGAACCCACAAGGTCTGGGTACCTCTAGAATCCCTAGGATGTTGGAAAAAAAGGACGCAAATTTGGTGTGGGTAGCTTATGTGGAAAAAAAGTTATGAGGGCCTAAGCGCGAACTTCTGCAGCCCTTTTTCCCCATTTTTTTTAAAAAAAAGAAATGTTTGCTGTATTTTGGCTAATTTCTTGGTCTCCTTGGGGGAACCCACAAAGTCTGGGTACCTCTAGAATCCCTAGGATGTTGGAAAAAATTTGGTGTGGGTAGCTTATGTGGACAAAAAGTTATGAGGGCCTAAGCGCGAACTGCCCCAAATAGCCAAAAAAAGGCTTGGCACCTGAGGGGGAAGAAGCCTGGCAGCTAAGGGGTTAATGGATGGTGCCCTTTCAACGTAATATGGACTGCTTTCAGAGCCAATCCAATTGATTTATGAACTGTAATATATTGATGATCATTTGGACTTTGGTCAGAGATCCCTCTAGATTCTATATATCTTTTACCCACTTTAATTAGAACTTTGCTGCCCGAGTTTTCTTTTTTCCAAATTCTTTTTATAATTTTTGTCCTTTTTGTATTTTATTCACATGTTCTGCCCCACACATGTAAATCTTTAATTTAGCCATGGTATTGTTTTTACCTTTGCTCAGTTGAAACTTTATACTAATGACTTTGAAATTGATTGATGCTTGCTAAGCCTGAGCAATGCTTACTTTCTATATCTCAATTGATTTAATTAATGGCTTGTGTATTTGCCCCTGAATATTTGGGCTTATTAATGTTAGTTTGTCTAAATTTATTTTGCAAATTTGGGCAACCCCGGGAGATACTATGGGGCATCTTTATACTCTGTTTGCGCTGAATGTGCGTCAAAAAGTTTGACGCACATTCAGCGCAAACCTTGCCCCATATTTATACTATGACGCCCAACCCAGCGGACGTCAAAAATCATCTGTGTGTGTCATTTTTTGGATGCTGGAAACCGCCTTGGGTTAATGACATGCAAGGTAGGCGTTCCTGTCCAAAAAATGACTTTAAGGCCTGTGCGCCTTATTTCTTCTCCCGTGTTATTTTGACGCACAGGAGGGGGGGCCTTAAAAAACGGTGCACAGCCTGATGTGCTTCGTTTTTTAACGCCTGGGTGAGGGCAGGCCTTAAGGGACCTGTTGGCTCACTTCCATGGTCTCTGACCAGGGAAGCAGTCCAGAGGTGCCCTTTCCTGCCCCCAGGGACACCCCCTGCCACCCCTACCTACCCCTGGAGGACACCCATGGATGGGGGGACCCATCCCAGGTAAGTACGGGTAAGTTAGGTAAGTATAATTGTTTTATTTTTTTTAAGTGTCATGGGGGGGCCTAATTTGGGCCCCCCTACATACCACTGTGGCCAATGACCATGCCCAGGGGGCAGAAGTCCCCTGGGCTTGGCCATTGGGCAGGGCGGCATGACTCCTGTCTTTCTTAAGACAGGAGTAATTTCAATGGGGGTTGTGCGTCAAAAAATGGCGCAAGTCCAGTTTGAGCTTCGATTTTTGACTCAAACCTGACTTGCACCAATTTTTGACGCACAACCCCCATTTTTCCCTAGACCGGCTAACGTCAATCCTTAAATAAGGCGCCTGCCTGGTGTGTAGGAATGGCGTTAGCCGGCGGAAAATGTTTTGATGCAAACCAGCGCCGGCGCTGGTTTGCGTCAAAAAGTATAAATATGGACCTATGGGGCATATTTATACTCTGTTTGCGCCCAATGTGCGTCAAAAAGTTTGACGCACATTCAGCGCAAACCTTGCCCCATATTTATACTATGGCGTCCGACCCCGCGGATGTAAAAAATCCTCCATGTTCGTCATTATTTGGATGCGGGAAACAACCATGCGTTAATCACATGCAAGGTAGGCGTTCCGTCCAAAAAATGACTTTAAGGCCTGTGCGCCTTATTTATACTCCTGCATCATTTCGACGCACAGGAGGGGGCGTCGTTAAAAAACAGCGCACAGGCTGATGTGCGCTGTGTTTTACCGCCTGGGTGAGGGCAGGCATTAAGAGACCTGTGGGCTCACTTCCATGGTGTAGCAGTCCAGAGGTGCCCTTCCCTGCCCCCAGTGACACCCCCTGCCACCCTCGCCCACCCCTGGATGACACCCATGGATGGGGGGACCCTTCCCAGGTAGGTACAGGTAAGTTTGGGTAAGTATCATTTTTTTATTTTTTTAAAGTGGCATAGGGGGGCCTAATTTGGGCCCCCCTACATGCCACTGTGTCCAGTGACCATGCCCAGGTGACCCCTGGGCATGGCCATTGGGCAAGGGGGCATGACTCCTGTCTTTGCTAAGACAGGAGCAATTTGAATGGAGGTTGTGTATCAAAAAATGGCGCAAGTCTGGTTTGAGCCATAATTTTTGACTCAAACCTGACTTGCACCATTTTTTGACGCACAATCATTTTTTTTACTCTGACCAGCCAGCAGCTCCGGCTAACGTCAATCCTTAAATAAGGCGCCCGCCTTGCGCGTAGGAATGGTGTTAGCCGGCGGTAACGTTTTTGACGCAAACCAGCGCCTGCGCTGGTTTGCATCAAAAAGTATAAATATGGGCCTATATCTTTATAAGTTTGCCTTGAGAATAATTTACATGACTTTGAGCTTCAGTTTGGATTAAATCTTCTTAATTTTATTTCTGACTAGAGTTTTCTTTCCATGGTCAAATGGGTCATACTGTTTAACTTTATTGGTATGTACTGAAAATTTGTTGAATGGTTCTACCACACTCAATAGCTGGGTCCAAAGATCTATCGGCCTCGAGGAGCATTGATTTCTGCAAAGGATAAGAATGCTCCAGCAGATCTAATTATGAGTCAGGCAGAGCAGAACTGCAGTATGGGATTCCACACTACCTGGTTATGGTAGGCAGGTGTTTATCCACCAGGTTTTCCATGGTACAGGAACACAGAACCCGATTTTACTGGTCAGTTATGTTGCCCAGTAAAATCACATGTGGCTCTTGTTGTAACAACCTTTTTTTGTTTTTGGAATATTCAGTGCTACCCATTGCCAGAAATAATCTACCCTTTCTTTCCACTCCTAGTCACAACCCCTTCCTTCCACTCCCTAACCGCACAGAAAGCACAACACACACCCACCACTTGCCCTGCAGAGGTGGTAAATGTGTGTGTTAAACCTTATAGAAGTGTGCGTTCTACATGGTATTAAGTTTGGAAAATTTGGGACGATGTGTTTTTTCCCCCAGTCTTTATGGCTTAACTCATAATTGCAAAGCACTGGCACAGTACCACTGCATGGTAACAAACATTTCCCTGGTTAGCAATGGGCTACAGGATTCACCATACTCGAAATGTTGAATTTTCATCTCTCTCACTTTGTTCAGTTTATCTCATTGTGCCTAACTCTGAACCACATCTTTATCTCATTTATGGTCTTCAGTGCCTGCTCCCATTGTAATGACCCAAATGGGGAAAGGTAAATCTATCTTGGTTTCTTGATTTTCTTACTCCAAATATTTCTGGTTTGCCCTATATTTTTAAGTAATCCCAACTGATTACAAGAACCCCCCTTATATATTTTTAAATGTTGGAAACTCACATCGTCTGAAAAGGAGTGGAGTCAAAATTATGCCTGAAAAAAAATCTTTTGTTTGTGTTTTAATTTGTGCCACAAGAGAGAAGTGTAACATTAGCATTGGATCCAAGTCCAACCTATGCTTCTTTTGAGTGGGAACCCAGAGATATCATTTGTCACCTTTAATCTAGCGCTTTCAGGCAAGTGAATTCGGTGATGGAGTATTTCCGTAACTAAAATATTCAGAGACCCCTGAATAAGAAAATAAACGAAACATGTAAGAGGCCATATTTTGTAACTAAAACATATACACTTTATTACCCATTTTACATCTTCAGACATTTACAAGGTTGAGATCCTGAAATATAACACACAAAAAGTCAGTGGCTTGCTACTCCTTTTGTATGAATCAGTAGCAGGGTGATCTACAATGTCATTCATTATGATGTTGAAATTGCCCACTGTCACATAAGGGGATAGGAAATGCACTGAATTATTCAAAAAGACACCGAAGATCGTCTATGTTTGGACCGGAGATGAAAATGAAGCGCCAAACTAAAATAAATTTTCCCTACAATTTTTGTGTCAAAGTTTTGTCTTTCAAGAACAAACTGAGAAAATGCACCAACATTTTCTGGTAATTCTTATTTGGATTCTACAACTAGAGGGAGAACAGTATAGATTTTCTGAGTATTGTGTATAGGGAATGGGTCTTCATCTGTGAAGAGGGATGCTTGTCTTTTATAATGAAAGTCTTTAGATCTGGACCTTCTGCTGCTTGTTGAATGTATAGCATGATTTTAATTTATTTCAAGCCTCTCAAACAAAGTTGCATTTCTAGACTGAAGATTATTAAAGTCTAGTAGATTGTGTTTATCAGTGATTGAATTCAGCACCAAATAAACTGATGATTCTGAGGCGCGAGGCATACAACTTTTTTATCCATTTTAGAGCAGGCTTGATTCTCCTTTCCTAGCTTTCAGATACCTTGATTTGATCGAGGTTATCCTTACAAAACGTCCTAGCATTTTCTATCGGAATAGAGGGGTGTCTGCCCACTGAACCTTTCCTTTACCCAATTATTAACTCATTTTGAGGTCTCTCAGTTAATTCATTCGATTAAATGGATCCCTCAAGCTCATTTACTCTCTTGATGGCAGTGACTAAGTCCTCAAATCTATTACCTAATGGAATCCCTTGAACCCTAAAGGTGCAGACTGCCTAGGTAACCGAGTGATAGGCAGTAGCACCTGAGGAAGTGGGAGAGAAAATTGCCATGGTTCATTAGCCTAGCCCTTAATAATGAATAATATCTCCATTGACTCTGAGATCATAGTGAAATTGTCTCCAAACGGGAACCAGAGTCAAGATTATTATTATCTCGTAACTGTGTTAGATTGTCTGAGATTATTAATGAGGTGTTAGTTTTAGCCTAAGGATTGCTTAGTCTGAGAGACTAGGAAAAGATTGCACTAATTACATGGTAATGATATCTAACTTGTGCTGTGAACTAAATTCACCTCTCTGTTAACTGTCTGTCATGTAATCTGCCAGAGTGCATGTAAGGTTCTCTACCAGTCAACGAAGGAATGTGCCTGTATCTAACACATCACTCCCCACTTCCCGCCTAAAATTATATCTGCCTGCCACTGGCGTTTCCTCTATGTTGCTGTTGCTGTGCTCTTAATAAAGGGATTTTGGCCCAGATTTATGTTAAAGTGGTCCAGTGCTGTGTCAAAAAAACTTTGGAAACACTGAGGTGTATTTAGGATTATTTAGAGGAATACTGTGCACCCCTGCATTTCCCCCTGTGCTGGATCTTAATTAAGCTGCCTAGCGCCAACGCAGGCATCCTTGGACCATAGTGCACAGGTGTCTGCGGTGAGGGGATAGATTGTTTATATGCAGGAAGGTGTCCCTTCCTGCACGTAGTCAATCATCCGTGGCATTTTGCTTCTTCTATGTGTGCTGCAGGATGCAGCACACATAGAAAAATCAAAAACACGAGGAGGAATAAAAGCATTCCTCCTTGTTTTGCCATGCTAATGCCACCCCTGGAGTGGTGTTAGTTTTTGGCGCTGCCTCAGGTTTACGACAACTCGTAAATCTGAGGCAGTGACAAAAAGCAATGGGTTTTGAAGTGGGACAACCACCGCAACACCCATTGCACGCCCCTCTGACGCAGAAAATTGCTTCGGAGTGGCCCATATTTACAAGGAGGCGTAATGGCAGAAAAAAGTGGTGTTCCCCCTCCTTGTAAATATGGGGCAGTGCTTAGCACCACCAGAGCATCACGAAAAGTGATGCTCCAATGGCGCTAGGGTCTCTTAAATATGCCCCTTATATTTAATTACTCTAAGTGAGTTACTTCACTTTTTGACCCTGAGGATGGGATACAAACTCGCACATGCAGAGCACAATGGATTAGCAAACACAATGATATCATCTTGGAATGCTACAATGTTGGGAATTTCCTTCAGGATTTCAGAAATCACCCTGTTGAAATCTGGAGCAGCTGAGGTTAAACCAAAGGATAATCTGCAAAACTGGAAAGTCCCACTTGAGGTCATACAACAGTGAAATGGCATGAATCAGGGTGTAATGCAAATGATAGCAATAGTATGTCAGATCGTGGCAGAGTGATAACAACGTTTATGACCTTGTTATATGCTGCAGATGCCGACAAAGGAAAGTAACTGACAAATTGTTGGTTTGAGAACAGTAGGACTCTCGTTGATGAAATTGTCCTACACGTTCTACAATGTGTAAAGAACCTTTCTCAAGTTAGAGGGAGATGGTACAGTATCTGCCTGCGTTGGCTGCAAGACCCTGTATTCTATCTCATCCAGCAATTTGTTCTTTGTAGCCTTTCATGGCTCCTCCTGTTGTACATGGTCAGTCCATCCACTCAGGCCCCCTCTTCGCAACCTAACTCAATAACTGTGGAGCGGTGGAAACATCTGCATCTTCAGTTGAGAAAACAATACCAGTAATTCTGATGTTTTCATGTGTTTTTTAAACGTGATATTAAAGCTATAAGCAAATGTTCTTGGCAATTCTGTTAGGAAGCTCTAGCGTCTCTGCTCCGCGAGTAAAACAAAAATTGGGAAAATGAGATAAAACTACCAGTAAGTCCTCATTAAGATGGCTTCAGAATGTTCTTAGATATCTATATAGCAGAAGACATTACTTCATCTAACCTATCTATTTTCAAAACAGGTATGTTGTCAGTCTCATCGAGACCTTCCAATGGTAACCCACTGGTTCACACAGTTACACCATGCCACTTAGTGGAATGGTGGGTATTTCCGGTCCACAGGCAGCTTGAATATTTGAAAGTGGGTAACGATTTGTCCAGGTGAATCTAGAGAGTAGATGTTGAATGATTATAACCCTTTTATTCTAGACCAATAGGCGCCTGAGAGACTAGATTTCTGTTCTTCATTGGAAATCTATTTTTGGCTGAATTTTAATTTAAAATTGTGAACCCACTTTTTACAAGATATAATCGAAGATGTAACTAAATGCTCAGTTGACTAACACTATGATGGATATAAGGATGGAGGTCAGTTCCCTTTGTGTTACAGTATAGGTGCCGAAAGAAATTCTATTTCGTATATGTTTTGTAAAGTCACATTTTTAGAAGTTGGTTGATATCTTAAAATTGAAATTGCGCTTGTTTTACAGATTTTAGGGCGAATTAACATGGAAATGTAATCATCAATATAAACAGGTTATTCAGGAGATACATACTTTTGGTCAATTGCTGTGAACAGTTTAGAAAGAGCAGACTATTAGGATTCCTTTAAGCCTTATTGCAGAATAGAAAGCTACATGACAAGATACTTTCTCTCTTATTATGGAAGACAATCGAAACATTATTTTATATTCAATATGTCAGGGCCTTTCCAGTACATGTTCTGTTTTTCACCCATATTTGTTTGCATCATTGCTTTGGCTAGCATGTATTATGAATTCAGAATCTCAACTGTGAAATTATTTTATCTGTCAGTCAAAAGATATGACTAACTAGATAGAAAAAATAATATCAATCAGTGTCTCTTAGAATTTCCTCCAGGGTATAAGTCTATAATTCTCTTCAATGCTGCAATATAAAAAAAAAAAAAAAAATTAATGTCTGGTGTTAGGGTTTTTACTATATGAGTCTTAATATTGTCAGTTTAAAGTTTGATAAACCCAACAGTTTAATGTGACACTTTAAGTGTGTATTCTTAAATCTGTGCTGCGCCAGTAAACAGAATAGTTTTTCATGTTTTCTCTCTTTATAGACGTTCCGATATGCCAGTGAAGAAGGCTGGGTTTGGGAGAAGAGGATGCTAATGCTCAGTATGTTCAAGAGTTAGAGGCAATTTTTGCACAGCAAATGTTGTTTTTGCAATGACTGGAAATGACAGTGGCAGTCCTAAGAAGTGGCCCGACATTGGTGCTGAAATGGAGGATTCCCATTTGAAGAATGTGCGACAATAATGAAAACCCCCTGCCTAGAGACTGATAAGGCCCTTCCCCGACAGTGGCAGGGAGACACTTAGAGGACCCAGGTAGGATTTAGCCTTACCTTATGCATGCTGGATATATCAAGCACGCATTAGTAGAAGACGTTATGCCATGAAGAAGGCTGGAGGACTTATGCTTTGAGAACTAAGGGGCATATTTATACTCCATTTGCGCTGAATTTGCTTCATTTTGTTTAAAGCAAATTCGGCACAAAACTAACTCAATATTTATATTTTGACGTTAGACATGTCTCACATCAAAATATTGGAGTTAGCACCATTTTTTAGATGCGGAACCTACCTTGCATCAACGAGATGCAAGGTAGGCGTTCCCATCTAAAAAATGGTGCTAACTCCATAGCCCCAAATGTATCCCCGTACTAAAGTGATGCACGGGTGGGAGGAGGGGTTAAATAATGATGCAAAGCTTGCTTTGCACCATTATTTAACACCTGGGTCAGAGCAGGCATTAGGGGACCTATGGATCAATTTCCATGATTAAACACCATGGAATGGGTCCACAGGTGTTCTCCCCAAGCACCAGGAACACCCCCACCCCCACCAGAGGGACACCGGAGTAGGGGAGACCCCATCCCAGGTAAGTCCAGGTAAGCAGAGTTAAGTATTTTTTTTTTTTTAATTAAAGTGCCATTGGGGGTCCAATGTGGGACCCCCTGCATGACACAGGGTACAATGGCCATGCCCTAGGGACACTGGTCTCCTGTGCTGGCCATTGAGGTGGTGGGCTTGACTCCTGTCTTTTCTAAGACGGGAGTCATGTGGTATTGATGGTTTTGCATTAGGAAATGACCCTAGGCTGGTTAGAAGCATTTTTTTTTTGCCTCTAACCATCCTAACGTAATTTTTTAGCAGCAAAACCCCCTTCCCCATACCGCCACCCCCACCCGGCTAACATAATTTTTTTTACACTAGCCCACCCTCTGCACCGGCTTACACCATTCCATAAATATGGCGCCCGGCTGGCACTCAGGAATGGTGCAAGCCTGTGCTAAACTTTTTGATCCAAAACCACGTTAGTGCAGTTTTGCATGAAAAAGTATAAATATGCCCCTAAGTTCCCTAGCAAGTACCTCCACGACAACCGAAACATGTTGGCAGATTTGGAAAGGGTGTAGGGATCCATCATAGAGCCACTAGGCACCCGGACAGCCCAACGTATAGAAGGGATCTAACTGGTTTTAACCCTACCCAATATCATCCTGAATAAAGATAATCTTTGGATGGATATGGGGATAGTTTTAACTTTAACTTTTTTAACACACTGGTACCCTACTGACCAGAAGACAATTTATCTAGATATCCCCACCCCTGGAGGAGCTAGTTCTCCACTGCAGTTACGGTTGAGACTGCCAGGTCAGTATCATTTGAACACGTGGGTTGGACTAGCCAGTGATCAAGCATGCCCCGATTAAGTGGGTGAGGCTTTTCCATCCATAAAGGAAATACCCCTTAGAGAAGGGGGATACTTATGGTAGCGCAGTAGGCATCAAATATATACACGATAGTGAATGAAGCTCTAGCCCCATTTTTCGTGAGTATATGAAAGACATAATTTTTGCCTAGGTCAGTCAGTCCTCCATAGTACAAAGCCACCCTGCATCAGTGAAAGTGTATGTAAAGTTTTTGATGGGTGCTAATTTAGGTCTTCTTTGTAAGTGGTGTGATAGTTAGCTCTGTTTTTGCAGTGCTTGTTGCTCCTTTTAACAACGTTTTCTTTAGTAAATTTTGGGGCAGAGCCCCGCTACCTTAGGAGGGAAGGATGGAGGGAGGAGGAAAGGACTGGAAACCTGGTCCACTGCTCTCCCACTACTGAGCTGGATAGGAAAAACATAGTTGTCTTGTACACTCACAAGCACACGTGCACAGGCACACACTCGAGCTCACAAATACACGCACAGACATACAAACACTGCGCACACACTGTATGCTGTAATAGTGGGGCTCCTGCAATTTTCACCCAAAAATGTCTCCTCTCATTGGCACAATCTATTTGGGATCAAACAGTGAAAGGAAGTGTTCAGCAAGTAGCCATTGCTTTCTGGCATATGTCACTCCCGTAAATCGGGCCCCATCTTTCTGGAGTGTGATCTGTTGCAGGTGGCCTGTCACCTGCAGCCTGCATCATGTACTCCACCTATCACTACCTAATGGGTGTAGACACCTGGAGAGAGGCGATCATTGTCCCGATTTTTAAAAAGGGGGACAGGTCAGACCCCTTATGTTATCGACCAATTTCTCTCCTGGATAGTTTGGTCAAGATTTTAGATCGAGTGATTTTAAACAAGTTGAAAAATTGGGCAATGGAAACCAATTGTCTCTCAGAAGTGCAATTTGGGTTTCGACCAGGGCTAGGCACAGTCGAACAAACACTTAATTTGACTTTGATAGTCCAGAAATATACGGAAGCTAAAAAGGGGTGTGTTCATTTAGCATTCATGGATTTGTCATGTGCTTTTGATACAGTTAATTGTGAAAAATTGTGGAAGGTCATGTCAAAAATGGGGGGGGGATAAAGACATAGGCGGTGATTCTAACCGCAGCGGGCGGCGGTCGCCGCCCGCCATGCGGTTACCACCAAATGACCGCACCGCGGTCACAAGACCGCGGCGGCCATTCTGGCTTTCCCGCTGTGCTGGCGGGCGACCGCCAAAAGGCCGCCCGCCAGCACAGCGGGAAAGACCCAGCAACGATGAAGCCGGCTCCGAAAGCAGGATGGCGGTAGGGGGTGTCAGAATCCCCATGGCGGCGGAGCGCGCTCCGCCGCCATGGAGGATTCTCAAGGGCAGCGGAAAGTCGGCGGTACACCGCGACTTTCCGTTTCTGGCCGCGGCTGAACCGCCGCGGTCAGAATGCCCAGCGGTGCACCGCCAGCCTGTTGGTGGTGCTACCGCGGTCATTTGCCCTGGCGGTTTTTACCGCCAGGGTTAGAATGACCCCCATAATTGTCCTACTTAGCAGACTCCATGCATGTACTTCAGCACGAGTTCGATATTCCCACGAGGGCGATTTAACAGAGAAGTTCCCTTCACCAAAGGGGGTCAGGCAGGGTTGTGTGCTGGCCCCCTTTCTTTTTCTTCTTTATATAAATGAACTAGAGAAATTTCTCTGTGAAATGGGGAAGGACTTGACAACTATAAAAAATTCCCCAATCCCAGTACTGTTGTATGTGGATGACGCCGTACATATCTCAAGGACAGCAAATGGCCTCCAAATTTTATTGAATGCTTTTAATGTATTTATGGGAAATCTTGGTCTTAAAATTAATAGATCTAAGTCATTTGTGATGAAGAGTGGACCAAAATTAGCAAAGACTGAAAAATTTATATTGGAAGGGGAAGAAATACTTAAGGTCCCACATTTTACGTATTTGGGGGTTCCTATTGATGTAGATTTTAATTGGAAATTTTTAATAAAGATACGTCTAACACAGTTTCAAAGAGCCATAGATGCTGTTTTTAGATTTTCAAAAAAATTGGGACATAAACCCTTAAAAGAGATGATTACTGTTTTTTCTAGCAAATGTCTTTCTATCGTGACATTTGGAGCAGGGGTTTGGGGCTATGCTGACTCTCTGAGTCTCCAGGTTGTAGAAAATAAGTTCTTGAGGAGGCTATTAGCAATCAGTCTCAGTAAAATTTTGTCATGATGAAGTGGGCTTGAGAGGTATATCCGATTATATATAGCTTCAACCTGTATTATTATGGTTAAAAATTTGGTCAAAACCGGAAGCTCATTTATGTAGAATGGTGATACAGGATTGACTCTTATTATCAAGATCATTAGATATACCTTGGATCAGATATGTCCATTCTTTGTTTTCTTCCCTTGGACTAGGGGCTTTTTTCCAAGCCGGACCTTGTGACAAAGCGGGAGATCAAAAGGGTAAAGGAAATATACTGGCAGCAAATGTGGCACTCAAAGTCAAATTTATGCCTAGATAGAAATCAGGAGAGGAACCAGCCACAGCAACTGTGTCCAATGTCATATTTGGTTATTCTTAGCTCTGAGCGACAAAGGTTTTTACTTACCAGGCTACGTCTGAATTTATTACATTACCTTGTAGCATTTCCCTCCCGTGGAACTTGGTTTAAGAATCTTCCACCGTGTTGCTGTGATGGAAAGACATCACAAAGCACATTGCACTTTATATTGTTTTGTCATTTTTATGACACTCCAAGTAAAAGGTTTTTACGTCCCATTCTTTTATCTAAAAGTATTAGAACTAGCCAGTTCGCCTACTTATATTTACAAAAGCTGGGAGACGAAGACACAATACAGGTTATGTTAAATTATATATATGCTGCTTTTAGAATTCGAAATATGTATTAATAATGTTTGTATTGACTTAAAGCCTATGAAATTTGCATGGATGTACTTATTGAATGTCTTTTATGGTCTATTTTGTATCGAATAAAGTATCGAAGAAGAAGAAGGGTATGGTTTCATGGTGATGCTGACCAATTCTGCTTGGCGGCTGCTTCCTCTACTGGGACGGTCCCCATCCCAACATATGTCCCCCATTTGTGCTCAGGATCTGGAAAACACCCATTTGAAACTCGAAACAGCAGTTGAACTTCATTGGCAAGGTGCATTAAAAAACTGGAAATCATTCTGAAAAGAAGAAAGCTCATTTCACAATGACTGCGAGCCAATGCGCAAGCAACTCTCAAATACATTTAACAATCATAGACAGTGTCTGACTTGTCTGGGCTAATTTCTGAGATGTACTGCACGTGCAGCTAAAAAGCATTCCCCAGGGCCCTTTACACACTACACAAGAACACTTGCTTGTCCATTTCAGGGGATCTGCTGCCCCCCCCATGCCAAAGCCTGTGCATAAACTGGGTATGTGCAAATTTGCACCATTTTATGGTCACTTCCAGCTTCAACTATTCCACGTGATTGGTCACAAAACAAGCAACAAAACGTGGATGGTATGGGAGGGAAGTGGGAAGCAAAAAATGGGGGATGGCAGGGGAGACAGGGCAAGCAACATTATGGAAGCAGCAGGATGAACAGGGCTTGCAATAGCAGGGCAAGTAACAAAGGGTGAGGGTCAAGTAACAAAAGGGGAAGATACAGGGCAAGGGGTACAGGAAGTCAAGCCATTACGTGCGGACCAGAGAGAAGCGAGGAAATGAAAATGGCAATAAATCCAATCAATCATAAGCAATGGGCGGGCTCTAAACCCCTTGTGTCAAACTGTCTCACAGGCAACAGTGCTTGCCCTGTCTCAAGGAAAGGACATACCCGGTCTGTTTATGTTGTACAGCCTTGATGATTTACAGACCCACAGGCTTGTGGCTGGTCGAGCTGACCCTTTATCTGACCTTTTATCTTTACAAACTCCTTCTAGAGTAAAACGTGGTTGTTCCTTGCTAAATTTTACCTAGCTCGACCTCCGACTGTGTGGCGCTAATTCTTGTGCGCTAAATTGCGTTCAAGTTGTGTTTGTTTTTTCGACCTATCAGAAGTGGGTCTTGATTCTACTGTACAATAAAGTTTATCTACCTACGACTTGATCGAGAGAAATGTTTCCCCCTTTTACCGATAGAACAGGTGAAAGTTGACAGTGGAATCAAGGGAAGTTGAGAGGAGAGGGTTACTCTATAGCAGATGAAATACAAAGGCTGCTGACTGAGAATAAATTGTATCACTGTCGTCAGGAAATTAACAGACATTATTTTTTATTGCATATACTTAATTCAGAACTGCAACCCTGAAGTGTCTCATGCTTCAAAGATTTGGAACGACATAACAAGAATAAAGCAATTATGATATCAAAGAGGAGTCAGAAAATGGAATTAGAATATATACAATGAAAGGAAAATATTATGACGAAGATACTCGGCAACAAAATAGCCATCTGTCTCTTCCTAAAAGTGTATTTTCTCTAGTCGAAGAACTAATGGCCGTATGGCCTGAAATACGGTATTTTCTTTCCAGTCCCGCATAGGCACCCTGCAAAAATTGCAAGGTGCAGATGTTGCTGTTTAAGATGTAAAAAAACATGGTCATACTGCGATGCAGTGTCCCTTCTTTAGACAGAAAATGCATTGTATAACTGTTTTATCGAACACACAAGATCCTCTTCCTCTTAAAAATATTCATTGGGTGATGTCTCTGGCCAAGGTTGAAAGATCCCACTACTCTAAGCCTAATACAGCCTTTTTGTCAAATAACAGTGAAAGGAATGTAGAACAGCGCATAAAGACTTTAGGAGATTTAGGGCCATAATTATACTTTTACACGCAAATCTGCTTTAGCGCAGTTTTGCGTGTAAAAGTATAGCGCCGGCTAGCACCATTCCTGGAGGCCGGCCGGGCGCTATATTTATGGAATGGTGCTAGCTGGCCCTAATGCCCTGTTAAGGTCCTTGTAAAGGACGCTAACCCGGTGGGGGAGGCGTAGGGGAAACCGGAGCTTGTGCGACTAATTATGGCACTACACTGTTAAGAGGCCAAAAAATTCCTCTAAGCAGGGTAACGCCATTTCCTGGCACACAACTCCCATGGACATGGCTCCTGTCTTAATAAATACAGAGCCATACCCACCACCCCAATGACCATGCCCAGGGGACGAATGTCTCCTGGCATGGCCATTGAGGCTGGTGCCAATCAAGGGGCCCCAAGTCAGGGCCCTCAAGCAGGAAAAAAAAATATATATACTTACCGGGACTTATCTGGGGCGGGACCCCCCCATCCTGTGGTGTCCCTCTGGTTTGGGTGGGTGTGTCCCTGGGGCTAGGGAAGGGCACCTATGTGCTCTTTCTATGGTCTCTGACCATGGAAAAAGGCCCAAAGGTCCCCTAACGTCTGCCCAAACCCAGGCATTAAATAATGGCACTAAGCAAGCTTAGCGCCATTATTTAAGGCCCCCATCCCCCAGTGCTAGATGTTAGCATTGGTTGATAAATGTGGCGCTAAGGCCATATCGTCGTTTTCTGCACGGGAACGCCTACCTTGCATCTCATTGACGCAAGGTAAGTTTCCACGTACAGAAAATGAAATAAACTCCATAACTTTGGCGCTAGACGTGTCAAGCGCCAAAGTATAAATATAGAGTTAGGTTTGTGCTGAATTAGCGTTTAAAAAAAATGACGTTAACTCAGCGCATTGTTATATAGCTGGATATTTTGTTTTTGTTTAGTCCTTTTCTGTTACTCTCCTCACTGTTTGGCTAGAAACTCTTTTAATAAAATTTTAAATGTGGAATGATAGAGGCTCTTATAAATGCACCTAACAAACTAGGAACTCAAGGTGTGTACCCCAGTGTGACATTAATCTGCTCTTTAAGTGGGCTGAAAAAGGTAGATGGTTTAAAGGTGACATGGACTAAGAGATGTAACTAAGAACAGTTCCCAAGATGTGTGGCCTCGGTAACAGGCATGCCTGTGCTTTTCCTAATACATGTGGCCTAGAATCACACTGCCATACTTCTCCTCCAAGTCCTCTTCCTGCTGATCTTCCGGTGTGTCTTCATTGTCACCATTCAAGTTCTGATAATCTTTCTCCTTTTGGGTCAGGTCCTGGTCTACTTCCTGCCCCTTCCACTGGCTGTCTATATGATTCTGGTCCTCCTGGCCCTGGTCCTCTTAATCCTGGTCCCATTGATTGTTATGCTAGTCCTCCTTGTCCTTCTCCTTTCTGTCTTTTTTTCTAATATTTCTGGTCCGGTCCTCTGTGTATCATGCCACCTGGCTCTGGTATTCCTGTGCCTTCAGGACTTGCCCTAGTGGTCCTGGTCTTAATAGTCCTTTTTGTGGTTCTCCTGACCTTGGTTCTCTTTGCTTTTGTTTTCCTTGTAGTAGTCTTCTTAGTCTTGTCATCTTGGCCCCAGTCCTCCTGATTCTGGTCCTCTTGGTCTTGATCCTCATGGTCCTCCTGGTCTTCCTACTCCTTGGTCTGTTCCTCCAGGTAAGGGTCTTTTGATTTCTGCTGTACTGGGGCTGATCATCCTTCTTTCTATGGGCCTTATCTTGTTTGTCAAGGGTACTCGACCTCATTGTCTTTGTCCTATTGGTTGCCATCCTTCTGTTCTTGTCCTCATGACCCAGGTTCTCTTGGTTCTCATTATGATGGCCCTGCTGAGCACCAGGGCCCATATTACAGATAGGGTGCACTGTCCTTGTTTGTGCCACAGAGCACCTTTAAATAGGTGCGCTGGGGGCAAACAGGGACAGTGCACCCTATGACAATTAATGTGTTGCCCTCAGTGCAGCTGTAAATGTGTGCCTGCCCGAGGGGTAGTACATTCAGTGAAATACGCAGTGGCTGTTTCCAAGCCACTCCATGTTTCACCGAGCAGGCAACATGCCTCCCTACACTTTCAAGAGGGTAGATAGATCACTTAGCAGGCAGGTGCATAGGGTGATTGCGCCTGATTATAGCAAGATGTCTGGGGGTTCATGGGACCTCCTTTTGTACCCTTCAGAGGGTTGACTTAACGAGGTGCACTGACCGTGTGCTGGCTTAAGGATGTACACTGACAGTGTGCCTCCTCAGGGCCTGTTTGCCTCTGCACTCGCATCCACAATACGGCCATGACCCCATGCAGATGAGGAAATGCTCTCTCAAGATAGTGCTGGGGCTACAAGTGCACCAGCGCTATTAGTATTGAGGAAGGGGCTGCACAAGCATGTGCAGCTCCTTCTGTAATATCATGGTGCCCCAGAGGTGCACAAAGCAGGTGCACAAGCCTGTGACGCTCCAGGTGCACTTTGTGTAATACGGTTTCAGGTGTACCTGGCCCACAGAAAACATTGGTACTATATCTGCTGAAATCCTTTGAGTTCTGATGGACTTCAGATGTGTTTTTGAGAATAGATCAGTGTGAAACTGGACTTCATAGAAGACACAAGCCATTGGTTTCAGACAGGCAGTGTGCAGAGACAGTTTGTGTCAGAGTGCATGCTTTTTGTGTTTTACCTATTAGGTATTATCAGGGCCACTGGAACTATGCGATTCTGGGTCTTCAGCTTTTTTTGTATAATGATGGTGTTGCCACATTTGCCCCATAACTCATCATCTACTGCATAAAATGCAGACTTTAATGAAAAAATAGTTCCTAGTTAAAAAGATTGCAAAGGTTAGTAAAAGCATGTTTACAGAAGGCTCTTCGCAAAGGTTACCTAATCATCTTTCAGTTGTTTATTTCTGCATTTGATTGTCAAATGGGTACTAATGAGGTGAAATATTTGTCCGGGCACTATTTCCACATACAAATATTATGAAATAATGAAGTAATACTGTTCAAAAATATGCCTCGTTATGCTGCATAATTTGCCTTTTCTGGACCATAATTTATTCAACCCTGCCACATATTTTGGTGTTCTCTTGCTGCATAAAACCAGTGGCCCTGGTTATTATGTATGAGACACATTGTATTCAAGTTAAGTAATGATATATCTGGCAGAGAAATATTCTAGTTGCAGATTCCTTACCTTAGAATTTTCCCACTGGCGTCAGACTGGATCCGGAGATTTTTTCTTCGAGCAATACCTTTGTGCACCAGTAGCTGGCGTCGTTGGTGTCGTAGTCGCCGTGATTACATCAGAAGTAGTATATAGATGCCACCTCAGCGCAGTGACGTCAGTTTCTTTTAATGGCTTTCCACACCAAAGCGCAAAGCCGCGAAGAAAACTGAGATTGGTGAGCCAGAGCTAAGATCCTGTCCCTAGAAATCAGTTCACAAGTGGGAAGGATGGGTGGGCCGGTAAGGAATCTGCAACTAGAATATGTCTCTACCAGATATATTGTTACCGAAGGTAAGTAACTTGTACACCTGATAGAGACTTCTAGTTGCAGATTCCTTACCTTAGAATAGATACACAAGGAATGCCATCCTCAGAGGTGAGCTGCGAACCAAGATCATACTAGAAAGTCCTGCAGGACCGAACAACCAAAGTAGCCGTCCCGACGGACCTGACTGTCCAGGCAGTAATGTTTTGCAATCATGTGCAAGGATGCCCACATCGCTGCCTGGCAGATATCCAGGACAGGAACTCCGCGTGCTAAGGCAGGGGAATCAGCAGTTGCTCTGGTGGAATGAGCCCTCAGGGGGTTGCTTCTTGGCCAAAGCGTAACACATCTTGATGCAAAGAAGTACCCATTGAGAGATGGTACGTTGTTGCACTGCTTTCCCTTTCTTCGCACCCACATATCCAACAAAGAGCTGATCATCCACCCGGAAATCTTTTGAATGATTTAGACAGAACACCAATGCTCTTTTTGGGTCCAGATGGTGGAGTCTCTCCTCCTCATTAGAAGGGTGTGGGAGCGTGTAAAACGTAGGTAAGGTGATGGACTGGCCTATATGAAAAGGTGTAACTACCTTGGAAAGGAAGGAAGCATTAGGGCGTGACACCACTTTGTCAGGCTGCACAGACAAGTATGGGGGCTTTGAAGAAAGAGCCTGAATCTCCTTCACTCTGCGAGCAGAAGTGATGGCAACAAGAAAAACTTGAAAGTGAGGAGCCCTAAATGGCAATTGTGCCTCGGCTCATATGGAGTACACATTAAGAAAATAAGGACAAGATTGAGGTTCCACTGAGGCATGATAAATAGAGTGGGAGGAAATAAATGGGTGAGACCTTTAAGGAATTGATTGACAATAGGAGACTTAAAGAATGAGGTTAATCAGGTAACCTAAGAAAGGCCAAAGTATCCGATAAATACCCTTTAAGGGTGCCCAAAGCAGAGCCCTGCTGGGCTAAAGAAAGGAATAACAAAAGAACCTCAGAAAGAGGAGCAGAGGTGGGATCAACAGATTTGTTGGTACACCATGCCACAAATTTATGCCAAGGACAGGTGTATACCGTTTTGGTAGAGGGACGCCTGGCTGCCAAGATAACGTCACAGACTTTGAATGGAAGGTCAAAAGCCGTCAACTGCTGTCGCTCAATCTCCAAGCATAAAGGCGGAGACTGGACAGGTTCGGGTGGAGAACTATCCCCTGCTGCTGCAACAGAAGATCCTCCCGAAGAGGCAGTCTAAGTGGAGGATCTGTGGCCATGCTCAATAGCTCGGGATACCATACTCTCAGTGCCCAGTCCGGAGCCACCAAGATAACTTGGGCCCGGTCATTCCTGATGTTCTTGAGAACTCTGGGCAGAAGTGGTATAGGCAGAAAGGTGGAAAGGAGGCCGGAGTTCCACTCGAGATGAAAAGCGTCTCCGAGTGAGTGCCTCCTTGGAAATTCCAATGCGCAAAACAGCTAACATTGCACGTTCTCTGTGGAAGTGAACAGATCTAACCAAGGATATCCTACTTTTGAAAGAGACCTCGTGCCACCTCCATATGGAGACGCCATTCATGATTGGCTATGCATCAACGGCTGAGTTCGTCTGCCCTAATGTTCAGAGAGACCGGCAGATGTTGAACCACCAAGGTGATGTCCAGACGTTCCAGCCATGTCCAGAGGCATAGTGCCTCCTGACAAAGGGTCCAGGACCCTACTCCGCCCTGTTTGTTGCAGTACCACATGGCGGTAGTGTTACACTTGCACTATTTTCCCTTTGAGAGAGGGAAGAAATGTTTTCAACGCAAGCCTGATTGCCTGGAGCTCCAGAAAATTGATATGGAGCCCAGACTCTGCAGGAGACCACAGGCCTCTGATCTCCCCCTCTCCCATGTGGCCGCCCCATCCCAGAAGTGATGCATATGTCACTACGGATAGATCTGGCTGGGGAAGGGAGAGGGTTCTGTCGTGGACCCAATGCGGATAAGGATGCCACCACTGCAGGTCTTTCGCAATTCCCTTAAAGATCTGGACCATGTCGGAGAGATTTCCCTGATGCTGCGCCCACTGGAACTTCAAGTCCCACTGCAGAGCCAACATATGCCATCTGACATGTGTCACTAGCAGGACGCAGAAGGCCATGAAGATCAGAATCATAGCCTGAATATCTTGGAATATCTCACTTTTCGGGAGGTTAAGCCCGAAACTGCACTGTGTCCAGAACAGCTCTGATGAAAGGGAGAGTCTGAGAGGGTGTCAGGTGTGACTTCGGCACATTTATAGTAAACCTAGCGTGTGCAGGAGGTTCGCCGTAGTCTGAAGGTGGGAGACAACTTTCTGGGGCAAGTCCGCCTTCAAGAGCCAGTCGTCCAGGTAGGGGAAGACTGAAACCCCCAAGCTGCGCAGATGAGCTGCGACCACCGCCATCACTTTTGTGAACACCCGAGGGGCGATGGTAAGGCAGAAGGGGAGCACAGTAAATTGAAAGTGCTCTTGGCCTACCATGAATCGTAGGTAACGTCTGTGGGCAGGCAGGATGGCAATGTGGAAATAAGCGTCCTGCAAGTCCAACGCTACCATCCAGTCTCCTGCATCCAAGGCCGACAGGACCTGAGCCAGGGTGAGCATTTTGAATTTCTCCTTCTTGAAGAAGTAATTGAGGTTCCGAAGGTCTAGGAAAGGACGTGAGCCTTTGTACTTTTTGGGCACCAGAAAGTAGCAGGAATAACAACTACAACCTACTTCTTGCGCAGGGACCTTCTCTAGTGCTCCCTTGGCCAAGAGAGACGCAAAACCATGGCTGCTTCTCTGGCCTCCTTAAATTCACTGGGGTCTCCAGTGACCTCCGGAATTTTGTGAAAGGGTGAACACTGATTCCCAGTGGCGTAACATAGGTCCCTGCAGCCCCTGTGGTGAGGGCAGCGACCCAAAAAGGGGGCCCTCAGCAAAAGTGGTAGATAGTGGGGATAGCTGCCCCCTTCCACCTACTTTGCAGGGGGTCCCCCTGAAATTTCCGTACGCCACTGCTGATCCCCATATGGGTCCAGAGGTAGAGTGTAGGAAAGTACCATCTTGCCTGGCATGTTACCCCCATTTTTCACTGTATATATGTTGTTTTAGTTGTATGTGTCACTGGGACCCTGCCAACCAGGGCCCCAGTGCTCATAAGTGTGCCTGAATGTGTTACCTGTGTTATGACTAACTGTCTCACTGAGGCTCTGCTAATCAGAACCTCAGTGGTTATGCTCTCTCATTTCTTTCAAATTGTCACTAACAGGCTAGTGACCAATTTTACCAATTTAGATTGGCTTACTGGAACACCCTTATAATTCCCTAGTATATGGTACTGAGGTACCCAGGGTATTGGGGTTCCAGGAGACCCCTATGGGCTGCAGCATTTCTTTTGCCACCCATAGGGAGCTCTGACAATTCTTACACAGGCCTGCCACTGCAGCCTGAGTGAAATAACGTCCACGTTATTTCACAGCCATTTTACACTGCACTTAAGTAATTTATAAGTCACCTATATGTCTAACCTTTACCTGGTAAAGGTTGGGTGCTAAGTTACTTAGTGTGAGGGCACCCTGGCACTAGCCAAGGTGCCCCCACATTGTTCAGGGCCAATTCCCCAGACTTTGTGAGTGCGGGGACACCATTACACGCGTGCACTACATATAGGTCACTACCTATCTGTAGCTTCACAATGGTAGCTCCGAATATGGCCATGTAACATGTCTATGATCATGGAATTGCCCCCTCTATACCATCCTGGCATAGTTGGCACAATCCCATGATCCCAATGGTCTGTAGCACAGACCCTGGTACTGCCAAACTGCCTTTCCCGGGGTTTCACTGCAGCTGCTGCTGCTGCCAACCCCTCAGACAGGCTTCTGCCCTCCTGGGGTCCAGCCAGGCCTGGACCAGGATGGCAGAACAAAGGACTTCCTCTGAGAGAGCGTGTAACACCCGCTCCCTTTGGAAAATGGTGTGAAGGCAGGGGAGGAGTAGCCTCCCCCAGCCTCTGGAAATGCTTTCATGGGCACACATGGTGCCCATTTCTGCATAAGCCAGTCTACACCGGTTCAGGGACCCCTTAGCCCTGCTCTGGCGCGAAACTGGACAAAGGGACGGGAAGTGACCACTCCCCTGACCTGTACCTCCCCTGGGAGGTGCCCAGAGCTCCTCCAGTGTGCTCCAGACCTCTGCCATCTTGGAAACAGAGGTGCTGCTGGCACACTGGACTGCTCTGAGTGGCCAGTGCCATCAGGTGACGTCAGAGACTCCTTCTGATAGGCTCCTTCAGGTGTTGCTAGCCTATCCTCTCTCCTAGGTAGCCAAACCCTCTTTTCTGGCTATTTAGGGTCTCTGTCTCTTGGGATTCCTTAGATAACGAATGCAAGAGCTCATCCGAGTTCCTCTGCATCTCTCTCTTCACCTTCTGCCAAGGAATCGACTGCTGACCGCGCTGGAAGCCTGCAAAACTGCAACATAGTAGCGAAGACGACTACTGCAACTCTGTAACGCTGATCCTGCCGCCTTCTCGACTGTTTTCCTGGTGGTGCATGCTGTGGGGGTAGTCTGCCTCCTCTCTGCACTAGAAGCTCCAAAGAAATCTCCCGTGGGTCGACGGAATCATCCCCCTGCAACCGCAGGAACCAAAGAACTGCATCACCGGTACCCTGGGTCTCCTCTCAGCACGACGAGCGAGGTCCCTTGAATCCAGCAACTCTGTCCAAGTGACTCCCACAGTCCAGTGACTCTTCAGTCCAAGTTTGGTGGAGGTAAGTCCTTGCCTCCCCACGCCAGACTGCATTGCTGGGAACCGCGACTTTTGCAGCTACTCCGGCCTCCGTGCACTTCTGGCAGAAATCGTTTGTGCACAGTCCACCCTGGATCCACGGCACTCTAACCTGCATTGCACGACCTCCTAAGTTGTTCTCCGGCGACGTGGGACTCCTTTGTGCGACTTTGGGTGAGCACCGTTTCACGCATCCTCGTAGTGCCTGTTTCTGGCACTTCGACGGGTGCTGCCTGCTGCTGAGAGGGCCCCTTGTCTTGCTCGATGCCCCCTCTGTCCCCTGACGCAATTGGCGACATCCTGGTCCTTCCTGGGCTACAGCAGCATCCATAAACCCTTACCGCACGATTTGCAGCTAGCAAGGCTTGTTGGCGGTGTTTTGGCGGGAAAACACTTCTGCACGACTCTCCACGGCGTGAGGGATCCGTCCTCCAAAGGGGAAGTCTCTAGCTCTTGTCGTTCCTGCAGAAACCTAAGCTTCTACTGTCCAGTAGCAGCTTCTTTGCACCCACAGCTGGCATTTCCGGGGCATCTGCCCATCTCCGACTTGCTTGTGACTTTTGGACTTGGTTCCCTTGTTCCACAGGTACCCACGACTGGAAATCCATTGTTGTTGCATTGCTGATTTGTATCTTTCCTGCAGAATTCCCCTATCACGACTTCTATGTCCTTTGGGGAACTTTAGTGCACTTTGCACTCACTTTTCAGGGTCTTGGGGTGGGCTATTTTTCTAACCCTTACTATTTTCTAATAGTCCCAGCGACCCTCTACAAGGTCACATAGGTTTCTGGTCCATTCGTGGTTCGCATTCCACTTTTGGAGTATATGGTTTGTGTTGCCCCTATCCCTATGTGTCTCCATTGCATCCTATTGTAACTATACATTGTTTGCACTGTTTTCTAATACTATTACTGCATATTTTGGTATTGTGTACATATATCTTGTGTATATTTGCTATCCTCATACTGAGGGTACTCACTGAGATACTTTTGGCATATTGTCATAAAAATAAAGCACCTTTATTTTTAGTATATCTATGTATTGTGTTTTCTTATGATATTGTGCATATGACACTAGTGGTACTGTAGGAGCTTCACTCGTCTCCTAGTTCAGCCTAAGCTGCTCTGCTAAGCTACCATTATGTATCAGCCTATGCTGCTAGACACCCTATACACTAATAAGGGATAACTGGGCCTGGTGCAAGGTGCAAGTACCCCTAGGTACTCACTACAAGCCAGTCCAGCCTCCGACATAGAGGAAATTAGTGTTTTCTTGTTTCTCTTGAACGACACAACCACTGAAGGATCTCTAAAGAAATGAGGACAGAATTGGAAAGATGGACCTGGTATCGCTTCGCCATCCACTGTTTTGCCCCTAACTCCTGAAAATCTACACAGACTGGTGGGAGGCATCCAATCTTTTACTCGATTTGAAGATGATGTGGGTGACTATGGTAGGATAAGTGAATATGGCGTGGCCAACCTTAGATGCCGGCAGACATGAGCTTGTGAAGCTTTGCATTCCAGGCCCTCCTAGAGGCAGTGATCTGGTGCCCACAGAACCAAGTAAACATGACAGGGAGGCGCCAAGGCATCAGTAGGGCCCCCTGATCTATTGGGGGCCAGACCAGGCCCGGGGTGCCTGTATTTCGAGGGCTGTGGGCCTTGTGTGGTGGCCATCAACCAGAAGGAGGTGTTGAGGACTCTCCACCCTGGCGGCAGTGCGAAAGACAGAGGATGAGATCCTGGTCTGGGGAGGAACCCACCCTTGCCGGTGGGCACGGTTCGCTTGCCGGACCAGCATGCACACCTGAAACAAAATGGTAGCAGCACACAAGTGAAAGAGGGCGGATCAAACAGCATCCAAGAGGACTGTGGTGTGGGTCAGGTATGGTGGGTGACTCAATAGGAGGCTCAACACAGCTCACACAATAAAGAGACCACCTGCTGCAAATGATGCATTAGTGAACTGATTGACCTGGTAGCCCTGAAGGAAGGGGGGAGACCTGAGGTTCTGGAGGTGGGACCTCCCCTAATGAGAACAAGCCTAAGGACTGGCCTCCGGAGGGGTTAAAATTTGCAAGGGGGAGAACCTCACCTGCTGCAATTAAACCAAGCTAAGACTGGAAGACTGGGGGGCCTGGTACATGGAACTGGGGCCTTAATATATCCTCAGATGGGCTGCCACATGACAGGTGGAGAACCTGTGTCTCATCTGGTTCCCCAGCCTGCGATTGGGTTACCGACATGCGGTTCTGATGCCTGGGTAAATGGAAGGCAGGGTGAGGCCTTTCCGGACTTGCCCTGAGGTTCTGAAGTGGAACTACTGTGACCCAAGACCAGCTGCTGGCGCAGTTGCTGGCATTCTGAGAAATAAGATGCCAGGCTGACGATTCCGACAATTGGACGGGCACTGCCACTTCACTGTGGACCCCACACTCGCCTGACACACTAAGATCTGAGGTGACCTGGGGGAGCTAGTGCCGGTTGGGGGTGCAACTTGCACCTTAGGGAGGTTCCATTGGCCCTGTTGCCCAGGCAGGCCCCCCCATGTGCTTAGGAGTTGGCGTGGCTTGCAGGGGAAGGGGCCAGGATGGTGGATCGCCGGACCCCTCAGGGGTACCTTCGGACACTGGCGCAAGGTGGTCCCTGTGTTCTTCACCCTGATACACTCAATTCTGGAGTGTGCTACATTCCAACCCCATAAACACATTGGTGCACAACAAACACCCATGACCGGACCCTTTGGTGACTGATCAGAACAGCCAAATAAGTCAAACGTAGCCAGCTCATCTTGTGCCAGCCAAAGGGCTGAAAGCCCACACAGTGGCCATAGTAGCGGCTATAAGAGATACCAAGTTGGCATTGGAAGGGAAGATAGCTGCAGAGGTTGTTGACTTCAGCCTACTGAGAGCGGATCATCATAACTTGGCTGACAGGGTGAAAGAAACAGAGAAGGAGGTGTAACAGGTTCATCTCATGGTCAAGGACCACAGTAATTAACTGCTACAGCTGCAACACAAAGGAGGATGGAGGATATGAAGGGCCGCTCCCTCTGCAATAATCTATGGATAGTGGGCCTTCCAGGACTCAGCGAGGGGCACAGTATGGAGCTCTACATGGAACAATGGCTTCTACAGGAAGTCATGGGTGGCAAGACATTCAAATTCTTCACTGTTGAACGAGCCCACAAGGTACCGGGGGCCAGCCCAGGCCGGGAGTACCCCCCAGGTCAGTGGTTGTCTGCTGTTTGAATTACCGTGACAAGGACGATATCCTTCGGTGCCCCCACGTACATGGCCCTTGGTAGGTCGCTGGGGAACTGGTGAATATTTACCCCGACTACACCCAGGTAGTCCATCACCGAAGAGAAACTTTGGTGGCAGTAAAACAACAATTGGAAACCCATGGCTTAAAGTATGCAATCCTTTTCCCTGATAAACTCGGGTAGTGGATCCGGAACGCTCTTTTTTTTCACCATAACAAGGGAGGCCTGGAAATGGCTGTAAAGCAAGGCCTGTGCTTGCCTGCCGGAACGGGATCACCCAGGAGAAATGGGTAGAGGTCAGACCAAAAAGAAAGCCCCGCTGTTGCCTGAAAGCAACCCTATTGAAAGCGAAAGCGGAGACAGAACAGGCAAAAGTAGTGACTGAGTTGCAATGTACATGCTCTATACCAACAAATACTAGAAAGACGGAACTGGCACAATCTTCTGAAGATCATGATGATTTCTCTACCAAGTCCCAGCCCAACGGGAAGCATGAGAAAGGACCAGTGGTGACCCCAATGGCTGTGGGCTCACTCAGGCGAAGGTGCGGCCTCAGCAAGATCTTGGGGTAAAGTTTAAGCAATTTGATAGAATTTACCAGTCAGTATCTGATAGGCCTCATGTTGTCACTGATGAACGCACCACAATGGCCATGCCCTCACATGCTAATAGGGTAATTTTAATCCTAATTTATGCATACAGTTTTTAGTATGATTTACATTTTGTTTGTTCAGTTGGGGGGACAGACATCTCAGGCATTGGGGTGGTAGATAGCTCTGAGCCCACAGCATGAGGTGATTGGAAGGGGGGAGTTGGAGGTAAGGGATTTCATCCATCGAGTACATGAACAAGACAACAGGAGCCCGAAGGGGCAGGGATGGAGGGATGCAGCAGGGTTTTTATGACCTAATGAGGGTTGAGAACACTTGGGACGAACTTTAACCCTGAAAATTCTCTCCTGGAATGTTAACAGCCTGGTGGACAAGCTAAAGCTGGGGGTGGTGTGGAAATATCTGCTTACAGAGGACACATATTTTGTCCTATTTCTGGAAACTCATCTACAGGGTAATAATTGTAGATTCCTGGGGAGAAGCAGATACAAACTACTGAAACATGCAAGTTTCACAAAGGGATTGGGGGTGGGACTTCTGATTCGACACACCCTACCATTAGAGGATCTCTGCACCTGGGTGGATGACAACGGCTGTCAGGCAGCGATTCATGGCTGATGTTATGGGGAAGATGTGGTTACAGGGTCGTGGTACTTCCCCCTGGGTCTGTGATCCAGTGGGCTGCAAAGTATGGAGGCATGACTGAAACATTCCCAAGATGCCTTGACGATTACTGGTGGAGGACCTCAACCAGATGCTGCAGGGGGCATTGATAGGGTGATATAATCAGGGGACCGAGTATGGTCTGACACTAGACTGGCTACATTTGCAGAAGCCATGGGTCTAACTGACCTGTGGAGGGCGAGGAACCCTGGCACACATCAGTACTCACATGCCGTACCAACACACGGGGCCATGTCCGGACTGGAATATTTTCTGGTGCCCACAAATTAGTTTGGCAGATACTGTGATACAACCTTTTTTCCCCAGGGTATTTCAGACCATTTGCCACTGCTTACTGTGTTCTATATGGGCAAACCAGGCCAGACAACCCAATAGAAACCTGATGCTTGCAAAACAAAAATGAGGGTGGCTACTGTCAATTATTTTGTTGAGAATGAGGGCTCAGTCCAGTTGACAATTGACTTATGGGAAGCTTATAAAACGGCCTTGCGGGGGCAACTGGTTGCACAATGGATGGCCCTTAAAAGGGCTAGAGAACAGGTGTTTCGGACGCTTGAGGAGGAACTAATGCAGCTTGAGGTGAAAAACATAGCTGCCCCTACTAGAGAACGAGCCATAGGATGGAGAAGATAAGGCAGGAATATACATCCTTGGGGAGGCAGAAAGGGTGAGCACAATTTTCAGCCACCCAGGGTAGGATCTATAAAGTGGGAAACAAAGCAGGCAAGCTTCTAGCATGGCGAGCCAAAAAAAGAGAAGGGACAATGATGTGTTAGAGAGATCCAATCTGCAGACTCACAGCTAAGAGGACACCCCAGGCCATCGCAGGAGAGTTTGTGCACAACCTGGAACAGCTGTATCAAAGTCGGGCCACCGCTGGCCAGGCGGACGTAGAGACCTTTGTGGGGGAGCTTTCGACACCTCACCTGGATCTGAACCAAGTTGGGACATTGGAGGGTGAGATCCGGAGGGAGTAGCGACCATGGCCATCTCACAGTTGAATAATGGGAAAACCCTGGGCCCTAATGGTTTCCCAGTGGAATTTTCACAAATGCATGACATCAAAAGTCATGAAACCTATGCTTGGCATGTTTTATGTGGCAAGGGAAGTGGGTCTTCTACCACAGACCTCCTGGAAGCCACAATTGTCCTAATTCATGAAGAGGAAAAGGAGGTTGATGATTGCACCTCTTATAGGCTGGTCTCCCTGATCAAAACTGAAACGAAGATTCTAGCCAATGTTTTAGCAAACTGCCTGACACAAGTGCTTACCTCACTGATTAATCCGGCTTCATGCCCTATAGAGCCAAGAGGCACAATTTGAGGAAGATGACAGGAAGCCTGGTGTGCAGTGGATGATTGCAGGAACAGGGGATCCTACTGGACTTAGACGCTGAGAAGGCGTTTGACTCCTTGGAGTGGCCTTACAAGATGGCAGCTCTGTGGAAGATGGGCTTTGGCCCATACTACTTATCCTGGATTAGCCTACTCTATAGGGAACCAGTAGTGAGAGTCCGGACCAATGGAGCACTAACATCTCGTTTCACGCTCTCCTAAGTTACCAGGCAGTGTTGCCCACTCTCACCCTTGCTTTTTGCCATCGCTCTCGAACCCTTGGCATCTTGGATTAGCGTAGATATACAAATCAGGGGCCTTCGATTGGACCTGGGCTGGGATGATGTTGTTTCACTATATGCTGACAACATGCTCCTCTACCTTGTGGATCCCCCATACTCCACGCAGAGAATTTTAGATATACTGACAGTATTTGGGTCCTCTGCGGAGATTTGCAATAATTGGCATGCCATTGTTCTTCCCTGTGGGGGTAGATACTCCACCAGCAGTGGGAGACACTGAGCCATTTTGATGGGTGACCCAGGGGTTCTGATATCTCTGGCTATCTTTGTCACACCCAACCAAGATTTATACCTGCAAACAGTGGTGGCTGGTGACATTTGAAAGTGTTGGGGCATAAAAGTTGTGTATGACTTTTATGTAGCGAATGAAGAAAGAAAGCTTAATGGACAAACGTGGACTTGTGTCCAAGATTAATCCTTCTCCCAAGAAAAATTGAAAAAAGATGAACAAATGGTGCATTTGAAAGCAAATGAAATTAGTGAGAAAGCAAGGTTTATAAATAAGTGGGAACGTATAGTCTGGAAATACTAAACACATAAAAAAATGCCCCATATCTTATTGCATTAATACGTTCAACAGTTACTTTAATGTGCAAATTGTAAAGCGCGACAACGTCAGGCCTTTTGAAGTGTGTGCTTGCCCAGTGTCTTGCACTGCATGCTGCATCAACTTTGGAAGAAAATGCTCTAACCAGGCATCAGGAAGCACCCACAGCTGCTGGCTGCAACCGATCATACAGAAATATGTGCAGACAGACCTTTAAGTGGGATGACAAAAGTGGGAGACCTCTAAAAGAGAACATGTAAAATAAATGTATGTGATTCCCATAGTGTGCCAACCAGCCTGTATTTTGGTTTCTCTCTGAGATGTTATTGCATTCAGAAATATAACACAACAACAACTGACATACACTTAAAACCTGTCTTACTATTGGCTTTGTCAATGGTTGTTAGAACATTGGAAATGTTTCAATTCTGAAATTGTGAAACTGTGAATTAAATATTATTGAGGGCTATGGAAGAAGTATGGTTGTCAGTTATGTGTGCTTTACATTAGATATGTATGCCCTTTTTCTCTTCACAGCTCATCCATCTGCACATTTTTAGCCTCCTCTCTTTCCTCTTCAGCACCCTCTTTTCACTCTCCCCTGAATGTACTCCCTTGCATCTCCTTTACCACCCCAAACAAACACTTCACTCATTCACATTTAAGTACTTTCTTTCATTTTGCTTTTGCCTTCTAAATATTTTGACCTCTACACACCCCTTCACACACATTTACACTGAATTGCATTTGAAACTGGAATACATGACCATTGTTCTGTGTGCTCTGCAGAGAGACCAACCCACGGTTGGGCACTTTGCTTTGCCTTCAGCCTCATCACCAGCACTCTCAATCAAAGTCTCTCATAAACACCTGGTATGCACTATGCAAGAGTAATACAATGCACAGAAACACAGCATGATGAAACAGCTAACTCTCATGGGCAATGCAACATTAAGTAAAAGGAGCAATAAGATTAACTAAATGGCTTACACACATTGCACACATTTTAACAGTCATTGGCCCGTATTTATACTTTTTGACGCTAAACTGCGCTAACGCAGTTTAGCGTCAAAAAGTTTAGCGCCGGCTAACGCCATTCTGAAGCGCCATGCGGGCGCCGTATTTATTGAATGGCGTTAGCCGGCGCTAGCAGACCGGCGCTTCCTGGTGTGCGTGGAAAAAAACCACGTACACCAGGCAGTGCCGGCGTTGGGAAAAATGGCGTTAGGGCGTCTTAAAATGGGGCAAGTCAGGTAGAGGCAAAAAAATCGCCTCCACCCGATTTGCGCCATTTTTAACGACGCCCAGACGCCATTTACATGACTCGTGTCTTAGTAAAGACAGGAGTCATGCCCCCTTGCCCAATGGCCATGCCCAGGGGACTTATGTCCCCTGGGCATGGTCATTGGGCATTGTGGCATGTAGGGGGGCACAAATCAGGCCCCCCTATGCCCAAAAAATAAAAAAATAAAAAAAAAATTATACTTACCTGAACTTACCTGAATGTCCCTGGGATGGGTCCCTCCATCCTTGGGTGTCCTCCTGGGGTGGGCAAGGGTGGCAGGGGGGGTCCCTGGGGGCATGGGAGGGCAGCTGTGGGCTCATTTTGAGCCCACAGGTCCTTTAACGCCTGCCCTGACCCAGGCGCTAAAACCCGGCGCAAATGCGGGGTTTTTTGCCCCGCCCACTCCCGGGCGTGATTTTTGCCCGGGAGTATAAATACGACGCATTTGCGTCGCAGTAATTTTTTTAGGCGGAAACGCCTACCTTGCATCTCATTAACGCAAGGAATGCGTTCACGCAAAAAAATGACGCTCTTTCCTCATACTTTGGCGCTAGACGCGTCTAACGCCAAAGTATAAATATGGCGTTAGTTTTGCGCCGAATTTGCGTCGAAAAAAACGACGCAAATTCGGCGCAAACGGAGTATAAATATGCCCCATTGTTCGCAAATCAATCCATGTTTGTGGTATTAATGTTAAAGGCATGAAGATAAGGCCAGTTTTAAAGCCATACAGCAGATAACTCTGCCTTTACTGTAAGCACCTATTTCTCCCCTTGTGCTTGACTCGGACATTTGGATCCATTTCGCAAGGGAGCAATAACTCCGCGCGTCTTTTTGTAACAGTTTCAGAAGGAACAAATACAGCAGCACCACTTCTAGAGGACCCAGCGATCTGCAGCCAGGGCCTGGGGTCTCACATGGGGGAGGTTAGCGTGACAAGGGGTCTTAGTACAATAAAAATAACATAAGATTAGCATTATAACACTTACTGTTACTGAAGACAAGGCACTAAATGACACATGTTTGCATCCATTCCTACTGCCTGACGAATGAGGGAAGTGTTGGATCTATGCCTGTTAATGGTAGATGGCTGCCCTCACGCAGGGATGAAGTCTGTGATGCCCAAAATCATGACGATAAAAGTGTCACTGTCCTATAGTGGATACTGCTATAGACCACAATGGAAATGAAAGGCTTTAGAGCAGTCAGCCTTGCATCGTGCATCACAGTGGAGAAAGTTGATTTACTGCTTGTCTTCTGTCTCGTGCTTCAAAGCGAGATAGGGCAGGCAGCCTGGGACAGTCAGCCCAGACTGAATGCATCGATTTGTTTAGAAATACAATCGTATCTCTAAACAAATCAATCTATTTAATATTTTTTATATGAATGTGTAGGAATATCAGAGGGGTGCAGCCCCTGAAGCCGAAAAGAGAAACCGCCCCTGCCTGCAAGAAAACCTGAAGAAGATCTTAAAGGCCTATCATGGTGATGTGGACAGATGGAGGAAGTTGCCACGTTCTCTCCTGGGTCGGACAGCCCTATATAAGATGATTTAGCTACCCAAGTTTTCATATGTACTACAAAACACCCCATACCCGATGCTGGACACTTTCTTTTGCAGAGTGGACAGTGCAACACCAGTGTTGCT
The DNA here is from genome assembly GCF_031143425.1 of Pleurodeles waltl. Lineage (NCBI taxonomy): Eukaryota > Metazoa > Chordata > Amphibia > Caudata > Salamandridae > Pleurodeles > Pleurodeles waltl. The sequence goes on from NC_090449.1 coordinate 605,658,032, forward strand.
CTGGGATGTGGGATTCCCAGAATAGTCTTTTCTGTACCGACTAGACGACGGACGGAGGGAGGTGTTGCTCTCCCAAACCTCTAACTCTACTACTGATCCTCACAACATCTGACTGTCAATGACTGGGCCTTTTTGTCACAGCAGGAGCCCCCACTGTGTGTGAATCGCTCCGCTATGACCCCGGAGAGATACCAGCATCACATATGCAAAGGAAGGGGGCTCCCTCCATTTCCAACCCCATCACAGATGGTAATTACCATTTGGAAGTGGGCGATATGAACACTAGGATGGAGGGGCAGGGTGACGTTGCGGACTGCACTCTGGGACTCATACCTATTACATGGCCTAAGAGACATAGAGGGCTATTGGAATTGAGATCTCGTAGGTATTTCCCAACTGGGGCATGGCTGGAGAGAGGGAGCAATAGTTCCTTTTAATGAAATACAAGCTGACTACGAACACTCAGAGAGCCAATTCATCTGGGGCCAACAGCTAAGGGTTCTACTTTATGAGTGTGATGCATTGCCGGGTGGGATTGAGGAAGAGTCCCCATCAGAATGTAGGGTGCTTTGTTCCCCTCTGACAAGTCACGCAGTGTCCAGTATATACTGCACATTGTTAAATAATAGACTTCCCTCGCTGGACCCCTTGAGGGAAAAATGGGAAAAGGATTTGGGCAGAAAAGAGGACAACAATTGGAGTCAAGCATGTCGGTACCCTAAAGACACAGCGATCCGGGCGGGTTTCTTACTGATCCAACTGAAAATCTTACACAGGACATATTATACCCAGACCCGCTTGTTTTGTATGGGTCGTGCACCGGATGATCATTATCTCACAGGATGCCATAAGAGAGGCACTCCAGTTCCCATCATATGGCACTGCCTGAAATTGGGGCCCTACTGTAGTAAAAAGTAGTACTAAAGTTTACTGTTCGGTTAAGAAAAATCATTACAAAAATAACACCAAATTAAAATTGCACTTTGCCAATGAAACATTCACTGTGAGCAAATTTAAGATAGAAATCATTAGATTATGCTAATTAAAAACATAACAAATTAATCAATTGTATAAAACTAATAACGTAGAAGCATAATTATACTAATTAGGATTAGAAACAGAAACTTCATATAATCACAATGATTAAAAGAATATACACCTTAATGCTGGAGAGGTTGCACTTAGGGACTTACTGCAAACAGGTGAGTGATAGAATATCAGAGACTCTAGGTAATGAGGTGAAGCTTACGCCCCAATTGGTCACTGGGCATCAGGAGTGAACAAAGCCTGGACCACTATTCCCTCTTATTCTGAAACACTGGGGGTGCCCACTCCACCCACGCTGTGGAAATGGAAGAAGTGTTTGAACTGGTGCATGGGGATGGAAAAATTAGTGTACTAAGCAGGAGGCTGCCCATGTAAATTCGAAAAAAAAATGGGGGCCCTGGGGAACAGGGTTGGAGGAGTCTGATTAGTGAAGGAGGAAGGAGCCTGTCCAAAGAGGAGACAGATTATGTACCCCCCCGTGGGTTGAAGGAGGAAGAGTCCTTGAAAACTATGGTTATCACCCTGGGAGCAACAGTGTCTGACCTTCAAATTTCCGGCCCTGACTGGACACACAAGATGGGAATTATAGTAATAAATGCATATTTTGTCTACATATCCTCAAATGGTAAGGGGAGAGATTTTGTTCTTTGGATCTTTTAAAAAAAACAAATAAAAAGATTACAAAAAAGCAAAGAGATTAAGCTGGTGGGTTTAACCTAATAGGTCTTTCATAAACTATATGTAAGTGGATTTGTTGCTGGTTGTAGTTGGATAGCAGGGCCTTCATACAGATGTTTGGAGCCCTTCAAGTCAGCGCTAAGTGACTTATTTCACTTTAGGCCATTGGGGTATATTAACAGCAGGTTCGATTTTGGATCTATCCTCCCTCCAACTGTCCCTATCATGGGGCTCCCACTCCACACAACGCACTCACGTTGCATTACACCATTCACTCTCAGCGTTCCAAACAACAGCTCAGACATAGAGAGAATGGGGACACACAGGATACTACACGTTTGATTTTCTGTGTCAAAGGAGAGTAAATATATCCAGAAAGAGATGTTACTGGGACACATTCTCCAACAGGCCATTTGTATCAAATTCATTCAGTAGATTGCCTTCTTTGAAGTGTAGTTTGCTGCAAACTCGTCCGTGCTTATGTTTTTGAAGTGCCGGATCATGATTTTTTGTGAAAAGTTATGATGGGGTGTGATTGAACAGTTTTTAAAGTTTAATACTGATGATTGGCATGATTGGCACATTGGGCCAAGCACTGACTAAGGGAAGACCAAGGCTTGAATGTTTTCAGTAATTTCTTAGGTGGCTTTGAGTGTGGTCTGTCGATCCATCAGTTGAAGTTATCTATGATAATGATTTTCATGGCTATTATACAGTGGTTGAGTGTATGTTCAAGGGATTCCTCCAAGAACGAGCAGCTGCGACCTGGACGACGAAGGGTTTCTGTGATAGCGAAAGAGCTCTTGAGGTTGAATGTGCACCTGATGAGTACTCATTCAAAAGAGGACTACTGGTTGTGTTGGTGTTCAATGAAGGTGAGTTCTGCATTGTTGTAGATAAAGGCTACCTTCTTCCTTCGTTTTCCTTTTCCATACCCTTGAAGTATATTAAAACATATCTGGGGGAGATCCGGGAAGCAGGTAAATGCCCTGTCACCACACCTGGTTTCCATTACCATTAGGGGAGAGTTACCTTCCGTCGGTAGTTCATATGTTTCTTGTGCATGCTCATGGACAGGCGAGTTATTAATGAGATGTTGTAGCGATACAAAAACAACAATCATCCACCATTGATATACGCAGGTTCTTATTACCTTACAGTTTTTTAAAAACTGATCCTCAGGAACTACATTTCCTTCTTGTGTATATATTTGTATATTTGTTATTCATATAGGGTAAACCTAGCCAAAAGGCAATGATGAACTGCGAAGTGCCAAAGGCAATGATACAGGCAACAAGTGATTGGTGAATGTAATATGTATTCTTCTATGTTACTTTATTATTAATTGCAAGTCTTTTTTCAGTTGCTGTATGCATACTTAGAATTTGGAATGCTGTTTTGTCATTATCTGAACCCAGGGCTGAGAGTTCTCTTGGAGGCAGGCAGTTGATGGCTGTACTCCCTGCCGTCAAGAGCTGTCTCTGTCATGGGTCTTCGATATTCAATAAACATGTTCTCCTTTTTCACTGAACGCTCCTGTCTCAACTGGTGTGTGTTTCTACCCCACACTACACTTTGGTACCGGGAGTAGGGTAGAAAGGAGGATCATTAGGGGAATTTGCCCGACCCACTGGCTCCCGCTATGCCTATTCTACTTCAACAATCAGCAAATAATCTGCAATCAAAAGTATCTGATCTGGACTTTACGTAAGGTTGGATGGTAGGAAAACGCACAATTTTATTTCAGGTTTATTACTTGCAAGCGCCGATGATCGTCACCTTGTTGCGAGCACCCTGCGCGCATTGCTGTGGTGTATGACTTTCATCGTATGGGAGCCCACGTGGCTTTTCCTTCAGCTACGCTGTGTCTTCTCCACTGCGCATCCATTGTGCGCTCATTCCAACTCAGCTGAGCTATGTATATCTTTACCGTTTCGTTCTCTACTCGCTCAGCTCGTCAGCAGTGCCACAACCTCGTCTGCTCTACTGAGGATCATGGAAGATACTGCGTCATGAAGTCACACGGTCTGCAGCCCATTTTTGATTGGGAGATTTCTATTTTACTTCATAGAAAACCAGCGTTTCCATCTGTTCTGACTTCCTTTACTATCTATACCAAGAAATACTTAGGGGCATATTTATAATGCCGTTGCATCACCTTGCGCCACAATAACGCCATTATTTTTTCCGTTAATGTGGCCCAAAGAGGCCAAAATCCCCGCGCCGTATTACCACTCTGTAACCCTTTTCGCTACAATATGCGTGCACCAGGCCTAATGTATGCAAAGGGGGCGTTCCCCCGTTAGGGGAGCCGAAAAAATGGTGCAAGGAAATCTATGAAATTTCCTTGCGCCTTTTTCATGGCAATTTTATCGCCTGCTCAAAGGTGGCTTCCATTCTTTAGAATGAGCCCCTATGTACTCTGCAGAAGTAGCACCAACATTTTGGCGCTACTCCTGCAGAGTACATCAATAGCGTTATGAAAAATTACGCTATTGCCCCCTACCCTGCACCATGATGTGCCGTATTTTAAATATGGCGCACACATGGTGGCGGTAGGGGGGTGCTAAGAGGCACAGGGAAAGTGGCGCTGCACTTTCCATAAATCTGCCCCTTATTTCCTCTCTACAAGGTTTCACTTGGACAACAATTAGTTAATTTCTTTAAGGAAACAAAGAGAAAATCAAATAATATTTTGAGTGCTCAGTTTATATTTTTCTGCACTTACATACCTACTTTGCAGCTCTTTTCCGTTTTTAACTAGATTAATACCCTCAATATATACCTCACTACTTAAAACTGTATTCCTATTGTGTCTTCTCCTCACAGATTTATCTATACATGGCTACCAGCACGAATAGGATTCTGCCTCCACCTTTCTTACAAAAAGATAGTAAACCAGAAATTAAGTGGAAACACTGAAAGCGTATCTTTGAAATCTATCTGGTGACTATAGATGCACAGGATTATAGTCCACCCAGGAAATTTGCATTATTACTTAGCCATTTAGGTGTCGCTGGGCAAATAATGTTTGAAAGCCTAACTGTGATACCTACATCCACAGGTGATGGAGTTTGAAATATATATATTGAGGCAAAAGAGAGACTTGCTAAACAATTTGATGATGAAGATAGTGTACTTCTTGAACGCCACAGTTTCTTCAAGCGGAAACAAAATAGTGATGAGTCTGTGGAAGAGTTAATTTCAGCTTTACAAATTTTGGCTTCTAAAAGTGAATTTCAGAATTTCGTATATACATATGTAAGGGATCAGTTATTTTTTGTTATTCAAAGAAAATGCAAGAAAGATTACATTCTTGCAGAAACCCTAGCGTGCAGGAAGTCATTGACAGTGCTAAAAGCATTGGGAGTCTATCATGTCAACACAAGCTTTGGCCTCTCAAGAAGGTCTCTCACCTGTTGAGTCTATTTCTGATAATACTTATATTTCTGCCGTGAGTATTAGAAATTCTATAGACAAAAGAAAACAAGCCTTTTGTTTTTGTTGCAGTTCTAAGACTCACTTTGGAAACAGTACTTCTTGCCCAGCTTTGGGAAAATTGTTTAAAATGCAAGACAATTGGGCATTTTCAAGGGGTTTGTAGAACACAGAGACTTAGTTATAATTCTATTTCTATCAACAATGTTGAAGTTCTGGAGGCTATTGGAAATCCAAATCTTTCACAACAAATGTTACAAGATTGTACCATAACATTTTCCAATGTACTTCTTTCCATTGCTGATGGTCACCATGTCATTCACATTAGAGCTCCTATTTGTCAAGCCTTCATTGGTGGAAAATAACTCAATGTTATGGCTGATTCAGGTGCTCCTATGACAGTCAGCTGATAAAACCTTCTTTTTTACTCTGGCCAGCTTCCATGAAACTTGAATCACTTGGCATTATTCCGAAAACATTTGGAGACCAAGATATCACACTCCTTGGTTATTTCAATTCACTTGTGCAGTGCATGGGAAGAAGTGCATGGACAAACGTTTATGTAGCTGTCAATGGAAGGGGAATAATAGTTTGGAAAGATGTAGCTAAATTAGGAATTATTTTGAAACCAGGTCATGATAATCCTATTGTTCTAGGTGAAATACCTAAATTATCTATTGAAAATTATTCAAATGTTCTTTCTAACATGCGTGCAGAATTTCCCATGGTTTCCAGAAATGAAGTGGGCACAGTTTTCCGTTTTTATCATGACATAAAACTTCAAAGGAATACTGTACCTATAATTCACAAATGCAGACCTGTACCTGTAAATGTTTGATACGAGGTCAGAATGTTACTTGACAAACTCACTAAGGAAGACAATATAGCTTCTATTGATTCATCTGAATGGGTCTCGTCCATTATTTTGGCAGAGAAGAAAACAGGTGATCTCAGGTTTTGTGTATATTTGCGCTCACTTAATAGCAATATACTTGTTTATTGCCATCCTGTAACTCATATTCAAGAGATGGTGGCCAACATAGGGGAGGCAATTTTTTTTCCACAATTGACCTTCACTCTGTATATAATCAGATACCCTTTACACCTCACAGTCAAGATCTCACTGCTTTCATTACACCATTTGGAGCATATAAATATTTAAGACTTCCTTTTGGTCTTGGCTCCGCAGCAAGCATTTTCCAAAAGACCATGGATATTCTATTTAGAGGTATTAAGAATGTACAAGCTTTTCAAGATGACATTCCCATTTTCACCAAGACCAAACAAGAACATATAAACACTCTTGATAGAGTACTTAGTATTCTACAGGACAGAGGTATGACTATTAAGCCAGACAAATGCAAATTCTTAGTCCAACAAGCTGATTACCTCGGTCATTCTGATTCTGCTGAAGGTATTAGACCGCAATTTTGTAACCTAGAAGCTACTGTCAAGGCTCTTGCACCCAAAGATAAGGATAGTCTTTGATTGTTTTTGGGACTTTGTGAATACTATGACCGTTTGTACCTGGGTATGCTTTGTTAGCCCAAACTTTGAGATCCCTCCTCAAGAAAGGAGTCAAGTTTGAGTTGAACGTGAGCTTGAAATAACCTTCTCTGAGCTACAAAACATAGCAGTTAATGCACCTGCTCTCAGTCCATATTTTTCTGGTGAGAAATGCTTCCTTACAGTAGATGCTATTTTAATTGGCGTCAGAGCAGTTTTTAGTCAGGTTGTCATAGACAAAGAAATAACCATTAGCTTTTGCTTCTAGAACTTTGCCAGATGCTGAGTTTAAATACAGTATGACTGAGAGGGAAGGCTTAGTCTGTGTTTGGGCTATTCAAAAATTCAAAACCTACCTCTACCCTACCTGGGGTACTTATTTTGATTTATATACCGATCACAAGCCCTTAGTCCATCTCTTAAGTGGTGCTGGATTAGGTAAAGAGTCTTCTCTGCTTGTATGACTACTTTCAAAACTCCAAGAATACAATTTTTCCATGAAGTATGTTCAAGTTGTGAAAAATTTCACAGCAGACTGTTTTTGTCGGCTGCCATTATGTAATGTCTGTGATGAATTCGAACGTGATTCAGAATGTGTTGTAGCTGCTATGGATATTGTCTCTATCACTAAAGGTTCCATTTCAGAGTCTGTGTAGATTGATGCCACTGCTCAAGATGCCACTCTCAGAAAGTTTTCTGAACAGGTTGGCCACCTCTTCGAAATCTACCTCCGTACTTGAAATCATTTGACAAAATAGCTTCTGAGCTTTCATGTAAAAACAATATTTGGCTTAGGAATAGTCATTTTGTTCCTCCCATTTCTTTAAGAGAACGCTTAATTGTTTTTGGCTCATGAAGGACATTTGGGCGTAACTGCCACTTGCAATAAACTCAAACAACATTTCTGGTGGCCTTCCATGAAGGTTCAAGTTACAAAGTTACAAACTATATTAGTCATTCTCCTCAGTGGCTAGTAAACACTGGAAAACTAGTGCGAAACTTCTTCAACCTGTTCCATTACCACAAAGTCCATGGCAAAAGGTGTCCCTGGACTTTTCGTGCCAATTTCCATGTTTGCCAGCTTGTAACAGATTCTTAATAGTCTTAATAGACTATTTTTCCTAAATGGATTTATTTATCTTTCATAGAAACCATGTCCACACAAGTTGTACTAAATTTTCTAGAGTATATCTTTAATTTAGAAGATGCACCTAATGAAATTGTCACTGACAACAACACTCATTTTGTTTCTATGAAATGAAGAAACTTTTAGCCAATTATGATATCAAACATTTACAAGTTGCCTTGTATAGTCCATCGGCCAATGGCCTAATAGAAAGAGCTAACCGTTTTTTGAAAGAAGGTATTCAAAACATCCTTGGTCACTCATCTTGTTGTGAAACTTTATCTCAAAGATAAAATGAATGCTTACCATTCTACACCAAACTCGACTACAGGAATTTCTCCCTTTGATTTATTTAGAGGGAGGAAATGTAGGTCAAATATAGTTCCTGTGTGGTTGAGCAACTCAGTAAGCATTTCTCATGACAAGAACAATAATTTAGATGTATCCAACCTTGAAAGAAAAGTAAGAGATAAACAAGATAAACAGAAAAACAAGATAAACAGAAAAGGTATTTTGACTACATAAGAGAGGGTTTGTTGTAGGTAATTATGTTCTTAAGAAGAAACCAGGTAAGATTGCAAAAGGAGAATCACAATTTTCCACTTCTGCCATCATTGAGAACATTTCTAAGATTTCCATTCTTCTACAACGGAATGGTTGGTGGAATAAGAACAGGGTAGTTCCCATCAGTTACAAGCCAAAATACATGCTCACACTCTCTATAAATTTGAGTCTACATTTGGTGCAAATGAGGCTTTAGACATCACTGGTGATAATATTTCTCCATCTTCGAATTACTTTCAGACAGTAGATTTCTCTGCCAGTCCATATGAGGAAACTTATGATTCAAGGTCAACCAGATCTTGTATTCAATGTGCCAATGAAAAATCTGATATTGAAAATTTTAAATGTGTTGCTGATAAAGATCTCACAAGTTCTGATGTTGCATCAAATGATAATAGTTCTATTTCTCCACAGAATTTAGTTACCAACAAGAGGATTGTTAGGCCACCAGTGAAACTTCTGTAACATCTGGATTATGAACTTAACTAATTTGTTTTTTTAAGGGACGAAAAACAATATAATATATTATTCTTCTACGTTACTTTATTATTCATTGTAAGTCTTTTCTCAGATGATGTATGCATACTTAGAATTTGGAATGCTGTTTTATCATTATCTGAACCGTACTTTCTGTCACCAAGAGCTCACTCCGCTGTGGGTCTTTAATATTCAATAAACTTGTTCTCCTTTTTCACTGAATGCTCCTGTCTCAACTGTTTCTACCCCACACTACAGCGAACTAGCTGGATTCTGGGAGCAGATGTGTAGTGTTACCAAATAGCGCTGAGGTGCATCATAAACTCTTTCCTAAATTAGAGCAGGATTGTAGCAGTCCTGATGGACACAAATGTTACTCCAGATCCTTGGTGTATAGATGAGAAAATCTTGTTGCCTTGTTAATACTTAAAGAACGTGCCACCTATTTATTTTCTAATACTTAGTTATCTATTTTTAATTACATCTTGACAAGACACATCGCTCCGGCTCTTGCACTTTCTAACCACCATATAAAGAGATATGTTTGTTGAAGATAATACTACTGCCTACCATTGTTTACCTCCCCTCTATGTTCTCTCTTTGTTGTCCCCACATGCACTGAATAATGACTATTGACACTAACAAAAAATATACTAATTTCAGCAAATTTTGGCTTAAGCCAAAATTTGAAAATCACCTAAGTATAACAAATTATTTTTGTGTTTTTACAAGAAGTAAACCTGAAGAGGATCTGAGTCAATACAACTCCTTCTACATCCCACCTGTCAGTGACAAGATGTTAGATCCTCAGATGTCAAGTTGCACCAGACTCTGTGTGAGCAAGGCCTTGTCATATACACAAACTAAATACTGTTGAGAAGATCCTTTTGTAGCACAAGTTGGATTATTTTCTACATCATTTTGTATGCATCTAGCACATGACGTTTTTTCTCTCAGTTCATAGGTCTAGTATACGTTAAAAGCAGCTCTGCAATGTTCAGTCTAATGGATAATATATGCAGTCCCCCACAGGTCGTTATCAAGCAAGCAGTATACGTTTTGGTGGGCATGGCCATGGTAAAGACAGTGCTTCAAAAGAGATTTTAGGGAGGGTATAGTGGTTACTCATGAGGATTTTTATTTCAAAATTAACAGTTTTATCAAATGTTAAAGGATGAGGTTACTTTAATTTAATGTTGTAATTATTATTATACCTTGCAAATATATACCCAAAATGGACAATATGGTTTATTTTAGAACACATTATTTTAAGAAAATTAGACAGCAGAGGACACCATTTTACAGATGTTTCCTTCTTTGAGTTTCTGGGAAATGTTAAGCAAATCATAGGTTTCAGAGGACTTCAAGACAGTACGATTGTGAAATGATGAAAAGATGTTAAATACAGGTCTAAGCAGAGACATCTTAAGGATTGTGGGGGCCCAGGGCCAAACATATTTTAGGGGCAGCTTTGAATTTATGATCAAATTTCAGCTTTTCCGTGCCCTCTTTGGCCAGGTCATAGACAATGCACAGGTACCCTTGTTCAAATTCTAAACTTGATCCCATCTAATATTCAAGGATAGTGAAGTGTGTTTTCAATATTGTAACATAGCAGCAGCTCAGTAATATTATTGCAAATATTCTGTGTGTCAGACTACCATTTCTCATATGTGAGAACCTGCTTTGATCTAAAAGAAACTTTTTTATTGATGTTGGATGGTGTTGAAAAATAAACAACATTTCTCTGCAAAATGTGTGCAATAGATTCCCACACATCACCCATATTATAAATGATTAAAGGAATATGGTATTTTAAGAAATGGATGTTTAAGGTCTCAAGGTCATCGGGGCAGGGCTGTGTGAAAAACAGAGCTGGCTTTATCAGGGGGGCCGGTAAGGCTGGTTCCCTGGGCCAGAGTCCACTTTGCCCATGCCTTAAAATATCTCTGGGTGAAAGGGGGACTTGGGCATTTCCGTCCCAAAAAATACAGGAAAAATGTATAGTATATTGTGCATGTGGGACACACACATTGGTCTAAACAGGGCCAAATGTATTTGTTACTTTATAGTGTACTTTAGTGGTGTTCTCTAGGTAAGGAATCTTGGCATGATGAATGAAGCACCTTCAATGACATTACATTTGCACACAGGGTTGGAAAAGAGAACAATTTGAGGTTTTTGGGTATTAGGCAGCTAATACATTGAAGTTCAAGAACCCATAATTTTATCACTAGAGCACTTTTCAACCGGGCTAATAATCTTTTGTGTCATAGGACCAACACATTTTATCTATGTTACCACACTGTCCTTCAACAATATATTCAATTCCCAGAGGTCTATCATACCTTTGTTACCAAGATAAACATTTTTTGCAGGTAATCTCTGCTTTCAAAAACAATGATAAAGACTATTTTCCACATGTAAAACTTGTAACAGCTTTTTTTTGCAAAACTTTAAGAATGGTTGTGTAACAACAGGCAGTAATATATGCTGAAAATGTGTGTGTTTGTGTGTGAGTGAAGGTGTCCACCCAGAATATTGTGGTAGGAATCTCGATGACACCAAATCTTGTGGACACAATATCGACACAATATCGAAGTATTAAATATCGAAAGGTTAGTAAGAATCCATTTTTTGCAGATAATCTCTGCTTTAAAAAACAATGATAAAGACTATTTTCCACATGTAAAACTTGTAACAGCTTTTTTGCAAATCTTTAAGAATTGTTGTGTAACAACAGGCAGTAATATATGCCTAAAATTTGTGTGTGTGAGTGAAGGTGTCCACCCAGAATATTGTGATAGGAATCTCGATGACACCAAATCTTGTGGACACAATATCGAAGTACTAAATATCGAAAGGTTAGTAAGAATACATTTTTTATACCTACCTCACATAATGTACCTCACTGGTGTATATCTTCAAGGGGTATATATGTGGAGTTTTATTCTTCCTCTATATACACTTGTCTTTCGATATTTTGTCCAACTATTTAGCCTATTACACCGGTGGTTCTTAACTTTTTGACCTCCGTGAGCCCCACTGAATCACTACTAGAACCACCACTTAACAGTTCCTGTACTTTGAAAATCAAAACAACCCACAGAAATGAAGAAACAAATGTACGTTAAATACACAAGTTATGACAATTGTTTATTTAATTCACAAACAAAATGCAAAAAGCGAAATTGTTATTTTAATCAGAAGTTTGAAGCATTTGAAATTCACTGGCCTAAAAAATAATAGAGTAGATCTGGTAAAAAAAAGTTTGCATCACACATACATCTAGTCTTTTGCGTGTAGTGGTCAAGCATACCAAGAGGTGTTATGTGGTGTTATTGATCTACTGGCCTTCATGAAGCCAAATTGCTTTTGAGGAATAGGAACATGATGTGTACCTAATATCTCTGTATCTGGGAGCTACTCTATGGGCCTGGTGATGATAAAGATGTATGATCTACTTAGATTTATTTATAAAAGGAACAGAGTGAATATTCTACAAGTGCAATCCTGTGAGGTGTGAATTGTAAACAATTACCATCTTCTTTTAAATTTAGTCCAGTGCATGCCAACCCTGGTGATATCTGATCTACCACAAAGGAACTCTTTGACAGTCATGTCATGTCATGTCATATTATATGCGTGTTGGGGGAACACAGATCCACAGTCTGGAGGAAAAACATGCCATAATTTTAGAACCCTAGATCTTCCTCTATCGCTTAATAGCTGATTTGAAACATCCATGCAACTTCTTGTGGAGTCAGCAATAAAAATAAAAAACAATATAGAAAAACTGCCCTGTTTGCCTTGTGGGTCCCAGCACCTCGCGCTTGCCTCATTTGACAGAATGTTAACATTTGCAGCCTTTCAGTGGTTCTTATCAAAGAAAATCAGCATTGCACAGTGGGCGTCGTAAGAGCTTGCTGGGAATTGTAGTCCTTGATGCCTAGGTCCCATGGGAATTGTAGTGAGTAAAAGAGCTGTCCATAAATGTTGTAACAATGTCAATAAAATGTAAATGGTGGTCGCAGATCTCCTGAGGGAGGACTTGAAGGCCTCCAGGGGTCCACGGACCAAAGGTTAAGAATATCTGAACTAAATCAATGTCTTTCATCAAGCATGTCACACTTTCCTTTGGCAGTACCAATACTTCCCAGCACAGTGTTAATATTGCAGTGAACAACTCCAACACTTTTTGAAGCAGGGTTGCATACATTTAGTGGACAGTACCTGCACTTCCTGGCAGAGATGTCATTGGACTGCGCCAATATCAACGCACGGTGGCTCAGTAGACTAATGTATCCAATGCTGGAATACCTTTTGACCCTGTGCCCACAGGTTTAAATTCCAAAAGTTCCACTCAGCCTTTTCTGCTCTTGAGTTCCATCAAATGAGTGCATTCGAGGTCAGTACAAATAAACATGTGCCAAGAGACCACTTCGTGTGTCCTGCACTCTTCTGACCTCTCATTTTGTTGCGCCACCTCAGCAAGGTTGCGTATTTCTATTAGCCTCCTGCCTAGGGCTCTGTGTTAAACTGACCAGAGAGCTGTCAACTGGCCCGTCATGAGGGTCACCTGCAGTCAACTGTTGCCTTTTAGCCAACACTTCGAATTCTGAGACCTCCCTTTTCTCCTCATTAGAAGTGGCGGCAAAAGTCAGGCTTTTTTAACTGGTTGAAATTAATTGCCATAGCGTAAGCAGTTGGCAGTGGTGGGTGAATAGCTCTGAAAAAAAGGGATTTCATAATTTCCTACAGAGCAACAGAAAGTATGCAACAATATAAAAAACATCAGTCCTCCTACTGTGCAGGATGGGCACTGAAGCTACCAAGAAAAATCCAAATCTCTTATCCTTCAGGGCTTGAACAGTTACTAGTGATTACATTTGGCAAGGCTACTTTTATCTATCTTATCAGTGCTGAAATACAGAGTACTACAAGCATATATGCATTGGTTGAGATAGGTTGTACAAGCAGGACCAGAGGAAAACAGATTTGTATACACTCAATGCTTGGTCCTTTTTTTTTATTTTAGTTTTCTGTTCAAAAGAAAAAAGATTGCTTTTGTAAAGTGCCACAATTAGTATTGATATTGGCATCCTGGGCTGTTTTAGAAATGCCATATTTAGATTATTCCATGACCGTATTTGTACTGCTGTACATGCCCACTTGTACATAGTCTCCTTGTGTCCACAACTCTGTCTTCATTGTGTAGTGTCCATGTTCGCATTCAGAGAACCAGTGTCAGCATCCCATTGTCACTGTGTGTGAGTTTTGGATTATCTGTGTCATTGTCCCTATGTCTACTTGTCCCTGTGCCTCAGTATTAGTGCCTTGATACCATTGTTCCATTGTCTCTGCATGTCAGTGCTTTGCCTCGGGCCCTGTGGTGTGTGTTCCATTGTCTGTACTGCTGGGTCAGCATTCTTGTGTCAGTGCCCTTGTCTCAATGTTTCTGTGGCAGTGGCCATCACCTTACACCACAAACCTTGTGTTCAGGTGTACAAAGTCAGTGTCCCAAGGTCAGTGCCCCATTCTGTATCCCCCTTAGAATTTTTCACATGTTAAGGTCCCCATATCAGTTCCAAGATTCAGTTAATCAGTGTTAGTGTCCTAATGTCAGTGCCACCATGCCATCGTGGGTGTGTGACTTCCTAAATTAGGCTTAGGTGACATCGACTACCCTCAGGAGATGACTTGAATCTTTTGACTCCAACAGGAGTAATAAGATAATCAAATCAAACAATAGGAACCATTAGCAATAACAACAACAATATGTGATTGGGAGTCAAACATTTTACACACCATGACCTATGTGGCCATGAATCACTACACCAATTATTAATAAAGCTTAAACATTTATTGCCATTAAATTAACAATGCTAAAGTCACATACATAATACGGAAAACCAAATGATAGCAATGTAGAAACAACACAGGCTGTCCAAAACATCTGAAGAATCTTATTCTGACAAGAACAATCACCATTAAGCACTCTAAAAGAATTATACAGAATGACAACATACTTTTTTGAGAAATAGCATAGATTTCATTAGTTGTGCAGTTGAATCAGTCATAATCAATTAATAAACATTTGAATTATTGGGTCAGAAATCCTTACTGCTATATTCTAATTTGAAAAACATGTGTGGTGCTGGGCTTTGTTGCATGCAAAAATTATAATTAAGACAAACAATTAATTAAAAAAACATCTGAACTATGGCGCTAGAAAAATGAGGTTGGATTTCTAAGGGAAAACAAATGCACATTGGTTATACCTCTCCTAAAAGAGATAGCAGTTAGCAGAGTCTTTGTCAGCAGAGCACAGGAACAGCAGGCCTTCAGCGATCGGCATCAGGAACATGAAAAGGGCAACAGTTCAGTAAAGTTGGGAATCATAAGCATCTAAGTCTGATCTTCACTGCAAATAATGCTCACTCCACTCCACTGCATCTTCTGGAACATTCCTTAATTAAAGGACTAAGGGCCAGATGTATCAAGATTCCAGTTAGCGATTCTCAAATAGCGATTTTTAAGAAATCGCTATTTAAGAAATGCAAAATGCGATGTATCAAAATTGAAAATCGCTAATAGCGATTTCTAAAAATTCGCAATCGCAATTTGCAAGATGCAAATACAGAATCGCTAAAAAAATTGCAATTCGGTAATTGAAAATCGCAAATAGCGAAAACGGCAAACCGAAACAGCCTGATGACATCACAACAAGGAAGTGAGTCAGCCCATGCTGTTTCCATGAGCCACACCCACAGGAGCAGGGAGAGAGACACAGCCCAGCACCAGGGAGCCAGCATTGTAAGCAAGCCACGACCAAACAGCAACATAGCCAATGCTGGAAATGGGAAGGAGAAAGGAGACAGGAAGACGACCCTCAAATTCAGTGAACAAGAATTGGAGGTGCTCACTTAGGAGGTTGTTATGAACCATGACAGACTATTTGGCAAGAACTCACTCCAAGTACCTGAGAGTGAGAAGCGGAAACTCTGGTCTGACACCCAGACAAAAATATGCGCAGAGGGTGTTGCGCAGCGCTCTTTGGAGGAGATACGCAAGCAGTGGTATGACTTGTGTTCCCGTGCCAAAGAGAGGGTGGCCAGCAGGCTAAAGGAGGCAAAGAGCACCGGAGGCGGACCATCCACCCAGACACCGTCCACCCCTATGGAAGACCTGGTAGAGTCCACATTACTTCCAGAAGCTGTCAGTGGCGTTACTGACATTGACACCTCAGGGACACCCAGCACCAGCAAAGGTAAGGCCAGTAATTATGTGTGCATGTACAAATGCCCCTTAGGAAATAGCCATTAGCATGATGCACAGTGAAAAGTAGTCCATGTCACATCTTACATACAACACAACTATGCCTTATGGGAGTGGTAGTACACAACCCTAAGGTGAATACACAATTATGCCTTATGGGAGTGGTAATACACAACCCTAAGGTGAATACACAACATAAATAGCAAGATAGTTGTCAGTCGCATAGAGAAACACCACAAATGACTTATAGTGACACGATTTAATTGTAGATTTAAAGCAACAATGCGAAAGTCTGTGAAAAATGCAAAATGCTGCACACTGTCCTTGCAGATGCCCCGGTCCCTGCTGCTGCAGGATCTGGAAAAGTAGGGGAACCAGAAACACAGCCACAGTCTGACTCAAATACCAGTGAGTCCTACAGTATTGCGCCTACTAGATGCAGGGCAAGGGTGTTACCACTCCCAGAGTATAACGTGGACTGAGATGAGATGCCAGAAGACGAACCCACACCACCACCAGAGGCTATGCCCACAGGATGACAGCAGTCCCCACGATAGCGACAGTCAACTCCCCTCAGGAGGCGCCACGATGCAGGCAGACAGTGCACAGATGAAGGAGAGGGCCCATCAATCTTTGGAGACCTTGAAGCTTCCATGCTGAAGGTGCAGCGCCTGCAATGCAAACACATGAGGTCACTACACAGACAGTTTGTGTCTCACAATTACAATATGGGATTACTACACAAGCAGTTGGAGACTCTGATTGAGAGACAGCAAACAGCAGCTGAAAACACCAAGGAGTTGACACACGCCATTTGGGAACTCTGCACTGAGATACGGCAGGCGCGCGTCAGCCAGCACAGGCGCCATCACCAATTCTTGGGAAGGTTTGATAGCTTCTGTAGATCCATCAATCGGCTAACAAGTTCAACAGCCTAGATATCACGTGTGCCGTGGCCACACAGGTGGAGATGGCACAATCCAGTCAGGACGTTGCACAGCGATTGGTGCAAATAACCAACGCACTGGATGCAATGCAAACAGCACGCAGTGCCACAACCAGCGAACTGGGTGTTGGGGATAGTGAGGAGTCCTCTAGCCTCAGCAGTTTGACAGTCCCTGTGATTGATCCGAGGCTTTGTAGTGCCAGACACAGTACTGCATGTGAACCTGCTACAGAGGTGCCAGCGAGGGCACTGAGCACTCAAGTGGAGTGCGTGGACGTAAGAAGTGATGTTGAGGGCTATAGGGGACTACCTAAACATGTAGCATTACAGTTATACTATGATGCTAATAGTGTGACACTGTTAATCGTTCATGTCTGCCTAATGTGCATAGCTATGTCCTATTGACACATTTGTTACCTGAAGTCAAGGTAATAAAGATGCTAACTACAAAAATACATATTATTGAAGTGGAGTTGTCATTACTTACATCAAAAATGGTTGCGCGTGATGTCAGCACGTCTTTGCCTGCCCTCTGCTGCACTGCACCTGTCTGCTGGTTGAAGAGGTGGTAAGGGATCATCATCCTCATCTGAGTCCGGCTCTGTGAGTTCCACTGGTATGCCCCTGGTGGTTGCTATGTTGTGCAAGATAGCACATGTGGCCACAGTTTTGCATGTCGTCTCTGGGCTGTACTGTAGTGCACCTCCACTCTTATGGATGCACCTAAAGCGGCTCTTCAGCAGCCCAAAACTGCGCTCCACCACATTGCGGATTGCCCTATGTGAAGCATTGTACCTCCTCTTGGCTGGAGTTGCAGGGCTCAGGTAGGGCGTCAGCATATAGGTACGCACAGCGTAGGCACTGTCTCCTGAATGCAAAGAGAGTAAAATGAGTACTTGTGATATCTGACGTCACACTTACATCAATGCAACATTGTAAACTATCAAGTTACCTAGAAGATATCCTTCACCAAACTCCCCAGCTAGCAGTCTTGTGTGAATCCTGCTGTGGCGAAATATGTACGAGTCATGTGTGCTACCTCGGTATCTGGCCACAAGATCGGTAATGATGTGGGAGGCATTGCATATCACCTGTATGTTCATAGAATGATTGTTTTTACGGTTGCAATACACATACTCGCTGGCCGATGGTGGACCGATTGCTACATGTGTCCCATCGATGGCACCTAGGACATGTGGGAACTGTGCTATCTGGTAGAAATGTATTTTAGTTTGTTGTAATGCCTGTGGGGTGTTGGGGAATCTTATGTACAGTTGTATTCTGCTCAGCATGGCATTGAGGAATGCATTGAAAAATCTAGAGAGGGCACTCTGTGATACCCCTCTAGCTGCTGCTATGACCCCTTGATAGCTCCCTGAGGATAGTAGGCGCAGGGAGCATGTTACCTGCACATGGGTGGGTATGCTATTGGTCCTGTGTGTTGTGTGCTGCAGCATGGATTGTAGCTCAGCTATCAGGTCAAGTATCATGGCTGAGCTTAACCTGTACTTCTCATATATTTCCTCCTCAGTCTGGTCAAAAAGTGTAATGCGCACTCTGAAAATGCACTCCTGTCTCCTCATCCCTCTCCTCAAACCTGCCAAGATCCTCATTCTCCTCGCCATGATGTAGAGTGTAGCCATTGTGGAAGAGCAGCTGAGGCATTCTGGGCCTCTTTATATAGGTCGCACCTGGTTTCAATTTCGTGGTAAATTGCATGTGCAAAAGGCCATTCAGCGAATAATCGCAATTTGCGATTTTTCGATGCATCGCATTGCGAATTGGTTTCTGCGCGTCGCAATCAGCATATCGCAAATAGTGTCCCGATTTAGTGGATCGCTATCTGAGATTCGCTAATCGGTGTCACAATTTGCATTTCGCTATTAGCGATTCGGTAATTCATGTCGCTATTTGCGATACGCAAATTCATGTCTGATTTGCAAAAAATCTATATTTTAGCGATTCCTTATTTTCGCACTGCGAATGCCTTTCATACATCGCAAATTGCATTTTTGCATTCGCAAATGGCCGATTTTTGCGATTCGCACTGTTTGCGAATGCAAAAAGCTTTGATACATCTGGCCTAGGGTCCTGTGACAGTGAACAACCAATTGAATTAAATCCTTTCTCCAATTTGTAACTTTCCTCACGGTTTCCTCGAGACATGCCAATGTTGACGCTCTTCTCCAGGCGACAATTTCCACAAAACAATAACATTGTAGTAAACAGCACAGATCATGACATTTTTATTAACAATATTTCCTACCAGAAACTAAGGATCATTGTTAAAACATTCAATAGTTATCACAAGGAAGTACAGAATGAACAGAGTGAAAAAGCAATAGATTTCCACCATGAGCTTTCAATGGGATGGCTAATAAGCAAATTGCAATAGAAGTTCAATGAAGTAATCATAACATTTCAACACTGTAGTGTGGAAAAATTCTAAAGCTTACGCCTTTTGACTTCATGCTAATAAATGAAGAGTGAAACAATTTCAATAATCAAACCATATACGTCTCATAATTAGTATTTCTTGATTCTTAATTAATGTCATGTATTTCAAACATATTTAGTACATTATTAATCAGTCAATAATAATTTCAAATCATTAGTTTACTTCATCAACATTAATTATTTTTTGCCAGTACAAATGTTTATGATTCATTAAAATATGTTTTTAAAGTTATCTATTATATATACACATGGAAGTCAAGTTGGTGGACACCATGTAAATCACATTTTAAACATGCATGTTTTACATTTCTAGAATGAGTTTCTCTTATTTGGCCTTTTAGTGACCAACATTTATATGATTTGTTTACTCATATTTTATCAATAATGTTTTCTCTCTAACACCAGTACTCTTTTGTCCGTGTCCGAATGCCAACGTTGGTGTCCATGTATCAGTGTTTTGTTATTCCTTGTACTGATCATCGCAGTGTTCTTATGCCATTGCTCTGTGTCACTGTCCGTATGTAAGTAATCCAATATCAGTGTCCAGTGTGACTGTTGGTATCCTTGTTTTAGTGACTTTACGTTTGTGTAAAAGGTACTGCACCCCTAAGTTAATATCCACGCTCAATGTCCCTGTCCCAGTATTAATGCGCACATCTCAGTGTCGCCATAAAGAGTAAGGTTCTCAGTGCCCTCATTTCATTTGCTTATACAGAGTTTATATCATTCAAAGGCAGCATTGGTGAACAGAAGTGGAGAGAGGGGCCATGTGATGGATGGATGGATGGAAAGGCCCCTGATAAAAAAAAGTTGTGAAGTAACATTTCTGTTTAAAGAGCTAGTTATACATAAGAAGGGGACAACTTAAAAAATAAAGGGACAGCTGCTCTCTTTTCGATACACTTAGGAGCAGAACCAGTCTTGCACTCTAAAAGTTATGCTTCAATTTGACATTAACCATCCTTGAAATGCACTGAGCATTTAATTTAATAGCAAGGTCAATTACTTTCTAGCTCTTCCTGTTGCCCAGAGAGTTTAGGGGGTCTCACTTCAATGCAGGCTGGCATGGACCTCAATGGGAGCCCTATGTGTGTAAGGCCCTGAGTTTCCATACACATTCTTGAACTTTGATATTGTCACTCCATTCTCATAATACCTAACCCACCATTCACCACTTCATTCTAAAATATTACCCATCATCTCCATGAACATTTCATGAAACACAAACATTTAATTATAGGAATGGAAGACCTCGATAGCAAAATGTTATTAATGTGAGGTGAACTTCGGCCTCTCCAGATGATAGAGCATGCTATTAAATGTGGTAATATCACACCCAGCAAGTACTGACACTGTAGGTTGCAGTATTTACCATGTGTGGTATTAGTTCACCATTCTGATTTTCATGACTTGGAGTGAGGGATGACACGATAATACAGGATTTTTTCCCCATTCTGGGGTTTGCGTACACAAATTCCACAAGATTTTTGTGGACATCTTACGGGTCAAAATCCAAAGGCAGTGTTGTTGTTACATTGTTATTTACACACCTGTGTTTGTGAGCCGTAAAACAGTGAACTTGTTGATATTTAACAACTTATTGTAAGATTTAAAACCACCTTCTATTTCTGCAAAAGTAAAATTATAACATGTCACGAAACTTGTAAATCTTTCACTATTCAGATCATTCTTACTTAGAACATTGCTGGCAAGTCATAGAGAATACATAAGAGAAAGGATAGTCACAAAAGGGATACGGTTTGAGGCATTTTAAATAGTTGGGTAGAAATTGACTATGAGGCTTATTTAGGGTGTGGCTGAAAGGATACAACCACGACCATCAAATCCGCGTCAGCGTCTTGACAGTTGACTCTCTTGGATCGGGACAGCGTTGCGGATCATTTAGAGATTCGAGCGCTTCGCTGAACGGATACCCCATCACAAACGTGGTAGACATCCGTTTGCTGTCCTACAAGTGCATTATACCCTAAGTATGGTGGGCGGGGTGTCCGTCACAATGTGACCTAGTGTCCCATCCGTCAAACTCTAAATAAGGCCCTATAATTTCAACATTGCCGTCAGTAGCTTTAACGTAACATATTAGATAGATTTAGTGTTAGGAAATCGTTTTATGTAGTCACCCGCAGAAAAATGATTCGTTTAGTGAGACAAGAATTCAATTAATCAATCATTTTATCAGCTGAGGACCGACTAGTTTTGCTAATTGTCTGCTCAGTAAACAGCAACAGTGTTTCCAGGCCTGGTCCTCTGCTGGTCTAGTTCTGCACCAATGCATGTCAGTGCCCCCTCGAGAATACAACGGGCCTTTCGGCACAGACAGTGCCCTGGTCCTCTGCTGCCTGGCTAATGACGGAACGCTGCTCAGGCTGGGGCGGCCATGACAGTTTCAGTGCCGCAGTTCTCCGTGTATAAACACACGACTCTCCTTTTGCCAGCCACCTCCAGACGGTTAATTGTCATAATGGTATTTACTTTAATTTAGGGGAGTGGGTACATGTCGCCCAGCCCTGGAGTAGGCCTGGCAGTGCACATGAGTGGCAGATCGCAAGGCTGCTTTCAGCGCTGGCAGGACACAGGGCTGACAGACATCGTGCGAGGCTGCCGGTCCGAAGGGCTGGCAGAGAGCTGGGCTGGCGCACACACTGTTGGCACTGGCCATTCTTGAAGAAAGAAATATAACTGCAGTTTCATGTCAAATACACGGCTCGCTGGCTTGTAACTAGTAAGTTCTTCATTTATTAATTCATTTATTTTATGAAACACCCCTTCTACAAGAACATCTGCAGAAGTTCATAAGAGCAGTTAACACATGGGGTTAATTACATAAAGAACAAATGATAGAGTGTAAAGACAGATGATATTGGCCTCGTTTTTTATTTTTTATTTTTAGCAGTTTTATATAGGAGGTCCAATGTGTGGCAGAGCTTTGTTTACATAATTGCAGGGCCGCTAAATTATGCACTTCTGAGGATGTTGTGTTTTCTGCATCATTATGGATTTACCACTTAATCCATTGTCTGCAGCACAATTTACATATTTTGTGTAAAAAATAGTTCTATCTCAAAAGATCAAATGTTACTAAAAATGTAGCGGCAGGTGTTGCAGAGCAGTGGAAGTCACTTTGCAAAATTCGACTGATCGCCTTCAATTGTCTATTGCTGTATTTGATTGCTAAACTGTTACTAATGAAGAGAACCTTTAGCAATACTGTCACAAAAAATGCCGCATTACACCCCATAAATTGCCCTTTCTTGCTGCTTAGTTCAGTCAGGCCTGTGCATAATTTAGTCCTCCCATGCCACATAATTTCAGTGGCGCTGCATAAGAGCAGTTTTAAACGAAAGGAGACTTTTGTTTCATTACATGGAATGAGCCATCTCCATTGCCAGACGATCCTGGATCGGTGGCGGGCATATATGCACAAACTGAGCCCGTGTCAAGGCTGAAATACTTTGCAGCCATAGTGGAGGGTCCAGTGGCCCAGCAATGTTGTCTCCTGTGCTGAGGTCCACCACAGTTCACCATGCCTTCTTGCCAGTGGTGCACAACTCTTGCTACCTTCCCAAACAGTTCGGTGAGTTAGCAGACATAGGTAAGCAAACTCCATTCACCAGAAGCCAACACGAGTCTGACAATATCGCAAAAAGTTAGTTATTAACATTTACAGTGGCATCCACAAAATATACCAAGTATCTGATGTTGAAGTGAGTTGTTTAAGTTCAGAGTGTTTCCAAAAATCATATCACTATGGACCTGCTCCTACTTGCACATTAAAAAACATAAACACCTTGGCTGAACTAGGCAGTTTGAAATAACCACAAGGGAAAGAATTGTCCTGAATGTGTCTCAGAGTTGACTGTTGGAATACACAAATACCATGTGCAATTCTTGCTAAATTCCAGCTAGTGTGCCAATATGTATCAACCAGAATCCAGGGCCCAGAGGTTCACTGACTGCCCTTTACCCTTGAACTTTTCCGAAATGGGAATCTTTTTTAAAGGCACCAATGGTACCTTTAATTGAAAAACTGAGATGGTAGTCTGTTGTTTGTATCTAACCACAAGGGCTTGAAAATAAAGACCTGCTAATGTATATTTATTAGGCAGGTCATTCTGTGACCCCTGTGCCTGGCCATATTTTTAAATGCAACTTTTTAGAAAGTAGATTGCATCACAAAATCAGAGACAGGTCAGAAAAAGTCAGTGCACAATCTGTAGCTTAGTACATCTGGCCTTAAGAGCTCACCAAGACCACAAGTGATGGACACCTTGTTTGTTTTGGTAGATGGATTTTATATTTAGGCATGAGGACGAGCCAAAGTTACTAGATTTGTTGAGCCATTAGCACTGAGCCTCCTAGAATAGTGTTGACACTGCCTCAGCTCTCCTCACAGGGGCACTAAAAATGCCACTTGCATCCCAGAGGCAGGGCGGGCTTACCACTCCTCCTGTTCTGTTGGATGTGCAGTGCACACCAAATTCAGCAGTGTACCCTGACAACAAAGTGCACCTTCAACTGACTGGGACAACACAAAAAGATTCTGTGTATATCCAGGAAACCAAGGTGGGCAGAACAGAATTTCTACCAAAAAATAGTCTAATGTTCTGGTCAGGAACTTGGTCTGGACTCCCTTAGACCCCACACCACCACCAGATAACATACCCAGAAAGAAAACTACAGGAACTTCAACTATGACACAGATAGGGTCCTAGGAGTACGTACCAAGGCAGCAACATAGGCTCCCTCCCCAGTAGTTACTGGAGGGTATTAATACTAGCTGGTATAATTTAATGTTTCAGAAACATTAGATACAACATTTCATTGTGTGTGTGTGATATTTGAGGTTTGAGTCTCTAATTTCACACCACCTCTCTTAGTAAGCTTTGGGCTGCTTGACTATGTGAAGCTAAGTCCTAAATAGATGTACATGATGCTCTGTTTTGGGATCAACAGTAAGGTAAACCCAGGACACCAGAAATAAAAGACTGCGATTGTCACAATCTGAGTACAATGGTCCCTGACAGTTCTGCAAATCCTGAAAATGTTCTCACATATTTCTTGGTTAAACAGCTATTTTTGTGAATTTCCTTCTCAATTATAAAAGACTGCGATTGTCACAATCTGAGTACAATGTTCCCTGACAGTTCTGCAAATCCTGAAAATGTTCTCACATATTTCTTGGTTAAACAGCTATTTTTGTGAATTTCCTTCTCAATTTAATCAGATTGGATTTCTGTTTTACATTAAAAGGTAGGTGTTAGTTTTCTGTCCTGAGCTCTTAAACAACAAAATGTGTATGCGTAGCTAAACTAAACCTAGCATTAGGAGTAAATTTGGATACTCTTGTGGCTTGGCATGAGGGATCTGAATAATGGAAGGATATACGCACAATCCATAGGGATTCATTCCCTTTTTATAACAAGTAGCAGCAAAGTTTTTTAATCTTTCCAGAATGGGATCACATTTCCACAAATCAAACCGTGCTTTCACAGCAGCAATTTGAATATGTCTCTGGAGAGAGTTAGCTGCCCAGCCCACATAGAATTACAATAATCAATGTGTAAGTTGTTAAAAAGTGTTAACCTCTGTAATCTTGTTGGACAGATTCGAAAAAAGGTAAGACTCCCCGGAAAATCGGGTTTTTGAAAGCATTGACATGTAGAGTTTTAAAGTAGTTTCAACATCAATCCCCTACGATTCTGAGGCTCCAAAAAAGCTTAAAGATGAAGCCAAAGTCTATTGTCTCTTAGTCTGCAAGAGGTTTGAGTCAGATGAATCACCATATTGAATGCTTTCAGTTTGAGACGATTGCTGGAACTGCACCATCTGACAGCTTCCAGTGGCAAGGGCAACAAGTCAACCCCCCTGATGCCACACGTTCGCCTGTGCTCCACGAAAATCTGGGTATTAGCTGGATACACGATTGTGGAACTGTGTCAATGGAGTGATATCAAAGGTTAGGTCTGCATGCGCGTGTTAAATAGGGAGTAATTAGCTATTAGTAGAGTGATCAAAAGGTTTAGATCACCGATGACCAGGACAGGGGAATCTGGTGAAGCAGATCTGCTGCTAGCATCAACGTCTGCCAGTGAGGTATGTACAGCTATCGGGGGCTGTGAAGTACCAGAACATGAAGCCTAAAAGGAACATTGACTGAAGGGCGGTGATGGGTCCTGGAGCGGATTATGCATGTTCAAACTGCTTCACAGCATCCTAACTCCACCACCTCCGTAGGGTGTTCTTACTGAGTCCTTAGCCTAATATTCTTATAGTGAGATAATCTCTCTTTCCACAAATGTGAATGTACGATTTTACCATCTGCATTGACTGGTAAAGAGTGCACATTACTGGTAACTTCGAGTGCTGGCAGTGCCTGGAAGAGCACCTTGCACTCACTCTACAAGGCTAGCAAAATATTGCGCTGCCAGAGTGCAGGGCTGGTAAAGACAGTGCGGCGCTGGCAGTCTGTAGGCGTGTACAATGCTGTGAGTAGCTATCAGAGCAGAAGGCAGAGAGAGAGCAAGG
The DNA here is from genome assembly GCF_031143425.1 of Pleurodeles waltl. Classification (NCBI taxonomy): domain Eukaryota; kingdom Metazoa; phylum Chordata; class Amphibia; order Caudata; family Salamandridae; genus Pleurodeles; species Pleurodeles waltl. Next base: position 605,684,095 of record NC_090449.1, read on the forward strand.
CTGAAGTCACAGCGTGCAGCACACTGGTGTTGCCAAGAGTGTACAACATGAGCAGTGCACATGGAGAGCAGCAATCATGAAGACCATCGTTCTGTAGTGGCCATGTGCAGTGCTGCCGGAGAGCATGCTGAGGTGATAGTACACATGCATGGCGGAGTACAAGACTGGCAACGTCCAAGGCAGACTTCAAGGCGACATCAATCATACAAACGAAGATGAGAGCGATGCTTGCAGTTTATCTAACCGCTGGTGATTGCTTCGGGAGCATTACAGATCATTGTTCTTCTGCCCACCATGCCACCTCAGAGTAGACCCAGCTGCATGCAAATCAGTCTTATTCCTGGTCCAATAGGAACAGTCCAGCCTGAACTGCCAAGCTAGCTTCTCTTTAAACAGGAACACAAGCAACCCAAGACAGCTTTCAACCTGATTGGCCCTCTTCAATCAGGTGCAGCTTGCTTTAAGTGACAGTGAGCAAGGGGCCCATGTCAGGGTGGCCACTTAGGGCATCATATCAAACACTCAACAGGTGATGGGTTAGCAACAATCTGAACTGGGAGACAACTGAGTGCATAAATGACAGTGATCATGGCTGGAAGAGGGCAAGGCTTCCTTAGATGCTGATGGAGTGGTTGACTGGCAGACAGTGTGTGGCGCTCACAGTGTGAAGGGCTGACAGAGTTCAATTCTTTCTTCAGGTTCGACAGTGGCCAGTTCTGTAAATCAGTGTGCAGGACAGGCTGTGTGCAAAATTATATTTATGTTTAGCAGTGCAGAGGCATGGCAGGCAGTGTGCAGGGTCTGCAGCACACAGGGATGGATGAGTGTATGTATGAGTAGTAGAGGACAAGACTCCCATCAAGACTGGTAAGGCAAAAGGCTGGCAGAGGATAAAGCTGGAAGCTGGGCTATTTTTGCCGACAATAGGTAGTGGTCCATAAGACCATTGCCTACTCTTATAAAATGTTTTGTCAACAGTCACAAAGGAGGACCCCTTCCCATTTGTGAATGGCTTAGTGACTCCTTTGAGAAGGCAGTAAAAAATGAATGTTTTGAAACCAGAATTTGGTTGCAAAACATTAATACTTAACTACTACAATTCAGTCTTTGGAAGGGAAGCCCTAAACACACCCCATCCATGTTTCGTGAAATCACATTTTGGTGCTGGTACATAAAGAAAATCACAAACGGACCAATTCACCCCTCAAAACTGCTTCATACATCTGGCTCAAGAGCTCCTGTGGGAACGCAGGAATGCAAAATGTGGATCAAACCTGACAGGGCTGGCTGACAGAATTAAGATTTTTTTTTATTTCAGTGGTTGGCCATTAATATCATGGAGAGAGGCAGACATGGCACAAAAATAAAAACTTGACACAGCTTTGCATCACTTTTCAGCTGCAAAGTGATGTAATGCAGCTCCTTGAACTACCTTGCATTAACCTGCTTTGATTAGGCATTACATGGGTGGAGCATGGACGTTCACATGCATCCACCCATGTAATTTGATGCACAACTCAGATTTACTAGTCAGTAAACCATGCTTGCACCAAAATGGTACACCTACCCGAGAGAAGTATAACAAGGAGATATAACTTTATTATTCCTCGTTACTTCTTTGCATGTGTGCTGCATTCTTCAGCACACATGTGAAGAGGAATACACCTCTACGGATTGTTTTCGGGAATGAAGGTATGCCTTCCTGCCCAGAAATCAATCCTGACCACAGTGCAGACACCCTTGTACCATGGCACAAGGGTGCCTGCGTTGACGCTAGACAGCTACGAGCGCGCTACCAGAGGAGACAGCAGAAGTGCACCATATCTCAGAAGATACAGTATGGTGCATTTCTGCTCTCTCCCTTTCACGCAATGCAGTGCGGCAAGTTCCCTTGCTGCCTTGTGTGAAACAATAATTAATCTAGCCCTGAATTTTTAGACAAGAATGCTCCTAGAGTTATCCATTAGGAGAGAATCAGAGGCATCTGGGCCCGAGGCAAACCAAGAGCTTCAGTGAGATTTACTTAGCCAAGCAAAGCCACCTTATGTGGCTTAGTAAATGTAGAGTCACACAAGGCAGGGCAGGTCACTGTCTGGCTTTTCTGTGCCCTGGAAAGGCATTCCATCGGTGGATCATGGGGATTTTTGCGTATTCCCAGATTTGCAAAGACTAGTAAACCTGGGAATGTGTCAAATGCTACTCCTCCCCTGGTGACACCTTCTGCATCACACATAGAGGAAAATGCCTTAGAGGATTGTTTTTTTTGTTGTTTTTTTTTGCGAGAAGGTGTCCCTTGGTGCACAAAAACAATCCTGGTTGTAATGCAGGGTCCCTTGGCGCAAAGGTGGCTGCATTGGTACCAGGGTGCACTCAGTGCGCCAACGCTGAGAGCGAGAAGGAAGGAGCCACATCTTAGTAGAGGTGGTGCATTCCTGCTCTGTCCCTCAAGCTGTCCTGCTGCACTGCGTGACTTGTAGTAAATCTGCCTCATGGTGTAGAGATGAAAAACTTCCCTTACCTAATGCTGCACCACTAACAGTTAGCACAACTAGAAGTCCCAGAACACTCAATTGTTTCAAGTTGTCTGCTTGCGTTTTTGAGACCTGTCGGACATTCATTTACTGGATGTCTCGGTGGTTTGGACCTGTTTAGATGAAGCCTGTCTGTGGTAGGTTGCATTACTGTGGGTTGAGATGATGCCAAAAGCTTTGGATTGGCGGTACAGACTCCTTTACGGAATTTAGAGACTACTAAGGAATATACTACGTTGTATAGAGCATGGGTTTTGTTAACAAAGTCAGATACGACCAGATGAGATCCGATGTTCTTAAAGTACTACTTACTTTCCTATAGATGTTTATGTCATGTGTTGAAAAGTGATGAGCATCTGAATGTTTGGTGATTGGTTTACGATGGTGAAATATTACATTTTTACATTTTTGAGAGTGTGTTGTGTTGTATATTTTTAAACCGGTAACATTGTTTTCAAACATAATTAATACATTCGATTCACAATTTTAATTAAATATTCATGTGCATCACCAGCCAAATGGAGAATTAATTAAATTCGCAAAAAGCATAATAACCTAAGCAGTAAGCAGCAGGAGAGTGCGAAATCGCAGCTCTTGGAAACACTGCTACTAAACTCCCGGTCAGAAAAAATATGGTCTCAACTCTCAAGTTGACAAACTCGGGAGCCGGGAGAAGACTAGCCGCTCTCTATCTGCACCTGGCGAGGGAGGAAAAGTTAACTTCAGAGAGGCCCATGTCCTTGTCCTTTCACTGGGGGTGGAAAAATAATTACTTTTTTCCTGCAATCACTAGGTGCCAGGTGCCGGTGTTGTGGGCAGTCTCTGAGGTGAATGGGAGGATCTATATTTGGCTTTGCTCCCGAATCTGGAAGTCTGTAACTCTGGACTCCAGTGCTTTTGGTGTTTGGAGACATGTCAAGATGGCGCCACAGAGCGTATAAATGACCGTGTCAAGGGCATTCAAATATGGATTGAAGTGGTGTAACAAAGGACCCCGCAACTCCTGCGGTGCAGGGAGGGGCGAGCTCAAGGAGGCCCCCTCAGCACAGCACCTGGCCTGAGTGAGTCCGGAGGGTGGCACCCTTCCTGTTCTTTGCATGGGGGTCCCACTACAGTTTCATTACGCAGCTGATGGATTATGCTATAATGGACACATATGGGCAAGTATCAGCTGAAAGTAGTGGGCCACAATTTAAAACATAGTCTTCTGCACGGGTAAAGAGTTTTAGGATGGCCTACTGTTGGCAGCGGGTTGTGCCCAGTATTCCTACAGTCAATACATCACTCTTTGTCCCTAATGATGGAACATGTGCTCCGTAGGAACGAAGGAGAGATTAATTTCACCCACTGCAGGAGGGGATCGGGAGTCTGATCCCAATAGAATTCTTGCTTCGCAACAATACATTGGTTTCAAATGTAGAGGGTGCTAAATTGTGAATTCCTTAGAAACTAACTTGGCAATTGCTATTTAGGCTTCACTAAATGCAAACTTAAAAAAAGAGGGGCAGATTAATCAAACACCCTATTTAGCAGTACAACACCACCCTTGTTGCCTCCAGAGGTCAGAGGTGAAGTAACACAACTCATCAGAAGTCACTCATCCCTGGCATGTCCCCTTCTTCACTCCTGTCCCTCACACAGTTCCATGCTGCATAGCCTCCATCTCCAGCGAAGGTCAGCCCCCTCTCTCGTTCCTTCGCATCCCACATCATACCAGGAGATCTGTGCTGTTTTTCCAGTTGCAGGATGCCCAGTCCTGCAAAGACCAGACATCCTGCTGTTTGGAAACAGGTCATTTCTGAGGGCCTAGACGTGGGGAGTCTTTGTATTGGCAAAGTTGGGCTAGGTCAGCAACCTTTATCCAGCTTCGTCACTGGGAAATTTCCAAATTTGCTGTCCCCTCTGAAGGTGTTTCAAAGGCAGTTGTCATGTGATACAGCTTGGATGAGTGTGCTCCATCAGAGCAACTCTTGCAACCTCTTCACATGCCACTTGGTGATAGATTGAAATTCCTCTCAGTTATGTGTTTTAAAGTAAAAAATGAGGAATAACCATAAAAATAGCATTTTTAAACATTGATTTTTGCACAATTCTTTTCCTGAATATTCTTCCCATTTTCCCACTGAAAACGTTCAAATGTTAAGTAGGCACTGCGTAAAATGGCCCACTGTACAGGGTCACTCACAGGGCCTGTAAATTAAATGTTAAAAGTGGGCCTGCAGCAGTTGTTGTAGCACCCACCTAAGTAGCACTTTGAAACATGTCCCAGGCTTGCAATTGCAGCCTGAAGGTAGTGACCCACTGCCATGTCGACTTATATAATAAAAGGGGAGTTTAAAGTGTAAGACTTGGCAAAGGGTTTTAAATGCTATGTCACCCCTAAGGTAATCCCTAGGTAGCCCATAGGGTAGGGCGCTGTGTAATCAAAAGGTGCTAGTAGGACATGTACCTTTTAGTTTTACAAGTCCTGCTAGTTAAAAACTCCTAAATTCATTTTTTCACTGCTGTGAGACCTGTCCCTCCAATAGGATGGCATTAGGGATATCTTATTATATTTAATAAGCTGTAAATGCTAAACCAGAGGTGATAGCTATATTATGTTTGGTATCTATGAACTTGTAATTATAAACCCTCCTTCATGGTAAAGTCAAATTTATCATTACAAGTTTGAAAATGCCTCTTTTAGAATAATGGAATTTCTTTGCCCTTAGCCCTCTGTGCCTGCAGCCTGCCTTAGGTCACATGACTGGGTGCAACTGACAGTTGAGACTTTCTGAATTGACCAGAGATAATCACTTTATAGTGGGATTATCAGAACCTGAATGGGTCATTAACTGACTTGATGGCAGAGCGGAGCTAATCAAAGCCCCACTTGCACCTAGTTTGGGCTCTGCCACCACACAATAGGCTTAACAACCTTGTATTGTCACTGCAGCCAGCTAGGAGCCAGGGCAGGGGAGGCAGGAAACTCCTGGGACTTCAAAGAACTGTTCTGGAAACTTCTCACAACTTCTAGGAGCAGGGCACCAGGGTATGAAAATAGGGCTCTCAGACCCACTCTTCAGTTCACTATTTGGCCTGCGGAAGGACTGTTAGAGGACGGCCTGCTGCTGTGACCCACTGTGCACTCTGCCACACTGCCACTGTACCTGAAAGGACTGGTTTGCTGCCTGAAGCCTGCCTTGAACCTTCAGATTCCATCCCTGCTGTGGAGCCCTGCATTTTCACCTGCACCCTGGGCTTTAGAAGTAAATCCAAGGACTAGTTTTGCTGGCCTCCAACAGGGACATAACAGGCTTCCACCATCTTGAACACGCATCCGGAACCAGCCTGACTGAGTCCTGAACCCCCAAGTGGTTTCCATCCACTCTTGGACCCTTGGTTGTGGTGCTAAAGGTGCCTAGATGTCCATTTCCTAAAACTGAGGACTTGCTATTTTGAGCCTTAAATTTAAAAAATTCGTAACTCTGGTTCTACTAATTGGATTTTGATGGTTGTGGTGTCAAATAATTTATTACAAGTTACTCTATTTGTCTAAGCTGTTTGAGATTTTTATTGTGTTGTGTTTTTCACCATATTGCTGTTTGTGTGCTGCATAAATACTTAATACATTGCCTTTAAGTTTAGCCATACTGCTTTTTGTGCCAAGCTACCTAGCGTTAAGTGTAGGTTAAGTTAGTGACTTTTTGTGGTTCATCCTGCATGGGATTGTGGCTGTTGCTTGACCAGGGCTCACACCCCAGTCAACTAACAGAGCAATTTCTCACAACCACAATACTGACAGATTTTAGCTGTTGTAAGTCTACTGTCAAGATTTCACTTACCAGATGCAAAATGCATATTGTCAGTTTGTAGTGGGCTTAGAACATTCCCATTGCTTACAATTGGTTGCCTTTATTGTCAATCTAATTTGCTTGCTTTTTATGTATCAACTAGTGTGGGCTTTCCTTCCTCTTCTTGTCTTTCTCCTGCCCATGGAGCCTAGCCTCTTTACGTGTGTCCTTCCATTGCTTACTTTTCAGACACTAGTTTTTGGTTAAGCACTCCATGAGAGTGCATGTGTTTTCCAGCTGTCCACAACAAGTATTTCTCTCCCACCCGCAGCTCCTGCTTTGTGTTGTCTCTTTCTCACCTGTGTGCCTCTCCCCTACTCCCATTAGTGCTACACGCACCGTCATGTGCTTATCCCTTGTGTTGCTTTCTCATTCGTATTTCTTCCTCCAGTGCTGCTTCCCAGCCCGCACGCTCGCTCCCCATTGCTGCCACCTCACCCCAAACATGATCTTCTTTTTTTATGCGGAGGACCAGTTAGCAAACTGCTTCCAGCATGTCCATCTTTTGCACTCCTTCTATATCTTTTTATTTATTTCCTATCCATCTCAGATCAGTAAACAAAAAAATAGTGACTGCATTAGTTTGTAGGCACGCATCCATAGTACAGCACGCAGATACTTACAAAATAGTGCACTGCATCATTGAGCCATTATTAAACTTTTTACCATGCTGCACTACGTCTTTACAATCCTGTACAGCATGATTAAAAGGCATTGACAAATCAAATAGGTCCCACAGACGAGAAGTGTTGGCTGTGCCAATGCTTGTTAAATCTAAAATTCACTGTACAAATCATAATGTGAAATTTTAAATGCAAATGCCTTTTCATGCACTTAGGTTGCAACTTTGGTGATGTTTTCAACCTTTGTGAATCTTCTTTTTAAGAGTTTGAAAGTTAAAGTAATTAGCTTTTGCATAATTACCTCAAATTCAGCAGAAATTATGTGAAACTTTGCAAAGTTACTGGTATTTATACAAAATGCAAAAAACGACATTTTTGCTCTATATTTCGACAAGAAATGTACCTTGTGTCCATTTCGCACTTGCACTAATATCTTGCCAGGTAGCAAATGGTTTAATTTGGGGAATTTCGCTGAACAAGCTAAAGTTTCTGAAATTACGCTAAGATTAGGCAAGCAAAGCAGACATTTTTCTTGGCTTGCTTCTATCTTCTTTCCTGCAAAGCATCCTTCTCTCCATGAAGGGAGTCTCTTTCCATCCCCAATCTTCCCTGAATATGTTTCTCTCACAGCTCTCCCAGTACTTTCTCGACATTTGCACAAGACACTTCTGTTGAGGAAGACTTGTGAAAATCATTCAAGGTTTCTCCAGTGGTTACAGCAATCTTGTGCGCGAGTCATTTTTCAGAACCGTTTTGAAAAGCAATCATCACCTGTCAAAGCCAGTTCAGAGAGATTTCATGTTTGCCAGGTAAATTGTGCAATGTGTTATTTTCTAGCAATTATATATATATATATATATGTATATATATATATATATATATATATTACACGAGGAAATATCATGCAATTTACCTCTTCCTCATTATCCAAGGGGGTTTCCATTTGATAGTAGGTTTCTACTTAAAGGCAAGTTATGCTAATTATGTAACTTTTTTTAATTGGTCTTGCCTTTCGTGCAATCCTAAGGGCGTAGGCACTTTTCCACATTATGCCTACATTGGCTGGATTATTAGGAGTTTTGCACCGTGAGACCCAATAGACTTTCAGCCCTGCCCTTTCCTCAAATTATCGCGCAAAAAACTTTTTGCAAGCAAATTGTGTTGGATATTGTCTTTTGCACAGCTTTGCTTTGCATAGTACCCCTTTGAGTGTGTGGTAAAGTTTAATAAATCTGAGCCTAGGTCTTTCAAGTCAATCTGTCAGCAATTTTCCCTAATGCCCAGTCCAGTTTTGATTGGCTGCAGTACTTACTCTGCATTAACCAGAGGAGAAACATTGCTCGCTGGCATTATTATAAGCAAGTAACCTATTTGACCCTGCTCTCCTTTCGAGCTGTTGGTTGAGAGCAGCCCCCATCCTTTGCTCAAGTTCACTCTGTCCTTTTCTCCTGGTCTGAAGGGAGCAGACAGCCGCACCTCCCCGACTACCTTGGAAGACAGGTGAGCAGCAGGTCACTAATGTAGGCCAGGCTATATATATAATGAGCAGGTAAATCTGGGGCATCTCTGGCAGAGTGAGGTGTCTCCCTCTGAAAACTAGGTTACAAGAAAATAAGAGGATCTGAAAAACAAAAATAGCTGCACGGAGGATTCGGTCTCATTTGCCCGACCTGGCTTCTAAGTGAAGGCTTCACAAATATAGGTTATTTAGCCTCTTGGCAGCAGCGGTAATAATCAGTGCATGACCCACACTAGCTGTGCTAAGTGATACCTATGATTGTCTTGCAAATGGTGTACTAAGAATGTTGATATTGCTGGCCGTCACAAGGACTGTAAATCTTCGGGAGCAGTGTTTTCTTAATACAGAGGTTTGGTCTTTTGTATATGTGATCTCCGTGGTACCAGATAAATGAAGTGCGCCATTGGAAAATAAAGTGATTCAACGAGGATCACACGGGTAGGTGAAACGTAGGAGCCGAGATTACAAGTCAAATATCTTGAATTCACAGCTAGTATCTCATCCTTCAGGCAATACCTAGAAAATAATTGCTATCAGCAATTCACTATATCGCCGGCAGCGTCAGTCGTGAATATTCCCCACGTGCTCACATTTTTAAAAGGTGATTCAAGAAGGTGTGATCTTTAGTTTCATGCAACGCAGCACAGCAAGGCAATTTGTTGTGGTGTGTTGGGTGAAAGGGAGACATAAGAAATGCACCTTATTTACAAATTTAGGGCGCATTTCTGCTGTCTCTGGGTGCTGCCTAGCGCCAACACAGGCACCCTTCCACCATGGTGCAAGGGTGTCTGTGTTACAGGCAGCATTGCCCTAGAGGCATTTTTTTTGTTTCTAGCGTGATGTGGAATGCAAAAGGAAGAGGAAAAGGAAGTGCGGCTACCTATGGAGGCGTACCATTTTGACAGATTCCCCAGTTTACAATTATTTGTAAATGTGGGAATGCACTAAAATCCATCTGTGGATGCATGAGAATGCCCATACTCCACTCATTGAACTCCCCCCCTGCTTCAAGGTAACACAATTCAGTGATAGGCACTGTGTAGGAGGCTGGCCTGGTTCGAAGTGGGTACCTAACTTATACCTTATACCAGGTCCAGTTATCTCTTAGTGAAATGTAGGCAGTGTTCTAGCACCCTAGGCTGTCTAGATGTAGCTGTAGCAGAGCAGCTTAGGCTGAACTAGGAGACATGTAAAGCTCCTCCAATACCACTGTAGTTACACACTACTTATACACAATAAAAGACAATACTCAGTGTTACCAAAAATAAAGGTACTTTATTTTAGTGACACAAGGCCAAAAATATCTTAGCGACAATACTCCTTCTGGAGGTAAGAATTATACACAATATATACACTAGTAACCAAAATCAGGTAAGTAAACAGTCATAGAATAGTGCAAACAGTAGAACATTCTATAGAATGCAATAGGCTTAGGGGCAACACAAACCATATACTAAGAAAGTGGAATGCGAATCACAAATCCCCCCCTAGGCAAGTGTAGTGTGTAGAGGGGTGCTGGGAGTGTAAGAAAACACCAAAGGTAAGTAATGACCTCACCCCAGAGCCCAGCAAAGTAGGAGTAAAGTACTGCAAGTTTCCTCAGGACACACTGCAAGTCGTGATAAGAGATTTTGCAAGAACCAAGCAAGACTGCAATCAACAAACAGTGGAATCCTGGACCTGAAGACCTTTGAAGAGAGGAGACCAAGTCCAGAAGTCGCAGAAGATTCTAAGAAGGACAGGAGCCCCTGCCAACCTAGAAGATGGTGCAAAAATGGATTATCAGGTAAGAAGAAGAGTACAGAAGAGCACCAAAGAAGATGGCTGTGGGTTCCTGCGTGGTGCAGGTGATGTCCCACATCGAGTTGTTGGATGCAGGCTGTTTGTGTCGCTGGATTCCGCCAACAAGCCTTGGTTCACGCAAGTTTGCGTCAAAGTGGCGCAGCCTGGACTCAGGAGGGATTGGGGGTCTCAACTCAGACTGAGGAGACAGAGGGACTCTCAGCACTGAAGAGAGCCCATAGAAGACCTAGCAGCACCCACGGGAGTCCCAGGCAACGAGGACAAAGAAGATGCAAAGTGGCGTCATCGCAGCACAACAAAGGAAGGTCCCACACCGCCGGAACTCAGCGAGTTATGCATCGTAGGATGGATTGCAGGGGACCTGGGCTACACTGTGCACAAAGAATTCTTGGAAGAAGTGCACAGAAGCCCACGAAGCTGGAGATGACGCCGTGAACAGGGGTACTGTAGCAGCACGGGGAGGGAAGCTCTTCCATCCACCAAATTTGGACAGCTGGACCTTAGGACAGTCTGGGTTACGTCGGTCTACCACCTGTGTTCCAGGGAACATGCTCGTTGTCAGGAGAGAAGTCCCAAAGTACCGGTCGTCGTTGCAGAAGGGTGCCTGCAGAAGCAGGGAAGTGACTCCGTCACTCCACTGGAGATTCCTTTTGGTTCTTCAGGTGCAGGATGAAGACAGGCAGTCCTCAGATTGTGCACACCTTGGAAACTGTTGCAAATGCTGGCTGGAGCTGAAGTTGCAGGTCACAGGAGTCGTCCAGGATGACTTGTTGCAATTACAGCGGTTCCTGGAGCAGTCTGCGGTTGATCAGATGGTCAGAAGCGGAAGCAGAGGATGCAGAGGACTCCTGGAGGAGTATTGCAATCTGAATCTGAGAAAACATCCAGAGGAGAGACCCTAAATAGCCCTGAGAGGGGGATTGGTTACCTACCCAGGTATGCACCTATCAGGAGGAGTCTCTCATGTCACCTGCTGGCACTGGCCACTCAGAGGTCTCCAGAGTGTCCTCACACCTTGGAATCCAAGATGGCTACCGCAAGGGACACACTTTAGGAGCTCTGGGCACCACCCCTGGGGTGGTGATGGACAGGGGGGTGGTCTATCCCCTTTCCTTTGTCTAGTTTTGCACCAGAGCAGGGACTGGGGATCCCTGAACCGGTGTAGACTTGCTTATACAAGGAGGGCACCATCTGTGCCCTGTAAAGCATTTCCAGAGGCTCTGGGAGGCTACCCCTCCCAAGCCTTTAACACCCATTTCCAAAGGGAGAGGGTGTAACACCCTCCTCCAAAAGGAAATGTATTGTTCTGCCTTCCTGGGATTGAGCTGCTCTGTCCCCAGGAGGGGAGAAACCTGTCTGTGAGGTGGCAGCAGCTGGGGCTGCAGTGGAAACCTCAGAGAGCTGGTTTGGCAGTACTAGGGGTCCATGTTGGAGCCCCCAGGATGCATGGGATTGGCCCCAAATACCATATTTGGAATGAGAGGACAATTCCATGACCTTAGACACCTCACATGGCCATATTCGGAGTTACCATTGTGAAGCTACATATATGTATTCACATATATGTAGTGCACACGTGTAATGGTATCCCCAAACTCACAAAGTCCAGGGAATTGGCCCTGTACAGCGTGGGGGCACCTTTGCTAGTGAAGGGTGCCCTCACACTTAGTAACTTTGCACCTAGCCTTCAGTAAATGAAGGTTAGGCATATAGGTGACTTATAAGTTACTTAAGTGCAGTGAAAATGGCTGTGAAATAGTGTGTGCACTATTTCACTCAGGCTGCAGTGGTAGTCCTGAAGAAAGGTTTGTCTGAGCTCCTTATGGGTGGCAAAATAACTGCTGCAGCCCATAAGGATCTCCTGGAACCCCAATGCCCTGGGTACCTAGGTACCATATACTAGGGATTATAAGGGAGGTCCAGTGTGCCAATCGGAATTGGAATATGAAGTCACTAAACTATAGTGACTAATTTGGTGAGTAGAGAGAGCATAAGTACTGGAGTTCTGGTTAGCAGAACTTCAGGGACACAGTTAGGCATACTGACAATACAAACATTAGGCCACAAACTATGAGCACTGGGGTCCTGGCTAGCAGGATCCCAGTGAGACAGGCAAAACACACTGACAAATAGGGTTTTAACTATGAGCACTGGGGTCCTGGCAAGCAGGATCCCAGTGAGACAGTAAAAACACACTGACACACACTCACAAACAGGTCAAAAGTGGGGGTAACCATGCTAGAAAGAGGCTACTTTCTCACACACTGCCTTGCGTTACTTTGGCTGGCTTTGAGTTGCTAAGTAAGTCCCATTAAAGGACTTGTGTTGCTTTGCACCGACTTGTGTTGTGCAAGGGCAACAAGAGCCCTTACTGCATCTGGGCCTCAGTGTACCACAGATGCTGATACGAGAATCCCAGTTTGTGCAGGAGCTTGGTGATTGTTCTCTATGCGTCCTGTGGAACATTCGGAAGGTATGCTTGAAGTGTCACAGAAAGACAGCTTTCATAGTATGGAAATCCATCTGCTTGCCATAGAACAGAAAATTAATATAAAAATAACCGGCGACTTGTGCCATTTAAAAGTGGGGGGGCAAGTGAAGTGCCCCACCACTTCACAAAAAACTAAAAATAAATAAAACACCTGCCCCTTCCAAAGCCCCAAAGTAAACCACCCCGCCCTCCAAAAGCTCAAACAACACCATAACACTAACTATAAAATAAACACAACTACCACACGTACATGCATTACACACTTACATGCATTACACACACATGCATTAGACATTTTTTTTTAAAAAGGCACTTACCCATGGGCTGTGCATCCTGCTCCATGTTCTTCTGCTCTCCGATAGAGGAAGACCTCCCCTAACCAATCCAAATGCTGCTTTCATGCTGTTAACCAGCATGAGAGCAGTGCCTGGATTGGATGGAGCGGCCTGGCTGGACACTTCTTCAGGCCCGAGAGGTTGGTGCTTGGTCTCCACCCAGCTGTCTTAAGACAGCTCAGTGGAGAGCTTCAAAGTGTGTATGTAACTTTGGTCAGCGCAAAACAGCAAGCCAAAGTGACATGCGCACTTTGGGGTGTCCAGTCAAAGCACTGTTTGAGTACTCTGCTACCGGCAGCAGAGGCAGTCCTCTGCTGCTGGCAGCAGAGAACAAACCCCACATCTCTCTGGGCTTGTGCGCGCTGCACCAGTGGAAAAAAAAAATGGCAATTAAATCTTTTCATTGCCATTCTATTTTTTCCTGCACAGCTTGTAGTGGGCCCGCCCTCAAGAAAAAAACGCCGCTGATAAAAGTAGGACAAACAGAAAAGCACTGAGAAGAGCAAAATAGGAGTCCTTGTTATGTATTAAGAGCAGGCAAAAAAAGGACAGACGTGGTGAGTTTGGGGTGGACATGGACATCATTTAGGGGTTACCAGGGGTCGCAGCTGCAAAGTCTAGCTTGCCCCATGTGACTCCTGGCCCTGCATTTGCAAACCCTAGACTGGAAGGTGTCAAAATCAGTCCCAGGGAGACAGAGGGCTTCTCGTTGTTACGAACATCAGTTGGGGCTCCTTGTTTTTTTGTCATTTATTATTACACTGATAGTGAATAACAGTATATTATTCACTATCAGTGTAATAAAAAATAGCTAGAATATGATCCATTCCTGCCAGCTGAGGTAAGTAAAAAAATGCTTTTAACTGTATGTTCTGTGCATGTATGCAGGTGAGCGTGTTTGTGTGAGAGAGAGAGTGTGTTTGTGTGATTGTGTGTTTATGTGTAAGTATCTGTGTGTGAGTAAAAGCATAGGTCAAATGACGCTAGCCCTGGCCTTTCGGTGAATTGACATTCATGCACATGGAGAGGGTGAGAGAGGACTAGCAGTGTTGGAGACCATTGCCACCATTTTTACTCTGCAATGTGCTCTAGTGTTGCAGGTGACATTCTACAAATGAAGGACGCAGTACGTATGCTCTGCTGGCGTGCCAAAGGCAAGCCTGTCTGTGCCCCTTCAAGTCCAGTTGAGGCCAGGAGCCAAGGATTATGCCTCTCCCTCTTCAATTAAGGTATGCTACACTTTCAGTCAACTGCAAGATCTTCACGTTTGTAGAGCCAGCTCCTGCTCTCACTCTATCGACCCCAGCCTTCATTCCCTAATCTGCAAGTGTTGTGGATTTAGCCCTCTTCTGGAGGAAAGTCGACCCTCTGTCACAGAATGGTGCATGTCTTTGGTCAATTGCCACTTCTTTGCAGCAAACAAACTAGATATCTTATCATTATTAAGTGACTCTGCCTTAGATATTCTTTTCTTATCTGAAAATTGGTTACATGAAAGCCCTGCTCTCAATGTGGTGTAAGCTCTTTCTCCCAGTTGCCATATTGCAAGATTAGATCGGTCTGGGAAAGTGGGGTGGTGGGGGGATCGCGATCATTTACAGAGACAATCTAAAGGGCACTTTCTCTCCCCTTGAGGGTGTGAACTGTGAAAGTCGTCTCTTCACATTGACTTTGATACCCACCTTCACCTCTTCTGGATTTTTACTGTATGGCCCACTGGGCTCTTACACTCACTTTTTGTAAGCTCTTCAGAACTTGGTTGCAAATTTAGCTGTAAACAGGGCCAGTTTTACCTTACTTGGAGATTTTAAGTTATATTATGAAGAAGCTAACAATGTGGCCACCAAGAACTTATCGGATTTAGCATCCCTGCAACTCCTTTTGTTACTTCTGGGCTGTAATTCCTGAACTGAGGGGAGTACCTGCATCATGTTTAGTACAGTTGGGATGGTAATAATAACTCCTATTTACTGTTAAAGTCAGATTTATTACTACTATTTTAGAAATACCACTTTTAGAAACTGGGCATTTCTTTGCACCTACTGCCCTGTGTGCCAACAACATATCGCCAATACACATCTGGCTTGGGCTAGGTGACAGCTACACTTGTGCAATCCCTTCAAACGCCCACAACACAGGATACTCAGCTACATCTGCATTCATCTGCATACTGTTGGGTCTTCCTGGGGAGGAGGTTGGGAAGGGCTCCCACTTACAGTTCAAAAGGTTGTGCCCAGAGCTGTCACAAAGGGGCTTATTACCTTCCACTTTTAGTCTGGAGCTTAGGCTGACCTGAAAAGGGGACCTATGCACTTCACAAGAACTACCTGTAGTCACCCTCCACATCAAAGGCACTTTTCAGTACAAGTACTGGGTCCATGATCCATTAAAGACAGTAGACTGCTGGACTTAAGGAAATGCAGCCGGAATAAAGACTGCTGTGTGCCTGGATTGCCACTCTGGCAGGATTGACTGCTCCCAGGAACTGCTGCCCTGCTTTGCTGTGCCGCCCTGCTGCCTGCTAATCTCTGCCCGGTAGCCCAATACTCATCCACCAAACCCAGAGTGACTCAGAGTGGCTGTTGCTTTCCTTTGCCACTCTATACTTGAATTATCCCGGAGCGGCTCGGCCAAACTCTGCCACTTGCAATGTTTTAATCACCCGGAGTGGCCCTGCTGAATCCTTACCGCTCACTGCTTCAATCACCCCCGAGCAGCTTTGCCAAATTCTGCAGCTTGCAAATGTGTTCTCCCGGAGCAGCTTTGCTGGACCTTTCCTGCACGTTGCTTCAATTACCCCGAGCGGCTTTGCCAAACTTTGCCCCTTGCATCTGTTAACACCCAGAGCAGCCCTGCTAAGCCTTTGTCGCTCTTCTATTTAATCAACCTGAGCAGCCTTGTCCAACTTGGTCACGTGCAGCTTTGATAAATGGAGTGGTCTGGCTCAACCCGGCCGCCGCACTGTTCTCCTGTGGTCCCCACAGTGCTTCCCTGGTGACCGTGCCCAGAAATCCCTGATCTGCTCTTTAAAAGGAGTGCAACCTGGACAGTACCATAGTCCATAAAGTCATCATGAACTTGTGTCGGGGAGTCTCTGGCACCATCTCTTTGATTGCATCATTGGATATCAATCTTTTTTTCTCTTGAGTCTGCAAAGCAAATATTTAACCATATACAAATTGGATCGGCATTGTGCTGATCGTAAAGCAACCAGATAAACTTGCTTTTTAGCCTCCCATTGAATTGTGGGGTGCCACAGGGCTCCTCGCTGAGCCTCAGTCTCTTCAATTTTTATACGATCCCCTGCCTGGAATTGTTCATTCGTTTGTGTTGTCTCTGGTTTCTTACACAGGTGATGCATAGCTGATGATCTCCATCATTCCTGACTCCAGCTCCAACCGCCTTCAGGAAGCGGGAAGTTGGATGGCCAAATGTAAACTCAAGCTCAATGAGGACAGGACCGAGGTTGTGTTACTGGGCAATAACCTCAGCAGGAAGGCCCCTACTCCTCCACTTGATTGTTTGGCAGGACTCCCCAAACCCAAAGAGGTGATAAAGAGTCTTAGTGTGTGGCTGGATAACAGCCTGACTATGGAGCACCAAGTTAACAGGTACTTTCTTTGGTGTCCTAAGTCTTCTGAGAAAGGTTTTAAATCTCTCATCTTTCTTAGCCAGAAGACTTATTGTCCAGGCCCTTGTCATTTCCCACCTGGACTATGGTAATGCCGTTTGCCTCGGTTGTCCCTGAAAACGCTTCAGATGATCCAGGATGCTGCTGCTCGGCTTCTTATGAATCGTCCCAGGTGTCATTTTGCAAAGGTGGCTTTGAAAGACCTCCATTGGCTGCCAGTGAACAGTGTATTCAATTTAAGGCACTTTGCATAGGTCATGTCACAATAGAGGTCCTACCCTAGTGAAATCCCTAGCTATCCCATCACTCCTCGTAGATCTCTCAGAACTTCTGCCGTCCATTTGCTTCAAGTTCCCACAATCAGAAAATCTTGCTGGGTAGGGGGCGTCATTCCCTTATCAGGCCCCCAGACTCTGGAACTCTCTTCCATTGAAAATACGTCAGGTATCCAATGAACCGTCCTTTCGTAAGGCTGTGAAAACCTAGCCCTATTCCTTTCAGTACTTTGGGTAAGCTCTCCTCACTTGGATCTGTCCTAGCGCTGGAAGGCCTCCAGGTAGCTATGCGCTTTTTGAGAACTCATAGAATAGAACAGGCCACATACGCCAGGCAGGAAGATGTAGAGGGGAGAGACCTTCCTGCAATGTGCATGAGAAAAGTGACATTCATCAATTGAGTCTGTTTCATTGATGTCTGTGATGCTCCTCTTTACTTTGAAAAAGAGCGAGTGTCGTGTTATGAGGGAGAGCTCTTCCTTTTATTTTAATTCCAGGGTCCAGAACACTGATTTCTGATATTATTACAAAGTAAGGATAAAGACTGCCTGGAGTTCTGAGAGGCTCAGAATGGTCATCATAATTACATAGCATTACATGAAAACACCAAAGCGCTCAGTATTTCATACACACTTATTGTTACCCAGTTGAAATTGGTACTATTGACGTTTAAAAATGAGAGGCCGAGTTGACCCCTACTGGAGACTGTGACCTGCAAAATACATGTTTCTGCTGAAATCGCTCAACCTATGTAGTTGCAGACACAACCTGTAAAAAATGTTTAAAAAATCATTGATAAGCTATCTGTCCCTTTCAAAGTGACGTGATGCATATTTTGCTTCTTTACCCCGTATCTCTTTGTATTTGAAATCTGCCAAATAAACAAAGAGAAGCATTAATAGCCCTTCTAAAGAGATATGTTTGAAACCAGCCTTTAACCTTGGGCGAAATATCAGTGTATTCATTCACAGGATGTAGAACACTACCTGAACTTTTGGGTTAAGGCTTATGACCTCAGTGACATAGCTATGTGGAATGAATAAAGAAACCGAATTGCTTAATTAATAAAAACCATTGAAATTCCTAGACATACAATACAGACATTATAAATACTTGAGGGGTATGGCCCAGTGACCTCATATACATAAAATACAGAGGTATCTACAATCCGAAGTTCATAACTTTCAATCCCAGAAACTTAAATCAGCGGGTTGATGTGCCTCATATGAAGATATCTGTGCATTATGCATGCCTCAAGTTTGAATTCTGTCAAGGCAGACTTAGCATTTCACCATGTGACGAGTGATACAATGGGTATCTGCAAGAAATTGAGGGGCATATTTATACTCCGTCTGCGCGGATTTTGCGTCAAAAAGTTTGACGCACAATCAGCGCAAACATTGCCCCGTATTTAAACTTTGATGCCCGAGCCCGCGGACCACAAAATTCCACCGTGTGCATCATTTTTTGGATGCAGCAACCCGCCTTGCGTTAATTATATGCAAGGTAGGCGTTCCCGTCCAAAAAATGGCTTAAACGCCCATGCATCGTATTTATGCTTTCGGGCAAAAATGACGCACAGCTGGGAGGCGGAGCCAGAAAATGATGCACAGCCCGATTTGCATCAAAAATTAACGCCTGGGTCAGGGCAGGCGTTAAAATGGGGCAAACACACCTGTATTTAATCAGAACACACAGAACAAACAGCAGAGCAGCAGAGCAGCAACATGGAGCCATGGAGGTGATTCTAATCCAGCATGCACGCAGACGCAGAGCCCAGCAGCAACAACAGCAGCTACAACAACACCAGCAGGGACCCCAAAGGCAGCACAGAAGGCAGGAGAGGATATTCCACCCAAGAACAACCCTTCAGGGCCTCAGGGAACACACATCATACAGAGGTACCAGTTGAACTGGCAGGCCATTCAGCAGCTGCTGCGAAACATTGAACAGCAGTTGGCCCCCACTTTGGTGACACCCCGCACCATCCCAACAGAAACAAAGCTGCTTGCCGTACTTCACATGCTGGCAAGTGACTCTTTCCAAACAACTAGTGCTCTGGTTGGCGGCCATCATTCTCCACCTTTTTGCCCAAAGTACTGGATGCCATCATTCGACTGACACCCGTCACATCTGCTTCCCTAACACACTGCAGAAGCAGCAGGAAACAAAACAGGGGTTCTACCTCATTAGTGGCTTCCCACACATCCTTGGTGCAATTGACTGCACACATGTACGCCTTGTGCCACCTGCTGCAACTGAACACCTCTACCGCAACAGGAAGCACACACATTCCATCAACGTGCAGGCCATAGTCGATCACCAGGGATTGATCACCAACATCGTGGCTAAATATCTTGGGAGTGTACATGACTCATACATCTTCCATCACTGCACCATCAATGAACACTTCCAGGATGGATGGTATGGCAATGGACTACTTGTTGGTAAGTACAAAAACCTACTTATATACCCACTGCACAGCAACCCTCTAGGACACACAACACATACACCACAACAGCAACATGTGAACAGGAACACACTGAGATCGTGACATCACTAGCCTTGTTTCTTAAGTCACCATTGAACCTGTCACACATTGGAAATTACTGTACAGCCTAATGTGAAGACGTCAATGAGTGTGATTGCCTAAATGTCACCTTGCAAATTGTAAGTGTCCCAATGACCTTTACATTAATACATTGCATAAGTTTCAAGGTATGGGATTTCCAGGGTACTTTGATATGAACGTGTTAACAACACTTTCAATTTTAACTGTGTATGGAACTATCATCTCACCCCCAGTGAAGACACACGGACACCTGTATCACAAGTCACAATGCTAAGGAGGGCACACTGTACTGCAAATCCCAAAACATACTGCTGAGAAACGGTTAGCAGACAAACACTCGTTCAGCCAAGGAAACAACACAATGCAGATGGTACAGCCTACAAGCATAGGATGTCACATTAGTACACAAAAGAGTCACAGACAACACAAGACAACTACTGCCATTAAAGGTCTTTTCAATAGTGCCAGCTACATCAACATGATCCCATTCAATTTCTCTTGCAGCTGATCAGGGGTATGGCATCCAGCCATGGATTATGACACCATTTGGCAAACCAAGTACAGCTGCAGAGCGTGCATACAACCACGCCCATAGGAGGACACACAGCATTGTCGAGCGGACCTTCGACATCCTAAAGTCAAGGTTCTGCTGCCTCGACATCACTGGTGGTAGCCTCCTATATTCCCCCAAGATGGTCTGTAGGATCATCCTCACATGTGCAATATTGCACAACATTTGTATCAGAAGAAACATTCCCCTCCTGGAACCAGAGCCACACATGCCTGAAGAGGAGGAAGAGGAGGATGCTGGCCTGCAACAGGAGGGGAAACTACAGAACACAGCTGCTGGTATACGCAGGCGGCAACAGATTGTAAATAATTTCTTCTGAATATGATCACCTTCACCACTTTAGTTAACAAATTGAAATAAACACCTATTCTAATCACCATATCATGGTCTGGCTATTCCTTTTTACACACCTTCATCTCTAGAAAACTTCAGAATAAGAGTGTTGCCTCATGGAGCATTGCTGAGATACTGAGTAGGACACGGAACATCCCAGAGCTAATGTGATGCCTAACATACAATGGTCACATACACACACACTCTTAATGACATATATCATGTACATATCTCCTTTGAAGGCCAATAGCAGAGGACCACAACTATTTCACTCATACATGTTGAAAGCAAGGTCCAACGCAGCATATGGCACACAACTAAGACACCATCACTCAATAAGAAGAAAACAAGCCTCATACATGAGGCAGTCAATGTGCTTTGACATCACTAACAGGAATTCTGACCAGACCCTTGACAGCAGTTAGTCCAACTGCATCCAATATTTGCAATGACTATCTGTGACGAGAGTTCCATAGAAGCAGAACATAGACAGCACAAGTGCCACACATATGACATGCATTGCGCACATGACATTCCATGTCAGGCCATTTCCTAACTCATTACACACCCATGCACCTGGTCACAACCCACCTGTCGGAAGAGGTCCCTGGAATACTAAGATGTGTACCCTGATAATACCTCCTCTACACACACAGACCAACAATAGCAAACCAGCGTGCTACACCCTTTCCTATGGTATGCCATTGTCATAGAACATCTGACTGCAAGGACGTCAGGTCAATTTATACACGGTCTTCTAGTTTCAAAGCCCTGTTAGCACATGTAGATTGCTTCCCCTTGTGAAAATGTCTGTTGGCCCTTAGAATGCAAGTCTCACCTACAGGACTGGTGAGAAACAGATGCAGCCCACACCTGTGATCACCTCCATGCACACCACCCATTTAAAAAAGCACTGCCCCTGATGATGCCTGGAACAGCATAGGAGTTGCCTTTATGTCAAATACACCGTCAACCATTGATACTAATTAAGCCATGTAACACAGCCCTTGGGTTCATTTGTCACCTTAAAAAACACAGGACGTACACAGTTTGACATGTCAACTGTCTAGTTTGTCCTCCAAACAGTCTCAGTCAGACCACTGATTATGTAACTTTTCCAGTAGCTGGCTCCTGAATCACCTTGCATTCTGTCAGCCTGACTAGCAACTGTCTGTGCGTCACACTAAAGTATCCCTGTGTCTACATATGTACCACATGTGCGTAAGAAAACCTCCCATTCATCAGGGGGCATTGGGCATGGGCTTCTTCCATGCATACCCAAATACATTGTATAGCATAATCTGCCTTTTAACTGTACCATTTGAGTTACATCCTCTTGGAAATTCAAAATTCATGGCCCATCCCTTGTCTGGGTTGCATATATGCATGAATGACAAAGTGTGACAGTGTCCCAGGGCCATAGGCTGGGATTGGGTACGGGGCTTTCAGCACAACCAGCAACCTCTGATAATGTACATGAATAATACACAAATGTCAGAACCATGACAGTTCACACACAGCATCACAGTGCGCACAACATAGTGATGGGCCGTGTGTGGTGAATAGCTGCGAGAATAAACAGCACAGAGGCTATGATGTTCCCAGATGCAGTGGGAAGTGCAGAGGCCAACCTGTGTACAAATGTTGTAATGACACCTGCCGGAACATGACAATTGAGACATTATCTCACTCAGCACACCAAGGTTGCCCTGTTGACTGTCTCATTACACGTCTTTAGTGACAGGGTGGGACCATCCACATGTTGGTTCACATGTCCACATCTACTTTACTCACATTGATCAACAACGGATATTCAGTAGTTACAGGAATAGCTGCCACTGACTCATGATGAGCCCTGGTCCGAACTGTGACAAATTACACCCCAAACAATCTACAGGTTCATCATTGGACCACACACATGAACAAGACACCTATGTGCAATTGATCACTGGAAATATGTGGACACGTGCTGTCTTGTATGCTGGTCCACCACAGCAACTTGATAGTTGGGGCTTACTTCTATGGCCTCAACTGTGGTGTCATCATATATATGAGATTGACCCTTGTCTGTCTGTGCAAACAACATGGTACCCACTTCCTCAATGCATGTGTATGACTCACTGTGGGATTCATCAACTAGTGCCTAGGAAGCTCTTACCAATACTCTAGGACATAGGACGTAGAAAATGTGGACCATTGACATGAACATGCATCTGCCATCCATCTGGTGCATGCTATGTCACATGTGGTGTCTACGTGACCCTAAAACTTGGAAGTATACTTTACGGGTGTTGTTACATGTATGACTAACACATGCCCTTGCTCATTCCAAATATGACTTGCATCTTAGGATTGGACACATGGACGTCACAGTCATACAACCATATGTACAATAATGCTTCACGTGATATACACACACACTTGGTCAACCAACACATTAGTTGTCAAAGCACACACTTAGAGCCAAAGGCATTTAGGTATTGTATATATGTGTGTCACATTGCTATCCTCTCCTTATGACAAACATGTACAATTTGTGCCACACATATATGTAGGCCACATTTATGACCATCTATGACGTCAGCCAACTGTAAACATACTGTGAAGGGTGTAGTGGATGATGTTCTGCTGCAGTATGATGTCACACATGTGAACATACTCCATCAACACCATACTGTCTTCAATTAGCCAATCTCTGATGTGTTCCAAAAGTAAAATAACCAAAAAACAAGTAAAAATGCCCCAAACCAGTTAATGCACTGTAATTTTAACGTCCCTAGCGGTGTGCGTCATTTTTTGTTTACCAAAACTGTATTTGCGTCATTTTTTTTGACGCACAGGAGTGAAATTTAGCCCGCATCCAGATATTTGTACAGTCCATGTATCATTATGTGGATGCGGGTTAATATTCACGTCTGTGCGTCAAAATAAATGACGCAAATACAGTTTTGTGCAACAAAAAATGACGCATAACGCGAAAAAGGCGGGACTTTTCATACAGGAAGTGATGTAATAGGATATCCTGTTTACAGACCATGTACAGTGGTTGTACTTTCACTTTCACTTTGCAGTCTATGATCCTTCTAGACTGTGTGGCTGTGTAGAGAATGTTGTACAGAGATTTTGTGCTGTATTTCTCCTGTGTGCTTTCTGTAAAGTCCTTTTGTGAAATAAATATTGTTTGTGTATACTGTAGTACTGTGTTTTGTCTACATTTGTCCATTTATCTTGTGTATTTCTTGTTTGTGGGAGTCTGTTGTGGGTAGTGTTAGTTTGGGGATAGTTGGGCTCTTTTAGGGGCATATTTATACTCTGTTTGCGCCGAATGTGCGTCAAAATTTTTGACGCACAATCGGCGCAAACCCTGCCCCATATTTATACTTTGACGTCCGACCCAGCGGGCGTCAAAGTTCCACCATGTGCGTTATTTTTTGGAAGGGGGAACCAGCCTTGCGTTAATTATATGCAAGGTAGGCATTTCCTTCCAAAAAATGACTTTAAGGCCTGTGCCCCATATTTATACTCTGACGTCATTTTGACGCACAGGAGGGGGCAGGCCTTAAAAAACGGCGCCCAGCCTGATGGGCGCTGTTTTTTAACGCCTGGGTCAGGGCAGGCGTTAAGGGACCTGTGGGCTCAGAAGGAGCCCAGAGGTGCCCTCACATGCCCCCAGGGACACCCCCTGCCACCCTTGCCCACCCCAGGAGGACACCCAAGGATGGAGAGACCCATCCCAGGGAAGTTGAGGTAAGTATTTTTTTCGTATTTTTTTTATGGCATAGGGGGGCCTGATTTGGGCCCCCCTACATGCCACTATGCCCAATGACCATGCCCAGGGGACATAAGTCCCCTGGGCATGGCCATTGGGCAAGGGGGCATGACTCCTGTCTTTGCTAAGACAGGAGTCATGTCAATGGAGGTTGGGCGTCAAAACAAATGGTGCAAATCGGGTTGAGGCCTGAATTTTGCCTCAGACCTGACTTGCCCCATTTTTTGACGCCCAACCTCCATTTTCCCCTACGCCGGCGCTGCCTGGTGTGAGTAATTTTTTTTGACGCACACCAGTCCGCAGCGCCGGCTAACGTCATTCAATATATAAGGCGCCCGCATGGCGCTTTGGAATGGCGTTAGCCGGCGGTAACATTTTTGACGCACAACTGCGTTGGCGCAGTTGTGCGTCAAAAAGTATAAATATGGGCCTTAGTGTTTAGGTTTACTTTTTTTTCTGTCTTTTTACCCCTACTTTCACCCATTTCCCCTTTCTATTTCTTTTACCCCATTCCTTATCTTCAACTATAAGTATGTCTGGTAGGCCACGTCTTGGCAGGATGGGGAAAGAGGAGTTGGGGGGCTTCATCTGGCTGGTGACACATTTCTTGCCGCTCATGATCCAGGCAAGGGGCAGGGTCATACAGGGGTACCCAACAGAGGCATGCAGAATCCGGTGGGGAAAGGTGCTGCATCACCTGCAGCGGGTGATGCCAGCCAGAGGAGTGACCACCAGCTGAAGCACCGGTGGGCTGACCTCATCACCAGGGAGCAGGATCTCTTGGACCACCTGGGAATCATGATTGGTGGCACTGTTGGTGAGTACGACAATTGTTAATGTGCACAATTAAATGCTCTGTAGTGACATCAGGGGATTAGTGCAATGTCTGCCAGCTAACTTGATGACTGTGTGTAATGCTGGGGAAATATAAGGGGATCATTGATGCACTATGGCAAGGATCACAATTGCTAGCTGTCAGGTAGCACGTGCTCAGCAAACTTACAGGTAACTTTACCATGAAGGAAATTGGTGCGGCCTTTTTGTCAGCACAGCTACCAAAATAGGAGCCAATCATGTCTATATAGGGTATTATTGACAGAGAAGTACAGATGTACCAACATTTAGGCCAACTATGTTGACGCAATTGCTAGGCTGACTTTAGAATCACTAGATGATGCTGAAAATGAGTGCTGCCTTCACGTCAATTGATAATAGCAAAGTGGCTCAACCATTGGTCTCATGTTAGTCTTGTGAGTGTGGAAGGAAAGCGTTCACAGACGTACTATGAATGTGTGGGATTATTTGGTTTCTTGATCTTTTTGGATACATGTCAGTTCATGATTTGAAAACATTGTGAAAAGGTGTAAGGTGCCCTCAGCTAACATCTTAAGATGTTTGTTGGAATTAGTTGGGCCACAATCCAAATATTGATGGCAGTACAAGTGTATGCACATGACTTCACATCTCCATGGTTGGTGCAAATCACCATAGCTGGGCCACATCAGTTGACTATACTGTAACAACAGGATGGCTTACAGGAGTCCCTGCCCCTCCCTCTGTACATTGGGCCTATGTGCAATAAATGTGTCATGGCCACAAGGCATGTTTTACTGGTAATGCAGTCCTCAAGTAATCAGGCGTTGGATGTTTCTCTTGGATGCACATGATGAGACGATTACACTCCATATTTTTTAGTGCTCACCAATTATGGGGCAAGTTTGCAACCACATGATAGTCAGGGCCAATGTATGTGTGCAGATATGTGTGTAACTGTCACAGGAGACCCATGCTATGTACAAGTTGGCCGTGAAATATCAGATGCAGTACCATCATGTCTGAATGGCTGCCATGTCCTTATTCAGCCTACACATTGTAAATGGTTATGAAATTGTTGCACTGTGCACAGATTTTGAGCACATTTCTTCCTTCCATACCTTACAGGTGGACCGGCACCCCACACTGTGGGAGAGGTGGTGACATTTGAGGACCCCGACCACTCCAGTAAGTGTTGATATGTCTGTTATGTGTTGTGTTTGCTGGTTATGGACTCGTGTGAGTTGGACGCATAGCAAGGTGTGATGCTTTGGGCAAGTTTTTCACTTGTTCCATGAGTGGGAATGCAGTTCTCACATGTTTTGAGTTTGCCAATGCGTATCCAATGGTATCATGTAGGGATTGTAGGGCATCCCTGTAGGCCCCACTGTGAGTACAGGGGATAGTCATGTGTCTGACACTTGTATCACCAAGAGTCGCAATGGAAGTTAGCCCCTATTTAGTCAGCCTGTCAGACCCACATTCTCTAAGATTGGTGGAGCTAATAGCTTCCCAATAGACATCTGCTTCACTATTTACCCACGTAAGTTTGAAACAGTAGGTAGAACCTCCTAGCAGCATGTACTTCCACATGTAGTGCAACAAGTCTGTGGAACCTGAGTGCAATGGCCTAGGTGTGCATGCATTTCATGATCATGGGTGTTCTAGCAACTCTGTGTCTGATGTAACTCAGGCCTCACTGGAAGTATGTGTTGTGTACTAAGTTCTGCATTTCCTGACATGTCTGACCCTATGAGTGCTCTAGGGTTTGCGGACTCCAAATTCTAGATAGACCTTACCTGTGGTGTGTCTGTAGAGACAAACATGTGTGGAGTTGCCTATACACTCCTCGGTGTACATGTTGTTGGCAAATTATAGCTGTGTATCCACCGCCCCATTCAAACACGGGCATGGGTTTGTGAATGGGGTACCTAGTATTGATGCTACCAGTATGTTACACATACCTGTGAATAAGTGACGGTTTTTTGCATACTAGTATACACACTCAGGTTTGGCACTTGGTACCATACTGGAAAGTCCAGTTACAACTTGCAGACCATGTGGCTTTAGTTTTGCTTTCCGTACACTGACGTTTGTAGCCCAGCTCTTGGTGGAGGATATGCAGCATGATTCTTAGATGTTAACTGTCAGAACTCAGATTGCAAGTCAAAGCCAGTTGTTACCCATCTTGTGGGTTATGGATGTGCTTTGTGTGATGTCACCTTTGTTGCCTGGCCTGCCATATACTTCCTCAGGGACATTCAATGCTCTGTATCGTGATATGAGCTGTTACAAGTACAGTAGATGTAATGTCTGATTAACTTGCTGTGCCGTTTCACACAATGCAGTTACTAATGTAGCATATCTGCATTTGTCTTCACAGCAGCTAACATGACTCCAGACCAGGTCCGTGAATTTCAGCGTCGGGCCATGCGAGACCAGCACATCCTGCTGGTGGAGTCGGGGTTCCGGAGGATGGCCCGGCGATATCGCGATGAACGTGCCTCCGGGGCATGGCGAGCCTTCCCAAGGGTGGCCCTACTTTGCCCACCACAGCCACCAAAGAAACAACCACCAATCAGAGCCAGGTGGCCCCAACCACATCTGCTGCCACTGTTGATCCAACATCTGCTGGACTTCCTGGCTCCAGCATTGCCACCGGTGCAGGACAGCCCACACAGACCTCCTCCACCGGTACCCAGACTGCCACTGCTCCAGCTGTTGACCCTGCAGCCTTCAATAGACTTGAACATGAGATGGACAAGGTGCTGTGCAAGGTGAGCCACCTGAGCCGGGACGTGCGGCACATTAAACGGCGGGTCAAGGATATAAAGAGGACCCTCCGGAGGGCCAACCTCTAGACAGTTGATTTGATGGACATGATACCCTCCTCTTTCCTTGTTCTTATAGTTAGTGGGCTTACGGGGCTTAGTGTTAGGTTAGTATAGGCTGTTAGTTTAGTTAGTGTTAGTGGGTGGGAGGTGGGGGTCCTGCTTGTTTCTTTTTTGACTTATTACATGTGTGGGTGGGTGGGGGGCTATGTTGGGGTTCATGTGTGTAAAAAACAAAATGACAAAAAAAAGAAATAAAATAGAAAAAAAAAAAATATATATATATATATATATATATATATATATATATATATATATATATATATATATATATTTGTTTAGGATAGTATAGTATGTGTTTAGGTTAGTATGTGTTGTCCTCAATGTGTCCCATCTCATAAGGGGGATGGGGGGGTAGATGTTTAGAACGTTTCGTTACATGTGATTAGTAAGTGTAGCTTAGGTTAGTTAGGGACAGTTGTGGGTAATGAGTAGTCAGGGTAGATTAGGGTAGGTAAGATTTTTCCTTCAGTTTCATCATCTATGGTTAGCTTTTAATAAATATTTGGTTACCCCTTAATAGTATGTGTTGAATGGTACTTGATCGTGGGTTTGGATTCAGTGTACATCAATTTTGTACTATAACATCTGTGTCCTATGCTACAAACAAATCCAAACTGAGCTGTACGATTGGCAGCTAGATTGGCACCTAGCCCAGAGTGCAAAGTGTCTACCCTTTGTTGCAACCACCAATCACAGTTAATATGGTTCCCAATGTGTTTCTGTTGATAAGTGTGTTTTCAAAGTCACCAAAAGTGCTTCCAGACTTGATATTGGGGAAACAGTTTTAGGTCTGACTGCAGTGTGATGATCATGCACACCCTTATAAGATGAGTTCTCATTGGCAATCTTGTATTCTTGTCTTCATGACCCTCATACATCATTCTATCGGGTTCATACTATTCATCGGGTTCTATCTTCCTCTCCTGGAGACACAGAGTAGAAGGATCTCCCTTTATAAAGCACCTGTAAGCTCCGCCCGCTGAGCCACGCCCGTCCACCCTCGAAGTAGGTAAAGGAATTCCCGCCTCTTACCAGGATGATGGACAGCTTTCCAAAACGACCCCACTGCGTTTACCGCCGATTCCGGTGGTGCGGTGTTGATGCTCAGAAGCACGAGGACATCTCCACAAAGACGCACTAGTGACAATAACATTGCCAAAGGCACACAAGGTTGCTGGAAACGTTTACCCCATGGCCCATCACGTACCCTTAGTGTAGAATATAAACGGGGCGTATAAAACATGCTAGGTAACGCTTACTGACATACTCGTAGAAAATACTCCTGTTGTGTAGGCCACGATGCTCATTTTACAGAAACTAAACCTCAAAGGAAGCACTTACAATCATAATCGTAGCAGGTGCCGCAGTCGAAGCTCAGCTTCTGGAAAGGACAAGCCACCCTGGCTCTTGGGCCTGGCAAGGATGAAGCATGGCTGTGCGCTCAGAGATCCCATAGCAGAGGAAGATCTGGAGTCCTTCCTGGAGGTGAACTGATGGTGTGCTGGAGCGTGGTCTGTGACGCGCGGGTTCTGTCTTCCTCTCCTGGAGACACAGAGTAGAAGGTTCTCCCTTCATGGAGCACCTGTAAGCTCCGCCCGCTGAGCCACGCCCCGTCCACCCTCGAAGTAGGTAGGGGAATTCCCGCCTCTTGCCAGGATGATGGACAGCTTTCCAAGGCGACCCCACTGCGTTTGCCGCCGACTCGCGTGGTGCGTTGTTGATGCGCAGGGGCGCGAGGACATCTCCGCGGGGACGCACTAGTGGCAATGACATTGCCGGGGGCACACAAGGTTGCTGAAGACGTTTTGCCCCGTGGCCCATCACGTACCCTAGTGTACAATGTGGACGCGGCAGATGCCGCGGTTGAAGCTCACCTTCTGGAAAGGACGGCCCACCCTGGCTCTTGGGCTTAGCAGGGATGGGGCGGGGCGTGGCTGTGCGCTCAGAGATCCCATGGCGGAGGAGATCTGGAATCCTTCCTGGAGGTGAGCTGATGATGTGCTGGAGCGTGGTGTGTGTCTGACTGGGACGCGCGGGTTCTGTCTTCCTCTGCTGGAGACACAGAGTGGAGGGTTTCTCCCTTTGTGGAGCACCTGTGGGCTCCGCCCGCTGGGCCACGCCCCGTCCACCCTCGAGGTAGGTGGGGGAGTTCCCGCCTTTTACCAGGATGATGGATGGACGACTAAGTATTTTTACCCATGATTCTAATTATGTATTGTATGTGCAGGTGTGTGTGTATAGTCATATGTGTGTGTGTATAAATATATATATATATGTGTATGTATGTGAATATGGTGTTTCTGTGCCTGGCATGTTTCTATGAATTTCTGCTCTCTTTTTATCACACTTATCTACTCATCACTCTTATGTCATGTCTCTATCAAACTATCCTCCATTCTCACTCGGACTCATCCCAAATCCCTTCGACCACTTTCATCTCCTAAATATCTCTGCCTAAGCTCATCCCTCCACCCCCACATCTAACTCACCAAACCTCACTCTACCTCTGTGACTTCCCACACAACCCTACTAAAGTCTCCTGCATTCATCTCACCCTGCTAATATGCTCTCCCTAACCCTTCCACATCCTCTTTCCCCTCCGCCCCCCTTTTATTCATCTCAAGCCTTTGGATTGAGTAAATGAAGGATAAACTCCCAATTAACACTTCTGGATTTCTTTCCTCCTCCACCCCTCCATTACTCCAGTCAATCTAACTAACAAACTCTCATATCCGCAACTCAAATTAACTCATAATAATACTAAAACTGTACTCCTTATTAAATTATACTAATCCATCACTAATTCTTGTTTGGGTACCGGAGTAGCGTGCTACTCATCGAAAAGCGCTTCGACGCCTCGTCAGGGGTAGTAAGCGCTATATAAATACGATTACAATACAATACAATTTGTGACACAGTTCGGCATGATTACCTATTTGTATGTTAACTCAGACACCTTCGTTTGTGCATTTTTTTTTTGTATTTACTTAGATTAGTGTGCCATGTTTATTGTGTTATTTTTGCATGTTGACAACATTTAGCGGGCACTATTTGATGACTTAGTTATCCCCTGAGGAAGCATTCTTCTGTCCTACACAAAATGGTGGTGTATGGTTTCTCACTTCATCAGATTATTCCCTCAGGATGGGCAGAGTATGATGCAATCATGGTCACTGTGCAGATTTCTCTAACTACATAATATCTGGACAGGTGTATTGACAAGCTACGTAATTTGACAGTAGGCACATTTCAATTATCTACTACACAGTTGATATGTCACATTACCCAGAAACAGATTTGTTGTGTAAGTGCTATTTATTGAAAAGTGCTGTAGTGCTATATGTACATTGTCCATGATTGTGAGTCCATTATAGTGATATCTTCCATTGTGATCCAACACAAGGGTTTACCAAAATGCTTTTGTCATGCTGGGGTTGCTGTTTCAGACAGTGCAGAGGGACAGACTTAGCCAATGAGCAGGAGAGAGACAATCACTGTGCTGGGTGACAAGATATACAGTGGTTAGCAGAACAGTGCTTGAGTACAGTTGTTGTAAGACTGTCATGTTTCAAAACGCAGGACTTTGGTAATAGTTGGCCATGTGGCAGGGACTAGTGCTTCCGGGTACTTTTCCTTGTGAATGTGATCTGTCCATGTCTTCTTCTTCTGATGTGTGTGTTGCCTGCTTTGTCCTTGTTGTTGTTGGTTGTGAATGGGCAACACACGCCTCAGTGTTAGAAGACGTGGAGTCAGACATCCCGGTCGCTGCTCCCTGTGAAGGTCTTAAGGGCAGTACTGCTGCAAGGAGGGCCTGCTGGTTCTTGAGAATACGCAGCCAGGTCGGCCCTGAGGGGTTCAATGTTGCATTCGTGTATGCGTTGACAGGACTGCTGTTGTAGGTGTTGGGTCAACTGTATTACAGCTGTGCTGATTTCCTGCAAGATAGATGTTAGGGCTTGCATAGCTGCTGCCTGATCTGCAAATTACATCATGCTCGAACGCACCCCCTCAAGGCTGGCTGCCATATTTTGCATCCCCACCCGCACCTCCTTGGCCAGCTCCTGCTGTACTCCAACTACAGTTCTCTCAAAGCTGGTGCAGGTGTCGTCTGAGTCCTCAGCTGTATTGGAGCTGGCAGGTCTTACAATTGGGGTGGTGGGTGGTTCCTCTGCGATGGCTGCTTGTTCTGTGCTCCTCCTTGTGACAGAAGGTGGGGTCTGGAGGGTTTCAAGGACCTTTTGGATAGTCTCCTGGGGAATGTTTATCGGCTTGTCATCCATGTCATTAGGGAAATCTGGGACAGGCATATCGGCAGAGATCCATCTTCCTCTGCAATGAAACAGGGTACAATTAGTGTGTCTGTGTTGTGGCAATTTTGATGTGACGTGCCTGCCTTTTGATGAATTCACTATGTGATCTTGTTTTGTGTTAATATCTGCAGTCCTTCAGATGGGCATTGTTTCAGGCCTATGGCCCACCTGTGTGTCACATGTATGTTATTGAGTTATTATACTTGTCAGCCTCGTCGCCTCTAGGTGTTGATTTTAGCCATAGAGAATTGCCACCTTCTTTTCCTACTCGACCCCCATGTACATCCATTCTCATGGTGAGACCTTTCACTGGCTGTGGGTGTTCTGATGGCCCTGGCAGCACACTTAACAATCTGGACCTGCCCCAATCCCTGATCGTTCACATCGACTTAAATCTAATTGACGTGGCATATCCTATGCATGGCAATGTTATGATCCGATATGGATGTTGACATTGTTAATGGGTCCTGCTGATGTTGGGTAATGTGTGTTACATTGGATTGCCCTGATAGTCGTATCAGTGTCCTATTTCCTCCTCTGAATGTGCAGGTGTATTTCAGTGACCAGTTACATGTGTCCCCTCCTCTATGCTGTTGTCTGAGCAGTATGACATTTGGGATGTTGCCTTGTTACCCAGACACAGGATGGACCCTGACATATGCAGCATGGGTGTGTCCTTAGTGCTGTGTCGCTCCTATTGTTGTTTACTTTGGCTGATGTTTGTGACAACTATGGGCATTGGAATTTAAGTGTACTGGGGCCTTTGTCTTGTTTCTGGGGATTGTTGCAGATGTCATCCTCACCCCCTAATTTAGGCGTGTATGATCCATGGGGAGGTTACTGCTATTGGCTTCTTGAGCTGCACACAGATCAGAGGTGGTAGTGGCAACTGTTGTCGCAGTTACATTAAAGTTGTCAGTTTGGCTAGAGGATTGCTAATAGGGCCCTAGTTAATGTAGGAGGTATGTTGGCTGACGAGTGCCAGGATGTAAGTTTGACGTAGTGGCCTTCCCTCCTGTCGTGGCTTTCCCTTTGCTCCATCGTTGGCATGACAGCATGCCCCCATGGGACTGTTGTTGGTGTAGTGTAATGGTGTGCCCCAGCTTCTGTCTGTGCAGGCCATGCCCCAATGCCATGCCCCTTTACCCATGCCACTCCATGTATATGTTGACTTTCATGCATTTTGTGGTTGGTATCCCCCCGCTTGCAGTTAACATTTGTGCATTTTAGTTCCCCATGCAACTTACCCTGCATGTGCGTTGTCTCCTGGTAGTCTGCGCTGTCCTGTCCTTGAATCCCTGTGACGATCTCCTCACGGATGATGGCTGCGACCATCTCCTCCATGTGGTCCAGGGCCTCTTGGTGTGCTGGACTCCCCCCTCCAGTCTGCAGTGCTGCCTTCCTGTTCCTTGCCATCTTTTCCTTGGTCCTGCGTTTGCAGTCATGCCAGCGTTTCTTGCACTCGATGACTGTTCTGCGTACTTCAGCCACACTGTTAATCTTGTTGACAATTTGTTGCCATATAGCCTCTCTCCTACTGATTGGCAACTTTGATGTGACAAACAGTTGGTGCTGGTGTTCCGTCACCTCTTTAACCAGAAATTCCTGCTCCTCTGCACTAAAGCGACACTTTCTTTTCATCTTAAAAGTGTCCTGGTTCTTGTGTGGGTCCTCCTGGCTGGTTCCTGGTCTGCTGTCATCTTCCTGGGGTCTGTAGTGGGATCTGGGATCCATTTTGGCTCTCCTCTGGTGAAATGGCTGTGTTCGCTGTGTTTTTTTATGCTATTGCGTCAAACAAACACGCATATCTGGTTTGCGGTGTCGTAAATCGACCCACAGTCATTTCCGCTGCGTTAACGTAGTTTTCCTTTACGACTTGACGCCGCGGTGTGCGTCAAAAATAATGACTCCCACCTGTTGTTTGCGCCGCCGTGCGTCAAAGCATAAATATGACGCCCACATGGCGCACCAAAATGGCGTTAACCGGCGGTAATATTTTTGATGCAACACTGCGCCGCCGCAGTTTTGCATCAAAAAGTATAAATATGGGCCTGAGTCTCTAGTTGGCAGAAGTATGCACCATGTCCAAGTAGGGACTACAATCCTGGTCAGGGTAAGTCAGTTGCACACCAAAAATTAACCTGTGCTCACCCTCTGGTAGTTTGGCACAGAGCAGGCAGGCTTAACCTAGGAAGCAAAGCATACAGTATTTATGTAACACTTAAAACAGTAATACTGTGAAAAAACACCAAAAAGACTCCCCACCAAGTTAGAAAAATAGATTATATTTTAATGAGTAAAGCAAGACCGAAACAACAAAAATCCAATAAACTGAAGTCGCGATATGAATTTTTAAAGAATATCTGCAAATATATTGCTTAAAACCCAGTGACAGATGCGTCTTTGAGCCATGCAGTCATCGATGCAATGTCCTCGAGCAGCACTGCGACGTCAAACTCCATTGTGATGAAGGCAATGCGTCATCATTGAGCTGCGTAATCGGCGATGCAAACGTGATGCATCTGGGGTGAGGGTGATGCATCAGTTCTGAGTTGCGCATTTGGTGCTGATATATTCTCATCCTCAGCAGCAGCGGTGAGGCGTCTGCACCGATGGCAAGGCATGAGTTTTGGCAGAAAGCAGCTGAAGAAACCACTTTCAAGGATCCAGAACTGGATTGTCACCACTTGGCAGGGTAGGACTCACGATTGGCAGAGTCCAGAAGCTGCAGCAGAGTTGAGTGAAGTGTTTAATGTCCCTGAGAGTTCCGAATAGGAGGCAAGCCAACAAGCTCTTGAAGTCACTTTGGTTCTGGGGTTGTAGAGATGCAGGTCCAGTCCTCACTCCCAGGCAAGGAGGGCAGCAGGCATGAGGGCAACACAGCAGGAGTCCAACAAAGTCCAGCAGTGTCCAGCAGAGTAACAGTCCTTACAGCAGCACAACAGTCGTTCTTCCTGACAGATTGTCCTCAGGTCCAGAAGTGACTAATTTGGGAGTGTCTGAGGCCCAGTACCTATACCCAGTTGTGCCCTTGAAGTGGGGGAGACTTCAAAGAGAGGCCTTTGAAGTGCAAAAAGTCTCCACCCATCCTGGCTGTAGTCACACTTCAGGGAGTTATACAGCCCTTTGTGTGGGCTCAGGACAGAGCCTATTCAGGTGTAAGTGTCAACTCCTCCCTCCGATCCTGCCAAGGATGACCAAGATGTTGATGGCCTATCAGTCACACCTAAGCTACCTTTGTGCTGGGCTGTCTCAAGGGAACGCAAAAAACCCAGCTGCACCCACCCCAGACGTGTATTCAGAGACAGGCAGAAGGCACAGAGACTTCACTATAAGTTGGGATTTTAAATGTGATTAAAGAGACGCCAAACTTGGTGGTCCAATCGCTTCTCACTTGGAAATTACACTTATAAAATTTAATAATGCAATCCAAAAGTTAACCTATGGGAGAGAACGGCCTTGCAAAACAAATCTAAGAGTTTTTCACTACCTGTACATGGGGAACTAAAAAGTACATGTCCTATTTTTTAATACACTACACCCTGACATTGGGGCTGTCCAGGGCCTATTGTAGGGGTGACTCGTGTATTAAAAAGAAAGGTTTGGGCCAGGCAAAAGGGTTAACTTGCCAGGTTGAAATAGCAGTTTAAAACTTCACACACCCGCTCCGCAATGGCAGGACTGAGTCATGTATGTGGGGCTACTGCTGTGGGTGGTGCAATCAGTACTGCAAACCCACTAGCAACATTTAATTTACAGGCCCTGGGCACAGGTAGTGCACTTTACTAGGAACTTATAAGTAAATAAAATATGCCAATTGTGGATTAAGCCAATGTTATCATGTTTTCAGGAAAGAGCACCTGCACTTTAGCACTAGCCAGCAGTGGTAAAATGCCCAGAGATCTAAACCCAAAAAGAACAGATGATATATGGAATTCTGAACAATGCAAACATTCACCCCATTCACAGAGATCTGGGTTTAATCCATTGTTTTTTATCCACCACACCACCTAAGTTTGGACCAAGCCATATGCAAATGAGTCTTGATCCTGTTCCCAAGGGCAACAGGGTCAAGACTGATTTGTATTGGGCTGGGCCCAAACTGGGTTGGCGTGGTGGGCAAAAACAAAAAGATGGATGAACCCAGATCTTTGTAAATGAGGGTGAATGTTTGCATTGTTCAGCATTCCGGATATCATTTGTCCTATTTGCAGAGATCTAAACTCAGCAAAACAGAAGGCAAAAAGTTTAGGGATGACCCTGCAGAAAGTGTCAGGTCGAGCAGTATCATTTAATGGGGGAAACATCACATTTTACTCAGCATTTACTTCCTGCTGTACAAGTTACTAGGGTCACAACTGTGATTTAAAAAGGCAGAAGACAACCCTGCATCTCTAAATCTACAAAGCGTCTAATTTTCAGGACATGTCTGTGACCAATTTCTTTTAAAAACAATCAGAAGACTTGGGATAAAATCTGAAGTCCCCCTCAATACTGACAGGTTTTATGAAATACAGATACAGAGTATTGACTGAATGTATGTGTAAACCTGTTATACCAAATGTGTTCTAGCACTCCAATAGAAGTCAAGACAAATACTTACAAAATGTAAATTGTCGCCCTATGTGGGAAGGGTATGCCCAGAAGTGGGTCGGTCCCATGCTCACAGCGCCACTGGATTCAAGCTAGCCTGGCTGATTGAGGGTGATACTCTGAAATTGTTCCCAGTATGTTTGTTTGTGGTCCACAGAGGACTTGGCTTGGCAGTACCGGCTGGACTGTTCCCATGGGGAACAGGGTCAAGACTGATTTGCATATGGTTCGGTCCAGGGTCAAGACTGATTTGCATATGATTCAGTCCAAACTGGGGTGGCATGGTAGGAAAAAAAATGATGAATTAAAGCCAGTACTTTGTGACCGGAGTGAATGTTTGTATTGTTTAGCATTCCGTCCAACATCTGTTATTTTTGCTTATCTCACGCTAAGTGTGAAAGGTATGCTCATATATGGGCCCCGTGCTGACTGTGCCACTGGATTCAAGCTAGTCTGGCTGATGAAGGGTTATTTCCTGAAACAGTCATAGGCTGCTTGTTTCTTGACCAGGGTGAACCTGACTTGTCAGTTCAGGCTGGATTGTGCCCATGAATAACAGGATCAAGACTGATTTGCTTATGACCAGGTCCAAACTGGGGTGGCCCGGTGGGTAAAAAAAAAAATTATGGATTAAACCTGGATTGTTGTGGTTGAGAGTGAATGTATGCATTGTTCAGCACTCCATCCATCATTTGTTCTTTTTGCAGAGATCTAAACTCAGCAAAAAAGTGAGCAAAACAGGAGGCAAAGAGTTTAGGAATTACCCTGCAGAAAGTGCCAGGTCGAGCAGTATCATTTAATGGGGGAAATACCACATTTTACCCAGTGTGTGCTTCCTGCGGTATACTAGGGTCACAACTGTGATTTAAAAATGCTGAAGACAACCCTGCATCCCTAAATCTAGAAAACGTCTAATTTTCACGACATGTCTGGGACTAATTTCTTTTTTAAAAAACACAAAAAAGAAAAACAGAAGACTTGCGATAAAATCCGAAGACCCACTAAATACTGATACGTTTTGTGAAATACAGATACAGAGTACTGACTGAATGCGAATGTATGTGTAAACCTGTGTTACCAAATGTGCTCTAGCACTCCAATAGAAGTCAAGACAAATTCTTACAGAATGTAAATTGTTTCTTTTTACAAGCTTTCATTTCCGACTGTTTCTTAAAGTTTTCCCGCCTTGGCAGATATTCGGATCATGAAACTGAGAGATAACATAACTTGGCTAGGATCACACAGTGTGGTCAAATGGGATAACACAGATTGGAATCCTCGCTCCAGAATCAAAAGGCAGCTACTTAACCACTAAACTTCATGATCCTCACCGCTGGGGCCGGCTCTCCAGAGATGTGTAAAATAATATATATTTGATCAGTTAAACAAATTGTGTGGGCAGATGGCTAAACCCATTTTGTTTTTTTTTTTTTTTTTTTATATTTTGGGCAAATAATAAGGGAAACGTGTGAATGATTTAGCAGCAGACAATATCAGCGTGTTATTAGTATTAAGCTGAGTGGACCGCATTAACCAGGCTGAGGGGGTGGCACTGGGATTTGAACCTGACTTGAATGGTCAACTTGTTGCAGCGGATGCAGTGACCCACTGAGATAGCCGACTTCTATTTAAATGTCTGTCCCGCAGGATGCACAGAGCTTTCCAGAGCTGCTGAGCTATCACTCTTATCAGTCGTTTTGGATTCCATTTCTGTGAAGTACAAGGGACTATTTGGCGCAACTACATTGTCCCACTGAGCTTTCTTAACTTTAATGTGCCTATCCATTGCTACAGGGCGGATGTTTCACGCAACAGATTTTCCTGCCTTTGTCAACAGGTTTGGTTTTCTAAAGCCAAAATACAGGGGGTGGCTGTGACTAAATTGTGTGCCCACCAAGAGATGTGCTCTTACATGCTGAAAGCCATGTGCAGCGTGAAGGTTAGCCAGAGGCCCTGGCCTACAGACAGCCCCTGCACCCAACCTATCACAGGTGTTTGACCCCTCACTGTGCACAGCCTTTGCTGAATCCCCAAATGTAGCAACCTCCTGCCATGCACAGCCAAAGAGTCAAGTCCTGCAGTTAACGCCCCACAGGTGACCGACCCTCCCACTGCACAAAGACCTCTATACTAGGCAAAGGCTGTACATGGTTGGGGTTTTTGTTCTTTTTATTTATAGTCCCATTGGAGGCCCGCAGGACCAACAGGGCCGCTCTAAGGGCCAGATTTAACAGAAAATGGCGGTGCTCGTTGCTGTGCCAAATTTGGCAGCGTCGCGCATTGTCATTTTCACAACCCAGGGATGCGCTGTATTTAATAGAATATGGTGCACCGCTGTGTTGCCCCCTGCGCCGGCGCTGAATGTGCAGCCGTGCACCAACGCAGTGCAAGAATGGCTGCGTTGAGGGAGAGATTGTTTTTGTACAGGACGGAACTCCTTCCTACACAAAAACAATCTTAAATGGTGATTTGCTCTTTCTACGTGTGCTGCAGAATACAGCATACATAGAAAGAGCAAAAAATGAGGAGAAAGGAAAGCATTTCTCCTCGTTGCACCATGCTAACATCACCCCCAGGGTGGAGTTAGATTTTGGCGCTGCCTCAGGTTCACGAAAACTGGTAAATCTGGGGCAGCGTCAAAATGCAATGGGTGTTGCTGGGGCATGCCCACAGCAACACCCTTTGCACGCCCCTTCCACGCAAAATGCTGCGTGTGATGGGGCTGTAAATACGGTCAAGTGCATAACGCCATGGTGTGTCACTAAGAGTGATGCTCAGGTGGATCTAGGGGTTCTTAACTATGCCCCTAGGCATCACAGGAATCCCCCTGGGATAATAACAGCAGCTCATTTCTTTTTAATATAAAAGTTTAGCCCACAGGACGTCACTTTGAGTCCTCCCCCCACAAGGGCTAGGGGTCAGGGCCTCCCTTATGTGACTTTTCTTTTTAGTTTTCAGGACTCTGGGACACAGTCCCAAAGTCCTGTAATGGCCAGTGCAAAACATGTCTCTATTGAGCCTAGCCAATCACATGGATTGGTCCTATGGGCTCAGCCAATCAAATTTCGTTTTTCCCTACATAGCTCTGCGGGAGTCCTGCAGGAGTACAATTTTGGATAAATACCTAGATTTCTGCCAAATTGTGTGCAATTCAGTTCAGTCATTTTGGCTGTAGCATTGTTTAAAATTCCTATGCGGAATTACTTTGGAAAAATGTGTTTTGTGACCACCCCCATTTTTCTCTGCCCCTGCTTGAAAGATCCCCAAAAAGTTTTTATTGGAAAGTTTTGTGAAGATTTGTCAAATGGAGACTCATTTAGTAGCACATCCAAAAAATAATTACCTATGGAATCCAGGTCCTAACTGTAACTACAAGGTGGCTCTTAGTTTACATTTGAAACAGATGAAGGTCTTCACTAACATGACAGACAACAAGCTTTCCAAGAGTAAAACATAATT
The DNA here is from genome assembly GCF_031143425.1 of Pleurodeles waltl. Taxonomy (NCBI): domain Eukaryota; kingdom Metazoa; phylum Chordata; class Amphibia; order Caudata; family Salamandridae; genus Pleurodeles; species Pleurodeles waltl. The sequence goes on from NC_090449.1 coordinate 605,724,450, forward strand.
TTTTTCTCAAAGGAAGCTTAAGCTGCCTAGCTTTAGGCCTTTTACCTTTTTATTTATTTATACTTAGATAACTTGGTGGTTTTTAGGTCGAGCCTAGACTGCTCACATTCGCTGTCATGAGTAAAGAACTTTGGGCCAGATGTATGAAAAAAGCAATTTGCGACTTGCAAATTGCGAGTCCCTGCGACTCGCAATTTGCAAGTCGCAAATTGCTATGCAGTACGGTGTCTCAGACACCGACTGCAACTCGCAATGGGGTCGCAATGACCCACCTCATGAATATTCATGAGGTGGGTCGCAAATTGCGGCCCCATTGCGAGTATGGGCACTCGCTAACATGGAGGCCTGCTGACGTCAGCAGGCCTCCATGTTAGCGACCTGCTTGTCAATAAAGCAGGTTTTTTTTTTTTGAAGTGTAGCCCGTTTTCCCTAAGGGAAAACGAGCTGCACTACAAAAAAAACCGAAACCTTTAGTTTCGGATTTTTCAGGGCAAGGAGTGGTCCCTTGGACCACTCCCTGCCCTGAAAAAATATTTTTGGGTGCAATCACAAACTGGAAGGGGTCCCATGGGGACCCCTTCCAATTTGCGATTGGGTTACCATCCACTTGAAGTGGATGGTAACTGCGATGCCATTTGCGACCGCATATGCGGTCGCAAATGGTATTGCATCCCAATGCGACTCGCAAATAGGAAGGGAACACCCCTTCCTATTTGCGAGTCTGAAATGCATTTTGCGAGTCGGTAACGACTCGCAAAATGCATTTCTGCATTGGGATACGCGTTTTGCGACTCGCAAACGGCAAATTTTGCCGTTTGCGACTCGCAAAACGTTTCGTACATCTGGCCCTTTGCTCCCACCTGCCACTGCGTGCCACTTAGCATAGGTTGAAAGCAGTGTCGCTCTTGTTTTGCTGCCTCCTAAGTGGTTTGGCAGATGAAACGTCACTTCCTGTTCTTGGCCGAGGAGCACCAGCGAAGTAAAGTTTAATTATGCCTGGATTGTTTTTCTGTTGTTTGAACAGACTATTTTTTTGCTTCCCCTGCCTTTTGTGTTTTTCAGTAAGCACTTGTATTCACACTCAGGGTTCGTTTTCCGCGTTTGCCCTTCACTTGGTCCTTGCATCACATAATCAGTAAATACTGTACATGTAGTTGTGTCTTGAGTGTGTGTGTGTGTGTGTGTGTTTTGTACATTTTATGTGGCTTTCTATAGCATGAAATCGACCCAGGTATTGAATCCTCAAATGCGGCTCTCCCTGCACAACGGGAGAGCTGATACTACAATATTCACTGTACTTGGCGAAACTCACCCCATAAGGCTTTGCAGGTATTCCTTTTACAATAAACTTTTGTACATAACTCAGCCTGTGGTGGTCCTAGGACAATGGGACCACGACTTAAATATTCAGAACACTGTGTTCTCTCTGTCCAGGTCATCTTCTATGTCACATTAGGTTAGAGGAGGTCCAAAAATCACAATCCCATCCACCATTCAATGTATATTTAAATCTTCTTTAAGGTGGCGCTTTTGCTTTTACGGTTATAGTTGAGAAGTGGTTGTGTTGGAAGGGTATTGTTTGTAATATTATTCTGACAGCCCTGCCATACCTGCAAAAATATAATATAATAAGGAACAGATTCATAGAAAGTGGTGCTGTACTGAGTGCAGTGCCACTTTTTCTGCAGCCACCATGTGTGTGCTGTATTTAAAATACAGTGCAGGGTGGGGGAAAATAGCACCATTCAATGTGATGCTATTGGTGTATCTTGCAGGAGTAGTGCCAAAGTGTTGGCGCTACTCCTGCAGAGTACATAGGGGCCCATTCTAAAGAATGGAAGCCCCCTTTTAACACCTGCTCTGAGCAGGCGTTAAAAGTGCCATAAAAATGGAGCATGGAAATCTCATTGATATCCTTACAGCATTTTTTCGCCCCCCGCTAACGGGGTCCCCTTTGCATACATTATGCCTGGCGCAGGAATAATGTAGCACAAAGGATTACAGAGTGGCGCAATGCATGCACTGCGCCACTCTGTAAATACAGCACAGGGATTTCAGCCTCGTGGGGCCAAATTAACGTAAAGAATAATGGTGTTAATGTGGCACAAAATGGTGCTAGAGGATTATAAATATGCTCCCATGTTCTCCAGGGCCTGAAAATTGATAATTGGCCCAGGGCACAACTAACTCAGTCGGTTTCACAGGGACATCTAGCCATGGCCAGTGGTACTTCACCTTTTGCTGTTGACTCTACAGGCACATCTAGCCAAGACCAGTGGTACTGCAACGTCTTCTAAAGCACAAACACAGTTTATTTCTGATAAAGGCTTATGTGTGATATGGCTAAGTATTTCAGCCATTTCACTGAGGACCTGGTAGTTCTCCAGCCGTTTCTGAGTTTGGTGGACATTCTGAGCTTCTGACATGAGGAAAAGATCTGGCAGAGTTATTTGACATTGTACTCTGAGTGCTTTTGGCTCAACAGGGACATCTAGCCAGGACTAGTGGTACTGCAACTTTTGCTGTTGACTCTGCAGGGACATCTAGCTGCAACCAGTGGTGCTACACCTTCTGCTGTTGACTCTACAGGGACATCTAGCAATGGCCAGTGGTACTACACCTTCACCTATTCACTCTACAGGGACATCTAGTAACGACCAGTGGTACTGCACCTTCTGCTACTGACTCTACAGGGAAGTCTAGTAATGACCTGAGGGTACACACCATTGTGCCGCTGACTCTACAGTTAAATAATATTTAAAAGGGCTGCTAGGCCTGATAATATGTAATTCACCCTGCCCTCAAGGGGCTTATTATAGGTTGCACCGCAATACTCTTTGTCATTCTTTTTTATGTGATTATGCCCTCTAGGGGCTGACTATATGGTTACATGACCATGTTTCTTCCAAATGCTATTTTTACTCTGGTGCTCTATAGGGGCTTTTCGGGCCATTACAGTCTAATGCCAAGTGTATGAAAGAATGCAAAAACACAGTTTATTCCTAATAAAGTTTTAGGCCCTGGTTTATACTTTTTGGTGCAAAACTGCATCAACTCAGTTTTGCACCAAAAGTTTAGCACCAGCTTGCACCATTTCTGTGCACCAGCCAGGCACCATATTTATGGAATGGGGCAAGCCGGTGCAAAGGGTAGGCTAGCAGCAAAAAAAATGACTTTATTCGGGTTGGGCTGGCAGGATCGAAGAATGGGTTTTTGCACCAAAACATGACGTTAGGCAGGTTAGAGTAAAAAAACAAAAATGACTCTAACCTGCCTAGACTCATTTTCTGATGCAACCATACCCCATGACTCATGTCTTAGAAAAGACAGGAGTCCTGCCCACCACCCCAATGGCCAGCACAGGGGACCAGGTTCCCCTGGGCATGTCCATTGCACCCAGTGGCATTTAGGGGGGCCCATTTCAGGGCCCCAAAAAATACTTACCTGTACTTACCTGGGATGGGGTCCCCCATCCTCCGCTGTCCCTCTGGTGTGGATGGGGGTGTCCCTGGGGCCTGGGAAGGGCACCTGTGGACTTATTCAATGGTGTTCCACCATGGAAATAGGCCCACAGGTCACCTAACGCCTGCCCCGACCCAGGCGTTAAAATATGGGGCAAAGCAAGCTTTGCACGATTTTTTGACCCCTCCTCCCTCCTGTGCACCATTTTTGTACGGGAGTATAAATATGGCGTTAAGGCCATAGAGTCATTTTTTGCACGGGATCGCCTACCTTGCATCTCATTACGGCAAGGTAGGTTTCCACTTCCAAAAAAAGAACTTAATTCCATAAATTTGGCGCTAGATGAGTCTAGCACCAAAGTAGAAATATGGAGTTGGTTTTGCATGGAATTAAAGTAAAATACAATGACGCTAATTTGGTGCAGACAGAGTATAAATATGCCCCTTAATGTGGTGCATGGCTAAATATTTATAAGGTCCCAAAGGTGAGATTTTCATTATAATTTACAACGCCAAGAGCTCTAACTCTGGCTAATGCGAGACCTATTGCATTGCAAATGCTTGTTACTGTATGTTGTGTTTCTAGTTAAGAAAAAATGTACTGCTCTCCACTTTGCTTGAATCCTACAAGAGAGATGTTTGATTTTTTTCTCATAACAGGCTGTGCAGTTTCTTTGAACCGTGGGAGTAAGTATAACAAGTTTATTTTTGGAGGAAACTGGTATTGTTGGAGATTAGCACTTCTCACTTCTCCTCTACCATTAATAGCCTGAACTGTACAGCTAACATTACACTCATATTGATCCTACACCGAGGCCGTTTTTTGCATTTGACTTATGCGGTTAAGGGCCTGGGTGTACTAAGCAAAGTAACCAAAAGGGACTTCTTTATTTGGGAGAAATTACTTTCTGCAGATTAAGGCCCATATTTATACTTTTTGGCGGAAACCTGCGCTAACGTATAGCTAGATGCCAGCCGGTCGCAATATTTATGGAATTGCGTTAGCCAGCGCTAAGGCCCTGTTAGCATCCTTGAAAAGGACGCTAACAGGGCCGGGGAGGCGTAGGGGGAACCGGGGCTTGTGCGCGAAATTATGGCTCTACACTGTTTAGAGGCAGAAAAATTGTCTCTAGGCAGTGTAGCTCCATTTTCTGGCACACGCCTATGGACACCATGCCCACCAACCCAATGGCTATGCCCAAAGGGACGAATGTCGCCTAGGCTTGGCCACTGGGGTCAGCGCCGTGCAGGGGGCCCCAAGTCAAGACCCCAGAGCGGCGTTGGACAAAAAAAATATATACTCACCCGGACTTACCTTGGATGGGTGCCCCATCCGTAGGTGACCTCCTGGTGTGGGTAAGGGTGGGTGGGGTTGTCCCTGGGGACAGGGAAGGGCACCTGTAGGCAATTACCATGGTCTCCGACCATGGGAATCTGCCTACAGGTCCCCTTACGCCTGCCCATACACAGGCGTTAAAGAATGGTGCTAAGCAAGCTTAGCGTCATTATTTAGGCCCCCATCCCCGTGCTGGATTTTAGCACCGGGGATAAATATGGTGAAAAGGCCATATCGTCCTTTTCTGGACGGGAACGCCTACCGTGCATCTCATTGACGCAAGGTAGGTTTTCCCCTCCAGAAAATGAAGTAAACTCCATAACTTTGGCGCTAGACGTGTCTAGTGCAAACCGAGTATAAATATTGCCTAACTCTTTATGCCCTCTCTAGCCGGTGGGGTGTAACAGCTATCAGCCTCCACCCTCATGCAGCTGAATATATGCCTGGGCCAGTTGGTGGGTGTGGTGGTGAACGAATGCACCACTGCCACCTTGCACTCAAGTAGTTATTTACTCCTTGTTGAACAAACATTGAAAAATCCAATAGTTCAAGCCTTGGCAAGCCGGTGCCATGATTACATTTTTTATTCATTATTGTAAGCATGTGTCACAAAAATGAAAATTGTATTAAAAAAGAAACATGTAGCCACCTGAAGGAAGGGGCCACATGCTTACAATTACTGGCGCAAAGAAAATATCCTTTTGGATCTGAAGAGCTGTAATCTGAAGACAATTTAAACACACATGGATGATTAAAAAAACAAAATGAGTATGGGTAAAATCAAGAAGGCTCTCCTTTTAGAACTATTGCTTTGCCAATGCCTGGACAACATCAGCAGAAAAAATGAAAAGTGTTATGACTTCTATGTATGCATGTCTTACCACGCATGCCTGTGTACGAATCATGCAATGATGGCCCAGTGTGATTATGTATGCCTTTGCATATGTAACCACATGTGCCTGTGCATATGGCATGATATTGCTGCAATCGTGTTTGTTTTTGATGACGGCAGACACCCGATTAACAAACTACGAGCCAGATTTACAAGGCCCTTGTTCCACTGGAGCATCACTTTTTGTGACACTCCGGTGGTGCTGTGCAGTGCAAAACATTTACAAAGCAGCGCAAAGCCACTTTTTGTGGCTTAACGCTGCCTTGTAAATATGGGCCCCTCCGATGCAGTTTTCTGTATCATAGGGGGTTGCAATGGGTGTTGCTGTGGGTGTTCCACAGCAGCACCCATTGCTTTTGACGCTTCCCCAGATTACAATAAGTCTGAAATCTGTGCCACCTCCAAAAACTAATGCCACCCCAAAGGTGACATTAGCATGGCACAACTAGGAGGAATTCTTTTATTCCTCCTCATTTTTGCTTTTTTCCATGTGTGCTGCATTCTGCAGCACACATAGAAAGAGCAAAAGGCCATGAATGATTGTTTATCACAATCATTCAACAAGCATTTGCAATGCAATGGGTCTCGCGTTTGCTCGAGTTAGAGCTATTGACATTGTAAATTCCTAACTGGACTATTGATGCCACATAAATTGAAAATGAAAAGTAAAACAGTTGACATAAGCGAGCCGATGCAAAGCGCCACGGCTGCCATGAGCATCACCGTGAAGGAGATACACAAAAGGAAAAAGAGGTTTGCTCGCAGTCAAACATCTTGGCAAAGGTGCAATTATCCATGTAACAGGGTCGATGTCCAAAGCGATAACAAAACCGCCCTGAGGAGAGACAAATGTAAAGCATTTACCAATGATAACCAAATAATTTTTTTAAGGCAAGCCCACGAATGAGTGAAAGTGATGGGCATGCGGTGGGCATGGTTAAAAGCCCACAAGACTTACAACACGTCAAAGCGCTTGCGCGCTCAACATAAAAATGACGATTTGGTACTTCTATGTGTGCTGCATTCTGCAGCACACATAGAAGTGCCAAATTGCCATTGTAGATTATGTGCAGGAAGAGACACCTTCCTGGACAAAAACAATCAATCCCCTTAACGCAGACACCGTTGCACTATTGTGCAAGGGTGTCTGCATTGGCACTAGCAGCTAAATGTAGCACCGGCTCAGGTGGAAACACAGGGGTGTGCCATATTTTAGTAAATACAGTGCATCCCTGCATTTCTAAAGTGACGCAGCGCAGTGCTGCAAATTTTGGCAAAGCACCGCGCTTCACCACTATTTATTAAATCTTTTTAGTAGTGCTACAGCAGTACAACTCAAATACTACAAAATGCAATTCACAACTCTAATGAAATGCAATTCACAACCCCACCTCCCTTATCTTTTTTATGCTGAGATGTCTCAACTGGGGGGGGGCGGTGAGCTCTGCTCCGCTGGCGGAGCTAATTGAGATTTTGGCACTCCACATTCCAAGATTTTGGCCAAAAACTCCGCAAGCCCTGCCAGTGGAGCGGAGCTCACCGTGTGCGCACTGCAGCCCAGTTATGGGCCAAACAGTGCAAGTGCAGACAGCCTGCACTTGCCCTTTGTGGCCGCTAACTGGGCTGCTGTGCGCACTCACCCGATGTTGGCGTCATCCTGGAGCGGCTTGCCGGCGGCCCAGCTTAGCAGCTGCAGATCTAGGGCCAGGCCTCCCTCTGCCTGCAGAACAGGTAGGGAGGACGAGGAGACAAATAACTAGGCCACTGGCAATGAGACTCCCCTGGGAACGACGACCCAGGTGCGTTTTCTTTTCTATGTTTACACTGGTGCACAAGAGACCTGAAACTGCAGCTTTCACTGTCCACTGTCCTGGCTTGAATTCAGACCACGGCCGTAGGCAGTGAAAGCTGCTGTTTCAGGCCTCTTGTGCACCAGCTGCCACGTGTGCAGTCAGTGCACACAGGGCAGGTCGGTGCAAAACGGGGCAGGCCGGTGCACAACAGGGCAGGCCGGTGCACAAGAGACCTGAAACTACAGCTTTTGCTGCCTAGAGCCCTGGCCTGAATTCAGACCAGCAGTCAGTGCACATGGGGCAGGCTGGTGCACACGAGGCCTGAAATGGCAGATTTTGCTGCCTATGGCCCTGTCCTGAATGCGCACGACCCTGCTTAGCGCTTCCGAGATAGGACGCATTCAGGGTGCCACTCTGCAGCTCACGGAACTCTGCCTCCGCAGAATTCCACAGAGTTTCTAAATGAACTCTGCGGAATTCTGCGGAGTGGAACTCCATGAGCTCTGCCCTCCCCTAGTCTCAACACATATATTTTAGTAGGAAATTTAAACAGTGGGGAGGAGTAGCTGAAGCTAACTTTGAGGGGTAAAGTGAGAAGTGAGAAGGGTATTAGAGGGGGCAAACACTCATCCATAAAAGAGCAAACCCATTTTTATTCACAAACTGCACTTCTAGGGTCCAGTAGCCAAAAACAAAATACCAAGGCTCCCCATCGCATTACCAACCTTGGTTCTTTTTCTTGAGGACCTATGACTGATTGACATTCTTCACCTGTAAACCTTGTAGGTCAAGATTTGTTGCGTAATTTGAATTGCACTGAGCATTGTACTACTGAATTGTTATTGCTCAGGGTACACAAGGTTAATGAAAATTAGGTTTTAGCTGTCCTTTGTGAATGAGACAATGAAACAGACCTACAAAAATGTGTGATACCAAGTCATTGAAAGAGTTGCTTGAACAAGTGTCTGATTCTCTATGGTCTGAACACGCAATGATGTAGGCTAAGTGATCTCTACTAACCCTGTTAAATTAGGTTAACCCATGCAGAAACTGTCTTGCATCTCACAGTATCAGCTATATCTGAGTGCCAAAGCTGGAATTTGACCGGTCCTTGTCATTAAGGCTCTAATTAAACAAGTCTTAATGCCTACTGAGTGTGAATGTCGATAATACACTGATTCTCCTGATAAAAAGGTGAAAAAGATCACCATCACTTCTCTCATGAGCAATAAATAATGTGTTAGTACCTAGTTTTTCAGTGGTGTCTAATCCTGATACCATTCTATCATGTATCCCCGCCTCAGAAACATTATTTAAGCTGGTTGACTTGTGCTTGGCTTTCTTCTCTATTCCTATTCATGAAGAGAGTCAACATCCCTTCTTGTACCAATTTTATAGAGGACAACTAATGTGGCCGAGGCTTCCCAAGCTCTTACAGGGTCTCCTTCTATCTTTTGTCAAGCCCTCAAGAATTATCTCAACACTCTAGCCCTTCCCGAACTACTTCAAAATGTTGATGATTTGTTACTCTGTTCTTCCATGCAATTCCAAATCTAAGGTTGCTTCTGTTTATTTGCTCACTGCATTGTCTAGGAAAGGGCATAAGGCTTTGAAGCAAAACTTATAGTTTTAGCTCCCTTGTGACTGATATTTAGGTCATGCCATCTCCGCTTGGGGGCATCTTCTGAGATTGGATTGAAATTACCAGTAAATTGCCTCAATCACTGACAGCCTCTGTGGCATGTACTTTCTTGGGAAAGGCTGGATATTGGAGTGGCTCCTAACTTTGGGCAGCTCTGGAATCAAATGGGTTTCCTTACTTCTGCTGTTACCCCCATAAAGAAAGCACTATACGAGTGTTAGACCTGGCATCTTTGCCGTGGTCTTACCTAACTTTTTGCCTCTACTTCCCAGGTTTTTGCTGTGTGCTGGACACAGTTTTTGCTGTTTTTGTTACTCTGGTCAATTTACCACTGCTGACCAGTGCTAACGTGCAAGCGCTCCCTATGTGAAATTGTATGTGTAATTGGCTTTTCCATAATTGGCATATTTGATTTACTAGTAAGTCCCTATTAAGTGTACTAGAGGTGCCTAGGGCCTGTAAATCAAATGCTACTAGTGGGCCTGCAGCACTGATTGTGCCTCCCACCTGAGTAGCCCTGTAAACATGGCTTAGACCTACCGCTGCAGTGTCCGTGTGTGCAGTTTTTAAACTGCCAATTCAACCTGGCAAGAGTACCCACTTTCCAGGCCCAAACCGTCCCTTTTTATACATGTAAGACACCCCTAAGGTAGGCCCTAGGTAGCTCCATGGGCAGGGTGCAGTGTATGTTAAAGGTGGGACGTGTACTGATGTGCTTTGCATGTCCTAACAATTAAATACTGGCAAATTTGGTCTTCACTGTTGCAAGGCCTATCTCACTCAGAGGTTAACATGGGGCCTGCCTTTAAATATTCTTAACGTGAAGTTTCCCTTCGAGAGCAGATAGAACTGTAGAGTTTGGGGTCTCTGAAATCACAATTTAAAATACATCTTTTAGTGAAGTTGTTTTTTAGATTGTTACTTTGAAAATGGCGCTTTTAGAAAGTAGGCATTTTCTTGCTTTAACCATTCTGCCTGACTCTGCCTGTTTGTTGACTCCCTGTCTAGGTCAGACTGACAGTTGGGCTGTTTGTGAATCTCCTCTAAACAGTGACACAAAGGGAGCTGGGGTGTATCCTGCATATCCCGATGAGCAATCTTGGCTAGAGTGAAGGGAGGAGTGGTCTCTTACACCTGAATGGACTGTGCCTGCCATCACACAAGGCAGTCTCCAACCACCTGGTGTGTCTCTGGGGCCTGGCCTGGGCAAGTCAGGATCCTGTAACCAACAGAGACTTTTCTTTAAAGTTGGACAACTTCAAAAGCAGAAAGGGGTATAAGTATTGGACCCAAAACCCCAGACTTTAGATGTCTTCAAGATTTGCTTCTTCTGGAACCAAGAAGAACCTCTGCCATGAAGAAGAGCTGAGGAGCTGAGAAGCACTGCCTCTGCCTGTGGTTGTGCTTTGGTGGCCTTTCCTGCAGTTGCTGTTTCTGACTGTAAAATGGAACAAAGACTGGACTTTGTGGTATATTCCTGCTTGAGAAGAATCTCCAAGGGCTTGGACTGAGATTGGCCCCTGTTCTGAAGTTCTCATGGCCATCAAAGACTTCTTCTGCCAGCATCTGGACTCTCTGCTGAGACTCCTGCCCTGCCAAGAGGTGCCTAATCCAGTCCCTGGGCCCTTGGAAGGAGAAGCTGGTGGAAAATCAAGAAGATTCAAGTAAACCGACCTCGGACGACTCTGGACTGATTCCGCTGCTGAATCTCGTTATGCCACCTGAAACCAAAGCCCTGGTCCTCGCTGGAGTGTGGGACCCTGCAGGCAAGACGCCTCTGCAGCCTCGCTGAAGTTCACGGCTCTGTGGAAGTTGCAGCACCACATCGTCACCGCCGGATACCAACTTTGCCGGAAGTGCACAGATCATACGCTTCGCACCAAGGCCACCTCACCTCCACTGCTCTGCAGCAAGGACCCGACGCCTCCGCTCCTTCACTCCACAGTACCGGGACCGATGCCACGATCCCTGACTCCATGCACAGACTTGTTTCCTCATTTTCACAAGGTACTGTACTTGGGGGTTCGTGTGACTCCGTGACCGGGGCCATTGGCGTCGGATTGTTGGAATGACTCCGTCACAATGCCTTGATATCACCTAATCAAAGCATTTGTGTTTCTAAGGTCAATATTGAAGTTTAGTCTTTAAAAATTCACAACCTTGCCTGTGTATGTTGGATTTTTGTTGTTTTAGTCTTGTTTTGCTCAGATAAATATTGGCTATTTGACTAACCTGGTGTTGAGTCATTTTGTAGTGTTTTTACTGTATTACTGTTTGTGCTGATACAAATACCTTCCACATGGTCTCTTGGTTAAGCCTTTCTGCTCATGCCAAGCTACCAAGGGGGCGAGCGGGGGTAACTGGGCGTGTTTCTCCTTTGCCCTGACTAGATTGAGGGCCCTTGTTTGGACAGAGGGCAACCTGACTGGCAAGCAAAGACCCCACTTCTAACAATGATATGTTGTTGGACAACCTCATGTTACCTGACAAACTTGCTATTGTAAAATGTGTTGCTCACAAATCCTCACAAGATGAACTATCCTGAGGAAATGCTTTTGACCATGAGACAGTTAAGATGCTGCATTGTCTCTCAATGATGAAAGTGCTGTGCATGTTATGTAAACTGATGAATTTCCTAAGCCTACTGTTAAGGATGTGTCTCTATTGATGGAGAAGGCATTTGAGAGAGAAAGGAAACCATGTAGAACTGTTGAAGGGACCATGGAATAGTGTCACGGCTTGGTACAGGGAGATTCAACATTTCTGCTCCCCAGCTTTGGTAATTTTGGAATGGAAGGTATTATTAAAGCCACAGTAACCCACTGGTTTGAACCTTCTTTCTTTCCCTCAGTCACCCAACAAATGTGTCACTCCTGTCCACATGCCAAGCCCCCAACATTGGAAAAGTGATTAAGGCCACTCCTGCTACCCATCCATCTACCTTCATGGGCCCATTCATCCACCTTAAAATGTACTTTTTTTAAATGCTCACATGTTGACTGTATGTTGTCTAGATTGATTGAGATGTAGCCAACTTCACGTGTCAATGCTATTACAGTCGCTAAAAAGCAGCATAGAGGCTTCATTCGAAAATTTTGAATCCCATTAGGAATTTGTAATGATTGGCAGACACACCTTGTTTCCTCTGTAGTGAAGGAAATGTATGTCACTAAGCATAAAATAATATTTTCCTTGTGCATATCACCCGACTCATCCAATAAAAAGGAGCATTACAATAGTATGCTGAAAAAACACTTGCCAAGATCTGAGCCAAGGCACCGGCTTGAGGAACCCTACATACTCTCCCAGGCACTGTGGCTAATTCGAGCCATTCCTATTAAACATTTATGAGTTGTCCTGTGCTGCTTCCCTCAAACCCTCCTGTCTATCCGGCTGCTCTTTTCCTCAGTACGGCAGGCAATTAAATTGTTGTCTCTGCAGTTTCTGTTCTCAGGTCCATGCAGCCCTGCCTGAGAGTTCGGGTACAGTCTGCGAAGACCTCTAGGCTGGCGAATGCATACATGTCCAGGCGCACCAATGGAATTCTGCTTGGCGGTCCCTGTGGAAAGGTTCATACCAGATCCTTCTCAGTACAAATAGTGCTGTGAAGTTCAATGTAAAAGAGTAATTGAGCCCTTGAACGCTGGCTCTCCTATGTCTGCTGTGCTGGTTGATAATTACATCTCCTATAGCTCCTGCGCCTGGTTTATTTCCCCTGAACCAAAGTGCACCAAGGCCACAGAGAGGGGCTCCAGTATCTGTGCCTTCACAGCCTCATTCTCCACATGATGCAGTTCCTCCTTCTCACTATTACCTGCTCCATCCAAGGTAGTTGGTAGAATCCTCCCTATCGGATTCCACAGTGGGTGTGGCTGGCGATTTTTGCAGGGATCCTTGTTGTTTGAGACATTATTTGGTATATCCTAGATTCAGAGGTTGGTGGGTACCTCTAAGCAAACTGCACCCTGTCTGTTGCCTGCTCAGTTTGATGGTCAGTATATAATTAGAGCATTTATCTGAACCTCTTGCAGAAGTACTATCAAGATCTTAACCATGCCTCTTGCTGGAGCTGCACTTTTGCGCACTGTCGCTCAAGGAGGCGTGCACATGTTCCCTGTCTCCTTTAACACTAAAGCAACTTGCCTTCAATTGTTCATTCCGGAACACATCCCTGATGAGTGTGATTAGGTTTCTACCTTGATACTCATGTACAACTGAGGTCTCCTTTTCCTAATCAGAGTATACTGCCTGCAGCCATCCAGCCTGCTGGCACTCCTCACCGCATGGCATGCACATCCCAAAACAACATCTTTGTATGGCACAGAGGGGCATATTTATACTTGCTTTGTGCCGTTTTAGCATCATTTATTTTGATGCTCTATATTTGTATCTTGACTCTAGACCAATCTAGTGTCAAAATATAGGGCTTAGTGCCATTTTGTGGATGCGGCAAACTACCTTGCGCTTATTAGATGCAAGGTAGGCATTCCAGTCTACAATATCATGCTAACCCCCTAACGCCTTATTTATACCCCAGCGCTAAAATGATGCGCAAGGAATAGGCGGACCCAAATAATGGTGCTAAACCTGCTTAGCACCATTATTTAACACCTGGGTCTGGCCAGGTGTTAGGTGGCCTGTGGACCCATTTCCTTGGCTATACAGCATGGAATGGGCCCACAGGTGCCCACCCCAAGCCTCAGGAACACCAACACCCACACCAGAGGGATGCTATAGGATGGGGGAACCCATCCTGGGTAAGTAAAGGTAACTATATTTTTATTTTTATTTTTCAGTGCCATTGTGGGCCCCTTACATGGGCCCCCCTGCCTGGCAGTGGATATGATGGCTATGCACAGGGGATACTGGTCCCCTGTGCTGGCCATTGGGGTGGTGGGCATGACTCCTGTCTTTACTTAAACAGGAGTAATATTTGGATGGTAGTGGGTCAGGAAATTACGCTAGGCTGGTTAGCGGCAGACCAGCCTAGCGTCATTCCTGGCCCACTAACACCTTTTCCCCTCAGGACATCCACCCCACGCCCCAGTTAGCATCTTTTCTGTAAACGCTAGTCTGTCCTTTCTGCCACTGTGCACCATTCCATTAATATGGCACCCGGCTGGCGCTCTGGAATGGCGCAATGGAGTTTGACACAAGACTTCACTAACGTAGTCTTGCATCACAATCCATTAATATGGGCCATAGTGTGTCATTGTCCTCCCTGCCTTACCTGATTCAGCAGAAGATTATTCGCACTGGCTAGTTTCAAGGGACTTGTATTATTGCTGCCATCCCGGGACAGCATGGGACCTGTGCTTACTTTGTCACTGGAACCAAGCTACAGCCGACTGAAGAGCTCCAATCAGGGCAAAACAGGTTGCTTGTGTTATGGTTCAAGGTCTGACAGTTTACGCGTCCCAGCTGCTTGCGCCTTGGTGAACCCCTTGGTGAACGTAATGCCGCCTTTGGAGTAAGTGTGACTATAAGGGGCAACTCCCCTCCTTGCGTTCTCAGACTTGAGGCAATTAGCCTCTTTCCCACAGGGCCTCCTGGTAGGAGTGTGCACTCCACTGCTTATACTCACAATCTAGCATATTTAGCTAGTCACATACAAATTAGGGATCCTTGACCCTGACAAATGCCCCAGACCGTTTCAGCTTTAGAAGAGGGCACAAACGTGTTGGTCATAAATTTCCTGTAAGACACTTTGAACCATTGCATTCAAGGCTCTCACATATTGCTTTTAATCTTACCAACAAACACTTTTATTAAAGTATCATATCTTATAGGTGATTTGTGAGGTAATTTTAAGTATCTATTTTCCCTTCAACTGGAGCCCCGTTTGATCCAGAAAGATAAAATCTCAGTACTCCCTCAGAGTTCATTTAACAACGAGGTTGATTCTGCCCAGGTAGTATCATCTTCCCTGGGTGGGGCTAGGTGGTCAAATGATGAAGCATGACACTATAATGTGTGTGAGACCACCTAGTCCGTAAAGGGAACTCTCCCACTCGCCCCTCAAACTCTCAAACGCTAATATGACTTTCCATGTCTTTGAAGTAGACCGCCTAACCGTCTACCTACTTACTTCTAGAACAGGCCAGAGCAATCTGCCCGAAATATCCACCACACTCGTTGTGTTATAGTTTCATGGGTACGGGAGATTGTGTGTGGTTGATATACTCCCAGAACTCTCTTGTTGTGCAACAGTAGATTGTTATTACCATTATAGAAATGCCACTTTTAGAAAGTGAGCATTTCTCTGTGCTTATGCTGGTGTTTTGCTGCTTGCCTCCCATCTATGTCTGGGGCAGAGTGACAGCTGGGCTTTGTGCATACTTTTCAGACAGTCTGTACACAGGGAGGGTGGAGGTGTCACAAGAGTGCATCTGTATATTGAATGGGGCTGGGAGAAGTAGAGGCGGGACACACCTGCATGTATAAAGGCTGTGCCCTGGCCTCACACAAAGGGTTGTTTACCCCCCCGCTGATGTCTAGAGATAGTGCTGGAGGAGAGAGGGGACATTCCTGGAACCGGTTAGGGCTGGTTGATACCCCCTCTATTCCTTTTGTGGAGGCTGCGCAAAATGAATATAAGTACAGGAGGCTGCCCCCTACACTGGGAGGACACTAATGGACTAAGGAAATGGATACTGCGTGCACACGGAAACCAGATGTTGCTGGAGGGGGTGGCAGGCTGCAAGGAACTGCCATTGGACTAACTTGTGTTGTGCTGACCTGTGGCCTTCTGAACCGCAAGAAGGACTGCCACTACTCCGAGGTCCCGGATGGGCTGGCCTGCTGCTGGTCCCCCGCTCCTGTGATTCCCAGTTGTTCTCCAGGGAGGGGTGCTTCTCCTCCCCCTATCTTCCACTTGTCTGCTATTTTAGCACAGGAAGAGCATTTAGTTTTTGCATTTTCAGCACATGAAGAGCGCGATATTGTCAGCCTAGAGCCCCTCTTCCATTATGGACAGCAGCGCATGAAGAGCGCTTGATGGTGTCCTTCGAGGGCCCCCGTCTTCCAGTTGTCTACCGTTTTAGCACAGGGAGAGCTCTTAGTTTTGACTTTTTTAGAGCGTGAAGAACACCGTACTGCCAGACCACAGCACCCCTTGCCTTATGGACAGCAGCGTGAGATGAGTGCTTGACGGTGTCCTTTGGTGTGCCCACCCCCCATGAGGAGCAGCTGGGGAGAAGAGGAGAGAATTTCACTGCCCTCTGGCAGTGGTGAGCAAGCGCGGAACGGCACACTCTCCAGTGTCCCCTGGGCAATGGCAACCATTCCCCGTGTGGAAGACACTGCAGTAACCTGGGTGGGACCAGAGAGGCTGCCAGTGGGGCTGGGAGCCCCAAAGGAGAAGGACACATGCCGGTTAGGCAAGAATGAGGCGAATTTAAATCAGACCAAACCAGTTCTGGTTATGCTGGTAATAATCAAAAGACCACAATTATGGCATGGAATATGGAACAAAATGATGTAGTGTATGTAAAGAAAGAAGTTAAATATTTGGGGATCACTGTAACACATGATATATGTAAAAAGGCAGAAACAAATCTTGCTCGGGTCATGAGGGAGGTGGACCTTTTACTGAGAAAATGGCTTAATCTTCCACTGACTATAATAGGTTGGATTAATGTTGTAAAAATGGTGATTGTTCCCAAATTAACTTTTATTTTCAATGCATTGCCATTAATGTTTAACAAGGCTGCTTTAAAGAAATTGAAAGGTGTTCGTATATCATGGAAAAAGCTCAGGAGGAAGACAGAAAAAGGTGGTCTGGCGGCTCCTGATATGCAGTACTACGCATGGGCTTATCTGTTAAAAAATGTAAGACAGAGCTTGAATGCATTAGATCATTCAGAGCTGGGGCAGATGTTAATTGCTATTATGGAAGGTCAGGAGGTCCAGAGAAGTGTTTTGTATAAGTTTGGGGATTGAAGTTATTTAAAAAAAAATGATTTAAGACATTACATGATTGGGCAGTGTTGTGGTATGAGGTGAGGAAGATCACAAGGTTGTCATATTATAATGTGTATGCGCCAATTTGAGATTCTCCTGGCTCCCCGGAGTGGACTAAAGACACCCTGGCTATTCCTCTGAAGGAGGCAGGTTTTGTGCAATGGAGACATCTCTGTTATAATGGTGAACTTAGGGAGTTTGATAACCTTAATATGGAGGTATGGAGGTAGGAGGAAGGCTGTCTAAGTTCAAATACCTTCAGATGAAGACTTGGGTTGGCAATGTGACAGTGGAAGTGGGAAGTACTACCAAACTTGTGGACCAGATGCAGCTGGATACTCTGATGAAGAAAGAAGTGGCTAGATGGTATTGGCTGATGATGGACATTGTGGAGGGTGAATTTAACCTCCTGGAAGATATCTGGAGGGAGTGCTTGCCGGAGCCGCAGCTTAAAGACCCTTGGCAAGTATCCACTACACTTCTGTATAATACTGTTAAACCTGCTGCGTTAAGGAGAAATCATCTATTTTCTATTCACAGAGCCTTTTGGACTCCCAAAAAAGTGTCCAGGCTGAGGCAGGATAACGTGGTGAGGTGTAAGAAGTGTGGTTCTGCATCAGCTGACGATCTACATATGTTTATTGATTGCCCTTTACTCCGTATGTTTTGGCAAGAGGTGGGTGATGCAATTAAGGAGATTCTTCCCACAAGCCGGAAGGTAAGACCTCTGATAGTGATGTTTGGCTGTTCATATGAGGTGCAGAAGATGGGTAGAGATGGAGCTAAACTGTTGTTTTATATTATGCTTGTGGGAAGAAGGGAGATTTGTAGGAAATGGATCAGCCCTGTTCCCCCTACTTTTGTTGAATGGAAATACTCTCTAATTTACCATCTTAAGTTAGACTGTCATAAAGTTTGTAAGAGGATCAGATTTTGGAATCCGCTGAAGCAATGGTTGGGAAGTGGTGAGGTATGAATGGGTAGGATGTGATCCTATGATTATACTCTTTCCTCTGCCTTCCACACTCGAGCTTGGGTGGAAAGTTTGTCCCAGACAGGGATGACGAGGTTGGAGATGGGTGGTGAGCAGTTGTGTGAGAACCTTCGCTGCTCCCCACTCTCCCCATGTGAGGGAAATTTGGAGGTAAATGAGGATCAAAAAAAAAAAAGAATAAGGTGATCCTTGCCGACTGAGCCGGGAGGCCGTCCTGTGAAGAGACGAGCAGTCTCTGATCACAGGGAAAAGAGAAGCCCAGTGGAACCACCCCTCCCTCTCCGCACCACTACTCCAGTGCACTGCCCTCGATGAGATCGGGAAGAGGGGCAGAGAAACAGGGGTGGGAATTCACAGGCCGCCATTTACTGGCATTTACCACATGGCAGGTGCCCAACGAGGCCTCCCTGTCACTGAAAAGTTGTGTTGGTGCCCCCTTCGCCACCTGAGGGGGCTTAGCTCTGCTTGGGGGCACCAGAGGCAAAATACATGCGGGACCTCAATGAAGGCCCCATTCCTGCATGGAAGGAAATTGCAGCACAAAACTAGGAGCGGGGGAACGCCTAGACTGGCAGGTTGTGTTCGGCCTCATCTTCTCCCCCTTTCAAGTTGTCAGTTTGGGAGGCCCACGGAGGGCCCCACGGCATCCCATGCTACCATATAGTACGTGAAAGGGGCCCAGGTGCGCAGCGCCTTAAACTCTGACAGTCAGACATGTATAAGTCTGATTACCTGCCGCATTTCATATAACAGAAGCGTAGTTGAGCTGTGGGTTTTATGCAAGAGTGTTTTCCCTTTAGTTCATGGTCTAATGTTCTGGGATATGTTGTTTTTCCTTTGTTGGTTGATGCACATATTTCTAGGACCTCTATGAGCTGTGCTTGGTAGGGTGGGTAATGGTTTATGACATATGCAAAGGATGAGGTATCTCTGCCTTCATGATGATGTGTTTGTCATGACATGTGCCTTTTTGGTGGCAATGACAAACGGACTACTGCTTGTGTTGCTGGGTATTAAAAGTAACCTACTTTCTTGACTACTGCTTATCCGCAGATTACTAGTAACCTGTGTGATATTCTGACAACTGCTTGTATTGCAGGGTATTACTGATACATGTCATGTTTGGTATAATGATGTTTAATGCAATACAGTTTATTTTTATATAATTTGTTGTTGTGTTTCCTTTGTGGTATATTTATTGAGTCACGTATGTTGTGTGTGTTGTACAAAAGCTATACAGATTGCCTCTGGGATAAGCCTGACTGCCCGTTCCAAGTTACCAACTGGGTGAGCAGGAGTTATCTTAGGTGTGTAACTCCCTCACCCTGACTAGAGTGGTGGGTTCTGCCTGGCTTAGGTGCATGCCCTAGTCAACCAGACACCCCATTTCTAACAGTATGTGACTCCAGTGCACTTGACATCAGCACATGACCAACCAGTACCAATCTAGCAGATTTTCTTATAGCATGGGTCATGTAGCTTATGGTTGTGATTTGCACTCAGTTCTATCAAGTCCACAATGCATTGCCTTTGGACTGAGTGGAAATCACTGTACATCTGTCTTTTTGTTCTTCTATGACCATTTTTTTCAGTGCTGTGGGAGAGTGTATGTAGATAATTCACCACCTCTGCAGTGGCATCAATAGTCTCTCTATAATTGGTCATCAGCTTCACATGATCAGCCTCCATTGCAGGGAGGGTGCTGGAAATATGCTCCAAGTTATGTGCCACAGTATGGGTGCTGCTGCCCTTGATTTATTGTGATGCTGCTTGTGATGAATGAGCCTGTTCTTCTGCATGTGAGATCCGGTTATCTAATCTGCTGACTCAGCACACATAGAAAAAGGAACAAACAAGGAGAAATTGGGTTATTTCTCCTTGTTGCGCGTCCAATTGTGAGGAATAAAGTTTTGGTGCATCCCCAGGTTTACAATGTCTTGTAAGTCTGGGTATGCATCAAAATCCTTGGGTGGTGCAGAGAACACCCACCACAACACCCATGGAACGCCCCCCCTAACGCTGAATAAAGCAATGTGGTGATTTGCGTTGCCTTCCCTTACTACATAGTTATGAGGCTGTTCAAAGCAATGCAAAGTGGCTTTGCATGGCCTCTTGAATATATCACAAAAAGTGGCGCAACCGCAGCACAAGAACTTTATAAATATGGCCCTGGGTGTGCAATATTTCAAATCAATGGCCTGTTGAAGTTTGTTAACTGTGAAATCACATTTTTCCCAAAACATCCCTTTGACATTTGCTGAGTCCTTTCATTCTCAGGGTAGATCCACCCGAGAGGCAAGTATGGATGTGCCAATTCTAAATCCGACCACCCATGTACTACATGTGCTTTAGGTATAGCAAACATCAACATCCAAATAGGCACAATACATTTCACACATCCCTTCTACTGAACCATGATTGACAAAACAAACAGCATATTGGCATCCACCTTCTAAAACGTCTGAATACTATTTTCTGATGACTGCCAAAAACGTGAAATGCACATAAAAAGATTTTTGTTAACTAATAATTAACAATAAGTAGCATCTGATTTCTAGAAATAATTCAAAACCATTCCCAGATTATTCAATGACTGTGTGTTAACGGATCCAACTGCTCCACTTTTAACAGTATTTCACTGAGACATTGAACACAATAAATTAAAACATAAGCAGATATTACATTTGGATATCTGCTTTAATCAGCATAATACTTATGGTAATCTTCATTACTCTGGGTCATAGTCACCCTCGTCCTAGCCCTCACATCTTGCGGTGGCACCACCTCTGAGACAGAATTTTTAACCACACATACCTCACATTAAAACAACCTTTATGAAGAATGCTTTCTTTTTATTTTAACCACAGTGGCAACATTATAGATTACCCGGCATTAACTAACATGAGGAGCATGAGGAGTATTATGACCGATGGTAATGAGGATTACCAGTGCGTAATATCAGTGCTTAATTTATAAACGAATAAATGATGAGGCCCAAATAATTCTCAGAAACCTGCCAGGGCCACTGCTGAATGTTGGAGTTGCTGAATATCAAGGCGGTTTAGTATTGATTCTACGTCATGCTTCATTCTCCTACTAACACACTCTCATGGCCCCTTTATCTCACTTTTGCAGATTATCTTTCATATTTTTTTTTGTATCCTTTTGTCATTGATTTGTCACATTTTTCTCTTTCCTCCTTTACTGCCTTTCTCGCTCTTGTTCTGAGTCATAGCCTGATAAATAAAAATAAGTCCTGGTATCCAAAAATGAGTGCCAGTGGGCCCCACTTGAAACCACCGGCCTAACTTAAGCACTGAGTAATATGTTTATTACCGCTTCATCCCTCCTCTCTGCCCCAGTTCTCTTGACTATAGGATTTACCCACGCTTACACATTTGCACAGTCAATTATTGTACTGCTAAAATTTGTTTTCCTTATTGAGGGTATACATAAATGACATTATATGTATTTCTGAACCACCAATTGTAAAAATAGAATTGTTTACATCCAATATAAAATGATTGATACAATTATGCAGTGTAGTCCTGAAAACTGCCCTACAAAGACATTTCCTGCAAAGAAACAGCACAGGCCTCCAACCATGAATGGGAAACTGCTCTTGTCAAGACCTTGTACATTGTCTGAAGCTACTTCACCAACTGATCTATATGCTTTGGTTATAGCTTGTCAAGCCCACCTACTCCTCGTGGAAGTAGAAACTTTCTTACCCTTTTTGGCTGAACGTTAGGAGACAACTAGTGAATGTGACACACTAAACTCCTTAGCTCAATTTAGATATAACTTCAAAGCTCTTTTCACATCTAAACATGAAAGCATCGTTAAATCTAAATATGAGTCAAAAATAGGTAACACGATTTCCTATGACAAATGAAAATTGTTTGAACTTTAAGCTTGAACTTGGGATCTGGTCTCAAAACCACCCTAGCTGAGAAAAATCTGAGATAGGGTTAAGATATTACCAGGACCCCTAATTCCTCCAACATCTTTGCTAAATGTACTGCAATTAAAAGTGCCACCTCAGCAGAATGACAGATAAAGTCTGCTGTTTCCAAAAGTTCAAAGGATTTTTTCTTAAAGATCTCTTAATACCACAGACAGATCCCAAGTTGGAATGGAATTAGGGTTTACGGGTTTCTACTGTGTGACACTTTTTAACAGCTGGAAGGCAAAAGTAATGACTTTCAAAATGTCCCCTAAAAGGCTCTAATAGCTGTCTGCTAAGACAAACGAGTTGCTAGGGCCAACCACTTCAAATAACTTTCCCTTAAAAATCCAAGATATGAAATGGGTCACCAAACACCAGTTTCAAATTTTTCTTTGTACACTATTTTCAAAGCTACCCCAGTGCTTTGTTTATTAGGATAATGTTGATGATTTCCCAGATTCTTTGATCACTAAGGCTACCTTTCTAGAACATCTGAAATGTTGTAAGCCTGTTCTGTCAATTCCCATGCCTTCAGATGGAGATGTTGTCTCTGTATTTGAGACAAAACTAGGAATTGAAGAGATGGAGAACATAGTAGTAGTTGAAGACAACTCTCCACTGTAGACTGATTCATTAGCTGGAACTAACAGCAACACAACCATAGAGAAAGCACAAAAGGGTAGTAAGGGTGAAAAGCGCCGCACATCTGAGCAGTACAACAATTGTATATGTGCAAGTGTTTAGAGTGAAAGCAGGGTCTGGTGCAACCTGGCCCAGTGCCTTACTACCCGGTAGGCACAAAGACGGGTATCCGAGTACCCATAGACAAACTTGAAAAAGATGGCCACAGCACACAGAGTATAAAGTCCAATGGTGTGACAGGGATAAATAACCCTGATAGTATATTGATGAAGTGAAAGGTAGACTGGAGTCCAAGGTCTTGTTCACAACGCTCCGATTACTTGGTGCCACACTCCATAACTTCTCAGGCTCCCGACCATAGGCTTATCAGGGCCTACCATTACTGTCCTTTCCTTACGGGTTCATTACCCTACCCAGGCACATTACCGCTAGGTCCATTACTAAAAGCAACAATTGACTTTCTGGAGCCCAGCTAACTGATCACGGAGCTCCCTCGCCACCTACCTATGTCACGTACCATTCTGGCCAGTTGGCCCAGCCTTGATGAAGTCACTTGTGTGACGAAACACGTGTTGGTTGTATCTCGTTGATGACATTATGATCTCTAGCATCTACTATTAAAGACAACATCTGCAAAACAAGACCTTGGACTCCAGTCTACCTTTCACTTCATCAATATACTATCAGGGTTATTTATCCCTGTCACACCATTGGACTTTATACTCTGTGTGCTGTGGCCATCTTTTTCAAGCAACACAACCATGTTCTGGCTCATACTATCCGTGTGAAAGTTCCGTTTCCCTTGAATGTACACTGGTACACTGCTCTCAAGAAGAGAAGATTCGTTTTTGTCCAAAGGCAGATCTTGTGACCCACTTTATTCAGTTCCCTATTCTTTGTATCGCCATAGTAGTTGAGATTACTCTTTGCTACCTGACTGACCATTCTGACGACCACATTTAGACTCATTAACTGGATATGGATACTCTGCCAGGCATTCCAAACTGCTGATTAATCAGTCTATCTGGAGGATCATGACGTGTCTGTCTGGAGCCAAAAACCTTTCCTTTCCACTTCTTCCAGTGTTGCTCTCTACTCTCAAAAACTCACAATGGTTGTTGAGAGTATGGGTGTTGGGTTTTACACTGGAACTCCTTTCTGTAAATTCTCTTGCAGCAGCCACTATTGAAGACTCTGCACTAAATAAGGTATTACTGGAAACATTTGTTAGTAATTTTTGTTTACACGTGACGTGATCTAGCAAGTAGTTCAGAAAAGGTTTTGAGTGACAACAAGATCATGGCACCCCTGACATCGCTGTGCCTAATAACTCCTGGACCTTCTACTAAGTCCTGGCTGATGCTTGTTGTAGAGAAAGAATATTCAACAAAGAAAATTCTGTAGCTGTGTCTGCAGCAGTGAAATTCTTGGTTGAGGAAGATGGACATAACCTATACGAGTGTTGAAAACATATCTGATGAAAACGTCTGCTGAGCAAGAATGAGCTATGACTTTTCATAATTCAGTATGAAGCCCAATTCCTCCAGACATCACATACTTTCTTCGCACGTAGATATCAAGCTTTGGACAAATCTTTACCCCTTCCAATTGTAAGGCGTCCTCAAAAGGTTTTAATACCTTTGTAAAGACCCTTGGTTCCGAAGCAAGGCTAAATGGAAGAGACTGGACCTGGAAGTGCTGATCGTTTACTGCAGATCTCAAATGAGATTGGCTGTTTGGGTGAATAGGAAAATGGAAAAAGGCATCCTGTAGGTCTGAGGTCACCAATAAGTCTCTCTTGGAAATTAGCAGAATTACAATTTGTAACAAAATCATTCTCAAAGGTCTCTACAAGACATATTTGTATAGATTTTTTAAGCTAAAACTGGATGAAATTGCAAGTCTGGCTTCGGACACAGGATTAAATAGAATATAGTCCTTAGCTTCTCTGGTCGTGGGGCACTGGAATCACTACACCTTTCTGAATTAGAGATTGAACTCTTTGAAGAATTGTTTCTCTCTTTGTTCTGTCCTTGGACAGAGGAGTAGGGCTGAAGATCATCTTTGTGGGGTGTTGATTGAACTCTATAAAGTAAGCATCCTGACAATGGACTAGATCCACTTGTCTTGGACCCAGCGAGTACATTGTACATAAAGTCCATCAGCCTTACCACTATTTAGTGGACCAAATAGTACTGCCTTTACCTGTTGGTCTGGAGGCCGAGCTGGCTGCATTTAGGATTTATTTGACAGAATATATCAATATATAGATGTTGGATACCCTTACTTGCATAGGCAATTAAAAAGGGTCTGGAAGAGCTTTAATGGAACTATTGTGGAATATGCTGCATATGTGCCCTTTCTTATGGCAAACCTGGCACCCCCATAAGAACTTTTCAAGGGACCTTCAATCTTCCTGTCGACCACATCCTGCAGAGTGGACTTTTCTGAGGCTAAGTGGAACTCAAAGCCATAGTTGGTAAAATAGAGTTCACCTTTAGAGTTTGAAGGAAACTCTTCTCAAAATTCTCAATAGCATATCTTTTTTTATCAGCTTTATTAACACCTTTTCTTCCTTTCCTTCACAATTGCCTCTAAGGGAGGACCTCCCTTTCTTAGTCTCAGCATTAGCCTGGTGCCGCTTCTCAGAGCATTTCTTGTCCACCATACTGAAAGAGGAAAATGACTGCACTGCTACAGTATCACCTCCGTTTATATAAGTTGCATAGAGACCAAAATCTCACCTTGCACGATGTGAGGGCCTCTAGAACAACTTTGTGCTGCCTGCCTTCCCCTTAAGCATGCAACACAAGCACTGAAAGAGGCTTGCAACAGCGACAACGAATAGTTTCTTCATGGCACCCTCTGAGCTCTAGACTTGCGCTACATCCAGCACATGATCGGGGAGAGCTCTCAAGAGTGCTGGGACTTCATCAGTTGCTCGCCCAGCAAAATGACAAATGTAAACATAGAAAGACACATATCATAAATTAAAAAAATAATGGTATTTATATACATTTTCTAGACCTCTGTCAGAGACAGACAACTGCAATATATTGTGGAAGGAAGGATGCAACCTAAAATGTTGTCACTGATTAAAATAAAAGGAAGACTGAGGGCCTGATTTAGAGTTCGGCCTATGGGTTACTCTGTCTCAAATGTGATGGATATGTCGTCTGCCACACTATATGCGCCATTGGATATAATGACTTGTAATATGGTAGATGGAATATTCGTCATGTTAGTGACAGAGTAAACCAGCCACTAAACTTTAAATCAGGCCCTGAGTTATCCATTAAGTTTTTTTTACAAGAGAAATATGTGGTTAAACTGGCTGCCTCGGTGGTGAGGCCACCCCAAGATGTGAGAACTGGGGCGAGGAAGACAGACCAAAGGGTGATGCAGAATTTCCTTGTTCTGATAGAGTCCTGAATTCACTCAAATTAATTCTTACAGCCTAGCCAGTAGATGAAGTTAAATGTTAAAGTCAGGGCAACTGAAATTATTTGATTCAGCAGCTGCAGCTTTTTTTCACGTTTGTGTTTGCCACATTTCCTACGTAATCCATCATCTGTTGAACAATCTGCAGATTTTAACAAAAACAATGTTTCTAAACAAGATCAAAAGATATTAAATCATGGCGACAGTGAAAGACCATATGCAAAGGTTGACTGGCCATCTTTCAGTTGTGTAACTGAATGTTAAACTGCTACTGAGGAAAAGCCTTTACCCAGAGTGTTAACATGTGAAAAATTACAAAATTATGAAGTAATAGCATGCCAAAATGAGCCGTATTAGGATAATTTGCCTTTTCTTGCAAAAATTAATAAACCCTGGCACATAATTTGGTCCTCCAGTGCCGCATAATTCCATCGGCACAGGTTAAGTGTCGTGTCAGCAATTGTCATGCCACACTAGAATCGCTACCTGCTTCCTTGCCTTAAATGTCACTTTATTTTTGTTTGAAAAACACTTTTCAGCCCGAAAAAGGCCCACTTTCGTTGAGTCTCTTAAGATGTTGTTACCTCTGCTGAAATACTTTCGAAAAAAATCAATCGTTTTCTTGAAGTATTCATACAAAAATGCATCTGGCGGAAATGGAAGCTCTTACATGTGTGTTGTTTAAGAAGGCATTTAAAAATCATGCAGGTGGGAGTTTGAAAAACAGGGCGCGCGGCAGGGTTCTGTTCTGTTGTTCTTTTGGTTATGAAATGCCACCTGTGCTGTGCTTTGTCCCAAAAAGAGTTACTGCGGTTTTGCAGTCGAGCTCTGAAAAAATGTACACAATGCGTACTGCTGTTAAACAATCCCCAAACATCTTGCCTTCTTCCCTCAGTATTCTGCATGTCTGGTATGCATCCATGTGACCATTTGGAAACCGTTAGGGCCAGATTTACAAACATTTTGCATTGGGTTTGTGCAAAACGTATTTTTTTATTTACTTTCCAGCGTAAAACTTGTGCTGGAAATTGCCTAAAAGTAACATAAACCATCCCAAAGCGCTTTTTAGCATTACTCTGCTCCAGAGAGGCATTACATGGATCACACATGGGCGTTCCTGTGCTACCACCCTTTCTTTTTGATGCAAAACCCGACCTACTAGCAGTAATAGACAGGGATCTGCTCCAAAAAATAATGCCACTTTTAAGCAGGCATTAAAAAGAGAAACACTTAGGCCCAGATTTAAGAAAAGTGGCGCTTCATGCCACGAAGCCCGACGTTTCTTGCTGCCCTTTGCACACCCCTGATGCCACGATGTGTGCGCTGTATTTAACATATGGAGCACCATAGTATAGATTCGGGACAATAGTGTCATAATTTTTTACTCTATTGTTGTACTTTGCAGGATTAGCGCCACAAATGTTGGCGCTAATCCTGCAAAGTACATAGAGGCCCATGAAAAATAATGGTGTGCCTCCTTTTAACGCTTGCTCTGTGCAGGCATTAAAAATGCCGCAAAAAATGGCACAGTGGAATCTCAGAGATTCCACTACGCCATTTTTGTGGGCCCCCTAATGGGGGGCACCACCCTTGCATACGTTATGTCTGGCGCAGGCATAATGTGGCGCAAGGGTTTACAAAGTGGCGCAATGCGTGAATTGTACCACTTTGTAAATATGGTGTGGTGTTTTTGCCACACTATCACTACATTAGTGTAAAAGAATGACGCTAATGTGATGATAGTTTGCGCTAGGCCCTTCTTAAAATTGGGCCTTTTTTCTTCTTTCTTTCCAATTTTGCATGTGTGGTGCACTGTACAACACACATACAAGGTAGCAAAAGCTTTAAAGTTGATATAGGCACAGTATTTTGTACTGGAAGGGAACCCTTCCAGTACAAAACCTGTACTAGACTCACACATACATCCTTGCACTATGGTGCAAAGGCGTATGCATTGCATTCTGCAGCCTGATGGTGCATCTGTGCAAAAGAAAGGGGGCGAGTGTGCCATATCTCTGCAGACTTTGGGTGCTTCTCTACATTGTGTGACAGGGTTGTAAATCTGCCCCCTATTATATAGTGCTTACTTTCTAAAAACACTATTTATATATATAAAAGCAGTGGCCCAACGTTTTCCTTGGGATCCTGTTGCTAGTTCTCTTGAATGCCTGGGGTTGGAGAACGCCAAGGCTGCAGAAATTAATTTGAGTTGGTGGTTACAGGTGGGGCCCACTACCACTCATTTTATTTATATAGGCAGCTATTTTTCCTTAAAGACTGTACCCCAGAGTAAAAGAAGATAAAGACACAAAAGGAAGAAGGAAAAGAATGAAGGATTAAAAGCTAAAAAGAGAGAAAGTATGAATGAAAATGAACCTGCAATGGTGAGATAAAGAGAGAAGAGCATCTAGTGGTGGGTACATAAGACATGAGGTGGAAACAAGACTACACAGCGTTGGTTTTTGGCGTCTTACCTTTGACTGTGCTGGCTTCTAAACAAAACTTTTGGCCCAACTCTTATTTGTTTACTAATTAAGCACTGCAAGCCTGACCAGTTTTGATTCACTTATTGACTGTTTCTTCAACTACACTACATTTCCTGTCTCTTTATTTCATATTTAGACTCATTGTATCCCTTCTTCCTCCCATTGTCACCATTTTCCTATCTTTCTCTTCCACCCTTCTCACTTTCCATCCTTTCCTTCTGTTTTCGTCCATTATCTGCCTTCCTCTCACTTGCACTGGGGCTAAGTCCTGGTCCTTAAAAATGACTTCTGATGCCCACCACCCGCAACCACCCACACTCAAAGGTATAAAGGCCCAGATTTAAGAGGACCTAGTGCCACTTTAATGCTGCTTTAGCGGCATTTTTTTTACGCTAAGGTGGACTTTTCCCCACGCCAGATTTACAAAGTGGTGCATTGCATGCATTGCACAACTTTGTATCCCTTTGCGCTACATTATGCTTGCGCCAGGAATAATGTGTGCCCCTGTTAGGGGGTCCGAGAAATGGTGCAAAGAAATCTAAGAGATTTCTTTGCATCATTTTTTTGGCACCTTTAACACCTGCTCACAGCAGGTGTTAAAAGGAGGCTCCCACTGTTTACAATGGGCCTCTGAGAGCTTTGCAGGATTAGCGTTAACATTTTTGACACTAATCCTGCAAAGCGCCGAACTAGCATCAACAATTCTGACGCTAATTACCTAACTACCACCATGGTGAGCCATATATTTAATACGGCGCATACATGGTGGTGTTAGGGGGGCGCTAAGGGGTGCATGAAAAGTGGCGATAGACTGTGTGCAGCACCACTTTTCATAAAAATGCCGCACAGTACTTCTAGGAAAAAGATTTCAAGAAAAAATCGAGTGAATTTAGTTTTCTCTTTACAATTCATTAGTGTTAGCCAATGTTTGGGCGAGAGAAAACAAAAATTGCATATTTCGTACTTTTAAAAAATCGCAAGTTTCCTGCCTATATCGGAGCGATGGCACTTATTCATATCAGAAAACAATGTGAGAGAATATCTGATTGCTGTGCTTACAATAAATTAGCAAAACACTCCTGATCACGTGTGAGGAACTGGCAGCACGCGCAGCATCTGTCCTGGGCCATTATCATATTAATGCGCTAGAGCCATGAGAAGATGAGGGACCAGAGGAAAATATCGATTCTCAAGAGATGGCGCAGCTAATTCACAGTCTGTGCACCAAACGCAAGAACAATGACATAAATTATGATAATGGTACGTTGATCGTGAATTAACTGTTTACATTATTCTTGCACCAAATGATATGAAGAGGCCGGCCACCTGCAGAAGATCATCCCAGCTCCATTAACATAATAACAGACTGGAGCTGGGCGGGAGTCCGGATTGGGTGAAAATTAACACCTGCTGGTTAATATTGCTGCAAGCGCTCAGGCGGTGTTATTGCATGGATGGCTGGTGCTCAATGGGGCCTCGTGGCCTTGTGGAATGCCTATAGGAATGTGATGATACTTGTGGCTAGCGATTTCTTAAGATTCAGTGGCTTCAGAGCTGTCTTTTTTGATAGGGCAAGTAACCCCTAGAGGTAAAACGGTTGCCAGTGCTTTGGCTTCAGAACAAAAGGTAGAACTGCCTATGCCCATCTCCCTCTAAAAATCAGGTAATCAGCAAGTTCACCCCCACCGACCTTAACAGAAATGGTCAACAAGTGACCAGTGTCTTGAATCACCCAGGTAGGGAACTTCTACTTATTTCCCCCCATCAGTCACTGCAACTATATTCTTCCCAAATAGCTGACGAGTCACCTCCGTCTCATTCATCCCTATAGTTGGAGATTGACATTTACCAAGATCATCCCAAATAGTAAAACTCTAAGTAGTCAATGAGGCGACTCTACCTGCTTCTATCTCAGACAGTCATTTCTGACACCCCATTCCAAATAGTCAAGAAATAACCCCAACTTACTTTATCCCAAATGGTCAACAAATCACCCCAACCCACTTTACACCAAATAGTTAATTCGTCACTGCAGTCTCTTGAACTTCCCAACACAAATGCTACAAACGAAGTTGATAAATGTCTAAGCCAAACAGGACCACAATTAATCAGTATCCCTGATTCAAAAGCAAGTTTTGAATTCATGGTGGAAAGGGGACACTTTTGTGTATGCATACTAATATCATACAACACTCGTAAACGTCTTGCCTTTGCTTGTAGAACTTAATGGATACATTTCCAATTTCTGTGGTCTTTTTAAGGGGATGGTCTTCTCGTTTGATCCTCCAAATAAAAAGAAACGTAAGAAGTTGCTCTGTTTGTGGTAAAGAAGCCAGAAGCCATTCTCTGACTGAAGATAATGTAGTCAGCGGTCACTCTGGTTGTTTAAGGTAAAGTAGGTATAATTATATATTTGAGGCCTTTACTTAAGCGGGCCCTGCCCTTCTTCTCTATGCTTGATATTAGCATGCTACTCTCACATCAAGTAAAAACAAGCATCTGCAATGCAACGGGTCTCACATTTGCTGGAGTTAGAGCTATTAGCATTGTAAACTCCTAACCGGACGTTTCTTGCCACACAAATTAAAAGAAAAAAACAAAGCGTGATCGCGCTATGTAAAATGCAGCGCGATCGCGCTGAAATTGAAAATGGAAAAACAAAGCGCGATCACACTATATAAACGCCAGCACGATCGCGCTGCGTGGAAAATAGAAGTATAACGTAGTCTGGAATCCATGCTGAAAACATGGAGCCTCGTATTTTTTCAGTAGTTTACCGGTGTTATGTAAGTGGTCTAAATACCAGAAAAGGCATGACGTATGCATGCCTTTCACGAATTAAAGCAAGCGGATTTTAAAAGGCAAGTCCACGAACCAATGAAAGAGACTGACGTGACATGGGCGTGGTTAGAAACCCAAAGAGAGATTACTGCGGGGGACGGATCGCTTTGCACTTGCCCCAAAAAAGTAGTAATCTACAGTTCTCCTTACTTTGATAAATTATCCTCTTAGTCCACTCAAAATACTGAGTGAAAGAGTTGAGCTAGTTGCTAATCACACACCTAATGTCATATTACATATATAGGGTACCCTGTCATCGTTTGCACCACATGGCACCTTTACCTGAATGCAACAACTGCAAACAGGAATACTGTAGTATGTCCTATCACAGCTAATGGGTTTCTCACTGGGAAGCCACAAAATTGTGCCTGTCCTGAGGACAGGGCATTAGTGAAAGGTGACCTGTCTTTTTCAAGCAGCTGCTCCATCTTTCAGCGTGCAGGCAGAAACCTAGCATGCGAGTGACTGCAGCTGCCTGCCGGGGAAGTCTGAGAAGTCCGTAGGAATCCTTTTTCTCCCTCTGATGGGCTCCATCGGAGTGGGGGGGGAGGCACTTACTCCTCTGTGCCACTTCTGTGTGTCAGTGCAACTCTTGATGGGTATTTTGAGTCCGCAACCGCAATGTGGCACAGGTACAGAGAAAAAGTGGTCCCATGCTAATGGGAGGATACCCCTTAGGATCACAAAGGCACTATATGTGCACCGGCATGATCTGTATTACAGATGTGGCCATGTAAATGTCTGTGGTCCCTTCTGTAATATCAAAGGGTCCTAGGCGCACAGAAACAGGCATACACACTCCTTGCATTGTGGAGCACTTTACGTAATATGTTTACTGAACTATTACAGTGTATACAGGGCACAGGAATTATGCAGCAAATGAGTAACACATTATGTTGCAGTGTCAATGCAACGCACTCCATGGCACTATTATTTTGCTATTTTGCCACACCTTACTACTCTATGCAACAGGTTTCACATTGTTAGTACCATATGAACGCCAGAATACAGCAGTGAGCACTGAAAGAAAATTACCAATTAAACATTGTAAAGGGTCTGCAACTGCGTGGCACCATGTGTGCTTCTTTTTAATAACTTTTGGTCGGTTTGTGGCGGTCCCACTTTTTTCAGATGTTCAAATTATGCAGCAGAGGGGTGATTATGTGGCAAGCCCAGTAAAACCTACTAGTTGTAGACAATGCCATGGCCTCCAAATCACGTAATTCCGGCAGCCCTGAGTATATACACCTGAATTCCAAAAAGAAAATGATGGAAAGAATAAAACAATTGCAAAATCAGGGAGTACAAACTAGGTGAATTATAGGAAGAGACGAGGTGCTGCGGTGGGTTGTTTGATACTGGCAGGAAGGGATATCGCCTATTTTTGAAGTTTCAAGTGCATGAAAACTAGTTTATCTCACATTGAAATCGACGCAGTTCCCCACCTCTGGGATCCCAGACTCTGCCGAGTGTTGCGTGAAAGTAGTGTGTGCTTGAAAGATTATACGAAGAGGCTTGGTACCTTTTCTGAGGAGTTACTGGCCACTGCTTTTCCATACTGCCCACTCCCCCTCCTGCCTATGAAAATTACAAGTATGTGTCTACACTAAATCCAAAAAGTTACAGCATGGTAGAAAGGCCTAGCTATTTAGCTATTACATGCTGAACATGTTCCAGCACGTGTTCCTGTGCCCTACATGAAGATAGCACTTGAAGCAAAGAAACTCCAGGTGCCCCTCCCATGCTGGCTGAGATGAATAGAGAAGGCCAACTAAGTTAGAAAATCTGGGCCACAGCCTCTGATTGACAGATGCCTGTCTAGCATGACCCCAAACTTCAATGGAGAGTGTGGAATTATGGCATACCTCCTGTTGCTACGGATTCTGAAATCCCAACAGGGTCTGATGATATTACGGACTGCACTATCACCAGAGAATTTGACAAGAATCAGATGATTCTGTTGAAGATGGTTGGTTCCTTCCAAATATGTGGGTGTAGCTTAGCACCAAGACGGCTACTTGGTAGGTCACCAAATGTGACATCTCTAAGACATATAGCAGCACATGCGTCCTCTCTGAGTTCTGTAAAGCTATGTGCACCAGCACAAAGTATGTATCAGACCCAGTGAGAACATATGCTTTCTTGCTCTCTTTAAGAGGCAGTACTAAACTGCAGAATTGTGCAGTCCACTGTTAATCTGCATGAGGAAAATATTGCCAATTTGTGCAGAAAACTGGACCAAACTCGGAGACCATGATCTTGAGGCCTAGCTCTGTTTACCCACTGTGAAAACCTGCTACCCCCTTGTACGAGGAGCCTATAACAAGACTAGGTTAATGTAGACCTTGCCCTCCGTGGCCAAGATAAACCATGAATCCTTTAAAGTGATTTCTGTATCTTTCTTCATGTCTGCCTGTGAGAAATCTGATTTTGTGTCCATCATATCTGCTCAGACCTGAGACAATAGTAGCAAAAGCTCACAATACCTCTCTGGTGAACTACTGCTTTTATTGTGGGTTGCCTAAAGGGATTTTCCTCTCCTGAATCCACCGCATGGATTCCCATTGTAGGCTCAATCTCGATCGAGCCCTCAAGCTCTCCCAACTGGGGCTGAATCTATGATGTCCGATGACAAGTGGTCATATCACCACTTGCAACTCCATTTAAACTCCAGCTGAAAGTACTACACACCTAACTGGCCCTACTACTTCTAGCCACTGTAACTTGGATCCACTGTTGTTTGGGTGTTGGGCTTTATGTGAAATCAGGTGTGACTCCTTCATGTGTTCCTGTGGTTGCAATTGACAGCAAGGCCAGATTGAGGAACCAAAATCAGCTCTGGCAAACATGCTCAAACCAGCCTCCCTCCCCTTTTCTCCTCGCACAATCTCTCTTTCATCCAGCTATTCTCTCTCCTTCTCACTTCCCTCTTTTCTCCCTCTCTAATTGCTTTCTCTCTAGCTTCCTCTCCCTCTCTTTGTCTTTTGAGGCACCCATGCCTGCTGTTTGTAATTTCGAGTAGCTGTGAAAAGTCACAGAGGCATCAGGAGAAGCCCTGGGCTTTCAAAATCAGCCTCTAAGGGATCCAGACCACCAGGGAAATGCCATAGGAATAATAGGCCTGCCCAACCTGGACTGACAGTGTTACTTCCTCTGGCAACCACATCTGCTGTAGCAGCCTTTCTCCTGTGCCCCAAGAAAGGTGAGCAGCCAATATGTCCCGGAAGCACAGTAGACACTGGCCACGCTGAACTTGAACATTTGTGCTCCCCTCCTCCAGCGAACTAAGCTGACACATGCTGAGGGACCTCTTAATTTAGATTTTAAGCTGAAAAATTCCTCCATATTAGCGCATGTGCAAAGAGAATTGAGCTAGCTAAATGTGTAGGAACTCACTAATGGAGATAATAGCGTTTTGATGCCGATCACCTTTTACAGTTCTACGTGACCATTCTATAAATAAAGGTATGTTCTTGTCATAAAGGTATAGCACTGTCTGCACAATACTTAGGCCCATACTTTTCACAATTTTGTGTCGCCCATGCACCACACAAGAGAATGCAAGGGCGACACAAAACCTAAATGAGATTTACCAAGGCACGCAAGGCCACCTTGCATGGCTTGATAAGTAAAGAGTAACAACACAAGGTGGTGCAAATCGTTGCCTTGTGTTATTCTGCTGTAGGAAGGTGTTCCATGGGTTGAGCTTCAGTGTTCTCACATACACACCTGTGCATTCTGACACATTCCCAGAATTCCCAACACTGGTAGACCTGGGAATGCATCAGAAATGTATGCCTCCCTACCTTTATTTCTCCTCGCTGTTTCCTCTTACTAAGTTGCTACATTCTTCAGCACAGTTAGAAAGAGGAAAATGCATCTGTGGATTTTTTTGTGCAGGAAGGTGCACCTTCCTGCACAAAAACAATCCTGCCTACAACACAGGCAGACTTGCACCATGATGCAAGGGTGCCTGCTTTGGCACTAGCAGCAGTGTGTCATCCAGCGCAGCTAGAGAGCAGGAATTTACTGTATACTGTAATGTTAAATACTGTGCATTCCTGCCTTCTCTTTTTCACGCAGCGCAGCAAGGTAGCTTGCTGTTTTGAGTGAAATTTTGATAAATATGTGCCTTAATATTGCTCACATTTTACCTCCCTGTGCTTCCCTAAATAAGCCCCACCGTTTCACGAGTAAGCCTTTACAAAACTCATGGGTGTCCCAATCCACGCAGGAGCAGTTCATCAAGTTTATGTTACTTCTTTGCATTCTAGGAGCTGTAGTGCTGATTGTATAACTGAATCAGAAGTACTATGATTCCCAGGAAACAAAGGGAAAAACCTGGACTGAGTGAGCTACTCACACACACAGAACTTGGAAACTTAACTTCTCTACCTTGACTGCTCAAACTCATTACCCTCGAAAGTCGAAGTCCAAATAAGAGGTTCTTGGCTTTCAGTAATTTGAGCAACAGTGCTAGGTCTCTCGAAACCAGCTCAATTTAAGAGTTTTTGATGTAATATTGAAATGCAGAGAAACACTTGAGATTGGCAATACAAGTGGTAAACAGCATCAACCAAATTGGGGGTTAAGGCCAGTTGCCCCACTGCACATTTTGCTTATGTGATTAGTGATTCAGTCTACCTCCTTCTTTAAAAGAATGTCATACTGAGCAACCCAAGGTATAATACAAATATAACGTTATAGCCTCCGGTGTCGGGCTATACTGGCCATTAATGGCCCGCTCCAGTGTTAAGGGCCGAAGGCGAGGGCCTTTAACAAGCGAGCATGCCTTTAGTGGCCAGTATAGCCCACCTACAGTGGGTTATAAAGCTATTAGAACATTTCACCCCTACAGGGCAGAATGTTCTAATAAGTAAAACAAGGGTTGCACGGAGCCCGAAGGGGTCGAAATCCCCTCCCGTTCCGTGTGGCCTTTGTTCACAGCTCTTGCTGTGAAGCAAAAAACATTGGATATTGATGCTCTGGGCTTTTACCAGCTATTAGAAGAACGGAGCGACTCCATTGTCTTCAATGCAGCACTCAACATTCCAATCTTTTAATACAAATTAGAACATTAGAATTTTGGGCGCTCCGTTGTAGACAATGGAGTACTCTGGGCTTTTACTGGCTGGTAAAAGCCCGGGTGTCAACTTTCCAATGTTCTTTGATAACAGCAACAGCTGTGAACAAAGGCCTCACAGAGCGAGAGGGTTTTTCAGTCCCCTTCGTCTCTGTGATGCCTTTGTTTTATTCATTAGAACATTCTGCCCTCTATTGGCGGAATATTCTAATAGCCTTATAGCCCTTCGTAGCTGGGCTTTACTGGCAATTAAAGTCCGTCTCCCTTGTTAAAGGCCCTCGTCTACAGCTCAGGCCTTTAATGCTGCACCGGGCCTTTAATGGCCGATATAGTCCACTACTGCGGGCTCTAAGGCTATAGTAAATAATAGAGGTGGGAGAGCAACTGAAGTCTGGCGCTAGATGCCTGGCTCTAGCGCTGGGTAGACTCATGGTCCTCTTAGAACCTTGAGCCAAAACGAGCTGGGCATTTGGGAGAAACACAATACCCATCTAGTGGATAAATTGCAAAATATAAAACCAGAAAAATCTGATATTAATCTTTTTTCCTCTCTTAACAAAAATGTATGATGCTAGAGAAATATATCTCTTGTATTTAATTTACTATATTGTTGCTTCGTGTATACGAATGTAGGCCGCATATAGAGTGTAATGACAACTGATTAGCCATGTTTGTGGGGGGCATCACTTTCAATGACTGTCTCTGGATGCAGTGATGTAATCTAATGTACAAATGTGAGATGCTTCATCCTATTAAGGAAATACACATTTTTAAAATTTTGAAGAGACTATCACATTTTTACATGAAACCTATATCATTAGTTGCATGCCATTTTCATGGCTCAGCTCATGCACGGGCAATCATAACTAAGCCAGAACCCTGTTTTAGCTATGGCTCGGCTCTCCTTGTTAGTTCAGATCACCCACCTCTAGTAAATAACAAAGTGGACCCCACCACTGTATGATGAGAAAAGATAAAGGGAATGTTTGCATCTTGCAAACAAAGTCGGTGATGACAAGACCAGTTGTTTGCAGGGCAGCCCAAATGAGAAAACACTGAGAAAAAAGTAAACAATGGCTATATATTTTATCCCACTCCTTCTGTCCCAGCTTGCCAAGGAAGTCCTGAGATTGGCCTGAGCAGAAATGCAGCTCCAGGAGGGAGCGGGGCACTGTGCTTGGTCTCCACCCGGCTGTAAAATACTGCCGGTGGAAAGTATCGAAGTGCGCATGTCAGACAGCCTCGGACTGCCGGCCAAAATTACATGCACACTTAGCAGCTCACCACTACTCCTCCTCCACTTGTTGATGTGGAGGAGGCTGCCCACCCTCCTCCCCCTGCCCTACGAAAGTGGAAAAATGAAGGGATAATAAAATACTTTCATTATTCCTTTATTTTTCTTTCAGCAGCGGGTCAACGCTCCTCTGCCACAGCGGAGGGGCCACCGCTGGTAACCACGGGTCACAGAACTCAACCCTGGTGACTGAGGTAGCTCAGCAGGTTACTGTTGCTGTCACCATCCTGCAAAACCTGAAAGTAAGTGCAGATGGCACAGTCTAACATCAGCCACATAGCAGCACATTGCACCTCCTGCAGAGGGCTGTATGTAAACGTAGGTGATTAAAGCTAACCCCAGCCCAATGGTCCATCTTAGATGGTTACTGCTCCAGAGACCATTGGGCATCTACAAGTCCCACAGCCCTGACTGATGGGAAATCTATGTCATTTACTTTTTGCATAGATCTAAGCATAACGCCAATTCATCACACCCTAAACTGAGTGAGACTGCTCAGTGGGTTATTGTGCATGCTGCAAATATCTTTCTGTATCCTTAGATCACAGAGCTCAGCACTAGTAAGGGAGCTAATGACTAAACCTGCTGCATAGATCCATCTCTAAACAAAGGTAACAGAGCCATCCCTCAGTAAAGCAAAGCGGCAGGTGTGCGCGAGAGAGCAAGTGATACCCATCAAGTGGATGAATTGCAAAATGTGAAACCAGAAGACCTGGAAATAATCCCGGGTTCCCCACCTAACCAAACTGTGTGATGCTTGGAAATTAATCTAAACCTCTCAGGTTCTTGTCCTGTTAGAAATAACTCAACATTTCATATTAGATTGTGTGCTCCATCACTTCCCTCCCTTTGCATCTCTCTTAAACCACTTACAAAAAGTGGAAATTAAATTGCTTTAAAGAAAAGCACTACCAGGTACACTTCACTGGACTAATCCTTTTGAGAACACGACAATCAACAAGACTCTCAATCTTCAGCAAAACGTATCAGGCCCCACTCACACCGCAAGTCATACATAACCTGGACGTATATTTATGAATCTGTGATTGACAAATCTTCGGTCGTCTGGTGTGACCATCAGGTGATTTCCTTCAAGATTTTTGTGCCACCTCAAAAGAACAGCCCTACAGCAGAGGTAACATACAACATCTCCACATACATCCAATGGAAAAGACTAGATCTGCCCTCATTCAACTGCTCCCTCGAAAACCCCATTTAATAAGCGTCCCCATGATGTGCCTTAGTTTTACTAATCCCATCAGCATTGGACTACCAGATACAACATAAATATCCCCCTGGCCTAACCCCAAGACAGAGATGTCATGGGCAAAAACAAGAAAACAAATCAAATAAGTCTACAACTCAGCTTAATACAATTCAAATGCAGGAAGTTGTGGGAAGAAGAGGACAATATTTTACTGTGCCACTACACTGCAGCATACGAGTCTATCTTAAGCACCGCCAAGAGACGCCACTACTTCACTTTCATCATGGAGGCTGATGGTCAAACGAAGGAACGCCACAAGATCCTTGCAAAATTCCACATTCCAGAGTGCCAGAATTCAGAGACCCCTTGACCTCACGTATTTGTCAACAAAAGGGAACCATATAAAAAAATAGAGATACTAGAAATGTATCTTCAGCTAATACACCAACGTCAGCTGAACGAATTCATGAAAGGATGGCTGCAAATTTAACATTCCTATCCACCCTTAATGCCCTTTCTGAAAAGGAATTCTCCAACAGCGCAAGCAGATCATCAGGATCACTATCAGA
The DNA here is from genome assembly GCF_031143425.1 of Pleurodeles waltl. Lineage (NCBI taxonomy): Eukaryota > Metazoa > Chordata > Amphibia > Caudata > Salamandridae > Pleurodeles > Pleurodeles waltl. The sequence goes on from NC_090449.1 coordinate 605,764,042, forward strand.
CTAGGTCACAATATCGATCTTTAAAGACATCTTTCAAAACTCAATGGGGCTAGGATACATTCCTCCTCAAGAAGAAAAACCTTAACCTATCCAACCGAGCAAACTACAGGCTCATAACTAATGGTCCATTTCTGGGTAAACTATTCAAAAAATCACTATTCTTACATGTCAGAAAAAAAATCTGGCTTCAGACCAGGTGGGGAGCATGGAATGATCCCCAGTATCTGCACCCCTCACGATGACCAAGAACTGAGTAGCTGTTCTACTACTCCTTCATCTGTCAGCTGCATGTGACAAAGCGTGCTACCAGACTCTTGTGCAAAGTTCTCATAATCTTAAAATAAAAGAAAAAGACTAAAATGGATTGTCTGACACCTCAAGGACAGGAAATGTGTGGTATTCCTAACAACTTTCAAAGCTGCTCCTCACAACCCACATTGTGATGTCCCTCAAGGATCCATCATCAACTCTCTCCTTTTCAACATCTACCTTAATCCCCTACTGGACCTCATCAAATATTTCAGTCTCTCATGCCACAACTATGTGGATGATACATAAATCATCAGTAAACAGGACAGACAAGAAGACAAACACAAATCAGGACTTGATTACTAACTCTGTACAATGATTTTTGGATGATGGATAACAACCCAAAGCTCAACGCTGTAAAGTGTGAGGTCATAACAAAACATGTTTTCTGATATCACAAGTCAATTAAGTGAATAGAAAGAAGTACATGTCACCCCTTTAAAACCTTGCTAGGTATCGTCCAATACTTTGCATACTTAGAAAAGCTACAGGCCAGTCTCAGGCTCAGTTTATCCAAGCTGGACGATACCAAATGTATTTACCTTGGTCCCCTTAGATTCCTCTTCCTCCTCCAGCCAATGGAAACATACACCAATCCTCCAAACCCTCCACTGGCTTCCTGTAGCAACAAAAAAGTAAATCTTCAAAGTGCTATGCATACACCGAGTCTTCCAAGTAAAGGGACCACTCAATGTAAAAAATAAAATTCTACTATATATACAAAACAGACATCTTCACTCCAGACCAGCCCTCTGGATCATTGTACCACCTTACAATACAGTGTCTGTAGGAAGACCTCCTCTATTGGTCCAAGCAGTCAAACTCTGCCTCTTACTATCAGTAAAGGTCAGCTGCACCCAAGAGCATAAAAGGTTTGAAAGACGTGAAAACCTGCTTCTTCCCAAAACAATCACTCTCAATCACTAACCACAGGTCAAGTAACTTGTAGAATCACAATCCATGAGATGAGAATAGTTGCTCCACAATGCAGCTCACAGCCTCCTACTGTTAGAGCGTAATTCATAAAAGAAAAGGTGCTGGGGACCATAGATTTGCTCAGAAGCCTGTGGAAAGCGCTATCAAAGGTCAGGGCTCTTGACTACCAAGTGTGCATGGTTTTGATTCCATCTCACACCTCTTTAATCCATCACTAGACACTTCCTGCCTCTTTATCTGACTTTAACAGGTTATTTTTTATTTCAGCGTTCCCACTTTGTCACTGTTTTCTTTTATATTTCTTTTTCCCCTTCTTTCTCCCATTTTGCATTTTTCTCTTTCTTTCACTGAATCTAAGCCTGTTTAGAAAAGTAAGTGTGGTCCCCAAAAAGAAGTGCTGTGCCCCCCAACACTCCGGTAAGCACCGTCTCAAATTAAAAACTACCTAAAGTATGGGATTAATCACTCCTGGGCACACCCTACATCACCCCACAGGTGAAAATATCAACTACTGGATTAACAATTCCATCTCCATTAGTTAGAAAGGTCACTCCTGGACACAACATTATAGCCCCTACAAGGCAGGAACAGCCTTATGATGGAATCATATCATGTGTCGAAACCAATGGCCCTGAGAACAAAACCTACAGGTTGGGGGATAATGAATTCTAGGCACAACCACCACATAATTTATGGGTAGTTGGTGCTGGCAACTCTTTTTGCAAAAGAAAAGACTATTCTAACACTTCTACACACCTTCTGTCCTCTAGCTTTGTCAAACATTCAAAGGTTCTGCAACTAATTGTAACCAAGTCAGGTCACATGATAAATACCTATACTATAGTGGCCTGCAAAAATAGGCATACAACAGAATGGCCATGACATTGATTTACAAGTCAGTATCATATCCGAGTCTGCTACAAATAACCACTCAATTGAACCTAGACAGGAAAACTATGAATATATAGCTATACTACAGAGGGATGGATCTACTAGCATTGTTGGGCAGTGAAGCAGGTCACAACTAGCTATATAACTTGACCTTCACTCTCGATTTACTTAAATTCATATAAATGAGGAGGGTGTCACCGTTCATCCAGGCAAACCTCTGTCCAGAATCCGTGTCCATCCCCATAAAATCGCAGAGTGGTCAACCCTAATTTGGCAAACAGATAATGGACTGGAGTCTTGTATAACAATTCCGACTGCCACAAAGGGGCCTACAGAGAAAACCATTGTTGTCAGTCTACTTCAATCTGTAAATTGAGCATCTATCTCTTACACTTTCTCATTCACCTCACTGCTCAGTCCTACGCCACATATAACAATAGCCGCAGCTTTGTGATAATAGCACATGACATGGAAATGCTTCTTACAGAGGATGAAAACTAAGACAATACTCTGACAACCACACACCTAATACTGTGTATCATGGCACCCTTGTGGGCAAGTGCTCCAGCACCCCACCTAGGGCTAGTGAACGCTATATAAATGTTACACCACTGTACAAACTCTCACTGGACAGAAATATTAACCAATGTCACATCATAGTAATAGATTTAAGTATTTTATGGTACACATTTCACAACATTACACGTAAAAAACATATTAGTTCTAAACGAACCAACAAAACATATTTACTTTTTCGATGCCATGAGGGTCACAAGAAGATGACATTGCAGTAATGAGTATGACATCAAAATGGCACCAGGGGCTATGTAACATTTGGTGAGGGAAATCTCAAATTTGACCTACACAACCTTTCCTTCGGGGGCCTTTATTATACACCTTCTGTGCCAAACAAGTTGGTAAAAACAAGCTACCCCTTTGAGATCACAGCCCTCTATGCACCAATAAATACTATTTGTTCACTTAATGTTTTCTGTCAATCGAACACCCAAAATAACGCTTATTATTCCAATGTATAATGTAGTCAATGTATCCATCAGAATAGTCAAAAAATTAGCTACCTTTGTTGGGATCCTAAATTCAGTGATGTTCGCATGGAGGGCCGGATTTACTAATTTTTCATGCAACTCTATGCAGCAATCAAATATACTGCAGTAGGATTAGCAAGAGGTATATCTGCATCACAGAGGTATATCCACGAAGATTGGCGCGCTGCTGCTGTCATCCGCTGAGCATCCACTCAAGGCTACTTTCCCTGATGCAGAACTTCACACCATGGTGCAGAGGGGAGTGTGCGATTTCTAGCAAGGGATTATTAGTGGAATCTTACCCTTATAGAATAATTCTTATGCCTAGACAGATTCAGGAGGGTCAGGCACTGGATGCGTGCTGTGCACTGCTGTACGTATGTAACGTGTGTGTGTTTTTTTTTTTTTTTAAATAAACACTTTTCCCCTTGTAAATGCCTGCTTCAAGGAAATGTCAGTTTTGAGTTGAGAGCCCAAAACGGCTATTTTAGTAAATTGGGTTTTGCATCAAAACCTATGGGTATTCCCGCTGATCTCCCCAGTGATGCACCCTCAATACATGGTATTGCAAAGCAGCGCAGTGGGATTTGTGCTGAGTTAAAAAGCACCCTAGTAAATTACCCGTGCTTGGCTTTACAGTGTTTTGTGTCCCCTTGTGCGCTGGTGCAAAGTTTTAGTCAATCTGGGTCGATGCCTTCTAAGAGCCCTGCTTGTGTTATCACTATGGTACTTGAGCTGGGAGAAGAACTGAGCACCTGTGGCTTTAAAAAGAGTGAGGCGCGCGCCTTCCTGCAGACAGATGTGCTCGTTTGTGTCTTCTCTAATTTAATGAGAAGTGTGAAATAAAACCCCACCATCGTTTAGTTGGGAAAGATAAAAAAGGTGGGTGGCACACAGATGGCCGGCTTCGACAGCAATTAGTAGGACTGCAGGTGCGTTACTAATACAAATAAGTGGACGGAAAGCTGACGTGTCGCCGCCCACACCTACTGACTGCACAGGTCACAGGAGTAAGCAATCTCACGGTGGGTGCACAAGGGGCGAGCAGGCCTTTCTCATGCTCTCATCTGTCAGGGCACAGCTGGGGAGCGCACACCACAGATGGAACGGGGATGGGTGTGAAAGTGAGACATGCCGTCGGCTTCCCTGGAAGACCCGAATGACATTCTGTACCAGAAATCCATGTTTGGGAGGTTTGGATCCATGCCAGATTTTCATGATTTCCAGCTACAACACGTTTACATACATCCGTGCAATACGACACTGAATTACACAGTGAGTGTTAATCCGGAAAATCTGGCGTTGATCGTGCACTCCTGAAGCATCGTGGGTCGCTGCTGTTCTGTACTGACCTGTGACCATGGGAAGTGTGATCTTGAAGTAAAAGGAGAGCGGGGAGACTTTATTTAATTAAGATTCTGGTAAATTAATATTCAACGCTCCGATGGAGTTAATAAAATAATGCAGTCACTTCATTGATAGTTGAGGGAAAACAATCTACAGAGTTTTCATGTGTCCCAGGTCCAAGTGTACGTAACTCACCCGGTCCAGGTTTATTCGTTGCATTCTGTGAATTGTAGTACTACTTACATAATGGCTTTGATAGGACTACAAAACACAGAATGCAAAGAACAAAACCTAGACTGGCTGATATACTCAGTCATTATATCGCGAAACTTGAGAGCTCTGATCTTACCATTGAGAAACTTGCAACTGCAGCCCTGCCAGGTTGCACAGGTCCACACGTGATGTAATGCCCCAGTCCAGGTTTTTTTTTCCTTTGAATTCTGGAACTTGTAGTCTCGTTTATTTCAATTCAGCACAGGACTACAAGTCCTAGAATTCAAAGAAAAAACTTGGAATCGAGTAGCACATCAAGCATTGACCTGAGCAACTCAGCAGCTAGGCATCTACAAATATGCCTTGAGCAACCATCATGTGTATTCTACTGCCAAATCCTCTAAGTACAAGACATAGTCAAACCTATTCGCTACACTTTGCCTTTCAACAACTTCCCCCCACCATATTTCTGCTGTTGTCACAATTTACCTTTGGCCACACTACTCTGGCTGAAGTTACTCCCATACTTGAAGCGTCGAAACCGTCATGTGCACCACTCGAACGACTATGCCCCCAAATACTCGGTTTAATGCATATTTTTCCATTTTTTAGGCACTGCAAATATCATAAATACACACTCTAAGGGAACGTAAATGTACCTTCTGTAAAAAATGGAGGTTTAGATTTAAGAAAAGTGGTGCTGCACCCAGTGCTGTGGTAGTTTTCTTGGGCCCTTTAGCGCCCCTCTAACTAGTTTCAGAATTTCTGACGCTTGTTCTGAGCTTTTCAGAATTAGTGTCAAATGTTTTTTTACTAATCTTGCAAAGTCCATTGAGGCCCATTGTAAACAATGGCGTGCCTCCTTTTAAGGCCTGCTCTAAGCAGACATTAAAAGTGCAGAAAAAAATGACGCAAAGAAATCTCTTAGATTTCTTTCCACCAATTTTTGCCCCCCCCTAACGGGGGAATGCCCCCCTTTGCATACATTATGTCTGGCGCAGGTATAATGTAGCGCAAAGGGTTACAAAGTAGCGCAATGCATACATTGCGCCACTTTGAAAATATGGCGCGAGGAAAAGGCCACCTTAGCACCGCCTTAGCATAAAAAAAAATTACACTAAGGCGCGCTAAAGTAGAGCTAGGCCCTCTTAAATCAGGGCTGCAGAATCTATGTTGGCACTGAGAGGATTTGACCTTGTGACCTGCTGATCAAAGTATATGTCAGTATCAAGGGCTTAATTGACAGATCCATTTAAAGAAGATGCAGCTATGTTTTGCCTTTCGTCCCCTAGTTAATTTCTCCACCCTCTCATCTCTCTCAATTACATGCTCTGCCAAGAAGACAAGTTCATACCTGCTTAAAAGTGAGCAGGAGCCAATTCCTATGAAACATACCAGAGAAGGCTGCTGTGCAACATATTCTTGGCTTAGGTTAACTTTTCTGCCAGTTTTGTAAGGACAAAAAGGTGTGCATAAAATAAAACAAGCATTTGCAATGCAATGGGTCTCGCATCTGCTGGAGTTAGAGCTATTGGCATTATAAATTCATAACTGGACTTTTCTTGCCACATAAATTGCTCAAACCTGCCTCATAATTTGGTCTTTTCGTGACACATAATTCCAGTGGCCCTACATATAACTAAATATTCCCCTGTTTGCAGCCCAGAATAAAAATGTTGCCATTTAGCATCATAATTTGAACCTGCCATGCTAATTCCAATAGAATAGAATCAGGTTGATGGCTGGCTCACACAATTCCCCCCAAAAAGACACAAGACAGCCACAGAGTAATGAGAGAAAAAGACTAGAAGGGTCACTCAAATATATCAAGAGTGTTCAAACACTCATAGTGTATTAAGGATGTTAATTTGGCCTGAATCATGGTCATAATTACACTAAGGAGAGATTAATAAAACAAATACAATTATCATATAAACCCAATAAAAACCTTTATCAGGAATATAGTTTTGGTGTTAGACTGTAATGCTCAGAACCACCCCTAAAGGACACCACAATGAAAATAGCATTTGTAAAAAAGATGGTCATGTAACCATATAGTTAGCTCCTAGAGGACATAATCACATGAAAAGAAAATGACCAGAAGTAATGCAGTGGAACCATGTATTTAACCCCCTAGAGGGCATAGTGCATTACACATTTCAGGGCTATCAGGCCTTCTGCAACAAGACCCTTTAAACACAAATTACTCTTAGCTGTAAAACAATTGTTACAGCTATGAGAGAGGTTAAAAAGACACTGAATGGTGGGATGAGTTATTATGTTGGGATCCACAAATTGTGTTTAAAAAAAAAAAAAAAAAACTAGGCAGGGATGATCTAGACAGAAAGAGCAGGTTGTGGTGAACATTTTGAAGGTGGTCAAATTGTCCTAGGACCAGACCCGTGGAGGACACTACAATTAAATTATCATTTGTAAGAAACATGGTCACGTAACCTTATAGTTAACCCCTAGAGGCCATACGCACATGAAAACATAATAGCAGAATGTAATACAATGCAACCATATATTTAGCCCTTAAAGGACATAGGGGCTGATTTAAGAGCCCCTAGCACCACCTTGAGCCACATTAGTGTCATTTGTTTTTACGCTAATGTGGTCCAACAAGGCCAAAATCTCCACGCCAAATTTACAAAGTGGTGCAATGCATGCATTGCACCACTTTGTAACACTTTGCGCTACATTATTCCTGCGCCAGGCATAATGTGTGCAAAGTGGGTGCTCCCCCGTTAAGGGGGGGGGAGGGCAAAAAATGGCGCAAAGAAATCTAAAAGATTTCTTTGCGTCATTTTTTGGGCACTTGTAATGCCTGCACAGAGCAGACGTTAAAAGGAGGCACAACATTGTTTTCAATGGGCTTTGCAGGATTAGCATCAACATGTTTGACACTAATCTTTCAAAGCTGATCTTTCAAAGCTCCAAACTAGCGACAAAACTTTTAATGTTGGTTCCCCTAACTACCGCCATGGTACACTGTATTCTAGATGCAGAACACACATGGCAGCATTAGAAGAACACTAATAGGCACAAGAAAAGTAGTACTGCACTGGGTGCAACACCACTTTTCTTAAAACCAGTGCCATAGTTTATAACATATTTTCAGGACTGGTAGATCTATTGCAATATTAAGACCCTTAAAAAAAACCTCAACCCTTAAAAAAACACTACTCCAAACTATAAAGAAAAAGTACCAGCTGTAAGAAAACTTAAAAAGTGACTGAATGGTGGGAGGGGTTATTATTTTGGGGTCCTCACTAACCTAGTGTGCGGACGCATAGATTACCTAAACAAAAGGAGTGTGCCGTGCTGAATGTTTTGGTGGTGGTCTTATTGTCCTGGGACCACCACACACTGAGTTATGTGCAAAAAATGTTGTGAAAAAGAATTCTTGCAAACCATTATGGGTCGTTTTTCCCAAGTCCAGTGAATATGGTAGTATCAGCTCTCCCACTGTGCCTGGAGAACCACTTTCACTTTGAGGATTTCTGTTTTATATAAAAGCATTTACCAATTTCAAGTGTTTTGAGGAGAGAGCCACAAGAAATGGCTCTGATTAGGTAACTGTGAACAATGTGACCAGAGCTCTAATACCACCTATTGAGTTCACGCTGTTGTGACTGTTCGTGCTGTGAGCACCACGGCCGCCATATAGCGCGAAGGGGAGAAACAAAACAAAAAATAGTTCACCCATGCTGAAGTATATCGGCAATCGTGCAACAATCCATGTAAGAGGGGCAGTCTACAACGTGTGACAAAAACAACCTCAAGTTGGGACAAACATAAAGCATTTACCAATGGCATGAAGTGATTTACCAATGGCATGAAGTGATTTTTGAAAGGCAAGCCCAGGAACAAATTAAAGTGATGGGTGTGGTTAAAACCTCACAATACTTGCAACAGATCAAAGCTCTTGCGTGCTCAATCTAAAAACACTCCTCCTTTACCTGGTTCCTACAAAACATACTCGCTCCTCTTATATGCATTGTTGAAGAAACTGCGGGCAATATGTAGATCAAGGCCCATATTTATACTTTTTGACGCTAAACTGCGCTAACGCAGTTTAGCGTCAAAAAGTTTTGCGCCGGCTAACGCCATTCTGAAGCGCCATGCGGGCGCCGTATTTATTGAATGGCGTTAGCCGGCGCAAGCAGACCGGCGCTGCCTGGTGTGCGCGAGAAAAAACACGTACACCAGGCAGCGCCGGCGTAGGGGGAAAATGGCGCATGGGCGTCTTAAAATGGGGCAAGTCAGGTTACGTCGAAAAAATCGTCGTAACCCGACTTGCGCCATTTATTTTCGACGCCCATCCCCCATCAACATGACTCCTATCATTGTAAAGATAGGAGTCATGCCCCCTTGCCCAATGGCCATGCCCAGGGGACTTCTGTCCCCTGGGCATGGTCATTGGGCATAGTGGCATGTAGGGGGGCACAAATCAGGCCCCCCTATGCCAAAAAAAATTATTAAAAAAAAATAAAAAAATACTTACCTGAATGTCCCTGGGGTGGGTCCCTCCAGCCTTGGGTGTCCTCCTGGGGTGGGCAAGGGTGGCAGGGGGGGTCCCTGGGGGCAGGGGAGGGCACTCTGGGCTCATTTTGAGCCCACTTGTCCCTTAACGCCATGCCTGACCCAGGCGTTAAAAAGCGGCGCAAATGCGCCGTTTTTAGCCACGCCCACTCCCGGGCGTCTCTTTTGCCCGGGAGTATAAATACCACGTAAAGGCCTGGGAGTCATTTTTTAGACGGGAACGCCTCCCTTGCATATCATTAACGCAAGGAAGGGGTTCACGCTAAAAAATTACGCACATTCCGGGAACTTTGGCGCTATTCGCCTCTAACGCCATAGTATAAATATGGCGTTAGTTGGCGTTAGTTTAGCGTCGAATTTGCGTCGAAAAAAACGACGCAAATTCGGCGCAAACGGAGTATAAATACGGCCCCAAATGTTTAAAATTTAGGGGCAGATTTATACTTTTTGCCGCAAACCTGCATTAGTGCAGGTTTGCGGCAAAAAAGTATAGCACTGGCTAGTGCCATTCCATGACGCCGGCCGGGCACCATATTTATGGAATGGCACTAGCCGGTGCTAAGGCCCTGTTAGCGTCCTTGTAAAGGCCGGGCCGAGGAGGCGTTGGGGGAACCGGGGCTCGTGCGCCAAATTATGGTGCTACACTGTTTGTTTAGAAGCAAAAAAATTGCCTCTAAGCAGTGCAGCGCCATTTTCTGGCGTACAAGCTCCATGGACATGGCTCCTGTCTCAGTAAAGACAGGAGCCATGCCCACCACCCCAATGGCCATGCCCAGGGGACAAATGTCCCCTAGGCATGGCCACTGAGGCCAGTGCCGTGCAGGGGACCCCAAGTCAGGGCCCCAAGCAGCATTGGACAAAAAAAAAAATACTCACCCAGACTTACCTTTGGATGGGTCTCTCATCCGTAGGTGACCTCCTGGTGTGGGAAAGGGTGGGTGGGGGTGTCCCTGGGGCAGGGAAGGGCACCTGTGGGCAATTTCCATAGTCTCCGACGATGGAAATCTGCCTCCAGGTCCCCTAACGCCTGCCTATACCCATGCGTTGAGTAATCGCTAAGCAGGCTTAGCGCTATTATTTAAGGCCCTCCTCCTCCTGAGTGTGATTATTGCACGGGAGGATCAATAAGGCGCTAGGGCCTTTGAGGCATTTTTTGCCTGAAACGCCTACCTTGCATCTCATTGAGGTAGTTTTCCGCAGGCAAAAAGTTTGTTAACTCCCATATTTTGGCGCTAGACATGTCTAGCACCAAAATATAAATATGGAGTTACGTTTGTGCTGGATTTGCATAAAAAATGATGCAAAGCTGGCGCAAATAGAGTATAAATATGGGCCTTGGTGCCTGCTCAGTCATTCATCCTTCCAAAAAAATCAGTTCGGCTATGTTGCCTAACAAGAACAGCTGTTATATGCTGTGCTGCATAGGATGAATTGCAGTGGCAGTGAGAGTGGTATTACAATACATATCATACTGCATGTGATATTAAGGAATGCAAAGATTTTGGATCAAGATCTAATCAATCCCGACAAATGTTTTTGAAGGTATTTAATTAATAGGGGCCTATATGTACTAAAAGCTGCATGGTTGCATGGGTGCCCATGAGACGCTATGAAAATGTGTGCTAACCCCTCAATTTTTTTGTAAACATATTTTATTGTTTTCCAAAACAAATATTCATTGCCAGCTTCAAAATGGAATGTTAATACTGATATACAGGGGGACACAGAGGGTCATTCTGACCCTGGCGGCCGGTGGCCGCCAGGGCCACCGACCACGGGAGCACCGCCAACAGGCTGGCGGTGCTCCAATGAGCATTCTGACCGCGGCGGTTCAGCCGCGGTCAGAAGCGGAAAGTCAGCGGTCTCCCGCTGACTTTCCGCTGCTCTTTGGAATCCTCCATGGCTGCGGAGCGCGCTCCGCAGCCATGAGGATTCTGACCCCCCCTACCGCCATCCAGTTCATGGCGGGAAAGCCGCCATGAACAGGATGGCGGTAGGGGGGGTCGCGGGGCCCCTGGGGGCCCCTGCCGTGCCCATGCCAATGGCATGGGCACGGCAGGGGCCCCCGTAAGAGGGCCCCGAAAAGTATTTCAGTGTCTGCCTTGCAGACACTGAAATACGCGACGGGTGCCACTGCGCCCGTCGCACCTTCCCACTCCGCCGGCTCGATTACGAGCCGGCATCCTCGTGGGAAGGTCGTTTTCCCCTGGGCTGGCGGGCGGTTTTACTGGAACCGCCCGCCAGCCCAGGGGAAAACTCGTAATACCCGCCGCGGTCTTTTGACCGCGGCGCGGTAATTTGGAGGGCGGGATCCTGGCGGGCGGCCTCCGCCGCCCGCCAGGGTCATAATGAGGCCCATAATCTATAATAGCAGCAGCAGTGCTATTACAACATAACATAACACCCCCAAATCACCATTCCAGAGCTGTGACCTGAAAGTATGTTGAATCTGGAGAAGTGGCAGTCACCCCACAGGGGGAGGGAGAGGGGTGTGTCAGCCGGTCTGTAACTAATGTAATAATCCTGACAAAGTTTTGGCTCATCAGTGTCCTGTGATCTTCGTACGTAGGAGCTAACTATGAAGTCAATGGGTGATGTGCGCTGAACCCTCACGGCTTCTTAATAGTAAATTAACTCAATGCTTTGCACCACTCAAGCACCTGTGAGATGTGTTAGTAAATAACCTGAAGTGTTACTTCTAAAAGTTAATGGATAGACTTCACCTGCTTATTAAACCCTGGAACCACATTGCCTTGCCATTTTGATGCTGTAGTAGTTTCCTTTCTCAGGTCAGATCGCATTTAAGGAACTATGTATAAGACATAAACAATTGCAAGAAATTGGGCCAAGATCCCGCCAACATAGTTGACGCTTGAACACTAAGGGCCAGAGTTACAAGGCCCTAGCGCCTCCTTGCGCCACAGTAGCGTCATTTTTTTATGTTAATGTGGCTCAAGGAGGCCATTTTCGCTGCGCCACATTTACAAAATGGCTCAATGCATGCATTGCACCACTTTGTGACCACTTGCGCCAAATTATACCTGCGTGAGGCATAATGTATGCAAGGGGGCGTTCCGGCGTCAGGAGGCACGCAAAAATGGCACAGTGAAATCTACATGATTTCACTGCACCATTTTTATTGTCATTTTTAACACCTGCTCAAAGTAGGCGTTAAAGTGACGCACCCATTTTAATCAATGGGCATCCTTGCACTTTGCTGCACTAATGTCAACATTTTTGATGCTAGTGCAGCAAAGCGCCACAATAGCATTAAAACTTTTGATGCTATTGGCCTAACATGCGCCATGGTGTGCCATATTGTAAGTACTGCACACCCATGATGTTGTTAGGTGGGGCAGGGGCGACGCAAGAAAACTGGCACATCAGCAATGATGCGCCAGTTTCTTGTAAATATGCCCCAATATTCCAAATTAAAATGCAACACCATACCTCAACAAATCACAACTGGGAGGTCGAGTCTTCTCAGTTAAAGCCAGCAAACTTTGGACCTCCCTACCTGCCTCATAAGAAAAAGTACAACACTATGGGGCTCATTCTGAGCCCGGCGGGCGGCGGGCGCCGCCCGCCTGGAGGGAGCCGCCAAATGACCGCACCGCGGTCATAAGACCGCGGCGGCCATTCAGACATTTCCTCTGGGCCGGCGGGCGCTCTCCAAAAGAGCGCCCGCCGGCCCAGAGGAAATGCCCCTGCAACGAGGACGCCGGCTCAGAATTGAGCCGGCGTAGTTGCAGGGGTGCGACGGGTGCAGTTTGCACCCGTCGCGTATTTCAGTGTCTGCATTGCAGACACTGAAATACACAGTGGGGCCCTCTTACGGGGGCCCCTGCAGTGCCCATGCCATTGGCATGGGCACTGCAGGGGCCCCCAGGGGCCCCGCGGCACCCCCTACCGCCATCCTGTTCCTGGCGGGAGACCCGCCAGGAACAGGATGGTGGTAGGGGGTGTCAGAATCCCCATGGCTGCGGAGCGCACTCCGCAGCCATGGAGGATTCCCCCGAGCAGCGGGAAGTCGGCGGGAGACCGCCGACTTTCCGCTTCTGACCGCGGCTGAACCGCCGCGGTCAGAATGCTCGTGGGAGCACCGCCAGCCTGTTGGCGGTGCTCCCGTGGTCGGTGGCCCTGACGGCCACTGGCCGCCAGGGTCAGAATGACCCCCTATCACAATCAGGAAGGCCAAACAAACAGATCTTCAAACTTCAGACCAGTGTGTGATCCTAAACACTCCACAACACATATCAATATCTCAAACATAGTAATTTACAGTCCATTAACACACTACCACTGTACCCAGTTGCAAGCAAGAGCATTTGACATATTTTCCAAAGACAGATAAGTCACCCAGACTCACCAACCCAAGTCTTTGAAGAAAGCAAATGGGTAGCATACTCAACAATTGATGAGGCTTCGATCAGATACGTCTAAAAATGCTGGATGAAGTACTGTATATTCCCTCTCTCATAGCTATAGAACACTGCCGCCCATAGCACCCACTGCAAGTTTACCACAACATCATCACTCCACAATGCATCACACGCAACTCTTCCTATGCAAGACATTTTACAACCACACTTCTACAGCTAAACATGAGTCCGTCAGTCAAAAAATGTTTATTTGGACCTTAGTATTTAAACAGCATAAAACGGTGTTAAACTTGATCATCATAATACATACATATACAATTAAGATCCCATCCTACAATTTATTTTAAAAAACACCATTAAAAATGATCATCAATATATATATATATATATATATATATATATATATATACAGTATTGATATATACAAATAAGATCTCACCATATATTTTATATATAACATTTGACTATTCCCTATTGACATTTAAAAACAAAAAAGCAGATTAAGGATCTAATAGAATCCTTTAATGACGACCGTAAATCTTCCTAAGGCACATGTCACATCCAGATAGCTCTTGTCAATTAAAAGTGCCACAGCTTGCCTACGTTCTTGGATGCCGTAGTGAGGAGGAACTGCTTTAAGATCACATTTGTTGTGTCTGAAACTTTATAAAATCTATGAGGATGTACAGGCAGACACACTTTACCTTTAATCCACAAGTGCATTTTTCAAGTGAATCCATTATCTCAATTTTTATGGGGAGCACAAAGCGATCCGTCCCATTCTGTAATCTCTCTTTGGGCTTCCAACCACGACTTACATTAGTTTGTGGGCTTTCCTTTTAAAATCCACTTGCTTTCATTTGTGAAAGGCATGGATACGTCATGCCTTTCCCGGTGTTTAGCCCAACTACAACAGCACCGGTAAACTTCTAAAAATATACGAGGTTCGATGTTTTCAGCATGGTGTCCGGACTACTTTATCTGTTTATTTCGCTGCGTTTTTTTTCTTTACAACTCTAATAGCTCTAACTTGAGCAAATGCGAGACCCGTTGCATTGAAAATGCTTGCTTTCCTTGCTGTTACCGTGTTACGGATTTAGACCAGTTCTTAATCTTAGCATCTCAGATCTGCACCTGAGGTTTTGTAATGCTTCCACATACGGAAACGCTCCTTGTTTTGCCATGAGTTTAGCATAAATTGGACAGATGGCTTGCCCTGTAAATACTTTAAATAATGTTCTCTGACTTATTTCAATACACGTAGTTCGACCTTCGTGGTCCTTATCTGCAGATTATGGCTTCCTCAATTCAGACCCAACATCCTACATATTCCATCCAGGTTTTTTCTAACACCCTTGGTCCACTTCAGTTCACTGTGTGTGTGATCTCGTTTTTGCACAGTAATGACTGCTTTTGCCCTTCTCCTGTTTCTGGGCGTAGCCAGAATCTTCCCACCTCGGCATATGCCAGATAGCTCCAACATGTTATTCTTGTTTCCATTCTAATTGCCTCAGTCATTGAGGACTTCAGGTAGAGACAACAGGCTTTTCAAGTATTCCCCTCTTCATATGCCCAGTTCATTTTGCAGTTTAGGTTTAGTAATTCAATCCCATACTGATATTGTGGATGTAACATGGCTGCATTTGCAGTTATTACTGGATTTAGGGACATATCTCCATAACATTTATTGTTTTTTTAAGCCTATTATTGATGCCAAAGCTCTAACTTTGAGTGATTCGGTAAGTTTGTTCCACATTAATCTCTTCTCAAACTATATCCCGTCATCAACCCCGCTTTAGAAGCTACAGCAGGGAGGGGGGCGTTTGATAGCCAACTTTTATTGATTTTATTATAAGAAGGTACATTGAATGCATTGCAATATAGAATGGAGAAATGTATGGGTAACAGTTTTGCCACACTTCTCACACTATCTGTCCTCAAGACTCTCCTCCCACATTTCAGCTCCCTCATTTCAAACAAGATACAATATGAATCCTACGTTTAGGCAGCCAATCCATAGTATTTCTACCATTTCCCCCAAATTTTCATGAATTTCTTAGGGCAATTCTTCTTGTCAGGTGTACCAATCCATCCCAGCATGCCACTGGCAGCGGATCCGGATTCTTTCCTGCCCAGGCAATGTCTGTCTTGGCTGCTTAAGTTGCGATGCCCACCAAGGCTCTATCCCTTCAAAGACCACCCATGTCCCCACCACACCCAGCAGAACCACTTTGGGAGTTAGCTGAACTGTGGTTTCCAAAACAGCTGATAGTGTGCGCTCAATTGCGGACCAATATCTAATTGTGATGGGACACTGCCATACCATATGAAAGAAATCAGCTTGGGGGGCAATTTGGGAATTGGTGAGAAAACCAGTGGCGTATAAGTGCTGAGGGGCCATGTATGTGTGGGGAAGGTAGAGCAGTTGCACCAAGCATAGGCGTGCCAATACCACTAGTTCATGTGGGGCCATGCAAGACTCCCACCACTAAACCACATCAAGCTCCCCAGTCAAGGCCTCCCAAGTCTGGCGAAAGCACTCCATCGTCTCAGGACCATTGTTGATCAAAGTACGGTACATCTGGGAGATCCTGCCCTGCCCCATCCTGCCCATCAACAGCTTTGCCTCAAGAGGACTGAACTCCAGTATGTCCTGGAGTCGCGATGCCTGGCAACTTAAGGAATGCAAATGAGGATATGGTCAATCCTCGCCATAGGTCAGCTAGTGTTGTGATACCCAACAAGTCCAACTTATGGAAGCCTTCTAGTCTCGATACTTGCATGAGCCCACAACTGCATCAGAGAGGAGTGTGGCACATCAGGCGGCTCTCCCAGGCCTTAAAACGGAGGGTCCTCCTCCATATTAAAAAGGGGGTATGGAGTTCTTAATGTACTTATTCTGTCTACAATTCAGAAAAAGTCCCATAAATAACGTGAAAGGGTTGAGTGAGTGAAAGGATGGATGGATAGGTGTGTGAGTGAAAGGGTGGATGAGTGAGTGAAAGGGGGGATGGTAGAGAGATGGATGGACAAATGAGTTAAAGGATGGATGCAAGGGTGGCTGAGTTAAAAAATGGATGGATGAATGAGAGGTTGGATAGGTGAAGGGGGCAATGGATGGATGAGTGAAAGGGTGGATTGATGGACAGGATGAAAGGGTGGGTAGATGGATGAGTAAAATGATGGATGGATGAGTGAGTGGATGGAGTTAGGGTGTTGTGAACCCCCAACTTTAGTGCTGCAATGGGGCTGGAGTTCTTGATGGGCCTCTTCTGTCTGCATCATGGCAGACAAAGGTGAATGAGTGAATGATAAGACGGATGGATGGTTGTGTGAGTGCAAGGATGGATGGATGAGAGTGAGTAGATGGGTGAATGAGTGAAAGGGTGGATGTAAGGATGGTAAGTGAAAGAATAGATGAATGGGCGATAGGGTGGGTGTGGACAGATGGATCAAAGGATGAAAGGATGAGTGAAAGGTGAATGGATGATAAGAGAAAGGATGGATGGATGGATACATGTATTGAAGGAAGGACGGCTGAGTCAAAGGGGGTTGGATGATGAGAGGATAGATGGGTGGATGAGTGAGTGAAAGGATGAACCGCTGAGTAAAAGGGAGGGTGGATGGATGGGATGAGTGAAAGGGTGGATGGATGGGTGAATTGAGTGAAAGGATGGATGGATGGAGTGAAAGGGTGAATGGATGGGTTAGTGAAAAGATGGATGGATGGATGGATGATTGAGAATATGGCTGGATGGATAAGTGAAAAGATGGATGAGTGAAAGGAAGGATGGATGGATGGATGAGTGCAAAGATGGATGGCTGGATGGATGAGTGAAAGGACAGATGAGTTTCAGAATGGATGGATGAGTGAAAGGGAGGGTAGATGATAGATGGATGAAAGCTTGGATGGATGGATGAGTGAAGGAGAGGGTGAATGGAAGGACAGATGAGTGAAAGTGTGGATGGCGGAGTGAGTGGATGGATGGATGAATGAATGGGTAAATGGATGGATGACTGGATGGGTGGAAGAGAAGAAGGATGAGTGAAAGGGTGGATGGATTAGTGAGTGAAAGGGAGGATGGTGGATGGAGTGAAAGACTGGACAGATTGATGGATTGAAAGGGCAGATGGATGAATGAGTGAAAGGATAGATGAATGGATGAGTGAAAGGGTGGAAGGAGAGATGGATGAGTGAAAGGGTGAATGGATGGATAGATAGATAGTATGATGGATAGGTTTGGAGATGGATGGATAGGTTTGGATATTGATGGGTGGAAGTATGGAATGGTGAAAGACTGAATGTTAGATGAAAGACGAAATGGAGACAGAATTTAAAGGTAAAATTGTGGATATAAGGATGTCGATGGAAGTATGAATTTATAGATACTTGGATGGAAGAGACAAGAGTTCTTTAGGCGGCGGTTGTGATGACTTGTTTCAGTTGCTTGTTGCCATCAGAGCTTTGATTTGAAGTGGGGGGTATTTAAATTCTCTGGCTACTCACTTGGTCCTAAGTACCATTCAAGGTTTACATATTTTTTTGACAAAGCCCATCACCTTTGCCTTATCCATGTTTACCACTAACCTTTTTTAGGGTCGAGCCTGCGTCGCATGCGCTCGCGCATGCGTATCGCTAGCGAGACGCTTTAGGTATTAGAAAAGGGCTCGGAGCCCCGTCGACGTCACGTCAGTGTCTTTCATTGGCAAGTTGGCCAATCTGCTTCTTTTGATTAGTGGAAGGCACGCATACATCATTCCTTTTCCGTGGTTAGCCCTCCTCGAGCGCAGCAACCAAGTACGGAAAGCATGCGAGGCTCACTGTGGTTGTGGACTACTTTTTCTCTGTTTTCGGAGTGCGATCTCGCTGGACAGAAGTCGAGCGCTTCGTTAATCGCACTTTTGCCAGTTACGTTAATAAACACACTTTGTGTGAAATGTACAGCGCGATCGCGCTGTTTTTTTCTTTAAATGCAGGAAAAATCTGGTTGGGAGTTTACAACAGCTGTAACTCCGACAAATGCGAGACCCTAGTGCATTGCAAATGCTTGTTTATTATAGTCACCATGAACGAATTCAATTTATTTTCTATGCCTTCTTCTGTCATTCCATGATGACAAGGCCATATGCATATAGGAGGTATGCTATGTGGGTACCATCCATTTTTGGGGTAAGGCCCTTTGATGCGGCTAATACTGACAATAGGTCAGCAATGAACACGGAGAAAAGCAAGGGGAGCACGACACATCCCTGGCACAGCCCATAACTGATTGGGATTTTCCGGGTCAGTCTTCCTCCTGTATCAATAATTACCATGTCCCAGTTTTGTGAGTGCAATCCCTTTATGATAGTAAGGAAGCTCCTTGGGATTTCCAATTTAGTCAGCGTTTCCAATAAAAATTTTCTATCAACCAAATCGAAAGCTACATGAAATTTTACCAAGCAACAGAATAAGATGCCCCTTAATTCCATTGACTTCAGTGCAAGTGACCACAGACTAAAGCAATGGTCTATCGGAGAATGTCCTTCCTTTAACCCCCTCTTGTTCTAATAGGGCAATATTGTGTAATTCTGCCCAGTCCTAAAGTCTGCTGAAAATTAATTTTGAAAACAGTTTTTCGTTGGGTTATTTGTGTCTTCCCTCTTATGTATTGGTTTTATAATTTCACCCTCCAAATTTTTTGGAATCTGGCTTTAGCTAATATTTCCTGAAATGACAAATAGAAACATTTAACCCACCATTAGGCCTTTGTTTTAATTATGGCGGTGGGTAGATTGTCCTGTCCTGCTGTTCTAATTTTAGGACCATTATGGTGTATGGTGTTCTAATATCCTCATTTACACCATTCCATTCTAATCTGACTTACTCTCTTCCTCTTCCTCTACCTCAAATCCAGATCCATACATTTCCTTTAAATTTTCTACCCATGCCCAGGGGTGTAGCTTCAGGGAGGGTTTTTAGATGTTACACCCCCCTAATAAATGCAATATAGTTGGGTACTGCTGCTTTCAGTCAGGTATAGTGAGGTGTCTGTCAGATTTCAGAAGACATTTTTACATAAACACAGAAAAAATGCACACACAATCGCTCCCTCTCTGATTTGAACGTCTTCTAAAAGGTTGGTTATTTTACAAAATGTTGTGTTTTCTCTCACTTAGGCCCATATTTATACTTTTTTAGCACCACATTTGCGTCGTTTTTTTTACACAAAATCGGCACAGCCTTACAAAATACAATGGTATTTTGTACTTTTGCGCCGATTTTGCGTAAAAAAAGTTAAAATATGGGCCTTAGTACCTCTTCCAATCCTCATTCATCTCCATTTCCACTGCCTCTTTAGCACCACTCAAGTGCCTGCTTTTTGTTAAATGTATTTTGACATTATATTCCAACGTGATTGTTGGAAAATCTGAAGTTCACACGACCCTCCGAATCTTACTGACAAAGATACACCCCTACCCATGCTTCCAGGTTCTAGACTATTTTTCCAGCAGCCCTCCTTAATTATTCTTTTAGATTTTACTCTGTTGCTCTGGAGGTTGGCACAAGTCTCACAATCATATTTTATCTTAAGATTTTTCTCCCCTTTCCTTAGCGACACTTTCATTGTCTATAGTTCCTGTCAAGACAAAATGTACCTTTTCTTGAATCTGCCGGGGCCCTCTTCTGCTTATTTCTGTTAGCACTTATCTCCACATTTAGACATTGTACCACCTGGGTAATTGTTTTATCATGTCATCAACTGGAACTTGTGTTGTATCTTGACTCTGTTGGATATTATCCTGTTCCGCCAGATGTCTCTCAGTTATCCTAGTGGTAAGATGTTTAGGGTATTCTACCTGTAAAGGAAGTACCATTTTTGTGTTTCTATCGTCCCCCATGATTTTTAAAAAATATATATATACTTTTGGGAAGGGATAGGCAGCACGTTGCTGCTGGCCATCCACAAAGGTTATTTGCAACACCTACACTTATTTTTTTAATTGCTTGATATAAGTGCCACCCATCATCTCAGAAGTCAATAAAAAATAAAAGAAAATGGCACCGGCCTCGTTCTGTAGGCGTGCGTGAATACCTACAGAATAACGTGATCACCAACAATGGCCGCATCACAGAACCTGCTGATTTTGCTGATACTTAACAGTATGTGTAAAAAACATTGATTTCTGCTAATCAGCAAAAAGCATTGGAAAAAAAGGATATCTTAAAAACAAAACATTTTGGCTGTGCCAATGTTTGTTCTACCAGCTTCTGAGACAATGACTAATCATGCCACATTAAGAACACATCACTTTATTTGATGCTTTTTG
Source organism: Pleurodeles waltl (assembly GCF_031143425.1). Lineage (NCBI taxonomy): Eukaryota > Metazoa > Chordata > Amphibia > Caudata > Salamandridae > Pleurodeles > Pleurodeles waltl. Next base: position 605,785,022 of record NC_090449.1, read on the forward strand.
ATACAGAGCCTATCCAATGTCGACACAGTAGAGGTTAGAGGGCCAGAAATATCTTCCTATGTATATGTTTATGAATACTACATTTGCATTTCCAACTGATTGCAAAATCACCTGTGAGAGCACTTCTCAAACCCCACCCTTCTAACTGTATATGCATATTGGAAAAGTGAAAATGGCCTCATGTACCAATACAGAGCAGAATTAAAGAGTAGGCACCTTTTGTTTCCAGACTGAATTTATGAAAGGCAGTGGGCTAAAAGCAGTGGGAGTCACAGGCAGGTTCAATGTTTTTTTCTAGAATAGCTCCGCTGCCGTAGCCCACTTAACAAGGGTAGTCAGCTCTCCCTTTACAGCGCATCATTCATCTTGTGGCAGAAAGTGACAACGCCCTAATCTACAGACACAATGTCCAACAATCAGATGATCACAGTAATTGGCGTCGAAAATGGAGCCTGCTTTCTCTAATTTGACATTGGAAAGAAGAGATCTCTATAATTACTAGAATGCTGGCCTTTACTTCACCTGGGGTCCCTTCCAGTACAAAATTATGCTTTAAGGCATTTCCCACTATGTGTGCTATACAATGCAGCATTCATGCAAAATGGGAAAAATAAGAAGAATACAAATATTTCCCTCTGCCTTCTGTCTGCTTCGAGGTGGCCCAGGATTTTGACTGAGGTTCGTTGTAGCTAGAGATATGTGTGAAAAACAATGTGCGGTTGCATGAGAATGTCCATGCACCACCCGTAGAATGCCACAAACTAATGCATGCAGCACATTGCATGGCTTTGTGTTACTTTGGGCTGGACTCCAATACAAATCATGATTTGTGCTGGATTGTAAATCCTATTACAACACGTTGAGTCGAGTTTGTGTTAATAATGTAATGGAAACCTGATGCAAAGTGTTTGTAACTCTTGGCGCAGTTGTCTGGTTTGCTAAAGGCATCTTGGGGACACTCAGAAAGTTTCCCTGGGAATGTGTTCCACCCGTTGCTTACCATTGGCTTTGTGGTTCATAACTCACATTTTCTGGATTTCTATATCCTGGCTTTATTTGTTTTACGCTACCCAGGATGAGTTTGTCTCTTCCAAGGAGCAAAGACTTCTCACACCAACGCCGCTTGTATTTTTCCAAAAGTTCTGTAAACAGTACTGTAAATATTTTTCTTATCATGTCATATTTGCTGTGCTATTCAAAGACAGATGTCAAATGCCAGGCTCTTTCTGAGAGAACTTGGTGTTTACTTTTCTTTCTCAGACTTCAAAGTGAGAGGATTTATGTGACAATCTTGCTAGATACTTGGGGTAGGAAAGGGTTTTTGTTCTTGCACACAGCAACATTTAAATGAGCTGTGTAAGTATTTCCGAATATACGACAATTATTAATGTCTAAATGAAGCACATTTTTTAAAATTTTGAAGTTTATTGGGAACAAACCCTTTAATATGAACAAAACAAATAAATACATTAGGTGATGCCATTTCCATACATTATCGGTTGTACTCTATATAGTTTTATTAGTAAAAGTGTATGTCTGTGCAAATGTAATGATCATTTCAATTGAAAATGTGTTATGTATGATGGCAGTGTGCTACCACACTATTCATTCTCCATTCTACGCCACTCCACTGTAATATGCACCACTTCACACCCCTGCACTCTACTTTGCGCCACTCTACTACCACTGCACCCTACTCCACTCCGCACCACTCTCCTGTAAGCCATTGCATTCTATGCCACTTCACTCACCTCCTCTATGCTAATGCACTCGATGCCATTCTACTCTACACCACTGCACTCTTTGCCACTGCACTTTAAACTACTCCCCTCTAGGCCGCTCGGCAACAAAGCAGGTTATTCCACTGCACTCTACACCAATACACTCTATGCCAATGCACTTTACTCTGTGACACTTAACTCGACGCCCCTGCACTCTAGGCCAATCCACTGTATGCCACTGAACTGTAGGTCACTTTACTCTACTGCACTTTATGTCAATGCACTCTACACTCTTCTATTCTGCATCACTGCACTCTACATAACTCCACTCTACATAACTCCACTCTACGCCACTGCACTCTATGCCACTCCACTCTGCACCACTCTACACCACTGCACGCTCTGCCAATCTACTCTATGCTACTCTACTTTACACCACTGAACTCTGTGCCACTGCACTCTATGTTACTCTACCCAACACCACTGTGCTCTGGTACACTGCATTCTATGCATTCCACTAAACTCTACACCATTATACTCTGCACCACTGCATTCTTTGCCAATGCTCTCTATGCCACTGTACTCTACACCACTCTACTCTGTATCACTCAACTCAATGCCACTGCAATGTACAGCACTCCACTCTGCACCACTTCACTCTATGCCACTGCATTCTACAGCACTGTATTCTATTCTGCACCACTCTATGCCACCCTACTCTGCAACACTCTTCACCACTGCACTCTGTACAACTCTAGTCTACACCATTTCACTCTATGCCACTGTAATCTACACCACTCTACTCTGCACGTCTGCTCTCTGTAAATGTACTCTATGCCACTCTACTCTGCATCACTGCATCCTCTGCCACTGCACTCTGCAGAAATGCACTCTACACCACTGCACTCTATGCCACTCTGCTCTGCATCACTCTATGCCACTGCACTCCCTGCCTCTCTACTCTACACCTGTCTACTCTACGGTGCACCACTGCACTCTATGCCACTCTGTACCACTAGACTCTGCACCACTGCACTCTACTATGCACAACTCCAATGTACACCACTGCATTCTATGATGCATTCTATGATGTTGCATTGTACACCACTATTTCTATGCCACTGTACTCTTTGCCACTGCACTGTCAATATACTCTGAAGGACTCTATACTAATGCTCTCTACACCAGTCCACTCCACTCTACACCACTCCATGCCACTGCACTCTACTTTACACCATTTCACTCTATGCCACCGCACTCTGCTCTGTACCACTGTATTTAACGCCACTGTACTCTATGCCACTCTACTCAACACCACTCTACTCTGCAACATTGCACTGTATGCCACCAAACTCTATGCCACTCTACTCTGCAGTGCTGCATTCTATGCCAATGCACTCTACGTCATTTTACTCTGCTCCACTCTACTCTATATCACTCCACTCTATGCCACTTCACTCCATGCCATTACACTCTATGGCACTATATTTTCTTCTGCACCACTCTATGGCACTCTACCCTGCACCACGCTACACCACTACACTTCAAGCCACTCTAGTGTGTATGCCACTCTACTCACCACTTGACTCTACTTTGCACCACTCCGCTCTATGCCACTGCACTGTACAGCGTTGCACTCTAAGACACTGCACTCTACGCCACTGCATTCAAGGCTACTATACCCTGCAACCCTCTATGCCAATGTGCTCTCCACCAGTCCACTCTACTCTACTTTACTCCACTGCATGCTCTATGAGACACTGCTCTATACTACTCAAATACGCAACACTCTGTTCCACTCTAGTCTACAACACTCTACTCCGCTATGCGCCATTCCACTCTATGACACTCCACACCACTCTCCTCTACACCACTGACTTTTTAGCCATGCTGAACAGCAGCCATGCTGATGTGCAACATGCCTAAAACACATTAGTAAAGCCAAAAGCTTTTGCATAGGTGAGATCTATTTGCTTTGCCAATGCTTGTTTTTCAAGCAATCTATTTCCTGAACAACGTGTGCAGATAATTGGATGAATCTTCAAGACAATTTTTTTTTTTTGCTAACAAACTGTGTCTCACATAGGTAAAGTACCTTTTTGCCTACAGCTTGTGCTGCATATTCTGTGCATATGTAAATCAATTTCATTTTGTACACCTCGTGCTGCTATCCTAAATGAAAGAAAGGAACAAGGATAAGTCTCCTTGCACCATATATTCCTTTTTTGCAGAAACTTCTCTTTACCTACTAATAATGAAATGGACGTTGTCCAGGAGAAACATCTAGGATGGCAGGATTACGCCTCCACAGGTAAAAATGAAAACCGTAAGGTCTCTGGGATTTAAGAAAAAGTGCAGGGGTCTCGGGGAGGGGTGCACACAGAATGGTAACTTACGGCTGGCCAATTCATTCTTCTGCTTTTGGGGCAACAACCTACCAAGCACTTCATCTCTCATACTCACATGTGCCGGACACCAGTCTGCCTCAGTTCTAAACCATGACCTGGCTATGGCTCACCTGGCAGGTGCTCATCCGCTTTTGGGTGCCTTTTAGGGGAAGGAGAGTGGTGCAAAATGCTGTTTAAAATGTTGGCGTCTCTCGGTCTCTCAGTAGTAGGTGAAATATGGGCCGTTAGAGATTGTACATTTTCAGCTGAAGTTGCAAAGCTTCATTCCTCTTTTACTTCTTTCCACCACTGTATAGTGTACTACCCATTTAAAAATGCGCTTCACGCCGACATTGGGGAGGGGGATGAAGTGCTGAATGAATGCAACAGTACACTACTGACTCCTCATTCACGTAACTCGAAGTGAGACTGCCCTGAGAAGTACAACTTGGGCCTAGGAGTGATGTTGGATGTGGTGAAAATGGCGCGTCTGTGATTGGCAGTGGTCATAATGTTGATTTTCTATTAGATACAGAGGTCATGGGTCTGTTGAGTGAAAGCACGGTCGTCACCTGGGAAAGAGCTTTTTTAAGGAGGATGGCAGACCTCTGCACCCCCTATGGCAACACACCCTGGGCTGCTGGCAGCAGGTTTTTAATTTCTCTTTTTTGCTCCCACTGCCTGTGAAAAGTACTTCTGATTAATTGTACAGTGGGTAAAACCATGTGCCTTGCTTTGTGTGGCTATCTGCTAGCAGAGAAAGGTCTCCCACTTTTTAACATATGTGCTTCTTTGCAGTAGCAAAACCCATTCCCACCACCGGAAATGGCCAGTAACCACTAGCCAGACTAGTGCCATTTGGTAGCCACCCCTTTTGCTGACCAGCGACCTCCCCCCCCATGCCCTATAACAATGGTTAAGGTCCACCTTCCTCCACTGTCCTTATACCAACAGTATTGCCCACCTGGCTGTGCTTCCCACCCACCTAGTCTGTCTGTGTACCCTACCATTGGATCCGACCTCTATGGTTTCACCACGCACATTGTGCATCTTTGGCCCTCTCTGTACTCCTCACCTGTTAAGCGCTACTGGGCACCAGACTCCGATGATCTCTTGCTCCAGGATATCCCACCCACAGGCAAAACATGTAACGTGAATCTTGGTAGGACATTACAGGTCCAATTCAGAAGGATGCAAGAAGTGGGCTAGGGACGCAGAACTTCCGTGCAGACTTTAAGCAAAAGTAGAAGCCACTATTGAAAAATATTTTGCCAGCAAAGGAGCAAGGCTCATCATGTCTCCTATGCTGATAGAGCAACAGTTAATCTGGAAGTGCTTAAAGTCCCATTACATTATGGATTAGGTGACCTTTCGCCACCTTCCAACTATGCATCACAACTCACACAATTTACACAGATACTGATAACTCCCTCCTGCACCCAGGCCCACACTGGGAATGATGTTGCATTGGATGCGACTTAAATTAATAGAGTCAAGGCAATGTGTTGAAGGCTAGGAAGTAGGTAAAGTCCAGACACAGACTTACAGTGGGAGATAAAGCTCTGTAAAGGGATTTAGCAATATCTTTTTTCATTATTCACTTGTAACCTCTCACAACTACATCTACAAGAACGCCCAACCTTTTCATGTTTATGTTGAGCTAACTGTTCTTGATTCTTATTTACGGAGGAGAGAGCTAGCATTTCTGAGTATAGTGACCGGATAACCTATCTGGAAGGCAGATAGAGGGCTATAGGTGTGTTTGTGAGTGTGTGTATGTGTGTGTGTACATGTGTGTGTGTGTGCCTGTGTGCATGTCTATGTGTATGTGTGCTTGGGAGTGTGTGTGTGTGTAAGTGTAACAACCTTGTTATGTGTCTCCTAAAATTTGTATATTAGTTCTTTGAGTACCTACAAGTGGCCTGTGAGCCCAGAAACCACAACACAATAGCATATATCACAATAAACTCTTCCAGAAACCTTTGTTTGACCGTCTTGCTTCTTTATCGTCAAACATACTCCCTTACCAAAAGTGTCCCAACTGTCTGTCTTTCAGGCTACATGGATCGCAACATGTTTACTAAGGCATCCCACAATCAGCTGAATTGTGGGACTTGAAGGAAACACATATAATTCACTTGGGGGAAAAGTCAACCCCACTTTCAACCTGGCCTTTATAGACTTTTAACTCTTAGGAGTGTGGTCCAGTATTGGAATTCCTTGCATCAAGAATGAGCATCTCTAACCTCTCTGTGAGTTTTACCCATTTCCTAACTACACAGGGCGTATTAGTAATTAAGGTAAGTGAGGTAATGTGAGACAGTGTGGGACTATTTGCCTTACAACACTCATGGGTCCATCAGTTTCTAGATGATTCCCTAGCTCTTGAGGAGTACGTGGAAGCTGTGGATAGATGTGAGCTGTTTGAAAACTTCTCCACAAAAAGGTGTAAAACATTTCCTAGCCTGCATTATCCACTTAGGGAGGTAACCATCAATTGGTGTCCTGCCACGCATCACCCACTTACTGCCATGTCGGTGGTCCAATGAGTCAGGGCTATCATCAGCTTTTGCCAAACTCCAACAACAATTGAGGCAGCAGAGATGGACAAAGACTTTAATGGGCCCCTGAGCATTTGTTTGCAAAGGACTCAACTGAGAACCATTGAGGCCCAGCTAATGCTCTGACCCCAGGTGCACCTTTTAGCCCATTTTTGAACTGCTGATCTTTTTGCTGCCAGCTTGCACTTGGGTTAAACCATGGCCATGACTGATTGACCATGAAACAACTATTGACGTTCATTGTTTAACCAAGAAGATCATAACTTGATGGTCACAGGCCAGCAAGCAGGCACTATTACCTTCCTCATCTGTGAGAGACCTTGCATTCTGGTCCTACTCTGGACCTGGGCCTTCATTATCCCCGTCGTCCTTTCCTCTCTGAACCTGCCATCTGCTACCAATTTATGCTCACTGTAGAAAGGCAAGTACCATCTTGGAGCAATGTTTTCCCATGCCTGTCCATGGTTACTTCCTCCTCCTTGATCCTCTGTCTCTCCTGTTGACTGTGCCCCTAGTGCCCATTCTTCATCAAGGATCAGCCCTGTATCCTTCCACTTGGCCCCACCTCTTGTGACTATGCCCTGGGTCTCCATGTGCATAAACAGAATGTGTCTTCTCCATGCATGCTTAGGCAGTGGCATCTTCTCCACTCCCTGGAAGTCCTCACTGTCTCCTACAGGGACAGGTTAAGAATAGGCAGAACTCTGAGGCAGCCCTGTTGGAAGTTGCCCTCCCAAAATATTAAAATATTGAGATACAAGAGATGTGCATGGGTGGCTTGAGATAGAGGGGTCAGGTCAATATACCTGTTAGTGAGTATTCTAACAGGTTGAGGGACACCAAATACAACAAATTGACAAACTATCTCTGGTATGACCTGTTTGTCATGTACACATTGACACAGGAACAAACACTCATATGAACAATCACTCAACACAATATAAAATTACTTGTTTCCTTCTCTCCCTCTGTCTGTGCCACTGTGGCTCACCACCCACAACCAGACATGCATTGGTATTCTTTGCTATATTTTCAACTGACTCCTGCACATGTGCAAGCCCCAGTCCATGCACACATGTGCGAACGGTTTAATTGTTAGAGTTGGCCTTGCACAGCAATCAACATTTGCTAGCAGCATGATGATTAGATAAGTTGCAGGCCCTGCCCACGCGATCCATCACTCTGTGAATAGGAAAATGAGACTTACCATTAGCAGCTCATGATTATCGGTCCACCAGGCACAGAGATGGTGGCACTTTGGTGAATCTGCTTACTCCACTTAAAAACAATCTTTACGAGTACATGGAATCATAGGTCAGATTTAATTTGTGCCAGCGGTTGCAAGTGGTGGATACCGGTTCTCATTTTTGGAGAATGAGACATATTTTTTATTAACAGACCTAGGACCCGATTCCAAGTTCAGCAGACAGGTCTCCGACGGGGAGGTTGCCGCCTTCCCTGTGACCTCCTGCAGGCCCTATTACAACTTTCCCGCTGGGCTGACGGACAGAAACCAAGTAATGAGGCTCCCATTACACAGAGGATGAAAGAGTAAAGCAGAAGAGGGGGAAAAGAGGAGGAAAAGAAAGATAGCAAAAGGAAGACAGTCAAAGGGTGAAATCAGGGATGAAAATGTACCTCCAAGGGTGAAATAAAGACAGGAATGTGGGGTGGTGGAAGAAAGAGGCATGACGTGGCATCAACACTGGGCGGCCTTCGTATTCAGCTCCTCCACTGCATTTGGTACTGCAGGTGCAGCGCTCCTAGGAAAACAGCACTTTTATTTTATTTTCTTAAACAAATTATGCATTGGTAACAGGTTTGCTCAACTACTGGACTGAAATTAAACAAGGGTTTGCAAAGCCAATAAGTCTCACGTCACGTTTTTACCCATTGATTTTTTCAATATGTTTCAGCAATGGTACATCTGCAACAACAAAAAATGAGCCGTGCATGCGTGATGATGATACTGGAGCCACATAATTCAGTAGGTGCAAGCATGAGTGATGACATACCTGTGCTTTCTCAATAATACGTGCACCATTTTCTATAGCTTTTGTATTTACGGATTCAAGATAGTATACCCAACTTGGAATGATAAATACAAAAATACTATTCACGTGTGCAAAAGTGGTTATTAAAAGTATAACATTCCAGCAGCAGGGGCCAGATCCTCCAAAAATTAAAACAAATGTTTTTAAGGACCATCAGGAGTGGGAGAGTAAAAAAGGAGCAGGAGGAGGAGAGCAAGTAGGGAGGAGGGAATATTGAGCACATGGGTATGGAAAGTATAGTGGACAACAGCACTTGAGACACAACAAGAAAACACATCTACTCTCATGGAATGTCTAAAGAAAAAAAAGAAGTTGCCAAAATAGGAGCCAGTCAAAAGGATGTTGAAATGAATATGCCTCATGGGAAGGACTAAAAAAAGAGGAATACATGCCATCAAATATGAAGCATGCAAATGAGAGTGATAATAAAGCCAATATATGGTAAGCAATGGGCAGTCTCTAGAGACACTGTACATTTATGATACAGTATACAAGATGCTTTTCGCACACAGCTAAAAGGTGATGTGCTTAAGACCTAAAAATGAAGCTGAATAGGCAGTGACTGCTTCCTTGGCCAAGTTTTCCTTACTGTATGGGGTCTTGCGGCAATCGGCAGCTTTGTCCATCTATACATCCAGGCCAGGGGGAGTCAAGGAGCTTCTGCACGAGAATACTTAGGGGCATATTTACAATAAAGCTTTGCAGCACTGCGACAAAATTGGCAGCGCCATGCTGCATCATTTTAGAAATGCAAGGATGCGCCGTATTCACATTAATACGCCACCCCCCTGTGTTTCCCCCTGCACCTGCACTAAATTTGCTGCGGAGCGCCAACACAACCATCCTTGTGCTGCAGGGGAGATTGTTTCTGTGCAGGAAGGAACACCTTCCTGCACAAAAACATTCTTCAATGGCAATTTGCTCTTTCTATGCATGCTGCATAATGCAGCACACACAGAAAGTTCAAAAAACAAGGAGAAATGAAAGCATTTCTCCTTGTTGTGCCATGCTATTGTCAATCCTGGGGTGGCATTAGATTTTGGCGCTGCCTCAGATTTACGAAAGCTAGTAAATCTGGGGCAGTGTCAAAAGGCAATGGGTACTGCTGTGGAACGCCCACAGCAACACCCATTGCACGCCCCTTCCACTCAAAGTGCTGCGTGTGAAGGGGCCGTATTTACAAGGTGGCGTTAAGCCACAAAAAAGTGGCTTAACGCCGCCTTGTAAACACGGCAGAGTGCACTGTACCACAGAAGCGTCACGAAAAGTGACACTCCGTTGGCGCAAGGGGCTTGTAAATATCCCCCTTAATGTCATGATATTTTGACATTTTTGATTTTACAGGCACTCATTCACTGGCTTTTTTGTACGTCATCCCATGTATGATGATGTGATTCAAATGGCACGATATAGCTGAAACTGCGCTCTTGTGCTCTTCCAGATGGCGTGACTGTTCAGATTCCTGCTTTAATTTAGTTTCTATCCAATTGAATTGACTTTCCTTTTGGACAAGGCAATTATGGGCACAGTCGGCAGACAGTAAGTAACATGTGCTGCTGTCAGAACATTTATAGCAATAGTGTGAAAAGTTCATTCTTTTAACAACTAGGCTCTCTCTCTCCCTCCTGGTGGCTTGCCTGTCATGCAGCAGCTACCAGCCAAGAGCTCTCAAGCAGGCTTCAAACAAAACACCGCCCAAATCCCACATTTAGAAGCAATATAAGGACCTGCGTAAGGCACCCCGACATTTAAATCTAAAGACCGGGACATTCACAGAGTTAGGACTAAAATTTTGCAAGTGTGGAGGGGCACACAATGATTTCACTGACAGCGTCTCCGACATAGTAACCAATAAACGTTGATGTCCTAAGGGAAATGAAATCCAATCCAATAAAAAAAATAGAATCAGTGTTGATTAAAATAGTTTCGAATAAGGGATGCTAATAATCCTGCCCTGGAGGAGATGAAAACTTGCCTTCCTGTGTGCAGTCAACCCTTCCTGAAAAGCAGGATATGTGCTACATTTAGGAAATTTACCGAGTGGGGCAGTGAAAAACTGGAACACCTCTGCACCCAGAGCGCCTGATCTCCCTAGACCTGGGGGAATCCAAGGTGATCTTCATCTACTTTTCTGCACACAAAAGAAGTGGTGGTGGTCGGCATACACAGGGAAAGTGTGAGATGTTGGTTATAATCAAAAGAAGGCAAATTCCATAAATAGCACAAGCAATGGTGGAAATTCCCGGTGTTTTTGAGCAGTTCGACTGAGAAATCTGTTCTTCACCTGCTCAGTTTGAGGATTGAGGTCTGGTTTTCACAGAAAGATCTGCAGATGGTCTGTGCTTGAGGAGCAGGAATAGAATGTCCCAGGGTACACTTTTCTTGTTGAGAAGTGCTGCTACTGTCCCATTACAAGTATGGCAACGCTGCTGAAAAGTGCTGGTACGCAAGGGCTGGTGCCATGTAAAAGTGGTAGGGCCGCATGATCCTTTTGTGTCACTCCAAGAATGAATGGAATGCAAACTATTATCGCCTCTCCCTGCGGTATTGAAATATGTGAATAGACTGAAAGGAAGACGCTGGCGCCTACCTTAGAAATGTTTTTCCCTTGCACAGCCATGATCAGGCGTTGTGTTGTAGCTCCCAAGTGGCAGGGCAATGCTGATTTGCCCCTATGGATGAGCTGCTGCTGGTACTCCCCTTTCAAATATAGGATGCTCAGTACAAGTGTCTGTCCATTAAAAGCACAGTAGACGGTGCAATTCTGCACTGACATTGGCACTGGGTGGCTAGTGAAGAGGCACATTTTGCAAAGGGTGTTCCAATTGTAGGTTTATAATTGCACCAGCAGGTTTATAATTGTGCTTTAAAATTACTCCAGCATCGGCGAAATTTTGTAACATGGACCTGAAACTGCAGACCAGGGAAGGTGAAAGAAAGTTACTTTTCTAATGGGACTGGGCCAAATTTTTTTTTTGCTGTGTAGGAATTCTAGGAAAATATTCAGATCTTGAAGAGCTATTAAACAAGCATTAGCAAAGCCAATAGGTATTGCCTGTGCCAGAGCTAAGGGCTTTTCCAATGTGTTTCAACCATATTGTACGACAGTGTGGCGGCTGTCAGCATGGCTAAAAAGTAGTAGCATAGAGGAGAGTGGCGTGGAGCATCATAGAGTTGAATGGAAAAGAGTGGAGTAGACTGTTGTAGACTGGAGTGGCAGAGATTGTTGTATATTGGAGTGGCATAGAGTAGAGTGGACTGTTGTAGAGTAAACTAGCATGGAGTGTTGCAGAGTATAGTGGCGTAGAGTGCTGTGTCATTGAGTGAAGCAGCATAGAATTCAGCAGTCTACAATGCAGCATTGTAGAATGCACTGGTGTAGATTAGAGTGGTGCAGAGTGGAGTGGTGCGTAGCAGAGTACATTAGCTTAGACTCCACGGCATAGAGTTGAGTGATGCAGAGGGCAGTGGTGTAAAGAAGAGTTGAGTGGTATAGAGAGCTGTGGCGTAGAGTGCAGTGCTGTAGAGTAGAGTTGAGTGGCATATAGTGTAGTGGCATAGAGTGGTCCAGTGTAGAGTAGCGTAGAGTGGTGCAGAGTAGAGTATAGTGTTGTAGAATGCAGTGGCATAGAGTGAAGTGCTGCAAAGTGCAGTGGCATAAAGTGGGGTGATGCAGAGTAGAGTGGCACACAGTGCAGTGGCATAGAATGCAGTAGTCCAGAGTAGAGTGGCATAGAGTTCAATGGCAGAGACTGTAGTATTTCAGAGTAGAGTGTCAGAGTGCAGTCGTGCGGAGTAGAGTAGTGGCATAGAGAGCAGTTGCATAGAGTACAGTGGTGCAGAGTAGAGTGCAGTGGCATAGAGTGCAGTGATGGCCTGGAGTGCAGCGGCATAGAATGGAGTCAAGTGGTGTAAAGTGCAGTGGCATAAGGTAGAATGTTTCAGAGTAGAATGAAGTGACAAAGAGTGGAGTGGTGCAGGGTACAGTGCAGTTGCGTAGAGTGACATAGAGTGTAATGGCATAGAGTAAAGTGTTGTAGAATGCAGTGGCATAGAGTGGAGTGCTGCAAAGTGCAGTGGCATAGAGTGGAGTGATGCAGAGTAGAGTGGCACACAGTGCAGTGGCATAGAATGCAGTAGTCCAGAGTAGAGTGGCATAGAGTTCAGTGGCAGAGACTGTAGTATTTCAGAGTAGAGTGTCAGAGTGCAGTCATACGGAGTAGAGTAGTGGCATAGAGAGCAGTTGCATAGAGTGCAGTGGTGCAGAGTAGAGTGCAGTGGCATAGAGTGCAGTGGTGGCGTAAAGTGCAGTGGCATAAGGTAGATTGTTTCAGAGTAGAATGAAGTGACATTGAGTGGAGTGGTGCATGGTAGAGTGCAGTTGCTTAGAGTGGCACAGAGTCTAATGGCATAGAGTAAAGTGGTATAGAGTGCAGTGGCATAGACTGCAGTGCTGCAGAGTAGATTAGAGTGTCAAACAGCGGACTGGCGTAGAGTGCAGGGATATAGAGTTGAATGCTACACAGTAAAGTGCACTGGCATAGAGTGTTTTGACAAAGAATGTAGTGGCATGGAGTGCAGTGTTGCAGAGTGGCGAAGAGTACAGTGGCATAGAGTGGAGTTTTGTAGAGTAGATTAGTGTGCCCTAGACTGGAGTGATGTAGAGTGTAGTGGTGAAGACTGCAGTGGTGTAGAGTAGCGAAGAGTGCATTGGCATAGAGTGAAGTGGTACAGAGTAGAGAGGCGTAGCATGAAGTGGCATAGAGTGGAGTGGTGTAGAGTACAGTGGCATGGAGTGGTACAGAGTAGAGTGCAGTGGTGAGGGCTGGTGCAGAGTAGAGTGGAGTGGAAAAGAGTTGAGTATGCATGGTGTGGTAGCACACTACAATTACAAAGGACACATTTTCAATTGAAATGACCATTACATGTGCACAGGCATACAGTTTTACTAATGAAACTATACAGTGCATGGACGATAAAATGACCATTACATTTGCACTGACGATAACGTGTGGAAATTGCATCACCTAGTGTACTGATTTGATCATATTAAAGTATTTTTTTCAACACACTTCATAAATACAAAAATGTGCTTCATTTGTGTTCCTGATAGATTCTAAAATTCACAGTTAATTTAAATGTTGACAAGTCGAAGAAAAGAACTCTTTCCCTTCCCCAGTATCCACCAAGCTTGTCACATAAATCCTCTCACTTTGAAGTCAGAGAAAGAAAAGTAATAAAACCCAAGCTCCCTTGGAAGACAGTGCCTGACATTTGACCTCGGCAAATATGACAAGATAAGAACAAGATTTACAGACTTGTTTACAGAAAACAAGCATTCGGAAGGATACTGTAATGACATGGGAAGGTACGAAGTTGAGTCGAAGTCAAACAAATATAGCCAGCAAATTGAAAGCAAGAAAGTGTGAGTTACAAACCACAAAGCCAATGGCAAGGTAAAGGAGAAATGCATTTCTAGGTCAGTTTTCTGAACATCCCCAAGATGTCATTAGCAAACCAGACAGCTGCACTGTCTGGTAGACTTCAACTTAAAAAAGACTTGTGGACAACACGGCTACCAGAGAAATTGATTCACTAGACTTCTGAGGGGCATGCACGGAATAATTTACTTACATTTCAGACACACAGATATGGAAATGATTTAGAAAATGATTTAGACCTATAAAGTATGACAGCAATTGTTTCTTCCTACAAATTTTCGTGGTCTTCAACATTTTCACTGTTCACATTCATCTCACTCATATATACACATTCATTAGGCATAGATAAGTGCATGGTATTCAAAGGCATTTTTGATTTCTGCTTATTTTTCTAACCCTTTATGTACATAGTAAAAGCACTGCATGTATTATGTCTGTGACAGTTAAGAAAACATTTTGATTTTAGTTTCCATTTAGATAACACTTTTCAATTCACTTTCGTCTTCATATGATCTTTTTAGTGAAGTTACGCCCATCGAAATGGCATCGCACTGCCCGATTCTATAGCCTATGGAGGCTGGTCGATGTCAGCAGCAGCGTGGTGTTAAAGAATGACCTTCCAAATTTTTTAATTTTTAGGGAAAGTCTCTGAATTTTTATTTTTAGTATGCACCAGTGTCATAGCTTAGTCAGTGGGAATCAGGGTGTGAATCTCAAATTTCCCAACAAAAAATGCTGTGGGCTGCAGGGTGAATGGGTGAAATGACTAAGGTTGGTGATGGACTGTTTCCATGATGAGCAGGGTCAGTACTCATTTGCATTAGGTGGGTCTCTGGGGCTGATTTAGAGTTTGGTAGAGAGTGTACTCCATCACACTAGTGACAGAGTACAATGTCACCCTATTCTGAGATCCCCCTGCCTCATTTTGAGCTGTAAAAGTATGCAAAAAGTGATGGACGGAATTCTTGAATTATTCTCAGCCACTGGTAATTAGAGGCAGCATCCCAGTCTATTTTTTTTGCAAACCATGGGAACTCAGTTTTCACCCAGCCATATGCAAATCAGTCTTGACCCTGCTCCAATAGGAATAGTCCAGCCTGAACTGCCAGGCCAGATCTTCCCTACACCAGAACACAAACAACTCATGACTGGTTTCACCCTTGTTTGGACTAATGAGCCAGTTATAGATTGATTCCAGTGACACAGTACGCACAGGACCCACACCTAGACATACCAATCCCACTTAAGGCTACACATAAAAGTGCACAAAATTTGATGGATGAATGCTCGAATAATCTCAGCCACTGGTAATTACGTGGGCTGCATCCCAGTCCATCATTGTTGTACACAAAATGCCATATCAGTATTGCCCTATCCATATCCAAATCAGTCATAACCCTGCTCCAATTGGAACAGTCCAGCCCAAACTGCCAGACCAGGTCCTTCCTGAACCAGAAGACAAGCAACTCAGGACTGGTTTTACCCCAGTTAGGGCTCATCAGCCATGTATAGATTTGTCACAATGACATCGGGTGCACAGGACCCACATCTGGGCATACCTGTCCCATTTAAGATGACACACAAAAGTATACCAAAGGAATGGATAGAATGCTTGAATTAATCTCAGCCACTGGTAATCATCAAACTCTAAATCTGGTTAGAAAGGCAGAGTAGGTGAAAAATGCTGGTTTGGAATACTATGCTGCTTCATTACCAGTGATTAGACAATTTGCAAGCATTTGTTCCATCACTTTTGCTTGTGTGAATGCCAGTAGTATGCCTGGAAATGTAAGTCTGGTACAATTTTCCAAGCCTACTACTGCCAATGTTTGCAAATTCCAAAAAGTAGTACATTTGCCTCCTTTCAATAGTGGTCCTTAATATTTTTTGGGTAATCCAGTTGCTAAGTATATTTATGTTCCTGATCTAAAAGTTGAACATGTTAAATCCTCTTAGTAAAATCAGGACAAGAAAAAGAACACATTCATACCAGACCCAAAACAGGACCGTCAGGCCCAAACCACCGAGGCAAGAATTAATTTATTTGGTGAGTGCCACATCCACACACCACCCTGAAGCTACGCCTCTGAAACTCACAGCCTCTGAGAACTGAGCATGCACTTTTCCACATTTTCTGCACTGTTTACTCAGCACATGCAAAATTTACATGTAAATTTAATGTGCAGCGAAGCGCAGAACATTTCTAATTACACGCACATGAATGAACCTATCACACACCAGTAATATTCATTACCTTTGACCAAAGTACTCCTTGTTACAGTCACATAGGCCCTCATTACAACATTGGCAGTAAATGCCGCTTACCGCCGTGCAGAAGACCGCCAACACACCGCCGCGGCCGCGGAATTCCGCCACAGCTATTATGACCCACATCTCAGAATCCGCCAAGAGTCAGACACCCACACAAGTCCGCCACACCAAAGGTCAGTGATAAACTGGCGAAAACAAAACCGACACCATCACGCCAACAGAAATACGCCCACACTATCACGACACACAAATCCACGCAACGGTCTTTCATCCGCTGTATTCCATTGGCAGTACACACCGCCGCGCTCAAAATACACACACTCTTACAAAACATCCCCACATTGGACAATTCAAAATACACACACCTGAGACACATACACACACCACTCCCACACACCCATTACAATATAAAACACACACCCACATCACCCACAAACCCCACGACAAAAAATTCCGAAAGAAGGCCAGAGAGAGACACCACCAGCAAGAACAACAACATCCACAGGCACACAACACCATCACCCACACAACTTCCACGCACCTCACACAACACACCACTACATATCACCACACTTATCACTACACACTCCACCCCACACATCACCTACACCACCCCATGGCACGGCAAAGACACTCCAGGTTCTCGGAGGGGGAGCTCAGGGTCATGGTGGAGGAAATTGTCCGGGTAGAGCCACAGCTATTCGGAGCACAGGTGCAGCACACCTCCATAGCTAGGAAGATGGAGCTATGGCGCAGAATAGTGGACAGGGTCAACGCAGTGGGACAACACCCAAGAAATCGGGAGGACATCAAGAAGAGGTGGAACGACCTACGGGGGAAGGTGCGTTCCTTGGTCTCAAGACACCACCTGGCGGTTCAGCGGACTGGCGGCGGACCCCCACCTCCTCCCCCACAACTAACAACATGGGACGAGCAGGTCTTGGCGATTCTGCATCCTGAGGGTCTCGCAGGAGTAGCTGGAGGAATGGACTCTGGTAAGTCAAAGCTTTACTATTACATCCCCCACCCTACCTGCATGCTATCACATACCCCCACCCTCACCCCCAGCACCCCAACTCCTCACAAATGTCTCAACATCACAAACCACACATCCCAACACCAAGCCCTGCATGCAACACCAAAGCATGGACACCCATCACCAAAGCATGGCCACTGCACATACCCATACATCCCCCCCAAACCACCATCACACAAGCTCCCACACAGGAATGCTAGCACTGGGGTACACAGTCACCCACCCATGGCACACCATTACACACACAGATTTAACAAACATCCTTTTATACCCCTGCAGGACCCCTACCCAATCTCATCGGACAGGAGGGTCCACACATGTCCACACCACCAACAGAAGAGGCCCACAGTGATGACAGCACCTCTGTCCAACTGGATCTAGATGACCAGCCCGGACCATCGGGTACCTCTGGACAGTCGGTTCCCCTCACACAGGCACAGGCCACCACAGACCTTCCCCCCTCTGGAAACACCAGCACAGCACCCAACCAGCGGGCCCATACCTCCGTCCCCAGGACACGTCAATCAGCTGTGTGGTAGTGGGCACCCGGTCCAGGGGACGGAGGCACTGGAACACAGGGGAATTGGGAGGGCTGCCGTGTGACAGGGGGCGGACAGGCCAAGGGAACCCACTCTCCACGAGGCCCTCTCCTCCATCATGGGAGCATACCACCACTCCCAGGAGACGATGGCAACGGTACTGGCCAAGTTTCAGGAGACCCAGCGCATGCAGGAGGAACAGTATATGGGCTTCAGGGTGGAACTGAGAACCATCAGCTCCACCCTGGGCATCATCGTAGGGGTGCTGAAGGAAGTACTCAACACCAGGAGGGACACTGTGGCACTACAGGGGGCCCCTGACACTAGCATGGACGATGAACTGCCCACCACCTCCGCTGGCACTAGTGGACAGGACGCCCCGCCTCAGGATCACCACACCAGTACCCCACCCCCTGCTTAGGGAGAACCACCCCGCAAACGGTCCCTGAGATCCAGGAACAAGACAGAGAACGATGCCAAGACCCCGCCAAGAAATGAGACCACCCTGATTGTCATCCTACTGTCCCACTTTGTCACCTTGTCCATAATTAAACTGCCCCAGCTCCACTTCCTATGCCCATATGGGCAATGCACCTGTGAGACTAATAGACTGAACTCTGCCATGGACACTCCTCCGCCATCACCCCTCACCATTTCACTACCCACTCCAATTTTGAGCATTTAAATAAACACACCTAAAGCACAAAATGATCTGGAGTCTGTCTGTGATTTTGAAATAGTGTATTTGCAATTACAGTGACAAAATGTTTTTGAAATAGTAATGTCAACATACCTATGTCACACAGCTCTAGTCCATGAGGAATCTAAGCAGATGTCACACAGTGGGACCCACATCTGTGAAACCGTAAGGGAAAGTGACAACTCAGTGACCATACACTGGGTGAAAACGACAGTCAGGAGAGAGGTAGTAGTATTAAAGTACATGTAATAGGCAGGATTGTATTCTTACCTGTGTCTCACTGGAAATATTGCTGGATCACTGAGTCCCTGTTGTGCATGTCTTCTTCCTCTGCTTCCTCCTCATCACTGTCCACAGGCTCCACAGCTGCAACAACACCGCCATCTGGACTATCCTCCTGCAGAAAAGGCACCTGGTGTCGCAAAGCCAAGTTGTGAAGCATACAGCAGGCCACGATGATCTGGCACACCTTCTTTGGTGAGTAGAATAGGGATCCACCTGTCATATGGAGACACCTGAACCTGGCCTTCAGGAGGCCGAAGGTCCGCTCGATCACCCTCCTAGTTTGCCCATGGGCCTCATTGTAGCGTTCCTCTGCCCTGGTCCTAGGATTCCTCACTGGGGTCAGTAGCCATGACAGGTTGGGGTAACCAGAGTCACCTGCAAATGGTGAGGGGCAACTGTTAAACACACACTAACTTGGAGGGATAACCCCAGACCCAGGCAACCATTCCCACTGACTTGCTTCCAGGTGCTCACCTAATAGCCACACACGGTGCCTCTGGAGTTGACCCATCACATAAGGGATGCTGCTATTCCGCAGGATGTAGGCGTCATGCACTGAGCCAGGGAACATGGCATTCACACAGGAGATGTACTGGTCTGCCAAACATACCATCAGCACATTCATAGAATGATAACTCTTCCGGTTTCTGTACACCTGTTCACTCCTGTGGGGGGGGACCAAAGCCACATGGGTCCCATCAATGGCACCTATGATGTTGGGGATATGTCCCTGGGCATAGAAATCACCTTTCACTGTAGGCAAATCCTCCACCTGAGGGAAAACGATGTAGCTCCGCATGTGTTTCAGAAGGGCAGACAACACTCTGGACAACACGTTGGAAAACATAGGCTGGGACATCCCTGCTGCCATGGCCACAGTTGTTTGAAAAGAGCCACTTGCAAGGAAATGGAGCACTGACAGCACCTGCACTTGAGGGGGGATTCCTGTGGGATGGCGGATTGCTGACATCAGGTCTGGCTCCAACTGGGTACACAGTTCCTGGATTGTGGCACAGTCAAGCCTTTAGGTGATTATCAAATGTCGCTCCTCCATTGTCGACAGGTCCACCAACGGTCGGTACACCGGGGGATGCCGCCATTTCCTCACATGTCCCAGCGGACGGTGCCTATGAAGGACAACAGCAAGCACAGAGTCAACCAACTCAGAGGTACGTACCCACAGTTTACCCAGAACACCAATCATACAAAAAAAGGTGGCCTGTATGTGTGTTGAGACTAGGCCTAGGTATGTGTGACGCAGTTGAAAATGAAACCATGTGGGCCCCTGAAATGGCGGCTGCCTGACCTGTAAAGTGGGACATTGGGATGTGAGGTAACTGCGCTGGCGTTGTACACCATTGTGGTAGGCGGTCGAAGACCGCGGCGCAATGCTGCATTGGTTAACATTGGACCCTATGGGTCCCAGGAGCCAATGACGATGTACGCCGGCGGTGACGGTACGCACCGCCATGGACGTGACCGCCATTTTCTATCTCTTCAATCACTCGATACCTGATCTTCGACAGGAGAGGACCTACACTGCAAGTGCTGCTGTGACCTCGGTCTGGAAGAGACAATGGCTCGTGCGTCTGGGGATAGGGCCCCTGCCTTCACATCGGAGGAGTTGGAGAAGCTCGTGGATGGGGTCCTCCCCCAGTACACGCTACTCTACGGTCCTCCAGACAAACAGATAAGTACACAGGGAGCATGTTGTATGGGCTATGCCTGTGTGGAGAGGGCTGGATGTAAGAAGGAAAGGGGCAGAGTGCTGCGTGCATGAAAGACGGTGAATTCATGTGCCACATGGCAAGGGTAGGGATGGGGGCCAATCACTTTGACAGTGCAGTTGGTAATAACTTCTCTTTTTCCCCTGTACATTTCATGTAGGTCAGCGCCCACCAGAAAAAAGATATTTGGCGTGCCATCGCCAAGGACATCCGGACCTTGGGGGTCTACCACAGACGGAGCACCCACTGCCGGAAAAGATGGGAGGACATTCGCCGCTGGAGCAAGAAGACGGCGGAGGCTCAGCTGGGGATGGCCTCCCAACGTGGGAGGGGTGCCCGTCGCACCATGACCCCCCTGATGTTCAGGATCCTGGTGGTGGCCTACCCGGGGTTGGATGGGCACTTGAGGGCATCACAGCAGACACAAGGGGGTGAGTACACTCTCATTCTACTGACTTTGCACGCAGTGGAGTTGTCTGGGTGGGGGAGGAGGGCTGTGGGTTTCCCTAGGCCAGGGCGAGTTTCGTAGGCAAGGCCCCTCCGTAAGGCAGGCCATGTGGCACCCCAGCCCACCTCTGTAGACTGCCAAGTACAGCTATTCATGCCCCTGTGTCATCTATGTGTGCAGATGTCGTCCATAGCCTTGTAGGCCATTTCCCAGGAATTGAACAGTGGAGCCCAAGAGCGCGGCGTAGTGCAGGGGGCGTCTGTGTCTGTCTTGTCCGCCAACGGTAGCGGTAATCCATGCACTCAACATGTCTTTCTTCTGTTGCCCCCCCCCCCCCTTTTTGTGGTCTCCCTGTTCTTGTGTGCATTAGCATCATCAGGCGGAGGAGCAGTGGCACCGGAGCACGAGGGAGCTGCATCCCACATGGCCCTGGAGGGCGAGACTACGGACTCGGAATTCACCAGTGGGACGGAGGGCGAGGGGAGCTTCACGGCGGGGACAGGAGCTGAGACCAGCGACACAGACACGTCCTCTGATGGGAGCTCCCTTGTGGTGGCGGCAACATCTGTGCCCCCCGCATGTACAGGTACAGCCACCACCCCCCCTACCAGCACCGCCCTCCCAGCAGCCCCTCAGCCTTCGCCCCATGCACGCTCACCCAGAAGGGTGGGCATCACCTTCGCCCCAGGCACCTCAGGCCCTGCCCCAGTCACCCCTGATGCCCTCAGTGAGGAGGCCATTGACCTCCTCAGGTCCCTCACTGTTTATCAGTCTACCATTTTGAATGCCATCCAGGGTGTAGAAAGGCAGTTGCAACAAACTAATGCATTCCTGGAGGGCATTCATTCTGGTCAGGCGGCCGTTCACCGAGCTTTTCAAACTCTGGCCTCAGCACTGATGGCAGCCATTGTCCCCGTCTCTAGCCTCCCCCCTCCAACTTTCTCCACCCAGACCCAATCCCCTGTACCTCTGTCTATCCCAAGCACACCATCAGACCAGCATGCACACACGTCAACACACAAGGGAAGCTCAGGCAAACATAAGCACCACACATCCCACAGGCACTCACGCAAGCAACACACACATGCAGACACACGAACATCCACTTCCTCCACTGTGTCCCCCTCCTCCTCGTCTCCCTCCTCCCTCCCAGTCTCGTCTACACTCACACCTGCATGCACTACCTCTACAGCCACTTCGTCCCTCACCAGCACACCCACCAGCACACCCCGCTCACGTGCAGTCACCACCCCCACTACCATTCACACGTCCCCTGTGTCCTCTCCCACTGTGTCTGTGACGCCCCCTCCCAAGATACACAAACGCAGGCACACACCCACCCAACAGCCATCCACCTCACGACAGCCTCCAGCGCATGCACCTGCACCCAAAGTCACCAAACGTACACCTCCTACTACCACCACCTCTTCCTCCACTCCCAAAGCCCCTCCAGCTACCCGTCCCAGTGTGTCCAAAAAACTTTTACTGTCCAGCCTTGACCTTTTTCCCACACCTCCCCCACCCTGTCCATCTCATAGGTCCCGAACTAGCACCTCAGCCACAACATCTCCGGGACCAGTGGTGCCTGTAGTCACCGGTATGTGGAGTGCACCGGCCACCAGCACAAGCACCGCTGAACAGGGCACCGCCAACTCAAGCACCACTGAACAGGGCACCGCCAACTCAAGCACCGCTGCACAGGGCACCGCCAACTCAAGTACCGCTGAACAGGGCACCACCAACTCAAGCACCGCTGCACAGGGCACCGCCAATTCAAGCACCGCTAGCCCATGAGCGGCAGGGGCACTGACGCAACAGGGTCCGTCACGGGGTGAGTGAGGCACTCTGGGTACCAGTCCCCCTCCAGAATCAGTGGAGACATCCATCCACTACCTCTGTCCTTCACAGGATGAAGCACTCTGGGCACCAGTCCCCCTCCAGAACCAGTGGAGAGATCCATCCACTGCCTCTGTCCTTCACAGGATGAAGCACTCTGGGCACCAGTCCCCCTCCAGAACCAGTGGAGATTGTTATCCACTTGAGAGACTGTGGCTTTGCACTCCCTCAGGATGGAACAGTGGGCAACCCACCCACTGTAGAGACTTGAGAGACCGTGGCTTTGCACTCCCCAGGATTGAACAGTGGGCATGTGGCCCTCTCGTGGATTTGGCGTTGTGCACTCAACCGGCTGAGGTGCCCCCCCTTTCCCTCCCCCTGAGGTGCCTGTTTAGTTGATGTCTGATGCCCCTGCAGTGTTCTCTCCGTCATGGTCGGGGATCTTGTTTGGGCCTTGCCCATACCGTGTGGTCCCAGTGTTTCACGGACTTTCTTTGTGCAGTACCTGGACTACTACGCCTGGTATATATTTTGTACATTTTGTATATATATATTTCTGCCTACTTGTTTGTAATATATTCCGATGGTTACACTCATTTTCTTTGGTCTTTGCATTCTTCCGGGGGGGGTTGGGGGGTGTAACTGTGATGTATTGATATGCATTAGTGTGTGTGTTGTAGTGGGTGAGGGTGGGGGTGGGTGTGGGGTGTTGCGTGTGTGTGTCCCTGTTTTTTGCCTTCCCCCTCCCCTGTGTCGTAGGTGCAGTACTCACCGTGGTGTTCGCCGCCGGCGTTCGTGCTCCTGGTAGAGGAGCAGGAAGACTATCGCAGGTAGAATTTGGAGTTCCGGTTCCATGCTGTCCTCGTTCCTCGTGGAGTGTGTAGAGGTGAGCGTTTTCCCTTTGAAATTCCTGTTTCCGCTGTGTTTTTATCCACGGTGAATCCGCCCCGGAAAAGGTGGCGGATTGGCCTGTCATAATAGTGTGGGCGGTACATTGTCTCCCTCTTGTCTGTTGGCGGTGACCGCCGCGCTGTTTGTTTGTACCGCCGTGGCGGTCGGAGTGTTAAAGTGGCTGTCTTTTTTGGCGGTTTCCGCCACAGTCGTAATTGCAATTTTTTTACCTCCGGCCTGTTGCCGGTTTTACCGCCGCTTTAACACCTTCCTCCAGGGTTGTAATGACCACCATAGTCTCCTTCTGGCCCTCCCAAGAATATTACATGGCACCTGCAACTCAATTATATCAGCTTCGGATTAGGAGGATATCCGGGGGGGGGCAGGATAATATACAGGCAGTGATACAACTCAGGAGTGGAACAAGCAGAAAGTTTCAAACCTTTCTTTCCTTTTAATCAAGATTATTCATGTGGATAGCAGTATCTATTTTAGGGACACAGCCACAGCTAAGACTGTGAAGAGTAGGATGAATGTGGGGATATGTTTCACATCATGATACTATAAACTGATTCACAACACGATTTACACTCCTAAATATAATTTAGTGATCCTGTAATAGAATGTGAAATTAAAACTGCTTCCAGTTGTGGGTAGTAGGCATGCTTGGGTGGGAATGTTTTGGAAAGTAGATACACGTCTACAAACGTGTTGGTCTGTGGGTATTCACAAATCTTAAGGCACATTGTCAACTTGGATACAGAGACTTACTCATGTCAAGGAATGGGCAAACCTATATCCCTTGTGGGCATTGTAAGGAAATACCCCCAATATTGGTGAAATGTAGGAGAATCAGCTTCTCAAACAGAATACAATTGTACCAGTAGAGTGAAAGAACAAAAAGGAAAGCATGTGCACATGCATGCTTGCTGAGCATTTGCACATGTATATATGTACAAAATGTGCATTCACCCATGGTTAAATACATATCCATGGAAGTACTCCCGTTAGGCAATGACTAGTCAAAATTCTCATCGGTTCTATGGTATTTTTGAGACTTCCTAAAATTGCTACAGATAATCCAGTCCTAGACCTATTGTTGAAGATGTACTAAGGCCCATGTGTATACTTTTTTTGCGCAGCATTTGTGTCATTTTTTGACGCAAAAGCGGCGCAAACTTACAAAATATCATTGTATTTTGAAAGTTTGCACTGCTTTTGCGTCAAAAAATGACGCTAATGCGGTGCAAAAAAAGTATAAATATGGGCCTAATTGTTTTGAGATGCTTTCAAACTTTTTTTACACCCCTTAGGTACATTTATACCTTCAAAATAGTGTTGTTGGACCAGCCTTGTGTTTTATATCAGACACAATAAGAACCCACTTTCTAGAATTTCTCTTTTTAGGTCTGGCTATAGCGAAGCCCTTTTGGCTTTCATAAAAATTAGTATTTTATACATACTTAAACACATGGGCTTTTAATGTGTTTTCTTGTTCCATTGGTCTATTTTAGGGCCATTGACCTCTTCCATCTGCCCACCACAGAATTCAGCCTGGGATAGAGGGTCAGCCCACTTCAGCCATTGGCTTACCTGACTGTGAGTGATGGCATTCTGCTCTTGCACAGCATGCACATCAGCACAATAAGTATGCCAAGGACTACTACCACGGTGTATCCTTTTGCATTAAAAATATATTTTAGCTTTAAGGCAATGCTTGTTTTACTTAGAAGAGGACCCTGCAACTCCCCAAACTCTGGTTCGAGGCGTTCGTGTTTCACGTGCCTTTATGAAAAAAAAGTAAAAAGATCAGGACCAAAGCCAGACCTATTAGCTTTGCCAATGTTTGCTTATCTGTGCAGAGAGTAATCCTCTATCTCCCGCCCTGCACCGCTGCTAGTGCCCAAGGCCATATCCAGTCCGGCTTCAGAATCACGGCAGTCACGCTGCGAGAGCACTCGGATGAGCTGCTGAAGTAGTTTTATGAAGTGCTAACTGGAAGTGTCAGGGAGGTGGCAAATGTCACTGGCATTTCATCGCCAGAGACTCCCAGCTGAAGACTGACATGATCCGCAGAGAGGCGACATTATCACAGTGTCTGCTGCCCAGAGCCTGCAATTTATCAGTCGGCCACCGAGAGTTCGGCAGTATAGCCTGTGCACTTCGCTTCTTTCTCTTTCGGTTTATTGAGGTCATCCATTTACAGTGAAAAATGAAACACAGGGAACATCCGCGAGCTATCCTCGACCTGCGACCTCTGGATGTGTGGCACGCGCATCATACCTGCCAGCACATTGCTTTCTTGTTTACTAAACGGCAGTGTAGTGCTTGAAATGAACAAATAATTACTGTAGTGACAATTCAATAAATGTCTGAAAATGTGTATAGCGCACATTTACAATGCGCACTAACCAAATTTGGCTGCCTTTTAAATATAACACCCCTAATTGGGAGTACTGGTACCAGTCGTTTAGTAGCATGATTACCATGCTGAAAATCACTGAAGGCCTTGCTTGTGGCGGCCTATGCCGTGCGCAGCGTGCAGGGGCCTAAGCGCTGAAATAACCACACGCACATATGCTGCGTCCTTGTGGTGCTGAATGGGCCATGAGGGTCCGATCCCCTATTTATTTATAACCCTCACCTCCGTGACCACCGGACGTGCTCCTCGCATATCCGGGTTGGCCCACTCAGTCTCACAGGCCACTCGCCCGTCTCGGAGTTCTTACAGCCCTTCCCAACTCAGTCCATGACTAAAACACAAAGGTGGTCATTACAACCCTGGCGGTCGGTGTTAAAGCGGCGGTAAGACCGCCAACAGGCCGGCGGTAAAAAAAATGGAATTACGACCGTGGCGGAAACCGCCAACATAGACAGCCACTTTAACACTCCGACCGCCACGGCGGTACAAACAAACACAGCGGCGGTCACCGCCAACAGACAGGCGGAACACAATGTACCGCCCACAGAATTACAACCTACCAATCCGCCACCTTTTCGGAGGTGGATTCACTGCGAACAGTGGCGTAGCGTGGGGGGTGCAGGGGGGGCCGGCCGCACTGGGCGCAACATCTTGGAAGAGACTCGAGTGCTAAAATCCACGGGTTAGGGGGCGCAAATTACTTGCCTTGCCCCGGGTTAGGGGGCGCAAATTACTTGCCTTGCCCCGGGTGCTGACAACCCACGCTACGCCACTGACTGCGAACAAAAACACGGCGGAAACAGGACTTCGAAGGGAAAACTCTCACCTCTGCACACCCCACGAGGAACCAGGATGCCGTGGAACCAGAGCTCCACATTTTTCCAGCCATTATCTTCTTGCTCCTCTACCAGGAGCACGAACGCCGGCGGCGAAGACCACGGTGAGTACTGCACCTACGACACAGGGGAGGGAAAAAACAGTGACACACACACGCAACACGCAACACCCCCACCCTCACCCACGACAACACACACACTAATACAACATGATACATAACAGTTACACCCCCCAACCCCCTTGGAAGAATGCAAAGAGAAAAGGAAATGAGGTGAACGATTGTAATATATTAAAATTCAGTATTAAAAAAATATACATACACTATTTACAAATATGTACACCAATAATATTAGTCCAAGGTATTCCACCATTAAAGTCCGTGGACCACTGGTCCCAAAATGCATGGGCGAGGCCCACACAAGATTCCCGAACAAGACGGAGAGAACACTGCAGGGACATCAGATAGAAATAAAACAGGCACCTCAGGGGGAAGGGAAAGGGTGGGCACCTCAGCCGGTTGAGTGCACGATGCCAAATCAACGAGGGGGCCCCATGCCCACTGTTCAATCCTGGGGAGTACAAAGCCACAGTCTCTCAAGTCTCTACAGTGGGTGGTTTGCCCACTGTTCAATCCTGGGGTGTGCAAAGCCACAGTCTCTCAAGTCTCTACAGTGGGTGGTTTGCCCACTGCATTATCCTGGGGAGTGCAAAGCCACCATCTCTCAAGTCTCTACAGTGGGTGGTTTGCCCACTGTTCAATCCTGGGGAGTGCAAAGCCACAGTTTCTCAAGTCTCTACAGTGGGTGGTTTGCTCACTGTTCAATCCTGGGGTGTGCAAAGCCACAGTCTCTCAAGTCTCTACAGTGGGTGGTTTGCCCACTGCATTATCCTGGGGAGTGCAAAGCCACCATCTCTCAAGTCTCTACAGTGGGTGGTTTGCCCACTGCATTATCCTAGGGAGTGCAAAGTCACAGTCTCTCAAGTGGAGAACAATCTCCACTGGTTCTGGAGGGGGCCTTGTGCCCAGAGTGCTTCATCCTGCAAAGGACTGAGGTAGTGGATGTATCTCTCCACTGGTTTTGGAGGGGGCCTTGTGCCCAGAGTGCTTCATCCTGCTCATGGCGGCCTCAGTAGCGTCAGAGCTTTTGGCGCTCATGGGCCTGCGGTGCTTGTGGCGGCGGTGCCCTACGCAGCGGTGCTTGTGGCGGTGGTGTCTTCGGCAGCGGTGCTTGTGGCGGCGGTGTCCTTGGCAGTGGTGCTTGTGGCGGCAGTGTCTTTGGCAGCGGTGCTTGTGGCGGGGCTGCTGCTGGCGGTCCTGTCTTGGGCAGCGGGGCTGCTGCTGGCGGTCCTCTCTTGGGCAGCGGGGCTGCTGCTGGCTGGCTCTTTGGCAGCAGGGCTGCTGCTGGGGGTCCTGTCTGGGGCAGCGGGGCTGCTGCTGGCAGTCCTGTCTTGGGGAGCGGGGTTGCTGCTGGCCGGCTCCTTGGCAGCGGGGCTGCTGCTGGCGGTCCTGTCTGGGGCAGCGGGGCTGCTGCTGGCGGTCCTGTCTTGGGCAGCGAGGCTGCTGCTGGCCGGCTCCTTGGCAGCGGGGCTGATGGCGGTCTTCTCCGCCGTGCTGATCTTCCCAGACTTGCCGGTTTTCTTGTGCCCCTTCCCCACCTTGTAAGGTATCGCAGCTGCCTCCATACTCCCACCTGTACCCCTGGGAGCAGCTTTGGTGGTTGGTGTCTTCCCCTCTCCCGCCGGGCACTGCCCAACTTTGATGCTTGACAGGTGGGGGACTGTCTGTGCTGTGGCTCCTTGCCACACTGGCTGCCCTGCTACCTGGTGCACTCCATAATCCGGTGACTACTGGCACCACTGGTCCCGCCGATGTTGTGGCTGAGGTGCTAGGTTGGGACCTGGAGAGTCGGGCCCTAGGAGACTGATGGGGTGAGGGAGGTGAGGGAAAGAGGTCAAGGCTGGCCAGGAAAAGTTTCTTAGGAACACTGGGACGTGTAGATGGAGGGGGTTTGGGAGTGGAGGAAGAGGTGTACGTTTGCTGATTTTGGGTGAAGGTGCATGCGCTGGAGGCTGTTGTGAGGTGGATGGCTGTTGGGTGGGTGTGTGCCTGCATTTGTGTACCATGAGAGGTGGGCTCACAGACACACTGGGAGAGGACACAGGGGATGTGTGAATGGTAGTGGTGACTGCACGTGAGCGGGGTGTGGTGGTGGGTGTGCTGGTGATAGAGGTAGTGGCTGGAGATGTAGTGCATGCAGGTGTGAGTGGAGACGAGACTGGGAGGGATGAGGGAGACGAGGAGGGGGACACAGTGGAGGCAGTGGGTGTTGGTATGTCTGTATGTGTGTGAGGCTTGCGTGAGTGCCTGTGGGATGTGTGGTGCTTATGTTTGCCAGAGCTTCCTTTGTGTGTTGATGTGTGTGCATGCTGGTCTGATGGTGTGCTTGAGATAGGCTGAGGTACAGGGGTGTGGGTCTGGGTGGAGGAAGTTGGAGGGGGGAGGCTAGAGACAGGGACAATGGCTGCCATCAGTGCTGAGGCCAGAGTCTGAAAAGCACGCTGAAGGGCTGCCTGACCAGAATGAATGCCCTCCAGGAATGCATTGGTTTGTTGCAACTCCCTTTCTACACCCTGGATGGCATTCAAAATGGTAGACTGCCCAACAGTGAGGGACCTGAGGAGGTCAATGGCCTCCTCACTGAGGGCAGCAGGGGTGACTGGGGCAGGGCCTGAGGTGCCTGGGGCGAAGGTGATGCCCACCCTCCTGGGTGAGCGGGCACGGGGCAAAGGCTGAGGGGCTGCTGGGAGGGCGGTGCTGGAGGGGGTGGTGGCAGCTGTACCTGTAGGGGGGCACAGATGGGCCCGCCACGGCAAGGGAGCTCCCATCAGAGGATGAGTCCGTATCACTGGTGTCAGCTCCTGTTCCCGCCGTGGAGCTCCCCTGGCCCTCCGTCCCACTGGTGAAATCGGAGTCCGTAGTCTCGCCCTCCAGGGCCATGTGGGATGCAGCTCCCTCCTGCTCCGGTGCCACTGGTCCTCCACCTGATGATGCTAATGCACACAAGTGCAGGGAGACCACAAAAAGGGGGGGGGGAGACAGAAGAAAGACATGTTGAGTGTATGCATTACTGCTACCGTTGGTGGACACGACAAACACAGACGCCCCCTGCACTACGCCGCACACTTGGGGTCCACTATTCAATCCATGGGACATGGCCTACAAGGCTATGGCCGATATCTGCACACATGGATGTCACAGGAGCCTGACTAGGTGTAGTTGGCACTGTACCCAGGTGGGGTGGGGTGCCACAGGGTCTGCCTGAAAAGGGGACTTAACTAGCACACTCGCCCTGGCCTAGGGGAACCCACAGCCCACCTCTGCCACCCAGACACCTCCACTGCGCACTGAATCAGCAGAATGAGAGTGTACTCACCCCCTTGTTGCTGCTGTGATGCCTTTAAGCGCCCATCCAACTCCAGATACGCCACCGCCAGGATCCTGAACATCAGGGGGTCATGGTGCAACGGGCACCCCTCCCACGTTGGGAGGCCATCCCCAGCTGGGCCTCCACCGTCTTCTTGCTCCAGCGGCGAATGTCCTCCCATCTTTTACAGCAGTGGGTGCTCCGTCTGTGGTGGACCCCCAGGGTCCGGAAGTCCTTGGCGATGGCACGCCAAACATCCTTCTTCTGGTGGGCACTGACCTACAGGAATTGTACAGGGGAAAAATACATTTTATTACCAACTGCACCGTCACAGTCATTGGCCCGCATCCCTACCCTTGCCATGTGGCACATGCACTCACCGTCGTTTCATGCACGCATCATTCTCCCCCCCTATCTTTCATCCACCCCACTCCACACAGGCATTGCCCATACAGCATGCTCACAGTGTACTTACCTGTTTGTCTGGAGGACCGTAGAGTAGCGTGTACTGGGGGAGGACCCCATCCACGAGTTTCTCCAACTCCTCCGTGCTGAAGGCAGGGGCCCTTTCCCCAGACGCAGGAGCCATTGTCTCTTCCAGACTGAGGTCACAGCAGCACTTGCAGTGTAGGTCCTCTCCTGTCGAAGATCAGGTATCAAGTGATTGAACTGATAGAAAATGTCGGTCACGTCCGCGGCGGTGCGTACCGTCACTGCCGGCGTAC
This sequence comes from Pleurodeles waltl, assembly GCF_031143425.1. Lineage (NCBI taxonomy): Eukaryota > Metazoa > Chordata > Amphibia > Caudata > Salamandridae > Pleurodeles > Pleurodeles waltl. The sequence goes on from NC_090449.1 coordinate 605,816,328, forward strand.
ATCGTCATTGGCTCCTGGGACCCATAGGGTCCAATGTTAACCAATGCAGAATTGCGCCGAGTCTTCGACTGCCTACCGCGGCGGTGTACAACGCCAGCGCAGTTACCTCATATCCCATTGTCCCACTTTACAGGTCAGGCAGCCGCCATTTCAAGGGCCCACATGGCTTTATTTTTAACTGCGTCACACATACCTAGGCCTTGGCTCAACACTCATACAGGCAAATTTCAGGTTATGAAAAGTTTTCTGAGTAAGCTGTGTTTACGTACCTCTGAGTTGGTTGACTCTGTGCTCGCTGTTGTCCTCCATAGGCACCGTCCGCTGGGACATGTGAGGAGATGGCGGCATCCTCCGGTGTACAGACCACTGGTGGACCTGTCGACAATGGAGGAAAGACATGTAATCATCAACTACAGGCTTGATCGTGCCACAATCCTGGAACTGTGTGCCCAGTTGGAGCCAGACCTGATGTCAGCTATCCGCCATCCCACAGGGATCCCCCCTCAAGTGCAGGTGCTGTCAGTACTCCATTTCCTTGCAAGTGGGTCATTTCAAACAACAGTGGCCATAGCATCAGGGATGTCCCAGCCTATGTTTTCCGACATGTTGTCCAGAGTGTTGTCTGCCCTGCTGAAACACATGCAGAGCTACATCGTTTTCCCTCAGGTGGAGGATTTGCCAACAGTGAAAGGTGACTTCTGTGCCATGGGACATATACCTAACATAGGTGCCATTGATGGGACACATGTGGACTTGGTCCCCCCACGCAGAAGTGAACAGGTGTTCAGAAACCGGAAGAGTTACCATTCGATGAATGTGCAGATGGTGTGTTTGGCAGACCAGTACATCTCCCATGTTAATGCCAAATTCCCTGGCTCAGTGCATGACGCTTACATCCTGCGGAATAGCAGCATCCCTTATGTGATGGGACAACTACAGAGGCACCGTGTGTGGCTACTAGGTCAGCACCTGGAACCAAATCAGTGTGAATAGTTGTCTGGGTCTGGGGATATTCCTCAGAGTTAGTGTGTGTCTAACAGTTGTCCCTCGTCATTTGCAGGTGACTCTGGTTACCCCAACCTGTCATGGCTACTGACCCCAGTGAGGAATCCCAGGACAAGGGTAGAGGAATGCTACAATGAGGCCCATGGGTGAACTAGGAGGATTATAGAGCGGACCTTCGGCCTACTGAACGCCAGGTTCCGGTGCCTCCATATGACAGGTGGTTCCCTATTCTACTCACCAACGAAGGTGTGCCAGATCACCGTGGCCTGCTGTATGCTTCACAACTTGGCTTTGCGACGACAGGTGCCTTTTCTGCTGGAGGGTGGTCCAGATGGAGGTTTTGTGGCAGCTGTGGAGCCTGTGGACAGTGAAGACGGGGAAGCAGAAGAAGAGGACATCGACAACAGGAACTCTGTGATCCTGCAATACTTCCAGTGAGACACAGGTAAGAAGACAAACCTGCCTACTACATGTACTTTAACACTACTACCTCTCTACTGTCTGTCCTTTTCACCCAGTGTATGGTCACTGAGTTGTCACTTTCTCTTACGGTTTCACAGATGTGGGTCCCACTGTGTGACATCTGCTTTGTTTCCTCATGGACTACAGCTGTGTGACATAGGTATATTGACATTACCATTGAAAGAGCATTTTGTCACTGTAATTGCTAATACACTAATTCGAAATCACAGACAGACTCCAGATTGTTTTGTGCTTTAAGGGTGTTTATTTAAGTGCTCAATATTGGAGGGGGTTGTAAAATGGTGAGGGGTGATGGTGGAGGAATGTCCATGGCAGAGTCCAAGCTACTAGTCTCACAGGTGCATTGGCCAAAGGGGCATAGGAAGTGGAGCTGGGGCAGTTTGAGGATGGACAGGGTGACAAGGTGGGACAAAAGGATGACAATCAGGATGGTCTCATTTCTTGGCGGGGGTCTTGGCATCGTTCTCTGTCTTTGTCCTGGATCTCAGGGACCATTTGCGGGGTGATTCTCCATCGGCAGGGAGTGGGGTGCTGGTGTGGTGGTCCTGTGGCGGTGCCTCCTGTCCACTAGCGCCGGCGGAGGTGGTGGGCAGTTTATCGTCCAGGCTAGTGTCAGGGGCCCCTTGTTGTGCCACAGTGTCCCTCCTGGTGTTGAGGACTTCCTTCAGCACCCCTACGATGGTGACCAGGGTGGAATTGATGGATCTGAGTTCCTCCCTGAAGCCCAAATACTGTTCCTCCTGCAGCCGCTGGGTCTCCTGAAACTTGGCCAGAACCGTTGCCATTGTCTCCTGGGAATGATTGTAGGCTCCCATGATGTTGGATAGGGCCTCGTGGAGAGTGGGTTCCCTGGGCCTGTCCTCCCCCTGTCGCACAGCAGCCCTCCCAGTTCCCCTGTTTCCCTGGGCCTCTGTCCCCTGAACCGTGTGCCTACTGCCACTGCCTCCAGGTCCCTGTTGTTGTTGGGGTGGTGGGTTAGCCTGGGTTCCCTGTAGGGGTGGACACACTGCTGATTGACGTGTCCTGGGGACAGAGGTATGGGCCCGCTGGGTGGGTGCTGTGCTGGTGTTTCCAGAGGGGGGAAGCTCTGTAGTGGCCTGTGACTGTGTGAGGGGAACCGACTGTCCCGAGGTCCCACATGTGCTGGGCTGGTCGTCTAGATCCAGTTGGACAGAGCTGCTGTCATCACTGTAGGCCTCTTCTGTTGGTGGTGTGGACATGTCTGGACCCTCCTGTCCGGTGACGTTGGGTAGGGGTCCTGCAGGGGTGTAAAAGCATGATTATTGCATCTGTGTGGGACCTTGTGTGCAATGGGTGGGTGACCGTGTACCCCAGTGCTTGCATTCCTGTGTGGGACCTTGTGTGATGATGGTTTGTGGGGTGTATGGGTATGTGCAGTGGCCATGCTTTGGTGATGGATGTCCATGCTTTGGTGTTGCATGCAGGGCTTGGTGTTGGGATGGGTGGTTTGTGATATTGGGACATTTGTGAGGAGTTGGAGTGATGGGGTTGAGGGCGAGGGTGGGGGTATGTGATAGCATGCAGGTAGGGTGGGGGATGTAATAGTTAAGATTTGACTTACCAGAGTCCATTCCTCCAGCTACTCCTGCGAGGCCCTCAGGATGCAGAAGAGACAAGATTTGCTCCTCCCATGTTGTTAGTTGTGGGGGAGGAGGTGGGGGTCCGCCGCCAGTCCTCTGAACCGCGATGTGGTGTCTTGAGACCACAGAACGCACCTTCCCCCGTAGGTCGTTCCACCTCTTCCTGATGTCATCTCTATTTCTTGGGTGTTGTCCCACTGCGTTGACCCTGCCCACTATTCTTCGTAATAGATCCATCTTCCTAGCTACGGAGGTGTGCTGCACCTGTGATCCGAATAGCTGTGGCTTTACCCGGATGATTTCCTCCACCATGACCCTGAGCTCCTCCTCAGAGAACCTGGGGTGTCTTTGCCGTGCCATGGGGTGGTGTGGGTGATGTGTGGGGTGGTGTGTGTTGTGATGTGTGGGGTGATATTTAGTGGTGTGTTGTGTGGGGTGCGTGGATGTTGTGTGAGTGATGGTGTTGAGTGCCTGTGGATGCTTGTTTGTAGATTGTGGTGTCTGTCTCTGGCCTTCTTTCTGAATATTTGGTAGTAGGGGTTTGTGGGTGATGTGGGCGGATGTTTTATATTGTATTGGGTGTGTGGGAGTGGTGTGTGTATGTGTATCAGGTGTGTGTATTTGGAATTGTCCAATGTGGTAGTGTTTTGTATATGTGTGTGTATTTTGAGCGCGGCAGTGTGTACCACCAATGGAATACCGCGGTTGAAAGACCGCCGCGTGGATTCGTGGGTCGTGACAGTTTGGGCGTATTCCTGTTGGCGTGACAGTGGAGGTTTTGTTATCGCCAGTTTATCACTGACCTTTGGTGTGGCAGACTTGTGTGGGTGTCTCAATTTTTGTGGATTCCGAGCAGTGGGTCATAATGACCGTGGCGGAATTCTGCTGCTGCCGCGGTGTGTTGGCGGTCTTCTGCACGGCGGTAAGCGGCTTTTACTGCCAATATTGTAATGACCCCCAAAGTCTCTCAATTTTCAGCTGGGTACCGGATTAGGTCTCAGGTGGCATCGCTGAGACCGCGGGGGTGTCTCTTCATCCTGTGCCACCGTCTGTGATCGTCCCTGTGAACCTGACAAGTTCAAGTTGATAACCAGCCCATCACCTTCCTCAACCTGACGCTCTTGTCCATCCCCCACTAACTCGCACTGAGGATCATCCGTTCCTGGTTCTTCATCTGACGGTTACACAAACGTGGCTTTGCCGAACCACGATATGTTCCGTGACACTCGTGCGGGCCTTTTTCTGCACTGTCATCATAGTGCCAGTCACCCCGGTAATGGTCCACACTCCGGGTTCGTAGGTCATGTGGATCTTCCACCCAGGTTTCTGGTCTTTCAAGATCACACGGTCACCTATCTGGAGAAGGTGTGAGGCTGCTCGCCTTGCCCAACTACCTCTCTTGTTAATCTTCTCCCTCCAGACCTGGGCTTGTTTGGGACAGTATGGGGGGGGTTTCCACCTCGAAAGAGTGGGGAGAGTATCACGTTGTCCTCCCTTCAGCATCAAGAACCATGGTGCTTGTCCAGCCGTGCAGTGCAGAGTGCCTTGGTACTCCAGGAGGAACCAATGCAGGTTGATCTCTGTGTCTCCCGCCTCTAGCATGGCAATGCGGAGGATTTTGTTAAGTGTACGTATTAACCTCCCCATTGGCTTGTGGCTTTGGGGTGTGATTTGCCGGTGGCGGATGCCCAAGTTCTTTTTCATTTCTTGGAACTTGGCCTCTAGGAACAGGGTAGCATTGTCCGTTTTGACCTCCTCTGGGACACCAAACATGGCAAACATCTTCTCCAACACTGGCACCACTTTACTGAGGTGATGGACTCGTCAACCTCCACAATGGGGTACTTGAAGTGGCTATCTACAAGTACTACGGTGACCCGGCCATCAGGGAGGCTCCCAAAGTCAAGGCTCACTTTGGACCACGGCAACGGTGCATGACTCTTTGGTGATGACTGGCACAGGCACATCCCAAGCATTCGTCAGTTGGCAGCCAGGGACGCTGCTTCAGCAGCTCATCGACTGCACCTTCTAGCACCAGAACCCATACCTTCTCCCTCATACGGGCCTTAATTTTTGCCGTGCTATCATGCTAACATGGTCACTCTGTGTTGCAGGCTTTTCGGGTTGACCAATCAATGCCCACATAGCAGGATGCCATCTTCGGCTGTGCTCAGTTTGCTGTGAACCCTCCAAATCTTTGCCAGCTGATCTCTCTCCACACTTGCCCAGTGGTCTGGGTTCTTCAGAAAATCTTGCCACGATCCAGCTTCTAGGGCTTGCTTCACCCATGCCAGTACAGCGTCCTCACAGACGGCCTCAGCGATCTCCTTCAGGTTAATGGACTTGGGGCAGCTGCCAGTGACCAGCATTTGCACATGTGCTTCCGTTGCCTCATCTTCCTGTCCTTGGTGTTCATCAGTGGGCTCCGGCGGGTGCCGAGAAAGAAAGTTGGCTGGATTCCTTGCCCCTGATCGATATATGACTTCTGCCTGGTAGTTTTGCAGTTGCACTGCCAATAGTTCTATCCTCGGAGGGATGGTGTGGAGCACCTCCCTTGAACAGCGGCATGAGTGGCTAGGGTCGGTGATGACCCTGAATGGCCTCCCACAGAGGTACAGATGGAAGTGTCCACAGGCCCACTTAATCGCTAGTGCTTCTCTTTTAAACTGTGAGTAACTCTGTTCCATCAGGGTTAGGGCCTTGCTGGCATATGCAAGGGGGGGCCATCGGCCCAGGTGAGTCTCTTGGGTCAACACTGCACCTAGCCCCACCGGGATGGCATCTACAATCAGCTCCGTCATTTTGTCAGATCAAAGTATGCCATGGTGGTGTCGCAGAAAAGTGCTGTCTGTAGTGCTTGGAACACCTCCTCTTCCCGGTCTCCCCATGTCCAGTTTCAGTCTTCATGAGGGCTCGTAGGGGTTCCGAGAGGGTTGCCAGGTTAGGTAAGAATCTGCCACAGTAAGTAGCCATCCCTAGGAAGCTCCTCACTTCTGTCACGTTTCTTGGATCTAGAGCTTGTTTAATGGCAAGTGATTTTATCGGATCAACCTTGTTGCCTTTCTGGTTGAACATATATCCAAAATTTGATTGACTTTTGTAAGAAAGAACATTTCTCTTTGTTTAGGGTGAGTCTGTGTTCTGACAGCCGCCTGAGGGTAGCTCTGAGATGACAGTAGTGCTCCACAGCAGTGGTGGAATGGAGCAGGATGTCATCACTGACATTCATGACACCCTGTAATCCGGACAGGGTCTTGCGGATGGCGTCTTGGAATGTTTCTGCCGCTGCCGAGACCCCAGCGCTGAGGCGTTTATACCTCCTGAGCCCAAAGTGCATTGAAAACGTCATTATGTACCTGCTCTGCTTGGTAAGTTTGAGTTGGTGATACCCTGTATTTAAGTCCAACTTTGAGAACCAACTCGACCCATTTAGATCAGCAATGCTGTCATCTGTGGTTGCCGTTATGTGCCTCTGTCTCTTAATTGCCACATTTGGGATACGCATGTCTGTGCACAGGTGGATCTTCCCAGGTTGTTTTGGCTTTTAATGGATGACAAGGGGCAACATCCAAGAAGTGGGTCCAGCCACCTTCTCTATCACCCCTTGCTCTTCCAGCTTGTTGAGCTCCTGCTCTACATGGGGGTGGAGGTGAAATGGGATGCGTTTATGCTGCAGGGTTACCAGCTTCACCACCTGGTCAATATGTAAGTGTATGGGTGGGGCCTTCGGGCACCCCAGACCAGTAAAATAGGTCCCTGAACTGATCTAGCAGTTCATAAGTCTGCAATGTCTTTACACTCATCGCAAATGACACCAACCCCAAATCTTCTGCAGAGTGACTGACTAGGAGAGAGTCAGCTTCTCTATCCACCACATGGAAGGTGGTTTAAATTTCTTTGTCTCCAGACTTGATGTAGACTGTCATTTTTTCTTTTATCGGAACAGAGCTATGGCTCCCCTATATGAATATCTTCGTGGTGGCTGCTGTTAGGGCTGGTTGAGGTCATAGGTGACAATATTGTTGTGGACCCATCACATTCACAGAGGCCCCTGTGTCTATTAATGCCTTCACCATTGAGCCTTCTACATCAGGATGGTTGTGGCCTCCTGTGTTATTTGAGGTAATTGGTGAGTGAAAAATATAAATGCTTCTTCCCCCTCTTCATCGTTCGGGGATGAGTCATCAAGTCTCCGGTGGGTGGTCAGGTAATAGGCTGCGGGTGATTGTGAGTCCTCTATCGACAGTTGTTTGATCGCCCTTGTGGGATCACACCTGCCCCTCATTCCCATTCCTCTCGAGCCACCCCTGCAGATGGATGCAAAGTGGTTCAGCTTACCACAATTGAAACATTACTTCCCTTGGTCTGGGCAGTTCTTTGGAGGACGTTCCTCTCTTCTGTAGTATTCGCATCTCCCTCCTCATGTTTGTGGTGCATTCACTGGAGTCTTCCTTCGTGATCGTTCCGTCTGTACCATGCCTGCCCTTTACCCCTTCACCACCGGGCCTTATCAGGCATTTGTGTGATTGCCAAGTCCATTTCCACTGCTCTGCGGCCGACAGGTTATGCGATTGTGCTATGATTAAAATGTCCTTTAAACAGATATTGGGCTATCTCAGGATGAGACCCCTCAGGGTTTTGCTTCGGCAGCCTTGAATTATCTGCACCCGTATCTCTTTTGGTGGGTCATCTTAAATGCATGTGCTTGAAAGTTCCCTTGGCTGGGCATAGAATTGATAGATGGACTCTCCGTCCCTCTGACATGCTTGTCGAAGTTTAAATCTCTCAAAGTCTGGGTTGAGTTGAGGGTCGAAGTGGGCATTGAGCGCCCTCAGCGCCGCATCGTAGTCATGTAGTATAAGTGACCTTTTGACTGCTCTGTCATGTTCACGTGTCACTACGAAGTAATTCTCCAGTCTCCCAACCCATATTTTCCACCATAGGGAAGCGGTTGCCAGGTCAGCCAGCACACTGAAGAGCGGAAGTACTCTTGGCTATGGCATGTTGCTGTGGTGCCTGCATCGGGTTTGCCGCACTTGCTTGGCCATCTGCCATGATGCCTTCCATGGTCGTCCTCCATAGGCAGAGAGTCTGTGGGTCCACGTGCGTGTTATTGGGTGATGAGCCATGTGTGCCCCTTTGTCGTAGGTGCGCTCACAGAGTCTGACCTGCTGGGTGCTGTGCAGTGTCTGACTTGGGCTTGTGGGAGAGAATGCCTTTAGTTGTTTGTCCTACCAAGTATTTTTTTTTCTTTTAGGTTCACTGTTGCAGTTTAGGTCAAAAGAGCAGCACTCACACATGTCTGTGGTTACTGGTATAAGTGTCTTTGCTTTACTTAATATTTCTTCCTTTCATGCACATTTTTCCACTTCGTCTTGACGGTGCAAAGGGTGGTGGCAATGCGAGTAGCGCTCGCCTCCTCCTCACTGCTGACAGGTGTGGTTGCCCAGACAGCACTGGATCAGTAAGTGGTGCCTGGGGAGTCATTGCGTGGCTCCTCGGGTCTCCGAAGCGGTCTTGTGGGCGGGACCATAGTTGATGGGTGAGGACATCCGTGGGGAGGCCCTGATTGTGACCCTGGGTGGGCTGGGGAACGCCGGCGGCAATCAGCACTCTGTGGATGGGGTCATCCCCGATCGCATCGGCAGCACCAGGTGCCCGAGGTGAGGTGTCAGGCCACAGAGGGGGCTGGCTTGAAAGCAGGTTAACACAGGTAGGCTTCACCAATGCTTCTGTCCATGGCTGTGCACACACAGGCGAAATCCCTCGTCACCAGTGCGGCAGTCTATGGCATTCACAGCATCCAGGGTCCCAAGCGCTGGAATAACCACACGCACACATGCCACGAGGGTCTCTTCCCCCATTTATTTATAACTCTCACCCTCGTGACTACAGGACATGCTCCCCACATATCCGGGTCGCCCCAGTCAGTCTTGCATGCCACCAGACCATCACAGAGTCACTACATCATTTACAAGAATCTGACGCATTAGCTCTGATGTGTCAGATTTCTTGCGTTGCCCTATGTCCCTTAACAACATAATGGATACACTGTATTTACAGTACAGAGATCCATGACGCATGTTTTCACAGATTTGTCAGAAATTCTGAAGCATCTGTGGCACTAAACTCATGCTTTGCAAAGCCCTGAGTCAGTTTTACTCCTGTTCTGAGCAGGCGGTAAAATTCTGACACAGTGAAGTCGCAGAATGACGCAGTGGAATGTAAATTTCACTGTGTCAGTTGTGTGGCTTTTCACGTGAGAATGCTTATCTTGCATAAATTATACCTGGCACAGGTATACTGTGAAGCAAGGCTTTACAAACTGACGCATTGGGCCCAATTCGTCAGTTTGTAAATATGGAACAGTGTAGAGCACTGTTTGCGCCACCATTGCGTAAAAAACAAATGACGCAGTAGTGGCACAAAGGCCTTATAAATGAGGCCTTTAATGGTTCCAGTACAACAGGCCTGCAAACATGTGCTGTTATTGTCATGTTAAATATCCCATTCCTTCTGACAAGCAATGTATGTCATTCAACAAAACACCATGTATGGCGGAGGTGACGTTACGCATATGTGGACTACCTGGTGACATCACAGTTGTGCTCCCTCGTCTCACTTTTACTTCTCAATGGCTTTCTACTAAGTGCTGAGGATGTGAAAAATAACAGGATTAATATGTCAATGTATACTTTCTGTGTCTATCACACCTTCATGACTCCTCATTCTGCTCATTCAAGGTTGTTGCAGAGGATGTCACCGGTCCGATCTTTTCATCTGCAAATCATTGATTTCAGTTGTGTTAGTCTAATCAGTTAAATGGAAGGAAAACAACAGCAGAACAATCATAATGCATTAGGATATCACATGAAAGTCACCAGGGATGTTTTAAGGCATGGGCTAAATGGCCACTTGCCCAGAGCCCCTGCCTTCCAAGTGCCCACTGAGAAAGTGAATTGTCTCTCTTTTACCTCTCTCTGGCCCATATCTCTATCTAAATCTGCCTATCTCTACCTCTTACTCTGCCTCTCAACCCTGTGTCATCCTAATGATTTTTGTGGTCCTGGGTGAGACATATTTCAGCATTTTTTCAGTGACCCTGTTCAAATGTAATGTATAATTTTGTATTGTTGGCATCATGCAGTCTTGAGTTAGCAGGAAATGGATAATCACATTAAAAATTGTCCCATACAGGGCCCCTAGATATGTCTTGCACAGGGCCCCCAAACTAATAAGACTACACTGGAAAGTCCAGAACTACAAATTGAATCTGCGATGACCAGGAGGGAGGCGATCAGTCTATTGCTGAGACCAGGGGTAGTAAGGGCAGTGAAAGGGGTACCAAAGGAAAACCAGGGGTAGCAGTTGGTTATTCACATATCTTACATCCATGTGACAGGTGCTGATATTGTCCCATTAAAAGTATAGCATCCATGTTGAGAAGTATTTTTACCATCCCATTTCTGTCCCATTAAATGTTTTGCACCCGTTAAGAATTTCAGCTACTCTGTAATAAAAGAATAGAGGCCCAGCTAAGGAGTGTGGTATCTGTACAATTACAAATACATTACCCATGCTGAGAAGCATTTCTCTTAAAAGCATGAACACCCTGCTTAGATGTGCTGGTAATGTCTTCTTATTAGTGTAGAAACAGCATTGAGAAGTACTGCTGCTGCTTTCTTAAAAGAGGAATGGGCGTACTGATTGGTCCTGTTACTGTTCTATTCGAAGAACAGGGGTCCTCTTAAGAAGTGCACCTTTGTGTCCCTTTAAAAATACTGGAGTAATGCGAAGAAGTGCTGCCTCTGTTCAATTAAAATTAGATTTTATTGGCTGTAAGAAGTAGAGAAGCCAACTTAGAATCCCTGATATTGGAAAAAGGAATAAAGATGCTCCAATGAAAATGTTTGTTCTTTACCATAACAAGAATAGCAAGCATGCTGAGAATTGAGGATGCAGTCATGTTAAACTTATAACTACACCATTAAAGATAAGGGAGCCCTGATGAGGAATTGAGCTAATGCACCATTACGTGTACAACAACTCTACTTTTGAAGTCTGTGAGTAGCTCATTAAAAGTATGCACGTCATGCTTAGTTGTGCTGCTACAGTCCCAATTAAAAGTACAGTAGCACAACAGAGAAATGTTTTCATTTTCCCATTAAAAGATCAATTGGCCTGATTAGAAGTTCCTTGTAATTGTGAGGGCGTGGCTCGTCTAGACCATGAAAGCAGCAGTGTCAGTTAACAAACAATACCAGCATATCTTGTTTCACCAGTGTGCTACACACAACAGCACTTACACATGCATCGTAAATTGTTGCTTTCATCATTTTTTTCACCTCAGTACTTTGCTGCACGTGTATTAGGCCCAGCTTAAATGTAAATTACTCAGCGTAATTAGTATATTTTCAGGAATTTCGTGTTATTAACACCAGCACAAATTAAGCTCTTGTCCTCTCAGTGAAAATGTATAATCACTTGTGGTTTCAAAAGTTGTAAGTTATTCAAACCAGACATTTTTTTCCGACCTGGTGTTAGTCAAGACCTTTTGAATTTTCTAAAATGATATGTCTATTACTCTTATCTACAGATATTTTCAGCCAGTCCTCTTTATTCATTGGTCTATTATTGCGTCATTCTCATTTTTCGGCCGTCCACTACAGCATCCAACATAGACAATAGGCCAGCCCACTTCAGACATTGTCTAACTTCATTATGAGTAATGTCATTCTGCCCTTTGATAAGGAGCACATCCACGCACAATGTAGTTCGAGTTTCAGGGACTACTATAGAAGAGTTTCTTTTAAGAGCAAAAAATATATTTGCTTTTAGCCAATGTTTTTATTTTATATTTACGAGGGACCGGCACCTTGCCCAACTATAAAGCTATATAAAAACCCACGACACAGGAAAGCAAGCATTGGTAAAGTCAAAAGATTGGAAGCCAATGCCAGACATATATGGCTTTGCCAATGCTTGTTTAATCAGGTTACCTTAAGTACCCTAGACAACAACTTGGTACTGATAACCCAAAAGTATATGTCCTGTTCTGCTCTGGAGTGATTTGTATGGCTCCTGTCAGAGGACTGGTGATCGGTCAGACTTCCAGCCTTTTGAGGGGAGACACAGAGCTCATGTCAGTGCAAATGTCAATACTAAGTTGTGGATATGCTGTCCTTATGCTTCCTTGATCAAAAACAGTCATGGTACTCCAATGCCCAAATTTACATTGCTGTTTTTGAGTAACCTACTTGTTTGAAACCACTGAACCCATTCATAACTTACATTGTTGGCGAGGGGTTGCAAACCACATTTGCACAAAAGGAATATTTTATTAATTTGTCAAACTTCCAATAAAATTGCTTTAAACTCATTTGTGGATTTGAATTTCCTATAGCGACCCTGCAGAGAAATATGGATGCTGTCCCATGAAGGAACAGCCATTGACTGAAAAGCCAGAGCCATGCCTCTCAACTTTTTATGTCACTAAAGAGGGGGATAAAATGAGGTGTGTGGAAGGTGATCCCATTTAATTCAATGGCAAATAAAAATGTTATTAAGGGTGAGTACAGTTCTTAGGGTAATTGGATCTAGTGAACACATTTTGCTTGTTTGGAGGGCGAACACAAGTGTAAGGAGTGTGACAGCCCCCAAATGAGGGTGAGTTGATAAGTATGGAAGAGCCCCCCTTAAAAGCAGCCCAACTCAGAAGTACTGTTCTTTTCCCAATAATAGTAGTGCATCAGCCTTAACAAATACTTAAACAGCCCTATAAAAAAGAAGGTAGCCATGCTGAGAAACGTTAGGAGGCAATATGTAGTTCCCAATAAATATACAGCAGTCCTGCACTAGGTAATGATTTTCACCTATCTTTTCAGAAAATAATACATTTCAAGTTATGAATTTTAGCAGTACAACCTGAAAATTTTTTCATGAAATATCTCTACCTAAAACTAGAAAGACCAACTGAAAACGGTGGCACCATGGTACCCCAAAGCCTTAGGGCAAGTAAAAGAAACATGTAAAAATGTACGAAAAAAAATACCAAGTACATTTTTCACTGCTGCGTTCTGCCAAAAAAGTAATTTAAAGATAAATTCGTAATTATTTGCCAAATCCTAAAAAATGCATGACCAGATGTGGCAAGCAACTAACACCAACAACTAATTCTTCATTGCGCGTGATCTGAACGTCTTTAGATTCAAGCTCTAAACACACCTACCTGCTTGACTAGTGAATATTAAGAATGTGTGAACTCCGTGCTTAATTTGTAAAAGGAAGAATGCAAGTGCCCGAAGTTCTGTTCAGAAGCCCTTGGTCGGTGTAGATGTCGGCTTACCCAATAACAAGGCTGGTAATTTTAAATCCACCACATGCCTCTTTAATCCGCTACTAGACAGTCCCTGCTTCTTTACCTCACTCTTGCAAGTTTCCAATTTCTCCCTCTGTGACGAATTTGCAATATTTCTCTTCGTCCGTCTTTCTGATCTCTGTGTTTTTTTTCCTTTCTTGCTCTCGGGAAAATGACGCGGAAAAAATAAGTGCCCGCCCCCAAAACTAAGTGCCGGTAGCCCCACCGGCAATTACAAGTTCAAATTAAGCACTGTGTGATCTACTCCGCAGACATTCTAAGTCGAGTGCAGATTGTGATCCCCTCAAGTTGACTTTAAGTTCCACTGTTGACTACAGACAATACAGTAATGTGGCAGAAGGCCGGATCTTTCCAGTTTCCTATTTTTTTTTTTTTTGTAAGAACAGTGCACCTAAAATATGAAATAGAACACCACTAAAAATGTTCAGTACTTAACAACATCAAAACATATCCAAACAAGTAAAAGTGAAGTCCAAAAATAAATGAGAGGATAGTTAACCTACAGTTGTACAATTACTGCAGGCAAAGGAATATACCACTTGACAGAAGGATATTTATTGTATTGGAAGTAATAATGAACAAGATTTTCTTATGAAACTTTGAAAAATTGTAAACTTCAATAAATCCATTAAGATGAGGCCAATTTAGCCCATCATTTCGACGGAACAAATCCATTACCTAACACAGGGTTTATTGAGATTAACAGTGTATGTCTAAGGTGCTAGCAAACTGACTTAACAAATAGCAATACTACTAAGGAACACACATTCATTACAATTGCATAGCAAAGTATTAAATGCACCTATTGTAAACAAAGTAATAATAACTTGTTTTTATATAGTACACCACTATCGTACCTAAATTCTGTACATAATAGTTGGTACGAATAACCAGTTTTTTGGTCTCCAGTTTATAGGCCTCAGAAGGATAAAAGACAGAGTGGTGTCTGCCAAGATGTAAACTTGTGGCCTGCAGGAGTCCGCATATTTCAGTGAAAATCATGCTACTCACTGAGCCCGTCTGCCACCCATATGTCCCGCACTCAGGAGACATCTCTAAATTCCTCAACAGCCCCCTGAAAGAGTGGGGATTTGGTTGATAGATGTTCTGTTATTCATTGTTTTGTATATTAAGATCTTTTAAGCCCTTGCCTTCTATTGACATGTATAAATATCATGAAAGATTTCCAAAGGATCTCCTTATGACATATGTATATGTTTAGAGCAGCCAAGGGACCTCCTTCGCCCCGCCAGCCATTTTTTTTTTACTCTCGAGGGTGACAAACACCTCCTTGGTCTTGGGGTGGAGGGATACAGTTTGCCAGGACCTAATCGTTCTAGAGCATTGATAAACTCTCCAATAAAGCAACCCCATTCTATCTTCTGAGTCGCCACGTTAATATGCATGTGGCATCACTAGTGACCTCACTACTGGGAGGGATTCCTTAGCCTCTGCCAGGGGCATCCAATGTTGCAGCTGGTAGGCAAGTCTGTGGGAGGGGCAAAGGGCAGCTATTACTGCCCAGAGCTCTTCTTTATCTATGCCACCAACTCGAGCCAAGTTTGTTTATGTTGGTGGAATGTAGGAAGTGGGTGATTGAGCAGGAGCAGCAGCCAGGCCCTCCCACCACCCCTGCCATCCCATCAATAGAAGAAATTAATCAGGAGTTGGGTACTAGAGGAAGAGGGATTATAATTGTTCCTAGTCCCACCCTTTCTGGTATCCACTTTGTGATTCACTTTAAGAGAGCGCCTTCATTCCCAGTGCTTCTATAATCAAGAAACACATTCAGAAGGAAAGAGTTGTGTGTCTGTGACCCAGCAAGGAGCCAGAAGCTAGTAGGAATTTCCCTAGCATGAATAAAAATCCAAACCATGACAGACATCTAGTTTTGTACCCTAAAAAGGAGCCAGTGGAGGTTGCATTTTTTTATCCTACGAAAAAATCAAGTCCAGATGTTCATTCTTCACAAAGGAATTGGATTAATTCTTCAGAGAGCTTTATATGTTTGCGTGAAAAATGTTTTCATAACAGGATTTTGTGGGTGAAGGGAAAGCATGTAGTGCCTCCTTTTAACTACAGTTCTACCTTAATTTTTGAAGGTTAAAATGCTGTAAATAGAGTGAGTATTCCAACCTTCTAGATAATTTGGCATTGACTCAAATGCATCTGCTGGGGATGTTCCATTGACTATGAGAACATTCTTTCAGGAGGCCCTGCCACCTGGCAACTAAACACGCTGCCAGTGTGGCAGGTGTGGCCTCTTATCATGCGGAGACCATCTGCAGGCATCTTTTTTCGCCTGCTGGTGTACAGGGAACAACGTTTTGCCATGCTTCAATGCTCCCAGGCAACATTTCATTGACACTGGACGTGAGGGGGTGGAAGCACAGACTTTTCTGTATTTCTTTGCATTTGCCATTGCACTGTGTTGCATTATGGTTAGTGAGTTCCTGGGACATGACGGTTTACCTGGTCCAAGCAGATTGAATACAGTGTAGCTTACTCGCTGCAAGCAGGGACAGCTTTAGGGCAGTGCGACCGTACGCTGACCTGGAGATGGGGCACTGACCTCATTAGGGGGGGAGGTATGTGGGGGTGTTGCTGTGTTTAATAACTTAGGGGGTTATTACAACTTTGGAGGAGGTGTTAATCCATCCCAAAAGTGACGGTAAAGTGACGGATATACCACCAGCTGTATTACGAGTCCATTATATCCTATGGAACTCGTAATACGGCTGGTGGTATATCCGTCACTTTACAGTCACTTTTGGGACGGATTAACACCTCCTCCAAAGTTGTAATAACCCCCTTATTCTTTAAAAGCATCTCCTTCAGAGTTCCATGTGTATCCAGCTTTCAGGCAGCAATAAAAATGTCAAGATAACTCGTGTGATTACTGTTCCTGCTGGAGAGAGAGAGATTAGAGTTTTGTCTAGAGGCATTGTTTACTCGCCATAAAGTAGTACAGATGGTTACTACACCTACTGCAAAGAATAGATCTGTATTTTATGTGGATAGCTGAGTGTATTGGTAAAGCCAGCCATTACCAACGCTTTAAAACAAATGAAATGTTTGTCAGAGAGGGGTTATGGAGAGATGAGGAGCACTTTTGCCAGGTGGTAGTGAGGGGATCTGAGGAAAAGGTAATTGGGGGGGAGGTAACAGGGGTCAAGAAAAAGTTGCACACTGAACGTCACAAGCGCTGAAGCTGGCCCTGGCTGCAAGACATCTCAGTGTGTTAAACACTCACAGCAGTGACCCGCAGGTCATGCGCTCGAATCTTGGCAAGGGCGCTTCAGCTTTCCATTCGTCTGAGGTGCTCATATTGAGGATCATTAAACTGTATAATACCATCACCACTTCCATGTAGCTAAAGCGTGACGTGAACTGCTTGACACAATACATTGCAAAATAAGTAGTTAGCATCATCAGCTCTCGAGGTACAAGTGCGCCCATAGGTCTTAAGTGCTACATAAATATGATGATGATTGGTTTAAAAGGAAAATGGAAGGACAGATGTCTGCCTCTACCCTACAGCCAACAGGCTGGCTAACATTTTCTCTGTTTTCCCTTGAAACCGACTGGCATCTGATTAACATTAGAAAACAAATTACCAATATTTGTGTCTAGCATACCCCAAGGCTGGTGCAAGCAGTCAACTTTTATGAAGTGCGAAATATCTCCTATGCATTTTTAAGTAAAAATCAATGCACTGATGGCACTTAAAAAGAACTGTGCTTGCAAAAAGTGATAAGTGTTCTAAAGAAATTTACAAGGCACACATTTCCTCGTTGGGAGTCACAGAAGTTAATATTTCACAATTAATGTAATTATTTCCACATAGGAAAGTAGGTTAGGCCCTGGGTGCAACTACATGGCTATTATATAAGGGGTGCAATTTTGCAGCAATACAGGATTCTCTGATTGGAGATATTTGCCAAACTGGCAACTGCACAAATGCAATTTGGCTATACAAAAATTGCTTATCACGGCTATCTGATCAGATATTTTTCAGTGCTACACCTGGTGAGAATCTTTTTTTGCAAATATGCAAAACATTTGATTTGCTCATCCTGAAACTTGACACTGACTCCTTGTTATTTGTATGGCCTCCCCTCTCCATCCATGCAATAAGCACGTATGGAAATGTAGGCCCTGTTATGAACAAAAGTGTATGGCAACAGGTATCTTAACAAATGGAATGCACCTCCTTTTCAATTAGTGGTTAAAATCAACCTGGTTAAAATGTGAATATGCTCTAAATTCCTTATTTGTTTCCCACCTGCTACAAAGCATAAAGTACTTGTTAGAAACATACAACATCTTTTTTAACTCGATCTCAAAGTTCCCTGGTTAAGTTGGAAAAAACTCACCAGATATTCGGAAAAAGATGACAATACCTCATTACATTGAGCAAGCCTTGCATACGAGTCTATTTTAATTTAGTTAATGAGTCCCTCTCTGATTTAAAAGGTCTACTAATTCTGGGGGAGCTCGCCTCCACCCATATGAGTCCATGTTCTTTTGTGCTCACAAATATATTGGGCTCCGTCATTTCTTGTCTCTCGTCCCCTTGCCACAGGAAGTGGTGTCTTGTATTCAGCTGACCAGTTGGAGTATCCCCAGGGTCCTAGTGACCGTCTGGGCTGAAGAAGCAGAGCATCAGTATGAAAGATGGATGGAATTGCCAGAATAATTTCTGTATTTTAAGGCAATTACATTGAAACATACAAAATTATGTTTTTGTAATCTGGAAATCTGAAACAACTACTGTATTGTGTAATGACACTAGAATAGTTAGATTTTCATATGTCTATCAATTAATTATTTCAAGAAAATAAAATTCATCAGCACCTACCATGCTTCTGTTACTTCGGAAGCCTTACACCAGGAATCATTACATCACAGGTACATTTCCTGCCTTTATTTCAGGAGTCCTTTTCTTCGCAGTTGGGTATTTATTCAGTTATTAAAACGTTTATAATCCATTTTATATGTTATTTATCTATACATAGAGATATCTATATTTACATGTATGTGCATGTTTAAAAACTATAATATAATGTTAAGTATTTCATATTAAGTAAATAAAAATGATTTTGTAATTTATATGCAATTAATTTAAAACATACAGTTTAATATATGTACTAAGATTATATCAGCAAATAAGTAATGTGCTACATTTATAAAATTTCAATTATTAATCTACTAAATTAATTTTATATATTTTTTAATTATTTCTATTTCTAAGTGATATTTTGTGTGTTTATAGGTGGGTATATATAGATTTAGGTGGTCATTCTGACCCTGGCGGTCTTTGACCGCCAGGGCGGAGGACCGCGGGAGCACCGCCGACAGGCCGGCGGTGCTCCAATGGGGATTCCGACCGCGGCGGTAAAGCCGCGGTCGGACCGGCACCACTGGCGGGCTCCCGCCAGTGTACCGCGGCCCCATTGAATCCTCCGCGGCGGCGCAGCTTGCTGCACCGCCGCGGGGATTCCGACCCCCCCTACCGCCATCCAGATCCCGGCGGTCGGACCGCCGAGATCCGGATGGCGGTAGGGGGGGGTCGCGGGGCCCCTGGGGGCCCCTGCAGTGCCCATGCCACTGGCATGGGCATTGCAGGGGCCCCCGTAAGAGGGCCCCTAAATGTATTTCACTGTCTGCTGCGCAGACAGTGAAATACGCGACGGGTGCAACTGCACCCGTCGCACAGCTTCCACTCCGCCGGCTCGATTCCGAGCCGGCTTCATCGTGGAAGCCTCTTTCCCGCTGGGCTGGCTGGCGGTCTGAAGGCGACCGCCCGCCAGCCCAGCGGGAAAGTCAGAATTACCGCCGCGGTCTTTCGACCGCGGAACGGTAACCTGACGGCGGGACTTTGGCGGTCGGCCTCCGCCGCCCGCCAAGGTCAGAATGAGGGCCTTAGTGTTTAAAGGTATTTTAGGGATCAGAGGTGGGTTGCATTTTGGGATGCAAGGTTTTTTTTTAGGATTCGGGGGTAGTGTCTTGGAATAATGTGTTTTTAGGCTTCGGAGGTGTTGTAACTTGGGGATATTGGGTCATTAAAGATCAGGGGTGGTACTAGGTTGGATGTATTGTTTTTAGAGTTAGAGCTAGTGACTTGGCATGTAAGGGATGTTTCAGGGTTCAGTTTTTAAGTTTCAGAGATGGGTGGAGGTTTAGGGCATAATGGGCTTTAGGGTTCAGTGGCGGGTTGTGTTTTATAGGATTAAAAAGTAGTTTAGGGTTTTAAATATATATATATATATATGTATATGTTTATGCATTTATCTATACTATATAATAATAATACCTATGTGATATGTATTCTGACCAGGCAGCAGTTTCTGACCAGGCTTGAATTGGGACTCAGTGTCCCAGCGTAACCAGCCTAATTGATTATATATTAGTAGATGTTAAACTCTGGCCTTTCATTGTGGATATGGAAGTAGCAATTAAGCATGATAGTGACCATAATGCTTTGGTTTTGCATCCAATTTTTCCAAGTTGCAAATTTACAGCCTCACGGCAGGACCAATTAGATGGGAGGCTCCAGTTGATAACCAATAGGTGCCGGATTAAGTGGAAAACTATTGCACACACACGAGTCACTAATATTTCATCATCAGTTTGTAGGGAATTGTCTGGAAGATATTTGCAATGTAGACTCCCTGCTCAGCACTTTAGACTCATTGAAAGGGATCGGCGAGGTCCATTCTGAATTATTTACTGACCTCTTAAATCTTTTTTTTTTTTTTACATAGAACCCAATAAAATGGGGGCTAAATTCAAAACTCCTTCATGGTTTAATAAAGGTTGTAGGGAACCAAAACATGCATTAATAACATTGATTAAGTTACAGGATAGATATCGGATCATAGTAAAGAGAGAGGCTTAAAAAACAATTGTCAGCACTGCCAAAAGGGAGTGGGGCCAGGACAGATTGGAAGCTTTGGTCACGGCCTCAAAAAGCAATGATCATGCCTCCTTCTGGAATATTGTGGCCACAGGGAACCCCGAGGGTTGTGTTATTATCTGCAATAATAGCTCAGCTGATAGCTGGATTTCATACTTTGCAAGTATGCAAAATGAGCTGGACAGTTCCTCTGGCCTCAATTCAGAGTTCAGCAGGCAGGTTAAATCAGGCTCACGGGTGGAGGGCTGTAATGATGGCCATCCAGCCATTACGATCCAGGAAGTATGTATGGCCATTAAAACAATTGTTTCTCACAAAGCACCCGGCCTTGATAAAATTCCTGGGCATCTTTATTTGGCTGAAATCGATGTTTGGGGTCCCTATTTTATGCTTCTCTTTATTACCATCATGGAAGGGATGCCAATCGCACAGTCTTGGAAGTCGGCTGAGTTGATCGCCCCATCTATAAAAAAGGCTCCCCCATGCTCTGGTTAACTACAGGCCAATAAGCCTGATTGATACCGCACAAAAGAACTTTTGCAGAGTTATTTTTGGAAGAATACATGATTGGCTTGAAGCAAATTAGATCATAGGCACACTGCAAGCTGGATTTCACCAAGGTACGTTCACCATGGAAAAAGTATTCAGGCGACAACTTCTTTATTGGAAGACTGTAGTCCTGGAGGGGGCAGATTGTACCTGGTGTTTGTTGATCTGAGGTCCCCTTTTGATAGAGATCACATGAAAATCCTATGGCAAGTACTAACTAACATGGGGGTGTCACATTACCTTATGGTAATCCTAGAAAGACTCCATGAGGAGAAATTTGAACAGGTTTGCTGTGGTAGGTTGGGGGAAGTAACTGAGGCCTGTCCAGTCAATTAAGGTATGAAGCAAGGCTGTGTGCTTGCACCAACACTTGCCTTATTTGTTAGTAACCTTGTTACCCACCTGAATTTATGTGACAATGATGCTCCCTGACTAAACAATGAGAAAGAAATGCAGTGTGCCGCAATCTACCATGGATACGCAATGTCAGAGAGACTTTGAGAAGTATGGGAAAAGATAGGCTCTGGGATAACCCCGGGGAGTCTTGCCATCAGATATCTAAAGCTGAAATCAAGTCGAGTCATAAGGACTTTAAGTTAGGCTCCCTTTTATCTAGCTCTGCACTTGGAGGGCTGTTGGATAGATTCTTTCAGTGTAAGGACTCCTGTAAGTTAGAAGAGTTCCTGGATGTTACTGAACCCGGTTTGGCTAGGAAACTCTGTGTGCAGTCCAGATATGGGACACTCCCTTTACATTCTTTTACTCAAAAGTGGGCTAGTGTTGGTCTAAAAGAGGAGCAAGTCTGTCCAACCTGTCACCTGCCCGGAGAACCGGAGGTTCATTTACTTTTCACTTGCCCAGACAATAAAGCTGCTAGGGCCAAATGACTGATCTCCATGTGTAGGAATATTGGGATTAGACAGCATAGGGAGGTGCATAGAATTCTTAAAACAGAAACCAGTGGAACTTCTGATTTTGCCATAGCAATGTATTTATTTGAAATATGATGTTAGAGGTGCAAATTTGCACAGTCAGATGGGGATGGTTGTAGTCTATTCCCCACATCACCATTGTGAGTGCGTTCCTGAGCAGGCAAGAGTATTCTAAGTATTGAAGCTCTGTGAATATAAGGCTGGCCTATGGGCCTTATCTGCCCCACACGTTAACTCTGAAATGCTTCTAACCCCTGAGTTCTGACTTTGTAATTTTTATGTTGTGTAATTGTTGGAAGGGTCAGACTGGGTATCACTAAAATGGACACTGTTTTTAACTACGATATTTAATCACATTGTTTTTTATTACCAATATTTTGTATTGTGCTATTGGCTCGATCTTATATATATGCATCTTTTACTGCGAACAGCCAAAATAAAGAACTTCTGATATGTATTAGTATTAGAATTAAAATAATAGCTATAATCATTGTAAATAAAAATGTTAGTGCATGTAAAATGAATTATTGTTAACAAAGATTGAGTTAATTATATAATTAAACATATTTCTTAATGTAAAACTAATACTTCAGTAAATTAGTATTGTATTTGATTATATTAAATTATACTATATATTAATTAAAAGGATATAAGAACATTTTAATTCATTACTCTTACACATTATAATGTTAGCAATGGCACTAAAATACGTATAATTATATATATGTAACTATGTATATTTCTTGAGAAAGTATAAATCCAGGCAACCAGCACATGCTTCTAATGGTTAGTATAATCTGTTGACTTCATCAGGGCTTTCGTGGCATGTAGGATCTCCAATATTGGTGATAGTGTAATGCTCTATTCTAACAGTTCCCTTAACTCAGAATAAATGTCAACAATACTTGTATATCAGGAGGCAAATTAGACTTCTTAGTTCCCATCAGCATGTCTCCCGTACTCCTATATCACAAATGGAGAGAATTGTTAATATATAATCGTATACATATGTACATATGTGTGAAAATATATTAAAACATACTTACTTTTAATGATATCTAGTAAAGTATTCCCAATGTTAAAAACTGCAATAAAATGGTACTCCAATGTACCTCCTGCTGAGCAATGATTCCAGACGTATTGAACCACAAAGTAATAATTGATATTATCATCGGGCCATATCCAAGTCCTAGTTATGTGTAAAGAAACATTTGAAGAGCCATTATTTTTTATAGTTTTATAGACATTTGAAATTTCCAGAAATGTATAGATTCCACAACAAATTAAAAAAACAGAATTTACCCAATCAAGAATGTTTTCAGGATGGATTCAATTGTGCTTTAAATAGGAAAACTATTGGGATATTGATAAATTTGTAATGTAAGGTGAGCCCAAAATTGAAATCATGGAGATATGTTTGAAAGAGATTTTGACAGATATTTGTTCACACTAGCCATGACAGAAGATGCATAATATTCTAGGAATAAAACCAAAAGGTGTAGATTCAATAAACCATTGGCACTCAATGATTTACAGGGCTCTCTAAATGTCAACTCAGCTGTCGAATTGATTATAACAATGGGCCTGACACTCTAAAAGCTTTAAAAGTTGAATCAGTTGAATGATTTACATAACATCAAAGTTCAACAAAATCTATAGTTCTATAAGTTTGCCCTAGATCCATGTATTGTCATACAGACCATATTCCTATATTTGCATCCTGCTTTAGGAAACAACTGGCAAAATGTATGCAAGGTATCATACCAGAATCACATGGCTTAAATTTTGTCTGATAGCTTTGTGGGTCAACTATTGTTTCAAAAAATATCGCTCCATTAGAGATAATAATAGAAAATCTACAAAAGAACAAACTATAATTTGTAAACAACATTTACACCACAATATTTATATCAGATGAAATGTTATTATTGATATTCTGACATCGAGCCATATATGAATGTTTGGATAAGTTCTTAGCTCTTGATATGGAAGTAATAACCTCTTTGTTTTGGGGATACTGGGCTACCCCAAGGTGATTTTTGTAATGTTTTTCCGTTATTTTCGTAATGTTTTTCATTTCATGAAGATGGGAGCAATTCAAATCTATTTCAAATATCTACATATACATTACCAAGATGCAGATGCCTTGCTAGCTAAGTTTGACAGTGCAGCAGATAAATCCATTAGGAGCAATAATCATAGAAAAGAGTACTGGGCAAAATAGCAGATATTATTTGAAAATGATTTGCCATTCACAAAGAGGTGAGAGTAGAGGGTTCCATGTCCCTCAATTACTTTTAGGACTCTTACAAACCATATACACAAAGGAGAACATAAAAATATATCACCCATGTATGAACTCATTGCATCTAAACTAAGCCTGGGAGAAATTTTAATTACTCTTCCTTAATTTGCATAATTTTTGTAATTTAGCATTACGCTTGTTTTGAGAAAGTCCTAAAATTCCA
The DNA here is from genome assembly GCF_031143425.1 of Pleurodeles waltl. Classification (NCBI taxonomy): domain Eukaryota; kingdom Metazoa; phylum Chordata; class Amphibia; order Caudata; family Salamandridae; genus Pleurodeles; species Pleurodeles waltl. Next base: position 605,840,663 of record NC_090449.1, read on the forward strand.
CTGTTAGTCCAGGCCAAAATTAAGCACACTTCACGCTCAAAATTGGCAACAACTGGGGTCAACTGCAGTAAAAATGTACTGCAAATGCATGGGAACAAAACAATGCAAGCAGTTATTGTTCACTGTGCTTTTGTTTAAATGTTTCCTCATGCCAAAAATGGTGCAAGTACCGCTGTTGTGCTAAAATGTTGCACTAAATGGCAGATTAGCATTTCGTGTTAATACGTGTAATTTTATGAAATTTCGCATGATTGCGCAAAAGCAAGTAGTGCACATTTTGCACACTCCAAATCTAAACACAGTAGGAGTTATGAAATGTGATTTCAAATAATAGAAGCGATTATAGCGCTAATGATGAGAGGTGACAGAAACAAGATATCATACTTAAGTTCAACATGGTGGATGGAAAAAGCAGACACACTATTTGCAAAAGATTTAACGGACTAAATGAATTCCAGAAAAGGAGTGTGTATATATATATATATATATATATGTGTATATATATATATATATATATATATATATATATATATATATATAAAATAATATATATAATATATGATTTTAAAGTACGCATTTAAAAAATAAGTTGTGTTGTTTTGATTAAAAAATGGCTAATAGTTGTAACAAAAACAGTAGCGTATTTTTCAAGGGAAGGGTTATTTTATAGCTACGAAAAATGTGCTACGACAGGAAATAAAAGTTGGTTGAAAAATACAGCTAATTATCACAAGATATACGGAGCGGTCAGTTGAGTTCAGTGAAGACCATAAGGACAGTCAATAAAGATCTTCTTTATATTCAAGAAACAAAAACAAAAATTGTAAATCTACTCTCATTAGTTTAAGCCTTCATTTGGAGAGATTTTTTTTATCTGGGAAAGTCACAGCTTCATAAGAGTCAGCACTTAAATTAGTATTAATAAGTGTCTATATTTATATGTATCTACACATGTGTAAATGCATAGCAAAATAATTTTTTGTATGCTAATTTATTTTTCTCCGAGGGAAAAATATTTTCTCCAGTAAAGAAGTTCTTTCCCTACAAATCCACCAATTTTGGAGATGTTCCTAATGTACAGTCCTTGAATGGGAATTTTCTCCTGCCCTTGACACAATGGCACCAGATTTCTTGCCCCCCCCCACGCCACCGAATGACATCATGGGTGCGCCATATTTACAATACAGCTCATCATGGCACACGTTAGGCCAATAGTGTAAAAATGTTGACGCTATTGTGGCGCTTTGCTGCACTAGTGTAAAAAATGTTGATGCCAATGCAGCAAAGTGCAAGGAGGCCCATTGATATCAATGGGTGCATCCTTTAACACCTGCTTTGAGTAGCCATTAAAAATGAAGCCAAAAATGGTGCAATTAAATCTTGTAGATTTCATTGCGATTTTTGCCTCATTGAGCAACATTAATATAAAGAAAATACGTTAATGTGGCGCAAGGAGGCACTAAGGCCTTGTAAATCTGGCCAAATAAATCTACAACCGCATGTCAGTAAAATATGTTTGTGAAGACCCACAGTCTCACCTGCTTGTTCCTGTTCACTAAATTTGCATTATTTTCCTACCTTGGAAAAATGCACTCCCGACCTCTGTGAGCAGATTTGCTTCCACATAATATTACACAATATTGTTGACATATGTGTGAGTAAAGCGATTTATGCCGCACCTAAGTTGACGTTTTGCACAGAAATGGCTTTCTGAATAGAAACCAGTCAGTCATATAATTCATGGGGTTTATTATTAAATGATTACATCTTTTTTAGGCAGAAAAATATTTACTACTGGTGAAGAGCCACATGTAAATACGCCAAGAAAAAATATCAAAATAAAATATTGAAAAAATGCATGTATAGGAAAACCATAGATGGTCACTATTGCGTCAACAAATTTTGAGGACGTTAAGGCCCTCATTTAGTGTTTTTTGGCATAGGGCAGTGCAGCAAGTCATCTTGCTGCGTTGCACTATGCCAAAGAGAAAGGGCAGGAATGGTATTTATGCAATACGGTGCATTCCTGTCCTTTCTCCCTTCACTGGTGCCATTTCGTCAGCCTAGCACTAATGTAGCCACCCTTGAACCATGGTACAAGGGTGCCCCGCTGCATGCAGAGATACAACTTCCTGCACAATAAACAATCCAGAGAAGTGTTTTCCTCTTTCTAGGTTGCAGCACACATGCAAAGAGGAAAAAACGAGGAGAAATAAAAATATCTTTCCTCATTACGCCTCACCTCAGGAGGCATGAGGTTTTGGTGCTTCCCCAGATTTACGTGATTTTATATCTGGTGCAGCACAAAATTCATGGGTGCTGCTTGGAAAAACCCACCTCAATGCCAGTGGAATGCCTCCTTGCCTTACTCCATATCTATGGGGCCATGCAAATCCACTCAAAGTGGCTTTCATGGCCTCATATATATAACTATGTGGCCTGAGCTGCCAGATCATCAAAAAAGTGAGACTCCAGAGGCACATGGGGCTCATAAATATGCCCCAGAGTGTTTAAATGGAGCTGGTGGTTGCCGGTGGGAGGCACCAGTACTTATTTTTGGTGACCAAATTTATTTTTTCACATCAGACATTTACCATAAGCAACTAGGTAAAACACACAAAGCAGAAAGATGAAGAAAGAGCAAGACGGAAAACTGTCACAAAGGGAGACAGCAGAACCTCCAAGACTGCGAGAAAGAGGCAGATAGTGTCTGGTCATGGATTAAAGAGGCATAAAGTGGATACAAGACTGTGAAGCCTTGCTATTCAGCATGCTGATATTTAACTACACGGGCTGTGGACTTTTCAGCAGAGCTTCAAGCATCAGCACTCATTCTTTTACAAATTAAGCCCTAAATATAATGAACCAAAAAGATGTAAATAGACAAAGGGTAAAAGTGGCTTTTCATATTTCATTCCAACAGGCAGAAGATGGAAACGAGGATAGGCACAGAGAAGGAGCACATCAGCAAGGCAAGCAATCGTAAGAGAGAGTGATAAATCAAAAGAGTAAAGAGATTTATTTATTTATTTATTTATTTATTAAAAAGGTTAATAACTGAAATCACATAAGGGTAATCAAAAGAAAATGTAAGCGAAAACAAGGGGGAATTAAAAATTGAGGAACATATACAAAAACCGGAGAAACATGAACAGTGTAATGCAATGGTTAACAACAGACTTAATAATATGCTGAAAAGCAGCAAGAGGACCTCTACGAAGACCAACATTGATGAAGAAGGAGCAATTGGCAAGTCTGGTCCTAGACAATAACAATACTTGATGGTTACGTGTGTGCCCAACTGACTACCAGAACTATCCAAATGGTCCATAAGGCAGCAATAATGGCACGACTGTAAGCGGGAAAGAAGAGAAAAATATCACCTCCCTTGAGGTGGCAACATTTTGTCACCAGCCCTGGCAACCAGGATGAGATAAAGTTCGGAGTTTGCTAGAAGGCCTAGAAAGAGGGACAGCCAAAACTGGGCAGATTTTCCTGACATTAAAAAGTTTATTGTGACAGATACAGACTGGGCAATAAACCTCATAAGTGAAATGTCCAGTTGTTCGGCTGCGATAATGCCTACAGGGCTGTTCCATCCTGATTTAGGACTGCATCACCTAATGTGATCTGGTCCTCCCAGCCACCTTTACCAAGCCAGGTGCACCCTTAGCAACAGCAACACAAGATACCATTGTTTTATTAGCATGTCTAAAGGAAAAACATGAAAGAATGCAAACTTGAATGAATAAATGAATGACTGAATGAGTAATGGTATTTCTTAGTCGCAAACTAACTTGGAAGGTTGAAACACCATTGACTAAACTGCGAAAACGATCTTGATTATTAACTTTATATTGTGCAATGGGATAATAATGAATTGTTATTCCCTGTGATTACCTGATCACATTGCTAAATTACTACATTCTTTTCAATGTCTTCGTGTTCCTTTGATTACCACCTGACACTGTTTACACGCGTTTTCTGAGCACAGTGTGTTTTTTCTGCACATTTAGACCTCAACTTTCTATTCTTATCGGTGCTGCCTATCATTAAAAATGTTAAATACAAGGATGTATTGTTGATGCTTTCTGTTCATTTATCTTTTTATTGATTTCTTACATGCAACATTTCTTTAAGTATAGTACGACAGATGATATTCTGTTTTCAAAGGATACTCTTTGGGACATTGTAATGGATATAAACTGACAGAATTGACAGAGAAAATCAGCATTTATGGCACTTTTTGGGCCGGCTGCTACTCTCACTCGGCTCATGTCAGAACCAAAAGCTGTACTCAGCATGACTATGAGGAGGTAGCTTTTCACCTAGAGGCCCAGAAGCCTGCTCTCTATGATGTTGCACAGCACCAAAAGGCCAGCGCATTTGTTTTAGTTCTGCACCTTGCAGAATGTAGATTCGGCCTTGGAATGCATTTTCCTTTAAAATGTTAACACTTCTTATTCATGACCTTAGGCAGCTTTTATGTTCTTTAAGGAATGTGTAACGAATCCTCCTTGTTATATTTAAAATGCATCACGTGCAACAGGCATTTGCATTTCTGTTCAGATTCCTGCATGAAAATTATTTAAGAAGTAAATCACACTATTTTTAAAGATTGAAAATAATGGATTCAATGTACAGTTGTGAGACTTAGATTTTGAGATTTGTGCTTGCTTTTCAGTCAGTATTTTGAAATGTACGTTTTCTTTTACTTATCATGAAGGTGTCCTGGCCCTGAGTAAACGGGTAAAAACAGGTAGCTTGATTAAGGAAACGGACAGTATTTTAGGGCTTTCTGAAAAGAACGCAGGAAGTCCTACATCCTGCGACGGACGGGCAATGAATTGCACAGCCTTGTTGACACGAACAAGAATGTATATCCTCCTGTGTGGATCCAGGAAACTTTAGGGACCACCAGAAGACAGGTGAGGAAGATGGTCCCAGTGGTTCCGGCCAGAAGTCACCAGGAAAATTTGAAGGAGAATTATTTCCTGAATTCATCAGACCTTCTATTTTATCTGACTTTAATTTAAGAGAGTTGCTGTGCATCCAATGTATTTCTGCCAACATGCATGCCCTGAACACAAGGGTAGAGATCTCCTGTTTCAAGGCAACAGAACCCTTCAGTTGAGTGTCTTCGGCATGAAATACATACCTTTAGCCCGAAGGATTGATGTAGCCTGAACAAAGCACTACATACAAGTTGAAAAGTGTGGGGCTCAGGGAAGATCCCTGAAGGACCTTTGTAACAGCCCTGAATTCTGATGGGAAATGTCCCATCTGTAGAGCCTGCAGTCTTCCAGATAAATAGAGCCTTAGACAAGTGAGTGTATTGCCCTAAACACCAGCCCTCTTCAGCCGCTCCAATAGCCAGGAGTGGAAACTCTGTCAAGGCTGCGCATAGATCCAGTAGCACCAATGGTGGAGGAGAGGGCCAGGCCGGCTAAAAGCCCAAGGTCATCAAGGATAGAATCTTGAGTTGTTTCAAACCACTGGCCAGGTCAGAAGCCAGAGCAAATATCATCCGAAATCCTGTTCTCTTCAAAAAAGTCAGAACGTTGAATATTAACTGTCCTCCCCAGAACCTCTATAGGCAAGAGAGGAGGAGGAATGGGATAATAATTTTCCACCACCAGAGGATCGGCATTTGCCTTTTTTTTAAAGGGGCAAAAGTACTGCTTGTTCCCAATTACTGGGAGTGATTGTCTCTGTTAGTGATGTAGTGCAAAGCTCTAGGAGAGCTTAATGGACCAAAGTGGGCCCCTGCTGTATTATCTGAGTAGGTCAAGGACCTGGCGGGATGTAGAGGAAATCGTCTTCATCTGAGTTGCCAGATCAGATTTTAGGTCCAAATAGTTGAGCAAAGTTCTGAATAGCATTGTAAGTTGCTGTGCATCCTGTAATGCTCTATATCATGATGTCATGGCCACATTCCAAGACACCCTCACCAATTTGGTGTTTGGTTTCGGAAGGAGAAAGGACGTTTTATTTCCCACCAAGCTTAAATAAACCCATAAGATGTTAATGGTATTTAAATCTAAAGGCATATCGTTTCTGTCAGATCAATTACTCTTGCAAAAATTTGCATTTGTGTTGTTTGTTTACCCTTTCAGCCTAGTACCTAAATGTGATTTTTTTGGGGAATATTAAGTATTTTTATTTATGAGTTTGATATTGCGCCATGTTTATTCTCATGGTTACTTCTGAGAGCTGTACAGGTAAAATTCAGTGTTCATAGCTATATAGGAGCTAGAATGCCAATAGGCATTATTCCTAGCGCTCTCTAGGACGCCATTTGCAGGCATGTCTTGAGGTTGTTTGGATGTGTAATACCACTTTTTTAAGTTATGTTGAAAGTGAGAGTTTTTCGTAGTTTCTGGAAGGGGCGTCTGTTCAATTAGTAACAATGTCTTTGATACGTTGTCATTTCACCAAAGTCTAAAAGACCTCATACATATGTCCTTATTATCGCATTGTTTACTGCTAATATTATTGACTTCAGAAAGCCTCAAGCCCGACCTTTCCTCACTAGAATACATGCCTGAAAACTTTGGTCAATATTGATACTTTTTGAAACAAAACTGCACAAACGCAGTTTTGCCTCAAAAAGTTTAGTACTGGCTTGCACCATTTTTTAGCGCCATCCGGGTGTCATATTTATACTATGATGACGATGGCGTAAAAAATGGTTAGAGTCAAAAACTTTGATGTAAACCCCTGCACCCTGTCATAAGGCAAATCGACGTTAATGCTGCAAAACTGACTCTAACAAGTTTTGCGGCACGTAAACATGTCGCAAACGGATATGCACCATTTTAACCCTGCATTTGCGTCAACTTTAGACGGTAAAGCAGGAAAGGCAGTAAAGCAGAGGGAAGATGGAAGCAGCAGGCCAGGAGAGACCCCAGGATGACCCCATATGCCCAGGAACAAGCCAGGAGGAGACACAGAATTCCAGGGGAAGGAAAAGAAAAATCCAAGCGTCAGTTTAGTGAGGAGGAGCATGAGATCCTTATGCGAGAGGTGATGGAGCATCAACACCAGCTATTTGTCACCTCCAAATTGCCAATTGGCAAGAGAGAGGCAATATGGCAGCAAATAGTGGACAAAATCAACAGTGTGGCAGAGGTGAAGCGAACTGTCACCGAGTGCAAGAAACGCTGGCATGATTGTAAGCGAAGAACTAAGGAGAAAATGGCCAGGAACAGAAAGGCAGCACTGCAAACTGGAAGTGGAAGTCCTGCACCACAGGAGGACCTGGATGAGATAGAGCAGATGATTGCAGTGGTCATCACGGAAGTGCTGGTCACAGGAATACAAGGACAGGACAGGCCAGATTTCCAACAACCACCACAAATGCAGGGTAAGGTGCATGGGGTAATTAACTGCCAATTTTAAAAAATGCTAGAAGGGGAAGGCACATAGGACACACTCAATGCATGTGAAGGGAATGCAGCGGGACACATTGCCCATGAATCAAGTTGCACCATTCAAACATAAGCAATACATGTACACACGCCTTGGTTGTGCCACGCACCACAGCACATACGTTACATGACATCCGTCAATCACCAGGGCTAGATATCAACATGTACATATGCAGAACATAGGATGGAAGGGATGTCTAATTACTGTGCACGTGGCTGTGTCATCACAAGGACTCTTGCAGACAGTCAAACCTACCCTTCCCACACAACTGAAACATCAGAGACTAGGAAGTCAGTCAGTAACATTCCTGGGGTAACGTCATGGTAGTCTCTTGCAGAAACACTTCGCAACTGCCATGTCCCATTGCCAAAACACAAGTGTGCTGCATCTTACAGCACACATTAAAATGGCACCTTAGCTAACATTATTCAGACATGCGCAGGAACGAACACCACCCCGCACATAAACAACACATCCTTATAAGGCAACCACTTCTCCATCATGCTGCAACAATGCCTGTCTGGGTGCAGGGAAAACTAATCTGTGCAGCTGCTGAGGGAATTGCAGGAAACATGGCACTACCCTGTGTAACTAACCTGGTGCAGTGTGGAGCCACACATATTGACGCTGATCAGAACTGTGCCACCAGAGAACATATGTACTACAGATTGCAATCTGTAGAACACAACACATACAGGCTGAGCACACAACTCTGACACAACCATGTGAGCCACAGGGAATGAGGAAACAGTTACACAAACACAACATATGGTCTATGTCTGTGAACATCACTGTGCACAATATCACATTGACTGGCGAGGGATGGCGCATGGCAAAGTCTGGCATTGGTAAGACTGCTAGTGCAGTTTACCCTCCGCGGTTGGCAGTATGAGTTACAAGCTGGGATGCAGAGTGGAAATCTATCCCCTCATGTCAGCTCTGTGGGGCAGTTACCACAACATTGTTGCAGGATCAAATAGAACCAGCACCAATCTTGGGGTGCATTGGGTGTGACGGCACATGTTGCACTTGTCACTGCAAATCAGGCAGTGGAAAGTGCAAAGGGTTTGGCCATGGGGCCCTCTGCACTGCCTATGTCAGGTGCATGGGATGTGCAGGGCCACCCAGGGGCACACCACACCACATTACCACCAACTTTTGCATGGGGGGTGGACCACCATGCAAAGGCCGACAGTAAAGCGGCAACATACCTGGAGGGTAGCGCTGATTGTAATGCTGGGCTGCATCACAAGACAGGTGGCACTGCCAGTCTGTAAGCTGCCGGCAACCTGCCAGTGCCAGGCCATTGGCCCCTGGGGCATTCTTCATGGTTAACATGTGCCACTTCCACCTGCACTGTTGGCGGTAGTCATATTAGCAATGGCAGTCTGGTGGTCATAGGACTGCCAAGACTTGTAATGAGGGTCCATGTATGCACCAGTACAACTAGCTGCAAAATCTCCATCAAACTAGCTCAAGGCTCTGATTAAAGTCGAAAACTGTCTTTGTCTACAATTTGGTGGGGTCAGGCACTGTTATGTAGAAAATGATGTTCAGATCAACAAATTATACCTATGCTGGGCATCCCTCAGTACACCCCTGTACCAGTGTTAAATTAGCTGCACTGCCACAATGCTGCATCCCTTGCACCACAGTGCAAGTTTGGCTGCATTGAGAGGGAGACATTAGTGATGTAGGAGGAGCACCTTCCAGCACAGCCAGAAACTGAAATGACAATCTACCAGGTCCATGTGTGCTGTGGAGTGTAGCACACATACACATACATCAACATGAGGACAAACAAAGGAAACTACAATATTGCGCCTTAGAAATGCCTTCCCTGGCATGGTGTAAGGTTTTAGTGCGGCCCTGGTGTATGAAAAACATGTAAAACTGGGAGAGAGGCAAATTGCAAAGTGTGTTGGTGTGGCTTGACCACTGCAACACCCATTGCAAGTCCCTACAATGAAAAGTGATGCATAGAAAGTAGCCACAATAACAAGATGGTGTCATGTATTCAAAAGGAAATACATCATGCCTTGTAAATATGGCGCAGCCTATTGCGCCACCTGAGCTTCCCTTTACATGACATTCAGGTGGGGCAAAGGGCTGATAAATTGCACCCATAATGTACAAGAACAATGTCTCGGGTGTAAGTTGTCACTGAGCCTCCAATAGCAAATCAATGATGAGACATGTCAACTGGCATAACACAGAAAGACTGATGTTACACCATCTCATTGCAGAGGATGATGGCTCTCCTGCTGATCTGCCTCTCCTGGTGTTCTGTGATGACCTGGATGACCAGATGACAGCCAACAGACTCTCCAGGAAGTCCTGGTATCCCTCCAGACACCACCTCCAGTTGCAAGGAGGACACCTAATGTAGCAGCCATCCCAGATGACCCACCAAACACCCAAGTTGTACAACCTGCCAGTACAGACACAGCACAGGACTCCAAGGACCCAGGGACAAGCTTCCAGAGGACTGTGGTAGGAGTCCAGCGGGAGCTGGTCAAGCAGGTGCGGGTGGGGATGGAGACTGTGGCAGCCAGCCTAGAGGGATTGCGCATGTGCCTCATGACAGCTAATGAGCACACAGCTGTTAACCAGGGTGCACACTCCCCACTGTGTGGAGTCCCCCAGTGCCTGAAGGACATAGCTGCTGCCATGAGGAAGATGCTACAACAACTGCCCTCCCAAACTGGCAGCAGCATGATAGAAACAAGCTGAACTCCATTCAGCGTGAAGTGGCCTCCCTCACGGCAGACACGGCTGCCTACCACTGAGATGTTGCTACTATCCTGAAAATTCAGCAGTTCTTCCTTGCAGCAGTGATGCCATATGTTATACCACAAATGGCAGCTGCTGGGAATTGGAACTCCACATCTTCAACCTCTCAAGTGTGTGTGGCCCCCTCTATCTCCCCACCACCACCACCACCAATGGCACAGGAGACACCACACACATCGGAGGATGAAGATGTGGAACAGATCACCTTTAATTGGAAGAGTACCCGGAGCACCAGTTTATGCCACATGGGCAGAGTTCTCCTTAGTTCTGTGCTAATTATCATACCAGTGTTGTCACAGTAGGATATGTGCACTCTTCACTCACACACTGTTAACATGTCTGCTATGGACTGTCATTGTCTCTCACTTACTAACTGGCAATTATTGTTCCTCCACACTCCACAACACTACTCCAAAACATGTCCCATGACATGTCCCTCAACCCTGGACTTGTATTGTGTCACAAATATCTGGATTTCACAAAGAGGGTCAGTTACCAGAATACTGTAAATATCTCACTACAATACTTCCACTTATAAATAAACACCCTGTACACAATTAGCATGTCTACCCCTATTCTGATCCATCCACTCAGCTAAATGAATGTTATGTGTGAATCAATGTCATTGGTCACAAAATATCAGTACATGAGTGCAGGACTCTGGGGGCACAAAGCTACACACAAGGATTCTAACATGACAAATGTGAATGCTGGTCTCATCACCTACACGCAATGTACTTAGTATGTCACAAATGAAGGACACATATATGGTTCCCTCACCATATATGGCAGGTATGGCTGAAAAGCAAGTCTAGGACAATTTTGTCAGCTGGGAGTACCAGAAGAACTCAGAGATGTGGTATAGAGATAGCTAACCTCGTTAGTGATGGCCACCGGTCAGTCTTGCATGATAGAATTCCAATTGTGGCTGTTGTCAGATGTGTCACAGTTCCCAACATTCTGACCACAGGACCCCAACACTGACAGCTGAAGTACCAGACCTACCTGTCCAATTCAAAGTATACAAAGTCATCATGGGTGGTGGGTACACTGGATGGCAGATGTACGGACTAGTAGATGTGATGTTGCAGTCAATGTGACAGCTACGTTGTCAATAGTGATAACACATGGTAGATGAGGCTTTTGTAGGCAGGACGGATTCCCTAGGCCATTTCCCCAATTTGGCCAGTACACTCATGGGGATAATCCTGAAACTCACACTAATTACACAAAGTATTTCAATGTTAAGATATTTATTATAAAAATGATCTACCCAAATACAACTAAAACCTACCTTATCCTAAACTAACCTATACTAACTATACTTATCATACAGGTAAATCTATCTAACGGATGCTAACCTTAACTTACACATAAAACACCACACTCTAAACATTGCCTCCCCCACCACCCTTAAGAAACAAGAAAAAAGTAGGACAACAATTACTATAACTACACATGTACTAACTAATCCAATGGCCTAAACAAATATATATGTTTTTGTATGTTTTTTTAATTTATTTTATTTTTTCATAAAAACACATATAACCTCCAACATGACCGCCCCACCCAACAACCCACCAAAAAACCCTAAGAATAGAAACCCACCCTCGACTACACTTATCCTAACTAATGGCTACACTACATTAACCTACCACTAACTACATAAAACCCAAACTAAAATATGGTACAACTTTAAAATGGAGGGGAAAGAACTGGGAGGTAGTCCAACACAGTCCAAGTTCATTTCCGTGACTTCCTAACCTTCTTTTTAATATACTTGAAGAGTTTGCGGTCCTCTGCAAGAGCCTCCTCCAACTTGTCCAAACACTGGAGTATCAGGTTGATGTCCTGACGTAAGTCCTGTTCCATTTGTGATGGCCCAGCGGCTGGTGGTGAGGGGTGGCGACTGGTGCTGCAGATGTGGATGGGGTGGGTGCAGCTGGGAGCCACTGCATCGTTGATGTTCCTGCTCCATCCTTTGTCTTGGGTGGGTGAGTGTGTCCCCGTGTGGGAATGTCCGTCATTCCCCAGATGCTTTTTTGGAGCGGAAACAGCATGCCATTCAGCGGTAACCTGTATGCACCTCTAGGATGTGACAGTAGCATTCAGACCTCCGGTTGAACTGATGCCTTTCATCATTGGTCATGTTGGCAGCTGCAAAATGAGGACATGCAACCATCAGTATCAGAATTGGGTGGAGTATGTACAGATTTGTAACTTGCACTGCTACAGCTGATTACACGTACAGTCCTACACACATGCCCCCAAAAAATTGAATTTCACCTCTTCTGCTTCTATATCCAACCATACATCACCAGTAGCTTGTACATATCAGTTAGATGACGTCAATCCATTGTAAATCGAGAGGGGCCACAGCTGATAGGAACTAACAATGGACGCTCAACATCAGACACATCTACACTTTGAGCATCACATGTCTCAACAAGTTTGGATTTCCTGTCTCCCTGAGCAGAAGGGGGGTTGGGCATGCAATCCATCAGCTCAATGCCCCTGATGATGCTCCAAGGCCTGAGCACTCATCATGGAGTGTAGGAGTGTGCAAATTGTTAGGGGGGCTGCCAACTACAAAGCTGGTATTCTATGTTGTAGTGCATTCATGTATCCAGGTGTAAAACCTTGCCTGAGCCTACATAACTGGGGTCCAGCTGCATTTCCCATGCTGTGGCCACAAGTACAACTGATGCTACCTTGATATGAGAAAGTTTGGGCAAACCCTAACCTGCACAATCGCTGTTGTGAAGACATTACAGCTCTGGAGCCCCCTAGCTTGTGCCATGCAGTGCTATGTGTGTTCAATAGCACACACATGATGGCTGTATGGATTCCCTGAAGGCCACAGCAATTGTTTCACATTTTTGTGTGCTGCAAATGTATCCGGGAGCGTCTCATATCATCAGAAGATGTATATCAGATATCCTTAGAGCACCAGCTACAATACCCATCATGGCCTTTTTATGCACCTGTGATGTGACCTACATCAGTCACAATTTACATGGTAGCTGCACCATATTGGTTACACTGCTGGCATCTGGTGTTAGGAGTTTAATAAACATTGACCTGAAACATCTTGAGTGGAGTTGTCCACACATTCTGTACACTGATTACTGCAGTTCAGGACATTATGGCTCCTTGCTGTACCATTACCTCATCAACTCTGGAGAGTACTGTTGCACCTCTGGTGTGTGTATGTCTCCTACAGAATCCCCCTAGAGAGTAATGCAGTTGGAACCCAACATCTGTGCCATCTTGTCATCAAGTGTGAGCTATGTGTGGCAGACATTGCGGATTGTGGTGCTGTGACAAGGTTGTTTACAACAGGCATGCTATGTACATATACAGCTGGCCTGTGACCTATGATGGCAGACATCCATAAATATGTGGTCAGCCATTACTAATCCTTTTACACACAATTCCATGCCAGCACACTTTGCACTTAGAACTACATGTAAGCCAATCTCATTGCACAACCCCACAACATACATGATGGGAATGTGATGAAGCACCATGCTGACAGACAATTGGCAGTGCAGCACTCCGACAAATTCACAACGCAGGGATGCGCCCTATGGAATAGGAGAGGGCACATCACTGTGTTGTCACCTACACCGGCTCTAATCTAACTTCCAGTACTTGACCCAGCCACCTTTATCCCATGGTGCTTAGCTGGCTGCGTTGAGGGGGAGATAGTCATTGTGCATGGAAGGACACCTTCCTACACAAACAAAATCTTCAAAGGGACTTTGCACTTTCCATGTGTGCTGCCGAATGCAGCACCCATTGAAAGAGCATAGTATGGAAGCACATTAACATATATCTTAGCTCGTTGTGGCCTGCTAAAGCCACATCTTGGTGTGTTTTCAGCATTTGCTACAGCCTCTAGTGTAAGGAAATGTGTAGATCTGGGGCACCTTCTAATTGTTATGGGTTTTGCTGTGGTACAGCCACTGCAACACCCATTGGACGCTCTGTCCACGCAAAGTACTGCATGTGAAGGGGCCGTACTGACAACTTAATGTAAAGCCACAAAGGGGGTCATTACAACCCTAGCGGTCTTTGACTGCCAGGGTTGTTTTGGTGGATTTCACCACCAGCAGGCTGGCGGTGAAATCCTTGATATTACGACCATGGCGAAGCGCTGCAGTCGCACCGCCGGGACCAGCGGTTTCCCGCCACTTTAGTCCCGGCGGGAGTAATCCTCCAGGGCAGTGCTGCTTGCAGTGCTGCCCAGGGGACTATGTGTCCCCCTCCCGCCAGCCTTTTCCTGGCGGTTTGCACTGCCATGAGAAGGCAGGCGGAAAGGGGAGTTGCGGGGCCCCTGGGGGCCCCTGCACTGCCCATGGCCCCTGCCACGGCCCGTGCAGCTTTTCACTGTCTGCTATGCAGACAGTGAAAAGCGCGACAGGTGCAACTGCACCAGTCGCACGGCCGCAACACCTCCGGCTCCATTTGGATCCGGCTCCTGTGTTGCGGCCGAGATCCCCGCTGGGCCACTTCAGCCGCCCGCCAAGGTCGTAATGACCCCCAAAATGTGTTCCAAACCCACTATGTATACACGGTGCAGGGCACAGCCTCCCCGAAGCCTCTCAAATATAGAAGCACTGGTGGTTCTTGGGCCTCTAACACATGCCCAATGATGTCACCATCCATTCTCCTATGATTTCTGATCAATGGTCCAGAAAACTACATCACTCTTTGCATTCCACTCTTCTGACTGACTCACAACAAACCCTGGAGTAGCTAACAGGAGCCACAATGTGGCACTTACTGGATGCACCTCTCTGCCACCTCTCTGATGGTGTAGGGGAAAGTCCACCTGTAAGACATGAATGTAGAACATTGCTTAGTGTAAATCCTAGTTAATGCAAATGAACAACATAGTTCAGTGTATTAGGCTGACTCTGATACACAATGCACAGGTCAAATGGAACTGCCAGTAGTCTGGACCCAGTGCATGGTCAGGCTTCCTAACATGGCCTTGCATAATGACACCAAGAGGCCGATAGGAGTACAGTATTGCAGCACCTATTTCATCTATACTATTCTTGTGGGCCTTAGTGCACCCCTTACTCGCATCCATGTGTGTGCGTAGATATTAATAAGTCACAGCATGATGGCAGTGTCGACCAACATCATGTATATATGTGAAGGCCAATGATGCACTCAGCAGGAGATGCTACAGATCACGGAGACGTCTGCTGAGTACATAGGGGCCCTTCTCAAACATTTCTATGCACAAATTTCACATCTTCACTTAGCAGCCCTACAGAGTGTCAGGAATTCATACTTTGGAACATTTGCTGTGACACTGAGGTCTGGATTGTGCCCTCCCTAACTAATTGTTACACACCCTTTCATGCTTGTTTCTTGGTGTCATTCCTAGATGTATAGTTAGAAAGTTAAACTGTCCATGCATCACTACACTTGGGGCCATATATATGGAAGTGGCGCAGCACCTAATGCTGGGTCTGTTGAAGTGCGGGCCCTAGCACACTCCTGATACCACCATGAGTGCACCGACTCCAATAGACTGCGCACCATGGTGGTAGTTAGGGGGAGTAGGGTCAAAATTGTTTGGCAGTAGTCTGGCGCTTTGTAGGATTAACATCATCATTTTTTTCTGTAATCCTGCTAAGCACCCACGGGCCCATTGACCATGATTAGAGCTTATTTTTAAAGCCTGCAAAGAGCAGGCGTTAGGAAATCCACCACTGATGGGGTGCAGCAGTCTCACTGACATCTTTTTGCTAATATGGAGGACCCCTTTGCGCCAGAATGGCCTCCTTGCATACATTGTGGCTGGCACAGCCATGATGTGTGTCAAGCCTTGCTAAAGTGGTGCAATGCATGCATTGCGCCACTTTGTAAAGACTACACTGGGTAAATGGCAGGTTAGCGCTGCCTTACTGTCAGTTATATGACACTATGGCAGCGCCAGGTTTGAGCTAGGGGCACTTACATATGCCCCTTTGTGATGGTTATGCAGGGTTCATCATACACGTGTCCTGCATTGGCTAAATTGTACGACATTTGATCTGCAGGCCTCAAGTGGTGCAGAGACTCCTCATACAGGTAGTATACAATATGTTCACAACCATTACAAGCAGCACTCAGACTTATTTGCAACTGTCAGTCAAATGCTAAATGCAGCTGATTGGATGGCAATGGGAGATTTACCAACAGTTCCACCGAATTCTATTCCCAAAGGATCCAGCAGATCCTGCTCCCTTGCCACCGGATCTGCCCACCGACGCTTGAGCTGGTGCCTATTGCGTCTGGTCTTGAATATCCTGTCCAGATGGTTAACGGCCTTGCCCCACTGCAGCCGCCTTGCCTCTGTGGGGTAGCCCAGGATCACCCGGCCACCCAGTTGCAGCATGAGGGGCAGGTAATGGGCCACCAACAATATGAACCCCCCCAGTTCATCAGGCGACATTATCGCCATCCTACCCTTCCCAGACATTACAAAAGGGCACAGGGCATCACCCAAGCTCAATAATAAAGGAAACTTAAAGCCAACACCTGCCCCAAGCTCCCCAAACTAGCACAACAACTAAACTACCCTAGACAGACACCCCACAATACAATGACAAAAACAGTACACTATTAATACAAAGAACAAGTAAATAGGCACTTTATACACAAAACATATAGGACACAGCACAAGAGATACAACAAGACCTCCAAACACACCACAAATCCACCAGCATCTCCAAAAAACAATCACACACAGTCACAGGGGAACAGACTGTGAAGTGAAAGTGAAACTACACTTACTGTACCATGCCTGCAGGCAGGATATCCTTGTACATCACTTCCTGGGCATGTGCATCACGCTTTTAGCATCATGAGGGTTTTTTTTTTTTACTCATGATAGTAATGGGTCGATTTCTGTTCATGGTGCACTGAGAGTAGTGGTAACCAGGTGTCATTTTTGCAATGTTGCGGTGCGGTGTTAATGCATTAGCATTATTTTTTTAACACACATCAGAATAGCGTCATTTTTTCCACTGTAATCCTTGAATACACCCTGATTCATTTCACATTACATGGGCTGTTCTACTATGGGGTTTATGTTTTTTGGCTGCATGTGCAAGTCTATGCATGAATGTCATAGCGCTGTCATTGGTATGTGCAACCAGCACATGTATTCATGACTCAGCTGTAGGCACTCACCCATACTTTGTGCGTATGTGCATGTGTCCTACACTGTGTCCACATGTATGTTGGCACATGTGTGCTATGTGTTAACATATGTGTATGACTAGTGAGTAGCAGGTGGAGTCCATAGTTATGTCTGTGGGCAATACATGTCTATATACCTACAAATATATTTTTATTTAGGCCCACCATTACATTTTGTACTCAGAGTATGCAGTGGACCGGGATTGCGTTGACATCACGTATCCCCTGTCAAGTTGAGCGTACATGTGTGTCTACTCACTGGTTATTTCTTGTAATTAACTAGTTATAGGACAGCTACACATGTGCACATGTGCATCTTAGTTGCAGCAGATGTTTTGGACACGTGCGTTGGTGAACAATGCAATATGCCATGTGGCTGTATGGACATGTATTGTGTTGTTTGTGTCATACATTGTGACATTGCTGTTTCAAGGGGATGAGCAAGCTCACATTGACATCTTCCTACATAGACAGAAGTTGTCCTTTTAACTATTGCCTGTGTAGTCACATCACTGGTAAATATGTTCTGTATGTCAGTACACAATTGATGGGTATATTTATACTCTCACAGGTTTTGTGACACCTATGTTATTATGTTGCTGCTAGGTTAGCTTTTGTACTAAATTCATTCACATTACCATGGCTCGGGGTTATGGTGGTACATTTGTGTGCAAAGATCCTTGTGATATGTGTGCCTACCTCCAGATGTATTTCCTGATCTGTCAACATCATGTCTGTCATGACTGTCACATACAATGCCATACCACTGTGTTGAAGGGTTGCAGTGTAGCACTGATGGCAGATTTACCCATCTACATCAATATGTAAGTTTGTGTTGGCAACGCAAACCCAGGGTTGCATGTGAAGGTGCAGGTTAATGGTGGTCCACTTCTCTCTGCCCCATGTGCATGTGCATCAAGCATCTGACATTATCATATGTTTATGTTGTCAGAGCAGTGGTGCGTGGGTTTATTGAGCTGGTAACTCTACCTTTTATGATAGCTAATTTCCAGCCTGTGCATACTCCCTAGTAGATGGAGACATGCACAAATGAGGACATTCTGACCTGGTTGTGATTAATTTCAATGCAGTACGAGATGTCAGCCTTCCCCTCTCAGGTACAGAGGTCATGTGCATACACATGTAGGACATGTATGAATGTCTTGGAAGTTGTGTCGATGTTCAGCCTGCTTAGGGGTTGCATAACTGTTGTGACAGATGGAGTTGTGTATGACTGTCTCCTTTTCTCGTACCATCTGAAGGGCAATTACCTGTATGGTGGTGGCAAACATACCTGGGTCATGTACTAACTTGCCCACCCTCTCTGTGCATCAGTTAAAGTTTGACAAGTAGACATTGGTGTCTTACAGTGTCTGTTTTGGTGTTTGTCTGGTCATTATCCCTTTTATCTGCCATGACTGGTGAGGTATGTTTGTGTCCTCCATTGCCCCCAGTCTTTTGTCTGCTAGTACCTTGTACACATCTTCTACAGCAACATTGTCAGGTGATATTGGGACAGGATACTACATGTGTCTTGTGTAATGTGGAAATAGTCCCTTCTCCTACAACTGTCAACTCAGTAGTCAATATCCTATTGGCAATATTAGTGCGATGGAATGAGTGTCAGACACACATGACATTGCACATGCCACAGCATTTGAATAGTTTCAACGTGACATTGCATGTTGTATTAGTAAGAATTTGTGGGTATCGCAGAGTTGTCCATCCACATCCACCATTGAACATGGTAATGCAATTCTCCCAGCATGCCACAACCTAGGTGACTCTTACCATGACTGACTAATGTTGAGGCGTATAATCTTTGTGCTGTATTTATCCTTTGCCAGATGCTAACGATATGGCTGTGTCTACTCCCACTCAGTGTGATGTGGGTCCCTGACTGTATAGGAGAATGCTGCACATGTTCACACATGCCATACATGATTGTGATATTGGAGGTCAGTATATGTGTGAGCTATTTAGTTACATTTGGTACCATGCAATGGATCAGTCATGTAAGTGACAATGAGTGGTTTGTATTGCTATGTGCTGTGTGATGTTGTTATCTGGGGCATACTGTGTAGACATGCAGACACCGGTCAATCATTGTGAATAATGACATACCTATTGCTACCTAGGATGGACACCCATACGTTAGTCTATATGTATTTTTCATTAATAACAAAGGGCATGTGTGAATCAAGCCTATTTGTATGACAGGTGTGCATCCTATGTAGATGGGTGTGGCACACACTACGCCTACATTCCAGCCAGACTATAATTTGGCAGATGCATTCTCCCATTGAAAATCATAGACCTTACAATCTGTAATGTGTTTGTATATGGATTCAACACCCCTAGCTGCTTTATGTCACTGCCAAGCCATTGACCATTCCCCAGCCAATGTGTATGTGCCATACATGATTTACAGTCCTCCATGTGTCAGGGATATGGCCTATTGCAGTGGCAGTACATATTCCCATAGACACACTATACAGGCTCAGATTCCAACATTGACTGAATACCATGGGCAATTACTGAACAAGCAACGTTACCTATGATGTCTCACCTTGACACACATGTACGGTGCAGGCCAAGCTACTTTCACAAAGAGGTGTGACAGTGTTCAGTTCTAACATTACTTAACCTCCATTTCCTGACAGCTCCTACCTTATGTGTGGTCCCCTTGCATTCTACCTGTTAGGGATGGTGTTGTGTTGGTGAACTGCACACTGCCCACATGATGTAAAAATATATGTAGTGGTGCATGGATCTTGGCCTTTAGAAGGCATATGCCAGGGATTTGGGTGTCACTGATATGTGAGATGGAGCTTGTAGAACCCACTACATAACCAAAGATGTGCGTACCAGACTTGTTGTTTTTGTGTTTCTGACACACTCCATGAGGTTTGATTCACCGTCCAAAGGTATATGTATTATACTATGAGTAGACCAAGGATTATGTTGTTGAACAGCATTTATTTGAGGTACTTACAAAGTACTTTTTTGGTTGACTGTGTATAAAGGTTGTCAACAACTGTCTGTCTCCTGCGGACTCCTGCCGCAGTGTTAGGTTAGTCCCCCCTCAAGGTCCTCAGCCCCATCATCCACCTCCTCCTCATTGTGAACATCTACTTGTCCATACCAGGGGATATTGTTTTTGACACACATGTTGTGCAGATAGCACATGCCAGTATGATCTTGCATACCAGCGGGGGAGCATGCAGGAGGCTTCCTCCTGTGATGTCTAGGCACCTGAACCGGGATTTGAGAAGGCCAAAGCTCCTCTCCATCACATTGCGTGTTTTCTGGTGTACTTCATTGTAGGCACACTGTTCATTGGTAGTTGGATTTGCAAATGGGGTCATGACTCACAGCTATAGGCCATAACCTTGGTCAGCTGCAAAGATAAGAGGGAGAAATTTAGTGAAGAGTTGAGAGGGTCCTGGAATATTCCACGGCAGTAGTTGGTTGCAGTTTGAGTGGTGACTCAGAGGTGTTTGTGGTGTTGTGTATGTTCCAGGTCTTGTAATATGGTTCAATTTGACTATGTTGAGGTACATGTCATTCTTGGGTACTGACTCAAAGACCTGTATATGACCATCTAGATTCCAATAGGTATGCTCATCGTGTATGTAACATGTTTTGTGTAGTCCATTTTAGTAGCAGGGTCCTCATATTAGATGGAGGCTACCACCTCCCTGCAGCACAGTGGTGTCAGATGTGTGGCCAGCATAGGTGCCCTACAAAGACAACCTATTCCGTTGATGTAGGCATGTGGCATTACGCATGCAGTGCAACACTTAGTGGGCCTTAGTGGCAGATGATGGTTGTGTCAACCATCTTGGCCCTCATTACAAATCTAGCGGTCTCAGGAATGCCAGACTCACAGTGGCAGTTGGACTGCTCCGGTCCTGGCAGTATGACCCCCACATTCTGACCGTGGTGGACCCACCACGCTTGGACCGCCAACACTTGGCAGCCCCAGTGGTCTTAATCTGGCAGGGCACTCCAGATTTGTACTGCCAAATCTGCCATTCTTTGTACAGCGGTTCCACTGCCATGCAAGGGCTGGTGGAATGGAGGTGTCAGGTGCCCTCTGGAGGCCCCTGCACTGATCAGGGGCTTGACATGGGCAGTGCCGGGGCCCACATGGACAGACCTCTAGCGCTTTCCAATGCACAAATTACATACAGTAATAACCGCTACCCGGGGGCTGCTGCACCCACCCCAATGCAACATTGCAGCCGGATCACTTACTCTGTATGCAAAGAGAACATAGCTCTCCCTGTCCTTCACGTTGTGTGGCTGTTAGTTTGTGGCTGTGTTAGGTACATGTGGGTGTCTGCGTTTGTGATGTCCAATCATTGTGGTGTACTCTGGCATGTTGCATATGTGTTGTTGCCAGTACATCTGTGCTCCATTGCCCATGCTTCTTTGTTGTGGTGGATATGTTGTTTGTCCTACAGGGTTGGTGTGTTGTGTGTGTATCGATTGGTTGGTTGAGTTACCAACATGTAGGTCATTGCCATATTGTCCATCTTGGAACTGCTCGTTGGTGGTGGAGTACCGGAATATGTAAGCATCATGGACGCTGCCATCGTACTTGGCTGAGATGTTGGTGAAGAGCCCATGGTGGTCCACAATGGCCTGCACATTTATCGAATGTGTGTTCTTGTGGTTCCTATATAGGTGTTCCGTAGCTGCAAGTGGCACTAGTCATTCATGGGTGCAGTCCATTGCATCCAGCACATGCAGAACCCCAGCAATCAGATATAATCCTTGCGTGGTCTCCTGCTGCAGTTGCTGCGTGTTTGGGAAGCAGATGTGGTGGGGTGTGAGGCAGATGATGGCATCTAGGACCTTAGGCAGGTAAACAGATATTGATGGCTGAGATGTACAAGCCACTATTGCCCCTGTTGTCTGAAAAGATCCAGAAGCCAGCATATGCAGAACAGTGAGGAGCTTTGAGGTGGGTGGTATGTTGTAGGGAGTTTGCAGCCTTGCTGTAAAATCTGGGGCAATCTGATTCAGTAGGGGTAGAATGGACTACCGGCTGAGACAGTAAGTCCTGATGATGTCTTGCTCCCTGAGGCCAAGGAGGGTTGTTTTCTGCCGAAATATCCTCTCCTGCCTTCTGCGTTGCCTTTGTGGGTACCATAGTGGTATTTCGGGTTGCTGTTGTGGAGGTGGAGGGAGCAGCTGTCATTGCGGACGTCTGCAGCTTGTGCCTAGCTGGAGCAGTATGACTTCCATGATGTCCTGGAAGTAGCAAATGTTTCTTTTGTGAATTTTCCTTATATAGTGGTGTATGGGCCTCATTTTAGTGCCTGGACACACCCAAGCATTAAAATTTTATGAAAAATAGAGTTAACTTCATTTTTTGGGTCCGTCTCTTACCAGTGCGTCATTTTTGCACAGGGGATAAATATGGCGCTACGGGCTTAGGGTCATTTTTTGAACGGGAACGCCTTCCTAGCATCTCATTAGCGCAAGGTGGTTTCACGCATCCCAAAAATTATGTTAACTTCAATATTTTGATGCTGGACTGTCTAGCGTCAAAATATAAATATGGAGTTAAGTTTGCGCCGAATTTGTGTAAAACAAAAATGATGCAAATTCAGGACAAGCAGAGTATAAATATGACCCCTTATACTTAATCCAGGTATCTAAGGTAGGCTCATTATCCCACTTAGCTGCACCATCATGTTTTGGGTCTAAATCAGGAAATTTCAACTCTAATACTTTTAGGCCTCGCATATATTGGCCCTTTCCCTCTACGTCATCTTTTCATTCGAAAGCTAATGTATTCTGGGAGTTCTAGTTTTCATTTGCTTCAATAGAACCATTGAAATAACACACCTAACAACAGCGAACTAGGTGGCAACCTCAACCTTGATGCTGGTATTTTTTTTGCACCTGAAAATGGCAACTTTGGCACAAACATCATAAGGTGAAAATTCAAAATTAATACTTTCGATTTCAGCTGTAGCATTTTGTATGAGCACAGGTCAATGCGTACAATCTCTGGTGTGTTACAGGCAGAAAAATAAACTAAAACCTCCTGTGCTTTTTTAGTGGATCCTAGTTGGGTTTATTGGGAATCAGGAGATAGCTTAGCCTTCTGGCTTGCAGGCCTGTGCCCCTGTCACCTAGTGAGTTTTAACCTGATTAGCCTGTTCTGTTTTAGCTCATTTATTTAATTACTTCTTCCAAAATGGATGCTATGTTTATAGTTAAGAAGATGTTTTAATTCATGTTATCAGTGCCACTCTGTGAAGGCGTCAATATCAGCATCACAGATAAGTGATATACGTAGGTATTCACATCATGTATTTTCCCTCTTACATGTGACAGTAACATAATGTACCTTTTCAGAGAATTGTTTATATAATTGCCGCCCCAGGCATGCCTTCGTATCTATTGTTTAGGAACATACCTGCATCAGGGGTCCTACAAGATCTGTATAAATACATCTCATGCAGACAGGGATATCAAAGGGATACCTACCAGATGCCATCAACGCTATCTATGCTACATATCGCCTTGGTGCAGACCCAGCCTTCGTGTCCCCACGGAGTCTGATCTAGAGGCATCATTCCAAGGTAACATGGGTTGGGGGGCTTTTCTCATGGACATGGTACTGGCAGATTAGGTTTAACACACCTAGCTCTCTTTAGGTCAGAGATGAGGTTCATCAAGTTAGGGTATTTGGGCCTATTTTCACACCTAATGGTATTGCAAGACGGTGGGGGTCTTTATATTTATGACTCACGTTTTCACAATTCTGTTTCCTGAATTGTTCATTATCCTAATCATTGCCACCTATGCAACTTACAGTAGATTGCA
Organism: Pleurodeles waltl; assembly: GCF_031143425.1. Classification (NCBI taxonomy): domain Eukaryota; kingdom Metazoa; phylum Chordata; class Amphibia; order Caudata; family Salamandridae; genus Pleurodeles; species Pleurodeles waltl. Next base: position 605,864,942 of record NC_090449.1, read on the forward strand.
GTCTTGTTAATAAAACCTGTTGAAAACTTTACTCCATCTCCTTCATTGCCTGTGTGTGACTGAGACTTATTGCTCATGTGAGAAAAAAAGGGTAATCTCCTTTTAACCACGACTCCCCTGAGATGTCTCACTCTTGCGTCCATGCTTAAAAGCTGCCACAAATCACCTTTTACTATTTGGGTTTTTGGTGAGGTACTGTGTCTGAGCAGGGATGGTTGGGCCGACAGTTGTGACTTGTAGGATTGACCTAGTTGTCTACAAACAAAAGTGCTGTCATCCCTAAACCAGCAGTCTTGCCTAGAGCAAGAGTCCAACTACCACCTTTAAGGACATTCCAGCAGCATAGAAATAGAATCTGAAATAAGATAATCTAGTTGTTGCTCGACTAACCAGTTTTAAGTGTCTATTTTTAGACTGTGGAGCTTGTATATATCTTTTTGCAGTCAGAATGCAGAAATGCTCAGGGGCAAAAAGTCTTAGAATACTGAGGGTGAAATTCCGTATGAATCACAAATGTAAATCGATGTGTAGTAAAGGTGTAGTAAATGTATGCAAAATACATGCAATGCATGTGTACATTACGCAGAAGTGGGTAATGTAGTGTGGAGTGTTTCAGGAATTGCTTATATCAGTGTAAACTTGATTGCCATCTACATTTAATAACCTTTGAGTATTCACACAGTTCAGGCATGTCCTGGCAACACTGATAAGATCACCTGGTCTACGAGAACAATACACCTAACATGAATCCACTGATAGGTGTTCAGAAACAGAAACTGAAAGTGAAGGACCCCATCCTCCCTGTAAGGTGATCTCTGTGCTGAACAAAACTACTAATAACATCTTGAAAAATGGCGGCCACTCTCAAGGCACAGTTTTACTTTAATGGTTAATCTTTTTGTGGAATGGCTGCTAAGCTGAGACCAAGGAAAGGCATTTAATAATTATTTACTTTCAAGAGCTAAACCTCTCCAACGTTTACAATATTTTATGGAACTAGTCATATTTAATATGGTATTTGCGTGTCGCTTACTACCCCTATATGTGCCACTACAGTACATGTCAACACGGGTAAGCATGCTGCACCATGTTATATATGTGGTTAAAAATGTATTGTCTTGTCTTTTCGAAAATGTGGAAAGCGTTTCCATGTCCTGTGTGGTGAACACTGAGGTTGGGTACCATGACATGGAATGCAGCATATAGCGGTGTGATGGATGAGTAAGTGTAAAAGATCATTCCACGTTTTTTATAATATGTTTTACGCTGACAGCTATGATCAACTCTGCAGGCCCCTTCATGGTGTTGGTGGTTCATGTTTCCTTTTGTCAGTCCAACATCCTATGCTGGCTGTGGCAAGGGGTCATCCATTCTGTGTTCTTAGGGGTCCACAAGAGCTAAGGTTTGGGGGTGATAGATGGATCAGAGTTCTGCCAGGATAGACTGCATCGCAGTCCTTGTGTACGTAAATGCCAACATGAGATGTCGATTGAAAAAACATTGTCATGTTGTCTGCATTAGGTACTGGTGGTGTGGGGAGAGTTCCACAATTCCCCGCACATAAGTCTCGTGCCATTCACTGTCGATACCCAAGCATTCCTTGAAGTGTCACCTGCACTACTCCTGTAGGTATCAGCATGCTGCTGTGGCTTGTGCAATGCTCCCTCACAATACTTGTTATGCCTCATGCACCAAAGTCTTCAGAATTCATCTTTGATTCCCAGCAAAAGCCCTTGTACCACTCGATGAAGTGCATCAGGCAGACCATAGTACTGGCTGAGGGCACAGTGTGGTTCAAATTATTATGGTATATATATATATATAAATGCATATTGTATGAGTTTTGAAGTTCCACAGGCTTCTCCATTCAGTTTTAAAACGCTTGGTGGAAGATGAGACAGATGGTAAGGAATTTTACTCCTGTAGGCTTACCCCTATGTATAGAGTCGATTTCTGACAGTTTCAAATTTAACAAGGTTTTCAGCAGTACTCTTGGGCTGCTTCAGCGGGCAGTTTTCCCGGGTTTTGACAGATGTGAATCTCCAATTCTATCCAGGGTTGGAATGAGCCTTGCTAAAAGTTTGTAAATACCTGCAAACACACATTAGTGGGTGTTTACCTGTTTTAGAGGCATTCTCATGATGAAACGGACTTTCTGACCTCTGGTAGCATATTGACTCCCACATAAAAGTACACCACGCTGGAAAATCGATTTACAGGTGTAAATTAACGTTTTGTGAATTGTAATATTTCATCCTCACTATTAAACCATGTCAGCTGAACTCCTAAATTGAACATAGGTATGCAAATAGCTTTTTGAACTAGTCTCAAGCCTTGGTAAAAAAAATGTGTTCCCGTGCAGGAATAAAACATCTTAGGTGTGTCTTCTTTGGGTGAAACAGGAATACAATTTAGAGACAAACGAGTGTTCGTTGGTTACCCACGCTGACACATATACTCTTAATCTCGCGCTAAATACATTCAGCAACATAAGCCACAGAGCTATGTAATGCATAGGGAGGGACTTCTGTAACCTGGTGATAATAATGTATTTTTTATATAGCAATTAATATTGCAGTTTTACCATTTCTAAGCATTTTAGGTTTCGGGTACCATTATTAGCTCGTTTAATCGCATTAAGCGTATTAACTTCACAAAACTGAAGGTCAGCGTTGTCCCTGTCATGATTGAAATTAGTGATTGAATAATCTCAGCAGCAAACACAGAACTCACTTTGCCATTTTAATGGCTGTTAAATGGCAAATAAAGTATACTAAAAAAAATTGAAAAGGACAGCTTTTTTTACCATAGCCCACAGAGACAAAGTTAATGCAAGGGTGTCTAATGAGGGACATTATCTTTAAAATCTTACAGAAGGAATAATGCTGTATTTTTGTTTGCAGTACTGTCCCATAGGAAGAATCTAACCTTGAATGAATGTTTCAGTTTTGCCATCTTTAGATAAGCACTCACTGCTGAGATCTCTATGTGCCTGGCAGATTGCATTTCCTAGACCAGGCTCCCTGCCATGAAAAGACTGGTGAAAAGAGGGGTTGTAATCACTCAGGTGGCACTGAGTTCAGTGCCACCATAGCTGATTGCAAGCCCGACTGCCATCATGCCATTGGGAACCATGTTCCTGGCGGGGACGGGGGTCTGACTTCTACTATGGTATATGAATCGGCTTCCTTGGGGGAGCCGAGTCCTATATCGTAGCACTGTTCCCACCCAACTGACCGGCGGGAATGCTCGATTACAATGTTATCGCTGGTCAGCCCGGCAGAAACTTTGGAATACGGCATGGGGGACCGACCGGTATGACGGTGGCATCCAGTATTGGAGGTTGGCTAGTCCGACTACCAGTGTCGTAATGAGACCCTAAGTGGACTGGTATTCAGCAATGCCGACATTTGGCAGCACCTGTACCAGGTTCCAAGAAAAACTTTGGGCACTTTAAAAAAAAAAAATTTAAGTAGGCATTAGGAAAATATGTTGCTTTCTGCTACTTGAGCAGAATTATAATCACTGAAGATATATAGTGGGGAGACAGTGGTTGACGAATTTGAAGGAGTAGCAATATACTCTGTAAGAGATTGGAAATACCATTAACTGTTGACAATGAGTCAGGTGGGGATCAGGATTGATTAACAGATGGAAACATAGCAAACAGTTGGGGATTTGTAGGAGAAGAAGTCAATAAACAGATTGGAAAGGACGTAGGTGAGGCTAAGAATGTGGAATGGGCATAAGGAGAGGCCTACAAGAGATCTGATTGTTGACATTTGCAGGAGAAGTAGGAGGCAAAGTTCTAAATGGAAAGTCTGGAATGAGTTATTGTGGTGCAGAGGACATAGGACAGCTGCAGTACCAGGGCTGCCGTGAAGTGTCCATAGTATTAGGACAATTTGAAAGAGTAAAGGGCGGGCCTAAGATTGCTGAGAGTCTACCTGTAAGGTTCCAGGTTCTCCAGATAACCTGCCTTTGTCCACCTGCAGAGGTGTGTTTCTACCTGTGCCTTGAGGTAGAGAAGAGTAGTTGTAATCTAATACTGAAGATGAAGGCCACGGCCAGACCTCATTTGCATTGGGCCCACCCCATTCAAACGAGTTTCACATAGGTGGATGGAGATACAACCGTGTTCTTCATCAGCTTATCCCTCTGCTGAGTTTCTATCAGTGTCATGCTACTGGTGGCACATGCCACCAAGCAGGTAATGTGTGCGCACAATACAGGCAATTGAATGTGTAAAATAGATAGAGTTTTAATTTGAGATTTTTAATAGCTGCGTGATGAGACTTTTTAAATTCGAATGATAACAATTATGTCTTGTTCACAAATAGGTATTTCATTTAAAGTATTCTAGCACAGTCTGCATTCAAGACTAGGGTCCTGATTCAGAGTTCAGTGGACGTGTTACTCCGTAACAAACGTGACTGATATCCCATCCGTCATTACACAAGTGCATTATATCCAATGGCACTTGTAATATGGCAGATGAGATATTGTCACATTTGTGTTGGAGAAACCCATCCACCGATCTCTAAACGAGGCCCTAAGTTGATTATATAATTTTACAGCAGAGAAAAATATGACAGATGATTTGGAACTGTCAATCACCATCTACCATAAAGGCCTGTCAATACAGCTATGCATTCTGGCAAGTTTAGCAGCAAATGTGCTCCTTGAAGCTGTTTCCCAAGTTGTAGAGAAAACGTCCCAGATACATGCAGCCTAAACTTGTTTTTTTTCTTTAAAAAAAAAAAATCACATTCTAAAGAATGAGCTATTTCTTGGTGGAGGCACATACAAAGATGTGACACGTTCTCTTTTTTGTTTTTTAATGATTTTTTTGATATAACTGACAATTAAAACCAAAGAGAAAAAAGAGAAGAAGGAAAAGGGGGGAAAAGAAAACACAAAATGCATTGCATGTTCAGCAGGGAAAAAATAAGTCTTAAGCAAAACAATTGACCCAGAAGAGCTACTAAAACAGGTCAACAGCTAGAATAACATTTCATCATTAATGCTCAAAGATAAAGGTGAAGGGGAGCAACGTAGTAAAAGGAGAAAAAAAGACAAGGCAGACTAAATGCTGTGTCCTGGGTACCCGCAGCAGCTGTATCCAGAACCTAACAGAGTCCCAAATCCAACTGAACCTACTCCTCCGAGGATCATTCTCTATCAGTGTTATTTCCAACAGGCTGATATTCAAAAACTCCTGCCACTAGATTTATGGATCCGGGGGTCGGACGAGAGCTGTAAACGAGCCAAAATCAATCTAGCCAAAGAGATTGCAGAATAATATACACCCACTAATTGCGGGGGAATAGCCGGGGAGTGTCCCAGCAAAATCAGCTTACTGTGCACAACGAAATTAAGGAAAGATATAGCCTGAATCTTACCTAAAACAAATTTCCAAAACAAATGCAAAGCAGGGACACCACAAATACATGAACCGAAGTGGCCCCCACAAAAGCATTACAAAAACAGCAGTCCTCAGACTGTCTCTCCATGACAAAAAGGCAGTGAGTAGTATAATATAGATCATTGATGCATTTGAAGTGATGCACCTTAACATGCGACACATTGAGAGACGAATGGCCCAAGATATTACTATACCTCAGGTCACCAACCGTTGCCTCTGTATTAAGAAGTTGACTCCACTTATTCGCCCTGAAATGGAATTGATCAACCGAGTGGTCCTGAGAGGAGATATAGATTAGTTTATAGACAATCCCAATTTTTCTCTTTATCGGGGCTTTCATGATAAGCTCCAATAGGGAGTTACCAGAGCAACTTCGTTTGTCTTCCTTAAGGCTAAAAATAAAATAAAATGTTGTAGCTGCAAATATCAGTAAAAGCAGGTATGAGGAAGAGAGAACTGATGCCGTAAATTCTCAAAAGATAGAAACATCTCACCCGCAAACAGTTGACTTAAGATAGAAAGATTAACCCTCTCCCAGATCTCATGAACACAGGAGGGTAGATTGGGGTTATATCTTATGTATGTAAGCTGGTTAATCAGGGTAACACCAGTGGAAATATGCTTGAGAGAGACCCAAATTAGATGTAAAATTTGTAAAGTCTTAAAATGTGTTCTCTTGAAATACAATGTGTCCACAATGCCCACCCCAGGGATAATTAACTCCCCCAAGGGCAGACAATCAGTAAACATATAACCTTGTTCCCACCCTCCCCGACCCCCGCCCCACATCAAAACCAGGCAGAGTCATGAGAAGAATGAAGCCAGATAGTAAAACCACAATTTGGGATGCATGATCCCCTGTCTTCCTTTGGCTGTTGTGAAACCTCTATCTTACAACAGTACTTCTTATAACATCAAATAAACGTCTGCCAAAAAGCCTTGATCTTAGAGAAAAAAGTTACTGGAGTAAAAATGGTGATACAGCAGTAAAGACAAAGGTACCACAGAAGGATGATCATCTTGATGAGGTTACACCAGCCAATCAAGCCCAAATGAAGATGGTTCTATTTAGTAAATACATTTGCAGAATATTGATAAAGCTTCCCCTAATTGACGTCGACAATTTCCATAATATAGAGAGATAGGGTAACTCCATCTGTTATAGTAAAGGGGGGGGGTCACATTAGACAGGACCTAAGTCTTCTCAGAGTTCAATTTATAACCAGAGACATCACCAAACATTTGAGTTACAACCACAACTGCATGTTGGGCAGGAAACAGGGAGGGGGTGAAGACCACAATATTGTCGACATAGGCTAGAACTTTGAATCAATGTGTTCTCAGGGACAAAATCTCTTCGAACCATTTAAGGGATTGAATAAAAGGCTTATGCAAAGGGCAAATAGCTGGGGAGAAAAAGGGCACCCCTGCCTAGTGCTGCCAGAGATGGAAATTATAACTGAGTGCGAACCAGAATAGCAAATCCGTGCTTTGAGACCAGAATAGAGACAACTAATTCTAGAGATAAAGATAGAACCTAAGCCTTCAGTCTCCATGACCTCCCCCCCCCCACAAGAAGGGCCAGGAGACCCACTCAAAGGCCTTCTCGGCATCTAAAAATATCATGCCACAGGCCCCCTTCCAAAGAAGACTGTCTCCAGGACCGTAATCACCATATTAACATGAGATGTAGTATCACAAGCCGGGATAGAGCCATGCTGATTTGGATCAACTAGCTCCAAGATAATTGCGGACAATTGGTTGACAAGGATGTGTGTGTAGATCTCAGAATCTACATTGATTAGGAAGACTGTGCGATGTGTACCACAGAGTGTGGGAGTATTCCCTTTTTTTGGAAGGATAGAAAAATGAGTCTCCCCTCAAGACTCAGGAACCCGCTAGACAATTCGAAAGTGTTAAACAGGTCCAGAAGCACTGGGGTCACAATCTGTGAAAAGGTGGCATAGAACTCTAGCGGGATCTGATCAGGGCCTGAGTCTTCCCCTCTAGAAAGGGAGACAATAGCAGTTTCAACCTCCAACAAAGGGACAAGTGCTTCTAATTTTGCATGCTGGATATGGCTCACCTTGCAGGGAAAATACTGCTTCACAAACCAAAAGATATCTTCAACAGAGGAGGAACCGTCGTCTTGGTAAAGGTCTATGTAAAACAATTGAAAGACAGATCTTATAGCTGAATAATCGACCATGAGCTCCCCAGTCTCACCTCTGATCTGCTGAAAGGGGCTAAAACTAGAGCTACCCTTATTCAAAAGGAAAGAATCTGACCCATCCCTTAACTATTTTTTCAAAACTAACCATTTGCCTAGGTCATCCTTTTTTCACTGCCCAACCCCAGATTTGCTTTCTAAGTGAGGCTCTGAGGGCTAAAGACTGCTCCAGGAGCCACTCAACCTGAAGTCCATCCTTCACGATATTGCTGTAGCTCAACTCAGAATCTATCAGATTGAGAGCTCTACATGCCGCCATTTCCTCCTGAATTACCAGTCTGTGTTTGTGTGAAGCAAATTGTAAAGTTTGTCCCCAGCAGGAGGCATTTAGAGCGTCCCAAACAACAGAGGATGGTGCAGAGCCAATGTTGAACACTAGAAACTCCCGCAAATGGGAATTGATAGAGTTTACATACCCATCGTCGTATAATAATTTCTGTTCAAAGGTCTAGCCGCGAGGCCTTGGAGTATGCAGAGGCTCGCTAGGTTGAATGAACAAAGATAAAGAGTTGTGGCCAGATAGGACTCTCAGGTTAAGCACCAGCTTAAATGACAGGACCAAAGTATTGCTGACCAAAAACATATCTTTTTGCGACATTGCTTTATTGGGGGGGGGGGGTAATATAGAAAGCCCGGTTCATTGGATTGCTCAAAGTGCCAAAGATCAGCCAAAGCATATGAGGAGATTAGGTGGTGCAGAGCCCCATAAAGTCAACTCTTACCACTGCATGCCACCCCAGACTGAGCAAAGGTTCGAGAATGTGATGCTGAGTCGTTGTACGGGAATAGTATCATGCTAAAGTTGCCAGAAATGATGTACGTGGTGGCCAAAAATGAAGCTCAGTCAACAAGAAGTCAAAGACCGTAGGATAACCCGTAATAGACCTGTATACAACACAGATGGTAAAGCAGCCATTATCCTTCTAAATAGTCCCCAGCAGCCCCCAGAATCCATCCTAAGAAGCAAAATGCACCATTTATAATCCTGCATTAACAGAGCAACCCTCCCATGAGCATTCTGCAGATGAAAGGTGCATCTGCTGGAGACAGATGATATGTGGGTTGAGTGATTTAAGTTCCTCCTGTACCAATTTGCACTTCTGTGATCTTTCAAGCTGGTGCACTAATTCACTGAGCTGCTACACCATAGTTTTGGAACTAATTAAGAAATCCCAACTCTCTAATACATTTAAGCCTTGAAGGCAGTTGCCACTGCACTCTATGTCGTCGTTGCATCTGAAAGCTATTGCGTTCTGGGAGTTGTAGTTTTGGTTTGGTTTGCTTTGATTGATTGAACCAATTGGAATAACATACTGAATAACAACGAAGGGTACCATCAGAGCCCTGTACAGGAATGGTGGTGCCCTGACAAATGCAAGGTGAGTGGCAACCTCAGCCTTGATGTTGCTGATTTGTACGCCCTTGAAGAATGGAGATTTTGGCACACACTTCATAAGGTGAAAATTTAGTGAATTACCATATTCAATTTCAACTGCAGAATTTATAATCACAGATAAATGGGCACAAACAAAGAAACTAAAAATGCCTGTGCTTTTCAAGAACATTCCTGCAGCCCACAATTAGGATCTAGATTTTCATGAAATAAGAGTAAAAGGTGTTGCTCAACTAACGGTTTTAGGTGTCCAGTTTTAGATTCGAGAAATGTACAAATCTTTTAGCAGGACGTCTAAAGATATGCACAAGAACAAACAGTCTGAGAAAACAGAGGTTGAAATTTCATATGATTCCCAAGTAGAAATCTATGTGCAGTGTGTATATTGCGCAAACGGATGCTGGATGGTATTGGAAAAAAGGAAATGTAGAATGTAGTGTTAGAGAATGACTTAAGTCAGGAAGTGTTGCTTTGCTTACCACATACATGTAATACATGTTTGATGACTGACAACCATTTAGGCATGCGCTAGGCCTAGAGAGACTTATGAGATCACCTAGCTTACAAGACCAAAACACACCTAAGTAAATCATGTGTCAGTTGTTCAGAAAGTTGTTTTTTTTCAAAAAGGTGCCTTAGAAGGGTACTATGCTAGGCTAAGTAAGACAAATGCATAAAAGTCACCATTTTAAATAGATACCATATATTTATATTCATGTGCATTAAAATACAAACACATAAAATTTGAGTCGTGTGGAAATTCATATTGAAAATTTGCTCCATCATCTGCCTCAAAACCAAAATTCTCCTTTCCTAGTCTCTTCTAAATTACAGAGGCTAATAGGAATAGGATATTCAGGCAGCACTTAAGTAGTGTTTTTTATTCCACAAGATTCTCAGCAGTGTCGGGCTGGGACATAAAATAGACCCAGTCCCCATTAGCAAGTAAGATAGTTGGAAGGGTGGCCCACATTTACATTTGCAAATCAGGTAGTTTTAAACTTGTTCAGAGACACTGCATAGGTGTTTGTAAGGTATAGGAGAGTGCAGGCATATGTGCTTGCTGCAGGCAATGTTTGTGGTAATATCAGAGAAATCACTGGTAAAAACCGACCCACCAGATGATAAAACAGGCCCCCAAACAGCCAAAAAAACAGCCCCTGCAGTGATCTGTCTCACCAGTCTTTAGGGCACTTCCTGGTTGCCCTAAAGCCCAGTGCGGCCCTGGTTGGGTCGCAGGAGAAATAGTTGCACCTCCTTCAGATTGCATGAAACTCAAACAAATGTCTGATAATCAGATTGCAGCATATCATTTAGATTTTTTTGAAAACACAAAATCTAAAATGTGTTAATAGCAGAGCGTCAATCAAAAAACGGTGGCGGTTATCTCGGTATTTACTATTCTATTAACAAATGTGAAAAAGTGGCTACAAATTTGATCATTGATAGTCATTGTTTTACATTGGCGGGTACGGCCTGATACTGGGTACCAGCACATCTCACCAGGGGCCCAATACCTTTAATGGGGGGGATAGCACTACTCATTAGCAAACGGGTTGTAATCATGAGCCCTTGCATGGTGAGGGGTGAGTCACAAAAGCATTTATGAATACGGGGCCGTACCCCAGTAGGGCTCTTTTTTTGCATGCTTACATGTCTTTACGGAGGATCCCAAAAAACTGCAACGCGGGTGCACTGCTTTCTGTTTGTACCAATTGTATGTGAATATTTCCTTACTGTTCTCATTTCATTGCCATCTTGGATGTTTTGGGGCCGCTTTGCAATGGCTTTCCAGAGTATGTAAAAGATTACTACAGCAGTACTGCTGCTTGGTATTTCCCTATCAATTTTTCCCAATCATACCTTGACTATTCTGGCGGTAGTTGTTATACAGTCATGGTGGAAATTATTAAATCATGGGTAATGCTGCACATTTGGAGTGTGCTAACACACTGGCTATATTTGGTGTATTATTGCCGAATTGTTGCTCCATCCAAATGATGGCGGAAGTCCCCAAACCTGATCAGCAAGCCATATTTGTAAACGGTAGGCAGTCAAAAATTCCTTCTCTGGGAGGCACCCTCCCCTATTGCTGTCTATTTTCTGTTTCCAATGTCCCTGAGCTGTGCCATTCTGTCATTTCAAAGCCCCAGGCTTCAGTCTGTGCTCACATCCGATAAACAGAGTCGTCTACACAAAGGATTCGCATCCGAATATTAGCTCCAATTTACAAACTAAAATTTCACAGAAAGAAAACTTATTGGGGGGGATGTTTCTTGCCACAGCTCCACCCCCAGAAGGCACGGTGGTTGTTACCCTGTTCCTTCAAAGGGCAATACATAGCGTTCTCATCTCAGCTCTATTTTCGCCAGTCCTCATGAAACAAGGGCAAATACAGAGCCAGTCACCTGGCTCCAGGTAGGCCCCACCCTGCTCGGCTTGCCCACCCTTAACCTTGCCGGGCCGCATATGGCATCCCAGCCAGCCCTCTTGAGAGCCTTGCTTATCTCATATGTGCCATTTCCCTCATTCCAGAGAACTTGCATTAATCCACTCGTCGGGCGTATCTGTGTCAGTGATTGCTTCAGAATGATATCTCAGCTTTTTTTCCAGGCCGACCTGTTTGACAACAACATTGGCAATCTAGGAGAGGAAAGCAGGAACTTCTTCTCAGGCACCAACTTCAAACAGAGGGCCATCCCACTTAGCTGTGGGAGTCAGCATAACGTTCAATTAGTAACAGCAGAAGTTCCCTGGACATACTAGGTGAACTAATCCTGACACTGCAAAGAACAGCAAGCATTTGCAATACAATTGGTCTCCCGTTTGCTCAAGTTAGAGGTATTGGCGTTGTAAGTTGCTCACTGGACTTTTCTTGCCACTTAAATTGAAAATGAAAGTTAAAACTGTTGACATAAGCGAGCCGATTCAAAGCGTTATGGCCGCCATGAGCGCTAATGAGAGACACAAAAGAAAAAAGAAACGTTCGGTCGCAGTCAAAAAGTATCAGCATACTGCAATTATCCATGTAACAGGCTCGATGGCTAAAGTAGTAACAAAACTTCCCCAATGATGGACAAATGTAAAGCATTTAAGGCATTTTGAAAGTCAAGCCATGAACGAGTGATTGTGATGGGCATGCGTGGGCGTGGTTAAAAGCCCACAGAGACATTACGTGTCAGAGCGCTTGCGCGCTCGACTTAAAAAATACATGGAAAGGCAACAATTATGGGAACAATATTTGCATTTGACCTCAGGGGTAGATAATTGCTGTTAATAGTGAGATGGATTGCAGCAAAGCCACCACCCCCTAAGAAGCTGATTAATGGGTCCGAGTGTCCAGGCATGAAGGGCAGCCATTTCAGTGAAGGTGACCAGTTCCCATTTGCGAGCAGCATGGTAAACCTAAACCCACAGTCCGTGTCTGTAGTCTGTCTCTAATTTCCTTATTACGGCCTTGTTGTGACATCACTCCGAACCGGTCATAAAACTCCGACCTTCCTCCACTGCCGTCATTTACTTCAGTTGATCAGAGACATCGCAGGTGCTACGGGCTCTGCCAGAGCTGGTGCCCTGTTGAAAGCAGCTTCCTGAGTGGAACAACATATGCAAATACCAATTAAACAATTAAAAGGAAGAGCAGTTTTCAGCTGACATCGAACGTCGATACTAATTGGCGTAGAATGAGATAGTTACCAACACAGTAATATTAGAATGAGCATAAGACAAGATTTAAATGAGGCTTGATGAGAGGGGTAGCATAGCCGTGAATTATAAGGAATAAAGTACCCTTATCACATCATAAATTATATTACAAATCAAACCAGCGTTCTGTAAGCCCATGATGGAAATTTTGCGTACCTCCCCATCGACTTGCAAAAGCCTTGTAATCGGTGGCTCAGATGGGGTCTCATTGGCTCTAATGTATGCAAAAAATGCCTCAGTCATCTCTAGTTTCGTTGTGGGATGCGAAACGTCTTTCACACCCCAAATTCCAGGGCCACTTCAGCTACTATTCAGAGCTACCCGTCTGCTTGTAATGCACTTCGGAAAAGGCCTAATTTGTACAATTAAAACTATTGCAAGCATTTCAATAATAAATAACAATAAAGAATTAAGCTCTTAAGTCAACACACAAACACAGTAGTACACATCCACAAATCCCAAGGTCGCGGACCTAAACATTACAAAACATTACAAAATGAAAACCAATGTTAATCACAGGGCAGTTATATTTTACAAAATTCAAACTGGCAAGTTGTTTCACAGAATAAAAGAACAGGCACAGTGGCCCTCGCGGTTTAGTAAGGATTCAAATGTATAAAAGACACAGGACCCATCTCCCTTCGTAGTGGGGTACAAACAGCTATTCTCCCTTCAAGATTTTATAGACCTAGAAAAAGTCACCCAGTACCACAGGATATTGAGTTTCCTTACTACACGCCATGTGTTACGTTTTGTTTTGTTATGATTATGTTATCAGTATTTTGCCTAGCTCCGTGAATTTCAATCCTGGCACTGGGAGGCCTCGCAGGTAAAAACTGTAAAGCATTTTTTCAGCAACTTTGGGATTTTTTGTAAAATGTATTTTGAATTTTTTTGTTAGTGCCATCATGGTTTAAATCGGAGTAAATTTCAATTCTAACTCGGGTTGCCGGAGAGGGGAAAACGCTTGTAAAATGATCCAAATGACTCTTCAGTGAGCAGAGCATTCATTCCCGCGTTGCCCCGCCCTCTCACCAACAGTTGGGGGCTCCTCTGGTCTGTGTATTATGAAAGGCAGCGAACAGCAAAGCCCTGGCGCTAAATGTTTACGAGCGTTGCACACTGAGACGTGGAAAGCAATAGTTGCCTCGATAATTATGGCCAGGAGGAGATCCTAGGCTTCCATGCTTATTAGTCATCAAACCTCCTGCGAAACCTCTCCCCCCTCATAGGACCTTTGATTAGCCTCATTTACGGCCACATTTATACTCTGTTTGCGCTGAATTAGCGTCATTTATTTATGCGAATTCATTGCAAATGTGACTCCATATTTACATTTTAACGCTAGACTAGTCTAGCGCCAAAATATTGGAATTAAAATCATTTTTTGTTTGCGTGAAACCACCTTGCGTCAATGAGATGCAAGATGGGCGTTCACATCCAAAAAATGACTCCAAGGCCCTGGCACCTTATTTACCCTCCCATGCAAAAATGGTGCACGGGAGGGAGACGGGCCTAAATAATGGCACTAAGCCTGCTTAGCGCCATTATTTAATGCCTGGGTCAGGGCAGGCGTAAGGGGACCTGTAGACCCAAAGCCCCAGAAACACCCCCACCCACACCACAGGATGGGGATGGGGACCCCATCCCAGTTAAGTATAGGTAAGTAGAGATAAGTATTTTAAAAAACATTTTAAAGTGCCATTGGGGGCCCTGAAATGGGTCCCCCTGCATGACACAGGGTGAAATGGCCATGCCCAGGGGACCCTTTTCCCTTGTGCTGGCCATTAGGGTGGTGGGCATGACTCCTGTCTTTTATAATACAGGCGTCATGTGGTATGGATGGTTTTGCATCAAGAAATGACGCTAGCCTGGTTAGAGGCATTTTTTTTGCCTCTATCCAGCCTAACATCATTTTTTGGTGCAAAACCCCCTTCTCCCATACCGCCACCCCCACCCGGCTAATGTCATTTTTTTACGCTAGCCAACCCTTTGCACCGGATTGCACCATTCCATAAATTTGATGCCCAGCTGGCATCCTGGTATGGCGCAAGCTAGCGCTATACTTTTGGATGCAAAACTGCACAAACGCAGTTTTGCGTCAAAAAGTATAAATCTGGGCCTTAGTTTGGAGTGACCAGACATGAATCCGATGTCTCATTTGTAGCGCCAATCAACATCAGAGGCACTACAGTAACTCAGCTTGCCCATTTATAAAGGACAGCGCTATTGATGCTAGCAAGCAGGGCCACTGGAATTGTGCGAATTTGCAGTTGCGCTGTTTTCCGCATATTTATGGAACTGCTGCATTGCCACACAGTGCATCTGGTGCTGCATAATCTGCAGATTAAACAGATGAAAAGTTACTAAAATCTCAGCAACGCATGTTACCACACAGTGGAAGCCATTGGCAAAGTTTGACTGCCACCTTTCTTTCGTTTATTGATGTATTTGTATGTTAACCTGTCATTAACAAGATGGAATCTTTGCCCAGGCAGTGTTAATATGTGTAGAAATTACAAACTAATGAAGTAATGGTATCAAAAAAATGTGCTGCATTACCCAGCATAATTTGCCTTTTCTAGACACATAGGGGCATATTTATACTCTATTTGCGCCTTTTACACTAAAACAGCACAAACATAACTCCATATTTATATTTTGACGCTAGACCCGTCTCATGTCAAAATATTGGAGTGATCATCATTTTTTGGATGCGTGAACCCACCTTGCATCAATGAGATGCAGGGTAGGCATTCCCATCCAAAAAATGACTCTAAGCCCTTAGTGCCATATTTATCCCCCATACAAAATTGGCGCACGAGTGGGAGGCGGACCTAAATAATAGTGCTAAGCCTGCTTAGCACTATTATTTAACGCCTGGGTCAGACCAGACTTTAGGGTAGCTGTGGACACATTTCCATGGCTAAACACCATGGAATGGGCCCACAGATGCCCATCCTAAGCCCCAGCACCCCCACCCACACCAGAGGGACACCAGAAGATGGGGGACCCACTCCTGGGTAAGTATGAGCAAGTATAGGTAAATATGCATTCTTTTTTTTCTGTGCCATTGGGGGGGCGCCCTTCCATGGGCCCCCCTGCATGGCACTGGGACTAATGGCCATGCCCAGAGGACACTGGTCCCCTGGGCATGGCCATTGGGGTGGTGGGCATGACTCCTGTCTTTACTAAGACAGGAGTCATTTTTGGGTGCTATTGCGTCAAGAAATGACACTAGGTTGGTTAACACCATATACATTGGCGTTAACCAGCCTAGCGTCATTTCTGGCGCCCTAAGGCCATTTCCCCCTACCGCCACCACAACTAGCGTCTTTTCCTTTGACGCTAGCCGATCCTTACCGCCAGCTTGTGCCATTCCATAAATATGGCACCAAGCTTGCGCTCAAGAATGGCGCAAGCCAGCGGTAAACGTTTTGACGCAAAACTGCGTTTGCGCAGTTTTGCGTCAAACAGTATAAATATGGGCCATAATTTGGTGAACCCTGCTGCATGCTGTGGATTTCCCCTGCCACTTAATTCCAGTGATATTGTTAGTAATGCACAGAGGGGGACCATCCCCTGCAATACATTGGACACCAGCGTGTGCTCAAGGAATCAATGTGACTAAACTAACTTCCAGACCCTTACCGGCTCTGCATAAACCGGCTCAGGCCATTGCATTTCTTTAACGTCTGAAAAAAAAGCAAAAACTCTCCACAATCGTCAACACAGCCTAGAGCGTGGCTACACACTCATGTTTTCCCATGGGCCAAAAATATTGAGATTTGTGTAACTAACGGCCGCATTGATGCCAACAGGGTGGGTGTAAGGTAGGGGGGGTGTAAGGTAAGTAAACGCAGCATGTACATGGTGTGAACTGTATGTCATGGAGTTATGTTGATGTTTTCACTCCGCACTGCCGTATAAATAAGCTCCTAGTCTCTAAAAAGTGATATAGATTTGACAATAATATGTTTAGCTGTGTCTGAGTGGCTATCATTCTACCACATCCTGGAGTTAGCCTTCTCTGCTTATTGCTTCCTTTGGTGAGTCAAGTGTACAAAGGAAGTAATTTGATTAATACATTGAAATTGGAACGAAAGGTCTCACATTCTTCTTATGCCTTGAGTCTATTATCTTTAAACAGTAAAAGTGCTTAGAAACAGGCGCACCAGGGATCAAATGCTAGAAAAAGTTCTTGACAAAGTCCCACATTAACGTATGCAATTCACTGAGGTGCATTGACACAAATACCCAACCTCCACCAATAGACATGTTGCAGTGGGATAGGTTTAGCCATGGTACTAGGAGATTTGGGCCCACATTTAAGAAAAGTGGTGCTGCATTTAATGCAGCGTCACTTTTCTTGCCCCCCCAATGCTTGTGTGCACCGTATTAAACATCTGGTGCACCATGGCGCAGTTAAGGGACAATAGCGTCAACATTTTTGACGCTATTGTTGTACTGTGCAGGATTAGCGCCAAAAATGCTGGCACTAATCCTGCAAAGTACAGGGGGGACCATTAAAAACAATGGTGTGCCCCCTTTTAATGCCTGCTCTGTGCAGATGTTAAAAATAGCCGTCAAAAATGGTGCAGTGGAATCTCATAGATTCCAATGCACCATTTATGGGGAACACCCCCATCATACATAATGCCTGGCGCAGGAATAATGTGGTGCAAGGGGTTACAAAGTGGCGCACATGCATTGCGCCTCTTTGTAAATCTGGCGCAGTGAACTTGAACTCACTGAGCCACATTAGCATTAAAAAAAAATGATGCTTATGTGGTTCAAGGAGGCGCTAGGCCCTCTTAAATCTGGGTCTTGATGTTTATTCCTGGCTTTGCAAATTCGTCAAAATATGCTGGTTGTGAACTCTATTTAAAGTGTGAGTAGCTTCCACAACACAGTGGAATTTCTTTGGTGAGAGTAGCCCCTGTGTCTTGCCATTGGAAGCACTCTTTCCACAGTTGCTAGGCAATAGGCAGAATGGAAACTATGCAACCAGATAGCATGGTTTATATTAATTTCAGCATTCCCTTGTGACAAAGTATGTGCTCCTAGGCAACCACTTTTCGAACATCTTTTTCTGACCCTTTTTTTTTACAAACATAGGAAGAGCTTAAATCAAACTAAACAATGTCAGTAAACCCAACAATCATTTGATTTTACCAATTAGGAGAGAACGTCCAGTCTCATACTACACTCCTAAAATATGCTGTAGTGAGAAAATTATAGATCCTGAATCAAGGAACATTGCAATGCAGTGTCAGTGCTTCTGCTTCACCAAATGTTTTGATGATGGTCAATCATTTTCTTCATGGGTCTTTGTCACCTTATTTGCAATTATGTGACAGAGGTGGGTGTGCCACTGAGGGCTTGAGACAAATGCTTACATCAGCTCGAGGTTCTGTTGGATACTCAACCCAAAACAGCTGAGCCTTCATCTGGCATCTGTTTGCCACCTGCACTCTAACCTTATGTGCCAAGAATTAAAGACAAAGCATAAACTTTGATGGTAAACGAGAGAGCGAAAGAGATACTCATCTAGTGTCTGAATTGTACAGTGTGAAACCAGAATATTTGCGCTCAATCCTGGCCCTCCTGCTTGACCAAATTGTGACATTGTTTTATTTCCCTTTGCTTTCTTTTTCTTCATCATCATATTTGAGAGCACCCTTAAGTACACGAGTTCCAGATGTGCACTGAACAAAACACTCTCATGTGTTTGGTTTAATAGATGCTAACACTGGTCCATGTGTAACAACCTAGGTCACAAAGAGGATGCACATGACAACTGATGGGCCTCTTGGTTCATTAATGGAAACTTTGTCAAGCCAGGAGGAGGTATAAAAGTTTCCAAAATTTATGTTTAAAAATTCAAATTTAATCAATGGAGTGAAATAATCTGATGTGCTAAGGTGAAGCTCTTCCGCATGTTAAAGAAATACACTTTTTTAATTTTGAAAAGACTGTCATATTGGTACGTTTGTTGCACAGTGTCTTTAGACATGAGGGGGTTCCTAAAGATAAGTGGTACAACACACCTTCTGTGCTTCTTTTACTTTACTTTAGTTATTATGTAAATAATTGTTTGCTCCTTTGTCTAACATCTTTCTCAATGTTAGAGATGAGTTGAGCAAACTGCATCCCCGTGCCGCAGTTAACCAGGGGGACGCATGTAACTGTCAGCCTGGCCATACCATGAGTATCCCTGACCCTAGAGAATGTGAAAGCGAGGGACCAGCCATGTATTTGTTAGGTTACAATCTGTCTAAAATATGGAGTCTTTAGTACATAAAAAGAAAATGATTAATTTTTAGGTTGAGCCTAGCAGCGTGCATGTGCTGCTCTCTCAACGTGTTGTAATCTACTCTGTGGGTCTTAACCACAACCATCTCATGCCATTACTTTAATTCGTTCCTTGGTCTGCCTCTCAAACATCCTTTGGGTTTTGTGGTAAATGCTTATAGATGCTTTACATTTCTCCTGCCTTTGCTCCAGTTCTGGAGACTGCCCTGCTAAATGGGTCCTTTCGCTATTGGCCATATGTTTTGTTTCGGTGCGCTACTTTGTTCTTTCAGCTCTCTCCTCGCTTGTTGGTGCTTGGTCATCTTCAGTGGCATTGCTGCTCCCAGCTGCTCACTTCTGCCGTTCCGTTCACCCGATCCTGCAGGCGTTCTCAGACATGCTCCTTATTGGCCAGATATTCTCAGCACCTTAAACACATCATTGCCCAAAACACAGGTAGACTTTTGCTGAGCCCCGCCACACATCTGCCACTCTACAGCGCTAGTTGATTGGTATTTTGTTTGGTGGGTGGGATTTTAGCAGGTTGGCCGAGTTTAGGTTTGAATGCCATGACGGGTTACCGGATTGGAGTTGCTTCTGTTTTGAGTACTGGTGCAGACTATTCTCATGGACTTTAATATGGAACTGGTGAAGGCGAACCAATGTGCAGAAGGGACAAACTTTTCTGTTGCACACACACTCATCAGGGGCTCGACAACATACTCAAGTATGGCAGACACCTGTAACAGGGACTTACGATTCTCATACCTTTTCTATGCATTTCCTGTTACGGCTTTCTGCCATACTTGGCAACGCTCGCAACAAGAGCTGCCTTTTCTCCCTGCTCAGCGGGGATGTTAAATGGAAATATTTTCATTTTTTGCTGCAGATAGAGGAATAAGGTAAATGGAAGTTCTTTAGTTATATGCAGGACAACTAGAATTATGTGGCAAAGAGGACCAAATTAAGTGGCATGGTTGACCAATTTATGTGGTAAGAAAAGTCCAGTTATGCGTTTACAAAACCAATAGGTCTAACTCAAGCAAATGTGTGACCTATTGCACTGCAAATGCTTGTTTTATTTACTAAGAGAAGAAACTACAACTGTGTGTTTACCTAAAATGGAACAAGGTGACTGTTGGAAATGAATAAGGATCTTTTAACTAGCTTTATGCTAAAGGTATTCATCATGTGAAAACAAGGATCAAAACATTTGAAAGATAAATTGAAACAACGTCTGCACAAGCACACAATCTTCCACATTAATGGCTGAAATTTTATAATAATAAGTGTTACAACTGACCTATTCAATGTTGCTAACTGCCATTACAAATATTCTCTTAGCATAACTGTAACAGCAACAGTCATTTTTCAAACTTTACATTTTGTATCGGTTTAAAGGTCGAATATATACTACTCCACAACTTTAGTTTCTGCACCTGCATAGCTCTTTTGTTTCAGTTTCATCACATGATCTCTGTTCTAGCTTACATGTGAAAACATAAACATTTGCATTCTGTACTTGTGTGCTTTTACCTTTCTGCTCCTGGGGTACCAGGACACCTGCACAGGGATTCAGAGGCCAGTTTCCTTTTTGTTCATAAACATTTTCAGATGTCTAATTTAGCCTGAGCACAGATTTACAAAAAAACGAGAAAGGCTGAGCTGGTTGAGCGTGTAACCTGCATGTTGCATTCAGATTGTTGCAGTAGGAGCATTATCCTACCATCAAGGCTTTAAGTGGGGTGCAAAACGTAGTGAGGGTCTTTAAAAGGGGCATGGCCTATTTAATTAAGGCCATGGCTTAAACACCAAAACTAAATTTAGTTGATTCCTATAGTGTGCGACCCAAACAGTATTTTGGTTCCTCTCTGAGATTTCTGTTATTGCTTCTGGATCAGGGGTCTCCAACCTTGACTGTAGTAAGAGCTAATTCTGTTCAATAAAAATCACCCTGAGCTACTGGTATTGGTGTTGAAGTAGTGGCAACCTCAGACAATGGTAACACTATGCAACATTACCAGCGGTGATCACCTCAGTGTAACAGGAGGCTCACCAGCAATAATGTAAAAAAGGCCTTGTCAATTTGAAATGCCTTTACATGGGTAATACATAACAGCCAATTGCAGCATGACCTGGGCATCAAGGTAACATTAGTAATATAGCTTCCCATACCTACATGACTTATCACTCAAACATCAGCTTAATATACATTTCAAAAATTATTATTTTTTCTCCAAACATCAGCTTATGGGGTTTGGGAATACACACATTTTCGCCTCAAATACACAGTTTTCAATTTTAGTATACATATATTTCAACCAAGCAAAATTTCAAATTTATTAGGCTGGACTGCGCACAGGAGAGGTACTTAAAGGTAGCTGGAGAGCTTCCATTAGCTCACAGGCTACTAATTGGAGAAGCCTGCTCTAGATCTATAACACAACAGGTGAACATACACCTAAAAGCAGCCAGGACCTTTGGCTTTGTTAATGGTGGTTTAAGGTAAAGGTGTAAGAACAATGATTTTGATTTAAATTATTATTATTGAAAATGTTTCAATTCTGAAATTTCAGCCTCCTTCCAGTTAGTGACAGAAATAGGTATCAAAACCAATGCTGGATTCCGGTCAGCTAAACATTTCTGAAAAGTAGACAAAACTCTAAATTGAGCAAGGGGTCATTTGTGTAGATCCTTCAAGGCTTCCTACAGAAAGTAACAGCTGAAATTAAAAAAAATGAAATTGAGGTGAAAAAAAGAGCTATTTCTCTCTACGTTTTGTACTATAACATTTTCCAACTACGGCAGATTTTTAAAAACAATATACCGTTATGCCTGCTGGACACGTCTGGTTGTGGGGATATATAGGGTTGGTAGGTTCATCAAGAATTCTAGGTACTCAGAGCCAATAAACGAGCTGCACTTTGCAATGGGTTTTCATTGCATACCGGGTATACAGCAATTCATTTGGTGAAATACAAAGAGTGAAAAATAGGTATCAAGGAAACCTTTGTATTTCCGAAATGTGCACAAGATAAGCTGTTGAGAAGGAGTGGTTATTTGAACATCTTTTAATTCCAGGGTCCCCATACTAGCATGTGAATTACAGGACATTTCTCAAATACACGTCTTTTTTACACACTGTCTTACATTTGGAAGGAAAACTTGTAGAGAAAGACAAGGGGCAATAACACTTGTTCTTCTATTCTGTGTTCTCCTAAGTCTCCCGATAAAAATGGTACCTCACTTTTGTGGGTAGGCCTAATGCCCACAACAGGAAACGCAACATGAACACATCACCTTTTTACATTGAAATCTGATGTGTTTTTTGGAAAAAGCCCAGCTGTGGATTTTGGCCTTTAGGTCAGGCGGCACCTAGGGAAACCTACCAAACCAGTGCATTTTTTAAAAGTAGACATCTAAGGGAGTCCAGGATGGGGTTGACTTGTGGGGCTCTCACCAAGTTCTGTTACCCACAATCCTTTGCAAACCTCAAATGTGGCAAAAAAACACTTTTTCCTCACATTTCGGTGATAGAAAGTTCTGGAATCTGAGAGGAGCCATACATTTCCTTCCAACCAGCATTCCACCAAGTCTCCTGATAAAAATGGTGCCTCACTTGTGTGGGTAGGCCTAGTACCCACCACAGGAAATTCCCCAAAACACAATGTGGACACATCACATTTTCCCCTAGAAAACTGACCTGTATTTTGCAAAGTGCCTAGCTGTGGATTTTGGCCTCTAGCTCAGACGGCATCTAGGGAAACCTAGCAAACCAATACATTTTTGAAAACTAGACACCTGGGAAATTCAGAATGAGGTGACTTGTGGGGGCTCTCACCAGGTTCTGTTACCAAGAATCCTTTGCAAACCTCAAAATTTGGCATAAAAAAAAAATCCTTTTGCTCATATTTTGGTGATAGAAAGTTCTGGAATCTGAGAGGAGTCACAAATTTCCTTCCAACCAGCATTCCCCCAAGTCTCTCAATAAAAATAGTACCTCACTTGTGTTGGTAGGCCTAGTGTCCGCGACAGGAAACACCCCAAAACGCAACATGGACATATCAAATTTTTACATTGACAACTGATGTGTTTTTGGAAAGTGCCTAGCTGTGGATTTTGGTCTCTAGCTCAGCTGGCACCTTGGAAAACCTGCCAAACATGTGCATTTTTGAAAACTAGACACCTAGGGGAACCCAGGATTGGATAACTTGTGTTGCTCTCACCAGGTTCTACTACACAGAATCCTTTGCAAACCTCAAAATTTGGGAACAAAACACTTTTTCCTCACATTTTGGTGATAGAAAGCTCTGGAATCTGAGAGGAGCCACAAATTTCCTTCTACCCATCGTTTCTCCAAGTCTCCCGATAAAAATGGTACCTCACTTGTGTGGGCAGGCCTAGTGCCCACAGCAGGAAATACCCCAAAACAAAACATGGACACATCACATTTTCCCAAAGAAAACTGACCTGTTTTTTGCAAAGTGCCTAGCTGTGGATTTTGGCCTCTAGCTGATCCGGTACCTAGGAAAACCTAGTAAACCTGGACATTTCTGAAAACTAGACACCTAGGGGAACCCAGGATGGGGTAACTTGTGGCGCTCTCACCAGGTTCTGTTATCCAGAATCCATAGCAAACCTCAAAATGTGGCAAAAAAACACTTTTTGCTCACATTATGGTGCTGCAAAGTTCTGGAATCTGAGGGGAGACACAAACTTCCTTCCACCCAGCATTCCCCTAGTTCTCCCGACAAAAATGGTACCTCAGTTGTGTGGGTAGGCCTAGTGCCCGCGACAGGAAATTCCCCAAAACACTATGTGGACACATCAAAATTATCAAATACAAAACTACCTGTTTTTGTGGGGGGGGGGGCCTGCGTTTTTGGTCCTGGGCACAGCAGCCGTCTAGGGAAACCTACCAAACCCAGATATTTCTGAATACTAAACACCTGAGGGAATCCAGGGAGGTGTGACTTACGTGGATCCCCCAGTGCTTTCCTACCCAGAATCCTCAGCAAACCTCAACTTTAGCTAAAAAAAAACAAATTTTCCCTCATTTCTGCATAGGATCACCACACCTGCACAAATTTCCTACCACCCAACATTCTCCCCAGTCTCACAATAAAAATGATACCTCAATTGTGTAGGTGGGCCAAGTGCCTGTGACAGGGAAAGCCAAAAACATGTCAAAAGTGAGGGGGAACCAAAGCGGGTCCAAGAGGGCAGTTTAAAAAAACTGTTTTCAGGCTGACAAGTGGGGCAGAATTTTTTTTTGTATAAATGGGACAATGCTGGGTGGTAGGAATTTTGTGGATTTCTGCAGATTCCGGAAGGATCCATCACAAAAATGTGGGAAAAATGTGTGAATTCAAACAAAGTTGGAGGTTTGCAAGGCATTGTGGATAAGAAAATAGTGTGGGGTGAATGTGAAGCACACCACCCTGGAATTACCCAGATGTTTAGTTTTCAGATGTGTCTAGGCCTCGTAGATTTTTCTACATGGCAGCGTCCCAAGGTCCAAAAAGTGAATACGTCACCATTCCAAGTGGGACGATTTTGAGAGTTAGAAAAGCTCTCATGGCCCAAATGTAAAACCAAAACCCAAAATAATCAAATGTTCTCTTGCTTGCCGTTAGGATAAGATCTTTTAGTGTGCTGGGGGAGAATTGAAAGACTGTTACCCCCTTCAGTTGGGGTGGGGGCATAACCATGCCCATGCGGGTTGGTAGCCACCGTCCCACAATTTTTTTTTTAATCCCTGGCATCTAGTAGGCTTTCTGTATCCCACCCTCCCAGGGGTGAATTGGGGGTAATTGCCCCATCTGCCACTGGTGGGCAGAACAACTTTGTCGCCATTTATTTGGGGTGGGGGAATGGCCATAACCACACACCCTTTTTTTTTAAAGCATTCTTTCCTGGTGTCTAGTGGGCTTTCTGGCCAACCTTGGGGGCAGATGGGCCTTACAAAAATAGGGCAATACCCCTAAGAGAGGCACAATTGACCAACAGTAATGTGCCCCCATGGGGAGCGACCCTTGCCCAAGAAATGCCCTAAAATAAATTTGACCCCCAGGGGAGCGATCCTTACCTAAAGGGTCACTCCACATCTGTAAAAAAAAAAAAATCCTTGGTACCGAGTAGTCTCTGCCCCCCTTGGGGTCGGATCAGCCTAATTAAAATAGGCTGTTCTGCCCCAAGGGGGGCATTAATGGCCTAAAATAAAGGCCTAAGGGGTCGCTCCCCTTGCGTGAAATTGGCACAAAAAAAATCCCCGGTATCTACTGGTTTCAGCCCCCCTTGGGGGCAGATTGACATAGGACAAATAGCTGATCTTCCCCCAAGGTGGACAGAAATGGGCTAAAATAAAACCTGCTCCAGAGGAGCGACTCTTGCATTAGGGGTTTCTCCCCATTGGTAAAAAAATTAAAAATAAAATTCCCTGGTGCCTACTGGTTTCAGCCCCGTTTGGGGGCAGATCGGCCTTAAGTAAAATAGGCCGATCTGCCCCCAAGGGGGGGTAGAAATGGAGTAAAATAAATTTGCCCCCCAGGAGTGTGAACCTTGCCTAAGGGGTCACTCCTCTTGCGTGAAACTGACATAAAAAAAAAAAATCCCTGGTGTCTACTGGTTTCTGCCCTCCTTGGGGACAGATTGGCCTAAGAAAAATAGGCCAATCTGCCCCCCTTGGGGGGTAGAATTGGCCTAAAAACAATTTGCCCCCAGGGGAGCAACCCTTGCCTAAGGGTTTGCTTACCACATGTAAAATAGTAAAACAAAATTATCCTTGGTGTCTAGTGGGTTCTGCCCCCGCTAGGGGCAGATCAGCCTAATTAAAATAGGCCGATCTACCTCCGGAGGGCAGCAGAAAAGGCCTAATTAAAAATTGCCCCCAAGGGGAGTGACCCTTGCCAAAGGGGACGCTCCCCTTCATTATTTATAAAATATAAACAAAAGTCCCTGGTGCCTAGTGAGCATTTCTGCAGCCCAATCACTTCACAATCGGGCTACAGAAATGCTCAGACAGATATGAAAGGAAAGGCCTTTCCTTTCCTTTCATGTCCTCTGCCTGCCCCCACCCCCAGATAGGAAGAGAAACGATCTGCATTTCTCTTCCGATCACACTGAGAGCTCAGCGCAATGGGGGAGGGTTCGGGGGTTCGGGTGGAAGGGGAAGTGATTCCCCTTTCATCCCTGCCCAGGGGAGAGGAGTAGGAGGCCCACCGGGAGAGCGCTAGCACCCCCCTTGTGGGCCCGGTGCAGGACAAGGTGGTTACGTCCTCGGCACCCGAACGCCATGGCCGAGATAGTAACCATCTCGTCCCAGGCACCCGAGGGGGCAAGCACTGTATTTTCTTTTACTTTGCATTATATTTTTGCTCTGCAACTACCAGTGTCCTTCACTCCACCAAAGCCTCATGTCACCTCCAGTGTCCCTGCTCCTGGGTGACTGTAGTGGTTGCTGAAGTCGATCACCCGAGCATGGTCAGCCCGTCATCTCTATATTAAGGAACCATGCCAATGCCTCACAATGCAAACCAATGCATGAGGCTATAATCACTTTTGCTGAGGACCGCAGCTTTTTAGATAGTAAGCAAGACAGTATTTTTTGTTGGCCAATCAAAGTCCAATGAATTTAACACAGATTTTGAACCCAATTAATTTTGCTACAGAACACATTCAAGTATTGGGGAGAAGTTCCATCCATGGTTTGTGTGGCGAATTCAGGACTAGCAACAGAGAGGCAGAAGGGCTTTAGTAGACTCTATTTGCATAGTCTAATCACAAGATCATCAACAAAATGGGCCTATACCTTCAGGGGCTGGGCATGATAAGTAAAAGGTTTTTTGAGCGACTCAGATGAAAAAAATAACTAATTTTAGCTATGGCAGCCTACATGAGGAATCAGAGAGGTGCTGAATCTATACAGACATACAAATAGTTGTCTGCTAATACATTTCGATGCATTCAATTTTCGATCATTTTCACTTATGTACCTAGCCAAGGCAAGCATTCATTGATAAAATGGTGCTTAGAGCAAGATATGAAAATTGATCCTAGATCAAAAATAAAGAGAAAATCAATAAGGTTGATGAAACAGATTTTTTAGGTCTGTAAGGCAAGGAAAGGTTAGGATCTAAAGTCAGGTTGAGGGTTTATTTGTTTGAGGTAATGGGGCTCAGTGTTTTTTGGAGATGGATTTGATTTGAAGGCGAACGTTGTAGGTTACCCGGTTAAAATTCTCTCTTTTTAGGGTTGAGTTTTATGTAGTATGAAACCATTATTCTTTAGTCTGTGGTCAATCAAACTTATGGATATTGGGGGATTCTTTTTACATTATTTTAGTGTAGCTCTTTATCACACACATATTCTGTATTTGCTCGGCGTTATTCTGTTAAATCCCCACATCAGCTGGATGGGATTCCGCTCTTGAAGGCAAACAGTAATGGCATTTCATCAAGTTACTCATCTCCCCCTTACCGTGCGATTTGTGAAATCTATGGGCATTGCAGAAAAGAACTTACATGCGGCATCTGCCTCAAACCCATGTTAAACATTTGAAAAGGTCAGAAACTGGCCCTAGAGATAATATTATCTCCTTAGCTTTCTTGAAGCCATTTAACAAGAACAGCACTGATGCCTGCTAACGTTTGCCTGTTAAAAACATACTTTACACTGTGTTTGCCACAACGCATTAGCATTTTATCATCCTTTGTCTGAAGTATCTTCACCAGTGTATTAGTCGTATCACTTTGATATTTTCTATTGGGGTCTTTTGTAGTGTTTTGCTATTCATGAATGGTTTCAATAAACTAAGGAATTAAATGAATAAACTTGGAGCTTGAACTTAGTGTAGCTCTTTATCAACCACAAATGGACATTTGTTGCTGTTAAGTTCATGTAGCAGTCATTCCAGCAAACCCAAGCTTAGAATAGGACCGCATTGACTAGAGTCATAACACCACTGACTGTGGAAGAGTAGACCACAATTGTCTTACCATAATTTTTCTAGGCATTATTAGATGTTCCTGGTAAAAACCAACGTGTTTGATGGGTTGTGGAAGAGTGATGAGTTCAGCATTCATTATCCACAATATGTCATGGAGAACTAATTTTATATCCTCCCTAGTAACACCCTGGAGTAAACTACAGCTTCTGCAAAGACCACGTTGAACAATCCAACCCTGTTGAACCTTGGAGACAGGGTAAATGTAAAAGATAATGTCTGGGTACTCCTTGAAGGACGTTAATAGAACATCCCACCTTAGGGGGTGCCATTAAGAGACTCTTTGGGGACCAATAGTCTCCTGCTAAGTAGCAGTGGTGTTGGCAGAAGTGAGAGGATAAAGAAATGGTTCTTGTTTCCCAGTTAATGTAAGGGTTATGCTGAGTTAGCCATGGGATTCCCAGGATCATAACGTGATGTGGTGAAGAAATCAAATCAAAAGAAATGTTTTCTTGATGTTTCCCGAATTGGAGACATAGGGTAGGGGTGGTATACTGTACTGGTCCTGAGGCCAAGAGTGATCCATCCACCGTGTGGACTTGTTCCGGTACTTCCTTAGGTATTTGCAAAAAATTTCTTTCCCTGGCCCAGGCTTCGTCTAGGTAGATACCACTGGCTCCACAGTCCAGCAAGGACAGTGCCCTTTCTTCACGGCCATCTGTGAAGTGGAGGATAACGGGTAAGAGGAAAAGAGCAGTTCTTTCCTCCCTTGAGGAACAAATGGAAGGTATTTCGAAATATCCCGTCCTCACCCTTCTCACTGAGGACGGGAATTGGCGTTTCCCAAAGGCTTGGCTGGACGGACAGGACATGTGCGAATTAGATGACCAGCAGCACCACAATACAGGCAAAGTCCATTCCTTCGTCTGTTTTCCCGCTCACTAGATGATAATGGCCCTTGAGCCATGTCGATTTGCATAGGCTCTTCATCGGTAGCACCCTTAGTTTCAGAACAAACCTCCTCGGAACGATGAGGAAGGGTGCGGGACGTCACCGAGTGTGATGGTAAGCGACTCTTCTTTCTCTCCATCCTTCGCTCATTTAACCGATATTCTATTGTCAGGGTCTGATCCATTAACCCCTTAAGATTCTCTACTCTGGCAGAGTGCACCAGTTCGTCCTTAATGTCCTCTCTGAGACCCCTGCGAAACAGGGTCACCAAAGTACACTCCACCCAGGAAGTCTCAGCTGCCAATTGTCTGAAACAAGTGATGTATTGTAATACGTCCTGATTTCCTTGTTGAATATCGCAGATAGCTTCTTCTGCTGAAGACTCAAGTCCAGGGCACTCAAACATCTGCTTAAAGACAGGGACAAAGCTGGAATAATTAGACAAGCTAGGGTCGTTTCTTGTCACTAAAGGAGTTGCCCATGCCAATGCTGGACCAGATAGGGCGCTAATCAAATACCCCACCTTGGTCTTGTCTTGCATAAACTGTGAGGGGCGGAATGCGAAGTAGACCATCAAGGCATCCAGGAACTCTCTTAATTTGTTAGGATCCCCAGATAAGCGAGGCGTAGTGGCGGAGACCGTAGGAACATCGGTGGTTCTAGAGGCGAAGGCTTGTCGGTAGACTGTGTTTTCGGTACGTAGCTGTTGGAGTTCTTGGGCATGTTGTTGTATAGTCAGGAGCAGGGTTTGGCTTGTTGGTCCTGTACTCATCACGGGACTCTCCATGGTTCCGGACAGCAACTGGAGTTTTGGGCATTACAATCTGTCACGATTCACCCTGAGCTTACCGTCGATGTTGGAGAGAGGTGGTGAGCGGCCCCGGTTCCTGCAAGTCCTGCTCTGGCCGAGGTAGGGGCGACCCCTTCCGGTAGCCACGGTGCTGTTTGACAATAGTAAGCCACTACAGTCCGTGCCCTCCAGAATTAGTCCCAGAGGAAAAACCCCAAAAGGGTAAAAAACCTCCAACAGGAACTCCCTGAAACAGATGGAGGACACAAGGAATTAGGACTTAAGATTCTGGAATTCAGGAATTCTGGAGACGGAAGACAGATCAAGAACAACTGGCGCCACAAGAGGAAACCAGCCGGAGCGTGACTACCACCGCAGGAGTGTTGCAACGCAATGAGAAGGAAGATAGATTCCCCTTATATACCCCTAGACAGGAAGTAGTAAAACCACCATCTTGGTTTGGGGAAAAGGTCATAACTTAGAATAGAAAACATGCTCCTAAGAAAAGAGAAACAATGCATGCAGGGAAGAGAGGAAGTGAACAGCATGCTGGGAAGGGGAAAAGCATGCATAAAAACGAGTCATGTGCAGGCAAACGGCTTTTGGCTGTGTGAAAGGTAAGTGGTGGAAAGGAGGGGGTCCCGGGAATCCCAGGTGCGCTTATGATATCTTTTGCACTGAGCGCGGCAAGGACCGAGACCCAATTCGGGGTCTCCGATCTTGCCGCGCCTGCCATGGAACTTGCGGCCGGAGAAAAGGGCAGCGACAGATGCTGCGACCCTTGAACCGAGCCGCGGCTTCCCCCGCTGCCCGCCCGTAGGCCGCCGCGGTCTTCATGAGTTGCGCCACAGCGGCCCGTGCTCGCGGCCATGGCGCAACAGTCAAGGCAGACATGGTTCCAAATTTATGTTGCTTTGAGATGCTTTAAACACACCATCAATAGTCAATATTATTCTTTCAGGAGTGCCAATCCAATAAAAGCCTATTGATGCTTCATAACCCACAACTGAACATTGGACAATGGTCACACTAAGGTTGAAAGTGAATAAAGTTAAAGTTCTGTTACTTGCATTTGAACAATCCTAGCACCTCCAGGCACAGGCCTGAACTTCATTTCCATCACTATATGTATGTAAATTTGTGCCCATCTTGGAGGTAAGCTGTGGAGATAAGCTGTGGTGAGAAAAACACTCCTATTGGGGCGCAAGTGACTCTGGCTACAAATGCCTATTTACAGCAGGAAGGCATCTAATTATGCCTGTTTGCTGTAGCAACTGTTGCTCAAACTTAAAGACTTCAAATGGACAAGACACGGTTATACCCCTTGATGCACATCCAACAGTATTGAGGTTCAGAAAAAGACATTTTCACTAAGTTGTTTTTTGTGTAGATATCATATTCACAATTAAATATGACAGTGCATTATGACAGCCATTAGAAACGATTCATGACCAACTGATTCCTCAAAAAGAGTGGTACTTTGTTTCCAAAGTGAAACTGTCCATTAGCGACAATTCAACTGTGCTAATGTGGGCTTAGTAGTTAGTGGTGAGCCTGCAGTAGTTTAGATAACCTCTGTGTACGTACGCCACAATCCTCATGACAATGCCCTTTTTTGTTTTTACTATACCTCTGTACTTGAAAGGACAGGACCTTCAATATAAAAGCACTGGAACAGCCAATATGGCTGAGTTTAGTGTGCAAAGGTACGCTGTGTTAGAGCAAGATGCGCATGTGGGAACCAACAGAGGTGGACCCAGAGTGCTTTTATGTCTAGGGTAGTCCCTCTTGCAATTGAAAACAAGAACGTGTGTAGAGTTGGAAGGATACACCTAAAAAACCAATAGAAATGGGTTAGCGATGAATAATAGGCTGAGCGAAGATGTGTTTGCTAAAGTATCATGGCAATGGATAAAAAAGGCTGGCCGAAGAAAGCCAGTGGATGAAAGGGCCAGAACCACACTTCTTCTATGTATTATGTTAGCAACAGACATGTGCGCTGTTAAAACCGAGGACTAAAAATAATTTTTCAAATGATAATGCAAGGATGGAGTTCTGCCGGTCCTTTGGGGGACTTCGTACATACATTTGCAGGCATTCAGAGAGATTCACATACAAAATACCTGCCTTGTTAATATTAATATGGCAGGAATTCTGCATATCCTAACCCTGCTGTAAATTCATTGTGACAGATGCTTACATCCATTGCAGCCAAAAATAATCTCTGGTTGCATTACTGAAGCTGCACAAAAAACTGCATCTGTTATTAGACCCTAATTAGTGATAAGGGTGTGCTATTTTGTTCCATTTCTTTTTGCCATAGTCAATGCTGTTTTGTTGCATGCAATATAATTTCTCATATTTCGCCTCTGTGGCTAACATATGTACATTTTCTGGTGCAAAACAGATCTGGAATAAAAATGAAGCTGAACAAAGAAATTCAATCTTACAACATGTAACATAGTCTAAATAGTACCGCAGTGCAAATTTTTGACACTGGCGCAATTGATGTACTATGGTGACTTGCCATAAAATGTTGGCTAGTTGGTATCGTGATATGATGCAATCTAAATCAACTTGTTCACCTGAGATCCAATGCTTAATTTGTGCCCTTAGTTGCCAGTACTCAGCACAGGCATTTAATGCTTAACCGCACCACTTATTTATGACTTTGCAATATGTGGTGGCGCTGTCTCCCTATTTTCAGCAGAACATATTAGTTTAGAAAACCAATACACACTAAAAAACACATTAGCACGTCGAGCCAATTGGTGCAGGCTTTTGGCATCACTGGCATGTGCAGTCAGTGCTACAAAGCTAGAATGGCCACCTAAGCAATACCATGTGCCCTGGCACCTATATATTTTTCAAATTAAGCACTGCAGAGGCACACAGCTAGTTGATAAGAATCACAGACCATAAATGCGCTCAGATTATGAGAGCGTTTCAATGCCATACTAATGCTACAAAGCGCTATACAAATTAATACCCAAGGTTTAATAAATAGGCGAGAGGGGAAGTTGAAAAGAAGGAAATGACCCAGCCTCCCACTGCTTTGGCGGGTCCAGCGGTGCCCATTTCATTTTAGGACTCAGGACAACGCCAACCCTCCCCCCAACCCCCTTCCAACTACCCTCCCCAGCCCCAGCTATCTGGAGGTTATTTTTTTTTTTTTTTTTTTTTAAACAGTTTGTCCCCACTGCAAAGCAGCAGTGCATGTGAGAAACACTTTTTTTGCGAAGCACACACCCGACCCGTAATGTATTTCTCAGTTATTTTAGAGGCTGGAAGGAAGGGTTTAAGCTTGCTGATGGGTTGAAAACAAGCCTGTTCTTTGTTTGAATTCTTGTCAACATTGTGCTACTTTGTTTAGCTGGAACTTTTTGCACAGTTTCAGCCGCAACTGAACGGAAAGTGAAACAGTTTAACCAAAAAAAAAGATAAGTTGACAGTTGTTTCCTGAACTTTTTTTCGGCCAGGGCCTGTCGCCCTCGTGAAGACTCTGCAGTGAAAACGCGCAGTGTTACATTTCACAGCGGAATGGAAGGACGGTTTTATGGTTAAGGGGCAACCATAGGTCAGAAGAGCCGGATCTATGGCCGACATTCAGGATGTCCACATGTGATAAAGGTACACACAGACAGCAGCAGGATAGCTCGCTGAGTTGAACACTCACTGTAAAACTTGCTGTTCGATTTTGAATCCAGGCAATGCACACATCCTTCCAAACTCAATATTTGTGCACCATTTCGCATGGTAATCTTAAATGGTAACACCTATTACTTATGGTTTACATACGTGTGGTATGAAGTGCCACCTAAAAAAAACAAGTATTGGCAAACCCAATATGCCTAGCGTAGGCTCCCAGTCTTTCGCCTTTCCCAATGTGTTTTTTGTTGTTTTCATTAATGGTTTTTGTA
Source organism: Pleurodeles waltl (assembly GCF_031143425.1). Taxonomy (NCBI): domain Eukaryota; kingdom Metazoa; phylum Chordata; class Amphibia; order Caudata; family Salamandridae; genus Pleurodeles; species Pleurodeles waltl. The sequence continues at coordinate 605,898,594 of NC_090449.1, forward strand.
AAACTTAATTTAACTTTATTTTAAGAAGCATTCTTTATTAAAATGTACACACTGGCCTCGTCGTCCGTTGCCCTAAAAGTGGATAATTTCCCCATGCTGGAGCACAATGCCATCACTCATGGTGAAGCTAGCCACTGGCTTATGTGAGCAGCCCAGTGCTCCACGCTTCACAATGTGATCGCACAGCAACGGATCAAAGTCTCACATACCTACCAGGCAGGTTAAACCACCCACAACACCCCCACTCCTATTCTTTTCATCATTTAGAGCATACTCCTTAGTGCTCCAGTGTAACTCGCAGGTCGCAGCATGCCCCGTCACACAGCACAATGGGAGGAACCCTATGATGAAGCATGCCACCAAGGGGCAACACTGAGGGTGAGGGTTACATAAGAAAACCTATAGTTTTCTTTCTCATTTGTGGAGGGTTAGCACACAGAGTACAGGTGGGCTCTCTTGTTTTGAAGGTGTCACAACAGAAGACCAATTGATGAAGATGGCTGGTTGAGAACCACTATAATTAAGTATATATGCATAAATAATTTTACTAAAGTCAAAAGGTCCAGACTAACGCCAGACCTCAGATGTAATTACCATATATGTGCCTTAATTACATTATTATTATCACCCCCCTGAAATTTCTTATAAGACTTATGGCTTCTTTCTGATTTGCGTGACTCCAGTAGTAGCCCATTGACCTCTGGTCTTTGTGCCACCCCCTCTGCCTGGCACCTCGAGACCCGGGCTTGCCTCCAGAGTACATAGCCCACTGCTCGAGCCTGCAGTATGCCTTCTGCCTCCTCTGGTAATTTCAAGTTATCCTCGCATTTTATTTTTTAAATAATTCCTTTTCTGTACTTTTTAATTAATCTGTATTTAGTTATTTTAGGCTGTAATGTACTGCTGTTGACTGCCGTTTCATGTTCTCCACACTGTCCCCTTCTGATCTCCGTCCTCCCACTAAGCCCCACCCTCCCCGGGGCTGCTTATGAAGGCCGCTGCGCAGCCATGCAGCAGGCGCACCAAAGGCAAGCCCGTCCACGCCCGTCCACACACTTCCGCGCATGGTCTGTGCCCAGTGCCAGGAGCCCTGAAGCTCAGAACACCCACAGGTGCCCTGGACCACGGACGCAACAGCAACGACACCTGCTGCCTTGCATCTCCCCGCTCAATAGCAGGACCCTTCTACACCCTCTGCTGCCGGTTCACCTCATCCCAAGCACTGAACACCATCTCACCAACCAGTGCCACACCAAACCCACACCTGAAGTCCAGACCCCCAGTACATATCACCCGGCTCCTGTTCAGTGCCAGAGCATTCTGCAAGCACGCCATAGAAGTCTGGGACACCATCTCCACTCTCTTCCCAAAAGTGGCCTTTATCACAGACACGGAGGTGGCAATGCCATAATACACAAGCAATCGATCCCTTGCTCCATCACCAATGATGTGCACTTGTACTCAGTAGTGTTACCGATTTCTATCCACCAATCTTGCGGACTCCTGAACACTCTGATCCGTTCTCAACACATTCCTCCTTGAGGTGACCTATCTAGAAGACTCTTCTGGGGGTCATTCTGACCGCGGCAGACGGCGGTCGCCGCCCGCCACGCGGTTCCCGCCGAAAGACCGCTCCGCGGTCAAAAGACCGCGGCGGTCATTCTGGCTTTCCCACTGGGCTGGCGGGTGACCGCCGAAAGTCCGCCCGCCAGCCCAGCGGGAAACACCCTTCCCGCGAGGACGCCGGCTCAGAATTGAGCCGGCGGTGTGGGAAGGTGCGACGGGTGCAGTTGCACCCGTCGCGAATTTCAGTGTCTGCTAGGCAGACACTGAAATTCTTTTTGGGGCCCTCTTACGGGGGCCCCTGCAGTGCCCATGCCATTGGCTTGGGCACTGCAGGGGCCCCCAGGGGCCCCGCGGCACCCCCTACCGCCATCCTGTTCCCGGCGCGAGAACCGCCAGGAACTGGATGGCGGTAGGGGGTGTCAGAATCCCCATTGCGGCGGAGCGCGCTCCGCCGCCATGGAGGATTCTCAAGGGCAGCGGAAAGTCGGCGGGACACCGCCGACTTTCCGTTTCTGGCCGCGGCTGAACCGCCGCGGTCAGAATGCCCAGCGGTGCACCGCCAGCCTGTTGGCAGTGCTACTGCCGACATCCGCCATGGCGGTAATTACCGCCAGGGTCAGAATGACCCCCTCTATGTCTTCCTACACCAAGCCCTGCTTGAACAAGTACACACTCACCACAATCAATCAGAACAACAAAGAACTGTTGCCAAAAGTCTGAGTAAATGGATAGAAAGAGCTTTGTTTTTCCAACTCTTTGAATACAATGAATGCCAAACGTTTTTAGCCAAAACATAGCTGAGTTTCTGCCCCACCACGGTGGAGAATATTCTATCATCATCACATGGTCTGACCTAAAAATTTAAGTGCCGCCCTGATGGATGCACTTTATTACCCAACAATCCTCTTATGCCTTTGACACACTGGGATACTAAAAAGGCTTTGGATTGAATCCCCTTCATCTCAAAGTGCACACAGATCATCAATTCGTCTTTTTTCACTTCACTGTCTTGTTCAGTCAACTGAGACATACCATGTTTCTCCTTAATTGCTCAGGTTCGGTTTAGCATCTCCACAGTCTGCCCTATCTCAGCAATCCCTTTGAGCAAACATGTTGCATCTATCTACACTATATTCAAATCCTTCAAAACTCAACCTCGTTCAGAAACTGACTGCACTAAGATTGTGCTTTTCTATCATCCATGAATGGGTAACCAGACACTATCGGAAACCAACTGCTTGAAAAACATGGGAATGTCTGAAACAAACAATGCTTGCATAGGTATGGCCCTTGCAACACGGCACCCCAACATCATCAGCATCACCAACAAACACAATAAAAACTCAGACCGCAATACAGGACCCCAGATCATCATGGCAGTCATGATCTCATTCCATTCACCAAGAACCCACTAAGGACCTTTCCATCCAAAGGCTTCCCTCAATGTGCATATGGAGCTATAATGCTTGTGGACCCACATGTAGTCTACACGAACATCTTCTACCTCAACACCTACATCAAGTGCCTCATATGCTACAACAGACAGAAAAGACTGCATAAAAAGTCCACCTTTATGTGTCACCACAAGGTCACATCAGACTAGCCCTACATGCCCTATAATGATTGCAAGCTGCAAGAAGCATGTACTTCAAAGCACTCTGCAGTGTCCATTGTGTCCTATGTTGAACCAAAACCTCTTCAATGTAGAGCAAATGTGCATATATCCCAGAATATGTTGCACCCAATATGTATGCTTCTGCAAAGCAACTGCAACAACTCTTCAGTGCTCTCCAGTACACTGCTTTGATATGAGCTGCCCAAACTAACACCCTTCCTTCCCACATATCCACGCTCTTGTATGCATCTAAGCATGAGGGATCAATCCTTCTGAGTTTCAACAGTGTCAGCAAGGCAAAAGCAATACCAACTACTATGGTTAAGAAGCATATATTGTAGGCAGTGTTATACAGAGCTAAAACCTCAGCTTAGGTCAAATTCAGTCTTCCAAAAGCAGAAAAAATCCGTGTGACACCGCAGAAATATTTGTGTAGGTTAACCTTACTAAATCCGTTTTATTTCCGACTTAACGGTGTAGCTGGCTGAATGACCTTTTGTTACCAATTCTTTACAATATTTAAGGACTGGGACCCATAAAAGTAGTACCGTCTCACCTCATGCTTTTGGCTGTTTGGTGTATCATTCCAACTTCTATGAAGTGTACCATTGGAATGCATGAGGGGCCATTTTATAATTTAAAAGTGCACTTAATAATCACACAGTCTCACATTCAAGCCTTTACTTCTTATCTACATTCTACACAAACTTGAAACATTCCACACTTTCAAGCCTTTTTGCTGCTTGTATGCAGTCTACACATAAAGCAACTATGTTTCTACTTTCTTTTTCAGTATTGGAAAAGCCAATATGCCAGGCTTTAAAGTGCCAAACAAAATGTGTGAATACAACACATACAAACCGCATTTGTGAGTGCCTGTGTTTTCATGTTATAGCTCATTACAGCCTAACCTATTGGCTTTGGCAAAGCTTGTATCTATATAGACACACACTTGTCTACCACATACATACTTCCTTTTTAAAAATGGCAATCGGGCTTACTGTTTACATGAAGTGCCAGATTGAGAAATTCAAATGGAGCACACGAGGCAAACACAACTTGGCACTGTAAGCAAAGACAAGCTGCACAGCTCAGGTGTGATGTAATGCAGATACGCACTGCAATGCTCTTTAAATAGGCATACAAATATTTAGCTATAAATTACGTCATACGGAATAGGATCTCATGTGGTGACAGTGCAGAGGGCCAGTCTAAATGAAGATGGCCGGCCATCCCCCCCGGTAGAAATTGAGACGGTGCTGCACAGCTGTCTGGGTAGAAATGCTGACCTGTCCAATCCCAAACCCCGTTTCCGGCCTCTCCATTAAACGGTCCAACAGCAGAACATGCATCCCTGCCTCAGAAACGTAGAACAACCTAAAACAGTGTGCAAATAAAATACTTCATGGACATTTTTCCAAGTGTGCAAAACAGAATAAATGTACTCGATGAATAATGTGCAGTCCATAAGACAATCTGGCAGCTACAAATATCTACCAAGTAATTTCACTCCAGGCGAAAAAGCAGAATGGAAAGCTCTACTACGGATTTTGTAGGTAGAGAAAGTAATTTTTGGCATGCTTTCAAAACAGTGCCAATATTGGGAAACGCACTGGGCAGGGTTAGTTGAAGATTTTGGAAAGCAAAAAGGAACTAATGTCATTTTTATTGAAGAAAAAAAAAAGAGAATTGGAAAAGTCATATTAAGTTAAGAAATAGAAATATGTTGCCAAAAAATAGATGGTTGTCACCAATATTGATAAAGTTGATGTCCATGCTTTAAAGCATCACTGTTTACAAGCGAAGGTTCAAAATAACATTACTTATGGACAATGCCAGTATAAAACTTGCCCTTTCCATTTCTCAGTAGTAACTTACAAACACAGACATATTTTTCTTAGTGTGAGGTAAGGCAGATATAAAACACATAAACATACAATAGAAAAGATGTGCTCCCTATGAAAAGTTTTACCTCGCAGTCTGCAAATTCTGACAATCCCAAATTGCGGGTTTTCACCTCTCTGCAGCTAGTGCACATGTCAATATGAAGTCTTACCGAAATTTTTATTATGCTGGAATAATCAATTTCATTTTAGTAATTCCATGTTACTCTTGTGATGCGAAATTACCAAAAATTAATTGATTTTGCCCATTCTTGTAATTAAGTGTGATTTGAGGCTTACCACAAAAGCGTTGGAACTGAGCACAAGCGGCTGCTAAAGGCTCTGTCACATTTTAGAGCTATTTTGTTAGCGTAAAATGTATCCTCCGATACGTTTTGGGCGCGAGGATGCATTTTGCACTAAGAAAATAGTGCTAAATGCAGGATTACGGTGCGCATATAATTTGATGTGATCTTGCATTATTTTCCTGTAATTTTGAATAATTACGCTACTGCAAATTATGAGAGTTACGCACGCAACTAGTAAAAACCCTTGTCACCTCAACTTTTCCATAATTACGTGTGGTTGTCCCTGCAAGATAGTGGCTTGTTTCCCGTACCTCCATGTTTAACTATAGCCAATTATCACCTTCAGCTCCACCTGAAAGAAGTATCTTCATTCAAGCAAGAAACACACACTGACAATTTTTATAGTCATTTACCAGATCATGTACATTTACTAGCAGATCAACATTGTCCCACAGACATCGGGACATGGGGCCTGATATAGCAAATGGTTTTTGCCACAGTTTGTCAATGGGAAAATGCATTAGTATACATTCGGACCACAGAGTCGTACAAAGTTTCATTCTTCTATCATCTAGAGTCATAGTCTCAGATGGACACTCTTACAACACTACAAGGAATAACTGCAGCATCCCAAACCACTACTTCAGATATGGGTCGGGCACTGACAACATGCCTGAAAATGAATCACACATTGATACATTGGTTAAAGAGGTAAGGGTGACTGACATTGGACATAGGGTTTGTTGGAAATGGCACTTTTTGCAGGGTTAGCCCCAATTTTGTTTCTTCTTTCTCCTAGTTTTTCTGATTTGTTTTTGCTGGTTTATTGTCTCAGCACACTTTACCACTGCTGATCAGTGCTAAAGTGCAAGTGCTCTCTATGTAAATTGTATTGGTTATTGGTTTATCCATGATTGGCATATTTTATTTACTAGTAAGTCCCTTGTAAAGTGCACTAGAGGTGCACAGGGCCTGTAAATCAAATGCTACTAGTGGGCCTGCAGCAGTGATTGTGCCACCCACATGAGTAGCCCTGTGAACGTGTCTCAGACATGCCACTGCAGTGTCTGTGTGTGCAGTTGTAAACTACCAATTAGGCCTTGCTAGTGTACCCACTTGCCAGGCCCAAACCTTCCCTTTTTGTACATGTAAGGCACCCCTAAGGTAGGCCCTAGGTAGCTCAATGGGTAGGATGCAGTGCATTTAGAAGGTAGGACATGTTCTGATATCTTTTACATGTCCTAACAATGAAATACTGCCAAATTCGATTTTCACTGTTGCAAGGCCTATCTGTCTTACAGGTTAACATGGGGGTGGTCTAAAATATCATTAAAGTGTAGTTTCCCTTTGAGAGCAGGTAGAAATATGGAGTTTAGGGTCTCTGAAATCACAATTTAAAAATACATCTTTTGGTAAAGTTGTTTTTTTAGACTGTCAGTTTGAAAATGCCACTTTTAGAAAGTGAGCATTTTCTTGCTTAGCCATTCTGTGCCTTCTGCCTGCTTGTGTATTACACATCTGGGTCAGACTGACAGTTGGGCTGTTTGTGAATTCCCTTTAGACAATGACACAAAGGGAGTTGGGATGTAGCCTGCATATCCTGATGGGCCAACTGGGATAGAGTGGAGGGATGAGTGGTCACTTATACCTACCCTCACACAATGCTGACCCCCGGGCATGTGTCTGGGCCAGGCCTGGGCAAGGCAGGATCTTGCCAACAACTGACACTTTCCTTTAAAGTTTGCCTACTTCCAAGGCAGAACTAGGTATAAGTAGTGGACCCAAAACCCCAGACTTATAGAACACTTCTGGATCAAGAGCAACCTCTGACAAGCAAAAGAGCTGAAGAGCTGGAGGAGGAGTACTGCACCTTTGCTGTGTGTTCTTTGCCGGGTTGGCCTGCAGTTGCTGCTTCTGCCTTAAAGCAAGAAAAGATTGGTCTTTGCTGTGTATCCTGCTTGTGAAGTTCTCCAAGGGCCTGGAGTAGAGTTTGCCTCCTGTTGGAAGTCTCATGGATATCAAAGACTTCAGTTTAATCTGCCTACAGCACTGGGAACTTTGTGTTTTGTGCTACAACAAAAGAAAAACCACCACAATGCCATCAACACCGCTGTCTGCACCATGACCTGACAACTCCACAGGGAGCCGTGCTGCACGTCGCTCTGCAACCCTGGTCTCACCGATGCTGCCTTCTGACACCATCACCGAGCCACTGCTTGCACGTGACCTGTGAGCCCCACACTCTGCATTGCCTTGCTCGCACTGCAGCCTTGGTATCCCCGATGCCGCTGTTCCATGCTGACACAGATGCCGCTGCCTGAACCGTGGTCTGAGGACACTGTTCATGAGGTACACAGAGCACGGTCCCATCCCGCACCACAGCCCTGGTCCACTGACACCAATGCCATTTACTTCTGTGTCATCAGCAGATGCCCCTGTCTGCACGGCAGCTGGTGGGCACTGCCAGGAGCCCGCCCTCCACTGCACCACCGCCTTCGGCTTACTGATGACTGCGATTCAGCAATGATGATGACGCTGCCTGCACTGTGACCTGGAGACACCGCACAACAGCACTTCACACCGCAGCCCTGGTCTCACCGACGCCATAGGATGCCATCACCAAGCCGCTGCATGCACCGTGACCTGTTGGCATCGCACATCGCATCGTCCCCCTTTGCACTGGAGCCCCGACACCCCATCCCCATCCACGCCAGGGCTCCTGACTCTATCATCAGCCCAGAGTTCGATCTGCAATCTGTGTGACTTCAAAGGCCTGACAACGCCCGCACCGACCTCTGAAACGGACGCTGTCAACACCAGTGATGCCACTCTCCAGATCTCATTGTGAGAATCACAACGCCCTACATTTCCAAGATACTGTTTGCGGGCCTTCCGGACACCATAGCTGGCCCACGATGCCTCAGCCGGCCTGAACTGTTGGATTTGTTGTTCATGACACCACGATAGCCGAGACAGAGCAATCGACTTAAAAGATCTGTAGTTTTAAGTTAATTCTTTGCAAAATTCATTTTTTTATTACTGTATGTTGGATTTTTTTTTCGTAGTGTTTTCCACTATATTACTGTGTGTTATGTACAAATGCTTTACACATTGCTTCTGAGATAAGCCTGACTTCTCATGCCAAGCTAACAAGGGGGTGAGCAGGGGTTATCTAAGCTGGGTATCTCCCTTATCCTGACTAGCGTGAGGGTCCTTACTTGGACAGGGTGCAAACCGACTGCCAACTAGAGACCTCATTTCTAACAGGGGTTTAGAGGCAGGGTCTGATACATCATGTCAACAATACCAAAGAGAACCTGGAACCTTATCACGTCTGCTGAACACTAAGTATCATGGTTAAGCACAGGATGCAATGGAAACACTGACCACCTACAGTTTTGTATGGGTAGACTTCTAAAAGTCAGAGGAATACAAAGACAGATACTTGTAAGGTACATGTATGAAAATGGACATCATGCCAGGTTGTGGTCTCCAGTGGGGTTCAGTGGGTGGGGCCAGGTGGAGGTTAGAGGACAGGATGCTGAGCACTATGCCAAATAACCAACAAGAGCTATGCAAACTTTTAGAGGCAGCAAGGTAATGAACACAGTGAGGAATGGCAACCTTGAATGTGTCATGCTGTATGTAGAGGGAGAAATAAAAGATGAAGCATTGGTTGCATAAACATGGGTTGTTGTCAAGATGTTGAAAGTGAAACTGAAAAGTCTGTGGGGTTCCAATATATATATGTGTTCCTATGTGCAAGAATGTTTGTGGAATTACATATGCGGAAACGTAGGTTTAGGAGGGTATTATAATTCGTAGACAGATCCCCTGTATTTAGTAATGGGTGTCACAAATAGTGGTGAATTTTGGAAAGGGGGTTCCTCACTCCTGCTTTGTTCATACTAGAAAACTGTGTCCAGACATGTACTGTGTGGTACCCAATATGTTCCATGTTTGCCAAAATTGATGATTGGTGTCATGAGTCACCTTTTAACAAGATCCACTTTGTTGCTTGCATAATGTAAAAGGAAATTAATTTGGTGGTTGGCTTACTGAGGACCACCCATTTTAGGACCCAGTTCCATGATATTGGCCATCATTTCTTAATTACGACTGACCTTTAATTTGGCGGCATCATTTGATGGTGCTGGAAGCTTTCTGAGTAGGCTGTGAATTCTTATCAGCACTACACTGCGTTGGATGTTGGCAAAGGAAAGAGGCAAGTCCTTTTTAGGTTACTATTTATGATTGATATGCATGGGCTGGTGTTGTTTCATCCACACGTGGATTGATTGCATTGCTACATTGCCATACAACACATTCGTTGAGGTTTTTTCTCACAAGAGATGCTGCTTTACAAAATGTGCTGTCACCCCTGTGTTCTCAGTATCAGACCTCTTTCTCAATCAATCAATCAATCAATCAATCAATCAGTGCTTGTAAAGGGCAACTACTCACCCATTAGGGTCTCAAGGTGCCTAGGGAGGGGTGAAAAGAGTAGCGTATACTGGTGAGGTGTTTATTAAAAAAAAAGCCATGTCTTCAGTTCCTTTGTGAAGCTGAGGAGGGAGGTGGTTTGTCTGATGTGGAGAGGAAGGGCGTTCCAGGCGGTGGCTGCGAGGTAGGAAAAGGAGTGTCCTCCTGTTCGGGTTTTCCTGATGAAGGGTACTTCTGTGAGAGAGAACTGGGATGAGCATAGGGCCCTGTGGGGTACGTGGAGGTAGATTCGCTGGTTCAGGTAGGCAGGCCCGGTGTTGTGAAGAGCTTTGTGTGCCTAGTTGAGGATTTTGAAGGTGATTCTTTTTTCTATGAGAAGCCAGTGCAGTGTACGCAGGTGTTGCAAGATGTGGCAGTGTTGAGGTAAGTCGAGGACCAGTCTGGCAGCGGCATTCTGGAAGTTTTGTAGTTTGCAGGTGAGTTTCTTGTTGATTCCGGCACAGAGTGCGTTGCCATAGTCCGGTCTGCTAGTGATCGGGCGTGTGACCGTCTTTCTATGTTTGAGGGGGATCCACTTGAAGAACTCGAGTAGGAGGCGGAGGGTGCGGAAGCAGGTGGAGGTGGCTGAGTTTGATTTGCTGGTTCATGCTGAGGTTGGACTCCAGGATGATTCAGAGGTTGAGGGCTTGGCTGGTGGGGGTGAGCCGGTTTCCAAGGGTGGGTGGCCACCAGGGGTCATTTCATGCATTGGGTTGAGGGCCCATAATGAGTACTTCTGTCTTGTTTACGTTGAGTTGAAGGCAGCTGTATCTCATTCAGCTGGCGACTGCTTCCATGCCTTCATGGAAGTTGTGTCTGGCTTTGTCAGGTTCGCTGGAGAGGGAGAAATGAGTTGGGGGTCGTCGGTGAAGGAGATAATGTTGATTTTGTAGCTTCTGACGAGGATGGCTAGAGGGGCCATGGAAACGTTAAACAACGTGGAGCTGAGGGAGGATCCCTGAGGCACTCCGCAGGTGGTGGGTGTGGTGTCTGCGAGGAAGGGAGTGAGTCTCATTCACTTGAGTTCCGCCAGAGGGGAAGGATTGGATCCAGTCGAGGGCCTTGTCTCTGATGCCGGCTTTGTGGAGTCTTCTTATAAGGGGTGATGTGAGACTGTTTAAGGCCGCCGAGAGGTCTGTAGGATGAGTGCCGCCATCTCTCCCTTGTTTCACACACATAAGCTTTATTCGGCCAACAGACCATCAAAGCAATACAATACAGTACGATATAAATATAAGTAAACATCATAATATCATAGAAAAAATGTAAAAGTAGAATCCATGTTTGCCCGACTAGTAACAATTTCAAATCATTGTAAATAAAAAATACGTATGCGCCATGCCATTACTAAAAACTTACTTACTGCATAAATTGTCACATTTGAATTATGGCTTTTTAAAATCCTCAAAGCTAAAAAATATTTCCTTAAGTTCAATTCCCGACAGATTTTGTGAATCCATTTAAACCTTGGGGTTGAGTAAGCGGTACAGAAAAACATAAAATGTTCTACTGTTTCGGAAGAAGTGCCACATACAGGACAAATATCAGAGCTTAACATAGGTCCCCATCTGCTCGTCAAGGCCTTCAGAGGTAATGTTCCGAATCGAAATCTGGCATACAAGCTTTTGCCTAGTAAGTCGGGTATTATATCTAAATATAGTTCGAACTCTGGGTACCATTTAAAGTCAATAAACAAATTAGTTAAATGACCATTCGATTTTTGAGAAATGTAATTATTGCGTATGTGGGACCAGTAAGCTCCTTTCAGTACTTTTACATGGGACTTCACGAGTTGCTGGGGATTCTCCCAAAAGCTCCTCAATCCCAGTGTGCAAAACCAGCCGGATACATATTTGATCCATGGGATTGACGTAGAATTAGGGCTTTTTAACAATTCTAATAGAGAAAACTTATATATGGCCAGTTCGGGAACTACCCAAAGCCTCACCCAATATACTAGAGGCCGTAAGATAATTAAATCAGCTATTCGTTTAAACCCTAGGTCTAAAAATAGGGGGGTTAATGGGGTACTAATAGGGCAAGCACACAAAGCCCATACAAAGCTATTCTTAGTTTTGGTTATCCTACTACTATCTTCCATGCCCCAAATCTCTGCGCCATAAACAGCAGCACCCTGTGCCTTAGCCACATAAATCTTTACTGCTGGAGACACAACTTTAGCGATCGTATTCCTATAGAGGCGCAATATGGATGCTGCCCGATGTTGCAAAAGCCCAGCACTCTTGCCAACTTGTTCCTCCCAAAGGAGTGAATCTGTAAGTCTCACACCCAAGTAGTCAATGGAGCTAACCTGGTCCAAAATAGCTCCATCTAACCTAATAGTAAATTTCTTACGAGGGCCAGAGCGAAGCACCATCAATTTCGTTTTCTTCAAGTTCAGCTCTAAACCAAAATTCCAGCAGAATGATTTAAATCTGTCCACAAGAATTTGCAGCCCCATAGGGGTTTTTGAAATCAATAGAGAGTCATCCGCAAAAAGGAGAATTGGGATTTTCTGATTGACTAGTGTGGGAGCATCGTTCTGGCATGTCATTAGTTCTTCGACCACCTCGTTGATGAATAAAGAAAACAGAAGTGGTGCAAGCACACATCCCTGACGGACACCTCTTTTAATGGGAAATTTGTTAGTCAATTCACCTTGATTGCCCCATCTTACTTGCGCGTATCTGCCTTCGTGCATGCGTTTTAATAGATGGATAATATCGGGTGGTGCCCCTATTTTGTGTAACACTCCCCAAAGCTTATCTCTTGGGACCAAATCAAAAGCAGAACGTAGGTCAACAAAAATAACGTATAGAGTTTGCTTTGCCAAGACTACATATTTCCAGTGTAGCACGGTCAACCTAAAAGCCTGGTCAACCGTGCTAACTCTAGAGCGGAACCCTGCCTGTAGCGGTGAAAGGATCTGCTGCTCCGACACCCAGTTCGATAGTCTAACTAGCAACTGTTTGGCAAAGATTTTTTGTAAATTGTCAATTAAACTGACCGGTCTGTAATTGATTGGAAGATTTACATTACCCTTTTTATAAATTGGGATAATTTCTGCACCCTTCCACGTCTCAGGGATCTGTCCTCCTTTTGTGATTTTATTTGACAGTAGATTAATATACCAGGTCCATATGGATGACTCTGATTTATAAAGGTCGCCTGGAATTTTATCGGGACCTGGGGCTTTACCTGACTTTAAAGAGTTGATAGCCTCTGCAGTTTCTTCTAAGGAGAAACAAATATAACTCTCAGAGTTATATGGATTCCCATCAGGTGGAGAAGTGGCAAGGTTAGCATTATGTAAAATTAGAGGGTCTAATCCCACTTTATCACAGTCAACAGCCCCAGTGGAGATAGTTCCTTCATACAAGAGAGAGAAATGCTCCACCCAGGTTCTGGGTTGAATGTGGTTCCTTAGATTAGACCTACCCCCTCTCTCATGCTTCGTCAGCAGTTCCCAGAAAAGCGTATTGTTGTTTGCTTTTGTAGCATCTAACAAATCCTGCCAAATAACATCTTCCCAGGTTTTCTTTGATTGTAAAATTGTCTTTTTATACATACATCTTGCTTGTTTGATCGCCCCCGTGAACCCAGCCTTTATGGCTTTTCTTAGCTCAGTGTTAGCCCTCATACATGCATCATTGAACCATCTACTGTTAGATGAACCCCCGTGTTGCTGGCTTACCAAGGCTGCCTTTTTGTAAAAAACACTTTGTAGTTTGACCATCATATCTTCGTGGATATCAAGAAGTGGGATAGCTTCCGTCTCAAGGTCTTCGTAAGCTGACAGATTATCTAAGAACACTTGGTAAATCTTACGTAGCAGATAGGGGTTTGACATGACTTTGGGCCACCTCACGTTCGTATTTGGCATTATTTAAAATAGTCCAGAAGGGAGTGGATGTCGTCTGTTGCGGCCAGGTGTGCTATTTTGGTGCTATGGTTTTTCCTGAATCCGGATTGGGCGATGTCGAGGATGTTGTGGTCTTCTATAAACGTGGCAATTTGGCTGTTGACTGCTTTTTCGATGACTTTCACATCACAGGAAATGGGAGTAGGGAGATAGATCTGAAGTTTTTGAGGTTAGTTGGGTCTGCTGAGGGTTTCTTGAGGAGGGGGTTGATCTTGGCGCGTGTTCAGTCGTCGGGGAAGGTGGTGGCAGCTAGTGAGAGGTTGATGGTGAGGTGGACCTTGGGGGCAATGGTATCTGCTGCTCTGTTGAAAATGTGGTGGGGGCATGGGTCCGGGGGGGGCCCGGAATGTATGGATCTCATCTTTCTCAGCCTATCTTTGGTGATGAGGCAGGTCCAGGTGGTGATTGTTGGCGATTGTTGGCTTGTTGGTGTCGGGTTTTGGTAGATGGCTTCTGTGCTTAGGTTGTCCTTGCTGAAACTGTCGTAGATGGTCTTGATTTTGTGGTGGATGTAGGTGTTGAGTCTGTCACAGAGGTCCTGTGAGGGTGGGATGTCCGTTTTTTCACTGTTGGGTTGGGCGAACTCCTTGATGATGCTGAAGAGTTCCTTGTTGTTGTGTGCGTGTGAGGAGATTCTGTTTTGAATAGCTTTCTTTCTGGTGTTTCTGATGAGTTGGTGGTGTGCGGTGGTGGCGGCTCTGAAGTTGCTATGGGCTTCTTTGGATTTGGTGTTTCTCCAGATTTTTTCGAGGCGGGGACAAGTGCTTTTAGATTCTCAGAGTTTGGGGGTGAACCAGCTGTCTTTCTTTGCATGAGTGCTGTTGTTCTTTTTGAGGGGGGCTATGGGGTTGGTGCAGTCGGTGAGCCATTTGTGGAAGGTACATGCTGTGGAGTTTGGGTCATCGTTGTGTGGGATGGTGGGGGCGGCGAGGGTGACGGTAAGCTGATCGTCGGTTATTCTTGTCCAGTTTCTATGTGATGGTTGATGTTTGGGCCTGATGACGGTGGGAGTGTTGAAGGTGAAATGGATGCATTGGTGGTCAGTCCATGGGAGTTCTGTGGTGTGACTGAAGTTAGCGGAGGTTCCTGTGATGAAGATGGAATCAAGGTTGTGTCCTGCTGAGTGTGTTGGCTCCGTCATGATCTGTCGGAGTCGTATGTTGTGGAGGTTGTCTAGGAGGGATGCGGTGTTGGGGTCTTGTAGATTTTTGAGGTGGAAGTTGAGGTCTCCCAGTAGGGTGTAGTTGGTGGCTGTGATGGCTTGTGTAGAGATGCAGTCCATGATGGAGTCGGCGAAGGGTGTACATGGTTCGGGAGGGTGGTAGATGAGAGTTCCCCTGATGGTGGATGTTGTGCTGGTGTGTAGCTTTAAGTAGAGCTGTTCCATAAGGCTTGTGGATTCTTCGGCGTGTATGTTCAGGTGAAGTTTGGACCTGTGGATGATCGTGATTCCCTCCTGAGGGAGGCTGGGGCAGTCTTTCTGGGTGATCTTGTATCCCTGGGGGATGGCGATGGTGATGTCCGGGCCTCTGGTGGTGTTGGTCCAGGTCTCGATTTGGAACGCGAAGTCCGGGGTGGTGCTGTCAAGGAGGTCTAAGATTTCGGTAGCATGTTTATGGAGAGAGCGGACTTTGAGGAGAATGCACTTCAGAGTTTTCGTGGTCGGAGAGTTGTTGCAGGTGTGTTGTGCTCTGTCCAAGGTCTTGGTGGAGGTGTAAGTTTGACGGCAGCAGAGGCAGCTGAAAGGACCGTGGGTGTTAGCTAGTGGTGCTTGCTTGCAGTTAAAGTTGCGTCCTGGGTTGAGTGCGATGAGTGCTGCTGAAGTGTGGAGGCGGCGGGTGGCAGGACCAAGGGTCCTGGCGCTTGTGGCGTTCAGGTCGTGGACGGGCATAGATGGGCTTACCTTAAGTGCACCTTCGGCGCACCAGCAGCACGCCCGCCACACCCGGCCACTATTAAGTAAGAAGGGGGAGGAGAGGACAGCTTGGAGGTGGGATTGGGGCAGGAAACGGCATGAAAAAAAGGGGGCAGGGCCAGCAGCAGCGGGAATAGCGAATGAGAGAGAGGAGGGGGCGAGCCGCGGGGCAGCAGTGGCGGGAAGAGCGAACGAGAGAGAGGAGGGGGACAGGGCCACGTGGGACAGCAGTGGCAATAAGATCAAACAAGAGAGAGGAGGTGTGGGCCCGCAGGGGCAGCAACGGCAAGGATAGAGAGAGAGAGAGAGGGAGAGCGAGAAAGATGTGAGAAAGGGCAGACTGAAGGGAAAGAACGAGAAAGAGAGAGAAAAAGCTTAGAAAGCGAAAGGCACAAAAGAACAGCACACAAAAGAATAAACACTAGGAAAAAAGAGGCAGAGGGCAGCCTAGCAGAAGAGCAGAGCTCTCCCACTAGACACCAGGGATGAGGCGTAGGCAGAATCCTGCAGGTTGAGGAGGGCCTCGAACTACTGACAAAGGTCAGAGTTCAGGCAACAGAAGAGCTTCACTTGCCGGTAGAGCTACACTGTGGCAGAGCAGTTCACTGACCAGGTCAGTGAGGTTGCTTTCTAGATACATCAACCTTCCATGGAGCTACCCTCCAACCAACCCAAAAGAATTTGTAGGTTTTTTATGAGCATGGTTTACGTCTAGCAGTAAACAAAAAGAAATGCCTAGAGATACAACAAAAAATAATCTGTTTTTTGTGTGTTATATTTTTATCTTTCAAACTCAGTAATTCATTCACACAATTTTGATACTAAAAATGCTTCTATGTTATTTTCTTATTTTGTGGATTCATCGTTTCAGTCTTTGTGGGCATGTGTCTCACTACATCTTACAGCCAATACATGTTTTACTCAGCATTGGGGGTTTCCAATTGAGCTCTTTAGTGGTATACACTCCTTGGACCCAGCTGACAAACCTACATTTGCATGTGTGCATCTATTCACATGTAGATCTACTCCTACTCCAAAATCTAGCTACCCACTTTTTTGCCATTTCAGAGTGGAGATTTACATCAAGGTGTAGATTGAAATGTAGACTTGCAATGTGGAAGGACTTTCATACAGTCCCACCAGAAAGGCAGGCAACTAAAGATATGTCATTGACGGCAGTCTAAATTACCTTCACAGAACAGCTTTGGATTTGGTGGGAGGCTGTGGAATGAGCAGGGACACAAAAAACCTATACCTCCATTTTTGAGAGGAAAAATGTAGAGTCAAATCAGTTGTCTTATCCTATAGATTACTTAGTGGGGCTCTAGTAGAGAGTGAGGAGCATATTTATACTCTGTTTGCACCAAATTAGTGTCATTTGTTCGTTGAAAAACTAACTCCATATTTACACTTTGGTGCTAGACCCATCTAGCGCCAAATTTATGGAGTTAATGTCATTTTTTGGAAGTGGAAACCTACCTTGCCTAAATGAAATGCAAGGGATGCGCCCCCGTGCTTCAATGGGCATGTTTATACTCCTGTGCAAAAATGGTGCACAGGAGGGAGGAGGGGTCAAAAAATGGTGCAAAGCTTGCTTTGCCCCATTTTTTAACGCCTGGCTCAGGGCAGGCATTAGGGGACCTGTGGGCCTATTTCCATGGTGGAACACCATGGAGTAAGCCCACAGGTGCCCTCCCCAGGCCCCAGGGACACCACCACCCACACCAGAGGGTCTGCGGAGGGTGAAGGACCCCATCCCAGGTAAGTACAGGTAAGTACAGGTAAGTACAGGTAAGTACAGGTATGTATTGCATTATATTTTTTAAAGTGCTATAGGGGGCCCTGAAATGGGCCCCCCTACATGACACTGGGTGCAATGGCCATGCCCAGGGGACCCTGGTCCCCTGTGCCGGCCATTGGGATGGTGGGCATGACTCCTGTCCTTAATAAGACAGGAGTCATGTGGTATGGATGGTTTTGTATCAGAAAATGACATCATTTTTTGTGCGAAACCCCCTTCTTCCATAGCGCCAGCACCACCCGACTAACGTCATTTTTTGGTACGCTAACCCACCCTTTACACCGGCTTGTACCATTCCATAAATATGGTGCCTGGCTGGTGCATAAAAATGGTGCAAGTCAGTGCTAAACTTTTTGGTGCAAATTGCGTTAGTGAAGTTTTGCACCAAAAAGTATAAATCAGGGCCTGAGTACGGTGAGAAAGATTTAAGGGCAGATTTAAGAAAAGTGGTGCTGCACCTAATGCAGAGCCCCTTTCCTTGCGCCCCTTAGCGCCTCCTACAAACATCATGTGTGCGCCATGTGTAAACTATGGTGCACCATGGTGCAGGGTAGGGGGCAATAGCGTAATATTTTTTTTACGCTATTGATGTACTCTGCAGGAGTAGCACCAACATTTTGGTGCTACTCGTGCAGAGTGCATAGGGGCCCATTATAGCTAATGGTATGACCCCTTTTAATGCCTGCTCTGATCTCTTAGATTTCCTTGTGACATTTGTTCAGCTCCCCTAATGAGGGAACGCCCCCTTTGCATACATTATGCCTGACACAGGCATATTGTGGTACAAGGGTTTACAAAGTGCCACAAGATGTAAATATGGCACAGGAAAAATGCCACTTTAGCACCGCCTTAGCATAAAAAAAATGAGGCTATGGCGACGCTAAGGTGGCGCTAGGGGCTGTTAAATATGCCCCTTAAAGTATGTTGGACCCGACTTTATCCAACTTTGAATGGGTTTAATGTATAATGATCATTCAGCATATTAAATATGTTACAATTATTCATGAGTGACTTGTTTGGCTGAGGAATGAGTGAAAACGTATGTGCTGTAGAACATTATTTCAAACTTGTTTTTAACAAATTCCTTGTTCAAGCTCGTTGAGGGTTTGTGAAGTGTTGTTTTTCTTACGATTTTGATCAATACGACATTTCTGGGAGTATGGGAGAAACTATCTGCTGAATGTTACTGTACATGTTCTCGGTTTTCTTTAATGCAGTTTCGTCGTGGGTTTGAGTGGGGCTTAGATTGATTGAATGAGAGTGTATTAAACCGCACCATAGTGGTGACGTCATCCTGGCAGGCAGACTTTGCATAATGCGCATCAGGGGCTCGGTGCCATTACCCTGCTGGGGTTCCTGAAAAGGTGCAGCCACACCTGAGGGATATTCTAGGGCATCATATATTTAAAACCCTCCACATGGCCCTCTCAATGGGATTGATGAAGTGTGGTGTGGCGGGGGGGGGGAGGGGGAGCGGCTAGATTTCAATGTTCATGACTAGGAGAGGCCGAGTCAGCCGTCTTGCCTGAGGAGGACTGGAGAACAGATACAGTCTGAGAATTCAGACTCTCCAAGTAGCCATAAGGAGTCGCTGTGATGCTGATGTAAGAATTAGGGCCGTATTTATACTTTTTGACGCAAAACTGCGCTAACGCAGTTTTGCGTCAAAAAAATTAGCGCCGGCTAACGCCATTCTGAAGCGCCATGCGGGCGCCGTATTTATTGAATGGCGTTAGCCGGCGCTAGCAGACCGGCGCTGCCTGGTGTGCGTGGAAAAAAACCACGTACACCAGACAGCGCCGGCGTAGGGGGAAAATGGCGTATGGGCGTCTTAAAATGGGGCAAGTCAGGTTGCGTCGAAAAAATCGTCGTAACCCGACTTGCGCCATTTTTTTTCGACGCCCATCCCCCATCAACATGACTCCTATCATTGTAAAGATAGGAGTCATGCCCCCTTGCCCAATGGCCATGCCCAGGGGACTTATGTCCCCTGGGCATGGTCATTGGGCATAGTGGCATGTAGGGGGGCACAAATCAGGCCCCCCTATGCCACAAAAAATAAAAATAAAAATACTTACCTGAACTTACCTTAATGTCCATGGGATGGGTCCCTCCGTCCTTGGGTGTCCTCCTGGGGTGGGCAAGGGTGGCAGGGGGGGTCCCTGGGGGCAGGGGAGGGCACTCTGGGCTCATTTTGAGCCCACTTGTCCCTTAACGCCATCCCTGACCCAGGCGTTAAAAAGCGGCGCAAATGCGCCGTTTTTGGCCACGCCCACTCCCGGGCGTCTCTTTTGCCCGGGAGTATAAATACCACGTAAAGGCCTGGGAGTCATTTTTTAAGACGGGATCGCCTCCCTTGCATATCATTAACGCAAGGAAGGGGTTCACGCTAAAAAATGACGCACACTCCGGGCACTTTGGCGCCCGAAGCGTCTAACGCCAGAGTATAAATATGGTGTTAGTTGGCGTTAGTTCTGCGTCGAATTTGCGTCGAAAAAAACGACGCAAATTCGGCGCAACCAGAGTATAAATATGGCCCTTAGGGCCGTATTTATACTTTTTGACGCAAAACTGCGCTAACGCAGTTTTGCGTCAAAAAAATTAGCGCCGGCTAACGCCATTCTGAAGCACCATGCGGGCGCCGTATTTATTGAATGGCGTTAGCCGGCGCTAGCAGACCGGCGCTGCCTGGTGTGCGTGGAAAAAAACCACGTACACCAGACAGCGCCGGCGTAGGGGGAAAATGGCGTATGGGCGTCTTAAAATGGGGCAAGTCAGGTTGCGTCGAAAAAATCGTCGTAACCCGACTTGCGCCATTTTTTTTCGACGCCCATCCCCCATCAACATGACTCCTATCATTGTAAAGATAGGAGTCATGCCCCCTTGCCCAATGGCCATGCCCAGGGGACTTATGTCCCCTGGGCATGGTCATTGGGCATAGTGGCATGTAGGGGGGCACAAATCAGGCCCCCCTATGCCACAAAAATTTTAAAAAAAAATACTTACCTGAACTTACCTTAATGTCCATGGGATGGGTCCCTCCGTCCTTGGGTGTCCTCCTGGGGTGGGCAAGGGTGGCAGGGGGGGCCCTGGGGGCAGGGGAGGGCACTCTGGGCTCATTTTGAGCCCACTTGTCCCTTAACGCCATCCCTGACCCAGGCGTTAAAAAGCGGCGCAAATGCGCCGTTTTTGGCCACGCCCACTCCCGGGCGTCTCTTTTGCCCGGGAGTATAAATACCACGTAAAGGCCTGGGAGTCATTTTTTAAGACGGGAACGCCTCCCTTGCATATCATTAACGCAAGGAAGGGGTTCACGCTAAAAAATGACGCACACTCCGGGCACTTTGGCGCCCGAAGCGTCTAACGCCAGAGTATAAATATGGCGTTAGTTGGCGTTAGTTCTGCGTCGAATTTGCGTCGAAAAAAACGACGCAAATTCGGCGCAACTAGAGTATAAATATGGCCCTTAGGGCCGTATTTATACTTTTTGACGCAAAACTGCGCTAACGCAGTTTTGCGTCAAAAAAATTAGCGCCGGCTAACGCCATTCTGAAGCGCCATGCGGGCGCCGTATTTATTGAATGGCGTTAGCCGGCGCTAGCAGACCGGCGCTGCCTGGTGTGCGTGGAAAAAAACCACGTACACCAGACAGCGCCGGCGTAGGGGGAAAATGGCGTATGGGCGTCTTAAAATGGGGCAAGTCAGGTTGCGTCGAAAAAATCGTCGTAACCCGACTTGCGCCATTTTTTTTCGACGCCCATCCCCCATCAACATGACTCCTATCATTGTAAAGATAGGAGTCATGCCCCCTTGCCCAATGGCCATGCCCAGGGGACTTATGTCCCCTGGGCATGGTCATTGGGCATAGTGGCATGTAGGGGGGCACAAATCAGGCCCCCCTATGCCACAAAAATTAAAAAAAAAAATACTTACCTGAACTTACCTTAATGTCCATGGGATGGGTCCCTCCGTCCTTGGGTGTCCTCCTGGGGTGGGCAAGGGTGGCAGGGGGGGTCCCTGGGGGCAGGGGAGGGCACTCTGGGCTCATTTTGAGCCCACTTGTCCCTTAACGCCATCCCTGACCCAGGCGTTAAAAAGCGGCGCAAATGCGCCGTTTTTGGCCACGCCCACTCCCGGTCGTCTCTTTTGCCCGGGAGTATAAATACCACGTAAAGGCCTGGGAGTCATTTTTTAAGACGGGAACGCCTCCCTTGCATATCATTAACGCAAGGAAGGGGTTCACGCTAAAAAATGACGCACACTCCGGGCACTTTGGCGCCCGAAGCGTCTAACGCCAGAGTATAAATATGGCGTTAGTTGCCGTTAGTTCTGCGTCGAATTTGCGTCGAAAAAAACGACGCAAATTCGGCGCAACCAGAGTATAAATATGGCCCCTAGTATCCCTGGTGACAGGACAGCAGACAATGCGGACTAGGAATTTACAGAGTGAATGAGGGAATGTGCGATGTGTGGCCTCTAGATGTGTATGTGTTAGACTAGCCAGAGTCACATGGAATGTAATCCTTAAAATTCAGGTGGGAACTGCAACAATGATACTGTCATTTTACTTTTCTATCTCCGTGTCAGTGCTCCGCATCAAACCACAAGAGTCACAGAGTTTGTGAGTCACGCTAATTCTCTGCGGCCAAAAATGTTCAGAGGTAATTTTATTCTAAGGCTAATGGCCAAAAACAGCCTAATGATGCAATGAGCTTATTTTGTTTTGCATCGGGTGAATATTGTCTGGCCAAAAACCCGACAGGGGAGAATTTATAAATAAACCTTTAACAAAGCTAAAGCTGGCCAAACCTCTGCTTTGGTGTGCACTTTATCTATGCTGTGATTCTGGATTTGAGGAAGGGTCCATCAGCTCTTAACTGTC
This sequence comes from Pleurodeles waltl, assembly GCF_031143425.1. Lineage (NCBI taxonomy): Eukaryota > Metazoa > Chordata > Amphibia > Caudata > Salamandridae > Pleurodeles > Pleurodeles waltl. The sequence continues at coordinate 605,920,968 of NC_090449.1, forward strand.
TAGCGCCGCAAAGCGAGCATAAAATAAAAACACCAGCGCTGTACAAAGTATACATAAAGAAATAACTGAGCACGCGGTTTGTCGCCTGCGGCATGCACCTGCATGCAAAAGATGTCATGAATCATTATTTCTTCTGAACTGGTTGAGCAGGTTTTTCTCTACATTATAAAATACATAACACATTACAGTCGTGTCTCCTTGCGGACACTACACTCTTACTCCAAATTGTCCCACAGAGTTCAGTTGGCTTGCTTGCAAATTTAGGGGGTATATCGGTACAATTTGAGATGTTTATATCCACAGGCCCACCTTCATGGAAACTATGGCGAAAACATTGCTGCTCTGAGATGGTAAGTAGGCTGTGTGCCTTCTTGAATCCTCTAGCATAATGAACAAATAAAACTTGGATTGGCAATATCTCCCATCCCAGTGCCCAGAATCATCTGAAAAGAAATGCCTTCAGCAGTCACACCCAGTGGGAATATCTACCTATATTTTTTCCAGAAAACTCAAGACTTGCAGGTCACATCGAGTGACCAGAATCAAAGCTTTCTGGTTATCAAGGTGCATGTGGGCATCAATTACTTTTTTAGGCCCTTGAAATGTGTGTCAAATAAACAACCAGACATTCAAACCTTGACGATCTGACTATAAGGCCCAGTTGCTTGTGGGACTGCCCATAAACTACGCCATTTGAAAAAACAAAAAAATGATGGGTGGACTGGTTTAATCGATCTCATCCAGACATTGACTTATTTGGAGTTCATCAGTGAGGTGCAGCTTGAGTCCTATGGCCCAGGGAACAGGACACCTCATCTGGCCACACTATCTCACTTTAAGAAACAAAAGGGGTGGGTGGAATACTTGTATTATTCTCAGCCACTGACAGCTTTCAGTTCATTGCTCTTCCCACCGATGCTACTCTAGACAGAGACCAGCCATATGCAAACACTGAGAGCTGTTCGCAGTCTCAACAAAAGACCAATATATGAATGTGCACGGATCGTGGACTCTTTTTGTACACTAACATGTGATGGACAATTGTATGGTGTACATAAGGCAGCTTCAGCACAAGTTCTTCCCACAAGCACAACCATTGAGGCATATGGAGCAGAAACCGAGGGTTCAGAATGGGCAGTGGCAGCACATGCATTTCTGTCAAGCACACGTTTAGCTTGGATATTGACAGTGCAAGATTCTCTGACAACACAAGGCATTGGCAGTATTGTGAGCAGTAAGGAATCATTAAGGCATAGCAGGTACAGCAGCTCTGGAAGGAGCTTACCTTCATGTCCGGTGTCAGTAGTTCATTACATCGTCTTTATTTTTTTCCTCTTATAGTGCACTTACAGGTTTAATTAAACTTTTGTGAACGTAGAACTACAGGAACCAGTGTGCACAGGGAAAACAATGATTGGATAAGCAACCACGATCGACAATAGCTTTTAAAATGACCTAGTGCAGAAGAAATTCAAAAGGTAGAGTGCGCCATTATATGAAATATCAGCGTTTCCCGTCCACTGTCAGGCACAGCTAGATCACATTGCCCTGTTATCAGCTTGCATTCCCATGCTTGCAGTTTTATTTTTTACTTTTAACTGCTGTCTTTTAAGTGTCATATTGTAAAAAGGTTTCCATGCAATAAAGGTGTCTCGTTATGACTGAACATACGACTTTTGTCAAAGCTTGCTTGCAGGCAATATTTCTTTCATACATGTGTGTCAACCAAGTTAACAGCTTTGGAAACTTTAAAAAGAAAAACTGCATTAGTGAATTGGTTTCACTTTTGTTTTACTGGAACAGGAAGGTATGATCGGCTGAGTGAAGGGCGTCGATCTTTTGGCTCTAAGACACTAATGTTTAGACAGAGGGTGCGGCTTCGGCAGCGGGGAACCACGTTCGAGTCCCCGTGTCCTTATAACATCCCGCGATTCTGGGCACTTCACTTACTCGCCCCTAGCCTTACAAATATGAATGTAATATTGTGCTCGTCTAAAGCTCGCCAGCGCCCTTGGGCTGAGATTGTTCTGTGCAAAACTATAATAAGAAAAAATAACGCGTGACATTTTAGGCTATAGTTAACTCCTCCACATTCCTCCATTCTAGGGTGACCAGGCCTCCCGGTTTTCCCCGGACAGTCCCGTTTTTTTATGTTCAGTTCATTTAAAACTAATTAAGGTCCCGGTTTTGGGGAAAGGCTCTGTGAGCGTGCATTAAGTTTAAACGAGAGTGCAAGCTCCCATTTCCTAGGGCCTCCACGTGTTAGTTTCCACTAAAACAAGTCAATTTTTTTAAAGTTGTTTTAAAGACCCTTCTGCTGTGTCTTAGTTTCTCAGTGAAACACACAGTAAGATGTACAGAGGAGCTAGTCAAAATTTCAGAAGGCCCTCAGCTGACACCCAAGCTTTCCACTGAGCTTCAACACAACTTGAAAGCTGGGAGAAAAGTAAATGGTTTATTTGCACTGTTATAATTTGAAATTAAAAGTTTGCAAAATGTAATGCTATATCACGTTCCAAAAAAGGCCATTGTGTTTTCTTATAGCTTCCAAATTGTATTAAAGACATGTTTATGGATCCTTGTGCATCTCCTCACTTTCTCCAGTCCATGCAAAATTATAGCACTACTTCTATTTTTGTGGACTGACTCGGTTTTTCGTTTTCTGAATTTGTCGCTCTACTCCATTCCCACCACAGTTCACTTGGCTATTCAAACAAATAAAAATGTAGGTGCCTGAGGAACTTGTCCAGGGTGTGAGGAGTTGATGAAGGATGGCATAGCGCGTTAGCCAGGAAGTTGCAAAGAAACAAATGTGGGGTTACCTGTCCAGATTGATTCTGGGGGCTGCGTGGAAAAACTATTAGCCAGAAACACTCTGTATGGATGATTTCTAGGAATATCCCAAGAAACTACAACAAACTTCACATCCTCATCGCAAGGGACACTAGGGGATGTAAAACGTGAGGAACATGTATTAGGCCCCATGAAGCACAAGCCCACCTTTCACCAACAATCAGGGGACATAGAGCAAGAATTAGCAAAATAAACAATACAACTACCAAAGGCTTCCATGAGGTATCAGTGTGTGATCCCGATGGTTTTAAGTAATAAGCCCAGTTACTCTTGGCACACCCATTACACAAGTTTTAGATAAAAAAGTAAATCAAATAGGATCTCAGGGAGCTGCAATTGACTTCGACTCTAATTGAGCTATCTTTTGACCAAGTTGATCTAGAGATGATTCAAAAACACTCCACTGCAGAACGAATTAGGTGCACAATGCAGCACGCAAAGAGGTGCCAAAGCGTCATTATGAAAGATTGTTTATGTGCCGGAAGGGACCCCTTTCTGCACATAAACAATAATTTCTGGCATTTGGCTCTTTCTGTGTATGCTGCAGAATGCAGCACACATAGAGAAACCAAAAAGCAAGGAAGAATACAAGAATTCCCCCTAGTTGTGCCTTGCTAACGCCACCCCTGGGGTGATGTTAGATTTCGGCGCTGCCTCAGGTTTATGAAAAACACGTAAATCTGGGGCAGCATCAAAATGCAATGGGTGTTGCTGGGGCACTCCCACAGCAACACTCATTCCACGCCCCTGCCATGCAAAGTGCTGCCTGTGAAGGGGTCATATTTACAAGGTGGTGTTGAGCCACAAAACGTGGCTTAATGCCACCTTGTAAATACGGCTCAGGGCATAGCGCCACTGGAGCGTCATGTAAAGTGATCCTCCGGTGGCACTACGAGCTCTAAATATGCCTCTAAGTTTGCTATTTTCTAAATGTTAGCTTTATTTATGCAAGTACTTGAGTCTGAGGACTTCCCAGAACTGGCAAAGACCTTCTAATGTCAGACAGATTAGAAGTGACAAAGGAATTTTATAGAAACTAAGAATGATCTTGGAAGGTGGCACAAGCCCGCCTGTGGCGGGAAAGGCTTAATCAGTGTCATTTCTCCTAGAAAGAAGTTCTGGAGTTATACAAGTTGTCATACCAGAAATATGGGCTGTTTATGGACTAGTCCTCTGGGAATGTTCAAAGTGTGAATAAAAGTAGAGAATGAAGAAAGCCCATGCGCCCAGATTTTCCCATAATGCCTTGGTCTTGGGGTTTGGGAAGTTGTAATGCATTGTGTTCACCTTCTAGCTCACTGACAGAGACAAATGGCAACGTTCATGCATTACTAGCCTCGACAAGGCACAATCACAGGCTCCCAGTGGTCACAAGACCACTTACAAAGCTCTGTCAAGGTGAAAGAGAAGCGTAATACTACAGCTTCAACCCTTTCTCCAAGAGCTAAGCACCACACGACAAGATATACGAAGCTCAGAGCCTTAATAGCAGTGCCAGAACAGACAGAAAATACCTGTCTCAAATCAAAAGCAAAGCATCACAGTAGTAGAGAAGCTGAAAACGCAAGCATTCTGCCTATCTAAAGAATTTTGGTATCTCTTCCTGTGTGCAAGTTGATACATTCAGTCTTATCAATAGCTTCTATATCATGAGGAGTGCAACTGTTTATCAGCATTGGTGTTTACACCAACACTATGAAGCATGTGGATACTTGTAGTTTGACTTTCGCATTATTGGTAGCGGCTTACAAGTTCCTTCCTGCGTAAAGGGCCTTTTAGTGGTGAACTGTAACAGGACAGCAGCCGTGAATCGCAAAATATCTCATTCAGCAGCAGAACAGCTTTCTTCCTAAGTCAGAGCCTCAGATGGCTTAGCTGGTGGAAACAACATGCCAGGAGCCCTCAAACCACAGGGATGGGCTGGCGGAAGTGGGGCCTCCACCATACCAGTGGTTTAGCAGTTCACCCACCACTCTTTAAATGACTCCCTTAATTTTTTTGGCTGATGGACTTGGATGCTCTAAAGGTCACCCACTAACAGTTGGCAGTTATATATACTGGAATAAACACACAGAACTTAGATAAATAGACTTATGATACCAAGTGGTCTAACCCTATCCCAGAAAAGCTGTACCTAAAAGCAACCCAAAAGGTTGCTTTGACTGAAACAAGTAACCCATGTAATACTTTCACATCCAAGGTATCATTTGCTGTCTGAAGCAAAAAATCTTCAACTGCCCAGGTGGTGATGTTATGTGTATACTGTAGCCATGCTGAGTGCAAACACAAATAAACTAACGGGTGTAATACTACCGAAAACCACAAACCAGCTGCTTCCTGCAAAATAAATTGAACCTCCATGCAGTTAACATCTGAACGAAGTCTACACAGTAGTACAGAACTCTTGTGCTTGAAGTAAAACAACCTGCTTAAATAAAACACAACCAGATTGATCAAATTAGTTGTTGTTTTAGCCAACATGCCATGATAAGAATAAACCTCATTCCTAAACCAAAGTATTGCAAAATAATATTTTGAAAATTAGAGCTTTTCAACCTTCCTACGCTCAATACATGTATTGCAGAGTATGACTCTGTATCTTTGTACTTTAATTACTGGCTTTTATAATGGGACTATCCTCTAATATGACTGGCACAATAGTTGGGATGATGTTGTTTTGAAGGTTTGGCAAGGTTGCTACCCATCAACCACCTCCCTATATTGATACCCTACTTTGACATCTTTTCCGTGGTTGCTTTTATGGAGGTTGAAGGCTGCAGAAAAACATTTAGCGTGGCTGCTCCAGGAAGCCTGTAAGTTGGGCTCCTCAAGGTTACAGCGATTTTAGGAGACAACAGTCACAGACTTATTGCACAGTCTTATTTCTACAGCGATAAAAATATGAGCAAGGCATGCTTGGATTCAAATCTGCATAAGATATAACTTTTACACACAAAACTTTGGACTAATTTCATGAATGAATGTCTCAATCAACACATGGTGATTCGACTTTGCGATCTTAAAATTGTGCAGATCACTTCAGTATACTTACAGATATCAGCACTCTTCATTTTGTAGGGACATGGCATTTTAGCCAAACATATGGACAGCAATATTTGAAAGTCACTGGGCAATAGTTAGACCTGGCGCTATGGAACAAACATGGGCTGTGGGTTACCTTTTAATCTCATTGGTGGTCATTGTTTTTTATCTTGGTACTGCACAGAATCATCTTTGTGGTTAGCTCTTCAGTATGGCAGTGTGTTGCAAATTGCATCCGTGTCATCTCTAAGATCCTCTCACATGAACCTGCAGAGTTATGCACTCTGCGCACTCTATAATTTCATCGCTACGGCCCCAAAGTGAGCATTATCATGGATTGACCTCAGGACCTGCTGACTCTATGAAACAGCCCTACTGGAGCCCTAGGGCCAGTCCAAGAGGTCTGACAGTTTCAGACTTGCTGTCCTGTGATCAGAAAGGGCAGGATCCCTCTCTTAACAATCTCAAAATGGCCTATCTCTCAAACCCTGGAGTGCCTATCTTCCTAGAAACCCAAACTCATTAGGGTAATGAGTGACTAGCGCTCCCCTGTGCACTCCCATAGGTCTCCCTCCTACCAACCTTCTCTAGAACTCTGGACCCACTGGGTATATGGATTGATTAGTGAGGGTGGGCAGGTAGGCTTGCTTAGGTCTGCAGGTAAATATGTCAATTATTGACAGTGAGAAGTAAGACATACTTCCCCTGAAGTGCTCTTGGAAAACGTTTGGAGAACTTTGAAAACTGCAAAGTACCACATGACATAAATCAGACCCAACTAAGATGGCTTGTAGGTTTGCAAAGTATATATTTTTAAGCTAAAAAATAACATTATAGAGGTTATCTTCCTATTACTACCACTTCACCAAAACGTACTTGGGGCAATTGAAGGTTGAATTGCCCTCCAGCACAGAGAATATCTGTCAGGTAAACCCTCAATCGTAGACATGAGCATGTGCACCATAAAATAAAGCTCAAACAGGCGATAGCTGTCTATGCACAAACTTGGAGCGCTGTTAGCAGAGTCACATGCACTTTAAAAATGGAGACCTCGAATAAAAACGTAGAACATAGGTAAAAAAGTCAAGGGAAAAATGGGTGAAGTAGATTATCAGGACAGTTCTACCTTGAAGAAATCATAAAAACCGAGAGATTTACATACTTCGACCGACCCAGACAACAAATTGGAACCCTTAGCCCAAAATTATACAGGTAAACAGCCAGGTAAACAGCCTAACGAATTGCCAGACCAGCCGCACAGCCACTGACAAACTCTCCGCCTCTTCAAGGAAAGAAGATTTTGTACCATAACAGCATTAAGTCCAGCAAGACTCTATGCCGATGACCCATCTGGCCCAGATTACATGGGTTTAGGTGGCAATGAAATGACCCCCTCTGAATTTGTGATACATTTTGTATAAACACCCTAACTACATTTTACTCTCATGCAGGCTTGGCTAATATGTTGCAAACCCACCCATCCCATTAGAAAACCGAAAATCTAAAACAATGCCTCTCTCAACATGTTGGGCATGGTATGTCCAAGGATTTCCCCACTGGTGACCTTTGAGAGCAAATCTGCAAATACATACATATATGTCAACAAGTAGCAGCACTCAAGGTACATGGCTGATGTGCACTATATAACAAGTGCTGGGAAAGTCAATAGGTTTCATGTTTGTATGGCATACAACTAGGGCATGAACATACCGTACAGCTGTTTAGCCTATTAGCTATGCACATTTTTGTTTGCTTGAGAGGTCTGGGAAATATTTAAACAATAGATGCCATTCCAAAAGGTTGACATGTTATAATCTGCCAGTAAGCAGCACAACAGCATAGGGGTGGGCACTGACCAAAACACCTAAAAATGTATGGTATGGTGAATAAAACAATCTTTTTTCACCTGTAACATACATTGGTAACTTGATAACGGCAATGGCCTCGACCACTAATCATCTTTATCCACTATAAACAGACTACAACTAATTCAGAACTCTGCTGTCAGCTCTTCTTACATGATAAAGCCACAATCCCACATCTTCCCTGCCTTGAGGGCCCTACATTGGTTAACGATTGTCAAAACATCCACCTTCAAGCTGATTTGTATCACCCAGAAAGCAGTTCATGGAACAGGACCACTTTTTGATTAGATGCTTATGGGTCTCTGTTTCAATTTATTTTCTCTTCACAATGTGTAATCATAACAATTACATCTACGAAAGCTTTACTATTGAAATATTGGGGAAAATATAAAACAAAACTAAATAAATATAAATAAATAAATATAAAAATGCATAAACTTTTCCCACCAAAAACAAAATAATACAAATACACAAATAAATTAACTTTGTGTACAGCAGCACTTGAAAGTCCAAGTTTCTATTTATCCATACATGCACACATGGGACTTTATTAAATACAACTTTGTATCTCTTTATTATTTTCAATACATATGTATACCTTTCTATGTATTTATGTATCTACATATTTATTAGTTCACTCCTACTGTAAAATAAAAAAAATACATTTAACTCTCTCAATGCACTACTCTATATCTCATCCTATACCTCTCCCAATAGATACTCTACCTCCACTTCTTCTCATCCCAAACATCATTGTACTAGACTGTTCCCTCATCTATCTCTCCTATGACTAATCCAAAACCTCATTTTACTACTATTATCTCCCTAATATTCCTCTCTAAACTCTTTCCTCCTCTATCCCTCTCTTTGACCCATCCCCAACCTCATTTTACTATCATGGCCTCCCAAATAACACTTTCTAGACTCTTTCCTCCTCTATCCCGCCTTAATCATATTAAATACAACTAACAGATAAGTGCACCTCTCAAATTAACAACTTAAATTTCCCTATAATAATCCATTACAAATCTATTTTGGGTTCCGAAGTAGCGTGCTACTCGTTGAAAAGCTCTTTAATGCCTCATCAGGGGTAGCAAGTGCCATAAAATTACAATTACAATTTCTGATGTTTATTTCGGAGACCACTCACCAGTACTACTGCTCACAATCTGATTTCAGATATAAAATATTCCCTCATGCATTTCATTGAAGGTGGAGGGACACATCCAAATATCTATTAGAACAGGCATTGGCAAAGCAAAAAGGTCACGCCTATATAAAGGCTATTGGCTTTGGAAATATGTTTTGCTATTTGTACACCAGTGTGGCTGGTTTTCAGCATGGCTAAAAGTTAGTGGTGTGGAGTGCCTGAGTGGAGTTGGGGAGTAGAGTGTTGTAGAGTGGATTTGTTGAAGAGTGCTGTAGAATAGAGTGATGTGGAATATAGTGGAGTGGATTGGAGTGGATTGAGGTAGTGGGGAGGATTGGACTGGAATAGAGTGGGGTGGATTGGATTTGTATAGAGTGGGTGGAGTGAGTGGAGTGAGTGGAGTGGGTGGATTGGATTGAGGTGAGGTGGATTAAACTGGGGTGAGGTGGATTGGATTGTGGTGATTCGAGTGGGTGGATTGGAGTAGGCTGTGGTGCATTGGAGAAAGTGGGGTGGATTGCAGTGATCTGGGGTGGATTAAATTGTAGTGGGGTGGAATGGATTGAAATAGGGTGGGGTGGATTAGATTGGGGTGTGGTGTGGTGAGCTACAGTGGGATGGATTGGATTGGGATGGGGTGGAATAGAGTAGGCTGTGGTGGATTGGAGAAAGTGGGGTGGATTGCAGTGGGGTTGGGAGAGATGGGGTGGAGTGGGTTGGATTGTATTGAGTGGGGTGGATTGAATTGGGGTGTGGTGGGCTGCAGTGGGATGTATTGGATTGGGGTGAGGTGGAGTGGAGTGGGGTGAATGGATTGGAGTGGGGTGGATTGCATTGGGGTGGGGTGGTTTGTAATGGGATGGATTGGAGTGGAGTGGATTGGATTGGTGTTGGGTGGGGTGGATTAGATTGGATTGGATTGCAGTGGTCTGGATTGGAGTGGGGTGGATTGGAGTAGGATATGCTGGATGGATTGGATTAGAATGTAGTGGATTGAACTGGGAAGGGGGTGGATTGGATTGGGGTAGAGTGGGTGGATTGGAGTACAGCATGGTGGAATGGAGTGGGGTGGATTGGAGTGGAGAGGATTAAATGGGGTGGAATGGTTGGTGCAGACTGGAAGTGGTGCACTGGATTGGGGTGGGATGGTTTGGGGTTGGATTTGAGGTCGGGAGGATTGGAGTGGGATGGACTGGAGTGGGATGGATCAGATTGGGATGGATCAGACTGGGGTGGGGTGGGGTGGACTGGAGTGGATTGGAGTGCCCCTGGAGTGATTGGCATGAGGTGGCTTGGATTGAGTAAAGTGGATTAGATTGAGCGGGGTGGAGTCGATTGGATTAAGTGTGATGGACTGATTGAGGTGGATTGGATTCGGGTGGGGTGGATTAGATTGGGGTGGGGTGGGGTGGATTGGGGTGGGTGGATGGATTGAAGAGGGGTGCGTGGATTGGAGTGAAGGGGATTGTGGTGGATTGGACTGGAGTGGGGTCGATTGGATTGTAGTGGATTCGGTTGTATTGTAGTTGGGTGGATTGGATTGTTGTGGGGTGGAACGATTTGAGAGGGGTGGATTGGATTGGAGTGGGGTAGATTAAGGTGTTTTAGAGTGGGGAGGATTGGATTGAAGTAGGGTGGATTAATGTGGACTTGATTGAACTGGATTAAATTGGATTGTGTTGGGGTGGGATGGATTGGGGTAGTGTGGGTGGATAGGATTGGAGTGAGATGGCGTGGGTAGTGGTGGATTTGATTGGAGTGGGATGGATTGGAGTGTGAGGACTGAGTTGGATTGGATTGAAGTGGGTTGATTGGAGTGAGATGGGATGGATGCATTAAAGTGGCGTCAGTGGCTTGGCATAAAATGGACTGGAGTGGGGGTGGATTAGACTGGAGTGGATGGATTGGATTGGACTGAAGTGGATTGGGGTGGCGTGGACTGGATTGGGGTGAGGTGTATTGGATTGGATTGGGGTAGATTGGAGTGGACTAGATTAGGTGGAGTGGATTGGTATGGAGTGGATTGAATTGGTGTAAGGTGGAGTGGATTGTAGTAGGGTGGATTGTGGTGGATTAGAGTGGGGTGAATTGAGATGGAGTTGGGGGGATTGGATTAGGGTGAGGGGAGGTGGACTGGATTTGAGTGGAGCGAATTGGAGAGGGGCAGATTATTTTGGATTGGAGTGGGTTGTTTGGATTGGAGTGGGTTGTTTGGGATTGGAGTGGGACAGGGTGGAGTAGGGCAGGTTGTAGTGGGGCAGATTGAAGTGGGGAAGTTTGGAATGGATTGGAGTAGGGCAGATTGTTTTGAATTGGAGTGGGGCATATTGTTTTGGATTCGAGTGAGGCAGATTGGAGCGGGCACAATGTTTTGGATTGGAGTGGGGAATATTATTTTGAATTGGAGTAGGGCAGATTGTTTTGAATTGGAGTGGGGCAGATTGTTTTGAAAAGGAGTGGATTGAATAGGAGTGGGGCAGATTAGATTGGGGTGGTTTGGAGTGGAGTGGATGTGATCGGATTTGGTGAGTGGTATGGATTGGAGTGGGGTGGATTGGTGTGGAGTGAGGTGGGGTGGATTGTGGTTGGGCAGATTGGAGTGGGGTGGATTAGGATGTACTGCACAAGTATGTGTTAAAGCATCATTTCAGAAATTTCACACAATAAAGAAACAATATAGCTTTGCAATATTTAGAACAAGATAATTGTCATCTTTTGAGAACAGCGCCCACAAGCGATAACACAAGAAAACATGAGTACAAAGTGAGAAAATACGACTTGGCAAAATAAAAGAAAGTTAGCTATAAAAAAATAACACTGCACAATTTTGTTAGTCCTGCTGGGCACGTTTTTGTCAGTCACAAGCCTTCTGTTTGCGGGGCACTAGAAATTAAAGAGAACAAAATAGTACTTCAATCATGTCATGAGCAGTGGATGGGCACTGATTAAGTTGAATCAATCAGTGCTTGGTCTCTACCCCACACAGAAGAACGAAAATGATGTTAGGCCTGCAATGGCGAATTATAAGGTTGAAAAGAAGAGTGCCATGCAAGCCAACAACTGGTAAGCGACAGGCAGGCTCCAATCCCTTTACTGTACACAACAGAGTCTTGCTAGCGAGCCGCATGCACTCTCAGGCACAACCCTAAAATCGACCCAACTAAAATAAAATAGTGTGGACTGATCCAAGATGTATTTGACAATGTTTCAAGGCAATAACAGAAGTTTCTGGAGCAAAAGCCAACTGCTGAAATAGGTTGACACAAAGCCCCTCAATGCAGGTGTAGACTACAATATGTTTACCATGCAGGAAACAAATGCAATAAATGTCCATAAAAAGTTTAAACTACATAACATAACATGTCATTATAGGGTATCTCATTCGAAGTGTAATCCTTCCTTTTCTATGCAAAATAACTGGGCAAAAAAAGCCCAAGAGAAAATAATATTATTGGTGCCTTAACAAAAATCCTAAATATGTGCTCTTAGGTATGCTTACTCAGCGCGTTACATTATCCCAAAGGACTGTAAAAGCCACACTGACACACTGACTCCCACCAAGCCATGACTTGCAGAGTACATTATTTGTAGCACATTCAAAAATGATTGTGTGAATTTAGTGCACCGAAATAATTATATGGAGTTTAATTGCACAGTGTCAGCCATTGCAGTCATCACCGTCACCCTTGGGCTTATTGACCAATGTCAGCTATGTTTTTTGTCATTTATATTACACTGTATGGTAACTTATAGTCACCTCAGAATGAGGGGCGCAGGAGGGATTGGGAGAGAAACAGGAAGGGAACAAAATAGAGGGAATGAGTAAGAAGCCTTGGAGATAGAATAGTCTTCTCCAAATGCTGGTAAAAAAATTGAGGTGTTAGCGGGGGAACAAAAGTTTACTGAGGCCCGTTTAGCCACTTGACAAATAACAATCCACTTTGTGCACTTTTCCGTCTCTTGAACTCATTGATGTTAGATGCAGAAAAATAAGTGCAGATCTCCAAAAATGAGTTCACCGGCTCAAATTAAGCACTGCCAGTGAAACACATAGAGAGTAAATGTTGCATTCCTACATCAGTAGCAGATTTTCACTCATGTTAATGGGTAGCCTGTCCTGTTGCACAGTGGCCTAAGTTTGCAAGCAATTCGATTCTACCTCCATACAGGCACCTTCATTCTAAGGGTATTATTAGCAAAGACTGCTTTGAAACTGATTGAGTAGTTTTAGTCCATGCTGTGATCAGCGGAATGTGTTTAATGAATACATCTACATCACTTTAAGAATCTATAGATATACACAAAAGTATCCTAGAAAATTGACTTCTCATGCCATCTGGCTACCACGACTGCAATTTATGGGCCACTTTGGTAACTAATTTGAGCTGCTTGAGTTGTCATACGTATCTGCAAACCTCACAAGTTCTGTGTTTGGTATAGTTAAAGGAAGGGTAGATCAGATGGGCCTTGCAGATTTTAGTAGTTTTAGCTCTGTTAGCCAACAAGGGGTTTGGTACCTTGTATTCTCAGAACTTGCGCCTACATTTGCAATTTTCATACAGTAACTGCGAGCCCCCCCCCCAAAAAAAATGCTGCTGGCTAAAATACCAGGATTTGCTGAAGATTTTTTCACAACACTGGGCTTGGTGGCAAATGTCCTGTTACTTTACACAAAGAGCTGAGAATTCCCAAGAAGAATTTGTGCTCAACCAGCAGGTTACAGACTTTGACCCCAAAAACTTGTGGCGCAGACCCAGCCTTTCATGGTCCTGAGATGAGTACCTATAATTTGGGCAGGACTAACTACTTATTATAGCAGTAGCTATGCCAATTATCACAATAGAAACATCATAAACATAAACTTTGTTTACATTGTAATAACGTGCTCTAATACCTGATGTACCTAGCTTAAAGTTACTCATGTTACGTACCTCTGAATGGGACCTCTGGGCATCAGTAGAGCCCACAGTGCATCCAAGGACTGCTGCACTCTCCTTCTCAGTCTCCCTGTGTCAATATGACACTTTATTTTTGCCATCACAACTGACACCTGAACGTTTTGAATACACCTGCAGAGTAGGTGTCTAGTCCCTTGCAGGCCTCCATCCCTGCATTCACAGCTGGTCACAAGAATGCTTCTCTGATCAGATCAATAAATCATCTGACACTAACAAGGCGTTATTTCAAATGTTACAAGGAATAGCTAATTTGAACTTTCTCACTGGTTTATGTGATATGTAATATCATAGGCTATAAATACCACATTTACAAAAATATCACACTGGGTTTAGATTTTCTACTATTAAATCTAGTGTGTGATTTTTTTTAACAATATTTAGAGCACGATATTTATGTCAGATAAAAGTCTGTCTATGATATTCTGGTACCATACCATCCAGTTGAGACCCAGCAGTGGCCTGTCCGTACAGACTGAGGGGCTCCGTCCCACCTATTTCCAGGCAAGAAAAGTGTGTCAGGCTGAACAAAAGTCAGCCTGATAGACACTCTTCTAGTTCAAATCAGGCAGCCAGGAGCTAGTGTGAAAGCTGAATTTATTAATAACAAATCTGCATTGATTAGTACTTAAGAATTGACATGAATTACACTAATATAGAGAAACTGAGTGTTTGGAAAATGTGCCCACCTAAGTGGCAACCATAACATGTACGACATTAATAAAGAAATAATATTAACTGTTTATAATTAATACGCACATGCAGAATTAAATGTATTAGTGGACCATATTATTGTATTTTAAGAAATGTATTTACTTAAGCAAACTAGGCACAGAGAAATTGTGAAATTATGGGCCTAGTCGGCAAGGCCTCATATTAAGCTTCATGGAAAATAAATGTTCGTAAATGTTTTCTGTCTCATTAGAAATCACTTGTCCATTGTTCACACAGAGCTGACCAAATAGATTGGTAATGTTGCAACGTTAAACTAGTTGATGTCTTAAACTTTCTTGTGAGAACTGTCTGCTGTAATGCGTTGTACTACCTGCGGATACATTTGTATCTTTGGTGCATGAGAAGCTGAAGTTCCCAGGATGTGACAATGGCTTTACTGAGTGGAGTTATGATTGCACCTAAAAAGTTACCTGACGAAACTGGTGATGGGAACGGGAGAAGAGGAGCCAATGATCGACGTGTGAAAGACTGTCTAACTATAGCATAGATTTAAGAATGAATGTTTAATGGTTCTACTGTGAACACCTGATGCTCTGACCAATGACTACTCAAGAAACTGCCTGTGTGGGTTGGACTTATCACGGCTGCCCTTACCAGGAGCAGCGCAGTCCCAGATGTCTTTTCTTCCTAGCCTTTAGTCCCATTGTGTAATTTTGTTAATAATTACATGATTATTGTAGCTTGATGCCCTTTCTAAGATGGTTCAGTAAATATAGAGCCCAATCATGGCTGAGCCAATCCCCTTTCATTTCCCCTGCCAACGCTGACCAGAAGGATGTCCAGCTTGCTTATCCATTCAGGAGAGGTGTAACAAAATGCAAATGTCTTTGTGATAGATTTTATTCTTTTCTTGTAGGTACGAACCGCTATTTTGTTAGAGCCCTAGTAAGATGGTTATCAAATTACCTTTTGTCTAATTATTCTTTTGCATGGAGCCCAAACATGCCATTAGAATTAAATGGTTAGTTAGTATGTCCATGTATAACAAATGTTATTAACAATGGATTGATTTTATTCACCTGTGGAGTCTAGATGTCTGCCATTTCTACTGTTCAGTTATTGATGTTATTAATTTGTACAATAACTCTTGAATGTTTAATGAAAAATGCTTTGATAAGATTAAGATTTTTCCGCCACTTTGGTCAGCCTGTGATGTTTGTATATGTTTATCATTTAGTTTTAAGATTACTTTATTTGATTATTAGCATTGTTAATCTAAGTAAATAAACTTTCTAACTTTACCAAAGGTGTGGTTATTCATGGCCACATGTGCTATGGTGAGTAAAGTTTACTGACTCAAAATTTCTGATAATGATTTATTAAACAAGTTGTGTTGTTTTTGGTTAGGTCATGAGTAAAATGTGTGTCCACAGTAGATCAATCTTAGAGGAGTCAAAAGGTCCATTGAACCTCTATCGCACCCCCTTATGATAAAATATCAAAGACCAAATAAGGCCAGATGCGCTCACACTAGACATGAGCTAAACGTGCTGGCTCCTCGCTGCCTTAGCTGAACCTTGCAGGGTTGGAGACGTCACAGATCCTGTGGGTGTGACTTCTTGAGCCTGAGGAGGCTCAAGGCCCTCCCCCTCAAGATGAGGGGTAGTGTCACTGATTGTCTCAGACCTGGGTGCTTCAGTTTTAAGCCTTGAAGTTCCCAGGGCTAAGTGTCAATCAGTGACATCTCGTCACAGGAGGGGGTGGGATCAACAGTCTCACTGACCCCATCCCTCTCTATGACAAAATTGGGACTGCTGCCTTCCCTCACTGGCTGACTTTAGGTCAGCAAATGGGAAAAGGCAGCAGTTCCAAGCCTCTTGGGACCTTTGAGGTTTGGGACTGCTGCTTTCCCTTTTTGGGTGACCTAAGGTTAGCCAACAAGGAAAGGCAGCAGTCCCAGCCCTCCTGGGACCTCCAGACTTTCCTGTCGGAGCTGGTGCCCTTGAGATAAGTTTTATGTTTTTTTGTTTGGTGTGTGCATGTATGTATGAATGTATGTGCATTTGTTAGTGAGTGTTGTGAATTGGTGTGTGAATGGGTGTGAGTGAGGAGTATTTGTGGCTGTGTGTCCCCCTACCACCACCTCCCTCGTAAAATTACCAGCTATCACTGTTGTGACCCCTGAAACTCCTGAAAATAGATATCACAATTTTCAGGGTTATTTCCATGATATGATAGAGCAGATCAGGAGTAACAGTCCTGTTGCTGTTTTTGATCAGGATACAGATAAGAAGCCTCAACTACTGAGTTGGGTTCAATGTTTTTGTATGTTGTGAGATTTCCCGTTAGAAACTTGACTTTATGGATCACAAGAATTATCACACAGTTACAAGTATTTATTGGTAACTAAGAAAAAATGAGAAGACAGCACTGTTGCTGCTACCGGTCTGTCTGGAGCTAAATGGTATCTTTGCTGACAAGCCATCATATCCATGTCCCCTGAGAGCATCGGAGACTGCACTGATCGATATAAAGAGCACCATATTTCAGATTGTGGAATCTGGATACTAAGCTTTCATTGTGTTGTTTGACCACTTCATGACCCTTGGCAGCCTTGACCACCCAGCTTGGTTGGATAGGCTAGTGGAGTTGGCGGGGTGTCAGAGACTTAATTCATCTGATTGCTGCTCTTATTAGAACAGAGAGCCAGAGTTACAGCTGGGACAACAGTGCTTAGTCACCCTACTTGGCTCTATGGCACTATACAAATAACCACTTTGCACTCTGCCAGTTTGATGAATACAGAACAGCCAAAGAATTTGTCGATGCGCATTGGATGTTCTGTGCAAGTGTAGCTGCTCTGTGACCATGCCAATAATGCTTCTAACTGCTTTCTTACAAAGTTCTTGAGAATGAACATAACACTGTGAGAAAGAGTGTAGAACATGAAGGAAAAAGCATTTGTGTACATGAGGTGACCCCACTGCTTAATGTGCTAAAGGTCCCCTGAACTCCCTACCACCGGTGCTTTATCTGCCACAGTGACAGAACTAAGAATTCAGTACAGCTACATCCCTGGTGTATAAAGGACTTGGGCTGAGTAAGGGTCTTCATGAAAGACGACCCAACACCTTATTTCACACTAGATTCACCAGTATTTGGTGTCTATGAAGACGGCATGCTCCATTGTGAACATATAGGCCCTGATTCTAAGCTTGGCGGGCGGCGGTAGCCGCCCGCCAAGCGGGAACCGCCAGAAGACCGTACTGCGGTCAAAAGACCGTGGCGGTCATTCTGGGTTTTCCACTGGGCTGGCGGGCGACCGCCGAAAGTCCGCCCGCCAGCCCAGCGGGAAACACCCTTCCCACGAGGAAGCCGGCTCAGAATGGAGCCGGCGGAGTGGGAAGGTGCGACGGGTGCAGTTGCACCCGTCACGAATTTCAGTGTTTGCAAAGCAGACACTGAAATTCTTTGTGGGGCCCTCTTACGGGGGCCCCTGCAGTGCCCATGCCATTAGCATGGGCACTGCAGGGGCCCCCAGGGGCCCCACGACACCCCATACCGCCATCCTGTTCCTGGCGGGCGAACCGCCAGGAACAGGATGGCGGTATGGGGTGTCAGAATCCCCAGCAAGCTGCGCCGCCATGGCGGATTCCCATGGGCAGCGAAAAGTCGGCGGTACACCGCCGGCTTTCCGCTTCTGGCCGCGGCTGTACCGCCGCGGTCAGAATGCCCGGCGGAGCACCGCCAGCCTGTTGGCGGTGCTACCGCCAACCTCCGCCCTGGCGGTATTTACCGCCAGGGTCAGAATGACCCCCATAATGTTAAAAATGGTGACCATGACCTCGGGACAACCACCATCATAATAGTTGACTGGTTAAATTGAAGATTTATGGGATGGCAGTTAATATGTTGTGCTTTCAGCATGAATTCCTTTTGTAAATTCTTGTTTTCTTTTTAAATGCAGAATTTAGAAATCATTTGGAGGAACTTTAAAAGTTGACAATGTAGCTTGAAATATTATATACCCACCAAAAAACATAGGGCCATATTTATACTCTGTTTGCGTCGGATTTGCGTCGGGTTTTTTTACGCAAATTCGACGCAAAACAAACTCCATATTTATACTCTGGCGTTAGACGCGTCTAGCGCCAAAGTTCATGGAGTTTGCGTCATTTTTTAGCGTGGACACCTACCTTGCGTTAATGATATGCAAGGTAGGCGTTCCCGTCTAAAAAATGACTCCCAGGCCTGTGCGCCTTATTTACACTCCCGTGCAAAAATGACGCACGGGAGTGGGCGGGTCAAAAAAAATGACATCTACCCGCGTTAGCGTAATTTTTTAACGCCTGCTCAGGGCAGGCGTTAAGGGACCTGTGGGCTCGGAAGGAGCCCACAGGTGCCCTCCCATGCCCCCAGGGACACCCCCTGCCACCCTTGCCCACCCCAGGAGGACGCCCAAGGATGGAGGGACCCACCCCTGGGACATTAAGGTAAGTGCTGGTAAGTATTTTTTTTTTTTTTTTTGTGTCATAGGGGGGCCTGATTTGGGCCCCCCTACATGCCACTATGCCCAATGACCATGCCCAGGGGACATTGCCATTGGGCAAGGGGGCATGACTCCTGTCTTTGCTAAGACAGGAGTCATGTTAATGGCGTCTGGGCGTAAAAAAAAAATGGCGCAAATCGGGTTGAGGCGATAATTTTGCCTCAGCCTGACTTGCCCCATTTTTTGACGCCCAAGCTCCATTTTCCCCTACGCTGGCGCTGCCTGGTGTGTGTCATTTTTTTTGACGCACACCACTCCGCAGCACCGGCTAACGCCGGCTAACGTCATTGAATAAATACGGCGCCCGCATGGCGCTTCAGAATGGCGTTAAATTTTTTGACGCACAACTGCGTTGCCGCAGTTGTGCATCGAAAAGTATAAATATGGCCCATAATGTCCCATAACCAGTCGCGGCTTGCGGCATGCAAAAGGAGTGGGGCGGGGCGACAGTGGGGAAGGGGGGATTAAATTAAAAATAATACAATAATTAAAAACAAAACCACTTACCTCCGCCGCTCCACCCGCTCCTCCCGCTCCTCCGCAGGCACAGGCTTTCAGCCTGCCCTGCGCCAATCCTGACGCTGCTTAGTTTTGTTTGAATGCTCCAGATTAATAGCAGATTGAATTTTTGGAATGAATGCCGGTCATGTGTTTCAACTGAGGCACACACAGATGTTGTGAGGGAGTGAGACTATAATTGTATAGTAAGAATGGAACTATATAGATCTCACCAACCGCTGCCTGGGACAACAAATCATAGGACATCAAGTTAAATAGTTGGCCACTGAGGACCAAGAGAATTGTGTTGTGAGATTTACCCCCAGAGTGAGGAGTACATGTTTTACTCCTAGTTTCCAACTTTCACACATGTTCGTTCTTGAACACAGTGAAGAGTAGAGTGGTTAATGTTATAATATCTTTGAAAAAAACTGTCTGATCACAGGCCTCTGTAGCTCACTATGGACTGCAAAACAACCTTGACTTGCAGCACACTACGCACGCGCAAGTAGCAGCACTTGGGGACAGAGCCTTTGCAGGAATGCTAAGGAAAGCAGAAGACAGTTATTTAAACACGAACCTTGGCTCGGTGAGTGATATCCATACACAATGGGAAACGTTCAAGATGGTCATTAGAGGGATTTGCTTCAAATCATTATATGGGCTTGTAATGGGGATTTACTGGCATGAGATACAATTGGAAGACAAAATGCATATTCTAGGAAAGAAAGTGGAAGGCAAAACTGATATGAAACCTAAACTGTTCAAATGTAGGGCAGATTACTCTGCCCTTTTAGAAAGATTACTCACCTATTATTTGCTTTGATTATAAACAGCACATGGCCACGCAACTAGATGATGAGCACAGAATGAGCCGTCCGTGCCTGGCTGGGAAGGTAGATACATGGCAAAATCCAGTGGTAACTTGGAGCGAAATGATGGCAAACTGGTGGGAAAAGATTTTCTCAGTGCCCCATTGGATTTACTGAAGACAGTGTGGCCATAAATAGTTTAGTTAAGGGTAAAACCCTCGGTCTCATAGACTACCAACTGAGTTCTACCTTACTTTTGGGGACATATTAGCCACATGATCTAAACGGGGGAACCAAACAGAGAGGCCGTTTGCACCCAGCCATGAGGGAAGTAATGGCAGTGGTGCTGCCTAAAGCAAATAAGATGCCCTTATCCAGTATCTTATCCCGTCATAGATCTATAATCTACTCATACTGAAATATACTGGATAAGGTACTTGCTGTTGTCATCACTCAAGTGCTCCGACCAAAGCAGCTTTGCTGCAGGTCGCAACACTTCCTCAAACATGTGCAAGCTTTTCCTTTTAAGGGCCTGTACATTTAAAGTTAATACTCTATTGATAGTCACATCCTTAAATTTCCAATAAGGCATCTGATACCAGTGGATGGGATTATTTATTTATGGTACTTTTGATAATGGGATTTAGTGAAAAGATAGTGTGCTTGATCCAACTGCTATATGCTGACCATTTGAGTCCATAGTGGTTAAGTTATCTAAAGGATTGTAGAGAGACGAGGCATGAATGGCATCTTTCTCCCATGCAATGGTACTGTTTTGCTTGAAAGTAAACCTAGAGTGACTCAGCAGGGGACTAAACCTGGTGGATAGGCAGCATGATCTATTGTGGTATGTGAGTGACATGTTGCTTTGGTTGCGGCCTAGATAATTTAGTACATGTCTAAAATCCTTCAACGCTGGAGTTAGGGAGGCTGATTTTTGGGCAGCTTATGTGAGACCAGTGTACAATGATGAGTACACAATGCCTGCACCCATCACACAACATAGTCAGCAAAGCACAATGGGGCATATGTAATAAAAGTGGCACTGCACCATGTGCAGCGCCACATTCCTTGCGCCCCAGAGCACTCCCCCACCGCCACCATGTGTGCACCGTATTTAAAACACGGCGCACCATGGTGCAGAGTAGGGGGCAATAGCATCAGAATTTTTGTTACGCTATTGATGTACTGTTCATGGTTAGTGCCAACATTTTGGCACTAACCCTGAACAGTACATAGGGGGCCATTGTAAACCAATGGTGTGCCCCCTTTTAACACCTGCTCTGAGGAGGTGTTAAAAGTGCCAAAAAAATGACACAAAGAAATCTTTTAGATTTCTTTGCACCACTTTTTCAGCCGACCCTAACGGGGGAATGGCCCTCTTGCATACATTATGCCTGGCGCAGGCATAATGTGGCGCAAAGGGTTACAAAGTGGAACAATGTATGCATTGTGCCACTTTGTAAATCTGGCACTGCGTTTTTGCCACAATATCGCCACATTAGCCTAACAAAAAATGACGATAATGTGGCGATATTATGGCACAAGGGGCTCCTAAATCTGTTCCCTATGTACTCTGTGCTTGTCATGACCACGGCCAGGGTGGTCTTTAATTCCATCAGGCATTTCCTGGGTGGGCTGGAGCCTTTGAAGACTGATTTTGAAATCTCGGGCCGCTCCTGGTGCCTGTCACTTTCCCAAGCTCCACAAGGTTAACTACAGCAGGCACGGGGGTTTCAGGACAATGAGAAAGAGAGGAGAAAGAAAGAATGAATGGATGTTTGAGAACAGTGAGATAGAGCAAAGACAGAAAGGGACCGGGCTCGGTTGATCATTTTTGATGGAACTGCTTTTGGAACCCACATCCGGACCTCAATATGACGATTTCAATATAAATGTGCTCACGTTCTGCACCAAACAAATCTGTTTAACATTGTTTTGCTGCTGCTTTCATTGTGGTTGGACGACAGTGCACATGCACAGTTTGCGTACAGGTTAATCTGTGTGGTAGTGGGATGGCATCTACTTTCCCCACTGCGGTTCACCCTGGCATGTGAAGCCACACAGTGGCACCTGCTACCCTCCCACCAAGAGAATAGGCATTGGTTGCTCAGGTTTTTGAATGTGTGGGGAAAGCATTGCTCAGTCAACCAGAGGGAAACCAGGAATAAACAAACTTCTAATCTAGGACATATGCATACCTGTTATGATAGCTCTTGTAATCCTAAATCTTCCAGAGAAGAAAATGATGCTTTCACAGCTAGGGTAATCTGCTCTGCCACTTCCGCACCTCATCTGCCTTTCATGAGTCGAGTGGGAGCATGAATTGTGAGGTGTGTAGGACAGGAGCGTACCTTAGTCAGTTGGGTTGAGAGTTGTGAGCTTCAAAATTCCCAACAATCACGCTGGCATATCTTGCCAACATATGTTATATGAGAAGTAGGACATCAGTGGCACCAGGGGCTGCATAAAGAGAGAGGATTGCGAATTGTTATGGGCACTTAAAACACAATACTTTTCAAACTGACCAACATTTTAAGACCTTCAAAACAGAGAGAGAAAGAGAGAGACAATGAGAATGTGTGTGTTTTTGCCCATGTGAGACAATTAAAAGCTCTAGGTGAAACCCGACAGACATCACACCACACCACACCCAACTGAAAGCACCGGTACCCAACTATTTCGTACAAGCTACAAACACCCCTTGAAGCTACTGCCCTGGTAGGTAAAGAGACAGGCAGAGATAGGGTGTGAGAGAGAGTCACATAGGAAGTGAGAAATGCTGGAGACAGTGAGAATCTGCTGGCAGAGGCAATAAGCAGGAGGAAGCTGGAAAGACAACAAGCATTTTCAATGCAACGGGTCTCACATCTGTTCGAGTTAGAGATATTAGCGTTGTAAAGCAAAAAAAAACGCAGCGCGATTGCGCTTTGTAAAATAAACAGATAAAGTAGTCCGGACCCCAGGCTGAAAACAGCGAGCCTCGTATGTTTTTGGCACTTTACCGGTGCTGTGTAGGTGGGCTAAACACCAGCAAAGGCATGACGTATGCATGCCTTGCAGAAATGAAAGCAAGCGGATTTTAAAAGGCAAGCCCACGAACCAATGGAAGTGACTGACGTGGCATGCGCGTGGTTTTAAGCTCAAAGAGAGATTACAGAATGGACGGAGCACTTTGTGCTCGCCCATGAAAAGGGCTGGCAGAGATAGAAAACGCACAGTAGACTCCTTCATTATAGTCGCTGTGACGATTAATTTCGACTTGCATATCATTACTGGATGAGCAAAAGTCATTGCATCTCGCGAAATGGCTTAATAATACCCATGGGGAAAAGTACCATGAAATTGGGCTGCAGCCTCCTAAGAAAAATTTTGGGCACTAAAATGTACATTTTTTTTGGTTTTACAAATAAAACACTGTATTGGCAAGCTACGGAATGTGCAGTGTGAGTGATTGTGGGGAATGTTTCAGAGCAAGTATTTTGCTCAAAAGTTTATGTTGACCTGTTTAAACTTTTTTTCTTGGTTGAATGTATACAGCGCTAACAATCCTCAAGTGAGAGGACTTCAGCAAATGAGACCTTATTAGGCCTGGCCTATGAGACTTTGTGCCAATCTATTGTTTTCCTTAAGATAATCACACATAGTATATATACATAGAGAGGCTTTTCATCAGCAGGTGCCATCCATTGTCCTATGAAACTTACATGTTGCTCCTACCCACCACAGCATATAGCATGGGGCAAAGGGTCAGCTGACTTTACCCACTGGCTCTTATCACTTTAAGTGACTGCACAAAGGCTGTGCAAATTATTCACATCTGCTTAAAATTGTATCTTTCCCTTCCGGTGCAAAGCTGGTTCAAAGTGTGCTTTTTAAATTGTGTTTATTTTTATAGTCACTTTAAATATCAGGTATTTAGTTTGCTTGCACTCCTTGTTAAAAAATTATGCTATAAATTGCTACCTGTGATTTGAACAGCCACATTGCTGACTGTGTTTTCAATTTAAATTACTTTTATTGCAAGAATAAGGCAGAAACATTTAGGTGACTACATATTTTCTTTTTTCCTTTTTAGGTCTTGGCTACCAGACTGTGCAAGCTGTATGGTAACAAAAGAACTATTGTGGGTTTACCAAGAACTTTCAGTGGGCTTAGAGCCTCTCATTGCTTACCACTGGTTGCATTTATTATCACTCCCAGCTCCTTGCTTCTAATTCAATGGATTTCCTTGTCCAGCTTGTTGTATAATGTGCTCGTCTCTCCCCTGGATCAATGCCTCTTTGTCATCCTCTTGATTATCAGACCTTATATCTTTCCATTGCTCATTTTCAGCGAACAATTTTTCTTTTGGATTATGCACTCCTTGAGAGTGCATGTGTTTTCCAACTATATCCCTCGTGTGCTTCTCTCTCCACTGTTCTCTCAATTGCTCCATCTCACCTGTGTGCTTCTCTCCTGCACTCATTGTTACGCTCTCCCTCGTGTACTTTTCCTCTTGTTGAGTGTTGTGCTCTCCCTGGGTCGCTTCCCCCCTCTGTGTAGCTCCTTTTCTTATGTGCTGCTTTCCCTCCTTCCACTTGTGTTTATTTTTACATTGCAATCCCTCACCAGCTTCCTTCACCACCTACTCCATTCCGCCCCCCCACCCCAATCTACTTGGTCTTAGATATGTTTCATAATGTTTTTGTTTATTTTTAAGGGCCATGCAACACATTGCGGCTGACGTGTCCTTTTTAATAAAAAAGTGCGCTTTTGAGGTCATTCATTTTCTTCTTTTTTTTTTTTTACTAAGCCATCTTGGATTGATAAAGAAATAGAAAATTGTGGCAATAGGTCCCAATGGCAAGACCTGTTGGCTTTGCCAATGCTTTTTATCTTGGGGGCATATTCTTGCAATTCATTTTTTTTATTTTAAAAGATAGCCACTGCTTCAGCCTACTAAGGTTAGGCTATTGGCTTTGTCAATACTTGTTAATCTTGTGACTGGCTAGGAGTGACCTAGGAAAACTGATAGGTGCGTGTGAAAGTGTAGTTGTCCAGCTTCCCTAATGTTTGTTACAGGTGGGTGAAAATGTGTAAAATAAAACCTAGTTGAAAGTTGCAAACACTTAGAATAAGCGCTTCGATTCTTTGACAGGGGTAAGAAAAAGCGCTTCAGTACCTCGTCAGGTGTAACCGCTGTATAAATACTTTTACAATTACATTTATAATTGACTGACTGCATTAGCACTGAAATCAAAACGTTAAAACCTAGGCATCCTTCATTTTCTGTCCCCACACCTCAATTCAGTCTTTTTAAACGTTAAATTGTACACACACAGTTAACTCGCATCGTGCAAATGTTTATGGGGGAAACGTCACTATAATTCTCTAAGTGGGAAAGATGTTAGCACGGAAACTGAAGCTTTTTCAGACAAGCAGGATGAACTAAAACAATTACATAAAAAGTAAAATATTTGCAAGACCTGAAAAAGTAAAGGTCTAATGGGGGTGCCACAGCGTCAAGGGGAGCCTTTGTGTCAGTCTGTTGGCTTGCTCACCTTAGGTTGATGCCCTCAGGCACTGCCCGCTTACTGCATCAGGCTGTAGCGCAAGGGAATGGTCAGGATAAATGCCCGTGTGTAAAACAGCAAACTGGGTCAGAGGCTCCTTGTAAACAGGGAGCTGTACAAGGTTGCCATTTATGACTTAAAAAACAAACCAGTAGAAACAAGTTATTTCCTGCAAGTGGATCCTTACGAGGGGCCTGGAGAAAGGCGAGGATTCCTTCTTTCATCACAGTTCATTGAGGGGGTCAATAGGTCACCAATAATCTTCAAAACTGACGACTAAAAATGACCATCCAATTTTAATTTTGGAAACTGAAACAGTCCAGAAACCGTGTTGTTACCTTTCTGGGTTTCGTTTTTGTTCCAGCTGTTTCCCTTTTTTGCGAGGCGGGCCTACTAATATTTCTAACCAGTGCAATATGTAGAAGAATAAACAAACCCCTTGGAACAGGTTTGCTTCCTCGTTCGCCCTGCCTTCAATAATTGGCTTTTAGCGTGTTTCTGAAGCGGTGCTTGTTTATGTGTGCTTTCAATAAAACTGTCACCGAAAAGGAAAATTGAAGGGTCCTCTGCAAAACGACTTTTAAAGCAAGATTTGGCTAGGGACAGACTGCTTTCTTTTTGCAAGCGGGGTTTCTGTCATTCAAAGTAGGGCAAACACCTTTGAAAAGCCTGACCTGTCCAACATTTCACAACACTTTTAAGTTGGAGGTGACGTAGAAATTGTGTGGGCAGGCCCAGTGGATGGGTATGTGAGGCTGGAGCGGCCGGTCAGAAATCGATCAATATTCGATGTGCAACCTAGCCCTCCAGAAACACACGGCACAAACCGCGCTTTCAAGTTGTACATGGCCCCCCATTTCTAAAGTCTGCGTTTGTGCGACAAAACACAATATAACTCTGATCTCGCCGGCCTTAACAATAGCAAGCAGATGTACTGGTCGACATGGCACCCTTGCAAAACGTGGGGTACCCAACCTCCCCACGTGACCCCAGCATTTCAAATGGTACAATTTAATGGAAACATTCGGGATCTGCAGACTTTTGCTTCTGCAGATTGACTGTGTTATCATAGAAAATTCACCACTCTGTTAGATTTTGGGGAGCAGTAAATTTAGGGTTTAGGCTGGAAACATGGTTCTTCACAGGTAAATATGCATGACTATTGTGAAGGTAGTGACCAGCCGCAAAGGTAAAGCTGTGACTCTTCAAATACTGTGTCAATGCTTTTTCTACCACATGATGCGTATTGTAAAGCGGACTAGCACACGTGCATGTGTGAGTACCTCACCCTATTTAGCCTAGGTTGGTTAATTGAAAAGTCAGGTTTTCAGCTTCTTGCAGAATCGAAGAAGAGAGGAAGAGGCTATGATGTCTAGTCAGAGGTAGTCCAGCACTTTAGGCGCAATGACAGAGAATACCTTTCCTCCTGATCTCGTTCTGTGTATGCATAGGATATGTGCGAGTAGGAGTCCAGCAGAGATGTCTGGGTGGTCGGGAGAAGTAGATGCAACTTTTCATGTATGTGGGGCCTAAGGTGTGTAGTGCCTTAAATGTTGTGTGAGGAGTTTGAAATTATGGCCCAGATTTAAGAGGGATTAGTGTCACTTTAGTGTCGGCTTAGCATCATTCTTTTTATGCTAAAGCAACACTAAGGTGGCCTTTTCCCCATGCCATATTTACAAAGTGGCACAATGCGTGCATTGCACCACTTTGTAACCCTTTGCTCTACATTATGCATGTGCCATGCATAATGTATGCTTAGGGGGCATTTCCCCGTTAGGGGAGCCAAAAAATTGTGCAAAGAAATCTAAGAGATTTCTTTGAGCCATTTTGTTTCGGCCCTTTTAACGCCTGCTCAGAGCAGGCATTAAAAGGGGGCACAAAATGGGCCCCTATGTACTGTTCAAGGTTAGCGCCAAACTTTTTGACGCTATTACCTTCTACCCTGCACCACTGTGCACCGTATGTAAGATACCGCACACATATGGTGGAGGTGGGGGGATACTAAGGGGCACAAGGAAAGTGGCGGTGCAATGGGTGCAGCTCCACTTTCCTTAAATTTGCCCCTATGCATTTGTATACTGGAAACGAGTGGAGCCACCTGAGGTGCGGTGTGATATTAGTTATGTGTGGGAGGTAGCAAATTAGTTTGGCTGCCAGGATCAAGATGGTTTGTAGTCTTCTGGTGAGTTGCTTAATGAAATCCCAGTCCGGAGGGTGTTCCTGTTGTCCAACTTGCTTGTGACTAGGGTGTGAGTGATAGTTTTTCTGGTTTTGTTTGAGAGCCATTTGAAGATCTTCCTCCACACCTTCAGGGTGTAGGAGCAGGATGCAGTGATGCTGTTGACTTGTGTGGTCATGTCTAGTTTGCTGTTGATGATGATTCCAAGGTTCCTGGTGTGGGTGCTGGATGTGAGTCCAAATTTGTCCGTCCACCAGTTGGAGTCTCATGACAAGGTGTTCTTGCCAAAAATCACTATATCCTTGTTGTTGGTTTTGAGCTTGAGACAGCTTCCATCGGTTAGCACCTTTGGCCGTGTAGGTGATAAATTTGTTTCTTGTGCCAAACTTCCGAGGCATAACGTGCCAGGCTGATAGCTTGCCTTATATCCATTACAAAGGAGCAGATCCAGTGGAGAGCGGGTCCATGGATCCCAACTCATGCAGACAACTGATAATGATGGGATGTGAGGCTTTGTCAAATGCTGCAGAGTGGTCCAGAAGAATGAGGACTGCGGTGTCTCCTCTGTCAAGGATAATGGGGATGTCATCTGTGGCAGCAATGAGTGCTGTTTCTGTGCTGTGACTAGGCCTATATCTGGACTGCGTGGTGTTAAAGAGCTGGCAGTTGTTGAGGTGGTTTGTGAGGCATTAGTTGATTAGTTTCTCTAAGAACTTAGGGCCAGATGTAGCAAAAAGTTGCGATTCGCAAATGGCCCGAATCGCAATTTGCGACCCCGCAAAATTGGAAATGGGATGCAAAAATCCCATGTCCGTAGTGCAAATTGCGATGAGAGCCATTACTGACTCGCAAAAATTGCGAACCCATTGTGCGACCCGCAAATAGGGAGACGCAATTTGCGAGTCGCAAACCATATGAAAAAAACAGTCGCAAATTGCGACTAGTCGCAAAAAGCCAATTTTTCACACCCAAATTACCACTAAGTCAGAGCAGGTGGTAACCAGAACCAAAGTATAAAAGGAAACCCAGAAGGCATCTGGGTTACTCAAAATGGCTGAAATATATCTGATAGCAAGGAGGAGGAGAGTCCACGCCACACAGCAGAGGAGGAGGAGGAGCCAGAGACAGGAGAGGATATACAGAACCAGGCAGACACTTTTCCAACAAACTGAGGAGGAGATTTATGACAAATACAGACTCAGCAGTGCAGCAATATTAGAATTAATTGATCTACTCAATCCGCAGCTTCAATGACAGACTGTGCGCGGCAGCGCCATCCCCACACATGTGCAAGTGCTATGTTCACTGCACCTCTTGGCCTCGGGTTGCTATCAGTGGGTGATTGCAGTGGCAGGTGGTGTATCCCAAAGTGCACTCTCACGGTTCTTCAGATGTTTCCTAGATGCCATACTCACACACATGTCCAGATACATATGCCTACCCAGGAATGAGGCAGAAATCAATAGCACCAAGTTGGAATTCTACAGAATTGCCAACTTCCCACATGTAATAGGGTGTGTAGACGGGACATATATACAAATATGTCCTCCTGCAAATCTGGAATATCTGTTCTGCAATCGGAAGTGTACCCACTCACTGAACTCACGCCTAGAACGTGGGGAGTTTGGAGACGTGTAAAGAAATGGCTCCCTGTTGCAGTTACCCCCCACTTTTTGCCTGATACTGATGCTGACTTGACTGAGAAGTGTGCTGGGACCCTGCTAACCAGGCCCCAGCACCAGTGTTCTTTCACCTAAAATGTACCATTGTTTCCACAATTGACACACCCTGGCATCCAGATAAGTCCCTTGTAACTGGTACCTCTGGTACCAAGGGCCCTGATGCCAGGGAAGGTCTCTAAGGGCTGTAGCATGTATTATGCCACCCTAGAGACCCCTCACTCAGCACAGACACACTGCTTACAAGCCTGTGTGTGCTGGTGAGAACAAAATGAGTAAGTCGACATGGCACTCCCCTCAGGGTGCCATGCCAGCCTCTCACTGCCTATGCAGTATAGGTAAGACACCCCTCTAGCAGGCCTTACAGCCCTAAGGCAGGGTGCACTATACCATAGGTGAGGGTACCAGTGCATGAGCACTGTGCCCCTACAGTGTCTAAGCAAAACCTTAGACATTGTAAGTGCAGGGTAGCCATAAGAGTATATGGTCTGGGAGTCTGTTTTACACGAACTCCACAGCACCATAATGGCTACACTGAAAACTGGGAAGTTTGGTATCAAACTTCTCAGCACAATAAATGCACACTGATGCCAGTGTACATTTTATTGTAAAATACACCACAGAGGGCACCTTAGAGGTGCCCCCTGAAACTTAACCGACTGTCTGTGTAGGCTGACTAGTTCCAGCAGCCTGCCACACCAGAGACATGTTGCTGGCCCCATGGGGAGAGTGCCTTTGTCACTCTGAGGCCAGTAACAAAGCCTGCACTGGGTGGAGATGCTAACACCTCCCCCAGGCAGGAGCTGTGACACCTGGCGGTGAGCCTCAAAGGCTCACCCCTTTGTCACAGCCCAGCAGGGCACTCCAGCTTAGTGGAGTTGCCCGCCCCCTCCGGCCACGGCCCCCACTTTTGGCGGCAAGGCTGGAGGGAACAAAGAAAGCAACAAGGAGGAGTCACTGGCCAGTCAGGACAGCCCCTAAGGTGTCCTGAGCTGAGGTGACTCTGACTTTTAGAAATCCTCCATCTTGCAGATGGAGGATTCCCCCAAGAGGGTTAGGATTGTGACCCCCTCCCCTTGGGAGGAGGCACAAAGAGGGTGTACCCACCCTCAGGGCTAGTAGCCATTGGCTACTGACCCCCCAGACCTAAACACGCCCTTAAAATTTAGTATTTAAGGGCTACCCTGAACCCTAGAAAATTAGATTCCTGCAACTACAAGAAGAAGGACTGCCTAGCTGAAAAACCCCTGCAGAGGAAGACCAGAAGACGACAACTGCCTTGGCTCCAGAAACTCACCGGCCTGTCTCCTGCCTTCCAAAGATCCTGCTCCAGCGACGCCTTCCGAAGGGACCAGCGACCTCGACATCCTCTGAGGACTGCCCCTGCTTCGAAAAGACAAGAAACTCCCGAGGACAGCGGAACTGCTCCAAGAAAAGCTGCAACTTTGTTTCCAGCAGCTTTAAAGATCCCTGCAAGCTCCCCGCAAGAAGCGTGAGACTTGCAACACTGCACCCGGCGACCCCGACTCGGCTGGTGGCGATCCAACACCTCAGGAGGGACCCCAGGACTACTCTGATACTGTGAGTACCAAAACCTGTCCCCCCTGAGCCCCCACAGCGCCGCCTGCAGAGGGAATCCCGAGGCTTCCCCTGACCGCGACTCTTTGAACCTAAAGTCCCGACACCTGGGAGAGACCCTGCACCCGCAGCCCCCAGGACCTGAAGGACCGGACTTTCACTGGAGAAGTGACCCCCAGGAGTCCCTCTCCCTTGCCCAAGTGGAGGTTTCCCCGAGGAACCCCCCCCTTGCCTGCCTGCAGCGCTGAAGAGATCCCGAGATCTCTCATAGACTAACATTGCGAACCCGACGCTTGTTTCTACACTGCACCCGGCCGCCCCCGCGCCGCTGAGGGTGAAATTTCTGTGTGGACTCGTGTCCCCCCCGGTGCCCTACAAAACCCCCCTGGTCTGCCCTCCGAAGACGCGGGTACTTACCTGCAAGCAGACCGGAACCGGGGCACCCCCTTCTCTCCATTCTAGCCTATGTGTTTTGGGCACCACTTTGAACTCTGCACCTGACCGGCCCTGAGCTGCTGGTGTGGTAACTTTGGGGTTGCTCTGAACCCCCAATGGTGGGCTACCTTGGACCAAGAACTAAGCCCTGTAAGTGTCTTACTTACCTGGTTAACCTAACAAATACTTACCTCCCCTAGGAACTGTGAAAATTGCACTGTGTCCACTTTTAAAACAGCTATTTGTGAATAACTTGAAAAGTATACATGCAATTTTGATGATTTGAAGTTCCTAAAGTACTTACCTGCAATACCTTTCGAATAAGATATTACATGTAGAATTTGAACCTGTGGTTCTTAAAATAAACTAAGAAAAGATATTTTTCTATACAAAACCTATTGGCTGGATTTGTCTCTGAGTGTGTGTACCTCATTTATTGTCTATGTGTATGTACAACAAATGCTTAACACTACTCCTTGGATAAGCCTACTGCTCGACCACACTACCACAAAATAGAGCATTAGTATTATCTCTTTTTACCACTATTTTACCTCTAAGGGGAACCCTTGGACTCTGTGCATGCTATTCCTTACTTTGAAATAGCACATACAGAGCCAACTTCCTACAAGACGGATATCTATTAGGTATTGCTGCAGAGACCCTGAATCCATACACACAGGTCACTGTAGAAACCATCCATGCCCTGCTAACATTGTTAATTTTTGCCAAAGAGGTGACAGTGCATATGCGCTACGACCATGGATACTTACCTCGGACCTAACACCCAGCAATGAAAATGAGAGGCGATATAACAGTGCATATAGGCGGACCATAAATGTCATAGAGAGGACCTTTGGACTGTTAAAGGCAAGATTCTGATGCCTCCACAGAAGTGGAGGTGCGCTCTAGTATGCCCCAATAACAGCTTTCAAGATAGTTGGCGCATGCGCTATGCTGCACAACATTGCCACCAGACGTGGGCTACATCTCACCCTTGAAGACCCAGATTCGGAGGATGACGAGCAAGAGCTACCACATCGCCAGCCTGGGGATAGAAGCATTGCAAATCAAGGCAGACAGAGACGGGACCACATTGCAAACCAATACTTTGGAAGGGACGTGGTAACTGTCACCACAAACACTAATGTCACACACAAAGAGCCCAGTTGTGAAGTGGATCAAACAAAACATTTTAATAAGTGAACCTAATAACTAAAGAACTGAACTGTTGGTAAGGGGCTGCACATGTCCACCCTCAATGAGGACACATTAACTCCATGTGCCTCATGAGTCCTGCAGTGTTTGAACCTAACACCTCCTCCTCCTACGTACAGCATGGCTCGTGCCAGGTCGGTCAGCAGACCCCTGACGTGCACTGCCACTCCGCAGTACACGTGTGTCTGAGGCAGATGCGCCGCTGATGGTGGACCCCTCTTCACTGTCCTGAGGTGTCTCATCCATGGCCCTTGACACCTGCCTGGCATCCAACATGTCCACAGCGTGGCTAATGCGGCCCAGTCCCCGCGACACATCCCCTGCAAAGTGGCCCAGGTCCACCTGCAGGCTCACGGTCCGTCGTGACAGGCCTGTGGTGTTCACTGCAAGACGGACAATGGATGCTGCCATGCGGTCAAATCTCTGCACCAGTTGGCGCTCACGGCCCCTTGCACTTTGTCTCTCTGCCACCAGTTCCGTCACCAGTTGGCGTATTGATAGTGCTAGGTAACTGACATTGTCATTCAGTCTTGTGAACTGTGTGTTCACTTCTGCCAGGCCATGAGTGAAATTGTGTTCCATCCTCTGCATTGCCCCAGAAATAATCCTCAATTGCCTTGTTTGCAGGCGCTGACCAGATAGGAGGGATGCCTCAACTGCAGACATGGATGCCTCCCCTGGATCCTCCTGGGCCAGTGCCTGGACCTGGACTCTGCGTCTGCGACGCAGTGGTGCTTCTGGCTCTTGCTGTCTCACAGTGTGGCTGGGACCAGATGTTGTGTCTCTTTCCCCCATGTCCACTTGTTCATCTGGAGGGAACCGTGGTGGTGTGGTGCTGGGCCCTGTATTGGCTGCTGCAGCCTCCTGCCCTGCCTGTGGCCTGCTGTCTTCACCCTGGAGGGTGTGGCTGGTGGGGGTGTCTTGTGGGAGACCTGTGGGACATAGGGAACACACTGTCAGTATCTAACATCTGTTGTATGCTTCCTAATAAACATTTGCCTATATGCCGCCTACTGTATTACATTGCCCATAATGCACCATTCTGGTGGTTGCTAGTCTGGAATGGAGCTAGTCTGGTTGTGCATGCTGCTGTGTACTGGGTGAGTGCGGGTATAGCATTTATAGGTGTACATGCATGTTTCATGGTACTCACTTTTTGATGTCCCTTGCGCTGACGTGTCCAGTGCTCCACCAATTCCTCCAAGGCTGTGGGTGGTGGGATGGTGGATGGGCCTCCTCCAGTGCCCCTCATCTCCCTGAGGCGCTCTGCCACCCTCTCCTTTGTCCTGGAGCGCAGGTCATACCACCGTTTTTTAATTTTTTCGATGCTTCTGTGGCTCACCCCTACGGCATTGATCCTCTCCTGGATGTCCTGCCAGATCCTCCTCTTTTCAGTGTCTGGGACACTCAGGGCTGCCTTTCCAAAAAGCTGGTCATGGTGCTGGCAGCATTCCTCTGTCAGCACCTCAAGTTCCTTCTCAGAGAATTTCAATTTCCTCTTCCTTCCTGCACTGCCTGTGTCTTCCATGGTTGCAGCTGTTCCTCCAGGTAATTGCTCAGCAGTTTGAAAAGGGTGTGGTCCTCCCTCCTCCCAGGTGTATTTGATGTCTTCCTGGCTCTGATGTCATCAGCAAGAGCCAGGAAGTGTTTTTCCAACTGTTTTGCTGCACCTGCATGCAATTTGCGGCACAATCGCAATTTGCGACACCCGACTTGCAAATTGCGAGTTCGTTTTTAGCGAGGTCGCAAAAAGCAACCTCGCTAACAGCGGACTCGCAATCTGCGGTGCGACATCATT
Organism: Pleurodeles waltl; assembly: GCF_031143425.1. Taxonomy (NCBI): domain Eukaryota; kingdom Metazoa; phylum Chordata; class Amphibia; order Caudata; family Salamandridae; genus Pleurodeles; species Pleurodeles waltl. Next base: position 605,955,809 of record NC_090449.1, read on the forward strand.
TGCGAGTCGCAAATTGCTGTCGCTTTTTTTTGTTGGATCCCATTTTGCGAGGCGGAAATTGCGAGTCACAATGACTCGCAATTTCCGACTCGCAAATTTTTTCCTTCCTACATCTGCCCCTTAGTCTGGTATGGTAGAAGGAAGATGCGTCTGCATTGAACAGTGTGGTTACGTCATTGGATTGTTTATTGAGAAGTGACAGCAGTATGTTTTGAAGTGTCAAAGAACATGCCTGAGTTGATGGAGGCCCTGAGGATGGGTGTCGGGGCTTTGACGGTAATTGTGAGCCCTTTGTGAAGGCGTGGTGGGGACAAGGGACAGATGGGGCCCCCAGGTAAGTGGTCTTTACGGTATCAGCAGTTTCAAAGGTGGTGATGACAGGCCACAATGTCAGGGTTCTTGCTTTGGGTGTAATGAAAAGTTGGGCTGCAACGGTGACTGGGTCCGGTTGAGAGTCGAAGATGCCGTGTTTGGTGGTGATTTTTTGCAGAAGAATTTCGAGACCTTGTTGCAAAGTTCCTGCAAGGGGATTATGTTGCAGAAGGTGGCAGGAGGCACAGTAAAATCTTTGATAATAGCAAAAATGTCCTTGTTGCTGCTCGTGCCAGACACAGTGTGCTTGGTGTTCTCAATTTGAATTCTAGTAGTTTGCAGTGGTGTTTTGTCAACCTGAGTTCCTCTGTACATCAACTGGCCTGTGGCTGGGCTCTTGCCATTGGTTTGTACTTGAGGGGAGCCAAGATGTTGGAAAATGCAGTTATCCAGCTGTTGAGGTTCTTGATGGCTTTCGGCTAGTTGTTGATGTGCTCAGGCTGTTGCTCAGTTGTTTTCTGTGATGCTTTTCCAGCTGCTGTGAGCTGGTCTGTAGGTGATAGATCTGTGGCGATGCAGGATGGGCATGCTGAAACAGATGCAGGAGTGGTCTGTCCTGTTCATAGTTGCTGGCTTGTCGATTGTGGCCTTGCTGATTCTGGAGAAAATTGGGTCTAATAGATGTCCAGCAGTGTGGGTGGGTTTGGTAATGTGCTGGATGAGGATGAGGTTTTCTAGAAGGGTCTTAGAGTCAAGTTAGTGCAAATTTGAAGTTGAAAGTTAAGGTCTCAGAGGAGGATGCAAGTGCCTACGTTGATGAAGAGGGGTGCAATGAAGTCTGTGATGTCGCTGGTGAAAGTGGTGTGGAGTCCTAGTGGTAGGTTTACTAGCATTCCATCCAAGGAGAAGTTGGCAAAATGCATATCTTGAACCTGAGGTGTTACGTGTGGCTGCTGAGGAGTTCATGTAGGTGGTGTAGCTGATGGTGTCTTTGAATATGATAGTGATTCCACCTTCAGACTTGCACTGACAGTATTACATGGCGATCTTGGCAGCCACAGGGATGGCTGTAGCCATTCCATGTTTCCCCGTGCAGGCGGATGAAGGGGTTGTATGAATATATTCTGAAACATTTGTAGTATGTGTAGTTCTTAATTGGAGCTGGTAGTGGCAAGTGTTGCCCACTGGCACTCATTTTTAAGGACCAGCACTTATTTTTCTCATCAGACTTTGACCCAGAGAAAGCGATCGAAAACCACACAAGGGAGGAAGCAGGAGAAAGATAAAGATGGGAAACCTGTAACAAAAGGAGATAGCCTGAATGAAAAAGAAGATATAGGAGTGAGTTAATTAGGCAGGGTGAATTTGGTGGTGGGTTAAAGAGGCATGAGGTGGAATCAAGACTATTGGGCACAGTGCAGACTACAGGCCTCTGAGCAAATCTCTGCACCCAGCACGTATTCTTTAACAAATTAAGCTCTGGAGGGGTGGGCAGAGTCTCGCAAACCCAGCCATAATTCATAGGAGTTCAAGGAGAGGGACTATGGGCCAGATGTAGAAAGCATTTTGCATGGTGCAAACTGAAAAAAATCACAGTTTGCGCCATGCAAAATGCTCATCGCGATGCTCATTCACATTTTGCGAGTCGGTACCGACTCGCAAAATGTGAATGCGACTCGCAAATAGGAAGGGGTGTCCCCTTCCTATTTGCGACTCGCATTGCGATGCTAAATTGCTTTGTGACCGCGGTCGCAAAGATATTCGCAGTTACCACCAGTGTCACCCTGGTGGTAACCCACTCGCAAAAGGGAAGGGGACCCCACGGGACCCCTTCCCCTTTGTGAATGTTGCCTCAAAAAAATTTTCAGAGCAGGCAGTGGTCCAATGGACCACTGCCTACTCTGAAAAAACGAAACCAAATGGTTTCGTTATTTTTTTGGTATTGCAACTCGTTTTCCTTTAAGGAACACGGCTGCAATAAAAAAAATAAAAAAAAATGCTTTATTCAAAAAGCAGTCACAGACAGGGAGGTCTGCTGACTTCAGCAGGCCACCATCCCTGTGAGTGCAGGGAATCGCTATGGGGTCGCCAAATGCGACCCACCTCATTAATATTAATGAGGTGGGTCTTAGCGACCCCATAGCGATTCGCAGACCGTGTCTGAGACACCGTGCTGCATCCGAATTTGCGATTCGGAAATTGCGAGTCACACTGACTCGCAATTTTCGAATCGCAAATTCGGAACTTGCTACATCTGGCCCTATTTTTCTACCAGCAAAACTATTCTCCTAGTGGGAAAAAAATAAACAGTACGTTTAATGTGCTAATACAGTTTTCCCGCTTTAAACGATTGGTTTTTACCCTTCACGGCCCCAGGTCTTTCTCTGTAGTGTTACTCTAACTTTAGGGGGCCTCCTCATTTTGAATTGTCCGAAATTTATGGGAGGGCACAAGTCCAACAAAAAATAATAGGGGATCAGACGGTATAGGCGCAGCAAGGTCAACGAATGCAGACATTTCGGCGGCTCCTCTGTTGGAATAATGGAGGGCTTTGACTGAGTGTGAATTAAAGCCGACGCCTGTTAACAATTGAGAACTGAGGGGCACAGCATGAAAGCGGAGGATTCCGGGGTTTGAGGTAGACTGACTATAACAGTAATTTTGACGTCGAGCGCAGCACGTCAGCTTTTGTATATGCCCACGTGCACGCTGCTCAAACACTCGCGCAAGCATTAGGCCTTAGGAGTTAATGGAGCAAAGGATGTTGGATGGGGTTAAAGGCTCTTAAGGCAAGAACCATTGTTCTTAAATGCGGGGACCAGGTTCGAGTCTTGGCAACGGCTCGTGCTTCTGGGCAAATCATTTACCCCCCTGTAATGTAATCTATTGCTCCTTTAAAGCGCTTTAATGTTCTTGATGTGCTTGGAACAGTTAGTGCTACCTAAATTCAGGAGCAGGGCTGATTGCTTGAAGCTGCTAAAATACATCTTGAAGGAGAGGGATACACCTAAAATAAGTGAATGTGCAATCGGTAGTCCAGCTGACATCATACCAACGGCCCTTTGCGACTAAGGAAACCAGGCCCCCAACCTTTACTGGGATTTTAAAATGACAGTCTAACCTTGGCGAAAGTGTGCAAAATCTCAAGACCGTACTGATTCTAAAGTTTCTCCCAGTAATCAAATAGCGTTTTATTTTGTTCTCTCAAAATATCTGACTACCTCAATGCAACTAGCTTCAGCTGTTATTAAAATTAATTATTCAGCTGCATTGTGGGTGCACGGTAAACAATTGTCTCGGGCGTCCTTGGTGCCTTATCAGTATCATAAAATAACAGCTGTAGAAATAAAGAAAAAAACATCAACATTTAATTTCTGTGCTTTATATGGTGCTACGGGGGAAGAAGTAGGGGCGATGAGAGCGAATGAAGGGCTAGAACTACGGTAAACATGGGACATCATAAGTGGGAATATGGCTTAGTTCATGAACTAATTTTATGTCATAAGCCACGCCACATTACTGCATTTTACTTTTTAATCAAAAGAAGATAAAAATAATGTAGTCCTTTTGGTGCCAAAGAAGTGATCACAACATAAATTCCCATAATACCCTTGTTTGTTAAAAGAAGTTCCAGTAACGTGTGCTTTGATGATATGGAGATATTGGTAAATGTAGTTTACGAAGTAGAAAGTATAGATGGAAAACAGAAAAAGGCAAAAGGTGGGAGAGGAATAAATTATGCTTTTTTAAACTGGTCACTTCTTTCCTCAAATAGAGTGCCTTAATACCAGGATGGGCGTACTATAATAATAATAATAATAATAATAATAATAATATTAATATTAATAATAATAATAATAATAATAATAATAATAATGACAATTATTATTATAACTATTATTATTATTATTTTCGCAAAATGGTGAAGTGAAAAAATGTGACAAACTAATTTCTTCGTCATCCATAAAGTTTCCCTGATCCATGGTTCAATGCTCTGCATGTGGCATTCACCAGTCCGCATGGGAGGGGGAAGGTTGAGGAGAGCGAATACCCCCCAAAATGCTATAAAAACTTCAAAATCCCACTCAGTCTGCACAACAAAAGTGTTTGTGAAAAAGTGAGAAATTCTATCCATGGATGACATTTCTCCTATGTGCCAATTTCTTGTTTTACATTTAGCAGGACTGTTTCACCCACCTTTTCCCAATAGCCAAGTTGTGCAAGCCTTTGTGTTGACATTTTGAGTATTGCTGTTCTCATAGCTACCGCTGGTTGGTTGAGTAATTCACCTTACTTGCCTTCCAGCATCCTTCAATGACTCTGCCCTTCAGGGTGACTCATCTGTTTGTGGCAAATCTATGTGATAATGAATAATGCAAAAAAAACAGAAATACATACATGAAGAAGAGATTATGGAGGACCCAATATAAAAAAGGACGTTTCACATTTTATAAACAACCTCCGTTGGCCTCTAAGAGATTGAACAATGGTTATTTTATTCTTACAATAAGTATATGCTACAAAAATATGCTAAAAATGCAAATGCAAAATAAAAACATAATTAAAAAAAATATCTTGCCATCTAAAAGTGGGATCTGTATGCTTTCAATAAAATCATTATATAAAAAAATTAAGGGCCATATTTATACTTTTTGACGCAAAACTGCGCTAACGCAGTTTTGCGCCAAAAAAATTAGCGCCGGCTAACGCCATTCTGAAGCGCCATGCGGGCGCCTTATTTATTGAATGGCGTTAGCCGGCGTTAGCCGACCGGCGCTGCCAGGTGTGCGTGAAAAAAAACAACGTACACCAGGCAGCGCCGGCGTAGGGAAAAATGGCGTTTGGGCATCCCAAAATGGGGCAAGTCAGGCTGAGGCAAAAAAATCGTCTTAACCCGATTTGCGCCATTTTTTTTGGGTGCCCAGACGCCATTAACATGACTCCTGTCTTAGCAAAGACAGGAGTCATGCCCCCTTGCCCAATGGCCATGCCCAGGTGACTTCTGTCCCCGGGCATGGTCATTGGGCATAGTGGCATGTAGGGGGGCACAAATCAGGCCCCCCTATGCCACAATTTTTTTTTTTTTAAAATACTTACCACAACTTACCTTTTCTTCCCTGGGATGGGTCCCTCCATCCTTGTGTGTCCTCCTGGGGTGGGCAAGGGTGGGAGGGGGTGTCCCTGGGGGCAGGGGAGGGCACCTCTGGGCTCATTCTGAGCCCACAGGTCCCTTAACGCCTGCCCTGACCCAGGCGTTAAAAAGAGGCGCAAATGCGGGTTTTTTTGCCCCACCCACTTCCGGGCGTGATTTTTGCCCGGGAGTATAAATACCACGCACATTCCTGGGAGTCATTTTTTAAGACGGGAACGCCTACCTTGCATCTCATTAACGCAAGGAAGGTGTTCACGCCAAAACATGACGCTAACTCCATGAACTTTGGCGCTAGACGCGTCTAACGCCAAAGTATAAATATGGAGTTAGTTTTGCGTCGAAAAAAACGACGGAAATTCGGGGCAAACGGAGTATAAATATGCCCCTAAACATTCACAATAATTTTAGTAGAACAGCTTGGTGTGGTTCCTAGTAGACAAGTGTATTTAGAAGAGGTAAATGAGTGCTTTTTAGTTTTCTCATATTACAGGAATATATATTACTCCTGTTGAATGTCAGTGTATTGCGGTTTCCTTGAGTAATGGTAACTGTTGACCTTTTTTATACAGGAATGTGATGCTTTTAATACTGTTTTTTATGTTATTTTAACATATACATCTTTTATGGATTCTCTTCTGAAAACCGAATAAAATATATTTGACTTGTTTTTGACACAAAGTAAAGTATTATTAGATTTGAATTACTGTAATCTGAAGATCTAGGGGCCTCTTTAGATTCTGCTGTATTGGATACTCCAGTACAAACACCACAAACATACTACAAATGCATTATAGTGTATAGTGCTTGTAATACAGAGGCTGGGATATACATCACATTTGTGACGAGGTGGTCATTCTCACTTCGGCGGTCTTTTCCTCAGACTGCCAAGCTGTGGGTGCCAGAAGACCGTCATATTACGAGTACTGAAGGATTTCTGCCACAATTTGGGCAGAAATCATCCAGTGTTTGTGCTGGCGGTCGGAGCTGCAGAAGCAGTTCCACCGCCAGCCCCGCCCCACCAAAAGGACTCTGCTGCTGGCAGTGTGAGCACCAGGTCCCGTACCCTCAGGGAGGAACACCTCGTCAGACAAGGTAAGTGTCGTCCACAAAGGGAGGGGGAAGGGTGTGTGAATGGATGTGTGTGAGTGTGTATATGCATGTCATGAATGGGAAGAGGGAGAGGGAGTGTTTGTGCATGCATGTATGTCTGTGTGTAAATGTGGTGATGGCGATGACTGTGTAGGTGAATGTGAATGCTAGGTCGGGTGCATGCATGTAGACAGGGTGGGGGTTGTGTGTGTATGTATGTTGAGGAAAGGAGGGATGGAGGATGGAGTGTGTATGCGTGTCAGTGGGAGTGAATGTAGTGAGTTCATGTGTGAATGGGAGTGTTGTGCGTGTGTGGGTGTATGTGTGTATGGATTTGGGGGTGTTGTGTGTGTGTGCATGTGTATATGCAGGGGTGGGGAGTAAGTACGTGTATGCGGGGGTCACTACTGTAAGCGGGGGTCAGTACAGGGAGCAGGGGGGAGTGTTACTGGGGGGTTCGGGGAGGTGGGGGTGGGAGTGTTGTAAGGGAAGGGGTGTGGGGCTCTTGGGTAGAAGGGGGTGTTGGAGAGTCGTCTACGGGGGACAGGAATGCTAATTCCTGTCACCAGTGACCTTTCTGCCAGGGATTTCATGGCGGTGCTACCGCCCCGAATTCCCTGGGGAAAGGGGACTTGTGATACCGCCGGCTGTATTGAGTGGACCACCGGGTCGGAGATGCTTATCTCCAGCCTGCCGGTCCAACCACCCTGGCAGTATGCATGGTAAAGTGGCGGTTTGGCACACGCCAAACCGCCACATCGCGGCCCTGGCTGCCTTCAGACCACCAGGGTTGGAATTACCAACTGAGTGTCCTGTTCGTCAAACTCTAAAAGAGACACATTGGTTGAACATGCAAGAAGAATGAAAAAAGTAAAAAAGGATAAAGAAAAAAAAGATAAAAAAAGATTTGGAAAAAATGGAAGTGTGCTTCTTTTTAGATATTTTTTCGAACTGCACATATTGGCAAGCTAAATGTCATCACAGCAGAACACAACAGCCCAAAAGACCCTTTGTGTATATATAGGTGTATGTATTTCTTTTTTACCATTAATGTATTGTTTTGTACTATTGTTATTATTATTATTATTATTATTATTATTTTCATTATTATTATCATTGTTATTTTTGTTGTTGTGAATAATAATAATAATAATAATAATAACGTACTACTGGCCCGCTGGCACTGACCCATACCCTAAACATAATATTAATCCTTACTATTCCTGAAAACCAAGCCCTCACAACAGTTCTAACTGTCCAATTCTCAGCCCTAACGCAGTTTTTTTTAAAGTAGCCCCAAATAATGCCAACATTTTAAACAATCCTAATCATTATGCTATATCTAACCTCAAAAATAACCCTACCATGATTGTTAGAAATGGGGTATCTAGTTGGAATTAGGTTTGCACCCTGTCCAAGTAGGGACCCTTATTCTAGTCAGGATAGTGGAGATAACCGCTCAGATAACCCCTGCTCACCAGTTTGCACCCTGTCGAAGTAGGGACCCTCATTCTAGTCAGGATAAGGGAGATACCTGCTCAGATAACCCCTGCTCACCCCCTTGGTAGGTTGGCACAAGCAGTCAGGCTTATCTCAGAAGCAATGTGTAAAGCATTTGCACATAACACAGAGTAACACAGTGAAAACACTACAAAAGGACACCACACCAGTTTTAGAAAAAATACCCAATATTTATCTATTTAAAACAAGACCAGATACGATAAAAATCCAACATAAAGTAATAAAAATATGAATTCTGCAAGATTTACTCAAAAATACAGTTCCTTCAAGTCAATAGCTCCACCTGGGGCTATCACGGTGTTGTGATCAACAAAACCAACAGTTCAGGCTGGCCATGGCGTCGCGGGCCAGCTACGGTGTCGGAAGAACCCACAAACAGTACCCTGGATTTGTAGGGCGTCGTGATCCTCGCGGTGAGCTCTGGAGAGCGGCGTCGCTGACGTTGCTGTGTCGGTTCCAGAGTCGGAGGAGGAGTCACCTGGCCCTTGAAATCACAGGCGTTGCAGATTGAACTCCGGGCTGATGAAGTCAGGAGCGCTGGCATGGATGGCGTTGAGGCTGTGGTGCAAAGCGGGATGATGCAACGTGCTGTGCCCATGGGTCACGGTGCAGGCAGCGGCTTGGTGACAGCGTCCAGCAGCGTCGGTGAAACCAGGGCTGTGGTGTGAAGTGGGGCGGTGCAACATGCGATGTCCAAAGGTCATGGTGCAGGCAGCAGCGTTGTTGTTGCAGAAGCGCTGTCATCAGTAGACCCAAGCCAGCGGTGCGAGACGGGACGGTGCTTCGTGACCCTCACGAGCGGTGTCCACAGGTCACAGAACAGGCAGTGGTGACGGTGTCAGAAGGAGCAGTGTCGTCAGGGAGGCCCAGGTTGCGGTGTCAGCAGGCGATGCCAGAGTGCAGACCCACAGGTCACGGTGTGAGCAGCGGCTCGGTGAAGTCGTCTGATGACGGCGTCGGTGAGACCAGAGTCGTGGTGTAAAGGGGGGCAATGTGACTCCGTGCAGTGTCGGCAGGTCACAGTGCAAGCCAGCAGCGGCGTCGCAGTGGTTTCTCCTCTTGAACAGCACAAAACACATAGGACGCGTGCACAGAGGGGGACTGCAAGTCCCAGCTTGCTCTTGGCCCCAGAAGGCAGCCATTATCCACCGCAGCTGACTCTACTCCAGTAGCGTTATAAAGTGCGGGGACAGACACTGCAGCGTGGGACGCGTGCACAGAGGAGGACTGCAAGTCCCAGCCTGCCATTGGTCCCAGGAGGCGGCCATTATCCACCGCAGCTGACTCTACTCTAGTAGCACTATAAAGCGCAGGGACAAACACTGCAGTGCGGTACATGCGTGGGCTGCGCCCGGGCAAAGTCCAGCCCAAGGGCGGGCCCGTCTTCGCCTGTCAGCAGCCAGAAGAGGCTGAACTGGGCCTACCCCCCTTCGCCCTCTGGTCGGAAGAAGGTCCAGGCTCAAAAAAGCTGTATTTGGCTGAAAAATTAGGGGAACTGGGAGAGTCCCAGACACGACCAAGAATAGGTAAGCGCAAGGCAGGTGCTACTGAGTCTCTGTCCAGCAGAGCAAAAAAAATTAAAAAGCAAACGTAACTAACCAAGCGTGGACTATTGGCGAATGATGATCCAGGTATTTTCTTAGAAACTGACAACCTTATTGGTGAGGTGGAACTATTGCTAAAAAGTAAATCACCCAAGAGGACAAGGGATGAAACATGCAGAAAGGTCCCCGATATGTTCACTAAATTGAAAGCTATAGTTAGATGCCCCCCAACTGGCGATAAAGCTACGCCAATGCCCAGCGATAAAAAAACGTGGAGTCAGAGTGCCACAGCTGGAGTTCTAGTAGTTTCCCTACCCCCGGCAAACATTCCTCTTTCACCCTCTATAATAGTGAATAGGACTATAGCCTGCATAAACAGGTTTGCCTCCTAGGCAGAAACCGAGAGCACCACCTTGCCTACTAGTTTTATAGGTAAACCGCAGGAAGAAATAGCTGAGCCTACCAATAACTGTGATCCACCTTGGCATAAAATAAACATACTCAAAATGATGGTGGCTGAACTAGTTAGCAAGATGGATAACCTGACAGCAAAATTGGAAGAGCGCTGCTGCTCTTGTCACGACAGCTGTAAAGACCCCCTAACTAGGGTATTAGATTCTAGGATAAAACAGGAAGTTACCTACCCAGGCAATACTAAAAATCTGGGGAAGGTTCCCGAAGAGGCAAGCAATTCATTTGGCCTGAGGCCAAATACTCTACCAAAGAGGGGGATTAAATGGGGCACTCCTGATTGCTTGGTGAAAACAACTCTTCCAGCTTGTTCTAGCTCAAAACGACATCCTGTTCTAGATGATCACCATAGTAGGGAATTCCATACTCCAGCTGGACGATATCACCATACTCAATGCAGGAATTTTGCAGACCGTGAGGATCAGATCTGCTTAACACAGGTACCTAAATTAAGAAAGGATTCCTATGAGGATACTGAATCCTTGATTAATAAAGTAACCTTTTGGCTTAGATACCAATGTAATTGCCTATCTATAGTAAGATCATACATTATCCATGTGAAGAGATATTTATTCAAACAGGCCCCAGCGGGCAAAGTCTCAGAGCAGATTAGTTGAGGGAAAAGACACAATCCCTAGTAATCAACTTTTACTGATGTCGTGGACCCTAGCAGGGATCAGGCACAAATTGGGAGATAATGAGTGGGTTTCACATATAGAGAAATGTGACATCCTTATGTTCCAAGAGACCTGGGCTACAGATACAACATTTATCAATGGCTATACCTCCTGTAGCAAAGAGGCAAAGCCACCCAAGAATACTGGAAGAGCTAGTGGGGGGCTGCTGACTCTAGTAAAGAAAGATTTATCTAGCCACTGCAAACTTATGAAAATAGACTCAGCAGATATTCTGGGCATTATTATAACCTCCCCCTCCCGACTACATGTTGCTCTCATTAACATCTACGTTAGGCATGGACAAGGCAGTGAGGAGGCCCCCACCTTATTGTTGGTAGAGGAGATACTAGAACACTTGGATAGTGGGACAAAGACTATAGTAGCGGGTGACTTTAATATAACATTTGAGCAGTCTTTCCTCCTGAAAGAGGTTACCACCTCTGAAGATACATTTGGGAATATTCCAACTATTGCAGGGAACCCCTGTAAGAATCATTCAGCCTCTGCCCTCAAGATAGTTTCATTGATGGCCAATTGGGGCCTTAGAACCTGCAATGGCCGCACAACATCTGATCCTGGGTTGGCTAAAACATTCAAGAGGGGTAAACAATCCAGTGTCATTGATTATATCCTCTTAAAGACGTGAGACTATGGGGCCTCTTGGGAGACATGATAGTCGAAAATTGTATGGATAGTGACCACAACTCTCTTCTTCTACTGCTAAAGGGGGATCCAGTAAGGAAAGCTAGCATCACTTATGATATAACGACCTTTGAGCCTGAGGTGGCCCGTAATGGCCAGCCATGGTGGCCAACAGGAACTCGCACTCGGAGAGATATGACCTTTTTGTATTCTATCTCTCTGAGTATGAGGGACTTCCTCCCTCGGGTATTGCAATTTTAGATGTGCATAATCCTCTTTTTACAAAATTAAAAGAATTGTTCTTTAGGGACAACCATGGGAAGGTGAGAAGGGAAAGAACAATTACTCGGTTTAATGATGATTGTAAAACTGCCAAATTGCACTTAAAAATGGCATTAAGGAAGGGTGATAGAAACGACGTCACGGAGGCCAGACGGGAATATGATAGAACACTTCATTAGGCAAAAAATGAGAGGGATGATTCAATATGGTGTGAAATGTTAAAAACAGTAGAAACAAGAGACTCACAGGTTTTTTCGAAGCTGGTATCAAAAGCAGGAACAGATTATATAAATCCCCTCCATCATCACAGAGATCCTGACAGCTGGGTCTCTCATTTCTCTACTCTATACGAGCGAGCTGACATACTGGAACAAGAGCATAACGAGGCTGAAGTGCACAAAGAGGGAATTACCTGTGGGCAGGATGGGATGGAGGAGACGGACCCACTAGAGTTCAGTATAGCTGACACGCTCAGAGTGATAAATTCCCTAAAATGGGCCAAAGCACATGGCCCTGAAAAAATCCCAGGAGACTTATATAAATCAGAGACGTTAATTTGGAGCTCTTACATAAATCTGCTGTCCAACGCAATCTCAAGGGGAGGGAAAATGCTGGAGACGTGGAGGGGGACGGAGATTATACCGATATACAAAAAAGGGGATGCCAGCTGCCCCTCCAATTACAGACCAATAAGCCTTATTGACAATCTTTAGAAAATGTTCACAAGACACATCCTCGAGAAGTTGCTTACATGGGTAGAAGATGAGAAAATCCTGACCCCATTACAGGCTGGATTTTGCCCCAAACCCAACACCATGGATCAAGTCTTTAGGCTTGCCTGTTTATACTGGAAATATGTGACACTAGCTGGACAGAAGCACTACGTTTCCTTTGTTGACCTCAAGGCTGCTCTTGATTCTATTCCGGGCATCAGGCTATGGCAAGTGTTGTCAAATATGGGGATTCTATCAACCATGCTCACGATGATTATAAGGCTGCACTCTATGACTTATGCTGAAGTGCGATGGGTCAAAAGGGGTGAACTAACAAAAAAATTGCCATCAGACGTGGTGTGCGCCAAGGTTGCGTATTGGCCCCCACTCTATTTACCCTCTGCATGAACGAAGTGGCGAAGGAACTTTGTAACTGTAAGAACGATGCCCCCTCACTGAACAACTTAAAAGTTCCCATATTACTCTTCGGTGATGATTCCCTACTGATTTCCAGATCACCAATGGGGCTCCTAGTTTTAATTGATAGATTCATGAACTTTTGTAATTTAAGAGGAATGGAATTAAACGTGGAGAAGACAAAATGCATGGTCTTTGGGCAGAGGGAAACTAAGTCGAGACCAATCAGAGCAGGTGGGAAAGTACTGGAGAGGACTGAATCATTTGAATACATGGGTGTTAAATTTACTAGCAATTTAAAATGACTTCCCCAACTATTCAAGTCCTCTTTAGTGCTTCAGCACAACTCTAATGCTATTATCGGGGTCTATAATGCAACCAGCTCACGATCTGTCTCTCCAGTGTTAGCAGTCTACTGATCAAAGGCGCGTGGAGCTGCCTTGTTTGGTGGAGAACTATGGGGGCATAGTAACCTGGATTGCTTGACTATTGCAGAAAATAAATTCATAAAGAAGCCTTTAAAATTACGGATGGGGAGGCCATTAACCCTGCTTTACATGGATTTAAACTTACGAAGAGTGGCAAATTTAGCAACATTAAGGACTCTTGTTTACTGAGGCCGTTTGTAGTCTACTAATGAATTGAGTCATTATAGGAACTCACTACGGGATTTGATTACTCCAGCCAACACAAGCTGCATTCCCTGGATGAAGTCAGTGCGAGACTGGTTCAGTAAACTGAACCTGAATAGATTCTGGGATGAACCCATTTGCTTATGCAAAGCTGACACCCAAATAGTAAAAACACGATATTGGGAGTTTACATACCAACAGACAGCCCTGTCGGGTACTCACAGCACAGTGACAAGCAGCTTTTTGGAGATAACTCCGGCCCTGGCTAAAATTCTGTTTGTAAGATTTAGGACATGCTCCCTCCCACTAAGCTCGTTCACCTGTAGGTGGAACAGAGGCTTTGCCTCATGTGTATGTCCGGTCTGCGGCCTGGCGAACGAGACTGAAGCCCACGTTTTATTTGCATGCCCAGAGTGCAGCGATCAAAGAAGAAGATGGATTTGCCCAATCTGCTTGCAGCTCGGGATAACAGATCATTGTCAGGCCTTAAGAATTTTTAAATCTGACACAACAGAGGAAACAGTATTTTCAGTGAGCAGATTCCTACTGTCATTCAGGTGCAGGCGCCAAAAGATTTTAGCCCAGGTTGATAATTATTGAACCAGTAAAAGTCATTTTAGGTTGCTGGACTGAACTGGCCTGAAACAGTTCCCAAAATTATTAATGGTGTGACCTTTGGCAATTTGGGGATCTAACACTCTGCCCAGGGTATGAAGTTTGTGATTTTTATAATGAGGATTAAGTTATTTAATGTGCCTCAATTGTAGGATCTTTTTAATATTTATCTTCTCCATTCACGTGCCTTATGTACATATTTTAGGAATGTTTTAAATGTAATTTATATTTATGTGCACTTTGATGGTCATGTATGATCGAATAAAGTATTTCCTTCTACTACATAGTTCCCAGTGCTGCAGGTCGAGGAAACTGAAGTCTTTGATGTCCCTGAGACTTGCAACAGGAGGCAAGCTCTACTCCAAGCTTGTGGAGAACTTTCTCAAGCAGGACACACAGCAAAGTTCACCCTTTGCACACTTTTCAGGCAGAAGCAGCAACTGCAGGCCAGTCCAGCAAAGCAGCACAGCAAAGGGACAGGACTCCTCCTCCAGCTCTCCAGCTCTTCTCCTTGGCAGAGGTTCCTCTTGATTCCAGAAAGATTCTAACCGTCTGTGGTTTTGGTTCTTCCTCTCATACCCCTTTCTGCCTTTGAAGTTGGAAAACTTCAAAGCAAAGTCTCAAGTTTTGACGATCCTTCCTTGTCTAGGCCAGGCCCCAGACACATACCAGGGGGTCGGAGACTGCATTGTGTGAGGGCCGGCACAGCCCTTTCAGGTGTGAATGACAACTCTTCACTCCCCTCTTGCTCAGATGGCTCATCAGGATATGCAGGCTACACCCCACCCCCTTTTTGTCACTGTCTAGAGAGGTGCAAAATAGCCCAACTGTCAAACCGACCCAGTCAGACAATCCACAAACAGGCAGAGTCACAGAATGGTTTAAGCTAGAAAATGCCTACTTTGTAAAAGTGGCATTTTCAAACAGACGATTTAAAAACCAACTTCAATAAAAGATGTATTTTTAAATTGTGAGTTCAGAGACCCTAAACTCCACATTTGTATCTGCTCTCAAGGGGAATCTGTGCTTTGAGGCAGCCCCCATGTTAACCTATGAGAGAGATAGGCCTTGCACAGTAAAAACCAAATTTGGCAGCATTTCACTGTTAGGAAATATAAAACACACTGGTATATGTCCTACCTTAACATGCACCCTGCCCCTGGGGTTACCTAGGGCCTACCTTAGGGGTGCCTGACATGTAGTAAAAGGGAAGGTGTAGGCCTGGCAAGTGGGTACACTTGCCAAGTCGAATTGGCAGTTTAAAACTGCACACAGAGACACTGCAGTGGCAAGTCTGAGCCATGTTTACAGGGATGCTAATGTGGGTGGCACAACCAGCGCTGCAGGCCCACTAGTAGCATTTGATTTACAGGCGCTTGGTGGCACCTCTAGAGCACTTTACCAGGGACTTACCAGTAAATAAAATATGCCAATTATGGATAAATTAACCAACTGTACAATTTACACAGAGAGTATATGCCCTTTAGCACTGTTTAGCAGTGGTAAAGTGCCCAGAGTCTTAAAGCCAACAAAAACTGGTCAGATAAATTAGGAGGAAGGAGGCAAAAAGATTGGTGATGACCCAGGAAAAAGGGCCAGGTGCAACAATGATGAAATAGTTAGAAATGAAAGAAACATTTTTCTATTGGCTGCCTATGTTGATCAGTGGTAAGTGAGAGTTGCTGAAAACAATTTGGCGAGTGTAATTTAGCAGAATATCAATTTATCCAATGTGAAAGTTTAGGTTTTGTCAGATTAAACTAGAATAACACAAAGCAACAAAATAATTCCACTTGCACCTTTTTTCAAATCCTGAGTCCAAAAGAGGGGAAAATAAAGATAACTAAATCAAAATTTCAAAAAAATAGGAATTTAAAGAAAAGTAGTGTTAAAAATTAACCCAAGAAGCAGAACATTCAGCAAAGAAAGCAAAAAAGATAAGGTCCCAGTAGTCAGTTGTCTATGTCTACCATGCCCCAATACTTAAGCAAAGATGAAGGACGAATAGAATTAGAAGCTGTAGCAGACTAAAGAAAAAAAGAATAGGTAGTTGAGATAGGAGGAAAAGAAAACAAGAGATGGAAAATAAATAGCAGAAATGGCCAGAAGAGGAATAGTAAGAGGAAGTATGGGGTCAATTGACACCCATGGAAAAGGGTTGAAGAGAAGAGGATGGCCATTTTGTTCTTATAAAGATGGGAGGGGGCAAGGCAAAAAGAATGGGTTATATGGTTGCCTCCTCGTCTGAGCATAGCAGAGACGGAGGAAATGTATAGACAGAAGAGGAGCTGTGGTTTACGCTCCTAACAAGGAGGAGAATAAGGACAAAAGACATGGGCCTCATTAGGAGTTCAGCGGATGCTTTGCACCATCTGCCGAACTTCCAACTGGGAGGTTGCTGCCACACTGTATACCTCCTCACCAAACCCAATAAGAGTTTCCTGCTGGGCTGGCAGGCAGAAACCGGGATTTCTGCCCGCCAGCCCAGTGGGAAACAGCCGGCAGCATTGTTGCTGCCTCGTAATCGAGCCGGTGGCAATGCTGTCACCGCAGGGGGCACCAGCACCTTTGCAATGTTTAATGTCTGTACAAAAGACGGTAAACATTGTGATGGTGCTGGGCAGGGGGACCCATGCACTGCCCATGCCAAGTACATGGGCAGTACAGGAGACCCCCTGTGGCCCCCTGCACCTGTTCTCCACCAGCCTTTTCATGGCAGTAAAACTGATCGAAATTAGCAGGGCAGCGCTGCATGCAGCAACTGAGATCTCCGCCAGCAGCAGGCCACGGGGATCATGGATCCTGCTGTGCTAGCGGTCTCGCCACCAGGGGTTAATGTGGCGGTCAGGGCACCACGGCAGCAGCAGTCCTGACCGCCACCGTAAGGCTGGCGGCCTTAAGACCACCAGCCTCGTAATGAGGGCCATGGTATCTGTTATGAAGAGAAAATGTATGTATCAGGAAATATTGGAAGAATCCCACCTGACAATACAAGCCAATATTTTCGAACAATTGCTTTTGTCAGGTCAACTTTACAAAAAACCGTTTGAATGTTCAATATATTCAGAAGCATTAATTTTGGCTTTTTTTCATTTTATTTTCTTCATAATTTATTTATTCAATTTTATACGTAATTATCCGGGACAGAGTTAGTGATTTACTAATTAACCTTGCTGCTTCATTGATCTCAAAAGGAAAACAAATGCTGTTTTCAGTAGTGTCGTATGGGTAAGTATCCACTTCACTAAAATCACTGCTGCACGATGACATCATTGATAAACCTTTCTTGCAATATTATCAGAGGAGGTCAAGCCTAGCCATGATTGAATGACGGGCATACATGTGGCATACATGCTGAGCCACTCAGACCTCAGTTGAAACTAGCTTAACAAAGCAACTCTAGGTCACCGTCAGGTCACCTTGGTCATACACTTGTCTTTGTTTTCACAAGCCGTTAAACCCTGGTATGCTAATCCAGTCAGTCTGTGGGCAACTGATGTTAAAAAGACACGAGACCTATAAGAGCTGGATATAGCATTTCCCTGCGTCAGATGACTTGGGCTGCCTGTCCTGTTTTTTAGGTCTCTCCTTCTAGACAGTGCACTAGCTGTCTGTTGTGAAGAATTGTGGGCTTGCCAAGGACATACAGAGTCTTTGAGTCCGCCCAGTAGTTGTTTTTCTTGCCACCCTCATTTATCTACTTCTTATTGGTTTCCCAGCTTGTCTTTCTTGTGTTTCTTCTTACTCTCACTTTTGTGCAACTGGCTGCTATGCGTCCATTGCTTGCTTTTAAGCACTACATTTTCCCATTTGTTTAGCACTCCATTGGAGTGAATGTATTTTCAGCTGTATCCTTCGTGCACTTCTTTATCACTACACTCCATGGTGCTCTCGGTCATCCTTGTGTTTCTCCCTGCCCCCACCATATTGTGCTCGTCCTCATTTGTGCATCGCTGTTTTGCCTATGTATTTCTGCCTGCCTGCTCTAGAGTGCTTTCTCATCCGGTGCTTCTCTTCCCCCACCCGCACCTTCAGTGTTGCTTTTGCTCCCCCTCCAGGTTGTTTCCACCTACCCGTTGCTTCTCCCAGCTGCTTTCTTTATTTAAAAAATGTTTTCCGATATTTTTTCTACTTAGTTACTGATCCAATTCAAATTCGTAACCAAACAGGAAAAAAACACACCTGCATCATTTTGTAGACGTCTGTATGCGTGATGCATGTGACTACAAAATGACATGGGCACCATATCAGACTTTTATTGAATTATTTACCAGTGCTGCACAGGCATCCACAAACAACTTCTTAGGGACAAACTTTTCCTGCTGATAGAACTTGTCTGAAGTTTTTCCCAAAACATGATATACAAGACGGGGTTTGGGAAAACTGAAGAGGTTATGGGAGTTTTACACTCAAAATGTTGGGAAAGACACAGCGAGGTGGGGTGGATGCAAGGGATGGAGTATAGAATGAGTATGATTAGGAGGTTAGTGAAAGCAACAACAGGTCTGCATTGTCTGACAGAATTTTGGTTCTGCCAGTGCTTGTTTTGCTTTAGCATGGCTTTTGTAAAACGTTTTTTTGAGGGGATGCCAGGACACAATATAAAAAGTAATTATTGGCTAAAAGCAAAAAATATTTTTTAGCCTCACAACGCACCTGTGTCATAGCAGTCCCTGGAAGTAAAGGGAACTACTTTGTGTGTGGATGTGCTCTTTTGAAAAACAAGAATGTCGTAGCTCACAGTGAAGTTAACCAGTGGCCGCAATGGGCTGACCCATAGCCCGATGCTGTATAGTGTAGTGTGTGGAAGAAAAATGTGAACGATACAACAAGAGACAAGTAGTTTAAACAGAGCTGGCTGAAATCTGTTATGAATGAGAATATTAATAATTTAGTAAAATCTGAAGGTCTTGGCCAACCTTAGACCTAATAAGAGCATTGTGCATGCTATCCAGATAAGAATTCATATTAAACTGTTCAATAATTTGTCTCCGTATGTTTGTATGGCTTCTGTAGAGAACTGTGTGGCAAAGCTTTAACTGCAGGTAGAGGTGACTTAGCAAAGTGCTCGTAATTGAGTGGGTGGCAATGCTGCCGCAGCAGGTTGCACCAGCACCTTTGCAATGTTCACTGTCTGCACAGCAGACAGTAAACATTGTGATGGTGCTGGGCAGGGGGACCCATGTACTGCCCATGCCAAGTACATGGGCAGTGCAGGGACCCGCCTTCCTTGCATCTCCTTCACTTTGCTATCCCCCAAACACACAAATATACCCACTTACCTGTAAGCATTGCATTTTTGTTTATTTTAGCCTTGTCAATATTTTGACTACTGTGTACCTCCTTCACACACAGCTGCACAGAAGCACAATTGCAACCACAATATGTGACCATTGCTCTTTGCACTCTGCAGTGTGGCCAAAGATTGGATGGCCATCTATTCTGAACACCTTTTGGACTTGCTCTTGTGCTACCTTCAGCCTCAAATACAGAGCACTCAGTCGTGACATATGTTAAATAATGCATACAAATCAATTAAAAGTAAGTGCTATACTAGTATAATGTGCTAAACGAAGAAAAATACAAAAACGCAGCATCCTGGAAATAGCTAACTCTCAGAGAGTGCAATCTTAGGTAAAACTTGAAATATAAACAGAAAACATTAGCTAACATAACCTAAATATTATTTCTATAAGGCCAATCTGCCCTGGGGGCAGAAACCACTTAGGCACCAGGGATTGGTGTGTGTGTTTTATTTGGGGGGAGCAGCCCCTTGGGCAAGGGTTGCTCCCCATGGGGGCACATCACTGTTGGCCATTTCTGCCCCCCTTGGGGGCATATCTGCCTATTTTTGTAAGGCCCATCTACCCCAAGGGGAGAAGAAAGCCCACCAGACACCAGGAAAGTTTTTTTTTTTTTTTTTTTTTTAAAGAGGGTGGGGGCATGGCCATACCTCCATCCCAAATAAATGGGGACAAAGTTGTTCTGCCCATGGGTGGACAGATGGGGCAATTACCCCCGATCCACTCCCCTTGGGCAGAAAGCCTACTAGATGCCAGGGAATTTAAAAAAAAAACACTTTTTGGACTTTGGGATGTTGCAATGTAGAAAAATCTATGCGACCTAGACACATCTGAAAACAAAACATCTGGGTGAGTCCAGGGTGGTGTGCTTCACATTCACCCACACCATTTTCTTACCCACAATGCCCTGCAAACCTTCAACTTTGCTTGAGTCACACATTTCCCCCCTTTTTTTGATGGAACCTTCCGGAATCTTCGGGAATCCACAAAGATCCTACCACCCAGCATTGTTGTATCTGTACCGATAAAAATTCTGCCCCCACTTGTCAGACTAAAAATGTTTGTTTTTCAAACTGCCCTTTTGGACCCGCTTTGGTTCCCCCTCAATTTCAACATGTTTTTGGCTCTTCCCTGTCACTTGCACTTGGCCCACCTACACAAGTGGGGTATCATTTTCATCAGGAGATTGAGGTGAACGTTGAGTGGTAGCAAATTTGTGCCAGTGCCGTGAGCCCACACAGAAATGTGGGAAAAATGTCATTTTTGTTAGCTAAATTTGAGGTTTGCTGAGGATTCTGGATAAGAAAACACCGGGCGATCCACACAAGTCACACCTCCCTGGACTCCCTCAGGTGTCTAGTTTTCAGAATTGTCTGGGCTTGCTAGGTTTCCCTAGATGGCTGCTGAGCCCAGGACCAAAACCGCAGGTGTCCTCCCGCAAAAACGGGTAGTTTTGTATTTGATAATTTTGATATGTCCACGTAGTGTTTTCAGGCATTTCCTGTTGCGGGCACTAGGCCTACCCATACAAGTGAGGTGCCATTTTTATCGGGAGACCTGGGGGAATGCTGGGTGAAAGGAAGTTTGTGGCTCCCCTCAGATTCCAGAACTTTGCAGCACCAAAATGTGAGGAAAAAGTATTTTTTTTGCCAAATTGTAAAGTTTGCTAAGGATTCTGGGTAACAGAACCTAGTGAGAGTGCCTCGAGTTACCCCATCCTGGATTCCCCTAGGTGTCTAGTTTTCAGAAATGTACAGGTTTGCTAGGTTTTCCTAGATGCCGGATGAGCTAGAGGTCGAAATCCCCACTTGAAAAAAACAGGTCAGTTTTCTTTGGGAAAATGTGATGTGCCCATGTTGTGTTTTGGGACATTTCCTGTTGCAGGCACTAGGCCTACCCACACAAGTGAGGTACCATTTTATCGAGAGACTTGGGGGAGTGCTGGGTGGAAGGAAATTTGTGGTTCCTCTCAGATTCCAGAATTTTTTATTACCGAAATGTGAGGAAAAGGTGTTTTTGTTGCCAAATTTTAAGGTTTGAAAAAGATTCTGTGTAACAGAACCTGGTGAGAGCGCCACAAGTTACCCCTTCCTGGGTTCCCTTAGGTGTCTAGTTGACACAAATGGACAGGTTTGATAGGCTTTCCTAGGTGCCGGCTGAGCTAGAGACCACAGCTAGGCACTTTCCAAAAAACAAGTCACTTGTCAATGTAAAAAGTTTATGTGTTCGTGTTGTGTTTTGAGGCGTTTCCTGTCCCGGGCACTAGGCCTAACAACACAAGTGAGGTACCATTTTTATCGAGAGACTTGGGGGAATGCTAGGTGGGAGGAAATTTGTGGCTCCTCTCAGATTCCAGAATTTTCTATCACCAAAATGTGAGGAAAAAGTGTTTTTTTGCTAAATTCGGAGTTTTGCAAAGGATTATGGGTAATAGAACCTGGTGAGAGCCCCACATGTCACCCCATCCTGGATCCTCCTAGGTGTCTAGATTCCAAAAATATACAGGTTTGCTAGGTTTCCCTAGGTGCCGGCTGAGCTAGAGGCCAAAATCCACAGCTAGGCACTTTGCAAAAAACATGTCCATTTTCCTTGGGAAAATGTGATGTGCCCACGTTGTGTTTTGGGCCATTTCCTGTCACAGGCACTAGGCCTACCCACACAAGTGAGGTACCATTTTTATCAGGAGACTTGGGGGAATGCTTGGTGTAAGGAAGTTTGTGGCTCAACTTAGATTCCATAACGTTCTCTCACCGAAATGTTAGGAAAAAGTGTTTTGTTTACCAAATTTTGAGGTTTGCAAAGGATTCTGGGCAACAGAACCTGGTGAGAGCCCCATAAGTCACCACCCCATCCTGGATTCCCCTAGGTGTCTAGTTTTTAAAAAATGCACAGGTTTGGTAGGTTTCCCTAGGTGCCGGCTGAGTGAGAGTCCAAAATCCACAGCTATGCTCTTTCCAAAAAACATGTCAGATTTCAATTTAAAAAGGTGATGTGTCCATGTTGCGTTTCCTGTCGCGGGCATGCTGACTACCCACACAAGTGAGGTACCATTTTTAACAGGTGGCTTGGGGAACACAGAATAGAAGAACAAGTGTTATTGCCCCTTGTCTTTCTCTACATTTTTTCCTTCTAAATGTAAGACAGTGCGTACATAAAGACGTCTATTTGAGAAATGCCTTGTAATTCACATGCTAGTATGGAGACCCCAGAATTCAGAGATGTGCAAATAACTACTGCTTCTCAGTACCTTATCGTGTGCCCATTTTGGAAATACAAAGGTTTCCTTAATACCTATTTTTCACTCTTTACCTTTCACCAAATGAATTGCTGTATACCAGTATACAATGAAAACCCATTGCAAGGTGCAGCTTATTTATTGGCTCTGGGTGCCCAGGGTTCTTGATGAACCTACAAGCCCTATATATACCCGCAACCAGAAGAGTCCAGCAGACGTAACGGTATATTGATTAAAAAAATATGCCATAGCTGGCAAAAGTTATAGAAGAAAACGTGGAAAGAAATGGCTCTTTTTTCACCTCAATTTCAATATTTTTTTATTATAGCTGTTACTTTCTGTAGGAAAAACTTGAAGGATCTACACAAATGACCCCTTGCTAAATTCAGAACTTTGTCTACGTTTCAGAAATGTTTAGCTGTCCAGGATCCAACATTGGTTTCACACCCATTTCTGGTACTAACTGGAAGGAGGCAGAAAGCACAAAAAATAGTAAAAATGGGGTATGCTCCCATAAAATGCCAAAATTGTGTTGAAAACTGTAGTTTTCTGAATCAAGTCTACCTGTTAATGGCAGCTGGAAAGACGGTGATTTTAGCACTGCAAACCATTTGTTGATGCCATTTTCAGGGGAAAAAACACAAGCTTTATTCTGCAGCCCTTTTCTATTTTGTTTTTAAAAAAACGAAAAATTAGCTGTATTGTGGCTAATTTCTTGTTCTCCTCCAGGGGAACCCACAAGGTCTGGATACCTGTAGAATCCCTAGGATGTTGGAAAAAAAGGACGCAAATTTGTCGTGGTTAGCTTATGTGGGCAAAAAGCTACGAGGGCATAAGCACGAACTTCCCCAAATAGCAACAAAAAAAAGGCATGGCACCTGAGGGGAAAAGGCCTGGCAGGGAAGGGGTTAAGGAACTAGTATGAACTTGCAACACACTGTAAGAGTGCTGACGCTCCTTCGTTTTGGAGAGCTGCCAAGAGAGTGACTCTAACCTTACGCAGAGAGGGGAGATTATTACCACAGTAAATTCCCTTTCTACATAATAAATATGACGCGGTTTGTTCTTTTGCCTTCTCGTCAGGAAACATTGCTTCAAAATAAAGAGTTCGACAGGTGGGGGGTTTCCCAATGACGGTAGCAAGTATCCTGGTTACTGTATAGCCCCATCCTTTTAAATTCATGTCCTTATGCCACAGGAAAACGTGAGGTGTGTGGACCTGCCTTTATAATGCGAGCAGTAAAATATAAGCAACAAACTACATACACAGTGCAAACATGCAAACGTTTTCAGGTGGGAGATACCTAAAATAAAGCCATGTTTGGGCTTCAAAAATCGAATTTCCCACCTGAGTCGGGTCTGTCATCGACATTTATGTGACCCACAGGAAATTATGAACTGTATTGAATGTAGCGTTCCCTGACGCATTTTTGGGGCCGTGTTGTGAAGCTGTTTAAAGCCTTTACTTTTCTTCCAGTGTTACACAATGTAATCTCGACCTGAAGGTATCGGCGCACTCACTGTTTAATTTGTAAGTAAAAACGTGTTGGTACCCAACTTTCTACACTGAAACACGCGGCTGCTGCAATTAAATGTGCGAGCACATACTACTGAGGCAGCGTAATCTTAATTCCATATCGGGCCTCTTTATTCTATTTACAGCCAACCCCTGCCACTTCAGCTCACTCTTGCAGCTTTCTGCTCTCTCCATTTTTGGCGCTTTTTCGTTTTTCTCTTCCTCCGTTTTTCCCATACGTTTCTTTTGCTCGCAGTAAATGCTTGAGACAGAAAAATAAGTACCGCCCTGAGCAATAAGTGCCACTTCCCCGCACTGGAAACCACCGGCCCAAGTTAAGCACTGGGTGCGCTTTATATGAGTACCAATTACAAATCTGTTTTTAAGGCACACATAGAATGTGACTCACGCACAATCAAAGAAAGATAAGATTGAGACCCGACGCAAAGACTCAAACCTCTCTCCTAGTTTCAAATTCTGAAGCTCCGAACACAAAGCCACAAAACTGACTTAGCACTGTTGCTGACAGATCTGTGCGACTTTCCCAGGAATAATGCTATATGCATGTTGGTGGAGTTACAGCCAGTACAATAGGGAAACACTAAGGCTCAGATTTATGAAAAAGTGGCACATCAGCTCTGATGCGCCACTTTTTCAGCGCCCCTTTATAGGCACCTAATGACACCATGGTTGCACTGTATTTAATAATACAGCGCCCCATGGCAGTAGTTAGAACAATAGCGTCAACATTTTTTACGCTATTGCGGCGCTTTGCTACTCTAGTGTAAAAAATGTTGACGCTAGTGTAGCAAAGTGCAAGGAGGCCCATTGATTTAAATGGGAGCGTAATTTTAAAAAGGACAGAACAAATTGTGCAGTGAAATCTGTTAAATTTCACTGAGCCATTTTTATGGGCCTCCTAGCGCCGGATCTCCCCCCTTGCATACATTATGCCTGGTGCAGGCATAATGTGGCGCAAGGGGTTACAAAGTGGCACAATGTGGCGATAATGGCTTCTTAAATCTGGCCCTAAGGCTAGATGGACTGTCCATGTTTTTGAGCAGTGCTGTCTGCATTTCATGTTTTAGCTCACAGTGACAACAAATTATTCAATATATGCCAATAAAACTGATTCAGGCGGGAGACTTCCAGTTTTTGAAGCGAAAAATGGCTTTATTTTGGCGGTCTTCCCCATGAAATTGCCCCTGCTCCATTAGAAGTCAATGGGAGAAACATTCTCCTGATAATTTTATTTTACATTTCCCACTTTCATCTTCAAAAATATTGGCATGTATGTAATTAGATGATCACTTTTTGAGAGCGCTTTAAAAGCCGACACACAGCTCCCTTTTGCACCGGTATGTAGGCATAGGATATGTGCATAATCAAACCACTGCTGCTATTAATCTCTTTACATAACAGATTTCACTCTTGACATGCTACTTAATTTACCAACCTCGCACGGATGAAAGGGTGATGTGGCCTTGCTTGGATTTGAATTCATGTTCTGCAGACCACAGGAGACCTTTCATACTTAAAAAGGTGACATTTTGTCTTAAAATGGTGCAACACAAAATAATACCTGCTCTTGCAAATATCTTGAGTAGCCCTCGCATTCGTGCTACCCATGGCATACCTATCCTGCCATAATAGAGGCACACCCATGTATCCCACAGCTTTAGTGGCAGTGTAGTGCCTGGTGCCTTGGGAAAAGAAGAGCCCCTTGAGGTTTTGTGGCCCGTCGGCAGCTAGGGAGCTTCAGGGGTAATATTTACACCTTTGTGCACTTTGTAACATGATTTTATAAAATCCTACTTAATGCTTAGAAAGATCACCGACACAACACAGAGTTTGGAAGTCTGAAGAGCCACAGGTTCCACCCCAGAATAAAGGCATATAAAGGTTTAGCATCATTCGAACATTATTTACCTGTCTACATATTGGATTTATTAAGCAATTCTAAGCAATGAGATTGGAATAATGTCTTATTATAAACGATGTGTAACTATAATGACATCCAAAGCATTTGTACCTGCAATTTGCTTCTATATTAAAAACCAACAGGAAAGCTTTTCAGTTATGTAAGGATTATCAGAGGTTCTTTTGTACTGCACATTAACATGTTTTTATTTCGGATTTTTTTCCTTTACAAAACTAATGGAGTGTCTGTCACCCATGCAGGAAATTACGTGGTAACAAAGAGCTACAGATCTTTTGCAGTTAAAAAAGTATTTTTATCTCACTATATTAAAAATAATAAATAAAGCAATGGCAATCGAGTGACCACTTCACTCCAGGTCATTATGGACACTGTCTCCATTCCTGAACTTTTCACTGACAAATCATTACTTTCAGGAATGTTAGGGTAATTAGTTCAATGGAAGCCAAACAAAACTACAAAACCAAAATGTAGTAGTTTCTCACATAAAAGTCTAGAACTGGAACCAGTGTCATTAATGCCTTGAGAAATGTGAGCATCCTAATTGTTTAACTGCATACCTGCTTTGGGAGTGTATTATCTTCCCCTCTATAAACCTCCTCTTCCACCTTTCACCCACTGCACCTCACCTAGAAGAGGCTCTTTAGGAGTTCGGAGCTTCAGTGACTAGCTCAGGCATCTTTTTTCCTCCACAGAGAAGAGCTGAAGAGCACCAGCGCTGGGCAAGCAGCAAACAATCTAAATTGTTCAGCATCAAAATCACCATAATTTACAGTAACTTCAACCTTCAACCGAACCTGACAGACCTTGCTGCCTCTCAAACTTATCCAAATAACCAGTGCTAACCACAGGGTCCACCATCACCCCAGAAGAAACTGCCACTACTATGATGTCAATCCACTGAGGGGCCCCATTGGACCCGTGCCCCCACCATACCTACTCCAGAGGACTGCAACCCATCAGTGTCATGATCACACCTATTCTGAATGCCTCCACCTCTTCCGCAAACTTCCCAGATGCTTGAAAACTTGTATCTGTCCTCCCATTGTTGAAGAAACCATCTGAGGACCCTTCAATGTTTGTCAACTACAAACAATCTCCCTAGTACCATTCCTGGCAAAGGTCTTACAGAAAATCATCAACAGACACCTCATCGAATACTTCAACAACCACCAATTACTTAACACTACACAGTCTTTTTTCTGACCCACCCATAGCATGGTAACTGCACTAATTGCTGCCACAGATGACATCTGCGTGACTCTGGACAGAGGAGACATGGTGGCCCTCATCCTCCTGGACCTCTCCACAGTATATGACACAGTTTCCCACCCCATTCTCATTCAACACCTACACAACATCAGAATCCAAGGACATGCACTCCAATGGATCTGCTCTTTCCTAAGTGGAAGGACACATTCAGTCAGCCTTACACTGTACACCTGAGACACCCACAACCTCATCTGTGGAGTTCCACAAGGATCCTCCCTGGGCCTGACCTTCTTTGAAGCATATGATCACTCTAACCAGCACCATCCGCTCTCACAATTTGAACCTCCTCTCCTATGCTGATGAAATAAAACTCATTCTCTCCCTAAGAGATAAGATGCCCACTATCTGGATCTAGTTCCATGCCTTCTTGACTGAAATTGCTCATTGGATGAAGACTTATGCCCTCATTATGACCCTGGCACAGGCTGGCAGTACCTTTCACCAAAATATGACATTGGCGGTTTGGCTCAAGCCAAACCGCCAATGTACCTCTCCGTCCGCCAGGGCCGTAACAACCGCGGGCTGGAGACTTTGGCCTCTAGCCAGGCGGCCGTTACTTTCCCACCCGCGGGATTATGACTCAGCCTACCGATATGGTTTTTGTGGCTTCCTTACCGCCACGAAAACCATGGCGGTAGGCACTATCAGTGCCAGGGAATTCCTTCCCTGACACTAATAGGGGTCTCCCACCCCCCCCAACGACATACACGCACATTCATGCACCACCATACACATGCATACACACACTCATACCCACATTCACTCACGCATGCATATATACATTCACACACGTCCACACACATTGACATACATACAAGCACACACGCATTCACACAACACAGCATAAACGCACACTCACACCCATTCATTCACACACATTCCACACGCCATACG
The DNA here is from genome assembly GCF_031143425.1 of Pleurodeles waltl. NCBI lineage: Eukaryota > Metazoa > Chordata > Amphibia > Caudata > Salamandridae > Pleurodeles > Pleurodeles waltl. Next base: position 605,984,035 of record NC_090449.1, read on the forward strand.
CCACACACCTGCATGCACGCACACAGACACATACACCCACACCCCCACACAACACCCCCCTACCCTGTCGGAGCACCTGACTTACCTGCTTGCAGGGGGTCCTCCAGCAGGAGATGGGACGTGGTGCTGCTGCCAGCAGTAGTGCCTGCCAGTAGAACACCGCCAAGCTGTATCATGGATCATAATACAGTCTGCGGCGGTCTACTGGCATGGCGCTGCTGCTCGCAGCTGCGCCACCTTACCGCCGTACGCCGCCATGACCGTAGCCAGAATTCTGCCAGCCTTCTTGCGGAATTCCGGCTACAGTCATAATATGGTGGACGGTAGGTAGCCACGGCGACGGTGCTTTGGCAGCCTTCGCCGCGGCGGTAGGTGGTTTAATGACATAATGGACATAATAAGGGACTAACTGTCTAAAACTGAACACTGACAAGAACAAAATTGTGATCTTCAGGAAGAGCACATAACCTTGGGACTCTACCTTGTGGCCAACAGAACCAGGGTCAACACCCACCCCATCACCCGTTCTAAAAACCTCAGGATCATCATCAACAGTAAACTTAACATGACTGCCCAAGTCAATACCATCATTGTCTCATGCTTCCGTAACCTGGAGATACTGAGAAAGATTTTCAAATGGCTTCCAAGAAGCACCTGGAAAACCGCCACTCACACACTGGTCACAAACAAGCTTCACAATGGGAAAACCCTATTTACCTGGATCAACAAGAAGCGCACTAGAAGTCTCCAAACCATTCAGAAATTGGTGATCAGATCACTCTCAACTACCCCTGTCGTACTCACATCAGACCACAGAAGAAGGAGCTCCACTGCCTCCCCATTCACAAACAAGCAGAATTCAAACTCCTCACCCACACTTTCAAGGCATAATATAACACCAGCCCAGCCTATATCCACAATTACATCTACTTTCATAAACCTTCCAGACACCTCCACTCATCTGGACTCCTACTTACACACATCGCATGCATATAAAAAAAAACAGATCTGGTGAGGAAGCCTTCTCCTACATCACTCCTAAGGCATGGAATGACCTGCCACTACACGTAATAGCCTACTCCTCACTACTTTAATTTTGCAAGGAGCTGAAGACCTGGCTTTTTGAGTAGTCCCACAAGGCCCCAAATATGCCTAGACTCACACTTGCTCAGCACCACAATACCTTCCAGGGTGATAGTTCGTCCTACAAACCTGCATAACATAACATCCACACTCTCTACTGATTTTACAGCTAGCACTGATAAAGCTGGAGAAATTCAATGTAAATCTGAGGAATAAGCTTGATACACAGTGAGAAATGTGCAGTCAGAACGAGAGAGCTGCAAGGGAGAATGTTGAAGAGAGCTGTAGTCCAAATGTGAGAGATAAATGTAAAACAGTGCAAGGGCTGGTTAGAAGTTAGAAAATCAAAGTCATAAATATCGATCTGCAAGAACATTGAGTGCAGACATTGGATGCCACTATATATATATATATATATATATATATATATATATATATAGAGAGAGAGAGAGAGAGAGAGAGAGAGAGATAGATATTAATATATATGTATATATATATATATATATATATATATATATATATATATATATATATATATATTGCTAGGGCTTGTAAATAAGTTATGTTTGGTAAATCTATACCTACATATTTATACTTACCTTGACTGGATTCAATAATTTTGTAGGGCAATGTGAAAAGTGCAATGAAAGATTTGTAATCACAGCGTGAGACACAACCACAACATTCATACAGAAACTCTAATCAGATAGTGACAGTTATATGCAATATAATGTGAAAGTTGTATTCAGATTGACATGGCTGCAGATGAAAGAATGTGAGAGACCTCAGCACGGCACATGAAGGAGATCTTTCATGTAGTGTGAGGGATGGAGCCGGAAAGATAGAGCTGCAATGCAGGTGTGACAGAGAACTGTTGCCAAGACTGTGCGTTGGCTGCTGTGAACTGTCAAACAGATGCATCAAGGAGAAGCTGCCATAAGAGTGAAGCATTTAAGTCACATTGAAAGCTTTGCAAAATTCCCACGAGAGGCGCAGTAAAGACAGTGGACATTTGCTATCAGTAAGTGATACAGGTGTGATTGGGAAACCATGGCAATAAGAATATGAGAAAAAGCATCAGTCGGACCTGAGATCAAAATATAAGCGACAAAAAGACAGGGAAGGTAAAGAAAAAGGGCAATCAAATAGTTAAAGTAAGCAGGTAATGGTAGTCTCTAATATCAGCACTTTTTCATCCCTGACAAGCTGGTCAAAGTGTAAAGGAAGAACTACGGAATTCTATGCGATACGTCTTTGTAGATGTATTCTATTTCCCCTATAATAGCCTGCTATCAGTTTCATGATTTGTTGCTTTCAACAAAGAAAATTGATGGCGTGGAGGAGGGACTTTCTCTGCAGCAGGAAGCAAAAAATGTGGTTGAAAGAATGATTCCTTATTTGTTATGAAAGTTTATTTAGGAGGAGCTCTACTATTTTGCATCTCTTTTCCTATTTTGCATCTTAAAGTCACTCTTAATGCAACCTTTACATAATCAATGTATTGTACAATACTGCCCTGAAGGCTATTTCTTAATTGAAAGAGGTGCTTCCAGGGGAACAGTTGGGTTAACACAGAGTAAACCCAAATAAGAAACAAGTTGTAAATCATAACTGGGGTGTGCAGAATAAAAGGTGCTCAACTTTTATTACAAATAGCTTGTACTTATAGACTTGTTTGGTGTATCATCATATATGTTTTACTCAAACTGTTTACTCTGGGAGGTAAAAAGGAACTTGTAAAAAAATGGTGTTAGTGTGGTTTGATGCAAGACACTATTACCATTCTTTTCGAGTAACATTTTGAATACATTTAAGTGAATGGGCTTAGGTCTGAGATAATTTTCAGTCCTGCTTCTCAATTATCATTGATTGCGCTATATAAACAACCGCATACAGCTTTCTTTCTCAACGCATGTGTTTTAAAATGCTGCGATCCCTTTGTGCCATGGTGTGTTAAAATATTTAATTGGAAAATAATGTCAAAGAACATGTCACATAATTTTATCTCATAATATGCTGTATACTATGCCTTTCAGCACACAAATTACCCTTTTTTAATGGTGGTGTTGCTACTCGATTTCTATAAAAACTCAATTGCCTTCAGCATGGGTGAGCGAGCTGAGGCAGGCTGGCTTTGGCCAAATGTCTCTCTAATCTCACTGGAAGGGAAAGCCACTCCCAAGCCAAGTCATTGCCCTCAGTCTCTCATAGAAAAGAAACAAGTCGAACAATGCTCAGAGAACGAGATATGAGGATGATTAATACTACACACACATAGATCGAACTAACCTGAGGATTCACCTCGGACACCAACCTCATCCTCCAGGAACACATTGCCACAAAACAAAGATGGCATGGTACCAGCTATCTCGTCTAAAGAGCGTAAAGCCTGTTGCTTCCTGCAACTGTCTTCAGAACTGCTCTTTAGGACCCCATACTCTTGCATCTGTATGGTGGCAATGCCCTTCTCCACATTGATACCCCTTAGGGGCTTTCTACACACTACAGTGCATCTCATCCTGGGCCTGAAGAAATATGATCATATCACCACATCCTAGCGGAACTCCATTAGCTCCTCTTGCTGGTCCACACCATCTTCAAAACCTCTTTTATCATTTACAAAGCCGTCACAACCAGTGCCACTCTTATCTTGTGGACAAGCTCACCATCTTTGGTGGTTCTCAGCAATTCTGAAGCCAGGTCACCATACTGCTGACCACGAAACGTAAAAAAGAAAAAACAAGACAGCAGGCATTTTCTACCTACGTATACAGGATCTGGAACAACATTGCTGTGTCCATCAGATTTTTACCAAATCTGCTCCAATTTAGGAAAGAATTGAAGACTCACACCCCAACGTCTTCTCATATTACTCATTGACTTTATGCTTGTCTTTTTTGATAATGTAGAGCACTTCAATGCTTTTTGGCTAGGTTTGCACTATAGAGGTATTATATGCACATATACATAGTGTGCTGTGTTCATGCATTCTTTGCCCTATTGATGCACAGGGTCTCTTCTGAACTTGTTTTGTGTTATGTAAAGTGCTTAGTGAAACAAAAGTGTATGAGCCATTATTTTTCTTCCTAGGCACCTCCTACCTCTTTCTTTCTCTTTATTTCACTCATATGTTTTTATCCATGCCTTCTCCCTTTGTCTCTCCCTTCTTTTCTATCTCCTGTTTTTCACCTTTCTCTCTCTTGCTCTAGGTCAAAGTCAGATGATGAAGAAAGTCCAGTCCCCACTAGAACAATGAACATTTTACTTTGTTTACATTTCATTTATCACTATAGAAAGCAGCATGCGCTTTATTAATCCTTATTGGTGCTAGCTATCTTCATACTAATTGTGCAGAGAATCATTCTGTTTTGTGATTATCCACCTTTTGTGATCGAATCAAAATCACTTTCCTAACTTGTTTCTACAGTCATTTAAGGTATGGCTTCAGGTTAAGGTATCATGGCGTTTCTATATTTTGCAAGTTTGCTTTGTTTAACAGATATATACAAAACATTATTCTCTTCACTGGATAACTCTCGAGGAATGCTTAAGCAGGAAATCTGGACCCATATCCCAGTTTATCCTATTTACCAAATCGTATAACCCTGGGCCAACCACTTTTCCTCGGCGAGGATTATATGACGGAACACCGAATTAAAAACAACTACTAACCTTAACAACGAGGTCGGAACACCGACCTCGTCCTTACTACTAATGATTTTACCACGAATGCCTTAACAACGATATTTCGTTGTAAAGGCATTCCTGATAAAATCATTAGCAATAGGCACCATTCACCCTACATCCATCACCCCACCCCCCCAACGCAACCCCAAAACCTAAAACCCGCTGACCCCCCACCCACTCCCCAAAACCAAAAACGCCCCACCCCCCAACCCCACCCTAAAACCTAGAACCCCCTGACCCCCCACCCACTCCCCAAAACCAAAAACGCCCCACCCCCCAACCCCACCCCAAAACCTAAAACCCCCTGACCCCCCACCCACTCCCCAAAACCAAAAACGCCCCACCCCCCAACCCCACCCCAAAACCTAAAACCCCCTGACCCCCCACCCACTCCCCAAAACCAAAAACGCCCCACCCCCTCAACCCCACCCCAAAACCTAAAACCCCCTGACCCCCCACCCCCACGCCAAAACCTAAACCCACCACTTACCTTCGCCAACTCCCTTCTTTGTACCTTAACCACGCATGTTCGTTGTTCAGATCATATGTAGTTAAGGCACAAAAATACAAAGTCGTGGTTAAAAAAAGCGTTGTTACGCTTTCGTTAACCACGACTTTCGTAATTAAAAAGTCGTAAAAAAGGATGTTTCCCCTCGGCGAGTCTCATTTTGCTTAACTCTAACACTTCAGGAGAAAAATACGTGATTCAGTACTGTGCACGAGCTATTCAACCAAATGATTAATTCCACAAGATACAAAAATGCAATGAGTAGTGGCAGCTAATGCACCATGAATGTCATTGTGTCCCTTATCAGCACCATTCCCTGGCCACTAAAGTTATGAAGGCAGAAATAGAAAGTAAACAGGTTTTAAGAGCCTCATTTACTTGCAATGTTTCCTAACTACACCTATGTAGTTGTCCCATATATGATAATAACACTATTGAATGCTTAAAGAGTGCAATTGTCTCTGAGAAATATTAATTTTAATGTCTTATTCTGTGCGGTAATGTAACAAAACACAAATGACAAAAACATAACTATCTATTTTTCAATTTTAAAGAGTTCGCTCATATTTCCCCTTGCCTTGTCTTGCATGAGTCACATGATATTTTTTTTTGCAAGGCTGGGCTCATACTTTGGCTCTAGAGGCCAGTCCAGTTCCCTGGCTCGGGCCCGTTTATGGCGTTTTCAGCCTGTCCACCTTAAACAGTTGTTTAAAATTGTGCATTTTTTCTCCTTTTTTGCAAACGTTACTTTTGAGAAAACGTCGCCCATTAGAAACATGGCTATAAATATAGATTTTTTGCAGGGGGTTGGAGAGGTATAACAATGCGGTGTGAGCAGGTGAGCAGTGGCATCGATTGTTTACATGGGGTTGGAAGAGACTGTGCATGCCACTTTAGGGGCTACATAGATACTATCATCACATTATCTACAGTACACATGCATTGCTTTCTAAATAAGGTTTAGATCTCACCCTGCATGTTCTTTAGTTTTTCGGTACACATTTTTATGTGAAGGTTTGACATAAATAACCATAGTTTATTTATGTGGATGCTTCTCTGAGCAAGAGGGAGCACATAAGTTGGAATGTGGTACATTCTAAACATGTCCCTTGGTGACTGGGCACTTATGGAGTTTGTTTATTTGTTCCTTTATTCTCACTATTTCTTTGGTGTGGATCTAGCCATTAGGGCAGCGAAGCACTTTACAGATGACCGTTGAGAACAGAACATGCCATATACGTTTAATGAAAGTGTGGAATAGAACTTATAAGTTAGTAAATTAGGTAAGTATATTCTGAATAGTTGAGTTTTCCGTTTTATTCAGAAGGGCAGACTACATAATCAACCTATATTGATGAGAGGTGGAGTTCCATAGTCTTGAAACTGGGTAGGAACGCCCCATTTAGATGTTTGCCTCTTTCAAGGTCTCCAAGATTAGGTGACTAATGATTCCGGTGTTCCTATGGTTACTGCTGAGTTCAGGTTTGTCACTAAGGCCCTGATTTATACTTTTTGGTGCAAAACTACACTAACGCAGTTTTGCACCAATAAGTTTAGCACCGGCTTTCACCATTTGTGTGCACCAGCCAGGCACCATATTTATGGAATGGTGCAAGCCGGTGCAAAGGGTGGGCTAGCGTAAAAAAAAATTACATTAGTCGGGTGGGCCTGGCACTATAGAAGAAGAGGGATTTGCACCAAAAAATGACAATAGGCAGGTTAGAGTAAAAAAAAAAATAGTCATTTTCTGACGCACAACCATCCATAACACATGACCACTATCCCAATGCCCAGCACGGGGGAGCAGGGTCCGCTCGGCATGGCCATTGCACCCAATGCCATGTAGGGGGCGCATCTCAGGGCCCCCTATTGCACTTTAAAAAATAAAATGCAATTCTTACCTGTACTTACCTGTAATTACCTGGGATGGGGTCCCCCATCCTCCGCAGTCCCTCTGGTGTGTGGTGGGGGGGTGTCCCCGGGGCCTGGGGATGGCACCTGGGGGTGTTCCATCATGGAAATAGGCCCACAGGTCCCCTAACGCCTTCCCTGACCCAGGCGTTTACAAATGGGGCAAAGCAAGCTTTGCACCATTTTTTGACCCCTCCTCCATCCCATGCACCATTATTTTTTCATAAATATGGCGTTACGGCCATAGAATCATTTTTTGCATGGGAATGCTATCTTGCATCTCATTAGGGCAAGGTAGGTTTCCACTTCCAAAAAATGACTTTAACTCCATAAATTTGGCGCCCGACGGGTCTAGCGCCAAAATATAAATATGGAGTTAGTTGTCCACTGAATTAGAGTAAAAAAATGACGCTAATTCGGAGCAAACAGAGTATAAATATGCCCTAAAGGGCGTCTGCAGGCTATCTTGTAATCAATAAGTGCTCTTAGAGGGAGCCATTGGTGGTGTCTTAGATAATCATTGGAAAGGATAAAGGACCCCCCCCCCATCACAGACTAGCAAAATAGCAAATGTTTGTGCAAGCTAATGAAATGAGTAGAATTAAATAGTAAATGTCTGGCTTACGAGTTCAAATTGGTGCATACTTAGAGGACTAGCCTTTTTCTTTTCCTATAATATCTTTCCGTTTCCATGATTCTAAATTACTAATAACCCACATAGATAAATGAAGTATTTTAAACCAAATGTAAAAGAAAATTATAACACTTGAAACATGTTTTCTTCAATACCTTGCATGATTCACCAACAAAGTAAAATCATAAAAAAATAGAAAATCTGCTTAGGATGGTTTGGAGGTACAGCATAGAGCCAGGGGATTGAAAGTGAGCATTCACAAGTATTTATCAGTGCCACGTTGGCCATCGGGGCAGCTTGCAATTGACCTGGTAGACTGCAAGCCTGAAAGCTTCAACGGCCCCATTCTTGCTCGGTCTGATGTCAATGGCAACAGTTGTAGCAGTAAATAAAGTAAAAAAGTGATGAGTGGAATGCTTGAATTAATCTCAGCCACCGGTAAGTATTCAAGCTGCATTGCAGTCCACAATTTATTTTTACCTGCTAGGCCACTCTAAACACTGCAAATCGGTCTAATTTATGCTTCAATAGAAGCAGACTAGGTTGAACTGTCATACTAGGTCTACTGTAGATGCCAACACAAGCAACACCACAGTAGGTCGACCTCTTTTGGCCTCATCAGTGAAATATAGCTTGAGACCTATGGCGTAATGAGCATTGGACCATTGTTCGTGCATAGCAATTGAGATAATGGCATTACAGTGAAGAAAGTATAAAGATGGGGGTGGCATGCGGGATTAGTCTTCATCACTGTTAATTTCCAGGGGCTCTTTAGATAGAGATCAGCCACATTCAATCACGTTTGTTCCTACTTCAATAGGAGTACAGCCTACCTTGACCTACCAGCCCAGTTCCCATGTAGATGGGAACCAAAGCAATGCCAGTCCGGTCCTGGCATATTTAGGCTTAATCAGTGATTTATAGTTGATTCCTAGGCCACACGGAGCACTGGACCCAATGTCTGGGCATACCCGTCCAAGTTTGGGCAACCGACAGCAGGAAGTAAATAAATGATGGGTGGAATACTTGAAATAATATCAACCACTGGTAATTTCTCAGGACCTCATTGCAGTGCCTCGTTTTGTTGTTGAATATGCCGCTCTAGACAGAGGTCAAACATATGCAAATCAAGCTTGTTCCTACTTCAGTAGGAACAATTCAGCCTGAATTTCCAGATCGGGTCCCCTTAAGATGTAACACAAGAAACCCAGACCACTTTAGGCATATTTAGGACTTATGAATGAGATATAGTTTGATTCCTATGGCCCAATGAGCTTGGGCTCTAGGAGTGGGTTTACTACTCACTCTTAAGGATGTGACACTGAAGAAAATAAAAAGATTATGGGTGGAATGCTTGAACAAATCCTAGCCATTAGTAATTACTCTGGTTGCATTTCACTCCATTGTGTGTTTTTGCCCACTTTACCATTGTAGACAGAGATCAGCCAAATGTAAATCATTTTTTTTCCTGTTACAGTAGGAACAGTCCAGACTAGATCTCAGTGAGCAGGGAAACCTTGCAATCCCACATGTGTTTCAGCCTATTTAGGCCTCATCAGTTAGGAATAGCTTCATGAAAGAATACCTTCATTCATTTGGCAAAGTGAGGACGGGACCAACTTCTAAATATGTCTACTGAATTTTGGGCATCAGAGGTAATGGATATAATGCTTGAAATAATCTCAGCCAATAGGTCTCGAGCTACATTACAGTCCAGTGTTTTGCTTTTTGCTTTTGTGCAGTGTGCCATTTTAGACAGAGAGCAACCATAAACAAATCAGACTTGCACTTGCTCTACTCTTGTTCTCATGTCTCATAGATGGCACCTTTTACCGGTAGTTTGTCCTTCGGGGCTGGATGGAAGAAGTGGCCTTTAAAAAATATAACATGACTACGCGTGAATTTGAGGTAGAAAGTTTCATCTGCAGGTGACCAAATGATAGGCTGAAGCAGGAGACGACAACTAGATCTCTCACTTCATGAAAAATTGAAGTTCAGTAGTGGAAGCAGGGAATGCAGGCTTCTGTCTATATGTGCAGAACCGTTTTGCGCTGTTGTATTTCAGGCAATTGTGTGAGTGCAAAGTTCCTACAGCTCAAAGTGCATATACCACCAGTCGAGCAGAGCCTCGTGCCAGATGCAGCTCTGACTCTAGTGAATAGGATGGTGAGGAGAGGGGAAGGAGAGTGAGATCGAAATCGGTGTGGGTAGCAAGTTGGCAATTGGGCTTGCTTTAAAATGGGGTATTACTTATTGGACGAATTTAGTTTCTGACATGAAAAAAGTTATTGTGTATACCAGCACAATGTGAATTCTGGCATAACCTTAGTACTGTATACATCCGGGCTGGGTGGATTCAGGCAGGATGGTCAGTTTCCCTCCCCAAAATAGGGAGTTAGCACTCTAGTTAATGCCAGATCACTTGTTAAACATTGTTTGGAGTTTGCATTGTTTGTAGAAACGTACAAACCTGCTCTAGTCTTCATAAGAGAGACATGGGCTGACCCCGCAATGGTTAATGCCATTCCTGAGGAGCATAAAATCAACAGATTAGATAGACATGTCAAACGAGTAGGTGGACTGGCCGTTATTTTCAAGGATTCTTTACTTGGAGCCAGTGCACAAAGCACCATGTGAAGCCTCGGCGTTTTCCTTTCAGCTATACAATAAGCAGTCCTTTACAAGGACTATTACTTAATCGTCCCCCTGCCCGAGATCAATGTTCACTCAGAACGCACTAGTCTCCTGGAAGGTAACATTCTTGCTAACAACTAAACAGTACTAGGGGACTTCAATTTCCACCCTGAGGCACAAATGGATAGTGACACTATCAATATAGCTCACATCAAACCATGGTTGGCCTTGGCCTCCTACAAAGAGTTACGGAGCCCATGCATCAAGCTGGGCATATTTTGGATGGGATTTTCACAGATAATGACTCTAACTAACACAAATGTTTTGTTGTTAGCTTGGTCTGACCACTTGGCTATTTTATTCAACATTATTTATAAATAATCTGGCCAAACGAACAGAGGTTCAGAGCCCTCCGTGCTCACTTGGGGATGGCATAGAATCCAACCAGAGGATTTTAAACTAGACCTGAAGGATTTCCCCAATCTGCTCAGATGACATTAAAAATTCAGTTCTAAACTATTCCAATTGACTAAAAGGTGTGATCAATACTCTGACGCCTGCAAAGGTAGCCAGATCATGGAGAGACAAATTTTCAGCACTTTGGTTTTCGGATGACCTCAGAAAACTTAAGCGATGCTGTAGGAGGCAGGAATGAATATGGAGGAAAGATTGCAATGACCTGAAAAAACAAAATATAAGGAATTTTAGGCGGAATACAATTCTATGATTGTAGAAGCAAAATCCTCCTTCTTTACACAAAATATTGAATCCTCAAAAAACTCCACAAAGGCATTATTTACGACTATAGTTCATCTGTCAACACCATCGACTGACAGGCTGGCTGACAAGACTCAAGACTTCTGCAATACTATAGCAGATTTCTTTCAAAGTAAGGTGGAACAAGTTTACATTAGATTTTCACTATTCCCCTCCTCCAGTCAGTGAAGAGAGGGCCATCTCTAACCAGGTTAGTTTGGACCCCCTGGCTGAGTTGTTACATCCTTCAATGGAGGAGGTAGAAGGTCTAATGAAATCTACTAAATATGGATCTCCCTATGATCCTTGCCCTCCTATTGTGGTGAACCTAGCCCCGGACCCAATTGAGGCCAAGTTAACTGAAATATTCTCGCACATGTTCAAAGAGGACTATTTTCCCTCACAGTGGATGCATGTGTCGCTGCTGCCCCTAATAAAAAAATCTAACCTCAATGTCTTGGACCCCAATAACTATAAGCCCCTATGAACTACCTATGCCTGCTAAAACTGTGGAAAGGATCACAAATAAACAGTTAATGGAATATATTGAAAGCAAATGCCTGCTTGATCTAACACATTGTGGAACACAGTGTGAATTTCAATCTGGGTATAGTACGGAAACAACACTAACTGAGGCCACGGAGGAAGTAAGACTATCACTGGATTAAGGAGGGAGCGTGGCGATTATTCTAGTTGACTTATCAGCAGTATTTGATACGCTCAATCATAAGCTGTTGCTGGACTGCCTTTCCCAGTTAGGGATCAGAGGGACTGCCCTGGATCTGCTAAGCTCCTTCCGCCGTGTCCGGGGCAGGCTGTGGCCTTGGGTGTTTTTGTATCCCATTACTTTTCACTCCTGTGGAGGGTCCCTCAAGGATCTTCACTGAGTCCCACTCTGTTTAATGTTTATGTTACCCCCAGTAGCCAACCTGATACAAATTCTTATGCTTCTCTCTTACATCTTAGGGAGACAACACTCAAATTGTCACCTGCCTGGTCAACAATGATATCAATACAGGACTTAGATTCTATGATTGTATGTTAGCAGTCAGCAGTTGAAGGAACAACAGTTGCCTGAAATTGACCTAGGAGAAGACCGAAGTTTTGTTAATGGGTACTCAAACCTCCTTCTGGTCCCCTTCTTGGTGGCCACAAGAGTTAAGCGCACTCCAACCCCAATCAGGAAAGCACAGAATGTGGGGGTTATATTAGATGATAAACTGTTATGCTGTAACCAGGTCAAGTCAGTTACCTCCTCTCCTTATGTTTTAAAAACTATAAAGAAAATCCTACCTTACATTCCTTCTGAGCTACGTAAACTGGAGGTTACATCTCTCGCTCTTGCTAAACTGGACTAGTGCGACAATCTATATTTAAACATGCAACAACAGCTAACGAACAACCTGCAAACAGTGCAGAATGCAACTGCACGTCTCCTTCTGAAGATCCCCAAGTTCAGGCAGCCTCTAAAGCGTTAAGCAAACTGCACCAGCTTCCTATAAAACAGGGAATAGCGTTTAAAATCCTATGCATCACTCATAAAGCAGTGCATGGTCTAGGCCCCACTTTTTTTGAAGAACTGTTTTAAATGTCACACTCCAACCAGGAAGTTACGGTCAGCAATGTCTAAAAATCGTTTCATCCCCAGAGTCAACAAAGCCTACTGGGGTGGAAGAGGTTTCACTCTTGGTGCTGCTAAAGCTTGGAATTCCTTGCCTCTCGAGATTAAAGATATGCCCAATCTTCCAGGATTCCGGAAAGCCTTGGAAACCAGGCTGTTTGACATATAGTATGGTCTCACTCCAAGGTACAGCAGAACTGGTGCCAAAACACCCATGGGTATTCGAGCACTCTATTTTATTCTAACATTCTACTTGTGTTGCAACTGGGCTTTAATCACCAGAGTAATTTAGGTTCTGGCAATAAATGATGCTGTGAACACTTGGACAATATGCATTGGGACATGTTCATAGTGCTTTACATTCAGGAGGAATGTGGTGTCTGGCATGAAAGCAGTGTATTTACACAGTGGAGCGACTAAGACATTACCATGGCGTTGTGTGATTTTCGTGTTGGGTTCATTTGAGCACTGACCTCAAAGCATTACATGTAACATAACGAATCACTCTAATGTTTGAGGCTTGAGACTCAGATGGTAGAGTTACCTGCAATAGTTGTAGAAACCCAAAGGATATTCTTTCCACCCTGGTAGGCCAGTGACGAGGAAATATTTAATATAAGAATGACCACGCCTGGCCTTTTTCAACATCAGTGATGACTTGCAAGATGCTATTTTCAGGAACATTCTGCCATGCCACAGCAGCACCCTTGCCAAGCTGGCATAGGTAGGATTTTTATGTGCACAAAAGTTTCGTTTCAGCTTTAACTGGCACTGGAACAATAGTGGGGACACCTTACTGACTGGGAATGTAAAATGTGTATTCTCACAGCACTGTATTTTGTAGAACATTTATTTATTTTAACACACTGCATCTGATAGGAACTTTATCTGCTGTGGCACACGTTTGTGTCTGCTGTGCATCCAGTTTATTTGTCTGCGAAATTGCAATTACGATCGTAATATATTACAATAGTTATTGCTTGACCTTTAAAAGTGCCTGTAAATGCTATGTTTGGGTAATATTTTTGAAACACTGTGCTGTAAAATGCTTCACCTGCACACAAATTTTGCACAGTATTATTTGGGACAAACCACCTTGCTCCATTCGCACTAAAGAGGATACCAATTTGCTTGTGGGTATATTTTCCAGGGCAGATTTGGGCTCCTAGTCTGGCCCAGATACTTAGGGCCATATTTATACTTTTTGACGCAAAACTGCGCTAACGCAGTTTTGCGTCAAAAAAATTAGCGCCGGCTAACGCCATTCTGAAGCGCCATGCGGGCGCCGTATTTATTCAATGACGTTAGCCGGCGTTAGCCGCCGGCGCTGCCTGGTGTGCGTAAAAAAAAACTACGTACACCAGGCAGCGCCGGCGTAGGGGGATATGGAGCTTGGGCGCCAAAAAATGGGGCAAGTCAGGCTGAGGCAAATTTTTCGCCTCAACCCGATTTGCGCCATTTTTTCCGACTCCCAACCCCCATTGAAATGACTCCTGTCTTAGCAAAGACAGGAGTCATGCCCCCTTGCCCAATGGCCATGCCCAGGGGACTTCTGTCCCCTGGGCATGGTCATTGGGCATAGTGGCATGTAGGGGGGCACAAATCAGGCCCCTCTATGCCACACAAAAAAAAAAAAAAAAAACTTACCTGAACTTACCTTAATGTCCCTGGGATGGGTCCCTCCAGCCTTGGGTGTCCTCCTGGGGTGGGCAAGGGTGACAGGGGGGGTCCCTGGGGGCATGGGAGGGCACCTCTGGGCTCCTTCCGAGCCCACAGGTCCCTTAACGCCTGCCCTGACCAGGTGCTAAAAAACGACGCAAAAGCCGCTGGACGTCATTTTTTTTGACCCGCCCACTCCCGGGCGTGAATTTTGCCCGGGAATGTAAATACGGCGCACATGCCTCGGAGTCATTTTTTTAGACGGGAACGCCTACCTTGCATACCATTAACGCAAAGTAGGTGTCCACGCTAAAAAATGACGCAAACTCCATGGACTTTGGCACTAGACGCGTCTAACGCCAAAGTATAAATATGGAGTTAGTTTTGCGTCGGAATTGCGTAAAAAAAAAACGACGCAATTCCGGTGCAAACAGAGTATAAATATGCCCCTTACTACTTGCTACAAAATGTTTGCGCCTCGAAACCACACCAGAGGTACAGTAATAGCACGCAGACAGAAACAGAAAATGAAACGCAACAAAGACAAACCAAAAGGAAAACGCTCGCTCTTAATTGCTATTGAGGTATATACCTCTTTGGTGATTAAATACAGGTTTATTTCCAAATTACACAACAGCGAACCTCAATTACAGTAATACTACTTGCATTTACACTTGCTCTACACAGTTTGTAGGCATGGAAGCGGCGCAGCACTCCATTGTTGCGTGGGCCAAAGCCATATATTTGTCATCTCCAAAACTAGTCCAAGGCGGCCATATTCCAGATCTGGCAGCTGTTACCAAGCCGAATCCGGGTCAGGCCCAGCGACAGATGCAGACTTTGTCTCACTGAAACTTGCAAGCACAGGGACATATTCAGCAGCATCCACATTTGATATGATTTGCCCTCAGAGCAGCGACCTACTGGGAACAGTGCTTAATTTGTGCTTGTTGTTTCCGGTGCAGAGCACCGGCACTTACTAATTGAGGGTCGGTGCTTATTTTTCTGCCTCTAGCATTTACTGCGAGCGAAGACACATATGGGAAAGACAGAGGAAGAGAAAAACGAAAAAGCGTCACAACAGGAGAAAGCAAAAAAGCTGCAAGAATGAGCTGCAGGGAGTGGCTTTAAATGGATTAAAGAGGCCTGAGATAGCTTCAGGATTACCCTGCCTCAGTATTCCGTGTCCGCACATTTAATTGCAGCAGCCCCGTGTTTAAGAGGAGGGCTTTGGGCACCAGCACGTTTTTATTTACAGATTAAGCACTGACTGGAAGTGAGTGAGGCCCAATAAAAATTCATCACTTAAAGGGCATTCAGCACTCTATTGTTCCGCTCTGCCAAAGCCATCAGGGAAATTGAAGATAGGTTTTAACTTTTACAAGCCTTTTATGTAAGCAATAAGCATGCATTCTGAGAAAGCCATATGATTATGTCTATACAAATAAAAGTTTATATAGCACTAATTATTAATGTTTATTACTATCTAGAGGAAACCCTTTTAGCAACCTTGGAATAATGAAAGATTGAAACACAGTATGGTTCTAAAGCTATGTTTTACTGTTTGCAATCCGCTCCCTGATATTGGTGTGCAACTCACTGAGGAATACTAAATGGATTACAACCTGTGAACTATTCAAATAAAGTACATACCAGTAACCTGTACGTTATATGGGGGTGTGGCCTATGAGGCTAATATGGCAGACGCGAGCTGAGAGAGCTCCGCACCCCTCCACCCGATATCTCAATCATCCTACTACAGAGTGGGACCATCCGGCCCCCAGACTCACCGCCCAAACCGGAGGGGCCGTGACAGGCCCCGATGAGTCGGTTGGAGCAACCATCACCCCCAATTGAGCAGATCACCGCTGTGAGGGACCCAGGCCTCAAACCACTCCTGCCGCCGCCGCCTCACCTCCAGAGGCTCGAATCCTGACTGTAACCATCCAACGGCGGTGAGTGGAGGTTGCGCAGCCCCTACCGCTCGACACCCATGATCAACTGGGGCAACCCACTACCAGCATGGCTCCCCGCCCTTCGCTTTGCCCTTCCAGCTCCCAATCTGTCCTGCCCTGTTCACTGGGCCTGCACAGATATTACCTGGTGTGCACTGCTCCCTCATGACTGCTAGGGCTGCCTCTGAGCAGCCTGAAACTCTTGTGCCGCTTCTTCCCTCTGGCTTGAGTGCAAGTGTCGGCCCCATATCATTCAGATGTGGGCCCTCTGCTTCACTCCCGCTGATGGCGCAGCTGCGAGGATCTTCAGTGGGAACGAAGAATCCGCTCACTCGCATACTTCTTATGCTCAGCCCTGGCATTGCCTGCCAGTGCATCTATGAAAAATAGACTTCCTGCCCTACTTCAACATTGGGGAGATGCACTGGGCACCCACCCCACCCTCGATCCACTTCCTGCCTCAAGAGGTATATGCTCTGACAGGCCTGCTGCTGGCTCATACATAAAGGCCTGAGGCAGCCACAACAATGGACACTCTCTTTGTCTCCAGCGAGAGAAACTAATGGCAGCCTGACACAATTAATTTCTCTCCTTCTGCCCCTCCGGGGCCTTGGTGAGGTCCCCTAGAGCCTCCTCCTTCTATTGCTTTCCTCATCTGTCCCTTTGGAGGTCCATGGAGGCCCTCCCAGGCCTCAGTCACTACTGACATTACCACTCTTACAGTGATACACACTGTGGCCCAACGCACCTACAAACTTGAACACCTGATTTGAACCATTGTGGGAGTGAAGCTGCATGCCAGACACCCAAAGATTGTCCACTGGGGGCCCCCCAGACATTCATGCCCTGGGTCATCCACTGCCACAAACTCTCTGCAACTGGAGGGGTCACCACCTCATTCTTCTAGGGCCCTGAAACCATCAAGACTCCTTAAGTGACAGGCTTCCATTGACCACAAGTCCCGCTGCCTACACTATCACACTGCACAATCTCAAATCAGCAATACCGCTGCCTCTTCGCGGCCTCCCCACGCCACCTTACTCCACCACAGAGGCACATTAATCTGAGACCTTCTTGGTCTGGACCGCTCTGATACATACTACACCATTCCCTCTACCGACTCCTCATGAAAATACATAACTGCTCAGGACTCCTTCCTTCGCCTCCACTGGACTCTTGTACTGGGCTGCTCATGCTGTGAATGGTTGAGACCCATCCTCAGCCTCACAAGCAGGCCTGCAATTACTCTGCCCAACCTTCAGTTCTGGATGACTGGCCGTGGACCCCATCATGATGGTGCTCCCCAGAACTGGTGCTGCGGCAGCATGCTCCCGACCGTCTACACCCCCTCTGAACTCACAGTGTACTTCTGACTCCCCTGTTCGCCTCACTGACACAAAGTCCTTTACTAACAAAATATATGTGGTCCTGGTAGCAAGGGAGCACACACGTACTGCTATGGAGTCGAAAATAGATGCTGTTGCCACGGACCTCACTCTCCTAAGGGCCAATCATCAGAAACTGTACAACACGGTACGCTCAGTGGAACAGTCAGTTACAATCCTCCAGCTACAAACGTCAGACCTCCAGATTCACCTCACTGTCCTACAAGACAGGGTCTGCATTTTGGAGGAGCGGGTGGAAGACCCTGAAGGAAGGTCCAGACGGAACAACATCTGAGTGGTAGGCCTCCCTGAAAACTAGGAAAGAACTTATATGGAGTCTTACATGGAGATCTGGATTTGCAGCTTTGTCCCCACAGATCTTTTCTCTCCTTTCTTCTCGGTGGAACGTGCCCATATGGTCCTTATGCGGTGGCCCCCACCAAGCGCCAACCCAGTGGTTATGCGATTAATGTACTACCAGGGCAGAAACACATCCTAAAAGAAGTGCGTAGACATGGCAACCTGAGGATTGACATATCTTGGATAATGGTGTTCCCAGACTATAAGCTGGCTGTCCAACATAAACAACACACATTTCTGCGATAGCACCATATCCAGTATGCATTACTCTTCCCGGCATGCCTGCACATCCAGTTAAGTCCCATTTTTTCACCGGCCTGCAGATGTCTGGTCATGGATGGAACAACATGGATTGGTGGGCTCAAGCCCTTCATCAGATGCATACCAGTGGCCTCCCTCAAAGAGAACAAAGCAGAGAAAAGGCACCCAACAATCAGACCTAGCAACCTCCGAACCGCACGGATCCCCAATTTGGAACAAATCATTCTAGAATGCTACAGAAAAGTACAGGTGACTGCCGACTTCAGAGACCCTGTACCATGGTGTAGTGAACATGATAAGTATTTTGGATCCTCAGGGGACAGTGAATCTCTTACATCAGACATCATCTGCCTTAACACTGATGAGATGCCAGTGGTGACTTCTCAGACCTCGAGTGATATCCTTTGAACAGTTCACTGTCAGTATGCCTATGCTTTGTCCTCATTTGCTATGCTGTTCCCCTAACTGATTATTGCATGCTGCCTCCGGTCTTTGGGTGGGAAGGAGTGCTAACTCACCTGTCTTTATCCCCTTCTCCTTTGCATTACTCATACAGACCTGGGAGCTGCCTATTATGAACCTTAAACTCAAATTTCACACCATCATAAGGGACTGGGTGGTTACCCATACTGACGTACCATCCGCTGCTTACCATGAGAAGTGGCAGCAGTTTAACACCCTGCCTCTCCTGCCCATCCCCTAAACTGGCTCCTCCACACCTATGTTTCCTTCACTTAATCAGTTTGGGCAGGTACCCATAGCACCCCTGCGCTCAATGGTATTCACTGTTTGTTGCTACATTGCACAGTTCTTGTATTTTTGTGGTGTAGGCACGCTCTCGTTTTGTCCATATATATCTTATACAACAAATTGGTCTACACTGAGAGAAGCTAGACCTCCCCCATTGTCAGTCACTTCGTCAATGCTGCCACTAACATTGTCACCCGGAAAGTGAGAGGGATTCATAGCCCCTCTCGATGATATGCAGTACATTCCTATCTCAGACGCAGACAGGTGCACGTAGCCTACATCTAAGAATCACACATCACACCTTTATAAGCTACTAAACTGCATAAGAGATGTCGGGTCAGGTGTTCTCCACCAATTACTCTTCCTATGCCCAGTGAGTGCAGATTTGAGTCCGAGCAGAAGTCCCCTTCGCTGCCACCCGGAACATTATCGACCTGGAGGGATGATCCATATTTGTGGAAGGACACTTGGAAGTTAAGGAACTAACGTCCAAGCCTCTGGGCAATATATGCACTCATTGTAGACCAAACCTCCCTCCTCAACTCCCTCACCTCACTTCTGACCCAATGGAGCAATATCTCCTGGGTGATAGTTGGGGATTTTAACAGCGTATTCGATGTGGGACTTGGCCGCTCCTTCCCACTATTACTTCACAGAGTAGCTAAGTCTAGTGCGCCTACTCTCACTAATTGGTTACAACATTGAGATCTTGTCAATGTTTGGTATCACCGCAACCCCCACACTAATGTACACTCTCACTACGCCCTTGCGTACAATCTCCATGGTTGGTAGACAGATTAGTTTACCTTTGAGATATCATTTCATATGTCGCAGACACTGGCTAAGTTAGCCGTACACACTCAGATCACAACCCACTCCAATTACGACTTTGTTGGGAATGCCAATCTTCTCCCATCCTCACCTGGAGGTTACAGACCTCCATGGGAGAGGACCCCCTATTTCGTACTTCCATCGCCAATGCCATAGCAGAATTTTTTTATACCAATGCTGGCTCAGCTTCATTTCCCCTGGTAGAGTGGGACACCATCAAAGTAACCATATGGAGCAGTGCATGGGCTATGCACTCAATATGCGTCGCCACCTCAACAATGACATCACTTGCCTGGAGGGTAAACGGTTGAGCCTAGTGGAGTTAACTCGCACTTCTGCCCCTGTCCATGAACACAGTTGCTTCAAACTCAACAAAAACATCTTGCATCCTTAGAACAACTCTGCTGCCCTAATTATGCAGAGCACACTAAGCGTACACACGCAGATGATGACTGCCCAGGCACCCTATTGGTCTGGCTGATATGACAAGAAACGTACAGGAGTCACATCTTTGCCCTTTGCTCTGACTCAGGCCAGCTGCTCTAAACTTAGAAATACATACGTTCTGCCTTTACATGCCACTACATGCAGTTACACATGTCTGCATCTACGACACCTCGCAAAGCTATTGATGACTTCTTATCTGATATCACACTCCTGTAGATATCATCGGAATACCGGGAGGAACTTAACAGGGAAATCCCTCTTTTTGAGATGCAGGAAGCAAGACGTGCATTGGCCACTAGCAAAACCCCAGCACCGGATGATCTGCCAGCTGAGCTCTATAAGGCATATGCCCCGCTAATGGTGCCCCATCTTAAGGCACTATATGATGCCGCACTCACTGCGGCAGCCCTACCATCCACGATGAGAGATGCCCTGCTTGTATCATTGCCCAAGTCAGGCAGAGACACACTGGACCTGGGGTCTTACAGACCACTTGCACTGTTGAACACAGACTACAAGATCCCTCCTAAAATATTGGCAGATCGCCTTTCTCCTCTAGTGCCGCAGTTAGTCCATTCAGATCAGGATGGCTTTGTATCTATCAGGAACACCTCATTGAACCTTTATCGCTTTTTCAGAGTATTAATCTATGCCATGCAGCAATATACCCACTCAAGTTGTCTGGTCTTGGACCTGCACAAGGCTTTTGACTCCCATCAGTGGCCCTTTTTATTTGAGGTACTAAGTAGATACAGCCTTGGTGCCTGCTTTCTCTGACTGATCAAACTTTTATACATCAAACCCACAGCAAGGGTACAAATTGGTTGCCACATATCAAGCCCTTTTGCTATACAACAAGGAACTCAACAGGGTTGCCCATTATCACCTCTTCTATTCTCCCTGGCACTTGAATCCCTGGCACCACCTGTGTGCCCAAGGCAAACTAAGGGAGATCACATTGGGGATGATACACATTCAGTCTCGCTTTACGTGGATGACATACTCCTCTACTTCAGAGATGTTAGGGTAATTACTCCCACCATCATGAATCTGTTCACTGACTTTGCCACCACCTCTGTACTTGGGGTTAGCTGGACCAAGCGGTGCCTCTCTCCATTTAGCACACATACTCCAAACCCCTATGTATAAGGTGAACAGCACTGAACTAGAAATGGTAGACTGCAACATTTCACTATTTAGAGATCCATATATATAATAAAAGGAAAGACCTACTGGAGGGCAACCGAGTTCATGCAGTCTCTGTGATGCATGCACAATTGTCCTTCTGGCAGCCCCTACTGCTATCAATGGCGAGGTGTGTGACCCTGACTAAAATGGTGGTCCTGCTGCAGCTGCTTTACTATTTCACCAATCTCTCCCTTTTCATACACCAGCCCTTTTCCACTCCTTGGAACACACAATAGGCGACCACATTTGGCATTACACGCACCGCAGGATAGCACTGCTTAAACTCTGCCTTCTGATAGACAATGGTGGCCATAACGTCATCAGTTTTGAACACTACTACCTGGCTTCACAGCCTCAATAGGTATCATGCTGGTTTGGGGGCCTGAACCTTGCTGACACTGCTACGTTACTCCCCTCTCTTGACCTGGAGCGTGTATTGCACTTATTTCACCCACTCAAAAAGGCTCCATCACCAGCCATTCCTCCTCTTAACATTGCACACAGATGCTATCCCAGGGCATAAATTCTTTACCCAGTCAATCATGCCACATGCCCCTGCACTGACCCACCTAGGCATACCGTGTGGCCAAGTATGCACTACCCTCATAGAACTTACACCATGGCAAGAGGCGGGCTTGCACAGCACAGGTGAGCTGTACAGCAACAGCTCTCTCCTGTATGTGGATTAGTTGACAACTAGAAATGAACTCCCATCAGGCAAGTTTTTGTTACATGCCTCCATCATCTGACGCATCAATGGGGTGAAATACAGCAGGAACCTCCGCAACATTTAGTTATGCAATATTTGCACATATTGGGCATGGGCAGACACCAGACCCAGTGAATCGCTGGAACTTTGTGCTACCACACAGCATCATCCCTTACTACATTGCACTGTCACGGGAACTCAGACCTTGAACATATCTGTACAAACGGTAACTGACAGGTCATGCTGTCATCTCTCTCCTTGGTCTCTCACAATGCACGCTTCAAATGGATCCAACTGTACATCCTACATTGCACTTACTTGACCTCTATTGAAATTAACCCATACTTTCATCGTACTGGCGCTACCTGCCCCCTGTGCATGACATTAGATGCAGCTATAGTTCACATGCTCTGGTCATGCCCCTCCCTGGCCAAATATTGGCATGCTGTCATGACACAATTAACCCACTGCACTGGACCTGTACTCATGTACACATGGGAGGTCTGTCTCCTGGCATTCTACTGATGCAGCAAAAAACGCAAGGCGGTAATACGATTCAATGACTTGGACCTCCTCCTGGTGAAACCATTGATCATACAGAAATGGAAGGCAGCTAATCCAATGTGGCTTCTGCATGGATCCTCTCTATGCTGCCATGGGCGCAAGCGGAAAGCACATTACTGCACAGGGAGGAGAGGTAAAGGGACTTAGTAAATACCCCATCTCAGAGGCATAGGATGCCCTCCTTGAGAAATTCAGTGAAGAGACTCCGATCACAACAACCACCTCTTAACCACAAATGCCAACCGTGCCCCTTTCCCCCGCCTTCTTTCATCTTCCACTCTGCTACCCCCTACCACTCCCCCCCACCGCTTCCCCTCTGTCTTTGCTACACCTGTGTTGTACTATTCTCACCGCCTTGAACAAGTGCATTTATTGTTCATTGTTCCTCTGTCTTTCATTGTTTTTTCTTATGGGGGGGGGTCTTGTTTTTTTTCTCAAACGGTTCCCTTATTGTTCCCCCTATTGACACTTGTTAAGACTATATTGACTTATATGTTTACAATGAACAATCACAAGAGTGAAATGTTCCTTGCCACCTCAATTGTTGAACCCATTGCCTTTTCTTTATGTTGCACGCATACAGGTGGCCCACATGCTTGGACTACAGTATTACGTTATTCAATTCAAATCTCATGGAAACATGATCTATACACCAACTGTCTCACATTGCACTGATCATACTTTACCAACTGTTTTTATAAAATAAAATGTTTTAAAAAATATTTCAAATAAAGCAACCTGTATCTTACATTCTGCACTTTGCAGTAGACACATTAACCAGCTATGCTATTTTAAGATGACTTAATCCTGTAACTAAATTGTACACGAAAATGGGGACAATTGCATATCACCACTGCTACTCAAGCAAATGTGAGCAAACCCAAACACCATCCGTGAAACGATGGCTGCAGGGACAGTCAAAGTTAGACTATGTTAGTCTCAGTTAAATTTGCGAAACTTCATACTTCTTCCTGCAGTATGAAATTCTCGACATTAGCCTGCCACCTGGGGATAATTAAACCATCTCCTACCCTCAATGAAGACCTTACCAATTAAAAGATGGCAGATTATTTAAGTGTTTGTGGAACATCTTCAGTTTCCAGGCTCTGCTTTGTGATGGATATCCCGGTGCCTTATTAAATCAGCAGTGAGCTATAATGCACTTGCAATAAAGCAGACAATATACCTGTCAAGTTTATGATTGAGTAATATGTCTGTCAACTGTTAAATAAGTCCCTTAGTTGTTCTGGATACAAATTAACTGTGGCAGTGTTCTGATGCATACTGACTCTCTGTATAAGGAACAGAGTAGAAAAACAAATTAAAAATGATTCCTACATATACTCCTACCATTGATGAGAATTTCCAGAATGAAAACTAAGTGCAAGTGGTATGTGAATAGTCACAAGCAATCTTTTTCAAAGTTCACCATATTTTCTGGTTAGGCCACCAAGAAACACCCACAAACCAACTCCTGATTCTAAATTGATGACCACAGAAATTCAACCACACTGGCATAATATACTCTTTTAGAAAACTCATTTGCAAAGTTGATCCAAGTTTGGGAATCCGAGCATGAAGACAAGAATTCACACAACTCAGTGCAGAAAGTAAATTTGTTGTGTTGTGTTGCGTAAAAGGGAGGGAGTAGAACAGCGCCATATCTAATATTACCACTCTTAGTCACACCTTAGGCAGCCAATGACCAACTCAGACACTCTTGCGACAGAACGCAAGGGTATTTGCGTTCTCTGAAGCATTAGTTGTGTATTGGAAGGGGTTACTTCCAGAACAAAAACTATGCTTTAAGGCTCTCCTGATTTCTACGTGCGCTGTACGAGGTGGCACACGTGTAAAATAAAAACAGTTCTTCTTGTTAAGCCTGCCTTGAAGAGCTGTAGGATTTAGGTGTAAATCCCTGTCTACAATTTTTTGTTCATGAGGATTTGTGTCACAACCCGTAGTTGGTTGCATAGGAATGCCCATCCACAACTAATGGAATACCCTGTTGATACAAGTAACTCAATGCACAACTTTACGTTACTTTGAGTTACTATCCAGCGCAAATATCAATTCGCATTGGGTAGTAAATTCCACTTGAACACGTTGCATCAGGTTTAGGTTACAAAAGTAACTCAAACCTGAAGCAAAGAGTTTAGAATTCTGAACCCTAATTAGGATTAAGGTAACAAAAGTACCTGATTTGAGCTCTAAATATCCCTCTGTGTTCCGTTCCCATCTGACAAATGTAGGTCTGTTTAGAAGCAGAGTACTTTCCTCAGTATTTAGTGCTACATAAAAAATGCTTAAACTAGTTTCCTTTGAGCCTTTGAAGAACAAAAGGCTTTCAAACAAATGAGTTAACAAACAGAGTAGCGAGTGAGTAGAACATAAACGAAGGTTACATGGAGTAAAAGCAATTGACTTCGTTAGAAGACAGATTTACACATAGATTGGTTTGTGACATACACAACAAACGGATGCCAAAAGAAACAATTATTCACAGGCTTTAAACAATAAGATCATGAGTGTAATTGTGCAGATCTGTGTGGCATGAAAGAAAGGTGAAGCCTCCTTTAAAGACTGTAGTGCTAATGTCAGAGGACATCATATTGCAACTACTGGTTACAATTACGTGCCTGATACAGTAATCAAATAGTTTTCCCCTTATCAAACATATAGCTGGTGAAATGTGTATAAAGTCATTGTTGCATAAGATTACTGACTTAGAGGTGGCCATCAGGCATCAGATGTCTTCGAAGAACATTCCTATTCAGTGCTGAAGATAACGAAATAAGTAACTTATGATTGGGACGGGATGCAAAATCGGGATCCCTGTGAATTACATCACATGCAACGACCTACCAATGTCCTAACCTGTTCAGTGTAATACCTTTAGAAGTCTGAAGCAATAGATGATCTAATAATGTGGTAGCTAATATTATCATCTGGACATTTCATTGATTCGTATGATTAGAATATACTGCAGGAACGCCAGAGATAAAAAAATGTTTTCTCATGTATATTGAGTTATGTTCGTGGTTTTTCTTTGTGTTGTTAGCCTTGTACTATTTTTTTCAATGTTCTTCTTTTTTGACCATCTTGTTTTAGCACACATTTCTTACTGCTTCTTGGTGTGTTTATTATAACATTATTTAACTGTTAGATGAAAATTGTTTACATTGTCAGTATATGAAGTCTTATAGAATCTATTGATGGTTAATTGATCAAGCTCTGAGGAAGCAACTGATTCCAATGCCATAAGTTGCAAAACAGGTGCGGACATTTGTTGGTTTTTGTGACTCACGAACAATTAATGAAGACATCTAAATACCTAGATTATCCTCCAACAAATTTGAATAAAAGAATTAACTTCAACTATATGATTTTCTAATATTAGATGTCAATCTTAACTACTAGGATGTGTTATACTCACATTGGTTCTCAGATTAATAGATTGTGACGTCAATGAATAGTCCAATGACAAACTCGTACCAGCTTTCTCTTCTCAAGAAATTTAAAGTGTTTGTTCCAGAAAGCAACTTCAAAACTGCTGCTCAAATCTTTGTATCCTTGCATCTGGATGGTTGTAAAAAATGGTCTCCCAGCCTCTACACTGGCAGCCCTTTAGGACAACCTACACAGTGCAGTGTGTCACATCCTGGGCTTGAAAGAATGTAATCACCTTACCCCTATACTGATGGATCTTCATTGGCTACCCTTGCCAGCCTGCACCATCTTCCAAACCAGCTGCATCATTTACAGAACCATTATGTAAATAATTTTAAAGGTATGCTAAATTTAAGTAATTTACTTTCACATAAGGTAAATGCATGGAATTTTGACATAATTCCACAAAATTGTGTGTAATTAATGTGAAATGCAAATCTGCTATTTTTAGCGTGAAATGCATCCTTGCATCAATTTTCTACATGTGGATGCATTTTGCGCTAAAAATGAAGTGAAAAAAACAAACATTCCATGTACAACAGCCACCCAGTTTCTGTTGTGCTGTGTGTTCACTGTAAATTTTTACAGTGAATCGAACATAGTTACATGAAGTGCGATAATAGCATAAATTCAAGAATTTCGCATAACAAGTGTAACATAAAATTCCCAAAATTAATCAAATTACGCTGGCATGAGTTAAATTTCACCCAACTTAATTACGACTAGCACCCCATCTAACTATTTTGGTTCTCAGCACACACAGTCAGGACACTATCATACTGCAAAAGTATAAAAAAGAAACAAGCATTTACTATGCACTAGGTTCTGGCATTTGTCGGAGTTACAGCTGTTGTAAACTCCCAACCGGATTTTTCCTGCATCAAAAGAAAAAAACAGCGCGATCGCGCTGTACAGTTCACACAAAGTGCAATTATGAACTTAACGGCAAAAGTGCGGCAAAAGTGCAATTAACGAAGCGCTCAACTTCTGCCCAGTGAGACCGCGCTCCAAAAATAGAGTAAAAGTAGTCCACAACCACAGCGAGCCTCGCATGTTTTCCGTACTTGGTCGCTGCGCTCGAGGAGGGCTAACCACGGAAAAGGCATGACGTACGCGTGCCTTCGACTAATCAAAAGAAGTGGATTGTAACAGGCAAGCCAAATTGCCAATGAAAGATACTGATGTGACGTTGATGGGGTTCTGAGCCATTTTCTGATACCTAAAGTGTCTCGCTAGCGATACGCGCATGCGATGCAGGCTCAACCATAAAAAGAAGGCAGCAGGCCTTTTCCACATACACACCCAGGAACTGTAAAAACATTCCCATACCCATCAGGACCTTCTTAACCCTGATCCAATTAGGGAAATAGTTGAAGATGCAACCTTCTAAAGAACACTACATCAAAATGCATTCACATCCTCTTTCCAGCTATTTCTACAATCGCTCATTAACTTTTTGCTTGTCTTTGACACTGTACAGTGCTCTGCTGCCTTTTGGCTGGGTTTGTGCTATGGAAATATCACTTACGTACATATATATATATATATATGACATGCAGTGCTGGAATGTTGTGGGACCACACAGGATTCCGGTTCCAGCAGGTATTATTGCTTGGAACAGGGTTCTTGGATGCTGCCAACAGCTTCCCCCGCCTCTGTCCCAATAGAGAGACGCAGGCTGTTCTCTGCAAACACAGCAGCTTCTCATAGGCAGTGTGTGGAACTTGCCGAGGAGCTGCCTGCAGGGGGTTGATGAGGTTTTTTTCCTCCCCATCATGGTGATGTGCTGCATTGTTAACTAAAGTTGCTAATATTGACAGATAATTACTTTTTTTTCAATCTGGACTGGCTGGGCTCTTCACATTTGCACAGTTCACAGGCAATGAATTCCTTTTCAGCAGGTTGTCTTTGGGCTTGGCCCAGGTACAGGAGTTCACATCTTAACTTCAGATGGAGCAGCGGGTTAGAGGCACAATGAGGCAGTTTATCACTATCAGTTAATCTTCTGAGAGACAAACTTATGTTTTAGTGTAGTGTTTTTTGTTTTACTTAAAATTGCATCTGTATTCACGTTTATTTATGTCCGGTATGAATATTTTTGTAAAGTAAAGTGATGGGGTTTGTAAACTGTGGTCTATATGAGATAAATAAAGTAACTGTGCCAGTGCAACTTTAATATTGCCTTTTTAGTTGTTAATTTATTTTGGAGCAGAGTTTATTATAATAATGCATCTGCACATGAAGATATTTGAGGTTATGTTGCCTCCCACTGAATGCATACCTTCTGACTCTTCCTTGCTTGACTTCACCCCCCTTAACCTCACCTCTGTAGTGTCCCTATTTTAGGGTTCCCTCAGTTATTATTCTCCATTTCCAGCACTGATGATGTGGATAAGGCCTTCCAAGATCTGTAAAGAACTCCTATGTGATTTAAATATATCTCAGCATGTTAAAGTGGTGGCTGCAAACACACGGGTCTAACCAGCAAGTCAAATATTTGTCTCCTTACAGAAAAGGATCAGTCTTATATCTGTATAAACTCGCCAAATTGTGTTGTAGGTATTTTGGGTACTTTGACACTCATTTTTAAAGCAGCCCAAAGAGTCTTCAGTTCGTGGCTTGAACTAATACGTACATAGGTCAGAATTAATAAAGATTTAATGATAATGACTGTGATGTGCAGAGTGTCTAGCAGTTCATATACCATCTCTCTCTGCATGTTACTTGCCTATATTGGCATGAAGGTGTCAAAAATGAACACTTGTTTTGCCTAATTGGCTTTTCAACCATATTACCTCATACTGGGCCTAATTAAGAAATCTGCCTGAATGAATGAGTTGGACTTACACAAGCACAAGCCGTTTTTCGAGAGCAAAATCATTTTCGGACTTCCCCTCAGTTGGTTTGGTGCTCATGAAAACATTTACACATACAAAAATGTGTGTGTGAGAAACTTTGCTCACAGGTGTAGCAAGTAGACGTTTCATAGCTGGAATACATTGTGAGTTTCTTCCCAAATGGATGTATTGAGCATATTCATAAATTCCTCGCTGATCGCTTCCTACCCCAATAAAGGACTGAAATGTACTCCTGGCAAGGACCCAGCTAACTCCCCTTTGAGTGGGAATGGGAAGGAGACACACCAAATATCGCCTCAGGTGAAAGAAAAGGGTTTCCTCTTATAGAAGAAAAGTTAGCAATTGCAAGCCGACAGCAGATTTTTACATGAGCAAATGTACTCATGCTCGTGTAAAAATGTAACTCACAGACATTCTCCTGCGTCTATCCCAGGTTTCTAGCCATACCTTTGCAATCTTTCCTGCAAGTCACACATTTTCACCCATATAAGACTGCAAATCTCCATTTGCAGGCTTCTACCTTTCTTTGACAATCAAGCCCATTACCTTTATTCACTTCGAACCTTGCATTTGGATTGGAGGCATGTGTTTAACTCTGTCTGCCACACCGCCTCTCCAGGTGTAGATTATTTCACCTGGACTCAATTGAACATGATTAGATTTGATACTGGACTTTGGTTGTCTAGGATAGAGTGGCCAGCTCTTTATCACCTTGGTAAATACCAGAATCTGTCATGCATATTGCCAAGTAATCACCGCCTGCCTCAGCTCCCAAGAAAATGTAGTGAGTGCAATAAAAAAGATCCTGCAAATGACACAACGAGGTGGTGAAGTCACTGGGGTGGGCAAATGACAGAGCTGAATGTAGTCCAGTGGTATTAGTAACTGTGGGGGAGGAGGGAATACCAGGTTGATTTATGGCCATCTTGTAATGGCATTTATGTGTCTGATCCTGCCTGGAATCACTGTTGTGCCTTGCCATGTTTGTGTAGACGCCACAGAATGGTTGAATAATGAGTAATTCCAATGGCTTTCACCACTATTCTTGCACTATATTGAAAATATTTTGCATCCTCTAAGCATCATTGGAGGGGTCCTTCATGGCTGTGCATTTGACTGAATTAGTGCATGTAGTGACTAGGTCTTTGTTAAGATTTACGTATTGCTAGAGTGTACATGCTGCCATCGAGATGGACTCTTGGCTCCTAACAAAGAGTGTATTGCATTCTAGTGCTGCACATACATATGGTTGTCTTTGACAGTATTTAGAAAATGAGACCTGATTCCCTGAGTCCCTATAGAACTTCTTTAATGGAATTTCACCCAATGTAATTGTGACAAGAGTATATAAGAAAGAACAGCATATGGCTTTTGCAAAGTAAAATAGTCCTGAAAAGAAGATGCAATGGACATGTCACAACAGAGACGTTTGACAGCACACACTTTGACATATGTTCACATGCGCACACACACAAACGAACACTCTTTTGAACTTCAGTAACTTGTCGGGAAAGACACTGCAGACTACATGAAGAGAGAAGAGACAGCTGGACAAGGCTGCATTTGCAAGACCGTCATAATGAGAAATTAGAAGAGCAGCCTACTCACACTTAGAGCCTGACTGCAACCTTATCTGAGGGGATTGCTCTGTCACAAACGTGACTGATATCCCCTCCGCCCTATTACAGGTTCCATAGGATATAATAGACCTTGTATTATGGCGGGCGGGATATCTGTCACATTTGTGACGGATTAATCCCCTCGGCCAAGGTCGTAATCAGGCCCATAGTCTCCACATTTGGATTTCATTCTCACTTATCTTACTTGAAGCGCATCCATTTATGGGTCTTTAAACATCCATGGGGAAAGATAACACAGTCAAGGGTAGGAACTTGAGGAAGAAGAAAAGGAGCATGGGGGACGCCACCTGTACCTTTTGGCAGTACCCTTTATTCGATGAGCCAAACAGTTGATGGGAAGTCACAAAACAGGTCACTTTAAGTATATGAAATGTCCTGATTGAGTTTATGTGCAGTGTACCTCAAAGGGGACATTTTCTTAAAGCACTAGAAAAATTGCCCTCCATACTATGACCCTCATAGCGACTTGAAATGTACTGGGTTAACAATAAAATTGCATGCCATTTCACTGTTTGCATGCGGCAATCCACCCCAGCACTTTCAAAGCTTTAAACTCTATGGAATTGGGAATTACTGTGTGGAGCTGATTTTTCGAATTATAAAACCACATGGAAATCCCAATTCCATTGAGTTTCACGCGTACAGTTGCCACCTGCTCTAAGCATGCGGTAAATGTGTGTGGAGTCTCTGGGTGGAACGGAATGCCGGGAGGTTGTGGAGGCGGTAAGAAAGGGAAGAAGGAGTGAAGGAAGTGAAAAATGGAGCAAGAGAATAGACTGCTGCCAGAATGCATACAATGTTACTGTGTGGAATTCCCACCCAGTACAAATCATATTGTCCCGCTCAGAATCAGAGAGAGCAGAGCTCCAAATGGTAATCCTTCTGCACTTGATTAAAAACAAGGGCCAATGTGGTATACAGCAGAACTGTTCCTTCAGTTCAAAGTATAGGTATGGATACATGTTAAACTAACATTTCTATCCAAATAAGCATGTGAAAATGACTCCTAGTTTTCACAGTATATATTTGTTAACATTAACGTCTCCATTTGTCCATATTATTGTTTGCTCATTTTATTGTTAGCTATCTATATTGAGTTTGGGTTCCATAAAGAAAGAGTGTCCTTCTGTGAAAATATAGCATTACGGTGGAAACACATATGCTTATCTGCATTTATTCAAGGAAATGTCATTCTTTTTCAACACCCATCCTCTCTGCACAGATAATGAATCAGTTGACATGATTCACAGCATGGAGAATCACTCAAAAGGAGATTACATTTCTGCACTTTCTGTTTTATTATTATTATTTCTTTTTTTTAAAGCCACTGGCAGGGAAAACACTGAGGGGCATATTTATATTCTGTTTGCGCCGGAATTGCGTCGGTTTTTTTTACGCAAATCCGACGCAAAGCTAACTCCATATTTATACTTTGGCGTTAGACCCATCTAGCGCCAAAGATCTTGGAGTTTGCGTCATTTTTTAGCGTGGACACCTACCTTGCGTTAATGATATGCAAGGTAGGCGTTCCCGTCTAAAAAATGACTCCAAGGCATGTGCGCCTTATTTAAACTCCCGTGCAAAAATGGCGCACGGGAGTGGGCGGGTCAAAAAAAATGACGTCCAGCCGCTTTTGCGTCATTTTTTAACACCTGGTCAGGGCAGGCGTTAAGGGACCTGTGGGCTCGGAAGGAGCCCAAAGGTGCCCTCCCATGCTCCCTGCCACCCTTGCCCACCCCAGGAGGACGCCCAAGGATGGAGGGACCCATCCCAGGGAACTTAAGGTAAGTTCAGGTAAGTATTTATTTATTTTTTTTTGTGGCAGAGGGCGGCCTGATTTGTGCCCCCCTACATGCCACTATGCCCAATGACCATGCCCAGGGGACATAAGTCCCCTGGGCATGGCCATTGGGCAAGGGGGCATGACTCCTGTCTGTGCTAAGACAGGAGTCATTTCAATGGGGGTTGGGAGTAAAAAAAAATGGCGCAAATCGGGTTGAGGCCAATATTTTGCCTCAGCCCTGACTTGCCCCATTTTTTGACGCCCAAGCTCCATTTTCCCCTACGCCGGCGCTGCCTGGTGTGGGTCATTTTTTTTTACGCACACCAGTCAGCTGCGCCGGCTAACGTCATTCCATAAATAAGGCGCCCGCATGGCGCTTTGGAATGACGTTAGCCGGCGTTAACATTTTTGACGCACAACTGCATTGGCGCAGTTGTGCGTCAAAAAGTATAATATGGCCCTGTTTTCTGTCTGTACTGATGTGTAAAAATCAGTCAAATGAAAACTGTCAGCCTTGCTAGGGCCACGGGAATAATGCAGCATTGGAGGACCAATTCATGCTGCAGGGTTAAATCCATTATGCAGCA
Organism: Pleurodeles waltl; assembly: GCF_031143425.1. Lineage (NCBI taxonomy): Eukaryota > Metazoa > Chordata > Amphibia > Caudata > Salamandridae > Pleurodeles > Pleurodeles waltl. The sequence goes on from NC_090449.1 coordinate 606,017,296, forward strand.
AGTAAGGGCAAACTATGCCGCAATAACACAGCACTTCTTTCATTTAAGAAACAGCTCTCTGGGACAATTTAATGCATTCCATAATCACTGTGCATGTGTCTTAAAAACGGGACATATTTGTGATTCTTATGTTTGAGCGCCTTTTTCAAACTCCAGTTTTGTGGCATAGATTACAGGATTTTGCGCCACAATAATGTAAATATTGCCGGAAACGATTCCACTTTTTGCAGCATTAGTGCAGCTTTTTATTTTAGTTGCAATTATTCCTTTTCAAATGCTCCTCTATCTCGCTTCTCCGGGTGGCACGAATGAGGTTGTGGTGGTCAGGGATGAATCACCATAACGTGAAACGTTATAGCAAAGATGCAAACACAGCACAAAACACACATGAAACACACCTTTCTGGACCTTTTCCATCTGCCTCTGTATACACCAACTAGCCCTTCGTGCCGGATAACTGTGGTGCAGAATAAGCAAGTGTAAAGCTGAGGACGGTGTGGAGTCAAGCGCAGGGAAATAATAAGGCTACTTCACTTATTCGTGCCCCTTAATTGTTGTTACATTGCATTGTAGTTTTGTTTAGTGTTCCTTACCACTGCTGATCTGCTAAATAGCGTTTGCTGATGGGTGGTCGTGCTATGGACTGAAGGTAGTGTGTCTGTGGATAGTGTTTTGGTGCTGTGTGTGATGCCCAGAGTTCTGTTTTTATTGTGTTTCTGTTGATAATCCTTGGGGTGCATCTCATGCTTCCCTCCCTGTAGGAGCTCCCTTCACCCCTGACCCTACTCTCTGCACCCTCACAATGCTCCCTACAGGTACTTTGCTGCATCCTCAAAATGTTCCCTGCCGGAGTTCACAGCACCACTCACTATCCACTCTTCAACCCTGCACTCTCCTCTCTGCACACATTCAATGCACCCTCACAACACTTTGCATGAGCCATCCGCAACCCTCACTACAGGAGCTCCTTGCAACCCTCACTCACCTCCCAGAAGGAGCACTCTGTACCTCTCCCTTTCCATCCTGCTGGTGCTCCCTGCACTCTTCACATCCCTCACTGCAGGGACTCCATGAATCCCCACTCTCCCTACAGCAGGAGCTCCCTGTAATCCTCACTGTGCTCACTACAGGAGCTCCTTCCACCCCTCAGCCACCTCCCAGAAGGATCACTGTAGGAAAGTACCATCTTGCCTGGCATGTTACCCCCATTTTTCACTGTATATATGTTGTTTTAGTTGTATGTGTCACTGGGACCCTGTTCTCCAGGGCCCCAGTGCTCATAAGTGTGCCTGAATGTGTTACCTGTGTAGTGACTAACTGTCTCACTGAGGCTCTGCTAATCAGAACCTCAGTGGTTATGCTCTCTCATTTCTTTCAAATTGTCACTGACAGGCTAGTGACCAATTTTACCAATTTACATTGGCTTACTGGAACACCCTTATAATTCCCTAGTATATTGTACTGAGGTACCCAGGGTATTGGGGTTCCAGGAGATCCCTATGGGCTGCAGCATTTCTTTTGCCACCCATAGGGAGCTCTTACAAATCTTACACAGGCCTGCCACTGCAGCCTGAGTGAAATAACGTCCACGTTATTTCACAGCCATTTTACACTGCACTTAAGTAACTTATAAGTCACCTATATGTCTAACCTTTACCTAGTAAAGGTTGGGTGCTAAGTTACTTAGTGTGAGGGCACCCTGGCACTAGCCAAGGTGCCCCCACATTGTTCAGGGCCAATTCCCCGGACTTTGTGAGTGCGGGGACACCATTACACGCGTGCACTACATATAGGTCACTACCTATATGTAGCTTCACAATGGTAACTCCGAATATGGCCATGTAATATGTCTATGATCATGGAATTGCCCCCTCTATACCATCCTGGCATAGTTGGCACAATCCCATGATCCCAGTGGTCTGTAGCACAGACCCTGGTACTGCCAAACTGCCTTTCCTGGGGTTTCACTGCAGCTGCTGCTGCTGCCAACCCCTCAGAAAGGCATCTGCCCTCCTGGGGTCCAGCCAGACCTGGCCCAGGATGGCAAAACAAAGGACTTCCTCTGAGAGAGGGTGTTACACCCTCTCCCTTTGGAAAATGGTGTGAAGGCAGGGGAGGAGTAGCCTCCCCCAGCCTCTGGAAATGCTTTCTTGGGCACAGATGTGCCCAATTCTGCATAAGCCAGTCTACACCGGTTCAGGGGACCCCTTAGCCCTGTTCTGGTGCGAAACTGGACAAAGGAAAGGGGAGTGACCACTCCCCTGACCTGCACCTCCCCTGGGAGGTGTCCAGAGCTCCTCCCGTGTGCTCCAGACCTCTGCCATCTTGGAAACAGAGGTGCTGCTGGCACACTGGACTGCTCTGAGTGGCCAGTGCCACCAGGTGACATCAGAGACTCCTTGTGATAGGCTCCTTCAGGTGTTGCTAGCCTATCCTCTCTCCTAGGTAGCCAAACCCTCTTTTCTGGCTATTTAGGGTCTCTGTCTCTTGGGATTCCTTAGATAACGAATGCAAGAGCTCATCCGAGTTCCTCTGCATCTCTCTCTTCACCTTCTGCCAAGGAATCGACTGCTGACCGCGCTGGAAGCCTGCAAAACTGCAACATAGTAGCAAAGACGACTACTGCAACTCTGTAACGCTGATCCTGCCGACTTCTCGACTGTTTTCCTGGTGGTGCATGCTGTGGGGGTAGTCTGCCTCCTCTCTGCACTAGAAGCTCCGAAGAAATCTCCCGTGGGTCGACGGAATCGTCCCCCTGCAACCGCAGGCACCAAAAAGCTGCATTACCGGTCCCTTGGGTCTCCTCTCAGCACGACGAGCGAGGTCCCTCGAATCCAGCGACTCTGTCCAAGTGACTCCCACAGTCCAGTGACTCTTCAGTCCAAGTTTGGTGGAGGTAAGTCCTTGCCTCACCTCGCTAGACTGCATTGCTGGGAACCGTGACTTTTGCAGCTACTCCGGCCCCTGTGCACTTCCGGCAGAAATCCTTTGTGCACAGCCAAGCCTGGGTCCACGGCACTCTAACCTGCATTGCACGACTTTCTAAGTTGGTCTCCGGCGACGTGGGACTCCTTTGTGCGACTTCGGGTGAGCACCATTTCACACATCCTTGTAGTGCCTGTTTCTGGCACTTCTCCGGGTGCTACCTGCTGCTAAGAGGGGTCCTTGTCTTGCATGACGTCTCCTCTACCTCCTGGTCCAATTTGCGACCTCCTGGTCCCTCCTGGGCCACAGCAGCGTCCAAAAACGTTAACCGCATGATTTGCAGCTAGCAAGGCTTGTTGGCGTTCTTTCGGCGAAAAAACACTTTTGCACAACTCTACAAGGCGAGAGGGATCCATCCTCCAAAGGGGAAGTCTCTAGCCCTTTGCGTTCCTGCAGAAACTACAGCTTCTCCTGTCCAGTAGAAGCTTCTTTGCACCCGCAGCTGGCATTTCCTGGGCATCTGCCCATCTCCGACTTGCTTGTGACTTTTGGACTTGGTCCCCTTGTTCCACAGGTACCCCAGATTGGAAATCCAGCGTTGTTGCATTGTTGGTGTGTGTCTTTCCTGCCTTATTCCCCTATCACGACTTCTTTGTCCTTTGGGGAACTTTAGTGCACTTTGCACTCACTTTTCAGGGTCTTGGGGTGGGCTATTTTTCTAACCCTCACTATTTTCTAATAGTCCCAGCGACCCTCTACAAGGTCACATAGGTTTGGGGTCCATTCGTGGTTCGCATTCCACTTTTGGAGTATATGGTTTGTGTTGCCCCTATCCCTATGTGTCCCCATTGCATCCTATTGTAACTATACATTGTTTGCACTGTTTTCTAAGACTATACTGCATATTTTTGCTATTGTGTATATATATCTTGTGTATATTTCCTATCCTCTCACTGAGGGTACACTCTGAGATACTTTGGCATATTGTCATAAAAATAAAGTACCTTTATTTTTAGTATAACTGTGTATTGTGTTTTCTTATGATATTGTGCATATGACACTAAGTGATACTGTAGTAGCTTCACACGTCTCCTAGTTCAGCCTAAGCTGCTCTGCTAAGCTACCATTATCTATCAGCCTAAGCTGCTAGACACCCTATACACTAATAAGGGATAACTGGGCCTGGTGCAAGGTGCAAGTACCCCTAGGTACTCACTACAAGCCAGTCCAGCCTCCTACCTTGGTTGTGCAGCGGTGGGATAAGTGCTTTGAGACTACTTACCACTCTTGTCATTGTACTTTTCATAAGAGAAAAATATACAAAACAAGTTCAGTGTATATACACATAACCAAAAAGTTTTGCATTTCCTCTTTTTACTCTTTTCTAAGTGCTGAAAAGTACTTCTAACTTTCTAAAAAGTTCTAAAAAGTTTTAAAAGTTTTTTTTCCAGTCTTTCTAAAAGCTCTGACAAACTTTTTTCTCTTTTTCTATCACTTTAACTCTCTCTAAAAATGTCTGGCACAGGCCAAAATGTTGATCTGTCCAAACTTGCATATGATCACCTTAGCTGGAAAGGAGCAAGGAGTCTCTGTATAGAGAGAGGTTTGAGTGTAGGGAAGAATCCTTCCTTGGAATTATTGCTTAACATGCTGAGAGAACAAGATAAGGCTAAAAGTGCCCCATCTGTAGAAAAAGCAGCTAATGGTTCCCAATCTGATCCAGGGACTCCCCCAGGAAAAGATTCAGGAAAGAAACTTCCTAGCCTGCCCATTACTAGACAGTCTTGCATAGTTGGTAATGATGAAGAGCCACACCATACAAATAGTGTTGTCTCACATCATAGCAAAAGCATTTATTCTCACCACAGTGGTACTGATGTTTCTGTTAGCCAAGCTGTTAGGGTGCCCTCTGTAAGGGACAGGTCTCCTTCTGTCCATTCTCACCATACTTCTGTTTCAAGGCATGTCCCTCCCACACACCCTGATGACAAATTGTTAGAAAGGGAGCTCAATAGATTGAGAGTGGAACAAACCAGACTGAAGCTCAAGAAGCAACAGCTGGATTTGGATAGACAGACTTTAGAAGTAGAGAAGGAGAGACAGAAACTGGGTTTAGAAACCCATGGTGGCAGCAGCAGTATTCCCCATAGTCATCCTGCAAAAGAGCATGATTCCAGGAATCTGCATAAGATAGTTCCCCCTTATAAGGAGGGGGTTGACATTAACAAGTGGTTTGCTGCACTTGAGAGGGCCTGTGCTGTACAGGATGTCCCTCAAAGGCAGTGGGCTGCTATCCTATGGCTATCATTTAGTGGAAAAGGTAGGGATAGGCTCCTTACTGTAAAAGAAAATGAAGCTAATGATTACAAAGTTCTTAAGAATGCACTCCTGGATGGTTATGGCTTGACCACTGAACAATACAGGATAAAGTTCAGAGAGACCAAAAAGGAGTCTTCACAAGACTGGGTTGATTTCATTGACCATTCAGTGAAGGCCTTGGAGGGGTGGTTACATGGCAGTAAAGTTACTGATTATGACAGCCTGTATAACTTGATCCTGAGAGAGCATATTCTTAATAATTGTGTGTCTGATTTGTTGCACCAGTACTTGGTGGACTCTGATCTGACCTCTCCCCAAGAATTGGGAAAGAAGGCAGACAAATGGGTCAGAACAAGGGTGAACAGAAAAGTTCATACAGGGGGTGACAAAGATGGCAACAAGAAGAAGGATGGTAAGTCTTCTGACAAGGGTGGGGACAAATCTAAAAATGAGTCTTCATCAGGACCACAAAAACACTCTGGTGGGGGTGGTGGGCCCAAATCCTCTTCTAATCAAAACAAGGAAAAGAAACCATGGTGCTATTTATGTAAAATAAAAGGCCATTGGACAACAGATCCCAGTTGTCCAAAGAAAAGCTCCAAGCCTCCTACCACTACAACCCCTACTGCTACACCTAGTGTCCCTACTAATAGCAGTGGTGGTGGGAGCAAACCTACTAATAGCCAATCCAAGGGAGTAGCTGGGCTCACTATTGGTAACTTAGTTGGGGTTGGTCTTGTTAGGGAGACCACAGAGGCTATATTAGTCTCTGAGGGGGCTATTGATTTAGCCACCTTAGTTGCTTGTCCCCTTAATATGGATAAGTACAAGCAGCTACCCCTAATAAATGGTGTTGAGGTTCAGGCCTACAGGGACACTGGAGCCAGTGTAACTATGGTCATAGAGAAACTGGTCCACCCTGAACAACACCTACTTGGTCACCAGTACCAAGTAACCGATGCTCACAACAACACACTTAGGCACCCCATGGCTGTTGTAAATCTCAACTGGGGGGGGGGTTACTGGTCCAAAGAAAGTTGTGGTAGCTTCAGATTTACCTGTAGACTGTCTATTAGGGAATGATTTGGAGACATCAGCTTGGTCAGATGTGGAGTTGGAGGCCCATGCAGCAATGCTGGGCATCCCAGGACATATTTTTGCTTTGACAAGCGCTCAGGCCAAAAAGCAAAAAGGACAGGGAAGCTTGGATCCTGGAACAATGGACCAAGTGCTCCCTAAAGCTAGGGCTAGTAGAAGCAAACCACTTCCTACTATCCCTCCCTCTACAGTGGATTCTACTTCTGAGGAAGAAGAATTCCCTCCCTGTGCAGAACCTACACCAGAGGAGCTTCAAGCAGACACTGCTGAGCTTTTGGGTGAAGGGGGGCCTGCCAGGGAGGAGCTGAGTGTGGCACAGCAAACCTGTCCCACATTAGAGGGTCTAAGACAGCAAGCTGTCAAACAGGCTAATGGGGATGTCAGTGACTCTCACAGAGTTTACTGGGAGGACAACCTCTTGTACACTGAGGCAAGGGATCCTAAACCTGGAACTGCCAGGAGATTAGTGATCCTTCAGGAGTACAGAAAGTTCCTCCTAACTCTTGCACACGACATCCCCCTAGCTGGGCACCTGGGACAAATGAAAACTTGGGACAGACTGGTTCCCTTGTTTCATTGGCCTAGGATGTCTGAGGACACAAAAGATTTTTGTAAGTCCTGTGAAACCTGTCAAGCCAGTGGCAAGACAGGTGGCACTCCAAAGGCACCCCTTATCCCACTGCCTGTGGTTGGGGTACCCTTTGAAAGGGTAGGGGTTGACATAGTTGGCCCCCTGGACCCTCCTACTGCTTCAGGCAATAGGTTTATCTTGGTGGTAGTGGACCATGCCACAAGATATCCTGAAGCAATTCCTTTAAGGACCACTACAGCACCTGCAGTGGCAAAGGCCCTCCTGGGAATATTTTCCAGGGTGGGCTTCCCAAAGGAAGTAGTATCAGACAGGGGAAGCAATTTCATGTCTGCATACTTAAAGGCCATGTGGAAGGAGTGTGGTGTAACTTACAAGTTCACTACACCCTATCATCCACAAACAAATGGACTGGTGGAGAGATTTAATAAAACTCTCAAAGGCATGATTATGGGTCTCCCTGAAAAACTCCGCAGGAGATGGGATATTCTGTTACCATGCCTCCTTTTTGCCTACAGGGAGGTACCCCAGAAAGGAGTGGGCTTCAGCCCCTTTGAACTTCTTTTTGGACACCCTGTTAGGGGTCCACTCACACTTGTAAAGGAGGGTTGGGAACAACCTTTAAAAGCTCCTAAGCAAGATATTGTGGATTATGTACTTGGCCTCAGATCAAGGATGGCTGAGTATATGAAAAAGGCCAGTAAAAACCTTCAGGCCAGCCAAGAGCTCCAGAAGCAATGGCATGATCAGAAGTCTGTTTTGGTTCAGTACAAACCAGGGCAGAAAGTGTGGGTCTTGGAGCCTGTGGCCCCAAGAGCACTCCAAGATAAATGAAGTGGACCCCACACAATTGTTGAAAAGAAGGGTGAAGTCACCTACTTAGTTGACTTAGGCACTGCAAGAAGTCCCCTTAGGGTACTCCATGTAAACCGCCTAAAACCCTACTATGACAGGGCTGATCTCACCCTGCTCATGGCAACTGATGAGGGACAGGAAGAAGACAGTGATCCTCTACCTGATCTCTTCTCTTCCACAGAACAAGATGCTCTTGTGGAAGGTGTAGTTTTGGCTGATTATCTTACTGCTGAGCAGAAAGACCATTGCATAAACCTCCTAGATCAATTCTCTGAACTCTTCTCTACTGTGCCAGATACCACTTCTTGGTGTGAGCACACTATAGATACTGGAGACAGTTTACCTGTCAAAAGTAAGATCTATAGGCAGCCTGACCATGTCAGGGACTGCATAAAGCAAGAGGTGCAGAAAATGTTAGAAGTAGGAGTGGTTGAGCACTCTGAAAGTCCATGGGTTTCTCCTGTGGTACTTGTACCAAAACCCCATTCCAAAGATGGAAAGAAGGAAATGCGGTTTTGTGTAGACTATAGAGGTCTCAACCTGGTAACCAAAACTGATGCTCACCCTATACCCAGGGCAGATGAGCTCATAGATACACTAGCATCTGCCAAGTATCTAAGCACTTTTGATTTGACTGCAGGGTATTGGCAGATCAAATTGTCAGAAGATGCTAAACCTAAAACTGCATTTTCAACCATTGGAGGCCATTACCAATTTACAGTAATGCCTTTTGGTTTGAAAAATGCACCTGCCACTTTTCAAAGGTTGGTGAACACAGTCCTGCAAGGGCTGGAAGCTTTCAGTGCAGCATATTTGGACGATATAGCTGTCTTTAGCTCCAGCTGGGATGATCACCTGGTCCACCTATGGAAAGTTTTAGAGGCCCTGCAAAAGGCAGGCCTCACTATCAAGGCTTCAAAGTGCCAGATAGGGCAGGGGAAGGTGGTTTATCTGGGACACCTTGTTGGTGGGGAACAGATTGCACCACTTCAGGGGAAAATCCAAACAATTATTGATTGGATTCCCCCTACCACTCAGACTCAGGTGAGAGCCTTCCTAGGCCTCACTGGGTATTACAGGATGTTCATTAAGAACTATGGCTCCATTGCAGCCCCTCTCAATGACCTCACATCCAAGAAAATGCCTAAAAAGGTATTATGGACAGCAAACTGTCAGAAAGCTTTTGAGGAGCTGAAGCAGGTCATGTGCTCTGCACCTGTCCTGAAAAGCCCTTGTTACTCTAAAAAATTCTATGTCCAAACTAATGCATCTGAATTAGGAGTAGGGGCAGTCCTATCACAACTTAATTCTGAGGGCCAGGATCAACCTGTTGCTTTTATTAGTAGGAGGTTGACCCCTAGAGAAAAGTGTTGGTCTGCCATAGAGAGGGAGGCCTTTGCTGTGGTCTGGGCTCTGAAGAAGTTGAGGCCATACCTGTTTGGCACTCACTTCATTGTTCAGACAGACCACAAACCTCTACTTTGGCTAAAACAAATGAAAGGTGAAAATCCTAAATTGTTGAGGTGGTCCATATCCCTACAGGGAATGGACTATACAGTGGAACATAGACCTGGGAGTAGCCACTCCAATGCAGATGGACTCTCCAGATATTTCCACTTAGACAATGAAGACTCATCAGGTCATGGCTAGTCTTATTGTCCTTCGTTTGGGGGGGGGGGGTTGTGTAGGAAAGTACCATCTTGCCTGGCATGTTACCCCCATTTTTCACTGTATATATGTTGTTTTAGTTGTATGTGTCACTGGGACCCTGTTCTCCAGGGCCCCAGTGCTCATAAGTGTGTTACCTGTGTAGTGACTAACTGTCTCACTGAGGCTCTGCTAATCAGAACCTCAGTGGTTATGCTCTCTCATTTCTTTCAAATTGTCACTGACAGGCTAGTGACCAATTTTACCAATTTACATTGGCTTACTGGAACACCCTTATAATTCCCTAGTATATGGTACTGAGGTACCCAGGGTATTGGGGTTCCAGGAGATCCCTATGGGCTGCAGCATTTCTTTTGCCACCCATAGGGAGCTCTTACAAATCTTACACAGGCCTGCCACTGCAGCCTGAGTGAAATAACGTCCACGTTATTTCACAGCCATTTTACACTGCACTTAAGTAACTTATAAGTCATCTATATGTCTAACCTTTACCTAGTGAAGGTTGGGTGCTAAGTTACTTAGTGTGAGGGCACCCTGGCACTAGCCAAGGTGCCCCCACATTGTTCACGGCCAATTCCCCGGACTTTGTGAGTGCGGGGACACCATTACACGCGTGCACTACATATAGGTCCCTACCTATATGTAGCTTCACAATGGTAACTCCGAATATGGCTATGTAATATGTCTATGATCATGGAATTGCCCCCTCTATACCATCCTGGCATAGTTGGCACAATCCCATGATCCCAGTGGTCTGTAGCACAGACCCTGGTACTGCGAAACTGCCTTTCCCGGGGTTTCACTGCAGCTGCTGCTGCTGCCAACCCCTCAGACAGGCATCTGCCCTCCTGGGGTCCAGCCAGGCCTGGCCCAGGATGGCAGAACAAAGGACTTCCTCTGAGAGAGGGTGTTACACCCTCTCCCTTTGGAAAATGGTGTGAAGGCAGGGGAGGAGTAGCCTCCCCCAGCCTCTGGAAATGCTTTCTTGGGCACAGATGTGCCCAATTCTGCATAAGCCAGTCTACACCGGTTCAGGGGACCCCTTAGCCCTGCTCTGGCGCGAAACTGGACAAAGGAAAGGGGAGTGACCACTCCCCTGACCTGCACCTCCCCTGGGAGGTGTCCAGAGCTCCTCCAGTGTACTCCGGACCTCTGCCATCTTGGAAACAGAGGTGCTGCTGGCACACTGGACTGCTCTGAGTAGCCAGTGCCACCAGGTGACGTCAGAGACTCCTTGTGATAGGCTCCTTCAGGTGTTGCTAGCCTATCCTCTCTCCTAGGTAGCCAAACCCTCTTTTCTGGCTATTTAGGGTCTCTGTCTCTTGGGATTCCTTAGATAACGAATGCAAGAGCTCATCCGAGTTCCTCTGCATCTCTCTCTTCACCTTCTGCCAAGGAATCGACTGCTGACCGCGCTGGAAGCCTGCAAAACTGCAACATAGTAGCAAAGACGACTACTGCAACTCTGTAACGCTGATCCTGCCGCCTTCTCGACTGTTTTCCTGGTGGTGCATGCTGTGGGGGTAGTCTGCCTCCTCTCTGCACTAGAAGCTCCGAAGAAATCTCCCGTGGGTCGACGGAATCGTCCCCCTGCAACCGCAGGCACCAAAAAGCTGCATTACCGGTCCCTTGGGTCTCCTCTCAGCACGACGAGCGAGGTCCCTCGAATCCAGCAACTCTGTCCAAGTGACTCCCACAGTCCAGTGACTTTTCAGTCCAAGTTTGGTGGAGGTAAGTCCTTGCCTCACATCGCTAGACTGCATTGCTGGGAACTGCAACTTTTGCAGCTACTCCGGCCCCTGTGCACTTCCGGCGGAAATCCTTTGTGCACAGCCAAGCCTGGGTCCACGGCACTCTAACCTGCATTGCACGACTTTCTAAGTTGGTCTCCGGCGACGTGGGACTCCTTTGTGCAACTTCGGGTGAGCACCGTTTCACGCATCCTTGTAGTGCCTGTTTCTGGCACTTTTCTGGGTGCTACCTGCTGTTAAGAGGGCTCCTTGTCTTGCTCGACATCCTCTCTACCTCCTGGTCCAATTTGCGACCTCCTGGTCCCTCCTGGGCCACAGCAGCGTCCAAAAACGCTAACCGCACAATTTGCAGCTAGCAAGGCTTGTTGGCGTTCTTTCGGCAGGAAAACACTTCTGCACGACTCTACAAAGCGAGATGAATCAGTCCTCCAAAGGGGAAGTCTCTAGCCTTTTGCGTTCCTGCAGAAACTGCAGCTTCTCCTGTCCAGTAGAAGCTTCTTTGCACCCGCAGCTGGCATTTCCTGGGCATCTGCCCATCTCCGACTTGCTTGTGATTTTTGGACTTGGTCCCCTTGTTCCACAGGTACCCCAGATTGGAAATCCAGCGTTGTTGCATTGTTGGTGTGTGTCTTTCCTGCCTTATTCCCCTATCACGACTTCTTTGTCCTTTGGGGAACTTTAGTGCACTTTGCACTCACTTTTCAGGGTCTTGGGGTGGGCTATTTTTCTAACCCTCACTATTTTCTAATAGTCCCAGCGACCCTCTACAAGGTCACATAGGTTTGGGGTCCATTCGTGGTTCGCATTCCACTTTTGGAGTATATGGTTTGTGTTGCCCCTATCCCTATGTGTCCCCATTGCATCCTATTGTAACTATACATTGTTTGCACTGTTTTCTAAGACTATACTGCATATTTTTGCTATTGTGTATATATATCTTGTGTATATTTCCTATCCTCTCACTGAGGGTACACTCTGAGATACTTTGGCATATTGTCATAAAAATAAAGTACCTTTATTTTTAGTATAACTGTGTATTGTGTTTTCTTATGATATTGTGCATATGACACTAAATGGTACTGTAGTAGCTTCACACGTCTCCTAGTTCAGCCTAAGCTGCTCTGCTAAGCTACCATTATCTATCAGCCTAAGCTGCTAGACACCCTATACACTAATAAGGGATAACCGGGCCTGGTGCAAGGTGGAAGTACCCCTAGGTACTCACTACAAGCCAGTCCAGCCTCCTACAATCACTATGCCCCTCCCCCTCTCCTCCCTGCGGGCGCTCCAGCATCCTTCAAAGCCCTAACTGCAGGAACTCCATGCACCATTCACTCTACTCCATGCAGGAGCTTCCTGCACCCCTCACAGCCTACACTACTGGAGCTCCTGCCACACATTACCTCTTAGAAAGACCTTTCTGCAACCTCCCTCTTACCCCGACAGGAACTCCCTCCACCCCAAAGGGCACCAACTACAGTTGCTCCCTTCATCCATCTCCCAGAAGTAGCATTCTGCATTTCTTCCTGCAGGTGCTCCCTGCACTCTTCTGAGCCCTCATTGCAGGAGATCCCTGCACCACTCTACCTCCCTACAGAAGTTCCCTACATCCCTCAGAGTCCTCACCGCAGGAGCTCCCTGCACTACTCACTCTCCTCCCTGCACCCCTCACAGCCCTTACTACTGGAGCTCCTTACACTCCTCGCGTCCCAGAAATAACTTTCTGCACCCTTCTCCTCCTAAAGCGTATGCCTGCACCCTTTACAACCCTCACTACAGAACCACCCTGCAACCCTCAGTCACCTACCTGACAGTGCTTTCAGCACCATTCCCTCTCCTCCCTGCAGGAGCTCCCTGCAACCCTCACTCATCTCACTGCAGGATACCCCTGCAATCCTCACTCACCACCCTGCACCCCTAAAGCCCTGTTCGCATGAGCAGATTGTAAAGGTGCCCTCCCATACTCTCTGAATCGCTTGCTCTCCTCCCAACAAATCTCACAGTCCTTCCCCACAGGAAAAGAAGGAGAGAGTGCATTTGCCTACCCCTTGTAGGAAAAGAGGGCGAGGATGCCCTTGCAAACTTCTCACACAAGCACACTATCCTGTGATGAAACCCTTCATGGCAATGATGAATTCTGGAAAAAAAACAGAACTAACACTCATTTCATGAGAGAAAAATAAAACCAGTAAATGCACATGGATCCCATCATGAATTGGAAAATAGCATCCAGAACTCCTTTCCTTGGCCTACCTCATTCCCTGCCTCTGCTAATTCTCTCCCTGCAGTTTGTTCCTCAGCACTGAGCTAAGATCTGAGACCAACCGCTCAAAGCCTCAGCCTATTCATAGGCCTCCCTGTCACGCTCCTGGCTCTCTGCTCGGGCAAACTGAGCTGCAGCAGGAAGTAGCTACTATACACGCTTCACCACGGCAAGTAATGACATGCAGCGTGTGAAAGCCAATGAGAAACTTAAGTAACAACTGTGTGTAAAACTTTTTGCTTGCTCGTGTTTCTTGCCATGAACTGCACCCTCGAGGCAGCAGTGGGTGTGGCAGATACTGGGAGGTCAAAATTACTATTCTACACCCAGTCATAGAATATGTATGAGGCACAGCTCGATGCATTTGCCCATTAAGTTACACTGGGAGACGGACAGTGCTTTCCGTTAAGTTAAAAGGCACGCAGTCTCCATCCCCATTAATAAAGATATATATTGTTGGTGCCATTTCATTGATATGCGCAGCGTTTCATATCAGATGTATTGATTGACTGTGGTGTTGCATCCAAGTGGTTGTATTTGTTTTTTATTTTTCTTAGTGCATGTTAACACACCAAGGGACATTGGTTTGAACGTACGAACGACATCTATCCTGTAACTTAGTGAGTGGCTAATTACCAACTATTTAAATGTTAGCTGAATCAGAAAATGGAGACTGTTTTGATATTACTACACACGCAGTACCACAGCAGGTAATGGCGTGCTGTATGTGAGAGCCAGTAAGAAACTGAAGTACCAACTGTGTGTAAAGCGTTTTACCCGCTCATGTTTCTTCCCTTAAACTGCGCCCTTGAGGCAGCAGTGGGCGTGGCAGACACTGGAAGGTCAAAATTACTATTCTAACCCCTAGAATATATGGGGAATGACCACCTTTCACCAAAATATTTCAGGAGCCCTATTTAGGATTCCAACTCCAGTCCTGGAAAATTATGGTGAAAAGATATAAATTCCCTCAAACATTTTTAGGAATGGTTGAAAAGTAGCAATGGAGAATAGTACTTGTGAGTGGCAGAAAGTGCTGCCCGAGGGTGCAGCTCAGGGCAAAAAACTAGGAATACCAAAAGTGTTTTTGCTTTCACTGCCATATGTCATTTTTCCATTTTTGTGTGGCTACTCAATCCTCGAGGAAGATACTTTTTTTTTTAATGGGGAGGACATTGTGCGGCTCGAAAGGGTCCATGGGTCCCCATTCCTGTATTGAACTATTTTTTCAGGTAAGGGACTTGGAGCACCCCTCCACAAGCCATCCAATGCCCATGGGAACCTCATCCCCCAGGACACTGCTGTTCCCTGCCAATAAGAATAAGGGCAGGGAGAACTTTAACTCCCTGCCTGGGAACACAGGTTCACTCCGCCCAATCGGAGCAAAGAAAAAAGCTTCTCTCGCTGTGCAGGACCACTGCAGCCAGCCAAGATGGATGTAGGCAGGGGAGTCGGTAGGGCCCCCTTGTGGCCTCAAGGGCAGCAATAGCTGTGAATGTCCCAGGTGGTATGTTTTCAGGCTCGCTATGAAGGAGTGTGGGGCCACATCAACCAGGTTTGTCCCAGCCTTAAGACTTTACCTTCTGACATAGGGCTGGATTTAAATATTAGTGGTGTTATCACCAAGCCATGTAGGCGACGGACCTGAGAAGAATGTCAAGTCAGGGGTGTTACGCCCACAGTGGTTAGATGTTACAGTTCTGCAGGCGGTTTGAATGGCGACAGTTCTCTGACGGCGGGAGGTGGCGGCTGGACTCAATGGACTTCAAACAATGGCAACGGCTGTGGAAGGAAGGTAAGTGACAAACCCACACTCTCCCTTAGCCTTAGGTGCACCCTGCACAACACAGTACACAACACATAAACACTATCGGCCATTGCCAGTTCAATACAACACAACCTGAACATGCCGAAAACACACATTAATGCACATTCATGACATAACAAACACACCATTAACACTGCACCCACATGCCACATAACCACAACAGACAACACAACTACACACTCAGCTACACAAAAACACTCACGCACACCCACACCTCACTCAGCCAATCGTGCTGCATACACACATACATGTACTAGTTCACACAGACAACTTGCAGCACAACATGACAGGTACAGGTACCCTAGCAATTGACTCAGGTGACAGGTGTGAATGTACCATCATTGTGGTGCCAACGTTCATTTGCCAATGAATATTGGCACCATAATGACAGCTGCCAATGTGTACGATATGTGTGCTGTACAAGTTTGTCCCTCCTGTGTCTCACCCACTCGTGTCCTTGACATATGCATGTCACAGTGATAAAAAAAATTACTGTGACATGTATATGTCGCCAGTTGTCCCCAGTCCTCCCGCAGTGTGCGCCCATCACACCCTGGCAATGCGGCATCTCTACCTTGTAGTCCTTCGATGGGGGGGGGCTCATGTTTTCTCTGTGGGTCAGTGGCAGCTTTGAGGGCAGGTGCTGTCCAGTCCTGTCCAGTCTAAGATGGGGGAAAAATGGTAAAAAGATGAGCCCCCCCCCCACAATCTGCCAACTAAGGAGAGAAGGTCGGATGCCACTTTTTTTGGCGGTAAGGCTCATCTAAATCTGCACGGTGGGAAGGCTGACTACAACCCCCCCAGCATCCCCTTTTCCCTTTCCCGCCATCGACACAGCCAGTGTTTCTTGGTGGAGACAGTGGTTTGAAAGCGATCTTTCATCTATGGTCTGCCAACATCTGAATACAGCGGGCGGACCTTAGTGATGGCAGGCAGGTTCACAGTCGAAAAGTCGATGGTGGGACCACTACCGCCAACATCTAAATTAGATCTTTAGCCTTTGCGTCCAATCTTTTCAGGGTTTCTGGAGCTGTTCCTTTGGGTCATGTTTATGGCTCACAGGACCTCAGTTGCAGCACTTAGGGGTCAGAACTCTCTCCATCAAAGGACACCACCAAGGTCCAGCCCAGGTCCATTTGCCCCTGGTCAGATTGACACTTGAGGAAAAATGCCTATTGAACCTAATTGTGTCCCTGGTAGGCACACAGGAGATCCTGTGTCCTGGGTACAAGAGGAGGTTGGGTACGGTCTTTTATGGTTCCTCTTCTTTTCTTCTGCAGTTCCAGAAAATGTACTGTCAGTGTGACTTGGGGTGCCATATTTATGCCTGGCTACCAGCTAGTGGGTGATGGTGACTCCTGAGCACCCCATAATGGGGTACAAATTCCCAGGGGCAAGCATACTCACTTTTTCAGTAGTTCCTGATTGTCTTATTGCAAACAGGACCAAAATGCCATTTATCTGGGCATTTTCTATATCGGGAAAGTCTTTGGCAACCCTAAACTTGGGATCTGAGGGTTGTGGGTGTGTAGGGGACTGATCACTAGAGTCTACCTACATCTAACACTACAATCCAGATTGAAGCAGGCACTGTACCCACAACAAACCCAGACATAGACATTTGGTAGGACAATCCCAGGACCTTCAGAAACTAGAAGGGGATGCAGCAGAATTGTTCTGGCATCCTGTTCTCCCCCTTTCAATAGTGCCAAAGCTTTATGTGTGGCTCAAAAGATCTATCAGGAAAAATTTGACATTGTGGTGTCAACAGAATGCCCTCAGCCCTCACCCAGCATACCCTTCCGAACTCAGAAGTCATCTCTGCCCCATCAGGACAGCCTATTGTGTGTTCCTGGGGGGGATACCTTGTTATACCTGAGATACCATATTAATATTTTAATCTGTACCCTGATTTTCTACATAAAATAGCTTGGGACTTGCCACTCAAGGGGCATGGTAATATTAATTTACTATTTGTCCCACGTTTAAATGCCATGCACTCTGTCTTGTAGGCTACAAGATCTACTGGGGATGACTTAATAATATTTAAAAGAGACGTATTTAGCTGTCAAAAAGGGTCATTTTGACAGGTCGCATCGCAGGTTATACATTGCAGCAGTCAGGCTAAACAGAGTAGGCCTGTACTCATGTTTGCCAGCCACTGTATTAGATGGCACGATAGGTGCTGCAGTCCACAAGTGGCATTTAACTTCCAGGCTCTGGGTACACTTTCTACACCATATATAAGCAATTTAAATGTGCTAATCACGACTAAGCCAATGTATCTCTGTTTGAAGGGGAGTGCATCCACTTTACTCCTGGTTAGGAAGAGTAAAGCGCATAGAGTTCTAAAACCAGTAAAAAAAGATCCAGCAAAAGGCATAAAAACTAGGGTGACCACGCAGAAAAGGAGGATTTCCTACAGTTACTTTACATGATTGTTATTTGGATTACTTTATTGGACCTTATCCAAGCATTGTCCTGGAGACTGCTGTGTCACAAGCTGGATAGTTACCAGACCCTTGGTAAGTCTAGAAACCTTGTAATTTTACTTAACACACTAGTATTGCAAAGGAACTTGCAACATGTAGGCATCAAACAAAGGGGCCTATTTACAAAACATTTTGGAGTACATCAATACTTACTCTGATAGTATTCTTTTACAAACTGTTACATGCATTCGAGAATTGTCCCCGAAACATCCAAATCTGACTCAGTAAAAGTATGAAGAAGGCATTGTTCTTTCAAGTTGTAGTAAAAGAATAAGAAATTTGCCTGAATATTCCCATTTTAGATGCCTGGGGCTAAGTAAAAAGGCATATAAGAGTACATAGAAGATTACATTTTAAATATTCCAAAATGACTATGTGATTATGCCTCAAAATATTTCATACTGCTCAATACAGTAAATTACGGACTTGCAGCATCTCAACACAGTAGAAGACTGCAAGCAATAATTTTGGCCCAATATTGCTTCACAGGAAATGCCATGTACACGGCCACTGGACATATGCAGCAATAGTGGATGGAATTGTGGGGCATGAGGTGACTGAATTATGCCTCAAGAAAAATAACATTTTGCAGCATAATCTGGAACGTTTTGTTGCAGTCTTGTTTCACAATTTCCTCATTTTAGCACGTAATAGCATTTGGGCCAAATATTCAACGCATCATTAGTACCTTTTTAACAGCTCAGTATAGCAATCAGCAACTAAGTTAATCTGTCCAAAAAGGTCTGCGACCTGCACAGCTTTTCAGTAACTTTTGATTCAGTTGAGTTACAATCAATGTTTTCTTGAAATCTGCAAATTATGCAGCAAATGGAATAAACATGTTAAATAAATAACTTTTGAAAACCCCTCAGTTGCAGAATCCCATAATTCTCGGGCACGTGGCTATACTATAGGATGTCCTAGGTCTAGATGTCTTTCAGATGCATGCCTTGGGCATTGGTTATCAGAGTCTCTAATGTCAAAAGTAGATAACAGGTCCTCTCAGATGGCATAGGGCTCTTCAAATGTAGAACCAGAATGAACTGGATGATGAAAGCTGCTTCTGTGACCCTGTGGGTGGATTAGTTGGTCACCATGGGTTCTACAAGAGAGTGCCTATGAGGCCAATGGAACTCCAGTAGAGCTGATTAGGCTGCACAAATTACAAGCTATAAATTGCAGTCATGAAGTAATAATCTGCAATGAACCGTTAGGACCAAGTCAGTGAAAGTAGCCCAGCAACCAAAAGAGAAGCCATGTCCGGTCCTTTAAAACAATGCACTGGCGTATTCCAGTTCTCTTTCACATTCTCTTCACATGAAGTCTCACTGCCTGCACCCTACAGTAGACGGCGGCAGTGGCAGGAGGGAATATAAAACAAGGCGGTAACAAAACCGCCCCAAGGAGAGACAAACGTAAAGCATTTACCAATGATAACAAAGGATTTTTTAAAGGCAAACCCATGAAGCGCCATAGTTAAAAGCCCACAAGACTTACAACAGGTCAAAGAGCTTGTGCCCTCAACCTAAAAAGAAGGATGGCGAGGGCACATGGATGGGCTCCCACCCCATAAAATAAATAAAAGGAGGGTACTCGGGAGCTCCCACAAACAAAACTAAAAAAGCTGAAAAGGGAAGGTGGGCAGCAAAGGTTACATAAATAATAAACATCCGGGTCTTGACCCCCCCCCCTTTCTCAGGGGAAGCCCTTCAAATCAACATGTCACTCTTCCCAAAAACAGAGTGGAATGAATAACCATTGTACCTAATTTTTAGGGGAAATGAAGCATACCAAACAAAAGAACACAGACGTAATCTAAACTGGGTGAGTAAGCAGTTAATTCACTATGGGAAAAACACCTGCAGTGAGGATGCGCTTTTATATCTGTGTGCACATGCATCCCCATGCATGCAGAGACCTAAAAATAGATGCAGGCACTAACCAATCTAAAATTGTGACCACCACTTATATACCTAAGTTGAAACAGAAAGGTCTAGGGTGCAACAACATTTTTGTTGTAGTGGACAACCGGGCAGCAAGTGGCGGTTGACAGGCCCGCCACAAAATGCCGTTTTTTTTTTAATGCAACATAAAAATTGTAAATGCCCGTAAGGGATGAAGGAGCAGTGTAGGAATGGGTGTGGGAGCGTGGGGCGAACATTGAGTGTGGGAGAGGCACACAATGGAGAGAGCTAGAAAACATGTGTATTCTCATGGAGCGCCTAAAGAAAAAGAAAAGAATATATTCCCAAAAAGGGAGCAGTGGAATGATACAAGTCAGCCAATCAAGATGATAGTAACAAAGCTGTGTTCCAGTGGAGGGTCAAACACAAGAAGAGAAAGGAAGTCGAAGGAAAGCTGTTGAATAAGAAGAATATGAGAGTAACAACAATGCTAACCAGTGGAAGCAGTGGGCAGCCTCAAGGCCCACTGTATGTTCTTGGTAGTGACAATAGGCCTCTTTCAACTAGACAGCTCAAAGCTGTCTTGTATGTGAGACCTAAAAAGATGGATGCTATGCTAGACTTAGAGATGTACAAATCAAAATATTGCACAGTGTGTATACCTTACCCTTAAGGAAGTACACAATAATATGACAGGCTAAACCTGAATTCCTCCATTTGTTCTGGGAATGCCCAGTAGTGAATGAGTTTGGGAGAAGAGAAAACTGCTGGGTGTGGCTATGTACGAACTGATTGCCTTATCAGTAAGCATTGTCTGTTAGGACTACATCCGAGACCAAAAGTCTGAAGGTTGTGCTTTTTATACAACTCTGTCATCTTCTGGCAAAGAGATACTCACCTATACTTTGGCAACATAGACATGGGCTGTACATTGAATGTAGAAAGGAGATCTGAAAGAATAATTGTTGGCAGAAGAGGTACATAAGATGACTGTTCACTTTGATGACAAACTGATGGAAAACTTGAGAGAATGAATAGAGTTACAAGTCCAGTTGATAGACTTACCACGCAGAAGAAATTCTCTCAAGAGGGCGTGCCTTGTTGATCATCATGGGTGGAGGTGGTACCACGAGGAGGACAACTGATGTTGGGCTGCACAATTTCTCTTTGAGTATTCTGATAGGTAGCACCCTACTGCAAGCATGTTGTATAGTATATGCCCTCATTCAAAAGGATGATGTTGGCAGTACTCTATTACCACCAATAAATTTGTTTAAAAAGAAACTATCATGTAGAACGCTTGTATTGGCTAGCACTATGCATTAATAGTGATCATATTATATTGTTCATTTAAAAAAAACATAACACAAATGAAAAAAATGTGTGCTAACTATTAATGGAAGGCTAATTTCAGCGCCAGCAGCCCGGGTCTGCTGGGATCTGGCCTCAGACATCCAGTTGTTGATGTCTGCAGGCACACCATATGTTTTGCACGGGTGCCCTGGAGATTTGGAAAGTGGCTCTTCCCCGTGAGTCACACGATTAAAGTATTGTCTATAATCACAGAATTACTGTGTAAAGTGACACCATTTGTCTGGACCATAGAATTATCTTTCATTAACATGCTTCCTCTGTGTTCTGGCAAGCTCTTTCGTGCCCATTTCCCTTAGTGACAATTGGAAGGTTTTTTCATATCTACATTTTTGGGAAACCAGTTGTTGGACTTTAGGTCAAGCAAGTTATCTTACAAGAAGAAAACATAGTTTAATTACAGCCCACGTGTTCCTTTTCCTGCATAAATTTTATGTTGAATAGAGTAAAAAAAATTGGTAATATATGGCCCATTGAAGGGTAACGGGAAAATGCATTTCTCCATGATTATATACACATCACATTGACAAAAGTAAATATACACAGTAAAAAAATTGGATTGTGGGTTAAATTGGCATTTAAAAAACAAGCTCAAAAGCAATCCTCTGTGTTACATTGTTTCTTACAATAAATCCCATTTGTGACTTTATAAATATATTGTAAGCAAATAAGACAACATGTGAGGTTATTCAAGAGATTTTGACAAAATGTATGTTATTTCTTTCCTTTTTTCGTATTATTAGCCCTAAGTGGCAATGAGTCCAATTGTCATGTGTGACACATTTAGGAAGTTCTGCCTTTTTAACCAAAATTGGCAATGCTTGGAAGCCCATTTAACCCTAGCTAGAAGATACCCCTGCCTGTTGCAGTCCCAGACGTTCTCTGTTGCTTCTACTCCACACTCTCCTTTGGTGTTTCCCCATGCCTCGCGGGAACTTAAAAAACAAGCATTTGCAATGCAATCAGTTTCTCATTTGCTCGAGTTAGAGCTGTCAGCATTGTAAACTCTTAACCGGACTTTTCTTGCCACCTAAATTGAAAATGAAAAGAAAAACTGTTTCCCATAAGTGAGCTGATTCAAAGCGCCACGCCATGACCTTGAAGGAGACACACAAAAGGAAAAAGAAGTTTGCTTGCAGTCAAACGTATCGGCAAAAGTGCAGTAAGCCTTGTAACAGGGTCGATGGCCAAGGTGGTAACTAAACCGCCCCAAGGAGGGGCAAACGTGAAGTATTTACTATTGATAACAAAGGATTTTTGAAGGGAAAGTCTATGAACGGGCAATAGTGATGGGCGTGGTTAAAAGCCCAAATAGATAACAACACGTCAGAAAAGCAGAGCTTGCGCGCTGCTATGCGCGACCTAAACATTTGCAGGGTCCTGCAGCTGCCATTTGTTGCCACGCTACTTATGTCTAATGGGGAAAACCTGTGTTTCTCAGAACCTGGATCATCAATCAGTATACTCACACCCTCCTCTGTCGAGTTTCAAAATATTTCGTATCTTTCTATAGAGGCTGTATACCAGCCCCGGAAACAAAAGGCTCAAAATTTGTCTAAAAGTGTATGTATGTCTATTATCTTCCCATTGGATCTTTTCCTCGATGTCGATGAACGACAAGGTATAGTTTGTGCTACCTGCAACTCGTTGAAAGAAGTGAATGACAGTGGCCTGACATACACATGGTGCAAGTAAGTCAATCGTAGCAAAGCTTATAAATGCGTGTTCAATCACGCCTTTAAAAGGTTAAAACACGTCGCTGCACGGTGTGAGCACTTTCTGACTTTGTGCAAGAGCATCCTATTCAAATTTTTGTACAGTGTTATAGTTAAAAAAAATTAACCACGGTATATAATAGCCATCTCATACACTTTGAAACATTTTGTGCTGCGAGTTTATTATTTTCCAATGGGAACAGTTGTGGCAGGGGAACCTGCACGGCCTATCTAGAAATATATAAAATATGTTGAAATAATTCTGACAAAATCACGTGTGACTATACTCACCATTTTTTATGGAAAATCAGCTCAGCTTGTAAAAAAATTCATCTGCAACAAGCATTTGCAAAACAAGGCGTGGCCTGTTGGCTTTGCCTGTGCTTGTTAGTTTGGGTATAGCAGGTGTTGTAATGGCAACAAGATGCATCTACCACACCCCTCCGCATAATAGGAGTACATTATATGACGTGCGAAAATGGCACTCTCATCACTCAGCCTCCTTCAAACAAATTGATGTTGTGCTGCTGTGATTGGCTAACTTGGTTCTGTAAATTAAATAGCCATCTTGAAATTAAAAGTTTTTTTTTTCCTTCTAGACAATCAAGTACAAGGAACATGCAATGTGCCCGCAAAAAATGTGAGGGGAAATACTCGGTTTTATTTGCGCGAATAGAATGAAATGTTATTATGGTACACTGCGATGTAATATTTTTTTCGCAAAAGATCTACTGCACTGATTTAAAAAAATACATTATTCTTACAGAGCTCTTGAAAGCTTTAGAATGCACTGAAACATGTCAGGAAGAAAAAGGCAACAAAGTGTTCTTTGCTTATTGGCAGGGCCTTTGTTGCTTTGAAAGATGAATGTTTCACTCACACAAACAAGGATTCTATCACAGGACCGGAGGCGAGGATTATGCAGATCTTTCTTCACTCTTTATTCAACAGCAAGTTCAAAGTTAAACAAAATATGAACAAAAAAACTACAAGTTCCATGAGCCCGCCGCCATGGTAACGAGTATCCAATGAGGTGCACTCCTTCACGTCGGTATAAATAGCCCGAAATACGTCACACTTCCTCTTTCTTCACTGCTACGTGTCAGATAAGTGCCTTTTCTGCCTCCGGTTGGGAGTTTGTTTCTTGACTTGGCGCGTTGCCGCTCAATTGTTTTGCGATGCTTTAGTTTGTATAGCAACTTCGTTGCTATGAGCGGTCCGGAACGGACGTGCCGCTCGAGCGTTTCATTTCTTTTCGGCCCTCGGCGTGTTTAATACACGTCGGGCCCACCAGAGGGAGCGCGCGCTGTGTTCCTTATTATCGGAGAGCGTGTCTCTCTCAGTGCTCGGCTCGCGCTTCGCGTTTGCTTTTTCTTTCTCTTCTTCCCAGAATTGAGGGTTTCTCCTCTATTACATGCTTGGCACTCTGGTGCATTTTTTTTTTTTTCTCTTCCCTACCTTGACACCCGTTTGGGTAAGAATTACCCCATTAGGGAAGGCATTACTTCTTGACTTTACTATCAGTGACAGAGAGGGTAGGGATTTACCCTATATATTGTATATTTTTTGTTGGGTGTACACTCTGTCATAGTCCTCATTATGCATTCCTCTCAAGAGAATGAACCTTTTACCAACATGTCCCCAGGTGAGGGTCCCTCTCACCGTACCCTTCCCCCTGGGGTGGACGCCTTGTTTTCCCAGGCTATTTCTCACGCTTTAGCCCCTCTTAGGGATACTGTAGCTAAACTTACTGAACAGGTGTCCAGAGGTACGGGCATGTTTGGTGTGACGGGAGCGGAGGGTGATTCCTCTACCCTTTCGGCCCCCAGGAAAATGCGCAAGCGTGACGCGGGGCACCTGGGGGATGGTGTATTTTCACCCAATCCCAAGAGTGCGCGCGCGCATAAGCGCGTACCCTCCCGGGAGGACCGTTTGCCCGGAGTACTGGGTGACAAGCTTCACCACCTATGGAACCCTGATCTGGGATCCCCTAAAGGCTTCATGGGAGGTTCAGATGAGGACTCATCATCTTTAGATGACGACTCGGGTCGCCCTTGGCGTCCGGGTGCTACCCTACCAGATCCTTCGGATCACGCCGATTCTGACTCCGATATGTTTGAGCCGGAGGGTATCTACCATCCGCGTTCCTCGGAGTGGCGTCCAGACCACAAGGTGGCTGAATATATCGCCAGTAAAATTAGGCAACCTCTGGACAAAGAGGTGCGCGCTCGTCTACGGGCGGAGTGCCCACGCCCGTCTTTATCGGATAAGGTCGCTTTCACGCCAGTTATTGACCCTAAAATGTGTACGTTTTTTACCAAGTACACCAAGGATCCCAAAAAAGGGATTGATCGCTCCTGGAGGGCATGCCAAGATAAACTTCTTGATGTGTTAGGTCCCCTCACACAGATTATTCAATTGGCGGAGCGGGCCAAGCAAGCAAACACTCCCCTTCAGACGGACATCATAGCGGGATGGGCTCAGAGAGCTGTTTGTCTTCTGGGCAACGCGAACTGTGCCATCTCTGCAGAAAGACGCAGGTCTTTATTGATCAAAATCGACCCCAAATTAGGGGAACTGTCTAACTCGGAGGCAGGGGCTGTTGCCCAAGGCAATTTATTTGGCGATCCTTTTGTGAAAGAGTTGGGAAAATTTGTGGCTACGTTTTCAGCTTTGGATAAAGCGCAATCTTCGATTAAGAAGGTTTTCCCCAACAAGGTTTTTGGCGGGGCCGGGCGAGGCAGGGGTCGCTCTTCCGGCCGTCCTTTCCAGCAAGGCCCCAGCTCCTTCCGCAACAACGGTTGGAGAGACAGCAGACAAGGAACCTTCTTCCCCAACAGAGGCAGGGGAAGAAGCAGAGGGTCCAGAAATGCGCGAGGAGCATCTAATGCCCCAGGAGGTCCCTCTGGTGAGGCTTATCCCTTTTTCCCCAACAAATTTTGGCGGGAGATTGAGGTTTTTCAGGGACAATTGGAGGCACATTACCTCCGACGCATGGGTTCTACAAACTGTCTCAGGTTTTCAAATAGAATTCTGGGGTACCCCATTTCAGGAGAAACTGCCTCAGCCCATCGGGTTCTCGGCAGAAGACTCAGAACTCATAGATTTAGAGGTTCAGGCCCTTCTTCACAAGGATGCCATTTCCTTCACTTCCCTTCACCCCACAGGCTTCGTAAGCAACATCTTCTTGGTGGAAAAGAAAGACAAAGGGTTTCGTCCCGTTATCAATCTTCGTGCATTCAACGAATGGGTGGTTTACAGACATTTCAAAATGGAGGGTATTCACATGCTCCACGACCTCCTCTTACAAGGGGACTGGATGGTTCGTCTAGATCTCAAGGACGCGTACCTCACGGTCCCTATTTTTCCACCCCATCGCAGATTCCTGCAGTTCTTATCGAACAACCAGGTGTTCGAATTCACCACACTCCCCTTCGGCCTGTCGTCGGCGCCGTGGTGCTTCACAAAACTTCTCAAACCAGTAGTGGAAACACTGAGGTTACAAGGCATTCGCCTCATAATTTATCTGGACGACATCCTTTTGATGGATCAGTCCAGGTCTCAGTTGATATACAATCTGAACACAACTATTGCGCTTTTCCAGGACCTTGGTTTTGTGATCAACCAACAGAAGTCGCAACTTACTCCGACTCAATCGTTAGTCTTCCTAGGGTTTCTAGTGGATTCCCGATCGGCGTCTCTCAGTCTCCCGGCGACGAAGATTTCCAAGATAAAGAAGGAACTGAGAAAGGTCCTTCAACGAGACCAGATCTCTCTACGCCAGTTAGCCAGAGTGGTAGGCCTGCTTTCGTCTTCGATTCAAGCCATTTTTCCGGGTCCCCTACACTACAGAGCCCTGCAACGCTTGAAAGCGTTTCACCTTCGCCGAGGGGTGACGTACTCCGAGTTGATCTCCCTGTCTCAAGAGGCAAGGACGGAGTTGTTTTGGTGGCTGGACCACATGGAGGCATGGAATGGCAGGGCCATCTTTGGAGCAGCCCCGGATCTGGTGATCGAGTCAGACGCCAGTCGCCAGGGATGGGGGGCTCGTTGCGGGGACATCTCGTTGGGGGGACGCTGGACCCCGCAGGAACTAACCATGCATATCAACTGCCTGGAGCTCCTGGCGGGTTCTTTTGCGATCAAGTCTCTCACGAGAGACAAAGTCTCATGCGTAGTTCTGCTACGGATGGACAACGTATCGGCGGTGCAATACATAAATCGTTTAGGGGGAACAAGATCAAGAGCCCTAGCGGGGCTAGCGATAGATTTTTGCCATTTTTGCCTTCAACACCAAATCTCAGTCACAGCAGAGTATCTTCCGGGAACCCAGAATGTGTGGGCAGACTGGAATTCTCGGTTTCTCCGGGATCCCAGCGATTGGCGACTACATCGCTCGGTTTTTCAGGCGATCATGGATCATTGGGGTCCCTGTTCAGTGGATCTCTTTGCGTCTCGTTGGAATGCTCAGCTTCCCCTATACTTCAGCTGGCGTCCGGATCCGGGAGCGATGGCAGTAGATGCGTTTCTCCAGCATTGGGGCACTCTTCAGGGTTATGCTTTTCCCCCGTTTCTTCTTATCCCGCGGGTTGCTGCTCAAGTTCGCCGCCAAGAGGCGACGGTGATTCTAATAACCCCCTGGTGGAGGTCACAGGCATGGTTCCCGACTCTGCTGGAACTCTCGTGCGAGTGTCCTCTTCGCCTCCCGGATTTTCCCTCGATACTCCTGGATCCGTCGGGGTTCTGTCACCCTCTAATCCTTCAAGGTCATCTTCCCCTCATAGCTTGGAAGATTTCCGGCATCGTTGGCAAAACAACCGACTTTCGCAGGAAGCTAATAACTTCATCGCACAGGCCTGGGCCCCTGGTACATGCAAACGATATAGATCAGCATGGAATAGGTGGTCTAGTTGGTGTGTGGGCAAACACTGCGATCCCATGGGGGCCAGTATTGCCGACATCATCAATTTCCTGGCGGAATTAGCGGCATCCGGCTTAGCATATCGCACTATCAATTCTTTTCGTTCGGCCATCTCCGCGGGCCATCCTCCCCTGAATAATCTCCCGATTGGGGGGCATCCCTGGATTTGTAAACTTCTTAAGGGTATTAGACTCTCCAGACCTCCACAACCTAGATATTCGGAGCTCTGGGATGTAAACTTGGTTCTTAATCTCTTATCCTCTTGGCGGGACAACCAATATTTGTCGATGAAGGAATTGTCGGCAAAATTAGCCATGCTTCTCTGCCTCATTTCCTGTAAGCGTGTGTCAGATATCAGAGCACTGGATGTTTCCGCTCGAGTCTTTACTCCAGAAGGAGTCACGTTTACTATTGCAAGGAGAACAAAGAATAATACCAGGTCGGTATCCTATCCCGTTTTTCCTGATTCCCCGAGGCTATGTGTGGTTAGATGTCTCAAAGTCTATGAGGAAGTGACCAGTTCTTGTAGACCTCCAGGTGAGACTCAATTGTTGATTTCTATTAAGAAACCGTTTAGGGCGGTTTCTTCTCCCTCCATTGCCAGATGGATTCGGTGGATTCTCTCTGAGGCAGGAATAGATATTCGAGTTTTTGGGGCTCATTCTACTCGGGGAGCTATGGCTTCCAAAGCCATACAAGTGGGGGGCAGATTGGAGGACATCATGCATGCTGCTGATTGGTCTTCAGAGTCTACTTTTAAGAAGTTTTACTTTAAACCAATTCATGACGCAGCCGCACTGGTGGTAAGTAAGCTTTGAACTTGCATAATCCTCGCCTCCGGTCCTGTGATAGAATACGAAATTTCCTAGCTATCGTGAAGGAAAGTTTCAATTCTATTAAGGACACGGAGGCGAGGATTATCCCACCCACATACATTTCGCTGATATGTTCCCTCCCGATTACATCTATCTGCGTAGCAAGGTAGTATACTTGCGTTTATGCCTTTATTTATTGGTTATTCTGCTCATATTTTAATTTTTCAGGTAACACTTGATTCAGATGTATTTACATTTATATGTGTTTTAAGGTTCATAACTTTGTTGCCTTTGGTAGGTTTTCTGTGTTCTATCGGATTTGCATCTGATTATAACTATTTTTTAGGTTCCGAAACTACGACCAATTGACTCTACCAGGATTCCTTCCGCAGTGAAGTCGAGGAAGTGTGACGTATTTCGGGCTATTTATACCGACGTGAAGGAGTGCACCTCATTGGATACTCGTTACCATGGCGGCGGGCTCATGGAACTTGTAGTTTTTTTGTTCATATTTTGTTTAACTTTGAACTTGCTGTTGAATAAAGAGTGAAGAAAGATCTGCATAATCCTCGCCTCCGTGTCCTTAATAGAATTGAAACTTTCCTTCACGATAGCTAGGAAATTTCGTATTATCCATCACTCTCACAGAGAGACCGATTTCCAGAGAAATCCAGACCCCAAAAATGTGACACATATCGCTCTGATTTCCTAATTAGTCTGGAAGTAGCATGAAACTGATGCACCGTGCAGTGTTATTATCCACGCTGCTTCCCATACACTACATGCGCACAGTTAGATAAAATAGGATTTCTCTTACACTTTTGTTGTTTCAGAAGCATGCAGATTATTAGATGTGTGTACACTGGTGGAGCTGTTACCCGATTTTTGCTCACAGATTACAACACGTGCACAGAGCACAGCTGGCTTTAATTACTCAGCCCCAGGACTGTGATATGGGTCCCAGAGTAGAAAGTTTGGCAGCGATCACAATAAATCAAGAGGTTTGGTTCAAAACAGAGTTGGAGCACTGCCGCAATAGCATGAATTTAACCTAAGGCAGTACTCAATGAAACCACCTTCCTCTACAGGTGTTCTGGCTGTTCCGGTGTGGGTTGGGCGCTGAAACTGTTGTGGCCTGTTGGGACGAGGAAGAGTGCGCGTGCGCGTGCGAGTGCGTGTGCGTGTGTGTGTGTGCGCGCGCGTGCGTGCGCGCTGCAGCATGCCAAATCTGCTTTGTGTGTTGGGAAATGTGGCATTACTTCTGCATATGCAGTGCCTGCACATGCGAAACCGCCAACCTTGGAATAATATTCAACGTGTAATTATGCATGGAGTATGGGGCGGAGGTTTGATTAGGGGGCGTGGTCATGGAAATTGGGCTTTTGACCCTCTGAACTGGTTAAAATGTTACACCTGCCCACACCCACATCAAGAAGGAACTTCTCTGAAGCCATCTCCTACGTCCTGAAGAGGTTGTAAATCAGGACCAGCTGTGCAGAGCGTTCACACCTGAGCTGGAAATGTATTCTGTTCAAGGATTTTTAGCTCACAATGAGTTAGTGGCTCTTCACCAGAGATTTGATGAATGATAAAACCAAGTTGTAGGAAGTTGGCTCTGTATGCACTATTTCAAAGTGAGGAATAGTATGCACAGAGTCCAAGGGTTCCCCTTAGAGGTAAGATAGTGGCAAAAAGAGATAATACTAATGCTCTATTTTGTGGTAGTGTGGTCGAGCAGTAGGCTTATCCAAGGAGTAGTGTTAAGCATTTGTTGTACATACACATAGACAATAAATGAGGTACACACACTCAGAGACAAATCCAGCCAATAGGTTTTGTATAGAAAAATATCTTTTCTTAGTTTATTTTAAGAACCACAGGTTCAAATTCTACATGTAATATCTCATTCGAAAGGTATTGCAGGTAAGTACTTTAGGAACTTCAAATCATCAAAATTGCATGTATACTTTTTAAGTTATTCACAAATAGCTGTTTTAAAAGTGGACACTTAGTGCAATTTTCACAGTTCCTAGGGGAGGTAAGTATTTGTTAGGTTAACCAGGTAAGTAAGACACTTACAGGGCTCAGTTCTTGGTCCAAGGTAGCCCACCGTTGGGGGTTCAGAGCAACCCCAAAGTCACCACACCAGCAGCTCAGGGCCGGTCAGGTGCAGAGTTCAAAGTGGTGCCCAAAACACATAGGCTAGAATGGAGAGAAGGGGCTGCCCCGGTTCCGGTCTGCTTGCAGGTAAGTACCCGCGTCTTCGGAGGGCAGACCAGGGGGGTTTTGTAGGGCACCGGGGGGACACAAGTCCACACAGAAATTTCACCCTCAGCAGCGCGGGGGCGGCCGGGTGCAGTGTCGAAACAGGCGTCGGGTTCGCAATGTTAGTCTATGAGAGATCTCGGGATCTCTTCAGCGCTGCAGGCAGGCAAGGGGGGGGTTCCTCGGGGAAACCTCCACTTGGGCAAGGGAGAGGGACTCCTGGGGGTCACTTCTCCAGTGAAAGTCCGGTCCTTCAGGTCCTGGGGGCTGCGGGTGCAGGGTCTCTCCCAGGCGTCGGGACTTTGGATTCAAAGAGTCGCGGTCAGGGGAAGCCTCGGGATTCCCTCTGCAGGCGGCGCTGTGGGGGCTCAGGGGGGACAGGTTTTGGTACTCACAGTATCAGAGTAGTCCTGGGGTCCCTCCTGAGGTGTCGGGTCTCCACCAGCCGAGTCGGGGTTTTCCGGGTGCAGTGTTGCAAGTCTCACGCTTCTTGCGGGGAGCTTGCAGGGTTCTTTAAAACTGCTGGAAACAAAGTTGCAGCCTTTCTTGGAGCAGGTCCGCTGTCCTCGGGAGTTTCTTGTCTTTTCGAAGCAGGGGCAGTCCTCAGAGGATGTCGAGGTCGCTGGTCCCTTCGGAAGGCGTCGCTGGAGCAGGATCTTTGGAAGGCAGGAGACAGGCCGGTGAGTTTCTGGAGCCAAGGCAGTTGTCGTCTTCTGGTCTTCCGCTGCAGGGGTTTTCAGCTGGGCAGTCCTTCTTCTTGTAGTTGCAGGAATCTAATTTTCTAGGGTTCAGGGTAGCCCTTAAATACTAAATTTAAGGGCGTGTTTAGGTCTGGGGGGTTAGTAGCCAATGGCTACTAGCCCTGAGGGTGGGTACACCCTCTTTGTGCCTCCTCCCAAGGGGAGGGGGTCACAATCCTAACCCTATTGGGGGAATCCTCCATCTGCAAGATGGAGGATTTCTAAAAGTCAGAGTCACCTCAGCTCAGGACACCTTAGGGGCTGTCCTGACTGGCCAGTGACTCCTCCTTGTTTTTCTCATTATTGCCGCCAAAAGTGGGGCCTGGCCGGAGGGGGCGGGCAACTCCACTAGCTGGAGTGTCCTGCTGGGTTGGCACAAAGGAGGTGAGCCTTTGAGGCTCACCGCCAGGTGTGACAATTCCTGCCTGGGGGAGGTGTTTGCATCTCCACCCAGTGCAGGCTTTGTTACTGGCCTCAGAGTGACAAAGGCACTCTCCCCATGGGGCCAGCAACATGTCTCGGTTTGTGGCAGGCTGCTAAAACTAGTCAGCCTACACAGATAGTCGGTTAAGTTTCAGGGGGCACCTCTAAGGTGCCCTCTGGGGTGTATTTTACAATAAAATGTACACTGGCATCAGTGTGCATTTATTGTGCTGAGAAGTTTGATACCAAACTTCCCAGTTTTCAGTGTAGCCATTATGGTGCTGTGGAGTTCGTGTTTGACAAACTCCCAGACCATATACTCTTATGGCTACCCTGCACTTACAATGTCTAAGGTTTTGTTTAGACACTGTAGGGGTACCATGCTCATGCACTGGTACCCTCACCTATGGTATAGTGCACCCTGCCTTAGGGCTGTAAGGCCTGCTAGAGGGGTGTCTTACCTATACTGCATAGGCAGTGAGAGGCTGGCATGGCACCCTGAGGGGAGTGCCATGTCGACTTACTCGTTTTGTCCTCACTAGCACACACAAGCTGGCAAGCAGGGTGTCTGTGCTGAGTGAGAGGTCTCCAGGGTGGCATAAGACATGCTGCAGCCTTTAGAGACCTTCCTTGGCATCAGGGCCCTTGGTACTAGAAGTACCAGTTACAAGGGACTTATCTGGATGCCAGGGTCTGCCAATTGTGGATACAAAAGTACAGGTTAGGGAAAGAACACTGGTGCTGGGGCCTGGTTAGCAGGCCTCAGCACACTTTCAATTGTAAACATAGCATCAGCAAAGGCAAAAAGTCAGGGGGCAACCATGCCAAGGAGGCATTTCCTTACACAACCCCCCCCCAAACGAAAGAGGATGAGACTAACCTTTCCCAAGAGAGTCTTCATTTTCTAAGTGGAAGAACCTGGAAAGGCCATCTGCATTGGCATGGGCAGTCCCAGGTCTGTGTTCCACTATAAAGTCCATTCCCTGTAGGGAGATGGACCACCTCAACAGTTTAGGATTTTCACCTTTCATTTGCATCAGCCATTTGAGAGGTCTGTGGTCAGTTTGAACTAGGAAGTGAGTCCCAAAGAGGTATGGTCTCAGCTTCTTCAGGGACCAAACCACAGCAAAGGCCTCCCTCTCAATGGCACTCCAACGCTGCTCCCTGG
This sequence comes from Pleurodeles waltl, assembly GCF_031143425.1. Classification (NCBI taxonomy): domain Eukaryota; kingdom Metazoa; phylum Chordata; class Amphibia; order Caudata; family Salamandridae; genus Pleurodeles; species Pleurodeles waltl. The sequence continues at coordinate 606,050,406 of NC_090449.1, forward strand.
GGAGTAACCTCCTGCTAATGAAAGCAACAGGCTGGTCAAGGCCATCATCATTTGTTTGGGACAAAACTGCCCCTATCCCATGTTCAGAGGCATCTGTCTGCACAATGAACTGCTTAGAATAATCTGGAGCTTTTAGAACTGGTGCTGAGCACATTGCCTGTTTCAGGGTGTCAAAGGCCTGTTGGCATTCCACAGTCCAGTTCACTTTCTTGGGCATTTTCTTGGAGGTGAGTTCAGTGAGGGCTGTCACAATGGATCCATATCCCTTCACAAACCTCCTGTAATACCCAGTCAAGCCAAGGAATGCCCTGACTTGAGTCTGGGTTTTTGGAGCTACCCAGTCCAGAATAGTCTGGATCTTGGGTTGGAGTGGCTGAACTTGGCCTCCACCTACAAGGTGGCCCAAGTAAACCACAGTTCCCTGCCCTATCTGGCATTTGGATGCCTTGATAGAGAGGCCTGCAGATTGCTGAGCCTTCAAAACCTTCTTCAGGTGGACCAGGTGATCCTGCCAGGTGGAGCTAAAGACAGCAATATCATCAAGATAAGCTGTGCTAAAGGACTCCAAGCCAGCAAGGACTTGATTCACCAACCTTTGGAAGGTGGCAGGGGCATTCTTTAAACCAAAGGGCATAACAGTGAACTGATAATGCCCATCAGGTGTGGAGAATGCTGTTTTCTCTTTTGCTCCAGGTGCCATTCTTATTTGCCAGTACCCTGCTGTCAAGTCAAAGGTACTTAAGAATTTGGCAGCACCTAATTTGTCTATGAGCTCATCAGCTCTTGGAATTGGATGAGCATCTGTCTTGGTGACAGAATTGAGCCCTCTGTAGTCCACACAAAACCTCATCTCTTTCTTTCCATCTTTGGTGTGAGGTTTGGGGACTAAGACCACTGGGCTAGCCCAGGGGCTGTCAGAGCGCTCAATTACTCCCAATTCCAGCATCTTGTGGACTTCCACCTTGATGCTTTCCTTAACATGGTCAGATTGTCTAAAGATTTTGTTCTTGACAGGCATGCTGTCTCCTGTGTCCACATCATGGGTACACAGGTGTGTCTGACCAGGGGTTAAGGAGAAGAGTTCAGGAAACTGTTGTAGGACTCTCCTACAATCAGCTTGCTGTTGGCCAGAGAGGGTGTCTGAGTAGATCACTCCATCTACTGTGCCATCTTTTGGGTCTGATGACAGAAGATCAGGGAGAGGTTCACTCTCTGCCTCCTGATCCTCATCTGTTACCATCAACAGATTCACATCAGCCCTGTCATGGAAGAGCTTAAGGCGGTTCACATGGATCACCCTCTTGGGGCTCCTGCTTGTGCCCAGGTCCACCAAGTAGGTGACCTGACTCTTCCTTTCTAGTACTGGGTAAGGGCCACTCCATTTGTCCTGGAGTGCCCTGGGAGCCACAGGCTCCAGAACCCAGACTTTCTGCCCTGGTTGGAACTCAACCAGTGCAGCCTTTTGGTCATACCAAAACTTCTGGAGTTGTTGGCTGGCCTCAAGGTTTTTGGTTGCCTTTTCCATGTACTCTGCCATTCTAGAGCGAAGGCCAAGTACATAGTCCACTATGTCCTGTTTAGGCTCATGGAGAGGTCTCTCCCAGCCTTCTTTAACAAGGGCAAGTGGTCCCCTTACAGGATGACCAAACAGAAGTTCAAAGGGTGAGAATCCTACTCCCTTCTGTGGCACCTCTCTGTAAGCGAAAAGCAGACATGGCAAGAGGACATCCCATCTCCTTTTGAGTTTTTCTGGGAGCCCCATGATCATGCCTTTTAATGTCTTGTTGAATCTCTCAACCAAGCCATTAGTTTGTGGATGGTATGGTGTAGTGAATTTATAAGTCACTCCACACTCATTCCACATGTGCTTTAGGTATGCTGACATGAAGTTGGTACCTCTGTCAGACACCACCTCCTTAGGGAAACCCACTCTGGTAAAGATACCAATGAGGGCCTTGGCTACTGCAGGGGCAGTAGTCGACCTAAGGGGAATAGCTTCAGGATACCTGGTAGCATGATCCACTACTACCAGGATATACATATTTCCTGAGGCTGTGGGAGGTTCTAGTGGACCAACTATGTCCACACCCACTCTTTCAAAGGGAACCCCCACCACTGGAAGTGGAATGAGGGGGGCCTTTGGATGCCCACCTGTCTTACCACTGGCTTGACAGGTGGGGCAGGAGAGGCAAAACTCCTTAACCATGTTGGACATATTGGGCCAGTAGAAGTGGTTGACTAACCTCTCCCACGTCTTGGTTTGTCCCAAATGTCCAGCAAGGGGAATGTCATGGGCCAATGTTAGGATGAACTTCCTGAACAGCTGAGGCACTACCACTCTCCTAGTGGCACCAGGTTTGGGGTCTCTGGCCTCAGTGTACAGGAGTCCATCTTCCCAATAGACCCTATGGGTTCCATTTTTCTTGCCTTTGGACTCTTCAGCAGCTTGCTGCCTAAGGCCTTCAAGAGAGGGACAGGTTTCTTGTCCCTTACACAGCTCCTCCCTTGAGGGTCCCCCTGGGCCTAAGAGCTCAACCTGATAAGGTTCAAGCTCCAAAGGCTCAGTTCCCTCAGAGGGCAGAACTTCTTCCTGAGAAGAGAGGTTCCCTTTCTTTTGCTGTGTTGCAGTTGGTTTCCCAACTGACTTTCCTTTCCTCTTGGTAGGCTGGGCCATTCTTCCAGACTCCAGCTCTACTTGTTCACCCTGTGCCTTGCACTGTGCTCTTGTTTTCACACACACCAGTTCAGGGATACCCAGCATTGCTGCATGGGTTTTTAGTTCTACCTCAGCCCATGCTGAGGACTCCAGGTCATTTCCAAGCAGACAGTCCACTGGGATATTTGAGGAGACCACCACCTGTTTCAGGCCATTGACCCCTCCCCATTCTAAAGTAACCATTGCCATGGGATGTACTTTTCTCTGATTGTCAGCGTTGGTGACTGTGTAAGTTTTTCCAGTCAGGTATTGGCCAGGGGAAACCAGTTTCTCTGTCACCATGGTGACACTGGCACCTGTATCCCTCAGGCCCTCTATTCTAGTCCCATTAATTAAGAGTTGCTGTCTGTATTTTTGCATGTTAGGCGGCCAGACAGCTAGTGTGGCTAAATCCACCCCACCCTCAGAAACTAGAGTAGCTTCAGTGTGGACCCTGATTTGCTCTGGGCACACTGTTGATCCCACTTGGAGACTAGCCATACCAGTGTTACCTGGATGGGAGTTTGGAGTGGAACCTTTCTTGGGACAGGCCTTGTCTCCAGTTTGGTGTCCATGCTGTTTACAGCTATGACACCAGGCCTTTTTGGGATCAAAGTTTTTACCCTTGTACCCATTGTTTTGTGAAGAGGCTCGGGGCCCACCCTCCTGTGCAGGTTTTTGGGGGCCTGTAGAAGACTCTTTACTATTTTTAGTTTTGGTTGTCTCATCACCCTTCCCCTGGGAAGTCTTTGTGACCCCTTTCTTTTGGTCACCCCCTGTTGAAGTCTTGGACACCCTTGTCTTGACCCAATGGTCCGCCTTCTTTCCCAATTCTTGGGGAGAAATTGGTCCTAGGTCTACCAGATGCTGATGCAGTTTATCATTGAAACAATTACTCAATAGGTGTTCTTTCACAAATAAATTGTACAGCCCATCATAATTACTTACACCACTGCCTTGAATCCAACCATCTAGTGTTTTCACTGAGTAGTCAACAAAGTCAACCCAGGTCTGGCTCGAGGATTTTTGAGCCCCCCTGAACCTAATCCTGTACTCCTCAGTGGAGAATCCAAAGCCCTCAATCAGGGTACCCTTCATGAGGTCATAAGATTCTGCATCTTTTCCAGAGAGTGTGAGGAGTCTATCCCTACACTTTCCAGTGAACATTTCCCAAAGGAGAGCACCCCAGTGAGATCTGTTCACTTTTCTGGTTACACAAGCCCTCTCAAAAGCTGTGAACCATTTGGTGATGTCATCACCATCTTCATATTTTGTCACAATCCCTTTGGGGATTTTTAACATGTCAGGAGAATCTCTGACCCTATTTATATTGCTGCCACCATTGATGGGTCCTAGGCCCATCTCTTGTCTTTCCCTTTCTATGGCTAGGAGCTGTCTCTCTAAAGCCAATCTTTTGGCCATCCTGGCTAACAGGAGGTCATCTTCACTGAGAGCATCCTCAGTGATTTCAGAAATGTGGGACCCTCCTGTGAGGGACTCACTATTTCTGACTAACACAGTTGGAGACAGGACTTGAGGGGTCCTGTTCTCCCTATTTAGGACTGGAGGAGGGACATTGGCCTCCAAGTCACTAATTTCTTCCTCTGTGAGGGCATCATCAGAGGGGTTGGCTTTTTCAAACTCTGCCAACAGCTCCTGGAGCTGAATTTTGGTAGGTCTGGAGCCAATGGTTATTTTTTTGATATTACAGAGAGACCTTAGCTCCCTCATCTTAAGATGGAGGTAAGGTGTGGTGTCGAGTTCCACCACCTGCATCTCTGTATCAGACATTATTCTGCTAAGAGTTGGAATACTTTTTTAAGAATCTAAAACTGTTTCTAGAATCTAATTCAAACTTTTAACAAACTTTTTAAACTCTAAAAAGACAATGCTAAACAGGGACTTTAACACACAAGGCCCTAGCAGGACTTTTAAGAATTTAGAAAAATTTCAAATTGCAAAAATGAATTTCTAATGACAATTTTGGAATTTGTCGTGTGATCAGGTATTGGCTGAGTAGTCCAGCAAATGCAAAGTCTTGTACCCCACCGCTGATCCACCAATGTAGGAAGTTGGCTCTGTATGCACTATTTCAAAGTGAGGAATAGTATGCACAGAGTCCAAGGGTTCCCCTTAGAGGTAAGATAGTGGCAAAAAGAGATAATACTAATGCTCTATTTTGTGGTAGTGTGGTCGAGCAGTAGGCTTATCCAAGGAGTAGTGTTAAGCATTTGTTGTACATACACATAGACAATAAATGAGGTACACACACTCAGAGACAAATCCAGCCAATAGGTTTTGTATAGAAAAATATATTTTCTTAGTTTATTTTAAGAACCACAGGTTCAAATTCTACATGTAATATCTCATTCGAAAGGTATTGCAGGTAAGTACTTTAGGAACTTCAAATCATCAAAATTGCATGTATACTTTTTAAGTTATTCACAAATAGCTGTTTTAAAAGTGGACACAGTGCAATTTTCACAGTTCCTAGGGGAGGTAAGTATTTGTTAGGTTAACCAGGTAAGTAAGACACTTACAGGGCTCAGTTCTTGGTCCAAGGTAGCCCACCGTTGGGGGTTCAGAGCAACCCCAAAGTCACCACACCAGCAGCTCAGGGCCGGTCAGGTGCAGAGTTCAAAGTGGTGCCCAAAACACATAGGCTAGAATGGAGAGAAGGGGCTGCCCCGGTTCCGGTCTGCTTGCAGGTAAGTACCCGCGTCTTCGGAGGGCAGACCAGGGGGGTTTTGTAGGGCACCGGGGGGACACAAGTCCACACAGAAATTTCACCCTCAGCAGCGCGGGGGCGGCCGGGTGCAGTGTCGAAACAGGCGTCGGGTTCGCAATGTTAGTCTATGAGAGATCTCGGGATCTCTTCAGCGCTGCAGGCAGGCAAGGGGGGGGTTCCTCGGGGAAACCTCCACTTGGGCAAGGGAGAGGGACTCCTGGGGGTCACTTCTCCAGTGAAAGTCCGGTCCTTCAGGTCCTGGGGGCTGCGGGTGCAGGGTCTCTCCCAGGCGTCGGGACTTTGGATTCAAAGAGTCGCGGTCAGGGGATGCCTCGGGATTCCCTCTGCAGGCGGCGCTGTGGGGGCTCAGGGGGGACAGGTTTTGGTACTCACAGTATCAGAGTAGTCCTGGGGTCCCTCCTGAGGTGTCGGGTCTCCACCAGCCGAGTCGGGGTCGCCGGGTGCAGTGTTGCAAGTCTCACGCTTCTTGCGGGGAGCTTGCAGGGTTCTTTAAAGCTGCTGGAAACAAAGTTGCAGCCTTTCTTGGAGCAGGTCCGCTGTCCTCAGGAGTTTCTTGTCTTTTCGAAGCAGGGGCAGTCCTCAGAGGATGTCGAGGTCGCTGGTCCCTTCGGAAGGCGTCGCTGGAGCAGGATCTTTGGAAGGCAGGAGACAGGCCGGTGAGTTTCTGGAGCCAAGGCAGTTGTCGTCTTCTGGTCTTCCGCTGCAGGGGTTTTCAGCTGTGCAGTCCTTCTTCTTGTAGTTGCAGGAATCTAATTTTCTAGGGTTCAGGGTAGCCCTTAAATACTAAATTTAAGGGCGTGTTTAGGTCTGGGGGGTTAGTAGCCAATGGCTACTAGCCCTGAGGGTGGGTACACCCTCTTTGTGCCTCCTCCCAAGGGGAGGGGGTCACAATCCAAACCCTATTGGGGGAATCCTCCATCTGCAAGATGGAGGATTTCTAAAAGTCAGAGTCACCTCAGCTCAGGACACCTTAGGGGCTGTCCTGACTGGCCAGTGACTCCTCCTTGTTTTTCTCATTATTTTCTCCGGCCTTGCCGCCAAAAGTGGGGCCTGGCCGGAGGGGGCGGGCAACTCCACTAGCTGGAGTGTCCTGCTGGGTTGGCACAAAGGAGGTGAGCCTTTGAGGCTCACCGCCAGGTGTGACAATTCCTGCCTGGGGGAGGTGTTTGCATCTCCACCCAGTGCAGGCTTTGTTACTGGCCTCAGAGTGACAAAGGCACTCTCCCCATGGGGCCAGCAACATGTCTCGGTTTGTGGCAGGCTGCTAAAACTAGTCAGCCTACACAGATAGTCGGTTAAGTTTCAGGGGGCACCTCTAAGGTGCCCTCTGGGGTGTATTTTACAATAAAATGTACACTGGCATCAGTGTGCATTTATTGTGCTGAGAAGTTTGATACCAAACTTCCCAGTTTTCAGTGTAGCCATTATGGTGCTGTGGAGTTCGTGTTTGACAAACTCCCAGACCATATACTCTTATGGCTACCCTGCACTTACAATGTCTAAGGTTTTGTTTAGACACTGTAGGGGTACCATGCTCATGCACTGGTACCCTCACCTATGGTATAGTGCACCCTGCCTTAGGGCTGTAAGGCCTGCTAGAGGGGTGTCTTACCTATACTGCATAGGCAGTGAGAGGCTGGCATGGCACCCTGAGGGGAGTGCCATGTCGACTTACTCGTTTTGTCCTCACTAGCACACACAAGCTGGCAAGCAGGGTGTCTGTGCTGAGTGAGAGGTCTCCAGGGTGGCATAAGACATGCTGCAGCCTTTAGAGACCTTCCTTGGCATCAGGGCCCTTGGTACTAGAAGTACCAGTTACAAGGGACTTATCTGGATGCCAGGGTCTGCCAATTGTGGATACAAAAGTACAGGTTAGGGAAAGAACACTGGTGCTGGGGCCTGGTTAGCAGGCCTCAGCACACTTTCAATTGTAAACATAGCATCAGCAAAGGCAAAAAGTCAGGGGGCAACCATGCCAAGGAGGCATTTCCTTACACAAGTGTTGAAAGGCAGCCTGATAAAGAACACAGACCCTGACCATGTTTTATAAGTATGTGAAAGATTACTTTTTTCCGGTTGGGACTAGGCAGCGGGCATTCGATGTCTATCGACACGTTGTGATCTACTTTCGTGGGCTTTCACCAGGCCCATCTCACGCCTATCACTTTCATTCATTCCTTGGCCTGCTTTTTAAAATTCCCTTGATTTCGTAGGTAAATGCTTTACGTTTGTCCCGCCTTGAGGCTGCTTTGTTACCGCCTCAGAGATTGACCATGTTACATGGATTATTGCACGATCGGCCATATACCATAGTGCAACGAGCTACTTTTTTCTTTTCCCTCTCCACTTCGTGCTCGGGTACCGTATGTTGTTTCTTCCTCTTCCTTGTTTTTGGGCATGCCACTGTTTCTTTGTGACGTCTGCCTCCCAGGGCCTGCAAACTGGAAGCGGGTTCTTTTTTTTTTTTTAAGTTTCATATAACGTGAACTAGATTGAAGGAGCAACTTACAAGAGTACCATTTATGTAGTGTAGATTCACATAGCGCAAATTTGATTTGAGGAGCACTTTACATGAGTACCACTTAGGTGCAAGTTTAGCTGTTGAAAAATATACAAACTGGCACATTTTAAACAGAAAAAAAAAACACAGAACTCCTCAACCTGGCTCTCCCAGCACAGCAGAGAGCTGATAATACAATATTCACTGCCTTCGGGAAATTCGCCTCATAATGCTTTGCGGGGCATTTGTTTTACAGAACATTTTGGGCCATAACTCAGCCTGTGGTAGTCCTGTGACAATGGGACCACCACCAAACCGTTAAGCAAGAAAAACTCTTTCTGTCTAGGCCATCCCTTGGTCCCCAAACTTGGTTGAGGTGGACCCCAAAATAGTAACCTCTCCCACCATTCAGTGTCTTTTCAAGGACTCATGCCTGGCGCTTTTGTTTTATGGCTGGGAATAGTTTGTGTTTTTAATTGCCTTGTTTGTAATAATATTGCAGAAGGCTGGGTAGGCCTGAAAATGTATGAGGTACTACACCCTCTAGGGGTGAAACATATGGTTATACTGCATTACTTTCTGGAATTCTCTTTTCATGCGTTTATGCTCTCTAGGGGCTGTTTATATAGGTACATGACCATGTTTCTTCCAAATGCTATTTTTATTGGGGAGTGCTCTAGGGGCTGTTCTGAGCATTACAGTCAAGATACTGCAATAATTGCTGTGCTTGTAAACTTCCCCATAATGCTTACCGGGCATTCCTTTTACAAACATATTTGCCCTTAACTCGCCATGTGGTGGTCCTGGGGCAATGGGACCACCATCAAAACATTCAGCACAATGTGCTCTTTCTGTCTAGGTCATCTCTGGGTCCCCACAGTAGGTTGGGGGAAGCTAAAAATAATAACCCCTCCCACCATGCAGTATCTGTTTGAACTCGCTTATGGCTGGAACTTTTGTTTTACAGGTGGGAGTAGTTTGTGTTTTAAGGGGCTTGTTTGTAATCTTATTCTAGTAGATTTGTTATGCTAGGCCTGACAATGTGTAATGCACTACGTCCTCTAAGGACTACATATATGGTTGCACTGCATTACATTCTGCCATTCTGTTTTCATGTGGTTATACTCTTTAGGAACTGAATCTATAGTTACATGACCATGGGCCAGGTGTGCGTCCATTTCATTTTGCGAGTCTCTAATTGTGACTTTTTGCAACTCACATTTAACGACTCACAAAAATAAATGTACAAATGTGTCTCAGACACATTTAGCGATTCCCAATGTGGACGGAAAGACCTACCTCATCAATATTCATGAGGTAGGTCACAGTTTGCGACACCATTGGCAAAGGCCGCACTCACAGGGATGGTGGCCTGCTGGTGACAGCAACCCACCATGTCTATGACTGCTTTTAAATAGAGCAATTTTTTTAAAATGCAGCCCGTATTCCTTAAAGGAAAATGGGCTGCATTTCAAACAAAAAACAGAAACATTTTCTTTTCATTTTTTCAGAGTTGTCAGTGGTCCGTGGGACCACTCCCTGCTCTAAAAAAATAGTTACGCTGTAATTCACAAAGAATGGGTTACCATCAACTTGAAGTTTGTGGTAACTGCAAATGTTTTGCGACCGCATTCACAGTTGCAAAACATTCCTACATGCCAGTGCGATTCGGTTTTAGGAAGGGATACTATAAACACGCCGCTTCTTAATACCGAATCGCAAAATGTGTTTCAGTAAACAAGTTACTGAGTCACATTTTGCTTTGGTACACAGAAAAAAGCATTTTTCTGATCACAAACGGCCCGACCGGAAAAATGCTTCATACGTCTGGCCCCATGTTTCTTAAAAATGCTATTTTTATTGTGGTGACCTGTAGGGGCTGTTCTGAGCATTACAGTCAAGATAATACAATATTCCCTGCACTGTGAAACTCGCCCCTTAATGCTTTGCGGAGCATTCCTTTTACCAAACATGTTTGCCTATAACTCACCATGTGGTGGTCCTAGGACAATGGGGCCACTGTCAAAATGGTTAGCACGACATGCTCTTTCTGTCTAGGTCATCTCTGGGTCCCCACACTATGTAGGTCGGGACCCCAAAATAATAATATAAATAAATATAATAAATAATGGCGATATTTTCATTTTTGCTGCAGATACAGTAAGAAGGTAAAGGGCAGTGCTTTAGTTATATGTAGGGCCACTGGAACTGTGTGGCATAGAGGACCAAATTATGAGGAAGGGTTGACCAATTTATGTGGCAAGAAAAGTCCAGTTATGCATTTACAACACCAATAGCTCTAACTCAAGCAAATGTGAAGCTATTACATTGCAAATGCTTGTCTCTCCATGGGAACATTCAGGATTCCCAGCTACCAAACATCATGTCTCACTAATGAAAACTGACCACCATAGTGTTCCAGAGGTCTTCAAACTGTGGGGTACGCATCCCTGGGGGGGTTGTAGCTGCATAGCCTTCAACGATTTGTAAATGAGGATGCCCTGGAAGTGTTGTTTTGTTTAATTGGCACACTTACAGATTGTTTCATTTACATAGTGTGTGAACTGCATTCCTGAGTGCCATGGGTAAAGTCAATACGTGGGGTCACAACGGCAAAGAAATGGTTAAAAAGAGCAATATAATTTATAACTCTTTTTTTTATTACTTTCTTGTAGCACATATAAAATAGCAGGTACATGTTAAATGTAAAAAAAATGCAAGTTAAACTAATGAGTGGCAAAATGTACTATTTTAGGTTTTGAAATCTCATTTGACTGATGTGTTCACTGCAGAGTCCCTTTGTGTGATAAGGCACACAGAGAAAGTAATCCTAGTTGCAAAGTGGGAAATAGTGGCCGTGCTTTTATAGTGCTCTGAAGTCCCAGATGGTAACAGAAAGCACTGTGAATGTTAGTCGTTATTTATGTATGCATATCCATATATATATTACCTACTGGTAGTTGCCAGTAGGTTGTTATAGTAACAGCATAGTGTCTACAGAAAAAGCATTTTTTGATTTGGCTATACCTTTGGCATTGTTTGACGAATTATCATGAAGTTTTCGGAAAAAATTGTCATATTGGGTCTAGTTGTGCATGGAAAGTTTTGCGATGATCCGTCATGCAGGGGCCAAGAAAAAGTGGGGGGAGTGAATTTCCCATGTTAATCCCCATAGTAATTTTAGACATGACAGCAGCCCGAACCACTAGACGTAATTACACCAAATTTGGCAAAGAGGTAGCTCTTGGTCTAGAAAGTGCCATTATTTTTTGGTGTAAATGAGTCCAGTAGTTATTGAGATATTAAAGGTAAACAAAATTTGGATACCTAAAGATGCGAACCCTTGGCAAATCCTCACGAACTCGCGCAGAGATTTCATTGCCTGACAACTCTTCAACCAGGAAGTGTTGGCAGCCATTTCAGAACTCAGATTCAGCCAAGTCCCAAACATAAAAAAAGAAAAGGGGGTGGGGAAGAATACCCTAACCCCCTAGCCTTGATGTAGGGAAATTCACGAATATTTGCGAATTTCGCCGTGAAAATAAAAAAAAACAAGCACTTGTTTTTAAATTTGCCCCCACGTAGGCCAGGTCCAGGGGGCATTTCACCTTTAATATAAAAGGAGGGGGGCATGGGGCACCCTCCTAGGGCTTTTAAAAGCCCCAAGGACCACTGCCTCCCAGGGGCAACATTTGAGAAAGATGCGGGGGGCACACAGACCCACCCCCGGACCCCAGGGAACACCCCTTCCCTGTGGCTACATAAAAAAAGGAGAGGGGGCTGCGCGGACCCCCCAGGCCCTGGGGATCACCACCTCTCCAGGGTTATCTTGCATATTAAAGAAGGGGTCCGTGTAGACCCCCTTGCCCCAGTGACCTTTCACCTCCCCAAGGCCAATAACATTTTAAATAAAGGAGGGGAACCACACGGTCTCTCCCCTGGACCCATATATATAGCTCTGGGGACCGTCATCCCCCAGGACCAGCTCCTGTTACCCCCCCCAAGATGCCCACCCCTTGGAGGAAGCTATTTGCTTTTGTTTGGAGGGAGCTATGACAGTTCCCACCAAACAAAAGCAAACACTCCGTTTCCAGCAAACAATAGCTATGAAAATGCTTTCACTTGCTGGAAGCGGAGATTTCAGCTCTTTTCCTGCTCGCAGACATGCAGGCAGGGTAAGAGATTAAAGTACTGCTCCGCACACAGGGGGTTGCATTCAAGCAGCTCCCTGCATGCTGGAGGAATGCTGGCTCCCGCAGGAGGTAGGGAGTCAGCTGGGACCGTGGGGGTCTTGAGGCTCCCCTAGTGGTCCCAAACCAATCCTGCCAACCGTATTTATGATAGATAAATATGCAGGGCAGGATTCATTCTGACACAAAGCTCATTTAAGAAAACTTAAACCTCAACGGGAAGCACTTAAAGATAACAGCAAAGCAGGTGCCAACATTGAAACTCCACATCTGTAAAGTAATAATCATCTTAACTTGGCCAAGGCAAAATAAGTGTGTTTTCTCTGCATTACCACCATGAACAGTTATCTGTAAACCTTGAAGGAGGTGTTTACAGACTAGCTTTTTTTGAGCACAGTAATTCTTGTAGTGACTGTGACAAGTTATTTCTTGTCATCTGCTGCTGAGACCAGATATTGTTTTATCCATTTCAAAAATATAAATATGTAAAATGGCCTAGTAGCCCCACTCTTTTTACCCTGCTTCATATACTTCAGTGATATGCAACGTTTTCCCCCATCTTCCAAGGATGATGGACAGCTGTTGGACATGGCCCTTCTTGGAGGATTTTATTGAATTTGTTTTGCTTTTTCCTCCCTTTTTTTTGCTGACTCTCTTGGCATGGCCTTATGACTCTGGGCACTTTCTCACTGTACTGCAGTTGGAAAGTGTGTGCAACCTTCCTACCCATGCCAGGTAGGGGTACTTACATAGTTGGTTGAGGTGCCGTACCCAGGAGTGCCTTCTGCTACCCCTAGAGCATCCCAGAAGGCAGAGCAGGTGGTAGGCAGAAGACAGGGCAGGTACACAAGGGTGTCCCATGCCCTTGTAGGAGAGGACCCCCACATTGGTTTCCTTACCTTGGAGTTTAGGACTCCTTGCGGTTTTGCTGATCCTCTTTGAGTGGCCTAAGGGCCCTGGTGCTTTACCACTGTAGGTACTGTGTGAGTATATGCGTGCCCTTCCTACATATGTGAGAAAATGGCACCTACCAGTATGTGCACACTTGCCCATTGGTGTTCTCATGTATATTATGAGCCTGGCATAGCTCACCAGTATGTGCACACTTGCACACTGGTGGTTTCATACATACTGAGCCGGGTACAGCTTACCAGTATGTGCACTCTTGCACAGTGATGTTTTCATATATATACTGAGACTGTCACAGCAGGCGTGTATGGGTGCACTTGCACCTTGATGGTGTTCTTAAAACTGGTGTCCAGCCTGCCCCTGCAGGCTTGAGTGTGTGCCAGGGCACGTGCCCAGGGAGTGATAAATACCCATGTGTGTTTTCACTAGCATTGAGAGCTGCTTTGCCCATAGGTTAATATGGTGGGAAATTTACAATTAATCCTGGCTGCAATAGTGGATTGCTGTGGAGCAGCTTCATCAAATTTACTATCATTGGATTTTCAATGGCAAAAGTGGCATTGTCAGTTTTGAGTTGGAAATGCCACTTCTAGAAAGTGGGCATTTCTATGTTATAAAATTTCTTTTGTTTGCCTTTTTTTTTATTCAACTTCATTCCTCTGGAGGCTTGGGGAAAACATATCTGTCAATTCCCCAGCAGCATCTAAAAAAACGTGGGTAACTGGAATGACAGGCTTCTGCCATTTCAGCCAGATTATAGCCCCACTAAAGAATAAGATATGCATTCCATGGCCCCATGGCAGACAGGACTGAAATGTGTGGAAAGACGTCTGTTGTTCAAAGGGGAACCCTTTGAACCACTCCCAGCTTCAAAGGCACACTTCAGTATAACTAAGATTTGCCTGGTGCAGAGCCTTCAAACTACTGCCTGCATTCAAGAAGTGTGGCCCTTCATCATGGGGCTGTGATAAGCATAAGCGTCTGGTTGGTAGGGAGTGGATTCACTGGTTTTGGGACCCCGCGTAGTCTGCTTTTGTGGATCGTGCTGCTTTTCTCTCGTGCGACACCCGACTGCATGCTCTTTATGTGTGGTGTCCATGTCACTGGTTGTGACCCTCGGGGGAAGGACGTACCCGGAGCAGTGCCGTGCTCTACCATGTGCAGCACCGCTTAACTTGCATCTCTTTGTATGTAACCGGACTTGTCTGGTGCTGCTCAAGTCATCATGCACCAGACATTGTGCCTCATACCACGAAGATGCGGGATTGGAACTAATCGTGTGTTCGGAAGTATCTGGTGCAACTTGAGTCATTGTGCACCAGATGTGGTGTCTCATTCCGGGGAGGCGCTGCACTGATAACTTTTTGTGTGCAAGCGGAATTGTCTAGTGCAACTCAAGTCATCATGTATCAGAGGTTGTGCCTCATTCCAGGGAGGTGCTGCATTGATAACTTTTCGTGTGCAAGCAGAATTGTCTGGTGCAGCTCAGGACATTGCTCACAAAGCGTTGTGCCTCATTCCAGGGAGGTGCTGCATTGATCACTTTGCGTGTGCAATCATAATCATCTGGTGCAACTCAGGTTATTGCACTCCAAACATTGTACCCACACCAGGAGGACACAGAAATTGGTAACGCTTTGTGGATGATCGGAATCGTCTGCTGCGACTCAAGTCATTGTGCACCCGATGTTGTGCTTTCTTTCAGGGAGGTGCAGATTTGGTAATTCTTTGTTTGCAAACAGGACGTCTGGGGCGGGCCAAGTCATCACACCCAATAGTGGTGCTTCTGTTCCGGGGAGACATGGAATTGGTAACTATTTGAGGATTGGAGTGTCTGGCTTGGCTGGGCGCCACTGTGAACGGCCTGTGTCCCAAGGTGACCCTCTCCCCGTGCTTTGCAGACTGGGGCCTGCACCAGAAGGCCAGTGTGGTGACCCCTGAGTGAATTTCATGAGTTGTGGCCAAACCTTCATTTGTCAACTGTTGCCTGATCAGCCATTCACTCTTTCTTCCCTTCTCCTTTCCCGCGGGATCCTGAATAAGTGTAACCACCATCCGCGAGCAGCCTAGTATCCGGAGAAATGTTACTACATCTCTAGATCTTGAGGGCGTGAATTGGTTGGAGGGTGGGGTAAGGTTTGGGACCAAGAGGGGTCTGCAAACTCATTAGCAACTCACCTGTTGAATGTCAGAGAAGCGCATTAGGGTGCTGGAAGCAAGTGTGTACGAGTGTGTGTACACTATCTACTAGCCTGCCTGGTATCCGTGGCACTGTGTAGCAGTGCTGAGTGAGTGTGTGGGAGTGACTGCCTGAGATTGACCACACCGCACAGCGGTGGTGCTGTGCACATTGTTTACAATTATGGTTGACATTTAAGTTAGCTGTGCGGCCTAAGTCGCAGAGCTATTTTAAAAGTGCTGGGATTCGGTCTATGTACAGATTGTTGCTATCCTTGGGAACCAAGATGCATCATATGACTGTTTGATATTGAATTGGAGGTGATCGCTAGGATGGGTCTGGGTGGTACTGGGAGAGAAAGTATTATTTTTCTTCTTACATGTACACATTGCTAATGTTGTGTTAACACAGTTGGGCCTAGTACTATTATTTATATTTCTAAATGTGATTGATGTCCCGATTTAAAAGATGTTTTTGTTGTGTTAATTTATGTCTGTGTTGAATACAAACTTTATTTGTACGCACCTTCTGTGAAGTCTTTTTTGTGATGCTCAGTGTAGTTATTGTGTGCTAGTGTTGTGGCAATGCTTTACACATTGCCCCTGTAACAAGCCTGACTGCCCTGTGCCAAGCAACCGAAGGTTGAGCACAGGTTATACTGTGAGTGTAATCACCCATCCTTGATGGGAGTGGTAGATCCTGCCTGACTACAGTCTTGCCACAGCCAACCAGAACATGCCCCCTCTAACAACAGCTTACTAAAAGGACCCCCTTAATGCGTTTTCCACCAATTTCGGTGACCCGTTCTGGATGCACAAGAATATGATCACATCTCCACCAAACAAAGAAGCACTTCATGAGTCCTGTGGGGTAGGCAGCCGGGCCTGGCCATAGACCAGGCCCTGTGGCCAACCCCCACCGCACACGGCCAAATGCCATCCATGACATGGGATTGGGTAGTTATAGGGGGTTGGCCTACAGACCAGACCCTGTAGCCATCCTGCACCAAAGGTTGTAAGAGTGGGTGGTTATAGAGAGTTGGCCATAATATGTAATCAGACTTTACCTCAGCACATTTTTAGAATTATCAATTAAATGCACACACTGCAGGACTCATCTAGTAACTCCACCACATTACTTCTCAAGAAGAATAAATATTTGTCACTGTGGAGCTCCAAGTGACTCCACCAGTTAAAGTCTATAATAGCGCCAAGCATTCTCTATATTTGGTGATTAACCAATTGCACACATTTACCTTTCAGGTAGCAGAGTTAAGACTTTTTTGCTTTACAGAAAGGGGCAGAAAGCTTGCCTTTTGTCTCAGGCCAGGAGTGATGGTCCAGTGGAGTTGGCAGAGAGGCAAGCCTGCTTTGCAGAGTTGTACGTATTATTTGTGCAGCCAGTGCTGTGGCACCAGGTCCCAGTGGTGTGAGGAGCTAGCTAAACCCCATGTCTGTTTTACTATTCTTCCTAATTTGCATTAGGACTCAGAGGCCACTTTCTCTGAGTAGTGGTCCAGGGGTGAGGAAAATTGTGTTTTTCTTTTTTTTAAAAAGGGTATGGGGGCTCACTTTCCTTGCTAGCATTAGGGACGAGGGCGTCTTTACTGCAAACAGAGGGGTAACACATTGGAGCTCAAACTTTTCTGAAAAGGAGGCTATGTGGCCTAATGGTGAGAGCTTCTGATTTAGGAATGGGGATCCAAGGTTCAAGACCCAGTGTTTGCTCAAAATGCTGTGTTTTGTAGCAAGTCACTTATGGGGTCATTCTAACCCTGGCGGTCCGCGACCGCCAGGGCTAAAATGACGGAAGCACCGCCAACAGGCTGGCGGTGCTTCCCTGCCCATTCCGACCGCAGATGTAAAGCCGCAGTCGGAAAACCGGGTCCGGCGGTTTCCTGCCGGATTTCCCCCAGCTGGGCGAATCCTCCATGGCGGCGCTGCAAGCCCTAACAGGGCCCCAGCCTGCTTTTCACTGTCTGCCTAGCAGACAGTGAAAAGCGTGACTGGTGCAACTGCACCCGTCGCACACCGGCAACACCGCCAGCTCCATTCGGAGCCGGCTTCTGTGTTGCAGGCCCCTTTCCCGCCGGCCCAGCGGGAAAGTTAGAATGGCCCCAGCGGTCTTTTGACCGCGGGGCGGCCGAATGGCGGTGCCCGCCGGGGTCAGAATGACCCCCTTAATTTTCCTGAGCCTTACAAAAAAACGCACCTTGTGAAATTGGAAGAGATTTCTTGCTACTCAGAGCCACAGTTATCATCACTGCAGCAGGTGCAGTTGCAATGGGACTGAGGACTGATTTGGGCACACAACACCCCAATTATGGGGAGCAGAGTTTTTTGGGTCAATTTGTTTTTGTTTGATGAGTTTTGTCTTTTATAAGTCTCACATTTTAATGTGGATTATAGAACAGAGTAAACATCTTCTTGAAATGATCTCATCAGACCTGCTTCCTGTGCTGATTCCTGTCCCTCTCCCATCCTTGTCATAAAGGACTGGGAGGGGTACTGAATCCAAAACATTTTATTTGGGGGGTGGGGGGGTCTTAGAACAAAAAAGTTTGAAGAACTCTGGGTTACCTCATCTCTGGAGCCTCTTCCCTCTGACCACTGGTGTGCTAACAGCTTAAGCTTTCCATGCTCCCTCTTGCAAGTGTTGCAGGCATTGAAATACACCCAAATATTCAAGGGCAGGTTAATTGCATTTTCTTGTATGCCTGCCAAAGTTTGTTAATGCGTATGTTTGCAATGCTTCTGCATCCTGAGCAAAGACAGTAGCACAGTGTAAGACGGATAGCTTCAAAATAAGGAACCCCTACCCTTCACTTACCCGTCTCCCTTTCGCCCTTCAAAGAGACCCTCCTGGGCCCCTTTAAACAGACATTCACTCTGTGGTCAAGATTTTTTTTTTATTACAAAACACTTAGGGGCAGATTTACAAGAAAGTGGTGCATTGGTCCCGATGCACCACTTTTTTTGTGTCCACCTAATAACACCATGGTTGCGCCGTATTTATTACAATTTTTGATGCTATTATGGCGCTTTGATGCACTAATGTGTCAAATTTTGCCGCTAGTACAGCAACGCACGCACAGGGAGGCCTGTAGCTTAATATGAGTGCGTCATTTTAACGTCTGCCTTGAGCAGGCATTACCCTTAACTGAAAAAATGGTGCAGTGACATCTTGTAAATTTCACTGCACCATTTTTTCGTTCCTCCCTGTGTGGGAATGCCCCCTTGCATAAATTATGCCTGGCGCAGGCATAATGTGGAGCAAGGGGGTCAATGAATGTGTGGGGGAATGGCCTACTTAGCGCTGCCTTAGTGCAATAAAAATTACACTAAAGTGACGCTAAGAAGCCCTGGGGACTTGTAAATCTGTCCCTTACATCTTTGTGCTGAATATATGGTACTAATGACCAGATTCGCCGGTTTTGGAACTGGGAAACCAGGTTGGCTCAACATGCTGTGATTCTGAGGGCCAAATAAATAGTAAAAACAATCTGGCCCCGTGTAATCTGCTGCTTGAGTAAATCGCTCCAGTGTAAACGCAATTTGGTCGAGTTACGCAAAATAAAAGGAAAAATAAACAATGTGTTCAGGGTGCTCCAGGTTGGTAAATAACAATAACACATTTGCCCTTTTATTTGCGCTGGTTCACATTTACTGCCAGTTCAAAGATGTAAGAAGAAGCTGCCGTCTTTGTGCTTGTAATTAGAGTACATGTATGCTCCGCGTGAAAGAACCATAGTAATGCAAAGTTCAGGGAGCACGAGATTGACGTGTTGCACTGGACGGCTGACGCACTACAGGAGCGTGGCTGGAAATGGCGAACTGTGTGCGTGATTGGAGCGTGCCTGGTAATACCTCTTAGTCATTTGTACTCTCGCGTTTACAGCAAATGCAGTCTGTGCTATAGTGCGTGCGAGGCAAAGTCCAAGTGCTCTACAGATGATAATTCCAGATACAGTGAAGGAATTTGAAAACAAACAACGACTAAATGGTATAAAAAATGAGGAAGGGTGACAGACAGTGACAACGAAAGTGACTGGAAGGAGGCGTCAGAAGAGAAGTTGAATATCAGCATATCGAGGTACAAAATGTCGACCTATGACAATAATGACTCCTGAATATAGACTCCCACTAAATGCTCACAGTAAGTTTATTTATATAGGCAACAGTAGAGTTACTGTCATTGACTCTCCATCTTTTTACCATGCAACAGATTTAGGGTCAGATTTATTAACCGGTGGCACACAGCAGCGCTTCACTTGGAGAGAGCCCAACTGTGTCACAACTTCAAAGAAATGGCGCTGTTCAGCTCTCTCATTGCTCTGAAGCACTTTGGGGCATATTTATACTCCGTTTGCGCCGAATGTGCGTCGTTTTTTCGACGCAAATTCGGCGCAAAACTAACGCCATATTTATACTTTGGCGTTAGACGCGTCTAGCGCCAAAGAATGGGCAAATAGCGTCATTTTTTTGCGTGAACACCTTCCTTGCGTTAATGAGATGCAAGGAAGGCGTTCCCGTCTAAAAAAATGACGGCGACGCAAATGCGTCGTATTTATACTCCCGGGCAAAAATCACGACCGGGAGTGGTCGGGTCAAAAAACCCAGCATTTGCGCCACTTTTTAACGCCTGGGTCAGGGTAGGCGTTAAGGGGCCTGTGGGCTCAAAATGAGCCCACAGGTGCCCTCCCCTGCCCCCAGGGACTCCCCCTGCCACCCTTGCCCACCCCAGGAGGACACCCAAGGATGGAGGGACCCATCCCAGGGACATTCAGGTAAGTTCAGGTAAGTATACATTTTTTTTTTTTTTTTTTTTGGGTGGCATAGGGGGGCCTTATTTGTGCCCCCCTACATGCCACTATGCCCAATGACCATGCCCAGGGGACATAAGTCCCCTGGGCATGGCCATTGGGCAAGGGGGCATGACTCCTGTCTTTACTAAGACAGGAGTCATGTAAATGGCGTCTGGGCGTCGTTAAAAATGGCGCAAATCGGGTGGAGGCGATTTTTTGCGTCAACCTGACTTGCACCATTTTTAAGACGCCCTAGCGCCACTTTTCCCAACGCCGGCGCTGCCTGGTGTACGTGGTTTTTTTCCACGCACACCAGGCAGCGCCGGTCTGCTTGCGCCGGCTAACGCCATTCAATAAATACGGCGCCCGCATGGCGCTTCAGAATGACGTTAGCCGGCGCAAAAATTTTTAACGCTAAACTGCGTTAGCGCAGTTTAGCGTCAAAAAGTATAAATACGGGCCTTTGTGTTGCATAACACCAATGCAGGCACCCTTTCACCATAGTGCAAAGGTGTCTGCCTTGTGATCGGGATAGATTTTGTGCAGGAAGGTGTACCTTCCTTCACTAAAACAGGTCTTTGAGGTTATTTCCTTTTTGTATGTGTGCTGCATAATGCAGCACACATGCAGAGAGAATATAACAAGGAGAAATACAAATAGTTCTCCTCATTATGCCAGCCTCAGGGAGTCACAGGATTCAGGCATTAATCCATGTCTTTAAGTCTTTGTAGATATACAATAGGTTTGTGTCGAAATTCAAGGGTGGATGCGTGGGTAAATTCATGCACCATCAGTGAAATGCCTTCATGATGCAAAGTAATGCACTGTCTTGTGTTGCTGTTTATTTACAAAGAAATGGAAATGGACATTTGTGTTGCTTTATAAATACCACAAAGGATTTTGCATCAGCTCTGTAATAAAAAATAATGCAAACCAAATAAAAAAAACTAAGTATATCTGGGCCTTAACTTCAAGATAATTAGTTGAGCATTTAGGAATAGTAAGTATGCACTTACCTATATATTCTTCACATACCAATATAGTGGTGGTTGGTTCTGGAGTCGATATTGTTGCAGGTCAATAGTGTGAACTCAATACTATGGTAGAGCAGAGTGGTAGCGTCTAGTTGCAGCCACATAAAACAATCTCATTGTTCGGTATTTTTGCCAGTGGTAGCAGTTGGGGAACACCAGCACATATTTTTTTGGACAGGACTTACGTTTTATAATCAAACTTTGACCATGAGCAAAAGAGACAATGGCAGAAACAGGAGAAAGATGGAGAGAGAGATAGATGGGGAAATCGTGACAACTAGATAAAGCAACCATAAAAATGAACTTGTAGGAGTGAGATGAAGAAAGTAAGATAGGGTAGAGGAAAACGGAGACATGGAATAGAAATCAACATTAGTTTGCCTCGGTATTTGGCAACAGTTGCATTTTGTAAGCACCAGTAGTATCTTATAAATAAATATTTGGGTATGTGCACTTGCATTCTTACAAATTGAGCACTGAGAAGATGTGACAGAAGGCCCAGCACTGGACTTGGGGGGCCACAGCAGGGGGGGCGTGTGGGATCTTAAACCATTCTTTTAACTCAGCCTCCTTCAGCCTTCTACCAGCAAGGTGCAGCCAAAAACACACCACGATTTATTTGATTGTACCACTCTTAGTAGAAAAAGAATAATGAATATATCTAGGAATTTTTTTTGATTTACATATTGTGTTCTTACCAAGAACATACAGGGGTTAGAAGTCCATCCAATCCTTACCATTGGTTGACTTTCCTGTAATTTGGCTGCTTCTTATTCGATGGTTTTTTTGCCACTGTAGTGTTTGTCCCTCCCATGGAGCATAGCCTCTTTACCATCTCTTTAAGAGGATGGCTGTTGTGCTTCCTCTGCTAGTTTTTAGGGAACTAGTTCTTTCTTTTTCTTTAAGCACTCCATGAGAATGCATGTGTTTTCAGCTGTCTCCCTTGTGCTTCTCTCTCTCTCTCACTCTCTCTCATCTTTCTCTCTTTCTTATTCATGCTCAGTCTCTCCCTCTCTTTATCCCCCTCTCTCTCTTTCTCTGTCCCCATCTCTCACTCTTTTTCTTACCTCTCTCTCCTGTCTCGCTTTGTCTCCCTCTTTCTCCTCTCACTATCTCTCTACCTATCTCATATTGTCTCTGTATTTATCCTTTCCAGGAATAGATTGGCCACTTCACCCATCAGGCATTTTAATGGGGGACTGCAGTGTGTGTGTGTGCTTGTGTCTGGGTGTGCGTGAGGGTGGTAGAAGTAAATATAGGTAGTGTCAATTAAAGGCAGAAGGTGCAGTCTTAGCTCATGACCAGTTATTGTAGTCAGATATTGTCAATATTGTTGTTGGGGTGGCTGTATTTGTCCAAAAGGCCAAAGACAGAAAATGGCTCACCTCGTCATATGAATTGCCCGTTTCTCACCTCTACCACATACATTCATACACTTACAAATTCATGTGCTTGCATACACATATACACTACACAGATAGATAGATACACACATGAAGACTCAGACACACATATGCATACACATCTCTACACGCAGATGCAGATATGTGTAGACAGATCCACACACACATATATACAGATGAATCTGCTTGTACACACACAAGGACAAACACAACTGAATATCTGAGGAGTTTCAATCCGAGGACATGCAAACAAAAGATGTTTTATATAAATAGTAAATGAGCATCACTGACATTCTTTGTTAAAACCTATAGGATGACATTTGGGTGTCAACAACCCCAGGGTGTGAAACACAACAAATACACGCCTCAGGGAAGAGCCAAAATGCATGCGTTACTGAAACTGAAGTCTACGTAATTGGGCTAGTGACTGAAGAATATTGGTCAGGGTCCCCCCTCTCACCTATTGGACTCTATTTTCCCCATCAGCACAATATTGCTGATCCACGGCGCTTTGAAGTACTGAAAGTGACGTTTGTAGCCGTACAAAACTCCTTCATAAATAATGAGTAAATGTGCTTCATCAGGCCCAAACTTAAATCTAGAAAAAAGTCATAATCTAAATCACAAGCACCCGAATGATACAGTTGTCACTTTAAGCAATGGAGCACTCAAACGCATTCAGTGATCACAATTATGCTTTTTTTGCTATATGATTAATGAGTGTGATATGAGTGACGAACCCCTCACGGGCAGAGCTCATTTTGAGGCAGCAAAAACAAATGTATTTAATGCTACTACTGTGAGTAAAAATGTGCTGTGAAATGGGAAATAAAACACCTATTACCACTTTTGTAACTCCAGGAAAAAAAGGTACAGAGAAAAGGGGCGGACATGTAAGTGTTTTCACAGACTCATCCTTTTATGCTCCAGTAATTCCAAGAAAAATATTACGTTTCAAGATGGATCCTCTCTCCAAAAGTAGCTTAGTCGGTCTTGTAAAGATACCTCTAAACACATTCAACAACCACAAAGTCGAACTGTCCTGCTTTGAAATCGTTCGTGTGCAGAGATTTACCACTAAGATTAAGAGACACAAACTGAAGGTTGTGTGTCTTTTTTATTGGGTAGACCTCAAGGAATGCTACTTTTTCCCTAACCCTTTTAGGCAAACACCCTTAAAAATGTGGGACCATTCTCCTTGCAACTGTAAATGAACAGTTTGCTAATTGTCAAAACAAACAGCGCTCATACGCGTTGAACAACCACATATATTTTTCCTTGTTCGGGACGCTTAACGTGGAAAAACAATTTCTTATTTTTTAGAGTTTTGAATTTGGAAAGTTTAGGTGAGAATCTTTCTCCCTTCCTTCCAAACGCCGGTGTTCTTAGTGCCTCTAAGACACAATCAATTTAGCAGAGAAACACAGTAATCTAATTGCTCATCCTTCAAATCAGGCTTGAAGCAGGAAGTTTGCCACTCCGAAGCTCGGCTGGGTGCCATGGGCGGAGGCGGAAACCCCACGAATATGCTGATTAGCCCCCACTGTTCTTGTTTGCCCCCCCACTGACACAAGAGTGCCCGAAACCTGACAGACAAGTCATTTGAAGGCTTCTGGCTTCTACTTTCATCTCGGAGATTTCTTAAAAAGAGGGTGTGTGTGTGGGTGGGGGGTGGGGGGGGGGGTGGATTAAAGCGAGAAAGACAGGATTCTATGGTGTCTGGCCCTACGTAAATACAGTATGGGCTTTTACCACTGTTTGAGATGCCCCTGCGATTGAATGATTAAATAGCCACCAAGTATCTTCAACAAAACCCAATTACAGCAAGCACAAAACCAAGGACACCCCCACTGCATTAACAAGGATGTATAAAAGCGCATAGAATTAATGGATGCAGAATCTTGCAAATAGGGAGGCAAAGAAAATGGAGACAAAAGAGAGACAAAATAGAAGAAGGGAATAGAAAAGAGAGAGTGAGAAGAAGAGCAATAAAAGGCAAAACAAGGAGAAGCAAAAGAGAGACAGCTAAATCTTCTGGAATATATAGAAATTGATTAAATGTCATATATATCATTGAAACACTTGAATGCTGAGAGCTTCATTGAAGACAATGTAAAGGCTCAGGGCAATAATGGTTGGCATAGCATAGAACTCCTGCTTCGAGATTCCAATGCTTGACTTTCGGTTTCTCCTTTTTTTAATTTAGAACATCCAACCTTTAGTTGGAGGACCTTTCTAATAGCTTTAGAGCCTTTCTGACTTGGGCTATATTGGTTGTTAAAGGCCCTTACCCTCGTTATGAGCCCTTGCCTGTGGTTCTGGCCATTTCCTCCCGTCCCTCACTCGCCTTCCTTTAGACCAATGAGGCTCCCTGCCTCCCCATAGACCCTCCCTTCCCTTTAAACCCCCCCCACCCCCACCACCTCCTGTTCTTTTTTGTCTAGCCCCCCTAGACTTACCTTCTTCTTCTTCCACGGCGGGGCCTGGGGGTCTTCGGCTATGATCTCCTCGAGGCACGGAGCTCCTCGGGGAGGGTTCCTGGCGGTCACGTCTTCGAGAGGCGGGCGTGGCTGCCTTGGAGACGCGTCCTGGGAGTCAGCTGATGAGGTCGGTCGGCTTTTTGTGGCTGGGGCTACGATTTCCGGATCTTCGGCTCGCAGAGCCGAGCTGAGGTGCCGGTTTGGATTTTCGGCATTTTGGGCAGTAGGA
This sequence comes from Pleurodeles waltl, assembly GCF_031143425.1. Lineage (NCBI taxonomy): Eukaryota > Metazoa > Chordata > Amphibia > Caudata > Salamandridae > Pleurodeles > Pleurodeles waltl. The sequence goes on from NC_090449.1 coordinate 606,075,578, forward strand.
CGGGCGTTTTGCCTGCGTTTTTAACATGTTTTTGTTAATTGTTTATGTGTTTTCATTTGCTGTTTCTTTTTTAGTGGAGGACCTTTCTCTGTTATTTAAAGGGGTTGGGGTCCTGTGGCTGACATTTCTGGTTTGTATCATGCCAAAGGTACCTGCCAAAAGACATAGGATTGTTTTCTCTTCCTCTTCATCGGGGGAGGAGGGTGAGGTTCCCCTCTCCACACCTGGGGGTCGTCAGGTTCCGGTGGGGGCTTCTGCGCCACTCATGTCCAGAGAAGAGGTTCAGGACATGATTGAGGTGGCTGTCTCTCGGGCTCTCCAAGCAGGGGTGGCCAGGCCTGGTCGTTCTCCGGCGGCCCGTCCTCCTGGGACTGCGGAGAGGTCCTCTTCTGGGGATGATGATGATGACGCTCCATCTACTTCTTCTGGTGGGAAATATGTCTCCAGGGAAGAGATGTGGGAGGTGATGTCGCATGTTCGGGACAATTTAGGTTTTCCTGTGTTTCAGCCTACGGGATCGGATTCACATTTGTTCCCTCAGTATCAAACACCTTCTAAGTTTGCCATGCCTTTTCAGGGCCCTGTGAAGGAAATGGTATTCCAGGAATGAAAAGATGTGGCTAAGTCTCAGGTGCCACGGTTCCTTCAGAAACTGTACTTACTGGAGGGGGAGGATGTGTTACCTCCCTCAATTAAACTGGATTCCATTCTGGCGACCCTGATTGGCAAGACGGTGGTCAATCCAGAGGATTGTGTGCCTATGGATGCCACTGACCGTAAGGTGGATTCTGGTCTTAAGAGGCCTTTTGCGGCGGAGAATTTGGCCCTCAGAGCGGGTATATATTCTGCTTATTCTGCACAATCTTTGGTGCAGGATTTTGACAAGCTGGCGGTGGCTGTTCAGGAAGGTTCGGAGTGCTCAGAACTTCTGGCTGTTATGGAGCAGCAGGCCAGGTTGCTGGCAGACCTGTCTTCTGATGTGGTCCGTTCTTTGGCTCTGGCATCGGGAACTTTGATTGGGGCTCGTAGGTCCCTCTGGTTGAGGTTGTGGAAGGTGGATCCTGGGGAGAAATCTGCTCTCCTGAGACTGCCTTTTGAGGGGTGTAATTTGTTTGGTGATCAGTTGCCTTCCATGCTTTCCAAGGCATTTAAGGAGAGGAAACACGCCTTACCTTACAAAGGTGGTTCTTCTTCTGGCAAGGGGAGGAGGAAGCATTCGCGCTCATCTCCCAAGATGGATTCCAAATCTTTTTCTTTCAGGAAACGTCGTTTTCAGCCCGGTTTTTCTCCTAAGAAGTCTGCCCCTTCGAACTGGGGTGGGTTCAAGAATGGATCCTGACAATCATTGTGGGCCTGGCATAGGGCAGGTTGGGGGATGGCTGAGGCACTTTCTTTCAGTGTGGCAGGAGAGTGTCAGCGATCGTTGGGTGCTGGACATTGTGGACAATGGCTACGCCATAGATTTCGAAGTGGTGCCTCCAGATTCCGGGGTGCGTCCCACTCCTCTGCCTACAGTCGGGGCCCAGAGACAGGCGTTGTTGGATGGGGTCCGGGACTTGCTTCTCAAGGGGGCCATCTCCCAGGTTCCTGTGGGGGAGAGAGGTCTGGGCACTTATTCAGTCTTGTTTCTGGTTCAGAAGGTGTCAGGGGGTTTTCGGCCTGTCCTCAATCTGAAAGGGGTGAATTCCTGGATCAGGACTGTACATTTCCGTATGCTGCCCATTCAGACTATATTTCCTCTGGTCAGTCCGGGGGATTTCCTGGCTTCTCTGGATCTGCAGGATGCTTACCTGCAAGTTCCAGTGGCTCGGTCTTCTCAGCGATTCCTACGTTTTGCAGTAGGCCTGGACCATTATCAGTTTTGTGTTCTACCTTTCGGCCTCAAGTCCTCTCCCCGCATTTTCACCAAGGTGCTGGCCCCTCTGGTGGCTCTTCTACATTCAGAAGGGGTGTTTATTCATCCTTATGTGGACGATATTCTAATCCAAGCGTCCTCTCAGGAGCTGTTGCAGAGGCATGTGGCCCGGGTTCTGGTGGTCCTGCAAAACCACGGGTTTTTGGTCAACTGGGGGAAGTCAGATTTGGTTCCTTCCCAAGATCTGGTGTTTCTAGGGGCTCGGTTTCTGACTCTTCGAGGTTTGGTAAAGAAAAGGGGAGTCCAGCCAATCGACTTCCTTAGAATGCCTATTCGTAGGTTAAGCAAGGTGTGGGAGAATCAAACCGGGGGGGCCTGGACCCTAAGCCTCCCAATAGTAATAGTCAAGATAATGCAGAGGTGATTCACCACAATTTTTTTTTTAAACAACTCATAAGTACATTACTTCAAAAGATTGTTTAATTACATTGTAAGGAGAAGGAGAGTTCCAGAAATATTTAGTCCATTTGAGGTAAAGACGAACTTGAAGTTGAAGTAATTTTCATTGATCAGCAAGTTGGATGCAAAATCAGAAAGAAGTATACGTTGATGCAACAGCCAACACGTGTTTCGCCCCTTTGGCGCGTAAGCGGGGGCTTTCTCAAGGCTGTAGAGAATATATATAGACGATGTAAGTCATAAGTCAGAAATGTGGTGTCAGGTGTGAAGGCATGCTGCTAATGTAGATTGTGCGTTACATTATGTGCTTCTTCTAAAGAAACCAGTGAACTAAAACAAACCCATACCACTTTCCCAAGTGTGGGCCAGAGGTTTAAACTGATAAGAACAAGTGCTTATAGTGTTTTAAAGAAAACAAAGTTATAATACTTGTGCTAAGCTAAATGATAAGCGGAGCAGGAGAAAAAACCAAAAAGAAAATGAACTGGCACTCACATGCTATTAATGGAGATTAAGAAAAGACATGCATTAGAAAAATTATGTGGGACATTGTATAATATATGTTAGTAAGGGAAGTTTTTGGTAAGGAAGGAAAGACATACCTAATTCAGAGCATATTACACAAAACTTCAGACATTGAATTGTCACAGTTGTAGATAGGACCCTAGACATAAGATTATATACAATATATTTTTGTTATTAGAAAACAACCAAAGAAAAGAAATAATATATATCAGATAATACTGATAAAAGCAACCAGTAAGCCTAAGAATCAAGTTTGCCACCTTTAACAATATAACTAGGCTGTAGACCAACAATATAGATAAACATCAAGCGAGATTGAAAAATATCGTGGAGTATCTAAGAAGTAATTTTTACATAAAATAGCAAGTGCATAATGAGCTCCAAACTATCTCAAAAGCTTAAACGGGGCTCCTTATCTAGCCAACGTACTGAATCACACTAAATCAGGTGCTGAAAACCAGTCTCCCCGAAAGGGGAAAGCAGAAGGTACAATCAAGCAAAAATGGTTTTTACCTTATTCGGTGTTAAGGGAAAGAGAAAAGTGCTGGTAACTCGCCGGCGCGTCCCGCGGTAAATCGCTGCATCTCCATCAAGCGGCAGCGTGTTTTAAACGTTGCGCATTCCTTCTCTGCCTCGCGTTCAACGAAACAGAGGAGGGACACTCCATATGTTGGGAAACCGAAATGTGGCGGCCATCTTAAAGGGAAGTTTTTGGTAAGGAAGGAAAGACATACCTAATTCAGAGCATATTACACAAAACTTCAGACATTGAATTGTCACAGTTGTAGATAGGACCCTAGACATAAGATTATATACAATATATTTTTGTTATTAGAAAACAACCAAAGAAAAGAAATAATATATATCAGATAATACTGATAAAAGCAACCAGTAAGCCTAAGAATCAAGTTTGCCACCTTTAACAATATAACTAGGATGTAGACCAACAATATAGATAAACATCAAGCGAGATTGAAAAATATCGTGGAGTATCTAAGAAGTAATTTTTACATAAAATAGCAAGTGCATAATGAGCTCCAAACTATCTCAAAAGCTTAAACGGGGCTCCTTATCTAGCCAACGTACTGAATCACACTAAATCAGGTGCTGAAAACCAGTCTCCCCGAAAGGGGAAAGCAGAAGGTACAATCGAGCAAAAATGGTTTTTACCTTATTCGGTGTTAAGGGAAAGAGAAAAGTGCTGGTAACTCGCCGGCGCGTCCCGCGGTAAATCGCTGCATCTCCATCAAGCGGCAGCGTGTTTTAAACGTTGCGCGTTCCTTCTCTGCCTCGCGTTCAACGAAACAGAGGAGGGACACTCCATATGTTGGGAAACCGAAATGTGGCAGCCATCTTAAAACGGATAAACAAAGTCTAGTAATGATGATTCAACTAAACAGAAACGAGCAAACTGCAAGCCGAAACAGGTCAATAATATCCAAGTACCACACAGTAAGAAAGGAAGAATATTAGAAAAAGATATTAATACACATAAGAAGATTAAGGAGGTGATAATAGCCTGGGAGAAAAAGTAAAATAAAGTTAGATATAAATCAGGGAAAGACCAAAAGGATATTCTCCACAAGGAAAGAAAAATACATTATTTGAAAAGGATCTATGATGACAGCAACCAGTACAAGGCTCAGTGTGGGAACAAAGTTAGAAAGTGATTATTAGTCTATTAAAGTAGAAATGAAGAACACATAGTGAGTAGATAAAACAATAAAGATATATTTGCCCTGTAAGTTTAGACTAAAGTCGTATAGAATAGAACATAGAGTAATGTGTTAGAAAGGAAAGTAATGAAGAGAGTAAGTAAGTAAAAGAGAGTAGGAAAGAAAAAAGGCATGTAGGGAAAGTACAGTGTGGACCAAAAATTTTAAAAAAGGAGAGAAGACAAAAACTGTAGTGGCTTGAATAAAATTAGAGCTATCATACATCAAAGAAACAGCTTTAGTCAAGCAGCATTTATAGTAACCAGTAGTGCCATTCATGGTCCTGATTCAGACCATTATTCACTGTATCATACTAGATAATCATCTTGCTTTCTTGTTGACGTAGGCGTAGATGTAGATTACCACCTCGTGGAGACGGGGAGATGCGGTGTATTCCGATGAATTTAAAGGAACGTGCATTAAGGTGAAAAGTTTTGTAGTGCTCCACGAGAGGTGCTTTAGTCTCAAGTTTCAAAATATTTCGAAAATGTTCTTGGATTCATTGTTTTAAGGGACGAACCGTACTACCAATATAAGCTTTTTGGCATGGGCAGAGTATCAAATACACCACGTTTCTGCTTTCACAGTTGATAAAGTCCTGAATTGTGTGTTCTTGGTCATTGATGTGCAGAGTAGAAGTTCGGTTGAGACCCAATTTGCATATTGAACATTTAGTGCAGATGAAAAATCCTTTAGGTTTGGGAAAATAAGGTTCAGGGACTGGTTGTTGAAAAAACGAAGGACAAAGTTTATCACGGAGGTTAGGGGCCCGTCGGAACCCTATTTGTGGGCACTGAAAAATAAATGGTTGGATAGATGGATTGTTGCTGATGAGGTGCCAGTGTTTACGAAGTTGTTTCCGTATATGGTAGTGACCATTATGAAATTGGGTTATAAATCGAATAGAAGAGTCTATTTTGCAGCGCTGTGGTGAATTAATCATCTTATGTCGATCCATTTTGCTCAGATTGTTATGCGAAGAGGTTAGCAAGCGTTGTTTATAGCCCCTGACCAAAAGTCTCTGAGTAATTTGAGAAGAAAAAAGTCATAGTCGTTGTATTTTGAGCAGTTGACTTTGGCTCTTCTATATTCCCCTTGTGGAATGTTTTTGATTATGCTTGGGGGGTGACAACTAGAGGCGTGTAAGATGGAATTAGCCGCTGTAGATTTTTGGTAGAATTTCATCTGTAATTTGTTGTTATCCACATAGATTAGTAAATCAAGATATTCAACTTGTGTATCCAAAATATTGTATGTGATGTCAATGTCCCATTTGTTTGGTACTAGGGACTGGAGAAATTGAGTTAAAAGTGTACTATTTCCTTGCCAGATCACCAAAATATCGTCAATATAGCGACCCCAGAAGATGATATTATGAGAAAAATCTTCATTATGATAGCTCCACAACCATTCTCGTTCCACTGCCCCCATTAGGATGCAGGCGTAGGGAGGCGCGAATTTGGCCCCCATCGCCGTACCTTGGAGCTGTAGGTAGAACTGTCTATCGAAGAGAAAGTAGTTGTTCTCCAGGCAAAATTGAAGCATGTTCAATATCATACTGTTATGGATAGAAAAAGACACAGGTTTTGTCGAAAGTGCTATTCTGACTGCCTCTAGACCGTCCTGGTGTTTAATTGAGGTATAAAGGCTAACTATATCGATGGTCACTAAGAGGTAGTCAGGCTGCCAATCAATTTCTTGAAGTTTACATATAATATCTTTTGTATCCCTCACAAATGAAGGTAAATTAATCATGAATGGCTGGAGTACTTGATCAATTAAAGTCCCTAATTTAGAACAAATAGAATTGATGCCCGATATTATAGGCCTACCTTTAGGAGGAAAGTCTTTTTTGTGTATTTTAGGTAGCAAATACATTGTTGGCACTGTTGGGTGAGAAAGAAATAGGGCAGATCTTTCTTGATGTGAGATAACTTGCCGTGAAAGCCAATGGTCAAGTAGTTCTGAGAGTTGCTGTTGAATATGAGCCGTAGGGTTTGAGTCTAGACATTTATAGCACTTGGGGTTGTGTAGTTGGCGGTAAGCCTCCTGAAGATAATCCGAGGTATTTAGAATAACGATATTGCCTCCCTTATCTGCTTCCTTTATAATTATATTGGGATTCATTCTTAAATTGGACAGAGCTGTTCTTTGTTGATGAGTGATATTTAAGGGGAGAAATTTACGCTTGTCGCAATAGCGTTTATATTCTTTATCAAGGTCTTTTAGAACTGCATGTGCAAAGTAATCAATGGAATTCCCTGCTGGAAGGATAGGAGTGAAAGTGGATTTTGGTCTCATACCCGAGGGATGATATTGGTTAATGTTTAGTTCTAATTGTTCAGCTAATGTACTGAGAGGGAGATCTGGTTCAGTAAAATTGGCTAAATTACAAAGAAGACCAATATCTTCAAGGTCCCGAACAGTAGTATCATGAGAGGGAGGTGAGGGCAGTGGCTGGGAGGGAGAAGAAGTAAAAGTGGAGAAAAATGACTTTAATTTGAGTTGACGTATGAATTTAAAAAAGTCAATTTTGGTTTGAGTTAGATTGCAAGTGTTTGTGGGGCAATAGGAAAGACCTTTATTACGAATGTGAAGTTCGGATGGGGAAAGGGAATAATCTGAAAGATTAACTACTAGTTGGTCGTTGTGTTGAGGGGCCGAAGGTTCTTGCTGCGAGAATGGTTGTGGAGCCATCATAATGAAGATTTTTCTCATAATATCATCTTCTGGGGTCGCTATATTGACGATATTTTGTTGATCTGGCAAGGAAATAGTACACTTTTAACTCAATTTCTCCAGTCCCTAGTACCAAACAAATGGGACATTGACATCACATACAATATTTTGGATACACAAGTTGAATATCTTGATTTACTAATCTATGTGGATAACAACAAATTACAGACGAAATTCTACCGAAAATCTACAGCGGCTAATTCCATCTTACACGCCTCTAGTTGTAACCCCCCAAGCATAATCAAAAACATTCCACAAGGGGAATATAGAAGAGCCAAAGTCAACTGCTCACAATCCAACGACTATGACTTTTTTTCTTCTCAAATTACTCAGAGACTTTTGGTCAGGGGCTATAAACAACGCTTGCTAACCTCTTCGCATAACAATCTGAGCAAAATGGATCGACATAAGATGATTAATTCACCACAGCGCTGCAAAATAGACTCTTCTATTCGATTTATAACCCAATTTCATAATGGTCACTACCATATACGGAAACAACTTCGTAAACACTGGCACCTCATCAGCAACAATCCATCTATCCAACCATTTATTTTTCAGTACCCACAAATAGGGTTCCGACGGGCCCCTAACCTCCGTGATAAACTTTGTCCTTCGTTTTTTCAACAACCAGTCCCTGAACCTTATTTTCCCAAACCTAAAGGATTTTTCATCTGCACTAAATGTTCAATATGCAAATTGGGTCTCAACCGAACTTCTACTCTGCACATCAATGACCAAGAACACACAATTTAGGACTTTATCAACTGTGAAAGCAGGAACGTGGTGTATTTGATACTCTGCCCATACCAAAAAGCTTTTATTGGTAGTACGATTCGTCCCTTAAAACAACGAATCCAAGAACATTTTCGAAATATTTTGAAACTTGAGACTAAAGCACCTCTCGTGGAGCACTACAAAACTTTTCACCTTAATGCACGTCCCTTTAAATTCATCGGAATACACCGCATCTCCCCGTCTCCACAAGGTGGTAATCTACATCTACGCCTACGTCAACAAGAAAGCAAGATGATTATCCAGTATGATACGGTGAATAATGGTCTGAATCAGGACCATGAATGGCACTACTGGTTACTATAAATGCTGCTTGACTAAAGCTGTTTCTTTGATGTATGATAGCTCTAATTTTATTCAAGCCACTACAGTTTTTGTCTTCTCTCCTTTTTTTAAATTTTTGGTCCACACTATACTTTCCCTACATGCCCTTTTTCTTTCCTACTCTCTTTTACTTACTTACTCTCTTCATTACTTTCCTTTCTAACACATTACTCTATGTTCTATTCTATACGACTGTAGTCTAAACTTACAGGGCAAATATATCTTTATTGTTTTATCTACTGACTATGTGTTCTTAATTTCTACTTTAATAGACTAATAATCACTTTCTAACTTTGTTCCCACACTGAGCCTTGTACTGGTTGCTGTCATCATAGATCCTTTTCAAATAATGTCTTTTTCTTTCCTTGTGGAGAATATCCTTTTGGTCTTTCCCTGATTTATATCTAACTTTATTTTACTTTTTCTCCCAGGCTATTATCACCTCCTTAATCTTCTTATGTGTATTAATATCTTTTTCTAATATTCTTCCTTTCTTACTGTGTGGTACTTGGATATTATTGACCTGTTTCGGCTTGCAGTTTGCTCGTTTCTGTTTAGTTGAATCATCATTACTAGACTTTGTTTATCCGTTTTAAGATGGCCGCCACATTTCGGTTTCCCAACATATGGAGTGTCCCTCCTCTGTTTCGTTGAACGCGAGGCAGAGAAGGAACGCGCAACGTTTAAAACACGCTGCCGCTTGATGGAGATGCATCGATTTACCGCGGGACGCGCCGGCGAGTTACCGGCACTTTTCTCTTTCCCTTAACACCGAATAAGGTAAAAACCATTTTTGCTCGATTGTACCTTCTGCTTTCCCCTTTCGGGGAGACTGGTTTTCAGCACCTGATTTAGTGTGATTCAGTACGTTGGTTAGATAAGGAGCCCCGTTTAAGCTTTTGAGATAGTTTGGAGCTCATTATGCACTTGCTATTTTATGTAAAAATTACTTCTTAGATACTGCACGATATTTTTCAATCTCGCTTGATGTTTATCTATATTGTTGGTCTACAGCCTAGTTATATTGTTAAAGGTGGCAAACTTGATTCTTAGGCTTACTGGTTGCTTTTATCAGTATTATCTGATATATATTATTTCTTTTCTTTGGTTGTTTTCTAATAACAAAAATATATTGTATATAATCTTATGTCTAGGGTCCTATCTACAACTGTGACAATTCAATGTCTGAAGTTTTGTGTAATATGCTCTGAATTAGGTATGTCTTTCCTTCCTTACCAAAAACTTCCCTTACTAACATATATTATACAATGTCCCACATAATTTTTCTCATGCATGTCTTTTCTTAATCTCCATTAATAGCATGTGAGTGCCAGTACATTTTCTTCTTGGTTTTTTCTCCTGCTCCGCTTATCATTTAGCTTAGCACAAGTATTATAACTTCGTTTTCTTTAAAACACTATAAGCACTTGTTCTTATCAGTTTAAACCTCTGGCCCACACTTGGGAAAGTGGTATGGGTTTGTTTTAGTTCACTGGTTTCTTTAGAAGAAGCACATAATGTAACGCACAATCTGCATTAGCAGCATGCCTTCACACCTGACACCACATTTCTGACTTATGACTTACATCGCCTATATATATTCTCTACAGCCTTGAGAAAGCCCCCGCTTACGCGCCAAAGGGGCGAAACACGTGTTGGCTGTTGCATCAACGTATACTTCTATCTGATTTTGCATCCAACTTGCTGATCAATGAAAATTACTTAAACTTCAAGTTCGTCTTTACCTCAAATGGACTAAATATTTCTGGAACTCTCCTTCTCCTTACAATGTAATTAAACAATCTTTTGAAGTAATGTACTTATGAGTTGTTTAAATTTTTTTTTGTGGGGAATCACCTCTGCATTATCTTCGAGGTTTGGTGCCTGTGTCGGAGAAGCGGTTGTTGGTCCTCCAGTCTCTGGTGAGGTCGATCTTGTCGCGTCTGCTCCCAGGGCCCTTCAGTGGTTACGTCTGCAGGGTCATTTGGCGTCAGTGATTTTCTGGTTCCCTGGGCACGGTTCCATCTTCTTTGCCTGATGAACTGGTTCCTGGTTCATTGGTCTCCAGGGTCAAGTTCTCTGCTGGCACGGATTTCGATGTCGGGGTTGGTTCGCAGGGAGTTGGGTTGGTGGCTGGTGACCGCTCATCTTCGGGTAGGGGTGTCTTTATCTCCTCCTCTCCCGGTGGTGGTGACGACCGATGCCAGCCTCTCCGGTTGGGGGGCTTGGATGGGGTCGGTTCAGATCCAGGGGTTTTGGTCACCTCTGGAAGCCAGACGCTCTTCGAATTGGCAGGAGTTGAAGGCGGTGCTTCTAGCTCTGATTCATTTTCAGGTCTCCCTGAAAGGGGTTGCGGTTCTTATTCGGACAGACAACTTGGTGACCAAAGCTTATGTGAACCAGCAAGGGGGAACCCGGTCGGGGGCTCTGTTCCGCCTTGCCAAGAAGATTTTTGTTTGGGCTCAAGAATGGGTTCTTTCCCTGCGTGCCACCTACATTCAGGGGGTGGTCAATGTTCGGGCGGATCTTCTGAGCAGGGTGATTCCTTCCTCTCAACTTTTCTCCCTCTGGTGGTCTCTGTTTCATCATCTGGTTCACCTATGGGGTCTTCCGGTGGTAGATGTGTTTGTGTCTCCAGAGAATGCGAAACTCAGTCGCTTTTGCTCCCGGTTTCGTTGTCCTCAGACTTGGGGGTGGACGGGATGTCGTGTCCTTGGCCTCGGGGTCTTTTGTACGCTTTCCCGCCCTTTCAGTTGCTCCGGGCGTTTCTGTTGAGCGAATGTCTTTTGAGAGCCAGGGTTATCTTGATTGCGCCCCATTGGCCGAGGGCAAATTGGTTTCCGTTGCTTCAGTTGATGGCGTCGGGTCAGGTGTGGACTCTTCCTCTCTGTCCGTCGCCTCTGGAGTTTCCTTGCCTCTCGATGGGGTCATTGAGGCGGTTGCACTTGACGGCCTGGAAGTTGAACGGCGGGGTTTGACGGATTTGGGAGTTTCGGTAGCTTTGAGTTCTATTTTGCTGGCTTCCCGACGGCGTTCCACTTTGCTGTCTTATGGTAGGCAGTGGAAAGTTTTTTCTTCTTGTTGTTTCTGGCATAAGTTGGATCCTACGTCCACTTCTCGTTTTGATGTGATGCAATTTTTACAGGATGGTGCCCAGTTGGGTTTGTCGGTGGCTTCTCTATGGGTGCAGTGGGCGGCGATTCAGGCTTTTAGGGGTCCATGGCGTAATCTGTCTGATGAGGGTCATTTGATGCCTCGGTTGTTCCAATGTCTTCTTAACTTGTTTCCTCACCCAGTGCGTTCCTTTCCCTCCTGGGATCTTTCATTGGTATTGGATGCTTTGACTGTTGCTCCCTTTGAACCTCTGGGGGACTGTGACTTGCGTCATCTTTCTTTGAAAATGTTTTTTCTGGTGGCCATTACTTCGGCCCGCCGTTTAGGGGAATTGGGGGCCTTGGCCTGCTCGTTTCCTTTTTGTAAGGTTTTTCCGGATCGTATGGTGCTTGTTCCGGTTCCTTCTTTTGTTCCTAAGGTGAATTTATCTTTCCATGCTCGCCAGGAGGTCATCCTTCCTTCGTTTTGGCCGGATCCTTCCCCAGATGAGGAGGTTCGGTTGCATTCTTTAGATGTGCGTAGGGCCTTGTTGGAATATCTACGGGTAGTTGCTCCTTTCCGTAAGGGTGATTCTCTTTTTGTGAATTTTGGTCCGGCCCGGAAGGGTGAGAAGCCTTCCACGGCTTCTTTGAGTGTGTGGGTTCGCACGTTGATACTGATGGCTTATTCTTTGAAGGGGGACGTTCCTCCCCAAGGGATTCAGGACCGTTCTACCAGAGGTATGGCCGCTACGGTGGCAGAGCTTCAGGGAGCTTCTGTGGTGGAAATTTGCAGGGCCGCAACTTGGGCCTCACCTTCGACCTTTGTTCGTCATTACAGGCTGACGGACTTGGGCAATTTGGAGTCGGTATTGGGTCACCGTGTCTTGTCCTCTATGATGTAATAGGGGGGTGGGGACTCAGTTGTCTTTATTGGTTGTGATTAAACTTATTGCAACTCAGTGTCCGTCTCCTGTTTTCTCTTGCTATGTCGCATTGGTCTAAAGGAAGGCGAGGGAGGGACGGGAGGTAATGCGTCCATTACTTATGTTAATGGCATTACTCCTAGTCCTACTCCCTCACCTTCCTTTCCGTTCCCTCCCGCCCTCCCGGTACGGACCGCCTGAGTTGCTGCTTGGGCTTGTTTTTGTACAGGAGGTGGTGGGGTGGGGGGTGTTAAGGGGAAGAGAGGGTCTATGGGGAGGCAGGGAGCCTCATTGGTCTAAAGGAAGGCGAGGGAGTAGGACTAGGAGTAATGCCATTAACATAAGTAATGGACGCATAACTCAGGTTCAGAACGTTTAACAAACTGCTGGGTCTGGCAAGCTCTGTGGAATGACAATTAAGGGGGAAGGGGGACAGGTTGGTTTGGCGGATGTTGGGCATGGTGATCAAGGAAGAACAAGTGAAGGACACAAATAGAACGAGAAAGTCAGGGCAGAAACAGGAACAAATGTCATCCAGGCAGTGAAAATCTCCAACAGAAAAACATGAGGCTACGACAGGCCTACCCTTGAAACAGGCAACACTGCATAGTGTTAGAAAAGTTAACAGAAAAGAAATACATTGTCAATCATAACTGCAGATTAAGTTGTTGTAAACAGACAGATACGCAAAGGCTAGAGATTTGTTAGTGAAGATTTCTTGGGATATTAATTTGTATATTAGCTGTATATTAACCGTTCAAGGTTACTTTTTACAAGGATATTGATAATTTTTATAAAGCGTGTGAATGCCAAAGGTGTCTTGGCGCTGAAGGAGAGTGACTTTTCCAATTACATCTGCACCATTTATTCATTTTAAAGATAGTGCACCATTTTTAATGCAGAACTGTACGAGTTGCATCATGAGTTTGAATTTATCAAGAGCCAGCTCAGCCTTTCATACTCACAAAGCAGGTAAAATGCATACCATTAAATTGTGTATTAGTAACATATTTACAGCACTTGGGGCCACATGTACAAAGCTTCTTTCCAGTCGCAAATGGGCCGATTCACAGAATCGGCCTGTTTACGAATGGAAAAATGCTTTTTGGGATGTCCAAAACCCAAATTGCGATTCAGTAACGTGTTACTGAATCTCAATTTGGGTTTTTCAATTCAGTATTAGGAAGGGGCGTGTTCAGGGCATCCCTTCCGAATACCGGATCAGAGTCCCTGTAAGAATGTTGTGCGACCAAAATGCGGTCTCAAAACATTCACAGGTTAGTACCAATTTCAAACTGGTGGTAACCCATTCGCAAATGGGAAGGGGTCCCCAAGGGACCCCTTCCCCTTTGTGAATGTGGGTGCAAACATTTTTTAATTGGACCACTGCCTACTCTTACAAAAATGAAAACATGAAAAAATAATTTTTTATTTTTATTTTTAAAAAGCATCCAATTTTCCATTAAGGAAAAAGGGTCTGCATTTAAAAATACAAAACGTTGCTTTATTTAAAAACAAACACAGGCATGGTGGTCTGCTGTCCCCAGGAAATCGCAAACACAAAGCTTTGTAAATGGGGCCCTTCTAGACAGCAGAAATGGTACATGTAGATTAAGTTACTAAGGGTTCGATGTACACATTTCTTGGTGGTCGCAAGTCCTGCAGTTTGTAAAATCAAAGGGTTTGCAACTACAAAATGACATTTTGTAATTTACTAAAACCGTTTTTCAATTCAGAAAAGTATTTCCAAATAGCAAAAGGGTTTTTTGGACTCATTCTATATTGTAAGTAGGAGGGAGTGTGAAGTGTGGACAATTCCTTCCTAATTGTGAATTGCAATGAGATATATAAATATAAATGATTTGCGGTCAGAAACGCAATCACGTACCACTAGTTCGATGCCGAAACCTGTAAGATGGTAACCTATTCTCAAAGAGTAAGCTGTTCCCGTTGGCTAGATACTCCATTGGAAGTTGTGTAGGGTGACCTTGGGAGGGCAGGGGTTTAGAATAGGTTGTTACCCAGACTGGCACTGCCTGTTGTCACTAACATCTTTCAAAAGTGTTTTTTTTGTTTTTAAAGCACCAATTACTCTAAGGAAGAAAATAAATGCTCTCTTTCGGGAATGCTTAGGCTGGTATGGTGGTCTGTTGTTCCTTGCAGGTCACCATCTCTGTAATTGCAGGCAATGACAGAAAGTCACAAGTATTGGCCTGCCTAATAATTATTCATTGGGCAGTCATTCTACAACCCCCTGCCAATGGACATTCTGTGGCCTGACATATTGGTAGATATGTCACATCACAAACTTAAATGTAAAAAACAGTCAGTACCCAAAAAGTCAGTATACAATTTTCACCCACTGTTTGCGATAGGCCTTTTCGAACACTAGGCTCTAAGTGATCTTTTCTCACTCAACCATGTCTCTGGTTGAAAATATCAAATTTGTTTAACATAATGGTCAGTTATGCTGCTCCTATTGATTTCATTTAAAGTTATAATTTAGAGCACATTACAGACTTGAAACTTTAGAACTACTGGTTTGTTAATGACCTACTAAGGGATAACACCTCAAAATATATTCACTTAACTTCCATTGTTATGTTTGGTGTGGTTTGACAAAGAATGGAGGTGGAACAGTGGCAAGCACAGCATATACCTTTTTGAAGGTCCACGTTGAATCATGCATTTTAGCAAAATCAGTGGTTTATGATCTGAAGAAGAGGAGAAAAATCCTCGATAGGCATTGTTTGAGCACCACTTGCACAAACATGTGAAGCTCTTCATAGTGATGTAAAAATCTTTATCTTGTGTTGAATTATAGATTTAGTTTGAAATTAACTTAAAAGTTACAACAAAGATGGCAATTAACTTTTGTATTTTATTTGTTAGCACAAAAACTATTTCTAGAAGAAGAACAAACAACAAGCATATTCAATTTTTTCTTTATCTTTTCTTTTAACTATTTTTGCATTTAAAAAAAAATTGTGGTGTAAAGAATTGCCTTTTAATTAAAAAACACAACCCTTGTTTAATTCATCTAGTGTCATTAATTGACAACAGGTCTCCACCTGGTGTATTCAAGTGCTTTTATTCCAGATAACAAAAATGAACCATCCAGTATAGCATGCTCAACAAACAGGACCCCCGGGCAACCTTTTACTCTTCAATTAACACAGAAAGGTGGATCTTCATTAAGGTCGGGAATCCTGTCTTTGTTCTTCACTGGTGGTGGGGTGTCACATGTCTTGGGGAGGCTAGGGATCCGTGGGAATTCAGCACTAGGGTTGCTCTCACTCTCCAACGTCTCTTATATGGGTGGACAGGCAGTAAACAGGACTGCCCAAGCCACCATGATCACTGCAGCCCAGAAACCATACAGATGACACGTCTCTTCAGTAATTGGGAGAAATCAGCAGATGAAGTCTGCATGCCTTAATCCAGGGGTATCCAAGGTAGGACTGAGTGGGTCCAACCTTTACCAGAATTTTAGGAGATACACACATTGTACATTTACAGACAAGTAATCTAAACAGAGCTCATAGACATGGGCATTGGATATCCTAAAAATCGATGTGGATGCAGCACTCCTGGACTTGTATGGGAAACTCTGCCTTAGAGGACCCACAGCCTTCCTCCAGCTAAATTAATCGATACTTCACACTCTGTTTAATTTTTTTTATTTTTTTTGTGTGAGATTCCAGTACAATAATTTCTGTCCATGCAGGCAGTAAATGGGGCCTCCATTGAGCTGGATCCTCATCAAAAACCCCAGTGCTTCTCACCAGACTCAAGCGATGTTATTCTTTTCCCTGTCAAGTCAGGTAACCCAGGTGGTTTAGTATCAACCCTTTCGTCACATTCATAATCTGTGGTTTCACCTTCTGAGAGGACCTGTGCATCGTTGTGCAGTCCTGTAAAATGTTATGGTTAGATGAGGTATTTAGTGCATCTTAAAGCAGTGCTCCGGATGTCTGACTGACAGGTGGTAGATGCTGGCAAAATGTATCCAGCTTCTTATATAAGTCACTCTTTCATTAACTGCCAATGAAGGCCAAGCCTCTCTTTAAAGTTGTTCGGCTTAAAAATAAGGCCGTTTCCAGAATTTAGTTCGTTTATCCACCTCAAAAACCAATGCTTTCTGATGATCGCAAACCTCTTATATGTGTTCATTTAGAGCTCTGTGGCCATGGCTGAAATGTGAGTTATTGGTATTACCGCACATTTCTCGCATGTATGATTACATTTGCGTGATAATTCCCATCCACCATTGAAATACTATGACATTATAGGACCATAAGAAAGCTGGTGGTAACGATAGGCAAATAGATGAGGCAATAGCGTGTGATAACATTTTTGAAGCATGTCATTTCCATTTTATTTGCACATAATGTGTAAAAGCACGGGCAATCCCAAGCAGGAATGTTATTACTGTGAACTAGTGTGAGACTACAGATGAGCTCAACAGTCGTGACCTCTTCCCCAGGTTTAAGCTTCTGGTTAAACAGGCATTGGCGAGGCCAATAGGCCTGGGTTTATCAAGCTGATGCAGGCAGCCTTAGCCCATTAGAGTCCTTAGCACATTAGAGTGAGCCATGCAGGACGCGGTAGCAAGAGCAGGCAGAGAGGACTCTGGTTGTAAAGTAGTCCCTCATACAGATAAATGCAAACTGTAGAGTGGAGGCAAAAGAATATACGCAAACAGTAGCATTAGGTGAGAGATGAATACACCACTGGGCTGAAATAAGAGTTATTTGACAAAGTCTCAAGACAGGGGATGAAAGAAGCTGGGCAGAAAAAGAAAATGGATCAAATGGATGAACCCAAGCCCAACAGATATATAGATTTGAACCTGTGAGCAAGGAGCAGAAGCTCCAAAACGCGTCGGGTGAAATATGCTGTCATTCTTGAAATAAAGACGCTGTCTGACTACGAGCCGCGGTACGTTACCTTAGTGTCTATTGGGTTGTCTGCTCATTCGGGCAACACATTGTGCTGGATATATATATATATATATATATATATATATATATATATATATATATATATATATATACGTTGAATTCCTGTGCTAATAAATGCCAAACCTAAAGAAGGAATGGCTAAGCCAATAGGTCTCACCTGTGCAAGAGCTATTGGCTTTTCCACTGAGCTTTAGCAATGTTGTACATCAGCATGGCTGCTTTTCAGCATTGCTAAAAGTTAGCAGCGTAGGGGAGAGTGACGTGCAGTGAAGTGTCTTATAGTGGCGTGAGGCAGAGTGGAGCAAAGGGAGGAAGAGTGAAGTAGAGTGGCGAAAAGTGGAGTGTCATGGACTGGGGTGTAATGGATTGTCCAGGAGTGGAGTAGAGTGGAGAGGTGTAGGAGGGGCAAACAGTGGAGGGGAGTTTAGAGGAATAAAGTGTCACAGAGTTGAGTGTCATAGAGTAGAGTGTCACAGAGTGGCATAGACTAGAGTATCATGGAGTGGCGTAGAGTGTAGAATTGTAAGTGGAATAGAGTCATTAAGTGGAGTAGAGTTGTAGAGTGGGGTGAAATGACGCGGAGTGGTGTAGAGAGGCCTAGAGTGAAGTGACAGAGAGGGGAGAGGCATATAGTGGCATAGATTGGAGTAGAATGGCAAAGAGCAGAATAGAGTGGTGAAAAATGAAGTTTTGTGGAGGGTCATGGACTGGAGTGTTGAGGAGTGGAGTAGAGTGGAGAGATGTAGAGTGGAGGGCGTAGAGTGGAGGGCCAAAGATTAGAGGGGCATAGAGTGAGTTAAAAGGTTGTAGAGTGAAGTGTCATAGAGTTGAGTGTTGCAGAGTGAAGTGTCATAAGGTGGAGTGTCATGGAGTGGCACAGAGTTGAGAGGTGTACAGTAGAGTATCATAGAGTAGAGTGGCATGGAGTGGCATAGACTGTAGCAAAGTTGTAAAGTGGAGTATAGTCATATAGTGGAGTGGCGTAGAGTGGAGTAGAGTGGCCTAGAGTGAAGTGGTGTAGAGTTGTGTTGCATATAGTGGCACAGAGTGAAGTAGGGTGTCATAGAGTGTAGTGTAGTACAGTGGCATAGAGTGTCATAAAAAGGAATGGCATAGAGTGGAGTAGAGTGGAGTAAAGTCGATTTTCATAGAGTGAAGTGGGGTACAGTTGAAGGGCGCAGAGTGGATTAAAGTGTCATAGAGTGGAGTGTCATAGAGTGGAGTGGCATGGTGTATAGTGTTGTGGCATAGCTTAGAGTGGAGTAAAGTATTATCGAGTGGAGTGGCACAGTGTGGAGTGCCATAGAGTAGAGTGAAGTGGCATGGAGTGTCAAAGAGTGAAATAGAGTGGCATAGTGTCGCAGAGTGGAGTGACATAGAGTGGCCTAGACTGAAGTGCCATAGAGTGGTGTAGAGTGGATTGGAGGGTGGTGGAGTGTTGTGTCCTAGAGTCAAGTAGAGTTTCATAAAGTGGAGTAGAGTGTAGTGGTGTAGAGTAGAATGGCATAGAGTGGAGTATGCATGATGTGCCATTAAGACAACATATTTTCAATTGAGATAACCAATACATTTGCACACACAGTTTTACTTATAAAATTATATAGAGCACAAAAGATGATGTGCGGAAATTGCATCACCTGGTGAAATGATTTGTTTTGATCATGTTAAAATGTTTGTTTCCACCACACTTCCAAATTACAAAAAGTGTGCTTCATTTGTATTTACCTAATTCTGATATATTCTGAAATATATGCACAGTTCATTTACAGACATTTACATTTTGTTGTGTGCTATAAAAAACCTTGTTTTCCCAGTACAAGGAAGATTATCACAGATCCTGTCATTTTGAAGTCAGAGAAAGAAAAGTAATCACCAAGCTCCCTCGACACAAAGACCAAATGCCAACAGCCTGTCATTTGACCTCTGTCGTTGAACACACAACAAGTGTGACAAGATAAGAACAAAATGTAAGAGTCTGTTTGCAGAAAGTGAGGACTTGTGGAGGAAAACAAGAGCAATGGTGAACCAGCTTTGCTCCTCGGTAGGGACGAAGATATGCTGGACAGCCTGAAGCAAATAAAGCCTGAAAATCGAAAGCCAGAAAATGTGTGATACAAACCACAATGCCAGTGGTAAGCAATGGTCAGACAGCATTTCCAGGAACATTTTCAGAATGCCCACAAGAAGTCTTTGCACAACCAGATAGTTGTGCTGTCTTTATGCTTTGATCCAAAAAGAAGAACATGTGGGTTGCCTTTAAAATATTTGCATTTCTAGAGATATTTTTATACTGAGTTTTGTTGGTAAGAACATTATACACAATGCTATGTGGCTGTAATGTTGCCCTATTTTCTGATGTGCTGCTAATGGAAGTGGTCTAAACCTAAATAAGCAAACAAATCCTAACAGCTCCTAATTCATCCACTAGCACTCTAAATTAAGTGGTTGTGATAGGGAATGTCGAAGCCAGAATATTAAGGGGTCACATGACTAGGTGATTGAGGGACAAAAGATCAAAAAGTTAAGTGCACATAGAGTGGTAGGCGATTACTATTGTTAACTCCACATTCATGTGGAGTTAGGTATAGAAAATCTATACAAGATTATCTTTTAATATTTTGTCCCTCAGTATTCTGGTCACAATATTATGACCCTTCGATATTCTGTTTTCAATATTCCCAACCCACTCCAAGTTGTTTTGTTTACATACTTCCCAAGTTTGTTCTGTACAATGGTAATTACTCTGAAGTAACCAAATTACTGAAAAGAGCATTTTACAAAACACCCAAATCCATAAATATTGACCTGATCTTTTAAGTACTGCCTTACATTATGAAGTGTCTGCTCTGTGTGTCCACCGTTTCCCTTGTGAATTGCCTTGTCTGTTCTACCCCATGAAATTGCAAAGCATTTGCTCTCTCCTGCCACATCACACTGTGAAGTATCCAGGCCCCTGTATTCCCTATCTTCCACAATTTCTTCTGCTCAATTGCATTACAATTTACCCTATCTCTTCTGTCACATCACCCTTTGAAGTACCAGATCTCTCCCACCACCATTCCATTGTACGTACCTGGTCTTTGCTCGTCTTCCATTATAAAATGTTTGGTCTCAATTACCATACCACCCATTGAAGTACCCAGGATCACCTCCAGGGATCCCAGTGTCTGGCCCTCCCTATTCAATCCTATTTAAAGTAAAGTACATGGTCTATCACATCTCATCACATGTGGTCTATCACATATCATCACATGTTGAAGTACACTAGAAGAGAATTAAAACCATAAGAATAGCTCAACACAATTAAGTAAGTGCCAAAGTTACAGCAATACCAACAATGTGTATGAAGCCTGTGTGCCAGATCTAAAGCCACAGCAATAGGTTCACAGAGTGAACATAATTCCAAAACATACAAGATTAGATGTCTTTGGCAAAATAATTCTTGTCCTCTGCTCAAGCCAACACCACTGAGCATGGATCAACTTTGCAGGACAATACAATCTACAGATAAAGCATTTGCACACCCTTGTCTGTGTAAGAAATGCTCATGTAAAATGTTTAGAGCACCACAAAATATACACTCCTATTAAAAAGAAGCATTTACTAATGATTTGCAAAAGTCAGGTTTTCTTGAAGAAGGTTAAGGATGTTTTTCCAGACTTCTCTTGGACTAGTAGTAATAGTAGCACTAGCAATACTAATTGTATTCTTATCACTATTATTATATTAGTGATATTAGACAGTATAGAACTATTACTACCACCACCTCTACTACAAAACAATATGTAGAAATATATTATTACTACTGCTACTGTTATTATCTATATTAGTAATATGTTTACTACACCACTACAGCTAGTACTGCTACTATGGATACTAATACTGCTACTATTTCATTCACTAATAATAATACTACTGCTATCACTATTATAATATCACTCTACACATAAGAGGCTTTGACCACCATAATCAAAGATTGGTATACAGCTCTGTTCCCAGCTGACCAACCATATTGATTTGGGGCAGAAGAAGGGTGTCAAACTCCTTATCCAGGCTCCCATCACTGGGAAGAAAAAGAGCTGTGATTCAGGGCAGTGTGAGAGCTAAGCATGTTTAGATTGTGCCATTTGGCTAATTAGTTGGTTGACCTGTGGTTCTGGGCTACCACCTTGTCACATCTCCAAGAGAAAGTAACTCATTCTCTGGCACCTACCCCATGCTCTCAATATCCACTTTCGAGTAGCTTGATCTGTGCTCATTTGTGATCTATACATATTGTGTGAATTGTGAGTATTCACATCTTGAATAGACCCACAGTGTGATCTGTTCATATTTTATTCTTGACCTGCATTTATAGATATAACAAGGACCTTTTGATTGAGATCTGCACACCTGACGTATACTAGTCTCCATTATTATGTGCACCTAGGTCATCTATAAGATTATGGGTGCCCCTGGATACAAAATAATTTGTGGGCTCCTGTTTGGAACAACTTTGTTTTTTATGACCCATTTTTTTCTAATTCAAGCCCTATGTTGAATAACTATATGGAAGTCTATGTTAAAGGTTACAACAGCAAAATATAGCTAAGAGAACTAGAGAAAACCTCACTTTCGCAAGCGGCCCCTTGACAAGTGGGGGCCATGGGCCATTGTCCACTTTGGCTGTTGCATTGTTTAGTGTTCTAATAATGCTGATTATAGTAGTATATTTCCTCTTTCTAATAAACACAGCACATGCTTTTTACACAAGAATACAATCATTTCAGTAAATATTTTGAAATTATTTTTCATATCTTTCCTGTGCTTACCTTGGGCATGCTAGAGTGACAAACAAAAGGGTTAAATCTGTTTCCACTGATTCTTTGGGAATCAGAGTGTCATGTTTGAGGTTGCCAACAACATCTTTTCCCTTGTCAGTTTAGGGGTTGAACGTGATACAGAGAGCTAGCCGATATATGCCAACATGTTCTGATGATATATATTTACTGAGTCCCTATATTGTGAAGTTCATGTTGGTCTAATACAAAGTCCTGCTATATTTGTAGGAATCCTGTAACATGTCTTAAAACGTCTCTGATCTGCACCATACTCCTTAAAAACAGCTCCGCTTTGCATGACTATTGATTGGTCCATGCACTTTGGCATTTGTATCTCCTACATTCTATGAGTTCCATCCATCTGTTTAGTGCCTCCTGCCCTGAGTATCACAACCCCTAATGTAGTTCAGTGGCCCAGTCTTGACTCAGACTGCAGTGCCAACGTCCCCATGCACACTACGTCCCTCATACATAATCTCTGTTTCTGTGTGCGTAGAAGCACCATATTTAGTGATGCCTCACAATATCCCACCGCCCACCTCCAGCATCACAGATATAAGTCACCTTTAGCCTCCCCTCATGACCTGTTTACACCTCTGACAGAAACAATGAAGACATATGAAATTAAATCTACTCTCTTCCCTGTGACTTAACATCCAGCTGGCACTTGAACACAAGGATAACCAATTAGTTACCCCGCACCTCAATCTTCATTGATGAGCATCCTGGATTCACTCAAATATAATGCTCAATGACCTAATTCTAAACCTGAGCAGCAAATAGCAACATACACTGTACCCAACTCTTCCATTCCCACTTCAGCACTCCTTGCTCCCCAACTACATGCATGAGAATCTCCTTGACCTTATCCTGATCTACAACAGTTGATCTCCTTCTCCTCCATCACTGATCTCGCATCTTCTGGCCCTTTCCTGATTCACATGGCTGTGAATATCACCCGACCAAAGCTGCTTTAAATACTGCTTCCTCCAAAAAGCACACAGCTCATTTTTGACAGTATACCTCTATCGAATGTACAATGATCTCGCCTCAGTCCAGCACTTTATCTCATGCAAGACTTTTAATAACAACCTTCACTTGGCTTTTGCCTCTCTTTTGTACTTTGAACACATTTACACTAAGGGCCCCGTTTCCATCCTTTGTTCACCAGAAGCATCTGCAAACTCAAAACAAAATGCACTCAATCCTCTACAAATGGTGGAAGACACATGCGGTTCGGTACCTCAGAGTGCTACTTGGCTCTTGTTGCATTCACGTGTCCTCGAAAATTTTAAATCAATATCCTTTAAAAACCTCATCACTTCACAAAGCCCTCAACCTCAATGCCTTGTCAGCACTATCAGATTCCGCTTTCCCCACCTCCAGGAATCACTGCTTAATCAAGCCTCACCACATCAAACATTGGTACCTACTTTTTCCACACAATCTCAGTTACTTTCTACACATACACCACTTTGCCCTCTCACTCTGCTCAGGTGTCACCCTTCATCCTCACAGACATAAGGGTCATTACGAGTCTGGCGGTCACTGGACCTCCAGACTCTCAGGTGGCGGTCGGACCGCCGCCAATGTGGCGGTCTGAGAGCCACATTACAACCCTGGCGGTCAGGCCACCAGGGAACCACCAGCTCCACCAGGATCAGAGATCCCAGAGGTCTGGAGGTGGTGGCGGTCCTAATCCACCAGGGCAATGCTGCAAGCAGCGATGCCCCGGGTGTCTACGACCTCCTTCTCCGCAAGCAGTTACATGTCGCTACCACAGCCATGAAAATGCTGGTGGATAACAGGTGCAGGGGCATGGGCAGAGCAGGGACCCCCCTGGCCAGCACCATCACAATGTTCACTGTCTGCTTTGCAGACAGTGAACACTCCAAGGGTGCTGGTGCACCCTGCAGGCTACAGCATTGCCGCCGGCTCGATTACAAGTTGGAGACAATGCTGCAGGCTGTTTACTGCTAGACCGGTGGGTGTAAACTCAGGTTTCCGCCCACTGACCTAGCAGTAAACTCTTAATGGGGCTGGCGCTGAGGTAGCCTGTGTGGTGTCAACCTCCTCGTCGGATGGTAAAAACCATCTGCCGAACTCATAATGACACCTTTTGACTCCAGCATAGGCTTGGAAGGTTTAATCTCCACTAGCTTCTAGCTGCTGAGGGCCTGATTCACAGAGAGCCACAACAGTTGTGATGGAGGCGCTGCACTCAGGGCATAGGCTCTGCACTTGTGGCGGAGCATCTGCCCTCATGCTGAATTCCTGCAATGAGAAACTGCAGTGCTGAGATACCTCCACGAGTACGGAGACTTTGCCATGACTGCAGAGGCATTTTGTGAGCGGGTTCCAGGTTTTGACTGTATGAAATATCCACCTTCATCTCTGAAAAAGCTTACTGCTTACCATACGTTTCAGTTACTCCAAAGATATTTATAGGAAAAAGCCCAGAATTTTATTATTCCAGCAGTAATAAACTCATCCTATTTCAGCACTCAGTTTGTAGTGGCACGGTGCTGCTTCTGGGGTGGCAGCATGCATTACAAATCCTAAAATCATTCATTCTTATCTATTCATCTCTCCTGTCAGGTGGGCAAGATCACTGCCATAATAATTAGTATACTTCATCATGACTGCTGTGCTTTGTTAGCCTACCCGGCACAGATTCAGGAATATTAACTTAGGGCCCCATTTTGAGTCTGGCAGTCCGAGCGCCATATTTTGACCATGGCGGTCATGCCACGGTGGGATCGCCAGCACTGACAGAATCAGAGATCCCGGCGGTCTGACGGTTGTGGTGGTTGTGGCGGTCCTAATTCGCCAGAGCAGCGCTGCAAGCAGCGCTGCCATGGGTATTACAAAATTGTTCTCCGCCAGCCATTTCATGGTGTTAGCATCTATAGCAGACAACAGATGAAAGTCTTGTTAACTTTTGATCAGTTTCAGCTAGAAACATATTTTTGGGATTCTACAAATCATGCAACAATTGTCAGTTTAGGAGTGCTCGTGATTAAATCATAATTTTGAGTAATTCTCTGTAGCTGCAGAATCCTGTGATTCCAGAGGCTCTGAACATATCTAATCAACATGATCCATTACACCCTGCTATAGGCCTGTAATCCACTATTGATCATGTCTTTACCACACCCAACCCAAGTGTGTTTCATGCAGATACTCGCGCCGCCGACTTCTAAAATCTGTGCAGGTGAACCCACTCCCCGATGACCAA
Source organism: Pleurodeles waltl (assembly GCF_031143425.1). NCBI lineage: Eukaryota > Metazoa > Chordata > Amphibia > Caudata > Salamandridae > Pleurodeles > Pleurodeles waltl. The sequence continues at coordinate 606,101,030 of NC_090449.1, forward strand.
TGGACAGTCTCGTCCTATTCAGCACTCAAGACCCAATAAAGTGTGATTCTCCAATAACAGCATTCTAGTAGCAAATGAACCTTTTCTCCCAGCCTGATCCTGGAACTTGCTTTTTTAATTCCTCAGGGTGGATACGATGAACCATAGACTGACTAGAATTCATAATGTGTAGTACACAAATCAATGTCTTGTATCAGTTTGTTTTCGGCTCACTGTCATGTTTTCACTGCTCTCACTACCCACTAATGTGTGTTTGATTATGGGGATTCATGTGCCTCCTCTTTAAATTTACAGTATTCCTAAGAGAAATATCACCATTTTTATTTATGCTTTTCAATACTCTCTTGAGGTCCCTGTTCCCATCATAAAAATAAATTAATGACCTAACCCTGAAGAAGTTACTGAGATCAAAATTGGGCTTCTGTAAGGGTTCTGGTAGATCAACTCAGAACCACTTTCACTTTTGGGCTTTTTTAATAAAGCAATGTTGCTAAGATACAGAAATAAATTAATTTGTCAGATAACACAACCCAACAAAAAATAACGGAACAAGAAAAACGAAAATAATAAAACCCACACTTTCACAATAAACTAAAACAACAATAAAGTACTACATCACACAGACACAACTCATCAAAATGTGCAGACACCAGCAACTCCCAACACAGGTTAGATGCATGTTTGTTGGCCGCTCTAAAAACCCCACTAAATTCAGGAACTTCAGAAACTTATGTGTGGTTTTGTCACAGTTTCTGAAATACACACAGAACAAACTGATTATGTTTTATCATGTAGCCTATAATTAGGAAAGCTTGGGGAGTCGATTCCAGGAAAAACCAGTGCTGCCACCTGTTTTGTGGAGCCACAACAAGAAGAAAGAAGGGGGGGCCATACTGGAACAAATGGACAGTACAATCAATTTGAGGATTATTGAAAACTTGAGGAGAGTGTTATATGGGATGAAACCAACCCCTACACCTGCACAGCATGAGGCACTTAGGGGGTCATTCTGACCCTGGCGGTCGGTGATAAAGCGGCGGCCAACCCGCCAACAGGCTGGCGGTACAAAAAATGGAATTCTGACCCTGGCGGGAACCGCCAACACAGCCCGCCACTTTAACACTCCGACCGCCACGGCGGGACAGACAAACAGCGCGGCGGTCACCGCCAACAGGCAGGCGGCAGACAAAGTACCGCCCACCCTATCACAACTCACCAATCCGCCACCTCATCCGGGGCGGGAGCCCCGCCGATAAAAACACGGCGGAAACAGACTACGAACGGGAAAACGCTCACCTCTATACACTCCACGAGGACGGAGGACAGCATGGAGCCCGAATTACACATCCTACCCGCTCTCGTCTACCTGCTCATCTACCACGAGTACGAACTCCGGCGCAGACGACAACGGTGAGTACCGCACCTACGACACAGGGGAGGGGGGGAGGAGGAAGGGTTACGGGCACACACATACGCATCACACCCACCCCCCAACCATCTACACACCAATGCAGAGCATCAAGTCAAAGTTACCCCACCCAAACCCCCCGGAATAACGAAAAGATATGATTCAAGTGAGAAACAACATTTATGTACAAAATAGGTTCATTGAAGACATGGCAAAATAGGAAAATGAAGGAAATATTATCTAATGTAAACATTGCGTGACCGAGAAATAGAGGTGGAAAGTCCCGCACAGTCACATAAATAGCAAATGTCCGTGGGCCGAAGTGTATCGACACAGGGGCAAAGCCCACAAAGGAGACCTGAGTCCGTTGGAGAGAACACTGCAGGGGCATTACATGACAAAACTACAGGCACCTCAGGGGGAAGGGAAGGGGGGGCACCACAGCCACATGAGTCCACAACGCCAGATCCAAGAAGGGGCCACCATGCCCACCGTCCAATCCTGGCTAGTGCAAAGCCACAGTCTCTCAAGTCTCTACAGTGGGTGGCTTGCCCACTGTCATATCCTGGGGAGTGCAAAGTCACAGTCCATGAAGTAGATAACAGTCTCCACAGGCAATGGAGGAGGCAGGGTGGGCCGAGTGCAGCGTGAACATGAGCACGACACAGAACCAGCACAGTCATTGGCCCAGCGGTGCATGAGACGGCGGGGCCCAGCGGATCGGTGCCTGAGATGAAGGGCCCAGCGGAGCGTTGCTTGAGATGAAGGGCCCAGCGGAGCGGTGCTTGAGACGGCGGGGCCCAGCGGAGCGTTGCCTGAGATGAAGGGCCCAGCGGAGCGGTGCTTGAGATGAAGGGCCCAGCGGAGCGGTGCTTGAGATGGCGGGGCCCAGCGGAGCGGTGCTTGAGATGAAGGGCCCAGCGGAGCGGTGCTTGAGACGGCGGGGCCCAGCGGAGCGGTGCCTGAGATGAAGGGCCCAGCGGAGCGGTGCCTGAGATGAAGGGCCCAGCGGAGCGGTGCTTGAGATGAAGGGCCCAGCGGAGCGGTGCTTGAGACGGCGGGGCCCAGCGGAGCGGTGCTTGAGATGAAGGGCCCAGCGGAGCGGTGCTTGAGACGGCGGGGCCCAGCGGAGCGGTGCCTGAGATGAAGGGCCCAGCGGAGCTTGACAGGAAGGGCCCAGCGGAGCGGTGCTTGAGACGGCGGGGCCCAGCGGAGCGGTGCTTGAGACGGCGGGGCCCAGCGGAGCGGTGCCTGAGATGAAGGGCCCAGCGGAGCGGTGCTTGACAGGAAGGGCCCAGCGGAGCGGTGCTTGAGACGGCGGGGCCCAGCGGAGCGGTGCCTGAGATGAAGGGCCCAGCGGAGCGGTGCTTGACAGGAAGGGCCCAGCGGAGCGGTGCTTGACAGGAAGGGCCCAGCTGAGCTGTGCTTGAGACGGCGGGGCCCAGCGGAGCGGTGCTTGAGACGGCGGGGCCCAGCGGAGCGGTGCCTGAGATGAAGGGCCCAGCGGAGCGGTGCTTGACAGGAAGGGCCCAGCAGAGCGGTGCTTGAGACGGTGGGGCCCCGCGGAGCGGGGCCTGTCTTGGTGGGGCCCTCTTCAGCGGTGCCTTTCTGGACGGCGGGGCCCTCTTCAGCGGTGCCTTCCTGCACGGCGGGGCCCTCTTCAGCGGTGTCTTTCTGGACGGCGGGGCCCTCTTCAGCGGTGCCTTCCTGCACGGCGGGCCCTCTTCAGCAGTGCCTTCCTGCACGGCGGGGCCCTCTTCAGCGGTGCCTTTCTGGACGGCGGGGCCCTCTTCAGCGGTGCCTTTCTGGACGGCGGGCCCCTCTTCAGCGGTGCCTTCCTGCACGGCGGGGCCCTCTTCAGCGGTGCCTTTCTGGACGGCGGGCCCTCTTCAGCGGTGTTTGTCCTGTAATTCCAGGGAGTCTGACCTGGGCAGGACTCCCTGCTCAGTCGCCCTCCGACCGTGCAGTTGCTGGACCCTTCGGTGACGGTGTCCTGAGCCCTTGGGTGTCCTCCCTCACACCCGGGATGGGGCTTGTGGGGCCCTCCTGGTCCGCGCTCCTGCTGCCTGACTTCTCCGCCCTGCTGCCCTTGCCCTCCTTCGCTGTGGCTCTCTGGGCCTTGCCTCCCCTGGATGTTGTGGCAGGTGAAGTGTCCGAACTTTGGTCCTTGGGGGCAGCCGTGGCACTCCTCCTGCGGCGGCCCCTCACTTTCCGGGTCCTCTTTCCAGGGGGGGGGCTGGCTGTCCCCTTGCTGCTGACCGATGTCTCACTGCTGGCAAAGGGGGGACTTCAAAAACCATGGACTACGCTGACACGTGAACCCGGGCTGGTGGTGGCTGAGGTGCTCTTGGGACTCTTAGCAGATGGAGGGGGTGGGTCAGGTGAGGGAAAGAGGTCAAGATTGGAGAGGTAACACTTTTTAGGACCAAGGTAAAAGGTAGGTGCAGTGGTTATGGGAGTGGAGGAAGAGGAGGTGGTTGTAGGAGAGTCAGGTGTGCTGTCCTTGGGTGAAGGTGCATGGACTGGAGGCTGTCGTGAGGTGTTTGGCTGTTGGGTGGGTGGCTGCCTGCGTTTGTGTGTCTTGGAAGAGGGGGTGACAGACACAGTGGGAGAGGACACAGGGGACGTGTAAACGGCAGTGGGGGTGGTGACTGCACGTGTGCGGACTGTAATGGAGGGTGTGCTGGTGATGGGTGTACTGGCTGTTGGTGGTGTGCATGCAGGTGTGAGTGGCGACGTCACAGGGAGGGAGGAGGGAGACGAGGAGGTGGGGGACACAGAGGTGGTAGTGGCTGTTGGCATGTCTGCATCTGGGTGTTGCTTGGGTGAATGTTTGTGTGATCTGTGGTGCTTATGTCTGGAAGAGCTGCCCTTGGGTGTTGAGGTGTGTGCAGGCTGGTCTGATGGTGTGGATGGGATAGGCAGAGGAACAGGAGACAGAGACAGGGTGGAGGCAGTTAGAAGAGGGAGGCTGGAAACAGGGACAATGGCTGCCGTCAGTGCTGAGGCCAGAGAATTGAACGATCGTTGATGGGCAGACTGACCCGAATGAATGCCCTCCAGGTATGCATTGCTACGATGCACCTCCCTCTCTACCCCCTGGATGGCATTCAAAAGGGTAGTCTGCCCAACAATGATGGTCCTCAGGAGGTCAATTACCTCCTCACTGAGGGCAGCAGGGGTAACAGTGGCAGGGCCTGAGGTGCCTGGGGCGAAGGAGATGCCCGCCTTCTTGGGCGAGCGGGCACGGAGCGTAGGCTGAGGGGCTGCTGGGAGGGCGGAGCTGGTGCGCTGGGTGGCGGCTGTACCTGTAGAGGCAGGGGGCACGGATGTTGCCACCACCGCTAGGGAGCTCCCTTCCGAGGACGTGTCGGTGTCGCTGGTTTCACCACGGCTCCCCGTTGTGAAGCTCCCCTCGCCCTCCGTATCACTGGTGGCCTCGGTGTCTGTGCCATAGCCCACCGGGGCCTTGTGAGTCGCAGCTCCCTTGTGCTCCGGTGCCAAGTCTCCTCCGCCTGATGATGCTGAAGCACACATGCACAAGAAGATAAAGAAAAAGGGTGGGGGGAGACATAATAAAAGGTTGAGTACATGCATTGTCAACACCGTTGGCGGAGAGGACAGACACAGGAGCCTCATGCACTAAGCCGCGCAATCGGGGTACACTACTGAGTATTTGTGACTGGGCCAACAGGTCTAGGGACAACAAACGCGCACATGGGTGATGCAGGACCATGGCTAGCTGTACCTGGCACCGTACAGAGGTTGGGGGCGGGGGCACAGGGCCATGCCTAAAGGAGGGGACTACACTACAGAAAGCGCCCTGGCCTAATGTCACCCACAGCCCTCCTCCCCCACCCAGACGCCTCCACTGCGTGTAAAGATAGCTGAATGTGCTGGTACTCACCCCCTTGTGTCTGCTGTGATGTCGTCACGCGCCCATCCAAATCGGGGTAGGCCACCGCCAGGATCCGGGACATCAGGGGGGTCAGGGTACGACTGGCACCCCTCCTAGGTTGGGAGGCCATCCCCAGCAGTGACTCGGCGGTCTTCCTGGTCCCGCGGCGGATGTCCTCCCACCTCTTGTGGCAGTGGGTGCCCCGTCTGTTGTGGACCCCCAGGTTCCGGACTTCCTTGGCGATGGCACGCCAAATGTCGATCTTCTGATGGGCGCTGACCTATTTGACATGTACAGGGTGGAAAATGAAATATCATCAATTTTCCGCATGATAGATGCGATTGGCCCCCCTCCCCAACCTTTCCATGTGGCACATGCTCTCATCTTTCGTGCCTTTCACTCCTCATTCGCTCCCCACCGCACCATCTTACATCCACCATACACAACCCAGGCATAGCCCATGCAACGTGCACACAGTGTCCTTACCTGTTGGTCTGGAGGACCGTAGAGTCGCGCATACTGGGGCAGGACCCCATCCACAAGTTTCTCCAACTCTTCTGTCGTGAAGGCAGGGGCCCTTTCCCCAGTCGCAGCAGCCATTGTATCTCCCAGACCGAGGTCACAGCAGCACTTGCAGTATAGGTCCTCTCCTGTGGATGATCAGGTCTCGAGTGATTAATCAGATAGAAAATGGCGGTCACGCCCGCGGCGGCGCGTACCGCCGCGGTGCGTTCCGCGACCGCCGGCGCAGCTAGTCATTGGCCCGTGAAGCCCATAGGGTTCGATGTTAACCAATGCGGCTTTGCGCCGCGGTCTTCGACCGCCTACCGCCACGGTGTGTCACGCCAGCGCATTGACCTCACATCCCATTGTCACACTTCTCAGGTCAGGCAGCCGCCATTACAAGGGACCACAGGGCTTAATTACTACTGCGTCACACAGGCCTAGGCCTTGCATTGCCACTCATACAAGCCATTCAATGCATTGACAATCGTGTACTGTGCAAGCTGTAGTTACGTACCTGTGGGTTGTTTGACTCTGTGCTCCATGTTGTCCTTCCTAGGCACCGTCCGCTGGGACTTGCGAGGAGAAGGGTGAATCCTCCCGTGTACCGACCGCTGGTGGACCTGTCGACAATGGAGGAACGTCATATAATACTTCGTTACCGACTTGACCGAGCCACTATACATGAACTGTGTGCCCAGCTGGAGCCAGCACTGATGTCCCCCATCCGCCAACCCACAGGAATTCCCCCTCTGGTGCAGGTTCTGTCAGTCCTCCATTTCTTGGCAAGTGGGTCTTTTCAGACAACAGTGGCCATGTCATCAGGGATGTCTCAGCCTATGTTTTCTAAGATTTTGTCCAGAGTGTTGTCTGCCCTGATGAAATACATGCAGAGATACATAATTTTCCCTGAGGAGGGTGAATTGGCCACTGTGAAGGCTGACTTCTATGCCCTTGGACCTATCCCCAACATCATTGGTGCCATTGATGGGACCCATGTGGCCTTAGTACCCCCAAAAGACGATGAACAGGTGTACAGAAACAGGAAAAGTTACCATTCTATGAATGTCCAGGTGGTCTGTTTGGCTGACCAGTACATCTCCCATGTAAATGCCAAGTTCCCTGGGTCAGTGCATGACGCGTATGTTATGCGAAATAGCAGCATCCCTTATGTGATGGAACAGCTACAGAGACACCGTGTGTGGCTAATTGGTGACTCTGGTTACCCCAACCTGCTGTGGCTACTGACCCCAGTGAGGAATCCCCAGACCAGGGCAGAGGAACGCTACAATGAGGCCCATGGGCAAACTAGGAGGATCATAGAAAGGACCTTCGTCCTCCTGAAGGCCAGGTTTAGGTGCCTGCATATGACAGGTGGATCCCTAATGTACTCACCAAAGAAGGTGTGCCAGATCATCGTGGCCTGCTGTATGCTTCACAACCTGGCTTTGCGACGCCAGGTGCCTTTCCTGCAGGAGGATGGTCCAGATGGTGGTGTTGTAGCAGCTGTGGAGCCTGTGTAGAGTGAAGAGGAGGAAGACGACGGGGACGACATGGACAACAGGGATACAGTCATACAACAATATTTTCAGTAGCACCCAGGTAAGAATCCCCCACGTCATTTTACTTTTCCTTCTGGCCTCCTGCATCTCTACTTTCTGTGTTTCCCCCCAGTTCCTTTCAACTGAATTGTGACTTTCCCTTGGCTTTTCAGAGCTGTATGACCCACTGCGTGACTTCTGGTTCGTTCGGCAATGGAGTAAAGCTATTTGACATTGGTATGTTGTCATCACAAAGTAACTGCACATTTTTGACCCGTTATGCATAATACATTTGTTAAGAATACAAGCAGACTCCTGAGTGTTTTATGTGCAATAAGTGATTTATTTAAAGTGCTACATATAGGTCCATGATAGTAAAACGGTGATGGGTGGGGGTGGAGTGATGTCCATGGCAGAGTCCAGTTCTCGGTCGCACAGGTGCATTGTCCATATGCCTGTGGAAGGATGGAGCAGGGGCAGTTCAAGGTTGGACAGGGTGATGATGTGGGACAGTGGTATGACATCCGGGGGGATCTTAGGCTGGCGGGGGTCTTGGCATCCTACTCTGTCTTCCTTTGTGATCTCAGGCTCCTCTTGCGGGGTGGTTGATCTTCAGCAGGAGGTGGGGTTCTGGTGGCCCGGCGTTGTGTGGGGGCCTCCTGTCCACTAGCGCCGGCGGAGGTGGTAGGCTGTTCCTGGTCCGGGCTGGTGACAGGGGCCCTTTGGGGTGCCACATGGTCCCTCAATGTGGTGACTATTAGGTTCAGGGCCTGGACGATGTTCCTGAGCTCCTCTCTGTACCCCATGTACCGTTCCTCCTGCTGTGCCTGGATCTCCTGGAACCTGGCCACTACCGTCGCCATCGTCTCCTGGGAGCGGTGGTATGCTCCCATGATGGTGGTGAGGGCCTCTTGGAGAGTCGGTTCCCTGGGCCTGTCCTCCCCCCCCTGTCGCACTGCAGCCCTCCCAGTTGCCCTGTTTCCCCGGGCCTCTGTCCCCTGGACGGTGTGCCCGCTACCACTGCCCCCAGGTCCCTGTTGTTGTTTGGGTGTTGGGCCAGCCTGGGTGCCCTGTAGTGGCGGACACACCACTGATTGACCTGTCCTGGAGACAGAGGCATGGGCCCGCTGGGTGGGAGCGGTGCTGATATTCCCAGAGGGGGTTGGGTCTGCTGTGGCCTGTGTCTGTGTGTGGGGAACCGACTGTCCAGAGGTCCCCGATGGTCCGGGCTGGTCATCAGGTTCCAGGTTGACAGAGCTGCTGTCCTCACTGCGGGCCTGTTCTGGGGGTGGGATGGACATATCTGGACCCTCCTGGCCGGTGTGTTGGCGTTCGGGCCCTGCAGGGGTGAAAGAGTATGGTTATTGCTTCTGTGTGTTCCATGGTGTGCGATTTGTGGGTGCCCTTGTCCCCCAGTGCTGGCATCCCCTTGTGGCAGGAGTTGTGAGGGTGGTTTGTGGGGGGGATGGGTATGTGCAGTGGTCATGCATAGGTGATGGGTGTCCATGGTTTGTGTTGACATTCAGGGTTTGGTTTTGGGTTGGGTGGGTTCTGCTGGTGAGACATTGGCAGGGAGGCTGTGTGCTGGGGGTTTGGGGGTGAGGGTGGCGGTGTGGGTTGGCATGCTGGTGGTTGGGGGGGAATAGTAGATAACACTAGACTTACCAGAGTCCATTCCTCCGCCTACTCCAGCGAGGCCCGCAGGATGCAGGATGTTGAAGACCTCTTGCTCCCATGCTGTGAATTCGGGAGGGGTGGGTGGTGGTCCGCCGCCAGTCCTCTGCACAGCGATGTTGTGTCTGGAGACCATCGACCGTACCTTCCCCCGTAGGTCGTTCCAGTGCTTTCTGATGTCTTCCCGGTTTCTGGGATGCTGTCCCACAGCGTTGACCCTGTCGACAATCCTCTGCCATAGCTCCGCCTTCCTGGCTATTGTGGTGTGTTGCACCTGTGTGCCGAAGAGCTGGGGCTCTACCCTTATGATTTCCTCCACCATGACCCGGAGTTCCTGGTCAGAAAACCGGGGGTGTCTTTGGGGTGCCATGGGGTGGTGTGGATGAGGTGTGGGGTGGTGTTTGCGGTGATGTGAGTGGTGGTGTGTGGTGATGTGTGCGTAGATGTGGTGTGGTTGATGATGTTGGGTTCCTGTGTGTGTTGGGGTTTTCGATTGATGTTCTCTCTCTCTCTCTCTCTCTCTCTCTCTCTCTCGCCTTCTCTCCGATTTCCAACTAGTGGGGGTTTGTGGGTGATGTGGGTGTGTGTTTTATAGTTGCTTGGATGTGTGGGGGTGGTGTTTGTATGTGTATCAGGTGTGTGTATTTCAAATTGTCCAATGTGGCTGGGTTTTGGAGCCTGGGTATGTATTTTGACCGCGGCGGTGTGTACCGCCAATGGAATACCGCGGCTGAAAGACCGCCGCGTGGATTGGTGGGTCGTAATGGCATAGGCGTGTTTGTGTTGGCGTGGCGGTGGAGGTTTGGTCATCTCCAGTTTATCGCTGCCCGCTGATGAGGCGGCCTTCCGTGGATGTCGGGTTTTTGGCGGCTTGGCAGTTGTTGGTCAGAATGACCGTGGCGGGTTACCGCGGCCGCGGCGGTAGAATGGCGGTCTTCTGACCGGCGGTAAGAGCCTTTTACCGCCGAGGTCAGAATGACCCCCTTAATGCTTGGGAACATGCTGCTCATGCTAGAGAGAAACGTCAGGGTAGAGCCCAAAGAGTAGTGCACACTTATGAGGATGCTAGGTGGGGCACTGAACAGAAATGATGGAGGACTGATATGATAGAGGGGGTTAGATTGTATCCAGAATTGACAGGTCAAACATTTGAAGGAGAGAAGGAAAAGAAAAGATACAAGAGACAAAAAGAAGGAAAGCGAAAGCAACCAGATGATATGGGTGAGGAAAGTGATAACAGTTCTGGAGATAGTCTTTTAGATTTGCTGTTGTCTGTAAGTCCACCCCTTGCAATGAGACATAGGAGGAGGGTGGAAATGGCACAGATGGTAGTAGCAAAGTTAATGCGACTCCTGGTCCTGTGGGGGTCACCCGAATGAGCGTATATTATGAACCAAGGGGACAGAATTTAGGATTCAAGCTCCAGTTGATTCTGCCCCAAACACTGTTGATGCTCTTACTGTCCTAGTTACTATTGATCCTGTGGTCCCTATGTACAAGTCTGCGGACCCAGGAAAGAAGACTTATAATTTGTCTGTCCCAGGTATAGCAGAGAATCTGATAAAGTTGCAGCAAGTCCTGATGTACGAAAATGTGTTCCTTTGGCTCTGAGAGAGCGTAGTTAAATAATACATATACTAAAATAAAATGCTTATATCAATGCTCAACGATGCTGCATAGAAAACGACAATAATAGTAATTTGCTTAACATGCATTCGAATTATGACTATGATATATGTGGCAACCAATATGTATGCGAACTAATAATAATAATGAGTAGAATTGTTTCTGCTGTGGTTAATCAAGCTTATATTAGCGTTTACGATATTGCATTGAAAGTCCTACAGGCCTTAAGTTAGCGTTAGCTGTGGGTTTTAGCTGATTGGCTCTCATACTAAAAGCATTTTTCTGTTTTTCAGTGTGCTGACTCGCAAAGGGCCATGACCCTGAAAATTTTCTTTTTCTTCAACCCATTGTATCAGTACAATCCTGTTCTCATCCGCATGCTTGCTGCTTTAGTATGAGTTTATACATGAAGTTGAAACAAATGTAGATTAATGTAATGTACGAGGACGTTTAAACCATGGACAAAGGAACTCATAACCCGAGAAGACGTGCCAAGATGTGAAATAACCCCCGGATGTGCCACCTCCGAAGACATCAGTTATGAAGACCAATCAAAATGTTATGAATCATCGTGGGCTGACAATTAGAATTACCTAATGTATAATTTGATAGGTTAAAGATAGTGGGGTATAGTAAATGTCCAATAGAATTTTGGGGGAAGGTATTACGAAAAAGGGATAAAAACCCATGTCACAGAAGGGTCGTCAGAACTAGGTAGGGAATGCTATTAATTTTATCCAGAAACTCTGTCACTCTGTTTGGTGACTTTGAGACTTATTAAACCATCCTCACCCATAGACTGCCCATCTACGCTTCTCCTCCTTATGAGGGAAGTGTCCCCTATCCTTTATACTAGTTTAGACGGATGGCGTTTTGACTGATGTCCTGAAGACGAAGACTGATCCTGTGTGCTGACCTAATCTTTAGAGGGTAATTATGACAATGCAATTTGTAATTTGTCTGTTTGCTTTTCCTTTCTAGGTACCAACTGCTCATTTTGATAGAGGCCATAGCTAGATGTTTTTCAAATTGGTGTTCTAAATTGTTTTGTATGAAGCCCCACATGCTGATGCTAATTAGTGGTTAGGATAGGAGTTTACTCCGACTAACGCAAATAGACAAATGACTGACGTTACACTATGCTGAAATGAGACATATATGACATTTGCTGTATTCTGATCTATGTTTACGCCGTGCTATGTTCTTATGTTTGTGATTCTTGCATTAATGAAATCTTATCACAGTTGTCATATCGTGACTATGCTCTTATGCTTCCTGGTATTGAGATTAACTCTTCTGCTCGTAGATTGTAATCAATAGGGAATAAAATTAATAAAATTCTCTTAAAGGTGTGGTTATTCATGACTGAGAGGTCATGGTTGCGTCGACAATTTGATTAATGTCTTTATCCAAAGTAAAGTGCATTGTGGTGGTAAATATTGATGACATTATTGATATATTGTTTGACATATTGATCAGTTATCTCGTCCTACGGTGTCTCTCCACTGGGTCACAAGATTCATTGGCCTAAAACGAGTCCTAATGTGTAATAAATTGACATAGAAGGACCCGTTAACAGTTCTGGTAGCAGAGCGACGGTTCTGGCCCTTGGGGGCCCTAGGATGGAGAATTATTGTTTAATTTGTTTTTCTGTGATAATGCAAATTGGAGGTATGATGGGTTTCTAAGTTCACCATGACTTTCCCAGGATCTCGGAGCCTGCCTAAGTGAGTTGGGGATGTTCTCGGCGCCATAATGTGTGTGGTTTAGGGTTTTTGCGCTTGCTAGCTTATGCTTTCTGCAGGTGATTGTGAAATTTGTGTGTATTTAGGCCAACTATGTGTTGTTTAGTAGGAGTAGGCGTACTCCGCAGTATGAGAGTAGGGAAGTCGGCGTACTTCATATGAGTGTGGCGCTTGGTGCTCAAAACTATCCACGTGGTTGGTTGTTTATGTACGGACCCATCGTGGTCTAAGACTCCGGAGTATGTTGACAAGTGTAGGAGACACTTGGATTTATGTTGTAATCTGTGCGGTTTAATAGGTCAATCGGGCGTGGTTGACAAGTCAAGTTTGAGTAAACGCATGTGTGAAACCTTCGATGGAGATTTGGCAAATTCTAAAGTGCACTAGGACGAGCCATTGACAAGTCGAGAGTAGAATTTGCGGGTCGAATTCTGCTTGCGTATGCGGGAGCTGATAAGGAGAAAGTAGCGGCTGAGGCTTCAAGTGAAATCTCTGTAAAGTTCTGAAGCGAATGTGTTACCCTTCCTGTAGTAAACCGGCAGATTTGTGTTGTCATTTAAGTTGCTTGCAATAATTTGCATTAGTTTGTATGGATTCAGTGAGGAGCGGACGAGCCGCAAGACTTTGTCAGCTGCAGTGTGTGTGAGTGTGACGTCAGTGGTGCCGCGCTGAGATAGGTCAGTTGCCGAGAGGGGTCTCGCACGGATTGGCTGCCGTCCGTGAGAGGCAATAGGTTGAGAAAGGTGGGTGAAGAGTGTCCTGGGAACTAAATCACTTCTGATTAAAATACAAATAAGAGAAAATCGCAAAATGAATTTTGTAAAGGCATTTAAGAGTGCTCTGAAAGGAGATGCGTATATTATAGCAACTGATGGGGAGCCTACACCACCCGAGGGTACTCAAGCTTATATAGTCATGGAAGAGAAAGGTGTCGCGCCATGTTTATGGATAAAACAGTGGTGCAAATTGACAGAGAAGGAGGGATGTTTAGCGTTTCCGGAACATGGAACGTTCAATACAAGGGTACTCGAAAATTTGAGGTGGATGTTAAGTGTACAGAAACCACCTCCGAGGCCATCCCAATATGAGGCTTTAGCGGTTTGGGATCTGATGGCTCTTAAACAGAGGCAAGAAAAGTTTCAGAGAAGACTGAGAAGGGCAGAAAAAACGTATGCAGAGGCTAGATGGGATAACGAGAGTAAAATATGGAGAAGGGGAATTGTTGACGGATTAAAATTGTTCCCAGCGATAGCACAGGGAGAAGAGACACAGGGAAAGAAAGCCTCCTGTAAGACAGATAAAGACTCGAACAAATCTAAAGAGAATAAAAGACCTTGGGAAGAGGAAGATGATTCAGACGATGAGGAATTCATGGACAGATTATTACATGATCGCCCGCCACCTTATGCGGTGAGCGATGGCGCTCCAAGCACTAGCATGGATCCTGGGAACCAGACGCAGGAAAAGGGAGTTGCTGATACGGTACAGACTAGTGATACGGCTTCGATACAGAATGGTATCAGTGTACCCACTGCACCAGACATACCGATACAGTTGCAACCTCCACCGCAGATACAGAGAATCTATCCAGACGTCCCAGTACTTGAGACTACTACAAATCTGATAGTGCCGCCAGACCCGATATACACTAAATCAAAATTAGTGTAGATTGAGTCAACTCCAAAATTACTATCCCAACTGCAGCCACAGCTGATACCAGGGTACAACCCAGTGGCTGGCCCGCCATTAGTGCCTGTCCCGGGTACTTTGGAACAGACCTATGGAGTTACTGCTCCACGGAGTCTGGGACCAGGTCAGACACCTGCTGCCATATCATTACCAATTACTGTCGGTCCACCAGTGCCATTGTATGCGCAGGGCAAAACTGGCGTATGTGACCAGGGAATAATGACTCAAGATGTGATAAGAGGAGGGTCTATAGGAACTCCCCAGATAATGGCCCCAGGAGAACAAGCAGTTGAACAGCCGAGGTCTTTAATGGACCTTAGCCCAGTGGGAGCACCCATAGAAGCAATGCGTCAAGCAGGGCTAGGGGTTTTAACTCCACAGACGATGAGTACGAATACCTCACATTCACCGATGATACATGCAGGGAACGTCTCACTACAGGGTTTCACAGTCCAACAGCTAAATGAATGGCTAGAGAAGACTTATACTTCACAAAAGGCTACAGTAGCTGCAGTCGAACCAGAAAAGGAAAAGCAAGACGAGTACCTAAACTTTGTAAGGTTAGGGGCAAAGGCTGCCGAATTAGTGGAAGGTACAATGGGAGTGTTAGAAATGGGGTCTTTGGTTGACAGTCAGGTTACCCCCTGTTCAAGCAAGGACCCTCACTCTAGTTAGGATAAAAGAGAATCACCCTCAGCTAACCCCTGCTTACCCCCTTGGTAGCTTGGCAGAGCAGTAGGCTTAACCTCAGAGTGCTGGGTGTAAAGTATTTGTACCAACACACACAGTAACTTAATGAAAACACTACAAAATGACACAACACCAGTTTAGAAAAATAGGAAATATTTATCTAGACAAAACAAGACCAAAACGACAAAAATCCAACATACACAAGTCAAGTTATGATTTTTTAAAGGTTTAAAATAAAAAGAGTCTTTAGGTAGTTGTAACACCACACTAGCGCTGCTAGCGTGAAAATGTACCTGGTTTGCGGCAAAAATAACCCCGCACGGGCGGTGTGCGTCGAAAATAACCCGGCACGGGTTTATGCGTCGAAAACAGCTCGGCTCGGCGAGGCGCGTCGAAAAAGCCAGCCACGCGACGGTCCGAAGTCCCGCGGCGCTGGTTGCGATCTCTCAGCCTTCGTCAGCGATGCTGCGTGTCGTTTCTCCTGCTCCGGGCGTCGATTCTCCGGTCGCGTTTCCAGCGGCGTCGTTTCTCAGCTGCGGAGCCGGCGTCGCGTCGTTTTCTCAGCCGCGATCGGATTCGCGTCGATCTTTTCTCCGCACGGTGCTCGGTGCGTGTATTTTTGTCCTTAGGCTGCCAGCCTCTCCTTTCAGGGTCCCAGGAACTGGAAGGGCACCACAGAGCAGAGTAGGGGTCTCTCCAGAGACTCCAGGTGCTGGCAGGAAGAAGTCTTTGCTATCCCTGAGACTTCAACAACAGGAGGCAAGCTCTACATCAAGCCCTTGGAGATTTCTTCTTCAAGATGGAAGGCACACAAAGTCCAGTCTTTGCCCTCTTACTCTGGCAGAAGCAGCACTGCAGGAAAGCTCCACAAAGCACAGTCACAGGCAGGGCAGCACTTGTTCCTCAGCGATCAGCTCTTCTCCAGGCAGAGGTTCCCCTTGATTCCAGAAGTGTTTCTAAAGTTTGTAAGTTTGGGTGCCCTTCTTATACCCATTTTAGCCTTTGAAGTCACCTTTCTTCAAAGGGGACTCACACCTTCTTGTGAAATCCTGCCTTGCCCAGGCAAGGCCTCAGACACACACCAGGGGGCTGGAGACAGCATTGTCAGAGGCAGGCACAGTCCTTTCAGATGAGAGTGACCACTCCACCCCTCCCTCCTAGCAGAGATGGCTAATCAGGAAATGCAGATCACACCCCAGCTCCCTTTGTGTCACTGTCTGGTGTGAGGTGAAAAACAACCCAACTGTCAAACTGACCCAGACAGGGAATCCACAAACAAGGCAGAGTCACAGAATGGTTTAAGCAAGAAAATGCTCACTTTCTAAAAGTGGCATTTTCAAACGCACAATCTCAAAATCAACTTTACTAAAAGATGCATTTTTAAATTGTGAGTTCAGGGATCCCAAACTCCACCTGTCCAACTCTTCTCTAGGGGAATCTACACTTTAATCATATTTAAAGGTAGCCCCCATATTATCCTATGAGAGAGAGACAGACCTTGCAACAGTGAAAACGAAATTGGCAGTATTTCACTGTCAGGACATATAAACCACATTACTATATGTCCTACCTTATCCATACACTGCACCCTGCCCTTGGGGCTACCTAGGGCATACCTTAGGGGTGCCTTACATGTAAGAAAAGGGAAGGTTTAGGCCTGGCAAGTGGGTACACTTGCCAAGTCGAATTTACAGTGTAAAAATACACACACAGACACTGCAGTGGCAGGTCTGAGACATGATTACAGAGCTACTTATGTGGGTGGCACAACCAGGCTGCAGGCCCACTAGTAGCATTTGATTTACAGGCCCTGGCACCTCTAGTGCACCTTACTAGGGACTTACTAGTAAATCAAATATGCCAATCATGGATAAACCACTTACATACAATTTAAACAGGAGAGCATATGCACTTTAGCACTGGTTAGCAGTGGTAAAGTGCTCAGAGTTGAAAAGCCAACAGCAACATGTCAGAAAAATATAGGAGGCAGGAGGCAAAAAAGTCTGGGGATGACCCTGCAAAAGCAAAAGTCCAACACGACCCCCTACCAGCCTAAAGCCAGGGGAGAACAATCAATACCTTGATGTACTTCCCTGATTGGGGCGATAGAACAGGGACCCAGGCCCACAACAGCAGGGGCATGTTCCAGTTCTACGCCTTCCTGACTCCAGTTGGATCCCTCTGTCCATACTCTCAGGGCCCACTAAGCTAACCCATGGGGAACCCTTCTCCACATCTACAGACACCATCTGTGCAACACCTAACTTTACTTTGCTCACAGATGTATTGCAATGGGCAGATAGTACCACCAGGGCCAACACAGTGGTGTTGCCCACTCCACCCCCGGGGTGTGACTCTCGTCCTCCCCCCCCCAGGGGCAACTCTGTCCACCAGGACAGCAAGCCACAGTGGCCCCAGACAACTGTCAGGGATGAGAGCCCGACCTCAGGCCTCTCTAACCACTGTGACTGTGGAGAGTGGGGGGCGGTAGCCCCAGGTGCCTGGCACCCTTTGACCACTCTCTCTTCCACCAGGTCAGGGATGACAACCTGACTCTGGTCCTCCCCTCTGGGGCTCTGTACCCTCCCTGCAGAAGCGGCACCCCCAGAGTCCAAAACTGTCAGGGTGCTTGTAGAAGCAGTCCTGCACAATTCTTCCATCAGTGCAGGGATGTTAACCTGCAACTGATCCTCCAACCTGGGGTCTGTACCTTCAGGTTGGACCAGGGCCAGGGGTGAGGCTTCCCTCCCCCTGCCCTCTCTTCTGGGGTCCTGAACCACCCAACTAGGAGCGGCCCCCCCAGAAGACAACATGGTAGGGGTACTGTTAGCAGTAGCCCCTTCCTCCAGGTCAGGGGGGACACCCTTAACCTGGCCTCCCAATCCAGGGTCTGTACCCACAGACTGGATCACTGCCTGGCAACCCAGGACTTCCTGGGGGGCATACCTACCCCCTACCAGGTCAGAGTTTACCCTCTGAACCTGGTCATCCAACCCAGGGTCACCACCCTGCGGTTGAACCACTGCCTGGCACACCAGGACTTCCTTGGGAGCACATTTACCCCCCATCAGGTCAGAGTTTACCCCCTGAACCTGATCATTCAACCCAGAGTCACCACCCTGCGGTTGAACCATTGCCTGGCACACCAGGACTTCCAGGGGAGCACACCTACCCCCTACCAGATCAGAGCTTACCCCCTGAATCTGGCAATCCAACCCAGAGTCACTACCCTGCGGTTGAACCACTGCCTGGCGCACCAGGACTTCCTTGGGAGCACACGTACTCCCCATCAGGTCAGAGTTTACCCCCTGAACCTGATCATCCAACCCAGAGTCACCATCCTGCGGTTGAATCATTGCCTGGCGCACCAGGACTTCCTGGGGGGCACACCTACCCCCCACAAGGGAAACACTTTCCCCAAGGGCCATACAAGAGTCTGGCTGGCGCAGGTCTCCTGACCTCTGCCCATCTGACAGAGTCTGGATTCCCCCCAGCCCAGAAATGGTCTCACCAAGGTCATTCTTGGGGGGCTCTGCACTCAGAGCTGACCCCTGACCCTCCAGGTTCTCCACTGGGGTCCGCAACCCCCTCTCAACCCTCTGTCTGGACTTCTGCAACCCCTCACTAGGAGTGGTACTGCCAGACACCAGAACTGGTGGGACGCTGGCTACAGCCGCCCCCCCAAGTTCTCCTGACACTGTGGGGTCTCCCTCAACAGATGGCCCTATGGTACAGGCTAGGCTCCCCTCCTGGGGTTCCCGCAGGGAACCCTCCAGGACCTGGGACCGGATCTCGGGCACCTTGGGCCTCAACCCATCCCCATTCCCTCTCCTCTGAGACTGGACATGGGGTCCCTCACCCATCCCACTACACTGGGACCTACCTGGGACACTACAATCCTTCCCTACCTCACCTGGTTGGGAACTACCTAGACCACTCCTCTCAGGAGCACCCCCAAATGCCTCTTCAGACTCTCTGGTACTCACCCAGAAGTCTGCCTCCATTGTAAGCTCCCTGGGGTCAGAAAACTCACACTCCACCTGGTGTTGGCATAGCTCTGGAAAATAAGGACTAGACATATGCTCTCCAGCAATTACATCACTCAGCCCCTCACATGAATTAACCAAAGTACCCTTCACCCAACCATCCAGTGACTCTGCTTTGACAAAGCACCCCACATCACCCTCCTGAGACTGGTGAGACAGTACCTGACTGTCCCTGACACTCAACCCACACTCTTCTGGGATGTCTTCACACTCCATAACCAGGACTTCTACCTGGGGGGAACCCCTCTCCCTGTCACTCTCAACTAGAGTCAGTAGAGTGTCCCTCCCACCAGTAGGAATATGACTCCCCATGCCAGTTCCCCAATCCACCTCAGGGACCCTGTGCATCACTGGAGCTACCTCATACCCCTGAACCTCCTGGCGTGTGTTAACTCCCTCCTTCAAGTAGGGCACCACCTCTCTGGGCATGTGTACTTCTGCAGCATCACTGGATATACAATTGTTGCTGCCACCATTCCAGCTGGACTCAGCCCTCATGACTTCCAGCTCTTTCAATTTAAGCTCGTAAGCATAAATCATTTTTTTAATCTCTAAGTCCCTCCTCCTTTCTGCCAGGGCTAAGGCTCTCTTCTCCTCGGCCCTCTTAAACTCTTCCAGACTCCGGATTCGAGCTAGGAGCCTATCCTCTCTTTCTGTTCCCTCCTCAGGGCCACTGCCCTCCTCTTTGGAGTAATCCTCCTCCTCAGAGTAGTTATCCTCCTCAGACTCATTTGGTGGTGTTGCCTGACAACGTTTCAATTCATCCTGAAGCAGGGCTGACTCAAGATCCTCCCTTCTGGATTCCTTGTTCACAGCCAGTCCCCTTTCCATGCAGAATGCTTTAAGCTGCCACTTTTTATACATAGATAGGTGCCAGAAATTGACTTCCATTTCTGCAAAGGCTTCACAACCAAAAAACAAAGTCCAAAAATATCATCAATACTTCCAGGAGGACATCAGAGAACAAAAAGCAGAATCACAAGACAAGTAGTATGTGGTCACGTAGTGGTCTGAGATCAAAACAGTAGTGTACACTTAATTACTGTATGTCAGGTACAAATACAAGTCCAAATCCCGACCGCTGGTCACCAATGTTAGAAATGGGGTCTTTGGTTGACAGTCAGGTTACCCCCTGTTCAAGCAAGGACCCTCACTCTAGTTAGGATAAAAGAGAATCACCCTCAGCTAACCCCTGCTTACCCCCTTGGTAGCTTGGCAGAGCAGTAGGCTTAACCTCAGAGTGCTGGGTGTAAAGTATTTGTACCAACACACACAGTAACTTAATGAAAACACTACAAAATGACACAACACCAGTTTAGAAAAATAGGAAATATTTATCTAGACAAAACAAGACCAAAACGACAAAAATCCAACATACACAAGTCAAGTTATGATTTTTTAAAGGTTTAAAATAAAAAGAGTCTTTAGGTAGTTGTAACACCACACTAGCGCTGCTAGCGTGAAAATGTACCTGGTTTGCGGCAAAAATAACCCCGCACGGGCGGTGTGCGTCGAAAATAACCCGGCACGGGTTTATGCGTCGAAAACAGCTCGGCGAGGCGAGGCGCGTCGAAAAAGCCAGCCACGCGACGGTCCGAAGTCCCGTGGCGCTGGTTGCGATCTCTCAGCCTTCGTCAGCGATGCTGCGCGTCGTTTCTCCTGCTCCGGGCGTCGATTCTCCGGTCGCGTTTCCAGCGGCGTCGTTTCTCAGCTGCGGAGCCGGCGTCGCGTCGTTTTCTCAGCCGCGATCGGATTCGCGTCGATCTTTTCTCCGCACGGTGCTCGGTGCGTGTATTTTTGTCCTTAGGCTGCCAGCCTCTCCTTTCAGGGTCCCAGGAACTGGAAGGGCACCACAGAGCAGAGTAGGGGTCTCTCCAGAGACTCCAGGTGCTGGCAGGAAGAAGTCTTTGCTATCCCTGAGACTTCAACAACAGGAGGCAAGCTCTACATCAAGCCCTTGGAGATTTCTTCTTCAAGATGGAAGGCACACAAAGTCCAGTCTTTGCCCTCTTACTCTGGCAGAAGCAGCACTGCAGGAAAGCTCCACAAAGCACAGTCACAGGCAGGGCAGCACTTGTTCCTCAGCGATCAGCTCTTCTCCAGGCAGAGGTTCCCCTTGATTCCAGAAGTGTTTCTAAAGTTTGTAAGTTTGGGTGCCCTTCTTATACCCATTTTAGCCTTTGAAGTCACCTTTCTTCAAAGGGGACTCACACCTTCTTGTGAAATCCTGCCTTGCCCAGGCAAGGCCTCAGACACACACCAGGGGGCTGGAGACAGCATTGTCAGAGGCAGGCACAGTCCTTTCAGATGAGAGTGACCACTCCACCCCTCCCTCCTAGCAGAGATGGCTAATCAGGAAATGCAGATCACACCCCAGCTCCCTTTGTGTCACTGTCTGGTGTGAGGTGAAAAACAACCCAACTGTCAAACTGACCCAGACAGGGAATCCACAAACAAGGCAGAGTCACAGAATGGTTTAAGCAAGAAAATGCTCACTTTCTAAAAGTGGCATTTTCAAACGCACAATCTCAAAATCAACTTTACTAAAAGATGCATTTTTAAATTGTGAGTTCAGGGATCCCAAACTCCACCTGTCCAACTCTTCTCTAGGGGAATCTACACTTTAATCATATTTAAAGGTAGCCCCCATATTATCCTATGAGAGAGAGACAGACCTTGCAACAGTGAAAACGAAATTGGCAGTATTTCACTGTCAGGACATATAAACCACATTACTATATGTCCTACCTTATCCATACACTGCACCCTGCCCTTGGGGCTACCTAGGGCATACCTTAGGGGTGCCTTACATGTAAGAAAAGGGAAGGTTTAGGCCTGGCAAGTGGGTACACTTGCCAAGTCGAATTTACAGTGTAAAAATACACACACAGACACTGCAGTGGCAGGTCTGAGACATGATTACAGAGCTACTTATGTGGGTGGCACAACCAGGGCTGCAGGCCCACTAGTAGCATTTGATTTACAGGCCCTGGCACCTCTAGTGCACCTTACTAGGGACTTACTAGTAAATCAAATATGCCAATCATGGATAAACCACTTACATACAATTTAAACAGGAGAGCATATGCACTTTAGCACTGGTTAGCAGTGGTAAAGTGCTCAGAGTTGAAAAGCCAACAGCAACATGTCAGAAAAATATAGGAGGCAGGAGGCAAAAAAGTCTGGGGATGACCCTGCAAAAGCAAAAGTCCAACAGGGAGTAAACAGATTGGAGTCATACACGGGAGCAGAATTAAGATTCCTATGCCCCAAGATTACCAAAGAAGTAGGCAAGGTGCATCAGAGATTAGCGAACCTGGCAGATAAATACAATATTGATATCGGAAACACTAAACACCTGAAAAGAAGTTACAGATTGGATTTTGACTCTAAAGATTTTGAACACATGAGGTCTGCGGGAATGAAGGCACATTTGAAAGAATTGTTGCAAAGTGCGCAAATTTGGGGTGCGCTGGAAAAATGGGAAGGCAGATGGGCAAAGAAAAGAGATACGGAAAAGGGTGACAGTTCAGGGTTGAATCAAGCTAAGGCCTCCCCCGATGTGGAATCAGTAAAAATATTACCCATGAGAGAGACAGCTGGTGGTGTCTTAGTCCATGTACCATGGTCGAGAGGAGCCATCCTATCTTTTACTAATGATTATCCCAGATTGAGGGAGAAACCGATCGAGTGGTACCAACAAACAGATAGGTTTGTGAAACTTGCTAAGTGTCTCTGGGAAGACTTGAATACCTTGTTCGAGATCCTTGTTCCACCTGATTTGTGGCTCGAGTGCAAGAGAGGGGTAGATTGGCCGACAAACGAGCCGGCAAGTGATAAGGTGACCGGGGCACCCTCTGAAGAGGTGATGAAGTATTATCATAAGGTGATTGAGTTTTTGAAACAAAAGGTGTCGCTGAAGGTGACTGATTGGCAGAAGATCGACCGGACCTCTCAAGAGGTTAAGGAATCAATACATGCTTACTATGAGAGATTGTTAAAGGCATTCAAACACTACAGTGGTACTGAGACTATTGAACCGAAGGACATGAACCATCGTGTGTTTAGATTCGTCGAAGGGCTGAGACCAGAAGTTAGCCAGATGATTAAGAATCATTTGATTTGTTGGCAAGCAAAGCCGATTGATGAAGTGTTACAGTATTCGAAATACTGTAGTGATGAGATTGAACTGAAACAGAAAAAGCTGAAAGAGAAAGTGAAGGTGATGCAGATAAGGGCTGCACAGGCAGAAATGCAGGGAAATGGAGTTCAAACAGATGATACAGCTACAACCGCAGATGAATGGTGCATTTCAGACACAGCCGAGAGGTCGAGGCCGAGGGTTTGTGAATCGCGGTCCAGACTTGACTACTGTTGTGGTTCAAAATGATGTACAAGAGGCGAAAAAGATGTCACTATGTCACGCCTGCGGGGGCGTGGAGCACTGAAAACGGGAGTGCCCGAATATGGTGCAGGATGGTGTTGTTCAGCAAAGCGCTAATTTTGGTACATTGCAAAATGTAAGGGGCCCAAAAATGAGACATCAAAACCCAAATTTTCAGAATAATCTGGTACAAATGCAAGGAGTACAGCGCATGCAGCAGA
This sequence comes from Pleurodeles waltl, assembly GCF_031143425.1. NCBI lineage: Eukaryota > Metazoa > Chordata > Amphibia > Caudata > Salamandridae > Pleurodeles > Pleurodeles waltl. The sequence continues at coordinate 606,124,456 of NC_090449.1, forward strand.
TGCAAATGCCGCGTTTTCAGTCAGCGCAAATGCAACCAGTACAACAGCAGATTCCTGTGGTACCTAGATAGCAAACTCAATTACCAATGGCTCCGATGGGACAGCAACAGGTGATGCTTCCTCAACAGGTCACAGTTCAGGTAATGAGTCAAAATAATACTGTACAACAGTTCCCATTGCGAGGTGAAAATGGCATGAATGGAGAGTGGTCAGATGATAGCTCAGACAGTGAAGAGTGCAGGCTTGCAGCATCCTTAGAGGTGGATCAGAGGGGTCCATATGTGGAAGGAAAGGTGATGGGCTACAAAGTCTAGTTTCTGGTTGATACCGGAGCTACACGCTCTGCAGTCAGGAGTGCAGAGGTTCCAAAATTACCACTTTCAGGGCATACCATAAGGGTAGTCGGAGTAGCAAACCAATATCTGACAAACCCGATTACAGATCCAGTACAGGTTGAGATCGGCAACTTCCAGGGGCTACATAGGTTTGTAGTCTGTGATTCAAGTCCAGTATCCCTACTGGGAAGGGGCTTACTGTGCAAGACAAAACGTTCAATTACCTGTTCTAATGACGGAATCAAAGTACAGACAAATAGTGACGATGAGGGAGATGAAGGTCAGTTCTCAGAGGAAGACACAGGGACAGCTAATGAGGATTACCCTTTAATTACCCTGTTCCCGATGCTTACCATGATTGATCTACCTGTCGAGTTACAGGGGACGGTAACAGAGAAAGTGTGGGATCTGACAGGAAAAGAAGTGGGACTAATAAAAGGGGTAGAACCAGTTAGAGTTCAGGTAAAGCCGAATGCGGTGTTCCCTCAGGTGCCACAATATCATGTGGCACAAGATGTTCTTATCTAAGTGTCACAGATAATTGCAGATTTTCTGAGACAGGGAGTCCTGAAAGAGGTTTTGAGCAGTCCGTGTAACTCTCCCATAATGAGAGGTTCGAATTGTGCAGGATTTGAGAAAAATAAACAAAATTGTGGTAAAATGTTGCCCTGTAGTGCCCAATCCAGCAGTAATCATGTTTCAGGTTCCCTGCGATGCTGAATGGTTCACTGTTATAGACTTGTCACAAGCCTTCTTTTCAATACCCCTTCATGAGGACAGCCAATTTTTGTTCAGTTTCAAATTCCTGGATAAGGTGTACAGTTGGTGCAGAATTCCTCAAGGGTTTTCTGAATCACCGTCCATCTTCAATCAGATATTGGAAAAGGATTTGGAGTCCTTGGTGCTGCCTTTCAATTCGACCCTAGTGCAGTACATTGATTTGCTGATTGCATCCAAAACTAGGGACAACTGTAAATACGATACCATTGCTTTACTGAATCATTTGGGAAAGAATGGGCACAAGGTGTCACCTAAGAAGTTGCAATATTGTCAGAAAGAGGTAAAATACCTAGGGCATCTGATCGAAAGAGGGTCCAGGAGAATAACAAAAGAAAGAATAACAGCCATTTTGCAGATGAACCCTCCAACGACAAAAAGAGATGTCAGGATGTTTTTGGGAATGGTGGGCTACTGTCGCCAGTGGATACCAAACTTCTCGATCATCTCAAAACCTTTGATAAAACTGACAGGCAAGGAGATCAAGGATGAGCCATATACTATAGCCTTGTCCAAAGAACAGCTTGAGTTATTTATGGAATTGAGAGAATGCATGTGCAGGGCACCAGCGTTAGGAATGCCTGATTATACGAAGCCTTTTCTACTGTTTTGTCATGAACGTGATGCTTGTTCTTTGTCTGTCTTGACACAGGTCCATGGAGGTGCAAATCGCCCTGTAGCATATTTTTCAGCTACCTTGGACCCCGTCGCAGCAGCCTTACCGGGTTGTTTGCGCGCAGTTGCAGCAGTTGGTCAGAGCCTTATGCAATGTGAAGGCATAGTCATGGGATACCCCCTAACAGTGATGGTTCCGCATTCAGTTGAAATTTTGTTGACTCGAACTAAAACTCAGCACATGACAAATGCTCGTCTCACTAAGTATGAGACAATCATACTGGGGTCACCAAATGTCTCACTAAAGCGATGTACTGTATTTAACCCGGCAATTTTACTTCCTGTTGAGAACACTGAAATCAACAATGAGGAAGAATTTGACCATGACTGTCTTGTGGTAACAGAATTATGTACCAAACCACAGCCAGATATTCAGGACACACAGTTGAAAGAAAATGATTGTATCATGTTTGTCGATGGGTCCTGTTTAAGAGATTCTGTTGGAACACTGAGAGCTGGTTATGCGGTATGTAACATAGCTGGTATCATTGAAGCCTCCTGGCTCGAGAGGGTGTTTTCCGCTCAAGTGGCAGAATTAATTGCCCTTACTAAAGCATGCCACGCAGCTGTGAACCTGAGAGTCACTATCTATACTGATAGTAGATACGGATTCGGAATTGTACATGATTTTGGCCAACTCTGGTCACAGAGAGGTTTCATTACCTCTTCTGGTTCTCCTGTGAAAAATGGTGAAAAAATAAAGGATTTGTTACATGCAAATCAGTTACCTCTTGAAATTGCCGTGGTGAAATGCAATGCTCATGTTAGGTCGCAAGACTTTGTGTCCTTGGGGAACGGTTATGCAGATCAAGTCGCAAGGTTTTGCGCATTGAACTGTATATCGTTCAAGGAGCAGTGGGAATTGTTACCGCAAACTGAAAATGACACATGTTTGAACCTTGCATTAAGGGTGGTTGATACCTTAGATGAGTTAAAAACATTACAAAGTCGTGCAAGCAAAGAGGAAAAACGTTCCTGGCAGAGAATGCAGTGTGTACAGAGGGCTGATGAATTGTGGGTCTCAGAGGAAGGAAAACTAGTCCTGCCAAACAGCCTTCTATCTCAGTTCGCCAGACTGTATCATGGACAGGCTCACCTTGGGAGGGATGCAATGATCAGGTAATTTAAAATCGACTGGTTTAACCCAAAATTCAGACATGCTGCCGAGGGTATTTGTAACAGGTGCATCATCTGTCAACAGATGAATGCTGGAAAAGGAACAGTGGTAACTTTGAGCCACATTGGGAGAGCTGGCGGTCCATTCAGCAAAATGCAAATGGACTTCATTGAAATGCCTGTTTGTGGAGGATTGAAGTATGTGTTGGTGATTGTGTGTGTTTTCAGTCACTGGATTGAAGCCTACCCCACACGTAGGAATGACAGTCTCACAGTTGCAAAGTTGCTACTTAGGGAACTAATACCAAGGTTCAGGTTTCCGGTCTCTATAGAGTCAGATAGGGGCAGACACTTCGACAATGAGGTGATTAAACTCCTGTGTGCCGCACTTGGCATCGAACAAAAGCTGCATTGTAGCTACCGCCCCGAAGCATCAGGACTAGTGGAGCAAATGAACGGTACTTTGAAATCAAGAATGGCAAAAATGTGCGCAGCTACCAATGTGAAATGGCCAGATGCGTTGCCCTTAGTGCTGATGTCCATGAGAAACACCCCAGACAAGAAAACGGGACTATCCCCCCATGAGATCCTCATGGGTAGAGCTATGAGGTTGCCAGCAGTACCTGCAAATGCTCTAGTGAATATCACAGATGATATGGTGTTGGACTACTGCAAAGGTTTGGCTGATGTGATTTGCTCTTTCTCTCACCAGTTGGAAGCTAACACATTGCCACCGATTGGAGATCCATGCCACACCCTACAAGCCGGTGACTGGGTGGTTGTCAAGAAGCACGTGAGAAAGTCGTGTCTGGAGCCACGTTGGAAAGGGCCGTTTCAAGTAATCTTGACAGCTACTACTGTTAACAGTTCCAATGCACATAAATTCTCCATGTGTGGGGAGTGCTGATTTGACTTTAAATCTTTCAGGGTGTAGTTTCATAGGTACATACCAAAGATTGCTAACTACTGGAACACTCCTATGGGAGCTGCCTTTAAATATTAGGAGTGGTGCCTAGGTAGATGGGAACATGCCTAAAATCCTTGTAATAACACAAAGTCTTAGTGCTAAGGAATAGATGAGTGGGTGAAAGTTTTTAATGCTGATACCCCTTCAAGGGAAAGCTTGAGTATGAAGTTGAGTTAGAGAACAATTCAGTCACCGTAGAGTGAGAATTTGGTAGATGTGGTGAAATTAAAATTAGAACTAGACAAGATGATTAGCGGTAATCTTGAAATGACTCATTTAGATACTTATCATGAAAAGGAACTTGTGTTCATGTGTAAGGACATTACCAGACATGCAGGATAACTTTATGACAAATTGGTAGAGTTAGCACAGAGGTATGGGGTAGACTTGAACAAGACTAAAGCTTTACAGAGGAGTTATCATGTATGTTTTAAGGAAGAGAATATAACCGATATGAGAAATTAAAGGACTGATTCAAAACATTCAGAAATGGAACTAGTTGGTCAAATGGTTAGCTCAATGGGTGAGGAAGAAAGATTCAAGGAAACCCACAGGGGAACATCCTCCTATTAAAGGAGTGGTAGGTGCAACAAATTTCTCATTGAGAGAAGTGCCTGATGGAGCTTATGTACATGTGCCTTGGAGTAGAAGTGATCTTGCATCATTCACTATTGATTTCCCGAAACTGGGAGAAAAACCAGTGAAGTGGTATAGGCAAATTGAGAGGTTTTCAGGTGATGTGGGTCAATTTGAACACTCTGTGTGACACTGTAGTTCCGAGTGACTTGTGAGTGGAGTGTAAGGTGTCTGTTCAGTGGCCTGAATCAGAACAGCCAAGAAGTTTGGTGACAAACGGTCTTTCGCCGTTAGTGATGAAAAAGTATCAAGAGGTGATGACATTTTTGAAGTTGAAGGTACCTCCTCAAGATATAGATTGGATTAAAATTGATAGAACGACTAAATAATTGATTCATGCTTACCGTAAGATATTGTTGCAGGCACTTAAGCAGTATAGTAGAATAGAGACTCAAGGTTTGTGATGGGATTTAGACCTGAGACTAGCATAATGATTCAACATTGATTTGTTTGCAGAATAAATCCGCTGAAGAGATTTTGAGGTATGTGAAGTATTTTGGTGATGAATTTGAGATGATGCAGAATAAGTTGAGGAAAAATTAATGGTTGCTGAGATGAAACATGCTTAGAGGAGTAGTCAGTCAACTATTTGTAGGGAATGTTGGTGCAAGGAGTTTATCAACAGGGATCAAATCTAATGCAGGGTAGAGGTTGAGGAGTCCCAGTTGCATATGGATAGATGTCAATAGCTTGAAGAAGACAAACCATTGCTATTTTTGCAACAAGTTGGGGCATTGGAAGAGGCAATGTTGTCTTAACCCATTTAATCAGCTTCAGAATTCAGGATTTGTATCATCTCAGAATAACAACCCTGCAAAAATGCCATATGTTCAAAGACAGAGAGGACAGAATTACAATGTGCCACAAGCTCTATTGATAAAGGTTCCACAACCCTCAATACCACAGCAAAACGCAAATGGTCCAAGACTGAATTCAAACCAATTCCCGACTATGAACACAACCGTGTTTAAAGATAATCATTCTTTCAACAGTTTCCCATGTTTGAAACAGTCAAGAACTATGGGTTTGATCAGTCAGCCTGATGGTGCCTGAAGGGGGGAGAAGATTGCATGCTTGGCGCAATCTTGGAGGCAAATCTGAGTAGTCCATTCGTACATGGTGAAGTGACTTGCCATTTTTTGTTTGACACTCGTGCTACCCTTTCTTCTTTAAGAGTTCCTACCCCTCTATGGAAAAATGGTCCAAGTTATAGGTGTGGCAAATAAATGAATGACAACACAAGAGAGAACAGAAATGCCTGTGAAAATAAGATCTTTTGAAGAGTACCACTGATTTGTGGTGTGTAATTCCAGCCCATTGAGTCTTCTAGGGAGGTAGTGTCTTTGTAAGTTGAACTGTGTCATCTATTGGACGTTGACAGGCAGAGAGGTGCAGACTCATGATGAGGATGTCCCCTTTAAATTGGTGAACAATGACTCTTACAGCACATTATTTACTCTGTGAACAATTGATGGTTTACCACCAGATCTTAAAAACACAGTCAAGCCTGAAGTGTAGAAATGTTTCAGGAAAAGATATCGGGCTGATCAAAGGTGTTGAGCCTGTCCGAATCACAGTCAAATCAAATGCTGAGAATCCTAGAACACCCCAAATTAATCTGAACCCCGAAACAATTGCTTGGATAACTCCAGTGATTGATCAATGATTTAACAGGGGATCTCAAATGAAATTATGGGAAGCCCCTTCAATTCCCCCATTATGGGTTTACAGAAACTGAATGCGTAGGACCGAATTGTGTAGTACTTGTGAAGCATGAACAACATTGTTGTTCCTTGTTGTACTGAGTTACCAAATCCAGCTGTGATGTTGTTTCAAAATCCATGTGAGGCTGAGTGGTCACTGTCATAGATGTGTTCCAAGCCTTTTTTTAATATTGTTGCATGAAGACAGTCATTTCCTCTTCATATTTCAGTTCAGAAATTGCATGTTGGCATGGTGCTGAGTTCCACAGGGGTAAACTGAGAACCACTCCATTTTCAACCAGATACTTATTATTAATCTGGAATCCCTGGTTATGCCTTGTAACTCAGTGCTAATTCAATACATCAATAACCTATTCATGGCATCGAACACTCAAGAGATTTGCAAACTAGATACTATTGCACTGTGAAAGCACCTGGCTGAGAATGGACCTAAAGAGACATATTTACAAGAAAGTGGTGCATCAGCAATGATGCACCACTTTTCTTGCAACCCCCTGCGTCCACTAACGTCACCATGATAGCACCGCATTTATAATGTGGCACACCATAGAACACATTAGCACAATAGCGCCAACATTTGTGATGCTATTGTGCCGCATTGGTCGACTAGCGGCAAAAATTATGGCTCTAGTCCAGCAAATCGTGGGGAGGCGAATTGGAAACAATGGGAGTGTCACCTTAACCCCTGCCTTGGACAGGCATTAAAAGTGATGGAAAAAATGGCATGTAAATTTCAGTGCACCATTTTTCAGGGCCTCCTAACGTGGGAATGCCACCCTTGCATACATTATGCCTTACTCAGGAATAATGTGGCGTAAACGGGTTGCAAAGTGGCACAATGCTTGCATTGTGTCTCATTGTAAATCTGGCACTGGGAAAAGGCCTTGACACTGTCTTAGCATAAAAAAATGATGCTAGGGTGGTGCAAGAAGGTGCTGGGGCAGAGGTCTTCAAACTGGGGGGTGGGCCCCCCTAGGGGGGCCTCAAGTGATCCCGGGGGGGAGCCAGACTCTGGCCAAAAGAAGCATTATACAGATAACAGGCCTTTGTTTAAGTAGAAGCATGTTATTGCATTTTTAAAAAGGCAACAGTACTTAACTGCAATGTTTAAATAGGTCTAGACATATTTAAACATTGCCATCTTTATAAAATAATTGTAAAAAATTCTGAGTTTTATTCTTCAACTGGGGTCGCGCAGCATTAAAAGGTTTGGAAACCACTGTGCTAGGGACTTTTAATATGCCCAAAGTATCTCCAGGAAAGTTGCAGTATTCTCAGAAAGAGGTTCAGTATCTTGGACATCACATTGAGAAAGCAGCAAGGAAGGTGTCACAAGAGAGAATTTCAGTCATTGTGAAAATTAATCCGCCAGCTACACAGACAGAAGTCATGATGGTTTTGGGAACAGTGAGCTACTGTCACCAGTGGATACCCAACTTTTCCCTAGTTGCTAAGACTTTTCAGAGCTTGATACACAAGGAAGTGCCTCATCCCGTACCCTGATAATGATTGCTTAATCGTGTTCCTAGGTCTGAGAGAAAGTCTCTGTCATGCCCCAGCACTGGGAATGCCTGATTACTATAAATCATTTGCACTTTTTTGCTTTGGGAGAGAGGGCTGCGCTCTCTCAGTGCTTACTCAATCACATGGAAATGCCACAAGGTCTGTGGCCTATTTCTCTGCTACTCTTGAACCCGTAGCTTCTGCACTGCATGATTGCCTTAAAGTAGTGGAAGCTGTCAGTGTCAACATATAGAGGTGTCAGAATATAATTTGGGGTCACCTGTTAAACTTGTATGTTTCCCATTCTGTGGATTTGTTGTTGACAAGGACTAGAACCCATCACCTGACTAGTAGCCGCCTTACAAAGTATGAATAGATCATTCTTGAGGCAGAAAACGTGAATGTCTGCACTGTGGTTTTCTGAATTCTTCCTTCCTCCCCTACCTTGTTACCTGTACATGATCATGAAAATGCTGAATATGAAGTGGACCATGATTGTTTCAATGTTACTGTACTATGCACCAAACCGAGACCAGATATATAAATGAACCAATACCTGAATCTTATTTTGTGCTATATGTTGATGGCTCATGTTTACGCGACAGTGGAGGAAAGATGAGAGCTGTGTATGCCGTATGCATAATTTCAGGAGTTGCTGAAGCTCCCTAGCTTCAAGGAAAATTCTGTGAACAAGTGGTCAAATTTATTGCTCTTATTGGGGCATGCTGTGTTTCAGACCAACTGAAAGTGACACCTTTTACTGATTGTACGGCTTTGGCGTCGTTCATGACTTTGGACAATTGTGGTCCCAAAGGGGGTTCAGGGTCCCAAAGGGGTTTCAAGACATCTTCTGGATCAATAATCCGTAATAGTGAGCAAGTGCAGAGCCTCCTTAAAGAGTAACAGTTACCGAACAGGTTACAGTAGTCAAGTGCCCTGTACACCGTAGTGGAACTGATCATGTGACACTGGGTAGTAACTTTGCAGATGAGGTCGCAAAGTACTATGCGCACAATGTTTGTACCTTTATTGGAGAATATACAAATGAGGGAATGGATGAGACCAATTACAGCCTTTTCTTAACAACTACGCATGCATAGGAAGAGGTACAGAAACTACAGCAAGAAGTGTCAGAAGAACAGCAGAGCTTGTTCAGAGCAGGCTGTGTTAAAAGAGATTATTACATTTGGGCTTCAGTGGATAGAAACCAGGGCTGCCGAATAGTTTGTTACCCCCAGCGGATATGCTTTTTTACTGTCAAGCCCAAGTTGGTAGAGACGCAATAGTGAGTATTTTTAGGCAAAGATAGTTTAAGCTCAATTTCAGGTTGATGGCTGATGCATTGTGTCACAGATGTGTTGTGCGTCATCAGAACAATGTTGGAAAGAGAACCTTAGTAACACTGAGTCACATAGGAGATCAGGAGGACCCTTTAAGTGGATGCAGTTGGACTTCATCAAGATGCCTGTGTGTAGCAGGTTGAGATATGTCCTGGTGATTGTGTGCATCTTCTCGCGTTGGGTCAAAGCCTAACCGACCAGAGGAAATAACAGTCACACTGTAGCAAGCCTGCTGTTGAGGGAGAGTATACCTAGGTTTAGTTTCCCAACTTCTCTGAAATGAAATTGCAGGACTAATTTTAATAATGAGGCCCTGAGACTGTTGTGCGTATCATTGCAAGTGAAATAGAGTTTACATTGCAGCTACAGACCTGAGGCTCTTTTTGTTGAACAGGTGAATAGGACATTGAATCCAGACTGGCAGAGGTGTGTGCTTTGACATCTATGAAATAACCCGATGCTTTGCCTCTTGTGTTGTTGAGTCCTCAAAGTGTACCTGATCGGATTACAGGACTCTCTCCCCATGAGATCCTCATGGGTAGGGAGATGAGTTTGACAGCAATTCCTGCAACTGCTCTTGTGAACATTACAGATGATATGGTGCTTGACCACTGTAAAGGGCTAGCTGACATGGGCATTCTGTGTCTTAACAGGTTGGAGAAGCTACAGCCCCTCAACATCAAGAGCAGTGCCATGACCTCATTTCCGGTGCATGGGTCTTGGTGAAGAAACACTTAAGAAAGGTCTGTTTGGGCCTTGATGGCGTGAGCCATATTAAGTCATCTTGGTCACCATGACTGCTATATAGTGTGGAGGTCTCCCTTATTGGATTCATGCTTCCCATATGATCAGAGTTGAGTGTCCCCTTGATGTGACAGCACCTGTTCCAGAAGTATCGGAGAGACGACAGGAGCAGGTTCGTCAAACTGCCGGCGGTCAGACAGAGCCTGAAACAGCACATGATCGGTCTGAGGGGGATCTGGAGCGAGCCACAGTGGAAGCTGAAACAACTGAACCACGTCCTTTGGTGGTAAACAAGTCAAACTCAGATTCAGACCCTGACGAAAGACCTAGTGCTGTGTGGAAGCGAGTGGAAACTGGAGACCAGTGGCCCAGAAGGCAAGAAAAAGAAAACTTGAATTTGCCTAAAGCATGTGTATCGCAAACAATCCCAGAGCACATTGAGAATCTGATCAAAGCGAAGGCAAAAATGAAGGATTGGCACTAAGGAGATTAAGGAGAACAAGAGTGCTGTGTGTGAGGTACTCTTCACCTAAATGAACTTACTTTGTTGCAAATGACTGAGAGATAAATGTTCGGGAGTTTTGGGATAACACTGCTGTTCTAACTGACCCCTTGAACTGAACATTGTGTTTGAATTCTATTTTGAGGTTCCTGTGCTATTGGATAGATTGAGACATTTCATTCTGGATGTGATAATCAGTGACTTTGAACTGTGCATATTTTAGAGACTTTGCACCAATTCTGTTAGGAAATTAAGAGTACTGAGACATAGGTGAAGTAGCATAAAGTTGTCTTTTAGAAGAACATGCAGTGGGGCTAATTTTTCACAGGTGGAACTGATGAAGAATTCTCTGTTGTTGCTGCATTCCATCCTAACAGATACATTTGAGAGAAATCATGGAAGCTAATCAGAAAAGTAGGAATATGTACATATTAGGTGCAGTACTGCTTATTTCTTTTGTGGTGCTATTTATAGGAGCATTTTCCTCTACACCCCCTGTATAGAAGGTGTTACCACCTAATGACCCCGCAAAACTGAGTCCTGGGGAAGGAATCTTTACAGACTAGACAAAAGGCTTTACACATAGACGATTCTAGAGGAGATTATTTTGCAAATGTATGTTATGGATTGTTTTATGAGCATAATGACACTATGAATGCAAGGGATTACTATTTGTGCATGCAATTACCTGCTTCTATTTCTGAGGGCATAACTTCCTTTCATGTTCCTTTGACACCTGGAGTTTCTTGTAGTCTTTTGTTGAGCGTATTTTAAGGGTGCAGATATTGTAGGAAAATACTTTGTATCACCAAAGCCATTAGATATTATGCATATGCACACAGACATAACCTGATCAATGACAGATGTAGAAAAGAAATTCCTAAACTTAGAGGAAGACAGGAGAAGGGAATTAGAGTCTAAATCTAAAACAGACAAACATCCGTTTGCCACAAAACGGGTGGACAAGAGAGGAGATTGAACATCAAGTGAAGGGAAATTTACCAGCTTTGACTTTAGATTGACAACACAAAGGGAAGCTGTATATACACATTGATTAGAGTTACTTAGACCAATTGTTCATATGGAAGAGAGACTGTAAGCATGTTTCTGATGTCAAAGGAAAGAGTGAATCCTTCCTATATGGAAAAGACTCTGTGATTCTTAGACTGTATTTTATTTGTGGACAGTATGCTTATTTCAAATTGCCCAAAGGGTGGCATGGCATGTGTTATTTTGGCATAGTTTTCTCAAAGATGTATCATGTGGAACATTTCAAAGATGCTGTGTGGGATACCAAACCTAGAACTAGAAGAGGTGTTAGTGCTGGAGAGGTAGAAGGAGGCATCTTTGGTGCATTGATTCCATCCCAAGGTGTTATTCTAAATGATTTGAAGATAAGGAGGTTGTCTACAATAGTGAATAAATTAGCCACAAGTATAGCAAATTCCTTATTGAGTATAAACTTAGAAATGGAAGATATAAGATTTATGGTTTTGCAGAACAAACATGCGTTAGACCTTCTGCACGCAAAGGAGGGTGGAGTTTGTCAGATGCTAAAAGTTCAGCAATGGTGTACTTACATGCTAGACAAAAGTAAAAACTTGAAGTGTATTTGAAACATTTCTGTGATGACAAAGGATTTGAAGGAACTGGAGGCAACAGGGGCATGGGAAGCAATTAGAGATGGATTTGCTGATGTAGGCAGATGGTTTGGAAACTTAGTTTGTGTTTTGAAGCCATTATTGATTATTACTGTATGTGCAATAGTTCTGATGGTGGGATTCAAAATTTATCAGAGAATGAAGGCTCAAAGGCAAAGAAGAGAAAGACAGCTGATGTTGAGCTGGGATATAGTCAGTGTAAATTCCCTGATGATATAAAATGTCTGGAAGAATCTGTCTGAAAGCTGATGAATATGACAAGGTTTTAGTCGGTCTCATTAGAGAGAATTAGTATGATTATGATGACTTGATTCATCATCGGGGGTTGAGAATGCATAACTTTGGCAGTGCCATTATGCATTGTGGAAGGGACATAAACATGTAATACACAACACATATAGGCCCTCATTACAACATTGGCGACAAAAGCTGTTTACCGCCGCGCAGAAGACCGCCAACACACCGCTGCGGCAGCGGAATTCTGCAACGGTCATTATGACCCACTGCTCGGAATCCTCCAAAATTTAGACCCCCACACAAGTCCGCCACACCAAAGGTCAGTGATAAACTGGCAAAAACAAAACCTCCACCGTCACGCCAACAGAAATACGCCCACACTATCACGACACACGAATCCACGCAGCGGTCTTTCAACCGCGGCATTCCATTGACGGTACACATTGGCGCTCAAAATACACACACATTTACAAAACACTTCCACATTGGACAATTCCAAATACACACACCTGATACACATACACACACCACTCCCACACATCCAATATAATATAAAACACACACCCACATCACCCACAAACCCCTACAACAACATTAACGAGAGAAGGCCAGAGAGAGACACTACAAACAACTACCAAGCATCCACAGACACACAATACCATCACCCACATTACTTCCACGCACCTCATACAACACACCACTAAATATCACCCCACTTATCACTACACACACCACCCCACACATAACCAACACCACCCCATGGCACAGCAAAGACACCCAGGGATGCCTGAGGATCATGGTGGAGGAAATCGTCCGGGTAGAGCCACAGCTATTCGGATCACAGGTGCAGCATACCTCTGTAGCTAGGAAGATGGAGCTATGGCGCAGAATAGTGGACAGGGTCAACGCAGTGGGACAGTACCCAAGAAAAAGTGATGACATCAGGAAGAGGTGGAATGACCTACGGGGGAAGGTGCGTTCGTGGTCTCCAGACACCACCTTGCGCCCCCACAACTAACAACATGGGAGGAGCAAGTCTTGGCGATTCTGGCTCCTGAGGGCCTCGCAAGAGTAGATGGAGGAATGGACTCTGGTAAGTCAAATCTTAACTATTACATCCCCCACCCTACCTGCATGCCATCACATACCCCCACCCTTACCGCCATCACTCCAACTCCTCACAAATGTCCCAACATCACAAACCACACATCCTAACACCAAGCACTGCATGCAACAACAAAGCATGGACACCCATCGCCAAAGCATGGCCACTGCACATACCCATACACCCCCCTAAACCTCCATCACACAACGACCCACACAGGAATGCAAGCACTGGGGTACATGGTCACCCACCCATTGCACACCATGGCACACACAGATGTAATAAACATCCTTTTATACCCCTGCAGGACCCCTACCCAACGTCACCGGACAGGAGGGTCCACACATGTCCACACCACCAACAGAAGAGACCCACAGTGATGACAGCAGCTCTGTCCAACTGGATCTAGATGACCAGCCCGGCCCATCTGGGACCTCTGGACAGTCGGTTCCCCTCACACAGTCACAGGCCACCACAGAGCTTCCCCCCTCTGGAAACACCAGCACAGCACCCACTCAGCGGGCCCATACCTCTGTCCCCAGGACACGTCAATCAGCAGTGTGTCCACCACTGCAGGGAACCCAGGCTAACCCACCACCCCAACAACAACAGGGACCTGGGGGCAGTGGCAGTGGGCACACGGTCCAGGGGACGGAGGCCCAGGAACACAGGGGAATTGGGAGGGATGCTGTGCGACAGGGGGAGGACAGGCCAAGGGAACCCACTCTCCACGAGGCCCTCTCCAACATCATGGGAGCCTACCACCATTCCGAGGAGATGATGGCGACGGTACTGGCCAAGTTTCAGGAGACCCAGCGCCTGCAGGAGGAACAGTATTTAGGCTTCAGGGAGGAACTCAGATCCATCAATTCCACCCTAGACACCATTGTAGGGGTGCTGAAGGAAGTCCTCAATACCAGGAGGGACACTGTGGCACAAGAGGCCTCTGACACTAGCCTGGACGATGAACTGCCCACCACCTCCGCCGGCGCTAGTGGACAGGAGGCACCGCCACTGGACCACCACACCAGCACCCCAACCCCTGCAGAGGGAGAACTACCCCGCAAACAGTCCCTGAGATCCAGGACAAAGACAGAGAATGATGCCAAGACCCCCGCCAAGAAATTAGACCACCCTGAATGTCATCCTTCTGTCCCACCTTGTCACCCTGTCCATCCTCAAACTGCCCCAGCTCCACTTCCTATGTCCATTTGGGCAATGCACCTGTGAGACTAATAGACTGGACTCTGCCATGGACATTCCTTCACCATCACCCCTCACCATTTTACAACCCCCTCCAATATTGAGCACTGAAATAAACACCCTTAAAGCACAAAACAATCTGGAGTCTGTCTGTGATTTCGAAATAGTGTATTAGCAATTACAGTGACAAAATGCTCTTTCAATTGTAATGTCAACATACCAATGTCACACAGCTCTAGTCCATGAGGAAACAAAGCAGATGTCACACAGTGGGACCCACATCTGTGAAATTGTAAGAGAAAGTGACAACTCAGTGACCATACACTGGGTGAAAACGACAGACAGTAGAGAGGTAGTAGTGTTAAAGTACATGTAGTAGGCAGGTTTGTATTCTTACCTGTGTCTCACTGGAAGTATTGCAGGATCATAGAGTTCCTGTTGCCGATGTCCTCTTCTTCTGCTTCCTCGTCTTCACTGTCCACAGGCTCCACAGCTGCCACAACACCGCCATCTGGACCATCCTGAAGTAAAGGCACCTGTCGCCGCAAAGCTAAGTTGTGAAGCATACAGCAGGCCACGATGATCTGGCACACCTTCTTTGGTGAGTAGAATAGGGATCCACCTGTCATATGGAGGCACCTGAACCTGGCCTCCGCCCTACAATCCTCTGAGTCCGCCCATGGGCCTCATTGTAGCGTTCCTCTGCCCTTGTCCTAAGATTCCTCACTAGGGTCAGTAGCCATGACAGGTTGTGGTAACCAGAGTCACCTGCAAATGGCCGGGGCAACTGTTAGACACACACTAACCTGTAGGGATATCCCCAGACCCAGACAACGATTCCCACTGACTTGCTTCCTGGTGCTCACCTAATAGCCACATACGGTGCCTCTGGAGTTGACCCATCACATAAGGGATGCTGCTATTCCGCAGGATGTAAGCGTCATGCACTGAGCCAGGGAATTTGACATTCATTTGGCATTCACATTGGAGATGTACTGGTCTGCCAAACACACCATCTGCACATTCATGGAATGATAACTCGTCCGGTTTCTGTACACCTGTTCACTCCTGCGGGGGGGGGTACCAAAGCCACATGTGTTTCATCAATGGCACCTATGATGTTGGGGATATGTCCCAGGGCATAGAAGTCACCTTTCACTGTAGGCAAATCCCACACCTGAGGGAAAACGAAGTAGCTCCGCATGTGTTTCAGCAGGGCAGACAACACTCTGGACAACACGTTGGAAAACATAGGCTGGTAGATCCCTGATGCTATGGCCACTGTTGATTGAAAAGACCCACTTGCAAGGAAATGGAGTACTGACAGCACCTGCACTAGAGGGGGGGATTCCTGTAGGATGGCCGATAGCTGACATCAGGTCTGGCTCCAGCTGGGCACACAGTTCCAGGATTGTGGCACGATCAAGCCTGTAGGTGATGATCATATGTCTTTCCTCCATTGTCGACAGGTCCACCAGCGGTCTGTACACCGGAGGATGCCGCCATCTCCTCACATGTCCCAGCGGACGGTGCCTATGAAGATCAACAGCGAGCACAGAGTCAAACAACTCAGAGGTACGCACCCACAACTTACACAGTACATGAATCATATTCCGAAATTTGGCCTGTATGAGTGTTGAGGCCAGGCCTAGGTATGTGTGACACAGTTAAAAATTAAGCTGTGGGGGGCCCTGAAATGGCGGCTGCCTGACCTGTAAAGTGGGACAATGGGATGTGAGGTAACTGCACTGGCGTTGTACACCGTCGCGGTAGGCGGTCAAAGACTGCAGCGCAATTCTGCATTGGTTAAAATTGGACCCTATGGGTCCCAGGAGCCAATGACAATGTACGCCATCGGTGACGGTAAGCACCGCCGTGGACGTGACCGCCATTTTCTATCTGTGCAATCACTCGATACCTGATCTTCAACAGGAGAGGACCTACACTGCAAGTGCTGCTGTGACCTCAGTCTGGAAGAGACAATGGCTTGTGCGTCTGGGGAAAGGGGCCCTGCCTTCACATTGGAGGAGTTGGAGAAACTCGTGGATGGAGTCCTCCCCTAGTACACGCTACTCTATGGTCCTCCAGACAAACAGGTAAGTTTGTCACTGGGAGCATGCTGGGAGCATGCTGTATGGGCTATGCCTGTGTGAAGTGGGGTGGATGAAAGATGGGTGGGGAGATTGAGGCGTGCATGAAAGGACGGTGAGTGCATGTGCCACATGGCAATGGTAGGGATGGGGGCCAATGACTGTGACTGTGCAGTTGGTAATAACTTTCCTTTTTCCCCTGTACAATTCATGTAGGTCAGCGCCCATCAGAAGAAGGATATTTGGCGTGCCATTGCCAAGGATGACCGGACCCGGGGGGGTCTATCACAGACAGAGCACCCACTGCCGTAAGAGATGGGAAGACATTCGTCGCTGGAGCAAGAAGACGGCGGAGGCCCAGCTGTGGATGGCCTCCCAACGTGGGAGGGGTGCCCGTCGCACCATGACCCCCCTGATGTTCAGGATCCTGGCGGTGATGTACCCGGAGTTGGATGGCCGCTTGAGGGCATCACAGCAGCCACAAGAGGGTGAGTACACTCTCATTCTGCTGATTTTGCGCGCAGTGGAGGTGTCTGGGTGGGGGAGGTGGGCTGTGGGTTTCCCTAGGCCATGTGAGTGTGCTAGTTAGGTCCCCTTGTCCTGGCAGACCCTGTGGCACCCCACCCCACCTTTGTACAGTGCCAAGTACACCTAGTCAGGCTCCTGTGACATCCATGTGTGCAGATGTCGGCCATAGCCTTGTAGGCCATGTCCCAGGGATTGAACAGTGGAGCCCAAGTGCGCGGCGTAGTGCAGGGGGCTTCTGTGTCTGTCGTGTCCGCCAACGGTAGCGGTAATGCATGCACTCAACATGTCTTTTCTGTTGTTCCCCCCTTTTTTGTGGTCTCCCTGTTCTTGTGTGCATTAGCATCATCAGGCGGAGGAGCAGTGGCACCGGAGCAGGAGGGAGCTGCATCCCACGGCCCTGGAGGGCGAGACTACGGACTCGGAATTCACCAGTGGGACGGAGGGCAAGGGGAGCTCCACGGCGGGGACAGGAGCTGACACCAGTGATACGGACTCGTCCTCTGATGGGAGCTCCCTCGTGGTGACGGCAACATCTGTGCCCCCCGTATCTACAGGTACAGCCACCACCCCCCCCCCACCAGCACCGCCCTCCCAGCAGCCCCTTAGCCTTTGCCCCATGCCCGCTCACCCAGGAGGGTGGGCATCACCTTTGCCCCAGGCACCTCAGCCCCTGCTCCAGTCACCCCTGCGGCCCTCAGTGAAGAGGCCATTGACCTCCTCAGGTCCCTCACTGTTGGGCAGTCTACCATTTTGAATGCCATCCAGGGTGTAGAAAGGCAGTTGCAACAAACAAATGCATTCCTGGAGGGCATTCATTCTGGTCAGGCGGCACTTCAGCGAGCTTTTCAGACTCTTGCCTCAGCACTGATGGCAGCTATTTTCCCTGTCTCTAGCCTCCCCCCTCCAACTTCCTCCACCCAGACCCAATCCCCTCTACCTCAGCCTATACCAAGCACACCTTCAGACCAGCATGCACACACGTCAACACATAAGGGAAGCTCAGGCAAACATAAGCACCACACATCCCAAAGGCACTCATGCAAGCATCACACACATGCAGACACACCAACATCCACTGCCTCCACTGTGTCCCCCTCCTCCTCGTCTCCCTCCTCCCTCCCATTCTCGTCTCCACTCACACCTGCATGCACTACATCTACAGCCACTGCTTCCATCACCAGCACACACACCACCACACCCCGCTCACGTGCACTCACCACCCCCACTACCATTCACACGTCCCCTGTGTCACCTCCCAGTGGGTCTGTGACGCCACCTCCCAAGATACACAAACGCAGCCACACACCCACCCAACAGCCATCCAACTCATGACAGCCTCCAGCGCATGCACCTTCACCCAAAGTCACCAAACGAACACCTCCTACAACCACAACATTTTCCTCCACTCCCAAACCCCCTCCAGCTACCCGTCCCAGTGTTCCCATGAAACTTTTCCTGTCCACCCTTGACCTCTTTCCCTCACCTCCCCCACTCCGTCAGTCTCCTAGGGCCCGACTCTCCAGGTCCCAACCTAGCACCTCAGCCACAACATCTCCGGAACCAGTGGTGCCTGTAGTCACCGGAATCTGGAGTGCACCGGGCAGCCAGTGTGGCACAGAGCCACAGCACGGACAGTCCCCCACCTGTCAAACATCAAAAGTTGGCCAGTTCCCGGCGGAAGAGGAGGAAGACTCCAGCCACCAAAGCTGCTCCCAGGGGTACAGGTGGGAGTGTGAAGTCAGCTGTGACACCTTCCAAGGTGGGGAAGGGGCACAAGAAACTCAGCAAGTCTGGGAAGAGCAGCACGGCGGAGAAGACCGCCATCATCCGCGCTGACCATGAGGCCACCGCCATCATCCCCGCTGCCCAGGAGGCTTCCGCCAGCACCAGCCCTGCTGCCCAGGAGACCACCGCCATCATCCCCGCTGCCCAGGAGGCCACCGCCATCCTCCCCGCTGCCCAGGAAGCAACCACCATCCTCCCCACTGCCCAGGAGGCCACAGCCATCATCCCCGCTGCCCAGGAAGCCACTGCCAGCCCCAGCCCAGCTGCCCAGGACAGGACCGCCAGCACCAGCCCCGCTGGGCCATAAAGGACCGCCAGCACCAGCCCCGCTGGGCCAGACAGGACCGCCAGCACCAGCCCCGCTGGGCCACACAGGACCGCCAGCAGCTGAGTCACTGCCAAGGACCCCGCCGCCACAAGCACCGCTGAACATGACACCGCCGCCACAAGCACCACTGAACAGGACACCGCCGCCACAAGCACCGCTGGCCCATGAGCGCCAAGGGCACTGACGCTACTGAGTCTGCCACGAGCAGGATGAAGCACTCTGGGCACAAAGCCCCCTCCAGAACCAGTGGAGATTAACATCCACTACCTCAGTCCTTGGCAGGATGAAGCACTCTGGGCACAAAGCCCCCTCCAGAACCAGTGTAGATTTACATCCACTACCTCTGTCCTTGGCAGGATGAAGCACTCTGGGCACAAAGCCCCCTCCAGAATCAGTGGAGATTAACATCCACTACCTCGGTCCTTGGCAGGATGAAACACTCTGGGCACAAAGCCCCCTCCTGAACCAGTGGAGACTTATCCACTACCCCGGTCCTTGGCAGGATGAAGCACTCTGGGCACAAAGCCCCCTCCAGAACCAGTGGAGACTGTTATCCACTACCTCAGTCCTTGGCAGGATGAAGCACTCTGGGCACAAAGCCCCCTCCAGAACCAGTGGAGATTAACATCCAATACCTCAGTCCTTGGCAGGATGAAGCACTCTGGGCACAAAGCCCCCTCCAGAACCAGTTGAGATTTACATCCACTACCTCTGTCCTTGGCAGGATGAAGCACTCTGGGCACAAAGCCCCCTCCAGAATCAGTGGAGATTAACATCCACTACCTCAGTCCTTGGCAGGATGAAGCACTCTGGGCACAAAGCCCCCTCGAGAACCAGTGGAGACTGTTATCCACTACCCCGGTCCTTGGCAGGATGAAGCACTCTGGCCACAAAGCCCCCTCCAGAACCAGTGGAGAATGTTATCCACTATCTCAGTCCTTGGCAGGATGAAGCACTCTGGGCACAAAGCCCCCTCCAGAACCAGTGGAGATTAACATCCACTACCCCAGTACTTGGCAGGATAAAGCACTCTGGGCACAAAGCCCCCTCCAGAACCAGTGGAGACTGTTATCCACTTCAGAGACTGTGGCTTTGCACTCCCCAGGATTGAACAGTGGGCAACCCACTCACTGTAGAGACTTGAGAGGCTGTGGCTTTGCACTCCCCAGGATTGAACAGTGGGCAACCCACCCACTGTAGATACTTGAGAGACTGTTTCTTTGCACTACCCAGGATTGAACAGTGGGCAACCCACACACTGTAGAGACTTTAGAGACTGTGGCTTTGCACTCCCCAGGATTGAACAGTGGGCATGTGGCCCCCTCGTGGATTTGGTGTCGTGCACTCAACCGGCTGAGGTGCCCCCCCTTTCCCTTACCCCTGAGGTGCCTGTTTTATTGCTATCTGGTGCCCCTGCAGTGTTCTCTCCGTCATGTTCAGGGATTGAGTGTGGGCCTCGCCCATGACGTGTGGGCCCAGTGTTCCACGGACTTCAATGGAGCACTACCTGGACTACTATTCTTGGTGTATATATTTGTTAATAGTGTATATATATTTTTGTGTATGGATTTTAATATATTACAGTGGTTACACTCATTTTCTTTTGTCTTTGCATTCTTCCGGGGGTTTAGGGGGTGTAACTGTGATGTATCATGCTGTATTAGTGTGTGTGTTGTAGTGGGTGAGGGTGGGGGTTGGGGTGTTGCATGTGTGTGTCCCTGTTTTTTCCCTCCCCCCTCCTCTGTGTCGTAGGTACAGTACTCACCGTGGTCTTCGCCGCCGGCGTTCGTGTTCCTTGTAGAGGAGCAAGAAGATAGGGGCTGGCAGGATCTGGAGCTCGGGTTCCATGGCGTCCGGATTCCTCGTGGGGTGTGCATAGGTGAGCGTTTTCCCTTCGAAGACCTGTTTCCGCCGTGTTTGGTTCATGGTGAATCCACCCCGGAAAAGGTGGAGGACTGGTAGGTTGTGATACTGTGGGCGGTACATTGTCCTCCGCCTGTCTGTTGGCGGTGACCGCCATGCTGTTTGTTTGTACCACCGTGGCGGTCGGAGTGTTAGAGTGGCTGTCTATGTTGGCGGTTTCCGCCACGGTCGTGATTCCATTTTTTTTTTCTGCCGGCCTGTTGGCGGTCTTACGGCCGCTTTAACACCGACCGCCAGGGTTGTAATGACCACCATAATGTGTGGTCTAATGTAATGATAACAAGTGGTGCATCAAAATCATATTATTCAAGGTGCACTCACAAGTAGAAATGTATAAATGAGATGTATGTTTTGATAATGACATTAATCGACTGAAATATGATACATGTATGCATTAATATTCAATGTATTGGGATTATGGTATTGCAGTTTAAAGTTATATAATAAGTTATTCATCATGTATTATGCTTACGAGAAGAAATGTTGCTTGTTAAGTTGAGTCAAGTAAAGGTCTGTAATGTTTTCCTATGCCTAACCTTCAGTGTAGTTTTGCTTGTGTTGTATTTCATTTATTTTCAGGTGCATCTGCAGAAGTCTACAGCTAATGAAATGTATGTTGAGTATTTGAGATAAAGGGGTACTGGAGGATATGCTGGCAAAGCCAAGGAGTGCTAACGAATGGAAGAAATAGGAACTTGTTTGTGAGCTCCTGGACCAGAGAGGCACCCAAGGTCATCCTGATGTTTGGTTTGTGGGATGAAGTCTAATGGGAGTTACAAATTCGAAACTGTGCACAGAAGATGGAGAATTACTGGTGATGATAATGTGGATTCTCGAAGATTCTACAAGGCCTAAAGCATTGTTCAGTTATTGAGAAGAGGGGAATCAGGAATTCAGACTCTAGTCCCCTAACTACCGCCATGGTGTGCCATATTTTAAATACGGCACACACATTGTGGCGTTAGAGGGGCTCTAAGGGGCGCAAGAAAAGTGGTGCTGCACTGTGTGCAGTCCCACTTTTCTTAAATATGCCCCTTAAAGAGGTAAAGATCTCTCTTTTCTTACTTTGGCTGAGTGGCTTCATGCTACGCACATCTATCTTACAGAACTTCTACTGAGGCTTCTGTTACGCTGACACTTTTTGACTACTATTCAAATCCTTGCATTTCCGGAGAAATGCTTAGGTTTTCTCTTTATCTTGGTTAGAATATTTATATTACATTAACTTTCAAATGATTAGACAGGAGGATCGCCATTTAGATTCAGACCACCAAGTATTGTTTCTTTTCTTTTGTATTGCTGAGACAAAAATACTTGTATGCCTTATGGTTGTATGATTTAATCTGATTCAACGCTTTACTTCACCTTTGGACCTTTGGTAATTCTGTATTTACATAGTGTGTTTCTAAGACTCATTTACATTAGTCTGGTCTTAAATTTGCAATACATTTTTGAACCTGCATTTCCAACTCAGAGATTGAATGTGTGACCAAATGGGTTACACTGTTAATTGATTTATAAGTATTGATTTGATTCCCCTCAAGCTTCAGAACTCCTAAAAAGGCCCACCAAAAATAGAGAAAGTAGTAAATGGGCCAGATGCGTTCTTAGGGGCAAGCAACAGTAAGGACAGTGTGTGGGGGCAAACAAAAACACAGACAGTGGGTGTGGTCAAGCAACAACACAGCATGAGAGGACGTGCAACAAACAGGGGAGGAAGAACACATGAGGTTGCCGTTTTCCAAACACAAGCACCGACAGGGGGTTTGAACAAAAAGAAAAATAGTAAGCTCCCCCCCACAAAAACGTAAGCAGTTGAAGGACACAAGTACTGTGCCCTGCTCCATGGAAGGGTCAAGTACAAGAATAGGACGTTAAAGCTGCACGCGGCACACCAATCAGAGGGCTCTGAGCACACTGTAGTAAAATGGATCGCAAACAACAGCACATGCGCTGTCTCAGACAAGACCTATAAAAGACCTAGCCTTTATTTCATACTCTTTAACAGTACTCAGTTTATGGACATTTGAAAAATGAACCAAGTCACAGTCAGCCCAGGCAGGATATGAACCTCTGAGCTGCACCCCTTACACAGATGTCAGCAGCCAGAACCTTACTCTTACAGCCACCTAACTGAAGGTCTTTCTGTGTGACAACTTCTGGTATTTTATTTTACCCCAGCATACTTGGGCATTTATATTTAGCAAAGATTCATAGTAAAGCAAGCAAATGAGTCTTGGGAGAGTGGAACACGCTTGGCTGGTGAAAGCCCTATACAAGGGGCGTGGCTCTTAAATTTGTAAAACGCCAGCGAGGTCTGCATCTTAGAAGATACAAAGTCCTGCTTGCGTTCACACGCTAAGCAAATACTGGCAGAAAAACAAACAGTTCATAGATTGTGACAGTGTTCCCATTGCTAAGCACAGTGGGATGAATTCTGGCTAAAGTCCAGTGCTGAGTCACTGTACGGGCGTCGCCGTGAAGTTGGCGAGACGCATATCTTTTTTGCAGAATTCCAAGGGAATGTGTCGAGCTTGAGGTGTGGCGCAGCAGTTCACCTGCGCACCAAAGGTGCAGTCTTGTAGGCCCAGATAGCCAACGCCGTCCGCATCAAAGGTTCGTTTCATTACATCCTGACTAAAAACATGACTCAAGCCTCTGGCATTCCAGTAATATGCGGCCGTTTGCAGGCTGATGGAAGGGCCGGCTGCATGCACGCAGGTGGAACGACGGGAAGGGGATGACCCACTAAACCTTGTGGAGAATAAAATACACAAAAGGTTGTCAAGTGAACACGTCAAGAAAAAAACAGGATGCCTCACGATTACACGGAAAACCGCTTGCAATGGCCAGCAGCGTTACAATTTGGATTTATGTTCTGATAATGCACTCACTTTAACTGGGTTGCATTTCAGATGCCAAACACACCTTGTTAAGCGAATGGGCACATGCAGCCCTGTAACTTCTGATATAGTGTGCAGACCTCTTTGAAAACAAAGAAGGTATGAGCTCTGGTGCCATAAGCAATCGATTGAACAACAAAATGATCGCCGGCCCTCAACTTGTCTCTTCTCCCTTCCTGCTCCTCCTCGCTCCTACCTTTTTTAAACTATCTTCTTTAAGCTGCTATTTGCTACTGGGACGATCTACTATGCATATAGGGGCAGATTTATGGAAAGTGCTGCTGCACCGAGTGCAGCGCCACTTTCCCTGCGCCCCTTAGCACTCCCCTACCTCCATCATATGTGCGCCATATTTAAAATACGGTGCATCATAGGGGGCAATAAAGTCATTTTTCATGACTCTATTGACGTACTCTGCAGGAGGAGCGCCAAAATGTTGGCGCTCCTCCTGCAGAGTGCATGGGGGAACAATCTAAAGAATGGAAGCCCCCTTTTAACGTCTGCTTTACTAGAAAACGGTGCACTCCTGTGTTTCCCCCTGCACCGGGACTAAATTTGCTGCCGTGCGCCAACACAGCCATCCTTGCACCATAGTGCAAGGATGGCTGTGTTGAGGGGGAGATTGTTTTTGTGCAGGAAGGAACACCTTACTGCACAACAACAATTTTAAATGGAGATTTGCTCTTTCTATGTGTGCTTCAGAATGCAGCACACATAGTAAGAGCAAAAAATGAGGAGAATTGAAAGCATTTCTCCTCGTTGCGCCATGCTAATGCCACCCCTGGGGTGGCGTTAGCTCTTGCCGCTGCCTCAGATTTATGAAAACTCATAAATCTGCGGCAGAATCAAAATGCAATGGGTGTTGTTGTGGCACGCCCACAGCAACACCCATTTTACACCCCTTTCACGTAAGGTGCTATGTGTGAAGGGGCCATATTTATTAGGTGGCGTTGAGCCACAAAAAGTGGGCATTGCGCTACCGGAGCTCTGGTGGCACTAGGGGCTCTTAAATATGCCCCTATGTATTTTCTGACTGATTTCCACATCAAAATAATAAGTTAGAATATAAGAAAGTGCAAAGTAAATAATAATAATAATAATTATTATTAATCTTTTTCTTCTTCTTCTTCTTCTTCTTATTATTATTATTATTATTTTTTTGTTGGACAGTGATTGATGGCGCAAATGTACACCTTGAAAAATCTGCAAATAGTGGGCAGGCCAAGAGGTTACCTAAGCAGTACTCATGGTATTTGCCTCAGCTGGATGAAATGATGATTCCGACATTTGACATGATTACTTCAGCAGATGCTAAACTAACTTTGCTGATATATATAAATATATATATATATATATATATTTTTTTTTTTTCACTGAGAAAACCAAAGGTTACAGGGACGTTATAGTTAGGAAATAGAATTAAAAAGTCATGGAAATTGACTTAAAAAACAAAGGTTAGAGGGACGTTATATTTAGGTTCTGAATTTACTCGCACAAACTGCACAAAACCAAAGCAATTCAGCAGTTATAGTTTTGGTTAGCTGAAGTAACTATAACTCATGCTCTAAGGTAACTATAACTCGCCCCCCCACCATGCACAATTTTCTCCTCAATAATTTTACTGCAAATATTACACTGATATCATCAATGATCCTATCAAAGATGTCATGAGTATTGCAAAATGTAGGTGTATAGTTATAGTTACCTTAGGGTACAAGTTATAGTTACTTCAGCTAATCATAAATATAACTGCTGAATTTCTATGGTTTTGTGCAAATAAATTCAGAACCTAAAGAAAACGTCCCTCTTAACTTTGTTCTTTAAGTGAACTTAGATGGTTTTTTAAATTCTATTTCCTAGCTATAACATCCCTGTAACCTTTGTTTTTTTCAGTGAATTTCTATTTTTTTTTAACATAAAGTAATTATAATTGCTTTACATATATCCAACCTCTGCTGCGCATGGCCTTTGGTGGTGCATGGCAGAGGTTGGCTGCAGGGCGTGGTCTGTGGCCAGGCCCTGCATCCAACCCCCTATAGCCACCCAACCCTGCACAATACACACCATTCGGCCATGCAAAGCTGGTGTTGCCCGCGAGACCCAGTCTGACCCCCTATAACCAACCAACCCCGCACCACTCACACCCTTTTGCTGTTCACAGCATGGGTTGGCAGCAGGGCCCGGCCTGCAGCCAGGCCCTACAGCTTACCCCACAGCACTCATGAAGTGCTTCTTTGTTTGGTGGAGATGTGATCATATTCCTGTGCATCAAGAACACATCATCAAAATTGGTGGGACACACGCTCAGGAGTTCCTTTTAGTAAACTGTCCATCTTCCTGGGAAAATGGGGCAAGACGTTGCATATCACTAATGTATAAGGGGCAGGGCCAAAATGGCACAGCTTCTGTGCCATTTGGCATACTTGCAGTTTTTTAAAGGGATAACACAATCTCCGGTCTAAGCAGCGGATGACAAGAAAGAATTCACTTGTGACAGTCACTACTTGAGATGTTGGGCTTGAAAAAAGCAAGAATGTAAACACCTCCATCAAGGATGACAAATAACCTTTCACAGTAGAAATGCAAAGAAAATGCACTTGGTTTGCCTTGACCATGCCCATGATATGAGGATGATTAGTACTTCACAAAGGTGAAGCTTCAATATGGTCACCTGCTTTTATTATATCTGTAAGTGCTTTCCATTGAGGCTTTCTTTTTTGTGAAATAAACATCGTGCCACAATTAATCCTGCCCTTCGTATTTTTCTAATATAAATATGCAGGGCAGGATTCATCTTTAGGTCGTGCGCGCAAGTGCTTTGACTTGTAATCTATTCTGTGGACTTTAACCACGCCCACCTCATGCCCATCACTTTCATTCATTTGTGGGCTTGCCTTTCAAAAATTCCTTGTAGTCATTGGTAATTGCTTTACATTTTTCCAGCCTTTGGGCGGTTTTGTTATCGCCTTGCAGACAGCCCCTGTTACATGGATAATTGCAGGATTGCTGATATACTTCAGCGTAGGTGAACCATTTTTTTCTTTTGTCTCTCCCCTTCATGCTGCATGGTCACCATGGCACTCACAGTGTGAACAGGCACGACAGCGTGAACTCGATTCGCGGAATTGGAGCGCTTGTCACATTGTTCACTGTTTCCTAATCAGAGTCCTTTTTTGTGGCTCTCCCCTTAAAACACTTGGAATTGATTAATGTTTTATGTAAAACAGTAATCCTCAAAGCGAAAGCATCTCTTCTGGCACAGCGGGAGAGCCAATACTACAATATTTACTGCACTCAGAAAATTTGCCCTATAATGCTTTGTAGGGCATTACTTTTACAAAACAGTTTTGCTCATAACTCAGCCTGTGGTGGTCCTAGGACAATGAGACCACCACCAAAAAGGTCACAACAGCGTGCTCTTTGTGTCTACAGCACCTCTGGGTACCCACACTAGGTTAGTGGGGACTCCAAAGTAATAACCCCCTCCCACTAGTCACTATCTTTTTAAGCATTTGCATGGCAGGAACCTTTGCTTTGTAGGTGGTAGTTACCTGGCAGCGGAGACACCATGATCACGTGGTTGTTTTCTCTGAAGTATCCGAGGAGGAGGTTCTAGTGTTTCCAGCGGGTGCAGCTCTTCTCTTCAGCATGAAATCGGGGTAGCCTTCCAGAAAGGATCTCTTGCAGTGAGATAGAGTACGCCTGTACAGCCCTGGAACACTCTTCTTTCTCTGACACTGCAGTTGCTTGTGAGGTAGTTAGGTGGGGCAAGGATGACATTTTTGTTGAGGAAGAGGTTGAAGCTGCCATGGATGTCTCAACCTCATTAAAAAGGAAGGAGAAAGAGGGTGATGATACTGAAGAGACTGGGTTTGAGAGCAATGACTCTAGGGACTTGTGTGCACAGGATGATAGGCGTAATTTCCAGGCGGTGAAAGGGGAGGATGCTTTTACCCCTGTGATAAAGTGGAAGACTAAGAAAAAGAATAGGAAATTGGACTAAAAGTACCATTTCACAATGTTTATGTTTTTCAGATATTTCCTTCTCTTGGGAAATATTAATGTCAGGTGCCTGGGTAATGATGTGAAATGTTCATTGGTTTTTGACTTTTTGAGACTGCAAAAATTAGACATCATTTTCTTACAGGAATGTGCTATCCCAGAACTTTCTAAGGACACAAAATTGCAGCAAATGTGTACCTGTGGCCCTTCAATCTGGTCAGGCTGTAATTCTGACCGAAATGCAGGGATAGGCTTTTTATTTTGCAGTTCTGACTTTGCTATTCACAAGGTACAACATTGGTTAAAGGGAGACTACTATGTGTGGATGGAACATGGAATGGACACGATTTACGCCTAATTAATGTGTACTGCCCTACCTCCTTGTCTTGCAGAGACAATGTTTTGATCTTCCTGCCCCAGCTCCTTTTATGTAACAGGAATGTTTTTCTAGGTGGTGATTTTAACTGTTTACTGGATGTGAAAGACAGATCCTCTTCTTCAGCAGTATACCTTGACAGTAGCTCTAACTCACTGAAAAGTGTAATTTCTGATTTTCATTTACAGGATTCTTACAGAGTGTTGCATCCTAATGGTCCAGGTTACACTTGGGTTAGTTCTAACTCTCCCACTAATTCTCACATTGATTTTATCTTTGCAAGTCCGTCTGAAAAGATAGTTTCAGCTACTCTCATTACGGTTTTCTTTTACGATCATTACCTCATTTCAGTTGCCATTTCCATAGCAGAGATACCTCTTAGAGGAAAAGGGCTGTGGAAACTAAGGGCCTTATTTATACTTTTTGGTGCAAAACTGCACTAAGGCAGTTTTGCCCCAAAAAGTTTTGCACCGGCTTGCACCATTTTTTAGCACCAGCTGGGCACCATATTTATGGAATGGTGGAAGCCGGTGCAAAGGGTAGGCTAGCTTAAAAAAAAATGACGTTAGGCAGTTTTGAGTCAAAATAAATGATTCTGACCAGATTAGCATCATTTTTTTACGCTAAGGGGCATATTTATACTCTGTTTGCACTGAATTAGCGTAATTTTTGTTTTACTCTAATTCAGTGCAAAACTAACTCCATATTTATACTTTGGTGCTAGACCCGTCTAGCACCAAATTTATGGAGTTAAAGTCATTTTTTGGAAGTGGAAACCTACCTTGCCTTAATGAGATGCAAGGTAGGCGTTCCCATGCAAAAAAATGACTCTATGGCCTTCACACCATATTTATACTCCCATGCAAAAATGGTGCAAGGGAGGGAGGAGGGGTCAAAAAATGGGGCAAAGCTTGCTTTGCCCCATTTTTTAAGACCTGGGTCAGGGCAGGTGTTAAGGGACCTGTGGCCCTATTTCCATGGTGGAACACCATGGAATAAGCCCAGATGTGCCCTCCCTAGGCCCTAGGGGCACCCCCACCCACACTAGAGGGACTGCGAGGATGGGGGACCCCATCCCAGGTAAGTACAGGTAAGTGCATTTTATTTTTGAAAGTGCCATAGGGGGCCCTGAAATGGGCCCCCATACATGGCTCAGGGTGCAATGGCCATGCCCAGGGGACCCCTGTCCTCTGTGCTGGCCGCTGGGGTGGTAGGCATGACCCTGCCTTTTCTAAGGCAGGAGTCATGTGGCATGGTAGGTTTAGCACCATAAAATGACGCTAATCTGGTTAGAGTCATTTTTTTTTACTCTAACCTCCCTAAAGCCATTTTTTGGTGCTAAACCCTCTTCTTCTATCCTGCCAGCCCCATCCGACTAAAGTCATTTTTTTAAACTCTAGCCTACCCTTTGCACCGGCTTGCACCATTCCATAAATATGGTGCCCGGCTGGTGCACAGAAATGGTGCAAGCCGGTGCTAAACTTTTTGGTGCAAAACTGAGTTAGTGCATTTTTGCAGCAAAAAGTATAAATAAGGGCCAATATTTTGTAAGTTTGCGCCACTTTTGCGTCATAAAATGACGTTAATGCGGTGCAAAAAAAAGTTTAAATCAGGGCCTTGGTGCTAAATGGGTCTAGCACCAAAGTATAAATATGGAGTTAGTTTTGCACCGAATTAGAGTAAAAAAAAAATGACACTAATTCGGTGCAAACAGAGTATAAATATGCCGCAGAGTATAAATATGGCGTTAAGGCCATAGAGTCATTTTTTGCATGGGAACGCCTACCTTGCATCTCATTAAGGCAAAGTAGGTCTCCACTTTCAAAGAATGACTTTAACTCCAGAAATTTGGTGCTAGAGGGGTCTAGCACCAAAGTATAAATATGGAGTTAGTTTTGCACCGAATTAGAGTAAAAAAAAAATGACACTAATTTGGTGCAAACAGAGTATAAATATGCCCCTAAATATTGTTTTGCTCAATGACAAGCTACCGGGGATAAATTTAGTTACCATTACCAAAATTGGCAGTCCTTGAAAATTATTTTCCCCTCAGTCAGTGAGTGGTAGGAGGACATTAAGATTCATATACGGTCCTTCTTTATTCGGGAGAGAACTAGAGTGGCTAGAGAGAGATGGTGCAGAATCAACCATTTGCAAATCCGGCTCCAGAATTTTTCCAAGCTAATGGAGCATGGTTTTGATGTACAGGCAGACATTCTACTGTGCAAGCAGAGGTTATCCTCATTGTACCATGATTTTACTAAAGGGTTGATTCTCCGCAGTAGGGTTCAGTTCCTGGAGAACAATGAGACTTGCTCTAGGTTTTTTTCTTAAAGCTAGGGCTACTGGGAGAGTTATAGATGCCACAATGGACTCCCACGGTACCACACATACCACTACTGAAGGTATCGGAGACAGTGTGCATGATTTCTATAGCGACTTATATGGCCCCAAAGTTTCAGACAATGCAACTGGGAATGTTTTCTTGCAACATCTGTGGTTGTCTTTGTCTGAAGAGGATAAGGAAGTTCTTGAAGGGGATTTGGTACTTGCAGACCTCAAAAAGGCTGTGCTCAGTTTGCCTAAAGGGAGACCCCCGGTTCTGATGGCATCCCTGTAGAGTTCTATGCTATGTTTTGGGACTTAGTGGGCTCCGACTTGCTTGAAGTCTTTCGTTGTTCTATGAGGGAAGGATTGCTCCGCAATTCTTTGAGAGGTGGTTGCATAAGACTTATCTATCAGAAGAAAGGTGATAGAGCCGATGTTAAGAACTGGCGTCTAATCAGCCTTCTTAATGTAGACTTTAAAATATTGTCTAAAACTTTGTTCCTTCTGTTGCGGCCTGTTGTTTCCATAGTCGATGAATTGGACCAAATGTGTGGCATACCTGGGAGTAAGATATCTAACAATTTATGTTTGGTTAGGGATGTGTTAACGTATGTTAAAGACCGTGGGTTATCTGTGTGTTTGTTGGACTTGGATCAGGAAAAGGCTTTTGATAGGTTAAACCACTATTTTATGTTTAAGGTTTTAGAACATTTGAATTTTGGTCCAAATTTTAGGTCCTGGATTACTTTATTGTATACCCATTGTTACTGCAGGGTCATGGCCAATGGCATGTTGACTGCCTCTTTTCTTGTTTTGTCAGGTGTACGGCAGGTATGTCCTTTGTCCATACTCTTGTTCATTTTGGCCATCGAACCTTTTCTTGCAACTCTGAGGGCTGATCAGCTGATTAAAGGGATCTCTGTCCCTAGAGGTAGGGAGTTTTCTGTCACTGCCTCTGCTTACATGGACGATATCTCTGTTTTTTGTTCGGATAATGTTTTCATCTGCCAGGTTTTATGGTATAGTAGCAGATTTTCCTTTGCTTTATCATCGAGGATTAACCTGGCAAAGAGTGAGTGTTTGTACGTCAACTGGAAGGAAGATAAGATGGATTGGGGCCTAAAGGTAGTGCAAGATCGCGTCAAATTTCTTGGTCTGTTCTTTGGTGAGGGTGGTAGCTTGCAGAGCTGGTCCGAATGCATGTCCAAGGTGAAGCAGAAGACTGCACTTTGGGGTTTGCGGTCACTTACTATGACTGGTAAAATTCTTGTTACAAAGGCAGTATTTCTATTGAGCCTTCTGTATATTGCAGTGGTTTACCCCGTCCCCCGACACTGCCTTACACTGCTACAGAGGTGGGTTTTGCAGTTCATTTGGGGAGGAAAGCAAGAACGAGTGGCCCGCGTGACCATGTTTAAGCCTGTGGTTTGGGTGGCAAGAGTGCTCCAAACATTGGCCTTGCTTTGCAATCTTTGTTTATTTGCACCATGATCAAAGGAAGTATTTGTCAGAATAAGGAAGAAAGGAAGTGGTCTTTTTTTGCCATTTTATGGTTGAATTTTCTAGTGTGCAGAACATGGGGCATGGTTGTATCAAACAGCATGCGTCATTCAGAATCCTGCCCATTTGTTTACTTTTATGCCAGGAAATTCATTAGGACTCACAATTTACACAGGATTCCTTTGGGCCTGATGTCACCTAGGCTCATTCGCAAATCTGTTACTGGAGACCAGCAGCAGGCACCAGTTACTGGGTTTTCAGATCTGACTTTTAAGGCAATTTGGCAAAATGTTTCTGTAAGGTACCTCCATAATATCCACTGTGACCTGGCGTGGTCCACAGTACATGGTTGCCAGCCTCTCCGCCTTTTCTTGTTTAAGAGAAGATGTTCTAGGGCCCCCTTTTGTGTCAGGAAGGGTTGTTTGGCAGAAAAATCATGTGATCACCTTTTTGGTACTGCCCCATGGCACAAAAGGTGTGGGCTTTGGCGGAAGTATGGCTTTCTTCCCTAAATTCTGATGTGGTTTTGTCTCGACAAGGTGTGATCGTTGGTCTGTTCGTTTCCCGCTCCCCATGTCAGAAATATTGGATAGTGGTGAATTGCTTAAGGATGCTTTGTGGAGGGCTAGAAATCTTCTGCTTTTCAAAGGTGTTGATCTCTCCCCACAAGTAGTCTATGCTCTAGGTTGTTCTTTGGTCCACGATTACATGTGTAAAGATATATTCCAGAAGGGCAAGGTGCCTACATACTTGAAATGATGTTGGAGTGAACATGGGTGATGGATGTTTTTTTGGTTTTTTTCTTCTTTTTTTTTCTAACACAGGAGTTGCTGTGTTCATTGGGATTGATCTTTGGCTTTTTTTTTTTATCCCATTGCTTTTAAACATTCCTGTTTTTAGTTTCTTTTAATTCTGAATGCATTACCATCTAGATGTTAACCTAGTGTTGGCCTTGGCACTGTGTGCGGTTTTTCACCTGGTCAAATGTCATGCAACCTGAAACATGGATTGGCTGCCATGTATTCTGTCTTTTATAGTTGAATTAAGATTTTGAAACTAAAGAAAAAAAAAAAAAAGGTAATTGCTTGTGTTTTAGAAGCCTTGTTTGTAATATAATTGCTATGGATCTGCTACTATTGGAAATGTGTAATGCATTGTGTTTTTAGGGGCTAAATACAAAGTTGCAATGCATAATTTA
Source organism: Pleurodeles waltl (assembly GCF_031143425.1). Taxonomy (NCBI): domain Eukaryota; kingdom Metazoa; phylum Chordata; class Amphibia; order Caudata; family Salamandridae; genus Pleurodeles; species Pleurodeles waltl. Next base: position 606,157,942 of record NC_090449.1, read on the forward strand.
TTGCTATTTTCTTTTTTGTGTGGTCATTCTCTCTATGGGCTAACTATATAGTTACATGACCATGTTTATTATAAATACTATTTTCATTGTGGTTTCTCTAGTTGCTGCTCTAAGCATTACAGCAATATCAAGACACTAAAATATTTGTGGCATGCAAACTTGCCCCATAATGCCTTGCAGGGCATTACCGTTACAAAACATTGTTGCTCATAACTCAGCCTGTGGTGGTCCTAGGAGAAAGGGACCACCTCCAAAACGTTCATCACACCCAGCTCGTTCTGCCTAGACCAGCTCTGGGTCCCAACATTAGGTTAGTTGGGACCCCAGAATAATAACCCCTCCCTCCATGCAGTGTCTTTTTAATCTCTCTCATGACTGTAGCTTTTGTTTTACATTTGAGAGAAGTTTGTCTTTTTAAGGGTCTTGTTTATAATATTATTGGTGTAGACCGGTTAGTCATTAAAATGTGTAATGCAGGGGCTAAATATATGGTTAAACTAAAATACTTTCAGTAATTTTATTTTCATGCTGTTATGCTCTCTAGAGGCTAACACAACAAAAAAGGTCACAACAGCGTGCTCTTTCTTTCTGTCTACATCACCCCGGGTCCCCACACTAAGGGGCATATTTATACTCTGTTTGCGCAAAACTAACTCCATATTGATACTTTGGCGTTAGACTACTTGCGTTAATGATATGCAAGGTAGGTGTTCCCGTCCAAAAAATTGACTCCGAGGCATGTGCGCCGTATTTACACTCCCGGGCAAAATTCACGCCCGGGAGTGGGCGGGTCAAAAAAAATGACGTCCGTCCGCTTTTGCGCCGTTTTTTAGCGCCTGGTCAGGGCAGGCGTTAAGGGACCTGTGGGCTCGGAAGGAGTCCAGAGGTGCCCTCCCAAGCCCCCAGGGACACCCCCTGCCACCCTTGCCCACCCCAGGAGGACACCCAAGGCTGGAGGGACCCATCCCAGGGACATTAAGGTAAGTTCAGGTAAGTTTTTATTTTTTATTTTTTTGTGGCATAGGGGGGCCTGATTTGTGCCCCCCTACATGCCACTATGCCCAATGACCATGCCCAGGGGACATAAGTCCCCTGGGCATGGCCATTGGGCAAGGGGGCATGACTCCTGTCTTTGCTAAGACAGGAGTCATTTCAATCTGGGTGGGGAGTCGAAAAAAATGGCGCAAATCGGGTTGAGGCGAAAAATTTGCCTCAGCCTGACTTGCCCCATTTTTTGGCGCCCAAGCTCCATATCCCCATACGCCGGCGCTGCCTGGTGTACGTCGTTTTTTTTCACGCACACCAGGCAGCGCCGGCGGCTAACGCCGGCTAACGTCATTGAATAAATACGGCGCCCGCATGGCGCTTCAGAATGGCGTTAGCCGGAGCTAATTTTTTTGACGCAAAACTGCGTTAGCGCAGTTTTGCGTCAAAAAGTATAAATATGGCCCTAAGTTAGTGGGGACCCCAAAGTAATAACCCCTCCAGCCGTTCAGTGTGTTTTTAAATTCTGGTTGTAGCTTTTTTTTTTACAGTAGAGAGTAGCTTCTATTTTAAGGGCCTTGTTTGTAATATTATTGCTATAGGCCTGTTATTCTGGAAAATATGTCAGACACTACACTTTCTAGGGGCTAAGTACATGGTTACACTGTATTGTTTTTTGACATTTTCTTTTTGTGAGGTTATGCCCTCTAGGGGCTACCTATATAGTTACATGACCATGTTTATTACAAATGCTAATTTTATTATGGTATTCTCTAGATGGTGTTCTAAGCATTGCAGTCATATAAACATACTAAAATATGCGTGGCATAGACTTGCCCCATAATGCTTTGCATGGCATTACTTTTGCAAAACATTTTTGCTCATAACTCAGTCTGTGGTGGTCCTCGGACAATGGGACCACCTTCAAAACATTGACCACAATATGGTCTGTCTGTCTTCATCAACTCTGGCCCCCCACACTATGTTAGTCAGGGATTTCAAAATAACAACCCCTACCACCATTCAGTGTCATTCTAAGTGCTTTCATATAGGTCTGATATTTCGGAAAATGCATATTGTACTTTGTTCTCTAGGGTCTAAATGAATATCTACACTACATTATTTATTGCTGTTTTCTCTTTGTATGGTTATGCTTTCTAGGGGTTAACTATATAGTTACATAACCATGTTGTTCACAAATACAATTTTCATTGTGGTGTTCTCTAGGGGCTGCTCTAAACATTACACCCATAACTACATACTAAATTATTCAGGAAACTTGCCCCATGATGCTTTGCAGGGCATTACTTTTACAAAACATTCTTGCTCATAACAGCCTGTGGTGGTCCTAGGACAATGGGACCACCACCAAAACATTCACAACAACGTGATCTTCGTCATCTCTGGGTCCTCACACGAGGTTAGTGGGGAACCCAAAAATAATAACCCCGCTCACCATTTAGGCCCATATTTATACTTTTTGACGCTAAACTGCGCTAACGCAGTTTAGCGTCAAAAAGTTTTGCGCCGTCTAACGCCATTCTGAAGCGCCATGCGGGCGCCGTATTTATGGAATGGCGTTAGACGGCGCAATCAGACCGGCGCTGCCTGGTTTGCGTGGGAAAAAACCACGTAGACCAGACAGCGCCGGCGTAGGGGGAAAATGGCGCATGGGCGTCTTAAAATGGGGCAAGTCAGGTTACGTCGAAAAAATCGTCTTAACCCGACTTGCGCCATTTTTTAACGACGCCCATCCCCCATCAACATGACTCCTATCATTGTAAAGATAGGAGTCATGCCCCCTTGCCCAATGGCCATGCCCAGGGGACTTCTGTCCCCTGGGCATGGTCATTGGGCATAGTGGCATGTAGGGGGGCACAAATCAGGCCCCCCTATGCCACAAAATATTATTAAAAAAATAAAAAATAAAACTTACCTGAACTTACCTGAATGTCCCTGGGGTGGGTCCCTCCAGCCTTGGGTGTCCTCCTGGGGTGGGCAAGGGTGGCAGGGGGGGTCCCTGGGGGCAGGGGAGGGCACTCTGGGCTCATTTTGAGCCCACTTGTCCCTTAACGCCATGCCTGACCCAGGCGTTAAAAAGCGTCGCAAATGCGCCGTTTTTAGCCACGCCCACTCCCGGGCGTCACTTTTGCCCGGGAGTATAAATACCACGTAAAGGCCTGGGAGTCATTTTTTAGACGGGAACGCCTCCCTTGCATATCATTAACGCAAGGAAGGGGTTCACGCTAAAAAATGACGCACATTCCGGGAACTTTGGCGCTATTCGCCTCTAACGCCATAGTATAAATATGGCGTTAGTTGGCGTTAGTTTAGCGTCGAATTTGCGTCGAAAAAAACGACGCAAATTCGGCGCAAACGGAGTATAAATACGGCCCTAAGTGTCTTTTCAAGCACTCTCATGGTTGCGATCTTTGTTTTTTCAAGTGAATGAGGTTATGTTTGATTGGTCTTGTTTGTAATGTCATTGCAACGGGCATGTTAGTTTTCAAAATGTGTAATGTGCTACATTTGCCTGGGGTCTAAATATGTGACTACACCTAATTACCTTTTCCCATTCTTTTTTCATGTTATTATGTTCCCAAGGGCTGATTGTATGGCCATGTGACTATGTTTCATCCAAATGCAGTTTTTACCTTGGAAGATAGCAAGACCCAGTTCTGGGAGGTGGTGGTCCCCAGGACCATAAATGGATCCAGGAGGGGGACCACACGGCCACTCTACTTTGTTTGCATGGGCAAACCATAGGGAGGTGGTGGTCTCCAGGGCAGTATATGGCCCGGGGTGGGGCAATGAATGCCCCCCCCCTCCTTGTTATTAAAAATGTATTTGGCTCCAGAGCGGTGGTGGTCCACCAGGATCCATGCAGCCCCCTTACAAGTTTCTTAAGTAATCTCGGGGAGGTGGTGGTCCCTGGGGGTCCTCGAATCCCCGTATATGTATTCAATGTAGCCCAGGGGAGGTGGTGGTCCCCAGGGATTTTAAAAGCCCTAGGAGGGGGCCGCCATGCATCCCTCTCCTTATTTATTATTTGTGGAATACCTCAGGGACCTCACCCACCTGGGGACAATATTAATAAGAAGCGTAGAAGATTGCACTGTTTAAAAAAAAAAAAAAAAAAAGACAAAATCAGTGGATCCATCTGAGGATTTTGCTGATTTTCTTTTTTTTTATTACTTTTTTGCCCTGGCGGGGGCCCCAGGTGTGTCCCAGGAGCAAGGCAAGTGGGTGAAGGTATTCCTACCCTGTGCCCCTTTTTCTGTTTTTGGGTTTGTTTTGGGACTCGGCTAAAGCAGAGTCCCAAAATGGCTACCAACACTTCCTGGTTGAAGTGTTGGCAGCCAATCAGATATCAGCACAGGGACTGTTGAATCCATAGAGGAACTGCGTCCCTAGATAGCTATACTTTTTTCTTGTCAATATCTCCGAAACTACTGAACAAGTTTACACCAAAACACAAAAAGCACAGTCTGCTCACCAAGATCTAGCTTTCTTAAAAATGTGTTGTAATTCTGTTCAGCAGTTTGGGCTTCAGAAGTGTCTAGACACCCTGGGGCATATTTAAGAAAAGTGGTGCTGCACACAGTGCACCGCTACTTTTCTTGTGCCCTTTAGCGTCCCCCCCCCCCCAGTGCCACAATGGGTGCACTGTATTTCAAATATGGCACACAGGGCACAGGGTAAGGGGCAATGGCACGGGATTTTTGGCCTTGTAACACCACATTAGCCTCAAATAATGACGCTACTGTGGTGTTAGAATGGCGCGAGGGGCTCTTAAATATGCCCCTCTATGTGAAAATGCATGCCGAATACGCATTTTAGGACACCCTTTTTCTTGGCCCCTGCTTGACAGACCACCCTGAAATTTCCAAGACAACAGCTGAACTGACTGACGTATTAGTTTTTACAATTTCAGGAACGATACAGCAAATGGTACTAAAGTTATTGGTGAAACACAAAATGCTTTTCCTATGTAAACTAGGTCCTAACTATAGCTACTGGCGATAGCCAATATATACATATATACATATGTGTATGTGTGTATATATATATATATATATATATATATATATGTATATACATATATATATATACACACACGCCACTAGGTAGTTGTAGTTAAGAACATGTTTCCATAGAAAAAAAGCATTTTTTGACTTGCCTACATCTTAGCACTGTTTGACGACTGGTCACAAAATTTTCCCAAAAAAGTGTGCCGGTGATTCTCGCTGTTCACGGAAAGTTTTGGGGTGATCCGTCAAGCAGGGGCCTAGAAAAAGTTGCATTCCTCATGTTAATTCCCATAGGACCTATAGACATGACTACAGCCTGAACTGCTGGGCGGAATTACACCAAATTTTGCAAAAAGCTAGCTTTTGGTATGCAGGTTATGCTTTCACTTATTTGGTGTAAATCAGTTCAGTAGTTTGCAAGAAAGTAAAGGGAAAATAACGCCCATACTTATAGGAAAGTGACGGAGCACGACACTGCACCAAAATTGGCAGCGATGTGCTCCATCATTTTCACAAAGCAGGGATGCGCCGTATTTAATTGAATACGGCGCATCCCTGTGTTGTCCCCTGAGTGGGAACTAAATTTAGCTGCCAATTACCTCAAATTCACAGTAATAATTTTTAGAAAAACAAGCACGGTATCCTGTGCATGTTTTTTAAGTAGCCCCCAAGTGGCCCAGATCCCGGGACCACTGAAAATATAAGGAGGAGGGTGCACAGGGTCCCCCTTTAGGGCTTATATGTGCCCCAGGGACTGTCATCTCCCTGGGACTTTGTTCATGTTACATGCGGGGAGCCGCATGGGCCCCACCTTCACTTCGGGGACCACCACCTCACCGGGTCTAAACAGTAAAATCATGTGGGGTGCACAGCCCCCCTGGAGCTCCGGGGACCACCACCTCCAGGGCTAAACATTAAAATCAAGTGGGGGCAGCGGGGGCACCCCAGAGCCCCAGGTACTGCCACCTCCCCGGGGCTTTGTTCATATGATATTCAGGGGCCGCATGGCTCCCCTGCCTGGGCGCTACCACCTCCCCGGGGGTCACCAGAAAAATCATGCAGGAGGCCACGTTGCCCCCTTGCAGCCCAAGGGAGCACCACCTCCCTGGGGCACCTTTGCAAACTGAATGCGAGGGGGACGCCCAGCCCCTCGCAGACCCAGGGACTGCCACCTCCCCAGGGCACTTTTGAAAATAGAATGTGGGTGGGCTGCCTGGCCACCTAGCAACCCTGGGGACCACCACCTCCCAGGGCACTTTTGAAAATTGAATCCTGGGGGGCCCTGTACCCCGGGGACCACCACCTCCACGGGGCAATGCTTTTTGGAGGGGGCGCATGCAGCCACCCTCATGCAGTCAATGATGGCCCTGGGGACTGCCACCCCACAGGCTGGCTCTGTCTATGTCCCAGGGTGCCCACACCCAGGGACATAGCTGTTTGCTTTCTGACAGTGGGAGCTGACAGCTGCTATCAAGCAAAAGCAAAGGCCCAGATTTACAAGAAAGTGGCACATCAGTCCTGATGCGCCACTTTTCTTGCACCACCCCTGCCCCACCTAACAACACTGTGGTTGTGCCATATTTACAATACTGCGCACCACTGAGGTGATTTCCACAATTACCTCATAATTTATGACGCTAATGTGGAGCTTTGTAGCATTAGCTCCATAAATTATGGTGTTAGTGCAGCAAAGCACTACGGAGGCCCATAGGGGGTCCATCGCTTTAACGCCTGCTCTGTCCAGGTGTTAAAAATGACTGAAAAAATGAAGTAGTGAAATCTAGTAAATTTCACTGCACCATTTTTCTGAACCTCCCAACAGGGGAACACCCCCTTGCACACATTATGCCTGGCGCAGGCATAATGTGGTGCAAGGGGTTACAAAGTGGTGCAATGCAAGTATTGTGCCACTTTGCAAATATGGCGCTGGGGAATGGCCTCCTTAAAGCCACATTAGCATAATAAAAATTACGCTAGTGTGCCGCAAGGAGGCGCAAGGGCCTCCTTGTAAATCTGGCCCAAAGCCTGCTATCTGACAGTTTGCTGTCAGAAAGCAGATTTCTCATCTGTTTCCCTGCACGCATATTTGCAAATAGATGAAAACTTTTCTCCCACAAGCAGGGAGCTGCTTTTTAAAGCAGCTCCCTGCTTGTGTTAGTAATGCCGGGTCCCGCAGGACCCGGGGGCCGGCTAGGACCCCGGTGCCTTGGGGCTCCCCCATGGTCCTATCACTCTCTCACTCTCTTCCATCCCATAATGGGATGGAGGACAAAAAGAGAGAGCACAGACTAAAGGCTAAGGTGACAGACCTTTGCACTGAAAGGTGAGTGTTCTAGTCTAGATATGTCTGTGGTCACTTTCCTTCTTAAATTTGTTTTTTTTAGTTACAAAATTTGAGATCATACCGAAAGGTGATCTCAATCTTTTTAAATGAAAAATACATTTTTCTTTTCAATTTTTCCAGAAATATCTCATTCTAAGTGTATCATTCATCAAAGCCTAAAATACTCTCTATCTCTAGCTCTCTCCCTCTCACTCGCTCTCTCTCTCAATTTTGCTTTTTCAATCACTTTCTCCCACTCACACACTAACGCAGACCATTATGTACCAACCCACTCACTCACAGCCCCACTCAGACCCTTGTACACCCACTCACAGCCCCCTCTCAGACCCTCACGCAACCACTCACAGACCCACTCAGACACTCCGCACACACTCACAGACCCACTCAGACTCTCACACACCCACTCACAGATCCAGTGAAACCCTCATACACCCACTCACAGACCTGTGCAGACACTGACACACCCACTAAGACAGTGATGCACGCACTCTCACATGAGCATGAGTTCTAGTTACTTGAGATAACTCTAACTATAACATTGAATTTGTATGGTTTTGTATGTTTAAAATGTGAGTCTAACTATAACATCCCTGTAAGCTTTGTTTTTTAAGTGAAAAAAAATATATATACACATATATATATATATATATATATATACTCAGTAATTTCTCACTTGGGAACACAGTTAGCATACAGTTTCTTTGTTTTATTAGTGTATTTTATCCTGTGTGCAAACACTTGGTTGTTGCTTGAAACCTTGTGAGAGTATGTGCTTCTTCTTTTACCACGTGTAGATTTGTGGTCTGTTCTGGTGTGATGTACGATGGATGGCTTCTCTTCCAAAATAGCCGAAGCCCTGGAATACTTATTTTCTTTAATCTAGTCTCCCTTCTCATCGTCAGATGGCCATACTACAGAATCGAGTTACTGTATGCAAACTATCTTAGTTTACACATGTGATATTGTACACGCACACATTTGTGACTGTGTACACACTAATACACACATACACTTGTTATACTGTGTCCAATGTTGTGATGCTTCACACATATTGCTCCTGCTGGCATATTTATATTAAGGTATCATTGAACCTACTTCTGGTTATTAACACGATTGTCTTATTGATGTGATGATGTTTACATCTAGGCACCGTTGTGTCACTGCACACACACACACACACATCTGTCTAAATGTAGACAAATATGCTTTACTGCATTTACAATTATATGATACAAGTTTGTGTTACTATACAAAAGTTGTTTTGCAGTATTTGTCTACCCACTTTTGATTATGTTCACACACGTCCATAGCTGTATATAAAGTTGTCTACCTATGCAAAATCATCAGTTTATGTGCACTCATCTTGCTTTCCATGTGTTAATATACAGAGCGCTGTTGCACTGCACCCACATGGCGTTATTGCACTCAGATTGTGTTATTCTGTTTAAATTTGTATTTGTTCAGAAACTTGCATTTCAGACACATAATTATGGTACCATATAAAAGTAAGGTAGACGCATGTGTAGCTAACACATATCTGTCTTATTCAGCAAACAGTTGTGTTTCTGAACTCAAAACTCCTATATCCTTCACATATGTTCTCGCCATCACTTGCCATCTTTCTAAATTTGACCCAGCTGTCAATCAGCATTATGTTTGTAAATTATCTTCTGCTGCGAGATCAGGGTAGAGTTTTTAAAATACAGATGAGGCTGCAATCCCTGTATAAGAGCCAGTCTATAATCTCCTTATTACAATCAAGTTGGGATGTCTCTAGCCACCTCTAATAAGAAAATAACCTAGCCACTTAAATTACTAACTGATTTTTTTTGTTTTTAAATTCACACTACAGATTCTACTTTTATTCCTCATTCCTATAATACTATGGGGCATACATATGAGCCCCTAGCACCACCTTGGGCCACATTTGCGGCATTTATTTTAACACAAATGTGGCGTTAAGGTGGCATTTCCCACACACGATATTTACAAAGTGGTGCAGTGCTTCCATTGCACCACTTTGTAAACTCTTGTGCCACATGATGCCTGCTCCAGGCATAATGTATGCAAGGGGGGTGTTTCTCCATTAGGGGGGCTGAAAAAATGGCGCAAGGAAATCTACGAGATTTCCTTGTGCCTTTTTTTCCGTCACTTTTAATGCCTGCTCAGAGCAGGCATTAAGAGGGGGCTTCCATTATTTAGAATGGGCCCCTATGTACTAACATTTTGGTGCTACTCCTGCAGAGGACATCAATAGCTTCATATAGAATGATGCTATAGCCCCCTACCCTGCGACATGGTGCACCACTTTTTAAATACAGCACACACATGTGGTTGGAGGGGCTAAGGGGCACATGGAAAGTGGTGCTGCACTGAGTGCAGCGCCACTTTCCATAAATCTGCCCCTATTTGTGTCATATGAGAGAAAGATATACAAGCCCCTAGCGCCACTGGAGCTTCACTTTTTGTGACCCTCTGGTGGCGCTGTGCACTGTGCTGTATTTACAAAGCAGCGTTAAGCCACTTTTTGAGGCTTAACGCCACCTTGTAAATGCAGCCCCTTAACATGCAGCACTTTGCGCGGAAGGGGTGTGCAATGGGTATTGCTGTGGGTGTTCCACAGCAACACCCACTGCATTTTAACGCTGCCCCAGATTTATTAGATTTTGTAAATCTGAGGCAGCACCAAATACAAATTTCACATCAGTGTTGGCCTTAACATGGTGAAATGTGGAGAGATGCTTTCATTTCTCCTCGTTTTTTTGCACATGCTGTGTGTGCTGCATTCTGCAGCACACATAGAAAGAGCAAATCGCCATTGAAGATTGTTTTTGTGCAGGTAGGTGTCCCGTCCTGCACAAAAACAATCTCCCCCGCAACATGCACCATGGCGCAAGGGTAGCTGCATTGGTGCTCGGCAGCAAATTTAGAGCAGGGGGAAACACAGGGGTGCACCATATTCTTGTTAATACGTCTCATCCCTGCGTTTCTAAAGTGAAGCAGCGCATCACTGCCAATTTTGGTGCTGTACCACTTTATTGTAAATATGCTCCTACCAACTCCTTGGTGACTCGCAATATCCCTTTCCCATATACCCATATATCTTTATTATGTAGTCTCTGACACTTACTATTTGGTGAGCTCAAAAACATAAAGGGGCAGATTTAAGAGCCCCTATCGCCACCTTAATGCCACCATAGCATAATTTTTTTTTATACTAAGGCATCGCTAAAGTGCCATTTTCCCCTTTGCTATATTTACAAAGTGGCGAAATGAATGCATAAATCCTTGTGCCACATTATGCCTGCGCCAGGCATAATGTATGCAAGTGGGGCTGAAAAAATGGCGCAAGCAAATCTAAGAGATTTCCTTATGCCATTTCTTTCAGCACTTTAAACGCCTGCTCAGAGCATGCATTAAAAGGAGGCTTTCATTTATTTATAATGGGCCCCTATGTACTCTGCAGGAGTAGCGCCAAACTTTTGGAGCTAATCCTCCTGAGTACATCAATAGCCTAGAAAAAACGAATGCTATTTTCACCTATTCTGTGCCCTGGTGCACCGTACTTTAAATACGGCGCACACATGGTGGCGGTAGGGGGCGCTAAAGGGTGCAGGGGAAAGTGGCGCTGCACTAAATCTGCCCCAAAGACTAGTATTGATCAAGGCAGAATCTTAGTCCAAATTCCTTTTAAGAGCAGGTGCTCCAGTAGTACAGCACATTTAGGTAGGACACGGTGGATGATGATAAAGACACAATGAGGAAGTTTGGAGGTACTTCCTATGACGCACAGTACACTGAAGCTCTAACACACACAGATTTGTGGCATTGGCAGCAGCTGTGGAAGGGATAGTAACTTTGCACTCTTTGGTTTTAGTGCTTGAATGTAGCTTTGGTGACCAAGGGATTTTTTTTCTCACCCATCAAAGGCTGGACGGACCATACTGCACAATTGGGGGCATATTTATACTCCGTTTGCGCCGAATTTGCGTCGTTTTTTTCGACGCAAATTTGATGCAAAACTAACTCCATATTTATACTTTGGCGTTAGACGCGTCTAGCGCCAAAGTTCATGGAGTTAGCGTCATTTTTTTGCGTGAACACCTTCCTTGCGTTAATGATATGCTAGGTAGGCGTTCCCGTCTTAAAAAATGACTCCGATGCATATGCGTCGTATTTATACTCCCGGGCAAAAATGACGCCCGGGAGTGGCCGGGTCTAAAAAACCTGCATTAGCGCTGGATTTTAGCGCCTGGGTCAGGGCAGGCGTTAAGGGACCTGTGGGCTCAGAATGAGCCTAGAGGTGCCCTCCCATGCCCCCAAGGACACCCCCTGCCACCCTTTCCCACCCCAGGAGGACACCCAAGGATGGAGGGACCCACCCCAGGGACATTAAGGTAAGTTCAGGTAAGTATTTTTTAAAAAAAAAAATGGTGGCATAGGGGGGCCTGATTTGTGCCCCCCTACATGCCACTATGCCCAATGACCATGCCCAGGGGACAGAAGTCCCCTGGGCATGGCCATTGGGCAAGGGGGCATGACTCCTGTCTTTGCTAAGACAGGAGTCATTTCAATGGGGGTTGGGCGTCGTAAAAAAATGGCGCAAATCGGGTTGAGGCGATTTTTTTGCCTCAGCCTGACTTGCACCATTTGTGGACGCCCATACGCCATTTTCCCCCTACGCCGGCGCTGCCTGGTGTACGTCGTTTTTTTTAACGCACACCAGACTGCGCCGGCGGCTAACGCCGGCTAACGTCATTGAATAAATACGGCGCCCGCATGGTGCTTCAGAATGGCGTTAGCCGGCGCAATTTTTTTTGGCGCAAAACTGCGTTAGCGCAGTTTTGCGTCAAAAAGTATAAATATGGCCCTTGATGTTTTCAGGGCTTAATGGCCTGAAGAATTTGCAGATAATCCTACCTCAAAAGCAATCATGACAGAGAGGCATTTAGTAGAATTAGTGTTGATTTTCTACTGTAGAAAAATGTTAGTTTTTACCGTACTTGATCCTTAAATTTTAAAATATTTCAAGTTTTTTTTCCAAAACTGTACGTGAAGCCCGTGGCTATTAAAGATGCATTTTTCAAAAATTGTGATTTAAAGTCAATTGTTGGGTGCGTCAGTTTCTAAAAAAAAAACATTGGACGAATAGTTTCCAAAACACCTCTGTGGATGTTCAGATGTCCTTGAAGGATTGCATACATTGGTACGGTACTGTAGTAAAACATGTTCGAGGGCTGATCTGAGCTCTTAATTCAGCCTTGCACTACTTATTGTTTGTTGCAGGAAGGAGCAACCTCTGCCAGATTTCCCAGGTGCAACCATGGCTAGCTTCCCCAGTCTCCGTTTTTTTCTTTACCTTTTGAAACTTGTAGCTTTGGTTATCCCATTAAAAACCCAGGAATTCAAGTCCCAGAAGTCAAGGAGAAATCGTGGGTTGAGGCAGCTAGTCACACATGGACCTGACAATCTTCGAAGCTGTAAGGAGGGGGCTATGTTATGGTTAATTCACAAACACCGTGCATTGTTTGGTTTCTGAAAAGGGTATTGCTTTGATATGTTGAGTGATGCCCTAGTGGTGCAAAATTCTTGATTGTTTTAATTCAAGAATTATAGGGGCAGAGTTGAGAGCCCCTAGTGCCTCCTTGCGCTACATTAATTGCATTTGTTTTACGCTAATGTGGCACAACAAGGCTAAAGTCACTGCACCAAATGTTGGCACAATGCACGCATTGCGCCACTTTGTAACCCTTTGCGCCACATTATGCCTGCGCCAGGCATAATGTGTGCAAAGACGGGTGTTCCCCTGTTGGGGGGTGGGGGAAATGGTACAAAAAAATCTAAGAGATTTCTTTGCGTCGTTTTTTCTGCACTTTTAACGCCTGCTCAGAGCAGACGAGGCACAGAATTGGGCCTCAATGAGCTTTGAAGGATTAGCGTCAAAATGTTTACGCTAATCCTGCATAGCTCCGAACAACAATATCTTATATACGGTGCACACATGGTGGCGCTAGATCGGCGCTAAGGGGCGCAACAAAAGTGGCTCTGCACTGGGTGCAGCATCCCTTTTCTTAAACCTGGCCCATAGTTTATTCATTGCATATTAGAGACACATTAGCTGCTTTAATTTCCCCAGGTGTGGGCATTTTTAAAGATTACCCAGGACTGTTTTCCAGACAGGGCAATTGAGGGCAGTATGGGGGGCAACCGAGGCACAGTTCTAATTTCGAAGCAACGGTCTACATTCCAGGGGAACCCGCAAATGTTTTGTAGCACTAAATTTGAATTTGTCAAGTGCTTAGGATGCAAACACATGTGGGGTAAATTATTATGTCATGGTTGTTTTTTTATGTACCAATTTTCTTTCTGGATATGCTGTATCCCACAATCCAGTAAAATTCTGACCCGACAGTTTCTCTACAAAATATCTTGTTCTGAATGTTTCCTTGCGCTGTTGTAGTCATAACATGCCATTTCCTGGGTATAAAGTTGTGGGGCTACTTCTACATCATTTGATAGAACCTGGCATTGAACATATTTAATAATAATGTATCTTCCAGTTGTTAGTTTGTATGTCAGCTTCATAGCATTTGATAGAAGAGCTGTGGCGTAACTGGGCTCAATGGAGAGGAATTGTGAGAAGTTCTGAAGTGACTTGGTCTACAAGGCTTGTTAATTTATTGTAAATTTGATTTGTACAGTGCAGACATACCACCTTGGGTAACTCCAGTTCTCTGACCAGATCACCAAGCGGATTCTAAAGAAATGTGAAATTTCTGTGTGTGACACAGTGTTGTTAGATGGGAAAAGGGAAGGAGTTTTATTCTGTAGTACAAAGTTCACTGGTTTCAGTGACTCTTTGATGCCTTTGTACTAAGCCTGGTGAGGAGGGAATGGCTATGATATATCAAACCTTATAAGCCACCACATCCATGTGTGTGCATGCGTGGTATTTATGTGTACAAGTGTGTATTTGTGTGTGTGTGCATGTACCCTTGTGGTACCTCACCCAGAAAATGATCGTCCCTAGTTTTTTCTTGTTTTTCCTTTCGGTATGGTGTATTCATCACAGGGTATCCTATGTTGTTTCATGTATTTCCTGGCTCCCCAACTGCTAATTTAGAGTTATTCCTTCTAAGATTAAACTTTCCATGGTGCCGTGGGAGACTGGGGTTGATCTTGTGAATTACTGATGACTTCCTGCATTATGGAAAGTAGAGAGCAGCATTTAGTGCCAAAAGAATAGCTGCTGTATAGGAATTCTTTTCTTTGCATTCTCTCGTTTATGTCATATAGGGCCTCATTATGAGTTTGGCGGTCTTTTGGCAAGACCGCTGTTGCGGCAACCTCCAAAAGACCACCATGTTGGCAGTCACACAGACCACCGTATTACGAGTTACACATGCAGGACCGCCGCAACACAGCCAAAATTCCGACACCGCCAGAGGGACAACCACCAGGAAGTCATGCAAAAGTGGGAGGCCCACAATGCCAACTGGGCCACTCTAACAGGGTTGCTGAGAGACATTAATACCACCCTGAGTAGGTTAAGCCCACAACAGCAGACCCCTTCCATTGACCATTTAACATCAGCCCCTTCCATATCCGTGGGAGTCAGTGGAATGGAGGCTCTGCAAGGGGAAGGACATGCCTCAGACACCCTAGCATGTGTAGCTGAAGAACTCCCCACAAACATGGACGTCCACCAAAACACCCAGGAGGAGCAGATGCCAAGACTTCAACCACTGCCAGGAAATGATCCTCTACTCATTGGTTCCATTTGTGTGTCACAGATACACCTTGTTGATTGTTTTACAACCACTCTCCATTTTCCAATGGCACAAGGACACTGGACTTGAGACTCCAAATGTTGTAGCAGCTACCCTGATGATTACATCCACCATGACTGAACCCTTCACTGTTTGCACTGTATTATTTTATCCAATTTCTTTAGTTTTCCTGTGCACTTGTAAATAAACATAACTAAGCAGCATATCATGTTTGAGAGTCAATTTTCAGCACTATTGAAAAGTTAACTGTGAAATATGTTGCTTACATCTGATATTCACATATGTATCAAGTCTGTTAAGCCCCATCTCACATGTACTGTTGAGTCTGGGTCAGATATATGTACAATTACACAAATGGACACACTTCTATTGCCATTTATTGCACTTTCCTGCACATAGGTTGGCAACATGCCAAATATCACATAGGCCCTCATTACAACTTTGACGGGCGGCGGAGGCCGCCCGCCAAAGTTGCGCCGCAGGAATACCGCACCGCGGTCTGAAGACCGCGGCCGGCATTCTGAGTTTCCCGCTGGGCAGGCGGGCGGCCGCCTTAAGGCCGCCCGCCAGCCCAGCGGGAAACAACCTTCCCACGAGGACGCCGGCTCGGAATCGAGCCGGCGGAGTGGGAAGGTGCGACGGGTGCTACTGCACCCGTCGCGTATTTCACTGTCTGCTATGCAGACAGTGAAATACAAGCGGGGCCCTCTTACGGGGGCCCCTGCAGTGCCCATGCCATTGGCATGGGCACTGCAGGGGCCCCCAGGGGCCCCGCGACACCCCCTACCGCCATCCTGTTCCTGGCGGGCGAACCGCCAGGAACAGGATGGCGGTAGGGGGTGTCAGAATCCCCAAGGCGGCGCAGCATGCTGCGCCGCCTTGGAGGATTCTGACGGGCAGCGGAAAACCGGCGGGAGACCGCCGGTTTTCCTGCACTGACCGCGGCCAAAGCGCCGCGGTCAGAATGCCCTAAGGGGCACCGCCAGGCTGTCGGCGGTGCTCCCGCCAACCGCGAGCCTGGCGGTCACAGACCGCCAGGCTCGTAATGAGGGCCATAGTCCCTTGTCATGGAACCTTCCACTTACCATGATCAAGTATCTGTAGGCATGCTACTCACCTATATCAGTCTTGACACACATGAACAGTGGCCTGCAATGAGGAAACACAGTGACACCTACATACAAGTTAAATAGTATCATCACCAAACCAATGAGAAGGTTGAGGTTATGGATTTCACAGGATGATGTGTCAGAGACACAAGGCCACACATATGACACCATTGGACCCAGATAACTTGGTTCTATTGTGTGGAACAGAACACGACCATCCCGCTGTCCTGACAATCTGGCCATGGAACGCAGATACCACCAACATGATGCCATAGAGTACCTGGATCTATCCATGTTCACTTCACATGTCAGGCCTACAAATCCCACCTGCCTGTGACACAATTCAGAATTTACCACATGAGGATGATCTTGTGAAGAAATCTGTGAAGTAAAAATGTAATACAAAAGGCATAGGCAGTTAATGGTAATGAAGACCTATAAAAACATGCCCTAAATAAAATAGTAACACTGATTGTGCAGTGTGACAAACATTAACAAAGGGGATCTTTACAGTAGTCACAAATCCATGTACAATTTTTCATTAACACCTGAGCTATTTACTGCTAAGCAACTACTGAGCTGTCTGATGGTCATGCAAGAGCCTTCTCAAACATCTCTAAGACCACCAATAACCCACTGAGTCAAGTATTTTACAGAACACATACCTACAGTCAGTTGAAGTACTGATTTATGAGATCTGCCCGGATGTCTCCACCTTCATCCTCATCACTGTTATCCTCACTTGCCATTTCTGCATTCTCACCCGCTGGAACTGCTGGCTCCCCCTCATCTGGCATTTATGGGATCTGATGTCTTGGGGTGAGGTTGTGGAGCATGCAACAATGATTTGACACAGTTTGGTGGGTGAGTAGAGGAGTGCTCCACCAGACTTATCATTGCAATGAAATCTAGCCTTTAGGAGCCCAAAGATCCGCTCCACGACACGCCTTGTACTTCCATGGGCCTCATTGAAGTGAACTTCCCATGGCGTGTATGGCTACCTCACTGGTCTCACAACCAGGAACGGAATGGGTAGCCAGAATCCCATGTTAGGAAGCGTTACATGTGTGCAAACATAAATCTTGGACATCCTTACATTTGGCAGCAGACATAAGATACTGACAGACATCACATATATGACTTACCAACCAGCCAGGCCCTCTCTGTGTAGTGTTGTCATCAGCAGTGAGATATTGCTGTTCTGCATGAAGAAGGCATCATGAACTGAACCAAGGTACTTTGCACATACTTGCGAAATGTAGAGGTCTGCCAGAATACTTGGACATTTATAGAGTGGAAGTTCTTCCTGTGCCAATACACCTGTTCATTGCCATTTGGGGGAACCAGTGCTACATGGGTACGATCAATGACTCCCACCACATGTGGGATGTGTGCCAAAGCATAAAAATACGCCTTCACATGGGCCAAATCTTCACATTGTGGAAATCGGATGTAGCCGTCAAGGTGCTTCAACAGTACTCAGAGGACATCCTTCAAGGCCATACTGAATATAGGCTGTGACATCCTTGCAGTTATGGCCACAGTATTTTGAAAGGATCCTGTGTGAAAGGAAGTGCAGCACTGACATGATTTATACAACCGGTGGAATGCATTTGAGATGTGAAATGGGAGGCATCAGATCTGGCTCCAACTGATGACAGAGATCCGTGATTGTCTGCCTATCCAGGTGGTAGATCTGGATGACATGTTGATCCTCCATGGTCTGCAGGTCTGCTAGTGGATGGTACACTGGAGGTTGTCTGACCCTTCTCATTGCAGGGTAACTAGATGAAGGAATATAAAAATGTATGTCTATCAGTCAATGTGTCCATTGTAAGTGTGAAAATACATATGTCACACATGATGCTTGGACATGCCACATGAAATAGTAAAAACGTGGTGCACAGGACATACATATGGAAATAGTGGCTTATTACTGCAATGTCACCCCCTTACCTCAATTATGACATGGAAATGGCTACACGTCATGGAAAGTCTCAGTGATAATGACATCCTTACCATGGTTCACATATAATATACACAAATATCATCTATCTAATTGCCGTGAGGGTACAGATTATGCCACTAATGATACGTTACTCACATATCATGAATATTACAACATTTCTATTCATTCGGATTTTAAATACATGGTTGCTCAAAGCCAGCACTGAAAACTATGGCGTAGATATGTTTCTCATCTTTATGTTAACTTTTCCGACCATCTAAGGACCTCAAAAAGGCAGCTGCCTGACCTACTGTACTGGACATTATGAAATGACCTATGTCCGCTGGTGGAAGTCATCATGGCGGTAGGCAGATACTACCGCAGTGTATATTGCCATTGGAACACATTGCTGCCTTTGGCGGTCTTGGGCCAATGCCGATGTCCGTCGGCGGTGACAGTCTCTTACGCGGCAGATGTGACCTCCATTTCATACTTCATCTCTCACTTGACTCCTGATACTGCCAGCAAGACCTCCACGACTTGAGCTGTTGTGCACTGCCTCTGGGAGCAATCATGCCATGTCCTACAGGTGATAAGGCCCCTGCCTTCTCACCGGAGGAGCTGAAGAAGCTGGTGGAGGAGGTCCTACCCCTATATTGACAGATCTACGGTGCACCAGAGGAGCAGGTTAGTGCACCATGTGCACAAATATTTCATTAGCTTTACTATACTTTGTTATACTAAGCAAAAGCTGTTGGCAATGTTTCTTATTGTGTCCTTAAAGTCTGTAGGGTTCCAAAGCTGTGATAGAATGGAATGTACCTGGTCATGCATTTATGTTTGGTGACAGATTTTGAGACATTGTGGAGAGTGTTTGAAGTATGTTCTCTGACCCACCTTGTGACTGTTGCAAAAGGTTACTGGAGTTGGTATACCAGACGCCTCCTGAAATACCATATTTGCAAATGTGTTTGCTGTTTGGTCATATGTGATAACATGACAGCTAGTGCAAGAGATGCATGTTGTCTGCTTGTTTCCACCTCACAACTGGCCTGACTGCATATGCTTATCTATCAGTGGAGGGGATGTTACAGACAGTCTGTGTTTGGCTTGTTGTACTAACTAGTTAGTAACCCTGCCTGTATTAGCATGGTACATGTGGACATTACATACTTTTTGTCTATGTCATCCATGTAGGTCAACCCCCATCAGAAGAAGGGGATTTGGCATGCCATCACCCAAAAAAGTGCAGACCCTGGGTTCCACAGCCTGCAGAGCGCCCACTGTCGGAAGAGGTGGGAAGACCTGAGATGCTGGGCCCAGAAGACTGCAGAGGCCCAACTGGGAATGTTCTCTCAATGAGGACGGGGTGCCCATCGGACAATGACCTCCCGCCCTAATGGCCCCCATTTTGGTGGTGGCCTACCCCGAGTTGGATGGGCGTTTGAAGGCAGCACAGCAGCCACAAGGGGTAAGTACAGAGTGTCACAGATCTCCTGTGTACACACTGATGTAGCCATCTATAGCACACAGGTGTGCTCATACAAATGTATTCAGAGGTATGTTACTCAACTATGTTGTCACTTCAGGACAATAGCATATAATGGTGTACATATGACTGTGTCATATGTGTACCGTTATACAGCATTTTCTACTCAGGTGATTGTTAATACCCACCAACAGGTCAATCCTCCCAATGTCATGGTGGTAAGGTGTGTAGGTCCTTGATCTCTTCCCTCTGACATGTCTCAAGATTCCTGTCTATGTGTAACATAGAGTCAGACATATTCCGGTCATCTCTAGTTTTCTAATGCTTTCTGATAAGTGACAGCTGCATGTGAAGCTGTGGTGTCCATCTGATATGTCACATGACATACAAGGATTACATCTTCACACCTGTTACAAGGTACCCCCCCCTTGGTAAGTGAAGGATGTACATAGACATTTGTGATGCCTCACCAGAGTAGACAACATGCATGTTGGATACCATTGATGTGTTCCAACATTTCTAGGGGCATACATATATTGTTACCAGAAGCTAGGAATGTTACTACATTGCTAATGTTCTGTTAGTGGAAAGTATCCACACAGCCTTGCCCATGGGCGTACTGTTGTAGGCATGACACATAAGCAATGGTAGCCTAGTCACAGATACATTCTTGACAAATATGTATCAACATCATGTATACATTGAAAGCTTCAGTAATGAATCAACATTGGAAATAGTTATGTCTACTTAATGAAGGATGTGGCAAATGAGTCCTGGTTGTTTGAGAACATAATGTTGGCAATGACACCTATGTGGTGCAGGTGTGGTAGTTCACATACATATGTGAGTAGTATTGTAAGTGTATCTAGGCTTGTGGCTTGCATCGTAGTAGGTGTACCTGTCATGTTAGCAACACATGTGCTTTGGCCTTGAGAATCTCCACAGACAGCAGTAAGGCTTGCCATGTCTGATGTGTGTGTAGTGATGTTTCCACTCAGGCAGTGGCCTATTGATGGACTAACCTCATGATTAATTAGGTCTGATTGTCATCTTTCTGCATAGTATAGTTGTCCATATGTGAGGTACACTCTTTTTGACACATTGTGGTTGTGTGTGGGACATACGTCTGAGCTTACTTGGCCCTTACTTGACTGGTAAAGTTTGTTTTCAGAAGACCAATGACCTAGATGACCTGGTCCACATTGTATTTTCAGTCCTTGATGCATCACTATTGGTACATGTGTGTGTGACATGTGTTCTGACTCCTTAACCTAAAATTAAAATATATGACAGTTTGAGACATTATAGGTTTCCATATGTCCATTGTGTATGGTTGTGAGAATGTGAAATGAAGAAGGTATGACTTGTCTACACTAGGCTTCTTTTCCTTTACTTTACAACATGTGTCATAGCCTGATACATGACATTAGAGTAACATATTTGCATGTGTTGAGTATGTGTTTTTGATTAGTGGTAAGTAATTTCACATTTCTAAACTTTTGCTTGAATGGTGCTTGACTATGTTGTAGTGGATAGGGGACCTGTATCATGTGGCAAAGTCATCTTGTCATGGTATGGTCAGTTTGATTGGCCAACTTCATTTATGGTATTGTAGGTGTCAGTTAGGTAGTTCAGCTGGTGTTTAAAAAGATGTTCATATTGAGGGACGTACACCATATTTTGTTGTGACATGATGTTGGCACTTTACTGGCACTACCTGAAGGTGTTGGTGAACAGGATGTAATGAGACTTATGTGTACTGTATGACAGAAGTGTTATCTTGTGAATATGATGACCATACCTGACTTTCTGTTTTTCAGCATCAGCACCGGGAGGCGAACGAGACGGGGCACAGCCGAGTGGAGAAGCGTCTGGCCACTGGGAGTGCCACAGGGAGGACTGGACCTACAACATCCTCTTCGGGATCCTCCTCCAGTGGCCACTCCATAGTCATGGTGGACCCTTTTGGGACCACTCCAGTACCATTTCTGTCCACCTCCCCCATTCTATCACAGCCCTCCCTGTAGTTCCCCACCCAGTTGACCGTGTCTGCCCATCCAAGAGGGTGGGCGTCTCCTTCACCGCAGGCACCTCTCCCGCAGCCCCTGATAGCCCTGCTGCCCTCAGTGAGGATGCTATTGACCTCCTGAGGTCGATCTCTGTGGGCCAGTCGACCACCGTGAATGCCATCCAAGGACTGGCAACTCAAATCCAACAGAGCAATGCATTCCTGGAGGGCATTCACGATGCACTGGCTGGGCTACAGAGATCATTTCAGGCTCTAGCCTCCACACTGACGGCACCCAGTCACCCCTTGCCTACCGACCCCCTTCCACCTTCCTCTTCCCAGCTCAAAACCCCATTTCCCCAACACAGCCAAAGCACGCAAACAGACATGCATGCATCCACCTCAACATCTAAGGGTAGCGCAGACAAACATAAGCACCACAAGGCACACCACCGGCATGCACACAGACAACATCCACTTGCAGACACTGCAACAGTCACCTCCACCACCCCCAGCATCACAGACACAACATCTGGCACACCTGCAGACACCACACCAACATTCAGTGATCCAGCCACCACACCTATATGCAGACAGCACCCCAGCAGACCCTCAGACATCCACCACAGTCACCACACCCTCAGACACAACAACCTAGCCATGCGTACATGCAGCACATCCACCATACCTGCAGTCACCACCCCAACAGACAGCTACCCACCCACCGTCCACGGCATCCCGCAGCACCTCTACTCCCTCTCAGCCCAATACAAATAATCACCCTCACTCACCCACCCAACAGACACCCACCACCGACAAGCACACCTCCTACTAGCACCCCCTTCTGATGACTGTCACAGTGTGTCAAAGATTTTTTTCCTTTGCGGGTTTGACCTTTCTCAACTCCTCACCCCTTGAAACCTCTAAAATAACTCTTTCCCTCACTAAGGCCATCCCTTCCAACTCCAAGGCATCCCCTACCCCCTTGGCAGCACCCATACAGCTCCCCCTGCTATAATGAAATCCATTTCTCCCAAAAATATCCAACCCCCTTCCAAGCCAAAGCCTAACCCCCATCCCAAGCCTAAGCCCATTCCCCACCACCCCAAAGGATCCCTGAGGTGCCTACCTTCCCCCTTTAAGCCCCTACCTGTGGAGGTTACATGGCAGTCAGGAGTCAAGTTGGGGCACCATTTTGTACCGTTGGCGCAAATGATGTACATATGGACTGGGCAATGGCCTTGGACTTCTATCTTTTTTGACAGAAAATAATATATTATAACCAACCAGCTGTTGGTTTTCTGGTTTCATCTTTGTCCTGCATTTCCTTTCCTATGTTTGAGTTGTTCCTAGCTGACATTGGTTGTGTGCCAGTATTTGTGTGTGTGTGCTGCTTGATGCTTCCGGTATTGTCTGATCAGTCTGCGAGATTGTGTACAGTGCTTTTATCACCCAGGGATAGGATGTATTTTGTGGGATGGGTATGTGTGTGTAGCTGAAATGTTGTTGTCATGGTGGTGTATTGTGTAAGTATTGATATGTGTTTGTTGTAGTGCTATGTGGCGTTGTGTGTTTAGACTGTTTGAGTCTACGTGTATTGCGCATGACATTATAGGTTTGGTGTACTGTGTGTGATGTGTATGTCGATTGCTAAGTTGTATGATCGTGTAATTGTGTGTGTTTCCTCGCACATGGTTGTATTTTGTGTTGTATGTGTGTGGAGTCCTTGGCCAGTGTCAGTTGTGAGTGTTTGACATGTGTTTATATTTGTGCAGTTGTGGTGTTGTTGTTACGAGTTTGTATATTGTATTTGAATTAGTGTAATCAGCCCCATCGTTTCAGGGCAATTTTCTCTCAGAGTTCACTCTTATAGATTTCACAATGATACTTAGTTAAGGTACTTAAAGCTTCACAAAACTCATAAACTCGCATACAATAACTAACCATAGTTACATTGGCTCAATGTCACAGAGCTTATTAAGCATAAAGCATTATGGTGATTGCATAAACTGCTCTGTAAGACCTGCTCACTTGTGGATGCCAATTGTATATTCTGCAAGCAAGGCCACAGACTTGGGCCTCATTACAGGGCTGGCAGTCTGAAGACCGCCAGCCCTGCGGTGGCAGTCCTGACCGCTGCTGCTGTGGTGGTCCAACTGCCATATAAAGACTGGTTCCACCAGCACTTCCGGGATTCATGATCCCCACGACCTGGCAGTGGCGGAGATCGTAATCCCCAGCTGTGCTTTACAACCTCGTTCTCCACTAGCCTGGCGACGAACAGGTGCAGGGGGCCACAGGGAGTCCCCCTGCCCAGCACCCTTGCAATGTTTACTGTCTGCTGTGCTGACAGTGAACATTACGAGGATGCTGGTGCACCCTGTGGGCAACACCATTGCCGCCTGCTCGATTACGAGCAGGAAATAATGCTGTAGCCTATTTCCCGCTAGGCTGGCGGGCGGAAACCTTGCCTAGCAGGAAACTCCTAATGGGCCTGGCTGGGTGGTCACCACGAAGACGGCAGCCACCCTGTTCGGAGTTTGATGGACAGGATTTCCCATCCGGCAATCTCATAATGAGGGCCTTTGACTCTTTGCTGAGATGGTGTACCACCAAAATATTGACTGCAAAATATCAGTTAACCTTAATAAATTTCGCTAGAACAAAAATGTTGTGGATTAAATTATCTATGTATCATTTTACTGTGATATCAAATTTTAAGATTTCAGTTTATTTAGTATCATTTTTATTATGATGTTTTACTGTAATACACTTTTTAAAATATCATGATGTATTTTTGTATTGTATTTTTTTTTACATATGTTACAGTAATGTACGTTTTTGTGGTTGTTAGTTTTATTGGGAGATTAGGTGGCAGGTCCTTTATTAATGATACAATAATTAATGTTACTTGGGTGCTATGCTAAGTATTTTTTACATTTAAATTATTATTCATTTTTAAATATTTGTTTTTCATGCTGTATTACATTTTAATTGTGAACTGGAATTTAGTAGTGTATTGGTTGTGAGGTATTTAATTAGATTTTAGTTAATGCTATTTGATTAATATGTTAATTATTGTTTAAATATTTATTTATTTTTTACTTGTTTGTTTTTTATATGCTTTCATGTTTAATATTTTTAAAATAAGGTTCTCCTTTTTAATTTTGGGTTGTGGGTGGGTGTTGTTGAGGGATTAATAGATAGTTTACAAATGATATATATATATATATATATTCATTCTAACGAAATGACTCTCAGTCATACGCGGCACACGCAGAATATTCAGAAATTCTATTTTTATTGCCAAATGCCTCGAATACAACCCACACCAAGGCGTTTTAACCCTACAAGGTCTTGATCACGGTACAGAGTGATCCATTTCTTACAATTTATACTTTTTTTCCCAATATGCCTTTATGTGGCATTCTGGGACCTGTAGTATCAATTAATCTCAAACCCATATAAAACACCAATAAGTGAATCCTATATACACCTTCATACAAACCATATTTTATTACTATTTACACCTAATTTATATACACATTTACACAGTGTTTGTCTGACAATTACTATATCTTATTTATGATATTGATCTTTCATCATCTTGGGACTGCTGTGACCTTTTTCCTCAATATACATTTCATGACACAGTTTTTTCCAGGGTCTACTACCCATTCTCAATAGTCAGTCTCGCCATATCTCCATATCTTACAGAATAGTTGTTCTTCTCCATGACTCATACCTATCTCTACAAATGGCAATATAACTCCTCGTCAATGTTAATCCCAAGTGGGGTCTTAGTTTTTAATCTAATAATATATCTCGATTCTAGGTGTCCCTGTAGTTGGACTCTATCTCCCCCTCTCTCATGTTTATTGATTGTTGCGACCCCATAATATTTCATGTGTAGCCAATCAGCTCCATTGTGGTTCTTCAGATGTTTTGTCATAGCATAATTCATGTCATCATTCTGTACTGCCCAAATGTGTTCCAATATTTGTTTCTTTAGGGGACAAATAGTACTCCCTACATATTTTTGCCCACACAGGCATTCAATTATATATACTACAAAAGTGGTCTCACATGATATTCTTTCCACAATGAGAATCTCTATACCTCGGAAGTCTAAAATTTTATTTTTGTTGCAACCAATCTTGCATGCTTTGCATTTGTTCTAACAAATAAAACCTTTACTGGAGTCTGTTAGCCAATTCGATGTTTTTGGAGATTCAAAATAGCTATTTACCAGAAAATCTTTTATAGCTGGCACTTTTCTATAGGTTACATTAGGTCGACCCCCTAAACGTGGTCCTATGTCTTTGTCCCTTTTGACTAGATACCAATATTTATTTAAAATGTTGAGTATTAGTTTATTATCTGTGCTGTATGTCAAAATCTGTCTTATCTGGTCTTGTTCATCCTCTTTCTTTGGTCTATTTACAAGTGTTTGGCATGTGATACTGCTCTAGCTTTCCTTTCATCTTGCTTAACATCTCAAGTCCTGTACCCTTGTGCTAGAAACCTCTGTTCTGTTTCTGCAAACGTATTTTCCATATCCTCTTGTTTGGAACAATTTCTCTTGACTCTAATAAACTCACCATAAGGAATACTTTTGATGAGTGAGGCTGGATGAAAACGTGACCAATGTAACACGCTATTTGTCGCTGTTGGTTTTCGATGCAATGTAGTCTGTAATGTATCTTTTTCTACATAAACCATCACATCTAGAAACTCAATTGAGCTTTTACTTATTTTGTATGTGAATCGAAGTCCCATGTCATTCATATTCAATCTTCCAAACAATTCCTTAAAAGATGCATCTGTACCCTTCCAAATTACAAATAGATCATCTATATATTGTAGCCATACCACCACATTTTGCATGAATTTTTCATTTTCTTCCCCCCAAACTTTGTGTTTTGCCCACCATCCCATTGTTAAATTCACCTAGCTTGGGGAAACAGAAATTCTCATGGCAGTCCCACAGAATTGTTTGTAAATTTGATGATCAAATATAAACACATTGTTTTTCAGAGTTCAATCATTTCTAGTAACATTTCTGAATGTTTCAATAGATGAATACTTCTCTGTTGTAGGAAATATTTAACTGCTTTAATCCCTACATCATGTGCAATTAATGTGTATAAAGAGACCACGTCAATAGTGATCAATATATAATCTGTCTGCCATGCCACATCTTCCAACAGTCTGAGAAAATCTCCTGAGTCTTTAATATATGAATTTAGCCCCCTGACCATAGGTGCCAAGAAGTAATCCACATATTGGGAGACATTCTCATACAGTGATCCACAGCTGGACATTATAGGCCTTCCTGGAGGTTTTTCCAAGGTTTTATGGATCTTTGGTAAGAAGTATATTGTAGGCATGATTGGATTCTCATTTGTCATGAACTTCAATTCATCCACATTAATTAGACCCTCCGAAAACCACTTTTCAAATTTCTGTTTTAGATCACATACAAGATCATTCATTGGATTCCTATTCAGCTTACAATAGTTATATTCTACATTCAATTGTCTATATGCTTCTGCAAGATATTCTTTTTTATCCAAGATGAAGATGTTACCCCCTTTGTCTGCCGGCTTTATTTCTATAGTTTGATTTTCCATCAGATTTTTCAAAGCCTTGTGTTCCTCTATGGTTAGATTTTCCTTCCTGGTTTGGTTAAACTCAATGTTAACCTTTTCTAGGTCAGCAATAATCATGTCATGAAATATATCAATCTTGTTCCCTGGCGTCAGGGTAGGACAAAACTTCGATTTAGGTTTAAAGGTTGTATGTTCCTGTTGTTGTATAGCAATCTCAAGTGTTGAAAATATCTGAGTCTCCATCATTTGATCATCTTCTAAGTTGTGAATTAAATCATACATCATTTTCAAATCAGATTTTTGATCTATTAATAGATCTAAGTCATGTTCTATTTTTGCCTCTATTGATGGATTCTTTGGCCCCACTCTCGCAAATAATTTTGGCAATTTTAATCTGCGTATGAATTTATACACATCAGTTCTAGTTTGTACATAGTCAAAATGTTTCTCAGGGCAGAAGCTGAGGCCTTTTTCCAGGACTTTTTGTTCTGTCTCCAATAGCTGATATTTTGAAAAATTTACAATAAGTTTTTCCGCTCCTAATGACTGGGCTATATTATTAGTTGTCACTTCTTGCTGCATAGCATGTAATGATTTATTCTTCCTGGCCCCTTTTCTCATTTTTCTGTGTTTCGTGGTTCCTTTCTTCTGTCCCAGCCACGGCCTTTGCCTCTGCCTCTGCCCCTTTTTCTTGGTATTGTTTGGTCTAGATACACTAATTTCATTTCGTCTAACAAAGTAATTTTTCTACTATTTGTCGATGTACCTTCTCCTTCACTTAGATCTGTCTCTCACCCACTATTGTCTGTAGCTCCAGTTTGTTCCAGATCTATTTGTCCTGTATATACTTGTTGTTTTAAAATGTCAAATCTTCTTGCAAATGTAAGAATTCGACCTGTTTCAAAGTCTTTTTCATCTCTTAGAAATTTACTCTTTTTGCGCTCCTCTACTTGATTTTCATACTTGTCCAAAACCACACCCATCGCTGTCTTATATTTGAGTTATTCCTCTTCTTGATTCATTAATTGAATTTTAGATTCCACCTCCTTAATCTTCTGTTTTATTACTTCAATGTCTTTTCTGGCACATTTGATGATAATCTCCATCATGTGTTTCGAACTTTGCACACTATTGGCTCCCCACTCCTCTACCATTTCTGGACATGTGTCTGGATGGTTTGGAAGAGTGAAAATTCTAAGCCCTCTTGGTACTCTGCCCACTTGGATATATTTCTCTAAGGTTAAAATCTCCCAACTTTTCAAAATGTCCTTCTTAATCAATCACTCTAATTGTAAATATAGTTGTTTCATACTGTCTTTTGGCGCCACTATTGTGTTTCCTTGAGCTCTCAGATGCTGCTGTCCTGTATTTGTCATGCCAAAGGCTGTTTCCGCCCTTTGTGCTCTCCTCATAGCTCTCTCCTCCATGTTTATAAAACTAATATTGCTATGTTAATATACACCTTAGCAGACTGTCAATCAATTTGTAATTATAATTTGTAATTATCAGACACCACACACTCTGCTGGGTGTATCGATCACTCACTTGCTTTGCATATTTTAAACCGAATTTCAAAATCCCAGGTTTTCTTTTCTAGTACTCCTTTGTACTTTAAAAACCACTTAGGAAGCGCTCCTCATGTTAAAAACAAAGAAATTCCTTTGCCTTACCTGAACGAGAGTTCTTGTCCGTTTCCGCAGCGTCCTCCGACCCCACTTGCTCGGTGCTCACCGTTCTTTCTCAGGAAAGGTTAAACACGGGCACAGATAATTGTTCTGTGTTCTTTTGACGATTGTCTCTGCATGCACTGATTTATATTGCAGCGTTTCGTCTGCCGACAATAATGAATACTTTCTTTTTATTACCAGAGAGCGTTTCCCGGCTCCGCCTGGAACAACAACATTCCTCCACTAAAGGTCCCCTCCGGGCACGCTCTGTTGCCGGTGCCCGCGTCAGGGAAGGACCGATTCCCTGAAAAGCATACTCCAACGAAATGACTCTCAGTCAAACGCGGCACACACAAGATATTTGGAAATTCTATTTTTATAGCCAAATGCCTCGAATACAACCAACAGCAACGCGTTTCAACCCCACAAGGTCTTGATCACGGTACAGAGTGATCCATTTCTTACAATTTATACTTTTTTTCCCAATATGCCTTTATGTGGCATTCTGGGACCTGTAGTATCAATTAATCTCAAACCCATATAAAACACCAATAAGTGAATCCCATATACACCTTTATACAAACCATATTTTATGACTATTTACACCTAATTTCTATACACATTTACACAGTTTTTTTCTGACAATTATTATATCTTATTTATGTTATTGATCTTTCATCATCTTGGGACTGCTATAACCTTTTTTCCTGAATATACATTTCACAACACAGTTTTTTCCAGGGTCTAGTACCCATCTCAATAGTCAGCCTCGCCATATCTCCATATCTTACACAATAGTGTTCTTCTCCATGACCCATACCTATCTCTACAAATGGCAATATAACTCCTCGTCAACGTTAATCCCAAGTGAGGTCTTAGTTTTTAATCTAATAATAAATCTTGATTCTAGGAGTCTCAGTTGTTGGACTCTATCTCCCCTTCTCATGTTTATTGATTGTTGCGACCCCGTAATATTTCATGTGTAGCCAATCAGCTCCATTGTGGTTCTTCCGATGTTTTGTCATAGCATAATTCATGTTATCATTCTGTACTGCCCTAATGTGTTCCAATATTCATTACTTTAGGGGACAATAGTACTCACTACATATTTTAGCCCACACAGGCATTCAATTATATATATTACAAAAGTGGTCTGAAATGTTATTCTTTCCACAATGGGAATCTCTCTACCCCGAAAGTCTACAATTTTATTTTTGTTGCAACCAATCCTGCATGCTTTGCATTTGTTGCAACAAATAAAACCTTTGCTGGAGTCTGTTAGCCAATTCGATGTTTTTGGAGATTCAAAATAGCTATTCACCAGAAAATCTTTTATAGATGGCACTTTTCCATAGGTTACATTAGGTCGAATCCCTAAACGTGGTACTATGTCTTTGTCCCTTTTGACCAGATACCAATATTTATTTAAAATGTTGAGTATTTGTTTATTCTCTTTGCTGTATGTCAAAATCAATCTTATCTGGTCTTGTTCATCCTCTTTCTTTTGTCTGTTTACAAGAGTTTGTGCACATGTTACTGCTCTAGCTTTTCTTTCACCTTGCTTAACAACTCGAGTCCTGTACCCTCGTGCTAGAAACCTCTGTTCTGTTTCTGCAAACTTATAGTAATTAATCTATTTCAATAAATCTTATTTTTGTTTACACTTAAAAAGTTAGTAAATGTTTAAAAATAAAGTAATAATTACATTTTATGTATGGATAATTGTGTTAATGTTAAATACATTTTTATATTTTAAATACTTTAGATATTTTAATTTATTTGAACATTAATTTCTTTGTGCTTTTATTTTAAGTCCATACCTCCATTATTTTCTATATGAAGGGTGTTGTGGTAATAGCAGTGATTGGCCATGTGTGGTGCTGGACTTACTTCATCTCTGTGCTGGAGTACATTTACTACTGTTGTTGGGTCCTTTTGAGCTATAGTAACCATAGAAGTACAGTTTTTGAATTGCAATGGTCTTACTCTATGAACGGGGGTTAATGTGCCTCCCTAAACCTCTCACTAGCCCTCCGTCAACCCTTCCTAACTCCTCCCTTAATCCCTTTCATAGTAAGTATTTTCCAATTTCCAGACCCCCCACTCCTCCCATGTTTACTACTAACACATATACCTATTTGTGCAGAAATCTCCAAAGGTAGGGTGGAGATCGCTACAGATAAACAATAGGAAAGGTGGAGTAGTAGACCTCTGCACGTAGGTTTCGGAATAGCATTTTGTAGTGCATTAGTAGTACTATTTTCCTACTATTAAACATACTACAAAATGCAATGTCTGAATAGGTCCCATTATTTTTGTGGTCAATAGACTATCATACAACTGCTACAATGATATTTGCTATTAATAACAATAACTTGTTTATATAAGTTGTGTTTCATACCATATTTCTGCCATTTCTAAGCACTGTAACTTATCAGGTCTTGCACATATCCAATTTCATAGCACCCAATTTCCAGGCCTACGAAGAATGAAAGTCTATTTGGTTTTGGTGGTATTTGAACTCATTGCCTTGAGATTAGTAAAGATGTGTGATACATGGCATGGACTTGCTGAGCCATCATCCAAGTCTCAGTCAAGTAGGCATGGCACTTGTGCAGTTTTGTTCTAGAAGCAAGAACTACTGTTTGGCCTATGTGGTTCCTTTAAGGGAATGGTGACGTTGTCTGAATATCTGAATTCGTGGGGTAGCTCTGTTCAACTGTTATCTAACTAACATCTCAAATTTTGCTGTTTTCTAAGTTTGCCATCGTATGTATAAGACTGCTCTAAAAATATAGGGGCAGATTTAAGGAAAGTGGCATTGCACCCAGTGCAGCGCCACTTTCCTTGCGCCTCTTAGCACCCCCCACCGGCCCCATGTGTGCCCCATATTTAAAATACGGCACACCATGGCACAGGGTAGAGGCAATAGCACCAATGTTCTTGATGCCATTGATGTGGCTATAGGGGCCAATTATAAATAATGCTATGCCCCCTTTTAACGCCTGCTCTGAGCGGGCATTGAAAGTTCCAAAAAAATGGCGCACAGAATTCTCTTAGATTTCCTTGTACCATTTTTTTGCCCCCCCCCAAGGGGGAACGCCACGCTTGCGTATATTATTCCTGGCGCAGGCATAATGTGGCGCAAGGGAGTTCAACGTGGTGCAAGGGGCTCTTAAATCTGCCCCATAATTGTTTACTAGACAGAAATTCGAAATGCCCTTTGTAATACTACTTTCATATAACTCCTGCCACAACACATACTCTTTGTGTAAGGATGCATAAAGCACTATCACAGTAATATTATTCCATGCAAGAACATCATAATCAATATACCACCTTGCATTGTATGTCATAGAAGTAGCAGACCTCCGATATTACCTTTATTTTTACCTATCGTGTGTAACGCAGTCCTGTCACGCTGCAGGGCCCAATAACACATGGATAAATGTAAGACTTGTCAGATTTACTAAGGAAGGTTGGGATAGAACCTGATCCAATAAACCATGCAGTTATTGAAATGTGCCCCTGCAGTTTCTTGCATATTTTTCTGCCAGGAGCTGGCTGCTAGTATAGAGTATAGTGTGTTATGGAAGCAAAAGCGTTGCCCATGATACTGCGTTGCACCCGCAAATTCTATATTGTTTTCGAAGGCATGAATTACATTTCATATTCTAACCCTGGCAGTGACAGGAAACAAGAAAATACAGAATGGAAAAGATATCCTCAGATTACATCGAAGTGCTAAGCTGTCATGAATTTATTCACCATTTACATCGGGCTTGAATGTGATTTTCTAAAGGTTTGGCTAAAAATTATGGATGCTAATGGAAGGGAAAATCAGAAATTACTAAACGCTGAATGACCATATGTCTTTTCAAATCCAGTTACAGACAATGGCCAATCTGAGGTACCACAAAAGACAGGGCGCACGAACGGCTTCATTTTACGTATTAGAACATGTTTTAACCGAGATACACTTCTGGGACAATAGTTGCTGATGTAAAATAAGTTCACATTGTAATGTCATTATCTCACTCACCAAATCACTTGGTAAGATGAAGCCCCCCACCACATACAAAAAGCCTACCACATCATAAACTTTCATGCCATTTGCCTTGTGGAAAATTCTCTTGTGGTTACTCATTCTGAAGAGATAGAGAGTGATGACCTGTTCCTTTGTCTGCTAGGTAAAACCTTTGGAGGATTTTTGACGTGGTTGCGATGGTGGCTATTGTTGCTTCTATTCTTCCTCCTCCCAAATGAATCTCAGTCTAAGTTCCTCCTGACGAAGATCAAGACTCCCTGCTTAAGTGGAAATATGTGCAGTTAGTGGAGTCCTGGTTTATGTGAATGATATGATGGATTTCCAGAAATCGTTAAAAAAACATGCTGATGATTTTTATACAATAAGAAACACGCTACCCCAACCAAGTCTATGGGATATCTCATCTGTCCTTTGTATGTGTTCAAACAAAGGTAGATCACCATATTTTGAGTAGTATCGTTGGAAAGACTCTGGAGATGTTTAGTCTTATGTTCTAGATCCAATACTATCAGTATCACCAGTAAATGTTCTCCCTAAACATAAGGAGCCAATTAATCATTATAATCTTTTCTGATGGATGCAACAGGCCGGTGATGAAGCATGACACCTAGGTTGGTTTGTGGGGGCTCTTCTAACATTTTCTTTAAAATATGTTGATTGAACTTTGAACACGTACTAAAAACCGCCTTGATGTCAGATTCAACAGTGGAGCAGTTCCGCTGGGATTATCCTAGAACGCAGCACACAGTGGCCGGGATGCAGCTTGCCTGACTCTGATCCTGATCTATACCTTGCAAAGAACAATAGCCTACACTACACCAGACCAGCTTCCTGTCTTTCCTGTATATCTCACCCACGTATGAGGGGTCATGCTATCCCAATTGTTCTGGCAGAGGGTACACCCACTGTGCTCTTGTTAGTGAAGGAAGTAGCAGATATGAGTATACCAGCACAATAACATTACCATGGTTGAACTGTTTATCTTTTTCGCCTTTTTTGTAGTGCTGGTTACCATGCTTTGTTTCATGTGCCTCATAATCACAGCCCATGTTTTTTATGCAAGAATAAGATTGTTGCAATAAGTGCCCTAAAAGACATTTCTGCATCTTTCTTGTGTCTCATCTTAGGTGAGTTTAGTGACAAGCAAAGGTTAGAGCTGTTTCTATGATTTCCTTGGGAATCTGAGTAGTCATATTTGAGGATGCAAAACCCATCTACTATCCTGGTGAGAAATCTAGAAACCATGTCAGCATCTCCTGATGGTATATATGGAGTCTCTAAACTCTGGCATTTATATTGACCAGATACACAATAATACTCTTTGGGGGGCTTGCTGCTTTGTTTGTCAGTCTTGAAACTCTGGAAGGTCTGACAAGCTTCTTGATGGATGCCACTTTTATCCTCCCTTTGCCTTCTTTTACTTCCTCTTTGTTACCTTTTGCTACCCAATATAACTTATAGATGAGGATGTCAAAGCTGGACAGAGGAAATGGTCACTCATAAATATCTCCCTTTCTGTCTTTTCTAACCTATTTAATCTTGAGTCTCTAAATGTGCCACATCTTGCCTGCTCAGGGCTATTGATGGCTAACGGAAGGCCAACATCATCAGTGCTATACCTAACCTAACCTTAAATCCAACCCTTACCACAACCATTGTTCATTGTCTTCACTTTACTGGTGAGCATTATCACTGTATTATGTTCCATCTGCCTAAATATCGCAGCTTATGTTTTTTATAATCAAATGTAAATGTTTCAATAAATATATTGAAGCCTATCTTGCATTTCTTTGTTTGCCTTGGCATGTGTGAGACTTCGTGTAACTGAGAGAAAGGGTATGATCTGTTCAGCACAACTTTCATGAGGAGCCAGAGTGTCATGTCTTTAAGCTGCCACAAATCACCTTTGCTTTCTAGGTTTAGGTGAGGTGCTTGCAAGCTAGTTGACAAAATCAGGCTGACAGCTTCAGATGGTGTGGGACCGACTCAGTCGCCCACACTTCGTGGTGCTGCTGCCCTGGACCTATGGTGTCTTATCCCCAAGGTAAGAGTCCTATGACAACATGGGCTTTCTTTCCAGACATCAGCTTCTTAGGCAACTTGTATTCTCCCACAATAGCCTAAGGGCCGCAACTTTTCTCCATCACACCAGGTTCTCATGCAGGGTGGCACAGCAGATTTGGCCCCTTTCAAAGCTCTTTTGGTGGCTGAGGTCACAGACTGTGTGTGCGGCACAACAAGAAGAATGGGGGCAGGCTTTATTTAGAGCTCTTCAAAGCCTCATCCATGCTTAATGAAACACAACTATATAAATAGATAAATAAATGCACGGATGGATAAATAAATAAAGCTTCCTTTGAAATAAGATGCAGCAATTTGGAGGTCACTTCTGGTCCTTCGTTCCCACTGCCTGGATGCCTGCAGGTGGAGTAGGAAACTTTACTGTTAAACTACTGCCCAAATAAGTGTACATGCCATTAGCATGTGTGCTAAGGCCATTTCCACCTAGTCTTCATCCATACTCCATTCACATCTATGTCATCCAGCAAATTACCTGTGATAGAAAAGTGCTGAGAAGTCACCTGAGCGTTGTCACAGTATGAAAATTAGTATTCATTTGAAGAACACTAAAGTGGCCACAAGGCAGCAGATATAGTTTTTAGGGAGGTCGTTTAATGAGTTAAGCCTATATTTCAGAGAACATATTGACATGTATATGTCATATTTCAGTCACTTCCGTATGCATACTTCTGATTCATTCACTTGAACGTTTAGCAGTGCCCAGACTCAGGCGGAGTTGTGTTTTTCAAAGTCCCCATATTCAGTGGTAGTATTTCTCAAGCTGCCTAATGCAACAAGCTGGCCATTTGTTTTGGGCTAAACGTGTTGCACTTGAGTCTTAAATCTAATTGCATGGATTAATTTTTAGGTCATGTCTGAGACGACACATGCACTTTTACTTGCAAGACATGTTGTTTACTTACAGGAAGCTTGGAGTTTGTCCATTGCTTATCATTGGTTGACTTCATCATCATTCTCATTTGCCGGTTTCACTTCCTCTTTGGGTGTTTGGCCCTCCCCTGGAGCACAGCCCAAGTATTGCTTTGTTGCCCAGTATCCTTCCACTGCTCTTGCTTTCAGATCTACTTTTTCCACTAAGTTGCAGCACTCCATAAGAGTGCATATGTTTACAGACTGTCTCCCCAGGAGTGCTATTCTGCAATATTGCTTACCCTCTCCCATCCCATTGCTTGCCCCTCCTGTCCTGTTACCTGCTCTCTCCTGCATTGTTGCTTGCTTGTGCCACCTATCCTCCCTGCATTGTTGCTTGCTTACCCAGTACCTCATCCCTTTCATGCGTTGTTGCTTGAGTGGCCATCTCCTCCCCCGTCTCACAATGTTATTGCTTACCTGATCAAATGTCCTACTAGTGGGTAACCTTTCTGTTTAGTGACAGTGTAGATTCTTCTTGTATCTTTATGTTTATTGACCTGGTTTCAACTTTTTACTTAAATAGTGTATTTCAATGTCACATTATATTACAGCACTGCGACCTGTCTAAGTCATCTCGAATTATAAAAGCACAGCCCTTATCCTCCCAAATTGTTATTGCTTGCTTCTGCCACTCACACCACCTCCATTGTTGTTGTTTCTGCTGTTTTCCCCTGCTCCTCCCACCCCCCTGCTGCTTTGTTGCTGCTTGCCCCGTAAATCTTGCCACCTCCTCTGTTGTTGTTGCATACCTGTCCACCCTGCCCCCTCACTCCCTGTTGCTTGCCCTCATCCATCAATGTGTTGCTCACTTCGTCATTTGCCCGGTCCCTACTGCCCGATCCCACCCTGTTGCTTGTGGTCTCCTACCACATTGCTTGCACCCTCCTTCCCCATGAGCAAAAAAGCAATATGTCCTGGTTGAGTCATAACACTTTTTTTCTAATTTTCAGGCATGCTGCACAGCACCAGCACGGCCTTACAACATGGCTAAAATACATTTTCAAAGCCAATAGCTCTTGAAAAGGTGAGCCATATTGGCTTTGCCAATGCTTGCTCCCTCTCCTTCTTCAAAGGGGTACAAGTCCTAGATAGAAGGGACAATCCTTTGAAGCATCACTGAAGCTGTAGGTTTGTATGGTAATGGATTCTAGCTTTTTCCATTAACCTTTGTTTTTTTAATATGTTTCATAGTTAGTAACACAACAGAAAGACAGCAAAAAGAAAAGAAGAAAAGTACTAGGTTGTTAATAAACAATCATTAAGAATTCATTTGTTTCACATACATCAGAAGGTTGAAACAAAGAAGGCAGAAAGGGACATCAGTGATTAAGAGTATCAGTCGCTGAAACGTTTAGTAGACCATTCCTTTGGGTAGAATCATTTTAATCTGCCAAGCCAGAGCAACTCCTATACCTTTCTCTATAGCTATATATATATATATATATATATATATATATATATATAGCGCAAATCTAGTCAAAAGGCAGCAGAGTGTTCTACATGGTCAAAGGCAAGTATATGAGTGATAGGGTAGGTATGCATTTTAAAGCATGCATATTCAATTCTCTCCTAAATTGATGCAGGTTTGGGGCCCTGGGGCTCCCATTCCGCCAGCCTTTCCCTGGCGGGCTAAAACACCAGGGAAAGGCTGGGGGAAAACAGGTACATTATCCGGTGGCCAGTGCTGCTTGTAGAGCTGCCCTGTCGGATAAGTAACTCTGCTATTGCTAGGCTGCCTGGCAGCAGTAGCCTGGCAGTGGCGGAGTTCGCCTGTGGCGGTCTTGCTATGAACAGTATATTGCGGTCCGGACCGCCATGCCGGCGCCGGCATGGCAGTCCAGACCACCATGTTCTTAATGACCGCCTTTGTCTTTTGTTGCTAATTACTGTGGAGCAAATCAAGGTTGGATTCCTGGTGGAAACCTTGTGAATTACTGATTTCTGATAGTGAATGAGGCATTTCTGTAAAAGACATTGCAGATCAAGTGCAGGATTTGAATTCAGAGCCTTGCTTCACTAAGAATCAATGAGGAGCCTTCAAATTGGGAGTCACATGATCCTACTTCTTGCAGTTGTACCACAGTTTAACCAGATATGATCTGTGTTTGGTTACCACCGCATAAGTTAGTAACCCAGACTGGCTGACCTGGTCGTTCACCTCCACAAGGGTGGCAAACCATAACTTTGACAATAGCAATTCCTGTTAAACTCACACTACATACAGGAGCGATCCTAGTAGCAAATGTGCTGTAGTTCACATTCAAACATATTAATTTTTAATATTCAAATTTGAAACATCCAAATATTGCATCCGCATTAAATTCAGTATCAACATTTGGTAAACTGCTAGTTTTACATTTTAATTTTTAAAATGATTAAAAAAATTAAAATGAGTGTATAAAACTAATCAGCTTCTATCATTTCACTATAATCTCAGAAGGGGTGATTGTTTCTTGATTATATGTAGCACTTTGCATTGCATTTACTTTTTTAGGTGTGCTCCAAGATAAAGATAAGTTCTTATAAACACAATATACCAGTCAGCCTTTCTTTAGTACAAACAACTTATTAAAAACACTTATACATTGACAAGTCAAAATTCCTTTTTGCTAATACCACTAAGCTCTTTCACCATCTTAATAAATATATAATATATATGCAGAAACACAGAGTGCAGCGTGTTATTTATTACCATTGTTGTATGTCTGGAAGGACAATGATTCACAAGAGGCAAACCCTCAACTGTTCCATGATGGCCATCCCCTCCTTCAACAATGGCAAAAAATAAACTGCATATTGCATTCAGTCCTTGTTCGGTTTATGACAAGGCATAGCATATGATCTTATGAAGGGATGTCTCCATGTTTAAAGTAATTATAACATACAATCTGCCAGGCAACAAACAGCGTTCTTCTCTTATCTAGTTCACTTTACTGTGATAATAAACTGAATTTGAATTTTGCAGAGTTGCAATAACTGAGTGAATGTCCATTTGTTAGTACAGTTGCTCCAAATAACGTGTTATCACTATCAAGTCATATTTGTCACTGCCATGACAGCATTAAATATATTGGTTATGTTGCCTCCTTAATCTCATAATGAAGTGTGCATTGCATGAATTTGTCATAATCTGATCTGTGATTCATCTTTCATCTGCCTGTATTTAAGGAAAAATAAAATCATCTTCTCCTTTTTAACTTCATGTTGGATGCACTTAGGCCCATATTTATTCTTTTTTGCTGCAAAACTGCGCTAATGAAGTTTTGCGGCAAAACGTTTAGCTCCAGCCTGCGTTATTTACCAATGCCAACCGGGTGCAATATTTATTGAATGGCACAAGCCGGCACTAAACTTGGGCTAGCATCTCAGAAGACTAGCCGGGTGGAGGTGGCAGTAGGGTAGGAGGGGTTGTGCATCAGAAAATGAAGCAAGTCTGGTTAGAGGCAAAAAATGCCTCTAACCAGACTAGCGCCATTTCCTGGCACACAACCACCAAATACATGACTCCTGTTTTAGGGAACACAGGAGTCATGCCCACCACCCCAGTGGCTAGCACAGAGGACAAGTGTCCCCTGGGCATGGCCTTTGCTCCCTGTGCCATTTACCTGGGATGGGGTCCCCCTTCCTCTGGTATCCCTCTGGTGTGGGTGGGGGTGTTCCTGGGGGCACCTGTGGACCCATTCCATGGTGTTTAACAATGGAGATAGGTCCACAGGTCCCCTAATGCCTGGTCTGACCCAGGTGTTAAATAATGGTGCAAAGCGACCTTTGTTAACCCCTCCTCCCACCCGTTTGTCATTTTAGCACGGGGATAAATATGGGGCTCTTTTTAGATGGGAAGTCCTACCTTGCATCTCATTGATGCAAGGTAGGTGCAAGCATCCAAAAAACTATGCAAACTCCTACATTTTGACGTTAGACGTGTCTAACGTCAAAATATAAATACGGAGTTAGGTTTGCACTGGATTTGTGTAAAAACAAAATTTTGGTGCAAACAGAGTATAAATATGCACCTTAGGCTTGTCATGCTTGGTACTTCTCCCAGCTTCTCCCCTACTCAGATCACCGGCCCGTTCATAACAGTTCACTCAGGTGCTCCTATGGCTATCCCATCCCTGCCGAGAGCCCTACCCTTACCTGATATCTCTGATTCCAGCTCCTGTCCCTGTGTTCCCATCTGGTGCCCCTGCTCCTTGCTCCCAATTTCCCTATCGAGTTTCCTTTGGGTGAATATCTCTGTGTCTAGTACACGGCCCTTGGCTCATTCCATTGCCACACATTCTTCTGGTGCCCTCAGTCCATGACTAGGTCCATACTTAAAGTCTCTCTTTTTAGGGTCGATCCTGTGATAACATGTGCTTATCATTTATTGGATTGCATGGCACCTTTCTACACAGCCTCGTAATTGGTCACGTTCGGCATATCATCATTTCCATTCCTCTCCGTTAAGTAGGGACCAAGCACTGATTGATTCAGCTTAATCAATGCTGTCCACTGCTCCTGACATGATTGAGATACTATTTTGTTCTTTTTAACTTCTAGGACCCTGCAAGCAGCAGGTGCGTGACTGGCAATAACGTGCTCAACAGCCAAAACAGAATTGCAAAGTTGTATTTTCTACAGTTAACTTATTGTTTTACTTTGTCAAACTTTTTTCCGTACTTTGCACTCATGTTTTGTTTTTGTTCATGGGTGCTGTTCTCAAAAGATGACTATTATGTTTTTCTAAATATTGCAAAGCAACATTGTTTCTTTCTTATGTGTAATTTTAGAAATTATGCTTTAACACATAATTGTGCAGTACACCCAATTCACCCCACTCCAATCCAATCCACTCCACTCCAATCCAAAATGCTGACCCCAGTCCACTCTAGTTCACCACACTCCAATCCTCCCAGCCCACCCCACTTCAATCAGCACCACTCCAATCCAAAACATCCAAAAAAGTCTGCCTCACTACAGTACAGCGATTAAAAACATTATGCCCCACTCCAAACCACAACAGCCTGCCCCGCTTTAAACCAAAACAATCTATCCCACTTCAATCCAAAACCATTTGCCCCACTCAAGTCCAAAATTATCTGCCCCACTCCAGTCTACCCCACACTCCAATCCAATCCAATTCACTTCACTTCATCCCAATCCACTACACTCCAATCCTCCCAACTCACCCCACTCTTATCTGCCCCACTTCAATCCAAATCTGCCCCACTCCAGTACAGCAATCCACAACAAGCTGCCCAACTCCAATCTGCAACAATCTGTCCTACCCCGATCCAAAAACATCTGCCCCACTCCAATCCAAAACAAACTGCCCCATTCCAACCTGCCACACTCCAAAACAATTTGCCACTTTCCAGTCCAAAACGATCTGCCCCACTTCAATCCAAAACAATCTGCCCCACTCCATTCCAAAACAATCTTTCTCACTTTCTGCCCCTCTCCAATCCAAAACAGTCTGCACTACCCCAAAACAATCTTCCCCGCTCCAGTCAGCCCCACTTCAGTCCAACCCGCCACACTCCAATCCAATTCACTTCACTTCATCCCAATCCACTACACTCCAGTCCTCCCAATCCACCTCACTCTAATCTGCCTCACTTCGATCCAAATCTGCCCCACTCCAATACAGCAATTCAGAACAATCTGCCCCACTTAAATCTGCAACAAATTGCCCCACCCCAACCGAAAAGAATCTGCCTCACTCCAATCCAAAACAATCCGCCCTACTCTAACCTGCTCCACTCCAAAACAATCTGCCACTCTCAAATCCAAAACAATCTGTCCCACTCCAGTTTGCCCCACTCCAATCTAATCCCTGGTCACCAATCCAATTCACCCCACTCAATCCAGTCCACCTCGCCCCGATCCATCCAACTCCGCCCCAGCCCAATCCACCCCTCTCCAATCTGCCCCACTCACATCTGCTACACTCTGATCTGCCCCTCTCCAAACTGCCCCACTCCAATCTGCCCCACTCCAATCCAAAAACATCTGCTTCACTCCAATCCAGAACAATCTTCCGCACTCCAGTCTGCTCCTCAACAATCCAAAAAATCTGCTGCACTGAAATCCAAAACAGTCAGCCCCACTCCAATCCAAAACAACCTGCTCCACTCCAATTTTCCTAACTCCAATCAAAGAAATCTGCCCCTCTGATCCAAAGCCATCTGCCCCACTCCACTCTGCCCCACTTCAAAGCAAAACCATCTGCACACTCCAATCCAAAACAATCTTCCTCCTCCAATCAAAACAATCTAC
The DNA here is from genome assembly GCF_031143425.1 of Pleurodeles waltl. Lineage (NCBI taxonomy): Eukaryota > Metazoa > Chordata > Amphibia > Caudata > Salamandridae > Pleurodeles > Pleurodeles waltl. Next base: position 606,200,227 of record NC_090449.1, read on the forward strand.
TCCATGCTAATCCAAAACAATATGCCCCAATCCAATCTATAATAATCTACTGCACTCCGGTCTGTCCACTCCAATGCAAAACAATCTTCCTAAAACCAATCTTATCTACTCCAATCAAAAACAATCTAACCCACTCTAATATGCCCCACTACTAACCAAAACAATCATCCCCACTCCAATCCAAAACAATCTGCCCCACTCCAAGAAAAAAAAATCTGCCCCACTCCAATCTAAAACAATCTGCCAAGCTGCAAACCAAAACAATCTGCCCCACTCAAACCTGACCAACTCCAATGAAAACAATCTGCCACACTTCAATTTATCCCATTCCAATCCAAAACAATCTGCCCCACTCCAGTCTAAAAGAAACTGTCCCTCTTCAATCTGCTCCACATCAATCCAAAATAAACTGTCCCACTCTAATGTACCCCACTCCAAACTGCCTCAATCCAAAACAATGTGCCCCACTCCAGTCTGCCCCATTCCAGACTGCCCTGCTCTAATCCGGTCCACCTCACCCCAACCTAATCCACCTCAATTCACCCCACTTCACCTTGCTCTACCTCAATTCATCCCGCCGCAAACCACCACAATCTACCCCACATCTATCCAATCCACCCCAATCCAGACCAATCCAATCCACCCCAATCAAGCCCAATCTAATCTACCCCACTTAAATCCTATCCAATCTACCCCACTCAAATCAACCACAATCCAACTCTCTCCTGTCCATCCCACCCCACTACAGTCCAGCCCTCCTACTCCAGTCTACCACATTCCAAACCAATCCACCCTACTCCAATCCAACCCACCCCGCTCCAATCGACCCACTCCAATCCACTTTAACCCAATCCACCTCACTCCAATCCACCTGCCTCACACCAGTCCATCCTGTTCCAAACCACCCCAGTCCAATCCAGTTCATCTTAATCCACTCCACCTGACTCCTCCACATTCCACACCAATCTAATCCATCATACTCCAATCCAATTCATCTCACTCCAGTTCAATCCACCACACCACACTCCAATCCAAACCACTCACCCTAATCCACCCCACTCAAACCCATTTCACCCCACTCAATACAATGCACCTCACTCCATTCCACCTCCATTCACCCCACTCCAATCCAATTCACCGCACTCATTCCAACTAACCGAACTCTAATCCAATCCACCCCACCTCAAAGCATTCCATCCTGCTCCAGTCCACCCTACAATACTCCAATCCAGTCCAACTGACCCCACCCCAATACAATCCAACCCACTCCAATATAATCCAACCAATCCAGTCCACACCATCTCAATCCACTCCAATACAATCCACCCCATCCACTCCATTACAATCAACCTCACCTCACTCTACTCCAATCTACCCCACTCTACTCCAACCCACCCCTCTAATCCAGTCCTATCCACTCTACTTCAATTCACCCCTCTCTACTTCAATCCACACCTCTCCAATCTACCCCTCTCCACTTTACTCCAATCCAACCCACTCTACCCAAACCCACCCCAATTCAATCCACATCACCCCAGTTCAGTCCACCCCACTCCAATCCACTGTACTCCAGTTCATCCCACTCCAATCCAATTCACCCTAACTCCAGCCCAGTACAGTCCACCTTAATCCACCCCAATCCTGTCCAATCTACCCCACTCCAAACCATCTTAATCCAACCCATCCCGATCTACTCCAATCATATCCACCCCATGCCAATCAAATCCACCCAATTCCAATCCACACCACTCAATCCAATCCACCCCTCTCCATTCCAATCCCTCCCACTGCAATCATCCCCACATCTAATCCAATCCAACCCACTCCAGTCCAGTCCACCCCACCCCACTCCAGTCCACCACAATCCACCCAGCTCAAATCCAGTCCAATCCAATCCAATCCATCCCACTACAAAAGAAAACATTCCACTGCAATACACCCCGCCCCACCCCATCCAATCCACCTCAATCCAATCCAATTTATTCCAATCCACCCCAATCCAATCCACTCCAATCCAGTCCACTCCAGTTCAATCCACCCTTGTCCAGTCCAATTCACCTTTCTCCAGTCCAACTCACCCCACTCCAGTACACCTCAGTGCAATTCACCCTACTCCAATCTACCCCACCTCAGTGCAATTCACCCCACCCCATTCCAACCCACCCCAATCCAATTCACCCCACTCTAGTGCACCCCACCTCAATTCAATCCAGTCACCCCACTTCAATCCACCCCAATCCACTCTATCCCAGTCCAATCCACTCTACCCCAATCCAAAGAACCCCATCCCAGTTCAATGAAACTCACTCCAATTCAACCAGCGTACCCACTCTAATCCACCCCACCTCACTCCAATCCGTGCACTCCACTCAGTCCAATCAACCCACACTCCAGTCCTTCAACTCCACTCTAGTCCAATCCACTCCATTCCAATCTACCCCACTCCAATTCAATCCAACCACTCCAGTCCAATCCAATCCACCGCACTCAAGTCCATTCTAATCTGCCTCACTTCAATTAACCCCACTCAAAACTACCCCAGTTCAATCCAACCCACCCCAATCAAATCCCTCCCACCTGAGTCCTATCACTTCAGTCCAATCCACCCACCCCGATCCAATATAATCAACCCCACCCCATTTTAATCCACCCCATTCCATCAATCCACCCCACTCTACTCCAATCCAATCCACCGCACTCTACTCCAACCCACCCCACTACCTCAATCCACTCCAACCAACTCCACCCTATTCCACACCACAGCACAACACTCTCTGATACTGAACTATTCAACTGTACTCTCCTCCACTCAACTCTACAACACTATACTCCCCCTACTCCACTCTTCAACACTCTACTCCCCACTCCACTCTACGGCACTCCTCTCCACTAAATTTTTGCCATGATGAACAGCTCCCACACTGATGTACAATATGGCAAGAACACATTGCCAAATCCAATAGGTCTTATATGGGTGAGACCTATAGGCTTTGCCAATGCTTGTTGTGTAATCCCAGGTCTCTTGACTCGGTGTTGAACTGGGAACAGGGCCATCTGGTAGTCTGGCACTACTAAATAGCCATCTTGAAAAGACCCATGTTTGGACAATTTTTATTAGTCCCGTCACTGCTGTGATAGGCCACTGAGGTGCCTCTCACCCTGCCTGGGTCCCCTGTTTCTGCCTGCCTGTCGCTACTCTTCTGCCCCTTTTCATTTTTTTGGGTTAGCTATGTAGTACCCCTGGCATTGCCCTTGCAATCCCTGTTTCATCAAGAAGAGAGGGCTCTTCACGTCATGTGTACTTTTTGAAGCGTTCAATCCATGCTCTTCGTTTAGCATCTCAACAGAACAGAAGGGGCTTTTGAGGGGCTAAGGGAGGGAACTCAGGATGTTATCATCAGTGAAATGGTGCATGATGTCCGTTCCCCTATGCCTGGCATTTTAGTGAACTGAAGTCCATGCTGGCAACCCCTGCCTGGTGCTATTCTGGTGCTGTTTCCTCCCTCCCGGCCCCCTTCCTTATCCGTGTGCCTCTTTGAACCTCACCCTTGTCTGGACCCCCCCGTCCGTCCCCACCTCGTGGCTCGGACGTCTCTCGTGCTCCTGCCTCGTCCCTCTGACACTGGCTTTCTACCTGCGCTTCTTTTCCAGACTGTGCAGAGTAGACTCGGGTTGCACAGCTGCCACATTCCCCCCAACCGTTTCCCTAACCGAGGCCTTCTCCAGGCCCATTTATAGCTCTCCGGTGTTGAGTGACAGCCACACGCCGAGAGGTGCTCTCGAGCAATATGACCGAAGCCCCGCAGAAGAGGTGCAATACGAGCTGCCAGCTCCAAACCAATAATTGCATTCCTGCAGTGCCCTGTCTGAAATAATTGCGTCTCTTCCCAGCAGCCAGCTGTACGCGCTCGCTCCAGTAGGGGGCGACGGAGCGACTAAACAGTGAAAGAGATGACTGGAGAAATCCAGCGCCTAATTTGCTAACATAAATAATTAAAATAAATAAGTGCAAAGCCTCAAAGATTTTTTTAGGAGTCTACCCCTGGAGCTGCCAAACGCCGGGATTGCCGAATAGCAAGACTTCCTGGTTTTGAATTCGAATAATCCTCCCTCTTCCACCTCCCTCTATCTCCCTCTTCTATGTTGGTTTCACCTCTGCTTTCACGCTTTGTTTTCTTGTCTTCCTCTTCCTCATTTTTACCAATTTTTCAGCCTTTCTCTCTCTCGTTCTGGGTCAAAGCCAGATGATGGAAAATACATCTGAGTTCGCAAATGTGCTGCTGGTGTCCATCTTGAAACACCTGCACAAATTAAGTACTAGAACAATACCTGGTTTATTGTCACGACTGCGCCCACTTAGACCCCCATTACGATTCTGGTGGAGTGGTACACATGGGGGATACCTCTCCCCTAGACTAAGAGTTTCCTGATGCTCCAGCACCTGGGCCATGGATTACCGGTTGCAGGAACACCGTTCTAGGTTTCACCAGGTACAGATTTGTCCCAGGTAAACTTATTTTGAATGGCGGAAAGGTAAGAAACAGCCCAGCTCCCACCCGACACCTTACAACTTCAAATGTGGATGCATTAAATTCTCCTCTTTTCCCTATTGCACGAGGATTTGCCCTGCTCCCAGATGCCCCCCTGAGCCCCTGGCCACTTCCTCCCAGCCCACGCACACCTCCCTTCGTTCAAATTGATCACCGGCTCAGAGATGGTGGTAATTGTGACCAGATTTGTCTCCAGAATCAGGGGTAACCGTGCAGAAGAGGATCCTGTTTTCATGTGAATGTATCGTTAGCCCCATGCTGGCACACCAACTCGTGATGCCCAGATTTAAGTCTAGTGATACAGGCTGAAATCGTTATTTCTGACACTGGTATCTCCACAGTCTAAATCCAGTCATTTCGTAATAGGGGCCTAACAATACTGTTCATCCCAACCCTAAATATTGTTCTTCCTAGAGTTCTTCCTAGAGTTTTACTGCCCAGCCTTCACAAAATTCAATTGACTTTTCAAATTGTGGTGGTAATGAACATTGTTTAGGCTTAATAATGTCTTCACATAAACCAAGAGGAAAAGATCACATCCGGCACATCTTGGATTAGATAAATGGCCACCAAACGCAATTACGATTTGAGTTGATAAAATAATGAACATAAATATGGAATGATTGTACAATATAGTACTCTGGAATTGACTCTTTTTCAATGACTCTGCTTTGAGGAATAAGTGTTTTTTAAAAACGTTCAACAATATAAATGTGTCTACGTAAAGGAAATAGAAATAGTGAATTGATGAATTGAATTGACACCTGAATCCTGCAGTGTAGAGTGCAATGAAGTGTGCAGTCAGCTGGTCAATTATATAGGGTTCAGAGGGTCAACAACATAGGGGTGCTACTCTCTGCAGACGAGAATTCCCGGGCAAGAGCCCCGAGAACCAGGAACCAGAAGTTAAATTAACTTTTTTTGGCAATCTGTCTGGTCTTGGACGAATTTCTCAAAGCAATAGCTGCTTGGATCATGTGAATCCAACTGCGCATATTTCACTAAGGAATAAGTAAAGATAAGAGAACTGTGCACTTTATAAATATCACTTTTTTATCTGCTTAGTTTATTAAGTTTTAGCTATTTGCGGATATCCTTTTACAGCTAATGCACACTGCACCTATGCTTATGTGTAACATTTAACACACAAAAGTGACTTTCGGTCGTTTTCCTTTGACTATGTTTGCATAATGCAGGCAGTAGGTCTGGGGACACTGAGGAACTTTAAGCTTGTTTTCGCTGTACTCATCGTTGTGTAACATAGATATGTGTACATCCATGGTACATGCATTGTAGCCCATTCTGTGCATATTCTGAAAAACTGCATTCATTGATTTCCTGTTGTCCTTGTCCACAATTTCTGCAGCAGGTCCACTAGATCATATTAAAGAGAGTTGATCACCCGAGTACTCCACCACAAAAGAGTTCCAATCTTTATATGAAAAGCCTTGTATACACATTATTACCAAAACACAAGCATCACGTCCTAGATTCAAATCCTCTTCATAAACTAGCCAACACGTGTTCCGTTAGTGGATAGTTACAGTCCAACGGATTTCCTCAGGGCTGAAGTAATAACAATAACCAATGAGTCCTTGAACACGTCAATATAGCATGCCTGACGCAAACCACTTGTATGTCTGTCAGTGGTACTGTCAGATGCTTATGTTTTCACCCTGGATCACCCGAATCTTGCTCTTATCAAAACTTTCTGATGTGCTTTTTAGTTTATTGGTACTATCAACACTTGTTTGTGTGTGCTACACAGACACCATCTCGTTTTTAATTTTCTTACACTAGGTCACTTTGGATGCTGTGTGCCTGAATGGAATCCCTAGGTGACTTTGAATGCCTCAACAATGTCTAAAAAAAAAACACTTATATTTTAGGGATCTCTAATTAATGCATACATTGAAACTTGGTGAACATTGTGAAAATATCTTCCTTTATTGGTGCATTGGGATCATTTCCACGTATTGTTCTAATGGTATAATGTTGCTATGTATTATTGCATTTGTGCTTTATTTCCTTGCGTTTTTATTTTGTCTGCAGTCTCTATGAACGGAACCCTGTTTTCATGAATTGATACACTTGAGCTGAGCCTGCATGAAACCACAGCAATCTTGATTCCTTGAATATATTAAACTGGGCTAAGTCTCTATGTATACACTGTACCCTTATGTCCATGTACTGATACATGTGGTCCCTGTCTTCTTGCATTAATAGATCAGACATTACTTTTTATACAGCATGTTGGAAATTGGGTCTCTAGGTGGAAGAGGTTTACATTCTGTCCAAGCAGGGACCACAATCCTAGTCAGGGCAAGGAAGATACACACTAAGGGCCAGATGTAGCAAAATTCAGAATTGCGACCTGCAAATTGCGAGTCAGAGCGACTCGCAATTTGCAAGTCACAATTCTGAATGTTGGATGGTGTCCCTGTCACCATCTGCGATTCGCAAGGGGGTCGCAAATGCCCACTTCATGAATAATCATGAGGTGGGTCGCAATTTGCGACCCCCTTGCGAATGGCGGCCCTCACAGGGATGGTGGCCTGTAGCGGACAGCAGACCACCATGTCTGTGACTGCTTTTTAATAAAGCATTTTTTTTTTGTAATGCAGCCTGTTTTCCTTAAAGGAAAATGAGATGCATTACAAAAACGAAAAATGAAACGTTTTCATTTCATTTTTTCAGAGCAGGCAGTGGTCCATGGGAGCACTGCCTGCTCTGAAAAAATGTTTGCAGTGCCATTCACAACAGGGAAGGAGTCCCATGGGGACCACTTCCCTTTTGCGAATGGGTCACCACCCATTTGAAATGGGTGCAAAATGCGATTGGTTTGCGACTGCGTTCGGGGTCACAAACCAATCCTACATTGCACTGCGACTCGCAATTAGGAAGGGAACACCCCTTCCTAATTGCGACTCGTAAACCTGTTTTGCGATTCGGTAACCAGGTTATATGTTTGGAATCTAACCAGATTAAGACAGCCCTTCTTTCAATGGAGAAATTAATCCCTTTTACATTTATTGTGAGTCTGTTAATCAATGCCTTTTCTCTTATAAATAAATTTAACACTGATTATTAAAGCTTGTTCATTGAGTTGGACCTAAGAATAAGGCAGCTACAGTTTGGGATCAGCAACCCAGAATTCTACAGTGCATACAAGTCTCCCTTTTAAGTGCTTTATACTCTAAAAATGGAGAATTGTTACTGGACTTCTCTCTGTACCAAAGGGGAAAAGGACATTCTAAGAGGGCAAAACCCATGTCTCATAAATGCAAAAAATGACAGTAAAGTTTATACAACAAATTACAAAGCAAGAGCAACAGCCAGATTTGTGGTTTGGCTCCAAAAGGCAATGGTGGCATGAATTTCACAAAACAATGTACAAACTGTAGTTTAGGCCAGTGGTTCCCAACCTGTCATCTGGGGACTCCTGGGGGTCATTGAAGCCTCCACACAGGGGTCCACGACAGCTTAGAATATTAAATAATGTAGCAGATTAGGTCCCCAGCTTTCAGTAATGACCCAGCAGGGGCCTCCTAGGATTCCAACAATGATTCAGTTGGGGCCCCTGGGTTCCAGTAATGATAAAGTGGGGGTCCACAGGAGTCAAAAGGGTAGGAACCACTGGTTTAGGCATTTCCAATGCTGTTGGAAGAGCAACATTTTACCAAATCAGCACCTACCAACAGAATCCAAAAGAGAACCCATGAATCGCATCAAGCAGCACCACCTATACATTTGATAGTTAGCATGAGTATGGAAGAAAATATTTTTCTTCCTCATAAAGCCCTTACGGAGCTCTCCATTCTGAAGTCTTCTCAGTCATCAAGCTTCCTTCTCTCTATTGGAGCACTGTAGTTGGCATCTCTCAACACTGAGTTAGAGCTTCTGTGTGTCAGCAGTATCAGAAAGATTCAGAATTGTTGCAGCCTCTTCTCTAATTCTTACAGAATGTTGTTCCCCTTGAATCTGGAATAACAAGGAAAGGAAATCCATCTCAGTGTTGGACTTTCCAACTTATGTTATTGTGTCCCTGAATTCTGTTGGGCTACAAAGCATATATAAAAATAAATTCTTCAAGATTGAAACGGTAATACCTTGAATTGTGTTCAATGTTCGTGAAACAGCTTCGATGTCTTCTTTGATGCGAAATTAATTGCCTTTCATGAGTATCTCAGGAGCCATTTTCTTTTCCTGCAGCTAGATCGAAAGCACTGCACGTGTGATTCAGCACTACCTTAAAGCTATTGAAGATCATAAAATTATATGAATTAGCGCATTGGATTCAAGTGCAGAGTTTGGGACATCAACATTGATTCCTCTGTTATTTGCATTATTGCAGCTGTAACATTTTTCATTACCAGCACCGTTCTCAACATCATTTCACAATGCTGTTCCAAGAAGGGCTACCTTTGCAACTGGCCGTCCTGTTTATGGGCCAGCTCTGCCATTGACACTTGCAAATGATTCATTCTGGTTTCCATCATCTGATGTGAGTGGTCTAGTTCTGGGATAGATGTTTAAAAGTCTTGGAACAGTGCTGAAATGTCCTTCTGGTATTCTTGCATTATGAATAGAAGGTCGACCTTTGTATAGGGAACTTGAATATCTCCTTGGACTATTACCTCTCTAAAGAGGCTTCAGAAGATCCCAATGCAGGCATTGTCACCTTTGTGGCCACCTTCTGATTTTGGAACACTAAATTAACTGAAGGAGTCTTCACCACCTTGTTTCTCATCTAGTCCACAGAGGGGAAAAGGAAAGTTGATTGGTCCATCAGAAACCTCAAAAAAAATGAAATGGGCCCCATGACCAAGAAACACCACAGTCATGTACAACAGGAGCAGCCCACCTATCCTATTTAGATATTCAGGGCACAACGTCTTTTCCTCAAGCAGCCTATTGTAAAGTGTCAGAGATACCATATCAGAAGGCCATTTGGGACACTGTCTTCTCTCAGCAACAGTTCCAATGACTGCATTAGAGCCATGTGAGTTCAAACTTATTGCCACTTGATCTGCTTCCGGAGACACCTTTTCATTCCAAGAATGGCACAAAAAAGCTGACAAATAAAGCAGCAAACAGCTCTGCGACCCTTCCCCTCAACAGTATGAGATGATATTTACATGTGGTGGAAATCTCAGCTATTGAGAATGTGGCAATGTGTATTTGGCTGCGTCCAATCTCCAGGAAGGTAAACAGTCTCCAGGGAGCAACTTCATCAGTGCTCCAGCTTCATTGCAGCTCAGGGGCCATCCACGTCATACATCCTCCCAGGCACTCTTCTATACTTTTGGGAGTGGCCATCTTCAGAGGCAGAGTCAGGTGAGAGGAATCACTGTGAATCTTGGAGCTCCTGTCACGTCCTAAAACGGCCACCAGCTTTGCTCTAGCGATGCTCCTCATTATGGCCACTCTCCCTGCTCACTCGGGCATTTTGGATGGTTTTATAACAAAATGTTTATCTTGTGATGCTTCAGAAGTCCCTAATGCTTATTTTGTGCAGGTGGTAGGCACTGACACTCATTTGTGGGTGCCAGTACTAATTTACTTCATCAAACTTTGACCTACAGCAAGAAAGAAACATAAAAGGATTAAAGCAGAATGAAAAGAAAAATTGTTGTAGTGTGGCAAAGTGAGAAAACGTGGGAGAAAAAATAATGAAATTAAAAAAAAGTGTGGGGTGTTGGAATAAGGGATAATCAGGACTTGGCAGCCTTTGTATTTGGCATCTCTAGCATTTGGCACAGCCAGCCGAGGACTCCTCTTTTGGACCCTATAATTGTTTCCTTACAAATAAAGCAAGTATAGCAATTGCCATGCTTTCATTTCTGAGGTGTATCTGCCGCTCGAAAATAATAATGGTTTATTTATCTTACAAACATATAGGCAAAAGATAAGGTTTAAAAAGCTGTCTGTTAAAATGTCATTTTTATTAAGCAGTGTCATCCTGGGCAAACCCAGGGCCAGATTTCTCAAGGTTTTGCGCCGCCCATGTGCCACACAAAGCGTCGCAAGGGCTACGCAAAACCTAAGTGCGGTTTTCCAAGGCATGCAAGGTCACCTTGCATTCTGCAGCACACCTAGAAAGAGGGAAATGCCTCTGAGTTTGTTTTTGTGCAGGAAGATGTGCCTTCCTGCACAACAGCAATCCTGTCTACAACACAGGCACCCTTGCACCAAGACACACGAGTGCCTGCGTTGGTGCTAGGCAGCCAACAGCACTAAAAGGACAGGAATAAGTGTTCCATAAAATCTGCAGTTACGTTTCCTTGCTCTCAAACAGGATTAGCAATGAACATATTGATGTTACTCTTGTCACGGCCAGTCCAGAAACCATCGGTTACTGCACCGCCGTGATGACACGACAGTCCCCAGAGCAAACTCTCAGGTGGGTGAGCCTTTGAGACGTGCTTGAAGCTTATGTTGTCCTCGGAAGCAGCGGAAGATCATATTCCAACAGTAAGCCCCAGGCTCTAGCTTAGGCTTTCCTCGCATACCAAGAAAATAAAGGTCACGCGCTGTTTCCAAGTAAACCAGAGCCTTGGCAGGAGGCCAGGGCCTGAAAGTTGACAAGCTTCATCTTGTGCTACCCGGCATTCCTCAGCCAGCAACAAACGTGTCCGCTGCAGTACAATAAATAGTGCCTGTCTGTTGTTTCATCCACCGAGCATTCAGGCCAGGGGCATAACATGGCCGCCTCTTTCCCAGATAATCGACTGTGGTGCAAAAAGACCAACCAATTATGAGCCCTCTTCTCTCATTTCCAGGTCTTTGTATATCTGTGCGGTCGTCAATTTAGCTCCCTAATTAGAAGTGGGATGATGAATTCCGATAGGTGTGATAACTTCTGGTAACACACATTGTAATTTCAAATATTGTGGTAATTACCACCAAGTGCATTTTGGCAAGCCAAATTTGCTGGTGGAAAAACGGCCAATAAAAATAATAGCGACAAAATTCAGTGCGTTAATCATTGAATTAAGTATTTAAATGAAAACTCAGAATAGAAGGCATTTACAGCACTCATTAGATATCTCACCTGCAGAGTATCAGATATGGAAAACATCTCACCACCATTCATGGGGTTCATAATCGGAGTCCAAGTGAATTTCGGAGAGGGAGGCATGCAACACATTTCACAAGGTGAGGGAGCACCATTCTGTATTATAATACTGATTCAAAGATACGATATGGTACAGTTGCCAAATTACCAACCTTGGATTCATGACTTGAGTTTTTTATTAGGACAGGACTTATTGATTACCAAATAGAAAACTAGTCTGACATTCAGAATGACCAAATAATATCCAGATAATAACTACTGAAATCCATTTTAAGTCATCTTTAGTAATAAATATTTATAGAGGATATCCTGGAAACCTGAAAGGATTCAGCTATTCTTTGGGTTGACAAACCCAGCCTCGTTTTAATCGTGCCTCCAGCTTCACAATAGTGTGTGAACCATGGGCACATTGCGTGATCGTCTTTTGTCTCAGTTTTACGATATGCAGAATTTTGAGATGCCTTAAAATGAGATACATGCCAATGTGAAGCACAGTATGACCAACTGAGCACTGGATGCATTTCCTGCAGGGTTCGGCGTGGAACCTGCCAGTCACAGGGGTGAATTTGCAAAATCATTATTCCAAGGTTAGCAGAATGAGAGTCCTTGAGTTATGGACAGTCAAATCCCTTATTTCTCACAGTAACTTTGAAGATGAAAGATTTCGAACGTATACATTCTATAAGTACTGTGGCGTTCCTCTCGCTGTTGTGTTCTACATTTGTGGTTATTATAAGAAGGGACTGTAAATGTATGCACCACTGATGGAGGTCTGGAGTTGTGGGTATAATAAAACTAAATGCTTTCACCTGACCTGCTGTTGGGGTGGAGATAAAGTAGAGAAAAGTCTAATGCCTGGTTCTGGCGAGAATGTAACCCTGCCTCATGTGCAGCATAGCAAGCTGTAGATTTTTGACCCTCAAATCATCACACACATCAATCAGGCAAGTGCACTCAGGGCGTTTGAATAACATGGATTGAGACTCACAAGAGAGTTGTATTGCCTGGGGGGGGGGGAGGCACACCGTATCCATCTCCTTTTCCCAAGCATGACTTCAGTCAGCTCACCAGGCTATACAAGACTGACATTAGCGGCAGTGACAAAGATTATAATGGCAAAGTAGGCATTTTTTAGGTCTCGCCGGAGACAGAACAATTGCTGTATCTTGTGAGACATATTATTTTCTAACAGTGGGAATAGAGGCCCCCCATTGCTTACCAATGGCTGGCTTCACTGTCACTCTCATTTGCTTGCTTCTTATTGGTTATCTCCTGTAGGCCTCCTTCCTTTTCATTAAGCCTGGGCGGAACTCACAGAGTTACATAAAAATGCATGGAATTCTGCGAGCGGGCCAAATTCGGGCACGCTGTCCTGTTCGTGTTGATTTTTAGCACTTGGAGCTTCTACCATGTTGTAGATTTTCTACTGGAGTGTCAGCTTTCTCAACGCAAACAGTTACGACCTGCCGCAACCACCCACATTAAGAAATCTCACTGGGAAGCATTCTAGCGAGTGAAAATCTGGGAAGCAAAATCTCGTACGCGCTCACCAACTTGATGTTGGTGAGCTGTGCGTGAGGGAACACTCCGCCATGCAGTGGTTGGTGGAGTTATACTGGAACGCTGCATTCCGTGCAGAACGCAGAGTGGGAAAAACTGCAAACTGCGCCAGCAGAGAGGAATACTTTCCTCACCCCTACTTTTCATGTGTTTGTCCTTCCCCTGGAGCTTGGACACATTACTTGTGTCCTTCCACTGCTCATTTTTTTAAGTGCTACTTTTTTCTTTTTATTTAGGCACTCTACAAGAGTGCATCTTTTTAAGCTGCCTTCATCATGTACTTCTCACCCATCTGTGTTCCTCCCACCCTCCAACCCTCACATGTCTGTCATGCTGCCCCCTCCTGCTGTCTCTCCATTTCTGTTTTGCCTGCTTTCCCTCCGTTATCCATGTTGCATCCCTCCATTTTCCATGTTTCCTTTTTTGCCTGCTTTTCCTATATTGTGGTCTTGTCCTTCTTACCTGCCCTCCCTCTGTTGTCCATGACATCCTCCTTCCATTTTCCATGTTGACCCTCGCACCCACCCTCCTTTATTGTTTGCATTGTCACTTGCGCCTGCTTTGCACCTTCCATGATGCCACTAATGGTCTGTGTTGCACCTGCCACCTGCTCTCCCTCAGTTCTTTTCATTGTCCCTGCCACCTGCCATCCCTTTGTTGTCTGTGTTGAGCCCCACTCACCATTATAAAAAAAGGAATTGTGGTGTGGCCATCGCTAGCCTCATCATAGCACTTTTTTCCCCACATCCTCCATTGTCCGTGTGGTCCCACCACACACACCCTTCCTCACTCCCACTGTGTTGCCTCTCACACCGCCCTCCGTTCCACCAGGAATAAAAAGAAAATATAAGACGTGTCAAATAATGGCTGCTTCATAACACTTTTTCAATACTTTCAACCGAGCTGCTGTACAACATGGCTGAGTACATTGTCAATACCTCATGTAGGCAAGACCTATTGGCTTTGCTAATGTTTGGGTTTACCTTGCCCTACCAGGGAGAGTTGCATGCTAGCCTGCCCCACCTTTTTTTCTTTAACTAGTCTTTCAGTTCCCTACAGAATGCATCTTTCTACCATCCATGTGAAGCATGGATGTCACTTGTGTATACATATCTGTATGAATAGGGTGTGTGTGCAGCTTGTGTGCCATATGGCCATAGGCACACTTTGATTCAGTTTTTAACAGCAACATCTAAGGTGTATCTAAGATGGAGGGTCGGAGAGAACCTAGACATCAGATGCAAATTATAGGCCTCCCAGGACAATCCAGGGATCATCTGTAGTGGAGCAGACTATCAAGTTTGTTTGAAAGCAGATACAGGGCCCTTTTGGACCTTATAGGGTTATGCTCTTCCATTTCTCATTGTTTACTGCAAAATTTCCCCCGCAGGTTAGCAGATAGTCAAGCGAGACAGCCTCTCTCTCGTATATGCCTTTGTTTTTGGTTTCTCGTACTACGAGGCACCCTGATTCGCCCCATCTTCTTTCTTGTTTGTGGGACTAGAAAAAGGGTCGCCAGTAAACAGAATGGTGAAGGAGTGCTATATTAGCTATCTTCCATCTATTTCAATGTGCATTTATAGAAACAAAGGAAGGGCTGCATTGCTGGCTGTCACTGTTCTAGAAATTAAAGCAGATGCCCACCAGAACATGAACAGTGTAGTAGGTGGCAAACAACCCCATTTCCATGAAATAAGTACTGGTGATGCGTGCCTGCAACCACCAGCACAAATTAAGTACTGAAAAAGTCAAATTTTAACCCTGGGATGTGTGACTGGAGACTATAAGCATTTTATTCTACAACATAGTAAGCATATCTAGATGGATCGACTGGTGTATTCTACAATCTTCAGATGGTACTAATCAATTCTTGTAGTGTGGCATGTTTAGACAAAGAGATGAGGTTGAAAACTTTATAATGGCAGATGTCCGCAAAACTTCACAAACGTGTTGTCATGGAGCTGGTGATGTTGCTATGGATAATGCTGAAGCTGGAGATGTCTCGCAAACTTTTCATTCTGACAGCAGTGCATAAAGAGGAGACTTTTGCAAACATCTTAATCAAGAACAAACACACGGACTGAGTGGATCAGATTGTGCAGAGGACCCTCAGAGACGTAAATGAGGAGTAGCAAGAGGTTGTAGTTAGTAGCCCTGGCACGTCTTTTGGTACCCTAGGTACTGCTTCTGTTACCCTGGGTCTCAGTAATCCCAAAGGCAGTGGCAGGAATAGAAAGTAAATAGGGTTCTATGAGACCTGTTTACTTTCTGTAATTTCAAAAACTTGCCCTTCCGTTACAATGAAGTAAACAATGTCTTCCTTGTGATGTCTTAAAGGTGGTCCAAAATATGTGTGCTGTCGCTTTCAACACTTCTGGGCCAAAATTTACTAAGGCTTTGGATTGTCTGAAAGAGGTGCGAAGAGACAGTGCAGAAGGTGATTTGCTCTGTATAAGGTCCCTTTTATCAGTGGAAAATCTGCGTTGCACTTCTTTTAGTTTTTTGAATCAAGGATTTACTAGAGTGCATGCGCTCAAACACCCATAGGTTTTTATGCTAAAACCAATCTGAGATAGTCAGACTCAGCTTTGTATCAATGCTATTTTGAGGCAGGCAGAGACAAGGGTAAATGTGTAATCTTCTTCAAACAAGTGATGAATTGCATCTGTGCTGAAGTGTACAGCATACATTCAATGTGTGGAACTCTTCTGAGATTGGCTAAGCATCTGAATTTGTACTGGAAGAGCATGCTTTCTGGTCAAATCTTATGCTAGACAGAGCACGCTACATCTGCCAGCATGGTGCACAGCTGTGTATCACACAAGCACAGGGGATGACAGCAGCAGCAGGCTAATCTTAATAGATATGACTCTGCGCCTTGCTTTCCCCATTGCGCAACACAGCAAATTTGTGTGCTGAACTGCATTGCCTGAAAAAATAGTAAATCTGGGCCCTGGTTTTTGTACATTCAACTTTCATGGACACTTAATACCAGAAAAAAGTTATTCAACCAGCCAAAAGGGAGACCCTGCCTTCAGATATTCTAAAAGTGCTCAGCCATTTGACGAACTGTGCTCTACTAAATGGCAAATTGTGTTAAGTGTTTGGTCTGAAGGAAGCTCAAACATTATGCCAAGAGTTCCCAGAGATATTAAAGGACATTATGCACCTTCCACTAGAAAGAGGCGTATGCTGAATCCTGTGCAATAGTATACTAAGAAGAAGAGACGGTTCAATGCTCTTTCCACTAGAATCATAGTGAGACTGGAATGAAAGCAAATATATTCATGAACCAGACAGGAACAAATTCATTCATTTAGCATTTAGTGTCTGTGTGTGCAGTGTGACTGGCATTACAATGGAAATACAGCATGCATTCATTGGTACAGGGTTCAAGTGTCTGTGCTTGCACATTGACAAGTCAAAATAACCAATGGTATTACAGCAGAGGTCCATCTCCTTCATGAAAAAATCCCAGTCAACTGTAGAGGGCTGATGTTTGAGAAAGTTAAAGGCATGATATGGCGAGTCTCTCCCATTATCATCACAAAAGATTAAACAAATCCAGTGAGATAAGTGTCTGAATGGGCATGAGACCACAGCAAGGACTTAAAAAGTGAATACTAAATTCTGGTGCAAGGAGTTTTGCAGTGCCAAGGAAAATTATATTTTATTGTTTGGAAGCTTCCTTTTCCCTAACAATAAGAGCATGTTTAAGCCATTTGCTTGGAATGTGTTGCCCTTGATGATCAGTTGTGATGGTGATATAAGGTTGATGCCTAAAATGGTCCATATGTATCACCGGCTCTGAAATGACACATCTCCTCCATAATGTATGATATCACAACAGATCTCAATGGGGCTGTTTTCCAAATTGTACCTAAATGCAGGTGTAGAGCCAGAGGGCTTTATTTGGAGTTTGGGGAATGGGATACTCCATTACAAGTGTGGTGGCTAACCCATCCACCACTGCATTTTAGCCAATGGAACTTGAAGTACTGTGGACAGGATATCTCTCACGTTGTATTGGAGTGTCCCATCTACCAAACTCTAAATAAGACCCTGAATACCAGAAAGGTTTTACTTTCAGGTGAGCATTCTATACATACCATTTGTTACCCTGCTTCTTGTCTCATGTGGTGCAGATTTACTAGCCTCAGCAACTAGGCCTTATGCATTGTTACAGACTGTTAAGTGTATGTTGGAATGTTATGTCATTGAGGGAATGTTAGGTGGCAGGCATTCTGGAACCCTTCGACATGAAAGATTCCATGCAATGGTTCTCAGTGACAGTTGCTGCAGTACTTTCATGTGGATGGCCGCATTCCAGTGGGCTCCACTATTTATACTGAATAAACTTCAGTAAACTGGCCTTCTGGTTCCTGGTCATCATTCTTAACATATTGGAGACGACGATGGGATAAATCAGGGGAAATTCGCTTGTGTGTTGATTTGCGCACATTAAATAAAAATATTAAGATTGACTGTCACCACCCCCATAAATAATTCACAAATTGTTAGCTAATTTGGGACAAGCACGATATTTCAGTATCCTTGAATTAAGATCTGCGTATCATCAAATATCCCTAGATACTGCTTCACAGGATTTAACCACTTTTATTACACTATTTGGTGCTTTTAAGTTTCTTAGTATGCCGTTTGACTTGACTTCGGCTGCTAGTGTTTTTCAGAAAATTATGGACACAATTATGAGGGATTTAAAGAAGAATTCCAAGATGATGTTTTGATTTTTAAAGACAACATGCATGAACATAATTGTATTTTAAGGAATGTTTTGACTGTCTTTAAGGAAAATGGTATTACTCTAAGGTCAGATAAGTGCAAACTTGTGGTTAAGGAAGTGGATTATCTAGGTCATAGAATAACATTTGAGGGTATCAGGCCTAAATATTGTCTTTTTAAGGCCATCAAAGAGGCACCTTCCCCAAAGGATAAGGATTCTCTTAGGTCTTTTTTGAGACTCAGTGAGTATTACTCAAGATTTGTCAAGGGATATGCCTTTGCAGTACAACCACTTAGGTCCTTACTCAGGTTCTCAGTGACAGTTGCTGCAGGACTTTCATGTGGAGGGTTGCATTCCAGCAGCTCCTCTATATATACTGAATAAACTTCAGTAAATGTACCTTCTGGTTCTTGGTCACCTTTCTTAACATGCATAGATGGAGCATTGGCCTAAACTTAAAAATGGTTAGTTTTCAATTTGTCAACCAGTTTGTCAGGTAGAAATATTTGAGAACTAGGCCTGGAGGGAACTTGAATTATGTTGGTGTAATCCGTGTAATTTCAGGAATTATGTGTTACACTCAGGGGTGGCTAGTCACCTTAAAAAGTGGTGGGGCAAGCTAAGTGCCCCACTGCTTCCCAAAAAGAAAAGAAAACAGCCCTCCCTTCAAAAGCCCTTAATAAAACAACCCCTCCCTCAAAAGCCCAAGATAAAATACCCCCTCCCTCCAAAAACCCACAATAAAACAAATGCTCCCTCCAAAACCCAATGATAAATTAAAATAAAAGGTACTTACTGACTGCAGCACGTCCTCCTCTGTGTTCTGCAAGCTGCAGTCTTCTGTGGAGCTCCCATGACCAATCCAGACACTGCTCTCATGCTGTTAACAAGCATGATAGAAGTGCCTGGATTGGATGTAGCGGGCTGGCTGGACGCTCCTTCAGGCCCTGGAGGCCTGTGCTTGGTCTCCACCCAGCTGTCTTAAGATGAAAAACAGCCGGCCAAAGTGACATGCACTCTTTGGAGCATATAGCAAGCCACTGTTCCATGCCCCCATGTCTTCTGCCTCAGGCCGGGGGCACTGCAACATGCACATGGAGGGGGGGGGGGGCATATATAATGGCAATGAAATAATATAATTGCCATTTTATGTATGTCACTCGTGGTGCGTAGTGGGGTGACGCTCCCCAGCCCTCACAAAGAAACCGCCGCTGGTTACACTTGTGAAGTAAAATTCCTGAAATTACACTGCTGTGCCATTTCACTTACCTTTGCACCATTCGGACTACAAAATTAAAAAAATTACTGTAAATGGCAGAGTTCTCAATAATTTGCTGTGAAATTTACAACAAACACACAGAAACAACAAGTGTTGTTCGTGGTGCTCTTGCTTACATGCACATACACCAAAAATTGACGCAATGATGCTTTTTTATCATACTTTCACGAAATTAAACAAAGGCAAATTACGCAAAATTCGCACTCCCTTATTGAGAACGGATTAGAATTAAATCCACACATCGAACAGTGGTATTCTGAATGAGCATCGTATGGAAACTGTCTCACTTTAGCAATAAGCATGCTTTTTGGTCCCTGACGACGTACGCAATAAAGGGCCAGTCTGGGAGACTCTCTTTAACGCGGTATATTGAAGAGTTTCAGACAGCAAAAGGAGTAGCACGTTTCAATCTCCAGGAAGTCACGTATGTTTGCACCTGTAGCATTGAAACTGAAGTGATTGCCTTCCCAGCAACGTGTTCACGTCTCCGCCAGGCCGCCGTGCAGCTGGAGGCTGTGTCTGCGAAAGCTCAAGCTGTCTCCCCAGCAACAGAGCAGAAAAAACGCTTTCACTTCTGAACCCTGCCAAAAGGGACGTCTGCTCCCGTGTTGGTGCTGGGAAGAATCATATTTGTGTTTGGTAATGCCGACTGCATCTAGAATAAAATAGCAAAAATATGTTACCGCAGACAGGCAGCGCAAAATGCAAGGCATATTTTTTGGGTAAACGGATTATGTGAACGTTTCCCTCATATTAAAGGAATGACCAACGTTGTCATTCACCTCAACGAGGTGGCTGGGCAGAATGCATGCATATATGTATAGAATGTATGCAGGTGGATAAATATGCCAATTTTTACTATTGTTAAGTGTATGGTGTGCCAATGATTCTAAAACGCGAAGCTCCTTGATGCCCCTTCTTTTCGTCAAAAATGATTTTCAGGGGCGGCTCCTCTGTTAGGGCGGAGGAGTGCCAACCACCCCTACCCCCGCTCGCGAGCTCCAAAACCTTTGAAAATAAAACGATAATAAAGCAGGTTTATTATCGTTTTATTTTTAAAGGAGGCGGGGCCATTCGGGTGACGAGCGTGAGGGGATTGCACAGAGCACATTTCTCAGTACGCAGGTATGTTTGGCCGGCCGTCTTGGGCCGGCCAAACACACATGCGCCCAAAGGCTCTCTCCAACTCTGCACTGGGTTGCAGAGTTGGAAAGAGCCAGCTCAGGCTCCCAGCCTGCATTGGAGCACCCAGCCAGGACGCTCCAGCCAATCATAACGCTGCTTTGAGCAGCGTCATGATTGGCCGCAGAGCAGGCTGGGAGCCTGCAGTATAGCGGAGAGCGGCGGAGAACGGCGGCGACATCCAGATACATTTTTTTTTTAAAAACCCCCCCTCCCCGCCACTTTTCGAGGTGTCCACCCACGACTGGTATATATATACATTTATTATCATCAGTCTGACCAAGAGCGAGAGCAGGAAGCAGAAAACCGGAATAAAGAGACAAAGGAATGAAAAGAACTTGCAACTGTGAGATAAAGAGCAGGAAGTCAAAGGTGGTGAAGAAAAAGAAGAATGAAATGCAGCAAGACAAGGCAGCCTTGTTATTCTGCAAGGCAACACCAGCATTTGGTTGCAACAGTGCCAGGCTACTAAGGAAAACTTTTGTCCTCTGTACTTATTTATTTATCAAATTAAGCTATGGTGCCAGCAAACATACCCCAGTGGGTGCCCAGTCACCCACTACACCCACAGTGCATCAAACGCCTGCTCTCTGAGTCATCTTGATGCTTTCTCCACTAAGAATGCGGGCTGCCTGCACCTACCTGGCTGACAGTTACAGCTTTGCAGCAACTTGACGTTATGTCAGCACTTCATCATGACAAATGTTTTTGAAGAAGTCAGTAGTGTTAAGCTGGTTTCTCATCTCATGCCACAATTTGCTGTCCCTTAATTTACTTCACCAATAAGATTTTTGATAGTAAATGTTCATTAGGTGGTTATAGTACAATCCTGAACATGCCCTATGTACACACTCAACAACTTCATCTGGACGGATGCTTTGGAAGCAATAATAAAGCCCAATTGAAGACGTAATGAAAGCACTGCTTCTGTCTGATCACCATCCTACCTTAGTGCAAACAAGGTGGAAGCAATTACACTCACTTTATTCTGAGGGTGCCACACTTTAGACAGGACAAAAAAATTGTGTTATCAGACCTCATGAGACTGGTTAGTGTTAGAAATTGGGTGAGAAGTTGGCAGAAGTATGCACCCTGTGCAAGTAGAGACCACAATATAGTCAGGGTAAGTCATACTCACCCTAAATTAACCTATGCTCACCCTATGGTAGCTTGGCACACAGCAGGCAGACTTAACTCAGGAGGCAATGAGTAAAGTATTTGTGCAACACTTAAAACAGTGAAAACACCACATAAACGTAATTCACACCAAGTTAGAAAAATAATCCTCATTTAATGAACAAAACAAGACCAAAATGACAAAAATCCAATAAGTAGAAATCAAGATATGGATTTTTATAGAATATCTGCAAATTGTAGTGCTTAAAAGCTTAAAGCGCCAACCGGGGCTATCTGGTTGTGCTAGACTGGGGTAAATTCAAAGTTCAAGCCAACCGCGATGGTGCGTGGGCCGGTTACAGGGACCAAACTTGTCACACTGAAATAGTACCTTGTATGAGAGGTGTAGGGGGGGCGATGTGGAGGGAATGCATTGGTTACAATACGTGCAGTCAGGGTGCGTCCTTGTTGAGCCGCGCAGTTGTTGATGCAGTGTCCTTAAGGTGCGGCATCATAACCTTTGCAATGAAGGCGATGCGCTGGTGATGCGCTGGCTTTGCAGCTGGCGATGCGAAGGTGATGCGCTAGGGTGGATGCTGAACTGTGCAATCGGTAATGCAAAGTCCTCGCCCTCAGCGACGTCGCCGATGCGTCAGTGTTGAGGAGAGATGCAGTGCTTCCGATCAGTGGGCTGATGGCGATTTTCTCAGAACACAGCTGCAGACCCACTTCCAATGGCCTATGACTGGATTGGCACCACTTGATAGGCAAGCCCTTGGAGTCACTTAGGTCCTGGTAATGTAGAGACGCAGGTCCAGTCCTTCTCACTCCCAAGCAAGGAGGGCAGCAGGGCAGGCAAACCAATACAGGAGTCTAACAACACCAGCAGAGTTCTGGCAGAGTGACAGTCCCTTTAGCAGCACACCAGTCCTTCTTCCTGGCAGAATATCCTCAGGTCCAAAAGTGTTCTGATTTAGGGGGGTTTGGGGTCCAGTACTTATACCCAGATGTGCCTTTGAAGTGGGGGAGGCTTCAAAGAGAGGCCTTTGAAGTGCACAACTCCCTGCCCTTCCTTCTCTGGCTCCAGACAGACTACCGGGGGTCATGCGGCCCTTTGTGAGGGCTCAGGACCCAGCCTATTCAGGTGTGTCAGCTCCTCCCTCCCATCTTGCATAGGATGGCCTATCAAGATGTTAATGGTCCATCAGGATGTGGATAGCCCATCAGGCACACCTATGCTCCTTTTCTATGTGGCTGTCCAGAGGGAAGGTACAAAAGTCCAGCTGTCACCCAACCAGACGTGTATTCTGAAAAAGGTAGAGGCACAGAATGGTTAAAGTAAGAAAATGCCAACTTTCTAAAAGTGGCATTTTCAGACTTGAAATTTAAAATATGACTTTACCATAAGTTGTGATTTTAAATTGTGAGTCTAGAATCACCAAACTCAAAATAGCTATCTGGTTCTATTTGGAAATTAGACTTTTAAAATGTAATAAGGCAAGCCCAGTGTTAACTTATGGGTGAGATAGGCCTTGCACTGGTGAAAAACGAATGTAGTTTTTTTTTTACCACCTGGACATATAAAGCTTAAAAGTACATGCTCAACTTTTCAAATACACAGCAACCTGCCCATGGGGCTGGGCAGGGCCTACTTTGGGTGACTTGTATGCATTAAAAAAGAAGGCTTGGGCCTGGCAAGAGGGTTAACTGGCTAGGTCGGCATTAGCTGTTTAAAACTGCAGACACAGGCTCTGCAGGGCAGGCCTGTCATGTTCAATGGGCTTCTAAAGTGGGTGGCACATTCTGTGCTGTATGCCCACTAGTAGCATTTAGTTTACAGGCCCTGGGCACAGGTAGTGCACTTTACTAGGGACTAAGTAAATAAAATATGCCAATTGTTGATAAGCCAATGGTAACATGTTTTAGGAAAAGAGCACCTGCACTTTAGCACTGGTCAGCAGTAGTAAAGTATCTAGAATCCTAATACCAGCAAAAATGAAGTCAGCAAAACAGGAGGGCAGAAGGCAGAAAGTCAGTGCAAACCACGCCAAGGATGCCAGGTCAAACAGTTACACTGGCCCTTTTTTTGAGACAAGACTCAGTACTTCCCTTTCTGATTTTTCCCCGATTCCTGTGAACATGGACCTCAACAACATGTAATTATATATACAGAAAGTTTATTTTTGCCTCATAAAATCTACTCAAACATTCCTTCACAACTACGATTTTATTCAGGGTTGCAGTGATTATTATGGATAAATAAATTAACCCATTGACTGTGGAAAGCCTTGAAAAAGCCCTAGTCCTGCGCGCCGTTACAGGACACGTATTGGCTGAACAATTAAAATTTGGTAACACAAGACAAATGTTCATCACTATTATATTTTCTAGGTAAATTTGAAATGAAGTAAGCATTCTCCTTTGTATTGTCATTTCAATGTGCATCAAAATGTGGTTGTATGTGACCTATGACAATTGCAGTCTTTTAATGTCTGTGAAATGTGCATCGGTTCATCATGGACAAAGAGAGAGGCCTGCCAGTAGTAATGCTTCTTTTGGACAGATCAGTTGTACTGTTTAGTTGACCAAAAGCCATTGCTAGCAGCACAGGGACAGACAGACTGCTACCTTTATGCTTCTGACACTAAACCTGGGTCTATTTCTGCCCACTGGCTAGGATCCCCTCAAGACTGGGTATGTCAGAAAAAGATAAAGCATTCATATGGAATACTTACAAAAACTGTAGCTGTTCAGGCGACTCTACATAGGAGTTACTTCAATGCTATTTGAACAAGCAACTATGTACAGTCAAAAGTCCCTGTTTGCTTCTCTTAGTCAAGTCTTCATCCTCTTCTCTCTGCTCCTCTTTCCTGTCTCATCATTTTAGTTCCTTTTTCTCCAGGCTCACTTCTTTGCATAAGTGTGGTGGGCAGTGTTACGCTAGTTCTTCCTCTCAGCTCGGCAATCTGAACCAAAGACCAGGGGTGTATTGCAAGCCCCAGTGGCACAGAAGGGCTCCCACCCTTCAGGGACCTTCTTTCATCCCAAGGACTGTAAATATCTGTGAGTGACAGAAGTGGTGGGGGCCCCTCACCACATTTGCAGGGAGGACCCATCTTTTTGCATTACACCACTGTATTGAGTCTGGCCACTTAGTCGTCGTCGAAGGAGAAGTAATTAACACCCCAATAATAAGGTTTCAACATCATTACACATGAAGGTTGTTGTAAATATCATTGTCATGAATGCTCTGCATGGAACACATACAACCTTCTCCTTCTTACCAATGTCACATATGTTCCCTCTTTGTTCTTCTTATCTGACTTGGTGCCATTGTGGAATTTAGCATTTTACTAAAATCTATCTATGCATTCTTTAAATTATGGTTGCAGTACCTTGGGCAGGGTAGAACTATATAAAATTAACAATTGAAATTACTGAAATAGAATTGAACTTGGTCGGAAGTCTGCTCATCACCACCAAACTTGCCCCCACTTGTAATTCAACTTCTGCTTTATTTCCAACAAGACTAAGTAGAAGAAGGCTATACTGAAGAGCAGCTGGGTTACAAGCAGATCCCTGTGGCATCAGCTACATCACTTGACCTTTGACCACAATGGCATCACAGACCGTGATTTCAGTGACTTCACAGAAAGTGACATCAAATGGGCATTGATGAAATGGAATCACAAGAAGCACATCATATTGCCTTCGACCCAGTGGTATTACAGGAAGAGTTGTGAGCAAGTTCTCACGTCTATCTGACATAAATTATGATATTTGAGTATACATTCTACAAAAAGTCTGAAAATAA
The DNA here is from genome assembly GCF_031143425.1 of Pleurodeles waltl. NCBI lineage: Eukaryota > Metazoa > Chordata > Amphibia > Caudata > Salamandridae > Pleurodeles > Pleurodeles waltl. Next base: position 606,225,550 of record NC_090449.1, read on the forward strand.
TTGTAGACTCTCATGTATGCCATCAGGATATGCACAGTTTCAGCCTTGGTATTGCTTAATTAACGTGAAACATGCCGTCCATCAGAGAAATCCTTGATTAAAAACAAAAAGTGTCAGAAATGGCACTTTTTGTGCAGAGGAGTTTATGTTTATGTTTTTCACCATATTTGCATCATAATCTGAATGAATTTCTTGTAGGTGGCACATTTAATACTTTTAGGGGGAGGGAGGTCAGAGTGAAAGTACTGCATTAAGGAGTAGCTACCAAGGTGTGAAGGTCCTTGGTATCCTCACCTGGCTGCAGCTCCTCCAATCGGGATATTTTTAGAAGCCCTGGATAACTGGTTTAGTTCCCATGCTAGTGTTGCTGAGATGGTCAGCACATGCACACTGTGGACGCATTGTGACGAAGTCTCACTGCCAGCATTCTATGATCAGCAAGAAGAGCTCTGCGAAAGAGGCCGCACTTTAGGCGCTTAGTACATGTTTGACCTTTTTTCTAGCAGACAACACAATTGTAGGGGACAACCAATGGTACTTGTGCCACTCACTTATGGGCGGTGTCATTTATTTTCCTGGATGAGGCGCCTCATTAGCTGCACAGACTATGAAGTGCCCAGTGTGGCATTGATGTAAAATTCATTGTAAAACCTTGACAGACCTCCATATACACAATGTTTCCTAGGTTTGAGCCACATACAAAAACAACATAAAACCACCAGCTGCGTAGAGGTGACGAATTGTAAAATAGTTTGCTTGGTGCACAATAAACATCCTTTACAAATGGGGAATTGTTGACTGTATTTTCATTATTATAAAAGTTATCAACGTATAATACACTGGTCACGTTTGCTTGGATAATAGCAAAGAGAAGACAATGATTGACAGCGAGGGAAGTGGGACTAGGATTTGTGTCTCCAAGGGTGGGCAGAACTCACCGGAATCTCGCAGAGTTTTTATGTAACTCTGCACAATTCCACAGAGTAAAACTCTGCAAATTCCACCCATCCCTACTCTTAACTGAGGGTGAAACACCTGGTGAAGAAAGTTTCTCAAGAAATCTGTTTAAAGGATTCAGAAATGTAAAAACACCCTTAGATTTTCAAACAATTACACAATCCTGATCTGTTTTGTAACAATCGCTCAATCTTAATACTTAATACTTAAAATTCATACAACAATTCTGGTAACCAGATTGGAACAGGTCCTTAAGACGTTGGTAAAAACAGTGCACCTGTGATAATTAAGAATAGCTAGAGGCATGATAGTTTTACTTGAGTATGTTTTGTATATGCTACAGCTGATCTGGGTCCTATCAGGTATTTTACTCTTTGTATGTAAGGGGATCTGTGTGTGTGTGTGTGTGTGAGAGAGAGAGAGAGAGAGAGAGAGAGAGAGAGAGAGAGAGAGAGAGAGAGAGGAAATCAAATCTACAGTAACTAAAAGAGTAGATCATCCTGTCTTGGTGCTCTGTGCAGCTTAGTGCTTTACCTGTGAACACACTATTTTGTGTCATCCATTTCCTCTTGATTTAATTGTAGATCATCCGATCATTTGTCATGTCATTGTAAGCAAACAATGAAATATATATGAATAGTAGTATATGGATAATATTTTTTATGTTAGAATGGAGGATTTTGGTGTGATCAGTGAAGGTTTAAGGGTGACGAATTTAGAGACAAGAGTGAAGTGTTTAGGGATGAAAAGTTTAAGGGCCAAAGGTTTAGGGTGAGGGGTACTGGTAAGGGGGTTAGTAGTGTAGGCTGATAGGATTAAGAATGATGAGTTTAGAATTGAAAGTTTTAATGGCGAAGCATTTAAAGGTAAATAGTTTAGTGATTGAGCTTGTATGGGTGGAGAATTTAAGGGTGAAGGGATTAAGGGTTAAACGGTTTAAGGGTGAAATATTTCATTGGAAGGGTATGGAGTGAAGGGGAAGTAAGAAAGGGTGAAGCATTTGTGGTGAAGGGTGGAAGGTTTAGGGATGAAGGATTCAAGGGAGAATGATTTAAAGATTAAAGGTTTATAATTGAAGTGATGCGCTGAAGGGTAAATGATGACTGGAAATTGGGGGATTGCTTAGTGTCACATTAAAATATGAAAGAAGGGAATTTAAAATAACTTGTAAAAACGTAAGCAAAATTCACAATGTGCAAATGATGATGTATTGATGAAAAAATAGAAAAGAAGGGTTTGCCTAGTGAACAACAAAGAAACATTAAACGAGAAAAAAGCTGAGAGGAGATGGGTGATTTACAAATATAAGATGAGGTAATGAACCAGAGTCGTCAGTGGTTGCATACATAATTGTAGGCATGCAAATACTGTGTTTAGGAATATAGATATGTGGGTGCCATGCTAAAACAGTACTTAGAGTGCTCCCCAAAGAGGTCTAGCTTTCCCTCCCCTCTTAATGGGGTGTTGTACCATAAAATTCCATTTTTAATACTGTCATCTAAATATGAATCCAGAATATCAGCTACCAATACATCATCAAGGTATGCTATGGTATTGTAGTGTTATTTCTATAGGTCTGAATTAGGTATACATAGGTTAGTATAGATTTACAGTAAATCAGTACTTATCTATGTACACTTATCATGCAGATATATTGGTTGATGATATGTACCTCAATATTGTTATATACAACCATCAAAAGCCCTGATTCACAAAACGTAATTGTGCACCTAAATTTCATTTAGATAAAAAATACTTTTTTTTTTTTTTTTTTTTTCTGCCCTCATACACCTTTGGCTCCTGTTCAACTCCATGATTCCTCATACTCGGAGATGATCAATGCCAGGGAGCTCAGGCCTCTCTCAATTGCCCTTCGGCACACTAGGTCAACATCCAAGGCAAAAGAGTAAACAAGCTCGTAATCATAGGAAATAAATGCCCATCCTAAATTACTCTCCCACAAATTTTCCTTCTAACAACCGTGACCATACTTTTACTTTCTTCTCCTTATGGAATCTATCCACCACGATATCCAATTTTGAAATAACAGTCAAAGTATCCAACCAATCTGCATATGAAGGAGGGAGCACTGATACCCGTTTCCGACAAATTTCCCTCCTAGCCAAAAGTATTGCATATAGCAACACTGTCATCACAACTCTAGAACCTACTTCTCCTTGCTCCACCGTACCGAAAATAACTAAAGGAAGAGACGGTGTACGATGTTGTAATAAAAGACTCGAAATCCTTTCGAATACTTTCCCCCAGAAACAATAGACTACTGGACATTCTAAAAACATATGAATATCAGATGCCTTCGGTAAGCCACATTTAGCACAACTAACTTCCTCTCACCCTCTTATCTTAGTTAATTTCTCTGGGGAAAAAAAGGCCCTATGCAGCATAAAAAGATGATTTTGCCTTAATGGTGCTGATTTAATAGTCCTAAATATTATTCGCATGGATGGCCCCCATCATTTATCCACAGATCCACAGACATCTCTCCCCCCCAAAGGGAGACAGGCAGTTTAAAGTCCCCATCTACCATATCTAACATACTCCAATATTAACTCGAGACCATCTTTAATCCCCAATGCTTCTTAATTAAGTCACTTTCTAACTGATTAGCGGACCCCAACCTGCCTGCGACCCCTTGTATCCATTCCCTTAATTGAATATACTTTAATCTTGAGAGATTCCCTCCTGTCCACTCCGTAAGTTCCTCCCAGGACAATAAACTACCATCTCTAACTAAATCCCCCCAAAATTCAATCCTGGCCTTTTTAAGGGGTAAGGCCAACACATCTGTCAAGCACTCGCGGGTTCCCGGAGATTCCCAAACCGGAGCCCATTGAGTATAATAGTCTATTTTTGCAGCTTGCCGCAACTGAAACCAAGCCCTAGCTGCATCTTGTAGTATTTTCAATCTTACTTTCTTAAAGAATTTCGGATCGCCAAACTTATATAGAAAATATTTTGCTGCGCCTTTCTCTGTGGCAACCATTAAACTAAACATCTCTCCAATTCCTGAACGATCCGGGGAAGAAAATAACATTCTAACGTTCTTAAGGTGGAATGCCCATGCATAATAATGGATGTCAGGAAGAGTAAGGCCCCCCTTCTCCTTTCTCCTGCGCAGTTTCTTCCATGCAATTCTAGGTCCCTTTTGTGCCAAATAAAAGAATTAATTTTCTGTTGAAGAATGGCCAAATGTTTCTTATCCATTTGTAAAGGAATAGAATCATAAAGGAAGTTAAACTTAGGCAAGATTATCATCTTAACCAAGTTGACCCTCCCTATTATTGTGAGGGGAAGATGTTGTCAACCTAACAATAACTTAACACAAGCCGTTACCACACTCCTCATATTAACCACCGGTATTCGTTCCAAATCCTGCACAATTTCTACCCCCTAAATACCTCATTGAATTAGTGGTACGCCAATGGTCGGGATTCAGATCCCATACCATTGTCTCAGTTTTTTCAGGATTAATGTGATAACCAGAAATCTTCCCAAATTGTTCCATAATATCTAGTAAAGCAGGTAAGGTAGTAGATAAATTCGAAGTATACACTAAAAGATCATTGGCAAACAAAGCAACTTTATTCTCCCACCCCTTACTACTAAAGGGAGAAATTCTAGAGTCTTGCCTGATCCTCCTAGCTAAGGGCTCCATATACAAGTCAAACAGCAAAGGTGAAAGAGGGCACCCCTGTCTGGTACCCCTAGTAAACCTAAAGGTATTTGTTAACTTCCCATTTACCAGGACCCGTGCCAATGGGGCCTGATAAATTCATTGAGTTGCTTTACAAAATTTGGTGCCCAAATTATTACGTTCAAGAACCTTATTCAAATAAATCCAATTGACTCTATCAAAAGCTTTCATTGCATCGATCACAATAACTGCCAAAGGTTATCGATATGCAGTGGCTAAATCAATTGCCCTTATTAAATTATATATTTGTTCATGCAAGAACCTATTCCGAATAAAACCTTTCTCATCAGGGTGGATCAAATCCCTCATCACTCCACTTAACCTATTTGCCAATACTTTAGCATACAACTTATAGTCACAGTTTAATAATGATATTGGGCGATATGACTCACATTTCAATGGAGATTTTCCAGGTTTTAAAAACAGGGAAAAATTGCCTCATACCAAGAGGCAGGCAAAGGAGCTCCTTCCTCAAAAATCTCTGTAAATAGTTGACAAATTGACGGAACTATATAATCACCCAATACCTTATAGAACTCTACAGGAATACCATCCGGTCCTGGCGCTTTCCCCCTCGTACACTCTTTTAAAACAGATCTTATTTCTCCCTCAGTAATTGGCCTAGTCAGGTAAGTTTGTTTACTCTCAATAAGACGCGGGAGCGTATCCATATCAAACCATTCACCAACTTCCTCATCCCTCACCTTCTTTTCCTCAGTGTAAAGCACAGAAAATAACTTATAAAAAGCCTTTTCTATAGTCTCCGAATCAATAAGACTAACCCCCGACTGGCTATCCACCAACTCCTTAATACAATTTCTTGCCTGATCTTTCTTAGCCTTCCAGGCTAGTAATTTTCCCATATTTTCTCCATATTCAAAATGAGCTAGTTTACTTGCCTCCTAACGCTTTGCGATCCTTGCTTGCAATAGGGATTCCATCTGCAACTTCAACTGTCTTCTCCCATCATCCAAACACTTTTTATCACCTCTCTCTGCCCATTGAGTGTTACATGCCAAAATATCCTGCTCTATCCCCTCCAATTCCTCCCTATATAGTCTTCTTCGATGACCAGCCAAACTTATAATTCTTCCCCTCATCACTGCCTTGAAGGTGTCCCATATTACTATTTTAGAGGCTGATTCAACCTAAATAAGGCCTCTGTCTCCTTACGAAGATAGCTAACGACCTCCTCCTCTAATAACAAAGCTCGGCCCAAAGTCCATCTCATCCCTCCTGGGGACACCTCATTTTTAAAATCACTGCAGCGTGATCTGACAAGTGGGCCGGTGAATACTCAATACTTCAAACCACATCACACTCCAAATAATCAACTAAAAAATAGTCAATCAGAGAAGCATGTGCATACTGCCTATTATAAAAAGAAAATTCCTGCTTCTGACCTGCTCTTAGCCTCCATAGATCACATAATCGAAAATCTTTCATCATCAACTTAAGATATTGTTGAGACTTTGGAGTACCCACCGACCTACATTTTGCTGATCTATCTAATATATTGTCTAAAACTACATTAAAATCCCCAGTCATGATAATAGGGTCTGAAAAAGTCAAAAGGTGGGAAAAGACTGTTTGGAGGGGTTGTATATCATCACAATTTGGCCCATAGAAACCTACCAATGTAAGTTTCCTACCCCACAACTGCAATCTAAGTATGATCCATCTACCTAACTTATCCGTCATCACCCCAAGCAAAGGCACATCCACCTGATTTTTAACCAAAACTACAACTCCCGTAGTATTAAAGTCATGCTCAGTAGCAACACAGTATCATACCCACTTCTGGGTTTTAAACAGTGCTGTACATTCCTCTTTAGTTAAGTGCGTTTCCTGTAAAACAATTACATGGACCGGGGAACCCTTAAGAAACTGCATGATTTTCCTAGCCCTTCCCTTCACTCGTAGCTCGTTGATATTCCAAGACATTATTTGTATCAACCCCTTTCCATCTCCCTTGCACCCCTTAACCTCACCCACATGTGCTTAAATAAACTGAGGTGTATGAGGATATTATTTCCATTTTTCCCCCATACTTCACCCTTAGTGCCCCCCTAAAAAAACCTACTACACACCCATCTATGTTCTGTGCCCTCCCCCCCTCCCTGGGAGAACCCTCCTATCTACTAACAGACCTGCTGGTCCCATTTAGAACACCCCCAAACCCCCCCCGGTCTTCCTTACACAATGTCCCCCTTCTTTATTTCTTCTAACAATTCGTCAGCTGCCGCAGAGTCCTTAATATTATGCATTTTGTTATTATACATTACACGCAGGTTTGCCGGGAACTTAAGTTGAACCACCGCACCCACTTTTTTAAATTCATCTAACCGTTTTCCCAGCACCCATTGCCTATTCAGCGTTATCCTAGAAAGGTCCGATCTAATCTCAAAAGAGAAATCTTCAACTTCTAAAGATCTTGCAGCCAAGGCCTTTGTTAGAATTTTTTCTTTCAACAGATACGTTTGAAAGTTCACCAAAATCCTCTGCGGTTTCTTATTGTTAGGATTTCTCCGAAACGGGTCCCTATGAATCCTCTGAATATCCTTCATAATCTCAACCTCAGTCTCATCCAGGGACATTGCCCTCTTTATAAGAGAAACCACGAATTTCTTCAAATCCACTCCTTCCGCTCCTTCAGGAACATTTAAGAGTCTTAAATTATTTCTTCTAGAGTTATTTTCTAAATGCTCCAACTTCTCCTGAAGATCTCGCTCATTCTCCTTTAAAAATTGAATTTCTTCCTTATTCCTGCTCATCTCACCCTTAATATTCTCCACCAATTCCTCTAAGGCTTGTGTTTTAATTCCCAAGAGGTCTATTTTCTTTTCCAATGATTCACAAGCAAGCCTAATTTCACCCTGGTTTGTCTCCGAAATTGTGAAACCTTTATTAATCTCATCAGTAAGCAAGGCGAGCATATTCCCCAATGTATTAGACCCTAATACCCCAGCCTGAGGTTGATCGTCTAGGAAAACAGAAGATTCCCTGTTCTCTGAGGGTCTAGACAAGTTAGAGGTTTCATGAGTCTCCAAAATATCCTGGTTTATAATTTGAGATGCCTCCAGAGATTATTCCACAAAGGGAGGGGGTAAAAAAAACCCTGTCTCGGACTCTGAAGCTTGCATGGGTCTAGAACTCGCACTCAGTTCTTGCTCCTTCAGAGTACCAAGGGTATTAGCAGACACTAACGGCAATGCCCTAAAATAGGCCGGTAGAGAAGGGGTGACTTTAGTACTATCACTTCCAATTTTCCGTTTAGTTTTGCTCTTCTTAGGGTCCCACACTTCCTCTTTTACCTGTGCGCTTCTCAGTCCTTCCAATGATCCCTCCTACTCCTCTCCAGGCTCCAACCCCAAGGCTGAGTCCGGCCGTGAACTCAAATTAAAAAAAGAAGAAGAAACCGTTTTACCTCTCTTGGGGGTCCCCCTATGTCTTCCTGTGGGGCCCCTTGCCGTCCATGGTGGTCCCCTGAGCCCAAAGGCTTCCTTCCCCCTCCAACTGTTTTCCCTGTCTCCAGTGTCTCTGCTATTGAGGCTGCAGCACAACCAGTGCTGACTCTGCCCTTGCTCCCCCGGAAGGGGAACGCAAGAGATTGCTCGGCGGCTCCTCCGAAGCTCCAGGGCGGCACGGATCCAGCTTGCCGCCCCACCGACACTGTTTTTAATTTCCAAGGGCCCCCGCGCACATCCACCTTCAAGAAGACCGCTCTAAAATTCGAGCAGAAAAGGGAACCATCGCTCGACCGGGGAGTTTGGGTAAGTGTTCAGCGCGCGCGCCGTGCTGCTGCGCACCATGTTCTCCCACTCTGATCCCTTCCGTGTACGGAATACTTTTGTTTACAAGTGCACATTGACTTTCCTGTGTCATAGAATAATTGTGATTCTGCCCATTTAATTAGGATTTGCCATCCAGAACTTTCCACTAGGGGCCTGATTACAAGTGGATGAGTTAATATCCAACCCATGCATAAACACCTTAATTTATGAATTTGAAGGTATTTATTGGATGCATCAAATGACTCCACCATCAATAAATTTTGGAAGGTCAAACCTGTCAAAATTGAATGGGGAAAAGCATACGGTATGTACTGTATAATGAGGATTTTGGTGCGTTGAAAACCAAAATCTGCATGTTATTCCCCGCAAAATCATAATAGGTGCTATTTATGTCACACTATAAATTACGTTCCCCGAGTTAACATTATTTATTAGGTGAATTAACACCTTAACTCATAATCAGGCCCTAGAGCGTTGTCTGTAAGGAGTTCGAGGATGCGTCCTCCTGAAAACGTTGTGAACACCTGCAAAAAGGCACGTTTGTGAGTATTCACCAAACCTTAGAAGTTGTTTCACGGACTATTTGGAGAGATTCTCCTGTAGTTAGAAATAGTAGCACCCACAAAATTGATGGATAATATCGGAAGCCTTTCTCCACAGAGAAAATAATTTACCAAAATCAAAAGCAACTGCAGTTTAACGTGATGTTTCTGCATGTGAAAAGTTCTCATTTGCCCAAAATAAGCACTGGTCATGTTCAACTATATCACTTTTAGAAGCAGAAGAAGGTTTGCTATCTTTGTTTTTTGCAAATTCTTAAAAAAAAAGTTATCAATGGAAATCTCATTCCAGCACCTTGAGAGGAAATAGTTCTCTCATACAGTCTTATGCTATTCTGGCATCCACACATAACTCAGAAAAGTGGATACACAAACATTGTATTGCCACACTCAGAGAAAATTAATTAGAGGAAATATTGAATACAGCTCTTTAACACAATTGCCTGCTGGAGGTGCTTTAAACCACACATAAACTAAACACATATGCCACTATCCTGCCATGAATTTCAAATTAGTAAAAAATGAAAAAGGGAAGAATGTTCATGATCATTGAAGTGCAAATGAAGTGCCTTCGCCCTCATTTTCAAATGCATATCTGAATAAAAGACCAAAAATGAAGAAAAACATAATGCACAGGTATGGCAAAACTAAAATCCAAATTATGGATTTCCAGATCGTCTAAGCCTTTATTTTTTTAGAGACCGGAATTCTCAGTGAGATGGAGGAGCAGCAATCAAAGCCTCTGTGAAAATTTTTAGACCCATAATATAAAATTGTTCAGAAAGATCTTATTTTAATTCTACTTCAAAACTGTCTGTTCAGTTACATGATGATTGATTTTCAACAGAGTGTTTGTTTTACAAAGTCTCTTATGTATCATGCTCGATGGTGAAAGGATTTAAGCATAGAGGATTTAAACATAATGTTTAACTTCCTTTTATTCAGCCAAACAGTCACATTCAAGTGAAGATCCTCTTTCACCGCCTATAACTGCTCTATGATTTGATGAATTCAAAATTAATTTAAAAAATATGTGGACTGACTTAACTAGTGGCTTTCTAAATACAATACCACCTCTGGTAACATATTTGAACCAAGCCCCCAGAAAATATGATCCATCACTTACGAGTCCTACACAGAATCCAGCCTCCCCTTCTACAGACTCACAGCATTGCACCTGTTCTGACAGTTGACGTTACCACAGATGACTGTCAATTGAATAATTCTGGGCTTGCATTGCAAGGTGATGATGAAATGGTGAAGCTGTCATACTGCATGCCTCATACTTGGCTTTCTATCTCAGTAATCAACCTTAGAATTATTTTCCACTGAGGTGCCACCATTAATGGGGCAGTACTGGTGACAAAGTTCTTCAGTGATACTTCTGCAGAATCTATATTCTGGTGGAAAAGAATATGAAAGCACATCTTTGATTCTGAGGTGTGTTCCAGATTGTCTCAGTCACATGTAATACAAAAGCAAAAAAAAATGCTATTATCAACCAGGCTAGAAAATCTACCCTACCTCTGCCAGGGGGGCTGCTGATGTCAGGAACAATACTAATTAAGGAAGTGTCTGCTCTGTGCAGGGATTAGGTAATTCTGAAGGAGGGGTGTGGTTTATACAAGACCCTGCCTGAAAGAAGGAGAAGGTCAAGACAGAATCTGTGAACTGGATTAGGTTAGAACACAGCCGCGGCCCGTCCTTTAGGACGGAGGGACCACGCCCCCCACCTTTTGCCCCTCATGAAGAGTGACTGTCAGGCTGAGCAAAGGTCAGCCTGACAGACACTCTTCATGTTCAGATCAGGCAGCCAGAAGCGAGACATGCGCAATTTGCACAAACTCCTGGCTGCCTGAGCTGAACTTTGCTGGGCTGAAGAGGTCACAGCTCCTATGGGCGTGACCTCCTCAGCTCAGCAAAGGTGCCTCGAGGCCCTTCCCCTCAGTGACGAGGGGAAGCGCCACCGATTGACTTCGACCTGGGCGCTTCAGGTTGAAGCCCTGAAGCGCCCAGGGCGAGTGTCAATCAGTGACACCACGTCGCAGAGTGGGGAGGGATCAGAAGTCTCACTGACCCCATCCCACTCTGTGACGAAGTTGGGACTGCTGCCTTCCCTCATTGGCAGCTTTCCCAACCCTCCTGGGAGCTCCGAGCTGAAGGTAAGTGTGTGTGTGTGTTTTTCAAATGAATGTTTGGTGCGTACATGTGTGTTTGAATGTTGAAGAGTGTTGTGAATGGATCTGCATGCATGCATGTGTGAATGAGTAAGTGTGAGTGTGCTTCCCGCCCGCCCGATCCCTCCTAAAATTACCAGCCGCCACTGTTAGAACAGACTGTGATCAGAAAACGGGGCATGAACTAGGAGAGCTGGCAAAAGAGAAAGTAGGAGAGCAAGGCAACTACAAACTACCAACAACAAGAAGGAACAATCTGAAAAATGATAAACAAATGATAATAAATGATAGTTTGTATGTTCCCTGCAAACTGGTCTCTCTGTGAGGAAAGCAAATCTTACAATAAGGCAAGGAGCAGTTAATCTCGTGTTGTAGACACCCAGCAGCGCTTATGGAAGAAGAGCAGTGAATATATATCTCTGTGCCAGAACCACCAAGCATTTGAATCTCACTGGCGCCCTTGGTAATAATGATCAAGATTTTAATAGAGACTCAAAAAAGGGCTAAAGGGAATAATGTTTTCTATCTTGAGAAAAATCTCAGTGAATTATTTCATTGTTTCGCATCCACCTCAAAGTTCCACCATCATGACTGGTAAACCAAAGCGCTTCTTGTGCAGGCTTGGCATTACAAGAGAGAGTGTCTCTCTAGTTCTTAATGATGTACAGTGCCTCTTACTCAAAGCAAGCTCCTCAACCAAACATGCATCACGTTTAAGACAGTCTTCCGTAACATGCAAAAATACGCACCACTAAAGCTAGACATCACCGCACTTTCAGAAGGAGAACAGACCTTTGGAGCGGCCCTGAAACTGTGGAACTCTTTGTCACTCTTCCTCTTGAAAGCACCTACTGTTAACATTTTCAATGTGAACTCAACATTTTCTGACATAGAGGTAGCTTCAAGAAGTTGCAATTCACCCCTGCCATTTTTCACACTGCCTAATGATAATGGTCTCATCGTGCTCATTGTAAAACACTGTAGTATACACAAACTTTAGAGCTCAACTTGATTGGATCAGTCTAAGAACATACACAAACTTTAGAGCCCAACTTGATTGAATCAATCCAAGAACCCTCCTCTCCACCTTAGGAGAAAATAATTATTTTGCTTTAAAGAACTTTCACTTACCATGGGTACCCCATGGTGACATGCTTCATCATAAACTTCCTTCTCGTTATGTTATTGAACTGGGCGTGCTACAACCTGTGAGATGCTCTGGAGGGTTCTCATTGTAAAAGAAGATGGTAGTGAGTGGGGGTAGGGTTACTCTTTAACAAAATACCTGCTTGGTAGCCCTAACACTTTAACCTGGACACCAGCTTGTGTGATTAAAAATGGAAAGAGTTAGGAAGTCCTGAGGCTCTAGTTACCCTACTTCCTCTAACGGTTTCTGTCACTTATGTTCCCAAATGCTCATGGCATTGATCAGGACCGATTATGTTACCACAATCCACATCTATTCCATAAGGCTGGCGTTGATGGTGAATTTACCATTCATATGTCAGGCACACCTAAATCACCTACTTGGTGTCCATAAATGGGTATATATGTATTATGGCACTTAATAGTGCTCCATAGGTACATGGTGGAGAGGTGTGCCTGTAGTCACACAGGATCCAAGGCCCCTACTTGGCTTACTCGCCTAGAATATCTCTGTTGGTGGCTGCATTATTTAAGCCTACACTTATAGTTTTCTGACCAGGATTTTTACTAATCTCATTTATTGCTGTGTCCTCAGCTTTGAATTCAAGACATAAGGCAGAAGGGTTCCACCTGGCATGTACATAAATAGTGACTTCAGTCTTTTTTGGTCACAGAATACATTTCCGATATTGTGAATTTCACTAAAGTGAAATAACTTTCAAATATATAAGTATTCATTGTTATTATTTCATCTTCCAAAAACTTAACTTGAGTAATGTGTATAATCACAAGATTTTGGCCCTCATTACAAGGGTGCGGGAATAGGTGAGCTATTTACCACACATGGTAAAAACTATTACCCTGGAGTGAGGTATTTCCTAACTTTTTAATTTGCAAATGAGGCATAAAATGCAGAACTGGTATTCAGCACACTGGATTCTGCCTGTTTTTGCCTTTTTAAGGACCTTTTGTCCCCAAGAAATTTCAGCAGGTTTAACCTCCGAAAGTTATGTGCGGTAAACTATGAGGAAGTGATAATTATCACATAACTTGTAATTTTTGATCCCTGTGAAAACATGTTTGCACAGGAATCAGGATTCAACCATGCACTTGTAATCAGGGTCTTAGGCACTGATACAAGCGTAGGAGCTTGTCATCACACCTGATGAGTAACAATATCATGGGGTACGTTATTTATTGCGTGTGATAAATAACATCTATTATGATTTTCTGAAGAATAATATGAAGATTTTGGGCCCGTATTTATACTCCGTTTGCGCCGAATTAGCGTCGTTTTTTTCGACGCAAATTCGGCGCAAAACTAACGCCATATTTATACTTTGGCGTTAGACGCGTCTAGCGCCAAAGTATTGGCAAATAGCGTAATTTTTTTGCGTGAACGCCTTCCTTGCGTTAATGAGATGCAAGGAAGGCGTTCCCGTCTAAAAAAATGACGGCGACGCAAATGCGTCGTATTTATACTCCCGGGCAAAAATCACGCCCGGGAGTTGGCGGGTCAAAAAACCCCGCATTTGCGCCACTATTTAACGCCTGGGTCAGGGTAGGCGTTAAGGGGCCTGTGGGCTCAAAATGAGCCCACAGGTGCCCTCCCCTGCCCCCAGGGACCCCCCCTGCCACCCCTGCCCACCCCAGGAGGACACCCAAGGATGGAGGGACCCACCCCAGGGACATTCAGGTAAGTTCAGGTAAGTATTATTTTTTATATTTTTTTACTTTTTTTTGGGTGGCATAGGGGGGCCTTATTTGTGCCCCCATACATGCCACTATGCCCAATGACCATGCCCAGGGGACACAAGTCCCCTGGGCATGGCCATTGGGCAAGGGGGCATGACTCCTGTCTTTACTAAGACAGGAGTCATGAAATGGCGTCTGGGCGTCGTAAAAAAATGGCGCAAATCGGGTTGAGGCGATTTTTTTGCCTCAACCTGACTTGCCCCATTTTAAGACGCCCTGACGTCATTTTTTCCCAACGCCGGCGCTGCCTGGTCTACGTGGTTTTTTTCCACGCAAACCAGGCAGCGCCGGTCTGCTTGCGCCGGCTAACGCCATTCCATAAATACGGCGCCCGCATGGCGCTTCAGAATGGCGTTAGACGGCGCTAAATTTTTTGACGCTAAACTGCGTTAGCGCAGTTTAGCGTCAAAAAGTATAAATATGGGCCTTGGTGTTTAATGCACCAAAATTCTCATGATACCGCAACTACTGCATGCTTTTCCCTGGTTACATTTCGTTAGGTTTGACCTGTCGAAAATTATGGAGGTTGAGGTACTTAACACATCCATAAATTATTGAGTGTGTTAAATACATCCAAACCAGTAATTGAGACAACTGTGTAAATAGGGGTTTACACAGGAGTCGGAAAACAACGACCGACTGATTATATCCCCAGGGGCAGATTTATGGAAAGTGGCACTGCACTGAGTGCAGGGCCACTCTCCCTGCACCCCTTAGCGCCACCCTACCGCCACCATGCATGCATTGCACCACATTGTAAATATGGCGCTAGGATTTTGGCCTCGTTGGGCCACATTAGCGGAACAAAAATTGACTATAATGTGGCACAAGGTGGCGCTATGGGCTTATAAATATGCCCCTAAGTGTTTTCATGAACGTAAATTCTCCAAAATGCTAGAGGGTAGCGGAAGTGACATTACATGCCTGTTGACCTTTAATTTCACACACGCATGCATTATTCACTATTAGTGCAATAAAACTTGAGAGAAAATAGTCTGGCTCCCCCATAAGGAGGCCCTGCCACTGTGTTCCTGGTACTTATTTTGGCACCTCTGAGGTCAGGGGTCGCAAAGACAGTGCCAGGGGTCGCAAAGGGCAAGCCAGGGGTCGCGACTGCGACCCCTGGCAACCCCTAAA
Source organism: Pleurodeles waltl (assembly GCF_031143425.1). NCBI lineage: Eukaryota > Metazoa > Chordata > Amphibia > Caudata > Salamandridae > Pleurodeles > Pleurodeles waltl. The sequence goes on from NC_090449.1 coordinate 606,240,791, forward strand.
TTACATCCATGTGTGTTTTTTTAATGAAATGTACTCCATAAAAGTATATCAAAGTACACTAGTAACACGTTAACAATATTAAATATAATGGCACCCTTGTAGACCTCTGGAAGATGATCAGCTGAATGCTTAGAAGTGACAATTCATTTGCACCCTGATCTTTGCAGCCCCGCTTTAACGCGCCGAAAAATCTTTCGTGCAGCAGGTCGCATAAGCACAGATATGCTAAAATTTCCACACATAGCAGAAAAAAAGGATAGACAAAAGTACATTGAGAAATTCGCACCAACGAATCTGCTTTAGGACTTGCTACTTACTACAAGGCGTTAAGCATGTAAGCCATTAAGAGTATAAATGCATTTAAAATTTGTACAGAGAAAACATAAAATGAGCACTTGTAAAAAAAAGATAACATAGAAATCCAAAGCCAGCACATTAGGAATGCCTCCAAGTCTCTTTGGAAGGAAAACTCTATTTTCAGCTCGCAAAACCTGTTGTGCAATCTGTAAATACCAGTAGTTTCTAGGACTCCAAGAACTTGTGTCTGTTTCTGTGGAGATGCAGAGTACAGTTTGGCGACTGAAATTGAAAGCCAGACAGAAACTCTTATCGTTTAGAGGCCTAGATGTCAGGTTCCTGAGAAAATAACTCTGTTCTTACAGTAGTGCCAATCCAGTCTGAACGCTCTGCACTCGCATTACCTGACACCATGTTACATAAGGGAGTACAAGTTACGAGGTGCGGGAGAAGTGAGGCGTGTCACAGTGCATGATACATTTGTATCCGTATTCAAAGAGGGTGGTGAAGTAGAGGGGCAGAAGGAGCTTTACGGAGAGGTGTATAGCTTTGCACGCACAAACTACTGTCAAAATGGACGCCCCTTTGTTTTTGTAAAAGTTATGGGTTGATCCATGACGTGGGCTAGTTCATAAATACTGCTGGCTGCTTGTGCTTATGCATTCCACCTCTTGTCAGGTGCGCAAATCTATGCCTTAGCGTCCATTCTTCAGTACTCGTCCTAAAGGACACAGAAAGGTGTAAAGTAGACATCTCTAGTCCCTCCACTGCAAGTTGGGAAACTCTTGGGGGGGTGGGGGGGGGGGTGTATGGCAGGGTTCAGGGAATAGTAGCATTAAGAGGCAGTTAGGGACTTTTAGGGTAGTTTTCATGGGTAGTAACGCTTTTGTATGGTTCAGGGAAGTAGCTATAAGGGACGGTCAGGCATTTTAGGGCTCAGAGATGGGTAGCATAGAAGAGTATTGATGACTTTTAGGGTTCAGGGAACAGCAGTGGTAAGGGAAGTAAGAGTGTTTTAGGGTTCAGGAAAGGGTTGCAATATGGCGGCATAAGCATTTTTGAGGTTCAGGGGAGTGTAGCGTTAAGGGTTAGTAAGGGAGAGTTCAGGAAGGAGTAGCACTGTCGGGTAGTTGTTTTTTTTAGTTTCAGGCATGGGGAAAGTAAAAGGGTGTTTAGGAGTTTTTAGAATCAGGGATGGGATGCATAAGGGAGGCTTTTTGAGTTGAAGGCAGGGTAGCATTAAGAGGTAGTAAGGTGTCTTTAAGGTTCAAAGAAAGGTAGCATTAAGGGGTAGTAATGGGTTTTTAGAGTTCAGGGAAGGAAAGCATTAAAGGGGAGAAATCGGTTTTCAGGGTTCAGGATTATGTGTGTAAAGGGGCAGTAAGGATTTTTGTAGGTTCAGGGAATGGTAGCATTAAGGGGTTGTAAGAGTTGGCACCATTCAAGGATTGGTAGCCTTACATTGTTGTTTACGACTTTAAGAGTTCAGGGAAAGGTAGCACTAAAGGGTACCTCAGGGTTTTAAGAGATCAGGAAAGGGAAATGTTAAGAAGGACTAAAAGGTTATTAGGGTGCAGTGAGAAAAAGTGAAGAATGCATGTAATAAAAACAACTTAGAAATTCAACATTTTTGGAATTATCATAGGTAATAATGAAGTACACAACATTATTACCTCACATTATTACATCAACAATTTCTTTAAAAAAAATATTTTTATTTCAGTTTTCAAAAGAATGTTTAAACCAACAAACCACGGCAATAAAGACATTCCTTTTGTACATCATTATCAATCTGCAGTTTCCATTAAAAGTCTGTATTACGATAGATGGATTGTGTTATCCCGGAAAATACACAGGCTTGGCGCACAGTGGAAATGTTGCCACATGAATAATAATAATGAGGACCCACCTTTTGGTGACCACTTTCTACTGTGGGATCTGGTTCGGTGTCATAGTTGCGTCTCCCTCTAGGGAACCCAGGCTATGGTAGTTTCTCCACCTCCCCCAAATCTTGTAGAACTTGCGAGGGCAGCCTCTACTACTGCAGGTCACTTTCTCCGATGCCATGTGGAGGTCCATTCCACACTTCCATTCCTGTATGGTGGGCCCCTCCGATGCCCCCAGTATCGGGCCACATCTCTCTTGGCCATTATAGAGGCCAATGAACAAAACAGCAGTTTGAAGCACGGTATGTCCACTTCATTTGGGATTCCTAGTAGGACAAAACGTGGTTCATGCAGTAGGATAACCCTTAGAATGGCTGAAAGTTCCCGAAGGATTGAAGTCCAGTACATTTTAATATAGGGGTAGTCCCAGATATGCTCTCCTCGTAGTGTGTAACTTGTTGTCATCATAGTAGATCCTGTGTAAGATTTTAAATTGCATTAGGCAGAGATGTGATTTAATTGCCACTTTACACGGATGCATCAACGCTGCCTTCCAGTTTACGTCTTCAAGGTCTCCTACATCTCTTTGCCACCTTGCGTGCTGTAGGCCTAGTGTGTCTAGCATATTGTTGTTAATTGTTCTGTATGTGGTGGAAATTGCCTTTTTACCTAATTCATCCGACCCTCTCACTGGGCATAGTCAGGCAATTCTGTGCCTACCAGCCTTTCGGCTGGCTAGGCATGTCTCAGTTGTGCATATTTTAGAAATTGGGTCGGGTGCATATTGAATTCTTTTTGCACTGTGGAGAAAGGCATAATATCCCTATGTTCTAGGATGTCTCCCACCTTAGAGATACTGAGGGTGCCCCATAATTCAAATCCTTGCAGTTTTGCAAACTCTTTGAGCCAGGTCCATTTACAAAGGGGTGATTCTCTAATGATTTTGTGCTCTATCACCACTCTTGTCATTGGGGGCAACATCTGGTTGCCCTTTACCCCTTATAAAAAATGTAGATGCTTTTTGCATTCCAGCAGAGCACATTTGAATCAGAATGTTGGGTGGTCTTGCGAGGCATATGATAATAAAGTGTGCCGCCCACTAGTAGCCCTCAATATCTGGGAGAGCAAGCCCTCCATTATATGGATTATGTTGCAGAGTTTTTAGGGAGATTCCCAGGGTGCCTCCTTCCCAAAACAGAGTCCTTAGTTGTCCATTTATTTTGGTGAATAGTGTCTGGGACACCGGATAATAGGTGTTCTGCAGCATCTAAAGAAGCTTGGGAAGTATGATAATTTTGAAGAGGGCTGCTCTCCCTACCAGGGTGCAGTAATCCCCTCCACCGTGCGGTGTCATCGTGGAAATCTGAAAGAATTTTCTCTATATTGCATCTCGTGCACAGTTCCTGACGTGAGGTGACGAACATCCCCAAGTTTTGAAAACCATCTTCAACCCTCCAAAGCCCATGAGTTAGCAACGGTTAGGCTCATAGCCCGCCCGGTGCATACAGTACTTACTTGTCTCAGTTGACTGAATAGCCAAAGTGAGCTCCATATTCGCTTAGTAGTCGGAAGAGTGCAGGGATTGTGATCTCTGAGTTAGTGACATACAAGAGAATGTTATCAGAGTATAGTGAGATTTTGTCCTCCTGTCTGTCTGTCTCAGAGATATGAAGCCCGCATATTCTGGGGTGTAGTTGCCCCAAGCGAGCCAGGGGCTCCAGCATCAGAGCAAGCAGGAGAGGGGATGGGGGCATCCTTGTCTGGTTCCCCTTTCAATTGGGAAGGCCACTGGTGTTCTCCCATTAACCCTGACTGCCGCTACTGGGCTTTTATACAGTAATGCCACCTATTTCCGAAATTGAGGACTGAATCCAAATTTCTGTAGCGTCTGCTCTAAGAAAGGCCAGTGGATTGTGCCAAACCCTTTCTCAGTGTCCAGAGAAAGGAACCCACAGAGCAAAAAAGCATTTTTTCTAATTATTTTTGTGATGCAAATTCATGGCAAAATTTGCGGCAAAAAAAAAAAAACAAGCGCAAGCTCCCACGCTTGTCTTTTTATAGGCCCCGGGGTGGGCCCAGTCCTGGGGGCATTGCTAATTTTGTGTGGGGCCTCCCAACCCCCCACAGACCACCACCTCCTGAGGATTTCAATTTCATATATGCTGGGAGGGGGCATGGCCCCCCCGCACCTCAGGGACCACCGCCTCCACGGGGCATCCATTAAAAAATATATGCGGGCCCGTGGCTCCCTGCTGCCCTGGGGACCACCACCTCCCCAGAGCTTCGAGTTAAGTATATGCGTCTTGGGGACCACCACCCCTGAGCTTTGCTTCAAATACATGGGGGGGACCTACGGCCTCCTGCACCCTGGGGAGCACCACCACCCGGGGCAAAGCTTCAAAAAAGTTATGGCACCCCTGATGCCCTGGAGACCGCCACCCCTCCAGGGCTTCTTGTTAAATATATCCGGGGGCCCATGGCCCCCCATGCTCCGGGAACCACCACCACCCCGGGTGTTAATGAAAGTATATCTGGGGGGGCAGTGGCCCCTGAACCCAGGGGACTACCAGCCTCTGGGGGTTCTAATTCAATACATGTGGGGGACCCGCAGCCCCCCGCACCCTGGGGACCACCACCCTCTGGGGCTTCTCATTCAATTCATGTGGGTGGCCCACAGCCCCCTGCGACCTAGGGACCACTACCCCCGAAGGCAAAGTGTCAAAAAAAGAAAGGGGGTCCCCCAAGCTCCGGAGACCACCACCCCTGGGGCTATGTCCTTGTTGGAGGGGGGGCGCAGAGCCTCCCTCGTGGAGCCTCCAATGGCCATGGGGACTGCCACCACCCGGGGCCGGCTCCTGCAATGTCCTGTGGTGCCCACCACCAGGACATAGTTGTCTGCTGTGGCTTGGCTGCAGTGCTGCAGCCAAGCCACAGCAAACACTCTGCTGTTTGTCAGTGGGACCTTTAAAGCAGATCCCGCTGTCAAACAGCAGAGCTTTCATCTCTGTTCCCCTAAAGGCTTCCCCTGCAGTACCAGGTAGCCCCTAAGGGCTTTTCATTGCATTTGTTTTTAAATAAATATAAAAATAAATACATAAGGACCACGGGAGCCCTTGTGGGCTCCCTCGTGGTCCCTGAAAGCCCATAAAGTACAAAAAAATAAAAAAATAAACCCCCATAGTTCAGTGTGAAGGTCAATGACTTACGAAACTTACAAATTAAAAACACCTACTGAAAAGTTCCTTGTGCGTCCAGCCTTCAAGAAACAATTAAAATGTCAATATACCGCTTGTGAGTAATGTTCCCGCTAGGGAGAGAGATAGGAGTTTTGTCTAGCTGCAGTTTTGACTCGCCATAAAGTAGCGTAGAAGGTTAATATGCCTGCTGCAAAGAACAAAACTATATTTTACGTGCCTAGCTGGGTGGATTAATAAAGACAGCCCTTACCAGCACTTTAAAACAAATGAACGTATGTGAAAGAGAGCTATGGAGAGATGAGGGGCGCATTTGCTGGGTGGTAGTGAGTCAATCCGAGGAGGTGGTCATGGGGTGGAGGGCGCCAAAACCAATAGTCGCACACTGCGCCACCAGCATTAAAGCTGGCCCTGTTTACAGCCTTAGACATCGAAACACAACCATAAAATCCCAGTGACCTGTACTAACATTGGGCAATCTAGCAACACATACATAAAAAAGAATACAGTGAGCTCCTCCCTGTCGATCTTTCCTCTGTAGCAAAGGTCATGCTCTGACTGGAATGTAGAATCACAGAAGGACTGATTCACAACAAGCTTGTACATCTCTACATGTGCATGAGACAAACACCAAAGCATTGCTGCCATCTATTACTGTATGCCCGATTCACAGACCTCCTAGGTGTTTGTGTGTGTGAGAGAGAGTTTCTAAGAGTTTCAGAACGTTCACACAAAAATCTATGCTAACACATTTTGTAAAATGACAATTGTTTCTAACCTTCATGCGCATAGAGTTAGCCTCCCTTTTATTAATAACCTGGGTATGTTGGCACTCTTTTCCACTCTTGCAGTAACACTTGACACGGGAACATTCAGTAATAGTTTTTGAAGCGCAAACAATTGTTGAAAATGGTTTGGAAACGTTTTTAAACTTTTTCCAAGCATGTGCATGATTTATAAATGACAACATTGCGTGAATTTTTATTGTTATATTTAGCCCACTGGCATTTTTATCTGACGGCCATATAGGTTAAATTAATAGGGTGTGAAGCAGTATTTGATAGTTCTTAGGGCGTGGCTACCTTATAAAATATATTAATAATTAGTTTATGTTTCACATTATCACGAGAAACACTGTGCAAAATGTGCACATTTATTACTCCGAATTCTGTGCATCCGTTCAGCCACAGCAGGTCGGATGAACGCAACTAAACTGCAAAATGCTAAATCAATTTCCATTTCAGACGCTATTGAACTCAGACTCCATCCAGTCTGTTTCTACCATAAAATTAACAAACACATATTTACAAAGTTCATACCAACACTGAGACTGTGATGTAAGTAAATAGTATTTTCTTTTTAAAAATGCATGTCAGTAGAAAAGAAAAAGCATTTAGTTTTCAAAGAAATTCACTAATGCTGGGATAAATGTGTCCACTACTTAGCAAACATTATATTAGAATCGAATTTCAATGAGAAGATAAAGATAGTTTTAAGACCTACTTGCATCATTAATTTCCACCAAAAAGGGTATATGTTGTTGTGGTGTGCTTCTTGTTATCTCCAGTCATGTGTTGTGCTGCAGTGAAGCGTGTTGTATTGTGTTGGGTTATTTTAGGTTACATTGTGTTAAGAGGTGTGTTGAGATGTTTATGTTGTGTTGGTTTAGGTGGCACCTGTTCTGTATGATATCTGATGCAACATGATACTAAGTGTGATATAAGTTGGATATTTATTACACTTCATGACATTGAGACTCCTTGGGGAGATAGCACTTTCTGATCGTTTCTTCATTCTCACTGCTCACTTCCTTTTATAGCATTTCGAAATCTTAATGTTAACCCTTTTCATCTCTTTTTTATGTCTAGAAGCACTATTAGTTACTTTCTAATGCTTATACCTTCCTTGATTAAAACTTATTTTCAACACTGGTACCTTTGTGCCAGGAGTTCTTCTTAGTTTATGTTTTAAATTTACAGATCCCTAATTGCATAAATAGGTGGAACTAGAGGGCTGTTAAGAAGTTTCTTGTCAGATCATTGTAACATCGTAACTAAAATATAGCGAATAATAAAAGCATGACGAAATAAAACAAATACAAATATGTTAATGGGATTTTTTAAACCAATCAGTCCATTTCAATTTAATTCCGTGAATGTGATGCATCCTGGGATAGAGATTCTCCCGTTGCAAATGCTTTATCTGGGTGTCATTTAACATGTTTCTACTAGGACCCCCCTCAACCTTTATTTGGTAGCGAAATACCAGTCATGAAACAGAAACAAAACTTCCTTCAAGGCTTCTTTTCAATGTTGAACAAGTAATATACGGAACGAGTTCTTGCAGATTTATAATCTTGCAATACAGAAATTACAAAAACATATAGTGAGAAGGAGTAAAAAAAAATTCCAAAAACCTATGTCTCTGTTGTTTGCATTTTCTAAGAATAAAATATTTAACATTTCAAATGTCTACAATGGATTGGTTATATATTATAAAATCACAATTTGTAAATTATATTGGCCTGATATGGAAAGCAGCTGAGGCAGAAGCCTGCATCCCTCCCTTGAACCTGCCTTCACTACACTCACCAACAGAGGCCCACCCACACATTGTATCGCACTATCCTACTTTATTCTGTTATTTATGGTGTATAGCAGTGTCAGTGATTGCACTTTTAGTCCTGTTTCTAGTATATCTCTATCAAACACAGGGAAGGGGTTGCAGATCTGGCTCTCTGTAGAGGGCCTCACCTTTAATCAATGAAGGACAGGTTTTACTGTGTCCTCATTAGATAGTCTAACAAAAAGTGCCACTTCAATCCATGGAACCTGACGCTGATCAGCGACCCCTGGGTAAAATCATTATCGTGGTTACATCAATCGAACACTAACAATTGAGCTACGAACAGGTCATTATTAATGAGGCTAATTCTTTTTGTGTAACTGAGTACTTTTGTCGGTAGGCAAGGCAGTGAAAATCATTGACAGACATTAAACAAAAATATTGAATATATGAAGACACATTTTAGAATTAAACTTGGTTAAATCAGGGGTTGAGCTAAAGAATACTATTACAAGAAAAGTAAAAAGAAGGAAACAAAAAGGGAATGGAGAAGGGAAGGGGATGGGGGAAGAGGAAAGAAGGAAGGAAGGAAGGAAGGAAGGAAGGAAGGAAGGAAGGAAGGAAGGAAGGAAGGAAGGAAGGAAGGAAAAGAGTGGGGTGGAAACAAGAGGGGAGGGGGATATATTAGAGGAAGACAATAGAGGGGAGGAGATTGAAGGGCACGGAAAAGGGAAAGGTGGAATGAGAATAGGAAAGGAGAAGGAGCAAGAGAAAAGTGGAGAGGAAAGAGAATGGGAGAAGGGCAAATGCAATAGAAAAAGGGAAAAAAGGGAGAAGGAAAGGTATTGGGAGGAGGAAAGGAAGGAAAAGGAAATTTAAGAAAGGGAAAGGAAACTGGAAAGTAAAAGAGACTAGGTAAGGGGAGTGGGAAAGAGAAGAGGTTAAAGATGAAATGGGAAAGGGTAGGGAAATAATGAGCACAATCTGCAGCGCTAACTCTCCCAGGTCATGGTGAGAGGTTTACGCGTCAACGTTTATGTCTACGCTTGTAATGTTGCTATGATATGATATGTGTAGGAATAGAGCTGCTAGAAAGCAAAGCCAATAATTGATTAGATATTCAGAGCCGACAAGTAATGAATGGCTCTGTCCAATCCCGGTCAAGACATTTAAAGGCAGAAAACATAAACTGACATATGAGTTACTCTGCCCAAACATACTATTCTCAGAAAGACCCACGCCCCCGGTAAAATGCCCCCTATAACAGGCCAATGCACTAGTGTTAGCAAACACTCGGACTGTCCACTTTGGTTTAAAGGCAAAATATGGCAAAGCAGATTCTTAACAAATGCAAGGGCAGTCACCTGCTGCATGGAAATGGTTAAGCAGTTAAGGCATGTGCCTTTCTAATTAAGGTTTGGTTTTATTGAAAGACCTTATTTAATACATATTGATGTCAGTAGTGACTTCCATTAAAAGGTAGACCAAAAATAATTTTGCTTCCAGAGGAGCGGCAATGCTAAAGGATCTGATCCAGAGTTTACCTTTATTAGAATGTGTTGCATTTTCGAAAAAATACTACATTCTATTATAAAATATCTCTTTTAGAGTTACAAAAAACAGAACAAAAAACGATGCACGTTACAGAGCAGTTCAGAACATGGGAGGCCGCTATATCCGTAATACACTTAAGAGATCCCTAGGGGCATTTACACAATACGGGAGCTAACTCACAAAAGGGAGATAAAACAGATTTCACGTTTACTCCCATAAGTTTACTGTATCGTTTTGAGAAAATGTTCAACTTTTATAGCATCAACAAAGATTTCCAAAATAAGTTCCACAAAACTGCAAGGGAAACTTCTACCATGCGAAAATTCTGCATATTGAAATCTAATGCAAATGTTCATTTTCATATTCAACCTTTTAACTTCTTTTTTTGTTTCTCTCTGGGGTAAATATTTCCCCAATGGAGAACACAGCACCCAAACATCCCTATTAAATATAGTTGTATTCCTCCACATTTCTACCTTTGAAATACACATACAACTGGCTGTCTTTGCCCCAGCCTCTCCAGGACGTCAGTCTACATGTGAATGTTTAGATTACCAACAAATTTACAAGTATGTTCGTGCTCACCTATTTTTCAAGTTAGTTCTCGGGAATGCCAACACATTCAGCTTCTATCTTAAATTTGTGATTGCAGAAAGTCCACAGTCCCGGCAGAATTTCAACTGGGTAAAATCCTGCTACTTCGGTCAAGCAGGATGGTGACTTTGCCCTCTCAAAATTATTTATTAGTGTACCTAAATTAAATTTAGGTTTAGAAACACCTTTGTGAATGACGCTCATAGGTCACGCACCTTTCATGGCACACGGGGAAATCTGACTTTTTTTAATCTCTTAACTCAAACTCACTGAGAGGGCCTTGGTCTCAAAATGAGTCTCTGACATCATTATCACACTCTTAACTATTAGTGTCCCACGCTTTGCCTTTGTAGGAAACACAATTGTATCAACACTGAGTTACCCTAATAGAAATGATCACAATAAGAGTTCGATGATTTTCATATTGATTTATGTATTGTACTTACTATGAACTTTTATATAGCACAATACAGGGCCCCATAGGAGTCAGAAAGCTGAACAGGGAGGAGTGGGTGAATATGCAAATGTATGGAAGAGAGACAAAACCAATTGCCAAACTAATGGGTGTTTATTAACTGTAATCAAGAAAATAAGTATGGGCTCATTTATGTTGGAGATATGAAGGACATGCCATGTTATAGCTACTATTTTATTGGCTCATTATAAACTATAAATATATTTGGATTAAAAATGATGGCTAACATAGTGAATCCTTGCACTAGACATTTATGGTGCATAGACTACTATTGGTATCTGAGCCGCCATGTGGTGATACATTCTCTGGGAATAGTTCTTCTTTGGGGCCTGGTTACCATTGCTGAACCCTTTGTACACAGGCAGCATAACGCAAAAATTAGGAGGAAATCAATGTCACAATCTGTCGCTTTGTGAAAAATGAAATGAGTGCATCCTTTATTACGCCCCCAAAGTGCTGCATGTCTATGGAGCACAGTTAGGAGTTACCATAATGGAAGTTGCCTTCTTAAATGAAAAAGAGGCTTGGCTCAGCAGTGGGGCAGCTATTGACCATTGGAGGTCAACTTGGAGGTCTCTTTTAAGCAGTGCTTAATTTGAGCCGGTGGTTTCCGGTGCTCGTCACTTTATTCTCAACATTTGTTCTAATGACAGTCTACCACATGGTAGCACTGTCTTACGGATTTTAAGGTGAGCAAACAAACAGTGTTTAATAAATAAATATAGATTCAAAATGAGTAATATCTGCCACCAATGCCATTCATATAGCTTTGTGTGGCATGGAGTAATCAGAATTACGGCACTTGTAGAAGTATGATGATTATTAGTTATGTTGGTACGGTCATTGGCAGATCTGGCAGCAGCAATGGGTAGTGCAAGCTGCAGAGGCCTCTCGAGAAAGGCCCGGGCACTTACTTTTTAAAATAAACTAAGCACAACTTTTAAGTGATATTTTAAGATCAGCATACGGCTGGTCAGTACAAGACAGCCGTCTCTTTAAGGTAGCTCTGATGTTGGTGTTGGATCAGGTGATTATAGTGACTGCAAACTCTACTGCCTTAATGTGTTGCGAAAAGCATTTGCTTTGTTTGCTTATGTTGTCTGTTGGCTTACCTGCCTCAGATTCAAAGCCAGGGCTAGCAACCAGCAATCCTAGCAGTATTTGTTTCCAAACACAATGGACTGGAAATGGGAAAGGGGAAGCCACAATTATGAGATAGCAGAATGGCTGCCGCAGTCTGGTCAGAGTTATTGTAACACCATGCAACCGCTAAAGTTGCACGCCTGCTTTCCAGAGGTATTTCCTGGCTTATGTTTTGGGTTGGTGGCAGGCAGTACGCTGTGGTGAACTATCAGAGACCACAGCTTGACTAGGATTTTTACTATAGCTTTGACCGGTGGTGAGATTTCACTACCAGTTGTGGTTCAAATTGAATTGGTGAGTTGGTCTTGTTACAAATGGAAATAGTAAGAATCCCAGAGTCCTGCAAATATTTGGGAAGGTCACCGACTGGGCTTTGGGAAGGTCACAGAGTGTCATGTAATGAATGACAGGTTAGCAGACACCGGAAAAGCACTGGGAAGCTCAAAGGTTAACATACCACTTACAATGCGGATACTCCTCTGTACCAATTGATGTGGCTATCAGAGGTCTTGGAGAGGTAGACTTCAACCACAGCACTTCAGTGCCCAGTTCCTACACTTGTGTCCCAGCGAAGGGTAAGGTCTTAATCTAATGCAGATGACCATAGGTGGACACTGTGTTCAACCTTTGTGTTTGATATGCAGAGTGAAACTGTTCTACTGCTCCTTCAACGTACTGCAACTCTGTTATCAATGGACCAGGTAGTGACATTTAATAAACAACAGCCAGGCCGACTGAGACTGTACCTACCATTAATGGGCCCATTGCTTGTTCCCCTTTAATTCTATTGGGGAAGGAGACGAGATTTACTAGGCTGTCAGAATTACAGGATTAACAGGAACACCAAAGATGTAATTTCACCTGGAGTTTTCAGCTGGTAAAAGCGACCAAAATTTCTCAGTGAAAGTTAAGGATATTAAAAGTTAAAAAAGGACCAAAGTTACAGATTCCTACTGATATAACTCAATTACAAGTATAACAACTCCTATGCTAGCAAGTGCCTGTACTATCCAAATAATCTGTTACAAATATTAAAGCCCTGCTAAAACATGCTGGTGTCCAACTATTATATAAGTACAATGAGCTTGGGCAGTGCCATTATAGGGCCATCAGCCCCATTGAAATGTACAGTGCATCGCTTTTAAATTATTGTGGAAGGTATGGAAAGTGTGTTCAATGTTTATTTTAAAAAACTGAAGAGCCCTGTGGAGGAACAAGACAATATTATTGGCAGTTCGTGAGTAATTTTATTGTGTTGGATCTACGCACGAGCTTGGCTAGGTCTTGACAATTTGACTTGACTATAAAACTATGTATTAACGTGGACATATTTATAATGTGAAATTACAATGTTTAATTATTTCACTAAAAACGCTATACTGCAAGCTGTGTTTGCAATGTTTGTTTTTTAAAAGACCATATCTTCTGTAGAAGAAGAGGCCCTAATGCAAGATGATGCTCATTCACACCAACCAATACACAGGTCCAATTACCGACACAAGGAAAGGCTGGACATTAGCCCACTCCCAAATAACCATTCAGGCTCTTGGGCCGGGGAGCTTTTGATCGAAAGCCCTCCATGAACTTCCTCCATCATGCCTTCATTTTATGCGTTCGGTCGAACCTGATGTTTTTCATGTTTAAAGGACTAAGGGCCAGATGTAGGTAGGAAAAAATTAGCGAGTCGGAAATTGCGAGTCGGTGCGACTCGCAATTTCCGACTTGCTAAATGTAATGCAAGAAGAAAACGCGACTTCAATTTGCGACTCGCAAATGAAGTCGCACCGCAGATAGCGAGTCCGCTGTTTGCGGGGTCGCTTTTTGCGACGGTGCTAAAAACGGACACGCAATTTGCGAGTGGGTGTCGCAAATTGCGATTGTACTGCAAATTGAATGCAGGTGCTGCAGAACACTCTGGAGAACACTTCCTGGTACATGATGATGACATCACAGCCAGGAAGTTTACAAATACACCTGGCAGGAGGGAGGACCACACCCATTTTAACAGCAGAACTGCAAACAGAAAGAACAGCAGCTACCATGGCAGAGACACCAAGGAAGCAAAAACTTAAATTTGCAGAGAAAGAGCTAGAGGTGCTGACAGAGGAGTGCTGCCAGCACCATGACCAACTTTTTGGAAGGGCAGCCCTCACCGTGCCAGAGGTGGAGAAAAGAAGAATATGGATGGACATCCAAGAGAAAGTGAACTCCCTGGGTGTCAGCCACCGGAGCATAGAAGAGCTCAAAAAAAGGTGGTATGACCTGCGCTACCGGACCAAGGAGAGGGTGGCAGAGCGGCTCCGGGAGATGAGGGGCACTGGAGGGGGACCGTCCACTATACCACCACCCACACCCCTGGAGGAAAGAGTAGAGGAGACCCTTGAGCCTGAGGCCGTGTGAGGGATGGGAGATCTGGATACATCTGAGCCAGGACCATCAACCTGTGAGTACCATGAGACATGCATGTACCCTCATTAATGCCATACCCCCACCCACCTTGTACACAGTAGCATGCACAACCGAAATAGCTCCATTTCAGAGTAGCAACAACCAGAATGGTGCATTATGTGCAATGTAGTCAAGTAGGCAGTTTATAGGCAACAGTTTATTAGGAAGTTGATAACAGATAGTAGATACTGACAGTGTGTCCCCTATGTCCCACAGGTCTCCCACAAGACACCCCCACCAGCCAAAGCATCCAGGAGCCACAGGTCAGCCAGCAGCCAACAGAGGAATCAGGACCTGCCACCACTGAGACCTGCACCACCAACACCCAGTCGCCTCATGATACACCAGTTGGCATACTGGTGTGTGATCCAGCACCTGGTCCCAGCCACAGTGCCACGTTAGAAGACACGGAGCCTCCACTGCGTTGCAGGCGACGTGGAAATGTAGCATCACAGTGGCAGGCAGAGTCAGGGGACGCCTCCATGTCACGTGCTGAGGCCGCACTCCTACGGGGTCAGCGCCTGCATCACAGGAGATCAGGAGAATTACAGGGGCATTGCGGCGCATTGAGCGAAATCAAGGCAGTAGCATGCAGCTTGTGCATACAGAGTTGCAACAAATAAACACACATATTGGCGACCTTGCACTCTCCATGCGACAACTTGTGGCTGGACTCCTAACTCAGACGGAGGGTGCAAGGCGTCGTGACAGGCAACTACTGAACCGGCTCGACCGCATGTCTGCATCCATAGTCAGGCTGGCGGTCAACACTACTGGCCTTTCTAGGCACACGGTCAGCCTCCAAGTTGACATGGGCCACTTTGCCAGTGACGTGGCACGTGGACTGGGGCGTCTCAGCCACGCTGTTGATTTAATGGAGGCATGGCAGGTGGCCAGGGCCGTGGCCGACACGCCGCAAGATAGCGAGGAGGGCTCCACCGTCAGCAGTGTCTCTGCCAGTGACACCAGGGTTTTGCGCAGTGGAAGCGCAAGGCAGGGCACTGCTGACACCCCAGGTACCAGCCATGCTGGTAGAGGCCGGCATAGGGTTTGAACTCCACACTGTCCTGGGGTTGGGGCACATGAAGTCAATGTGTCCCATGCCAGGTGGACTTTTACAGCCCCTGAACTGTTGACAATGTATATAGTTTTTTTGGTTGCACAAATTAAATCACTTGTTCTTTCCACTTAACACCTGGATTCTTTGAGTGTGACATTAGTGAGTGTGGTGACAGTTGGCACGTACCTTCCAAAGTATTGGTTTGCAATGTGTTCCCGTCTCAGTCTGCCTTGATTTGCGATGCTTCTATCCCCATGATGACGATGTGGTGGCTCTTGCTCTTCATCCTCTGAATCAGGGTCTTCAGAGGTGAGAGGTAGCCCACGTCTGGTGGCAATGTTGTGCAGTATAGCGCATGCAACAACAATCTTGAAAGCTGTTATTGGGGTATACTGGAGGGCACCTCCACTTCTGTGGAGGCATCTGAATCTTGCTTTCAGCAGTCCAAAGGTCCGTTCAATGATATTTCTGGTCCTCTTATGTGCACTGTTGTATCGCCTCTCTGTCTCATTGCTGTGTGTTAAGTACAGGGTAAGTATCCATGGTCGAAGTGCATATGCACTGTCACCTGTTTGGCAAAAATGTACAATGTTAGCTGGGCAGAGATGGATTCCACAATGACCTGTGTGTATGTCTGTAAGGTGTATTCAGCTATACCTAGGAGGTATCCGTCTCCAAACTCCCCACGTTCTAGGCGTTGGTGTATCCCACTGTGCCTAAAAATGTAGGAGTCATGAGTACTCCCTGGAAATTTGGCAACCATGTCAGTGATAACATAATGGGCGTCACATACCACCTGGATGTTGAGTGAGTGGGTACACTTCCTATTGCGGAACATATATTCCAGATTTGCAGGATGGCATATTTGTATATGTGTCCCGTCCACACACCCTATGACATGGGGGAAGTTGGCAATCCCGTAGAATTCCAACTTGGTGCTGTTGATTTCTGCCTCATTCCTGGTTAGGTATATGTATCTCGACATGTGTGTGAGTAAGGCATCTAGGAATGCTCTAAAGAACCGTGAGAGTGAACTTTGGGATACCCCACCTGCCACGGCAATGACCCCCGATAGCTACCCGAAGCCAAGAGGTGCAGTGAGCAAAGCACTTGCACATGTGTAGGGATGGCGCAGCCGCGCACAGTCTGGCGTTGTAGCTGTGGTTTGAGTAATTCTATTAAATCTAGTATAGCTGCACTGCTGAGTCTATATTTATCATAAATCTCCTCCTCTGTTTGTTGGAAAAGTGTCTGCCTGGTTCTGTATATCTTCTCCTGTCTCTGGCTCCTCCTCCTCCTCTGCTGGGCGGCGTGGGCTCTCCTCCTCATTCCTATCACATATATCTCCGCCATCTTGAGTAACCCAGGTGCCTTCTGGGTCTCCTTTTATACTTTGGTAATGGTTACCACCTGCTCTGAGTTAGTGGTAAATTGGAAGTGCAAAATGGGCTTTTTGCAACTAGTCGCAATTTGCGAGTGGCTATTGCATATGGTTTGCGACTCGCAAATTGCGACTTGCTATTTGCGAGTCGCAAAATGGGGTCACTATTTTTGCGAGTCGGTAATGGCTCGCGACGCATTTTGCGAGTTGGAAATGGGATTTTTGCATCCCATTTCCGATTTTACGGGGTCGCAAATTGCGATTCGGGCCATTTGCGACTCGCAAACGTTTCCTACATCTGGCCCTTAAATCTCAAGCACCCTGTGTGAGGTAGGAGAGCATTCCCTGTGTTTTCAGTGCTTACTCCTGTTACCATTTTGTTTCACCAAAATTGTACACTCACCACTTGCCAAGGGTGATTATTACCACTTAACAGGGTAAGGGAAGAACAACAGTTAGTTGTAGCTGGCAATTGGTTGTGGTGGGGGGGAAACAACTTTTCTTCTGCACCTCAGGGCAAGGAGCCTATTGGCCCTCGTGGAAAAACCAAGCTAGTTTCTCTTCACTGAGGTCATTACACGATTATTCAATTTCCGCCTTAACTCCACAGGCTTATCTTCCTCACTCACCTCTGGATTAGAAAATCACAATTATACATTCCTCCCCACGTACAGCACTAAATAGCTTTGCATCCAGGCTTAGGTTTTATAAATCACTGTATACACCTGCATCCAAGAATGGTCACACTGTGCGTTCTCAGTTACTAATGCTTCCTTCTGCCTCCGCTGTATTCATACTGGTTGCTGAAGGTGGTTGGCGCACCCGTTTTGGGGACTGCAACATATATTTATTATCAGACTTTGGCTCAGAGCAAGTGAGACAAAGGTAAACAAGCATTTGCAATGCAATGGGTTTCACATTTGCTTGAGTTGGAGCTATTGGCGTTGTAAATTCAGAACTGGACTTTTCAACCCTGCCTCATAATTTGGTCTTTCCTGCCACATAGTTCCAGTTGCCCTGCATATAACTAAACCACTTCCATTTACCTTCTTCCTCTATCTACAGCCAAAAATGAAAATGTTGCCATTAAGCATCCTAATTTAAATCTGCCATGCTAATTCTAATAGAATACCACTTTCACCACCCTAGAATCATAGTTGCTTGCTGGCTAACACATTTCCCAAAAGAAGACAGCCACGGAGGAGTAATGAGAGAAATAAACTAGAAGGGTCAACCAAACATATCAAAAGTGTTCAAACAGGCATAGTGTAATAAGGATGTTAAGTTGGCCTGAATCATGGTCAGAATTGCAATAAAGAGATATTAATAAAACATGTAGAATTATCATATGAACCCAATATAAAACCTTTATCAGAAATAAACGTTTGGCATTAGACTGTAATGCTCAGAACCGCCCCTAAAGGACACAACAATGAAAATAGCATTTGCAAGAAATATAGCCATGTTAGCGTATAGTTAGCCTCTAGAGGTCATAACCGCATGAAAATAAAATGAGTGAAAGTATTGCAGTGTAACCATTTATTTAGCCCCAAGAGGGTGTAGTCCATTACACATTTTAATGGCAAGTAGGGCTACTGAAATAATATTACAAACAAAACCCAAACTACTCTCAACTGTAAAACAAAAGCTCCATCCATGAGAGAGGTTGAAAAGACACTGAATGGAGGGAGGGAGTTATTATTCTGGGGTCCCCAATAACCTAATGTTGGGACCCAGAGATGGTCTAGACAGAATAAGCTGGTTGTGATGAACGATTTGGAGGTGGTCCCATTGTCCCAGGACCATCACAGCCTGAGTTATGAGCAAACTTTTGTAAAAGAATGCCCTGAAAAGCATAATGGGACGCCCGAGTGTAGAAAATATTGTAGTATATTGACTGTAACGCTCAGAACAGCCCCTAAAGAACACCACATTTAAAATATAATTTGTGAGATTTATAATTTGCCCCTAGAGAGCATAACCACATAAAAATAGAATGGCGCAAAGTAATGTAGTGCAATAGAATATTAAGCCCCTAGAGAACGTAGCACCTTACAAATTTTCAAGCCTAGCAAGCCTACGGCAATACTAAGACCCTTAGAACACAAACTACTCCAAGCTGTAAAACAAAAGTTCCAGCCATAAGAGTGCTTGAAAAGGGACTGAATGGTGTGAGCGGTTATTATTTGGGGGTCCTCACTTCTCTAATGTGGGAAAGTAGAGATGACCTAAACAGAAAGAGTGTGTCATGCTGAACGTTTTGGTGGTGGTCCCATTGTCCTAGGACTACTACAGGCTGAGTTATGGGCAAAACCGTTTTGAAAAAGAATGTTTGCAAAGACTTATATGGGACGACTTTTCCAGAGTGCAGTAAATATTGTAGTATCGCTCTCCCACCGTGAGGGAAGAGCAGAGTTGTGGATTTCTGTGGTTTTTAGTGAAGCATTTAGCAATTCTAAGTGTTTTTGGGAAAGCTATGGAGTGTAAACGGCAGAGCCGAAAGAAATTACTCTAATTAAGTAACAGTGTGAACAATGTGACCAGCGCTCCAATACCGGCAATGGCTGGTGCTGTGAGGGCCATGGCTGTCATGGAGCACGAAGGGGAGAGACAAAAGAAAAAATGTGTTCACTCATACTGAATTATATTGGCAATCGCGTAATTATCCATGTAACAGGGTCAGTCTGTAAGGCGGTAACAAAACCGTCCCAAGGCAGGACAAACATAAAGCAATTACAAATGACATCAAGGTATTTTTGAAAGGTACGTACATGAACAAGTGCAAGTAATGGGTGTGAGGTGGGAGCGGTTAAAAGCCCACAATACTACCAAGAGGTCAAAGAGCTTGAACGCTTGCCCAGAAAAAGGAGAAAGAATCAGGAAAAAAAGTGAAATAGTGACAAATGGAGAAAACGCACACAAAAGAACCCGCAACAGAGGGGTATAAAGTCAGGAAGTGTAGAGCGGCAGAAGGAAGAGGCAATCATTTGAAACAAGACTAGACAGCCTTAGGATTCATCAGCTCCTGCTCTGGGCAGCACTAGTGCATGCTCACATCAAAAACCTGTGCCCCTGCTCCAGAGGAAAAGGGTGGGAGAGGTTTGTTAGTGTTGTGCAGGGATATTCCCAATAAATAAACTAATTTACCCAGCTCCTCAAAATAAGCATTCCTGTATTCATTGCTCTGTTGTGATGATTATATTACATTGCATTAAGAGTGCAGCTATGAAATCTTTACTGGCAAGGTACCTGAAAATCTGAAGTGTTGCTTATTTTTTATTTCATCAATTAAGGGAAAATCAGTTCTTCAAATTACCGATTAATTTTCCTGTATGTGTTGTGAAAGCACTAATTCAGTCAAATGAACGGAGGGAAGTCATTTGAAATTGATAAAAGATGTCTGCTTGCAGTTATGACCAGCCAACGGGGGAGATATATGCAGCATCACCCGAGAGTATAGGTCAAATATAAGTAAGTGCTTGGCACAGATTGCTTTGTGACAACAGCAACTCCAAACTTATACTTGCAAGCTCATATTGCAGTAGAGCATTCTCAGTGTTAGATTACATATGTACATTAGATAGTTTTAGAGTCATAATCGGAATCTTTACCAGTGGTGGCTGGTCAATGAAATCCTGCCATAAGAATTCAGTCAATAAGACATACTCATTTTCAGGTCTGGCCTAGAGACCGCTTTAGTTGGCACACCAGTCTCAAGTTTAAAATAAAATAAAAAATACATGCATCTGTGTACACGCAGAGGGGCTTTCGATCAGTCTCTTCAACAATTTGTCTGTTCAAGTGTTATTCACATTTTGATTCTGCTTACAGCAGCCTACAGCATGGAACAATAAGTCAGCCCATTTCAGCAATTGTTTTTCTTCACTTTGCTCTTGCACGTGTGCATTTCTGCATGGCACGTAGTCCACTTAAGTGAAAGGAATGGTAAGCCTAACAGTGCATTGATTTCTACTTTTATTTCAAGTTTTTTTGGAAGGTGGCATTTTTATGTTTTATTACTGATGTTAGAGATAAAGTACACCCTGCTGCACATTATAAGAATATTGCATGTCACCAAGGAGTTCCATAACCATATAGAGGAATGAGGCTTAAGGCAGAGTTCCTTTATAAGGTGATGGAACTCCGAGGTGACCTGCAAAGTCCTGATCATGTATGTCAGGGGGTACTTTATCCCATAAAATACATGGTCACACTATCACCTTTCCCACTAATCACTTAAAACATTGGTGCTTTGCGCCTTTATATGAAAGAGCGAAGAGGTTTGAAATAAAAATAAAACCTCTGGTGAAAAATCAAACATATCAAAACCTGTTACTTATTTTTTTCAAACATTTTAGAAACAGTTCAATACAAGTTTTTTTTTTTTTTAAAAAAGCTGCACTAGCTCGGAATGTGTAAAAACATGCAGAATAATTCTAGCTTTTCTCTAGCTATCTAAAGAGTACAAGAAATAAACGTGTTCTGTCTGCCTGTCATTTTAAGCTACAAAATAGAGCAGAAGAAGGAAAAGCAATGTTCTGTTTTTGTTGCTTTCAACAGCTGCTTCAATTATGCTCTGCGACCTGAGCTTCCTTTCAACGTGGCTTCTGGCTCTGGCAGCAGGCATTGTGATTTCGGAACTTGACTGTAATAATGTATAATACTCGAGTTCTGATGTCTTTGCTCTATGATCAGCGACTAGATGCGTCACAAGCAGCTGACTATTGGTCATACTTCCAGATGATATCATTAAATCAGAAATCCATAGAGGAGTTAGAGTGGGGGCTCAATAATGTTGAGGCATGGAATGGCAAGGCTATTTTCAGAGAGGAGCCAGAAATAGTTTCAGAGTCAGATGCAATTTAAGAAGGATGGGGATAGAGATGTGGGAACTCATCCACTGGTGGACGTTGGGCAGTTCAAGAGAAGAAGTTACACACCAACTGTTTAGAATTGTTGGCAGGTTTATTTGCCACACGTTGCTTTACCCAAGGAATGATGAAATGTAAAATGCTCCGTATGGACAATGTGTTGGCTGTGAGGTATGTCAACAAGATAGGCAGACCACACTCAAAGGGTCTAGCGGATTTGGTGAAAGACTTTTGAGAATATTGTTTGAGAAAGGGAATTTCTGTTGTGGCAACACATATTGCTGGTTTAAACAATAATGTGGTGGGCTGGTTTTCGAGGAATTTCAAAGATTCAAGCAACCATAGGTTAAACAGAGAAGTATTTCTGAGTTTTCAGGATAGATAGGGCCCTTCCGGTGCAGATCTCTTTGCAGACAGACTGAACCTACAACTGACTAAATTTTTCAGTTGGAATCCAGACCTGGAAGCTTGGGGAATAGATGCGTTTCTGCAGGACTGTAGGTGTTCAACTCCGTATGCTTTCCCTCCACTTGCTATGAAACGGAGTACTCCTGCAAATACGCAAATGCAGGGAAACCATTTGGTAGTAACACCAGTTTGGAGTCGCAAGCTTGGTTCCCAAACATGATAGAAATAGCAATAGATTTTCCCGTCCTCATACCGACCTTCAGAAAGGTAATCCTAGGACCAGAGGTGGAATATCGGGATCAAAATTCTGGCAAACACACCAACAAACCCTTTTTTTCGAAGTCAGTCTATATGCCTTCCTAGTTCCTGACACTCAGGACCCTGATATAAGCTTGAAAGCTTCTGCTGAAAGACCTGGGATTTCCCACTGTCTCCTGAAATCTTCCAGACCATCAAATCTAATAGTCCCTGTTTTATTAAAGGGTGATATTCTCCTTCTGGTTCTAGGATTACCCCTCTGAAAATAGGAATCAGAAGGGGAAAGTCTATTACCATTTCCATTAAAATTGAGAACCAAGCCTGTGATCTCCAAATTGAGGTTACTAACACAGCTGTTTTCTCCGCATTTGCATAATTGGAGAAGAACTTTGGGTATCAATGCAAATTGAAGGAAGGCGTAAGGAGCTAGACCCTTCCAGTATTGTAGGAAGCAATCTATGCCCCAAGCAATTGGTCTGGCCTCCTCCTGAAGAATTTCAGAATTTGTGAATTAAGTCTGTCCGCAAAGAGAGCTACACCAAAATGACCCTACCTCTCAGGAATACTCAGGAATATTCCCCTGTTTGACCTCCAGTTGCTGGAATCTTTGAAATTCCTGGAGGACCAATCCACCACACCAGGAATATGTTCCACCACTACAGAAATATTCTTGTTCAGACAATAACTCCAAAGGTTTTTCACTAGATCTGCTAAAGTCTTCGAATGATGACTGCCCACCTTGTCACTGAGGAGACATAGTCCATGCTGAGCATTACACATTACAGCAGCAACAATTGAAGGATTTCAGAACTTTAATAACATTTTAATAAGGTATAAAGTCCATCCAAACGCTTCCATTTTCCTTCTTCAGCACTGTGAACAAGATTACTCCAACAGAGAGCTAATCTTCAACAACAAATGGTTCAACAAGGGAATCCTGAAACACAGACATATCCTTAACCTGAAAGAAAAAATGTAAACTGAGACAGAATTCCATTACCCTTTTCCAATAGGTAGGGTATTAAATTGGAGGGGTAATATTAGCCTCCACGTCATTAGTAAAATCCAGACTTTCTGCCCACCAGGCTGTGAAAAATCTACATTTTATGTCATGGCACGGAGGCTAACATTATGCAAGTTTAAAGTGCTGTTAACCGATTATCAATTTAATATGCAACAGGTCTACAAGAGCAACTTTTAAACATACTTTTGTTAGACCAATCCGCAGCTCTAAGGATATCCTGCAAACCACCTCCCTAGACAAAAGCCTTTGAAGCCAATGCACCCCTAAGGGAGTGAGCCCTAAATCTAGTGATATCCACAGCAGCCTCACTCATTACCTCTTTTACCCATTTCGCTAAAGTGGGGGAAGAAACAGCCTTGTGAGGCCACCTACGTGAAATCACAAACTGAGGCACATTCTAGCTCAAACTTGCAGTTCTTCTCCAATACTCTTTCAAGCATTTCATAATGCAAAGCTTTTCATGCTAAATGAAGTAAGGGTAGACAATCGAAGTTAATAGAGTCTTAGTTCTTCTTTTAATATAAAAACAGATTCCCTCAGGCTGTTA
Source organism: Pleurodeles waltl (assembly GCF_031143425.1). Classification (NCBI taxonomy): domain Eukaryota; kingdom Metazoa; phylum Chordata; class Amphibia; order Caudata; family Salamandridae; genus Pleurodeles; species Pleurodeles waltl. The sequence goes on from NC_090449.1 coordinate 606,264,496, forward strand.
GGTCTTGCTAGTGACATCTAAGTCTCTTACATCGGAAGTCTGTCTAAATGAACTCCAGTTGACCAAAACTTCTCTTCCTATATATTTTTTACGTCCTTTTTTACATTCAAATGCCTTTCAACAGTGCACTCTATTTTGTAATCTGTCTTTTCTGCCAACTCACCAAATAATGTTTCCATATACTCTCTCCTTTTATCCTCTACAGCACCTCCTTTATCCTGCTCCATAACTTCATCTTTTACCTATTCTCCTCAAAAACAAAACTTGTTACTTTTTACTCTCCCATCATGGTAAACTGTCAAACTAACAGCTGACTGAAACGCAATCACCATCTGACATGACACATAGCTACTTAGAAAAGCATCTTCCCAAAAATGGCTGTAGTGTCTCCAAGTCTTTTTATTTAGATGAGCCCAAATTCGGAAGATGGCTGCCGCAGGCAACACGTATGGGGGCTCTGAACTGATAAAAAACTTCCATTGTACTAGTGAGTCGATATGATCACAGCGACTCACGCTTAAGCCCTTTCAGGAACCAAGGGCCAGATGTATCAAAGGGTTTTACCCATTCTGTGTCTATGGGAAAATGTGTTCGTACATATGGCCCCAAGTGCGCTCTGAGCTTGACCCCTCTTCATGTGTGCAGCCATGCTTCACGCCTGCTGATTGTGCTTTGTTCTCGCACCCCCTCACAAGATCTATTCACTGGTAAGAATTTAATTTGAAAATTTCAACAGCCACCACATTTGCAACGCTAAATCAATCATTTCCCTCAATTGATTTTATGTACAAACTTTTCTCATATGCGAATCATCCTGATATTTTTACTGTAAACCTCATGACTTCAAAAACAAAACTTCCTTGTAAACAACAAAGTATAAAATATTTTTTTCTACCAAATTCTTTCTCCTTCACATAAATTTACCTAATAATAGCTTCCTCTGAACAGCTTAACAACCACTCTGTAGTCATCTATCCTTCTTGAAAATAGTAACTGAATTAGGTCTGCCATGTTTGAAAGCAACTAAACCAATTTTAAATCAATCATTCTTAACAAACCACATTTTCAAAACCTTTCATCAAAATTCTAACCTGTTTCTCAAAGCTTATTCCACATAATGTTCATTTTATAGTTTGATATATATTTTCATACACCCCAGAAGTAATTAAAGTTGTACTTATCTGTGTAAGAGCAGGTGAAAAAGAAGGAGGATGGCTGCATGATCTAGGATATAAAGCATGTTCATAAGAGTTCTAGAGTTTTAAGGATGTTCTATTCTAATTCCAAGTTCTTTGTTGCTGTTGTGTTTGAGGGTAATAAATGAGTAGTGCATAATATTGGTTTCCGTGCCTTGCCATAAAATTACAGACAAGCGTATATACAGGGATTGTAGAATTCCATGTATTAGAAACGTTTAATGTCTTATGCACGTTTGGAAAAACAAATGCAGGCTTGCCAAGGCCAGACCTACTGCCTTTACCAATGTGTGCTATTATAATTAAATCTATAATTTTGTCCTCAGCCATGACCTTGCACCTGTCAATTAGAAAAAGCATGATACACGAGGAATATTTATGCAGCCTGCTGAGTTTATTTATGTTGTAGTTGAAAGAAAATTCCTGAGTTTAACAAAGGTTTTGATAAAAACCTTGAAAGGGTCTGTGCTTTATTTTCATTTACGTGTTTGATGTAAAACAAACTTAGCTCCAAGAGGGAGCAGAGCGCTTTACGGCGAGGATTGTCATTTGGTGCCTCACATGCGTCTATGTGAGACTATGGCCCTCATTCTGACCTTGGCGGGCGGCGGAGGCCGCCCGCCAAAGTCCCGCCGTCAGCTTACCGTTCCGCGGTCGAAAGACCGCGGCGGTAATTCTGACTTTCCCACTGGGCTGGCGGGCGGTCGCCTTCAGGCCGCCCGCCAGCCCAGAGGGAAAGAGGCTTCCACGATGAAGCCGGCTCGGAATCGAGCCGGCGGAGTGGAAGCTGTGCGACGGGTGCAGTTGCACCCGTCGCGTATTTCACTGTCTGCGCAGCAGACAGTGAAATACATTTAGGGGCCCTCTTACGGGGGCCCCTGCAATGCCCATGCCAGTGGCATGGGCACTGCAGGGGCCCCCAGGGGCCCCGCGACCCCCCCTACCGCCATCCGGATCCCGGCCGGGATCTGGATGGCGGTAGGGGGGGTCGGAATCCCCTCGGCGGCGCAGCAAGCTGCGCCGCCGTGGAGGATTCAATGGGGCGGCGGTACACTGGCGGGAGCCCGCCAGTGGTGCCGGTCCGACCGCGGCTTTACCGCCGCGGTCGGAATCCCCATTGGAGCACCGCCGGCCTGTCGGCGGTGCTCCCGCGGTTCTCCGCCCTGGCGGTCTTTGACCGCCAGGGTCAGAATGACCGCCTATATCACATAAGGCAGGGTGTGGTCAGTATGGGCGGTTACAGCATTTAACGAGCGATTCACAAAAAATGAGCAAATATTCTAACAGACGCATTTGTCTTTGTTCTTCTGATCGTGTTGCTGATTTTTTTTCGCTTTTCAAGTAATTCCAGACATATTCTTGGGCACCTGAGATACTGAAGATGCCCAGGTCTGCTCAAAAACATGAATATTTTCAAACAGTTACATTTGGCCATAAACAAATGCCACACAGTGCATTTTTCGTTCTTCACTTTTTTATGTTTCATGGAATGCAGATATTTCCTACCATAGAAACCACTTTTTGTTCATCTCCACCAATTGTGGGTCCTCCTTCCCTTGAAAATTGATTTACTCCTACATGAGAGAAGGGTAAACCTCCAACACTTGCGAAAAGGGTGGGATGTCTTTAGAGTCTGCAGGTGTTATCTGCATTTTGGATGTCTGCCCACTGTGCACCACCAACAATCCTGCCTTTGTGAGCGGATTTGCTCACCCAGAAAATTCCACCAAACGGACAGGTTTTTTCGTGCTGGGAAATCCAATTAGAGCCCTAAAAACTTGGCTCTTTTTGTTCTAAACTGAGGTCGCGCTGATACCCAGAACACCGATCTTGCTATGTATTTTCTCTCACCTGAACTAACTATTCTTTAGGCCTTAACGCCTTCGGGTATTTCTGCCCTCTTACAAATTAATTTCATTTTATTTCACAAGTGCAGATTCACGTTCTGTGGATCAGTGAAACAGATTTTCACTTATAAATAAAGGCATATGAGCACCTAAATGTCGAATATGTGAAATAGCTTTAACAATCGGGTGAAAATTAGGACAATCTTAGCCAAAACCGTGTGCTTTTCTTTGTCTTTCACATTTTATTTATTTACAATGTTGGCAATTTGAAAGGCAGGGAAGAGATTTGGATTAAAAAGAAACAATTATTTAGGTCCATTGCCAAGCTTGGTATTAGAATCCAGATCTCAAAGCTCCAAGACACGCAACTTAACCATGAGGTCACATCCGTTCCACTAATAAGAGCCGCGTGCCGCTGCTGTTGGCCTCAGCTGGCAGCTGATGTTAATGTAGTGAAGTCTCGTGACTAAGGCTGTGGCGCAGCAAGAGCGCCGTAGGCCGTGGGGCAAACAGGAGAAATATTCCCGGCTGCTGTCTGGGCAGCGAAATTTACCAATAATCAAGGTTTACTGAGCCCTGCGGGTTTCTAGGTCCTGGCTCCACTGCTCCCGCTGCACCACTGATAGCTACGTCTCTGTACTAAGGTTAGGAAAGGTTCCTATTACAAGCGGTACAACCCATTTTCTATTTTTTGAGGCAAAAGCTGTTTACTAATGCAACAGTTACTGGTTCACGTGCACTCAGGAGGGTAAAAATTGCAGCGTTCCTAGTGACAAAGGGTCAGATGTATAATTCTTTACAATAGTGATTACTTAATTGCGATGTTTTGCGAATCGCAATGAAGTAATCGCTATTGGAATGTATGAAACTCCAGGAGTTTCATACTGCGAATCGCAAGGGCTCCCAAATGGACCTACCTCATTAATATTCATGAGGTAGGTCGCAATTTGCGAGCCATTGCAAATGGCTAGAATCACAGGGATCGTGACCTGCTGGGCTCAGCAGACCACCATGTCTGTGATTGCTTTTCAATAATTTTTTTTGCCTTAAAGGAAAACGAGATGTGTTTAAAAATGAAAAATGAAAAGTTTTCTTTTAGTTTTTTAAGAGTAGGCAGTCGTCCATGGGACCACTGCCTGCTCTTAAAAAATATTTTCGCATGCATTCACAAAGGGGAAGAGATTCCCTGGGGACCCCTTCCCCTTTGGGAATGGGTTACCACCTACTTGAAATTAGTGGTAACTGCAATTGTTTTGCGACCGCATTCACGGTCACAAAACAATCATACATATCTCTGCAATTCAGTATTTGGATGGGACGCCCTTGACACGCCACTTCCTAATACCGAATCGGTATGTAGTCGCAAATCCAATTTGCGATTCAGTAACAAGTTACCAAATCGCAAAGTGCACTTGTAACATACCAAAAGGCATTTGCCATTTGCGATCACAAAAATGTTTGATACATCTGGCCCAAAGTGCACAAGCAAGGCAAATTGCACGAAGAAGAAACGGTAATTACATGCTCTTGAAGGCTTTGAGCTAGAGCTGAATGGGTTGCACACACGCTGTAAAAGCGTGTATGTAAAATGTACATTGAGTAATAAACATGTGTAGCTTTTTACGAACACATTTCAAACTTTTAGGGTTTGGGTATGCTGCAGTGACATTTCAGACTTTAGTCCTTCTGAAGTTGCTTTACTGAATATCAGCCCAAGAATATCAACACACAAGAATATTGTGAAAAGAATATCGAAAAGTAAGTGCATATAGGGAATTGTAGCAGTACTATCTAGTTTCACATCGTTGTACCTTGAAAATATATATATTTTACAAAGGACCATACATGTGTAGCTAGGAACAGAAAATCTATACATACCTTTCGGAAATTTTATTCCATATTCCATATTTTGCCCTTAATATTTGTACGCCTCGATATTCTGGATTTATTTTGGGTGCACACCTCTCTATGAATAAATGGTGTTAAACAAGATTAGAACTGTAAGCACCTCATTATGAGTGGGTCTTTGCACAAACCCCTTATTTCCCCACCATGGGATTGCAGATACCACAGATGTTAACTACTACACCACATCCAGACCGTTCAGCTCCTAAGAAGTGGTTGGTGGGAATACTGGCAGCAGGAACCTTGACCAGGGCAGCAGAAGCTGCTGGAAAAACCAAAACAGCATATGTTTTAGGGCCAGGCTCAAATGTTAGTATTTTTGAGCAGACACCAAGGCTCTGTGAAGTTGGAGATGTGAGTGAGAATGGAGAACTAATGGCCTTATTTTTAATAGTACAGTGTATAACAATCATATTAAATCAGAGCTTTGAGTGGGCGAGGACTGAACCTTGGAAAATAATAAAGGGACATTGAAACTGGCTCTCGTTGGACTCTAAGGTTTGGGATTATCAATGGTACCTCTTTGTCCCTGAGAGTACAGAGTGGGTTTGATGGAAGTTTTTTGTGGGGGCTGGGAAAAACTACATGCAGGGCACAATTCTTTCATGTACGAACTGGCACCAGCACCTGATAAATTTTTTAGAAGTTGTCCTCCTGGTCTTTTAGGCAGCATCTAATGTGATCTAGTGGCATTTTCATAAAAGTTGCATCATCTTTAATAACAAAAAAGTCACCCTACCTTTAGGAATCTGTATTTAGATTTTGAAGCAGGAGTGTATAGCCCTGCAAATGTGTGAGGCATAGGGTATAATGCCCTCTATGACGTCTCTTTTGAGGGCTCGGTCACAGGATAAGTGCCTCGGCCCTCAGAGCTTACAGTGTGCCATATGAATTTGTCAAGCACAAGATTCTGTTTCACATGGATTGGGGCACACTCTTTGTACCTCTAGGTACAAAGAGCATGCCTCTTATAGAGGGTTATTAGAAACAGTTCTTAAGCCACAAATCTTTTGCAATTCCTTCACCTTTTCTCAACGCGCTTAAGCACTATATTAAATAATTATTATGTGTAGAAACGCATTTCTGAAGCTCTCAAAATTGTTCTCTGTAGTGAGTGTGCAAGTGACTCAATGAGTGAAAGCACTTGACACGCGAGGCAGTGTTTAATAATTTCAGAGTGCAAAGACGGCGTTGTAAATACAAGAAATAAGTTGAAATTTGTCGGGCCGGTGTTTCTGCATGGGGCGTTGGAGGAAGCTTTTACCTGTTACAATGGAAAGTCATCACTATATGCTCTATCTAGACCGGAAATTACATTTCACACTGCTATAATACTGTCTTTTGTCTGCTGAGATGCTCTTTGTGTGGTGAAACACAACAGACTGATTTCTTGTATAATTTTGACTCTCGTATACCTGCAGAACTTTCCAAGACGCAGCCCACCTGGATCCCCTGTTGGCAGATACCCGCAAGAGGATAGCCAGCAGGACAATCACACTACTTCTTTACTGGGCACTCTGCCTCCGGACTGCTTACTCCTGCGGCCACCACATGCACTGCCTGCTAAGAGAGTAAAGGTAACTGCGTGTGTGGCTCTTTATTGAAATTTACATATGCATTTAATACAGTCAATTTAGTCATCAACTGTATGGAATTGTAATACATGTGCATGCTTGAGCGAAATATGAATATCGCTGTACAACAAACCATCTTAAGCCTAAATCAAGAGTTGTTATACACCCATAAGACAGACAGATCATATGGGTGATGCAGCACTCAGTGTAGAGCAGCAACACTTAAGTAATAGGTGGTTGAGGTTCAAGAAAAATAAATCTGACCTGTCTAAAGGCAAGAAGCAAGACTCTTAATAAATGGCAGTAAATAAATGGTTGTTTGCTGTGAGTGGGACTGGTCATTCTTATAATCCTATTTTGCTCATGATTGAGGACCACTTGTGTGATGTTGATGTTTTGATAGTGCAACGCTGCTGGCAGATACATCATGAGGACTAGGATACAAGCATACTTTTGAGTTGGCTCTCTGAAATCAAGGTGTTGGTCTTCAAAAGGTCCCTATGCACAATCAGTCAGTTGACATCCATTGTAATGGAGAGACTCGTATGCTTCACAATTGTTTACATTGCACAATTGTACAGGTTGCTTGGAGAAATCAGTAGTCAACATCTGGCAGTGCTAAAATCGACCTAAGAATGAGCAATTTCATTTACCCAACTTGCTCCCTCGAATCGAATTCTTCCCATTCCTTGTATCCCAGTCCTGTTCAACAATGTCCTTTACTCATCCATGTGGTTTCAACACATATCACTCTTTAATAGATTGTTATGCAACCCACTGAGCTTGCATGGAATATTCTTTATTATTACTGGAAGACAATTGATATTGAGGGTAGCCTCAGTCCAAAATCACTTGGGCTTCACCAGAACAAATGTTTAAGCAGCATTGTGACATATTTGAGCTGTTAAATCCTTGGCCAGACCACTCCAGGGCAAGGAAGAACCTGGGCCCATCCCATAGAACCCTTGAGATGTTTCCTACCTCAAACCTTGGTGCATCTGCCTTCCAAGAAGTCCCAAATATCTAGGAATATGAGGGGATGGGTGCCTTGTAGGTTCCCTTTCCAATGTCGTTGATTTATCAAAATGCTACATTGACATCATGCATCCTTTGAGCTCTGATGATATTTCATGACTGACCACCTCGCCGCATGCATAGACCCCAACCAACCCTCAACAAGTTATTTTCTCCTGATGAGGAGCTAGAGAAAGTGCACATACATTAGATAACGCAGAAAGTAAATATGTGTTGTATCCCTGTTAATGTTTTGTTCCTTTTACTGCCTTTAATGCCATTGAGACCAGAATTAGCTAAGGCAATGGCAGGTCTATCAGCTGCCCTAAATAATTCCCATGCCTCCCATGCATCATCCCTTCTAACTCCTCACCTCTACTCTGCAGAAGAGAGAGAAACAGAGAGAGCAGGGGGACAGGAAGGGCTGTCAACAAACATTCTGTAGCTAGGACAAACAACAATGTCTGTCAACTCTGACTTTAAGGGTCAACCCGCCATCCTTATTTTCAGCACAGTGGCCTTATCTCTCACGTTTGAGAAACTACTGACCCGATACATCCCATGGCCATCTTCTAGTTTGTAATTTATTGCCAAGCCCTTATTCCTTTCATTATTTGCTTCTAAGATGCCGTAGAAATCTTCCTGAGATTTAAGTGAAGGTCCAGACATTGTGTATTTCAAATATTACAGATTGTTCTACCTTTATATTTCTTCTCTCCTATGTAATAGTAAAATTATACGGCAAGTTTAAAAGGCACTAGAAGTCAGAAGACTTGGTAATTCTTGTTAGCAAATGCCACAAGGTGAACTCCTTAATCACAGTCATTTCATTTAAAAGACTTAAACGACTTCAGCCTGAGAGGTTGGACACAGGCTCATACTTGCAGTGTGCCAGCAGGTTATTGTAGGGTTTGAAGGACACTTTGATGGCAGTGACCATGATGATAGAATGTGCCACAACTCTAAACAATCTATGGTGTAAAACAATTGTAAAATTGATGCAGACCATCAGACTGTCTGTCAGCCAATGGTGGTTGACATCAAAGTAGGTGTGGTGGGGTAATGGTTTATGCTTGAACACAGCATTAAGATACCAGGGAAGCAAGGAGCTGGTGTGTTTGGATCCTTTGTCACCTCTGTGGTGGGTATTACATCAACAGTGAGGGGCCACGCTACAGATGGATGACACATTAGGCACATACATTTCAGAAGTCCCTCCATGAGAGCTTCATTCTTCTTGGTTCCCACTCAACATCGAGGATTCAATTTTTAGAAGAGATAGGGGACTTGAGATGTAAGCTTATATGTCCCTGGAGCGCTGATGGAGGAATGCCTTTTGTTGAACCGGATAACCCTTAGACAACCAGCCAAGTGTTTGTCCTACTAGTTACTACTTGATAATTAGAGAGTTTCCATGGACAAATCAATTTTCCTGATTAGCCATAGTCTACCTAGATATTCCTTCTGGCTTTTTAAATATGGGCCCATCTCACACCTGAAGACACTCATATGATTTGTGATTGAACACTTTGAGGCCTAGTTGTCCTGCTGATCTATGTAACCACATTTTAAATAACTAGCAGGGTCATTTAGACCGTAAATTGTATCATGTCAGCTTGATGGAACCTATGGACTCCAGTGTTCTTATGGAAAATTCCTACGTTAGAGATCTCCAATTGCCCAGTGGAGCAAATGTTCATGATCATGAAGTATTGGAATATTTAATGACTTTATCTTCAAAACTGTCAGTAACACCTTTGACGATGTAGGCAATACAATTAGTTAATTGTTTTGTAAAATATTCTTGGGTGGAATCAGTTCCAAAGCAATTTTCAAGACTTAGACTCACTTGCTAAGCTCACCCACTTCGAGCAATATGGGATTGGTTGATTTTACTATTCAACCCTGTCCTGACTGCTGGTGGGAGGTTGTAGATTCAGAGGAGAAAGAACTCATCCTGAGGTGATGAGCTGAGAAAGAATATATGTTTCTTTGAGGATTCTTCTGGAGACCAGGCATGGTCTGTTCAAGCGGAAATGATGATCAGAGCATATGCTAGATTGGAAAAGAGTGTGAGTATTCTAGTGAAGACAATTCAAGCTTTCTAAGATTGCATTGTGTGCCACAATAGGTATATTTTACAATTAGAAAAGCAGGGAAGATATAATGGACCTCCAAGTCAAGATACTATCTTGAGTGGAGTATGAATAACTCTTTAGGAACAACTCCCAATTTACAATAGTGTGTTTTTCACTAACAGCAGAAATCTGAGTGTACATAACCTTTAGATGATAGTATCTGCAGAGCATCCTCAGTTTTTCATTCTTCTGCTTTCCATAAAAAGAGGTACTTTTGAAAATGATATTACTAAATAGAGACAGCAAAAATATTTGGAAAAATATGTGAAAATCCACACAAACATTTTCACATTTTTTTCAAGAAGTAAAATCTGAGGGGAACAGAGACAAGGAAATTAGGAATAGTGTGTGTTAATGTTTCTCAATTTCTATGCAAAAATAATGAAATTGCATCAGATAGCTCCTACCTTATTTTAATCTTTTTGCATATGCCTCGGTGTTTAGTTATTAAGTTAATTAAACTATGGAAGGCCTAGGCCTGAACCTCAATATCTCTCTTCAGCCCTTCTTCATCAATCCTGATGTAAATGTCTACCACAGTCACATCTTTCATTCATGTGTCCAGATAGCAGGGTCCTCTGCATCCTCGTCAACTCACTTCATCCCCCTTTGAGTGTTTAAGCCCACACAGTCTTAGATGTGCTTGACACATACAGTGATGGTGGACAGGTGAGTGCCTCTAATGGGTGGCTCAGTGACAATGGTGGAACGAAACTTGAGGGGGCCCCCTTGCACAGTACATTGAGGGCCCCCATCTCTGGAATCACGCATGAGCTCTCAGTCAGAGTACTGTGCTGAGGGGGCCTCCTGGAGCTCGGGGGTCCCCCCGCACTGCAGGGACTGCAGGACCTTTGTTACATCACTGCTCATTGACTCACTATGCAAATGTTTACTACTCTGCCAAGCTTGCGACTGAGCTGCTATTACAGTAAATCAGCGCCTCACTTAGGGACAGGCTCGAGAGCTCCTAGCGCCTCCTTGAGCCACATTAGTGTCATTTTATTTTACACTAATGTGGCCCAACAAGGCCAAAATCGCAGCTCCAAATTTAAAATGTGGCGCAATGCAGGGTTTGGGCCACTTAGTAAGCCTTTGAGCTACATTATGCCCACGCCAGGCATAATGCATGCAAAGGTGGCGTTCCCCGTTAGGGGGGCTGAAAAAATGGTGCAAAGAAAACGCTAGATTTCATTTTTTCAGCACTTTTAACGCCTGCTCAGAGCAGGTGTTAAAAGGAGGCACACCATTGTTTACAAAGGGCCTCAAAGGGCTTCGCAGGATTAGCTTCAAAATATCTGACACTAATCCTGCAACATTTTGAAGCTAGTTCCCCTAACTACTTCCATGGTGTGCCATATCCTAGATATGGTGCACACATGGTGGCATTAGGGAGCGCTAAGGGGTGCATGAAAAATAGCACTGCACTGGGTGCAGCGCCACTTTTCTTAGCTCTGCATTTCTTATGTTTCTGCATGCTTTCCCTTTTGCCTTGACCTGAAAGCACAAGTTAAAGGGCTGCTGAAACATTACAAAATCTCCCAAATTCTGAAGATAATTTCCAAAATATGCAGAATTTATGAGGTATTAAAAAATGGTATTTCAAAGTCTAGGCATCAGAAATGTTATTAAGAACACCAAATGAAGTAGTGTCCAACATATGCTCAGGTGGGCTTGATCAACGCCAGGTTTTCAGGACATCCATGTTAAAGAAACATACATACAATGTACTCTAAATGTAGCTTATATACTTAAGACCTTCCTGGACTAATGTTTAATGGTAGAGGTACCACTCAGTACATTGTTGGTTCCAAATACACAAGATTCCAAGAACACATGGTCAAGATTATGTGGCTAAAAGTGTTAATATGATTTGGAGAACGTTATATAGAAACAGGATATGGGGGTTTGGCTAAGTGGCCAAGATGGCGGATGCCTAATTCCATTTCTCCAGACTTGGGCCTGTAAATCATGCTGACAATCTGACCCAATCTCTTCAATACGATGTGTCCCACATTGTAGAGGACAAGTGCCACACTCTGGCATGGGCTGGGAATCGGCGCGGCGCTCCGGTGGTCAAGGCAGAGCCACAACAGAGCCATGCCGTGCTGTGTCATGCAGCAGCCTAGTGCTGGGCTGCCTGCCTGACGCTCCACCCTCCCTTCTGGAGCTGTGCGGCCCAGCGGTGATGCGGTAACTGCCACTGGAACAGCCCAATGAGTTAATGTGGTGAGGAGGTGGACTGGGCTGGAAGCTGGACGGGCCAGTGGCAGCAGAAGCAGACTGTGAGGCGGCATGCTCCAGTGCCAAGAACCCCGCTGACCGGCACAGACCTCCGGAGTCATCAAGTTTCCTGGGATGCCCTGGCTGAGAGCATTGAATTGTCCTAGTGCAGCGAGGGCCAGCTGAATACCATGGAGTTGCGGCTCGGCATGAGGCCTTTGCAAGTGGAGACTGCCTGCCACATCTGAACACTGGTGAGACCTAGCAGGGATAAGACAGAGGGCTACCCGTGACAAGTCGCACTTCCCTTGCAGTTGTGATGGCCTAAGAAACCGTGTTGGCGATAACTTGTTCCACTTACCTGGAGCAAGCCCACAACTGTGCGACCTTTGCCTGATACATGCTCATTGTATGTCTGGATGCCCCACCAACCCCCAGTGATATAACCAGGACTAGCTGAAGGTGCCCTGGAGATTGCAGCCATCATAAGCATCTATGGTGCTGATCTGGAGGCTTGTGTGGCCCCTACATGGTACCAATGGCCGTCTGCTTTGTTTTGATTTAAGCCTTCAATAGCAGCACAGCGGTGGGGGCAATAGAGACAGCATGTGTGACCCCCTGCCTTGAATTGAAACCTTTGTTGGCACAATGGGGAGCAATAAAACCAAGCCTCCCAGACTGGATAAATGTGTGCAGGCACACTCCCCGCCCTCAGAGGACTAGGTCACCTCAACTCCGAGGGCTGTATTCCCCCCATGCGAAGAGAGCCCCTGGGTTGACAAACTGGATACTATCCTGCAGAAAATACGCAACTCCAGAGTAGCCGTGGAACAGAAACTCGGTGCCCTTACCACAGATATTAGTTTTCTGAAAGATGATCATCATAAGCTTGCGGACAGAGTCAAGCTGACGGATAAAACATTAGCCACCTTAACGCCGGAACATGCAGAGCAGGGGTCTGTGATCACCCAGTTGCATAAACAGGTGAAGCTTTTTCAGGACCAAACCAAAGATTCCGAAGGCAAGGCTTGCAGAAATGATATTCGCATAGTAGGTCTGCCGGAAGGTTTAGAAGCCGACCACCCCACCCAGTTTATTGAAACATGGCTGCAATCACAGGTGGCTCCTGAGGGTCTGTGTGTCTGCTCTCTTCACAGTGGAATGAGCGCACCATGTACCTACCAGGAAACCCATTCCAGGTGTCCCTCCGTGACCGATAGTGGCAAAAATATTGACCTTTAGAGACAGAGACATGCTGCTTCGTGCAGCCCGTGAACACGTGCCGCTTACAGCCGCAGGGTCTAGAGTGTCTCTCTATCCGGACTATACAATGATGGTCCAACCTTGAAGGGTTTTCTTTCAGGAAGTCAAGCCCCAGCTCAGATCCCTTGGTCTTGTGTATGCATTGATATTCCCAGCTAAACTTAAAATCATACATGACCAGCGCTCACATTTTTTTGAGTCACTGGCGGCAGCCAGAGTGGCTAGATCAGAACTTCCAGGGATCGCAATTTGGACAATAACTTGGGACTGTACCTCTGGCGTTTGGCCGCCGGGCCCGACTTAGCCACCGTAAATCTGGTGCTGTGATGGACAAGTGAGTGGCACCGTCCCCTCAGCAGGCCCGGGTGAGTCAACCTGAAGCCACTCAACTTGCTACTACCCTGATCCAGGCCGTAGGTCCAGCACAGAATCATCCCTGGCTGGGGACTCAGGCTCAGACACTAAGGGCAGCACAGCCTTATTCCTGTTTGTAACACCACCGACAGCCAATGACTTGTGAAGGCCCGGATTGTTGGGACTTCCATCTACATATTTCCAATACAGAGTTGCTGCCTGCAGTATTCTGGGGAAGATGCCCCACCTACCCCCCACTATAACCCATATTGCTACAATGATCATTGACTAAAGTTCTGATTGTTGCTCATCAGTCCAATAATTGCTTCCTGGAATCTACATGTAATATCCCTATATTCTTTGCCTTGGTATGGGGAATTGTTATATGATCATGTTGTCATAGATGGGGCCTGGGTCTGAACCTTCATTAATGAGACAGGAACATGTTTTCTTCAGATGTATAGCATGGTGCAAGGACCACAGCACCCCATTAGCGTAAGCCTTGGTATCTATATATCAGTTCATTTCTGTTCTGTTTGGTTAATTGGTTGAGCGCTGTTTCTCATGCTGGACCATGAACTGGGTAATGTTAGTTCTTATGCTTCTGTCATTGTTAGAACAAAGATGTGGCTCATGGGATCCTTAGTGGGGCACTGACTCGCAATCTCTATACTAATCATAATGGCCACAATCACTAAATCTTACAATATAATCACATGGAATGTGAGGGGGCTGGGATCGATTTATAAACGTCAAAGGGTGTTGGCACAATTGCACCAGCGTCGTGCTCACATGGCCTTGCTACAGGAAACCCACCTTACTGTACCAGAAGCCTTAAAATTACAATGCAAATGGCGGGGGCAGTTATTCCATACCTCCTTTTCTGCCTTTGCCCAGGGAGCAGCCACATGGAGCCACACGGGGATTCCGATCTCAGTCCAAGACACAAAAATTGACATGCAGGACTGTTTTGTGCTGCTAAGAGGGCTCCTTGATGGTGAGCAAGTAGTGTTGGGATGTTTTAATGCACCAAATCAAAAACAAGATATATTCCTTGCCCGTCTCTCCACAGTGTTATCTGACTGGGCCCATCTCCCTTGTGTCCTGGGAGGGAATTCTAATGGAGTGATCGATGTTCTTCTTGACCGCTCACATCCACCCCTCCTGAATACTAAATCGATCAGACAGTCCAGAGCATTGCGACAATGGGCAGAGGGTTGGGATCTCTTGGATGTGTGGTGCATTTGTAACATTGGTTCTAAAGAATATTCCTTTTACTCCCCCCACACATGCTTCACTGGTGCCTAGATCGGTCCCTGTGCACCTCCCACTTGCAGCCCCATTTAACACATGCCACATAATTAGGCAAAACATTGTCAGACCATAATCCACTTGAGATCACGCTGTCCTTGGGCTGTGTGCCAACTCCAATAAAACCCACGTTAATACAAGACACAGTATTTCGGGAGACATCTAGCAACTACTATTGATACATTCTTCTCAGAAAACACTGACATGGCCTAGTTGAGTGGGAGGCCTTTAAGGTGGTTTTGCGGGGGTGTCCATTTCTACACTGCCGGGAGCATGGGGGGAAGTAGTAAAAGACCTTACACAACTAGAAAATAATCTGGGTGTTACAGAGCAGGCAGTAGAGCGGGGTGAAACAAATGAGGCACAATTGCAAATGGCTCGAATCAGCCATGCGGAGCTCCTTGAGTGTCTTAGGGTCATTAATTATAGGTCTTACACTCAAAAGGCGCATACGGAAGCAGAGAAGTCCTGTGCCTCGCTTGGTAAATTAAATAGGCCACAGCCATCTCCTACACCTATACTAACAATACACTCCCCGCACTTGGACATAGCAGATACTCAATTAGGCATAAATGATGCTTTCTGTCAATATTATGCCGACCTATATGCCATGCCTCTGCCTATTGAACCCCCCCCTCTTGAGAAATTATATAATAGGTCGCTGGAAGAGGGAATGCTTCCCGCTACAATGCAGGAAGCAGTAGGGACCTTGCTCCTCAAACCTAATAGCCCCCCTGTGGAGATGGCTTCCTATAGATCCCTGTCTGTTTTAAACACAGGGTATAAGCTCCTCAGTAAGATACTGGTGTGCCGCCTCCTTCCACTCCTTCGGCAGCTCCTGCACATGGACCAAAGTGGCTTTGTTCCTCGCTGTGGCACGTCGATGAACATCTGTCGACTATTCCAGTTGATGGATGAGACAAAAGACCACTATCATCATGCTGGCTGTATCTCCTTAGATATGCGGCAAGCATTTGACACTCTCAGCTAGGATTATATGTTAGCAACTCTGGAAGCCTATGGAACACCCCCAGATTATGTCTGGTGGGTGAAGCTCCTTTATTCGGATTCTACTGCCAGAGCTAAGACTGGTGCACATATCTCCACCTCCTAACATGGATCTAGACAAGGCTGCCCTCTATCTCCCCCCTTTTATTTGTATTAGCAATGGAGCCCCTCACACCACACTTTTGCCATAATGCAGAGGATTTGGGAATTGTGCTTGGTCCCACCACTCATACTTGTTCATTACACACAGACAACATGATCCTATATTATAGAGATTTGAGCCAGGATACGGGGCGAGCAGCACAGATATTATCTCAATTCACAATTCTCTCAGGGCTTCAAATTAATCCCAATAAATCCTATGTATACTCCTCTGGGGGCACTTACCCAGAACCCTCTATCCGATTAAAATCCATGACCATTACAACAGCGCCCGTGTCCTTTCCTTATCTTGGTATCCGGGTATACCGTGATCATGCAGATATGTTGGTGGGCAATTTAATGCTGGCTATTACATCACTCCTGTCTCAAATAGATTATTGGACCACTCTGCCCCTTTCTGTGCCAGGTAGGGTGGCATTGGCAAAAATGGTAATGTTACCCCGTGTTCTATATTATTTTGTTAATCTGCCATTTATGGTGCCAACTCCTGTATTTCAGACACTAAACTACTTGCTGATTGATCTGATATGGGGGAAGGGCCAACACTGAGCCAGTCTAGTGAAACTACAGTTGCCTCTCAACATGGGAGGTCTGGGGGCCCCAGATTTCGAAGCCTATTGCATAGCGGGCTAACTACAATGGTTATCCTACTGGCTGGCTGGACATAATCTGGAGAAATAAATTGCACAGCCGCAAAGTTGGGGAGAGGCTTCTTACATCAATTGCTATGTTCAAGCCCCCTTAAGCTACCTACAGGTGCTACCTTACAGTTGTGTATTGCTTTAGCATACTGGAAGCTAGCGGTGTGATACACAGCCTCATCTGCCCCATACGCACCAAATGTGCCACTTCATGGCCTTCCCACCCCCTCAGGGCCTATTACTGCTGCCATGCTCCATATCTGGGACCAACAAGGAGTCCATTGAGTGGGAGACTTATTTGAAGATGGCATGCTAATGCTTCATTCTGACTTTGTGCAGGCTTACGGACTGTCTGAGGCTCTTTTTCTGACCCATGCTAAAATACCAGCCTACGTGCGCAGTTACTGGGCTCCAGACACTTCTGAACCGGTCACACATGACTTCCTTCAGGCCCTTCATATGATGGGACACAGTAGACATCTAGTCAGATGGCTATATCAGGGACTCCGTGCACATCTCAACGCATCTTTATATTTGCTTAAAACAAAATGGGCAACTGATATTGGAAGGGACATCACACTTAAGGAATGGACCTTTCTACTTCAATACGCTAAAAACATTTCCCACAATCGTAGATTCAAACTGATACAATTTTTCCTCTTTCATTGTGCATAACTCACGCCGCACAGACTTAACACAATATATCCCATGGCATCGGCTCACTGTCTTCGGTATCATACTCCCGATGCTGACCTCCTTCATATGGTCTGGGCGTGCCCTTCCCTCTCACAGTACTGGTCTGCAATAGGAGCATCTTTAACAGATATTAGAGGTGTTGTTAAGACGCTAACACCCAATTATTTCCTATTAGCAGTGACTTCACACTTTGTGAACCTAGCTAGGCTCTTAGCGAAGCGACAGCTAACGAGGTGTTGGAAATCACTCCATGCTCCATCCATTACGTCCTTGAGAGAGGAAGTACAGCGCTGGGGCCAAGCTAAAAGTTTGACACTCTGACGCGAAGAGTACAAAAGGGCTACGACTGAAACCAATATCTCTGGAATGGGATACAATGTTGGAGACATTTAGACTACAGAGTGAGACTGAGGGGTCATAATACTGACGATAGCAGCGCTATTAACAAAGCACACTGGGCAAGTGGAAGGCTTAGGTCCTCAGTTCTTTAAATGTATATGTTCAGGAAGTTACCACCCTCACCCTCCCCACTTCCTCCCTGCATGCCAGCAAGTTATTACCATGTAGACAGGCTCATACTGTCCTCAACAAGTATAAGCACACAGCTCCCCACTTGGTTTGTTTATTTTTCTGCGGATTAAAATTGGACTTGCTACCCACATTGGTTTAATTACCAAATCAGTTGGCAGAAGCCAGTTGGGAGGGTGGGTTTCTGCGGGTTGGCTTTTATTTTATGGTAATGTTGGATTGTGCTGATGATGGTCTGATCCGTTTAACTGAATGACAAACAGGCTTAAATGTAGCTCCTACTTTCACGTGCACTATCGTACCTGTCTTATACAATGGTAAGGGATTTCTAATCAAAATTCCAACAAAGTTTGTGTTAAAAAAACAAACATGGAAACAAGATATTATGTTAAAGTAACTTGGAAATATTATGTTTAAACTTGACCATTTACAACTAGTGTCTTATTGACCCAGTTGCAATACATGTGATGTTCGACAATATGTTATGTATGTCCAGCAGAAACACCAAGTGGAATTGTACTGGCAAAGTAAAAATACAAATTGTAAACAGCAGTCTCCACAATGCATGAATACTCTATTGCAAATTACAACTGGAATAAACTACAGTTTTCTCCAGAGTGATTCAGTACATGCCCATAAAACCACAAGGATCATAGATGGGCTCCAGTGGCCATCATTTGTAGCTCGTCCACTGGAAGGGTCATGTCTCATCATTTTACCAAAAATCATTTCCCAAAAATTCAAATTGGTAGCTTTCAGGCGAACAACAGAATGAAGCACAATTGTTGACTCCACGTGGATACTTCACAGATATTTGAAGCACGGATGAAGTATCTGGGTTGTACTGAATCTTTGTGGTTGAGAAGATGAATCCGCCATGAAAACTGCAACAATTTCACAGACTCTCCACCTTGGAGTCCTTGTTCTAGGGATTTCACTCCAGAGTCAAGAGACAGTGCGGAGGGTTTCCACATTTACCCTCAGTAGGGCCCCCTTTTGTAGTTTTGAAAACCCCAATA
Source organism: Pleurodeles waltl (assembly GCF_031143425.1). NCBI lineage: Eukaryota > Metazoa > Chordata > Amphibia > Caudata > Salamandridae > Pleurodeles > Pleurodeles waltl. The sequence goes on from NC_090449.1 coordinate 606,283,372, forward strand.
AGATCTCATACGATCACATTCTAAAGGTTCCTATCTTTAAATGTGACGTAGTCAGACACACCCAACATCTCTCAAAGACGTTAAAAAATAAAAACATTTCTCCAAGTCAGATCTATGTACCACTGCTGTCTCTCTTCCTAAATTAAACACATTCTTTTTATACATTGCTTTCTTCTTGCTGTCGAAAGATCTGAATATAACCTGTGCCAAAAGAGGATAGGCCAAGTGAACCCACTCACTTCCTGCCCACCTAATCTGTACTTACTCAATCAGTGCCCTGAATATTAGTACTGTATTCATGCCATGATTGCCCACTCCACATGTGCACATTCCATTATTGCCACTCCATCAGTACACACCTACCAATGTACATTCCATCGGTGTTCGCTCTATGAGTGTCCTCTACCCCACCCCTCACTGCCCACTACCATCTGAACTTGCTTTGTTAGTACTACCAGTGTCATTAACGCCCAATGTCCACTTAACCAGTGCCACACCTTCACTGCCCATGCTAGAAGTGTCAACTCTGTGGGTGCCCAGTCCATTGGTACTTATCAATCAGTGCCCGGAAATGTAGTACTCAGTCCATCGATACCCCCTCCATCAGTGCCAACTACACTAAGTGCCACCCCATCACTGACCATTGCATGTGTGCCCACTCCACAAATGTATGTTCCATCTGTGTCACTGTCCGAAATCAGTACAGGCTTCAACAGTGTGCACCACACCAGTGCCCTCCCAACCACTTCCTACTCCACCACTGCTCACTCCACCAGTGCAACCTCAACAGATCCCTACTGCATCATTACCGATGTTTTGAAATATAAAAAAAACTCACAATAAAATCTGTTCCTTATGTCTGACCTGAGAACTGTCGTAATCTAACATTCCTTTCACTCTAGGAACACAATGGTTGATCTCCAACGGATTTTCTGGGAAATGTAAAGTACATTGGATGAGTAACTTTGCCTACAATAAGTCGCCTCACTCCTTGCTACTACAATACTAAGTGCAAATCATAAACTTGTTATATCGCTGAATATTTCCCACATAGATCCAGTTGGTGCTTCCTTCTCCTAATCTACAAACTAGCCGATCATTTAAATACACAGACCTCCAATCAGAGTCAATTAATTACAATGTATGCATCCTCACGGGACGATAGGTCTCTAGATTCATAAACTCTAGCAAAGGACCCCCTCTTGCCTAGAATATTATTGGCATTCCCCTCTGCCAAGTGCAAATGTAGTCCCATTTCTGCAAGGTTTTGACCCACCACTGACCGCATCAAGTCCATGTTTGTTCATTAGCCCATAAGCAGCCCAGGACTAGCTCAGTAGCAGTGACTAGCTAGGAATAACTATGTTCAATTGGTGATTTCACTCCCAACAATATGAAGCCTGTGATTTGCATAGGAGGTCTCCAGGAATCCCCCATAAATGATGTTAAGTCCAAAAGAAGGACTTGAGGAGAAAAAGCAACAGCACAGGAGCAAGCCTAGACCAAGAAACCTATGCAACCACAACCGTAAAGACAATCTGTACATTCCCAAAGAAAGCCATTTGAAATAGGTTAAAATAGATCCAATGGGTAACTGCTAACACCAGTACACAAAGAGGTAAATACATTCACAATGAAACTAATATGAGAAATCACGCACGAGCTGGAAAGTATGGTGGACCGCCCCTGGAAGCTCTACATATCCCGGGACGCAGCCCAAATATTTACATAAAGAGGGTTTGAAGATTCTTGCAAGAAACTGCTACACCAGAGCTGCATAGATAATCTCAATTTAATATGCAGAGGGCAATCATGAGGCAAAAATAACATTAACTGTTTGACTACTGTATTGATGTTTGTAAACATCGAACAAAGGTGTACCCAGAAGGTACCTATCTTTTTGCGTCATGTGCCATGACACCCTCCAATGTTTGTAGAAGGTATATTAAACACAGGAAGAATGTATCTGGAACTGCAGTGCGAGAAAAGGGGCTAAGCAGCTCGTTGGTACGGATAATGGTACAAAACGAAAGATCAGGTATGTCAGTCCTCTGGCCTAGGGAAGGAGGCAAAATAATTCTTCACATTTAAAGTGCTAGTGCAGTTGTATATTTCTTGGCAGTGACATACACTGATGCTGTTATGAGGAAGAAGACGAAATGTTAGTGCTCAGAAGGTTGGGGCAAATTCAAGCTGGAGGACTGACATGCAGCTGATCCGGTCCCAGCCCTTCTGCTTTTTAAACGCATTGGCTTTTCAGCACATCTTCATTTGTCTATGGGCCAGACTGACTCTTCAGTGACTAAGACATAAAATAAGAGGATAGGCTTGGCAATAACACAGTAATAGCCAAAGGAATGTAAGAATGACGCAATGTACCATTAAATACAAAAGTGAGTCACTTCTATATTTCAGGTAGAATTACGCCATCTGGGATTCATTGACAGAGAATTGTGAAGTCAAAACAGTGGCACTTTAGGGTAGCATACTCACACATAGTGCAGATTTAGAATACTAATTTCACAGCTAGAGGTGGCAAAGAGTCCTACTGATGGCATAGATGCATATCAGGAATATCAACTATAGAATATCGAGTGGCCACAATATACTCACTAAAATATCAAGGGCCAAAATACCGACGGGTAAGTATCTATAGATTTTCCATGCCTAATTCATCCTTTGTGTACCTTTACAAAATTAATCGTCAAGCCTCAAAGATGTGAAGTCAGGATTAGTAAATCTATACCTAGCTGCATACACTTACCTTCTTGATAGTTTGGTTTTAGATACTTTGGTCAAAATACTGTGGCCACTCTATATTCTAGCCTCGATATTCCAGACCGAGAGGATTTATTTTGTGCAAGAAGCTGTCCCTTCCTGCACAAAAACACTTCTTCCTGCAATGCAGGCACCCATGCACCATGGTGAAAGCATGCCTGCATTGAAGCTTGGCAGTCACTAGGGCGCCATCACCAAGAGCGATCAGGAATGTGCCATATCTAAGCAGATAAGATGCATTCCTGCCTCTCCACTTGGCACAGCCCAGCAATTGTCTTGCTGTGTTGCGCTGCCTCAAATGTTAGTAAATCTGCCCCCAAGTACCCATATTGCTTCTCAGTATGCAGAAGCGGGGTCAGGTAAAGCAGTCCTGCAAATGCTTTGCTGGTGCCTGATGGATGCAAGGAGCAGATATTTAGCATCGTAGACGAGGCCTACTGAGACAAAAAGGCATACATACAGTAAATACAAAAGCTAACGCCCAACTAGGTACAAATCTGCCATTCCAGGTCCAGAGACTACATATTGATCTGAACTGAAGATCAAGAACTACAAAAATTAAATAGGTTCCAGATAAAGCCTGATCACTGAATGGTTCTGTCTCGCCTATAACTGAAAGCTGCGCAACCTTCACTAAACCTACATCTGAAGACACTGGCAAACTATGGGGGTCATTCTGACCCTGGCGGTCATGGGGACCATGGAAGCACCGCCAACAGGCTGGCGGTGCTTCCAGGGCCATTCTGACCGCAGCAGTAAAGCCGCGGTCAGAAAAGGGGATGCGGCGATTTCCCGACGGTTTTCCCCTGGCCCAGGGAATCCTCCATGGCGGCGCTGCTTGCAGCGCCGCCATGGGGATTCTGACCCCCTTCCCGCCACCCTGTTTCTGGCGGTTTTCACCGCCAGAAACAGGATGGCGGGAACGGGTGTCGTGGGGCCCCTGGGGGCCCCTGCACTGCCCATGCCACTGGCATGGGCAGTGCAGGGGGCCCCTAACAGGGCCCCATTAAGATTTTCAATGTCTGCTTTGCAGACAGTGAAAATCACGACGGGTGCCACTGCACCCGTCGCACCCTTGCAACTCCGCCGGCTCCATTCGGAGCCGGCTTCCTTGTTGCAGGGTCTTTCCCGCTGGGCCGGCGGTCGCCCGCCGGCCCAGCGGGAAAGTCGGAATGACCCTCGCGGTCTTTTGACCGCGGAGCGGTCTTCCGACGGGGTTACTTTGGCGGGCAGCCTCCGCTGCCCGCCAAAGTCGGAATGACCCCCTATGTGTCCTTCAACCTTGCCTAAAGCAAAACCACATGCAGGAGTCCTGACCGAGGAATTTTTGACTGGTGCGTCCTTCCCCAACTTGATCCCTCTCAAAACTGAATAAATTGTTCTATCCTGAACTTTCAACTGTTTCACAACTCTAATGAAACTGTAGATTTTATAACATGCAAATTTGATTGTTTAGCTTTAACTTTACTAAAGGTGAACATTAGTTGAACCACAAAAGCTTGCAATGTCGTTGTCATTGGTGATCTAATCCATCACATCCTAGAAACTACTCAGGCAGCATTTGACTACACTTACAAAACGTTTTGTAAGCACTAAAACCTTTTATATATTTACCAAGCCCAAGTGCAGAAATTGATTTTTAGTTAAGCAATGGTGGACAAAATTGCTCAGTTCTGAGCACTGAACTACTCTGAGACTTACATTTGGGTTTATGGTGGTGCTCGACTTTCTGTGAGCAAATGGTTAGTAAGTGCCCACTTTATGTTTACATGACATAAACATCACCAGTGCCATTGTGTTTTAGCCATGTTGTAGGCCAGCATGGCTGCTGTTCAGCATGGCTAAACATTTGTGGCGTAGAGGAGATTAGCATGGAATGTCATAGAATGGAATGGCGAAGAGTGCGGAACAGTGCTGTAGAGTTTTTTGGCATAGAGTGTGTGTGAATATGTATCATACAGTTTACAGACCTGAACTCTACAGCACTTCATTCCACTGCACTACATTCTACACTGCACCACTCTACTCTGTGCTCTGTTTCTTTGTACAAATATATACTACTTATGGTTTAAAATGTATAGATATTCTTTATGTCTGCTTAACAAATACATAGGGCGGGTTAGGGGACCCTGATTTTAAGACATATTGCAAAGTGGGCCAATTACAATGGCTGGCATGACTAGCAGGCCACAATTTAACTGAATTTAACGGAAATAGAGTGCTAGGGGTCTTCTACACAGGTTGTTGTGCCCCAGAGTGTGCATGTGCATGTTCTCCCTCACTCCAGGTAGCCCTAGCCAGTTGGAAACTAGCACTGAAATACACAGCGAGCACGGTGCCATTTGCACCAAACATTACTTTCTGCCGTCTTCCTATACCCACCAGGACACTCATAAAGCGACGTCTGGACACATGGGAGCGAAAGGGGGTGTTGACGGTGGGAGAATTGTTCCAAGATGGTGCTCTAATGTCACATGTGGATTTTATGCAGTCTCATGGGCTTCCTGAGACACTGTATCTAACACATGCCAGCATAATTCGTCACACACAGCAATACTGGGCACCAGATGGGAGAGAACCTGAAACACATGAATTACTTCAGTCACTGTACATTAATGGACATGGGCAACACCTTATCCACTGGCTGTACCGCAGACTACGAGTGCATCTATGGGCACCCCTGAATTCACTAAAGCACACCTTAGAGACAGACCTCATTTGCAAAATCCAAGACAAAGAATGGGGACGCATACTGGAATATCCTAAACAAGTCTCCTGAAATCCCATCTTTAAAGTAATTCAGTTTTCTATCCTACACAGGACATACCTAACACCACATAAGTTTGCAAAAAAATTCTTCACTGCCTCTTCCAATTGCCCCTGTTGTAGGGCTCCAGAGGCTGATCTTTTACACATGTCCCTGACTATCCCATTATGGGGCAGGTATAGCGCTGGCCTTGTTCGAGGTTACGGGGTTGGATCAATTGAACACACCTGCACAGTGTCTCCTCAGTCTTTATCCCTGACCAATAGTTTCCAAGCTAATACAGCGCCTCACCAATCTATCTTTATTGTTAGCAAAGCAGCTTATCACACAGCAATGGAAATCTCTGACTGTCGCAAAGTTACAAACATGGATGGACAAAGTGACCCACTAGGGTTTTCCGGAGAGCGGCACTCTTCATCCCCAGGAGTATCCTCAGGAAACCTATCTCACTTGAGTAGGATGAACCTTTAGAGCAGTTTAAGGCACAGGATATGGCACCAGATTAATTACTTTTGCTATATAATTTGCAATCCACCTGAGGCGGGTGAGGAGTATTGATGGCTGTTGGAAATGGCCCTTTCTGCAGGGTGATCCCTAAACATTTTGCCTTCTTCCTCAGGGCACTTTACCACTGCTAAGCAGTGCTAAAGTGCATATGCTCTCTGTGTAAATTGTATTATTGATTAGTTTATCCATGATTGGCAAATTTGATTTACTAGTAAGTCCCTAGTAAAGTTCACTAGAGGTGCCCTGGGCCTGCAAATGAAATGTTACTAGTGGACCTGCAGCACTGGTTGTGCCACCTATATTAGTAGCCTTGTAAATATGACTCAGACCTGCCACCACTACAGTGTCTGCAGGTGCAGTTTTAAACTGCCAATTTGACTTGGCAAGTGTACCCACTTGCCAGGCCTAAACCTTCCCTTTTCATACATGTAAGGCACCCTTAAGGTAGGTCCTAGTTAGCCCCTTGGACAGGGTGCAGGGTATGTTAAAGGTGGGACATGTACTGATGTGTGTTACACATCCTAACAGTGAAATACTGCTAAATTCAGTCTTCACTGTTGCAAGGCAATCTCTGTCATAGGTGAACATGGGGGCCGCCTTTAAATATTGGTAAAGTGCTGATTTCGTTTGAGAGCAGATAGAAATATGGAGTTTGGGGTCTCTGAACTCACAATTTAAAAATATGCCTGTTAGTGAAGTTGGTTTTTAGATTGTTGGTTTGAAAATGCCACTTTTAGAAAGTAGGCATTTTCTTGCTTAAACCATTCTGTGACTCTGCCTGTCTGTGGATTCCCTGTCTGAGTCAGTTTGACAGTTGGGCTGCTTGTGAATCCCCTCTTGACAGTGAGACAAAGGGTGCTGGGGTGTACCCTATATATCCTGATGAGCCATCTGTGCTAGAGTGAACGGAGGAGTGGCCACTTACACCTGAATGGGCTGTGCCTCCCCTCTCACAATGAAGTCTCCAACTCCCTAGCGTGTGCCTGGGGCCTGGCCTAGGCAAGGCAGGATCTTGTGAACAACAGAGGCTTTCCTTTGAAATAGGCCTACTTCAAAGGCAGAAAGGGGTATATGTATTGGACCCAAAACCCCTGAAAGTCAGATCACTTCTGGAACCAAGAGGAACCTCTGCCAAGGCGAAGAGTTGAAAAGCTGAAGAGCTGAGGAGAAGTGCTGCCCCTGCCTGTGACTTTGCTTTGTTGGTCTATCCTGCAGTTGCTGATTTTGCCTGTGAAAGGGGACAAAGACTGGACTTTGTGGTATATTCCTGCTTGTGAAGAATCTCCAAGGGCTTGAACTGAGCTTGCCTCCTGTTTTTAAGTTTCAGGGCCATCAAAGACTTCCTCTGCTAACACCTGGACTCTCTGCTGAGACTCCTGCCCTGCCAAGAGGTGTCCTATCCAGTCCCTAGGGGCCCTTGACAGGTGAAGTTGGCAGACAAGAGCTGAAAATCCATGCACAGAACGCCGAGCGGGGAAATTTTTGATGCACCATCTGCAATGCGGCTGATAAACTGCCAGTTTCGCTGCTAAAATCAACGCTCCACCTACATTGCAGCTGGGAGATCGATACACCGCGGTTGGAGAAATGACGCACAACACCTGCCTGCGGCTTCTGCTAATGACATAATGACAGAAACTTTTTGTCAGAAAGTTTGGCGGCGCGCGGGGCACGAGAGAACGGCATCTCCAGCTTCAGCAGCAATTATGAATAATTGTCTACTCGCCTGACTAAATAAAAGACCGAACTACAATATTGATTGGTTGATTCATCTGAATATCTACTCATTGGACAACTGAGTGAGTAGAGACTACACTATCATTACCTTTATTGTAGACCACTGGATCTGTTTTTGTTGGAGAAGATTTGTTTCAGTCCTGAAGAAGCGCCATGAAATCTGTATGGACGATGTAGGCGCGAAACATGTTGACTATTTCAGTGGCATAGGGAATAGAGTTTCTTAACCACTTGTATGCGAGGAAAAGGGTTATCATTCCCATAGACTCGCATTCTTGTTTTTAATCTAGACCAACTCCCTTTAATTTCAATTAAAGGAATTCACTTTAAGGGAGCTGAGTCAATTTTAACCAAACTTTTCTCTCCACCTTTCCGAGCTGTTGGTTTGCACAGTAGTCTGGTTTAGTGACCCCAATGTGAGTCCTGTCAGACATTGCGGCACCAGTCTGGCGTGGAGCAAGCCCTATGATGAATCTTGAGGGCTTTTGCTTCTAAAGAGAACAACACATATTGCTGGTGTCATTTTTTGGGGAACAGTGTACCTTTTCTGATTTGATAAAATAAATAAAGACAGCAAATAGAAAGCTAGAAAATGTGAGCTACAAACCACAAAGCCAAAGGTAAGCAATGGGCAGGGAAGCTTTCTGAATGTCCCCAAGATGTCTTTAGCAAACCAGACAGTTGTGCTGTCTGTTAGACATCGACTTAAGAAGTAGAGACTCTACAAAATCTATTGCTCTCTGAGGTGGCTGAAACCTGACAAAAACATTCTATACTACCGATCTGAGAGTAAATAAATGGGGCTCATCACACTGAAGGGCATTTTCCTAACTAAAGATATGCAGTTTTTTTGTATTTCTTTTGAGCTGCTTTATAGTGAACTTTTATTTATTTAGGCTTCCTATAACAATATCACTTTTAAATAAGAGATGTGGTTAGGGGCATACCAATATGGGTAGGTTGCAAACCAACCAGTGAGTCTTCCCCGGTTCACAGAAGTGTTGATGCTCAGCATTTACTATCAAGTTCAGCCAGGACAGATCTGTTACATTTTACAGATAGAACAGTAAAGAAGACACTCTCTGCAATGTTAGGTATCATTAATGCTTATATATTTGTTTTATGGGCATGAAGTGTGTAAGGAAATCTTCTCTGACCCAGAACAAATTTGAATGTTGAGCATTTTTTATGGTGGCATAACATTCCACGTTCGAATGCTGTGTTCTTATTGGCTACCGTGTGGACAGCACCACCAAGGACTCTAAAGGAAGGGTGGATTTCTTGTACCACTACATAATATATTCTGCCAAGGGACTAATAGAGATAACATGAGAAGGCAGGCTCTTCATCGTCACACCTCTTGTTATTTGAGTGGCTGGTTTAGGTTCCCTGCTGCGATTAAGAGAAATGCCTGCTCCGGAGAAGACTCCTGCTGCTTCATGAAGCTAGATGAAGATCTGGCTAATATCAGAAACTTTCTTGGAAGAGGTGTCAGTTCCATGGATAAGGAGGGGAGCTGGAGATGGGATTAGGAGTGAGGACTACAAATGATTAAAGAGGATACTTATCAGCAGTGGAGGAAAATAACTCCCAATGCTTTTGCAAATCCATGTCTTTATTTCAAGGCAAAGAGCATTTAGGAAGTTATTAGATGAGGACTTCCGATTGCCCTTTAATTCACCCCAGCTTCGACAGCTCCAGGCAAGTCAGAGGAAACACTCTGCTTCCAGTGGGCGGGAGCTGTTAAAACACTTTTGCCCGCTAGAAGCAGAGGTTTAATCTCCTTCCCTGCCCGCAGGCATGTGGGCAGGGAAAGAGATTAAAATATTGCTTTTGGACACCAGGAGCTGCATGTTTAGCAGCTCCCTGTGTGCAAAAGCAATGCTGGCTCCTACAGGAGGTGGGCAGCCAGCTGGGACTGCAGGGGTCTTGAGGCTCTCTTGCAGTTCCACTGCACATTGGATGCCCTGGGGCACACCAAGGAGACATGGCTGGGCCCTGGGGGTGGGGTCACCAAGGCTAAAATCGTCCCGGGGAAGGGGGCCGTGCAACCGCCCTCCTCCATTTGTTTTCCCTTTAAATTGCTACAAGTATGCAAATGTGTAAATCACCTGGAAGCTCCGCCCACTTTGCCCCACACCATCCACCTTAGTAGTAAGCATTTGCCATGATGATGGGCATTTTGCCATGATGATGGGCAGCTTACCAAAGGGCCCCCCAGTTTGTTTGCCGCGATAATGGTGGCATGTTCTTGATGCCAAGGAATATGTGGACACCTCCACAAAACAAAGAAGCACTTAAGTCATATAGATAAGAGGAAGGACACCAGTTTGGTTGAGATTTATGTCTTTGTAGTCTTCTTGGCCTCTCTATAGGAGGATTCATGTTATCAAATATTTCTAGATAAAGACACACCAGGCACAATCATATTGCCAAAACTGGTGACATTTACTTGTGCTCCATTACACAGCTGTAGTGTAGAATACAAATGGGACATTTAGCCAAGGAGGCAGAAAGAACTCCACTTGGGTAGATATTTTTTTTGCAAAACTGCGGACTTTTGTTGGATAAAAGGGCAGATGAGGTTCCTCTGTGGCTCAGTCACTCACACAGCTACTGAGACACCCATACAGACACTCACCCCCCACTCACAGACGCACTCAGACACTCATGCACCCACTCACAGACTCACGCACCCACTCAAAGACCCACTCACACACCCACTCACAGACCCACTTAGACACTCATGCACCCACTCACAGACCTACTCAGATAGTCACACACCCAGTCGCAGACTCTCTTAGACATTAATGCACCCACTCACAGCCCCACTCAGAAACTCATGCACTCACTCATAGATGTACTCAGAGACTCATTTTCCTACTCACTCACACACCCACTCACAGACCCACTTAGACACTCACGCACTCACTCACAGACCCACTCAGAGACTCATTCACTCACAGACCCACTCAGAGACTCACACACTCACTCACAGACCCACTCAGACACTCATGCACTTACTCACAGACCGACTCACTCACTCAAAGACCCACTCAGACACTCACACATCCACTCACAGACCCACTCAGAGACTCACACACTCACTTACTCACAGACCCACTTGGACACTCATGCATCCACTCACAGACCCAGTCAGACATTCACACACCCACTCATAGACCTCCTCAGACTCTCACAGACCCACTCACGGACCTACACAGACACTCACACACCCACCCACCGACAGAGACCTTCTCACACCCACTCTCATACCCAGAAACACCTTCTCACACCTACTGTCGAACCCAGATACTCTCGGGTCCACACACTCTCTCACAGCCACTCTCATCCCCAGACACTGTTACACCCACTGTCACTCCCAGCGAAATCCTCTCACTCATTATTTCACATTAAGAGAGACAGGCCCTGCGGCCAACCCCTGCTGCATATGGCCAAAGGCACTGTGCAGCATGGGATTATGTGGTTATGTGCTTGGCTGCAGGGCCTGGCTGCAGGCCAGGTCCTGCGGCCAACCTGTACCACACACAGGAGAAGGCCTTGTGCAAGGCTGGCTGACTATAAAGGTTGGCTGGCCAGGCCCTGCCAGGCCATGCTGCCAGCCTCACCACGCATGGCCTTCACCATGCATTGTGCGGTGTTGGGTGGTTATAGGGGATCTGGCCACATGGTAGCTCTGCTGCCAACCCCACTGTGCCCGGCCGAAGGCTGTGCGCAGTGGTGGTTGGATTAACAAATAGAAATTAAAATTACTTTCGTGAAAAAAAACATAGAAATTCACTGAAAAAAACAAAGGTTACAGGGATGTTATAGTTAGGAAAAAAAACAAAGAAATTCTATTAAAAAACAAAGGTTTCAGGGATGTTATAGTTAGGTTCTGAATTTAACCTCACAAAACCACAGAAATTCTGAAGTTATAGTTAGAGTTATTTCAAGTAATTATAACTCGTGCCCTAAGGTAACTGTAACACCCGCCCTTGCCATGCACTGCTAATTACCCCAGATATTACAGCACTCTTGACAATTTTTATAACGTCATAAAAAATACCAATGAAACATTAGAAGTCAAATTACTGAACAAAAAAATGTGCATGGCAGGGCAGAAGTTATAGTTATCATAGGACCCCTTCCCCTGGGGCCCAGCCTAAATATTTAAACTTTTTTGGTGGGGGTTGCGCGGCCCCCTCCACTGCCTGATATCTTCCCCGGGGACCCATTACCCCGGAGCCCAGACTTAGGGGGTGATTCTAACCCCGGCGGTTTTAGACCGCCGGGGCCAGGGTCGGCGGGAGCACCGCCGACAGACCGGCTGTGCCCCGCAGGGCATTCTGACCGCGGTGCTTTGGCCGCGGTCAGTGCAGGAAAACCGGCGGTCTCCCGCCGGTTTTCCACTGCCCCTTGGAATCCTGCAAGGCGGCGCAGCTTGCTGCGCCGCCGAGGGGATTCCGACCCCCCCTACCGCCATCCAGTTCCCGGCGGTCCGCCCGCCGGGAACCGGATGGCGGTAGGGGGGGGTCGCGGGGCCCCTGGGGGCCCCTGCAGTGCCCATGCCACTGGCATGGGCACTGCAGGGGCCCCCGTAAGAGGGCCCCTAAATGTATTTCACTGTCTGCTGCGCAGACAGTGAAATACGCGACGGGTGCAACTGCACCCGTCGCACAGCTTCCACTCCGCCGGCTCGATTCCGAGCCGGCTTCATCGTGGAAGCCTCTTTCCCGCTGGGCTGGCGGGCGGCCTGAAGGCGGCCGCCCGCCAGCCCAGCGGGAATGTCAGAATTACCGCCGCGGTCTTTCGACCGCGGAACGGTAACCTGACGGCGGGACTTTGGCGGGCGGCCTCCGCCGCCCGCCAAGGTCAGGATGAGGGCCTTAATATTTAATTTATTTGAGGGAGGGGGAAATGCACAGCCCCATGCAGATCTTGGCCCCCGGGGGCTGGCCTATACATTTATTTTTTTGGGGGGGAGAGATGCCGCACGGCTCCACCTTCCCCAGCACAATCTCAGCTCCAGGGGCCGCCCTACTTGGCACGTAGTTGTGGTGCTCCGGCTTCCGTACAATAAACGCCAGTTCAGTTGTTTCCAAGCCCCTTTCATCATTGTGCCACAACTTCAGCCGTCTCTGTGCCAAGAGAAATTGTGCTGTCTTCTGGACAGATCTTATCACACCCCTCTAGATGTTCTCTCTGTGTATTTAAGTAGCGCGCGGCTTGATTGGCAATCTTAAGTGAGAGACCGCATGCGCTAAGTGTTCGGCAAAGCAATCATAGGGCAGGCATTGTAAGGCAGTAAAAGCTGCCGGCTTGTAGCGCAGCAAGGTTAATTATTAATCACAAAGCATCTCTTTCAAGGGTTAAATGCCGGCCCTGGGCCTCGCCTTCTCATCTTTCCGTCAGTCTGAGAATCTGGACAGAGCTGGAGGCCGAAGGTGAACAGAAAGCGACGCGTTCTTTACATGAATGTGTACAGTATCTCCTATAGAAAGGCTTAAAGTGTGTTTGTACATTTCCTGTTTTAACTAATAAGGGAGCAGAGGCGCAGGGAGATACGTTTCACCAGGATCGCACAGTTTGATGACTCAGAGTTTCAAAGTGACCCCACGTCACGATTTACACATGAGAAATGTGCGATTCGGCTCTAGGTTTTTTTTCCTACTTTTGCTATTATATATAAGGCCAGGCCATGAAGTTGTAGTTGAATCAACATCCTCTAGGCAGATATGAAAACATCAGGCCACCCCACCTTTCCCGAGCCCCCGCTCCAAGCACGGCCCACCCTCCATTCCCTCAAAACTGGCACATATAAAAACAATGACACTGACTTTTTTTCCCACAGCCTCTCCTAGTATTAGAATAGTAAGGGGCACTATGTCCAGTAGCTTTGTGTGTCGCCTGACTACGGTGTATTAAACTGTAGCAGCTGTTTATTCAGGTCACAAAGTGCTTCAGAAAAGGTACAAGGCAGCCTGGAATCACGAGCAACAGCACACTTTAAGGGTAAATGCACATTCTGCCAGCTGCTCCTTGGCACGGCCCAGCTGGGCACGAATCTGTTGCCAGCACAGAGCTTAGGGGGCGCCATGATGAAGCAGAGGAAGGAAGGCACCTCAGAGCCAGCTATAAGGAGTTTGCGCCGCTTTGCACCATGCAAACAGAAGCAAAGAAGCAAAACTCTTGCAATGGTATTTACTTTCTAGCGCAAAAGATTTTTTATCCTGGTAAAGTGCCCTTTTCTCAGTGACAATAATGCCTTGAACAGCTTTGTGCAGCTTTAATTACAGGGGAGTTACATGGGTATAGTTTGGGCAGATCACAGCAAGCACCAACTGTTGCTGGTGCAAAACCCAATCTAATAAGAAAGCCACACTGGGCTTTGCATAAAAAATACTGCCTCCTAAAAGTGGGTGCTAACTAGACGAAATGTTTCATTTTTATAAACATTCCACACATTGTACGTGTACTGCACTGTACACTACATGTGCAGTATGTGGAATGTTTAGAGATTTGTCCAGGCACAGGATTTTGTATTGAGAGGGTCTGCAGTCAGCACAAATTATTTGCTACTCAGCGCGCACACACCTCTGTTCCATGGTGTAAAGAGTGTTCGTGGCACTAGGCAGTCAGTTTGTGCTCTAGTGCAGGAGTAGCGAGCAGCAAAAGTCATTAAAAACATTAATTCCTCCAACTTGCGCTATCAATCAATCAATCAAATAAATTTCTTAAGCGCACTACCCACACTGTAGGGTCTCAAGGCGCAGGGGGGTGGGTTACTGCTCGAAAAGCCATGTTTTGAGGTGCTTTCTGAAGGTTAGGAGGTCCTGGGTCTTGCATAGGTTGGTGAGGTGGGAGTTCCAGGTTGTGGCGGCGAGGTGTGAGAAGGATCTGCCGCCAAAATGTGGCCATGCAGCTAAAAGTAAATCTGCCCCTCAGTTTTCAGTATTTTTCAGAGGTGGACTGGGCACCAGGAACATGATGAGAAATTTTGACGGGCCAGACCTCTGACAACTGGCAGACCTGTCGTTTGAAAGGTGAGGTGCTAAGGTCACCCTCTATGAGCTGCTTTCTCCCTCACCAGTCATAAATGCTCCTCAATTGGGATCAAGTCATTGAACAGCAAGAGTACAACCCAAGATTTAGCAATTGTAGGGACCACCTTGCAAACTCCGATGGTAGACTGCATGTTATTTGGTACTCCATATCAAATTACTCACTACTAGGCCTAAAGTGTAAAGCTGCATCTCCAAAGCCAATTAGATTTCTGACTTGCTTGGACAAGGTCAAGGCCTAGCTTATGAAGGGTGGTGTGGGTCAGAAACAGCATAACTTAATTACACTCGAAATAAAATTGCAGTCAGAGTTATCATATGACAATGTATACCATTTTAATAAACACCTTAGAATTATAGTACAGTATGGAGGCAGTCTAATGTCTGTAGCCTTAATGATTCACAATATACCTCAAAATATAAGGTTTAGGCAGGTGTCCTGTTCCACAGTTCGTTACCCTTTTCTAGGTACTGTTCTGCATTTACCTTTAACGGATTACCTCACAGAGGAAACTATGGGCCAATGTTTTCCTTCGTGAGATGAGTATCACTGTAAGTTACGGAGAAGTCCATAATGATGACAGCTTCAGTCCACACAGTTCAGTATCTTAGTAAAGAAAATCCAGTAATGCTTTCAAGTTTTTTAGTTCGCTTGTGATAACAGACATTCCAGGGTATTACCAAAGATTGTGTATTTCACACTGATTGTCTTTCAATCAGTGAGGTGCTTGTTATATGGCTTCAGGCCTCTTCTGACAAGGCTGACCAGAGGTGGTGGAAGGGGTAATCAGAGCATCTTCCTCATTCTGGTGTTTGCAGTGGCTGTGCCAGAGGTCACGGTCTTCAGCAAGCTTGTGCTTTTTTGCTGGCCACAGGCTGACCTACCAAACTGGTATAGTCTGGGGAGGAGAGCACTGTAGTAAGCCGCCTGGCCACTAAGAAACATTGTGTCCAGCACTAATCCTGTGGCCCGAGGGCACTGCACGCCTTCACCCATAATACTGTGTCTGTGCCCAGATTCCTTAGCGTGTCGAGAGGCCTATGTGACGCCTCCGTATGATTGTAGCCGATTCAACAAGCACCAAGGAGCTCTCCCTGTTCCTTTGAGAGTTTGTGGATCTAAATCGGACATGCTGCAAACTGGGTGCAATGGCCTAAGTAGTGAGAGGAAGAGGAGGGAGGAACATAGGGACTTGGGGCGAGAGGGAGGGCAAACTGCTACCTCAAGCCTTCAGGAACACCACAACATATGCAGAAAGTCAGAAACACGACGATAACCCACTCCCAGGTAAGTGAGGACTCCCAGTGTTTACAGAGTATACTGTTAACTATGAGCGACAGTAAGCAGCCTAACTCATAACTCGGCAGAGTCCACTTGGGGTGAAACTTAATTGTATCTCTTCTGTTTTCCTTGAGCATCATGATCCTCGGGGCTTGTTGAGTTTGTACAATGTGGTGTTTTCTTATATTCCTGCAGGAATCAGTGGAGACTCAGCTCGGGTCACTTTTTTCTGGAGTGACAATTCTCAGTGCTTTGTTGAGAGTGAGCATAAAATGTTCTGCATCTCTATTCGTCTGTGGCCACTTGTGGGACGATGCGACGATGGCGTATGCCAAGGAGTTCAAGAAGCTCCTTAAATTCTGCTCCATAGAATGGGGGCCCATTGTCTGTCCTCATTTCTTCTAGCAGTCTAAATAGAGCAAAGATCTTTTCCAAGGGCGGTGTCACATTGGTAAACCCTGTTGATTCAATTACATTGACTATCGGATATTTAGAATAACTGTCTACAAGGACCATGGTAATTCTCCCATCAGGAAAACGTCTGAACTCCTTGCTCACTTTAGGCCAGGGGCAGTGCGAGGCTCCTGGGTAATGATGATTGCAGGGGCCTCTCAAGAGCTGGTGAGTTGACAGGCCGGGCACCACTGCACCCGGTCGTCAACAATCCCTCGAGGTTTGAAAACCATACTTTCACCTGTAGATGTGATTTTACTTTGGCTGTGCCCTGATGCCCTCCATGGACAAGTAATGCCACTTGTTGTAGGCTTTCTGGAATCACCAGCCGGTGACCTCTGAGTATGAGGCCATTGGGAGTGGCACTGAGCACATTTCAGACCCCCCATATTTGTGTGAGGTTTTCTTGGTTGGTACTGTGTGAGCTACTGGCATCACAGTGCCACATATTGCCACAGGCCTTGCTGTAGGGCATCAGCCACTTTGGTCAGTAGAGCGTTGCCTTTTGTTGTTTCTTCAATTTCATTCAGACTCATTGATCTTGGGCAGACACTCAGTGTCGCCAAGAATATGTATTCTTCTGACGATTTGGTATCTTCATCGTCATGTCCCTCTTGAGAGGAAATCTGCGGGTATTTGGATCCTTGTCGAAACATAATGTTGAAAGTGTAGTGCTGGAGCTGAATGGCCCATTGCTCTACTTGAGGTGGTGAATGAGGGGATGTGCCTCGGAACAGTGGTATCGGCGGTTGCTGGTCCGTAATGACTATGAAGGGCCACTCACAGAGGTTCAGATGGAAGTGGGCACACACTCATTTGATGGCTAGGGCCTCTCTCTCAATTTGTGTGTACCTTATCTCGGTTGGGGGGGGTGCTCGGCTGTTCATCCCCAGTGGTGCCCACCTTCCAGGTTTGACTTCATGTGTGAGTACCCCTCAGAGGCCTACAGGGTTGGCATCCACAGTAGTTTGGTCTGCTTCTTGTGGTCAAAATAGGCCATTGTCGCTTTGTTCAGCAGGTCACCCTTGATGCTCCGAAAAGCTTGTTCTTCTCCCCACTTCCAGCAAGCATCGATTTTCATGAGGGCTCTCAGCGACTCCACAATCATGGCAAGTTTGGGGATGAATCAGTAACAATATGTAACCATCGAAAGGTAGCTGTGAACTTTTGAGACAGTGGTGGGTGCCGGTTCTTGTTTGATAGCATGTGATTTCCTCTGGTCCACTTGTACGCCATTTTGGTTAAAAATGTATCCAAAGAACTTAATCGAATTTTGGAAAAAGGAGCATTTTTCTTTATGTAGTGTGATGCCATACCACAGGCATTTTAGGGTGGCCCACAGATGAATGTGGTGGTCCTCCACTGTCACTGAGAATATCAGGATGATGCAGCTGATATTCATAACCCCCTGGAGCCCTGAGACGGTTTCTTTGATCGCGTCTTGGAATGCCATGATATAGTTGAGACGGTCATGATATATCTGCTTTCTTCTGACAGGAACAGTTGATGATACCCTGAGTTCAGGTCTAGCTTGGAGAACCACCTTGTCCCGTTGAGATCAGCAAAGATGTTGTCAATAGTCAGTGTGAGATGTCTCTCTTTTTAAATGGCTTTGTTAGGTACGCGCATATCAATGCACAAGTGTATTTTGCCAGGGTGTCTTGGCTTCTCAGCAGTCACCATCGGAGACTCCCAAGGTGTGAGTTCTGAGACTTTTTTCGATCACCTTGAGGCTCTGAAGCCTCTCAAGTTCTTTCTCAACTAGGGGTCATAGGTGGAAGGGTACTCATTGGTGGCAGAGTGCAACTACTTTGATGGATTTGTAGATATGCAGCTTGTCTGGGGACCTTTGAGGCACCCAAGGGCATCAAAGAGTCCAGAGAATTGCTGCAATAGTATATCTGCCTGGAATTCCTTCACGCTGTGTGCGAATTACACCAGCCCCCGGTCCTCTAAGACATGGCTTCAGATCATTGCTGGCTTCTCTGTCAACCACATGAAGCGTGTGAGGATCTCTTGGCTGTTGAATCGCACGCCTACCATCATGCAGCCTTTTAAAGGTAGGGAAGTCTGGCTGCCTTATGTAAATATTTTGGTGTGAGAGGGTGAGAGGGGTGGTTCTAGTTTGAGGCGGCGACACTGCTGGATGCCAATGACATTGACAGAAGCTCCTGTATTGTTGAATGCTTTGACTTCTCCGTAACCAATTTCTACTAAGCACATGGGTTGCAGCCTCCTGTGTTTCTTTAGTTCATTTGTGAAGGAGATAAGGAAAACTTAATCTTCAGACTGTGAATCCTCAAGCTATTGTAAGAGTCTTCGTGGGTGACCAGCAGCTCCTAATGGTTCGGCTTCTCCCAGCGATAGCTGTCCCACCACTTTGGTTGGGGTCCAAATTCCTCTTGTTCCTCTGCTCCATAGCGGTCCTAGGCTTATAGATGCAAAATGGTTGATTTTTTCACAGTTTAAGCATGTGCGTCCTTGAGCAGGGCAGGCATTTGTGTGGTGTCCCTCTTGACAGCAGTATCGACAGCGGGGCTCAGGCGTGGCATTAGCAGGTGTTCTGGTTTGCTGGGCTTCCCTCTTGTGGGGATTGAGACAGCATGTTCCACTTTTATAGTTGAGGACTTTTCTGGTGTTTGGGTGATGGCTAAGTCAATTTCAGATGTTGTTACAGCTGAGAGATCCTGTGATCTGGTCATAATGAGGATATCATCTAAGCTGATATTGGGTTGCCATAAAATGAGGCCTCTGAGTGTCTTGTTGCAGAACCCTTGAATTAACTGAGCTCTTATTTTTTTGAGCTGGTCATCGACTGTGCGCACGTGTTGGTCAATTTGCATAGTTGTCCATAAAAAGAGTCAGTGGATTCACTATCCCACTGGCGGGCTTGACGGAGTTTGAAGCGTTCAATGTCAACATTTAGTTGGGGGTCAGAGTGGACACTGAGTGCTTGTACTGCCACATCATAGTCATTGGCTTATCCGGTGTTGGACAGGTGCTTGAACAATAAATACATTTCTTCCCCCACGTGGTGAAACAGAAGGGATCATTTGACGGTCCAGTCTGTCTCTCTAGTGGCCACAAAGTAGTTGTCTAGTCTTTCTATCTAGATGCCCATCGGGGCATGGCTGTAGCGGGTATGCAAGTTCGCTGAAGGACTTCATGGCCCCAATGAGCGCATGTTGGTGGGGGAACCTGGCTTCTTGTTGCACGGGCTGGGAGGGTGCATTAACATCGTCAGTCATGGCACTGGCGTGTTGGGCTCACTGCAGAAAGCAAAAGGGGTAGCGGTGTTAGTAGGTGTTTGGCAACACGTGGGGTATCTGAAATGTCAATGTTTCTGCCAGCGGCACAGGGGCCGTGCAGGAAAGGTATGCCTCATAAAGTGTTTATGTACTGTCCCTTAGTTGTATGTGCAGTAATGCGCGACTCTGGGCTTGGCTAACTTGCCACTTATCAGGATAGGTATGCTCCCGCGGGGTCTGTGGGCTGACATGTTGTTAGGGCAGGGCCACGAGCTCTGGTGCTGCCATGCAGAACGCTCTGTCAGAGAGTTTGAGGCCGGGCGTCTTCAGAAGGCAGCAGGCTGGGTGAGGCAGCTGCAGTTTGGAGGCTGCTTCAGGGCCATAAAAGTGTCAGTCATCACAGCAGGGGTTGTGGAGCACGGTGAGGTAATGGAGGCTCACTGCGGCATGGCAGAGGTGTGCACAAATCTGGGCGAAGGGGCACGCATGAGAGAGTCTGTCTCATCGCCAAGTGTTGTGGGCCTCGTGGTAGGCTTCTGCTGTGCTCGGACTCGTGTGCAGGGGTTGCACATGGGAGGGAGCGAGTATAGATGATGCGCAGACAATGAGTACTGGCATGGGCATAAAAGACCCGGTGCGGTCTACGACAAGTTTATTTATAATCTATGGCCACGCCTGGCCAGGAGGTACATGAAACTACACCCAGGTCAACAGGGCCCGATAACTTTCCCAGGTGGCTCATTACACTTTTCACCAAAAACACAATCTATTCTAGGGCCTGTAAAATTCTTACAATCGGGATGTCAGTTGACTTTACACTAGTTAAACACTCTCAATAAAAATCCACCGATTTAATCCCTAAAAAAATGTTTATGGGCAGGTAAAAAAATGGGTCATACAAATAAAAAAGCATTTGGAATGCAATGGGTCTCACATTTACTCGACTTAAATCTATTATCGTCTTAAAGTCCTAACCGGACTTTTATTGCCACATAAAATGAAAATGAAAAGTAATACAATTTTACATAATTGAGCAGACTTAAAGCGCCACGCCATGAGTGTGAAGGAGCACACAAAATGAAACAGAAGTTTGATCGCTGTCAAACGTATCGGCAAATGTGCAGCTAAATCATGCTGCGTAGGAAATAAAATGAAAAAGTAGTCCATCAACCGAGCGGAAAACATGGAGCCTCGTATATTTTCAGTAGTTGGCCGGTGCGCTGGAGGAGGGCTAAACATCAGAAAAGACATGACGTATGCATGCCTTTCACAAATAAAATCGAGAGATTTTTAAAAGGCGAGCCCACGAACCAACAAAGCTGATGGGCGTGCAGTGGGCGTGATTAAAAGCCCACAGAGAGATTAAAACAGGCTAGAACGCTTACGTGCTCGACCCTAAAAAAGGCTTGTTGTTCCACAAAAGGGGAGCAAGAATTTAGGCCTGCATATATATTTGCACAAGTGAGCGAGTTGTGAGATGAAGTGAGTATGTGAGTGAGTGTGTGTATGTGTTTTTGCTTGCGAGTGTGTGTACGTGCGGAAGGGCATGCGGGGGGACACGTGATTACTGCCTTGGCAGTTTACGAAGGAGGGTGCAGGAACAGTAGTACTACATATATTTATATCCCCGTTGTGGCCAATTTGTTAGAGTCGAGAAACTGGAAAAAGAGGATGGTTAGCTGTTCAGGTGCCTCATTCGTGTGTGAACCAGCGTATTCGTGAGACGTTCGATACCATTACACCTAATTTCCAATTATATTATGCTTTCAGTGTAATAAATAGGAAACTTGGGCGTGCTTTTTTTATTTTGGGACGTTTTAATGGAGTTTACAAATTTCCCAATTAACACAGCAAACTGGCAAATTATGAAATGTGTTGGTGATGAATTTGGGCACGCTGGGCTTGATGTGGTGAGCGATTTTACGCCTCCTTAAGTTAATAGGCACTTTTTTTGCTGATCAGAAGAATGCAGATAGATCAAAGTCCACTGTGGAGACAGAGGGTGGACTGCGACCTGCTGTGCTCCTCACTCAGCTTTGAAGGGAATTCTATTGCAGGAAAGGGTGAGTGGGGGCGCGGGCGCTCTCCACACAATGTTGCTATTGACACTAGCGACAAGATTAAGCGTTTTTGAAGAGGATTTGTGCTGAACACCCGAGGGCAAGAGGAGCCCGCAGCGAGCCAGACAGATACGCTCTAGAAACTCACTGACAAGAAGGAAGAGCTCCAGTGCATGCTCTCAAGAAGATATGTGTTTTGCCTTACAAAACAGGATGCTGCCAATGTTTGTGTATCTGAGAGCCTTTAACCAGAAAAAGTAATTGATGTGTTAACCTCGTACCGCGTAGTACACTTTTACCCGCATACGTGTTAGTGGGCTTAACATTTTGAGGCCCTAAGGAGTGACGAGTCCAGTGAAACTGGGATGGAAAAAGTGATAGGGTGACGGAGGTGCCCAAAAGCAACGTGTTGTTTTAATCTGGTGTTTATGTAAAGCGCTTTAATGCCCTTGGGCCAAGTTCTGACTATATAAACTGCAAAAATAAAAAAATAAAAAAATAAAAAACAAATAAAGGTGTTGATGGCGGATGATCTCGTTGAAGTATATAGTATGCATGTTATTAGTTTGAAGTGGAAAGATAACTGCGTAAGGGGCCACCATCCAAGTGAGGATAAATTGAAAAGTATGTCTCCAGGGGCATTCTACCTTCTAGGCTAGAATAGTGGAAAGCTATAACAAGCACTGGCAAAGCCAATAGGACTCACTTTTGAGACTATTTGCTCTTCCACTGCCTTTTGTTCATACTGTACAGTATGACCACTGTTGGTTTTGGCAATGATTTGTAGCCATGTTCTATAGCAGCATGGCAAAAAAATATTGAAAAAAAGGACAATTATGCATCCAGTGGTAATGCACTTAAAAAAAATGCATTAGCCGTGGCTGGGTCATAGTGCTTTTTAGGACGCAGCCTACGAGACAGCAAAGCTGTCTGATTTGCAAAAATACATTTTGGGGGCATTCAGTAAACTGACCGTGGAATGCTTTCTGCCTGTTGCTTGCCATTGGCTTTGAGGTTTGAAACTCACATTTTCTTGCTTTCTATTTGCTGACCTTATTTGTTTTAAGCTGTCCAGCATGAGTTTGTATCTTCCTTTGACCAAACCAAATTTATAGTTTCTTTCCGAGCGCTCCCTTTCTGTAAACACAGCTGTAAATCTTGCTTCTATTGCGTCACATTTGCTGTGCACTTAAAGTTTGAGGTCAAATGTCAAACACTGTCTTCAAAGGGCGCTTGTTTACTTTTCTTTCTCTGACTTCAAAGTGAGATGTTCTATGTGATAATCTTGCTGGATACTGGAGATAGGAACCGGAGTGACCCCTCAGCAAGGGCGGAGGAGCGTCACCTCCCTGGCTAAGAATCAGCAGCAGAAAAATAAACCAATACTTCATTATTGTTTTATTTTAATGCTGCTGGCTCAGGGGAGGGGCTGGGCCATGGGAATGGGAGGGGGGAGGAGTAATGGAATGGACTAAGTGCGCATGTGTGTTTGGCCGGCCGCCACTTCTAGCTATGCCTCTCTACTCTTCCCTTTACCAATCTACGGCAATGCACTCTTCTTTTGTATTCTACACCACTGCAGTCTTCGCCACTGCACTCTACACCACTCCAGTTTAGGCAACAACAATCTACTCTGCACAACTCCATTCTATGCCACTTTACTCTATGCCTCTTTGAACACAGAGTACTCTATGCCACTTTGCTCTATGCCAATTCACTCAACGCCAGTGCACTTATCTCTGTACCTCTCAACTCTATGCCCCTGCACTATATGCCAATCTACTGTATGTCATTCTAATCTACTCTGCACCATTGCACTCTATGCCACTACACTCTACACCACTTTACTCTATGCCATTACACTCTATGCCACTCTACACAACTGCACTCTACCCTGCACCATTCCACTCTATTCCACTTCAATCAACTCTGAAACATTCTACACTACGTCACTGCAGTCTATGCCACTCAACTGTACTCTGCACCACTCTATGCCACTGCAGTCTATGTCGCTCAACTGTACTCTGGACTCTATTCCACTGCACTCTACGCCACTTGACTCTACTTGGCAACACTGACCTCTGCATCACTCAACTCTATGCCACTCCAC
Organism: Pleurodeles waltl; assembly: GCF_031143425.1. Lineage (NCBI taxonomy): Eukaryota > Metazoa > Chordata > Amphibia > Caudata > Salamandridae > Pleurodeles > Pleurodeles waltl. The sequence goes on from NC_090449.1 coordinate 606,307,378, forward strand.
TCTGCACCATGCTACACCACTCTACGCCACTGCACTCTACGCCCACTACACTCTATACCACCCTACTCTACTCTGTGCCACTCTACTGTTTGCCATTCTGATCTATGTTGCTCTACTGTGCACCACTGCACTCTGCACGACTGCACTCTACTATGCACCACTGAAATGTATGTCTCTGAATTCAATGCCACTGCACTCTATGCCACTATACTCTGCAACACTCTATGCCACTGCACACCACACCAGTCCACTGTACCCTATTGCACTCCAGTGTATGCTATTATATGCAACTCCACACTATGGCACTCCAATACACAACACTCTCTGCAGAACTCAGCTAATACACATTGGCAAAGTCAATAGCTCTTGCATAGGTGAGACTTATTGTCTTTGCCAAGGCTTGTTTAAATGACTTTTAGCCACACTGCAAAGCATCCGCACTTCTGTACGTAGGGCTTCAAAACATTGCCAAAGTCAATAGCTCTGAACGGCAAGACCCATTTGGTTTGCCAATGCTTGTTACATCACCACGTTGCAGCGCCAATCTAGGTGACAGGCAGCGATGGATGAATGTGGACCAAACACAGGCGGGAGTTGGGGGGGGGAGAAGAAACAGGGAAAGGTTGGGAGAAGAATCAGGATAGGGCAGGGAGGGGTGTAAGGTAAAAGGGGAAAAAAGCACTATGTATTGGCCAGTGTTGACCACGTCCTAGCATTTCTTTTCTTAAATCAATAGTAACAGAATTGCAGTACGAGCAAAGAAGCAACCCTGGTAACTCGTGATTTACTTTACAGAAGACCAACCAGTAGATGTAGGAGCCAGCATTGACTCTTGACGGGCTAGATAAAGTACCTCATCATTGCCCTTCAAAAATTCCTGACCTCTCTCCGTTATAAGGTCAAAAACAGCGAGGCTAATTGCAAGAAAAACCTTTCTATTTTTAGCTATATATTCACCAAACACTTGAACGTAGGTACAGTATTTTATGGGTTATATTTAAGCAATAGGCTTCTGTACAGGAGAAATCTTACTCTTTTGTATGGAATATAAAACTGAGTAAGGACGGAGAGGTGTGGCCGTCTCCCCATGCGATCATTTTGCCTGTTTCCCACCATTTTGTAGTCCATGTCATATTCGGAGCGTTTGCAAAGACATCATTTACGTTTTGTTTCTATTTAAGCTGCAGTTATTTTATAGGAACTTGCTAAACAAAAAGTTGCTTAGCATTTTTTTCATATTTAATAATTAATAGTAATTGGTCACATGAAGTACAAGGACGAAAAAATATGCATGGTGCATCTTTAACACAAGCAAAGAAGCAACCTGACAAAAGGTTAAATGAAAAAAGAAAGGAATGGTGGGATTTGGGGGGGAGAAAAAACAGGAACGGGTTGGGAGAAGAACCAGGATGGGGGTAGGGAAGGAAAAAGAAATAATCATTTTCAATGCAACAGATCTCACGTTTGCTGGAGTTAGAGCTATTAGCGTTGTAAAGAAAAAAAAACGCAGCGCGATCGCACTGTGTAAAATGCAGTGCTGCGTGGAAAATAAACAGATAAAGTAGTCCGGACACCATGCTGAAAAGATCGAGCCTCGTATGTTTTTAGTAGTTTACCGGTGCTGTGTAGGTGGGCTAAACACTGGAAAATGCATGATGTATGCATGCCTTTCACAAATGAAAGCAAGAGGATTTTAAAAGGCAAGCCCACAAACCAATGTAAGTGACTGACGTGACATGGGCGTGGTTGGAAGCCCAAAAAGAGATTACAGAATGGGTCGGAGCGCTTTGCACTCGCCCATAAAAAGCGCTATGACGCTACCAGTGATGACAATATCCAAGCGTTTTTTCTTAAATAAATAGTACCCCAATTGCAGCATGAGCAGCGGAAGGACACTAATGACATTATTCAATCTGTGATTATGCCATGCACTGCTGAAAGATAAGGAAGCGGTGCCTGGGCAGCACTCCCCATTCGAAAGGCAGCAAAGAAGAGGGACAACACTGCAAATGAATGGCAAGTATTGGGCTGGTTCCAAGCCTATTGTAGAACACAAGAGGTTCGCAAGCAAGAGCGCATGCACTAGTGTATGCTCACACCGGTGAAACCTAAAAAAGAAGCTGGGATATCGTTTCTCTTGACTTAGGAACTAACTGTTGGATTAATCTCCCAATAATTATTCTGTAGTCTTTATTTCAGAGTTTTCTACATTGTCAATGTTGGGAACAACAGCATAAAACACTCACTAATAAAGCTAAGATGGCTGACTCTAAAAAGCATATTTACAAGGAACTGCTGCACCGGCTTCGATGCGCCAGTTTTCTTGCATCCCCCTAATGACACCATGGTAGCGATGTATTTAAAATACAGCGCACCATGGAGCATGTTAGGGCAATAGCGTTACAATTTTTGATGCTATTGTGGCGCTTTGCTGGACTAGTGACAAAGATTTTGGCGCTAGTCCAGAAAAGCACAGGGAGGCCCATAGGCTAATGCACTAGCATCACCTGAAGGTGTCCTGGCCTGAACAGGCGTTAAAAAAATGATGCTAGAATGGCACAGTGAAATCTTGTAAATTTCATTGTGCCATTTATTGGGGCCTCCCTGTGGGGAAACACCAACCTTGCATAAATTATACCTGGAACAGGCATAAAGTGGTGCACGGAGTTACAAAGTGGCGCAATGCATGCATTGTGCCGCTTTGTAAATATGGCACGGCAATGATGCTAAGGCGGCGCTAGGAGCTTGTAAATATGCCTCTTAGTTTTGAAGAGAAAAGCATTTTTGTGGTGTGCATGACCATAGGGCTTGTGTAAAGGTTTGTCAGATAGTGTGTGGCAAGAGGGTGCTGACACCTTTTACAGTCCCAGTAAGGAGCCCACAGATTGAATGGGTAGTGTCTGAACACCCTTATAACCTTCCTGAAAGTATGGAACTATTGCCAGCTACACGTCCTATTCCTCTCAATACAGCATCATTTATGACCTTTCCTTCTTCCATGACTCACACAGTACTAGCCTTATTGGGGTTTTTTAAGGTACCGGCCTAACAAAAAAAAATTGAAAGGTCTTTTTAGAGGAAGTAGGCTGGAGTGACGATCAGAGATTAAATATGCCTTACATGTGACTCCCATGGTCCCAACCCATATGACTTCCTGAAGCATAGTTCAGTGAGTTCATTTGCATGCTACACTGACCGATGTTTAACCTGCAAGTCCTAGACCAACTCTGGTATGATGTTGCTATTGGTTAATGCTCCTGCAGAGATCACTGTCTAATCTGCAGGCCATAAGCTTTCAAAACCTGAAAGACAGCTCACTGGGTTGATGCACCTGCTGTGGGTGTGTGTGCACACATGCACATTTGTGTGTGTCTGTAAAACCGCCTTTGACCTCTGGTTTGAATGTCTTAGGAACTCAAATATTTCACAGAAAGACTGTAATACTTTTAATGGTCAGGCACTCCTGACGTGGTGTCCTGTTAAAGCAATAGCACCCTTATTTTTCGGCAGACCTATCCTCTATTGGTGCTGCTGTTCTAAGCAGATGGTTACTATTCTTTTAAGGAAAAGTGTATGCACTTCTTAGCAGGGCTTCTTTCCTCTTAATTGGTAAGGACTTGCATTTCTCTGTGTCTCTTAAGGCAATACTGACACTTTCAATAGTACTGAAAGGATTAATGGAAACGCATTGACTCTTCAGATCAGGGATTTTATGATTTTATTGGCACATTACAGGTGATTCTCAGCAGCGTTGCCATCAGTTCAGTAGGACAGTAACAACCCTCAATAGGACAGTTCCCACATTTCTCAGCAGATCTTCCGCATCCTTTTCCACGTCTATGTGACATTGCTTACCTTCATGCTATCATCAGGTGTAAGGAAATGGCTCCCTGTTGCAGTTACCCCCCACTTTGTGCCTGATACTGATGCTGACTTGACTGAGAAGTGTGCTGGGACCCTGCTAACCAGGCCCCAGCACCAGTGTTCTTTCACCTAAAACGTACCATTGTTTCCACAATTGGCACAACCCTGGCACCCAGGTAAGTCCCTTGTAACTGGTACCCCTGGTACCAAGGGCCCTGATGCCAGGGAAGGTCTCTAAGGGCTGCAGCATGTCTTATGCCACCCTAGGGACCCCTCACTCAGCACAGACACACTGCTTGCCAGCTTGTGTGTGCTGGTGGGGAGAAAATGACTAAGTCGACATGGCACTCCCCTCAGGGTGCCATGCCAACCTAACACTGCCTGTGGCATAGGTAAGTCACCCCTCTAGCAGGCCTTACAGCCCTAAGGCAGGGTGCACTATACCACAGGTGAGGGCATAAGTGCATGAGCACTATGCCCCTACAGTGTCTAAGCAAAACCTTAGACATTGTAAGTGCAGGGTAGCCATAAGAGTATATGGTCTGGGAGTCTGTCAAAAACGAACTCCACAGCTCCATAATGGCTACACTGAATACAGGGAAGTTTGGTATCAAACTTCTCAGAATAATAAACCCACACTGATGCCAGTGTTGGATTTATTAAAAAATGCACACAGAGGGCATCTTAGAGATGCCCCCTGTATTTTACCCATTTGTCCAGTGCAGGACTGACTGGTCTATGCCAGCCTGCTGCTGAGAGACGAGTTTCTGACCCCCTGTGGTGAGAGCCTTTGTGCTCTCTGAGGACAGAAACAAAGCCTGCTCTGGGTGGAGGTGCTTCACACCTCCCCCCTGCAGGAACTGTAACACCTAGCAGTGAGCCTCAAAGGCTCAGGCTTTGTGTTACAATGCCCCAGGGCACTCCAGCTAGTGGAGATGCCCGCCCCCTGGACACAGCCCCCACTTTTGGCGGCAAGTCCAGGAGAGATAATGAGAAAAACAAGGAGGAGTCACTGGCCAGTCAGGACAACCCCTAAGGTGTCCTGAGCTGAGGTGACTATGACTTTTAGAAATCCTCCATCTTGCAGATGGAGGATTCCCCCAATAGGATTAGGGATGTGCCCCCCTCCCCTCAGGGAGGAGGCACAAAGAGGGTGTAGTCACCCTCAGGGCTAGTAGCCATTGGCTACTAACCCCCCAGACCTAAACACACCCCTAAATCGAGTATTTAGGGGCTCCCAGAACGCAGCAAGACAGATTCCTGCAACCTAAGGACTGCTGAGCTGAAAAACCGGCAGAGAAGACGGAGACACCAACTGCTTTGGCCCCAGCTCTACCGGCCTGTCTCCCCACTTCTAAAGACACTGCTCCAGCGACGCGTTCCACAGGGTCCTGCAACCTCTGAAGCCTCAGAGGACTACCCTGCATCTAAAAGGACCAAGAACTCCCGAGGACCGCGGCTCTGCTCCAAGAAAGAAGCATCTTTGCAACAAAGAAGCAACTTTGAAAGAACACACGTTTCCCACCGGAAGCGTGAGAATTTTCACTCTGCACCCGACGCCCCGGCTCGACTTGTGGAGAACCAACACTACAGGGAGGACTCACCGGCGACTGCGAGCCCGTGAGTAGCCAGAGTTGACCCCCCTGAGCCCCCACAGCGACGCCTGCAGAGGGAATCCAGAGGCTCCCCCTGACCACGACTGCCTGCTTCTAAGAACCCGACGTCTGGTAAGGACACTGCACCCGCAGCCCCCAGGACCTGAAGGATCCGACCTCCAGTGCAGGAGTGACCCCCAGGTGGCCCTCTCCCTTGCCCAGGTGGTGGCTACCCCGAGGAGCCCCCCCCCCCCTTTGCCTGCCTGCATCGCTGAAGAGACCCCTGGGTCTCCCATTGAATCCTATTGCAAACCCGACGCCTGTTTGCATTCTGCACCCGGCCGCCCCCGTGCCACTGAGGGTGTACTTTTTGTGCTGACTTGTGTCCCCCCCGGTGCCCTACAAAACCCCCCTGGTCTGCCCTCCGAAGACGCAGGTACTTAAATTCTGGCAGACTGGAACCGGGGCACCCCCTTCTCCATTGAAGCCTATGCGTTTTGGGAACCACTTTGACCTCTGCACCTGACCGGCCCTGAGCTGCTGGTGTGGTAACTTTGGGGTTTCTCTGAACCCCCAACGGTGGGCTACCTTGGACCCAACTTTGAACCCTGTAGGTGGTTTACTTACCTGCAAAACTAAGAAACACTTACCTCCCCCAGGAACTGTTGAAAATTGCAGTGTCCAGTTTTAAAATAGCTTATTGCCATTTGTGTGAAAACTGTATATGCTATTTTGCTAATTCAAAGTTCCTAATGTTCCTAAGTGAGATACCTTTCATTTAAAGTATTGTTTGTAAATCTTGAACCTGTGGTTCTTAAAATAAACAAAGAAAATATATTTTTCTATATAAAAACCTATTGGCCTGGAATTGTCTTTGAGTGTGTGTTCTCCATTTATTGTCTGTGTGTGTTCAACAAATGCTTAACACTACCCTCTGATAAGCCTACTGCTCGACCACACTACCACAAAATAGAGCATTAGAATTATCTCTTTTTTGCCACTATCTTACCTCTAAGGGGAACCCTTGGACTCTGTGCATGCTATTTCTTACTTTGAAATAGTGCATACAGAGCCAACTTCCTACATCAGGTAAAACCAACAAGGCCTGTATTGAGCAGCTGTATAGCATCAGGAATACTAGAAAGGTTCCTCTGAAGATCGCAGAGAATTCATAGTTTCAGTGAGCATTGCTCCTGTTTTATTGTCAAGCGCGAGCACCTCCACATTGTGGTGCTAGGCCTTGACAGAAATTGAGTCAGAAGAACTCAGTGCACCTGTTGCTTCTTTGGAAGATTTTAATCATTTCAGCTGGAGGCCTGTCAATCCTTTGGGCGACCTCTATGGGAGATTTTGGGCAGAAATATGTTATATTGGTCTGCCTGCTGCCAATCCACATGACATATTCGCTCATCAACATATTTATTAAATTTTTATGGGGAGACTTTGTATAGCGCACAAACATTCCAAATGGAATCTGATGACACGTGTTGCCCATTGGTTATACACTGAGATGCTTAATAGAAGAACAGCCAAGTTTTAAGGGCCCTCCTGAAATGGAGGAGAGAAATGGCATGAATGTCAAGAGGAGTAAAGTTCCAGAGCTTAGGACCGAGCCCGCTAGTGGAGGATGCGAGAGGGCTGGTATTCGGTGAATTTGCAGGACAGGCGTTTGGGTGCACCTCCCGCAAAGATGATTTGATTAGTTCAAATCCTTAAAAATCCTTTTGTCGACAGGTAAGCAGCTTAAGGGCTTCCAATGAGAAGAGACAGAGTCAAGTTTTCTTGGATGAAAGATGCTTCTGATCAATGTGTTTTGAATTTTTTGGAGACTGTCAATAGAGAAAAGATAGAAGATACAAGACGCAATAAAGAAATGTGGGCATTCACCCAAATAAATATTCAAGGAAGAAGCTTTGTTCTTTGCCTTGAAGGATTTTCTAGTGCAGAAACGCCCGGCGTAGATCCATGCTTGCCACATCCATACGAGATTTTCATAATAACCACAGACTACATAAAACAGTTCTTCTAAGCCTCTTTGTATTTTACGTGAACATCCTAAAAATCTAGCATGGATCCGGCCCTTCCTGTGTAATACACAGCTTTTAATGTGGATATTTCTGCTAACACTGGACCCCAGCAATGGGCGCTGACCCCACGTGATAGCTCAATGCCTCCCTGGTCACATCCCTGCCTGACCAGTGAGCTATGTTTAGAAGCTTTACTAGCTGGGGTGCGAGGTTTCTATTTTGGAGGAGTTGTGTATGACTGTTGCTGCTTACAAGTAGGCTAACCACAAATGAATCACAGCTGGTGATTCATGCTGCCTCATCACTAAGAAATAAAAGCAAAACATGCTGTTGTATCAAACTTCTGTCGCAGATCTGTCTATATTTAACACAGCCAAGCAAGAGCCGCCTAGAGGAAACAGCCAATTACACTGATATCTGACAGACACAGAGACACAATTGCTGTGTCGCATCAATACCACAAATAAGGCTGAGCAACAGTGCCTGGTGGTCACCCACCATTAGAGCAACATAAAAGCACAAAATCAACGTAAACAAGTGAACCTGACACTCTGACATCTAATTTTACTTTTTCCACAACTTACTCCCCCAAAGGATTTCTGACACTGGTTCTGCAGCTGCTTCCCAACTTGAAAACAAAGCAGCTATTTGTGAGGCACTAAAAAAGAGAATGGCGCCTTAAACCCTTACTGACATTAAGTCAGAATGTGTGTCGTAAGGACAATAATAACAGGTCTGTGACAGCAGTGGGTAAGTTATTACAAAAATGGGCTTCATTTTCTTCCAGGGCCAAAGATTGTGCTTCTTCATAGTGCTTTACTGTGATACACAAAGACGCTGAGAAGAAGCTCTAATGCTTGGGGCAGTGATAATATCTGCACCATTAATAACAAGTTGTTTGCAGTTCACACCGTGTCCTCTGTGATGCTCGAAGCATTCTATGTGGAACACAAAGGCCTTTCTTAGAAGGTGGAGCTTGTGCTTCCATGCTGTGCTAGTACCAGCACAGAGCATTCTAAATATTATGTCTCCCTCAGATCGTTTCACTAGCGCCCAGTAAGGGGGGCTCTCCAAAACATTTAGCATATTCTACAGGTAGGATCCCAGAAGGAAATCTTGCTGTCTTATAGAGAAATATAAGGTAGCCCTTTAAAGTGCCTACCATCAAAGTCTCGATTAGTACTGTCTGGGTTCCAAATAAGACCAAAAGGCACCTCTTCAGCTCTGCCTACGAAACTGATCGCACTGAACAAAGTAAAGAAATCTCAATCGCTGACTGCAGCATAGTCCTAACCAGCTGCCATCTCCAATCTGCCAATTAAATAGCTAAGATTGGCCCGTGAAAATTTGGGTGCTCACGCTCAAGGGTTTTTCATTCAAACTTGTAGTTACAAGGAGACACACCGGGATTCCATCTTCACACAGCGCCTGCACCAATGGTGGAACACAACTGCTGAAACCGCCTTACTTTATGTTCCTATGTACCACCTTTGTTATACACCTCTCATCAAAAACGTCCTGAGAGTCTAAAATGCGGCATACACGACTTTACAAAACAGCTTGAAAAAGTTAAATAAGAAGTTAATGTACCAGATTTCTGAAGACATTTTCATCCACAAACGTGAACACGAAATAGAAAATGCCATTATTGATACCTGCCAGGAATTAACAAAAGGAATCCCAGCAGACATAAATGTAAGTAAAAAAGTAGCTTATTAGTTAATAAAAACTATAAAAATAATAGCCCAAAGAAAGCAAAATCAAAACATACATCTGGCATAACCATTCAATCAAAATTTAAAAACCTAGATGCATCATGCCTATTCCTAGGGGTACCTCATTTGGGGCCTACCCTTGCCTCCTTCCCTATAAAAGCCAGGAGAAAACCCAGCATAGCTTTGGTCCTATAAAGTGCAAGGTGCATAGCAGTGTAGGGCTCCAACAGGGCCTCCCCATTGCCCACCTCGTGAAGTAACTGGGATTGGGGAAAACCCCCAATGTAGGCTCTAATAATACGATGCCTGAAACCTAATCACCTAGCCCTCGTTTTTACAAAGAGTATACTTTGATGGGTGCTTGATGGGTATGGTGCTTGATGGGAGCTAAGGTGCAAGACTGCCAAAAGCAGCTACTTATCATCCGGACCTAGACTCTGTCATAGACATTTAACCGTAAATTTAAAAAAAAAACCTGTACAAGAACCTAACCAAAGAAGCAGTCATACATACTCAATAAAATATTGTTAAAAAAAGGCCAGCCTAATTGACATCAGCTGGTGGCGAATACACAAAGGGTAATAAACTGCGGAATACATAGCCAGCATCATATCAGAGGGACTAATCGTGGCAGGGTATGGGGCTTGGAGCATTGTTATTCTTGCAACATCGCTAGCAGCCTACCTAAGGGGCACCATCTGCGCACACTCACAGCCCACTGATTGCTCCTTCTTAGGGCAGAGGGCCTTAGGCCCTGCTTAGAGTCTTTGGCCTTAACCAGTTTTTTAAAAATGTCAATAAACTGCACCAGCCAAATACTAAGCTTAATATTCCGAGCATTTACGGACTCCATAGCGGCTGATGTGCAAGTTCTTATTCCTAAGGTTTTAAATTTGTTCCACAGCCAGGGACTCTGCTGAAGCTTAGACTGGGGCAAAGGCAGCGGATGTGCAGTATTGTTTCCTTTGAATGATAGCATAAACAACACATCGAGACCTCCCATTGCCCTTCCTCCTGCCATTTGGTGGAGAGCACTCCCAGTCTCCTTGACATTAGCTTCCTCTTAACATTCACAAATTTACAGCCAATTTTTACCTCTAATAACTTATTTTTGCGGTGCATAGGTGGGCCTCAAGTCTAATGACTCCCAAGTAGGCTAGGTGGTTGTATCTTCTATTGGGGATGCGTTGAGGAGCTACTTACTCTGTTTGGAGATACACTGGCTTAGCTGGATGACCTTGGTTTTTTAAGGTTGATCTCTAATTTGTTTTCAGCTGAGTACACCGCTAAGCATTTAATTAACCCTACTCGGTTTTAGTAAGAATATCAGGTCATCAGCGTAGAGAATGTTGGATAAAGGCAGACTACCAAGGCTTGGGGCTTGGGACACCAGCTTGTCGAGGGCCGGAGAGAGATCTGAGATATACAGATTGAATAGGATGGATGCAAGCATCCACCCGTGTTTTAAACCAATCGCTGTCCCTCACCTCTATTGACAAATGGGTTCCATCTCCTACCTTGACCTTAACCCAAGTATTTGTGAAAAGCAGCCTGATTGCCATCAATAGGTTATGTGGAATGTCCCAACGCTGAAGCTTATCCCACAGCTTATCCCGTGATGCACGATCAAATGCCGCTCTAAAGTTGATAAAGCACATGTACAGCCATCTGGTTTGATAAGGTCTTTTGATTCTTTTGTGGACCCTGTCTGGTTTAGGGACAGCCTACCTGTTTTTATGCCCATGCTGACAGATCTTGTAGCTGCAGTGTTGAAAACTATTTGAGATCCAACGTCCACCAGTGCTATCAGATTGTAGTTACTTGGGGACGAGTCTGAACCTGCTTTAAAAACAAGATGGATGATTGCACCTCTCCAACTATTTGGACTGTTCCTACAGGCTAGTATGGCTCTGAACATCAACACCAGAAATGTAAATGGCACATAAGTGTGTCCATTAGCACTGATTTTCCTTTGCCATGAATAGAATAATTTACATGAATCAAAGGATCGTTCACCAGCTGTCTAGGTGCATCACTAGTAACCAGGGCTTTTGTTCTTGTATGTACAACACTGTGATCTTTGCAGAAAGGTTGGAGCTTATATAGAAGGCTAAAACACTTTGGGCCAGATGTAGGTAGCTCAAAAAAATAGCGAGTCCGAAATTGCGAGTCGTTGCGACTCGCAATTTCCGACTCGCAAAATGGTATCCAACAAGAAAAAGCAACTTCATTTTGCGACTCACAAATGAAGTTGCACCGCAGATTGCGAGTCCACTGTTTGCGAGGTCGCTTTTTGCGACCTCGCTAAAAACGAACACGCAAATTGCGAGTGGGTGTCGCAAATTGCGACTGTGCCGCAAATTGCATGCAGGTGCAGCAGAACAGTCTGGAAAACACTTCCTGGCTCTTGCTGATGACATCACAGCCAGGAAGTTTACAAATACACCTGGGAGGAGGGAGGACCACACCCTTTTCCAACTGCTGAGCAACCACCTGGAGGAACAGCCGCAAGAATGGAGGACTCTGGCAGGAAGAGAAAACTGAAGTTTTCAGAAAAGGACCTGGAGGTGCTGACAGATAAATGCTGCCAGCACAATGACCAACTATTTGGAAGGGCTGCCCTGAGTGTGCCAGAGACTGACAAAAGGAGGATTTAGAATGACATCCAGGAGAAGGTCAACGCCATAGGGGTGAGCCACAGGAGTATTGAAGAGCTAAAAAAAAAATTGGTATGACCTGCGCTCCAGGACCAAGGAGAGGGTGGCAGAGCGCCTCCGGGAGATGAGGGGCACAGGAGGAGGCCCATCCACCGTCCCACCACCCACACCCATGGAGGAACGTGTGGAACAGACCCTTGAGCCAGAGCCAGTGGCTGGAATGGGAGAGCTGGACACGTCAGCAAGTGAGTACCATGAAACATGCATGTGCACCCATATCTGCCATACCCCCACCCACCCAGTACACAGCAGCATGCACAACCAAATTAGCTCCATTCCAGACTAGGAACCACCAGAATTGTGCATTATGGGCAATGTAGTTCAGTAGTCAGCTGATAGGCAACAGTTTACTAGGAAGCATACAACAGATGTTAGATACTGACAGTGTGTACCCTATGTCCCACAGGTCTCCCACAAGACATCCCCACCAGCCAGTCTGTCCAGGGTGCAGAGAGCAGCCAACAGGCAGCACAGGAGTCAGGAGCAGCCACTACAGGGCCCAGCACCATCCAAGCACAGTCCCCTCCAGCTGCACCAATGGACATTGGGGAGATTGACCCAGCACCCGGTCCCAGCCACAGTTTCATACAACAGGACCCTGATGCTCCACCGCGTTGCAGACGCCGAGTCCATGTCCCTGCAGTGTCCCAGGAGGATGTAGGGGACTCTTCCATGTCCGCCGCTGAGGCAGCCCTCATCAGTGGTCAGCGCCTGCAAACAAGGCAGATGAGAGTTATTTCCGTGGCCATGCAGCGTATGGAACGGAATTTCACCACAGGGCTGGCACAGGTGCACACAGACTTCCAAAAGCCTGAACAATCATGTTGGTGACCTTGCACTCTCCATCCGTCAACTTGTAACTGAACTAGTGTCCGAGAGAGTGCAAGGAGCTGTGAGCGGCACCTCATACACCGTTTGGACCGCATGGCTGCATCAATCGTCCACCTGGCAGTTAACACCACAGGGCTGTCACGCCGTACAGTCAGTTTGCAGGTGGACTTGGGCCACTTTGCAGGGGATGTGGCTCGGGGACTGGGTCGGATTAGCCACGCTGTGTACATGATGGAGGCAAGACAGGTGGCTAGGGGCACGGCAGACACACCTCAAGATAGTGAGGAGGGCTCCACCGTCAGTAGTGCATCTGCCACAGACACAAGGGTATTGAGGAGTGGCAGTGCACGTCAGGGATCTGCTGACACTCCAAGCACTAGCCATGCTGGGCGTCCCAGGCGGAGGAGTTGAGCCTATGCACTTGCGGACTATTGAGGCACAATAGGTGAATGTGTCCTCATTGCAGGTGGACATTAAAAGCCCCTTCCCACAAGTTCAGTTCATAATTACTTAGGTTGACTTAATAAAAGTTCTTGTTTGTTCCACTTCACAACTGGGCTCTTTGTGTGTGACATTAGTGTGTGTGGTGACAGTTAGCACATACCTTCCAAAGTATTGGTTTGCAATGTGGTCCCGTCTCTGTCTGCCTTGATTTGCAATGCTTCTATCCCCATGATGGTGATGTGGTAGCTCTTGCTCGTCATCCTCCGAATCTGGGTCTTCAGGGGTGAGATGCAGCCCACGTCTGGTGGCAATGTTGTGCTGTATAGCGCATGCACCAACGATCTTGAATGGTGTTATTGGGGAATACTGGAGCGCACCTCCACTTCTGTGGAGGTATCGGAATCTTGCCTTCAACAGTCCAAAGGTCCTCTCTATGACATTTCGGGTCCTCCTATGTGCACTGTTGTATCGCCTCTCTTTCTCATTGCTGGGTGTTAAGTACAGGGTAAGTATCCATGGTCGTATCGCATATGCACTGTCACCTGTTTGGCATAAATGGACAATGTTAGCAGGGCATGGATGGTTTCTACAGTGCCCTGTGTGTATGGCTTCAGGGTGTATTCAGCAATACCTAAGAGATATCCATCTCCAAACTCCCCATGTTCTAGGCGTTGGTGTATCCCACTGTGCCTGAAAATTTAAGAGTCATGTGTACTCCCTGGAAATTTGGCTACCATGTCAGTGTTGACATAATGGGCGTCACATACCACCTGGATGTTCAGTGAGTGGGTACACTTCCGGTTGCGGAACAGATATTCCAGATTTGCAGGAGGGCAGATTTGTATATGTGTGCCGTCTACATACCCTATTACATGAGGGAAGTTGGCAATCCTGTAGAATTCCAACTTGGTGCTGTTGATTTCTGCCTCATTCCTGGGTAGGTATATGTATCTGGACATGTGTGTGAGTATGGCATCTAAGAAACATCTGAAGAACCGTGAGAGTGCACTTTGGGATACCCCACCTGCCACAGCAATGACCCCCTGATAGCTACCCGAGGCCAAGAGGTGCAGTGAGCATAGCACTTGCACATGTGTGGGGATGGCGCTGCCGCGCACAGTCTGGCGTTGCAGCTGCGGATTAAGTAGATCAATTAATTCTAATATTGCTGCACTGCTGAGTCTGTATTTATCATATATCTCCTCCTCTGTTTGTTGGAAAAGTGTCTGCCTGGTTCTGTATATCCTCTCCTGTCTCTGGCTCCTCCTCCTCCTCTGCTGTGCAGCGTGGACTCTCCTCCTCCTTGTTCTCACATATATCTCCGCCATCTTGAGTAACCCAGGTGCCTTCTGGGTCTCCTTTTATACTTTGGTTCTGGTTACCACCAGCTCTGAGTTAGTGGTAAATTGGGTGTGCAAAATGGGCTTTTTGCGACTAGTCGCAATTTGCGAGTGGCTTTTTCATATGGTTTGCGACTCGCAAATTGCGACTTCCTATTTGCGGGTCGCACTATGGGGTCGCAAATTTTGCGAGTCGGTAATGGCTCGCGTCGCTATTTGCGATTCGGAAAAGGGGTTTTTGCATCCCATTTCCGATTTTGCGGGGTCGCAAATTGCGATTCGGGTCATTTGTGACTTGCAAAATTTTGCTACATCTGGCCCTTTGTTCTTCCAAAGGGGCTACTTTTGTTTGCAAACCTGTTGTATTACACAAAACCTATGAGAGGGATGTTGGATAGGGCGCATGTCTCTTGAACTGCTATGGTGTCAAATGCTTTCAGGTACTCCAACATAGGGGAATCCTCAATTTTTGATGGCAATCCTCCCAGGTTCTAGCAACATATAGTTAGATAACACCGTTCCTTGGTGGCCACACTCGGTTGCATGGGTATTCAGACCTTGTGGGTGGCCGCAGACAAGGCAGATAAAAGCCAGTTCCAGCACTCCCTATTGTTTTGCCGGATTATGGTTCTTCTCTGTGTAGCAGGCAAGTACTCCAGTTTTGCATGAATCTTCAGACTGGGGAGCCGAGAAGGAGAGAGACGTCCCACTGCACCAATTTTGTAGGGCCTTTCTCGTTGCTAGGGTGGTCTTGCTGTAGGAAGACGGGGGGACAGCGGTCTTCCTGAAAAGCTACAACTTTTATGCCCTACCTTTTTAACAGCTCTTTGCTCTTTAATAATTTTGTTGGGAAGCACCTTGCATTAAATGTAATCAGGGTGGGTTCTGATATCTGCCTTACTTTGGCTGGTAAGTATTTAATAGAAAGAATGTCATCGGACACTACCTGCTCCAGGCCTGGTCAGGCCCTAATAAATCTGAGGACATTTACACAGCTTAAGACATCCTGCAGTCCCCTCAATTTGAATTCTGGGATCCATAAATATCTGAGTTCCTGCCTGTTTTGTCCAGGGAGATATTGACTCAAACCTGCGGTCTCTCCCTGCAGTCCAGCCTTTTCTTTTCCTTGACAGGTTATAAGCTGTGGGGCAGGAGCATAGATTTCTTCAGCAGACTTTGCCTGTATATGAATACTTCCAGGGTGCATGTTGACTGTTCACCCCAGTTGGTTGGGTTTGGTGACTGGGCTCTGTTGGTCTTCCTAGCGGCATACCATGCCTACAGATGGAGTCATCACTATGTTCGTCTGTCTTGTTTTCACATTGGCTGAAGTGTGCCTCATTGCTTTGTTAGATTTTATTGACAGGCTACATCTCACTTTGTGCGGTGAAACTATACCACTCGCTTAAGCAATGCCAGCCAACTCAGGGCTATCTGGAATATGGTATGGCATGAACAACATGAGGAAGGAATCAAATTGTTGAACTTAAAGAAAAAAATGAAGAGAATAGAAGCCCATGCAAATTTTTTATTAGAATATTTAAAAGCTGGCGTTATCCCTATGGGACTCAGAGTAAAGAAAATTCTGGGGCTTTTTGTTGAGATTCCTACATTTTTGGAAAAATTGTTCAATATAGCTAACCGTTGCTCTAGAGATTGGATGATTCTTATTATAGAAACAGCCAAAGAAATGATATCTTCTTTGGAAAAAGAGATTGGCCTACTAGAAGATAAAAGTAAACAGACAGATATGATAGAAGATGCAAAGAAAAAATTAGAGGGAGTGATTGAACAAACAGAGGCATATCATGAGTATTTGCTAAAAAGGAAAACAGATAAACTTAAAACAGATCTAAGAATTTTTTCACAAGAAAGAGTATATCCTTATCTTCGGGTAGATTTCTATTCGGAGGAGATGTCTAGAGAGGCTAGCTCTATTCCAAGTGCCTCAGTAATATGGAGAGTCACTTTTTCAGACACTTCTGAATTTGATGGTGAGGGTGGCTACGCAAGACATGATTTCTTGAGGGAAACAAGATCACAGACCATGTATGACACAAATTCTTTTTTAGAATATCGAAGAGGCAGGAGCAGCCCTCGGAAATGACATCAGAACAGAGGGGGAGGGAGGCCTTACTATCAGTCCGATCAGTCCCATCAGTATCTACAGACCAGAAAACATCAGTATTGGAAAGCATAGATGTTTCTAAAGCTCTACCCATTTTCAATTTGTCTCAGATTGATTTGCCACAGTCTGCCATGTATCTTTTAAAGAAGGGTCATTCGTTTGTTCCTAGTCACAGGGTCAACAAATTCAAACTTGTTAAAGACCTTCAATCCTTTTTTCGTACGATCAGACTCAACAAATTCTTCTCTAATAGAGAAGTTCAATTGGATAACAACATTTCAGGTCTCAGACCTAAATCTACCTCTATTCCTGGCCTGGATCTAGTCGGTCCGGAAGTAGCTATTTTGAAAAGCCAGTTATGAACAAAATCAACAAGGTCCTTAGGTTCGTTCCGTCACTATCTTCTAACCTTACATCAGTACAACAGACTGCCTTGCAAGAACTTCGACAGAATAGGCTAATTACTATTAAACCTTGCAACAAAGGCGGTGGGATAGTGGTTATGGACATTAAAAGGTACACGCTTAAGATGCAATCTATGTTGGCCATAGAGGACCATTATTGTAAGATTTGAGGTAATCCATCCACGCAGATTATTGCTGGAATTAAAGTCCTGTGTGAAGAAGGCATACAAAATGGCTATATCTCTAGAAATGAGTCTAATTTCCTCACAGGTGGGAATCATAAACTTCCAACGATATATAGAGTACCTAAGACTCATAAAAAGATCGAAGACCCCCCCCTTGAGGCCTATTGTGTCCACTATAGGCTCAGCTACTGAGCCTTTATTTAAATATATAGACACCTTCTTAAAACCTTTGGTACAAGAGTTCCCTTCGTACATTAAGGACACGTCACAAATGATTTCCAGGGGGGAAGGTCTATCTTTTGACCTTAACAAACATCTTCTAGTTACTCTGGACATTGAAGCTTTATATACTAATATTCCACAAGATGGAGCTTATACAGCTGTAGAGAAAGTACTTAGAGATACAACTTCCCAGATACCTATTACCTTTATTCTAAGTTGTTTAAACATTGTTCTATGGGAAAACTATTTCAAATTTGATGGAGAGATATACAAACAAATAAAATGAGTCACTATGGCTTGTAGTCCAAGTGTGGCGAACATCTTTATGTGACTTTTTGAAAGGAGATTCATACGCAATGAAGTTGCACCTTTCTTTGAAAATGTCAGACATTGGGCACGCTAATTGACTACATTTTCTTTATATGGGAAGGAGATAGAGAAGCTTTAATGGAGTTTATTGAATGGCCCAACCTATGTGATGATAATCTGAGATTTACTCCTAATATTAGTAGTCAACAGGATGGAATTTTTAGATATCCTTATATGTGGAGATCAAGGACTGCTTCAGGTGTCTTTGTACACTAAACCTACAGCTCGTAATACTCTACTACATTTTGAGAGTTACCACCCGAGATGCCAACATCAAAGTATTCCATTCAATCAGTTTTTGAGAATCAGGAGGAACTGCAGTGATATAATTGAATTTGATAAGAACGCTAATGATCTAAAAGAGAAATTCCTTTTAAGGGGGTACCCTAGAAGGCTGATTATAGATGCATATAAAAGAGCCAAGTACTACAATCGAGAGATTATGTTTGAAAAAAGGCTAGTATGTGTGATCAGACATTCCAACATCAACAATAAAATCACAGGAATTATCAATCGACAATGGAACATACTGAATATCCAGGATGGGAAAGATCCTCCTCCTTTTCTTCTGTTTGCATATCAGAGAAATTCTAACCTTAAAGATAAACTGGTTAGAGCTAGGTTTTGCTTCAGAAAATACATATATACAGAAAAGTATTATGGGAATCAATCCCATCTTAGGAAACCACAGATGTGGACAATGCCATGCATGTTCACAAGCTATAGTATTTGATCACTTGACACATAATAACAGAGACATTAACTTTGGTACTATGACCAAATGTAAAAGCAGTAATGTTATTTACTGCATCTTTTGCCCTGTAATCTGGGATATGTGGGTGAGACAGGAAGGGAGTTCAGAATTAGATTCAGTGAACACAAATCAGACATTAGGAACCACCGATTCCAAGCTCCTCTTGTTTTACATTGCAGTGAACACCAACACACAGGAAATTATCTTAACCCCTTCTGTGCCCAGGACGTAATGGTTACATCCTGAGGCACAGTGCTCAGCGCTAGCGCTCCCTCTGTGGGGTTCACCCCAGCCCCCCAAGGCAGAGATGGAAGGGGAAGCCCATCCACCCCCGACACCCCGCTCCCCCCCTGTGACATAGGTGCGCGAGCGCGTGCGGATTGTCACAAGGCCTCCTCCTTCGCGCTGGATGCTCAGCTTCCAGCGTGATGATCGGAAGAGAAATGCTAAGCATTTCTCTTCCGATCATGTGGAGGAGGCCGGGCGACTTCAAAGGGAAGGAAAGTTATTTCCTTCCCTTTGAAGTCTCTCTTAGCGTTTTGGCAGCAGGAATGCAAGCAATCCGGCTGTCAAAACGCCCACTAGACACCAGGGATGTTTATTTTCAAATGAAATTGGCAGGAGGGAGCGACCCCTTGGGCAAGGGTCGCTCCCGGGGGGGGGCATTTTTTTTTAAAGGCTGGGGGCAGAAACCTCTAGGCACCAGGGAGTATTTTTTTTGTTTTTTTTTGTTTTTGTTTTGTTTTTTATTGTTGAGGTGGGGAGCGACCCCTTAGGCAAGGGTCGCTCCCATAAGGGGCAAATTATATTTAGGCCATTTCTGCCCCCCTTGGGGGCAGACTGGCCTATTTTTATGAGGCCAATCTGCCCCCAAGGGGGACAGAAACCACTAGACACCAGGGAGTTTTTTTTTTTTTCGCGAATTTCACGCAAGGGGAGTGACCCCTTGGGCAAGGGTCGCTCCCAGGGAGGCATTTTTTTAAAGGCCTTTTCTGCCCCCCTGTGGGGCAGATCGGCCTCTAATTAGGCCGATCTGTCCCCAGGGGGGGCAGAAACCTCTAGGCACCAGGGATCATTTTTGTTGTTGTTGTTGTTTTTGTTTTACTTTGTATTTTTGAGGTGGGGAGCGACCCCTTAGGCAAGGGTCGCTCCCCTAGGGGGTAAATTATGTTTAGGCCATTTCTGCCCCCCTGGGGGGCAGATTGGCCTATTTTAATTAGGCTGATCTTCCCCCAAGGGGGGCAGAAACCACTAGGCACCGGGGATTTTTTTTTTTGTTTTACAGATGGGGAGCGACCCCTTAGGCAAGGGTCGCTCCCCTGGAGAGGCAAATTGTTTTTAGGCCATTTCTGCCCCCTTTGGGGGCAGATCGGCCAATTTTAGGTCAACAACTAGGCACCGGGGATTTTTTTTTGCGCCAATGTCACGCAAGGGGAGCGACCCCGTAGGCAAGGGTCGCTCCCCGGGGAGGGGGTTGGGGGGGCAAATGTATTTTAGGCCATTTCTGCCCCCCCTGGGGGCAGATCGGCCTATTGTTATTAGGCCGATCTGCCCCCAGGAGGGGCAGAAACCTCTAGGCGCCAGGGCAATTTTTTTTTTGTGTTTGTTTTTTTAGATATGGGGAGCGACCCATTAGGCAAGGGTCGCTCCCCTGGGGGGCAAATTGTATTTAGACCGTTTCTGCCCCCCTTGGCGGCAGATCAGCAGATTTTTGGTCAATCTGCCCCCAAGGGGGGACAGAAATAACTAGGCACCGGGGATCTTTTTTTTTTGCGCCAATGTAACGCAGGGGGAGCGACCTGGTAGGCAAGGGTCGCTCCCCGGGGGGGTTGGGGGAGCAAATTTATTTTAGGCCATTTGCAAAAAACACCTCTGTTTTCTGTGAAAAAATGTGATGTGTCCACGTTGTGTTTTGGGCCATTTCCTTTCATGGGCGCTAGGCCTACCCACACAAGTAAGATACCATTTTTATCGGGAGACTTGGGGGAACACAGAATAGCAAAACAAGTGGGTGGAAGGAAATTTGTGGCTCCTCTCAGATTCCAGAACTTTCTGTCACCGAAATGAGAGGAAAACGTGTTTTTTTGGTCAAATTTTGAGGTTTGCAAAGGATTCTGGGTAACAGAACCTGGTCAGAGCCCCACAAGTCACCCCATCTTGGATTCACCTAGGTGTCTAGTTTTAAAAAATGCACTGATTTGCTAGGTTTCCCCAGGTGCCGGCTGAGCTAGAGGACAAAATCCACAGGTAGGCACTTTGTAAAAAACACCTCTGTTTTCTGTGAAAAAATGTGATGTGTCCACGTTGTGTTTGAGTCATTTCCTTTCGTGGGCGCTAGGCCTACCCACACAAGTGAGGTACCATTTTTATCAGGAGACTTGGGGGAACACAGAATAGCAAAACAAGTGTTATTGCCCTTGTCTTTCTCTACATTTTTTCCTTCCAAATGTAAGGCAGTGTGTAAAAAAGACGTCTATTTGAGAAATGCCCTGTAATTCACATGCTAGTATGCTAGTATTCAGAGATGTGCAAATAACTACTGCTTCTCAACACCTTCTCTTGTGGCCATTTTGGAAATACAAAGGTTTTCTTGATACCTATTTTTCACTTTTTATATTTCAGCAAATGAATTGCTGTATACCCGGTATAGAATAAAAACCCATTGCAAGGTTCAGCTCTTTTATTGACTCTGGGTACCTAGAGTTCTTGATGAACCTACAAGCCCTATATATCCCCGCAACCAGAAGAGTCCAGCTGACGTAACGGTATATTGCTTTCAAAAATCTGACATTGCAGGAAAAAGTTACAGAGTAAAACGTGGAGAAAAATGGCTGTTTTTTTACCTCAATTTCAATATTTTTTTATTTCAGCTGTTATTTTCTGTAGGATCTACACAAATTACCCCTTGCTGAATTCAGAATTTTGTCTACTTTTCAGAAATGTTTAGCTTTCTGGGATCCAGCATTGGTTTCTCACCCATTTTGGTCACTAACTGGAAGGAGGCTGAAAGCACAAAAAATAGTAAAAATGGGGTATGTCCCAGTAAAATGTCAAAATTGTATTGAAAAATTGGGTTTTCTAATTCAAGTCTGCCTGTTCCTGAAAGCTGGGAAGATGGTGATCTTGCCACCGCAAACCCTTTGTTGGTGCCATTTTCAGGGAAAAAACAAAATTTTCACTGTATTTTGGCTAATTTCTTGGTCTCCTTCAGAGGAACCCACAAAGTCTGGGTACCTCTAGAATCACTAGGATGTTGGAAAAAAAGGACGCAAATTTGGCGTGGATAGCTTATGTGAACAAAAAATTATGAGGGCCTAAGCGCGAACTGCCCCAAATAGTCAAAAAAAGGCTTGGCACAGGAGGGGGTAAAGGCCTGGCAGCGAAGGGGTTAAATGAATCATCTTGGAAAAAATTGATCTGCTGAAATGTACTGACCTGGATGCATACAGAAGAAAACGTGAAGTTTTTTGGATTTTTTATCTGAACACAGTGGAGAGAGGATTACATGATAGGAATCCATGGGAGAATGTATTCTAGCATGTAGGATCAGATTTTCTAATTTCTGACTTGCCTCTAAGGAAAGGGTTCTGTTGAAGTAGTAACTCACCTTTGGGGCTTTGTGCCTCCGTTGAGAAGGCCTGAACTATAGACATGTTGTATACCTAGCCTGCAGAAGGTTTGTATCACTGATTTATAGGCAGCTATTAGGATTATTTATTTATTTTCTAAAGGCATTTTTTCTAATTTCTAATTTCTATACGGTTATTATGCCTGTTTTTTTAGGTGAGTAGGTTGCTTATTTATTATTACTTTGGAGAACCTTCCCAGTACTTTGGCATCTTTATACTTTATTATTTTTAGTGTAGGTTTTTGTTGTTTTTTCAGGATTATGGTTTTATTTGTCTTTTCAATATTTATTTGGCTAGTTATTTCTGGCTTTATACTCTATCCTATCATGGCAATGGCCTTGTTGGGAGGTTTCATCTTATCTAGACGGTATAGTCTGTTTTCTATGTCATCTCTTGATGTGCACATATTTACGTGCTTTTGAACGTGGTAAGAACCTGGTTTGTTTCCCAACCCGTTAACTCAGAGAAACAATGAATTGTGCGCAGCCCCAAGGGGATCTCCGAATCCCCTTGGGCACAGGAGCCGAACGCGGAGACTAGCAGAGTGACCATCAGAGTCACCGCCATGGAAAACATCAGTGAGCGATATGTAATATATACATGGGTTTTGAGCTTACATACATTGTGAAATGCATTCGCACCTATTCATTTTGGACCGTATATGCTGGTTTCTTTGGAGAGCATGGTTGGCTGTATGGATCATTTGAATATCGACCGGAGGTATATACTGGGGACCTTTTGGGATAATTTGTTGCAATGTGTGTAAAATTCAAGTTTGTTGATCGACCGATAGATAGTCATAAGGTCTGCTCTAGAACATATCATTTGTGACAACTTTCCTGTCCTTAGAGATTACAATGTCAGGAAAATCTCCTTTTAACCTTAGTTCTGCTGATTCTGTTTTTTTTAGAGACGAATGCATAACATATACACATTCATCGAATACAAGCCTTATATTGAGCTTTACCTACCATAATAAGCAGTAGATGTGATTTCATCAATAGGTGAGCTATTTTAGTCTTCTCTAAGGTGCTCTATATGCTTTTTTTCTTGTATTTATTTTTCCTTTTTTCTTCTTTTTTTCTTTCTTCTTTTTCTTTCCTTCTCTTTTTTCTGTTTTTTTCTTTCTGTTTTTTTTTCAGTTTCTTTGCGATTCTTCTTATCTGTGGTGGCAGTATAGGGCTCTTCATTAGTACCACATAGTCATTTGACTAGGATACTCACTTTAGGGTGGTGAAGTTTATTTTTACTTAGCACATTCATTATTAATCACAACACTGAAATGTATGGTGTGGTTATTTATGTTGTGGTTTTCTTTTCACACTGGGTGTGTAATGTAGTTGCACAAATGAGACCTTAGATTGAGCATTTGATTTATTGTTCTTTGTATATTTGTTTAGAGATTGACTTTATGGACAGGTCCTCTCTCTTTGTAAATTTTAATAAGCTTTGGATAATATATTGGTGCCCTGAGGAAGGTGTGTGTCCTGTTGGCCACATTACACCAAAACGTACGTCAGCACGGAAGTTCACTGGGAGGACCCTACAAGGACTGTGATTTGGATGTACAATTTACGTACAATTCACACAATAAAGGACTATATATGGAGAAAATAACCTGGAAAGAAAAGTTGAAATTGAAGATGTATCCTGGTCATTGGGTGATACTGAGCTATATTTGATTTATTATAGGCATAGATGATATGATGAACAATAGTGTCTTATCCAGTTGAACACGTGATGGTATATGTATTGATCAAGCAATTTTTCTATTTCTATTTATTTTTTATTAGAAGAATGGATGTGGAATACTTGGGTATGAATGTTGGTTGAGAGTTTTCCAATGTTTTGTCCTTAGAGCGCTCGTATGTATAATATACATTTTTGATTGATTATTAATAATAAAACTATTCTTTATATCATGTATTATGTGTAATTTTACATATGTCCATCAAGTGTTTGCACAAACGTCGATTATTATTTTCATGATTCCTGTTGGAACTTTCTGTAGGAGGTGGGTTTCTTCTCATTTCTTCTTGCTATCTGTCAACATGCCAGTGGTTCCAGCCTGGCCCTCTTCCTCCATGGGGGAAGCAGTTGAGTGAGAGTTTGAGTGCCTAGGACCCCTCGGCTAGAATTTTTCTACCCTTTCTGGCACGCTTTCTTTCCTGCTTCATCAGACGAGGGAGTGCCTGTGTAATGGCTGATTCCAGAGCATCCTTCCTTGACTTTGTGTTGGGTTCTTGGGTATGTCTCACCACACAGCTCGAATGATCTCCATGCAGGGTTCCCCTCCTTGTCTCCTCTGCACAAGGTGGGGTTTACTCTTCCAAACTCCTTGGGCGGTGAGGTTGTTTGAAACATTGTTTTGTGCTAGGTTGGCAGGTTGTCCAGTATTAAGAGTGGGAACATTTCTTACTTTCCCCAGAATTTCTTCAAGGACTGCTGGTAACTGTGTAAGTTTATCGACTACTTCTTTGCATGAGCATATGATAAAGTTGGTGTCATTATTTTCTTGCATTCAGGTTATCAAAGCGTTTGATTTTCAAGCTTTTGATCAATGCTAGACACAAAAACTGCATGGTATTTAGTAAGTCCACTTGTTTGTCCATTTTATTGGCATGATGGTAGAGAGCCATTGTTGTTGCTTGCATAGAGTTTAAGATGGATGCAAGGCCGGGAGGAGGTCTATATTTCCATAGGCCTGCTCCTGTGGTGGGCTACCAAATCCATTGACTCTATGAGGAGGGGCTGAGCAGTTGACTGGGGCCACCTTCAATGTTGGGAACCAACAATATACCGACTAAGGACTTTTTGGACTAACTGGACTGGGAGCAGGCATAATGGGTTTACTGCTTGATCGTACACCAGCACCTATGCAGAGAAATGTATAGCATTGGCTCCCATAGAAGGAATGATAATTGAATGGAATAAGGTGTGATTAGTGTAGGAGGCTGGCCTGGTTTGTAGAGGGTACCTAAGGTAATATTAGTTAAATGTAGGCAGTGTTCTAGCATCAGAGGTAGCTGTAGCAGAGCAGTTTAGGCTGAATTAGGAGACATGCAAACCTTCTGCAATACCACTGTAGTTACACAGTATTTATACACAATAAAAGACAAAACTCCGTGTTACCAAAAATAAAGGTACTTTATTTTAGTGACACAAGGCCAAAAATATCTTAGAGGCAATACTCCTTCTGGAGGTAAGTATTATATATAATAATATATACACTAGTAGCCAAAATCAGGTAAGTAAACAGTCATAGAATAGTGCAAACAGTAGGAAATGCAAGAGATTGTAATGGGCCTAGGGGCAACACAAACCATATACTAAAATAGTGGAATGCAAAAAACGAATTCCCACCTAGGCAAGTGTAGTGTGTAGAGGGGCACTGGGAATGTAGGAAAACAACAAGGGGAAGTAAAGTGCCCCACCCCAGAGCCCAGGAAAGCAGGAGTAAAGTACAGAAAGTTTCCTCAGGACACACTACAAGTCGTGATAAAGGATTTTGCAAGAACCAAGCAAGACTGCAAGCAACAAATGATGGATTCCGGGACCTGAAGACCTGTGGAGTGAGGAGACCAAGTCCAGAAGTCGATTAAGAGTCCAGGAAGGACAGGAGCCCCTGCCAACCTAGAAGAAGGTGCAAAAGTGGATTCTCCGGTCAGAAGAAAAGTACAAAAGTGCACCAAAGAAGATGGCTGCGGGTTCCTGCTTGGTGCAGGTGATGTCCCACGTCAAGTTGTTGGATGCAGGTTGTTTGCGTCACTGGATTTTGCCAACAAGCCTTGGTTCAAGCAGGTACCCGGTTTGCATTAAAAAGGAGCTGCCAGGAGGGACCTGGGGGTCTCAACTCAGACTGAGGAGACAGAGGGGGCTCTCAGCACTTCAGAGAGCCTTCAGAAGACCAGGCAGCACCCAGGGGAGTCCCAGAACATGGGGACAAAGAAGATGCAAAGTGCAGTCATCGCAGCACTACACTGGAAGGTCCCACGCCACCGGAGAACAACTCAGGGAGCTGTGCATCGCAGGATGGAGTGCTGGAGACCTGGCCTACGCTGTGCATGAAGGACTGCTGTAAGAAGTGCACAGAAGCCCAAAGAGCTGCAGAAGACGCGGTGCACAGGGGTACTGTCGCAGCATGGGGAGGAAAGCTCTTACCTCCACCAAATTTGGACAGCTGGACCTTTGGACCGTCTGGGTCACTTTGGTCCACCACCTGTGTTCCAGGGAGCAAGATCGTCATCAGTAGAGGTGTCCCAGAGTACCAGTTGTTATCGCAGAAGGGTGCATGCAGAGGCAGGGAAGTGACTCCATCACTCCACAGGAGATTCCTTCGGTTCATCTGGTACAGGGAGGAGACAGACAGTCCTCAGAGCATGCACACCTTGGAAACTGTTGCAAATGATGGCTGGAGCTGAAGTTGTAGGTCACAGGAGTCATTCTGGTTACTTTGTTGCAGTCACAGCAGTTCCTGGAGCAGTCTGCAGTTGAACAGATGCTCAGAAGCTAAAGCAGAGGATGCAGAGGAGTCCTGGAGGAATCTTGCAAACCGAATCTGAGGAAATACCCAGAGGAGAGACCCTAAATAGCCCGGCGAGGGGGATTGGCTACCTACCCAGGAATGCACCTATAAGGAGGGGTCTCTGACGTCACCTGCTGGCACTGGCCGCTCAGAGGTCTCCAGAGGGTCCCCACATCTTGGAATCCATGATGGGTAATGCCGGGGACATTCTGGAAGAGCTTTGGGCACCACCCCTGGGGTGGTGATGGACAGGGGAGTGGTCACTCCCCTTTCCTTTGTCCAGTTTTGTGCCAGAGCAGGGACTGGGGGTCCCTGAACCGGTGTAGACAGGATTGTGCAAGGAGGGCACCGTTTGTGCCCTTCAAAGCATTTCCAGAGGCTCTGGAAGGCTACCCCTCCCAAGCCTGTAACACCTATTTCCAAAGGGAGAGGGTGTAACACCCTTCTCCCAAAGGAAATGCATTGTTCTGCCTTCCTGGGATTGAGCTGCTCAGTCCCCAGGAGGGCAGACACCTGTCTGTGAGGTAGCAGCAGCTGGGGCTGCAGTGGAAACCTCAGAGAGCTGGTTTGGCAGTACTGGGGGTCCATGGTGGAGCATCCAGGGTGAATGGGATTGGCCTTTCAATACCAGATTTGGACTGGGGGGACAATTCCATGATCTTAGACACCTCATATGGCCATATTCAGAGTTACCATTGTGAAGCTACATATATGTTTTGACATATATGTAGTACATGCTTATAATGGTATCCCGGCACTCACAAATTCCAGGGAATTGGCCCTGGTCAACGTGGGGGCACCTTTGCTAGTGCAAGGGTGCCCTCACACAAAGTAACTTTGCACCTAGCCTTCAGTAAATGAAGGTTAGACACATTGGTGACTTATAAGTTACCTTAGTGCAGTGAAAATGGATGTGAAATTGTGTGTGCACTATTTCACTCAGGCTGCAGTGGCAGTCCTGAAGAAAGGTTTACATGAGCTCCTTATTGGTGGCAAAAGAAATGCTGCAGCCCATAAGGATCTCCTGGAACCCCAATGCCCTGGGTACCTAGGTACCATATACTAGGGACTTATAAGGGTGGTCCAGCGTGCCAATCAGAATTTTAATATGGAGTCACTAAAGTGTAGTGACAAATTTGGTAAGTAGAGAGAGCATAAGCACTGGAGTTCTGGTTAGCAGAACTTCAGTGAAGCAAAGCACACTGATAAATAGGCTTTTAACTATGAGCACTGGGGTCCTGGCTAGCAAGAACCCAGTGAGACAGTAAAAACACACTGACAAACACTCACAAACAGGCCAGAAATGGGGGTAAACATGTCAGAAAGAAGCTACTTTCTCACATTTAGACTTATGCGTTTGTTAGTGGCCACAAACCTGTATGTTTGTGGGCATTCAAAAATTTTGATCAAACTTTTTTCTCACTATGGAAAAGGTGAGAGATTTCCTCCAGAAAAGAACTGAAGTAACCCTTCCTTAATGAGGAGTGTTAGAGTTCACCAGGACCGGACTGGTGAGCCAAATGCAGCCATGGAGAAAATGCTTAATCAAGCCCAGCTCCTATGGTGTGCTCATGCAATCTATCTATTTCCATCTATCTATTCTGTCTCTCCTTTCCTCTTTTCATTCCCCTTTTCTGATCACTTTCCATCTACCTTTCTCCAACCTGCCTCTCTTGAAGCCTCCCTGTTCCCTGAAGTTGCTGTAGTTAACCTTGGGGAGCCTGGGAAAGTGACTGACACACCAGAAATGGCACTGGGCTTTCAAAAGCGGCCTCCAGGGGCCCCAGCCCACTGGGAAAATGACAGGTGGAAAAAAAGGCCTGTCTAGAGAGGCAAATCCCCTCCACACTTTGAGGAGATGTAAGGAAAGGGATTTCACAACAGGCAAACATTGTTTTCTCTATTTAGGAAAAACAACTGAATGAAATAAAAATGGAGATTGGCACATTGACCTCCATTTCCCAAGTGCATAATTGTCTGTTATGAGGACGTATGCACCATGGAAATGGGCGCTCAAGGAATATGCTACATGAAATTTCCTGTAGTGTGTCTGGAGACCTATATGATATGCAGCTTTCCATATACACTTCTAGTTTCAATTTTGAATTTTACAAAGTAGTATGAGTTTGTATTCACCATTTTGACCCCTCACTTAGACTGCAGTGGAGCCCCATCAATTCCACCAATCTTGTTTGTCCAATCTTGTGAAGGAAGAAGCTGTTTGTATCTGCTTTCAATTACAGTTTACCAACATACCACAGACTGAATTTTTCAATAAATTTTATTGAAAACATAGCACTGGGTCCAGTGCTTAATTTGTCAATAAAAATATGCTGGTGTCCAAAGCCCTCCTCTTAAGCACGCAGCTGCTGCAATTAAATGTGAGAACACGGAATACTGAGGCGGCTTAATCCTGAAGCCATCTCGGGCCTCTTCAATCCATATAAAGCCACTCCCTGTCCCTTCAGCTCACTCTTGCAGCTTTCTACTTTCTCCCTTTGTGTCGCCTTTTCTTTTTTCTCTTCCTCTGTCTTTCCCATATGAGGCTTTTGCCTGAATTAAATGCTTGAGGCAGCAGAATAAGCCCTGGCACTCAAAAACAAGTGCTGGTGCTCAAAACCGCAAACAACAAGCACAAATTAAGCACTGACTGGCCCACCATCTGAGTCAAATATTGTGTGATGTCACTTGTATTTTTTTATTATCAAAAGTCATATAAAGCCAATTCCACTGGCACTCAGTGCCACACCAAGGGAACAAAAAGCAGCTCTAGAAACAATTCTCAAACTTGCACCTTTCATTTCCTTGTGCAATCTTTTTCCAACCATCCACTTTCTCTCTCCTCTCGTTTACTTCTCTGATCGCTTTCTCTCTACCTTCCTGCTCCCTCCCTCTCTTTCTCTCTCTTGAGAAGCCTCCCGGGTCCATTTCAATTAACCTATGGGAGCTGGGGAAAGCGACAAAGACACAAGAGGCAGCCTGAGCTTTCCAAATCAGCATCCAAGGAACCGAGCCCACCAGGGAAATGCGCAGTGGTCTAACAGGCCTACCCCTTCCTGCTAGCCCTTTGATTGTAGTGAAATGCGATCACTTTCATGATTTTAGAGTGTTGTTTAAAGTCCTGCTCTGTATGTTACTCTTTGTCTCATTCCAAGTCTGATTTATTACCACCTGTTTGTATTGGACTTTCAGTTCTTTATTTACATATAAACCCCCCTAAATACCCCCAAAACGTACAGATGAGGTGGACGTTTGGGTAAAAGGCTCTCTTTTTATTTTTAAGAATAAGCATAATATAACGGTGAATTAAATTCAAACATGAAGATAAATTTCATGCTTTGCTATGCTCTTAATTTAAACCCACATTCGCCATGATGTGGTTTCTTGGTGATATGAGTTTAGAAGACTGAGGAGAAATTAACACAAGCAGGAACAACCATAGAGTTTGTGTGATCATTATAATTCAACCAAATGTAGGAGTTTTATGTGTTGCTTAAAGAAACTTGGACTTTCAATTTCCTTTATTGGAGTCAGCAGAGAATTCCATACTCTCACCAGCGATACTGAGAAGGCATGTCTTATCCATTTGCCATTTTTAAATCTCAGTGTCAAGTAGCACCTTATTAGCTGAGCTAAGTTTTCATTTTGGCTGATATTTGAAGCCCGTCTAGGAAAATTTGGTATGCATTACCTTCTTAACAATTAAAAGTAAAGACAATATGGTGATACCTCTCTGTGCATGAACCTAAACGTTACTTGAGAAGACAACACATTTAAGGGGAGAACAACACAGAAAGTATACCCATTTTCAAACTGTTACCGAAGATGAGAGCAACAGAGTAGCCTTCCCTCCCCAGAGTCTCTGCAAAGGTAATGAGAATTCGAATGTCTCACCATAGAAAGAAGAGAAAAATAAGGAACCCACAATCAAAAGGAGCATCTTACTCTGATTCAGTGTGGAGTTGGAGGTAATGGAACCAGATGCTGACCAGCATACAAGTGCTGCTCCACAGGGCGCCAAAGTACAGAAGAGTCTTAAGATAAACAACACATAAACAAGATAAGGTAATAAGCCTCAAAGGGAAAGAGCAAGGACTACCTGCAGGGAAACCCGGAGGGATGCAAACAACAAAGGTGATTGGATGCAAGGTTGAGCATACGAACTGAGTGAAGGCAGAGAGCCAATACAAACACAACATATCTCCAAATAGGGAGATGTGCACAGTGCAGCTAAGCACTGATTCTTCACTGTTTACCCACATGTGAACCTCTGACCCCGGAAGTTCGCACCCCAATTGTTGTTAGTGGTCTAATGTTTCTCAGATACCACTCCCTACTCCTCCACAGTCCCTAGACTCTCTCTTGTCGGAATTGTGATATTCTATGACAGAAGTGAGGAGAGGTTCAAAGCTTATGTGATTGTGTACCATGGTTCTGAGCAGGTATAGTATGCATGACTGTCTCTGTGACAGCTTCTACGCTTGCTCCTGACCTGAAATCCTGACACAGATGAATGGAGAGTGCAGCATCAGTGTTATGTACATATTATTAAGATCCACTGCAACACAACTAACCGACAGTTAATATTTAATCACGAAAACCTTGAATTCATCTTCCATGTCGTTGATACTTTATGCTACTTTCTTTCCGAAAAGGCTGAAATATTCATTTCAGAAATCCATTCCTTAAAATGCACGTTCATCTTTGATTTTTAACATCCAAACCTGATGATGGTTTGCCCACTTTTGCATTGTGGGTTTTTTGTCAAACATTTCTTTATTAAATATTTTCTACAGTGTGTACACAGCCAAATTCACATAAGAGCATGCACAGCCATCCGGGAGATTGTATATATAGTTTTAAAGCATAACAATAGTGTCAAATCATGTACAGAATAAAAATAAAGGAGAGAATGGTGCACAATGTTTGTCTCATGCAGCCATTAATACCCAGCAAAGTTTAGTAATTGTAGGTGATCTTGTGCTAGACAGGAGATAAAAGCCAGGCATGGAGCAGTAGAAGTGCTCTTTCATTACTGCGAAGGAAGAGTTTCTATTGGATTGGAAAGTATGACACTCTCTCTCCGATCTGGTGTTTTCCATTGTGTGCATGCATCCTATGGTAGCATGCATCATACAAACTTTCATTATTACGTAAAATGATCACAAAAATCAAGAACTTCTCTAGATATATATCTATTGCCAAATTGTGTCTCAGTCTGTACATGGTGCATTCGTGAGTTGCTTTTCTTGACAGTTCTGACACCTATCCCATTAATGAAGAAATATGTGTCGTCCTCCAGTGTCTGATGATATAGGTGGTCATTCCAACCCTGGCAGTCGGTGTTAAAGCAGCGGTAAGACCACCAACAGGCCGGCGGTAAAACAATTGCAATTACGACAGTGGCGGAAACCGCTAACAAAGGCAGCCACTTTAACACTCCGACCGCCACGGCGGTACAAACAAACAGCGTGGCAATCACTGCCAACAGGCAGGCGGGAGACAATGTACCACCCACAGTATTATGACAGGCCAATCCGCCACCTTTTCCGGGGCGGATTCACCGCGGATAAAAACACGGCAGAAACAGGAATCCCGAAGGGAAAACGCTCACCTCTACACACCCCATGAGGAACGAGGACGCCATGGATCCGGAACTCCAAATTCTCCCTGCAATAGTCTTCCTGCTCCTCTACCAGGAGCACGAACGCCAGCGGCGAAGACCACGGTGAGTACAGCACCTAAGACATAGGGGAGGGGGGAGGGAAAAAACAGGGACATACACACGCAACACCCCCACCCTCACCCACTACAACACACACACTAATTCAAATCAATACATCACAGTTACAACCCCAAAACCCTGGAAGAATGCAAAAACAATAGAAAATGAGTGTAACCATTGTAATATATTAAAAGCAAGTAGGCAGAAATATATATATACACCATGTACAAAAGATATACCAAGCATAGTAGTCCAGGTAGTGCTCTAAGAAAGTCCGTGGAACACTGGGACCACACGGTATGGGCGAGGCCCACACAAGATCCCCGACCATGACGGAGAGAACACTGCAGGGGCATCAGAGAGCAACTAAACAGGCACCTCAGGGGGAGGGAAAGGGGGGGCACCTCAGCCGGTTGAGTGCACAGCGCCAAATCCACGAGGGGGCCACATGCCCACTGCCATATCCTGGGGAGTGCAAAGCCACAGTCTCTCAAGTCTCTACAGTGGGTGGGTTGCCCATTGCCATATCCTGGGGAGTGCAAAGCCACAGTCTCTCAAGTCTCTACAGTGGGTGATTTGCCCACTGTTCAATCCTGGGGAGTGCAAAGCCATAGTCTCTCAAGTCTATACAGTGGGTGGGTTGCCCACTGCCATATCCTGGAGAGTGCAAAGCCACAGTCTCTCAAGTGGATAACAGTCTCCACTGGTTCTGGTGGGGGCATGGTGCCCAGAGTGCTTCATCCTGCTAAGGACAGAGGTAGTGGATGACAGTCTCCACTGGTTCTGGAGGGGCATGGTGCCCAGAGTGCTTCATCCTGCCAAGGACTGAGGTAGTGTATGTGAATCTCCACTGGTTCTGGAGGGGGCATTGTGCCCAGAGTGCTTCATCCTGCTAAGGACAGAGGTAGTGGATGACAGTCTCCATTGGTTCTGGAGGGGGCAAGGTGCCCAGAGTGCTTCATTCTGCTAAGGACAGAGGTAGTGGATGACAGTCTCCACTGGTTCTGGAGGGGGCATGGTGCCCAGAGTGCATCATTCACCCCGTGACGGACTCAGTTGCGTCAGTGCCCTTGCCGCTCATGGGCCAGCGGTGCTTGAGACAGCGGTGCCCTGTTCAGCGGTTTTTGAGATGGCGGTGCCCTGTTCAGCGGTGCTTGAGACGGCGGTGCCCTGTTCAGCGGTGCTTGATACGGCGGTGCCCTGTGCAGCGGTGCTTGAGACGGCGGTGTCCTGTTCAGCGGTGCTTGAGACTGCGGTGCCTTGTTCAGCGGGGCTTGAGACAGCGGTGCCCTGTTCAGCAGTGCTTGAGAAGGCGGTGCCCTGTTCAGCGGGGCTTGAGATGGCGGTGCCCTGTTCAGCGGTGCTTGAGATGGCAGTGCCCTGTGCAGCGGTGCTTGAGATGGCGGTGCCCTGCGCAGCGGTGCTTGAGATGGCGGTGCCCTGTTCAGCGGTGCTTGAGGCGGCGGTCTCCATTGCAGGGACTCAGTTGCTGGCGGTCCTACATGGCCCAGCGGGGCTTTTGCTGGCGGGCCTTCATGGACCAGTGGGGCTTGTGCTGGCGGGCTCCTCCTGGGCAGGTGGGCTGGTGCTGGCAGGCCCCTCCTGGGCAGGTGGGCTGGTGCTGGCGGGCCCCTCCTGAGCAGCTGGGCTTGTGCTGGCGGGCCTGTCCTGGGCAGCTGGGCTTGTGCTGGCGGGCCTGTCCTGGGCAGCTGGGCTTGTGCTGGAGGTGGCCTCCTGGGCAGCGGGGATGATGGTGGTCTTCTCCGCCGTGCTGCTCTTCTCAGACTTGCCGGGTTTCTTGTGGCCCTTCCCCACCTTGGAAGGTGTCACAGCTGACTCCGCAATCCCACTGGGACCCCTGGGAGTGGCTTTGGTGGCTGGAGTCTTCCCCCTCTCCTGCCGGGCACTGGCCAACTTCTGATGCTTCACAGGTGGGGGACTGTCTGTGCTGTGGCTCCGTGCCACACTGGCTGCCCTGGTGGCCGGTGAACTCCAGATTCCAGTGACTACAGGCACCACTGGTCCCGGAGATGTTGTGGCTGAGGTGCTAGTTCGGGACCTACGAGACGGACGGGGTGGGGGAGGTGTGGGAAAGAGGTCAAGGTTGTACAGGAAAAGTTTTTGGGACACACTGGGATGGGTAGCTGGAGGGGGTTTGGGAGTGGAGGAAGAGGTGGTGGTTGTGCAAGTGTACGTTTGGTGACTTTGGGTGAAGGTGCATGAGCTGGAGGCTGTCGTGAAGTGGATGGCTGTTGGGTGGGTGTGTGCCTGCTTTTGTGTATCTTGGGGGGGGCGTCACAGACACACTGGGAGAGGACACAGGGGACGTGTGAATGGTAGTGGGGGTGGTGACTGCACGTGAGCGGGGTGTGGTGATGGGTGTGCTGGAGAGGGACGTAGTGGCTGTAGAGGTAGTGCATGTAGTTGTGAGTGTAGACGAGACTGGGAGGGAGGAGGGAGACGAGGAGGAGGGGGACACAGTGGAGGCAGTGGATGTTGGTGTGTCTGCATGGGTATGATGCTTGCGTGAGTGCCTGTGGGATGTGTGGTGCTTATGTTTGCCTGAGCTTCCCTTGTGTGTTGACGTGTGTGCATGCTGGTCTGTAGTTGTGCTTGGGATAGGCTGAGGTACAGGGGATTGGGTCGGGTGGAGGAAGTTGGAGTGGGGGGCTAGACACAGGGACAATGGCTGCCCTCTATGCTGAGGACAGAGTCTGAAAAGCTCGCTGAAGGGCCGCCTGACCAGAATGAATGCCCTCCAGGAATGCATTTGTTTGTTGCAACTGCCTTTCTACACCCTGGATGGCATTCAAAATGGTAGACTGCCCAACAGTGAGGGACCTGAGGAGGTCAATGGCCTCCTCACTGAGGGCAGCAGGGGTGACTGGGGCAGGGCCTGAGGTGCCTGGGGCGAAGGTGATGCCCACCCTCCCGGGTGAGCGGGCACGGGGTGAAGGCTGAGGGGCTGCTGGGAGGGCAGTGCTGGAAGGGGGGGTGGCGGTTGTACCTGTAGATGGGGGTGGCACCGATGTTGCCGCCACCCCAAGGGAGCTCCCATCAGAGGACGAGTCCGTGTCACTGGTGTCAGCTCCTGTCCCCGCCGTGGAGCTCCCCTCGCCTCCGTCCCACTAGTGAAGTCTGATTCCATAGTGTGGTCCTCCATGGCCATGTGTGATGCAGCCCCCTGGTGCTCCGGTGCCACTGCTCCTCCGCCTGATGATGCTAATGCATACAAGAACACGGAGACCACAAAAAGGGGTGGGACGACAGAAGAAAGACATGTTGAGTGCATGCATTACTGCTACCGTTGGCGGACACGACAGACACAGAAGCCCCCTGCACTACGCTGCACTCTTGGGCTCCACTGTTCAATTCCTGGGAAATGGCCTACAAGGCTATGGATGACATCTGCACACATAGATGACACAGGGGCATGACTAGGTGTAGTTGTCACTCTACAGAGGTGGGGTGGGGTGCCACATGGCCTGCCTTACAGAGGGGCCTTGCCTACGGAACTCGCCCTGGCCTAGGGAAACCAACAGCCCACCTCCCCCACCCAGACACCTCAACTGCGCACAAAGTCAGCAGAATGAGAGTGTGCTCACC
Source organism: Pleurodeles waltl (assembly GCF_031143425.1). Classification (NCBI taxonomy): domain Eukaryota; kingdom Metazoa; phylum Chordata; class Amphibia; order Caudata; family Salamandridae; genus Pleurodeles; species Pleurodeles waltl. The sequence goes on from NC_090449.1 coordinate 606,343,458, forward strand.
CCCTTGTGGCTGCTGTGATGCCCTCAAGCGCCCATCCAACTCCGGGTAGGCCACCGCCAGGATCCTGAACATCAGGGGGGTCATGGCGTCCTCCCATCTTTTCCGGCAGTGCGTGCTCCGTCTGTGGTAGACCCCCAGGGTCCGGACGTCCTTGGCGATGGCACACCAAATATCTTTTTTCTGGTGGGCGCTGACCTACATGAAATGTACAGGGGAAAAAGAGAAGTTATTACCAACTGTACCATCAAACTGATTGGCCCCCATCCCTACCCTTGCCATGTGGCACATGCATTTACCGTCTTTCATGCACGCAGCAGTCTCCCCCCTTCCTTCTTACATCCAGCCCTCTCCACACAGGCATAGCTGTAGGAGGCTGGACTGGCTTGTAGTGAGTACCAAGGGGTACTTGCACCTTGCACCAGGCCCAGTTATCCCTTATTAGTGTATAGGGTGTCTAGCAGCTTAGGCTGATAGATAATGGTAGCTTAGCAGGGCAGCTTAGGCTGAACTAGGAGACGTGTGAAGCTACTACAGTACCACTTAGTGTCATATGCACAATATCATAAGAAAACACGATACACAGTTATACTAAAAATAAAGGTACTTTATTTTTATGACAATATGCCCAAGTATCTTAGAGTGTACCCTCAGTGAGAGGATAGGAAATATACACAAGATATATATACACAATAGCAAAAATATGCAGTATAGTCTTAGAAAACAGTGCAAACAATGTATAGTTACAATAGGATGCAATGGGGAAACATAGGGATAGGGGCAACACAAACCATATACTCCAAAAGTGGAATGCGAACCACGAATGGACCCCAAACCTATGTGACCTTGTAGAGGGTCGCTGGGACTATTAGAAAATAGTGAGAGTTAGAAAAATAACCCTCCCCAAGACCCTGAAAAGTGAGTGCAAAGTGCACTAAAGTTCCCCTAAGGACAAAGAAGTCGTGTTAGAGGAATAATGCAGGAAAGACACAAACCAACAATGCAACAACTGTGGATTTCCAATCTAGGGTACCTGTGGAACAAGGGGACCAAGTCCAAAAGTCACAAGCAAGTCGGAGATGGGCAAATGCCCAGGAAATGCCAGCTGCGGGTGCAAAGAAGCTTCTACTGGACAGAAGAAGCTGAGGTTTCTGCAGGAACAAAAAGGGCTAGAGACTTCCCCTTTGGTGGACGGATCCCTCTCGCCGTGGAGAGTCGTGCAGAAGTGTTTTCCTGCCGAAAGAACGCCAACAAGCCTTGATAGCTGCAAATCGTGCGGTTAGCGTTTTTGGACGCTGCTGTGGCCCTGGAGGGACCAGGAGGTCGCTAATTGGACCAGGAGAGAGAGGGGACGTCGAGCAAGACAAGGAGCCCTCTCAGCAGCAGGTAGCACCCGGAGAAGTGCCAGAAACAGGCACTACAAGGATGCGTGAAACGGTGCTCACCCAAAGTCGCACAAAGGAGTCCCACGTCGCCGGAGACCAACTTAGAAAGTCGTGCAATGCAGGTTAGAGTGCCGTGGACCCAGGCTTGGCTGTGCACAAAGGATTTCCGCCAGAAGTGTACAGGGGCCGGAGTAGCTGCAAAAGTCGCGGTTCCCAGCAATGCAGCCCAGTGAGGTGAGGCAAGGACTTACCTCCACCAAACTTGGACTGAAGAGTCACTGGACTGTGGGGGTCACTTGGACAGAGTCGCTGGATTCGAGGGACCTCGCTCGTCGTGCTGAGAGGAGACCCAAGGGACCGGTAATGCAGCTTTTTGGTGCCTGCGGTTGCAGGGGGAAGATTCCGTCGACCCACGGGAGATTTCTTCGGAGCTTCTGGTGCAAGAGGAGGCAGACTACCCCCACAGCATGCACAAGCAGGAAAACAGTCGAGAAGGCGGCAGGATCAGCGTTACAGAGTTGCAGTAGTCGTCTTTGCTACTATGTTGCAGGTTTGCAGGCTTCCAGCGCGGTCAGCAGTCGATTCCTTGGCAGAAGGTGAAGAGAGAGATGCAGAGGAACTCGGATGAGCTCTTGCATTCGTTATCTAAAGTTTCCCCAGAGACAGAGACCCTAAATAGCCAGAAAAGAGGGTTTGGCTACCTAGGAGAGAGGATAGGCTACTAACACCTAAAGGAGCCTATCAGCAGGAGTCTCTGACGTCACCTGGTGGCACTGGCCACTCAGAGCAGTCCAGTGTGCCAGCAGCACCTCTGTTTCCAAGATGGCAGAGGTCTGGAGCACACTGGAGGAGCTCTGGACACCTCCCAGGGGAGGTGCAGGTCAGGGGAGTGGTCACTCCCCTTTCCTTTGTCCAGTTTCACGCCAGAGCAGGGCTAAGGGGTCCCCTGAACCGGTGTAGACTGGCTTATGCAGAATTGGGCACATCTGTGCCCAAGAAAGCATTTCCAGAGGCTGGGGGAGGCTACTCCTCCCCTGCCTTCACACCATTTTCCAAAGGGAGAGGGTGTAACACCCTCTCTCAGAGGAAGTCCTTTGTTCTGCCATCCTGGGCCAGGCCTGGCTGGACCCCAGGAGGGCAGATGCCTGTCTGAGGGGTTGGCAGCAGCTGCAGTGAAACCCCAGGAAGGGCAGTTTGGCAGTACCAGGGTCTGTGCTACAGACCACTGGGATCATGGGATTGTACCAACTATGCCAGGATGGTATAGAGGGGGCAATTCCATGATCATAGACATGTTACATGGCCATATTCGGAGTTACCATTGTGAAGCTACATATAGGTAGTGACCTATATGTAGTGCACGCGTGTAATGGTGTCCCCGCACTCACAAAGTCCGGGGAATTGGCCCTGAACAATGTGGGGGCACCTTGGCTAGTGCCAGGGTGCCCTCACACTAAGTAACTTTGCACCTAACCTTTACCAGGTAAAGGTTAGACATATAGGTGACTTATAAGTTACTTAAGTGCAGTGTAAAATGGCTGTGAAATAACGTGGACGTTATTTCACTCAGGCTGCAGTGGCAGGCCTGTGTAAGAATTGTCAGAGCTCCCTATGGGTGGCAAAAGAAATGCTGCAGCCCATAGGGATCTCCTGGAACCCCAATACCCTGGGTACCTCAGTACCATATACTAGGGAATTATAAGGGTGTTCCAGTAAGCCAATGTAAATTGGTAAAATTGGTCACTAGCCTGTTAGTGACAATTTGAAAGAAATGAGAGAGCATAACCACTGAGGTTCTGGTTAGCAGAGCCTCAGTGAGACAGTTAGGCACCACACAGGGAACACATACATATAGGCCACAAACTTATGAGCACTGGGGTCCTGACTAGCAGGGTCCCAGTGACACATAATAAACATACTGAAAACCTAGGGTTTTCACTATGAGCACTGGGCCCTGGCTGGCAGGATCCCAGTGAGACAGTGAAAACACCCTGACATACACTCACAAACAGGCCTAAAGTGGGGGTAACAAGGCTAGAAAGAGGCTACTTTCTCACAATAGCCCATACAACATGCTCCCTGGGTACTTACCTGCTTGTCTGGAGGACCGTAGAGTAGCGTGTACTGGGGGAGGACCCCATCCACGTGTTTCTCCAACTCCTCCGATATGAAGGCAGGGGCCCTTTCCCCAGACACTCGAGCCATTATCTCTTCCAGACCGAGGTCACAGCAACACTTGCAGTGTAGGTCCTCTCCTGTTGAAGATCAGGTATCGAGTGATTGAACAGATAGAAAATGGCGGTCACGTCCGCGGCGGTGCGTACCGTCACCGCCGGTGTACATCGTCATTGGCTCCTGGGACCCATAGGGTCCAATGTTAACCAATGCAGCATTGCGCTGTGGTCTTCGACCGCCTACCGCGATGGTGTACAACGCCAGCGCAGTTACCTCACATCCCATTGTCCCACATTACAGGTCAGGCAGCCGCCATTTCAGGGGCCCACATGGCTTCATTTTCAACTGCGTCACACATACCTAGGCCTAGACTCAACACACATACAGGCCACCTTTTGTGTATGAATGGTATTCTGTGTAAACTGTGGGTACGTACCTCTGAGTTGTTTGACTCTGTGCTCGCTGTTGTCCTTCATAGGCACCGTCCGCTGGGACATGTGAGGAGATGGCGGCATCCTCCGGTGTACCGACCGTTGGTGGACCTGTCGACAATGGAGGAGCGACGTGTGATTATCACATACAGGCTTGACCGTGCCACAATCCAGGAAATGTGTACCCAGTTGGAGCCAGACCTGATGTCAGCAATCCGCCATCCCACAGGAATCCCCCCTCAAGTGCAGGTGCTGTCAGTGCTCCATTTCCTTGCAAGTGGGTCTTTTCAAACAACAGTGGCCATAGCATCAGGGATGTCCCAGCCTATGTTTTCCAACGTATTGTCGAAAGTGTTGTCTGCCCTTCTGAAACACATGCGGAGCTACATCATTTTTCCTCAGGTGGAGGATTTGCCTACAGTGAAAGGTGATTTCTATGCCCTGGGACACATCTTCAACATCATAGGTGCCATTGATGGGACACATGTGGCTTTGCCCCCCCCCCCCCCTAGAGGAGTGAACAGGTGTACAGAAACCAGAAGAGTTATCATTCGATGAATGTACAGATGGTATGTTTGGCCGACCAGTACATCTCCCATGTGAATGCCATGTTACCTTGCTCAGTGCATGACGCCTACATCCTGCGGAATAGCAGCATCCCTTATGTGATGGGTCAACTCCAGAGGCACCGTGTGTGGCTATTAGGTGAGCACCTGGAATCTAGTCAGTGGGAATGGTTGTCTGGGTCTGGGGATATCCCCACAGGTTAGTGTGTGTCTAACAGTTTTCCCTCGCCATTTGCAGGTGACTCTGGCTACCCCAACCTGTCATGGCTACTGACCCCAGTGAGGAATCCCAGGACAAGGGCAGAGGAACACTACAATGAGGCCCATGGGTGAACTAGGAGGGTGATCGAGCGGACATTCGGCCTCCTGAAGGCCAGGTTCCGGTGCCTCCATATGACAGGTGGATCCCTATTCTACTCACCAAAGAAGGTGTGCCAGATCATCGTGGCCTGCTGTATGCTTCACAACTTGGCTTTGCGACAACAGGTGCCTTTTCTGCAGGAGGATGGTCCAGATGGCGGTGTTGTGGCAGCTGTGGAGCCTGTGGACAGTGAAGACGAGGAAGCAGAGGAAGAAGACATGAACAACAGGGACTCAGTGATCCAGCAATATTTCCAGTGAGACACAGGTAAGAGTACAGACCTGCCTACTACATGTACTTTAACACTACTACCTCTCTACTGTCTGTCGTTTTCACCCAGTGTATGGTCACAGAGTTGTCACTTTCCCTTACGATTTCACAGATGTGGGTCCCACTGTGTGACATCTGCTTAGATTCCTCATGGACTAGAGCTGTGTGACATAGGTATGTTGACATTACAATTGAAAGAGCATTTTGTCACTGTAATTGCTAATACACTATTTCGAAATCACAGACAGACTCCAGGTTGTTTTGTGCTTTAAGTGTGTATATTTAAGTGCTCAATATTGGAGGGGGTAGTAAAATGGTGAGGGGTGATGGCGGAAGAATGTCCATGGCAGAGTCCAGTCTATTAGTTTCACAGGTGCATTGCCCATATGGGCATAGGAAGTGGAGCTGGGGCAGTTTAAGTATGGACAGGGTGACAAAGTGGGACAGTAGGATGACAATCAGGGTGGTCTCATTTCTTGGCCGGGGTCTTGGCATCGTGCTCTGTCTTGTTCCTGGATCTCAGGGACCGTTTGCGGGGTGGTTCTCCCTCTGCAGGGGGTGGGGTGCTGGTGTGGTGGTCCTGTGGCGGGGCGTCCTGTCCACTAGCGCCGGCGGAGGTGGTGGGCAGTTCATCGTCCATGCTAGTGTCAAGGGCCCCTTGTAGTGCCACAGTGTCCCTCCTGGTGTTGACGAGTTCCTTCAGCACCCCTACGATGGTGCCCAGGGTGGAGCTGATGGTTCTGAGTTCCTCCCTGAAGCCCAAATACTGTTCCTTCTGCAGGCGCTGGGTCTCCTGAAACTTGGCCAGTACCGTTGCCTTTGTCTCCTGGGAGAGGTGGTAGGCTCCCATGATGGAGGAGAGGGCCTCATGGAGAGTGGGTTCCCTTGGCCTGTCCGCCCCCTGTCGCACAGCAGCCCTCCCAGTTCCCCTGTGTTCATGGGCCTCCGTCCCCTGGACCGTGTGCCCCCTACCACTGCCTCCAGGTTCCTGTTGTTGTTGGGGTGGTGGGTTAGCCTGGGTTCCCTGTAGTGGTGGACACACAGCTGATTGACGTGTCCTGGGGACCGAGGTATGTGCCTGCTGGGTGGGTGCTGTGCTGGTGTTTCCAGAGGGGGGAAGGTCTGTGGTGGCCTGTGACTGGGTGAGGGCAACCGACTGTCCAGACGTCCCCGATGGGCCGGGCTGGTCATCTACATCCAGTTGGACAGAACTTCTGTCATCACTGTGGGCCTCTTCTGTTGGTGGTGTGGACATGTGTGGACCCTTCTGACCGGTTACGTTGGGTAGGGGTCCTGCAGGGGTATAAAAGGATGGTTATTACATCTGTGTGTGTCATGGTGTGCAATGGGTGGGTGACCGTGTACCCCAGTGCTTGCATTCCTGTGTGGGACCATGTGTGATGATGGTTTAGGGGGGTGTATGGGTATGTGCAGTGGTCATGCTTTAGTGATGGGTGTCCATGCTTTGTTGTTGCATGAAGGGCTTGGTGTTGGGATGTGTGGTTTGTGATGTTGGGACATATGTGAGTAGTTGGAGTGCTGGGGGTGAGGGTGGGGGTATGTGATGGCATGCAGGTAGGGTGGGGGATGTAATAATTAAGATTTGTCTTACCAGAGTCCATTCCTCCACCTACTCCTGCGAGGCCCTCAGGATGCAGAATCGCCAAGACCTGCTCCTCCCATGTTGTTAGTTGTGGGGGAGGAGGTGGGGGTCCGACGCCAGTCCGCTGACCCGCCAGGTGGTGTCTTGAGACCACGGAACGCACCTTCCCCCGTAGGTCGTTCCACCTCTTCCTTATGTCCTCCCGATTTCTTGGGTGCTGTCCCACTGCGTTGAGCCTGTCCACTATTCTTCGCCATAGCTCCATCTTCCTTGCAATTGAGGTGTGCTGCACCTGTGCTCCGAATAGCTGTGGCTCTACCCGGACGATTTCCTCCACCATGACCCTGAGCTCCTCCTCCGAGATCCTGGGGTGTCTTTGCCGTGCCATGGGGTGGTGTAGATGATGTGTGGGGTGGAGTGTGTGGTGCTAAGTGTGCTGATATGTAGTGGTGTGTTGCGTGAGGTGCGTGGAACTCTGTGGGTGGTGGTGTTGTGTGCCTGTGGATGCTGTTGTTCTTGCTGGTGCTGTCTCTCTCTGGCCTTCTTTCAGAATTTTTGGTAGTAGGGGTATGTGGGTGATTTGGGTGTGTGTTGTATATTGTAATGGGTGTGTGGGAGTGGTGTGTGTATTTGTATCAGGTGTGTGTATTTGGAATTGTCCAACGTGGCTGTGTTTTGTATGTGTGTGTGTATTTTGAGCACGGCGGTGTGTACCGCCAATGGAATACCGCGGTTGAAAGACCGCCGCGTGTATTCGTGGGTCGTGATAGTGTGGGCGTATTTCTGTTGGGGTGACGGTGGAGGTTTTGTTTTCGCCAGTTTATCACTGACCTTTGGTGTGGCAGACTTGTGTGGGTGTCTGAATTTTGGCGGATTCCGTGCTGTGGGTCATAATAGCTGTGGTGGAATTCCGCAGCCCCGGCGGTGTGTTGGCGGTCTTCTACACGGCGGTAAGCGGCTTTTACCACCAATGTTGTAATGAGGGCCATAGTGTTTAGCTGTAGACAAAGCTGTACCCTTCCATCTATGCCAGTGTGGCATGGCTCCTTCAACAGCAAGAGTGACATGCCAGAGCACTAATTTTACAAACATGGAAAGGAAATATGGCCTGTGGTCTGTAATGTATACCATACTTCCCTTCAGTAAGATGTCAGGTTACTACAAGATGATAAAATGTGAAGTAGATTGTATTCATGTAGTCTTCACCTCCAACTCTTGCTGTGCGTGCTCATACCTGTCTTAAAGTGTCTAGTGGGTGTCCAGTGCCATTCATCAAGCATCTTGAAACAGGAATACTTAAGAAGTGCTTCCCTAAGGTCTCTATCATGGGTCTTTAATAAAATTGTCCAGTCCTCCGTGGAACATTCAACATTCAGGATACCTATCTCCTACTTCTCAGTTGTTGTTCAGGGTCCTCCCAGTATATATGAGTTATCAATGTACTCTAAAACCCTGAAATCGCTTCTCTAAATGTATCAATTTTTTACATAGGTTAGAATTGAACAGATGTATAGACAGTTTACTTGTTTGTTCCGTAGGCAGTGTGTGAGTTGAAGGTGCTTCCAATACTGTGTGTTTGGAATATGAAATTCCAATATGAGTGTCAAGAGACTTTGGCCCACATTACAAGTTTGGCAGGCAGCTTGTGTGGCCCTGCAGTGAACAGGGCCTTAACATTGACGCCCGCTCGTAATCGAGCTTGCAGCAATGTGGTGGTGCGGCGGGTGAAGCTGCACCCGTAGTGCTTTCTACTGCCAGTAATTCAGCAGTGAAAAGTGCAACAGGGCTGTCCATGGGGCCCCATGCAGTGCCCATGCCAAGTGCGGTGCTGCAAGCAGCGCTTCCCTGGTGGTTTGAGACCGCCGAGACCGGTTGGCAGCAACCTGTTGGCTCCGCCGTCGTCGTAATGTGGAGGCCAGACTGCTGTTTTGGCAGCGGTCCGACCTTCACCGCCGCCCTGTCAGTCTCATGACCACCAGGGTCATAATGAGGCCCTTTATCTTCTGTTCTATGATACCACTCATTCTTCCCGTAAGTGATGTTGTAGTGTCTCAGTTCCATGCAGAAGGTGAGGAGGCTAAGGTATTTGTGTACTTGCTGGAGAATAGAGAAAGAGTTTCTATTGTGGTAAGAGCAGTTTGATACCTTACAAGTACATTGGGGAACTCGTTCAAAGTCATGTTATTGTCTCTGTGGATTGCAGGTTAAACAAGATAATGACCACTATGTGCAAAGGACCCCCTGGGTGGAGGCCTTTAGGGCCATCCTCAGCGGGTAGGGCTCAAGGTTGGCCCAGTAGTGGCACTAACAAAGGTGTTCCTGTAGCACTGTCTTTCCTTTCAGGGACATCCTCAGCTTACCTTTGGTGTGGCATATTGAGGGTACGGATTCCTTCTCTGGCTTTAAGTGGGATGAAAAACAAACATGGCCACTGTAGCATAACTATTTTCCAAAGGTCATGGCCTATCCTATGCAATTAAGGGCATGGCTTACAAGCAAACTAAAATCCTGTGCTTCACACAGTGTGCCACAGAACAAGTATTTGGACTACTCTCTCTGAGCTGTTTTGTTATTTCATCTTTACCTATTGGATTTACCACTGCTTGTAGGAAGGATCAGATAAATAAATAACATTTTTGTTGTGAATAATTATAAATTAACATATTTCGTTCCCAAGTATATGATGTTTAAGATTGCTAAGGTTTGTGGAAGGGTTCGTGTCTTTGGAGTGTCTCATTCACTTGCATTCTCCCCTTCATACCATTTTGCCTGCAGTCTCTCACTCTGTTATATGCTTACACCCATTTTGTCCTCATATCTTTCTTAAATTCTCCATCTACGAATCTTTTCACTCTCTTCCAGCACATACACTGTTTCATCTTCTTCGCTTCTCTATTCCCCACACACAACCTACTCACTCTGCTGAGGGGTCAAAACCTCCATGTGCACGTAGTCTGAACACATTTTAAACTACATTACCTGCACTGTGGTAAGCACGCATCTGCAACATTAACTTACATAGACAACTGGAGGCAACTGACGTCACAGTAAGCATTATACAAGGGTTAAACAAGGGGCATATGTTACGTACAAAATACAGAAGCACAAAATATGGAAAAAGAAAATACTGTTAGGAAATGCAGAATGAAGTAGAATTTGAAAGTTATAAGAGCTGCATCGCTTACATAGATTATCTCAAGGGTTCTTACAATCATTGCTGATAAATTAAGTGTTTTGCTGGTAAGATGTGGCCTAAGATCCAAAGCTGCTGACTGTGGATTTGGTGAACCAGAGAATCCCAGTGTTGGTTGTACATGTTTTGATTCTGGGCAAATCACTATGGGCCACTTGTACGAATATTAGGTTTTGCGACTCGCAAATTGCGAGTTGCAAAACCTGATGTGCAACAGTGTCAATGACACGGTTTGCGATTCCCAATGGGGTCGCAAAAGACCTACCTCATAAATATTCATGATGTAGGTCGCAATTTGTGAACCCATTAGGAATGGCCACCCTCACAGGGATGGTGGCCTGCTGGGAACAGCAGACCTACATTTCTGTGACTGCTTTTAAATAAAGCAGTTTTTTTTTTTTAAATGCAGCCGTTTTCCTTAAAGGAAAACGGGATGCATTTCAAAAACAAAAATGAAAAGTTTTCTTTTCATTTTTTCAGAGCAGGCAGTGGTCCGTGGGACAACTGTCTGCTCTGAAAAAATATTTTCACTAACATTGACAAAGGGACCAGTGGCGGCCCGTCCTTTAAGGCGGAGGGGCCACGCCCACCCCACCCCATGAAGAGTGTCTGTCAGGCTGAACAAAGGTCAGCCTGACAGACACTCTTTATGTTCAGGTCAGGCAGCCAGGAGCAGACATGCGCGATTTGCGCAGACTCCTGGCTGCCTGAGCTGAACTTTGCTGGGCTGAGGAGATCACGACCCCTATGGGCGTGACCTCCTCAGCCCAGCAAAGGTGCCTCCAGGCCCTCCCCTGGGTGACGAGGAAAGCGTCACCCATTGCACTCTCCCTGGGGGCTTCAGGTTTAAGCCCTGAAGTGCCCAGGGCGAGTGTCAATCAGTGACACTTCGTCACAGAGTGGGGTGGGGTCAGCAGTCTCACTGACCCCATCCCACTCTGTGACGAGGCTGGGACTGCTGACTTCCCTCATTGGCTGACCTAAGGTCAGCCAATGAGGGAAGGCAGCAGTCTCTACCCTCCTGGGACCTGGAGGCTAAAGGTAAGTGTGTGTGTGTGTGTGTGTGTGTATGTATGTATGTATGTATGTATGTATGTATGTATGTATGTGTGTTATGTTTTACATTGAATGTTTGGTGCGCGCGTGCATGTTTGAGTGTTATGAGTGTTGTTCATGGATGTGCGTGCGTGCGTGTGTGTGTGTGAAAGAATGAATGTGTTTGATCTTGTAAAATGAATGTTTGGTGCGTGCGTGCATGTTTGAATGGAATGAGTGTTGTTAATGGATGTGAGTGCGTGCGTGCGTGTGTGTGGAAGAATGAATGTGTGTGAATTTGTAAAATGAATGTTTGGTGCGTGCGTGCATGTTTGAATGGAATGAGTGTTGTTAATGGGTGAGCGTGCGTGCGTGTCTGGGTGTGAAAGAATGAGTCTGTGTGTGTGTTTGTGCCCCGCCCGCCCTCCTCCCAAAGCTGCCGGCCGCCACTGAAAGGGACCCCTTCCCGTTTGCGAATGGGTTAGCACCATTTGAAAATGGTGCTAACTGCGATTGTTTTGTGTCCGCATTCACGGTCACAAGACAATCCTACATTGCACTGTGACTCGCAATTAGGAAGGAAACGTCCCTTCCTAATTGTGACTTGCAAACCTATTTTGGAAATTCGTTAAATAGATTGCCGAATCTCAAAATAAGATCTGCACATACAAAAATGTCTTTTTCTTGTCACAAATGGCCAATTCTGCGAATCAGGCCATTTGCGACGAGAAAAATGGTTCGTACACCTGGCCCATAATATACCTGAACCAAAAAATCTGACTTTATGTAAAGTAATCTGATGCTCATGTAAAATGCTCTAATATCCTCAGCCTGAGTTTGGGCTATACAAAATTTGAAAACAAACCCGTGGAAGACGCACTTTAAAATGGCAGGTGGGAGGATCATGAAATTTATTTTGTCAAGCCTGCTTGAGTGTGTAGTATAGTGTTTGCGTATGGGAATTTTATATTTTCCTCTTATTTTTGCTAGTGCAATTTACATCGAAAAGGGGTCTGATGGGTGGTTTATGTACAGTACCCAGAAAAGTGTTTTGGGGGCACAGCAAAGAGCATAAATCCCCTTCTGCGGCCAGATATCTTTGTTAACGTGGCATCCAGTCTTTGAAAGCCAATTAAAAAGCAAACCCGACAAACCATGATTAATCAGCAAGGGGGCACGAGATATCAGTGCTTGGGGATGCTCGTTTATTCTGCACAAGCCCGTTAGGTAAGTATAAATCACCATTTTGTTGTGTTTTTCTGGTTTTTTTTATACAACGCTGTTTATACAAATCCTCTTGCACGCAGCTCCCAGGAGTTACCTCCGGAGATGTGAGCAAATAAAATCAGTCAGCCAGTACTTGTCTAAATCACATACTGCTCGTGACAAGCAGGCAATAAATGTAACTCTAAGCCCGCTGCAGCATGGCACGCTCTTACACACGACACGAAAGTGAGCGATGCATAGCTAGCAAAGCCAAAGTCCCCAAAAAGCTTAATTGAGTGTGGTTATCAGCTTATCGTTATTTTTTTCACACCAAAATACCTGCTTCTTAGGCGAGACGCTGCGCATCGTGACCGTCGTGCTGAAGAAAAGAGCGGCGGTGTTTTGTTTACACAGAACGCCGCGCACATCTTTCGAGTCGTGCTAACCTGCAGGCGCCCAAAAGCGAGTGTTGATAGACAGAACATACTGGGATACGGTTGTACTTCAAAACCTCATAATTTCGTAGCCCTTTTCCTGTCTACGACGAAGCTGCATGCCGAGGGATGAGGGTGTCGTAATTCTTTGAGGGAAATTCGACTGTAGGCAGAAGACAACCGAGTCATTAATTTAACTAATAGTTGTGCCATAGATGCAGTGGCACCGGAGCTCTGAAGGACCTACTTCAATTAAGATTGTTTTTTACTACCTAACTACGGTCCTTAGGCCTATGGACGTCATTTAGGGGTCGCCAGGGGTCGCAACTGTGACTCATGGCTTGCTCCTTGCGACCCCTGACACTGCCTTTGCCACTCCTGGTCTTAGAGGGAGCAAAATCACTGTCAAGAACACAATGACAACTTTCCTTGTTTTCTGTCAATGTCATTATTACACTAAGAGTGAATAATATTTTATTATTCATTATTATTGTAAAAAGAAAAGAATTACATTTTGCTGGAATATGGCCAGGGCCACTGGAATTATGCAGCATAAGAGGTCCAAATTGTGCGCCAGGGTTTAGTAATTTATGGGGCAGGAAAAGGCAAATTATGCACCAGAATCCGGCACATTTTGTATTAATATTACTTCATTATTTCAACTTTTTTATACTTGATAATACTATCTGGGCATTGGTTCCACCTCGTTAGTACCATTTTAATACCCGAACGTAGCAATAAGCAACAACAAGCATTTGCAATGCGATCTGTCTCGGATTTGTTCCAGTTAGAGCTATTGGCGTTGTAAATTCCTAACTGGACTTTCCTTGCCACATAAATTGAAAGCAAAAAAGTAAAACATTAGTTAACAAAAGTGATGCGATTCAAAGCGCCATGGCCGCCATGAGCATGAGAGCCAAGGAGAGACACACAAGGGAAAAGACGTTTGTTCACAGTCAAACATATCAGCAATCGTGCAGTTAACCATGTAACAGGGTCAGTCTGCAAGGTGGTAATAAAACCTCCCCAGAGAGGGTCAAACATAAAGCACTTACCAATGATATCAAAGGGTTTTTGAAAGTCAGGCCCTCGAACGAGTGAAAGTGATAGATGTGAGGTGGGCATGGTAAAAAGCCCACAATACTAACAACAGGTCAAAGCGCTTGTGCGCTCAACCCAAAAAGGTGACCAGTCCAGATTTGCGAAGGGCCTTTCACTGCACGGCAATGCCTGTCGCTGCACTTTCAGTAACTTTTGAACCGTTTGAGCTAGAAACTATTTTTTTGTTAAAATCTGCAGATTGTGCGGCAGATGACGGATTATGTGACACATGTGGCAAATCTGTAATTATGTGGGAAAAACACAGCGGCTGCACAATGGCATAGTTCCAGTGGCCCTGAATATGACACTCCCTGCAGCTGAGGTAAGTAAAAATGATTATGAATGTATGTGTGATTGCGGATCAGATCGCATTTTACTGAGAGCAAGTGTGGGTACATGTGAATGTGTGTGTATGTGTAAGCATGCAAATGTGGGTGAAAGTAAAAAAGTAAAAGTTAAATGGCGGGTGATATCACCTCCACTACCCCTGACATTTTGATGAATTGACATTCATACTGAGGTCCCATTTTCCTTGCTTGCGTTAGAGGGAGGGTCACTGGAATTATTAGATTTTTCAGTTACTGAGTAATGCCCTCAAATATGTATTTTCTGCATTTGTTTCTTAATCCATCATATGCCGCATGATCTGCTGATTTTAACAAAAAAAGATTCTAGCTCTAACGGATCAAAAGTTTCTAAAAACGCAGTGAAACCTGTTTCTGCACAGTGCAAGATCCTTTACAAAGTTTGACTGGCCACCTTTCTGTTGCTTATTGATGCATTACAGTGTTAAACTAGTACTAATGAGGTGAAAACCTTGCATACCTAGTGTTAATGTGTAAAACTGGCAAAATAATGAGATAACACTATCACAAAATGTGGTGCATTATGCAGCATAATTTGCTTTATCGTGCTTTTGCTATAATTTAGTTAAATCTTCTGCATAATTTAGTCCTCTAATCTCGAGTAATATCTAGTGCCTCTGAATAAAGGTCATGGAACCTTTGCTAAACCACTGACTTGTGCATAGGCAGAGCCCTGCAAAGAATATTCCTGCAATTGCAAAAGTGACATTCATGTGCCCCTCTTGAGGTTTCGCCTTAAAAACAGAAACCTCAGCCATTGTTTAAGTTTTGAGGTTTTGGAACAGCAAACAAGTAGAGAGAAAAGGTATTCTTGCAAAATGTTCAGAATTCTTTTGTAACATGACATGTTTCCCCCCTTTTTCAAACCTAATTCTGAAATTAATTAGACAGCTCTCAATTGCTTTTGAGATGATTTCTTTATGTGTTTGCTGTTTTGTGTTGAAGTTTTATAAGGGAAAAAAAGGCTTTTCCCAATATTTTCAGCTGCCTGAACATAGAGATACAGGCTTGCCCGGTAAAAAAAGATGTCAGGTGGTGACCCTATCCACGCATGGAGGAGAGGTGTTCACATTTGCTCATTACGTTCTTGAGCCACCCAACGACTCACAGGTAGTAGTTTACAAAGTTTTCAATCATGCAAGTGAAGTCTTATGTAGATTCCAACTATTGGGGTCCCGCAAAGATCGCCTTTTTTTTTAGAGTTTCTTATATTTAGGCCCTGGCATTGTTTTCTTACCCGGCCAACATAAAACAGATCACCATATGAAGAGGGGAAAGGGTTTTAGAGGGGCCTTTCCTCACCAACCTCACCAGACTCTCCCAAAAAACATACATTATTAAGATCTTGCTGAGGCTGCCACCAATGTCCTTGGTATTTTCACACAGGTTCATAAATAGCTTCATGGCAGCTTTGAGCACTTAAGACAAGTAGGAAACCACTCATTGCAGTGGATTCCAACTCGAATTCCCTGCCACGGCATGGTATTGGCTCTTGCTGCTGGAATATTTTTCATACCTGGGGTCCTGAGCAGCGGCATCGACTCACTAAAGTCATCAGTCCTCAATCCACTGTAGGAAAGTACCATCTTGCCCGGCATATTACCCCCATTTTTCACTGTATGTATGTTGTTTTAGCCCTTGTGTCACTGGGATCCTGCTAGGCAGGACCCCAGTGCTCATAGTATGTGCCCTGTATGTGTTCCCTGTGTGGTGCCTAACTGTATCACTGAGGCTCTGCTAACCAGAACCTCAGTGTTTATGCTCTCTCTGCTTTTAAAATTGTCACTGCAGGCTAGTGACTAAATTTACCAATTCTCATTGGCACACTGGTACACCCATATAATTCCCTTGTATATGGTACTTAGGTACCTAGGGTATTGGGGTTCCAGGAGATCCCTATGGGCTGCAGCATTTCTTTTGCCACCCATAGGGAGCTCGGACAATTCTTACACAGGCCTGCCACTGCAGCCTGAGTGAAATAACGTCCACGTTATTTCACAGCCATTTTTCACTACACATGAGTAACTTATAAGTCACCTATATGTCTAACCCTCACTTAGTGAAGGTTGGGTGCCAAGTTACTTAGTGTGTGGGCACCCTGGCACTAGTCAAGGTGCCCCCACATCGTTCAGGGCAAATTCCCTGAACTTTGTAAGTGCGGGGACACCATTACACGTGTGCACTATACATAGGGCACTACCTATGTATAGCGTCACAATGGTAACTCCCAACATGGCCATGTAACATGTCTAAGATCATGGAATTGTCCCCCCAATACCATTCTGGTATTGGGGGGACAATTCCATGATCCCCGGGTCTCTTGCACAGAACCCGGGTACTGCCAAACTGCCTTTCCGGGGTTTCCACTGCAGCTGCAGCTGCTGGCAACCCCTCAGACAGGATTCTGCCCTCCTGGGGTCTGGGCAGCCCCGGCCCAGGAAGGCAGAACAAAGGATTTCCTCTGAGAGAGGGTGTTACACCCTCTCCCTTTGGAAATAGGTGTGAAGGGCTGGGGAGAAGTAGCCTCCCCCAGCCTCTGGAAATTCTTTGATGGGCACAGATGGTGCCCATCTCTGCATAAGCCAGTCTACACCGGTTCAGGGATCCCCCAGCCCTGCTCTGGCGCGAAACTGGACAAAGGAAAGGGGAGTGACCACTCCCCTGACCTGCACCTCCCAGGGGAGGTGCCCAGAGCTCCTCCAGTGTTTCCCAGACCTCTGCCATCTTGGAAACAGTGGTGTTGGGGGCACACTGGACTGCTCTGAGTGGCCAGTGCCAGCAGGTGACGTCAGAGGCTCCTTCTGATAGGCTCTTACCTCTTTTGGTAGCCAATCCTCCTAACTTGGTAGCCAAACCTCCTTTTCTGGCTATTTAGGGTCTCTGCTTTTGAGAATTCTTTAGATAACGAATGCAAGAGCTCACCAGAGTTCCTCTGCATCTCCCTCTTCACCTTCTACCAAAGGATCGACCGCTGACTGCTCAGGACACCTGCAAAACCACAACAAAGTAGCAAGACGACTACCAGCAACATTGTAGCGCCTAATCCTGCCGGCTTTCTCGACTGTTTCCAGGTGGTGCATGCTCTGGGGGTAGCCTGCCTTCACCTGCACCAGGAGCTCTGAAGAAATCTCCTGTGGGTCGACGGAATCTTCCCCCCGCTAATGCAGGCACCAAAAGACTGCAACACTGGTCCTCTGGGTGCCCTCTCATCCTGACGAGCGTGGTCCCTGGAACATAGCAACTCTGTCCAAGTGACTCCCACAGTCCAGTGACTCTTCAGTCCAAGTTTGGTGGAGGTAAGTCCTTGCCTCCCCACGCTAGACTGCAAAGCTGTGTACCATATGATTTGCAGCTGCTCCGGCTCCTGTGCACTTTTCCAGGATTTCCTTCGTGCATAGCCAAGCCTGGGTCCCCGGCACTCCACCCTGCAGAGCACAACCTACTGAGTTGTCCTGCGGCGTCGTGGGACTCCCATTTGTGACTTCGCATGGACTCTGGTTCACTTTTCTTCTAAGTGCCTGTTGGGGTACTTCTGCGGGTGCTGCCGGCTTATGTGAGGGCTCCCTGAGTTGCTGGGCGCCCCCTCTATCTCCTCCTCCAAGTGGCAACATCCTGGTCCCTCCTAGGCCACAGCAGCACCCAAAAACCTCTACTCCAACCCTTGCAGCTAGCAAGGCTTGTTTGCGGTTTTTCTGCATGGGAACACCTCTGCAAGCTTCATCGCGATGTGCGACATCCGTTTTCCAAAGGAGAAGTCCCTAGTCCTCTTCTTTCTTGCAGAACTCCAAGCTTCTTCCAACCGGTGGCAGCTTCCTTGCACCTTCAGCTGGCATTTCCTGGGCTCCTGCCCACTCTCGACACTTTCGCGACTTTTGGACTTGGTCCCCTTGTCTTACAGGTACTCAGGTCCGGAAATCCACTGTTGTTGCATTGCTGGTGTTTGTTCTTCCTGCAGAACCCCCCTATCTCGACTTCTGTTCTATATGGGGGTAGCAGGTGGACTTTACACCTACTTTTCAGGTTCTTGGGGTGGGGTATTTTTCGAACCCTCACTGTTTTCTTACAGTCCCAGTGACTCTCTACAAGCTCACATAGGTCTGGGATCCATTTGTGGTTTGCATTCCACTTTTGGAGTATATGGTTTGTGTTGCCCCTATACCTATGTGCTCCTATTGCAAACTATTGTAATTCTACACTATTTGCATTATTTTTCTTGCTATTACTTACCTAATTTTTGTTTGTGTACATATATCTTGTGTATATAACTTATCCTCTTACTGAGATACTTTTGGCATATTGTCATAAAAATAAAAAGTACCTTTATTTTTAGTAACTCTGTGTATTGTGTTTTCTTATGATATTGTGCATATGATACAAGTGGTAAAGTAGCAGCTTTACATGTCTCCTAGTCAGCCTAAGCTGCTTTGCCATAGCTACCTTCTATCAGCCTAAGCTGCTAGTAACACCTCTTCTACACTAATAAGGGATAACTGGACTTGGCACAAGGTGTAAGTACCTCTGGTACCCACTACGAGCCAGGCCAGCCTCATACATTAACCAAGGCGGCATACGGTGCAGTGCCTATGAATGAGTTAATATCAACTTCCTCCAGGAAGGGTAGCTCGTAATCAGCCTTTCTAAGCAAACGCAGCCGCAGCGCCATGTCTGGTAATGAACCCTCATCGAGAACATCAACAGATCAGCATCAATCACTGAGGGGCGTTGCTGTGAGAGACAAACGTCCAGTGCATGTTCAAAAGAGCACCAACTGCACCGAAACATGGGCTGCACACAGTCCAAAACCGGTCTGAATGACAGAGACCAGTCACACTCCAAATGTTCCAGGAGTGTTGCTCCAAAGTGCTGCATCATGCGATCACGACACAGCTGCGCTGATGGGAGCGCCCACATTCGTCCTTGTTGCGGCGGGACAGCCATTGCGGAAAAACAACAGCAACAGCAAAATGCCGGCTAATAAAGCCAAAGTTATGGGAAATCCCCCCCAAAATACTTCCGAAAATTGAATGAATAGCCGAAGGTATTAAACCGAATATGGAAGAAAAGGTGTGAACAAAACCAATACCAACAGCTTTGAAAAAATGTGCTAATCCAGCCGTGCTGGACGCATTAAATATACGTCCCACGAGTTCACCAAAGTGTCTCGGAAAGTTGGTACTTAACAGGGACTGTATTTCCGCCGATGACCTTGCCACCTGAAGTGTGTAGGTCTTGCATGCAGATGTAAGGGCCACATGCTTCTGAAACAATAAAGCCTTTAGTCTACTTAACTTGTCAAAATTCACCTTGGAAGTAGCAATGTGAGGCCAAATATCCGCTACCTCCCTAATTTTGGTGGGGGGAAACAACACGTTCCCACAGCATGTAACGACCTTAGTGACCGAAACAACGTAAACCATTCCAGCCCGCATGCCACAACAGTCTTCACTATTGAGGAGGATGTAGCTGCCGTTTGAAAGCACCTGGAACGTGCGTTTAATCAACAGGACCAGAACTCCCTTCAGATAGCAAGCCAAGATCGCAACCGAGGCATTGCACGCCCCATGCAAGGACAGCTGCTTACAAATCATCGAATGGCTGACTGAAGTCTCACATTCACTGCCGCTAAGAAAGACCTCTTTCATGCCATTGAGGCATTTGTACGAGAAGGGAAGCTCCCACACCTCATGGATGTTACTATCTCCCAGCCTTTCATATCTGCCTACCGGAACATGTTTCAAACAAGAAGAGAATTGTAATGTAGAAATAGGCAGATTAATAACCCCGTGTATCAACCACTCTGCTGAGGGAATCTCGGCCACGGTAAAAGGCAATCTTTCTAACTTTTCAAGGTTGAGCATGATATAAGTCGCCTCCTTCTTAGCCATTAGTTGTTGTTGTCGCGTTAAATTAAAGGAAAAAAATATTTCCCTGGCACTGATGTGCTGCCACGGAACGCGACCCGCCTTCAATGTCTGAAGCGTCCAACCCAACTGCATAATGGACCTGGTCTGACTCTGTCCATTATATAAAGAAGACATATCAGATCGTATAATGTCTATAGCAGAAGAAACAATGTTGTTAATTGTATATATCCGGTCGGACAGGGTGTGAATTCCACTATCCACAACAGCTAATGCTTTTTTCAGATTTTCCTGATCTATCTGCCTTAACCGGGCTGCCGCCTCTTGTTGGGAAAGTTTCCATATTTCATTGTATACTTCATACAAGAAATGCTTCCTTCGTGGTATCTTTGGGCCTGACAAAAAATCTTGTAAGTCAGTGTTACTAGACAGGAGAGTGAGATGTGTCTTAACTGCATCTAGCGAGGATGATTTTAGCCATTGCTGGCACAATTTTCCTACACTATATGTTGTAATTATTTCAGCATGTTCTGGTGATATATAGCGAGGGTCTGGCCTACTCGTTCGGAAACCCCCCGAGGATGTGACAAAACGTTGATGACACCCGTTGGTATCTATTGGCCACAATAACCACCCACCTGGACGTGTCAGTGAAGTGTTAAATGTACCATTCTGGACCCAATCATTAAGCTCACTAAAAGTTGCATTCGTATACTTTTGCCAGTTATTAAATTTTGCAGGGGCAGGTATGCTATGCATGTTTAATTCCCTGATTGCAGCTAAGCCTAAACAACTGGTCTGTTGTACTGTTTCATTTAAAAAAATCATTTGAATGGGGATGAGACATGCTCTAAACAATGTTTCTCTACCCTTAGTTTGCCAATTTTTTGTTCCCCAAACACTTTTCAAATCGACATTTTTTGACCAATATTCACAACCTTCAATTGATAACCGGGAAACAAAGGAGTCCGAATATATAAATTTCGTGTTGGTCAACATTTGTTTCTCCCTAATCGGAATAATCTTAGAATAATATGACTCAGCATTTTTTTGATGATGCCCAGAAAAATACGTGAATTTTTCAAAATAAGTCTTTGAACTCCCTTGCGGGGGGTTGGGCAATGTTCCCATTGCGTATAATCAAATATCGTTTTTGGACTGCTCGCTTTATGTATGAAGTGGTGCCCATAATAATTAGAACAAAACATGTCACCATAATTGTCTTTAAACTGGTAAAGATCCTCATTTTCATAGACAGTATAATATTGCAATTCTGTCATCATTGAGTCAACTGTCTTCACATCCCAATCATCAGATACAATGCTTGGTATTACTATATCATTCATAGATAACTTTAGCACATACGGTATTTGAATTATTTCAGTGGGACCGTATATATCAAACATTACTTTATCCCACACAATCCCATCTGGAATTGGCACTGCAGAAATGTTCACAAAGGACAAGTCTCTTCGAACCTTATGTGATGGAAAAAATGTGGTTTCAACACCTCCTCCACCTGTTCAACCGCTGATCTCTCGGGAAGAAAATGACCATGTATCAACAGAAAAAAGGTAATGACAAACCCAATCCAAAGAAAAAATGCTAGCATAGTCAATAAAAGCCACAGATAGTTCCATGGAAAAACAAAATACGTACCTTTAAGCTAACGTATCAGCTTACGTGAACCCGACAGGTCAGCAGTCATAAGAGGCAAACGAGTCCGATAGACCATCGTTGTTGTCGGCGAAGTAACCAGAGGCAGTTCGTGCAAAAGGCATTGCCGTAGACAATGGAGGAGTTGGTGTTTCCCGCGGTGGTACACTGTAGACAGCACCATCCGTCACGTTTGTAGTCATAGTGACTTGATCAAATGTTTCTAAGTTGGTCGTTGTTAGTGGAACTAATGCAAGATCATCATCCACCCTCCCCAAGCTCGGAGAGTCAACAGTGTTGGTATAGACAACTTGAAGCGGAACTTCTTCACCAGTAGTGAGAGGGATTCGGGAACTACTGGACGTTCCTCTTGGGCGGCTGTGTAGAATCGGCCACATGTTGTAACTTGACATTGTCAATTGAAACTAAGCGATTTTCTTTGGCGCCTGGCAACGGAGGTAGAATAACAGTTCTGGTTCCGTGTATCCACAACACAGGGACTGGTGCACAATAAGAAGGGCCAAATTATTTTTTCACTGCGACCTTTTCACGCACAAGATCCCCAACCCTGGGAATCCAGCCGGTAGGTGTTACTGGCAAATCCTTAATTCCTGTGGAGGCAGCACTTTTAGAAGAGTTATCTTCACTGAACTGCTGCAATTCCTGTAAAACAGTGACACGATCATTTATGTCAAAAGGTGTTTCCGCCGCCTCCACACCAGGACCATCAAGATCCGGAACAAACATTTGTGTTCTGAACAGGCACTCATATGAAGTATGAACCCCCAGGGACCTTCTAGGCAGGTTATTTAGTGCTCTCTGAACTCCATACAGGTGGGTTAGCCAACTACGACCCGTACCTAAGACTCTGGCTGTTAAGGATTGCATTAAATCACTGTTTAATCGCTCCACTACAGAATTTCCCTCTGGATGAAATGGAGACGAGTACTGGAGCTGGACCCCCAACTAAGCCATGGTGTCTCTGAATGCCCTTGAGGCAAAAGCAGGGCCCTGGTCCGAATGGAATGCCGCAACTGCATATGTACCGACAAAGACTCGCAAATCTTTAATAACAGTCCGAGCGTCAGCTGAGCGTTGTGGCCACACCCACACAAATCTGGAGCAAGAATCTACAGCGACTAGTATATATTTGTATGCACTATCCGGTGTTAGTGGACCGCAATGATCCAAGTACACACATTGTAATGGTCTGTTTGATATTAAGAGGGGTGTCTGCAGTGGGCGCTTAGCTGTTGAAACTTTAATTTGTTGACAGATGTCACAACAAAGGACATACTGCTTAGTCTCTTTATAGAGACCAGGCCACCAATAACGGGCCTGCAATAGCGAAATTGTAGCTGCCACGCCAGCATGTGCAGATGCCACTCCCTCATGCGCTGCTTTAATCAATTGTGGTCTTACATCTTTGTTGGGGATGTTGCGTACGCCTATGCTTGGAATTTTAACTTCAGCGTTCATCATACTTCCCATCAAGTATTGATATTTATTAAGAAATCCTTTAGGATAAGGCGTGCCATCAACCGTAGCTTTTATGGCAGCCATAATGTCTGTTTCTGGTTTGGAACTCGAACGAGTCACTGCAGCTACAGTGACAACTGCCACTGCCGACTTTGCGGCTTCATCAGCCAAGGTATTTCCAGCAACGTGTATTCCAACACGCTGGTGCCCAAGTGTATGCACAACATGGACTTTGGGTAGCGTCTCTTTCAGGTCTGCTACCTTCCCCCACAGTAATCTATGTTTTATGGTGTTGCCTTTCGAATCTCTGAACCCATTCAAGCACCAGTAATGCAGGTATTCATTAAAGGACAGGACGCAATAATACGAATCACAAACAATCAGCGTGAACTGTGTCGGATCTGTATGTTCTAGTGCCATTAGTAGACCTTTTAGCTCAGCCAATTGCGCTGTACAATCCCCTAAGGCCTGTGTATTAGTATGTTGGGGACAGAATTTCTCCCCCTCCATATAGCCACTCACAACCGCACATGCAGCAGAATATTGATGTTTCGTTCCAATCGCTGGTTGCGCGGAGTCATCGGTGTACATGACTACCTGATATTGATCAATAGGCAACGTGTCAGCGGGAACAGGATATTCAACTTCATATTGTAGAAATTCCTGAGTTTGTAACTTTGGGTCAAAAATGTAGTCAACATCAGCGGCTGTTAAAGACGTAGCCCATTGTATCCATCGTGGGTGAAGTGCTTTTGCGTTCGGGATGCTAGCTTTTGTCACCGGGCCAGAATAGGAGAAATGCGTTTTCCATGGGCAAGAGGTCTCTCTTTAATAACAGCCATCTGTACAGCAGTGAGAATTTTCTCTGTGGGTGCAAATCGTTGTTCAGCAGCAGAATACAAGTGTGACTTGTATGCAATCGGGACTGTCTCACCTTCATTAAATGTGACATAAGTAAACCCAATGGCCCCAGCTATCACACTGATGACCAAATGTGTCTTATTGTCCCGTGTGTGTAGATGTTTTGCTGCTAGCATATCTGCCTGTAACTCCCGAAGAGTATGTGTATGTTCAATTGTCCAGAATTTGCTTGAAAAATCAGGACGTATTAATGCATATAAAGGTTTTATGCATGTAGCATAATCAGGAATGTATGTTCTGCCAAAATTTAGAAAGCCCAAAAGTGATTGGAGTTTCTTAATCGTATTAGGTGGTTGCAATTGTGCAAATTTTTCCAAAAATTGTGGCGCTAGGCTCTTCCCTTCATTTGACAGCTCATATCCCAGGAACAGGACGCTGAGGAAGGCATTTTTTGATTTTTTAAAAGTTAAATTTGTAGCCGAGTTCGGCAAATCCAACAACAATGCGGGCTACCCATCTTAAATGTTGTAGTAACTCGTCATCCGTGAGATATATATCATCCACATATGACAATGCTTCAGGGTCCAACTTGTGTAAAATAGCAGTCACACGAGCTGCAAACAGTCCTGGGCTGTTCTTATACCCCTGGGGCAAACAACAGAATTTTTCTGGGAGCCTAGTGCGCTAAAGCTTGTTAAATCTCTGCTTTCAGGTGCTATATTCTGGCAGAAAAATCTATTCGAGATATCCAAAGTTGTTTTATATTTTTTCCGCACAATGTTGCTCATTAGTGCAGTGCTATGCGAATTTTGTATAGCGTACCTACGTGTATGTCCGTTCAAATGTCTGTAGTCTAAGACTATTCTATATGAATAGTCCGGTTTAGCTACAGGGAATAAGGGATTATTCATCGGCGAGACACAGGGTTCAATTACCCCCTGGTGTTCTAATTGTGTAAGTATTTCTCTCACCAGTGCCCTTGCTTCATGTTTTATGGGATACTGCGGTTGTGGCTGAGGTTCACCTTTAATGGGGATTACATGGTATGGAGAATCCCTGTCCCACCCTACGTGATTTCTATATAACGCTGGTGCCTGTGCGAGAGCCCATTCCATAGAATAGGACTCAGCGAGTTCCTCTGGAACAAGGGGCGAGAAGGATGGTTTAATAACCTCCTCCCCAGCTGGGCAGGTGCGGACAAACTCAGGTGGCCAATCTTGTTCGGCCAACAAAATGTCATATATTTTAACTACACGATTCCCAAAAGATTGTGTGTATGGTGCGTTCAATGTCTCCTTCCAATTGTAGAGTTGGATACACCCTATCGGGTTCGGAGACACTCATATCTGCAGTTTCTACTTGTATGAAGTCATCAGTTGCTTTCACCTCCAGATGCTCTAGAAGATTCCGGCGAACTATTGTGACCTCTGCCGCACTGTCTAGCAGTGCTAGAGCCGAGTTCTTGTTCTTCAAGAGAACCCTCTTCCTGAGTAGCATGTCTAACTGAGACTGCTGCCACTTTTTTCTTTTTAAACTGTTGTTTTTGTTGTACCGGTTTCTCTTCCTTTTTAACAGAAACCTCCGAAGAGCGTTGGGATTCCTGTCTTGGTTTCACGTACTCTGTTCTCCGCTCTGATTGCCCACCTCTCTCATTTCTCTTTTCCAATGAGTCCTGAAAGGAATGAGATTGGCGTGTATCAGTATATTGATATCTATCTGGCGTTTTTATATTTTCTCTATTTCTGAGATTACATCTATTCTGTGGGGTCTCCATACGTGGAGATTCTCCCCTTTCTTTTTTAGGTGTTTGTTGTTTTTTCTCTCAGCGCTTCTTATTACCCTCAGGTTGTTGTTTAGTATTTTCTTAAATTTTCCTTATTAATTTTACCCTGAAATTGAGGTTTTTGTGGTCTGGCACCAAGGCTATCTCGACTGATACTGGAATATGCTTCCACTATTATTTTAGGCAGTTCCCGCTCCTGATCTTGTTCCGAACGTCACGAAGACGCATGCGCACTGCAAGTGCAACTGCTTTCCCTTTAAGATTACTTAGGATAATTGAAGAAACCGTGGCAAAGTTGCCCATCAGTTGCATTCCTAAATCTAAGGTGGGGCAAGCCCCTTATTCGTCTTGAATTTGTTTAAGCACTTCCGGTAGATTGGCTAGTGTCGGTGTACCGTGTGCCGTTGTATAGAGCGCGGCAAATGCCGTGCCCCATGTATTACAATGTTCAACTGTGGGAACCATCCCAAAAGGCATCCTGAGGTCCCGTATGGGGAAATACCGCCTCCAGCGTATTAATTTTTTGTGCCAGCCAAAACGGAGTCTCCTTTCATTTTGCTGGGACTTTACCCATAATAGAGTGCACAGTCACTGGATTTATACCTGGTGTTATTGCATGTGGTTGTGCTGGAGCAGCACGCGCTGGGTTTGTATTTAGTGTCTGCATTACAAATTATAGTAATCGTCTATATATTGCTGTTAATTCAGTATATAAGCGTCGAACCTCAGCTACTGCGATGTTTGCAACCGCGGGATGAGGTGTATATGTGGCCAATAAAGGCCAGGTAGGACCTTCATTACTCAGTGGACCTAACCTTACTGGTAATATTGTATGGGGCAGGGTGCCATCAAGGCAATTATTATGTTCTTGATAAGATAGAGGTATCTCTAAGTATGCTTACGCCCTGTACTGCCCAGGCGCGTTCGCAACTGTGTATGTATGGAATGCATTTGTGTTCCCATCAACTGCTGGAAATGTGACCCAAGAATAGAACAGCTCTGTTCTATAAGCTCCGTGAGCGTCCACCACAAATGTGACTGGACCTCCCTGTGCTGTAAGTCCATGTGCCAATAAATGTGTCGTAAGTGGTTGTCTCATATTAAGAGCTATTTGTACAGCCTGAGGATTTGCCATTATAAAGCACTAAAGGTTCAGAGAAGGTACACCAAGACAGGGTTATTTTTCCTTTTAAGGTTCAAGCTTGAACAACCACTCGCTGTAAAATAGGATTACCTATACGGCGGTGGTGGAAATCCTCAGTACCACGGACGTCTCCGTATATGGAACTGAGGGGTCATTATGTTATATGAGACCGAGATATACCGGTGGACCCGAAAATTAGAGCCTGACCAAACGTTGGCGGCGCCGTGTCGTGTAGGCTCTCATTATCCTAATGAGACTACTGGATTTTGGGCGGCAAGATCGTTCACAGTGTGGGGGACTAAGTCTGACCCACAGTGAAGGACCCTTGTCACCCTAAATCCGGGTTTCGCTCCGGCTAACTAGCAGTGCCTCATCTCTGCCAAAGGGAAGAGACAATTGGGCAGCTGAGCGCATGACATCTTAGCACTTCTCGGGTCACAACCGGTTCTCTCATACACGGTACAGTCTCACATAGAAATGTCAAAGGCAGTTTAAGTTTTAAAGATTGGTTTAATAAAACGACTGCATTTTAGATAGCAAAGTATGAGCTGCAATAACCAGAACTACACAACACAGTAATGTTAAAATAGTGACGATGAGAGTGAAGCACAAGAATAAGGCTATCATAGTGCTGCTAGATTATTCTCTCTCTAAGTTGTATTTTGAGCACCGCATGTTAAGCACTAAGCCTGCCTTTCAGGTTCCCCCGGGAGGACATCAACCCTCATACCTGAGCAAAGGCCTGTAATCTGCATCAGCATCTGCAACGGGGCAGTCAGCATCTAGTTGTAGGTTCCCGGACGGAATCTCCCTCTGACCTATACTAAGACTAGAAAGTGTTTTTATAACTAACATGCAGATGTTCTAAGAAAATGTCCCTACGTAAGGATGCGTATTTTCTACGAATACTGGAGACTAAACTTCTACCACGTTTACCGGCAATGTACCAGACTGTAGCGTTGACTGAAGCACAGGGCGAGGAAGAATGCATTATTTGAGAACACAGTGCTGAACTAAGGTAAACAGTGTGATAGAAGGAAATAAAAACAAGACCGTAAAACTGGTTATTGTAAAATAACAGTGCAAGGCTGAATAAAACGTATCTAGGGCAAAGTGCACAGCAGCCTAGTAGATTAAACTAACGTGCATAAAGCCTATATTAAAAATGGCTACACTACACTGTGTACTGCATGATTTGCAGATGCTCCGGCTTCTGTGCACTCCTCCAAGGATTCCTTTGTGCACAGCCTAGCCTGGGTCCCCAGCAATCCATCCTGCAGTGCTCAACCCTCTAAGTTAGACTCCGTCGTCGTGGGACCCTCTTTTGTGACTCTGAGCCAGCTCCGGTTCACAAATCTTCTAAGTGCCTGCTCTGGTACTTCTGCGGGTGCTGCCTGCTTCTGTGGGGGGCTATCTGAGTTGCTGAACGCCCCCTCTGTCTCCTCCTCCAAGGGGAGACATCCTGATCCTTCCTGGTCCCCAGCAGCACCCAAAAACCTCTACCGCGACCCTTGCAGCTAGCAAGGCTTGCTTGCAGTATTTCTGCGTGGGAACACTTCTGCAACCTTCCGCATGCCGTGGGACATCTTCTATCCAAAGGAGAAGTTCCTAGCTCTCTTCGTTGTTGCAGAATCCTAAGCTTCTTCCATCCGGAGGCAGCTTCCTTGCACCTTCATCCGAGGTTTCCTGGGCTCCTGCCCCCCCTGGACACTATCGCAACTCTTGGACTTGGCCCCCTTGCCTTGCAGGTCCTCAGGGCCAGGAATCCATCTTCAGTGCTTTTCTGGTGTTTGTGGTTCTTGCAGAATCCCCCATCACGATTATTGTGTCCTATTGGGGTAGTAAGTGTACTTTACTCCTACTTTTCAGGGACTTGGGGTGGGGTATCTTGGACACCCTGACTGTTTTCCTACAGTCCCAGTGACCCTCTACAAGCTCCCATAGGTCTGGGGTCCATTCGTGATTTGCATTCACTTTTGGAGTATATGGTTTGTGTTGCCCCTAGACCTATGTTCACCTATTGCATCCTATTGTAATTCTACACTGTTTGCATTACGTTTCTTACTATTACTTACCTGTTTTGGGTTTGTGTACATATAACTTGTGTATATTACTTACCTTCTTACTGAGGGTACTCACTGAGATACTTGTGGCATATTGTCATAAAAATAAAGTACCTTTATTTTTAGTAACTCTGAGTATTGTGTTTTCTTATGATATTGGGCTATACTGTATGAGTGGTATAGTAGGAGCTCTGCATGTCTCCTAGTTCAGCCTAAGCTTTGCCATAGCTACCTTCTATCAGCCTAAGCTGCTAGAAACACCTCTATTCTACTAATAAGGGATAACAGGACCTGGCACAGGGTGTAAGTACCACAAGGTACCTACTGTAAGCCAGGCCAGCCTCCTACACCCACCCAGTTGAAAGTTTTCTTGGATTAAAATCTTCTTCGTCTGGTTATTATTCCTGTTATTGTAGTACTCTTAATCTGGTAATTGTGAGGCAAGATCAGATCTCTCACTTCTTTTGCTACATTGTGATGTACGCTGACACCCCCAGGTAATGTAGCACTGTAGAAAATTCAAATCAAAATTAACAAATACATTTTAATGCAAAGAGGGTGTGGCAAAAATAGGGAGTGGGGAGGAGTGGTGATGCCATCTGTATTGTATAGAATATTTTCCAAAATTCTGTTGGTGGAGTTGTAATAATCCTCATTCCTCAATATTCAGTCCAGCACGCACACAATCTTCGAATATATTAAAAATACAGTGATGTCAAAATTCTTACATGCTTGACAATTTCTAATAGAGCCATGGATCATTGCTCCTCTCTCCTTAATCTTAGTCCTTTGTAGAGCCAAAAACTTCAATAGTCCCAAGAGAAACATTCTGCACCCAGTTTGTGTCATTTTGGAAAGCATCCACTTGCAAAAAATTGAGCCACAGTAGATACAATACCACATTGCATTCCAAGACAGGTAAGGACCATAAAGAATACCATCTTATTGTAAATTATGAAACATAAGAAACCGTATGGCGCCCAACAAAACACTGCCATTGCAACTGTTTTGTGCCTGGTAGAGCTTATGGGCCTGATTTAGAGTAACGGTGGAGGATAGCAGCCAAAAAGTGGCAGATGTCTTGTGTTCCCTAATTAGACTGCATGGGCATCTTTACACTCTATATTGGACAGATAGGATGTCCACTGCTTTTTAATGTGTGTCCAACATCCTCTAAATTCACTCCACCAAATAGTGCTTCTCTGCAATGATATAATACACCTCAGTATTGTCTTCTCAACACATTGAGCCAAAAAGAAGCATAAAAAATGTTGTGCCAGAGGCCGGATCACAGCAAGCAGAGTTTTTCTGCCTATGTAATCTCATACTCCCTATCTAATGTTGGTCAATTTCACCATGTCAATAGAACAATATGACACCATGTTGGCAGTGTTCTCCTTTAACATTAGGTGTGTTTGACTAAATGGTTTTATTGGAAACGAATAAACATGACTCACAGAGTGCACTCGTTTGTGTGATGAATGCTAGTAAGTGAAAAATAGGTCCTAGTGACATGGCATGATCTGCCAACAAAGTCCTCACCGCTACCTTATGTGAGCAAGTCTGTAATTGGACAGGGTCCTCACAATGTAGACCACAACATGAGCAGCTCTCTAACCAGAGCGGATACCTATACATTTAAGACTAAGAATATAGGTTGGTGCAAACCTCTGCAGAGAGAAGTTGAGCTGTACCTAGAATGCCACCTAAAAAATATCATACCTTCTGATCAAATGTATTGTTATCAATGTATATTCATTGATGAAGGTAACACATTTATCTATAATAAACGTGAAAACCTTAAGAACTTTGCAATTGCTGTTTTATTGCTTTTTCCTATTAATGATTCTAATTTAAATAATATGTGTTTAATTTATTGTACTGTCTATCTGTGTGCAGAGTTTGGTAAGCACTGTATTTCTTAGTGCAACACTTATTTATCAGAGGGCTCTACATATCTTATTTATGTGCTTGAAGAAATATGCCATGCTAACTGCTAGCTATGTTTTGTTTTGTTTTTATGTTATGTTTTGTTAGGTGCTTTAGTGAAGGGCATTCCAAGCATCTGGTTACTCCTGAAGTGCTTTTGGAAATTGGGCACCTTTTGCAGCTCTGGTACGTTGCTGAATGTAATCAAGGTGGTGTGTCAATATTGTGGTCCAGATTTACTACGATTTTGCGGCTGGGTTGCATCACTTTTTTTGTCACAGCCCCAACACAAAATCTGTGTGGCTTTGTAAAAAAACAGAAGTAACACATGGCAGCAAATAGCACTACATTGTATCACCTTGTCTTAGGTAAGCATTAGATGTGTGGACATGCGCATTTCCCTGTATCCACCCATGTATTTTGATGCAAACCCATACCTACAGACTGTAAACATAGGTTTGCGCTAAAATGCTGTGCCTACCCAAGGCTGGCGCAACGAGGAGAAATATCTTTTATTTCTCCTGTTATTTCCTATATGTAAGTGTGCATTTTGCACCATATGCACGATGGGGAATACCCCTCAAAGGATAGTTTTCATGCAGGGAGGTAACCCTTCCTACACAAAAAGTATCCTGACCTTAACACAGACACCTTTGCACCACGGCACAAGGGTTTCTGGGTTGGTGTTAGCTCTAAGTGAGCCAGCACAAGGAGAGAGGTGAACTGCTTTATATCTTTGTAAATATGACAAGGTTATGTTCTCTTCCTTTCATGTGATGCAGTACGCCAACTTCCACTGCTGCCCTGAGTTGTTTGAAATCTTAGAGTAAATATGCTGCCTGTATTTAGTTCTGTTTACTATATTGATGTGAGTCATATTGGGTAGTGGCAGTGTAGGAAATCAGCCTTTTCTGCATGTCACCCTGGACTTTACACCTTCCTCTTGCTAGACCCTGTATTTTTTTCTGGCTTTAGAGCTCTGTGCTTCTTACACTGGCTAACCATTAATGAAGTGCATGAATTCCTCCTTTAAACATAATCGAATTTGGTTACTATTCATTAGTATGTTTAACTTGCTTATACAGCCATACATATTTGGTACAAAATGTACCAAAGGGCCTGGAAGTTAAATGTCACTAGTGGACTGCAGCACCCATTGTGCCATCCACTATAGCGGCAGTGTAAACATGGCCCCAGAGATAAAGCTGCATCCTGACTGTAAAAAGGTGCACTGCTACTTGTCAATATACACCATATTTGACATCATAAAACAATTTCAAATATTATTATGTCACCCCATGTAAGCCTTGCAGCCCAAAGTTCTTGTTACCATTACCTGCAATGACAAGGCTCTAAACACTATTTTTACTGTGGCATGCTTAGCTGTCCTTTATAGAAAGCCATATTGGCTCAATTCTAATACTGTATCTCATAAAAGGGAACAGATAGAAAAATAACTAAATAACTATTTTAATAGTTATTAAGATCCAATTAAGTGACAACGCTGGATTTTTAATAAATATTGAATAAAGTTACATTTTCCATTCCTGAAGTTCCTGGAGGCTAATTTGCACGAATTCTGCAGCTTCGTCCTGCCTGCAAATAGCCCTGAATATGCCTAAAAAGTGTGAAAGGAATCCCAGTCAAAACTAAGGCTACCCTGAATGGGCAGAGGTAACTCCTCTAAGCTCAGCAGGATATACTGGGAGGGGGCTGTAGGCCTCCGTTTTACAGCACAGAGGCAAATCCTGTTTGACAGGTCTGTTGAGGTACACTTAACACTTAAGAGGGAGAGAATAGGATGCCAAGATAGTTCTTGTGGATCGCCTGTCTGGTTGCTGAAAGAACCTCTTTTGCTATGCCAAACTCTATTGTGGGTTCACATGTAACACTTGGTAGCACTTGAAAGGGAAAGAACAGGATACGCAGACAGCTTTTTTAGATCCCTGTCATTTTGTTATCAGAGTTCTGTCTCTAGGTATGTTGTGGGGACAGTCCCTGCTCTAAACTGGAATTTTGTTTTACATGTGGGTGGGCACTAGGATTACCGTAGCACAGTCTTCTCTCCTTCTCCCCAGCCATCAGAGCCCGAGTTTAGTGTTTCTGCAGACTTTCTCCATCCTGAAAATGCTGACACAGGAAAAGTGCCTGTTTGCAGGAAGGCAAAGTGGAACTACTGAAAAAGTGGATAGTGTTTATTCTGTTGGTTAGGGATGGACCGGAAGACATAATCACCCACTAGCCAGTGCAAGGCATAAATGTGGCACCTCCAGGCATCCATTTCAGAACACACTCTAGACCTGTTGAAGAACATGGGGGGATTGGACGACTGGTCTATGATCTGAGAGAAGCCCTGAAGGACTGACTAGACCTACTCCGTCTTGTATACAGGACAAAGAAGTGGATTCCAATGGACAGTTGGTTGCCCTCTTGTGTGGCTACAGGAGCACAAAGGTTTCAGATGGCCTCATCCTGTGACTACCCAACTTTGTGGTGTTCTTTCTACTTATAACATTAAAACAAGTCATAGTTCCGGTTCTACCTACTGTATTTTTGTCATATTGGTGTCATTTTGTTTACTAAATTGTCCTTTATTTTCCAAATTTGGTGAGTTTTTTGTATTGTTTTGCATTTTGACTTCAATACAGTTTTGATACTGCATATTATGCCCATTGCGCTAAGTTAAGCTTGTCTGCTATGTGTCATAGCTGCCAGGGGGTTGATCTCATGTTCATCTAGTGACTTTGATGTTCACCTTGATAAGGGTTGTGATTGTTCCTTGAGGTTGCTAGCCACCTACCCAAATAATAATCTGATTTCTTACAGAAGGCTATGTTGGAGTAAGCAAATCTAAATGTATTGTATTTTATTTGAATTTATATAGTGCTTTGTAGCCCTAATAAGGTGTCAAAGTGTAATTGTGGACAGGCAACAGGCTACCTCTTTGGAGTGGTGTGGCTGGATGAGTGTGTGCCTGTCATGGACTGATCCATTGTTTAGTGATTGAATGCAAGGCATAGTTGCCGGTAAGATTTGCTTCTGGATTAGAAATATTTTCAGAAGACCCAAGGCGAAGAGTGTAACAATCAACATCTTTTACCACTTGTGTCTTGGGCTTTGCCTTACTACTGAGCACACAACTAATCACCAAGTGTGCTCCTTTAGCACTTCACTATCAGATAAGTTTGCCACCATCCTCGGAGAAAAATACCAGCCATTTGTGCATGCTCTGGTTTCTCAACTGCCTAAGATTTGTTTTAAATAATAGTCTGTGTTAAATCCTTTCTATTCTTTTTAACACAGCAATGCTGCCTTTATTTGCTGTAGAAATCAATTAGTCTAGACAGCATTACAATTCTTTTGAGGTGTTTGCACCTAGGTACCTAGGTACCGAGGTGTTTGCACCTTTAGATAGGAGAATTTGGTGAGTTATGGCCATTTTTTTTATCAGATGTTTGTGTAGACAATTAACGTTGTGAAAATCCATTGTGGGTCACGGCCTTGGGTCATTTGTGTATGAACAGATGTCGTTGGCTAACGATTAGTAGTGATTTTAGTAAGTTGAGAAGATGAGGCACAGTAGGTGAGGGTAGGTGAAGCATGTAATATAAGGAGGTGACTGGAGTCAGGATTTCTTGGGATTCTCATGTGGCAGAAACTCTGCATCTTGTAATTGTGAGTAAAACCGGAGGTTAGCACTAGCTGCTTGAGGAGAGGTATAAGTATTTTCAAGAGAATGTGTAGGAGAAGTGAGTGCTGAGGGAAGGGTGAACAAGTGTCTTCAGAGGACTTGGCTACAGTCTGACCTAGATGGGTGGGGTAAGTGTTGTCTCTGACCCACTGCGTTAGTACTAGCACGGGTAATTAATGACTGCTGATAGTTTAGTGCCTTACCCTATGTTGCCTAGGGGGTGATCTAGCAAAGACTCTACGATCTTAGTCCACTGAAGGCAAGGGCCTGAAAACAGCATATGCGGAGATTTGATAATAGTTGGGAAATAAGGCAAGGGGAAACCCCCATTCTGTTTTGCACTAGAACTTCTGGATTTTTACTCCAAGTGAACTGTGATTTTACCGATTTGTTGTTTTGTTTATATAGTTAGTTAAATGTTTTTTCAAATCACAACCTTGAGTGGGAAATCACGTCTTAGTGATGTTGCACCATAAAGAAGTGTGTGTGAAATCCCTGAAATTACTTGCAATCTTCATCAGTGATTGCTCTGCACTCTTCAGGGCCATATCCTTTAACTGCGGAGAGATGGAGTCTCAGGAGCTCCAATGAATGATAGAAACACTTTTTAAAATTTGTTTCAGTTTTTTTTAAAGGTCAGGTTAGGACATTGCCTGTGATTGAATGGTTGTGACTCAGTGAGTTCCAGAGATCAGAGTAAAACACCCTGACTGAACTCCTGCCATGGTTCTAGTGTTGTTGTTTGTTTGTGTCATAAGGAATGTGTTGCTTGATCTACGGGTCAGGGTGATTGTTCGTTGGGATGGGAAAATGTAATTATTTGGACCCAAGTTCTTCTATTTTTTCAAGTGACTGACTGAGTTAGTAAGTGCAGTGAACAACTGCGCAGTGGAGTGTAGATTGTATGAGGGGGAAAAGATAACAGAAATCTGTGCAGGTTTGGGCACATAAGCATTTTAGAAAATGCTGTGACTGAGTGATTGAGTGAATGAATAAACAAATCCGTGCAGTTTGTCTGTGGAGGTGGGCTTAGTAGGGGCAACAAATGTAGGCAGGGGAGTCTGCTGAAACTAACGCAGAGAAGTACTTCATAGAAAAAAGTGCCAATACTTCAAAGTAGCTGAATGAGAGAATCGAAGATGAGTATGCATTGCTGAAGCCTAAGAAATCGGTCAAGTGCACAACAGATACCACCTCTCCCGCTCCACCTCCTAGTCATTTCTGCTTCCCCACCACCAGAGTCTCCTAACTTCACCACCGGAAAATAATCACATATACAACCATATATAAAACAATTAGAATACCACTTAATGGTATCAGAGTTCAGTATGTTAAAGCACATCCTTGAATAACAGTACATGCTAAACGATAATACAACATTTGACATTCTGAAACAATGTGGAACATTTAACATCACACAGTTAAAAGAAGGACAACTGCACTCACTAAGAGCACAGGATAAAATCAGAATGTAACACCCAACAGAAGAAATGGCATTCATGCCGTGCTTTCCTGATTTAGTAGCTATCTGGTAAAATGCACCAAGACGTGGAGCAACAGTGTTACCGTGTCCATTTACACATTTTGGCCCTGATTTATACATTTTAGTGCAAAACTGCACCAAAGCAGTTTTGCACCAAAAAAGTTTACCACCAGCTTGCACCATTTCTGAGCACCAGCCGGGCACCATATTTATTGAATGGTGCAAGCCGGTGCAAAGGGTAGGCTAGCGTCAAAACAAATTACTTTAGCTGAGTGGGGCTGGCGGTATGGAAGAAGGGGTTTTGCACCAAAAAATGACGTTACGCAGGTTAAAGTAAAAAAAAAATACTCTAACCAGCCTAGCATCGTTTTCTGATGCAAAACCATCCATACCACATGACTCCTGCCTTAAAAAAGACAGGAGTCATGTCCACCACCACAATGGCCAGCACAGAGGACCAGGGTCCCCTTGGCACGGCCATTGCTCCCAGTGCCATGTAGGGGGGCCCACTTCAGGGCCTCCAATTGCACTTTAAAAAAAAATACTTACCTGTACTTACCGATACTAACCTGGGATGGGGTTCCCCATCCTCCGCTGTCCCTCTGGTGTGGGTAGGGGTGTCCCTGGAGCCAGGGGGGGGGCACCTGTAGGCTTATTCCATGGTGTTCAACCATGGAAATAGGCCCACAGGTCCCCTAACACCTGCTCTGACCCAGGCATTAAATAATTGTGCAAAGCAAGCCTTGCACCATTATTTGACCCCTCCTCCCCGTGTGTGATTTTAGCACGGGGAAATTAATACGCTGCTAAGGCCATCGAGTCATTTTTTGCACAGGAGCGCTTACTTTGCATCTCATTGACGCAAAGTAGGTTTCCACATCCAAAAAATGACTTTAACTCCATAAATTTGGCGCTAGACGGGTCTAGCGCCAAAGTATAAATATGGAGTTAGTTTTGCACCGAATTTGCATGAACAAAAAGACCGCAAATTCGGCGCAAAACAAGTACAAATATGCCCCTCTGTCTGCACATTTACCACCAGCACTTGGCTGCTGGTGATTGGGCTGTGTGCTGTGACGTGGCTGTGCCTTGCAATTGGTACTGTAAAATGTAAAAGAAAAACACAACACTCACCACAGCACATAAATCTAAGATTTGTTTAATGCAAAATAGCCAATCCAATAAGCATTCAAAAATAAAGCAAGACAGCTGCCCTTTCAACAGACATGTGCTTCTTACTTGATCAGTTGGAGCATATAAACCCATACATATTGTGATCATTTTTATACAATTCCTTTTGTGCAAGTAAATGGAAGCAGGAAAATGTGATACAATAGAAACTCCTAGATAACTACTAATGAGCAGGTGCCAATAACCTTTTGTGGGAAGGAATTTAAGAAGTCTTTGAAAAAGAGCCTCAGTTAA
Source organism: Pleurodeles waltl (assembly GCF_031143425.1). Classification (NCBI taxonomy): domain Eukaryota; kingdom Metazoa; phylum Chordata; class Amphibia; order Caudata; family Salamandridae; genus Pleurodeles; species Pleurodeles waltl. Next base: position 606,380,955 of record NC_090449.1, read on the forward strand.
CACTAACAGGATCTGACTCTAATCCTTTCTGAAATCCTCGCTTTGTTGTGCCAACTTTCAGATCAAGGCTACATTTTGCTAATAGGATTCAGAAGAAATGTACAATGCACAACAGGGAGAACCAAAACTATAGTTCTATAGAGTGGCACCAGGAAGGAATGGCCAATTTCCATCCTTCTACTGGTTGTTTATATTGAACCATTAGCCCGTAATGTTGCAGGATATGCAGATAGAAAAGGGAGTCATGAAGTTCTGCGTGCGTCAAAAATCTACCTGTAGGCTGATGAAATCACTTCCTTCAGGAGAAAATATTATATGGGTATTCACGTTTCTGGATGAGTTGTCTGGATTAACAGGGTACTGATGAATTCACAAGGAAAAAAGTTATCTTGCGTAACTTAGCACTCCCAGAACTTCTTCAGGGATGTGACAACACCTGGCTGGTTAGGTCCCTAAGTAGTTTGGGTAAATAATAGTAGATGATCTTGATAACCTCAATCTTGAAACATTGTTGGTTAAGATTGAGAAAGAGTTTGAGAAGTGATGATTCATCACTTTGTCCTTCATGGGTCGGATTCATCTCCAGATTCCCGTTTCCCCACAATGCTTAGTTTTTCTTTCAGACTCTTCCTGTTTATTAACGTCCTGCGTGGTTTTAGAAATTGAATCAGATGATGGATGCGCTTTTTAGGCCAGGAAAACAGACGTATTAACATGAGAAATACTAATGTATGGGTTTAACCCTGATGGTTGGGCACTTCCAAAATGAAAAGATTTACTATTTAAATGTTTAGGCATACTAGTGCGGAGTACTCACTTTAATGTATATAACTGTATCTTCCTTTATCAGTTGACAGTCAGCTTTCTCTAAAATGGTTCAGCACTATATGTATGTGCTAACTTTCAAATAAAATTGTGTTCAAATTACAACATAGCAAAATAGCTACTTTTCCTACACTTTCCTTTTCTCTTTTCGTTTCCTTCCTTCATGCTCTCCCCCACTTATTCCCATCACAGCTTTTCTCTTCTTTTTCTCCTGTCACTCTTCCTAACCCCATTGTCTTTTGAGCTCTTCACTGTTCATTTCCTCTTCAGTTGTGACTATTTTCTCTCCTCAGGTCTTCATCCCTTTACTCAGACACCCATGCACTTCCTGAATATAAGGCAGAGTTGTGCCCTGAGTTGCAAACAAACCCTGATAATGCCTTTCTGCTGTGCTCCCCAGGGAGGATGACCAGATTTTCAAAATCAAAATGGGAATGCTCCATCAGCATAAAAGTAGGGCCATTATCATAGTACTCTCCGATATAGTCTACGAAAAAACACAAAAAGGCTGATGCATTGTTATATTGATTTCTATATTAACACAATACCAAATGCACAATATTAGACATGTATTTTTGTGGCAATCATAAAGGACATTAAATGCAAATGCAGTGGCGGCTCCTCCATAAGGGTGGAGGAGTGTCACCCACCCCAGCCAGCAGCGACAGCTCCAAAACGTTTCCACAAAACCGATAATAAACTTTGTTTATTATCGTTTTTGGGGAAAAGGGGCGGGCCAAGGGGTTGACAAGCAATGAGGGGGAGTGCTCAGCACTCCCCCTCAGAGTCCATGTATGTTTGGCCAGCGTGCTCTGAGCAGCGTCAGGATTGGAGCCTGTGCCTGCAAGAAGAGGTGAGGAGCAGTGCGGTTTTTGCTGCCCAGGTAAGTTTTTTCTATTGTTTATTTTCAATTGAATTCCCCACCTCCCTCCCCCTGCACGCCACACGCCCCCCACCCCTTTACCGTCACGCGAGCCACGACTGTGCAAATGTTCTGATATATATTACATTTCCATGTAAAGGCATAAAAACATGGCTCTGACTGACTGAGCCAATCAGGCTAAGATTGTGAACCTTGCCCGTGGGGAACTTCTAAAATGGTGGTGTCAGTGATATGAAGTGCTCTATACAAACTCCTTCTAATGCTACTTTCTATTATCACAGCTTTTTTGCCAGCTCACAAATTACCATTTTTGTTCCTTTTCAAAAAGGCATATGTTACAAAACTTTTGTACACTAAGACATGCTGTGTGGCACTGGACAAATCAAGCTCAGATGCTACCCTTCTCCAAATGAAGGTGAGAGAATGGATCTGGGGCATATTTAAGAAAAGTGCCACTTTTCTTGCACCCCTTGGTGTCCCCTAACACCATTATGTGTGCCCTGTATTTAAAATACGGCGGACCATGGTGGTAGTTAGGGGACTAGCATAAAAAAAATATATGTTAGTCCAGTGCTTTGCAGGATTAGCATAAAAAAATTGACGCTAATCCTGCAAAGCACCCAGAGGCCCATTGTAAACAATGGAAGCCTCCTTTCAATGCCTGCTCTGAGCAGGTGTTAAAAGTTCCGAAACAAATGGCGGACGGAAATCTTTTGTGCCATTTTTTTGCCCCCCCCAACGTAGGAACGCCCCTTTGCATACATTATGCCTGGCGCAGGCATAATGTAGCACAAAGGGTTACAAAGTGGCGCAATGCATGCATTAAGCCACTTTGTAAATATGGTGCCATGTTTTTTGCTTTCTAACGCCACACTACCGTAAAAAAATTATGCTAATGTGGTGTTGGAATGGCACCAGGGGCTCTTAAATATGCCCCCACATGTTTTAGGTAAAGAGATACCTGCCTTACAAGGGCACTGAAAGCATTATCACAAGAGAGTGTCAAATGCATGAGGAACATTTCAAGTACAGAATGCTGGCTCACCTGATCCCCCTCTCAGAATTGGGACATGCGTTTTATTGGGAGAAGTATATCGGGACACTGGGACATAATATGTCCAAAAACCAGGATTGTCCAGGCAGATCCGGGACGTCTTCCTACCCTGTCCCTAGGACACACAGCCTCTCATTGCCAACTCAGAGGTATAATAAATGTGAAGATTGACCGGGCCATTTTTCCAATCCTGGCTCGCGGCAACCAGAAGGAGCGGGTTGGCGCACGCAGGGGGGAATAAATAACAATTAAATAAAAAACGAATTGAAAAAAACATACCTCCTCCACCGCATCGCTCCTCTGTTTCTCGTAGCTCCAGGCTGCAGGCACAGGCTCCCAGCCTACCCTGCGGCCAATCCTGACGTTGCTCAAAGCGCCAGGATTGGCTGTGTTGTTGGGCTGGGGAGAGCCTACTGCGCCTGTGTGTTTGGCTGGCCTGAGACATCCAGCAAAACATGCATGCGCTCTGAGGGGAGTGCACAGTGCACTCCCCTCAGTTCTCGTCACCCCGAATTCCCCACCTATTTTCAAGAAAACAATAATAAACACAGATTATTATTGTTTTCTTGAAAAGTTTTTGCAGCCGCCACTGCTGGCGAGGGAGGCAATGCTCCTCCGCCCTAATGGAGGTGCTGCTCCTACATTTTTCATCTGTGTGAAGTAGGGATTGAGCACAGTATTTTCAAGTGTTTTTGCAATGAACAAGTAAAGATTGTTATAATACGCTGAAGAATTCACTTACTCTGATGATTAATGCACCTCGAAAAACAGATATGAATTTGAACAATGTATGATGCTACATGCTGGGGACATGTATTCACAGTTCCAATAGCATATTTTCTAAATATTGTTTGATAAAATTGCTATGTTAAACATAATTTACCAGCTTTTGTGTTTCATGAGCTCAGTGTTTGTTTCTTAGGTGTTACTGGTCTGATTGTTAAACCAGACTGAAGTTTGTAGGTGATACATTAATTTTTCATGTGGTTCTCCGAGAAACATGCATTGTGTTGTACATGCTTTTGTAAAATGGTTTTGTGACAAGAACATTTAGAGGATGTAGATTTAAGTGTCAGTTCTTTCGTTCACGTGTAACGTGTTCATTTTTACACAGTACTGGTGTGTGGCTTGTTCTGCATTTGCTCCTGTGAAGGGACCCTAACATACTGGGCTCATGGTTTATGACGTTGTGTACAGTGTTATTGGTTTGTGCATGCTTCCAGTTGCAACATAACATATCTTGTTGTAATTACTTGTGTTTGTGTAGCTGATGCGCATACGCTGTGTGGACTACATTAATGCATTTATTGTGTCCAGATCTGTGTTGGAGGTAAGCTGGGTTTCTAGGTCCTCAAAATTCAGTTTGTTCCAAAGGTAAGTTGCAGGTAATGTGAGTTTAGCTGGGGTAAAATGTAGTGTCTTGTGTTGGAAGACACTACTAGTCCTATCACATGTAGTGCCCGGTGGTGCACAGCTGTGTATCACTTGCTTTTTGCACCCTTGGTGCACTATGGCATTACAGAAGGGGCTGCAGATGCTTGTGCAGCCCCTTCAGCAGTACTAATAGAGCTGGCCCACATGTAGCATCATCACTATCTTCAGAGAGTGTGTCCTCATTTGCATGGTGGTGAAGCCCCATGCAAATAAGGGAATCACTTGGCCTCTGCGCCTGGGCTGTATTGTGGACATAGGCTCAGAGGCAAACATGCACTTAGGAGGTGCACTGAAATTGGGAAACCTTCAGTGTACCCCATAAGGGCAACCCTCTGGAAGGGGGGAGGGGTTTCCCATGGACCCCCAGACATCCCCCACCAGGTGGGTGCCATCACTCGTTGAATCCACCTGAAGGGGGTGGGTGCTGACACTCACTGAATCCAACTACAGAAGGATCCATGGAGTGGATTTGAGGCAGCCGGTCTATATTTCACTGAATGAGCTGCCCCGGGGTAGCGCAAATTCACAGCTGGCGTCAGGGCAGCACGTTCACTGTAATGGGGCACACTGTCCCCAATGGCACATGATGCATCTGCTTGAAGGTTTGTCAAACCTTATCTTGAGGTCATCAAGAATGCATAGGCTTAAGTACAGTGTAATAAGATTTGAAACTGTGTCTCGTAAGGTGTCTAGAAATGTTCTTCTGGTAGGTGGTGGTCTGTACAGACCTGGAAAGGTACAGGTAAAAGTTCAGGTCGGGTTGTATCTGACAAGGAGGAACTCAAACTCTTGTAAGGAAAGATTCTCAGCGTGATTTGTTGTTTCCTTAAATATGATGACTACACCGCCTTCTCTTGTCCATCTGCCTTTTTGTGTCACAGTTTGATAAGCCTGCTGGAACAACCTCATGAAACACTGCTGCCAGGTCTACCCCCAGCCATGATTCAGTTATGAATACTAAGTCAGGTTTTGTGTCTGCCAATAGGTTGAAGATGTAGTCCATGTTTTTGGAAATGGACTGATCAATGATTTGTAGGCATTGTAAGTAATGTGTTTTGGATGTGGTATGATTTTGAGCTGCTGGAGAGTATTGTCCCATGACATTGTATGAGGTGTGCTGTTGGTGACGACGTTAACTGGTGCAGGATGGAAAATGTGTTGTATGTGGATGTTGTTCTCCATTTCAATAGGCTTAGAAGGCATTTGTATCTGGATAGTAAAGAGAGAGGTTGACTTTGAGGTGATGGCCTTTGGAGAGGTTTTGCAAGGTAGTGTTATTTTGCGGTAAACAGCGGGATATAAGATTATAATGAGTTTTGTGTGGTTGCTGTCTTTTGAGTATGTTTTTTTTTTTTTAAATCTGTTTATTAAACATTATGCACACACAACAACACGTTTAGTCATTGATAATTTTCCAAACTGTTTACACACATTTATAAGTCATTGCAGCGCAGTTGCGCGATACAGTACCAAGAACACCACTGAAAATTATGCAACTAATTCACTGAGGTCACAGCTAATCACCGCCAATATTATTCCTGATACTGGATACACCAACCGGGAGGTGGGAGGGATAAAGAGAAGATCCGATTATTGTGCAGGGGGGTCGGGGCAACACAATTGAAATGTTGGTTGTGAGGGTAGAATAGGGCATGGAGCCGCTTTAGGGATAAACAAAACAAGGCATGAGGTGCATGAAGGCATGGCCCCAGCATGAGCATCCAAAAGTGCCACCACATTACGTTAGGAGGGGGTATGAGGAGGTAAGTGTACAGAATGGTTGAAGATGGGGCAGCTGAGGATAACATACTGTAATTATTAAACAGAAGGATAATGCCTTTGCCGTTGTTACTTTATTTTATTTTGTATTTTTTTTATTAAGGGGGGTATGTGTCATCCCTATTTTCAATCGCTACCACGAAAGTGTCCCAGACTTCGGGTCCATCCTGTAGTAGGCCTTTGTATTGCAGTAAGCGTAATGTGTGAGCTTCGGCTTGTGAGCGGCTGTGTAAGTCGCGAAGCCAGGCAGAATGAGATGGTACGTGTGGGGCTTTCCAGTGCGTGGCTATTAGGCGTTTAAAGACAACAAATGCCAAATCAATAAATCTGTGCAGATGTTTATCGCCTTTGGCGCGTTGACGTATGCCAAGTAAACAAGAGTCTGGGGTGGGCGACAGAGTATGAGATGAAATGTCTGCTGTGGCATTTGTAACCCAATGCCAAGCCAAGTTTATGGGGTGACAGCTCCAGACCATGTGGTAGAAATCTGCTGCCGGAGTAGCACATCTAGGGCATGTCGGGTTTGCGCTCGGGTATATTCTTTGAATGCGGGCTGGAGATAAATATGCGTTGTGAATATAATTGAATTGGGTGTAACGCAGACGGGGGTTGCGGGATATTGACTTAATCATTGTGAGAGCCGCAGTTCAAGTTTTTTGTGGTAATGCTGCAGGGAGGGCAGAGTCCCAGCGTGCTTTAGCGAGCGGTAACGCAGAGCAGACTTCAGCTAGCAGTACTTTATATAGTTTAGTTATGATGCCTTTTGCGCTACCCATGGTAAGAATAACGGTGAGTAGTTGGGATTCTGGTGGTTCATTGTTGCCAGATCCCCAGAGGTTGTTAAGTAGCCGTTTAATGGCGTTGTACATCAGAAAGGCTCCTGTGTGCATAACCCCAGCAGCCACTAGGTCCGCGAAGGTGCGCATTTTAGAGCTAGAGTAGTAGTCGTCTGCGTTTAGTGTACTTATGTCCCGCGTATCGTGGTTTAATGATAGTATTTGGGTGCTCGGCAACTGGAACAGTGGTAACAGAGGGGAGTAAGGAGGTGAAGGGGTCTTACTTTGAAAGTATCTGCGCCAGCAGAAACGAGCTGTGTCTAACAATATAAGTTTTGAGGGTAGGCGGTTAGGACCAGATAAAAGTGGGGACAGTAACATTTGTGGGGCCAGAGATGCCTGCAGCATTATATATTCGGGGGAGGGGGTTTCTTTGAGCCATGTAGATACCCACATCAGCTGAGAAGCTGCGTAATATCTCTCGAAGTTGGGCATGCCCAGACCGCCTGCCTCTTGCGGATATTGTGTTGTAGCTAACGCTACCCTGCGTCTGTCCCTGCCCCAGAGTAAGTCGGTTAATAATGAGTACAATTTGTTAAAAAACGCCCATGGCAAACATAGCAGAAGGGCAGTAAAAAAATATAAAAACCTTGGGAGGATGAGCATTTTAGCTATCGCTACTCGACCCATGGGAGATAAGGGGAGCGAGCCCCAGAACGACATTGAGCTGCGAGTAGAGCTGAGTGCCCTATCGATATTACCTTCTTTCAGGTGAGCAATGGAGTGATAAATTTGTATCCCGAGATACTTAAAGGTAATGTGTGACCATGGGAGTTGATATTGCGGTAATGTCATGTGAAGGTCTGTTGGTATGGGGGTGAGAGGAAAAGTACTTGATTTGGACCAATTGACGCGTAGACCAGAAGCCAGGGCAAAGGAGTCAAGCATTGATAGCACCCCAGCCATGGAGGCGGAGTGATTACGCAGGTATATCAGGGCGTCGTCTGCGTATAAGGATATAATATGATGTGTGTTGGATTCGGAGATGCCCCATAGGTGTGCGTAGCTGCGTAGTTTAATTGCTTTTGGTTCCATGGCTATAGCGAATAATAAAGGGGATAATGGGCAACCCTGTCTGGTGCCTCTGCCTATGGGGAACGCCTCAGAGATAGCACAACCATTTTTGACTCGAGCTGTGGGTTTAGAGTAGAGCATTTTGATCCATCGGAGGAAACCGGGGCCAAATCCAAACGCTTTAAGTGTACGTAGAAGGTAATCCCAGCTCAACGTATCAAACGCTTTTTCAATGTCTAGGGAGAGGGCTACAGCTTTTGGTTCTGTGTTACTATGCATTATGTGGAGCAGTCTTCTGATGTTTAAAAAGGTGCTTCTCGCTGGGATAAAGCCAGACTGGTCCGAGTGTATTAAACTTTCTAGATGGGGAAGTAACCAATTTGCAATATTTTCCCCAATAGTTTACAGTCTGTGTTGAGAAGAGAGAGTGGCCTGTATGATTTAACGTCAAGAGGGTCGCGGCCTGCTTTCGGGAGAACGACTATTAGAGCTTCGCGCATGGATTCTGGTAATAGTAATTTATTACGCGCCTCATTGAATACTTCTATGAGTGGCTGCACAAGATGTGTAGCGTGGGAGTTAAAGTACTCTACCGGCAGGCCATCTGAACCAGGGGTTTTGCTGCGTGCCATCTGCGTTAGTGCTGAGCGCAATTCTTCTATTGTAATGGGACCTTCCAAGTTGGTGACATTGTCTATAATATGTTGGTTGTGAGAGACAAACGTTAATATGTCAGTTAGTTGCTGCTCCGATGGGGGGGAGGAGGTGTATATAGAGCACGATAGTATGTAGAGAAGGCGTCGTTGATTTCAGATTGAGTGTTGACAATGACGCCGGACCTTAAATGTATTGCACCAATAGGTGATGATTGCGAGGATTGGCGTGTCAGCCACGCCAGTAGTCTACCTGATCTATCCCCTTCAGCGTGTTGCCGTGTCCTGTAGTGTCTGTAGTCGTGTTTACACAGTCTAGTGTCTGCTTCTCTGTGGGCAGCTTTAAGCGAGGTCAGTCCCGCTAGTGTGGCCTCACCTCTGGAAACCTCAATCTCCGCTTTGCGGAGCTTAACCTCCAGATCTTGTAGTTCTTTAGTGAGTATCTTCTTTACCCCCACTGTGGCTGCAAGGCAGTGGCCACGTATCACCGCCTTGTGGGCGTCCTATTCTGTAGCGCGAGATACAGTTGTGTTTTTATTTAGTGAGAAGTAATCAGCCAATTGTTTGGATATTTCTTCATGGAAGGGGGGATCTAAGAGAGTTTCTGGCTGCAGTCGCCATGTTGGTATGCGAGTATGCATATGGCCCCAGGCCATTATTGCGCATAGTGGGTTGTGATCTGATAAAGTGCGTGCCAGATATTCGGTACTGCACATTTTCTGGATTACGGTTGCGGACACAAAGATCATATCTATTCTGGAGTGTAACTTATGTACTGGGGAGTAATAAGAATATTCGCGGTGGGTGGGGTGACCCATCCTCCAGATGTCTCTTAAATCATTGTGAGAGGCCCATTTTGCTAAAGCTTGTGAGGCACGGTTGGATGGAGCTGCAACAAAAGGGGGGAACGAGCGGTCTATTTGAGTATCTAGAACACTATTAAAGTCACCCCCCCAAATGCACTCTAATGTGGGGTCACTAAGACTGCCAGTGGTAAGCGTATTCAGGAAGTCGCTTTGACTAGAGTTAGGGGAGTATAGCGCTACCAGCGCTAATGGGGATCCGTCAAGGACGCCTTCTAGTATCACATATCTACCTTCTGGGTCGCATTGTGTGCGAGATGTAGTAAATGGGACCCCAGGGGCAATCCAAATCGCCACACCACGAGCAAAGGAAGAGGAAGTGGTGGCGTGTAATTGTCCTTTCCATTTTAAGTGTGTATTTTCTAACGTGGATTTAGAGAGGTGTGTCTCTTGTAGCAGGGCAATGTGTACTTGTTGTCTTTTAAGAAATGTATGAATCCTTTGCCGCTTTTGCGGTGCTGCCATAGCTTTAATGTTCCATGTGAGTATCTTATATTTCAAGATTCCCCGTTGTGTTTGAAAAGCCATAATGCATTTGTAAATATAACTGAACCGGACAAAAGTTTGTCCGCCGGTCCCATTATGGAAATATTGCATCGCTTACCCTCCCAGGCTAGCCAGGCAGTGTTCCCGGTATTGTTAAATGTGAACCTATTGATGTGGTATATGCGGGGTAAGCATTTGCGATTGTATTTGCGATTGAGTAGCGTGTGACAAAACCAATAACCAAAGAAGAAACAAATGCACTCTAAAACAATATATAACATCAACAAAAATAGTGAAAAAATGAAAAAAATTCTGGCTATTGTCGGCATGGGAGAACAGTCCATATGGAGCATGGGGGGTGCCAAAAAGCGTTAGTTCAAAGTTGTAAGATTACCCTGCCCAAGTTGCTTATGATGCTGAGTACGCCGCCCAGGTCCGCAAGCGGGCCGCGCGCTGCGTCCAAGGATCCGCGGTGCCGCCAGGTCCCACCCGAACATCCGGGGGAAGGAAGTCCTGTTATTGTGTGTAAAGAGCAGGGATGAATAGATCTCAGTTAGCTTAACAAATATCGTCTGCTGTGCACGGCGTGAGAATAGGGCCCCGTGTGGATTCCGCCGAGTCAGAAGTAGGATCATGGTCTGGTTCCCTATCAGTTTGATTAGACAGGGCAGTTGGTGATGTATTAACAAATCTAGACGTGGCCTGCAAGAGAAGGGAGCGTTCAGTTAGTGATTGTTCAGGTGAGGGTTTAGCGCCTTGTTTTTTACGTTGCTTCCGCCTTGTCTTGGGTGAAGACCAGTTGTTACCTGGAGTGTTTATGTCTATTGGGTCGGCAAAGCCCTTGGCGTGTAGCCAGGTCCAGGCATCCTCCGGTGTGGTGAAGAAAAGTACACGGGTGTCATCTTGTACCCGGAGTCTGGCTGGAAACATCAACGCATACTTGATGTGGTGCTTGCGAAGGCATTCTTTAACACGATAGAAAGAGCTCCGTTTCCTCTGGACTTCTGCTGTGAAATCTGGATAAGCAGTGATCACTGCATTTTCAAAACGCAGCGGGCCGGATTTGTGAAATAATTGTAGAATGAGGTCTCTGTCCCGGTAATTAAGGAGTTTCGCTATCAGCAGGCGAGGCTGCGCACCAGGCGGAGGGGGTCTGCCCGGAACCCTGTGGGCACGTTCGACAGAGAAGAACTTCAGGATATTGTCTTTGAGAATTGTGTCTGGAAGCCATTGTTCTATGAATAATTCTGTGCTGGGGCCTTCGACCCGCTCAGGAAATCCTACCAAACGTATGTTGTTGCGTCGGGACCTGCTCTCTGCATCTTCAGCTCTGCGTTTTAAGAGGTCCACCTCCGTTGTTAAGTGTGATAATTGCGATTGGAGATCCTTCACAGTCCGGGGTAGTATTGCAGAGTCTTTCTCTAATTCAGACACCCTGTCGGTCAGTGCGTGTTGATCAGTGCGGAGTATGTTAAGGTCTTCTGTCACCGAGCCTATTTTGGCTTCTAGGGTGGACTTAGTGTCTAGGATAGCTTGCAATATCTTCTTGAACTGCGATGTGTGTGATTGTAATGTAAGGTCCATCTTCTGCAAAGCCAGTTGCATGGTCGCTTGGGTGTCAGTGGGAGAGGGGGCGCCGAGATCCATTTTACCCGGAGGTGCACGTGGGGTTTTTGGTTTGACCATTTGGCAAGTGTGATTTCAGGTGAATCCAGGCAGAATAGAACCGGGTGGAGGCGATGCAGGAGGGGCGATCATAAAAAGCCGCCTGTGGCGCAGTGAGGACGCAGTTCCGGAGAGCTGAGGATAACAATTGAAAGCAAAAAGTGATATACTACCGTCTGCAGGGTAGTATACAAGGTGTGGGAGTCGCTTCCAACGCTACCGGGCCGGATCTGCAGGTTCGTAGTGGAAATGTGAGCTGGTTAATATCTGGTGGATAGAAGGGTGCACTGATGTTTTAGTCCGAACTTAGCGCCCGTCCTGACTCCAGGTAGTTGATAGGTTAAGCATGCTATACTGTTGCAGACGAAAGAAATGGTGATGCCCCAGAGCCTTACAAGGGCAGCGGGACAACAGGGTAGTTGGAAGTGTCACATATGGCCAGGATGGGAAGCGTGCCACAGATCAGTTCAGCCTGGGTGCTGAAGGCAGACTGCCCAGTTGAGGGTCAGTGAGAAAGGATGCGTAGATAATGGCCAAATATATTAGCAATTGCTAGCGCAATTTGAAGGACTATTGCGCTTCCACTATTGGTTCACCACTCCAGCTATCCCACACTAGGTACATCGACGTGGCCTGAAGCAATGGGCCCCGCAGGACTTCAGACGTGCCCATTCCTAATGGCGACAACCCCGCACGGGGGTTGTTGATGTGCAGAATGTAAGCCCGCTCTCACAGGCACAACGTGCAGGGCACAGCTCAGTTAAAAGGCGCGCACCCACCTCAGGTGTAGTTAGCAGGGCTGAGACTTTTGTAGCATGGCCTCCAGGCCAGACGTAAGTTCAGTCCCCGATGTTGGTTCTCCGGCAGCAGCACGCGATTATGTGAGCCGCAGGCACGGTCGCGGGCCCGGCGGCACAGCAGGACGCGCGCCGCTCGCATAGCGGGCGCTACATTTGGTATGCAGCTGCTGCTGCTTGTGTAGGTCCCTCTTCCAGCCGGGGTGGCCAGGGCACAGCGGTGCCAGCCTCAACCAGCGGTCGGCGGGAGGAGTACGCTGTAGGGCGGAGCAGCAGGCATCCGTTGGTGGAGTGTTGCTTTTGTAGCGGGGCAGCCTCATCCAGCGCGGCTGCCCCGAGGCGTAGTTAGGAGTGTGGAACTGTCCCCGGCTCCACCAGCCGGGCTGACACCACCGCGACCCAGCCTCCGGGCCGGTCGCGAGTGTGATAGCTGGTGCAGGTTCGAGACTGGCGGCCCGCGGCCACACGAGCCCCCAGGTCGCAGACGCGATCGTGGACCCGGCCGCTCAGCAGCCCGCACGCAGCGTGCGAAGCGGGCGCGCCGCCCAGGCCGCAAACGCAGGCCCCAGCGTGGGTAGAGCCGCCGACGGCCCCAACAGCAGGGCAGACATTCACGCGACTCGGCCTCCGGGCCGGTAGCAAATGTATCAGCTAGTGCGGGTCCAAGATAGGCGGCCCGCAGTCCCAGGAGTCTTTAGGCCATAGCCGCGAACACGGACACGGCCGTCTGGCAGCCCGCTCGCAGAACACGGAGCAGGCGCGTGTCCAGATTCCGGACGCGGTCTCCAGCGTGGGTCTGGGTCAGCGGGTTTGGGCGACGCCTGCAACCTTTACACGAGGCGCAGGCACCGCAAACAGGATTCTTGTTTGGGCCAGGGATCGGAGCTGCAGTTTATGCTGCTGCTCCGGTCGCCATGTTGGCCACGCCCCCATCTTTTGAGTATGTTGAAGGTGGAAGGAGGTGTATGGGTGAGGCATGGTGGTGGGGAATGAGGATCAAGTTTTATGGCTCTGACTTCTGTAATGGATGATAGGCAGGCGAGAGTGTGCTGTTGTGTAATTGTGGAGTGACTTGTTTGGTCTGTTGTTTGGAAATTGTGAGATGGAACCTCTTTAGAATGTGTGTTGATTAATTGTGTTAGCATAAGGATCAGAGTGGATGTATGTTGGAATATTGGAATGCATGGGTGTTTATATTTTTTATATGATTTATTATGAAGAAGAGAGTATGTATGTTTGGTTTGGTTTCGGTGGAGTAGTGATATCCGGCATTCAGTAGTGATTTAATGGGTAAGATATGACTATGAAGAACTGGGGAGGTGTGAATGCCAAAGGAGAGGGAGGTTTGCAATATGTGCTACATGAGAGTCTCTGTGGATCTTGAGAGGAAATAAAAATGGGTTAAGAGGATTGATTGTTGACTGAGTAGGAAGGAATGGCAGCATTAGTGTTTGAGGGAAGTGAAGAAACTGTCTTCTTCTGTGTTTTGGGTAAAACAGAGGAGAAGGTGTAGCGAGATGGCATGAAAGAAGATTGAGTAGAGGGTTGGGGGGCTCGTCTGGTAGTGTCTAGAGTCAGCAGGGGTAGTGGGAGGTTTTGTGCGAAAAAGGAGAGGGTGTTTCAAGGGATTATAGATATGTGCATTGTGGATTCATAGTGTAATTGCGATATCTGGTTTTGAAGTAGCTTACCATAGAGTTGTAGTTTGTGTAGATGTGAATGGGCCTTTGTGTGGATGTAAGGGTAGAATGGTATGTAGGAGTGTTTTACAAAGGTGGATAGGGGATGGTGAGTGAGTGGTGGATGGATTGTTTCTGTTTACTGTGTGTGTTCAAGTTTGCGCATGTTGATGGGCCCTGGTAAAGGTTTGTAGATAGAAAAAGGGGCAGCATTTTGTCCTCTCTGTCCTTAGAATTGACGCCTGGGCTGAGACGCCCTGGGGTGAGGGCTTGTAAAGGCTAGTGGTGAGGTCAAGTAACCCTCTATCATTCTGTTAGAATCACCTGTAGACCCAGTCAAGTGGTTGCTCAGCATCCACCAAATGAGTGTACCTGGACAAAGTGTATGGTCACCTTTCTGATCCACAAACTCTGTCTGGGACAGTAGGTACTCAGAGGGAAGATAGAGGAGAGGCGGTCTAAAACAGTTATTGCAGGCAGTAATGTTTTGTCAATGGCAGGGCACAATCGCACAAAATTCACACACTTTTAGAATTAACAGATACACAATTTGTCACCAAATTTGCTGGTTCATATTTCTAAGAAATGATCTTTGATTACAGTCAAAGGAGCAAGTCGTCATGGGGCTGATAGGTAGACTCAGGTCGTCAGCAGGGACCTGTAAGTAGGGGAACGAGGGGCAGAGAGAGAAGGGGGTGTTACACAAAGGAAAACAGAGGCTGCACAGGGTAATTTAAGACAAGAAAGGGGAGCAGAACCAATAAATGGAGAGGGTTCAGCAGGGAATTGCATGATTGGAGTACAAAAGAGGGTGGAGAACGCAGGATAAAGAGAGGCAATGAGAAGCTACAAGGTTGAAAAGAAGAGCAGAGCGGATAAATAGTGAGGGTTAAATGGGCAGGGGGCAGTCTGAGATTAGAGAGGAAAAAGGGTTACAGAGCAAAAGATAAAGAGAAGAAAACCAAGTCTGTAAAAATGGATAGCAGAGCAACGAAAGGGGAGCAAAACTAATAAATGTACAGAGGCTGTTTGAGGGAGAGTGGGATTAGAGAGGAAAGTGGGTTGCAGAGCCGAAGTTCAACATAGCAAAATAGGAGCTGCAAGAGGGAAATGTGGGGTGACAATTGTACCACTTAACAAATCGGTGGATTGTGTTTATTTACTGTAATTGCCATTTATGTTTGAGGTGAGTTATTTAGAATGAGTGTACTTTTTGCTATGGTTGTATCAACATAATGGATGGGATTTGTTGGCAAAATACTCTTTCCACAGGTTTATCTGTGCATGCACCTTTTCTGGAAAAGGAAGACGATTTTGATGTTGTGGTGTACTGTTCTGTGTGAGTCTGGCGTGCAACACCCATTGGGCTAAAAGTGCTTCATCCCCTAACTCCTTCCTCCCCCATAATGTATCTTGCCCGTGCTGCTGCAGCTTTTAGGATACGCACAGTTTTATGACTGATGTGTGGTGGGATGGCTGGATTCGGGGCCTCATTGGCTTCTTAGTATAAAATATTTTGCAGGTCATCTAGATACTAAGGGGCATATTTATACTCTGTTTGCGCCGGAATTGCGTCGTTTTTTTTAGGCAAATCCGACGCAAAGCTAACTCCATATTTATACTTTGGCGTTAGACCCGTCTAGCGCCAAAGATCTTGGAGTTTGCGGCATTTTTTAGCGTGGACACCTACCTTGCGTTAATGATATGCAAGGTAGGCGTTCCCCTCTAAAAAATGACTCCAAGGCATGTGCGCCTTATTTAAACTCCCGTGCAAAAAAGACGAACAGAGTGGGCGGGTCAAAAAAAATGACGTCCAGCCGCTTTTGCATCATTTTTTAACGCCTGGTCAGGGCAGGCGTTAAGGGACCTGTGGGCTCGGAAGGAGCCCAGAGGTGCCCTCCCATGCCCCCAGGGACACCCCCTGCCACCCTTGCCCACCCCAGGAGGACGCCCAAGGATGGAGGGACCCATCCCAGGGAACTTAAGGTAAGTTCAGGTAAGTATTTTTTTTAATTTTTTTGTGGCATAGGGGGGCCTGATTTGTGCCCCCCTACATGCCACTATGCCCAATGACCATGCCCAGGGGACATAAGTCCCCTGGGCATGGCCATTGGGCAAGGGGGCATGACTTCTGTCTGTGCTAAGACAGGAGTCATTTCAATGGGGGTTGGGAGTCAAAAAAAATGGCGCAAATCGGGTTGAGGCCAATATTTTGCCTCAGCCCTGACTTGCCCAATTTTTTGACGCCCAAGCTCCATTTTCCCCTACGCCGGCGCTGCCTGGTGTGGGTCATTTTTTTTTACGCACACCAGTCAGCTGCGCCGGCTAACGTCATTCCATAAATAAGGCGCCCGCATGGCGCTTTGGAATGGCGTTAGCCGGCGTTAACTTTTTTGACGCACAACTGCGTTGGCGCAGTTGTGCGTCAAAAAGTATAAATATGGCCCTTAGTGCACAAAAAGTATTGAACTGTGAACCTGAATACAATGGAGACAGAGCCAGGTATCAAAATATTGTACAATTATTTTGTTGGTATTTCCCCTTCGGATAAATACATATAAAATATGACATACACAATTTAAATGGGAAATAAAGGCAATTTAAATAAAACAGTGGGAAATGTTTTCTTTTATGCTATGGGAGCTCATTTGATTAATGTGATCACTACAGATGTTTGTGTGTAACCAGTCGCAAAACAGAAGCCAGGTTGGTGCACAAGGGAGTAGTAATATGTAATCATACTGTAACAAGTGCACGTTGCTTTTTATAAGTTCCACTAGACAAACACACACCTGAACTCAGCTGATACCTGTAAATTACCACTCATAAAGACTTCATCATAGTTACCATGAGCCTTCAAGTGACTCCATCAGTTAAAACGGTTTACTGCCTCCAAAGCAGCCTTTGGTTTGGTTATTAACCAATTGAACACGCTTACATTTCTTTAAGGTAGTTGGCAAGGCTTGTTTTCTCTGAACGTGCCTTTCAACAGCCTCCTGCACATTTCTTCTAACGCTCCCTGCACACGCTTAACACCAGGGATCACCCTGATAATGAATGTGATTATTGCTTGAGTTGGGTACTTACCCCCTCAATACTCCAATTTCTTACAATATCTTTTCACATGTTGTTTTGGTTCAGCACCAAGATGCCTTAGGCTGATCATTGCAATTTATACGTAACTAAGCAACTCATATCTTGCATGTGCAGGTTTTTAATATATTTAGTAAATGTCCTCATGGGCACAACACAGGGACGGTGACAATTTTAGAAGAAATCAAGCAGAAAGAATAGTCCGTCCATGATGGAGCATTTTCACTTGAGGGACAGCTCAAATGTCTGACACTGACCTATAAGCAGAATGAGCTACAGCTGAACTGTGGGAAGCCTAAACATATAATTCAGTTTTAACCACAGGCATACCTCTGCCACCAAACACAAACTTCTTTATGATCAGTTTCACAGAGGTCATTGTACGGCAGATGTAGAATTTGCATTAACATATGCCTTGTGTGGCTTTTCTCAGATTGGTGTCTATACACAGGCAGCACACTGGCACTCCCATTGTGTAAGCATTTAATCACCGTGTCATACCTCTTTGAACTAGTGAAGCTTGGCAGCAAAATGCTTGTGAAACCTTATTCTATTGCCAAGCTAAGGCCAGGTGTCAAAAGGAGCAAAACTTTGACATTTTGTATAATGGGTTATTAATGTAACATAATTGCACAATTAAAACGCTACTTTACCAATACTTGGTCCTATATTACAGTAAAAAACTGGCAACCATGTATGCCTATTGCCTCTCTTTTGCCTAAATCAAGGTTGCCCCTCTCTCTACCCAGGCCACGTTAATTGCTGTAGTTAACACAGACAATTAGGAACAACCATAATAACGCATGTGTTTTGTCTACTTAAAGGAAGTAATTCTGGAGAAATTAATAACAAACAAAGCATTATAATGCACATCACCCTTGCAGGATTTAAAAATAACATTGATAGTGTAGGGAATTTGACAGTTTAATTGCTAGGGGCTTCAGAACTGAATTGAAAGCATGGTTGTTATTCTAACATATTCTATTAAGCGGTACTTTTTCTGTTTCTATTAGAGGAACCTCTTTCCAAAATATTGCAAATCAGCCACACATT
Source organism: Pleurodeles waltl (assembly GCF_031143425.1). Lineage (NCBI taxonomy): Eukaryota > Metazoa > Chordata > Amphibia > Caudata > Salamandridae > Pleurodeles > Pleurodeles waltl. Next base: position 606,399,069 of record NC_090449.1, read on the forward strand.
CTATGAGAACAAGAGCTTGAAGAAATACTTGTATTGTCTGTATGCTAGAACACCATTTGTTGCAAAGTTGTTTCATTGCATTTAACTCTTTTGTCACTTCAGGTATGGTGGGTTCCTTCGTTTCTGCAGCTCACTCATCTCATATGAGAACTGCTCAATGTTGCATTCTGACAACTATTTTTTTTCTTCAGAATAGCCCAGATTTCTGGCACAGTAATTAACGGACAGTAATATTGCCAACTGATTGGTACTTACGTACTCAATCTCATGAGCAAAGGAATATGTATTAGGAATCAAACTAGAGACTTGACAGTCACACATTCCGAAATCAGTAAGCTCAGTATTCGGAGACAAGTTCATGTGTGTGGCATCAAACAAGCATATGCTACAACATCCTTATGAGCAGACTGAAAACAACCCTTTGGTTAAGTGCCATTAAGGAGTGTCTTTCTAGAGATTTAGTTAAAAATATTTAATTGGCTCATTGTCAGTTCATAAAAGGATTTTCCAGAAAATTGTCAAAAAGGGTTGCCATCTTGAACTAACTTTCTGAAAATAAGTTCTACAGTGTTTTATATTGAAATAAGTAAAAGCTTCTTTTTAGTTATCAAATCACTCACTCCCCTTTTTGAAGAGTTCTGTCAGTAGCTTCTAAACATTGCCAAATTCACTAAAATAAATTGGAGTAATCATATCAGATTTGGCTACTATGTATTTATTACTTTATTTTGTTGTATTTCCTCTAAGGATTACTCCACTCCACATACCCTCCCCGAAATATCTGAAGTGTTTTCTGAATATTATCAGTCCCTTTATACAGCCTCTCCCGCAGTTGACCCCAACTACTCGGCTCAGCTTCTTACATTACCCTCCCCAGGCTGCCTCAGGCTAAGACAGAAATACTGGATGGCCCTATTTCAGACACAGAAATTCAGACGGCTATCACAGCTTTGGCCCCTGGGAAAACCCCAGGACCCGAAGGCCGTCCAGCCGAACACTATGTCAAATTCATGAGCAGTTGACTCTCAGACTTTTGGTCCTATATGGAGAGGTGGGTGGTGCGGGTGCATTTCCCCCAGGGATGGACACGGCAACTAAAGTGGTGATTCCTAAGACCCAGCCCCCATCCTGTATATGTGCAGACTATCATCCCATCTCACTAATAAATAGTGATGTTAACATTTTTCCCACCATCCTGGTTACCCGTCTCAAGAGGGTCTTGTCTCTACTTGTACACCCTGACCAGTGTGAGTTTATGGAAAACTGCGGCACACATCACTGTATCTGCTGGCTCAGGTGACCTTGGCTCACCGTCACCAGCTGACATTCGACTCGGTGGACTGGGGCTACCTGCAATTGGTACTGAGGAGAGTTGGACTGGGTTCATGGTTTTGCAGGCTGGTGCAGACATGTTAACCCTGAAGCCCGAGTGCAGATCAATGGGGACCTGTCCCAAGGCGTTTCCCATATGTCGAGGTACATGCCAGGGCTGCCATCTCTCCCCATCCTCTTTACCCTGGCGAAGGAACCGTTGGCATACCTGTTCAGGGCGGATCCCCTACTTAGAGGATGGCGATGGAGCAATGATCATGATGACCACATAGCGCTATATGCAGACAACGTTTGGTCTATCTGGAGGACCCTGCGAACAGCCCAGGCTGCCTGCATCTTTTGAAATGCTTTGAGGATGCCTCGGGCCTTCAAGTGAACTCTCTGAAATCTGTAATTGTGCCCCTGTTGCAATCAAATAACTGCTTTGCCTGGCAGGACAACGTGCCCATCAGGCAACTAAGTGGTAAATAATTGGGGACTTGTGTGTCACTACTCCCTGACTTGCCTTGGGTTCTAAATCTGAGGCCATTGACACAACATGCGACAGCAGACATGGGGATCTTTACAACCCTGGCGGTCGGTGTTAAACCGGCGGTAAGACCGCCAACAGGCTGGCGATCTTACGTTGTGGAATTATGACCATGGCGGTTACTGCCATGGTCATCCGCCGGTTCTCCATTCCGCTCGCCAGGGGGGAGACGATCGCTGGGCTGGAGACCTGGGTCTCCAGCCCGGCGGCCGTCACTAGACCGCCGGCGGTATTTGGACCCGGCTTACCGCCGTGGATTTCCAGCGGTTTGAACCGCCATGAAATCCATGGCGGTAAGCACTATCATTGCCAGGGAATTCCTTCCCTGGCACTGATAGGGGTCTCCCCCACCCCCACCCTAACTCCCTCCCCTACACCCCCCACCACCCCTGCCACCCCCCAAAGGTGGCAGGGCCCCCCTCCCCACCCCGACCCCCAACATCACATCACCCATACCCACACAACACGCACGCAGGCACCACCTAGCCACTTACACGCACACGCCGACATACATGCCTACATCCACACAAACAGTCAGACACGCACATCCACATTCAAACATACACGCACACATCCATACAGACATACCCACAGCAATACACGCAGTCACACACCCCCTCTACATACACAGATGCACACCCCCATGCACCCACACAACACCCACCCACCCCCCTCCCCTCACAGACGATGGACTTACCTGGTCCGACGATCCTCCGGGAGGGGACGGGAGCCATGGGGGCAGCTCCGCCGACACCACACCGCCAACAGAACACCGCCGCGGCGAATCACAGGACGTGATTCGCTGGACGGTGTTCTGTTGGCGTGGGGGTGGAGGTGGAGCAACCTCCACTTCCCCACCTCCCGCCAGTATGGCTGTTGGCTGCTCTCCGTCCGTAAAAGGACGGAGAGCTGCCAACGGTCATAATAGGCCGAGCGGAATACCGTGTCCACTGGCGGTCTTCTGAACGGCGGTCCCTCGGCGGTCTTCAAAAAAGACCGCTGAGGTCAAAATGACCCCCATGATTAGGTGGCGCTCCCTCTCTTTAAACGTTCTAGGTCGTATAGTACTCTTCAAAATGCTGATCCTCCCACGGTTCTTATACATCTTACAAAACCTATTGTTTCCACTGCCATGCTCCTAGTTCCGCACCCTCGACAAGACCATAATGTCCTTTCTGTGGAAGGGAACCAGGCATCGCATAGCATTGCAACATTGTCAGCGATGTCCCTACGATGAAGAGTTGGGCATGACCAATCTTTACCTGTATTATTTTGTGACCAAACTCTTGGTTATACATGATTGGTTCGTGGGGGGATGGTCAGATCCAGCACACAACCTGGAGCTTAATGCCCTGGACTTCCCTAAGGTGCTAGACATTCTGTATGGTTCGCCAATTCCCAGGCGGTGGCTCCAAGTATCACAATGGTGTTCCTTGCATGGTGGGAGGTTCTAAGGCACACTCGATGGGTGGCCACACTGACGCAGCAAACCTCTCTAAGGAGAGGCACTTGGTTGGGAGAGACGGCAGCTCTGCAGGGGTTTCATAGATGGGATCAGATGGGAACCTCACATCTGAGAGATGTATGGCGAGGCATAGATGTATGCTCCTTTAGGGAGTTGCAAATGACTTATCAGCTAGCATATTCACAATTTAACAAGTACTTACAGCTTCGCCACGCACTACAGGCGCACCTCACAGACATTGGCCCCCTGCCAGAACATAGCTCACTGGAGGCTAAACTAGTGATGGGGAGGGGGGAGTCGTCTAGTTATATAAAATGTTGATCAATAATACCCCAGGAGACCTAACCCATGTAAGGGTGAGATGGGAGGAATAGCTCGGACCACTAGAGGAAGAAGACTGGCAGGATGCCTTAATGGCCTCACGACTTATCACCATATCCTCCCGCCTGCAACTCATACAAACATATTACCTACATGGAGTATATCTATCCCTCGTGAAACTACCTTGAGCAGGGCTCTTAACCAATCCTGCCTGTCCCAAATGTGGTACAGCACCGGCAGACTTCTATCACCCAATAAGATTATGCTCTCCTATGAAGCACTATTGGACTATATTCTTGAAGGAACTTTCAAAGCTCCTAGGTTGGGAGGTCCCATTGTCCCTATTGCATGTGATATTGGGGGTCATTGAGGGTAAGAGAGATACCAGAATGGATCAGCTCTTCCTGGGCACTGCCCTCATGGTGGCCAAGAGATTCATTGCAGCAAGTTGGATGGCTGCTGTTCCACCCACTCTCTCACAGTGGAGATGGGGAGTGGACTAGTGTGCCAGGCAAGAGAGGCCAGACTATGAGGCACAGGGGTGTCCTTGAAAATATGACAAAAGCTGGGGGAAATGGCTGGGGAAAGCAGTTTAAATGATTCTATGATGGGCCTTTGCAAATATTCTCTCTGTTCTAATGGACTGCTTTTGTATATGTGTGCCCAAGATCAATGTTCTGTCGCAAAATATGTTTATATAGATGCCATAATGCGATTGGTGTGGCAACTGACAATGGTTGTATCTAATGTTTTTAAACCAATTAAACTCTTTATAAAAAAAAGGATAACTCCACCCCATTGGTTGAGTTGTTAGCCGCCTACTGAAGTTCAGGTCTATTTGCAGCGCTAGTTTGAGTTCATTTGACGCGGAGGTGCGTTTGCAAGTGAGCAGTTCCACTGAGTGACGCTTCCATCATGAGGAAAGCACATGGGCCATGGAGGATGACGGTGCCTTGAAAAGGATGGTGGTGCTGTTCATTCAGTGCAGTGGAGGGAACCTGCGTAGTAGTTTGCTGTTCTTCATTAGGCCATGTATGAGATTGTGATTCTACTGGATAGTTTTCTGTTCCGAATGCCACTGTCCTGTGTCTCACGGATGTTGTCTCATAATGGCTTGAAGGTGAACATCACCGCAGAATGTGTTTTTTGATCTAGTGTTGTTCTTGTTACAGATTTTAAGACATTCTTGGTCACATTTTCTGGTTTGTGTTATGTGTGGGTAGATATTCCTGAAATATTGTATCCTTACATTTTTGTGTCTTGCTAGTTCTAATTGCATGTAAAAGCGTTGCCTGTGGTCGTTTACTCTGTTATGTTGTCTGTGTTTGATATCTGCATTCTACATGTGACAGTTAATTGGTGTTAATTTCCTATCAGGGTGCAAATTGTTAATATGTAGCTCCCAACGGGGCTCTCTATTTACTATCATATGCCTGGCACCACAAGTCAACTTTTTTAGGACAATGTCTGCCATACATTAATGTCATCCTCCAAGAAACAACAAAGGAATGTATGTACTGAAAGGGGTAAGTTATTAGAAGGGACGTTCAACTCAATGTGTTTTTGGGCACCGAACAGCCATAACGCAAAGTCCCAGAATCAGCCATTGGTTTAATGTTTTTTCCAGTGTAACTTCTGTCAACTTATTTCGACTCTAACAGCGGGAGGGTAATACTTGGTAGTCATCGTCTTTTTTCCATTCTCGGGCACACTATGGGAGGAAGAGAGAAACAGGTTACTTTGTTTCTTCATGTGGAATACTCATAACAATGCATTCACATAAAGTAAGGATGTAACTCGTGCGTCTCTGCCACATCAAATTAAATTGTCAAAGGACAGAAGAGTGGAATAAAGATGATCCCTGTCAAGTGTCAACATTCAGCTTCGTTATCTAGGAAAAAAGTGACAAAAATTACATTGTAAACCAAAATGGGTGAAATGGATTTACCCTTTAAATAATGAAGGCAATGAATAGTAAAGGGCAGGGTTTTGCTGGTTTGGCCTGGCCATTCCCACTACAAATCTGTCGTATCTGAACAACCTTACGAGACCACCACAGATAGAATTGCGCCACTAGTGCCACCTTATGTAGTGATGAAGGATTCCGGGGCCTCTGGTGCATTGAATGAAAGTCACACAAGAGCTGAATCAAACTACTGCAGCTTAAAGAAACGAAAAGGACGAGAAAAGGGACAAAAGCCGACTCGGCACACACATTAATATAGACTCAAGTCTTAATGCAGCAATTGCCGTTTCAAACGCACATTTCCCGGAAGAAAATCCTCAGCGGAGCTCTCTCGAACAACTGCGACAGTCAGCCCGTCAGCGACTGACGTGCGTCGGCGGTCACGCTCCCCCTGCGTGCGGTGACTCAGTGCCTCGTTCCCTTATCATTGCACTATCGAAGCGGAGGTTTGTGTTCTGAACAGTGTGTCCGTACACAGAGAAAGCAACGGTTTGTATCCTGGGCAGTCTCCAGTACACTGTGAAAGCCATGTTTGGTGTGTGCACTGTGGAAGGAGGGAAAACTTTCCTGCGTATTCAGCCCTTCCACCTTGGAAGCATGCCTTTCTATGCTGTGCACAGAGAAACAGAGGTCTGTAACGTGCATTCTACTGTGCACTGTGAAAGCAATCCTTCGTGTTGTGAATATCGAATGTGCGCACTGCAGAAGCAGGGCATGGATTCTAGGCCTGGGCGGAGTTGACGGAGGTCTACTCCGTGGAATTCCGCATAGTAGATACAAAAACTACGTGGAATTCGGCAGAGTTCCCTGCGCAGCCTCACCCGAATGTCTCTGACCTCAGAAGCGCTTAGCAGGGTTAGGCCTGACCCTGCTTAGCGGTTACGAGATCGGGCGCGTTCAGGAGAGGGCTGAAGCATTGAAAGCAGCTGCTTCAGACCTCTTGTGCACCGGTCTGTCCCATAGGCACTCTATATGGGACAGGCCGGTGCACAAGAGGCCTGAAACTGCAGCTTTCTTCCGCTGCCTATGGCCCTAGCCTGAATTTGGGCCGAGAGTGCACACTGCAGCCCATAATTGGGCTGCTGTGCGTATGCGGCGAGCTCCGCTCCACTGGCGGTGCTAGCGGAGTTTTTGGCTGACCTCCGTGCTCCAAGTGGAACGCAGGAGTGCCAAAAACTCAGTTAGCTCCGGCCAGCAGAAAGGAGTTCGCCGCTCAACCCTAATGGATTCCTACATATTCAACCTTCCTTTTGTGGAAGCAGGTCTTTCTGGCCTGTGCCTTACAAGAGGCCTGTAGCCTCTGCTTTCTTGTATGCGTTGAGAAAGCATTACTTTGTGTTTTGAAAATCACATCTGTGCACTATGGAAGCAGGGCATCTTTTTCTGCATAGTTAACCTTTTCACTGTGGAACCAGGTCTATGCACTGGTGCCCCTTAACATTTTGAACAGGTGCAGCACCAATCTCTGGATTGAACACAGCCTGATGCATGCACATTCAAAAACTTTTCGAAGAGTTTGACATATGTGTGCTTGTCTATATAGCATATTTACTTCGACTATGTCGAGGTTGTTTAAAAAAGTAATGAACTACTGGGTTACTGCAATTTATCAAAATTAGGAAAAGAAAGAATCTATTCCAGGCCTCACAGTGACAGCAGCAGGATTTTCAGGGTGCGCACATGACAGTGGTGTCAGAAATCGCATATTTACTCACTCATTCACGTATACATTCCTTTCAGTTAGTTTAACACCTCTTCCTGAAATCTGTCTGCAGCCCACTTGCAACTCATTCCTAAACCATTCTTATTCGGTCAGTGTTGAAAGTTTGTTTAACCCTGCGATGCTGGATTTTTTCTGAAGAAATGAGCGATTGCACTTATTGCCGTAAATAAGAGAGGGAAGCTTACTTTGCTATTGCTATGCTGTCCCTATTCATTGAGGAACTAAAGCTTGCACTGTTGTCCAGTTTGTGCCTGCTTATGTTGAGGCTACCCAAGCAGTAGCTGTCCTCTGAAATAGAGGAGCGGTTCCACTGCCGTTTCACTGTCTCAAGAAAAAAGACTGGAAAATTTGAATGCCCTTGCATAACATGCCCAAGCAAGTTCAACACTTTATTGGACCCAGGGCAAAACCAGTGGCAGGGTCCTGACCCAGAAACCCTGGTTTCAATCACAGCCTCCAAACTTGACAAGATTATATGACAGGGCAATTCCTTTTCTTCACTCTGTTTCTTTTTAAGTGACCATCAGATTTGAGAGCAACTTGAAATAATGTAGTTCAGGGTGTGCACTATACAAAACCCTGTTATCTATATGGTTTAATAGACCACAGTGTTGCTCCATAAATGGCTACAGCAAGGGCCTTGTACAGGAAGCATTAGACAACTGACTTGCCTTTTAGGTCACTAATAAAATGTTCTTCTGGGCAGAAGGAGAAAATAATGCAATATTCATCCAGGATCTGAATCAAACAATGTCTAATCAGGAAGCCTGGCTTCAATGCCACTTTCTAAGCTTGACTAAACAGGGTGACCCTAGGCAATGACCTTATTCCACTGATCCTCCTTTTCCACGATCACCACATTTGAGAGCGCTCTAAAATAGTTCAGGATGAACACTGTACAACAACCTCCCTTGTGTATGGGTTAATATTCCATAACGTTGTTCCACTTAGAAAAATTAAAAGATTGTATTGGAGAAGACAAGCAACTGACTTGCATCTTGAGTTATTAATAACATTGTCACAGCAACAAGGGTGTTGTTCTTTCATTTTAATGAAGGCTCCTTAGAACAGTGATATAATCTGAGATGCTAAAACGAAACAATCCAAAATGCATTTTTCAATGTAAAAACTATAAATATTGTGGCAGTCACCATTTGCAGAAGAGTGAGTGGTCCAGGCTGAGCCACGAGCTACTTGATTAAACCGCGATGGCACTGCGTTTTCAGATAGGATACGACACGGATGGCAATGCAGAGAATTATGGGATCCGGTGGGCACTGTCTCACTACAACTATCCTATTGGTGCTAGTAGCGAGCAGGAGATGTTTTTGGTGTTGGGTGTATAGTTCACAGGCTCAAGGCCTTGGCACTCCTGCTGCCCTAACCCTGTCAGTTGCAAGTGTAGCTTGGCAGCATGGCCAAAATCTGCTTCATAGTGCAAGCTGTGATTACAATGACTCATCTGGCAAAGATCCTCTATACTGACTTCCTACCCACAAACCTATTGCAAGGCTTGCTCCATCACCTTCCCACTTCTGATACAGGTGAACATGCCTTATAAAGTGAAATTTGTTTGACAATATTTAATGTGAGATACCTATTTTCCTGGGAAAGGAACGTAACCCCATCAGGGCAATATTCAAGCACTAAGCCATGTCAATGAGAAAGAGAAGTGTCCGTTGCTTGGCCTCCACCAGATGACACCAGCAAAAAACACCTAGGCCCATATTTATACTTTTTTAGTGCCGCATTTGTGCCATTTTGTGATGCAAAAGTGGCGCAAACTTACAAAATACAATTGTATTTTGTAAGTTTGCGCCACTGTTGCATAAAAAAGCGGCGTAAATGCGGCGCTACAAAAGTATAAATATGGGCCCTAGAATTTTAACACAGCTCTAATGGTTTAACAGTGGAGAAAAGATACATGTCATTAGTGTCATCACCTCATCCAAACTGGAGAACCCAATAACCAGGAGACTGTACAACCAGTGGAAACTAGTAGTCTTGAATGCACCCCACTAATTAAGCATACTACACCAGCTAGGTGAGGGTTCACCCTGTATGATTAAATGAATGCATGGTAAATCCCTAGGTTGTTTGGAAATTTTTTGCAGGAGTTTTGTACAACTTGTATGGTTATGTCTGTTTACAACAGTCCTGTAAGACCTCTCACTCACTGCTTAGTGTGTTAGCTACCTGTGTTGTACCTGTCTTGTATGTGTGAGAGAATCATGTGATGTTCTTCCTGCTGCTGCCTCCTGTCCTTAACGTATTATTAATATTGTTATCATTATTACTAGGGAAGGTTACACTGTGGCTGTTCATGTTTTACTTTTATTTTAAAGCTCAGCATAAAACTTTCCACTCCCATGTCAGAAAAAATCAATCCACATTGCCAATGTTTTTTTAATGCTTGCTGTGAGTAAAAGAGTGGACCCTCACAAATTATGTGAGCAGAGTTTACTTTTGGTTTTAAACAAGAAATGGAGTAGGCAACTTTGTAAAATTTTCAAAAAATAGCTGACAAGTGGTTCCTGCCTTGTATAACACTGCCCTTCAATTTAGGCTTTACATCCAACAGCAGTCTGCAGGCTGATGTTTTGCTCCCATAATGAAACTGTTAAAAGCAAAACTACAAGCCCCCCAATGCTGTTGGCTGGAAAAAAATTAATTATATAATCCTATGTTGTAGTGTTAAAGTGCAGAGTTGTCAAATGCAAATACAATTTAGGGCCAGATGTATCAAAGGGTTTTACCCATTCTGTGTCCATGGGAAAATGTGTTTGTACATATGGCCCATAGTTCCTTGCTTTTTTTTAAAGGTAATCTCAGGTTAAACAGCCCATTGTTGGACAGGGCAGAGATAGCCTTTTAGATGGAAATACAATCATCTGGTAACGGGCTAACAGTAACACTTCTTCCAATACCTGCTAGCTAAAGGGATCTATTTATCAAAACAATGCCAGCATTAGCAAGTTAGATGAGTCTAAAACACAGAAAAGAAAAATAATGACCTTTCACACCTCTTCTCCAGCCCATGCTTGGAGCTTTTTGTGATCTAGGTGGTGCGCTCACACCACCATAGTGAATGTGATGCATCCTGCCTCAAACAAGTGCACGTGCTGCCCCGCAAGGATTGCCGCTGGCCTTCTGTATCCTGTGCATGCTATCTGCGCAACTACAAAGCAGAGATGTGCATGCTGCAAACATATCAGGGTTTCATGTCCTTCAAATTTTACTTGTGCACCATACTAGCAGGGAACTGTCCTCTTCAATGTATGCACACACTGATAGTATGTTACTGTATCCTGCACAGTCAACATGTGCGTTGTAACAACATGGGATTGTGTCCAATGCACTCTACCTATGCATGGTGGAAACAAAGCATCCTAATATACTTGTACGCTGTTGAAGCAGGGGAGGGGATTGTGCCTTGCACATTCTACAGGTGTACTGTGGAAACAGGGCTTGGTGGTGTGCACTTACTTATGTAGGGCCTTCTGTTGTGTACGTTCCTTGTTTGTTCTTTTATTTCTCTGACTGCACAGTTGGTGGATTTTGTAAAGTGAACTATGCGACAATCTTGCAGGGCTGCAAGGAGTGTGAAAGGAAAAGCTGTAGGTTGTCAATTTGTTGTTAAAGCAAAACATAAATACCGTTAAAATATACTGTACAAATTATTTAAACCATATCAACAGTTGGGAAAGCACAGTAGGAGTATCTTGTTTGTAGTTCTGAAGTATGATGGAAATAAAGAAGTAGGAGTATATTGTTTGTAGTTCTAAAGTATGATGTAAATAAAGATTTAAATATGATCAGAACAAATCAAGGCACTTTACTTGACAATGCACAAATGATTAATATTCGTGAAACCTGATTTCCACATATTATTGTTTGTGTGCTGTATTGTTTAATCAGGAAAACTGTATGTCTGGGGAAAATTTTCAGTCAAGGACAGTGTACTAACACACTACGCTTTAGTAACACATGCTTGACAGTCTGCTCCAAAATGTGCCACTGACTATACACCACACCCACTCTTGTGCCGAACTTCCTGCTGAAAGAGCAGGGCTCATTTGCTACCTTTGTACATTGTGCAACGCTTGGATTTTTGACAATCCCCGTGACTTCAGTGATGAAACAGTGGTGGCAGCACCTCATTCCGAAAATTGTTCCAGCACCACTATCCTGCACGTATATTTGTGCACAGCAAAAGTAGGGTTTTATGTCCTTGACATAGCAGTGCCTTGCAGAAGCAGAGCCATGGTCCTGTACCTTCTACATGTGCACTGCCGACACTACAGCTACTGTCTTGCACATACAAAGGCACTATAAAAGTCGGGGTTTGTGTCCTGTAAAGTCTACCTTTAGAAGCTGAGAATCGAACCGTCCACATTGATAAGCACACTCTATCTGTGGAATGCAGAAAATGTGCTTTATTTCCAACATTTACTAGATATCCTACATATGAACTGCGGGATCAGGGGATTGGGTACTGAATGCTCTGGTTGCACACTGCTAAAGCAGCACGTTGGGTTCCTGCACCTACCTTGGCACTGTGGAAGCATAATCTTGTGTCCTGTACATTACACCAGTGCACAGTCAAATCTATTATTTCTGTCTTGCAAATTCAGAAAAGCATGGAAAATTACTCGAAATACAAATCTGGCATTTAGAGCTAAACTGTAGCTTAAAATGTGTCCTTGTATCCATATTGAATTCGAGGACAAATACTGCACTAAAAAAACTCAAAAACCACAGGTGTCATAAACAATAGCCACTTGTGTTATGTTTGTTCAGGATGTTTCCATATTCCCATGCCATGAGGTTACCAGAATGGACATGAAAATACACATCACGTAATAGCATAACTTTGTGAATTTCACAAAACAGCCATAAAGTGAAATACCAAGAAGTATGCAAGATAAAGCCAGAGCGTTCAAAAATTCACGTGGGCCTACTGCATACTGCCAAGCAGAGCTTTATGACCTTTACATAGCTATGCAGTGGGGACAGGGCCCTATTAAGGGCCACATGCACAAAGCATTTTTTTAGTCAAAAACAGGCAGATTCACAGAATCGGCCTTTTGCGACTAGAAACATGCTTTTTATGGATGTATAAAGCACAAATTGCGATACGGTAACTTGTTACCAAATTTCAATTTGGGTTTTGCAGTTCAGTATTAGGAAGGGGCGTGTTCAGGGCATCCCTTCCTAATACCGAATCTGAATGGTATGTATGATTGTTTTGTGACCGTGAATGCGGTCGCAAAACAATTACACGTAGCACCGATTTCAAATTGGTGTTAACCCATTCGCATAGTTGAGGGGGTCCCCAGGAGACCATCCCCTTTGTGAATGCATGCAAAATGTTTTTTAAGAGCAGGCAGTGGTCCCACGTACCACTGCCTAATCTTAAAAAATGAAACTGAAACATTTCATTTTTTTCTTTTTAAATGCATCTCGTTTTCCTTTAAGGAAAATAGGCTGTGTTAAAAAAAAAAGATTGCTTTATTTAAAAGTAATTACAGACATGGTGGTCTGCGTACTCCAGCGGGCCACCACCCCTGTGATTTTTGTGATTCCAAGTGGGTTGCAAATTGTGACCTACCTCATTAATATTAATGAGATAGATCTATTTGTGACCCACGGGAATCAAAAAAGAGTTTCTTAAATTTGGATTTGTGATTTCCTAATTGCGATTCACATGGAAACGCGATTAGGAAAGCAAGATTCCAAATGTTCGTACGTGTGGTCCTTAGGGCCAGATGTATCAAGGAGGCCTTTCGCAAAATGCAATGTATCACATTTGCGAATCGGTAATAGCGATTTCTTAAAAATCGCAAATACTATTACCGAATCGCAAATTGCGATAGCGGCCCCAATCGCACCATATCTGTGAATTATTAGCATTTCCAAAATTGCGATTTCTTGACCAGAAATCGCAATTTTGAAAATGCAAAACCCCAGGGTGCTGGGGGCCTAAGGCCTCCTCTGCTGCACCCTAAAATATTTTTTGCAACATGTAAGGTGCACACATGCCAAAAGGGCATGTGTGCTTTGCATGTAAATTTTAAAAATGCATTTTAAATGCATTTTTAAAATTTACACCTGATTACCACCAGGTTCAACCTGGTGGTAAATAGCGATTCCTAAATACCCAAATTGCATTTAGGAATTGCTTCTTACATGTGCTTAGAAATCGCAAATAAGGACTCCTTATTTGTGATTTCTTATTTCAAGAGTCGCAATTTGCGACTCTCTAAACAGGGTCGCAATTTTAAGGAATCGCTATTTTAGCGATTCCTTAAAATTGCATTCAGAATGCCTTTCATACATCCTGAAATGGCTTTTTGCATTCGCAAACGGTCATTCGCACCGTTTGCGAATGCAAAAACCTTTCATACATCTGGCCCTTAGTGCTGTTGGCGCCCGGTGTGACAGTCTTTTTTGATCTCCCTCCTCCATGACATCCTCCTCGGATTCCCTCACCACCCCTCGCAAATTTCCCCTTATCTCTCCATAGCCCCTCTCACACATACATTCCATTTGATTTAAAGCTCTGGTAAAGGCTGTCTTTACGAATCCACTCAGCTATCCACATAAAATACAGATCTGTTCTGGCACATTAGCCCTCTGCTATACTTTATGGTGAGTCAAAACTGTCACTAGAAAAAACGCCTTCTCTCTAGCAGGAACATTGATCACAAGAGTTATCTTGACATTTTAATTTCTGCCTGAAAGCTAGATGCACAAGGAAGTCTGCATCAGGTGCTTTTAAATTGTAAGTTATTCCTAAACACTGAGCCCACCCCTCATGGTCAGTGCCCCCCCCGAGGTCAGCGCCCAGTGCAGCTGCACCAGTTGCTCCCCCCTAAAGTTGGCCGTGAGTGGGGATGCCGGGTTTTGCCCTGCACATTCCACTTGCATGTGCTGCACGAGTAGTGCGTCAAGACATTTCTTGAACCCCAGTGTCCAGATTCTGCTCTGTGCCCTACACATTCTGGTAGGTTGTTTAACTAACATTTACACAGACCAGATATGAGTCCTCACTAATAGAGTAACTATAGTAAACTTGTGCTTTCCTCAATACCGTTTGCCTTATAATTCACCAATATAAAGATGCAGACCTGCCAAGTCACACATGACCACCATGTGTCACACAATATTAGCTCCTTTCACAAGGTCACCTGCTAAGGGGCCGATATCACACAGTAGAAGACAATGTGAGTTGGAAACCCCTTTGGAAACCATGCTTCCAACTCACATTATGTGAAGGCTGAGCATAGCTAATATTTATTTAGGTTTGGCATTCTTCCAAAGGCAATAAGCAGCAGAATTGTAAGCCTTATTTTTTTAGCAGGATTAGAGGGGCTCACTAGTACTAACCTGAGCAAATCCCTGCTCCCTCTCAATGGCCACCCCCCCTCAAAAGCATGTTCACAGCTGGGGAGGTAATAGGTAAAAGCCCTGCCCCTCTCCCAGGCTCCACCTCTCCTGGCTCCATCCTATCACACCAGTCTTTTTGTTTTCAAGGATTTCAGTTCTGAGGATGGCAGACATAGAATTTGGGTTCTAGTGCCCATTTTCATAAAATACCCCATAAAATAGTATAGTTTGTAGAAAATAGCACAACAGCACGAGATCTTGAGTGTAGAATCATTTATTAAACTAATACATATTTTTGACTGCTAATATTCAGGACTGTAGAAATCCCTTATTTAGACCGTTTACTGCGCCTAAGTTACCTGATCTTTAATGTTTACAGCTAAATATATATAGTAGTCTAACAAAAGCATCAGCCTTGTAAAATCGCTTTTCTTTTCTTAAAAAGGCAGACTGCAATTTACTTCTGGCTGGCATGCCAACACCCCCCCCCCTCCCAACCCCCAAGCATGATAGGCATATATAGCAGGATGTACTTTCAAGGAAATGGAAAGTAAACTCAGAAAATGTATTTTATTGGGGTTTTAAGAACGGATCAGGTCCTTTTATGTTTTGGAGCAATCGCTGGAGGGACTATACTCGGCTACATACACTGCATATGGATTTAATTTGGTCATAATGAGCAGGCTATTTAAGCAGATATCCATAGTTTTATGCGGGCTAAGTCAGCGTGGTTGAACAAAGTACAATATGGTTAAAAGCTCTTGCTCACCCTCGGACGAGTATCGTCTAGCCACAGAAAACACTGGACCAGGGTTGACCAGCGTAGACACAGAATAGTCGGATTCATGCTTTGTTTTCAGGCCACTCACTGACTGTGTAAAACGCTCCAATAACATATCTTATCTAGAAGGGTGTCTTATGTGGTTATAGTAAAATTCTAAACTATGTCCACCCTTCTAAATCTAGGCTGAGCACCAGAGCACTAGACCCAAACTGCTGCACAATCAACCAAAGTCAATCCAGTACAAAAGGGATAGTGTCCGTGAAAACAGAAAATAGGCAGTATTGCGCCACTGGAACCTTTCACTCAGCTCTTCTGGCTGTGAGTCACTCTTATATGACTGTACTCATTCCTGTGCTTATAGCTAAAACTACTCTCCCACAATTGCCACCACTAACTACAACAGCCTCTTTTGCTGGTCACTTCTGTCATGAAATGGAACAAACTGGGAAACCTCCACTCCCCTCATTTGGCCCGTACTCACTACAAAGGACACTTCATTGATCTTCTCAAAGGAGATAGTACCCTTTTAGAGTGCCTTCTAAGTCTGAATTTGAAAAGACCCTGATATCACTTTAATTCTAAGAATCTCATTGGCAAAGATGTTAAATATGGCCCCTAAACTGAAAATTCTTGGCAGAATATTGAGCGCCCTATTTTGAAGCACCTTCCCCTCAAGCCCCTTATGTCATCAAAAGAGACTCTATTGCTTATGGATCAAAGCCACCAATGACTGTAGGAAATCCCCAATCAAAATACAATGCATCCCTGCACTTTCAAAAAGATGCAGCATGGCGCAGCAAGCTGGCATTCAGCGCCAGGCTTCGTCATTTCTTTGTAAATGAGTCTCATAGGGCGTCGCCCTAAGAAATAAAATAAGTGATAGGTGGATTGCTTGAATTAATCTCAGCCATTGGTAATTTCTCTGGACCGCGATCCAGTTCATTGTGGCACCATGTGGCACTCCATATGGTACCTGGATGTCAGAAGTCAAGTTAAACCTGTTTTTTAAAGTTTTGTGCACTATAAAAGCAGCATGCTTAAATGTGAAAGGTAAGTGAAATGCCCCTTTTGCATTTAAATATGACAACATAATCATGTGCTATGTTACAGTGAGCAGCAGTGGATTTTTATAACTGAAACATTTGCTGAACCCTTTTTCAATTTGCTAGAAATTGAAGCAATATTCTTTTTGCATCTGATTAACTTAAATAAAAAAAGAGTCTCAAGAGTTTTTAACATATATTCTGCTAAATTTAATTTTATACGCTGTCACTGATTCTGTCTTTCAGTTAACGTCTTTGTGATAATGGCTATAATTCCTTCCCTTAAGAAGAACTTCACAGGCCATTACAGCTTTACTAATTGCGACTGATCAAAGCATTCTCTGGACAAACACTTTCTGACCCGCCCGGATCTCATTTGCCTGCCAAAAGACTCCCTGACCTAGTTCTCCTTTGATGAGAGAGTCTATGATGGGTATGAGGGAACTACTGACTGTGGACTGTGGATGCAACAGTAGATAGATACGGGAATTCTTGGCCAGGCTCAGTTCTGCCCCTTTTTAAAAACTTAAGAACAAACATTAGGCTTGCATTAGCACTTAGTTGGCTTTGAGAAAGAGGAACAGGGCCCTGGCATATATAAAAGGGAGCAGGAGAATGTGCAGTAATTGTTGCTAAGGGAAACTCATCAACCTTTGCAGTATTCATCATAAAAGGACTACTGCAATGATTAATGTGGTAGAGAGCTAACTGGAAAGGAAGAAGATAGAAGCCTCCTACCTGGAGTAAGTCTGATCTACCTAATAAAAGACCTAGAAAAGTAATGTTCTGCTTTACTTCAATATCTGGAACTGAAAGGCTGCTCAGATGGCCAAGCAAGCTATCGTCAGTGCTGACACACTAGGAGAAGGGGTCTAGGTACTGACTGTGAGAGTCAGGCCTACTGTGTAAATTTTGTGCTGAAACTTAGAAAGCATGGACTATCCAACAGGCAGAGACATTTGCAGCTATCATGAAGATAAGCAACAAGATAACTTGTGGTCAAGTTATGAAACAGACTTTTTAGCCTCTGTAACTCAAGACCAGAAGTTCAAGAGACATTCTCTTGCATATTGTGAACTTTTGGAAAATCAGCAAAGAGGTGCAAACCCACTTATGAAGACATGAACATTTGCTGATCACTACTTGCAAAGAATAATACTGGCTGACAGTGTGCAACATTGTGATTTTGGGACAGCATCTTTCAAAAGCTATTTTGAACAGGGGGACATTGCTTGGTTGGTCCCACAGTGTGAGAAAACTGGTCTGATTACAGAAGCCCCCTAACTTTTTGCCCCCTTTTTCACTTAGGCGGGTGTTTTCTTGACTCCGATGAAGCTCTGGGGACTGCTAACCAGTTCCAGGGCCTGTGCTCAGATTAAAATGATTATGCAAATTAGGCTAATTATAATTGGCTGTATCAACCTATCTATAAGTCCCTAGTATGTGGTAGGGCATGTAGGTTTAGGGACCCCAGCATAGGTAGTGCACCCATAGATGCACTGCTGTGGTGCCCAGGGTCATTTTAAAGGCATGTGTGCCTTGTTGGCTGCTTTTAAGTTAAAGTTAACCCCAAATTCACTTTGAATTAAAAGTACTTCCAAAGTCTTAACCAACCTTATTTTTACACATACGTCACCCCAAAGGTGAGCCCTAGGTGTCCCAAGTATTGGGTGTAGTGTAACTATAAGGAGGGACCTTATAAAAGATGTTTTATAAGCCCTGGTGAGGGAAAATAGCTACATTTGTTTTTCTCCTTTGTAGGGAATGGGCTTCAAAGGCTAACATGGGGAGAATTTATTTTTAATTAATCAAGTCTCAGAAGAAGCTAAATATTTCAAGTGTGGTATCAAACGTATTGTTATAATAAATACAACAACTTGCCACTGTTGAATTTAATATAACTATCTTGGGGAAAGAGTTTGAGAACTCTACCTGCAAGTTACCAGTTTCAGCTTTGCAGTACCCTTCTCTGATTGACCAGCCTCTGGCAGCCTGGCCAGGCTGTCTTGATGAGGTGTGAAGTGGCCTGGGTTGAAAACAAATGAAGTGCCTGGGGGAGGAGAGCTGTCTCAGCAGATGGTGAAATAGGATTGGGGGAGAGCAGCCAAACCGAAATTCAAAGACAGGAAGGACATTTGGTCCTGTAAGTGGACCTCCCCCAGTTCCTGCAAAACCAGACAGCCAGGCGCTCCCCTGAATAGATTAGGAGAGGGCTGAGAAGGGGTGTGTTAAGGGAACTTAGTCACACCAGTGGGTGGGCTCAGCCAGAGCTAACCTCTGAGATTGAATTTCTGCCATTTTGGATTTTTGAGTAATGTTGCTCCCTGGGATTGATTTGTGCCACACTCCCCAGGAAGTGGTCATCCACGAGGGTGGTGACCTGCTTGTAGTTGTTCAGTTGCCCCCCCCCATGTTTTCCACCACAGGAGCAAGGATAAATATGGCAGAGCTGCACCCACACCTCAGATCATACAAGGAAGAAGACACAGAAGAATGACTGCTCTGACCTGCACCTGGATACTGCATTCTGAAGGACTGCGGTAGCTGCACACTTGCGCTTCACCACTAAAAGGACTTTGCCTGTCTTCAACTCCTTCAAGAAGGGACTCCCTGCTTGCTACAGGTAGAAAATAGCTGACCATAGTCCCCTGCATCAAGCCCTGAAGAAACTGACCAGCTGGCCACTGTCCAGTGGCCATTTTTGGATTTGAGCCAGGTGCATTCTGGGAGTTGGAGTCCTAAACCTCAAGGAACAACTCAGAGCTTCTGGTACCTTGGGGTGAGTTGTGGACTCCTTAAGGACCTTCAAAGTCTTTCTGGAAGAAGATACAGAAGTTTGGAGAAGCTTGGAGGACTTTTGGAAAAAAGCTCCATAAGTGGACCGACCTGACATTGTGATCAATCCGGCTTACATCAACGGTGACCCGGCCTGACTTGCAGGTTCATCCTGCTGAAAAGCTCCAGAGCCACAGACTTCCAGGATTTCATCAGGGGCTCCTGGAAAGGCAATCTGATGACGTTGACTCGAAATCAGCTTGCTGTGGAGGGTTATTCTACATCGAAGAAAAAAAGCTCTAAAAAAGTGGGCAAACATAAAAAGTTGACCGAGACTTCCCGTGCAGCGTATCCAAGGAGGGCTCCAGGGAGGTCATATCGTATTTTAGGTTCGGCCCGGATGAAGGTTTCCATCATGAAAAATCATCTAAGTCTGAAGGTAGAATTCTTCACCGAGGTCTCCTGCGACACGTATCCAAAGAGGGCTCCAGGGAAGTCAGATCCAATCTGCAACTACACCCCTGTGAGAAACTCGTCCAGAAAAAAACACGGGCCAGATGTAGCAAGAAAAAAATTTGCGACTTGCAAATTGCGAGTCATACCGACTCGCAAATTGCAACTCGCAAAAGTGCATGCAGAAAGGTGTCTCAGACACCTTCTGCGACTCGCTATGGGGTCGCAAAGACCCACCTCATGAATATTTATGAGGTGGGTCGCAAATTGCGACCCCATAGTGAGTCCCTGCACTCACAGGGATGGTGGCCTGCTGGAGACAGCAGACCTCCATGTCTGTGACTGCTTTTTTTAATACAGCAGTTTTTTTTTTTTTTGAATTGCAGCCCGTTTTCCTTAAAGGAAAACGAGTTGCAATTCAAAAAAATAATGAAACCATTTGGTTTCATTTTTTCCAGAGTAGGCAGTGGTCCATTGGACCACTGCCTGCTCTGAAAAAATATTTTCAGCGACATTCACAAAGGGGAAGGGGTCCCATGGGGACCCCTTCCCGTTTGCGAATGCGTTACCACCCACTTCAAGTGGGTGGTAACTGCGAGTTGGTTTGCGACCGCTTTCGCGGTCACAAAGCAACTCAGCATGGCGATGCAGTCGCAAATGGGAAGGGAACACCCCTTCCTATTTGCGAGTCGGAATCACATTTTGCGAGTCGGTACCGACTTGCAAAATGTGACTCTGCATCGCGATGGCCATTTTGCATGTCACAAACTGTGTTTTTCGCAGTTTGTGACATGCAAACCAGTTGCTACATCTGGCCCTTTGTGTGAAGGTAAAACTTTGACCCAGCAGGGCTCCATCGCAGTCAGCCTCAAATTTTGACTTTGCGACCTGATGTCCAGATTGGCGCTTTTCAGTTTCTATGTGCTAAAAAACATTTAGGCCCTCATTACAACCCAGGCGGTTGGTGATAAAGTGGAGGTAATACCGGCAACAGGCTGATGGTAAATACTGCCAAATTATGACCATGGCAGAAAAAGCTCAGGCAGACAGCCACTTTAACACACTGACCGCCAGGGCAAAATCAGTGGGCACCACGGCGGTAGCTGCCTACAATCAGGTGGAAGTCAATGTTCCGCCCACTGTATTAAGACATGCCAATACACCACCTTTTCCGGGGCGGTACCAATGACATCAAAAGCCTGCAGGAAACACTGCACAGAAGGGAAACGACTCACCTATGGAGACTCACTCAAGAACCACGCCGCCATGGAGCCTGAACTGCATATATTCCCAATGCTGTTCCACGTTCTGCTCCACCGCGAAAACCAACGACGGAGAAGACAACCACGGTGAGTACAGCTGCCTAGCACACAAGGGAGGGGG
The DNA here is from genome assembly GCF_031143425.1 of Pleurodeles waltl. Lineage (NCBI taxonomy): Eukaryota > Metazoa > Chordata > Amphibia > Caudata > Salamandridae > Pleurodeles > Pleurodeles waltl. Next base: position 606,420,232 of record NC_090449.1, read on the forward strand.
GAGTAAAACGAGAGTGACACACACACACGCAACACCCCCAACCCAACACGATACACACAAACAGATACAGTAACATAACATATACACCCTACCCCTCTGGAATAATGCAAGGACAACACCAATAGATAAAAGTGAGTGTAATTAGATAAATAAAGTAGTAATATGTGCATCCAATCTAAAAGTATATATATATATGTACAAATCAAGGGACACTGCCCAGTCTTCAATGTTCGTGGGCCACATCACAAAGCCCAAGGCCCCACTTGACTCCTGCAACAACATGGAGAGAACACTGCAGGGGCATCAGTTTGAAAATAGGCAGGCACCTCAGAGGGACAGGGAACGGGGGGCACCTCAGCCGGAAGATGGAACAAATCCACTGGTTCTGGAGGGGGCAACATGCCCTGTGCTTGGTCCTGGGGAGTGCAAGGCCACAGTCTCTCAAGTGGGTGACTTGCCCACTGGCTCTGGAGGGGGAAACATGCCCTGTGCTTGGTCATGGGGAGTTCAATGCCACAGTCTCTCAAGTGGGTGACTTGCCCACTGGCTCTGGAGGGGGCATCATGCCCTGTGATCTTCATCCTGGGGAGGATAGGATGAGTGGATGGCTTCCCCACTTGTCCTGGAGGGAACATCGTGTCCTGTGATCTCCATCCTGGGGAGGGTGGGGTGAGTGGATGGCTTCTCCACTGGTTCTGGAGGAGGCATCGTGCCCTGTGATCTTCATCCTGGGGAGGGTGGGGTGAGTGGATGGCTTCTCCACTGGTTCTGGAGGGGGCATTGTGCCCTGTGATCTTCATCCTGGGGAGGATGGGTGAGTGGGTGAATTCTCCATTGGTTCTGGAGGTGGCATCGTGCCCTGTGATGCAGGTCTTGAGGAGTGCAAGGTCACAGTCTCTCAGCTGTGTGTCAATCCCATAGGATTTGCAGGGGCAGCCCGCACAACAGCCCATGGACGCAGGACTACACACTGTACGCCAGTGGTGACGGCTGCTCAGTGGTGGGGATGGTGATGTTGCCGCTGGTGGTGGGGGAAGCTCCTGCCCATCCCTTGCAGCCTCGGACGGCTGCCCACTGGTGCTGCTGCTGCTGGTGATTGTGGGGGGAAGCTCCTGCCCATCCCCTGCAGCCTCGGACGGCTGCCTACTGGTGCTGCTGCTGCTGTCGGTGGTTGTAGGGGGAAGCTCCTGCCCATCTTCTGCAGCCTTGGACGGCTGCCCACTGGTGCTGGTGCTGCTGGTGGTTGTGGGGGGAAGCTCCTGCCCACCCACCTCAGCCTCAGACAGCTGCCCACTGGTGCTGCTGCTGCTGGTGGTTTGGGGGGAAGCTCCTGCCCATCCCCTGCAGCCTCGGACGGCTGTCCACTGCTGGTGGATGCGCTGGTGCTGCTGCGGCCGGTGGTGGTTGTGGGGAGAAGCTCCTGCCCATCCCCTGCAGCCTCGAATGGCTGCCCACTGCTTGTGGTCATGCTGGGGCTGCTGCTGGAGGTGGTGGGTGTGGCGGGAGGCTCCAGCCCATCCCCTGCAGCCTCAGACGGCTGCCCACTGCTGGTGGTCATGCTGGTGGTCGTGCTGGTGCTGCTGCTGGTTGTGCGTGTGGGGGGAGGCTCCAGCCCATCCCTTGCAGCCTCGGATGGCTGCACCACCATGGTTGGTGGTGGGGCTCTGACTGAGTCCCAGCACCATGCCCCTTGTCCTTTCTGCCTGAGGGTGCAGGCCCCTTGCCCTTCCTGGCAGCATCTGGGGATGGCTCCTTGCTTCCTTTGGCAGCAGCTCCTTGCTCCTCTTGGCAGCAGCTGGGGTGGCACCTTTACCTTCACGGTAGCAGCAGGGGGTGGCACCTTGACCTTCCTGGCAGTACTTGGGGCGGGCACTCTTTCAGTGTGGCTGCCTGGTGCCCGGGATACCTTCCCACCGCAAGTTGCTGGGGACACTACTTTGCCCGTGGACTGGGTGGCTGAGGTGCTTGCCTGGGTTTTACACACCCTGGGCAGACGTGAAGGATGGGGGGGTAGGGAAGAGGTCAATGGCGGAGTGGAAAGGCTTTTTAGGAACATTGGGGTGGGAAGAGGGAGAAGGTCTGGGAGATGAGGAAGAGGGAGTGGTTGTAGGAGGTGTCTGTCTGCTGTGTTTGGTTGCAGGTGCAATGACTGGATGCTGTTGTAAGGGGGGATGGCTGTTGGCTGTCTGAGTGCTTGCGTTTGTGTACTTTGGGAGGAGGGAGCACAGACACAGTGGGAGAGGACACAGGGGACGTGTGCGTGGCTGTTAGGGTGGTGAATGCCAGTGAGGTGTGTGTTCTGATAGGTGTGCTGGTGATGGGGTAGTGGATGAGGATGTAGTGCATGCAGGTGTGAGTGTCGATGCAACTGGGAGGGAGGTGGAGGACGAGGAGGAGGGGGCCACAGTGGAGGCAGTGGATGTTGGTATGTCTGCATCTGGATGGTGTTTGTGTGAGTGCCTGTGGGATGATGTGTGGTGCTTGTGTTTGCCTGTGCCACTCATGTGTGTTGTCCTGTGTGCATGCTTGTCTGCCTGTGTGCTTGGGATAGGTTGGGGTTGAGGGGAATGGGATTGGGTAGAGGAAGTTGGAGGTACAAGGGTGGAAACAGGGACAATGGCTGCCATCAGAGAGGAGGCCAGAGCCTGGATTGATCTCTGTTGGGCCGCCAAGCCAGTGTGAATGCCCTCCAGAAATACATTAGACTGTTGCATTTGGGCTGCCAGCCCCTGGATGGCATTCACAATGGTTGACTTCCCAGCAGAGATGGATCGCAGGATGTCAATAGCCTCCTCACTCAGGGCAACAGGGCTAACTGGGGCAGGGCTTGAGGTGCCTGGGGCGAAGGAGATGCCCACCCTCCTGGGTGAGTGGGCACGGGCTACTTGCTGTGGGGCTGCTCGGAGGGTGGTGCTGGTACGGGGGTGGCGGCTGTACCTGTAGCTGGGGTGGGCACAGAGGTGTCCGCGACCACCAGGGAGCTTCCATCGGAGGAGGTATCCAAGTCTGAACTGTCCCCTCCAGTCTCTGCCGTAGTGCTCCCCTCGCCCTCCGTCCCACTGGTGCCCTCACCGTCGACGGACTCTGCCTCCTGTGTGATGCAGCTCCCTCTGTCGCCGGTGCCTCTGCTCCTCCGCCAGATTATGCTAATGCACATAAGGACAGGATGACAAAACAAGAAAGGGGGGGGAGAGAGATAAAGGATATACTTGGTCAATGGCTGCACCAACACTACCGTTGGCGTACAGAGCACCCTCACACACAGGGAACAGCCCTACGCACTATGCATGGCACTACCAGTAACAATGCAAGTCACCAGAGCATGGGGAGGGACACATACCACCCACTGCAGCATACCTGGGACCCACACAGGCCTTCCTGGTAGTAGATGCCTACTAGCTAGGTTGGAGGAATATCACATCAGAACCCTGCCCAACATGGGACCTACACTGCAATGTCAGCACTGGCCTAGGGGCACCCACAGGCACACTTCCCCCACCTGGATACCATCCCACCAGGCGTAAGTAGTAATGATGGGCACTGTACTCAACCCCTTGTTGCTGCTGTGATGCCCCCAAGCGCCCATCCAGTTCCTTGTTGGGAGGCCATCTCCAGCTGGGCCTCCGCCGTGTTCCGTGCCTAACATCTCAGGTCCTCCCACCGTTTCTGACAGTGGGTGCTCCGCCTGCTGTAGACCACCAGGGTCCACACCTCCTTGGCGATGGCACGCCATATACCCTTGTTTTCATGGGCGCTGACCTGCAGAGGAAATACACACAGGGAAAGGTATTAGTCAGGCCGCCCTGCCTGTTACACTCATGGCCCACCATAGCCCTCTCATCCCCTTATGCACAGACATGGCCCAGCATACATGCTGCACGCTGTCCAGGGGACACCCACCAACGCCCCCTACACGAGGCCTAACACACACCACTCCATGCATTCATGCCCCATACATCGTGCTCACAGTGTACTCACCTGTTGGTCTGGAGTCCCATACAGCAGTCAGTACTGGGGTAGGACCCCATCCACCAGTCGTTCCAACTCCACCTAGATGAAGGCAGGGGCCCTTTCCCCAGTCACACGGGCCATGGTAGGTTCCAGACACAGGTCACAGCAGCACATGCAGTGTAGGTCCTCTCCTGTTGAAGGTCAGGTATCAAGTGAGAGAACAGATAGAAAATGGCGGTGACGTCTGCGGCGGTGCATACTGTCACCGCCGGCGTACATCACCATTGGTCACTGTACCCCATAGGGCCCAATAATAACAAATGAGGAGTTACACCACCTCCCGTAACGGCACCCAACGTCAGCGGAATTACCTCACTTCCACCTGTCCCTCCATACAGGACAGGCGGACACCATTTCAAGGGGGAGGGGGTTAGACCATGGATCCTAATTGTGTCACAGATCAAAATTATACATTCAAGACATATGCCACTAATACATTAATAAATCACATCATGCATTGAACTGTAGTGGCTTCAATGTACATAAAATGACCGGCTCCTCACTCTTTTGCCCCATAGATTGCAGCCGCTGCGGATGAATAGGAGATGGAGACATCCCTCTGTGTACAGACCCCTGGTGGACTTGGCAACAATGGAGGACAGGCACATTATCCTCACCTACAGACTTCACAGGGCCATGATCACAGAGCTGTGTGACCAATTGGAGCCTGACCTGATATCTGCTATCCGTCCCCCCACTGGGATCCCCCCTCTTGTGCAAGTGCTATCAGTGCTCCATTTCTTGGCAACTTTTTCTTTCCAAGTGACAGTGGTCTTGGCAGCAATAATGTCACAGGCAGTGTTCTCAATAGTGCTGACCAGAGTGTTGTCTGCCCTGATTAAACACATGTGCAGCTACATTGTTTTCCCCCAAGTGGAGGATTTGGCCACAGTGAAGGCTGACGTCTATGCAATGGGTCATATCCCCAACATCATTGGAGTGATTGATGGAACACATATTTTATTTGCCCCCACCCCCGGCAAAATGAACAGGTTTTCAGAAATCGTAAAAGTTTTCACTCAATGAATGTGCAGATGGTGTGTTTGGCAGACCAGTACATCTCCGATGTCATTGCTAAGTATTCAGGCTCAGTGCATGATGCTTTTATCTTGAGGAATAGCAGCATCCCAAATGTGATGGCCCAACTCCAGAGGCGCAGGGGGTGGCTAATAGGTGAGCCCTGGTTCCCACCCAGTGGCTGTTGGTGTATGGGTATGGTGTGGGCCATATGGCATAGTGTGTGGCTAACAGTTGTCCCTCGATATTTGCAGGCGACTCTGGTTACCCCAACCTCTCATGATTACTGACCCCTGTGAGGAATCCCAGGACAAGGGCAGAGGAACATTGCAATGAGGCACATGGGTGAACAAGAAGGATAATAGAATGTACCTTCGTCCTCCTGAAGGCCAGCTTCCGGTGCCTCCATCTAACAGGTGGATCCCTGTGCTACTCACCCAAGACGGTCTGCCAGATAATTGTGGCATGCTGCATGTTGCATAACCTTGCCTTGAGACACCATGTGCCTTTTCTGCAGGAGGAGGGGGCTGGAGATGGCCGTGTGGCAGTAGTGGACCCTGTGGACAGTGAAGAGGAGGAGGCAGAGGATAAGGACAACAGAACTGCAGTGATACGTCAATACTTCCAATGACACACAGGTAAGACAGTGTAACTTCACATTTGATTGACAGTTTGTGTTTGACATTGTCACTGGCAGGCTGTTAATTCCCACTTCTATGGCCACTCACTTTACCCTTTGGCAACTCTTTTTGCAGATGTTGGTGCCCACTATTGCTCCTGGTGTGTTCACTGCAGCCAACTGCAGGTCTTTCCTATGTATACATTACTGTACAGTTGAATTGCAATGTTTAAATCTTGTTAAACAGATCCATACTTAAATCATTTGACATACTCCATACTTGTATTTTTTCAAAGGGTGTTTATTTAAGTGCTAAGAAGTAGAGGGGCAAGTGCAATGGGCTGAGGTGAAAATGGAGGAAAGTCCCGGGAGTAGAGTCCAGTCTATTGGTAGCACAGGGGCATTGTCCAAGGGGGCATAGGAAGGGGAGCAGTAGCAGTTCAAGGTGGACAAGGTGACAGAGTGGGACTCAAGGATTACATTCAGGTCACCTGGTCTTGGTCTTATTTCCTGGCAGGGGTCTTGGCAAGTGTCCCTGGCTTCTGCCTGGATCACAGGGAACTTTTGCGGGGTGGTTCTCCTTCTGTAGGGGGAGGGGTGCTGGTGGTCTATTGGTCCTGTGGCGGGGCCTCCTGTCCACTAGCGGCAGTGGAGGTGGAGGGCTGTTCAGATATCTGGCTAGTGGCAAGGGCCCACTGGTGGGACACTGCCTCCCTCATAATGTTGGCCATGGCTGCCAGCACCCCTGCAATGGAGACCAGAGTGGTGTTAATGGACTTCAAGTCCTCCCTGATCCCCTGGTACTGTCCCTCCTGCAGCCGTATGTTCTCCTGGAACTTTTCCATGAGCTGGCCCAGCGTATCCTGGGGATGTTGGTATGTTCCCAGGATCGCAGTGAGTGCCTCCTGGAGAGTTGGTTCTCTGGGCCTGTCCTCCCCCTGGCGCACAACAGTCCTCCCAGCTTCCCTGTTGTACTGTGCCTCTGTCCCCTGAACGGTGTGCCCACTGCCACGGACCCCAGGTACCTGATTGTCTTGGGTATGGGGGTTGCCCTGGGGTCCCTGTAGTGGTGGACACACTGCTGATTGACGTGTCCTGGGGACAGAGGTATGGGCCCGCTGGGTGGGTGCTGTGGTGGTGTTTCCTGAGGGGGGAGGCTCTGTGGTGGTGTGTGACTGTGTGGGGGACTGACTGTCCTGAGGTCCCTGATGGGCCAGGTTGGTCATCCAGATCCAGGCGAGCAGTCGCTGTCATCACTGTGGGCCTCTTCTGTGGGGGGGAATGGATGTTGCTGGCACCTCTTCTCCAGTGATATTGGCTGGGATACCTGTGGGGATGTATATGCAGTGTTATTATTTCTGTGTGTGGCATATTAAGCATAGGTGGGTTGCCCTCTACTGTTGTTATTGCCCTGGCAGCTTTTCCTTGTGTGAGTTGTTATGTGGTGGGCTAGGTGATTCTCTAGTGGGCATGCTTTAGTGATTGGTGTCCATGCAGGGCTGTGAGTGGTGTCCATGCATTGGTGGTGCATACTGGGCTTGGCAATCGGATAAGTTGGTTGTGATGGTGGGGTGTGTGGGAGGTGGTGGAGTGATGGGAGTGAGGGTGGGGGTATGTGTTGCCATGCAGGTAGGGAGGTGATAGTAATAGAGAGTTGACTTACCAGAGTCCAGTCCTCCTCCTACTCCTGCCAGGCCCTCAGGATGCATGATTACCAAGGCTTGCTCCTCCCATGTTGTTAGTTGTGGAGGAGGAGGTGGGGGACCACTGCCAGTCCTCTGTACTGCGAGCTTTGTCCTGCAATGGAACACACCTTCCCCCGTATGTCGTTCCACCTCTTCCTGATCTGATGTCGTCCCTTGTTCTGGGGTGCTGTCCCACGGCGTTGACCCTGTCCAAGATCCTCCGCCGTAGCTCCATCTTCCTAGCAATGGATAGCTGCTGCACCTGTGATCCAAATAGCTGTGGCCCTACCCGGATGATTTCCTCCACCATGACCCTTAGCTCCTCCTCAGAGAATCTAGGGTGTCGTTGTGGTGCCATGGGTGTAGTGTGAAGGGTGATGGTGTGTAAGGTGATGTGTTAAGGTGTGTGATGTAAGGTGCGTGGGTGATGTATAGGTGATGGTGGTATGTGGCTCAGGTTTTGCTGTCTTTCTCTGTTGGCAATGGTTTGTAGTCGTAAAGGGTTATGGGTAGTGTGAGTGTGTGTTTTATAGTGGTGTGAGTGTGTGGGTATGGTGTGTGTATGGGTGTCAGGTGTGTGTCGTTTGAATTGTCCAATGTGGTGTTGTTTTGTTTGAGTGTCTGTATTTTGAGCGCAGAGGTATGTACTGCCAATGGTTTACCACCATTGAATGTCCGCTGTGGTGATTCATGGGTCATAATGTTGTGGGTGTTGTTCTGTTGGCGTAAATGTGTGGGTTTTGATACCGCCAGTTTATCACTGACCTTTGGTGTGGTGGATTTGTGTGTGTGTGGCTGAATAGTGACGGATTTGTGTGTGTGAGTCATAATATGGTGAACGGATATCCGCGGCGGTATGTTGGGGGCAGTCAGCATGGCGGTAAGTGGGATTTACCACCCATGTCATAATGAGGACCTTAATCTTTAAAAAAATAATTTCTCCAATTCCCTTTATTGGATTTTTTTCGGTTTAGTGTCATTTTAAAGATAAAAATATAATCTATTTTTTTTATAATTTGGAGTTGGATTTTTATTTTGTTTTGTGTTCTACTTATTTACTGTGATTTTTAAATGCTTTATACGCCTGTGTTCTAAGTTAAGCCTAACTGCTAGCTGCCAAGGAGCTAAGGTGCTAAGGTTTGAGCGAGGATAAATTTATTCAGACCTAACTGGACCTAGTAGGGATTACTGGCCTATTGGTAAATGTGAGTACCTACCAGCCCTTACCAGTAACCCACTTTCCAACACACAGGTACTCATTTTGAGGACCGGCAGCTACCGTTCCTCATCAAGCTTTTATCCAGACCTAGAGAGAAAAAGAAACACAGAAGGAGAAGAAAGAGGGAGAGAAACATGGAAACATAGTGACAATTAAATAAAGCAAGGATGAACCTGAGACAAATGACAGGGAGTGTCTGGCAGTGGATTAAAGAGGCATGAGGTGGAATCAAGCCCACACAGCTTTGAGATTTGGCATCCCGACCTATGACAGCACCCTCCATGGACTTTTGAGCATAACTTTAGGACCCAGCACTAATTTGTTTTTATTAATTAAGCAATGGCTATGTGAACTTGGTAAATCTACTTTCCTCTGCAACTGCAGGTTTAAATATGAGAGTGACTACACACAGGACGCAGATCACATTCACAAATCAATCATGTGAAATCCAACCACAGGGCAAAAGTGGTGGGACAGAAGTAATAACCATATTGACTTGGCCTCAGAAGACACAAAGCTGCAATTGAGTCTGGCATCAACAAAGCTGGAGTCCATTCATGGTCTTTGAAGCAAAAGGTGACAAAGACAGGTATTGCATAAAAGTTAGAAGAGCAGGTGCAAATTATGGCAGAATACATGCTGCTTATTGGGAAGTGGTATTTTGCTTATGGAAGTATTTCAGCTCTGTCTGAAAGGACACACATGCCCCCTTTCCAGTACAAGCTGTGTAGGTGTGTGTAAACACCTGACGATGTGAAGCAGTTGGTGGGAGAACATGAAGCTTGAAAGGGCCTTTTGATCAGTGTGCATAGACAGATCACTGAGTTGTCAAAATACTGGATTTCCAAATGTAAATGTGTGTATGATAGTGTAGAAAATTATAAGTAATTCAGATGTGTTTTTAGTCAGAAACTGATTGCTAGTTCTGGTCGGAGCATGTCTGAATGTGGAGTGTGACTGTGCAATTTCATACAGTATCAATACTGAGCAACCAATCAGTTTCTGATTAAATATATTATGATTTTAGTAATGCATTTATCAAACACATTGATGAGGCAACACAGTAGATTTGAAGTAAGTATTGTTGTTACTTCGTGAAACTATTATCCTCATATGGGGAACCACCTTTATATAGTTATGTAGCCCAAGAGGCCTATGATCATGACAAAAAATAATGGTTAGAGGTCATTTGGGTCTGGGGACTACTTGGATTGATGCTGCAGGCCTCCAGGATCCCATTGATCACTGATTAAAAACCTCTGATATAGCCACTTTCAACATCATGTTTCCAGCCATGAAAATATTCTCAATAGGCCAATACACCCAAGGATGGGATGCAGTCTTTACTGACAAACAGCAACCCAAAACATTAGGATGATGTCAGCTGAAGCCTCCACTTGACTGTTCCTTTACTCCAACATGACCCACAATTATTGTTGTTTTTCCTCTACCTTTTCACCATCTATGCTCTCCCTCTAGATGTTTTTCAGATTTTCAGATGGATCCTGAAGGCACACAAATTCATCTCTGCCTGCGAATGAAATCAGATAACTGAAGAAAAAATCAAAACTCATTTGCCTTGATCACATCCTTTAATGGGAGTAGAAATGCTAGCTACCTCGCAATAGAAAGAAAACTAACATACTTCAGTTGGGTGGCACTATCAGTAAAGGACTTCCATTTGAATGCCAGCCATGCCTAGGGTTGGTGCTTACTTATTCAGAGGAAGCCTAAAATCTATACATCTCTGTGGCATGTAATGGCCTTCACCATTCAAGGCATCACAATTTCAGTGGATCCAACTTCCAGCTCTTGGTATTAGATACCATAGCTCCTTTGCTTCAAATGAGTCACTTGGTGGAGGTGTATCAGGATCCTATTCTTTGCCAGGCTGCACTGTTGTAACATTGGGTACATCGGGCTTCCACAAAATCTTATTGCTAGAGTGCAGAGTCCTAAACCATGATGCAATACTGACCCTCTACACGAAATGTTGAAACCACATAAAACAAGCATTAGAATCTCTTCATTCTCTCCTAGTTAAATAATGTTCAAAGTCCTTTTACATTTCACAAGGCTCATTATGTTATTTTGCCAGGCTATGTACCTAAACTGGTATCAGGTTATTCAGAACTATAAAACCAAATAGGAAGTACTGACCTTGTCTTGTCATACCTTGACTTGAGCTTGAGGATTAATCCACCAATGCTCAACTGTGCTAACCCTGGCGAGTGTTCAAACAACACATCAAGAGGAAGCACCAACGGGGAGGAGGGAAAGAAAGCAAGGTAAGTAGAGGAAGAGAAACTACTTGTGTGTCTGCTCTGATCTGCCTATGTCCCCCCTCCAGTTGGCTTGTTCTTAGGAAATGCCATGTCATGCCGGGTGTGTGGACTGGTACTCTGGAGTCACTGGATTTCTGGGAAAAATTTTTTTTGTTTAATGTGACCAACTCCTTGTTAGAGTTTGTAAATAAGGATTCTTACTAATGGTTATGAGTACCTGGTGCTGTAGAATGATAGCTCAGATTCTTCAGATTCATGGTGTACTAGGGCAGAGTGTTGTAGAGGAACCAACTCGATTGGTGGAATATGGATAAATTGTGGTCTTACTTCAGAGCTGAAAGTCTGGGTTCAATAATGGTTCTCATTTCCACCTCATTCACACACTACAGGCAACCTCATTCATGCTAATCATACATGGATGATGCCGCCTACCACAGTCATACCGATAAGCTCTCGGTGTTGCATTGCTTGAGCTTGTTTTATACTCTTGTGCCTTGAGTGGACCATCCCTTATACCAGGCTTGTTGCTGGTATTCAAACAGCACCCAAAACATGCTCTAATGTACAGTTCCACCAATCTCTAGACTTTAGGTTTGAAGTCTTGTATCTGTGCCAACTAGCAATGCTTACTGTCTTTTATCTGTGTCTTTTTGCTTTTGCTTTCTATAGCAGGTGTCTGCAACCAGTGGATCAAGAGCTACAAGCATCTCCCAGACCAGGTCAGAGTAGCTCACAGACTGGAGTTCATTTTTAAATAAGCACAGGGTCACATTCTTTCTTTCACAGTTAAGAGAAGGCTGTACTTATGTTAAGTTATTGTCATCAGGCTTTAGATAGCAGGACCTGATAAGGAGCAGTGCAGGAGTTAGATTTATGACCCATGGTGAGGCACAGAGGTAAAGAATGTAAGCACTAAGGTATTTAACTCTTAAATAAAAGTCCTTGTCAACTCAGTACTGGAGGTGAAAACAAAATGATGTTTTGAAATGCTTTTAAATCGGAGAAAATCAAATGAAAAGTTACCTTATGATTATGTTAACCTTTCGCTTTAACTTTCTCAATTTTTTTTTCAAAGTGTTGCCTTTACAAACACCAGGCCTCTTGCTCCTAGTGACCGGTAGAACACTGTGCCACTTTGTTTCACAAGGGCGAAAAAAGCTCTGCAAACCTTTTACAGTTGTAGGTGCTGGCAACTGGAGAATTGCCTTAACCTTGCTCTTATCCATTTGGATTCCATTGGGACATATTACATAACCCAAAATCTCAATCTTGGGAATGAGCAATAAGCACTTCTCCAGTTTGGCTCACAAATGATGTTGTTAAAGTTGAGCCTAGGCTGCCTATACATGTTTATGTGTTCTTTTACAGTGCTTGAATAAACAAGAATATCATCAATATAGACAATGCAGAGCACATCTAGATAGCCTAATATAATATTGTCCATAAAGTACTGAATAGTGACTGGGGTGTTGCAGAGTCCAAAGAGCTCTTTGATTCTCAGAGAGCTGGAACTTTGTCCGAAATGCGGTCTTCCACTCGTCACCCTCTCGGACTCTGAGTAGATGGCGCACTCCCCAGAGTTCTAGTTTAGTGAAAATTACCATCTTTTTACCCTACTTCAGCAGGGCAGAATTACCAGTAACTGGTACCAGTTTGTTACTGTTACTTTGTTTATGGCCCAATAGTTGATGCAGGCATGCAAGTACCCTCCCATCCTGGGGACGAAAAGGAGAGGAGGCCGGTGACTTGGAAGGCCGATTACATTTGGATGACAGGTTTTCCTCTATATCGCGCTTCAGATGTTCCATCTCAGGTTCACTGAGTACACATATGCGACTACATGGGATTGAGGCTCCATCGATTAAGTCTATGTGGCAATCTTAATCGCCATGTGGGGGAAGTTGACTGGCCCCTTCTTTACACAACAAGTTTGCAAAGGCACACTGCCATGTGATAATAATGTTGTGGGCCCACCTGTCCTGACTTCTGCAGACCCTCAATCAGATGGCAGTGTTGCTTACAGTAACCAGAGTTGAACTCTATCAAGTGTGTGGACCAATGTGTCACGGAGAGATAACCGTAGCATCCCTAAAACTAACAGAAACTGTGGTGCATCAATGATGTCAAATTAAAGTTTCTGTATGGGTGGTGCCAATGTTCATAGTTAGTTCCTGTGCATGGTAGCATATGGGTTCTGAAGTTCGGGCAGAACCATCCACAGAATTTACTGGTTCAGGTATTGTCTTTCTTTCCATGAAGAGTTGCATTTCAGTAGAATATATAAGATCCACAAAATTTCCGGTTGTTCTGGAGTCAAGTAATGCCAACACTTGCACAAGCTGCCACTCAAGAGTATGTGCTCTGCCAAAACATTTGAATGTGCAATTGTGTGTGCAAGGTGTTTGCCAACTGGACTGAGGTCTCTACTGTGTAAAACCTTGGGTATGGAACCTCTAGCATACTCAAGGCTTCAGTTTTCCAGCTTCCGAGTATGTTTCAGTTGGTCAGCCCTGACCACTGCCTGATTTGACACCAAAGTCTTGGTTTCTAGAGCTTTCGCCCTTGACCAACAATCTTTTATGAAATGACCACTAAGACCACAGTCTAAAACATAACTTGAGTTTTCTACACCTCTCTCTCTCTTTTGAAGATAGGGAACCTCATACTCTACATACTTGCATAAGTTCCACATCAGACGTTCTTGAGGTATCTTTAACAGAAGACTTACTGGATCATACAAACAACACCCGCTAGTCTGCCTTTTATCTGTCACTCTTTCTTTCAGATAACTGGTGATCTGGTTGGACAGTGAGTCTGACTGACTCTTCGCAGTCAGTGGGGGTATTGATGACCAACATATCCTTCTACTACCCCTGTAGACCCTAATAAAACAGAGACCCCCTTTTTTCCTCTGGCCGTGCAGTTTCTACCACAAGCCTATTAAATATGGTAATGTAGGTATGGAGGTCCTGAGATGCCTATTTCAGGGTTAGTAATTCTTTATATAAGGACAACGCATGTGTCTTTCTATCAAACAGTTTTTGCATCTCCCCACAGAAGGCATCAAAATGGTATAGGACATGATAATGTTTGTCTATCATTAAAATAGACTACATTGCTGAATTATCACCTAGATAGGACAGTACAAAAGCAGTTTTGGTTTGCTCATCTCGGAAGGCTTGCAGTTTACACAGAAAGTGTAATTTACTCTGATTCACAAAGATCACAAACTTCTTTTGGTCCCCATAGAACCACTTAGGTGGGGTCAAGGTGACGGTAGGTGGTTGTAAAACCTGGTTGTGGAGGCTGGGGAATCCGACCAATGGAAGAAGAAGCACCAGATATAGGGGTAATGGTTAGTGGAGGTAAAAGATCTTGGTAAAGGGACAGCAATGTGCACGGTCGCAAAGTAATAGTGCCCTTTCCTGACTCTCCTTTCCCTTTGTGCACTAACCCAGCCACCTCCCTTTGGACCATTCCTAACTCTTTCTGCAGTTCTTGGTTCTCTAGCCTAGAAGCCTAAACCTCCCATGATAATGCTGTAATGGTGTCAAAGATGGTTCATAGGTCATTACCTGTGTCCATAGCTCAGGCTGGTTAGTAAAAAATGGGCTTGGCTATCTGTCAAGTTATTCAGTACTATATAATGAAATAGAAACCTCTGACCTTGTCTTGCTGTACCTAGCAAGATCGATGGTTTGAGGATTTTTCCGCCAATAAACAACCATGCTAACCCTGGCAAGTGATCAAACAACCCACCAAGAGGAAGCACTGAGGGGAAAAGGGAAAAGAGAACAACGTAAGCAGGAGAAGAGAAACTGCTCAAGTGTCTGCTTTGGTCTGCCTGTGTCCTCCCTCCAGGTGTCTGGACTGGTACTCTGGAGTCACCGGATTTCTGAAAAAGAGGTTATTTGTTTTATGTGGTCAATTCTTGGTTGTACTTGTAAATAAGGATTCTTACTAATGGATATGAGTACCAGGTGCTGTTGAATGATAGCTGTGTAGTGTGCTAGGTGTCTTCAGATGTGTGGTGTACTAGGTACAGTGTTGTAGAAGAATCATTTTGATTGGTGGAACAATGGTTAAGTTGTGGTTGTAAGCTTTTACTTCAGAGCTAAAAGTCTGGGTTCAAAAATGGTTCTCATTGGCACCTCATTTCTGGTTACGAAGATGTGTGTATATATAGCTTTCTGCTATGGAAGACATGTGACGTTAAGAATAGTAACTCCTTACATCCCTCTCTGCTCTTACCTTTCAACATTTTATCCCTTGATATTGTTGTAACAATATTCTGGATTTGCTAGTACAAATTCTAAATGCTGCATTTGGTATGGGCAATAATAATCACCATAATCGTTTCTTTTTCTTTGGCCTAAGTTTGTCTCATTTGTCCTTTACCTCAACAAAGATTTCTGGCCAGACGTATCAAAGTATTTTGTATTAAACAGTGTGAATTGCAAAATTCCACTGTTTGCAAATTAAAAATAGCCTTTCACGATTTATGAAAAGCATTCGCAGTGCAATTGTAAGAAATATCGAAAATAGCGATTCCCTATAATTTCGACTCAATTTTGCGAATTGCAAAAAGCGAGTCGAAAATAAGGAATGACAATTTAAATGTATGAACCATTCGCAAATTGCAAATGGTCGCAAGATTGGCATTTTGCATGTGCAATTTACCACCAACTCAAATCAGTTGGTAATTCAGGTGCAACCTATAAAAAGAGGCCCAGAGTGCATCAACACTTTTCAACAATGGCTGCACTTTACGTCATGGCAAGGAAGATGAGGATCTTGGCAGGTTTGAGGAGAGGGAGGAGGAGACAGGAGCGCATTTTCAGGGTGCACAATACTCTGTTTCACCAAACAGAGGAGGAGATATTTGACAAGTATAGGTTGAATCTTGCCTTGATACTAGACCTAATAGCAGATTTACAACCACAACTGCAGCAACACACACAGAACCAATGCCATACCCACTCATGTGCAGGTATTATGCTCCCTGTACCCCTTAGCCTCAGGAAGCTAACAGGGGGTTATAGCAGCAGCTGGAGGTGTGTCTCAAAGTGTGCTCTCACACTTCTTCAATGTATTCCTCAAAGCAATGTTAGTTAAAATAAATCAGCACATCAAATTCCCTAACACCCCAAAGGACTTGCAGCTCACAAAATTACATTTTTATCAGGTAGCCCAGTTCCCACATGTCATTGGCTGCATTTATGGGACACATGTGACATTCTGTACACCATCTGAAACTGAGCACATATACAGGAATAGACAAATAGCCATTCCATTAACATTCAGGACATCTGCAATGCCTCACACATCATTACTGGTTTAGTGGCCAGATTCCCTGGTAGCACACATGATTTGTACATCTTCAGACATAGTGGAATGTACACATGCCTTCTTGCTGGAGAGTTTGGAGAAGGATATCTACTTGGTAATGTAATAAAGAACAATGTAGCATATCGTACAGATGAGGTCAGAGATGACAATGACTCAATTTTCACACCTGTCGTTGTAGGAGACAGTACGTATGCAGTGCGGCCCTTGATCCTAACACCATACCTCAATCCAGCTACACCAAGTGAACAGCGTTACAGTGTGGCACATAGGAGAACACAAAGTGTTATTGTGAGGATCTTTGGCCTGCTGAAGTTACTTCCGGCGCCTGAAAAAGTGGGGGCGCACTACAATACAGTTCAGAAACCTGCTGTAAGATTGTGGCCACATGTGCTATGTTGCACAACATTGCAACAACAAGAGGCAACTACTGGAACTGACATATACAGCCTCATATAAGGATGACGACTCATTGCCACCCCCTCACCCAGCAGACTGATCCAGCACAGCAGACGGCAGGCAAAGACGTGCTGAGATTACGGGCAACTATTTCTGATGTAAGTAATGACAACACCTTGTCTTGTTTCTTTTTTGCTACAGACATCCCATTTATTGCCTTAACTTCAGGTAAAATATGTGGGCATAGAACATAGATAGTCCAAACGCACTATCAGTATGCAAATTAAATGTTATACTATTAATATCATATTATCAATGCAATGACACAAAACATGCAAGGCCCATCACATGTCCACAATACTTTTTGCGTCCATGCACTCCACTAGAACCCTAAGTGGCTCAGCTGCATTTCCTGTTGCAGGTTCTGAGACAGTACTGTGTCTGCAACTGCGATGCCTAGGACCCATCACAGGGGCTGTGACACTACTAGGGCTAGAGAGCTCCTCACTATCTCCACCACCCAGCTCGCTGTTTGCAGCACTCCGGGCTGTCTGCATGGTCTCCAATGCATTGGTAAACTGCACCAATTCCCGTGCAACATCCCCACTGCAATGTGCCATTTTCACTTGCATGCTCATAGCACGTTGTGACAGCACAGCAGTTGCAATAGTTAGGTGATTTACTGATCTGTTGAACCAATCCAACCTACCCATCAATTGGTGATGGTGCCTACGGTGGGAGACATGGTCCTGCTGCCTTACAGTGCAGAGTTCTTAATTGCATTTTGCATCTTCCTTAGATTTTCTGCTGTAGATGTCTGTCCTTCCTGCACTGTTGCATTCAGCTGGCACATGTGATTGATAGACGACAACTACCCAGGGATTGATTTCATATGCTTATATTGTAGGCACTGCACCTTTATCATGGATGCCTCCAGACCACCAAACAGAGATAGGCCCTCACCTTTCTCTGAGGTCTGT
This sequence comes from Pleurodeles waltl, assembly GCF_031143425.1. Lineage (NCBI taxonomy): Eukaryota > Metazoa > Chordata > Amphibia > Caudata > Salamandridae > Pleurodeles > Pleurodeles waltl. Next base: position 606,437,793 of record NC_090449.1, read on the forward strand.
CTTACATTTGCTGAGGAGAATATACTGGTGCGGTGAAAGGGACTGACGTCTGTGGGTGCATCTACCATCAGAAGGTGGTGTGTGTGTACATCTTCTTGCAAGTCATCACAATCCTGCGTGGATTCAGGGTGTGGTTCCACTGTTGCCCTGCATCTCGGTGGTGCTGGTATAATGGACTCCATGATGTCAGTCTAAGACCATTGGTGGCTTTCCTCATTCCCCCTGCTCTGTTTCTCCTGTATCTGGTTCAGAAACATCTGCAACATCAATGCGGAGCATGTCAGTCATAAAGTACTTTTTTTCATTTCTCAGTTCACAGTTACAATATTTAGTAAACATTTTTCTTGGCATAGTGTCGCAAATTGTCTTTTTTATTGTCTCCCTTTTTGGTTATACACAATACTGCAATGTTTGTTCTAGGTGCACTGTTGGGGTATGGACTTCCACTCCCAAAAGGCATTGTTGGGTAGCATGAAAATTGTGGCATGGCCTCTTTTTCACAGTACATGGTAACATTGCATTAATCTAAGGGACAATTGTACATGCACATATGGTGATTTAATTCATTACTGCCCTTACCTTTGCTGGTGCCTGGTGTGCTTGAGGTGTCTATGTCGGTGACACTGACTACTGCTTCAGGCTGCAGTGTTGACTCCACCATGTCCTCCAAGGGGGTGGGTGGTGCCTGGATGGATGGTCCTCCGCCAGTGCTCCTTCCCTCCTTCAGCTTGCTTGCTACCCTCTCCTTTGCAAGTGACTGTAAATCATACCAGCGCTTGCTAATCTCCTCAGTCGTACGCTGCGTAACACCCACTGCGCTGATTTTACCCTGGATGTCACTCCACATTTTTCTCTTCTCACTTTCCGGAACATGGAGTGAGTTTTTACCAAATAACTTATCATGGTTCTTGACAACCTCTTCTGTGAACACCTCCAATTCCTGCTCACTGAAATTTAGTTTTTACTTTTTTCCTCCAGTGTCCTTGCCTTTCTCTTCAGTGGCCATTGTGTCTTATGGTCCTGGCTGACTTTCCTGGGTGCCTCTCTGGTGCTGTGCTAGGTATGTCTCCCTGCTCCCGTGGCTGAGGCTTCCGGAAACAGCACTGATTCACTTCCTGGTTGTGATGTCATCATGCTGATCCAGAATGCAAAACTCGCTATTTGCGATCACCATTTAATGATTCGCTATTTTACCAAATCACTATTTGGCAATCGCTATTTACAATTGCGATTTTGTGGTAATCGCAAAATATTTTGCAATTGTCTTGATACATCATATTTTGAGAATCCCAGATAGCAATTTGGTAAAAATCGCTATGTGGGATTCGCAAATATGCAGCTTCATACATACGGCCCTTAGTGCTGTGAGCGGAATAAAAGGATTAGTTTCCCAAGGACAAATCAACCTGAATTTTTGTAGACCCTTATATCCTGTATTTGAGAGATTCATTTAGGTATATTGCTATATATCAACAATGACTTATTGTGATACATAAAGTATAAATAGAAACATATAAAACAAAGCCATGAATAACATAAATATTATTAAGCAATACATGCATGTACATATATTTAAATAAAATAATAAAGCATAAACAGTGTATTGCTTAGAACACGTACATACAATAAACAATCACTAAATTAGCATAGAATGTATTACAGTTTCTACAATGAAAGTTTATAACATGTACATGTTTGAGTAAATCATCGAGTTTGTTTAATAAATATTTTGTTCTGTAAACCATAGTTCCACAGGCAAACCCGCTCCTCGGCTGCTTCACTTGTACTTGATATTAAGGTAGGACTTGGTCATAAATAAGCAAAAACCAACATGTCAGACGTTATGACAATTTCAGTGCCTCTGACCATTTGCCCAGACATCAGGTATGTACTTTCATCCAATTAATGTCAAAACTGTTTTACTTTAGGCCTTTTTGTACAACAATGTGCACTGGTGAAGTATAATGATAACCAAAGTTAGATTTTCTTGTATATTGAGGTCTGAAAATAGTTTCAGTCTTTGAACTTTATAAAATAGCTCGATTTGTCTCAAATGATTTTGAAAAAATATATATGTATACATCCCTTATTCTTCCAGGAGACATTGTAGTGATTTGAAATGAAAATTAAATTGGTAAAACGTTGTACTACCCTGGGGTGTCTAGGCGCTGCTGTTCAAGTAGACAGAGGCACTGTAGGAACGAAGAGAAAACAAGATCTAACTACTAGAGAGCCGAGATGGGTTTTAAGAGCTTTCTAGAAGGACAGCAGATCCGTTTTGATCCTAAAATCCCAGGGGATCGAGTTCCAGAGCGTGGCTGTGTAGGTAAAGAAGCTCCTGCTGCCCCAAATTGATCCTTTGAACTTGGGTACCACTATGTTTACAACTGAGGATGGTCTAAGTACTTCCTTGGGAGTGTATCAATGGAAGCTTTGTTTGAAATACTTGGTTCCTACATCGTGCATCACTTTGAAGACGATGAAGAGGGCTTTGAAGGGCTTTGTGAGTGTTTTATGGGAAGCAAATGGAGCTGGGAGAGGCTGTGGGAGTAAGATTGAAATTTGGGGATTCCGAGGAGTAACTAGGCCGCGCAAAGGAAGTGGATAAAGAAGAGAACAAGGTAAATACTGCATTGACTAGAGAAAAGGCACCAAGCCACTGTTGATGCCTTCCCCTACTCATCAGGAGCATATTTGGACGCCCCGTGGCGCAGGGCAGTTCAGCAAATGATCTCGCTGGCTGCCCTTCGCCACAGGGAAAGGGCAGAAATGCACTGATTTACAAGATACAATGCATTTCTCTCATTTCACACTGTGCTGGCGAACAAATTGCTGCCTAGCGCCAATGGGAGCACCCTTGCACCATGGTGTAAGGGTTTCTGCATTGCTGGCAGAATTGTTTTTGTGCAGGAAGAGACTCCTTTTTACCAAAAACAAAATCCAGCGAGGCATTTCATCTTTCTATGTGTGCTGCAGAATGCATCACATGTAGAAAGAGGAAACAACAGGAGAAATATAGATATTTCCCCTCGTTGCGCCTGCTTGGGGGAGAAGTGCACTTTTAATGCATTCCCAGGGTTACACATTCTTGTAAATCTGGAAATTCGTCAAAACCCATGGTTGTTACATCGGAAAACCCACTGCAATGCCCATGGGATGCCTCCCTGACGCAGTGTAAAACAATGCAATGATTTGTGCTGCATTGCCGTACACTGTATCTGCAAGGCCATGAAAAGCCAAGCAAAGTGGCTTTGCTTGGCCTTATAGATATGGGCCTGTACTATGCACTGCTGGTGCATCACAAAAACGCACCAACGGCTCACTGGGCTTGTAACATGCCTCTGAGTATATTCCTCTCTAGAGCTGCTCACTGAAATACCTCACAATTTTACATTCTGTCATGCTGATAAAAATTTTCTGTTTAATACTAGTAGAAAAAGAGTCTATAGTTGTACAAAATGCCTTTACATATACTTGGCTTTGTAGCTTCACCTCAGCTGTGCCAACAACACCATTACAGATTGTTGGCCTCTTCCCCCCCTTCTCGAAATGGTCAGGAAATAACTTTTCTGGATTGTGTAGTGTAGCATTGTTATGCACATCTGCAAAACCTCCCCAATCTCTCCTTAGAACTTATGTTAGTGTTATGGTATGTTATGTTTTGTTTTGTTATGGTATGTTATGTTTCGTTACGTTATGTTATGTTGTGTTGTTATGTTGCTACATTATAGAGCACTCATGCTCCTGTTGATTTCTTTTCCCTGGGACACCTGGACATCAAATGTCCAAAATGAAACTGAGACACATGGCTTGGCCAGGCCTTTCTACTTCTATACCTCTGCTAATGTTGAGGAAAAACTTTACAAGTCCTCGGACCTAGTGGATTCTTATGTAAAGTATATTTTAATGTAAATATTGTAGCACATAAAATGAAACCTCATTTTTCTCAGCAGGACAGACAGATTAAAAAATATCTATAAATCATTTTGTTAAACATTTTATAAAAACCTCATTTCCTATAAAGGAAATGTCTACAAACATTGTACACAAATCAAACACAAATGCATCAATAAATGCTTAATTAATTATTTGCTTAGTTAGACATGTTTACTGTCTTACAGCAGCCATAGCAGAGATGTCAGGACAATTATGCCAGTTTCCAAAGTCTACTGTGCTTTGTACATGTTTTTTTAGACGTTGGTTCACGATTATCTCTAATAGCAATACAGCCAATCAATCAATAAATAACTTTATTCAAATGCATTTTAGCATCCATAAAAGTGCACAGAAACACATACAATAACAATCATAGCAGCTAAGAAAACTAAAATATAAAGATATAAAATAGTAAAACAATAAAATACAGTATCTAAAACAGAATAGACCTGCGGGCTCGTAAGACTGACTTAAAAAAAGCCCATACCTAAAAAATAACTTCGTCATTGGTAAAAAAAACTGCAGACATTTCAGAGCAGACCTGCACTGACCAACATCATGACAATATCACTTTAAAGTGAATTTTTAAAAAACTTAGTATATCTAGCATAAAAATAACAATAAAACATAAAATGAAGCAAAGCTAGGCCGGAGAAGTCATCACGGGACACCAATTGACATCAGGATTATGTAGGAATCCCAGGGGAAAACAGAGGATGTATTGTATGGCGCCCAGAAAGGAAAAAGCAGAGAACGCTCTCAGTGAGTACGGGCAGACCAAATATAGTCAATTGAGCAGTTCAGTTCCCTCAAACAAAGGTATTTGTCATCACTGAACTTCCCCTCCATATCTCTTAAAATGCCATAGTTCTATAAGATCATAAAGTGATTTAGCTACAGCTTTCTTGTTTACCCCAATGCAGAAAGACAGGTCAATATTTAGATTTAGCATTCCAACTTCAGCAAGTTCACATTTTTCATTCACAAGCCAGGGAATAGAAGGGCAATAATCCAGAGCCAGACAGTCCCTTTTAATCTCCTTCATCAAAACAGCCTCCAAATTTTGCCAGATGGCTAGCCATAACATAATGTGCCGCACCCTAATCGAATCCTCAATATAGGGGAGTCCTAATTCAATACAGACATATTCTAGCAAATAAAAGAGTCACATGCTCTGTATTTACTGAAAATGATGCCAGGCAGCAGTTGTCCTTGTTCTTCCTACTTCCCTACTCAGTTTCAAAAGGATGCTTAAAACATTGCTTTTCAGTTTCTAGCTGTTTTACTGTATAGACTTGTTCCCTTCTGACAGTTGGTGCCCTCTTTGCTTACACAGCGCCAAGACGCCCTGGGGCCATTCAGGTGCTCTACAAATCTTATCATCATTATCATCTTGTAATTTGTTTGGGACCACTACTGTTTATCGTTATCACTGTGATTTGTGTTATGGACTTATTATCTTTCCCAAACCGTTTGAAAACTCATATGAACAAAAAGGTGTGCAAGATGAATGAGTCCTACAAGGGATGCATTTGTTGTCATGCATGAAGGGCAGAGATGTGCACTAATCTGTTTCTGTGAGCTTTGCCCTGCTGTTAATGTGTGACTGACTTCAAAATAAATATGATGATAGAGGTTGCAGCTATTCTACATGGGAAGAGTTGGGTGCTTTCTTTGAGGGCCAGATATGGGATCAGGTTGTGTCTCATGACATTTGTTTCTGCAGATAAACCCACAGCGAGAATGTTAGATAGAGATTAACTAAGTACTGATGCACTACATACATGAGACTAGGGATACAGCAATGGACAGGACAACGTTAGACCCATATTTCAGGAGTTGGTGGGGAAAAGCCATGGTTAAATTTGCCTATGGGATAGTCGGTGGTCCTCAATTTTTTTTTAATCTGTGCATGTAGTGGGTTCTATAGTTTGGTTGATTGAACTTAGAAAATTAATCAGGATGTAATTGCTTCTATGAACAGAGGTTCTGTCTGGGACATTAGCAACACAGCCCTCATCATCGGATTATCAATCCTATTCATGGAGGTTATGATGTGTGATACAAAAGACCTTAATGGAGCTTCATTGTGATTTGATCCAGAGGTATAGAAGAAGCAGTGTTCTGGTGATTTAGAATTGAATTATTGAACTTTTGTGCAAAAGGTGTATTGGAGTGCTGGGGAAGAGTCAGTTGGTGCAATCCAGGTGTGAAATCACAAGAATGATAGATTTTCCACTCGAAGAGGGCATTCTAGGAAACAGAATATCCATCTCAGGACACTTAATATTTGGAGGGTGAATTTCCCAAATGAATTCACAAATAGTGCCAACATCAGAAATGGGGAGTCAGCAACCATTTGGATATGACTGGATAGAAACAAGGAGCCTTGTATCCATTTTAGAGAGGTGCTGGATGTACCTTGGACAGTGTACCATGTCAAATGCAGGGGAAAGACCAAAAGAGAGTAGAAGCTACACCATAATATACTTCCTATGTGAGATCATCCAATGTAGAAAAGAGGGAAGATTAAGTGCCACAATGAGGTCGTAAAAGAACCTGGGAGCCACCCAAAATGAACTCAGTATTATCAGTTTGCTTTTGAAATGCTGCCCTTTAAACAGGCGCTGCCTGTCCTTTAGGGCAGAGGGGCCACGCCCCCCCACCCTTTGCCCCCCATGAAGAGTGCCGGTCAGGCTGAACAAAGGTCAGCCTGACAGACACTCTTCATGTTCAGGTCAGGCAGCCAAGAGCAGACATGCGCAATTTGCACAGACGCCTGGCTGCCTGAGCTGAACTTTGCTGGGCTGAAGAGGTCACAGCTCCTGTGGGCGTGACCTCCTCGGCTCGGCAAAGGTGCCTTGAGGCCCTCCCGCGGGTGATGAGGGAAGCGTCACCCATTGACTTCAACCTGGGTGCTTCAAGTTTAAGCCCTGAAGCGCCCAGGGTGAGTGTCAATCAGTAACGCCTTGTCACAGAGTGGGGTGGGGTCAGCAGTCTTACTGACCCCATCCCACTCTGTGACGAAGTTGGGACTGCTGCCTTCCCTCATTGGGAAGGCAGTGTCTGTGACGAAGTTGGGACTGCTGCCTTCCTTCATTGGGAAGGCAGCAGTCCCAACCCTCCTGGGACTTCCGAGACTGAAGTTAAGTGTGTGTGTGATCTTTTTAAATGAATGTTTGGTGCATGCGTGCAAGTTTGAATATTGATGAGTGTGGATAATGGATGTGTGTGCATGCGTGTGTGTGTGAAAGAATGAGTGCGATTGTGCTTCCTGCCCGCCCCCTCCCGCCAAAAACCGCCGCCCACCACTGCCTTTCAATACCTTTTGCAAGGAAACATATTTTCAGCTGGGCTGCAGTTTCCTGTGTTATTTACTTCGAGTCCAGACTTTCTCAGGAAGAACTTGTTGCATGATATTTGATATTTCAGCATCAAAGGGTGCATCATTGAGAATCGACATTACACCCAGCAGATGCTACTATGAAGCATGGGATTTCCTTTAATAGTGCAGAGGTCAGGTGGAGGTCCAGATTTTATGGAATTTTACCACAATGGTGTCAATCTCGGCCTGGAAGAGCGAGTCAAAGGCTTTGTGATTGGGAGTTGTGACAGTGGAAAGGAAACCCATTGATGCTGATTTTGCAGTTTAGATTATTCTGCAGCCAGCGAGGTAAGTGCTCAAGTTCTCCTCCTCATAGTGGGAGAGAGAACATCACAAAATTGCTTAAAAGTGGTAACATCTTCTAGGAAGATGTTGGGATCTATGTTCCCTTTAGGCTGGGTGTGTGTGCACGCGCAGCCTTGCCTCTCCATGTGCCCAGGCTGTCTCTGGGAGCACCCTGGCCACTTCCAGGACAAAAAGGGATGATAACAAGACATTTCTTTGAGGTGCGGCAAGTGTGAAAAATCCTCTTTTGTGTGTGGCAGGCTGCACTGTAGGAGGCCCAGGACACGCATCAAAGACAAAGTGGATGCTTCTTCCATTAGTTCAACAATGGAGCATTTCCGGTGGCTGATCCGGCCAGTGTGAAATAAATGCATTGAACTTTATTTTGTTTAAAGCTTGGCAAATACTTTTTTTTTATCAAGCCTCCCTTTCATTTATTATCACATACCAGAGCTCCTTCAAATAGGTGAGTTCAGGATGCCTATGGCGCAGGGCTGGTTTTTGGGTTGTGCTGTGTGTATAACAGTTTTCAGGCAACAGTAAAAGTTTTAAGATAACTGGTGATTAATAGGCATGCTAGAGAGAGATCAGAGTTTTGTCGAGAGGCAGTTTTGACATCTAAGGTAGCGCCGCCAGTTAATATGCCTGCTGCAAAGAAAGTGCACCATGCAAACAGAACTGTAATTATGTGGATAGGTAAGAGAGTTACTGCTTTTGTCACAGAGATCATTCTATTAATGCAATTCATAAGTTACAATCCTAATATAGCACAGTGACCTATGAATCGTTACCAATGCTGCTTGCAAACTGCTAGGTTATCCCTTTCTCCCACAGCCAGCAGCATCTTGCTCATGCACTATCTTCTCTCCAATCCTCGGAGTCGTCATACTTAAGGGCATCATAGGGGGGGAAGGGAAAGGATACATGTGTGTGGTCTTGGAAAGAGTTTCAGTGTCTTGGGGCAGCACCAAACCCGCAGAGGGCAGGTTAAGGAGAGCTCTATTCTTGGAATAGTGAGCCAGATTAAGGAGAATTTTGGGCTTGGGTTGTAAGGTAAGCCTTTCATCCGAGGTCGATAGCACCAATGATTTGGGTAGCAGTTCCTCAAGGTATAGCTTTTGGCTGCACGCTTCTGTTAGTGCAAATGAGTATGAGTAACCAGGCATACAATAATGCTTACCCATGTGAAATAGAGTTCCAAGAATCAGTCTGCTCTCAGTAGAGGGCAGGAGCCAGCACTGGAAGTCGAATTTAGAAGGCTGAGGGTCAGATCAGGGCATGTCAGCACAGGGGCAGGGTTATGAAGTACTTATAGACTGGCTTGCAGGGATTGCAGGGAAGAAACACGTCAGTACTGTGGAGAACTCAGAGTGAATGGGGACATCAGCATTGGGCTCTGGATGGCCCAGTGAAGGAACCTTAGCAGAATTGGATAGAGTTAGAGCTGTGTGAAGAGGGGGGCTCAGCGGATGGGTCTTGAAGGCTGATTTGCACTCCTGCACACGTGTTCCATCTGGTGGAATGCAGGGCATGCATATGCGCACAGTCAGGGTTACTTGGATAGAGGTACCTTTCAAGGCCTAGCATAGGCTGAAGGTACCCGCAGATGCATTGTGGCAATGGGAGCCGGCTTGCAACCTAAGCCCCATACACCTAAAATGGTTGGAGGCCAGCAACCTGGGGTCAGGAGGTGTAATAGGCTGGACCTTTCCGTGTAAGAGCCAGAGGCTACTCAGAATGGGGGAGGTCATCAGTGAAGAGGGTTCTCACCTCGAGTTCACAGGCAGGACGTTAATTCACTGTGTTTGTGGAGAAGCTTGCCATGAGGAAAAAAAAATAGGACAAGGGGACAGAGTGGAAGTTGATAGATAAGGTGAAAAGGCAATGGAAATGAAGAAAAACAGAAGTTTGGAATGCAGATGAGTGGGCAACTATGGAGGAGTGAAATTGAGAAAGGAAATAAAGGAGGGGCACAGAAGAGTACAGTGAGAATGGGATATGGAGTAGAGAGAATAAACAGAGGAAAGTTCCAGCGTTGGAAAATGGACAAAGAATGTAGGAAGGAATGGGAGTATAAAGAAAATGAGAAAAGTTAGGAATGGGGGACTGGAAAGAAAGAAAAGGTGCAGGAGTGGAAAGCAGGAAGGACATAAATAATAGAAAGATGGGGAGGTAAGAAGATTTGGAGGAGAGGATGAAGGAAACATGGATTTGAATGTAGAGACAAAAGGGGGCATGTGTGGAGAGGATGACCTATGGGACTGAGATAGTAAAAAGGAAGATGTGAATAAGCAAGAATTGCTGAGAAAAAGAAAGGGTTGTGAAACATAGAAATGAGAGAAAGAATAAAAAAGAAGAAAAGACAATAAGCACAAACAAAATGTGATAGGTAACCAGAGGGGAGGCAAAAGATTGAAAGGGACATTTAGAAGACTATCAGGGCAACACCCACACACTAGTTCGATAGGTTAATGTCACAGGTAACAAAATTCGTAAGTACAGTAGTTAAGTGGTTTTGCACATGGTTGCTGCCCAGGAGCGTTCATCTGGGGGGTGGGGCGGTGTTTTGTAGTTGTGTTCTTCTAATGTAACAAATTGAAAACTTGAATAAAACAGATTTTCAAAAAAAGGAGGTAGGTAGACAAAGATGACAAATAAAGGACGTCAGAGAGTTTGGGGAAGAGAGAATGGTAGGATGTAGACTGGAAGAGAGAGGAGGCAGGTTGAGGGAGAAGTAGAGGAGAGTGGAAAGGGAGAAAAAAAAGTGGGGAAGATAAGGAGGGGCAAGGAGACAGGACAAAAACTTTAGAAAAAGAGAGAAACGAGGTAAGGACAAGTGAGAGAAGTGGATAGAGATAAGAAAAGGTGCGAGGAGGAGATGAGATTCATGACAGTAGCGACGAGACAAGAATGGTACGTAGAATGATTAGGGTCACAAGATTCAGGCCCATATTTACACTTTTTTAGCGCCGCATTTGCGTCATTTTTTGATGCAAAAGTGGCGCAAACCTACAAAATACCATTGTATTTTGTAAGTTTGCGCCGCTTTCTGTCAAAAAATTACACAAATGCGGCGCTAAAAAAGTATAAATATGGGCCTCAGTGTCACTGGTGCTCAGAGGTGCAAGGGGCTCACTGTGATTCTTTAATGGGTCTCTTTTAATACCAAGCCAAAGGGGAGGGGAGGTAAATTTTTGTCTGGTTTAAATTAAGGCCGATGGTACTCTTGCTGTGCCACTGAATTTGGTAGCTTGCACGCTGCACATGCTTACATATTAAGTTGTTGCTTGTCTTCAGTGCACACTGCCTTGACTGTAGTGCACGAAGTGCCTTTATTTCTGCACATAATGGAAAAAATTAGAGGGAACATTGGTTGGGATCATCAGATTACAGAATATACTAATCAATTCTCTTGCTGGTCTGGAGGCAGAGGCAAGACACTTGGATCAGTGTGTGGCAAAGTATTAAGAGGGCATGGCGCATCCTTGGTTAATGTATGCAGGGGGGGCATTTCCCGATTGGGGGGGCTGAAAAAATGTCTGCACAGAACAGGCGCTAAAAGGAGGCATACCGTTATTTATAATGGGCGACAATGTGCTTTGCAGGATTGGTGTCAAAGATTTTACGCTAATCCTCAAAAAGCACCAAACTAGCATAAAAAATGTTGACACTAGTTCCCTAACTACTTCCAAGGTGCGCTGTATCTTAAATATGTCACACACATGGTGTTGTTAGGGGGGCGCTAAGGAGTGCAAGAAAAGTGGTGCTGCATTGGATGTAGCACCACATTTCCTAAATCTGCCCCTCTATGTTTTGCTTTCTCTAAGGCTATTGTATACACCCTTCACACTACGCATCAGAAGATGCTTGTCCACAGGACTTGACCAGTTCCTGCACATGCGCTCAAGTGTATGCGAGTAAACTATCCGCGGGTTATTTGTGTCCAAGAAGGGAGGATGTTGTGAGTGTCACAGAGAGATAGTGAACAAATGCAGAAACCATAGCAACAGTTGCAATATGCAAGGAATAGGTTGAAGAACATGAAGAGAGAATCACACCAAGCAAGGTGTCATGACTTTGTGATATCAATGGTCTCTTTTCTATGCATTTTGTTGGAAAGCAATCAAACCATTGTCTGTGGTTGCAACATTTATAATGGCAGTGGTTGTTTCAGGATTTCCAGACGGTCTTAAAATTGGCAAGATGTCCTGCACTCTACTACCTGTGGTATTTCCACAACTTTAAAGTCATGGATGGGATAAATTCATGCTGCACTTATGTTTCTACAGATTTTCAGAATCATATCAATGCTCCAAAAGAGAGCCCGAACATTTGGTCTCAGTTCCTTCAAAGAGTGCATTTCTATAAAAGTGCTCAAATTCGCACTTGTCCCAATAAGTACATCACATACAACTACAGACTGTTCTTGCAGCTCACAGCTTGGGAGTTAGCTCAATGGGTTCCAAAGATCTCAAGTCGCTACATGGCAGCAGTGAGTGCTCATACATAGTTTCTTTTTGAACTATAGGATTTGAAAGCATGGGTTTGTGACTGAAAATCAAAACTACAAATACTAGAATGTTAAGAATAAAATTAGAGGTGGATAGGTCAATCCACCTGCTGCCTGGCTGAATCCAAAATAGTTGATAAAAAAGACACTTCAAGTTGAGCATATTCATAGCACTTGTTGCCAGCACCAACAATGTGTGCTACGCACATGCTCACCATTATATTCGTCTTTGGAAATTCATACAGTTGCCTTGGGCAATATCAGCTCAAACTGTGCAAACACCAACTCACAGCAACGAAGACAAGAGCAAAAATATTTCCACCAGAAGAACTACATTTCCATCAATTGATTCTAAAATACAAAGGTACACGATCGTCTCACTCAAAGAAATACAAGTAAGTTTTAAAGAAGGATAAATAAACGACGTTACGTTTTTCTTTTTTCAGAAAAAGACCTTAAGTGATTGATGCACTTTGGGGCTATTCGTTGACTTTGTTATATAGTATAGTATAGTGTAGTGTAGTATAGTATATAGTATAGTAAGACTTCACAAAGAGTGGCAGCCCAGCAATACCAACTTTTTGGACTGCACTGTTTGTGTTATGGAAGTGGGCCAACGTGCCACTGGTGTGCTTCCATATTACAGAACAGACGGCAGCTTCCTGTGAGGCACTATCTGTAACACACTGTGGGGGTCATTCTGACCCCTGCGGGTGGCGGAAGCCGCCCGCCTGGCGGGAACCGCCAGAAGACCGTACCGCGGTCAAAAGACCGCGGTGGTCATTCTGACTTTCCCGCTGGGCTGGCGGGCGACCGCCAAAAGGCCGCCCGCCCGTCCAGCGGGAAAGCCCCAGCAACGAGGAAGCCGGCTCCGAATGGAGCCGGCGGAGTTGCTGGTGTGCGACGGGTGCAGTTGCACCCGTCGCGATTTTCAGTGTCTGCCAAGCAGACACTGAAAATCCTAAAGGGGCCCTGTTAGGGGGCCCCTGCAGTGCCCATGCCAGTGGCATGGGCACTGCAGGGGCCCCCAGGGGCCCCACGACACCCGTTCCCGCCATCCTGTTTCTGGCAGTGAAAACCGCCAGAAACAGGATGGCAGGAAGGGGGTCGGAATCCCCATGGCGGCGTGGAGGATTCCCTGGGGCAGCGGGAAACCGGCGGGAAACCTCCGGTTTCCCTTTTCTGACCGCGGCTTTACCGCCGCGGTCAGAATGGCCCCAGAAGCACCGCCAGCCTGTTGGCGGTGCTTCCGCGGTCGTTGGCCCTGGCGGTCCATGACCGCCAGGGTCAGAATGACCCCCTGTGTGTGTGAAATTTAGCAAATCCTAACGTCTATGTTCCTGCTCCTGCATGTGTTTCCATCAAACAGGGAGTCGGGATGTGCACTAAATGTGCACAATAAAGAAAGAGCCTCTCCACAGGCAAGCGTAGCTACACTCTGCACCTGCTTCTAGGGCATGCATGCCCCCTCTTTAAAGTCTTGCCTGGCTCTTGTGTGGTGAAAGACAAACCAACAGTTGGGTCTGTCTTTCAATGCTTCCCTCTTACCAGGGCAGCCATCATTCTGCACCTACACTGGGAAAGCACATTTGGGATGTAATAGGGCACCCTGTCGCAAGTTGTGGAGAGTGTACCTAACACTGGTGCACCTGGCGCAGACCAGGATTATGTCAATGTTGTATGCAGTGTGTCTTGGGCCCTAGTGCAAGAAAGTAAATAGGCGCCTTGGCCACTGTTTGAACTGTGAAATACAGCAACCAGCAGGGTTCAGCGTGCCCCTTAAGCTCTGGACCACAGTGGCATAGCACCCGCTGCTCCACTGGAAGCTGCAACCCTGTACAGTGCACTATTTTACAATATACGGAAACGAGTGCAATCCACATATGCAGTGATGGTTTGACACTATAATACTGGAGCATGGTCCTGCAGAACCTTGAAACATCATTCTGTTTCTTAAAATTTGGTTTCCATTGTGGGCAATCATGCCTTACTGTAGGGCAGTCAATTGTAGGGCTTTCACTTTGGAGACTTCCCTCATATTGTCGCCTTCACAGAGATGTTGTAGGAAATTCAAGAACTATTGGAATTTTATACCTTATTCTGCAGAGCACCAGATGAAGGCACAGAACCACAGTGGGATGCTAACACACCAGACAGTGCAGTGGGAGGCCACAGGCAGCAGTTGTATTAGAATTGATCCTAATCAAAATACCTCCGGCCCTTACCTGGTTCTCGCCTCTTAAAGATCTGCAACATGGCCAGAAGAGGATGTCCCATCTGTTCTGACAGAGTTTCTGCTGGCTACAGACCCTGATCGAACACCTTCTTAATGGGGTCCTAGAAAAACTACATGGACGGATGAGCCAGCATATATTCCAATCTTCCCTTGGGGTTCACTTGCAACTCTACTATGGCCTACAGTTAATGAGAAGCAAAGATGCGTCGTGCTCGATTTTTAGTCATTACAGTGCACTGGCGTTGTCCCATATATACGATGTAAGTATCTATATAAGTTCCTGACCTAAAGAGTACACTGGAGTAGCAACTGCTATCATTTCCTTTAAAATCAGCACCTATCTCCTTACAACACAGACTGCTAAAAAATAGTTTCGATTTAGGAATGCTAATGCATGGGTGGAGGTTGTAAGTCCCTTGAAATGTCTGATGTCACTTCTGCTACCTAGGTGAATTGTGCCCTATGTTTAAGTCCTGTCTTCTCTTTACATTTGTAAGTGTAGTCGTGATGTCATGATTGGAAAAGCTAAACTATAAGTGCCAGAATGTAAGGAATTGAGTAGCTTATCAAGACCAATTTGACAGGAATGTTCTAGGATGGCCCAGGGGATTATCCAAGGGTCAATTCAAGTAATTTATGCCTCAAATATCAACCTATTGGTGCCTAGAAGAAGAAGTAAGTTCAATTTCCGACCTGAACCCAACTCTGGCACAAATGGAAAAAAAAACATTTTTTAATTGCCGCTGTGAACATGGTGGACAGATGTCTAGCATCACAAAATGGAGCAGGGGAGTCACTTGAAACCTAACACTAACTGCAGCCCTAAAGTGCTGATAAAATGTGTATGTATTTATCTTCCTGAACAGGCTCCTCAGCAATGCAAAACAAGCAGCCTGATGAGTAATTTGAAAATGCAGATGAGCACACACTATTTTGGGAAAGGTGCCTGCGCTGAGCATGGAGGCCTTCTAAGGTGAATTCAAGCATCTGATCATATTTTAAACAAGCATTTGCAATGCAATGGGTCTTGCATTTGCTTGAGTTAGAGCTATTGGTGTTGTAAATTCATAACTGGATTTTCTTGCCGCAAACTGGTCAACCCTGCCCCGTAATCTAGTCTTATTTAACATAATTCGAGGTGCCCAAACTATAACTAAAACACTTCCATTTACCTTCTTCCTCGATCTGCAGCCAAAAATGAAAATGTTGCCATTTAGCATCCTAATTTAAATCTGCTATGCTAATTCCAATAGAATACTACTTTCACCACCCCACCATCAGAGTTACTTGCTGGCTAACACAATTCCCAAGACCAGACAGCCACCGAGGAGTAGCGAGAGAAATAAACTAGAAGGAACACTCAAACATATCAAGAGTGTTCAAACAGTCATAGTGTAATAAGGATGTTAAGTTGGCCTGATTCATGGCCATAATTGCAATAAGGAGAGACTAATAAAACATATACAATTATCTTATAAACCCAATAAAAATCTTTATCAGAAATAAACGTTTGGCATTAGACTATAGTGCTCAGGACAGCCCCTAGAGGACACCACAATGAAAATACCATTTGTAAAAAACATTGTCATGTTATTATATAATTAGCCCCTAAAGGACATAACCACATGAAAAGAAAATGACTGAAAGTATTACAGTGTACAAATTACAACAAAACCCTTGATATTACAAACAAGACCCTTAAAACACAAACTACTCTCAGCTATAAAAGAAAAGTTCCAGCCATAAGAGAGGTTAAAAACACACTGAATGGATGGAGGGGTTATTATTTTGGGGGCCCCACTAACCTAGTGTGGGGACTCAGAGATATTCTAGACAGAAAGAGCACTTTGTGGTGTATGTTTTGAAGGTGGTCCCATTTCCCTAGGACCACCACAGGATGTGATATGAGCAAAAGTGTTTTGTAAATAAATGCCCTGCAAAGCATTATGGGATGCCGAGTGCAGTAAATATTGTAGTATGTTGACTGCAGGGGCGGCTCCTCCATGAGCGACAGCTGTAAAAACTTTTACCAAACAACGATAATAAATTGTGTTTATTATTGTTGTTTGGTAAAAGGGCGGGCCACGTGGGTGATGAGCACTTGAGGGGAGTGCACAGAGCCCTCCCCTCAGAGTGCATGTGTGTTTGGCCGGCTGTCTCGGGCCGGCCAAACACCCATGCTCTGTAGGCTCTCCCCAGCACAGCAACAGAGTTGCTGGCTTGGAGACAGCCTGCACAGGCTACCAGTCTGCCTGGAAGCGCCCTAGCTGGATGCTCCCAGCCAATCCCGACGCTGCTTTGAGCAGTGTCAAGACTGGCCGCAGGGCAGACTGGGAGCCTGTGCCTGCGACAGGGAGAAGCAGGAGCTTAGTGGAGCGGGCAGTTAAGGAAAGTTTTTTTTGTTTGTTTTAATGTTAGTTTTAGTTTTATTTTAATCCCACCTGCCCCCTCCCCTGCGTGCGGCCCCGCCCTCTTCTACTTGCCGCTAGCTGCTCCTGGTTGACTGTAGTGCACAGAATAGCCCCTAGAGGACGCCACTGTAAAAATATAATTTGTAAGAAACATGGCAATATAACCATCTTAATTAACCCCTAGAGGGCATAAACACATGAAAATAAAATGGCACAAAGTCATGCAGTGCAACCATGGATTTAGCTCTTAGAGGGCGTAGTGCCTTACATATTTTCAGGCCTAACAGACCTACTGTTATACTAAGGCTCTAACTACTCTAAGCTGTAATACCAATACCGCCGATGGAGTATGCGCTGTTGGAGCTGTGAGCACTGTGAGAGCCATGGCTGCCATGGAGCATGGAGGTGAGAGACAAAAGAAAAACAGTTCACCCACGCTGAAGTATATTGGCAATCGTGCAATGATCCATGTAACAGGGGCAGTCTGCAAGGCAGTAAAAAAACACCGGAAGGTGGGACAAACGTAAAGCAATTACCGATGACATCAAGGGATTTTTGAAAGGCAAGCCCACAAACAAGTGAAAGTGATGAGTGTGTACTTAACGCTGTAGCTAAAAAGGGATCTGACATTTGTGCTGGACAACACGTAGAAACAGCAGAAAAGACAATACCAGATCCAAAGAGCATGCCCATTTCTTGCATGTCATTTCAATATGTATATCTGCCACATGGTCACAGCCCATTCTTCAGCCAATCCTGATGTTTTCGCAAACAGAAAGGGGCGTAGCTATCAGTGGTGCAGCAGGTGCAGTGGCACCAGGGCCCAGGGTTGTGAAGGCCTCACTGCACTCCAATTAGGAATGTTTTTACCACCCACAGTGGAATCGCAGGGCCCATTTTCCTTACTTGCATTGGGGCACAAGGCATACTTTCTACGCTTTGACAAAAGCCCATCATGCTTGGATTTAAACTTGCACGGCTGCCAAGTCACCCTATTGTCATGTAAGGAAAGACACTTTCAGCCAGTCCTGTCTTTTAGCCAACAGTAGTTTGTATGCTGGAATTTCTACACTCATGTTTACAATCATTGTAAATGCTAGAATGATGTTGGTTCATCACCTAGTATATACTTATTGTTAGCTGTTGTTCTTGAAGTTGAACGTGTGTCATGTCTCTCTTAATATTGTTAAAAGTAAACTACAAGTCTCAGAATAAGTAGCTATAACAAAAAATCACTACAAATTATGATATATTGTGCTATTAAAAATAAAAAAATAAAAAAGAATAATAATTCTATACACAGTCTATGTATGCACACAACATATATGAACATGTACCTATTATTACATGCATGCACATATGGATGCAGATGTAGAGATATTGATTCCGTTTACATCAGTATTAACTATTATGCTGTATAATGCTTTGATGTTCATATATATAGTATATATATATATATAGTTGTATACACATAGTTAGATCTAGATGTGCGCATATGTTCATACACATGTATATATGTTTTTATTTAGGTATAACAAACAAGGAAAAAAATAAAAAACATAAAAAATGTCACTACATTTTTTAACTGAAGCTATACAACCATGCAAGTCTTTTGCATTATTATATGTATATGTATGTCATAGCATCCTATATACATAAAGCATAAGTGATGAGTGTGTCCCATTATGTAAATGAAAGTACCCATAAGATAATTAGATAAGAAATTTGAAGAAACTTGAATATATATATGTATATGTATATATATATATATATATATATATATATATATATATATATATATATATATATATAAAATCGAAAATCTCTGAAAAACCAAAGATTATAGGGTCGTTATAGTTAGGTTCTAAATTTACTTGCACAAAACCAGAGAAATTCAGCAGTTATAGGTAGTTATTTCAAGTAACTATAACCTACGCCCTAAGGTAACTATAGCTCGTGCCCTCGCCATGCACTGCTAATTACACCTCAAATGACAGCACTCATGATATCTTTGATAGCATCATTGATAATGTCACTGTAACATCTGCAGTAAAATTATTGATTGTTTTTTTAAGTGAATTTCTAAAGTTTTTTTCATTCTATTTCCTAACTATAACGTCCCTGTAACCTTTGTTTCTTTCAGTTTATTTCTCTGGTTTGTTAACGTAAAGTAATTTTTATTACTATATGTTAGTCCAACCACCACCGCGCACAAACTTTGGCCGTGCGTGGCATCGGTTAGCCACAGGGCCAGGCCACCAGCCAGGACCTGCAGCCAGCCAGTACAACAGCCACTATAACCACTCAACCCCTATAATCCCCCAACCTCGCGCCGCACATAGCCTTTGGCTGTGTGCAGCGGGGTTTGGCCCCAGGGCCTGGCCTCCAGTCAGGCCCTGCAGCCAACCCCTATAGCCATCCAACCACTATAACTATCCAATCCCGCACTGCGCAAGGCCTTTGGCCGTGCACAGTGGTGGTTGGCCACAGGGCCTCCAACCAGCACCCACCCCATGCTTTGCATGGCTTTTGGATGTGCGCAGCAGGATTGGCCACAGGGCCTGGCATCCAACCAGTAGTACTATATATATATATATATATATATATATATATATATATATGTATCTCAGCTCCAACAGATCCAAAGAGGCGCGCCCTTCTCATGTCGGTGCCCGCATGGGAAGGACCTATTCCCATCAATAATCTTTATACCAGTTTGACAATTAAATCAAAAATGCGGCACTCACAGGATTACAGCAGATTGCTTTTATTAAATAACAGGACCCCAAACAAACTAACACCAACGCGTTTCGACCTTCCCGGTCTTGGTCATGGTAATTACCCGATCCATTACAAGCACTATTTATACTAATCCTCTAAGCCATGCCCTTAAGTGGCATTCTGGGATATGTAGTCAAAACAATATATACTATTCCTAAAGCCAAACACAAAGCCTTTTACACCCTAATGTGTGTTCCACATACAGATAAAACTAAAAAATAAATGAAATAACCAACTTAGTGCATATATACAATATTGTTAAAACAATGTACAGCGACCATAACAACAGCTACTTTCTACATCATTTCAATTGTTAATGTGTGCCATTTTTCTCTTTGCTTGCATTCCCACGTCAACAATGTCCAATAGCTATTAACAGTTTTCTCAATCCAAACAATTTTTCTTCCCCATTACTATATGGGGATCCAATTCCCAATTACCTTTTCACTTATTTCAATTGATGCACTCCATTACATTTTTTACATTGACAGTGGGAATTAATCCATATTATACAATCAAGCTTATAGATGACAATACAGTTCCTCATCGTAGTTAATCCCAAATGGCATCTTAGTCTTTAACCTAATAATGTATCTGGATTCCAACCGTCTTAATCTTTGAACCCTATCACCACCCCGTTCATGCTTTTGTATTGTTGCAACACCGTAGTACTTCATGGACAGCCAATCGAGTTCCAAGTGAGTTTTTAAATGTTTAGTCATTGCATATGTAGTATCCTCATTACGCACCGCCCTTATATGTTCTAAAATATGTTATAAAGTGCTGTTTTTGCCTGGTTTGTGCATGGAAAGTATCAGAGTGATCCATCAAGCTGGTGCTATGAAAAATGGGGGGGTTCCAAAACACAAAATCTTCATTCATTTTCCAAAGACTTCTTTAAAATTGCTGAATAGAATTACACCAAACTTGAAAGAAAGCTATATCTCGGCCAACATATTGTGCTTTTCCTTTGATTTAGTGTAAATCTGGTCAATTATTTTTTTTAGAAGTTAAGGGTCAGAAATATTTGTCTGTCTGGAAAGTTGGACCCGTGAGAGGCTCTAGAGACTCTTGTACGAATGCCAAAAAATAGAGCATTCTGATTGGCACAGGATGCTTTATTTCCCTTGGGCCAATTTGTCCCGCGGGAGTCAGACTCCTAAGGGAGAAAGTGCTCTGATTGGCTTAAAGAAGCATGAGAAAAATATTGCAGGCAGACATTACAGGGCTTTAAGACTTAGGCCCATGTTTATACTTTTTTAGCACCATATTTGCGCCGCTTTTTGACGCAAAAGCGCCGCAAGCCTCAAAAATACAATTGTTTTTTGTAAGTTTGCGCCGCTTTTGCATCAAAAAGCAGCGCAAATGCGGCGCAAAAAAAGTGTAACTATGGGCCTTAGTCCCCTGCCCTGAAGTAAATAGAAAAATAGTATGAAAGGCATAGAGACCCCTTCAGGGCCAAAAGTTTTAAAATGTCAGCAATTTTTTGCTGAGAACCTGCGGGACTCCTGCAGAATTGAAACAAATGGTGGCTGGGGCCATATTCTTCAATTATAGGCTCAGAATAGCCTCAGGACCACATTGTTCATTGAAGGGGAGAGGGATGTGTGACCCGCTCCCAGAGCCATTCTAGGCTCCAGGGAGTCCACCTCGAGGCCATAATATAGGCCTCACCAGCCCTCTCCCTGAACAATTATAGGCCCTAGGGACCCCACCTAAGGCTGAAATGCTAAAAAGGGAGGGTTGTGCAGCTCCCATCCTCGAGACTTCAAAAGTCACCAGGGACCCATCCCCTGAATCAATATACTTCAATTACGGGGAGGGAGCTGTGCCAGGGAAGGCCAAGGGGAGCCCAACCCCAGAGCTGATTAAAACAATAAATGGAGAAGGGAGATGTTTGCTCCCCCTATCCTGAACCTCTAAAGGCCCGAGGGACCAATCCCCCGGGGCCAATAACTTTTGAAAACCCATCCCTTAGCCTTCTATGACTCAAGGGACCCTATATCCTTGGGGCCAGCTCACTAGGTGCGTAGCGGTTTCCCTGCCCGTACCAGAGTGGGCAGTGAAACCTGTGTTTGCTCTTGCCTGGAGGGAGTATTTTTTAATCTCCCGCCATGTGGGAGCAAAACTAAAGTCTACTCCCAGTGGGCAGGAGCTTTAAAAATGCTCCCACCAGCTAGGAGCAGACTTTTGATCAGTTTCCCTGCCCACACTGATAGTGGCAGGAAAATAGATCAAGAGATTGCTCCAACCCAGAGGACGCAGACTCCAACCTAGAGTATAATATGTTCTCCGACCTTAAACGGAGGGGGTAACTCTCAACCTGGGTCTGGCCCCATGTTCTAATCTGAAAATCCTTCAACCAACCCATGTTAAAAAAAACCCTCTCTAATAATTGTAAATCATGATATACAACATTTGCAAACATCAGCTTGTGCAGCGTGTGTAATTTAACAAGTGTTGAGCTTGGATAATACCTGGAAATATGTCCATGTTACACAAATTAAACATATAAAAAGATGTCTAATAAAGATTTTTTGTAATCTTATTTTTCCAGCGCACTTTGATAGAAGGTGGGCTAGGTGTATTACAAATATTTTC
The DNA here is from genome assembly GCF_031143425.1 of Pleurodeles waltl. NCBI lineage: Eukaryota > Metazoa > Chordata > Amphibia > Caudata > Salamandridae > Pleurodeles > Pleurodeles waltl. Next base: position 606,459,938 of record NC_090449.1, read on the forward strand.
ACATATAGATTTGCCATCAGTGATTATTTTGTAGAAAAATAAGTGCAAAGATGCTGAATACCAAGAGTGCTTAGATGTGATTCCACCTCATTCTCTTTCTAACCCCATACTACGCTACATTTTCTCTTTCTTTATCTCACTCTTACAGTTTCTTTGTCATCCCTGATTTTTCCCTTTGTCATTGTTTTCCTTTCTCTGTCTCTTTTTTTCTCCCTTTCTTGCTTTGGGTCGAGGTCTAATGATTAAACTTAAGTTCCCCATAATTGAGTGCTGGTGCTCCCTACCTGCAGCCACAGGCAAAAATTAAGCACGTACATTTTCTAGTTGTGCTTGTGTACACTGAGATTTTGCTTAGTATGTCTGTACTGGCCCTAGAGACAGAATGTGTTTTTTGTGGGTTTTTTGCTATGACACGCCTTCTGGAATGCAGGGGTGGTGGTGGGTGAGAAATGCATCCATTAAGGTTTCCTTTGGCTGACAACTCCTCTTGTACAAAGATTGTTACCTTCTGCAATATCACTTAAGGATTATTCCCTTAAAGAATGTATTTTGTATATTCACTATGTGTATGTCTACAATACGGTGGCTAGCCCACGTTGCACAGGCTGCCTTTTTGGTGGTCCCCTTCCAATCTGGTCATAGCCCAGCATCCTCTTCTCTGCTCTCTGGTACCAAATCCTACAGTCATCCCAGATGCAATTTCTTCCCGCCAGTAGATGATGCGCATTACCATTACTCTTACATTGTACTGTATTGCAGTAATTACATTGTGCTTTTCACACCTCACAAGTTCAAAAAATTCACGAATTGACATCGGTTTTCCACGTATCCTTCCAAATGTATGATAGCTGGTGACAGCTGCGTGACCATATCCTGGACTAGTTTATCTCAATTCATCAAGTGCAATAGCAAGCTCTGCCATTCCTGTTCATCAAAGAGTGAAGCGCACCCGAGGTGAGGGGACAATCAGGTTGCAGTGTGGGATGTGTGGTCAATTATGCAGTATATCTGAATTGCTTTTATTTGCTTTTCCCCTTGTGGTCTCCCTTTCTTTGTTGTACAGTTCTTACCAAAGGTCTTTATAGCATAACTGTGTGTGTGACTGGTGCACAGCCAGACAGACTATCCAAGTTTCTTCTGACATCTCTGTAGACAGTCCGAGGACAGCTACTAGCGGTCACATCCAATGAACTGGGCTCCAGGCTCACAACGCTTGGAGGGGTCGGGGAAAAAACACAGGTCCGAGTTCTGAAGGGTTCTCCAATGGGACCTCGTAGAAAGAAGAGGCAGGACAGGTTATTAGGCTACTTCAGAGACAAGAGCAGGTATGTCTCTCAAGACCACCCAGTTTCAGTTCAAGTTTTCTGTCCTGGATAGGTCTGTAGATGAGGAAGAACTGTGTGCAACTCAGATTCACCATAATCCTGTTTAGCAAAGTAGGCACATTTAAGAGGGTTCTGCTTTGGGGCTATATGGTAGGTAGGAATGGCATAGGTGGGTTGTTGCTGCATGTCATGGAGCGGGGACTTGCCCTGGTCATCATGTGCAGAAAATTGCTGTGCCCCACAATACCACCACCAGACAGTTTAGGTATGTCCAATTTCTCAATGTGCCATTACTGGACGCAAGAGGGACAGTCCCTTAACCATCTCACAAGATCCTGTGGCTTGCCTTACTGCTTGCCATCCTCACATTCATGATGAGGTATTTAAAACTCCTTATTGCAGCCTTCTTGGGAGGCTGGAGGTCCAGCCCAAAATACAATCGTAGAAGCCAAGTGTTGTGTAATACCTCATAGTTAAGGATAGGAGAATTTGCTTCTCTGGCTGTACAGGACCTGCTTATAAGACACAGCTGTACGGAGATCACAGTTTATTTGAGAAATGCTGAATTGGTATTCTGCCTGTACAGTGTTGTTGTGATCCTCTCTCTGTATCAGGGGTCAGAGGCTGGAACACCCCATGACGCATGACCCTTTGGGTGAGCTTCCTTCTTTCTTCTGAAACATGGAGTTTCTGCATCAGGTAGATCAGGTAGTTGTACAAATGTGTGTATGTAGGTGTTATATTCATTGTGTGGTGATATGGGTTTCCCTCAAGCACATATAAACTACACACTTTTCAAACAAACATCGACATCAGTGAGCCCTCCTCCTGCCACAAGTCGGCACCATTTAACCACATCGTAAGGCACCCGATAAAGGGGACTAACTAGCATCTTAAGGCTGGGCCCTAATAAAAGTATGGAAAATGCCAGCCCACATTGGCCAGCTGGTTATCTAAAGACACCAAAACATTGGGGTGTGTTGGGCGGCCTGGAGTCGCTGCAGAGCTCTTGTGTCAAATACAGATAGATTTGTGGATCCGAAAGTCCACTTAAAATAACGCAAATGGTATCACCTTCGAGGTGTTTGTTATGAACTGAGCCCAGTCAGCAGTGTGAAAGCGGGTGTTCCAGAAAAAAATGTAGTGCTTAGCTTCACTCTGGTCCAAAGTCCAGAAGGCACAGGCTGTTCATAAAAATGCAAAGAGCTTCCTGGAATGCCATTTTCTTTCAGGTGTTAACGTCACTGTTTTACGTAACGTTCAGAGATTGTCTATCTCAGATCACCTTTGTCCTCAGTTTCTTTTCACACTGAACCTGACATCTTCAGCCAAACCACCTATAAGGTGTTGCATGTAACATGAAGCCTGATGGCTGCCGAGCCTTAGTATTTCGTGTTATTGACTCAAGCCGCATTAAGGTTTCACACTTTTTGGGAGCATCTGGTTATACACAGTAAGACTACCTGAGACTATTTTAGTTCACCTAGGACTATCACAGTAACAAGGGAAAACACACCACCACTAAAATGCAATATATTAATACATTTGTATTTAAATATTTTTATTAAATACAGTTAATGGTTGTTCCTTCACTTACGGTATAATTTGTGTTGAATCTGTCACAAGTGTGGATGCAAGTTATGTACTATTTAATTGAGAAGTAATTTCTTTAAGAAATAAATTATCATTTACAATAATTGTTTTACAATGTTATTATGTATCATAAAAATAACATTCAGAGATTTTTAATTTGAACATATTATTTATTTAATATTAAAAATAACACTAATTTAAATATTATTTTATTTAACATGTAATTTAAATCAGTTTATATATTTCTCTACGTGTTAGTGTTGTTTCCCTTCTCCATTGATGTCTATGGGAGTGTGATGTAGTATTAATGCTTGGCCCTGTGGGGTGCTTGTCTTACTGGAAGGTTAAGCTGGAGTACCCTTACGTTTTGTCAGTAGTAGTACTACTATAGTAAATGTAAATGCATATTTTGTGAATTGCAATTGTCTTATATCGCTTTGTGTTTGTATTAACAGTTCCCTCCCTAGACCTGCCTACACTTTCCCTTAACCTCACCAATTTTGTAGTAATTATTGCCCTATTCCCACCATGCCCTGTTGTTCCTCCGCCATTTATTACTAAGATGTTACTGGATGCAGGTGGAGATCTCGAGTGGGAGGATTATGAATTGCATTTTGAAGTACGTAGAGTACTGATACTTTACATGCTTCAAAATAGTTTAGGCTTCAACCCATAATCCTTGTTAATTCTGCACCCCCTGAGTTAAAGGCTTCCTCTGTTTTATAAACTCCTGGGTTTCCAAACCTGCTACTCACCATAGTGGGGCACTCATTAGTGAGTTCCTGAACCATTTTGCAGGATTCAATCTGTAAAGGTAACCAAAAAAACATAATGTATTCCACTCTTCTGTTACTCCATGTACCCACATTCACATAACAAGTCTGACACATCATGCAGATAAAGTATTGTGTATCATATTGCATTGTGTTGCAAATCTAAGTTGTATCCCGCAGTGTTGCCAGCAGCCCACAAGTAGTAAGGCTGAGGCTCCACAAACCTTCCTTTTTCCCAAATGTAGTCCAAAGGACATGGGATAGAATGTAAAAGGCTGTGCATCTCAGCAAGCCTAAAATGCAAGCTCCAGCCCTCGCTAAAATGAAGCATCAATAGGGAAGCTGGGTTAAACCCTAAAGTATGATCTTGAGCAAAACAAAGTACCAAAGCACTGAACAGCATACAGAGAGCAGACATGGCTGGGTTGACGTGCTAGACAATCAGATAACTCTCTTGTGAATGGTTGCTATTATTGGGAGATAGTGCTGCTGAGAATAGTGGTATATCATGGACAACTAGAATACTTGATTTGTTCCCCATCAGAAGTGCCCATATAACCTATGGATTTTTAGCCAACATATTTGAAGAGTTGTGCTGTAAAATGCATCATTTGGCCTTAAGTTTTCCTAAAGTCACTTTAGAGAACACCTTTGCCAGGATTGCTATTGAGTCCAATTGCCAGCCCGAGTGCACACTTTGGATTTTACATTCATGCTCGAGTACTCTGGGAGTCTGAACATGAAAAGCCCCTAGCTCATCCTCCTTATAACTACTTCAACTTCGAACACACAGAATAATAATATAGCTACCCTCTCATGAAAAAGTGAACCACCATTTTTAGGTTTGACATTAGCAAAGATATTTTGTTTTAATCACAATATACACATTATACATACTTACTTAGAGGGTCTGGCAGTCAGCCCTCATCGATTGGTCTGCTGTAGTGCCATTCATATTTTGCTTCTGCCCTCCACCGCAGACAGCATGGGGCACAGGGTTACCCTACTTCAGTTATTAGCTTAACGCCTGAGAGGCAGCATTCTGCTCTTGCACAATGTGCACATCTGTACATCAAGCAGTCTCATCCAATGCCAGGGATTATTAGGCTAATGTGTGCTTTCGCATTAAAAAAGGTATATACATTGTGGCTTTCATACAATGCATATCTTCATACAATGGGTGTCTTTATACAAAAACCATTGACAAAGGAAATAAGCACTGGCAAAGCCAAAAAGTCACCAGCCAGTGCTCGACCTGTTGACTTTGCGAATGCGTGTTTGCCTCTAGACGTGATGTGGTTCTTCTCACCATCATCCTTACCCATGACTTCATGCTCCTCTTCTCTCCTTTTCCATTCTGGCACTTCTAATGTTCCACTCTCATTACTACTTAAGTGCTATGTTCTATATCCTTTATCTCCACTTAGTGAGGTGCCAGTGAAGACCATTTCAACAAGAAAGATTTGATATTTAAATCTGTTACAGTCACAAGGTAACCATATATAGTGATATAAAATGTAATAGATTAAATAAACAAAAATGCAATGCAGAACCTCTAGCTATGAGATGAGAAGCATAGTTATTGTTTCATAGTTTGTACATTGTTTTTGTGCAATATGGTGCCTGGTAGTCTTGTGATCAAGCTATGACAAACTGAAGAAATAAAAGGGGATGTACATATGCACAATGGCCAAAAGACCAGTCTTTGGTGAAAAATAGAATTGAAGCCAAACAAACTATCTGCCCACTACTTTAGGCAGAAATTATCCTGGTCTCAGTTCATAGAATTGGTCTACTTAGCATTGATGTCACATGGAAAGATGGCATCATTTCAGCATCATTCTCTCCCAGTGCCTAATTTTCACCAAATAATTTTGGAACCCTGTACATATTACTTCGTTCAGATTAGCACTGACTCGCTCCCCCTCCTTTCCTCTATCCTGGCCCCTTTTTTTCATCTCCGCTGTTCATCTCTTGACATTTTGAGACAATCCAAATGTGGCATAAAGCGCTATCCAAACAAGCATAAAACAGTGAAACAATGTCGCCAATATGAAGTGGACAAATGGAGGCAGTTACCAAGAGGGAAATTAACTTGGCTCACATATTCGCAGTTGTTACTGACAAGCAGGCAAATGTAACGAATGGGCATACCTACTGACAGGCCCATATCAAATGTAAACAGTCAGCTTCAAAGTGTAAGACTTTGTAACCCACCGTGAGTCACCCATTTACCCTAGTTTACACAGTCGTTGTGGTTTTACTCCAGGAAGAAGATAACCTTACCCGTGTGGGAGGAAGGAGACACTGTCTGCGCAGGAGGTCAGCCACTTAAAAGCCAGACAAGAGGCATTAGGAAAGCAGTGGGGACCGGAAGTAAAAACGCTTCTGCGCCCTGGTTCAATAGCTGGCGTCAGTGATGCGCATCCATTCCTATGACCACCCTCAATGCTGTAGGAAGCAGAAGTGAGCGCAGTTGTTCGTATCCTTTTGTGACCCATGACACAATCATTGAATCAAGGCGCGTGTCAGGCAAGGGACATGGTGTAAAGCAGGCTTTGATCCAAGGTTCATGTGGAGTGATTAACTATCCATAGAGGTACTGGGCACATAAGAGTGTGCACCACCGCATTCAACGATAATAACTAAAGTTAATAAAAACAATTATATTAATGATGTTTGTATTTATTCATTTACTTGTCACGATTAATGATTGTTTCGCATATTGTGTCTAATTCCCGTGTTCTCGCTTTCATGCTTTTTAAAATCCTTTTCATTCATCGAAAACTGTCTCGAGCAGAAAATGTATTTTAGAAACTGAAATTGGACGTGTGACCTGAGCGAACAATATTCCCATATTACATTAGAAAGCTGTAGAAGAAATGCACAGAGCAGGCAGACGGCTGTCATGACTTCTGTTTGCAAAGGTATATTTGGAGTAAATGTTTCAATCTGTATTACACATCATGTTCTACAAAATTACGTGCATTTCCTATGGAAAAGACGCAGTAATAACACCAGCAAAATTAATGCAAATCTATCACTGCCCATTTGTTAACTTCAAATAACTTCGATAAAAAAAAGCACTTGCCACAAATGTTACTTGCTCCATGTAATAACAGTGGGCACTAAAAGATTAGGTGATACCCACACAACGGATTTCAACACCCCCCACCCAGCTCTGCCTGCCTCACCTCAGAGCTGCTAGGAAAATATATACGGCTCTGTAGGCTGATAATGAAAAAAATGAGTCCTGTCAAGGTGATGTGAAGTACACGCCACAACCTCCCATGAAGATTGTGGGAGAATATTCCAGTCCTGAAGTTTGACTACAGTCTGTGAAATAATACGCGTAAACTCGGACTGCGGATACAGGGGTGGTTTGTGTCTTTTTGAAACCTCTGATTCCCACAAACTCGCCAACATCCCCCGGGGGATCTGTGGCGGCAGACAGGGAACACTGTGTAAGCAAACAGAACACTTTATTTTTTCTGGTTCTTGGAAATGAAGTCTGTATTTTTGTTTTAAACTTAGACAATCTACAGTAACATTTGAACACACATCTTCTCTTTGTGCGACCAGCGGCCTTTAAAGGCCACTCCTCCCTCCTCCTGGCTCCAGCAGGACTCCCGAACCACCCCCCTCCCCTCAGCTCTCAACCTCCTAACCCACCACGCGACTGCAAGAGCTCTGGGCCCCATTTACCGTTTGGAGGGAACTGAAAATCCTCCAGCCACTGGAGGAAACTCTCTAACCAGAGAGGGGAAGGCTTAAGGGCATAGCAAAGTCCTGTAACAGCAGAGCATTGTGTTATGCTTTTAGAATTTAACATTTAGGATCGCTTTACTGTGTCCTTAGAAGAAGTCATTTACTCCTCTTTTCAACATATGTTTCCACCACTTAATATGCCATTATAAAGCGCACGGTGATGCAAACATTTATTGTTACAGGTCTGGCCCTGATAATGGAGTAAAAAACATGCATAAACGGAGGTAGTGAAGGAGTCCAATTTTAGAAAACCAAATAATTTATGCACAGGCAGCAATTGCGGCTAAAAATGTCTCTGACAAATATATTCAGCAGGGAGGCTGGAGCAAATATTGACAGAAAGTGCACCTTGCTTTTCCCAACACATTGCACAGCAGATGAGCTACACAGTATGTGAATTCCAAAAATGTCTTCAATGAATGTTTAACCTAAACCGGGTTTTTAAATCAGATCTATTTATTTGTTTACTTTACTACGATGTTAAAACCTTGAAGGTCCTGCATACCCCAGGCTCTTCCAGTGATCACCCCTTGGCCATCTTGATGCCACAGTGTCCTCCTCCCTGTGAGACTAGGAGGGTAATTGCAAGCACTTTCTGCCCTTCCTTCCCGATTGGATGCATAGTCACATGACCTAGGTTTTCCATCACCCTACAAATTAATAAACAGGATCTGGAAGGCATCCTCATCCCGGTCTCTCAGCAATGTATCAAATAAGCAAAGGATGACATTGGTTTGTCTTCCAAGGTCCTGGATCCGGGCCCTTGGTTTTCAGAACCTCCAACAAATCCACCTTTAATCTAGCTGCAATCCTAAAATCTCTGTGTATGCCGGACCAGTTGTTTCAAGAGACTAGAAGCACTAGGGAATGAGAATACTTGAAGGGCAATAGTTTTTTACATTCATGGGTTTCTTTGCATATACCATCAGATACATTATCAGAGAGCAGCGTTGGGATGAGGGGAAACTAAGCACAGCTAGACCTTTCCTAGAACCCACAGAAAATAATGAAGACCCATGGGAAAACTTCTCAATTTGGTGAACTGTAAAAAAGTTACAGGCACACCAAATGTAACACACCACACCAGAACAATACATATCAGGTTTGCCATCCTGCAATACACCTTACAGCATCGCTTCATCCCTACTAACTCTAGAGTCCAACGGTACTCAAAGTACGGCCCGCGGGCCGCCAGCGGCCCCACGGACCTAGCTTGGCGGCCCGCGAGACGCACACCAAACGCCACATCATAATGGCAGCAGTATGTAAACATAGAAGAGGGCCGCGGGAGCATGCTCCCGCGGCCCTCTTTTATGTTTACATACGGCGGCCATTGTTTATGGCGTTGCCCTGACGATCCTGGAAGCCAAAGCCCCATAAAAGTCAGCGCTTGCAGCTAACTTTTATGGGGCTTTGGTCGTCTGCTGCCCGCCTGCCTACCTGCTGTTCCACATTTGTGGCATCTTTACAGTGCTTTGAGTCAGGTAAGGCTCTTTGGTTATTTATTTATTTGTTTTTAATGTAGTGTGTGTTACTGGGGTAGGCGTGAAAGCAGATTGCGCTGTGTGTGTGCGCTGTGTGTGTGTGTTACTGGGGTAGGGGTGAGAGCAGATGGCGCTGTGTGTGTGCGCGCTGTGTGTGTTACTGGGGTAGGGGTGAGAGCAGATGGCGCTGTGTGTGTGCGCGCTGTGTGTGTTACTGGGGTAGGGGTGAGAGCAGATGGCACTGTGTGTGTTACTGGGGTAGGGGTGAGAGCAGATGGCGCTGTGTGCAGATGGCGCAGTGTGTGTTACTGGGGTAGGGGTGAGAGCAGATGGCGCTGTGTGCAGATGGCGCAGTGTGTGTTACTGGGGTAGGGGTGAGAGCAGATGGCACTGTGTGTGTTACTGGGGTAGGGGTGGGAGCAGATGGCGCTGTGTGCAGATGGCGCAGTGTGTGTTACTGGGGTAGGGGTGAGAGCAGATGGCGCTGTGTGTGTTACTGGGGTAGGGGTGGGAACAGATGGCGCTGTGTGTGTTACTGGGGTAGGGGTGAGAGCAGATGGCGCTGTGTGCAGATGGCGCAGTGTGTGTTACTGGGGTAGGGGTGAGAGCAGATGGCGCTGTGTGTGTTACTGGGGTAGGGGTGGGAGCAGATGGCGCAGTGTGTGTTACTGGGGTAGGGGTGAGAGCAGATGGCGCTGTGTGTGTTACTGGGGTAGGGGTGAGAGCAGATGGCGCTGTGTGTGTGCGCGCTGTGTGTGTTACTGGGGTAGGGGTGAGAGCAGATGGCGCTGTATGTGTGCGCGCTGTGTGTGTTACTGGGGTAGGGGTGAGAGCAGATGGCGCTGTATGTGTGCGCGCTGTGTCTGTTACTGGGGTAGGGGCATTGTTTTGAAAAAGGGGGTGGGGTGGTTGTTCCCCCTCTAAGCCCCGCCCCCTCTAAGCCCCGCCCCCCGCTGTCACTTTAGTGCGGCCCTCAGCCGCAAACCATACTGCAATTTTGGCCCCCGAGAAAAAGTTTGTGAGTACCCATGCTCTAGACCATAAATTATCAAACAACACATCATCACATAAAACGTCTTCAAAACAACATACCATATCACAAAAAAATCCCATATAAAACCTCTCAATGCAATAGATAAATGACATATCAGACTGTTCTACATGTATGGTGTCACAACACACAATTTAAAATGACATCACAACCTATCACATCACGCACATATCTGTTCCACAAAAATAAATATCATTACACTTATCCCCAGAGCACAGCACATCACACCATGCCACAAGGAGGAACACCACACCTCACCATACTGCAACACACTAGACTAGCAAATACCTAATCACAGTACTACATCACATCACCACGCCACACAATACCACATAACACCGGATCAGACCATTCAATATCTTACCACTGCATGCCACTCCACTACACTGCTCAGAAATTGTTGACCATATCACTCCACATGACACCCTACCACATCCTATGCCACAATACGGCAGCACATACATAAAACCACTCATTCTCATATGTTTCCACTTAACACCTTCCAAAACTCCACCACTCCATACTAAAGCACATCACATCATACCATATCAAGCCTTTGATAGTATGGCCTTCATTATGACTTTGGGGGGCGGCTGAGGCTGCCCGCCAAAGTGTCACATCAGGATGACTGCATATGCAGCCATCCCTCCACGGTACCCAATACGAGTTTCCTGCTGGGCCGGTGGGCAGAACCAGCATTTCCACCGCTCACCCAGCAGGAAACATACCACAACATTGACACCGGCTCGTAATTGGGCCCGCTGCAATGTTGTGGTGCGTCAGGTGCGACAGCACCCGTCGCGCTTTTCACTGCCAGTAATTTGCCTGTGAAAAGCACGGCAGGGCTGTCAATGGGGTCCCATGCACTGCCCGTGCCAAATACATGGGCAGTGCAGGGGCCCCCACAGGGCCCTCGACAACCCCTTTCCACCAGCCTTTGCATGGCGGTGGAACCGTCATGCAAAGGCTGGCAGAAACGTGAGTCGTCATCAAGTGGGCAGCGCTGCGCTGCCCTGGTCGATTGAGACCACTAGCATCACCAGGCCGTCGGCTGGCGGCAACCTGGCAGTCCCAGCGGTCAGACCATGGCGGCTCCGCCATGGTCATAATATGGCGGTCGGACCGCCGCTGTCGATGGTGGTCCAAGCGCCACTGCAAGTATGATGGTCATGGACCGCCAGACTCGTAATGAGGCCCTATGTCATGCCAGGCCACATTAAACCACACCAACCGCACATGATGATAGCCTGCAGTACCATAAAGCATCACACCTCACTATACAACACAATCCACAAAGGACCACCAGACACCAAACTACAACACATTACACCCTATCATGCCATGCTAAAACAGGATAGACAATACCTGCTGATATAACGCTGCATGACACAGCATCCAACAACTGTATGCTAAACTATTTAATGTTATGCTGCCTTACATCATGCCACATCATACCACATCACATCATACAACATGATATAACACATAACACCATCCAAGTGTTAAACTTTTGGAGGAGTCAGATTTACGATTTCTGCCTTCCCACGCCGATGAAAGCAAAAGTAGGGAAAGTGCTAGACCTTGGTGGAGCCAGTTTTACTATTCCTACTCCATCCTAAGCACCATAGAGAAACTATTGGACTTTGGAGGGGTAAGATTTTAGATTGCCACTCCAATACAAGGAACAGTTAGGAACTGGACTTTGGAGGGGTTAGATGTACTACCTTACTCCAACATAAGCACAGTAGGGAAAGTGCTGCACTTTGGAGGAATGAGAACTTCTATTCCCACTCCAGGGTAAGCAACTGTAGGGAAAATGCTGAACTTTGGAAAACTGAAGTTAACTAGTCCCACTCCAAAAATAACAATAATAAATAAAATACAAATGTATTAAAAAAGCAACCTAACGTATATTTGTATAAACATATACAAAACAATATTTTTAACATGATATACATTATGTACATAATTGAAAGATAGAAAGACTAAATAAAAATATAAAATAAATCATAATACAATTAATATTCAAACTATTAAAATCACTTACCAAAACCAATTATCAAATTAACAAATGAACACTAACATAATTGTACATTTTAAAAACTAAATATTAAATACTTTAAAAATTACATTATCAATAATGAAATTAACAAATTAAGACTTGTGAAAATTTGTTATCAATTAAAAAATTAATAATTAACAATCTCTCATCCTAGCCCCTAAACATCTTGCAATCAGCCCAAAAAATTATAAAAAATAAAACTAGAGTAAAATAATGAATAGTTAATACTAAAGTGAAGTAATTAACAGTTATCAATAAAATAATAACTTATAATACAAAAACTAATACAACTAAATATAATACATTTCAAACAATACTTTGTACACTTATTTAAAAACGGTATAAAGACTTAAAAATTAAATTCTTACCTTACATATTCTGTCCCACAATATGTTTTACATCACAATATTTTTTAACACAATATATGTGTCAATCCATATTTTTTTAACAGTATTTTGCTGGAGTACCCAAGTGAATGGGAAGATGAGTTGGAAGGAAAGGTGGCATTTATGGGTCATTTGCCACTTTTTAATATTAAAGTAAATACATTGAATAACATTAATTGTAACACAATTAAAATAAGAAACCTCATTAAAATTAAATGATACAAATGTTAATCAAAGTAATGAAATTTAAATTATAAGATGAAAGCAGGAAACCCCAGCATTAACAATTAAACATGACATTATAATAATCACAATTAAATGCAAAAAAAAACCCGAAACATTAATTCTAGGCCTAAATTTACACCAAACAAGAGTTCAATGTTTAATTGAATTAATGCTATTTAAATTAAAAACATGTATTTTAATTAATAGAAATTCGTGAACCATCACTGTAAATTAATGGAAATCATTAGTTAGTTTTTAAAGTACTTACCTACCTAAGTAATGATGTGTCCCCATTATGGCAGTCAAAGTCATGATTGCGGTAGTAATGCCATTGTTTACGTTACACTTTAAAATAATTCAAGCTCTAAACAACGGTACTTTATTCACCTTTCTGATGTATAATTACTTAAACAAAGAATCATAATTCCTCTATTATCAGCATCACAATAGGCATCATTACTACCATCACTAAATCATACATGTAACATGTGTGTATTTAGACATATCATGGCATAAAATATGTATACATTCAGACTCTAGATTTGGCAAGCATCAAACTCTTGACTTGTATGTAAACTGTTCTGGTTTCTAAAGGCATTAATCCTGATTCTCACATTACACGAATCAGGCTTACAAGATCCACTCTAACTACACAGACCTGAGGTGAGTGCAAGTGCAGTCTGGAGGTGAAATGCCAGGGCAAATGAAGAATAACCATAGGACTCAGTCCCAGATTTAAAGAATCCCCAATTTCTCTAATTTCTAAGGGGACCTTTAGGGTGCTGCTTATAATCCCCAGGAACTCTGCACCAATGATTTACAGATGTCCCTGCGGCCTCTTAAAGCGTGCCCTGAATATGCTGGGAATTGTAGGTCTATTCTTATAATGGGGAAGTGAAACTACATGTGCCAGAATGATGGTTGTTGTTGGCTGAAAAAAACCTAAAGTAGCCTAATGTCACACTCCAACAGACACAGTCCAAAAGTTTGTAAAAATATGTGAAAAGATGCAGACATATCGTAAAAATTATGTGTTAAGAACAAGTTCAAAATCTCCGTGGAAAATCTGAAAGATCCTGCAAACACAATTGAAATTGATGTTGACGTTTCTCAATTTAATGCCATAAAATAATGAAAAAGATAAAATAAGAGGTACTTACTATCTTTTTTATCTTCACCATGCCCAAATGTTGAGAAAACAAATGAATTGAATTACGCCCCCTTTCACACACCTCTGCTTAGCTCTTCATTGTACAAACATCTCTTTTCTGCCTCCCGGTTAAATGCTAACAGATTCTCTGTCCTCACACATACCTCGTCTTAGCACCATTTTCTTGTTTCTGCCTCTAAGCGCACACATGAACTTCCCACATTCAGTTGTAGGAGACAGAACGTATCATACCTTTAGTGAGAGAGTGACTCAGGCGAGGTAGCTTCTGTGCAAAGACTATGGGGCACATTTATCAAGAAATCATGCAGCGAGGCAAGCCAACTTGCTGTGCTGAGTGACAAGGAAAGGGTAGGAAGGCACTGTATTTTACATTGTACGGCGCATTACTTTTTTTGCCTGCACAGGTGCACAATGCGTTGCCTGGCGCCAACACAGGCACTGTTGTGCAAGGGTGCCTGTGCTGAAGATGGGAGTGTTTTTGTGCAGGAAGGGATACTTTCCTGCCCAAAAACAATCCTCAGAGGCATTTTACTCTTTCTAAGTGTGCTGCAGAATGCAGCTAACATAAGGGAGAAATAAACATATATGAATTCCCAGGTCTACAAGTAATTTTAAATCTGGGAATGTGGCAAAATTCATGGACGGTTGGGTGGAAACACCCATGCTCCACCCATGGAATGCCTCCCCAGGGAGGAGTAACGCAGTGCAAAGATTTCCACTGTGTTGCTTTACTCTAGATTTATCAAGCCATGCAGGACCACATTTGGCCTTGCATGGCTTAATCCGACTTAGGTTTTGCATCACCCTTGCACCAATTGCCTGATGCAAGGGCAATGCAGATGCTCCATAATATGCCTCTGGCTGTGCTAATATCTCTGCTCACCCCAGACTACAACTTGCTGATCTGTCAGTAATCAATCGATACTTCAGTCTGTGCCAGCAGTGTTGCCAGCCTATGTTGATAACCACTGCTCCATCGTTGCTTCTTGGTCTCCATCAATCATGCATCTTTGTCACCAGAAAAGTCCATGTAGACACCCCATTGATTTGCTGCTGCTAATTCCTTGTTGCCTGCATTTACGTTTGTATGCTAAGGCAGCAGCCACCAGCTTGTCATGGGCAATCCCCTGTCCACACAAAGGCCTTTGGCTCTATGCTACCTCCTGGGATACAGTGGTCTATGTGAAATTCTTCAGGACCCTCTGTAGATGGAAAATGTGTAGGAAAATTGTAAGATATCCAAAATGTACTCGCACTCAAGGCTTTGTTCAAGGATTTGGCTAAGGGGAAGATATAATGTCAATCAGCAGTCATCTTGCCCTGCCAAAACCATGGATTATCCATTCTATTTATAGTCTCTGGGTTACCATGGGTGGAGTCTCTACTGGCTCCGACCGCAGTTCCCCCTGACTCAGGGGTCTGTCCGTCACAGTACTAATGGGTCACAGTGAAAGTCATTGCAAACTTACAGAGGATGGGTTTACATTACTATATTTTCCTGTCTGTGTCTCAGAAATGTGAGACAGGGTGGAAACCATCAGTGAAACTATTATATTGTTCCCTCATTCCGGAAAAAAATCCCTGCATGTTGGGTCATTTACGCAATTGACGCAATAAACATGGCACCCACTTAGCAAACTTCACTTCTGTGAAGGGAGACTCTCTTCACAGCAAAATGATCTCTTTCAGGCAGGCCAGGATCTCTAAATACAGTGTGCAGCCCTGCACCATGGGCATATGCAGCTGTTGAACTGTCTGCACTTAAGACCTTTAACTCTCCACACTGTGAAACAGTTAAAATGCATAGCCTTCAAGGCCACCATGTCAGGAGTAGATCAGTCCACATTTGTGATACAGACTTTACAAACAACATTTAGCCTTATTTAAGTCTGGACAGGGGACCTGCCAGTGCGGCAAAGGGTTTGTATGACAGAACCACACATGCAGGAACAACGCATGTCTTTACTATGTAGTCTTAACAATGACCATGTCTTAACCACTCACGCCTTAACAACGCATGCCTTAACCATGCATGTACATTTACAATACATGCTTTTAAAACAAAAATAGAAGTATTTAGTAGGCAAGAATAAAGCTTCTTGATATATATATATATATATATATATATATATATATATATATATATATATATAACAAAAATAAACGTGTATGTGAAGGCTTTATAGTTATCTGTGAAATAGTTATATTTTCAAATTAAAGGCATGCGTGGTAAAGGCAAATGGATGTTTTTAAAAATATGTTTATTTATATATGTTTTTATACACACATACATTTAAGTAAATATGTGTGTGTATTTTTACATACATATATAAATATAAATATGTATATCTAAAGATGTATATTTAATAAAATATATGAACAGATATTTTTTCCCTAAATAACCCTCAAGTCTTAATCTCATACCTACCCAAAACCCTTGAAATTCCCTGGCTACACAATATCCCGTACCCACCCTAAACCGTAAAAATTCCCTTCCAACCCAAACCCCCAACTCTAAAAATTCCCCTACCCCCCAAAAACCCAAACCCACCCTAAACCCTAAAAATCCCCTTTCTACTCAAAACCCAAACCAAACCCTAAAAATTCCCTTCTCACCCATAAACCCAAACCCAACCTAAACCCTAAAAATACCCTTCCCACCCAAAAACCCTACCCTAAAAACTCAACATTAAATATGTATATCTATATGTATATATACACACAAACACACACATAACTTACCTGCGGAATACTTACTTTTTAGTGGTAAAGGCTTGCATGGTAAAGGCATGTGTGGTCAAGGCATATGCGTGGTTTACATGTGCTTGGTAAAGGTTGCGTTGTTAATAACTGCATGTTTTAGACTTCGTTATTATGGCCGTGCCCATTGAGAAATTTCCCTTGGGCACATTAGGCCAATCTGAGTAATTAGGGCTCTTGGTTTTCATCTATATTTATTCTTATTTATTTTTTCTTATTTTATTACTAATTATCCATATTCATTTTTCGGGGATGAAAAATGAAATTGAAAGTGATACCTTTCCACATTTGTTTAACTGGTAAATACACACATGCACTTCGATTTATAGAGGGCTTTTAGTGCCCCAAATAGTTATACAGTAAAAAAAAAGAAAACGTTTAAGTGAAAGCATTAGTATATTAGTACAAGCAGCTAATTAGGCTTCTGTAGCAAACAGTGTTCCCTTTTTCTAAACTCTTTATGTTGTCAATATCCACAGTTATTGGATTATAGATCATGTTTGACAGCATTGCGAGTCAGTAAATACAATATATTATTTCTGTATTCTACCATTTAAAAAAAAAGAAATACTGAAAAGAAAATAGATAGTTTTCTTTCTTAGGGTAGGAGCTAAGTGCCAGATGTAGCAAAGGTTTTTACCCATTATGTGTCTATGGGAAAAAGTGTTCGTACATATGGCCCTAAGAACGGTAAAAATCGAAAAGCGGGGGTGCTTTTTTTTTTTATAACCAGGGCCGCTGGAATTAGGGAGCAATTCAGGACTAGCCTTGGCCACCAACCAGAAGCGTCCATTTTAAGATTTCCATGGTAGTGTGAACAGCTCATCCACAGTTTATATTTCTTGTACTGTTTTCCTGTGCTGCTTATGATGGCAAATATGAAACTATGTGTACCGTAATGCACAGACAAAAACAGCGCTGCATTAAAGACACATCTGCCGGACACGACATACCAAAGGTCTCCTCAAGGCACTGTGAGGTAGGGCAGGTAAGCGTTCTGCCAGACAGCAGGCAGCCCGGCAGTGCTACAGCTGAAGGGCAGTATGTGGCTGGTTTCCTGTCAGTATGACTCAAGCGTCTGAGGCGGAGAAGGTGGGCAGTGTGAATATGTGGGCGTGAGTCCATGACCAGCCAGCTTCTTCCTGTCAACACACACATTATTTTTTACGGAAATCGCAAAGCCCAAGCAAGCATGCAATGTAAACATGTCCCGTAAAACATGCGTTAGTTCAAGTATTGATTGCGGCTAAAATATGCTGGGGAGAAGCTTAGTCAATAATGTTGATGAGGCTGTGGAGGGCGATGCTGGGATTCACCAACAGGTGACAATATATACCCCCTAAAAACATAATGACATGGGTGGGCTGGGGAAATCAGGAGGTGGGGATGAGGGGCAGTGGGATGGGCAATCAGCAGGGTTAGGGGTATTAGTTTTTATGTATTTAGATCAATGTAGTGTAAACTGGGACACCCGGGATCTTTAGAACACCCCCTCCACCCCCCATTGTCCAGTCGCTTTGGCAGCACCAGAAGGAGCATTTACCTGGGTCCCTTCTGGAGTATGTCCCTCCTTCCTGGTAGGGTACCTCGGAAATGCACTGGAAGGTTTTCATCAGGTGCAATAGTTTGAGTAGGTA
This sequence comes from Pleurodeles waltl, assembly GCF_031143425.1. Classification (NCBI taxonomy): domain Eukaryota; kingdom Metazoa; phylum Chordata; class Amphibia; order Caudata; family Salamandridae; genus Pleurodeles; species Pleurodeles waltl. Next base: position 606,478,173 of record NC_090449.1, read on the forward strand.
AATTACAAATTGAGTAACTGAAGTTTGTTCCCTGTTTTTTTTCAGCAGGGTCTTCAACCTCATACCTTCACCAGCAAATACCAATCCTCCCATTTAAGAGATTCAAGTGAACGGATGTTCTATGGGATGTTAAGTGTACTCATTAAGCAGGGAGAATTCATTCATCCTTGGAACCTACGGATCACGAGTTGAGAAGGGAATAAGACCTAGGTAGCACTGGAGTGTCTTTGCGCATTTTCATTCTGTGTCATTCTTGTTCACAGAGGAAGGGACCTATGTACAGGGTACTGTGTGGTAGTGCACGGCACAGCGACCTGTGACCCTGCTTTTACTGCCAGGATGAGACCCCTCAATCTGGTGGTTGTGGGGGGGCGAAACCAAGACTGATTCCTCTTATGGGAGGTTTGTCCTGGGATTGTCTCTCATAGATGTGGGTCGATTCGCCCACATGAAGGTTGGATGAAGTGGAAGTGTGGAGATTGGTTTCACTGGTATGATGTCAGACCAATGTAACTATTTCTGTTGGTGAGCAGTTTGCTCCATTTTCTAGACCTCTTTTTATCAGTTATGTTATACATATTTGACATGCAGTTTCCAAATGACAATTCTTATGCATTTATATATAGATATTCCAGAGACATAGGAGGTGTGTACCTGGATTGCTTAATTTTGTAGGTTAGTTGGAATTGTGATAGTTTGAATCAATCAAAAACCTGTGTATATGTTGTTTGTGATCTGTTTTGTTTTGGTGAGTGGGAAGTTATGCCGCAGGCGGAGGAGGCGCATCCTGACCACTGAGGGGCTGGCACCAAATGGCAACGGAGGGGCAGGACCTGTGTGGTGGGAAGGCCGCAAGTCCACAAAGAAATTAAGTGCCAGATTAGCTGGCGTTGTTCAAAAGGCCCAATAATTGGATGCCTGAAAGTTTGCCACCAGGTTTAAAGGGTCCAAGGCAGGATGGTGGTTTATGTTCAGCCAGCCCTCACTGATCGTCAAGTGAGCCTCACAGTCACCAGGAAGGAAATCATCATTCCGAACGGTGCAGGCAATGGCGGGTGGACTGAAGCAATGGGAGCACAGCATATCACCATTCACAAATCAAATCAAATCAAATCATTAACATTTATAAAGAGCGCTACTCACCCGTGCGGGTCTCAAGGCGCTAGGGGAAAGAGGGGGTTACTGCTGCTCGAAAAGTCAGGTCTTTAGGAGTCTCCGGAAAGCGGAGTGGTCCTGGGTGGTCCTGAGGCTGGTGGGGAGGGAGTTCCAGGTCCTGGCCGCCAGGAAGGAGAAAGATCTCCCACCCGCCATGGAGCGGCGGATGCGAGGGACAGAAGCGAGTGAGAGGCCAGAGGAACGGAGGAGGCGGGTGGGGACATAGAAGCTGAGGCGTCGGTTGAGGTATTCCGGTCCCTTGTCGTGGAGGGCTTTGTCTGCGTGGGTGAGAAGTTGAAAGGTGATCCTTTTGCTGACTGGGAGCCAATGCAGGTGTCTCAGGTGTGCGGAGATGTGGCTGTTGCGGGGTACGTCGAGGATGAGGCGGGCCGAGGCGTTTTGAATGCGTTGCAGGCGATTTTGGAGTTTGGCTGTGGTCCCAGCGTAGAGGGTGTTGCCGTAGTCCAGGCGGCTCGTGACGAGGGCGTGGGTCACGGTTTTTCTAGTGTCGGCGGGGATCCAGCGGAAGATCTTGCGGAGCATGCGGAGGGTGAGGAAGCAGGCGGAGGACACGGCGTTGACTTGCTTGGTCATGGTGAGAAGAGGGTCCAAGATGAAGCCGAGGTTGCGGGCGTGGTCTGCGGGGGCCGGTGCGGTGCCGAGGGCCGTGGGCCACCAGGAGTCGTCCCAGGCGGACGGGGTGTTGCCGAGTATGAGGACGTCCGTTTTTTCAGAGTTCAGCTTTAGGCGGCTGAGCCTCATCCAATCTGCGACATCCTTCATACCCCCTTGTAGGTTGGTCTTGGAGCTGGCGGGGTCCTTAGTGAGGGAGAGTATAAGTTGGGTGTCGTCGGCGAAGGAGGTGATGATGATGTCGTGCTTGCGTACGATGTTGGCGAGGGGGCTCATGTAGACATTGAAGAGTGTCGGGCTGAGTGATGAGCCTTGGGGTACGCCGCAGATGATCTCGGAGGGTACTGAGCGAAACGGAGGGAGGTAAACTCTTTGGGAACGGTTTGAGAGGAAGGAGGCGATCCAGTCCAGGGCCTGGCCTTGGATCCCGGTGGAGCGGAGGCGGGTGATTAGGGTGCGGTGACAGACGGTGTCGAAGGCAGCCGAAAGGTCGAGGAGAATGAGGGCGACTATTTCACCGTTGTCCATCAGGGTTCTGATGTCGTCTGTGACTGAGATGAGGGCGGTTTCCGTGCTGTGGTTGGTTCGGAATCCGGTTTGTGAAGGGTCGAGCAGGTTGTTGTTTTCCAGGAAGGTGGTCAGCTGTTTGTTGACGGTCTTCTCTATTACCTTGGCTGGGAAAGGCAGGAGAGAGATGGGGCGGATGTTTTTCAGGTCGCTCGGGTCAGCCGTAGGTTTCTTTAGTAGGGCGTTGACTTCAGCGTGTTTCCAGCATTCGGGGAAGATAGCAGAAGAAAAAGAAGAGTTGATGACGGCCTGGAGGTGCGGGGCGATGATGTCGTCGGCTTTGTTAAAGATGAAGTGAGGGCAGGGGTCCGAAGGGGCGCCGGAGTGGATAGAGTTCATGGTGGATTTGGTTTCTTCAGTGTTGATGTGGGTCCAGTTGTTGAGGGTGATGGTCGGGGGTGCGGGTTCGGTGGTGTTTGGTTGGGTCTGGTGTCCGAAGCTGTTGTGGAGGTAGCTGATCTTGCGCATGCGCACCATGATGGAAGTGGATGGGCTCAGGGATTCTCTTACCACTGTGCTGCCCTTCCTTCTACTAGCAGGGCATGGGGCCATGTCAGCAGCAGAGTGGGGAGGCCACAGGGCAGGCCTCAGCTAGCTTAGGCAACACCCAAACGGGTGAAGCCCCAAAGGGAGCGTCAGCCAAGCCAAACACTACAGGGGAGCAACAGGGCAAGGTGCACGTGACAAGGGAGACTAGCAAAGAGGTGAGCCCACGACAAGCGGTGAGCCGGGCCCAGTTAGGAACACCGGCCCTATGAAGGTTTGGGCAGGGGCTGGAGTACGCAAGGGAGAGGAAGGAAAATCAGCTAGCGACCGTCCCTGGGTAACCTCCTACCATAGTCAGGGAGATGGCCTGGCCAGCCTCATCCCATTGTCAGTGAAAGAAGGGAATTGGCATAGAGAATATATAGATATATTCACACTACTGGAAGTATGCCAGGCAGGCTAGAGCTGACTGTGCATGACAAGAAGGAAGAAGATAAGAGAAATAGGCAAAAATCGACGGTAGAGGGACACATAGAGAATTCACTGCAAGCCTTCAGGACACTAACATGCGTCTTCATGGAGAAATTTCCCCAGAGTGTGGCTGCTCAGTTTTTGCATGAGCAAAAGGTGCACGAAGTACAGCAAAAATACCAAGGGGACGGATGGCTTCGCTATGACGAGGGATTTAGGGAAAAAATGTAAACATGGGCAGTTATAGATTGGGATCATCAGGACATGGAAGGCTTCACAACCCATATCGTAGCAGCCAGAGATGGGGTCAGCACAAGGGAAACTCTGTTTTGGAGAGCCGGAACAAAAGGGAGGCAGGATGGGATTCTCCATGGCACCAAAGCAAAACCTAACTCTGGGGAAAGCCAGGGAAGGGCAGCAATACTCCCTGCTGGAAGTATGAAAAGGATTAATGCAAATGTAGGCAGTCCTGAAAATTTAGACACGCTCGCAGCAACTGTTTGCAAAAGGGCCAAAGGAGCAGGTGACAGCAAAGGCAACCACAACAAAAAGTAGAGATCCAGCATGGTGTAACAAAGGGAGGGGAGGGCAGACAATCTACATCCCTGCCTACACCCATTAAGGTAACAGTGTTATTATGGTTCCTGAACAATTACCCTAATGACACTGAGAGGCAATTACTGGTGGAAGGGTTCATGGAGGGGTTTCGCTATTCCATGCCAGGGCCCTAAGATTCAGCACTATAGTCGGAAACCAGAAATCAGTCCTATTGAATCCAGCTGTGGCAAGGCAGAAGGTAGAGAAGGAAGCTCGCTTAGGCAGTGTGGAAGGCCCTTCTTCTGAGCCACTCCTCTATGACTTTGTGATATCACCATTAGGAATTGTGCCAAATAAGGAAACAGGACAGTTTAACCCGATCTATCACTTGTCACACTCACGGTGAGTCTGTCAATGACTGGCTAGACCAGGACAGCTGCTTGGTGTCTTATGACACCCTGGACGATGCCATAGACCAGATTAGAGTGAAGGGACAAGGATTACAAATAGCAAGAGCTGACACTGAATCATCCTTCTGCCTCATATTGGTGTCCCCTGACAACTATCATTTGCTAGGTTTCAGTTAAGGCGACAGTTACTACTATAACAAGTGCCTAGCCATGGGCTGCACAATTTCCTGCACATATTTTGAGACCTTATCAGCTTCCTGAAGCGGGCATAAGGGGCCCAAAACCCAGATACATTACCTTGATAACTTACTGTTCATCGGGAAACTGGGCTCCTCTGAGTGTGCAGAGTTGCTGGGTCTTTTTTTTATCACTGGTTGAGTAACTTGGGGTTCTGCTGGCGCACAACAAAACCGAGGCCCTAATCACATGGCTGTCCTTTCTGGGGAGGGCTTGTGCACACTGCCAATTACTAAAGTGGATGACCTTGAACACCTAATTGGTACACTGCTTTTGAAGAAAAAAGCCACACGGGGTGAGATGCAACAGCTGCTGGGCAAACTCAGCTTTGTGTGACCTCAGCAGGGAGGCCTTTTCCTAGGCACCTGGCATAGTTGCCTAAAGTGCTGACAAAGAGACAGCAAAGGGTTAGCCTTACACGGGTAGGGAGAAAGCTGACCTCGAGCAATAGTCCAACTTCCTGGTCAGGTTTAACGGGACCATGATTGGGTGCGAACCTTGGGTGTCAGCTGGACAAATAGAGCTCTTCCCCGATGTGGCTGAAAGTGAAGGCTTCAGGATCATTCTGGGCTCTGCATGGGTGGCTGGCCATTGGCCAGCACAATGGCATGAGAAAGTGATTACCAAGAAAATCATGATTCTGGATCATCATAGTCGTATTCTGCATATGGGAGAATCGGCTCGCCAACTGGCACATAACTCTTTGGGTGGACAATCATGCGATGGTCCAAGCTTTTAATTTAGGCACAATGCATTGCCTGGTAGTGGTGCTCATGCTAAGCACCTGGCCGGCTGTTGCCTCAGGGCCAATATAGTGATCCAGGCACATTCCGGGCTGTGAGAATGCAGGGTCTGATGCAGTGTCTCGTTTTCACTGGCAAAAAAATTCTGGGAGCTGGCACCTCACGCAGATCTCATCATGACACATGTACCACAAGAAATCTGGAACCTGGTAGAACCGACCTCAATAATGCCCAGGCACCTAAGATGGTGGCAAAATATATGTGCTGGAAGGGCCTGCAGGCAGTAACTGGCATGCAAGGGCAAGGCGGGGTGTCAAGTAGAGATGTAGAGACATTCATATACTGGGCCTTCACAAGGGGAAGAAGTAGTGCATGGGCACAAACTCACATCAGCACAGTATCCTACTATTAGAGGTTGACAGATGGCAAGTATCCTGCTGCTACCTTCTGTTGTCTGGCAGCTATGAAGGGTTTGAGATGTTTACAACCTACATAAAAAGATAGGAGGTGACCCATTGAGTTCAGCACTTTACGGAGGCTGCTTGGGGGTCTTCATGACACTTGCAGGCAAGAGCACAAGCTGCTACCTTTAAAGGCAGCTTTCTCAGTGGCCTTCTTCACCGTCAACAGGATAAGCAAGATAGTACCCCCTCCAGATTTAACCCAGAGGCATTATGCATAAGGGGCAATGACCTACACATGGGAGAGGGTTACATGATAATTTACTTATGGAGGTCAAAGACAGATCAGGAGGCCAGGGACAAACACACACGTTTGAACTGCCTAGATGATAGTGAGGGCTGCCCATTGTGCTGAATGCGTCGTTATCTGCAGTATGGCATACAGGTAGGCCAGCTGCTTTTCCGGGTCAAGGATGGCTCGTACTTTAGTCTCTTTCAATTTAGCGCAGTCCTCAGAATGGCCGTTAGGGCAACGGGCCTTCTGCCAAAAGATTTCACCTCACACTAATTTTGCATAGGCGCTGCGACAACGGCAGCAGCCAGAGGGCTTGTGGAGGAGTGCATCACACAAATTGTCCGGTGGGCCTCAAGGGCCTTTAAGGGCTACACTCGGCCTGACTTAACTGGAGTCATGTTTCTTTTATAACAGGCCCTACCGAGCAAGTGCTCAGGGTGTGGATTCAGGGCCATTCGTTCATCGCAAGGGCTCAACGGTGGGTGTCGGTATGGAAGAACTATAAGGGAATGTGGCTGCACAACACAGAGGTAACCTGGATGGGCAAGCTAGGCAAGCGATAGGAACACTTGTTGCCCACCATACAACACACACTGAGTTGGGAAGGTAGACCTGGTGCAGTTGTAGTGCATCTCAGAGGAAACAATTGGGCTGGCCTTGGGTGAAGGCAATTACTGTGGGGCAATGAGAGCCAGCTTGACAGCAATGGCTAGGCTCATACAACTGGCAAAGCTGGTAGGGTCAGAAATGATACCAAGCTTCAAATGGAGGGGAGCTTTAGATCCCAAGGTGGCTGAGAGGTGCAGGAGAAAGTTGAATATTACCATTGCAAAGGTGTGCAAAGCGAATGGGGGGGATTTGTCTGACACAGACTCATTAATCTCAAAACACAAGGATATTACGAAGCCAACGGAGTGCAATTGACTGGAGTAGGCAAGGGCCTGTTTTGAGTCATCATAGCGCGTGCTCTGGAGTAGTTAGGTTTTAACTAGGTAGTCAAGCCAGGAATCGTGTGGGGGAGCTGCCAGAGGTCAGGCAACCACAGGCAATGTGGCGGGGACAGCACAGAAAAACAGCAGGGAGAGAGCAATAGCGAAAGGAGGAGCCAATCAAGTTCATGCCTCTGGGATGCCTCACGGCAGGGGTACGGGGAACAGGCCAATGGTCAGCAAGGGGTCAGCAGAAGGGGCAGACACCGCACTTGCAGCCCAGGCTGGGCATAAGGGCCGCCCACTAAAACTGTGGTAGCAAAGTGTAACCTCGAAGTCGCATAAATGCTGGATCCATGCAGGAAATGGGGCTATCGCTCCAGGGGCTGTCAGGAAGTGCTGTGCGGAATACATGGACTGAACTGGTATTAGTAGCAGCAATGACAACTTGGTGAGGTTATGCTTGGGTCATGATTTTTAATCAGTTATTTTTTGATCATGTTCTGTGAATAAACTGCAGCTGTTTTAGCGCAAACAAGTGTCTCATGTGTTGACAAAAGGAGAAAGGTGTGAACGATAATGGCCTGGCGGTTGCGGGGGGACTTGCCCGTCTGTGAGGGGTTTGGTTTTAATGCTATATTTTGAAACTAAATACAACCAGTGTGTAACCACCCAAGCAGGTGCAAGTATGTTTTCTTTGTCACTGCTGAAATGGGGTGGAGTCAGAATCCAACTGGGCTCCTCCTAAGCATAAAAATCAACTTAAAAATATACATAAAGTCTTAAAGCTCAAAATAAGTTAATATAATGTACACTTATATTCGGACATCAAACATGTCACTTGCATGTTTCAAGCATCAGTTTGCAGTGGACGCATGCCCCCATTATATAGTTTACCAGGATTGTAATCAGGTCTTGTAGAGGTTTCTTTAATGTAGGTGTACGCTTGCAAATTACGAGTTACACTTGTTCCTTGAAATTCCTGAACCTTTGCCATTATGTCATGTTGTGTAAATTCCCTGTTTTTGCTGCAATATTTCAGTGTGGGACCACAGGAATGACGAGAACTCAAGTGGCTGTTTGCGACACTTGCGGTTTTTAACACTAGAAGAAGATCCAATACCACCCTTAACATTTGTGAAGGTGAAGGATTCATTTGTGTCCCGAACAACTGTACCATCAAAATTCAGTTAAAGGGGGCGCTCCTCTGACACTCTCTCTGTTAAACCTATCGGCTGGGGTTGCAGGAAGTGGGTGCAGTTATGGGGGAAAATGTGATTGGAAGCCTCTGCTTCTGGATGGGTGAGTCTTCCGCAGTGAAGGTGGGCCTACAATGCTACGCGCAGCTCTGGTATGCTTATGCTAACCATGCATGTCATGTTATTGAAGTCATCCAGCCTGGTATACATTATGAATGAGGTAGGGGCCCTCAATGTTGGCACACAATTTTAAATCACAGTCACATTCCAGGTCAAACCTTCATAACAATAAATAATCTCCACCTCCAGGTAGTGGACTGACAGTCACGATCAGACGCAACTGTCCCTGTGGCCCATGACTCAAATCAAAAATTATTCGGGGGTTTCACCCCAAACACCCCTCTTGAAGTTACACCCCTGGAAATATGTTTTTGTTCGAGATCAATCAACGAAACTAAAACAGTGAGTTAATGCTAAAATCTGTGGGCAAAGAGTAGGTCACATTACCAAGTACCAAGTACCAGCAGGGCAGTTTGAGGCTTTCTTGCTGAAAGGTTACTACAAGCAGCTTACTGAGCTATATAACACTGGCGTGGCTCAAAGCAGCAACAGGTGTTACATAAAATGAGTTATTAGTAGTGGTATATATCCTAAACGAGGATCTCACACTTCCGGTGTGGCAGCCTGTTCTATAATATATGCCACATGGCGTGGGTGATATCTCACTGAGAAAGACCTGTAATGATGGGTGTGTGCGAATGCAAGGTGGGGCTCCTGCCTATTATTGCTGAGCACGAACAGCACTCAGAGTTCCTCAGGGGTATTAATAATGTGTAGGGTGCGGTGTGGATTCTTGTGGCACTGGAAGGATAACCTCTGATGAGAATTTTATATCATATTACATATATATATATATACACACACACACTGCTTACAACCCATGGGAAGGCATTGAAGTGCTCCACGGTGGGAAGCTTACAACTCCGAACCCCAGGATTAGTGGTTAGGTCAGTGAATTATTGGTAATTAAGTTTAGCCTTCTGCATTCAGGGAAAACATTCAATTAATTTACTTTACTGTCTTTGTGGTAAATTAAAATTCATTAAAAAGAGTTAGATGAAATTATTAGTAGTGAATTTTTGGCATCATGCAAGTGATCGGTGGGAGGAGCAGAAGAGCTGGAAAAGACAAGATACTGGGTTTCAAAGAAAAGGAGAGGTTTCGATCTATGGAATGTAATGTAGGAAGTTCACAAAGATTCATATCAGAAAATAAAGTCATACTGAATTTTGACATAAAGTAGGAAAGCATCGGGCGAGTAGGGGGATCGGATGATAAGTAGGTAAGGAGGGGGTGTTTCATAGAAGGAAATGAGAGGGAATATTTAATAGCAGTAACATTGAGCTCACATTTTTCATGCAAGTTTTAGGAAACTTAAGGGAGGAGGTTTGTTGAAAATGCAATCGTAAGATGTAGAAAAAGCATCAATATTTCATTGTGAGACAGCCCTTCTGTTATGTGGAAGTAATCCTGCAATCATGTTAACAGTCTGACTGCTGATAGAACTGATTTAATTCTCCCATAAGTTATTTGTCAAGTCGCACCAAACTTCTGCCAGTCTGACAAAGCAGCCAGAGTTCTTCTTGCGTATTCCGTCTTTATGAAGATGATACATCAGGGTGTCCTTGATGGTGAGGCTGAATGCCAGATCCCAATAACTTTGCTTCCCGGGGCTCTTCCAAAGTACAGATCTCGTTTAGGTCCGTGAATAACGGATCTGCTATCCATAAAACGTTTTCAGCTTTTTAAAGGAGTACAAGAGCCCTTGTAGGCGGTACGCTTTCAGCCCATCACTGCTCTTCCAGCTATGGAGGGTGTGGGGGTCATGGAGAGGGGGGTGAGACTTAGAGCATTGCACAGCTTAACCCGGCTCTCCTGATCTCTCCCAAAAATACTAACACTAACAAAAGCTTCTGAGGCTGTCATCAATAAACTGGGGAGGAAACAAAACCTTCAACGGAAATCAGTGGTGCACAGCATCTATACATCACTTGTTCAGTGGTTTCAGTAAAATGTGTGAAGAGAAACGATATTGTGTGACCCACGAGGTACAATATGAGTAGGAAGACCTAGAATAAGCAAAGCGCTCATGTTGGGACTATAATGTCCCCTTGCATGGTAAAAGGCATGCACCTCTACCCTGGTTGACCCAACCGAAAGTACATTTAGTATAGTGACTTTATTTTCATCACAGCACATATGAAATCATGTGTGCTCTTTGTAAACCTAGGCCAGACATATGACACTAAGCCCAGAACCTGGCTCTAGAGTCATAGAGGGACGCCAAAAGCGTACCCATGTCTAGGCATGAGACTACATTCTCTGTTCCTGGCCACTTGCAGTGAGTGTTGGTGGCAGTGTACCTTGTTTTTAGTGATCAGTAGCTGAACAGGCCTCTTTACCTTTTCAAGAATGGGTGCAATGCCAAAGGACCACTCAAAGAAAGTTCCACTCACATGTCATAACCAGACCAAATAATTATATCCCTGTGTAAATGTGGAGTGCATGCACATCTATGATGCATGGCATGGCCACAGGAATGAACACGATGATAGAGGACCAAATTATGCAGTGGGGTTGACTAAATTATTCTGTAATAAAAAGTAATTTAGGCAGTGTAATGCAGCACATTTGGTGATAGTATTATTTTTTTTGTTGTTGCCAATATTACTCGTTATCACTAGTTAGGCAAAGGCTTTACTTCATTAGTACCAGTTTCACACCCAAATACAGCGAGGAGCAACTGAAAGGGACCAGTCAGCCTTTACAAAGGGCATTTCACTACGCAGCAACGCATCACCTTATTATTAGTAACTTTTGATCTATTGGAGATAGAAACAAATTCCTTTTGTTACAATCTGCAAATTATGCAGCAGATAGTGGTTTATGTGGCAAATGCAGTAAATCCATATTTATGTGGAAAATGCTACAACTGCAGAATTGCAAAATCCAGTGGTCTTGTTGCATAGTAGTAGGACTCTGTATTGTTTGCGAGTGTATATGTATGCTGTTACCAGCAAGATCCTTTGTGAAATATCCCTGGTCTGATGTACCACAAGATGGAGGTTGTGAAACGGACCCCAGGACATTGGAAGAGCATATTGTTTGCATTCCTGAGGAGGAAGGTGTAATACTAGTCACAGAAGTGTGGAGCAATGGGGGCAGTACTACCTTTAAAAACTCTATGTAATATTTTTAGCACAAGATTGCTGATTAGTCTTGTCTGACCAGTGCTATTTGGTTAATGGTGAGTCATCAGAAACAATTGCTAGTGAAAGCTACATTTTTTTGTAGAGAGCCTGAGTCCTTTGTTTTCCTTAGAGTGGCCATCCCAGAAATCTGATGAGGTCCTGGTGCAGATCTTCAAACTTATTGTGCTCCTATTGAAGGTATTACCGTTTGAAGCCTGCATCCTCACTGCCTGTTGTGAGGAGCAATAACCTTTCACAAGGAACCTGCCTACACTGCAAAATGAAAAATAACTATATAAGGAAACTATGACAAAACTGGTTTCTACACACAGATAGTGAATCCACTCCCCCTGTCTGCAAATATTAAAATGTGAGTGGGTCCTAAACTTCCCTATGTTGTTCCAGTTTGAGGTGCTTCTCTGCCTGATAAGAAGAGCAGCTGCATTCAAGGACTGTTGGTGCTGATATCTGGTCTCCCAAAAAGAAAAGGGAGGGCACTTGTATTTTGAAAGCCTTGGTGGAAGAAGTAGTGAATTGGCTAATGACCCCGGGGTCTGCCTTTCTGTTGAGATGTAAAAGGAGAGGGTAATGGTGCTGGAACAATTTTCTGAAAAAATAGGGCAACCCAGTACCCTGGGACCTGGGTAAGTGAATAATGTAACAGAAAAAATGTTTTGGTCCCTCTGGTAGAAGGATATGAATTAACTTTCACGACAGTGGTTGTACCAAAAAGAACTTTCTGTACCGATGACGTTTGAGAGTAATATATCACATTTATTAGAAATGTAAATTCCACAAATTTCACAATTTAAAGTAAAGTAATCAAGGTGCTTCAGTATAACGGCGCAGTGTGAGTGAACTATGTGTTAGTATAAGTGTTGCAGTGCTGTTTATATGAAAACAAAAAAACTGTTGTTAAAAGCACGAGGTCTCAGAGAAGCACATATTACTATAGGTACTGTGAGCCTGCTGAATTTTTCAAAAGCCAATCCACATTTTCAAATACAATGTCCACGTTTCGACCTCCAAAAAATAAATTAATTCAGGTGGGTCATCATCAGGACAGAATATAGAAATAGAAAGCACCCCTATTTAATAGCACTCAGACACATCCTAGTCGTGTTAACGATAACACTTTGTCAGTTGGCCTTCCTTTTCATGTAGCCTGGGTGTGTTCTCAATAATACAACTTTTTTACTTTACCATCTAATGGCTTCAGGAAGGTCATAGATCATTCCATGAAAATGAGCCAATTGTTTAAGGTCCTTTTTAAAACATGTTGGTGTAGTCCTATGTTAAAGTTAAGGATCTGCAGTCCTTATTTAATAAGGATAAATGCTTTGGGTGGTAGTAAAACAGCACAGGATTCACCATTGCTTTTGAAAAATTCAGCATTATCACAGGACCTATTGTTACAGGACCTTATCTGAGACCTCATGCTTTTGACCACAGATTTGTTTTAGTTTTCATGTAAATAGCACTGCAACACTTATACTAACACATAATTCACTCACACTGCGCTATTATACAGGAGCACCTTGATTACTTTACTCTAAGTTGTGGAACTGGTAGAATTTAAGTTTCTAATAAATGTGATATATTACTCACAAACTTCATCGGTATAGAAAGTTCTTTATATTACAACCACTGTGGTGGGAGTTAATTCATATCCTTCCCCCGGAGGAACAATTTTCTGAGCGGGGGAGTTGCCATCAATGAAATCATAAAAACAATGAAAAATCCAATCATTAAACAAAAACAAGTGTATCAAATGAATTCAGCAACAGAGTGGTAAGAGTGTAGTGTGCATACTGTCACAGAAAAAGCACACTCAATTGAAACAGCACTAAATTTGCACAAATGTATAGTTTTACTGCTAAAACGATTTTGCATGTAAACATTAATTCATGGAAATTGAGTTTCAATTAGCATGTATTGTTGCTGAATCCTGGTTTGTTTAGACCCTATTGAAATCTTTGTTTTATTCACAGTTCAGAATTACAAAAACAATGTTCGTTATTTGTGCTTTCCTAACTGATGAAAGAAGAAAGAAAGAAAGTTTAAGTTTATTGACATGGTTAATTAAAACCATCGCAATTCCAAAATACATAATGACGTAAAACTTTGTCTTCTCATTATATTAATAGAGACCCATTAAAACATAAAAGCTTATTTAAAACTGAAACATGGCATGGTAAGGAGTTGTGCATATCTAAAATGTTCACCACTAATTCCAAAACTTGGTCTTAAACTTAACCTTAGGACTTTCTTGCTCCCTTACGAACACTATAACAGTAGATGAGTGAAGCTGAGCGAGCATCCTAAATAGTACCTAGGGCTGTTTCCTGGCTGGAAACTAATCATAAATTGATGGCCCTTGCACACTCGGCTTCAGCTTTATTCACTAATTCTTTCTGGGCCTGTACCATGAATTTGGTCCCTAAACAAGAAAACAGGATTGAAACTGACCTCAGGCACTGAACTGATGATATATTCAAAACATTTGTTGAGTGCATTTACAGGTATTTACATTTTGGTTCAATATATTACACCCTACAGCCTTTAATTTAATTTCCCACCCCCTGTACCTCAGCATGATTGTCACATTGTTTACTCTACAAAATCCTCTCACTTTGCAGTCAGAGAGCCATGTTAAAAGAAACATGCTTCAATTTGTCAGAAGACGTCCCTTTTACATCTTTGACACACATAACATATTTGACCTCTGTCTTGGAAGCACAGCAAATGTGACAACATTTAAAGGGATCTTTATTGCTCCTTCACCTTCCGAACTCCATCTTGGTCAGTTTCAGCCAGGGAGAGAGCCTTATCCCAAAGAAGTCTGCATGTCTGTGGAGGAGAACCCAGATGCAGAGCCCAATAAGTTGAAAGTCCCAGAAGGAGCAGAGAAAATGAGTGAGACTACCAACAACAAACACCCATGTACTTTCCAGGGATATGGGCCTTCCTGCCTGACCGCCACATCAAATCCGACCGAGCAGAAGTCGTGTCCGAATTGCCAATGTCAACAGCAAAATAAAGACTGCCTCATTCGGAGACAAATGCAGAGAAAGACACATACATCCTGTACTGTATTTACATGTATTGCACTTCAGTGATTATACCTGTGCCCTGAAGTGAAATAGGAAGATTCCTTCTACTTTACCCCCAACAGCAGACAGCTAGAAGGTTGTTCTTTGACCTGCTGTTGTGCCAGCCAGCTGACCATAGAGAGGAGGTGGCAGGGTTGAGTGAACAAGCCCCAGTGAGCGCAACAGCTTACTTCTTGCTTTGTCCCCCAACACACCTACGCTTGGTAATTCCAGTGCACATGACATCAGGTAATTGCATGCACCTGAGAGAATTGACTGTGAGCTTTTGTTAACAGAATTTGATGGGACACTGTGAAACTGTGCTATCTCTGCAAAGCACCTCATAGGCCACAGAACATGAGGAAGATGCTCTCTTCAAAATAATGAGCCTGCAGTTGAGCTTTAATCTTGATTGCTTCCATGTTTCCAGTCTGGAGAGAACTCCTTAGATCCCATAGGGCATCCATTTAGATTTGCTTATTCAGTATGTAATGTATTAAGCTCTGTTATGATTAAATACTCATTTTTCTCTAAAAGACAAGCATTAGGCTGGACATTACTGCACCTATTGTGTGACTGAGGTGTGGTCTCTACACCTACACTACCTCCTTGAGACACCCTAGAATGCTTGCCTTTGCTACCCTCAAAGACAATTTTGCGAGGGCGTACTCAGCCCAATTTGCTGAGCGATAGTAGGATGGGCCCCACTATACTAGTAGCAAATGACATCAACCACCCCCCTGCGGCCTTGTAGCTCCTGTCTGCCTTGTGAAACGCTTCACCTCTTACCACGTCCTAACAAATTCAAAATGCTTACAACTGTAAGGATTTAATACCACAAATTACATCTTTTTGTTAATGTTACTTTTTCCATACTTGAAAATCCACTCTGGCCAGCTCTTTTAAGCTTGGAAATCAAACTGTTTATTGTGCTAGGAGCCCACTCTGCAGTGTTGGAAGGAAGGCGTTTTCTACTTCTGGAAGATTTGAACCAAATGAAAAGGTTGTTTGGGAATTAATTTGTAATAACAATTTGTTTTTACAATTCTACCTAATTCAAATGTGATTCTTTTGTTAACCACAGCATGGGGAAAGGCAAAGGTGGCCGCACTGGGATACAAACTTTGATCTGATTGATACATGCTGATCTGAATAGAATAGCAGGCCCACTGACTATCTGAGTAGGACAGTAATGTATACACATATCTCTGTAGCAGGCACAATAATCTCCTGAATATCGTACTGACTCTGTAGTATGGAGCCTTTGCTGACACACACAGCTCTGCAGTAGGCGCTCTGAAACTATGAATTGCAATTTATACACAATGACACCAATAACCTTATGTTTAAACACACTGACACAGCTCGGCCCTAGTACTTTAACCTGTTGAGCTATCCAATGGGCCTGGTCCCTATGGCCTCCAGGGTACATCTGTATGTATGGTGCGGCACCCTATACTGAGTCCAGGCAACCCTTAGTGATAGTGAATAGGTGTCCAGATAGCATAAGCTCTCCAGGGGTAGCTGGGGCGAGCAGCTGAAGCTTATCCAGGAGGTATGTAAAGCACTTGCAATACCAAAGTAGTCAGACACTAACTCACTCACATGAAAGAACCACACAAGTGCTGCAGGAATAAAGGATTCTTTATTACAGCACAACTACTAGACTAGCACTGGTATATCCCCCTTTGGAGATATCTACACACAATATATACACAAAATAACCAACAGTAATATCACAACATATGGAGGGGTCTACGGTGGGGCCAAACCATATACCAAGAAAGTGGTATGTGAAATAGTGTTCCCAACCAAGGTAAGTGTGGTAGTTAGCTAGGGGTAGATATAAATACCAAAGGTAAGTACAGTAAGTGTCCCCAGCGACCAGCTGCAGAGTAGTTACCCACCCAATCGCCCCATAGGCTAACACAGGGGGTAGTGGTTGGAGTTTGTGTGATTCAGGGCCCTTCCCAGTGGACCCCGGGATAACCAACAGACAAGAGAAAGGTTGGAGAGTGTCCCCACCCAAAGATACCCAGAAGACAGAAGAACCTACACCAGGGGACCCGGATTCAGAGGAGAGAACGGACTCTCTCTGAAGTCAGTAGAGGCCTCGATTATCCAGCTGCTGTCACGACCCGTGGACCAGGCCGGTGGAACCCAGGGACAGATTCCGGACATGGAGGACCTGAAAAGGAAGGGGACAGAGTCCAGCACCCTTAGAGGTGCCCAGGTGGTGGAGGTGGCAATGTTCACCCTCCAAGAAGTGAAGTTCCTGCAAGTCAGTGGAGGAAGAAGTCCAGCTGTAGGGTCCAGGATCTGCATAAGATCCCAGGAGTCACCTATGAGCTGTCCTTCAACTGTCGCCAGATTCCAGAAGAGTCAGTGAGCAGCCAGGTCACCGACAAGTACTGGCAAATGCAAGCAGGAGCTGAAGAGGTATTTGCAGAGTTTTGGGGACCAGCAAGGTCCAGGAGACTCTACCTTTTAGGGGGAGTCAGGGCTGGCCCTCAGCACACAGGAAGGCTGGTAGAAGTCATTGGATCCCCACCAAGTGACCCACAGGTGATGGACACAGGGAGTCAGAAGGAGACATCACCAACACAACAAAACAGATGTCCCACGTCGCAGGAGTTGTAGGACAGAGGCCGATCTTCGTGTTGCAGAGTGATGGAATCCGGAGTTTCACGGCACCTGAAGATCTCCAGGAGGAGAAGCCAGCAAGCCTTGGCAAGTGCAACAGTCATGGTGCGCAGGGGTCCCAGTCCAGTGGCAGGGGCTCACAGTCTCCCAAGTTGGTTAGAAGACAAGTAGGACCCAGGGAAAAAGATCCTGAGAAGCAGAGCCTTTCGATGTCTATAGAACAGCAGGCCCAACCAGCCAGTCAACATTGTCTTGAGGTGCCTGCGGATGCAGGGGAGTGACTCCTTCACTCCAAGGGAGATTCCTTCATGCTTCCAGGTCACACAGAGTCCTTGTGACCATGAAGAATGCAGAGCCTTGGATTTTGCAGAATTCTTGCAGCATCTGGAGAAACAAAGTTGCAATTGGAGCCTTCCCACCAGAAGCAGACATGTTTCGGTTCAATGCAGACCAGCAGGAGTTCCAGGGGCCAGGAGCAGAAGATGTCAGAGAGTTCCTTGTAGAGTCTTGTTCAAAGATTCAGAGGACCCACCCACGGGGGAGCCCTTAAGTAACCCTAAATGTGGGTTGGTCACTCTCTGAAGTGACTCACTTATCAGAGGGGGTTGGGGACATTATCTATCTGGACTAACCAGTCAGATGCTCCCTTAGGCCTCTGCCTATCTTGTTTCAAAGATTGCAGAATCAGGTGGCCACCTGGCAGAGCTCTGTACACCTCCCTAAGGGAAGAGCTGGAAAGAGGGGTGGTCACTCCCCTGTCCTTTGTGAATTTTTGCGCACCAGAGCGGGAACTGGGGGTTCTTGAAGTGGCACAAACCAGATTATGCGATTAGGGCACTAACTGTGCCCTTCAAAGCAGTCAGGTGGCACTCAGAGGCCAACCTACCCCAGCTCTTAAACACCTAATACACAGGGGAAGGTGGTCACACCTGTCCCTTGCAGGAAATCCTTTGTTCTGCCTCTCTGGTCTGAGCCAGGCTCACTAGTACAAGGGCAGAACAGTGTCTGAGGTCAGCAGCACAGTGGGCTGGCAGACAGACCCCGTAAGGCTGCACAGGAAGAACTGGGTGAAGCTCTAAGGGACCCCCAGAGTACATGGAATAATGAAACTAACACTGGAATCCGGGTTGTTACATGATTCCGACATGTTTGATACCAAACATGCCTAGGTTCAGAGAAGCCGTTATGTTGTTGGACCACTCGTGTTGACCAATGTCCACTGCATACCTTAAGATGGCTTCCCTGCACTTACAGAGTTCTTGAAATGGAGCATGGGGTCTGTAGGGGCACCCTGCTCATGCAGGGGTACCCTCATACTTAGGGACATGCACCCTGCCCTTTGGCTGAAGGGCCTACCAGAGGGTGACTTACAGTGTCTAAGTGCCTAAGTGCAGTGACCAGGATCTAAGGCAAGCCGTATACCTGTGGTGAAAGGGTGCATGCACCATTTCACACAGGCTGCAATGGCAGACCTGCAGATACAGTTCGCATGCCCCCCCCTCCCCCCCCCTGGGTGGCACAATACATGCTGTAGCTCATGGTGGACCCCTGGTGTACCAATGCCCTGTACCTTAGTACCATATACTAGGGACTAACATGAGTGCACCAGTATGCCAATTGTGGGTGTAAGAAGATACAAAGCAACCAAATTCAGGGGAGAGAGCGCTGGCACTGGGGTCCTGGTTAGCAGGATCCCAGTACACTGCAGTCCAAAACATACTGACACCAGGGAAAAAAGTGGGCTGGGGGTACTACAACCGTAACCCAGCTTACTGCAACATCCTCTTCTCATAGGCGCATTAACCCATGATGCTGTCTTACAGAGACATCTGTCGCATGACTTATGCACAGACCTCTGCAGAGGCAACCAGTGACTTCAAGGTTATCTCAGATCATAGAATCATTTGCCTCTTCACTAATCTACCTAACCAGAAAATGTTACTCTCTGTAGAAAAAAAGACACACATTGCTTATTGTTCCGCTAGGGTTGGTGAGCGCCTTTCTTCTCCACGCTCTACAGAACATTACACAGGCACTTGCATCAAAAGTGGACTAGAAATAAAGTGTGTGGTATATTTCATCTGAATTAAACTGTTTTCTCACAATTTATGAGTACATGCATTCATTCATTTATTCTTCTCCCCCTACCCATTTATTTCTCCTTGTTTTCTTTTCCCATGCCGTTTACTACACTGTCCCCTTCACTCCGCCCGCCTCTCAGTATTATCATATGTATTCCCTTCTTACTCCCCTGTCGTCCCTGCGTTCCCCTTTTACCTACTTACTTCTCTCTCTTCTGCATCCCCTTCTTTCTCCCCCTCTTCATTATGACTAGACTGGCAGGAGTTGAAACGTTAGACAAGCATCTCAGGAGTGCACAATGCAATAAAGAGTGACCCCACTTCTGCAAATAACCCCAGTCCACGTCTCTTCCTCCTCACCTCTGATCTACCTTCCATGCTCTTAACAAGCTTTCTCCTCTCTCGCCTACAGCCCCTCTTATCCCCCTACCACTAGTTTGCTTTCAGTCACACCAGTTCCTTTTTATGTCGCTTTCGATTCTCATTCAGGTCTCTCACCCCTCTTCTCCACAACTTTACGCCAGTCCCTGAGTTAAATCAAGGTACTACAGGCGCCAACAGTGAGGGCTAGAGGAGAATGATGGCCTATTGCACAGGACACCATGCTTCAGAGAGCTTTTTGTAAAAACTGATCTTTAAGTGGGCCGGGTCCCTCCAGGTCTAAGACCCGGTAGTAACTACGAGCACTGGCAAAGTCAATGTTACTGTCTTTTATCTATCTTGGAGCATAAGGGGTGCATCGCCTGCAGCAGCAGGGGAAGCGGTGACGTAGCACGGGCAGATGGAACTGAGAGTATGAATTGCAGCCGCCAAGGTGGGAGTTATAGTGATGGGGGCGGAGACAGCCAGCATTTCGCATTACTCCCTGCACAGAGCAGAGTGTGCAGCGAGTGATGGCAAGAAAAACATGCCTTGCACAACAGAGTTCGCAAATCCATCTGCTAATTCCTCTTTGCAACAGTAGGGTTGCTGCATGAAAAGGGCCAACTGGCTGTAGTACTCCCTTTGAAGAAAGCAGAGTGGTTTTCCTGTGGCACCAACCTACCAACCACTGACAAGGCAATACTGAAAATGTAATTGATTCCTCACTGCTAAAGTGTAAGTCATTTGTGAATCTCACAGAGCAACACTCACGTGTGCCCATGGGTGCAGGGTCAACTTTAACATTTAAAGTCCTCACAATGACAGCACACGCCCTCTACTTGTGTTTTTTTTCTGTAAACCTTTATTCACATAGGCTTGCCAATGGAACCCACCATAATTGTAACATACAGCCTTATTCGCACCAATCAGAGCTCCCACACGGCAAAGGCTCGGCAGGTCACTGCACCAATCAGCTGTGTCTTTTGTTGCAGAAAAAACAGATGTTGGAAGACGGAATGATTTTCCACCTGAATGTACCCATTGGATGCTGGATGATTCTCAGTACCCCATAGGTACCAGTCAGTGCTTAATTTGGGCTTGTTGTTTCCGGTGCAGAGCACAAGCACTTGTTTTTGAGGGCCGGCGCTTAGTCTTCTGCCTCAAGCATTTGCTGGGAGCAAAAGACACATTTGGGAAAGACGGAGGAAGACAAAAACGAAAAGGTGTCACAATGGGAGAAAGCAGAAAGCTGCAAGAGTGAGCTTAAGGGGCAGGGAGTGGCATTAAATGGATTGAATAAGCCAGAGATGGCTTCAGGATTACGCTGCCTCAGTATTCCGTGCTCGCATATTTAAATTACAGCAGCCGCGTGCTTCAGAGGAGGGCTTTGGGCACCTGCACTTTGTTATTTACAAATTAAGCACTGGTACCAGTTTAAAGTCTGACTAAACTATACTCCATTTGGGCCCTATGGACACTGTCCTTACCAATGTTAAGAAGTAACAGCCTTTCCCATAGGCACATGAAGACATAGTTTTGCATGTGATATTTAAGTCGCTAAGAAAAAGCTGGAAGTGGGGAAGAGGGTGGCCGTCTTAGAATACAGGTAGTAGGAAGGTGGCCACGCCAAACCGGAAGTACGATGTAGTCTGTTTTTTTTAATGTTGACCGTGGACCAGAGACTATTGGATACGGATTTTTACCCAAGGGGGGTGTTGTATTTGCCCACCTAAACTAAGGCACTGGCAGGCTTAATTTAATTCAGGTAACACTCTTGTAAAGCACCACAGATCTTTCAGGTCACTTCTGAACAGGTGAGAGATTGAGCTGCGCAAGGTGGAGTAGGTGGTGTTTAAAGAATGTGAATGCCTTGGTTAGGGTTGTGAGATGGCAAAACAGAAACATGCTGGAGACTAAATAACTGGTGATCAATTAAAACCAAGTCCGTCTCAGTGCCGACAGTGATGTGGGAGTGCATTGAGGGACGGGTCAAACAGCAAAGGTGTGTGACATTTGCACTCGGTCTTTGAATGCTCAGCAAATGTGATGAGATAAGGACTGAGGGCGACTGAAAAGACACAATGCTCGTGATAAGTGCTCAGAAGAAACGAAAAAAGTAGTTCCTAAAACACATCCTAAAATGGCAGCTGGAGATGGATACTAGTATTAAGTCCCTGCTCTCATGGAGGGATAAACAGAGGAAGAGGCTGAAGCAAATGGGGAGAAAGAATAGGAGAGGAACGATGGAGCAAGCGAATGGGAAGCTTATGGGCCCCTTAAGCCCATAAAGTATATACATCATGTCTCTCTTTGAGATAGAGCATGCGCGCTGTTTAGAGCGGAGACCTAAAAAATGGACATTGAAACAGTCCTATGTTCATGTCCCTAACTTCACTGGCAAAAACACTGATCGATTTCTAAGTCATTAATGTAAAAAAAACTTTAGCTAATTCATGTCTATGATTTAGTTCACATTTACATTTCACATGTTTTACTTGCATTCTCTAAGAGTGTTAGCTAGTACCAGGATATGATGTAGGGGTGTATGTCAGGGAGTCTGTTGATGAGAGGGGGTGCGTGTATGAAGGTGTTCGGATGAGTGGGGGTGTGTGATGAAGGTGTGGGGGTGAATTCATGAAGGTGTGTGGATGAGTGGGGGTGCATTTATGAAAGTGTGCAGAAAGTGGGGATGTGTGTGTGGGCGAGAGGAATGGAGATTCCTGTCACTGGGTACATTTTCATGGCGGTGCAACCACCACAAAAAGCCTGGTGGTGTGCGGACTCATAATACAACCAGTGGTCTTATGGCTGCCGCCAGGCCAGAGGTGCTCACATCTGGACCGGTGGTCCGACTGCTCTGGCAGTATCGGCGGCACTGTGGCAGTTTGGCTTCGGCCAAACCGCCGCAGTCATAATACGGCCGTCTTCACCACCAGCCCGGCGGCAGTAAGACCGCCACCGTGAGTGTAACAGTCTTCAGACTACCACACTCGTAATGAGGGCCTGAGTCTCTCCATTTCTTCGCATAGCATATGCTTTTGTAATGTAAGTGCATACTTTGAACTGAGTCACCTCCTAGTGCAGATAACGGGCAATGATTTAGAGCTCTGGATTTGAGGCTCAAGGCAGTCCTAGCTAATCACTGTGTCTGTCAGGAAGTCACAAAATGTGTTCAGAATACATGGTCATCCAATCCTTGTCCCCTTTGCCGAGTGCACAGAGTAATGGTCATGTCTTCCATTTATGAATGTAATTCCGTGTAGATGTGTGTGAAGGAGGTACACAGTTGTCAAAATAGTGTCAAGATAAAAAGTAAAGAAAAGGCAGTGCTTATAGGTGAGTGGGTGGATTGTGTTTTTGGGGCTGGTGAAGTGCAGAAGATGCAAGAAAGTGAGTTCAGAAGAGAGTGAAAAGGTCCTGTAGAGGAAAGAGATGAGGTGTAATATAGGCAGATGGGTGAGATGGGAAGAGTAAAAAGCTGAACATGTATATCATAGAGTAATTGAGACAGTTTGAAGACCACTACCCATCCACAGACCTCAGTAATGTTGAATTCACAGTCTCAAAATGTCAGAACTGAAACATTTTCAGTGCTAATTATGTACAACAAAATCACTATTGTTTCACCTTTAAAAAGCTAACAACTAGTGACAAAGCCAATACTCCTGGCTGGTTTTAGGTGTATACAGTGCTTAATTTGTAAATAAAAATGTTCTGGTGCGCAAAGCCCTACTCTTAAGCACGCGGCTGCTGCAATTAAATGTGCAAACACGGAATACTGAGGCAGCATAATCCTGAAACCATCTCATGCCTCTTCAATCTATGCCCCTCAGTTCACTCTTGCAGCTTTCTGCTTTCTCCTGTTGTGACGCTTTTTCGTTTTTCTCTTCCTTCGTCTTTCCCATATGTGTCTTTTGCTCGCAGTAAATACTTGAGGCAGAAAAATAAGTGCTGGCCCTCAAAAATAAGTGTCGGTCCTCAAAAATAAGTGCTGGTGCTCTGCACTGGAAACAACAAGCACAAATTAAGCACTGGTTGTATATCAGTTGTGTTATAAAACTGGATACAATAACAGAAGCTCAGTCAGGAACCAAAATACCGGTCAGATGGGACACTATGACAGTCACAGAAATTTAGCTACATGTTTAACCTGCGCCCTTAATTAAATATGTCAACACCCTTTTAGAGATTCCACACTTTTGTCATCTTTTTCAAAGACTTAGCAGGATGTAATAAAGCAGTGAGCTCGGGTGTGCCACACACAACCTGACTGGTCTAGCAATGGACACAGCACTACGGGGCATGCTCCAAACACGTATGTCAGTAAAATTTAGCCAGCGCTGCACGTACATGCTATCCATCCTAAGAACGTGAGATGCTGAGTCGCACTTTCAAGTCTCTCTTTTGCAGAACCTCCAGCCCACGTACTAACTGACTGACTGCCTGGGCTGATCCAGAATGTCTCGGGCCACCTAGGCTGCACAGGGCTCACCAGTTGTATCCTTTACGCTGCATGAGCCAGTAAAACCTCAAAATGGCACTAGTAAATCAAAAGCCTATGGGCCAGATGTAAGAATGTCCTGAATTGCGAGTCGCAATTTGCGAGTCGCAATTCCGGATGCAGGATGGTGTCCCTGACACCATCTGCGACTCGTAAGGTTGGTCGCAAAGTACCACCTCATTAATATTAATGAGGTGAGTCTCAATTTGCGACCCCCTTGCGACTCGCAGCACTCACAGGGATGGTGGCCTGCTGGAGACAGCCTTTATTTCCCTAGCTCTGACTTCCTTCAGTGCAGAAGGGGCAAGGGGTGCTCTAGTGACCCCAACGGCTGCTCTGCCCGGACCAACATACATACTATCCAGGCACCAACCTCTGATCTTTCTATGTACCAGATGGAGGCAGGATCACACCCCTTATTAACTTCAGTGTTGACCCCAATAACTTACAGTCAGGTGCCATCATTCTCTTACTCTGTGCCAGACTACAATAGTTTTAACATTTCTTAGGTTGTCAACCTCTATGTAGGGTGCCTAAGGAACACTGTGGTGAGGGTGAAAAAGATCATCAAAAAACGTGCTTTTCTGTCCACAACACTCCCTCGTGGCCTTTTTATGTGAGAACCTTAAATGGGATTAAAAATGTATCTGGAAAAAGGCTTTTCTGATGTCTTTTGCCTTAGGTTTAGCTCTTAGGTTGCTTGAAGACGTCAAAATGCTTCAATGAAAGTCTACTGGAAATGGAAAATAAGCTCGGAAATAGGGTGTGGTATTACCAGTTCCTCTGGTAAATCGCCACTTCAAGGAGGACCCTCAAGGATCGACTCAGCCCTGTGGAATTTTGAAACAACCTCCCACCCAGGAATCACTTATTAACCCAACATCAGTCACTCCGGGCAGTAGAACACGGTTTTAATTTACGGCCATTTTGCAATTGGCCCATGCACAAGTCTGTCATTTAAACAACTTGCTCGTAAAAAAACACACAGTGCCTATTTTATCATCCGAAGGCAGAAGAAGAAAGCAATAGTAGATTTAAACCGACTGGAAGTGAACCTGTGAGCCCTAGATTACACAGAAATCCCAGTTGCACACGGGCGTGACTATGACTATTGCAGCAGATGCAGTTGACACAAGAGTCAAGTGATGTGAACTCCCCCGCACTCCACTGATGGCTATTTTTACCATCCAACTGGGGAAAAGCGGGCCCCATCTCTACAATACCGTAACCGACTCAGTTACCTTACCACCTAGGAAGCAGCATAATCCTTTGCTTCTGAGAATGATTCTACAGATCTGTGATATTTATTGATTAAGGGTGGAGCAGTTTGCAAAAAGTCACGTCGGGAGGTTATTTTACATCTGAGCTGGAGTTAACACAAGCTGGAGCTTTCTCTCCGGACACGTTTCTTGGCAGACATGCATCCTCCTGAGGAAGGTGACCAAACCTGTTCCAATCTGGTCTGATCGTCTGCCAATGGCCCATGTAATGTTCCTCACATTAATTGCCTGAAATTAATGCGCACTATACTTTGAAAGGCACTGAAACTGAGCGCCTACTCTCTGTTGGAAGTGCGTAAGAAAAAAAAGATATTGGCCTGCTGCTGAATTTTCAGGGTGGTTTTGGAACTGGGGGGTCCTTACCACCACAATTACAGCATTTCAGCAGGAGCCCGACCCCCCAGAAGACAGCAATGGTCTCTCTCTTCCTCACCCATCCACCAATGACCGCTCACATCCACGGGAGCGCACTGATTCTGTTGCTGGGCGCTATATTACAGAGGGCGAGAAAACTATGGCACAACACTATATGAGACCACAGAACTTGAGATGATGTGAAGTAATGCATCATATGGTCTGCAGTTATGTTCATTGTCTGAGCACATTAAGACATTTCGTCAAAGTGGCACAAACAAAGCAAGTTTCTGACAAAATGTGAGGTGAGGTAACATTCACCCACCAGAGCAGGCATGTTTGACGGCTTGTGAAGTAAAGGGCTGGCATTGCTCCAATATGCCTGCTGAAAGTAGGAAATAATCTTATTTCTTGAAGGTCGATTATATTCTGCTTCTAACCACCCCTCGGTTTTTAGGCCGAACAGAGATACAGTCTTAACCCCCTACGAGACAAGTGTGAGAACCTCCCCCCTCCCTGAGAGGGACCAGGCCTCTCCAATGAGTTATGACTTTGACAATCACGCAATTTCCTACACGCTCAGTGTCAAGCCACCAAATCTAGCTCTTGAAGTTACTCTATGTAGATATTTAGAATATGGCGTTTTCAGGATTGAGTGGGCTCCCTATACGTCAGAATGTTTTGTGACTTTCCACCTTACTCGTGTCAAAGTGAATCATTAGTTGGTGGCTAGTGCCAACAAAGGGTGAGCAATAGCTCTATAACAAGGGTAAATTTACATGTTTAGAATTAATCATGTGTAAATTTACTCTTGCACCTAGGTGTAAGTCTGCACGTTTTCGCTATTCACCATTTCCAAGTATTAATTTGCACCCAAGTGCAGACATAGAAGTCCCATCATCCTGTAACCAAAGGTGAAGACATCTAAGTCAGACTTTACAAGTGTAAAGTTATTACTAGTAACTTTTCACACATAGGAAGAGATCTTCACTACCAAGACAGAGAGCTCCTTGTGTAAGGTGTAGGGCAAATTAATAAATGTATTCATTTTTAAAAAGAAATATAAAAAATAGTTTGATGTATAACTCATCAAATTAAGAATGTATTAAGTAATTCATTAAATATATTCATTACATTTATGCATGTATTTTTAATGACAGTTAAAAAAAGTCCTCAGTAGCATTTTAATATTTAATTAATAATTAGTAAATGCAATTTTTTCATTTAAAGTTTAAATTCATTTATTTTTCGAAAAATAAGTGAACTATTCATTGCTATAATTCTGAAATATTTAAAATGTAATTTACTCTACATTTTAAGCACTAAAACAATTACATATATTTACTTTAAAAATCAACATATTTGAATTTATTTAATATTATTTCCTACTGGGTGTCATATTAAGTCCCTGCCTCCAATATTTTTATGAGAGTGTTTTAAAGTACCTGTGAGTGGCCATGTGTGGTGTTAGACTTGCACCATGCTGGACTGGAGTACATACAACGTTTTGTTTTACATTTTGGGCTGTAGTAACTTTAGAAGTATCAAACATCCACAGCAAGGATCTTATTCCTTTGTAGATGGATGTTTGTGTTTCCATATTCCTCAATAAACACTTCCTTATCCCTCTCTAAACCCCTCTCCTTTAGTAGTAAGTGTACCCCAACCCCCTCACCCCCACTTTTATCACAAAGACGTATACCACCATGTGCAGAGATCTTGCATAGAAAAGATGGGAGAGGCAGAGGTCTCTGCACATAGGTCTATGAATAACATTTTGTAGTATATGAGTAGCACCATTGTAGTAACACTTTATGTGGTACAAAAAGCATTTTGTGAATAGCCCCCCCATCTGTAGGTGGTAAGCGGACCTGGTGAAATCACTCTTTTAAAAGGCATGAATCTTCCTTTTATAAAACGTATAAGTCCCCCCTAAGGTAGGCACTAAGTGGCCATTGGGATGGGTGCATAGCATTTAAAAACTAGGGCATATGTTAAGTTTTACATGTCCTGGCAGGGAAAAGTCTCCAAAGTCGTTTTTCACTGCAGCAATGCTGGCTCTCTCCATGAAAAGCTTTGGGTTACATTATAACACCTTATAATGCTTAAATCCATTTTGGGAATAGCTAGATCATTCAAACACTTCAAGACCGTTCAAAGACTCAAATTAATAGGCAGTCAAAATCGAATCTGATGGTCAGGATGGATTTCAAGTTACTATTTTTAAAACTTTTAGAAAGTTGCATTGTCTTGCCTAAATCCTCTAGCAGCATTGTCAGAGTTAATTTCTAACTGTGACCTGGCAGCCTGAAGGAAAATGTGAACGGCTCCCAGGAAAAGGAATAAAGGGCCTTGGCAGGGAGGAGGAGGTATGACCTCCTCCTGACAAGGCGGGCTGGGCAGTATGCCTACCAACTGCACAAATTTCAAAGAGGCATCCTCAGTCAAAGGCAGATGTTACTCACACCTAGGCCTGCCCCTGTCACTGTCCAAGTAGCACCAATCCCAGGGGGTGAGGTTAGAGGGTGGGAGACACCAGTCCCACCAGGAAATTATGTCAACGTGGGTATGGTTGCTCCTGGGAACTATTTCTCTATTTGACAGTGAGTTTCCCCCACAGGCTCCCACAGGCATAAACATGGTTCCCCTGGATATCTTCCTCAGGACACCAGTAGGACTGACAAAGGCAGAAAAAGCACTGCACCTGCTGAACCCTTTGGAGATCAGAAAGAGGACTGCACCTACTGTAACCTATGAAGAGAAATCCCAAGGACTGGATTTGCTCCGACTTGATAGATGATTGGAGTCCAAGGGCTAGTTGGCTTACAAGATGTCCAGCTTTCTGCAGAGCTCAGCTGACTAGTTCCAACTAGACTTGCCCTGGAGCCTGCTGATGGCTTCCTCTGGAGTAAATCCTGACCCCCAAGGAAGGCCGTAAATCCTGACCCCCAAGGGAGGCCCTAAGATCCTGGGGCCATTGGATAAGTGTCGGAGTGTACTCCTCCCCCCTAAACCTAAAAGCTGGAACTTTTGTAAAGTCTTTGTCAAAAGAACTAGAGGCTACCACCAGATTGCCACTGAGCTACAGCCACAGATGTTCCTCTGCCAATCTGACTCAAACTACTTGTTTGCCCTGATGAAAGGATCCTGACTTAAAAAAATGTTTTGAAGCCCGAAGTTAGAAACCTTCACCTAGTGAAAGCACCAAAAATGTCCAAACTGCAAGGGACCTTCCTTGAGTGTGGATTTTGAATTTCTCCCACTCAGAACGTTCCTGCCAAAAGTCTTTACCAGGCCTTCGCCCAACAGCTATCTGTCTCATGAAACATATCTCGCTCACAGCCTGCTGCGTTGCCCAGTTGAAGATCTTTGACTTCTATTTCAGAGAATGAGTCAGAAGGTAAAAGTTTCCAATGAACCTGGTCCCTGTATCCGACCTGCGGCAACATTTTGGTCTGCTTTAACTTTTGACTTTGACTCGTTCTGGCATGACCAAGCAGATATCTGTGGTTGGTGCTTTGTGTTTTTTGGCACTCAAAACATCTGAAAATTCGAAAAATCAAATCTCCCATTCCCTGCATCTGACTTTTGTCATTTTGGTGTCTATTTGTGTATTACATTTTTCTCTCATTTTTTAAAATTGGAGTGGGACTTTGTTTGTGTGCTCTATCATCTAACTGTTTTGGCACTGATAAATGTTTTACACATTTCTCCTAAATTAAGCCTGTCTGCTCTATGCTACTGCTATAAAGGGATGAGCTCAGGTTTAAATTATTTAGAACTAGCTGGGCAGAGTAAGCAATAGTGTCATTATTAGCTGAAGAGGACTGCCATTCACTTCAACTAATTATCCACTTTCTCACAGGCATAATGACCTGAAGAGCTACAAGATGTTGTGTTTGTTATTTCAAAAACTATGGAAAAGCATCTGGCCACCTAGTTTTCTATCATATTAGGATAGCATAAATTTGTGGATTGTTCTTGGGATGACTTAAGTCTCAGGCACAGTAATGAGTCAGTCCCTGTGACCTGCTTAGATAAGCAGAGATAGACCAGGGATGAAGACAATCAGCAGGCCTCTTCTTTGTCATTCTGCACATTTGACACCACTGCTCACCATATTGACTGGCTTGTGGCATTTAAGATTGAGGTTCCATGCTTCTGTGGTTTTGATCCCTTCCAGATCATCTTCATGCCTCTCTTTTTCTCCTCTACTGTTTATTTCCAGCGGCTCTCAGGGGCCGACATCTTCCCCAATGCGTTTCAATTTACATGTGCAGTCACTTGGAAACCTACACCAGTTCTTTGGCTTCAAAGCCTTAGGATAAGCCAAGAGTACTCAGATTGTGTTGGTATAACTATTGCTTGACTGCCATGCATAACATGATAGTGCCAAACTTCCTCAAAAATAATGGTAAAATCACAGATGGGGTGATTGGGGGAAGGCAGTTACTGATGACCTTTTCTAAGCCACAATTGGCAAGACCCAAAGAAGAAAAAAATTACCATGATGCTCCAGTAATTTCACTGCAACTCTGCAGCATGCAGTTGCCTTCACTGGCCTACAGTGAACCAGGATCTACAATTTTAAGTACTATGTACAGCTCAGAGGCCTATCATAAAACTGGACCAAGGGTCAGATTTAATTACTGTCAGACAGAGTATTCTCCTTTGGCCTGGTGGAGGACTTTATGTCCGCTAGGTTGAGACTACTCCACCCACCAGATTTTTAAATGACCACCTAGCTGGCAGTCATTTATGAAGGCATTGACAGGAACCGCCTTCACAGCAATTCCTGTGAATGTATTTTACTCTTTGCTGCAGGGTAGCATCAGAAGGATGCAGCCCTGCAGCAAAAAGTATCAATTTTTTCCTTTCAAAATAATAAAAAAAAACAAATGCTTTCCTCACCATAGGAGGCTTCTCCTATGGCAGGGAAGCATTAGAGTGGTTTTACTGTTCCTTACCACCAAGCTTTACCTGGCTGCAAGGAACAATAAAAAAATATGACTACATGTCCTCGCATCCTAATTGAGTGGGCTGACGTTTAGCCATTTCCCCAATAACCCTTACTCCCCAGGGCCTTTGGAGGGGCTTATTCATGGCAGAGACTGAGTAGTCCCCACGAGATTAACCCTAATGTTCACCTGCATGT
Organism: Pleurodeles waltl; assembly: GCF_031143425.1. Lineage (NCBI taxonomy): Eukaryota > Metazoa > Chordata > Amphibia > Caudata > Salamandridae > Pleurodeles > Pleurodeles waltl. The sequence continues at coordinate 606,508,956 of NC_090449.1, forward strand.
AAATGGGAGGGAACTTTATCGCAATTATGACAGAGCACCGGTGCCAATATCTAAATCAAGCCCCAAATTTCATGTCTGATCTCGTGTAGCCATACACCTTAGGGAGATGTTTGAATTCTGGCATATTGCACATTATTACATTTCTATCTTTTAAAAGGGCTCTAATAATGTCTGTGCTTCTTGGGAACTACGGCCGAGGCTATGTAACTCTTTTCCACCCAGCCCTGTCTTATTGAAACTCATGAAAAATTAACAAAAGTACACTTTCTCTATTATGTTCTGTTTCTTTTTGGTTGGGCTAGGATATTTATGTGCATCTTGTCTATACTTTACGATTGGTTATGTGTGCCTTTTTGATCTGCATATCTTCTTGCTAATTGATGGTGTAACCAGTATAGCAAACATTCTAGCAATTCTTGGTATCCAAGTGTACTACTTCTTTATTATTAGTTGTTTTATATTCTAGTGGTATGTCAACGTCTAGGCACACCAGAGAGCCTGAATTTAAATAATGGTATATATGCACAGCTAAGTGTGTTAAAACATTCATATCACTGCTGATGTGTTTACATTCTTTAGATTGACCTGCTCTGTTAGACCAACTCTTAATATACATTCCCTATCTGTATTATGCCATGCAAAATATGATATATTAAGTTCTATATCAATCTTTATTGGCTTTAATTCTTGCTGTGTTCTGTTATGGGAAAACTGTTTCCAATTCAAGGTATATAAACAAATGAGGTAATTTAGGGTACAGTTACTTTCTTGTTAATTTATTTGATGCATGCATTCTAAATCTTAACCTTCACTGAGCTTGGCTAATGTTTGGCATGGTTACATCCCACGAAAAACATGAAATGCACAAACCCTAGCTAATCTGTGGATTCTAGAAATCCGGTAAAATTTATAGATCCACACACCCTGACAAATTCATGGCATTTATCTTTCCTGCAAATGTAGTCTTATGAAAAAATGCCGGTCAAATAATGGTATGTACAGTTCCCTTTAAAACTGTGACATGCTTAAATGCTGGACAATTACGCGTATCCACAAATCGTCTATGGTTTGAGGCATGCACAAATGCTGTCATTCAGCCGAATTAACTTGTATTTGCTAATTTATGGTATACACAAATCACTGGTGGTCCCTATTAAATGTAGATGTTGAAATCTTGGTCTGCTCAAAGCCTACCTAGTTCACTGTAGACTAAGGGCCTCATTAGGAGTTCGGCAGATATTTTTTACCGTCTGCCGAACTTCCGACGGGGAGGTTGTTGCCACTCTGGCTACCTCCCTGCCACACCCATTAAGAGTTTCCCGCTAGGCTGGTGGGAAACAGGCAACATCATTGTTTCTGGCTCGTAATGGAGCCAGCGGCAATGCTGTAGCCAGCAGGGTGCACCAAAGCAAAGCAGATAGTGAACATTGCTATGGTGCTGGGCAGTGAGGCCCTTGCTCTACCCATGTCAAGCGCAGGGGCAGTGCAGGGGCCACCCTGTGGCCCCCTGCACCTCTCCTCCGCCAGCCTGTCATGGCGGTGTTACCACCATGATAAGGCTGGCAGAAAACGAGGTCATAATCTGCAGGACAGCGCTGCCCTGGCAGTTTAGGATCTCCGACACCGCCAGACTGCTAGGATCCAAGATCCTGGTGGAGCTGGTGGTCGGACCACCAAAGTTGTTATGTGGTGTTCAGACCGCCACCGCAAGTGTGGCAGTCATAAGAACACCACACTCGTAATGAGGTCCTAAATCTTAGTTCATAGTACATAATCATTGTGGATGATTTATAAAAATGCAAGCTATCCTTGGGAATTTTTATCAGCAAATGCTGTCTCATTAATTAAATGAAGAAATAGTTATTGATCTGTGGAATCTACAAAACCAGGACGAAAAACCCTATGGACACAAATAAATTCATGTTATCTCTGGCCCTGTTTTATTTGTGATATACACAAATCCTGACAAGGCTTTACACACACAAATCCTGTTATATTCCTAATATGCATTAATCTTTACTACTGCAGGTCAAGATATTCACAAATCCTAGTTAATCCACAGTATACTAGCTATGAATCCTGAAGGAGACTTTTCTTGTGTATATCCATTTTAATTTAGGTCAAGAATAATTTTAAAAATTGTGTATATACATTTTATTGGTTATTGTATATGGGATAACGTTTTGACATTCCATTCTTTATAAGGATAGTACAAATCACTGAGGAGTTCCCTGACCATAAAGAGGAATGATGTCAAACTCTGAGTTCCCTTATAAGGTCATGGAACTTTAAGGTGATTTGCAATATGCTCTTAAAGTATGTCAGAGAGTATTTTATTACTTATAATACATTGTCACACCATCACCCTTCCCAAAAAGGGTTAATTCCTTGATGTCCTATTCTTTTTTTTGAAAGATATAGGCCCTCATTACGAGTTTGGCGGTGTCAGCACTGTCACGCCGGCAGTGGCAGTCTGACCGCCAACAGGCCGGCAGTGCAGACACCCATATTACGACCTTGGCGGTGAACAGGCTGTAACACACTCAGTTCACTGCCTGTACCGACAGTGCAGTCTGACCACTGCCGACAGCGGTTGCTATCTGCAGGCTGGCGGACAGGACCTCTCCGCCCACTTCCAGGGTGGGCCGACTGCCACCCAAAGCCTGGTGGAAAGGAACAGTATATAAGGAAACTCTCACCATAGGAACACAGAGGAGGCCACCGACGACATGGAGCGTGAACTGGAGATCTTCCCAATGATTGTACTTGCAATCCATCTTCAGGACCTGCATCGCCGACAAGGACGACAACAGTGAATACCCCACCTACCATGCAAGGGAGGGAAGGGGACAATTATACACGCCATGCCACACACATCTGACACCAACTGCCACGCCCACAAACTCCTAACATCACCATGGTCTCCACAGGGCGGGGAATCAATGGGGCTGGCACCTCAGGGTGTAGGGGAAGGGGGTGGTGCTGGGGACTCAGGTTAGGAAGGGGGGGGCTTGGGCTTCAGCTTGGGAGGGGGGTGGAGGCTTGGCTTTAGCTTTGGATGGACAGGGAGTGGATTTAGACCGGTGGGTGCGGGATCAGGCCTCTTAACAAGTTTTTTCTTGGTGGGGGAAGGGACATGGGAAACGGAAGAAAGGTCTTGGGAGGAGTGTGACGTGGAGGGACTGGGTTTGGGGAGGCCAAAGGAAAGCATAGAGAAAAGACGGGGTGGGCCAAGAGGTTTGAACAGGACAATGCGGGAAAGGAAAAGTTTTTTAGGAACATGTGGAGGGGCTGTGGAAACAGGCGTGGGAGTGGAGGTAGAGGGAGTAGTCATAGGATATGTAGGTGTGCTGGATCTGGATGCAGGTGGGTTCTCAGTCTGCTTGTGTGTGGTGGATGAATGTTGGGTGCCTGGGTGGGGGTGTTTATGTGTTTTGGGTGGAGGGGGGAGAAAGGGTGGGAGAGGACAAACAGGCCGTGTGAATGGATGTTTTGGTGGTGTCTGCTGTGTGTGCTGCAGGTGTCTGTTATGGTTGTTGTGGTGAGTGCGGCTTTGGTGCCTGGGGTGCATGTCTGGGTGACTGCTGTTGTGGTGATTGTGTCAATGGGGGCAGGATCTGGGAGTGAGAATGTAGTGCTTGTGGGTGTGTGTAGTGAGGTCACTGTAAGGGAGGAGGGGTGGGGGAGACAGTGGAGGATGTAGCTGTTGTCATGTTTGCATCTGTCTGTTGAGTGTGTGCATGGCTGAGGTGTGATTTGTGATGCCTGTGTGTCTCTTTGTGTGCCTTGTGTGTTGTTCTGTGTGCATGCAGTTTGGCCAGTGTGCTAGGGATGCGTGAGAGGAAAGGGGTGGTGGATGGGGCACAGGTGGTTGGAGGGTTGACAGAAGTATTAGGGAAACTGGCTGCTGTCAAAGAGAGGCCAGAGCCTGAAACAATCTCTGGAGGCCAGACAAGGCACCATGAATGCCTTCCAGGTAGGCATTGGTTTGCTACATCTAGGATGCAAGCCTCTGGATGGCATTCACGATGGTTGTCTGCCCCACAGAGATCATTCTCAGGAGGTCAATAGCCTCCTCATTGAGGGCAGCAGGGCTGAATGTGGCAGGGTGGCTGTGGCAAAGGAGGTGCCCACCCTCCTGGGTGAGCTGGCACAAGCAACTCGGTGGGGAGCAACTAGGAGGGCGGTGCTGGTAGGGGGGTGGCGGACGAAGATGTTGTTGGGGTGGTCCGAGAGGGGTCCACCTCCACCAAGGAGCTGCCATCGGAGGAGGAATCAAAATCTGATGTAGCATGGTAGTAGGCTCCCCCGTGGTGCTCCCCTCACTCTCCTACCCACTGGTTCCCTCGGCGTCGGTGGACTGTGCCTCCTGGGTCTCGTGGCTTGCAGCATCCCCACTCACCAGTGCCTCTGCTCCTTCGCCTGATGATGCTGATGCACACAAGGACACAAGAAAACAGAGAGGGAGGGGGAGACAAAGAAAGGTATGCAGGCTGTGAGTAACTCACCTATTATGCAGGAAGGCACAAATGCAGTACACTTCAGTCTAAGACCTCACCTTACCATAGCCTTTGCATTACAGGAATTAGCCACTGATAGGGATTACACCTGCCTCTTTGGAGTTCACCACACTGACAGTAGTGCCCTACAGATTTACTGTGCATGTCCTGCATATCCAACTGAGGAATCCATTCAATGCTCAGATGTTTTGAGTATGTCACTTGGCAAGACAACAGGAATACAACCTAACTGACTGTTCTACCCAATTCCCAGCTTACCTGGGTACACATGCCACCTACACCGCAAAGTAACACAACCCGGACAAGAAGCTGAACACCTGCATATCCTGACATCTATGAGTCACTGTAACAGCATCCTTCTCCACATTACTTACCATCCCCCCACTACATTCGGCATGAAGGACAGTGTGAGTACTCACCCCCTTGTGGCTGCTGTGTGCTTTTAAGCGCCCAGCCAATGCTGGGTTGGCCACCTCCAGTATGTGGGCCATTAGGGGGGGTCAGGGTGCACCCCTTCCTCGTTGGGAGGACATCCCCAGCTGGGCCTCCGCAGTCTTCTGGGCCCAGTGTCTCAGGTCCTCCCACCGTTTACTGCAGTGGGTGCTCTGCCGGCTATTGACCGCCAGGGTCTGCACTCCCTTGACGATAGCTCGCCATAACCCCTTCTGATGGGTGCTGACCTGCATGGCAGACACATCGGAAAACACATTTATGTAGACTTACCACACACATGCTGACATAGGGTACAATCTTACTGACAGTAGTCCACCATACATTCCATCATCTTCCTACAGGTTCCCATTTATGGCCTATTCCACTACTCATATATGCTTGGTCAACCAACATGCACCCACAGCATTCGCGCTCACTGCTAGGACACTGTTAATCCACTCACCTGCTCCTCTGGTCACCCATACAACTTTGCATACAGGGGTAGGACCCCGTCCACAAGCTTGGTCAGATCCTCCTGGATGAAGGCTGCGCTCTATCCCCTGTTGCATGTGCCATCTTCACAACCAGTTGCAGGACACAGCAGCACACGCAGCGGAGTTGTGGTCATGTTGAGATGCAGGAGTCAAGTGGCAAGGGGAAATCAAAATTACGGCGACGACCGCGGCGGTTCGCACCGTCACCGCCGGTGGCGATCATGATTGACTCCTGTTCCCCACAGATACCAATGTTAACCAATGAGGAACTGCATAGTGGTACAGACCGCCTAACGGCATAACGACTAACGCCAGCAGAGTCATGTCACTTCCATCTGTCCTCTGCATGTAGGACAGGCGACTACCATTTGAAGTGCAAAATGTGTTATAGTAAAAACTATATGCGCCGTCCATGCTGTCATATTAGATTGTATATTTTTGGTACATCAGTCATACACAGCTATACATGCCATATGTGATGTGTGGCACTAGTTGGATGCATATGTAAGTTGAATACCACTGTAATCACTCATTGATTGTCACAATGTAAGCTGTAAAGAACCCTTCCATGATTGGAAGACTACAATCGTGCTGTTGTGTGTGCGTAGACATCATTTGTAATGTGATAGTGGCATATGTGCGTTGGCCCTCTCTAGATACCGACCCATGTGGAGACTGAGGAATGCACAAGTGTTCCGGCCTCTAGCTGACCTGGCAACCATGGAGGAACAACACATTTTACTGACCTATCGTCTGAACCGGATGACTATTCGTAAACTGTGCACCCAATTGGAGCCAGATATACAGGCAGCTCTACGTAATCTCCATGCTATTCCTCCTACTGTGCAGGTACTATCTGTGCTACATGTTTTGGCCAGTGGGCTATTTCAGGTCACAGTGGGCTTGGCAGCAGGTGTGTCACAGCCAATTTTCAGTAACACCTTAAGGGATGTCCTGACTGCCTTGCTGAAACACCTCCACAGCTACATCAAATTTCCCAAACTGCTGAACTGCCTACTGTGAAATCTAACTTCTATGCCATTGCACACATTCCTCATGTGATTGGGGCTATAGTTGGCACCCATATTCCCTTCATTCCTCCCAGGTTAAATGAACAAGTATATCGGAATAGGAAGTGTTATCACTCCATTAATGTACAGGTGATGTGTCTTGCAGACCAATACATCTCCCAAGTGATTGCAAAACTCCCTGGATCTGTGCATGACTTCTACATTTTGAGGAACAGCAGTGTCCCACACATGAAGGTACAACTACAAAGAGAGAGAACCTGGCTTGTAGGTGAGTGAGAGGTGAGAGCACAGTAACTAGCAACTTGCCTTTCCAACTCTTTACCCTTCACACAATGATGATATGTGCTATGTGTACCCACTCCTCCCAGGTGATTCTGGCTATCCTAACCTGTCCTGGTTGTTGACACCAGTGAGGTATTCCAGGACAGGGTGTGACAATCGCTACAATGAGGCACATGGCAGGACAAGAAGATTCATAGAGTGGACCATTGGCCAACTGAAGGCAAGATTCCGGTGTCTGCATATGTCAGGTGGATCCCTGTGCTACTCCCACAAACAAGGTTTGCCAGATCATTGTGGCCTGTTGTATGCTGCACAATTTGTCACCGAGAAGGCATGTACCTTTATTGGAAGGGGAGGAACAACCTGATCCACCGGTGGAAGCTGAGGGGATAGAGGACGGCAAAGAAGAAGGGGAGGAGGACGATGTGAACTCCAGAACTCAGCTCATTCAGCTGTACTTCCAATGAGTTGAAGGTACATTTTGTCTTCTGTATCCCACAGCATTGCCTATGTAGTTTTGTGTACAACTGACAGATTTTACAACCAGTACTGTAGACACAGCAGCATGTGCTGCAATGTGTGTACTGTCACATTATCCTTACTGCTTCATGTGTTTGGGAACTCCTAAAGGAAGTGTATACACAGAAGTTATGTTTACTTGAATGTCATTTCCTGCCTTCAAATGTATGGACTGTTTGGACATGCTGCATGGAGAGAGTTTGTGGCCCAGTTTTGCTGTCAGTATTTGACACTCAACATATCCTGAGTACTTGCACACCCACTTGGAGTCCCTCACAATGTGGGTGGAGGTAATTTCAGCTGATGTAGATGGCCTCTACAGTTGTACTCTTATGCAAAGCTGGAATTTAGACTTACTTTCTGGTGTGTAGTGCAGCTGGCACATGAAAATACTTGTCAGTCAAGAAGTGAGAGTACTCTGCCAATGATGTAATACTTTGGACACAAAGCAGGTACATGTGTAATGAAACTAGCTGTACCTAAATGTGTGCGACATTTCTGTTACTCACAGGTCTTCCTATGGTGGAATTCCCTTTGCCATGCCTTGTTCATGGAGGATTTGGACATTCCTGGTGCAAGATTTGGAATGAAACATACCTGCATACTATCAGGCTAGCCAATATAAAGTACTGTTTCAAGATTTTACATTGATAAAGTTGTTCATCACGTGCATGCATTGTGAATAACGCACAAATACATTGGGTGTGAATGTACAGTGTTTCTTCTGTGGATCAAAATAAGGGATGGGGAAATGCGAAGGAGTGGGCAGATGGTGGACTAAATAGTCAGTTTAGTGTTTATAGCTGTTGGTAGCACAGGTTCAGAGTCCATGGGGTGATTGGAAAATGAAGCAATGACAGTAGAAAGTCAACAAGGTGTGTCAGTGGCACACAAGGGAGACAGTTCAGGAAAGGGTCACTTCCTGGCGGTGGGTTTGGTCTTGGCTACAGTCTCTGAGGGATGTCTGGCTCACCGGCCATGTTTGCAAGGGGGTTCATGGGCTACAGAGGAAGGGGTGATGGTGGCCTGTGAGTCCTCTGGCAGGACCAACAGTCCACTACCAGCAGCAAATATGGAGGGCTGGGGTGTATCGTGGCTACTGGAAGGGGCCTGCAGGTGGGTGGAGATCTCACGCAGGACTGCTGTCATGTCCTGCAGCACACCTTTGATGGAGGCCATGGTGGCATTGTGGGACTGCCATTGCTCCATGGCCTCCTGATGGTGTTCCCTCTGCAGCCTCTGAATCTCCTGCAAATGGGCAGTATCTGGCCCACCCTGCACTGGGTGTGGTGGTATGCTGCCAAGACTTGGGATATGGCCTCCTGGCCAGTCGCTTCCCCGGTTTGCCCCCCTGGGCCACAGATGCCCTCCCACTGGGCCGGGCCCCCTGTGACCCCGGCATAGTGGGCCCACTCCCACTTGCACCCAGGCCTTCATCGTCTTGTCTGGTGATGGGTGGTGACTCCGGTCCCTGTACAGGTGGGCACACAGTAGCTGATCTGGAGACACTGGTTTGAGGGTGTTGGGCCACAGCAGTAGGTGGTGACTGAGTAGTGGAGGTCTGTCTGGTGGGCTGGGGGGTTTCTGGAGGGTGACTGACCAGAGGTTCCTGATAGGCCAGGGTGGTCATCCAGATCCAGAGATCCTGCTGGACTGTCATCACTGGGGCCTTCTTCTGCTGGGGGACTGGCACTTCCTGGCACCTCATGGTGGCTGGCATGAGAAGTAGTACCTGTGGGGTGGAAATACATTTTACTGTGTATCCTGCAGGGTGTTTGACTGTGTGTCAGCTAGGAGGCAGTAGTATTCACATGCTTCAGAGGATATGGCATTGACAGTCAGTTAGTTGTCTATGGTGGCCATTGCATACGTGTCTTGCTTTCACACATTAGCAGTGGCATGTGTTGCCGGCTGTTAATGTCCTCTATCCTGTCATTCTCATGTTCTTGTCAGCATCTGCCACCTGCTTCTTGTGCTTACATCCCCATTCATCTGAATGTAGGTCTCCCTTTGGAATGGGTGCAGTGCATAGTTATTTGTGGGATGAGTGATGCATTGTGGGACTTTTAGTGTTTCAAGCGTTGCATGCAGGGACTGGTGGTTGTGTGTACATTGTGTGAATAGGTGTTAGTGAGGTGGCGTAGGCATGCAGGGGATAAGGCTGTGGGTGGTTGATGGAGTGGAATGGATTTGGGAGAGGGTGTTTTAGGGTAGTTATAAGGGGAGGGAGAAACATGCATTACAGGTGTAGGTGTTGGGAGGGGTGTGTCAGTGACTTACCAGAGTCCAGTCCTGCAGTGACTCCAGTGAGGCTCTTCGGATGCAGGATAGCCAAGACCTTCTCCTCCCACTCGGTAAACCCAGAGGGAGGTGGTCGACGACCACCGCCAGTCCTCTGGATGGTAAGCTTGTGTCTGGATGCCATGGCACATACCTTCCCCTGCAGGTCATTCCACCTCATCCTGATGTTGTCCCTTGTGCGTGGATGGCTTCCCATTGCTTTCACCTTGTTGACGATCCTCTGCCATAGCTCCATTTTCCTAGCTATGGATGTCTGCTGGACCTGTGCACCAAACAGCTGTGGCACCACCCTAATTATTTCATCCACCATGGTCCGCAGCTCCCTGGCAGTGAAACGGGGGTGCTTAGGGGGTGCCATAGTGGGTTATGTGGGCATATGAGTGGTGGTGCTGTTTGAGGTAGTGGACTGTGTGAGTGAGTTAGTGACAGGGGTGGAGATGTTTTATGGTAATGTTGTGGGATGCGGGTTTGTGAGTTTGTGAGTTGTATGAGGCGTGTGGGGTGTACAAGAGTGTATCTTGGGTTTGTGGTATCTCTGTGTTCCAGGTGGACAGGAGTTGTGTGGCAGCAGGTAGGCATAGCTTGGGATTGTGAGTATTGTGGGTGCGTGTTTCATAGTGGTGTCTGTGAGTGTGTGAAGTATGTGTATGTGTATCAGGTGTGGGGTTTTCAAAATGTCCAATGTGGGGTGTTGTTGTTAGTGAGTCCATTTTGTGGCTGCGGCCGTCTGTACTGCCAACGGCAGACCGTCGTTGATCCACCGCTGTGCTGTTTGTGAGTCAGCACAGCTTGGGAGGGTGGTTTTCTCTTGCTGGGGCATTTTCTGGGCTGCCTGTTTGCTGCTATTTATTGGCCTGGCGGGGTCGGATACCTGGCTGTTTTCTGGCGGGTTTTTGATTTTGGAATCGTAATACGGTGGTAAATTTACCACGTCCATGGCGGTCTTTTGCCGCCGCTAGCACGACAGTCAGTGGTATTTACTGCCGAACTCGTAATGAGAACCATAGTATGGTTGCAAACATGAAGAATAAAAGCAGAATTTGTAGCACAAAATTAAACACACCTAAGAAAGTAACTTCCTGTAAAAAGATATTAGAATCTGTTTAATTTAACAAAGGATAAAACACTGTAGTTCAGAATGTGTAAAAGCATGCAGCGAGATTCTACCTTTCATGCAATGACCAACAAGATTAAAAAACATGGTCCCATAAATATCTCTCCTTTATGCTGATCAATGGCAATTTTTGAAAAACAGATCAGAAGAATGAAAAGTGTGTTGACTAAACTGCAGCTCTAATTGTGCTTTGTGATCTGCCTTTCACTTTTGGCTGCGGCATCTATTAGCAGGCAATATAAAACCTCTACTCAACTGGAATAATTTATGACAGTTGAGCAGAAATGTCATTTCATTATTATAGATGGCCAAAAACATCTCAATTGGAGTGTACTAAGGAAATTACACAACAGAGTCAATGCAGGAATTTCAGAGTTCCATGTATTGTACACAGGTATATGCTAAAATGTTGAATGAACCAATCCTGGCTAGCTCCAAGAAACACGTAGATAATGGCTAGTCATGATATCAACAGTGTAAGAAATTGGTTTATTGGTTGAGGTGGGGTGGGGTGGAAGCTCCACTCAGGCAACAATCACAATCTTAGGGGATCATTGCGAGTTTGGCGGTCCCAACGTGGCGAGGAGGATGCCCCACCATGGCAGAAGCATCCCCCTGCCCTATTACAAGATTTCCACCAGCCTGACCTGGCTGATCGGCAGCAACCTTGAAATACAGCATCCCCGCTCAGCGCTACGAGATAGCACTCAACTCTCTTAAAGGAGCAAAGTGCACCCTCATAATATGCAGTGTCTGCAAAGTAGACAGTGTGCATTCCAATGGTGCTGGGCAGGGGGGGATCTTGCACTGCTCATGCCATGGGAATGGGCAGTGCAATGATCCACCTGTGGTCCCCCTGCACTTGTTCTCCACCAGCCTTTTCATGGTGGGGAAACTGCCATAAAAAGTCTGGCAGAGAACAAGGTTGTAGTCAGCAGGGCGGCGCTGAGTTCAGTATTGCCCTGACTGATTACAACCAGGACCACCGTCACCCCCTCTGGATCCTGGCAGAGATGGCAGTCTGTTGGCGGGTCTGCCCGCCAAACTCGTAATGTGGCAGTCGGACTGCCACAGCGGTCCAACCGCCACAGCAAGACTGGCGGTCTTGTGACGCCAGCCTCGTAATGATATCCTTAGTCAGGGTGAACCACAAAAGTGACTAAATTGACTTGGTTTTAACCCTCTTGTAGCTTGGCACAGAAGCAGTCAGGCTTAACTTATAGGCACTGTGTAAAGTATTTACGCAGCACACAAACAGTAATAAAGTACATACACAACACATGAAAAATCCCACACCAATCTAGAAAAATAGAGAAAATGTAATAAATGAAATGATACTAGAACAACAAAAATCCAATCAATAGAACCGGAGATATTAAATTTCAAATGTTAAAGTAAAAAATAGCACCAAGGAGCAGAAAGCCCTAACTGTGGGTATCTGGAGGTGCTGGACTGGGACAAAGTCACAAGTTCAGGCAAACTGCGAATGAGTGCAGGCCGGGCACAGGACCAAGTTTGGCTTATTGAGAATTGTACCTTATGCCCTTGGTGCAATGTCTGTGTGGCGTTGCTTTGATTGGCTTTGTGTTGTCTGACATTGGTTCAGATAAAACTGTGTGGCGAGGGTTTGCAGGGCTTGGCGTCGCTTCGCACTGGATTTGATGGAACCTTCAATTAAGCATGAAAGAGTGCTCTTTAATGCCAGCCAAGTGTTGTGGACATGGAGAGTCAATTCTTGGGGATCGGCAACTCACTCCAGCAGGGGCCACCAGGACTTAAGCAGGTCCAGGCAGGCTCAATGCAGCAGGTCATTTGGGCAGCTGCAGGAAGGCCTTTAGACCTTGATGTGTTTCTAGTTCAAAGCAAGAGATCAGCCAGCTGACCCTTGAAGTCAGACAGGTTAGCCTAGGATGAAGGGAGCAGGTCCAGTGTTCCTTCTCACAGCGCAGGCCTCAACCAGGAGGGCAGTCCTCTGGGGAACAAGCAGGGTTTGACCAGCAGAGTGGGTAGTCCTCTGAGAAACAAGTCAGGCCTCAAGAAGCAGGGCAGTCCTCTGGGGAACAATGCAGATCTCAAGCAGCAGGGCAGGCCTCTTGGAAACAAGGCAGTCCTTCTTCAGTAATGTGCACAGGTCCAGGAGTGTACTGAAGAAGTGACAGCCATTTGAAATATCAGTGGAGCACAGAACAGCTCTGTCCCCAGCAACTCAGCCAGGATGGCCTACCCTGCCTACACCCAGACCCTTTTGTCTCACTGTCTGGCAGGAATATACAAACCCCAAAAGCAGAGCCATTTACAGTCATGTGACCCAGGACACTGGCAGAGGTGCAGAAATGGTTAAATAAAAGAAATCAAAAAACCACCAGAGATGTCCCTATCAACCAACCAATCATCACACACACAAACACAAACCTACATAGCTTTGTCCAAGGCTTTACAAGAAGGGCTACATCTGGTTCCAAAAATTCTGTGATCCTCCCAGCTCCTTTAGAATAATACATTCAAATGGTCAACTTTAAAGGATGAACTCTTCCGGTCATGACTGTGCTTTTTGCTTGTACCCAGACACTGCTACTGTGCTATGAGTCAAAAGTGAATTTTGCCTACTGATATTAACGTGTTAATGTACTGCATGTTTATGAAAACTGTACAGCATCTGGTATTAAAAGTGGTGAGGTGAAAAAACAGTTCAGGAACAAATCTGCAGTTCTTGGAGTAATTGCTCATTGTTTTGTGGGGACCGCAGACTTATAAAATGATTAACCACAGGGGGTTCCATCAACTAAGGCGTATAACAACCATCAACAAACGTGTCAGTTTGCCTTCTGCTGGTGCCCTGGACAACACGGGAGGGTTAAAAAAAAACATTGCATAGCTTTAATTTTGTGGCATGGGAAATGATCAACTAAAAAGTCCAAATGGCAGCTGAAAAAAACAAACCTCTCTACATTGTTGTAAGTTTACAGTATTGCAACTGGACCACATATGTATAAGGCTTTTAGAGGAAAGAAACAGTTGTATAAAAGGGGTAAGGAACATTAATTAAATGGAATTGTAATACAGTACACATACCTTTTCCTTTGCCTTCACGTGGGCATCACATGAAGCCGTGAGTTAATATTATAACTCTCTTTCTCCCTGTTTGGCAACATGTGACTATGGCTAATGTGACAGTCAGTACTGCCAAAGTCTTGTTTTGACTATGGAAGAGCTTTCATTACAGAGGTACAAGTCAGGAAGTCGCTGCCAGAATTAAGCAAACCTCTAGGTGAACCTCCTGGTGCGTCACTCTGAAGGCTGCTGAGAGATCAGTGCTACACCTGGGGTGCGAGAAAGCCATAATATCACCCTCCTCCCCTGCTCATCATTCCACAGAAAAGCTTTTAATAAAGAAGTAGAAATAATTGCTGACGGGGAGATGGTGCATTCGCAGAACAAAGGCTTGGCAACACTCAAAATAACAAGCAGCGATAGATGGGAGGAGGGGGCAGGGAGGGGATGCAGGGATGACACAGAGACACGAATACTAAGGAACACTTAGGAAATGCAAGTCAGTCTTTATGTGCAGCAGTCAAGGGCGTGGGTGGAGCTTGGATAAAATTGTGCACAGAGTGTCTGGGCAGAAGCAGCGGTAACTGCTGCTGTTGTGGGTGTGCCGCTGATGTGCACTGCGCCAGTGGTCGACCAGAGATGATCCCGGGGTATATCCTCAGCTGCTTCTTGTATCTCTGCTCCGCAGCGCCGCTTATTGCCAGCTTCGGTACCAGGAGGAGAGAGGCCGTGCTGGCCGACTGGGCAAAGTCTGTGCAAAATTAAATCAATACATAAAAAATAAGCAACGGAGCGGGAGGTGCTGCTACAATGATGAACAAGCTGAAAGTAAAAAAATAGTGCATCAGACAAACTATAAATATGTACGAGTAAGACCACATGTAACAGGGTCAGTCCCCATGGTAGGGAATCAAACACCAAAAGGTGGGAAAAAACAACAAAAGGACCATAGAAAAGCTATATTGTATGAGGGGCACTACAAGAAACCAATGAAAAACGATGAGTGTGCACAAAGCCCACAGAGAGAGATACATCATGTCTCACAAGACAGCACATGTGCGCTGCCTAGGCTCACCTTAAAAAGGGACTTCAGATGAGTACTTCAGCACTGTTCCCTGGGTGTCATTATTCTACAGCATTGTTGTCCTCTACTTGTAGTTTTTCTTCAACAATGTGTGAAGAGGGTTGTTTCTTCAGTTGCACAACATGACAAGCAGCTAACAAATACTTGGAACAACTATCCAGCTACAGTGTCAACAACATCCCTTGCTCATGACATTCTAGTATCAGACAGTCAAAAGAAGAATAAATGGCATCACAGCAATTAAGATATGTTGTTCTGAAATGCAGTGCGTTCCTATGAGGAGTTGTCTCAATTTAAGTGGGAAAATGTAATTATGAGTATGCACGTAATTGTCGACATGAGGAACACGTAGTGCGGAGTGCATTCCACTTGGCCATTTTTACAGGTGAAAGTAATGGAACACATAGGAAAGCGCAGAGCTCTATTGGGTTTATGGCCATTTTAAAGCATTGAAAAGTGGAATGCATTTAGCGTTTTTGCATTCCACTCCGACAATCGCCATTTTGACAGAGCAAATACATGCTTCAACAACTAGCATTATGCTGTGAAGACATCAAGGAAATTCTACACAAGGCACTGGGCACACTAATTAATTTTGGTGCTTTAAAATTTTATCAACAATTATTTGTTACTTTGACTGAGTTCTAGAGAGGAAATAGTATTTAAGGCAATGTGCTTTATACTTTACTGCAGTTGATGAAGCATGGCCTCTCCTTTGGGAACGTATTCTTAATAGCTTCAGTTCACATGCTGCCTACTTTAACATACAAATAGAGTATGCTGCTGCAAAAATACACACATGTTCTGCAATCGTCTCATCATCCTTTTTTACTTTTAATATGGCTGCTAGACAACACTGACTACATTTCTTTTTTTAATGCATTAATTAATTATGTATTTCACTATGTCAAGCATAGTGATTCCTTAATTTTTCTTTCCAGGACTGGGAGGACCAGTAAGATCAATACCGTAATGGAAAGCTTTATGTTGTATTCAAAGAAACAGGGATCATGTGAATGTATCAAAGAATATTTAGCAATGCTCAGATCACTGGCTGCAAATTGTGACTAGGAGAAAATCAATTATGATCAGGTCATAAATGATCAGGGGCTATTCAGAACTAACAGCAGATACAGGAGTGGTTATGGGGAATGCCTGATCTAACAGTGACTGATGCGGTGGAACTAGCTAAAAGCATTGGACACTCTGAAAAGTTTGTAAGGGAAACCTGTGGTTGTAAGGGTTCAGGGGCTGATGAAAGAAGAAAAGAAAACAATGCTAACAAGAAATGTTTCTCTTCTTGTTACTGATGTAGTAGTAGCAGGTACATGGTAACTCAATGAGTTGCCCAGCTGTGGATACATTTTGCAATAGTAGCAGGAGGAGGGACACTTTGGAAGAGTGTTTAAAGGTGGCAAAATTAGTATGGTCTTGGGAGGCGCATATGAAATTGAATTTCATAGTAAAATTGGCTCTCAATGTAGCCTTGAGTGTGGAGGCAGGAAGGAGGAGCAAGGGGTTACTCAAATCCAATATTTATTTGGATACTTGTCTATTAAAAGTCAGGGTAGAATAATGCAAGTAGGTTACCATTCTGGGGAAATATTTTGTGCAAAAATTGTGGAAGGGAGGAAAACTCACTGATGTCTGACCTAGGAGGTACACCAGATATAAGATAGATATATTAGGATATCTATTGAGTTAAAGTATTTTTAAGTGTCATAGGTCACATTGCAAAGTATATGTTGGAGAGAAAGGTGACACCATCTTTTGTAGATTCCAACCGGAAGAAATGGAAAAAAAGACTGGAACAAAGGTCAGAGACCCCAGTTTATGTTATAGGTGGGGACCAAGGGTTATCTGGCCAGGAAAATGTGCGGGGAAATGAAAATTATTGTGACAGTATGATTGCACATTTAGCTCTATCTTTTCTGAAGCCTGGGCTGGTACACTAATTTTGAACTCAGCATAAAAGGTATTGATGGGACCATGCTACCCAGGACGAGAAATGTGCCAGTGAGAAATGTGATGCTTTCTCTACAAGACCAAGCTGAAAGATGTATTGTAAGACTTCTGTGCTAAAGATGCCATAAACCCAATAAAATCTTCCCCATATGGGGTCCCTATGGAGATTTCACTTAGGGAGATGTGGGCACTGAGTCTATGTCTAGACTTTGGCAGTTTTAATGCTCTTATACAAGTGGACCTTCATCCTCATCCCAATACGCACAAAATTATCTCCACCTTATGTAAGGCTGCGGTGTTGTTTTCACATTGGCTTTAGCCAGTACCTATCGCCAAATAGTTCTGAAACAAGATTCCAGGCATCTCATTGCCTTTGTCACCCCTGAAGGCATGAAAGGGATATTAGAGGGTATAATTGGTGCAGATGCATTCCAAGATGACTTACTGGCATTTGGGGAGGATGCAGTGGAGCATGATGTGAGACTGAACACAGTTTTGTAAGCCTTGTTTGAGAGTGGGCCAATGTTAAAATTCAAAAAGTGTAATTTAGGAAGGGACAGTGTATAGTACATAGGCCACACAATTTCCGAAGATGGAATCAAGGCAAACCATGTTGGGGTGTTTCTGAATGCTTCAGAACTTATGAGTATGAAGCAGTTGATGCCATTTTTGGCCTTATCTGAACTTTATGCGAAATGTATAGAGGATTATGCATCAAATCCATTAGGAATGTTATAGATGAGAAATATAACAAAGTGTCTGAATCAGATAGAGCCCCCGATTAGCTCCCACGTTTCTAGTGAAGCATGGGAGGTGCGTTTTGCCAAATCATATACCTTGCCCCAAACCTCAGGTGATTTTAGGTTCAGAACTAATCTTAGGGGACTTGAGGTATCTTTGGATGAGGCGGAAGAGGCCATTGCCAAGAGTGTCCGTATTAAGGCCCTTGGGCCGAACGGTGTCCCTGTTGATTTGATCAAGTCCTTCCTTGAGTTTTGGGCACCTCTGTTGGTGAACCTTTTTAACATATTGGCCTAAAGCCAGCTCCCGAGTTCATGGACCACCTATATTATAGTCCTGATTTTTAAAAAAGGAGACCGATCCCAGCCAAGTTGCTATAGGCCTATCTCCCTAATGGACACAAGAGGTAAGATCCTGGGTAGAGTGCTGTTTAACAGGATAAGGACATGAGCATAGGAGAAGTCAATCCTTTACCCCGCCAGTGTGGTTTTAGAATTTACGTTGGGACCATGGAGCAATGCCTCAATTTGTCACTGGTAATAGGAAAATACACCATCGCTAAACATTCCCCCTTGTACTTCGCCTTCATGGACTTGTCGTCAGCGTTTGACTGTGTTAACCGGTCGAAGCTGTGGGCAAGTCTCCTCACTTATGTGGTGGATTAAACACTGGTACACTTCCGAGCCTACCTCCACATGGACATGAAGGCCAGGATCAGATTAGACACTAGTGGCGAAGTCTCAAGAGATATAGGGGTTTTCCGAGGAGTAAGGCAAGGTTGTGTTTAAGCCCACTTTTATTTACTATTATATATTATTAATTCACACCGCTTTTAAAGGAATCAAACCTTAGATGCTCCAAGAATTAACAGCTCTCTACAGCCCTCAATTCTATATGTGAATGATGCCGTCCTAATAGAGCGAACGTCTAGAGCGTTGTACCTTTTAATCTTTGGGTCTGCTAAATTTATGGCTGATCTAGACTTACAAACAAATTTTAATAAGTCTTTCATTATCGCTTGTGGTCCACAGAAATGTTGACTCTGCTGTGGGCGTTGGTAGTAGCAGCCTAAAATCTACCAGTACTTTACCTTATTTAAGAGTAATTTTTGCTGATGCTGGTTCTTGGGTGTCACACATTGCCCACTGCAGGGTTTGATTAACTAAGACTACTAGTATCTTGTTTAGTTTACCGCAGCCAAGGGGTAGTGGTGCACTCATTCCCTTATTAGAAATGTATAAATCACAGTGTCTTCCTGCAGTAACCAATGGAGTAGGGGCGTGGGGCTTCCAAAATTGTGCCGCGATTCAGAATGAAGAGAATAGGTTCTGTAGGAGGGTTTTGGCGGCACCCATTTCTGCTCCCAACTGATTTGTCATAGGGAATTGAGTATTCCATACATTGAAGATTTTATTAGAAGTCGCCCTCCATTGCTGTGACTGTCGGTATGGAAAAACATGGCAGCTGGTCTCTCAAGAGAAATCATTAGGCATTGTCTTAATTGTGATAAATAAACTGAGATTCCCTGGCTAGCCAGCATAAAACTAAGCTTGTGTAAGGCAGGCTTTTCTTGTATGTTTTCAGATCCCGAAGGCAATCACAATATTAATTTTAAAAAAGCTGCAGCTGGCTCTGCTTAATTTGTCGGAATCTGAAAGTTTGATTAATCAGAAAGAGAAGTCCAGTGTAGAAGCTTACATGAATTTCATAACAGTCACCCGTCCCGCGGAGTATATGAGTAGAACCATGGGCCGATGGGAGCGGAGTCCGCTGTTTCGCTACAGGGCGGGCACGATTATATATTTGTTATACTGCCCATTGGGCTGTAATGCCTGCCTAGATTCCAAACCTTGCCCTTGAGATGAAACGTCAGGACAAACTATAACGCACTTTAAATTTTTTGTAAATACTATTCCAACTACTCTAGAGCTTTTTTGATTCCTTTACTAGAGAGACGTGGTATTGGAAATCTTAGGGCCACACTGCATATTCTTTTACAGCTTGATTAAAAAGAGGCGATTGCTCATGTAAGGGCATTTTTATGTGCTGCTATGCGTGCACGCCGCTCAATGAACATTGATTAATTTGAGAGGACTCAATTTATATTGAACTGATTGGAATGTATAGGGCATTTTTAGACTTGGGGTCTGTTTAATTATTGACATCATTGTATTTTAATACATTGTTAATGCTATTATCATGTGTTTGTATGTACCTTTATGGATATTTTTGATATCCAAATAAAGTTATAAATAAAAGAGAGAAATCTAATGTTTTTATGGGTGTAAAGGCAGAGCTGTGCGTTTGCAGCTCTCAAGCACATGCTCCCTATTTAAAAGCATTTATTCTGGGCACATACTATGCAAGAGCTGTTGGTGAAAGTGGGGGTAAATTGGGGGCAGAGCTATCTCGAAATCAATGGATTGTTGCACATGGTTCCAGAGGTTAAAAATAATCAGGATCAAGTCAGTAATTGACAGGGAGCTATTAGCATGTACCTGGGCTGCAGAGCATTTTCACATGCTCTTATGGGGAATTAAATTTAAATTGAGATACAGCCACAAACCTTTTGGGCCTGTTTCACAATGGTAACTTTCACTTTTGAGTAAGTTTACGCTTTTGAGTCATTTTACTACTTTTTAGTATTCATTAACTGCACTTTTGTAGTAACATACTCTTTTGTACTAACTTACACATGTAGTAAGTCCAGCACTACACATAGCCGACCATTGACATTGCAACACCCTCTAATAGAGAGCAATGAAGATAGGGACTTAAAATAAAGCCCAAGGGGAAATAATGTTAAATTAAATTAAATTATTTTAAATGGTTACAAATATAAACATATATAAATTATTGTTAAATATGTATATACATAAACAGTACATATTTATCATTTATAATGTTCATTAATATAAATAATAAATACATACTATTTTTACACATTTTTAACAATCATTTATATTTATTTATATTGTTAACTCTTTTAAATAATGTAATTTAACATTAAAATTGTACTAAGTTTATGAGCCTGAATGAGGATTGCGTGTCACATATTTCTTTGCCTGTGACTTGTTCAGAAGTTAAGGACAGTGAAGGTAAAGTAGTTTTACTGCGGCTGAAATAGTGCTTATGGAAGATCGTGAATTGAAGAAAGTTTGTACCGAGGGTGTTTGGGTTAGGGAGACTTTGGAGGATTCAATTTTTGTGTAGGTCAGGAAGTGTCTTACATCAGAAAGCACGATGAACATAAATTATCAGGCAAAATCAGATGGTTTGTCATGGTATAAAGTCAATTAGTCAGGGAAGACAGCATAGTCGCAAGGGGTGAAAAGGCAGTGTCACCCTATGATTTGAGTAGTAACAGAAAGTTGGCCACAAAATGAAAACGTGTAAAGATTACTGGTGCCCTTGATTTGATGAGATGATATTAGTAGAGTTAGAAGGTGCAAGTGTTGTGAAAGAAATAATAAGCACGCCAAGGTGCGTGTCACTTCTCTTGTACCTCTGTCACTTCCTGAAGTTCCATGGGGAATATTGGGAGTAGATGTGGTAGATTTGTTTGCTAGTCTCACAAAAATAAACATATTTGCCTTGGATCAAATTGACTATTTTTCATAGTGACTGGAGGAAAAGGTAGTGGAACATGTCACTACTGAGGTGGTAATTGATATTTTGGGCAAGATATTTTGTAGGAAAGGATTACTCCAGTTCCTTGTATCAGATAATGGTCCTCAATATACCAGCACCAAGTTTGCAGAACAGCTGCTGAGATGTGGTGTAGTTCATAACAGAATTGCTGTGTACCACATGGAAAGGTTTAACTAGGTGAGCAGAGATTCTGTGCTGCTGGCTGTTGAAGGTAGGACGAACTGCAGGACAGCCTTGATTACACCCCTGCTGGCATATAGAGCTACTCCTAATTCAGTACTGGGGTTTCTCCTTTTCAATTGTTAAGGGAGAGGAAATCAGGTTCTTGTTTGGCTCCCTGGTGAGGGAAAGACAAGTTGGGGAAGGAAGCTGTGGACAATAAGAATAACATGGGAATGTTACTGGTGGTACAGCAAAGAATGAATGAGTACAAGCACAAGATAAGGTTGGAGATGGAAAGAAGTAGAGGGCACATCCAGTTCGTGAGAATTAGATTTCCTGAAGGACAAAGGGGAGGTGCTACCATGTGTTCGAATCTTGAGAAGGCTGTTGAGGTATTTAATGATGCAGTAATGGTTATCTGTGTATCTGCAGAGTATCTGTATATGGAACTGAACCATGAAAGGGTGCTGCGGTTCACAAGGAGAGTGAAGTATGAGGCTATGTGTCTTGGAAAGATGGAAATGGAAACGTATATCTGGTTTGAGAAGTGAGGATGGTGGAATGGAGGAGATATGTAGTGGTTTAGATGCTTTCTAACCTCCTGAGTGCAGTGGGTCCAGTGTTTTCCAGCATCCCATGTACATCGGCATAGGAGTTGGAAGAAAAAGTCTGAGGTGTGGGAAACTGCCCACTAGATTTACCAATTATAAATTTGCCTGAGTTGTCCATGGTTGGCAGCTGCTTAGGTTTGTCGGTGTGTGTATTTCTTTGTTTTCATGTCAGTTTTTGTTCATTTGTTGTTATGGTTGTTAAAGGGGGAAGAAGTGTGACATGCGTCTGCTGTCTCCATCTTAGATGGAATGTTAGTGGTGTAGAATATGGAATGTAGTATGTGGAGGAATTTGGAATGGGAGTGTGGAATGTGGTAGTTTGAAGGGATGGAAGTGGTGTGAAGCAAGAGGGGACTTCAGATAATTAGCTTGGCACTCTTCCGTTGAAGTCATTACTCTACATCATTGTTGTTTCTTTACTTGTTGTACTTTGGAATACTTCTTCTACATGACTCATTTGTGAACAGCATTGTTTCTTCAATTTTAGTCAAGTCTCTGCATATATACTAATTTGTGCTAAGAATATATCCTGGTTGATTTATTGTAGACAAAGCACAAACTAATCAAGATTTATTTAAGTCAAGGTCAGTTCACTGTATTCACAATCTATGGCTAGTTCATGAGATGCAGAAATATTGGCTAAACCGTATTGTAGAAATGTGACCTAAAATGAATAGATTATGCAAATCAAAGGTAAGTAATGGGATACAAACACACCGTATAATATTGATATGACATTCTAGCTAACTTCTTCTATGTACTTCAAAGGTCTTAATTAGCAACCTTAGGACATGCTCAATTAGATGGTTTCCCAATTAACTTAGCAGTATTTTCCATTAATTTTCATAACCGTGATCATCAACACATTCCATGAGTCCAGAGTGCTTTAACAGAAGTTATTTTTAAGCCAGACATTTCTGTCAACTGACCTGCTGAACAATTTTTTCAGGTTCAGCCTGACAGCCCCGATTTGCGGGACCACATGCTGGCATTGGCAGCTGGGCCTCAAGCAAGACGTATGAAGATGTTTGTCACATGAATCCTTGGCACATCCTGATGTGGCTCTGAAAAATGTCCCAGTAATAACACTTTTCATGCTTGAATCTCAGGGTAGTGAGAGTGAGCAGTCACGCACTTCTCAGGGAGGATGAGGGGGTGTCAGAGCTCAGCAGTCAACCATCAATCAACAGCCACAATACCTATAATGTCCAACCTGGTGTTTACCTTTTAAGAAAATGCAAGTACTTTTAATCACACGCCTGTACTGAAATACTACACAATTCAACTCAATATACTGGGAGGTGACCCTGGCAATGATCTTTGAATCTGGTACTACACCCATTCAATGTCCTTGCTAATCGCTCTGAGTAAATCATTTCTGATTGGTCCTCCTCTTGAGATCAGAATAAAGCATGAACCTGGCTCAGGTGCTGCCTTTCATTTTCTTCACAAGTCAAAGAAGATGCAGCAGGTTATGGTTTCTCACAATTCCTACCCCCTTTTTTGTCCAGCAGGTGGGTGACAGTTATATCTTGCTCCTTTCAAGTGGTTTGGGCTGCACTTCAACAGTTCGATAAGCAAGGGTCATTTTGAATGAAGACCGTCCAAGGCTCCTCGTTAGGGCAGGTGTGATTTGAGTCAATAAGCACACCTGCCTGGTATAGCCTTGTGGCGCAGCAGCCGTGGTGCAAGTGTGGTCCCAGCTGTTGCAGCTTCTTTGGACAGCGAAGATGAGACAGGCCCCTCCTGTGTTCAAGTAGAAAGTTGTGGCTTGATCACGCTGATATGAGGATCATGGAAGGTGTGGCTCCAAGAGGGCCAAAGGCTGACGAGGCCAGGGTAAATGCAGATGCAGCTCCAATCATGCCAAAGGCATTTTCTGTCCGAATCAAGCCAAATGCAGTTGCAGCCCAGATCGATCCCAAGTGAAGATAACAGCAGAAGAAATCTGGCAAGTTCTAAGATAGCTGCAGCCCTGATTGAGTCAAAGAGAAGAGCAGAGCATTTGCAGCCCTGAATTAGCCAACTACAGTTGCAGCCCAAATCAGGCCAAAGCAATGATCATGGCAGATGTAGCCCATCTTTGCAGTTCCCACCAGGAAACAAGCGTGAGGGACGAGGGCCACTTGGTGTAGTGCCACTGCTAGATGAACCTCAGACCACAGGGGCACACGTATTCTCTCCCCACCTGGACAGTCTTTCCTGCACAAGGCTGTTCAGACTCCTTCCCTCTTCCAGCCGACAGACAGGTTTCCAGACACTTCAGGCAAATTTTCACTCCTCCAGCAAAAAGTGCAGACTTCAGATGATGTCCCCTCACCTTTAGAAGACTGGCTTTCAAGCAGAAATCAGTGCTGGCTACATAGCAGTCCTTCAAGTACTATGCAGAGCACTCCTCTCTCTGGTCATGAAAGGTTGGAAACTGGAACAAAGAGGGGTGATTTGGGCCCCAATGTTATATACCATTTCCAGACAGGGGATGTGGATCTTCTGTCTCAACCTGCGGTGATTCTTCTTTCAAATGCACTCTTCAGGTTGCTGTCAAGACACAGCCTTTTTGGAGAGTGATGCTTCTCACAGCAAGTAATACCAGGTTTATCGCCAAACTGGAGCACTTACAACAAAGGTTTAATGTGGTGTGAAGTATCTGCAACTGGATGTCATCGGTCCAACTGACGTTGTGATCAGCAGCGGTGGCAGTCACAAATGTCAAGGAGTAGGGGTGACATTTCCACCATTCCTGCCGCCGCCGCCTCATGCTGCCTCGCTCCTCTGCTCCTGATGGTGTACCAGCATTCACTGGGACACCAGAACAGGCTCCCAAGCAATCCTGGCACTGCTTTCATGCTAAACCTAGCATGAAAGCAGCATCAGGATGGACTGAGTAGCTTGAACTGACACTCACACAGTGCACAGGGGTCTGTGCAGGTTCTCCAGCAAGGCTGTGCAACACAGCTAGGTTGGAGAAACCTAAGTGCGCATGTGTGTTTGGCTGGCCTAAGACGGCCGGCCAAACAAACATGCGCACTTAGTTGCACTCCACTCCCCCTCCCCTCTTTTCCCTTCTGTGGCCCAGCCCCACCCCTCCATGCACCAGCAGATGAAAAATAAAACTATAGTAAACTATAATTTTATTCTTCATCTGCTGGCTCTTAGCCAGGGGGGCGACACTCCTCCACCATTGCGTAGTAGGGCCCCTGTTAATCAAGGTTAGACAAAAGGACAGGTCTGACCTAGAAACATCCTCACCTCATTCATCATAGCCATAGTCCCACCCCTACCTTCAACCAAATTACAGTGCTCAAGAAAGTTTTATCACCAGCCCCATGTTAACAAAAGGACTCGAGAAATTTCTAAAGGCACCCCACTCTGTCTGGATCTCCTCCCTCCAGTAACAGGAACTTCAGCAAAACACTTCCAATGTCAGGTAGAAAAGGCATCATTTTCCATCTTGTGATGTGTCAGACTAGGCACATCCTCAATGGATCCCTCTGGTCTCAGTCAGCCTAATTCAGACAAACCCAGTCCTACTACTAGACTTGTCCTACACACACACACACGTGCACGCACTCGACATACGCACAGAACAGTCCCGGCTCGGCGAGGTTACAGAGGGCGCGGTGGCACGCGGGTTGGGGAATATTAATAAACTTAAAAAGTACATTTAAAAAACTTACCTCCGCTCCGCACCACCGCCCTCTCGGCTCCTCAGCAGGCAGGCATATGCTCCCAGCCTGCCCTGCGGCAAATCCTGATGATCCTCAGAGCAGCATTATGATTGCCTGAGAGTGCCCAACCTTGGCGCTCCCAGGCAGACTGGGAGCCTGTGTCTGCTCTCTCCAGCCCTGCAACACAGTGCCGGGCTGGAGAGAGCACAGTGTGCATGTGTGTTTGGCCAGTCCGAGGCGGCTGGCCAAACATACATTCACACTGAGGGGAGAGCTCTGTGCACTCCCTTCCATGGCTGTCATCCCCAATGCCCCGCCCCTTTTACTACAAAACGATAATAAACCTGGTTTATTATCGTTTTGTAGTAAAAGGTTTGCAGCTGCTGCCGCTGGTTGGTGGGGGGGGCAACACTCCTCCCTCATAGCGGAGGAGCCACCACTATCACAGAATGGTGCCACAATGTACTGGGCATACACATAAGAGTGGAACTTTACATAAGAGGAGCCAGTAGCCTCACTCCCTATTACATACACTTGTAAAAAAGGCCTAGTCACACTACTAATTCTTCCAAAACTCTGTGGGCCTCATTACAACCCTGGCGGTCAAAGACCGCCAGGGCTGTTTCAGCGACTGTATCGCCAACAGGCTGGCGGTACAATCTACGACGCCGCGGTCGCACTGCCGGGACCGGCGGTTTCCCGCCATGGTTGTCCTGGCGGTTTTAATCCGCCAGGGCAGCGCTGCTTGCAGTGCTGCCCAGGGGATTACGAGTCCCCTTCCCGCCAGCCTGTCCATGGCGGTAGAGACCGCAGCAAACAGTGAAAAGCGCGCTGGGTGCAGCTGCACCCGTCGCACGGCCGCAACACCACCGGCTCCATTAGGAGCCGGCTCCCATGTTACTGCCGACATCCCTGCTGGGCCGGCGGGAGGAAACTCTGTTTCCGCCCTCCGGCCCAGTGGGGATCTCATAATGCGGCCGGCGGAATTGCGGCTGCATTGCCGGCCGCTCGGCGGTTAAACCTTGAGCTGCCCGCCAAGGTTTTAATGAAGACCTGTATGTCTTTATGCGTTATACCCAAGACATGAGAACAGTCCTCTGCTTGCAGTAAGGGGACACTTGGTGCACCCCTCCAGGTCACAGGGCAGGTCCAGGATTTCTCAAAGTCAAGGCCACGCCTAGGCCAGGGCCACAGTAAAAGTGATGCCAGGCCCACAATAAAAGTCATACCAGATATGCATACACTCGGACACTCAGGGCAAGAGAGTACACCAGAGCCAC
Organism: Pleurodeles waltl; assembly: GCF_031143425.1. Classification (NCBI taxonomy): domain Eukaryota; kingdom Metazoa; phylum Chordata; class Amphibia; order Caudata; family Salamandridae; genus Pleurodeles; species Pleurodeles waltl. The sequence goes on from NC_090449.1 coordinate 606,535,862, forward strand.
AGAATGTTGATGTCATATAGGTAAAACAGTCTCACCAAAGCACTATATAGAGCATAGTAAACATGTTGGATAAAAACTGACTGTAGAAATAGCATTTTGTTTTTCCTTACATATCTTGCTACGGTTTTTATCATGAGAACTCTAAAACTATGTTTAGTTGGTTAACTTTCAAGCATTTTATATTTTTATATGCTAATGCATAGGTTGCCAATAGTTTCCTCATGAGCGACTCAACACAAATGGCACTCACAATCAAAATAATTGGGGATTCTCTTTTTTACATCAAAAAAACAAATGATCTGGAACTTTACAACCTTCACATATTTTTCGTAGTTTAGGTCAGTAAAACCCAATGTTCACAAGAAAAACACTTTTCAACTTCACTCAGCTCTAATATTGGCATGGATTTCAAAGGGAAACAGAGTTGCTGTGTTTTTTTGACTCTCATTATCCCACCATTGCTTCCAGTTTTGTGCACTAGAGTTGATGTTGATATCACCATAATGCTGAAATTGTTAGTGACCATATCTGTGCAGTATTTCACTCAAAACCTATTACCTCCATTTATATTTGCTTTATTAATTAATCTAAAAGTCTCTCCCTCGTTCGTGCTCTCTTTCTTTCTTTTCTTTCCTTTTTCTTGTTGTAGGAAAAATGTGCTCCAACTTTATGTCTCCCTCTCTCTCTTTCTGTTATGCTTCTCACTCTATTGCTACCTCTCTTCCAGTGGTGTAACACAAAACGATGACCACCCCCCTGACGCATTTAAAGACTTGGGGTGAGATTCACATATCTCATAGATAGTCATTTGCCTTGTGCTGAATGTGGGCCCATGAGGGATTTGGGGCCCTTGAATGGCCTGGGACCAATCTGCTGTTCAGGGGCCTGTGTTATGCCCCTGCTGTCTCCTATTATTTTTCTCAGAATTTCCACTTGTCCTCTCTCTTTTCCCTCTGTTACTCTCACTCTCAGGCCCCCTGCTCTTTCTCTCTTATATAACTTTCCTCTCTTTCGTTTGTCCATTCCTCTTTCTTACTTCTCTTTTTCTCTCTCTACTTTCTCTACTTCCACTCTTAGGCTTCTCCCACTGTCCCACCTATATCTATCTATCCTCCCCGTAAGCATGACCTTCACCTTCTGAGCTATAAATTGACTTACATCCTTTAACAATTTGATAGAATAATTTCTCACTGCCACTGTTTTACCCTACCAAGCAATGACACACCATCTACTCTCTTTTGTCATGCAGGAAATGCCGCTTAGAAAAACAATTTGGTTCCCCTACATATTGGTGACAATACTATTCAAAGTGGTCAACAGCTTTTCCCTCGACTACCTTGCCAACATTCTAACCAGCTACCCGCCCACAAGGAATGTAATGTCATCCGGTTACACCTAAATCATCTTGTTTATCTTGTTCTGCATCCACATTCTGATCTCTCCATCTTCTAGGTCCCATCACTGCAACTCTCTGTGTTGTTATAGTTATATCAGAGGTTCTATCAATAGAGATCTTTTTTTTCTAAAACATTTGGACCTGTTTCACAAATCTTTATGAAACTTTCAAAAACTGACAGCTCAAATGAATGTGGATTCACACATGTACACTCAGTAACTATTTGATGTACATTACTTTGGTGTTACCAGTAATGTCATTAATGATGTCAAATGCCATGTCATCATTGATGTCTTCAATGATGTAATTTAACATGTCAGAGTGAGTTAATATGTGAGGTCATAAGGAGTGGCCAGAGGGTGCACAAGTTATAGTTAGCTCAGCAAATTATTGCCGGTCAATTCAAATTTTTGTTTTTTTTGTTTTAAACAGTTTTTCTATTGGCATAGGGCTTAACTTTAAAGCCACTTTTACCTTTCTTGTCTATTGCACGAGCCAGGCAAGACAGCTGAAGCTGTTTCTTTGTTAGCATTAAAAGTTAAATACATTCGTCACTCCTTTTTTCCTACACATTATCTCTTTTTTCTTTTCGTCCTCTGTCTGCTCACTCTGTTTCTACTTCTCTCCGCTTTGCTAAGTAATGGGGACTCACAACTCCAATCTTCAGCAAGTTGCATATACGTTACTAGATCAAGCTGTAAGATTAAATGTTACATGCTATCTCTTTACCATCACACTCCTCATCAGTTATCTTCACGTATGTAAATGACTACTTCTCCGTCTTTTGATCTCATGACTGTGGTATTAGCCGCACGGTTTTGGTTAAAATGCTTCAGGCTTAAAAAATACAAATGTTCTGTAACCTGCGTTATTCTTTCACATGTTGTTAGTGGAATACCAAAATCAAATATATATTTAGTCACGTGTATGTGTGGAGTTAGTTTGGCAAGTGTTCATGCGTGTGAACACGTGTCTTCCGAGTGACACATGCCAGTGGAAGCCAAGAATTCCCATGTGAACCGGCCAGGTTTCCCTCCTGTTCCCACTCACGTGTCTGCCTGGCTGTGCAGCACGTTGGCTTTCGCCGTCTTCTCCTTTGTCACCCGGCGTGTGTGGGGCCACAGTGTGTCGGAAGCATGAGTCACTCCATTCACGGCGCCCGGGGCTTCCTGAAGTTAATTAGAAGGCAGCATTTCATTAAGCTAAAAAAGATCTCGACGCGCAGCCTCCTGTGGTTATGCAGTTTGTGGCCTAACCAACCAAACACGTTCGAGAAGCAAGGGCCATGCTCTTGTCCTTACATAAAGTGTTAGTTTTCCTGTAGTACAATTGCATGTTCAACTCAGTTACATCAGAATTTCCATTAACAGGTTAAATATTAATGTCATGAAAATAACTGTTTTTTTTTCCAGTGCACAGGTCCTAAAAAAACAAAAAGACAGGCTTTTTAGATGCTACAGTTTTTTTTCCTACGATTAATGTACTTTTAGGTTGACAAAATTAAGTTAAGACTATGGGGCCTATTCACAAATTGACCTTTGTAGAATGCTTAGTGATACTACAATAGTACTACTCATGTACTGCAAAATGTTTTTCACAATTCTAGTGCGGAAACCCCTGTCTCTGCCTCTCCTATGTTTTCTATGCTGAGTTTTCTGTCGCAGTTGCTGAGATCTCCGGACAGGTAGGTGTACTTTGAGTAGTAAATGTGGGAGGTACAAGTAGCAACTTTACACCTGTAAATCCTGTTCTAGCAGGCTCCACCCTTTGTTGTGATTTAGTAGATATATGTAAGTTTGCACCCTTTAGTAAACTCACACTCTGAAATTGTGAATAGCAAAAAAGTCAAAAGTGACCACAAGATGCAACAGTAAGTTTACATGTAAGTAAATCTATATGTGTAATTGTATCTTTTTGAAAGCTGCTACATCTACAAGAAAGCATGGAGAAGCTTACCATCCTGCCAGCACCAATGGAAATGATCCCGTACTGCGATGTTAGAGTACAATTTACAAATTCAAAAAGAACATTTGGGAAAATATGTCCAAAGAGTTCCACACATAAAGGGGCATAATTGTACTCATTATATCATATTATAAATGTTTCCCAGATTTTGCCTGGAAAGCTGTGTATGTCGCAGCTTTACAGACATAGGCCCTGAATCTAAGCTTGGAGGGCGGCGGGAGCCGCCAGAAGACCGTACCGCGGTCAAAAGACCGCGGCGGTCATTCTGGGTTTCCCACTGGGCTGGCGGGCGACCGCCAAAAGGCCGCCCACCAGCCCAGCGGGAAACACCCTTCCCACGAGGAAGCCGGCTCAGGATGGAGCCGGCGGAGTGGGAAGGTGCGACGGGTGCAGTTGCACCCGTCGCGAATTTCAGTGTCTGCAAAGCAGACACTGAAATTCTTTGTGGGGCCCTCTTACGGGGGCCCCTGCAGTGCCCATGCCATCGGCATGGGCACTGCAGGGGCTCCCAGGGGCCCCACGACACCCCATACCGCCATCCTGTTCCTGGCGGGTGAACCGCCAGGAACTGGATGGCGGTATGGGGTGCCAGAATCCCCATGGCGGCGCAGCAAGCTGCGCCGCCATGGCGGATTCCCATGGGCAGCGGAAAGTCGGCGGTACACCGCCGGCTTTCCGCTTCTGGCCGCGGCTGTACCGCCGCGGTCAGAATGCCCGCCGGTGCACCGCCAGCCTGTTGGCGGTGCTACCGCCGACCCCGGCCCTGTTGGTATTTACCGCCAGGGTCAGAATGACCCCCATAATATTGTAAAAGTTTTGTAATTTTTTAGGTCTGATGCTAATTAAGACTATTTCATTTTACTACAGTTATATGTATGATATACTTACAAATCGGGGTTTTCGGACAGCACTCTTCATCCATTGGTTTGTTATTGCGTCCTTCACTGTCTATAGCATAATGCATGGGGCAGTGGGTCAGCCTACTTCAGCCATTGGGTAACTTCATTGTCAGTGACAGTATTCTTCCCTTTCGCAACAAGCACATTCACACACCAAGTAGTTTCCTTGTCAGGTACTAATAAGACATTGTGTTTTTTCTTTCTTTAGATTGATGAGGGTCAGCAGTTTTTCTAGCAATAAAGATTTGCAAAAAAACACAAAACAAAGCAAGCATTGACTAAGCCAAAAAGCTGCCCCCCAACACCAAACCTATTGGTTTTGCCAATGCTGTTTTTTTCTGGGGGGTGGAGTATTGGCATTTCCACATTGTGAAACTGTACGCATTGTGTAGTAACATAGGGGCCTTGTAAAGCAAATATTCATGCAACACAGCAAACCACCTTGCTGTGCTGCGTGAAAGCGAGATGGCAGGAATGCACAATATTTAACATTATACACTGCATTGGTGCTCTCTGCCTACCATGGTGCACAATCTACTGCCTCGCACCAATGCAGGGACCCTTGCACCATGGTGTAAGGGTGCCTGCATTGTGGCAGGATTGTTTTTGTGCAGAAAGGTACAGCTTCCTGCAAAAACTTTTGCAAAGGCTTTTTCCTCTTTGTATGTGTGCTGCAGAATGCAGCACATATCGAAAGAGGAAAAAACAAGGAGAAACAAGCAGATATCCCACCCTGGGGGAGGCAAAGCATTTTGATGTATTCCCAGGATTACCACTAATGGTAAATCTGGGAAGGCACCAAAATTCATGAGGTGATACATGGGAACACCCACGCTCCACCCATGGGTGCCCTAGCCCCTGTGGCAGAGTAACGCAAAGCAGAAACTTGCGCTGCCTTACATTATTCTAGATTTACCAAGAACCACAGGGTCATGCAAGTTGGACTTACATTTTGTGGTAAATGTCATTCTAGGTTTTGCTTCGCCCTTGCGCCCCTTGTGGGGCACCAAGGTGGCACAAAACCATGATAAATATGCCCCACAATATGGAATAACAGTGGAAAGACAGCACTTTTGGGCAATGCACACCTTTTTTTTTCCTTGGGAAGAATATTGTTCACATGTTTGCAGCTAACATGACTTGAAAACAGCACTCCACACCCCTTGCATGTGATTTACTCCTGTGTAGCGTTTACACAATCATGAGGTCATTTAACACAGGAAAAAAACTGTTTCTGGCTCCAAGGTCTCCTTTTGTGAACTATTTGTATTCAGATACTCAGCTGTTTGTGAGTGGAAGTCAAAACTATATACGAAAAGGCTTTTTGTTAATATTGGCTGTCCCAGGGATGAATAATTTGCATTATCTTCCTAGTTCAATTGAAACTTTTTATGAAGCAGTGTGGCTGCACATACTAAAAAAGGTAAGTTTCAGCTTCTGTGAGGATTAGAAAAGGCTGTGAAACACGTGTCGGGAGATCAACTTTACATATACTGTTCACAATGACTGTGATAAAAAACAAAAATTCAACTTTGATGGCCTCATGCCCCAGCATGCACTTTCTAGGTCACATTAAGGGGCAGATTCATGGAAAGTGGCGCTGCACCAAGTGCAGCGCCAGTTTCCCTGCGCCACTTAGCACACTCCTACCAACACCATGTGTGCACCGTATTTAAAATACAGCGCACCATGGCACAGGTTAGAGGGTAAGAGCGTTATTTTTCATGACGCTATTGATGTACTCTGCAGGAGTAGCGCCAAAATGTTGGCGCTACTCCTGCAGAGTACATAGGGGCCCATTACAAAGAATAGAAGCCCCCTTTTAAAGCCTGCTCTTAAAAGTCATTAAAAAAGGCATTAAAAGTGGTGTAAAAAATGGCACAAGGAAATCTCGGAGATTTCCTTGCGCCATTTTTCTGGCTCCCCTAACAGGGGAACGCCCCCTTTGCATACATTATGCCTGTCGCAGGCATAATGTAGCGCAAAGGGTTACAGAGTGGCGCCAGAGTGGTGCATTGCATGCATTGCGCCACTCTGTAAATACAGCGCAGGGATTTCAGCCTCGTTGGGCCACATTGACGTAAAAAATAATTATGTTAAAGTGGTGCAAGGTGGGCTTAGGGCACTATAAATATGGCCCTAAGTGCCAACATCTGTGCAAATGTTCAGGTATGGTCGTGCACCCAACTACTTTGAAAAGACATCACGCCACGCTAAAGGCCATTCGGGCCTATTGTAAGTGCCCACAAAAACAGGGTGTCTCCCATTGGCATGTGCTTGCCCTTATTCTTACCATTGCTGCCTGGATGGAATGTGGACTTTCCACATGCCATCGGGTGACTAGGTGGTCGATTAAATCCAGTTTCACTGTAACACTCCAATACTTTCCCTGCCCAGCATTCCTTTTGGAGGAACTTCAGTCTAAGGAACACTGGTCAGAGTGCAGCTGGTGGGAAGACTACATGTTCGGTCCCCTAGCCCAGCCTGTATCTTCCAGACTGAAGTATCTCAACGGCAGGAATCAAAGGATGGGAGTGTTTCTATGGCACACGCATGCCACACCATGCCACTTAAGAGCATCAAACTTGTCCCAAAGCCACAAAGCCACATGGTTCATGTCAACCACAGAAATCTTCCACTTGTTGAGTTGCTTCCTGATTTATATATGTTCCCATCTGCTAAAGTATCAGGCATGGAAAGCATCTTCCACAATAATGGGTAAAAGTATGAAAAAGTCTTAGCTGTGTCAGTAGCCCCCTTCTGCTTATGACAGACAAGACGTGTTTGCAAGGTCACATATAGCATAATGGGCTCAGCGAGGGAGACAGAAATAAGCAGAACGTCTTCTGTTCTGGCATGGTTCCCTTCGAAGGAGTTAATGGAAGTTCTTTAATAACCTTAATATGCTTCAACCCTTCCTACTCCTAAAGAGAACACTATAGGCATCATTAGGAGTCTGGCAGTCTACTGACTGCCAGTCTCGCTGTGGCAGTCGGACTGTCACCAATGTGGTGTTCCGAGCGCCACATTATGACCACAGTGGTTGCGCCGCGGTCGGACCACCAGCACTGCCAGGATTAGTCCTCCCGGTGGTGTGGCAGTCATGGCGGTCCTAATCTGCCACAGAAGCGCTGCAACCAGTGCTGCCGTGGGGATTAAGACCCCTTTTCTGCCTGCAAATTCATGGCAGTAACACCGTCATGAAAATGCTTTTGGAGACGGGTTTCATAGGGTCCGGGCGGGCCCTGCACTGCCCATGCACTTGGCATGAGCAGTGCAGGGCCCCCCTGGCCCACACTGTCGCAATGTTCACTGTATGCTTTGCAGACAGTGAACATTGCAACGGGTGCTGGTGCATCCTAGGCATTACAGCATTGCTGTTGGCTCTATTATGAGCTAGAGACAATGCTGTAGGCTGTTTCCCCCTGGGCCAGCGGGCGGAAACTGAGATTCCACCTGCTGACCCAGTGGGAAACTCGTAATGGGCCCGGTGGGGAGGCTGCCACACTGGTAGCAACGTACCCGCCAGCATTTCGGCAGACTGACTTTTCTGTCTGCTGAAATCCTAATCAGGCTCTATGGATTGATAAGAAGTAAAAACACACATTGTACATGCATGCATGCATCAAAGCAATGTTCCTTGTTTCCACGCCACATACACGCAACTCAGCATACATTACTTAACTATCATATGGAACCAGTTTCCTGAACTTGCAAACAAAAGAATGACTCATATTTCTAGGAAAAATCAGTGCTTAGTTTGTGAAAATATTTTTTGCAGTAGCCTAAATTTTCTTTTAGGAGCCTGCCACCTGCTCTGCCAAATAACAGGTATGCTAGATACCAGAGCTGCTTGGTTTTAATTCCATCCGATGCTTTTTGTTTCCACCACTCTACAATTTATGTCTCTTTTTCTAGCTCTTATAGGTTCTTTTCATCAATGCTTTCGCCCTTGTCATTGTTTTAATTTTTCTTCTTCCCCTTTCTCCATTTTATGCCTTTATCTCTCTTGCTTCAGTTGAAAGTCTGATGAGATCAAATAAACCACAGTCTCCAAATATGAGTGCTGTTGACCATCACCTGCAACATGAGCCACAAATTAAGCAATGAACATAATGCACCTCTTACAAGAAAGGGGGAGTGGAAAGAAAGAAAATACAATCTGCACTCCTTTACAGCTGCACTCTCATTGCCTTCTTGTCTTTGGTTGTGTTTGCTAGGAAAATTACACTGGAATTGGACCACAGGCCCATGAATGCACTTTTTGTTTGCCCGATCACCGTTTTTTCATCAAGGATAAGTCTAACTGATAGAAATCTTCTTCTGTACTGAGTGGCTAATGCTAAATCAAGGTTAATAATGCATTAATTCCCTTGATTTAAGCTTTATCAAATATAAATAGAGGATAACTATATTTATTGGATATTTGTTGAAGTGTTTATAGAGCGAGAGTCACTATATGATTAATAATGGGGTGCTTTAAATGAAACTTTAACTGCTACAGTCATTTGCACTCATTATGGTATCTGCTTGTTTTCCACTCTTATGAACTGGTAGATAACACTGCCCTTTTGTTGTTGTTAGAGGTCCAAGTTCTTGGCTGTAGAGTATTATTACTGCATTTTAGTAATGCTTATTAGTGCTAATTTATCACATTTTGAGTCAATCTAAATGAGAGTCTCTGACCTCCATTACAAGTGGCCTGGAGCAGATTCTGGAGGGATACCTCTCTAGGCACCTCAGAGTGGTCCAGTGTTTCAAGACCTGAAAGTTTTAGGTTCTGGAAGCTCTGGAATGGTTTTAGTAGGTGCGAACCCATAGCCAGTAACAAGCATTTGCAATGGAATGGGTCTCGCGTTTGCTCAAGTAAAAGCTATTAGCACTGTAAATTCCTGTTAGAAATGGGGTCTCTAGTTGGCAGTTGGTTTGCACCCTGTCCAAGTAGGGACCCTCATGCTAGTCAGGATAAGGGAGATACCCCCTCAGATAACCCCTGTTCACCCCCTTGGTAGCTTGGCACGAGCAATCAGGCTTATCTCAGAAACAATGTGTAAAGCATTTGCACATAACACAAAGTAATAGGTGAAAACATTACAAAAGGACACCACACCGGTTTTAGAAAAACAGTCAATAGTTATCTTTATAAAACAATACCAAAATGAGAAAAATACTACATGCAATGCTAAAGATAAATTCCAACTTACAATAAATAAGATACACATTTTGCAAGAATAACTTAAAAAGACAGTTCCTTGAAGCCAATAGCTCCACCTAGGGCTATCACGGCGTTGTGATCAACAAAACCAACAGTTCAGGCCGGCTGCGGTGTCTCTGAGCCAGCTATGGTGTCAGGAAGACCTGCAAACAGTACCTTTAGTATTGCAGAGCGTCGTGATCCTTGCGATGAGATCTGCAGAGCAGCATCGCTGGCGCCGTGGTGTCAGTTCCAGGGGTCCGTGCGGGGTTCGTCGGGCTCCTGAAGTCACGCGCGTTGCAGAATGAACTGTGGGCTGATGAAGTCAGGAGCATTGGCATGGATAGCGTCGGGGCTACAGTGTGAAGTGGGAAAATGCGCCATGCGGTGCCCACAGGTCATGGTGCAGGCAGCAGCTCGGTGACGGCATACAGCAACAGGGTTGTGGTGTGAAGCGGGGCGGTGCAATGTGCGGTGTCACCAGGTCACGGTGCAGGCAGGGGTGACATCGTTGCTGAAGTGCTGTTGTCGGTAGTCCAATGACGGCGGACCGGAACGGACTCTGTGCGGCGTCCATGGGTTGCGATTAAGACAGGGACTCCTGGTGACGACACTGGAGTTGATGGTGCTGGCGTCAGTGGACTGGGGCTGTGGTGCGGGACGAGACAGTGCTTCATGTACTTCGCACGCAGTGACCACAGGCCATGGTGCCGGCAGCGGCGCCGGTGTCAGCAGGAGGCTCATCGTCAGGGATGCCCAAGCTGCGATGTGAGCAAGGCAATGCCAGAGTGCAGGGCCCACAGGTCACGGTGCAAGCAGCAGCTCGGTGGCGGCATCAGATAGCAGCTTCGGTGAGACCAGGGTTGCAGTGTAAAGCAGGGCGGTGCTGCTCCGTGAGGCATCAGCAGGTCACAGTGCAGGCCTGAGGCATCATTGGCAGCGGTGCAGTGGTTATTCTTTTTAAACAGCACAGAACACACAGTTCCAAGTGCTGCAGGCAGATGAAACTGAAGTCTTTGGTATACCTGAGACTTCCAACAGGAGGCAAGCTCTACTCCAAGCCCTTGGAGAACTCTCTCAAGCAGGATACACAGCAAAGTTCACCCTTAGCTCTCTTTTAAGGCAGAAGCAGCAACTGCAGGCCAACCCAGCAAATCACACACAGCAAAGGGGCAGCACTCCTCCTCCAGCTCTTCAGCTCTTCTCCTTGGCAGAGGTTCCTCTTGATCCAGAAAGATTCTAAAAGTCTGGGGTTTTGGGTCCACCACTTATGCCCCTTTCTGCCTTTGAAGTATGCAGACTTCAAAGGAAAGTTTCTGTTGGTCACAAGATCCCGCCATGCCCATGCCTGGCCCCAGATACACTCCAGGTGGTTGGAGACTGCATTGTGAGAGGGCAGGCACAGCCCTTTCAGGTGTAAGTGACCACTCCTCCCTTCACTCTAGCCAAGATGGCCCATCAGGATATGCAAGCTACACCCCAGCTCCCTTTGTGTCACTGTCTAGAGGGAATTCACAACAGCCCAACTGTCAGTCTGACCCAGACCTAGAATACACAAGTAGGCAGAGGCACAGAATGGTTTAAGCAAGAAAATGCCCACTTTCTAAAAGTGACATTTTCAAACAAACAACTTAAAAACCAACTTTACCAAAAGATGCATTTTTCAATTGTGAGTTCAGAGACCCCAAACTCATCATCTCTATCAGCTCTCAAATGGAAACCGCACTTTAAGGATATTTAAAGGCAGCCCCCATGTTAACCTATGAGAGAGATAGGCCCTGCAACAGTGAAAACTGAATTTGGCAGTATTTCACTATTAGGACATGTAAAACACATCAGTACATGTCCCACCTTTAACATACACTGCACCCTGCCCTTGGGGCTACCTAGGGCCTACCTTAGGGGTGCTTTACATGTAGTAAAAGGGAAGGTTTGGGCCTGGAAGTGGGTACACTTGCCAGGTCGAATTGGCAGTTTATAATTGCACACACAGACACTGCAGTGGCAGGTCTGAGACATGTTCACAGGGCTACTCGTAAGTGGCACAACCAGTGCTGCATGCCCACTAGTTGCATTTTATTCACAAGCCCTGGACACCTCTAGTGTACTTTACTAGGGACTTATTAGTAAATCAACTATGCCAATCATGGATAAACCAATCACCACTACAATTTACATAGGGAGCACTTGCACTTTAGCACTGATCAGCAGTGGTAAAGTGTGCAGAGACAAAAAAACAGCAAAAACAGATCTGAAAAAATAGGAGAAAGAAGGCAAGAGGTTAGGGGATAACCCTGCAAAAAGGGCCAGTTCCAACAATTCCTAACTGGACTTTTCTTGCCACATAAATTGAAAATGAAAAGTAAAATAGTTGACATAAGCAAGCCAGTTCAAAGCACCACGGCCGCAATGAGCGTAAGTGCGAAGGAGAGACACAAAAGGAAAAATAAGTTTGCTTGCAGACAAAAGTATCAGCAAAGGTCAATTATCCATGTAACAGGGTCCATGACCAAGGCTGTAAAAAAACTGCCCCAAGGAGGGACAAACGGAAAGCCTTTACCAATGATAATAAAGGATTTTTGAAAGGCAACCCCCGTGAACGAGTGATAGTGATGGTCTTGCAGTGGGTGTGGTTAAAAGCTCACAGATGGATTACAACATGTCAGAGCTCTTGCGTACTTGACCTAAAAACATGGTTGGGGCTGCAGGACAGAGGTACAGCCCTGCTCACTATCTACGACGCCCAGGGGGGCAACCAATACCCCCAAAAACCCTACAGCTACCCCATCCCAAGACATCCCACCTTCTTCCCCACACCTCCAATCCTCAGCACCCCCTCACATATTTTTATCACCTACTTAGATCAATTGGTAAATATCTGTGTTAAACTCCCCGGAATCGCAAAAAACATGTACAAAAGGATCAGATAATTTCACGTCCAGCAGGTTAGAATCCGCTCCGGGGACTTTAACATGTAATCTTATTGCATCATGAGGAGATACTGGCCAGAATCAATCATTCCATCATCTGCATCTCCCAGCAAACAAACGTGCATTCACAATGGAGACCGTTGTCTCTTACATATGTAAACAACTTGGCTGCTCCTCCAGGGTTCGTGGTGAATATACATTGGTCGCTTCCATTCACAGGTTCTGCATCATGTCAAAACATGGTGAGACACCAGGCGTCTACACAGAAGAGAGAGAAAATGGAATTGTGATGAAGAGAAGGGGCCAGGTTATATGCTATGCCAAAATACCTGAGCATTATATAATTTGCAACAGGGGAGAACTAGAAGTCAAAATCACCCTGGGAAAAATATAGTAGCTAAACACAGTAGTGGCCTCTAAGTAGAGAATACTGACAATTAATAAAAGTGAAATGGTAATTCAATTAAAAAAAATATATACAATAAAGCAGATAAGGACGCAGTGGGTGCCAGTGATAAACAGGTTCAGTGCTCTCTTATACATGATGCACGTGATAAAAGTGATCAGGTCTTTAAGCTACATCTCAACCTGTATAAAACAATAGAGATGAGCAAAAAAGACATCACAAGCGCTCCCAATGCTCAAAATACAAATTCATTTTCTCATACTAAAAGTCCCTTCACAATGCTACACTGTGTGTGTAGTGGAACTAGCAGTTACACTACACAACACTTTTCTCTGCATTGGCTAAAGGGACCGTTAGTCCTATCTACCAAGCCAGTTTTATATTCAGGGAAGACCATCACCAACGGAAGAGCCATCAGCATGCAGAACGAAAATGGACAACGCACATTATTGTAGCAGGTGCCATCCAAATCATCCCCCGTTAAAAACTCAGCTCTAGAACAGTCAACATTTATATCGAAGATGTTTCACCAGGAACGTTAGCAGAAGAAAAGAGCAATGATATGGCCAGCGCTGACTACGAGGGGCAGTGATCCGTTTTCTTAGTATGGGATTATTCTCTGCCTACACAAAATAGGTAAAACTCACTTGGGCCACAGGGAAACGACTTTCTACCCAAATTACGGGTACCAGGGTCACTGGTGATTCTGAAGGGAATTAATGGAGATTAGGAGGCATGCCCTGAAGATATCTGCAGAAATGAAGAATTATCAGGTGGAAGATATACCTCACCTAATTCCCTTAACAATACCTTACATTTGCCTACAGTTTCACCAAAACATTGGTTGCTTTCTCCAGTTGATAAGCTTGGATGAAGCACACCGTACATTAAATTATTGTGGATCTTGCATTTCTACTTGGACTATTTATTTACTCTAATTACCAGCCCCAGGGGGATAAAGTAGGCTTATATATGGCCTAGGTGAGTATCACCATTGATTGCTGATGGAAATCAAGCTTTTGCAGAATATGGTTCAACCCGTGCTGAGATGATTTCTTCCTGTGGAGTAGTACTCACAAAGTGCAGAGCATTCCATGTCAATCAATCAGGCTGCATATTTGAACCAAGTGGGCCTCCTTGACCTCTAAATCCCTACAGCTTCTTGGCCCTGGTGTCTTAAGACAAATTTGTCTCCATGAGTAAATTAAGTTATGTATCAAAATCAAGAGATCCGATGTCCGTATCTCTGGTTGGCTGTTCTACCTTGGGAATGAGACGCTGTCATAAGTACTGTGACAAGATAACAGAACACTGCCCCAGCGGAAGGCTCGCTTTCACAGAGCATCCGGCAGTTGTCGAATTAGTGCAGGCCACATTCTCCTAGTGACATTTCTTTAATTCTGCAATTATTTTCTTTCATTTCTATCTACCTTTTTACAATATGGTTAAAGTTCATAATTTGTATAACTTTTGTGTTTTGATTCACGTGACTGAGAAGATCCAATCTGGAGGTTCTGCTGGCCATGGCAAGCTACTAAAATATCATGGTGGCCTAGGCACACATTCACTTTGCATTTAAAACTCGTATTAGTATTAGGATGTTTTCGTATTTTCTTTTCACTCTCTCATCGAATCTCCTTGCTTGGGGTCCTACACTGCGCCTCTTTGTAAGATCTGTGCTCGTCTTCAAAAGTTTCAACTGCATTATGCATCAGAGATTCCTAATTTGTTTCACTGAATCTTTTTAGCTAGCTGCACCTGAGCTTCCACTCGACTAGTCTTGCGTTGGTCGCCTGCAAGGAACTGAAGTGCAGCACCAACGATGCTCAATAAATACACATTAAAAACTTTGCGTTCCTTTTCAGATGTAAAAATTATAGGCATTGTTGTCAATCTACATTTGTAAACTATTTTCAGATATGCTATATATTAGAGGTAATATTGAAATCATCCATCACAAAAACATGCCAAATGAGCGGAACATATGAATTTTAGTATTTTATGTGGCATGTTGCCATGTTATGTTACCTTCTAATATTTTGTGGTAATTTATGTTGCGGTATGTCACATTGCACTAGGTTTCCCTACCAAAAAAATAATAGACCACTCGCCCAGGGAAACTCAACTATTTTTCAACTGTAAGGTATCTGATCCTTAATGGCACTGTTAAGAGCTCTCACATGCAAATCAGATTTCTCAACTTCAGCTAACACTTACTAAAGGTGAACCTGAATTGAGCTTGACTATCTAATCCATTGAACCTTTGTGAGTAACTCAATCATAGCTCAGCTGCGCCTACAAAAACAAGGATTTTACGTTATATGTAGTAAGTTAATTAAAAAATATTTTAAAAACCCTAGGGAACCAATATTCAAATGCCAAAACAGCTGATAAGAATAATAAATGACAATCCCAACCTGGCACCTTAGAGCCGAAATGCTCGAAGACGAAGCATTCAAACATACTTGACATGCAGCTATAGCTGAATTCTTTAAACACAACAAGGGAACTGCGTCCTCCAGGTCTATCGAATGGGAAACTTTTAAAATAGTAATTCGGGGAAAATGCATTACCGAAAATATAGGTGTCCGGAAATCAATAGAAGCAGAACTCCAAAAATTAGAAGACTCCCTTAGAGACTTGGAACGAAGACACCCTACACAACCTGACCTGCACCCCATTTTAACTGAAACCAAGATGAAAATACATGAGGCTAGCAACAAACTAGCACGTTTCGATTACAAGCAATACTTAACCCAACAACACTCGGAGGGCGACAAAACTGGTGCCTTATTAGCTTGACTTGCTCAACCCCCCCCAAAAAAAACAGTTATAGTCGAAGTCGAAGAATCACTGGGCAAAAGTGTATACACCCAAAAAGAGATAAATACCGTCTTCCATAAATACTATGCAAAATTATATGCGTCTCCCACCGAAACACTGGGTACTACCCAGATGCGAGAACTGGAGGACCTCACTCTCCCCAACCTAAGACCAGAAGAGAGCTCGGCCTTAGCATCATCAATTTCGATCGCAGAAATAAAAACCGCGATCCAAAGCATGGCAAGGGGCAAGGTCCCGGGAGCGGATGGGCTCCCATTAGAGTTTTACCACCTGTACCAAGACTTACTAGCCCCCCACCTTAGCACATTATACACAGAAGCCTGGAGTAGAAATAACCTCCCCGAAACAACCAATGTAGGTATTATGATCCCCCTACTGAAACCTGACAGGCCCTCTACAGATGTTTGCTCCTACCACCCACTTTCCATGCTTAATATTGACTACAAAATTCTAAGCCGGATCCTTGCTAATAGATTACTCCCCCATATGCCATCATTGATTCACCAAGATCAATCAGGCTTCATACCTAAGCGTAGCACATCTCAAAATATTAGGCGCCTGATATCAGTACTCCACTCCCTGCCCCCGACTCTGCCACAGGCGGCGATCATCTCGGTAGATATAGAGAAGGCTTTCAACAGCCTAAGTTGGGACTACTTAGAGCAGGCCATGCTGAAACTGGGACTGGGGGAGGGGTTTGTGAGATGGACTAAATTATTATATGCCAACCCCACTGCAAGAGTAAGGACAGGCAATACTATATCTGCCCCGTTCCAGGTTGGAAGGGGCACCAGACAAGGATGCCCACTATCCCCCCTTCTTTTTGCAATAGCAGTAGAACCCCTAGCCCAAATGGTTAGAACCGGTCTGCACTTTAGGGGTATTTCACTCAACAATTGGACCCACCACATCGCTTTATACGCAGGCGATATGCTGTTCTTCCTACAAAATCTAGAGACAGACCTACCGGGGGCCAGGAAGATGCTGGAGAACTACGGGGCAGCCTCCGGACTCCAGATCAACTGGAGGAAATCCTCAATTTTTCTGATGCGTAAGGACACCCCTGAGCCTAATAACACAAGGGGTCTACCCTGGTCCCCAAGTACGTTCAAATACTTGGGAGTAAAAATATACCACAAAATGGATGACTTGCTAGAAGGAAATATACAGGGAGCACTCAGAGGGATTAGAGCTAATATGCGCTTCTGGGAGAATACCCCTGATGGTCACGGGAAGAATTGCCCTACTTAAAATGATAGTACTGCCCAGAATGCTATACTATTTTTCAACCATCCCACTCATAATCCCGAAAACAATGTTCAAAGAGATAGAGTTCATGTCTACGAATTTCATATGGGGATCGGGCAGACACAGAATAGCACTACGCTCCCTTCAAAGACCCACGACTGAGGGAGGCCTAGCTGCCCCAGACTTGGAAATGTATTATTGGGCAGGGCAACTGCAATGGATTGCAAAATTAATTAGTAGCCCTCCAGTCACAGCTGAACTACGTCTCCCCTTAAATTGCCCAACGGATAGAATAATGGGTATATTACTGAATCCAAGGAAACCTATACAACAGTTACCAATAGAATGGGAATCGACAAGACACTGCTGGGACCAATACCTAAAACCCTCACGCACAAAAATTCCATATGCACCAGAGGCCCCTCTGTCCTGTCTGAAACATATCTCAGGGAATCAAACACTCCCCGGTATCAGTAAACTGATGACTCACAATATCACAAAACTGGGAGATCTATACAGCGGATGGAAACTTTACACCTACACTGAACTACAAACTCAATACGATCTCCCTCCCGGTTTATTCATTACCCACAATGCTATTATCAGAATTGCTCAAATATTATGGGGAACAGGAGCTCTTGAACCCCCCACGATAATAGCTGTAATATTATCTGCTCAATAGGGGATCAGAAAGGAGTGGTCTCAGGAATATGTAAAGCCCTACAAGCTAGCTTACGCTTGCCTTTAACAAAACTTAAAACCAAATGGCAATAGGAATTAGATATCACATCTGAAGAATCTCAGTGGGACCAGATTACCTCCCATGTTTACTCTGTGTCTAGAAATGCCATATTTAAGCTAATAAACCTATATATTTATCACAGGGCCTACCTAACCCTGCAAATGATAGCCAAAATCTACAGCACAAACGCCATAGGCTGCCCCCAATGTGCTGAACTCGCAGCAGGCCTCGCACACATGCTCTGGAGTTGCCCCCAACTTAACTCATATTGGGAAGAGATACTCGAAAAAATCTCAATCTGTACCGACAGAACACTGAACAAGTCTCCAACAATGGCCCTGTTGGGGGACTTTCCACGCCCTGCAACTCTTAAAATATCCAACAAGTTCATAGACCTAGCCCTGATCCTTGCTAGAAGAGAAATCACCTCAAATTGGAAGGCCCCGACAGGACCACAAGTAAACAGATGGCAAAATGCATTGGAGAAATGGGCAGACATAGAAGGAGTAGTATTGTTGCGAGAAGCACTACGAGGGCAAAGACCTAGAGACAATGCCACACAATGGGACTCAATACTTGAGAAGCTGAAGACACCCAAAACCCCAGCCGCAGAAGCAGATATATCCGCCTCGGACTCCGAAGTGGAGCCAGACACTACACCAGAAACCTAATGCTTTGCGGAGAAATAACTTAAAAATTGACTTAATGAGAATTGTCAACTGAGGATCATATTGTACAAATGTATATGCATGTGGGGAGGGAGGGGGTTATGGGTGTACAGTTGGAGAATTCACTATACCAATGTTATTGGTAAGTTTAAAACTATAATAAAAAAATAAAAAAAATAAAAAGTATTGGCAAATGGAAACAGGGTGGATGCGCACACTTCAGGGACCTAGTTCAAAATGGTACTTTAATCTCATTTGCAGGAACACCAATTTGCATTGGGCTAGAGAAACCACAGAGCCTAATTTATCCCGTCTGCCTTTTTACAAGGTCCGTAGGATATAATGCTGTTGTAAAAAGGCAAACAGGACATTTGTGATTGAATACCCATCCGCCAAACTCTAAATCAGGCAAGTAAGTGTGGACTGGCAGGCGCTAGATATTTTGACTTAGAATGGTAATGCACACAGGTTACCCGATTCTGAAGCGCCATATTAAAAAACGAAAATAGATTTGACATCTGTAGCAAAATTAACACGAATCACAACCCAGGGGTATGATGCTATGGATTTATCCAGTGTTGACAAAAAAGAGGAAAAAGAAAACAGTTGAGTTAGCACTCACCTTTGCTAATCATGTTTAATAATCAGGTGGATAAGTGTAAATATTCCAAAAGAGCAGAAATTGTCAAAACGTTTTACTGTCTGGTAACTTGCAGAAGAAATGCACACCTATATGGTTAGAAGAGACGAGAAATTGGACAGTAATCTATAACACTGGAAGATCTTTCCACAAGCCTTACAGTTTCCTTCAGATACATTGCCCCCTTAGCAATACTCAGTATTGAACACTTAACATTTATGCTATGTTTATTTTTAAATTGCTAATATGGATGATAATTGTATTCAGGATGTAAGTCAACCTCATGGAAAGCTTGTCCTCTGACATAATCTCTGTAATGCTACCTTTGTTAATTTTTGGAAAAAATAAAATAAACTTCACAAAATATAATAAACGACAAGTGTGAGGTCAAATTAATTAAAATAAGCCAATAGCTGTAAGTGTGCCTTGCACTACTGCTCCATATAATAGCCTCCACACTCATGAATACCTGTCTCCCTGTCACTCCTGAATGGGTGTCTAGGCCCATATGTTACTTCAACACTTGATGCCCGGGCTTCCAATGATGGATGCTTGGTGTGTGTATAAGAGCTGCATAAGTACACAGGTATTCAGGTATTTCGACCATAAAACATGGCACTTTTTACTCCACTTTCACCGCCTTCCAAAAAAAGCCTTGTTAAAAATGGGGCCCTGGTTGTGCATTTACTTTACTTCGATGAAAGGCATATAGTTACTCCAATGTTTCTCACATTATGCACCTATGGCATGCCAACACATATCTTCCTAGCTATTCCCCAATGGTTAACCATTGTGCTTCATGCAGTTGGTCAGCCTCTGGCTTACAAGGCATCTATACATGGACTTCGATCTTAAACTGCAATGCAGATAGGAATATCTGGTTGATTTAAATAATGGTTTAATATAAGTTTAAACAACTATATGATCTAACATCAGTTTAATAAGATTATTTATACTATAAATATTGCATTACATCAATTCTTAAAAAATAGCATCCTACGCATAATTCATTTCAATCAAATATTCTTAGTCATGAATACAAATGTATGCAAAACTTACAGACTAACATTTTTTAAATGTTAGTCAAAATTATCAGTACATACAATTGATCATATTTGTATTCATTATAATTTTGTTCTATTAACAGTTCAAAAGCTTTTCTCTTGAGTGCATCTTCAGTAACATCATATGTGCAGAACCTTTTTAACTGTGTCTCCCAGGGGAAACTCGTCCATTAACAATGTATTTCTAGAATAGGAATGCAGATGATCTAAAAGAGTGAGTACTGTTTCCTGTGTCTCCGTTCAAGAAGCAACTTAGTTTACTCGTCTCCCTTCTGCTTTACAAGAAGCCTGACAGCTTACTTTATTCTAGACTGTATTGTAAACACGTCTACCTTATTTGCAGGGCCATAACTCGGATTTTTAGCGATTTACTTCACCTAGTAAATAATGCACCCAGGGTATTTACTGGTTGCAGTACCCTTGCTGTTGGACATGGTCCTGAGATTTTGGTCATGCATGAGCTGGAGTGGATGGACCCTGCACAAGATGATGAGGAGAGTGACGCATTACGCAAAAGCTCTCTCTCCAGGCACCGGTTACATTCCCAACTCAATCAGATGGTAGCATTGGTGTGCTGCAAGCCTCCCTGATCCACCAAAGGAGTGAGAGGGCATCCGTAGGAAGCAGGGAGTTAAACCCTCCCTGTGTCCCTTTTAGGGAGATGTTATGCCCTCCAGGATGGAACACGGAGATGGCAACAGTTGGATTTCACAATCCGGAGGAAGCTAGAGTTTTTTGCAACTTCTAGGCTGCCACTCAGCACTTTCAAGCACTCAGCACCTCAAGTGATCAATGGCAGTGGCCATCTTGGAAGTTAAAATGGTGGCCCGTGCCACCGAATGCTATCACATTTTACCTCCATTCAGCAAGTATAGCATAATCTGAAATACTCAAACATTATCAATCGGCCAGCTGAAATTTGCAAAGATGGAGATGCAGCTCCACTTGACCAATGCTGGTTTAACCTTAATCTCATCATCATAGGTCGAAGGTTAGCCAGGCCAGGACTCATGGTGACTTCATGATAACAGGCCATTAACACCCCTTGAAGTGGGCAGGCTATCTGGGCACCCTCATCCGACAGATTTTGGCAGTTAACTACCACTTTTACTTGACCAGAATTGTTTTCCCTACAACCTGTCTGCATTAAATGTAATGCAACATTCCTGAAGTACTTATGTGTCATTACTTTATGTGTCACCCATTTAAATTATGTGTGTGCTATATAGAACTGCAAATAAATAAATAAATTCCAGACTCACAATCTGGCAGGCTAATAATCATGGCCTACGGGTTCATTTAGAGTTTTGAGTGATAGGAAAAACACTGAGAATGTGCAGTTCTCCCACCACACCAAACATATTGTTTCATTATTTACAGCAGGGGAATCTTTAATTCACCATGGTGTCACTGCCTTTCACGTATCAGAAGGCCCACCTCATTTAGGAGAGTCCTCCCGACGCATACTTTACCTGGATGGATCCACTGGGCAAGTTATACGAGTCCAGGCTGAAAAAGGATATAATGGCTCCCAAGCACAGAGAGAAATATCAGTCTCAGATTATCCTCTGATTCTTCAGTTAGTCATAGTCCTGTGAGTGTGTATACTACCGTTTGCAGGTGATACTCAATGTTACCTAGTAGTAAGCTCATCAAAGATGTTATGCCTTTTGAAATCTGCATAGAAGCTAAATGGATTCCTTGTTGTGGTTTGCTTCACTGCCTGATGCTACATACAACCTGACCCACCCACTGAAAATCTTGGGCACAGCTCCCAAGGTGACTAGTTTTACTAGATATATGACCCTTTCCCACTAATGTTAACAAAATGCAGTAACTACATTTACACAGTACAGCTCTGAAAAACTACCCTTGTGTCCAAGTTTTGATCTCTTCAGCTTTAGAAAGTAGCATAAGACTTGCCTGCTCTATTCTGCTTTCTGATGATGTATGACCCTATCCTCATGTTGCTCACACTCACACAGCATGATCAGGATTCACCAAAATGCCAGGGGTAGAGGAAATGACATCGCGCACTCTACAGTGCCCAATGAATTCCTGTCATTGACACAAAGGCTCACCCACCAACTGAATGTGTTTCTGTTACTGAGGGGCTAGGCTGGGAGCAGTACCAGAGAGAAGAGTGAGAAGCCAGGATAGGCCGTTGCTACCCCTTTCTACTCTTAATTCATGCTCATGCAGCATTGCTCCAAATCGTATAAGTGCCAAATGTATTGCGTCAATTTACTGTACTGAGGCCTCCAGCTAGGAGCAACGTGAGTAAGAAAAGAAGCATATATATAAATCAATAAAAGGCAGTGCTGTGCTCCTCTGTGAGACTTGAAGATAATTGTATCTGAGAATGAAATATTGAATGTTTGTCATACCCTGCTCATCACAAGCACATATGTGATTTTTTTTCCTTTGTGGAAGGTTTAGATGTACTGTGTGATATTGCAGGATCTAATGGGATATTGGAGAAGCAATCTCTTGAAATGCATTAATGGTTTGCCGTGTATTCTCATTAAATCCTCATGGCAAAATCATTACTGTTAGCTTTAACAGCGACAGGCTGCTTCAATCGATCCCATGTCCGTTCCCATTGAAAACTTGACACCCCTTCGCATACGAATGTTTAAATGTATAGAATTGTTTCAGTCAGCTCTTTGATATAATTGATATGTAACTGGCTACATGGGTAGTTGTGAGCAGGTTTTTGTAGACACAGGTCGCGCTTTTCCAATATTTACTCGCCGACCTAAATGCATTATGTATATTCCTCTCCAGCAATGGGACCCATTAAAATCAGGCTGCTATGTCCCGTGCCAGGAATTACCAATACCAAGGGCACCTGTAATTCCATGTTGGGGAATTAGTTTCAATTACAAGATGATGGCAAGTAACTTTTAGGCATCTGTATTTATGCACTGATTACCGAAAGTGCTTCGCAACTTTTGCTCTGAGTTTCTCACTTTCATCAGGGAAAAAATACCTGGGTAAAAATTTCGGACAAGAAGTGTTCCTGAACTGTTGGTCTCACTACAATCCACACTGCAAAAGAATTGGTAAATCTAACCCTCAGAGTTACCGTTACCCTTGGCCGAAAAAATCACCCCATTACCAATTAGATTCTTGGGGTCTACTAACAATTGGGGAATAACCGCCAATCTGCATTGTAGCAATCGATTCCCTGGTTCCTCCTCATTCACCTCTACATATTCACTAGGAGATTTTGGGTGCTTTAAGTGAGCTCACGGTTTTACTGTACTACTTGTAACTTATGTTACTGGGCAATACACAGATAGAGATTACGAGTAACTCATAATAGGGCCCAATGTTTAAATCCAGTGGGCCTGGTCATCCAGGGCGGTTCCTTCTCTGGAGTGTTAGTGTTGCCCCACCAATGTAAGGGCTTAGTGGCGTAAGAAAAATGAAGTCCTGTGCGTGTCCTAGAATTACTTGTCTCTGACTGTTCCATAGGTTAGTTGTCAATAGTGCGATCTGCTGGGGCAGTGTAAAGGCAAGGATGGCCGATCCGGGTCACTGCCACTGAATGCCAGCAGCATCAGTTGAAGTCCACTGTGCATGTCAGGTTGGACAGGTCTCTGACTGTGGCCAATGCGACATGCACACGCCAGACTTCAAACCAGCATTTTGGAGCCAGGGGGAGTACAACACAGGCCCCCAGGTCTCTTTTGAAGCACTGAGTTCACCTGTCCAAACCCATCCTTGCTTTTTTTTGCTCTCATGCCAACTTTAAGTATAAAAAGCATATGAGCAAAGCCTGGATTGGTTTGTGCAGACCAGCTTATATCCGTGAGCTGGCGCTTTCAAGCCATGCAGGGGTTGCAAGATTAAGGGTATGAGCAATCTCTGAGCTGCTTCATTTAAAATCCACACAATGATAGGTGATTTTCTTTATTGGTGACACCATGCCGCAGCTCTTCCCTTCATGCACATCTCGAGGGACGGCATTCTGCATGCAGGGAGTGACAGGTTACCTTCTCACATGTCATGCAGACTTGGACTAGAGCTCGTGCAGTGTAGGCCTGCTGGTTGAGGTCCAGTCCTACATCTGCCATACTTTGCGGACTCAGCGTGTTATGACGGTATCCATGATCTAGTGAGATATGATAAATATTATTCATACAAGGCAATTTTATTTTATGTTTCTCTGTGCTTGTGCTCATAGCGATATCATTGTGTACGTGCCAGGCTAGATGTAACGGAACTGCACCGAGCATTGGAGACCTGGCATTGAGAATCTGGGAGGGAAATCAGTTAGTGAGTGGTGGTTCGACTGGTAACAGGCTGAGGCTGCTGCTGCCTGCCTCCTTGTACGGGTAGGTAGATTTGAGAGCTGGGCAGGACACTGCTACATCTTGCATTGCATCCTGCATTGCATATCTGGTTCCTAGTCTGGCAGAGCTCACTATGTATATGTGACAGACCTGTTCTGCAGGAAGATGTGGAGCTGTTTCATAGAACTAAGAAATCTCAGCTTTCCTTAAACATACATAGTGATCTTGGACAAATAACTGTTCAAGCTTTCTCAGTTTCTCCTTCCTTCCCCACAAAGATCTGCAGGTTTCACTCCATCAGGGTTGTGTATGAGTCCGTCAAAGAGTACACACAATTTGTTGCTGTCTCTGTGGCACTAATAAATGGTTGGTGCTCATGTAGAGGGCACCAATGAAGGTGAGACGAGTTTGCGCTATATAAAACTGCAAAAAGGAATCTCAAATTCTGCCATCTCTTTAAACACCCTTTACCATGTAATATTTTAGGTGTTTAACAAGTCAGCAATAGAATGGGATATGGGGACCAAGGCACTGCTTCTACTATGGTTTTAATCAAGGAAGGGATGTGTAACTATGTGCAGTGCAGTCCTGGTGTTTGAGGTCCTGGTCTACTGTACTTTAGGACTTTGTGCATGCAGTTGCAGCCATTTTTTGGCCATCCATGATCTTTCCATGATCCTCTGGTGGGTTCTGAGTGATAAACAATATTATCACAAGTAATTTTAGTTTGTGTCTTAATGTGTTTTATTGTAGTGCAGGCTCACTTCTTCCTTCAACTTTTAGAGCAAAGTGACTAGTGAACCGTTCTCTGGTGCACTGGTTGAACGCTGCCACCTTCGTCACATAATATTTAGAAATTAAGAGATCCTTCGACTGCCATCACAAGTCTTGGCCTTCAGGCTCACTGGATCAGGCTCCTTAACTTGGTCTGGAAGTCACCCTGCCCTCAGTTATTCAGCTTCCAGACCCAGAGGCTAAATTAGCAGACTATTAACCACCATTTAAATCAGTGGCACAACCTCTATAAAACAGCAGCGAGTTCATATGAGTGTAAATCTGAACACTGACATTTAGCTGATGGGTAGTGGTAGGAGGACAGCCGCAGCTCTTGCATGCGCAGCTGGTGGATGACTGTAAACATTTGCTCCTCCGTGTCACCTCGAGGGACTGCGCATGTGCCAGTACCAGGCTTGTGTAATGTATGTACCTGGTGCTCATGTAAAGTGCTCCAATGCCCCTGGGCCGAGTTTGCGCTATCTAAAACTGCAAAAAATAATCTCAAAGTCAATTGCCCCCTTCAACACCTTTTGACTTAAATCACACAATATTTGAGATGCTCCACCAGTGCATAAGAGAATGGGAATGGGTACCAAGGCACTGCCTTGCCTTCAACTTTATTTTTCACAATGGGCCACCCTCACTTATTTACATTATGTACTGATTGCTTCTGGGTCTGCTTTATTTCTAAAATAAAAAAAGCAACACAGAAAGCACCACACTGGGCAGCAGACTGACAAGTTCTGTCACACTCTACAATTTGCACATTATAGCAACTGTTGAACATATTTAATGCATCAACATATGGGGATGTTTTCATGTTTAGATATTTAAAGCTAACATATAAAAATTGCCTCATTAACAACCTTGCTTTCTCACTATTGGCTAGATGTACTAACACTAGGAATACCGATTTCCTAATTGCGATTCTCTCCGAATGGCATTTAGAAAATTGGCATTCCTAATGTATGAAACTCCTTGGAGTTTCATTAGCAATTTCTAGTGGGTCACAAATAGACCTATCTCATGCATATTAATTAGGTAGGTAACAATTTGTGACCCATTAGGAATCGCAGCCATCATCGGGATGGTGGTCTGCTGGGCTCTGCAGACCACCATGCCTGTGACTGCTTTTTAATAAAGCAATGTATGTTTTTTTGATGCAACACGTTTATATTGGGGCGACTGCCTACTCTTAAAAAATATTATTTACATTTTCAAAGGGGAAGAGGTCCCATGGTATTAGGGCCCTGATGTGAACGCTGCAGTGAAGGTGGAGGGTGGCAGGTTCTGATAGTCCTTTTGCCATGACCCTACGAACAGAGGCAGTGCTCGATGCTATAGCTTTCGACTATCTCTAGCCACCAGTGGGATTGCAAGAGGTTAAACTGATTTTGTTTAATCGCTGTAGTTGAAGATATGCCTGAAGATCGAATGAGCAGCTGCTGCATAAATGTGTTGTACTCCTGGGAAAGCAATAATTCTTGGGTTCATGACTGGTCACTACCATCAGGCTCCCTAGTGAGTTAGTGAGAATGGGTTTGACTGGGAAGCACTCATTGTACATGGGTTTGGGGCTGCTTCATATCTAGTATGCAGCAAGGAGTAAGACGATGTGTTGTGCACCATAGGGGTTGTGACCTTGGGGCTACTTTAGAGTTTGTCAGGCAGTCGATCAATCCACTGGGGCAGTGGAGGTATGGCCTCGTCTCCTTTGATGGAATTTCAGGGGGTCAAAATGACTTTGGGGCCAGACTGACCATGATTTGCCTATTATAACCCTGTGAATGTTTTATGTAGCACACAAAGACAACATTCCTTGATTGGTACTTGTAACTGGTGTACATTATTTATACTAACTGGTGTACTAAGACCTACCCACTCCTTCCTAGTGTTTATACCATTCACTGACTTGACTTCACTTATGCCTACTCCCCTTCATGGAGAACAGGTCTTCAACCAGGGCTCTCCAGCCATCTTTATCTGGGTCTTTTCTTTCAATCTGAGTCCAGGTGTAACCCATTTCCTTGCAGTCACACTTGAGCTCTCGGTGCCGGGTGTTTTTTTGGCTTTCTCTTTTTCCTTTTCCCCTGGAGGTCCCATGTCATGGCTTGCCTGGTGGTGTTTAACAAAGGTTTGCTGAGAGTGTGACCTATCCAGGCCTGGTGTCTTTTCATGATTTTATACCTTTCAGCCTTCGTTAATTTAATCTAGTAAGCCAGAGAAAGAACATAATATCCCTTGAACTATGCTTGATATGTGGAGTTATAATCTACAAGAGGCCCAACTCTAAAATGTCTAGCCTAAGTAGAGGACATCACTTAATCATTCTCAGATTTCATTTCAAGGCAACCAGCTTGGTGTAATGGCATGACTAACTTTAGACGGGGTGTCCTTCTTTGTTTCTGGTGCTGGTGAAGTTATGGGATCTCCCCAGACAATGATTGAGGGTACAGTGGTTGCAAAGATGAAGTGTGTTGCTGAATGCAAAATAGATCGGAGGCTGTAAGTACTTGTCTCTGGGAAACGCTCCCACAACCAACGTGTTTATAAAGGCATTTATGAAACAGCTCAACATCTAAATATGTTGATTGCTGCATGTGCTCACCTCAAGACGATCGTTAGTGCAGTTTCAGGGTACTAACACCACCCTAATCTATTCCTTCAGACTGCTAGAGTAACTGGCCTACAGGTTCATGCCATCCTGCCTGAACCTGAAGCTTGTCAGGTGAGAGATGTTTTGGCTTCTAACCTTTGTTCTTGAGAGTTCATTGCTTTGACCTTGCCCTTCCATGGATTAGGTCAGAAGTCTCCAAACGTTTCTGTAATAAGACCTACTTAGGCTGAACCAAAGCCATCCTGAGCTCCTGACATTATTAGTGTTGTAATAGTGACTACACCTGACAAGTTTACATTAGTGCCCATCATATGCAAGATTAGCAGCAGTGATCACCTCAGTGCGTCAGGCAGGACTGCCAGTAATAATGTAAAAAAGGCTTTGTTAATTTGAAATGCCTATGCATAATACATAACAGCCATTGCTGCAATGGCCCTGGTTCCAAAGTAATAATATGTTTAATAAGTAATCTATTTTGCAAATTAAACAATTTTTTTCCAAACACCAGCCAGTGAGTTCTGAAAATACTCACATTTCCATATCAAATACGCCTTTTGAATTCTGGTATACATAAATGATTTCAGTTAAGCAAATATTTCCAATGCAGTAGGCTGGTCTGCACACACAAGAGCTACTGTCAGAAAGCTGGAGAGCTACTATAGCTCACTAGCTACTTGTTGGAGAAGCCTGAATGGGATTGACCCCTTTAAGAAGGGTAAGCATGTTTAACTCTACCAGCCCTTTTATCTCTTTGCCTCTACAGTGCGATATTAGACAATTCACTGTCAGAGCTGCCAACTAAAGAATATTTTTCACTGAATTAGTGACAATAGGCCGGCTTTGGGACCTCAGCTCTGTCTGAACTGTCTGAACAGCCACAGCTACATTCACCCACAGCAAAACGGAACTCATCTGCGCCACTGCACGTCTTGAGATTTCAATAGGAGTCCGGCTGCCTAGCATTCACATCTGGGCTAGAAACGCCTTCGGTGCACGGGCTTCCAACTCACGCCTCCTCATCGGGCGCCCGTGCGACGCAGCATGAAACCGCCTGTCACGCAGTGGCACCGTGTGAGTCGGCAGGCCTCCATTTGCTGGATGACCAGTGCATAGTGTTTTTGTGAAAAGGCGGCACACCAGGTATTAGCATGCATACCACACCAGTCGCAACCCGAGCGAAGCCCGACAGCCTTTGCACAAAAGAAACTACAACTCATCTGAGAAAATCTGAAATTGCTTTTCAGGAATTTGCTGCTCTGCCATTTCCTTCCGGCCTGTGGGCTCTGACGGCAACCCAAGGACGCAGTTGGTTGTTCCCACTGTTATCTCTGTTGAGCAGATGCCGGGCACACCGTGCTTACTCCAAACAATATTAAACACATTAATACCATGACAGCCGATGCTAATGTTTCAACAGCAGAGCCCTGCAGTTCGGTCAGTGTTCGCATCGCATTATGTCTTCAGTGGAACACTAACTCTTGTGTACACGGGATGGGTGAATAACATAGTTCTGTAGGAGTTACATTGTACAAAACAGCCTTCTCAGATGCATGTTGTGAACTGCTCTGACGTCACTGCAGTTGACAATCTCCTTAAAACATATATACTCATTAATAAACTAAAATATATACAAACATACAGTTAATAGTCACATTAAAGAAGTACAATTTCAAGCAAAACCACATGCACAAAAATAGGTACGTAAGAAGTACACGAGTATTAATTACTCCATTTTCTTTAGTACTCATTCATATATTATTTCATGCTTAATTACTTAAAACATTGCACATGTTAAATACAAACATTAAAAATAACTATGAAGTGACTGTGCTTAGCTACATGATTTGAAAATTAATAAAACACATCCCTCAATAATTTGCATAAATTTAAATAGTTCCTCAGACATCTTTCCTCCCCAAAGCGGGAGTTTACATAGCCGCAAACCCTCTATACACATTCCTCAATGGCTTTCATGTATTTCATCAACTGAGATCGTTGCTTAGGCATCTTTCCTTCCAATTGCTAAAGCAAATAGAGCCACCAATCATCTACGCACAATAATGATACCATTAGTTTCTTTTCAGCCCGCATAAGAAATCTCACCACCTTTATATTAAAAATGAGATCATTCGGATTGAAAGCACTGTTAACCTGTCGACATGATCGAATTTGCCTTAGAATAAACTAATTAATGCCGTAAAATGTTTTCTTTAGTATGTGTATATGGGAAGACGTTATAGATAAAACCTTTACAATTTCTAAAAATAATTTTACAAATGTATTAGAAAATTCATTGCGTCATCTTTATTGTCCGTTGCCTGAGAACTTACCAAAGCGCTGCTGTTTTTATCCATGCAACAGTCTACGAAAGAGCAGCTCTATAGAATATTCACTCTGCTTAACGTGAGCCGATGGTTGCAGATGGGACCCACTGGCATTCATTTTTGGGGACCAGCACTTATTCTTCCTCAACAGACTTAGATCAAGAGCAAGAGAGACAAAATACAAAAGGGGGGGAGGAAGAGGTATGCGAAGACATAAAAACTGTGCCAAAGGGAAAACGCGGGGATGAAAAGAACCCGCAAGACTCAGATGAAGAGATAGGCGTGTCTCTGGTGGTAGATTAAACATATGATGTGGAATGGAGGCTATGAATTTTTGGTATTCGGCACTCCAACCTTCAATGGTGCCGGCCAGCAGGGTCAGGCTGACCTATAGAGCAATCATGCTGTCCAGCTGGTATGACAGGTCAGTGTGTGGGCCAGGTTTCTGCCTGTTTATGGGCCTGTTTTACGATCTGCTGTGCCAGTTTTCACGGTTGATTTCCCTGATATTAAAACAAGCACTGGGAACATCACGCTTAATTAGTCTTCTAGATTTTGCAAAACATGTATTTAACAATTTCAGATTAAACTACTTTAAATCATTTTTTACTTGCAGCAGGTGCTGTTTCAGTTTACACCCCATCAACACTCTTCCTTCCCCTCCCATCTCCCTGTCGACCCCTGCTGGCATGCACCAACAACCCAATCCACCCAACTAAACAACTTGGTACCAGAGTGATGGAGCTACGCTGTGAGTGACTTAAGGCAGGTGGAGGAGGTCTTGAGAAGTTTGTGCTAAGATGCTGTCATTGGTTTGAAGTAATCACCCTGTGAGTGACCTGAGAACATAAAGTGGGCTCCCTGCTTGCTCAATTTATTCACCAGCAGCAGGAAAGGCACCATATTTCTTTAGGCCCATGGTGCTACAGAGCAAAAGCTGGCTCTGGTGACTGCCAGGGTCAGGGGTGTAGCTTAGTCAGTAGGATGGGGGGGTGAGCTTCAGATTTTCTGAGGCAGTAGAGAGGGAGAGGAATAAGGATTAGTAGGAGTACTAAGAGAGCAAACACAATATTTTGTAAAATAACCAATATTTTTGAGGACTTTCTAAACAGACAGGGAGAATGTTTGTGTGTTTTTGTCTCTGTGCATGTAAAAAACCCTAAATCCGTCTGGCACCTCGCAATATCTGAACGAAAGCACCTGTACCCAACTGTTTATCACAAAATCCATTTATTGGGGGGTGTAATGCCCCAAAACACCACCCCCTACCCCGAAGCTTTGGCTCTGGCCATGGTCTTCTGGTCAAAACTTTAGGCCTCACCACATATTCTTTCACAAAATAAGAATTGCCTGTTCAAGCTTCCTCTACATTGTGGTCCAGCAGGTGCCAGAACCAAAATCGGACGTATTTATGTCTTACGTCACAGGAATGATGACTCATCAATTATTGTTGTGTACCACATGGGATAGTGTACCTCATACATATTACAGGATGTCGTAGATTTAGCTTTGATTACATCACCCCCCCCCGCTCAACCTACAAAATCTTAACTGTTGATAATAGTTTATAGTAGCAGAAGGCAAATCACTTTATTTTTTACATGCGCAATACACAACTTTTTAAAGGGTAATGCACATATTTATTTTTGTAAAATTTACATGTATTAGGCTAATCCCAATTGGTAGGTGTCTGCAAGAATATTTTGTGTGAGCAATGCCCTCGTCTACAAAATTCAGACAAGATAGCCACTAGTATTTTCTGCACAGTATCTAAAGTAATTTAGCAAACATTGCTAGCACAGTGCATGCAGCTGGGGCACATATTCAGTTTCCAGTTTCGCAGATTCGGACTAGACGACCATTGCTGCATGAACGAATATCCCGCAAGCAAAAGTCACGTGTAGAGCATAAGTGGGTGAAAAAGCAAAAATGATGGGAAATACGTGTAACCCAGTAACCTGGTAAAAAGTATGCCTACAAAAAACAAATCACCCAGGCCTAGTTCCTGTGCTGCTTTTACAGGGCTGATTCATTGAGAACTGACCCATTTTGACCCTATTCTCATTGTATGTTTGTGGCAAGGTCCCACCTAACTTTCAGTGCAGCAAAAAAGGTTTCTAATTCTTTCAACTTCCATATGAAGTATGCATTATGTATGATACAACAGACTGCCTTTATTGCAGTGATTTCAAATCCCACATTTGATTGGGAGGCTGTCATACCCATTAATTATTTTCCATAATTCCCAGAATTGACATAATTCCTGGAAATTGCGGATTTTATTTATAGGATGGTCTAAGCAGTTCCTAATAAAGGAATTGTATTTAGATAATGAAAAGTCTAAACGCTCTGGTAAGCTTCTCCATTGATCTTTGTTTAATCGGAATCCTTTTCATCAAGAGTAAAAAACCTGAATTTTCTGATGTACCTTGCAGACAGAACTTTATGTCTCACGTCCATCGACACATTGTGTTACTTAGAATAGCAAAATACGTTTTTATTACAAATCCAAATTCTAAATGCCACAATTAAAAAAACTCTTCTTTTAAATACAGGCAACTAAATACTGCAGTTCAGTAAAACCCCAAATTTCACTTACTGTCTTCAACAGACATGTTTCTATCTGAACAGTTGCTTCTTAATATTTACAGTACTAAAAGGTACTCTTTTACTAACTAGTGTTGTGGTGACTACTGACTAACACTCAGATGCTCGAACTCTGGGAAAATGTCATTGCTCTCTTCAGAATTCAAGAATCTGAGTAATTTTGACCTGACCTTAAGATGACCCGAAATGGGCCAGGCAGACATCACCCACTGCTACCAACTGCCCACAACTTAATATCACATGTTCTTAACCAACTGTGAATAGTCACCAACCTGTACACACAACATCAGCACCCGCCCAGAAACTCAGCCCTAAAGAGTTTTGTTGAAAAGTGTTCCCATACAGTCATTGAAAACAAGGTGTTTTTATTTCTTTTCCCTAAAACAAAATATAACCAAGAACACTTTTTAATGGGTACTTGATTTGTTGCTTGCATAGAGCTTCCTCCATTCGCTTTAACTACATTTCAAGGTTAAGGGTGTGCAAACTTAAAATTTTGCAAGTGAACTTTTGCAAAGATCATAACAGTTGCAATTTTACAATGATGCGATGTCTGTAACCTTTGCAAAACTTTCCCACAAAAACAGCTTTTGCAGGACACTGTTGTTGCGAAAATCGAAGTTAATGAGCCAATCCTGCTTTTTTTTTTTACCACAAATCTAACTTTTGGGAGAAGTTTTTCCCATAACTTTTTAAACGTTTGCAATTTTTTACTGAACTATACCAAGCTTGCAAGTTTGGAAAAAGTTTACGATGTTTGTTGAGGACAATCTTTGTAAGCTCACACGCCTCCCCTTAAAGTGCTGTTGGTCACTTTGTAAAGTATGGTTGTGAGGGTGAAGCAGCTTATTGTTCTGAAATATCAATTGTTAAATTATACAGTGATAAAGTATTGGACATTTTCCCCTCCAAGTTGTTTCCCTTTGTCATTGCAATTGTCCTATTAGAAAGTACTGATTGTAATGTAGTAAGGTAGTTGGGCTGTCGTAAGTGCCATCCGCTGCTCACACAGACAGCACTCCATTTCAAAACTTCATTTTCAATTAAAGAGACACCAGACACATATTACAAGTCCCCAAGAGGAGCAACGGCCATTGTGTGAGTTTTTTGCACCCCTAAGGCACTTTTATGCTACAGAAGGCGCCACAGATGTTTTGCACAGCTCCTTCTGTAATACTGATTACACAGGTGCACAAATAGCCTGCACATATTTCAAGGGGACTAAAGTATACAAAAAGTGATAAATGGAATGCTTGAATTAATCTCAGCCTCTGAGGCCACATCCTAACCCATCATTATTTTCCACACCATGCCACCTAAGTTTGGACCCAGCTATATGCAAATCAGTCTTGGCCAATGCTTACTAATTAGAAGGTATTGTAAGGTGGCACTCATGGGTAAATTTGGATAAGGCGTTGGTTTAAATAACAGTATCTACCGAGATCTCCAATCATGTCCCCAGAACATACATATATTACTTCTGCTTTATCGCCTTTTCTATCCTCTTCATACTGTGTCCTTAGTAGTTCATCTGATTTAGACAACATGTACACCTTCTGAAATTTGTTTTATTTGCCTTTGAAAAGACCTGGGCGTATGTTTATTACTGCTCTCAATGCATAATGATCATTAAAGGTAGCAAGGATACTGTTGAATAGAGATTGGTCCCAAGTGGGCTGACTGAACACAGATATAGGCATCAAGGCTACTGATGTTGAATGCATGATGCTGAGAGGTTATCGATATATGAGATCAATCCTGCTAGTATTGGGACCAAAAAGCAGCATTGCCTAAAGCTTGCAAGGCATGAATGTAGACCTTCTTTGGTCCTGGTAGTGTCTCTCACCTTGTTAACACAGTGCCCGAAACCATTTTCATAGCACACAGATCCATCTCTTGTAATAAAGTGACATAAGGAAATACTATGCTTTTCTGACAATAAGGCAAAAGTTAACAGTGCACTCTGACAGCTGTAAACTCGAAATCATCCATGAAACCTGCATCACATCAAAAAGAAGTCTAAGACTATGTGCTCATGCAAGTGAGTGTGCTCCTTGTGGTACAATAATCTAAAACTTTGTACTAACTTTAAGATTGTGGTAGACCCTGTACATAAGACAGTGGAGTGGAAAAACGTTTGTCTCAAGTCTCACTAAAATTAAGAATGGACAGACATGCCTTTAGTGTGTAAGTCCTACGCAGCAACCCTGGGCTTACATGGAGAGAACTTTTGGACCTGGTGCATTCTGTACAAAGCAGGGGTACTTGGAGATGCAATTTAAGGGAAATTATTGTTGCGGGCAACTGTGCTGGGACAGCGTGTGAGAGAAGTTAGCACCAAAAGCAGAACATGTGTAATTTCGTACCAGACACAAAACTCTACGTTAAAAGGATTTCAACAGCTGCCCAACCCATTTTCTTTGGATTCCACTCGCAATACATCACCCCAAAGCTCCATAAGTCCAGGAAAAAAGTATAGATGAAAGCAGACTGCCCCCAGATGCATGGCTGAAACTTAAAAGGAAATTAAAAGCTAAAATAAAAAGTCTTATGACACAGACAGCGCTGATGGTGTTTTATTTCTTTTTTGTATTACTGGGGGGGATGGCAAAAGAGTGGGAGGTCGTATGTGGGCAGATGAAACATTGGTTTTGGAGGGGTTGGGAAAAAAGTGCTACGACGCAACCAGTGCTGCCACATCATAGCAGTTTTTATGTTTATCACAAGAGAAAGGTAGCTTGGCAGGTAACAGGAAGGAAGGGTTATTGGGTGTGGTAGAGGTGCAGGGAGCAAGCATAGAGACAACCACGAGATGGTGGGACAGTGCAAACAAGAAAACAGATACCAATGGAAGGACGTGGGTGAAGCAAGCAACACGAATGAGAACATTGCACAGAGGATCGAGAAGTACACGGGGGACCTACTGAAAAAGGCACACTCTGGTACAGTCCGTAAAACAAAGAAAAAGTAGCGCCTAAAAATGTGAGCAGTGGAAGGACATAAGTAATGAGTCCATGCGCCAGGGGAGGGGGAAATCCATGAAAAGGAAGGAAGCCAAATGGCAGCTGACCAATGAGAATCAATCAAATTAGAGTGACAACAACGCCTACTATGGGTAAGTAATGGGTGGCCTAAAAACCCACTGATTAAAAACAACATGGCTCAAAGAAACAGCGCATGCGCGCTCTATGGGAGACCTAAAGAGGCACAAGACATCCCCTTCTCTAAGTAAAACAACCAGGGATCAGGTTAACTAAGCTAAGGCAGCAAAGCAACCTCTCTAATACTTCACCATCTCCTCACCCACCTCACCTTGAAAGCTGCCAAGCGCATGGGACATGTAGCGCTAAGGCTCCATCAAGATCAAGGGTCATTTCTGACTGGGCTACAAAAGGTATTTCTGGTAAAATCGGGAAATACAAGTGTAAGGAAATGCCTCCTTGGCATGGTTGCCCCCTGACTTTTTGCCTTTGCTGATGCTATGTTTACAATTGAAAGTGTGCTGAGGCCTGCTAACCAGGCCCCAGCACCAGTGTTCTTTCCCTAACCTGTACTTTTGTATCCACAATTGGCAGACCCTGGCATCCAGATAAGTCCCTTGTAACTGGTACTTCTAGTACCAAGGGCCCTGATGCCAAGGAAGGTCTCTAAGGGCTGCAGCATGTCTTATGCCACCCTGGAGACCTCTCACTCAGCACAGACACACTGCTTGCCAGCTTGTGTGTGCTAGTGAGAACAAAACGAGTAAGTCGACATGGCACTCCCCTCAGGGTGCCATGCCAGCCTCTCACTGCCTATGCAAGTATAGGTCAGCCACCCCTCTAGCAGGCCTTACAGCCCTAAGGCAGGGTGCACTATACCATAGGTGAGGGTACCAGTGCATGAGCATAGTACCCCTACAGTGTCTAAACAAAACCTTAGACATTGTAAGTGCAGGGTAGCCATAAGAGTATATGGTCTGGGAGTTTGTCAAACACGAACTCCACAGCACCATAATGGCTACACTGAAAACTGGGAAGTTTGGTATCAAACTTCTCAGCACAATAAATGCACACTGATGCCAGTGTACATTTTATTGCAAAATACACCCCAGAGGGCACCTTAGAGGTGCCCCCTGAAACTTAACCGACTGTCTGTGTAGGCTGACTAGTTCCAGCAGCCTGCCACACTAGAGACATGTTGCTGGCCCCATGGGGAGAGTGCCTTTGTCACTCTGAGGCCAGTAACAAAGCCTGCACTGGGTGGAGATGCTAACACCTCCCCCAGGCAGGATCTGTAACACCTGGCGGTGAGCCTCAAAGGCTCACCCCTTTGTCACAGCCCAGCAGGGCACTCCAGCTTAGTGGAGTTGCCGGCCCCCTCCGGCCACGGCCCCCACTTTTGGCGGCAAGGCTGGAGGGAACAAAGAAAGCAACAAGGAGGAGTCACTGGCCAGTCAGGACAGCCCCTAAGGTGTCCTGAGCTGAGGTGACTCTAACTTTTAGAAATCCTCCATCTTGCAGATGGAGGATTCCCCCAATAGGGTTAGGATTGTGACCCCCTCCCCTTGGGAGGAGGCACAAAGAGGGTGTACCCACCCTCAGGGCTAGTAGCCATTGGCTACTAACCCCCCAGACCTAAACACACCCTTAAATTTAGTATTTAAGGGCTACCCTGAACCCTAGAAAATTAGATTCCTGCAACAACAACAAGAAGGACTGCCTAGCTGAAAACCCCTGCAGAGGAAGACCAGAAGACAACAACTGCCTTGGCTCCAGAAACTCACCAGCCTATCTCCTGCCTTCCAAAGAACTCTGCTCCAGCGACGCCTTCCAAAGGGACCAGCGACCTCTGAATCCTCTGAGGACTGCCCTGCTTCGACGACGACAAGAAACTCCCGAGGACAGCGGACCTGCTCCAAAAAGACTGCAACTTTATCCAAAGAAGCAGCTTTAAAGAACCCTGCAATCTCCCCGCAAGAAGCGTGAGACTTGCAACACTGCACCCGGCGACCCCGACTCGGCTGGTGGAGGACCAACACCTCAGGGAGGACCCCCGGACTACTCTACGACTGTGAGTACCAAAACCTGTCCCCCCTGAGCCCCCACAGCGCCGCCTGCAGAGGGAATCCCGAGGCTTCCCCTGACCGCGACTCTCTGAAACCTAAGTCCCGACGCCTGGAAAAGACCCTGCACCCGCAGCCCCCAGGACCTGAAGGACCGGACTTTCACTGCAGAAGTGACCCCCAGGAGTCCCTCTCCCTTGCCCAAGTGGAGGTTTCCCCGAGGAAGCCCCCCCTTGCCTGCCTGCAGCGCTGAAGAGATCCCTTGATCTCTCATTGACTTCCATTGTGAACCCGACGCTTGTTCTAACACTGCACCCGGCCGCCCCCGCGCCGCTGAGGGTGAAATTTCTGTGTGGGCTTGTGTCCCCCCCGGCGCCCTACAAAACCCCCCTGGTCTGCCCTCCGAAGACGCGGGTACTTACCTGCTGGCAGACTGGAACCGGGGCACCCCCTTCTCTCCATTGAAGCCTATGCGTTTTGGGCACCACTTTGAACTCTGCACCTGACCAGCCCTGAGCTGCTGGTGTGGTAACTTTGGGGTTGCTCTGAACCCCCAACGGTGGGCTACCTTGGACCAAGAACTGAACCCTGTAAGTGCCTTACTTACCTGGTAAAACTAACAAAAACTTACCTCCCCCAGGAACTGTGAAAATTGCACTGTGTCCACTTTTAAAATAGCTATTTGTGAATAACTTGAAAAGTATACATGCAATTGAAATGATTCAAAGTTCCTAATGTACTTACCTGCAATACCTTTCAAACAAGATATTACATGTTAAATTTGAACCTGTGGTTCTTAAAATAAACTAAGAAAAGATATTTTTCTATACAAAACCTATTGGCTGGATTTGTCTCTGAGTGTGTGTACCTCATTTATTGTCTATGTGTATGTACAACAAATGCTTAACACTACTCCTTGGATAAGCCTACTGCTCGACCACACTACCACAAAATAGAGCATTAGTATTATCTCTTTTTACCACTATTTTACCTCTAAGGGGAACCCTTGGACTCTGTGCATGCTATTCCTTACTTTGAAATAGCACATACAGAGCCAACTTCCTACAACAAGAAATGCAGGAATTCGGCATGCATGATTTCCTCCAGCAGAAACTTTCAATGAGTAAAAGCTGAAACAAAATACAAAGCTGAAAACTAATCAATGGCTCTAACACACTGGGAGTAGTCTCCCCTTGTGTGAAAGTAATTGTTTGATTTCCATGCCCACCCCTCACATGATGGTCCGCGGTAGTCAAATATAGAATAGCGACAGTCGTCCCACCTTTAACAGGGATAGATACCCACCAGCGTGATGTGGTGGCCCAGAAGGGCAGCCACCAGGCCCAGAGTTTCTGCTGAGACTCCCGTCATTGGTGTATTGGTGTATGGGTGAGTTCAGCAAAGTGGATCTTTAATACTATCTGATTCCAAACGAACTTCGCTTTCAGTATTTCTCTTATGTCATTCAGAACCGGAAGGTAGAAAATGACTGTCATTATTGGGACAATCCCTCCACAGTTCAACATGTTATTGGCCACAGGAGGAGTCACCTTAAGGGAAGGGCAGACAATGTGAGTCATTGATGAAAATCTCGGAGCTGCACCTGCTTTCCCCTAGGTCTGGAAGCTGAGAGACCTACATGACTACATTCGGGCTGACTCACCGACTCCGTGGAAACGCCACGGCTGCGGCATTCCAGTGCAACTGTGTTTATGACAACGACGCCCGCGTTTTATATGCCAGTGGCCCACAAATAGTTTTCTCTGGAAGCCCTGATGTTTAATCAATGCTGTAAGCTAACATGTGTAAACTTGTTGCGCTTGCATTTTTTTTTTTTTACATGGGTGACTGTTTTGAAACTAGCGTTGGTGTCTACAATCTGTGCTTTATGCATATATACTTTTACAAAACGAACTTGTTTCATAGAGAAAACACAAATTCAATGTAGCACATTCCACAGCAAAGAAGTACACATTTCTTAATAATTTAGCTCCTAAACAAAGGCTGAAAATATACTGGAATATTAACTTTTCTAATGTTAGGAATAGAACAGGGTTTCTTTACTTAGTAGATGTTAATACCAAACAACAAAGGAAATAAGATGAAGGTGAAAAAGCAGGTTTAAAAACTATAGTAAGAAGCCACTTTATTGGTTTACAAAATCTCCAGTGGCTATCAATCGATGTGAACATTGAATTTAGTAAATTTAATTGTATTTACATAGCACAGTATTTATATAGCACTTACACTCCTGACGCGGCATCTAAGTGCTTATTGATGCGTAGCATGCTACCCCCAGTACCCAAAAATAATTTGTGGTGGATTAGTTTAGGGAAATATGGGTTAAATTGAAAGGTGGACATGCAAGTCTGTAAGTTGGATTGACTAGGAAATGGAGGGAGGGAAGAGTCTAGAAAGAGTTTTGTGGGAGATAATAGTATTACGATGAGGTTAGGGCTCTAGAAATGGATTAGGGAGGTCATAGTAGTAAAATGAGGTTTTGTATGAGACAAAGGAGGGATACATGAGGCAAGAATTTGGAAAGGGCTGTTTTGGAAACCATAGTAGTAAAATGAGGTTTGGAGTGATCCAAGGAGGAATAGAGGAGGGAAGAGTCTTGGAAGTGTTATTTTGGAGTTCACATTATTAGAATGGGGTTTGTGATGAGTCAGATTGTAGAGGTAGAGGACATATTGAGAGAGGTATAGGGTGAGACATATATTAGTGCATTGGAGAGAGTCAAAGGTTTTTTCCTTCTACAGTGGAGTACTTACCTCCCCTAGGAACTGTGAAAATTGCACTGTGTCCACTTTTAAAATAGCTATTTGTGAATAACTTGAAAAGTATACATGCAATTGAAATGATTCAAAGTTCCTAATGTACTTACCTGCAATACCTTTCAAACAAGATATTACATGTTAAATTTGAACCTGTGGTTCTTAAGATAAACTAAGAAAAGATATTTTTCTATACAAAACCTATTGGCTGGATTTGTCTCTGAGTGTGTGTACCTCATTTATTGTCTATGTGTATGTACAACAAATGCTTAACACTACTCCTTGGATAAGCCTACTGCTCGACCACACTACCACAAAATAGAGCATTAGTATTATCTCTTTTTACCACTATTTTACCTCTAATGGGAACCCTTGGACTCTGTGCATGCTATTCCTTACTTTGAAATAGCACATACAGAGCCAACTTCCTACATTGGTGGATCAGCGGTGGGGTACAAGACTTTGCATTTGCTGGACTACTCAGCCAATACCTGATCACACGACAAATTCCAAAATTGTCATTAGAAATTGATTTTTGCAATTTGAAAAGTTTTCTAAATTCTTTAAAGTCCTGCTAGGGCCTTGTGTTAGTCCCTGTTAGCATTTCTTTTAGAGTTTAAAAGTTTGTAAAAGTTTGAATTAGATTCTAGAACCAGTTTTAGTTTCTTAAAAAGTATTCCAACTTTTAGAAACATAATGTCTAGCACAGATGTGAATGTGGTGGAACTCGACACCACACCTTACCTCCATCTCCAGATGAGAGAGCTAAGGTCACTCTGTAACATAAGAAAAATAACAATGGGCTCCAGACCTACCAAAGCACAGCTCCAGGAGCTGTTGGCAGAGTTTGAAAAAGCCAACCCCTCTGAGGATGGCAACACAGAGGATGAAGATAGTGACTTGGAGGGAAATTCCCCCCCTCCAGTCCTACTTAGGGAGAACAGGGCTTCTCAAGCCCTGACTCCACAAATAATAGTCAGAGATGCAGGTTCCCTCACAGGAGGGACCAACAACTCTGAAATCACTGAGGATAACTCCAGTGAAGAGGACATCCAGTTAGCCAGGATGGCCAAAAGATTGGCTTTGGAAAGACAGATCCTAGCCATAGAAAGGGAAAGACAAGAGATGGGCCTAGGACCCATCAATGGTGGCAGCAACATAAATAGGGTCAGAGATTCTCCTGACATGTTGAAAATCCCTAAAGGGATTGTAACTAAATATGAAGATGGTGATGACATCACCAAATGGTTCACAGCTTTTGAGAGGGCTTGTGTAACCAGAAAAGTGAACAGATCTCACTGGGGTGCTCTCCTTTGGGAAATGTTCACAGGAAAGTGTAGGGATAGACTCCTCACACTCTCTGGAAAAGATGCAGAATCTTATGACCTCATGAAGGGTACCCTGATTGAGGGCTTTGGATTCTCCACTGAGGAGTATAGGATTAGATTCAGGGGGCTCAAAAATCCTCGAGCCAGACCTGGGTTGACTTTGTAGACTACTCAGTAAAAACACTAGATGGTTGGATTCAAAGCAGTGGTGTAAGTAATTATGATGGGCTGTACAATTTATTTGTGAAAGAACACCTGTTAAGTAATTGTTTCAATGATAAACTGCATCAGCATCTGGTAGACCTAGGACCAATTTCTCCCCAAGAATTGGGAAAGAAGGCGGACCATTGGGTCAAGACAAGGGTGTCCAAAACTTCCACAGGGGGTGACCAAAAGAAAGGGGTCACAAAACCTCCCCAGGGGAAAGGTGGTGAGACAGCCAAAAATAAAAATAGTAAAGAGTCTTCTACAGGCCCCCAAAAACCTGCACAGGAGGGTGGGCCCAGAGCCTCTTCACAAAACAATCCTGGGTACAAGGGTAAAAACTTTGATCCCAAAAAGGCCTGGTGTCGTAGCTGTAATCAGCCTGGACACCAAACTGGAGACAAGGCCTGTCCCAAGAAAGGTTCCACTCCAAACTCCAATCCAGGTAACACTGGAATGGCTAGTCTCCAAGTGGGATCAACAGTGTGCCCAGAGCAAATCAGGGTCCACACTGAAGCTACTCTAGTCTCTGAGGGTGGGGTGGATTTAGCCACACTAGCTGCCTGGCCGCCTAACATGCAAAAATACAGGCAGCAGCTCTTTATTAATGGGACAAGTGTAGAGGGCCTGAGGGATACAGGTGCCAGTGTCACCATGGTGACAGAGAAACTGGTTTCCCCTGGCCAATACCTGACTGGAAAAACCTATACAGTCACCAACGCTGACAATCAGACTAAAGCACATCCCATGGCAATGGTAACTTTAGAATGGGGAGGGGTCAATGGCCTGAAACAGGTGGTGGTCTCCTCAAACATCCCAGTAGACTGTCTGCTTGGAAATGACCTGGAGTCCTCAGCATGGGCTGAGGTAGAACTAAAAACCCATGCAGCCATGCTGGGTATCCCTGAACTGGTGTGTGTAAAAACAAGAGCACAATGCAAGGCACAGGGTGAAAAAGTAGAGCTGGAGTCTGGAAGAAAGGCCCAGCCTACCAAGAGAAAAGGAAAGTCAGTTGGGAAACCAACTGCAACACAGTCAGAAAAAGAGAACCTCTCTTCTCAGGAAGAAGTTCTGCCCTCTGAGGGAACTGAGCCTTTGGAGCTTGAACCTTATCAGGTTGAGCTCTTAGGCCCAGGGGGACCCTCAAGGGAGGAGCTGTGTAAGGGACAAGAAACCTGTCCCTCTCTTGAAGGCCTTAGGCAGCAAGGTGCTGAAGAGTCCAAGGGCAAGAAAAATGGAAAACATAGGGTCTATTGGGAAGATGGACTCCTGTACACTGAGGCCAGAGACCCCAAACCTGGTGCCACTAGGAGAGTGGTAGTGCCTCAGTTGTTCAGAGAGTTTATTCTGACCTTAGCCCATGATATTCCCCTTGCTGGGCATTTGGGACAAACCAAGACGTGGGAGAGGTTAGTCAACCACTTCTACTGGCCCAATATGTCCCACAAGGTTAAGGAGTTTTGCCTCTCCTGCCCCACCTGTCAAGCCAGTGGTAAGACAGGTGGGCACCCAAAGGCCCCCCTCATTCCACTTCCAGTGGTGGGGGTCCCCTTTGAAAGAGTGGGTGTGGACATAGTTGGTCCACTAGAACCTCCCACAGCCTCAGGAAATATGTATATCCTAGTAGTAGTGGATCATGCTATTAGGTATCCTGAAGCTATTCCCCTTAGGTCAACTACTGCCCCTGCAGTAGCCAAGGCCCTCATTGGTATCTTTACCAGAGTGGGTTTCCCTAAGGAGGTGGTGTCTGACAGAGGTACCAACTTCATGTCAGCATACCTAAAACACATGTGGAATGAGTGTGGAGTGACTTACAAATTCACTACACCATACCATCCACAAACTAATGGCTTAGTTGAGAGATTCAACAAGACATTAAAAGGCATGATCATGGGGCTCCCAGAAAAGCTCAAAAGGAGATGGGATGTCCTCTTGCCATGTCTGCTTTTCGCTTACAGAGAGGTGCCACAGAAGGGAGTAGGATTCTCACCCTTTGAACTTCTGTTTGGTCACCCTGTAAGGGGACCACTGGCTCTTGTTAAAGAAGGCTGGGAGAGACCTCTTCATGAGCCTAAACAAGACATAGTGGACTATGTACTTGGCCTTCGCTCTAGAATGGCAGAGTACATGGAAAAGGCAAGCAAAAACCTTGAGGCCAGCCAACAGCTCCAGAAGTTTTGGTATGACCAAAAGGCTGCAATGGTTGAGTTCCAACCAGGGCAGAAAGTCTGGGTTCTGGAGCCTGTGGCTCCCAGGGCACTTCAGGACAAATGGAGTGGCCCTTACCCCGTGCTAGAAAGGAAGAGTCAGGTCACCTACCTGGTGGACCTGGGCACAAGCAGGAGCCCCAAGAGGGTGATCCATGTGAACCGCCTTAAGCTCTTCCATGACAGGGCTGATGTAAATCTGTTGATGGTAACAGATGAGGATCAGGAGGCAGAGAGTGAACCTCTCCCTGATCTTCTGTCATCAGACCCAAAAGATGGCTCAGTAGATGGAGTGATCTACTCAGACACCCTCTCTGGCCAACAGCAAGCTGATTGTAGGAGAGTCCTACAACAGTTTCCTGAACTCTTCTCCCTAACCCCTGGTCAGACACACCTGTGTACCCATGATGTGGACACAGGAGACAGCATGCCTGTCAAA
Source organism: Pleurodeles waltl (assembly GCF_031143425.1). Classification (NCBI taxonomy): domain Eukaryota; kingdom Metazoa; phylum Chordata; class Amphibia; order Caudata; family Salamandridae; genus Pleurodeles; species Pleurodeles waltl. The sequence continues at coordinate 606,580,483 of NC_090449.1, forward strand.
AACAAAATTTTTAGACAGTCTGACCATGTTAAGGAAAGCATCAAGGTGGAAGTCCACAAGATGCTGGAATTGGGAGTAATTGAGCGCTCTGATAGCCCCTGGGCTAGCCCAGTGGTCTTAGTCCCCAAACCTCACACCAAAGATGGAAAGAAAGAGATGAGGTTTTGTGTGGACTACAGAGGGCTCAACTCTGTCACCAAGACAGACGCCCATCCAATTCCTAGAGCTGATGAGCTCATAGACAAATTAGGTGCTGCCAAATTCTTAAGTACCTTTGACTTGACAGCAGGGTACTGGCAAATAAAAATGGCACCTGGAGCAAAAGAGAAAACAGCATTCTCCACACCTGATGGGCATTATCAGTTTACTGTTATGCCCTTTGGTTTAAAGAATGCCCCTGCCACCTTCCAAAGGTTGGTGAATCAAGTCCTTGCTGGTTTGGAGTCCTTTAGCACAGCTTATCTTGATGATATTGCTGTCTTTAGCTCCACCTGGCAGGATCACCTGGTCCACCTGAAGAAGGTTTTGAAGGCTCTGCAATCTGCAGGCCTCTCTATCAAGGCATTCAAATGCCAGATAGGGCAGGGAACTGTGGTTTACTTGGGCCACCTTGTAGGTGGAGGCCAAGTTCAGCCACTCCAACCCAAGATCCAGACTATTCTGGACTGGGTAGCTCCAAAAACCCAGACTCAAGTCAGGGCATTCCTTGGCTTGACTGGGTACTACAGGAGGTTTGTGAAGGGATATGGATCCATTGTGACAGCCCTCACTGAACTCACCTCCAAGAAAATCCCCAAGAAAGTGAACTGGACTGTAGAATGCCAACAGGCCTTTGACACCCTGAAACAAGCAATGTGCTCAGCACCAGTTCTAAAAGCTCCAGATTATTCTAAGCAGTTCATTGTGCAGACAGATGCCTCTGAACATGGGATAGGGGCAGTTTTGTCCCAAACAAATGATGATGGCCTTGACCAGCCTGTTGCTTTCATTAGCAGGAGGTTACTCCCTAGGGAGCAGCGTTGGAGTGCCATTGAGAGGGAGGCCTTTGCTGTGGTTTGGTCCCTGAAGAAGCTGAGACCATACCTCTTTGGGACTCACTTCCTAGTTCAAACTGACCACAGACCTCTCAAATGGCTGATGCAAATGAAAGGTGAAAATCCAAAACTGTTGAGGTGGTCCATCTCCCTACAGGGAATGGACTTTATAGTGGAACACAGACCTGGGACTGCCCATGCCAATGCAGATGGCCTTTCCAGGTTCTTCCACTTAGAAAATGAAGACTCTCTTGGGAAAGGTTAGTCTCATCCTCTTTCGTTTGGGGGGGGGTTGTGTAAGGAAATGCCTCCTTGGCATGGTTGCCCCCTGACTTTTTGCCTTTGCTGATGCTATGTTTACAATTGAAAGTGTGCTGAGGCCTGCTAACCAGGCCCCAGCACCAGTGTTCTTTCCCTAACCTGTACTTTTGTATCCACAATTGGCAGACCCTGGCATCCAGATAAGTCCCTTGTAACTGGTACTTCTAGTACCAAGGGCCCTGATGCCAAGGAAGGTCTCTAAGGGCTGCAGCATGTCTTATGCCACCCTGGAGACCTCTCACTCAGCACAGACACACTGCTTGCCAGCTTGTGTGTGCTAGTGAGAACAAAACGAGTAAGTCAACATGGCACTCCCCTCAGGGTGCCATGCCAGCCTCTCACTGCCTATGCAAGTATAGGTCAGCCACCCCTCTAGCAGGCCTTACAGCCCTAAGGCAGGGTGCACTATACCATAGGTGAGGGTACCAGTGCATGAGCATGGTACCCCTACAGTGTCTAAACAAAACCTTAGACATTGTAAGTGCAGGGTAGCCATAAGAGTATATGGTCTGGGAGTTTGTCAAACACGAACTCCACAGCACCATAATGGCTACACTGAAAACTGGGAAGTTTGGTATCAAACTTCTCAGCACAATAAATGCACACTGATGCCAGTGTACATTTTATTGCAAAATACACCCCAGAGGGCACCTTAGAGGTGCCCCCTGAAACTTAACCGACTGTCTGTGTAGGCTGACTAGTTCCAGCAGCCTGCCACACTAGAGACATGTTGCTGGCCCCATGGGGAGAGTGCCTTTGTCACTCTGAGGCCAGTAACAAAGCCTGCACTGGGTGGAGATGCTAACACCTCCCCCAGGCAGGAGCTGTAACACCTGGCGGTGAGCCTCAAAGGCTCACCCCTTTGTCACAGCCCAGCAGGGCACTCCAGCTTAGTGGAGTTGCCCGCCCCCTCCGGCCACGGCCCCCACTTTTGGCGGCAAGGCTGGAGGGAACAAAGAAAGCAACAAGGAGGAGTCACTGGCCAGTCAGGACAGCCCCTAAGGTGTCCTGAGCTGAGGTGACTCTAACTTTTAGAAATCCTCCATCTTGCAGATGGAGGATTCCCCCAATAGGGTTAGGATTGTGACCCCCTCCCCTTGGGAGGAGGCACAAAGAGGGTGTACCCACCCTCAGGGCTAGTAGCCATTGGCTACTAACCCCCCAGACCTAAACACGCCCTTAAATTTAGTATTTAAGGGCTACCCTGAACCCTAGAAAATTAGATTCCTGCAACAACAAGAAGAAGGACTGCCTAGCTGAAAACCCCTGCAGAGGAAGACCAGAAGACAACAACTGCCTTGGCTCCAGAAACTCACCGGCCTGTCTCCTGCCTTCCAAAGAACTCTGCTCCAGCGACGCCTTCCAAAGGGACCAGTGACCTCTGAATCCTCTGAGGACTGCCCTGCTTCGACGACGACAAGAAACTCCCGAGGACAGCGGACCTGCTCCAAAAAGACTGCAACTTTATCCAAAGAAGCAGCTTTAAAGAACCCTGCAATCTCCCCGCAAGAAGCGTGAGACTTGCAACACTGCACCCGGCGACCCCGACTCGGCTGGTGGAGGACCAACACCTCAGGGAGGACCCCCGGACTACTCTACGACTGTGAGTACCAAAACCTGTCCCCCCTGAGCCCCCACAGCGCCGCCTGCAGAGGGAATCCCGAGGCTTCCCCTGACCGCGACTCTCTGAAACCTAAGTCCCGACGCCTGGAAAAGACCCTGCACCCGCAGCCCCCAGGACCTGAAGGACCGGACTTTCACTGCAGAAGTGACCCCCAGGAGTCCCTCTCCCTTGCCCAAGTGGAGGTTTCCCCGAGGAAGTCCCCCCTTGCCTGCCTGCAGCGCTGAAGAGATCCCTTGATCTCTCATTGACTTCCATTGCGAACCCGACGCTTGTTCTAACACTGCACCCGGCCGCCCCCGCGCCGCTGAGGGTGAAATTTCTGTGTGGGCTTGTGTCCCCCCTGGTGCCCTACAAAACCCCCCTGGTCTGCCCTCCGAAGACGCGGGTACTTACCTGCTGGCAGACTGGAACCGGGGCACCCCTTCTCTCCATTGAAGCCTATGCGTTTTGGGCACCACTTTGAACTCTGCACCTGACCGGCCCTGAGCTGCTGGTGTGGTAACTTTGGGGTTGCTCTGAACCCCCAACGGTGGGCTACCTTGGACCAAGAACTGAACCCTGTAAGTGCCTTACTTACCTGGTAAAACTAACAAAAACTTACCTCCCCTAGGAACTGTGAAAATTGCACTGTGTCCACTTTTAAAATAGCTATTTGTGAATAACTTGAAAAGTATACATGCAATTGAAATGATTCAAAGTTCCTAATGTACTTACCTGCAATACCTTTCAAACAAGATATTACATGTTAAATTTGAACCTGTGGTTCTTAAAATAAACTAAGAAAAGATATTTTTCTATACAAAACCTATTGGCTGGATTTGTCTCTGAGTGTGTGTACCTCATTTATTGTCTATGTGTATGTACAACAAATGCTTAACACTACTCCTTGGATAAGCCTACTGCTCGACCACACTACCACAAAATAGAGCATTAGTATTATCTCTTTTTACCACTATTTTACCTCTAAGGGGAACCCTTGGACTCTGTGCATGCTATTCCTTACTTTGAAATAGCACATACAGAGCCAACTTCCTACAACAAGAAATGCAGGAATTCGGCATGCATGATTTCCTCCAGCAGAAACTTTCAATGAGTAAAAGCTGAAACAAAATACAAAGCTGAAAACTAATCAATGGCTCTTACACACTGGGAGTAGTCTCCCCTTGTGTGAAAGTAATTGTTTGATTTCCATGCCCACCCCTCACATGATGGTCCGAGGTAGTCAAATATAGAATAGCGACAGTCGTCCCACCTTTAACAGGGATAGATACCCACCAGCGTGATGTGGTGGCCCAGAAGGGCAGCCACCAGGCCCAGAGTTTCTGCTGAGACTCCCGTCATTGGTGTATTGGTGTATGGGTGAGTTCAGCAAAGTGGATCTTTAATACTATCTGATTCCAAACGAACTTCGCTTTCACTGTTTCTCTTATGTCATTCAGAACCGGAAGGTAGAAAATGACTGTCATTATTGGGACAATCCCTCCACAGTTCAACATGTTATTGGCCACAGGAGGAGTCACCTTAAGGGAAGGGCAGACAATGTGAGTCATTGATGAAAATCTCGGAGCTGCACCTGCTTTCCCCTAGGTCTGGAAGCTGAGAGACCTACATGACTACATTCGGGCTGACTCACCGACTCCGTGGAAACGCCACGGCTGCGGCATTCCAGTGCAACTGTGTTTATGACAACGACGCCCGCGTTTTATATGCCAGTGGCCCACAAATAGTTTTCTCTGGAAGCCCTGATGTTTAATCAATGCTGTAAGCTAACATGTGTAAACTTGTTGCGCTTGCATTTTTTTTTTTTTACATGGGTGACTGTTTTGAAACTAGCGTTGGTGTTTACAATCTGTGCTTTATGCATATATACTTTTACAAAACGAACTTGTTTCATAGAGAAAACACAAATTCAATGTAGCACATTCCACAGCAAAGAAGTACACATTTCTTAATAATTTAGCTCCTAAACAAAGGCTGAAAATATACTGGAATATTAACTTTTCTAATGTTAGGAATAGAACAGGGTTTCTTTACTTAGTAGATGTTAATACCAAACAACAAAGGAAATAAGATGAAGGTGAAAAAGCAGGTTTAAAAACTATAGTAAGAAGCCACTTTATTGGTTTACAAAATCTCCAGTGGCTATCAATCAATGTGAACATTGAATTTAGTAAATTTCATTGTATTTACATAGCACAGTATTTATATAGCACTTACACTCCTGACGCGGCATCTATGTGCTTTTTGATGCGTAGCATGCTACCCCCAGTACCCAAAAATAATTTGTGGTGGATTAGTTTAGGGAAATATGGGTTAAATTGAAAGGTGGACATGCAAGTCTGTAAGTTGGATTGACTAGGAAATGGAGGGAGGGAAGAGTCTAGAAAGAGTTTTGTGGGAGATAATAGTATTACGATGAGGTTAGGGCTCTAGAAATGGATTAGGGAGGTCATAGTAGTAAAATGAGGTTTTGTATGAGACAAAGGAGGGATACATGAGGCAAGAATTTGGAAAGGGCTGTTTTGGAAACCATAGTAGTAAAATGAGGTTTGGAGTGATCCAAGGAGGAATAGAGGAGGGAAGAGTCTTGGAAGTGTTATTTTGGAGTTCACATTATTAGAATGGGGTTTGTGATGAGTCAGATTGTAGAGGTAGAGGGCATATTGAGAGAGGTATAGGGTGAGACATATATTAGTGCATTGGAGAGAGTCAAAGGTTTTTTCCTTCTACAGTGGAGTACTGTAATAGATATATAAAGAAATAAGTCCAAAAAGAGGGTATACATGTATAAGGAAGATAATATATCACATTTTAAAGCTGTAGTTTATAAACTCAGAGTTTCCAGTGTTGCTGCACTATAAGCTTATTTATTTGTGCATTTGTAAGACTTTTTTAATCTTATATTTTTCTCACCATTTCAATAGTGTTGCACTTTTAGATAAGATAGGTATGATAATATTTACCTTTTGTGATAGACACCTAAAACAGAGACCCATAACCATCCAATCAAATAATTTATATGAAAACCATGCAGTGTACTATATACATATTAAGCATAGAATAATATATATATTCACACCAGTTTGACAATTGAGTCAAAATTGCGGGACTCACAGGATTACAGCAGGTTACTTTTATTTCATGACAGGACCCCAAACAAACTAACACCAACGCGTTTCGACCCTCACGGTCTTGATCACGGTAATAATAATATATATATGTTTTACCATAAGTAATATTTACATTTGTTAAGCAGACCTAAAGAATAACTATAGATTCTAAAACACCATAATTATTATACATATTTGTACAAAGAAATACATATATATAGATGCATACATACAATAACATTATAAATGTTTATATACCCAGGGATAGTCTACACATTGGTGTTTTGAGTATGGTGATTATGTAGTCAAGAGCCAACTCTTGAGTAGTCTTCTGAAGATAAGATAGTTATCCATGGATCTTATGCTTGGGGGTTAGAAATTCCATAGTTTGGCTGCCTGCTTGAACAGAAAATGTTTCACCACCTATTTTTTTTTTCTTTTGTGGTGGGACTTTGAGGCTAGGTCCCAGTCTGGAGAGGAGGTTCCTTTGTTGAATGTATTTGGTGATTTTATTCCTGATAAAAAGTGGTCCAGTTCAATGTATTGCTCTGTGGGTGATACAAAGCAGCTTGAAGATGGATCTTATGGCAACTGGTAATCAGTGTAGGGCTCTCCAGATTGGGGAGATGCAGGTTTTTCTTTATATTTAGAAGCAGTCTGGCAGCAGAGTTCTGAATCTGTTGTAGTCTTTACATAGTCGATAAAGATGATCTGTGGTACAGGCCATTAGTGTGATCAAGTTTAAACAGTACAACAGCGAAAGTAGCCTGGACCTTGTGTGGAAATCCCAGTTGGGGAAGATGTGTCACAGAGGTTTCATTATAATGAAGCTTTATCATGCTAATTTGTCCACTTGGCAATTATTGATAACTTAAGAGTCCATGGTAATTCCAATAAACACAAAATATACTTCATAAAAAGAATAATTATATTAGCTAAAATACACTGGGTCTGATTGAAAAAGAATGTGTGCTGTAACTTGGTTTCATCATACCTCTGGCTTACCAGGAGTAATCCAGGAGTAATTTACAAGAATAAATCATACTTACTCAAAGCACAATCCAAGATCTTCTGGTTCGGGGGTTTAGTCTATGTAGAGTGCTAGATGGGACTGCAAGGTATTTCCTGTATTTATTTTAGGTTTTTATACAGCACAAGCAAGGTCACAGTGGGCACCAGAGCACTGCACCATTTTATCAAGTACGGTAGGTGTACAAGTAAGCAGGTAAGCCTTACAATAAAATAAGAGTCAATAATTATAGATGCATTTTTTTATGTAAATGCACAAATGACAGTAAAAAGAAAGGGAGACTAATATATTGCATACTCTACAGGAAAATTAATTGAATAGTAAAACAGGGGGTCTGTGCAGTATATTGGAGGTTGCCCGTGTAAGCATACAGGAGATGACTGATTGCAATAATATGCATATGACAGATAAATTAAGTTAACAGTGAGAGGCATTTATTGATTTAGAAACTTTGGGCCTCATTATGACCCTGGCGGGCGGCGGAGGCCGCCCGCCAGGATCCCGCCCTCCAAATTACCGCGCCGCGGTCAAAAGACCGCGGCGGGTATTACGAGTTTTCCCCTGGGCTGGCGGGCGGTTCCAGTTAAACCGCCCGCCAGCCCAGGGGAAAACGACCTTCCCACGAGGATGCCGGCTCGTAATCGAGCCGGCGGAGTGGGAAGGTGCGACGGGTGCTACTGCACCCGTCGCGTATTTCACTGTCTGCAAGGCAGACAGTGAAATACATTTTGGGGCCCTCTTACGGGGGCCCCTGGGGCCCCCAGGGGCCCCGCGACCCCCCCCTACCGCCATCCTATTCATGGAGGCTTTCCCGCCATGAACTGGATGGCGGTAGGGGGGGTCAGAATCCTCATGGCTGCGGAGCGCGCTCCGCAGCCATGGAGGATTCCAATGAGCAGCGGAAAGTCAGCGGGAGACCGCTGACTTTCCGCTTCTGACCGCGGCTGAACCGCCGCGGTCAGAATGCTCATTGGAGCACCGCCAGCCTGTCGGCGGTGCTCCCGTGGTCGGTCAGAATGACCCTCTTTGTCTTTTAGTTACTTTGGAGCACTGACAGTAATGGCAAAAATACGCCTTAGCCAGAAGGAGAAATTAGTACACAATCAGCCAGGGTAAGTAATCAAGTTTAATAGCCTTATTCACAACATCTGTTCTGCAAAGTGTTTATTTGAGAGCACCTCTAAGCAGATATTTTCTAAATTACTTGTGATTGGGTGAAGATTTCAGGTCGGGTGAAGGGTGTTCCGTAACAAAAATTTGCATCCATGTCTCAGCTTCTAAATGTTTGTCAGTCAGATGACCAAATGTTGAACGAAGGTTCCTGGTTGGGGCATAGTCAGGTGAGCACTTCAGAAGAACAATTATTGCAATACAGCTGATCCACATTATACCTAAGAGCTTGAGGACCATGGTCTACATGGGCTTTCCTCTAAAAACGAAATGTCATGCAGAGTGAGTGAGGAAGCACGTTATGGTAAGAGTCCTGGAAACTGTTAGATCTGGCACCCTTGGTGTGGTTTCCCCTGTCTTTTTGCCTATGACTCCTGTATTCCTGACTGTGTTTTTGCTGGTTGTGGTACTCTGCACACTTTACCACTGCTGATCAGTGCTATAGTGCAAGTGCTCCCTGTGTAAATTGTGATTATGATTGGTTTTCCATAATTAACATATTTGTTTTACTAGTAAGTCCCTAGTATAGTGCACCATGTGTGCCCATGTCCTGTAAATCAAATGCTACTAGTAGGCCTGAAGCACTGATTGTGCCACCTACAGGAACATGTCTCAGACCTGCCATTGCAGTGTCGGTGTGTGCAGTTTCAAACTGCCATGTTGACCTGGCAAGTGCACCCACTTGTCAGACTCAAACCTTCCCTTTTAGTACATGTAAGGCACCCCTAAGGTAGGCCCAAGGTAGCCACATGGGCAGGGTGTAGTGTTTTGAAAAGGTAGGACATGTACTGGTGTGTTTTACATATCTTGATAGTGAAATACTGCCAAATTTGGTTTTCACTAATGCAAGACCTATCCCTCCCAAAGCTTTACATGGCAATTGCCTTGAAATATCTCTTAAGTGTAATTTCTCATTGGAAGCAGATAGAGATATGCGGTTTGGGGTCTCTGAACTCACAATTTAAACATACATCTTTTAGTGAAGGTGGTTTTTAACTTGTGTGTTTGAAAATGCCACTTTTAGAAGGTGGCCATTTTCTTGTTTAACCATTCTGTGCCTCTTCCTGGCTTTGGAATACACATCTGGGTCAGTATGACTGACTTCACACCAGACAGTCACACAAAGGGAGCTGAGGTGTGCCCTGCATATCCTGATGGGTCTCCCTGGGTAAGAGTGGTGGGAGAGGAGCTGACACTTGCACCTGAATAGGGCTGTGCCTATCCTTACACATTGCAGGAGAAGAGCCGAAGAGCTACGAGGAGGACTACTGCCCCTTTGATGTGTGTGCTTTGCTGGGTTGGCCTGCAGTTGCTGCTTCTGCTTTGGAGAGGTCAAAGACTGGACTTTGCTGTGTATCCTGCTTATAAAGTATCTCCAATGGCTTGGACTGAGCTTGCATTCTGTTAAGATGTTTCAGGGACATTAAGAACTTCACCTGCCAGTCCCTGGGTTCTCTTGCTGAGGACCCTGACTCGCAAGGTGTGCCCTCTCTAGGTCCTTGGCCCTTATGAGTGAAAGCTGGCCAAAAAACAAGAAGCACAAGGCACCTCAACTCCAGACAACTCCAGATTCGGTACCCCTGCCCGCATCCAAAGCTGTGGCCCGTACTGAAGGCCAACGACCGCGACTGGTACCGCAGAACCGACACTGCTTGCCTGAAGCGGCTGCAGCACCTCTGAAGTCCAGCGACATCGTGAATGCTAAGTGCAGTGTCACCGACTTCTGTGACACCCAGCTCCGCCACCGCGCCTGTGGCCCCGTAGTGTGACTGTGACCCCCAGAGGTCGTTCCATCGCCTCTTGACCTGCTGGATCCAATGACCCTGCTGGATCGTAAGGAACTGGCTCCCCGCCACATCACCTCCCCTGCAACTGTAAGGAACCGATGCCTCATCTTCCTTGCCTCGCAGTAAGGAACCGATGCCTCACCTCCACGCTAGCAGTAAGGAACTGACGCTGCACCGGCTTAAGTGACGTCTCACCTCCCCCACTCCATGCAACGTCTTTGTTTAATCATTTTCAAAGCTACTGTACCTGGGGTCCATGCGACTCTATGACCTGCGCCACACTCCCTCACGAGTGGCATTGGACTTGGGAACGTCGTTGTGATAACCCTAGTTGGAGCTATTGTGTTTCTAAACGCTTTATTGCAATTTAATCTTTAAAAATTCATATCTTCGCCTGTGTATATTGGATTTTTATCATCTTGGTCTTGTTTTACTTGGATAAATATTGGCTATTTTTCTAAACTGGTGTGGTGTCCTTTTGTAGTGTTTTCACTGTGTTACTGTGTGTGTGGGTTCAAATACTTAACACATTGCCTGTGAGATAAGCCTGACTGTTCCAGCCAAGCTACCAAGGGGGTGGTGAGGGGTTATCTTAAGAGTGTGACTCACTAGAGTGAGGGTCCCTAGTTGGGCAGGGTGTAAACTGACTGCCAGCTAGAGATCCCATTTCTAACAGAAACACAATACATTGTGGTGAGATTCTTTAGATTCTTTAGGAAAAGTGAGCATGATTGTAAGACATCTCAAGCCGTAGCATTATATGGATGAAGAAAATGAAAAGTATGCAAGACTAAGGATCGATACTGAAATTAAGGTAACTGCACTAATGAGCCAGCCCTGGGGTAATTCCGGGCAGGCATAGCTCAAGAGGGGGCTGCTAAAATACTATCAGGGATCCTCTCATGTATTCACCTCTCTACTTCCCAACCTATATGGAAAACCCTATGGTCAAAGGCTGCCATTTGAGATGTTGTATTTTTCCAAATATCCAAGGAATTTACTAATTTGCAAAATTACCTGCTTAGTTACGAATATGTATCAAACCACAAGCGAATTCATTCTTTTACCTAGAGGCTTGCCAATAGCTTTAACAACCATGGCCTTGCATAAAGGGAATTTAAAGGTATATAAGTGATTTCAAAAATTATATCTTCCATTTCTTTCCCACATCTGGAACATCTATTAAACATATTACACAGTCTACTTCACAGTACAACAGTACCTGAAATAAAAGACATATACTTTAGATATAGTGTGACTTTTCTTTGAGTTTTGCTTCTTACATTGAGTAAGTGTGACTTACTCTAGGCTTACTCCTTAGGTTTCTACCACTACGCTACACTGAGTCATGAAGGAAAGCTTTGAGAACCGGGTTTGGTTAGTTGGATTACATAAAGATGCCGATTGATTCTTTGTCATTAGTTTTTTAGCTATGTGATTAAACTGGGACTAGAACAGTACAAAATATGTTTTTTCAAAATAAATATTGCAATTAAATAAATTTTTAAGCAATTGAGACTCCTCTTAAAGCAATCTACTAAACACAAACTAATTTCCTTGCAAAATACTGAAGCCATGTTCTGTGTGATTGAAGAAGCCATCAGGCTCACTGTTGACCAGTTACCAATTACCTTTACTCTGAGTAATCTGGTGATTCGGTTCCTTCCACAATTGTCATAGGCTGCTTGTACTAGTCTTTCACATGAATTATTAGATTGTACTTATGCTTCGGAAAATTATTGCTTTCCCATTAGCTTACACCTGACAAAACTGATACAGTAATTTCCATGGCCACGATTTACCTGGCATTGTTTTTAATTTTTCCCTGATAGTGTGATTAGCTATTAATGGGGCCTGCAGTAGGTGAATAATCAAACAATCAATCAGGGTTCTTATAAAGCGCGACTACTCACTGTAAGGGTCTCAAGGTGCTGAGTGGGTGGAGGGGGAGGTGGATCTGCAGGTTAGTTGAGGAGCCAGGGCTTGAGGTCCTTCCTGATTTGTGGAGGTGATGGTGACTGCCTGGGGTGCAGAGGCAGGGAGTTCCAGATCTTCACATTGAGGTAGGAGAAGGATCTTTCTCCTGCTGTGGTCTTGCGGATCTGTGGATTGGTGGCCAGAGCCAGTTTGGTGGAGCTGAGGTGTCTAGTGGGAGTGTAGAAGGAGAGGCGGTGGTTGAGGTATGCAAGTTCAGCATTGTGGATGGCTTTGTAGGCTTGTGTGAGGAGCTTGAAGGTAGTTCTTTTGCTGATAGGTAGCCAGTGAAGGTCTCTCAGATGGCCGGTGATGTGGCTCCGGCGAGGGATGTTCAGGATGAGTCTGGCAGAGGCGTTCTGAATGTTCTCCAGTTTATTTAGGAGTTTCAGGGTGGTGCCGGCATAGAGTGCATCGCTGTAGTCGAGTCTGCCGCTGACTAGCGCATGGGTTACAGTTTTCCTGGATTTAGTGAGGATCTTACTAAGCAGGTGGAGCGTGTGGAAGCAGAAAGATGAAACGGCTTGATTTTGCAGTTCTTTGAGAGAGAGGAGTCCAGTATGATGTCAGGGTTTTGTGTGTGGTCCATGGGTGTTGGTGGTGGGGGGTTCTAAGTTCAGCAGGCCATCAAGAGTTGTCTCAGGTGGAGGGGGTGGAGCCCAGCATGAGGACTTTAGTCTTGTCTGAGTTAAGCTTGAGGCAGCTATTCTACTTCCAGCTGGCGACTGCCTTCATCCTGTTGTAGAAGTTGCTCTTGGCTGGTTTACTTTGTACCACTTCAGTGATCACCAGATTTAAAGCATGATTTAGAATTTGGAAGATGGGTTTTCTATCACAAATGTGACAGGCAAGCAGTTCATCCCACTACAAATGCAGCAAGTGCATTAGATTATAATGTACTGTTGTAAGGCAGGCTGGAAAGCAATCATGTTAGCTATGGCGCACTCGTTTGCCAAACCCTAAATCCGGCCCTTAGCTCTATTCAGGTGCTGACTAGGCAGACAGTTCTCTGCTCACCCAGTTAAGGGTTTGTTCATTAGGAAATCTGACCAACTGATCATTAGAAAATTAGTAAAGCTTTTTAGTATCTCCTGGCATTAGAAAAGTTGAATTCAATGTTTGGAAATTACCATCTTTGCGTTTTTATCACAGGTCCACATGTAGGCCTTTAGACTATCTCAGAGTCAGTTGTAGTTGCTTGCAGCAGCGGTTCTTCCAAAGGAGCAGAGGAAAATCCCCCCCACAAACACACTGCTGTGCAGAAAGTGTGAAAAATAAAATGGTTAGAAATTGATTTTATTACCATTTTATTTTTTACTCTCTGCCAGCAAATGGAGCCTTTAGGGTGGAGCCAGGAACATAGATGACGAGCTCAAGAACATTGAGGACATGCTGCTGGGAGTGTAAGAAAAGTGAAACTTATTTTTATTATACATTTTTGTGCACCCCTTCAATTTAATATGTCACCAACTGCCACTGGTCGCTTAGTTGTCCTTGAACAAGAGCAGTATTTAAGACAATTAATATGTTGAACAACCCTTTTTACAGTGCCCTCACTTTGGTTAATAGGCTGTTTTAGCTTAACAAATGTTTTGTGCCGCTTTGCAGAAAAGGTCTTTTTTTCATTCCATTAACATCATTTGGGAGTTCTCCACAGCACTGTGCGTATTTGTTTGGATATGTGAAATAGTTATGATTGGTGTGTTTCAGAGGTTGCGAACTAGAACAGGGCTGCAGGAAGTTAATGCTCAGTCATGTAAAAGGAATGACCTCTCAATACCTTTTTAATGCATTACTGGAATGCAGAAATTTCAATTAAAAGCTAGTATTTTACTACACAGGCATGTATTTTTATAAATGGCATAAATGCTATGTCATAAAATATAATTTATTGGTTAAGGTATTGGTAAGGTAGAGGGCACAGTTAAAGGAAGGTGATGTATTAGGGTTTACAGGCAGGGAGAGATAAAAGGAAGGTAACAGCTTTTAAGGTTCAAGGACAGGCACAGGTAAAGGGAGATAACGTTTTTTTAGGGTTCGGAGGAGGGTAGAGGCAAATGTGTAAAGGGGTTTTTGGACTCAGGGAAGGATAAAGTAAAGATAGGAAGGGGTTCTTAGAGTTCAGGGGAGTGCAGAGGTAAAAGGAGATTAGCAAATAAAAAAAGGGGTTTTCCACAAAAATTAAAAGAAAAAAAGGCAGGTTTGAAGGTGGCCACCCTAAAACAAACCAAAAAAAAAATATCTCTATCTATCTATCTATATACATATATATATATATATATATATATATATATATATATATATATATATATATATATATATATTTCACCTAAAAAAATCAAAGGTTACAGGGACGTTATGGTTAGGTTTTGAATTTACTTGCACAAAACCACAGAAATTCAGCAGTTATAGTTAGAGTTATTTCAAGGAACTATAACTCGCGGCCTAATGTATCTATAACTTGCACCCTGCCGTACAGTTTTTTCTTCAATAATTTGACTGCTAATGTTTCGTTTATATTTTTGATGACATTATAGAAGTTGTCATGAGTGCTGTAATATCTGTGGTAATTTCCGTGTTTGGCAAGGGCGCGAGTTATAGTTACCTTAGGCTGTGAGTTATAGTTACTTGACATAACTATAACTGCTGAATTTCTATGGGTTTGAACCTAACTATAACGTCCCTGTAACCTTTGTTTTTTTAGCTATATTCTATGTTTTTTTTTAATGTAAAGTATTTTAATTACTATATGGTATTCCAACTGCTGCCGCGCCAACCCCCTATTACCACTATGTCGATCCTAGGTAAATCCTTGCTATGCATTTTTCAGACATACATATGACATCCAACCCAAAGATTTTGATGGCAAAAAGATGTAAATGTTTCATCACTAAGAATGTTCAGCATTCAAAACGCTAGTAAATAAATAGACAAACTACCATGAAATACCAAGATTTGAACTTTCAAACCTACTGAGTGACAGTCCAAGAGCTTCACCAGTGGGCCACAAGAGACTCCCTTCTGCTTTGCTTCTGCTTTGCCTCAAAACAGAACTATAACATCTGCAACCAAACAGATCATTGCAATAACAATCTCTCTCTCTCATTTTCATCCCTTTATGGGTTGGAAGAGAGAGAGCGAGAGACTGACAGGACCGCGGGTGAGCCTGGAGGGAGGTGGTGGTATATTAATTTATTTCAGCCCCCAGGGAGTTGGCACGTGCCCCCCCCAAGTTAAATAAATTGCCCTGGAGAGGTGGCAGGCCCCGGGGCTGCAGGGGGGATGGAGGGATATGGTCCCACCCGCATTAATGTTATCTTCAGCCCCGGGGAGGTGGCGAGCTCCAGTGCTGCAGGGGAGGACATACAGGCCTTTTGCTAATAGTAAACGTTTTGCCCCAGAGAGGTGGTGGTCCCCGGGGCACATGCGGAACAGCCGGATAAGTATATTCAAGTGCTCCCGGGAGGTGGAGATCCCTGGGGCTGAGGTGGGGCCTCATGGGACCCCCACATTTATTTATAGAGATTTGCCTCGGGGAGGTGGTAGTCCCCAGGGTGCTGGGTGCCAAAGAGGCACATCCCACATACATTAAAAACAGTGCCCGGGGGAGATGAAGGTCCCCAGGGCTTTCATAAGCCCTGGGGGGGGCCGTGAGCCCCTCCCTCCTTTTTTTATGGTATGCCCCCAGAACCTGACCCACCCGGGGTGGGGGTGGGGAGAGTGGTGGAGGAAAGCACCAGAGCCCGCCCTTGCTTTTTTTTTTTTTAAAGCAAAACAAAAATCAATCACTGCGAAATTCACGGATTTCCCATGATTTTCACTGTGATTCTAAAAAGATACTTTTAAGCCTTTTTGATGTTTTTTTTTTTTTTTGGAGACTCAGAATGGCTGTCAACAGTTTCTGGTTGAAGTATTGGCAGCCAATCAGATCTCTGCATGCGATCAGAAGTATTCATGAAGACTTTGCACCTCCAGATATACAAATTTGATTGTCTTTTAATATTTCAAAAACTACTGAATGAATTTACACTAAATAACATAGAGGCTTCTTCTGGATCAAAAGCTACCTTTCTGACACATTTGGTGTAATTCTGTCCAGCAGTTCAGGCTGTAGTTGTTTTCAAAATCCCTATGGGAATTAAAATGGGAAATGCACTTTATTTTGACCCTCCCTTTTTCTCTGTCACGCTTTACGGATCCCCCCTCACCCCAAAACTTTCCATGCGCAACAAGATTCATCAGAACACTTTTTTAAATTTCGGGAATATTTGTCAAAACGGTGCCTAAGATACAGGCAACTCAAACAATGCCTTTTCTTTGGAAACTAGGTCCTAACTATAACTATCTACTAGCAACCGCAAGTAGGATATATGAGCTATTTATTTTCTTTTTTTTTTTTAGCCACTTATGGGCTAGCTGGGACCGCGAGGGAGCTGGCGGTCCCTACATGTTTATTTATTTATTTAGCATAATTTTAACAAAATGCCTGTTATGGGCTATCTGGGACAGCAAGAGGAGCTTCAAAGCCTCTCCCGCAGTCCCATTGCTTCAGCAACCAAGGGGCTGCTTTAACAGCAGCTCCACGGTTGCTGAAGCAAACCCTTCATCTCTGTTCCCTGCACAAATGCAGGGGACAAAGATGAAAGGTCCACTTTCAGACAGCGCAACCTGCTTGACAGGTCCCACTGTTTGAAACCAGAGTGTATGTTGTGACTTACCTACAGCTTCAGAGCAGCAGCCAGGCCACAGCAAACAGCAGACAGCTGTTTCCGGGGGTAAGCACCCCGGGACACAGCAGGAGCCGGCCCATGGGGCTGTGGCAGTCCCGAGGGCCATCAGTGGATCGACAAGGTGGGCTGCGCGGCCCTCTTCGAACAATCACAGCCCCAGGGAGGCAGTGATGCCCGGGGCTAAAGGGGGAGGGCCTCCCCCACAGCCCCAGGGACAGCCTCCTCCCAGGGGCCCTTTAGAAATGTAATGCAGCGGAGGCGCACGGTCTGCCCTCTCCAAATGTATGCAATGCCTTGGGGAGGTTGTGGTCCCTGGGGTTGTAAGTGTGAGGGGGGCGTGAGGCCCCCCAACATAGCATCATTTTTAAGCCCCGGGGAGGTGGTGGTCCCTGGGGCTGGGGGTAAGCCTAAGGGCCACCCCTACATACTTAAAGCAATTTGCCCTGGTGCGGTGGTGGTCCCTGTGGCACAGGGGGGACATTGACCCCCCCCACATATCATGAAAATTCCCTGGGGAGGTGGTGGTCCCCGGGGGGGCACTGCCACTGCATATATCATGAAAATTGCCCCAGGGAGGTGGTGGTCCCCAGGGCTCTGGGGGGGGCCAGGCAGAACTCCCCCCAACTCATATAAAGAATGCCCCCGGGACTTGGCCCACCCAGGGGCTTAAAAAACACAAAGCGTGGGAACCCACCCTTCGTTTTTTTGTTTTAAAAAAAAAAATATTTACGGGATCCACTGCAAAGCGAAGCAAAATTTAAAAAAAATGTTTTTTAGTCGGGTGGGGGTCCCTCTGGTCCCCTCCACCAGAGTTAAGGAGTCAGGGTGACTCTACTCTGGCCCCTTTTCTTTTTTTGTACATTTTAGTATGGGATTCGGCTGCCGAGTCCCAAGATGGCGGCCAGCACTTGCTGTTTGAAGTGTTGACAGCCTGTCAGATCTCAGCACAAGATCGGAAGGGGTCGCAAATCCTTCACATCCCTAGATATACACATTTTTTCCCCTTAATTTCTCAAAAAATACTGAACGGATTTACACCAAAACAAAAAACGATTTCCTTCTGGACCAGGACTTACCTTTCTCAAATAATTTGGTGTAATTCTGTCCAGTAGTTTCTGAGCTATCGCTGTTCAAATTACATATGGAAAAATGAATGGGGAAAAAGTGTGTTGGGATCCCCCTTTTTCTCTGCCACCCTTGGACGGATCACCCCGAAATTTCCAGGCAGTAACTGAGATGTCTGGTAAAATTTTTTGGAAAGTTTCGTGAAGATTCGTCAAGGCAAGTAAAAAAACGCTTTTTATTTAGATAATAGGTCCTTACTATAACTACCTAGTGGTGATTGCCACTAGGTAATATATATATATATATATATATATATATATATATACACACATACACACACACACACACACACACACACACACACACAAAAAGCACATATATATGAATATCAAACTTTACAACAGCATTGCGGGGTAAAGGCATGCATGTAATTGCAAAGGTCAGTTTGTTGTAATGTCCCCGGGGTAAGAGAATGCACGGTAATATCCTGCTTTGTAACATCTGATATACAGTGGCTTGCCATGGGAATTTGTCAGTTTTGTGCTGCTTTTGTCTGTAACTGAAGCAGCACTCCTTGACATATCGAAAGTAAACAATAGAATACAGCAAAACGAATATACAAAGCAACATAACACGTTAAAAAAACATAACAGGCACTTCATAACAAAATCATCAAATCATAGCTCAACACAACTACTGTAGTATAATGTAATAAAAATCAGATTGCAATAATCCAGCTGAAAACACACAATACATCATCATAGCACCAAAAGACTACACAGCAAATATGCACCGATTTTCATTGTCACATATTTTCAGATATGATCACATCGGAAACCTGTTTTCATCATAGGGTAGTAAAATTGCGTTTGGTGCAAGCACTACCAAGCACTACCTTAACATAACACCATGGGACTGGCCTATAGGGCCATCGGGCAGAGCCGAAGATCTGGTCAGTGTGGGCCGATGTCTTCCACTTTATGGGCCTGTTATATGGCCTTCAAGTGGGCCGGTTCAGTTCCCTGATAACTCCACAAGCCTTTCCTGCAGCAAACCCAAACGCTTGCAATCTACCACACTTTGCAAAATACCCCTATAGAGTGTTTTTACAAGTTAAAAACTGGCCTGATTTACAGATGCGGACCACTTCTTTTTACCTATACGGTTGTCTAATGGGGGGCACTTTTATTTTAGTGCCTATTTTTGTGCCAGTCTGACCTTGACCACAGACATGAAAAAGCGACACTCAAAAATGTTTTGCGATCTGGCTCACTGTCTCCTACACACCCCACACCCCACACCCCACACTCCTCCTCTTTCTCTCCACCTCTCCCTTTCGCATGCCCGCCCTTCCCCTCTGCCCCGCCTCCACTCTGGGCCTTGAATGGAAATGTATATGGCATTTCCTGCTCAGGTCTATTTCTGACCTCTGGGTGCAGGCTGGAGAAAGCTCCACGAATGCTGCGAGCTGCCGGAGCGGAATGCAGGAAGGGGAGGGGAACTCTGGGAACAATTAGACAGGAGGGTGTATGTAATCCTGAACTCTTTCCGAGCAGGCGTGGAGCTGTAGTTTATGCCCTGGGTGTCAGGCAGTCGGGACAAATACTGCAGTCACAGCTGGGAGCTGTCAGGCAGTGAGAATCGGGAGGTTGTGGAGAATGCACCGAGTATCATGCAGTGAGAATGAGGGACTGTATTCAAGGGTCTGAGTGTCAGGCCATTGATAAGTTTAAAGTTAAATTTGTTCACACACAAACAGCCATATAAACAAAAGTTGACAGCATCAAGTACAACGATTAATGAAACTGCAAATCAAATAATAAGAAATTAATTCCACTGCACAATAAAATTAGTGGTAAGCAGTGAGGATAAGGTGGTTGCAGTAAGTGCCCTGAATATTAGTGGATAACAATAATCGCTCGTATATTTTAGCTTTCAGTTTCTAAGCAGTGTAACTAACAGATGTGTCAAGTACCCAATGTAATAGTTCTCATTTAGTGACCCCAGAAGGATGGAAAGATGAGGTGGCCTTACCGGAGTTAAACCTGTAAACTGAAGTTCACAACCG
Organism: Pleurodeles waltl; assembly: GCF_031143425.1. Classification (NCBI taxonomy): domain Eukaryota; kingdom Metazoa; phylum Chordata; class Amphibia; order Caudata; family Salamandridae; genus Pleurodeles; species Pleurodeles waltl. The sequence continues at coordinate 606,600,396 of NC_090449.1, forward strand.
CTGCCAGAAGCGAGCGATCGACTCATTCAACCTTCGTGTCTGCTTTAGGAGTTAGGGATGAACATGCAGAATTTAGCATTACAAGGGGTAGAAAGACAAAATAAGGTCTCACTTACTGTTCGCAGTCGAGGGAGAGCTGTATGTACTCCAGTCCACAGATCGTGAGCATCTAAAAATGCCTCAAAGAAGATAGTCAAGTTGCTACAGCAGTCTAGGAAAAAGCATGCATCTGCTGGTCTGCTAACAAGTACCAGCAAGGCATGTCCAACAGAACTAAGATGGCATCCACTAGTCGACACAAAACGAATTTCACACTCACAGACATACCACTAGAAAAGAAGCAAATTGTTTTATTTTAAATCTCCAAAAACTGTGCAAAAATGAAGACAAACACCGTTTAGAGCCAAAAAAAGTCACCTGAAAACATAGATTGAGATGCATATTTGTCGCTCAAACACAAAAACTGAGAATCACACAAACCGGCTAGGGAAAAAAGTACATCCCGTTGGGCAACATAGAGATTGATACAAAGTCAAATGAAATGCGACGGAATGCCAGTAGAATAGCTAGCCAGAGTGAATAACCTCACACACACACACACAGGCAACTGACGACAGAGACCTGGAATGAGTTCTTATTATTTGGGCCAGTGGTTACTAGTGGCGGGCACAAGCACTCATTCTTGAGGACCAGGATGTATTTTCCTCATCAGACATTGATCCAGATCAAGAGAGAAAAAGTCAGAAGAGAGATTGAGGGAAGAAGTGAAAGGAAACAAGCAAAGGCAAAGTCAATAGCCCTTGCCTTTGGGATCTATCTGCTTTGCCAATGATTTGAGGCCATGATGCACAACAGCCCTGATGTCATGAAGAATGGCTTTTGACCCAGCTGAAAAAGAAAAAAAAAAACACATGTACATCATTTAGTGGGAGCGAGCCTTTGTGGTATAAGTACCTATAAAACAATGCATTGTTTTTAGGGTCGAGCCTTCATTAACATGCGCTAGCGTATGCGTATCGCTTTGCAAGACGCTGTTGTAGTTAGAAATGGGCTTGGAGCCCACCTGACCCTTATCATTTGTTGGATTGTCTGGCACTTCTTTACAGCCACAAAATTGGTCATGAATGGAATATCATAATTTCCGTTCCTGCCAGTTGATCAGGGACTAAGCGCTGATTGATCCAATTTAAGCAGTGCCCGTTTCGGCTCATGACGTGATTGAGGTACTATTTTGTTCTTTTTAACTTGTAGTGGCCTGCAAACAGAAGGTGAATAACTGGCAAAAATATGCCCAACTGGACAAATAAAATTGCAAAGTTGCATTTTTATAGTTAACGTTTTTTATTTTGCAGAGTCTTCTTTTCTCACTTTGCGCTCACGTTTTGTTTGTATTTTTCTTGTGGGTGCTGTTTTCAAAAGATGACTATTATCGTGCTCGGTGCTTAATTTGTAATAAAAAATGTGCCGGTGCCCAAAGCTCTCCTCTGAAACACGCGGATGCTTCATTCAAACGTGTGAGCACAGAATACTGTGGCAGCATAATCCTGAAGCCATCTCGGGCCTCTTTAATCCATTAAAGGCCACTCCCTGCCCCTTCAGCTCACTCTTGCAGCTTTCTCTTTTCTCCCTTTGTGGCGCTTTTTTGATTTTCTCTTCCTCCGTCTTTCCCATTAGAGTCTTTTTGCTCACTGTAAATGCCTGATACAGAAAATTAAGAGCTGGCCCTCAAAAATAAGTGCCGGTGCCCTGCACCGGTGGAAACCACCTGCTCAAATTAAGCAATGATCGTGCTCTAAACATTGCAAAGCAACATTGTTTCTCTCTTGTGTAATTTTCAATCATACTTTAACACAATCATGCAGTATGTGCCAATCCACCCCAATCCACTCAAATCAAAGCCACTCCAATCCACCCCGGTCAATCCAATCCACCCAACTCCAATTTAAACCACTCTCCCCAATCCACAACACTCCAATCCAAAACAATATGCTGCACAACAATCGAAAAAACCTGCCCCACTCCAATACAGCAATCCAAAACAATCTGCCCCACTCTAATCCAAAACAATCTGCGCCACACAAATCCCAAAAAATCTGCCCCAGTCCAATACAGCAATACAAAACAATCTGCCCACCCAGGTCCAAATCAATCTGCCCCACTCCAATCTAAAACAACATGCCCCACTCCAATCAAAAACAAACTGCCCCACTCCAATACCAAACAATCTGCCTCACTACAATTTACCTCACTCAAATCCAAAACAATCTGCCCCACTTTAATCAAAAACAAATTGCCCCACTCCAATACCAAACAATCTGCCCCACTACAATTTACCTCACTCTAATCCAAAACAGTCGGCCCACTTCAACCTGCCGCACTCCGATCCAAAACAATCAGCCCCACTCCAATCCAAAACAATCTGCCCCACTCTAGTCCAAAACAAACTGCACCACTCAAATCCCCAAAATCTGCCCCTCATATACAGCAATACAAAACAATCTGCCCCATCCCATTCCAAAACAATCTGCACCACCCCAATCCAAAACAATCTACCCCACTCCAATCCAAGACAATGTGCCCCACTCCAATTTACCTCACGCCAATGCAAAACAATCTGCCGCACCAGGTGCGAATCCTCCGCAAAGACGGAGGAGCGTTGCACCCTGCCAGCAGCCGCAGCTGCAAAACATTTAAAAGAAAACAATATGTTTTCTTATGTTTATTATTGTTTTCTTGTAAAAAGGGTGGGGTAATAGGCGATGACAGGGACTGAGAAGAGTGCACAGCACTCCCCTTCAGTGCTCGTGTATGCTTGCCCAGACATCTTGGGCCGGCCAAACACACATGTGCACTAGGCTCTCTCCAACACAGCACTGTATTGCTGGGTTGGAGAGAGCAGGCACCCCCGCCACATGCCGCCCCACACCCTAAACGGGCTGCGAGCTGCTCCTGTGCCCCACTCCAATCCAAAACAGTCTGCCCCACTCCAATTCAAATCAATCTGCCCCCCTCCAATTCAAATCAATCTGCCCGACTCCAATCCAAATCAATCAGCCCCACTCCAAAACAAAATTACCTGCCCACTACAATACAGAAATTCAAAACAATATGCCCCTATCCAATCTGAAACAGTCTGCTCCACTCCAGTCCAAAGTATATGCCCACTTCGTTCTGCCCCACTCCAATCCAAAACAATCTTTCTCACTCTAATACAGCAACCCAAAACAATCTGCCCCACTCCAATGTAAAACCATCTGCCCCACTCAGATATCACAATCCAAAACATTCTTCCCCACTCCAATCCAAAACAGTTTGCCCACTCCAGTCCAAAGCCATCTGCCCCATTCCAATCCATAAGGATCTGCCCCACTCCAATCCATAAGGATCTGCCCCACTCCAGTCTGCCCTACTACACCCAAAAAATCTGCCCCACTTCAATCCAAAACAATCTACCCCACTCCAATTCAAAACAATCTGCCCCACTCCAATCCAAAACAATCTGCCCCTCTCCAATCCAAAATAATCGGCATACTTCAATCAGTCCCACTCCAATTGAAAATAACCTGTCCAACTCTAATCCAACACAATCTTCCCCACTCCAATACAGCAATCCAAAACGACCTGACCCACTCCAATCCAAATGGCTCTGCTCCACCCCTATCAGCAAACCTCTGCCTCCTTCAATCTGCCCCACTCCAGTCCAAAACAATCTGCCCCACTCCCAAAAATGTGCTCCACTCCAATACAGATAAACAAAACAATCTGCCCCACTCCAGTCGAAAACAATCTGCCCCACTCCAATCCAAAACAGTATGCCCACTCCAATCCCAAACAATCAGCCACACTCCAACCTGCCCCACCCCAATCCATAGCGATCTGCCCCACTCGAATCAGCCCCAATCTAATCCACAACAATCTGCCACACTCCAATCCAAAGCAAGTGCCCCACTCCAATCAATCCCACTCCAATCCAAAATAATCTGTGCTACTCTAATTCACCCCAATCCAATCCATCCCACTCCTATCCAATCCCCCACTGCAAACAAGTCCACCTCAGCCCGATCCACTCCAATGTACCCCACTCCGCCCCACTCCGATCTACCCCACTCCGATCCAAAACATTCAGCAAACTCCAATCCATAACAATCTGCCTCACTCCAGTCCAAAACAATCTGCCACACTTCAACCTAAAAGAATCAGCTGACTACAATGCAAATCAATCTGCCCCATTACAATCCAAAACATTCTGGCCCACTCCAATCTGCTACACTCCAATCCAAAACAACCTGCCCTACTCCAATCCAAAACAATCTGCCCATAACAATCCAATACAATCTGCACAATTTCATTCCAAAATAATTGGCCTCAACTCTAATCCATAATTGTTTGCCTCACTCCAATCCAAAACAATCTACCCCAAACCAATCTGCCCATTCCAATCCAAACCAATCTGCCCCACTTCAATATGCCTTACTCCAATCCAATTCAATATGCTGCACTCAAAACCAAAACAATCTGCCCCACTTCAATAGGCCCCACTCCAATCCAGATCAATCAGCCCCACTCCAATGTGAAATAATTTGGCCCACTCCAATCCAAAACGATCTGCCCCACTCCAATCCAAAAAGACTGCCCGAATCCAATCCTAAAAATCTGGCCCACTCCAATCCAAAACAACCTGCCCCACTCCTGTGTGTGCCACATCAATCCACAATCAGCCTCACTCGAATCTGCCCTACTAAAATCCAGAAGAAACTGCCCCACTCCAGTCCGCCCTGCTCCAATTCAGTCCACCCCACACAATCCAACCCCCCCTATCCAGACCAATCCAAACCACCCCAATCCCATCTACCCCACTTAAATCCAATCTACCCCACAACAATTCACCACAACCCAACCCACTCCAGTCCAACCCACCACACGACAGTCCAACCCCTCCCACTCCAAACTACTACATTCCAATCCAATTTACCCCAATCTAATCCAAACTATTCCAATCCATCCCTCCCCACTCCAATCCAACCAACCCAACCCACTCCAATCCACCTTAATACACCCCAGTTCAATCCAGTTCACCATAACCTACCCCATTTCAATCCAATCCACACCACCTTAATACACCTCACTCCAATCCAATCCATCCCACACCAATCCAGCACACTCCACACCACTCTAATCCACCCCATTCGAATCCACTTTATCCCACTCGAGTCATTCCACCCCACTCCAATCCACCCCACCTCACCCCACCCCAATCCAATCCATCCCATCTTAATTCACCCTACTCAATCCAATCCACCTCTCTCCATTTCTCTCCACCCCATTCCACTCCACCCCATTCCTATTTAATTCACCCCACTCAAGCCAAATCACCCCACTCAAATCCAATTCACCCCATTCCAGTCCACCCCACTTCAATACCCCCCAATCTACTCTATTCCACCCCACTCCAGTCCAGTCCACTCCAATCGTCTCCACTCCATTTCAGTCTAATTCACCCCACTCCATTGCACCCCACTCAAAATCACATCAATCCAATCTACCCCAACCCAATCCAATCCACCCCACCCTAGTCCTACCACTTCAGTCCACTCTACCCACCTCTTTCCAATCAAATCACCCCATCCCAAACCACCGTTCTCCAATCCAACTCACCCCATTTCAATCCACCCCACTTCAATCCAGTCCACCCACTCTACTCCAATTTACCCCACTACCACAATCCACTCCACCCCATGCCACTCTACGACACTCTGTGCCACTGAACCATTACACTCTACTCTCCTCCACACAATTCTATGACACTCTATTCCCCTACTCGACTCTACAACACTCTACGTCCCCACTCCACTCTACGACACTCCACGCAACTAACTTTTAGCTGTGTTGAACAGCATCCACACTGATGTACAACATGGCAAAAACACATTGCCAAAGCCAATAGCTATTGCATAGGCGATACCTATTGGTTTGCCAATGGTTGTTTTTTTTCTTTTTAGCTACCAGTCAGACTTAGATCTGTAGTTAAAGAGGAAAAACATAAGAAAGCATTTTTTTATGCATGGAGTAAGCAACACAGGGACATGGGTGGGTGGAACCAACATAGAGGTGCGGGAGGGTGAAAGCAAACCGCATAGATAGCAAAGTGGAACATTGGGAAGGGAGTAAACAGGTAAAAAAGAGCAATGTGGAGCTGGCTGTGAGAAGCACACCTGCGAGAAGGCACACAAGGTAAGTAGGAGAGAAGCACACAGGTGAGAGAGGGAGGATCACCAGAGAGTAGAAGAGGAGAAAAGTACGCAGGAAAATGCATGCTTTGTGTAGAGTGCTGAACCAAAAATAAAAAAGTAGTGCCTGAAAAGTAAGCAGTGGAAGAACACAATAATGCAGCCATGCTCCAGGGGAGAGACAAACCGAACACGCATTTGCAATGCAATGGGTCTAGCATATTTCAAGCAAGTTAATTGTCATTTTTTGACAACAGCGCCCACGAGCAAAAAAAAAACATGAGTGGAAACTGGCAAAAGACGACTTCACAAAGTAAAATAAAGTTAGCTGTAAAAAATAAAAATGTGCAATTTTGTATGTCCTGCTGGGCACATTTTTGCCAGCCACAAGACTTCAGTTTGAAGGGTACTGGAAGTTAGAACAAAAAAGTACCTGAATCATGGCAGCGGACGGGCACTAATTAAGTTAAAATCAATTAGTGCTTGATTCCTGCTCTACATAGAGGAACGGAAATGATGCCAGACATGCCTTCATGAATAACGAGGCTGTAAAGAAAAGTGCCACGCAAACCAAAAAATGGCGAGCGCTAGGCTAGCTCCAAGTCCTTTACTGAACACAACCGGGTCTTGCATGCGAGACGCATGTGCTAGCGCATGCACTCGCATACTCGGCCCTAAAAAGAGGAAGTAATGGCCACAAAGCCAAATGAATAAGAAGTAAGCGAATAAGAGTGACTATAAAGCCAACCAATGGTAAGCAAGGAACGTGCTTTATGCCCACTGTAAGCTAACACATGTCTTGCAAAAGACAGCACATGTGCTGTCTAGGAAGCTAGATCTAAAAAGTGATTAAAGGAGAAAGAAGAGATGAAAAGAACTAACATGATTGAGATAAAGTGACCAGAAGGGTGTTGTAACTGAATTCAATGGCCTAACTGTCATCTGACAAAAATGCTATGCCCCAACTACTGTTTAGAAAAATATAACTCAACTGGAGTAAATTATAGACAATCTACAAAGAGAGTGAAAATTCTGTAAATACTAATTAGGCCACAATATTTATCTCGAAAAATATTTTTGTCATTGTTATTTTTACAAATATCTACAAGGAATTTTGGGGTAACTGAAAAAAACAGCCAATGGGGCAAAACCAAAACAGAATATCCTTGATAGTCTGTAACAAATGCATCCAGCGGTTTCAGCGGGCTTTACCGAAATCGTTGGGCCTCTGCACTTACTTTTTGTTGATGTTTCTTACAAATTATGTACTGCCTGGAATGCAGAGCCTGGCCAGGTTTGACAACAAAATGATGCAGGACTAGTGAGAAACGAAACACAATTGTTTATAAACTACACCACCAATGAGGCGACAAAATCATGGTTGTAAGAGGACTTCAGGATGAGCACAACCTGCTTCACAAGGTTTGCACACTGCTGGGCGAAGTCCCAAGGGTGAGGGAACTGATAGCTGAGTGCTGCAGAGACACAAAAATGACAAACCTTTATTTAATAATAACAATAATAATAATAAAAGTGGGACAATGCTTATGAATACGGCAAGACTTGTAATTTTCTATTATAAGCTACTCAAAAATAATTGTACCGTATGGGTTTGTAAAGACTGTACTGTCATTCCTTATAGGAGTTACGTTAGACAAGCCTATAACTCCTGCTCAAAAGTCAACCATTAAATGCGATGGAGCAGTAGCTACTGACTGAGTGTCACGCAATGAGACTGGACTTGAGTGCTGCTTGATCTAAGTACCAGTACATGGTCATGAACAGACTGTACTTACCGCATGGTCAGGCAGTGAGAACGAAGGTGCGCCTTGTGCACTGACAGGCACTGAAACCACAGAAGCTGCACTTACTGCAGGAAGACTTTGTCAATTAATTATTTTTTTGACAATAAATACTAAAATGTGAAACACTAAGAAGACAGTGAAGAGACTGCACTTACCGCACTGCCAGACAGGGAGAGTGATGAGGTTGCACTTACCGCACTGCCAGACAGAAAGAATGAAGCAGCTATTCTCATGGCACTGTCAGACAGAGGCAGTGAAGAGTATGCACTCACTGCACTGTTAGACAGAGGCAGTGAAGAGGATGCACTCACTGCACTGTCAGATAGCGTGAGTGAAGAGGCTGTACTTACCACACTATCAGCAGCTAGAATGAAGGGGCTACACTTACCACGTGTAGGACGGGCAGGCGGCTATATAGACGAGGAGGCTGGGTTTTCTTCTCAATGTTGATTTTGAGGGTATTTACAGTTGGTTAAATGAAAATGATATGTTTGTATATCCATAGTCTTGCACAATCTGCTGTACATTTTGCATTAGGATGGAGGTTTCTTCAGACTCCTTTCTATAGATGCCTTCTCCTGGATTATGCCAGCCTGGAGTATGCTAGTGCAGGTGTTTTAATAAGAATTATTAATGAGTGATTATGTATTTTGAATAATGAATGTATGTAGAAAATAAAATAACGTAGAAAAATAATGCACACATTTGAAAATGTGACCTCGAAGAATGGCCAGCAATGTTAACGAAGTGTATTAATCAATGATCAGTCCTTATGAAATATTGAATATATATTAAACTAATTGTTGGACTTTTTTCCTTATGCGGGGTCATCCCCAATTTTTTTGCCTCCTGCATCCTATTTGTTCTGACCTATTGTTGTGGGATTTAGAACTCTGAGCACTTTACCACTGCCAACCAGTGCTAAAGTGCATATGCTTTCTGAGTAAATTGTATGGTTGATTGGTTTATCCATGATTGGCATATTTGATTTATTGGTAAGTCCCTAGTAGAGTGCACTAGAGGTGCCCAGGGCCTGTAAATTAAATGCTACTAGTGGGCCCGCAACACTGGTTGTGCCATCTGCATTAGTAGCCCTGTAAACATGGCTCAGACCTGCTGCTGCAATGTCTGTGTGTGCAGTTATAAACTGCCAATTCGACTTGGCAAGTGTACCCACCTGCCAGGCCCAAACCTTCCCTTTTCTTACATGTAAGACACCCCTAAGGTAGGCCCTAGGTAGCCCCAAGGGCAGTGTGCAGTGTATGGTTAAGGTAGGACATATACTAATGTGTTTTATATGTCCTGACAGTGAAATACTGCCAAATTCGGTTTTCACGGTTGCAAGGCCTATCTCTCTCATAGGTTAACATGGGGGCTGCCTTTAAATATGATTAAAGTGTAGATTCCCTTTGGGAACAGTTTGGGGTCTCTGAACTCACAATTTAGAAATACATCTTTTAGTAAAGTTGATTTTGAGATTGTGTGTTTGAAAATGCCACTTTTAGAAAGTGGACATTTTCTTGCTTAAAACATTTGGTGACTCTGGGGGTCATTCCAACTTCGGCGGGCGGCGGAGGCCGCCCGCCAAAGTTCCCCCGCCAGAAGACCGCACCGCGGTCAAAAGACCGTGGCGGTCATTCTGGCTTTCCCGCTGGGCCGGCGGGCGACCGCCAAAAGGCCGCCCGCCCGCCCAGTGGGAAAGCACCAGCAACGAGGAAGCCGGCTCCGAATGGAGCCGGCGGAGTTGCTGGTGTGCGACGGGTGCAGTTGCACCCGTCGCGATTTTCAGTGTCTGCTAAGCAGACACTGAAAATCATTATGGGGCCCTGTGAGGGGGCCCCTGCACTGCCCATGCCAGTGGCATGGGCAGTGCAGGGGCCCCACGACACCCGTTCCCGCCATCCTGTTCCTGGCGGTAAGAACCGCCAGGAACAGGATGGCGGGAAGGGGGTCGGAATCCCCATGGCGGCGCTGCTTGCAGCGCCGCCATGGAGGATTCCTATGGCCAGGGGAAAACCGGCGGGAAACCACCGGTTTCCCTTTTCTGACCGCGGCTTTACCGCCGCGGTCAGAATTGGCCAGGAAGCACCGCCAGCCTGTTGGCGGTGCTTCCGCGGTCGTTGGCCCTGGCATCCCTCTGTCTGTTTGTGGAATCACTGTCTGGGTTAGTTTGACAGTTGGGCTGTTTGCACCTTTCTCTAGACAGTGACACAAACTGAGCTGTGGTGTAGCCTGCATTTCCTGATGAGCCATCTGTGCTAGGAGGGAGGGAAGGAGTGGTCACTTACACCAGAAAGGGCTGTGCCTGTCCTCACACAATGCCGTCTCCAACCCCCTGGTGTGTGTCTGGGGCCTGGCCTAGGCAAGGCAGGATCTCACAAACAAGAGAGCCTTTCCTTTGAAGTAGGCCTACTTCAACAGCCAAAATGGGTATAAGAAGAGCACCCAAACCCCTGAAAAAGAGATCACTTCTGGACATCAAAAGGAACCTCTGCCTGGAGAAGAGCTGAGGGGAAGTGCTGCCCTGCCTGTGACTGTGCTTTGTGGAGCTATCCTGCAGTTGCTGCTTCTGCTTGTGCAAGGGGACAAAGACTGGACTTTGTCTGCCTTCCTGCTTGTGAAGAAATCTCCATGGGCTTGTCCTAAACTTGCCTCCTGTTGTTAAAGTCTCAAGGCCATCAAAGACTTCCCCTGCCAGCACCTGGACTCTCTGCTGAGACGCCTGTCCTGCCAAGTGGTGCCCTATCCAGTTCCTGGGGCCTTGGAAGGTGAAGCTGGCAGACCAAGACTGAAAATCCACGCAAAGACCGCCGCGTGGGGAAAATATCGCCAGACCTTCCGAGACGTGGCTGAAAAATGATGCGCCGAAGGCTTCGCGGCAGAAATCGATGTACCACTGGCATCGTGGCTGGAAAATCGGCATACGTAGCTGGAAGATCGACGGGCAACACCTTCTGACGGAGGCTGATAACGTCGCAAACCACATTGTGTGGTTTTGCTGATACCGTGCGGCAGGATTTGCAACGCAAACCTTGCTGGGCACGGAAAAATGACGCAACGCCTGCCCTGACCTGAGTGCTGCCCGGATCGATGCATCGCTCCCCTGCGCGGGGGAAAACGCCGAACGCCGACCCGACCGGAGAAGGATAAACGACGCACGGACTCGCTGGCGGGTGAGAAATTGGCGCACTGCTTACCTTTTTCGACGCACACTCTCCCGTGCATGTTATTTTGATGCTACCCAGGTACCTTTCAATGCTAACAGTGTTTTTACTGTTTTCTCAGGGATTTAAGACTCTTTTGCTTTTAAAATTAATAACTTGACTTGTGTATATTGGATTTTGGTCGTTTTTGTCTTGTTTTGTTTAGATAAATATTTTCTATTTTTCTAAACCTGTGTTGTGTCACTTTGAAGTGTTTTCATTAAGTTACTGTGTGTGTTGGTACAAATACTTTACACCTAGCACTCTTAAGTTAAGCCTGCCTGCTCGTGCCAAGCTACTAAGAGGGTGAGCGGGGGTTAGCTGAGGGTGATTCTCCTTTACCCTGACTAGAGTGAGGGTTCTTGCTTGGACAGGAGGTAAACTGACTGCCAACCAAAGACCCCATTTGTAACACTAATGTAGTCATGTGTCATATTGAGGGTTATGAAGTATGCTTTAGTTTTATTAATTAAAGGCCTTAATTTAGCGAGTGTCTTGGCCTATTTTGCCAGGCCTCATGCAGAAGCTGTATTTCTTAACGTTTAATAAAAATGCTGACCAAGAGAATTAAACTGTGAAATGTCTATTGTATTGTTTAAATGTGCTCATAATGGAAGCTTTTCGTGAGAACCAACTACTAGGAGATGATGTTCTTTCTAATGCAACATTTTATGCATAATGTACATGAGACTGACTTTCCCAGGACAAGAACAATGACTATACTGACTAGAGTGGAAGCTGCAACAATATTGTTAACTGACAAGCCGGATGATGAGGACATCAAAAGACGAACCAATCAACAATATGAAAATGGAGAAATATTAGAATTCATAGTAGTTTTATTGGACAGAGTGTGAACATACGAGTAACTGACCAATAGGGAATTAGGGAATAGTTTAGGTGACCTTGATACAACAACGCTCATTCTGAGACAGAGAGACATTCTTCCCCATTTTCTGACCGAAAGGTTATTATTTTCTTATGCGTATTTACTAGAGACGTGCTTATCTTTAATGCTAATTGATTTTGCCCATTTTTTCCCCAACTGAGAGCCTGATGCCTTGCTGATCGACTGATGTCCTGAGGACGAAGACTGATTCTGCTTGCTGACCCATACCGAGGATAGGTATAAATTGAAATGTACCAACTGCGCTGTTTTTGTCTATGACTCTATCATAGTTAGATGTTTTTCCAAAATTTGTGTTACTAGATTGTTTTGCATGAAGCCAAACATGCTGATGCTAATCTGGTGTTAGTTAAGGATTCTGATTTATGACAAAAGAGACTAATGCTTGATGGATTTCTCTGCTTAACTACATGTATTTCATCTCATTGACGCAGCTGACTCTGCTATTGATTTGCACCGTAACTTTAGAATGTGTTGTAGTTCAAACTTTGATTAGATTGCGTTTCTTCCGCCGCGTTGGACAACCAGTGTTATTTCTGTATGTTTCCTTTGATTTTGAGACTAATCTACTTGACCTTAGCATTGTTAATATAGAGAAATAAACATACTAAACGTTTACTAAAGGTGTTGTTATTCATGACTGAAAGGTCATGGTGCGTAACAATTACTGACTCCATTGATGATTGATTTTATTGATTACTAATGATTATTGATTATTGTGTATTGATTTATGTACTGGAGCTCTGGTAAGAACTTCTTAATTGCGAGTCGAAAGGTTAATTGACCTATTCACGTCCCCTTGTAACTTTACTTATTAAGGGCTGACGCGGTCACAAGTCTCAAAGAAACACAGCGGTAAGTATATAGATGAATAGTGAATTTCGATATATCATTTCCTGCTGTGCCCTTCTCTCTGTGCCGGGTTTCTTTCTTAGAGTGGGGGAAACATGCACCTGATCAACCACGGTACTTCGTTCTTGCCTTGTGTACTCCTTAAAAATCAGGAGTCGGGTGTCTTTAGTGACTATTCCACTGTAACATGCAGGAGCTAACAGCAAGGTTGAATGTCACCCAGATCGGTTTGGTGGCATTCAGACCAGTGTCTTTTACTGTAAGGGGTTTCAAGGTATACAGTTTCCATACATCATCCCATGGCTTAACAGGGAAAAATGCTCTAATGCAGGGGTGGTTTGGGCAGTACGCAGGCATGCAGAGAACAAATAACGATGTGCTTAAAACGGGGTATCATAGAAAAGGTCAAACATGGTGTTCAGGATATGCCCAAGCGTATTGTTACAAAAATCAAACACCCTTACCTGTGCTGTTCCCTTACATACATAAAAAAACCTCCTCATTCTGTCTCCCCTCTGTACTCACCAGCTACTCAGGAGAGTTGCAGTGGCTCATCAGCTTTCTTGGGAGCGTCCGCCAATCCCCACTCCAGGTCTCAGGATCTCCCTCTGTGTCTGTGGCATCCTTGACAGCGTCAGTGGTTCTGGGTGTTTCTCCCTCGCTTTGGCGACTCCTTCCTTCTTACGGACTCTCAGTCTCTCCCTCGCTCTCCTTTCGTCTGGGGACAGCGTCCTTTTCTCCTCCTCCAGGCTCCCATGATTGGCTCTCCCTGCGCGTAGTCCCACCTGCCTGTTCAAAAATACAGTGGTCCCTTTTTAGTGTCCATGTTCAGGAAACTCTCCTGGTTTAAACCTTTCTTCTCCTTTTTAGGGTCAAGCGCAAAGCACTCTGTCCCTGGTGTAATCTCTCTGAGGGCTTTTAACCACACCCATGTCAAGCCCATCAGTTTGGTTGGTTCGTGGGCTTGCCTTTTAAAATGCACTTGATTTAATTACTGAAAGGCATGCATACGTAATACCTTTTGCGGTGTTTAGCCCGCCTCGAGTGCACTGACCAACTACTGAAAACATATGAGGCTCCATGTTTTCAGTATGATTTCTGCACTACTTTTTCTCTTTATTTCGTAGGCAGCGTAATCTCGCTGGGCAGTAGTCAAGCACTATGCATGACATTGACCCTGTTACATGGATATTTGCACTTTTGCCAGTTATATGGATAATTGCACTTTTGCCGGTTACATGGATAATTGCATTTTTGCCGATATGTTTCACTGCGAGCAAACTTCTGTTTCCTTTTGTGTGTTTGCTTTGTGCTCATGTTGGCCTTCGGCTCGCTTATGTGAAACTGTTTTACCTTCAGTTTATGTGGCAAGAAAAGTCCGGTTAGTTATTTGAAACTGTTTTACTTTTCATTTTCAGTTTATGTGGAAAGAAAAGTCCGGTTAGGTGTTTACCACGCTAATAGCTTTAACTCGAGCAAACGCGAGACCCATTGCATTGCAAATGCTTGTTCACAAGTGTTTCGGATCATATGGTGCTCGGTGTGGGAGGTGCGGGTACATTTGTAAGGTAAATAGGGGGCCTCAGGGCCTGATTTGTAACACTGCACTATGAGACAACAAGAATGAAGAGGATACACTTACCACACTGTCAGACAGCGAGTGGCGAGGCTGCACTTACGTTACTGTCAAACAGTGCGGATATAATCTGTATTAAATGCAGACAGTGAAAATAATGAATACACTGTGAGACATTGAGAAGACAAAGGCTGTACTTACTGCAGTCAAACACCGAGAGTAAAAGGATTGACTTACTGCACTCTCAACATTGAGAGCAAAGAGAGTGTACTCACCGCACCCTCAAACACCTGGAGTAAAGCGGCTGCACTTAAGGCACTGTCAGCGGGAATGAAGACAAATGCATTCACTGAACTGTCAGACAGGGAAAATGAAGAGGCTGCACTTATCACACTGTCAAACAGCAGGGCTCAAGACAAAGAGACTGCACAGAGAGAGCACAGAGGCTGCCCTTACGTCCCTGTCAGACAGCGAGAATCAAGCAGCTGCACTTAACGCATTGTGAGACAGAGAGAGTGAAGTGGCTGCACTTACTGCACTGTCAGATGGCGAGGGCGAAGAAGCAATAGCTATCTCACTTTCATACAGCAGGAAGACAGAGGCTTTACTTACTGCAGTCAAACAGTGAGAGTGAAAGGATTGAATTAGTGCACTCTCAACAGTGAGAGCAAAGAAAGTGCACTAACCACACTGTCAGACAGCTGGAGTAAAGGGGCTGCACTTAAGGCACTGTCAGCGACAGTGAAGAGGGCTGCATTACTGAACTGTCAGACAGCGAGACTGAAGACAAAGAGACTATACTTACTGCACAGTCAGACTGTACTTACTTTTCTGAGTATCGGGCAATAAGAAATATTAGAACATTGGAACATTGGCAGCTCCATTGAAAACAATGGAGTGCTCTGAGCTTTTACTGGCCGGTAAAAGCCCGCAGCGCCAACATTCCAATGTTCGCTTTGTTCACAGCAACAGCTGTGAACAAAGCCTCACGGAGCCCGAGGGCTCCATGAGGAATTTGTTTTATTTAATAGAACATTCTGCCCTGAGTGGCAGAATGTTCTAATAGCTTTAGAACCCGCCGTAGCAGAAACAGGGAAAGTGTGCTGTATATATACTATGTTCCCAGGTATTCAAATTTGTTCCAATCTCTCCTCTACTCTGCAATGTATACCTCAGGAACATTACCCGAGGCCCCTAACTTCTGATATGCTGGCTTCTAGTAACAGTTAACCGCACCATTGGGAATTCTAATGTTTGCAGAAACACCTCGAAGATGTCACGTTTCCCCAAATGTTTCAGATGCTGAAATCATAATCAGCCAGGGGAATAGGCTGAGAAGAATAAATACCGGGCGAATTAGAGCTGGAATTGCCAATTACCACAGTAATTCCACACTACTCAGGGGATCTTGAGGGTTCAGCTTGTGGTTCCTACAAATTCTACACCTCTGAAGTTAGCAGGACCCCAAGTATCAGTAACTCCAGGGGTGTGGAATTAACACCACCAACAGTGGGGCACGCGTAGTGAGGCTCTAAGTGGTGTGAGTCTATGACCAGGACTGTGGGGCATCTGAAGGCATTGTTAGTAGGGCTGAGGGCGAGGAGCACTACGAAGTTTTGCATTTAATGCTTGTAGTGCTAGAGCGGGCAGAGATAATCTTGATGCACAGGCCTCAGATCCAGTGCACGGATTTGGTAAATTTCATTCCATAGTAATGGCGGTTACTCCTACACACTCTTGTAGACATGTGAGAAGTAACTGTCTGCCACTGAATGAAATGCAGCTGCTGTTAACACACCGGAGAGTCAGTCAAAGAGAAAGAGGTTGCAATAAATACAGCAGAGTGTAATGCAGTGTGAATAAGTAGGCAGTCCATACTTCAGAGTGTAATGCAGTGAGAATGAGGCAGTCCGTACAGCAGAATGTAATGCAGTGAGAATGAGGAGCAGTGAGAATGTGGAGGCAGTCCATACTGCAGAGTGTAAAGCAGTGGGAATGAGGCAGTCCATACTGCAGAGTGTAATGCAGTGGGAATGAGGCAGTCCATACTGCAGAGTGTAATGCGGCGAGAATGAGGCAGTCCATACAGCAGAGTGTAATGCAGTGTGAATAAGTAGGCAGTCCATACTGCAGAGTGTAATGTAGTGAGGAGGCAGTCCATACTGCAGAGAGTAATGCAGTAAGAATGAGGAGGCAGTCCACACTGCAGAGTGTAATGCAGGGAGAATGAGGAGGCAGTCCATACTGCAGAGTGTAACGCAGTGAGGAGGTAGTCCATACTGCAGAGTGTAATGCAGTAAAAATGAGGCCACCATGCAGCAGGCTGTAATGTATTGAGAATGAGGAGGTAGTCCATACTGCAGAGTGTAATGCAATGAGACTGAGGTAGTCCATACAGAAGACTGTAATGCAGTGCGAATAAGTAGGGAGTCCATACTGCAGAGTGTATTGCAGTGAGAATGAGGCAAGCCACACAGCAGAGTGTATAATTCAGTGAGAATGAGGAGGCAGTCCAAACTGCAGAGAGTAATGCAGTGAGAATGACAAGGCAGTCCATACTGCAGAGTGTAATGCAGTGAAAATGAGGCCATCCATGCAGCAGACTGTAATGTACTGAGAATGAGGCGGTAGTCCATACTGCAGAGTGTAATGCAATGAGACTGAGGCAGTCCATTCAGCAGACTGTAATGCAGTGCAAATAAGTAGGCAGTCCATACTGCAGAGTGTAATGCAGTGAGAATGAGGCAGTCCATACAGTAGAGCGTAATGCATTGAGAATGAGGCAGTCCATACAGCAGAGCTTTATGCAGTGAGAATGAGGAGGCAGTCCCTACTGCAGAGCGTAATGCAATGAGAATGATGAGGCAGTCCACACCGTAGAGCGTAATGCAGTGAGAATGAGGAGGCAGTCCACACAGCAGAGCGTAATGCATTGAGAATGAGGCAGTCCATACAGCAGAGCTTTATGCAGTGAGAATGAGGAGGCAGTCCCTACTGCAGAGCGTAATGCAATGAGAATGAGGCAGTCCACACTGTAGAGCGTAATGCAGTGAGAATGAGGAGGCAGTCCATACTGCAGAGTGTAATGCAGTGAAAATGAGGCCATCCATGCAGCAGAATGGAATGCATTGAGAATGAGGAGGTAGTCCATACTGCAGAGTGTAATACAATGATACTGAGGCAGTCTATACAGCAGAGTGCAGTGAGAATTACACTTCCCCAGATTTACAAACAAATGTAAACCTGGGGATGCGCCAAATCCTTACACCACCCGAGGTAAAGCGTTACGAGGAGAAATATTTTTTATCTCCTCGTTTTGTCCTCATTCCATGTGTGCTTCAGAAAATACCTTTCAGGATTGGTTTTGTGCAGGAAGGTGCACCTTCCTGCAGAAAAACAATCATTCCGACAACTCAGGCATCCCTGCGCCCTGGTGCAGGAATGGCTGCATTGGTATCAGGCTGCCAAAACTGTGCCAGCGTGTTGGAAAGGACAGGAATACGGTGCATTTCTTCCCTTTCACTTTGGTGTAGAGCATCGCAGCAAGATGACTTGCTGTGCTGCCCTACACCAAATCCCCGTAGATGAGGGCCAAAGGACCTAATTTACAACCTATTAAATTTGGCTTACACGCATAAAACGCTTTTTGCCGATGCCCAACCACTTTATGAACTCACAAAAGTTGAATATGTACTTGTAAACCTTCTCACAGTGGAGGAGTGGTGGGGAGTGGCCATACAGGACTTCGACAGTTGGAAGCCTGTGGGTTTGTGCACTCGCACAAACCTGGACACTTCTGAGCATCAGAAATTCCTTTTCATCTCCCACAATGCAAAAAGTGGAAATTTACTCCTGATATGGGCAAAAGCAAATCCCTTTCAGTAGTCAGAAATGGATCAGAGCATCACCGAAACTGGGACTGTTGTATGGGAAGGGGTTCCCACGGGAAAAAGTACTTTGCCTGAGGAGAAAAGAAAAAAAAAACTAAATAAAATGTTCATATATTTACCTAAGCAAATATAAATGTGTATATCTGTTTCAAAACAGATCTCACATTTTACAGGAGTAGCTTCTTTTGAACACCTTTGTCAATTTCAAAGTGTCACGAATCAGCACATATTTGAGACACATGGGGGAAGATTTACAACTTTTTAGGAAGCAAATACAGAGTGTGCAAGACCGTTTTCTCCCATTCTGAACAAATTTGAGCTAATTCCCTGCAGTATACTTTGCAAATGTCAACCCAGATTATTTAATTTCTTTCTAAATAGTAATGAAAATTGAACACTAGATTTAATCGGGAAGTTTGTGTTGATAATATGTTCTAACAAAAGTAAACAGTTGCTGCTACCGGGGGAAAGGAGTTCACCACATCTCCAATCATCGGAAACAGCAGCAACTGCCTTACTGATAGCACCGCGTGCCAATGAAGACTTCCGGTGTCATTGCTGGATTGCACTTCCAAAACATGACTGGCGAGCAGGCAGAAATACGATTCTGACCCAGCACCACTTCGTCATGACACGGAATGCAATGGAGGTCAGTAGGTCAGGAATCATTCACTGAGGAAGAAGCGAGAAAACAATTTAGGGGTCGATTTTCCAAAGAGAAGGCCAAGGTGTGGGGCTCAGTTTGGTGATCCACAAGTAACTTACCAATTATCGGTAGTAAACGTGTAAAAAGTGCAGAGGGCTAAAGTTTTCCTCAGCAAACCGCCACGAGTGCTGTCATTTGGTGGAATTTCCCAATACCAGAGCTGCCTGGTGTTGATTCCATCTTGTCCCTCTTTCTTCTTTTTCAGTCACTGTGGGCCATATGCACTTTTGCAGTCGACACGGCCCAATTCGCAGAATAGGTCCTTATCTGACCGCAAGAATACTTTTTCTAATATACAAAACACAAATTACGATTCAGTATCATTTGTGTTTAGTGATTCCGGTTTATAAAGTGCTGTGTTTAGGGAGTCCCTTCCAAACACTGAAATTGGATGAATGTTTTGTGACCAAATTACAGTCGGATTTTATTTGTTATTTTTTTACCAACACCTCAAGGGTGATGGGAACCATTTGCAAATGGGAAAGGGACCCCAGGTGACCCACTCCCCAATGTGAATGTTGAAACAAATATTTTTTTAGAGCAGGCAGTATTGGACCATTGCCTACTCTTAAAAAAGAAGCTTAAATGTTTCATTTAATTTTTTGCAATGCGTTTCATTTTCCTTTAAGGAAAGTGGGATGCATATTTTTTTTAATGGTTTCATTAAAAAGCAATCAGAGACATGGTGATCTGCTGACACCAGCAGTCCACCATCCCTACGAGGGCTGCAATTCTTGATGGGTCGCAAATTGGGACCTACGTCATTGTTATTTATGAGGTAGGTCTATTTGCGATCCCATTAGGAAATGCTTTCTGAAGTTTGTACATATTTTTACATTATGAATTGCGATTTCTTTATCAAGATTCCGTAAAAATCACAATTCCCATTTTTGTTCATACAGTATAGCCCAAAACTCCTTTCTCCTTCTCTTGCCTTTCATTCTCTTGCTTTGAGTCGAACTCTGATGATAAAAAGTCCTGGCTTCCAAAAATCAGTGCCATCACTTACAGCCACTGGCACAAATTAAGCACTGATGATTGTGAATTAAGTTAATTTGAAATAGGGATCAGCGTGTCAAGTCATCGAAATTTAAAATTCAGTTGGGCTTTCCAATTGACAAGAAAAACGGAAATAACCTTTGCTGAAATTCACCATGTGGATACTTCTCACACAGAGAGCCCTGAGTGGATGACAGATGATTATAAAGTGTTCACAGGTATAGGGGTCCTTGCCAGGAGCCCAATGGCTCTCATGCATAGGTCCTGAGTTTTTTTTCCAGATTTTTCACAGTTTTCAAACAAGGTCCCAGTTGTGAGCGAGTGTTGGGAGTTCAGGCCATTCCTCGAATTTGCTAGAAATAGGTAGGCTAAACCATCCGTCAGGCAGTAGAATGTTTGAACGCATTAAAGACGGAGATCTTCACTCCAAGGATCTTTGAACACGAGTAAAGCATAAAACAACTGTCTTTTGTATTGTATTGTATTGCAAGATTATACAGCACTCACTACCCCATGTAGGGCACTGAAGAACTTACAATATGGACAGCAAGCTATACCATATACGTTTTACAGTTTGGAGGGTTTTGCCTTTGATTTTGATCCGATGTGGGGTGTTTCCATGTCACACATCATGAACACTGAGGTACGATTATCGTGTTATGAACACAGCGCTTAGCAGTATGGTGGATAAGAAGGTACTGGAGATAGACACCAATCTACGGTTTTCAATAACCTAGTAGCTTTGACCAGCTCTGCATGTCACAGTATCCTACATCTTAATAATTCAGTCTACTTAGCTACTGCATTGGGTTGTCGAACCTGATATCTTGTTCTTTTAAGCTTCTTCAAGGTGTTGTTTTATTTTAAAGACTTATACAAAAAGTGATCAATTGTAATGCCTGAATTAAACCCAGCTACTGGTAATTATTTAGGGCCGCATTCAATTCATCGTTATTTTGAAGACCATGCCACCTCAATTTGGATCGAGCTATGTGGAAATTCATCTTGACCCTGCTCCAATGGGGGCAGTCTAGCCCGAAATGCTAAGCCAGGTCCTTCCTGAACGGGAACACAAGCAACACAGGATCAGTTTCGCCTGTTTTATGAGCTCATCAGCCGGGTGTAGCTTAGTTCCAAAAACACAGTGTGCACGGGACCCATGACTGGGCATACACGTTCCACTTAGGGCAACATACTGAAGTATACAAAATATGATGGATTGGAATGCTTGAACTAATCTGTTTTATTTTACAGTAACCGTGTTATGTTTTCTCACATGTATGTTATTTTGACTGGTAGGATTGTGTCTAGGCTAGGTGCCAAACTAGTAAAAGAAATGCTCTTTATATATAAAAGCAAATGCATCCCTGTGGGACTGTGTGACACAGGGATATGGGGCCATGTAAGTGTACAGCCTTTACAGATCTTAGAAAATAGATTTTTGAAAAGTATTTTATCTATCCCAAACTCTGTAGCCTAATATATCGGCCATGAGGAAATGGGCTTAAATCAACTAATAGGATTGGTCCAACTGTCCCATTACCTTTATGGATTAAAATGTGGTCCTCGGTAGAAACCGCATTGTCTACTTTAGTAATGGAAGACTGTTTAGGGTTGGATGGTGTGGATAAGATTTTCTGGTTGGAATACATCAAGCATATGTATGAGCAGCCATGTATTAAAGATTATTTCTTCAACCCTCCAACGATCACCTACATTTCTAAGGAAAGGGCCAAACCCTTTTTGTAAGATTATCTGTCTGAAAAACGTCTGATAAAGTTTAAAAAACACAAACTGTTGTTACTTACATTTGATCACATCTACAGGCCTGAAGCCTTATTTTGTACTATATCGCAATCCGCAAGACAGGTTCTATTTAACATGACTGAGACTGGGTATTGTTCATTTTTTGTATGCTTCTCTGTCTCTGGGTCTTGCATGTTGCAGTCTCATGCCACACCCCTTAACAGCAGAAAGCATCAGTTCAGCAGGCAAAAAGCAGCGGGAACAAGCAGTGTCAGTAAGAAGGTAGTAGCGATTTAGCGTATCAAGAGTAAGGTAGGCCCTGTGGAGTATGTAATATTGTATAAGACAGAGTCATGCATTACGTGGAAAAAGCACTGGATATTCAACTATGGACCTCCATTCTTTCCCTGCGCAGTCTTGGACCAGGTCTGTTTGCCAGCGGCAGCATAATGGGATAAATGTGATTGCAGCATGTGTATGAAGTGATTCCGCAAACTACTGCGACAGATGGTAGCCCATGCCCATGACATGGAGATATTTGACAATGAGGTGCATTGGCCGTTTCTGTTGCAAGTCGCCCCAACATGCATCGAGTGTCCCAGTTATGAAGTTGTGCAGTAGGAAGTGACTGGGTGGGAGTCCTTCATTAGGCATTAGGGTCTCGAATGGTATAAGGGAGCTTTTATGGTAAAGATCCCCAGCGTATGCAAGCCAAGCTTGTGCCAGACGGCAAGTTTCATCGCAGAGATGATCTGGTCTCCCCTGGTAGTGCTCATCAGTGAAAGCACAGGAGCATATGGTTGGGTAGCTTTAACCATTATTAGGCTCTATTTAAAACACTGGTGTGCTAACAGGGTTCTGCAAAGTCGGTCCTGGAGAGCCGGGTCCATGCCAGATTTTTAGCATATCCACATTTAGAAAAATGTAGATTTCTGAAACATCCTTTTTCTTAATGTGGATATGCTAAAAACCTATCATGGACCCGGCTCTCCAGGACTGACTTTGCAGAACCCTGAACTAGATGTATCAGTGCAGAGGGTAGGTGTGGTTGCTTTGTAGAGGTGTGAAATAAATGTAGAATGCAAAGTTGGCTCCAGGCTGAAGCCATCATTGCCGTGTCCGACAGTTGAGTCCTGCCAGCCATTTGGCTACTAACTGTAGCTGTGAGACCGAGTAATAATGTTCAAAGTTGGGTACAGTGAACCTGCCTTCAGTAGTCAGCAAGTGAAGTTTTTGGAGTGCCACCGTACCCCAACAGGGCACATTGTGCCAAAGGAGGTCCCTTGCAAGTTTATCGAGTGTAAGAAAGAAAGATTTAGTGACGTATAGGGTGAGATTGTCCATGTGAGTGATGTGTGGCTGCTCGCAGTTCGATGGTCAGGTAGAAAAATAGGGGGTAAAATGGGCATCCCTGTTGGGTACCCCTGTGTATTGCAATGGGAGCGGAGAACAGGGCTCCGGTTTTCACCCTCACCAAAAGATGTTTGTAGAGTAGTTTCACCAAACTAGGAAATCTAAGATCCAGTCTGCAGCGAGGGGACTTCCAACAAGCAGTCCCACCCTAAGGAATCAAATGCTTTTTCTACGTCCAACACCAAGCAACTGGAACATGGCCAAGCCTAGGGGGCATGCTCCAGAACTCTAAAGAATCTCTGCAAGTTAAGCAAGGTGTTCTGGACTGGGACAAACCCATTTTGATCAGGGTCAATAAGTGAAGGCACCAGAGGGGCCAGATGGACCTCTAATATTTTGGCCAGGATTTTGTAGTTTGTGTTAAGTGGTGCAAGAGGGCGGTATGAATCTAAAGCTGAGTGGTCGCGATCTGGCTTGGGCAGGGAGATGAGTAGTGCCTCCCGAAGTGAAAGTTGCAGGCAAGCAGTCTGAAGAGCCTCATCGTATAGCATCTGCAGGCGGGAAGGGGGGGGCAGGAGTGGGGCATATGCCTTGTAAAGTACAGTTCAGATACCATCCGGACCAGGGGTCTTCCCTGCTTCCAGGGCTCATATGGTCTCCTGGATCTTGAATGGGGTAATAGCGGCATCCAGTTCAAGCCACTGGTTGGGGGTATGGTGGGTTAGGATATGGAAGCTAAGAAGAAATCAATAGTGTCTGGATTGGTGGATACAGCTGAGGTGTACGTGGAGGTGTAGTGGCTCATCATTTTGTTGTGGATAGCTGTCTGAGTGTGGAAAAGGGAGCCAGTGGTTGAGTGAGGGACCAGTATGGGGTCCCTGAGTGTTTTTTGGCGAACAAGCCACGCTAAGTGTGAGCCCATCTTATCCACTTACGCATCTGTTTTGGGTGCATTAGCAGTACAATTTGGACAACAAAGGTACTCCAGAAGTGCAGTGTGTTCACGGAGCACCAGAAGGAATCTCTACCTATGCTCTGGGGACAGGATAGCTAGTGATTTGTGGCCCAGTATGTCTTGTTCAATACAGGAGATGTCCCTGGCAAGTTCCCATCTCACATTCTACGTGTACCCAAAACACTTGCCCCTGATAACCGCCTTAAATGCATCCCATTTGAGAAGTCAAGTTGAGGCTGTATTGGCATGGAACTCAAAATGCTCCACTATAGCCGCTCACAGTGAGAAGCAGAAAGAAGGGTCTTCTAATGCTGCTGGTTGCAGCCACCCTGTGGTGACTGGGGGAGGCTCAGCATTCCAGTTCAAGCATAAGGGGGGGGGGGGGGAGGAAGTCCGGCGTACCAACTAGGTGGTGTACAAAGACATGTAGGTTGCCGGGACTGGAGTAAAAAGAATAGACCCTAGTGTGAGCATTGCAGAGTCTCCAGATGTCAGACAGCTGCCAGTGTTTGAGCCAGGCAGCCAGCGCCTGGGCGTTAGTAGTGGCAATTATATGGGAGAGGGGAAGGAAGAGTCTATGTTAATGTCTATTACACTGTTGAAGTCTCCGCCATGAAGCTATGGTATCCCATTCCAAAGTGAACCCCCATTAATTTGGTGAGGAACCCATGTTGGTCAGAAATAGGTGTGTAGATGGAGCCAATAAGTACACAATGCCCCTCGAGGTATCCCCTTCACCAGGACATAACAGCTTTCTGTATCTACAACAGATGTGTACACAGTGAATGGGATGCTAGCTTTAATCCACACCAGGGCACCTCTAGTGTATGTGGCGTAGTTTGTGGAGAACACTTGCCTTCGCCAGCATCATTACAGCCATGTAGGTAGAGCGTAGGCATAAGTATGAATAAACTGCACACCTGCATGAGGGGCTAAACAGTCCCCTCAAGTTCCATGTGTAAGTATTACAATATTCATGATAAGCATTACTCTACGTGTTGTATGTTGGGGGGCAAGGTATTGCTTTGAGCAGGAATATATTCTCCACTCCACAGTGCTAGATAGGTGCAGGCGTGGAGAGTGCAGGTAACTAGAACTAAAACCAATGTAAAGAGGAAACAACAAACAAATAATAACGGAAGGGCAGAGGAACAACATGCACCCAACCAAACTTGTGAATATACTTGTTAATGGTAGGCAACTGTCCAAAAAGGGGGGAGGCTGCTTCGCAAGCAATAGAAGAAGGGAGAAAAAACCTTGTACAGGCTGATCATAATACAACCAACCCCGCACCATACATAATTTGAAATAAGCAGTAAGTTGTAATGCAGGATACTGTACTCGTGGCAATATCCCACAGTCCCCACTCTCCCATGCTCTGGAGAAGAGGTGAGGGGGGAAACTCATGGGTGCCCAATTCCATCAAATTTAAATGCACTATGGCCATTGGCTACACATCACAGCAAAAGTGAAAAGGATACCATACAGTGCATGACATTGTTCAGATAAGGTCCTCGTCACTTTGAGGTGTCACCCAGGGAGGTGTGACAGAATTTAACTTGTAGGGCCAGGTCAATGATGAGCCTTCATCGCTGGAGGACTTGGACGGTTTTCATCCAGGTCAGATAAGGGCGTTGGGTCCCAGATCGTGGCAGGAGCCCGGAGGGCCACATTCAATTTGCGGATCATCTGGTCCAGATCCGGGGTGTTATGCAGCCTCAGGGAGTGGTCCTGTTGGCCTCACCAGCATCTGTGACAGCCCCCTTAACAAAGGCGACCATGGATGTGGTTTCATGCTTAGCTAAGCCAACGGGCCAAGTCCAGAATTTTCATTCCAGTCCCAGGCGTCCTTAGGGTTCTGAAGAATGATGTCTGGGCATCATGTATCACACAAAGCCTCGCTGGGTGCAGAAGTGAATGTCTAACCCCCAGTGTTCGTAGGAAACTCTTAACTGCAAGGAAGGAGTTCCATTGCCACTGCACTGTCAGAATGTAGTCAGTGAATATCATAATCCGTGCATTCTCTACTGTCAGTTTCAGTAGTTTACGGGGTTCCTGCAAGATTGCGTCACGATCGCGGTAGTGCAGCAGACGGATCACATGGGTCAAAGCTTAATTCCAGGGGGAGTTCGACGTGTGGGAACCCTGTGGACCCATTCAAATGATAAAAAGGGGACAGAGCAAATGAAGGGTGAATACTGGGCAGCCAGTCCTCCACACAGGAGACAGGACTCGGGCCCTCCACATTTTCAGGCAGGCCAACAACGTGAATGTTGTTCCTATGGGAACACCCCTCAACTTTTTCAGCTCTTTCTTCTAGGATGCGGCCTGTTCCCACAAGGTGTCCAGGCTTCTGTGCCTGAGGTTGTATTGTGGAGATGGTTTACTCAGAGTTTCGGACTTTGTCAGCTAGATTTCGACTGACTGCACACAGCACGATTAGGTCTGCCCCACCCACTTTTCAAAAGCCACCAAGATCATGTTAAGTTTGCTGTCTATGAATGCGGATTCAACTTCATGGACCGGAGGAGCAAAGCACATAGTGGTCAGCGAGGAGGACCTCTTTGAGGATGCGGGGGTGTTTTTGGTTGTACAGCAGAGGCGACCCATGGCTGGTGGAGAGATGTGCAGGCGGTGGTGGAGATCCGGACTCTTCCAAGGTACTGGGCCCGCTTACATATGTTAGGCAGGAGAAGCAGAACAAGGTAGCACGGAGCAGCCCAGTTTGTAGCTTCAGCCACAGGCAGCAGAGCGTAGGATGTAAGGCATTCAGTCTGGGGTAGGCTCTAGTGTGGGTGTCCCCCGCATGGGGGCAGAGATGCATCTACAGACGTTGGAGCCCACTTGCATTCCCAGTGCCCAGGGGATGTGCAGCACAAGCAGCCCCACAGATCCAGTCCAAGGGCTATGCAGGATGACTCAATGAGCTCAATAGGTTAACAAAGAGGGGGGCGCACACTCAGGTCGCACCACCAGTCAGAGCAGAGACATGGTAGGCATTAGACGCTGTAAGGAGCTTCTATATTCATGTCCCAGGTTAGCAGGTAGGTCGGATGCCCAGCATCTAAGGGCATAGTATGATTATGATGGGGGACAAAGCTTTCAGGTTCCGTAGGCATCAGGGGGCGAGCAATGAGAAAAAGTCTTCAGCCCCCAGGCTTGTTGGGAGCGTGGTGTTCATCTGTACAGCCTTGTAAAAATGCGGCCACCATCTCAGCCCCAAAAGCCACACCTCAATGCCCCTGTGATAATATTATCTCACAAACAACGGTGCACTTTATGCTAATATGTACATTTTACAAAAGCCCACGCAAAAGATTTTTCTGTCCTGTTTTAAAATCTGCAAACATTAGGCTACACCTGTTGGCACTAATATTTTTACAGCAACTTAGCTCTGTTGAATTACATCAGATGTGCACTGAAGAGTAGGTGTAACTTTATGAATTGACATGTAGTGCTGTAATGTTTTATGATGTGATTGTATTGTTTTTTAAATCCTGAAAATGTTATAATGTTTTCATGATGTGGCTATTTATTTATCATCTTTTTATGGTCTAAATTGGAGCAAAATAAAGAATTCTTGACTGATATGATGGTGGTTATAGTGGATAACACAATATTATTTAAGAACTTTTAAATGAAGGAAGCTGGTTTCACTACGTTGGATGTGCACACAACATAGATGACATGTTTACGCCGTACAGTGTTTCAGTTCATGTATGTATTATTGAAGGAAATAGGGTTAATGGAAGAGGGGCGTGAAACACTACTTAAGGAACAACAACAATCATTGTCAGGCTGAAACACAAGCAAAACCCAAATTAACCTGTGCTCAGGGCTCTGGTAGCTTGGCACAAATGCAGGCAGGCTTAACTTGAAGCAATGTATAAAGTAATAATGTTAAAATACAACACAAGAAAAATCCCACACTGATTTAGAAAAACAGAGTGGAGTTTAATAAATTATTTGGGACAAAAACAACAGCAATCTAATCAGTAAAAGTGGAGACATGCCATTTGAAAGCTTTAAGTAAAAATAATTCCTAGAAGCACAAAGCAACAACTGTAGTTATATGGTCACGAGGGACCGGACAAAGTCACAAGTCCACGCCAATCGCGAGTGAGCATGGGCGAGATGCAGGAACTAAGTTAGCCCCGCTGAACTAAATGCTTCAAATCTTGGTTTGCAGAGCTCTGAGAGATCTCATGTTAGGGGTGTGTCATACAGCATTGGTTCCAAGGTAAATGTGGTGTTGCGATGAAGACTCCTGCATCTTCACTGAGGATATAATTGATGAAGGGCTTTTGACGCAAAGTCCTATGTTGAGGATGCAACATGCAGTGGCATTTCCAAGAAAGCTGCAGGGCTTGTGATGTGAAGTCCTGCTTCGTCATCAATAATGCCTTCAAGAGGCTTGCAACGCAGAGGCCTGCGTCAAGGATGCATCATGCAGCTGTGGTTCTGAGGAACTTGTGAGGCTTTGACGTGAGGTCCTGCATCGGGATATGTCGCCCAGTGGCAGTTCCGATGTAGCTGAGAGGTGGTGTGTCCTGCTGCCTCTGTTCTCCTCACAGGACCCCAGCTGGGTGGGCAGAGCACCTCCAGGCTCACTTCCAATGATCCAGAACTTGGGTGCTTTCACTTGGGGGTTAGGACTCAAAGCAGGCGGAGTCCAGGTGCTGGATTTCAGTCCCTAAGGCTCTGATCAGGAGGCCAGCCAACTAGCCCTGAGAGTGACTATCGTGATCCTAGGTTCAAGATGCAGGTCCAGTCCTTCTCAATCAGGCAGCAGAGCAGCAGAGTAGAAGTCATCCCTGCAGAGCAGCACAGCAGTTCTTCAGAGTTTGCCATTGGTCCAGAGGTGTACTGAAGAGTTGGGTCTGAGCATCCACTATTTATACCTGGTGCTCACTTTGAAGTAGGAGAAGTTGTTTCTAGAGACTTCTACACCTGGTGGCATTTAGACGTTTCTGACTCCTTGGCCTGGCCCCAGCTTGTGTGGGGTCACAAAAGACTAGTGCCAAATCCTTTGTGAATGTGCCCAGGGAGAGGCTCTGTGACGTGCAAGTGTGGTAGGTGACAGCTCTGTCCCCTATCAAGTCAGAGATGGCTCATCCTGCCAACATCTATTCCCCCTTTGCCTCACTGTCTGACAGCAAGACACAAAGACCAATTGCTAGCTACACCTAATAATGTGACCCAAGATATAGGCTGCAGGCATCAAATGGTAAGACGAAGAGAATGCCAGCTTTCTAAAAGTGGCAATTCAGAATTGTGACTTAAAATTCGACATTTCCATTAAATAGGGTGTTAAATTGCAATCCTTTAGACACCAAACTCGACATTCCTTCCGGCTCCCATTTGAAAGTTAGCACTTATTAAACGTAATAAGGTAACCCAATGTTATTCTACGGGACAGGCAGGTCTTGCAGTAGTGAAAAACAAATGTAAGAGCTTTTCACTACCATGACAAGTAAAACATAAAAGTGCATGTCCAACCTTTTAGATCCTACGCTCTTTTAACCGACAGCCCTAGGGGTGTCTTATGTATATTAAAAAGGGTGGTTTACGCTTGGCAAAAGGCTTGTTTTGCCAGGTCCAAATGCCAGTTTAAACTGCACACACAGCCTGCAATAGCAGACCTGAAACTTATTTAAATAGATACTGAAGTGGGTGACACAGTCAGTGCTGCAGACCCACTAGTTGGATTTAATTTACAGAGCTGGGTACATGTAGTACCACTTCACAAATGACTAAAAAGTAAATGAAGGTGCCAAATGGGTGTGAGCAAAATTTACCATGTTTAAAGGATAGAGTGCAAACACTTTAGCATGGGTTACATGCACAGAGTCTTAAAAGCCACTTTTCAAACAGTAAAACAACAAAAATGGGTTCGGAAAACCAGAGTATGAAGGCAGAAAGTTTTGATGTGACCCTGCAGAGAAGGCTAAGTCCAACAATGATGAAAATAGCAAGGTGGTAGTAAAAACATGCTTCTTCATAACACTGGAAAGAAACTGGGGCTGGGGCTGAGATTCCTGTAGTATCACTCTACACATAATATGAAATTAGATCCACTAAACCATGCATCAGATTGGGTTGGGGAAGGAAGAATATGATCCTCTGTTGTTGCAGTCACCAAAGTGTACTTTATCTCAGGGATGTCCCATCCCTAATTTTCCAGAAATTCCACTAAGACCTCAAAAGGTCCTTTTTGGGAAGAGCACTGAAAATTGGAAATGCACTTCCTTTTCACATCAGACTAGCCCCTCTTTGCAAATATTCAACACAGACTGTAAGAAGCACCTCTTCAAGAAGTTCCAGTTTCATCTAGATGGACATTAGGAGCACCTTTTTTAAAGACCCTTTCCTTTCTCCCTTGACTGCCTTCCTGCTCCTCCCCTTCCTTAAATCATTCTTCTACTGTCGAGTCAAGCATTCTCAATCCTTTATGAGCTTCCACACTATCAGATCTGCTTGTACGCTTAATCCGTTCGCTGTCATCTAATAGTTCTGCTTGAAACTGGCTATTAAACATATGTTTACTGTTCCCAAGCTCAAATTCACAATTGCCTTGCTACTCAATTATCCACATACTCTGTAAAGCACTCTGTCACCCTGGAATAGGGTCCTTGAAGCTCTATATGAACAAGCATTGGCAGAGCCAGCAGGTTTCATTTTTTAGAACAATTGGCTTTGACACTGGTTTTTAGCCATGCTGAACAGCATCCTAAATGCTGTGTAGCATGGCTAAATAAGAAAAAAAATTATACAAGTAGCTACATCATTTTGTAGGTGTGTGCACCACACATACACACCTACAAAATGACCTGAATGATTTTTTTTCTTTTTATTCGCAGATGCAAATTATATAGGCAAATAAAAGGACAAGCATTTGCAATGCAATGGGCCTCGCATTTGCTTCAGTTAGAGCTTCTGGCACTGTAAATTCATAACTGGACTTTTCTTGCCACATAAATTAGCCAAACATGCCTGCAAATTAGTGTTTCTTCAAATGCAACATTCAAAAAAATAAATATAATGAAAATATGAACAATCACTTCAGGCAATCTGTTAGAAATGGGGTCTCTAGTTGGCAGTCGGTTTGCACCCTGTACAAGTAGGGACCTTCACTCTAGCCAGGATAAGGGAGATACCTGCTCAGATAACCCCTGCTCACCCGCTTGGTAGCTTGGCACGAGTAGTCAGGCTTATCTTAGAAGCAATGTGTAAAGCATTTGCATATAACACACAGTAATAGAGTGAAAATACTACAACAGGACACCATACCCGTTTTAGAAAAATAGCCAGTAGTTATCTGTGTGACCAAAATGAGAAAAATCCAACATACAATGCTAAAGATATGAATTTTGTAAGATTTATCTTAAAAATACAGTTCTTGATGTTGATAGCTCCACCTGGGGCTTTCAGGGCGTCGTGAACAACAAAAGCAACTGTTCAGGCCGGCCTCTGAGTTGCGGGCCAGCTACGGTGTCGGGAAGACCCGCAAACAGTACCTTGGATTTGTAGGGCATTGTGAGTTCCGGAGAGCGGTGTCGCTGATGTCTCCATGTCAGTTCCAGAGTCGTGCATGAGTCGTCGGGCCCTTGAAGTCACACGCATTGCAGAACGAACTCAGGGCTGATAAAGTCAGGAGCGCTGGCATGGATGGCATCGGGGCTGCAGTGCGAAGTGGGACAATGCGACGTGCAGTGCCCACAGGTCACAGTGCAGGCAGCGGCATGGTGACAGCATCCAGCAGCATCGGTGAGACCAGGGCTGAGGTGTGAAGCGGTGCAACGTGCGGTGTCCACAGGTCATGGTGCAGGCAGCGGCGTCATTGTTGTTAAAGTGCTGCCGTCGGTAAGCCCAAACCAGCGGGACGAGTTAGTGCTTTGCGAGCCTCACGAGCGGTGCCCACAGGCCACGGTGCAGGCAGGGATGCTTGGTGATGACACAGGAGTTGACGGTGCTGGCGTCAGTGGACCAGGGCTGCGGCGCAGGATGGGATGGTGCTTCGTGCTCCTCACGAGCGGTGTCTACAGGCCACGGTGTAGGCAGCGGCGCTAGTGGCAGCAGGAGCGGCAGCAGCGGGGGCCGAGGCTGCGGTGTGAGCAGGCGATGCTGGAGTGCGGGGCCCACAGGTCGTGGTGCGAGCAGCGGCTCGGTGAAGTCGTCTGATGACAGCGTTAGTGACACCAGGGTCGCGGTTCGAAGCGGGGCAATGTAACTCCGTGCGGCGTCGGCAAGTCACGGTGCAGGCCAGGGGCTTCATTGGCGGCGGCGCAGTGGTTTTTCCTCTTGAACAGCACAAACCACGCAGTTCCCAGTGCTGCAGGTCAAGGAAACTGAAGTCTTTGGTGTCCCTGAGACTTCCAACAGGAGGCAATCTCTACTCCAAGCCCTTGGAGAACTTTCTCAAGCAGGATACACAGCAAAGTTCACCCTTTGCACTCTTTTGAGGCAGAAGCAGCAACTACAGGCCTGTCCAGCAAAGTACCACAGCAAAGGGACAGTACTCCTCCTCCAGCTCTTCAGCTCTTCTCCTAGCAGAGATTACTCTTGATTCCAGAAATATTCTAAAAGTCTGGGATTTGAGGTCTTCTTCTTATACCTTGTTCTGCCTTTAAAGTTGGCAAACTTCAAAGAAAAGTCTCAAGTTTCTGATAGATTCTTCCTTGCCCAGGCCAGGCCCCAGACACACACCAGGGGGTCGGAGACTGCATTGTGTGAGGGCATGCACAGTCCTTTCAGGTGTTAATGACAACTACTCCATCCCCTCTAGCTCAGAGGGCTGATCAGGATATGCAGGCTACACCCTGCCCCCTTTGTGTCACTGTCTAGAGAGGTGCAAAACAGGCCAACTGTCAAACTGACCCAGACAGACAATCCACAAACAGGCAGAGTCAACGAACGGTTTAAGCAAGAAAGTGCCTACTTTCTGAAACTGGCATGTTCAAACAGACAATTTAAACACCAGTAAAACATGTATTTTTAAATTGTGAGTTCAGAGACCCTAAACTCCACATTTTTATCTGCTCTCAAGGGGAATCTGCGCTTTAAGGATATTTAAAGGCAGCCCCCATGTTAACCTATGAGAGAGATAGGCCTCGCACAGTGAAAACCGAATTTGGCAGAATTTCACTGTTAGGACATATAAAACACAGTAGTATATGTCCTACCTTAAACATACACTGCACCCTGCTCCTGGGGCTACCTAGGGCCTACCTTAGGGGTGCCTGACATGTAGTAAAATGGAAGGTTTAGGCCAAGTCGAATTGGCAGTTTAAAACTGCACACATAGACACTTCAGTGGCAGGTCTGAGCCAGGTTTACAAGGCTACTAATGTGGGTGGCAAAACCGCTGCGTCAGACCCACTAGTAGCATTTGATTTACAGGCCCTTGGCACCTCTGGTGCACTTTACCAGGGACTTACCAGTAAATCAAATATGCCAATTATGGATAAACCAATCAACAGTACAACTTACACAGAAAGCATATGTACTTTAGTACTGTTTAGCAGTGGTAAAGTGCTCAGAGTCCTAAAGCCAACAAAAACTGGTCAGAAAAATTAGGAGGAAGGAGGTAAAAAGATTGGGGATGACCCTGCAAAAAGGGCCAGGTGCAACACAATCTAATATAATTAAGGCCTTTGTAATAAAGTCTTTGACATTTATTTGCTGCTGGATTGAATACAATGGCAAGGAAATGTTGGCCTTTAAAGATGTCATACAACTTTCACTCAAGGAGATACTGGTGCTGTCGACCTCAGGAAAATGGAAGGCTAATGCGCCCCTGTTGGATTCAGAGCCCTGATTTCCAAGTTGCAGCAGCTGACAGACAACTCATTAAGCCATCTTATGGAGTGGAATCAAGTGAGGGCTTTTGACTCAGAGGTCTGAATGGTGAATGGCGTGAGGCTTTGTCAGCGTTGTCGCCTGGCAGGGCCCAGGACACACGACTTGGCACCCACACAGAGCCTGGCATCATAGGCATGGGAGAACCGTCCAGTCCAACCGGTGTGGTTGTGTTTTTATGGTGTTCCTGTAGCCAAACAGACGCAGCTCAGTGAAAATGAATTTAAATACAATATGCCTGTGCGTTTTAAAGCACACTACATAATTCACTACGATTAGATAAATAAATACAGGAACTGACTGGATAAAAATAATTTACATGAGTGACTGCAACTAAATCTTGCTTTCCACCATAAATATCGCTGTGGTAGAAAAGTAAACATGGAAATGTTGCCATTTATAGATATCAGACAATTAACTTTCACTCAAGCAGTGACTTGTGACCGAAGTTAAATAACACGGAACGACGTAGGAGGGGTGGTTGGGATGGCAGACACAAACAAAAAACTGAGGGACAGACGGGAGATGCTGGGGACAGCAGTGCCAGTCAATTCAAATCGCCACAGCCGCCATGAGCGTGAAGAAGAGACGCAGAAGAAAAAAGTAGGTCGCTCACATAAAATGTATTGGCAATCGTTCGATAATCCATGTAAGAGGGTCAGCCTGTAAGGTAACAAAACCACCCCAAGGTGGGACGAGCGTAAAGCATTTACCAACGCCCTCAAGGGATTTTTGAAAGGCAAGCCCTGGAACAAATTAAAGAGATGGGCGAGACATGGTGGTGGTTAAAAGCCCACAATACTTACAACAGGTCAGAAGTGCTTGCGTGAGAGCACCTAAAAAGAGGACAGCACAGGGAACAGGGTGTAGACTGGTGGAGAAGCAACAGGGAAAATGGGGTTATAAGCAGGTCAGTGGGTAAAAAGAGAGAGAGATGGAGAGAGAGAGAGAGAGAGAGAGAGAGAGAGAGAGAGAGAGAGAGAGAGAGAGAGAGAGAGAGAGAGAAAGAGAGAACATGAAGGATGAGGAGTAGGTATCTGGTAGGGGAGAAGCCAGCAAGAAGAGAGAGCTAAAAACCATATGCACTCAACCGAAAAAGTAGTTTATTATAATTGAGCAGTGGAAGGATTCAAGTTACCATATCAAAAGGCTGATAAAAAGGCTATGAGCCAGGAGAGAGAGAGACAAACACAAGAAAAGGAAGGCTAACCATTGAATACGAAGCAGGAAAACGAAAGTGATAAGCCAACCAATTTTAAGCAATGTGCAGGCTGCAAGCCCACTAACTTTTGGTAAAACAGTTTCACATAAGCAAGCTGACGGCCGCCATGAGCACGAAGCAGTCACACAAAAGGAAACAGAAGTTCGCTTGCAGTGAAACGTATTGGCAAAAGTGCAACTATCCATGTAACCGGCAAAAGTAACAGGGCCGATGTCATGCACAGCACTCGATTACTCCCCAGCGAGATTGCGCTGTCTACGAAATAAAAAGAAAAAGTAGTCCAGAAACTATATGGAAAACATGGAGCCCCGTTAGTTTTCAGTAATTGGCTGGTGTGCTCAACAACAGAAAAGGCATGACATGTGCATCTCTTTCACTAATGAAATCAAGCACATTTTAAAAGGCAAGCACACAAACCAACCAACCAAACTGATAGGCATGACATGGGCTTGGTTAAAAGCCCATAGAGAGATTACACCAGGGACAGAGCCCTTTTCGTGCTCAACCCTAAAAATGTCCCCTACAGACCACATAAACAAGACAAAGCATAATTATACAGTAGTAAGTCCTTGCTCCCACACAGAAGAAGGAGGGGCAAAGAGGCATGACTGACCACTAGCAAGCAAGGATTTTTAAATGACACTTAAACTAACAAATGAAACAGCTGGAAGCCCACAGAAGAAGTAAAATTAAAAGTATACAAGAGGTCGTACGCTTACGATTGACCTAAAAAAAATCTTTGTGAAGGGTGGGTGGGCTGGAACAACACAGATGACGCAAGTGGGGTGAACTACACAGAGGGCATGGGTGGGGGAGTGGTGCAGGGAGTTGGGGAAGAGAAGCATCGGGCACCAGAGAAGGAGGCAAAGTTTTCAAGAAGTAACATTGAAGATGGGGGGTGGAAGCAACACCGGGATGGGGAAAAGATGAAATAGGCAACAGAAAAGGAGGCCATGGTTCAGAGGAGGCAACACAGAGGGTAGAGGGGGGACTGAAGCAACACGGAGAGTGTGGTTTGCGAGGAGAAGCAATGGGTGAGTGAGCCATGTGGAGCTGGTGAAGGAGAAACACAGGCAAGAAAGCAACGGGGAGGATAAGAGAGCAAGAACAACATAGAGGTGATGAGGAGAAGTACACTTGTGACAGAGAGCAACATGGAGCGCAAGGGGAAATAAGTATCCAAGGGAGGCAGCTGGAAAACACATGCACATTTGTGTAGTGCATACCCAAAAAGAAAACAAGCATTTGCAAGGCAATGGTTTCGCGTTTGCACGACTTAAAACTATTAGCGTTGTAAATTCTTTACTGGACTTTTCTTGCCACAACAATTGAAAATGAAAAGTAAAACATTATTTGACCTAAGCGAGACGATTTAGAGACACAAAAGAAAAAATAAGTTAGCTCACAGTCAAATGTTTCAGAAATCGTGTAATTATCCATGTAACAGGGGCAGTCTGCAAGGTGGTAACAAAACTGCCACAAAGAGGGACAAACGTAAAGCATTTAATAATGATAACAAAGGATTTTTGAAAGGCAAGCCCACGAACGAGTGAAAGTGATGGGTGTGTGGTGGGCGTGGTTGAAAGCCCACCATACTTACAACAGGTCCAAGCGATTGCACGTTCAACCTAAAAAGCAATGCTTGAGAAGTAAGCAGTGGAAGCACAGAAGCCAGCCAATCAAAAGAGATGGTAAAGAGGCAGTGCCCATGGGAAGGACAAACAGAAGAGTCGCAAGCTGGGACACGAATATAAGAAGCAAGCAAACGTGACTGACAGGAAAGCCAACCAAAGGTAGGCAATGGGCAGGCCTAAAGTCACTGTATGCTTTTGGTAAGCCCATGAAATGACATTCTCAACCAGACATCTGCCCAGCAATACAATTCAAACATCCTTCCGTTCCAGAGCTTTTGCTTATTTGGAAGAACGTTATTTTGTATTACATGTATTATGTATTCTGAAGATTTGTG
Organism: Pleurodeles waltl; assembly: GCF_031143425.1. Lineage (NCBI taxonomy): Eukaryota > Metazoa > Chordata > Amphibia > Caudata > Salamandridae > Pleurodeles > Pleurodeles waltl. Next base: position 606,637,664 of record NC_090449.1, read on the forward strand.
AAACTGTTGCATTGGGGCTGCTACAAATAAAGGCATCTATGTATCCAAAGGAATGCATCTGTGTATTCACAGGCAGCACAGGTATTGCCAGGGAAATCATACATGCGCTAGTCGCCACAGTATCACAACCCTCTTCACGAGAACGAGGATCAAAGTGCACTAGACTAGCCCTGACCAAAAAAGCCTTTTCCCATTCAGCCACACATACAAGCTGGAAACACTCCAATGATTTTTATAGTAATTTGTTTAGTTTGTGTTTGTATAGCGCTTTCCTACTGATTGCACTGCCCAATGCGCTTTACTGCATCCGAGGACTTCCTGTTTGGTGTAATGTTACTTGGTATACTGTGGCATAGTGCAGCTCCTATCAGTGCCCCTGTCACCGAGTCCCTTACTGTTTACTGCTCCTTTTATCTTAAAATCTGGAGAGCTGTTAAAAAAATCATGGTTGTCTTCTTGAACATTCTTTGACAAACCGAAAGTAAAATTCGACACCAAAGAATAGCTCAAGTATTGCTTTGCATTTTACTCCACGTTTGCTGCTCTTTGCAACAAGCATCCAGTTAGCTACACTTATGATACTCCCGTTGTTATGATTACTGCTAACAAAGACAGTAACAGTCATGTTAGTGGCAGCAGTTTGAGCTAATTTTGAAACACACCAAATGTAGCACTAGACTGCTTCGGGGCGCTCATCAGAGCATCTGTCGTTCACAGAGCATAGGAAGATGCCGTTCCTGGGACTTAAACACAGATGTCCCTGCCTCCAAATGTGCATACTGGATTGAAGAACAGTTAAAGAGTGTGTGATCAGGAGGCACAGTGTGGCATTTCTGGGATTTATTTGGTAGGCCTGTCTTGCATCTTTGTCCGCTCTGTAGGACATTGGGAGATCCCATACATTGGCTTTTGTTCTGCTTTCAGTGATGTACACCATTGACAGATGGATCTATCGAGACACTGGTGGATTTCAGGACTGAACCGTAATTGCCGGGTCTTTGCCTTTATTCACCTGTGTGTGTGTGGTTGACACAGATGGGTGAAGGATGGGTCATTAAATACCTCTTCAATCTTGCCAATGCAGTGTCCAATGGGGACAGATGGCCCTATCAAGACTTGTCAATTACAGGTGTGATCAAAAATGGCAGCAGATCACATTTCTGTGTCTGTGCACAATGTGTAAAATCATCACAATCCTGACATGGAGACATCTGGAATCGGTCTATGTGAAAATAAAGCAAACCAGTACTACCATGCTAAGGTCTGACTGCAGTGACACTTGCGCCATTCATTATGTTTGACATATTGCAAGCATGCTATAAGTGGTTATGGTTCAGCCCTCTAAAGGGTTTGCTTTTTGACTCATGCAGACTGGGAGCATGTGCAGTTACTGGGACCCAGTAACTGTGTTACTGGGCTGGAGAGAGCCTACTGCGCAGGTGTGTTTGGCCGGCCCGAGACGGTCAGCCAAACATACATGCGCAGTGATGGGAGTGCACTGTGCACTTCCCTCAGTCACCCCCGTGGTCCCGCCCCTTTAACAAACAAAACGATAATAATGGTTTATCGTTTCATTTATGAAAGGTTTCGCAGCTTTTTGCTGATGGTGCGGGGGCGACACTCCTCCACCCTAACAGAGGAGCCACCACTACTCAAGTTTGATGAACCCATGGGAGTAGTTTAGTCTTACTTATTGCCTATTTGGGTCTATCCTTCCAAACACATTGGACTGCATGAGGGACTATTTTACATCTGAAAAGTCGTCTCTGCCATCAAACATGCCCTTGTTTTTCTCACCTTTGCCTTGCATACATTATTATGGCGGTCACACTCTATCACCCCACTTCAGCACCACAACTTAGCTCACCCACATACGTGTAGGTCACGTGCTCTATAGTCACTGTCTCTTGTGTCTAGGGAAATTGGTGGCTGTGGTCTTCTTGAGATTTTTGCACATTGTCTATTTTCATGGTTTAACAAACAGATTGTTCCATAATTCAGTGTGGCTGTGTTTTGACACAGGGTGGATATTTCTGCCATTCTAAATATGGCATTGTCTGTGTTAACTAGTGGTTTCTGTGCTTGCTTACTGCTGCATTAATGTGCTTTTCCAAATGAAGGGACCCGCGGAGAGAGAGACGCAGTCTAGTCTCTCCGCGGGGGGATTCGGGACGGGGGAAGTGGCGCACTAGGCGCCTGATTGGATAGGGGTAAGTGGGGGTGGGGGTTAGAGTAGGTTTATAAGGGGGGTGGAGGGTGGGGTCGGGCCTCTTTGTGCGCCGACTTAGGAGAGGGAAGGATTTATTTAGTGAGGAGGTAAGGAGTCTGTTAGTTTTAGGCCAGCTAGGCAATTTTCAGCTGCGTGAGTTACGTGGCTGCTAAAGCACCGGGACACGGTCGGCAGGGACAGGGGGGCATCGGAGTAAGGGGGGGCGGCCCCGCGGGCATTTGGTCTTACACAGGCTTGCAGGGCCCGGAGGGGGGGGGGAGCCCTTAAGGACACGCCGCATTAGAGGGAGCAGGCCCCGCGGGCAAGGGAGAAATCACAACGCGCGGAAAGCGCTCGCGGCAGCAGGAGGCGGCCCAGTGGGCCGCAACGAGAGGCCGCGGGGGCGTTTCCCTTTTCCAGGCGCACAGGGCCAGGAGGCGGGGGAAGCCCTTTAGGGCAACGCCGCGGTTTGAAGGAGCTGCCCCCCAGGCAAGCGGGAATTTTTATAACGCGCGAAGAGCATCGCGCGACAGCAGGAGGCGGGCCCGCGGGCCACATCGAGAGGCCGCATATTGAGGGACGGATACGGCTGGCCCAGTGGGCAAGCGGCGACACCACACCCCCGCGGGGGGCACCCAGAGCACGCGGCAGAGCGCACAGGCCGGCGAAGGGCCCCCGGTATAAAAAAATAAAATTAAAAATATAATAATTTCTCGGCCTTGACCTCCTGCCACCCCACAAACAGGCAGGCCACTGGGGTAACGTCGAACTCGAGAGTCAGGGCAGGACAGGCCCCACCAAAAAAAATAATAATAATAATAATATACGCACGCAAAGCCAAGAGAACAGGTTTACACCAGATCAGCACCTGACTGTGCCGGCTGTCGGTATGGCCTCAGGTCACGACGCAGAAGCGGTGAGGGCCGCGCTACGCGTTCTGGGTGAAGCAGGCAGGGCAGATCTGCTCAGGCCAGGGGTCCTGGATCAGGCTTGGGTCGGCATGGCACGCCCCACCAGGGCGGCATCCGGCAGGGTCGCGGCCGCAGTAGCGGCCTGTGAGTCGCAGGAGTCAGACGGGGAGAAGGATGAAGGGCCCATCCCCCCCGGTCAAGGCACTGCAGCTAAATTACTGCATGGGGCTCAGAGCCCGCTGATGTTCGGCGAGGAGACACAAGCCTCCCAGGTCATGGGCGCGGACAGCGCACAGGCGGGTTTCAACCCCGCAGGCCCGGGAAGACAGGCGACAGGTGGGGCCGGGGTTGAAGGACTAGGCAAGGAAGCAGAGCAGCATATACCGGGGACCAGCGGGGTTTGCGCCCCCCTAGATTTGTCATATCACAGAGGGGAAGCCCCCAACACAGGTTGGTTTGGGGCGCCACTGAAGAAAAGAGGCAAGTACGCCGGGAAAAACAGGGGGGGGACGGGGAGGGCCAAGACGGCGCCCCGCCAGGCCAGGGGGGGGGAAAGTCAAGACACCACAGGAACCAAGGGAAGGGACGAGCCAGAGTTCGCACACACAAGGGAACTGGGAACAGGCAGATACCTGGGACTTAGAGGCTAGAATCAAGGAGCAGCGCAGGGTAGTTTTAGAGACGGAGGCCAGGTGGGCACAGCTGTGCACAGACAGGGAAGAGGCGAGCGCCCACAGTGAGACAACTCCCAAAAACAGAGAGGCCAGAGGGCAATCAAGGATGCAACAGCCAGGGCAGGAGGGCGGAACCTGGGTATGGGTACCACAGGTAAGAGGAGAACAGGGGCAAGAGGCTGGAGCGGCCGAAGGGTTGGTCGGCGCAGGGAGACCCAGTGACGCAGACGGTCATGGGGACAACAGGGCAACAATGTCAACACCAGAGGTTGGCAAGAGGCGGTTCACGCCGACTGGGCGCAAGACGGCCCAAACACGTTGGCACGAAGCACTGGAGGGGTCTATGGCGGCCCTCTCCACACCGAGGGACCAAGGACGCCGTCACGAGGACCCGCCTTATGCGGGCAGGGATGCAAATGAGAGTACATCAACCAATGTGAGAGATGTGGGCCAACACAAAGGCCAGTTGGAAAGAGATGATGAGTTGGAATTGGATTATGAGGAGGAAGGGGACGAATGGGAGGATGGAGAAATACGCGATTGGGAGGTGAGCGCCACGAAAAAGGGTGGCGGGCGAGGGCGCAAGAGCGGCGCAACCTCTTCTTCGTGCTCTGTTTTACAGGCTACAGCTCCTTCGGAAGGGCCCACTGGGAGTAGACAAGTCATGCAGCGTGGCAGGAGCTGGAAAGGAGTGCCAAAGAACCTGGGGGACACCGCTGGAGGTAAGAAATGGTGGTCAGTGTGGGGCGAAGGGGGGGGGACAATAAGGGAGGCTAGCACGAGTAGGTCCATCGGAGTAGGTGACGGGTCAGTGTTGGAGATAGCAGGTAATGGCGTTACGCAAAAGGAAGGCGAGAACAAAGAGAAAGAGGGTCCTGCCACGATAGATACCTCCACGGCAGGGAGGGAGGATAAAGGGGAAAAAGTGGTAGAAGATAAGGAGGGGGGAAGTCACAAGAAGAGGTTGCCGTACATGGGTTTAGCCATGCCACTGGGGTCACATGTGGCTGAAAAGACAAAGAGTAAGATATGGAAGCACAAATACGTAGACGTGTTTAAACTATTACATAGGGACATACAGGCGAAAGAAGGGTCCAAGGAGGAAGAATGGGAGTTGGCACGCAGGCCCCGGGTACCCATAACAATGGATAACTGGACGTCAGCCTTCTTGATATTCGCAAGCATATACTGTGAAAAATATCCAGACAGGGCTATCGCCCTTTTTAAATACATGGATATAATTAGGAAGGCTCAAATGCATTTTGGGGGTTTCGCTTGGCTCAGTTACGATGAAGAGTTCAGGGCCCGGGTAAGTGTTAACCTGGAGAAACCATGAGGTGATGTAGACTCCGAACTGTGGATGCAATGGATGGCATCGGCACAGACGGCGGCATCCACTCACACAGCGAGCGGACTGCCAGTGACATACAAGCCCTTTCAAGCGCAACCCGCCCATGGGGGGGCGGGCAATTCAACTAAGACAGCGGGGGCAACCGCGGGGGCTTGCTGGAACTTTAACAAAGGTTTTTGTTCCAGAGCACAATGTAAGTTCAAGCATGACTGCTCCAAGTGCGGGGGTCGTCATCCAGTCACACAATGTTTCTCATTATCCAGCCCAGCGGAACAGTGGAGGGCCTCTAGAGGGAGAGGGGCACATGGCGCTCCTGCGCCAAAAGGGGCCTACACCAGTTAGGTTGGAATTTCTGCGGCCATGGTTGCACCTATACCCAGACATGGATAAGGCACGACTATTGGAATGGGGCTTTAGAGAAGGTTTTAGATTAGGTTACCAAGGCCCACGGCAAAGGAGATGGGCTGACAATTTGCGGTCAGCCAAAGAACACCCGCAGATTGTGCGCGACAAAATAACAAAGGAGGTAGGTTTAGGCAGAATAGCAGGCCCATTTTACAGGTGGCCAAGTGACGCGCTAATGATATCACCATTGGGAGTGGTACCCAAGAAAGCGCAGGGAGAATTTCGTTTGATTCACCATCTGTCATGGCCCAAAGGGACGTCAGTGAACGATTTCATTGCCCAAGAGGACTCTAAGGTAGTTTACGCGTCAGTTGACGATGCGATAAGGCTGGTTTTAAAGTGCGGGAGGATGGCGGAAATGGCAAAATGTGATATTCAATCAGCCTTTAGATTGCTTCCTATCCATGCAGCAGATTTTGACCTCTTGGGCATGCAGCTAGATGGCAACATCTACGTGGATAGAGTTTTGCCCATGGGTTGCTCGATATCATGCGCACTGTTTGAGACATTCAGCACCTTTTTGCAGTGGGTTTTTGTGAAGACAAGCGGGCATAGGTGGGTGACACATTACTTGGATGACTTTTTATTCGTAGGACCGGCGGCAGCTGGGGTTTGTGGGCGGGCCCTGGACACGTTTCAGAAGCTTGCACAACAGGCAGGTGTGCCTCTGGCCCCAGAGAAAACAGAAGGCCCCGCGACGATCCTAACCTTTTTAGGCATTGAGCTAGACACGAGGATGTTGGTCGCTAGGTTGCCAGCGACAAAAGTGAGGGAGATACTGGATTTCTTAGCAGTGGTACGCACTATGCGCAAGATGGAGTTGCGGACAGCACAAAAGCTGTTAGGTTACCTCAATTTTGCTTGCAGGGTAGTTAGGGGAGGCAGGACTTTTTGCAGGCATTTAGGACTTTCCATGTCAGGTGCCGTACTTCCGCACCACAAGATACGAGTGTCATTGACATTACGAGAAGACATTAGAATATGGGAGATTTTTCTGAGAAGGTTCAACGGAGTACCGATGTCTTTTGGCGAGTCAGACACAATATGGCAAGTACAAATTTTCTCAGACGCAGCAGGAGCGTCAGGGTTTGGTCTATACTGGGATGGGAGGTGGTGTGCGGAGCCTTGGCCAACATCCTGGAGGCAGCAAGGGAGGAGCATAGCATTCTTGGAGTTTTTTCCCCTTTTAGTGGCACTAGCAGTGTGGGGACAGGAATTAGCCAATAGGACAGTGATTTTTCAAATAGACAACATGGCGGTGGTAGAGTTGGTGAATAGACAGAGAGCAAAGGACATCAGAGTTTTGCGCTTGTTGCGGCAGTTTATGCTTATCTTGGAATGTCATATTTAAAGCTACACATATACCAGGGATTTACAACGAGATTGCAGACTCCCTATCTCGTTCACAGTGGCAGCGTTTCCGCGAATTGGCCCCAGGAGCAGATCAGAACAAGACTGTGGTCCCGGCAGACATCTGGGAATGGGGGGCATGACGATCACAGGGCTGGTGGAGATGTCATTAGCAGTATCCACGCGGCGTAATTACAGACTGGCATGGTTGGAGTTTCAATCTTTTGAACAGTTTTGGGGCAATTTTTGGGAACAAAGCTTGCCGGTACTGGAGGCACGGACCAGACGTTTCGTGCTGTTTCTGATCAGGGAGGGTTTATCTCCGGCGACAATTGGTGGAAAGCTGGCTGGAGTGTCTTTTTACGGAAAGCTGTTTTTCGGTTATGACCCAGCGCATAGTGATTTATTGGGAAAAATGCTGAAGGGATGGAGCAGGAACAGAAGCAGAACAAGTGGGGATAGACCAGCAAGAGAGCCCATTACATTAGAAATGCTAGTTGAGATGACACAGGTGTTACCAAGTTGTTGTAGGGATACAGATGAGGTGGGTTTATTTCGTTTATGCATGCTGTGGATGTTTTTGGGGGCGTTTAGAGTTTCAGAGTTGTTGGGAGTAGGTAAAGAGATTGGGGTAAGGAGAAAAGAGGTGTGCATACACAAAGAAAGGTTGGGGATATGGCTAAGACGGTCCAAAACGGATCAGCTGGGTAAGGGAAAATGGATATGGCTAGAGAAAGGGGGCGTTGAAGAGGCTTGCCCGGTAAAGGAATGGGTCAGTTTCAAGGCGAAGTGGGCAGGAGCAGGCGAATCAGGGGTTTTTATGCATTCGTCGGGAAAAAAGTTAACTAGTTACCAGTTGCTGCAAGTGATGAGGATGACTCTTATAAGGATAGGGTGGCGCGCAGGAGATTATGGAACGCACTCATTCAGAATTGGCGCAGCGACGGAGGCAGCACATATCGGTTGGGATTGGGTTAAGATCAAATCCATAGGGAGATGGAAGTCTAGATGCTGTGAGCGTTATGTCAGGCCTTGACAAAGGCAGAACAATGGGGGGGGGGGGTGCGTGGCAATGAGTTTATCAAGGCAGAGGTTACAATGTTTTTTCTTTGCAGGCTGTGTGGCCGGGCCAGAGAAGGAAAAGATGACGACGTGGTTGGTCGGCCATTCGTTCATCCATTGGGCGGCGAAATTTGCGGAGAAGCAAATTTACGGCAGATCGTTGGGACTGCCCAGCAGAAGCCATGAAGTGCGTTGGTGGGGCAAGAGGGGTATGAGGTGGGGGAGCCTGCTCCCTTTTATCACGGGTAACTTGCCGCAATGGGGATGCCCAGATCTTTTATTGATTCACTTGGGAGAGAATGACTTAGTGAAGCTATTGGGGCTCACTCTGATACAATTGATGCAGAGGGATCTGGAGCTCCTGAAACGGAAGCTATGCGGGACAAGTTTGGTTTGGACAGAATTTGTGCCAAGAAGGGCTTGGAGAGGGGCGATCAACCATGGAGCCATTGAGCGGGCTAGAAAGAAATTGAACAGAGCCATGAGAGTGTTTTGTTGGGCTCAAGGGATCAAGGTTTTAAGGCACGGGGACATAAAAGAGCAAGAGCAAGCTTTATTCCGTGATGACGGGGTGCATCTGTCACAGATAGGTAACGCTTTCTATATCACAGAACTGAGACTAATGCTGGAAAGCATATGGGGTACGAACTTGTGTACCCGAAAATGAAAGGGGTGGGGCAGCGAAACGCCTCACGGGTTTCCCTGGGTGGCAGGAGATGGGGGAGGGTGGAGAGCCAGGTGCGGGTTTGTCCACCCTTCCAGGGGGAAAACAAGGAGGTGAAGCATCCGAGCAGGGAGGGGTAGGCTACAGGCAAGGAAGGCATGGGCGGAATAGGGGAGCATATACGGCAGGAAAATTGAAGGGAGACATTTGTGGAGAAAATGAAGGAGAGGGAGTCTAAAAGTTAAAGTTTGCTTTAAAAGATATACAGTTAATGTTTTGAAGTATTGTTGTGTTAAATCCTGTTCTAATAAATGACCTTTTACACCAACAAGAGTGTCACGTATGTATGTCCCGATGAAGGGACCCGCGGAGAGAGAGACGCAGTCTAGTCTCTCCGCGGGGGGATTCGGGACGGGGGAAGTGGCGCACTAGGTGCCTGATTGGATAGGGGTAAGTGGGGGTGGGGGTTAGAGTAGGTTTATAAGGGGGGTGGAGGGTGGGGTCGGGCCTCTTTGTGCGCCGACTTAGGAGAGGGAAGGATTTATTTAGTGACCACCCACCCACCCAGCTCAGGAAGACAGGGGGAGGAAAGGTTTTATTCAGGTAGGGTAGATAGGTCAGGTAGGTTTGGGGTCAACAGTCATTTAGGACAGGTGATTTGTGAAGAGGTAGCAGGAGATGGGGGAGGGTGGAGAGCCAGGTGCGGGTTTGTCCACCCTTCCAGGGGGAAAACAAGGAGGTGAAGCATCCGAGCAGGGAGGGGTAGGCTACAGGCAAGGAAGGCATGGGCGGAATAGGGGAGCATATACGGCAGGAAAACTGAAGGGAGACATTTGTGGAGAAAATGAAGGAGAGGGAGTCTAAAAGTTAAAGTTTGCTTTAAAAGATATACAGTTAATGTTTTGAAGTATTGTTGTGTTAAATCCTGTTCTAATAAATGACCTTTTACACCAACAAGAGTGTCACATATGTATGTCCCGATGAAAATTTAGTATAGCTTCTTTTTTTACCACTCCGGCTGCTGGATAAACAATGCCCGTTTGTTTAACAAAGTCATATAACCTTTGAACCTCATTGGATCCGAGAGGCAAAAATCTAGTTTTCCTTGTGGAGGGCTGACTTTTTAGGGAGTTTTAACTCGGAGGCATGTTTCCCGGGGTGGCCCGAGCAGCAGCATTGCTGTGAATCTTAGTTTTTACATTCCAGCTATTAATGTGTTCAGCATGTCACTGGCACGAGGCGTGCATTCCTTTCAGGTTATTCCATTGCTTGGCTGATCCATTTCACTTGCAGGAGGAATGCACACTGTAGGCTGAAAGGCATGTGGAGACCCGGGGCAAATGCAGCTTTATGGACAGCGCTGCGCATTCGTCTGGAAAAAGGCGCCACAAATAGCGAAGGTTTCTACATGGAACAACTCAACATTCCCACGTTCATGGACGCGCGAGAGTTATAACTGTTTTTTGCATAGCGCTAAGTCCTGTGCTTCCAAATAACAGATGTTACTATCACTAATTTTAACGGTAATTAATTTACCCACCTCTGAAGGTCTTAGCTGCCGAGTATCCCGGGTCCATATGTGATATGCTGCTCCACTCCAGGTTTTTTATTTGAATTCTTGTTTATTCCATTATACAACAGGACTACAACTCCCAGAATTCATATTAAAAAACCTGGACTGGTGCAACACATCACACATGGGCCTTGGCAGCTGCTGCTGCGTCTGCTTTACTAGTATTCACCTCAAGACCTTCACAACAAGAACAATTGCAGCCGAAGGTTCCAGAGAAAAATTAATGTAACCTCCACAATATACTAAAACATCAGTTACTCTTACTAGACGCTGTCTTCGGACCCGAGAATAGGACAGATTGTACATAGTGCATACATCTGAAGGGCGGCAGTGCGATTCGGCACTAATCGGTGAGTGCAAAAAGACGCTGGTACCTGCTGGCCACTGTAAATGTAATTTTTATTTTAACAGTCTGTGGAAGGGTTGTCTTTACACTGGCCTGCTGGGCAAAATTGCATTGTCTTTTGTAATCAGACCTTTCAACGTTCCACTATGGCCTTGATTTCGGGTTTGGCAGACGGGTACGCCTTATTACAAGCCATAGGAAATAAGATATAGGATTAGGATAATGCACGTGCACTAGGGCACATAGGATACCGGTCACATTTGTAGTGGAGTAAACTGTCTGCCAAACACTAATTCAGAACCTAAATCATCAAAATCTCAAAGCACAGCTAACATAACTGCTGAATTTGGTGCACATTTTTAGCCCTGAACTGGTGTCTTGTCACTACTGACAGAGAACAGATGTTTGTTACCCACCAGTACTCATTTTATCGACTTCTGCCCATGACATAAAACATAAATTATTATCATTAGTCCAATAAGCCACCCATCCCAGCTAATAACAGATGGTGGTTTTACTCTGCTGAGAGGTACAAAACATATCCCCTCAGAAGGATGACAGGCTGGTTTATCAACTCAGCAATTTGGACCTCTGTATTACAACTTGTGCTTGGTTCTGTACAGTAGGTGTATTCATTTCTGTGCCACTTTTCAGTCCACACAGAGCAATTAACTGGCCTCCCCTGGCCTAAAACAGATAATTATTTTTTAAGAAGAGGGTCTCTAATCAAAGTTTTAATTAGGCCCCATCTTGTTCACTTTACATTTATGAATCATATTGCTTGGTTGACCTGTGTATCCTGGTGGGGTTGTGTCCTACTCAGCCTAAAACATTGCATGTTTAGTCTATGGAAGTCAAACAAATTGCAGATTTTCCTAGTACATTGGTGAAGGAGAGTCACAATTTTATTAAAGTCAAAGCAGAGTCTCTGGTCTTGTAATAACAGTCACAAGAGGGCGATAAATATTTTTTTTGGATGGGTTTAGGAAGGGCGAGAGGCAGCTAGGTCTTTGTCTATTGTGCATTTATGTAATTCAGTGCATTCAGTGTGGTTGCTATATTACGATTGCATGCATGGAAGCAGCACTTCTGAATTCCAATTTGAATTGTATAAGACAGTGGACACAATACGCAATTGCTGCAACCTGAGAAATAAATAGCTGAAAAGTACACTCAAGGAAGAAGGATATAAATATGTGTCACATGAATGAAGAGATGCACCAATGGTGTCCATAGGTACATGACAGGGTGACATCACAAACATAAGAAACGTTAACGTGATTTGATAAACATCCATTCTGCTGGCCAAATTAATTCTTAGGGCCTCATTACGACCCTGGAGGCCGGCGGTAAATTGGCGGTAACACCGCCAACAGGCTGGCGGTGTACCGCCAGTGTATTATGACCATGGCACATTAGCCACGGCCATACTGCCGGCCCCTCCACTATACTGCCAGGCTTCCGCCAGGCGGCCATAATCCCCAGGGCAGTGGTGCAAGCACCGCTGCCCTGGGGATTATGAGTCCCCAACCGCCAGCCTGTCCATGGCGGTAAACAATGCCATAGAAAGGCTGGCAGTAAGGGGGACTCGGGGTGCCCCTGGGGGCCCCTGCACTGCCCATGCACTTGGCATGGGCAGTGCAGGGGCTCCCAGGTACAGCCCAATCGCGCATTTCACTGCCCGAATTTTGTGCAGTGAAATGAGCAATGGGTGCTGCTGCACCCGCTGCACATCAACATTGCCACTGGCTCTATTATGAGCCAGCTGCAATGTTGATGTGACTTTTCCGCTGGGCCAGTGGACGGAAACGCTGTTTCCGTCCGCTGGGCTAGTGGAAAAGTCATATTAGGGAGCCACAAATACCGCCAGCACTGGCGGTATAGTGTCGCCCGCAGCTTCAGTGTTTTTTAGGAAGACAGCCGAAGTTGTAATGAGGGCCTTAATGTCTTCTCCCTTTCCTTGTATTTATTTCAGCGGACATTTTATTAAAGGAACGTTTCTCCAGCAATGGATGCAACAAAGGAAAGCTGGGACAAAGGGGCGGAGTTATGTAATTTTAGAACAATGCAGCAAAGCAACCAAAGTTACTGCGCTGCTTTTCAGTAGAGGGAGACAGCATTCCAGATCCAGGTCTATTAGTACAAGGCACTGCTGCTCTCTTCCCCAGTTCTGGCACACAAGGCTCCCTAGCGTCATGGAAAAACTATTGCATGATGCATGATGTGCCTGATGTCTAGCATATGTTGTGTTTGGGTTGAGCATCCTTGCAGTGCAAAAAATACTATGGTTAGACTTACGTTTAAACTGCTCACACACTAGATGTGTGTTGTAGAGTGCCGCACACATGCACTGTGTAAAAAATGTTAGGGGAAACAAGTCATTTCTCCTTGTTATTTGAGGCCTCAAGGAGGCTTTATGTTTTCGGTGCAGTGCCCCATCTACACTTTTAGTAGACAGGGCACTGCATCAAAACCATGGGTTTTAAAGAGGGAATTTACAACTCATGAAAAGTCCTTTTGATACAAAATAAAACAAAGCAGCACAAAGTCCTACTGGGTTACTTTTAGGCCAACCGTCCAGTGCAAAAAATGTTTACACTGAAACATAAATACTTTAAGAATCTGTGCCCGTTCGCATCACTTTACTTGACTTTGTGCCAATGCAAAGGCGTTATCAATCTGCCTTATAGTCTTCAAAAATGTTCCTCACTCCTCTACCCCTCTATGTCCCCAGGCAAGCATGCCTCCCTTTCCCATAATCAATCCATTCCTGAGTGTCATTACAATAAAATACTCATCTAGCAAAGAAATCAGTAGACAAATAAAGCTCAAAGAATGATAATTTGGTTGTCTTAACAGTAAACCAGTGCTTAATTTGTGCTTGTTGTTTCCGGTGCTGAGCACCGGCACTTATTGTTGAGGGCCGGTGCTTATTCTTCGCCCCCAAGCATTTGCTGTGGGCAAAAGACATATATGGGAAAGGCGGAAGAAGAGAAAAACGAAAAAGCGTCACAATGGGAGAGAGCAGAAAGCTGCAAAAGTAAGCTGAAGTGGCAGGGAGTGGCTTTAAATGGAATGAAGTGGCCCGAGATGGCTTCAGGATTACGCTGCCTCAGTATTCCGTGTTCCCACATTTAACTGGAGCAGCCGCGTGTTTCAAAGGGGAGCTTTAAGCACCGGCACCTTGTTATTTACAAATTAAGCACTGCAGTAAACACATATCAAAATCTAAATCAGGCCAAGTATCTTTTAAAAATAATGGTCCATTGTTTATATTATACACACACAGGTAAAAGATCTTAGTGACCCAAGTCGTTTTACATCACTCACATAGCACTCAATTAAATTTAAATTTAATTGAAGTCTAGGTACAGTGTTATAGTATGGGTGGGAATACTGAAATTATGCGATTGGGTGGCTGTGGCATTTTTTCTTATAAATATAGATTTGCCACATATTCCATCATATGCTAAATGATCTGTAGATTTTAACCCCCCAAAATTGTTTCTAGCTCAAACTGTGTAAAAGTTACTATAAACGCAGTGACATGTCGCTGCACAGTGGTAGGAAATGCAAAGCTTGACTGGTCACCTTTAAGCCTTTTGCTTATTGCTATATCTGGTTGTCAGACTGGTACTAATGGAGGTGCAACCAATGAACAGACAGTGTTAAGTGTAAAAAATGACACAAGTAATGAAGTAATATTATTACAAAATGTATTGTGTTACGTCGCATAATATGGCTTTTCTGGCTGTATAATTTGCTCAACCTGCTGCATAATTTGTACTTCCACTGCTGCATAATTCTAGTGGCCCCGATTATGCGCCACACAACCACAGCTTCTCAAAAGTCACTGGAAAGATTCGGATCTCAAAGCTTGAGCGTGGTCAGGGTTTCTCAATAAATATATGTCAGACAGCTCTTACAAATGGATCAAGTGTGCTATGATGTTTCTGCTATGTGCCCTAGCTTCTCAGCAGCCTGGGGTGCATGGAAGCAGAGCTTAGTTGTTTTCAGCCTAAACTGACGATGACTAGCCACAAGTAATTTATACCCCCAATCACACAACCCAGAAGTGCACAGGGGTTCAAAAATCACAAATTGTACTGGTTTATGGAAGGCAAAAGTAACTAGAAGATGCAATGTGTCCTTTTAAAGACACCACTAGGAGCAGGGGTCAATCAATGCAGGGCACTATACACCATCCAAGAGGGGCTAGTGACAGCTTCAACTAGTTGGAGGAGTAATGTGTGTTTGGGAGAGCTGGTGATGCTGGAATTGAGGTACCACCTTCAACACATCCCTGAGGAGTAACAAAAGTTAAGGACTTACTTCTAAGTTTCTGGTTGAGAAACCATTTTGGGGCAGTTGGAGCGCTACCTAACTTGTAATTGGGACCCCTGCTATTTAGGGATGGTATGCTACTGCACTTACAAGCTTCCATGTGACTGGAATCATACATCATGCATAGGTTATACATCCTGTTCTGGAATACTAACATCCAAGGCAGTGCTAAGTTTGCACCATAGTTGGGTGAGGGGAGCTGGGGTGACCAGCCCTCAATTTAAGGGGTTGGGATATATTTTCCATTGTCACACTTTGGCTAAGAACAAGGGAGAGAAAAACCGAAAAGGCAGATAGGAGGAAGAGAATTCTGGGAAAACAGTGACAAAGTGAGCACATAGGGATTAAACAAAATTTCAAGAAATACATACAAATGTATGAAGTTTAGGGTGGCGAAAGAAACAGGCATCAGTTGGAATCAAGACTAGGCAGCCTTGCTGTTCTGCAACCTCGGAATTTGGGCTAGCATTGGTGGCAGACTGGGTCCCTGATATAATTTATTTAGTTACTTGCTTATTTATGTATTTATTGTTTACAAATTAGGCAGTTGTCATTGATTTTGATTGCCAAATGGTTTGTTCTTTTGGAGAGCTATAGACTGGCCGCTCGTAAATACAACTCGGTCAGAAGAACAACTGGGCTTTGCAATGGAAAACTATATAAAAGGAGTTAGTCCGCAAAGGCTAACTTTGGTTGCATTACTCATGTGCTTACAGAGCATAACACACACAAAACACATGGACCCCAAGCATGGAACATTGAACAATCAGCCTACACATACCTGGGTAAAGTACACACATCCCCACAATATTAAAAGTGTAGAAATGTGTTTATATACCTCATTTCGGCCTCCTTGACACTCACTGTTAAAGGCCATTCACCACCTTGTCATCAGCCTCTACCTAAAATCATGAAAACAACATCTAACAATGAATCAAAGTAAGGAATCTGAACAACATGCCTATGAATCAAACCAGCAATGACACGTGAATTAAATATATCTACAAGCGTCTGATTTTGAAAATAATGCACAAAAATTAAATGGAAATGACGTACTAGTGACAGATAAGCAAACGAAGTTCTCAGTCAGTAAAATGAGGTAACACTTTATATGAAAAGGCAAAACGTTGAATGGGGTTGCATGAGCTACATATTGCAAAATACTTTTGCCATAAGGAATCACATTACCCGCTCCTTTGTATTTCTCAACTCGAAAAATGTCACACGCTCCATTGTGATATATACCATCATTCGTTGCCCCACACTTTATCCTTCGAGTCATAAAACAATGATTCACAGTTATCACTCGTGTAACCTTTCACCTACAACTGATCCTTTTAAAACACATCACAAACACTGTGATGTATACTGATCATTTCAAAGGTCTGGTTTACAAGAGGAATGTTATCTACATGGAAATATACTGTAATACATTGCTTAAGTTGTGTGTATATATATAGATACATATACATATATATATATATATATATATATAGATATAGATATACATAAATATATATACACATATAACTATCTCTCTCTCTCTCTCTCTCTATATATATATATATATATATATATATATATATATATATATAGGTATATATATGTATATATATATATATATATATAAAACCAATGTTTACTTTTATGGGCCTGCCCCTTGTGTTGGCAAATGCCAGGGGACACTGGACAGCAGCGCTCCCTACTCTTGATTTCACTGTAACAACCAACAGAAAATACCTCAGTAATTAAAAAAACACATTGCAATGGGTAATGTACAATTCTCTCTTATACACGTTTGCAACCTAGCACAATATTCTACCTCGACAACAAAATTAGATATTGCAACACATTACAACAATAAATGACAAGATTTGTGTACAAACAAGACCAGATTGTGTTCAGACGTCTAAGCAGTGCTTCACTCTCCCTCACAAAGAACAATGCTTTTGTGAAACATTAGTAAGCATTGTTAAAAAAGCAGCAGGAAGCAAGGCCTCTCATCACATATATTTTGGGGCCTGTGTTCTGCCTGGTTAAAGAGAAGAGAACCTCGGAATCTGAGCACAGTTAAGGAGGTCACGTCACTTCTGTATAATATTAACCTGGTACTTCTTAAAGTACTTTTCCACTCACGGTGACACATACAAGCATCCTGTTCTGGCCATCCTTATAAAGAACGTCAGCACGTTTTGAATGTTGGGGACTGGATTTTAGGGTCTTAGACAAGACAGGGTCCACTGGAAGGTGTAAACGTATGGAGGGTGGAAGTGGAATTGGATCTCGTGGTCAAGCTAGGTGGAGTGAAGTATGGGAGTTACTAAAGTGAAATTTCCCAGTGTACCTCCAACATCTTAATTGGATACTTTGCTCCAAAAAACGAAAGGAAAAGCCACAAAACATAAGAACTTTACTCAAGGAAGCACTTTTGCTTGGATTGGTATAAACACCTTCAGTTTCCAAGAAATTAGCATAACAAAAGTGTTTCAGGCTGGGCTTGCAAAAGTTCAACTTTAAAGATATCTGGACCATTAATCTGGGAAGGTCCATGAACCAGTGCCAGCCTTAGGATATTTCAGGCCCTGTGCAGAGTATACTGTACAGGACCCCCAAGATACAAATCAATTTCTTTTTCATTGCTAATCATTTTTTAGTTCCACTGAGGAGTCTATAGTACATTGAAGACACATTGGAAAGGTGGCAGGACCTGAAATACGGTGCTCTGCAGCAGACGGTGGGTAGATCCTGCACCACATTCGACGGCTTGAGCTCATAATCTAAGGTGGAAAACAGCTAACCACTCGCTGCCTGTGCTTTAAAATGACCAAATACCCCAGGCTTCAGGTTAACACAAGATCTGCATTATCTCTGACGCACGTTATAACAAATTGCTTGAACTTCTCATGTTGCAGATAATGGGGAAATTAAATGTACTTACTGAAAATGAATGAATTGAGAAATGTGTTCATAATTCGCTCTGCCCTGTGGTAGGGCGTTATACACAATGTACCACGCACACGGCTGCTTTTTTTCTTGCTGTGCGCATTTGAAAACTCACACAGGCCAATACAGAGGAGGCTGCGGCCCTTCCTGCGGTGCAGCAGATTACGACAATGATGTTACATGCAGCGCACGTTCCCACCGTAATCCATGGAGGCACTGTGCCCTTACGTTACCTGCTACTGTTCTGCGATCTTGGAGCTTGCAGTGGCATTGCCAGTGTTTACAGAAACCAGGAAAAACCTCCAGCTTTCTGTGGGTCGTATCAGTTTACAGGGCTTTTGAGGTGCACACATTCCCTTCAGCCTCCTCGCCCCATTGCTTTTTTGTTGCCTCCGTAGCTGACTGTGCTCAGCTCTTCTTCAGCTGGGAGCACTGGCAGATGAGAGCACTGCGCTGAGGGGCAGGCCCTCTGATGTCGATAATAAATGTCTGTAAAGTCTTCTGATGCATTTTTGGGCCCTCCCAAAATTGTGGGCCCTGGGCGACCACAAGGCTTGCACACCCCTAAGGTCGGCACTACATGAGCCTTGGTTTGCATAACCCCACGAGCCCAAAACTAAAAACTTGTTCAATCCTGATTGGACAAGGGAGGTTTTTTCCCAACTTCTATGTCAGTCTGTAAATTCCAAAGCCAGGTTAACAGACCTGAAGTTCTCTGCTTGATAGCTGCACAAATAAAAATCTGTTGCTGCCACTTCTAAGGACTCAGCACTTCAGGCCCTGAGTCCTGGAAAACAGACTGAAAAGAGAGATGAGGTAACAGACACTGACACCATGACACAGATGAGAGGTGCCCAAAACAAGCACTACAAATATTTGTAAGTTATATTTTTCCATAGGGGTTTGCAGATACTGCAGAAAGGATTCACAGACCAGAGAAGCCTCCAAGGTCCACAGAACCTAGCCACATGTCCACAAACCTGTGTCAACAGATCCTGGTCCTTTGTTGGACCTCCCAAAGGCCCTGCGCATCAGTGGTTGGCAAACTGTAGAGAGTTGGGCACAAGGTCTACCATTGGTCTTATCCTGCAACCAACCTCTGCTTCACATGGCTAATGTACCTGGCACAATAGTGACTATAATACATCTAAAGGAAGGTGAAGAGGTGAGATACACCAACTGGATACTTTCCGAAAAAAGAACAAAGACCCTCACTCATCAAAATAATGTGCTTAATCATCAAGCCCCTCCTCACTGTGGAAACTTGTAGCTATACAAGATGGTCTCACACTAGAGCTCTTAATAGAAGTAAATAATATGCCGAACTGCTCTGTAGTGACCCATGGCACCAGGATGTAGAGGTTTAAAAGGGCCATCATCACGATTTGCACAACTAGTCACATGCCATATGAAATCAAATTAAATCAAAGGCATCTATATAGAGCATAACAAGGTGGGGGCTTGACAGATAAATAGACAGACAGAAAAACTGAATATTTTTGCGACACATTGTTTTAGTTCGCATCAATGGGTTTAACTGAAATAACACCTGAAAACAATTATATGCAAATGGCAAGACTAGGCTTGAAGCTTTACATCTTTGGTGCCATGGAGTCATGTGGTCAGTTCTACAAAATAAACAACTAAATCGTGAAACCTCAACAAAAAAAATCCCAACTAAAACTCATTAGTCGTCCCACAGACACATAGATATCACGTGCGAGTATCTCAAAACAGTGAGTTGATTTTACTACTCTGTGGAGTGATGCGTCCAGTTCTACTCATAACATGCAAGCACTTCAGTTCACTGGCATTGCTTGTAAGATGTGCCTTATATTTGTTTGCAGCCGTTACAGCTGAGTTGCTGTAGTGTAAAAGTATGAAAGTAGTTATAACCTCACATGTGGCAAGTCTGCATATTATACCATAGATTAACCAGAAACAAAAGAAACATTTGACTCTGCATGCCAAGATTGAAATCACTGTGAGGTTAGCAAGATTAGCACCACATGTCTGAAGAGCAATGGAGAGCAGCCAACTTTTTCCCATGACTTATCTTTCTCTCCTTCTTCCTGCCTCAGACTAGGATACTTTCCAATCCTCCTATCGGCCTACTAGCCTCTGTTTCTGATGCAATGTCTATACTATCCATTTCCGATTTCACTGCTATCTATGCCACTCAAGCAGACTTCTGAGCTGGTACTGCCTAGGAGGGCTTTTGGCTAGAAGCTGGGTACACCAGGGCTGACTGACCATTAACTCAATCAAAGTTATGCAAGATGAGTCAGGGGATCTTGAAGGCACTTCCATGCTACGTCAGGGTATCTTCCTTGCTGGTTTAATGCTGGTCACTGCAGATGTGCACATATCTTGTTATCAACATCTCTAAAGATACAAGCATTAGCAAAGCCAATAGGTCTTGCCTTGTTTAAATATTGGCTCTGCCAACGTTTTTTTGCTAATGCTGTGAAAATAGAAACATTTTTAAGGTCAATGATGGATGGGTGGGAGCAATGGGAAAATGGGTGAGGTGGGTGAAGGGGAAGCAACCAGGTATGTGTAATTGAGTGGAGAGAAGGAAACGTACAAGAGTGAGCAAGAAAACACATATACTCTCATGGATTGCTTAATGAAAAAGAAGTATAGTTCCCTAAATGTGAGGAGAGGAAGGAGCTGAGTCAATTTAAAGGATGATAGAGACTTTGCTCCATGATGAAGAACAAGCACAGGAAGAGGAAGGGAAGCCATTGAAGAAGGAAGCAAGTGAGTGACATTGAAGGCAACCAATGGTAAGCAACGGAGGGCTCTAAGTCCACTGTAGGTTTTGATATGATGCACAAGAGGCTTTCACCTTCTTTGATCTAAAGATGCGTTTAAATAGCTGTGTTCAGCAGGATACCTTGAATGCTGACGCTCCGCCCTCAACTTGCTGTGGAAACAAATGCTGGCACGTCAGAGGTATCTCTCTACTATTCAAGTTCACAGTGTGTGTGAATATTGTTAAGAAAAACACATTAACGATGCATACCCCAAAGCTTCAAAAGCTTTAAACTGAACATGCTCAATAAAGTTACAGGGGAATATTTTATCATGACTGTTTTTGAAGTGGGAGTATAGAGTCGGGGATAAGGGGGGATTCACCATCTGTTTTTCACTTTTTCATCAGTTTGTTCGAGCTCTAGCCCTGCTGTGATTCTCAGTTGTTTTCGTGCTTCTGATACAATTTCCTCTCCCCAATATCTCTCGGCATTGTTCACCATGTCACTTTTTACAGTTTTTTTCCCCTGGCAAATAATGAAAGATTTTTAAAGTTGCAGATGAAGGAGATTTGTATCCTAATTAATTTGTCTCTCATAATGGAACTCCCCCGATATACTTCTAGGTGCTTTCCTGCCAAGGAACTGCTGTGCAGGTGGAGAAATCAAATACTGATCTTGAAGCAGGACCACAGGATGTCTCAATCACAGCAGCAGCTACCACAGACCACAAGCACATTGGTGACACTGGTGGCAGCAGTCAGCAGCATGGAGTTAAGATCTGAAGACAAATAGACTAATAAGAGTGGGTATGTTCTATAGTGGTGGACGAAGAAAGGTTCACTGACAGAATATCAGAAACAAAAATATCATACGGACAGATTACTGAGTTACAAAAATCAATGACCAAAATATCGAGAAGTTAAGTGCACATGGGTAAGTAAAGATTTACTATTCTTAACTCCATATCTACGTGCCTTGAAGATATATATATATTGTCAATGTGTATATATATATATATATATATATATACACATATATATATATATATATATATCCAAAAGAACAAAATAAATTCATATATAGCAAAACTTTGCTCACCTATAGAAACTTACCTTCATGATATTTTTTCCCTCGATATTCTTGACACTATGTTTTGTTTACACAAAACGTTTTCTCCATGTTTTTTTTTCTACACGCCTGAAGAAGGGGATGCCAAGGACCAGTAACAGGCCATGATTTACCTAAGGGTACTTGGGAGCAATATTGATGTCAAAGGTATCACAACTACAGAGTCTGACGTCTACATAACACAGCTGGATAACTCTGACTATAGGCTATTGAAAAAGCAGGAAGCAAGTAGGCATTCCAATCTGTGATTCATGTTCTCCAACTGAAAGTGCGACCTGATGGAACAGTCCGAGGAGAAACAACTGGAAAGTGAACTGGACTAGGTGTTCACAATGCTCTTCTGCCCATCTTACATGGCATTTAGGAAGGCAAATGACAAACCTGTGTGATCACTCCGGACCACTGGCAGATACCAACAGTGCTGTGAAATTAATATTTCAGCCCTGGCAACTGGCATGGAATCTATGCAGAAGACATACTGACAGGTGGTGGTGTTCTGCACAAGAGGCAGCTTGCTTGTACACCACATCCCCTACACGTGCTGTGCCTGAACCACTCCCAGAGACAACCATTCAATTAGATCTCCTCAAATAAAAATTGGCCCATTGATTGGGCAACTCATGAAGACTGACCAGTGCCATTGTGCTTTGGTGAAAGACAGACTGCAATATGTGTTGGTGGAGGTTTGTAAGGATAGCGTGAGGGTTAGGATGTTGTACTGCGGTTATGAAGTGGGCCTGGGGGAGGATGTGTTAATGTGGAATTAGGGATTAGGGTAGGTGTAGAATGTAATATTGGGGGACTGCTGTATGGGTGTGGTAGAAAGTGGTATTGAGGAGTTGTTGAGGTTAATATAGGTGGCGGATATGTTATTTGGGGCCAACATGGGGTTAGTCTGTGGTATTGGGGGAACTTTACAAAGGGTGTGACATTGCAGGGCTGTAGGTGATAGGGTAGGTGTGGGATGCTGCTGACGGTGTTGTTGGAGTGAGATCAGGAGTAAAATGAAGTGGGAGAAGTAATTGTAACAAGCGTGAAATAGACTGATGTTGGGGTATTGCATTTTCGTCAATAAACCAACTTTTGTGCAACTCTGTGTTGTCACTCTTCTATTTATTTTCCTGATGTGCAGCACAGCGCCTCATCATCATCACTATCCAGGAGCCTACCATCCTCCACAAAAATGGGACACAACTTTTGATGATTAGATTGATATCATGGTAGAACTGTCTGGTTCCACTTACGTAGATTCTGGAGATTCCATTGTCAGGTTGTGTATGTTATTTAGTAGTATGGATGTGCATAACTAGTGGATAGCTAGTACATATTTAATTTGGAAGTGGTTTGCGTTGTTTAATAAGAAAGTTAAATAAATGTGATGTATGTAAAGATCTTTGTAGTGTCTTTGGGTATGAATGGCTACACCAAAGAAATGTTTAATTTTTCTTTTGCATTGGGAGGTTGGGTGGCCACTGACTCACAAGAGCAGATGGATTTATAGATAAGCATTACAATGCAAGTAGCGATGAGGCCATGTGTTTATGATATATTTATCTTAGTTTTAATATGTAAGCTGGGGTGTTGGTGGACAGTGCTAGTAAGTTGGCAACACTTTACAAACAATATGGTTTTGGTGCCATGTTGTGCACATGAGGGTGTAATGGTTCTGTCCAATGTGCACTTTTGACAAAAGGGAATTTGAGGAGTAACAGGAGCAAAGTTGTGTGGTACTGTTGTTGTGTGGAGAATACTGTGGGGTATCTGATAAATACTCATTAGGGTACATCAGGTGTGTGTTGGGTTCATGTGTATTGCTTGGGTGGATGTGTGGTGTGACTTGGTTTGGTGATGTGTGCACCCTAACAAAAGGATGCAGATGTGTCATAGTGGATTGTAGAACATGTTGGACATGCAGCACAAGACCTCCATCTTGCAGACTACGTCAGATTGTGAATCAAGGCTCCTTCATCCCTCCCTCGCTCCTCCTTTTTTATTAGGTCCAGGAGGAATTTATTTTACGCTGGAGTAATTTAGGTTATTCTTTTATGGTGAATTACCAATAATAATGCAATTACTCCTGCTTACATAATTAAGAGTAGCACATTTAGCGAGTGCGATGTCCATTTACCCTCCCAACATACTAGATTCTTCTCATATACTTTATTGGGGGTCTCCGTTCAGCGCAAATTTTTCACCCCCTAAAGTAAGTATTCACTTCCATTGACTTCACTTGGATCGCCGAGCACAAACACTTGACTTCACACTCCTATAAACCTCAATAACATAAGATTTATATACTCAGCGCACAAGCCCTGAAAAAAAGAAGTGGGAGGATTAACGAAGTTAGGCGGCATGCAAGTGACATGATGGTGCATGACATCATGGCGTTCAAGTAGCATCACAACTTATGGCCTCAGGAACTGACATCACAAGTGGTGACATCAGATCTTAAGACCTCACACATATGCTTAGCAGGTTTAACATGAGGATATTTGAGCACATTGCAATATTTAACTAATTAGATTTTGTATCAGGTTGTGCCACAAAAACATGAAGCAACCCCAACGCAAAATCTGGGCCTCAACTTTTACATGCATTTTTTAAATCTCTGCCAAAAAGAAATTGGATACAAGGAGAAAACTTGGCTGTAAATCTGTACTGCTTAATTGGCTGGAAAGTGTGAATTTTAAAATATCTTATGGGGTTGAGGTACCTGCTGATCTACAAATCTTTGTGTGCCAACTAAATGTCAAGGACTAATAATATTGGTAAGATAACTCTGGTGGTTAACGCTTTAGCTAAAGAGAGATATCCTGCTTTGTCTAGTCCCAGTTTTTAATCAAAGTTGCATAGAGAGTTAATATGTCTCATTCAAAGCACATTATGTAATAGCAGATAACAGATTTGTCTTTTATATTATCGGTAACTGCTAACACTGTGTTTTGTTTGTTACTTGAAGTTCATAAATTGTAAGTCACAGTGAGCTATGAAGGACAGGCCACTTCTATACCTTGTATACCTCACTGTCTTATGTAACACATCCTGTATTTTGATTTATACACAATATTTATTGCCAATGCATAATATGTACGTGTGATGTAAAGTGCTCTTATGCCCTGCATTGGGATGAGCAGAGCCAAAGCGCTATAAAAGAAATAAAACAAAACAGTGATATTTAAAACTTTCTTTCTGTAAATACTGGGACAGACAAACACATCTGGCTTTCTTACAGTACATGCTTATGTCTCATATACAGGGGCTGAACAAAGCCAAAATAAATCCCTCTCAAGTACCCGAGAATAGATAAGCAGTGTGCCTTTGTTTCCCCTCCATTGCTTTTAGATGTGAGGCTCCCAGCCAGGATACTTCAACAAAAGGAGGCCTGATGCCTCCTTAACTTTGGCCTTTGTTATGGGCCCAGCTGGAATGTGACAGGCCCCTTCCCCGCCTGCACGATTCTGCTCCGAACGAAAGGAGACAACCTGCAGGCGCTGCTGAATGTGTCCCGGTGTCAAACATGGAGACAAGCTCAGCATCTTTCTGTGGGGTCCACCCTCTGAACAAAAGTGGGTAGAAGCCATCTACTTGTGTCTACCCTCGACTCCAGCCCTGTATAAACATATGTTTCATACGACGTGACATTTATACAAGTCCAGCTACTTTTCTTAACAGGCTACATCATTATCAACCGCCTCTAAATTGTGGCAATTATTGCTATTTTCAGTAGATTTGCCTAAACTAACTGAAAGTGAATCAGTGGGGATTAAAACAGGGGTAAATTGATTAACAAATTGTATTTCTGGTAATCTTAAAACGCTCTACTTGAATGTTGTGTTTTGGACTAACACAGAGTTTGGCATTAGCACTGTTTACTAAATAAATTGACACGATTAGAGTAAATGTTGAGGGTGGTTTCCAAGATCTTGTTCCCATAGTTAACACTCTGCTCCAAGCCATGTTTACTTTTAGATTTGATACTGGTTTGACGGTTTTGATCAACAATGTTGCAGGAATACTCAGAAATAGTGTAACCAGAGTTTTCATATCACCAAGGGCAGCATTTTCCAGTGTTGGGCCTCCATTTGACAACATAACGCAGTTCTTCTGGTGCAGTGGTGATATTGCCTGCCATTCAACCAACTGACCTGGCACATATGAAAACACTGACTTGTTAAAAGGAACAAGGACTGGAGCTCGTAGCACCTGTTGACATGGAACTTCAGGGACAGTGTACTCTGCACAAACAGCAACAACTATATAAAAGACTCATTACTGTTTAATATCAGTGTTGGAATGAAGGGGGGGCAGCTGGACCCCTGATAGGGCAGCTATTATTGAGCCAGCTGGCGCCAGCAAAATATGCTGAATATGCCCTGGTTTAATTTACGGGACAAAATACAGCAATGTCCTCATGTCTGCTTTTTGTTCAGAGGAGCAACATTCAGGTGGGGAGGGGTCTTTTTTAAATTCGAGACGGCCTAAATCAGAGGGTGAAGTTAAAGGGCCATCAGCCCTCCTTTCACTAAAGTATAATTCTAGGTGGGAGCTATCTGAAGCCTAGCACTTAGACGCCAATGCAATGATGGGGAAACAAAGGCACACAGCATAGCACTTCACAAGTACCTAAAAGAAATGAAGACTTGGAAGCTTGCTTTTGACTTTGTTCAATCCTTGTATCTGAGATCAATGAACGCACTGTAAGAATGCCAGAAGCATAGGTCTGTGCAAGTATTTACACAAATATCAATTTAAGTAGTGTATACTATTTTTTAATTTAATTCGTGTATAGTGCTACTCATTCCAGTGTAGTGTCATACTGCTTTTCATCACAAGCACACTTTATATATTGACAATAAACCATTAAATGTACACAAGACAACTGCAGTTTCTCGGTGTAAGAGTCACATCTCATCCTTGCTGGTAGGCATTATATGTTAAGAGGAAATGGCCGGAAGAAAGACAAAGTTAGGATTTAAAAGGTAAAAATGCTTGGAGTTGTCTGTACTAATAAGACAATATTACTATTCAAAAACCCCTTTTAGCAGCCTTATAATAACAGTAGCTTGAGGGAAAAAAGTAAAGTTCCTAAATCTGCCCCTTGCAATTTGTATGTAGTCTTTGAGGCTGAATCATAGCGCACTATGCTACATAATGGAGGACTGCAAATTATGAACTGCAAGTATGAGAAGGTTCTCTATATCAAAAGCAGTACCCACTGCCCTGTCTACATAAAATAAATAGGTCATATGTATGTTGCACGGAGTGCTTTGCAGGAAACACGTTAATCCTGTAGGCTACTTTGAGTAAAAACTGTGACTAGACACGTCTCCAGCAAGTGCATTAACCACTAGAGATATCTTGCCGTGATTATTCCGAGCTATAGGGGGCACACAAAGCACTCTGCGGCAGATGTCTTCGCCCCACAAGACATTTTAAAATGCAGCCCTGGCAAACAATTAAGCTAGATCGGATTATCACGTTTCTCCTTGTTATCTTATCTGTTGAAGAGATTTTGAAAAATCAATGTACATTTTTTTTTGTCGGGAACCTTTTTATGACCCTGTCCTCATGACCCGCAATTATGGGTTCCCGAGTAAAGTTTGTCAAGGTCTAGTAATGTTCAGTATGGTGTTTATGGCACGGATTGAAGGGGGCGGCGGGGAGAGGTTTAAGTAATCATTCGCGAATGTGAAAAGTCCAAGGACCACCTCCTCGTACCGTCAAATGGTATATTTGTCCTAAAGTTTTATAAACTAGAGTTTGGTTTACGTCATCCCGTCAGCATGTTTACGTGTCGCTGGTCCGTTTCATTAAATTAGGAAAGTGATCCATGTTTCATCTCAAATCTGGAGACGTCATAACCCCTGTTCAAGCTTTCACTCCAACAGTCTCTCCTCCTGATCGGTATCATGTTCCGGTCCGTTCGCGTTGGTCTCAGCCGCTAATGTTTGGTTACTCTGTCGTACTTCTTTCCATCTGTCTCGGTTTCTCTTTCCCTCTCTCCCCGCCCTATTCTCTTACATTAACACGCACCTCCCAGCGTGCCGCCTACTCGTGATGCGTCCGCGCCCAGCCCTGCCAGGCTGTTGTGACACGTGTTTCCGAGACGCGCCCATGTTAAGAGAGTGCGCCTTATAAGGCCTGCCGGCTGCGGCTCTCCCCACACAGAGTGCGTAAAGCTGGCTTGCATCACTGCGCTGTGATGCAAGCGCCTGGGCCTGAGGCATCAGCTGAGGGGAAGTTGAGCTGGTGACGTCCTGGAGGGACCCAGGCTAGTCATACAGGTTGCTAAGGAAAGCACCCGACCAAAACTGGACAACTGCGTGCATAAATCCCCGGCTGGAGGGAAAAAAGAGAAACTTCCGAACTCGGTCACAGCTTCCTCTTTCTGCCTAGTACTAATTTCATCCACTACTAGGAACGCGTATTAAACATTTTATGATGGGAAATATTTCACAGAACGTTTTCAATGCAGTGCCAAGCTGGAAGAGGACAATGGCCTATTTATTATCGGAACTTAGTGAAACATACTACAGAGAACAGTTGTGGTGGGGACATCTTGAACACGAGGTTCGCATCTCTATGGTCAGAGCTCTCAAGTGTTCCAGGTCGATGTGTGAGAGGCTTATTAAATCCCAGTTTTCCTTTGCATTCTGCAATCTATTGTCAAGGGAATCCCTTTACTACACAAGGGACTGTTCCTTTATGTAAAAAAAAAAACCTGGAATGGACAACCTGCTCCCGCAAGGACCTGTAAAGCGAAAGAGTTCTTTATGGTGCGTGGTGGGGTGGCTGAGCCTCTGAAGGCTCGAGCCTGCCTTTGGCTCAGCTTGTGGTCACGTTGGAACCTCGAGCCTATATTTCATGTGGCTTCTGCCTGCCACAGTTGCTTAAACCTTCACACACACAGATGTAAAAACAATGCATTAACATTTTAGTTAAAATAATTTTAAAATAGGTACCCATTCAGTGGCTGATTCGCACAAAGTGAAACCAGAAAACTTGTATTAATTGTGACTTCCCCGCTTAACCACATTGTGCGATTTCAGGCAACTGTGTTATGTTACCACTTTGCTTTTTCTTAACCATCGCATATGAAAGGACATTCACACGTGACTTCAGAATATCAGGTGTGCAAAAACCTATTGTGTTTGATTTATTACACTATGATTTCTATGTATTAATAGGAATGGCCACATACAAGGTTCATAAGACAACTGTTGAGCCCCTTAGTTCACTAATGGCACTGTCGCCAGGGAGGGGGCAGGAATAGTTCTAAGTTCATGTTAAAAAACTATCACTCTTAATAAGTACTGTACAGTGCAGTAGTACAACATAACATTAACTTCAAAGCTTCCATGTTGAAGAAATACATATGTTGTCTTATTTCAAAGGCTGTTTGTTCTATCATTTTAAGGGCAAACTTTTTCAAGGCTGTGTATGGGCTCTAAGAGCCAAGCCAGACCAACGGCTCGGCTTTGGCTCGCCCTGTCAATTTGTTAGCTTGATCACCTATAGTGTGTAGTGTATGATGTGTGAGGCAGAGACAGCCTAGTTCCTTGGCAAGCCACATAGACAGAAAAAAATTGGCACCCTCACTACTGCTAGTATATAAGATGAGGCAACAGCTAGCCTATTTGTGTACCCAGGTCAGTCACTGGCTGATTATATCTGAGCAGTGACTGGCCTTTGAACACAAATATCTCTGCACTACCCCAAACTCACCGAATTAACTCAAAACCTAGCTCAGTTATGCTGGTGCCATCTTGTTTGTCGGGGTGTTGTTAGTGTGTGGCAGCAGGGCGTGAGAGGGAGCTAGGAAAGGGTCTGATGGAGTGATAAAACAGCACCCATTATCACAGGAAGTGACATCACTGAATCTCCTAACATCCACCTACACAGGAAGGGACCACTGAATATCCCATCATCCATCTCGACAGGAAGGGACTGGTTTTCCTGCCAAAAATTTTGTTTAATAGAAGAAGCCAAGCATCAGGACTTCATTTCCCATCACCCAATTGTGCAGGAATTTACATCACAGCACCCTGCACTCCCACCCCCTCCAAGGACTTACTTAAGGGAAGCTGCAACATGGCCTTGCAGTGCACACATGCAGCAGGTGCACTGCTGGTGTCGCAAAGGCGAGCCCACCTGCATCCATCCGCTCCTGATCCACATCCAGAACCAGGAATCCTGGTCCAATCACTGCCCAGCAATACCCGCAGCACTCCCTAGGACACCAGACCTCAGACGCTGTTCCTTTAACTGCTGTTGTGCCAAGCCTCACACCATGGTATGAGCTTTGACCTGCACCCACTGCTGGTTCTCTAGCAGCACCCCACCCACATCTCCATGCAAATAATAACACCACCCTCACTCCCTCCTCCCGATACACAAGAACCAACTACACCTACATCCCCACTCTACAACATAAGCCACAGCAAACGTGCACGTCAACACCTACTGACATGCATGCTTCTCATCACAGATCACTCAGCGAACACACAACTGAAAGATGGGACCTGCTGAGAGCAATGCACCAACATCCTCTTTATCACAGAAACCTAGCTGAACCCCTCATCTGCTTCCAACATTGCCACGACAATCCCAGCGGGCTACAAAATCGATTGACGGGACCGCCTTTACAAGCCAGGAGGAGGACTTCACATCACCTACAAGGAATCCATCAAATACACAACATCCACATAGAACGCCACTCTATTCATGGAACACCTGCACTTCAAGCTTCA
Organism: Pleurodeles waltl; assembly: GCF_031143425.1. Lineage (NCBI taxonomy): Eukaryota > Metazoa > Chordata > Amphibia > Caudata > Salamandridae > Pleurodeles > Pleurodeles waltl. The sequence goes on from NC_090449.1 coordinate 606,668,133, forward strand.
AATATCAAAATACTTCACTCTGAACAGAACCCTCACCTACCGATGATCTGGATCATGAGCCACCTCTACCAACCTCATCAACAACTTCTCCGCTCACCATCGACTCCAGACCGTACTTTCTTCTCAGTGACCTCAACTTTCACATGGAAGACCAAAATTACCCCTGCTCCACAGCACTCCTTGAAAGCTTGCGCAACATTGGAGTCACCCAGCTCGTCCCTGAACCAACAGACACCGCATGATAAACACTGGACTCCATCTTCATCGTAAGCAACAGCATCAAATACAACTCCACCACACCACTCACATGGACCAACCAGTCCGTCATTCACTTCCAAATCAACACACCTCAAGTCAACACCAGCCTAGGTTCAGCATTCCAAGCTGTAGCTGGAGCAAAATCACAGAACCAGACTGGCTCAGTGCCCTCAGCATGGATGACCCTAGCACCACAGATAATGTTGACAAGAACATCAACAACTAACTGCGCAGACTCCCTCGTACCCATCAAACCCAACAAGCATAGTAAATCAAACAAGCAGGTCAGCTGGTACACAATGGACCTCTGAGACACTAAGTGACACTGTAAACAGCTAGAAAGGAAACAACAACAACAACACCACAAACAGCTACCTATAAGGCTGCACTCAAACGATATCACCAGCAAATACGAGACATCAAGAAAAAAGCACTACTGTACCGCATTGAAGAAAACTCCAACAGATGCAAGGAGATTTTCTCAATCGTTAAGTATTTCACCTTGCCCTCAGCCACTGGCTACATCATTGCCTCCCAACACCACTGTGACAACCTATTCAACTTCTTCACACAACAAAATCGCAAACATCTACAGCAACTTTGTACCTCAACCCAACCCCAGAGAACTTGTTGATAACCTACCCACTACATCTACAAGTTGGGAACTTCACCAATCAGCACCACCTCGAGTCAAATCATCAACACCTCCATCAGGTACGCCACTATTCCGGATGAATGGAAACGTGCAGAAATCAACGCCATCCTCAAGAAGCCCAGAGCCAACCCAAATCAACCTGTTCACCCTATCCAGCCAAAGTGATTAAGAAGGCCATCAACAAGCAACTCACAACCCACCTCAAACTTTACCATCTTCTAGACAACACTCAATCAGGATTCAGAAAGAACTACAGCAACAAAACAGCACTCATCATGGTCACTGATCACATTCGCCTCATCCTGGACCATGGAGAAACAGCAGCCTGCATCCTGCTCTACCTCTATTCAACCTTTAACACTGTCTCCAATAACACCCTCATCACAAGACTCCACAAGATTGATATAAAAGGAGCTGCTCTCAAATTAATCTGTTCTTTCCTGACAGAAAGAACCCAAAGGGTCAGGCTGTCACTCTTCACATCAGAGATCAATAAATCGATATGAGGATTTCCACAGGGATTGTCCCTCAGCCCCACCTTTTCAACATATAAAACATCTCTCGCCAGCTTCATCCAATCACAAGACATCACTGTCATCTCTTATGCCGATGACACCCTAACTCATCCTCTCCCCGACAGACAAGACAACCACCACCAGGACGAACTTTACCAAGTGCATGACCATGGTCTCAGACTAGATGTGAACCATTTGCCTGCAGCGCAACTCCAACAAGACAGAAGTATTGGTCTTTGTCAACAAGACCTTCCCATGGGACTATACCTGGTAGCCGACAGAGCTAGAATCAACACCAGCACCCACAGACCACAAAAGAAATCTAGAGATCATCCGAAACAACAAACTGTACATGACAGCTCAAGCCAATTCAGTGTGCACCTCCTGCTTTGACATCCTATGCATGCTATGGAAGATCTTCAAATGATTGCCTCAGAACACCATAAGGACTGTTATACAATTACTCATCACTAGCAGGCTGGGCTACAGCAACACCCTCTATGCCAGAACATCCAACAAACTCCTACACAAACTCCAGACAATTCAGAACACCGCTGCAAGTCTCATACTCGACCACCCACACTGCACCGACATTATACCCAACCTCAAAAGATTCACTTGCTCCACTGTTCTTAGTAGTAACCAATTCAGACTTCTCTCACACCCATACTAAGGGGGTTATTACAACTTTGGAGGAGGTGTTAATCCGTCCCAAAAGTGACGGTAAAGTGACGGATATACCACCAGCCGTATTACGAGTCCATTATATCCTATGGAACTCGTAATATGGCTGGTGGTATATCCGTCACTTTACCGTCCCTTTTGGGATGGATTAACACCTCCTCCAAAGTTGTAATAACCCCCTAAGTCCCAAAGCCCTACACAATACGGGACCAGAATACCTGAACAGCCACATACACTTTCACCAACCCACCAAACACATATGCTCTGCCACACTCTCATATTCCCCACAGCCTCAAAAGCAAAACTTTAGGTCACTCATTCTCCTACATCACACCAAAGACATGGAATGACCCCCCTCAACACATCAGAGCCTCCTCCTCACTTCCTCCTCCTAAATTCTTGAGTTCCACAAGAAGCTGAAGACCTGTTTCTTCGTATAAGCACCTCGGGGACCTCAAACATACACTTTTGCTCAAGCTCCTTGATATGCTCTTGGATGATTAGTGCACAATACAAATCTATATAACATAGCATAACACATTACATGTTTATTTTGGGGTACTTAGCTTGAAAAAACGATCTTCTTTAAAATGCAACTAGTAATTGCCACTGATTGGGATTAAAATGTCCATGTTTACCTTCAGTGAATAAATTGTTGATTTAACAGTGGACAACGGTGATTTATGTGGCTCGGTTACTGCAGTGTTTTTCTCATAATAGATATACATCATTTGCACAAATTTTGCCAGATAATTTGCAGATTTCACACAAATGTTTCAACTTAAACGGGTGAAAATAGTACTTCAAGAGAATGTGCTGCCTAATTTGCCATTTTCCTGCATAATTAAGACTACCTGCCAAACTAATTTTTAGTGGCCCTGTCAAAGATAAAGCTCTGTCCATTGGTTTGTGGACTATTACTCTAATAATGAAACTCTCATTTCACAAGGAGTCATTAAATATTTCCCCTATTTTACAGTTTCCTGAAAAATATCATTTTTCATACCACTGCATTTTGTGCAATAAGAGCACCAGACTAATATATATATATATATATATATATATATATTCCAAAACAAAATTCACACCAGGAAACGACACGGAGCTGAGTGCGTGACTGCAGTATTCATTTAATTTCTTCCAGCAGACACGATCCGGCATAGAAGTTTACCTTTATCAATGCTGATTGCGCAAGTTGCATCACCTGACGTGCTTCTTGAATCGGGCATGCCTTCCTCCCATTGGAGGTCAGTCAAATACAGCCACTCTCACTGCCCATAAAATGAGAGATCGACACTCTGAAATCAGGTACAGCAGTTTATTTCCACTCGGCTGTGGTAACAAATCATCAACTCGTTGTCCTCTAAAGTACTATAAGTGTAGGGACTTAAATAAGTCCATATGAGTGTACTAAGTGCCGGTAATGGGCAACCACAGAATAATTTCACTGAATAAATCCTAATACTTTCTTTCCAAAGGGATTTTTAAATGACATAAACACAGCATTCCTGGCACTTGAGAGCTGCTCTGTGCAATTTATCCACCTGGCTTAAGATCCGATGCAAAAATGGTGAGATCAACAGCCCGAGCCCATCCGGTATATCAAGTGACAACTGAATATCTGGCAAATGTAATATTTCTGTGTGCTAAACCGTGGCCCTGACTGTATCCCCAGATTTATCTCCTTATGCATTCATAAATAGATTCAGAACAAATAATGCATACACTGGTCTACATATGTCCAATATCAAAACAACAAAAAAGTGATTTATTTTAACGTTTACTGGTATATAGCTCTTCTCGTCTGGAGATACCAAACTAAATGACAACATTCAGTTTAAATGTTCCTGAGTTTAACCATTTCCTGCCTGTGACTGATAAAAGACCCCCTTTTAAGGTCAGAAAGAAAACTAAGTACATGAGCACCCCCGGAATGTCTGAGGTGATCACCACTGCACACTTTAGGTCTGCAAGTGTAGTGGCAGTGGTTCATAATATGTCAGTACATTTTTCGTTTTCTATGCCAGAATATCATAGAATATCGTTTCGCCTACATATGTAGTTCTAAATATGGTATAATAAAATGCTACGCCATTGGATGTAATAAAAGGAAACTGCAACAAATGGGATATATCAGAATATATTTTTGCATACGATATTCTGACATATAAGCATGCTTGTCTTCTAATGTTTGACTATTTGAAAGAGAAGGGGTAGAGTGACAGGTGCACCCTATGCTGTCTCCTGCCTGTTCATTAGCAAGCTATTGACGGGGGAAAGGACAGTTTTCTTTCATTTGCAACTACTATCTTTGCAATTGCATGGGTGACGGGACAGTACAATTACGTTCTGTGGCCAGTGGTTAATTTGTGAACGTAGGGGACACTGCCATTCATTTCTGGGGACCCAGCAAAAAGAGAGAACGGCAAACAAGCATTTGCAATGAAATAGATCTTGCATTCGCTTGAGTTAGAGCTATAACTGGACTTTTCTTGCCACATAAGCTGGTCAGCCCTGCCACATCATTTGGTCCTCTCTACCACATAAACTTCCATTTACCTTCTTTTTCTATTTGCAGCAACAAAATAAAATAGTGCCATTATTTATTATATTTATTTATATTATTATTTTAGGGTCCCCCCAAACTAGTGTGGGGACCCAGAGATGACCTAGACAGAAACAGCACGTCATGCAGACCGTTTTGATGGTGGTCCCATTGTCCTAAGACCACCACAATGTGAGTTAAGAGCAAAAAATATTTTGTAAAAGGAATTTCCTGCAAAGCATTATGGGGTGAGTTTCTGAGTGCAGCGAATATTGCAGTATCTTGACTGTAAATGCTCAGAACAGCCCCTAGAGAACACCACAATAAACAATAGCATTTGGAAGAAACATGGTCATGTAACCATATAGTCAGCCCCTACAGAGCATAACCACCTGAAAAGAGAATGGCAGAATGTAATGCAATGTAACAATATATTTAGCCCCTAGAGAGCGTAGTGCATTACACATTTTCAGGCCTACTAGAATAATATTACAAACAAGGCCCCTAAAAATACAAAGTATTCTCAGCTGTTAAACACAATTTCCAGCCATGAGTGCTTAAACAGACACTGAATGGTGGGAGAGGATACCACAGATGACCTAGACAGAAAGAGCATGTCATACTGAACGGTTTGGTGGTGGTCCCATTGTGATGAACCACCACAGACTGAGTTATGGGTCACAATGTTTCGTAAAAGAAATGCCCCACAAAGCATTATGGGGCGAGTTTCCCTAGTGCAATGAATATTGTAGTATCTGCTCTCCTGCTGTGCCAGGAGAGCTACATTCAGGATTTTTGATTTCTGTTTAAATTGTGCCAATTTGTATATTTTTAAACTGCTAAACTTGTACGTAAGTGGTACTCATTTAGAGTGCTCCTCTGATCGTGTTTGCGCTATATGAAATGTCACTAAGCAGGACGAAGGCAGAGGCAAAAGAAAAAAGAAAAAAGCAGTGCGCCATACTAAGGTATATGGCCGATCATGCAATAATCCATGTAACAGGGTCAGTCTCCAAGGCGGTAACAAAGCAGCCTCAAGGTGGGACAAACGTAAAGCATGTGCATGGTAAAAACTCACAGAAGTAGATAACAACATGTCAAAGACAGCAAATGCGCGCTGCCTAGGCTCGACCTAAAAAGGGAGAATAAAGAAGAATCGAAAGATAGAAAATTGTCACTAAGGAAAAAAGTAAATATGAAAAATAACTGACAAGAGTGAATTAAAGAGACAGAAGGTGTAGGGTGGTGGAAGAAAGATTCATGAGCTGGAATCAAGAAACAACCTTGGCATTTGGTAGGGATGGTGGTCGGCTGCTAAGAAAATGATTTGTGCCTCTGTGCTTAATTTTAGTCAAATTAAGGATTGTGTGTAGGTGTCCTCTCCCCTTTGTCAGTTAATATGTGACACATTTTACTAGGCTGCAGAGAACAGAACAGGCATCAATGCAATCCTTCTACTGTTAGCAATGCTGGAATGACCACTGCAAAGTTGCTCCCCATAGCCACTTATTAAGCTTTTTTAAAAAGAAACAAGTACTGTAAGTTAAAAGTAGAGTGTGAAATTTTGATATTTAAGTTCATCAAAACGTAATCACAGCTTTAAAAAAAGACTGCATTTTCCCTATTATCATAGTAATACTTCAGGTAGAATATAAGAGCTACGGTGTGACCCCCACATCTGTGAAATAGAACTACTGTTTATTAAGGAGGTTTGTACAGCACATGAATGCAGTCATGATTCCCTTGGTTTGCTATTACCGTAATCAGTAATGTTAGAACGGGCACTGTGGGATAGACTGAACAAAGACCACCTGTGTTCAAAGTTTCTTCAAGTACAGTAGGTAGGCCATTTTTGTTGGGGCCATCTGTCTTCTGTTGAGGGCAGCCTTGGTCGAGTTGGGAGGGCTGCTATATGTGCATAGGGAAACAAATGTGTGTATGGGCCAGTCCTTTCTAAGAGGTTATGGCAGAATGGTATCAAAGCTTAGCAGCTACAAGAATGAACAAGAAGATTTTCAGGTTTATCCTGAATAGAAGAAAAATTGGTTGGGATTTCAATATAATTTCTAGGTTGCTTCAGATCATTTATTGCAATACACCTTCTTCCATATTTTTCCATTTAAACAACTTGGGGCGAGCAAGATATGCTAAGCTAAAATGGAGGTTCTTGGTGTGATCATGATATAGGACTAATTCCTTGAGATTATGTCGGATGTTTGTCCACAAATTTGTGTGAACACATCAGTGTATCTTACATTTTATTATACACTCATCTGACAGCCAAATTCAGGTGCTGAAGAGCACTTTTAGAGAAATGTAAGCAGTCCTCATTCTGTTGTTTACTGAAAACTATATTTCATGACTGGTAACCATGGAATATTATGCTCACAAGATTGGAGCTACTAAAAGGTGATCGTGAAGGTACAAACTCAATCAGCTTTGTAGAGTGATATTCCTATACTTTTAAAATGTTCTTGATGTTTTCTTGTTCGGTAGATGATTCAGGTGTAAAGATACAGACTTCATTTCTTCAGCAATTTTAGGTTTTGGTTTTTGTATGGAATAAAAAAAAGTTTTAAAAAAATATTCATCTGTTCTTTGTGCATTCTCTGTTTTTAAGTCCGATACGCTTCTTTGTATACCTGATCAAATTTGTCATAAGCTGTCTTTATAATGTTGTTTTGATTGAAACTGCATATTATTTGATGCATTCATATTTGATTAGGCAATATTAATCAGATTTTTGTCTTCTGTAAATGATTAACTTTTAATACACCTTTATGGTTTGAAAACCTAATCATTCGCTCTCATTATGAAAGAACCTAACGTGCTTCTTGTTATTTGAATATATTAATTTGTTGATCAGCCTCAGAGATGCAAACTTTAGTTCATCTGATAGCAATTTAAGGGCCCTAAATTTGTACAAAGAAAAGAACAGACACACGTTCCCCCACATTTACTGGTGGTGACTACAGTGGGCTGTCTGGCCATTGTTGGCAATGAGTGATTATGTTAGCAAGATAGGCCTTTTTAAATACCTACTGATCTATCCTGCTTAAACCTAACCTGCAAGTCCCCTGCAATTGGGCCTCTTTCTCTCCACCTATTTGTGAATAGTTGACATGTGTATGTATACAAGGTGTAGGTGTGGCAGGATGAGCATGGAGTGTGTGCTATAAGGGATTGTTGTCAGCTGAATCCATTTTGGACCACCTGTGTGTGGATAGAGTACAAGAAGGAGGATGGAGAGACCCTAGTAGACAGCAATATGAGTTGAAGGGCTCCTCTAAAACATGCCTGAAGCCTTCGTATTGAACCAGACTCTGAGGAGTGGGAGGACAGGATATCGAAGGCCCCTGTGAGTGCAAGGTTAGTCTCTGCTACTGTCCAGCTCCTTTGTTCCACAAAGGAGTTACCTCCAACAGATTGAGATTTAGCAGAGTGGGAAGCACTCTTCCTTGTTTCCGCCTTTGTACTGGTTTTCTCTGGCAAGTCTCCCAGGCACACCCCTTCTTTTTGCTGACACCAAAGGATAAAGACTGGCTTCACCAGTCTGAGAGGAATATGCAAAATGTCAGGAACTGCCTGAAACCAGTCCCAGAACTGTGTGTGTAAAATCTACAAACTCTGTCCATAAACTGAGTATGTGAACAGAACTAAGACCCAAAGTCGGTGTTTTAGGGATTCTCGCTGACCAGTGCCCAGGGTACACCATGCAGGGTGCTGGACAATATTTCTGTGATTCAGCGCTGAGCTTTTCCATAGCCACCTTCCTAGCCATGTAAGGTGACATAACCAATGGTCCAATATATCCTAAAGAAAATGCTAAAGACCTTCCCTAAGAAGAAGAGCATCCTCTTTCTGTTGGAAAAGTACTCGGGTACTGCAGCTGAATGAAGCTTCCTATAGAAGAACTTAGCCCAACTGCTAGAAGGAAGTAAGTTGACCGGATGGAGGACTGAACCAACATGACCTTGACCTACCTGAAAAGCTTATGGGAAGATCAGTGCAATGAGGAATCATGGTGAGCCCCTGCTGGCAAAGTGTTTGCCCCTCAACTGGGTCTTGAAGTTTAACTTTGTCCTCTTTTTTGGCATGTTTGGTGGGGAGTGCAAACTGAAGCTAGTGAACGCATCCCGTAGCTGTGTTCCACATTTCCTGCAGCTGAATAGGACTCTGTACGAGGATGCTCCACGGCTATGGATCTGCATTGAGCATTCCGGTATTGTGAAGCTCCTTGAAGTGCAACAAACTTTTGAAACTGAAACCTCAGCTAGCACTTTCCTCAGCTCTACAAGTGCTGTGCTGCAAAGTGGTTTTCTGTGGCCATTGCCCTTGCATCATCAGGGTAGAGTGTTGGCTCCCAGAGGCAGATTTAATACCTTCCCAGACTCAATCCCTCACCTCTTGGTGGAGCCTCAACTTTCAGCAGCTTCCAGTCGGATCCTTATCTTGTTTGGGTTGGGGGTGATGGGGATTCTGGCAGCTGCTGACCTATTTGCAATCCAGCAAAGGTGTGTTGGATAAAACGTGGCAAGGAAACCTGCGAAAAATACCAGGCAGGCGCAACTGCGGAACATTTCATGAAAGGGTTAACTGATCACTCCTTAGTTGCTGACTGATGCTTTCAGATGTTTAACTGGTACCAATGAGGTGAAACAGTTACCCAGATAGCATTACTGTAATGTGTATTACAATGACAAAATAGTGAAATAAAACTGCAACAAATTGTGCTGCATTATGCCACCTAATTTGACTGTGCTTAATGCATACTTAGACCAAACCTCCAGATTTGACCCTCTGCATAATTCAAGTGGCCCTTCTCATGTTTAGCCAAAATGTGGGTGTAAGAGGTTTACCCTCATTTCAACCAGTGGCTGAACAAACGAACGATATGTAAAATATCTATATTAAGGAAGGCTGTTCTTTGTTCTTAACCACCTTCTACCTTTTTACTTCCCAACAAAGTGTCATGCATAAAGAATTGCACAGATTGTGATATCAGGTTGTTGATATGTGTGCGTGCCTAACACCTGTTTTACAGCGCTACAGAATCTCAAGGTGCCAGCAGTAAGCGCTACATGAAAAGTGCTAACATGTAGCAGAATTCTTAATATGCCTATACTTGTTGGTAAACAATTATGTCCACAATCTAGAGAGTCAATGAAATAAAATGCACACTAAATTTTAGAGCTATTAAGGCCAAAATGGCATGGGACCAACAGAGGGGGCTATGCATAGTGCAAGAGCTGGAGACTACGTAGAGACTTCAGAAGGCATGCAGAAGGAAAGATGAAGTTGACCTGGTGGTACTAACATGACATGTATATATTATTTGATATGCTTAGCACAAAAACATTATGATGCTATAGAAGCTCTCCAAGGTGCTTTTAAAGTGCTTAAATTGCCCCAGGCTAGGCTTGAGTAATACACCTACTCCTGTTCCTTCGCATCATCGTTTTCTGTTATTGTTGTTTTTCTATAATAAGTTCAGAACTACAAGTACCAGCATGCAAATAAAAATATCCTAGGTCATAATACCATTATTATTACATGTATGAATCTGGCTCTGGCATTTGTAAATATTAACTTTGGAGCAGAGGAAAGCCGGTGCCATTAAAAAACCCACAATATTATGTTTCTAACAATACATGCAGAGGAGGACCCGTTGCTAACGTCTTCGGCTTTTCAGCCACGCTCGAGTTACTTCGATTAATTAATTAAATGTGATACAGTTCTGACACGGGCTGCATTTGTTGATCACATATTTCCAGCATTCTTGGTTTCAAGCTACCAGGAAACTCCCCATGTTACTGTTTCCATATGAAGCACTACTATGCAACCGAGAAATGGAACTTCTGAGAAAGAGGCTGCACTTCTGGGTAAAAAAACGCAGCGTGTGTCGAAGTAGCTGTTACCTCAGCCATGGGTGACTTCCCCTGGGACCCGCAAGAACAGACCCCTGGCTCTTGCGCACTTTGTTTTTCCTGAGAGGCTTCCTCGGTGTATACGCAGCCAGGTGACGCCACTGGGCCTCGGTGTTGGGGTGAGCTCTGACAAACGCCTCTTCAGAGGCCTGACTGGGAGCAGAAAAGAGGCTTGTCTGTTTTTTCCCCTCTGCCTCTAGCTTGACCCCGCTGCCAGCACATTGTTCTGATTTTCCGCCTGGAATAATTGCAGGGACGTTCTCAAAAGTTCAAACCTGCAGAGCAAACACAGGGACTTTGTACAGAAAAACTGTATGCCTCAGGGGCTTGAGAGAAGGAAGCTCATTCTCCCGATTTTATGAGGGCCATGAATCTTGAGTTTTTACATGTGTCGGGCGAGATAGCGAAAATAACCGCTGACCACATGCTACAGGGAGAGTCGCTTTTAATAGAACAGATTTGTAACCAAACAAATTCCTTGACAAAAACATTTTAGCCTTGAAAACCCACCATGACAGAGTCTCGCATGGTAAACCTATATATATAGTAATGCCTTAATGTCAAACTGGTAAAATTGATACTGGGTCAGGCATCTCCCTTCTTCATTCATGAAAATCGCACCACTGGACTCCACCCTCAGTGCTAATGGAGGGGCCCGCGGAGAGAAAGAGCCCCGCTCTAATCTCTCTGCGGGCTCTTTCGGGAAGGGGAAGTGATGGCGCTGGGACGGGATTGGTTTCCGGGTAAGTGGGGGTGGGCTTTGAAGGTGGGGATAAAAGGGGTGTGGGGGGAGGGACCGGCCTCTTTCCGCAAAGCCCATCACACGGTTAGTTTGGCCGGTCCCGGGGGGAACTTATTCCAGGCAAGTGCGAGTTTAGGCAGGGCCGGGGGGAGCCTATTTTGTTTAAAAATAAGGTTGACGAGCATTTCCCTGCTCGTTGACCAAGAGTCTATTTCTGGGCATATGCGGTAGGCGCCGTCAGCCAGCGCACACGTGCGTTTTTTGCCGGGCCGCGTTGGCGACTTTCAGACAATTTATTTTTGAACAATTGGGTGCGCATGACGGCCGACGAGCATTTTGGGCACCGCTCGTCGACCGGGACCACATTATTGGGCATAAGCGGCGGCGCGTTTTAGAGGCAGTGCGCCGACCGTTAGGGCTCACGTGAGTTTCTGTCGGGCCGGGTAACGGCTTTAAACATTTTTTGCAGGAAGTTTAGGGATAAGAGAGTCCCCGCTCCGGCGACATGGCAACCAGCCATGACGCTGAGGCGGTAAAGGCCGCGCTTCGCATATTAGGCGAAGCCGGCTGATCTCACCTCCTCTGGCCTTGGGTTTTGGACCAGGCCTGGGTGGGAATGGTGCGGCCGACGTGCAGCGCGTCTGGCCGGGTAGCGGCAGTTGTAGCCGCCTGTACATCACCTGAAAGGGCCAAAAAGACCCAAAAAGTGGCGGTGGGGCGGGCGCGTGGCGCAGCTTCCCCCACCAGCCAGATGGGAGAAGGTGAGGGACCCGCCAGTGAAACTGAGGCAACAGAGGAGGGGGCAGCGCCAGAACAACAGGAAGGGGGCATTGAGGCACAACAGGAGCAGCCATTGGGGGATGGGGCCCTCTTGCAGGATTTAGTGGTGCAGGAGCTCCCGGGCCCCAGTACAGAGATGGCACGTATGGACCTGTCCCTCCCCAGAGAGAGGGCCAGTACAGCAGGGGCCCCCGTGACAGCAAAAAAGAAAGGCAAGGGCCCTAGGCAGGGGGATGGCTCGGCAAAAGGTAAGCCCAGCAAGGTGCAAACCAAGAAAGCCGGGGGGTGGAGTGCCTGAGCCCCTTACAGGAATAGGGCAGAGTGGCCCCAGACTCAACAGGCTGGACATGGGCGAAGCATGGGACTTAGAGGCCAGGATTCGGGAGCAACGCCGCATAGTGACAGAAACAGAAGACAGGTGTGCCCAATTATGCATGGAGCGTGAGGTGGCCGAGCCATACGGCCGGCAACTAAAGAGGCCAGCAGAGAGCGCAGGGAGTGCAGGGAACATGCCACAGGAAGCTAGCAAGTGTAGCTGGGTCTGGGTACCGAGCAGTAGGGGCCAGGAGGCTGGGACTGCCAGTGGTTTAGGTAGTGCGATGGGAGCCAGTGGCGCACACGGCCACGATTGACGCGGAAGGTCAATGCCAACACACAAGGTTGGCAGAAAGAAGGCGATGCCAACGGGGCGCAACACGGCCCCAGCACGTTGGTCTGAAGCGCTAGAGGGGTCTTCGGCGGCCTACTCTACTCCGCAGGATCAGAGTTTCCACAGAGATGGTGGGCGCCATGAGGGTCAAGACGATGTTTCAGCTAACTACATGATGATGAGTGGTGGTGTTGATAATAGGTTGGATGTAGGCGAAGAAGATGTGTTGGAACTCGACTATGAGGAGGATCTGGATGAATGGGAAGATAGGGAGATTCGGGAGGCAGAGGTGAGCAGCGTGAGAGGGATGGGGAGAGGACACAGGAGCGGCGCAACCCCTCTTTCTGTTTCTATTTTTCAAGATCGGGCTATCGGCGGAGAACAACAAGAAGGTAGGCAAGGGCAGGCATGTGACCGAGAGGCCCGGAAGGTTTCACGGCCTTTGGGAACACAAGGAAGAGGTAAAGGGCAATGGTGGTCGGTTTGGGGGGATGGCTTAGGGGGCGGAGATGCCCCGGTACGGAAGTCAATTGGGGTATGTGATTGTTCTATTCTTGACACACTATCGGACAAAGACTCTCAGGGCGGTGAGAAGGGGAAGGAGCTGCAAGGCAGTGCTTCAGCCGAGGGTGAGAGTGGGACCAAGGTAGCGGGGGAGAATACAGGGGCAGAGGATAAAGAAGGCGGAAGTCACAAAAAGAGGCTTCCTTATATGGGACCTGCTATGCCCTTGGGATCGCATGTGGCAGATAAAACAAAGTTGAGAATATGGAGACACGAGTATGTAGATGTTTTTAAACTCTTGCATAGGGACATACAAGCCAAGGAGGGTTCCAAGGAGGAAGAGTGGGAACTTGCACGTAGACCAAGGGTCCCAATTACAATGGATAATTGGACATCTGCATTCTTGATTTTCGCAAGCATACATTGCGAGAAATATCCAGACAGGGCCATAGCACTCTTTTAGTATATGGACATAATTCGGAAGGCGCAAATGCACTTTGGTGGTTTTGCCTGGTTGAGTTACGATGAGGAGTTCCGGGCCCAAGTGAGTGTCAATCCCGACAAGCCATGGGGTGACGTAGACCCAGAATTATGGATGCAATGGATGGCGTCGTCTCAATCCACGGCATCTACCCATACGGCCAGTGGCCTGCCTGTGGTTTATAAGCCGTTTCAGGGAGGGGTGGGTGTGGGGCAGAGAACCTCGACTACCACAAGCTTGCTGGAACTTCAACAAAGGTTTCTGTTCCAGACAGCCTTGTAAATTTAAACACGATTGCTCCAAATGCGGGTGCCGTCACCCGGTTACGCAGTGTTTTTCGCTCTACAGTCCAGCAGAGCAATGCAGAGCATCCAAGGGCAGAGGCACCCAGGGCGCTCCAGCTCCAAAGGGGGCCAACGCCAGTTAAGATAGACTTTCTCATACCCTGGCTACACAGATACCCTGATAGGGCCACAGCGATTAAGCTAGCAAAGGTTTTTCAGGAGGGTTTTAGGGTCAGCTACCAAGGTCCACGTACTAGGCAATGGGCAGACAACTTGCGGTCTGCAACGGAATTGCCACAGGTAGTAAGGAGTAAGCTGGATAAGGAAGTGTCACTGTGCAGAATTGCAGGGCCTTTTTTATGATTGGCAGAGTCAAACTCTGATGACCTCCCCGTTAGGAGTATTGCCGAAGAAGGCCCAGGGTGAGTTTAGGTTGATACATCACCTGTCGTGGCCGGATGGCACATCTGTCAACGACTTTATTGCGGCTGAGGACACCAGGGTAGTATATGCATCAGTGGACGATGCTATAAAAGTGGTCAGGGGATGTGGCAATGGGGCTGAATTCGCAAAGTGTGATATACAATCAGCTTTCAGGCTACTGCCTATACACCCGGGAGATTTTGACTTGTTGGGGATGCAATTTGAAGGGGCCATTTATGTGGACAGGGTCCTTCCAATGAGTTGTGCGATATCTTGCACCCTGTTTGAGGCATTTAGCACGTTCATACAGTGGGTTTTCGTCAAGGTCAGTAGGCATTGTGCGGTGACCCATTACTTGGATGATTTCCTTTTTGTAGGGACAGGCGACTCTGGGGCTTGCGGGAAGGCGTTGAGGGCCTTTCAAGATATGGCACGCCATATGGGGGTGCCTCTGGCCCCGGAAAAGACTGAAGGACCTTTGGCGGTACTCACTTTTTTGGGCATCGAGCTAGACTCCATTACCCTGACAGCCACATTACCCACACAAAAAGTCAAAGAAATGCTGGAATTCTTGGGTACAGTGAAGGAGGCACGTAAAATTGATTTGCGAACGGCACAGAAGCTGCAGGGTTACCTCAACTTTGCTTGTAGGGTAGTCAGAGGTGGGAGGACTTTTTGCAGGAGGTTGGGCCTGGCTATGTCGGGAGCAGTGATGCCGCACCACAGAATACGAGTTTCAGTGGGTCTGAGAGAAGATGTGAGGGTGTGAGAAATATTCCTAAAGCATTTCAGTGGGGTATCCATGTTTTTCTGTGAGGATGAAACAGTATGGCAGGTGCATATATTTTCGGATGCGGCAGGAGTTTTTTGGGACGCCAGGTGGTGCTCGGAGTCGTGGCCAGCACAATGGTTGCAGCAAGGGAAGAGTATTGCCTTTTTGGAATTTTTGCCCCTTTTGGTAGCAATGGCAGTATGGGGGCAGGAGTTAGCAAATAGAACAGTGTTATTTAGAGTTGACAACATGACAGTGGTAGAACTTGTTAACAGACAGAAGGCAAGGGACCTTAGGGTTTTGCGCTTGTTGCGCCATTTTATGCCGCAGTGTTTATCTTTGAATGTGATTCTTAAAGTTGCTCATATACCGGGAGTATTCAATGAGATTGCGGATTCCCTGTCTCGTTCACAGTGGCAGCATTTTCACAACCTGGCACCAGGAGCAGAACAGAGCAAGACAGCGGTCCCGGCAGATATTTGGGAGTGGGGGGCATGATGATCACAGGGCTGGTGGAGATGTCTTTAGCGGAATCCACTCTGCGAAGTTACCGGCTGGCCTGGTTGGATTTTCAATCATTTGAGCGGTTTGCAGGACATTTTTGGCTGCAGAAGGGTAAACAGTTAGAGCGTTGTGCCTTGCGTTTCATGCTGTTCAAGATACAGAAAGGTTTGTCAGCGGCGACTATTGGTGGAAAATTGGCGGGTGTTGCATTTTACGGGAAACTGTTTTTTGATCACGACCCAGCTAGAAACGACTTGTTGGGGAAGATGTTTAAGGGTTGGGGCAGGGTTAGATCAGCAGAGGGTAGGGCGGCCAGAGAACCTATTGGTTTTGAATTATTGCTGGAGCTGTTGCATGTGCTGCCTGTGTGTTGCGCAGACGAATATGAGTTAGCTCTGTTCCGTTTATGTATGGTGTGGATGTTTTTTGGCACATTCCGTGTGTCGGAATTGTTAGGGGTTGGAGCAACGGTAGGGGTACGGTACAGAGAGGTTTGCTTACATGGCGAATGTTTGGGGATTTGGCTCAGATGCTCTAAGACCAATCAGCTAGGCAGGGGGAAGTGGGTGTGGTTGGAAAAAGGGGGCAATGCCTTGGCCCGTCCAGCCTCGGAATGGATGAATTTTCAATCCTTGAGTTTTTCGACTAGAGAGTCTGGGGTGTTTGCACACAGGTCTGGGGCCAAACTTACCAGTTTTCAGCTTCTACGCATGTTGAGGATGGCTCTGGGACGGACGGGCCATCCAATGGTTTTTGGCACACATGAATTCAGAATCGGGGCAGCCACGGCCGCGGCGCATTTGGGTTGGGATTGGGCGAAGATCAGGGCGATAGGTAGCTGGAAGTCAAGGTGCTGTGAGCATTATGTGAGGCCCTGAAGGGTGGGGAACAACAACAGTTGCTTGGGGAGGGGGGTGGCCCGTTATGTAAACACATGTTACAGTTATTTTTTCATTTCAGGAGATGCGTCCGGTCCATCGCATGGCAAGATGGTCACGTGGCTTGTAGGCCATTCATTTATCCACTGGGCAGTGAAGTTCGCGGAGAAACAAATCTATGGTCAGGCCCTGGGACTTTCCAGTAAACAGCACGAGGTGTTATGGTGGGGGAAGAGCGGCATGCGATGGGGTAACCTGCTTCCTTTCATCACATCTGACTTACTGAACTGGGGGTGTCCGGATTTGTTAATCATTCATTTGGGTGAGAATGATCTTGTTAAACTATCAGGACTCACGCTACTGCAACACATGCAGAGAGACTTGGAAATTATCAAACAGAAATTTCACTGCACCTGCTTGGTGTGGATGGAATTTGTACCTCGTAGGGTGTGGAGAGGGGCAGTCAAATATGGAGCCATGAGCGGGCTTGCAGGAAACTTAACAGAGCTATGAGAGTTTTTTGCTGGGCGCTGGGGATAAAAATCCTGAAACATGAGGACATTACAGAGCAGGATGAGGCGCTCTTTAGGGATGATGGTGTACACTTGTCCACTTTAGGGAACGCATATTATTTGATGGAGTTGAGACTGTTGGTGGGGGATTTGTGGGGAGAAAACATGTGGGTCAGGAGTAAGGAGTGAGGCAGTCAGGTTGCAGTAGCGTGTCTGCGGGGGTGGGGCAGCAAAACGCCAAATGAGTTTGTGCTGGTTGGCAGTAGATGGGGGAGGGTGGTGAGTCAGATGCAGGCCTGGCCACCCTTCAGGGGAATAAACAAGCAGGTGAAGGCTGTGAGTGGGAGTACGCGAGAACCAAATGGGGCATGAAAGGAAAAGGGGAGTGTGTAGGGGAATGGAAACGAAATGAGGGTTTGGTGGAAGGATGAGCGAGGAGATGTTAAAGGGAGAGCGTTATTAAAGTTGCGGTTTTCGGAGCAAAAGTTAAGGTTTATGTTTCTTGTTGCAATCCTGTCCTAATAAATGGCCTTTTACACTAAATGGCTGTCGCTGAATTATTTCCTGATACACACTGCCTATGCCATTCCGTGCTTGATTCATCTCACATCTGTAGAATCAGATCTTCAATTTCTTACCCTTACACTTCAAACTCCTCTAACATTCTTTGTCTGCAATAAATCTTCAGTTCGAACGCACAAAAGAACATTCATGCCATGCATATGCAAAACAATGCTATCTCCCACTCAGAATAACTCAATTTAACCAGAACCGCTAATATATCCTTAGTTGTGACACTCGACCTGAGGCTCTAAAGTCAATACAATTTTACATCTCATATTGTAATACCCATCATTATATTTCTTACACATATATTCCTTTACTATGAATTTACAAATCTATTTATTTATTACACTAGTACTACTGTACTAGAGAAAAAATAAATAAAACAAAATAAATATATAAATAAAATGTTAACAAAAAAATAAAAAAAATACAAAATGTACTCTCTCGTACGCCTTACTCTGACTCCCCATCACTCTATGCCTCTACCAATCTATTCTACATCCCCACTCTGATTCATCCCCAAACCCATTCCACTCCAAAATAACCCTGCCTAAGCTCTTCCCTCTACCAAATCTAGCTCACCCCAAACCTCAGTTTACTACTATGATCTCCCAAACAACCCTACTAAATTCTCCCTCAATTATCTCACCTTTTAGAAAGGGGGTCTCTAGTTGGCAGTCGGTTTGCACCCTGTCCAAGTAGGGACCCTCACTCTAGTCAGGATAAGGGAGATACCCGCTCAGATAACCCCTGTTCACCCCCTTGGTAGCTTGGCATGAGCAGTCAGGCTTAGCTCAGAAGTAATGTGTAAAGCATTTGCACATGACACACAGTAATAAGTGAAAACACTACAAAAGGACACCACACCAGTTTTAGAAACATAGCCAATATTTATCCGTGCACAAGACCAAAACAATAAAATCCAAAATATAGTGCTAAAGATATGAATTTTGTAAGATTTATCTTAAAAATACATTTCCTTGAAGTTGATAGTTCCACCTGGGACTATCACGGCATTGTGATCAACAAAACCAATAGTTCAGGCCGGCTGCGGCGTCGCGGGCCAGCTGCGGTGTTGGGAAGACCTGCAAACAGTACCTTGGATTTTCAGGGCATCAAGATCCTCGCGGTGAGCTCCTGAGAGTGGCGTCATTGGCGTCGCAGTGTCAGTTCCGGAGTCGGTGCGGTAGTCATTGGGCCCTTGAGGTCACACGCGTTGCGGATCGAACTCCGGGTTGATGAAGTCAGGAGCGCTGGCGTGGATGGCATCGTGGCTTCGGTGCGAAGCGGGACGATGTGATGTGCAGTGCCCACAGGTCACGGTGCAGGCAGCGGCTCGGTGACAGCGTCCAGCGGCGTCGGTGAGACCAGGGCTGCGGTGTGAAGCAGGGCGGTGCGACTTGCGGTGTCCACAGGTCACGTGCAGGCAGCGGCATCGTCGTTGCTGAAGCGCTGACGTCGGTAGGCCCAGGCCAGCGGTGCGGGGCGGTGCTTCGTGACCCTCACGAGCGGTGTCCACAGGCCACGGTGCAGGCAGGGATGCCTGGTGATGACACTGGAGTCAATGGTCCTGGCGTCGGTGGACTGGGGCTGCGGTGTGGGACGGGACGGTGCTTTGTGTGCCTCACGAGCGGTGTCCACAGGCCACGGTGCAGGCAGAAGCCAGTGTCAGCAGAAGCTTTGTCGTCGGGGAAGCCCAGGCTGAGGGGTGAGCAGGTGATGTCGGAGTGCGGGGCCCACAGGTCGCAGTGTGAGCAGCAGCTCGGTGAAGTTGTCTAATGACGGCGTCGGTGAGACCACGGTCACGGTGCAAAGTGGGGCAATGCGACTCCATGCAGCGTCAGCAGGTCACGGTGCAGGCCAGTGGCGTTGTTGGTGGCGTCGTGGTGGTTTCTCCTCTTGAACAGCACAAAACACACAGTTCCCAGTGCTGCAGATTGAGGAAACTGAAGTATTTGGTGTCCCTGAGGATTCCAACAGGAGGCAAGCTCCAATCCAAGCCCTTGGAGAACTTTCTCAAGCAGGACACACATCAAAGTTCGCCCTATGCACTCTTTTCAGGCAGAAGCAGCAACTGCAGACCAGTCCAGCAAAGCAGCACAGCAAAGAGACAGTACTCCTCCTCCAACTCTTC
This sequence comes from Pleurodeles waltl, assembly GCF_031143425.1. Classification (NCBI taxonomy): domain Eukaryota; kingdom Metazoa; phylum Chordata; class Amphibia; order Caudata; family Salamandridae; genus Pleurodeles; species Pleurodeles waltl. The sequence continues at coordinate 606,687,947 of NC_090449.1, forward strand.
TCCTTGGCAGAGGATCCTCTGGATTCCAGAAAGATTTTAAAAGTGTGGGGTTTTGGGTCTTCTTCTTATACCCTGTTCTGCCTTTGAAATTGGCAAACTTCAAAGCAAAGTCTCAAGTGTTTGCAAGATCCTTCCTTGTCCAGGCCAGGCCCCAGACGCACACCCAGGGGGTCGGAGACTGCATTGTCTGAGGACAGGCACAGTCATTTCAGGTGTGAACGACCACTCCTCTCTCCTCTCTAGCTCAGATGGCTCATCAGGGTATGCAGGCTACACCCCCTTTTGTGTCACTGTCTAGAGAGGTGCAAAACAGCCCAACTGTCAAACTAACCCAGACAGACAATCCACAAAGAGGCAGAGTCACTGAATGGTTTAATCAAGAAAATGCCTACTTTCAAATAGTGGCATTTTCTAACACACAATTTAAAAATCAACTTCACTAAAAGATGTATTTTTAAATTGTGCGTTTAGAAACTCCACATTTTTATCTGGTCTCAAAGGGAATCTGTGCTTTAAGGATATTTAGAGACAGCCCCCATGTTAACCTATGAGAGAGAGATAGGCCTTTTACAGTGAAAACTGAATGTGGTATTATTTCATTGTTAGGACATATAAAACACACTAGTATTGGCCTATTAGTAGCATTTGATTTACAGGCCCTGGGCACCTCTAGTGCACTTTACTAGGGACTTACCAGTAAATCAAATATGCCAATCATGAATAAACCAATCAACAGTACAATTTACACAGAGAGCATATGCACTGTAGCACTGTTTTAGCAGAGGTAAAGTGCCCAGAGTCCTAAAGCCAACAAAATCTGGCATAAAGACTGTAGATGACCCTGCAAAAGGGCCAGGAGCAACATCACATTTGACTCATCTAAAACCCCTTCTACTACTATCATCTCCTCAACCCCTTTCCACAGACTCTTCCCTCCTCCATCTCTCCTATACTAATCCCAAGCCTCATTCTATTACTATGAACTCCCAGTTAACACTTCTGGATTCTTCCCTCCTCTATCCATCCATTACTCTAGTCAATCCAACTAGCAAACTCATATATCTTCCCATCAAATGAATGCATACTAATACTAATACTATACTCATATTTCTCTATATTAATCCACCACTAATTCCTCTTGGGTTCCGGAGTAGCGTGCTGCTCGCCAAAAAGCACTTCTACGCCTTGTCAGGGGTAGTAAGCGCTAGATAAATACAAATACAAATACAATAAAAACGTCTCTCTTTCTCTCTAGCCCATCCTGCCAAAATTCCCAGCCTTAACACACCTGTGGCAGGATCATAACCCCAAAAACACTTTCCACAAAATTAAATGCCTGCTAACTGCTCTCTGATATCAGAACTTTGATTGATGCTTGTCAAACATTAACACTATAAATCGTGCAATATCATTCCTTCTTGTTACCTCTTTCCGCATACATCCCTTTCTTGTGCCTACCGGCGATACATTTCCTCAGGACTTGCTTGCTAAATCCAAGACAGTTACAGATTTCTCAGCTAAATCCAAAAGCAACAGCAAATTGTTTATAGCAATTGCCACCACTTGAGAATGTGTAGTTGCTAATATTAATGAGGTAGAGTGGGTGAAGAACATGATTTTGGGTGAGTGCTTGAGCGGGATTGGAGAATATACAATATTTTGTAACAGGCAGGACACATTCTGTTCCCTTCACCAATGACCCTTGCTGTATCATAAGTAGTTCTGAGAAAAGATTAGGCTTGTGTAAGGGTTGGGCCACCACTCCTTCTAAGTAGCAAAATCTGACCATATGTATTTTTTCCCAAAGTGTCATTACTTTCTTATGCATACTTTCTTATGTGTTAGCTCTATGGTAAAATGTTAGTAGGGAAATTTTATAACTATTAACTACTTACATTCTAATATTAATCACATAGACCATCTATTTATAATACGCTCCATCATTCTCATTGATTGCACAAGATTCCCAGTGCAGTGGATTCTCTATAAATCACCTTAACGATAAAAGCAGCTCCTTAGGGTGTGTGTGAATCATAAGTCCATTTATGATTGTTCAATCTTTATGACATCCCAAGGATATATCATGCTGAAGGTCTTTTGTAGTATTGCTGACCATCATCCAAGAACGGCAACACATTATGCCGCTCGACAGCCGGCTACTGGTAGCTGAGGACATAGGGACAAGAAATTACTTCTTGGGCTTTACATCAGATACCAATACCAGATAGCATGAATAACTTACAGTTCCTGAGTGATTAAGGGTATACTATTTTAAAGCTACCAAGGACAACATAAGATATAAAAATTGTAAGAATCAGGATTACCCAAGCCTTGAGAGGCCACATAAGGAAAAACACAGGTTGGCTATACTTGGATGACAGTAAATAACCACTGGTTTGGTAAGCCAATCTCCGTTTTCATCTCAATTGTTTACATTTATTTTTGCAATACGTTTTTTTTTAATGTATTTATTGTTTTTGAGGACGTGCACACTGCCATTTGAAGGCAACATTTTTACTTATACTCTTGTAATGCCTATTGCATATGTTTGTAAAAAAAATGGAAGTATGCCAAGGCCAAACCTACAGGCTCAGCCAGTGTTTATTTAATGAAGAATAAAATAAGACACCATTGATGTCATATCCTGTCAGGTCTTTTGAACACCCTGTCCTCAATGAAGCCAGAGGTCACAAGATTAGACACCTGAAAAACAGTACAAAAGGTCTTAGGACTCGGAAGCCACCAGCAGGCCCTTGCCCCAACATCGGTCATACACAGCCCGACAATCATTTTGTTGGAAGAAGTATTTATTTTATATACTTTCATTAAAATCAAATACATTAATCATTTTTATGCAAATCACTCTAATAAAGTTTTCACTGCAAATCCAAAATTAATATCAAATGAATTCGTACTATTTACATCTGTAACCATAAATAATTTTTGACAGGATCCCTTCCTGTCCTGAACCTCCTTTGGACCACATACGGACTGGACGTCACCTGTATCCCTAGGGGAGGCGGTACCCCTGCTTCCTCTGTTCCTTGCCCACATGCTCAGGGTTCCGCCCCCTCTCCAAACACCAATCAGCCAAGGGGTGTAATGGGGTGGCCCAGGGCATGAGCCCCGTGACCACCCCAGTGATCTGGGCTCCCTACCCCCAATCTGGTGTGTACATCCGCAGGTTGGTCCAGGACTTCAGGATCCTATCTCTGTTGTTATACCGGAGCCCCACACTTGGGGACCCCTCTGTTGCTTCAGGTTACTTTAATACCTCTTCTCCCGCCACAAGGGCGACCAGGGCCCCAAAGGTCCTTCGCCCTCCCTACCAGAAAACAAATTCCGAGAGAAGATCCACATATCAGCCATAAATTGGTCAGTACCAGTATCCGACAAGTGAACCATGTCCCTGTGAAACATTTCAGGACCTTTTAGCAGTTTATGAGGAATATTCCACAGTCGGCCTGGACCAGGGCAGAGCTTGGCCATCTCTGCATTGAGTCTCCTAACTGACTGATTGTTTGTGGTTTTATTCCTGGGCCCCAGTTTTGGCGTGGCACCATGTGAGACCAGGCGATGGCTGCATTTGGTAATTGTTTAGCTAGCTTCGTAATTTCTAGAAAAATGGTTTACCTGAGTGCCTTCCGCCCCATGTGCACCAGGTCGTTGCCACCAAGATGAATGATGATGAGATCCGGGGACTGTAGCCCCGCACATCCACGGGCCAGAGCTACAAGTTGGTGCAGCTGTTTGATTCCTTTGCCACCAACCCTGTACCACCGGAAGGCCACGTCTAAGCTTGCTGACGGATTCGGTTTACGGAGCTGTTGCAACCGGTAGGCCGCCCAACGAATGAATGACTGCCCCAAGACCCATGTTGGGGGGGTGCTTTTCCAGAAACTAGTGTGGCGCCAAGCACTCCTTACCGTTGCAATTGCAGAGTTGGCCATTTGGGTCTGAATTTTTTGGTCACCTTTTATATGAGGCAAATGTCTCAGAGTTTCCAACATCTACTCGATGCCCATCTAAAACTGGACTTGTGTTTGAGATTTCCCTTTTATCTTCTTTGTATGTCTATACTCAAGTAGCTAGAATAATCATATGCATTTAAAGATGCATTCCAGTCGTATATATTTTGTTTTATTCTGAAAGAGGGCATCAAGCTTGGTGTTCCAGCAGAGGTCTTGATTTCCATCTAGGAGAAACTAAAAAGCAAGTCTGAATATGCTCCATATCTGCTTACTTTATAGATTGAAATGTAGTATTTTTTTAAAAACTGTATCCCTCTAGACATATGAACGCTGTTGCCTGCTGGAGAATCCTGCATTGATTAGGTCATCAGTGGAAATTTCTCATGGATTTTTTTTTCAGCTGTAATATTGACCCCAGTCTAGCCTACTCTTTTTTTATCTTCTTTTTATTGAGCAAGTTTTAATACATACAGTCTAGCTAGGCATAGCAGAGAGCAATTATTACAATCATAGACACTAAGTTAAAATGGAAATAGGAAGACATTGTAGTATGTGTCTGGGTGACAGATCAGGAAATAACTCAGCATCCCCAAAGGTGTGGTCCACAATACACTAACAGAGAAAGCAGGCTTCCGTTAGGGCAAAAAGATGAATTAGCAGTACAATGAGCAAGTAGAGTACAAACAGACTTATATTACTGCTTACTTGTATGACATTGATACATGTGGGCACCTCGCAGCAACACCATCACTCATTTACCACGTTAGGAATGTCCTTGCCCTCTGTCCCCCATTGTTTGCCGAATAGTTAGATCTGGTATGGCCCCCATGGGTTCCTGGGGCTAGAGTAATTCACTATAAATGTATGTTTGTGTGTTACAGTATACCATGTCAGTGTGCCTATCCTTAATGGTTGGTGGTGTCCCATAAGCCCACCTCATAGCCAGTCAACATCTTGCAAGTAGTAGACCTATGGCTAAATAGATGCCTAACTTCCCTATCTATATCATGCCTTAATAGTGCTAGCATTGGAGTAAATTCTAGTGACACACGTGTGATGAACTCCAGTTCACTAAATACTGCCTGCCAAAACTCACGCACTCCAGGGCAGAACCATGCAATATGACCAAATCCAGCCACACTCTCATCATATTGTTGACATTCCGTGATGTCTCCTACGCATATCTAAATAGTCTTTCTCTAGCTAGTGTAGTGTACTTGATTGATATAGATCGGTAAAGATGATAGTGAGCAAGAGCAGTAGTCACATGACTCTGTTCCTGTACCGTCCCCCTGATCTCATACCATCATGGAAAAAGTCTCAGATGGTATCAATCCTTAATGTGCATACGGCCTGCGTAGTCCCTCTCTCTTGTCCCATAGGAAACCAGAAACACCAAGCCACAGGAACATGTTGTGAATACAATATGCAACCAGCCTGTCACTCCAATAGGCTGTGCCAGGCGTGCACTGTTACATTTAAGGAATTGAAAACACCATGTCTTCACTCCATTTTGGTTTGCCAAATAGATTTTGAGGTAGCAGCAGGGGGTGAGCAGCATCCCACTCCAGGCACAGATGAGGCAAAACACTTGGGCTGTGCATCCAGTAATGGGCAAACATGCTCTGCACCGCAGGATAGTAACTCTCAAAGTCTGGAGCATTTTAGGCCTCCCATATCATATGGCAGAGTGAGTATCTCTCAGTGTACTATCGGCTGCTTCCCCTCCCAGGCCAATTTTATCATGAGTGACCATAAGCTATTGAATACCGCTCGGGCAGTAAAACTGGAATATTTTGAAACAGAAATAAAAATATCGGTAACACTACCATCTTCATGATAGCTATGTGATAAAGGAAATTTAATTGGGCCTGGTTGTTGTCTTGGCAGACCCATGACAGATGACCGCTAGGGCAGCGGTCTCAGATCACCCCTCACAATGTAGGTGGTTGATGCTGAGGGGATGAAAGGAATGCGAATAAGTATCTAAATGCAATGTGAGCAAACAAGCAACCAGCAAGCCTGGTCTGCTTGTTTATGAGTAAAATAGAGCGTGATGAAGGTATCTAGCATAAGTATAATGTTTGATTTGAGCTTTCCAAACTGGTGACATACTTTGGAATATTTGTACAGTTGATTATCAGGTATTTACATTTTGTTGTGTGTCGATAAAAAAAAACATCCTACAGCCTTTCCTTTCCTACTCTCTGTAAGAGCAGCAAGAATGTTACATATTTCCCTTGCCTAAACCCTTGCAATTTGCATTCAGAGAAAGAAAATGAAACAGCAATCTCCATGTTAAAAGAATAAGGAACAATTTTCAGAAGACACAGTTTAACATTTGACCTCTGTATTTGAACGCCCAGCAAATGTGACAACATAAAACTCAAAATGTAAATGCATCTTTATAGCTCTTTTTCCTTTTAAACTCCAGCATGTTTATTTTGGGGGTGCTGCAGCACCCCCACAACACTACTTCCAGCACCTATGCAAATTCGGCTAGAGTGACGCGACCTCCTACAGCATAAATAACATAATAGTGCTGCTTTCAGGAATGAAATACAGACATGATTCATGTGGAAAATCTTAGACTCAGAGGCGTTTTCCAAGTAAGTAATTCAAGGAAACTTCCGCAAAGTGCCTAGCTTCTGAAAATAAAAACCATCATTCGGAGCACTTTGAAGGAGAGAGTGTTCCCCTCCTTCTGCGAGTCTAATAGTCTCAGAGCCCCTGATGCTGTTCACATGCTCTTAGCGACGAGCACACGTACAGCCCAAGTGCAGATTATTCGTTCTGACGTCAAGTCTGCCCCTCCTTTGCACCCCGGGGGGATACTACGTTCAGAATTAGGGCCTGCGACCTCTTTGAATGGGCTCTCTCGCCTGCATCACACTGCCCTGACCTCCCTAACCTCCAAACATGCTCTATTAGCTTCACGTAGGCAACATTCCCTGAATTACAGACAGTCAAAAAGCACCGGCATAGACAAGCAAGCAATACCCCCTCCCCCCACACACACTCGCGCGAAACCAACATTATCTCACGTACAACAGATTCATACCTCAAATACGCACATGGACATTTACACCAGCACAGGTCGACATACACAAACACACACAGATGGAGGCATTGAGTCACTCAAACATCAGAGCAGAGGGCCACACTCAGGCCTATCTGGTCGACCCCTGGCCAGCGCTGCCCGCACACACCACTGGCAGTAACTTAACACCAGCCAGGTGCTCAAACATTTCATCACTTAGTGTCAAACAGGCAGTGTGAAAACACCTGTGGAGCGTTGGAGTACGGTCACGTGACCGAGTTCACAGCGCGCTCCGTTCTCTGGTAAAGCGCGTGCAGGGCGCTGGGAATTCTCGGTCACTCAGTTAGTTGCTAGGTGTTCTTGTTTTCATAGCTTAGTGAACAGCCCATTATTGGAGTCAATTAAATGCCTGTGCTACGAACTTGTAGTTTCTTCGCCGGTTTTCAGACAGTTGACCCTCGCGCAAGGCCACCCAAACCCCCATCCTCCACCATGAAGGTGTACGCAGTACCCTCTCCACCAAACTCTAAACCAGGCCCTTAACCTGCATGTTTTTGCGCCGCTCCTGCACTTTGCTGAACACATTTGGCATGGATTATGGAAGGTTCCAAAACGTGCCAAAGGATAAATTCTATGTGTTTCAGCGGATGCGTCGTCCATTTGTGTTCCAACCAGTACTAGTCCCTTGTGTGTCTGTACATGAGTAGGTCACTTGAATGCCTATGCTACCACTGACACTGAACTCTCGACGGGCAGTGACAACACAGAATGCTGGGGGCCCTGAGACACCCACATGGCCACATCTCACAGAAATGTATAGGATGATGATGAACGCATAGGAAATGCATATGTTGAATTCTGGCGCCTTGAAGATAACCCCTTCCAAATGAAGGGTAGGTGCACTCCCCCGGAGCTCCGCAGGGGTTGCAAGAGCCTGGGTTAAGCCCCATCCTAGAGTAGGCTCAGTCTACTCGCCCTCATCGTGGCAAATATGCGGGATGCTTCCAAATCAGCACAGAGTGCAAACAGTGGTAATCACACTAGATTTATGCTCATGAGTAGAGACAGTGCACTGAAATTAGGCGTCCATCTTTAAAAGCGCCATAAAGTTGGACTGGCAATTGCGGCACAAAAGGCGCAGACATGCATGCCTGTAATGTTATTTTGTTTCTGAATGGGCTTTGATGGGGCTTCTTTCTTGCTTTTGCCAGAAATAACTTCCCCAAACAAAAGTGTTATCTGATTAAGTGCTACCTACTCCACCAAAGTAGTCTCGGCGTTCCTCAGCCCTGAGAATAGCAATGAAACATTTAGAATTTTGGCGGTCTCTCGGCGAGGCTTCTTGATAGTGGGGGTAAACGTTTTGTAAAAATGTAACCCAATCTTTAATATTCTTCTGATTAAGATATCGGGTACCGCAGTGGGCCTTCCACAGCAGAAGCATACACGGTTCTGTATAAGTTGTTCTGCATTTCAGCCTTTCTGAGGTCGCTTGTTTATTACTGTTCAGATATTGATTATTCAGCGGCCGTTGACTAAACTGATTAATAACAGTTGTGAGAACAACTTTCTAAAATGGGGATTGACCAATCGTCGCTTTTTTGGTGATCGAGGCCACGCAAATCAATACTAGGGTTCAGGTGGACGGGATGAGTGCACAACAGTCAGGCCAACTGGAATTATGTGGCAGGAGAAGGCCAAATTATGCAGCTGGGCTGAGTAAATCAAGCAGCAAGCATAGGCAAATTATGTGGCATAATGCGCCACATTTTGTAATAGTATTGCTTCTTTATTTTGCCATTTTTATACTTAATACCACTGTCTGGGCATTGGTTGTACCTTATTAGTACCAGTTTAATTCTCACATATTGCATAAAGCAATACAAAGGTGACAATACCAATTTTGCAAATGGGCCTTCATCTGCGCAGCAACGTCACATTATTTTTAGAAACTTTCGAACCCTGTGAGCCAGAAAACAATTTTTGTTAAAATCTGCAGATTATTTTGCATGTGATGGTTTATGTGTCAAGTGCTGAAAATCTAAAATTATGCGAAAATCACAGCAGTCACTCAGTCACATAATTTTAGTGGCCCTTTCAGAAGTCAACTAGAATTAGCAAATCCAATGGGTGTAGTACACGTACACCATAAGCAGACTGAAGCCCGTAGGAGTGAACAGAGAGGGCTATAATTGTAAAGTATTTTCTTGCTCAGTTCAGTGCAAGCAATCAAGTGGAGGTGAAAAGATATTCCCAGATAGCTAATACCATTAAGTAGTATATGGTAAGCAATAGTTCCGTTTGGCCACTGTGGTGACAAAACCCTGGCCTAAAATGAATATCGAATGTGGACTAATATGGGTTGCATGCTTGCACCATTACTGCTGAATTTGTACATGAGAGGCTTCATGACATAACCAAGCTAGCTAAAGTGTTTTCTTCTCTTGCCTGTCCCCCACACACCTCAAACGTGGATGAAGTACTCTGTCAGTGGGTAGGTATGCAGGTAATTTAGTGATTTTGGAAGGAATCTCAATTGAACTTAAGCATTTATTAACTGCCCTCAACTACTTATTGTCAACATTTTCATGAACTCAATACGTCCAGATCCCACCCTAAAGTGGTTTAGAGGGGCATTTGTAAACTCATCTGGTGGGTTTCTGGAATACAACACATAACCGTGGAATCACATTCGTTATTGAGTGATATGGTAAATACTATTTTGAAATGGTCAAACCTATAATGAGACAATAACAGAACATTAGAACAAGATGCACATTTTGACTAGATTCAATAGGTTATACAAGAGCTGACCTTATGCACTAGTAAATTTAGTTTAGAAATCTAAGATAGAGTACATTCTTATCTACACTACAGAGACTTTCAATGGTTAATACTGTGAATGGTCAAAAGCCATGAATTTGAACATTTACATACATCAATTCACCTTGGGGAAGCCACATTAATACATTCTTAATGGTGTAAATACAGCAAAGGTTACAATGGTTGTTTATAATCAAGCCGAAATTTTGTACAGGTCCAAAGTGAAGAGCATACATTTACAGTTAGTCTATGCAAAAAGGTGCCATCATCATTACATAGTAAACTGTTAGGCCCCACATGAAGCCTCCATTGCAAAATCTCCCGACACTACGGTACTAAGGTCCAGCCAACCTTCATCCCCAGAGAACCAGCAGGTGGACTACCCCCGTATCCCTGAGGGGTTGTCCCCACTCCTGGCAACCTTGTCCACAACCCCTGGGGCCTGCTCCTCCAACACAAGGCTGTCTCCGCTGGGGCTCCTCGAGTGAGACCAAGGGTGGTACCCCCATGCCCTATGCTGTCTAAGTGAGCACCCTTGCCCCAGCCGGTGTGAGCACTCCTCTATGGAATTCAGACTGCTGTCCCTTCCTCTCACAGCTGCTCTAAGACATGAGTGGGAGGACTCTCCCTCACCGTTGTAGAGAGATCTTGAGGTTCACTTCAGCGCCAAAAAAGAAAAAGGGGGACGGGTGGGCAAGTGTGTCACTGATGCCGTTCCCGCTGCTGCAATGCTTCCAGTGAAAGAAGGTGGCAAGGACCATTGTAACCTAAATAGGTCCCGACGGCGGGAGCAAAAGTGACGCACACACTGTGCGCCCTGTCCAGATCGTCAACCCAACATTGCTCTCCCAGAAGCAGAACTGCCCCATTGAAGCTCCCTCCCACCAAGACCAGAGGATTGCAAGGTGCGAGGAGGGGACCCCCCCCTGTGGTCTAGAGCCCTAATGCCACACACTGGTGAGGCAGGCTGCTATGTGCATATCAGTCAGGAGCCTATATGCCCCAGTTTCACCCCTACCTTATCCATAAATAAATCGCAGGGCAGGCTAGTATTCACTTATGAAGCTCTGGGTCACATTGATGCGAGTCATCATGGCTACTAAAAATATGAGGTTGGGGGTGTTTTGGAGGACATCCAAGGATAAACTGACTAGTCCGTAGACTTGGTTTTTAAACATTTTATTGGTAACCAATTTAAAGTTGCATGAAAAGTTTTGACCAAGCACAAATGAGTGGGGATGTAATTTTTTTTTTTTTTTACAGAGGGTCACTCTTGTAGAGTTCCATATATGTAGCCTTTCTGTGGTTCTTGGAGTGTCCCACTTTTCTTACATCTATCTATTTGCGTAGTTTTCTCTTGTAAGTGTTAGTTGGCACTGGTAATTCACAGGGCCGGACTGGGTATTTAAAACAGCTCTAGCAAAAATTATTACTTCAGCCCCCCATGTGCAGAGTGCTATGGCATGTGAGAAGCAGCGGAACTCTTTCAAGTTGCGGCCGGAATGGCCAAATGTGCACCACTACTCTTGGAGGCCAAATTCTGCTTCCTGGGGTTCCAGCCTCCTGGGGGATTGTCCGCTTGCCTGGGTTGCCATGGTAATTCATGCGCATTTTGTGTGTGTGTGTGTACACATTGCTTATATTTTTCTAGTGCGTACTCACCAACCGTTAAACGGTAACTCACAAGCATTTTATGTGTGAGTGAATACGCAAATACCGCCTGGCAGTGGTATATTTCGGGTATTTCTATATGTTGATGCATACCTAGCCTAGCTTTTTGTTGTGTTTAGGAACAACACGATTTTCATGCAAAAAAAAAACAAATTGGATAGAAGTACATGACAACGTATTTTTTGTAGTGCTTGCAAACATACTCAATGATTGTGAGGTCAAAAACACCCACAATTTCGCACATCCCTAAATATAGGCTTCAATGCGACACTAAATAGCAATTTTCCATGTTAGTGAGCACGAACCTCTAGATTCTACTAAGAAAGATGGAAGGACGTATCTTCTGTTCTGGAATGCTGGGAAAGGCAGTTGTTGTTTCAGTTTGATAACTTTTGTGAAACTGACCTGCTGAAAATGCATCCACATGGTTATTGAACTTATATTTATGTTTATATTATATACTACCTTATCGTTGTGGATGTTGCCTGCTCCCAATATTAATTCGTTATAGACCTCTCCTTTTATGCGTGGTTCGCAGGTGTTTGTGTTAAAACTGTCATTCCGTTTTACAGATTGCATTTGGCAGATAGAGATAGGTGATTGGGTCTGTGGGCTCATGGAGGTCGAGTCAGACAGATTGCACAAGATAAATTGAAGGAATAAAAAGACCCACGTAACAGGGGTTGAATATGGTCAGGCATTTTTTTATGTTAAAGATCTTTTCTATAATTTATAGGGTAGATAGTCTTGTTTGCTGACTAATATTAATTTAAATGTTCTTGCAAGGGTGAAATGCTGAGCAGGCCCGTAGACGTGCAGGTTTACATGCTAATCCTTGTCAACAAAAGGTATTATTTTAGGGCATTCCACAAAGCATGTTGGAAATATCACTCATAAAATCACAGGGTTATTTCACACGCATGTCGTTCGTTTCAATAATCAGATAAAATCCTGAGCATGCTGGTTCGCCGCTTAATTTTAACACCCCACCCACTTTCTCCGTATGTCTTAGATAAGAGACACTTCAAATTTACCAGTTTGTCAGCAGTGGCTTTTATGACACCACTAAATGTTGTTGTCTGTTTACGTTGCATCATGCACACAGGCCTGCATTCGTTTCCTTGCATTAGATCTGCCTGGACAGGAATATAAATCACAGCAAGACAGAAATAACAATGTTAACAAAAGAGGCATGAGGGTATAGAAACACGATAGAGAAAACAGGTGCATGCTCGGGGGTTCTGGCAGGAAATTCCCTTCAGCAACCGAATTCTTTTTTTTTTTTTTTTAAAGAAAATGACCTTCTCCCTAAACCAGTGGTTCCCAACCTTTTCACTTTAGTAGACCCCTACTTCATCATTACTGGAACCCAGGAACCCCACCCTGAATCATTATTGGAATCCGGGGACCCCCCCCCCCCACTGAGTAAGCAGTCACTGACACCCTAAGGAGGCTTCGCGGACCCCTAGGGGCCCCCAGATCGCAGGCTGGGAACCACTGCCCTAAACAGTATGTATGACCAGGGTCTGTATGTTTTTTTAAACTCAACTAATAAAAGCATGGTATCTTGATCTAGGGAGAGGCACAGATTTTATATTCAGTTTTATGTTAAATACAACTTTACTTACATTATAAGGGTTTGCAAATTACTGAGGAGTACCGTGACCATAGAGAGAAAGGAGGCTGAATTCTGAGTTCATTTGTAATGTGACAGAATTCTGAGGTTATTAAAAAAAAAATGTATAACATACAGTAGGGGGTAATTTATTCCTTATAATACATGGTCACATTAGCAGCATTCCCTCAATTCTATTTTAAATATTTAGTCTCCTGCTTTATGGCTGTAGTGACTGTAGATCAGAATGTTTGGTCACATGAAGATGATTTACCGCTTTCATATTTTTCCTTATTTTTTGGATGTAACACCTCCAAATACAACTCGGATTGCAATCATGAATTAATTTTCGAAACAGAAAGAGTGTAGAAGAGCTGAAGAGCTGAAGAGCTAGTTGTTTCTTTTGTTGTTTAAACACTGGTTGCAATAGACCTCAGTGATCTTTTCACAATATTTGCTGGCTGTGACCGCTAGCATTCTGAAGTTACAAATAAACTGAAATAACTTATTACAGTAGTGTGGGTATGTCCTTTTTAGGTTGAGCGCACAAGCGCCTTCACCTGTTGTAATCTATCTGTGGGCTTTTAACCATGCCAGCTGCACGCTACTCGCTATCACTCGTTCATGGGCTTGCCTTTCAAAAATCATTTGTTAGCGTTGGTAAATGCTTTACGTTTGTTTCTCCTTGGGGAGGTTTTGTTACTGCCTTGGACACCGACCCTGTTACATGGACATCTGCACTTTTGCCAATACGTTTCACTGCAAGTGAACTTCTTTTTCCTTTTGTTTCTCTCCTTCGTGCTCATGCTCATGGCAGCCCTGGTGCTTTAAATCGGCTCGCTTATGTCAACAGTTTTACTTTCCACTTTCAATTTATGTGGCAAGAAAAGTCCAGTTAGGAATTTACAGTGCTAGTAGCTCCAACTCCAGCTAACGATAAACCCATTGCATTGTAAATGCTTGTTTCAGGCTGGCTTGACAGTGCACCTGTCGTCTGACCTTATTTGGCTAACTGAAAACGAGCTTTAAAAAACACTGTGTGATGTACTTTAGCTCCACTTATAATACAAGGTTTACCTGGAGAAAGCTTAAGCTCAGCACAGCATCACTGAGTTGATTATGGGGGCAAGCCACTGATCAAAGCTTTTTGGCCTAATCTGTTTATAATAAAAAATTACAACAAAGGGAGTAGGCATGACTTATTTATTGTAAAAAGCATGCTTTAAAGCCAAAAGGCCTTTAAGAGTAGATTGCACTACAATAAAGCCAGTATACAGGTATTTTGTTATAAAAATAGCACAGAGTACCATTTTAGATAACGTTTTGGTGTTGGTTATCAGCTCAGATATTAGATTGGAATTTTACAATTGCAATGTGATATTCCTTGTCAGACACTTTTTCAGAGGACTTGTATATTATTTTGCCAACTATAATGATAGGACTGTATGCCTGATGGTTGCCAATTTATGTGCAAAACATAAGCCCTATGTGGTTGTGACAAAAACCCAATGTTTAATGCTTTATGTATGAATGGTTCACTGGGGAAGGTAATGCCTGATGCCTTTGGTTTGCTCTGTTTATTACAAAAAGATAAGAGAAAGGTAAGAGGTCTGACTTGCTTATTGTGGCGTGCATCTGTGGAAGCCATTAGGCAGGTCATGGTGGATTGGTATTGCACTGTGTTAAATACTGTAGGTTGGTATTTTGTTATATGGGCTCTCACTGATAAATTTTGTAAGCAAAGGATTTGGTGTTGACCCCTCAAATAAAAACTTAGAAGGTTTTCACTTTGCTAATCCTTGACAGACCTTCTTAAGGGGGGGGGTTGTATATTGTTTTGCCAACTGTAATTTTAAATGTATTTGTAATTTTGCTGACTGCCTGACGGCTGCCCTGCGAGAAAGCTTATGCTCACTGTAGGAGGCCTGAGTTGATAATGGTGACTAGGGAACAATAAAGTCTTTAGGCCCGAGTAAGTACATTTTCTAATGACCTATCAGTCAGACCTATGTCAGATGTCATAGGACTGATCTGTCTATCATAATAAAGAGTTATCACCAAAGCAGTAAGCCTGACATAGTTAATATGAAAAGCATATCTTAAATTAAATAGGCTTTAAGGATGGATTGCTAATACACTATTTTAAAGCCTGTGGACAAGTATTAGGGTACATGGATTCTCATAGATGAATAGACAAGGGGCCTGGTAGAAGTACATATGTCTAATTTTGTAACTATATACTTGATGGTTATCTCTAAGGAAAGCTAATGCTCAAGGTAGTAGGTCTGAGCTGGTTATGGTGATGAAGCAATTGTTATGGGTAAGGGCTTCAGTTGTTCCAAACACTAACAAAGGCCGTTTAACACATTCCTCCCTCTCCAGCCACGAAAACTTCCACCTGGTGCATGTCACCTGGAACACCTTTAGTTAGTCCTATTTTTTTGGGGGAAATGTAGCAGCATGTAATTTGATGGTGAGTTGAAGTGGTGTTTAATTAAAGCAGAGTGGGAGACACTAAAACTAACAAACTGCGTCACCACATTCTTACGTCAATATTTACTTCTAGCCTGGAAATGAATGCTGCAGATACTACGTACCGTACAGCAGTCCGCATCTCTATAATCCTCCTTTATGAAAATCAAGGGCACCATGCTGAAGGGATGCAATGTCACCCTTGCAACAATACACTAAGCTTATTTTCCTCCTGAAAGCCCCAAAGTGAATATTGTGAGGCCAAACATTCCACAATGACAGTGTGAGCCACCATAGTGATCTCCGTTCTGCGAAAATATCTCCTTCACCCCCCAAGCTACACCAGGACCCCTGTAACGGTCCCACACCATAACCAACGCATCGGCTCTGTACCCTCAGCCATTGCTAGAGCCTGCATGATGCTCAATCAAAAGTGGAGGACCACCGCTCTATAACTGCAAAGGTCCACCTACGGATTTGCTGTACCTGCTCTGCATTCCTTTGAGGAGCTTTGAACACCACTGGCTGTAACGTCCGCTGTGTCACTAAGTAAACTTACACTGCTGCTGCTCATGTTGTACTGTTTTGTGTGTGAAGGGAGCATATACTGTTCTTGGCTGTACTCGGGGCCACTGGAGTTATATGGTTCTGAGCTGCAACTTTTTCTACACAATTATGGATTTGCCACAGTCATGACATAATCCATCATCTGCTGCATAATTTGCAGGTTTTAACAACAAATGTGTCCTAGCACAAACGCACCAAAACTTACTAAAAATGCTGCAAAATGGATTGCCACACAGTGAAAGGCTCTTTACAAAGACATCTGACAACCTTTCACTTGCTTATAGTTGTATTTGGCTATTAAACTCGTACTAATGAGGAAACCGTTTGCCCGGAGGAGTTACCATGTGTACAAATGTCAAATTAAAGATGTAATACTATCCCAAAGTGTGTCACATTATGCCACATAATTTACCTTTTATTGCAACATAATTTAGTCAATCTCCAGCCTAACTTGGTCTCCCCCGTCAAATAATTTTAGTGGCCCTGGCTATACTGTAAATGTTTTATGTGCTAACGATGCATGTGAAAGCCTTGGCCCTGATACTGCTTGCTTTTAGAGGGGGCAGTGCCCAATCCTTCTCAGCACCTTCGCGTAGCCGGTTAAAAGTCACAAGCTGTGCTGAGGAAAGACACTCTCCTTATTTTCTTCCATTTCTGCTTTATTTCTGCAAATTAGTTAACAATGTGTCAAAGTACTGGGTTCACAAGCCACTGGCTTGTTCTAATTCAACCACTTTACTGAGAAAGAGAGGCAGGAGTGAATACAATCTGTGAAAACTACAACTAACCACCTCAATCTCAAACCGGAAGTAATTAGAGATGGTTTGCCATATTAAATCCAGGGTTTATGGGACCATTGATCCTCTACCATAGTTCGGGATGTCCCAAGGATCAAAAACAAGCATTTAGTCAAGTCCATGTCTTATCCTTCTCAACAATGTAGCAAAATGCCATCAATTCTCAGTTCATAGGAGAATGTAGAAGAGGCATTCTCTGTTACAAAGTTTATTTGGTTTTCAATGTTCATACTGATATTAACAGTTCCGGCCTGCCTTTCTTCTACACACAACCGTAGATGGAGTTGATTCTCCTGGGCACTAGCCTGGTGGGCTATCTTTGTCTTCTGCAGACGACTAACTTGGTGGGTTATGCCTATCTTCTGTGCACTTTTCTGGTGGGTTGTAGCTGTCTTGGCAGACTATCTTGTGTTAAGCTTGTCTTCTGTGTACTGTTTTGGTGGGTTATGTCTGTAGTCTAACTTGATAGACTCTACCTGTCTTCTGCACACCATTTTAGTGGGTGATGTGTGTTTTCTGCACACAATCTTGGCCGGTGATGCCTGTCTCCGCACTCCCATTGTGAGACATGCTTGTTTTCTGTGCGCTGTTCTGGCATCTTATACCTTTCTCCTGCACACTTAATAGGTAGGGTACGTCTGTTTCTTTCACTCTTTCCTGGTTAGATATGACTGTCACATAAATATTATCCTGGTGTGAAATGCCCGCCTCCTTCAAACTATGCTAGTAAGATATGTCTGTCTAATACTATCCTAGTGGATATACTTGTCTCCAGCCCACTATCCAGATGGGAAGCCCCTCTGTTATGCACACTCTCCTGGTGGGATTTGCCTGTCTTGTATGTTAGTTGGATATCTGTGTCCACTGCATACTATCGTAGTGGTATATGCCAGTCTCCTACACGCTATGCTGTTGGGATAAGTTTGTCCCATGCATACTACCCTGGTGAAATATGCCTCTCTTCTGCACACTATCCATAGTGAATACGTCTGTCCGCAATACAATGTCTTGGTGGGATATACTAATACCAGTCGCAAGCGCACTGTACTGTGGATATGACTGTTTCCTATAGTTGTGCTGATGAGATGTATTTCTCTTACACACTGTCCTGACACGATATGGCATTCTCCAGTGCTCCATTGTGGTATGATATGTCTTTCTCCTGTCCTCTATATATCTGCATCTCAGATGACGTCACTTCCTTATAAGTACAATTATATGCGTGTAGATTTTGTGTATGTGTGTGTGTGTGAGAGGGGGGTATTTTACTTTGCAGCTCCATGCAGGGACATATAAAACTCATGCAGGTGTGGGCTGGTCCAGCCTTCACCCTTCTGCACTTTGCAGGTCCCTGTGATATTTGTAACAGTGACTATTTCTGCAGTTCACATAAATAACTGACATGCTACTAGGTGCTCAAATTGCAAATAATATTACCAGTCTCGGTGTCACTCACTTGCATGACTGCGGAAGAACGGAAACAGTGTTTGCCTTGCAGTTGCTGCAACCTTTGACTTTAGGATCTCTGCAGCACATATAAAACCCACAAAGCAAACTTTCCAGTATCTCTAGCGGTCACTGTACCCTGGTTCTCTTGACTGCAAACTGCTGATGAACACTCCCGGCATTTTCGGGTTGATGTGAGCTTTAAAATGAAAATAGACTGTTACATAGTGTTTTTTTTTTTAGTTTGCAGGGTTCTGTAGCTTCATGCAGCATCGTAAAATACTATACACAATACAATACAGTACACGTTATAAACAAAACAAATCTATGCAGGGAGTTTTACAATAAATCCACTCTCTGGTGACTTGGTGCCTAACATAACATGAGGTAATCGCATAAATCCTCCTCGCGGCTAAATGCCATGGGGAAATGTGTAGGTTGTTCCACAATCCAGTCAGGGCCTCAGAGGCGGAGGAAAAGGATGTCATGGTAGCCTCGAGCTCAGTTGACTCATACAATCACTGGAGAGGCCTGTCTATGATTGGGTGGCCAAAGATTGAAATCCCACTCAATTTACTCAGAGATTTGTTCTTCCTAGGTGGAACACATTAGCACCAACGAGTTGCCTAACAATATAGTATTATTATTATAATAATAGGTTTGATAGATAAACTCAATACAGCACTTCAACGTTTCTAAGTGTCTTAAATAATAGATGTTAATGTTAATCAGTTTATCGACAATCAAATTATCTACCTCATAAGGATGGAAGACTGGATTGGCCTCACCTGTATTTTATCTTATGAGCTGCAAATCAGCACATATGTCGAAGCTGTGGGCAATTAACTCACTGAGCCATTCTGCCAGCTACCAGAGCCAGTGCACCAACAATTTTAATGGTGAATGTTTGCTTTAGAAATAGAAGGAGCTGATAATTTTCAGTTACAACCTAGTAAAACTATTGGCTCGTGTTTCAGATACCAGAGGAGGTTCAGACTAGATTTGTTTTTTCTAAAACAACATTTCCAAACCTTGGTGGGAGACTCCTATTTTCTGCCACGTCCTTTGAAAGGCTATTCTGTTAAATTAGATTTAAATTTAAAGCATATCTATCAGAAAGTAGTGTTTCTTCTTCACTGGACTTCAATGAAAGTGAAGGACCAAGGGCTATTTACATGTGATATCAGGCCTGTCAAATCACGTAGTTCCACTGTGTCACATGATATGGGCACTTCTCACTTGGTCACCCAATGAAGTGCCGATATCACAGGGTGAGTGCTGGAAACCCTGTACATAGATTGGGTTGCCCAGTCATCTATTGAGGCTTGGACAGAGGTTGAGCTGGGTGGGATTTGTACAGCAGGGCACAGCCTTATTCTGAAAAGAGCAGTTCCACTCCTGTTTTAGGTTTCGACTACACAGCGCTTGCGCTATGCTTGTAAAATCTCTTGTAAATAAAAAAAGGCTTAGAGCCTGCCCATTTCATACCATTGGTTGGCTTGGACGCCACTCTTGTTTCCGTGCTTCTTATTCTCAGAGGTTCCTCCTTTCCTCTGCTTCCTCCTGGGGTTTATGTGTGTGTCCTTGCATTGGGGCATGGACCAACTACAGCTTCCTGTCTGCGGCCACTGTCCCTACACTGGCCCCAGAATCCTGTAGGTACTTTCTTACTTTTGCACATGTCTGCAGTCTCATTCACTCACCTCTTCTCTCTTCCTGCTATCCCTTGTGTCCCCACCCTGCCCTCCTCCTGCTGGACATTATCACCCCCCCCCCCACCCTCCTCCGTGGTGTTGCTTGCCCCCACATCCCCAAAGCTCTTTTTTTAATTTGCCTGTGCTGGGAGACATTAGTAGCTCACACTGCCACTGGCTAACAAATTCTGGGAATTTATTGAGGAGTCAAAGACTTGTCGAAGATCGCAAGTAGTGTTAGCAAGAGCCAAAGCAGAAGCATTCATTCGGAACATTTCAGGCACAGTTCAAAACACATGACCACAATCACTAGCGGTTGTCAACCATCTACAGTGCACCACCTAGTTGGCTGCCTGCAGTGAGCGCACACACACCCCTTGAATAACATGTGAATTACCTTGCAAAAGGAATGTGTTGCATGTTTTAAAGAGGTTTGTCACATCCCTTCAAACCGCACATTCTCAGTTACTGTATGCGACCTCTATAAATTCTCCACACCATTTCCTCGACTTTCTCAGTGATAAAGCTCAGTGTAGTGTGTGTGCACTTGCATTTGTGTATCTGTTCGTGTGTGGTCCTCTGAAAGTATTTTTCACTTTTAAGTGCAGATGATGTTGCCTTATGGCCAGAGCTGCTGACTTTGGAACTGGTGAACAAGGTTCAAATCTCGGCATCAGCTCAGCATCTTTTGATTCTGGGCAAATCCCTTAATCTCCCTGAGACTAATAAAAATGAATGTGTCCTTGGGTACTGTAACTGGTGCTCATGTAAAGTGCTCCAATACTTTCAGGTTGAGTTCACACTATATAAAAACTGCAAAAAAGTGCTCTGTCCAACAAATCTCAGTATCATAGTAGACATCTGTACTTCCATCCTCTGTACAACATACCTCAGTGTCAAGTTACCATTAGAGAAATTTCAAAAGTATTTGCAAGTCAAATGTATGTACCCATCTGTTTATGAAGTCATAAATTTGCCACCGTCTGAGGGCCTGCACTGGTAATCATATTAAAGATTTGCAAACTTGTGATTTATAACTTTCTACAAAATAGGGTTTTCTTTACTTTCTTGTGATTGGCTGGAATAAATAGCTTGTCTACGTGTTAGGAAGATATCATATAACTCTGCTGGGGGATGTTATGCTTTACTAAACAAAAGAACAATGTATTTAAACAAGCATTGGTAAATCTAATACATTTCACTTATGCAAAATCTATTGGGTTTGTCAATTTTTCTGCTGCTGTGCAATATGTCTAAAAAACATTGACAAAGCCAATAGATTTTGCATAGGCTACACCTATTGGCTTTGTCAGTGCTTGTGTTAAAGGACAACTATGCTGGACAGGTAATTCTGACAGTTGAGATGCCACAGCTGAAATGGAAGGTAGGGCAGTATTCTGTACTGTGAAGCCGAGGGAGGGACAGGGAACTAAACAAGAAACAAACCTTGCCAGGGGTCCTACTGCCTGAAAGAAAGGTAAAAGCATGCAATTGTTAAATCTACAAATGACGGCTTGGAAGCTGGTTTTGGCTTTCATTGATGAACCCACGTGATGCTCGTGATGACCAAGATTTATTCTATGTGAGCAGTATCGCGAGGGTGTTACCAACTGAGCTGTGGCGTATCTGCTTTTAATAGACACAGAGCATTTGCATGTTTCTAAAAGCACTTTTTTATTTTAAGCCAAAATCTTTTTGCACATTTTATGGAAGTCTATCTTGTACTCTGTGTAAAGCAAGTCTAAAATAATGACTTACACATTCACAGTGTGTTCTATCAGCAGCTTGGACCTCGTAGCATAGAAAATACACAAATCACTAGTCCCTACTGCACTAACCAGGATTCAATTTTGTGGCTCTCTAGATACACCCTCACACATCGTCTGTGAGCACATTAACCAGGAGAGGTTTCATAATGTAAAATAGTGTATCTTGAATTTATTTTTCATTTAAGGTGTGAATTATTTTTATATGCAGTTTCCTGAGGCTGAAAAACAAACAAAGTAGTTGCCAAATATGTTGTTATTTTTAGCCATGAATGTTGCCCCACCCCCACTCCCACTGACCTTGCCCTTATTGCTCTCATGATTACAGTTCCCACACATTTTAATGCACTTCGACCACTGTGCTTGGCAGACATTATCTTAAATGACTGTGTTTTAAAACCGCTCCACACTTTGAAGGTGGGGTGTTTGGGGAGGATAGAAGTGGCCATCTTCACCAGTGGGGCACAGCTTCCACCCAGCCTTCCATGGGGCCACACCCCCACCTCTAATTTCTTTATATAGCTCTTAGGGCATTGACAAAGTTTAATGCCCTCCCCATCTCCAAGCACATCCCTTTCTAAGACTTTCACCTCCTTTCGCACATGATGATTAAAGTTTCAGGTTTGGCAAGCCTGATTTTTGGCAAGTTGTAAGTTTATTTTTTCAAAATGTGTATCACTATCACAAATTAATACACGTTTTAAAAAATGTAGAAAGATGAAACAGACATTTACACATATTGCTTTATATATCTCAGTGTCCCTTTTACACTCCTTATTGATTTTACATTAAACCTCCGAGATTTTAACTTGCCACTTCCGCAAACTCACATACAATCAAAACTGGGCTTATCAGACCATTTTTTGAGGAAGTGAAAGAGGCTGAGGGATCTCGGGCCAATATCTTAGACATAATTGATTTGCTGATTGGTCCATCTTTGAGAAGAGCTAAGTCATTTGTTTTATTTAAGCTGGGTAAGCCCTTAGGAAGTGGCATGTAGAGGCCTCATAGGCTTCTTGGGAATGTGAAGATTGTTCTCGGATAGAGAGGCATGTCAGGCATTCTAGCACAACCATCTATTTTTTAAAGATACTTTATTGAATTTGTTAACATTATTAACTGCTCATATTACATATTAAACACAGTTTTAATAATAAAAGTTGTAGAAGGAATTACTGAAAATAATAAAGGTACCCACTGCATGAGGAAAAAGAGACAACCAAAAATAGTTCACCCGCATGAAATACCACAACATATTTGATCATTCCAGATGCAAGAAAATTTGCTGCAAGATAGACTCATTTAGAATAAGATCCCAGGTATTGTTTTAGCAACTTTACGGATAACTCTTCAATAAAAAATGTTTACTTATAATCATAAGTCAATATCTGCATGACTCATTGGAGTCTCCAACACAGGTCCATGACATCTGGGTATGTCATATGTTTTTAGTTTTACCGCTGAATCTGTAAATAATTTCCAAAAAGAATCATGATATGCACATTCACCATATATGGTTATCCTCAAACCCTGTCATGGATGGCATTCAGTTTTTGAGGTAATATAGAGACATTGAATTTGATGCCCAAGGGAAACCAGCCAGTCTCACAAGCTCTGCCTATATCCCTCTCACTGCTGATAATATATTGTGCACAATACCAGTACATATGTTTGTTGATGATTTTAACGGCTGAGATTGATTTCTAAGGATACTAATCCCTTTGACCTCGGAAGGATGAAAGCATGAGCTGTCATTGCTAGGCTATGAGCATGCGTTGCAGCAGAGGATTGACCCACTCATTTGGCTTACTTGCAACTGTCTTGCAGACTCTACGTGGTCTTCAGACTTAAAGTTGGGTACTTAGTGTCACCACTCACTTGTGTTAGAAAAATTGAAAGAGCTGATAAAAATAATGTAAAATGTAAACTGTAGCTGTTTAATACTATGATTACATTAATACTGTGCTTATTTGAGCGTGTAGCATAAATGGCATGGTAATGACAATATAAACTAATACATATGTTGGATGGTTAAGTATGTTCAGTGCAGAAGGGCCAGTGAGGCAGGACACCTTAGATGTAAGATAGTTACAAATCCATACGACAAAGGACCATGGAAGGGATAAAAGAGGCCACAGAGCTCAAATATTACCCATTCACAGAGGAAATCAATTGAAAATGTGTTCACACTGTTTCATAGTTAAGAGCTTCTAGAAGAGCTTGCCATGGATGATTGGAAGGCTGAGATAATTGGGAAAACAAAAAGGAAACGTAATATGTTTCAGTCTTGGGATCTTGCTTCCAGGAAGGGCAGATAGAAAACAAGCAGTTTTTTATCATTGTGTTTTATCCCATTTCTAGCTACTTTTATATCTGACTTCCTGTTCTCAAGTATGTGCATTTTTGAGTCAATTTGTTGTTTCTTTCGCCAGGTTTTCTACTGGGACGCTGATCCATGCATTGACACCCCTATTAAGATGCTCTTGTTGTACAGGAATGTCTTGTGTTTTTTAAAGGGTGAGCATCATTCTTTCTTTATTCCTTCTTTATTAGGTAGCAGCAACAATTACACTTCCCTAGGAAGCTTGGGAAGGAATACAATATCCTCCAACTGAAGCCATAAGAGGCTACTTCGCAGTCCCCATACTATTATAAAGGGCTAGATGTTTTGTTAGTAATTTGAATGAGTTTGGCCTTGCTGGAATTCCAACTGTGGTGGCCATTTTCACACCCTGTCTTAACAGTTGTCTATTGTGAGAATTTACTTTAGTGGCAGCGCTGTGACCAGGTAGGTTGCCTGCATACAAAAGGGTGAAAAAAACAAACTCTGCTGGATACGCCAGCCATACACCCATCTTCGACTCTTCAGTGCCGCAACTTGCTAACTCAAAAGCGCAAGATGCCAACTAAAAACACATCCAGCCACCATTTACCAGGTTTCTTTCCCTTCAGTGCAACGAGGAAATGGGATACAGTGTCTCCTCTACCCTCACTTTTTTATATGGTCTTGAAATACCCTCTAAGCCTCATACAATATATACCATGCCATTGCTGTCTAGCTAGGTTTGAACTACATAAGCTCCAAATCGTACATAAGAATGTATATAAGCCTGAAAGGAGGTGAAAAAAAAGAAACTGAAAATATCCTGAATGGGAAAAGAATGGAAAGAGAAAACAACAGGTGAAAACAATGGTGAAGATGTGGGGCACCAACATTTTTATAAGAGTGGTCAGACAGAGGCAGAGCCAAGCTGCCTTCGCAAATCATGATTATGACACACTGCTGAATCATAGCTGCAGACACCAGATTCCCCCAGCAGCAAAGATTAAAATGTTTCAACATTTTGCGACTTCCCATAGTGCCGAAACAGTCAAATTACTCAGAATTTACACCCAGAAACCATTGCACATCTCTCCTTTGTAACAAAACCGCAGTCACTTACCAGTCTATTAAATTCATATGAATTTATTGTTAGACTGTCACTGTATCAAGCCAACCATCTCTGCATTCAATATTCATCCCTCGCACCTAAGTCGTTCAGTGCTCATTCGTTCATCGCACAGCCATCACTCATGCGAGTCAGTGGGGAGGAAGGCAACATTATGCTTCAGCTGTGAACACATTGCTAAGTTAATGTCTGGATGAATGGTACACTCCAATTGTATTGTTAAAATGAAGCACAACTTGTCGAGGGCCTAAAAGTCTAACATGCCTTCTCATCTGGCCAAAGCTTTCACACAAAAAGCCAGTTGGAGCATCTGATACTAAAATGCATGCAATTGTGGATGGTTCTTCAAACACTTTTCTCTCATACAGCATAAACATGTGACAGAAACAATAACACAAGGAAACTATTTAATGAGCAGGAGGCTGGATGTTCTGATAGACTGCAGGAGGTCCTTTAAATCAGGGTACAGATACATAAACATACTGTTGAATTCACTGCCTTCCTAAAACGCGCTTCTGTGTGCCAACACTGAAATTGTGGCTGCGCTTCACTACGAGATGCTAGCCATGTGCATCTGTCCTACCTAAGCACAATCCCTTCAGGGCCCACAGGAATAATGAAACTTGACAACATTGTTGCCACTGCAGGTTAACATCAAAATAATTCCCAAATTAGATTATGTAATATACTAGTGCACGTTGTGATCTACATCTGATCAACAATTGTCACGTCGACGGCCATCATATCAACAAAATCATTACATCAGTATAACCATTACAATCACTTGCCATGAACTTGACATGGCCATAGTGCCCAAATTTACAGGACTGGTCCTTTAAAGCCAGGTTGCGGCCTGGAGGTAACATCCATGTCGATCTAGCAGTTGTGTCAATGTGATGGTTCTTGATAGAGTGGAGAAAAGCTGCATGAAAGAGTATTATTTGCATAAGCGATCATTTTGCAGCTGTTTGTGATCACTGTTCATGTGATAATCTGCATACATGCAACAGCTACTGGTCCACATAGGCACACTCCATGGTCGATTAGGATACCAAAAACGTGACTCAGCAAATTTGAAGAAAAAATGAAATTGTTCGACTTTGATGTCATCTTGTCCCAAATACTAATACATAACCTGATCGCAGATGCAGGATCTAATATTACCGCATAGACAGCCTACGTTTTAGGATCAGTGTCTGGCAACAAAATCCTCAACAGCAGCCTCGTGCTCCACCAAGCTCAGCGCCCACTAACATTGTGGTCCACTTACTGCCGAGAGACCATCAGAAGGTGAGCTTTCCGACACCATGTTTAACTAATGCATTTATTCTTGAAACAGCTCTCCTGAGCTTCATCCACTTAGATGATCTACTGAAAACAATAACATTTGGTTTGGAGTGAAAAACAGTCAATAAATCTGGGAGAGCAGTGTTGAAAAATTACATGTACATTGATTGGGCTCTTAAACCGTCCATAGACTATTGTACATCAAAATATCGAGCACAAAAATGTTGTGTTTCCAAAATGTCCCAATAACGACATAATACAATAGTTCACCAAGGCTTCTTTCAGAGACAGAGATTTGAAAATGGACAGTAATCAATTCATTATAAGCAATTGACATTATATATGGCATTATATATGACTAAATTTTTAGACTAGTCAAGGTCTACGCAAATAATAATTTAATCGCAGACAGACATCAGTGTGAATATTTATAAAATCAAAGAACAACGTAAAAAAGGTGCTCAGTGTCCCCACTCATCACACAAAGAAGAAAAGCTGGAAAATTAGCAACAGGTATGTAGAGATACAGTAAAAACAAGCAACTATGGGCTGAGCAACAGAGCCAATTAGATCAAGTTCAGCAGTTCACAGCTGCGAACAGCAAATGAGCATCAAAGACCAAATCTGATTGTTTTACTGTCAACGATGTTTAAACTTATGCATACATTTAACAAGACTTCATCAGGGCCAGGAGGAATTGGAACACTTTTGTGTTGATATTTGAAGATTTGGGGCACCCACCCAAAATATCTTAGGCCGAATATTGTTAACAACAATATTATGACAATATGACAGCAGATATATGTTGATAAGTGTAGTGTCACATCTAAGTGCCCAGATAAGATATATGTTTATAATCAAAGTACCCATGTGAGGAGTTGAGCATAATAAAAGTATACTAACCGATATATATATATATATATAAATGCACACACACACGCACACATACACATATACTGGCGGTCGCCAGTATTTAGTTATAGTTAGGACCATGTTTCCATGGGAAAAGCATTTTTTGGCTTTTTTGACTTGCCTATATCTTTCGCACTGTTTGCAAATCTTCATGAAATTTTCCCAAAAAAAGTGTTCCGGTGATTCTTGTTGCTCATGGAAAGTCTTGTGGTAATCCGTCAGGCGGGGGATGAGAAAAAGATGGGTAAACAAACGTGTTTCCTATGTTAATTCCCATAGGACCTTTGAACATGACTACAGCCTGAACCTCTGGAAAGAATTACACCAACTTTGGCAGAAAGTTAGCTTTCGGTACGCAGATTGTGCTTTTGCTTATTTGGTGTTAATCTGTTAAGTAGTTTTTGAGAAATTAAAGGGAAAACAAATTTGTATATCTCTGGCTGCGTGACTTTGTGATTATTTCTCTGTAATTGGCTGATCGCAACCTGACTAGAAGGTTGCAGCCGCCATTTTATTTCACAGGGCACGGTCCCCCACGGTGAAAATCCTCATTAAAAGTGGCATAAGAGGCAGGGTGAAGGTACCCTGACCCCAGGGGTGTGATGTAGGTGTGTTTTAGGGTCAGATTATGGGTTCAAAATACTTTTGCGGCACCATGTGCGGTATTCGCAACTTTTTGCAAATGTAAAAATTAATTGAAAAAAAACACTGACATTCATACACTAATTCATTCTTTCATACATGCACTCAGACTCATTGGCCCACTCACACACCCACTCAGACACTTATGCACACACTCACACCCACTCATAGACTCACAAACCCACTTTCAGACCCACTCAGACACTCACACCCACTCATAGATCCACTGACAGAGAAAGGCCCTGTGGCCAACCTGTGCTACGCACAGCCATAGGCAGTGCGTGTCTGGGAGGTTATAAGAGCTTGGCTGCAAGGCCTGGCTGCTGGCCAGCCGTGCAACCAACCACTGCTGCGCACAAAACCTGTGTGCGGCGGGGTTGGAGTAACGTATAGCAATTAAAATTTATTTATGTTAAAAAAATAGAAATTCACTGAAAAAAACAAAGGTTACAGTGAGGTTATAGTTAGGTTCTGAATTTACGTGTACAAAACCATAGAAATTCAGCAGTCATAATTAGGTTTTTTCAAGTAACTATACCTCGCGCCCTATGTTAACTATAACTTGCACATTCGCCATGCACAGCTAATTACTCCACATATTATGTCATTGATGAGCTGTTGTATGGCATCTCTGATATTATCATTGCAACATTTGCAATCAAATTATTGATTGGAAAACTGTGCATGGCTTGGTGCGAGTTATAGTTACCTTAGGGCACAAATTATAGTTACTTGAAAGAACTTGAACTATAACAGCTGAATTTCTATGGTTTTGTACGAGTAAATTCACAACCTAACTATAAGGTCCCCGTAACCTTTGTTTTTTCAGTGAATATATATACATATTGACTGAAAAAAACAAAGGTAACAGAGACATTATAGTTACGCTCACATTTCAAAGAAAATCACCTGCTATAGTTAAAGTTATCTCAAGTAACTATAACTCATGCCC
The DNA here is from genome assembly GCF_031143425.1 of Pleurodeles waltl. Lineage (NCBI taxonomy): Eukaryota > Metazoa > Chordata > Amphibia > Caudata > Salamandridae > Pleurodeles > Pleurodeles waltl. The sequence goes on from NC_090449.1 coordinate 606,717,051, forward strand.
TAAGGTAACTATAACTCGCGCTCCTGCCATGCACAATTCTATGATCAAAGATTTTACCGCACATGTCCCAGTGGCATTATCAATGATTTTATCAAATATGTCATAAGTGCATTAATTTGTGGGGTAATTAGCAGTGCATGGTGAGGGCGTAAACCAAAATGGCTGCCAACACTTCCTGGTTGAGGTGTTGGAAGCCAATCAGTTCTCTGCACATGTATTTGCGAAGCTTTTAGGCCTCCAGATATACAAATTTGGGTTTCTTTTAATATTTCAAAAACTCCTGGATGGATTTTCACCAAATCACAAAAAAACCTTTGTCTGGACCAAGAGCTACCTTCCTGTAAAATTTGGTGTAATTACATCCAGCAGTTCGGACTGTAGTCGTGTTCAAAATCCCTATGTGAACTAAAATAGGAGACACACTTTTTTTAACCCCCCCCCCTTTTTCTCAGCTGCCACTTGAAAGATCACCCAGAAACATTCCATGCACAACACAAACCTTGGGCACACTTTTGTTTTTTTTTAATTCGTGAAGATTCGTCAGGCGGCGTCTGTATTTAGTTAGTTAAAAAGTTTTTTTTCAATGAAACTAGGTGCAGTGGAACTAGTCTTTTCATTTCAAAAGAAAATGACAGCTTACTAAGTGTTGGGCAAAGAACGAAGTTTCTGAACAGGTCAGATTCCTTGGCAAATTACTCTTTTTGATAAAAAGAGGGCATTTGTTTTTTTTAACACTACACAATTTGGTATATTTTTTGCTTTTACTCTTTTATCGTGTCCTTGGGTTGGACATTGGGGAATCAGACCATACTGTGATGTCACTGTACATTTCTACATGTGCCATTCCATTTATGCTTATCTTATACTGCATCATTCCAGCACCCTATTGACTACATCTAACAATCTCATCTATGTGGTATTGTTACATTTGTGGTATTGTACATTTCTTAAGTGCACCAGCAGTGACGACTAATATATCAAAGTGGTGGGGCGAACAAAGTGCCTCACCTCATCAAAAAAAGTGAAAACAGTTAACAAGCATGCACAATAAAAACACAAGCATGCATTAGATTACAATTAAAAATAAAATAATTATACTTACCTGGGCTGCGTCGTCCTCTGTGTGCTTCCTAATCTCCGACAGGCACGAGTGGAAGCAAAAACTTCCCTAAGCAATCCTGGTGCTGCTCTCATGCTATTAGCCTGAAAGAGTGTCCTGGCTGCAAGCTCTTTCGGGCCCTTTAGGGCTGTGCTTGGTTTTCACCCAGCTGTCCAAGGCAGCCAGGTGGAGAGCTTCAAAGTGTGCATGTGAGTTTGGTCTGAGCAAGTCTGCCATACAAAGTCACATGCACACTTTGTAGTGTCTGGCCAGCACCGCTGTAGTCTTCAGTAAAAAGAGGACACACCCATTATTGCTTCGGGCAGGATGTGACGCGCCTTGTGAAAAATAAAATGGCAATAAAATCATTTCATTGCCATTTTATTCTTTACGTTCAGAGTGGCTCGCAGTGGGCGGGGGCCAACCCCTCCCCCACCCCCCCCACCCGCTCTCAAAGAGAGACTGCCAGCTACGGTACATATGTGTTAAATCTGTGAACAAATTCCGAGCTGCGAGTTCCTGGCACATGTGCATCCGAAAATTGTGGGAACTGGCACCTTAGATTCTCTTGGCTCGTGAGCCTCCTTGATGGCAGGCCTTTTCACACAAGGCCACAGGATGCACGCCAATGAGTCAGTACGGCGGCCGTTTGCTAAACACAGTGCTTAATTCTTAAAGGAATATGTGCAGGGACTCAAAGTTTTCCTCAGAATCTCTTCACCAGAACTGCTGAAGGCTGGGATTGCCAAATTACCCACCCTACACTTCCTGTCCCTTTATCCTTCGCCTGCAGGTTCTTTTTTATTCCCTGTTTTTCCCTTATTCTGTGATTTCCTATATTCTCTTCCACCTGCCATCTCTATTTTCTTTCTTGTCTCCTACTCTGGGATGTGATGATGAAAAATAAGTCATGGTCCCAGATATGAGCACTGGTGTCCACCACAAATTAAGCTCTTGGGTGACTTGAGCCGTTGGTTCCCCAAGAACCCATGTCAAAACCCAATTTCTTTGGATAAAACATTAAGGTTGCATTTAGTAAGAAACTAAAGATCAAGAACATATTCTTTGTGGCTAGACCACATATCTGTGACTAAGTTCACAAACTACTGAATGAAAGTGAAGCACAGAACTTCAACATGCCTCACACGCACTTTACAGGACAAACAACAGCAACCAAAAACAGAAGGCTAAGAGTGGGTTAGAGGATAAACTATAACATGTCATCAGGTAACCAAAGGGTATGTGATGTCACGTTTGCTACCCCTGACATTTTGGTGAATTGACACTCCTGAGGGGAGTTTTACAAGCAATAATGATGATTGCAGCACGTCCATGGGGTATAGTACCAGAGTACTGCATGACATAAAAATGTTATTCTACATATCATATAAAAAATATCACTCCATTGGTGTTAATAGGAAATCTACACTTTATGAGACCATATTTTTGTAAAGGTCATCTATGACATTACAATATTTGGGGTTATGTAATCCCTGTCTGAACGGCAGTAAATTTCTTTATAATCGACAATTTATGATGCACCAAGTTGCAGATTATAAAGAAAAGACATCAGAACTCCACTACTATTAGGTTATTACAGTTGAGTTCTGATGGTAGAATGCCTGCTGCCAAAGCCAGTAGCCGCTGTGAAAGGCAGGTCACAGGGCATAATTGAAGCAGCTGTTTAAAGCAACGAAAACAGAACGTTGCGTTTTCTTTCTTTTGCTCTATTTTAATAGCTTACACTGTCAAGCAGAGAGAATGTGTTTATATTTTGCACTCCTTATACAGAGAAAAGCTAGAATCTTTTTGCATCTTTCTACACATTCCAAACTACTGACTTTAAAAAAATAACTGACATGTATTGAATTGTAATAGCACTTACTACCCTTGACGAGGTGTGGAAGCAATATGGAATTAAGTTATCCCTGGCAAACATATTGAGGATATTGCAAGTCCCTTCGGAGTCCCATAACTATAGAAAGAAAACGAGGCTGAAGGCCATGGTCCTGTGTAGAGATATGGAACTCCGAGGTGACTTGCAATATGCTTTTAAAGTACGACAGGGGGTAGTTTATCCCTTATATATTTTTGTCAGTTGATATTTTTGTATATGATATTCTGATTTACATAGTACACCGATTCACTGGCAAATTTACTAAGCACAGGGTATAAACATTATATATTTTAGATGAGTGTGATTAGTGTTTTCCTTTAACGTCTGAACACATCTTTTACAGGGTGGGCTCCAGTGTGGACCTGGGTCTGCCGTTGCACCGGTATGTGTGCCAAGTCAAACAGGGGGAGGTGGCTGGAGTCACATTGCCTGGTGGTCTTTTCCTCTCGGGATGTCTCTTTCATTGCCAGCAGACGGCCACCGTACTGACGCAGTGGCGTACATCCTGAGGACTTGTGTGAAAAGGCCCGGCGTCCAGGAAGCTCGCGAGCCCAGAGCATCGACGGCGCCAGTTCCCACAACTCTCGGATGGACACGTGCCAGGAACTCGCAGCTCTGAATATGTTCACAGAGCCCCGCAAACCAACGTGTGTGACCTGCTACCAAAGGAAATCGCAGTGTGTCTTCTGCTCGGGGTATATGCCAGAAGAATCTGTCTCATCTGTCAACGTGCATGCCATTGTGCATCAAAGGCATTTTTGCTTCCAGCCAGGCAAATAATTGTGAAACCCTTGTGTCTGTGGAAATGAAAATGGTGAAGTAAAAAGCGCAAGGATAGAAACCTTGGTCAGGAGTCTGTGTCGTTAAACTCAGAAGATTTATGTTATCTTAAAGTATTGTGGTCATCATTGAAATGTGTCACATTTTCTCTCTCGGCCATTACCGGTCTCCTCTCTTTACGGTTTACCCTTTTTTTTTGCGCAGTTTATTGACCCGAGCGTTTTATGCTGTTACATTAAGTGAATTCTTTTAAATGGATATTTCTTAGAGTAAAATTTTTATTTTGCAGATAACACGGCTCAGAAACAGAAAGAGGCAAACCTCACTCACTGTTTCCGAGTTGTAATATCCGGAAATGAAGTGCTTACTTCAAGAAATATAGTGTCAAATAAATTTAAGTTTACCCCATGCAGGCTCACAAAACAGGTGCTCGGCTCTGCGCTGCGCCTTATAAACCACCATCATGATACGACCTCAGGGCCTTCATTTAACAAAGGGCACACTGTCCCTGATCGCGCCATAGCACACATTTAAATAGGTTTGTCAGGTGCAAATAGGGATAGCGCGCAGTAGGACACATAACCTTCGCCACTGGAATTATGTGGCACAAAAAGGCAAATTATGAGACATAACGCAGGACATTTTGTTTTAGTATTACTTCATCATTTCGTAATTTTTACACTTGTTAACACTGGGCATAAATTGCCCCTCCTTAGTAACAGTTTGATACTCAAATTTAGTAGTAAACAACCACAAGGCGACCAGTTAATCTTTGGAATGGGCCTTCCACTGCAAGGCAACATATGTTGCTTCGTTTTTAGCAACTTTTGAGCCGGCTGAGCTAGAAACAATTTTTTATGTTAAAATCTGTAGATTATGCAGCAAATGATGGATTATATGTCAAATGTGGCATATCCATAATTATGTAGAAAAAGCAGCAACTGCACAATCAAATATTTCCATTGGCCATGTACATAATGTGCTGTGCCAAGGGCAGCATTGAACTTGCGCAAGTGCTTTGGGCAGCACATTAGTGAAAGACTGTAGCATCTACTACATCTTTCAGTGTGTAGGCTGCACCCACTTTCACTTCAAAGGGAGGACAGAGATCACCCATCAGGCTGACATATTGAGTGTCTGCACCCGCTTCAAGGGCGCTTTTCCTCCCTCCAGAGGAGCGACCTCATGGGAGCCACTGACTGTGCACCAACTTTTTGTGGTGCACAATCACTGCACCTCATGATGGCCTTTTTGCTTCTGCGTCCAGGTCCATAATATGGCACAGGAAATGGCCCGCTGCAACTGAAAGAACTCCCCCTTTTGAGACAATATAGAAAGGCTGAACAAGCTTGTGTGGCCCCTTCTCTAATACAACGGTGCCCCAAGGAGCAGAAAATAGGCGCACACACCCTTTGTGCCCCCAGCAAATTTTCTATAATACATTCCATGGTAAATACCATTACTGTGGTGTATTTGTGCACCTTACACATAAGTTCATATTTCGGAACCTCAGAGGGGTATAACATGCTAATATCAGCTAGCTTCCTCCATTTCAAAATAAACAAACTCCTACTTTGAGGTGTTTGCATGCATAAAAATCTTTTTTTTCCGAAGTGTTACCTGTTGGAAATCACGTGAACAAACACCTCAAGATTGGGCAGGTAATGCCACAATTAAAATCCTGATTCGGGCGCCAGTGGGAGTTTGCAGCTGTCTCTGAATTAGCATGGTAAGAACAATGAAGCACTGTGTATTTTACCTTTGAACAAAATTCTGTGCCACCTTGAAACGCAGTTTGTATTGTTCTATGGCCCATCCATTTTAATAATATTTATATTGAAATAGCAGAGAGGCTGAAATGAAGGGCACATCTTGCTTTGTGCCCAAGAATGTTTATAACACAGACATTGCTGGATAACAACGGCACACTTACATCATTTGAAAATTTGTATTTTACAATGTTATTTTTTACGCATGCAATTCCATGCAATAAGAAATTGCATTACATTTCATGCATATTTTAAATTATAGGATCAGCTGTGAAGAACATTGTGAATCAAAGCTGATAATTTGGAAGGAGTGGAAAACACAATGAAGGATTTAGGCAAACTGAAAAAGTGGTCGTTCAATGGCCATCTTTCAAATTAGTTCCAGGCAGTAAGGGCCTCATTACGAGGCTGGCAGTCTTGAGACCGCCAGTCTCGCGATGGCGGTCGGACCACCACAGACAGGGCAGTCTGACCGCCCCATTATGACTGTGGTGGAGCCGCCACGGTCCAACCTTTGACACCGTCAGGCTGCTGCCAGCCTGCAGCCTGGCGTTGTAATCCACCAGGGCAGCGCTGCAAGCAGGCCTGCCCTGGGGATTACGTGTCCCCATCTGCCAGCCTTTCCATGGCAGTTAAGATCACCATGGAAAGGCTGGCTGAATGGGTGCATTAGGGGTGGCCCTGGGGGCCCCTACACTTCCCATGCACTTGGCATAGGCAGTGCAGGGGCCCCCATGGACAACCCCATTTCACATTTCACTGCCCGAATTACGGGCAGTAAAATGCGTGATGGCTGCTGTCACACCTGACGGACCACAACATTGCCGTCGGCTCAATTACAAGCCGGCGTCAGTGTAGTGCTGAGTTTTCTGCTGTTTTCGCCCACTGGCCCAGCGGAAAACTCCTAATATGGTGGGCAAAAGACCTCCAGCACTGGAGGTCTTTTGCCTGCCACGGCTTCGGCGGTCCTGGAAAATCAGGCCCTAAATGTTTGAAAGCATACCCAACCCATTTCACCCATTTCACAGTGTATGACTGCAATAAATGTTAAGTTACAGCCAAGCTACTCTGCTATTTTTATAGCAGTCTAATAGTCATCTAATACTTGACTAGTTATTTAGAACAAAAAACATCAGAACAGTGAAATTCCAGCCTTCTGTGGAAAAGCATGGTCAAAACTCCATTTGATATACAGCTTACATCTTTGTGCGATACCACATCATTTTACCAACAACAAAAACTAATGACACCACACTATGGGAGCTGTCTCCCATGGTGTGAGGCTCATTTTGCAGTTTTCATGACCTTTTACAGCCAGGGTTTTACCTGGCCATGACAGACAGTGAAAAAAAGGGCATTGAACTGCACACTCTAATTTGGGTTGGCAGTCGAATGGCCAAACCTCCTACTTCCCTTTCTATGTTGGGCCACTGGAGACAAAGTAGTCTCCATCGCTGACATCCTTAAAATACACCCATCTGTGAACCAGGTGGGCGGACATTAAGGGCCTGATTACGGCCTTGGCGGAGGAGATTACTCCGTCCCAAATGTGACGGATATCCCGTCCGCCATCTTACAAGTTCCATTATATCATATGGAACTTATAACACAGAGCACGGGATATCGGAGTAATCCCTTCCACCAAGGTCATTATCAGGCCCTAAGTCTTTCAGTTGCCAAGCCCTTTCCATTGCTTTTGTGATGGAGTAACCTATCCAGAAAATTCTAAATAGGCCCGCTTATCATGAAAGTACATTTTTATCTGGGTTTCATTGGTCCGGGGATTAGCAAAATTGCGGGCCTGTTTTGTCAAATTCATATAATTTGTCTCAAAATTATGCATATTACACAAAAAGTCTCTGGCCATTAACTGGCATGATAATTAAACACAAGGGAATACTTTACCCACAGAGGTCACACAAAATACCAACAGTAGACTGTATCGATCGGAAAATATTTATTGAATGCGGCAGGCATCAGATTTTCAGTTCTTGTGAGAATTTTCTGCTTAAAATAGTCTCCTGCTGGCAGAATAGCATAACCGAGAAATGGAAAAACTGCGAAATTGGTGTATCGCAAAATAGGTGAATTTCGGGAGAATTCACCCACCTGATAAACATTTCAACCAGTCTAGTTGTTAGCTGTAAAGTGATTGAACTTCCATTTTGTAACGAAGGGAATTTTGGAAACCGGGACTTAAAAGTAAACACGCCTTTGCATTCATGTTCATTTTCTACAGAATGCTACTTTTATTATTTGAACTCTTTTGTACATTCATTTTAACACCCAATTTCAATGTTTGCCCTCAAAATGATATTATCTATTTATTTATTTATTTATTTTCTGCAGCCTAAAAAGTACACAAATGTGCACTAGCGAACTGTACAACAAGATGGAAAACAAATACAAGAACAAAATTTATACAAACATTTCTACTGCGTTTTAGTCTTTAAAATACTTGATAGAAAACACACATTGACCAGAGGAAAAAAAAAGATCAGAAAATCATCTCAGCTTCTACCCTCTCCCGCAATAGAATAAATTCAGGAATAACTGCTGTGTCACAAGGAAATAAATCCCAAATAGATACTGCATAATCTGATGAAGAACAGTGTAAAGGGGTAGGCTTGTAGAATCTAGGGACTTCAAGCCAGCATGTCTTGCTGCTTCCAAGGCAGTGCTTGATTTGTGCTTGTTGTTTCTGGTGCGGGGCACCAGCACTTATTTTTGAGGGCTGGCGCTTTTTTTTCTGCCTCAAGCATTTACTGCAAGCAAAAGACACATATGGGAAAAACGGAGGAAGAGAAAAATGAAAAAGCGTCACAATTGGACAAAGCAGAAAACTGCACGAGTGAGCTGAAGGGGCAGGGAGTGGCTATAAATGGATTGAAGAGGCCCGGGATAACTTCAGGATTACGTTGCCTCAGTATTCTGTGTTCGCACATTTAATTGCAGCAGCTGCATGTTTAAGAGGAGGGCTTTGGGCACCGGCACCTTTTTATTTACAAATTAAGCATTGTTCCAAGGCCTTGAGATCCACCAGGAATTAATCGTATAGTGTTTTTATACATGCAGGTAGAGAACGCTGATGGAATTGGTGCAAACAGGTGCCAAATTATCGTATTACTTTGCTTCTGATACCTCCCAGGAGAGTACATGAAGGCTTTCAGCGCATCAAGAGTGGATTTGTGAAGACCATCAAGATGGGACGAAAGTTCAAGGGTCAATTTTGAGCACATTAAAGGCTTGAAACCTAGATTTGAAAATCAGAGGAAGAAATAGAAGATTTAATAGATGGAACTGAATGCAACTGAAAATGTTTTCAATTTGTGAAGCCAAATTTTCTAAGGAAGGTGGGCGTTTCAACAGAAAAGTGCAAGGAGCTAGACAGTGGCAGAAATAATTATTCTAACTATTACACCCACGCCTCAACTGGATGGTTTCCTCCTTGCTGATTAGTAAAATAAGACTCTGGTGTAGAGTCATTCAGTAGGTTTCGCCTACACATTTGCAATTGCTTGCAAACTCTGTTGTGACAAAAATCTTAAAAGGAGCTTAGAACCTGCCCATTACTTACCTTTATTTACCACTGGTTGGCTCTCATGTCACTCTCGTTCCCTTGCTTCTTATTTGACAGCTACTCCTCCTCACTTCTGGCTTCCTCCTGGGGCTTTGTGTGTGTTTATGCCATGGAGCATGGACCAAGTACTACTTCCTGTCTGTGCCTGCTCAACTGCATTAATTCTTTACAAATGCAGTCACTTTACGTCCATGCATGGGTAGCGGCTCCAGTCCAATTTGTTTGTGTTCTGCCACTTTTTTGTAATATGATTCTAGGACTTCAAGTCGGATAATGCAAAGATAAACAAATGGAAGGGGTGGCTTACGGACATGCACCTGCAGAGTTAGGGCAATTGGTGTTACAGGTTATGCTAGAGGGTACTCCAGAATTTTGCGTTGTGGATTCCGATTTTTGTACGTAAAGTACAGTCTACATGTCACAGCTTGCAGTTGTACTAAGCTGTATGGGCTTTCCATTGTGGTTACCAGTGCTGTTGTGTGACAGAAGCACCCCAACAGTCAACCTTACTTAAATACGAGTTTGTGTAGAGGTGCTGTCCATCACTCCCCAGGTGATAGAGTTTCAAGTTGTCAGGTAATTGTGACTTGTCTAGGGTGTCATCACTGGCTCTTGGCTGCAAGTTAATTAGGGTTCATTGCATATGAATAATTCCCAAACGCTGGTATACAAATACAGGCAATACAATATGTAACTGCGTTTAAAACAGAAATCTTTTATTTATTCTTTACAGTATGTTTCTGTTCGACGTTTCTGTTCGTCTGTTTTCATTTTTATTGAAATCACTGGATCTAAAGCAGCATTGCAATTGAGTTGCAAGATTAGGGATGATATGTTCAAGGGTGGTAAAATAATGCAGTGGGCATCAATGAAATTAGAATGCTACCAAATAATAAAGATGCCCCCTTATTTTTTTAGAGTTTACTACCACTGATGAGGCTCTAAAGTGCTTTCCATACAGGTAGTATGCTAGTCTTTGGAATCCTGATGTTAGTCTTTGAACACTTGTGAAGTTTGTTTCAACTGGAAAATAGACAATCATGCCACTTCCTAGGCTTTTGTACTGTTATTTTTGTAATAGAAATTACCTTTATAGTGATATAAGGAGCAGTTTGGTTCAACCAGTCTGTTTTCTCCCCATAACCCACCCACCCACATTTGATTCTTCTCCCACCACCCACCCAAATCTATCTGTTTTTCTCTCCCACCCAACCTCCACCATCTGTTTCTTCTCCCCACACGCCATCTCCATCAGCTCTCCTATTCATGCAAATGCGGCAAGCATACTATGTGCTTTGTGCAATTAGGGATCCTAACTAAAAGCCAAAGCACAATGATGAGGTGAATCTTGGCCATGTCATAGCACTTTTTTTGTTTGTTTTAGGCCTTTTTGCAAAGCAGCCATATGTAAGAAAAACATTGACAAAGCCAATAGATCTTGAATAGGTGCAACCTATTGCCTTTGGCTATGCTTGGATTTTTTAAGTGATTATTTATGGAGACCTCCAGATCCTGAAGACAGCTTTTCAGCACTTGGACTTCTTTCAGAACAGGCTGCTGCAATTCAAGCTTTTGATATTGGGGGGGCCTCCCCTCCCTCCCTGAGGCCTGTTGGAATAGTGGGCATTAAAACCACCCTGCGAATTATCAAAAAAGTGCCTTTTCCGGTAGGGTGGTTATATCTCGCCAATCTGAGTTCCGCCAAATGGAATGAAAAGTAACACATTGTTGTGGTGTTATCATTTGGTAAGCAGTGGCGGCTCCTCCGTTTGGGCGGATGAGGGTTGCCCCCCGTCAGCAGCGGAAGCTGCAAAAACTTTTAAAGAAAACGATAATAAACTATGTTTATTATCGTTTTCTTTCAAAGAGGCGGGCCACGGGGCTGACGTGCATTTTGGGGGAGTGCTCAGTGTTTGTTCGCTCCCGCCTTCCCCCTACACCTCCCCACCCCGCCCCTTCCACAGCCCTCGAGCCGCTACTGTTGGTAAGACCATATTGTGTCTCTGATCTCGAGTTGTAAAACTCGGAATCAGGAAATACTCAGTCCTTCTCCACTCCCCACTCTATACTCACCCTTCCCCCACCACACCTGAACACATTTTTCTCAAGATTTTGTGTGGGGGAAAAAAGTAATGGGTCACAGAGAAATATCCAACTTTTGGTATCTAAAACCAGGTGCCATAACCACTTGTGCCAATTTCGAATTTCCCCACACACCTTATTAGCTCTATTAGTTGCTGTAACTCTGTGTTTGTTAGTGAAGGCTTCTTTAACAAACCAGAAAGTGACTACGAATTCATACTCTGTGCTTTAGAAGTTATTGTTTCTGCATGATTGGTTTATTTTTGCTGCAGGTATTATACGTCTCTATTTGTACACTTTAGGTGTTCCCTCCTCCTCTTTAACTCTGTTGTTCTTGCTTCAACTTTGAGCGCAGGCCATTACCCAAATCACTGTTAATTCAGCCAGACTAACATACCATTCTAACTCTAGACCTAGGCAGTTTTGGTACTAGCCCTGGGATGTGTAGAAGTGAATCACAGGCATGGCTATGTTTAAATAATGAGAGTTGTTGGAAATTGCTCTTTTTGAAGGGTTATCCCCAGTCTGACTTCTTGTTTTTGACTGTGTGCTGCATTTCGTTATTGCTGGCTTTAGGGCTCTGGGCACTTTACCAGTGCTGACCAGTGCTAAAGTGCAAGTGCTTTGTATTGGTGACTGGTTTATCCATGATGGGCAAAGCTGATTTACTAGTAAATCTCTAGGCCTGTAAATCAAATGCTACTAGTGGGCCTGCAGAACTGATTGTGCCACCTTCATGAGTAGCCCTTTAAACATGTCTCAGACCTGCCACTTCAGTGTCTGTGTGTGCAGTTTTAAACTACCATGTCGACCTGTCAGGTGCACCCACTTGCCAGGCCCAAACCGTCTCTTTTACTATATGTAAGTCACCCCTATGCCAGACCCACTGCAGCTCCATGGGCAGGGTGCAGTGCATTTAAAGGGTAGGACATGTACTGATGTGTTTTACATGTCCTGATAGTGAAATATTGCTAAGTTTGTTTTTCACTATTGCAAGGCCTATCTCCCCCATACTGTAACAGGGGGAATTGCCCTGAAATATATTTTAAGTGTAATTCCCATTGGGAGCGAATCGAGATATGGAGTTTGGGTTCTCTGAACTCACAATTTAAAAATACATCTTTTGGCTGAATTGTATTTTTGAATTGTGAGTTTGAAAATGCCACTTTTAGAAAGTGGGCATTTTCTTGATTAACCATGCTGTTCCTCCGCCTGTCTGCTGAATACACGTCTAGGTCAGGATGACAGTTGGGCTGTTTGTTTATTCCCTTTAGACAGTCACGCAAAGGGAGCCGAGGCGTGACCTGCATATCCTGATTGTCCATCACCAGACTGATGGGTCTTCCTGAGCTAGAGGAGGAGGGAGGAGCTACCACTTGCACCTGAATAGGGCTGTGCCTGTCCTTACAGAAAGCAGTCTCTAACCCCCTAGAGTGTGTCTTGGGCCAGGGCAGGAAAAGGCAGGGTCTTGTGCACTACAAAGACTCCTTTTTGATGTTTGCCTACTTGAAAGACAGAAATGGGTATACGTACTGGACCTCTAACACCACTCAATTAGAATCCTTCTGGACTGAGAAAATTCTGTCAGGAAGAAGAGCTTGATGCTGTAGGAAGAACTGGCACTCTGCCTGTTGCTTTCTTGTCCTGGCTTCCTGATAGCTGCTTCTGTCCTGGGAGTAAAAGGAATGGACTTGGCTTTCTATATCCTGCTTCCAAAGGTCCTCCAGGGGCTTGGACTGAGCTTGCCTCCTGTTAATAAGTCTAAGGGACATCAAAGACTTCATCTGCCAGTGCCTGGGCACTTCTGCTGAGAGTCCCTGCTAAGTGGTGTCAACTCCAGTGCCTGGGCCCTTGGAGGTGCAAGCTGGTGATCTGAAGAAGACAATCCACACATCAACACGTTGCACCAGAAGAATCAACGCAGTGCGTGTCTCACAGCTAAAAAATCAAGTGCCTGTCTCGCAGCTGCAGAATCAATGCAGCTCGTCTGGATTTTCCACACATCATCCCTGGGCAACAATGTTTCATTGACCCCCACTCTGCAGTATGGAACCAAGGCTGCATGTCCAGAAATCAACGCATCACCTTTCCAGCGAGTAAGGAACCAACGTATCGCTTTACTTTTCCGGTGCTTCACCTCCCCTGTGGCCCTCATCGGCTTTGTTTTTGATGCATCCCAGCTACTTTGTGCTAATGAGATACATGCATTGATTCCTACGGATTAAGACTTCAACTTTTAGCAATAGAAATTTTGACTTGTGTATGTTGGATTTTTGTTGTTTTGGTCGTGTTTTATCCAGATAAATATTGACTATTTTTCTAAACTGATGTGGAGTCCGTTTTTGGTGTTTTACTGTGTCACTGTGTGTCTGTGTGTATATGTGTACACATTGCCTCTGAGATAAGCCTAACTGCTTGAGCCAAGCTACCAGGGGGTGAGTAGGGTTTATATTAGCTGAGTAGAGTGAGGGTCCTTACTGGCACAGGGTGCAAACTACTGTCAATTTGAGATCCCATTTCTAACCGTAGTCTAATAGAAGAACTAATAGCAAGAACCCTAGCAATTCCCAATCCAGCTGCCTTACAGGTGAACTTGTGCGACACCTAACCGCACCAAGTGCTTCATGACAGATGTTTGCTCCACCTATCCTTGCTCTCGTTGGGACATGTCTCCATTAAGTAAGATTCTGTTACATAGGTGGCTGGAGATAATCTAAAGGAACAACGGTACATTCAAACATTAACAGTAATTGACACCAAATGACTCCAGACTTAATGAGAATAACCAACTATGAATCACAATACCACAGAGCACACGCAAAATGGTATTGATCTGCTGTCAGACATAAAGAAAGAGACTTTGCGTACTGGTTACTTGGGGGCAACCTCATTGGCTTGTTAAACTCATGTGTTTGTAGTTTCGATACCAAGGGATTCTAGGGAGTGTTGTGTTTTGGTTGATGTATTTTGGAACTTGCTCTCAGTAAGATAAAAATAGAAACATAATTCTTGTCTCCAGGTCCAGAATATAATCTCTGGGTTTATCAGTGTGGCCCCTACCTCATGCCCCACCCAGTCTCTACAGTGCTCACTGGTCTCAGGCCACTACATGCCTATGAGCATCAATGGCTGGTGGCAACATTAGGATATGAAACAGGGGCCCTGTTCGTCTGCCACAGTAAGGGCCTGGTATCCCAGGGCCTGGTATCCCAGGGCGGACCCAGGTGAGTGAGGTATACAGCCTTCTAGCAGACAGGTATTGCCATTTTCCACCAATGTGACATTACAGTTTACCTCCTGACACAAAGGGGACTATTTGAAAGGTTTGTACGAATGTTTACTCTTTGATTAGAAGAAACTAGCGGTGGATTAGGGGAGACTAGTAAGGAGAGTAAATGCCCCAATACTTAGGTTAGGAAACCTTACTTAGCAACCGGTTGTGAAATGTGCAAAAATTGATGCTCTTTTGGGTCCTGATATTCAAAGAGCCTCCGCATTTTTCGTCGAGTCTCTATAGCCGTGGCAGAATCTCAGCACTCCTGGCTGAACCTCTGCAATGACAATGCTCTCATTGCGGAGATTCTGCCAGGAGTACGAAGAACTGCGGACTCTCTGAACTCCTATCGGAATCTCTGCAATGAGAATATGGTTGTGGGGATTCCGCCAGGAGCCTCTGCAACGAGTGAGGAGGTTCTATGTGGATCAGCCTCGTAGTGACTTAAAGATAAATTCTGTCCTGACCATGAAATGTGGGATGGCCACATCGCTCTTATTCATTACAGACACTGTGTCCACTCCTTACATTTTCAAATGTGAATCGCTGGTTTCGGGTGTTAATCTAAATAATCCAATGGAAGAAAACCAAGACTACACTAACAAGAATGCTTTAGTCCACAATGAGAACAGTGTCCGTAAGTACCTGGAGGGTGGTTGCCACTCTACTGAGATGCTTGAGGACAAGGCTGAGGTTAACACTCGGTTAGTTATAGATGTGCTTTATAGAGACAGAGAATTCTCAGTGACTTGCAATGTGCGTAAAATGAGCCTAGATTGAACATTGTTCTGTATAGTACCAAAGATAGGATGGACGTTTCCTTTGAAGCAGTCAGTGGCTCCTTTGAAGTTAGAAAAAAGTGGCACATCTTTAAAAGGCTACTTGGTTTTGGAAACCGAAGATATGTGCCAGTTAATGTACGTACTCAGTCTGAAGGATGGATCCTTACGGACGGCAGCCATCCCGCTGACCTGTACTTCCCATCTATAAGGTCCACTCATCAATTATAATATGACTAATAAAATGTGAAATCATAACCACAGGATTAAGAATTGTTCAACTGTGAAAAAATATACTGGGCTTAGGTGTTATGTTGGAAGAATACTAATACTAATATTATTACGAGTAATGTTAATAGCACTCCCATAACAACTACCTATAAAATAATTATTGTCTGAAGAACATGTATAAGATTAAACATATGAATTATAACAATATCACTATAACACGTTGATTTGTGCACTACGAGAAGACCACTATATCTGTGGGCTAATAGGATACTGTTGGGAATGGGAATTCACATTGAAGCTGGATGTGGACTGGAAAATGTTAACTGAAATTTTAAATTTTTATGCAAATTAGATGGATTATGATCATTTGCTGAGTACTGGTATTTATCAGTTGGTTATTTGCAGATCATTATGATTTATTCCGTGTTGATTGAGGAAGACATTGTTTTTGAAGCAGGGACTAGATCTGAAAAGGCATTGAACCTATATTGCCATTTTGCAAGCAGTTGCTGCACAAAATTACATAGTCAAAATAAATAGAAATAATAGTGCAAATAAAACATTGAAAATTGGTCAGTGTATTTCCTCGGGTAAGAGTAGACTGGATAGGAGGGGAGGAGCTTGTCAGGCAGGAAAATGGCTGCACTTTGAGCTTACTCCGTTGGCCACTCATCAATCTTGAATGATCGTGTTGCCTGAAGGCTATTAATAGGTTCATATTACCACCATGACGATCACCCCATTTAACTGCTGTTTTGCCGTGGGGGCCCTACATTGACCAATACCCGCACTTCAGTGCTCTATGGCCTGCCTTGGACCTATGTTCCGGCGAGCAGTGGGGGTATGGGTGGCTCCCCGCAACTATGGCTGTCGCTACTGGGGACGAAGAAGGTTCCCAGTAAGACCCCCTACTATTTTGGCGGAGGAGGCTGTTTGACTCCACCTTGATGGGAGACGAAGATTGGAGAAGGTGCTGGGGCCTATCGAGGCACTGCCACTGATGTATTATACAGCCAGGTGGCATGGCCAGCTGTGGCGTTGCTTGCGGTGCCCTGAGTTTTTCCGAAGGGCTCTTACCTGCAACTCCACTCTCTCTTCCGGACCGGGCACTGCTGTCACTGTGGGGAGGGCAGATTCCTCTGATTTCAGGCCTGAGGGCTTCCGGGTCATTTGGGGCCTTGCTTCTGCCACAGAGTCCTGGCCCGGCCCGGATGCTTACATCTGAGGCAGGAGCATCCTGGGAGCATCCTGGTGAGTGAGCCCTCCCACCTGGTGATCAGCAGTAAAGCTTGATTGGGGGAACTGGTGACACAAAAAACACATGCTGGGATTGGGGAGGCCCAGGCGCACACTACAAGGCCTAAGACTGCCTTGTAACTAATTGTACCTGAGGAAATTGTGGCACTCATGGTGCCACCTGGAGTCCACTCATTTCAGCAGCCTTAATGTCCTAAAGAGCTGGCATTGCTCTCCCTACAGATTCACAATCGCACCATTAATCATGGAATACAATGGGTCCCCATTATATAAAGCGCAACAACTCCATGATAAAATGAATCGCTCGATTATATGACGGAACACCGAATTAAAAACAACTACTAACCTTAACAACGAGTTTGGAACACCGACCTCGTCCTTACTACTAATGATTTTACCACGAATGCCTTAACAACAATATTTCGTTGTAAAGGCATTCCTGATATAATCATTAGCAATAGGAACCATTCACCCTACATCCCTCACCCCACCCCCCCCAACCCCACCCCAAAACCTAAACCCCCCCACCCACTCCCCGAAACCAAAAACGCCCCACCCCCCCAACCCCACCCTAAAACCTAAAACCCCCTGACCCCCACCTACTCCCCAAAACCAAAAACGCCCCACCCCCCCAACCCCACCCCAAAACCTAAAACCCCCCACCCACTCCCCAAAACCAAAAACGCCCCACCCCCCCAACCCCACCCCAAAACCTAAAACCCCCTGACCCCTCACCCCTTCCCCAAAACCAAAAACGCCCCACCCCCCCAACCCCACCCCAAAACCTAAAACCCCCTAACCCCCACCCCCTCCCCAAAACCAAAAACGCCCCACCCCCCCAACCCCACCCCAAAACCAAAAACGCCCCACCCCAAAACCTAAAACCCCCTAACCCCCCACCCCCTCCCCAAAACCAAAAGCGCCCCACCCCCCAACCCCTCCCCAAAACCAAAAACGCCCCACCCCCCAACCCCACCCCAATACCTAAACCCACCACTTACCTTCGCCAACTCCCTTCTTTGTACCTTAACCACGCATGTTCGTTGTTCAGAACATACGTAGTTAAGGCACAAAAATACGAAGTCGTGGTTAAAAAAAGCGTTGTTACGCTTTCGTTAACCACGACTTTCGTAATAAAAAAGTCGTAAAAAAGGATGTTTACCGAATCGCTCATTGCACTCCCCCTGCTGCACTGGTCCAATGCTGCTGGGCACTGAACTCTGATAGCTGTGCATTAATCCTGGTACTGGGCACAACCATGTCTGTACAATTGTGAGGGTAAATTTGCTTTGTCTCTCCCCCAAATCTATCTGAGACAAAATGGTGCGCCCTGCTATCAGACTACATGGATTGAAACTACTTGTTCGCAAGTGCATGCTTTACAGGAATTGATTTCGCAGGTAACACCTCCACATCCCAAATTCTATCTCTGCCTCACAGACACGATGAGCAAAACGGACAAAACCTAAATGAAGATACAATTCGATCTTCGCAAGACCCCAAGAGACCCACAAGGGTGGCACATGAGGTTTGAGGCCTCTGCCGTAGCAGTTTAAACCTCAAGGGGAAGTGGACCTGAAACACATTCTGACCGCTATGCAACACAGCCTCGCCAAAATCGACAGAATGTCTTAGCAGCTAGACAAACATGTGGAGCGTCTTAACACTGAGGAGCAGCGGTTGTCAGGAAATGAGGACGAGCAGGCTGTGGTCTCCGGGTCACACAAAAAAAATGTATAAACTAATCCTCAGTGACAGAGGACTTGACAGCCCGCTCGCGCAGGAATAATCTGCACATAGTGGTGATAGATTAAACTACGAACATTAAGAATGTGGAGCGGTACATTGAACGCCAGCTTGTCAACTTGTTGGGGCACCATCTGTCCCCATGTGTATACAACCAGTACTAATATAGAGTATTTTGTTGGGGTATGGGTGGGTTAGGGTCGGCAACTAAAGTCTATGTCAGTTGTGGGTGAGCATGCAGGTGTTCTTAAGTCAATATAGAGCTATTTGAAGCATCTTGAGCGGGAAATAGCAGAGTTAGAGCAGAGACACCAGGGCTCAACTGATTACCGCTTTTTGGCAGAAATCAAGGCGAAGGTGGACGAATTTCACAAGACACCCCAAAGCGAACTTCATCATTTAGGAAAATTTGTTGTTGTGCATACTTATGGAGAGGGAGAATGCCCTACTGCCACACTAGCGGCATTGCTGCTCCCCAGTAGGGAGTCTGACATAATAGCAGAGCTATAAGAGGAGCATGGACAATCCCTAGCTAACCCAGACCAGATAGCTGACAGATTCCATAGTTATTACGCCAAACTATACCAGTAGTGAATCTCACATGACGATGCCTCTACGACTGACTGACTATTTGGCACACATTGCTATGACATGGCTCACCACTAAACATAGGGAACATCTGATGGTGCCACTGCACCCAGCGGAGATACGCATTGCACTTAAAGACATGCAATCAGGGAAGGCCCCAGGCACAGACAGGCTTCCTGTAGCCTTCTGCAAGGCCTAACAGGATCTATTAGTTCCTCACTTGGTTATACTATATGAGGAGATGGTGGAGACGGGCGTCATGCCCACATCTATGCGGCAGGCCTTAATAGAGACGTTACTAAAACCCTGCAAACCTTCGATTCAGTGTTCATTTTACACACCACTATCGCTGCTCAATGTGGATACTAAACTCTACACCAAAGTGCTGACCAATAAACTATCTCTGTTCCTACCCGGAATGGTGCACACGGAGCAGACTGGCTTGTTTCCAGGCCGTAGTCTCACCTTTAACCTTAGAATGCTATTCAGTGCTGTACACGTATCGACCCAGGGGTTAGGGCAGCTGCTGTATTCTTGGATGCAGAAAAAGCATTCAGTACTGTTGAATGGGGAGTCATGCTAGCTGTGTATGGGTCGCATTGGAGTCGGAGTGGTATTTCTGCACCTGGTAAAAGTTCTCTGCACTTCTCCAGCCGCCCGGATTCATGTTAACGGGGTCATATCTGCTCCTATTGTGGTCACTAGAGGCAACAGGCAAGGTTGCCCCTTGTCTCCATTGCTGTATGCTTTGGTGGTGAGCCATTGTTATGTACCCTTCGCGAATACCGTGGACACAGGGCCTTGAGCTTCTAAGTTTATCACCTTATAATCTCAGCCTACGCAGATGATACTCTGCTATACATATACAATCCGGAACATATCCTCACCCCTGTGCTGCGAGAGATAGTACTTTTTGTGGGACTCTCTGGCCTTTAAGTAAATTGGGACAAATCCATTATTTTTCCACTCACCCCAGCCATGACGCCTGTATCATTAGAATATCATGTACAGTGGTTGACAGACTCGGTATGCTACCTGGGGATCCAGGTGCACACAGACTCGATGGTGGTCCTCCTCGATAACTATGGTAGAGTGACACAAAAGCTATCTGAGCCCAGTAGATGTATCGGTGTATAGGGACCACGCCCTACACTGCTGCCTGGACCATTGACCCCCTCCCCAACTTGGTGTTAGACTTCCCATGGAAGGTTAATGCCATCTGCCCACCTCAGTACTAGCGCAACTTTACTGTGGTGAGAACAGACTCTACTTGGAATGTCTGCTGATCTTGCCTCCTTTACCATCTGGTCAGATATCTATAGGTAGCATTCCAGCCCTACAAGAAACCAAAGAGAAACTAATCAGCATCAGATGGGTGGGAATTCTGATCTTGTAGGGTCCTGTATGGCTGTGATCGCAGTAGAAAAATGCTGATGCTAAGGTGATTCCAACCGAAATAGCCTAATCCTTCCTTGATCCCAGCCAATGGTGACGGCACCAGCTCATGATGCGCTTCCTGCCCCCTGCTCCCAGGGATCTTGGGAGACCCTTGCAAGACAACAAGGAGGCAGAAAGCAAGCTGTAAAGGGACACTCATATAATCACTCCCTCACTCCCAGAAGGCCATAGGGTTGAAAGAGTGGGAACGGGTAAGGATCATTATGTGTCCTCAGCCTATTGACGCTCACCCCTAAGCAGGGTGAGATCTTTTATAAGCTGCTGCAGTTATCTTGTTTGCTTAGAAGGAGTGAGGAGATGAATGTGTAGGCTACTGGAAGAGGATGTGTGAGTGGTGCATGCATGTATTGAACTCTTGTTACTTGGCTGCTGTGCAGTGGCGACCACCGCCAATGTCAAGGTGGGGGAGATGACAAGGATGGGTGAAAAAAGACAAAAACAAAAAAATAAATTAATAAAAAAAGTACCTTTTTAGCCATTCCCCCGACTCCTGTGCCTCCTACCGCCTCGCTCATCTTCTGGTGTCCCAGCATTCACCAGGACACCAGCACAGGCTCCCAAGCATTCCTGGTGCTGCCTTTGTTTCAAAACCTAGCATGAAAGCAGTGGCGGACTTGGTCTGAGTGGCAGTGACTGGGGTCTGTGCAGTTTCTCCAGCCAGGCTGTTAAACACAGCCAGGCTGGAGAAACCTAAGTACACAGGGAGAGGATGCAGTGCAGTGGGCAGAGCGACTGCCTTTGGAGCTGGAGATCCGGGTTTGATCCTAGACGTCAGCGTGACGTCATGTTATTCTGTGCTAATCGCTCCCAGAGCCTGTGGACAGTGCCTTGAGATCCTCACGGGTAATAAGCTGTACTATATAGATCATCATTTCACATTTTTTCATTTCATGTGTGTTTGGTACAACTCGCCGAACACACATGAGTAGTTAGTGCACTCTCCTCCTCCTTCCTCCCACTACCTGTGGCCCAGCCCCACCCCTCCCCGTACTGCTGGCTGAGCCAGCAGATGAAAAATAAAATGATAGTGTAACTATTGTTTATTTTTCATCTCCTGCCTCTTGGCCAGGGAGGTGACGCTACTGAGACATTACAGAGGAGCCACCCTGGCTGCTGTATCACTTATGAATGATTATGAATGCATGGACAGGTTAAAAATCACACCAAAGTTTCAGGGCAATGTTGTTTTCATCAAAGGCTGGAATGCAAGCATTTCTATTTCCCCCTCGCAATCAAATGAGCCAAGAACGACTACGCACAACCATCACTTGGGTTAAAATTAATTATATTTAATTTTCAGACCAGTGACCAAACCAGTTAAATGCAGAAGAGGAAATCACTCAAGTTCAAGAACCATGGAGTGCCTGGGCAAACGTTTAGGGGAGGAGGGAGACAGACGGTCGAGAGAGCTGATATCATGAAAGAAAAAAACAAAACAAGAAAAGTAGTTCCCTAAAAGTGAGCAGTGGAAGAGCACTGGTAAAGAGTCAATGCTCCAAGGAAGGGACAAAGACAAGAAGGACAATGAAAGCCATTGAATAAGAAGCAGGGGAATGTAAGTGACTATAAAACCCACAAATTATAAGCAATTGATGGGCAGTAAGCTGCTGCACGTTCTTAGTAAGCCTTCAATACATCTTTTGCTTCCACTATCTGGTGGGCTTGACCGAAAATAAGGGCATTCCATGATATATACAAGAACTCGTTCCTCTATATGGTCACATTTCTCCTCAGTGACTTTCAAAATCCTTGTAATGTATGGTGGGGTATTATTATATTTTTTTATATTTTAATGTATTTTAGTGTTAGTTTCATATCAACACTTTTAGTTCATTAAATAATCTGTGTCATCTCATCCAAGGGGCATATAATGCCAATATGGTTATTGACGAGACTGTGTTGTATATATAGTTTTATATCCAAAACAAATGTCTTGTCTGCATGACCCTATCCCAGGCACTTTGTCACATATATTTGCACAGGCTTTGTAGAAACATTACAGTCTAATTTCCCTTGATAGTTGTGTCTCATTGACATGATGTATGTATACGTTGTAATGTTGTACTGGATACACCGTCGTTGTGTATACAAACCTGAATAGGGAGCTCCAAGGCTTACTAGTACATTGGTTTTTTTTTACCATATACCACTTGCTACCATCAATTTATACCTTCTGATTATTTAAGATACTAATTTGATCGATCCTGGAAAGCCCGTGTTGTTTTGAAATTACAGGTTATGCACAGATCTTTGCAGAAAATGCAATTACCGACTCGGCTATTGACAGCTTTTCCTTTTCATATAAAGCCATCTCGTTTGTGTGCGCCTACGCTGACAGCCCAACAGAGATTTGCAACTCGTTTGCGTTGCCTTCAAGGTACGAGTGGCTTTTCACGGTTTCAGGAAGTAAGAGGAATTTATTTCTGTTTCCACCCACTGGTCACCAGCATTCTAGCAGATTGTGGCCTTATTGTGAAAGGCCTGACTTAGGCCGCATGCCACCTTGTCAGTTCTGAAAGGAGCGCGTAGAAGTTGATTCAGCAGGGCCTGAGGCAGGCAGTCTGAGGTCAGGCTCCCATGACCCCAGAGGAGCCCGTGCTTCTGTCGCCGAGGGCCCTGCAAGGTAGAGGCAAGTTAACTGAGAAACAGTAGGCAACCTTGTACATGCACTGACACTTCCATCATCCTGTGTTCAGAGAATTTGATTTTCTTACTCTGTTGGCTCAGTTGTTTAGCAACCCGAAGCGGGCACACAGGTTAAATGTACTGGACACATTTCCTAGCAGTCATGTGGTCCTGTCTGCTTTCTTAGTAAACATAATAATATTTCTCAGCACCCCCCTCTCTTTGCTTAATTCCTAGAGAGCAAGCAGTGCATGCATGGAATGAGATCATTCTAGATGTACTTATCACTTGAGAAAGGTATACCATTCCGTCAGGATTCCAAAATGATCCAGGTACCTGGAGTGATGTTCACGTCAATTTACTGGCACTATATTATCAAGACCGGAAGCATGAAAGGATAACTACTACTCCTTGGACTCGAAATTTGAACCTTCAAGTTGAACACAAACGTTTGCAAAGGGTGCTTTACCCTACTGTGCTACATCACATGGTTTCATCTCAATCTGGTAGATTTCTAACTAAATGGCCGACCTCTGATCGGATCAGGTTTTAAATCAGGGACAACATCGAAATCTCTATAAAGGAAGGCCTATTTTTTTACACACCTGGTCCTCCTTCTCCAACAGGTTTGGAGCCTTCTGGTGGCCTTCATACACAATCGAATCATAAAATGGGAAATCGGATGACTGTCTTTATCTCTTTGGTTGATCAATAGCGGCCCATAAACTAATCCGGCATGTTCTAGAAGCCAACCAGTGAAAAGTGGAAACCTGTGAGTCACTAATCTGTCTGAGGTAGTACATTGTTGCAATTCTTCTTTTAGACCCAAATGGGCCAACAGCCTCCCACATATCTACTCGAACTACAAGGTCTAGTCGAGCTCCAATTAATTTCAACTTTTTAATATATATATTAATAGGACAATTGGTAGACCTCACATATGTAGGGTTCCCCAGTAACATTATTCCAACCCACAAGGGAGAAAAGGCCAACATCCATGGAACATGATCCTAGGTCAACCTTCCACAACCACCATATTGAGGGTCCTAACTAAGATATGATGTAAGGGCCAGAAGCCCCATGTCCTCGCCACCATACTGCAACTCGCACATATTACATTCCCTTTTACTAGGACTAAACAGTCACAGAACAAAAATGTGTATACAGAGGCTAGTTCCTTAGCAACTAGAAAAATATAATGATGCAACAAGATAGTTACTTCTCAACACCATCATCTATAACAAAATAGCACCGCCCTACTTCCACTTCCACATGCTTTAAGGATGGGAGGATATAGATTTTCCAAGACCTGTGCTCTGAGCTTGTGTGGTGTCCAGGAGGAAAAGGCCAAGTTTACCTAGTTTACCCATCCATTCCCTTTTAAAACTTATCTCTTCCTATGTACATGGCAACATTTTAAAACTGCAAGGTGAAAGATTTTGAGAAAAAAGTCGATGGACTACCCTTCGGTGAAATAATTATTCCTCACTGGGGCTGCACAGGATAGCAGCCTGCAAAGTACACTTGTCAAACCAGTTCTGCTGCATGGGAAAGTTGATGCACTTGCAACATAAATCAAATTTAAATTATGTAAAAATAAAGCCATACAAATAACACATGCAAGTACAGTGAAATAGATGCGCCACACAGACTACACAAGCTTAACTACTGAATGGCCCCTCCATGTAAAAATAGACAGCAGGTTCTGCATCAACTTGACTTAAACTGTAGATACACACACAAAATAAATGCACATCCACATTAACTTTCCTCTCAGAATCCATGTACAGTTATTTGAGAGAATTAGTTCATTTCAGTATGCTGCATGTGATCTCAAAATTAAGTTGCATGCTGTACCGTGGAAGAAAACCAAAGTTTAAAAAAGATTTTAAATAATATTTGTTAAGCAACAATTTGAATAATCCTGTTCCACTCTGACCACTGATGTAACAAACCTACCCTGAGCAAAGAGCAAAACCGCAGCCTTTAAAGTTGGAAAGTACTGCCATATGATTCAGTCCAAGACCCGTCCATGTCTCAAGAAGATTTTACATAAGTGTTTTCCTGCCAAGGAGATCTACTCTGCATTTCTTAAAGCCATTGAAAGAAGTATTTGGTGAGTCAGTAGGGGGATTTGTGCGACTGCAATGTATTACATGAGCTACCTATTTACATTTAGGGGGTCATTCTGACCCTGGCGGTCGGTGACCGCCAGGGTCACCGACCACGGGAGCACCGCCAACAGGCTGGCGGTGCTCCGTCGAGCATTCTGACCGCAGCGGTTCAGCCGCGGTCAGAAACGGAAAGTCGGCGGTCTCCCGCCGACTTTCCGCTGCTCGGGAGAATCCTCCATGGAGGCGGAGCGCACTCCGCCGCCATGGGGATTCTGACACCCCCTACCGCCATCCTGTTCCTGGCGGGTCTCCCGCCAGGAACAGGATGGCGGTAGGGGGTGCCGCGGGGCCCCTGGGGGCCCCTGCAGTGCCCATGCCAATGGCATGGGCACTGCAGGGGCCCCCATAAGAGGGCCCCACAAAGTATTTCAGTGTCTGCAAAGCAGACACTGAAATACGCGACGGGTGCAACTGCACCCGTCGCACCTTCCCACTACGCCGGCTCCATTCGGAGCCGGCGTCCTCGTGGGAAGGTAGATTTGCCCTGGGCTGGCGGGCGGCCTTTTGGCGGCCGCCCGCCAGCCCAGGGCAAATCTCAAAATACCCTCAGCGGTCTTGCGACCGCGGAGCGGTATTTTGTCGGGGGAAGACTGGCGGGCGGCCTCCGCCGCCCGCCAGTCTCAGAATCACCCCCTTAATCTTTTCAGATTTCAAACAGAACAGATTAGTTGTTTGAATAATGCCAATATCTGCTCCCCTGGTGTTTAAGTAATGGGGTTATACATTTTACATTCAAGTATGCTATTGCTAGAGCGCTGTGCCCTTTGCACGCTCCCCATTCCAAAAATCTGATTTTTGATGGACCTTTCTTGTCAAACCAAGAGGTGAAGGGGCTTAGCATAAATCACAACAGTTCCCAATAACAGTGTAACACATCAGGATACACAATGAGGACCGTGACTCAGAAATATAGTTAAGAATTCTATTACAATTCAACAGTCAAGGTAATACAAACCAATCTCATAAACATGCTGTAAAAATAGAAAATGACAAAAGGATAACCAAACCTCCTGAAAGTTTAGACACATCAGCATAAGGCATACAAGAAGTTGAGTTACCGCAATAGAGAAAATTAGCAATAGGATTTGATGTAGGGAACACATGAGCATTTGAGAAGCTCAGTCAAGAATCTTCTTAAAATCAGAAAATGAGTGTAGCCAAAGCCACACTCAAAAAAGGGGACCGAATGAAGGGGAAAGGATGGAGGTCTGTACCTCTGAAAGTGCAAGGAAAACTCTCTCTAGCAACTTGTGTGGGCACTAGTTAATATCAGACAAATCCTTCCAAGCAACTCCCCTTTTTCATACCATCCAGGGCTCCATTGTCTTCTTTCCTTCTCATGTTGTAAGCTGTAACATCTATAGTTTCTCCCAGGGCAGTCCTGAGAACGATATTGACCTGCACCATCTGGACATCACTGGCAACAATTTCTGAATAAAAGACTGTCAGCTCACACTTGGTCTCTCCATAGTCTTCCATCAAGTTCTTTTCCCCCACTCTCTATTACTAACACAATAGTATATCTATTTCCAAACTAACATATCATGTGAACGAACCTGCCAGGAAAAAGACAGGCATGCAGAAATTAAGAACAGTTTCTCATGCTGAAAGAAATTCAGGACTAATTAAGTCAACTTAAACATGCAGTACAATTGTGCACATTTAAAATGCATGTCATTGTGCACATGTAACTCAAATAAATGAAAATGTCAGTACATAAGTTTACGTTAATTTCCGGTGACATCTCTTAATAAAAGAAATGAATGTTTGAATGCATGTTTATTAATGCAGCCAGGAACTACAATTTAAATCCAAAATGAAAACATTAGAGCACACATTGACACAATTTCTTCTAATTTTTGGTGGGTGTTGATACATTTCAGTAACTTGAAGATGGTTTCTAAATCATTCCAAATGACTGTGTTGCATTTAATAAGGTTAAGGCACACAGTATGTATGATTCTCTAATCCTAGAGTGAGTGCACGTCAATATAGAGTTTGAGTGCAACATTTTACATTAATAATGTTAAATCACATATATTAAATGTTACGTTAACTAAAGGCTGAAGTAGTGATGTCGGGGTGGAGACAAATGTAATGTTGTACCAATCCCTCCTCTGATGGTGCACCAAGCTATCACATCATGCTATATATCTCTTATTAATTCGACCATTCAGAACCTTATGGGAGTTGTGAAAAAATGTCTTCTGGATTCCTCCAGATGCTTCATGTCATTATAGTATCTACACCGTCTTCTAATTCCAAGTTTGCTCTTTTTGCTCTTTACTCCCTTCTTCACCCATTCATGTTTGAAGCCCTTATAAAGGCCAAACAAGATTAATCTACAAAGAGCAATAATCAATAGAGGTCTCAAGATGCTTCCAACAATTCCACTCCCTAGATTTCCAAACCATCTGGCAACAGCAGAAAATCCATTCCCTGTTGGTTCCTATGCATCTGTTGCATCTAACTCCGTTAATTCTTCTTTCAGATCAGTAATGTTCTTGCTACTGTCAGGGATGTAAGTGCACCATTGTTGAACTTTAACATCTGACAGACTCTGCCATCCTTCAAGAGAAGGATGTCTAATGCAAAACTATTGATCTTATAGCAATCATCTCAGTATCTACAAATATTAATGCATCTGTTGAACTAATGGACAACTTCTCTACAATGGTGGACACCTTTCTAATGTTAATGTACCACACCATCCCTTGGGAAACCTAAACTAACCATGACCTGCACAAATATAATAGACTCCAGATATAACAGGATCTCGCCCTGACAAAATAAAATTCCAACTGCTTTTAACTTAGAAGGTGTGGTCACACTTTCCCATAAATCTTGTGTCATATCTCCTTAGATGTGCACAATGTTCCTTTACATCTCCAATCTAGCATCAAGGGAGCTTGATTCCCTGCAGGAATGTTCAACCTATTCTCATTCCTATTGATGTCAAATTTTACCTTTCTCTGCCTTAGATTTCATTCCTCTTCTTCTGTCTTCAACAAAATGTAAAAAATCATTTTCAACTCCTCTCAGAGCACATGTCAAATTGTTTCAGTGAGCATACACAGTATCTAATGACATGATAGTTTTAAAGAATCCTTCATCTGTCTCTATGTTCTTTGCTTTGGGGTTTTTGTTCAGGTGTTTAAGGATAGACATTTCTGAGAAGACAATCATAATTAGAAACATAGAGCTGAAAATGTTCTTGTTCATACAGAAAGCGCATCAACAAGTTTGAAGTAATACCATAAGTCAAAGGAATATGGTGATACATTATTCCTTCTGTGACTGATGCAGGTAATGGCATACATACATTGCAGTCCATTGCATCCATAGTGTCAATGTACTCATAAAGCAAATTATCATAAACATTTGATGAAAGATCTCCCCCAGAAGCATGTATATGCAAATCTTTCTCATCTAGTGAGTGCATTCTATCACCAGCAGAAAGGGGTGTTTTAGAGGTACGTATAGGACTCCTCTCCTCTATACTAGATGATGTAAGTAGGCAAACCAATCTGTACTACAACTATTACAACTAACACTTCTGAAAGTATGTATTTACGTCTACCACTATAGTTATTAATAGGCCCCATGATTTCTCTGGTGTTAGACCGTTTAGTAAAATACAGCAGTCAAAGTCTTTGTAATGGCTTGCACAGTAGTGGCAACACAATGTACATGCATTGAAAGTTCAAATGTTATTTCCAAAGTCTTTGTGAGTCTTCCTTAGCCCTACTCTGCGTACTTCTAAATGACAACCCTATGTCAAATCTGCAGACTTGGAACTTGGTACTCCTCTTTAGTCCCTATAAAGTCTATTTAATGTTTCTAATAAATGCACAGTTCAACTTCACTAATAATCACATCCAGGATAAAATGCCTCAGCCTGTTTAGCGGCAATATAACATCAAAGCTCAGTTCAGCCACAAAGTTCAGTTTAAGGAGGCTCAGTTGAATTGTCCAAAATGTTCAAATTTCTCTCTTCCAGTCAATGACAGCAAAATATGTAAATTCAGGTGCGGAGTACCTTCAACGGGATACTCTAGCTCTCTTTGATCTCCACAAAACTGGCCCATCATCATCACTGCCACTTTCTGCAGATTCATCAGTTTCTTCTGGGATTGAGTGTGGAACTCATACTTCAGGCAAGCTCTGAGACTGCCATTTCTTCTGGTTGGGTAAGCTTCCGCCCTATGGGAGAAGATGCATACAATCCCCAGGACATATCTCAGCCTGTTGTACACAGGCATTTCAATGGAGTCCAACTGCATTTTTGAAGGGATCCACTGATCTCCCTGTGTTACTCAGTGTTACTGCAGTTATTTTGCCTACATTCATCTGCTAACATATAACACACCTGTGACACAAAGCTCCTCCCAACAATCTGAACCGAGGATTAAGCCATGTCTGCTGAAACAGTCACAGCCTAACGTCCCTTCCTACTTGAGTTGGTCAATGATTATGCCTCGCCACAAGGGGCAACTAGCTATCTGGCAACACATGTTCTGCCATCTGCTGAAACCCAAATATCATCCTCAACTCTTTTAACACAACCAGCTCTAATCCAACCTTGCTGTTCTGCTTCTGACATTTCTTCCTGTAACCTCTTAACTTCCTCCCAGGTATCTTTTGTGGTCAGTAAAAAGTTGAGACTGGTCTCATCTATTCTTTCATTTTGATATTCATCATTGAAAGTACAAGCGTTTAAGGCACAATATTTGGCTACCTCCTCAGCATACCTATTTCCAACTTTTACATAATTGTATCTCTTACGGTGTGCTGAGCACTTGACAACCACAATTTGGGCAGGTAGCTGTAATGCTTTCAAGATACTGTGCACACTCTCCTCAATCTTTATTGAAGAACCTGAAGAGGTCATAAAACTTCATTGCAACCATAACTGCCCGAAGTCATGAATGACACCAAAGCCATACCGACTATCAGTGAAAATGGTCATGTTCAGCTGGTCTGAAACATAGCATGCTCTAGTAAGAGCAATCAATTCACCCTCAAGTGCAGAAAATACTCCTTGAAGCCTGGGAGCTTTGACCACACCAGAGACAGTAAAGACTGCATAGGCAGCTCTCAGGTTTTCTTCATGGTCTCTTAAGCAGGAGCCATCAACAAACATCACATGATCTGAATCAGGTAGTGACACATCTTGAATATCAAGCCTTGAATTGCTGTACAGTCAAATAACATCTAGACAGTCATGCTCAACTTCATTTTCAGCATCATAAGGTAAAGTCAGTAAATTTGCAGGATTCAATGTCATACATCTCTTGAGGGTTACATTTGGTGCGGTATGGTCTGTTCATACCGCGTCAAACAACTGTTTGTGAGGTGCTCTGGTTTAGTATGGGTCGACAAAATATCCACAGAGTGGGGGACAAAAATATTCGAAGAATGACCCACAACAATGCACTCGCACTGTTCAATGCTGACACCTGCTGCAGCTTTGGCTTTAGGGCAGCCTAGCAACATAGCAGCTCCTGGGTTAAGTGTAGCTGAAAAATAAGGATTCCTGTGCATCTGAGATAGCACTGACAGAACACATCCCTCCCTCTCACTGCAAAACAAAGTAAAGCATTTGTTGTAATCAGACATTCCCAGAGCAGGGGCATGACAGAGACTTTCTCTCAGCTCTGAGAACGCACAGATGTCATCCAATGGTACCAGATCTGCCACATCTTTGTGTGTCAGCCTCTGTAAAGGCTTGGCCACTAAGGAAATATTGGAATCCACTGATGGCAGTAGCCTACCATTCCCAAGAACATCCAGACTTTTTTCCGAGTTGTTGGTGTATTCATTTGCAGAATTGCCAAGATTCTTTCTCGTGAAACCTTCCTGGTTCTTTTCTCAATGGGATGTCTGAGGTAAAGAACCTCTCTCTTACAGCCATTTACTTTTGTCAGGGATACCTTATGTCCATTCTCAGCTAAGTGGTTCAACAGGGCAAATGCGATGTTTGCAGGCTTTTCAAGCATTTGACGCCACCAGCAGGTTGTCAATATATTGAACCAAAACTGAATGAAAGATAAATTCCAAGGACGTCAGTATTCTTTTTAAGAATCTGGTGGAAAATGGAAGGATTCTCCGTGTACCCTTATGGGACTCGGCAGCATGCCAAAACATGACTTCCGAACCAAAATGTGGAGAGGAATTGGCTATCCTCATGGAACGGTATAGAAAAGAAGATTTTGCAAATATCAATCATAGTGAACCACTCGATCTCACATGGAATCTGAAATAAAATCACAGCCGGATTTGGTACCACAGCACAATAAGTAACTATAATGGAATTAAGCTTTGCAAGTCCTTCGAAATGCAGTACTTGCCGTTGGATTTCTGCAAACCCATAATTAGTGAATTATATGGACCCCTATAATCTCTTTCAGGATACCTTGTTGAATCGTTAAATCAATCACAGGAGTAATCCAAGCAACGGCTTCAGGGGTCAGATTATATTGTGGGATTCTCAGATACTCCACATTAGGTTTCACATTTATGCGGATAGGCTCAACACTTTTGATAAGACTTATGTCTTTCCCTAGAAAGTCCCAGATGTCAGGTAGTACTGTGTCTCTCAGATCTTGGGGTAAATCATTGCTCATCAGCAAGAGGTACAATCTGATATCTGGATTCTGAATCCAACATCCTCATCATGAGTCTTGAACTTGATGCCTCTTGGGGTACTATAGATGGAACAATTAAGAATTAGGTTTACACAAGAGGTTACATCCAAACAGACTCACAGGACTCAAAGCACACACCACAAATTGGTGATTCTCTTCAAAGGACCCTATTTTCACAACCACAGCTTCTGTAACAGGGCTAGTCAATTGTTTATTGCTAACTCCTACAACGTAGATTCTTTTTTCTGAGAGAGGTAGGTTGGGAACCTCTGCTGTTCTTCAGTAGAGTGGTTGCACCGGTAGCAATCAAGAATGATACGGGGGAGCCATTCACTTCCCCATCCATGAATGGTTCATTCTGGTCTACCTCTAAGGATGTGTCAAGTATGCAATCCTCCTCCCCTCTGAGGCACTATCACTGTGATGGGTCTGAGCTGTAATCCTCATCTGCTGGTATCATAGGGTACTGTCTGAATGTACCCTCATTCACAAAAGGCTTTCCAATTCATTAGGGACCTGATTCAAGTCAGGTATAGGAATATTTGCTTTTTGATGTGGCATTGAGACTTGGGCAACCTGCATTTCCTGTTAAAAGTTTGAGTTCTGTATCCCTGCACATGGTGGTTTTAAACCAGATTATTACCCTGAGTCTCTACAAATCCACCATTCTGTACCTGGTTCTCATTTACCATTATTCTTAGCATTGAAACAACTCTCCAGCTTCCAAGGCCCATCCCACTGCAGACGTGGCAAGGATTTGTTTTCTTCAAAGTATCGACATCAGTTCCTGTACTCCGATCAATGGAAAACCACAACCTCTGTTCTGTTGCTGGAATCCATTACCACCTTGCATTATTGGAATTCCTTTCTGATATACTCCCTGCATAGGACCAATATTCTCTACAAACTGTTGATTCTGACTTTGTGGGCAGCTTTCATTTGCGCTACCACCAGCTTTTCTTTCAGTTTCTTTTGCTTGATTCTCAATTCATCACTGCAATATTTAGCCTTTCTCAGGATTTCATTACTCTGCCAACAAATCAAATTTTCCTGAATCATCTTGCTGATTTCAGGTTTCAATCCATGCACAAATCTAAATACAAAATGTCCCATGTCTCTGTCTCAATAGTCTCTGTTCCACAATACTGTTTGAGTCCTTGCAACAATTGCTCATAATAGGAATGTATTTACTCTTTGGACTCTTGGGTCGTTCTTTCAATCTTAACCCAATCAATGTCTTTAAGAGACACTTTTGATTTATAAAATGTAATCACCTGATGATACTTCCACATCACCATTGGAGGCAGAGCCTTCATCACTGGATGTCTCATTGGTTACTTTTCAGGCCATTCCACAGCTATTTTGCTTCAACCCATAGACCACTAGGAACTAAAGTCTCAAACAAGGTATTCCAATCTATCAACAGGACCTCTAACATTTTCATTAAATTGATCGACTTGTGTGTACCACTCCACTGGGTTTTCCCTCAATTTCGGAAAATCATTTCATTCCTGACAGTTTCATGTTAGAGAGATTTCGATTATTGAAGCTTAGGCTGTAACATTTTAGTAACACTTTGAATTTTTTTAATCAACTTCATATCGCTGAGCTAGATCAGCCAATTTTTTCATAAGCCCATCCTGCATGTCTGGTAATATCCTTACATATGAACAAAAGCTCATTGTCTTGGTAGGTAACTAATTGAGACACGTCAAGAGTTCCAAGTATCATCTTATTTCATTCCAATTTTAATTCAGCCATATCTACTGTCCTTTCTCTCTCTGAGGTTTGGTATATCTCAGTCGATTCCGAACCTTGAGGCACATTCAAAATGTCCATACTTTTGAGCCACTCATCTAATTCTTGGGCACTAAGACCTGGTTGCTCTGCTTGAGTATTGAGGATTATCTCTGCTCCAGAGCTAATCAGATTTACATTACCTGGGGGATTCCATATGGACATGTCAGAATTTAGCAAACCTAAAGATATTCCGGTCCTACGGGTACTGTAGATGCCATTGGGAAGTACTTTGTTTTGGGCAGGAAAAGGTATGGTGATCTTTCAGGAAACCTTTCATTTGGGGAAACGCCAATCTAACTCAGTTTTGGATTTGCACGTGCAGTACATGGAGCATTTTCTTGTGTCGGAACTGAAGGGATTCTTCTCATTGCCAATCTCACAGGCTGTTATTTGAGGTACTCATTCCAGTAGGAACAGCTAAAGCATAAGTAGTACTTGCTGCTACTCCAGGCTTATGCAAAGGGGCTACTGGACCTATTGTCACTGGAACTGTCAATGCATCGGGGGTATTGAGACAGATACAATTTGAAAGATTGTCTTTCCAGAACCCTCTCCCATTGAACTGGAGCTCATTTCTACTAGTGCAGCAGGCACATTAAAATTCCCATTAATATTTACATTACTCACTTCTCTCACTTGGGTCTCATTATATGGAGGTGGACAATTCAACAATAGTTCATTTATGAAATCCTCATCTGACTCACTATCACTGTCCTCACTTCTATTCTCTGTGTTATCTGCCTCTTCTTTCTTTTTCTTTGTTTTTCTTTATTTTTTCCCTCATCCTCAGTAGTCAATTCAAGATATAATCTAGTTCCCTCAGTCATATCAGTTCTCCATGTCCTTTGTTCTGCATCTTATCTCTCATCCGCACAAGTGTGTACTTTGTTTTAACTCTTCTTTGGTATTTCTCATTTTGCTTTAGATGGGCTATGTGTTCCCAGGCATTAAGTGCTTCATGTTGTGCAGGTCTAGGTTGTGGTTTCATGTCATTTAACATTCTCCTTAAATGTTCAATGATTCTCAAATTATATGTGCCATAGCACAGAAATGACAATGCACCCTCTTTCTCAGTGATCCTGTGCCATTGTTCAAGCCAAATACATGTGTGAAGACCCACATTTATCACTATATAATGATCTGGCGTACCTTTGGGAGGAGCCTTTTCTCCCATTCTAATTGGTATAGTCACATCTCCCTTTATCATACTCCGTTCTGCTTTAAAGAATTTCATTTTTCCAGGCAAACTAGTTCACAATAATTTTTCATTCAAACCAGGAAATTATTTTACACTCACAATTCTATGTTTGGTGTCCAGAAACAATACCAGCTCGACTCTCTATGACGTATTCCACCAGCATCAGCGCAGCTTTCCACCAGCCAACCTAAACCAGAGTGGCACTCTGTGACGTCAACCTCACTCTTTACAGCAGCTCACCCTCCTTTACAATTTCTCATGAAACCTCGCTCACTCAACAATCTATGCACAAAAACAAATGCAAGCAACTTCCATGACTAGCTTTGTCTGCTCCTCTGAAAAAAATTAAGTTTCAATTATTTCAAGAAACGGTCCGGAGTAACGCTTTCCGGCCTACCCTGACTCACACTCAAATGAAACCTCGAACAATTGGGTCTCACTCAGATTGATATAGTGCATTGTGATATTGTGCATTGATATCCACTATACCAACCTCTAATAATCATGTAAAGGTAAGTACCATAGCCAATAGTGCTGTTGACAATGTCTCACAACTAAGATCACAACACAACAGACAGAACAACACAGTTTATTCTACACTTTTCATCCATCCCAAGATCGTAGGCCACTACAGACCTGATAATCACTTCAGCTTCTTTCCTTTAACTGCCACATTCACACACATCTTAAAATACCTCCACATAACATCACACAATCACTGCAAAATGCAAGTTAAGCATAAGCAATCGCAAGCACAACGCTATTACCCCATACTCACACCTCCGCTGCTACAAGTCATTCCCGAACTGATGGAACTCCATCACTCCTCCAAACGAACCATGGGCTTTCGGCATTTGGGCTGGGTTTGGGCATTTTCTAAATGGGACACCCTAACCCCCTCACTTTTCTGACAAACCTGGAGGCCTGGAGCTCAGGGGCCCTGAGCATCACTGGGGCTGTAGGGGCTAATATTAGGCCACTGCAGGGTGCACAAAGTACTGTCCCATAGGCATGTACATTGTGGGGACTACTGTGTAAGATGGTAGAGAATACTGGAATCACTTTACTACAGCGAGATGTCCAAGGGGTAGTTTGAAGTACAGAGGTATCAATAGGACTTGAACAATTCTTAGGGGAAGAGAAATCATTTACAAGGAAGGCTCGGAGCCAGTGAAACTGTGCTAGCCGACATCATAAATGAGGGTAGATTGCAGTGCAGTGCAGGAACCTGACACAAATCTCTGGGCTAATTGCATCCCCTCCACCAACAGGCCTGTGCTATAAATAAGAATGAACAATCAAATGGAAGCACATCAGTACTCATAGCAGTACTTCACTAGTAGAGTCTGAAAAGCAGGCATCTCGCCAACACTAAAACATCTCCTGTTAGCCTTATAACATCTCAAGACCTTTTAAGTGTAAACATCACAAAAGGTCTTTATTAGCATTCATCGTATAAAGACCTAACAACAATGATCACACAGCAAGCTGAAAAGAAAACCTTCACAATCAATTCAACATTCCATGAAGTTTTCAGAGAAATGAGAGAGCACCCCTAGTTCAATCGCCGTGAAAGGATGTTTCCTTTCAACCAGAGAATCTATGTAGGAAAAAAACACAGTCAAGTATTGTGAAAAGATATCAAGTGGTTGTGTAGGAGAAGGTAAAATATTGGAGCCAGTAGCTTTCTCTACCATTGAATTTGGAGGAGCATTATCCTTCATATGGCGTAGAGAGCTTGACGTGGTCCAGCAGTGCTGCAAGGATGCAGTGATGCCCTTTCTTGTCAGATTGTCCTAGAAGCCCACTGTTTACTAAAGAGTGGGTAATTATAGAGAGGGAGCAATGAAAGTGCTAATTTAAGGACGGTCCCTGCCAGAAGCTTGGAGTGACTTATCTTAAACAATAGACATTCTGACAGAGCAGTATTTTATCATTGGTAAATGGTTGTAAGTCACCGAAATATTAAAGGGATCTGATGCTTTTGGTTGAAAATGTACAGAACACAACTGGTGACATAGCATAAAACAAAATAACAACATAGCAAAACATAGTAGAACCCAACACAAAAAAGTCAAACTAGAAGGCACCACAACAATCATCGGACAGTGTTGCAATAACACAATACAATAATTTATCCCAAAAAAATGCAACAGCATGACATATCACCACCACAACAAAACGCAACATAATAGATATGCACAAATGCCCGTATCACATATTTCCACCTTCACAAATCTACTTTTTTACAAATGTAGTAAAACGTGTTTTCAACAAGCAGGGCCTTATCATTAAGAACAGGTAACAGTCACAGTAAAAAAAAAGTTTTGTCGTCTGACCCCCTGTCTTAAATTAGAAATTTCATTGCTGAGTCTGTCTGAAACGCCATTGATTATTATTCTCTACGTGGAACCTCCTGAGAAATTGTTGGATTTGTGATTGGAGTTGTATGTGTAGTTGGGGGATTCATGGATGGCATAGCCTTCCATCATGAAATAACCACCTTTCTTGTTAGTGACCTGAAGAGTTATTCAGACATGTTGGTGGCCAAACAGACATTGAAAGATAGGGTGGAGTAGATCTGAGGAATTTCAGCATATCAAGAAATCGCATATTCACCAGTCAATGTATGAGCTCAGCCAGGCACTCAAAACATACCATCTCTCTGTCCCTTCTGGGGACACTGTGGAAGAGAGGTTTTAATCGTTGTTGCTCTGAGCCCTCCAAGCAAAATGTTTTGAAGTTGGGTCACCCCCCAAACCCTTATAGCAAGGATTAGGGGAGTGGCAGGGTCGAGGAAGGAAACAGGGCTTATGAACTCCTTTTAGGGATACTTTTTTCTGTGGCTCATAAGCCACGCTAAATGTGAGACTTATGAAAGAGGAAATGCAGCAGACAGAAATTGACCAGAACACTGCTCCCCGTGACTGAGTTGTGGTTAGACTCCACACCCATGAGCCTATATACAACTGACCTGTTGCACTAATGACAGCTGTGACTCTCTTCTCTGTCTCTTTTAACTCTTTCCCTATATTCCTGGCCATCACTCCAATCTTGCTCGTTGTCCTTTGAGAAAAACAAAGCATGAGCTCCGACATGTTTTCCCTCTCTTTGCATAAAGGCTGTCCCCGGACCTAAGTAAATTACCTCAACTCCCCTTTGTAAAGACAGCCATAATTGTGATGCACCCTCCCCGCCATCTCTCTGAAGTCTAAACTAAGTTGGCTCATCTACTTCCACTCCCTTAGATCATTGCTCCGAGGCCCAAAGCAATGCTAGTATGGCAGGGATGTCCTGGAACACATTGCAAGCAAGGAAGGGCAATAAAATGTCCAAACATTAGGGTTTAGTTGGCCCCTCACAGCTCCAGGCCCTGGTGTCACTGCACCTCCAGCACCAATAATACTTACAACACTGCAAAGAAGGCTGAGTCCTCTGCCCGTTCCACTGGGTCATCACTCCTAAGTCAGAGGCCCAAGGCAAGTTGGATGCCCTTTTGTGCCTTTGTGTCAAGGTCAAAATATTCTTTATTCGGCTTGATGCATGATGCTCCAATTCTCAAGCAAATCGCAATTGACAAATGTTTTAGAACTAGTTAAATACCTTCAAATATGGTCACGTAGCAACAAAGACATCATGCCCTATGACCAGAATCACATATAATTTAAAATCTCCATAAAATATATAAAGTGACTAGTGCAATTGTAAAGTCTTTACTGTTAACACCATATAGTGCACATAGTAGGTGCCCACATGTGAAAAGTAGTCATTCGGCCAAACTTTATTTAAGCATTATCTCCTTGTAGGGCTTCCTGGTTGTTTATGCCCCCTTAAAAAAATTTCAAACAGTATGGCACATTTCTACAGTTTAAAGTCCTTGTAGAAGTTCTAGTCCAACTGATGTTTTCTAACCTTTAGGTTGTGTCACACAGGCACTAAAAAAGATTGACCTGGGGCCAAATACAATGGAAAAAAATCAAAATAAGGTGAAAAGTACTTTGTTTTGTCAGGTTATTGCAGCGACAGGGAGGTAAGTCATAATGACAGCTCTTTTGGGATGTAAAAGCCACTTTATAATGGACGGTGTTTAACTTAATTAAGATAGGGAGATGGCGCTGGTATGGAGTTACTACCCAGGACAGATATGGTTCAAAAACCTGGCCCCTGGCACTAGTGCATACCTTGCTACTGTTGGTAGATCAAAGGCTCTCTCCATTCTAGCTTCGCTGCACATCCCTTATTAGTGGCTTTTAATAAACTCTTTACAATTTAGGTTGAACTTGTGGGTTAGTGAAAACCTCTGTCAGTCCTAATTTACTGGAGATATTTCTCACTTATACAAGACAAGGGATTCTATTGACACATATAAAACCAGACGATCAGCAAAAAATTATCTAACTAGGGTAGCCACTAGATTTCCCCAACATTTATTCCATAGCAGTAAAGGGGCCAACCCTATTCGATCCTTGATGTATGACAATCCTAATTCCTCTTGGGCAATAAAATAACATTTGCTGTATTTTTGGTGGAGCCAGCATTTTACGAGCAAACGTGTTTTTAAACCGCTGGAGGGGTTCTACGTTCCCATAATCCCATAAACCTTTGCCGTGTAACCCAGCAGATATGCTTTTACTTCTGTATAGAATAAGCATTTCTTTATTAGGTTTGTGATTTAACTGCCGAGCACATATAAAGATAGCCTCAGTATTCCTTCCCAATTGCTGAGCTTTTGTGGTTGTAAGTGCCTTCCAACAAAGGGATGCGCAGAAGGCGATGCCAAGATAAATTAAATTATTCACCTTCTCCAGGCATGTGTCTCCCATTGTTAAAAAATTTGTTTTCATTTTTGATCTTCCACAAGTTATGACAAATGCTTTGGCAAAGTTAACTTTTAAATCCAAGGACTCCTTATAAGACAAAAATGAATCCAATAACAACTGATAGCCATTTGCAGCACGGAATATTAAAACTGCATAATCTGCATACAGTACAATTGGTATATGTTGATTCCCTATCTTTGGCGTATCCATTTCTACTGCTATATGGTGCTTTCTGACCCTCCTTATATGTAGGAAGGATGACAAAAAAGGGCTAAAACACCCTTGCCTCACAAGTAAAATATTAAAGTCCCCTCTCCAGACTATCACTACCTTTTAAGTCAGCTGTGAGTTGAAGTCTTCCAAGAAACTATCAAGTTCTTCTATTATATTACCCATCATTTGATTAAAATGATTACAATAAAAATTGATTATAAGGATGTCAGGCTCCGTGGGGAGTGCTAGCCGAGTAATCAAAAAAGAAAGGTGAGGACCATACCAGTGTTACCTGAGCACCTATAAGTTGGATGAACACAAAAGTGGCCAAGCCACCCTTTGCTCTCCCCGCTGGAGATAGGAGGGCTGGCCATACCAATGAGCAGTACCCCTCTATGTGTTGTGGCTATGTTGCCCAGGTTTCTTGACAGCAGATTATATCAAAGAAGGTCATAGATCTGGCAGTCTGGGTTACCTAGCTTAGAGCGGGCACCCGCTATATTCTATGAAATCAGGGTTAGGCCCTTACATCTCACTGCGATATATCTTCTTTTGGTGGGATTAGAGACCCCCGAATATGTATTCCCTGTTTTACATTGGTCCCTTCCACTGGGGGCTCCCCCTCCCTTATTTGTAGGATGACTATCCCTGGAGATTGTTGTCATTCTGGCATATCCAGATTACTCAACGAGTCAGAACAGGAACTCACGGGGACATCAAACTTTTGTTGCAGACAAAGAGCAGGGTTGAGGGCCCTTTGTCTAAGTGGGGTGGTTTGAGAGCATACAGAATTGATGTAAAAGAAACCTAGCGGGTGCACGCATATTCCCTTAGGATTCCTTGGTGTGGACCTTAGACGATGTAACAATAAGCGCACGATTTCAGGGTCTCTAAAGTTCACTGGAACTGAAGGGGATTTTTTTAAATCAGGGCACAGTACCCATGTTTGTAACTTTGGACAGTTCGGAAGTGGGGCATCCCCTCTATGTGCCATGGCCATGTTGCCCAGGTTTCTTGACAGCAGATGATATCAAAGAAGGTCACATAGCTCAGGCAGTCTGGGTTATCTAGTTTAGAGCGGGCACCCGCTATATTCTATGAAATCAGGGTTAGGCCCTTACATCTCATTGCAATATATCTTCTTTTGGTGGAATTAGAGACCCCCCAAGAAGTATCCCCTGTTTTACAATGGTCCCTTCCACTGGGGGCCCCCCTCTCCTATTTGTAGGATGACTATCCCTAGAGATTGTTGTCAAACTTTTGAAGTCTAGACCTGCCAGGTCTGTTGTTTGATAGATAACACTGCTGTGTGAAGCCTAGTCTTTTACGCTCTGGATCTTATGAAGTAGAGTTCTGCTGTCTAAAGTCAGTGGGTGTACATGCAGGTACTGGGCGAGGAAGATATTTTAATGGATCCCTGATCCTGTAAACTCTGTTGCCATATTTAATCACTTATCTGCACATTTAGTGGAGAGGCCAGCCCCTTCGAGTTTGATCTAGCAATCATACCACACCTTTGATGCTCGAAAACCTCTTCTAAAAATCCTAAGCTTCTCCCTGAAAGGCAACAACATTGTTGAAAAAATAGGGTGGGTGCCTGAAAAGGAAGGAGGAAAAGGGGTACAAGAGGGCATTGAACGTAGGACACGTTGGACGTGAGGAGGAAAGGGTGGGAATGTGGGGCGGGTGCTGAAAGAGCATGTGGCATAACATTAAAGAAGGGAAGTCATACATAAAAACATATAGAAAAATGTACATACAGGTACAGAAAAAGGAATGAGGAAAGGAAGGGCACATGGGAAGAGAGTCCACAGGACATAGGGTGTGGGACGGATGAGGTAAAGGAGTGCGCACAGGAGGAGAGTTTAAAGGGGACCACAAGGAAGGAAATGCAGATAAATAACTGGACATAGGGTGGGTGAGTAAACAGGGTGTGAATGAGAAAGTATGAAAATGGGGCAAAAATGTTTGAAGGGGAGGGGCATAAGACATGCAAAGAGTGAGGGTGAATTGAATGGGACTTTGGAAGGAAAATGGGGATGGATGGTATGCCCCATGAATATCGAAGCTGAGGTACGCAAATACCAAGGAAAAGAAATCAAATTCAGAATATCGAAAGGTAAGTATAGATTTTCAATACCTACCTCCACATATATGTACCTTGACGATAACTATATTTTCAACGCTCACAGATTTGGAGTTATGAGTAGTAAATCTACACTTCCTCCATATGCACTAACCTTTTGCTCTTTTGGTCTATCCTATATTTTGTCTAGAATACTCTTGTATGTCGGAATTCTTAGCCTCAATATTCAGCAGCACAATCTGGAGGGATCTCTGGAAAGGCTGGTAGTGGAAGGTGCATGGATGATGTCGGGAGGGGCAAGGGACACTGGGATGGGATCTGGGAAGAGGCAGGGTCCCTGGGCATTGGATCGGGGATAACGGGCGGGAGAGAGCAGAGAAGAAGTGGGTAATAAGCAACATAGAAGGCAGGAGATATTGAGATGCAGATAGGAACTATGGGGAAAGGGGGAAGGTGGGCCTGTGGATATGAAACGGGAGGGGAAGGAGTGTTCTTTCGATGGTTTTCCTATCCACCACCCCCACCCACGGTCATATACAAAGGCTGTGATGCTGGCACGGAGCTCACAGAAGACACTGGGGTGCAGTAGGATGTATACACGCCAGGGGCAGCCAGAGATTATTCTGAAGCCGCTGTAATTGGCTGGTTGACGCGTGGCCTCTGGGCTTCCAGCACAGACTCGTCCTTCACTGACTGTACTTTGTAATATTTGTTTAGCTCAGCAGAACACAGGTTCAACCTGCGCCTCTTCCATGGAAACATTCGCTCTTGCACACGGGGAAGCGCCTTGTGCTAGAAGCTATCAGAGGCGCGCGGCCAACGAGATCGGGTCCCGCTTCACGGAAGCCAGTGGGCTGCAGGCGCACACATTCCCTGGTTGCTTCGGAGAAGGGTCTGCTCCACCACGTTAAATGAAGGCTAGCGCTGCAGAGACGTGCCCGTGCTGGGCCATGAACGGCTGATGAGCTCTGCCAAGGAGTGCCAGTACTGTGATATTAAATGTATATCAGCTCTGCCAAGGAGTGCCAGTACTGTGATATTAAATGTATATCAGATCTGCCAAGGAGTGCCAGTACTGTGATATTAAATGTATATCAGATCTGCCAAGGAGTGCCAGTACTGTGATATTAAATGTATATCAGCTCTGCCAAGGAGTGCCAGTACTGTGATACTAAATGTATATCAGCTCTTCCAAGGAGTGCCAGTACTGTGATATTAAATGTATATCAGATCTGCCAAGAAGTGTCAGTACTGTGATATTGAATGTATATCAGCTCTTCCAAGGAGTGCCAGTACTGTGATATTAAATGTATATCAGATCTGCCAAGAAGTATCTGTACTGTGATATTAAATGTATATCAGCTCTGCCAAGGAGTGTCAGTACTGTGATACTAAATGTATATCAGATCTGCCAAGAAGTGTCAGTACTGTGATATTGAATGTATATCAGCTCTTCCAAGGAGTGCCAGTACTGTGATATTAAATGTATATCAGATCTGCCAAGAAGTATCTGTACTGTGATATTAAATGTATATCAGCTCTTCCAAGGAGTGTCAGTACTGTGATACTAAATGTATATCAGATCTGCCAAGAAGTGTCAGTACTGTGATATTAAATGTATATCAGCTCTGCAAAGGAGTGTCAGTAAATGTATATCAGACTTGCCAAGGAGTGTCAGTACTGTGATATTAAATGTATATCAGCTCTGCCAAGGAGTCAGTACTGTGATATTAAATGTATATCAGCTCTGCCAAGAAGTCAGTACTGTGCCAGTAAATGTTGGTCAGCTCTACCAAGGAGTGCCAGTACGGTGCCATAATTGCTGACCACCTCTGCTGAGAAGGGCGCTACTGCCCTGGTTAGCCTGGAACAGCTGTGCTGAGAGGTGGCGATACAGCCCCATTAAAGGTTTACCAATCATACTGTAAGTAGTGCCCAATTTTACTTAGCACAACAAC
Organism: Pleurodeles waltl; assembly: GCF_031143425.1. NCBI lineage: Eukaryota > Metazoa > Chordata > Amphibia > Caudata > Salamandridae > Pleurodeles > Pleurodeles waltl. The sequence goes on from NC_090449.1 coordinate 606,761,112, forward strand.
CATGCAGAAATGCCATCTCCTCCGTAAATTCTGATCAGCTCTGGTGAGATGTATCAGTACTGCCCAGTGCAATCCTGGGCAGCTCTGCTGAGACGTGCCGGTACTCCCTTGCTAAATGTGGAACAGATTACCCGAGAGGTGCTCGTACTCTCATTTTAAATGGGGAGCAGTTCTGTTGAGGTGAGCCAGCACTGCTCTGTTAAACTGCTGAGCTCTGACAGTACTGTCCTATTAAATGTATATCACCTCAATTAAGAAGTGCCGGGATAGGCTCTTTAAAATGTTATCAATTAGCGTGAAAGATGCCAGTAGCAGCCCATTACATGTAGAGCAGCTCTGCCCAGCAGTGTAAGCACTGTCCGGTTAAACATGGAGTAAATCTGCAGTACCACAACTCCTCACTCAAATACACAGAGCTGCTCTGCTTTATTAAATGTAGAACAGCACTGTACTGGATTAACAACTAACCATGGGCTCTGGAGTAGCGTGCTACTCTCCATAAAGTGCATTGACGCCTTGACAGAGGTAGCAAGAGCTATATAAATACAATTGCAAATTACAAAGAAGTGCCTATACTGTCATTTTAAATGTGGAGCAGCTCTATTGAGATGATCTGCAGTGCCCTTTAAATGTGCAGCATCTGTGCTGAGAACTGATGATACTGTCACTTTAAATGTTTAGCAATCTTGCTGAGAAGTGACAGCACTGCCCCATTAAATCTATAGCAGATATGAAGAGAAGTGTCAGCACTGTCCCATTAAAAATGCAGAGCAGGTGTGCTTTATGCTGCCAGTACTGCCCTATTAAGTGGGGATCAGCTCTGCTTAGACATACCAGTAGTGCTCTGTTAAATGTGCAGCAGCTCTGTCAATAAGTGCCAGTACTGCCCTCTTAAATGTGGAGTAGATCTGTTGAAATGTGGATGTGCTGCCCCCTTAAAAGTGGTACAAATCTTGTGGGAAGTGCCATTTTAGCAAGTCCACTGAGAAACAGCATAACAGTTCCTTTAAAAGATCTGTATCCTAGTAGAGAACTGCTCGTTCTGCCCCTCTAGGCATGGTACCAGGATATGGAGATTTAAATATTGTGCTACAAAAATATAGTAGCCAGAATATTGACTACAAAAATATTCCAAAGATAAGTACTTCCAGAAAAGTATAGACTTACTATACTTAATTCCACATACATGCACATTGGCAATTCATACATATATCTTCAAGGTACAGTTGTAGAGTTAAGGAGAGTAAATATGAGCTTACGTTTATATATTTACCTTCATCTATACCGTAGTCAATATTTTGGCTCAGATTTTTTTGCCCATAATATTCTGACATACAGCCACCTCGAACATAATCAATCTATCCACCAGGAGCTAGCAGGGGCGGGACCTCCTTTCTCACTGTGAAGCGCAGGCACTATACACATTTACGCACCACTATTTGGAAAATTACCAATCTGGTAGGAGTCTGCTACTATAACAAGGCTATATTTGTGGCCGGGTACCCTATCAGAGTTCCTTGGCTCTGGTATTCCGTTCCACCCCTGATATCAAGAACTGAACGACATTTTTGATTTTGCAGAATAGTAGAAACATGACCCTTCACCCTTTAACCCACTGGTAGACCCCCTGCTATGTTTCTGGTTATGATAGTACTGAGATAACACTGGGGTCTTCTTTACAAGTGCCTGATAATTCAAATGTATCCAGTAACAGGAGTTAGTGGCCCACAGGTCTTACGAGCTGCGGTGTTTGACCCGGAGATATAAGCGGAGGAAAGCATTCTAATTATCGATGTGGAAAATCAGGAGAAACCATGAGGAAATCAGAGCAGAAACACTGGTTCTTGTATGTTGCCCCCCAAAATCTTGGAATCCCTGTTATAACCCTGTCTTCAGATTTTCTAGAACCCCTGGTAATAGTAATTTGGGAGAGGTGTGCAAAGTGGGAGATTATTCTGGGCCAATCGTAATGAGGGCCTTAGGCAGTAAATGTTCCACTTTTTGATCTTATTTAGTATAAAATAACTAGTCTATTAAAGGTCCAGCAATACCGATGACAAATGCAATACTGCCCTACTCAAAGAACAACATGCCCGGTTCGGAGTAATATTTGTGTGATATTAAAGTATAGCCACACTGTTGACAAGTGCGGTGCTGGTCCACACAATGTACAGCATGCCTGGTAGGAAGTACCTGCAATTAGCAATTAAAAGTGTAGCACACATTCTCCTACAAACACAGATGGGAAAAGGACTTAGGGCTCCAACGCAATCAGAAACAGTGGGGAACAATCTTCACCCACCAGACACAAGGGAAGGATGTATTGTACAGAATAGTATATTGATGTCACTACACATCCGAGAGATTGCATACCATGAACCACTCACGCTTCGGATTATGAAGGGGCCATGCAGGACATAGGTAACATCACACATACTGTGATCATGCCCCAAGATGCCAAACTTTTGGTTATCAATATTTTCAGCCTTAAGAGATGTTGGAAGGATAGACTTCAAGGACGACATGGCCTCTTTGCTGTTGGGAATCCTGATTAAACAATACTTACCTTTTACACTCTACTGGAGGCAAGAGAATATCCCATCTACTACTGGCGGCCAAGCAAACCCTTTTTGGTCTGTAGGGTAAAGATGTTGAACCCACAAAAGAACTCTGGTTACAGAGGATGTTGTTGTAAATACCTAAGGAGACAATCACATGACCTAAAAGATAACACACTCACATTTGTGAGTCTATGGGACCCTGTAGTTAGGTATTCAAACAGAGACAACAAAAACCTGACACGTTCAATCAGAGTACGAGCACTGGGACTACTGGAGCCGAGGAGTATCTGTATTGACTGCGTGGATTCGTTAGTTAGTGATGAACTATTGAGACTCTACCTAAAATTGGCATGCTGATTTCGGCCCAAGGGGATTGGGTAGAGGGGACAAGTGGGCGTTGAGGAGGTTTTGTTATTGTTTTATTACAGGTGGGAATGCCCACCTTTATGATGTATGTTTAAAATCGATGAAAAAAACTATTGAAATATAAAAGTATAGTAGCACTGTTGAGAACATAATGAGCACTGTTAAGTACATAAATATCACTGCTGTGCTTTGCTCGCCCGTGTTCCACTGAACCTTGCCAACTAACAATTGGAAGAAAACTGTCACCTCATATATTCTACAGCATTAGACAATGGCAGCCATGGCACACGAGACAGGGCATGGCACACATGTCAGTAAATGACCACATCACAGGCACACACCTTGAAAACGACACCTACTTATTATTTTGTAATGGCATGCACTGATAACAGTACGCTCAGACTTCCTACATCTTCACCTGGACATTATTTTGTAATAGCACCAAGGTGTAACAGTACAACACAAGGCACACTCATTGTAGACTTAAACTCTTATTCTGTAATAGTAAGCACTTGTGACAGGACGATGAGCATCCATATAAATATTATAACCTCACGTGTACAGTAGTAACAAGTACAAAACCCAAGCACAGATGTTGTAGATTTCTCATTCTAATAATACTTTAAGGACTGTACTTATAACAATCTAATGAACATCAAAGTCATTATCCTTTAGCAGCATGCAGAGGTAACAGCAAACTATACAGCCATGTACATTCTACATTTTGCATTCCCACTACATTATAACAGTAGGCAGCAATGTTAAAATCACGAAAGACATGAGTATACAATGTGTACATCTCACATTTTCATTACTCTTTCATAGTGTGTACAGGCTCACACCTTGTACACTTCACTGCTGCACATATGCATCTGCACGTATGTAATAATGTGTACCTTAATATGTTGCTCACTGCTACTGACACAATTCAACGTACCCTACACCCTTAGTGCAGATGTTTATTATTCACACTGCCAACTTGTGCCCAAACTATGTGGCACTCACTCTTCAACTCAGGGTTCTCCAACAAGTCGCTCAGTAGGTGCTGTTAGCTCTCCAGTTACCTGTGAGTAGGCCCTCTAAATATAGCCAAATATGGAACTGTAAAGCTTTTTTGAATCAGGTAAGATTACAAAACTAAAAGGGGTGTATTGAAAATTAAAAGTGTTGTTTTTGAATCTAATATGCTGATGTTTGCACAAAAAATATAGTGAAAGCAAATACATAAATGATAATTCACTCTGCGCTGTAGACCCTTATTGCTGGTGGGCTTTTTAAGTGCCAGTGAGCATTGTGTATATGCCTGCAATGACATGAAGAACCATTCAACATTAAAACTGACATTATTGCTGGTGACCGTGTCTGGTGATCTGAGATGGTCACTGCTAGTAATCCTGCATGCAATGGTCACTGCTAGTAATCCTGCATGCAATGGGCAGTAATGGAATGTTGTCTGAGTGGTCACTAAATTTAACACTGATAATTTTAGTAGCTCAGAATGATTGCTATTGAACATAAGTAGCTCTAAATACATAAAGGGTTTCCGCTGACTGCTGCATCCACTCAAAAGTGATTCCCCTGAGTAGACATCAGAGGGATGCCATCTCACACCAAAGGTCCCACAATTCCAGTTCTACAGGCCCCAGAGTCATTGTAATTTCCCACCAAGATTTGAGGGGCACAAGCTTGACACATTCTGCATTGTACAAGCTGTACCAGAACTGTGAACATATACACACTCCACAAAGCATGTGATCATTGTTCTGAAATAAATCAGTTGCAACCACACAATGTACAGGTGCATGTGTTATGAAACTTACATCTTTAGTATGTAATACTAGCGTGCTGTAGTAACTGGGCATTGCTCAGCTGCATGCTTTCTCCAAAGTGCAAACTCCTTACAATGCAATAGTATGAGGTAAGTCAGAAGCACCCTTGGAGTCCACATGTTACATGTTCACTGTTCTGTAACATATGTTTGAAGCAGTGGTATAACACAAAAATGATGGGTGCCCCTGCATAATTTGATGATGGCCCCCTGAATATCCCATATCTCATAGAGATTCATTAGGATTAGGCTGAATGAGGGCCCCTAAGGAGTGTGGGTCTCCCTGAATGTTTCACCTCTGATTAGGACATTAAAATATTGGGTGCTCCGTATAGGACAACAGAGTGTCAGAGGGTCAATTGATGACTGGTACAAATTTTCTCCTTCAACATTTGAATGCCTCTCATTCTGTTTCTCCTTTTTTAATTTATAACATGCTACCCTCTGTGGGTGGGACGGTCTAATAGTCTTATCTTATGTCCTGCTGCCAGGGCTGCAGTAGTATTTAAAGGAGCTCTACCCATCATAGGCCCTAGCCTATGGCCTATGCCCAGGGCCATTTGAATTATACGGCAGAAGAGGGCCAATATTATGCAGCAGGGTTGAGTAAATTATGCGGCAAGAAAAGGCATATTATAGGGTATAATGCAGATTTTGTAATAGTATTAATTTACTATTTTGTCATTTGGATCAGGCCTATAATTGAGGTTGTGAGCCTGTAACCACTGTAATTCTCAGTAACGGGGCATAATGCTATGCTCAAAACAAGGGGAAATACTGTATACCTCAGAATACGGATTAGTACGAAATTATTTCGAAGCTGATGTTTGTTGGCACCATACCATTCAACTGCGTTGCAAAATTGGATTGTAGCCAAACTGTTGCTACACAAATGACCTTTGTCTTTCTATCCCGATAAAAAAATCATTATTTTCTATATAAGGGATCTGAACTTCGACACATTTATTTTTAGATTGTAATGCCAAATTCATTTATTGTTGACTAACATCCTGAGATTATATTGTTCACACACTTAAAGACTTTCCTGCCAAGCACTTTTTTCTCTTTCTCTCATCACTGCTTTTGATTAACCCCATATGTCTTTTTATTCACCTGAGCACTGCACGTCATCCAGGCTTTTTGCTAACACCTGTAATCAATTATCTATTATCTCTGACTACATAAACACAAATCTGTTGGATCGCTCACTAAGCATTGTTTTTCATGTCTGCTTACCTGTAAAACAGCCAGCATAAATTACTTATTTCTACCTCCAAGAAGGCCAAGCATGGAACTAATGATTTTTTAAATGCACAGAAATTGTGATAAAATATATATCTATAGCGATGGATGGATTGATGGATCAAATGCACACCCATAATTCTGTCACTGGTTGGGGTGCAACCAGTGCAATTCGCTAGATACATTGTACACACAACACTCATATGTTTTTCTACCTGCATGTGTTTATAACAAACAATACATTGTTCTGTCACAACATGGCGTTATGGAAGTACAGTGCACAGATGTACGCATTTTGTAATTTATAAATGAATATGTCTTTACCAGCATCTAGGGTCAGATATACTAAAATGTAATTTTGCATTTCCTAAATAGCGACTACATAGAAATTGCTGTTAGGGAAATGCAAAATGCAATGTACAGAAATAACGATTTCTTAATAGCAATTCCTACAAAGTAGGAATCACAATTACGAAATCGCAAATAAGGAATCCATTGCATTTGTTTCAATAGGCCGGTTTTGCATTTCCCAAATAGCGATTTCCTCGCATTTGGGAAATGCAATAGCAATGATGGCAAGGGGCAGAAGGTCCCCCCTTGGGGAACCCCATAAATAGTGGTGCATATGTAGGGCACACATATGCCCAAGGGGCATGTGTGTGCTCTTTTGCAATTAAAAAAAAACATTTTGGGGTGCTTTTGTTAAATTGCAGATGGTTACCAGCAACTTAAAGTCGATGGTAACTGCATTTCCCAAATGCCCAAATCATATTTAGGAAATGCTTTGGACATCAGAATAGGAATCTTAAATATGTAGTCCCTATTTGCGATTTCATGAAGGCGTTTGTACATTAGAAAAGGCCGTTTTGCAGTTCTTAATGACCTGAAACACAATTCGGACCGTTTAGAAATGCAAAAGGACTTTGTACATCTGGCCCTTAGTTCATTCAATACAAAGCAACAGAATAACACTCATACAGATAACGTTGTATCGGAGCCGGAGTCTGCCCATCACTCTGTAACAGCAAGTGGGAATCACTGGAGAATGCACAGGACCACGTATTCAACTGTTCAAGTCAGAAACAACGGTTAAAACCTTTGACACACGCCACGCCCCTCTTTGTCATGCACGTGCACCACACCATTTTGTTCGGATCGTTTTGTGACACCGGCGCGTTTTCTGTAGGCCGTCACATGGCTGTGCACTACAGATTGATTTTAGGGCGACAGTTCACGTCGCAAGCCCCTGCCTTCAAAATGCTTTCAAGGGTCCGCTGGAGCAGATCATTGCTTGGGTAAATGTCCCTTGGCTCCAACAGAGACCTCCACGTGTGAAGCAAAATCGCGGGTCATATCGTGACTAATTTAAAGCCTCTCTCACATTATAACATACACCCGTCGTCCGCGACACCAGGAAGCTACTATGCTTTCTGACCACAACCTGGTCTCCCGACTCGATGTTTACGAAAGGAAAAACAATATTTATGTCTCCGTCAACGGTGTAGGTTTGTGGTCGGCGCGTTTGCAAGCAGGGTGAGGTTTACCACTTATCCCATCATAGAGGTGTTTTGTTTATTTGCTTAAGGCATTTTGTCACAGCATTAAACATAGGTCACTTTTTTAAAGATTTGTGATGTTCCCTTCAGTGACAGAAGGTCACAGGAGGTCAGCAAGGCACTCTGCTGTGTAGAAGTGACAAACCTAAATACAAACTTGAGCGTAAGATTTTAAATCATATGCCACAGCGCTTTAAAAACCCACACCCAGAATAATTAATCTTCGTAGAAATCAGCACTGTCCGAAAAATAGTTGCATGTTGAGGGACTTAGCAAATACAGGGCAGCGTCAAATTTATGCTGGCCCAAACATACATAGTGGCGCAGAAGTAAATGGCAGGTAGCATTGTATCCTGGTAAACTGCATTTCGTATAGCAAATTCGTTTTCTGCATCACTTTTGTACTTTGTCTATGCCCTCTAGTACACACTGCTCACATATGACCTGCCCAGGGTACATGGTGTCAACTGTATGACTTTAACCAAAATTCTATGTTTCAAACTTTAGAAATTTAGGCGGAGTGACTGCCTCTAATTTCGCCCATTGATTGGACCTATTTTCATACAGCACTAATTTTCCATGTAATTCACGCAGATGCTACTTTGCTTGACTTATCTAAATATGGGTTTGGGGCAGTGCCTAATTTGTAAATAAAAAGGTGCTGGTTCCCAAAGCCCTCCTCTTAAACACGTGGCTGCTGCAATTAAATGTGTGAACACAGAATACTGAGGCGGCGTAATCCTGAAGACATCTCGGGCCTCTTCAATCCACATTAAGCCACTCCCTGCCCCTTCACCTCACTCTTGCAGCTTTCTACTTTCTCCCTTTGTGACGCTTTTTCATTTTTCCCTTCCTCCGTCTTTCCCATATGTGTCTTTTGCTCGAAGCAAATCCTTGAGGCAGAAGAATAAGCCCCGGCCCTCAAAAATAAGTGCCGGTGATCAGCACCGGAAACAACAAGCACAAATTAAGCACTGGTTTGGGGTAAAGTCTATAGTTGTTTGTGTTGTTGTTCTAGCAAAGATTTGCTCAATATGTATGAATTGCCAGCTGTTTTGCACTACACGGTTCAATGCATTTTACCAATCCACTGAAGTCATTGCTTAGCAGAAAATTTTCTTGTGCACCTGAAATCTGATGAGTGCTTTTATTTTTGCACCTTTTCCCAACAATGTTTCCAAATCCTACTTTGGAACCCAAAAGATTTGAACAAATGACCTGCAGCAGTTATCAAATTTTACAGCAGGGGCATTAACAGAAAGAGCGTGCGTTCCAGAATGGCATCACAAGGCGCATTAGCAGATTTGCTTTAAGCAATGCATTGCAATTAGTTTTTAGTTAGAAAATAGCTATGTTGGGTCAGTTTAATTAGAAGATGGGTTAATTATTGCATGATATTGGTAAATTTATGTCTCCATGCAACGTGCACAGTCTGTCTCTGTGCATCTACTTAATAAACCACATCATTGTTTTTTGTCCAAAATTGGCATGCCTGAAATCACAAATTGTGGTATTTACAATGAAAGCAATGATAATCCCCAACCCTTCACCCATGTTCTGTGCGTGATGCATACTATACGGTATTTTGAAGATACCTCCTGTAACTTGTGGCAGCCTTTGCCACTACTTGCCTTTCAGAAACGCCTGCAAGATAACTGGCTCCGTTATGTCCCTGCCCCAGTTTCAAAGCATAATGCATCGGTTTGGAATGTGACTGGCTTTTCCTTATTCTTACCAGCCTTCCATATGCATAAGCTTTCCAAGGGAGTCTGTACCCAATTTTATCAGTTACAGATGAGTGTCTGCCACACAACTGACTCTGACCAAGCATTATTTGTCTTTCAGATGCACAGGCCTGGCCAGTCAAACCCAGCCAACTCGAACTTTCACCCCCTCTATGTCAGCTTCTAAAGGCATTAATTTGAAATATGACTGACTGTCTCCAGCCCTACCAGCCTTTCAAAGATCTTTGCCTGACACGTGACTTACTCAACAAAAGCATTACAGCCAGAGTTTAATTTGAGATGTTGCTTGCAGGTCGGGCCACTGACACTTATTTTTGGGGGCAGCGCTTATTTTTCCTCAATAGACTTTGATCCAGAGAAAGAAATACACAAAAAGAGGAAATTCAGGGAAGAGAAAGATGGAAAACAGTGACATGGGGAAGAAGGGATAAAAAAGAACCTGTAAGAGTGAGATAAAGGGGCAGGGAGTGTCTGCCTGTGGATAAAGAGGCATGATGTGGAATACAGACTATGCAAGCTTTGTGTAATTGTAGGGTGACCAGAATTTTAAAGCCAAATACCGGGACATTTCACATATAAAAAGAGAAGGACTACGATTTTACTTCAAACAAGTTCACAGAATGACAGTGCTCATCAGCACAGAATTACAGAAGAAGCACTAAGAACATAAAGGAAATGCAATTTTTAAAGCCAATATAATGTCTGTTAATTAACCTGCTAACTATCTCGTCTTTGTAAAACAAAAAAATCACCTCCCACAGTTTTTAGGCGACTCTCTCAAGACAACAGGACGTGAGCTAAATTTCCCGAAATCTGTCGGGGCAGGTGGTGAAAAAACACGACTGCCCTGGCAAATCTGAGACGCCTGATCACCCTATGTAATAGCCACGCTGTCTGTAGACTTCAAAGGACAACTTTGGGCACCACATACCTTCAAATCTTTTGCAAAGAAAAGTGGGAAATCTAAAAAAAAAAATTGGAAAGAATGTATTTCTCGTATTGACTTCTATTGAAGCAGAGGTAATTTCAGAGAAGAGACAGACAAAATATAGCCATTTTGGCTTAAAAAATCTGGAGTCTGCCAACTGAACCAGGTCTTTTGGTATGTTTGGCACCGGGACTTGTTAATATTGCAAATTAAGCACTGATTTCAGAAGTATTAATTTTACTTGGGACTGACGATGTCCCAGCCCTTCCGGCCTTTCACAAGCCTTTTGAAAAAAACAATTAGCCCCACCTCCATCCCAGATCCCTCCCGTTAGGGCACTGGGGTTGTCCCAGCTACACTGCTCACAAAGAATTCTTCTATGCGACCCTTGGCAATATCCTAACATTCGCGCGCGTGGCAGCGAAGTCAGTCACGTGACCCATCGCTCCAGAGTCCCAGAAGCGGCGCAGTGCCCTCTGCACGGCTCCCCGGGAGCACTAGCAGCAACGGCTGCAGATGCTGCGGCAGATCTGCGGGCCTGGGTGATGAATGGCTTGCCTCCCTGGCTGTATTGATTCTGTCTCAACAGCTGCCTCCTTCCTCTCCAGTGCTTCACCCACCACTGCTCGGCCTGGGAAACTGCAAGCCTAGGTAGCGACACCAGAGCTTGCTCGCAGAGGACTCCCCCGGGGGACAGCAGGAGGCGGGGCATTAGAACTGTCTCACATATTGCGCCCCCGGGGCACGACGAGCCCCTGTCCTCAGAGGCCATGTATGTAACACAGGAGCCAGTGTAGTGCTACCACAAGAGAATTATGGCCTGTTAATCTAATTAATTAGAGACAAAGTGCGCTAAGGGCTGGTCCTCACACCCACTGATGAAATGTTAACACGGGAGCAACGATGCCACTATTTATGCTGTCGAATATTGCTATGCAATGGGATGCTAAGTGGATTTAATTTAAAGTAAAACATGTCTGACTTGTAGGAAATGCAGACAACGGATCGATTTATCTGTTTGGTGCTGGGTCAGGGAAAATACCCATTGCGGAAAGGATTCTTTCCCTGCATATTTAGGCTGATTGGTGCTATTTTCGTTTCAGGAAGTTATGCTTTCTTACTATTACTCAATTCGAAAAAAACTGTAGCAGACGTACTTGCAAGGTGTCCACAGGCTTCTGCAATTTTTATCTTGGATTTTTCTTAACGTACTTTCGCTGCCAGTCACAATTTTATAATTCTGAAAGTAACTTGTCCATGTGAGGATGAGTAAGGTAGCTCACTGGGTGCGTATCAGTGCACAGATCTGTGCAATCTGCATATACTAATATGTTCGAATCAACCTTTAATCCTTATGAGGGTGATTAAATGAATACTATTGATTAGTGCCAGTAAGACGTCCTACTGAGACAATTTAATTTCCTCACTATCTGTAATTACCTAGGGTGGTTTTATGATATTCAGGGCTTCCAGGCTCTAAGTGACAAATAATGTTCACAATTTAAATCTTTGCCCACTCAGTTGTCTATCCAGAACGCACTAAAAGTCAACTACATTCATATACCTTTATATGAGGGTCAAAAATATCTGACAAACATAGGGTTAAAGGATTACCACACATTGAGTGCATTCAACTGATATAGAGTCATGCCATATTATAAACGTATTAATACAGCAACACAGAATGGAAAAAAACGCCTTTGTTGTAACTAGCTGATTTCTAGCAGTAGCTGCACAAATATATGCAAAGATCTTGTGGAAACAGTATTTAAGTAAGTTCACCTAGACATGCAAATTGCTACATTTACAGTAACATTGCATGTTCCAATTGAAGTAAAAACAATTACAGCATAAAGTATCTGATGTGAAGGCCTTAGTACCCCCTTAATTTATCTGGCGGGGGATGATTGCATGGCAGGATTGACTAAATTAGAAGACATGGAAAGGGAAATGAAGTGACAAGGAAAGACAAACTATGCAGCATTCAATGCGATTAAAGACAATTTTGCAAAACATTCTTTGGCATTATTAACCATTTATTTCTCTATTTTTAACAACATTCATACAAAAGGTACCTTAGCTCTATAAGTGATGATGAGCTTGTTAAGGAAACAAGCTAGAGAAGGTCAGTGGATCCTATTCAAAACGTTAATCACTAACATCTAAAAATGAAATGTTGCCTTACAAGGAAGCACAGAAATATGCTTAAGTAACTTTGTCTTTTCTATCTTTTGGAGGAGAATAGAGTGTATAAAACATATAGGTGGTCATTACAACCCTGGCGGTCGGTGTTAAAGCGGCGGTAAAACCGCCAACAGGCTGGCGGTAAAAAAAATGGAATCACGACCGTGGTGGAAACCGCTAACAAAGACAGCCACTTTAACACTCCGACCGCCATGGCGGTACAAACAAACAGCGCGGCGGTCACCGCCAACAGACAGGTGGGAGACAATGTACCGCCCACACTATTACAACCCACCAATCCGCCACCTTTTCCGGGGCGGATTCACCGCAGATAAAAACACGGCGGAAACAGGAATTCCGAAGGGAAAATGCTCACCTCTACACACCCCACGAGGAACAAGGACACCTTGGACCCGGAACTCCAAATTCTCCCTGTGATAGTCTTCCTGCTGCTCTATCAGGAGCTCGAACGCCGCGGTGAAGACCACGGTGAGTACCTACGACACAGGGGAAGGGGGGAGGGAAAAAACAGGGACACACACACGCAATACCCCCACACCCCCACCCTCACCCACTACAACACACACACTAATGCATATTGATACATCACAGTTACACCCCCAACCCCCCCCAGAAGAATGCAAAGACAATAGAAAATGAGTGTAACCATTGTAATATATTAAAATCAAGTAGGCAAAAATATATATATACACCATTTACAAATTATATACCAAGCATAGTAGTCCAGGTAGTGCTCCAATTAAGTCCGTGGAACACTGGGCTCACACGGTATGGGCGAGGCCCACACAAGATCCCCGACCATGACGGAGAGAACACTGCAGGGGCATCAGAGAGCAACAAAACAGGCACCTCAGGGGGAGAGAAAGGGGGGGCACCTCAGCCGCTTGAGTGCACGATGCCAAATCCACGAGGTGGCCACATGCCCACTGTTACATCCTGGGGAGTGCAAAGCCACAGTCTCTCAAGTCTCTACAGTGGGTGGGTTGTCCACTGTTCCATCCTGGGGAGTGCAAAGCCACAGTCCCTCAAATCTCTACAGTGGGTGGCTTGCCCCTGTTCCATCCTGGGGAGTGCAAAGCCACAGTCTCTCATGTCTCACAAGTGGGTGGATTGCCCACTGTTCCATCCTGGGGAGTGCAAAGCCACAATCTCTCAAGTCCCTACAGTGGGTTCTCAAGTCTCTAGAGTGGGTGGTTTGCCCACTGTTCCATCCTGGGGAGTGCAAAGCCACAGTCTCTCAAGTCTATACAGTGGGTGGTTTGCCCACTGTTCCATCCTGGGGAGTGCAAAGCCACAGTCTTTCAAGTGGATAACAGTCTCCCCTGGTCCTGGAGGGGGCATGGTGCCCAGGGTGCTTCATCCTGCTAAGGACAGAGGTAATGGATGGATCTCTCCTCTGGTTCTGGACGGGGCATGGTGCCCAGAGTGCTTCATCCTGCTAAGGACAGAGGTAGTGGATGGATCTCTCCACTGGTTCTGGAGGGGGCATGGTGCCCAGAGTGCTTCATCCTGACAAGGACTGAGGTAGTGGATGGATCTCTCCACTAGTTCTGGAGGGGGCATGGTGCCCAGAGTGCTTCATTCTGCCCGTGACGGACTCAGTAGCGTCAGTGCCCTTGGCGCTCATGGGCCAGCGGTGCATGAAACGGCGGTGCCCTGTTCAGTGGTGCTTGAGATGGCGGTGCCCTGTTCAGCGGTATTGGAGGCGGCAGTGCCCTGTTCAGCGGTGCTTGAGGCGGCGGTGCCCTGTTCAGCGGTGCTTGAGATGGCGGTGCTCTGTTCAGCGGTGCTTGAGGCGGCGGTGCCCTGTTCAGTGGTGCTTGAGGCGTCGGTGCCCTGTTCAGCGGTGCTTGAGGCGGCAGTGCCCTGTTCAGCGGTGCTTGAGACAGCGGTCTCCATTGCAGTGACTCAGCTGCTCGCGGACCTTCATGGCCCAGCGGGGCTTTTGCTGGCGGTCCTTCATGGCCCAGCGGGGCTTGTGCTGGCGGTGGCCTCCTGGGCAGCTGGGCTGGTGCTGGGGGGGGCCTCCTGGGCAGCTGGGCTTGTGCTGGCGGTGGCCTCCTGGGCAGCTGGGCTGGTGCTGGCGGGGGCCTCCTGGGCAGCTGGGCTGGTGCTGGAGGTGGCCTCCTGGGCAGCTGGGCTGGTGCTGGTGGGGGCCTCCTGGGCAGCTGGGCTGGTGCTGGTGGTGGCCTCCTGGGCAGCTGGGCTGGTGCTGGCGGGGGCATCCTGGGCAGCTGTGCTGGCGGGGGCCTCCTGGGCAGCTGGGCTGGTGCTGGCGGTGGCCTCCTGGGCAGCTGGGCTTGTGCTGGCGGTGGCCTCCTGGGCAGCTGGGCTGGTGCTGGCGGCGGCCTCCTGGGCAGCTGGGATGATGGCGGCTTTCTCCACCGTGCTGCTCTTCCCAGACTTGCTGGCCTTCTTGCGGCCCTTACCCACCTTGGAAGGTGTTGCAGCTGACTCCACACTCCCACCTGTACCCCTGGGAGCGGCTTTGGTGGCTGGAGTCTTCCCCCTCTCCCGTCGGGCACTGGCCAACTTCTGATGCTTCACAGGTGGGGGACTGTCTGTGCTGTGGCTCCGTGCCACACTGGCTGCCCTGGTGGCCGGTGCACTCCACATTCCGGTGACTACAGGCACCACTGGTCCCGGAGATGTTGTGGCTGAGGTGCTAGTTCGGGACCTAGGAGACGGACGGGGTGGGGGAGGTGTGAGAAAGAGGTCAAGGTTGGACAGGAACATTTTTTGGGACACACTGGGACGGGTAGCTGGAGGGGGTTTGGGAGTGGAAGAAGAGGTTGTGGTTGTAGGAGGTGTTCGTTTTCTGACTTTGGGTGAAGGTGCATGCGCTGGAGGCTGTCGTGAGGGGGATGGCTTTTGGGTGGGTGTGTGCCTGCATTTGTGTATCTTTGGAGGGGGCGTCACAGACACACTGGGACAGGACACAGGGGACGTGTGAATGGTAGTGGGGGTGGTGACTGCACGTGAGCGGGTGTGGTGGTGGGTGTGCTGGAGAGGGACGTAGTGGCTGTAGAGGTAGTGCATGCAGGTGTGAGTGTATACGAGACAGGGAGGGAGGAGTGAGACGAGGAGGAGGGGGACACAGTGGGGGCAGTGGATGTTGCTATGTCTGCATGTGTGTGATGCTTGCGTGAGTGCCTGTGGGATGTGTGGTGCTTATGTTTGCCTGAGCTTCCTTTGTGTGTTGACGTGTGTGCATGCTGGTCTGTAGGTGTGCTTGGGATAGGCTGAGGTACAGGGGATTGGGTCGGGGTGGAGGAAGTTGGAGCGGGGAGGCTAGACACAGGTACAATGGCTGCCATCAGTACTGAGGCCAGAGTCTGAAAAGCTCGCTGAAGGGCCGCCTGACCAGAATGAATACCCTCCAGGAATGCATTTGTTTGTTGCAACTGCCTTTCTACACCCTGGATGGCATTCAAAATGGTAGACTGCCCAACAGTGAGGGACCAGAGGAGGTCAATGGCCTCCTCACTGAGGGCAGCAGGGGTGACTGAGGCAGGGCCTGAGGTGCCTGGGGCAAAGGTGATGCCCACCCTCCCGGTTGAGCGGGCACGGGGCGATGGCTGAGGGGCTGCTGGGAGGGCGGTGCTGGATGGGGGGGTGGCGGCTGTACCTGTAGATGGGGGGCACAGATGTTGCCGCCACCACAAGGGAGCTCCCATCAGAGGACGAGTCCGTGTCACTGGTCTCAGCTCCTGTCCCCACCGTGGAGCTCCCCTCGCCCTCCGTCCCACTGGTGAAGTCCGATTCCGTAGTGTGGCCCTCCATGGCCACGTGGGATGCAGCCCCCTGGTGCTCCGGTGCCACTGCTCCTCCACCTGATGATGCGAATGCACACAAGAACAGGGAGACCACAAAAAGTGGGGGGACGACAGAAGAAAGACATGTTGAGTGCCTGCATTACCGCTACCGTTGGCGGACAGGACAGACACAGAATCCCCCTGCACTACGCTGCGCTCTTGGGCGCCACTGTTCAATTCCTGGGAAATGGCCTACAAGGCTATGGACGACATCTGCACACATAGATGACACAGGGGCATGACTAGGTGTACTTGGCACTCTACAGAGGTGGGCTGGGGTGCCACATGGCCTGCCTTACGGATGGACCTTGCCTACGGAACTCGCCCTGGCCTAGGGAAACTCACAGCCCACCTCCCCCACCCAGACACCTCCACTGCGCGCAAATTCAGCTGAATGAGAGTGTACTCACCCCCTTGTGGCTGCTGTGATGCCCTCAAGCGCCCATCCAACTCCGGGTACGCCACCGCCAAGATCCTGAACATCAGGGGGGTCATGGTGCGACGGGCACCCCTCCCACGTTGGGAGGCCATCCCCAGCTGAGCCTCCGCCGTCTTCTTGCTCCAGCGGCGAATGTCCTCCCATCTTTTCCGGCAGTGGGTGCTCTGTCTGTGGTAGACCCCCAGGGTCCGGACATCCTTGGCGATGGCACACCAAATGTCTTTTTTCTGGTGGGCGCTGACCTACATGATTTGTACAGGGGGAAGAGAAAGTTATTACCAACTGCACAGTAAAAGAGATTGGCCCCCATCCCTACCCTTGCCATGTGGCACATGCACTCACCATCGTTTCATGCACGCCGCACTCTCCCCCTTCCTTCTTACATCCACCCCTCTCCACACAGGCATAGCCCATACATCGTGCTCCCAGTGTACTTACCTGTTGGTCTGGCGGACCGTAGAGTAGCGTGTACTGGGGGAGGACCCCATCCACGAGTTTCTCCAACTCCTCTGATGTGAAGGCAGGGGCCCTTTCCCCAGACACTCGAGCCATTGTCTCTTCCAGACCGAGGTCACAGCAGCACTTGCAGTGTAGGTCCTCTCCTGTCGAAGATCAGGTATCGAGTGAATGAACAGATAGAAAATGGCGGTCACGTCCGCGGCGGTGCGTACCGTCACCGCTGGCGTACATCGTCATTGGCTCCTGGGACCCATAGGGTCCAATGTTAACCAATGAAGCATTGCGCCACGGTCTTCGACCACCAACCGCGACGGTGTACAACGCCAGCGCAGTTACCTCACATCCCATTGTCCCACTTTACAGGTCAGACAGCCGCCATTTCAGGGGCCCACATGGCTTCATTTTCAACTGCGTCACACATACCTAGGCCAAGACTCAACACACATACAGGCCACTTTTTGATTATGAATGGTGTTCTGTGTAAGCTGTGGGTACGTACCTCTGAGTTGTTTGACTCTGTGCTCGCTGTTGTCCTTCATAGGCACCGTCCGCTGGGACATGTGAGGAGATGGTGGCATCCTCCGGTGTACCGACCGTTGGTGGACCTGTCGACAATGGAGTAAAGACATGTGATAATCACATACAGGCTTGACCGTGCCACAATCCAGGAACTGTGTACCCAGTTGGAGCCAGACCTGATGTCAGCTATCCGCCATCCCACAGGAATCCCCCTTCAAGTGCAGGTGCTGTCAGTACTCCATTTCCTTGCAAGTGGGTCATTTCAAACAACAGTGGCCATAGCATCAGGGATGTCCCAGCCTATGTTTTCCAACGTGTTGTCCAGAGTGTTGTCTGCCCTGCTGAAACACATGCGAAGCTACATCGTTTTCCCTCAGGTGGAGGATTGGCCTACAGTGAAAGGGTGATTTCTATGCCCTGGGACATATCCCCAACATCATAGGTGCCATTGATGGGACACATGTGGCTTTGGCCCCCCCCCCACAGGAGTGAACAGGTGTACAGAAACTGGAAAAGATATCATTCGATGAATGTACAGATGGTATGTTTGGCAGACCAGTACATCTCCCATGTGAATGCCATGTTCCCTGGCTCAGTGCATGACGCTTACATCCTGCGGAATAGCAGCATCCCTTATGTGATGGGTCAACTCCAGAGGCACCGTGTGTGGCTATTAGGTGAACTCTCCTAGCAGGAGAGGAGTTCACAGCGCTGGCTCACTTAGGTACACCAGGGTGTTGTCCACATACATCGGCACTACATGTGGTGTTTCCACCAGTCTGACTCCCCAAGGTTCCAGTCTTACCCACCGCCTGCAGAACAGCAGCTCTACTGCAAGAGCAAAAACAGCACCTGAAAAAGGGGCCACCTTTGTCTAGTGCCTCTGCCTAGCTTCCAGGACGTTTAAACCACAGAGCCCAGAGGCACTCTAGCCACAGTGTCAGTGTATAGAAGCTGCACCCACTGATGAACCCCATCATCTGGAAATCATGCTTTTTAATTGAACTCTTCACATATCAGACATCATAACTGAAGAATAACAGAAACTCACCCTATATGATTAGACTCTCCTTTATGGTCACCCTCTGCCGATAGCACTCTTAAGTCACCAAAAGGTGACAGACACCTCTATATAAAACTTTTTAAAAACCCTTAAATACATTTATGCTAATGTTGAAACCTGGAGTCCCTGGAAATGCATTTTCCATTGGCACTGCCTACAGGTATCTTCGATCTATCAAGCAAGTACTGCCTTACAAACTTAACTGATCACACCAGAAGACCTGAAAAGCAAATCACCTATTACCTTGAAAACACGCACATATGCACAAGACATTAAACTATCATTCAGACAGGTCTTCAGCAATCCATAACTTGAATGGCCCCACCTCTTATGCAAAGACTGGGTCCTCTGGCACAGTAGGGCATGTCTGAAGCTAACACCCCCGATAAGTTTACCAAGAGGGATCTATCATTGGACAACCCATTGACTTTGTGATATATCAGCAGTGAGTGCTTTGAAGTCACTGCAAAGCATCACGATCAGCGCTAAACAAACATAAAAATAAATTCTCATCTTTTCACACATTTACATTACTCATAGGCCACTAAGGGAAAAGCGCCCCCCAAGATGGGAGGGTGCAACCCCTTAGGAAATGGGGCTGCCGAGGCCCAAAAAACCCTTCTCACTAGTTGTGCGTTGGGCTGGCCTTCTACTTCCGCCCCCACGCCTCGTGAGGCGTGGCGGCGGAAGTCGAGGGTTCTTGGAATGTTTCGGCTGCGTCAGCCGCCGGCCGGTTACAGCCATCGCATGCTGGTGGGGGGCTACATAAGCACCCCCCAGGAAGGCTCGGCCTTCTCCTTTTTCAGTGCTGCGACTGGGTTGGCAGACGGCGCCCAGTTGGCAGTTTGTCTTCGTGGAGCTGGAGAGCAGGTTTTTCGATGGTCTTTGTGTGCCGCTTGGAGTCCCGTCATCGTCAGGAGCGTCAGAGGAGCCGGAGATCAGGTTTTCGGCGGCCACGGCGCGTAAGTGGGGAGCGGGGGTTGGTGGCTAGGAGCGGATACCAGTTTGGTTCAGCTTTTGATTAATCACAGCTGTGTTCTTGGTTAATCCGGCGTTGTTCCGGGATTGTTATTTAATTCAGCAGCGCATTTCTTTAACAAGCACGTGGGATTTCAGAGGTTTCCACATTTCCTTTTTAGCGGTGGTGGAGCGGAGTGGTCCAAAGCATTGGGTTAATGCTCCAGCCTCTCCTGGGGCATGGGTTCGGATCCTATTTCTGCCAAGTAGAGACACTGGTTTATTTTCTTCTGGGGGCAGTAAATCCTGCGTTGAATGCACAGCACCTCAAATAATTTTGCCACCAGTTCACCCTGTGTAGGCTACTAATTGTAGCGAGTTGCTTTATTTGGATTGTTGTCCCCCCCGTCTCTCCTTAACGCGCTGGGTTGGCAATTTAGTATTAGATTTTAAGGAGCCCAAATTTTGTAGTAACAAATGAATCACAGAGGAACTTTGTGTGTTAACACTTGTGAATTTATTTATTTTTTATGCTGCTATTATGGTTTAAAAGTTGTGCAATCATCTAAGAACTGTGTGTGTCACCACTGGTGTATTTGTTGTTGCTGCTATTATTTGTTCAGAGGTGGTGCAACATTAATTTTATCCTGGTTGCTTGTTCTTGTAATGAAACCTGTGCATGGTGTTTGTTTTTGATCTCATGTGCATTATGTTTGGTGTGGATGATTAACTTTGTTAAAGGTTGATTGTTGCAATTACAGGAAAAGAACAAATTCTTTTTGTATACATTGTTATGGTTTAGTGAGGTGTCTTGAGTGACTTCCCCAACTGCTTGTGTGTAATGAAGGGCACTGTTTGACAGGGTATTCTGTGCTATCCCGGGGTAACTAGTCGTGGAAGAGTAATTAAAAAAAATAAAAAATAAAATCTGGGCTGTGGTGTAGGTGTTAATAATTTTCTAATTTACTTTTCTTAGCCATGCCGTCTAACAAGGCTAGTGCAGGAAAAAGAAAGGGGAGGGACCCAGAATTATCCCAGCTTTTAAAGCTGGTTCTCGCGAAATTAGATATTGATGATTCAGACAGTAGCAATGCAGCGTCTGATAATGATGTCAATGGGGCTAGTAGTAGTCGTCCTAGGCGGTCTCATGTAGCTCCACGCGCTGCGTTTTCCCCTGTAAAGCGCAGGACTAAAGGGAGGGCTCCAGCCACACAGCCCTCTCCTACAGTTGTTACTTCCCATGAGCAGTCTCCTATGCCCGAGACTTTGGTTCCCTCCTCGAGCACGGCGTCTGAACAGCATGTGGGGGGGGAAAATGCAATCACGACACCAGGACTAGGGGTAGCTGACGTGTTAGCTGATATACGTAAATCATTGACCTCTCTGTCTGCGTCTTCAATGGGGCCAGTGGTCCCACCATCACCCCTGCCAATGAATCTAGCACCAGCGGCACTACCCTTAGTGTCCCTTACACCTCAAGTACCCACACAGGCCACGCAGGCGCAGGACCTAACCATGCAAGCCTTGTTGGCGGTCTCTAGGTTACTGGCAACTATTAATGTCCCAGCTAGTAATCCTCCCGCCTACAGCTCCTTGGAATTCGAATGATTCTTTGCAGAATTCAGTGGCAGAACTGAAACGCCAGGTAGATGCATTGTCAACGGCACGTAGTGTTATACCATTGCAGACGGCGACCGGTAGCCTGAGTGTCACTCCGGCATCAGGCGCTGTGTCTCCTGCTACCCCTTTAGAAAAAAATAGGTTGAATGAGACTAACAATGCTTCAGCAAAAGATAATTTGCCAACGGAGGGGTCAGACATCAACGCACTGCTGTCAAGACCAGGCAAGCTTGCGGCACATGTAAGTGCTGAAATAAAAGAAAAGATTTGGAAAGGGGAATTTGTTGAAAATTTTTTCCTATCAGGGCAAAAAGGAGGGAGGTAGAGAGCAAAGACAAAGAAGTCAAAGCTTCATCATCTGGGAACACAAAACCCAGGGTGGATGAGAACATTACTAATTGGTTGTTCGGTTTCAATGTATTTATGTCAGTGATGCTGGAAAAGAAACCTGATTTGGTTATTACCATGATTTGCTATTCATACAAAATATTGAAGGCACACCACATTTATGGAGGTACCTCCTGGTTGGAATACGACAGGGATTTCCGTTGGCAAAGGTAGAAGACCCATCTATTGGGTGGGACCAGATGGAGGTAAACATCTGGTTAGAATGGGTAAACAACAAATTACCTGGGAGGCAGCCCTTTCATTCCCAATACTCAAGCGACAAGGGTAATGCTGGGCATTCAATAGGAAGACATGTTCGCGCCCTGCTGGGTCTTGCAAATTCAGACACAACTGTTCCTTTTGTGAGCATCCCTCTCACCCAGAGTTTAAGTGCATCAAAAAATCCAAAGAGAAAGGCAGAGATGGGAATAAGCCCAATAATTAAATCACCTTTGCCATCTCCCATTAAGATTGACGTACTGCTCCTGTGATTACAGGCTTATCCTGTGAAATGGTCTTCAGAATTACTAGCACATGGTTTTTCCTTTGGTTTTAGAATCCCTGCCACCAGTGTACCTCCAGTTGACCATTGCAGGAATTTAGTATCCGCATTAAGGAACCTGGGAGTGGTGGCAAGGAAGTTATTAAAAGAACGTACCTCGGGTAGATTGGCAGGCCCTTTCCCTTTCCCGCCTTTAGAAGGTTTTGTTTGTTCTCCTTTGTGGGTTGTTCCCAAGAAGGAGCCTGGACAGTTCAGGTTAATTCATAATCTGTCTGCTCCTCGGGGAGCATCGGTGAATGAGGCTATCGATCCCCAGCTTTGCTCGGTCCGCTATGCGACTGTCGACCACGCCTTGGAAACATTGAGGGCCTTGGGCCATGGTGCTTTGTTAGCAAAAACAGACATACAATCAGTCTTCAGACTTCTCCCTGTTCATCCTGAAGATTACCATCTACTAGGTTTCCAATTCCAGGGGGAGTACTTATGTGATAAGTGCATGCCCATGGGTTGTAGTGTGTCATGCAGCGATTTTGAGCAGTTTAGCATCTTCCTGCAGTGGATCTTCTCAAATTGCACCGGGCACCTGGATGTGATACATTATTTGGATGATTTCTTGGTATTGGGCCCTCCTTGGTTGGGGAAATGCGGGTGGGCTCTCCAGGCCTTGACCGCAATGTTTAAGTACTTTGGGGTTCCACTGGCTCCTGACAAAACAGAAGGGCCCGCCACTTGCATTACTTTCCTAGGGATTGAGATTGACTCTGTGGCCGGTGAGTGTCGCCTTCCGAGGGATAAGCTGCGGGTATTCAAGGATTCTACTTAAGTTGTGTTATCTCAGAAAAAAGTCACCCTGCACCAGTTGCAGGTTCTGGTGGGGCAGCTGAATTTCGCTCTAAGAATTATTCCCATGGCTTGCCCTTTTTCAAGGTCCATCACTAGATCAAAGGCGGGTTTGTCTGATAAGCACCATCACACCTGGTTGTCTGTTGAAGTCAGTTATGACTTAAAGTTGTGGGAGGTTTTTCTGCAGGATTTTAACGGGGCAGTAATTTGTCCTCATCCGGCAGTCTCAAGCCCCACTTTGGGTTATATACGGACGCAGCAGGCAGCATGGGTTTTGGTGCAATTTTGGGACCCTTATGGTGCAGGGCGGATTGGCCAACGGACTGGGTTAACAAGGGCATTACAAAGAATATAGCCTTTTTGGAACTGTTCCCTATTATTTTTGCGGCCACCATCTGGGTTGAGAAATTTAAGGATAGGTCAGTAATCTTCTGGTCCGACAACATAGCTGTGGTGGAGGCAATCAATAGACTACGGGCTACATGCCGATTGGTGCTCCGCCTCCTTAAACACTTGATTTTAACCTGCTTAAAGTGCAACATTACATTTCGAGCTAAACATGTACCGGGAATATATAACAATGCCGCTGATGCCCTATCTCGCTCGCTGATGCAGGACTTTCTGTGGTACCAGCCTCAGGTGGCGGAGAAGATGACAGAGTTCCCAGCATCTCTGTGGAAGATTGGTGTCCTGCCCTCTCAGTCTTAGTAGCAACATTCCTGGCAGCGCATACCAAAGGGGCATACGAAAAAGCTTTTCACCAGTACAGGCTGTTCTTGAAGGCACAAAAAATGTCAGTCTTGTTTTCAGAATCGGCTATATGTGCCTTTTTGCAGCATTTCAGGGACAGGGGTAGACCAGTTTCTTGCGCAAAAGCTTACCTGGCCGCGATCCGTTTTTTCACTAGACTCAGGAATATGGAGTCTTAGATAAACACCTTTATCATTAAGTGGGCAGTAGCCGGTTGGGCTGGGGGGGGGGACGGCTAAGACAGACTCAAGGCACCCGATAACAGCAGTATTATTAAAGAACCTTTTGCGCAGTCTCCCCACGGTGTGTTCCTCTCATTTTTGTGTCAGCTTTATTTGTGGCAGCATTCGCGGTAGACTTCTACGGTGCATTCCGCATCGGGGAACTAGTGGGCTCTTCCAGGAGCGCTCACGCCGGGGGGCTGCAGCGGGAGGACGTGCTGGTCAGTCCAGAGTTTTTAACGATAGTGCTGCGTAAGTCAAAAACGGACCAGCTTAGAAAAGGAGCTCACATCACACTCAGCGCAGCTAACGGGTCCCCCCTTTGCCCGGTGAGACTAGTAAGAGCCTACCTGTCTGTCCGGCCGCCGGCAGAGTCTACCGCATTATTTATTCGCGCTAACGGGGAATGCCTATCTCGCTCCCAATTTTCAGAGGTTTTCAAGGTATCGCTTAGGGCAGTGGGGGTGGACCCACTGGGATACTCCTCCCATTCCTTCCGGATTGGGGCAGCTACCTTAGCAGCTAGCGCTGGGTTGCCAGTGACCGAGTTGAAGTGCATTGGTCGCTGGTCATCTAATTGTTATAAATGGTACATCAGGCCTGAATTGGTCTAGCAATACTTCCTCTTTAAGCCGGTTACTTAAGTATGGTCTCCTCATGCAATTTTTCTTTCATTTCAGTTCAATGGCACCACATGTGGTATGGGTCTTGGGGCATTTGTTTGTTCGATGGGCGGCCTACAGGGTGCAACAGCTCCATGAGCCGAATACGGCGGCGAGTCAAGGCATGGCTTTCCGATGGAGTGGGGTTGGTGGATTAGGAATCGCACAGCTTCAACAGCTCGTCACATTGGCCGGAGGATTCGAGGGACTCCAGTTCCCGGATCTCATCATTATTCACCTAGGAGGCAATGATTTGGTGCGCATGGGCCGCAAGGCACTCAGAGAAACAATATTTCTGGAAATCACGAAGTTCGCAAAACAATACCCGAACACGGCCATTGCTTGGTCTCACATGGTGCCTCGCCGCAAGTGGGGCTCAGGAATTAAATCAAGAACAATTAATGTCTTGGTGCGTCGACTCAATGCTGAAATGGCCAGACTATGCCCAGGGCGATTATGGAATATTCTGCACAGACTTTTGAAGGGCCCTAGCACGCTTCACAAGGATATGGTGCACTTGTCTGACGCCAGTACTGACCAGTTCATTTCCGACGTGTTTTTTCGCTCGCAGACTTTTTGCGGGTGGGGAGGGCGAAGGACCTTTGGGGCCCTGGTCGCCATTGTGGCGGAAAGTGAGGTATTAAAGTAACCAGAAGCATCAGAGGGGTCCCCAAGGCTGGGGCCCCGGGAGATCACCAGAGATAGGATCCTGAAGTCCTGAGCCAACCTGCGGATGTACACACCAGATTAAGGGGTAGGGAGCCCAGATAGCTGGGGGGCCATGGGGCTCCCGCTCCTGGCCATCCCGTTACACCCCTAGGCAGATTGGTGTTTGGAGGGGGGTGGAACCCTGAGCATGTGGACAAGGAATGGTGTAGTCAGGGCAACCGCCTCTCCTAGTGATACAGGTGAGGTACGGTTCACTTGTGTGGTCCAATGGTGGTTCAGGACAGGAAGGGATCCTGTCATAAGTAAATGATTTGTGGTTACCGAATTATATCTTATTGATGTGATTTATTTTTTGTAAATATGACTGAAGTTTACTTGAAGTGATTTATGATTTAGATATGTGTGGTAAAATATCATGAAAATTTGTAATAAAACTTCTTCCAACAAGTAAGAGTTTGTCGGTCTGCGTATAGCTGGTGTTGGGGTGAGGGCTTGCTGGTGGCCTCTGGATTCTAGGGAAAAGCACCCCCCAAGAAGGGAGGGCACAGCCCCTTAGGAAACGGGGCCGCCGAGGCCCAAAAACCCCTTTGCACTAGTTGTGCATTGGGCTGGCCTCCTACTTCCGCCCCCACGCCTCACACTTCCGCCCCCACGCCTCGTGAGGCGTGGGGGCGGAAGTCGAGGGTTCTTGGAACGTTTCGGAGGTGTCAGCCGCCAGCCGGTTCCAGCTGCTGCATGCTGGTGGGGGCTACATAAGCGCCCCCCCAGGAAGGCTCGGCCTTCTTTTGCAGCACGACAGCTGGGCTGGCAGACGGCGCGCAGTTGTCCCACCCGCCCTCTCCCTAATTTAGGTGGTGAAGAAGGTATTAGCGGAAAGTGAGGTATTAAAGTAACCAGAAGCAACAGAGGGGTCCCCAAGGCTGGGGCCCCGGGAGAGCACCAGAGATGGGATCCTGAAGTCCTGAGCCAACCTGCAGATGTACACACCAGATTAAGGGGTAGGGAGCCCAGATCGCTGGGGGGGGGCCATGGGGCTCCCGCTCCTGGCCACCCCATTACACCACTAGGCAGATTGGTGTTTGGAGGGGGGGCGGAACCCTGAGCGTGTGGACAAGGAACAGTGTAATCAGGGCAACCACCCCTCCTAGGGATACAGGTGTGGTCCAATGGTGGTTCAGGACAAGAAGGGATCCTGTCATAAGTAAATGATTTATGGTTACCGAATTATATCTGATGGATGTGATTTATGTTTTGTAAATATGACTGAAGTTTACTTGAAGTGATTTAGATATGTGTGGTAAAATATCATGAAAATTTGTAATAAAACTTCTTCCAACAAGTAAGTTTGTTGGTCTGCGTATAGCTGGTGTTGGGGTGAGGGCTTGATGGCGGCCTCCGGATTCTATGGAGTTTGGAGAAAGGTTTCAATGTTCTACTCTCCTTTGAACCTTCTACAGTGGGACTAAAGAAAACATGCTTTATTTGATAAACTCTGATACCAGGGTCAAAGGAGAGTTTGCATACCTTTCTAAGTACACCCCTTGCAAACCTTACATGTGCTCTGGTTCAGTAGAAGGTTATAAATTCCCAACCAAAACCTCTGGAAGAACCTTCATTGGGATCACTTGCATCACACACAAACCGAAAAACGAATATCCTGAGAACGGTCATAATGGTTCTAAACTAAAGCTACAGTCTGCAAAGGACAACTTCAGCAGACAGCGCAACATTGGTAAGGGCACGGTTACAAGACGGGCAGAATGGAAATCCCCAGGTAGCATAGTACTTCAGCTTATCCCAAGATGCCTGTTGTTCCTGTGAGGTTTTAGAAAACGGTGCTTGTGTTACAAATTCACGAAGGTGAAAAGTTTGGATGCTGTACTAAATTTTGCCTCAGGGTGAAATTTCCAGTCGAAAATAAAGAAAACAAATTGTCCATAAAAAAAGAACGTTTTGTGAATGTCCCCACAAAACTTGCTTTTTCAGGATTTTACACCTGCTCTTTTTAAAAGAGCTTTCCAGCTTTGCGAAACTGGCACTATTGGAAAAGTATTTAAAAAACATAATGTAGCTGATAACATTTATTTTGCCAAAGATTTAAAATCCTCAATTCTAAGGCCCTGATTTATACTTTTTTTACACTGCATTACCATCATTTTCTGACGCAAAAACGGTGCAAACTTACGAAATACAATTGTATTTTGTAAGTTTGCGCCACTTTCTTGTCAACAAATGACGGTAATGCGGTGCAAAAAAAGAATAAATCAGGGCCCAATTGTCTTTCTGGGCCGATGTCTTCCAATACTGTTTACACATAGAAATCAGTGCTGTAGACAATATAGTCTACCTTCCTGTCTCATCCAGTGTTTCGCACCTTGTGCAGATTCTGCTAACAGTTAGAAGGGAGGATTTACCATTCAGATCTAGAGGTGGGTGAGCCACTGAAAGCTCAAGCCAGATGATTTGGCTTTAGTTCAGCTCGAGATATACTTAGATGCTCAAGCCCAAAACAAGCTGTGCCTTTGTTTATCTTCTCTGTCTGCTACCTGTGGCGTAACATAGTGCAAAGTCCTTCGCCAAGAATGAAAGGCCAGTATTAATCTGCGATGTAAAACAGGAAAGAGTGATAATCATCTAGTGCCTCAACTGCACAATGTTAAACTAGAAAACCAGGGATCAATCATGGGTTTCCTACTTGAATAAATTGTGTGATCTTAGTCAAATATCTTTTTTCACCAAGCCTCATTTTTTCATTATCACATGAGAACACTTTCAAATATGTGAGATCGGCATGTATGCTCTACAAAAACCTCTGGTGTTTAATTACTACTCTATAATGTTACCACATTTGTGCTCAGAGGTAACAAACAAAGGTACAATTTACAGTAACATATTCATGCACACTGATTTTAATCCTTAATCACAACAGGATATAATTGATGGCGAACTGGGAATTCTTCTTTCTCTTCAAATTTAGCTCACTAATGGCATTATCGTCAGGGCATGAATGTTTTTAAGTTCATGTTTAAAAACTTTATGTGACAGGGTTAACACTATCTACCTTGACAGCCCTGGGGATTAATTAATCTTAAGGGGGCCTCCCAGTAAAGTACATGGAGTGGCCCCACCATTCTTGGCTCACCACCTACTAATTTGGCAGAGGGTGGCCACCTGGAGCTTGGCCTCTCTGCCCCCTCCCCCGCACTGCCGGGCTGCAAAGCCTTATGTTATGCCACTGTGACAACCCAGCCGGTGGGAGTAAGAGTAAGAAGGAAGCCATAGTAAGAAATTCAGTTCATTGAAGACTACACATTTTCAGTTGTCCTGTAGTCCCACCACACAACACATCCTTGGCCTCTCCTAGGATGTCCCAGTTGTTGTGAGGACCCTTCAGGCATGTCCATATGAGCGTTTGTATGCAGTTTGTCTAAAGCCCCAGTCCATGATGGTTCTTTTTCAGGAGGCTACTAAGATCCACCAGAACACCTGGTAGAGTGAGGGTCTGTTTCCCACAGAGCCATATCCCCGCATTTGCCAGAACGTTTGTTTTACAGGAGATAGACCTCGCCATCATTTGTGCATAAGGTGATCTCATACTTTCATTTGCATTAAGAGATCATTCCTCAACCATTTATCCAAAAACATTTGTTTGTATGTGTGTGAATGAACAAATGCATTTCTTTGCATACAAGTGTGCATGCTCTGCATGTGTGCATTTGTGGTAGCATGTGGGCATAAGATTGCAGCCTCTCTATGTATGCACACTTGTGGGTGCTTGTGCTCATTCACATGAGTGTATTTATTTGACGGCCTGCTTTTTAGCTGTGGCTTGGCCAGGAAAATCCTAATGCCAGAGTGTCTATCTGACTGCATATGAGGGAGAGGGAGAGGGAGAGGGAGAGAGAGAGAGGGAGAGGGAGAGGGAGGGGGAGAGAGAGAGAGAGAGAGAGAGAGAGAGAGAGAGAGAGAGAGAGAGAGAGAGAGAGAGAGAGAGAGAGAGAGAGAGAGAGAGAGAGAGAGAGAGAGAGAGAGAGAGAGAGAGAGAGAGAGAGAGAGAGAGAGAGAGAGAGAGAGAGATATGCTTGACTTTTCTTGATTATTGAAGAAGATGCCCCTTTCTCAGTGTTTATTTATTTATATTTTTTACCACAATGTGTGTGTGGGTGTGGGCGTGCAGCAGCCTGTCTGGGAAGTTGGAAGCTGGCAGTGGAGTTGTCTTTGCCTTCATCGCCTCTGGATATTTGTGAGTGTCTCTGTCTGGCTGTGTCATTACGTGTGTCTCTAATGAGCTACCTTGTGCCCGGGCTTGTAAATTGCCTGCTCTCAGGCGCGATGGATGCTCACGTATTTTTTTAGCAGGTCAGGGCCCTGTGGAGGTGGGTGTCAAGTGCTGCTAGAGGCAGAGCGGGCATGATTCTTCCAAGGGGGTGCCCGCACCATCTCCGGCTGCCTGTGTCACATGTTGTCAGAAATATCGGCGTCCCTTCCACCTGCCAATCAATATGTTGTAAGAATCTCCGCAAGCTGCATGCGGGTAACACGGATAAAAGGGGCAATAGTGCAATGGCATGAGCAGGTGTTAGATGTTGCGTGTGTGCTCTATTAAATATTAAATACAGGGCCACTGGAATTATGCGATTGTGCGCCAGCGGCGATTTTCGCATAACTGTAGATTTGCCGCATTTGCGACATAATAAATCATCGGACGGATAATCTGCAGATTTTAGCAAAAAAAAAAAAAATGATTTCTAGCTCAAAAGATTCAAAAGTTACAAAAATTCAGCACGTGTTGTTGCATGCTTGAAGACCATTTGCAAACCTGGACTGGTCACTTTTCTGTTGCTTATTTTTATTATATTTGGCTGTTAAGTTGGTACTAATGAGGTGCAAACAGTGCCTAGACAGTGTTACCATGTTTAAAAATGACAAAATAATGAAGTAATACTATTACAAAATGTGCCGCAGTATGCTGCGTAAATTGCCTTTTCTTGCTGCATCATTTTATCACCTGTACCACATAATTAGGCACTCTTCTGCCATATAATTCCAGTGCCCATGATTAAATATCACACGTATCAGTGTGCTGCTACTAGGCACTGACCTTAATCATGGGTTGAATATTACAGCAGAATGCTGGTGTTCGGCGCTATACTCACTATTAAACTGCAATGTACGCCACTCGTAGGTGGTGTAGTGCATCACAGTGACATGCATGTGGCTACAAGGTGGTGCTGAATCACACAGGAATGGTGCAAATAGGTTGTGTATTGTGACATACTGACACGTACATTGCTACTAGATGGCGGTGTATTGCATGGCATGTACATGAGCGCTGCCAACAGCGTACTGCACCACATTTACATTGACTCTCCCATTAGGCAGTGACATTTATTACTGAGGCATGTTAGATGTCACATTCACTATCAGGGGACATGTTCAGTGATGTTATAGTGACTGGAGACCCCCCAGTCTGTACCACGCCCACTCCATCTCAACCAAATCGATGAGAAGACACTACTACTCCGCCATGGGTAAAAGTCACAGTGGATGATGCTACACCAGGGCTAATGGGGTTATGCAGCAGGGGAAGCCCCAAATTATGTGGCAGGTTACTAAATTCAATCAATCAAGGATTTATAGAGTGCACTAATCACCCGTTAGGGTCTCAAGGCGCTGGGGAGGAGCTACTGGTCATAGAGCCATGTCTTGAGGCTCTTTCCTGAATGTCAAGAGGTCTTGGGTCTGGCAAAGGTGGAGCGGTAGGGAGTTCCAGGTCTTGGCGGCTAGGTGAGAGAAGGATCTTCCTCTGGCGGTGGTGCAGCGGATGCGGGGGATGGAGGCGAGGGCGAGGCTGGCAGAGCTAAGATTGCGGGTTGGGGTGCGGAAGGTGAGTCTGTCGTTGAGGTAGGCTGGGCCTGTGTCGTGGATGGCCTTGTGTGCATGGATGAGGAGTCTGAAGGTGATCCTCTTTGATACTGATAGCCAGTGAAGGTCTCTGAGGTGGGGGGAAATGTGGTTGTGGCGTGGGATGTCCAGAATGAGGCGGGCAGATGCGTTCTGGATTCTTTGCAGCTTTGTTAGGAGTTTGGTTGTTATTCCTGCATATAGGGCATTTCCGTAGTCCAATCGGCTGCTGACCAGGGCGTGGGTGACAGTTTTCCTGGTTTCAACGGGAATCCACTTGAAGATTTTGCAGAGCATGCAGAGAGTGTTGTAGCAGGAAGAGGAGATGGCATTGACCTGCTGAGTCATGCTGAGAGTGGAGTCCAAGATGAAGCCTAGGTTGCGTGCGTGGGTGGTGGGTAAGGGAGCGGTTACTAGGGAGGTGGGCCACCAGGAGTCATTCCAAGTTGAGGGGTTGGTGCCAAAGATGAGGATTTCTGTCTTGTCTGTGTTTAACTTGAGGTGGCTTGATTCCATCCAGCTGGCGATGGCATGAAGTCCGTTGTGGAGGTTGTTCTTTGCAGTTGTAGGGTCTTTCGTGAGGGAGAGGATGAGCTGAGTGTCGTCTGTGTGGGAAACTATGTTGATGTGGTGGGTTCGTGCGATGTTGGCGAGGGGGGCCATGTAAACGTTGAAGAGCGTGGGGCTGAGCGAAGATCCTTGGGGAATGCCATAGATGATTCTGGAGGCTTCTGACAGGAACGGTGGGAGGCGGACTCTCTGGGTTCTGCCTGAGAGAAACGACGAGATCCAGTCGAGTGCCTTGTCGCGGATTCCAGCGTTGTGGAGGCGTGTGGGGAGAGTGTGATGACATACCGTGTCGAAAGCTGTGGAGAGGTCCAGGAGGATGAGTGCTGCTGTTTCTCCTTCGTCGAGCATGGTCCTAATGTCGTCTGTGGCAGCAATGAGTGCAGTCTCGGTGCTGTGGTTTCTACGGAATCCGGATTGGGAGGTGTCGAGTACCTTGCTGTCTTCCAGGAACCGGGATAGTTGGCTGTTTATGAGTTTTTCGATGACCTTGGCTGGGAAGGGGAGGAGGGAGATCGGCCGGTAGTTCTTGGGGTCGTCTGGGTCTGCCTTTGGTTTCTTCAGTAGGGCATTGATTTCTGCGTGCTTCCATCTTTCTGGGAAGGTGGCTGACTCAAAGGAGCTGTTGATGGTTTTGCAGAGGTGGGGGGCGATGATGATGTTTGCCTTATTGAAGATATGGTGTGGGCAGGGGTCCGTTGGTGATCTGGAGTGGATGGAGGCCATGGTGGTGGCGGTGTCCTCTATGTTGATGGGGGTCCAGGTGTGAAGGAGGTGGGTGTTGCTTGGAACTTTGGGTTCTTGGTTTTTTGTAGTCAGCTGGTGGGTCTGGGGTTTGAAGCTATTGTAGATTTCTTCTATCTTTTGACAGAAGTGGGTTGCCAGTGAGTTGCAGAACTCCTGTGATGGCGGGGGTTCATTGGAGCAGGTCCTGGGGGTGGAGAGCTCATTGACGATGCCGAAGAGCTCTTTACTGTTGTGAGCGTTGGCGTCGATGCGGTTTTTGAAGTGGGTTGTTTTGGTGGTGCGGATCAGTTGGTGATGTTTGCATAGGGCATCCTTGAAAGCAATGTGGTTGGAGTTGGTAGGGTCAAGGTGCCAGGTTTTTTCCATTCTGCGACATAGCTGTATTGATTCCTGTAGTTCTGGGGTGAACCAGCTGGCCTTGATTCTGTGGGAGGTGTTTTTTTTTTTTTGAGCGGTGCGAGGGTGTTGG
This sequence comes from Pleurodeles waltl, assembly GCF_031143425.1. NCBI lineage: Eukaryota > Metazoa > Chordata > Amphibia > Caudata > Salamandridae > Pleurodeles > Pleurodeles waltl. The sequence goes on from NC_090449.1 coordinate 606,794,136, forward strand.
CGCAATCTTCTATCCAGCGATGAAGGTTGGTGGTGGCTGTGTTGGGGTCCGGGTTCCCAGGGGGTGAGCCCCGGGCGAGATTGAAGCTCACTTCATCCATTGATTTTTTGCTCCAGTGGCATTGGGGGTTGTGTGCGGTGGTGGTGAGTGACTGTTTTTTGGTAGGAGAAGTGGATGCAGCGGTGGTCTGTCCAGCTGAGATCGGTGGTGTGGCTGAAAGAGACGTGGTAGCTGGCTGAGAAGATGGGGTCGAGTGTGTGGCCTGCGGAGTGGGTGGGTGTAGTGCCGAGTTGCTTGAGGCCGAAGTTGGCGAGGTTGTCGATTAGTATGGTGGTGTTGATATCATTGTTATTTTCTAGGTGAAAGTTTAGGTCACCGAGGAAGATGTAGTATGTTGAGGGGAGGGCTTGGGAGCTGATGGCGTCGGCGATGGCGTCGCAGAACTGCGGTCTGGGTCCAGGGGGTCTGTAGACCAGTGTTCCTCTGAGTGTGTTGTTGGCATGGATGTGGATTTTGAAGTGGAGGTGTTCGGCGGAGTTGATGGTGTCATGGGAGTTGGTGGAGACTCTTATGGTGTTTTTGTGGACTATGGCGATTCCTCCTCCTGGTCTGTTGATTCGGCCTCTTCTGGTGATCTTGTAGTTTTCTGGTACGTCTGGTTCTGAGGCCGAATTTATCCAGGTTTCGGTGAGGAATGCGACGTCGGGTGAGTATGTGGTCAGGAGGTCCCAGAGTTCAATTGCATGTTTGTGGACGGAGCGGGTGTTAAGTAGGATGCATCATAGGTGGTTGTAGGTTTGATTTGGAGTTTGGAGGTTAAGTTGCAGGTGAAATTGCAGGCTTTACAGGAGAAGGGTCCTTTGGTGTGCGTCAGTGTGGACTGGAAGCAGATAGAGGAGCGTCCTGGATTAAGGGCGTGGAGTTTGTTGGCAGTGTAAAGGTGTTCGGTGGCGCCGGAGGCGTGTTGGCCAGGGGGTCTGGTGCTGGGCGCGGTCTTGGTGCGGACGGGCGCAGACGTCCGCGCCTTTGGTGCGCCAGCCTCGCGTCCAGGCTGCGGCCGGCATAAGAGGGGAGGTAGGAGGGAGTGGCAGCTGGGAGGAGGGAGGGAAACCTCCAATGGGATTGCGGGGAGGCGGGAGCAGCAGGAGTCAGGAGTGGGAAGAGCTCCGAGGAGGAGGGAGGGGGGGCGGGGCCTTCCGGGAGAGGAGAAGCCAAGACGCCCAAACAAGCCCAGACAAGCCCAAACAAGCCCAAAACAATGGCAGCACTTACCGGAGCAGTGGTGAGGAGGAAGCAACCTGCCTGCATGGATGCAGGGTCAGAGGTCGCTTCTAACCTCGCGCTGCGGCCGGCATAAGAGGGGAGGTGGGAGGGAGTGGCAGCTGGGAGGAGGGAGGGAAACCTCCAATGGGAGTGCGGGGGGTGGGGGCAACAGGAGTCAGGCGCAGGAAAAGCTCCAAGGAGGAGGGAGGGGGGGCGGTGCCTTCCGGGAGAGGAGAAGCCAAGAAGCCCAAACAAGCCCAAACAAGCCCAGACAAGCCCAGACAAACCCAAACAAGCCCAAAACAATGGCAAGACCTACTGGAGCAGTGGTGAGGAGGAAGCGACCTGCCTGCAAGGATGCAGGGTCAGAGGTCGCTTCTAACCTCGCGCTGCGGCCGGCATAAGAGGGGAGGTGGGAGGGAGTGGCTGCTGGGAGGAGGGAGGGAAACCTCCAATGGGAGTGCGGGGAGGCGGGAGCAGCAGGAGTCAGGAGCGGGAAGAGCTCCGAGGAGGAGGGAGGGGGGCAGGGCCTTCCGGGAGAGGAGAAGCCAAGAAGCCCAAACAAGCCCAAACAAGCCCAGACAAGCCCAAACAAGCCCAAAACAATGGCAGCACTTACCGGAGCAGTGGTGAGGAGGAAGCAACCTGCCTGCAAGGATGCAGGGTCAGAGGTTGCTTCTAACCTCGCGCTGCGGCCGGCATAAGAGGGGAGGTGGGAGGGAGTGGCAGCTGGGAGGAGGGAGGGAAACCTCCAATGGGAGTGCGGGGGGGCGGGGGCAGCAGGAGTCAGGCACGGGAAAAGCTCCAAGGAGGAGGGAGGGGGGCGGTGCCTTCCGGGAGAGGAGAAGCCAAGAAGCCCAAACAAGCCCAAACAAGCCCAAACAAGCCCAGACAAGCCCAGTCAAACCCAAACAAGCCCAAAACAATGGCAAGACCTACCGGAGCAGTGGTGAGGAGGAAGCGACCTGCCTGCAAGGATGCAGGGTCAGAGGTCGCTTCTAACCTTGCGCTGCGGCCGGCGTAAGAGGGGAGGTGGGAGGGAGTGGCAGCTGGGAGGAGGGAGGGAAACCTCCAATGGGAGTGCAGGGGCAGCAGCAGTCAGGAGCGGGAAGAGCTCCGAGGAGGAGGGAGGGGGGCGGGGCCTTCCGGGAGAGGAGAAGCCAAGAAGCCCAAACAAGCCCAGACAAGCCCAAACAAGCCCAAAACAATGGCAGCACTTACCGGAGCAGTGGTGAGGAGGAAGCGATCTGCCTGCAAGGATGCAGGGTCAGAGGTCGCTTCTAACCTCGCGCTGCGGCCGGCATAAGAGGGGAGGTGGGAGGCAGTGGCAGCTGGGAGGAGGGAGGGAAACCTCCAATGGGAGTGCGGGGCGGGGGCAACAGGAGTCAGGAGCGGGAAGAGCTCCGAGGAGGGAGGGGGGCGGGGCCTTCCGGGAGAGGAGAAGCCAAGAAGCCCAAGCATGCCCAAACAAGCCCAGACAAGCCCAAACAAGCCCAAAACAATGGCAGCACTTACCGGAGCAGTGGTGAGGAGGAAGCGACCTGCCTGCAAGGATGCAGGGTCAGAGGTTGCCAAGAAACTGCAAATTATGCAGCATAATGCAGCACTTTTTTGTAGCACCACTTTTTTGTTTTGTTGTTTTTACACAAGGTAATACTGTCTGGGCAAAGATTTAATCTTAATAGTATCAGTTTAACTAGCACATACAGATATAAGCAACTGAAAGCACTGGTGTAACAAAGGCCCCTGCAGCGCCCATGGTGTGGTGGGCCCCCTGAGATCTAGGGAGCCTCCTAAGCACAGTACACTGAGCACGGGCAATGTGCACCTGGTCTGAGGGTTCTTGACTTGGTGGGGGAGAGGGGACTTCCATGTACTTTGCAGGCCGCCCCCTCAAGTTTTGTTAAGTTACTGACTGAAAGATGGCCAGTTAGCCTTTGCAAAGGGAGTTCTGCTGTGGATAAACATTTGTTGCTACGTTTTTTGTAACTTTTGATGCGTTTGAGCTGGAATCAAATTTCTGTGTTAAAATCTACTGGTTATACAGTAGATGGAGGATTATGTGGCAAATGCAGCAAATCCATAACTATGCAAAAAAACACAGCCACAGAATCGCATAATTCCAGGGGCTTTGTGCTACATTCACTATCATAGTGGGATGTTCACTGGCTTTGAGTGCTATGTTTGCGTGCACACTAGTGTTAGATACAGAACGCACCATCGAGGGGTCACGTTCAGTGGTGTTGGATGCTACATTCACTATCTTCGAGTTATCATAGGGCAATTACACCGATGTTAAATGGTGAGTTCAGCGCCACAGCAGAGTGTATACTGGTACTCAATGCTGCCTTCACAGTCACTAGTATTAGATGCTACATTAACTATCACAAAATCATGTACACTGGTGTTGGCTGCTACATTTACTTTCATAGAGCCATGTTTCCAGGCGTAAAGTGCAGAGTTCAATTTCACAACAGAACTTACGCTGGTGATAGGTGATATAATCAATATCACAGTTACAGTCTATGTCAAAAACAAACACCTCTGAATCACAAATGTTTCCCTCAGCATCATGTCCTCTTAAACAGTGATTTAAATGGCAATATAGAAGTGCAGGTACTCACACGTTAGAGTACCTTTTTGCCCTGAGAAGTACTGGTACTCTCCCATTAAATGTATTGCAGCAGTGTTAAGTGAAAGTACCCTCCTTTTCAAATAAAAAAAAAAAATGCAGGTACTCAGTACCAGACAGTACCTGCCCCTTTAAAAACCTGCTCTTAGTTAAATAAATAAATGGCAAAAACTTAACAGATCGGTCTATTCCCGCTCTCCCTGTGTGTTCGGCACATAAAGTTAACACCAGAGTACTGACCAAGGCCAGGGAAGGAAGCCTTGTAACAATTACAGCGAAGAGTCACAAAAAGAGGCAGAGCTGCTACCTCAGCACAACGAAAAGCAAGACACAGAATGTGATCTATTTTTAGTTCACCTTCAAGGCCCGAAGTCTGACTATTGTTGTTGGGAGTGAAACATGGTAACCAAAAGAGCAGATATGGTGCAATCACATCCAACAAGCTTGCATCAAGAGCCCCGTCTTAAAATCAAGACAGCTTGATAGCAGCTGTGTACTTCTCAAGCATCTTCGAAGAGTGTGTTTTTGTGGTTCTCTGTTCTTCCCACTTTCCGTTTCAAGATAAAGATTTTCTTTCAGTCATCTAGTCTCTTTAGTACATTATACCTCATTATTGATACAAAGATGTGTACCTTTTATTCAAGCAAAGTCATCATGTATTACCTTGCATTGGTGGAAATACAGTAGTGTATGCATACAATGACAAGACCACTGTAATTATATGATCTTGAGATTGCATTTTCTTTCCGCATAATTATAATTTGCTACATTTGTCACATAACTCACCATATGCTACATAATGTACAGATTTTAAAAAAATGTTGTTTAGTGCTTGAATGGATCAAAAGTTACTAAAATGTTCCAGCATGTGTTTGTACAAAGTGAAGGCCCTTCACGGTTTTTAACTGGTCCGCTTGCAGTTGCCTATTTCTGGATCTGGTTGTTAAATCGACACTAAGGAGGTGAAATCTTTGAACAGTCAGTATTATTAGTTGTGAAAATGACAAAATAATGAAGAAATACTATCAAAAATATGTTGCATTATGCTGCCTTATTTGCCTTTCTTTCCCACATAATTTAGTCAACCCTGATGCGTAATTTGGTGCTCCCCTGCTGTTTAATCCCAGTGGCCATGACTATACCTGGTTGATGAATGCATAGACACAATCAGTCACAACTGTTCTCTATCAAGATCTGCTGAATAACTAGAGATTTATAGAATTTAGAGGGTGAGGTGGTCACATTAAAAAGTAAGATATTCATTGAATTGCTGAAGAAATCGGCAGCTAAAAGAACTCTGACTGTTAATAGAGAAGATCTGGCCCAGGGAAGGATTCTAATCATTTAACCAAGTTTTGTAGCTGGGTATGAATCTTGAAATCAGTGCTCTTTAAGAAGCAGAGGGACTGCCGGTGTGTATAATGCAGAAACCATGGATTGGCATATTGGTCTTCACATATACCGAATCATCTTCCGCTGCCCTTTTTGAGTGTGTGGGTTTGCCCTAATCCGAATTTCAGCAGTGACATCTCGAGGAGTGATTTTTCCGGGGGGGTATCATACAGTGGGCCATAGATTATGGTGTCACCTGAATTATTGCTTAAAGTGTATGTGTGTGTGTGCATGCATGTATGTATGTGCATATCCCCCTGTATGCGCATATATGTATGTGTATGTTTGTGACTTTGTATATATGTGTCACATGCATTACATAAATATTTAAGGTTGTGTAGTGCCTCATGTGGTGCCTTAAAGAATTGCTGGTGTTTTGCAGTGAAAGGTTGTTGAGCATGTGAATGTGTGTTGCAAGGTGTGGTGTTTGTTTTTTCTAATTGTGTTGCTACTAGCATGGAGCAACAGTGAACAGCTGTGGAGTTGCAGCACAGGACAAAAGAAACACGCTCCATTTGCCCGCTCATCCCCTAGAAATGCTAGTGAATTTGGAAGTCACAGCCATGTTTGACAGACCAGGAAACTTGCACTGGGGGAGGCAGGATTATGTTGTGCTTGAGTGACCTCAAGGATGTCCTGAGGGCTAAAGATGGCAGCTCGGACACATAAGCATAGAGCTTGGAGTATAGCTTCTTTACCAACCTTATGAATGGATGACTTGTATCCTTCCACTGGTCACATTCAATTAAGTATTTTTTCTTTTTCATTCAGCACTCCATAGAAGTGTATTTATTTTCCTATTTTCTCTTTTGTGTGCTGGTTAGCCCCTTAAAAATCACCCCATAACATCTTCCATGTTGACCCTCTTCACCAGACCAACAGCTTGCCCATTTCATTGTTCCCCCAACCTGGATTTTTTGACTGGAATCTATTTTTTATTTGCTCCCCATGCCTCATGTTCCTCTACCACCCACTTACCACTGCTCCTCTCATAATCACTTCTCTGACACCTGCTCTCCCACCCACTCCTCCGTTGGTCCCACACCACTCCTAAAACAAATTTTTTTTTGTGGGCCTTGCAGCTGCTATTTGTTTCTGAGCGGCTCCATTTTCAAAACGTTCTTTTGCATGTGTTTAAATGTATTTTTATATATGCTGCTCCAATTAGCGCTCATCATCTTGGAACAGCATATAGTAAAAAGTTAAATAAAATTGCGGTAGTTCATGCCATATGCATGCACAGAAATATGTCATCATACTGCGAAGACCAGCATCATATAGCGAATGCAGACATGCACGCATACTCAACATTTTTATTTATTTATGCCGAAGCTGCAAAGCCGATAGTTGAAAAGGCAAGACACGTTTGAATCACCCTACAGTCTCGAGAATACATCTGTAGGCTAACTCACAAGAGGAGAGTTTTCCATTGTGTATATAAAACGATTTTTTGAATTTACTGTTATCTTACTTTCCTTTTGAGCACCTGAAATAAAGTGCCACTAGAAGCCACTGGCTTATGGGATAGTGCTTCATGTTTTAATAAAAAACCATAAGTACAAAGCTGAATAGTTTTTCTTAGGAGCCCACCACCATCACTGCCAGATAACGGGAACGAAGAAAACCAGGGTTGCCTAGTTTGGAATCCATCCCATGACTCTTTTCCCCAAAATTCTACACTTCCTGTCCCTTTATCTCACTCTTAGGTTCTCTTAGGACAGTGGAAGAAAGTAAATTGGAATGAGACCAAATTTTGTTACTGTTTTCCTGCCTTTCTCCTCCTCCTTCTTTCTGCCTTTTCTGTCTATCTCTCTCTCTTGTTGTGGGTAAAATTCTAATTATTAAAATAAGGTCCAGTCCTCTAGATGCAATGGTGGTTTCCCCCATCTGCAACCACCGGCACACCTGCACTGATTAGGAGCCATCTTGCTCTTTTAAACCCGTTATGAAATGTATGCATATGTAAAGATTATGGGCCTGATTTAGATTTCGGCAGAGTGGGTACTCCGTCACAAAGGTGACGGATATCCCATCTGCTGAAACATAAATCCCATTATTTCCTATGGGATTTATACTGCGGCAGGCAGGATGTCCGCCACTGTTGTGACGGAGTAACCCGGTGGCCAAAATCTAAATCAGGCTCTTAGTCACTGACCTCAATTAGTCTACTCAGATACTAGCCTTGATCTCAATGAGAAGTCAAGTATTGGATGCCTACAACTCCATGAGATCCAAAACATTTTTGTGTGTGCATATTTAGAGCTTTATGTCAAGATATGGAGGCATAAAACTATACTTTGTCACACATGGGACAGAGACCGCCTGAAGCCCTTTGATGGAATAGCTGCTGCGTAACTCAGCACCAGGAGTTTGCACCACTATCATTGCATACCTCATGACTGCCAGTGGTGTAGACTCCTGGAACTGTTCATTTGTCTGGTGGTCTGACAAGCTGGGCTTGCATGAATTTCTTGGGAGGTGTAATGGTGAAGGGTATTGTATGTGGGAAGAGGTGGATGTGGTTCCTGAAGACCACAGATATGTCTGATCATATTGCAGCAGCCACTATGCCATGACTAAGTGTGCTGGTGCTGCAGAGACGTGTAGGCAGAGGAACAGTACTTTTATGTTGACTCAGAAGAAGCATGGTGTTCTTTCTCATGTGCAGGAGAAGTTGGATGTTATGAGTGAGGAACAGCAATGAGCTATGATTTGGTCACGGAAACCTTTAAACTGAGTCTATGCATGCTGGGCCGACAGGAGTGTTTGGTGACTAGACTAGGAATCTGGTCTCCATGCAAGTCTCTGGAGTCTTAGATTGAAGTATAAGGCACTGAAAACACTTAGGTGGTCATTACAACATTGGCGGTAAAAGACGCTTACCGCTGTGCAGAAGACCGTTAACACACCGCTGCGGCAGTGGAAATCCGCCACAGCTATTATGACCCACAGCACGGAAACCGCCACAATTCAGACACCCACACAGGTCCGCCACACCAAAGGTCAGTGATAAACTGGCGAAAACAAATCATCCACCGTCACGCCAACAGAAATACGCCCACACTATCACGACCCACGAATCCACGCAGCGGTCTTTCAACCGCGGTATTCCATTGTCGGTACACACCGCTGCACTCAAAATACACGCACATTTACAAAACACTACCACATTGTACAATTCAAAATACACACACCAGATACACATACACACACCACTCCCACACACCCAATACAATATAAAACACACACCCACATCACCCACAAACCCCTACAACCACAATTACTGAGAAAAGGCCAGAGAGAGACACCACCATCAACAATACTAGCATCCACAGGTACACAACACCATCACCCACATAACTTCTACGCACCTCACACAACACACCACTACATATTAGCACACTTATCACCCCACACACAACCCCACACATCACCTACACCACTCCATGGCACGGCAAAGACACCCCAGGTTCTCGGAGGAGGAGCTCAGGGTCATGGTGGAGGAAATCGTCCGGGTAGAGCCACAGCTATTCGGATCACAGGTGCAGCACACCTCCATAGCTAGGAAGGTGGAGCTATGGCGAAGAATAGTGGACAGGGTCAACGCAGTGAGACAGCACCCAAGAAATCGGGAGGAAATCAGGAAGAGGTGGAACGACCTACGGGGGAAGGTGCGTTCCATGGTCTTAAGACACCACCTTGTGGTTCAGCGGACTGGCGGCGGACCCCCACCTCCTCCTCCACAACTAACAACATGGGAGGAGCAGGTCTTGGTGATTCTGCATCGTGAGGGCCTTGCAGGAGTAGGTGGAGGAATGGACTCTGGTAAGTCAAATCTTAACTATTACATCCCCCACCCTATCTGCATGCCAGCACATACCCCCACCCTCACCCTCACCCTCACCCCATCACTCTAACTCCTCAAAAATGTCCCAACATCACAAACCACACATCCTAACACCAAACCCTGCATGCAACAACAAAGCATGGACACACATCACTAAAGCATGCCCACTGCACATACCCATACATCCCCCTAAACCATCATCACACAAGGTCCCACACAGAAATGCAAGCACTGGGGTACACGGTCAACCACCTATTGCACACCATGGCACACACAGATGTAATAAACATCCTTTTATACCCCTGCAGGACCCCTACCCAACGTCACCGGACAGGAGGGTCCACACATGTCCACACCACCAACAGAAGAGGCCCACAGTGATGACAGCACCTCTGTCCAACTGGATCAAGATGACCAGCCCGGCCCATCTGGGACCTCTGGACAGTCGGTTCCCCTCACCCAGTCACAGGCCACCACAGACCTTCCCCCCTCTGGAAACACCAGCACAGCACCCACCAAGCGGGCCCATACCTCCGTCCCCAGGACACATCAATCAGCAGTGTGTCCACCCACCCCAACAACAACAGGGACCTGGAGGCAGTGGTAGTGGGCACACGGTCCGGGGGACGGAGGCCCAGGAACACAGGGGAACTGGGAGGGCTGCTGTGCGACAGGGGCCGGACAGGTCCAGGGAACCCACTCTCCACGAGGCCCTCTCCAACATCATGGGAGCCTACCACCACTCCCAGGAGACGATGGCAACGGTACTGGCCAAGTTTCAGGAGACCCAGCGCCTGCAGGAGAAACAGTATTCGGGCTTCAGGGAGGAACTCAGAGCCATCAATTCCACCCTGGGCACCATCGTAGGGGTGCTGAAGGAAGTACTCAACACCAGGAGGGACACTGTGGCACTACAAGGGGCGCCTGACAGTAGCATGGATGATGAACTGCCCACCACCTCCGATGGCGCTAGTGGACAGGAGGAACCGCCACAGGAACACCACACCAGCACCCCACCCCCTGCAGAGGGAGAACCATCTCGCAAACGGTCCCTGAGATCCAGGACAAAGACAGAGAACGATGCCAAGACCCCCGCCAGAAATGAGACCACCCTGAATGTCATCCTACTGTCCCACTTTGTCACCCTGTCCATCCTTAAACTGCCCCATCTATACTTCCTATGCCCATTACGGCAATGCACCTATGAGACTAATAGACTGGACTCTGCAATGGACATTCCTCCGCCATCACCCCTCACCATTTTGCTACCCCCTCCAATATTGAGCACTTATATAAACACCCTTAAAGCACTAAACAATCTGGAGTCAGTCTGTGATTTCAGAATAGTGTATTAGCAATTACTGTGGCAAAAAGCTCTTTCAATTGTAATGTCAACATACCTATGTCACACAGCTGTAGTCCATGAGGAATCAAAGCAGATGTCACACATTGGGACCCACATCTGTGAAATCGTAAGGGAAAGTGACAACTCAGTGACCATACACTGGGTGAAAACGACAGACAGTAGAGAGGTAGTAGTGTTAAAGTACATGTAGTAGGCAGGTCTGTACTCTCACCCGTGTCTCACTGGAAATATTGCTGGATCACTGAGTCCCTGTTGTTCATGTCTTCTTTCTCTGCTTCCTCGTCTTCACTGTCCACAGGCTCCACAGCTGCAACAACACCGCCATCTGGACCATCCTCCTGCAGAAAAGGCACCTGTCGTCGCAAAGCCAAGTTGTGAAGCTTAAAGCAGGCCACGATGATCTGGCACACCCTCTTTGGTGAGTAGAATAGGGATCCACCTGTTATATGGAGGCACCTGAACCTGGCCTTCAGGAGGCCGAAGGTCCGCTCGATCACCCTCCTAGTTCGCCCATGGGCCTCATTGTAGCGTTCCTCTGCCCTTGTCCTGGGATTCCTCACTGGGGTCAGTAGCCATGACAGGTTGGGGTAACCAGAGTCACCTGCAAATGGTGAGGGACAACTGTTAGACACACACTAACCTGTAGGGATATCCCCAGACCGTGACAACCATTCCCACTGTCTTGCTTCCAGGTGCTCACCTAATAGCCACACACAGTGCCTCTGGAGTTGACCCATCACATAGGGGATGCTGCTATTCCGCAGGATGTAGGCGACATGCACTGAGCCAGGGAACTTGGCATTCACATGGGAGATGTACTGGTCTGCCAAACATATCATCTGTACATTCATCGAATGATAACTCTTCTGGTTTCTGTACACCTGTTCATTCCTGTGGGGGGAGGACCAAAGCCACATGTGTCCCATCAATTGCACCTATGATGTTGGGATATATGTCCCACGGCATAGAAATCACCTTTCACTGTAGGCAAATCCTCCACCTGAGGGAAAACGATGTAGCTCCGCATGTGTTTCATCAGGGAAGACTACACTCTGGACAACACGTTGGAAAACATAGGCTGGGACATCCCTGATGCTATGGCCACTGTTGTTTGAAATGACTCACTTGCAAGGAAATGGAGCACTGACAGCACCTGCACTTGAGGGGGAATTCCTGTGGGATGGCGGATAGCTGACATCAGATCTGGCTCCAACTGGGGACACAGTTCCTGGATTGTGGCACGGTCAAGCCTGTAGGTGATGATCACATGTCTTTCACCCATTGTCGACAGGTCCACCAACGGTCGGTACACCGTAGGATGCCGCCATCTCCTCACATGTCCCAGCGGACTGTGCCTATGAAGGACAACAGCGAGCACAGAGTCAAACAACTCAAAGGTACGTACCCACAGCTTACACAGAACACCAATCACAATCTAAAAAGTGGCCTGTATGTGTGTTGAGTCTGGGCCTAGGTATGTGTGACGTAGTTAAAAATGAAGCCATGTGGGCCCCTGAAATGGCGGCTGCCTGACCTCTAAAGTGGGACAATTGGATGTGAGGTAACTGCGCTGGCGTTGTACACCGTCGCAGTAGGTGGTCGAAGACCGCAGCACAATGCTGCATTGGTTAACATTGGACCCTATGGGTCCCAGGAGCCAATGACGATGTACGCCGGCGGTGCCGGTACGCACCGCAGCGGACGTGACCGCCATTTTCTATCTGTTCAATCACTCAATACCTGATCTTCAACAGGAAAAGACCTACACTGCAAATGCTGCTGTGACCTCGGTCTGGAAGAGACAATGGCTCGAATGTCTTGCGAAAGGGCCCCTGCCTTCACATCGGAGGAGTTGGAGAAACTCGTGGATGGGATCCTCCCCCAGTACACGCTACTATACGGTCATCCAGACAAACAAGTAAGTACACTGGGAGCATGCTGTATGGGCTATGCCTGTGTGGAGAGGGGTGGATGTAAGAAGGAAGTGGGGAGAGTGCGGCGTGCATGTGCCACATGCCAAGGGTAGGGATGGGGGCCAATGACTGTGACAGTGCAGTTTGTAATAAGTTTCCCTTCCCCCTGTACAAATCAAGCAGGTCAGCGCCCAACAGAAAAAAGATATTTGGCGTGCCATCGCCAAGGACGTCCGGACCCTGGGGTTCTATCACAGACGGAGCACCCACTGCCGTAAAAGATGGGAGGACATTCGCCGCTGGAGCAAGAAGACGGTGGAGGCTCAGCTGGGGATGGCCTCCCAACGTGGTCAGGGTGCCCGTCGCACCATGACCCCGTGATGTTCAGGATCCTGGCGGTGACGTACCCGGAGTTCGATGGGCGCTTGAGGGCATCACAGCAGCCACGAGGGGGTGAGTACACTCTCATCCTGCTGATTTTGCGTGCAGTGTAGGGGTCTGGGTGGGGAAGGTGGGATGTGGGTTTCCCTAGGCCAGGGCGACTTCCGTAGGCAAGGTCCCTCCGTAAGGCAGGCCATGTGGCACCCCACTGCACCTCTGTAGAGTGCCAAGTACACCTAGTCATGCCCCTGTGTCATCCATGTGTGCAGATATCGCCCATAGCCTAGTAAGCCATTTCCCAGGAATTGAACAGTGGAGCCCAAGAGCGCGGTGTAGTGCAGAGGGCTTGTGTGTCTGTTGTGTCCACCAATGGTAGCGGTAATGCATGTACTCAACATGTCTTTCTTCTGTCGTCGTCCCCCTTTTTGTGGTCTCCCTGTTCTTGTGTGCATTAGCATCATCAGGCGGAGGAGCAGTGACACCGGAGCACGAGGGGGCTGCATCCCACATGGCCACGGAGGGCCACACTACGGAATCGGACTTCACCAGTGGGACGGAGGGCGAGGGGAGCTCCACGGCGGAGACAGGAGCTGAGACCAGCGACACAGACTCGTCCTCTGATGGGAGCTCCCTTGTGGTGGCGGCAACATCTGTGCCCCCCCCATCTACAGGCACAGCCGCCACCCCCCTTCCAGCACCGCCCTCCCAGCAGCCCCTCAGCCTTTGCCCCGTGCCCGCTCACCCGGGAGGGTGGGCATCACCTTCGCCCCAGGCACCTCAGGCCCTGTCCCAGTCACCCCTTCTGCCCTCAGTGAGGAGGCCATTGACATCCTCAGGTCCCTCACTGTTGGGCAGTCTACCATTTTGAATGCCTTCCAGGGTGTCGAAAGGCAGTTGCAACAAACCAATGCATTCCTGGAGGGCATTCATTCTGGTCAGGCGGCCCTTCAGTGAGCTTTTCAGACTCTGGCCTCAGCACTGATGGCAGCCATTTTCCCTGTGTCTAGCCTCCCCCGTCCAACTTCCTCCACCCAGACCCAATCCCCTGTACCCAGCCTATCCCAAGCACACCTCTAGACCAGCATGCACACACGTCAACACACAAGGGAAGCTCAGGCAAACATAAGCACCACACATCCCACAGACACTCACGCAAGCATCACACACATGCAGACACACCAACATCCACTGCCTCCACTGTGTCCCCCTCCTCCTCGTCTCCCTCTTCCCTCCCAGTCTCGTCTACACTCACACCTGCATGCACTACGTCTACAGCGACTACTGCCATCACCAACACACCCACCACCACACCCCGCTCATGTGCAGTCACCACCCCACTACCATTCACACATCCCCTGTGTCCTCTCCCAGTGTGTCTGTGATGCCACCTCCCAAGATACACAACAGAGGCACACACCCACCCAACAGCCATCCACCTCACAAGAGCCTCCAGCACATGCACCTTCACCCAAAGTCAGCAGACGAACACCTCCTACAACCACAACCTCTTCCTCCACTCCCAAACCCCTTCCAGCTACCCGTCCCAGTGTCTCAAAAAAACATTTCCTGTCCAACCTTGACCTCTTTCCCACACCTCTCCCACCCCGTCCGTCTCCTAGGTCCCGAACTAGCACCTCAGCCACAACATCTCCGGGACCAGTGGTGCCTGTAGTCACCGGAATCTGGAGTGCACCGTCCAGCAGGGCAGCCAGAGTGGCACGGAGCCACAGCACAGACCGTCCCCCACCTGTGAAGCATCAGAAGTTGGCCAGTGCCCGGCAGGAGAGGGGGAAGATTCCAGCCACCAAAGCCGCTCCCAGGGGTCCGCTGGAGTCAGCTGAGACACCTTCCAAGGTGGGGAAGGGCCACAAGAAACCAGGAAAGTCTGGAAAGAGCAGCACGGCGGAGGACACCACCATCATCCCCGCTGCCCAGGAGGCCACAGCTGTCATCCCCGCTGCCCAGGAGGCCACCGCCATCATCCCCGCTGACCAGGAGGCCACAGCCATCATCCCCGCTGACCAGGAGGCCCCAGCCATCATCCCTGCTGAACCGGAGGCCACAGCCATCATCCCCGCTGACCAGGAGGCCACAACCATCATCCCCGCTGGGACAGAGAGGACCACCAGCACAAGCCCCGCTGGCCTAGAGAGGACTGCCAGCAGAAGCCCCGCTGGGCTAGAGAGGACCGCCAGCACAAGCCCCGCTGGGTCAGAGAGGACCGCCAGCACAAGCCCCGCTGGGACAGAGAGGACCGCCAGCAAAAGCCACGCTGGGCTAGAGAGGACCGCCAGCACAAGCCCCGCTGGGCTAGAGAGGACCGAAAGCACAAGCCCCGCTGGGACAGAGAGGACCACCAGCACAAGCCCCGCTGGGACAGAGAGGACCGCCAGCACAAGCCCCGCTGGGACAGAGAGGACTGCCAGCACAAGCCCCGCTGGGACAGAGAGGACCGCCAGCACAAGCCCCGCTGGGCTAGAGAGGACTGCCAGCACAAGTCCCGCTGGGCCATAAAGGACCGCCAGCAGCTGAGTCACTGCAAAGGGGCCCACCGCTCCAAGCACCGCTGAACATGGCACCGCCGCTCCAAACACCGCTGAACAGGGCACAGCCGTCTCAGGCACCGCCGTCTCAAGCACAGCTGAACAGGGCACCGCCGTCTCAAGCACCGCTGAACAGGGCACCGCCGTCTCAAGCACAGCTGAACAGGGCTCTGTCGCCTCAAGCAACGCTGGCCCATGAGCGCTAAGGGCACTGATGCTACTGAGTCCGTCACAGGCAAATGAAGCACTCTGGGCACCATGCCCCCTCCAGAACCAGTGGAGAATGACATCCACTACCTCTGTTCTTAGCAGGATGAAGCACTCTGGGCACCAAGCCCCCTCCAGAACCAGTGGAGAGATCCATCCACTACCTCTGTCCTTAGCAGGATAAAGCACTCTGGGCACCATGCCCCCTACAAAACCAGTGGAGAATGACATCCACTACCTCTGTCCTTAGCAGGATGAAGCACTCTGGACACCAAGCCCCCTCCAGAACCAGTGGAGAGATCCATCCACTACCTCTGTCCTTAGCAGGATGAAGCACTCTGGGCACCAAGCCCCCTCCAGAACCAGTCGAGAGATCCATCCACTACCTCTGTCCTTAGCAGGATGAAGCCCTCTGGACACAAGGCCCCCTCCAGAACCAGTAGACACTGTTATCCACTTGAGAGACTGTGGCTTTGCACTCCCCAGGACTGAACAGTGGGCAACCCACCCACTGTAGAGACTTGAGAGACTGTGGCTTTGCACTCCCCAGGATTGAACAGTGGGAATCCCACCCACTGTAGAGACTTGAGAGACTGTGGCTTTGCACTTCCCAGGATTGAACGGTGGGAAACCCACCCACTATAGAGACTTGAGAGACTGTGGCTTTGCACTCATCAGGATTGAACAGTGGGCAACCCACCCACTGTAAAGACTTGAGAGACTGTGGCTTTGCACTCCCCAGGATTGAATAGTGGGCATGTGGCCCCCTCGTGGATTTGGCGTCGTGCACTCAACCGGCTGAGGTGCCCCTCTTTTCCCTCCCCCTGAGGTGCCTATTTTCTTGCTCTCTGATGCCCCTGCAGTGTTCTCTCCGTCATGGTCGGGGATCTTGTGTGGGACTCGCCCATACTGTGTGGCCCAGTGTTCCACGGACTTAATTGGAGCACTACTTGGACTACTATGCTTGGTCTATATTTTGTTAATGGTGTATATATATATTTTTGCATACTTGCTTTTAATATATTACAATGGTTACACTCATTTCCTTTTGTCTTTGCATTCTTCCGGGGGGTTTGGGGGTGTGACTATCATGTATTAATATGTATTACTGTGTGTGTTGTAGTGGGTGAGGGTGTGAGTGGGGGTTTTGCGTGTGTATGTGTCCCTGTTTTTTGCTACCCCCCTCCCCTGTGTCGTAGGTGCAGTACTCACTGTGGTCTTCGCCGCCGGCGTTCGTGCTCCTGGTACAGGAGCAGGAAGACTATCGCAGGGAGAATTTGGAGTTCCGGCTCCATGGTGTCCTAATTCCTCGTGGGGTTTGTAGAGGTGAGCGTTTTCCCTTGGGAATCCTGTTTCCGCCTTGTTTTTGTCCACGGTGAATCCGCCCCGGAAAAGGTGGCAGATTGGTAGATTGTGATACTGTGGGCGGTACTTTGTCCTCCGCCTGTCTGTTGCCGGTGACCGCCACGTTGTTTGTCTGTACCGCCATGGCGGTCGGAGTGTTAAAGTGGCTGTCTTTGTTGGCGGTTTCCGCCACGGTCGTAATTGCAAACTTTTTACCGCCGGCCTCTTGGCGGTCTTACCGCCACTTTCACACCTACCGCCAGGGTTGCAATGACCACCTTAGTCATGATGCATAGCTTATGAGTGCCCAGTAACAGAAGGCACCATGCTGGGGATGTGCTGGATGAGACAGTTCCCCAAACCAGCTTGTGTCTGGCAACTTTGCCCAGAAAAGAACTCATCTAGACACAGAGAAGAATTAAAGTAAATATGCAAACGTGACTGAAGGGTCACACATGTTCTCTGCTAAGCATGTGCTCTGATTTGCAGAAAGAATTCCCCGACAACTACCACATCCAAATAATAACTTGTGTTCTATGTGGTGCATCATATTGCACTTCTGAGGTTTCAATATGTGCAGTAAATAGCCGGTGTGTCTCCATCACTGACTTTAGTTGCTCTCATTTCACCAGCCTCATGATGCTCAGTGCTTGATCTTTAAAACAAAAAAATGAGTGCATGGGCCCCATGATTTTCTTATTAGCTCCCCATCTGCACAGCTGAATATCTGGGCTACCAAATACCAACGCGGACTCGTTTTGATTCCACCCCATAACACTTTTACTAGCCACCATACAGTTACGGACTCTCGTACTCTTTTCAAGTCTATTTCTTCCTTGCTTCTCCCCTGAATACTGTTTGTCTGGCTTCCTCCCCTTCCTCTTTCTCCCTTTTCTGTCCTTCTCTCTTTTGCTCTGGATGAAAGTCTGATGATGAAAATAAATTGTGGTCCACAAAAAGGAGTGCAGGTGCCCACCACCTGAAACCACCGGCACAAATTAAGTAACTATGAGAAAGGTGGGGCTAGCCTAGTCCTGCATTCAGGCTCTTGACGTCCAGATCACAACAGTTTACAAAACTAGCAGATGTGCACTGAGCTAGCCCGAGGCACCAAGTGTGTGCTGATTCTGTCTCATTATCTCTTTCTGTGCTATGCAATGGCAATGAAGGGCTGCGTATGTCTGTTTTCAATTAAAGCACACTGAATACAGCACATACACTTTACGAGTTACTGTATAAGCTGCAGATAGCACAGCCTGCTCTCTGTCGCTCTGTGTTTTCGAGCTATGCTGTTTGCATATCATGCACCAACTTTATTTAATTTTGTATTTTTGGGGGTCCTCGTTTGTGACTGGAAGCATGAACTCAGGTGAGAAACTGTTTGAAACTGGTGCCCTTTTCTCAGCCTGTACAACCATTCCTTGTCGAGGCCTTCTCCTATTTGTGATAGGATATTGAGTCGGCCCTGGTAATCCTTACATGTCGGTTCTTCATTCGTAATCATTGGACACTGGGAACGCTCCCAGCCACCGTTCTTGAATTGGTACACACGTGTGTGCCCTTCTAGTGGACATGCATTTATGGTCAAGTTAACCAACTCGTTGAGTAGAAATTACTCACCATCTTGTGGAGTTACCAAGTAAATGCACTATAGTCGATTGAATATTTTTACTGAAAACAGATACTTGTCCTTAAAGGCACCTAATTAATTTGCGAAGCTAGAATTGTTAGGGTGGATGTACACTGTACTCTGGGAGTCAGCTGGGGAAGTAGATAGAGTGATGCTCTGCAAATATTGTACACAGCGGACGCAGAGATGTAAACTAATTGACAGCACCAGTTTGCACTTCTACAGATCTGAAGCTTAACATGCTTGGCACCACTTCCGTATCTCATTGTGAGCACTCAGTGTGTTATATTGTTCAAATGTGAGCAAAAAATCACAAAAAAACAGCTGCATGGTTCCGTTCTTTCCATATGCAGGGGCACCGAAGGGAATCATGAACTGTACCAAAGTTTGGGTTGAACAAGGAGACAGTATGAAAAGTTCAGATGGAACCTTGGAAAACCGAGGGAAAGAACGCACCCACCATGTTAGAGAAGACATCACAACAGGAGGACAGCAATACGTGCAAAGTGAGGTCATGGAATCAGAGACCTCATGAGGTCGCAGGTCAAAAATAGAGCGAACAGATGGGCTTCTTCGGGGCCGCTGGTGGCAGTGTCTAGCCTTACACGTCTATCCTGGCATGTTATTGCTGGCTCTTGGAAGTCTGTGATTTAGCAGATGCAACTCTGAAGTAGAATCGGGCACAAAAACTTCACTCCGAACTAGCGTTTGCACATGGTATCGGCAGGGGTGTAGCTTGGTCAGTAAGGAGGGGGCGGTTGAGCTTCAGAGTTCCTAACAATCAGGCTGACATATAATGTTAAAATACATTATAAGGCAAGCAGGGCGCACAAGAGGGGCTTAAGGGGCAACAGAAAGGAAGAGGTTTGCGGATTGGGAGGGGTACTTAGGCCCATATTTATAAAAAAAATTGTGCCGCATTTGCGCCGCTTTTTGACTCAAAAGGGGCACAAACTTACAAACTACGATTGTATTTTGTACGTTTGTGCCACTTTTGTGTCAAAAAATGACGCAAATGTAGCGCTATAAAAGTTTAAATACAGGCCTAAGTGAGTGAAAGCACAGTATTTTGGTAAATAACCAACATTTATTAAGTCTTTCCAAACAGAGAGAGGGAGAGTGTGTGTGTGTGTGTGCTTTTTTGTCTGTGTGTGTAAAAAGTTCAGCTGAAATCCCACAGCACCTCACCATACCCAACTGAAAACACATGTAACCAATTATTTATTACAAAATACATTTATTGGGGGGGTTGTAGCACCCCAAACAGCACCCCTGAAACTACACCCCTCAGTATCGGGGCAGCTGTTGTGCTTGATTCCTTGTTTTGCGGTAGGCAAAAAGTATTAATGTGCAGGAACAGTCTCTAGGTCCAATTTGTTCTCATATTTCATTTACCACCCCCCAGTTTTACCTATTATGTGCACGAAATTCTGTGTACAAGAGCCCAGGACTCAGCACAATCTACATAAGAACCACAATGTGCACCAGCTCTCCCAGGCACTCAGAATGAGTCATGATGACAGTCAGCACTGCAGATACATTACTTGGTAAAACATACTGAATTTACTTATAGGGTATAGAGGAATAATTGCCCAGCATGTAGTTTCTTCCGCATCAGTTACCCTTCTGGTGTAGTAGTTAACTACATTTAAATTAAATTTGAGGTAGTATACGGATAATTTTGTTGAATGCAAAATGATCCAGCTACATAAAATCCGTGTACCGGTTATTCATATGCTCATAATCAAGAATGAACATTCATTTTATTCAGCCAATTCATCATCAAAAACTGTCTATGATGGATCCTTCACAGAAATTATCCCTCCCTATGGTAGTCTCCTCAGGCAGCTCACGGCTTATCTTTATTGAATAATTGCTAAATGCTATTGAAGACATGTTTCCACAGTCTATGGACCAGTAAATAAAAGAATGTTTTCTAAGTGATTTTCCATATTGCAGTGGTATTTCAACTCAAATTTAATTTAAATGTACTTTGTAAATGATATTCAGAACTTTAAATCAGATATATGCTTCTATGAGTAGCAAGTGAAGTTCTGATACTCTGTATGAAGCTCAGTGGAGTGTGGATAACCCTGAAATGAGAGAGTTCTCTATGCCCTACATCTGGAAGGGTGTTCCTTTGTGCTGCATTTGTGAGAGACTCCATAACCGCAGCGTGACATATGTGCTAAGGTTTCAATGCCCATAGAGTTGACTGCAGGAATAAGGGTTTGGAAATGCAAAGCTTTTTTTTTTCTCACAAGGTTGCAAGCCAGTTGAGTTTTTGGGGATATAGTATTGTTTCATAACTACATTCATGACCACTTTTTACTACTGACGAGGCGTTGGAGCTCTTTTTTAGATGTCTAGCACACTAATCCATAGGAGTATCGTAGATAGAATAGTGTGCCTGTGATTGGCCTTTATGGGGAGTGTAATAGCCATAGATAGAAACCAAAAATGTGCCCTTCTTTTGTTTTTGTTGCCGTGTCCATGCATGAGCATGAAGCAAAAAGTAGTGAGGGACAGGACATGGAAGCATAAGAGACATTGTCGAATCTATCATGCAAGCAGACAAACACACAAATATCTAACATTTAATATTACAATGGGTGTAGTGGTATAGGCCTTCTCCCAAAACGCATTCTTCCTTTTTTTTATGGGGGCCATCTTAATTTCTTTTCTCAGTAGGCGTTCTGTATCTGCCTGAGCATCGGTGGAAGTTGTTAAAAAGCAGTCAGCAATAGAGGTGTGTTGAATTCACCTAATTTGCTTTTACATAATTTTGCAAAATTTCGGGATGATTACATGAAGTTACTCATGATAAGGCAAAATACAAATCCATCATTTAACACTATATTTTAGTGCAAAAGGATGCTTTTGCACTTACAAAAGCATGAAAAACACAACTGCCACAAATAACAACACTCAGTTTGTTTGAGTTGTTCCTGTGCTATTTTTCACCATGAAAAGTGGCATAATTATGTGAGCAGCGTAATGGTACAACCTCAGGAATTTCATGTAATCTGCATAAAAATAAATTCCCCAAATTACATGAATTACACCAGCGTAATTACATTTCCAACCAGACCTGCCTCAATATGGCTCACACAGATTGTCCGTGGCGAGCAGACATGTGCTGAGACAACATGTAGGCACATGGTTTACACAAGAAGACAGACCCACAAGTCACTGAACCAATAACATTTAAGGGAAGGCCAAGTGGAGGGGCGTAGGTTTGCTCTGACATTCATGAAAGAAAAACTGGAGACCATTCAAGTCTCTGGAAACCAAGAATGAGAAGAATTTGCTGCTCCTCATCAGTCGATTCGCCCAAACCCATGCTAAGGCTCTGTAGATCAATACATGTAAATCTCATTTTAAGGAGATCAAAGTCCTCTAGAGAGATTAGTCAGATTGCAGAGGATTCAAAAACAGCCTAGAGCTGAGCTAACAGCATTCAAGTGCAATGAGATTTTCCCTCAGTGGCTAAATTGTTGGGTGTGGCTCTTTGTGACATGGATTACACTCCTAACTTCCACATTCAATACAATAGTGTGATCCTCAGCAAATCAAGGTAGCTTCCCCTGCTTCAGGTCTCTTGGCTGGCAAAACCAGGAAAGAAGTCACGCGTGATAAAGATTGTGATGATCAGTTGTAATTGGTAACACAAAAAGTCTGCACTTAAATTATTTGTCACATAACAGCACTAAATCAACATACATTACTCAAAGCATGTGCCAGGACTAAACTGTTTATTCTCACTTGCAGTTTATTACGTGCAAGTGGATTGCTAAAACCGACAAAACTTTGCAGAGTTTGAGTTCTTGTTTCAAAACCAGTCTGCGCCCCCCAGCCTGGTCTGAGGAGCGTAGCCACATGACTTGTCAGTGGCAACAGTTCTCAAATTGGTTATTAGCCTATCATAACAAAATGTTCAGCATTCAGGGGTAATCATGTGCTTCCTGCAAGATCATCAGTTTTGCACAAAAAAATCCATAAATAGAAGAAGATCTGCGCTCTACTGTATGCCATGTTTGGAATGCAGAGCATTTTTCCTCGGGGTAAAGATGAGTAGCATTTGTGGTTTGGAATCTACATGTTAATAGATCCTGTTGGTGCCTAAAATAATAACTTATTTTCCATAGAGCACTTGAGACCTAACCTTCGCTGTTTCTAGTAAATGAAGATAGTAGGAATAAAATTACCCATTTTAATAGTACTCAATTCAGACTGATTCAAGGATTCATTGGCCTCGCCAGGATTTCATCTCATGTCCTGCTGGTCACTGTAAAAGTTAGCAGCGAATATTTAAGTCACAGAGCTGTCTTAGTTGCTCCAAAGCATCCCTGTTAGAAATATTGTCTACATCTAGAGCTTGTGCAGTGTTAAGTAGCTTTACCACCTTATGTCACTTCATGGCCTTCCTAATCCATTCCATTTCACTGATACCACTGCTATCTTTTCAAACGAGAGAAATTCAGAATTCTCAACCCTTCTGTCACTCTACCCAGACCCTTTCTATCTCTTGTTGTCGCCTCCATTTCTAGATGAGTTCATCAATTGAAAAACGTATGTCTCGTCCACAGTGATTAATTAATGTAGGGATGTGAATAAAGAACTGTTTCTAAGTGTACATCATGTACGCATTTGCCTATGACGCCAAAATACCTTGATGAGAGCCTGGGTGAATGGAAACATCCTGTCCTTCAACAGGGGACACAATTTCCACAAGACCTAAGAAGAGATGTTCAGAAATTAGATTTCTGGTCATCGCCTCACGTCTTGTGCTCAAACTATGGACCAGTGCAGTCACGGAGCTCTGGAATGTCCCCAGTCTGTCTTCACCCACCTTAGTTTATTTTTTATTTATTATTTTGTGTTTGGTGCTAGTGAAACTGGTCAATCGATTCAAAATGCTTGTAAGAATAGGATTGATGAGAAGAACGGATAAACAGTGAGTATTCTAATCAGCTGTCTGTTTCAAGGCATCTTAAAGTGGATTTAGAGCCCACCTATTTACTACCATTGGTTGGCTCCATTGTCATT
This sequence comes from Pleurodeles waltl, assembly GCF_031143425.1. Classification (NCBI taxonomy): domain Eukaryota; kingdom Metazoa; phylum Chordata; class Amphibia; order Caudata; family Salamandridae; genus Pleurodeles; species Pleurodeles waltl. The sequence goes on from NC_090449.1 coordinate 606,817,703, forward strand.
GCCATTAGCGTACTTCTTATCTGATGGCTTGTGTGGCCTTTACTTCCTCTTCACGAATTTGCCCATCCCCAAAAATGCATTGCTTGTGTGCTTCCACTACTTATATAGTAAGCACTAATTTTTTCTATTTAGTTAAATACTCTATGAGAGTGCATGTGTTTCTCAGCCCTACTCCTTTCCACCACCCTCCACTTTGCTTTCTTCTCTCTTGCAGCATTGCTCTAATTTTACAATTACCATCCACTGGTGCCATATTACTTAAACTTTACTGTGCATCCCTTTTGTTGCTTCGGTCAACCTTCTACCCATTGTGAACTTTCACCACCCACCCATGTGAGTCCCCGACCTTGCTTCCCCCATTACTTCTACCCACTTTAAAAAAAAAATGTCTTAATTGTGTTTATTTTCTTTTACTTACCGATCCTACTCAAAATGGTAGCTAAAAAGGAAAAAAGGCGGCTGCATCATTTTGTTTGTAGCCGTGCTTTTGGTACACATGCCAACAGAATGAACAGCCGGCTACATTAAAAACTTTTCTTTTTAAATTCTTCAGCCATACATCACAACATAAGGGATGCTATGCAGCATGGCTGAAAGCCGTTGGCAAAGGCAGTAGGTCCTAAAGGCGAAATGTATAGGCTTTGCTGATAGTTGCTCGAAGTTTAGCTCCAGGCAAAGCTAAGTAACTCCATTAGGTGGAAGCTTGTGGGAATAGTCCCTTCCCATAACCAAGAATGTCTCGACAGGACTAGTGGAAGATGATCCTGGAAGTTTTACTTCAGCGTCTGGTTGGATGGTATGGGGGAGCAGTATTGGACAGGCAGTCGGCAGGGCTTTTGAGCATGGCTTTATGGATGCAGAGCGATGTGATCAGAACTCCTCACAATCCTTGGTCCTTATGAATCATTTTAGAGTGCCATCTCTCTTAAAATGCATTGCAGTAGTCAATCCATGAAAGGGCCTTGCAACGACTGACAATTTGGTGGTTTGTGAGCAGTAGTGGAAGGATCCTTCAGTCACAGGTGATAAAAAAAATCTTAGTTTAAGATTTAACCTCTGCAATAAAGCAAATAATCCAGATAAAGCCTCTGTGACCAGTTATTTAAGAGTTATTGTTAAAAACATATGCTCCTCACTTCTGGTGGATGTAGCTTATGTCGGGGTGAGTGGTTAGCGTGCTGTCTGTCAAAGTCTTGGGCTCTCAGAGTTGATGAAACTACTTATGCATCCAGTCTTGCTCCCCCTCAATAGTGAAACATTGATTAGCCACTTTGAGGGAACAAGAATAAAACATAAGCAACATTTCCTCCTATTTGTGGGTGTTGAAAATCTTACCCACCATTCTGTATTAAACTCCAATTAAAACACTTGCTGTTGCTCTATGATGCTTGTTGTCATTAATTTGCAATGGCAGACTGAAGCGCCACTAGTTTGCAATGAGAAGTGCTAAAACCCAGAACCTATATCCAAATCGATCATTCCTAGGCATGGAGGCAGGTATTCAGTGTGGAATGCAATGCACCATGTGTAGCAAGCATTGGCAAAGCCAATATGTCTCGTCTACTGGCTTTGTCAATGCTTTTAAAACATGTTGCACAGAAGCATGGGTTGCTGTGCATAATTACTTAAAATCAAGAAAAAAGCAAAAAGAGAGGTATTACGTGGCCAGAATGGACCGTGTCATAGCGTGTTTTTTAAGGTACGTTGCACAGCACCCGCGTAGCTGTGTAACATGTTAAAGTGATAGCGGGGGTGGGGGAAGCAACACTAGGATGGAGGGGGAGGGACGGATCAGCAATAGGAGACAGAGGGAGGAAGGAGCTATAGGGAAAACAAAAATGAATGGTAATATGATCTGAGAGCGACCAGCCGGACCCATTAAGCTCATCGGCTTCAATATGTGACAGCTGTGACCTGAAATCTAACAGGTCCAACCAGAAAAAGTGGAATTTCTGGAAACTTTCTGAAAAGGTCGTTGAACTAGATGACCGAAGGTCACCATGAAAGCAACCAAGTTTTTGTACAAGCATATGTAGCCACAACAAGCTCACGGGTCTCCCTTTCCTGCAGAATTTGAACACCCACTCATTTGTACGTATTTCTGTAAGTTTTTTAACCTTTCATTTTAATTAGGTTGTTTTAATCTGTAACTGGAATACAGATGTGGCGTTACAGAAACACATTGCTCTCTGTATTGAAACTCCATATCCTGCATGTCCGATGCAACTAAACAGCAAATATTTTTATTAGCCATTTGTATGGACACATTTGAATTTTAGATGACCAATAATCTCTCGATGTTTCACTAACTTGTGTAAATGATACTTGAATTGCCACCCATTTAATCGAATCTAATAAGGGAGGAGTGAATCAGCCATGCTGGGATCAGAGCTTGTGACATATAGTCTAAGCAGGTTCAGCTGGGGATCAATCCACTGAGCTACCTTACGGGCACTGAGGTATTTCTCTTTGAGCTAAATTGTCACAGTTAGGAAAAATTATTTCTCCTTCATTGTTTAAATTGTCACTTTGGCTCGCTATACAATATAAAAAACATTTTGCTATTGTTATTACGCAAACCGCAGTGGTTTCAAAAACCTCATATTACATGAATTAATAAATACCCATAAACTAATTTCTGCAGGCCAAGGATATTCCATAATTTCATGAGGAATCTGGAAAATACATTCACCTGCAATATAAAAGTACTGAACAAGTGACATGCTTATTACTGGACTATAAGGCCATATTTCGGTTGTGGTGATACATAAAAATTACTTTGACCTTATGATTCGTGATGATAGTCCATATTTATCCTATTTCAGCTTTCTGTGTCTCTTTTTCGTGGTTCCCTCTCCACTCTCCCTCCTTCAGATCTGCTGTTTTAAAGCCACAAGCTCCTATTTCCTGTCCATAAATCAGTGTCTCATCAACTTGTTCTCTGCATCACCCCTGGGTTTCCTAGCTGCCCTTGTAGACACACCATCACACTATGGACCTGTGCTCTCCATCAGTCCTGCTTCTGGCACAGTACTTTTGATATACACAATAAGGCCCATAGTTATACTCTTTGATGCAAAACTGCGCAAACGCAGTTTTGCATCAAAAAGTATAGCGCCGGCTTGCGTCATTCCAGAGCGCCAGCCGGGCGCCTAATTTAGGGAGTGCTGCAAAGGGTGGACTAGCTTAAAAAAAATGATGTTAGCCGGGTAGGGGTGGCGGTATGGGAGAAGGGGGTTTTGCACCAAAAAATGATGTTAGGCTGGTTAGAGGCAAAAAAAAGTACCTCTAATCAGCCTAGGCTCATTTGTTGACACAAGTCCATACCACAAGACTCCTGTCTTTGAAAAGACAGGGGTCATGCCCACCACCCAAATGGCCAGCACAGGGGACCAGTGTCCCCTGGGCATGGCCATTGCACCCTGTGGCATGCAGGGAGCCCCAAGTTGGGCCCCAGATGGTACTTAAATTAATTGGAAATAAAAGATACTTACCTATACTTACCTGGGAGGGAGTCCCCCATCCTCCGGTGTCTGTCTGGTGTGGGTGGGGTGTTCCTGGGGCTTGAGGAGGGCACCTGTGGACCCATTCAATGGTGTTCAACCATGGAAATGGGTCCACAGGTCTTCTAACGCCTGGTCTGACTCAGGCGGTAAATAATGGTGCAAAGCAAGCTTTGCACCATTATTTAGCCCCTCCTCCCAGCCGTGCGTCATTTTAGCACGGGGATAAATATGAGTCTAAGGGGTTAGCACCATGTTTTAGATGGGACCGCCTACCTTGCATCTCATTGACACAAGTAGGTATATGGATCTAAAAAATGATGCAAACTCCAATATTTTGATAATAGACTGGTCTAACGTCAAAATTTAACTAGGGAGTTAGTTTTGTGCCGAATTTGCGTAAAAAAATGACACAAATTCAGCCGAATAGAGTATTAATATGTCCCTAATTATCCTGCTAAATGTATTTGAAACAAAAGGGTACATTCGACCGTCATTTCCATGTCAGTGGTAATAATAATTTAGCTTAATTTACACTTGCCTGGTATTCACAAAAGGATACCTAAAAGGTGTAATGTCTCACTCCTGTGTATCTGTACAGCACAACTACATACAATCAGAGCTGGCCTTGCTTCAATAGCGCCTTCGGTGAAAAAAAATGTGCTGCTCTTGCTACTCCTGGTGAATAAAATGATACAGCAGCCGTGCTTCACAGGTCAGTCCCTGGCTACACCAAGAACTGGCCTCTGAACACACATCTCCGCACCTCCCACAGCTCACCTGAATCACCCACAAATTAGCTCCCTTAGACTGATTCCAAGTTGTTTGTTGGGAAGGGGGTGTTGATATGTGGCACCAGAGGGTGAGATAAATGGGAAGCCAGGCTAGGGGGACCAATAGGATGCTAAAAAACAGCTCCCGCACCACGTTAACAATGATTACAAGCGCTTTAAACTGAATCACTGGGGCCAAGGTAGGGGGCGTTACTGTTTGCAGGACCTTATTGCAGACAGTTCTTTTCGCCCCTCTGAAGATTGGCACCCTGGGCCCAGGTTGCTCATGCTAAAAGCTGGCCCTGCATACAATTACTCTGTAGTAGACCCCATGAAACGGGTGGGAGTATCAAGGCAGGGTTTTCCTTGACACTACGAGAAACGTCCGGGAGTTGTGAAGGGCTGAAAAGTTGTGGGTTTGTGGGCATTCTCAAGGTATTCTCCAACCCCTCCCACACTGGAAATGTGTAGAAATATGCTGCATCAACTACCTTTCAAGAGTGGGTGGGAATGGGCCTGGCCATTGCACCCTGTGCTACTCCATACGAAAAGTGCTGGAGTGAGGATTTGTAGATAGTATTATTGGGAATGTATGTGAATTCCCAAACTCATAAATGTACAGTCATGTGCAGAAATACGTGTACAGGTGCACATTTAGAAACTGGGCTCCCAGAGCTTTGGTGGTGGTGTAATACAAAATGATGGGCCCACCTTGCAAAATGGGACACTGGGCTCATTAGTCGCCCATATCTCACAGATATTGATTTGCCTTGAGCTGAATAGTGACCCCCTGAAGAACTCAGGGCCCCCTAAAGTTCTGGGGCTCTCCTGAGCAGTATGGGCTGCAGGGGCCTGTGTTATGCGGCTCAGTTTAGGTTTAATGCTTGGGCTATACCCTGAGCCCTCACTTTTCCAGTCTGTCAGTAACACCTTCTATTTCCACAGTATAGGTGTCCCTTATTTACAATATACGTGTCTTGGGAATACCGATGTTTGTGTTTGTGCGATGCCCCCCCCCCTTTACACTCCCATCCCTCTTATACCTCTGGCCGCTTCCCCACAGAAGACTCTCAATATAGCTAGCACTGCTCAGACATGTCTGCCTTGTGACAGCTACGGCTGTCTGGGAATACCCGCAGCTCTGACCCCAGCACTTCCGGGTGCCGCTTGGCTGAAATTACTCAACCCTCTTCCTGGAAGGCGCTTTTGAAAAGCAAATTCTTAGCAATAGCTTCATCACATGCACTTCCTTTTGTCAAATGCCACTCTCCCCCGCCTCCCACCCCCGTGAATTATTTCCCACACTCTTGTCAGAAAAAAGACCTAGATCACATCCCAGCAGTGAACTGTGACTTTGAAGGAAGACCTGTTTATTTTTGCTATTAGTTTTTAAATGGTTGTCCACGCGTTGGAAAGTGCGTGTTGCTCTCCTGCAGCTACATGGACTTGGACTTTGTTGACTCGAGCGCCCGGGCTGAGGATTGCGCCTTGCGGTCAGATAGGATGTCCCTCTGGTAACTACGTGCGCTGGTGACACGAGGTGTGAAGAAGGCGCTATTAGTGGTTAGTGTTTGTTTACAGGAGGTAGGAGTGTAGCTCTGAATGGTGCAGCAGGTGCAGTTTCACCAGGGTATAGGGGCATGAGAGGCCCACTCACCCTAGTAATGACTATAGTTTAGTACTAAATGGGTGGCTAGGATGTCCACTTTCCTTGAGTGAACCGGGGCCCACGGCCCCTTGCGACGCCACTGGAGAGTGGCTAACCGCAGCACAGGTGATGTCCAACTTTTCAACCTCACTGTTGCTAATAGCAAGGAATTGTAAGTTGGACCTGCAGTGAACGGTCCTAAAGGAGTAGAAAACCGACCTTAAAGACTACAAGTGCCTGTCTATCTGCACTTATTGATTTATTTTTCTGCTCATCTGCAGAGCATGTGGCACATTTTACTTCCTACCTTACGGGCCAGGTGCCCATAGTTAGTCCATATTATCTGACTGCTTTCAACAGACTTCTGTCAACGGAGCCCTGTTGGGATCTTAAAATCCCACAGCATACTTTCTAGACGAGCAGGAAGCAACCCTCACATACAACATGCAAAGTTCACTGAGATGCCACAAATTCTTATGGTGTTTCCATAATTTTCGCACGTGTACAGAGACATAGAGCATTCTTTAGATGTTTACACTATATACAACACGTAAATCCTGAAGTAAATAATAGACAACCAATGCATGTAAGGTTTTCTTCTGAGAACACAAGACTAAGCTCACTAACCAACAATCATTAAATTAAGTACTAACCTCATGTTCCACGATCTTAATAATAAGAAACCACAAAATTACCCACTAACTTTGGGTCCCGGAGTGGCATGGTACTCACCATACAGTGCTTCAACGCCTCATTGGGTAAAGCGCCCCTCCCCAAAGTGGGGGGCACGGCCCATTAGGGGACGGGGCCTCCGAGGCCCGACGCTCCCCTTACGTGCGGGTGGTGCGCATGTCTGGCCAGGGCTTCCGCCCCCACGCCTCGCGAGGTGTGGGGGCGGAAGTGCTCAGGGGAGGAATCATTTTGGAAACATTGCCGGCCGGCCGGATCCGGCTGCCGCAGACCAGTGGGGGGCTATTTAAGAGCCCTCACAAGAAGGCTTGTCCTTCTTCTTCGTCTGCGGCGGCCGGGTTTGAGCGGAAGCCCGAAGTTGTTTCTTCTTCGTCTAGGGCGGCCAGGAATCGTCGGAGGATCGGCTGCTGGTCTGGTTTGGAATTCCTTTTTCCTTCGTCGAACGGCTGTTGGTGCGCCCCTCCTTCCAGGACATGGATCGCGTAACTTTTTGAACATCATTCTTCCTTTGGTGTCTTTCGCACGCCACGCCCCCCCTCCCCCCTTTTTAATGAATCCCTCGCTTGTGGTTTGAAAGTGCTTTTATTTACGGGCATAGAGCCTGGTGGTTAGTTCTTTCCACAAGCAGGGAATAATTCTGGGGTGTGCATCACTGAGCTCAGCGCGTGAGGGGGAGAGCTCTTCAGTTATTTGCAATTTAGGTGGCCACCCCACCCCCTGTTTGGCGAGCGGCCTAAGGAGCCAGTCTAAAAAAAAATTGGGGAAATAGATTTTTTACAGGACAGCTATGCGTATCAAGTAGATAAGTCAAAAACTTCTTTATGTGGCATGTAAATAAATGTTGAAGTGTACCTTTTGTGCTGTATCTTTTGCAGGAAGCCGCTAACTCATAACAGTATTCACGCTTATGTGACTATTCAATATATGGCCCTGTGTTAAGGCTAGTTCCTTGGTTGTCTTGTTATTTAACCCAACTATATATCGTTTGATTTGCAGGGTCATCATCATCACCTTTCATAAAAAATAAAAAATAAAACGTACTTTATTGTTGAGTAATTTTTTGGGTATTTCCTTTGCACCATGCCACCTAGCAAGGCCAGTGCTGCCAAGAGGAAAGGGAGGGACCTAGAATTGTCACAGTTATTAAAAACGGTGTTGGAGAAACTAGGGAATGGTGACGCTGATGGTAGTGACACGGCATCTGATAACGAAGCTAGTGGGGAAATGGCCAGCCGTCCACGGCGGTCCCACGTAGTCCCTTGCGCCGCATTTCCTCCAGTCAAGTGTAGAAAAAATGGGAAGTCAGCGGCCCCCGCACCCAATAGTCATGTTTAATCGGGTCCCCATAGTCAGGTTTCACCTGCAGTGGTCATTCTTCCACCGCTGGTTGCCCCTACAGTGACTCCGGTCCCCGTGGTAGCAACTCCCCCCGCGCAGCAGGGGCCAAGTGTAGGCGCAGCCATAGCTCCGGCGCTAGGAGTAGAGGAGGTCTTGGCGAATATTCAGAACTCTTTGGCTTCTTTGTCGCCCGCAGGGCAGTCAGGCCCCCGCCAGCCTCCCTACCTGGGGTGCCATCACCCGCAGCCCCCCCTTTGCCTCCTCCTGCACCCCAGGATCCAAAGCAAGAGGCGCAGGTACATGACTCATCCAGGCAGGCCTTATTAGAGGTATCCAGACTTCTAGCCAGCATTGGCGCCCCTGCCAGCACACCCCCGCCCACTACTCCCTGGGTTGCTAATGATTCCTTACAAAATTCATTATTGGAACTGAAACGCCAAGTGGATGCGTTGGCGGCAGGGCAGCCCTCAAGCACATCACAGGCACCATCAAACAGTCCATGTGTCGCCCCGACACCGTGCACTGTAGTTACTGCACCCCCTGTACTTTCATCTGGGCTGCCCAGTACCAGCAACAATACAGTCCTGGCTTATTCTGCAAAGGAAGGGGCAACTGATGCATTACTATCCAGACCAGGTAAGCTGGCCGCACACGTTAGTGCAGAGGTAAAAGAAAAAAATTGGAAAGGGGAGTTTGTGGATGTATTTTCATTAATCAGGGCTAGAAGAAGGGAAGTGGAGTATAAAGATAAGGAGGCTACGCCGTTTTCCTACTGGGACAGGAAGCCAAAAGTAGAGGAGAATATTACAAAATGGTTATTTGGTTTTAATGTATTCATGTCGGTACTATTAGAAAAGAAGCCAGAGTTGGGCACCGCTTTGATTTACTATACGAACAAGATATTGAAGGCTCAGCACACTTATGGGGGAACTGCCTGGTTAGAATATGACAGGGACTTCCGCTGGGCAAAAGTGGAAGACCCTTCCATCGGTTGGGATCAGACAGAGGTTAATGTTTGGTTGGAGTGCGTTAATAACAAGATCCCGGGGAGTCAGCCCTTTCGTGCGCAACTACCAGGTGATAAGAATGGATCATCCTGGGCATTCAACAGGAAGGTGTGTTCGTGCCCCGCTGGGTCCTGCAAGTTCAGGCATAACTGCTCCTTCTGTGGACACCCTTCCCACCCAGAATTCAAATGCATCAAGAAGTCAAAAGAAAAGGGTAGAGATTCAATTAAGCCCTCTAACTGACCCCCCCTTGCCATCCCCTATTAAGTTGGTCACCTTACTCCCATGGCTACGGGCTTACCCGGCTTCTGATTCCGCAAAGACACTTCTTCAGGGGTTTTCTTATGGCTTTAGGATCCCAGCATGGGATTTTATGTCCTGTAGCGGAAGTTGAGGTATAAAAGTGACTAGAAATAACTGGGGAGTCCCCATGGTTGGGGCCCCGGGAGGACACCAGGGATAGGACCCTGAAGTTCTGAGCCAACCGGGGTTGAGTTCAGGGGCTGGCCAGTGACCAGGTGCTGCACTCAGCCCCAGTAGGTGCCCACCCCTAATCTGTGCCTGGCTGACTATGGGGGTCATTCCAAGCTTGGTGGGCGGTGGGAGCCGCCCGCCAAGCGGGAACCGCCAGAAGACCGTACTGCGGTCAAAAGACCGCAGCGGTCATTCTGGGTTTCCCACTGGGCTGGCGGGCGACCGCCAAAAGGCCGCCCGCCAGCCCAGTGGGAAACACCCTTCTACGAGGAAGCCGGCTCCGAATGGAGCCGGCGGAGTGGAAGGTGTGCGACGGGTGCAGTAGCACCCGTCGCGAATTTCAGTGTCTGCTAAGCAGACACTGAAATTCAAAGTGGAGCCCTCTTACGGGGGCACCTGCAGTGCCCATGCCACTGGCATGGGCACTGCAGGGGCCCCCAGGGGCCCCACGACACCCCTCACTGCCATCCTGTTCCTGGCGGTCGAAACCGCCAGGAACAGGATGGCGGTGAGGGGGTCGGAATCCCCCATGGCGGCGCAGCAAGCTGCGCCGCCATGGGGGATTCCTCAGGGCAGCGGAAAACCGGCGGGACACCGCCGGTTTTCCGTTTCTGACCGCGGCCATACTGCCGCGGTCAGAATGCCCTTAGGAGCACCGCCAGCCTGTTGGCGGTGCTCCCGCCGACCCCGGCCCTGGCGGTCAAGGACCGCCGGGGTCGGAATCACCCCCTATGTCATGTAACAATACTAGAGGGGTAGACCTACTGACTTTGTCAAAGAGTCAAAATAACAAAAGTGGCAGGACTCTTGGCTTTATCAAGGGGTCGGCATATCAACATATATAAAACATACCTGCTGGCTTTGTCACAAAACACAAAATGCTTTTCCTATGGAAACGTGATCCTAACTCTAACCACCCAGTGGCTATCAATGTAAATAGATGTGGAATTAAGAATAGTAAATCTAGACTTCCCTACATATGAACTGTTTTTGGAAAGTTAAACGAAGATCCGTCATACGGTGCCAAAGTAATTAATACAACAGAAATGCTTTTCATGTGGAAATGTGGTCCTAACTATAACTACCCAGTGGCGACCAGTGTACAGAGATGTGGAATTAAGAATAGTAAATCTGGACTTTCTTATATATACTTAGCTTTGTAATATTTTTGTAGCTGATATTCAGTCTGCTCTATTTTTACAGCAGAATATTTTGTGCTAATATATTTTATATTCTGAAATACAGCCACCCTGGTATTCTTTGGCTTCCCCTTGTTTTATTTCCAGTAGTGTCATATGTTGCAAGATGTTGTGTCCCATGAGTTTACTTTCAATGACCCCACTTCCTTCCTGGTACACAACTGCTTTTCACATTCATTTCCCATGTTCCTTCTGGCCATAGTATAGTGGTCTACTGGTTCACTTGCTTGCCTTCCATACTGGAAGCCGATATTTTAATCACTGGTTTCACTGGTTCAGCCCTTGGCCTAAAATTAAGCATAGCTTGGTCAGCAAGATTGGGGGTAAGATTCAGATTTCCCAACAATCACGCTGGCGTATCTTGTGAAACTACATTGTATGAGAAGCAGGGCATGAGATGGGCTTAAGGGGCCGTGCATTAGGAGTATTTAAAACACAATATTTTTCAAACCGACCAACATTTTGTAAGATGTTCAAAACAGAGACAAGAGAGCGCTTGTGTGTGTGTTTTTCTGTGTGTATGTGAAACTCCCAGGTGAAATCCGACTGTCACCTCATTATACCCAACTAAAAGCACTTGTACCCAATTATTTGCTATAGAATACATTTTTAGTGGGGGTTTAACACCACCGACAACTCCCCTGAAGCTTCGCCCCTGAATTGGGTGATACTTAGGAAATCACTTTGTGTTAAATGATACCTCTATCTGATCAAATGTATTAATACTTTGGTGGTTTTAGTACATGATAACTTACCATTCTAACCCCAATGTCACAATATTTGTGGCAAGGGGCTTGTTAGAGAACCTAGGTGCAGTACTCTTCAACATACTCAGGATCACTTGAATTATACAGCAGTGGAGGACCAGAGGACCAGATTTTTCAGCATGGTTCACTAAATTAAGAAGCATTAAAAACATTCTACGGTGTAATTTAGCATATTTTGTGCACATATTACTTCACTGTTGTCAAATTTTTATACGTTGACACTGTCTGGTCAAAGATTTCACCTCATTAGAGTCGATTTTACACACAAATACAGAAACCAGCAAATGAAAGGTGACTAGTTAATCTTAGTAAAGGACCTACCTCAGCTGTGGCAAGTGGCATGTCAGCATTTGTAGCAACATTTGATCCACTTCAGCTAGAAACATTTATTTTGTATAAAACTTGCAAAATATTCAGCAGATGAATTATGTGGCAAGGGTGGCGGATCCCTAATTCTGTAAAAAATAGTTGCTGCAGCAAAATCACATAATTCCAGGTTCCCTGGCCATACCCCATAGTGCATGAAGGCCAGTTTGCTACAAGTTGCTTCTAACACCTCCCTTACTTCAACTATATTCAGGAACTAGGTGTATAAACATAGCCCCAGCACAATAAGATTTCGGTACCAACTTGTTGCGCACCGCCTAATTTTACTTGTCATTCTGACAATGGTTTTCAAACAATACGTCGAGGGCTAATGTAGGCCGGGAGCATTCTTGCTTCTGCTGTTTACCATTGTTTCTAGAAGTGTAGCTCAAGCGGATGGCTTTCAGTGGACTTCCCTGAAGAATCAATGCTCAACACTAGCTGTGGGACCACCCCACCTCTGCTTTCAACAACTGAAAGCAAAACACTGATAAAGTGGAAGTGAAACATGACCTTGCCAGCCAGAGACAGACTGACTTCTCCTAAAGATGATCTGAAATTACAGAAGCATTTTTTGAGCTATTCATTCTGATGTATATGTTAGCCTTTAAGGGCCTTGTTCCAAGTGGGACAGTGATGAGGAGTAACTGGCCCCCCCACAATTACAAAATCTACAGAAACCCCACGGACTGATAGCATTTCACTGGGAGACTTCAACATTTCTGGGTGAAATACCAGGGGAAAAACATGTGACAACTTGCATGAAAATACCGATTGCCAATTGTTAATCTCCAAAATCATGTAATCAGAAGTATTTCTGCCGTCCTCCATAGTTACCGATGCCCCCACTATTGGTAATGGTGGAAGAGCACCTGACTTGTAGAATGGGCCTCTAAGAGTAAAGAAGTGTGGCAGGTTTTTAATACCAAACGTTTACAACAAGGAGTCAAGAAAAAATGGGGCAAATCCACCTGCAGTAAAGTGCACTACAAAATTCCTCCCTGTGACATTCAAAAGATCTTTACAGCCAGTTTATGAGAGATTTCCCTCAGAGTTAAACTCAAACAGACTCTGTGAGAATGTACACTTTCACGCAGAGCACTACTTTTGATTAGAGGTGTTCGAAATTTGCTTTCACAGAACTGTGCACAATTTTGTGGAATTACGCATACTTATGTGAGATGAAAATCATTCATGCTATATTGTAGAGTGAAATGCATCCTCAAGTCAATTTTTGATGCGAGCATGCATTTTATGCAAAACAAATAGTGCAAAAACAAAAGCACCATCTACAGCAGCTGCCCACATTCTCCTGTCTCCAAGCTTTTGGGCTACATTTTTAATGCAACTGGTGCATTTACAGCAACTTTTTAGTGCCAATTGTGCATAATTATGTGAACTGGCATAATTTCAGGAATTACACATAGCAAGCGTAACTCATAATTCTAAAATTTTGCAAATTACTCTGACATCATTTAAATTCTGTCCAAGCCTACTTTTCAAATTATGTGATTACAAAGTAAAATCACATAATAATGTTATTCTAACAGTGACAATAAAGGTGAACATTTCTGAAAAGTGCACAACAGTCACAGTCATATAGAAACCGTCCTTACAATTTTGGCTTCCTGGGATCTGTCAGGAGTGCAGGAGTAGGTGGAATCTGTTCCTTTAAAGTCTGTGTAGTTTCTGCTCAGGTTGCCAGCCTTGATTGCTAGTCCACTTTCTTCCCCATTCACTGGGTGTATTTATACAACTCTAAGCAGAACCCAGGGTTTATTTGCACAAAAGAAAAGAACGCGTTTCGGCGTTACCGCCTTCGTCAACTTCTTATTCACCATTTTGCTTTCCCTCATATGTATCACATGATCGCTGTGTTAAATCCCTATCACCATTACCAACAATCTACTTTACAATTGGACTCTCTATCATAATACTCTCTATAATTCATACCGGTTACCTTATAAATGATTACATGGATCTAGCTTTTATACAAATTTCCCATTTGTGTAAAAATAAACATAAACATAAGCGTAAACATTAATGACCCAGCTATGTATAACGATGTGAATAGATATACAAGCGCATTGCCTTAGTATGTATTTAGTATTGCAGAAGTTCCATAAACAACTTAGAGATAGAGAGTCCAATTGTAAAGTAGATTGTTGGTAAAGGTGATAGGGATTTAACACAGCGATCATGTGATATATATGAGAGAAAGCAAAATGGCGAATAAGAAGTTGACGAAGGCGGTAACACCGAAACTCGTTCTTTTCTTTTGTGCAAATAAACCCGGATTAATCAAGATGCCCGCGGAGTGCTGTCTTTTCCTTAACTAAGGGAATTAAGTGTGGATATATATATATATATATATATATATATATATATATATATATATATATATATATATATATCCAAAAAAAAGAAAAGCCCAGGCACCAGTCCATGTTAAAATCCAAGCATTTAATAGCATTTCTGAGCAGCAAGACAAAAAATCCTGACGCGTTTTGGCAACAGCATGCCTTGTTCACAGGTAAGTAAGAGCAGGTGTGAGTGAGCCAGTGCTTTTTAAATACACAGTCATGTGACTTCAATAACCAAACTCCAACTCCCATAATGCACAGTTCCATATAAATAACTTCCTGAACTGGAGCGCTTAATTTCCATATAGCTGCAATAGCGTCACAGGCACTTCAGTTCACCATACAAATGTTCTTATGTGCATTATGTATTCATTACTTGAGCGTCCACTTGCTTTTACAGTTGCTGCCCAGCATGATAACAGCAATACAAGGAATACATGAAAAGTAAGAGGAGAGGCTTGGATTTTAACATGGACTGGTGCCTGGGCTTTTCGTGTTTGGGAGATATTTTCTATGGGATGCTTCGCCCCAGTAACCCAGGCCGCCCTGCAGGGTCTGTGGCCACTTACGGAGCAGGAGGTGTCAATGATAGTTTTATGGAAGGGGCCTGACCCGCTCTCCTTCATGCAAACAAGGCATTTATCCGAGAAATATATTGTGATGGAGGGGAGCAAGGGATAGGAGGGAGACAGTGTGCCTCTCCTCTTACTTTTCATGTATTCCTTGTATAGCTGTTATCATGCTGGGCAGCAACTGTAAAAGCAAGTGGACTATCAAGTAATGGATGCCTAATGCACATAATAACATTTGTATGGTGAACTGAAGTGCCTGTGACGCTATTGCAGCTATATGGAAATTAAGCGCTCCAGTTCAGGAAGTTATTTATATGGAACTGTGCATTATGGGAGTTGGAGTTTGGTTATTGAAGTCACATGACTGTGTATTTAAAAAGCACTGGCTCACTCACACCTGCTCTTACTTACCTGTGAACAAGGCATGCTGTTGCCGAAAGGCGTCAGGATTTTTTGTCATCCTGCTCAGAAATGCTATTAAATGCTTGGATTTTAACATGGACTGGTGCCTGGGCTTTTCGTTTTTTTGGAGATATTTTCTGTGGGATGCTTCGCCCCAGTAACTCAGGCCGCCCTGCAAGGTCTGTGGCCCCTTACGGAGCAGGAGGTGTCAATGATATATATATATATATATATATATAAATGGCATGTTGTATGGGTACTGCTTATGTCACCAATTCCCATTCTTTGCCTTTTGGTATACTTTGATTTATTTGACAGCATCTCTGACTGGCGCTTATCGTTCTATGGGACTTTGATTCTTCTCTTATGACAACGCTTGATGCAGGGGTGATTAGAATCCCACTGCCCCTATGGCTGAGCTGGTTATCCCTTATTACAAGTTTGAATTTGTGCATCTGTCCCTCACATAGCATCATCCTTCACACCACAAGGTGCTGTGTCTCATAACACAATAACGAACTTTTGTGGTCATGATATACGACCTAAAAAGACTTCCCGTACAGGCTCAAAACAAATACAACAGCCAGACAACCACATTTCCTACAGAGTGTAGCTTGCTATTCACGTGTGTAAGCACTTCAGCGCTGCACATAGGGGTAGTAAGTACCTTACGAATGCTACAATACATTACAATGCATCCTCCTGCTTGAGGACTATTTGGCGTGATCCAGCAGACACTTTATGCATCAAAAGTCAGCTAACGTATCACGCCCCAAACTAATAAACGAAAAGGAATCGATGAGTGCTGGAAACAATGTAATTTAAAATGTTTTTAAAGTCAGGAAGCAGTAGAGAAGTGCTCCATTTCCAGCAGGTAAACATTTCTAAAATGAAGCTCCCGTTGTCCATGTTTAAATTTGTGTTAAAGAAATTTGAGGGTCATTGTATCAATTTTCAGTGAAACGTGGGCAGGTTTTGTGGGGCTAACAATAGAATTCGGGACTTCTAACACTCACTGAGAGTTTATGGAGGCCTGGGATGCCACCCCGCAGCCCTCTCCCACTGCCCAGACACAGGAGTGTCTTTGTCGCGGTTGATGGCCATGGGACTCTGTTGCTTCTTTCCTCCTACAAGGCGAGCAGGCTTGCTATTTCCTTGATTTATTGTGGTCCGCTCTCCGGGGTCACTGGAAAGGGCGACAGGTGCTATGATTTCCCAGCCCCTTGCAACTGCACACAGCGCATCGTCTGCTGTCTCTGCTCATGGCCGCCATGGGTGGGCCAGCAAGGAGTACCCTGCCAGGCAGGGGCATAGTTTCCATTGGTGCAGCAGGTGCAGTGGCACCGGACAAAGAGGCCTATGTATTGTTGTAGTTCACAGTTTAAAACAGCAGCCAGGGAGGCATTTTCTTTCCTACACTGGGACCGGTGACACACTGGCAATGCTACGTTTGTCATGGCGTTGATCCAGGAGGCCTTGCTGAGTTTGTGGGCACTGAAGACCATAGATACGTTCCTTCTAAACCATTATTCTCAAATCGTCCCAAATCAGATGAGGGTAGCATATGCGGGTATGTTTTTTTACTTTGCTTTGGTTCATGTACGTTTCCATTAAAATATTAGCATCAAACCAACAAGTACTGTTTTTTTTCTTTGCATTCTTGTCCTTGTACACGTGCCTTTCACACAGGAAATAAAAATAATCTCAGGAGAGCTAGAATGCTGGAAGGTCAGGAGGGCCAGAAGGTGTCTGGCATGCCACTGGGCCACCTCACAGCTATGGCAAGACCAGCTCCTAGCCAGCCCTGTGTGAGGTCTGATTACTTTGTGACAATAACTTTTGATATGTCAGCAAATCATTCAGTAAGGGACTAATCAGTCTGGCACATGAACAACCAAATAATACTTTCGTAAAACTAAAAGGGCACACTGCAAGTCCTGTGTCTGGATACCTTAGAAGGGTCACGTTTTTGGCTTCTTGTGAGCAGTGTGGAAGCTTGCTTGAGGGCAGGTGAACTTAAAAGAAATGCACATGTCAAAATAGGTCAGGTCAGGCAGGCTGGGTGACACTGCAGTAGAATCCAGTCTGTACATAATCTACTGTTAAAGTCGCTCAATTGACTAGTGAGCACACTGTCAAAGTTTGTGCACAGCCGCAAGGCGAAAGAATTGGTCTTGTATGGACCTACTCAGACTTTTATGCTTTCTAGGTCGATAAAATAAACATGCACATCATACAGTTGATTAATACACTTTTCATTAGCAAAATGTTATACCGCAGTGCTGTAGAAGTCCTACATGGAAAGAAAAGTAATTATTATCATAGAAAAAATAGTTTTATTAGTATGGTGAAACACTCGATCCATAAGGTGACAACTGGGATCCATGCTCCCCCGTAGAACAGAAGACATCCTTATAACATGCTTTGACTCTGAGTAACCCACGATTGGCTAGACTGTTTAGCGCCAGGACACTTTTGGGTTTATACATGCTTTAAAAGCAAATAAAAACAGTATGGGCCAAGACCTCTTTCTAGCCATGGTGTGGATTTTGGAGGTACTCAAACACCACTATGTGCTCTCCCTTCATCTTAGCTCCGAGAGGATCTACGAAGACTGCCAGACTACAAAAGTCAGCAATCCCCCTCTACGCCCCTCTCTCTGGATCTTCAGGGCTTCGCCGTACCCTGCAGATACCTCTTGAGTGCCCTCCAACAATGGGAGCCTTCATGTTCCACCGATCCTCTTAGTGTTGCCATTTGTATCTGAACCCGGATTTCAATTTTAGCAGTAATTGCCATTCGATGACTGTACATGTGCTATTTGCCTATGAACAAATTATCTGCATCCATGTTTATAGCAGGTAAAAAGTGGCAAGGATCTTGTTGGCAAAGAGAGTGAAATTCTGATTTGTCCTTTCTGGGCAGCATTATAGAGCCCTAAGTGAGACATTCTGACCTGTCCTCCTTGGTGCTCCTGGGATACGGTAATTGGTGCTTCGGGCTACTTGCCACTAAGGTGCTCACTAGATTTTACCTTCCAAAGACGTGGACAAGTATTTTTTTCACATTCACCAGTGAGTCAGTGGTTGCACGTGCAGTCATTTTTGGGACTGGCACTAATGACTCCTCATCACACTTTGACACAGAGCAGGAGAGAAAAAAGCACATGGAGAAAAAAAGGAAGAGAAGTACTGAAAAAGCTGACAAATGGAGAAATCAGGGGTGAAAAGGAACCTGCGAGAGTGAGATAAAGGGAGGAGGACTGACTGGTAGTGGATTAAACAGGCATGAGAGTAATCAAGACTAGACCGCCTTGAGATTCGGCACACCAACATTGAATAGTCCCTATTGATAGGCCCTTCTAAGCACAACTTCAGGTCCCAGCATTATTCTATTACAAATTAAGGACTGAGTCTTGTACCAATAACACAGGTGTAACTAGCACTTGGGCAGGTACCCAGCAGATTAGGAATTAGCCCTGTAGTTTGAACAGGGCCTTTGATTAAGGAAGAAACCCAAGATTGACAGGAGTAGATCAGAAGGCTTATGTTTTAAAAACACGGGCTGATAAAACTAGATTTGTCATTGGTGCTACTCATGGTAATCACATACTGAACACAAGAAACATATTGATTTTGACTAATTAATTCACATCAATGCAAAATAGAGTAACACTGTTTGCTTTTAGCCAATTTGTTTTGCTTGGTGAGGGCCTAGCAACTTCTTCAACGATGAACTAATGAATCATACATTTATACAGAGCGCAGTACCTCAAAAAAGGTATTCCGGAACTTCGTACACCAATAAAGGATTGCAAAAACCATGCTAAAACAAAATAAGCATTGGCAAAGCCAAAATGCTGGCGACTAATTCCAGACTATAGGCGTTGCCAATACTTGTTACAAATGTAATGTCTTCACATGAAACGATCAGTTAAACAATATAAACCATGAATTCCATGCTAAAAACTACCATCAAACTCAACGTGGAATCAAAGATTAATGATCGAGGCCTACTGTAGAGCAAAATCTAATGAATGCACTTTTGCACCTTTCAGCAACTCTAAACTTAATGCTCACCATGCAGAACAACATGCTGTACCTACTCAATATATTTACTGATTGAAGAGGCTGCTATATAGTGCACTTTGTGTTCGAATGTCGCTGAGAACATTTTAAACTTTGCAAAACAAAAACTATCAATGAATCCTAAATGAGACATTAATTTAAAGAATAAATTAAAGTTTTAAACCACGTAAAATAGAAATACTCTGGAAGTAAAAGCATGTCAACAATGTAGACACAACAATATAACACATAACAACGTAGCAGGACTATCCCAATAACATTGTCAATACAAAACCAAAGAATAGGCCAGGATAAAAAGTATGGTGTAATTTGGTAGTGTTTTGGCATACAATGATTGGACTGGTGTTTTCTCGGGAATGTTAACAGCGTATAAAACTACTGTACAAGGTAGACTATTTATAGCAGAGACATCAAGAGTAGTACATGTTATAATTTGCTTCTTCACATCAAATAAAATCACAATTGAGAGGAGTTACTTGACTGCATTAACCGCAATGTATTGACTATTTCTACTTTTCTCTTACTCTTTGGATTTGATTTCAAGGAACTAAATTATTTTATAAGGATTCACTCTTAGGTAAATCATCGCTTTTTAAATTAATATTGAGATGCAGCAAATAAAGCCCCTTGAGTTTGCAAATGATTGGGGTGTGTCCAAGACTCATTTGCATGTGGTTCATCCTCATCCTTGGTACTTGCTCCGAATGGCTAAGATTATAATAATGATATCCCTACACCACATGTGCTTGTTAAATCTGCCCCTTTAGGTGCCAGTTGTAACCCCAGATGTGAGTCTCCAGTTCACTGCTTTGCAGGGGATCAGGTTGCACCTCATTGATGAGAGTCAACAATGATGAAAAACTTATGGAGTGGCTTATCATCCTACTGAAAGGGAATCAACAGCTCAGGATTCACTGCCCATTTTGGAGCAGGGCCAAATCTTATTTGCAAATGGTTGATGCCCAGTGATAATGGAACAATGAACTAAGAAACAATGGAATTGAGTGCTAATCAAAGGAAGACCCTGGACTTTTCAATAATTCAACTATTCTCATCTATCACCATTTTTCTTGCACATTTTGACTATGTCTGGCATTCTCCATAAAGTAATGAGGCGCACGTATCCACCAGGTTCAGTACAATATCTATGCATGCAGAGCGATACAGAAGCCTTGGTATTTGACTTTATCTAGTCGAGGCGCCCTGACCATTCTGCCACGGTGTTATTTTTTCCTCAGTTTCACTATTCAAAATCAAATACAAATAAGCTATTGAAAAAAAATTACAGTTGCCAGATGGTACAGTACAGAACAGAAGCAGAGGTTTATCCATGAGACATTTTCAAATTCTTGCAAGGACTGTGGGTCTCTCTGGTTTGATACAGAAATCAAAGGCATGTGTGTTAGGCACTACAAAGGTTGTAAAGCTAGCTAACAAATACAGATCCTTCACCAACTTTGGGCCCATGAGTCTGGACAGAGATGGCTCCTGAATACCTTTTTATGGCAACCATTCGATTGAAGCACTCAATTTCCAAAGGACCACCAATGACAGAGTGTTTTCCCATGTAGTTGTTTGTAAACTTAATTAGGGCTGCGTTGATGTAATGTTATGAAGCAACAATTCCATTAAGAAAGTGTATACCAAATCCTCTACCGTTATTATTAGAGGAATCCCAGTGCTTAATTTATAAACAAACAAATAAGTGTATAGGCCAAAAGTTTTCTTAGGATTACAAAGCTGGCACTGCCAAATGCCAGCGTTGCCTATTACCGGTGTTGCCGAATACTTTGCCTTGTATTTGCCTTGTCTTTATTTCAGTTTACACCTCTTTCTTCCACCACACTACACTTCATGTCCCTTCATCTTATTCTTACAGATTATTTTTCCTTTTTGCTTTCTCCACTTGTCACTCTTTCCTATTTCTCTTTCTTTCTCCATTTCCTGCCTTTCACTCTCTTGCCAGTCAAAGCCTGAGTATGACAAATAATTCCCGGACCAGTCCCAAAAACCCGAGTATTGGTTCCCCTCACTGCAACCACACGCACGAATTAAGCACTAGGGATTATATATAGGTAGGAGGCAACAAGAAAGGTTGCATTTTTTGTGGTCCAAATACTCATCCCACTGGACAAATTGCTACATAATCGTGTTTCACCTTCATCTGCAGTGAGTTAGCAGAAAAGCTGTGGGCATGAAGAATTAGCAATCTACTTTCTAATACCTTCCAAGAGAGAGTCTCGCTCATAGCTCAGCCGTTGCTCTGATCCTGAAACTGACCTTAACTCTCCAAAACTGTTATAGTGTGAGATAGGGTTTCCCAGACTATTTTTTTAAACAAATGTATTAATTTTTTGTGCTGCATCAAAAGGTAAGCTAATGAATTGACATACACTATGTGATTATCCATATTTACCAAAAATAATGTGCAACCTATAGATGACATTTCAAATAATCAGAGTTTAGTTTGTAACTTATAGAAACATTTCCGCCCAAACAATTAACAGCTGGGGAAGGAGAGACAGCATTTATATAACTACAATGATATTGGATGTCCCAGGTTGACTAAGGCACCCTCCGGTAATCTCCAGTTTTTCTACAATGATGGAACGATTAGGTTCTGTTACGCGTTTATGAAAGAAAAGGGCATTCATTTCAGTTGTTAGGCCCAGCATTCGAATTAAAACAATCATTTGTGGATATCAAAATATTAAGTCAACCTCAGTTACATTGTCAATTTTGCTGCAACGTCTTCAGCGACTCTTTGATTGTATTGTCTAAAACTCGCCACTCTCTGAACAAAAGTGTATCCATTTCTTCTCCTCCTCCTACGTGTCTTCTCTGGTCTTATAGTCTTTCTATTCCTGTGCACACAACAACAGCAGACAACAGTTTACGACATCTCCTGTGGGGGGATCAGAGAAGGTCGTTTCAGAATACACCATTGCACGTGGTATTGAAAGTATTTACATTTTAGGAGAACATTAAAGCATTGTAAGGGATATTTAAGATCTACAACAAATTTAGCAGGGTGGTTAGTTCATATGTCTGTTGGGAGGTTAAGGCACGTGCTGCAGATATTTATTTGTGATCTTAATTTTACCATTTCAAATTCTCGCATGCCGTCAGTCTTTCAACCTTCTCAGGTAGATAAATATGTACAGAAATTGTTAAACAACAGTATCTTTGTAATAAACTTTTTTAAAGTGCTTAGACACTTTGGTGGAGTATCGTGTCATACAGTATGTGTAGTGTAACAGTTACAATGATATTGACATCAGTAAAATACCAAGCTGATCACTAAGTTCATGGCGACAGAGGCTGTTGGTGGTACTGACAGTGACCTTGTTTAAGAGCCACAAAACACTATACGAGCAATAGAAAAGAGATGTGTTTGAAAAAGACTTAAGTCCCCAACCTTTAGTATTTTTTTAATTTAATATATGTTGATTGTTAACCACCACCAACTTCAGTTTCAACAGTAAGGAAGCCCATACAAGTGACTCCCTCAAACTAATATACCTTTAAACATTTCCCATCCATTACTAATTTACTGTCTTCATAGTGCATCTGCCAAATACATCAAATACTTTAGATGTCTGCATAACCGTTTGTCAGCTTTGGATGCAGAGAAATTCTACCATTTTTCTTTTCTGACTGAGGTTTTTGCATGAACAACTAAGACGGTTAGTTATGTTGGAGCAGTCTGAAACTGAGGTGCTCATTCCGAGTCTGGCGGTCTTCAGGCCGCCAGACCTGGGGTGGCCATCCGCCACACTCCGACCGCAGCCGAAACGCAGCGGGAATACTGCTGACACCGCCACGTTGGAGACGGACTCCAGCCTGGCGGTCCTGGCGGTTGTAATCCGCCAGGGCCGCAGGATTACGAGTTCTATTCCGCCAGCCTTTCCATGGCGGTTCACACCGCCATGGAAAAGCTGGCAGAATGGGGGTGCTGTGGCACCTTGCACATCCCCGTCGCGCATTTCGCTGCCCAAATTACGGGCAGCAAAATGTGGGGCAGGTGGTACTGCACCCACTGCACCCGCCACATTGACGCCGGCTCGTTTCCGAGCTGGCGTCAATGTTAAGGCCATCGGAATATGACCGGCGGTGTCCTGACAGCATCAGCGGTCAGGTGGCAATTTGAGTTTGGCAGGTGGCCTCTGCCGCCTGGCAAAACTCGGAATGAGGGCCTGAGTTTTGCATCATTTTTTTCACCTGTTTGCGATTTGTGAGTTGTATCAGGGAGATGATGCTTATATTGGTTTGTAGTTTTATTGGGAAATAGATGTCAGCATTGGATTTGAAGATGTTATTGAAAGCCACAAACAGTAGGTTTAGGTTGGCTCTAGGTTAGGTGGTGGTGGACAGGATAAGGAAGTTCTACATGAATGTGTTAATGGGAAAGTATCTGAAGCAGTAAATTCTTTGTGTAGTTGGGTTTAATTGACCACTGTATGTAGAATGTGTGTTCTGGAAGGTGCAGGAGATGGCAAAATAGTCTTTCCAGCCCAGATGAATAGACAAGAGGAGGGTCACACAGTTTGCTGATTGTGGAAATGTACACAGCTAGGTATTGCGCACACTGATTGCGAAGATGTGTGCAAGTGAAGATGGCACTCGTAGCTAGGCATGGTCGTGTGCTGCCAGTCTGATGTGAGTGTCATCTTTTTCTGCTTTGTTTGTACTCCTTCTGCTGTTTGTTTTTATACCTTTTCCACGGTGGCACTACATTTTGGGACAGCCTGCTAAGAAAGGGAACCTGGAGCAAGGAGACCCCCAATTTATTCAGGACAGCAGACTACCCATGCAATGTCACTTAGCCTTCCATGCAGGCTGAAGGGCGACGAAATGCCATTCCAGATGATTACCCTCCTTCTGAGAAGCTGGCATTTAAGATTAAAGTGCAAGTGAGGCAAATAACTCTCCTTAAAGTAGAACTGGTCAGATGTGCAAGCTCAAATGCGAATAGCGCAAAGGACCTTGAAGGACCCATTCAGAAACTAAAGGGATGGCTGAATCAGTTGTTTCCCTAAAACAGCTGTAGCACTTTTTTAAAGATAGTAATGATGACCCTGTTGCAGCTGGAGACTCCTCCTTTTCTGAGTTAGCCTACAACCGTGGGCACAAACCTTGACCTGTTAAAGGGTGAGCAGTTTACTGAGGTGAGCAGACAACGCTACTAGACTTAACAAACAATGTTGACGTTACCACTTTATCTAAATAGTGCACAAACATGCACTTTTTTTGGAATCTTGGCAGTGTCCACAATACAGTGACACTTCCCTTAGTATTTCAATCAAAATCACTGCCAGTACTCTAGTGGTCTATCTAGACACCGTGGAACCAAGAAACATATTGTTTTTAAATCCCCACCTCCCCATTTGACCAAACGTGTGTGCCCTTGCGCAAACACCTTTTTGAACTTGCAGTGTTTTGCCAAGAATAAGAATATATTCAGAATCAGTCTAAAAGCTATTAGTACATTTGTGGTTAAAAAAATGTGACTGGGTATTTCCTTGTTGCAGGGTAGGTAGACAGTGCCCACTCTTGTGATCTAGTCACTAAAATGAAATATAGTGGAAAAGTAATGGCTTGTGTGAAGCAGTTCTGCTTTGCAATCTTGTGTATTCAAAATTACCAAACTGCTTGATCATGGGAAAATTCAGATTTTCCTAGCTTTAGTAAAGGAAAGTCTAGATTTTATTAAAGAAGCGGAGGCGAGTATTATGCTTCCTTTTCTTGCTTTATTTTAAACAGCAGCCAAGATAATAAAGCAGAAACTACACATCCCATGAAGCATAGCGAATGAAATAAATGATGAGGTCATAAAGAATAACCAATGAAAAAACATTCAACCACAATAATTATCTTAACTGCGAACAACAAGCCCTCTTTTCTTGCAGGAGCAGATCAAAGTGGACGGAACAATGGAATAATAATCAAAATAATAGAGAAAGCCATTAATAGCGTGAAAAAGTCTTTGGCAAAGTCCAGGGAAGAAGGAGAAGACGACTTCAGGTGGATATCGCCACATCCGGAAGGCACTGTCCGCTGATCGTGGGAGCTAGCAGAAGAAAGATCTTTCAAAGGAAGGGTCTTTGACACAAAACCAGCATGTTCAAGTCGAAGCGGTTGGTGCAGGAGAAACCGGCACTAGAAAAGAAAAAGGGGTGGGTTAATAAAAGAGGTGGGATAATACTCGCCTCCGCTTCTTTAATAAAATCTAGACTTTCCTTTACTAAAGCTAGGAAAATCTGAATTTTATTACAAGAACGGAGGCTCCTATTATGCTTGTTTAAAGCATATTAACTACAGAATCAGCCATTGAAGAAATAGGTTTACAATAAAACATTTTAAAAGTTGAAACATTAGACCAATCTGCCGATCTAAGAATGTCCTCTAATCGAGCTCCAGCTAAAAGAGCTTTAGAAGCCATAGCACCTCTGGTCGAATGAGCTCCAAATGAGATGGTGTCAACACCAGCAAGGGCCATGACCCACCTAACCCAGCGAGCAAGGGTAGGAGAGGAAACAGGTTTATGAGGTTTAGAAAAAGATATTAGCAATTGGGAGAAAGAGGACATTCTTAAATCAGCCGTTCTCGCAATGTAAACTTTTAAACATCTAGCAACACAGAGTTTAGGATGTGAAGGGAAGTATGGATAATGAACCACAGAAATGTTAGTCTTAGTTCTTCTATAAATCCTAAATGACACATTAGAAGGAGAAAACTGGACAGAGGAGACGTCCAAAGCTCTAACATCAGAAACACGTTTCAATGAAACTAAGCATAACAACATAGTTAACTTTGCAGACAGATACTTCAAAGAAAGTAAATCATTATCCAGCCAAGAATTAAATAAATCTAAAACTAAATTCACATCCCATAAATACGTGTATTTAGAAGTCGGAGGATGAGAAAATCTTACTCCCTTCAAAAGTCGGCACACCAAAGGATGTTCCCCAACAGGTTTGCCATCTATTCGGATATGTTCGGCAGAAATGGCAGATCTATAAGTATTTACTGTTCTGTATGCCTTCCCCTGGGAGGCTAGGGAAGCTAAAAAGTTAACGATTAGTGTCACATCGGCTGAAAAGGGATCTGAATTCCTGTCCAAACACCAGCCACACCAGACCAACCAGGCAGATCTGTAAACCTTAGATGTTCCTGGGGCCCAAGAATGGCGGATATACTGGGCAGCTTCTTCCGAAATTCCGGGGGTTCTCCAGGCTGACCCGAAATCTTCCAAGCCACAAGAGTTAGAGTTTGGTTGAGAACCATGTCGTGAGGACGACCCTCTGGATCGAGGAGGAGCTCCGGAAACGAAGGAATCAAAACCGGACAATCTATTGATAACTCCAGAACCGAAGGGAACCAAGGCTGAGTCTGCCAAAAGGGAGTCACTAATACCAAGGAGGCTCGTTGACGACGAACCTGGGCAAGGACTCTGGCTATCATCACAAAAGGGGGGAAAGCATAGTTCAGAGTGGGAGACCAGTCCTGGAGAAAAGCGTCCGTAGCGAGAGCTTGGGGATCCGGTCTCCAACTGTAAAACTTTGGGAGGTGAGAGTTTAACCGAGAAGCGAACAGATCTATTGACATGATACCGAATTTTGAAGAAAGATTGTTGAATACTGAAGGATGAAGTTGCCAATCGCTGGAGTCTTTTAGATAACGTGAACACCAATCTGCTATTGTGTTCATTTTTCCTGGAAGATATTGAGACGTGACCGACAATTTCCGAGGGAGGCAAAACTCCCAAAAGCTTTTGGCTAGATCCGCAAGGGGCTTGGATCTCGTTCCTCCCAGATGATTGACATACTTTACTGCGGAAATGTTGTCCATCTTTAAAAGAATAGAGCAACTTACCTTGTCCTTTGCAAACGTTCTCAGAGCAAAGGAGCCTGCAAGCATCTCTAAACAATTTATGTGCAAGACCGACTCCCTCTCTGACCATACGCCTCCAGTCGAGATGTTGCCACATCTTGCGCCCCAACCTGTCCGACTTGCATCGGATTCTAATACTAGATCTGGGGCCGCAGAGAAAATAGCTCTTCCGTTCCAGGCATCCAAATGATCGAGCCACCACCGTATCTCTGCACGAGAGTCCTGATCCAACAGGACTATATCTGAATACTGAAGACCTTTTTGAAGATGGCGAATCTTTAACCTTTGAAGAGCCCTGTAGTGTAACGGACCTGGAAATATGGCCTGTATGGAAGAGGCTAAAAGACCTACAATTCTTGCCAGAGACCGAAGAGAAACATGGGAGAGACTTAGAATCTGTTGTAATTCGCGTTTTATTCGCGTTACCTTCTGAAGCGGTAGAGATAGAGAAGTAGTTTGAGAGTCTATGAGGAAACCCAGAAACTCTACTTGAGTGGAGGGAACCAGAGAAGACTTCTCCATGTTCACCAGAAAACCAAGGGACTGTAACAGGTGAAGGGAGACATGTAAGTGATGCAACAGGGTATCCTTGTTCTGAGCCATTATAAGAAAGTCGTCTAGATAGATGATTAATCTTATGCCCTGGGCCCTTAAGAAAGCTACCACCGGCTTCATTACCTTTGTGAAGCACCAAGGAGCCGAAGCGAGCCCGAATGGAAGAGCTTTGAACTGGAAAATCGAACCCTCCCATTGAAACTGAAGGAATTTCCTGTAAAAGGGATGGATTGGAATCGCAAAATAAGCGTCTTGAAGATCCAGACGTACAAACCAGTCGCCCTCTAACAGAATGTCCCTGAGATGGAGGATTGTCTCCATTTTGAAATGGTTGTAAACTACGTAATTGTTGAACAGTCTTAGATTTATAACTGGGCGAAACTTTTTGTTTTTCTTTTGAACCAAAAATATGGTACTGAGAAAACCCGAAGGATGAAGAAATGTCCGCTCTATCACATTTTTTGAAACCAAAGTTAAAATTTCTACATTCATTAAACGGGATTGTTCCTGAGAAAAACTTAAAGGAGGAGGAGGGGAAGATTGGGAGGGAATTTGATAGAGATCTATGCAATACCCTTGAATGGTTTGAAGAACCCAAGGGTCCGCGGTAATTCGAATCCAATTTGACAGAAAATGGGCTAACCGACCTCCCACCGGAAGATGGCCAAAATTCAAAACTCTTACCTGAGACTTGTCCCCCTCTGTGACGGTAAATTCTGGTTCTGAAACCTCTGCCTCTTTGAGGATAGAATTGAGGTTTGAACTCGGGGGAGTAGAAAGAGGAGCCTCTGAAGCTGCCACCACGGTAGGTGAAGCGGCCGGTAAAGCGGCTCCTTCCTTTACCGGCCCTGCCAAAAACCCTAGAGTTGAAAATTTTCTTCATCGAGGTTTGGGCTTTATCCAGCGTTGTAAACGTAGAAACATATCTACTGAGTTCTTTGATGAACGAGTCCCCAAAAAGAAGACCGTTAGCGTGCAGTCCCTCCTCTCTGGACGCCAAACTGCCCAATTTAGGTTCAATTTTGAGCAACAAACTCTTTCGCCTCTCCTGAGACATGGCAGTGTTCGCATTTCCTAATAAACAAATTGCCCGTTGGGCCCAGTTGGACAAAGCATCAGGATCAACCTGTGTACCCTCCAGCCTGGCATCTTCAGCTAAATCGAGGATTCTGGTTAAAGGACCGACCAAATCTAAAAGCTTGTCCTGACACATGGACCATGCACGATCAACTCCTTTTTTCGGATCTTTTCCAAATTTAGAGAAGAACAAAATCATATTAGGATCTATCGCAGGAGTAGAAGCTATGCTGTGCGGGAGGGAGGGACGGGGGCATTCTGATCGCAATTTGTTTCTTGTGGTTTTGTCCAAAGATTGTCTTAAATGACACAAAACGTAATCTGCTACATGATCAGAAGGAAACCACTCAGTGGAATTTGGGTGGTGAATCAAAGTGGGATCAAACATTGGTTCTCCCAGAGCGTCGAGAACAGTAAAATCATAAACACGAGAAGAACTCGAATCAAATGGAGACATTTTTTGCCTTTTCTCCGAAGGCCCTTGCCAGAGATCATCAGGATCCTGATCATCATCAAAACCCCCACCATTATAATCCATATCGTCATCAGTATCCCTCAACTGCGTTACTTCAACAGGGGAGGGATCCGTGTCCACCGTATTAAGATCCTTACGGGGGGAAGGACCAGCAATCTGGGGGGCGTCATTAGCGCTTGACTTCGTCTGCGCTTTTGTAAAAGAGCGTTTTTTGCCTCTGACAGATTCAGGAACATCAGAATTTTGGGCGGACAATTTTTTAAAAGAGGATTCCAATTTTTGGGACATTTGTAGCATAGATGTAGAAACCACCTGTTGGACAGTATCCTGAATAAAAGAATTCAAATCTGCCCGTAAATTATCCAAATCAACTTTACTGGAGCCATCCTCTCCTTTTTTAGCCATTATGTGCTAAGAAAATAAATAACTAGTTAATAAATAAATAAATAAAGAAGATGCCAGGTAGAAAAATGCACAAATTGAAACGAATGCCAAACCAAATGCAAGGAAATGCGGTGAAGAAGGGGTTAAATTGAATGCCACCTAGAAAAAATGGGCGTGGAGAAGAGGTAAACACCCTCAGAGGAAAGAAGGCGTGTCCGGACTCGCAACCCGAGTCGGAAAGGACGTGAAAGAGCAACTCCTCCAGGCGAACGAAGGAGAAGAACTCTCCGATAAGCGAGAGTCTCCCGCGAAGCCTTCAGGACTGCCGAGCTGCTCCGAGGTAAGCGCTGAAGAGAAAGACGCTTACCTCAGGAGCGCAAGGCGGGAGAGCCGAACGTTCTCAGAACGTTCGGCTCGACCGCGAAAGCGCGATGCGAGCGCTTTACAAACGGAATTTATATGAATAAAGGCTACGGGAGAATAATACAAACACAACACAGGTATTATAAAACGAAACAAAGGTATTATAAAATGAAACCGTAATTATTATTAGAAGACGAGAATTAAAATATAAGAATACATAACAAGAAAATGTAAAATGAGGTAAAGAACTTATCTTGACTGCGAGCAGCAAGAAAAGAGGGCTTGTTGTTCGCAGTTAAGATAATTATTGTGGTTGAATGTTTTTTCATTGGTTATTCTTTATGACCTCATCATTTATTTCATTCGCTATGCTTCATGGGATGTGTAGTTTCTGCTTTATTATCTTGGCTGCTGTTTAAAATAAAGCAAGAAAAGGAAGCATAATAGGAGCCTCCGTTCTTGTAATAAAATTGTGCTCTCTATGCCTCTGTTTCCTGGTCTGTCCAGCGGTGCTGGAAACGTCTCCAGAGTGGTGGTGCTGTCACCAATGTTAATTCACAAACGTCATAGCACAGAAAAAAATCCAAGTGTCACACAAAAAACAAGTGTAGTAAAAGCGCCATGCCCATTCAGCGGGGAAGGAGTATGGGAGTGGTATGTGTCTGGTAATGAATTTTGAAGCACACAGTCACTTTTATATTACTAGAGCACTTTAAGACAGCACAGTTTGCACTAACTTTGCACAGACATATAGTTTTACTGATAAGACTATATAGTGCTCAAATGATTTGTGGAAAACAGGTTTCAGGGAATATTTATCATTTGTGCATATCCAATTGTGTCTTCATTTGTTTGGATTCTAATAAAATCTTTGTTTTCATCACAATTCAGAATTAAAAGCGTACCTCGTTTACGCTTTCTTTAATGCTGATACATATTGAAATCTTTGCACAGTTCATTTACAGGGATCTCAATTGTGTTGTGTGTTAAAAAACGACTTTACTTTCACGATTCCTGAGCCCCAGCAAGATTGTCACATAGTTCACTAAACACTCTGCAGTCAGCAAAAAGAAATAAAAATGAATACCAATATCCCTTTTAAAAGGATCAGCAGCAATGTAATAGACAGCCTGAAAATGTACCTCTGTCTTTGAACAGGTTGCAAATACATCCTTAAAAAGCTTTTTTATTGTTCATTCACCTTTTGAACTACATCATGGTTAATTCGGGGATGTGCAGCACCTCCAGCAACCTTACCTCCATCGCCTATTCATCTGTCAACATGTGTGCACTTTCAAAGAGGCTTAATGGAGAAAATAAACAACAATTCCCCAAAACATGCTCCCACACATTTCCAAAGATGAATCTGCTCTTGAAGCTGCATTGCACGGGCCCCCTTCTGTTCTGCAGCTCCTGCCACCCAGCCACTGGAAGGAACCTCGTTCACATCTCCTATAGGTCTCCAATAGTAAGAGGTGAACACCCTCCTGACAGGCAGGTCCAGGTGTCTCGTCAAGCAGCTTAAATCCTCTTAATGAGCAGTTCTCTTGTCGTGCAAGCATCAAAATGAGGGCCATTTGCATGAGCTGGGTGCTGGCTACTGGGCAGATATGGATGCCATGTAGGAGTCACAAGGTTCTTAGTGGAGAACCCTGGCATGCCTCTTGAGACCACTGGCATTGTGTTTGTAATGCTTGGCCTCAGAGGTAGCAAAATCAGTGCCAAGAACATGGCGATGGCTTGTCCATATGGGCTTCAGAGCTCAGCTTTTCTTTTTTTTTGCACATTTTTAGGTGGAGCATTGCAACGCGCAAGCGCTTCTTTTCTGACATGTTGTTATCTATTTAGGCTTTTAACCATGCCCACCTCACGCACATCACTATCGCTCATTCATCATAGGCTTGCCCTTCAAAAATCCTTTGTTATCATTGGTAAATGCTTTTCATTTGACCCTCATTGGGGCAGTTTGGTTACCGCCTTGGACATCAACCCTGTTACATGGCTAATTACACCTTGGCTGATACTTTGACTGCAAGCAAACTTCTTTTTCCTTTTGTGTGTCTCCTTCACGCTCATGCTCATGGTGTGGCACTTTGAATCAGCTCGCTTATGTGAAACTGTTTTACTTTTGATTTTCAATTTATGTAGCAAGAAAAGTCCGGTTATGAGTTTACAACGCTAATAGTTCTAACTCGAGCAAATGCGAGACCCATTGTATTGCAAATGCTTGTTTATCATTCTAATGGTGAATAATACCTTATTAATCATTATTAGACTAATAAAAAATGGAGCTTCCTTATCTGGAACTGACAAGTTTGGAAATGCAGAAAAAACATGCTTTTATGTGTATTCTGTGGGTAGGCTTGCTGGTGACCTTGTGTTTGTATGACAGAGCATGTGTATGTTAAAGTGTGTGTCTGTGTGCGTGAGCATGTGTGCTCATGAGTGAAAGTGAGTAAGTCGGATTCTTTGACAGGTAATCAATGATAATGGTTGAAACTGAATGTCAGTAAGTATGGATGAGTCAAAGTACGTGAGAATGAGTGAACATCACAGCAAGTGAGTGAGAATTAGTAAGAATGAAGGTGTGTGAAGGAGTGTTAGAGAATATGTGAGTGAGTGACAGTGACATGTGTAAATATGGCTGAAAATGAGTGAGTCAGAGGAAGTGAGAATAAGTGAGAGTGAGTTAGTGAGGGTAAGAGTGAATACATGTGAGTGTAAGTATGAGTTAGCAAGAGTAAGAGTGAATGTGAGTGAAAATACGTGTGACTGAATAACTGTGAATGAGTGCGGCAGAAAGAGTAAGAATAAGAGTGTGAGAATGAGAGAGAGGAAGAATGAGTGTGAGTGAATAAAAATATGAGTGTGTGAAAGTAAGAAGGAGAGAGTGTGTGCGAGAGAGCAAGAATGATGGAGTAACAGTGAGTGAAACATAAAAGTGAATAAGGGATTGAGTGCAAGTGAGTGAAAATGAGTGATTGATTGTGTGTGAGGGTGAATGAGTGCGACTGGTTGGATGTAAGAAAACCTGGGTGAGACTGTGGTGTTATGCTTGTGAAACAGCAGCTGGCCCTGGCATAAAGAAGGCAATTTACAGCTTATAGAGGCACACATGGCAAAATATTGGTGCTGGCAATTTGGAGGCCCTTTTTAGCGTGACAGGCACCTGTGAAATAAATATTGGCACAGACATAGTGAAAGTCATTTTAGGAATAATAGGCACCCATGGTATACAATACTGTCACTGGAATATTAGAAGTAATTCTGGGCATATATGGTGTGTACAGAAAAATGGTGGTGTTCTCATACTTGAGGAAATTCTTTGTAGGTGGGCACCTGTAGCAAAATGTTGGCACTTGCACATCGGAGGAAATTCTTGGCATAAGTGTGGACTACCATATCATATCGGAGGGGTATCATTGGAAAAATGCTGGCTCTGACTTATAAGAAGTAATGTTTGACAGAAGGGTAGCCCATAGTAAATGGGCAGCATTAATGGCAAAATTCTGGCAATCACATATTGTGTGCAGTTTTCATCTTAAGGGGCATCCACAACATATGAGGGGCACCTATGACAAAATGCTGGCTCTGGCACTATGAAGGTAATATTTGACAAATGAGGGTACAAATAGAACACTTTGGGAACAGTGGGGCCTGATGGGGAGCATCAGGTTTCATTGACCTGAAGTTGAAACTTTAAATCTTAGCCCTTTCAGAGCCTATGGCTTTTTAGGGAAAATATGTGAAAAATGTGCTTTAATATGGACTATTTGACCCCATTTTCTTCAAAATGTTCTTGCTTGCTGACCCCCACCACAGACCCTTGAAGGAGAGGCCTGGCTCACTTTCTCACTACCATTATAGCTCACTCTACAATTTATAGCAATTAGTTTGCCCCACTATCTTCAAAGACCATGTCAGCATCCAAATATAGAAGATTTCCAAAACAGAAACTGTCTGTGTTATGTTGTTGTATTAGATGCAGTTATTATGGAGCTTAATTGACATACATTATTGTGATATTATCATGGTTACAGTCATGTGACATCACTTCTAGGGAAATTTATGGCCAAAGCTCATATGATGATACTTCATGTGATGTCTTTAATGTTGAAGAGTATGTGATGTCACTTTCACTACCCTTGGCATTTTGGTAAATCGATGTCCATGAAGACCCCAATGAGGGACACACCTGCAAAGAAAAAAGTATGGTTGCTCATCCTGCAACTTTCTCGGCTACATGCCTTCTCTATTGCACCTGACTAAACAGTATGACATTTAAGTCACAGTATGTCACAGTAAAGGACCAGTGACTACTAGTGTAAAAGAGGAATCGCCAAGAATGCTGCACAACATCGGGGATGGTGTATTGCAGTGCTAAAGACCATTGGGAAAGCAAATAGCTCCAAGAGGTACCACCCATTGGCTTTGCCAATGCTTGTTTCACTTGCTGTGTCCAGCTCTATTTAAAAAGCCTGTTCTTTAGCTGGGGTTTTTGTTGCTCTGTTTACTGACTGTTGGCATTCGGTCGTGCGCATTTTCCGCTGCAGTGATACAGGCCTCCAGCGTCATACTGGTCTGTGGCCACTGTCAGTAGCTTCTCTGAACGTTATGTTGTTTGCACAGTCGGAGTTAAATTCCGCTTAAGGACATATTTAGTCGTTTTTCCTTGCCATTGGTAATTGTTGTTTAAAAGACGGTCGTGGTTGTTAGCGTGTGGAGGATGTTAGTGTTAAATAAGGATTAGGATAACAGCTCTGGATTATTTGATTGCCTTTCCATAATGCACTGTAATGACTCCATAATCACAAAGCGTCTTATTCTGCTGCGATGTAGCTCGAAATAAATGACCAGTTTAAGCCACTGCTGGAATCTCATGTGGCACTGCACACAGCAATGACGCAGCAAGCGTGCCGTGATCCCGCCCACATGCAAGCAGGGAGAATGTGCGTCCCGACGCGCAGATTAGCATTAAAAGACAGTAATTTCTTTTTGGACCCCTAATTGGGGTTCAGAAGGACCCTCTTACCTCTGGCCCAATTACAACTGCATCTGATGCACTATTGATAGCGTTGTTCCTGTTGTGCAGGAAATGTATTCTATATAATTAGGCACTGCCATACTTTTCTCATATTATTTATTTACTATATTTCTACCTCTCAGGAGAGAGAGCTGTGACACAATCCTTGATGGCTCTCAAAAACACAGTGCTAAATTTGAGACGGTGGTTGCAGATGGGGCCAACCGGTACTTATTTTTGGACACCAGCATTTAGGGGCATATGTATGGTTTTGGAAGCAAAACTGTGCTAACGCGGGGCGAGTGGCGGTAGGGAAAAAGACGCTAGTGGGACAGAAATTATGCTAGGCTGGTTAGCGGCAATAAACAGGCTGCTACACAGTCTGGCTTCATTTCCTGACACACTAGCACCCAAATATGACTCCTCTCTTAATAAAGATAGGAGTCATGCCCACTACCCCAGTGGCCAGCACAGGGGACCAGTGTCCCCCGGGCAAGGCCATAAGACCCAGTGCCAGGCAGGGGCCCCATGTAATGGGCCCCCAATGGCATTTAAAAAAAAAAAAAAGATAAATTAAAAAACTAATAAAATACTTACCTCTATTTACCCAGGATGGGGTCTCCCATCCTACGGTGTCCCGCTGGTGTGGGTGTTGCTGGTGCTTGGGGTGGGCATCTGTGGGCCCATTCCATGGTGTTTGGCCATGGAAATGAGTCCACAGGTGCCCTAATGCCTGGTCTGACCCAGGCGTTAAATAATGGCGCTAAGCAGGCTTAGTACCATTATTTTGGTCTGCCTACTCCGTGCGCGTCATTTCTGCACCGGAGTATCAATATGGCATTAGGGGGTTAGCATCATGTTGTGGATGGGAACGCCTACCTTGCATCTAATTAGCGCAAGGTAATTTGCTGCATCCACAACATGACGCTAACTCCTATATTTTGACGCTCAACGGATCTAGTGTCAAAATATAAATTTGGAGTTAAGGTTGCGCCGTTTTAGCCCAAAATAAAATACGGTAACGCAGCGCAAACCAACCATAAATATGGGCCTTAGTATTCCTCATGAGACATTGACCCAAAAAAATAGAGAGGAAAACACAAACTAGGCAAAAAATGGGGAAGAGAGATGAAAAAGGCTGACAAAGAGAGAAAGCAGGAACGAAAAATAATGTGCAGGAGTGAGTTTGAGGACCAGGGAGTGTCTGGTTATGGATTTAGGATTCATGAGGGGGAATCAAGACTACGCATTCTTGGTATTTGACACCACAAACTCCTTCATCGACAGCCGGGGTCTACTGAGTAAGCGTTTGGACCCCAGCACTTATTATTTTACAACTTAAGCATTTCAAAAGCATTTGACTAAGCTCCCACCTCTATACAGTCACAAGGATCCAGTCTCTTGCAGGTCTCAAGGACGTGGCTACAGGCCGCAATCTACTTCAAATCTTCTGGAGGCAATGCAAGACTGCCTTGATCCTCAGATCCTGAGAACTCAGGTTCAGACCACTGCCACTACTATGCTAGACCACTGCCACTACTATGCCACTCTTAGACCCTGAGGCCACCGCCTGAGCCATATGCACAAGTCGTGCTTTGGCTGGCCTTGAGTACTTCCGCCCACTTGCCTCGCGAGGTTAGAGGGCAAAAGTGCCTTCCATAGGGGTGGCGCGGGCCGCATCATTTTCGGATCCGGCCACCGGCACTGATTCCATTGGAGGGGAACAGAAGTGCCCCCCAGAGAAGGCTTGACCTGTTCCTGTGTGCAGCGTCGGCGGTCTTGTGGGTCCGGGGGCAGCGGCAGGCGGAAACAATTCTGCAACGATGAGCAGGGCTGTGTTTTATGCACAGCAGCCTCACGCTGCAGAAAATGTACATCGGAGCCTCTTTCTTCTCCCCCTGGATTGGGGAGCACGCCAGCCACGCACTGCAGAAAATTTACTCAGAGCCTCTTTTCTTCTCCCCCTGGATCAGGGAGCACGCCAGCCACACACGCAGGAAACTTATTCAGAGCCTCTTTTCTTCTCCCCCAGGATCGGGGAGCACGCTGCATCTGGGCCTTTTCTTCGGCCATTTGGAGGGCCTCGTCTGGGCCCCCTGATACCCCCTCTCATCTTCTGCTTGGGTTCGGAGCACTAAAGGGGTAATTCATGCCAAAGCCCTGCCTGACCCCGAAATTCTCACTGCCCCAAGGCCACTGAACAGAAGCATTTTCAGAAAGCCTCCCCTGGTGCCCACCTGCCCCCGTGTCCCTTTTTGATCGGGACATTTTAAGAGGCCTTATCTGGGCTTCCTCCCCTCCCTTGCTCTTAAAAATTCCCTAGATTACCCCTCCCCAGCCTTCCTGACCTGGCTGGGCGGCCCACCAGCATTGGTTTTTGCGGCTAACGTCAGCCAGGTCTGGGCCAGGAACGCACTTCAGGATCTGTGGTAAGTGTACATTTGCGGGGAGGGAGAAAGTTATTATCGTCTTTACATTTAATTTATGCATTATTGAGACATAATAGTAGCCTGTGCATTATTGATTTGTTGGTGTAACACAATTGTAGTGCGTGCATTTGAGGTCATGGCTTCAAGCCGCAGTAGGGTTGGAAAAAGAAAAGGGAAGGGAAGGATCCTGAATTGTCGCAATTGTTCAAATTAGTCCTGGCCAAATTAGGTGAAGGGGAGTCTGACAGTGGGGACTCTGCATCTGATAGGGAAAACACTGGGGCAGAGGGCGACCGCCCAAGGGACTCTCATTTCCCCCCTGCGCTGCTTTCCCCCTTGTAAAGCATAGAGCTAGGAAACAGATTTCAGCCATTTCTGTGGGGGGGGGGTCTATACATGGAGTGCAGCATGTTCCCACTGTTCCTGCAGTCCCAGGTAATCCAGTGCAGTCACCACGTGGGGTTACTTTGGAGAGGGCCCAGCCTCAACCCAGTACATCGGAGGTACCCCCGGTAGAGGCGAGGGACGTTCCTGTGCCCGATCAGAGGGTCATGTCCATTTTAACCGAGATACTGCAGGCATTGTCAACTTTAACAACATCCTCTGCCATGCAAGGGGTGAAGATTACAGCGCAACCAGTCCTTACTCCCCCGTTCCAAGTGCAGTGCAGTACACCCCTTCCCACGCCCTCCACTGCTCAGGCACCTACACAGGATGTGACCGCACAGGTGTTGCTGTCAGCAGTGCAGCTATTTTCTAGCCTGGATACCCCTTCTGCCTCTGTTCCACCAACTGCCCTGTGGGCCCCTACAGATACTGTCAAAAATACATTAGCGGAACTCAAGCGCCAGATCTCGGCGATTGCAGCAGCGCACATTAACGGACCACCGGTTGCTGGTACTGTAGCCTCTGGTGACACCCCATCACCAAGCGTGCAGTCTCCTCCCCCCATCAGCTTGGACAAAGGTAAGGTCATGGAAAACAACACAAACAAGTCAGGGGGTGTTGGCTTGTTAATGAGCATCGGCCAAGAAACGCTATTATCCCAGCCGGGAAAGCTTGCGTCACACGTCCCTACAAAGGTAAAAGAAAAAATTTGGAAAGAGGATTTTGTTGACATCTTCTCAATCATCAGGGCTAAGAGAAGAGAGGTGGACTTGAAAGATAAGGAGGGGAAGGCTTCATCTACCAATGATAAAAAACCCAGAGTTGAAGAGAATATAACAAATTGGTTATTTGTTTTTAATGTTTACATGTATGTCATGCTTGGAAAGAAACCGGATCAAGCACATATATGATTTTCTATGCTAATAAGATATTAAAAGTCCACCATGTGTATGGAGGCAATGCGTGGCTGGAATATGATAGGGACTTCAGGTGGGCTAATGTTGAAGATCCAGATATAGGCTGGGATAAGACCGAGGTAAATGTATGGCTGGAGTGTGTGAATAGTAAGCTGCCTGGGAAACAGCCTTTTCGCTCTCCATATTCAAATGAAACAAAAGGGCTCTTGTTGGGCATTCAATAGAAAGGTATGCTCAAGCCCTGCAGGGTCCTGCAAATTCAAACATAACTGCTCCTTCTGTGGACACCCTTCCCACCCAGAGTTCAAATGCAACAAGAAATCCAAAGAAAAGGGTAAGGAGGGGAGTAAGCCCTCAAGCTGAACTAGCCTTGCCAACGCCCATACAGATTAATGAATTACTCCCATGGTTAGAGTCGTATCCAAATAAGGACACGGCGGACTTACTGTACAAAGGCTTCTCTTTTGGTTTTAGGATCCCTGCCCTTGGGGTGCCCCCTAACCCTCATTGCATTAATCTATTGTTAGCACGGAGATATCCGGGAGTGGTCACTGAGAAGGTTGAGAAAGAAAAGATGTTGGGCAGGTTGGCGGGCCCCTTCTCCTCTCCCCCATTCTGTGACTTTGTTTGTTCCCCCTTGGGAGTGGTCCGCAAGAAGGAGCCTGGGCAATTCAGACTAATCCATAACCTTTCAGCTCCACGTGGGCCTTCAGTGAATAAAGCAATTGACCCTCAACTATGCTCAGTTCATTATGCAACAGTAGATCAGGCTCTTGAGAAGTTGCACGTCCTGGGCCATGGGGCTCTGCTAGCTAAGACCGACATAGAATCGGCTTTTTGGCTTCTCGCAGTGCATCCTGATGATTACCATTTATTGAGCTGCCAACTTGCAGGGTCCTACTATTATGATAAATGCATGCCAATGGGTTGTAGTGTGTCCTGCAGTTATTTTGAACAGTTCAGTTCCCTGTTGCAATGGATTTTCACAAAACGCACTGGTCACAAGGATGTGATTCATTACTTAGATGATTTTCTGGTTTTGGGCCCCCCTAGATCAAGATGTTTGTGGGCCTTACAGGCCTTCACTGCCATGTTTGAAGGATTCGGTGTTCCTCTAGCCCCAGACAAGACAGTTGGGCCTACGACCTGTCTTACATTCCTCGGGATCGAGATAGACACGGTGGCGGGGGAGTGTCGCCTACCCTAAGATAAGTTGTTGGCCTTTATAAGCTCTATTGACACAGTCCTAGCACAAAAGAAGGAAGCCACCCTTCATCAGCTGCAGGTTTTGGTGGGGCAACTCAGTTTCGCTGTAAGAATTATTCCCATGGCTCGCCCCTTTTCTCTGTCCACTGCCAGGGCTATGGCTGGGCTGAAGGAGAAGCATCATCATACCAGGCTGTCTTTAGAGGTCAGGGGTGACTTACAATCTGGGCTTACTTTTTGCAACATTTCAATTGAGCAGTCATTTGACCAATTAACCCAGTCTCCAGTGC
The DNA here is from genome assembly GCF_031143425.1 of Pleurodeles waltl. Classification (NCBI taxonomy): domain Eukaryota; kingdom Metazoa; phylum Chordata; class Amphibia; order Caudata; family Salamandridae; genus Pleurodeles; species Pleurodeles waltl. Next base: position 606,857,892 of record NC_090449.1, read on the forward strand.
TATGTTGGGTCTCTTCACCGACGCAGCTGGTAGTGTTGGTTTTGAAACATAATATTACCTTCAGTGCGAGACATGTCCCAGGTATTTATAACAATGCAGCTGACGCTTTATCTCGCTCATTGATGCAGAATTTTCAGAGTTTCCACTCACAGGCAGTGGAGAAGATGACGGAGTTCCCAGCTTATCTGTGGAAGATTGGAGTCCCGCCCTCTCCAAATTAGTAGTAGCGCCCCTAGCAACCCGAACACGTGGGACATACGAGAAATAATTTAAGCAATACAGAATGTTTTTGAACACGCTCAAAATTAATGAATGGTTTTCAACGCAGGCCATTTGCAATTTTTTAAGTCATCTTAAGTAGCAAGGAAAACCAGTTTCTTGAGCTAGGGCTCACCTTGCCGCCATTCACTTTTTTGCCAAGTTACATAATCAGGAGTCCCAGCTTAACGCATTTATAAATAGGAGGGCATTAGCCATGTGAGCTCGCCTAGATGGCGCAAAAAAGGATGATAGGCACCCCATAACGGCTCACATCTTGGGGGGGGGGCTCCTGGCCAGCCTCTGGAAAGTTTGTTCTTCCCTTTTGAGGTGACATTATTTGCGGCAGCATTCTCTACAGCTTTTTATGGCGCTTTCTGCGTGGGCGAACTAGGGGGTCATCCAAGGGTGATTTTGCAGGGGGTCTCCAATGGGCTGATGTTCATATTGGCCCAGGGTGTGTAACAATTCGGTTACAAAGATCCAAAACAGATCAACAAGGGAGGGGGGCCCACCGTTAAACTTAAGGCAGCACACGCTCCCACTTGTGCCCAGTAAATCGCTTGGGCTCCTACTTAGCAGTGTGCCCAACCTCTGGGTCCCCAGCCTTGTTCCTCCATAGGAATGGCGAGTGCTTATCACGTTACCACTTCTCAGCAGTAATGAAAGCAGCATTAGAGGCTGCTGGGCTAGTCGCACTGGGTCTCTCATTGCATTCATTCCGGATTGGGGAGGCTACTCTAGCAGCAGGTGCTGGGATGTCACCTGAAAAAGTCAAGACAATTGGTAGATGGTCATCCAATTGTTATAAACGTTACATCTGGCCTGAGTTACAATGATAAGTGGTACTCGTCTGTTTTTTGATCTTTGGGTGCTGATTACTCATGCTATTTTCTTTTGTTTCAGAATTATGCCATACCATGTGGTTTGGGTGCTCGGGCATGCCTTTGTCCATCGGGCGATCTACAGGTTGCAACTGCTCCATATGCCAAAGCCGCCAGAAATTCTTGACGTGGCATATCGTTGGTGTGGGATTGGCGGTCTACAAGTCGCTCAGCTGCAGCAACTGGTGAAGATGGCGAAAGGGTGCGAGGGACTCAAGTTCCTGGACCTCATCGTTGTACACATACGTGGAAATGATTCAATTGGGTTGGAAAGCTCTCAGAGAAGCGATTTTAATGGAAATCACCCAGCTGTCCAAAGAATTCCTGAACACTGCCATTGCATGCTCACATATGGTACTCTATCGCAACTGGGGTCTGAACACTAAATCTAGGACCATCAATGTGTCCGTACGTCGACTCAATGCAGAAATGTCAAGGTTGTGTCCTGGTCTGGGCTGCTTCTGGAACATCCCCCACACACTGCTAAAAGGGGCAAACATGTTTCATAAAGATGGGGTGCATTAATCTGATGCTGGCACGGATCGTTTCGTCATGGACATTTGGGCCTTCTCTCACAGCTTGTTTGGTGGTGGGGAGGGCGAAGGACCTCTAGGCCCCGAGTCACCCTTGTGGCGTTAGAGGCGATACTAAAGTCACCCTAAGCAACAGAGGGGTCCCCAAGGCAGGGTCCCCTGGATAACAACAGAGGTAGGATCCTGCAGTCCTGAACCAACCTGCGGATGTACACACCAGCTTGGGGGTTACGGAGCCCAGATCGCTGGGGTGGGCATGGGGCTCCCGCTCCTGGCCGCCCCGTTACACCCCTATGGCAGATTGGTGTTTAGGGAGATGACAGAACCCGGAGCATGAGGACAAGGGATGGTGAAGTATGAGGAACTGCCCCCCCAGTTTCCCTCAAACTTCAGAGATCCGTGACCAGACAGCAGCCTCCTTCTCAACTGAGTGACCCAAGGTCAGGTTGAAAAACCCATAAGAAATTGAGGGCCCAAGGTCTAGACACTGTCACTTCATGTCTCAAGGATCAAGGGTGCAGCAATCATCAGCATCATAGTTGAGAGGTAGGAAAACAGCAACTTTGTAGGGTCTCGTTGACTTTGTTAGAGTCCTCCGCCTTTCACACTTGTCACATTTCTGAGACCCAGAAACTAGTCACTACCTCCCTCACCACTTAGGGACCCCGGACTCACAAATCCCTCATAGCTGAAGACCCTCAACCAGATCTACATTCCCTCTGAACTCTGAGACGGAGGGTCAAGGATAGATGCTTTGATAATTGTTAATAACCACATTGATTCAAATAAAGTACATGAGAAAATGGAGCACATGCCAATGCATCAGCTGATATTGACCTCACTGGTCAGGTCATGGTGCACAGTTTTCGTTAAAGCGGCTGTTTATGTGCGTGGCTCTCCACCAGATGAGGGAGGAACGCAGGGAACAAAGATTTGGGGATTCTCTCTGCCCGAGCTCTCTCGCCTGCTCTCCGGCTGGGCTGCGCTGCTTCCACCCACACAGATAACCCCCAGGCCGGGAGGGCTACTTCGATATGGAGAGGGCGGAAAGCGGCCAGCGGCGGACGCCGCCTCTGCGCGAGGAATCCCGGGCCGTGACCGATGACTGAGCGCCGCCTGGTACTGAGCCTCCTCCCAGTGCCCGCGGACCAAAGAGAAATCCTGATCGGACCCTACTCCTCCTCCTCTTTCTGCCGCGATAACTGCGGCTACCGCTGCTCCTGCTGCTCCAAGGAGGACACCTGGAGGGTCCCCCTCTCACGCGCGCGCCGCCATCTTAGGAACTCACTATTCAGGAGCAGCGGCTACGGCGCTTCCGTGTCTGCGAGGCCGAGAAGAGGGACCGACCGCTCCGGACCATCCGTACGCGCTACCCGCCCACCTCTTCTCCGGCGCGGCAGGGGAGCGAGAAACCCGCGTCCGGAAGCACGGGGGCGAGCCCTTTACTTCTGCGAGCGGCGGCCGGGAGAGGCGCTGGGAACGTGGGGGAGGCCGGGAAAGGATGGCCGACGACAGCAGGGATGAGAAGGGTGAGAGGGAGTTCACGGGGTCCTCTAAGAACATATGACTTTACATAGCATCCCTTCACCACTGCATTGAGCCATTGCACTGTGACCACAGCGCCCATACCAGGACCGCCATCCCCAGCACTTCCCTATGGCGGCATCACTTAATATATCCGGATGCCGTTTCTTAGCAGCACCTCATCACAGCACGCCAGACTCTGCCCTTATAACCCATGCACGCATCGTCCTTTTTAGTCTCCAAGGGAGATAAGGTCGAGCGGTACTGGAGATTGATGTGCTTTAAATAAAGTTGAAATATAGTAGGGAGGTGGTGTCATTGAATTTCATGAGAAAAATGTACTTAGGAGAGTGAAGGAGTCCACGGACAGCGTCACTCAAAATGATGGCGATGCCACTGCAGAGGCAACCGAGAGACAACACCGGACACTGAAGAAGGACTACTGTGTGAGCACCGGCAGGCGGCCATTTTACTAGTATAGAAGTAACCGAGGGGCAGCAGTTGACACTGAAGAGGGACTAGTGTGTGAGCACCGGCAGGCGGCGATCTTACCACTGCAGAGGCAACCGAGAGGCAGTACCGGACACTGAAGAGGGACTAGTGTTAGGGCACCGGCAGGCGGCCATTTTACTAGTATAGAAGTAACCGAGGGGCAGCAGTTGACACTGAAGAGGGACTAGTGTGTGAGCACCGGCAGGCGGCCATCTTACCACTGCAGAGGCAACCGAGAGGCAGCACCGGACAATGAAGAGGGACTAGTGTCAGGGCACTGGCAGGCAGCCATCTTACCACTACAGCTGCATTGGCAGCAGCCCCGTCATTCTGGACACAGGGCATTTGAGCCCCTTTGAGTTGGCCAGTTGACCAGGGGGTCCTGGTGGTTTGCAGGGCACCAGGCCCCATTGTGTTTTTGTGGTGCTAGGAAATGTATTTCTTGTAGTTTGATTTTCAGACCCTGTTCTGGCTACCTCTAAATTGAGTTTTTTGATTTTGAGGTTGTCTTGCATACTTTGGGTTATGCTAGTGAAATTATGTTCCACCCTGTGCTTTTTGCCCATAATGTTGGTGATACTTAGGAGGTAAGTGTCTAATATTAGACTGTTGAGATTTTGGGCGTACAATGCGTTTGATACCTATTGTGAGGCTGTGCTTTATGTGGTTTTTATCTCAGGATGATAAGTACAGTGATTTTCCTCTTACACCACTCCATCTTCAGTCCTATCTTGTTGAATCAGCCCTGTTCTGAAGTAACAACCTATCCCTAATCGCCTCACTTTCCTGTCTCCCCAATAACTCAGGTTCCTTCACCCGACGTCTGGATTATGTGCCCCCTTCTTGCCCTCATACTTCTCCTCACCACCACCGTCCTAGTAACACCCTTCCCTTATCCCCACCACCCTCCTCCGCCATAATTTCCCAACATGGCCACCGTTCGAATTAAGTCTGGAATTAATTGCTACAAAATCATCTACCCCTCTAACCTGACTAAAGCTGCAGCAAAACGTTTCAAGCATAACACCATTGAATGTTTCCCCGATTCCCTTTTTGTCGATCAGTTTTACAATGGTCAGTATGGGGGGCTCAAAAACGATCTAATTTTTTTCACGCACGACATACCCTCTTGGTCTACCAGCTTTTACAATTCCTTTAACGTCACCTCCTCCTCCTCTATCCCTCATGGGAAACAGCTAAAAATTTCCCCCTCTGCGGGTTTTAACGGCTCCCTCACTATCTCACTCTATAACAACGGTACTGTTATGATCCAAGCCAAAGACACCTGTCTCTCTCTCTTTGACCGCCTCTTCCCTTCCCTACTCCCCTCCCCTGCGACCGGGCTATCCCTTGACTCTCCATCTAGCTCCACCAATTACTCCCTTTCTCCTCCCTTGACCCCCCCACTCTCCAATAGGCTGCACCCTGGGGTGGCACAGGTCGACCCTCTTCTCTCCCCTCGGACCTCCCCTCCCATTCTTCCCCCCTCACAGTATGCCCCTCCCCTCTTCACTTCAGCCTTACCTCTAGCTAACACGCTCCTCATCCAATCTGCACCGTCCCGGCACTCCATTCTCATCTCCTCCCCCCTATCCCTTCCGGCCACCCCCCTCCTTAGACCACCTCTCCTCCAGCCCTCTCCCCTTGTCTATTTTCCCCACGTTCCCCTTGTTCCCTCCTCCTCTCTGCTTTTCCGCCCACTCCTCCCCTCACTATGTACCCCGATTTCCCCACAAATACATTCCATCTCTCTCCCTCCCCACTCTCCTCCAGCAATGCTGTGCTACCCCCTTTCCTCCCCTGGTAACCCCTTCCCTCCCTCGGACCGAGCAGAATCACTTCCTTTCTTCAACTTCCCTTTCTCCCAATCCCCCCCACTCTGCCTGATACCCGCTCCCTCACAGCCACCTCACTTAGCTACCAGGACCTATCCAACCCCCTCCCCTCCCTTCCTTCCAAACCTCCCTAATCCCTATGACTCCTCACACTCCTCCCCTCTCCTACCGCCCCACCGCCCCACTCCTCTCCTATCACCCCCTAATTCTGCCCTTAATTCCTATCCTTCTTGCAACGCCAACAACGACAACTCTCCTCTCACCCCTGGCGCACCAACTCCTGCTCTCATCCAAAACTTTTCCCCACCTCTGAACCCTATACCCCTACTCCCCTCCTGTTCCCCCACCTATCCCTGCCGTACACTGCCTAGTGCACCCCCTCCTGTTTCCATCGAGCCACCCAACATGCCATGCTCTTCCTTACTCTCACTGGATAATAAGCTAAGCTCTCTAATCACCGCCATCTCCCAACTTGAAGCTACCATTTTAGTTTTAAGCTCCAAGATCTCGACTTTTTCACACACCTCAATTCCTTTGGCAAACACTCACCCTTCCACGAGATGCACCTCACCCCCACACCCCATTATAGCTAAGCATAGCCTGTCGTCTGCAAATCCACACAAGCACTCGAACGCCACCCTTCCTTCACTTCCACTTCCCAGTAACCCTGTTATCTACACTATTCCGACCATCTCCTCTGTCAGAACCACTCGCCCACCTAAACCCTCCCGAGCGCCCTCATATAAGTACAATATCCCTATCACCCCTCTTAGCCCTAGTGCCCCCGTCACCAAAACAGTCGCGTCAGAGCTGCGCTGTTTGCTCCACAACTGCAGATCTGCAATAAAACACAAACTTGAAATCTCCGATACCATCAACTTGCACAATATTGACATGCTCTTCCTCACAGAGACCTGGTTCAACGATACCTCTCACTCTATGTTTGATCTCCTTGTACCCACAGGCTATTCTATACTTAGAAATGACAGAATTGACAAAGTTGGGGGAGGTGTTGCAGTCATCTTTAGAAACTCCCTTCAACTTAAGGCTCTTCCTAACAGCTCCTTCCACACTTTTGAATGCCTATCTCTTGAGCTTCAATTGCACCACCGCTCACCTCTCAGATTCCATGCTATTTACCACCCGCCTGGTAGCAGCCCTTCGTTTATGGAGGAACTCATGGACTACATCAGCGACCAATACACGCAAAGTGACAATCAGATCTTCGTGGGTGACTTCAATGTCCACTGGGGCTCGCCTCAAGACACCTATGCGAATTTGCTGGCCATCTTCCTCTCTGCAAACGATCTTATCCAACACTGCACAGAAACAACACACTCTAAAGGCTCAATCCTGGACCTTGTTATTTCTAAAGCAGGCTTGCTGACTATCGCTACCCCTATTCATGTAGATTGGTCGGACCACCTCCTCATCCCATTCTCTCTTCACCTATCACACTCTATAACTCTTGGCCAGCCCAAGAGGGCTACTTTCTGGTTCCGTGACACTAAAAATATTGACCTCAGTACCCTCTGTGATTCTGCTTTGCTATCACTTCCAAGGCTAGACCCGGACCTAGATGTTAACGAACTCACCTCCCAATGCCTCACAGTCCTTGCAGTTGATATCAATAATGTCGCTCCTCTCCAAAGCAAAAAGAAAAGGCCCACTCCCTCAGCACCTTGGTTCAACAAATCCCTCTATGAAGAAAGGAAGTTCCTAAGAGCCCTTGAGAAACAATGGAGACAAGCGCCCTCCACTGAAAATTTGGCCACGCTTCGTTCAACAAGATCCAAGTACCACAAGCTCATCTTCCTTGGTAAAGCGTCACATTACAAATCCCTCCTTGACTCAGCCAAAAATAGACCCAAAAAACTATTCGACCTCATCAAGAACCCAAACAGCTCTCCCCCAACCTCTAATTTGGAAGATTCCACAAAGAAAGCAGCGGAATTCGCTGTATTCTTTGACGAAAAGGTAAAATCACTTGTAGATCAGGTCATTCATCCTACCCCTACAGAGGAGCGCAAATCCTTAACCATTTGGCAAAACTTTGACCCCATCTCTGACGATGCTCTCCTTAAATGCATCCTCGATACAAAGCCCTCTAACCATTCTCTTGACCCCATCTCTAGTGCCATTGCCATTGACTTCTATACTAATTCTCTTTCCTATTGGACCACTCTGGTCAACCTTTCCCTCAGTCAAGGCTCCCTTCCTGTTTCCTTCAAAACTGGGCAGGTCACCCCTCTGCTTAAAAAACCCACTGCTGATGCGAACGACCTCAACAACTACCGTCTCGTCACTAACCTACCCTTTCTTGCGAAAATCACAGAAAAATGTGTAGCGAAACAACTCTCTCGCCATATCAAGGAAAATGATCTTCTTGACAATTTCCAGTCCGGCTTCATTCAAAACTGCAGCACTGAAACAGCCCTGCTGCTAGTGATTGATGACGCGCTGAGGATACTCGATTCAGGGGAGTCTTGTCTTCTAATTCTTCTTGACCTTTCTGCAGCCTTTGACACTGTCAATCACAACACTCTCCTTAACACTCTTCAACAGAGAATGGGCATGGAGGGCACTGTGCTCAAATGGTTTGCCTCCTTCCTCTCTGATAGATCCCAAATTATCAAAATAGCGAACAGTCTTTCAGCTCCTTTAGCGGTCAGTCAAGGTGTTCCTCAAGGCTCCATACTTGCACCCACACTGTTCAATCTCTATTTAGAACCGTTGGGAAATCTCCTGAGTAAATCCAGGATCCACTATCATCTATATGCGGATGACACTCAGATCTACCTTAAGGGGGCCTCCACTCACGATCTCTCCTTCCTTAGCTCTACTCTCGACTCCATTCAAAACTGGATGTTAACTCATCAACTGATCCTGAATCCCTCCAAAACAGAATTCCTCCTCCTCTCCTCCTCACTTTCTCATCCCCCAGTGCAATCATGGATGGATCAGATCAATCTAATGAACAATAAGCCCATCATTGTCGAGAGCGCAAAATCCCTTGGTGTCATACTCAACAAAAAACTCAATCTACTCTCCCACATCGACTCCATTGCAAAGTCTGCTCGACACCAACTGCGCCTTCTTTGGGGGATTCGTCGCTTCTTCCCGGAGCACGACCTTAAAACCCTGGTCCAATCGCTGGTTCTCTCCAGATTGGACTACTGCAACTCTCTTCTTACTGGCCTTCCCAAATCCCACCTTGCCCCCTGAAGTCTATTCTCCATTCAGCAGCTCGTTTCATATATGGGGCCAAAAGAAGCGACCACATCACACCCATTTTATCCACCCTCCGTTGGCTTCTCATAGAGGCAAGATCTATCTACAAAACTGCATGTATCACCCACAAAGCCTTGCACTCCTCCTCCCCTCGCTACCTGATGAATAAACTGAAACTCTCTGGGGGCTCCAGACCATCACGTAATGCAGAAAAGTTATTGCTTGAACCTCCCATTTTCAAGAAGGAAATCTATGGCCCAATCCTTTTCAGGCAACGCGGTGAGAATCTGGAACTCACTTCCGCCTCAGCTTCGGACCACCACCTCTTCCCAGGGCTTCAAAACTGACCTCAAAGCTCTCCTCCTTCAAAGACACTTCCAAATTTAATTCAAGCCCTCTGTTTTCTGAAGGAAGTCCTTCCATTATAGGAAATTCTGTTCTCTATGCCTATAGAAGTGCCTTCCCAGGGTGTTTTTGTGTTTTGAGTGTCTGCCATTTAGTGCAGTATTATACCTTTACCTGTATTTTGTACTCTTTTGTAACATGCACACAGCACCTTTCCTTTTACAACGTATCATTTGCTACCTCTTATATCTTGTTTGCTTTTGATACATGCACAACGGCCACCACTGCCTCATGTAACGTAACTATTGTTGTAGTGTTTTGAGTGTCTACCATTTATTGCAATTTTATTTTTTTACCTCTACTCGTACTTTATTTGCTCTTGTAACCTGCACACGTCACTTTTTCCTTTCGTAACGTATCGTTTGCTACCTCGTGTATTTTTTTGCTCTTGATACTTGCACATTTATCACTATTGCCTCATGTAATGTAACGTTTGTCTTTGTAACAGGCTCACTTGTAATTCTTCTTCTTTTGTATCTTTACTTTGCCTATTGTGAAGCGCTCTGACACCTTCGGGTAAAGTCCGCGCTATATAAAAACGCATTAAATAAAATTAGGTCAGCTGCTATCCATTCTGTGTTCTACGTTTAGCAGACGTGGTGGGAGCACCTTCCAGAGTTGTAACTATCAGTCTGCAGCAGATGCAGTTGTACCGGGGCCAGAGCACCTGCGGGGCCACTGCACCCCAAATATAGCATAGTGTTTACTACTAAACTGGTGAGGGGCACAGTCTTGCTTCCAGCAGGGCCCATGGCAAACTTCATTGAACTAATAGTGCCATCACGGGTGCGGTGTAAAAAAGAATCATGCATTAGACAGAAAAGCACTTATGTGAAATGTGATGCAACAGCAAGTCTATCAACTTTATACAGGAAGCTGTTGCTGTGGCTAGCATTATGGCATCATGTTGATATTTCAAGCCAGAATTTACTGTAGTCTTGTGCTCTCTATGAGGCTGTGAGACATTTGGGTAAGGAAATGATACAGCCAGTGACGAAAATGATATGCAATACACAACCACATTTTATGGGCCTTTATGGACCAATCACAGTAACAGGAAGTTGGAAGTGGGAGCTAGACACACATAATCTTCAAATATATGGAACCAAGAGTGCACTAGATAGTGGAATTATGCGATTGTGCAGCTGCAGTGATTTTTGCATAATTATAGATTTGCCACATTTGCCACATAATCCATCATCTGCCACATAATCTGCAGATTTTATCCAAAAAAAACTGTTTCTAGTTCAGATGGTTCAAAGGTTATTGAAAATGCAACATGTGTTGTTGCACAGTGGAAGGCCCTGTGCAAAGCTGGATATGTCACCTTTTTGTTGCTTATTGCTATATTGTATATTAAAATGGTACTAATGAGGTGCAACCAATGCCCAGACAGTGTTACAAAGTCTAAAATGGAATGAAATAATGAAATGATAATATTACAAAATGTGGCTCATTATGCTGCATAATTTGCTTTTTCCTGATGCATAATTTACTCAGTCCTGCTGCATATTTTGGCCTTCTACTGTTGCATAATTCCAGTGGCCCTGCCTATTACTGTAGACAGCCTCGTGGAAGTAGGGGGGACACTGTAGCTCCCACAACGCATGGGGCCCCCCAAACCACCAGGGTCCCCCATTCAGGCGAAGGCCCATGAATTTGTGTGAGACATGGGAGACCCACAGGCCTCTCACCACAATAGCCACTATTTTACCTTGCACCACTGAGGAAAAAGTACGGCCTGTAATGTGTCCATACATCTTGTAAACTTAAAAACATAGCCCCTGAAGAACACCTGCGACTTGTACCGTTTAGTTACGCTGCCAATGGATTTTAATTTGGGAGCCGTGTGCTTGAGCATAGAATGTGGAGGCGGTGGGAGGGAGGACGCTCGCGACCTTTAGCAACAAGGCTGCATCTGCATACGCATTTATGGTCTCAGTCGCCCGTGCTGGAGCCAGGAGTGGAGTTTACGCTAATTGCCGTCTATTAACAGCGACAAGGCGAGCACCGCATCCATTGAGCAGGAAGGCCTAATGGGAACTAATGTGGCAGTGTGCTTTCATTTTCCTTCTGTGAAGACCTCTGCCCCACCCAAGGCGAAGAGCTCTTCCCTTTGATGTGTACAAACGAGTTTACTTAGTAAAAAGTTCGCTAGGCCCTACCCTTGATGAACCCCGGCTGAGAATAGCTGAATGCTACGTAAGTTGCTTACAAAGACACCCTCGTTGCATACTTGCACGGTGCCCAATCTCCCCAGGAGCGGCCGACCTTGGAACTAGGGAGCCGGCTCGAGTCCGGCTCAACAGCGTGTGATTCTGAGCATATCACTTAACACCCCGGTACACAGAAACGTGTAATATGATCTGGTGCTCGTGTTGGGAGCCCTAATACCCTTCGACCACGTTCACGATATATTAAAACTGGAAGAAAAAAAATATTACAGAGAGAGGACAAGGAGGGTCTCCCTGGGGATTGCACCCCTGGCTGCCTGCTCTGGTCCGTCTCTGCACTCGCAGCATCCCCTGTGGAACCACAGCAGCCCCCTCGGGTCAGTGCCGCACGGGGGGGTCTCACATGAGGTTAAGGAGAGCGAAAGAAGTGGTGGCTTGAGGTGCGGGGGCAGGCATGGCACAGAAGGGTGACAGGAATACTCAAAAACAAACTCCAGGCTAGCGATACACAATTTACAGACTGTACAACAGCCATAATTCCGAAAACATCATGGGATGGAGGTGTCTGCATCGTGTATCACTTTGCAAATATGTTAATTTCTTGATGGACTTTTCTTGGCAAACAGAAGCACATTTAGAGCTGCGGAGTTTCATTTCCACAGTAGGGTGTCTGTGAGAATGTGCAAAGCCTTAGTTTAACTGCCTCGCGGTCGTATCTTATTTTTCAGGAAATGCAAAATGGCGGTTCTGAGTCCACATGCTAAGGAGCACTGCTGGGCTGCAAGGATTCGATGAAGTTTCATCATCACTGAGATGCTGTCAGCAGTGAAGGGCTGAACTCAGACAGTAGGTCGGGTCGGCAGGGCTTAACGGAGAGCATGAGTTGTTTCAAGACCCAGAGAGACTCCAAGTGAAATGCCGGAAGGCCAGCCTCACCGCCCACCCCAAGCATATGAAAAAAAGAAGACGTCAAGAATTTTGAGGTTCAATAAAAACAAAGCACAGGAGAACGCGAACACAAACTGGTTCGACGTGGGTAGAAATACGAAGAGGCAGAGATGCTGCCCTTCTTCATGTTTTATGTAAAGAAGCCAGCTCACTGGTGCAGAACATTCGGGCCTAGTAGCCGCCGAGGCAGCCAGAGAGACCCGTCCAAGTTGCATCTCTGCCCAAAATCCCAATTAGGCATCACCTCGAAAGGGCACTCGAGTGCGCTGTTACTTGTACAAAGCAAACAATGGGCCGTCCTCCCTGAAGTCCGACAGGGCAGTCCGACCCCCACTGCCTGCTACCAAGAGTCTGACCAGTGATCACTATCTTTAGCAAACTATACATTGTATGCATCAAAGGGAGGGGTGCATTTCACACGTGGACGGGACAGGGGGCTTAAAAGAGCATGATGTAATCAGAATGCAAGGGAAATTCTCTCTGGCCCAACTTGGTCCATTGATGCGCTCTATTGTGCCTTTTAACAGGCTACCATTAACACGCCCCCCACCCACCCTCCTGTCTCCAGGCGTCAGCATTGCTCCCATAACCGTGTCTGCAGTCACTGCAGCTAACGAGAGGAGGAGGGGCGGGGCTGCTCTCTGCTGCATCTGCCTGACCGAGCTTTTCCCAACTCTGAAAAGCTGGGAATGATGTCAATGCATTCTGCAACTCTTATCCTGCCTCATATATTTAGAATTTGTATTGCAAAGTCGCGAGCCTCTATCAATACATCTCTCTAGTATGTTCCCAAAGCTTTATTTGCTCCCGATCCCTTATTCACGGCCGATCCAGAAATGGGAGAGTCAGTGGGAAAAAGACTGAAATTGCACAATCCTGTGTTTAGAAATAAAATGCGACCGTACTAGTATGTATATGCAATTCCAGAAGTCATCCAAGAAGTTGATAACAGCAGCTGGAGTGCTTCAAAGCATAATATCCTGCATGTGGACGTCCCACAAGGTGGAACATTCTGCATTTGTGTGTTTGGGCAAATGTGTCTTGAGTTCTAAAACCCGCTTACCCCTGCCTTTGAATGAATGAACGTTAGTTCTGTTTCTGGAGAGAGAAACTAACCATTCGGACTTTGTGAATTTATGAGGGTGTGAGCGTTCACCTACTTTAACTGGCAGTCCTACCCAGGAACACCCAGAATTCTACCTCTAACCAGTAACTGGCAAGTCAGGCAATTCCACCACAATGCTGGAATTTCCACATTTATAAAACCACTTTAGAAACATAAATTCCGATTCTGAAAATGAGGATTGGGATTATACACATGCTAAGTCATCATTTTGTGAACCCTAGCCCAGTTTAGATGCACACAAGACTTTGCGCATCAGGCATTCAGTGGACAAACCCTGGCTCAGTTCTACGAGTGTATTTCCAAAGCAGTGTTTGATTCTAGCTTGCACCAAAGTTGGGAAGTGGTTTGCACAATCAATACCATCTGCCAGGGTAAAGTGCAATACATGCTAATGCCAACAGTGCAGCTATCATTGTCCAAAGAGCAACAGCCTGAAAACGGACAGGCCTCTTTTGCATGAGAACTACTCCCAGATGGACTTTTGTACCCTACCTTTAGCATGGTTTGAAATTGTGCTGGTGATCTAAGAGTGCTGTTGCAGGTCTTCAAGCTCACGTGGTGCCATCCTATAAGACACAATATTGTCTCACTTCAGAGTCACCAAGTGAAGGGCTGATATCAGTCGATGAGCACCAGTTGAACAGGAAAGCCCTGCTCAGAGTGGGCTTTTATCTGATGTGTGGAGGGGTCACACTTTCGAAATCCATTATGAATTTCACAACGTTTCTGTGTCACACTGTGCAGGTGGTTTCACAAACGTTCTGTCTTTTTGATCAGGGTTGGAGTGGTCACACCCACTCCATAGGCCTCACTTCTCAAATGTCTCTCCATGGCAGCTCAGGCTTTGATGGTTGACAGTTCTACCACAATCGCCATCCATGTCACCTCCAGGGCTCCTCCTCTTCTCTAACAGAGAAAAATGTTTTCAACTTGGCAGATCGGGCATCAATTGCCACACATAAGAGTCCCAGTTTCCATTTGTAATGCTTTTTACAGATAAATATAGGAATAAACCGTCTATGTTTGTGTTTGTATTTTTTAAATGTGTACAAAAGCAGTCAGCAATAGAACCCGCAGGCCACCAGAGAGCCCTCACCCCAACACCTACCACACGCAGACGGACAAAACTTAATTGTTGGAAGGAATTTTATTTATATATTTTTCCAATTATCTCATAAAACACAAACAGTAATAATTCACCTTCAAAACAATATTCAAAACATATTTATGAAAACCATTTATAAAAACCATTTCAATAAGGATTTTTCATCAACCATAAATCAATATGACAGGATCCCTTCCTGTCCTGAACCTCCTTTGGACCACACAGGTAAACCATACCTCACCTGAATCCCTAGGGGGGGGGCGGCTCCCCCGACTTCACCATTCCTTGTCCTCATGCTCTGGGTTCCACCTCCTCCCCAAACACCAATCTGCCAAGGGGGTGTAACGGGGTGGCCAGGAGCGGGAGCCCCATGGGCAGCCCAGCGATTTGGGCTTCCTACCCCCGAAGCTGGTGTGTACATCCACAGATTGGTTCAGGACTTCAGGATCCTACCTCTGGTGTTATCCAGGGGCCCCAGACTTGGGGACCCCTCTGTTGGTTATGGTGACTTTAGTACTTCCTCTCCAACCTCAAAAACAAGGGAGTGGGCGGGTGGGATAGTGCTGGTCCCGGGTGCTCCGACCGCCGCAACAAAAGGCTGAGCCTTTTTGGGGGATGCTTAAATAGCCCCCCCCTCCAGAATGGGGCGGCTGGGCACATAAGTGACGTGGCTCCTGCGGGTCCCCCAAGTATTACTCCCACCCCCACACCTCTTGAGGCGTAAGGGTGAAAGTGCCTAAGGCCAGCCCAACGCACAACTAGTGTGCGAGGTTTGGGCCACGGCGGCCAGAATACTAAGCAGTGGCGGCCGGCAGCTTTAGGAGGAAGGGGGGCGGGCGGGACATACACACACACACACACTCATTCTTTCACACACAGACACGCATGCACATCCATTAACAACACTCATACCATTCAAACATGCACACACGCACCAAACATTCATTTTAAAAGATCGCACACACTCATTCTTTCACACACGCACGCACGCACATCCATTAACAACACTCATAACACTCAAACATGCACGCGCGCACCAAACATTCAATTTAAAACATCACACACATACACACACACACACACACACTTACCTTCAGCCTCCAGGTCCCAGGAGGGTTGGGACTGCTGCTTTAGGTCAGCCAATGAGGGAAGGCAGCAGTCCAAGCCTCGTCACAGAGTGGGATGGGGTCAGTGAGACTGCTGACCCCACCCCACTCTGTGTCACTGATTGACACTCGCCCTGGGCACTTCAGGGCTTAAACTGAAGCGCCCAGGGAGAGTGTCAATTGGTGACGCTTTCCTCGTCACCCAGGGGAGGGCCTAGAGTAACCTTTGCTGAGCCGAGGAGGTCACGCCCATAGGAGCTGTGACCTCCTCAGCCCAGCAAAGTTCAGCTCAGGCAGCCAGGAGTCTGCGCAAATCACACATGTCTGCTCCTGGCTGCCTGAGCTGAACATGGAGAGTGTCTGTCAGGCTGACCTTTGTTCAGCCTGACAGACACTCTTCATGTGGGGACAAAAGGTGGGGGGCGTGGCCCCTCCGCCCTAAAGGACGGGCCGCCACTGGTACTAAGGGGCCACGCTCCCCCCATTTTGGGGGGGCGATCTACCAGTCTACTTCTAAGTTATTCTCAGTGCTATCAGTGATGGCTATAAGGCTGGTGGCTGTGGAGACTGACCGGCAGGGAGTTAAAAAACGATCAAGGTTTTCTAATGAATGTTTACATAGCTGCAGTTGTGCATGTTTATATACTAGAATGTGAATGTTTTCATATTGCATATGAGTGATGTATCGTATAGGTCTTCTTACAGCACTTATCCCCATCAAGTATCCATGTATGAGTGTACCCTTATCAATTAAACAAAACTGGAAAAATACTAGATGAGGTTCATTTTTTCATAAAAAATAAAATTCTTATGGATAAATAAAGATAAAATTAGCAAAAAATAAATATGGGTAAATATACACAGAAACATTAAAAACACATAACATAAATTTGAAACCACATACATAATCTACAGGACTCAAAAAAATATGTCATTTTTCTGCATGCATTGACTTGGTTTGAGTTTTAGGTGCCACTAAAAGGAAGGCTTTAGTCTGACTGAGCAGCCTTGCTCTAAGCTCTTAGAACCTGAAGGAAGAAGTGACATAGCTATGATACCTGAGGGGCGGGACAGCCTTGACCTTTGTCCCTTAGCTCTCAAGGAGATAGCATGCCCCTGGCTCCCTAAAACCTCAAGGAGCCAGCTGGGCTGCTCAGGCTCCTAATGCTATTGGGAGTGGAAGATGGTATACAATAGCTGCAGATCCTGTCTGTGCCACAGCATTCAAAGCCACTGCAAGACTACGTCTTTGCTACATTCCACAGTAGTGAGAGCTGGAAGAGTGGGGGAAAAGCAGAATGGATCACATTGTACATGCAGATCTGTTTTTGTTAGGTGTAACTTAGAGACATCTGTAGCTTTCTGACCAGTCCCATGTGTTCCAAAAGGTGATAACAAAAATACATGCATATATGCATACTTACAGGGGCTTCTGGTCAGTCCTCTTCGTTCAATGATCACACTCAAGTGTCATTCACATTTTTCTCCCTCCCATCACAGCATAGAGAATGGGACAGTGGGTAAGCCCATTTCATCCATTTGCTGTCTTGCACTGTGAATGGCAGCATTAGGATCCGGAGGCCTCCAGACAGCCCACACTCCCCCCACCAGCTATACACAGACCGACAATCTTATTTGTTGGAAGAGGTTTTTATTAACACACCTTTTTATCTTTAAAGCAGAAAAGTCATAAATCATTTTAAGAACAATACACAAATATTTACAAGTCATTAGAATTAGTGACCATAAATCTTTTCTGACAGGATCCCTTCCTGTCCTGAACCACCATTGGACCACACAAGTGACCTATATCTCACCTGTATCCTTAGGAGGGGTGGTTACCCTGACTACACCATTCCTTGTCCTCACGCTCAGGGTTCCGCCCCCCCCTCCAAACACCAATCAGTCTCGGGGTGTAACGGGGCAGCCAAGAGCTGGAGCCCCATGGCCCCCTCAGCGATCTGTGCTCCCTTACCCCTTGATCTGGTGTGTACATTCGCAGGTTGGCTCAGAACTTCAGGATCCTATCCCTGGTGTCCTCCCGGGGCCCCAACCTTGGGGACCCCCCTGTTGTTTCTAGTCACTTTTATACCTCAATTTCCGCCACGAGGGCGACCAGGGCCCCAAAGGTCCTTCGCCCTCCCCACCCGCGAAAAGACTGCGAGCAAAAAACCACGTCATGAATGAATTGATCGGTACCCGCATCTGATAGATGCACCAAGTCCTTGTGAAACATGTGGGAGCCCTTTAAAAGTTTGTGGAGGATGTTCCATAACCGCCCTGGACCCGGGCAAAGTTTGGCCATTTCGGCATTAAGTCGGCGTACTGAGACGTTGATTGTCCTTGATTTGATTCTTGCGCCCCATTTGCGTCGAGGCACCATGTGGGACCAGGCAACTGCTGCATTTGGAAATTGTTTTGCCAACTTTGTGATCTCCAAGAATATTGTTTCTCTTAGTGCCTTGCGCCCCAAACGCACCAAGTCGTTGCCTCCTAAGTGAATTATGATGAGATCCGGGGACTGGAGCTGTAGGAGGCTGGCCTGGCTTGTAGTGGGTATCAAGGGGTACTTACACTCTGTACCATGTCCAGTTATCCCTCATTAGTGTAGAAGAGGTGTTTCTAGCAGCTTAGGCTGATAGAAGGTAGCTATAGCAGAGCAGCTTAGGCTGAACTAGGAGACATGCAAAGCTCCTACTATACCACTGGTGTCATATGCACAATATCATAAGAAAACACAATACACAGATATACTAAAAATAAAGGTACTTTATTTTTATGACAATATGCCAAAAGTATCTCAGTGAGTACCCTCAGTATGAGAATGCCAAATATACACAAGATATATGTACACAATACCAAAAATATGCAGTAATAGCAAAAGGAAGTAATGCAAACAATGTAAAGTTACAGTAGATTGCAATAGGAGCACGTAGGTATAGGGGCAACACAAACCATATACTCCAACAGTGGAATGCGAACCACGAATGGACCCCAAACCTATGTGAGCTTGTAGAGGGTCGCTGGGACTGTAAGAAAACAGTCAGGGTTAGAAAAATAGCCCACCCCAAGACCCTGAAAAGTAGGTGTAAAGTGCACCTATAACCCCCAGAGAGCACAGAAGTCGTGATAGGGGGTTTCTGCAAGGAAGACCAACACCAGCAAAGCAACAACAGTGGATTTCCGGACCTGAGTACCTGTGAAGGGGACCAAGTCTAAGAGTCGCAACAATGTCGAGAGTGGGCAGATGCCCAGGAAATGCCAGCTGAGGGTGCAAAGAAGCTGCCACCGGATGGAAGAAGCTTTGGTTTCTGCAAGAACGAAGAGGACTAGGAACTTCCCCTTTGGAGGATGGATGTCCCACGTCGTGAAGAAGCTTGCAGAGGGGTTCCCACGCAGAAAGACTGCAAACAAGCCTTGCTAGCTGCAAGGGTCGCAGTTAGGGTTTTTGGATGCTGCTGTGGCCCAGGAGGGACCAGGATGTCACCACTTGGATGAGGAGACAGAGGGGGCGCCAAGCAAGTCAGGGAGCTCTCACAGAAGCAGGCAGCACCCGCAGAAGTACCGGAACAGGCACTTGGAAGAGGAGTGAACCAGAGTCCACCCGAAGTCACAAAAGGGAGTCCCACGACGCCGGAGGACAACTCAGAAGGTTGTGCACTGCAGGTTAGAGTGTCGGGGACCCAGGCTTGGCTGTGCACGAAGGAAATCCTGGAAAAGTGCACAGGAGCCGGAGCAGCTGCAAATCACGTGGTACCCAGCAATGCAGTCTAGCGTGGGAAGGCAAGGACTTACCTCCACCAAACTTGGACTGAAGAGTCACTGGACTGTGGGAGTCACTTGGACAGAGTTGCTGAGTTCCAGGGACCACGCTTGTCGTGCTGAGAGGGGACCCAGAGGACCGGTGATGCAGTCTTTTGTTGCCTGCGGTTGCAGGGGGAAGATTCCGTTGACCCACGGGAGATTCCTTCAGAGCTCCTGGTGCAAGAAGGAGGCAGGCTACCCCCAGAGCATGCACCACCAGGAAACAGGCGAGAAAGCCAGCAGGATGAAGCGATACAAGGTTGCAGTAGTCGTCTTTGCTACTTTGTTGTGATTTTGCAGGCGTCCTGAGCAGTCAGCGGTCGATCCTTTGGCAGAAGGTGAAGAGAGAGATGCAGAGGAACTCTGGTGAGCTCTTGCATTCGGTATCTGAAGAATTCCCTAAAGCAGAGACCCTAAATAGCCAGAAAAGGAGGTTTGGCTACCTAGGAAGGAGGATAGGCTAGTAAGAAAGGTAAGAGCCTATCAGAAGGAGTCTCTGACGTCACCTGCTGGCCCTGGCCACTCAGAGCAGTCCAGTGTACCGGCACACCTCTGAATCCAAGATGGCAGAGGTCTGGGGCACACTGGAGGAGCTCTGGGCACCTCCCCTGGGAGGTGCAGGTCAGGGGAGTGGTCACTCCCCTTTCCTTTGTCCAGTTTCACGCCAGAGCAGGGCTGGGGGATCCCTGAACCGGTGTAGACTGGCTTATGCAGAGATGGGCACCATCTGTGCCCATCAAAGCATTTCCAGAGGCTGGGGGAGGCTACTCCTCCCAGCCCTGACACCTATTTCCAAAGGGAGAGGGTGTAACACCCTCTCTCTGAGGAAGTACTTTGTTCTGCCTTACTGGGCCAGGCCTGGCTGGACCCCAGGAGGGCAGAAACCTGTCTGAGGGGTTGGCAGCAGCAGCAGCTGCAGTGAAACCCCGGGAAAGGCAGTTTAGCAGTACCCGGGTTCTGTGCTAGAGACCCGGGGGATCATGGAATTGTCCCCCCAATGCCAGGATGGCATTGGGGTGACAATTCCATGATCCTAGACATATTACATGGCCATGTTCGGAGTTACCATTGTGACGCTGTACATAGGTAGAGACCTATGTGCAGTTCGCGCGTGTAATGGTGTCCCCGCACTCACAAAGTCCGGGGACTTTGCCCTGAATGATGTGGGGGCACCTTGGCTAGTGCCAGGGTGTCCACACACTAAGTAACTTTGCACCCAACCTTCACCAGGTGAAGGTTAGACATGTAGGTGACTTATAAGTTACTTAAGTGCAGTGGTAAATGGCTGTGAAATAATGTGGACGTTATTTCACTCAGGCTGCACTGGCAGGCCTGTGTAAGAATTGTCAGATCTCCCTATGGGTGGCAAAAGAAATGCTGCAGCCCATAGGGATCTCCTGGAACCCCAATACCCTGGGTACCTCAGTACCATATACTAGGGAATTATAAGGGTGTTCCAGTATGCCAATGTGAATTGGTGAAATTGGTCACTAGCCTGTTAGGGACAATTTAGAAAGCAGAGAGAGCATAACCACTGAGGTTCTGGTTAGCAGAGCGTCAGTGAGACAGTTAGTCATCACACAGGGAACACATACAGGGCACACTTATGAGCACTGGGGCCCTGACTGGCAGGGTCCCAGTGACACATACACTAAAACAACATATATACAGTGAAATATGGGGGTAACATGCCAGGCAAGATGGTACTTTCCTACAGGACCCCCCCCCACAAAAACCCTTTGCTAAATTGACCAATTGCTGGAGTTGTGTGATTCCCACTCTGCCAATTCCACACCAATGGAAAGCAACGCCTTGCACCATCGCCGGATTCGACCCACGGAGCTGTTGCACCCGGTACACTGCCCGTCGAACAAATGAATGCCCCAGACCCAAACTACGTGCTGAGACATTGCACTGAAATGAAAAGAAAAGAGTGCGAGGAGATCACATACTAGAAACCATTGCCGTCACTATACTAGTTCAGGCCTAATGTATCGCCTATAGCAATCCGATGACCAATGACCGATACCCTTCACTGTGGACATCGACAGGCCTTCGGCAGCTGCTAGTGTAGCTGCCCCGATTCGGAAGGAATGGGAGGAGAACCCTTTTTGGTCAATCCCTATTGCCCTCAGCGCTAACTTGAAAACCTCTAAGAATTGGTAGCGTGAGAGGCAGTCCCCGTTAGCGTGGATGAACAAGGCAGAAGAGCCCGATGGAGGGTGGACCGAGAGGTAAGCTCTCGTCAATTGCACAGGACAGAGGGGGGAGCCAATCGCGGCACTGAGTGTATTGCGCACTCCTCTTTTAAGCTGATCAGTTTTTGACTTGCACAGGACTATTGATAAAAACCCAGTACTGACTGCCACATCTCCCCACTGCAACCCTCCTGCGTGGTCGCCCCTGGAGGAGCCCACCAATTCGCTGATGCGGAAGGCCCCGTAGAAGGCTAGCGAAAATGCTGCTGAAAATAGAGCTGACTCGGGCTGCGAGGAGCAGACTGTTGAGAGTGCGTGCAGAAGATTCTCCAGCAGGGGTGCTGTTATAGGGCGCCTAGAGTCTGAGCTAACTTGGACCACCCTAGCCCAACCTGCTAGAGCCCGTTTAATAATGAAAGTGTTCAGAGGTGCCTCCATGTTTTTAATTCTAGCGAAAAACCGTATCGCAGCCAGGTAAGCTTTCGCACAAGAAACTGGGCGTCCCTTGTCTTTTAAATGCTGTAGAAATGCGTATATCGCTGACTCAGAGAATAACTCAGAAATTTGCTGCGCCTGCAAAAACTGCCTGTATTGGTAAAAATCATTCTCATATGCCCTCCTAGTACGCGCCGCTAGAGATGTTGCTACTAAATCTGGGAGGGCGGGGCACCAATTTTCCACAGAGATTCTGGAAACTCCGTCATCTTCTCCTTCGCCTGAGGGTGGTATCGCAGGAAGTCCTGCATTGATGAGTGAGACAGGGCGTCAGCAGAGTTGTTATGAATCCCTGGTACATGTTTAGCCCTGAAAGTAATGTTGTACTGTAGACATGATAAAATTAAACGTTTTAACAGGCGTAGGACCAGTGGGCATGTAGCTCCTTGGCGATTAATGACTTCTACTACCGCCATGTTGTCAGACCAAAAGATTACAACTCTATTCTTAAATTCCTCCACCCAGATAGTGACCGCAACAACAATAGGGAAGAGCTCTAGAAAAGCTTTGTTCTTTGTCCATCCCCAGCTGCCCTATTCTGATGGCCAGTCCGCCCTGCACCACAGAGGGCCCAAGATTGTGCCAAAACCTATGCTACCGGCTGCATCAGTATAAAGGCCCAGAGTAGGGCTGGAAATCGCCTGATGAGGCCACATAACCGCCCCATTAAAATCTTGCAGGAACACCTCCCACAACTTTAAATCCTCCCTAACCTCCAGAGACAACCGAGTATGGTGATGTTTCTCTGTTAGCCCAGCCATTAACCGAGCGATGGATCTAGAAAAGGGGCGGGCCATGGGAAAAATCCTAAGCGCAAAATTCAGCGGACCCACCAGCACCTGGAGCTGGTCGAGGGTAACGTTTTTCTGTGATAACATTGTTTGTATGGACTCCTTGAATACCTGTAGCTTATCCTGAGGCAGGCAACACTCCCCTGCCACAGAATCAATCTCTATCCCGAGGAAGGTAATGCAAGTAGAGGGTCCGGCAGTCTTGTCTGGGGCCAAAGGGACCCCAAATTCTTCAAACATTGCGATCTATGCCTGGAGCGCCCACTCGCATTTTGCTGACCTAGGAGGGCCTAAAACTAAGAAATCATCCAAGTAATGAATGACGTCGTGGTGACCAGTGCGGATTGAAAGGGCCCACTGTAGGAATGTGCTGAACTGCTCAAAATAGCTGCACGATATACTACAACCCATGGGCATGCATTTATCATAGAAATACTCCCCCTAGAATGGAAAACCCAGTAAGTCAGTTTCACGCACAGGTGGTAATCTTCGGGGTAATCTTCGGGGTGAACAGGAACAAGTCTGAAGGCTGACTCAATGTCGGTTTTTGCTAACAAAGCCCCCTGGCCTAAGGCCCTGACCATTTCTAATGCGTGGTCTACTGACGCATAGCGGACCGAGCACAGCTGTGGATCGATGGCTTCATTTACTGATGACCCCCGAGGGGCAGACAAATTATTAATCAGCCTGAACTGACCCGGCTCCCTCATAGGAACCACCCCGAAAGGAGAACAAACAAAGCCTTCCAGAGGCGGGCCCAGGAAGGGGCCCGCTAGCCTGCCCAGCACGCATTCTTTTGCTAACTTTCTTGGCCACCACTGTCTGGTTCCGCAAAGCGGAGATTACGTTTTTACAATGATTCACTGGAGAGACATTAAGGGCAGGGATCCTAAAACCAGAGGAAAAACCTTGTACAAGTAACTTTGCAGAACCTGATGCAGGGTAAGCCTGTAACCATGGGAGCAGGGTGTCTAACTTAATAGGGGATGGCAAGGGGGGGGTCAGTTAGAGGGCTTGCTAGCATCTCTACCTTTTTCCCTAGATTTTTTGATGCATTTAAATTCTGGGTGGGAAGGGTGTCCACAAAAGGAACAGTTGTGCCTAAACTTGCAGGACCCAGCGGGGCGCGAACATAACTTCCTATTGAAGGCCCAACAGGATCCATTCTTTTCACCTGGGTATTGCGTCCGAAAGGGCTGCCTCCCTGGTACTTTGTTATTAGCACATTCCAACTAAACGTTCACCTCCGTTTGATCCCAACCAATAGATGAATCTTCCACTTTAGCCCAGTGAAAATCCATATCATATTCCAACCAGGTAGACCCTCCATAAGTGTGCTGTGCCTTCAGTATCTTGTTTGCATAGTAAATCAATGAAGTACCCAAATCTGGTTTCTTTTCTAACAACACAGACATGAATACATTAAAACCAAATAACCAGTTTGTAATGTTCTCCTCCACTTTAGGGTTTCCTGTTCCCAGAGGAGGATGACTTAGCTTCTTTATCTTTAGTATCCACTTCCCTTCTCTTTGCCCTAATTAACGAAAATATGTCCACAAATTCCCCCTTCTAAATTTTGGCTTTCACTTCTGCGCTAACGTGTGCTGCCAGCTTACTTGGTCTTGATAGTAATGCATTGGTTGTCCCTTCCTTTGCAGAATTATCCTGGTCTGGAACTTTGATGATATTGGGCAACACATTTGGAACTAAAGGGGTTGCAGTATTTACAGTGCTCAGTGTCGGGGTGACACTCGGGCTGTTTGATGCCGCCTGAGATGGAATTGAGATATGTGCTGCCGCCAACGCATCTACCTGGTGTTTCTGTTCCGTTAATTAACTCTGCAAAGAATCATTTGAATTCCAGGGAGTTGTGGGCGGGGGGGGTTACTGGCTATGCCATTAATACTGGCTAATAGCCTAGATGCTTCTAGTAAGGCTTGCCTGGATGGATCTTGTACCTGCGCCTGCTGCTTGGGATCCTGGGGTGTAGGGGGGGGCAATGGTAGCGCTGCTGGCATTGGAACCCCTGGCAAGGGGGCTGGAGGGACCCCTTGCACTGTTGAGGGCGCCAAGGAGGCCAAAGATTTGCGAATATTAGCTAAGACTTCCTCCACACCTAGAGCCGGTGTTATGGTTGCACCCTCACTTATACCCTGATGCTCGGGTTGCGCGCCCACAGCGGGAGCTGGACTCTCAGGCAGGGCGAGCTGCTCTGGGGGACTGACCACTGAAGTAGAAGCCTGCTTAGGAGGGGCGGAAGCAGGCACCTTCCCTTTATTCCTGCGCTTAACCAGGGGGAACGCAGCACGAGGGGCTACATGGGATAGTCTTGGACGGCTGTTTTTTGCCCCACTATCTTCGCTCTCTGTTGTCACGTCACTACTGTCACATCATTCCCTAACTTTTCCAAAACCATCTTCAATAATTGGGATAACTCTGGGTCTCTCCCTTTTCTCTTGCCAGCGCTTGCCTTGCTAGGTGGCATGAGAAATGCAGCAACAGTGGCTACCCAGTGGCGTAGCTTTAAATTTGATTTTTTTTTTTAATGGAATGAAAGGCGTTAGAGATGATCATGTGCCAAATTTTACTCCACCGGTCCTCTTCAGGCTAATCCAAGCCGGCCTAAGGGATCGAACCAGCGGCAAAGGCGTTGGGAGCGCTGACCCAGGTCCCGCGAGCTGACGGTCGTCGGAGGGAGAGCAGCGCCTCGAGTGAAACACCACACCGCAAGGAGGCCAAAAAGCAGTTGAAGGACACAACTGCGGGCCCCGCACGAAACCAGCCACCGCAAACGGTAAATGAGGACGAGCCTTCTTGGGGGTCTCTTAAATAGCCCCCCACCGGTTCGCATCGGCTGTATCTGGCTAGCGGACAACACAGCCGCTACGATCCCACCTGGGTATACTTCCGCCCCCACGCCTCGCGCCTTGCGCACCTCTGGTACGTAAGGGGAGCGCTGGGCCTCAGAGGCCCAGTCCCCTAACGGGGGGGGCGCTTTACCCTTTGCATGAGCATATGTTCACAGCCACACGACAAGGAATGTGCATGAGTGCCAGGGCTGGATCGACTGGACTACATAAAGAAACCCCTTTGACTCAGAAACTACCCAATAAAATGTGTAGTTACAGTCACCACTGTATTTCAGCAATCACGATCTGATAGACTGTATCTTTTAATATTTGCATTTGTGTCTTTATGTTTATTTATTGTTTGTAAAGACAAACGTACTCGGAAAAGATTGTTCCTCTATTCATAACCTAAAAAGTTAGTATGTATCTGTTTTTTGTCATTAGGAAGTTAGAATAAACTGCTGGACCACAGAAACGTGACAAAGACTATATTTTAGGCCCGCGTTTACAATAAAGATCTGATTGGTTGAAACATACAGGATACACAGTCGGTATCTTAGACAGTGTTGTAATAGCAGGGACTGTTTTAATTCATGTATAAGCTTAGGTGCATGTGTTGTGTATTTTTATAAACAAAAAGGGGCAATATATGTATATTTAGAATGCATTTTTATAATAAACGTGCACCACAAAGAATAGAGCAAGATGCTTGATTTTTTGTTAAAGTAGAACATTCCTAGCATGTAATATTACAAGTGTGATGGTGTAATTTTACCGGAAGTAAACATTAGATAACTCTTAAGCCACGGTATTCACTGAAGATTTTACTAATAGAAATTGGTAGCTGTAGTTTGCTTTGCAGCAAGTGGAACATATTATCTAAGTAAAGATTCCCTGCCAAATATCTCACAGATAAATGTTAAGCTACAGAATTCCTAAAGTAGCCAGATCTCAGTTTGTAAAAGGTTTGTACAAACACTATCGGCCATATTGGAGATCTGCACCAAATTCAGGTAACAGAATGTGCAGTCAGTCACGCAACCCCCGCACTCCCACTCAGCCTCCCCCAAAACAAGTCTTTGAACATAAACTCCATAACAAAAGGTAACCAGAAGTCCTTGATTTAACTGGACGGACCTGTTTTTTCAGAGTCTGGCTTGGCATTCTGACACTTTTCATTAAAATAAAAGCATGTTCTGGTTTTGAAAAGAAGGTCAGGGGAGTGTGCATGCCAGTTCATGGGTGAATTTTTGTGGAAGCTTTCTTTGAATGCATGCCCACCAGCTTTCCTCTGGCCTTCAGGACTGGACTGGCCTACGAGCAATCTGGAATACCCAAAGGACTGGTCCGCTTGTAACTAGTTTTTTGGCTGCTTGTGGGCCTGTTTTACGGTCTGTTTGGCTGTCTGTTTTCTTTGGTATTACCACAAACATTGCCTGTAGCAAGCACACATACATGCAGTCACCCATATCTTGTGAAACACATACACAGTGTGCCTTTGGAAGTACAAAATTGTCCTTTTTGTAAATGTGGGCCACCTTTTTAGCTATCTGATTTGCTAATGTGGGCCACTTTTATTTTGGTGCCCAGGACTATGTTTGTCACTGCCCAGCCCTGCTGGTTCTC
Source organism: Pleurodeles waltl (assembly GCF_031143425.1). Lineage (NCBI taxonomy): Eukaryota > Metazoa > Chordata > Amphibia > Caudata > Salamandridae > Pleurodeles > Pleurodeles waltl. Next base: position 606,885,276 of record NC_090449.1, read on the forward strand.
ACCAATGCTTGAGGAAGCTGTTGGGGATATTTAGGAAAACATTATTTTCAAGTGTTTGTGTTTTCTGTTGACAGCAGATGTTTGCACAATAAAGAGAGATGATAAGGTGGAAAAAAGGAACCTGTTGTTTTCTTTTTGCTTTCTTAATTAGAAAGTGGAAATAAGCCCCATTAAGGGTCATGTGCGTTTATGCCCTCTGCATCACAGTAACAAAATAAAACTTACCAAGTCCCCAGTATTATTCTTCACTATGGTACCTGCAGTTTAGCATTTACCTTTGTAAACGCAATACTACAAATCCCTGAATGCAAAGAAACGTGGACTGAATTACCTGCTCCTGTGCAACATGTGACGACTTGAAAAGTATGTTATCTCTTGGGCTAGTGAAAGTTTTCCAAAATTGAACAAAATACACATCTACTAAAACTCTGGCATTTTGTTCCTTTCTTATATCTTGTGGTCATACAGGTCCATGAAATGCCCCAATGTAGGAATTTTTCTTTGCCAGTTGATGCCTTCATTGTAGCCCTTCTGCATCCATACTCAACATCAATATTTAGTTTTCCTTCTATGCCTGTCCAACCATAAGTATTGTTCTTGCCCTCACATGAGGCTGTGACAGTACTTAATTTGTGAAAAATATAACTGCAGGGGCCCAAAGCGTCTTCCAGGATTAGATAATACTAAAGCTTCCTAGTCTTGATTCCTCCTCAGACTTCTTTCTTCTACCACTTTTCACTTCCTGTCTCTTTATCTCACACTTGCAGGTTCTTTTTTGTCCCTGATTTTCCCTATACCACTGTTTTCCTATATTTCTCCCCCTCCTTCGATCTCCCTTTACTACCTTTCGTGCTCTTGCTCTAAGGGTAATCAGTTTTTTAGACTGTAAAACTGGGACAGCCATATACATAGAGACAGGCCTGTGTTTTGGCCGGCCGGATGATAGTCAGGATTGACTAAACAAAAAAGTATATTATTCCTGTCCTCCATGTGGACTCAGAAGCTGGCTACTACTGATCCCTGTGTCCTGGGTATAGCTGCCGAGTCTCCCAGGTTCATGCACGGTGTTGCTCCAGTCCCGGTTATTTTTTTGAATTCTGGGACTTGTAGTCCTGTTTTACAATGGAATAAACAAGACTGCAAGTCCCAGAATTCAAAGAAAGAACCTGGACTGGAGCAGCACATCAGACATAAGCCTGGGAATCTTGGCAGGGCGGTATAGGTGACTGGATTCAGATTCACCTCACTAAATCCTGCTGTGTGAGTGAAGCAAGGCAGTAGAGCAGGAGACTCTTTTTACAACCCAAATTCTGGCCCTGGTATCGAGAGAACTCTTTCAGAATCAGCAGCAGAACCGTCGGGACGGTGGGGGAAGCCTTGGAAATCCGGGACTGCTCCGGCACATCCGGGACGTCTGTTCACCCTAGCTGGGTCAGACTGATGAGGAACAACAACAAAAACAGTCCCAAAAAGCGAGTGCGCCTGCAACCACTACTTCATTTCAACACTGCTACCCTAAATGGTGCCGAGACACTTCGAAACCTGTTCCAAATCGACTGCTCGAGCTGCACCTGCCTGACACAAGCGTGACCTGACCCGGGGTCATTTTGCAGAACTGAAAACAACATGATGTTCAATGATGTCGTCAGACCCCTGCTGCCTGTTACCTTAAGGCCTGGTGGGTGATCTCCAACAAACACACCATTTTGTAGATCAAAGGGGAAAGAGTGGGTTCACAATAGCACAGACGTGCCTTCACAGCAGGGCAACACAGTCACATTGTTTCTCTGATTCTCATTGGGCGATCCCATCGGTTGATACGTACATTGCATTGTAGGCACAGGGTCCTCTCCTGTCTCCAGCCCTAGCGCTGTCTTCAGCAGACGTCTGCAGCCCTTGCAGCCTTCCCCTCACCCCCATATGCTGGGGGCAGTCATAGGCGGAGGGGTTCCCTAACGGCCAAAGCTGTCAACTTTCAAATTGGGGATCCAGCTTCGGTTCAACATCCTATGAATTTTGTGCAAATCACTATATCACCTCCTGCCCTAAAAATGAATCCGACACAGTGTAGTGTAATCTGGTGCTCGTGTAAAGCGCTCTAATGCCATTGAGACAGTTCGCGCTATATAAAACTACAAAAAAATGGGATTTATTGAGAGGGGTTCTAACGTATTCCTGTCTGACTTGTCAGAGTTTTAGCTGCACGGACTAGCGGGAAACGTTGCACACGCGAGAATAAAAATAAATACGTGAGATCGACACCTAGCGGGATTGTTTAGTGGCGTACGTGTCAGACAGAGTCTAGTCCCAAAGCGTGCTTCAGCGTCACGCGATGCCTGCCCCTCAAGCCCCGCCCTTTGCTTTGCTAACAGCTCGTGAAAACTTGTGAACGCTTGTGAACTCTGCAGGTGACTTGTGCCTCCGAATTCCACCAGCCTGTCTGCCGTTTTCCAACTTACTTCTGCCGTGTCTCGCTACCGCTCCAACACGAGATACACATTTCACATAAAATACATCCACCTAATGCAAATGTTCCTAAAATGTTCCCTCCTACGCATATCCGCCCAGCCCTCTACTGAACCCCGTTCCTGGACCCGCGGCCCTTCCTCCAAGTGCATTTTTTTTAGCAGGCCTAGCTTTTATCTTGGTCTATTACATCTGCAAAACCCACCTAATGACCATCATAAATAAAATAAACATTGCTTTCTTCCTTCAGCAGTGTCAGAGACCGACTGGGGGATCACAACTTCCTGGCGAGAGTGCAAAGCTGTGCAGTGTTGTGCTCCGACGTACGATTTTTCAAAGCATATCCGGTGTTTTCCTATGCAGCGATGCCCTCGTAGCAGCTGTGTCCGCGTTTACTAGGGCACAGATCAGATATTTCAGCCATAACATTCATCGATCTCTGTGACCTCCAGGTTGAAATGTGTGAGTTACGTCTGAGTACATCGTCTAACAAGATGTATGGACTTTCTTTCATACGTGTTGGCGACCTTGAGGGTAGCTTCGGGCAATTACTGAGGTGGAATACCAAATTTCAGGAAGAAAATAAAATATAAAACAAAATAAATTGAAGAAAAATTGTGTGTATTGATCCCATGGTTCACCTAGGGCAGAGGTCTTCAAACAGGGGGGCGGGCCCCCCTTGGTGGGCCTCAAGTGATCCCGGGGGGGGGCCAAACTCTGGCCAAAAGAAATATTATACAGATAACAAGCCTTTGTTTCTAGCAGAAGCATGTTATTGCAGTTTTTGAAGACCACTGACCTAGGGTGCTAATTTGCTCTGACGAAAGCCTCATATCATGCCTTTGCTCGCCTGGCCCTGGGGGCTAACTGACTTGAACACATCACCCTGTGCTTGTCTCCCCTTTCACACTCATCAGTTGCATTACCTTGCCAAGAAACTGAAGCGTGGTGTAATCTTGTGCCATCCGAGAAGACCGAACTCACTTCAACTTGAAATCCCAATCGTCAAAAAAAAACAAAAAAAAACGAATCTTGAATCAGTCCTTTTCTGGATGTGCTCCTAAAATCTTGAACTCGAGTGGCACCCTGCTTGTCGCATAATGTATTTTAACATCATATGCCAACGTGGTTGTCAAAAAATCTGAAGCTCACTCCCCCCAGTCTTACTGTCCATGCTACACACCTGTCGACCTTGCACGTACAGACGCATCATAAATAGGTGGAGGTCTATCGTCCTCCACCTCACTATGTTTGTCATCATTTGCTTGTATATAGTCATTTTTCACTATTCTCTTTATGCCCTTTCCTTTTCACCTCCAAAGCATGGCTGTTAACATCTAGGGTATCATGAGACTCTCAGTTCGTGAGACTTGTCTGTGCTTTTATACTTGTCACCTACGCTCTGTCTTTTCCTTTGATGATATTATGTTGCTGTACTATGTAGAGCAGTGGTTCTCAACCTTTTGACTTCGGTGGACCCCCACTTTCTCATTACTGAAACCCGGGGACCCCCACTGAATCATTATTATAATCTGGGGACCCCCAGCTGAGTCATTACTGAAAGCTGGGGACCTAATCTGTTAATATTTTTTAATTTTCTAAGCACTCGCGGACCCTTGAGAAGGCTTTGCGGACCTCCCTGGGTCCCCGGACCACAGGTTGGGAACCACTGATGTAGAGCACTCTGATGCTCGAAGGCCTAGTGCACGCTATATAAAAACATTACATAGATAGATAATTGCCATTTGCTAGTCTACCCATCCTCCCTCCAACCACACCCACTGAAGTCTGGACATCACTTTCTACCAGTAAATTAAACCTTCTGACTCTGATTGCACAGTGTCAATGTTATGTACCACCAAGGGTCAGAACCTTCAAACTCTTAAGGCCCTACCTTGAAATCTTTGCCTTGATTTTACCTCATGCCTTTTTCCTCCACCACTCCACGTCTTGTCTCTTTCTATCACTCTTGTGGCTTCACTTTCATCACAACTCTCTCCGTTTGACACTAATTTCCTCTTTATCTCCCACTACTTCCTTTCCTTTTCTTGCTCTGGGTCAGAAGTCTTGTACTGAAAAATAAGTCTCTGTTCCCAAAAACAAGTGTTTTTGCCCGCCACATGCAACCACTCGCCTAAATTATGCACTGAAAGCACCACACTCTCAACATCACCAAACACCATCAGTGAGGATACAAATGAGGAATCCAAACACTGTGACAAACACACCAGATCCAAATGACAAAGTCTATAAAGGTAAGTCGTAAGCCCATCTCCTACAAACCGAGAGTAAGAACAACAACCACCACAATATCTCAACAATGAAGCAAGTAATGTACATTAAACAGGGACAAACACTTTTAGGATCAGCATGCACATTTAACTGGATAACATGCCAGAGTGGCCCATCCCACCACCACGATTATACTCTCCAAGCAGCACCAAATGGCAGAAGTGAAATGTGGAGATTGTGCTACACCAAAACAGACTAACTTAACCGACCAAACAGGAGAATTTCTCTAACTTTCAGGATAGCTACAGGTTCCAATATCTGTCTTTTTTCACAGCTCTTGAGGCTCCTGTGTGTTCATGCATAATACCTGTTAGTTGGTTGTTTTGGACTTTTATGTATTTAACCCCGATTCCTTGCTAACCTGATCCAGACAAGCTATTGACCAAACTTGAGGTGTTTGTTTGTTCTTCAAACCCCGCCATTTAATCTCCAAAATGCAGACAGCTCCAGCCCATACTCACTAATACCAGCAGATACCCTTACGTTTTTGATTCTGGTACTTTAAGGTTTGTTGTATAGTTGCACTCTGTCGTTGCCATTTCAGGCCAATCACACCTGATCATTGATTTATTTAAGATATTTTTTATAGTGCCAACATGTCGTCTTCTGACTTTTTCAGAAAGCTAGACCATCTTGAGCATTATCTAATTAGTTGGTATTTTATCCTGAAGCACGTTTTTACATTTTTGGTGTAAGTAAGACAGTGCTGCTGTTGATCGTCTCCTTTTATCTTCCAATCTTAGTTTGCCAGTGCAGAGGGTCTGAGTTTAGATTGTTTAGAGTTGGCCTCTCCCATTCGGAACACACTATGGTAAGGACAGCATTATTATTCATGATAAGATGGGAGCCCTCTTCAAAGAACCCCGCCGAATGGTAGTAACCCCAAGCTCCTCTAGACTCCAGAAAGCAGTGCCAATATGTTGGGTAGACTTTGAAAACTTAACAATGAACTCCAAAGATGATCTTCATTCAGAAGGTGGGCTGAAAGTCAGAGTAAGGCTCTCAGCATGATGTATGACATACTGAAAGGGGGTTGATTGGCTTTGCTTGTAATTTTGATTTCTGTATTGTAAGCAGTGCTTAATTTGCACTAGCGATTGTAGGCGGTGAGTGCCAGCACTCATGTTTGGGAACCTGAACACTTTTTCATCCACACAATTTGACCCTGGTCAAGAGAGGGAACCAGGAGCAGGCTAGGGGGATGCTATTTCAAAACTTAAAAATCGGGACATTTAGTAATGCAAGTAGCAGGTTCATAGGAAAACTTTGGACCCCTGCGCTTATTTTTTTAAACAAATTAAGCACTAGTCAGTTTCACGCACAGGAAATAAAAATGGTTGTGTCAAACCACAATTTAACCTAAAAGGCAGCATGGCTACTTTAGGCTTCTGGTTTACGGCTTACTTTTTACCAGAATGAAGTATTGAAAAGGTTCACTTCAGTCTAAATTATGCTACTTTAGATGACCCACAACCTCTCAAGAGCCTCTTGGTCTCACATGCGATTCATATTTGTGGTTGAACTTTAAAGGTGCAATAAAAACAATGGCCAGAGGAGCTCGTGTAGGCAGACATGTTTATATGAAGACCATGCAATGGAATGTCGATAGTCATGATGTGGCAATCCTGCTGACACAGGTTGGGGACCACATTGATACCTCCAACCAAATAGCCAAATAGCTCACACTGGTTTCCCTCTATGATCCTCTCCTTGGAGGAGCACACTTAATGTTCACAGTGAACAAAGCAGAATGAAACCTTCCTGCGATAGAGAATATAACAATTCATGCCGTATTTATTCACAATCACATAAACACGACATAAAAAACATCATCATATTTACAGTATTTCCTTTCATCCTTAAATTTCCATATTTATTTACAATATGCATCTCAAATAGTTTAGGTTCTTTAAAAAGGAGTCATGGTTGTCCACCCACCAGGCACCTGTGGCATCGACTGTAAATTGGGGGCTGTGTTCCCCCAAAAACCAATTACGCTTCACAAGGCGAGACTCACCTGCCCCCTCAAGCTAGAGGGGGAACGGGCCAGCATGAAAACTGTCCCCTAATCTAACCATGCCAGAGCCAGCTCTAAGCAAGGGATCCCCCCGGCACCCGATGGGAATGATACTGGGCAACCGGGCCATACCTTGGTCCCCTGACGCAGTCTCATCCCCCCAAATTCAAAACTTCAGGGCCATGTAATGGAGTACTGTGGGGGGAGCTATGGACATTCGTGGTAGCGGTCGCCTGGAGCCCCTTTCCTGCACCCACAGCACTGCCACCCTGGCTTGAGCCAAAAAGCTTCTGATACCGTCTTGAGTTCACCTGCACTAGTATTCTTGATGCCAAGGTAATCCACCTGCTTTGTGCCCAAACATGACTCCTTCCCTCCTAAGGTCTTCCTACTCCTGCTATTCTTTGGGGATGGGTGGGCAGGAAAGAATTCCTCCAGTCCTCTGGAGGTGTGTCTTGATCGTGAGGGGCAGCCCAGGGTCAAGAAAACAAACTGACCCTCAAGGGACTTGAGTCTCCCTTTTAAGCAGGTTCTGGCTGCCCCTGCCGGTCGCTTAGGAGCCCCCACCACACCCCCTTCAGCCAATCGGTTCACCCCTCGGGGTGAATGCGATTTTTAAAATTGGTGCGGCGGCCACAGTTGGGCCGCTGGCCAAAACCGGTCCGATCCGGCCCGTACCTGTCGTGGGGGCGCACTATGCTTTGGTGCGCGCCCCCTGCCCACAGGTGGGGGACCGCATAGATACCTCCAACCAAATAGCCAAATAGCTCACACTGGTTTCCCTCTATGATCCTCTCCCTGGATCAGCATACTTAATGTTCACAGTAAACAAAGCAGACTAAAACCTTCCTACAATAGAGAATATAACAATTCTCAGGCCGTATTTATTCATTTATTTATTATAGCAGAAGGGAAGATCCCACATTTTTTTGCACAGGCCAATCACGTTATGCGCAGGCGCTGTATTCTAAATAAACACAACAATGCAAAACAAGCATTGGCAAATCCAATAGGTTTTGCCTATACAAATTCTATTGCATTTCTCTTTTTTTTTTACATGTTGCATATGCTGTGTAACATGGCGTCAAGTAATACAAAAATTGCCAGCACAATGCTGGCCACTTAAAAGGTTTAAAAAAAAAAAAATTGTTGTTACAAGAGATGTCACAATCACAGTGCAAGTGATTACTAAAAAGTGATGTTCCATACTCTTCTATAAAAAATAATAAAAAAGGGAGCTGCAGAATGTAACACTTTTAAAGCTTGTTTTGTTTCTGAGTGCATCTTTAAGAGCTACCTTACTAATCACTTTCACACATCCCTATTAAGGAAAGGAGGATGCTCGATGTCTGCTGCTGAACTTTTTTTTCTCCTTTTTGCAAGTGATGGCAAACGAGTGTATAAGAAAATACAAAATTGTGCAAAATACTTTTACAGTATTTCAGGGTTGAGCGTGCAAGTGCTCTAGTCTGCTGTAATCTCTCTGTGGGATTTTAACCATGCCCACCACATGCCCATCAGTTTCGTTGGTTCGTGGGCTTGCCTTTTAAAAATCGCTTGATTTTATTTGTGAAAGGCATGCATATGTTATGCCTTTTCCGGTGTTTAGCCCTCCTCGAGCACACCAGCCGACTATTGAAAACATACGAGGCTCCATGTTTTCCGCATGATTTCTGGACTACTTTTTCTTTTTGCTTCTTATGCAGTGTGATCTCGCTGCACATTTTCCGATACGTTTGACTGCAAGCGAACTTCTGTTTCATTTTGTGTGCTCCTTCACGATCATGGCGTGGCACTTTAAATCAGCTTGCTTATGTAAAACTGTATTACTTTTCATTTTCATTTTATGTGGCAATAAAAGTCCGGTTAGGACTTTACAACGCTAATAGCTCTAAGACGAGCAACTGCAAGACCCATTGCATTGCAAATTCTTGTTTTAGTTGGATTCCATTCTGTGGAGCTTGTTATCGCCTGAGACCTTCAACTTATTTGTGACTTAAAGGGGGGTGCTTGTGTTGGGGGTGAGATAAGAAAGACCATCTTCCAGCATTGCAGAGATCCCCCTCCCCCGATTCCGAGGGACACCCCTCAAGCAGTCAAGCAACCCGTCCAGCAAAACAAAGAAAATGCATTCCAAGTGACAAAAAAATAACCACAAAGTACTATCAACATTTCCCCATAGACGACATATTTCCCATGAAAACACCCAGTCAATCTAGGCAATTCTTAGAAATGAAGCAAATGTCTTCAACTGAAGCAGTGTCCACTTGCATGAGGTATCCTTAACTGATTTGTATAAAGGTAAATTATCAAGCTGACCCACATCTGCTAGAACACTTTTAATTATTGGACTCTAGCAGAGAGCAAACACAGCACCCACCTACTGGCAGCCAAGTCTAAAAACATCCTCACTAAAAGCAGGGGCTGGGGAAGCTGATATAAGACCCATGGTTATTAAACGGGCCATGTGATTCGCTGCTGAGTCTGGGGAAGTTGGTGGTTCTGGGTGTAATACTAACGTGTGTCAAAACCCACTGGGAGTGTTTGTTCCAAGCCAGCCATAGTGGTCTAACTAGAATTAGACAACCAAGAATGCCCCGGCACAGATTCGAGGTGTGTATACACAAATAATGCTTCTTTATTAACATCAGACTGGCAGCGCTCGCTAATAAAATTAATTATGATATTGACGCTTATAAACTCCACGACTTTCATTCGCATGGCCACAAAATATGGCAACAATATACTGGACATTCAACTAAATGCCAGCCTGCAGCAATCCAAAATCTCTAGGATTGGATGGCTTTTGTTCAGACAGGTTCACTGACTACTTGGTTTGACAATGCATGTGAAATGAATGCATGATTTATCATAAGCCAATCCTTTTGATGAACTTCTACATTCAGTAGGGCTCCTGCTTTGAACCGTAGTTTCACCATACAAAACGTTGGGCATGTGCATTCCATAGCTCATGTAAATAAGCAAACTGATGGATGAATGGGTGGATAAATGGCAGGATGGAGGAGATATAATAAATTCATGCCCAAATCAAGATAAGCAGCAGTCTCGCCTCTGCTATTTCGCTTAAATGGCAGATGAGTAACCCCCAGATATTGCAATGGGTTGATTACAGCCAAAGGAAGGGGATGACAAAACAGAATGGTCTCGTACATTACCTGCTTCCCAAAAATGTTGGTGATACCCAAGTGCACCAGCAGTGAATGGGGGGCCAGTAAGATTTGAGAGAGGTAAACTGCACCATCGCTTGCAGCAGGTTCTCTGGTGGGAAACCCGGCAGTGCTCGATCTGCGAGCAGAGAGAAGAGGCCGGCGGGTGTGCTTGTGCACCTCCTCCAGAGTCCACCAGAGGACTGTGTGGAACCCACTGCCACACCTCAGGCTCGGAGACAGGCAAGAAGCCTGGTTGGGTGTGGCACCTGCTGCTGCAGCAGGTATTGTGCCTAAGCCTCCATGATGGAAAGTGCCACTAACTCTGTATAATCTGGGACATTTTAAAACGTAATGCATTCTCAAATAGAACTGACATCTCACTGATTCACCTTCTTTGGAGAAGAGAAGAGAAAACGTTCCTTAATCAGCTAGAAATTTCCCTCCCTGAGTAAAAGTGGTCCGTGCTGACAGTTAGTCCATACAGGCCAACATTGTGAAAATAGAAATAGGTAACATTTTAAAATAAAATGGGGGGATTATAGACTTTCATTGAAGCAGGTGCAATTTCAGGTGGGAGACTGCTTGATGAAAACTGTTAGTAAAATAGTGAGTCTCCCACCTAAACTGGGTCTGTTTGCACATATGGGCTACTTACCATCTGTTATAGGGCCTGAGCGAGCGGAGACCGAAGCGGGAGGAGAACTGAGGGCTGACCGGACTGGAAGGGACAAGGGATCACCATTTCCTGGGTGGAATCTGGAGGAGCTGCTTGGTCCCTCCAGGGAATAGACTAAGAGTTCTCCAGTGGCCTGAGTGAGGTCAAGGGGGGATGATACATCTGGGAACTCTGTGGGAACAGGAGAGAGCAAGACATCAAGAGCCCTGGTCTCCACTGTTTCTAATTTCAAATCATCCTCCGCAGTGTTGGGCCCCGTGTCCAGCCAAGCCAAGGTAATCTGTGTGGTGGTACTTGAGCTCCCGAGAGCCCATGTCAAAGCTAAAATGTAAAACAGCATGGTCTTGCTATAACACCCAAGGCAATAGGAGGCTACTATGTCGGTTAACTATAAACAACTACTGCCATCCTGCAAACCAAGGGCACGAAGCGTGGCAGGAACTACAAGAGGACATGTTGCTTTCAGCAGCATACTCATCATAAGCGTTAAAGAAGGACAAAATGACAAAATATCACCACGGAGAGGTGTGATGCTTGTAAATTACTCGCTACTGACCATGATGTGCTCTAACACGGCAGCCATCTTGGCCCGGTGCTGCCAAAGCAGATTAGTAGTGTGGAAGTATCAAAAATGATCAAGCTCAATGAAAATAGTTGTTATATCAATAAATAATAGCTCTTCATTTGTAAGCAAAACTCTCAAAGGGCTGTTATTTCAGAAAGCAGCTTTAACGTTTTTGTGGATGTTGTAATGAGCATGAGTCCACGTTAACTTAGCTGGCAGCTTTTCAGTCTACTATATGTGACAATTCAATGTCTTCAGTGACCTTATTTGACATTCACACCCATTGTGAGTGACACTTATTGCAAGTAAGTACTATGATATCTAGAGGCGTTTTATGGTTTTCAGATCTAGTTTTGATCAATAGAGGTCATCAAACGATGCTGGAGGGAGCAAACAATGGGACATGGAGGAGACAGCATGATTACAGATGTTCAGAGTGGGATTGGGCAGAGGAAGACACAGAGAGGGAACACTGATTAAAAGCAAGTGTGGGATAAAGAGTGGGGGGTCATGCCATAAAGTTGTGTGGGCTACAGAGAACGGGGGAGAGGTAATTCCGAAAAGTAAAATATGAAGAAATGGGAGGTCTCACAAAGAAAAGTACAAATAAAAAGGAGTACCTACAGGAGCCTGTAGCAAGTGGAAGGACACTGGCCACCAGAAGGAGTACTTGGTCCAGGCTCCAGGGTCTAAGACGTGACTTGAAGCCTGGAAGGAAGCCAGAGCCCAGCAGGAGCTTATGACCAATAGGAAGACTGGAATGGAGAGAGACAAGGGAGCCAACCAATGGTAATTATATGTAAGTAATGGGCGGGATCTAAGCCACTTTTAAGATTTAAAAAAATTTAATTTACAAGAGATTTCATAAGCACAGTGCAAGCGTTGTGCAGGCGAAACCTAAAAGTGACGCTTGCCTTATTACAAATGTAATCAGCCATCAATGGAGCTCATCTTAGACTGTATGTACTGTATGCTTATACTAAACCAGTGGTTCCTAACCTGTGGTCCGGAGAGCCGTGAGGGTCCACCAAGCATACTTATTGGATCCACAGCTGCTTAGAAAATTAAATAATATCAACAGATTAATAAAGTGTACAGAAATAAAGAAGAAAATGTTTAATTGAAAATTTTAAAAGCTTTTATAAATGTAAAGGAATTTTAAAATAAAGGCTACAAATTAAGTTAGTATCCTCAGATTAATTAGTGGGAGCAGTGCAAGTGCTTCAAGCAGACAATAGAACAGGCGATGAGTGACAGTTGAATTTAGAAATGCTTCAACCTTCCTATTAAAATATATATATATATATATTTATATTTGAGTGTGAATTAAATAAAGTAGTTGATCATTTGTGCATTTCTTTGATGAATGCTTATTTCTTTGCTTTTTTTTGTTTTGTGGCCAAAATCAATGAAAATGCTTAGGCTGTGGTCCCCAGCTTCCAATAGTGACTCGGGTGGGCCCCTAAATTGCAGTACTGATTAAGTGTGGGACCTCAGAAGTCAAAAGGTTAAGAACCACTGTACAAAGCTATATTTCACCTACATGTGATGGTTGACTAAATTGCAGGGCATTCATTGACTTCCATAGGAAAAGGCAGTACCATTTTGTCAGGATTCAGTACAGGATGTCAAAAGATGTATGAGTTAGTTGGAGGGGGTAACTTAATGGTTTCAGTTGTAGACTGTGGATAAGCAAGCATTGGCAAGGCAAATAGTTCTCACCTTTAAGACCTATTAATTTTGCAAATGGTTATAGCAACATTTTACTGTAAATGTCTATGTTACATAAGTAAAGACTTTGAATGTTTTAACATTTGTAAACTATTTTTGCTTAGTGCAATGTTGTATTGTACCTGGAATTTACTTCTTCTAAGTACTGACAAAGCCAAGAGGTCTCAGCGCTGAAAGCTCAAGATAGTGGGTTTGCCAAAGCTTGTATGGTACATGTGAGCTGAGTCACATTTAGGTGTCCTAGTGAGTTTGGTTGTGGGAGGGTGTTCGTAATGGGGCAAGATTGAGAGCTCTGAAGCTGAAGGGAGTGTGAGTCAGTGTACCATAACAGTGTTCAGATTACTTTCTGATCTAATCCTGTGCCTCTCAGCACTGCAAAAATGTTGATTGTCACTTATGTACCATTTGTAATTCCCAGTTATAATTATTTAAAGAAGTAGATGCTACCCATTTGTATCAAAATACTAATAAGCACTAACACAGCCAATAGGTCTGGTTTGTTTTAGACATATGTTTGTTGTTGTATGATATCGCAACATGCAAAAGCAGAAACCTCAGAGGCACCTAAATATTGGTCTGGCAGCATGCTGTGTAACGTTCACATGTTTTAAGTCTCACCCTTATTTACTTAGGCCACAGCCCTTATAGAAATGCCCAATATAGACTTTTGCCTACAGACAGCCAAAAGCCATCTCATAGATTGGGCCTAAAAATTATGATGTAAAACTGTGAAGTCCTTGCATTCAAATCTAAAACGTGTGGAGCTAAAAAATGAGCAACCACTTTGCCCCTATGCTGCATTCACCATGCAATGTCTCTGTAATACAGAAACATTGTGGGGGTGATTCTAACTTCGGCGGGCGGCGGAGGCCGCCCGCCGAAGTTCCCCCACCAAAATACCGCTCCGCGGTCGAAAGACCGCTGAGGGTATTTTGGGATTTGCCCTGGGCTGGCGGGCGGCCGCCCGCCAGCCCAGGGCAAATCAGCCTTCCCACGAGGACGCCGGCTCAGAATTGAGCCGGCGTAGTGGGAAGGTGCGACGGGTGCAGTGGCACCCGTCGCGTATTTCAGTGTCTGCATAGCAGACACTGAAATACTTTGTGGGGCCCTCTTACGGGGGCCCCTGCAGTGCCCATGCCATTGGCATGGGCACTGCAGGGGCCCCCAGGGGCCCCGCAGCACCCCCTAACGCCATCCTGTTCCTGGCGGGAGTCCCGCCAGGAACAGGATGGCGGTAGGGGGTGTCAGAATCCCCATGGCAGCGGAGCGAGCTCCGCCGCATGGAGGATTCTGCAGGGCAGCGGGAAACCGGCGGGAGACCGCCGGTTTCCCGCATCTGACCGCGGCCAAACCGCCGCGGTCAGAATGCCCTGCGGGGCACCGCCGGTCTGTCGGCGGTGCTCCCGCCGACCCTGGCCCCGGCGGTCTCATACCGCCGGGGTCAGAATGACCCCCTTTGTTTTTTATCAAATATGGATCTGTGTAACATATATTATTGCAGAAATCACAACTTGTATAAAGATGTGGCAAAGCAAAAGACCTCGAAAACTTTATCCAGTTGCAAACTTTTAACAGACCTTTCTGAAGGCTGCAAAAATGAACAAGCATTGGCAAGGCCAAAAGGTGCGCAAGAAGCGACTCCAATGCAACATCCTCTAATAACAATTGTAAACGAATCAGCAAATAAAATGTGAGACCAAACAGCTGTAGCATAAACAGCAATCCAGTTTGTAGAGACATACAGGTCGCATGTTTTGTAATTCCTCATTGGAAAAGTGTGCATCCGCCTGTAAAGCACCCGGTCTGACAGAAGAAACCAGGGCACAGCGGCTCATTCTTGCCAGGAATGCACCCTTCCTGAAGCCTTAAGCAAACAAGACAAACAAACAGAAGTACTGCTAAATAGTAACAGAAGTGGTAAAACCATGCAGGGAATCTCTGAGAAAACTGAATTTTCGTGCATGGGCCCTAACCATGGCGTAGTAAGGGTCCCTCCTATATTCCCTGTTGCAAGCGTGGAAAACAGATTCATGCAAGTAGAAAAACATACCCATAGTTAGGGTGCAGTGGGCGCCCCACAACCTACACCCCAGTGCCACTGCTCCAGCTTCAATAAAGTTAGCCACGCCCATGGGTCCCAGCTACAAAAACAAAGGTGAGGAAGAAATAAGATTTTTTTTTTTTTTTCAAATGCACACTCAGACAAAATTGCGATTTTTGCAAAATGCCACAATTGTCCATATTCCTGCATTCTGCCTGTCTGGCCCTCTTTAATGTAGCCCGTGAATAAACCAACTGACGACGGCAGAAGTGACGGCCTCAAAGAACCTCCTGATTTAGTTGCTCCTCGAAGGGAAGCGTTCGGTGGCGACGGTGAACATCGGGAACTCTGTGAGCATTCCAGACATTCCCGAGGCATATTCTGCTATAAACGGAAGTAAAATAATCATTTTAGTAATCTTTCGAGTGGGTGGGTACGTTACCATAACGTTCTATATTTTCAGGAAGGATTGGTTGGGGATTTCCACACATATAAAAAAAAATTGGCTCGTGGGAGAAACGTGTGCGTGTACATGTGGAAATGCTCCAACATTGTTGTACATTGTTTTTTATAATATGTTTCATATTGTAGCTCAGTTATTTTCAAAACGCTTCTTATTCTGATAGATAAATGATCCGTGGCATTTGGAGGTGAAGTGGTTGCCCAGGATCGCACAACGAGATAAAATCAGATTAAAACTCGGGCCTCTCGGTCCAGAATAGTTTACTAAATCAGTAGAGTACCATCTCTTCTCTAAGCATAATTTCATCCATAAAATACTTCTAGATAAGTTTCCATTCATGTGCCACTATTTATTATTTTACTTGCTCCATGATTTTAGGTCAGGTGTTAGCCAAGAACGTTTGATTTTTAGTAAAGTTCTATTTATAGTATACTTACTTACTAGGGCTTTTTGCTTTTCAGCCACCCTTCTTCATCCATTAGTCTGTTGCTATGTCATTAACATTTTTCTTGCACTCACAACAGCATAAAGCATAGGGCAATGGTTCAGCCCGCTCCAGCCATTGGCTAACTTCTTTGTGATTGACTTTTTTTTTCTCTTTCACAAGGAGCACATCCGCACACAATGTAGTTCACTTTTGTGCCAGGGACTACCAATATGACTGTGTGTTTTAGACAAAAATGTAACCAGGAAATGCCATGCGGATGATATTCAACCACAAAATGGAGAGTTGCCAATCAAGACAGCCGCAAAACTCTATAATCCAACTTTTGCCTTATGGAAAACAGCAGTTTGTCTGCTAATAAAAAGGTTTTTCTAAAAGCCTGTGCCTAGGAAATGCTAGGCACTCACATGCATAGCTGCCAAGTGGCCCCATGTCATGTGTGACATCTTCAGATATCTATCAATCAATCAGTCAATCAATCAAAATTTGTCAAGCACAGCACTGTCACCCCTGGGGGTATCTGGGCACAGATATTCCTGGATTTTTAGCCAGAAACAACTTTAATTAAGGGACATACCGTTTTTCTTTTAATTTTGTAAGTATGGTTTTAAAGAACGCAGCAACCAGGACTGGCCTATTTGCTGCCCATGACGTGGGACCACGTGGCAGCAATCCTTATAACAGGACTTGACATATGAATTATTCAAACTGGCCTCAGAAGTACTTGACTCTGCTTCGACCGTGCGGCTTTTCAGGGGTACAGCCTGCAGACCTGCCCCTGTCTATCACCTGGTGTGATTTGTTAGTGTAAGCAGAAAGCCACAAGCAGCCAGGCCAGCAATAAAACATTTGTTAGATTTGTGTTCATCGAGAACTCGAATGAGGTGATGACTGTGTTTTATGGATGATCAGGCCTACACTCGATCACTTTTCAGCTGAGAAATCTAGTAATTAAACATGAGCCAGAAGTGATGTGAGCAAGGCCAGCATCATATACTTATGTGGAAATTGACAAATTGTAAACACTTTGTAGTGGCTTTGATAGCAGCAGAAACCGCTGTGCGTGCCGGTCAGCTGTTCCACGGTATCGCACGCGCAGCGGAGATGCTCCCTCGAGGCCATCCTTTGCTGTTGGGGATTCCTTTCCGCGTTGTGAGTGCGAGGAACACCGAACATTCGGAGAGAGGCAACGGCCGGACGCAGTTGGGATCTGCGACACCGAGGGCCGTCTCAGCTGCGCTCTGGGGTGATTTCACTGAAATATTACTTATTATCAAATAAACGCAAAATCTTCACCGACCGTGCATCTGGATATTTTGTTCCCAGCTTACTTTACACTTTTACATCAATTAATGCAAATTGAGATAGTATTTTTAACACGTACCCAAACTGAGACAATCTCCAGTACGACACACCATCTGATCCACCAATTTCAGGGCCCATGCTTTGTTTCAATCCCTACATTGTCCACATTTTATTCCAGTTAGGTCCCTGACCATGTGGTGACCTTGTGTATGTTCTGTTCCACGTATGGCACTGTCCAGTATCTGGCTTTGAAAATGTTCTTTTACATTTATGGCAATGTCTAGGTTCCGTTCTAGACACTGCACTCCGTGGGAGCCCTCTCACTTACAGCACTGCCTTAAGAGGCTGCAATCACATCTTCTAGGAGGGCCAGATCAATGTCAGATTTTCTAGTTGACCACTGACTATATAAAGAAGTTCCATTTAGACTCATAATCAGGTCCAATGGAATAACATGCTTTCACGGCTATAGCGTTGTCCACATAACATAATCACCTGCTGCATAATCTGCAGATTTCAGCAACAAACTGTGTTTCTAGCTCAAATGGATCAAAAGTTACAAAACATGTGACAACTTGTCTTGCTGCGCAAGGGAAGGCCCTTTGCAAAGGTCAAATTTCTGTTGCTCATTTCTGCATTTCGGTGTCTATGTGAAGCCAATGATGTGACACTTTTGTCCAGAAAGTGTTAACATGTAAAAATACCAAAATAATGAATTAGTACTAACACAAAATGTGCCACAATAAGCAGCATAATTTGCCTTTTTCTGATGCATATCATAGTCAACCCTGCTGCGTACTTTGGTCCTCCCCTGCTGCATAATTCCAGTGGCCCTGCTCAAAGTGCATATATTAAATGCTGAACTAAATGTTCCAAATCTGGCATGGATATAGACTTCCTGTACCTTTATTGACCACCCAAGTCTTCTTCCAATTCCAACACCGAACAAGCTAATTTTTAGTTCCATTACATATTTGGTTAGATCCACCTTATTGCCTGACAGTTTCCAGCCATATTATGGTCCATTCTTGAGAATATTTGATTATCAACAATAGTTACCCTTGTGCACGCACTAGATACCCAGCTTCATCAGGCCATGAATATTCACTAGGTTCCCCAAATTAGGGGAATAGTATTATGTGAAGAGGAAGGGTGTACGCTTTTTCCTAAAGGCAATGAAGGTGGGGTATTTGAAGGCTGTTCCAGAGTTTTGGGCCTTGCACACCAAAACCTCTGCTTTGGTTTCCAATACGGTTTGATGATGGGCGATCAGATGTTCATGGTTTGCAGAGCAGAATGGCCTTCTTTGAATTTATTGTGGTGGACGCTTTGATGCTTTTATGGATAAGGCACATAATCTTGAACTAGACTCTAGCCCTCATGCGTTATAAAGTGAAGGTGGCGGAGTGCGAAACTCATACAGTTTCACAACTACTTAGCTTAGCTGCTGCAATATTCATTGCAGACTCTAGCATAATTCAGTTGCAAATATCAATCAAACTTTAGCACTGTTCCTGCAATTTCCACAGCGCGATGAGCTAGTACAGTTTAAGCTAGACAAGTGGCATTTAACCATATGCATACACCAAAAACTATTCATGACTGCATAACCAGATAAACTAGATATCCAGTATCACCTCTTCGCCTGTTCTACCTTGTTCCAATACTACAAATATTATAGTGTTGAAGGATCCCATCTGTTCTGCCACCACAATCTAATTATCAAACTCCTGGAAACACCGGCAGGACAGGTATCTTACTATTAAGCAAAGGACGTGGACTCAGGTTCTCTGCCACAGTATTATAATTTATCATTTTACTATTTATAGTGCACAATGACACCAATATGCTTAACAGAACCGGGACAAAAAGTGGTGCCAGAGAACGAACCACAGAGCCAAGAGATATTAACAAAACAGAGAAATTCTGAAGCATTTTCTACAGGTGCAACAGTTCTCAATCCTTCTCAAATCCACAACAAGCTATATCTTGAGAAGGGAAATCCAGATGGACAACAAGCAAATTGATTTCTATATCAGGCATCCCTGCTCCTCCATTTATCAGCTTTGGGGAAACTCGAGACAGGAGTGTAAGCCGATGATAGTATTTTATTGCATGGTGCGAGTATTTTGGTCTGGTACATGCCATGCACATTGGCTATTTCATGAGACCTGCACTCTAGCTAAGAGGGCTTTACTTTTAAGACTCTTCCTCTTCCTAATCACATCTTAACACAGGTGAGGGGAGATGCCCCCAATCTTACCCTCCACCACCCTTACCAACTCCATTTTCGATTGATTACGTCTGTGCTAGTGATCTCTGTTGGAGGTCCCACAAGACGGACTGATCACTCTCTGAAGAATTTACAAAGGAATTTCTGGGACAGCCATTAAAGTGTCAATTGGCTGACAGAGATCAATTTTGGAGTCATGTGCAGAGATGGACAAACCTCCTGAGTGAAATCGGAAATACTTCAGGTAAGAAGGGATGAATGAGGCTATGTTTGATTTCGCAGACATTTTGCAGTGTTTCTGCTTGAAGCCCAGGAGGAATGCTGCAACTTCAGAGTGGAGAATGTTGGCAATTGTAGGATTCTCCCTGCCAAGTTAAACCTTTTATGGTTCTTTTTGGGGTCACCAGATGAAAGAAATTGAGTTTGATTAGACATATGTGCCAGGTTTTGTGACTAAAATTCATAAGATTACATGGTCTTAATGAGGACTTGACATCAATCTGGACTGCAACTCTGGAAGATGAGGTACTGTGGCACCTCATTAATAGGAGGTTGAAAGAGGTTTTTTTAAGGAACACTACTTCTTTCAACATTGTCCATCAAGGCCTCTACATATCCATCATATTGAGCTAAGTCATTGTATGGGTTTAAGGCCTTGTTGTCAGCAATTAAAGACTGTTTAGATCAATTGGTTCTAGAGGAAAAGCAAACATAAGACCTGTGTGATGTTCAAAACGTTATGCTGCACCATCCTGCTCTGACTGAGGCCTCCATGGTGGGGACAGTAGAAGCTGATTAATGATTCAACCCACGAGCACCTGAGTTACGGCTGCCCTTCTAAGGCAAGAAGCTCCTTGGGGAAAAGCTTGTTGAACTTGTCAAGAGAACATAAAAGTAGCAATTACTTTCTATTTCCATTCAAAAAACGTTTGTCACCTAGGAAGAGTGCATTCCAATCTGGTGCATATGTGAAGTGCGGCAGGCACGCAACACAATTGAGCTCATGCAGGACCATTCATATTCCTATTACATGAAATTATACATGCCAAGGAATCCAGAAAAAGTAAGAGCTACTCAGAATAATTGTTGTTATTTCATTTCCATCTGTGAAGGTACGGTTGCAGATTCCGTCCTCTAGTTTTCTGTGCCTCCTGAAACCTGAGACATTTTGGCCTGATCTAGCTCTTGAAGCATTGAAACTCCTTACCACAATCACCACATTCAGTCTGGTGACACTAAACAATACTATCCCTCATGTGATGACACTGATCCCAGGAGACTATTTGTTGTCAATTAAATTCCATGACACATGCCTCATGTTTAAATTATTCTGGAATGTTGCAAGTTTCTAGCTTTCATGATGGAATGCAGCTGCTCCCAATCCAGGATCCCTCTATTCAGAATGAAGTAAGCCTCTGTACACCTTCACAAAATAAACTTGGGCAGTATGCACGTTATATTTACATTGGCCAAGTGATGTGCTAGTTGCCCTTCCACCAGTACTTCTCTATGTTCTGCTGGTATTGCTAGTTCAACACTATTACATAATGCCCTGAATTGCCCTGTTGTTACAAGTAGATTGAGATCCACAACAGTTCCTTCATTTGCCTCCATCAACTGTCCACAGCATTTTTCTTCAATTGTGGTCCCTGGTCTGAATCCTTTAGTTTGGAAAATGACAGTGGCGGTGCATTGTGTAATGCCTAGATCATGGGTACTCACAAACATTTGTCCAGGGGCCACAAAGTATGGTCTGTGGTGCGACCAAGGGCCACAATGATGCCAGTAGGATGGCGGCATGGGGTACGAGTGGGTCAGGGATTGTCTAAGGTGGCTGTAGGGGAAGCAAAGCATGTTATCTAGTGGCTGAATTGCACAATGTGAAACCAGAAAACCTGGGATCAATCCTGTCTTCCCCCTTGACCAAACTGTCTGATCCTAGGCAATTTTTTTTTTTCAGTTTGCCTCCTCTTGGTTCATTATGACATATAAGAGGAACTCAAAATACATGCTCAGAATATGCTTTGTACAAAACATTCTCCTGTGTTTGATTATAATGTTTTTCACGTATATTAGCAACCAAAGCCACGTAGAAGGTGCACATGCAAACTGAATTGCCTCTTAGTTCACTGTTGGCATTTTTGTCACTGTGAGGCGGGGAAGTAAAAATATTTCTAAATTAATGTTTGAAAACTATCGCTTTTAACAAAAATACCTCTCAAAGCAGTGATATGATGAAATGTTTCTGCAAGTTAATGAAAAATACTTTTTTGAATTTTGAAGAAATGTAATCCTATTTTTACACATTTGTTGGAAGATGTCTTTAAAAATAAAAAAAATCCTAAAGTTGAGTGGTGCAGGACACTACTTAAGTTACATCATAAATTCAGTTAACTAGCAAATAAATGCTTGTCCATGTATTTACCTTTTTATGAATATTAGTGTTCAGACAAGTAAATAGCAGCCTGTGCTAATGTTCACCAGGGGCCACATGAAGAGGTCTAGGGGACCGCAAGTGGTCCCCAGGCCGTACTTTGAGTATCACTGGCCTCGATTAAGCCATTGCTAAATGTAATCTGGGCATTACCCAGAGCTGTGCATGCACTATATGCAATGGATTGGAATTTGGCTCAGAATAATGACCAGTGTCTGGGATTAATTCAAGCATCTTCTCATTGCTTTTTTGCACTCCATAGTGTAACACTCTAATGTGTATGCCCAGATGTGGGTCATGTGCTCACTGTGTCATATAAATTATGCTTCACCTCACTGGTAATGCCCAATAGACAGACATCGGTCTATGATAACCTGCCTTTCATTCAGAGGCGACATGGCCTGGCAGCTCAGGCTGGACCTTTCCCATTGTAGCAGGACCAAGCAGACCCTCCAGCTTTTCATGATTTCAGGTTTTGCTGTGATTTTCCAGACATCTGCAGCAATAAATGCACAGAAACATGGCAGTCTCTTGATAGAGCACATTGGTCAAGGAAATGTGTTATAAAACTGTCAACACATTATCTTTTTGTCTACAATTATGATTTAAAAAACAAGAACTTGAAAGAAATCATGAAATTTTGGTTGTCAGGTAAATGAATATGTTGATTACTCCAATTGTTTGTATTTTTGTCAATTAATTGTATCTTCTTGTATGTAAGCATTTTAATATGTATACTTCATAAAATATGCAACAAAAATAAAATGTTGCAACTTTATGGACAAATTGTTTTTATTACACCTTATATACACATTTCAAGTAATTTATGGCATACAATGAAAATTGTTTAGGATAATGGTTTTACTGATTGTCATGTACCCATATTCGTTACAACAACTTTCTTATACTTGCTATGTAATTTTTATACTGTCTGTGCTAACTTTACAAAGAATTCCAGGAACACAGCACAGTAACAAAAATTGCTGTGCTACAGCACAATAAGAAGGTTGTGCTGCATTGCATGGAAGGGAGAGAGCAGAAAAGTGCCATAAGAAGTAACACTACCTGTATTTGAACAGAATCCTCCCAGTACAAAATAACTGTGCTTTGACATATTTTAACATGTTTATATTATTTTGAATGTGTACTCTCTGGTATAAAATGTATGCAAATTTAGAAAATGTTTGACAAAAGAAAACTTTTCTCTAACAGTACACATGCATGGAGGAGGTGTACATTTTTTTGCAAATCTCTTGTCAATATTAGTAGATACATGTTTTTGTCAAAAATCCATGAGGTGGTTTTAAGGAAATGCCCATGTACTACCCATTGTATGTCCCCTTGACACAAACTCATGTTAAATTACTTTGAAGTTACTTTCTCATGGTTTGTGATAGAAAATAAATTACAAAATCAACACTTTGTGCCAGGCTTACATCACAAAAGGGATGCAAACCATTGCAAAGTGCTGATACATTTGGTTCCATTCCCTTATGGTGTTTATCTCAACTTTGTATTTTGTTAAATTGAGTTAACCTGAGTACTACTTTTCTTTTGTAGAAATGAGGTCAGTGCTAACAGCCATTCAGCTGTTGAAACTTTTCAACTTAAAGAAATGTTGGATCCCTTTGCGTTAGTGTTGTGCATGACTTCTATGGCATACACCGTGATTAGATGTGCCCATCATCTGTTTATATTCAATGTTTCCTGTTTGTGAATAGTCATGGTAGGGGAGTGCTCCAGTCTGTGCTTGATTTGTACATGATGCACAGGTTCCCAAGTGTGCCAAATTGAGGGGCTCAGGATTCAGTATTTTATCTTCACTATTCATGCCATTGGGTCATACAGTGTGCATTAGGGAGGGTAATTGAAAGTGTTCCTTTGTTTGCCCTACCCCATACTCTGCACTGATAGCCAGATTAATCTTAGCCAGCATTGGCTTGTGCTGATAAGCTATTTGACTAAAAGAGGCATGTCAATAGTACTTCATACCACTGATGTGCAATTATTTTCATTCTTTACGGCTTAAGCTTCTTCCAAATGCACTGTCATGCTTTCAGCTTTAGCCCATTTTTGTACACATCACCTCCATTGGCTCAGAGATGGGGCTGTGGGAGATTCCAGGCTGTAGTTAACAATTGTTTACGAAGTGGAAGTGCAAGGTTTATAAATATAGTATCTGGATTTTTTGCTTAGGGTGTATAAAGTGGCCTTGTAGGCAGCCTCCAGCTGTGCACAGATTCACACCCCATGTTAAGGCTGAAAGTGCTCCTTTGTATAAGGTCTAAGTTCAGGCTGCTTTAAACTGTTGATAAAACAGAGTGACTGTAAGCATCTAGAGCCTGTCCATGAGATTGTCTAAGGTATCTTATGCAGTTTTTTGGGGAGTTAAATAAGTGCAAAGTAATAAATTAAATTGTGCATATTTAAATCAAGCATTTCGTGATACTGTGAGTGTATATCATAGTATTTGTCCCCATTCTCTGTCGTCAAGGTCCCTATTCAAGTCTATTTCCCATTTTGCTTTCTAGTCATTTAGGTTAGTTTTGGTCATGTTTATTGTGGTTTTGCAGAACCAAATGACAGGTATTTTCCTGTGCTAAATTGTGTATGTGCTGTACTGTAACTAAAAAAGGTAGGACAGAAATATTGAATCTCAAGTATAGTTTGCCAAAATATCACCCACTGGAGTCAATAATAGAACATGTACACCCAATAGCCCAATATCTTTGTATAGGGTATTAAAGGCACAATATTTCTGTCTGATTATATTTATGACATACTGCTACTACTTAGAGCAAAACAAATGACTAGTGACCTATCACAAATCTGCAGGTAGAGCAAGTTGTGGGGAGGTTAGTCTTTGAAGGGGAAGTGTCAGGCTGTAAATACCCAGCCTTCCCAAAGGAAAGTTACCATTTTATGCACAAAGTGTTGAAATGAAACCACATTGAACTCTACCTTGTGTAAACCACATACACATTGGCACACAACTTCCACATATACCCCCTTGTGATTAAGGCACGTGGGAAGAGAGCCAAGGTGACAAGTACTTGGATTTTGGGGGCTGGCTTGTGGGCAGTAGGATACCCGCAATGGTCTTTTAAGAGAAGGAGCTTGCTGAGCTATCCCAAAAAGAACAATAAATATTTTCAAAAGTTACATTTTATACACTGCATTTGCTGCAAAAAATGGAAATGTGTGCTGCTAAATTTCATTTTTTATGCAGCAGAATATTTAAATAAATGCTGCAGTATCTGGGGGGGCAGACGAAGAAGGACGTGCATACAGGTGGTCCCTGTCTGAAGTGGCACAGTGGGCAGAAAATGGTGGACTGGAATGCGACCAAGAGTAATTACCAGTGGCTGAGTAGTAATTCAAGTATTCCATTCACCTATTTGCTTTCCTCTGCATTAGATGTTTAGCATTATCTTGCATAACCAACCTAAGACTCCAGTTCTGTGTATTTACCAGAATTCCACCATTTTCTCACTTCTTTGGTACACTGTATATGCAACATTATTCCTCTGGGTACCCAATGTCCTTTTTCTCACAATCACCTTTTTCTGACTTTATTTAGCTAATAGCACATTGTTGTCTGGGGCTTGCACGTTTACTTTTGAGATGGTAAGTATATACACTAAGTATATTCTCTAAGCCCAACATACAAAGAGTTTTAAAGCTTGCACTTGCTGAATGCATCATATGAAGTGGTCCATGGTAATTACGCTTAAGTAGACAACGTGCACTATCCTGCCGCATACTCCATTCTGTATATCCACAGACCATGCACAATTAATGGAAGGTGACACAACACCCTACGTCTTGTATCCTTACAGCGAAGCCTGACAACGTAGGCTATAAAAACTGGAAAGTCTGAAGTTGTGACACGGGTCACGCAAAAGGCGTGTATAATTTCTCCTGCGCCTTTGTTGTCTTTGGCAGATTAAGCCACTTTTAAGGTTCTCAGATAACCTGTATCACTCAGTCAGTGCATGCACTGTCTTCTACTCTTTCCCTGGTAGAAACATTCAGACGTGCATTTATCCCACCCCCTCCCCCAGTGTGTGCGAGTCTGCACAGACTGTACTCTGCTCCGGCTCCTGCTGGGGGAGGAGCAGTGGGAGCTGCCCGGGCAGGCGTCAGAGGACAAGGAGCTGCTCCGCTCTCAGACAGGAGGCGGTCTGTCTGCCCACGTCAGAGCCAGGAAGGCGGAGGCGGAGGGAGGATCTTTCCGATGAGAGGAAAGAGGCACCGCTTCTCAGCGAGAACCTCAGTACAGAGGGAGCCGGGCAGGCGGAACGGACTGCAGCTGAATGAGAGGCGCGCGCTTGGATACATTGCTCAAGAAGAACGTGCGCGCCACAGTGGCAAGAGGTGGAACTGCATGAAAGGCAGCGCGAGCCCAGGAGCTGCAGGGAGGGGGAATACGCTCTCCGCAAGTCGAAATCGGATTGGACAAGAAGGAGACCGCGCGTGCCCCTAATAGAAAGGAGGTGGAGATCGAATCTTCAAGCGGGCCTGGATAGGACTTCAGTGAGCCGCGCGCGCCCGACCTCGGACAAGGATTGGAGGAGACGTGGAGGATCGTCAAGCACGCGCAGCTGCCGGGAGAGCCAGCAGTTTTAGGAGCCTTGCACTAGCTCCAGCAACCAGCAGAGGAGGAGGAGGACGGGAGGGCGGCAGGCCTCTCTGGCCCTTCGCGGCGGCCATGAGCAGATAGAAGGATAGCTTCGGAGGGGAGACCACGGACTGGGGGTCTTCCCAGACTGTCCCAGGAGATCCGAGACCCGCAGTCCGCGATGATCTCCAGGGAACAGGTAGGTGCTTGCAACCCGCTTCGGATACATTTGTGTTAGATGATAACCCGCTTCCATTCTCGTCACCGGGATTGCCTCTGCATGCCCTAGGGTTTAATGCGTATGCTGCGTGATTGTTTAAGCCCTGCAGCCTTCTCGGGGGTCGGCGGTGCTTGTGTCTGGCAATGGCGAGAAGCAGCAGCGAGACTTCGATTTAGCGAGAACACTACAGGCACTTTGCTGCCTGGTGCACAGGCTGCTGCTACCACTCCTCGTACTGTTAGGCTTTCCAGTTCTTGGAAGGTACTCCTGGGTTTCTGGACTAGCAGTATGCTAGAACGCCTTCAGGTGGCAGTGGTGAGCAGTAATTTACCTATTTCAGCAGCGTACATGAGCGCCCCCAGAGGGTGTCGGCGAGCGGTAGTATAGTGTTCCAGCGGTGAATTAATGCCCCCAGTGGTGGTGGCAGTGAGTGGCGAGCTTTCACTGACCGGGCCGTGAGTGTTGTTACTGTGCCAAATTCACGACACTTGGCTTTTTTTTGGGTGGGGGGCGGAAGGGGTGACTGTTCAACCTGTCTGCAGGTGCGCCCCGTGATAGTGTGGCTGCAGGTAGGATGTCGATGTCACCGTTAACTGTGGTCATAGATGGTTTGATGAGTTTCTCGTTCTCACAGTTCTGAGTGCCTGTCTCCGCTGGAGCTGAAGTCAAAGTAATTAAAAGTATGCAGTTTTGTGGTGTTTGGCTGCTTGGAGTTGATGTGATTGAATGCACGAGCGCCCACAGGCGGTAGAGAAGTGTCAGTGGCGCCCTTTAACTGTATTGACGTTCTTGAAGGCACCTTGATGGCAACTTCTGCAACTAAATTCGAAACGGGAGACTGCGTTATTCGTGCTGTTTTCACAGCGTTATAGA
This sequence comes from Pleurodeles waltl, assembly GCF_031143425.1. Lineage (NCBI taxonomy): Eukaryota > Metazoa > Chordata > Amphibia > Caudata > Salamandridae > Pleurodeles > Pleurodeles waltl. The sequence continues at coordinate 606,912,828 of NC_090449.1, forward strand.
TGCTTCAGCATATAGTGGCTTTAGAAATACTTTGTGGTTCTGTCTATGCATTATTGTATCATTTGAATGGCGTTTTTTTTTTCTTTGGGTCGCCATCACCTTCGTACACGGCGCTCGCTTTGAGATGTTTGGTGATTCATTCAGGACTGTTAAATTCACACGAATGATCATTGATAGTAACTGGGCACGCGCATTAAATATACACCGTTATTGCACACTCGTGCAACAGTGTGTGTCCTGTGGCACCACCCCCTACACGGACTCAAGCATGTTTTTTTTTTTTTTTAAAGCTCTCCCTTCCCCCCCGTTTCCTTCCAATATGCATGCATTATGCTTTCAGTTTTATCTACATTGCGCCTAATGCGGCCTTTTGGGTGGTATTGAGTTTTGTGCATGTGTCGATTAAACTCTTCACTATAAAGTAAAACTACCTTGGTTCCTTTCTCAAAGATGTCGAGGGGGACTTCTTATCTCTTAAAAGGAGACGTTGTTTTCAGAGTGGTCTGAGATACCCCACTTGCGTAGCTTCAGCAACTGCAGTATACTTTGATTCACTCCTTACCTCTGTAAGGAGGGGATGCTCGTCCTTGTACCGAGGAGTCCCCTTATGTGATCATGAATAATGGACATTCTTCTGTACACGCTGGGAAGGTGAAGTGACTACTCATGACTATTAGAAAGTCGTTGTAGTAAGCTGCATTAAATTGATAGCTACTAATGTAAATGCTATTCTGATATCTTAAGAGCGCTTAGGTTTGCATTTGTAATTGAAATCGATTTTTTTCTTGTTTAATTATACGTCGATTTGCCCAGCTTCTGACATGACAGTGATATACAAAAATGTCCTGTAATTGTTTATTTAAAGTGGAACTATTAATTCAGTGACGGTCTGATTTCAGTTGCACTACACTCAGATTGGTCCCAACTTTTCGGGCTCTAAGAGGGCCTTTCGTTATATAATGACAGGGTTTTTGTTGTAAAAGTAATGGGTTATGCTTCGCTTTTCCCACCAAAACCCTCGAGTCAGTGGGGCCGCCGAGCAAAGAAACTGAACGTCCCTCCAATTATTTTTTTTTCCTCGGTATCGTTTTCTATTGTTATAGCGGCGCTTGGTGGTGAATGCACGAGTTGCAATCGTCGTCTCCCTACTACTGAGATGGATGCCTGCCTAACTCGGCTCACTCTTAGTGTTAGCAGTCCAGGAGCAGAACCTCACGTCCTTACGTGTTTTTCTTCGCGACGTCGAGTTTGTAACTTTAAAGAAAACGGAAAAGCGGGAGGGTATATTTTCTAGCAGCCAAAACTTACGACTTGTGAACTTTGAAACCATCCAGTGATTCCTGGCAAATCACTTAAAAAAAAAAAAAAAAAGCGTAGCATTGATCTGGTGCTCTTTTACGGCACCCTGTTTCTCTTGGGCAAAGTTCGTGCTGTATAAAATTATAAAAATAATAAAATATTAGAGTCGCTAACAGTTTGCAAAATGAGCATGACAGTAGTTGTGATTTCGTACTTCGGGTGGGTAGCGACGTGTATTATGAAATCCTTCTGATAGATATACACGGTTCCTGCCCGTGTTTGTTTTCCTTTTTTTTTCTTTCTTTTTTTTTCTTCTTCAAGGTAGCACGTTTCGCTTTCCTGTTCGAGGAGGACCTGTGCCTCGGCTTTCGGAAGGCCTGGGCTGTGCTTTGGTAACAGTCTGGCCTGCTTTTCAAGCTGTCAGCGACAGATAATGAATAGGCCGCGGGAGGAGGGAATGTGTGAAGCTTCTCGCCTCAGCCTCTTTAGTGGAAAGTCATGTCAGAAACAGAGAAATTAGCTGTGAGTGGATAATGGTGTTTGATAACCACTTTATTACAGCTCAGGTTTCCTTTTAATGCACTTGCACAATTTATGAATTGCCAATCCTTCATTGGTTACAATAAAATATTGTCACCTCCCTAACAACCAGCCGTATTAAGAACTTGCCCATATTGTGTGCGCACGTTCAGTATGACACGTGTCTTCTGTGTTGAACGCTTAACTGATTTAGAAAACGCCATTCTTTCATAGTCCTCACCTTTGCATCAATTTCCCGCTTTAATCTATTTTCTATATTTTATTTTGATGGCCTCGGGGGAAAGGTTAGGGCACTCTGCGTTACCTCGGCTAAACCCAGTACGGTTTGATACAGCGCAGCGGGGTAGCGCCCGGCAGAGCTCACTTGTCCGCGCCTTGGTGCGCATCCCTCTGTTGAACTTTTGAATGCCCAGGCCTTCATCCCTGCTTGACCTAGATGAGTCGAGCTGTTCACGTGAAGGGAGCAGTCTGGCAATTAACTATGAATTCTTAGCATTCCATTGAGCTGGGATGACCGCTCCCACCACCGTCCCCTTCACTCCAACTTGTTGGCTTCTCACGAAATTTCAGTCCTGTAAAAGACTAATTCACTTCTGGACTAAATATTTGTTTAAAAGTGTTTATTTAGGTGAAAGGGGGCGGGGGTGGTGGGGGCGATGTGATGCCAGGAACGAATTCCTGCGAGCTGTAAACTTTAAGTTATATTAGTATTCCCAGAAATATTATGTGTGGGGGGTGAGCTACTCGTTGTTTCCTCTTCAGCAAACGGATTTGGGTCACAGCTATTCCTTTCTTTCTTTATTTTTTCCCTTTTTTTTTTTTTTTTTTTTTTCTTTTGCGGAACAGCTCTGCATGCTTTGGACATTTTTGATAAAACAATCGAGTTGAACGCATTAGGTCCTGAAGCAGGGGTTTCTCGTTTCAGTGGTGGTACTTGCGTATAAATGTAAACATGTCTCGTGAAAAAAGGAAACTGAAAATGACTTAAACCAACTAAATTGAACAGGGCACTCTAGTCTTAAATATTGGTCAACGGGCTTCCCAAGTATTACGTTGGATCATCGGCACTTTCATCGATAGGTTCATCATTTGTGAATGGAATACACGAAGCGCAGCAAACTTGTATCGGCCGGAAGTCACCGTAGGGCTGCCCTTGTGTAACCCCTGTCTGGCAGCTCCATTCCACCTCCTCTGCACGACACCTGCCGCCGGCGAAGCTGTGACGTTTTGTTGGGCTACCTCTGAGTATCTGGGAGGCAGATACGCGTTCTTGGCTGACCGAACGCCTTCCTCCAAACTCCTAGCTGTAATTAATCTTTGCGTAGCGCAAGGTACCTCTGATTGTCAACTACGAGTGAAGTTAACTATTGTGAACTTGAAGCTCGCTGCGTCTCTTATCTAGTGCGCCTGAAAATGAGGTGATGTTATGTGGAACTGAAACACCTGTCCAGGTGTTGAAAATCAGTAGCCATCGAGAGGTTCGGTAACCTTATGGCTACTGAGTGACCTACATGACCTCCTAACTCCAAGTTACATTAAGTATTCTTGGGGAAAGTGCCCTGTGGTGGTCCTCTGCATTAATAATCCTGGGCCTCTTGCTGTCCTCTCCACATCTCGTGTTAACAGTTCTCTTTCTTTGTGTATTTGAGGCGTGCTAGATTTATCTATAAGGGATGACCCATTGGCACTCCTGGTAGCATATATATGTAGCCACAAATGGCACCTACGGGTACCACATATACACACGTTAATGCGAAAAGCTGCCTCTGGTGGGAATGGTTCATTGGTGTGACATAGCGTGGATTTAACAAAATTGGTGGTTTCTTTTGTCGGTGCAAAGAGGACCCACCCCAGCCCAGCAAATGGTGAGCGAGATAGAGTTGGGGTGGGTGGTGTGAGGGAGATGGAGTAGGTGTGTTGTTGGGGTAAGGTTGTAGTCTAATCATTTCTGAAATGGATGGCTGAAAAGTTGTTGTGAGTAGTTTACTGAAGCATGTGATGGTGGGGATTGGTTACAGTGAGTTGATAGATGTACCACTGGCATTTCTGAACAAATGGGCCCATGCATGGATGAGGTTCTGTTTCTCCAGACGCAGGAGTAGTAGATTGCTTGTGCATGAGAAGTAATAGCTTGTTGTTGAGGTAGCTTGTTTTCCCTGTTGAAATGGCCTTATGTGCAACAGCATCAGTTGAATTTTAATCAGGGTTATGGTAACTCTCTTGCTCCATCGTAGCACATCTTTACCATATGGTGCCATCTAGTCTGTAGTTGTGGAACGTCTTTACCTGGTGGTGTATCTGTAGCTCCAGCCACCTATGTTGTATTACTCATCTTAGTAGTTTTGTCTGCTCTCCTGCTGTGTAACTTTCCTCATCTTCTGCAGAAGCATGTTGGCTCTGTGCCTGTAGGAATAGAACCCACTGGCACTGGCCACTTAAAATCGTTGCACAGTGGCTCAACATGTGGTCGAGTCCGCTAAAGGCTATCTAGATAAATCTTTACTATCATGTAATTGGGAGACCGAAGTTCTTAACAACATTCTACTTCCATTATGTGAATCTATACATTGCTGTGGGTCATGCCTGATGTACTGAGTTTGACACCTGTGTTCATCAGATGTACACGCTGGATTATTGGCACTTTTTTGGGGCGGGGGGGGGGCTCGGCACTGTTTCTCCCAGTGTGAAACGAAGTGTATCAGACGTAGAGACGCATTAATCTGTTTAATTTTTTTTATTCAATTTTTTTTTTTTATAGAGAAATTGTTCCTTTTGTGTGAGTGTATGTATATATTCATAGACATGATTCGTAAATAATGGGGCAAGCGAAAGAAACATGTAAATAAGAATAAAATAAGGTTGCTACAAGAAGGTATGGAAACTCTAAATAGGTTCATACTGGGCTCCACTACAGATGGGCTCAGTAGATATGACGTTGTGCATCAGTTACTATAACAAAGAAGATGGCGCACGACGTGGTAGGATATCCATAGGGTAACTGCATCGTCATTGTCGTAGCTCTTAAAAGTAGTTTAGGTGTTTTGGCTTGGATTTATAGTGAGGTGTGAGTCACCCCTGTGTCAAGGTGGTGCTGGCTCACGCGGCCTCTGGATCTGTGCACAAAGTTTGCAGTTTTTCGGTCATTGTAAGTCCGTTTCTTGGACCTGGCGTGAGCCCATGTTGCCTTACAATAAAGATCGTCGCCCCCGCGTGTTGTCGACCGGTGCCACTCGAGGGCTCACCTGTTTATCTCCCTGGCTGTCTCCCTTCCCGTGAAGCACCCTGGAGCTCTTTGTTCAGGGTGATAAAATAATCCCTTTCTTGGGAATGGCGCAGAAATGGGCTCTCCTGGGTTTCGGGCGCTTGCACATTAGGATACAACATGGCTGTGACATAACAAGCTGTCAGACGGCATATGTGCGCCTGTCTCTAGACGCTTTGCAAATTAGCTGCCCGTCAAGACACAGGCGGCGGGGAGTGAATAATGATTGCTGTATCTGACGCCGTGCGCTGCCAGAGCGCGCTAGTGATTCCTGCTTCTCCCGGAGCTGGGCCACCTCCGAGAAGGTGATATCTTGGCTGTGAAGACACTTCTGCATGTAACAGAAGGGGGAACGAGCGGTGATTGCAAGGTCTTAAGATAAGAGCATTCCGGAATTAATATTTTTCAGTTTTACGTATTGTAAAACTAGGGCAATGGGTGAATTTAGAGGTGCTTAGTTTAGGAACAGGATTAGCACTTTTTATATTCTTGGTAAAACAACCATCACCCCCTAACTCCCCCCCCCCCCCCCCCAAAAAAAAAGAATCACCTCTATACTCAAAGTAGTAGTACGTGTGATCTTAAGTTCTCAGTGGAGTTTTAACTGTATGAATGACCTGAAAACCAAAATAAACAGCTTCTTTTGCATATGGCTGAGACCATATTTCTTTCAAGTTTTTGCACGACAGGTGTCGTTTTCCGCTTTAGACGAACTGTGACTCAATGTAAAACGTATTTTCATCCAGAATGGGCAGATTACTTCCAGGGTTCGTGGTTCACGGGCCTAAATCTTGTGTTCCCTGCGCGGGCTCTATTTTCGACTTTTCAGATGAGGGTGTAAAACCCACCGGGTACCTCACAGGGAAGCTGCGCCCGTGTCTGTGTGAGGCAGGTGTTTTGAGTGGCGCTGCGTTAGTCGTCGTATGTCTGTCACGAATCACAACAGAGAGCCATCTGTTCAATCCGAGGGACTCCCCCTGGCAGATAGCAAACAAACTTGTCCGACTGGTCTGCGGAGCGTACAGGCATGCGACCTGTGGTGGAGCTGAATAATTAGCCGCGCAGGTAAAGTTTAGAGGGCCAAGAATATGGCTTTAGGGTAAAAGTGCCACGGTCGTAGGTGGGCCTGTTGGGTGTTGGTATGTTATTTAAGCAGAGGTTTCTGCTCATCTCGTTTTGTACTCGTATGTAGGTGGATAAATGGTTGTCAGGTGCTTATTAGTCCGTGATGGCTGGTTATGCAGCACAGCCCATCTGTTCTGGATCCCTTCCAAAAAAAAAAAAACGTAAAACCGCCTCTGATCGGAGGCTCTGGGTTGTGTATTTTTCGTTGTAACTAGTCGTGGGAGCTTTCCAAGGTGGAGCTCTGCGGTTGATGGTGCTCTGTTGCAAACGTTTTGGGAAACGCTAACTCTTGTATCCGTCTCGCGATAATTGAGTTGACTGTTAGATAATTGATATTCGTGAAACTGAGAGTTCACGAACTCTGAGCAGTCCTCGTCAGAATATTCGGACTCTTGAATTTTAGGTGTCTAATGCATCTACATCCGAAAACGTAAGGACTCTGGAAGGTATTAAAGTGAACTATTCGCTCTGAGAGGTGGAGCGGTGGGAGCTCACCCGGTGGTATTGCACCTACTTTCCCAACATTAAAATCCCACCTCGCCTCTCGCAGCACTCCTACATAACTAAAACCTTATCTCTGATTTATTCCTGTAGCGAAGCTTCAGATGAATGTACCTGGTTGTCTGTCAGTCAAACCCGCAGTTGCTTGTTGCTGTAATCCACCAAAAATATAATGTTCTCGAGTACAACAGCCGTGGTTCCTGTACTCCTACAAACAAACTCTCGTTAACGCAGCAGGCAGCCTTTTGGAGATTGCAGCCAAGAAACTACTGAACTGACTACTGAGGCGAGCGCCTCCAGCCTCCTCCGCAGCTCTAGTGGGGATATTCCTAGAACTTCCGCCCACCTCTTGCGTAAAGGAAGTTTCTAAATTTACCCAGCGCTTGTCATGGATTCTCGCTCCACTCGCGCATGCGCATACAGCCGACTCGCGTCATCTTCCAGTAATAGGCGCTTTTTCCCCTGCTGAAAGTTACAGCCTTCTTTTAGTAATGTCATGCTTTTACAGTAAGCGTCTGTTTTCCTAGGATGCGTTTGTCTTGAAGATGAGACGTGGGTTGTTTACGCATGGGGAGCTGGCTTGGGCGAGGACTGCGTGAAATTATGTACTTTTTTAATTGAGCAGGTTACAAACCTATTTTGCTACATCCCTGTCTTGAATCGTGGAATTAAAAGTACAGCTACTTAAAGCGTTCAACAGGAATTGTCTACATATATATAACTAGAAATGTATTTTGATTGCCCTTTTAGAGAGAACAAGTTCAATTTTGACCAAAACTAACATCTGGGTCTCTGCAGCCATTTGAGTGCCTAGCGAATCAGACATGTTTAGTATGGAAATGTGCGGTTGATCATTCAGTTCGCTTGAGCAAACACTGCCCCGATGTAGACTAGTTTAGCAGTGAGGACGCCGCTATATGAAACGGCCCAGTGGCATTCATTGCTCTCATTTTAAGTAACCTTCTTGAAATGCGGGCATTTTTTAAAAATTGGTTTTAAATCTTTGAAAGTTGATGTGGGATTTATTGGGAATTTTGGACAGGCGATGAAGAATCGATGGGTAACGTGTAACCTATTTTTTTTAAAAGTGTTTGTACTTGTACTGAAAGGCTCCAATTAATACGCGCCTCCGACTCGCGTTTCCCTGGGGGCATGTTGCTTGTAAATCATGCTTGGGGATTGCTTCCAGTAGACTGGCAGCCAGCCTGCCTATTTGCTTTTTTAAATCTAATTAGACTGACTCTTGGGCGCTAACTAAGTGGAAAGTGGTCGAGAAAGCTAGTAATGGTAAGGACCCCGTTTAGATTTGAGCCCGCGTTTGTACATCTCCCCCCCCCCCCCCCCCCCACCACACACACACACACACACGCACACGCACGCACGCACTCTCTCGCTCTCTCACTTCTGATAATGGCCTTCATGGCAGTAACTTAGGTTGAGACAGCTGAGGCGGCGTGTGCCGCACCGCGCTGGGGCTTCTGGGACGGCGAGTGTTCGCGCGCTCAGGTGCTGTCTGGAGAGTGCGGTGGACGGTGGCAGAGGCACTCCTGTGAAATGAGCAGCTCTCTGCACCCCTACGGGAGGGGAGGGCTGCAGTCCTGTTGCACTGCTCTTTTAAGTGGCCCAGTTCAGTCTGGTTTGTGCAGCTGTCTGTGCTGGTTGTTAGTAAGCAACATAAACACTTCTGCAATGATGATGTGTAGTAAACAGCAGACTTGTGATAAGATAAAATTGTTTGACCAAAATACACACCACATACCCTATCCACCTCTCATTGCTAAATAAAAATCACATTGGTTATGAAATTTCTCAATAGGTGTTCAGTAGTAACATTCTATTAATGTAATAAGAATTAAGCTCCGAATATCCGCTGTTCATTGTGTTTTCCGTTTGAGCCATCATGTGGGACGATATCCCAAGCATGCCGTCTCCCCTGAAAGGCCAGGGGCAGAGTCACTCCGATGTCCGGCATGACACGACTGTCTCTGTGCGACCCCTCCAAGCCAGTGAGATCCTTTGGCCTATTACGAAAATCCGGGCCATAATTGTTCTCCACGTGTAGTCCACTTCTACTGCATTGACCACCGTTTTCCCTGGCTTCTTTGTAATGTCTCGACTCAGCATTCTCTTCTTTTCCCTCCACAGGTAGCCTTTGAAAAGTCAACCTGCGCCATGAGTGGGCTCCTGAAAAGAAAATACGCCGAACTCGAGGATGACCCCGCGTACAGCTCGTCGTCCTCCCCTTCCTCCTCCTCTGTGGCCTCCTCGAGCTGGGATTCCGACGAGGAGAACTCCGGCCCGGACACCGTGACCAGCACTGCCTTAATCCTCCGTGATTTCACCCGTACGTATCCCAGCCCGGCTGTGCGCCGCACACTTTGGGTCGGGGGTGGCTTGGAAGGGGGGCGAGGGACTACTTACTGACTTGCCATAGTGTCCATTATGAGATGCTACAGAACTCCGAAGTACATTTCTGCCGCATAATAGGATGCACGGCTCAAGGTTATATAATTTACTGGACTTTATCCTGCTACCATTTGTCGCAGGAGTCATAAATGCTACGTTTCACTTCCGCAGGAAGGATTTCTAATCCTATTAGGCCTTGTTGTCTTGCATGACTGCATGTTCTACCATTTTTGGGGTTAATCCATTGTGCCTGCCAGTCTGTCTCGTGCGTGAAGCCAGCAGCCAGTCCTCATGGCATATCTGCTGTCACCAGCATGTCCTGGCAATTTTTTAATAGCGACTATCAGGGTAGAGAAGGGGATGAACTTATTTACCCTTTTTACCATTTAATTCTTCTCATCTGTTATCGGCTTCTTGGCAGGTGCGTCGCCACGTTTCATTCAAATGCATAAAAAAACAGCTTCACTCCTAGTTACCTGCGTGGTCTACTCCCTGCAGGTCGGTGCATGCAGGTAGGTGGCAGCGTGGCTGGGAGTACTTTCCAACGCACCCAAAGTGCTAACTTACATAGCAGCCCCATGGATGGTAGTCCGAACCAAGATGTTCAGATGGTGGCATCATTGTGGAAAGTCTTTCAAGCTCTAGTACTAGAATAGGTCCTCTTCCATACAGCTTTCTGTATTTTTACTGATCAGAGGCCTGAGCGGGTTGGTGGTGGGGACCGAATGCTGTACTTCCTCCAGGTTTCAGTGTGCCTTGATAGTAGCATTAAAGGCACAATCTGGAAGTGCTTTCTCGAAGACGCATTCCAACTTGCATTTTTGCCTTGAAGGCAAAGGTTTTAAATTGCACACCGGTTCCAGTCGTCCTGTGTACCGTAACGTGGGACATGCTGTGAGACGACAATGTGTTAATTGACAACCTCTGACGTGTTGTCTTAGAGCTGTTGGGGAAAATCATCAGATAAAATGTCCTTAAGCCAAACAACGACACGCAAATGCAGGAAAGGAGTTATTTTACCGCATTCCAGCACTGAAACAAAAACACCCAAGAGGAGTGTGTTTAAAGACATTGACGATAAATGCACAGGTGAATTTCAGCACCTGTCCAACATAGTCATTGTTTTCTAATCGTCGGCAATACACTTCTAAAATCAATTTACAGGGAATGCATTTGTCCGGAGAGATCATAGCATCTGAATGAACGGACTGGGTTCCTTGTCTGGTGTCTCGGTGCGTTTCGTGTGCTGGGAGGGCTGGAGGGGCGGTCAGTGTTAACTGCCCGCCCATGTTCCCGGCGATCCCCCGCCTTTCGCGTTTGGAGAGGACAGGGCGTGTACCAGCTCTCTTTGCTCTCTGATGTTTTCTTGGGCTTTGCGCTGCCTTTAAATGTAAGCCCCCCCCCCCCCTCAAAAAAAAGCCGACCGCAAATGTAGTGGCTCGTATAAAAGATTCGCGCTTCCTTGAGAGTGTGGTCCGTACCTAGTGCACGCCCCCACCCCACCGGAAAGCCTCCTCCTCTGCGCGGTCTGGAGACAGTCACCCTAAGGCCCATGGAAAGCAGACCAGTCAGCAGTGATGACACTCGCCGCGACTGCTCACTAGGAGGAGCTAGAGCTTTGCATTTGGCCGCATTATTATGTTGCCTTGATTCAACTTGTTGCAGATTCCGCACTCACTGCACGCAGATAGTAAATATTTCAACTGAAACGCAACTTAAGATCAAACCCTTTATTTTTCTAACCTCCCGTTAAAAACAATTGGAGTTAAACATATTTTGTTCCCTTCTACCGTGCTTTCATTAAGGGGGCATCTAGAGAATTATGTCACAACAGGTCTCAAGCGGACATAAAAAACAGGAGCCCACTGGAATTTCAGCTGTTGGGATTGTTAACGATGCAGGGAAGGGTAAGGGGAACTGCTCCTTTTATTGTATGTCTAGAAAGTTCAGCGGAGAGCCCTCCCTGACAAAGGGTCTGCTGTAGTCTTACGTGGTGTCACCCGGGCTCTGAATGGCTTCCTTTTGTTTTCTAGTAATGCACTGGCTTCTAGTCCTCGCCTCCCCTTTCCAGAAGCTCTTTTCCAGCTGATCTCTTGTGAGGCAGCTGCGGAAGTCTTCTTTTTTCCCAGTGAGCAGTCACAAAAACTGCCCTATCGCTGCTGGTGGGTCTGCTTGTGATAAAGTCCTGGTATGCCACTGGCTTCAGAGACTGTCTGTGACTCACGTAGAAGACATTCACGTTGCAAATACGGATATTTAGAAATTCTCGTTCAAGTCCAGTGCTGTTTCTACAAAAAAAACAAAAACAAAATCTTCCTCTTTTAAAGATTATTCTCAGCAAAACGTATTTATTTTACTAGATCAAAAGTATAGTCGTGTGTTCCTATCCAGGCACACAGTTGACAAACCCTTGTTTATCAGGGTCTTCCTAACGGAGGTTTTTGTCAGTGGTTTTAATGCTTCCCACCAGTCGCCCTGATTTTGAGTAAACGAGAGGACGTATTTTTTCAACACTGCAGAGTGAATCAACCCTTGCCACTTTCTGGCCGAATAGAATGTTCATTGTTTCCTCTCCCAGTAACTTTTCATACTGGCGCTGGGTCTGCTTTCTGTGTCTCCTGCTTATGGAAGCTGCTTCCTTTTAGGCAGCAAACTTTATTTCTCCGTGTTTTTGATTAGTTCAAGTGTATGTGTGTTGGGGGATAGTAGATAATAAGGAATAAAAAGTGACCTAGGACAGCTCGGCCCTAGTCTAGTTGACCTGTGAACCACTAGATCGCATCTCCAACGGAGATTGAATTTCCAGCCTTTCAGGGCAGGACATGGACCATGGGAACCTACTTTTACCGCCCCACACTCGACTGCCCTAAGCACGAAGATCAGTGTCTTTGGATGCAGTTTACCCAAACATGAATTCAAGGAAGCAGATAATGTGTGATGTAGTATATTCCCTTGATGTTTTGACCCTTGTAATATGGGGGTGCTTGACTAACTCCCTGAGCTGTTGTTCATACACCGCTATTGTTCTTGGATTGTATCTAGAATACACATTGGATAGAAAGTTATTCTGCAATGCTCATGTGTGCGTTTTTGTTTTTTTGTTTTTAAAGCTACGTCCATTCTCAAGAAGGCAAAACGAATCAAGCGGAACAAAGTGGACTTCGACCGGGTCACTGTGTTCTACTTTCCCCGCTGCCAGGGGTTCACCAGCGTCCCCAGCCGCGGCGGCTGCACCCTGGGCATGGTGAGCAGGCACTCTTCATGCAGGCACTTCACTCTCGCCGAATTCTCGAAGGAGCAGGAGAGCTGTCGGCGGGAGAAAATCAAGGAGCGCTTAAAAGAGGAGAAACTGCAGGCTCTGAAATGGAAGGTATGGTGGCGCCTTTTATCTGGTTTAACATTGTGCGTCTAAATGTTGACTTTGGCTTACATCTGTAAGAGGACAATGTTGCCTTGACTAGTGCCTCATGTAGCTCAGTGGGTGTATTTTGGGTCTTTAGTGATTTGTGGTAATAACAAGCATTTGCACTGCAGTGGGTCTCACGTTTGCTCCAGCTAGAGCTATTGGTGTTGTAAATTCCTCACTGGACTTTTCTTGTCGCATAAATTGAAAATGAAGAGTTAAACATTAGTTGACACAAGCAAGTTGATTCAAAGCTCCATAAGTTTGCGTGCGAAGGAGAGACACAAAAAGAAATTTCGCTCACAGATATCGGTAATAGTGCAATTCTCTATGTAACCGGTCAGTCTGCAAATCGGTAACAAAACCCTCCCCAAGGAGGGACAACTAAAGCATTTACCAATAACAAAGAATTTTTAAAAGGCAAGCCTACGAACAGTGAAAGTGATGGGCGTGAGGTGGGGGTGGTTAAAAAGCCACAATACTTACAACTGGTCGACTGCTTGCGCGCTTCACCTAAAAATAGTGGTTTATGGAGGATGTCAGGCAGATTATAGTCTTTAGACATCTAAATGTCTTAATCGCCTTAAGTCACCAAGTCTAAGTTGTTTTATTTTTCACCTTCAAGGGTCTAGGACTACGTTTTTAATTTTTATTCTTTTAAGCAGCTGGTGTTAAATCTCTGACTCCTATTCAGACTTGAACTTAAGAGCGCCCGTTGCTGCTCAGAGTAATGTAGTGGTATTTTGTGTGTTAGTGGATGTTTGTGTGCTGCAATCTATGCAGAACATATATTAATAGTGCCTTTTTGATACTTAGTTAACCATGAACGGTACTAAAGAGTCTGAAGAGGCCAATCGCCTCACCACGGATGACATCTCGGATGACGACATTGATGTGAACAACGTTGAAGTGGAGGAAGGTTTTTTCCTGCAGCCCTTCCCTGCCAAGAAGCGGCGCGCACTGCTGAAAGCGGTTGGTGTGAAGAAGATCGACAAAGAGGAAAAACGTGAGCTGCACAACATTCGCCTGTCGCGGGAAGACTGCGGCTGCGACTGCCAGGAGTTCTGCGAGCCCGAGACCTGCAGCTGCAGCTTAGCAGGAATCAAGTGTCAGGTATGGGTACACATTTGCCCGAAACGGTAACGAGGGCATATCGACAATTGTGAACTTTCTACAGCAACTGAGGGCTTTGTCCATCTGTGCATCTACAGATCCTCAATTCCTCTATTATTGATTGAATTCTATGTTGCAAAAATAGTTCCGTTTTTTTAAAAGTCCTTGCCCTACGCTGAACTTCACAAATGTAAGTTGAGGGAGCATCTTATCTGGTGGGAGTCTTAGATGTGGGTGAATTAGGATTTGCAAGGTGGTCCATGTACATTTCTCTCCATCATACCCCCCCCCCCTCCTGAAACCAGAGGTGCTTCGTGGCACTTAAATAATCTTCTACCTCTGCTGTTCTGCCTTCTTTCTGCCCTTTGCATTCGAAATCTGGATTTTATCTCTGCTGCTATTCTGGATTCTCCAACTCCTCTTCCAGCTTAAATATTTGGTTCTGCTGAACCTCAGGCTATCTGATTATCTGTTAGCATATCCAGCGCTCCTTCCTTCTTTCCTCGCTTTGCTCACGAATGCTTCACCTGCTAAACGTTTTTGCCCTGCTTTCGGATGTGTTCATTTGGGTAGTTAGTAGCCTGCAGGATGTGCGGAGTTGATTAGGCCACCGAAAACCGCAACCCGATGCCACAAGTGTTAGCTTAAGTTACAAAGGTAAATCTTTATTGACATTTTGTTCTTGCTGTTTCAGATGGATCACACATCGTTTCCCTGTGGTTGTTCTAAGGATGGCTGTGGGAACAGAGAAGGAAGGATAGAATTCAACCAGGCCAGGGTGCAGACTCACCATATCCACACCATCATGAAACTAGAACTGGAACAGAAGCAGCAGACTGAGGAGAGGCCCATGGAGCATGATCTGTCCTTCCACGACCGACTCCACCCGTTTGGCATCCCCACAGAAAAAAGTGTGTTTGAAGAAAGGGACGTTTCCCTTGCTCCTTCATTTCAGTTCAGCATTGACCTCGGAGCTGTCGGGGAGAACAGCTGCAGCAGCGATATGACTGACTCGTCCGTCTCGTCAAACCAGAGTGAGGACTCTGAAGAGCAAGATGAAGCCGTCATGTCCGATAAGTCCCAGTCTGATGTTGATGATGAAAACCTGGCGAGAATCCTTCACTTCAATGACTCCGAGAATGAGGAAACCAGCAGTGATTGTCAAGACAACCTGAGCTACTTTCACGCTGATGACTTCTTTTGCGACAATATAGATGACCAGCATGGGTCAAATGTTGGGAAACTGGGCAGCGAGAACTACTACAGCCATTTATCAAACATTTCAAACTGCTTAGATGAAAATGCCAACCAGGATGCAAGCTTCTTTTTAGATGGTACAGCATCAACTCTGTCTGATGGGCCACCCTACCCATCTTCACCAGCAGAACATTGCTCAAAGAGCTACACTGATCTCAGTTTATCCTCTGACTCGTTTGACTTCTTTCAGTCCTATTCAGACTACAACCTTGGACCGCTGTATAACTCTTTAAAGGAATATGAGAACCTGGACAACTTTTCCGCTTTGCAGTTCCAGCTGCCAACCTTCCCTGGCTTTTCCCAACAGGGCGACCAGAGTACATGTTTTCTGGAATCTTTAATTGGCCTCTCTGAATCCGTTCCAGAAACCCCTGCCCCTTTTACAGACAATCAACTCCTGGAAGATGCAATCAAGTCCTCGCTGATAGAAACTGTGAAGGTATAGAAGTGGAGGCAGACTCGAACAGTGAAATCCAATCTTTAAATTATTCTCGAACACATTCTCCGCAGGAAACAAATCTGCATTGAGAACTTTCTCTGAGGTTTACATGGAATTGTTTGTTCATCCTGGCCTTTCTAGAACACAGCTATTTTGGAATACTATTTCTACACTGTAGCCATTTGGTGTACGGATTTCTTATGAGCCTCATGGGGTTTGTTCGGGTATGTGAGGGGAGGGGGAGGGTCGCAAAAAAAAAAAAAAACTGAGCTGTGACTTGCACAGAAAGGTACATGTGAAGTTTTTGTGTTTCAGTTAAAAACAAATCTATGGTTGAAGCAACTGTTGGCATAATACAAAAACTCAAACTTTTCGAAAAACATTACATATTTATTTTTTACGTAAAGAAATGCTAAAGAGCTACAATACACTACTCCCTTTTCTGCTGGCAGTTTACAGTAACGCCCCAGTCCATACTGCTCCATTGGGGTTTCTATTTTTTTGGTACAAATTCCAAGATTCTATTGCAATCGGCCTCAGAAGCCCAAGTGCACGAGAATATTTATTTGAATACCTCTTATGTATTAGATTCACAATCACTTTTACGTGATCTAAAAGCACTGTGGCTTTTTACAGTGCACCTGAAAGTGCAATACCGTGTTTGCAACGCTGACCAGAAAGAGACACTGTTCAAAGTTTAAGGTTTCTCCTCCGGACCAGTGAATACCTTTTCTGTGATTCTGTAGCATTTATCGAAGATATGGCAGCAGGAGAGAGGAGGGGTGTAGAGTCATAAGTCAGTAGTGTTTTCTTTCAACCAAGATATCTTGGTAATGGTAACGAAGGTCCTTAATTTATAAAGAGTGAAGTGATAGCCACGAGAAGTGAACCCTAAAATATTCATTAATAACTATTTAAGATCTGTTTTCATAAATTATTTTCTAATTTATTTAATTTCTTAAGGATTTGGCCATGATCTTCCATGATCCACTGTAGTAATGCCCGCCTAAGCCATGCGACCATTTGTAGCAGAAGTTGCTGTGGGCCTTTCTCATCTGTGGATACATATATATATATTTTTCCCCTCTTAAGAGCAGAGCAAGCTGTAGCAACATTGCTTTCCAACTCTAATTCAAAAGTGTTCCTTACTGGAAAACGAAAGGGTTTAGTTTAACAGTCAAAGCAGCAAGAAACCAGACTATTTGTAATGTTTTTATAAGCAACAAGAGAAACACTCGTGATCTCAAAATGAAGGTGTTGAGCCATTTATTGCTTTTATACTCTTTTTAGAAAAAACTTGTAAACGATAGGCAAGTTGGCAACATTTTTATTTGTAATAAAGAATCCACTTGTAATATTTTTAATGGAAGGATAGCCAATTGTGGCTCAAAATATATATTTAAGTTTGAAACGATATTAAAATGTAATTTAAGTGTAATGAGTTATGATCGAAATCAATGGTCTTTAGCCAGAACATAAACACAGGCGTTTTAACAAAAGTTGTGGTCCATTGCAATATCTGTTTTCTTTCCCCTCAAGAGACTCTGATTGAATGCTGTCACATTTTATTGCCTGCACAATAATTACAATTGTTCCAAAATATAGGCAGATGCAGTAAACTGATCTTGAGTGCAAACAACCATTATCAATTTAGATCCAATTTGGATACTGTGCAGTTATTTGGCTTATAACTGTTACCTAAAAATAACTATTTACATAATGTTAGGCCATCGCCCATCAGGCAGTTTTTAAGTAAAAGTATCTTGTGGACCATACCAAAAACGTGTGTGTAATTTCCCCACCCCAACTGCTTACCATTGGTATTGCCACTCGCCTTTGCTTGCTTCTTATTTCATGGCTTGTTTTCCACCTCTTGTGATTGTTCCTCTCTTGGAGCTTATCTTCTCTACCATCCTTTTGATTGACTGACTTGTATCCTGCTACTGCTCACATTTGGTAGAAGGATTTTTTATTTTTCATTAAGAACTCCATGAGCGTGCATACGATTTCTTGCGCTTTCCCTTGTGCGGCTTGACCCCCCCCCCCCCCAAGTGAAACCCCTCACCCCTTTCACACACACCACCACCTGGTCTGCGATTTCTCCCTTACCACTTGCAGTCCATAAAACATAAGAAATGTTTTCATTATAATTTTTGGATGGCCCAGCAGCTGCCATTTGCTGCTGAGCCATTCTGCACTACAAAACACACTTTTGCATCCCTCTGTTGCTCCTGAATCCGTCTCCTCCCCACTGCTTCCCCATCGCCCCAGCACCTTAAAAAAAACTTTTTACAGCCCCAGCAGCTACCATTTGGTACCTGGCAAATCTGAATTGCCAAAAGTTCTTTCTCTCTAAGAAAATTATTATTATTTTTTGTTTTGTTGTTCTTTTACCCAGCCAAGTAGCATCTGCCTTCTTAGATCAGTAAATTTAAAGAAAAAATATATCTCATGTAGCATTGCGCAGACATGCGTGATGACTTAAGTGTCACTGTTCATGCCCACACCTACGGAATGACAGTCTCAACATCCCACTTTTTCTTATTTCTCATAAAGCATTGGCAAAGCCAATAGGTCAACTAGATGAGATCTATTGACCTTGCCAGTGCTTATTTCATTTCATGTTTGTATACATAAGCTCAAGCCAATTGTATGCTCTTCGCCAGTGATAAGTCGAATGCAGTCCTTCCAGTGAATGGTAAAGTGTATGCAAAAATTACTTGTGCGTTCCATTTGGCAGAAAGTTAAGGGATGTGCCCGATTATTTAAGATACCTTTAAACCCTGACCATCATAGTTTTCACATTTTCCCACATGGAACTTATTTAATGACCAGACTGGCCAGCACAAATTTTAATATATGACTTTGTTCAGAAAAAAATAAGATTGGATATGCTCTGTATTTTAATAATACACATAAGTGCCTACACCAATACTTCTTTGTTGGTCTAGTTTGTATGTTCAGATGCCCTCAGAAATGTACATACCCTAGAAGAAGAGAAATTATACCTGTACATTAGTAGGATATGATTTATTGATTTGTTACAGCCTCAACAACATTTCTCTTCGATTCATTGGTTGCTTGCTTAGCACCATCTAGTGTCTGGCACTAATTAATCCAGCATGCTGGAACGATGTCTTTTATTATTGGGTTGAGTAGTATGCCTTCATTAGTTCAATAACTCCCATGTCTTGTTTGTGGAAGGCGTGGGGATCCAAAGTTCCTCTTCAGGGCTTTCATTTATGGTGTTGTACTATTTTGAATTTGTGACCACTGACAGCCAGATTAAGCCGTCCCCAGTAATTTTATTTCCTTTCCTTTTTAGTTGCATAACAGTCGTGGCTGGCAATGGTAGGCTTTGGTAATCAGCAAGCAAAAATCTCAAACAGAATTTTAAATTTCTAGGCAGCTGTTTCTGCAGCCCTCCCGCAGTCCCTATTTACTTATGCATACACTCATGAGAGAACATTGATCACTGAAGGTCTGTGCAGTGAAGGTCTGTGAAGTTAGAGCCTGATCATTTGATGTGTTCGCTTTGCCTGTTGCTGAGGCTAAAGAACACCAACATTCGAAAATGCCTTCTTAGCCCAATCAAATTGCCTTAGCTCCTGCTCCCATCTAAAAAAACATTGTATATTTGTATGAGGCCGTTTGGTTTACATCATGTTGATCTACTGTCCTTTGTGACCAGTTAGGCTGTCTATCTAGGGCTGCCTTGAAGAGTCTTCAAGCACTTGTGCTTTCTGTTCTCTACAGTGCAGACAGAGTACCTTTGGACTGATGGCAAACCCACACTGGCTATAGCTAAATACTACCAATGGGGGGGAAACAATTGTGGATTTATTTATTGCAGATTTTTCAGTAATTTATTTGATATTTTTACTTAAGGCTCTTGTAAACACTGACAAAATGTCTGGTACTGGTATTATTTATTGGCACTAACACAAGATTACTTTTAGAACATTCCAAGATTTCTCTGCATTCTATACTGTATATTTAATTTTAAGTGAATAAGAGAAAAATCCACCTGCCTTTGTGATTTTTCTTCCCCCCTCCCCTTTCAGGTCTAATTTATTATTTTATTTGCATTTGTGCCAAAATAAGAAAGATTGTACTCATTTATAGGCACAGAACTGTAAATATGCTCCCATTATCCATGTAAAAATTGCCTGTAAAACAATTTTATAATGGGTATTTATTGACAGTCTGTAATTATCTAACATATTGATCGGGAAATTTTTCACATGGCTTTATTTTTGCTTTTCATTTCTGTATATATTGTGATTATTTTGCTTACGGGTAAAAGTGGAAAAAAAAAAAAGAACTTTATTTTTACCTTCTGCCTTCTAATTTGTAAAAACATACAAAATTGTCTGCAGCAGCTGTCTGTCATTTCATGGAAGCAATATGAAGAACATTTCCATTACCCTTTCAATAAAAAAAGTTTGAAAATAATGTCTTTTTTTTTTTTTTTTTTTTTTGTTTTTTTGCGTTGTATTTTGTTTTTTGGTAGTAGGAAAATTCAAAGAATTAATACTTTCTTGTTTCATTAAAGAAACAGATGAGAATTACTCAGGCATTCAGGAGTCTTTTTAATTCATTTTTTATTACTAGTTTTTCTTGCATCTTTGAAGGACAGTTTTTCAGCTTGGCTCACTGTTGCACAATTTAAGTCACAGCCTACCAGACAGTGCAGCTGTCTGGTTTGCTAGAGACATATTTGGGACTTTTATAAAGTTGACCCAGGAATACATTCCGTTCTTTGATTACCATTGGTTGTGTGGTTTGTAACTCATACTTTCTGGCTTTCTATTAGCTGTCTTTATTTGCTTTAGGCTCTTCAGGCCCAGTTTGACCCTCCCGTTGCCTAACGTGCTTGCTGTATCCTTCCTTGAACTCCCTTTCTGTAAACAGGACTTTTAAAATATAGCGTAAACTCCAGCGCTTTACCACCATTACATTCTTTTTTTTTTAGGCATTTTTTTTATAGTGTTTGCGCTACATAAGACCACCATAACCTTCATTTTTTAAATTTTATTTAGGCACATGGACATTACGTTTGTGTGTGTGTGTGTGTATATATATATGTTCGATGGCATGTGTAGCTGCAGATACACATGCTGTGCACAGTCCGCCGTCTGGTGTTGGGCTCGGAGTGTTACAAGTTGTTTTTCTTCGAAGAAGTCTTTTCGAGTCACGAGACCGAGGGACTCCTCCTACTTCGATTCCATTGCGCATGGGCGTTGACTCCATCTTAGATTGTTTTTTTTTTCCGCCATCGGGTTCGGACGTGTTCCTTTTCGCTCCGTGTTTCGGGTCGGAAAGTTAGTTAGAATCTCTGAAAAAAACGTCGGTATTGTTTGCGTTTGGTATCGGGTTAGTTAGAACAAATCGACACTGAATTTTGAAGAGCTCCGGTGGCCCTTCGGGGTTTTTTCGATTTCCCCCGTCGGGACCTGGTCGGCCCGGCCACGTGCGAATTCAAGGCTCATGGAACGGACCCCATTCCGTTTCTGCCCAAAATGCCATCACAAGTATCCGTATACGGATCACCATCTGGTCTGTAACTTGTGCTTGTCCCCCGAGCACAAGGAGGATACTTGTGAAGCCTGTCGAGCGTTTCGGTCGAGGAAGACGCTGAGAGACCGAAGAGCCAGGAGACTACAAATGGCGTCCACGCCGACAGGTCAAGATCGTTTCGAGGAGGAAGAAGCTTTCTCCGTCCGCGAGTCGGATTCGGAAGAACTCGATGCCGAAGAAACAACCAAAACCGTGAGTAAGACGTCGAAAATCGAGACTCACGAGAAGTCTACAAAAGCCCAGGGGACGCTACCGCCAACAGGCCATGGCTTAACCCGAAAAATAGGTGACCCATCCAAGGCACCGAAAAAGGGTCATGCTGGTGTCTAAGTCATCCGACTCCGGTTGAGATACCGCCACACAGCAACCTCGGAGCCGAGACGGCGGCTCCGAGAAACTTCGGCACAGAGACAGCGGCACCGAAGAATTTCGGCACCGAGACACGCCGAAAACAAAGAAGGTTTCTTCGGAGCCTAAAAAGACTTCCGAAAAGGTTTCGGTTCCGAAACAGCCAGCCTCGGAGCCGAAAACTAGTTCCTATACAGAGGAACAAGGACTAACCTCCCAATTACATCGTTTTGGAGAGGAGCTTCAATCTGCAAAGCCTGACTACACACAAAGAAGGCTTCATATTCATGAGGACACAGGGAAGATAACCACTCTTCACCCAATCAATATAAAAAGAAAACTTGCCTTTCAACAAAAGGACAAGCAACCACAGGCAAAGGTGGCAAAGAAAACCCCACCACCGTCTCCACCACCATCAATACATGCATCACCAGCAACAACTCCACCACTGATGCACTCACCAGCTCATACCACAATGAGTCAGGATGATCCCGATGCATGGGACCTCTACGATGCTCCAGTGTCTGACAATAGCCCAGACTCTTATGCTACAAAACAGTCACCACCTGAGGACAGTACATCCTATACACAGGTGGTCGCTAGGGCAGCCGAGTTTCACAATGTGTCCTTACATTCGGAACCAATTGAGGATGACTTTCTCTTTAACACCCACTCCTCCACCCATAGCCAATATCAAAGCCTTCCCATGCTCCCAGGAATGCTAAGACATTGAAAACAAATATTTAAGGATCCAGTTAAAGGCAGAGCCGTAACTCCAAGGGTGGAGAAAAAATATAAGCCACCGCCCACTGATCCAATATATATTCCAACACAACTAACACCAGACTCAGTATTTGTGGGGGCAGCTCGTAAGAGAGCAAACTGTCATACCTCAGGCGACGCACCACCTCCAGACCAGGAGAGCCGCAAATTTGATGCTGCGGGAAAAAGGGTTGCAGCACAAGCAGCAAATCAGTGGCGTATCGCCAATTCACAAGCACTTTTGGCAAGATACGACAGGGCTCATTGGGATGAAATGCAACATTTCATCGAACACTTACCCAAGGAGTTCCAAAAAAGAGCGCAACAGGTGGTGGATGAGGGACAAAGTATCTCAAATAATCAGATACGGTCTTCCATGGATGCAGCTGCAAGGACAATAAACACTGCAGTCACAATACGAAGGCACGCATGGCTGCGCACTTCTGGGTTCAAACCGGAAATCCAGCAGGCTGTGCTCAATATGCCGTTTAATGAACAGCAATTGTTTGCCATCGAAAAACTCAAAATGGACACCGATACAGCCAAAGCCATGGGCGCACTCTACTCCCCGCAGAGCAGAGGCACATTTCGGAAAACACCTTTTAGGGGAGGGTTTCGAGGTCAACCCACAGAAACCACAACCTCACAGACAAGGCCTACCTACCAGGGTCAATACCAGAGGGGAGGTTTTCAGGGGCAATTTAGAGGGGGCCAATTCCCAAAAAATCGAGAAATTCCAAGGCCCCAAAACCCCTCAAAATAAGCAGTGACTCACAAGTCACACACCCCCATCACATAACACCTGTGGGGGGAAGACTAAGCCAATTTTACAAACTTTGGGAGGAAATAACAACAGACACTTGGGTCTTAGCAATTATCCAGCATGGTTATTGCATAGAATTTCGTCAATTCCCTCCAAACGTCCCACCGAAAACACACAATATGTCAAAACAACATATAGATCTTCTAGGACTAGAAGTTCAAGCATTGCTACAAAAGGACGCAATAGAATTAGTACCAACTCGACAAAAAAACACTAGTTTACTCACTGTACTTTCTAATACCCAAAAAGGACAAAACTCTGAGACCAATACTAGATCTCAGAACACTAAATACCTACATAAAATCAGACCACTTTCACATGGTCACGTTACAAGACGTAATACCACTGCTCAAACAGCAAGACTACATTGAATCTAAAAGATGCGTATTTCCATATACCAATACATCCTTCACACAGGAAATACCTAAGGTTCGTGTTCCAAGGAATACATTACCAATTCAAAGTGTTGCCATTCGGAATAACAACTGCGCCAAGAGTTTTTACAAAGTGCCTGGCAGTAGTAGCTGCACATATCAGAATGCAGCAAATACATGTGTTCCCGTACTTAGACGACTGGCTAATCAAAACCAACACGCTAAAACTGTGTTCACAGCACACAAAATATGTCATACAAACCCTTCACAGGCTAGGTTTCTCCATCAACTACGCGAAGTCACACCTTCTGCCGTGTCAAACGCAGCAATACTTAGGAGCGACAATCAACACAGCAAAAGGGATTGCCACTCCAAGTCCACAACGGGTTCAAACATTTCACAAAGTAATACAGGCCATGTATCCAACACAAAAGATACAAGTCAGAATGGTAATGAAACTACTAGGCATGACTTCTTCATGCATAGCCATTGTCCCAAACCCAAGATTGCACATGTGGCCCTTACAACAGTGCCTAGCATCACAATGGTCACAAGCACAGGGTCAACTTCTAGATCTGGTGTTGATAGACCGCCAAACATACATCTCGCTTCTATGGTGGAACAGTACAAATTTAAACCGAGGGCGGCCTTTCCAAGACCCAGTGCCACAATACGTCATAACAACAGATGCTTCCATGACAGGGTGGGGAGCACACCTCAATCAACACAGCATCCAAGGACAATGGGACATACATCAGAGACAGTTTCACATAAATCACTTGGAAATGTTAGCAGTATTTCTAGCGCTGAAAGCATTTCAACCCATAATAACCCAAAAATACATTCTTGTCAAAACAGACAACATGACAACAATGTATTATCTAAACAAACTAGGAGGGACACACTCGACACAGTTGTGCCTCCTAACACAGAAAATATGGCATTGGGCGATTCACAACCACATTCGCCTAATAGCACAATTTATTCCAGGGATTCAGAACCAGTTGGCAGACATTCTCTCTCGAGATCACCAACAAACCCACGAATGGGAAATTCACCCCCAAATACTAAACAATTACTTTCAAATTTGGGGAACACCTCAAATAGATCTATTTGCAACAAAGGAAAACTCAAAATGCAAAAAGCTTCGCATCCAGATACCCACAAGATCAATCCCAATCCTATGGATGAACTGGTCCGGGATCTTTGCATACGCTTTTCCCCCTCCCCCTCTCCATCTCCTTCCATATGTAGTAAACAGGTTGAGTCAAAACAAACTCAAACTCATACTAATAGCACCAACATGGGCAAGGCAACCTTGGTACATGACACTACTAGA
Source organism: Pleurodeles waltl (assembly GCF_031143425.1). NCBI lineage: Eukaryota > Metazoa > Chordata > Amphibia > Caudata > Salamandridae > Pleurodeles > Pleurodeles waltl. Next base: position 606,937,399 of record NC_090449.1, read on the forward strand.
CCTGTAAGTAGTACCTCATGTCAAACTACCCAACAAACCAGATCTGTTAACACAACACAAACAGATCAGACATCCAAATCCAGCATCTTTGAATCTAGCAATTTGGCTCCTGAAATCCTAGAATTCGGACACTTGCACCTCACACAAGAATGTATGGAGGTCATAAAACAAGCTAGGAAACCTACCACTAGACACTGCTACGCAAACAAGTGGAAAAGATTCGTGTATTACTGCCCGAATAATCAAATTCAGCCATTAACCGCATCTCCAAAAGATATAGTTGGATATTTACTACATTTGCAAAAATCAAATCTAGCTTTCTCTTCCATAAAAATACATCTCACCGCAATATCAGCTTACCTACAAATTACTCATTCAACTTCACTATTTAGAATACCAGTCATTAAAGCGTTTATGGAAGGCTTAAAGAGAATCATACCACCAAGGACACCACCTGTTCCTTCATGGAACCTCAACATTGTCTTAACAAGACTCATGGGTCCACCTTTCGAGCCCATGCATTCTTGTGAAATGCAATACTTAACGTGGAAAGTTGCATTTTTGATTGCCATCACATCTCTAAGAAGAGTGAGCGAGATTCAAGCATTTACCATACAAGAACCATTTATTCAGATACATAAAAATAAAGTAGTTCTAAGAACAAATCCAAAATTTTTACCAAAGGTTATCTCACCGTTCCACTTAAATCAAACAGTAGAATTACCAGTGTTCTTCCCACAACCAGATTCTGTAGCTGAAAGAGCACTACATACATTAGACATCAAAAGAGCACTAATGTACTACATTGACAGAACGAAACTAATTAGAAAAACAAAACAACTATTTATTGCCTTTCAAAAACCTCATACAGGAAATCCAATTTCAAAACAAGGCATTGCTAGGTGGATAGTTAAGTGTATTCAAACCTGCTATCTTAAAGCAAAAAGAGAGCTGCCTATTACACCAAAGGCACACTCAACCAGAAAGAAAGGGGCTACCATGGCCTTTCTAGGAAATATTCCAATGAACGAAATATGTAAGGCAGCAACATGGTCTACGCCTCATACATTTACCAAGCACTACTGTGTAGATGTGTTAACTGCACAACAAGCCACAGTAGGTCAGGCTGTACTAAGAACATTATTTCAAACTACTTCAACTCCTACAGGCTGAACCACCGCTTTTGGGGAGATAACTGCTTACTAGTCGGTGCACAGCATGTGTATCTGCAGCTACACATGCCATCGAACGGAAAATGTCACTTACCCAGTGTACATCTGTTCGTGGCATTAGTCGCTGCAGATTCACATGCGCCCACCCGCCTCCCCGGGAGCCTGTAGCCATTTAGAATTTGATCTTGAACATCTGTATATTTGTAAATATATTACTTTAAACTACATTATGTACATTACTCCATTGCATGGGCACTATTACTAGCATACACAACTCCTACCTCACCCTCTGCGGGGGAAAACAATCTAAGATGGAGTCGACGCCCATGCGCAATGGAGCCGAAATGGGAGGAGTCCCTCGGTCTCGTGACTCGAAAAGACTTCTTAGAAGAAAAACAACTTGTAACACTCCGAGCCCAACACCAGATGGCTGGATGTGCACAGCATGTGAATCTGCAGCGACTAATGCCACGAACAGATGTACACTGGGTAAGTGACATTTTCCATATATACATATTATTATTTTTTTCTTTGCTTATCTAAAGGGCGATTAAGCAATTCGCTTAATCACAGGATGTTCAGCGGTACCTAGCCTAGAACCTGGATCCCCAGTTCTAAAGTTGGCAGCTTTCCTCTATTGGCATTGCAGTATGGGTCATGGTTTTTTATTGTGCGTAGTTGGTTGAGGAGAGGGGCATGTCTAAGACCGAAGCGATCTATATGAACTCCTTGCTTCTGTTTTTGATTTTCAGGAAGTCATTTTGTCGTTCCCTAACCTGCCTCGGAGGCAGCGCTCTGCAGCAATGTGTGCAATAACGCCCTCCTTCCCCCAATATCTCCAAGCAAAGCTGCTATTACTGCTGCCAACGGACCCTCCTAAACTAAGCAACTGGATGATACAATGGCCCGTTCACAGCACACGATTACTTAAAATGTAAACACATGCTTGTTTGGCCTTTAAGAGCAGGATGAGCTGATTACGTGAGCAAAACGCATTAATGTACTCATTCCAAGCCCCACATGCCTGCTGTCGGCGAGCATGGGGGTTACTCTGCAGGGGGTCGAGGGGGTAGGGGGGGGGGGGGGGGGGGGGCCTTAAACGCCTTTGTCTAAACATCACTACAGGAAAATCCTCCAATAGGGGGATACAGATTGCTTTCATTTAGCTTCCCTTTTAAACTAGTTCTAATTCCATACTCTAAATGATTAATTGACCTTTGTTCCGCTGACCTGTTAAAAGGTAGACAACCGCAGAACATCCATATGGTATGCACAGTGTTATCTCTGTACATGGTGTATGTTGGTCACATCAGCTAGCAGTTTACAAGCAATGGTGCAAAATAAGTGTTATCACCTGACCAGATAAACGTTTAATATCGACTACAAAACAATGCAACAGTAACTGAACAAAATGTGTTTCACGAGCCACGGCTAAGTGTGCACCTACAAAGATACCCAAGTGGAGATTCCTGCTTAAATGGATGTGAAACTATCTGCAGCAAAACAACAAGAGAACATTCCACAATTAAAGGTCATGAAATAAGTGACCTCTAACACTTTGGCTGCTTGGGTATATCTCACCTGGACACAAACGACACTGTACAGACAAACTGCTACACAACAGGCACATTCACACACACACACACACACACTGTTAGACACGTGCACCGACAGGTACACACTGCTAGACACACAGATACATAAACACTACTAATCGCACACGCACAGCTAGACACAATCAGACACGTTTCTAGGCACAGTTACACTGCTAAACAAGTACATACACACTGCTGGAAACACTTAGGTACACACACACTGCTAAACACAAAAATACACTGCTGGACAAGTGCACAGAGAAACTGCTAGGGACGCTTTGGCACACACCACAGCTACACATACAGGCACATACCCACTGCCAGACACAGGCATGGACACTGCTAGATGCAGTCAGGCACAGACATGCACACTCCTAGACACACCCATATTGCAAGAGACCCATACACATTGCCACAAGCATAAAGGCACGCACGCGAGATACTCGCACACATTCACACTGTGATACACACTGCTCAACACACATATGCACTGCCACAGTCACAAATGCACACTGTTATACACACATGCACTGCTCAGCACACATACACAGGTGCACACTGCTAGACACTTAACAGACACAGATATAGTAAGCACACAGACACCAACGCATATGCACTGCTAGACACACGATCTGCCAGACACTTGCTGCTAAAGACACACAGGCAAAATCACACACCCAGCTAGACATACAGCAACATGTGTACTTCAAACCATACATGGATACAGTCACAGACAAGGCAACACGCACAGGAACCAATACGCTCATACTGCCTCAAATATTATTATGGCTATTTTTAGGGTTGACTTTCAGATGCTTTGTATTGCGCATTGAAATTTCATTCCCAGATAGGCAGCTGCCTTTGAAAGCCACATAAAGCTGGGGAAGAGTCGGTTATCATGCTATAATATTAACACGTTTTGTCTACAGTGCTTCCTAACCGTGGTTTGTGTTTTCTTAATTCTATGAACAAATGCTACCCTTAGAAATGCAATTTTTCGTAATTTACTTACAGTGGAATGACGAAGGCTGAATGAATTGGCCTTGACTAGAGGTGAACATGTAAACCACAGAGTCAGTGTGGCCAATAGGGCAATCTGGCACTGTCAGGAGGGCTGGTCTGACAGGCTACCGTGTGGGCAGATTTTTTTTTTTCTGGTCTCGTGGGTCGGTGTTGGCAGTCGTCCATACCTTGCAAAACACCTATACAGTATTTCATTACAAGTTCCTAACTGCCCTTACTTACACAATGTGTGCCACGTTTTTGGTTTTGCCTGCAACGATGCATACACTCACTTGCAGGGGCTATCCTCTTGTATACAACAAGGGTCCTGCAGCCCACTCATTTGCATACTATTGATTGGTTTCAGTATCACATATTTGCTGCTTTCTAATTGGCCAGGATGTGCTGGCTTCATTCGTCTTTTGACTTGAGCATGGCCAAAGTACTGAGTGCTTCAGCTCGATAGCTGTCCTTCCACACTGATTGCACTCTGATGCATTGTTTATTTCTTCTTTTTCCCCTGTTGTCCTTGTTCATGGTGCTTTTTCCCTCCCACCCCTGTTGACCACGTTGCTTCTTCCCCTCCCATCCCCGTTGTCTGTTTACCTTCTCACCACAATCCCTCTTTCTGTTACTATTTCCCCCTTCATTGTCTGTGTTGCTTCTTCCCCCTCCCATGCCCCCATTGTCCATGTTGCCCCCCATAAAAAAGAGTGCCTTGATGCTTTATTGTCCCATTGACTTTCCCTCCCTTCCACCTTCTCTCTCGCTGTCAATGTTGCCTGTTCCTTAGTTGCCTGTGTTGCTCAGCTCCACCCACAATAAGAAAAAAAAAGGGTTATAATTTAGTCAGCACTGGCCATGTCTCAGCACTTTTCAAATAACTTTTAGCCATGCTGTAACATGTTCTACAACATGACTAAAAATCATTGGTAAAGCTAGCAGCTCTTACTTAGGCAAGACCTATTGGCTTTGCCAATGCCTGTTTTCTGATGACCCCCTGAAGAAAGGCAAATCGGTCCCAATGAAGTTCAATATGGAGCCTCCAAGTCACCTCTGCAGCAGACTCATTAACTCACAGTGCCGTTGTGCCTTGCTATTCTTGTGCATACTTGCTGAACAATGGTCCAAATGTAGCATTTTCTTGTCGGAAAATGTTCATTTCAGTTTGCCACCAGTGATGATTTTTAACAACCAAGCTATGTACTAACAGGTTGCTTCTTAAAATTCAAATCGTAGTAGGTCAGAATGAGACCTACTTCGTGCATATTAAAGAGGTAGGTGGCAACGTGAAACCCATTACAATTCATTGACATCCTAGGGATAGTGAAGTGCTGAGGTCAGCAGACCATCATGTCAGTAACTTTTTGCTTTTAGTCAAAGCTATTTAAAAAAAAAAAAGTTACTCATTTTCCTTAAAGAAAAACGAGCTGCATTTATTTAAAAATAAAAAGTTAATTTCTGCAAGTGTAGTCTACTCCTAAAAATGTTTTTGACCTTCCTGTTTGCGAACAGGTTACCACTATCTTTCTGTAATCAGGAAATGTTAATGTTTTGCAACTGGATTTCGGTCACAAAACATTGGTACATACCATAAAGATTCAGTGTTTGAAAAGGGTGCTCGGAACATCTGCCTTCCAAATACAGATGCAAAATGTTTTTTTTTTTTTTTTTAACTCATTTACTGATTAGGGAACTTGTTACAGAATCACTGAATAGGCATACTGCATTTGAAAAACACACCTAGCAGTCTCAAATGCTGAGGTCTACTGAATCGCAGGGTTTGCAACAAGTGAATGTGTTTTTTTATCAGCCAAGTAGATCCAAGCCACTGGAACTGCGTGGGAATGGAGGACCATGTTATGTGGCAAATATCAACATAGATGGAAGCTAAAGCTTCCTCACTGGGATTAAACTCTTATATACAAATCATATGTCAGTGTATCTTCTGATTTGCTGCAGATCCTGCATTGTTTCTTAGTTTCTCCAATTTGACATCCAAACCAGTAGTCTCTGAAAGGTAACAAGCCGAATCACCATCTCATAATACTAGCTATAGCTCTGATGTGGAGTGACAAACATAGGTAAGATGGAAGGCAACCTGGTGAAAATAGTTCAGTCACCCAGCTGCCATGCTTTTTTTCCCTAGGCTTTTTAAATCACCTGGTACTGATATAGCTTAGCATTCATCATTCCCAATTTAGCAATAGATTTTATCAGGAGTCCAGATTCAACAATGATCTCCAATTCCAGAGCCTGTTTGCCTCCTTTTGGCCTTACCCCCATTAAGAATTTGGCTTCTGGACTTTCCTCTATAACAGCTGCTTTAGAGTGTTAGTTGTAGCTGTTTGTAGTTTTAATCAATACACTACCCATTTGGCTCGCAGCACCAGGGTTTGGCAAGAGATGTCAAATTCCAGCCTGATTTGTGATTGGCTGGTGCACTCTGGAAGGACAAACTGTGTTCTGTATTGAGATCATTAATGCTTATCTAATAGCTCGTAGGTGCGATCTTTGAACATTATGGCGCCATAAGATAGGGTAGGCATCACTCTGGTAGCAACCGTAGTTTGCAAAGGTTGCAGATATGGGCCAACCAGGTTCCTTTTTAAATGCCCCATTGTGCATGATGCATAGCGGAGGTCATCACTGCCTCGTTTGAGCCCTTTTACCACCTCTTTCATCCAGACGCACTCCCAGATATTTGAGATTTTACACTCTAGTTTCACACCTTTCACGTTTTTGTTTTATTGAGGTTGATTCTAATTGACTTGGTGTTACAATATTGGATCAGGGCGTTAAGGATACTTTGCAGGCCTACTTGAGTATGATCTAGAATAACCATGTAATTGGCGTATTGCAATATTTTTGGGCTTATTTAAGGCATTTTATAGAGTTGATGCAAATATCTCCCCCATTCCTTTGGCATGATGCCACAATTTCTTTTACTTTTCCCTAAGTGAGGCTGATGACAAGTCCCCAGACCTTACTTGAATCCCTTTCATGGCTGCATGCAGTCTTAACCAGTTATGTTAATCTTTCTTTAACTGAGCCATTCTTATTAGTTTCCTACATGTTCGGCTGAGAAGTTTGATCTTTTCTATCAGGTCGCAGCTCAAGCGCCTATGCAAGTAGTTCAACTTTCTTACTTCCAGTTCCTAGCTGATAAGTTGTTAATGCTTAAGTGGACGTTCCCTTCTACTGGGCTACTGGTGGTTTCTTGAAGAGCTGATATCACACTTTCCCACCCTGATTTGGGGTTTCTGTGTAGCATAAAGAAATCTAGAACAGATGAAGGCACCAAAAGAACCATAACTGATTTAATGAGCCATTTGAAGTTTCACTGTACCTGCCATGTTTACTTACATGTGCATGGCTTAGTCTTTGAGACAAGCATATGCTACTGGCAGGATCCAAACAGGTTCTGTGTAGGAGGTTAAACTGCTGCACTTTGAATCTTGCATTCCTGGCGGCTTGGAGTGATCTTGTGGCCCTTTGCCTCTCAAAGCCATGTGGGCATTTTTGAATTTGTCAACCAGTGCTATGTAAAGAATGCATTGTCTCCCTCCTCAGTCACTGCCATCAGTGTGAATAAAAGTTGCATTTACTTTCAGTGCATGTATGTCTCCTGATCAGCCTGCCATAGTTCAGGAACTGGCATTTTGGATACATTGGTCCTCGATCAGGGTGTGAAAACACTTCAGGGTGTCTGGTTTATATAATTCTTCCATTGTCCGAATGTTGTAGGTGTCTCACCTTGGTGAAGCCTCATTTCACTTAGCCGTTAAGGCACTAATCGCCGCCCCCCTTTATCATATGTATTTTCTTGCTGAAACCTTGTAAAGCAATGTCTGACTACCTTATTCGCAGGACGCACCCTTGTGTCCTTCTGGCTGCCAATGTCATGGCCAGAAAGCCTAAGGTCCTGTACCACCCAGCTCACCTCATTTAGTGGTGGTTCTATGAACTACTTAGTGAGCCACTGTAATTGTGCTGAACAATAATTAGGTTCTTAACTGGGGAATTCCAAATCAGCATCTGATTTAGGAAGTTGCAGTGTGCACCCTGCCACTCTTTGTTGGTCGTTTCTACAAATGATTATGGTTAACAATGCCTCCAGGCCCTTAAATATGCTAGCTGGTGGCAGAAATGGCAAGTCGGTAAAGTGATACAAGAGGTGTGGCAGAATTACCTTTTTCAGTAGTGTCATTCTAACCATCAACTGATAGGGAGCATTTTCCAGAAAATGATCCTTCCCTAATGAACCCGATTCCCTTGCCCACATTGCCCTCTGACATCAGCTTTCCCATGACATATTTGCGCCCCGTCATTTTGGAACATCAGTAACTTCCATTTGGGGCTGTCTACCGGGAAAGCACAATAGAGCATTCACAATGGGTCTGATAGGGAATACAGAGGAGCGTGAACAGTTAACCCTTAGCCGGAGGATGTGGTCAAACTCCTCAAAGGTGTCCATTGCTAGTTAAAGCTCAGTGGTGTCATCTCATGGGTATATCAATATGTTTTCAGCATATACAACATGATGTGCTGCCCTTAAAACTACTAGGCCAATTTCCATCCACATGGCTTTCAAGATTCCAAAGATATTTGGCCTGCTTATACTTCAGCTGTGGGGAGAGTGTGCAGCAGTTTGACCCAACTGAGCAATTTTTCAAGTCCCACCCAAAGACTTCAAACATATACTTCTAGTTGACTATATTGAATGCCTTTTCTAAGTTGTTGACCAATACCACAAGGTTGAGGGAACCTGAAGGGGCCTGTTTTAGTACATAAAACAGAAGACATATGTTGGGAGGTGTGCTTCGACCTGGTACAAGTCTGCACTTGGCCTTAGTGCACCAGGGCTGGAAGCTGCCAGAGGATTCCATTATCCTGAGTTAACTGCAGACCTTGTAATCATTGTTTAACATCAGAAATAGCTTAAAACACTTTTGTTTGACAGTATTTGGAGAGTGAGATTACCAGTGCTTCTCTAGTATAGTTAAATGGTGTTCCTTTGTGAGAAGTAGCTGTCGAGACGGGCCACTCACCTGAAAAGCAGGATGTCTGCAGGGGCTGATGGTATGCCCCCCGACCTCCTGGACCACCTCTCGGCACTTCCTAGTGGACACAGAAACCCCAGCAGGTGTCCCAAAAGGAAAGGGGGAGTGGAAGTGACAAAACACTGCCACATCTTGCCGGTCCAGCCGTGCACCCTGTATCTTCGGGGGCAGGTCATTGTTGACAGATTGATAGTAGAGTTAATGCAATCAACTTCCTTGAAACTGAATCTCTCTTTCTGATATGGGCACTGGAGTGGTATAAGAACACCGGCATGCTCCAGCACTTTTCTTGGATAATAATAACTGTTGGCACAATTACTAACACTGCATTACCAAAAACCCAAACTGAGTACCATAACAATAAGTACTGTGACACTAGGGCTGGCTTCACAGACATTCACTGTTGCACACTACAATTAGAACTGTGGTTGCACTTATCATGCACAAGAAAGACAAAGAAGGACATTATTTATATCACATATAAACTAAAAGGAACAAAAACAGTCCAAGAAATACAAATGTCCACTCTGCGTTTAAACAGTTAGGATGGCACAGTTTGGTTTGGTTTCACTGTGAGTGTGAAAAACTCTTCAAAAGCAAATTCCTCAAACCTGAAACACAGGCATGAATGACAATTTAAATCCAAGAGTTATGCTTTTAGAGAAAGAAAAGTCACGTAAATGCTCTTTTAAAATTGCACTGCCACTTTTTGTAGTACTTGAGCTCAAGCAGATTTCCTGAAGTACATTTAGGCAAGTAACTATAATAATAATGTAGAATGTTCAGAAATGCATTTGTCTCTTCAAGATAAGCACTCTGCCAAAATACGAGGTCTGAAATACACCAGCCATTCTAGGAAAGCGCTGTCCTCAAAGAACAAACTCCCTGGAAAATACTAGTCACTTACCTGCAGTCTTGTCCAGAGTGCTGGACGAATGCTTGGTGTCAGCTGGTACAGGAATGAAGAAAAGAATTGCCTCAAAATTCCTGAATAGGATGATGACAGCAGGGGCGGACTGCCAATTCAGATGCTGAGATCAGGAAGCAAAACAAAGCCAAGCAGGGAGGCATTATTTTCTCTGCTATTTATAGCCAATCAGGAAAGCAGTTGAGTTTCCACCTGTGGATGAGTCACCACACCCAATTAGAAGCACATGTCTACACCACACCCAATTAGAAGCACGTCTACACCTGCTCACATTAGCAAACAAGCATTGATAAAACCAATTGTGTAACACAGTACATTATGTTTATGTAGAAACATGAAGGTTTAACCAAGAACAGAGATATGATTTAACCCTAATCCCTGGGGATGCTGACAGATAATGCAGGAGGCACCTTGCGGATTCCTAACAGTCCTCCCCACCAAAGACCCTCTCAAAGGGCGGGGCTTGGAAGGATGAGGAGATGGAATTTCTTTAGTAAGACGTGGAGCATGAACTGTGGACGCGGGTTCCCAGATATTGTCCTCAGGCCCATAGCTTTTCCAAGCCAATAAATATTGTAGAACACCATGGACGTGCCTGGAGTCAAGAATTTTGGACACTTCAGTGCCCCTTTACTTTTACTGTGGGAGGTGGTGGGGCATCGCGGCTATCAGGGGAATAGAGACGGAGTAACGACACATGAAACATGGGGTGTACCTTGAAATCATCTGGCAATGTCAGTTCTACTACCACAGGATTCATGATTTTGGCAATAGGAATGGGGTTTAATTTTCTTGATCCTGCAAGATGGAGATTTATTGATGAGAGCCACACCTGATCTCCTATCTGATAAGAGGGAGCAGGTCTCCTTCTTTTGTCTGCTTGTTTTTGTAGTTGAGCTTGGTAGAGTTTTAAATGGTGTTGTACTTGTTTTTGAATCTCCTGTAACTCTTTATGATGTTTCTGTACTGATGGGACTCTTGTGGATGTTTGGGACCCAGTTATAGGTAGCATTCTTGGGTGCAGACCAAACAAACAGTAAAATGGGGATACTCCTGTAGCCATGTGGACACTGTTGTTTTATACTAATTCAACAAGAGGTAAAGCCTTATCCCACTCAGTAGACCATGTCAATGTAACATCTCAGGATTTGCTCCAGCGATTGGTTGGCACATTCCGTCTGCCCATTCGTTTGTGGATAATATGCAGAGGACAAGCAGACGTCCACACCGACAGAGGAACAGAAACTACACCAAAACCGTGATTTAAATTGGGGGCCACGATCGGAAACAATTGTGGTGGGCAACCCATGAAGCCATAGAATGTGTTGGACAAACAAATCAGACAGCTTGGAAGCCGTAGGGAGGCATTTTAATGGAACAAAATGAGCCATTTTAGTTTGGTAATCTACAATCACCCATATGACAGTGTGTCCATTGGAAGCTGGGAGATCAGAAATAAAATCCATACTTATGATATGCCATGGGGCCACCGATATTGGCATGGGAAGTAACAATCCTGTGGCTGGAGTATGTGGGGTTTTAGCCCAAACACAGGTGGAACAAGTCTGGACATAGCTTCTGACATCCTGCACAAGTGTGGGCCACCAAAGCCATCTTTGACAGAGATCTAACATCTTTTTCTCACCCGGGTGACCTGCGAGGACAGAATCATGTCCCCAATGTAACACTATATCCTGTAATTCTTTGGTAGGGATGTACAACTGATCATCATGGTATAGTAAACCCTCTTTTTCATACACATCAGTTGAACAGGGAACCTGGTGTTGGGCTACCTGTATTTTCTCAAGGAACTCTTGGGAAGTGCATACAGCCATGATTTTTTCTGGGGGTATAATGCTTCTGACCTGTTCTAGTGCAACATCAGAGGAGAAACCCATCCTAGACAAAGGTGGTCATTCTGACCTCGGCGGTCTTTTTTCCAGACCGCCGAGGCCGGGGGAGACAGAATACCGCCATTGCTGGCGGTATTCATGCCTCCCTATTCAGACATTTCCGCTGGGCCAGCGGACGGTAACAGCGTTACCGTCCGCTGGCCCAGTGGAAATGGCACATCAACATTGCTGTCGGCTCGTAATAGAGCCGGCGGCAATGTTGATGTGCAGCGGGTGCAGTAGCACCCGTCGCGCATTTCACTGCCCGAAATTCGGGCAGTGAAATGCGCGACGGGGCTACGCCTGGGGGCCCCTGCACTGCCCATGCCAAGTGCATGGGCAGTGCAGGGGCCCCCAGGGGCCCCGTGCGTCCCCTTACCGCCAGCCTTTCCATGGCGGTGTCTACCGCCACGGACAGGCTGGCGGTCGGGGAGCACCGCTGCCCTGGGGATTATGACCGCCAGGCGGAAACCTGGCGGTTAAGTGGAGGGGCCGGCAGTATGGCCGTGGCTTTTGCACCACGGTCATAATAGCTGGCGGGACACCGCCAGCCTGTTGGCGGTGTTCCCGCCAGCAAACCGCCGGCCGCCAGAGTCGGAATGACCCCCAAAGTGTCTGCCTTTTGTTGTGTAGTACCGGGCCTATAGGTGATTACAAAGTCAAACTCATTAAAGAATAGAAGCCAGTGTAATTGGCGAGGTGTCAGATCCTTGGTTGCTTGAAAAAACAGTAAATTACGGTGATCTGTGTAAATAGTTACGATGTGTCTAGCTCCTGGTAGGTGGTGATGCCATTCCTGGAAGGCAAGCTTGATGGGCAGTAGTTCCCGCTCCGCCACCATGTAATTTTGCTCTGCGGGTAGCGATTTCTTTGAGAAGTAAGCTACTGGATGGAAATGCCCAGACTCAGGATCTCGTTAGGACAAGACACCACCCACTGCCATTTGGGAAGTGTCTGCTTCCACGAAAAATGGCTGAGCCGGGTCGGGATGATGGAGAATGGGTGCTTCAGTGAATGTGATTTTAAGATGTTGGAAGGCTTTCTCAGCTTCTGCATCCCAGAGGAACTTAACCGCCTTTCGTAGGAGATGAGTTATGGGACATACCACAGTAGAAAAATAGGGTATAAATCTCCAATAAAAATTTGTGAAGCCCAAAAACTGTTGCACTTCCTTGATGGATCTTGGAGCTACCCAATCCAGGATGGCCTGTACCTTGGACCCATCCATGGAAATTCCATCGGCAGTGATCACATGTCCCTTGAATTCTACAGTTGTAGCATGAAAACACATTTTTCCAGCTTGGCGAAGAGATAATGCTCACGAAGCTGTTGTAAAACCGCTCTTACATGCCCTATATGTTCCACAGTGGAAGGTGAATAGATCAAAATGTCGTCTATGTATACCACTACACAGATATCCAGAAACTCCTGCAGCACTTCATTGATGAAAAATGTAAATGATGCAGGAGCGTTACACAACCCGAAGGGCATCACTGTGCACTCGAAGAGTCCAAATTTAGTTCGGAACGCTGTCTTCCACTCACCCCCCTTCATCACTCAGATCAAGTGGTAGGTGCCCCGGACGTCGAGTTTAGTATAAATGGTCGACTGACGTACGTGATCTAAAACTACCGGGATCAACGGAAGAGGATACCGATTTGTTATGGTCACTTTGTTCACTGTGCGATAATTATACAGGCGCGCAGCTCGTGATTCTTTTTGGGCACGAAGAACAAAGACAATGATACTGGTGACATTGAATGGCGAATGAAACCCTTTTCCAATAGATCATCCAGGTAGTCTCACAGGTATTGATTCTCAGGCTCAGAAAGAGCATACACCCCACTACATGGTAGCGTTGCCCCTGGATCAAGTCTATACGACAATCGTATGACCTGTGTGGCAGCAGCTAGGTGGCCTTCTGTTCACTAAAGACATGATGGAAGTCTTTATACAGTGCAGGAATGGCCAGGGTGTCGTCCGGCTTGATATCCGTACTATGTGGGGACCCACAATGCAAGGGTGTCACTAGTAATGGTTTGTTTTGGTAACAGGAGTGCCAGCAATGTTTAGAGTCTAATGTCACTGTCCTTGCTGCCCAGTCAATTTTGGGATTGTGTAACTGAAGCTGGGGTATCCCCAAAATGGCTCCAAATACTGGGGTATCTATGAGGTCTAACTGAATTTGTTCTGTATGGTTGTTTGCACAAAGCATGGACAAGGGTCTTGTTTGATAAACGATAAGCCCGGAGGACAATTCTGAGCCATCTACGGCTCTGACTGGTTCGGGGACGTCTTTTCTGACAGTCGTAATATTTAGCGTTTTAGCCAAACCCAAGTCTAAAAAGTTTCTGGTAGCCCCAGAGTCAAGCAACATGGGAATTACCTTACGAACCTGAGGGGACAACACTAACATCACATTAAGAGTTAGATGTCGAGGTACTGGACTGGTGGTATTAGCCAGAAGATGTGAGACCATATTGAAAGAAGTGCTCGATAAAATGGTCTTAGAAGTTATCGAGCCAGTTAGTTATTCCGCCTGGTCAGGAAGAGAAAATTAAGGCCCTGTTACCGCTCCAAAGGCTTTCTTTGGAGCAGTAGGCGTGTTAGGACATTCCTGAGCAAAATGCCCTGCCTTACCGCAGTATAAACACAGTTTAAATTTTTTCCTACGTTCTTTCTCTTCCTTAGATAGTGGGTCCACACACTGCCAATTTGCATGGGATCAGGTGTATCATGAGTGGGAATGGTGGACTCCTTTTTCGCAATTTTGAGCACCACTAAGAGTGTGTCACCCCGGAATTTTTCTCCCTTATGTTCACTCAAGCGGTGATCCAATCGTACCACCAGGTCAATGAATTCGGAACACTCCGTAAGAGGTTCCCAATTTGGCCTAGAACATCTTTGAGATCGTCCTGAAGGCCACGATAGAAGAGGGAGGTCCTCTTCTCCTCGGGCCTCTCATTCTCTGCCACCAACAGATTGAAAGAGGTGAAATAGGACAGTAGCAAATTCAGCAACTCATTGTCACTGACTTGCACGAAGAGATGTTTGGTGAACAGTTTCCGCAAGGCTTTCTTGAGCCGGTTGAAATCATACAGTATAGGGTCATTGCACTCCACCAGCGGAATAGACCAATTAGCTGCATTGCCTCCCAAATAAGAGATAATAAAAGCTACCTTTGCAGCATCGTTGGGGAATGCTGCTGCCCGACACAAAACTGTGGCTGGCACTGGTTTAGAAAAATGTTGAATTGGCACTATCTCCAAAAAACCATTCTGGAGGAGCTAAGGGCACAGGGGTTGGTGTTGTGGGCATTGCCTGCATGGGTTGTGTGGTGGAAGTGGTTCAGCCTAAATCGGGTCTAGGAATATGATTAGACGGGTCAAACCGAGGGGCCTGTAGTACTGGAGATCTTTGTTTTAGTTTGACTCCTCCCCAGGGGGTATCTTGTGGTTTATACCGCTGTAGTTCAGTGTGCAACTCCAGGTTCTCTTGCTTTAAGGAAAGAACTTCCTTCTGTAATCCCGCTAGGGCCCTATTTAAATCTAATAAAGATGGAGCATCCTGATCAGCTGGTAAAGCCTGTGCTAAACCTTTGAAAGTATCCATTGAGGAATCCATTGCCCAGGCAGCCCTGTATGTTGTGGCTTGGCTTTATGTCGAGACGGGCCACTCACCTGAAAAGCAGGATGTCTGCTGGGGCGATGGTATGCCCCCGACCTCCTGGAACACCTCTCGGAACTTCCTGGTGTACACAGAAAGCCTGGCAGGTGTCCCAAAAGGAAAGGGGAAGTGGAAGAGAAAGAGACAAAACACTGCCACGTCCTGCCGTTCCAGCTAGGCACCCTGTATCTTCGGGGGGCAGGTCCTTGTTGACAGAGTGATAGTAGAGTTAGTGCACTCAACTTCCTTGAAACTGAATCTCTCTTTCTGATATGGGCACAGGAGCAATAGAAGAACACCGGGATGCTACAGTGCTTTTCTTGGATAATAATAAGTGTTGGCACAATTTCTAACACTGCATTTCCAAAAACCCAAACTGAGTACCATAACAATAAGTACTGCAACACTAGGTCTGGCTTCACAGAGATTCACTGTTGCACACTACAATTAGAACTGTGGTTGCACTTATCATGCACAAGAAAGACAAAGAAAGGCATTATTTATATCCTGCATGCACAGGGTAAACTAAAAGGAACACAAACAATCAAGGAAATACAAATGTCCACTCAGGGTTTAAACAGTTAGGGTGGCACAGTTTGGTCTGGTTTCACTGTGTGTGTGAAAAACCCTTCAAAAGCAAATTCCTCAAACCTGAAACACAGACATGAATGACATAATTTAAATCCAAGAGTTATGCTATTAGAGAAAGAAAAGTCACGTAAATGCTCTTTTAAAATTGCACTGTCACTTTTTGTAGTACTTGAGCTCAAGCAGATTTCCTGAAGCACATTTAGGTAAGTAACTACAATAATAATGTAGAATGTTCAGAAATTTTGTCTCTTCAAGATAAGCACTCTGCCAAAATATGAGGTCTGAAATACACCAGCCGTTCTAGGAAAGTGCGGCGCTCAAAGAACAAACTCCTTGGAGAATACTAGTCACTTAGCTGCAGTCTTTTCCAGAGTGCTGGAGGAATGCCTGGTGTCAGGTGGTACAGGAACGAAGAAAAGAATTGCCTCAAAAGTCCTGAATACGAGGATGACAGCAGGGGCTGGACTGCCAAATCAGATGCTGAGATCAGGAGGCAAAACAAAGCCAAGCAGGGAGGAATGCTTCACTCTGCTATTTATAGCCAATCAGGAAAGCAGTTGAGCTTTCACCTGTGGATGAGTCACCACACCCAATTAGAAACACATGTCTACACCACACCCAATAAGAAGCACAAGACTACACCTGCTCACATTAGCAAACAAGCATTGATAAAACCAATTGTGTAACACAGCACATTATGTTTACGTAGAAACATGAAGGTTTAACCAAGAACAGAGATATGATTTAACCCTAGTCCCTGGGGATGCTGACAGATAACGCAGGAGGCACCTTGGGGATTCCTGACAGTAGCATTATATAGGGCCAGCAGTCTTGGAGCTAGACATTCAGCATACATGTTAAGAAATTTCACTGGTAGGCCATCCACTCCACATGCCAGCTCTGTGATAACTTTACTCATCTCTTGTATTGTTAGTGGCTCTTTTAGTCCTTCTTGTTGCCCGTTTTGCATTCATGTTAGAGAAGCCTTGTCTAAGTAGTGAGATATGCTTTAGATATCCATCTCTTCCTTTGCAGATGACAGTTCAGTTTAGTAGTGCCCAAACTCTTAGTTTATCCCTATCTGTGTAAATACTTTATTTCCAGAAGTCTAGTTACTAGATTCCTCCAAAGACTGGGGTTGATTAGGCAAGCCAAGAGTATCACAGCCTTTTACCCACCATAATTACTTTTGGACATGTATGTTCTGTAGTTCAAGCAGTGTAGCTGCTCCAACACCTACCGGCCTCTCTCTGCTGACAGGGGTTCTGTTAGATTTCCGTCATTGGACAGAACAGTATTTCTAGGGTGTGTATGTGTTCATCCAGGTTGTGTGCCCATGAGTCTTAAAGGACTTCTTTGTACCACACTGCCCCAGTGTGCAATGCCCTTGTACAACTACTCCAAATGCATCCTAGTTGAGTAGAGTGTAGATGGTAGTTTCAGTATTTTTACAGAAATAATGTGTATATGTATATCAACCTCCGTTATCAGGTTAAAGGCTTCATCTCCTGTATGGGATAGTGACCCCACTGTTATACATAGTAGTGCATTTTGCAATCTGACTAGGTCTTGCATAAGTATCCAGCATGAGACTTGAATGTCTGAAGCCCTTTGATGCAGTAAATCTTATCCAGTCTGAAATGCAGATTACATATATGTGAGAAGGAGTACTTCCTTGCTGCCAGGTAATTGATCGCCAAGCATCCACCATTCTGATAAGTGCCTTTACCATTTTCACCATGCCAAATGAAAGCAGATGGGGTGGAAACTCTCACAGACAACGTCTTATACACTAAATAATTTACAAAATAGCAGATAAGGCAAACTTTTGTACCATCTTCAAAGGTCATTTCACAACAAAGGGCCTGATTTAATATTAGGCAGACAGGCCACCGTTCTGTCATGGGGACAGAGTAAATGACTTTGTCCCCATGAAGGTTGGGCCGCCTGCCTAATATATAAATGATCACCAAGCAGGCAGTGTTTTATAGAAGCATAGGAAGGAACCACTGTGTCAGCGGTTAGTGGCAATGCATGTGTCAGCAAGATGTAGCCCTGTATCACAGAGTAATTCTTTTTTCTTTACAAAAAGAACATCCTGAAATGGGATTTTCTTTTTGTAAAAAAAAAAAAATATAATGCTTCCTTTGGTATGGGACTGTTCTGCCATGGTGGGGGGAAATTATAATGTTTTTACTGTTCCCTAGCACCAGGTTTTACATGGGGAGTAACGGCCTTCAGAGAAGTTTGGCAATAGTGGAGACACAGAGGTATCTGCCGTGGCCAAATAAAGATCCGCCCACAATTAAGTTTAGTGGGCGGATGAACCACTATGTTGGTGGTGACGGAGATCCCTTCCCACCAACATAGAAATCGGGTCCTAAATCCATGATGAATGTGCAACACATTCGAGGATAAGCCACCCACCGGTAGACTTCAAAGAAAAGGGAACTGTTTGTGGTAGACTTTTAAAAACTGGAGCTGTAGGTGTGCACCATTCAAAGATCATTATTCTTAGAAACACACAATAGATAGTCCATAAAAATAAATCTCATAATCTTTGAGATTCACTGAACCAATTTTTCAGTTCTTTTTTTTCAAATTCTCATGCACATTTTTTCAGCCAACACATTTCATTCCTTGTCAATCGAATATTCTTCAGGGCTGTGATCAAAATATAATACACAAAAATAATGATTAAAACTATATAAATTCAAATATATTAATTTGGATAATGGTACAATAAACTTCATACAATCAGAAAACAAACCGACACCCTTTTTCTTTAACTAAAAACGGAATAACACTTTAAAGTTTGGGACATGTAGCTGTCATATTTGTAACAAACAATTCATTTCACTTTTGTAATGTTATTATAAAATAACCATAAACAAGACCCTAATATATATACATATCCTTTACATATATGAGCACATTGTTTACACATACACTTATTTTATTATTAGCATAATTAGTCAAAGTACTTCTGGGATGATGATGGGAATCTGGTAATTTATATTCATACAATCAATTAATAATACCTGTTCAAATACTGTAGACCTTGTAGAGAACAGATATAGCACGTTTCAGTCATAGATATTTGATTAGTCTAATGATAAAAACTTTATCCAATAAGTAGAAAAAAATCAAAGATTGGTAGATAACAATTTTTCTTGTTTATGAATTTCAGTCATTAAAGTGTTTATATACTTTCAATTACCTAACTGAGTTTATGAATAAGGCTGTGAAATACAAGTGTTTCCGAATTGTAGTAATTATACTGTGTATTAATACATTAGGCACCTCCTCTGTTTATCTCCTTATATATAGTAACTTAGGACAAGATGTAGGTAGGAATGGGTTTGCGACTCGCAAATTGCGAGTCTGAGCCACTCGCAATTTGCGAGTCGCAAACCCATATGCAGGATGGTGTCCCTGACACCATCTGCGAATCGCAAGGAGGTCGCAAAGACCCACCTCATTAATATTAATGAGGTGGGTCGCAATTTGCGACCCCCTTGCGATTCCTTGCACTCACAGGGATGGTGGCCTGCTGGAGACAGCAGACCACCATGTCTGTGACTGCTTTTTTAATAAAGCAGTGTTTTTTTTTTTTGCATTGCAGCCCATTTTCCTTAAAGGAAAATGAGTTGCAATACACTCGAGAAAATGAAACTATTTGGTTTCATTTTTTCAGAGCCATTCACAAAGGGGAAGGGGTCCCATGGGGACCCCTTCCCTTTTTTTTCGAATGGGTTAGTACCCACTTCACATGGGTGCTAACTGCGAATTGCTTTGCGACCGCGTTCGCAGTCACAAAGCAATTCTGCATTGCGATGAGAATCGCAAATAGGAAGGGGAACACCCCTTCCTATTTGTGAGTTGCATTCCCATTTTGCGAGTCGGTAACCAAGTTACCGACTTGCAAAATGGGAATGAGCATCGCGATGCGCGTTTTGCATGGCGCAAACAGCGAATTTCGCTGTTTGCGCCATGCAAAACCGCATAGTACATCTGGCCCTAAATTCATTGACTCCTTACATGTATGACATCTAATAATATTTGAAAAATTGCACAAAAGCATCATGTATGAAAATTATCTGAAGTTATGCCACGTCGCCATATTAATTCAGTCTAATCTTAGAAAGGTGTAAGCACACCAAATGGCTTTTGTACCATGTGTTAGAAAAGTCACCATTACGTACTAAAATAATTAGAAAGCATGTATTCCGCAACCTATTACATAGTTATCTCAAACATAACAAACTTGAAGGATATCCAGAAGCAAAGGGTGCAAAGAAAATCATTGTTGCCATCTTAGAAAAGTGTACAAAACCTAATGTTTATTGTACCATATTTACAAAAGATCACCATTACAGACCGAAATTACTATATTGAGTATATATTGCAACAGAATTTTACATTGTTTTACTAAATCCTAAAGAGTGCAACATCCCGTACGTTGCATATATTTCACAATATCATTATCCACATTTGTCCTAAGCACAAAGGTGTAAATAATAATTGCATTACGTATTGTGCAAACATGTTTCAAACACAGAGGAGTAGGAAGCAAAGAATTGTTGGGAGCAATTAATATTTTACCCCCAGTTCTTGCATTCTTCATTTGTCATCCAGCAATGTTGAACATTGTATTGTAAATGCACTTATGTAGCTCTTACTACCCCTGATAATGTAAGGTATAGAAGCCTTTTACACCAGGATGCACCCTACTCCCAAAAATAAGGTCAGTGGTTAATCCAGTGATCGTTGGTCATTGGGATTAGTCTTGTGCTCCCAATAAAACCATATCAGGCATTTGTTTTTAGGTTCTCTGTAGTAGATTAAATTATTAGAAGTTAGATATAATCATTATTTGGGGTGGGGTGAGTTCATGAAGGTGGTGGGAATAATACATTGGCAAGTGGGGATTGGGGATTGTTAGGATGCAGTAGTATTATGTGAAAGAAGGATAGGTTGTGATCTTTGAAAATTTGGGGTAATTTGCAGAAATTCAATAATACAGTTTAAGGAACATATGCATGTGATAGAAGTAGGCAGTGCTTAGAGAGAGAAGGCATACTGAGTATATAAACCAAGGAGAGATTATTTCAAAGAAAAAAAAAGCAACAATCAGAATTTCTAAGTCAAAGTCAAATTTCATGCAGGGCTTTAGATTATAGAGGAGGGTTTTTGAGATAGCTTATGCCCTGAGGATGCAAAACTGTAGAAAGAAAAAAAAACATTATTTGCAAATAAGATGGTGCTATATCGAGTACTTTTGATAGTCTGTAGTATCAGGTGAGCAGCCTGTCCGCTGCAAGCTACCTCTAGACCACCACTTTAGCAAGAACAGCTCTGGGTTTGGAAGCGTAAAGTAATGCCTCTTCAAGGAACTGGTAACCTTGTGATCATAGCAACATCAGAGAGTATACAGGGCAAGTAATGCAAACCTGGAAAAGGAGATTCTGCAAATGCTGCAGATGTCTTCTGATGTTCACCCTAAAAGTCCAGCTCATACTATTAATTATAAAAACAACATGGGACAGATTTCAATTCCCTTAGTTTAGCATGGTATAAGATCAGTGAGAGGACAGCTTTCCCAGAAAGTGGAAGAAAATTGCCTGCATTCCTATGGCTGGAGAAAGGCGATTCAGACAATGTGGTGAGGAGGATGGAGACAAGGTGCAGGTAGAGATTCCATGAAGTCTTTGTTAGTAAGGGACAGCGGATTAGTTTTACCTTAGCACTGCCATTTAGTGTATGGCAGTAGTTGGCAGAGGTGAAGGGTGGACATTGGTTCTGTACTGCCAATATAAATTCTAAGGAGATCATGGCCTGCCATTACCCATTATGAATGGCCATCTCCTCAAGCCCTCTGCAGGATCACATCTATATCTCTATTATTTAGAATCTGCATCTCAGTGGTTCATCGTTGTCAGCAGTATCTCCCGCCAAAAACTCGGATCAGCAGTCTATTTGGTCAATCCACAGCAAAGAGGCTGCAAAATCCCTCTGTGGCCACCTACTACTGTAATAGTGTCTCCTGATAAACAACCATGTCCTGCCCCTCCATCTGATCTGAGAATCTGATGCTGTTGTATCTAGATATGCCCTTTGGGTCATCACTCAGCAGGCCCAATTCAATCACCTCTGTGTCGAGTTTGTTCCCCAGTGCCTATCTTAATGGCTGGATAGCAGCCAGGATCATGCCCACTTTGTGTTGTGATAGATTGCATAGTGGTTGTTCACTTGTTACTCTCCTTTCAGGTCTGGCCGTGGGCCATTTGGTTTATCATGCCCTGAGCAAGTGGAACCTGAGATTATAGACTTTTGGGTTTGCCCAGGTTGCTGTGTCTGCATGTTTGCCTGTTGCAGTTCGTTCTAAGGTGCTTTTTATACAACCCTGAAGCATGTGGCCTCTGGCAACTATTCATGCCTATCTCATCGGTAGGCCTCATCTTCCAACTGCAATGTTTACTGGCACTCTGCCACTCTTACCACTCCCATTAGCCAGAACCTTCTCAATCCTCAATGGTAGCCCCCAGGCTTTTATTACATGGCAGTTAAAGTCAATTTGTTATTCCCATGTGGTGATCTTCTGCATATTGTTAAGCCCGCTGATCAACAAGCTTGCATGTGGGGCCCACTCATGGAACACTGGTTTTAGCCTCAGATCATCATTTTATTTTTATTTTGCTCACCTCTGTAGGAAGGAGGCTAATGCCCAACTTTTAAAGGTATTGCGAAGTGGGACGTCTGATACTCCCTTTTTTAGTGCAACCAGGTCTTCCAGGCCTTTCACATGCACATGGCAGTCCCCACCCACTCATGTTCCAGCTCTGCTACTCCCCTGTCTGGTCAAGCCACGATCCACCACACCACAATAGCTATTCAGAGCACTGCTGAAAACAGGTGGCGCATTGTCTGGCACATTCAAGTCCTCAGAGGCGATCAGCATCCCCATACGAGCTCTCCCTGTGCTGTCATTTTGTTAAATTTGGTTGATCAGCCTTGGTGGTTTCCACATTCTTCTTCTTTTTCGTCACCAACAAAGCCCATTACAGCATGCAGGGGCAGATGGGGACCAGTTTGTGCAGAGTCTGCATGGTTGTCCACCATCAGAAGCTATGATAAGTGGCAGTCAGTGGGGAGCTCTGAAAGTGAGGGTCCTCACTATTTTCAGTTGGCCACATCCCCCAGAAAACGTTGTTGTAGTTGGGGATGAGTTCATATTTTATAAGCATTGTTTTCTTAACATGTGATTTAGAAGAAAGTATGGCTATTATTGAAATTGGCTCGATCTTGGAAACATTTAATGTGTGTGTTGCTCAATGTTAGATGTCCCCTGTGGCAGTAGATATTTGTCAAATTGGGACTCTATGCCACTTGCATCGCAACAAATTAAGATGGTACCCAGTCGCTGACATTATGGAAGCCCAGCCCTATGCTCAGGGTCTGGAGAGCCCAAATCGAGGTGCCTGGGATGTGTTTGGTGGTGAGAGTGCAAAGGAGAAGCTAGTACAATGGAGGGCTGCAGTATAGAAGCACCTCTAGCACCAACCATTTGACACATCATAGTGTGACACAACTAGCAGACCCTTTAAGGTCTTTGGAAAATTGGGAACTTCAGCCTACCTGTGCTAGGTGACACCATCATGAAGGAGTGTAATTGAGATGTTCATGGATAACTTAATCCTGATAGCCCAACATACATGTTGTGCATCCTGGGTATGGTGCAACAAAAGATGGAAGATTCTCAATTTGCTCCTTATATCTCTTAGACTGATAGTGACTATGATGATGTCCTCTATTTGAGATACTTAAAGGTTATGCATGTAGTGTTGTATAAAGATAATCTACAAAGGTGGGCTCATCATGGTCCCTTGTCTTCCAATTGCGTCTTAACCCTTTGTTTCAGTGGCGGATATAAGAGTCTTTATTCTGAGCTACCTGTGTTACAATACTATCTTTTTGTGCCTCATTGCAAGTTTGAAATATGCAAAGGTTTTTGGTAATGATTGCTATAATAATTTGTATGTGTCTTTCTGGTTTATCTGTTGTTTTACAAAATCAAGCAAATATGCAATGATATAACAATACACATCAGCAACAGAAAAAATGATACTTGACAACAGTTCTTAATTTGTAAAATAATAAGTGCAGAGATCCAAAGAGTGCCAGGAGTCTTATGGCCAACGCAACCAAATGGGGGTGCCAAATACCAAAGCTCTGTAGTCTTAATTCCACCTCATGCCTTTTTCATCCGCTACCACTTCTGCACTTTATCTCACTCTTTCTTTTTTCCCTGCTTTCTTCTTTTGTTGCTTTTTGTATGGCTTTCTCTTTCTACTTCTTCCCCCCTCTTATTATTTTTCTCTCTGGGTTAAAGTCTGATGAGGGAAAATAGGTCTCAGCCCTCAAAACTGTAATAAAAATGTATATATATATATATACACACACACACATATATATATATATATACACACACACACATCTATACACACACACACACACACACATATATACATATATACACATATATATATATATATATAGTCACTGAAAAAAAACAAAGGTTACAAGGACGTTATAGTTAGGAACTGAAGTTACTCGCACAAAACCATAGAAATTCAGCAGTTATAATTATCAGCCCTAACTATAACTTACGTCCCCGCAATCCACTACTTATGACCTCACCCATTACATCACTTATGACATGGTCAGTGACATCACTGATGACATCTCAAATGACATCACTGATGACATCATCCAGTCTGTGTAAGTGTGTAGAAAATTATTCCAAGAGTTAAAGGTGCATGCAAAGGTATTGCATAAGTTAAATCGGTAGTCTTACCCAGCTACTGATCACCAACAGTATTTGTTATATTTACTATCTGAGTAGGTAGGTGTGTGTCAGCATTCGTATTTAAGTGCTTGTGTAAAACCATGTACAGTTAGATGACTGATTGTGTTAGTAGATGTTTCACTGAGTGAGTGGGTTCCTGTGTAGCTGTGTGGGTAAATAAGTGGATGTGTGAGTAGTTACTTGTGTAGGCGAGTGGTTTTCTGAGTACCTGTGGTGGTAAGTGACTGAGTGCTTCTGTGCTTGAGTGAGAGGCTTTGTCAGTGAGTCTTTGAGGGAGTTAAAGGATGTGTCAGTATTTGTATGGGCGACTTAGTGTGTGTTTCAGTTACTCTATGCATGAGTGTGCATGTCAGTGAATGTATAGGTGAGAGTGTACTTGTATCAGTGACTGTATAGGAGAGTGAGTATATGTGTTAGTATCTATATGGTTAAGTTAGTGTGTGTGAGTAACAGTGGCGAGTGACTGGTTGTGTTATTTGTTGTACAAGTGAGTGAATGGGAATAGAAGTAGTTTTATGGCTGAATGACGTATTGTGTGGCTAAGTGTATTGGTGAGTAATTCAGTGGATGAGTGCGTGTATGAGTGGGTGAGCTGGTTGCTGTATTCAAGAATAAATGAAGAATATATCACCTGTGCAGATGGCAGTATAGCTATCTGGGTGGCTTTATGGGTGTATAACTCGGTATGTGAGGAACTGCTTGGCAAAACGAGTGGTTGTGTGACTGGCTATATAAGTAAGCAAATGGGTGTGTGTCCATTTTGCAATAAGTGTTTTGTGTGTAATTGCACGGGTGTGTGAGTGGGATGTGAAACTCTGTACGTGGATGTCATCAGTGATGTCACTGACCGTGTCACGAGTGATGTAATATATGAGGTCATAAGCAGTGCATTGTTGAATTTCCATGGTTTTTGTGCGAGTAAATTCAGTTCCTAACTATAACGTCCTGGTAACCTTTAGGTTTTTCAATGAATTTTTAAGGTTATTTTAAATTCTGTTTCCTCACTACAATGTCCCTGGAACGTTTGGTGTTTTCAGTGAATTTGTAAGGTGTTTTTTAAGCAAAGAGGAAGGCTGTTCACATGGCTGTTTTACAGCCAGGTTTTGTGGCCACCCTCCTACATTATTTGTATTTCACACAAAAAGGGAAAAAGAAAGAGTAGGTAGTTTTAAATTATCGCAAAAATCAAGGAGAAAGTAGTAAGAAGTAGGGGAAAGAAATCTGAAGGTAATGAAAAAAAGAGTAAAAAAGAACGTAGAAATCAGTAAAAATGAAGGAAAAACCTACGAGATAATATAGTAAATAGAGCAGAAAAAGTATCAAGAAATCAGTCAGAATGAGGAAACTAAGTTGGATAAAACAATAGGGAAGTATTGCTAATTGAAATGTAAGTATAATTGCTCTATTATTTTCCTTTAAAAGAAATTCAGGAACCGCAGATCCTCTGCAGTACTAAAACATAGAGGGGCCGTAATGTATGGCTACTTCCTGCGATCATGTGATCGGACTGGATCCGCGGAGTCAGCAAATTTGTCAGTATATAGGGTCCTCTCTTTTTAATATTAGTAAAAGGGTGAACATATTTGGGATAATATCAATAATGTTCTGAATTTATTTTTTGGCCAATTTCCCTTTTTCTCAATATTAGCGGCCCTGCAGATCCACAGCTGGATCTGCGGCTTTGCTTAATGACAAAGAGAAATACCACCTTTTCATTGGGTAACTTTTCACCACACCCAGTTTTGATTTGAACCACACCCAATAGCAATTATTTCTCTGCCATATTTTGTTAAAGACGGATTTCCTTGGTGTTGTCGACCGTGTTTCATTCAAATGGCTAAAGGGAGTGCTGCACCTGAAGAGCATGAAATCATTCAGGATGAGGAACAGGAGTGACATGCATCTTCAGAAAAAAAGAAAGTGAAGTGTGGAAATACTTCACTATCCCTTCAGGGGAAAAAAAAGTTTCTGTAAGATTCGTGCAGTGCAAAATATGTGGCAAGCTGCTGTCATGCGGTACTACTACCGTCATGCTACTTCCAGTTTGTGGAAGCACATAAAAACCATACACGATCGTGTTTACCATCATATGCTCAGGGAGAGAGTGGAAACATCTCAAGATGCTGCAGGACCCTCAACATCAGGAGCAATTGCATCTGTACCTGAGGTGACGTTGCCTAACAGGTGTGCAGAACTGGGAGCTATGCTGACACATTATGCTACGTGTCAGAAGTTGGTGGTACTAAAAGCCTCAAGTGTCTCCGAATTTTTTGATGCTTTTAAAAAACACTTTTGTTAGTTTTTTTCATGAAATACGGCCTCCTTACCAGTGTGGCGGTCTGAGGACCAACACACTAGCGGTGATGGTCAGACCACCGCACTTCAGGCAGTTGTACCCACCAGGAAACCACTGTAACCAATAGGATCACAGATCCTGATGGCGGTCTGAGTTGTATTCAGCCACGGCAGCACTGAACTCACCTGGCTGATTACAACTCAGCTTTCCACCAGCCTTTCCACGGCAGCCACCATGCCATTGAAAGGCTGGCAGAAAGCCAGTGCCGGCGGCCACATGTGGGCCCCTGCTCTGCCCATAGTATGGGCAGGGCAAGGGACCCCTGCCCAGCACCATTGGAATGCACACTGTCTGCTTTGCACACAGTGCACATTCCGATGGTGCTGGTGTGCTACGGTATTGGCATCGGCTCCCTTACAGAAGTCGAGTCCAATATTGTAGCACTTCCCGCCGGTCAGCCCAGCGGGAACACATAATACAATGTTCCCACTGGTCAGCCTGGCAGTAACATTGTAATAGATTTGGGGGGGAATGCCTTTGGTATGACGGTGGCGTCCTCACCGCGAGTTTGGCGGTCGACTCGTCCGACCACCAAAATCGTAATCAGGCCCCTGTTTTTTTGTTGCTCTTGTTGGGCTATAACAATGTTCCTGAAAAATTGGACTTGGTTTAATCCAGTTTTTTGGGGGAAATTTTTCAACGGTGTTATGTTTTTTTCATTGAAAATAATAAAAACATTTTAAAAAAAGGTTGTTTTAAATTTTTTTTAATGTTTCATTTTAGAACCGCCATGTCATCAATCAAAGGGTTTACCCTGACTGTGTTTCATTGTGCTGTATGTTTTAGCATATTTTATTAGGTGTATGAATATATAAATCTTTTATATGTAAGCATGTTAGTCTATGCATTAGTGTGTGCCTAGGCGTGTTAGTGTATGTTTCAGTGTGTATCTGTCTGTATAAGTCTATGTTATTTTTTTTCCTCACTTATATCCCCCATGGGGTCAGAAAGTCTAAATACTGACCCCTTCATCCCCATTCCACCCAACATTTGAGCCCTGGAACCGTTTCCCCCGATGAAACAAAATGACAGCCATAACTTCCTTGTTAGGTTGTGGCAAGCCAATTATATTGTTGCATTGCACATGGATCCGCGGATCGACACACACAGTGGATCCGCGACCCTAGAGATCTATATTTTTTAACCTTTAATATCTCCAAAATGGGGCCAGATTTAGCTTCCTGCCACATTTGGTGTAATTCCGTTCAGCAGTTTGGGCTGTAGGGCTAAAGACCCTATGGAAAAATGGATGTGGAAAATGCATTTTGGGGCCCCACTTTTACTCGGCCCTCAATTGATGGATCACCCTGAAACTTTCAAGACAGCAGCTGAACCAAAAAAAGTATACGTTTTGAAAAGTTCGTGAAGACTCATCAAGCAGCAGCAAAGTTATTGGCAAAAAAAAAAAAAAAACTCTCTTCCTATGGAAACTAGGTCCTAACTATAACTACCTACTGGCAAATGCCAGTAGGATATATATATATATATTTATATCCCTTGATCAAGGCTGATTAGCTGAAGGGATTTTTTTTTTGTTGGTCTGTGACAGTCAACTTATTTGAATAAATGGTTAGGTCACTTGTAAAGCACAACAGCTCTCTAAAACAGGGCATCCTGGCACTACAGTATGTAGGAGGAAGCACAATGAGATTATGTGGTTAAGCAGATCTAAAGAGCCAGGTTTTCAATTATATATCTCTCTCTCTCAGAGTGATGAAGTATTACATAAGGGCAAAACCCATTAGATTTTGCAAACATAATCATATTTTGGTAAGGATGATGGAATGATGTTTAACTCGGAACATATTCTTGTTCAACAATGAGCTTTTTGAAAAACAAGGGGGTACTGTGATGGGCACCCGCTTCTCCCCCAGCTGTGCTAAATTGCATATGGGCTGGTGAGAAGGCCATGTGGATAAATGTCTAAAATTGGGGAACAGGAACAAGCACTTTGTCATGTAGGTGTGTTATATAGACCACCTGTTTGTGTCATGGAAGGATGAGAAGAGTGGGGCTAAAGCATTTCTATATGTAGTTAGTGAGAATGATTTAAGTCTTGCCTTCACACGATGTATAAAAGCAATGGAGTTAAAATTCTTGGATGTGGAACTGAGGGAAGTAAATGGGAAGATAACCACAGCCATGTTTCGAAAACACACAAAAAGGAATTGTATATTACATGAACACAGCAGACACCCCAAAACTTTAATTCAGAGCATTCTATATGGAGAGATTTTAAGAGCCAACAGATTGTGCAACACGAAGGCATTCTATGAAGAAACAGAAAAAGATATCATAAGATAGCATAAGCAGATTTAAAGGAAGGAGATATTATCAGACAACACTAAATGCAACAAAAAAGATTTGAGAGATGTAAACATTAAGACATTTTGTATGGAGAGGCATCAGGAAAACAAAGTCAGCAATGACAAAAAGACAATGCAGGTTTATAACTACATATAATAAAGCACCCATTTGTAGGTAAGATATATTTTAAATAGACATTGGAACCTTATCCGGAAATGACTCCAGTGTAGGTGAAATGGTATCAAGAAAGCCAATGCTAACTTATAGAAAAACAAGGCCACTGAGGGATCGCCTTGTTAGAAGTCATATAAGTGAAGAGAGTGAGACCTGGTTGAAACCAAAAGATTGTTATAAACAATGCAATAAGTGCAAGGCATGTACGCCGAGGGAAAACCTTACTGTGATACACACTCCCTGGAAAAGAAGGTTCAGGATCAAGGGTAACCTGAAATGTAAGATTGTATATGTGATATACTTCTTAAGTAAGCGTCCATGCCCTAAATTGTATGTAGGGAGTACCATCCTGGAGGCTATATAAAATTCAGATTCAAGCTATCTAGTAGCCAGGCATTCTGAGACGATGCTTGATGCAAATCCAAGCCTTTGGCGTTACAGGGTGATAGACAGTGTTGGAGAAAGGTAAGGGGAGGTAACCGAGAACAGGGGCTACGAATACTAGAGCCCCACTATATTTTGAACATAGATACATTTGAGCCAAGGGATCTGAATATGGATAAGGACATGCATGTACATTTGTAAATCTGCAGAGCATAGGATTTCCTGAGACAGGGAAAGGCGAGTAGTTGTCTTAAATAATATTTTTTTATAATGTGATTTGTGGTTTTTAAGATATATTTGCCTTCTTTTGGGACATGGGTATCGTGTAATCAACACAACCAGAAAAAAGTCCTTTCACTACAGTTGAATAAAGGGATAATGACATCCAATCGGAGTAGGATTAGTCCCCATGGGCTGTCTCACAGGAGAAAGGAGATAGTGACTTTGCTGACTCATAATGGCCTTTTAAAAAGTTTAGTTGGATACTTATGCTAGAGATTTTATTGCTTTGTTTAGAAATTGATTATTTTTTGTTTTGAATTTATGTAAGCATCATCTAGAGAGGGGTATTTAGCATGCCACTTGTTGACAGAAATAATCATTGATAAAAACCATTGCTGAAAAATGATTATGTTTGTCGGTAGTTGCAGTTTGAACTAAAGGGGTAGATTTACTGGAATGAAATGATGCCAAGATTGCAATTTGTAGATATTAAATTATGAATCA
This sequence comes from Pleurodeles waltl, assembly GCF_031143425.1. Taxonomy (NCBI): domain Eukaryota; kingdom Metazoa; phylum Chordata; class Amphibia; order Caudata; family Salamandridae; genus Pleurodeles; species Pleurodeles waltl. The sequence continues at coordinate 606,968,124 of NC_090449.1, forward strand.
CGAAAATAAATCCTTGACGCATAAACTTAAAGTATTATCTTTTTGTAACAATTATGTTAATTCAGTTATGTTGGCCATTTCAAGTTGGCAGCCATGTACTGCCAATTGACTTAATCGTAGATTTGGACTCCCACCCTTACAGCGCTAGAAATATTGCCAATTCATGCATGAACTGTGACACGCTAGGATCACCTCCTCACAAACTAGAAGGCAGTTTGTTGCTCCAATATATCCTGACCTTGAAAGACTGCAAGGGGACAATGATGGATTATATGCCACCCTGAAGGGTACCCTTTTCTCATGCCCAAATACGTGCAGTCTGCACTACTGGTGGGAACATAGATTAGACTTCTCGATAACTGAGGAAGACTGCACTGACATACTAGAGAACCATGAAAGGCTACCCTTGGAATCCAGGCTGAAATTTAGCTACTTTAAGGTCCTCCACTAAAGGCACTGGACATCGGAGAAACCCTATAGCATAGACATGCAGGCTGACTCTTAGTGCTGGAGGTGAACTACACCAGATTGTGATATAGTACACATCTTATGGGGCTGCAAGACCCTATCACCTTATTCGCAATCAATTCAGGACATGCAGAAGGGTAAATCCGGGCTTGCAATACAACGAATGACAAAAAGACAATGCAGGTCTGCTGCATGATGTCGTGACCCTCCCAGACCTGTCCCACCTTGCAAAATGCTGGCTGTGCACTGCTCTGGCAGCAGCAAAGGTGGAGGTCATACGTCGTAGAAAATCCATTGGAATCCACCAAGATACTTTAAAATACAGACTTTGCAACCAGTTCAGCAGAACAGATTAACAGCCATGTTTTTCTTTATCCCCCGACTTCTTTGTGGCAAAGTTTTAAATGTATAAGTTGATGCCCAGATTTTGTATCAGGGTTGAGTCGCTTTTTTGGTACAAACCAGATGTAAAATGTTATTTGAATAATGTAATGCGTTCAAACGTATTCATGAGATACCTGCTAACCATATGTGTGAAGCCTTAAGATCTGATGTCACATCTTGTGATATAACTTCCTGTGTGTTGTCATGTGTTGTGATGCCACTTCCTGTATGTTGCTTGCAATGCTACATGCTGTGATGTCACACACCATGATGTCACTTGCATACTGCAACATGTGGTTAGCCCCCCCCCTTTTTTTTAGGGTCAAGCTCAAAGTGCTCTGTCCCTGCTGTAATCTCTATATGGGCTTGTAACCACTCCCACGAGTTTCGTTGGTTTGTGGGCTTGCCTTTTCAAATTTGCTTGCTTTCCTTAGTGGAAGGCATGCATACGTCATGCCTTTTCCGGTGCTTAGCCCTCCTCGAGGGCATCGGCCAACTTCTGAAAACATACGAGCCTCTGTGTTTTCCATATGGTTTCTGGACTATTTTTTCTATTTATTTCCTATGCACCGCAATCTCGTTGGCCAGTAGTCAAGCGCTGTGTATCACATCGACTCTGTTACATGGATTATTGCATTTTTGCCGATAATACGTTTGACTGCGAACAAACTTCCTTTTTACTTTTTATTTTCAATTTATGTGGCAAGAAATGTCCAGTTCGGAATGTACAACACAAATAGCTCTCACTCAAGCAAATGCGAGACCCATTGCATTCCAAATGCTTGTTTAGGTCTTGAGTCCTGGAAGAGCTTCAAATAATCGGTGAGGAAAATTTCGACAAAATATTTGTCCAGAGCATTTTGGGTTGTTGACGAAGAACTTGAACAGTGGGAAAGACTGTGCAGTATGTATGCAGCTTAGTTTCATCAAATTGAAAACTTTGTCTGCATCCAACAACCAAACCAAGGTATTACTGAATTAGAAATTGATCTTGATTCTATGTATACTGTTACTGTTTTGCAGTTGAAATCAACACTGGAGCAAAGCCACTTCTGCACCTTCTGCATCCCTGCAGCAAATATATTGGTAAAAATAGTTCCTAATTGAGATATTAAAAAAGATAATGAGGCCAATAACCTTGGTTAAAACTGAATGAACTGAACTGTAACAGTTTGTGCCATAACAGCTCAAAATATTTAGGGATATTCATTACTCTTATATATGGTGTTTTTGATACAGGTGCATGTACAGCAGTACAGACAGCCCTGTTCAAAAAACCTCTGACAGTCCCTATTCCACGACAGTATTTGGTAGCTCAGGGAGGTCGGTATTGTACAGATGATTAGAGAATTGACTGCTGCCTGACACGAAATAAATCATTTTAAAGGACAATGTTGCCCCACTAAAAGAAAGCTCTTTCTTTCTTGCCTCCTGTGTCTTTCATCCATCCAGCTTCCTTGGTGGGGGGACGAACGCCCGTGGTGCACGAGCATATCAAGCTAAAGGGGGCTGATGAATATATTTTTGACGGCGGTTTAATTTCTTCAACCAGAGTTCCAGTGATCAGATTTGCCTGACTGCAACATGACCCCTTCACCTTTTGACTGGCATGGTAAAAAGCCTACAGAGAGGAGGCGCGGTGAGTATGCGGTGCTCGTGGAACAGCACCATGGAAAACACGCATCGAATTATTTGTGTGCTTTCCTGTGTTATAGGGAAATTAACTTATCGGTGCTTGTGTAGATCACATTGCCAGTGGCGACAGCGTGTGGGGAAGGGTGAAGTTTGCTAGGAGAGGAAGAGCTGCCACAGCTTAATTTGTAATTAGAACATTGGAAGTTGGCAGCTCCATTGAAAACAATGGAGTGCTGCGGGCTTTTACTGGCCGGTAAAAGCCCGCAGCGCCAACATTCCAATGGGCTTTGTTCACAGCAGCAGCTGTGAACAAAGCCTCACGGAGCCTGAGGGGATTCTAATCCCCTCGGGCTCCATGAGCAATTTGTTTTTTTAAAGAGAACATTCTGCCCTGAGTGGCAGAATGTTCTAATAGCCTTAGAACCCGCAGTAGCGGGCTCTACCGGCTATTAAAGGCCCTTTCCCTTGTTAAATGCCCTCGCCTTCGGCTCGGGCATTTAACTCGGGAGCGGGCCTTTAATAGCCGGTAGAGCCCGCTACAGCGGGTTCTAAGGCTATAATAAAAACGTGCCGGTGCCCAAAGCTCTCCTCTGAAACTCGAGGTTGCTGCACTTAAATGTGCGAGCACGGAATACTGAGGCGTAATGCTAAAGCCACCCCGGACCTCTTAAATCCTTTACTCCCTGCCCCTTCAGCTCACTCTTCTAGCTTGTAGCTTTCTTCCTTTGTGAAGCCTTTTGGTTTTTCTCGTCCTCCCTCATTCCCATTTGAGTCTTTTGCTAGCAGTAAATGCTTGAAGAAGAAAAAATAAGTGGCGGCCCTCAAAGATAAGTGCTGGTGCCCGTACTGCAAAACACCAGCTCAAATTAAGCACTGGGTAGAGATGCAGCAAAGGCTGTCTGCCTTTTTAATGCGTGAAAAGTCGACAGTCACTACTACAGCAACATTCGTTCACATCATGTTCTGTTAAAAACAAAAAAACAGCTTTCTGCATCTATATTTGGTTTTATTATTCCCTACAGAGTTACCCTTGCAAGATCCCAGAAACATCTCGGTCTGTTGTCACTTCCAGTATATGGAACTTTATCAGAAATTAACACCATTTGGGACATTTGAAGGGTGCCCACAAGCCTTTTTATTCAAAAGCAAAAGATTTTCTAAAAAAAAGTTTTAAATTCAGTTTTAAAAAAGGGTTCAATTAAGTAGTATAGAGAAAAGACATGGAAATTAGTGCACAACCCTTTTTCCATCAATCGCTAGCTCCTCAAAGTGCTATCCTTGTCGGTGCTATACTCATTCATTCTTCCAGCTTGCCAGAATCATTGTCCTTGCCAGTGTACTTGTAACAAGAACAGGCTCAAATAACTTTTATAATTTGTCTCTAACTAGCTTCTTGGTAGTAAACGGCTCTTGTGTGAAGAGTGCTACCCCAACCCGCTATCAACAAAACCACTCACTCCTAACCACCAGTTCTAAGAGATGTGCCTTAACGCTCCTGTTTTGCAAGAAAACTCCTGCACCACAGAAAAGATCCAGCTCACTTGTATAACTATAAGAGTTGATACTCATAATGGAATTATGATTAGGGCTCTCGGTTTTATGGTATTTATTTTTTCAGCATTTCCGTCTGTATTTATCCATATTTATTTTTGTCTCATCTTTTCTGTATTTATCCATTTTTATTTTGCATTTACTGTATAAATGAAGATGCAGTGGTTATTTTTCCACATTTATTTAACTGATAAATGTGTACTTGCACTTGAATGTCTAAAAGATTGTGTGGCATACAGTGCTATAGCATTATTTGAAAACACTTGCATTGTAGAATAGCATAAATAACTGTAGATCTGCACTTAATTAAGGTTAATTAGGAAATCAATTGTCTTTTTTTATCTTCCCACCTCTCAAACTGTACCCCTACTGACCTAGTATTCATGATTGACAGTAGAGAAAATCATCAAAAAAAAGCCTATTTTCTGTATTTTTCTGTATTTTAGAATAAATACAGACAAGAAAATAAATAGTTTTCTGTCTGTATTTATCTGTAAAAATCAGTAAAAACGGAAAACAGAGAGTCATAATTATGATTCACCCCTATACCCAGAATGGAGGAGCATATTCCATTCATGATTCTTACGTATAAACCGATCACTTGGAACAGTTATCCTAGCCTTGCTATGGGTTACATTCCATAAAAGGATATTTGAAACACCATTACCTTTACTTCCTCCCTTCCAGCAATCCATCTGATTGTGGCCACCCCCCCCCGTAATCCCATCCAGTTGGTTGACTCGTCAGCAGCAGTCATCGTTTGGTTCATCGGAGTTTGCTTATATCATTGTCTCTGTCCTACCTCAATGCATATTCCCTTCTGGCAATGAATACAACTTGGTGCTTTACGCCACTATTTTCAATCAATTGTGTTTCATGAATTGTTGTCTAGTACAATGAAATTTACTGCTTTATGCACCCTAAGCTTCCCAAACAATATCTGACATGTACATTAAATTGTAAGCTTCCCAGACCATGTCTCACAAGCACATTAAATCTTACAACAGTGACCTCTTCTAGGTAAAATGCATTCCTCCTTATAACTCTTTGTTATACTATGTTATCACTCCTTGGCCCTCTTATTAAGGGAAACTTGCTCCTCTCTGCTGCACTACAAAACCCAGCATACTACGACATAATGCAATAAAGATAGAAGTAAGTCAAAGCTTGTGGACTATTCCTATCCATCATCCCTGTTGAAACATCTTCTATCACGGGAACCTGGGACGTATTAAAAGCCTCAGCTGAGGGAATATTTTGTGATTAGCCTAAGTGAAAACAGTGAATGATGTAATCCTGAGCTTTGCCCAAGTAAGCACTAAACTGAATTCTATTTCCAGAATTTACTCATTACTCCCAAAGGCTAGAATAAAGATTCCTTCCATGCCAAAATCTTGCACAATGCTAATCCACCCCGTCTCGTAAGAGTCAGCCATCGGAAATAGGTTCTAAGCGTCATGCCTTATCCAACTGTGGTGTCCACTTGCGAACCCACAGTATGGGTTTACCATTGTAGACCTGAGGGGGATTTCTCAAATGTATACTCTCTGAAGGGGGCTGCTCCATGAAGTGTTCTTTCTTTCTGCACTACAGCTACTCAAAATGTATAACAAGCATTGGCAAAGTCAATAGGTCTCGCCTATGCAAGAGCTATTGGTGTTGCCAATGTGTTTTAGGCATCTTGTACACCAGCATGGCTGCTGTTCAGCATGTCTAAAAGTTAGTGACATAGAGGAGATTCACGTTGAGTGCCATAGAGTGGAATGACGAAGAGTGGAGTAGAGTGTTGTAGAGTGGAGTGGCAGAGAGTTTTTTGTATTGGAGTGGCATAGTGTGGAGTTATGTAGAATGACATACACTGGAGTGGCATAGAGTAGAGTGGACTGGTGTAGAGTACATTGGCGTTAAGTGTTGCAGGATATACTGGCAAAGAGTGCAGTGGCATTGAATTCAGCGGCATACAATGCAGCATAGTAGAATGCAGTGGCTCAGATTAGAGTGAGGCATAGTAGAGTGCAGTGACACAGAGTGGAGTGGCGTAGAGTGGAGTGGTGCAGAGTAGAATGGTGAAGAGTAGAGTGGCACAGAGTGCGGTGGCATAGAGTACAGTGGCTTAGGTCAGTGCAGAGTGGCATGGCATAGAGTTGGGTGATTCAGCGGGCAGTGGTGAAGAATAGAGTTGAGTGTCATAGCGTGCAGTGGCATAAAGTGCAGATTACGGTTGAGTGGCACAGGGTGCAGTGGAGTAGAGTGGTAGAGAGTAGACTGTTTCAGATTAGAGTGAAAATGTTTAGAGTGAAGTGGTGCAGGGTAGAGTGCAGTTGCATAGAGGGGCATAGAGTGTAATGTTGTAGAGCAAGCTGGTTTAGAGTGCAGTGGTGCAGAGTAGATTAGAGTGGTGTACAGTGGATTGCATAGAGTGCAGGGGCATGGAGTAGAGTGTTACAGAGTAAAGTGCTTTGAGGTAGAGTGTATTTGCATAGAGTACAATGGTGTAGAGTGCAGTGTCGCCGCAAAGTGCTGTAGAGTGAAGTTGTGCAGAGTGCAGTGGCCTAGACTGTAGTGGTGTAGAGTGCAGTGGTGAAGAGGGAAGTGGTGTAGAGTAAAATGGCAAAAAGTGCATTGGCAAAGAGTAGAGTGGTTCAGGGTAGACTAAAGAGGCATAGCGTGAAGTGGCATAGAGTGCAGTGGCATTGAGTGGAGGGATGCAGAGTGCAGTGGCATGGAGTGGTGTGAAGTTGAGTGGTGCAGAGTACAGTGCAGTGGTGTGGAGTGGTGCAAAGTAGAGTGGAGTGGCGTAGAGCAGAGTATGCATGGTATATTAATGCACTGATAATACAGACACACTTTTTCAATTGAAATCACCATACATTTGCACAGACATACAGCTTTACTAATAAAACTGTACAGTGCACAAACAAAAATGTGTGAAAACTGCATCACCTAATGTAATGATTTGTTTTGATCATATTAAAGGATTTGCTTCCAACACACTTCTGAAAAAAAAAAACAACTGTGATTTATTTGTGTTCTAATTCAGATATATTCAGAAATTCTTACACAGTTCATTTAAATGCTGTAGTGTGTTAGAAAAATCCTATTTCCTTTTCCCAGTACCCAGCAAGGTTGTCACATAATCCTCTTACTTTGAAGTCGAAGAAAGAAAAATAAACAAGCGCCCTCGGAAGACAGTGCCTGACATTTGACCTTGGTCTGCTTATGCCCCCAAATATGACAAGATAAGAATAAGATTTAAAGGCCTGTTTACAGCAAGGGAACTCACAGAAGAATACAATAAACATGGTTTAGGCAAGAGGTGAGAGCCTAAATAAAAAAAAAAGCCAGCAAATAGTACTCAATGGGCAGAATGCATGCTTAGGTCAACTTTATGAAAGTCCCTAATATATATTTAGCAAACTAGACAGCTGTGCTGCCTAGCAGGCTGCAAACGAAAATGCTGCTAGCCTCTAGTATGCAGATTACTATGAATTAGTTGAAGGACCTTGTTACCTATGGATGTCCTAGCAGTAGGTATAACTGCTTCAACAAGGGTGCTTAACTTACAAGGAAGGATTTTAAGGCGCTTGCAGTACAAAAGATGGTCTAAGAGGAAACAGATGATTTTGGAAAACAAAGATCGACCAGGATGTTGCAGATGAAGTGGGGAATGGTTAACAATTACCTGGAAACAGATCTATGGGAGTAAGTGGGACCTCCACTCAGGAACCTTCTCTGAAGTAAAAGCGGGTCTAAGGAATATAGCATATGATGGACCAGGCAGAGTGATTTAATACTAATTATCATTTCCAGATAATGACAATTTTGCTAAAGACAGAAGAGACATAACCGGAGTATGGTGGTTGAGACAAAGTAGAAGGCCGGAATGATTTAGCACCTGTTTATAACTCTTTTGGAAAGTGTAAAATGTAGCCTGTTTTTGTAATTATTAAAGGACAAAATTGTTGCCTCCATTATAATTTACTAGCCATTTGGGTGAAGAAAAAGCAGAAACATATAAGTGGTCTAAAGAGGATGAAACAGTTGGAGGGCAGTTTATTCACTTGTGTAGTGAAGTAGAAGCAGACTCTAACTGTTTTCCTCAAATTGCAAACCTTAGTGAGAAAAGTGGAAGAATGTCCGAAGACCAAGGAGCAACAAGCAGAGTTCCAGAGGCTGAAAGGATCCCCAAAATAATAAGCTGGTGCTAATATACAGTGACCTTTCTCACTCACGCATTATCATGCTTGAATTGATAGCCCCTCTAAGGTATTAAGTAATGCGTCCTCTGAAGCAATTAATTCAGGCTCTTGCCTGTGTATTAATTTCTGTGCTTGCAGTTTTGATGGATGAAGGACGCACAAGAAGGCGTTGAAGCCACTGCCTCAGAACTCCGAAACTTCCACATGGTCCCAGGATGTATCTGAACCATTCAGCCATCTCTGGCTTTTTAGCTGATGTAGCATTGCAAGCTCGGAGTTTTTAAAACGTATGGAGACAAAAATAAAAATACATGTCCCAGATTGTAACATGTTGCTGGTTAAAAAGCTAGGGCTAGTTGAAGTTATCCCACTTGGCATGGTGCCACTTGGCAGGTGGGTGCTATCCATTTAGACAAGATGGTCCAACAGGCTTTGTAGATCCGTTGTGGAAGCTACTGCACATATCAGCTTATCTCCTAAGAAGGCCAATGGCCAGCAATATCTAAAGTCGCCACTGAGTAAGAACTAAAATGAACTAATATTTCTGGGAATACTTCAAGTGAAAATGTTGCATGTACAGGACCGATTCTCGGCTTTCTTTAAGCCCTGCAACCCCTTGACGAATACACTCCTCCACCAGCATATTTTCACATGCCTAACACTCTTTCTGGTTGTGCGAACATATACATACTAAAGTGTGTTATTGACTCAAGTTATCCTATCTTGCCATGCTGTAGACTCAGGTGACAATCTTATCCAAAAATCAAGCCCATTGGCACCTGACGGCATACACCACATGCCTATGAAATGGTGCTTTTACAAACATTCTCGGCACAGAGTTCGGATTTACAGCCTACCGATAACTAGGCTGCATTGTTGAAGCCGCACAACCTCTTTAATTCTCATATGCGACCAATTTAAAAAAAAATCTGCAGTGAAAAAGGAGAACCAGGATGCCTGAAAAGCAAATTAGGTCGATATTTCAGTTCTAATATAAAACTCTGTTATCTGGTAAGTGTTTCCTGCTTCTAAGTCATTTGCTATGTGTGTTTGTGCCCCCTATATTGTTGTGCAATTCTACAAAGTCACATTAAGAGGGGAGATTACCTCACTTCACATCAGCAATCTCCCAATTGATGATCAATATGTAGTAATATTGAATGCCAATGTGCAAAGTGCCCTAATGACATTTTATAGTGTGAAAACGTGAAAGCTGAGGAATCTGAATCTCTGAATCTGTTGCAAGTAACTAAGGCGGTTATCTCTTACTCCACACCACATCATAAATCTCTCACAGGGGCTGGTTCCTTGTTCCTGGGCGTAGCTGACGGGATCCCCACCTTATATGGCCACCTTACCAACATACCACGATGTCTGATGGCTCACATGAGTGGCAGAGCATGTTGCTGTAAAGGCATCACAGGTTCACAAGATGTCTGCCGGTATCCGCTGCAGTGCTTAATTTGTGAAGGAATGAGTGTTGGTGCCTTAAGCTATGATCAGAAGCCTGTGGTCAGCGGTATTATATGTCGGCATGACAAATACCCAGGTATCTAAGTGGGGGTTGCTGGTTTCTCCCCTTGTGATTGTCTTCTATCTTTCTCCTCCTCCGTCTTTTTGCTTTGTGTTTTTCCATTCATCCTCTCAGGATATGTATGAAAAGGAAAAGGAAAAAGTGCTGGTCCCCAAAAATGAGTGCTGGTGGCCTCCACAGCAACTACTGGCTCAAATTAAGCACCGAATCACAGTAATACTGATGACCACACATTCTTGAACTAGGAATTGTGAATGGGCTGGAATGTGCAATCTCTTACATCATATAAAATGGCTGTGTGAATTTTGCCAAGGACCACAGGTACTTTGAACCACAGCGCTCAAACTCTGGAATGTACTAACATAAAATGATCACCTTTTTCATATAAAAAAAGTTGTTTTGATTTAACAAACAGGGCTTATTAATAAGTTCAAGTGCTTGTTGCCAATTTGGCAGTCAGAACGCTCCCTACCCTTTCATCAAATTTTATGTTTTGCTCCATGCAACCCACTGACAAGGCAGTGAACTGGCAGACATGACTTGCTTACTTCAGAGTTTATCTTGGTCATTGGTTGAGTATGTGGTAGGACTAGCAGTTTCATTTTGTATAGGTTTTGCCTTTGAGGACTGTACCATAAGCATATCTAACCAAGTTATTCGCCTAATTGAATAGCAAACTGACAGTAGATAAGGAAAGTACCAAAACGTATTCTCTTGGGCCTGTTAGTAGCTGGTGAATCCCTACCGCCTGCGGCTCGTTATCCTACTTCACGGGTCGCTTGTCTAACCTGTGTCCAACTTGTGTGCGAACTGGAGTACTCTTCCTTCTTTCCATCTCATTCCAGGGTATATGTCTGCTAGGGGCACAACTAGACCAACTTTCGGGGATGGGGGTGGGGGGCTAAAACTTTGAACAGTGGAGCTGGAACAATGTTTAGAAACAGAGTGAAAATTCCTCGTGGTGGCTCCTTTCGCTGCTGTGGTACACTGCCTAACAAGAGTCCTTTTCTGAGCAATATGTGGTCAAAGATGCATTTTAAATCACAACAGATTTTTAAAATTGGTGTAAGCTAAACATCATTTATGCTATTTAAGGGTTTTCCTGAATGAGCTTTAACAAAATTGATGGAAAATGCTACATTTTAATACACATTGGGCCAACAGACCGTTTAAGATGTAAAATTTCCGCTGCCAGTTGCATTTGTTTCAACCTCCAAAAAACAACTTTATTTAAGATGTTTCTGTTATCCTCCCCCAAAATATTGTTTCGGATAATCGATCGCAAAAGGTGCAGTAAAAACATATTTCTTAACGTATTGTTTTGTTCAAACTGCATTTCCCAGCACACAATATCTATCACTGTTTGCACGGTAAGATGTCAGTACAAGACAACTCTCTTGCTGTCAGGAGGGAAAATCATCCATCTCCATGCAACATTACGCATTGAATGTTGAAGCTGTACTTCGGGGTTCTACATGAAAAACCCTTAGATCAATCTCCCATCTTATATTCATGGTTTTGACTGGCTTGATCACTATCATAGTCTGAAATGAAACCTGCGTTTGGAAAGAACTTGGCAATAATAAAACAAAACTCATGGAAACTCATCACAAAGTGAGAAAATCCATGGTGCCCTCATCAGGTGTAACCAGTACTAGAGGTGGCTATAACTGGCAGGCCACTGGATATCCCTGGCACTGTCATTGATAACTATGGTCTCAGGAGTCATGAAATCATCAGCTTTTAGACCTGTGTGAATAGTAAACACAGGTCTAAAAGTCCTGTTTTCTTTCTTAATTTACTGTTTGTTGCCTCCGGCTAACTTCTGGGTTGTAAACAAGAGGTTCTTGAATGGTTAAGGATAGATCAAGGGGTCAACCATGCGATGGGAAAGATGGTCAAATGGTGTGTGAATCACCTCCACTGCCAGTAGCATTTTACGGAAGTGCAGCACAGAACTGACTCTCAAACGTGCACCATACTTAAGAACACTAGTAGCGGAAACATTTTAAAATATTAAGATAGTTGGTTCCAATATTTGCCAACCATGCATGAAGATTAACTGATTCAACTGGAAGTCTGCGGATATTTAGCATATGTTGTGGAAAGCTTGTGTCCGAAAATGAATGACTAATTAAGACTCCCTGGGCACCGAGGAGGAATGCCTAGCAGCAGCGTGATAAAGTATTTCCAGAAAGAATGGCACATATGTCAGAGTGGCTTCTAACGGGAGTGATGGGGCTAAATCAGAAACATTGAAAACAATTTGATTTGGATAAATCGGAATAATTATAGTGTGTGAAAAAGAATGATTTGCCAATATCCTAGTGTTTACTGGGTTGCCTTAAAAAGGAAATTGATTTGATTATTCGGTCTTGTAAACTTAATCCCAACCCTGTTTTATGTGCAGATGTAGAATAATGTTTTTACTGAGCAGGAAGTAATTATTTCAAGGCAGCAAACACCTCTGCTTAGTATTGACTTTTTCAAGAACTGCCACATTTTCTAACCTACCTCCCGCCCTTCAAACCCCTTAAACTGCTGTTACAATTGAACCTCTATGACCCTAATGCTTTCTGTCCTCTCGCAAGCCATGCTCTCCTTCCAATCCTCCCCATTCAGACAGGGCACACCGCTAAATGTAATTGTAAGAAGAAGGCTCATGGGAGTCATGACTACAGCCACTGTGCAGTAGTCTGGTGATCTGCTGCCTCCACGGACCTCTCTATGACCTGCCTTAGCAAGTCTTGAACTGTGTACAGTGATTTGTACTCTCTGTCATCCCCCTCCTCCCCCGTTTCTTCTCAGTGCCACTTCAAACCACGACAGCAGCCTTTTTACCGGGCCATGAAAACTACCTGCTTCCCTCTCCTGATCATTCCTGTCACCTGTCATTTCTCTTTTTCCTTCATTCCCAATCTGTTGATCATATGGCTAAAACCAGATACATATAAGGCAATGTTGTTCTTTCAAGTGAGATAGTAATGTCTTGGGGCATACGCACTCTATCCAAACATCCCCTTCCTCATTCCCTATCCCTTGTGTCCTGTGCTCTTTTCTCCATCTCCTTCTTTTCTATCTCCTCCTTCGGCACATTTAGGTGACCTTAAGGGGGCTTAAAGAGCTATACAAATATGCAACAAAACGTTCTATGCTGACAACATATTATCTTCGGATCAATTGACATCGGATTCATGTAATAACATCATATGAAGTGTATGCAATATTGCTTACTGGCTAAGAAATAGTGTGCTGAATTTGAACACACACAAAATGCAGATTATTGTTTTGAATACTACTCCCACGAATGAAAACTATTTTGGGAGTTCCTATCACAAAGAAGGAAAGTGTTAAAACTTGAGTTTTGTTTGGAACTATGACTTGAGTTGGATTGCTGTCAACACTAGAAAACACTTCACTTTCACCTTGAGATCAGGCATGAGGTACGAAGTGGTAGTGTGATAGAGACTAGTACTGATTATGTCAGCACCCTTTACAGAGGTCTCAAATGCAAAAGCTATAGCCTGTCGAAACCCTGTTGTAGGACTGATTTTTGCAAACCCTAACAGAAAAAAGCATAAGAAGTCCATCAGAAGACTAGATGGTACACGGTCAGTGTTAAAGACAGTCATAACACAAAGGGAGCAGACTCAGAGTTAACAAGACGATTGGAGCAGAAACACTGAAGTGATAGCACATGGTAAGTGCTCTACAACCAGCACAAGTTCCTCACTGTGGGCAAGGAGTAGAACTAGATGCAAGAATATTTAAATATTAGGAAGTCACTGCAGTCCAAATTGTATAAGGCAGCCCAGGGGACAAACTCCAGCAACATTTATGGAACCAGCAGCCACACTTAACTACTCCACCATTGTGAACTCCATAAGGAGGTAGTAGGGTCTGAAGCATAAGACCAGAAGCATGGGAAAGAAACTGCAGCATGAAGAAAATGTAACCAAGATGATGTAAATATATTGCCTGCTATCAATGTCGCATAAGCATCCCACAACAATTGATACACACAGTCAGCAACATTGCTGCCCCAGGATCTCCAAATAGGCACTGCGGAATTTGCTGCTTCACGTGGAAAAGCAGGTGCTGAGGCCACCACAATACTGCTGCAATTTGGGATCATGAGTCAAATTCCCTAGTAGTGTGTTGGGGTGTTACCTCTACATGGCATTATGCCACCCCCAACCCCTGATTCTGAGCAAATCAATGCCTGCAGCAGGATTACAGCAACAACATGGTAGGGTAGTTTATCAAAAGCCAGGCCAACACTGCTGGAAAGCCCGAAGAACATATTTCTTCAAAGCAATACTGGATCCCTGCAGGTTAAAAGGACTGAGAAGCAGTGTTGACCTGGCCAGTCAGGCACTCTGGCTGTGAAATGAGCCTGCTTGAAAAGGCAAGTGTGTAGGCCGTTTTTTTGTCCTGTGGGCTGTGTTGGGACTTAATATCTCGCTCACACACTGGCTCTTTACATCCATTCCATGTGGCAGTGTCAGAGTGCCCAATAGACCAGTCCAATCTTTATTGTTCACAATACACACTAGCAAGATGTTTGCCACCTATTCACATCTGACTGACAACTTGCACGTATTACTCCTTCTCAGTTACATGTTTTCTTTTTTCTTTATTAATAAATTCACTAATCACTAACTGAGAGAGTGATTTCCAGCCTTTATATCCAGGCTATTTTTATCTTACAATTAATGCAATACACATTCGATGTCCCAACATAAGATGGCCATTGGTTTCCTCCTCTGGTCCTCAACTCAGTGCGATGCACTAGCATTTCCTGCAGTACAACTGAGCATGCATGTGACGCGTGTTCAGGGGTCACACCTCTCTGCCCAAAGCCTGAAGGAATCCTGCAGAGCTGGTATTGCTGCCACCATGCATTAACTACTAGACATGCACGGAGCAAGCAGCGTCTTTCCTACAAGCCGACCTGCGTGTGAAAGCACTTCAAAGGTGCACCAGGTGTTGCAAGATTGTACAAATCCAAGCACGCTCCTTCTACAGCAATGGCACGTGCCAGTAGCTACCCAGACTCAAGACATATATATCCCTACACAATCCAGAATATTATCCCTACAAGCAGTTGGCACATACATGGTTTGCCCCTCCCACAAAGACTCCTTACTTGAGAGACACAGTTCCAAAATATTACTAAGGCAGCACAAGCAATGTAAGCCGGTGCCTTTGTCACCGCCCAGCACAGGAATTGTTTGGCCATATCCCTTGTATTTGCACAAGAGATCCTGCATGTGTTGAGGTGCTTGGGCATCCCATCTTTGTCACCAAAATGTGGTGTCTCAGTAAGGAGGCTCAGAAGATGAGATGTAAACAAGAAGGTCTTTATTCAAGCACCTCAGACACCAATATTCCTTTCATCCCATTCTCAACATTCCCTCCCCCTACATCATCAGGTTCTGTTACATCATGACATTTTAAGGTGAGAATGGAAGACTCACCTCATGCACAGTATACCACAAACAACATGGTCAACCATTGCTATCATCAGTGTACCCTGCAACGATGCAGCAGCCAGCACCTCCTCCTCTTCCTGCCCCCAACCCTACTCCATACCCAACGAGTTATTATCAACATAGCTAAAATGCAATTGTAAAATTGCCTCATCCATTTCAGAAAAGGTTACATGTATTCAAGGCTTATCCATACTGTGAGTGTGTGTTGAAAAGCAATCTCATTCATTGTCATTGTACAAAAAACAAAGCATGCAGTACTTCAGAAATGCCAAAACTATTTCAAGTTCTGTAAATTAGGATACAGATATGGATATTCAAACAATATACACACAACATCAATTTTAAAGAAGGCAAATAAACGCATACAAATCAAATGGACAATGAAGTAAGCACATTTATTAAAAAACACTCTTACACTTTTTGTCCCTCCACTCTATGGCCCTCCATGCCACTCTATGGCACTCCATTGTGACACACTACGCAACTCCCTCTACGCCGCTCCACTGTACTGTACAACACTACTCCACCCTACACAACTCTGACACTCTGTAACACTCTACTCCACTCTACCCCCCTCCAGCCTACTCCCTCCACTATACATCATTCCACTCTATGCCACTCCACTCTATGACACTCTACTCCACCCTACACCACTCCACTTTATGATCCCATACTCCACTCTATGTCACTTCAGTTCATGCCACTCACCTCTGCTCCACTAACTTTCAGGCATGCCAAACAGCTGCCACGCTGATGTACAACATGGCTAAAAGACATTGGCAAAGCCAATGGCTCTTGCATCGGTGAGACCTATTGGCTTTGCCAATGCTTACTTTATGTTTATTTCCATTAGCTGTGCTGCACAGCATGGAGGAGGCTGTATTGCATGGCTGGAAACCATTGGCCCCAATAGAGCTTGGCAAGCAGCTGAAAGCTTGAGGCAAATACCTGGCTTTGGCTCAGCTCGAGGTCGTCTTGGACCCTTGAGCCCAAAACAAGCCAGGCTTTCATGTGGCTTCTGCCTGCCACCTGTGCTCTAACCTACGGCACGCAGAATTATACAAAAAATAATCTTTGATATAAAATAGGAGAGGAAAATATATACTCATCCAGTGGCTGAATAGCACAACATGAAACGAGAAAACCTACTTTTTTTCCCAGGGTTAACCAAATTGTGTTTTCCTCATTTCATTTTAGAGCACTTTGAAATACTTAAGTTCAGGATATAAGTATATGAGCACCTTCCTTGAATCTGATTTAAACAGACTATACATTTTGCTCCATGTAAGAATCAAGGCTACATATAGGGGGAACATAATAACTGACTTGCCTCTTAATCCACTAGGGACATTGTTGCCCTGGCGGAGGATGAGTGGGACATGAATATTTTTAAGTTCTCGTTTAAAAGCTGTCATTTTTAATAAATGCCTCTCAATGCGATTACATACTCTCATGTACTAAGTTGAAACTCTTCCATATGTTGAAGGAAAACACTTTTTGGTATTTTGAAGAGTCTTCATAATATTTTTATTAGGTGTTTGGTGCACAGTTTAGGTGCCCAACATTTTCTTAGCTCCCTCAGCTCTGGGTCAGCACTCCCTGTGAAATGTATTGGCTTTCCCACCTTGTTTTCCTATGTTTGTTAAATAGGGCCACACATTATGCTTGATATTATAGTTTTTAGCAAATTAAACAAACAACTAGTAAAATGTACCTGCAAGACCATGCACCAAAAGGTATCTCTTTAGCCATTTGAAGACAACAACCTGTCTTTTAAATGCCATTTAATGGAAAATTCAGTCTTTTGTTTTTTGCAAGGGTGTTTCTTGTCATCCCTTTTTGTTCCTGACTGGAAGCAGTAGGCCTATGCCAGCCCTGCTGTGACTTCACACGTTCCCTAGCTCCTTAGCACTCCTCTGGTCAGAGATTAAGCTGTCAGAGGGATGCAGCAATGTTCAAAGAAAAGAGAATGTCAGCAGCGGCCAAAAAAAGCAATGAAAAAAAGCAGCAGTCGCTTTTTAAGTTTATAATTGTCCTTAGGAGGCCAAAAGAATACTTTTAGATTAGTCTAGTGTGAAGGGCCTGAGACCCAACCAGTTGCGGCCCGTCATTTAGGGCGGAGGGGCCATGCCCCCCCACCTTTTGCCCACCATGAAAAGTGTATGTCAGGCTGAACAAAGTTCAGTCTGACAGACACTCTTCATGTTCAGGTCAGGCAGCCAGGAGAAGACATGCGCGATTTGCGCAGACTCCTGGCTGCTTGAGCTGAACTTTGCTGGGCTGAGGAGATCACAGCTCCTATGGGCGTGACCTCCTCAGCTCAGCAAAGGTGCCTCGAGGCCCTCCCCTCGGTGACGAGGAAAGCGTCACCAATTGACACTCTCCCTGGGCTCTTCAGTTTAAGCCCTGAAGTGCCCAGGGCGAGTGTCAATCAGTGACACTTCGTCACAGAGTGGGGTGGGGTCAGCAGTCTCACTGACCCCATCCCACTCTGTGACGAGGCTGGGACTGCTGCCTTCCCTCATTCCCACCAAAGGTCAGCCAATGAGGGAAGGCAGCAGTCCCAACCCTCCTGGGACCTGGAGGCCGAAGGTAAGTGTGTGTGTATGTGTGTGATGTTTCAAATTGAATGTTTGGTGCGAGCGTGCATGTTTGAATGGTAGGAATGTTGTTAATGGATGTGCGTGCATGCGTGTGTGAAAGAATGAGTGTGTGTGATGTTTTAAAATGAATGTTTGGTGCGTGCGTTCATGTTTGAATGGTATGAGTGTTGTTAATGGATGTGCGTGCGTGCGTGTCTGTGTGTGAAAGAATGAGTGTGTGTGTGTGTGTGTGTGCCCCGCCTGCCCCCCTCCCACCTAAAGCTGCCGGATGCCACTGGCCCCAACCCAGTCAGCTCACTTAACAGAACCCGACGAGGTGAAGGATGGGGGGGGAGGAGTTTGGTGCCTAAAGCCCCTTCAGCCCTATGGCCATTGTGCGCCTGATGTTTGCCTCTGAAAGAATGAGGAATCCATTGACACTGAGGAGGAAGTTTCCCCTCTACTAAATGCTACATTTCTATGATTTTTGAGGATCCTCAAAGCACTTAGTTTCAAATGGCTAGATGTTTTACTACACAAGGGTAGACTAGGGTTTTGTAAAGCACTTGAGGAGCTAAAAAACTGCCATAGCCATGGAAATGTTATACACACATAAGCCTAAGGTTCAGCAAAATCAGCACAGCCTCCCTTGTGTCCAGGAGCATTGATAAACAATTTGCATACATGTTGATGCGGCTCCAGCAATACACCAGCAGTCTGGAAAGTTCATAAGGCGTAGAGCTCTGGCGAAATATATCAAAATTGTTTCCTGGTGTGGTTCAAGCATATAATTTAACTTTGTGATATGAATAAATTCCTAAATGTATTCTCTGAAGGGTCTTTTCTTTGTTAAAACTATCATGTGGTCTCTAGACATGCTCAGATTAATGTTGTGGCGGACAGGACTTTAGAAGCTGAGGTGTCCACATTTAACACATTCACTAGAAGGAGACACTGGTCACCCAGCATAACCCTCAGCCCAAGATTCTATTTCAATGAAACAACTCTTTTCGATGACAGGTCCAATGGATACCAGCCTTGTTGGATGAGGGCCAGTTAAATAGTGTATACCAACAACCATGTTTTACTCTGCTAATGAGGTCTAGGTTAGGAAAATTACGTGCACATATTCACATTGGTCCTGCCTAGGAACTTATATAAAGCTGGCTTCAATAATAACTTTCACTGGTAAGTGTCACAAAGTTTCACCCTCCGATATCACTCCCAAAATAGCCAAAAGTGCTGCGCCTTGATGTGTTATGTGGTGGGAGAGATAAATCACATGAAGTAGGTAGTGGGGAGAGCTTTCTCTACACCACATAGCAATGTGGAATATGATAGGTCTATCCAGTCAGTCCTCTGAACTTCTGGAGAATGACTGCAATGGCAGGGAAACACAGTTGATCAAAAGGCCAAATCCTGAAACTGAATTTTGTTAGTTGATCTGAAGGATGCTTTCTTCCATTTCTATACTCTAGTAGGACATATCTGCAATTGTGTCCCACTATTATTCAAAGAGACTGTCTTTGGCCTGAATGTGGATCTTGAGATCTTTAACAAATAAATCCTGTCAGTGTTGTAAACCCGTTTCTACGACTAAGTGATCATTTCTTTCTTTTCCTGGATGGTTGACTGGTTGGTTGACCTGGACCCAGACACCTCATTCTGTATTTTGAAGACCTTTAGACCACTGCAATTGCCTTCTACATTCTGGAGCTCTATGCTAACCAGTTAATCCTACAGATTATAATTCCTATTTTGAGCATTAGTGTTTAATAGACTGAAATGAGACTATGGGCCAGTTGTATGAAGCCAATTTGCATTTTTTAATAGTCCGAATCACTATTTCGGGCCATTAAGGAAAGCAAAATGGGACTTTCTTATGTACAAAGCCCTTTAAGGAATCGCAAATTGTGATTTCTACCCCATAGAAATTGCAATTTGTGATTCAGAGAATAGGAAATCCTCAATAGGGAGTTCCTATTTGTGATTCCCATTCTGATGTACCATGCATTTACTAAATGCGACTTGGGCAATTAGAAGATGCAATTACCATCGACTTGAAGTCGATGGTAACCCGGTGTAATTTTACTAGACCACACACATGCCCGTTGGGCATGTGTGTGCTCTATAGGTGCACTCCTATTTTGGGGTGCACCAAGGGGGGCCTTTTGGCCATTGCGATCTTTGGTGTTGCATTTCCTGAATAACGATTTTCTAATAAGAAATCGCTATTTGGGAAGTGCAAAACCGACCCATTGACTCAAATGAAATGGGATTTCTTAATAGGGATTTCCAGAATCACTATTAGGAAATCAGTATCTTTGTACATTGCATATTGCATTT
Organism: Pleurodeles waltl; assembly: GCF_031143425.1. Taxonomy (NCBI): domain Eukaryota; kingdom Metazoa; phylum Chordata; class Amphibia; order Caudata; family Salamandridae; genus Pleurodeles; species Pleurodeles waltl. The sequence goes on from NC_090449.1 coordinate 606,988,318, forward strand.
CCAATAAAGTCGCTATTTAAGAAATGCAAACTTATATTATCGTACATCTGGATGTAAGTGTCACTTCCTTGTTAACCACAGTTTTCATTTGATAGCGTTCAAAGAGTTCCTAGGACTGTCTGTCTTGATCACCTACACTTTTGCACATTCTAGGTTTTTCGTGAGAGGAAAGTGGATGTCTTTCTCAGTAGTTGTTTGAAAGCAGAATCTTCAGTCCAAGTTCTTTGTGCCTTCTCTTTCCCTCTATGCCTTAGCCACTGTTCACTTTTAAATATTTTCATTTAGCTATATCTATTATTTTTGTGTATTTGGAATTCATTATTAAGGTCTTTGGCCGTTTATTTTCAATGTGATTTCGAAGTTGCACTGTTTATTTTCCAATTGATTTTCCAGTTATACTATTTTGTAGATAAGTAGTGATCTGTTATTGGTCCAGCAGTCTGTTAATAATATATTAAAAATTACCATAAGACAGGACATTTACTCTGACTAACTTGTTTGAAATGCCACTGTGAAAATAAAATATAAAAAATATTTAAAAATTGAAAATGTAGAAAACAATATACTTCCTACTGGATAAGCCAAAAATATGAAACATTATCTCCTCTTATATCCAAATGTCAGGGAAACAACAGACATGTAAAAATCAGGCTCTGTTTTCTTTTAAGTAGAATAGCTGCATCCAGTTTAAGAGGAGTCTTTTTCTTCCCTGTGCATGTAGATTAAATACCATATGTCAGTTTAATTACAAAATATGTTTGTTTAGAGTCTAACATTTTAAAAGTGACATTCTTTCTTTAAAATTCCCCTGGATTTTTTTATACACTTTAAAAGGTTGAGCTGATGGTCATGTACACCTTCATACTCCATATTTGTTGCAAGCTTTTTTTCTAGTTTATGTTTGATAGTCATCACTTATCTACATGGCAAAAGATTATAACATTCTGTTTGAATTTGTGCTGTATGTGACGTATGTTTAAACGCACATAACTGTGTAAATTGTTCTTATGTGAAGAAACGTTTTGTGATTATTCTTTTGTAAACTGTGTCTGGGTCCAGGTCAACCAACCAGTCAACCATGCCACTTAGCAGCTGTCGGCCTATCTCCTGGCTAGCTCTCAGTACCTCACCATGACCACAAAACCTGTTGATGTGAAAGGTGATTGTAGCAACCTCAACATGACATTCTGACTCTTCAGGAAAGTCGTGGAAACAGATCGTACCCCTTTGGCTCAGTTACTCACAGGCCAAGGCGAAAAACTGAAATATGGAGTGGATTTCAATGCTTTTATTGAAGTAATCGCATTTGAGTGTAAAACGCATGTGCTGCAATAATTTGGCAGATGAAACATAACACAGTAACCAACATGGCGGCAAGAATGAAGAAGATAAACAACCCCACCATATTGTGTGTTTCTAGGAAGTCTAGATGGTACTGCAAAAACCCTGTGTCTAAACCTGAGAGCATGGTGGTTGTAATCCTCTGCCTGGCCCAACCTAAAGGATTCACCCAAACCCCATACCCGACAAGGATAGCAAGTGTCTGCCTGTGATGCAGATGGCAGTCTCTTCAGGAGGCTGAGAAATCAGTGCTAGTGTCAGTGAAGCTGTCGGGCGAAAGGAAAGCACCCGAGGATGGTCAGAACCAGATTGCCCTCTACCCCCTTTGGGCCTAAGTGTAGTTTATATAATGACTAATGCTTTGTTTGGGCAGCACCTCTGATGTAATGCTGTGTCTTGAATATAGAAGCTGACTCCTGGGTTGGCAAATACAGGTTAGCGTATCATGTCTTGTGTGTCCCAGCCTTAGACAAGGGTACATATTATATGTAGTACAAGGCTGATTAAATGTGCAGTGTCAACTCTGCCTTCCTAAAAGAAGAAACTGATAAGATATTTAAAAACAACTGCTAAAAGCAGGCTTTCCACAATATGAATTAAAATGCGTTTAGATGTAAAATAATGCATGAGCAATAGAACTAAGCTAAGACAGGGGTACCCAACCCTGGTTCTAGAAGGGCCTTATGACACCCTCCCTTGCTATTCTAGGAGTGCAGAGTCTAACATTTCTAAATTAATAAAAGATTAAATAGTCTAAAATGCTATAAAAGCTTTAATACATGTAAAATGCCCATGTCGACAAGCAGAATGGTCCAAATATTAATAACCAATTAAAAAGATATTGTTCATTTAGTGAAAGACGTTTTGGTAAAAATTGGTCCAAATTCAAATTCACCAGAATCTTGCATAAGGTCAAATCTAAGAGGGAACCCTCTACAGCAGATGATATTACCACCAGAACTGCAGCCAAAAGTTCAAAAGAACACACAAGATCTATATCAGCATTCTGTGCAGTGCCAGATGGCGAGCACCGGGAGCTGAGACAACCTGGTCCTAGAAAGATGACTCATAGGAAACAGCATGGAACAAACATAATCTTGTAAGTCAACTCTGGGAATGAACCCTCAATGAGAACATCAGAAGATTCATGTCCTTAGAAAGCACCTGTTGCTGGGCAAGACACACCTCCATTGCATTCTCGAAAGGACATCATAAGCAATGGAAAACAGGCTGAAAACAGCAGAACAATGGCCTGAACAAAAGTGACCAGTCCTTTTTAAGGTCCTATAGTAGTGATGCACCAAAATACTGCATGATGTGTTCACGACACAGTTGGGCTGGTGGGAGCTCCATCAGTCTTCTTGTTTGCAATGGGGCAGTCATTGCGAATGAAAAATAGCAACAGCAGTATGCCAACAATTAATGCTAATACCAGTAGAAATCCTCCAAAAACACTTTAAAAAAGAGAGTGCATGGCTGATGGTATTAGCTCAAAAACGTTCTGAAATGTGCTTACAGAACCAGAACTCACAGTCATGAAAAAGTGTACAATCCCAGTGGTGTTAGATGGATTACAAATACGGATCACCAATTCACTGAAGTGTCTTGGGAAGTTAGTATTTAAGAGGGACTATATCTCAGCTGATGACCTTTCCACTTGCAGATCATAAGTTTTGTGGAAAGATGTCAAGGCCACGCATTTGTGAAACAATAGTACCTTTAGTCTACTCAGCCTGTCGAAACAGACACTGGAAGTAGCAATGTGAGGCCACAAATGTGCTACTTTGATCTCATGTGTGGGTGGGAAAAGTACATTTGCAAGGCAGATCATTATTTGAGAAACAGAAATCACATATGTGACTCCTGCTCTCTTCCCACAACAGCCTTGATCACTCAGCATCAAGTAACTCCCATTTGAAGGCAACTGAAATACTGGGCGAATCAAAGAGACAAGTATATCCTTCAAGTAGCCGGCTAAGGTAGCCACTGACATGTTGCAAGCACCATAAAATACCACCTGTTTACAAACCGTTGACTGGTATACAGAAGTCTTGCACCAGCTTCTGCTAAGAAAAACGTATTTTTTCACCCACTCGTATACTTGTAATCAATAGGCAGTTCCAATACCTCATGAATATAGCTCTCTCCCAAATGTTCAAATCTGCTGATTGGACAATGTTTCAAACATGAAGTGAATTGGAATGTAGAAATCGGCAGTGACATCACTCAATGTATTAAGCACATTGATGATGGTGTTTCTGCTACTGTTAAAGGCAACTTCTCTAATTTTTTTAGATTAAGCATGATATAACTAGTTTCGTTCTTCACCATGAACCAGGGCCCCAGAACTAGGCCCTTGGTACTACTCGGGGGTTGGGTTTTAACTTGATTTTTTTGCAAGGTATGGATGCCTAGAGATGGAAAAAATGTGGTAGCAAGTCATCACTCTTTGCCTTTTGTCTGATATTATTAAATTAGCACCACAGCTGAAAAAAATAATGGTTTTTATATTTTTGATAAATAGCATACAAATTCACATAATATATGGAAATATAAATCGAATCCCATCAGATTAGTTAAATTCAATATAATTAAAAAATATATGACTATTAATTGTAATAATAAAAATATAGTCCTTAAAATAATAACAATAAAACTTCATTGTATTCCTCATATATTGATATAGATTATATGCATAATTTTCACTTACAATTTCAAATAATAATAGTTGTCCCACCTTACATTGGAAATGTATGTCATGAGTAAACATAAACACAGTTTTATTACTCACATGCGTCACCATCATCTTCTTCTGAATAGGTGTCATCATTTTTTGCATCTGTTTGATTTTCACAGGTGGGCAGTCTGCACATGTCAGCACACTAGAGGTCATTTAGACAACAGACACATGTTGGCAGTTTGGAGTTTCGAAAGCAGCTGTAAGCCAGTAGTTATAAAACATGCTGAGGTGCTAGCAGCCCCTCCATCCAGTCCAATACCAGTTGCTCTGCTCCCTCGTGTTTTTCCAACTTCCACTCTTTCCCAATTGGACTAGGTGTCTGTGGATCATTTAGAAGACATCTCTTGCTTACAGCGTCTTGATAATTTGCACGTTCTGCATATTTCCTCAGACAGTGCTTGCAAGGTGGAAGTTGATGACTGTCTGTCTCACCTACTTTGTGCAGAATAGGTGATATCTCAAGTCATTCATGTGATGAAACGAAGATTTTGGTGCATACAGTAAGCATGAGAATTGCTCTACTTTGTATATTAATTCTTTAGAGAGATCCCTTTCGTCTCTGAGATGTGAAAATGTTTCCTGGGTTTGTCTGTTGGGAGACAGGATTTTGATTGCATTTACATTTCCTTTTCACACAAATGGGCTTACTGTATCATATCCTGTAAAAGAACGGAGACCTGTCATAGCTCGACAAACAATTTCACCAAGAGTTGAAGCTATTTTCCCAATGTCATGGACTTGCATGAGTATTTTAGTATCACATTTCAGAAACAATATAGCCACGATTCTGTCAGGGAATCCCAAACACATACTAAACACATCGTGTCATCTTAGCTTATCATTACTGCCTCATAACCCTCATTAGCAGCTTGTGCAGCATGCAGCAACAAATGACCGTCTGCTTCTTCGTGTGTACTGGTGAGGTCAGGTACTTCGTGGCTCCCGTCAGATGTGATTTTGTAGCATTTATCTTCACAGTTTGCAAAAAGTGTTTTATTCTCAAGTTTTACAAAATACTCTGGTTTCTTCCATTCGTTAACAAGAAATGCAATGAAAGTTGTTTTATTCCTTATGTGGCTTAGGGATTTCCTCCACTGTCTGACAATCTGAGAAGGTGAGATGCTCTGTAACCGGTGCCCAAGTTTTCCTCTTAACTGTCCTTTCACTGTTCTTTATAGATGTCTCTTTGTACATATCAAACACAACATTGATACATTGACTCCTATTTCCTTCCCTCAAAGTCATGGACAAGGCAAACACAGCCACCTCACCATTGTTTGATTCCTCTCCTTTTACTCTCTGAACAAGAACCATACAATCAATTAGTATGGCTGAATTTCCAGGTATTTCCTCAGTAGGGGTAGCGTTTTTCTGCAAGTATTTTGCTAAAACAGCTTTGTTTGTCTTTTGCAACAGACCTTCTGGAGTTGCTAAAACAAATGATAAAGGTCCTAAAGGGATTTGAGAATGCATCTGACATTTGAAGGTTCTGATTCTGTGCTGACACAATGATTCAACCAAATAATGCTTTGTCTGCTTTCATGATGAGTGTCCTGCCATTGCTGTTCACTGTCTTCTTCTTGGATATGTTAGGGAAGGTTTTTAGTTTGTTCATTTTCATTGGGTCATGAAACTTCTTGATAGGTGTATTATTCTCAAGTCGCTCAAGTTTGAAGTCTGTATTGCACTGTTCACTTACTTAATTTACCTTCATTATGTCAGATACTATATCTTGAGATGCCTTTTTTGCCGTGAGAGATTAATGAGATCATGTGGCCCGACATATGGGTTTATCCAGCTGTGAATCAGACTAACAGCTCTTATAACAGTATCTTCATCTTTTTCAATTTGTGACTTATGTAGGTCTGCGTAAGATCTGACCTGTTGTTGCAAACCATTTCCCTTATCTGACCCAAAAAGGCACTTCTGCGTTCAGCTGTCATATAATATCTTTTCACAACACCAGCCTTGAAGTTAAACTTTGTTGTACCACCCAGAGTATGTTTGTCTTTGTTTACTGTTATCTCTATTGCTTCATCGACTAGAGTTCATTCAAACAGATTAACATCTGACAGTTGAACTGAAAAGCACCTGTTGATTAAGTTGTGGTTTATCCCTGGTAGTTTCACTGCAATTAATGTCATTTCGGCATAGTATACAGGAAGATACTTAGTGTAGTTCATCCTTTCATATGCAAAACACCATGGGATCATAGAGCGCATGGTGGTAAGATGTGAATGCCAATTTCCTTCTCGAGCAGAGCCTGAAAGACATTTTCAAAAATATTCAGAAACGACAGCCAAAATGCAGAGAGATATCCATTGTCATGATGAAGATGTTTCAGAAATGCATCCTAAAGCAGTTTTACTTCGGCCAATGCAGCATTCTGCAAGAGGTCATCTAATCTCTGTTGGCATAGGTTTTTTGCAAAGTCAGGAACATCCTCAGTGAAGGAGTAGACTACCTGAATGTTCTCTTCGTAATTCTTCTCCAACCAGGGGATAAATTCCAACCAAGCCAGTCTCAACATAGCTTCATACACGCACTTTTGTAATCGAACTGCACAATTATATATATGACCTTCTAGTACTGAAGATATAGAGCCTTCTGCCATAATGTCTGCTTCAATGCAAAGTTCTCGAATGCCAGCATTTCGAAAGTGTTTTCCAAGAATGGACATGACATTGCAAATGGTGTAAAAGATGCCCATTCGAAGAATGATTCTGTCATACGATGCTTTATGCTATCACACGATCTCAGTTGCTTTTGCATAAAGGGCTTGATCCATGACCACTACAATTTTCACCAAATGCAGTGATTCCCTTATCAGCTCTGACTGTTTCAAAATTTCAGAAACAGCTGTCAACTCAGTTGCTGGGGCATTATTGGTGGGCAAGTAGCCAATGGATCCTGTGATACATTAACTAGATCTCTAGTACTGATGTTAAATCCTGTCCAACTTGGAATTATCTGTGCGAGGCTCATTACTTGTCTTGTAACAACTCAGATTATGTTCTTATTTTGTGCAAGCTTCAATTAGGCAACACATTCCGGCATGATTTTGGTACTTGTCATCAATGTCTGAGGTCCAGCTCGTTCACCAGAAACATACATGAATAGTTCTTCAGTATTTTGGTGGTCAATAGTCTTTGCTTTTGTTTCTCAATGTTTGGGAGAGGAGCTTTAGAAGGTTGTGGTCCAAATAACTTGGGCTGCACAGCTATATAGTTGACTCAATGAGTTGTCCCCTTAGCTGTAAGAATGTCTTCCAGCCTATCAATGTTATACCATGCCACGTTAGTGAAGACATGAGGCTGAATGTTGGCTAGAAGAACAATTTTCTCATTTAAGGTAGCAGCAAGTTTGTAAAGACACACAGCGGTATCATTTTCTTCCAGTTCTAAGTGTGAAATCCCGTGACCAGGTCTGTTTACCATGTGAATAATTTCAACATTGCGTGTCAGCGTTTTTATGGTGTATGGAAGCAACAAATTGCTTGGGGGGTTCCTGCTGGCCATTTGTGTCTGCATATACAATGTCCTGACTGAATGATTGCTTAAGTAAGGTGACCCTTTTTGATGGCTTAGTGTTTTCTGGATCTTGAGTCAGAAGTCCTAATAGGAACTATTTAAGGTAATCAGGCACTGTAACTGAATCTTTATCAATGTCTAATGGATGATACGGCAATGGTGTTGAGGTCAAGTTTGTTTTAATCATTGTTCTTATGTGCAGTGATGATTGATCAATGATCTTGTCCATGTCTCTTGCCTTATCCTTTAAAACTAATAACTCTCTTTTAATAATCCGGTTTTCTCTTACAACTTTGTGTAGCATGACACCATCAGGCTAGGCCAAAAAATGTCCTTAGTTGTCTGGGAATATGTGGAGGCTGTCACCAAACTCGGAGTCCAATTTTCTTCTAATATGCTTCTTGGTTGATTTGTCTATTGTCTGTATTCCTCTAATTGTCTTGAAGGTTTCAAACCTTTCAGTGAGAGTCGTCAAACGTATTACCTCTTTATTAGGAATAGTCACCGTTCTAATGTATTGAAATAGTTCATCATATGCTTCATCTCTCATATTTTTGTAGTTATCATCAGTTTGAATACTACATGCATGATCTTTCTCCTTTCCTTTAATCATTGTATGATTCTTATAACAAGATGCATGATGATGGTCTTCTGCAGCCACTATGTCCCTACTACCATCTGCTAAGATCTTTGAATCACAATTAATAGTTGTACACTCTTGAAGCCTTTTGTCAACTCTAAGCTCCATGACCTTGATTAATTTCTCATGTGCTGATGGTACCTTGTAGCATTTTATCTTGCCACAAAATATACATTCTTCATCATACAGGTTTGACTTTAATGATGTTCTTCTGTTTAAGGCCCATATTTATACTTTTTGACGCTAAACTGCGCTAACGCAGTTTAGCGTCAAAAAGTTTTGCGCCGTCTAACGCCATTCTGAAGCGCCATGCGGGCGCCGTATTTATGGAATGGCGTTAGACGGCGCAATCAGACCGGCGCTGCCTGGTTTGCGTGGGAAAAAACCACGTAGACCAGACAGCGCCGGCGTAGGGGGAAAATGGCGTATGGGCGTCTTAAAATGGGGCAAGTCAGGTTACGTCGAAAAAATCGTCTTAACCCGACTTGCGCCATTTTTTAACGACGCCCATCCCCCATCAACATGACTCCTATCATTGTAAAGATAGGAGTCATGCCCCCTTGCCCAATGGCCATGCCCAGGGGACTTCTGTCCCCTGGGCATGGTCATTGGGCATAGTGGCATGTAGGGGGGCACAAATCAGGCCCCCCTATGCCACAAAAAAAATAAAAAAAAATACTTACCTGAACTTACCTGAATGTCCCTGGGGTGGGTCCCTCCAGCCTTGGGTGTCCTCCTGGGGTGGGCAAGGGTGGCAGGGGGGGTCCCTGGGGGCAGGGGAGGGCACTCTGGGCTCATTTTGAGCCCACTTGTCCCTTAACGCCATGCCTGACCCAGGCGTTAAAAAGCGGCGCAAATGCGCCGTTTTTAGCCACGCCCACTCCCGGGCGTCTCTTTTGCCCGGGAGTATAAATACCACGTAAAGGCCTGGGAGTCATTTTTTAGACGGGAACGCCTCCCTTGCATATCATTAACGCAAGGAAGGGGTTCACGCTAAAAAATGACGCACATTCCGGGAACTTTGGCGCTATTCGCCTCTAACGCCATAGTATAAATATGGCGTTAGTTGGCGTTAGTTTAGCGTCGAATTTGCGTCGAAAAAAACGACGCAAATTCGGCGCAAACGGAGTATAAATACGGCCCTAAGTGTTTACTTGTGCACTCACTTGTTCCAGCATCATCACTGACACTTACTTCAGCTTTTTGCTTAATAGTGTGTCAATCTCTCTTCACAGTAAATACGCTCCTGCACTTCCTGTGGTAAAAATCCAGGTTGATTTCCACATTTCTCTCAATGTCTAACAGTGGAATGTGATTCCTTACTTGAACTGCCTCTAACAAAGTTAGTCCTGTGGCGTTGTCAGCGTAATTCCATGTTGGACATGTGACCATAAAGTAAATATACACTGGGGGTCAGAGGGACACGATGTGCTTGTTGCAGTCTTCTTCATGATGCTGCATGGTCATTCACCACCAGCTCTGGAGAAAGAAATTAATTAAAAAATGTAAACATTTTACTTGGTATACTTAATATAATCATAATTACTATTATAATTATGATAAATGTATATAATCACATATACAGTAATTGTAATTTTGAATAATAAAATCCACAATAATAAAAAGTATGAAAAGATTTCCATTCACATCAAGGTATCTTGGGAGTGGAGTGGTAACTTACAAAAGGCAAAAAGTTATGATTTGTTATCGCATATATTCCATCTCTAGGCTTTCATATCTTGCCTATAAACCATATTAGAAACCAACCCCACTAAGTGGTACCGATAACATGGTTGTTTCAAGAACTATTGTTTCCTAGTAAAGTTGTAAGGAACAAATAACCCTGTAGAGTTTATGTGCATCCAAGGCACGTAATTCCCCTTTAAGACTTGCAATGACCAAGTCAACTGCATAATTAACCAAAGCTGGCTCTGTCCATTTTGCAATGACGACATGTCACTATGAATGATGTCAATGGCAGATGACACTATATTATTTAAGGTGTAAATTCTAATGGACAGTGTGTTCATACCACTATCGAAAATGGCTAATGCTTTCTCAAAATGTTCCTTATCTGTTAAAATGCCTTAAATGGGTGGCCGCTTCCATTTGTGAAAGCTTCCATATTTCATGGTATATTGCATACAGAAATCATTTAGTGCATGGGTTTCTAGGCCCTAGCAAGAAATATTGCAAATCTATGGCCTTGGAGAGAAGAGAGAGGTGTTCTTTATCAGCTGTCAGTGTGGAGTGTTGCAACTATTACTGTTGCCAACACTGTATGTGGTGACTATACCTGTGTGGTGTATAGTAAGAGTAACAAGGATCTCGTATGTTTGCCTTAAAACCCCATGAAGAGTTAATAAAACATGCATGACAAACATTTGTGTCCACTGACCACAATAACCACCCATCGGGATCTGAAAGTGTTGAATTAAATGTACCATTCTTAACCATACCATTGAGCTTGTCTTCAGTACAATTCACAACATTTTGCCAGTTTCCAAATTTTGCTATTGAGGGAATTCTGATCACATTCATTTGTTTGACTTTTGCTAACCCAAAGCAAGTTTTTTGCTGAACAGTTTCATTCACAAAAAACATTTGCAATGGAATTAAGCATGCTTTGAATAAGGCATCCATGCCTTGCACTTGCCAATCTTTCATTCGCCAAACTGTTTTTAAATCAATTGTCCTTTTCCAATATTCATAACCTTTTATGGCTAACTGGGAAACAAATACATTTGAATAAATCAATTTGGTATATGTAATCAGTGTTTTTCTTGCTTTAGTTATTGCTAATTTGAAATAATATGGCTCAGGATTAATATTATCATGTCCAGTAAAATATGTGAATTTATCAACATATGTTTTATAACTCCAAAAGGTGGAGTTGGACAATGTTCCCATTGTGTATAATTTAAAACTATTTGTTGGGTAATAGCTCTGTGCAAGTAATGGTGTCCATAATGATGGTAACAGAACATTTTACCATAATTCACTGAATTCATATACATATCTTCACTTTCAAATACAGTATAACACTCAAGCTCAGAAAGCATAGAATAACATGTTTTAACATCCCAGTCATCAGACACAACCAGAGGTGTGATAATAAAATTAATAGAAATTTTAAAAACATAAGGAATCTGTAGAATTTCAGTAGGACCTAAAATGTCATAAGGAACTTTATCCCAAACAATCCCATCAGGAACTGGAACAGCAGAGATGCTCACTAGGAACAAGCCTCTTCATACTTAATGGGAAGATAAATAAGGTTTTAGAACCTCATCCACCAGTTCAACAGCAGAGCGCTCAGGAAGGAAATGCCCATGTGTAAGCAAGAAGAAAACAACCATAGATCCAGTCCAAAAGAAGAAAAGCAAGCAGTGCCAATATATTCCATAGGTAATATCATGGACAAATCAAAAAGTTGCATTTAAGCTGGTTGAAAAGCTTCTGTATACCATGTTTTGATACAGTAGTTGATGTTGACGAAAGATCATCCAGGTCTACAAAATAACAAGAAGTAGTCTCTGCAAAAACTGGAGCAAGTGCAGGCGAAAGAGAACTGATAGATGTATCCAATGGTGGTTCATCATAGATATTCCCATAGGTTTGTGATACATTAGTGAATTGCAGATTAATCTTTTGAACGTTTCCTAGAGTTGTAGCGATCACCAGAATCAACAAGAGTTCATTCTCTGCCCTCCCCTACATAGGGAAAACAATTTCAGTGTTATTTAGTGCTTGGATAGGTGTTTCCTGCAGGGAGGTAAAGGGGGTAAGGGATCTAACCAGGACTCCTTGAGGTCTACTCTTCTCAGCCACATGATGCAATTTTATATGATCAATGGAGACAAAGCAATTGTCTTTAGAGCCAGACTTTGGAGGTAGAATCACTGATTTACTGCCCTAGATCCCTAGAATAGGGACCGGTGCACTGTAAGATGAGCCAAACTCCTTCTTCACAGGTAACTTGTAACAAACCAGATCCCAAACTTTTGGAATCCAGCCTGTGGAATTGTTGAATCACTCATCTCATGTTGTGGACGCTCATCTAAGAACTTTTGTAATTCCTGTAAAACAGTGACACATTCATTTATGTCTAAAGGTGTGTCTACTGCCACTCTGGCAGGGCCATCAAGATATATTCCAGTGCCAGAATCAGTGCTTTGAGCTAAGCAAGTTGAGCTGTGCAGTCCCTAGGGGACTGCATGTAAGTTTGGTGAGGGTGGAACCCTCCATCCTTCATGACTCTGAGAGAGCGTAGCCTACATAACCTATATTAAAATGAAATGTTTATATAGTAATGTGTGATGATGCTGCATAGAAAACTATAATAATAGTAAATTGCTTAAACGTGCACCTGAATTTTGACCACGGTGAATGGCCACCAATATATACGCAAACTAATAATAATGATGAATAAAATGTTTTTGCTATGTTTAATTAAGCTTATATTAACATCCATAATCTTTATAGGCCTTAAGTTAGCGTGAGCTGCGGGTTTTAGCTGCCCAGCTCTCATATTAAATGCATTTTTCTGTTTTTCCAGAGTGCTGACTCGCAAAGGGCCATGACCCTGCAAATGTTCTTTTTCTTCAACTTGGAAGACGAATGTAACCATATTAAATCCGTTCCCAAGCGCATATTCGGTGCCTTGGTTTAAAAGTTATAAGTAAATTGAAACAAATGTAGATTAATGAAATGTACAAGGTCACTTAGACCGATGGACAATGAATCTGCTGACCCAAAGGACGTGCCACAGAGTGAAGTAACGCCGGATGTGCCACCTCCGAAGACGTCAATAATGAAGACCAATCGAAGAACCGTGAATTAATGTGGGGTGACAATTGAAATTACCAAATGCTAAATTTGATAGGTTAAAGATAGTGGGGTATAGTAGGTGTCCAATAGAAATTTGGGGGAATGTACTACGAAAAAGGGATAAAAACCCATGTCACAGAAGGGTCATTAGAATTAGGTAGGGAATGCTATTGATTTTATCCAGAAACTCTGTCACTCTGTTTGGTGACTTTGAGACTTATTAAAACCATCCTCACCCATAGACTGCCCATTTACACTTTTCCTCCTTGCAAGGAAGTGCCCCTATGCCTTTAGTTGAGCCTTGACTGATGGCGTTCGACTCATGTCCCCAAGACGAAGACTGAACTTGTGCGCTGACCTAATCCTTGGAGGGTAATTATGACAATGCAATTTGTAATTTGTCTGTTTGCTTTTCCTTTCTAGGTACCAACTGCTTGCTTTTGACAGAGACCATAGGTAGATGTTTTCCAAATTGGTGTTCTAAATTGTTTTGCATGAAGCCCAACATGCCAATGCTAATTAGTGGTTAGGACAGGTGATCATCAAATTGACGCAAATAGACAAACGACTGACAATGCTTTGTTGAACTGACGTGTTATCAATACTCTGCTATATTCTGATCTATGTTTACGCCGTGTTATATTCTAATGTTTATGATATTTGCCTTATTGAAATCTTATCAAAGTTGCCATATCGTAACTATGTTATTGTGTTTCTTGGCTTTAAGATTGACGCATTTAATCTTAGATTGTAACTAATAGGGAATAAAACTCATAAAATTCTATTAACTGGTGTGGTTATTCATGGCTAAAAGGTCATGGTCGCGTTGTCAATTTGATTAATGTCTTTGACTAAAGTGAAATGTATTGTTGTGATAAATATTGACGACATTTTTGATATATTGATTGACATATTGATTTGCTATCTCGTCCTACGGTGTCTCTCAACTGGGTCAAAAGATTCATTGGCCTAAAACGAGTCCCAATGTGTAATAAATTAACATAAAAGGACGCATTAACAACTCCATAAATGGCTGCGCAGGCCGCAGAAAACTGGTGTTTATGATGTATGTGTAATGTTCTAGAGCAGGTGTCTTCAAACTGGTGGGGCAGGCCCCCACTGTGGGGGCCCTCAAGTGATCCCAGGAGGGGTGCCAAGCTCTAACCAAAAGAATCATTTTGCTGCTAACAGATCTTTGTTTTAAGCTGAAAAAAACGAGCAACAGTAAACCGCTCTGTAATGGGCAATCAATAATATGTTTTGGCATTCATATCTAAGCTGGGAGTATGTGTCAAAAGGGAAGGGGGTCCAAATACTCTTCAAAACCATCACCCTCTCTTCTAATATTTACACTACGGATACTTTTACACGTAAGTAAGGCCTCCCAGACCATAATAGTATGTTTGACATCATTTATTTGATTGCATTTTTAAAACAGTATCATAGTATAGTATTCATATTTAAACATTGTCAATTTAATAGAATAATTATGAAATATTCGGAGGCCCCAGTGTTATTATTTCTTACTTGGGCGGGGGGCCGAAAGTATAAAGTTTGAAGGCCACTGTTCTAGAGGCATGACATTAATCGGTATGGGGTACTAAAGTTCATATTGGAGAAATTCTCAGGTTTGTAGGTTTGGATCAAAAACATAATATCAGTGGCGGTCAAAGAGGTAGCCCACTGATTCCACCTAGGATGCAATGCCTTAGGAACGCTCGCTTTGGAAACAGCCTTAAGGGCTGAAACTGGTATAACAACAATAATTCGTCTCTCTTTAATGATGGCCATCTGAACTGCAGTCAATATGTTTTTCAGGTGATGCGAAACGCATCTCTGCATTAGAATATAAATGTAATTTATATCCAATTGGTACTGTGTCACTTTCATTGAATGTGACGTATGTAAATCCAAAGGCACTCGGAATTATCCGGATGACCAAATTAGTTTTATTTTATCTTGTATGTACGTGTTATGCTCCAAGCATGTCATTCTGTAATGATATGTATATTTGTATGTGTTGTGGTGTCCAGTTCTTGCTAGAAACATCAGGACAAACTAAACCATCAAGTAGTTTTATGCACTGTGCATAATCTGCCAAAATTAAAGAATCCTAACAAGGAGTGCTATTTTTATAGTATTTGGTGGTTATAATTGTGCACACTTCTCTAGGAAGTGTGGTGTCAGACCTTCCCCTCATTTGAAAGTGTGTACTTCAAGAATAGGACACTGAGAAAAGCAATCTTTGTTTTCTTAAAGTAAAATTGGTAGCTTTGTTTTGCAAATCCCAATATAATGGGATCTACCCTGGCCAAATGTGTGTTGAGGTCATCATCTGTCAGATAAATGTCATCTACATAAGACAACGCCTCAGATCAATATTGTGCAATATTGGTGTTACATAGGCTGAGAACAATCCAGGACAGTTCTTATACCCTTGGATGAGTCTACAAAATTGGTGTTACGAGCCGAGAGTGGAAAAAGCGGTTAGATCCCTGTTTTCAGGCACTATATTTTGACAGAAAAAAACACTGGAAATATCCAAGTTTGTTTTGTATTTTTTTATAGATAATGTTGTTGATTAAAGCTGTGCTATGTGAGTTTTGTATTGGAAATGTGCTTGTGTGGCTGTTTAAATGTCTGTAATCCAAGACTATTCTATGTGAATGGTTTGGCTTAGCTACAGGGAACAAAGTGCTGTTCATTGGGGATACACAGGGTTCAATTACTCCCTTGTACTCAAGTTGTGAGAGAATTTCCTTCACCGGGGATTTTGCATTGTGTTTTATGATGTACTGTTGATGTACTTGTGGGCTGGAAGGTATAGGTATAACATGGTAGGGAGAGTTCCTACCCCAGCCCACATGCTTGCAGTACGGTGCCTGCGCCAGAGCCCAATCTGAAGCATAGGCTTATTTTACTGGACCTGGTACTAGGAAAGAAAAAATGGCAAAATGACATCTTCCCCTTGTGGGAGCATTGTGAAAAACTTTGGCAGACAATCTTTTCTGCCAGAAGAATATCAAAGCTGAGCAATAATCTTTCCCAGAATAATATTTTAACTGTGACATTATGTCCCCATCAATTTGGATGTTTAATTTATAAACAAGATCAGGAGGGACGACCCCCAGTCTGGGGTTTCTACTTCAATGTGGTAGTTGCCCTCACATCCAGAAAATCTTGATGATTCTGGTGAACTATTGTGACCTCTGTCACGCTGCTAGCAGAATCACCTCCCACATTCTGTTCTTCAGCAATGTCCTCAATTTGTTTGGCATATTTGGATGAAATCCCCACAACCTTCTTCTTTTTAAACTCATGTTTTTGTTGTGGAACTTTCTCTTCCTTTTTATCGTGACTTCTGATGAGCATTGGGAGTCCTTTTTTGGTTTCATGTACTCTTCTTTTCTACGGTCTGACTGCCCACCTTTTGCGGTCTGTTTTTCAGATGAGTCATAAAAGGAACAAAAAAGGGTGTGTCTCGGTATACAGATACCAGTCAGGTTGTTTCAAATTATCACGATTTCTTAAAATATATATTTTCTCTTAGGTCTCCAAATGTGGATATTCTCCTTCTTGTTTTATTTTATCTTTATTAGACTTTTGTTTATTCCAGCATTTTTTAGAAGGTTCGTGTGCTTGCTTGGTACAATCCTTTTCAGAGTTCCTCTTTAGTTGTGGTTTATTTGGTCAGCCCCCCAAATTATCCCAACCTATACTAGTATAGGTCTCAGAAGTTATTTTTGGAAGCTCTCATTCATGGTTTATTTGAGGAACATGTGTGAGTTGTTGGTGTACTGCCAGTGCTGCTGCTTCCCCTTTAATATTTCCAAAAATAATTGAGGAGCATGTGGAAAAAAAGCCCATTAGTTTCATCCCCAACTTCAGGGGAGGAACAGCCTCATGTTCATTTTGAATTTGTTTCTACAACTCCAGGAAGATTCTCCAGAGATGGTGTACCATGTGTTATGGTAAATACTGCAGCAAATATTGTCCCCCACGTGGCATAGTCATTAACCGAGGGAACCATTCCAGATGGCAAGCATATTGTGAGAATTCTATGTTTATCATGGTGTCCCATATGGGGAAACTCTGCTTCCAGCTGGTTTCTTATTTGTGCAATCCAGAATGGAATTTCTTCACGTTTGGTGGGAATCTTACCCGTAATAGAATGAATTGTTACCTGTGAAGCCAATTTTTGGACTGCTGAAGCAGCCCTCGCTGAAGTGGTATTCAGAGTTTGCATTACGAATTGTGTTAAACACCTGAATACGCTTGCTAAGTATTATATAAGGGACGTAAATTCACTGCCTGTAGATTTTGTACATTTGTATATGGCGTATATGTAGCCAATACTGGTCAGGTTGGTCCTTCATTGCTGAGGGGACGTAATCTAACGTGTGCAATTATGTATGGGAGGGAGCAATTAAACCAATTTTGGTGTTCTTGATATGATAGTGAAATTACTAAACAGTTGTATGATCTGTATGGTTATGTGGCGTTTGCTACTGTATATGTTTGAAATGTATTTGAATTAGCATCAACTGCTGGAAAATTGACCCGTGAATATAATCTTTCTGTTTTGTATGCATTGCGGTCCTCTACCACAAACGTAACAACTCCACCCCATTCTGTAGCCCATTTGCTAGTAAGTGTTGCTTGACAGCATGTCTACAATTCTCTGGAATTACTGCTAGTTGCGTCATTGTTAAACAGACTTTTCAGAGATATAAACACCAAATGGGGTATCCTTTCAAAAAACAAGTTTGAACAACCTACAGACTAGTATATGTGCTACCTATATAGCTGAGGAGGATTTCCCCTAACACCAAGGATGTCTCTGCTTAAAAAGGTGTATAGGACACCTTTGGCATACGAGAGAGAGCTACTCAGGAGATCAGTTAAATAAGTGACATTGAGTACCATGTAATGCGATTTCCATTTTGGTAGGACTGCAGTTTTTAGGATGGTAGCACCAATGAGTGCACCCCATGCCACTTGGCAGCAGTAGGCCTAACTCCAGGCTAGCTCATAGTGCCTCACCCTGACACCAAACCTGTTGGGGAGAAAGGTAATTACAGCAAACCTCAACTTAACACTCTTACTCCTCAGTAAAGTTGTGGAAATAGATCGTACCCCTTTCGATCAACTACTCATGCATGCCAGTGAAACACGAAATGAGGAATGGATTTCAATGCATTTAT
Source organism: Pleurodeles waltl (assembly GCF_031143425.1). NCBI lineage: Eukaryota > Metazoa > Chordata > Amphibia > Caudata > Salamandridae > Pleurodeles > Pleurodeles waltl. The sequence continues at coordinate 607,006,603 of NC_090449.1, forward strand.
TGAAGTAATCGATTTTGAGTATAGAAAGCATGTGCTGGGATCATTAGGAAGATGAAACATAGCACAATAACCAATATGACAGAAAGAGTGAAGCAAAGAAACAACCCCACCATATTGTGTGTTTCTAGAGAGTCTAGATGTTCCTACCAAAACCCTTTGTCTAAATCTGAGAGTCTAGTGATTGGAAACCTCTGCCTGGCCCCACCTAAGGGTTATGCCCCAACCCCATACCTGAATTGAATAGCAGGGATCTATGGAGATCTGCCTGAGATGCAGATGGCAATCTCCTCAGGAGGCTGAGAAATCAATGCTAGTGTCAGTGAAGCTGTTGGGTGAAGGAAAATGTCCCAGGATGCTCATCTCCAGAATGAACTCTACCCAAGCCTCCTTTGGGTAACATTACTGATGTAATACTGTGTCTCAGAGATGCCTCCTGGACTGGCAAATACAAGTTAGCATAATCGTGTCCTGTGCATCCCAGCCTTGGACAAGTAGTACAGATTATATGTACAAGGCTGATTAAACGTGGAGCGTGAACTTTGCCTTCCTAGAAGAAGCAACTGATAAAATATATAAAAATAACTGCTAAAAGCTGATTTGCTTAAATATTAATAAAAATATGTGTACATGTAAAACAAAGCATGAGCTGTAAAACTAAGCTAAGGCAGGAGGACCAACCCCGGTTTTAAAAGGGCCTTACAACAATGCTATAGGAAATGACAAAATAAAAGATAAAATAAACATTTTACTTTGGCAGAAATCAATGGTTGGAACTGGAAAAATCACAGATGCAGTTAAGAGCAAACATTTTGACAACTACAGCTTCATTGAGTATTCCATTGTACACAATGCTGTCTGTGTAAAGAGCAAATTGTGCATGCTAATATACATGGATTTTAAAACACAGATTAACACATGAAGAATAATATTGGTAATCCATGCCAGGCTTCTTCTTCTGTTAGTTACAGAACCCTCGTCCAATAATAAAAGGATCCATCAATGCAAAACGGCAGTTCCTCTGGCACACTTGTACATTTTTAAAAGATACTGAGTCACTCAGGCAAAGTAGGTCAACCCAGAGCTGAATACTGAGTACATGGACATGTACACTGCATGCGCAGGTTGTTGGGAAATCTTTATTCAAAGCTGATACATATCTCCTGCTTGGAACACATTCTGAACCTTGTTGGCAAGTCATTCCAGAAGCCTTTTGTGGAGCTAAATGCCTTCCTTCTGTACTTCTCGTGAATCTTTTACATGGGCGGTAGCAGAAAGCGAAGGTGTCTGTAACACTTTGCTGAGAACCATGGGATGAAACCAAGGATGGCACCTTACCCTTGCAATACCTGCTAGAATTTGTGGTTTGCTGCTGTCCAGTACTTCTGCAAGCACTTTGATGCCAATGCTAGGTTTGTTGAGTCTGAGATGCAACTCTGCAAGTCTCCCACAGGTTCCCTTGAAACTCCACAGAGGATTCTGAACAGTGACCAAAAAAACTGTGTTAAAGTTCAATTGGACATTGTGGCAGAAAAAATATCAGAACATTCTGCAGAACATTCTGCAGATGCTGAGAGGAGCAACATCATCTACAAAATTATTTTGTCAGCCAGATGTCGGTCCCTCTCAGAACAATCAATCCGGGGATTATTGTTTTTACATTATAATCAGCAGCACAATACTGGGCTAGATTTGGGCAGCTCAGAAGAATTGATATATACACTGACAAGATTAAAACTTAAGGAGACAAGCATACAGGTTGCATGGTTATGATTCCTTTACAGGTTTATGTGATATGTGTAGGCCCTGCCCAAAAACAAATTGTCTCAAATGTAAATAAACATTGAAAATAAGATGTGTTTGGTGCTTAACCTCTTCGCTGCGGGCTTCGGCCACTGGCCGACGCCCACACACCCTCCCTGGTGCGGGTCACGACCAGTTGCCGACACCAGGAAGGGTATCAATAAATCCTCGGGTGCGTCGCACCCGAGGATTTATTATTTTTTTTAAACCCCCCCCGGGAGACACGGAAGCTTCTGTGTCTCCCCCCGCCCCCCCACCCGCCCCTTTGTGACGTCAGCGCGCCTCGCGGCGCGCTGACGTTGCAAAGGTGTTTTCCCCATCAAATCAGGAAGCAGCCTTGCGGCCGCTTCCTGCTTTGAGGGGGAAAACGGCCTTTCCCACATTCGGGAAGGCCTCGTAAGAAAGGGGAGTGTCTCCCCTTTCTTACGAGGCCTTCCTGAAAGTGTTTCCTGGCCCCCGATCGCAGCACAGCTGCGATCGGGGGCCAGGAAACACTTTCAGGAAGGCCTTGTAAGAAAGGGGAGACACTCCCCTTTCTTACGAGGCCTTCCTGAAAGTGTTTCCTGGCCCCCGGTCGCAGCTGTGCTGCGATCGGGGGCCAGGAAACACTTTCAGGTTTCCTGGCCCCCCGATCGCAGCTGTGCTGCGATCGGGGGGCCAGGAAACACTTTGAAAAGGCCTCGTAAGAAAGGGGAGACTCTCCCCTTTCTTACGAGGCCTTCTCAAAGTGTTTCCTGGCCCTCGATCGCAGCACAGCTGCGATCGGGGGCCAGGAAACACCACTAGACGCCAGGGATTTCACTTTGGGGGGGCGGCCCCCTCGGAAAACGGGCCGCCCCCCGGGGGCATAATTAATTTTAAAAAAAAAGGTAGGTGCCCCCAGGGGATTGTTTTTTTTTCTTAAAAATAAAAAATAAATAAAATGACAGGGGGTCGCCCGTGGGCAGGGTGACCCCCTGTGGGGGCAATTTTTTTTTTTAGATGTTGTAGGGTTTCCCTGGGGGCCATTTTGGCCCCCAAGGAAACCATACAACAACTAAAAAAAATAGATCTATATATAGATCTATATTTATATATCTATGTAGATAGATATATCTATGTACATGGATATATCTATAGATATATCTATGTACATAGATATATATATATATATAGAGGTAGATCTATATATACCAAAGAGATTTATAAAGTGTGCTACTCACCTGTGAGGGTCTCAAAGCGCTTGGGGGGGGTGGGGGGGGGGCGGGGGGAGGGAAAGGGGCTGGGTGGTTCACTGTTCGAAAAGCCAGGTTTTGAGGCCCTTCCTGAAAAGAAGTAGGTTTTGGGTCTTGCGAAGGTGGGTTGTGAGGGCGTTCCAGGTTTTGGGTGCAAGGTAGGAGAAGGATCTGCCCCCGGTGGTGGTGTGTTTGATGCGGGGGACAGAGGCGAGAGAGAGGTCAGCTGAGCGGACGTTTCGTGTGGGGGTGTGGAAGGTGACTCTCGTTGAGGTAGGCAGGGCCTGTGTTGTGGAGTGATTTGTGTGCGAGGATGAGGATCTTGAAGGTGATCCTTTTGTCAATGGGGAGCCAGTGGAGGGATTTGAGGTGTGGAGAGATGTGTTTGTGTCGGCGGAGGTCGAGGATGAGTCGTGCTGCTGAGTTCTAGATGCGTGTAGTTTGCGCTTGAGTTTTAGAGTGGTGCCGGCGTAGAGGGCGTTTCCGTAATCAAGCCTGCTGCTGATGTGTGCGTGAGTGACAGTTTTTCTGGTCTCTGTGGGGATCCATTTGAATGTTTTTCAGTATACGGAGTGTGTTGAAGCATGAGGAGGTGAGAGCGTTGATTTGTTGGGTCATCGAGAGGGAGGAGTCTAGGATGATGCTGAGGTTGCGTGCGTGGTTGGCGGGGGTGGGTGCAGGGCCTTGCGTGGTGGGCCACCATGAGGGGTCCCAGGTGTTTTTGTGTGGGCCAAAGAGGATTATTTCGGTTTTGCTTGAGTTGAGTTTCAGGTGATTGGCTGTCATATATATATCACTTTTGTCAATATGTGTGTGGTTTCCCTGGGGGGAAAAGGGTCCGACTTGTCTAGTGGCAGTTTTAGTGCCATAAAGAAGCGCAGAAGGTTTATATGACTACTGCAAAGAGCAAATCTGTATTTTATGTAAATAGCTGAGTACATTAGCAAAGTCTATGGAGAGATGAAGGGCACTTTTGCTGGGTGGTAATGAGGGAATCCGAGGAGGAGGGAGTGGGAGCACCAATAATGATTGTTGGACTGGGCGCAGGAGGTGCTAAAGACTGTGACGAATGGTATGTGACAAGGTGTTTTTTGAGTGTCTTGAAAGTACGTGCTGATTGAGGGAAGAAGCGCAGGTAAGGTGGCCTCTACTGTTGCACGTATCTCACACACCATCGATTTTGTGACTGTCTACGTAGGCTAGTGTTTTAGAGCAACAGTTTAGCCAATAGCAGAGATGGCATCTTGATGGATGACTGCTGCCTGCACTCGGGTTATAGAGGACCGCTCTGACATAGGATCAGAGACTGAGACATCAGATACTGAGACAGCATCTGAGGGATAGGACAATGGCGCAGACTCTGGGAGTGATTTTTCAGTCAGAGGAGTCCCATTCGATAACTCCTCTTCCAGTACATTATGAGGGAGGTGATGAGGACAGTCCTGCTGTCCCTTCGCAAGCTGTTTGTGCAACTGGGTAATAGTGGGGTAGGCCAACCCAGAGAGCAGGTGAATGCGGCGGCAAGCAGAGAGAGAGTGCTCTCTTGGGAGCTCCCCAATTTAGTTCAGCCCCAAATTCCACCACCCAAATCATATTGTGGAGACATCAAAATTATCCATGGCAAAACAAACTGGTTTTGTAAGGCAGGCACCTGTGTTTTTGGTCCTGGATTCGGCGGCCATATAGAGAAACACACTAAACCCAAACATTTCTGGAAACTAGACATTCGGGGGAGTCCACAGAGGTGTGACTTGTGTGGCTTCCCCAAAGTTTTCTTACCCAGAATACCCTGCAAAGCTGAAATGTTGAAAAAAAACTCAATTTTTCTCGCATTTCTGTCACACAAACTACAGGAATATGCTGGGATCCACAATATTCCTACCACCCAGTGACTCCTCACCTGTCCTGATAAAAACACTACCCCACTTGAGTGCCTACACCTAGTGTCTGTGTCAGGAATGGATCACCCCAGGGTCAACAGCTGCCTCACGTAAGGACCAACATTGACCGTTGTGTGATCTATTCCTGTCGCAGGCACCAGGCCTAACCACACAAGTGAGGTATAATTTTTATCGGGAGGCTTGGGGGAACGCTGGGTGGAAGGAAATGTGTGGCTCCTCTCAGATTCCAGAACTTTCTGTCACCGAAATGTGAGGAAAACTTGTTTTTTTAGCCACTTTTTGAGGTTTGCAAAGGATTCTGGGTAACAGAACCTGGTCCGAGCCCCACAAGTCACCCCTCCTTGGATTCCCCTAGGTCTCTAGTTTTCAGAAATGCACAGGTTTGGTAGGTTTCCCTAGGTGCCGGCTGAGCTAGAGGCCAAAATCTACAGGTAGGCACTTTGCAAAAAACAGCTCTGTTTTCTGTGATGTGTCCACGTTGTGTTTTGGGGCATTTCCTGTCGCGGGCGCTAGGCCTACCCACACAAGTGAGGTATCATTTTTATCGGGAGACTTGGGGGGACGCTGGGTGGAAGGAAATTTGAGGCTCCTCTCAGATTCCAGAACTTTCTGTCACCGAAATGTGAGGAAAACTTGTTTTTTTAGCCACTTTTTGAGGTTTGCAAAGGATTCTGGGTAACAGAACCTGGTCAGAGCCCTGCGAGTCACCCCATGTTGGATTCCCCTAGGTCTCTAGTTTTCAAAAATGGACAGGTTTGGTAGGTTTCCCTAGGTGCCGGCTGAGCTAGAGGCCAAAATCTACAGGTAGGCACTTTGCAAAAAACAGCTCTGTTTTCTGTGATGTGTCCACGTTGTGTTTTGGGGCATTTCCTGTCGCGGCCGCTAGGCCTACCCACACAATTGAGGTATCATTTTTATCGGGAGACTTGGGGGGACGCTGGGTGGAAGGAAATTTGAGGCTCCTCTCCGATTCCAGAACTTTCTGTCACCGAAATGTGAGGAAAACTTGTTTTTTTAGCCACTTTTTGAGGTTTGCAAAGGATTCTGGGTAACAGAACCTGGTCAGAGCCCCGCGAGTCACCCCATCTTGGATTCCCCTAGGTCTCTAGTTTTCAAAAATGTACAGGTTTGGTAGGTTTCCCTAGGTGCCGGCTGAGCTAGAGGCCAAAATATACAGGTAGGCACTTTGCAAAAAACAGCTCTGTTTTCTGTGATGTGTCCACGTTGTGTTTTGGGGCATTTCCTGTCGCGGGCGCTAGGCCTACCCACACAAGTGAGGTATCATTTTTATCGGGAGACTTGGGGGGACGCTGGGTGGAAGGAAATTTGAGGATCCTCTCAGATTCCAGAACTTTCTGTCACCGAAATGTGAGGAAAACTTGTTTTTTTAGCCACTTTTTGAGGTTTGCAAAGGATTCTGGGTAACAGAACCTGGTCAGAGCCCCGCGAGTCACCCCATCTTGGATTCCCCTAGGTCTCTAGTTTTCAAAAATGTACAGGTTTGGTAGGTTTCCCTAGGTGCCGGCTGAGCTAGAGGCCAAAATCTACAGGTAGGCACTTTGCAATAAACAGCTCTGTTTTCTGTGATGTGTCCACGTTGTGTTTTGGGGCATTTCCTGTCGCGGGCGCTAGGCCTACCCACACAAGTGAGGTATCATTTTTATCGGGAGACTTGGGGGGACGCTGGGTGGAAGGAAATTTGAGGCTCCTCTCCGATTCCAGAACTTTCTGTCACCGAAATGTGAGGAAAACTTGTTTTTTTAGCCACTTTTTGAGGTTTGCAAAGGATTCTGGGTAACAGAACCTGGTTAGAGCCCCGCGAGTCACCCCATCTTGGATTCCCCTAGGTCTCTAGTTTTCAAAAATGTACAGGTTTCGTAGGTTTCCCTAGGTGCCGGCTGAGCTAGAGGCCAAAATCTACAGGTAGGCACTTTGCAAAAAACAGCTCTGTTTTCTGTGATGTGTCCACGTTGTGTTTTGGGGCATTTCCTGTCGCGGGCGCTAGGCCTACCCACACAAGTGAGGTATCATTTTTATCGGGAGACTTGGGGGGACGCTGGGTGGAAGGAAATTTGAGGCTCCTCTCAGATTCCAGAACTTTCTGCCACAGAAATGTGAGGAAAACTTGTTTTTTTAGCCACTTTTTGAGGTTTGCAAAGGATTCTGGGTAACAGAACCTGGTCAGAGCCCCGCGAGTCACCCCATCTTGGATTCCCCTAGGTCTCTAGTTTTCAAAAATGTACAGGTTTGGTAGGTTTCCCTATGTGCCGGCTGAGCTAGAGGCCATAATCTACAGGTAGGCACTTTGCAAAAAAACAGCTCTGTATTTTGTGAAAAAATGGGATGTGTCCACGTTGTGTTTTGGGGCATTTCCTGTCGCGGGCGCTAGGCCTACCCACACAAGTGAGGTATCATTTTTATCGGGAGACTTGGGGGAACATAGAATAGCAAAACAAGTGTTATTGCCCCTTATCTTTCTCTACATTTTTTCCTTCCAAATATAAGAGAGTGTGTAAAAAAGACGTCTGTTTGAGAAATGCCCTGCAATTCACATGCTAGTATGGGCACCTCGGAATTCAAAGATGTGCAAATAACCACTGCTCCTCAAAACCTTATCTTGATCCCATTTTGGAAATGCAAAGGTTTTCTTGATACCTCTTTTTCACTCTTCATATTTCAGCAATTTAATTGCTGTATACCCAGTATAGAATGAAAACCAACTGCAGGGTGCACCTCATTTATTGGCTCTGGGTACCTAGGGTTCATGATGAACCTATAAGCCCTTTATATCCCCGCAACCAGAAGAGTCCAGCAGACAAAACAGTATATTGCTTTCAGAAATCTGACATCGCAGGAAAAAGTTACAGAGTAAAACATAAAGAAAAATGGCTGTTGTTTTCAGCTCAATTTCAATATTTTTTTATTTCAGCTGTTATTTTCTGTAGGAAAACCTTGTAGGATCTACACAAATGACCCCTTGCTGAATTCAGAATTTTGTCTAGTTTTCAGAAATGTTTAGCTTGCCGGGATCCAGCATTGGTTTCACACCCATTCCTGTCACTAACTGGAAGGAGGTTGAAAGCACCAAAAATAGTAAAAATGGGGTATGTCCCAGTAAAATGCCAAATTTGTGTTGGAAAATGTGGTTTTCTGATTCAAGTCTGCCCGTTCCTGAAAGGTGGGAAGATAGTGATTTCAGCACCAGAAACCCTTTGTTGATGGCATTTTCAGGGAAAAAACCACAAGCCTTCTTCGGCGGCCCTTTTTTCCCATTTTTTTGGAAAAAACTAAATTTTCACTGTATTTTGGCTATTTTCTTGGTCTCCTCCAGGGTAAACCACAAACTCTGGGTACCATTAGAATCCCTAGGATGTTGGAAAAAAAGGACGCAAATTTGGCGTGGTTAGCTTATGTGGACAAAAAGTTATGAAGCCCTAAGCGCGAACTACCCCAAATAGCCAAAAAAGGGCTCAGCACTGGGGGGGAAAAGGCCCAGCAGCTAAGGGGTTAAAGAAGTGCAAAAGTGCAGCACAAATGCCACAAAATTACCATATTTGTGCTGCAAAATTTGCTTATTTGTGCCACAAAATTTGCTAATCAATGCTGAAATATCATGGCAGGGGCTATCTATGGCTTTGTGTTATGTTAGTGCATGGAAGACTGTCTCACATGGTTTTTGAAGTTGAGATTTATGCATAGCTCAGGTTCCACCAAAGATATTCTTTTGTCTAATGAGTGTTAAGTGCTGCCAGTGGCCCCATAAAAGCAGACTATATGAAATAACTGAGCTGTGTAGAATGTATGTAGTATGTTCTGTGCAATGTTTTGTGTTGCTTGTTGGTGTCTCACTTTCTTGGTGGTAAGCGATGGTGGGAACTGCGGAAAGCCGACTATATTTTAGATCAGAGCTACGGATGGCACAAGCTTGTGATAAAATATGTTCCTTCTCATTTATGATGCTGTGTGTTTGACTGTCCTACTGAACTAATGGTGAGAAAGCAAGCAGTACCAACTGATCACATTGATACTTTATGTGGCACGATTCATTACCACTACACACTACAATGGTTACAGGAACTTGGATACAATTTATGATGTTTGGTTCTCTTGTTAATCCTCACTTAGGCCTCTATTACGAGTCCATGTTACATCCATGGGGAGAGACCTTGGCAGAAATTAATTTTCTAAATGGTATAGCTCCATGAGACAATAGGTGCCATAAGGTGAAGTACTTGGAATGGGGAATAACCTGTTGGACCTGGAAATACTAGCTATTTTGTATAGTTTATCCAAGATTCTGGGGAGTTTAAAGAGGTTATTTACCACCTGGTCTGAGCAAGTGTTAATATTTGTGGGGGTTAGGGGCAGTGGGAATCCAGTGTGTGGGACAGGGAATCAGGAAACCATCAAGGAGATTGAAAGGCTGTAATCTCTCTGGGGAGAGCATTGTCTGTTCCCCAGTGGAGCCGGGGGAGGGGGGGGGGGGGATGCAATGCCACTACCATCTAGCCCTTTTCCCCTTAAAACCAGTGTGGTGTTTCTTGATCCAGATATTTCAGGTGCAGAAACACCACCCACCACTCGGAGATGTCTATTGCCTAGGGAAGCGTTGTGTGATGCCGGCAACTCGTAATAGAAACCAAGGGCCAGATGTATGAAAATATTTTGCACTCGCAAACGGTAAAATCGGCCGTTTGCGAGTGCAAAATAGTGGTCTGCAATGCATGAAAGGCATTCGCAGACCACAAAGTAGAAATCGCTAAAATTATGATTTCTAGCGTTGCGACCTGGATTTTGCGAATTGCAATTTGCGATTCGCAAAATCCAGGTCGCAAGGCAATACTGCAAAAAATCGCAAATTGCGATTTTTCGCAGAATGGCATTTTGCACATGCAAAATACCATGATCTGCAACCAGGTGGTAACCTGGTGCAAAATTTAAAAATGCAGTTAAACTGCATTTTTAAATTTAACATGTAAAGCACACATGCCCTTTTGGCATGTGTGTACCTTACATGTAAAAAAAAAAGGTTTTGGGGTGCAGGAGAGGGGGCCTTAGGCTCCCAGCACCCTGGCCTTTTGCATTTCCAAAATTGCGATTTCTGGTTCAGAAATCGCAATTTTGGAAATGCAAAAAATTCGCAGCTATCGGTCAACAGGCGGCCGGTATCGCAATTTGCGATTCGGTAATAGCTTTTGCGATTTTTAAGAAATCGCTATTACCGATTCGCAAATGTGATACATGGCCCTTTGCGAGTCGGTAATAGCGATTTCTTAAAAATCGCTATTACCGAATCGCAATGGGCCGTGATGGTACATCTGGCCCCAAATGCTTTAAAATACTATTTCACTTCAAAGATAAATATTATTAATTGATGCACAATACTGGTTTGTTAGAATTCACAGACTTGTGGTCGTATGAGTGACGTGTTCTATTTAATTCTTTCAGCATGCTGTTTGATTTGGCATGTTTGGTTATTCCGAGTCGCCTGCCACCTGGCAATAGGCAATGCAACATATCTAGGCATATCCTCAGATCTACTGGATGGATGTGGCATGTGTTTTTATAGGACTGTCCGGTGGGATCTATGCAACTATCATGTTGATGGATTAAGTAGTACAATGTCAATTGCTTACAATTCAAAACATTATGAGACAATGTGCGCATTGTGTGGTATCTGATATGACATAACATGTTACACTATATTGATATAATATGATGTTGAATATCAAGTTCAAAAGGGTGTTATACATGAGGGCTTAATGTATCGAGCTACCGGTCCACTACAACTCTTCAGCAGATTGTCAGGGGTATGAAGCAGTATGTGAGTATAACTAACTAACATTAAAGGAAAACAATAAATCTTAGGATGCGAAGTGTTATTGCCTAAAACAGCAGAAGGGCTCAAGTTATCAAGTTCTCACACACGACTTGAGCAATACACCTCGTGCATAGTCTTTTCTGATCTTAAGGTTAAATAGCCATTTTACTAGCACACAATAAAAAAAATCCGAATCCACAAATTAGAAGGTAATCTTTACGGGTCCAATCACATTCATGCCCTGTAATAAATGTAATCTCGTGCCAAGTACTAAATGTAATTTGGGGACTCGCTTTAAATTATGACATCGGCATTGAATTGTCAACGAGCACGTTAGTAATTGCCAATTGATTAAATAGCAATAGGCATCAATAAAATGTGCCTTTCCATTTATATATGTCCCCAGGTCTATTTCTATTTTATTAACGTGTAATAGCCTAAGAACTGGGTGCAAATTGCTCGGAAATGCTAATTGTGTTGAATGTTTTTAACTTAATGATAATTAAATGCACATAAAGCGCTACCAATTTCAGCAAACTAATTTAACTTCTGTTTTTGTCTCAGTGCCTTGATAAGTAGAAAGGAGCGTGTCGCCCTGCCGCGTGATGCTGCGTGCCCTCGGCGTGCAGCGTAGTATGCGTGGGCTGTTGACAGTGCAAGTGCAGATAACCCGCGGGAACTCATGGAAAGTGGGTCACGTTTGCTACCTGTGCTGATGGGAACTTGCGAAGCAGGAAGCGAGCACAAAGAGCCGTGATGGAAGCGACGGAAAATAAGAACATAATAAAAAAAAACTGAACTCGAAACGCCATACCTACCCTAACAGCTTGAAAGCGCAGCTTGATCTGTAATATTAGGGGTGTGTGAGCTTCAAATTTCCCAACATATCACGTTGCCATATCATGGTAAAAAAACATTATTTGCGAAACGGGATGAGGAGGAGGCTTGAGGGGCAATGGGAAGGGAAAGCACTGCAAATTGATATGGTTATACAAAATAAAACAATATATGTTGTAAAATAACCAAAGGGGTTAAGTACTTCAAAACAGAGAGGATAGTGTGTGAGTATATTTCAGTCTGATGTGCATGTAAAAAATCTAGAAAGAATCCAACAGCCTCCTCACTGTATCCAACAGTACTCCGTACCCAACTGTTTACTAGAGAATGCATTTTTGGGGGTTGGGGGCTTTCTGCTTTCTAGAGGATGCATTTGGTGGGGGGAGCGGGAGCGGGCAGACTTAAGCTTCTTTAACATAAAAGGGAAGAGTAACTGCACCTCTCAGGATTGTTTCAATACACTTAATGGGAACGTGTCTGCACTTCTCAGGAACAAACAGGTACTCTAAATAGTGAGTACCTACACTTCTGTTTACCACTTGAACCACTGCCAATAGGTCTAGTTTTTATTTTGAGTCCTGATTTAAACATTAAAAAAAACCTGCAGCATTGAAAAAAACAGCACAACAAATGAGTGCTTACACATTAGACTGCATCTACAACATTAAAATGTAATGGGCAATGATGATTCACTGTACTTTTGAGCTGCTAAATAGTCACTTAGGCACGCAAAGCAAGCATACCAGGCAGCCTGATATACAGAATTGCCAATAGTACTTACTACATGAGTATAGACATCATTTAGGGGTTGCAGCTGAGACCCCTTGCTTGCCCTTTGCGACACCTGACCTCAGAGTTGGCAAATTCAGTGCCAGAAACACAGAGGCCGCTTGTCCTTATGGAAGGCAGTTGAGGCTTAACTCTCTTTGTTTTCTGTCAATTTTGTATTACACTAATACTGAATAATAATATATTTTTCACTATTAGTATAATAAAAATGTAGTACAATTAGCTGGAATATGCTCATCCATGGCAGTTGAGGTACATTGAAAATGCTTTTAAATGTATGTTGTGTGCATGGATGTGGGTAAGAGTGTGTTTATGTGAGAACGAGTGTATGTTAGTGTGGATTTGTGTTTACGTGTAAGTTTGTGTGTGAGAGTGAAAGTGAAGGTGAAGGGGTGTGTGATGTCATTCGCTACCCCATGCATTTCAATGACTTGACGTCCATGGGCGTAAGATGGAAATTATGTGCGAAAAGCTAAAGGGCACTCTGTGGCTCTCATTATGAGTGGCCTATTGACCACGTCAAATGTATTAGGTCTGAAAGAACACTGTGGATCTTTTAACTTTCTCCTCAAGATTTTGACACCTAAAAGCAGCTAATATCTCTTTTGAAAGTCCTGTTCAAAATGTGGAATTACGGGGCGGGTGGGTCAGACCAGAATTATCAATAACTCAAGTACTTCTTCATTATTTGTGGGCACCAGGGTCCAACTCATAATGAGATGGATAGTCACCGCCCCAGAGTTACCAGTACCCTTGATAAGGTAAGCACAGGCATGGGTGAAATCTGTCTAATTTATCAGCCACTCATTATGACAGCCTATGTATATGTTAAAGAATTGATAAAAAAACATGTAATGCAGGCAGCGGAGCTGTGCAGCCAGATCTAACAAACATTAGCAATGGTAATAGGTCTAGCTTTAAAGAAATGTTGTAATGTATCGTGAAACATTACAAGAAAGTAGTATGGGAATGGATATGTATTCGTGTGGAAGCAAAGACCTGTAGACCAATACTGTGTAGGTTAATAGGTCATATTACACTTGTGCTTTAAAGCCAGACCTAAACATCAATGTATGTTAATGACTGCCCTCTTCCCATCTCTGCTGCTGCCAGAGAAAAACACACTTTTTCTAGTTATCTACAGTGCTTTAAAACAGAAATATAGAAGTGTAGGTACTCACTATTTAGAGTACTTGTTTGCTACTGAGAAGTACTGGTGCTCGCCTATTAAATGTATCGCCGAAGCGCTGAGAACCGCAGATACTTTCCCTTTTGAAATAAAACAAGCATTGGCAAAGCCAATAGGTCTCACCTGTGCAAGAGCTATTGGCTTTGCCAATGTATTTTAAACAAGTTGTTCACCAGCGTGGCTGCTGTTCAGCATGGCTAAAAGTTAGTGGCATAGACAAGAGTAGTATGGAGTGTCGTAGAGTGGAATGGCGAAGAGTGGAGTAAAGTGTTATAGAGTAGCGTGGCAGAGAATGTTGTGTATTGGAGTGGCATAGTGTAGAGTTACATAGAGTGGCATACACTAGAGTGGCATAGGGGAGAGTGTATTGGTGTAGAGTGCAACAATGTAGAGTGTTGCAGAGTATAGTGGCATAGAGTGCTGTGGCATTGAGTGCAGTGGCATTGAATTCAGCTTTGTACAATGCAGTATTGTAGATTACAGTGACAGATTACAGTGGTGCATAGTAGAGTGGAGTGGTGCAGAGTGGAGTGGTGTAGAGTGGAGTGACTCACAGTAGAGTGGTGCAGAGTAGAGTGGCACAGAGTGGTGTGGTGCAGACTAGAGGGTCGTATAATGCAGTGGCATAGAGTAGAGTGGCATGGAGTGGTGCAGAGTCGAGCAGCATAGAGTTGAGTGTTGCAAAAAGTAGTGGCGCAGAGTGAGTCAAGTGGCATAGAGGGCAGTGATGTAGACTGCAGAGTAGAGTTGAGTGCCATAGAGTGCAGTGGTGTAGAGTGGTGCACAGTAGATTAGCATAGTCACAGAGTGCAGTGGGATAGAGTGTAGTGTAGTGAATCCTATCTTGTTTTAATGGGAAGCTGGAGTTAGCTTAGCCCTTTGGCTTGTAGACTCGTGCCCCCGTCACCCAGTGGCTTTACCCTACTTAGTTTGCTCTGTTTTAGCGCATTTATTTAATTATATCTTTCAAGATGGCTGCCTTGTTTCTAGTTAGGCCAATGTTTTGATTTCATGTTATCAGTGCCACTACGCTAAGGGGTCACTATCAAGTGACAAAGATAAACAAACTGTAGGTATTCACATTAGGTACTTTGCCTCTTCGAGGGCATTGTTTATATAAATTGCCATCCCAGGCATGCATTGTTATCTATTGTTTGGGAACAGATCTACGTCAGGTGACCAAGCTGATCTGTATAAATGCACCTCACTTAGACAGATAGACAGAGGGATTCCGACCTGATACCATCACTGCTATCGATGACGCACATCGCCTTGATGCTGACCCAGTCTTCATTTCCCTGCAGAGTCTAAGCTAGAGACCTCATTCCAAGGTAATGAGGGTTGGGGAGCTCTTCTCATGGACATGGCATTGGCAGATTACATTTAGCGCACTTAGCTCTCTTTTCGGTTAGAGATTAGGTTCTTCATGCTAGGGTACTAGGACATATTTCATATTGCATGCCATTTTATGTTATTGCAAGATGGTGGAGGTCTTTGTATAATGACTCTTGACTTCACAATTCTGTTTCTTGCATTATTCATTATACTTATCATTGCAGCCCATGCAACTTATTGTAGATTGCAGTTTTGTTAATAAAACATATTGAACACTTTATTGCATCTCCTTTATTGCCTGTGTTTGATTGAGACATGCTGTTCATGTGAGAAAGGGGTAATCTCCATTCAACCACGATGCTCCCTAAGATGTCACACTCTTGAGTCCATGCGTAAAGGGTGCCACAAATCACCTTTTACTGTTTGGGTTTTTGGTCAGGTGCTGCTTGTGAGCCAGGAGGGTTGGGACAACAGTTGCAACTCATTGTAAGGCTGGCATAGTCGCCTACAAACATAAGTACTGTCATCCTTAAACCAGCCGTCTTGCCTAGAGCAAGAGTCAAACTACGACATGGCGCCACCAACGATGGTGTTTAGGCACTAATTTATGGATACCCTCACTATCACTGTCTCACATACAACAGGTACCCTAAGTATCATTCTACGGAGACGTCCGTGGTCTTGGGGAAGAACCTACTCAGCTGAACAGGGAGCACCTAACTAGGCTGTAGGTTGTTTGAGCTCGAACCATTAAAATGACTTTCTCTCCCCACTTGGTGTTCCATCTCTTTACCCATTTCACAATATGGCTAACGCTATAGACATTTCTGAGAATGTTAGACATGCATTAACACTGCATCTAAAAGGGCATGGCTTATCAGGCGATGTCACATTCATAGTAGAAGCTAATGAAGCTTACCAAACAGAAACATTTTACTCTTGGGTCACCTTTCCTAAGGAAGACTCTAGATCATTTACATTCCACAAATACAGAATAGCAAATGTACCAGTAAGGTACCAAGCATACCAGTATCTTGAAATACCAATCACTTATCAAGAGCATCAAAACTTGTTTAATGGCGCCCTACCACATGTAATACAACCCGTAAGATTAGGTCACTTAGGTAATGACTGACCAAAGTGACCTATGTTTGCCACGCACACACCTAACCCAGGTATACAGAACGTGCAGGCAGCTGATCTGCGAAATCTATACATTGAGATAGAAACACTACATAGATGACTTGTTCAGTTCGTAATGCAAACACTACACCAGCGCACCCAGCACTACCAGCACCTGCTGGATACCAATTGGCTACTACTGGGATTAATCCACAAACAGTACATTCTATCATGGGTGTAATACCCACAGAAAATCCCGTTCTGGATAGCTCAGAAAACAAATCAGCTGGTAACTGTGTTTCCCCATACGGGGCCACAGGAAAAACATAGAATTCTCGCAATGTGCTTGCCCTTCGGGATGGCTTCCTCAGTGGATGACTGCGCCACATGGGGTACATTCTTTGCTGCAATATGCACTACCACACATGGTACCCCGGCACCTGCCAATTTACCGGAAGTGTTAAAACAAATTCAGAATGAGCACCGGGGTGCTGCAGTCCTTGGTTTGAGGATGAAATTAATGCGCAACTTCAACACAGTCTTCTCAAGCATACTCAGGAATATTAAAGGGGAAGCGGTAGCACTGGCTATACGCCAGTGCCTCCAAGAGATTCCACATTTGGATCAGGAGAAACAGCTACCGAAAATTATTTCCGACACCTATACCAGTATAGAACAGGATAGAACAGGATAGTTTGGGATCCAAGCCGAAAAAGCTCGAAATACAGAGTACCACCCCTAGGGAAGGTACTAAACAAGCACAGGAGGGTTCTAAAAAGCGCTGGGATAAACAAATGCAATTTAAAGACAGAAGTAATCCGAGAGCAGATTCTCCACACCCGGAGAACTCCGACAGGAGGTATACCCTCAGAAATAGAAAAAATAGAAAATCTCCTGACAGATATACTGATTCACGTCCATCTCGTTCCTTTCAAGACACACCGGATAGACGTAGCGAGAGAGGGGGCTGTCCTGATTGATGTCCTGAATACGTGAAACAGAAGACTCACCCCAGTCTTCAGGCAAAAAAGAAGGTAAGTACAAACAACAAAAGCCACAGTTTAAAAAGATAAAGGTGGCAGCATTGTCAATTAAAAATGCCAGTACTCTTGAGAACATTGTTGAAGAACAAGGCGTGGTCAGTGACACTGTTAGACAGTGTAGCAGAGGTCACGATATGTCGCCAGAGTCTGAAAGATCATCTAGATGTGACAGCAACTATTGATTACATTGCAGTTGAAACTGCGGACTTGAGCGTTCTCCAACCCAACAGGGTTTATGATCTCAACATCCAAATTGAGGGAGACGTAGAGCGTGCTATTGGTGTGATATTCTGGAATGAACTTAGTTATGATATCCTGCTGGCCGAGAGGGACTGGCCACCCGAGCACGTCCGTAAGCTCCCACATGGGGAAGATGTAATTTTACCTTCTTTCTCTACTCTTGTTTCAGAAGCGGTAAAACAATCCTATGCTGTCGATTGGGCTTCGGCGCAGGCCCCTGCATTGTACCGCAACCATGTAGGTTGGGATAAGGACTCACCTTGTCATGTAATACCTATCAGATCTACACCCCAACCTCAGCCACAATATCCTGTTAAACACGAAGCAAAAGCTCCAGTGAGGGAGATCCTCACTCAGCTCGAGTACCAGGGAATAATTAAGCCCTGTGTCTCTACAATGAATAACCCCTTATTCCCCGTTGTAAAACCAGACCATTCCTACAGAATAGTCTTAGATTACAAGTCATACACATACACACGCTATACAAAATTCACATAGCACAGCACTAATTAATAACATAGTGTGTAAGAAATACAAAACAACCTTGGATATCTCCAACAGTTTTTTCTGCCAGAATTTAGCTCATGAAAATCGGGACCTGATTACATTCCCGTTTGGCTCTCTAAAACACTTTTGCCATTTTCTCCAAGGCTACAAGAACAGCCCATGGCTGTTCTCAGACCTCGTGACATCAATATTACATAATATTGATTCTGGGGCGCTGTCTTACGTGGATGACATATATCTCACAGATGACGACCTCAACATTCATCTTTCCAGGGTCGATCGGATCATTTTAGGATTCGCAGCCCTTGGTTACATACTTAATTTTAGGAAAACAAAAATAGCCTTTCTCAGCATTTTGTTCCTGGGATAAGATCTATCAAACGAGGGCAAGAGCCTGGCCCCACACTTTCTAGAAAAATTTGCTTAACTCCAACACCCAAATTCATTCAAGAAGTTACAGTCTTTACTTGGCATCTTTAACTTTGGCAGAACTTA
This sequence comes from Pleurodeles waltl, assembly GCF_031143425.1. NCBI lineage: Eukaryota > Metazoa > Chordata > Amphibia > Caudata > Salamandridae > Pleurodeles > Pleurodeles waltl. The sequence continues at coordinate 607,024,896 of NC_090449.1, forward strand.
CATTCCTGTCTATGCACAACGTATCAAGCCACTTTATGACTTAATACACCCCGATTTTTCTAGCAGACACTAGACAGTTGAACAGACTCATTCTTAGGGAATCGCAACAGGACATGCTAGAAGCAAAACACTTACACACCTGTGATAACAAAACAAATTTGGTCATCAGAATAATTTCTGGTGCCATTGCGTTCACGTATGTCACCTTTAATGAAGGGGACACGGTGCCCATAGCACATAAATCATAATTATACTCCAATGCTGAACAACGTTTTGCACCCACAGAAAAAATACTAACTACAGTTCAGATGGCTGTCATTAAGGATAGGCCAGTTGCCCAAGGGAAAAGCATCATTGTCGTTACCCCGGTGCCAGCCTTAGAGCCCGTCACCAAAGCAAGCGTTCCAAACGCGAAAGCATTACATCCACTTTGGATTCAGTGGGCAACCTCCCTGACTGCATCTGATGTAGATTACATCTTTGATTCAAACCTTCAGACACAAGAATTTCTCCAACACGAACAGGAGTACCACGCACCTCTAAATATTTTGCCACTTCACAAATACCATGCTGTAATTTACATGGATGGTTCAGCACATCCAGCAGTAGGTACTAAACATCAATACTCAGCCGCTTGCACAGCAGTGAGCGGAGTGATGAAGGATGGCGTCTTCCACCCTCACAATACCTACACGCAGAACTTAGGGGACTGCACAGCTCAGCAGGATGAACTCAAAGCCCTTATTTTAGTGCTATAACACACAGAGCCAGGACTACTGACATTAATTGTCTGTGACTCATACTACTGTGTTCATTCTTACAATGATTACCTTAATCATTGGCGACTGAATGGATTTATAGACTCCAAAGGGAACACCATAAAACACAGAACACTGTGGGGGAGGGTTTCTGATCTTAAGGATAAGCTACCTTGTGTCCATGTAGAACATACATACCCATGTGTAGGAGCACACAGTATCAGCAACACTTTGGCTGATGAAGCAGCCAAATCTGCAGTAGTTATGGCTTCTGTGGCTGCAGTGACTCATTCTCATACGAGATTGGATAATTACATTTTAACTGCAGTGAAAGCTTTGGCTGAAGGCAAGCCTCTTTCAAAAGCATAACCTACTAAATACTCTTACTACATCAGTGCACAGAATGTTGCTTATGCAACACTTCCTGGGGTTGGAGATGGAGTGATCCCCAACCAAGACCAGAGATTAGATCTCATTAAAGCAGCGCATGGAGGTGTTGCATCTGTTCATGCTGGTATTTCGGCCACAGTAACACTCTTACAGAAACGCTTCTTGTGGCCAGGTCTGTACACACAGAAAAAAAAATACATCTTTTGTTGTGACATTTGCCAGCAAATTAAGGGCTCAAACATCAAATGCCCCCCGCAGAAATCCCTCTTAGTGTCCAATAGGCCACTACAGTGTGTATACCTGGAACATTGCGGTCCCTTTGAAGGTGCATACAAATACATCTTAGTCACTGTAGATTCTTGTTCTAGATTCCTGTGGGTGTGGCCTTAGAGGTCAGCTGACGCTCGAATTGTTATAAAAGACTTGCTGATCTTTATCAGTACATATGCAGTTGCAGCATTCCATTTGGACCAGGACCCTGCCTTTGCCTCCAAGGCATTCAGGGACACCATGGGGATGATTGGTGTTGAGCTCCATTACTCCTCACCTTATCATACTGAGGGAAATTCGGTTGTGAAAGGAGGAATCGTGATCTAAAGCAGTCCTTAACAGCTAGGGGCATATTTATACTCCGTTTGCGCCGGAATTGCGTCGTTTTTTTTTTGACGCAATTTCGACGCAAAACTAACTCCATATTTATACTTTGGCGTTAGACGCGTCTAGCGCCAAAGTCCATGGAGTTTGCGTCATTTTTTAGCGTGGACACCTACTTTGCGTTAATGAGATGCAAGGTAGGCGTTCACGTCTAAAAAATCGACTCCGAGGCATGTGTGTCGGATTTATACTCCCGGGCAAAATTCACGCCCGGGAGTGGGCGGGTCCAAAAAAATGACGTACGGCCGCTTTTGCGCCGTTTTTTAGCGCCTGCAAAAGGCAGGCGTTAAGGGACCTGTGGGCTCTGAAGGAGCCCAGAGGTGCCCTCCCATGCCCCCAGGGACACCCCCTGTCACCCTTGCCCACCCCAGGAGGACACCCAAGGATGGAGGGACCCATCCCAGGGACATTAAGGTAAGTTCAGGTAAGTGTTTTTTTTTTTCTTTTTTGTGGCATGGGGGGCCTGATTTGTGCCCCCCTACATGCCACTATGCCCAATGACCATGCCCAGGGGACATAAGTCCCCTGGGCATGGCCATTGGGCAAGGGGGCATGACTCCTGTCTTTGCTAAGACAGGAGTCATTTCAATGGGGGTTGGGAGTGAAAAAAAATGGCGCAAATCGGGTTGAGGCGAAAAAATTGCCTCAACCTGACTTGCCCCATTTCTTGACGCCCAAGCTCCATTTTCCCCTACGCCGGCTAACGTCATTCAATAAATACGGCGCCCGCATGGCGCTTCAGAATGGCGTTAGCCGGCGCTAATTTTTGTTGACGCAAAACTGCGTTAGCGCAGTTTTGCGTCAAAAAGTATAAATATGGGCCCTAGTGTATTAGTTCTGGCCGCAGTTGGCTTCATCACCTATATGGGGTCCAGACAGCACTGAATAATCTGCCAAGACAGTCCTTGGGGTGACGCACTCCCTATGAGGTTAGAGAGGAATGCACTTAAATCATTGGCATCAGACCAAACTATTGTAATGAAACCAGAAGATAAGGGTGGTGCAACTGTTGTTATGGACTCATAGAAATATAGACAGGAAGGCATTTGTCTCTTGAGTGACTCCACATACTATGCCCCTATTTCAAGAGGCCCTACAGAGAGACAACAAACTCAGATACGTATTATGATCCATGAAGCAAAAACCAATGAATGGATATCCCGTAGGGAGGCTGGGTTTTTGGAAACTTCCCAACCTCGTACACCTTACTTTTACTGCCTCCCTATGATTCATAAGGGGAGACTACCACCTCTGGGGCGCCCCATTATCTCAGGTATAGGGTTGGTTTTGGAACCCCTTTCCACTTTTTGTGACCATTTTTTGCAACCAATTGTGAGAGAGTCTTCCACATTCTTGAAAGACAGAAAGGATTTCCTGAATTGAATTTGATTGAATCTATCAATGCCACTGAGGAGGTACATGCACTCATATGCCTTGATGTGGAAGCCCTATATACCAACATACCCCAGGAGGCCACACTACGGGTGGTTGAAGATGCTCTCATGAACAGGACATGGACTTCACCCTCTCCACTCCATTTTGTTATTCAATGTGCTACTATAGCTTTGACTGAAAATGTCTTTCAATTTGAAGATCAACTTTATCATCAGATGCGCTGTACATCCATGGGTAGTACCTTTGCTCCTAGTTTGGCCTGCTTGTACATGTATGATTTTGAACAACACTTCATAGTACCAATCCTTTCTATGGCAATATCGGACTATGGCATCCATATAGAAACAATATCTTATTGTCTGGCAGGGTCAGACACAAAATGTTGATTCCTTTACTACTTGGATCAATTAACTTGATCCTTGTTTGAAGTTTACTTCAACTGTCTCTTTAACTAAAATTCCTTTTTTGGACCTCATGATTACTATTAATCAAGGCAAATTGGAAACTTGTACTTATTAAAAGATCACAGATCGCAATAGTTTATTGGTGTATGAGAGTCACCACCCAAAAGCATTATGGGATAACTTATCATTTGGGCAGTTTTTGCAACTACGTCACAATTGCAGCAATGTTTCGACTTTTGATACACAAGCTAATGATCTCTCGATGAAGCTGCACAAAAGACATTACCCATGTCACGTAATCAATACAGCCTGTAAACGGGCACAGAACGTCCATAGAGAGGAATTGTTGACAACTGAACCTAAGGAGACTGACATTCGTCTTACTTGTGTCTCTACATACTCTCCACTGTCTAATACCATGGAAAAACTTATCAATAACAGATGGTCGATACTCACAATTGGGGGGGTATCAATTCCAAAACCTTTGTTTGCCATTAGGAGGACAACTAATATAAAGGACTTGGTTGTACACACCCGTCCAACAATGATCCACACAAAACCTAAACAGACTAAACTTTGGCATCTTCCTCCTATATCGGGTCATTATCCATGCGGTTATTGTAATGTATGTTCACTTACTAAACAAGTTGATGTCCTGGATCTGGAACCTATTGGGGCATGGCGTCTTTTGAAACATACTAATTGCAATACCCGTAATTGTATTTAGATGATTACTTGTCCCTGTGGCCTACGGTATATCAGAATGACTACAAGACCAGTTACGGTCAGGATCAATGAACACCATAGCAACATCAGATGTGGTCGCTCTACTACCAAACTGAGCATCCACTATTTTGATAGAAACCACATTCCAGATGATATGTGGTGGGTAGTTTTAGATCCCCCCAAGTACATATCTAATGGATCTAAGTCCCTTTTGGAAAAACAGCAATGTTGGGTGTTTAAATTGGGTACCCATATCCATGGACTGAATGATGACATTCCATGGATGAGCTTCCCTGATGGGTTAGATGTCCTGGGTATCCTTAGTCCCAGTCAGTTTGTATCCGTTAACACACCATACATCGGGGTACTGCCCCTTTTTTATTCTTCTCATGACTTTGTTGCCAGCTTAGCCCTGTGTGATGCTCCACAAATGGTACACACGGTCCCCCTTGTAATGAGTTAAGGATGGGGGCCCTTCCATGTCCTTTCACACTACCCCATTTCCTTCTAGTTTTACTGATAATTTTCTGGTCTTTCCCTTTTTATTAAGAAACATATATTTGCTAAACAATTTTTTTTAAATATATTTTTTTCCTCATTAGATGTAATATGTTTGCTGGATTATCGTTTGGTGGCTTTATTTTGCCCTTTTCCCCGACTTGGGTGAAGTCTTTCTTTTCTTTTTGGCACCTGGGAAGTGCCTGCCCTGTTTTCAGTTGTGTACCCCCAGTTCCTTTTTTCCTTTTCCTCTGTTTACCCTCCCCAGTTTCGGGGTAGTCCTTCTTTTATTTTGGCACGAGTGAAGTGCCTCCCCTTGGCTGTCCAATCAGTAAACACAGTCACTGATTGGCTTGATGGCCCAAGATCACTCTATTTGACACGGAGGGCGCGTTCCCTCCGTATGTTTCGGGAACGCATCCTCTGGGTAGGTCTCTGGGCGGGGACTGGCTAGCAAATTGTAAGTATTACCGCTCTCACAAAGAGTTCCTTAAGGGACCCGTATGCAGGATGGTGTAAGCTTTGGGGTTCCATGCACTGGCCCAAGACAAGGCATGCTGACCGTGTGTGGTTTGTTTCTCGCTGGGCAATTCCCGCCCATTTTTTATCTCCTAACTTGAGTAGTTTGCTGTTTGTACTATTCAAGATTTTGTTTTCTATTCTTTCATTGATGATTTTTATGAAAATTCTTACCATGTTGCACAAGCATTTTCATGGATACATAAGACAAGTAAGGGGATTGTAGATTTACTGTGCCTCATTATTACTCATTAACCCACCTTATCATCGGAGATTGTATGCGTGGGATTTCAATGTGTGCATCATCATTACACAGCGCCATGTTGTCCATTCACCAAACTCAAGGTTTATTCTTTGAGTACATTTTTGGGTTGATAATTTTTCTCCAACTCCTATGAAGATACTACGCCAGTCACATGGTATGTTCGCTCCTAAGGAGCCTTGTCCCTAATTGAGGGTGGTAAGCAGTGATGCTTTAGTATTTTTACTTCCACCGAACATGGCAGCACTTTGAACACTGAGTGCCACGTCACTTCATATATACATTACGGTTTGTTGTATGTCTTTGGATCCCGAATTTGGTTGGTCATCTTTTTCTGTCTCTTTTTCCACAAGTCTCCTTCTACATTTGACTGTCATGGACTACTCGTCGTTTATGTCTTTGGCCCACTGGAACTGTGGAGAGGTCTTGATGTTTGCAGGTTCTGCCTTGACCCAGGTAGGGGTGGCCCTTTCTGGAAGCTACGCTGCTGCCGACAGAGGGAACGCCAAAGCAGTCCGTGCCCTCCAGAAAGACTCCCAGAGAGAAAAAACCCAAAAGGGAAAAAACCTCTAAGCAGGAACTCCCTGGAACAAGGACAAAAAAATAAAAAGGTAAATCTTTTTTTTAACAGGACAAAAATAGTATTAAAAAAATATAACTGGCGATGAAATAGTCAGGAGCGAAGATCACCACCAAAGGCAGTGTTGCAGCACAAGGAGAACAATATTCACTCACCTTATATACCCAAGAACAGGAAGTGACCAACAGGAAGTAGAAAAGCACCATATTGGATTGGGAATAAATCATAGAAACATATAGAGAAAGACACCATGTTAGAAAAGGTTCCTAAGGCATGCAGGGAGAAAGAAGGCTTGCTGGGTTGAAGAAAGAACATGGCAGCTGGAAGAGTGCATAAATACAGGAAGACAAGAAGAAAGAAGAAAAGAAGAAAGAAAAAAAGACAGACTCATGAGGTAAGTGAGGGGTGTGGGGGGAGGTGTCCAGGAATACAGTGAGGGTGTGCCGCGCCCGCAACTCGCCGAGGCCCCATGCCCAATTTGGGGCCTCAGGAAAAGTAAAGAATGGCAGGGGTGCGTCACATCTGGCCGCCAGGGACTGCGGCCGCGCCCCGAGCCAAATGCTCGGCTCGCGCGCTGTCCGCCGCGGCACGACATTGACTATTTGACATGTAAATTTTTTGAGTAATTGACTCGAGTTTCTGTGCTTACATTTTTAGACACACGGTGGTCTTTTACTGTAGTTTAGGAGAAGTTTTTTTTGTTTTTTTGTGTTTGGTCCTGATGAAGCACCACTTGATTTGATTCATATGGACTTTTTAGGCATGAAACATGTTGACCTGTTGCAGTGGTTGAAGGTAGTTTCTTCATCCATGTCTGTGTTTTGCTGGTAGAGTGGCTGAGCATTATCTCTTTTCCACTCCCAAGCATTCTTTTAACCTTAACCAAGACTCTTCCTTGATCAATAAATTGAAGTTTTTTTTTGGAGTGTTTTGAGCCAATTTTATCCCTTTTTTCTTTCTTGCTCTCTCTTTGCCTGTAGGTTCAAATTTATCCCTACACACTTTAAACCTCGGCACAGATTACTAGTGAAGATCTCTGCCAAAGAGCCCCCTTTTTGGGGGGCCCGTCAGACATTGCAGCGCCAGTCTGACAAGGAGCAAGCCCTATGATGAAGCATGACATCCAATTGATGTGTGAGGGCATTTGTTTCTAGATTTATAAGTGCCTAGTGGATTTCTTACCTTTTCTGGAGCAGTGTATTCTTGTGTGTTGGTTTGATGATATAGACTTGCAGGACGTCTTGTTAGGTTATAAAAAGCCATGCTCTAAAAGATTAATCTATGTCATATATATTGAGATCTGGAAGCTTTCTCAGACAGAAGCTGCTGCACGTTTAAGGCAGATAGATAAGGAGAATTTAGAAAAGGCTTTATCTGTTGTTGACAACGGCATTAAGACTCTGTCTAACAGGATTAATTCCCTAACAAACATAGGCTCTCATTATGACAGGGGTGGTAAATTCCGCTTACCGCCACGGTGATGGTTGCCAACATACTGCTGTGGTGGCGAATACCTGTTTGCCATATTATCACACACACACACCAGTCTGACAGAATACTGCCACATACACAAGTCTGCCAGCCCAAAGGTGAGTGCTAAAGTAGCAGTACCAACACCCATACCGTTATGCCAACAAAACAACGCCCACCACATTATGACCCAAGAATCACCATGGCAGATATTCAAGGATGGTAAACCATTGGTGGTACACACTGCTGCACTCAGAATGGACACCCACATACAAAACAACACCACACTGGCCAATTCTAAAAACACCCACCTCACACTCATACACACCACACTCACACACCCAAAGCACTATAAAACACACACCCACATTACCCACAACCCTTTACAAACAATAATTACTGCCAGGAGATAGACACATACAGCACAGAGACAACTAGACACACACCGCATACACCCATACATCCCTCACACATCTCATATCACACACCTCACCACATTACCCAACACACTCTCACCAACACACCCCACACAACACCCATGTCCCCAAAAAGGCACCCCCATTTCACTGATGAGGAGTTAAGGGTCATGGTGGAGGAAATTGTCAGGGTAGAGCCACAGCTATTTGGAGCACAGGTACAGCAGGTATCCATTGCCAGGAAGATGGAGCTATGGCGGAGAATTGTGGACTGGGTCAACGCCGTGGGACAGCACCCAAGAACAAGGGACGACATCAGGAAGAGGTGGAACGACTTACGGGGGAAGGTACGTTCCGTGGCAGCGAAGCACCAGCTTGCCATACAGAGGACTGGTGGTGGATCTCCACCTCCTCCCCCACATCTCACATAATGGGGGGATCAGGTCTTGGCAATACTGCATCCTGAGGGGCTTGCTGGAGTAGCCGGAGGACTGGACACAGGTAAGTCAACATTTACCACTTATCACCCCAATACCTGCATGCCATCACACCCCCTCATCCTCACTCTCATCACTCTGCTCCATCCCACACACTCCACACACAGCACCTACACATCTGACTAACCCCAATGCCAAATCCTGCATGCCATACCAATGCATGGACAGCCCTCTCATCCCTGCATGAACACCCATCACCAAAGCATGCACAACATAGGGAAACTAACAATCCCACAATACATCACCATACAGAAACAAAGGTGGCAGGGCAACAGCAACAATAGAGGGGAAGCCAGGGATGTACAATAAGTCACAGACATGAAGCATAATACATCACATACATCCCCACAGGTGCCCCAGCCAAGCTCAGCGGAGAGAAGGTGCCACAACTATCCAGTTCCCCAACAGAAGATGCTCCGAGTGATGACAGTAACTCTGGACTTCAGGATCTGGACTAACAACCTGGGCCATCGGGGACCACTGGACAGTCGGTCGTCCAAGCCCACTCACAGTCCACCACAGAGCCTCCCCCATCAGTATCCAACACCACAGCCCCCACCCAGCATACCCACACCTCCGTCCCCAGGATAAGTCAATCAGCAGTGTGCCCACCTATACAGGGACCCCAGTCAACACCTCACCCCCAAGACAATAAGGGACCTGGGGTCAGTGGGCACACCACTCAGGGGACAGCGGCACAGACCAGCAGGGACACTGGGAGGGCCGCTGTGCGCCAGGGGGAGGACAGGCCCAGGGAACCGACCCTCCAGGAGGCACTCACCGAGATCCTGGGAGCCTACCAACATTCCCAGGACACGATGGGACAGATCTTTGGCAACGTACAGGAGAACAGCAGCTACAGGAGGGACAGTATCAGGGGATCAGGGAGGACTTGCAGGCCATTAATACCACCTTGATCTCCATAGCAGGGATGCTGGCAGACATGGCCAACATCATGAGGGAGGCAACAGCACAGCAGTGGGCCCCTACCACTAGCCAGTCCATTGACCAGCCCTTCACCTCTGCTGCAGCTAGTGGGCAGGAGGCCACGCCACAGGACCCACAAGACACCAGCACCCCTACCCCTGCAGAAGGTGGACCACCCCGCAAACGTTCCCTGTGAGCCAGATAGAAGCCAGAGACACTTGCCAAGACCACCGCCAGGAAATAAGACTCTCCTGATCGTCCCCCTTGTGTCCCACACAGTCACCTTGTCCACTTTGAACTGCCTTTGCTCCCCTTCCTATGGCCCCTTGGACACTGGACCTGTGCTACAAACAGCTTGGAACAAATACCCTGGACTTTTCTACATCATCACCCCATCTCATTGCACTTTTCCCTCAGTTTCATAGCACTACAATAAACACCCTTGAACACAACTTGACTACTATTATTTTATGTTTTGAAAATGTGCATTTATGGAAACAGTCACATTTAGTGCAAATGATCTGAACACTGTGAGAGCATAGAAAGGAGGACCTGTAGCTGTCTGTAGTCATCACAACAGGACACAGTTGTTAAATCACCAACATCTGTAAAATGACAAGCCATAGGTGACAGTAAGTTGAGATGCAAAGGAAGGTAATGCCATCATGCTACAGCCACACAGAATACATCAATAGTCAGAGGAATGGTCAGTTGCACTGTCTCACCTGTGTGTCATTGGAAGTATTGATGGATAACTGATGTTCTGTTGTCATTATCCTCATCCTCAGCCTCCTCATCCTCACTGTCCTCAGGGTCCAATGCTGCCACCTGGGCATCTCCAGTCTCCTCCTCCTGCAGAAAGGGTACATGCTGTCTGAGGGCCAGGTTGTGCAACATGCAGCATGCCACTACTATCTGACAGACCTTCCTGGGTGAGTAGCACGGATCCACCTGTCAGATGGAGGCACCTAAACCTGGCCTTCAGAAGCCCGAAGATCCTCTCGATGATCCTTCTGGTCCGCCAATGTGCCTCATTATAACGTTCCTCAGCCCTTGTCTTGGCATTCCTCACAGGGGTCAGCAGCCACAATAGGTTTGGGTAGCCAGAGTCACCTGCAAGTATTGAGAGACAACAGTTAGCCTCACACAATGATTTGGGGATGACACCTGAAGGCATACACAAACATACAGTGGGTGGGGACCATGGCTCACCTATTAGCCACACCCTGTGCCTCTGTAGTTGGGTCATCACTTTGGGATGCTTCTATTCCTCAGAACAAAGGCATCATGCACCAACCCAGGATACTTAGCATTGAAGTGGGAGATGTACTGGTCCGCCAGGCACACCATTTGCATATTCAGTCTGTGGAAACTCTTACGATTCCTGAACACCTGTTCATTCTGGTGGGGGGGACTAGTGCAATATGTGTTCCATCAATCACCCCAATAATATTGGGGATATGTCCCATTGCATAGAATCCGGCCTTCACTGTGGCCAAATCTTCCACCTGAGGAAAGCTATGTAGCTGCACATGTGTTTCACCAGGGCAGACGAAACTCTTGCCAGCACGATTGAGAACATTGGCTGTGAAATTCCTGCTGCCAAGCCAACTGTCACTTGGAAAGAACCAGTTGCCAGGAAATGAAGCACTGATAGCACTTGCACAAGAGGGGGGACCCCAGTCGGATGACGGATAGCTGAGATCAGGTCTGGCTCCAATTGGGCACACAGCTCAGTTATTGTGGCCCTGTCCAGTCTATAGGTGAGTACAATGTGCCTGTCCTCCAGTGTAGCCAAGTCCACAAGGGGTCTGTACACTGGGGTATGTCTCCTCCTCTTATTTATCCGCAGCGGTAGGTGTCCAAGGGACAAAAGAGTGAGTAGGCTTTTTTTTTAACAATGGAACCCCAACCTTAGTGTACATAGTGTATTTATGCCATGGGACAGTGGGAATGCCGAGGTATGTGTTAATCTAGGCTGTGACACTCTTAAGGTTAATATGACCATTGTCTGCCACCATGAAATGGCGACCGCCTGTCCTGTATGCAGGGACAGGTGAAAGTGAGGTAATTTCACTGACGTTGGGCATCGTGGCAGAAGGAGGTCTTGCACCGCCGTGCAGTTCCTCATTGGATAATTTGGGCTCTATGGAGTACAGTGTCCAATGGGGATCTGCGCCAGCGGTGACGGTGTTCACCGCCGCAGACGTGACCACCATTTTCTATCTGATTCCTCACTTGTTTCCTGACCTTCAACAGGAGAACACCTACACTGCGTGTGCTGCTGTGACCTGTGTCTGAAACCTACCATGGTCCGTGTGACCGGGGAAAGGGCCCCTGCCTTCACTTCGGAGGAGTTGGAGCAATTGGTGGATGGGGTCCTACCCCAGTATGAACTGTATGGGCCTCCAGACCAACAGGTGAATCCACCTTGGGCACGATGCATGTGTGAAAGATGCATAGAGATGTGTGCGCAAGCATCGTGTCATTGGGGGGGATGTCTTGTGGTGGTTTACATGGTGTGCGCTGGCCGATGTGTGTGCCAATGGTGATGGAAACAGGATTAGTGGTCCGTATGTGTGACATGCTGGACTGTATGGTTAATGCTGTCCTTCTGTCTTTATTCCCTCTCTAGGTCAGCGCCCATCAAAAGAAGGGATTATGGCGTGCCATCACCAAGGATGTGCGGACTCTGGGTGTCTATGGCAGGCGGCGCACCCACTGTCGGAAACGGTGGGAGGACCTGAGACGCTGGGCACGGAAGACCGTGGAGGCCCAGCTGGGGATGGCCTCCCAACAAGGAAGGGGTGCCCGTCGGAACCTGACCCCCTGATGGCCCGCATACTGGCAGTGGCCTACCCAGAGCTTTGCCTGAGCCACCAGAAAAAAACACTCCCCCTCTTCATCTCCCTAAAATGGACTTCTAGCTGCCCCCCTTAAGCTACAACAACTACCTCCCTTTTGTTGACATGCATTAGGTTCCATAGAAGTAAAGTTACACTGCAACTTGTCTGAACAGCATATCTATAGGTAATGTCATCATGACACAATCCAAGTGTACAACCTTCCACCATCTGCAGCTACACCCAGTCTCACTCCAGCTACTGATCTGCCATGCCCCCACAAATTATGGTTGACTGCTCCAACATCATCTGGCCAGTTAACTGGTGCAATGAAAATCACCTTTCATGCAGCTCCAACCTGGGTACAGTCCCACAAAAGTATGTCACTGTCCCACTGGCCGTCCCCAAGAACTAACAAGGCCTTAGCCTCTCCTTGTTGAGCCAGTCCTCACATTTGGAAACACCTCTAATTATTAGGCTGGCTGTCTACCATACTAAAGGGATGCCTCTCCGACTTCAGGTTCTGACGCTTTCTCTGATACCCTACCTGCAAAACCAAACACAATTGCAAACTGGCAACCTCACTGAACACTTACGGGTTTAGTAAGACTCGAAGCCTAGTTTGGATGCAATCAGGAATACGCAGTTTGGCTAGGAGTTCCAATAGGTAACTTCCTTCTGCAGGGGCACCATAACCTACTTCTCTCTCACACTAGCACTGACAGGCTGTCAGCAGGATTCTTTGAACCTCAAGTTATTCCTTGATTTGACTTGAGGGCTGGATGCCAGGGTACTATCCCCGTGTCTCGGAAGTCTGTCCTCATCATGCTGTGGAGTGTTCCCTGATTGCCAATCAATTAAAAAGTCCTGGATCATTCACTTGGGGTATATGCCCACACGTTTACTTACTTTGTAGACAGAAATTGGGGACACTGCAGGCCTAGCTCTGGCACTGGTTTCAGGGACTTACTGTCAGTTTGTGTATTCATCCCAAAAGAGTCTACTCACAGTCTTTGTCCTTCAGTACCAACAGGAAGAGATGTGTGAATGGGAGCTCTCAGGCAGAGTGATCCAAAGCAAAGACACTAAGGATGGAGAGGGTTTCTCCCATAGCCACTTCACAATCGGTAGTAGATAACACATCTTAGTAAGAATGGAGAAGGAAGGGGGCAACAACAGCCCATGTAATATTTCAAAGGAGCTTGTTGTCTCTTATCCTCCACAGCCTAGAGCTTGGTCGACTTCAATGGAATTCCGGAATGCTTGGTGGAGTCCTGCAATTTACACTGATGCCTGGCAGACTCCCTCCAACCTCCATCTTGTGCTTTATCCACACATGAAATCCAGAATATATTTATGTGCTTTAATAGTCAAACACAGCACACATACTTCATGCTCTCCTTTGCTACACATAGAGTCAATGTACACGTGACATCCCTGCCCCACATGACCCAGTTGCAGGGAACTGGCTGACCAGTTCAGACAGGTGAGGTCACTGCTACCACTGGCAGTCCTCAACTGCGGGATCAGCTTACACTAGTCATGCTCAGAAAAGCAGGGGTGCATATAGTATACCCTTTCAGACCACAGAGTTGCTCAGAGTCACACGCCATTTCTGTTTGTCTTTCCTGGATGTAATCTTTGTTCAGGTGTCCTGGTTTCACATGACCTGCATCCATTTTCTCCCTCCAAGACTTCCACCATTCAAATACTGCTGCTGTCCCCTCCTAGTAGCCACCCATTTACCAACCTAATTGTCCCTTCTTGACACTTCATCTCCAGATACTTGTGCCACTCACCAAGGCATGTATTAATTTACCACTTAGTACATTTCCCCTTACTTTTTCTGATCTTTAGTAACATCATCAACTTCATGCATGATCTACATCTATTGCCAAATTGTCTCACTCCATACCCTTGCATTTACGTTCATTGCATCCTTGACAGCCTTAGGACATTGGCGCCCACATGATACACTCCTTTCTTACGGAACTCCCACCATCCAAATCTGCCTGCTCTAGTCCTAGGGGACTTGTTGGATATGGTAGTTTTCTACCCTCCAGCTCTAACTATTCACCTACTTCCCCACCCTCTTTGTATTCACTGCTGGCTGTACTCACCCTGCATATTTTCTTCACTTACCCTGTTCCATATCTCTTCTATACAAACTGTCTCGTTTCAAAAATACCTTTCTCCTCCAGGTGCCAAAACCCTTTTTAAAGCAGTATTCTCACTGTCCAACACCTCCCTGTGCTCGGAACATCAACCCAACTAGATAAGCGAGATCAGAGTTCTACCAATCTCCATAAAAGTGTCCTCAGTCTCAATAATGCCTCAGTCTGCGCCTGTCCAAACACACCCCTTCACTACAGCAGGCAGTGACCATTTACAAAATTCACTGTCCTCTTTGAATTTACCAACTGGCACACTCATTTCTAGCGCCCTTCCATTTTGGTCTTCTCCACCAGGTAGTTTTTACTCCAGGAACGCTCCTCCACATCATGCATATCGCCATCCCCCTCTCACTACCAACCAGCCACGCTGTGGCTCCTTTGTATCTTACCACATGCTCAGGCACATTAACCAGTTGTCAAGCTTGAGACCAGACTCCTTTCCTTTTTTGTAAATTCCCCGGAGCCTCAATGACGTCTTTGTCTCTTCCCATCTCTTTTCCTTTGGTGGCAAATATCACTCTGAGATTCACTCTAATAACGTCCTGTTGTGGTGGCCCTCTCTTCTTCTTCTCTCCACCAACCGGCCATTACCTACCTGTTGCCTTCATCCATTGGAGGCCTGATGGGGGTGGGGTCGTAGTTTCCATCACCCAGTCCCTGGGTTTGCATTCTTGTTGTGTCCATGTGTCCTCACTGGAAAGATGCACTCCAGAGGTCAGAAACCTTTCCCTCACATTCGTTCACACCACCTCATAATCCTTCGTGGCCAAGCTTTCCAGAAAGGATGGTGTCGTAGCCATCACTCCCTTCATCTAATTCCAGTCTGATACAATGGGCCCTCGCTTTAATAATCAGGTTGTCTCGCATCTCCCAGAAGCCATTACCTTGTCCCTCCTCGTAAAGGATCCCATGGAAGCCATCTACCCTGAACCCCAATTGTCACCTTCCCTATGGCCTTGTGTATTCAGCTGTTCCCCTCGCCGTAACCCTTTTGCACTCCTGGTAACATGCACCATGTGAGCGATAGAATCTGGATACCAGTAATGCAAAATAATCCTATTTTTGCATCCTTCCATTTAAAATTGATTCCACGCCAAGCTAACAGAAACTTTAAATACCTATATTTAATATTGAATTCTCCTTTTTAATATCTGTTGCTAAGTGCTGTCCATTTGCGTGTATTTTTCACCTTTCTTTCTTCCTGTCCCTTTATGCTCCCTCTTGGACTACCCTCTTTTCCCTCTTTTTGGACACCCAGGCCCAGATTTAGGACAGCCTAGCGCCTCCTTGCACCACATTAGCTCCATTTTTTATGACGCTAATGTGGCCCAACGAGGCCAAATTCACCACGCCACATTTACAATCCCCTTGCACCACATTATGCAGGCGCCAGGCCTAATGTATGCAAGGGGTCGTTCCTCCATTAGCGGGAATGCAAAAATGGCACAGTGGAATCTAAGAGATTCCACAGCACCATTTTTAGCTGCTATTTTTAACGCCTGCACAGAGCTGGCATTAAAAGGGGCATACCATTGTTTTCAATGGGCCCCTATGTACTCTGCGGGATTAGTACCAACATTTTGGCACTAATCCTGCACAGTACATCAATAACATAAAAAATGTTCACGCTATTGCCCCGCACGAACACATGGTGGTGGTATGGGGGTGCTAAGGGCATGAGAAAGTGGCCCTGCATCCAATGCAACACCACTTTTCTTAAATTCGGGCCCTAGTATCCACACAACATATACCCATCAACCACCATTTATGCGGGAGACACATGACGTTTTTAAACAGATGCATTCCTCTATTTAGGCTTTCTCCTGCTTAGAAAATCATCCACTTTAGTACAAGTCAACTACTAGATTATTTCTTCATGAATTATAGTTTATGTTTTAAATCACCCACTTTTTGGTTCTCAAATGTTGGCAGGTATGAAAATACGCTTTTCCTCTCCCAGCTGACAACTGCTGACTGCTAGCTGCTAGGCCCCATCTTAGACCTTACGAAATATGGGTCTAGCTGTTAGCATGTGCAGGGTTGGGGCTGGGCAACTCCCAACTTCCTGAGGGCTGTCCTGCACCACGCTCTAGAATGGACAGTGCTTTAAAATGAAATATTGATGTGTGGGTACTTCCCCTGCCCCGGAATCTCCCTTTTCTATCAAAATGTACCTAGATGGGTCCCTCTTTAGGGGAGGACCCACCCACCCACATCCCCTCCAGGGTACGCCTGTGCAGAGGGCTTGTCTGCCCACCAGGATACTGACCACGGGCACCTTGTACACTCATCACCCCCCTCAAGGGCATGTGCTAGCTTGGTGCCCATTGTGCCTGTACAGGTGGTTGGCCAGAAGGGCCATATGCCAGCGATCAGTTTCAATCTCCGCACCCTCTGCAACCTCCATTCGACTTGTTGCATGAACACCATGGAGGGCCCCATGACACCGCTGTTATGTTTAGAAAGAAAAGGATGCCTTATTGGACCCAAACTGACCCACCAAACATGATCTCACTCGCCACAGGTCAGCATAGTTCACCTACTATCTGGCATCCCCCCAAACCGATCACAAAATGTGGACAGTTCAAACAAATCCTTCCTGCCAATGTGCACCAAGTAATTGCTACGGAGATACACTATAATAACCCCAGGGGGCGGTTACCACTTGGGCAGCATTTTGTCCAGTGAAGCTCTCAAATGGGCCAAATGCAGCCCTCCTTGAACAAAAAAAGGACAGGCGGTAACCTGCCTGCAGCGCCCTGACCGCCAAACCCCCTGTAAAATAAATGTCCTTAGCTGGCCATACATAAGAATGACCCAGCACTTCTGTAATCTCTGCCACCTCCATGATAACAGGGGTCCCAAGAACTCCAGCAGCTGAATGGAATCCTCAAGCATTCCACCTACTTCCACAGGAGGGAAAAGAGGAGAGAAGATGGGGATTAGCTGCAGTCCCTATTGCATGTGCAATCTAATGTAACACTTGTAGCAATCGGAGGACCATCTGCCAATTCTTTGCAGTGCCAAGACTGTGAACGCCATTGTTGCACCAATCCTAAAAGAGTGAGACCTAAACTCAGCAGGCCACGCACAGGGTCCCATTAAGTATTCTGCAGAACTGAAACTTGGTCAATGGTGTCCTATCAGCATGCACCAGGAGGGGGCTGCCAATACCCCGGGGCTGATGAGCTAGGAATGACTCAAGGTTACTCAGGGGACATCATGAATTACCTGGTGCCCTATGCAGTAGGATGTGGTCACCATTACCAGCCTGATCTGTCTTGGAGCGGGGAATATTAATTGCCAGGGAGCCCTCCAACCACTGAATATCCACCAACTGCAGTCCTCTTTCCAGATCCCTTTTATTTATAGCCACTACTTCACCCACCTGAGGGACCCATAGCAGGCAAGGGCAAATGCCGCCCTGAGGAGGTGGACCTTATCCGGTAACCTGCAGATCACCCCCAACTCACCTGAAATTGCTGCCAGCTTACCTGTGTCGACTGGACACCTAGAGTCAAGCCTGCCCCGCACCTGATGCTGCCATTCCTCAAGGTTCTCTGCACCAAAAAAGTTTTGGCCGCATCCGCGTGTCCCAGCATTATTGCAAAAAAGGATATTGCTGCAGTGTGGTGTCTAGCACATGCAACTAACCACTTCTGATCCCTTAGTGATCCCAGGAATACCAGGATTGAGATGGATGTAGACCAATCCCCCACCCCTGTGCGCACCAAGCATTTGCAATATGTTAAATGCTCCCTTATAGGCACACCTAGTCTTGGGCCCTATGGTGGCTTCCACGAGGTTGGATAAGATTGGACACAAAGCTGCCACAGATGGTTTGGGAAAGACGTAGGAGACTCTGCTACTCCTGATGATGGTACCTGAAAGCCTGAGATACAGCTTCAGCAGCATTGTTTAAAACACCTGGGACATGTTTGGCCCTAAATAGCACATTAAGTTTCAAACATTAGGATACAATCTCCTTTAACAGCCTAAGGATCATTTTGGATTTTGCTGCCTGTTAATTGATGCATTCTCCTACAGTTATATCGTCAGACAAGAATATGACTGACTGGTTGCAGAACTGTTCCAGCCTGATGGACAACGCCACCAGAATGGAAAAAAAGCTAAGAAAACCAATGTTAGCAACCAGCCTAGACTGCACCCAATCATTGGGCCATTGTTGATTGCACCAAGCCAGGCCTAGGATAGCACCAAAGCCCTTGCTGCCTGCTTCATCAGTGCGTAAACCTATCCCTTTGTTGGTCCTGGTGAGGCTGGGCCATACCACTCTCCCATTTAAATCCTGCAGGAAGGCCTCCCAGATCCTCATATGCTGTTGGGCCTCACTAGACATCCTGGTGTGGTGATGTTTCTTCCTTAGGCCAGACATTGCCTGGGCAATAAACTGTGAGAAGGGCCGGCCAATGGAGATGTCCCGTAAGGCGAAATTCAGTTGTCCTACCATTGCTTACAACTGATTCAAAGTGATCTTCCTAGCTCCAGACATGTCTGTAAGGCTTAAGAAAAGGAGTAAACCTTCTCCAAGGGGAGCCTCAGGACCCCATCAACAGAACCCCACGCTATCACCAGAAACTCAATGGTAGTCACAGGCCTCAATGTCTTGCCCTGAGCCAGTGGTACCCCAAACTCTCTCATCAATTTGCAGAAGGACAGGACGACCTCAGTTCAATCCTACGATCCAGGTGGGCCCAAAAAGAGAAAGTCGTCAAGATAGTGCAACACCCACTGATGGCCCGACCTCCACCTAAAGACCCATTCAAAGAATGAGCTGAACTCAAAATAGGACCATGAAGCTGAACAGTCCAAAGGCATGCATTTATAAAAAAAAGGAGTCCTCAAATTGGAATCCCAGCAAATAGAAATACTGTGGATGCACGGGGAGCAAGCGGAAAGCTGACTCTATGTTGGACTTTGCTAAGAGAGTCCCAAGACCCAGTTCCTGCATCATCTGAATTGCCTGTTCCAGGGAAGCGTACTTCACCGAGCATAAAGCACAGTCAAAAGCCTTATTCACTGAATAACCTCTGGGAGCATGTAAGTTGTGTATTAATCTGACCTCCCCAGGATCCTTTTTGGGGAAAACAACCCAGGGGAGAGCAGCTGAAACCCTAGAGAGGGACCTGCCACCCTCCCCAGACTCAAATCATTACTGATCTTTGTCCGAGCCACTCCGTGATTGGACCTGAGTGACTGCTGATTTCTGCAATAACAGATGCCCTCATATCTCCTCTGGGATCCTGAAACCTTTCTTGAAGCTTTCATATCTGAGCTGCCACGGGAGTATTTTACACATTGAGCCATGGAACCATTGCTGTCCAGTTAACTAGGGAGGAGCTGTGACTAATAGGAGGTGATCAGTCCTGTTTCTTGCCACCTTTGCCCTTGGACTTTCTGAAGAACTTGAACTTTGGGTGGGATGAAAAGACACAAAATGAGCAACAATGCTTGAATTTACAAGTCCTCGGGGACCGGGTACAGGATTGCTTGTTAAAGTCCCAACAGGAAGCTTTCCTGCACCCCCCTCCCAGGTTGCTAGCTAACCCTGAGCCTGTGCAAAAGTACTGACTGGGGGTAGTGTCAGAGCATTGAGGTTTCATAGAATGTAGTTATGTGATAACATCAATCTGATCCCAAGCTAATGTTGACCTAGTGGCCTTAATCCTCCTGAATTCCTTATGATACTCCTACCAGGCTTCACCACCATACATAGCACATGCAATTCTATTCTGACAGCAAAGGAGCTATGTGCCCAGATTAGTAAAACGCTAAGCCAGAATAGTCTGAAAAATTGAAAAACCTTTCACTCAGTCCACCTGTTTCCTCCACCCTCCTTTTGTATTGACAATGGCACAGTTCCTAGGGTGAGAACATTCCTTGCAGCACTTGGCCTCCTCTTTTTCGGGCTTATCCACAAGCAATTCAAAAATGTCTACGCAGGCCCCTTTTCACATTTTTTTCTTTTCTTCCATCAAGACATCCCTGCTCAGCTGTTAATGCTTAGACCGTACATCATCCAAACCAATGCTTGGTAATGATGTCCCTGTATCTGACTTTGCTGGTTCCTGAATAGGGGGAGCCATAACTTCTGCACCCACAGGGGGACTGCCCACCAGCACAGTGCTTAGTGCTGAAGGTCCTTGCACTGTCAGCTGGGGGACTACGCTAACCCCCGCCACAGGAGCGACTCCCAACGGCCCCACCTGACTCCAGGATGGGGCTGGAGGAATAACTGGTGGCACCCTACTGACCCGAGTGACACCCGCTACAGAAGCATCACTCCCTTGCATTCCCTGACTACTACCAAGGTGCGCAACCATTTGCCTGGTCCTCTCCAAATCATCACCAACACTGGCAATGCCCCCCCACCACCCACAAGGGGTGTGGACAACATCACCACCTAAGAGAGCCAAGGCAAAACACTGGCTAAGTCAGCCACCAAATCCGGCAGGCCAGGGCCTATTGCAGGTGTAACTACAATTTTCATACAACTGTTGCCATTCTGAACAATACCACTGCCAGCCACAGCCCCATTACCACTGATTCATTACCCTGAGACACTACATGGCCTGAGATACCCGCCACTGGGGTCTGATCCACTGGTGCCTTTTCTGCTGGGATACATCCCTGACCCCCTTCTGCACCAGGGTTAGATGCCGATGGTATCTGTGAGTCCCCCCCCCCCAGGAGACCCTGTCAATCCTTTCCAGGTAACCTGACCACTCGCCCTCTTCGGGGCCGGGTGAAATGTTGCCCTAGGAGCACCCCTGGTCTTCTAGGCCTCTCTGCTGGTGCTACAGGCATGCTGTGCTGCCCCACAGGAGCCTGCAACCTCATCAAAGCCAAAGTCTCATCCATGGCGTCCTTTCTATGCATTCGAGCCTCCAAAACCACCTCAGCCCACAAGCGCTTTAAACCTTTCTGCGCACCACCAAGCATCCTCAGAGCCCAACAAGAGCGTCCCAAAGCAGACATGAAAACAGGGTAAGTGACAAATGGTCGAAACACAAAACAACCCCTCAGCCTAACACCTTGCATCCTCAGGACTGAAAAAAGGCAATGCTGACCTGACTAAGCTGCACACAATGATCAAGGCTGAGCACCCCCAATTCGCCTCCCAGGCCCAGAAAACATACCTCATAAATTCCAACAAGCCACAAGCAGACAGGCACACTAAATGCCTCAAACAATGCCAATAACCCAGAAAGTTCTCTGCCCAAAACACAAGCACAATCTCTAAAATTGGTGAGGGATAAATTGCCTACAAATGAAATTATCCTGCTCAAAACAACAAATTGCCTCCCTCCTGCCCCCGATGGCCAGTCATCCAATAAGCAAAATCACCAAAGATGGAGAGGGAAAATTGCCCCAAAAGTGAAATTATTCTTCTGAAGAAAATGACCATAAATTGCCCCAGATCGCTCACCTCACCAGCAGCAACATCGGTGGCCTGCCGGAACCGCCAGAGTCCCTAGGTACCCAGGTCAGGCAATACAACTCTCCAGCCCCTGCGGCCCCCAGCCAGGAGATGGCTGAGCTGCTCAATGATTCTGTGCAGGGCACAGCATGCTGAGTCATGAGAGGAACCTGCGGAAACAGAGAACAAAGACAGAAATAGGAAAATCCCTCTTGTCAGGCGAGGGGTCACCAGGGAGCTGGCGGCGTCTTCATGGCAAGGTGGCGACCGGGAAACAGAGACCTGCTTGCGACCTTACAGCCCTTTCATGATTGGGGCTTTGCGCGCCTCCAATTGAGCCAATCACGCTGCCAACCCCCAGTTACGGGCCCAGCGAAACCATCATATGTGCGGCTTTCCCGAGTTTTAGGGGAGCCTTTGCCATTGTTGTGGTTGATGGCTGTTGTAATACTAGATAGATAGAATAGATAGCTATAGAATGTAGAATGTAGAATAGAATGTAGAATGTAGAATTCTGTGTGGGGAGATCAGAGTCAGTTGGGAGAGGAGGCTTTGCTGATCAGACGCTGTCGGTGAGCCTTTATTATTGATGCTTCTTGAAATAAAAGAAACACGAAGAACATCTGCAAGTGTGTACATCTTTGATTACAACAATTTGGCGACGAGTGTTGTTTAGGCTCATCGAATATTCTATATTGTGGATCCGGTGGAGGAAAGTTTTGGCGTTTTTATCTTCAAAGTACTCACCGCTTTTCAAAAAGGTACTGTAGCCGTGGGATTTGGACATTTCCTCTTTCCTTATTAATTTATCGCCGCTTCAAGCACTCATTAATGAAGTGTACTAGTTTCCTAGCAACGGTTGCTAGTCATGCTGGAGTACTGTTTGTGTAATTGTATTGTGCCCAATCTCCAATGAAAACAAATATAACGCGGTGACATAAACAACAGCCATTTTGGATTGGGCAAACTGAGTGAAACAAGGGCAAATTCCTAATAAAAGTACTCATCAACGGTGGCCATTTTGTATGTCGATTTGGATATACATTGCTTTCAATTGACCAAGGAGTATCCAGTAGCCATTTTAAGTTTGCAGGAGAGTTTCAGATTCTTGAAGAACGTTTTGGACACTGTGGAATACATAAAAAAAAAAATATATATATATATATATATATTAATAAATATTTAAAGGAATAAATAAACTATGGCTCATAATAATTTTATTAACCAACCTGCATTGTTTTTAAATAATCCTGGCAAACCTGTAATGAAATGGAGAAATTGGCATAGAGCATTTGAAAATTACTTGGTGGCTATTGATGGAAAAAAATTTGATCCAGAACGGAAAAAAGCATTGATGTTTGGCCTATTAGGCAATACAGGTCAAGAAATCTTTGACAATCTACCGGAGTATGAATCGCCTCCTGGACAATTTATTCCATTGAACGAGTATGAGGAAGCAGTTAAACGTATGGAAAAACAATTCACAGAGGAGCCCAATGTAATGGTGGAGAGGCACAGTTTCTTCAAACGGAAGCAAATGGAGAATGACAGCGTAGAGGAGTACATCGCTTCTTTGAGAGTCTTAGCTTCTTCATGTGAATTTAATGAGATGACTGATACCTATATTCGAGATCAATTTGTATTTCAATGTTATTAAAAAAAAATACAAGAAAGGTTGTTGGCATGCAGAAATCCAACATTACAAGAGGTTGTTGACATAGCCAAAGGAATTGAGAGATCGCTACTGTCCACTAAAGCTTTAACATCTGTAGATGTTTCTAATACAGATGTATATATTGTACAGGATAAAAAAACTAAAGACACTAAAGACAAAGATAGCAAGTACTACGGAAGGAAAAGTATACAATGTTACAGATGTGGGTCAAAATCACATTTGGGTAATATTCCCAAATGTCCAGCGTTAGGAAAAAAATGTATTAAATGTAAAAAAGTTGGTAATTTTGCTGTTGTATGTAGAAGTACAAAAGAGGGCAATCAAATTAGAATTAATACACTTGATAATTTTGATGAAGAAATGTGTACAAATATTGTCCTAACTGTAGAAGATGATGGTTGTAGGAAAATGATGAACAGATATAAAGCACCACTTGGTTGTGTTAGTATTGGAGGGAAAGAATTGGAGGTCATGGCAGATTCTGGTTCTCCTATTACTATATTAGATAAGGACAAATTTGAGAAAGTTTGGAAAAACTTGAAATTAGAAAAGAGTGATGTAAACCCAAAGGCGTTTGGAGAGTTTGATATTAACATGGTGGGATATTTTTGTGACACTTTGAAATTTAAAAGTCGCAGCATCGATACTAAGATATATGTTGCTGAAAATGGCAGGAACATCGTTGGTTGGCAGGATTTGGGTAGACTGGGAATAATTTTGAAACCAGGATCAACTAATCCAATCATTCTAGGTGATATACCATGTTCAGATGTCAATAGCATTGGGGATACTGATATGTATTTGACTCTTGAAAAGGTGTTGACTGATAATCAGGATGTTTTTGCGAATCATATTGGATGTGTGAAGGGATTTGAACACGAAATTAAGTTGAAAGCAACAGCTACACCTGTCATTCATAAAGTGCGTCCTGTTCCACTGTCTGTTAGAAAGGAGTTAAAAGATTTATTAAAGAAATTGTGTGATGAAGGTGTGATTGAACGCACAGATTCTTCTGAGTGGGTGTCGGCTATTGTAGTTACAAAAAAGAAAACTGGTGATATACGGTTATGTGCTGACTTGAGATCTTTGAACAGGAATATTGTAGTAGATTGTCACCCATTGCCTAGGATACAAGAAATTCTAGCAGCTACTAATGGTTCAAGATATTTTTCGTTGATTGACCTTAAGTCAGCATATCATCAAGTCAAATTGTGTGAATCATCAAAAGATTATACCACTTTCGTAACACCATTTGGAGCGTACAGATATGTACGCTTACCTTTTGGACTTGCTTCAGCCGCTAGTGTATTTCAAAAGCTGATGGATTTTCTTTTTCAAGATATGGATGGTATTGAGAAATTTCAGGATGATATTTTGGTGCATGCGAAAACATCTTCTGAACACAATGTCATTTTGAATAAAGTGTTAAGTATTTTAAGAGAAAGAGGGATGACAGTGAGTAGATCGAAATGTAAGTTCTTTTGTACAGAAATAGAGTATTTGGGACACACTTTATCGGCTGATGGTATAAAACCAAAGGAGGATTTACTTAAAGCAATTCGTGAAGTTCCCAGACCTAGGGATAAGGAAACTCTAAAATCTTTTCTTGGGTTAAGTGAGTACTATTCTAGGTTCATTATGGATTATGCTGGCATAGTTGAACCTCTTAGGAAACTGCTAAGAAAGAAAGTAAAATTTGAATGGTCACATGAGCAAGAAACTGCATTTATAAATGTAACAAATGCCATATTGAAAGCACCAGCTTTGCAACCTTATGATACGAAAGGACGCAACAGAATCACTGTTGATGCTAGTGCAACAGGTATAGGAGCTGTGTTTACTCAGATAGTGTCTGGAAAGGAAGTTACAGTAGCTTTTGTTTCTAGAATGCTTCGGAAATCAGAATGTTTTTACAGTACCATTGAAAGAGAGGCATTGGCTTGCGTTTGGGCCGTGGAGAAATTGAAGACATATCTTTGGGGCAATGAGTTTGAGTTAGTAACTGATCATAAACCATTGGTATACATGATGGATGGGAGGAGTAATATGAAGGCATCTTCTAGGTTGATCAGATTATTATCTAAGTTACAAGAATACAACTTTGTGATAAAACACATTTCTGGTGGTCTGAATAGACGTGCTGATTGTCTATCCAGGTTACCTTTGGAAGATGATGATCACAGAAAATGTTTGGATGATGAATGTATAGTGGCATATATGGATGTTGTAGAACATTGTGATGGTGTGATTTCTGCTGAGGAGTGGTGCAAAGCTTCTGAAAGTGATTCAGTATTACAACAAGTAATTAAATATGTCACTGAAGGGTGGCCCCCTAGCAGAAATGTAGGTAACGTATTAAATAATTTTTCACAAGTAGCTGATGAATTGAGTATTGAATGTGGAATTTTAATGAGACATGATTTGTATGTTCCACCACAAGCTTTAAAGAAAAGGTTGATTGAATTGGCCCATAAAGGACATCCTGGCACTAGTCTTACAAAGAAAGCTTTAAGATCATATTATTGGTGGCCTGGGCTTGACAATGATGTTAATATGTATCTAGATAACTGTGTGGAGTGTATTAGATCTGACAAACATTGGAAACTGAGCAAAAAGGAATTACAACCTGTTTTGATACCTGATGCACCATGGGAGAAAATAGCTATAGATATTTCAGGACCATTTACTTTACTTGAATCAGATATGCGTTACTTAATTGTCATCACAGATTATTACTCTAAATGGATTCACTGGGAATTTTTAAGTAATGTTAGTACTGAAACGGTTGTTGAATTTTTAAGAAAAATATTTGCAATTGAAGGTTTACCCAGAATTTTAGTATCTGACAATGGTACACAATTAACTTCACAGAAAATGTGTGAATTTTTGGAATGTTATGGTATTCGACAAGAAAAAAGTCCTCTTTACAATCCTTCATCAAATGGTCAAGTAGAACGCATGAATAGATTTATGAAAGAAGGTATTCAATTAGCATTAGCATCTAAATTAGATGTATATGAATTTTTACGAGAGAAAGTGTATGGGTATAATTGTACTACGAATTCTACAACTGGATTTTCACCTTTCCTTTTGATGAGAGGTAGGAAGGAGAAAACTTTACTCACTCCTAAATTTGGCAAGGTTGTGAATAATGGTAATATGGTCAAAATTGTGGATGATAATGAACTTCAAGTTAAACAAAAAATTATCGACAAACAAGTAAAAACTAAACATTATTATGATAAAATAAATAGAGTGAGATCTGGAGTATTCAACGTAGGTGATTGGGTTCTTGTAAGAAAACCCTATAGAGTACAAAAAGGGGAGTCGGTATACTCTGCTCCAGTGCAAGTTTTGAAAGTATCTAATGGTTCTGTTCTTTTGAAAGATAACGGTTGGTGGAGTAAAAATGCAGTGATCTTGTTAAAACCACATCAAGAGAGCATTTTGAAAAATGTAGGAAACAGAGTTGATGTTCATTTGGAAAATAGGGATTATTATGATTTTGGAGATTTAACTAGTGATGGAATGGAGGGAAAATCCAATTGCAGAATTGATGGAAACAATAGTAGGAGTAATAGTAGTATTTGTGACAATGAAATGCATAATTTAGAAATGGCACAGAGAGTTACAGAGAATGAATTAACTGATGTAACTGATGTTAATTTGAGAACTAAAAGGAAAAGACAAGTTCCAAATAAGTATTCTGAATTTGAAATGTATTAATGTTTATATGATGTAGTAATTTATTATCATTACTTATCTATTATTATATAAATATATATTTTTGTTGTTGTTTTTTGTTTTGTTTGGGAAAAAAAAGAGATGTTGTAATACTAGATAGATAGAATAGATAGCTATAGAATGTAGAATGTAGAATAGAATGTAGAATGTAGAATTCTGTGTGGGGAGATCAGAGTCAGTTGGGAGAGGAGGCTTTGCTGATCAGACGCTGTCGGTGAGCCTTTATTATTGATGCTTCTTGAAATAAAAGAAACACAAAGGACATCTGCAAGTGTGTACATCTTTGATTACAACAATGGCTGTTCATTTTCTAGCACATAATGAGAATACCTGATTTACCAATTCCTTTTATAAGCTGCCTCCAAAGAAGCATACTTTGTGACAGGGGCGTAGGAGACAATGGGGGTCATTCCAAGTCTGGCGGGCGGCGGAGGCCGCCCGCCAGACTTCCCCCCTCCGAAATACCGCTCCGCGGTCGAAAGACCGCGGAGGGTATTCTAAGTTTTTCCCTGGGCTGGCGGGCGGTCGCCAAAAGACCGCCCGCCAGCCCAGGGAAAAACTCCCTTCCCACGAGGATGCCGGCTCGTAATCGAGCCGGCGGAGTGGGAAGGTGCGACGGGTGCTGTTGCACCCGTCGCGTATTTCACTGTCTGCCAAGCAGACAGTGAAATACTTGTAGGGGCCCCCAGGGGCCCAGCGACCCCCCCTACCGCCATCCGGTTCCCGGCGGGCGGACTGCCGGGAACTGGATGGCGGTAGGGGGGGTCGGAATCCCCTCGGCGGCGCAGCTAGCTGCGCCGCATTGGAGGATTCCAAAGGGCGGCGGTACACTGGCGGGAGACCGCCAGTGTTGCCGGTCAGACCGCGGCTTTACCGCCGCTTTAATGCCCTTGGGAGCACCGCCGGCCTGTCTGCGGTGCTCCCGCGGTCCTCCAACCCGGCGGTCATTGACCGCCAGGGTTGGAATGACCCCCAATATATTTCTGGGGGGGACAGGGACAGCCTTGTGGACTTTCAATCATCACTAAACAAATCGCTCGTTGTTTACGAACTGCAGGCTTTGATAAATATACACAATCATATATATTGGAAGTGAAATAGGGAGAAAGGAAGGCATGTTTTCACAGTCTGAAAGTATCTTTTATTGTTATTTACATTCACAAAGTAATTAGCTCAAATGTGAAAATAACGTGTTGATTAACCTTGCATCTTCATGCACCAAGCAAATAAAGGTAGGAGGGTAAAAAGGAAGAACATACCCTTTGCGCCCCATACCCATCATGCCCTTCGCCTCATGCCAGTTGGAACCGCACTGGAGAGATCAAAAGAGTACAAGAGTTGTAAACTGTGCTCGGAAACCATAGTTCTAATAGCACTTCTACTCCTGTGTGTGATCTTGGGCAGCTCAGCTCCACATCAGTCAAAACTAGAAGCATTTCAACTGAAGAAGCTCTTGCAGTTACAGGCTATATAAACATGGATTCTCTAATTTCTGTATAAACTGCAGTCACTAATTTATTTAGAAACGACTGTTT
This sequence comes from Pleurodeles waltl, assembly GCF_031143425.1. Taxonomy (NCBI): domain Eukaryota; kingdom Metazoa; phylum Chordata; class Amphibia; order Caudata; family Salamandridae; genus Pleurodeles; species Pleurodeles waltl. Next base: position 607,053,804 of record NC_090449.1, read on the forward strand.
GTGATGCACCAAGTCACTGCGTATAAAGAAAATACATTCACTGATTATAAAGAAAATACATCAGAAAATGACTAGGATAGGGTTATTACAGTCGAGTTCTGACATTACAATGCCTTCTGCCAGAGCTAGCAGCCAAGGTAAAAGGCAGATCGGGTCACAGAGCATAATTAATGCAGCTGTTTAAAGCAAAAAATGTAATGTTGCTTTTCTTTCTTCTGCTCTACTTTAGTAGCTTGGAATGACAGAAGTTATGCACTAAGGTTTTAAGTGTTTGTGGGAAAGTTGGTGGTGTGACTATGTATTACATGGGGTAAAATCCCCCCTGCGTACATAAGGATATTGCAAGTCACCTTGAAGTTCATACCTTATAAACAAGCTTTGGCAAAGACAATAGGTCTCACCTATGCAAGTTCTATTGCCTTTGCCAATGTGTTTTAGCCATGCTGTACACTAGTGAGAATACTATTCAGCATGGCTCAAAGTTAATGGCATAAAGGTGAATGATGTGTCATCGACTGGTGTGGTGTAGTGTCATGGTGTAAGTAGAGTGTCCTAGAATGGAGCAGTAAACTAACTTTAAAGGAACAGGGGTCCCTTGAATAAAATGCATCACCACTCCCATAAACAATGATATTAAAGTAGTATGCAAATGGAGTGTTTCATGCATTTATTCAATCAAAATATAAAGGATCAAATGTAGCGGAAAAACATCAACAATGGGAAATCGAGAAGGACTGGTATTCGGGCATTACACTAGTTATCTGGAGGACCCAATGTCACCAATTACAAGAAAAATGTAAAAAGTAACCTACATAGTACAGTGGTTTGGAGGAGGCTGGCCTGGTCTGTAGTGGGTACCTATGGTACTTACACCTTATACCTTATACCAGGTCCAGTTATCCCTTAGTGAAATGTAAGGAGTGTTTAGAAGCCAGGCTCTCTAGGGTTAGCTGTAGCCAAGGCTTATCTAGGAGACCTGCAAAGCTCATGCAATACCACTGTAGTAACACAGTACTCACACACATGAAAGAAAATACTCAGGGGGTCATTGTGACCCTGGCGGTCGGTGATAAAGCGGCGGCCAACCCGCCAACAGGCTGGCGGTCCAAAAAATGGAATTCTGACCCTGGCGGGAACGGCCAACACAGCCCGCCACTTTAACACTCCGACCGCCACGGCGGGACAGACAAACAGCGCGGCGGTCACCGCCAACAGGCAGGCGGCAGACAATGTACCGCCCACCCTATCACAACTCACCAATCCGCCACCTTTTCCGGGGCGGGAGCACCGCCGATAAAAACACGGCGGAAACAGACTACAAACGGGAAAACGCTCACCTCTATACACTCCACGAGGACGGAGGACAGCATGGAGCCCGAATTGAACATCCTACCTGCTCTCGTCTACCTGCTCATCTACCACGAGTACGAACTCCGGCGCAGACGACAACGGTGAGTACCGCACCTACGACACAGGGGAGGGGGGGAGGAGGAAGGGTTACGGGCACACACATACGCATCACACCCACCCCCCAACTATCTACCCACCAATGCAGAGCACCAAGTCAAAGTGACCCCACCCAAACCCCCCGGAATAACGAAAATATATAATTAAAGTGCGAAAATAAATTTATGTATAAAATAGGTTCATTGAAGTCATGGTAAAATAGGAAAATGAATCAAAAAAATCCAAGTGTAAACATTGCGTAACCGATAAATAGAGGCAATAAGTCCAGCACAGTCACTGAAATTTCAACTGTCCGTGGGCCAAAGTGTATCAACACATGGGCAAAGCCCACACAGGAGACCTGAGTCCGTTGGAGAGAACACTGCAGGGGCATCAGATGATAAAACTACAGGCACCTCAGGGGGAAGGTAAGGGGGGGACCACAGCCACATGAGTCCACGACGCCAGATCCAAGAAGGGGCCACCATGCCCACTGTTCAATCCTGGGGAGTGCAAAGCCACAGTCTCTCAAGTCTCTACAGTGGGTGGATTGCCCACTGTCATATCCTGGGGAGTGCAAAGCCACAGTCTATCAAGTGGATAACAGTCTCCACAGGCAATGGAGGAGGCAGGGTGGGCCGAGTGCAGCGTGAACAGTAGCACGACACAGAAAAGGCACTGTCATTGGGCCAGCGGTGCTTGAGATGAAGGGCCCAGCGGAGCGGTGCTTGAGATGAAGGGCCCAGCGGAGCGGTGCTTGAGACGGCGGGGCCCAGCGGAGCGGTGCCTGACAGAAAGGGCCCAGCGGAGCGGTGCTTGAGACGGCGGGGCCCAGCGGAGCGGTGCCTGAGATGAAGGGCCCAGCGGAGCGGTGCTTGAGATGAAGGGCCCAGCGGAGCGGTGCTTGAGACGGCGGGGCCCAGCGGAGCGGTGCTTGAGATGAAGGGCCCAGCGGAGCGGTGCTTGAGACGGCGGGGCCCAGCGGAGCGGTGCCTGACAGGAAGGGCCCAGCGGAGCGGTGCTTGAGATGAAGGGCCCAGCGGAGCGGTGCTTGAGACGGCGGGGCCCAGTGGAGCGGTGCTTGAGATGAAGGGCCCAGCGGAGCGGTGCTTGAGACGGCGGGGCCCAGCAGAGCGGTGCTTGAGATGAAGGGCCCAGCGGAGCGGTGCTTGAGACGGCGGGGCCCAGCGGAGCAGTGCTTGAGATGAAGGGCCCAGCGGAGCGGTGCTTGAGATGAAGGGCCCCTGTTCAGCGGTGCCTTTCTGGACGGCGGGGCCCTGTTCAGCGGTGCCCTTCTGGACTGCGGGGCCCTGTTCAGCGGTGCCTTTCTGCACGGCGGGGCCCTGTTCAGCGGTGCCTTTCTGGACGGCGGGGCCCTGTTCAGCGGTGCCTTTCTGGACGGCGGGGCCCTGTTCAGCGGTGCCTTTCTGGACGGCGGGGCCCTGTTCAGCGGTGCCTTTCTGCACGGCGGGGCCCTGTTCAGCGGTGCCTTTCTGGACGGCGGGGCCCTGTTCAGCGGTGCCTTTCTGGACGGCGGGGCCCTGTTCAGCGGTGCCTTTCTGGACGGCGGGGCCCTGTTCAGCAGTGCTTGTTCTGTAAGTCAAGGGAGTCAGACCTGGCCACGACTCCCTGCTCAGTCGCCCTCCGACCGTGCAGTTGCTGGACCCTTCGGTGATGGTGTCCTGGGCCCTTGGGTGTCCTCCCTCACACCCGGGATGGGGCTTGTGGGGCCCTCCTGGTCCGCGCTCCTGCTGGCTGACTTCTCCGCCCTGCTGCCCTTGCCCTCCTTCGATGTGGCTCTCTGGGCCTTGCCTCCCCTGGATGTTGTGGCAGGTGAAGTGGCAGAACTTTGGTCCTTGGGGGCAGCCGTGTCAGTCGTCCCGCGGCGGCCCCTTACTTTATGGGTCCTCTTTCCAGGGGGGGGGGGGCTGGCTGTCCCCTTGCTGCTGACCGATGTATCACTGCTGGCAAAGGGGGGACTCCAAAATCCATGCACTACGGTGACCCTTGAAGCCGGGCTGGTGGTGGCTGAGGCGCTCTTGGGACTCTTAGCAGATGGAGGGGGGGGGTCAGGTGAGGGAAAGAGGTCAAGATTGGAGAGGTAAACTTTTTTAGGACCAGGGTAAAGGGTAGGTGTAGTGGTTATGGGAGTGGAGGAAGAGGAGGTGGTTGTAGGAGAGTCAGGTGTGCTGTCCTTGGGTGAAGGTGCATGGGCTGGAGGCTGTCGTGAGGTGGTTGGCTGTTGGGTGGGTGGCTGCCTGCGTTTGTGTGTCTTGGAAGAGGGGGTGACAGACACAGTGGGAGAGGACACAGGGGACGTGTAAATGGCAGTGGGGGTGGTGACTGCACGTGTGCGGACTGGACTGGAGGGTGTGCTGGTGATGGAAGTACTGGCTGTTGGTGGTGTGCATGCAGGTGTGAGTAGAGACGTCACAGGGAGGGAGGAGGGAGACGAGGAGGTGGGGGACACAGAGGTGGTAGTGGCTGTTGGCATGTCTGCATCTGGGTGTTGCTTGGGTGAATGTTTGTGTGATCTGTGGTGCTTATGTCTGGATGAGCTGCCCTTGGGTGTTGAGGTGTGTGCAGGCTGGTCTGATGGTGTGGGTGGGATAGGCAGAGGAACAGGAGACAGAGACAGGCTGGAGGCAGTTAGAAGAGGGAGGCTGGAAACAGGGACAATGGCTGCCGTCAGTGCTGAGGCCAGAGCATTGAACGATAGTTGATGGGCAGCCTGACCCGAATGAATGCCCTCCAGGTATGCATTGCTACGATGCACCTCCCTCTCTACCCCCTGGATGGCATTCAAAAGGGTAGACTGCCCAACAATGATGGTCTGTAGGAGGTCAATGACCTCCTCACTGAGGGCAGCAGGGGTAACAGGGGCAGGGCCTGAGGTGCCTGGGGCGAAGGAGACGCCCGCCTTCTTGGGCGATCGGGCACGGAGCGAAGGCGGAGGGGCTGCTGGGAGGGCGGAGCTGTTGCGCTGGGTGGCGGCTGTACCTGTAGAGGCGGGGGGCACGGATGTTGCTGCCACCGCTAGGGAGCTCCCATCCGAGGAGGTGTCGGTGTCGCTGGTGTCACCACGGCTCCCCGTTGTGAAGCTCCCCTCGCCCTCCGTATCACTGGTGGCCTCGGTGTCTGTGCCATGGCCCACCGGGGCCTTGTGAGTTGCAGCTCCCTCGTGCTCCGGTGCCAATTCTCCTCCACCTGATGATGCTAATGCACACATGCACAAGAAGATAAAGAAAAAGGGTGGGGGGAGACATAAAAACAGGTTGAGTGCATGCATTGTCAACACCGTTGGCGGAGAGGACAGACACAGGAGCCTCATGCACTAAGCCGCGCAATCGGGGTACACTACTCAGTACTTGTGACTAGGCCAACAGGTCTAGGGACAACAAACGCGCACATGGGTGATGCAGGACCATGGATAGCTGTACTTGTCACCCTACAGAGGTGGGGGGCGGGGGCACAGGGACATGGCTAAAGGAGAGGACTACACTACGGAAAGCGCCCTGGCCTAATGTCACCCACAGCCCTCTTCCCCCACCCAGGCACCTCCACTGCGCGTAATGATAGCTGAATGTGCTGCTACTCACCCCCTTGTGTCTGCTGTGATGTCCTCACGCGCCCATCCAAATCGGGGTAGGCCACCGCCAGGATCCGGGACATCAGGGGGGTCAGGGTACGGCTGGCACCCCTCCTGGGTTGGGAGGCCATCCCCAGCAGTGACTCGGCGGTCTTCCTGGTCCCACGGCGGATGTCCTCCCACCTCTTGCGGCAGTGGGTGCCCCGTCTGTTGTGGACCCCCAGGTTCCGGACTTCCTTGGCGATGGCACGCCAAATGTCGACTTTCTGATGGGTGCTGACCTATTTGACATGTACAGGGTGGAAATTGAAATATCATAAATTTTCCGCATGATAGATGCGATTGGCCCCCCCTCCCCAACCTTGCCATGTGGCGCATGCTCTCATCTGTCGTGCCTTGCACTCGTCATTGTCTCCCCACCCCACCATCTTACATCCAACATACACAACCCAGGCATAGCCCATTCAACATGCACACAGTGTACTTACCTGTTGGTCTGGAGGACCGTAGAGTCGCGCATACTGGGGCAGTCGCAGCAGCCATTGTATCTCCCAGACCGAGGTCACAGCAGCACTTGCAGTATAGGTCCTCTCCTGTGGATGATCAGGTCTCGAGTGATTAACCAGATAGAAAATGGCGGTCACGCCCGCGGTGGTGTGTACCGCCGCGGTGCGTTCCGCGACCGCCGGCGCACCTAGTCATTGGCTCGTGAAACCCATAGGGTTCGATGTTAACCAATGCGGCTTGACGCCGCGGTCTTCGACCGCCTACCGCCACGGTGTGTCACGCCAGCACATTGACCTCACATCCCACTGTCACACTTCTCAGGTCAGGCAGCCGCCATTTCAAGGGCCCACATGGCTTAATTTCTACTGCGTCACACAGGCCTAGGCCTTGCATTCCCACTCATACAAGCCATTCAATGCATTGAGAATCGTGTACTGTGCAAGCTGTAGTTACGTACCTGTGGGTTGCTTGACTCTGTACTCCATGTTGTCCTTCCTAGGCACCGTCCGCTGGGACTTGCGAGGAGAAGGATGAATCCTCCCGTGTACCGACCGCTGGTGGACCTGTCGACAATGGAGGAACGTCATATAATACTTCGATACCGACTTGACCGAGCCACTATACATGAACTGTGTGCCCAGCTGGAGCCAGCACTGATGTCCCCCATCCGCCAACCCACAGGAATTCCCCCTCTGGTGCAGGTTCTGTCAGTCCTCCATTTTTTGGCAAGTGGGTCTTTTCAGACAACAGTGGCCATGTCATCAGGGATGTCTCAGCCTATGTTTTCCAAGATTTTGTCCAGAGTGTTGTCTGCCCTGACGAAATACATGCGGAGCTACATTATTTTCCCTGAGGAGGGTGATTTGGCCACTGTGAAGGGTGACTTCTATGCCCTGCGCCATATCCCCAACATCATTGGGGCCATTGATGGGACCCATGTGGCCTTAGTACCCCCAAAAGACGATGAGCAGGTGTACAGAAACAGGAAAAGTTACCATTCGATGAATGTCCAGGTGGTCTGTTTGGCTGACCAGTACATCTCCCAGGTAAATGCCAAGTTCCCTGGGTCAGTGCATAACGCGTATGTTATGCGAAATAGCAGCATCCCTTATGTGATGGAACAGCTACAGAGACACCGTGTGTGGCTAATAGGTGACTCTGGTTACCCCAACCTGCCGTGGCTACTGACCCCAGTGAGGAATCCCCGGACCAGGGCAGAGGAACGGTACAATGAGGCCCATGGGCGATCTAGGAGGATCATAGAAAGGACCTTCAGCCTCCTGAAGGCCAGGTTTAGGTGCCTGCATATGACAGGGGGATCCCTAATGTACTCACCCAAGAAGGTGTGCCAGATCATCGTGGCCTGCTGTATGCTTCACAATCTTGCATTGCGACGCCAGGTGCCTTTTCTGCAGGAGGATGGTCCGGATGGTGGTGTTGTTGCAGCTGTGGAGCCTGTGGAGAGTGAAGAAGAGGAAGACGACGGGGACGACACGGACAACAGGGACACAGTCATACAACAGTATTTTCAGTAGCACCCAGGTAAGAATCCCCCACGCCATTTTAGATTTACCTCTGGCCTCCTGCAACTCTACTTTCTGTGTTTCCCCCCAGTTCCTTTCAACTGAATTGTGACTTTCCCTTCCCTTTTCAGAGCTGTATGACCCACTGCGTGACTTCTGGTTTGTTCGCCCATGGAGTAAAGCACATTGACATTGGTATGTTGTCATCACAATGTAACTGAACATTTTTGAACCGTTATGTGTAATACATTTGTTAAGAATACAAGCAGACTCCTGAGTGTTTTAAGTGCAATTAGTGATTTATTTTAAGTGCTACATATAGGTCAATGATAGTAAAACGGTGATGGGTGGGGGTGGAGTGATGTCCATGGCAGAGTCCAGTTCTCGGTCGCACAGGTGCATTGTCCATATGCCTGTGGAAGGATGGAGCAGGGGCAGTTCAAGGTTGGACAGGGTGACAATGTGGGACAGTGGAATGACATCCGGGGGTATCTTATGCTGGCGGGGGTCTTGGCATCCTACTCTGTCTTCCTTTGTGATCTCAGGCTCCTCTTGCGGGGTGGTTGATCTTCAGCAGGAGGTGGGGTTCTGGTGGCCCGTCGTTGTGTGGGGGCCTCCTGTCCACTAGCGCCGGCGGAGGTGGTAGGCTGTTCCTGGTCCAGGCTGGTGACAGGGGCCCTTTGGGGTGCCACATGGTCCCGCAATGTGGTGACTATTAGGTTCAGGGCCAGGACGATGTTCCTGAGCTCCTCTCTGTACCCCATGTACCGTTCCTCCTGCTGTGCCTGGATCTCCTGGAACCTGGCCAGTACCGTCGCCATCGTCTCCTGGGAGCGGTGGTATGCTCCCATGATGGTGGTGAGGGCCTCTTGGAGAGTCGGTTCCCTGGGCCTGTCCTCCCCCCCCCCTGTCGCACTGCAGCCCTCCCAGTTGCCCTGTTTCCCCGGGCCTCTGTCCCCTGGACGGTGTGCCCACTACCACTGCCCCCAGGTCCCTGTTGTTGTTGGGGTGTTGGGTCAGCCTGGGTGCCCTGTAGTGGCGGACACACCGCTGATTGACCTGTCCTGGAGACAGAGGCATGGGCCAGCTGGGTGGGAGCTGTGCTGATATTCACAGAGGGGTTTAGGTCTGCTGTGGCCTGTGTCTGTGTGTAGGGAACCGACTGTCCAGAGGTCCCCGATGGTCCGGGCTGGTCATCAGGTTCTAGGTCGACAGAGCTGCTGTCCTCACTGGGGGCCTGTTCTGGGGGTGGGATGGACATATCTGGACCCTCCTGGCCGGTGTGTTGGCGTTCGGGCCATGCAGGGGTGAAAGAGTATGGTTATTGCTTCTGTGTGTTCCATGGCGTGCGATTTGTGGGTGCCCTTGTCCCCCAGTGCTGGCATTCCCTTGTGGCAGGAGTTGTGAGGGTGGTTTGTGGGGGGGATGGGTATGTGCAGTGGTCATGCATAGGTGATGGGTGTCCATGGTTTGTGTTGGCATTCAGGGTTTGGTTTTGGGTTGGGTGGGTTGTGCTGGTGAGACATTGGCAGGGAGGATGTGTGCTGGGGGGTTGGAGGTGAGGGTGGGGGTGTGGGTTGGCATGCAGGTGGTTGGGGGGGGAGTAGTTGAGACTAGACTTACCAGAGTCCATTCCTCCGCCTACTCCAGCGAGGCCCGCAGGATGCAGGATGTTCAAGACCTCTTGCTCCCATGCTGCGAATTCGGGAGGAGTGGGTGGTGGTCCGCCGCCAGTCTTCTGCACAGCGATGTTGTGTCGTGAGACCATCGACCGTACCTTCCCCCGTAGGTCGTTCCAGCACTTTCGGATGTCTTCCCGGTTTCTGGGATGCTGTCCCACAGCGTTCACCCTGTCGAATATCCTCTGCCATAGCTCCGCCTTCCTGGCTATTGTGGTGTGTTGCACCTGTGTGCCGAAGAGCTGGGGCTCTACCCTTATAATTTCCTCCACCATGACCCTGAGTTCTTGGCCCGAAAACCTGGGGTGTCTTTGGGGTGCCATGGGGTGGTGTGGATGAGGTGTGGGGTGGTGTTTGTGGTGATGTGAGTGGTGGTGTGTGGTGATGTGTGCGTAGATGTGGAGTGGCTGATGATGTTGGGTTCCTGTGTGTGTTGGGGTTTTCGATTGCTGTGCTCGCTCTCTCTCTCTCTATCGCCTTCTCTCCGATTTCCAACTAGTGGGGGTTTGTGGGTGATGTGGGTGTGTGTTTTATAGTTGCTTGGATGTGTGGGAGTGGTGTTTGTATGTGTATCAGGTGTGTGTATTTCAAATTGTCCAATGTGGCTGTGTTTTGGAGCTGGGTGTGTATTTTGACCGCGGCGGTGTGTACCGCCAATGGAATACCGCGGTTGAATGACCGCCGCGTGGATTCGTGGGTCGTAATGGCATGGGCGTCTTTGTGTTGGCGTGGCGGTGGAGGTTTGGTCATCTCCAGTTTATCGCTGCCCGCTGATGAGGCGGCCTTCTGTGGATGTCGGGTTTTTGGCGGCTTGGCAGTTGTGGATCAGAATGACCGTGGCGGTTTACCGTGGCCGCGGCGGTAGAATGGCGGACTTCTGACCGGCGGTAAGAGCCTTTTACCGCCGAGGTCAGAATGACCCCCTCAGTGTTACAAAAATAAAGGTACTTTATTTTAGTGACACAAATGCCAAAAATACCATAGAGACTATACTCCCTTACAATTATATACACTAGTATGCAGCAATAGCAATAAAAACTGTTGGAAAACAGTGCAATTAGTGAAACTCACAATGGTTAGAAAGGGGCCTAGGGGACACACAAACCATATACTAAGAAAGTGGAATGCGAATGTCGGTTTCCCACCTAGGCAAGTGTGGAGTATAGAGGGGCGCTGGGAATATTAGAAAACACCAAAGGTAACTAACAGAACCCACCTCTTAGCCCAGGAAAGCAGGAGTAAATCACAATAACTTTCCTAGAACACACAAGTACACGAGAATGAAGATAATGCAAGAACCAGAAGAGACTTCAAGACACAAAGGGTGGATTCCTGGACCTAAAGACCTGTGGAAGAATGGGACTAAGTCCAAGAAGCACAAAAGAGTCCAGGGAGGACAGGAGCCCCTGCTAACCCGAATCAAGGTGCAAAAGAAGAACCACTGGTGAAGAACGACAGTCAGTACTGCACCCAAGAAGATGAATGCGGGTTCCTGGTTGGTGCAGATGATATCCCGCACTGGATGGATGATTGCAGTCTGGTTTGCGTCGCTGGATTCCACCAACAAGCCTTGGCACACGCAAAGCTCACGGTTAGAGGAAAATGGCACTGCCCGGGACCAGGAGGGACCTGGTGGACTCTACCCAGGAGGAGGGGTCAGAGGGGGCCCTCAGCAACTCAGGGAGCCCACAGAAGACGCTAGCGCACACAGGAGTCCCCCAGCATGGGGCAAAGGAGTTGCAAAAGGAGGACCATGCAGCACAAAAACAAAGGATCCCACGCCGCCAGAGAACCACTCAGGAAGCTGTGCATTGCAGGAACGAGTGATGGGAGCCGGAGCTACATTGTGCACAAAGAATTTCATAGAAGGATGCCAACAAGCCTTGGCAACTGAAAAACAGGTGGTGCACAGGGGTACTGTCTTGCGTGGGAAGGAAAGCTCTTACCTCCACCAAAGTTGGACAGTAGGACATCAGGACCACTTCAGTCCACCACCCATGAAGCAGGATCCATGCAACTCATCAGGAGAGGGGACCCACGCAGATGGTTGTCGTTGCAGAGAGGTGCCTGCTGAAGCAGGGGAGTGACTCCTTCACTCCAAGAGAGATTTGTTCATTCTTCTGGTGCAGACTGAAGACATGCTGTCCTCTGAGGATGCACGACCGGGAAACAGTTGCATTTGCTGGCAAGAGCTGAAGATACAATGTTGTAGAAGTTGTCTTTGCTTCGTTGTTGCAGTTTGTGGAGTTCCTGGAGGGTCCAGATGCAGTTTCTTTGGTGAAAAGGTGAAGTAAAGGATGCAGAGGATTCCTGCTGGAGTCTTGCAATCTGAATCTGAAGAACCTCCCAAAGGAGAGACCCTAAATAGCCCTAAAATGGGGATTGGTCAGCTAAACAGGTAAGCACCTATCAGGGGACGGCTCTGACACCACCTGCTGGCACTGGCCACTCAGATGCTCCCAGAGATCGCTGCCAACTTGGAATCCAAGATGTCAAAACCCAGGGACCCTCTGGAGGAGCTCTGAGCACCACACCTGGGGTGGTGATGGACAGGGGAGTGGTCAGTCCTCTTTCCTTTGTCCAGTTTCGTGCCAGAGCAGGGACTGGGGGTACCTGAACCGGTGTAGACTGGATTATGCAAGGAGGGCACCAAATGTGCCCTTCAAAGCCTTTCCAGTGGCCTGGGGAAGGAAGCTACCCCTCCCAAGCCTGTAACACCTATTTCCAAAGGGAGAGGGTGTAACTCCCCTCTCCCAAAGAAAATCGTTTGTTCTGCCTTCCGGGGCTTGAACTTCTCAAGCAACAGGAGGGCAGAAACCTGTTTGAGAGATGGCAGCAGCTGGGGCTGCCTGGAAAACCTCAGAAGTATGGAATGGCAATACTGGGGGTCCTCTAAAGAGCCCCAATAGTGCATGAAATCATACAACCAATGCTTGCAAAAGCCTTAGGGTATGATTCCAACATGTTTGATACCAAACATACCTATGTTCGGAGTTACCATTATGTAGCTGGGAATAGGTTGTGACCTATTTCCAGTACACATGTAAAATGGCATCCCCGCACTCATGAAGTCGGGGAAAATGGTCCTGGAGGTCACGGGGGCACCTCTGCTAGGGCAGGGGTGCACTCACACACAGGTACTCTGCACCCTGCCCTCAGGGCTGGAGGGACTCCTATAGGGGTGACTTATAAGTGACCTGGTGCAGTGTAACTGGCAGTGAAAGGGTGCATGCACCTTTTCACGCAGGCTGCAATGGCAGTCCTGCAGAAGCCTTTGCATGGGCTCCCTATGGGTGGCAAAAGAAATGCTGCATCCCATAGGGATCTCCTGGAACCCCAATGCCCTGGGTACCTAAGTACCACATACTAGGGACTTATAAGGGGGCACCAGTATGCCAATTTTGGGTGAAATACTGGATTACCAGTATGCAACAACCATAACTACTAGGGTCCTGATTACCAGGATCCCAGTAAACACACTGGCAAACAGGCCAAATGTGGGCGTAACCAAGCTAGAAATAGGCTACTTTCCTACAAGGTTAGCATCCACAATAATGATTTACAAGCTTTTATACACTGACTTTTACATGAATGACTCAAACAGTGAACAAGAAGTCATTAGCTCATAGTACCTATGCTTATGCCAACTTATGTACAATATCACAAATTTAAGTCAAGGTACTTTGGCCGATGATATTTTGATCTCCTAGACAAGTATCAGGATCATCCTAAGCCTTCGTTAAGCTTGAGTTAAAAGGGTTGCAGAGTGCTTGTAACCAAAACGGCGAAGATAAATCTGACTCACGTCTCATATGAGTGAGAAGGCAATCAATGGAGATCTGAATCTCTAATCAAGCGCCAATGCCATAAAGTAGTAGTAGAGTGGAGTAGTGTCACAGTGTAATAGAGTGTCATAGAGTGGAGTGGCAGAGTGTCGTAGAGTGGAAAGGCATAAAAAAGAGTGAACTGGAGTAGAGTGAAGTAAAGTAACGTGAACTGGCACAGAGAAAGTTGGGTAGAGTTGTTGAGCATAGTAAATTGTTGTATAGTGGAATGGCATAGAGGGTTGTGCAGTGGTGTTGAGTAGAGTATTGTAGATTGAAGTGGGATAGAGTGGTGTGGAGTGGAATAGAGTGGAGTAAAGTGGAATGGAGTGGCGTATAGGGAGTTGTGTAGGGAGTTACAGAGTGGAGAAAGTGTTAGAGTTTAATGGAATAGTGTGTCAGAGTCTAGTATCATGGAGTGTAATGTCAGAGTGAAGTGTCATAGAGTGGAGTTGGGTGATCTAGAGTGAAATGGCATAGAGTACAGTGGTGCAAAGTAGATTGGTGTAGAGTGTAGTGGTATAGAGTGCATTGGTTTTGAGTAAAGTGGTGTAGAGTCCATTGGCGAAGACTGCACTTTAGCTTGCAGTGCAGTAGCGTAGAGTGGTGAAGAGTAGAGGGGAGCAGAGTGGAGTGGCACAGCATAGATTGCAGTGGTTCAGAGTGCTGTGTCATAGAGTTATGCGGTACATGGTAGAGTAGAGTGGTGCAAGGTAGACTGGTGTAGAGTGCAGTGGTGGAGTGCAGTGATGCAGAGTAGAGTGACATAGAGTATAGTGGCATATAGTACATTGGTGTAGAGTGCAGTAGAGTGGTATATAGTTGAGGGACGCAGAGTAGAGTGCAGTGGTGCAGGGTAGAGAGGAGTATAGTTCAGTGGCAGAGTGCAGGGTTGCAGAATAGAGTGTCATAAAGGGCAGTGGTGTAGAGTAGATTGGCATAGAGTGCATTGATTTTGAGTAAAGTGGTAAAGAGTGCACTGGCAAAGTGCAGGGGTGTAGTGTACAATGGTTAGAGTAGAATAGAATAGATTGCAGTGGTGTAGTGTAGAGTGCTGCAGAGTAGATTGGTGTAGAGTGGAGTGGTGCAACATAGATTGCAGTGGCGTAGAGTAGCACAGAGTGGAGAAAGGTGGTGTAGGGTGCAATGGCATAGGGTAAATTGTTTCAGAGTAGAGTGAAGAAAAGATAAAGAAGATAATATACTTCAATATGGTGAAGTATGTAACGATAACAACAACATAAATAATAACTCTAGGCATAACGGCCCAAAATGAAATATGGCTTCTCCCTGTTAGCCACGCTGTAATCAAGCCCTTTATGACATAGATAACAAAACATTAAACGTAAATGTTAGAAAAATATACCCTTGTAATAGCTAAATTGTTGTGTGAAAAGGTAAAATCTGGGGTCAGTCTCGACTTCACTGTTCCACCAACTGGTGTGATCTTAGGCAAATACAAATATTGTGTTTCACAGAGTCTCCTTTCTAGCCTGGAGGTGTCAGGGTGAGTGGGACTCTGTTTCCTCTTTAGATCTTCCTCATTGTCTTGCAGCTCCTCTCCAAAGCGTCCTGCAGTGCTCCTCTTCAAGGCGGCAGGTGGTGCAGAGAGTAATCATCCAAAACTCTTTTCTCCTCCTTGTGCCCTTTGTTCTTATGAGCACCCTTAATGCCCACAGCTGTGAACAGGACAAACAAAAGGGCAGAGGGCGCAGGGGGCCTCCGGACTCACCTTCATTCTGTTACCATCAGATTGGAGGATGGTCGGTAAAGGGCTATTATAAGTAGCACTTCTGTGCGCTAATGGCCCTCTGAATAATAGATGTGAGAGGGGAAATAATTTTGTCCCCTTGTCCCCCCACCTTCGTCCCCCGTGTCCCCCACCCTCCAAAATCTGGGGGGGATACATCCCCCTCCTCCCCCACACTTCCTACGCCCATGCTTTGTGAACATGATATTTAGGGGGTGATTCTAACATCGGCGGGCGGCGGAGGCCGCCCGCCGAAGTTCCCCCACCAAAATACCGCTCCGCGGTCTAAAGACCGCTGAGGGTATTTTGGGATTTGCCCAAAAGGCCGCCCGCCAGCCCAGGGCAAATCAACCTTCCCACGAGGACGCCGGCTCAGAATTGAGCCGGCGTAGTGGGAAGGTGCGACGGGTGCAGTGGCACCCGTCGCGTATTTCAGTGTCTGCATAGCAGACACTGAAATACTTTGTGGGGCCCTCTTACGGGGGCCCCTGCAGTGCCCATGCCATTGGCATGGGCACTGCAGGGGCCCCCAGGGGCCCCGCGGCACCCCCTACCGCCATCCTGTTCCTGGCGGGAGACCCACCAGGAACAGGATGGCGGTAGGGGGTGTCAGAATCCCCATGGCTGCGGAGCGCGCTCCGCAGCCATGGAGGATTCTGTAGGGCAGCGGAAAACCGGCGGGAGACCGCCGGTTTTCCTTGTCTGACCGCGGCCGAACCGCCGCGGTCAGAATGCCCTGCGGGGCACCGCCGGTCTGTCGGCGGTGCTCCCGCCGACCCTGGCCCCAGCGGTCTGAGACCGCTGGGGTCAGAATGACCCCCTTAATCTTTGTCACGCCAGAAAGAAGCATGGTTGACACACTGGGCACTGATCAAGGCCACTGGAAGACTGACAGTGGGAGAAGGGATGAGAATTATAGGCAAAGCTACAGGAGACCATGCAGAGGCTAGTAAAGTGTTGTTTTTTTAAAGAGAAAAATAATGGAGACACAAGATGCAATACTCTTTGCTAGGGCAATACACTAAGTTACACAAAATGTGATGGATGGAATGCTTGAACTAACCTCAGCCACTTGTTTAGCACCGGCTTGCACCATTTCTGTGCACCAGCTGGGCACTATATATATGGAATGGTGCAGGCCGGTGCAAAGGGTAGGCAAGTGTAAAGAAAATGACATTAGTTGGGTGGGGTGGTGGTATGGAAGAAGGGGGTTTTGCACCAAAAAATGACGTCAGGCAGGTTAGAGTAAAAAAAATTACTCTAACCCGCCTAGAGTCATTTTCGGACCCAAAACCATCCATACCACATGACTCCTGTCTTAGAAAAGACAGGAGTCATGCCCACCACCCCAATGGCCAGCACAGGGGACCAGGGTCCCCTGGGCATGGCCATTGCACCCAGTGCATGTAGGGGGGCCCATTTCAGGGCCGCCAATGGCACTATAGGGAAACAAAATACTTACCTGTACTTACCTATACCTACCTGGGATGGGGTCCCCCATCCTCCGTTGTCCCTCTGGTGTGGGTGGGGGTATCCTTCGGGCCTGGGGAGAGCACCTGTGAACTTATTCCATGGTGTTCCACCATGGAAAGAGGCCCACAGGTCCCCTAAAGCCTGCCCTGACCCAGGGGTTAAATAATGGTGCAAAGCAAGCTTTGCACCATTATTTGACGCCTCTACCCCCCGTGCCTGATTTTAGCATGGGGATATATATGGCACTAAGGCCATAGAGTCATTTTGTGCATGGGAATGTCTACCTTGCATCTCATTAACACAAGGTAGGTTTCCACGTCCCAAAAATGACTTTAACTCCATAAATTTGGCGCTAGACGGTTCTAGCATTAAAGTATAAATATAGAGTTCGTTTTGCACCTAATTTGCATTAAAAAGACGCAAATTCGGGACAAAACAAGTATAAATATGCCCCTAAATATCATCTGCAATGATCATATGTCGCTATATTGCATACTCCTCAGGGACCCGTGGGTGGACTATGTACACATACCCTAGCTGCCTATATCACGTGGATGCCTATGGCTGCTCTTCTGTCACTTCTGAGTGGACACTTCAGATCATTTGCCATAACTTCTTGTAATGTTGCAGTCCTGGGGTTGGTCTTCCTCACTTGTAGGTGAATTGTTAATTCTACTGATAATTTAGCATAGTTGCCTGTAAATGTGTACACTCCTGTTAGCTTCACCCCTGTTGCTCAAACCCAATCAAGAACCACAATCTTTCACCATCTAGGATGCTAGACAATTCTCTTGATTGACTATCTCCAGACTGCTTTGTTCCACTTGACACATAGGTGCAGCTACACATAGCCACAAAGGAGTGCATTTCACTATTTATTAAGCATGACAACAAAACACACCCCGCTCAGAAGGCTTCCTATTGGGGGATGTTCCATTTGCATGCATTACATGTATTCCAGGTTGGAATAATGTATTAATGGAATTTCATTACATAACAGTGAAAAGATATGTAACCAGTGGAATAAAATTATTAGAAGTTTTAAATATTTGGTTACCAATGAAATAGAACGTTTATAAAGACAAAGGGGGTCATTCTGACCTCGGCGGTAAAAGGCCCTTACCGCCGGTCAGAAGACCGCCATAACACCGCCGCGGCCGCAGTTAACCGCCACGGTCATTCTGACCCCCAACGGCCAAACCTCCAAAATTCCGTCCTCCACTGCAGCCCGCCACATCAGCGGGCAGCGATAAACTGGAGATGACCAAACCTCCACCGTCACGCCAACAGAAATACGCCCATGCCATTACGACCCACGAATCCACACGGCGGTCATTCAAACGCGGTATTCCATTGGCGGTACACATCGCGGCGGTCAGAATACACACACATCACCAAAACACAGCCACATTGGACAATTTGAAATACACACACCTGATACACATACACACACCACTCCCACACAATCAACCAACTATAAAACACACACCCACATCACCCACAAACCCCTGCGACCATAATTACTGAGAGAAGGAGAGAGAGACACAGCAGACAATCCAAAGCAAGACACACTGAGGCACACTACACCATCACACACACCACATAGTAGCACAAAGCACCACTCACCAACATACTCATCATCACATACACCACCCCACACCTCACCCACACCACCCCATGGCACCCCAAAGGCACCCACGCTTTTCGGACCAAGAACTCCGGGTCATGGTGGAGGAAATCCTAAGAGTGGAACCCCAGCTCTTCGGCTCGCAGGTGCAGCACACCAGTATAGCTAGGAAGGCGGAGCTATGGCAGCGGATCGTGGACAGGGTCAACGCGGTGGGACAGCATCCCAGGAATAGGGAGGACATACGCAAAAGATGGAACGACCTACGGGGGAAGGTCCGATCGATGGTCTCCAGGCACAACATCGCGGTCCAGAAGACTGGCGGCGGACCCCCACCCACCCCTCCCGAATTCACATCCTGGGAGCAAGACGTCTTGAACATCCTGCATCCTCAGGGCCTCGCAGGAGTAGCCGGAGGAATGGACTCTGGTAAGTCCAATCTCAACTACTATATCCCCCCCACCACACCAGCATGCCAACCCACACCCCCACCCTCACCCCCAACTCCCCAGCACACATCCTCCCTGACAATGTCTCACCAGCACAACCCACCCATCCCAACACCAACTCCTGCATGCCAACACAAATCATGGGCACCCATCACCTAAGCATGACCACTGCACTAACCCCCTCCCCCACTAACTACCCTCACAACACCTCCCTCAAGGGAATGCCTGCACTGGGGGACAAGGGCACCCATAACACGCATGGTATTGTACACACAGAAACAATAACCAAACTCTCTTACCCCATGCAGGACCCGAACGACAACACACCAGCCAGGAGGGTCCAGAAGTGTCCATCCCACCACCGGAACAGGCCCACACTGAGGATAGCAGCTCTGTCGACAGTGAACCTGATGACCAGCCCGGACCATCGGGGACCTCTGGGCAGTCGGTTCCCCTCAGGCAGCCACAGGCCACACCAGACCCGACCCCCTCTGCCAACACCAGCACAGCTCCCACCCAGCGGGCCCATGCCTCTGTCTCTAGGACAGCTCAATCAGCGGTGTGTCCGCCACTACAGGGCACCCAGGCTAACCCAACACCCCAACAACAACAGGGACCTGGGGGCAGTGGTAGCGGGCACACCGTCCAGGGGACAGAGGCCGGGGGAAACCGGGCAGCTCGGAGGGCTGCTGTGCGACACGGGGGGGAGGAGAGGCCCAGGGAACCCACTCTCCAAGAGGCCCTCACCACCATCATGGGGGCATACCACCACTCCCAAGAAACGATGGCGACGGTACTGGCCAGGTTCACTGAGATCCAGGCACAGCAGGAGGAACGCTACATGGGGTTCAGGGAGGAGCTGAGAATCATCGGGACCGCAATGGGGACCATCGTCCTGGCCCTCCACAGGATAGAGGACGCGTTGCGGGACCATGGTGCACCACACAGGGCCCCTGTCACTAGCCCGGACCAGGAACAGCCTACCACCTCCGCCGGCGCTAGTGGACAGGAGGTCCCAACACCTCGACAGCCCCCCAGAACCCCACCTCCTGCTGAAGAACAACCACCCCGTAAGAGGAGCCTGAGACCAAAAAAAAAGACAGAGTAGGATGTCAAGACCCCCGCCAGCAGGACATACCCCCTCAAGTCTTCCCACTGTCCCATATTGCCACCCTGTCCAACCATGAACTGCCTATGCTCCATCCTTCCACAGGCAAAAGGACAATGCACCTGTGAGACTGAGAACTGGACTCTGCCATGGATATTCCTCCACCCCCACCCATCACCCTTAGAATCACATGTACCGATATCTAGCACTGTAAATAAATCACATTTTGCACACAAATCTGTTTTGAGTCATGCTGTATTATTGACAAATGTATTACATATTACTGGTTGATTTCTGTTCTGTCAATTAGTCATGACAACATACCAATGTCAATACGCTGTATTTCATGGGCGAACCAAGCAGAAGTCAGGTACTGAGTCAGACAGCACTGAGAAGGGAAAGGCAAAAATTAATGAAAAACATCTGTGGGGAACTACAGAAAGTACAGATGCAGGAGGCTATAAGCAATTGTGAAATGGCGTGGGTGATTCTTACCTGTGTGTTACTGGAAATACTGTTTTTTTTTTTTGTTTTTTTTTAACTTTCAAGTCAAGCTTTATTCGGTCAATTAACCATGAAAGCATCACATACATTAAAAGAAAAATTTCATCTCATTTTATAATCTGTACAATGATTTAATAATTTTATAAAAAAAACACATAAATAAATACATACATGTGATATCAGAGTATTCATCTAAAATCCTGCCTGGGCACGCTTCGTGGGTCCTTGATTGAAATGGTGATCACGTATATGCCATGCTGCCACTAAAAACTTGCTGACTGCTAAAATTAATTAATTTGATCTATGGCTTTTTTAAAACCCTTATTGCTATACTGCAATTTTCCAGCCCCATTTCCCTACAGGTTTTTCGAATCCATATTGACTGTGGAAAAAAATATGTTGGGCAAAAAAACATAAAATGTTCAACTGTTTCCGGGGCACCGCCAGAAGCCGGACATATATCTGAAGTAGTGATTGGCCCCCAGTTGCAAGTTAAAGACAACATTGGTAAGGACCCAAAACGGAATCTAGCACATAAACCTTTGCCCTGTAGATCTAGTATAATATCTTAATAGGATTCATACTGCGGAAACCACTTAAAATCAGTAAAAAGATTAGATAATCGACCATGAGTTTTACAACAAATATAATTGTTCCATACATTGGACCAGTAAGCTGATTTTAAAGCAGTTTTATGGGATTTCACTAATTTTTGGGGATTCTCCCAATAATCTCCAAACCCCAAGATACAAAACCAATTGGACACATATTTAATCCAAGGAATAATAGCTGCATTTGGTCTCTTTAGCAGGTCAAGCAATGATGCTTTGTATAAATCCAATTCAGGGTGGTCCAAATCCTTATCCAATATAATAGAGGTCATAAGGAAATTAAATCAGCTACTTGGTTTAGCCCCAAATCAAGAAACATTGGGATCAGTGGTGTACTTCGGGGGCACACTATCAAAGCCCTCGCAAAATTGTTTTCTCCCACAGTTATATTTGTACATACATAGCTTTATTGGTTACTTTCAACCCTAAAAGCAAAACAACCACCGGTAGTATCACTCTGTCCCTATTGTCTGTGTCGTCCTCAGAGTCTTCCTCCTCTTCACTCTCCACAGGCTCCACGGCTTCTACAACACCACCATCTGGACCATCCTCCTGCAGGAAAGGCACCTGGCGTCGCAAAGCCAGGTTGTGGAGCATACAGCACGCCACGATGATATGGCACACCTTCTTTGGTGAGTACATTAGGGATCCACCGGTCATATGCAGGCACCTAAACCTGGCCTTCAGGAGCCCAAAGGTTCGCTCAATCACCCTCCTAGTACGCCCATGGGCCTCATTGTACCGTTCCTCTGCCCTGGTCCTGGGATTCCTCACTGGGGTCAATAGCCACGGCAGGTTGGGGTAACCAGAGTCACCTATTAGCCACACACGCTGTCTCTGTAGCTGTTCCATCACATAGGCAATGCTGCTATTTCGCATAACATACGCGTCATGCACTGACCCTGGGAACTTGGCATTTACATGGGAGATGTACTGGTCAGCCAAACAGACCACCTGGATATTCATTGAATGGTAATTCTTCCTGTTCCTGTACACCTGTTCATCGTCATTTGGGGGGACTAAAGCCACATGGGTCCCATCAATTGCACCAATGATGTTGGGGATGTGTCCAAGGGCATAGAAATCAGCTTTCACTGTAGGCAAATCACCCTCCTCTGGGAAAATGATGTAGCTCCGCATGAGTTTCATCAGGGCAGACAACACTCTGGATAAGATCTTGGAAAACATAGGCTGAGACATCCCAGATGACATGGCCACTGTTGTCTGGAATGAGCCAGTTGCAAAGAAATGGAGGACAGACAGAACCTGCACTAGAGGGGGAATTCCTGTGGGTTGGCGGATGGGGGACATCAGGGCTGGCTCCAGCTGGGCACACAGTTCATGGATGGAGGCTCGGTCAAGTCGGTATCGTAGTATTATGTTGCGTTCTTCCATTGTGGACAGGTCCACCAGCGGCCGGTACACGCGAGGATTCCTCCTTCTCATCGCTAGTCCCAGCGGACGGTGCCTAGGAAGGAGAATATGGAGTACAGAGTCAATCCACTCACAGGTACGTACAACACAGCTTGCACAGTACAGGTAAATGTATGGTTTGATATGTTTGTATGTGTGCCATTGCAAGGCCTAGGCCTGTGTGACGCATTAGAAATTAAGCCATGTGGGCCCTTGAAATGGCCGATGCCTGACCTGTGAAGTGGGACAATGGGATGTGAGGTCACTGCGCTGGCGGGGCGCACCGTGGCGGTAGGCGGTCGAAGACCGCTGTGCGAAGACGCATTGGTTAACATTGAAGCCTATGGGTTTCAGGAGCCAATGACGATGTGCGCCGGCGGTCGAGGGACGCACCGCCGCGGTACGCACCGCCGCGGGCGTGACCGCCATTTTCTATCTGCTTAATCATTCGAGACCTGATCATCCACAGGAGAGGACCTATACTGCAAGTGCTGCTGTGAACTCGGTCTGGAAGTGACAATGGCTGCTGCTACTGGTGAAAGGGCCCCCGCCTTCAGTTCAGAAGAGTTGGAGAAGCTCGTGGACGGGGTCCTCCCCCAGTATGCGCAACTCTACGGTCCTCCAGACCAACAGGTGAGTACACTCAGTGCACATTGAATGGGTTATGCCTGTGTGGAGGGGGGGGGATGTAAGTTGGTGGGGTGTGGAGGGAATGGGGAGTGCAACGCACGACAGATGAGAGAATGGGAACCATGACAAGGTTGGGGAGGGGGGGGCATGTACTCCAAACATGCAGATATGTGACGGTTTCTCTTTCCCACCCTGTACATGTCAAACAGGTGAGCGCCCACCAGAAAATCGGTATTTGGCATGCCATCGCCGAGGAAGTCCGGAACTTGGGGGTCCACAACAGACGGGGCACCCACTGCCGCAAGAGGTGGGAGGACATCCGCCGCGGAACGAGGAAGACCGCAGAAACACTGCTGGGGATGGCCTCCCGACCTAGGAGGGGTGCCAGTCGCACCATGACCCCCCTGATGTCCCGGATCCTGGCGGTGGCCTACCCTAATTTGGATGGGCGCTTGAGGACAGCACAGCAGACACAAGGGGGTGAGTATCCGCACATTCTCCTATCTGTATGCGCATTGGAGGCGTCTGGGTGGGGGAGGAGGGCTGTGGGTGACATTAGGCCCGGGCGCTCTCTGTAGTGTAGTCCGCTCCCTTAGGCATGGCCTTGGGCCCCCGCCCCCCACCTCTGTAGGGTGCCAAGTGCAGCTACCCATGCTCCAGCATCACACATGTGCGCGTGTGTTGTCCCTAGACCTGTTTGCCTAGTCAGAAGTACTGAGTAGTGTACCCCAAGTTCGCGACTTAGTGCACGAGGCACCTGTGTCTGTCCTCTCCGCAAAGGGTATTGCTAAGGCATGCACTCAACTTTGTTGAATTTCTCCCCCACCCTAAATCTTTGTCTTCTTGTGTTTTAGCATCATCAGGCGGAGGAGATTTGGCGTCGGAGCAGGAGGGAGCTGCAGGTCACCAGGCCCCGGTGGGCACTGACACAGACACCGAGGGCACCAGTGATCCGGAGGGCGAGGGGAGCACCACAACGGGGGCCGGTGGAGACACCAGCGACACGGACACGTCCTCGTTTGGGAGCTCCCTAGCGGGGGCGGCACCATCTGTGCCCCCCGCAACAACAGGTACAGCCGCCACCCAGCGCACCAGCACCGCCCTCCCAGCAGCCCCTCAGTCTTCGCTCCGTGGCCGCTCGGCCAGGAAGGCGCGCGTCTCCTTCGCTCCAGGCACCTCAGCCCCTGCCTCTGTTACCCCTGCTGCCCTCAGTGCGGAGCTCATTGACCTGGTGAGGATGCTCATTGTTGGGCAGACTACCCTTCTGAATGCCATCCAGGGGGTGGAAAGGGAGGTGCATCGGAGCAATGCCTACCTGGAGGGCATTCATTCGGGTCAGGCTGCCCATCAACGAGCGTTCACTGCTCTGGCCTCAGCACTGACGGCAGCCATTGTCCCTGTCTCCAGTCTCCCTCTTCTGTCTGCCTCCACCCTTTCTCTGTCTCCTGTACCTCAACCTATCCCATCCACACCATCAGACCAGCCTGCACACACCTCAACACCCAAGGCCAGCTCATCCAAACATAAGCACCACAGAAAACACAAGCATTCACCCAAGCAACACACAGATGCAGACATATCAACAGTCACTACCACCTCTGTGTCCCCGTCCTCCTCGTCTCCCTCCTCCCTCCCTGTGACGTCTACACTCACACCTACATGCACCCCAACATCAGCTAATTCTTCCACCACCAGCAAACCCTCCACTACAGTCCGCACACCTGCAGTCACCACCCCCACTGGCATTTACACGTCCCCTGTGTCCTCTCCCACTGTGTCTGTCACCCCCTCTTCCAAGACACATAAACGCAGGCAGACACCCAAACAACAGCCAACCACCTCACCACAGCCTACGTCCCAGTCACCTGCACCCAAGGACAGCACACCTGGCTCTCATACAACCACATCCTCTTCCTCCACTTCTCTCACCACTACTCCTACCCCTTACCTTGGTCCCAAGAAAAATTACCTCTCCAGTTTTGACCTCTTTCCCTCCCCCAACCCACCCCCTCCAACTGGGAAAAGTCCCAAGGGCACCTCAGCCACCACCAGCCCAACTACTACAGTGCAAGTGGTGCATGGCATGTGGAGTCCACCCTTTGGCGGCAGTAACACTTCGGTGAGCAGCAAGGGGACAGCCAGCCCCCCCCCAGGCAAGAGGACCCGGAAATTGAAGGGCCGCCGTGAGCGGACAGAGACGGCTGCCCCCAAGGAGGTGACTCCGGCCACTTCACCTGCCACAGCAGCCAGGGGAGGCAAGGGCCCGAGAGCCCCATCTAAGGAGCGGAAGGACAGCAGGGCGGAGAGGACAACCACCAGGAGCGCGGAGCAGGAGGGCCCCACAAGCCCCATCCCGGCTGCAAGGGACGACACCAAAGGGCCCAGGACTCACTCCCCGAAGGGGCCTGACACAGCACGATTGGAGGGCGACTGAGCAGGGTGTCCAGGCCAGGTATGACTCCCTTGACATACTGCAAGAGCACCGCTGAACAGGGCCCGCCGTGAAGACAGGTACCGCTGAACAGGGCCCCGCCGTGAAGACAGGTACCGCTGAACAGGGCCCCGCCGTGAAGACAGGTACCGCTGAACAGGGCCCCGCCGTGAAGACAGGTACCGCTGAACAGGGCCCCGCCGTGAAGACAGGTACCGCTGAACAGGGCCCCGCCATGCAGAAGAGCACCGCTGAACAGGGCCCCGCCGTGAAGACAGGTACCGCTGAACAGGGCCCCGCCGTGAAGACAGGTACCGCTGAACAGGGCCCCGCCGTGAAGACAGGTACCGCTGAACAGGGCCCCGCCGTGAAGACAGGTACCGCTGAACAGGGCCCCGCCGTCTCAAGCACCGCTCCGCTGGGCCCCGCCGTCTCAAGCACCGCTCCGCTGGGCCCCGCCGTCTCAAGCACCGCTCCGCTGGGCCCCGCCGTCTCAAGCACCGCTCCGCTGGGCCCCGCCGTCTCAAGCACCGCTCCGCTGGGCCCTTCCTGTCAAGCACCGCTCCGCTGGGCCCTTCCTGTCAAGCACCGCTCCGCTGGGCCCTTCCTGTCAAGCACCGCTCCGCTGGGCCCCGCCGTCTCAAGCACCGCTCCGCTGGGCCCTTCCTGTCAAGCACCGCTCCGCTGGGCCCCGCCGTCTCAAGCACCGCTCCGCTGGGCCCCGCCGTCTCAAGCACCGCTCCGCTGGGCCCTTCCTGTCAAGCACCGCTCCGCTGGGCCCCGCCGTCTCAAGCACCGCTCCGCTGGGCCCTTCCTGTCAAGCACCGCTCCGCTGGGCCCTTCCTGTCAAGCACCGCTCTGCTGGGCCCCGCCGTCTCAAGCACCGCTCCGCTGGGCCCTTCCTGTCAAGCACCGCTCCGCTGGGCCCCGCCGTCTCAAGCACCGCTCCGCTGGGCCCCGCCGTCTCAAGCACCGCTCCGCTGGGCCCCACCGTCTCAAGCACCGCTCCGCTGGACATCGACATGTCATGCACCGCTGCGCTGGGTCCCGCCGTCTCAGGCACTGTTTATGGTTCACTGTGCCCACCATGCCTCCTCCTTGACCAGTGGACTCTGTAATCCACCTGAGAGACTGTGGCTTTGCACTCCCCAGAATGGTCCAGTGGGCAATCCACCCACTGTAGAGACTTGAGAGACTGTGGCTTTGCACTCCCCAGGATGGTCCAGTGGGCAACCCACCCACTGCAGAGACTTGAGAGACTGTGGCTTTGCACTCCCCAGGATGGCACAGTGGGCAACCCACCCACTGCAGAGACTTGAGAGACTGTGGCTTTGCACTCCCCAGGATGGTACAGTGGGCATGGTGGCTCCTCGTGGATCTGGCGTCGTGGACTCATGTGGCGGTGGTGGCCCCCCTTCCCTTCCCCCTGAGGTGCCTGTAGTTTTGACATCGGATGCCCCTGCAGTGTTCTCTCCAAAGGACTCAGGTCTCGTGTGTGGGCTTTGCCCTTGTTTCGCAGAACCTTGGCCCACGGACATGTTAGATTCGTAGGATGTGCAGGACTTGTTACTTCAGTGATACACTGATGTGTATATCTTTTTGGTTTTTGTAAGTATTTTTCACGGTTGCTCAATTATTTCCAGGTGCTTTTTTTGTACATGAAAATTTATTCAAAATTTGGTTGTGTCATTGTATTTTTAAAGGGTCTTTGTGTGGTGTCACTGTGACTTCCTGCTCTGCATTGGTGTGTACATATTGGGGGGGTCGCATATGTGTATGCCCATAACCTTTCATCCTCCCCCCTCCCGTGTGTCGTAGGTGCAGTACTCACCGTTGACGTCTGCGCCGGAGTTCGTACTCGTGGTAGATGAGCAGGTAGACGAGAGCAGGTATGATGTTCAATTCGGGTTCCATGCTGTCCGGATTCCGCGTGGAGTGTGTCGAGGTGAGCGTTTTCCATTGAAAATGTCTGTTTCCGCCGTGTTTTTATCGGCGGGGCTCCCGCCCCGGAAAAGGTGGCGGATTGGTGGGTCGTGATAGGGTGGGCGGTACATTGTCTGCCGCCTGGCTGTTGGCGGTGACCGCCGCGCTGTTTGTTTGTTCCGCCGTGGCGGTCGGAGTGTTAATGCGGCGGGCTGTGTTGGCGGTTCCTGCCAGGGTCAGAATTGCATTTTTTGGACCGCCGGCCTGTTGGCGGGTTGGCCGCCGCTTTATCACCGACCGCCAGGGTCAGAATGACCCCCAAACTCTTTAAAGTGATTTGGTAATCCAGCATTGTTTTGTATTTAATTGTCGTTTTATTTATTTCCATAAGGCACTTCAGTTCAACACACATCCAACCAAGCACTGCTTCATGCTATGGTGCACTACCTATCTGCCGACACACTGTGGGCTTGATTTAGAATTTGCTGGATGGAGTTACTCTGTCACAAATGTGATCGATATCCCGTCTGCCATATTTCAATCCCATTATATCCTATGGGAATAATAATACGATGGAGGGAATATCCGTCAGGTTTGTGACGCACTAACCCATTCACCAAACTTTAATCAGGCCCTTTGTCACTGTATAAGGGGTATGAAGTTTAATATGAAGGAATATAATATAATGTCACATATTTATACTGGGGTGAAACACTAGGTCACATATGACCTTAGTTATCTCAGTTAGACATTGTACTGGTTGCTATAGGATACTCTTTACTGTGATACTATTAGATATGACATTGGATAAGGTATTCTACCAGTCCATCAGAAAAGTTGGATCTTCTGCATGTAGATCGATCTTATCCATCATAGGCTGGTTGTAAGGAACAAGACAAGAATGTCGGCTTTCACGGCCATCATTAAATTCACATGAGCTTTGCTAGTGGACTAGGAAGCATTGGATTACTTCAGTAATATGTTGTAATGTGGAAATAGCAAGTGATGTACGTTTTTAGGAATTACCATCGATGAAAAGGGAATGAGCACTACCGGATTTTAAGTTTTTCTATTGGGTCGCACTGGGTGGTAGCAAGATGATGAAGGTATTGAGCATCAACATTATCTATTCTTAATCTTTAATTGGAGTGTCCCTTTCAAAGAAATTTCTTAAAAGATGAATGACCTGAGATATTTTTTGATGAAAGCAAAACTAAAGTCTCTGTAGGCAAAGCATAATGTATGGACCGAAATGACATCAAAATCTTTAGTATCAAAGAACAGCTTTACTACATCTTAAGTGAATCAGCCCTGATTAGGAGTTCCTTGGAGGAACAGCGGGGTATTAAGTCAGACACCTTGGGCTTTGGAGCTTATGAGGTATGTAATACCTATTCCTAGTACATTCTTTTTAACGGGGAACAACAAGCAGACTGTGGTGGGGTCCCTGGTGACCAGGGGCGGCTCCTCCATTAGGGCGGAGGAGCGTCACACCCCCCCAGCCAGCAGCAACAGCTGCATACCTTTTACCAAAAAACAATAATAAACTCTGTTTATTATCGTTTTTTGGTAAAAAGTGTGGGGCCACAGGAGTGACGTGCACTGCACACTCCCCCTCAGTGTGCGTGTATATTTGGCCGGCTGTCTCGGGCCGGCCAAACGCACATGTGCAGTAGGCTCTCACAGTTGCCGGGCTGGAGAGAGCGTGCACAAGCTGGGTGCTCCCAGCCAATCCTGATGCTGCTCTGAGCAGCATCAGGATTGGCTGAAGGGCAGGCTGAGAGCCTGTGTCTGCAGCCAGCAGAGGAGTGGATGGAGCGGAATGTCGCGGCGATGGAGGTAAGTGTTATTTAAACAAAAACAAAAAAAAATTATTTACCTCCCTGACCCCCCCCCCCGCACAGCCCCCCCCCCCCCCCCCCACTTCTGCTGGCTTGGAGCTGCTTTTGATTGTGACCATTTCTATCATTGTTACTCAGGAGCTGGGAAAGCTGCTGTCAACTGCTGCCGCCCACTCTGTTGGGGGCTCATTACTGCATTCTGGCCTTTGTTTTTGTTGCTGGAGGAGTCCACGCCGACTGCTGCCACTGGGGTCCACAAGTCCCACAAACGCCTGCTGACACCGCACCTGAACTGTCGGC
The DNA here is from genome assembly GCF_031143425.1 of Pleurodeles waltl. Classification (NCBI taxonomy): domain Eukaryota; kingdom Metazoa; phylum Chordata; class Amphibia; order Caudata; family Salamandridae; genus Pleurodeles; species Pleurodeles waltl. The sequence continues at coordinate 607,082,432 of NC_090449.1, forward strand.
ACTATTTATGCATGCTGCAGCCCTGCTGCACGGGGATTTCTGCTGTCCATTCTCATCACTGTTGTTCTGATGCTGGGAAAGCCTCTGTCAAATGCTGCAGCCCCGCTCTGTTGGGGACTCATTGCTGCATTCTGGCCATTGTTTTTGGTGCTGAGGGAGCCGCAACTGACTGCCGCCTCTGGGGACTGTAAGTCCCACACCCCCTGCTAACACCTCACCTGAACATACGTGGCTCTATTTAAGCGTGCTGGAGCCCCGCTGCGCGGGTCACACCAAGGCAAAATCCAGGCCAAGGGCGAACCTGCCTTGTGCCTATCAGCGACTGGCAGAGGTTGGGCTGGGCCACCCCTCTTTCATTTGTCATGTGGCATCTATCATTTGGAAGTGTAAATCAACTTGAAATCCAGAACTATATACCCCAAGGTCCCATGAAAATATGCACCAATCATCTTATATCCCACACTTGCAGTGGGAGCCCTGACTGAAAAGATTCAAAGGGCGGCGGAGATACTGGGCCTAGGGTTGGGGAAAGCCTAACTCACCCCACACTGTGAGAAGTGCATTGTGGCTGGTGGTAGCTGAAACCTCAAAGCCCCCTGCGCAAGGATATTTGGTGACTAGTGAGACCTCTAAGAGGAGAGCCACCCCAGTGGAGGATTATCTCACAGTGGGCTCTCCATCACCTGATAGGGGTGCACCTGCAAAAAAGGAAGAAAAAGGCCCTCAGACCGAAATCTTGGGGATCATTTCCAGTAATTAACATGGAGAATAATTTCCCCCCTGGTAAGGGGGTCTCCGCACTGAATATTAAATTGTCTGACCCTACATTTGTATCTCTACTTGGCGGCCACATTCAAGTAGAAGTGGACCCCATGTTTAAAGCTTTATATGAGAGTCTTGTGAAGGCATTACAAAGTACATTGCAGCGGTTGAAGGTGAAGTTGAGAACTATAGAAACCTCTGTCTCTGACTTGAAGGTATTATTAATGGAAAATTTGAGTACAGCTTCTGGTCAATTCTCCTCTGGCCCTCAAAGAGGCCATAACACCATTGTTGTTAGTTCCAGGCCCATGCTGGGGACTTCTTCTTGTGAGACCCATGATGAGGCTATGGGGTATTCTCACAGAGCCAGGACACTGGCCAATGTTCATCCACATGCATCAACTAAATCCTCTAAGTCAAACAGGACAGCATCTCCTCCCTCCCAGTATTTTTAACCTAGTAGGAGTGCCTCTTCTCTTATTAATAGGAGATCACAAAGGTCTGGGCCATTCCCCCTTTCTGAGTTAAAAGAGACAGTGGGGAATACTTTTAGACTACAGCTTCCCGAGAAATTTACTCCATTGGTAGGTGTATTCGTGGGGGTTCCTCAATTAGGAGAGGGGGTGGTATAATCCACACCCTAGCTCATTCGCAAAGCTAAATTCTGGTGTAATGATCTGATGGTGGATGGGTCATAGGTTTTCTCACATATTATCATGGTCATATGAGTAGGTTGGATGGATACGAGGAGGAAAATGGAAGAGGGGGATTGTATTACCTTTAGCTATAACCAACCTCATATAGAAAGAGGGCTGTTTCATCATAGGTTTAGAATATACACTGGGGGAATTAGAGTTTTGCCTCTTGGTTTCTTTTATCCCTCTATGAGTGTCAAACATCTTGGGGTAGCAAGTTTTTCATTGAGAGGGCCAATAGATCAGGTAAGATGGGTTCAGGGTGCCCTATCTATTTAAATAATAGATTTCAGCCACTGAGCCATTTAGACATCAATGACTGACAGACCCTGCGCCCACAATTCTACCACAGTCTAGGGAAATTAAGGAGTTTGAGAGGCCACCTCTTTCCAGTCAAGATAGTACGTAGGCTAGATTTCCAGGTGAATGTGAACAGCTGGATCACGGCAGGTCTAAGCAATAAATGAGAGGATGGAGAGATGGCTTAACACCTTACTAGATCAGCACATAGTGGGCCTACAAGAAACCTTTGACATGGTTAATTTGGTTTCTGTGGATGAGTATTACCTCTTACTTTGAGCCCACCCTAGCATCCCAGTCAGGCAGGGCCAAGGGTGGTTTGCTTGCCTTAATTTCACTTAAAATCCTGTGTACCCCACAGAAGCTCGCTACAGGCTCCTGTAAACTCCTGGTGGCCCAGACAGTTTAAAAAAATTTACTAATTCTTTTTATAATTCATTCATTAGGGTTAAATCCTCTGAGCATTTTCTAAGTTTAAAATCTTTTTAGAGTAATATGAGGAAATGCAGGACTCTTCTTATTCGGTTATTATTGTAGGTGACTTTAACTTGCATTTATTTCGAAAGGGGTGCCATGTCTCTGAGGATCTGAGTTTAGGGAACCGCTCAAGTGCCCAGTTTGAGCTCACCCAACAAGGGGACCTACTTGAGGAAATCATCGCTGGTTTCAATTTGCAATACATTGGGGAGGGGGTGGAGGGAGAAGGTATTCCATCATTCACTGGCGGAGGCTCTAGCTCCACCATTGATGACATTTTATATCCACCTTTCTGGTCCAGTTTGTCCTGCTTTTTGTGGTCAAGTGGAACCCGTTTAGTGACCATAACCCTTTATTTCAGTCCCTGGAATGGGGTTGAGGGGAGGTAGCTGGCCCCATAGTGCGTCCCAAGAATACTGACATTTCTCCCCAGGATAAGGCCTGTAGATTGAAATGGCACACTGTTGTCCCTGACCACCTCTTTAATGATCTGCTCATTGTTTGTGGGGAAGATACAAGTCTGTGTTTAGATGGTGTCACTAATGGTGAAATTTTACTAAGTGCCTTTTGCAGGATATGCCAACAGATAGCAAACAACCTCATGAGGCCTATAGGGAAAGCTAAACCTGGGGAGAAGTGGTTTGGTCACAGGTGCATGGAGGTGCACTAAAAGCTGCTAAAAGCAAAAACAAATTCCCCAGGATAAGGTAAAGATATCTAGGAGAAGCAAAACATACAAGCAAGCCTTGGCAGCCTGCAAAAAAGAAATTAAAGCGAAAGCGTGGGATGATTTACTTCAAGTAAATGTTTTAAGAACTAGTGCCATGTTTTGGGAGATTGTTAACCATCCTTTCTTTACAGGGGCTATCAATAGTACAATTGATTGCACTGTATCCTCTGACACATGGCTAACTCACTTTCAGGGCATGTAAGGAAATCCCTCAGCGGAACCTAGACTAATGCCCCAGCACCCACTCAAGTCAATTATGTCTTGGCTTTGACTGAGGAGGTGTCCGAGGCCATTTTAACCATGTTGAAGGACAAAGCACCTGACCCAGTTGGGATCCCCTCTGAGTTTTATAAGTCAGACCTCCCAACTTGTGCTTAAATCTTAACTCATATTTTTAATGCTGCTCTCAAGACAGGTTTACCATCTTCCTAGTCAAGGTCCATTATTATGTCAGTATTTGAAAAAGGGGCAAGTGCAGATACACAATGCTACAGACCTACATCACTTTTTGACTCAGGAGTGAAGGTCCTGAGGTGAGTCATCGTCTATAGACTGTCCAACTGGCTAGAGCAACATAATGTTATTTCCAATTTGCAATATGGGCTCAGACTAGGAAATATCACTATAGATCAGTGCCTTAATTTACAGCTGATTATCGGGAAACATGCTGTAGCTAACAAAGACACAGTGCACTTGACCTTTATGGATTTAACATCCACTTTTTATCAAGTGAGTAGATCTAAATTGTGGCTTCTGTTGACTAATTTGGGTGTGGATCGGAACATCCTTAGTTTCTTACCCAAGCTCCCCATGGACCTTTGAGCTGCTGTGAGATATAATCAGAGCAGGAGCCTCTCCACACCCATAAATGTACAATGGGGAGTCAAACAGAGCTATATATCATTCCTGCGTTTTTACCCTATGGATTGGGGCCAACCCTATGTACACCATGTAGAGATATTCTCTGGGCATGCACCCAGCTAATTCCTGCTCTCCTCTATGCGGATGATGCAGTGTTGTTATCTAGGACAGCAGTTGGACTCCAATGTCTGCTAAACTCCTTCATAGATTTAATTCACTGATCTTGAGAACTAACTTTTTTAAATCTCACACAATGGGTATAGACTTGAGAAATAGATACCAGAGAAGCCAGTTCAGGGACAGTGTTGCAATAACGAGGGCATCCACATTTTCCTACCTGAGAGTCCTTTTCAACGATAGGGGTTCGCGGGTCCAGCTAAGAAAGGCATAACGAAATTCTATATCAAGACCCATAGCTGCGGTTCTTGACTTTGCCAAAAGGTCGGGGGCAAACCAGTGCAGGCCCTGCTGAGATTTTACAAGACAAAATGCATCTCCATCATCTGCTATGTGGGTGGTATCTGTTGATTCAGGAATTCTGTGAGTGGACAAATAGTGGAGAACACATTTTTGAGTGGCCTGCTATCTACCCCTCAATCCGTAGCCTCCTTTATTTATGAAGAGTAAGGGATGGGGTACATTTCTGAACTGTTGGTACTCTCTCCTTTGTTGCAATGTGTCAGGATCTGGATTAACCCTGACCTTGATCTGAATCAGAAAATTGTCAAAGACTGTCTGTCCCTGGAGAGGGTAAGCAGCACCCCTTGAATTTGCAACATTAATATCCTAGTGGAGAAACTAGGTCGCCCTGTTTTCATCTCCAAAAGGGATCACAAGAAGTCATTTGAGCTGGGTCAAGAGACATTTTTTTATCCATCATGTGCATGGGGAGAGATGCGAGGGAGCTCACTAAACTTTCTGAACAGGCCTATATTTTATTGAAAACCTACTCCTCAGTAGAGCCCTATTTAGTATTGACCACAATACCCTACCACTGTTTTCTTTTAACAAGGGTCAGACTTAGGGCATGATTTAGATCTTGGTGGAGTGGAATACTCCGTCACAAAAGTGACGGCTATGCAGTCCGCTGTATTATGATCCCTTTATATCTTATGGGGATCGTAATACGTGGGTGGGATATCCGTCGTGTTTGTGATGGAGTATTGCTTCTGCCATGATCTAAATCAGGCCCTAAATCTCCTACATTGGTTACTTGCTATACCTCAGGGGTAGTATAAGGTGGATGAATTGGGTCTCCATACTTGTGATAACTTCCCTGCAGGATACAATGCATTTTGTGATGTTTTGTAAACAGTATTGCCTACTGCGACAACGTTTCAGAAAAAGGTTTTCTACAAGTGAGACCGGCTCTAACTCATCGCCAGATGATACAAAGTCCTCTGGAATGTTTTAATGTCGCAGCTTTTTTAGTAGCTGCACTTAGACTAAGGAAAAGACGTGATGTGCAAGTTTCAGTTTAATGGCTTTTATCCACGACCTGGTTTAGTGTGAGGGGTAGTTTTTTACCCTTATTTTGTGACACTTTATTGTATGTGTTCCAGTGATGATATTTAGACTGTTTTTGTGTGCATGTATTTGTTATGCTGTGTGTGCTTTCATGGTTTTAATTAACCGTATAAAGGTTATTCTGACTCTTATTGCACCAAAATCTGCAGGTCTCTGTAAATACCTGCACTTCCCCAGCGCCCCACCCCACAGTTAAATTCCAGAGGTTTGACTTGCCAAATTTCGCAATTGTCTAGGATCCTTGTAATCAGAACCTCAGAGTCTGAGATTGTAGAAATTCACTGCTATATGACATCATTCCTCGACAGGCATTTTAAATATATCATGGAAAGGTACTGGAATTTCATTTTTCCAATGAGGACTTCTATAAATATTTACTGATATGGGATATTACTTTGCATATGAGGCAAGTATTGTTTAAAAACCCACCTAAGACTAAAACATTTTCAGATATGGTTAGCGTCCTACGTTATGAATTTCCCTATTCTGAACTTTCTTGGAGGGATGATCGTAGAGCTCATTATAGAGCACAGCGGACCGCAGGATGGAGATACTGAGAGAGGAAGTCACTCTAAAAGAGACACCGGTAAAAACAAGGCAAAATGTGGTAATGTCTTCTAGATATAAGATACTATGTTACTGTACTTTGTTTGAGTTTGGTTCCACCCCTCGAATATTTTAAACTAGAAAATCAGGATAGATTTAAGGTGTCTTTGTTCTAAACAGGACGGAGTGGGTGCTATGCACATGGTCGTGCCATGTTCCAGAATTACATAACATTCTGGAGCCAGAGAATATTATTTGGAAATCCATAACACGAATTCACATGTCTATATAGTTTGCAATACTTGATGGCAACTTTTCACAAATGCAGGTTTAATTTTTTATTGCAAACTTCGTTAGAAGTCTACATATAGAGGAGATGTTGCATTAACATGTCTTGGACGTATTATAGGTTGGTATTATTTATTAATGGAATTTCATTACATCACTATTACCAGTGAGGCCTAGTGTAGGTTCCGGGGACTTCAACGATAGTGAATGGGATTTTTGAGGTGCACTTTTAGAGTAGGGTGACCACATTTTGTAAACCAAAAACTGTGACCGCCCATAAACACAGAAATAGGACTATAATTTTGCATCTACTAGCAGGCATAGAGAGACTTAATTGACATCACAGACCAACATAGGAAAGTCAGACATCAGGCCCTACAGCGAATTAAATGTAACTTTTACACACAGTATTATCTGTGCTAACTAAATTGTTTTCTTATAAGGTGCTCATAATTAATTCGGCACCAAAATACATGAAAACTTTCTTCCCTTTGTATTGTTTACCCTCTCTGAAAACTAGGACATATGTCGGAACTTGCAGATAACGTTTGCAAGAAAACAGGCCTGCCCCACCAAACCTAGAACGCCAGGTAACTCTAACTATAATGACTTCACTTACTGTCATGGACAGACTATACTGGCACATCCCACAAACCTGAGACAGACTATCTGTTAGCAAGGCAAACAGAATCAGCATTGTAGAACTTGTGCCATTTTGTTAAACTTCACCTTACTGAAGGAAGACATTACAGAGGTCTCAGGTAGCCTTAGGGCTTGATCATTGAGCCTGTGAGCATTCTGGGACTTGTAGCCTTGCACCTGTAAAGGTAAAAAACAGAACTGGAAGTTCCAAAAGGAAATTATAAAGCCAAGACTTGATATGAGTACAGACATGCCTCCAATATATAATATGGAGGGATGCACACGGAACTATAAATATAAATAGATAGATAGATAGATAGATAGATAGATAGATAGATAGATAGATAGATAGATAGATAGATAGATAGATTGATAGATAGATAGATTTGCCTTTGCTACAATATGGAACCAAAAAGAAAACATAGGGGGCTTATTTTTAAACGTTTAGCATTAAAGTTGTACCCTTGTCTTCCAATGCAAATGAAAATAGCGCAAACAGTGTTTTTCATTAAATAACCTCTTTCCATCATTCCCAGATGTTGTGATGAAACTAAGGGGGCAGCTGAGCAGTTTAGGCATCACCTGAGGGTCTTCTCGGATTTTGAAGTGTCCCTCTATACATGTTGCTGTGCTGCTTCAATGACAATGCAGCACAGCAGGAGAGTCTTTAAAATGAAAGTAAAACAATTTCCATCTAATGTGCAAGCTTACATGCCACTCTCCTCAAAACCAGGTCAGGATGCCGCAACAGTCCACAAACAAACATTGGTAAAGCCAATAAGTCGCACCTCTGCAATATCTAATGGCTTTGAAAATGTGTTTTAGCCATGCTATACACCAGTGTGGATTCTGTTCAGCATGGTTAAAAGTTAGTGGCATAGAGACGAGAGGCCTGGAGTGTCATAGAGAGGAACAGCAGAGAGTGAAGTTTCCTGTATTAGAGTGGAGTGGCATAGAGTGTCATATATTGCAGTAGCATAGAGTAGAATCACGTAGAGAGGTGTACAGTGGAGTGGAGTAGAGTGTAGTGGACTGGTGTAGAGTGCAACGGCATAGAGTAGTGCAGAGTATAGTGGCATAGAGTGTGGTAGTGTAGAGTGCAGCAGCATGGAATTCAGTGGCGTACATTAGAGTTGCATAGTGAAGTACAGTGACATAAACTGCAGTATTGTAGTGTAGAGTGGTACAAAGTAGACTAGAGGAGAATAGAGTGCAGTGGCTAGAGTGGTGCAGAGTAGAGTGGTACAAAGTAGAGTATAGTGATGCAGAATGCAGTGGCCTAGAGTGCAGTAGCATAAGGTGGAGTGCTGCAGAGTGAAGTGGTGCAGCGTTAAGTGATGCAGAGTAGAGTGATGTAGACTGCAGTAGTGAAGAGTGCAGTGATGTAGATTAGAGTGGCATAGAGTGCATTGGCATAGAGTGCATTGGCATAGAGTAGAGTGGTGCAGAGTAGAAAAGAGAGGCGTGGGGTTCAGAGGTGTAGAGTTTGGTGGCATAGAGTTCAGTGGCATAGAGTTGTGCAGAGTGGGGTGCAGTGGCATGGACAGATGCAGAGTACAGTGCAGTGGTGTAGAGTGGTGCAGAATAGAGTGAGTGGTGTAGAGTGGAGTATGCATGGAGTGGTAGCACACTGCCATTACAGACAACATATTTTCAATTGAAATTACAATTACATTTGCACAGACTAATACAACTATATAGTGCACAAACAATAATGTGTGGAAATGGCATCATCTAGTGTATTGATTTGTTTTGATTATATTAAAGTATTTGTTTCCAACACACTTCAGAATTAACAAACTTTCTTCATTTGTGCTTTTCTAATTCCGATATAATCTGAAATACTTGCAACAACGTTATGTGCTAGAAAGAAAACCTTTCCTAAACCAGTATCCAGCAAGCGTGTCACATAAATCCTCTTGTACAAGTCAGAGGAAGAAAAGTATACACCAAGCTCCCTCTTGACCTCTGTTGTTGAATGCACAGTAAATGTGTCAAGATAAGAACAAGATTTACAGACCTGTTTACTGAACGGAGCACTCCTGGAAGAATACAAGAAGACGTAGGGTGAAAAGGATTTACTTCGTGGGAGGGACAAACTCACACTGGACAGCTAAAACAAATAAAGCCAATAAATAGAAATCCAGAAAATGAGAGTTATAAACCACAAAGTCAATGGTAAGCAACAGGCGGATTGCATTCCCAGGGAAGCTTTCTGAATGTCCTCAAATTGTCTTTCGTAAACCAGGCAGCTGTACTGTCTGGTAGGCTTCGACCTATAAACCAGAACTGTTCGGGGAAATTTGAGATGTCTGGTCATCCTACTTCAGAATGGTGCATGGTTTAAATGACAACTCTCTCAGAAAACCCAAACATAACCAAGTGCCCCCTTGAAGAAAGAATGAATAGGGGACGTGAGAGATATCTCCATATTCACAGAAATGTTTCCTAAAAACCAATGCCTATTTTAATGTAACTTTATTATTTGAACTAAAGGCTACACTGTGAGAAATCTGGGAAAACTTTTTGTTTTTTTATCATTTGTCACAGGAAAACATATGTTCTGCAGGATCCCTCTGGAACCCTTTCTGAGGGGGGAGAGAGAGAGACACACAGAGAGAGAGAAGAGAGAGAGAGAGACAGAGACAGAGACAGAGACAGAGAGACAGACAGAGAGAGAGAGAGAGCTCAGGCAAAGGGCAAGAGAGAGCTCAGTCAAAGGACAAATCTAACACTGTACAAAATACTATCATAAAAACAGGTGAAAGTGGGTGGGATCCATCCACTAGAAACTAAGCGACAGATTTACAAGAAAGTGGTGCATCGGTCCCGAAGTGCCACTTTTCTTGTGTCCCCCATGGTTTCGCCATATTTATAACACAGTGCACCTTGGCGGACGTTAGCACAATAGCGTCAACATTTTTTACGCTATTGTGGCGCTTTAATGCACTAGCATCAAAGATTTTGACGCTAGTGCAGCAAAGCACAGGGAGGCCAATAGGTTACTGTGGGTGCGTCATTTTGATGGAGAAAAGGCAAAGTGAAATGTAAATTTCACTGCGCCATTTTTTCGGGCCTCCCTGTGTGGGAACGCCTCCTTGCATACATTATGCATGGTGCAGGCATAATGTGGCGCAAGGGGTTGCAAAGTGGCGCAATGCATGTATTGCACCACTTTGTAAATATGGAGCTGGGACATGGCCTCCTTAACGTCTCCTCAGCATAAACAAATGGTTCCTAACCTTTTAATGTTACCAAAAAGCTTCCAATACTTTTGTTAATATAATAAAAACGTTCCTGTACTAGTTCTGTCCCCTTTGAGTTGCCTCAGGCAAAAAAACTGAAGGAGGGGAGGCGCTCCTGTGCAGAGAGAAGAGGGTGGGACCATTTAACAAACCTTCTCTCCACAGTGTTTGCTACATGAAAGCAATGGAAACGTTTGCAATCAGTTAACCCGCAAATCTAAACGCAATTTACGAGCGAGTATCCCCTATAGTTTATGTCCTAATTTGAAGGTAATTTGAAGCTTCATTGCGACAAAGAGTTATTCTTTTCTAGCTAAGGGTGCTTCCAGGAATTCATCTTTAAAGGAACCCTATTAACGGGCCTCTCTTGCGCCGTTATACGTTTTAAAACTGAAGCAGGGCATTTCATACTGTGTGTAATTCTTTTTAACACTACTGACTTTATTATTCACAGTGCATTCTGTCGCAGTCTGAGACGTCATAGCACAACAAATATATGTCAGCGTTCCCAGTGCACCAACCAGCTTACAAATCAGTGACTCTCTGGTTAGACGCACAGACATCTGATGTGATCGCCTAAATCACCTGAGCTTTCCTACGGGACAATGCATTTCCACATATCCGTTTCTTTACTTTAAGGCGTGTGCGTTATATTTAGATGAAAGGCCAACACGATGGTTGCACAACATTGTCTTCGTTTTAGCCACGCCCCACACTCTGCCCTTTAGCACGTCAAACAGTTCCATGGCCTTAATGTGAGCCAGGAAAATGGCCCAAACCTCCCGCTTTCATTGTAAAAGCAGCTAGTTCAGAAGCCCAGAGGGCCCGTAGATCCCGAAGCCCTGGTGCCTCTGCACCTGATGCACATCTATAGCTACGTACCTGTTCCTCTGTTCCTCGCACCATTCACTGATCCATGTTTTATTCACTGCCACTGCTGAATAAGATGTACAATAAGCATTGATAGCCATGTCTACCAGAAAATGATTTGAAATTGATGGTCCGTTGATCACAATATAACGCACTTAAGGAAATTCACATGCGAGAAGAATTCCTCAGGTCGGACGTGTCTATGGTTACCTACCTTCCTCAGCGCGCTGGGCTTTGGGGCACACATTCCATTCTGGCAGTGAGCGGGGAAAATTCCACCTCTAGCTTAAACCAGCACTGACAATGACAGAGGTGTGAGGCCATTAGAGTCTCGGGATTTCTTACCTCAGAACATCTGGAAGGCGGTGACTTTCACTTCCTGCCTCCTCTGTGTTTTGGGGTGCGACTGTGGCAGGCAGCCGCAAGCCGGTGTTACGGGCTGTCAGAATGCGGTTTCTACTCTAACCCCTGACTTCCTGCTTTACCAGCTGCACATTGTTACATTGTTACATTGTTACAATGAATTAGACCCAGTGCCGCTGGAAGTAGGAGTGAGGGGTGCTGCGGCACCCCCATAAATTCGGAAGTAGAAGTGAGGGGGTGCCGCTGCACCCCATAACTCCCAGGAGTTCAGATAGAGGATTAATAATGAAGAGGCCTTTACTTATTAACCCTGAAACATCTACTGTGCGAAGAAGTACAAACAGTCTCAAGACAGGCACATTTCATTTACAAAGTGCTGCTAATTCTTTGAACATGGAGAACTGCATTCACTATTCCTTTCCCTGAATCCATGCTTATGAAATGTACTTTTAACTAGTGACAGCTGAAAGAATAGTCATAGTAATCCAATGCTTTTAAAACATCAAGACGTACTTTCTTTACTAAGTGCACATATCTCAAAATATTAGGCATGGGCGGAACACACGGAGTTTTACTCCGCGGAATTCTGTGGACTTACAGAAAAAGTCTGCGAGATTCCGCGGAGGTCTGCGAGCAGGCGGGATGGGGCATGTCCCTCTGCTCACTCTGTTTTTTAGCACCAGGAGTTTTTTTCCTGCTGTAAAATTTGCCTCTTTCTGCCGCTCGAGTAGATTTTCTACTCGCAAGGCAGCTTGCTCAATGCCAATGATCGCGACCTGCTGTAACCACCGACATTGACAAATCTCGACAGGAGGCACTCTAGTGCCTCAAAATCGTGCTAGGGGATGCAAATTCTCAGTCACGCTGGCCAACTTAACTTTAGCACATGAAAGAAAACTCCACCACACAGCGGTTGGCAGAGTTTTTCCAGAACTCCGCACTCAAGGCAAAAGTCCATGAACTCTGCCAGCAGAGTGAACATTTTCGCCCACCCCTACAAGATACATGTCAGCAGCATAGAAAGTACAATCAAGGGACATAAGTCAGATTATGTTAGCCAGCATCCCCACTCTAAAAAGTATTCCAGGACCACTACAAGGAACAGAATATACCTTTCTTTTAACATAAACTGTGAGTTGCATGACCTCCAGGCTTTCAGACATCTAAAAGGTGTCAGTCTGAAGGCACTGGAGGCTGCCATCTCTATGGATCTGCGAGCTAACCCACTCTCGCTGTCCATGTGCCCAGAGAGCCACCAGCTGGCGTGTAAATGTGTTATTGAGGCAGTCTTTCTCGGACAGAGCAACAAAAATCATCCTAGTCTTTCACGCACAGTAATTATGGATTCAACACATCCCCTCAATAAGGAACCCCACGTCCTTTGACTATCACAGTAGGGAAGTACCATGTATACTCATGTGGCAGTAATTCAGCTCACAGTGTGAAAACAAGTATGTCAAAACAAGCTCCCTCCATCCTTGATGGGGGTGACTGGTAAATAAGTGATAGGTGAACTGATCTGTAAATAGAAAAGAAGGCAGAAACGTTGATAAACGTATACTGGGGCCTTTATATAGGGAAACCCAGCCTGGTGCGGGATGTGTATGGGGTGAGTGTGCCTTCACTTGGAACTCAGACATCTGTCAGATTGATGTGACAGTGGACCAATAAGTACAATTGTAGCAATGCACAATACTTCTATCCCAATGGATAAACTTTGTACGCCACAAATTATAACAAAACTCCCTCTTATTTACTAATATTATTACCTTTATTCCTCTGAGGAAACTATGCTGCAGAGGAAAAGAAGAGATAACTATTCTGTGCCACTAGAACCAAGCTTTACCCAGCTGTAATAAGGGCAAAACTTATCATGAGTTGCTTGTGTTTCAGTTTAGGGAGTACCTGGCCTGGTAGTTCAGACTGGAGTTCCCCCACTGGAGCAGGGTCAGGACTCATTTGCAGTGGCAGGGTCCAAACTGAGGTGGTATGGTGAGCAAAATAATGATGGACTAGAATGAGGTCCTGAGTAATTACCAGTGGCTGAGAATAATTAAAGCATTCCATTTATCACTTTTTTTGTAAACTTCATTGTAATGCTTTAATTGGGACGACTATGCACAGATTTGGGTCCCATGTACACTGTGCCACTGCAAACAAGCTACACTGAACTGGGGATCCCCATTGGCAAAACTGGTCCTCGGCTGCTTGTCTTCTGGTTCATGGAGGTCTTGGCCTGGTTGTGCGGGATGGACTATTCCCACTGGAGCAGGGTTAAGAAAGCTTTGCATATGACTGGCCCTCATAAATTGAGGTAGCATGGTGTGCAAAATACTGATGGATTGTAATGCTGCCCTAAGTAATTACCAGTGGCTCAGATTAAGACATAGGTCACATGCACACCGTGGCACTGGAACCAAGCTATACTCAGCCAATGAGCACTAATGATGGCGAAACTTGCCCTGGGCTAATTGTGTTCCAGATCAGGGGGTATCTAGTCTGGTAGTTTCGACTGGACTGTACCCACTGGAGCAGGGTCAAGACGGAGTTGCATATGGCTGGGTCCAAACTTAGGTGGTATGGTGCATACAATTGGGATGAATTGGGATGTGGCCTCATTTAATTTCCAGTGGCTGAGATTAATTTAAGCATTATAGCGATCACTTGTTTGTATACTTCAGTGCACTGCCTTAAGTGGGATGGGCATGGCCACATGTGGGTCCCAACTCATTGTGCAACTCTTGGGCTGATGAGTCCGAATAATTGGCAAAACAAGTCCTAAGTGTTTATGTTCCATTCAAGGAAGAACTGGCCTGGTGGGTCGGCCTGGGCTGCTCCCTTTGCAGTAGGGTCAAGACTGATTTGCATGTGACTGTGTCCAAATTCAAGTGGTGTGTGGAGCAAAATAAAGAAGGAATGCCATTTGACCCTGAGTAATAAACAAGTGGCTGAGATTAATTAAATCATTCCATCCATCACTTTTTGTATACTTCAGTGTAATCACCTAAGTGGGATGGGTATGTCCTGATGTGGTCCCGTACACACTGGCCACTGGAGCCAACAAATACTTGGCAGATGGGCCATAATAAGAGCAAACCTGCTCCTGGGTTGCTTGTGTGCTGGTTCAGGGAGGACACGGCCTGGGCTGGACTGTTACCAATAGAGCAGAATCAAGACTGATTGGCAGTTGGCTGAGTAAACTTGAGGTGGCATGGTGTACAAAATACCAATGAACTGAGATGCAGCCCCAAGAAATTACCAGTAACTGAGATCAATTCAAGATTCAATCCATCATTTTTTCGTAGGCTCTTTGTGTTTTTGGCAGTGTGTTCCTCTTTTATTTCTTAAGGGCTAGTGCTTACCTGCAGCATGATCCCATGTTTCTTTCCTGACCTGCATCTTCACTGATATCACGAGTCTCTGGCATCACCTTTCCTCTAGCTAGCTATAAAATAGTATTTATGTGAATTCTGGGTTAAATTCTTCTGCGTCGAACAGGCTAGGTCAAACAAAACAACTGAGGCTCAGCCCATTTACGCACACATCTATCCATATTCCCTAAGTATATGTTTTTTTAAAGCAGCTATGCACAGTGAACTTTGATTTTACGAATGTATACAGTTGTCCATGGCTCCTAATGAAAACAAATGAAATTGGTCCCACTCCCCTTCAATTATGCGCCTAATTGGTGTGCAGAGTGCTTCTCCTAAACCTGAGACTTCTTTAGCATTGCACCAGCTGCCATTTAAACTGTTGCCCACCTGCTTAAATGAGTCATCGCTGAGAGGTAGGGAGTGCATCTAAGACTTTGCCCTTTCTCGAAGTCAGCAGTAGGCAGGGCCGCAGCAGTGGTGGAAGTTTGCCCCAACAGTGGTGGAAGTGGGCCATGCTCATATTGGAAATGGGTGGCAGCCTCTCAAGAAAAACGTGGGCATTTGGATTTAATGTTCACAAATTAAGCACTGAGTAAGCTTAATTCTGATGGCCCCATAATTTTTAAGGTCTCGCCCACTAGACAGCACGTTTTCTAGCTCCGAAAGAGCTATTGTGGACTTACCAAATAATTACAGTGGGCTTAGAGCCCACCAATTACCTATAGTTGATTGATTTGTTATCACTCTCATCCACTTGCTTTTTATTCAATGCCTTGCCTTCCCATTCTTCTGTTCGTCCCTCTCCCGGAGTATAACCTTTTTATCATCTTTATAATTGGATGGGTTGTATCCTTCTCTCGCTAACATCTAGCAAAGTATTTTTTCTTTTTCTTTCCACACTCCATGAGAATGCATGTGTTTTCTAGTTCTCTCCCCAGTGTGTTACTTCATTCCCCCAAAGGCCGTCCGCCCGTGCTCCGTGTCTCTCCTGCTCTCATGTGATGATCTGTCTCTCATCTGCTTCTTACCCTGACCCGCCCCTCTCAGTGTTGCTCTCTTCCTAATGTGCTGCTTCACCTCCAGTCCAGCTTTATTTTTGTTTTATGCCCCCACCTGTTCCTCAATTTTCCCTCATTCCTCGCTGGCATTTAATTTTTTTTTAGACATTTTCTTTGGAATGCCCAACACCTGCCATTTACTGATGGTAAGTCCATTTCATTATGAGAGCTTTCAAGCACTTTTTATTTTTTCTAAATTAACTAATCTAAGTGGTGTCAGCTCTCATAGATATGTCACTAAAAAAAGGAAATGGCAACTGCGCCATTCTGCATGGTGATGCATTTGTTCATCTACAATATGATGCACCCTACTGTAGTTGCTGTGCCAAAGGATCTTTTTTCCTTGGTTTTTTGTTTGATGCTGTTTAGCACCAGTAAAAAGCACTTTGCTTTTTTGTTGATGCTGTACGTCATCAGCAAATGCAAACAGCATTGGCAAAGCCAATATGTAACAGAACTGTACAAGTGAATTTACTCATTCCTTAAAGTATCTGTTACTCCTGAGAAGTGCAGGTACTCTCTGTATTATGGTAGTACTGAGAAGTGCAAATATTGAGTATCGGACAACAGCTGCCCGTTTAAAGCGTCCTGTTTACTTTGCCAATTTTTGTTTTTTGATTCTGGTTTACTTATATATGAGCATGATGAAGGCTGCAGCGAATGAGGGGGCTGCTCTTACTAACTTTTTCTTTAGCTTTATTTCTATCTGAAATCTATGTGCTACAAAGGGAACCACCCTAAATAAACGCAATGTTTATTTACTTCAAATTGTATTTTTTTGTTATAGGTTTTTGATTATGCTCAATAAGTACCAATCACAAGTATTAGTTAGCTGAATAAGCCTATCATCATTGCATGATCGCATGTTGTTCTTTTGTTTTCGTTTCAAGGTATTGCCTGCATGAACACATGTAGGCTAACGCATGTGCTCTCGCTTGCGAGATATATTGTCTCGAATAAGGGGCTTGGAGCCCACCCATTGCTTACTTTTCATGGGAATTATTGTCTCTTCCATTTGCTACCTTCTAAGTGGGCGGCGCGAGCCATCTTAACTTCCTCTTCCTTCTCTAGAGACTTTGCCAATGTTTTTTTAAAATCAACTATACTTTTCGTTTCACTAACATGTCATCTGTTTTAGATTCACAAAAATAAACACCCTGGAAACTGTATAAACATATACATGGGTGCAAAGTGGCTCCCTGTCACGCAACACTTTCAGCTATCATCAACAGCTTAAAGAACTTTATTCAATAGTTGGAACCTTTGAGGAAAGCCTACATTTCTAAAAGTGCGACTACAAGTCCCAGGATGCAATGATCTATTAGCTAAAGGGCCGGACTGGCTACATTTGTCACAGATGATATGGGACCACTTAGCAGCAATGTATATACACTACACAAAAATTAACTAGAGTGCTTTTGAGTGGGCTCAACTACCTTATGTCATGCAAAAAGTATCTTGCACACATATACATTTCTTCCACAACTTTAGTGAACAAAAGACCACTGATTATTGTTTGCTAATTATTTAAGGGATCATAAAATATGGTATTGAATGGTGTATACTGTTGACTGTTTACCCTGGTGTTTGCCTAATGCTGTATGGACTGAGGCTAAAATGCTACTTCTGTCTGCTCACACAGATGCCCCTTTCAGGAACAGTATCTTTAGCATTCAGCACATGCTACATCTAAGAATCAATTTTGTTGAGGATGGAGGGGGTTGTCTTATAAGCAGTGCTACAATTGGAAAAAATGTACTCCAGGAACCCATAAATTGAGGTCAAGTTGTGGTCCTAATGCCAACAAAAACGGGTACAGCAACAGAAACCACACATCTGGGAGAGACCCTGCTAGAAGGGCCAGGTTCAACATGACACCTCAGCAGCTAAAAGCTAGGGGAGGCTAATCAATCCCTTGATGGACTTCCCTGCTTAGGTGATAGAACGTAGTCAATGGTCCACTTTTGCAGGGGTTCTTGTCAGTTCCATGGCCATCCAAGCCTACCTGAATCCCCCTGGTATTACACTCTGCAGCCACTACACTAGCCCATGGGGAACCCTTCTACTCATCTGTGGATACCATCTGTGAAGCTCCTGGCCTTAATTTGCCTATAGATGCATCCCAGTAGGCAGACAGTATCATCATGACCAACAGGGTAATGTAAACCATTTCACCCCATGGGTCAGACTTCTGTCGCCAACCCAGGGAAAACTCTATCCATAAAAGAACTATCAACTGAGACCACAGACAGATGTCAGTGTTGAGCCAGGCCCTAGGCTATCCAACACCAGGTGGATGCTCCAAGTGGGGGCCTTGGGTAAGCCTGACTTCCAGTCTTGGGAATGGAAAGATGTTCCCTACTTGCTTATGGGGTTTCCCAGATCTGCAAGTGGTTTCAGATTGGGGTGCAACAGCCTCGGGTATGAGGGACCATACTTCCACTCTCCTTCCCACCATCCCAGGGTTGGTATCCTGAGTCTGGCCACTCAACCCAAGGCATGTATCGTGTGGTTGAACAGGTACCTGGTAAGCCAAGACTTCCAGGGGAAACCACCACCAACCTCAAGAGTGACACACTCTTTTTGTCGTGAAGGGGTTTGCCTGGTCCAGGTCTCTGGCACTCTTTCTCTGTGACAGTGTACGGAACACCGCAAGGCCAGAAATGGGCTCCCCAGCATCACTCTTGGGGTCCTCTGTTCTCACCGCTGGCAACCTCTGATCCACCTGTCCTCCCACTGTGGACTGTCTCCACCTCCTCCCCCTCCATCTGGGCCTTCGTACCCTCTGTGCCAGAGTAGTAACCCCAGAAATCTGAGATTTCAGGGCACCCTGTTCCCAGCTCTTTTTACCCTGGTGGTAACAATCTCCAAGAATGCATTTAATGGGACCCTGGGGACTAATATCCTTCTTCCGGGTTACTTTCCCATCCCATTTCAGGGACACCAGAGCCATAGTGCAGAAATAGTCCTGCTGATCATCCGAAGTTACCCTACACACCTATCCTGTGTATTGCTCTGAGTAAACCACTCTTTCTACCACCATGATCTGAGTGGTTCAGGTATCTCTTAGGGCACATACAAGTATCCCATTAACTGTGACCTGATGGAAGTGATGACTCCCACCCTCAGGGACCAAAGATTTATCATTGGAGTCCACCTACCAGCTAAGGGACACAAGGGTATGTTCTATCCTTTGCTCCTTGTCACTGCCTCTCTGTAGGGCCACAATGGCCACCCCATTGGAGTTTACACCAGTTAGTGGTTCCATATGATAGACAGAGTGCCCCTGCTTTTGTCCTAAATGAGAACAATCAAAGCACTGGGGTTGGAAATTAGGAGCTCTGGGCATCTGCCCATCAGAACCTCCCCTATTTCTCAGAAGAGGCATAGAAACCCTTTACCCTACCTTATTCTGGACCTGTCTGTCTCACCCTGGACATTCTGCTTACTCTGCTGGGGGAACCTGAACCTACCTTCTTGGAGTCACTACCAGATACCTTCTTCTGAATCCTAGTGCTGAGCAAGAGGTCCACTTCCTTTGCAAGCTCCCCGTGGTCAGTGAGCTTGCTATCTATCAGATGTTGACACAGCTCTGGAGAACAGCTACAGAGCATGTGCTCTCTCAAAATAAGATTGTACAGGTCTTGACAACTATGTACATTACTGCCCTTCACCCAACCATGCAGTGCCTTTCTAATAATCCATGAAATACACACAAGACTGGCATGAACGCTTCTGGCTGTCTCTAAAGCTTAACCTATACTTTTCACGGGTGAGGCCATATTTCTTGACAAGCACTTCCTTCATGATGGGGGTACTTCATCCGGTCACACTTCGCTAGAGCCAGCAAAGAAAACTCTCCCCTCAGTGGGTATGTGCCTCCAGAGGCTGGCTCCCCAATTCTCCTCAGGGACTCTATGCATCCCTAGAGCTACCTCATGTGCTTCAAACCACCTTTCTATTCATCCCTCACCTAAATGTTAGGCACCAGGTTCTTGGGTATGTGAATCCTTCTGTCACCATTGGACATGGTGTGATCACTGCCATCATTGCTGCTGGACCCTGAGAGGTGTTTGGCTTCCAGGCCCAGCACCTTCATATTCACTTTATGAGCCAATAAATGTTTCTTTTCCTCCAAGGCCCTGTTTGCAGCAACCTTCTCCCTCCTTGGCTGCCTCCAATTTGAACTTGGTCAGCTGTAGTTGAAACTTCCTTTCAGTCCTCATGTTCTCCAGATCTTTGGGGGACAGCCTTTTGAAGGTCAAACTGCTCTTGGCAGTGGACCTGATCCTGTAGGCAGAGTTTCCTCTTCCCTTTGCTGCAACTCTGGGCCTGTGGCCATGCCATCTCCTTCCTCACCCACTTCCCCTACATCCCCCTGCTACTACTCAGGGGCAGTGCCCTCCCACTCTCTGGTTGCAGCCTGCATCCAGCAAACCTCCTCATTGCTCTGAAGGCTAAAGGAAAGTACACTTTTGTGGCCCTCTTCTCCAAGGTTAGTCGCCTCTTCTTGCAGAGCTCCCTCAATTCTGCCATCTATAGGTTGTTAATGGCGAGAAGCGCCAACTCAAGCGGATATCACAGATGGAACAAATGTGAGTCAGGAACAGAATTTAGAAAATAATAGAATAGCCAATTAAGGAGAAAATAAGTTTGGATCTAAAGTCAGATTATTTATATGGGATTTTTAGTTTTCAATAAGATCACTGAGTGGCACTGAACAAACACAACTACTAGATCTCATACTCAACATCAGGGTGAGATATTGGGTTATTGGTTGAGGGGGTGGAAGCCCCACTGAAGCAACAACCACAATCCTTGTCAGAGTGAACAAGCCACTAAATTGACCTGTACTTGAACCTCTGATAGACAGGCACAAAGCAGCCATCCGTAACCTAAGGGCAATGTATAAAGCATTTTTGCAGTACACAGACAGTAATACAGTGAAAACAAAACACAAGAGAAATCCTAAAGCGATTTAGGAAAATAGAGTAAAAGTTAATAAACAAAATAATACCAGAACAACAAAAATCCACTCAGTAGAACCAGAAATATGCAATTACAAAGTGTTTAGTGAAGCTACAGCCTAAAAGCACGAAGTGGCGCTCGTGGTCCTCTGTTCATGCTACACTGAGAGAAGTCACAAGTTCAGGCTGACCACGATAGAGTGCAGGTCAGATATAGGGACCAAGTTAGTTCCACTGAAGAGTTACCTTCAAAAAATCCCGTTTATTGTGGAGGAGGCCACGGGGGTAGAGCGAGTGTTGGGGATGGTTGCCACTGTAGCGTGAAGAGTAGGCCTAGCATCATATCATGGATTTCTTTGCTGTAGCACAAAGAGCAGGGCAGGCATTGTCGACAGTCATTACTTGAGTTTGTCATTGGCGGCCACCATAAGTTGTTGTTGCGATGTGCAGTCCTCACATTGCCAGTCTTTCCTGGTGGCGTAAAGAGTAAATCTCACCAGAGCTTTACACTGGGGTAATCAAGGGTGGCAAACTTCAGTCTCTCGCTTATTCTTCTTTGTAGAAGATAAAACTTATGCCAGCCAAGGGTCCAGGACCAGAGTGCACCGCTTAGGGATCAGGAGCTCACTCCAGCAGAGGCCAACAGGGCTCATGTAGGTCCAGCTGCAAATCCAGGCAGGTCCAGTTTTAGCAGATCAGCTGGGCAGTTGTAAGGAGGACTCTGTAGCTTGTTGTGATCTTTTAGCCCACACAGGAGGTCAGCCCACTGACCCTGGAAGTCACTCTGGTTAGCAAGGAATGACCGTAAACAAGTCTAGACTTCCTTCCCAGACAACAAGGCAGTCCTTCAGGCAACAGGGCAGTCCTCAAACAGCAGGGCAATCCTTCTTCTGTAACTTTGACAGATCCAGATGTAGTCTGAAGAGTGGCTCTAGGTGTCCAATATTTATACCTGGTGCTAGCCTTTGTGTGGGGTATTCCCTTGCCTACCTCCACATCTGGTTATGTAAATTTCTTCCCCTTTCCCTGTCAAAGCTCCTAACTGTGTGGGGGTAACAAGAGGCAGAGAACACCTGGTGTCAGATTCCTTTTGTGTGTGTGCAGGAGGCAAAGCAAGTGGGGCTGTGTGCAGCCCCTCGTGGTCATCATGCCAGGATGGCCCATCCTGTCCACGCCTAAGCTCCCTTTGTGTTACTGTCTGGAAGCGATACACAAATCCACACAGCTGAGACATTGACAATCACTTTACCCAGGACCACGGCTGAAGGGACAAATGGTTGGGACAAAAAAGGCCATCATTCTAAAAGATGCATTTTCAGAATTAGGAATTAAAATTCAACTTTACCATTAAAGGGGATTTAGTTTACAATTTATTTGAGTGTAAACAGGTTATCTGTATCTGCTCCCTATCCAAAGTTAGCGCTTATTACGTGCAATAAGGTAACCCAGTGTTAGTCAATGGGACAGACATTAGTGTTTTTTCATTGCTAGAACATATCAAGCTTAAGTATAACATCTTCCTTTTTAAAAGCAATGCACCTTGCCCGATGAGCCTTTAGGACCTACCTTAGGGGTGACTTATACACATCAGAAGGAAGGATTAAGCCTGGCAAAAGGTTTAAAACTGTACTTCAGATGCAGTGGCTTGCTTGAAACATGTTTTAAAAGGCTACTTTAGTGAGTGGCACAAGGAGTTCTACAGGCCCACTAGTAGTATTTAATTTACAGGCCCTGGGTACATATAGTGCAATATACTAGAGACTTATAAGTAAATGAAATGTACCAATCAGGTAGATACCAGTTATGCCACGTTTTAGGGAGACATCACGAGCATTTTACCATTAGTTAGCAGGGAAAAAGTACACCATGTCCTAATGCCTAGAAAAACGTGTTCAGCAACAGAAGGGAACACATCTGGGGGAGACCTTGTAAAAAGGGCTGTTCCAACTGTTTTATATAGGGCACTTTAAGCAACTGAGAAGAAGACTAAAAGATCCAGAGAACAAAACGAATATGAGTTTGCAAAATTCACACAATTTGCTTGTGCTTAATTACACAAAACTTTGTGAACATTTTGTAAAATTACACATAATTACATCAAAAGTACATCCAAAATTTAGTGTTACATTTTAGCTCAAAAAGCTTTGTTATGTCCATTAATGTTGCAAGGATGCATTTTGCACTAAACAAACACAGGTACTGTCACCGACAGCCACTCGCTCTTTGGTCATTTTCATTGTTACCACGCTCCTACATGACGTGGTTTAAAGGCATAATTTCTGGATTTTATCATGATAAATACAATGTTAAATTAATAAAATTTTGTGAACTATGTCGGCTTTATCGAAATTTCACCTAGGCTTTCGATAGAACAGCGGCAAGTATTCCTGAGTAGCTGCGAGGAAACAAAAAAACAAAGATATGAGTAACAGATGTGAGGAATGGAACAAACCCATGAGTCTCCAATACCAAACCAGTCACTTGAGGGACAGGGTTAGGGCTTGTATCCCCACTGCCCCACCTCCTCTCCTTCTTTCTTATTATCCCAAATTACTTCAGAGAAAGTCAAGCAGCTAGAGGAGAATCAGGAGATTGTTCTAGATGTCCTAAGTTTCCCTACGCTAGTGGGACCATCCTGTGGTACACCACAGGAGCACTCGGAACCATGACAGTAGTGGCTGCTCTGACAGCATTAGGGTTGACAGCAAAACAATATGCGAGCTAATATGCAAGTGCAGGGGGGATAGCTAGATCCCCAACTATCAGTGTTGTTGATGGCAATGTATTAAAGGTTGGTATGTAGCTCAATTAATGCAAGACTGACTTCATGACATTCCATGCTCTTCCAGGACTCTTTCTTGTTTGGCTTCCTACCGGGACTATGATATACATTGACCCAATGGGGCTCGCAGTTTATTACATGGGATATTCTACACTATACTGCTGGCAGACAAGCTAGAGAACTTGGTAGAACTAGCCTTACTGATCAACACACCAGTTTCTATACTGATTTTGAAAGCGACAATCATACATAGTTCTCAGCCCTTTGCAAATGTACCTGGGGCCAGGGAAATGTATTCAATTATGCCCCATGGTCCCAGCTGATCTGGTTGACATAACAAAATAGTTTCCTAACATTCATAAAAACTCCCATAAGTTCTGAAATGAGCTTCAAGGTGTATTTGAGTACTATAAACCTGGATGAGCTGATGTGCATCAACTGTTGGGGCTAGTAGCACCAAGTAAGGATAGAGGCTGACAGATAGACAAGCATAAGTGACATCATCAGGCTCCTTCTGGTGAAGCTGCACTGACAATAGTAACAGATGGGTTATTAAACGCTGTAAAGGATGTATGTCTAGTAAAGACTGAGGGGGACCAAAATCACAAATTGTAACTACAACAGAGGAGACTCTCCTGCAGATTATTTGGATGGAGTAAAGTATCTGTCTGAAGGGATTCTTGTATAAGCTGGCCTACAGAGTAGCCTCAGGTGGATGTGGGTACTTTTTTTCCATGGGCTGCCCTTGACGGTCCTGGAACAATTGAGCACCATCTGTGTAGTTGGGCAAATAAAGAGTCTGGCTGAATTTGGTACTATCGACAATCATTGCCTGACACTACAAGGAAGGAAAAGGAAGTCTATGGATTTAGTTAATAACTATACAGATGGAATAATTTCATTTCAGTTAAGGGAGGAGTAGAGGAGGGTTGAGCCAAATAGGTGGCAGGGCTAGTCAAGGTGAAGTGAGAGTGGGTCAAAACCTAGGAATGTGGCGAGAAGGACCAGCCTTTTAAGGTGGTTTATATTTCAGTTGTATTCACAAGTGGGCCATTGGAAACAAGATTGCACCCCGCCCCAAGCTAACCAGTTCAATTTTGCCCAAATATCCAAAAATCAGTATCCCAACTGCTAGGACAGCCTAGGAGGTGTCATCTGCCACCTGTTCAAGTTTAAGTTTATTGACTCGGTTAATTAAAACCATCGCAATTCCAAAAGGCATAATAATAATATAAGTACTTTGCCTACTCATTATGTTAATAGAAACCGATAATAAAAATATAAAAGCTTATTTGAAACTAAAACATATCATGGTAAAGAGTTGTGCATAGCTAAAAATGTTCTCCACTAATTCCAACCTTGTTCTTGAACTTAACTTTAGGACTTTCTTACTCCCTTACAAACACTATAATATTAGATGAGTGAAGCTGAGTGAGAATCCTAAGTAGTACCTAGGGCTGTTTCCTGGCTGGAATTAAACTTTCGGAGCTTTACTAATCATAAAATGATTGCCCTTGCCCACTCGGCTTCAACTTTATTCACTAATTCCTTCGGAGCCTGTACCATGAATTTGGTCCATCGACAAGAAAACGGGATTGAAAGTCACTTATCCGGACACATAAATCACAATCTTCCGGGTAGGTCTTGTTTTCCGTCTTTTCCACTTTAACATTAGCGCAGTACCAGTAGTTTTAGCATTTGGATTACAAGTGCTGTTCTTCTCTTTTTTTTTTTTGGACTCCCCTTACAGATATGGTTCTACTCTCACTACATATTGGAACTTTGCATTTCCTGAATTTACAGAACCTTTAAGGTATTTTAAGATATCCACGGGCATTCTCGTTTCCCATATTTTTTATATATTTTTTTATATATAATTTTTATATATTCTTTATAGTTTATGCACATTGTTGGGCACTTTCTGCAATTCCCCTCTTGTATATACATTAGCACACTTTTTTATCACATTTCATTCACTTTTGGTGGCCAGTCACTCTCCCACTCAATACAATCTACGACCGTCTTCTACCCTTTTCCTCGTATGCACACTCTTTACAGTGTTTCTATTCTGAACTATACTTTGGAACATCTATGGGTATCTCTTTTTTGGCCCACGTTGCATGTTATAATATGCATAAATGAACTCTTTGAATATGTACCTACCGGCTGGTAGTGGAGCATTCTCTCTGTTAAAGAATTCCAATCTGTCTTTGTTTACAGCCTTGAAGAAGTCCGTAAGGACGAAACACGTGTTGGCTATCACTGATCTCACGTATTTTCAATTGTTTACATGGACTTTGTACATCTATGTATATTTGTATTTTTGTTCGCATACTGCAACGCTAAGGATTAAAGTATCCGTCACAAAATAACTAATCTTGGAGTGCCCTGGTTGCTCTTTTTAGACTCTGCATATTGTTTTATACAGCACTCAACGTAGTCGGTGCTCTGCTACCGCCTATGTGTCTGTGTATTTTCGAAACCCGTGGTGGTTGGGTTTCTGCACCAGGTTGGCACCCGAACATATGTTTGTACTCTTGATAATATATTTCTGTATTTACTTTCTGCCAGATGTGCAATGATAAGCATTTAACCACTTTTTCTGAGGAATGTTGACTTTTCGGGATTGA
The DNA here is from genome assembly GCF_031143425.1 of Pleurodeles waltl. Taxonomy (NCBI): domain Eukaryota; kingdom Metazoa; phylum Chordata; class Amphibia; order Caudata; family Salamandridae; genus Pleurodeles; species Pleurodeles waltl. The sequence continues at coordinate 607,108,549 of NC_090449.1, forward strand.
AAGTCCGCTAAGCCAGTTTATAATGGCCGGTCTGCATGAGCGTATGTTCAGTGTCTTAAAAATGTTTTTCAGATATAATGTCCTGAGGCCTAGCAAAGCTGGGCACACAAAAATGTGTTCTAATGACTCTTGTCTGTACCCACACAGTCGACAGGAATGTGTCAGATCCTGCTGTCTCCATGAAGGGACCATATCCTTCGTTTCCATCAACCCAAAGCCGAAGAGCATGAACCGATGTTTCAGCGACTGGTTGAAGGTTGCTGCTAGGTATTGCTGTGCCCGTAAAGTTTTGTATGATGTTATTATAGTCCAGGCGTGCTGTCTACTTGCCAGTTTTTGTTTATCAGAATTTAAAGATATCTTCTTAGTGACAGCATTTGCCTTCTGAAAAAACTCCTTTTTGTCCGGGTTCTGGTCTCAGGCTTCTAACAAACCTAGTGCTTTAATGCAGTTATTTAAGTGATGACCCCAGGGGCTTTTATCATTGTGTCGCTGTTGCTCCTCAATTTCCATCCAACATAGGTTGCTTAGAGTACCAGTCTCAGCTGCACGCAACCTCCAGCATAGTTTAATGAAGGCACATCTACTCTGAAATTCATAGTTTTTGAGACCCAATTCTAAACGAACTTGAGCTGGAGATGCTGGTCGTGGTATCCGAAGAACTGTTTTGTAGGCCTTCGTCTGACTTGATTGAAAAAAACTGCCTCCTTCCCCAGCATAATTTCGGCGCCATAAGTGATGGTAGGCATTAGTTGCGCTGCCATGACAGAAAGCAGGTGGGTGTATGAAGGGCAGCTCAGTTTTTGTTTTGGAACTTTAAAACCATAGGTCAAGGAGAGAGCTTTTGCTTGAGCGACAGCAAGCTGCGGCTTGAAAGTCAGGAGGCGGTCAATAGTGAATCCCAAATACTTATATGTGGGTGCAACCTCCACCCGGGATCCGTTTATGAACCATGAAGCACATTTAAACTTCCTGTCAACTAGGCGGACAACCTTAGTTTTACTCAAATTCAATTCTAGGCCTTGCATTGTTATGTATGTATAAAATGCATCAATGCTATGCTGTAGCCCAACAGGTGTTTGGATGAGTGGAACTATGTCGTCTGCATACTGTAGCCATGCAATTCCTTTCTTGGCCAATACTGGCGGGTGGCTATTTTCGGGAGCTAGAGCCTCGGCTAGGTCGGCAAGATATAAGTTGAACAGCGTGGGAGCCAATACACACCCTTGTTTAAGTCCTTTTGCTGTTAATATTCTGTTGGTGAGGTGGCTGCCCTCTCCAATTTTTACTTGCACCCATGTACAAGTCCATCATTGCGCTAAGGAGGCTGCATGGTAAGCCCCACCCTTTCAGTTTCTCCCATAGGCGGGTTCTTGATACGCAATCAAAAGCTGCCTTTAGATCAATAAAGCATGCAAGTAGCCTTTTCTTATTAAGCCTGGCTTTGTTTCCCAGCAGGTCCAGGGTTGCTAGGTTGGTGGAAGCACCCATACCAGCTCTGAAACCTGTCTGGCATTGTGGAATTAACTGTCTGTCATGAATCCATTCTGCTAGTTGTTGCAGTAGGCAGGATGCGTAGAGTTTTGCTTACAACTCTATCAATGCTATTAGCCTGTAGTTTTAAGGATTTGCGGGGTTACCTGCTTTGTATATAGGGTGAATAATGCTGCCTTTCCATGCATCTAGGAGACCCGTAGTGCCTTGGAGCTCGTTAAAAAGCAGCGCCAAATAATACGCCCAGAATGAAGGGTCTCCTCTAAACAAGGCGTTTGGAATACCGTTCTGACCAGCTGCCCCTTCCATTTTTAGTTTCTTGATAAGACCTCTCAGCATTTCTATGTCAATGGTCATTAGTGCATGCTTTCCTTCATTTCCGTTTAGAGTTAAGTCTGTTTGCGTTGTCACTCTGAAGCCAAAATTAATCTTGCTTAAGTCATTGGCTATCTGTGAGGCCTCCTCCTTCGCATGGTGCTCTGGAAGTGAGAACATTGTCTGTACGTGGGCTTCCCATGTGGCTGCATCGATACCTGCATTCGTGTGTCGATTTTGTCCCTTAGTTAGTCTGTTTATTAGTTCCCAGAACTTTTTGTTATTTTTCTGTTTGTTGGATATGAGCAACTTGGTGCACAGATCCTCGTGATAACTCTGTTTTGCCATCCAGCAGTTTTTCTTGTATTTGGCTCTTAATTCTTAAAAAGCCTTGTGTCATCAGATTTCCTCTCCCAGTGTACGTTCTTTAGGACTTTTTTTGATTCTCTAGAGACTTTATTTTTCAGATTGCGCAATGTCCTGTTGAACCATGGCTTTTCTTCTTTGCGACTCTTGACTTTGTTTTTTGACTCTGACTGAAATTGGGAGACGTTTTTTGATGGAAAATGTATTTACTAAAGAATCACAAAAGTACATCCAAGAGATCACTCGTTCTCCTTGGGGGTGGTCTTCTAGTTCCTGCACTCTTAGTGATTCTTTGAGCTCTTTAGTTGTGCCTGCACTGCGGTACACATATTCCATTACTTTGTCGAGGCCCAGCTCCTTCCATTTCAGTTTTTTTGTACCATAGGTCACTGGGGCTGAAATTATGATATTAGCAGCGGGGAGCCGATTCCATTCATTCCGGATCTTAATAAGTTGTGGAAAGTGATCGCTCTCTGTGCATTGTTGAATCCTATATGCTGAAACCAGTGGCAATGCGGTTTCATTTATCAATGTAAAGTCGATGTTGGATTTTTCTGTGCCACTTGAAAAGGTTACTTGTGCGGATGAGGCGTCCTCAGGGAGAGGCGTCAGGCAGCGCAATCCTAGGGTTTCGAACTTTACATATGTGCATGTTCCGTTAGGGTGTTTTGTGCTGCCTTTTCTCAAATCAAGGTTGAAATCACCAGACAAAATAAGGATTGCGTCCTTATTTTGTTTCTGCAGCATTTTTAGAATACAGGTCAATGTTTCAATGTTTCCAATGTTTTGGATTGTGTTAGGGTGTACGTATACGTTGATCAATAGTAAAGTTCTGTTGTTGCCTGATGGCGCCCGATGTTCCAATTTTATTGGTAGCAGCCAGTCAATTCCCAGGTCGATCTGTTTGATCACCCAGTTGATTTTTGTGGAGCAATACGTTGTGAGGCCCGCCTTGGGGTGTCCATGTTTTTGAGGTTGTTTTGCAGAGACATCTATCCCAGAATAACCCGAAATTTGTATCAACTCCATGCACCATGTTTCCTGCAACATGATGATTTCAAACTGCTGAAGGAAACTCAGACCGCCCTGCCGGTAACCAGGGGCCAGATGTAGCAAAGGGTTTTTCCCATTCAGTGTCAATGGGAAAATGTGTTCGTACATATGGCCCCAGGTTTTTTAAACCATGAGTGTTCCAGGAGCAAATATGGATATATTCTTGGTTTTTGTCAGGACCATTTGTAATGGTTGTCATTTAAATTTTGCCTTCCAGCCTGTTTGACTTTTGAGGGAGTACCAATGAAGATCTGTTGGCGCATGCCAGGATGGAACGTGTTTGGTGCTTTTTCAATTGTAATGTGGTCCCAACTGCTTAGGGAGGATTCTACTCCCACTGCCCCTTTTAAGATTGAGCCGCCCTTTTTTTGTTGCGGTGCCAAAAGGTTAGGGTATCTGGGCGGTTCTAGTATTTGCAGGGCGATGCCCCATGCGCTAAACGTATCTTGATGTGCTACAATTTGGTCAATAATGGCGGACGTGGCCCAGGATGTCAGCATTGCCTCTTTATCTTTATTGTTTGGATGTGGTGTGAACTCTACAGTCATCAATTCTGTTGTTGAAATGTGAGCCAGGGGCAAAATCGCATTTATTAACTTCAGTATGGTGCCTCGATTTAGAATGTCAAAAGCCCCCTTCGAATTATAGCAAGGAATAAAAAGTAATTTATTTTCCTCTGAGGTCATATTGTCCTGCGTTGTCTGGTGTCCTGGGATTCTTTTTTGTGCTGCGCTGTTTCTGCAATCATCTGACCAAGGATGGTAACCATGATCTAAGATCTGTTTGTTGTTGCCTGCAGGTTGATTTATTATGGTCATGTTGTGTGCGGAGCTTGTGCATCGAGGGTTATGTTCCCAGGGTTTGCCAGTTTCCTGCCTGTCAGTGGACCACTGAGTTCCCTGTTCTGGGCACTGCCTGATGATTGTTCCATTTCCCTGGAATTCTCTTAAGGCCATCTCTCCGTGCAAAAGGCTGCTACCCTGCTTGTTGCTGGAATGGGTTTTTTTCGGAGACTGTTGCTGTGATGTTAATTGATTAACAAAAGTGCTTGGTTCGCCCGTAGAATTGTCCTCGCTGGCTGGCCATTCTGCCCTGATCTGTCTAGATTGGCAGATCTTGTTTCTGTTTTCAGTGCTTTCTGATTCCTTTGCTACGATTTAGCAAACGATTTCCATATACAGTTTTGCTGGACCCCCTTTGTTTTTTTCTGTGCCTTCCTTTTTCGTTTATTTTCCCGTTTAGTAAGGGATAATTCCTCCACTATTGAATTGTTGGGAATTAAATCCTTCGAACCACCCTTGAGGGGTCCCATTTCTTGTGTACTAAGGCATGATCTGCCCCCTGTGTTGCTCTGAGACATTCCCTGTTCGGATAAATGAATATCCTTGATATTATTGCTTTCCTTATGGGATATCTTTGCGTTTTGTGGGTTATCCTCATTCGTTTGGTTTTTGGGGATCTTCTCGCCACAACTACTAAGATGCTCTTCAGTTCTAAGGGTCTGGGTTTTTACCTCTTTCAAGATGTCGTTTAGGATATTCAGTGATCTTTGTGAGTTATCGCCTGTGATGGAGGACTGACATGTCACCTGCTGAGTGTATGAGTGGGTTTGAGCCCTCTTTATCAGATCATTCAAGGATTGTAGCTTGTTGTTGATGCTCACAATGTGGAAGGCCAGGATGTGGAGTAAATCTACTTGAGTGTCTTGCTTATCTGCTTGAAATTGGATGGCTGCTGATATCTTGTCCATTGTTGCTACCAAGGCCTTTCACGAGTCTCCAGAGGTTGATGGTTCTACATTTGCTTTAGCCCCCGTTGGGTGGTCTAGTGAGTCTTCAAGTTCCTCTAGTTGCTCTAGTTGCTCCATTGCCATGACAGCTGAGGATACATGCGTGTCGAATGTTGTTGTAGTTGTTATATTACAAGATGAGAGATCTTTTCGTGGTGAACTCATTTTTGTTTTGTTGTTTGCATACTGAGTGCCCTGAGGTGTAACTGAGCAAGTATCTGAAAGGTCTATCAGCGGAAATTCCTCAATTATGATAGTCTGTGTCGTTCTCTACTTGCGAGGGTTGTTTGATAAAAGGAGTGCGGCACAGACTCTCACCCCAGTTGTTCCAGTTACTGAGGTTTAAAGTGGAAAAATTATAATCTAGGTAACATCTGTGAATTTCTGCGCTGATCGTTAAGCCGGTTTTATTTGGCTGGGGAATTGGCATGTTTTTTTTTCCCAGGTCCGCACAGGTCCTTTCGGTGTCCTGCGCGGTCTTCACGTCAGCTGCACATGTTGTCTCGGAGTAGTCGGCAGGAGCTATACCCATTAAGGCGCTGGTGGGATTTGATTCCTTCTTAGTGAGCAAGAAGTCTGTGATTTTGTATCCTGCTTTTTTTCCCTTGCTTGGAGATTTGCAAAGCGATTTTTTAGTTTGTGCCGGGTTTGGGGGTACTTTCCTTTTGGTAGATTAATTTTTTTGCTTGTGCTGGCCTTCCCCTGGTGAGCCTTGCCTTTGCCTCTTTACTGCTTTTTGCCTTCCACGTGTTAATGTCATCCTCGCTGCCACCCCTGGGATGACAGACAATATCTGAGTGCTTTCGACTGGTGATTGATTTTAGATTGTGTGTGTGCTAATTGCGCAAAAGCCTCTCCTTCCCCACTTCAAACCAATCCTGGTTGCATGAATTTGCTTAGCGAGGAAGAGAGCTGAGTGGAGTCAGGCAACTCCGAACTAGCGGGAAAGTCCGGGGAAGAAAGGGACCTCGGGCAGCAGGTAACTTGTGCGATTCTACTCCTCGCTGGCAGCAGTTTGTGGATTTATTTTCGGGCTCGTGCTGCGCTTCGTGTCCCCCACAGAAAGATGCAGCTGAACCGGCAGATCCCCGCGGCCCTGCCCCTCTGTGATCCTGTCCCGCGATCGGTCCCCGGGCGCTGGAGGAAGAGGCAGGCTCGGTGGCCCACGCTCAGAGCACAATTCACGCAAAGGCATCGAGCACCGAGCAGCACTGCCAACTCTCGCAGTGAGAAAGAGCCGCGTGCCTCAGGAAAGAAGCCCAAAACAGCCCAGCCTTTAGGATAACCCCAGGCACCCCTGGCTGGGGTGGGAGCGGGTTCTAACTCGCGGGGCGGGGGCCAGGGGTCAGTGGCGATCAGTTCCTTACCGGGAAGAGAGTACTTCGATTGCAGCCCCAGGGTCTGCGTGGTGCCAGCCGTGTGGGCCCCCGGTGTGAGAAAGGCGGCTGCGGGGAGCGGAGCCTAGTCCGACCGCAGCTCCTCCTGTGGACGGCTCACGGCCCCCCTCCTGCCCGGCGCCCCCTGGCTCTCGGCATGTGGCTCCAGTGAGTCTGGGAGTCCGTGGTGCCCAGCGATCATGGGCTGCGGGTGCGTTGTCTCCTGACCGGTGTGCCGCGGGTGTCGCTGCTCTGTGCGCGCGGACCTGGCTTCGCTGGAGGCGGCGAGGGATCCGACCGGAAGACAGGCAGCTAGTCGTCCCGGAAGTGAGGCGTCAGGGCAATCTCACGTTCTGGGACGGAGAAAAGATGCTTCCGTGAATAGCAAACAGGTTTTTAAGTACACATAAGTGAGATCTTCTCAACCTCCTGAGGACCCATGCATCCTCCTCCCGGCCTAGCACTCAAAACACAATAGCTCCCACACTGCCACCTGAAAACATATCAATTTCAGTTAAACAGAATGGTCTATGTCAATAATGGCAAACCAACCTCTTGCCTCGTCAACACTGACACTAGCCGATCTGCTCTGAAAACATCTGAATTCCCTTCTTTACCCCTCTCATTCTTGTCGGTCGATGCAGTTAGCATTTCCAATACCTGGGTACTTCTTCACATCAGACTCTGCCTCAAATGCCCTGGGTCCCAAAACATGCCTTAATAATAAGCCATATTTCATCTGCAAACAGATCAACATAAACAGCATCATGAGCAGCCACTTGTGCTCACGAAATGGGCTCTTGCAGTAGGATTTTCCCCCAAATTACTCTTAATTACATGAGCGTGCATAGTTGCATTATTATAGATATTCCACACCAAAGAGTAATGCAGTATTTTCCAATATTTTCCAATTCTGATTACTCTGGTGTAATTAAAATTACTCCCAGGCCTTAGCAGAAAAACTGATAGTTTACTACTCATCCACCCTTAGATGCTGGTGTTCCTCCATGTTTGTGATAGGTGGCTGCTGTTGACAGCTTGATGGAAGCTTCATAAAGCATTGTCCTGGGCTCCACCCTCACAGAGGCTTTGCCCAATTCTGTAGTCACTTTGGGCCACATGTATAAAGGGTTTTACCCATTCTGTGCCTATGGGAAAATGCTTTGGTACATTTGGACCTTTATTTCTTACCACTAAGACACGCAATTTATCCACAGTGAGTCTGTAACGTAATGAGATAATTTTGTTATCTGCCTCCCACATTCATTTGACCCACAGCCCTGCTCTGAACCTGGCTCCCTTGATGACCACTTTACAAGAAGGAGACTCCCACAGTTATTTTGTTGCCACTGCCCATTTAATGAAGCGCAAAACTGTCCTTTTGATTGCACTAATATGCACCACTGAACTCATGTACTATGTAGATAGTTTTTGTCCCAAGAATGATTTTGTGTTTCTTCTTAGTTATGATCAGGAGCGACTCGCGGGGTCGGGCTGTGCGTGAGGGGGTAGAGGGGATTTAAATAATTAAATTACACTTACCTCCCTTGCCGTGCCACGCCGCACCCCTCCATCCGCTTCTTGTCTGCTGACTGCAAGCACAGGCTCCCAGCCTGCCCTGCGGCCAGTCCTGACGCTGCTTAAAGCAGTGTCAGGATTGGCTGGGAGCGGCAGCCAGGGCACTCCCAGGCAGACTGTGCAGGCTCTCTCCAGCCCGGCAACTGTGTTGCTGGGCTGGAGAGAGCCTACTGCGCATATGTGTTTGGCTGCCCTGAGAGAGCCGACCAAGCACACATGCGCTCTGAGGGGAGTGCTCTGTGCTCTCCCCTCAAGTGCTCGTCTCCCCATGGCCCTGCCCCTTTTCAAGAAAACGATAATAAACACTGTTTATTATCGTTTTCTTGAAAAGGTTTTGCAGCTGCCGCTGCTGGCTGGGGGGGGGGGGGCAATGCTCCTCCGCCCTAATGGAGTAGCCATGCCTGGTTACAATGTATGCACTTTGTATTTAGTTCTTGTCTTGAAAGTTGCCACTTACCGCAGGTCTGTCCTAGCCAGGTAGAGGATCTTATAACCCATTTAATTATGACTTTGGTCTTTTGTGAGTGCAAAGGGGGTCCTTTACCTATGCCAGTGCACCCAATAAAAAGTATGCCTTTGTAAAGAATTTGTGAAACGAATGTATGGTAGCTAACCTCTTGCCTTATCAACAATGTAAACCTAAGCAGAGTCTGTGGCTATGCTCGAATATCTTTCTGTTTTACATAAACAAGCGCCAGGGGCATGAAATAAGCATAGATCAACCCGAATTGTAAAATGTCCTCGATTGAGTGTGGAGAGGACACACTGGGAAAGTGGTGGCCCCACAATATCTTCTTCCCAGCCTTTTATATTTCTATAAGGGCTATGTCCATGTTGGAATAGATGGTATGAATTGTGCCACAGCAAATCCACTGGTTTCTGCCCTTTTTCCCTCTGTCTCCAAACAATATTGGTACTCTTCTGCCACTTTCCAAGCCCACAATATTAGGAAAGTGGTTAATAATACCTGACTGCCGACCCACCACTACAGGGGCGCTTCGTCCATCTACAGATTGACTTCATTCAGAAGCCAGCCCAGATGATGCCTGCACATTTGCCTATGTCCTTGTACCAGGTATATGTTCTCTGGCTGAGTTGCTGCATACTCCTGTGCATGTGCAGACACTATCACAGTAGCCAAAAGACTGCTCAGGATTTTATACTTAGGTTTCCCATGCAGCACTGCAGTGACCAAGGAAACCACATATCTCGTTTATTGTGCAGGGACTGTGGCGTTAGGGCATAGACAACATTTTCACTATGCCTATCACTCCGTGTCCATTGGCAAAGTGGAACAGAATAATAGAACTCTGAAAAAAAGAGCAACAAGCTGTTCTAAAGCCTGCCTTAAGAGGCCTAATGCACTACACTAGGGACCTACTTAATTATGCCATTCAGTCTCAGAAATCTAAACTCTCTTCCTAAGAAGATCAATAAGACCATCCCATGTTGTCTCCTTCTAACCATTCAGTGTCTCCCACTTCACTCATCTTGCATTTGGCTCAGGATATACTGATTCACTATCTCCCACTTTCCATTCCCATATTCAAGTAGCCTTTCCTGACTGCCTGACCAAAGTGAGCCATAACTTTCAGACTGGGTAGTGGGTCTACATGTGTATCCACCAATGAACGGTGTGCTGCAACCCCAGTGAAAAGGTCCCTATCAAATTCCGCTCACAATGAATGCCCCTGTAATTCACTCTTCCCACTATCAAAGGACAGCAGCACCTGCAATCTCATTGCAGCTGTGGTGCCTTCTGCTGGTGCCCTACCTTGTGCTTTTGACCCTGCTCCACTGAAACAGCATGCTTTTATGCTGCAGAGAGAAGCTCCAGCTTCTATACCCTGTGCCCTCGTCTGCTCCAGCATGCAGCCCCTTTTTTTCACCTCCAATTATGGTAGTTGGTAGATGTCCCGCAACTGGATTCTACAGATGGTCTTGCCAGCTTTGTTTGCAGTAAATTTTATTATTTTGTTTGTGGAGTGGTACTGCATTGAAGTGAGATGTGTTGGATGCCCCGAAATGAGTCACACTCTGTCCATTGTCCACCCACAAAACCAATGCTTGATTTATCGGGAGCGCATCTATGTGTTCTTTCTTGGTGGAGTAATATCTCAACCTATCCTCTTGCTGGATCTGCACTCATCTAAATACGGATGCACATGGGGGGAAGGTACAATTCAACAAAGATCTCCATGTGCACGGGCACTTTCTTGATGAATGTATCAATGTTTCTGATCGATTTTCATTATGTACTTAAGACTCCCAGTCAGAATATCTTACCTGGTGCTGTCCTTCTTGCTTACTCCAAAGGAGGAGTCTACTGCCAACAGCATAATTGCAGTGTCTATGTGGGGCATACTGAGTGCCACTTTTCTGTTCATGCCTTACCCTGCACTGGTGCAACTAACTTCATCTAATTTTGATTGCCATCTGGTGTGCTATATGCTCGTAGCAAATTGCAGGAACGGCCTTGAACATATTGCATATGTGATAACAAGGCCTATGCTTGGTTGTCAATTGACTGGTCTGGATCATGTTACCCAGAGTATGCAGACCAAGCTATCCGACATACACCGTCCAAATTCCCTTTACGAATAAGACTAGTCAGGGAAATATCAGAGACTGCAAGGATTTTTGCCTTTTTGTTCCCAATGTGTGGTATTGATATCACCATTCAGGAAGTTAAAACTGTTGCAAAGAATTTGAAAGTAGTAATAAATGCCAACGCTTGGCACTGGGGTTTATCTCGAACCAGCTAGGAGCACAAAGGACTGTAATCTTGCAAAATCATATTGCTCTGGATTTTATCCTGGCTTCTAAACATGAGGTTTGTAATTCCACATAAAGAATCAATGATGATCAAAATAAATTTATATTTGAGTCTTACAGCGAAAAGATCAGGTAGACAGTATAATGTATGTTGGATGAGGAAGCCTCACCCATGCTTTGGTGGCATGCTTCATCATAGGTAACTTCCTCTCACACCCCGATAAGATGATATTGTCAGGGTGGACTCAACCTCTTTGTGAGGGAGTTTTTAATAAGAGTTACTGAACATTCTAGGGATTTCAGTTTTTTTGATAAATAAAAACCTTGATGTCAATCCAAAGGGTATTTCTGAACAGAGGCTACCCAGGGTATGATTAAAAATAAAGAAGGTGGATGCGTGTGAGTACTATGACTCAATCTTCCCCACTAGCGCTGACGTGGTTCTGCCTGCCGTGTGGTCAAAATAGCTTCAGGAGCTTTCACCACGGACAATGGGATCCCCAATAATATGTATATCTATTTATGTACACATAGATAATGTTTTAACTGACAAATAGTGATACAAAACCCTAACTATGGGTTTGATGGTCAGCCTGGTCTAGGTGGGGAGGAACACCTTCTGTAGTTATGCATTCTGAAAGTTATGGTCTGTGTACATACCTAAATTTACCTCTGTTAGCCGAATCAATGTTTCCACAGGACATGACTCTTGATGAGTGTGTGATAGTGGTGGTTTCAGAAGATACCAGAATGAATGGATGTCTGGTGAGCTAGACACTTCACTGGAAGAACTTACGAGAGGAATATGTAGTGTTTTGCCAGAAATCATCCACACTTACACCCTCAAAAGCAAGGACAGTTCCCACTATCATGTTGATTTGGAAAAAATGAAGATACATATAACTGAATACTAGTAGTGGTTTGATGCAAAGGCAATGTTCTACTGGAGGGTGGCAATATATTTTTCTTCCGGGATACTTCTGAAATAATGCAGAGACAGAGAAGGGAGATAGTTCCTTCCCAATAAAATTTTGTAGCAATATAAGGATTGCCAAGAAATTCCATCTCACAAGGTTAGGTCTGGTGATGGCAGTCAAAATTTTATTCAGGTGCATTAATGTTGTCATAAGCTACTCAGCTCGATCCAATAGGAAGGTGCCCTAAACGCTCAGAGGCTGGGTGATCCTCTTGCTCAAGGAGTGGTGGGAGTGGTTGACTGTACATCTGATACCTTGGGGGCAATACAGAGAGATCTCAAAGGCGGGTGATCAGTTCTCAGAGAAAGCTGAACTGTAGCTACATCAGATTCATCAATCACCATAGGAGAAAGCAAACTGCCAAGTTTTTCTGTATCCCTCAATGGACTAGATACTGTAACATCATGTATCCGTCCAGACCAAGCGACAATTAATAATTGCCACCACCGGTCTAAAAATGTCTTTAAGGAAAGAACCATTGCCAGGACACGCAAACAGTTTTGGCGCAGTCCCCAGAAACGGTTCTGACTGCCTTTTTATCCTACAGTGTAACGATTCAAAAACACTACAAACTGCTCCAGAATATGAGTTACATGTTTATTTAGCACTATCACTTCCCTCTGTTATGGGCAGCTTCCAGGTAGTACCCAATCAAAGTCATAAATGTACACATCCATAAATTCACAAAAGACAGAACTTAAAGTAGTTCTTCGTCTATGTGTTTGCTCTTCCATCCAGATAACAGTTGTAAGGGCTTCTGTATAGGCCTAGTTTAAAGCAACTTGAAAAGAAGAGACATACGCTCCTTCTGTGGGACCACCATGTAAACAAAGAGCAGCTGTGGTGGTAAAGACAGGTGCATTTCCTATTACCGGTGCTTGAGGGTAAAGGTCATGTCCCTACTCTTGAGTGTGTCATTAAAGTGCTCCCTAAACTTGTCTCTGGGTGATAGGTAGTGTTGGGCCATCATTAACTTTGTTGTGTATAACAAAGTTCATGAATCAAGGAATTCCCTGCTCCCACTCGTCAACTGAAATACCTCTGTAGAAATTCCACCAAAGGTGGGGATTTGTAAGATGGCAACCATAGACTTCATGCTTATTAACTTTAAGGCCCCAGTCTCCGATATCTGGTTTTATAGTCAACGAGCATGTTGCACACAGAACTGCATTAAATAACATAATAAACAAATATTTCTTAAAACACAACGGCTACATGAAGCAAGGCACTAGACAACCATGCACCCCAGCAGAAAGCAAATAAATGATAAAGTCCACATCCTTGCACATAATCATCCTCTATCCAATCTAATCCATCACTAGTCCATACATCCCAGTGATTAAAGATCTATGGGACCACACAAATGATAATAATGACTTATACGAATGCATGTATATTGTAAAATAACAGAGCAATACGACTCCTTCTTTACTGCTGAGTTCAGCAAATGTCAGAAGCCGTCTCTCTCAAATATTATTTGTTTCTGTACAGCAGGGAATGTTTCTGTGACTACCTACTAGAGGCTCCCCGACAACCGAGGGATGAGGTGAGAGACTATGGGAGACCACGTAGAGTCGAAGGTACCGCTATTTCAGGGGTTTGGATGGGGCGTATAAGCGTACAGATCTGTAATAGCAAAGCAGAACATGTCCAGTACCACAGGGAAAAAACTTACATATCTAAAACCCGCCTCCCACTGAATGCTCCAATCGGAATCCCTGTGCTACAGCTTCGTGCATGGCAGTAATTTTCCCAGAGAATAGTGTGATTACACCAGTTGCTGGTAGAAGCTACGTTTGAATGGCTGTTATGGATAAGAATGTCCAAATAAATAAACAAACCCATCAGCAGTATGTGCACCATAATGTCTGTCCTTCTGTTACTGTGCCACAGAGCAACGGTACTCCAGCCTGCTTTCCGCGCTCCTTCTCTCTCGTTCCCTCTCCCCCATCTCTTTCTGTTTCCCTTTCCTCGCTGCCTCCAACTCCTCCTCTTTCAAAAGGAAATATGCTTACTAGAGTACTTCCTTTCTCGTGCTCTCTCCCGCAATCCCTTTCAATTTCGGTGCCCTCGTCTCTGCACCCCCTCCGTCCATGTGCCCCTTTCTCTCAGTGAGGCTTCTTTAGCCGTGTGGCCTCTTAACCCTCCCTCTGCACCCTTGTGCGCATCTATTTTCTTCTTCCATTAGTCTCTGCCCTCCCATTCCTTTTGCCATTGGTCGTTCGTTACGTTTTTGTCTTGTTGTTCCCTTCTCTGTGCCCCTTTCTCGCTCCCATATCTCGACATTTTCGTCGTTTTGCCCCCCCTTTCGCTTTTTTCCTCTCTCTCTGTTCTCCTTTCGTGTCTGCACCTCTTCTGTGTGTGTCTCTGTCTGTAGCAGTGGTCACGTTGCTATATTGATTGTACACTACTTTCCACGTGTGACTTTTCTTTTCAACTGTTCCCGTGACTGTCTCACCGTGCCTTGGCTGCAGGGCCGGCCTTGGCTCATATACCACCCTGGACGAAATCATACTGGCGCCCTTCTTAATCATCTGTGCCAAAATGGAGGCGATGGGCCACTGGCGAGAAAGAAGGCAGGGACGGAGAAAAGGAAACAGAGGGAAAATAAGGTACTAGACGGAGGGAACAGACAGATTTATAAAAGAGGACAGAATACAACGAATAGGCGCCGTGGTCTGGATGTGTGATTAAAAAGAAATTTGGTAGGTAAGCTCTATGCGCCCATCTGAATCAAGGCATCCTGGGCCCAGTTCTCCCATGCCTAAAGCCGGCCCTGTCTGTCTGCCCCACTGTACTTTTCTGTCTCTCTGTGTTCCCATTGTCTCTGTGTCTCGTGTGTACCTTTGAAGCAATTCAGTGTCTATTAGTCCCTCCTGTAGCTCATTGCCTCTTCTGTCTTCAGGTGTCTGTGTGCATCCCCAGCCTAGGTGCTCTTTCTCCTTACCCCTTCCCTTCACATCTTCTGTCAATCAATCAATCAATCAATCAGTACTTAGTTTATTAAGACAAACTGTCCACATACAAAGATTTATGATAAAAACAGTTCTAAATAAAAATATATATATATTAACCAGAATTATTATTGCATACACTCTTTAAGACAGGTATTGCACCATTACCAGTTTGCACAGAGAGTGTGTAACACATGCATTTTAAGACAGGGTTTTAGTTTCAAACTGGTAAAAAGAGGTTTCAAATATGTTTTCCTTTTTTGCAAATCCAACAGAGATTAACAAGTAATGTATTAATTCACTTTTGTATCTCTTTTAATGGCCAAAACGCGGATGTTAAATTTCCTGTCGAAAGTGTAACATAATTTTAACTACAGTGGTGCTATTGCAGTATTATAAGACGAATAGGACTATATGTGCACACAGACGTTAACTAGGGAGCAGCTGAGTACGGCCATAAAATAGCACAGAAGGGTCTGTGTGATTTGCAAATGTTACCAGGAGTGTGTAACTCCTTCTGGTGACAAATCAAAACCTATAAAAACACTGACATTCACTGATAGTAATGAACTATGCAACTACCGTGCCTCTCCAACTCACTATTCTTGTACAGGCCCGGACCTGCTATATCGGAGAGTCTCACCACAGGGTTTCAAATACACCATTCTTATATCCCTATAAGGGCCCTTCAAGTTAATAAAAACACATTGACATACCTCGTGGTGGCATTCAACAAAACAGCATCTCGCAGCAACCAAATCAGTTACAAAAATTCACTCCATCACCGCTGTGTAACCAAGAATATAGCTTGTTTCTACTAGTTTTCTACCCATCATGACACGTAAGGAATCACTGATGTGGGCCATTATCTTGGCTTGCCCACGCTACTACAATGCTATATACTCCGAACATGAAGTAGGGGTGACAGAAACAGCTACAGATTGTCCAGAATCAAACCTCCAGATTACCATTCAAAGCCTGGAAATATATATAGCTAGTCCTCAGATAGCTACAAATGGGCATCCTTTATTGAGGCCTATCCAGTTCAATTTGATGAACATCACCCACAAAATGATTTAGAACATGCATTGGCAAAGTCAATAGGTCTTGCCTTTGCAAGGGCTATTGGCTTTGCCAACATGTTTTAGCCATGTTGTAACCAGCGTGGCTGCTGTTCGCCATGGCTGAAAGTTAATAGAGTATAGGAGAGTGATTGGAGTGTTTTAGAGTAGAGTCGACTGTTATGAACTGGCCTAGAAAGTTATGAAATGGCATGAGTGGTGTGGAGTGGAGTTGAGTGTGGTAGAGTAGAGGTGAGTGAAGTGAAGTGAGTTGTCATGGAGTGATATAGGGGGTTATTACAACTTTGGAGGAGGTGTTAATCCGTCCCAAAAGTGACGGTAAAGTGACGGATATACCACCAGCCGTATTACGAGTCCATTATATCCTATGGAACTCGTAATACGGCTGGTGGTATATCCGTCACTTTACCGTCACTTTTGGGACGGATTAACACCTCCTCCAAAGTTGTAATAACCCCCATAGAGTGGAATGATGTAAAGTGTTGTGGGGTGTTGTGGAGGGAGTAGAGTGTCATACAGTGGAAGGGTGTAGAGTGGAGTATGGTTGAGTGACCTAGAATAGAGTAGAGTGTCAGACTGGAGTAGAGTGTTGTAGAGTGGAGTGGCATGGAGTGTTGTGAAGTGGTGTAAAGCAGAGTGGAGTGGTGGAGAAGGTTTTGTAGATTAGAGTATTGTAGAGCAGAATTACATACAGCAGAGTAGATTATCACACAGTGGAGTAGTGTAGGAGAGTGGGATGGCATAGAGTGTTGTATAGTTGAGTGACGTAGAGTAGAGTGGAGTGGTATATAGTGTCAGACTTGAGTGGCATAGAGTGGAGGGGAGTGGCGTAGAGTGAAGCTGTGGAGTGGAGTAAAGTGGAGGAGTGTGTTGTAGAATGCAGTGAAGTAAAGTGGCTTGCAGTGGCATAGACAGAGGTGCATACAGCATTGTAAAGTGAAGTAGAGTTGAAGAGTGGTATAGAGTGTTGTAGAGTAGAGTGGCATAGAGTAGAGTAGAGTGTCACAGAGTGGAGTAGAGTTTAATGGAGTATAGCATCATAAAGTGGAGTGTTGTGAAGTGTAGTGTCATAGAAAGGAATTGAGTGACTTGAGTGAGGTGGTGTAAATTACAGTGGTGCAGAATAGATTGGCCTAGAGTGAATTTGTTTTGAGTAAAATGGGGTAGAGCCAATTTGGAGTAGAGTACTGTGACATAGAGTAGGCTGGTGCCGAGTAGATTGCAGTGGCATAGAGTGCAATGGCGTAGAACAGAATGGCGCAAACTGGACTAGAGTTTGTGTAGGGTGTAATGGCGTAGAGTACATTTTTCAGAGTAGAACGAATTTGCATGGAGTCAAATGGTGCAGTGTAGAGTGCAGAGTGGTGCAGGGTAGAGTGCAGAGGTGTAGAATAGAGTGGCAAGGTGGCGAATGAAAGAGCCCTTAATGTACACAGAGGGTGTTCTGCTCCTCTCCCTTCAGTTTGTGTGTCCCATCACCATCCCATCCCCATCCCCCAGGAATGTAAGCAACACACATTTCCTCTCTCCTGTCTTACATCGTCAGGCGTCCATTTTGTGTACTATCCACAGGCACACAAACATACACAGGCCAGCACCAACACAGTGTCCAGCGCCACATGCAATCAATGCTGGCCAGGAGTGAATTAAGTATACAGCCCCAGAACTTTTCACAAGTGGGACATGTAGGCTCCACTCCAGTAACACAGTTAAAAAGATCTGATCACATTACTGAATCTACTGAACACAAAATTGGAGTGCTGGCACCACCACACTCTTGTCACTTATATTCAGGTAAGGGCCGTAGTGCTTGGTGCCCCTCTTCAGACCCATGCAGACCACTTAGCATGAGACAGGCCTAGGTAATGGTGCACATGCATGATCTCTGCTCGCCAATTACAAAGAATCAGGACCAGGTATCCAGATGCAGCTGGGGCACTCAGAGAAGGGGGCATGTCCATGACCATGAAGGGGACTTTTCCATCTCAACAAGCAGCAAGCGCTTGGATTTCGGAATGGAGCTTAGATAATCAGTCTCTACCTGGGCTTTTGGTCTTGCCCTGGGACTTCATGGCATGCTTTAACATGCTGCCTTGGAGAGATGTGTCTAAATCTGAGAAATACCAATGATGTCAGTCATCATTGCTTACTAAGCATCAGGCATCCATCTTGGATATGTCATGCCTTGGGCAAAATAATCCAGGTAGTTCCAAGGTGATCACTCCAAACTTCAAATCACTGGGAAAAGACACTCCATCCATGTCACAAGGACGCCTCTGCTTGACAGATGTGAGTAAAGAGAATGATGCTAATCGGAGGAGATCTTGGTTTCCACTGATTACTTTCTTCCTCAGAGAGATGAGAATCCTGTAGACTTAAGCAGGACTCTGTACCCCCACAGCCTGGGGACACCTAAAAGTTTAATACGTTCGGTCTTTGTATTCTTAATCATCTCAATCATATGAATGAAAACTAGATGTTCCTATCCTATTGATAGGGCAAAGCTGGAGATTGTGATGTGATACGTCCCTAGGAATTATGGGTTACTTTGGAAATCTGGTAATCATCCATATGTACAATAGATACTGACACTCACAATAGTAACATCCCCACTAACCTGTGAAATACATAATGCAGTGCATCAAAGGAGGACACTCACACATATGTTCTCCTCAACATGTACCACAGCTATAATGAGGCTACGAGAATCGTGGGTTGTGAGAAGATGGCTCTGGTATATTGGGGGAGATTAGTCCTTGGACAGAAATAGTTCTGTATTTCTCAATCAACCCCTATTCTTAACTCGAACAGAGCTCCGTTTTAATGTGACCCCAAAATGTACTTCCCCTTCTCTTACATAACCACCTGCCCTTAACTTACTCCAAAGTCCATGCTCTGTTCTTCTTATCTCATACAAACAGACCAGAGCTCAATCCCTGCACCCCTTCATGCTGTGAATGCAACCCTCTCAGATAACTACAACCATCTCACCCTTAGTCCTCCGATTTCAACTTTCATGTCTACCAGATCAGCTCACTTCTGGCTCACGTTCTCACTCCTTACTTTCAACAAGGAGTGGGTGATAAATTCGGCTTCACCGGTGGAGCTGGTGGATTTTTTTTTTCTCATGTGCAGCTTGCTAACAGTAATTTGGCAGGCGCAAGAGAGAATTGGCATCCTCTAACTCCATTTTTGGGTGCTAGGAGGGCACCACGTGAGGTTTTCTCACCGTGAACAGTTGAAGGTGGTTGCAACCATTCAAAGTGAGAAAGCTGCCACTTGAGTTGAAAATATACTAGAGCGGCAGCAAAATCAACTCAAGCAGCAGCACCCTCTGGCGTGCTGCATGGTGCCATTCACGCTGATTTTTCAGCGCAAAACAAGTTACCAGGGCTAAAAATCAGCGTGAGCAGTGCAATGTGCTGATTTCTCCCCGTTCATGAAATGCTGCAGAACCTCACAGAGTTTTCATGTAACTCCAAGGAATTGAAGCACCGAGAGTTATGCTAACCCCTACTTTCAACCTGTTCTGCTCTCACTTCCTACCTAGAGGGATGGTGTGCTATAGAAATAATGCAATAAGACCCTCTTGAAAGCCTTTGGATCTTGCAATGGGTAAAAAAAACACTACATAAATACCAATACAATAAAGTATGTGTACTCTACCTCGGAGTGTCCTAATCTAAGTGAGCACCCATGCAACCTAATGTTGCTCATCTGCATTGGGACACTGTTGCCAGAAACAGTGTGGAATTCAAAATTACTGTATGGATATTTTATCCTTTTCTTTTTAATGTTGTGTGTGCGATTGGCAGGCTGGTACCAATACTTGAAAGATCTTAATGATCAAAAGGGAGTTTTCTTCAACAGAAGGGAACATCGGAGAGTTATGCTCGAAACAAAGTTAGTATGGCAGAGAGTTTCAGAGGAAAGCCCATTGGTAGTGAAATGATCTGCCTCAAAGCTTTTGTTATATAGCTGGAAATGCCGTCATGCACGTTGCTATCATTGGTACCACAGGTATAGTTACATCAGGGCCCAAGGAGTGATGGGAACATAGCACCTCAATTACATCTGTCTTTTGCTATGAAACTAATGGGTAGGAAACCACTGAATTTTAGGAATAAGTTGATGTCTATTTAACTTTCTGATAGAGAACTCAGTGGTAATAAAAATTATTGTGTGTTGTGCATTGTCTGTTAAATACAATCTTATTTCGTACCCGATTTTATAAACTTTATCCATAGGTGTGTGATGCAGGGTTGTCATACAGGATGGCTTAACATTTGTAGTCGATTTTAAAAACAATCTTTTTGTTAGCAGTCTGTTGAGAGATCTTAGTGCCTTGAAGAAAGGGCTAAGATCTCATAGGCCAAAAATGAGGTGGACAGCAACATTTGTGTATAGTATTTTGGCAGAAAGCCCATTATGGACTATGCTGTATTGATTTAGCCGGGACCTGAAACTGGGAGAATCAGCAGTATGCGCTGTTGGCTTCTGAAGTAGCACATACCTGTGATATCCTATGTAGTCCCTTTCTCTGTACGAGTGATCAAGGTCTATGGTATGTGTGTCTGTTCATGTGATGTAACTGTGTGAAATGTTCCCTCGCACACGACTCCACCAGGGACTGTTGGCCCAGACAGTGAAGATATGGTGACTGAAAATAATCGCTTGCCACTGGGGGAGTGTACACCTGTAGTCCGCAGATATCAAACTGGGGGCAGGCCACTCTTGAGGGTGTTCCACGCCCTGGCTATTAGGAGCATTTACTCTGCCCAAGGCAGCAAGGAAAACATGCTGAAAATAGTGCTGTGTTTTTAATAAAAGAAAACAGAGTGGAGGTTAGCTGCTCTGTAACGGACCATCAGTAATGTTGTATTACTCTTGGTCCTCTGTAGCCTCAAAGTGAGGGGTGGGAAGATCCCAATAACCCTCAAAGCCACTCACACTGTGAGTACTTTTACACCTTTCGGAAGACTGGACTGCCAACAGCATATTGTCCATTATGTAGTTGATTGTATTGTTAAATTGATAACCGAAATTAACTGCAATATTTGAATCGTAAACATGTTCAGAGCTGCCATTTTTATGGAAATGTTAGGAGAAAATATCTGTGTCATTCGGTAGGGTCTGTTTTTTTTACATGCATGTGAGGGACGCAGAGTTGATTACCGTTGTTGTAATCAGGCCCCTGAAACCTGTCAGGAAAACTGATATCTAATTGTCTTTTCTGCCCACCTGATCATATGCATTGTAAAAGTATCATTCCTTAATTCAGCTGGTAATCAAGGGTGTACCTAAGGTAAGTAATCCAAACATTATAGGACAGGCAGGGTGCACTAGAGAGGCTTAAGGATGGCAGCGGAAAGGGAGAGCAATGAGCATTGGTAAAGGTTCTAAGCGAGAGAAAGCACTTTATTTTGTGAAATAACCAACATTTTTGAAGTCTTACTAAACAGAGTGAGGACGTGTGCGTGTTTATGTGTGTGTGTGTGTTAAAAATCATGGTGAAATCCGACAGACACCGCACCATACCCCACAGAAAGCCCCTTTACCCAACAGTTTATCACAAAATACATTTATTAGAGGGGGTGTAGCACCCCAACAACCTTCCTGAAGCTTTGTTGCTGCAGGCAGCATGGTGAACCTTTGCTGGAAGCAACACATATGGAGACGTTGTCTTTCTTATTGCAAACATGTATCTGTGCCCGGAAAATAACTTTACATTGCTACGTTTCTTGGCAACACTTGTATAATAATTATACAATTGCCGTCATATAACGTTCATGCCACCAAAGGACTTAAGCACACCGCACTGTCCACACATTGCTGAGTCAAACTCGCCTGGATGTCGTGAAGTGAAAACACTGGAGCATTTAGAAAGCACCAGTGCCTCAGAAGAGAGAGAGCGAAACTCGCCTGGATGTGGCCATATACGAAGGACTCTATTTTAAGGGGCCAATTAGAATTCAAGAACCTCCCACTTCCTCAGAATTTTCATTTTCACACGGCCGCCTCCCGACCATTTCCGACGATTCTTCAGAAGGCGGCAGATTCCTGAGAGCGAACGTCTAGAGTATTTTTTTTCTGCTGTTCTCTGCGTGTGAGCACACGCCTCTGGCAGCTTTCTACCTCGCACTCGTTTGTCACCGAGTAATCCGTGGACCCACACAGACAGTCTCGAGTCCAGACTACAGGTTCCAGAGAAGTCTGTCCCGGGAAACAGTGAGCACAGTGCTTAATTTGTAAATAAAAAGGTGCCGGTGCTCAAAGCTCCCCTCTAAAACACGCAACTGCTGCAATTAAAAGTGCGAGCACATAATACTGAGGCAGCGTAATCCTGGAGCCACCTCGGGCCTCTTCAATTCATTTACTGCCACTCCCTTCCCCTTCAGCTCACCCTTGCAGCTTCATGTTTTACGCCTTTCTGATGCTTTTTCGTTTTTCTCTTCCTCGGTCTTTCCCATGTGTCTTTTGCTCGCAGTAAATGCTTGAGACTGAAATCTAAGTACCGGCCCTCAGAAATGAGTGCTGGTACACAGGAAACAACAAGCACAAAATTAATCACTGAGAGAGAGGTGTAGTGTCCTGCTGGACACATACTAGTGTTTCCACCAGCCACTCTGCTGAGGGCTGGCTTCTATACTCACCCCACACCCATCCAACACAGCCGTCACCAGTCAGAAGACGCTGCTAATAAAAAGTGTCAGACGCACCTGCCCGAGGCCAGTTACTAGAACCTACAACCCTGTCTCCTGTGTCACCTCATTTAGTAGCATGAGAGCCTAAGGCCCTCAACACTACAAGAGGGTGTTTAAAATATGGATGTCAACAAGGCGCACCATCCACAGCTTTTTCTGCGTAATATTTCTTTCAGTAGACTACGTTTTAGAGATGGGCGAGACAGTGAAGGATCGAGCCAAGCTGGAGTCAGATTCGTGACTGAAGTGGTTCAGGTTGAGGTCTTTTTGGACCCATGAGTCCAAAACGAATCCAGCATGTGGCTTAATCTAACCCACCACCAAAATTAGGAACAAGTATTAACCTTTGATATAAAATACAGGGAAACATATATACATTTAGTAGCTGAATTGCACAATATGCAACCAGAAAACATGGGATCAGTCCTGGCGTCCTTGCTTGACTAAACTGTGTGATCCTAGGCAAATCTCTCTTGTGTTTGACTTAATGGACTATAATGTTGCTTCATGTATAGTAAGAGTCTGGGCCACAAACAGAGTGCACATCACAACTAACCTGTTTCTCAGTTCACTAATTCCCTTGTTAGCAGGAAGGGGAGACCTGACTATTTCTAACTTCATGTTTTAAAAAATAATTATTTGAATAAGTGCGTCAATGCTCTGCTATATAATCTGATGTACTAGGGTGAGACACTTCTGCATGTTAAAGAAATGTACTTTTTGAATTTTGAAGAGCGTTTATCATATTGGTACTTGTTGTTTTTTACATGTATTACATGCCAAATATTTTCATGGTTTGACTCATACATCATCTCTTATAGTCAAGATATTTTAGGTACAGGTGAGAAAGACAGAAAATGTGTGGAAGGGGACAAGCCAGAGCTGAGCCAGGAGCCCTGATTGGCTCTCAGAGCCAAAACACATATGAGCTGGGAACATATCTTCATGTGACTGCTTGCTCGCTTTTCGTCATTCTCCCTCCATCTCACTATCTGCTGCCTTTATCCCTTTTCCATTTCACATACTCTCTCTGTCTTTGTTTCTCTCTCTCTCTCTCTCTCTCTCTCTCTCTCTCCCCTCTGTCACTTTCTGGCTTCCCCTTCTCTTTCTCTTCACTTCGTAGTTTTTTTTCCGGCCTCCATCTCTTATTTTATTTTTCTTTCTCCTCCACACACACTCACCTTCTTTTGCTCTCACTTCCTTTGCCTCACTAGCTCTCTTTTATCCTTTACCTTTCTTCCTCTTGCTCGCTCTGAGTGATGGTCTGCCTTGTCCTCTGCTCTCAGGATAAATATGAATGCCTCCAGCCAGCATTCTGTGCCTACCCAGCTGCCGACGTCCTTTCTTTCTTCCGCTCTGGCCAATGCCAAAGGTCCTTTGCATTTTGGCTGTGGAAGGGCAAATAGCCAAAGTTGCTGGCCAGACCCTCCTCTGCTGCACTCAGGGAGGCTTGCAGGATGTTGTCACACTGCACCAGAAGGACCCGTATTATATGGCGGGGCTCAGTTTTGGTTAGAGTGCCAGTAGACCTAGGGCTGAGCCAGAACCACACATCTGACTTAAGCCAATATCGAGTACTCTTTGGCTTGCACACTGCTAGTTTTAGGGTGTGATACCAGCAATCTTTTCTATATTTGCTTTCTTGAGCACACAAGTACCTTTGTCCGAATTTAATAGAAGCTATAACTTTTTTAATAAGGCACTTTCTGTTTCTAAGTACAGATCTATTCCTAGATGATAAGAACCACGGAAACCCTTAGTTATGTGCTGGTTTATATAGCACAGACCCAGCTTAAGAGCAGTGAGAATTTGCATTAATGGTGGTTGAGAAACCATACAAGATTGTGTACATCAAGCAGACATTTATGTCTTTGAATTACACAGTTACACTAAAGTTCAAACAGTTTTAGTTATGTTGTATTACATTTTGCTTACAGTTTTAGATCAGGAAATTAAGCGGTCTGTCCACAATCACACAACTTTAGTAGAGTTCTAAAGTCAGCAATTGAACCTAGACTGCAGATACTTAAATCAGCAGCTCAGATGCCAGAAGGCATCTTAAGTGATCCTGTCAGCCCATCTCCATTATGGTGACCACATGCACCCTGTCACCAGGAAACCACTTTTCCAAAACCAATCTATCCTATTACAAATCACAGGGATCCAGTGTATGTACTCCATTTTGTGTATTTGAATTGAAGCAAGACTTTAAATCCGAGAATACACTAATGTGTTAAGCAGGAGTTGCCAAAGGGAAGAATCCAAGTGACAGAGAGTCAGCTAATCAGTCCAATTTCATGGCTACTGTATCACTGTGGGCTTTACTAAGTTTCCAGGCCTGCCTTGCCACTTATAATAGTGTGATAATTGTATAGTATTGTGTTACAGGCCTTTTTGAATTATTTATGTATCACCGCTTCACAACTTGAAATATTGGTTTTAGGCATCTACAAATCTTTCAGTAAACAGATGCCATGCATTAGGCCTGAACTCATCTCAACACGTTTTCAGTGCTTAATTTTGCAGGTGGTCGGCTCTACACTCACTTGCTTATTTTTCATCATCAGAGTTTGACGCAGAGCCAAAGAGAAAGCAGGAAATGGAGGAAGAAGGATGCACATCATAGCTGGCTTGCCTGCCTTTTGTTCACTAATAGTAACGTTATTCAGTGTGGGCACAGGCATGTCTCTCATGCCTGCCCCCACCCTGGCAGGCATGTTTCTCAGTTCATGTTTAAACATCTCTCACGTATTTTGATCTCAATGCAGTTATATAATCTCACATACTTAAATACTTCCACTTGTTTTGAAGACCTTATATTCTAACATGATGTTTTTTGCATGATTTACATGCAAGATATTTTCAAGGCATGGCTTGTGCACAGACTCTTAAAGCCAGCACTGAACCTTGGCTCGGCTCTCCCTGCCAATTTGTAGGCTCGTCCACCTCTAGTGATCTGGCCCAAGATTCTAGGCTGCTGAGGAAAGAGGTTGAGGTGGAATCAAGACTAAGCAATCTTGGGACTGGTCAATTGCATCATTCAATCTTGCTTTTAGTGAGCGCCTAAGAAAAACTTCTTGAAGCCTCCCTTTTTTTTTACCATTAAGCACTTTTCTTAAGCACTCGGGTACTTCACGTCTTTCTATTACGTGCCTTTTTCTCAACTGTGCTCCCGTCTGTTTTTTTGTACATTATTCACAGCTCTGCGAAAGAACAAGCTACATACAAATAGCTATTCTATAAAATAAAAAATAGCTATTCTGTATTTACATTATTGCTTCTCTGTTGATACATGTTCTTATTGACGCAGAAGAGGCAGGGAAACAGACTTACAGGTGAAATAATTACACACAAGCGGTAGCCACGTTTAGCATCATAAAAGGCCATGGACTGCCTTTCAGGGAGAAAGGACAGGGTGATCATAGGCAGGCATAGCTCCCCAAAGGCGCTGCACTAAATATGGGCTTTAACAGGAAAAACCAGTTAGAGCGGTACACGAATCAGAATTTCCCATGGAGATCCAAGAGCAATAAAAAGGCACCGTTAACACCGTATGGGAATTCTTTCATGGGTCAGCAGGGCAGCGTGCACTCTTTGCAAGCGTACAGGAAAAACCGGTTCAGAGGTTAGCACGGTTCAGAGGTTAGGCTAGGAGGTCTTTGACTTTACCTTGTGCGGAGCTTGTGAACACAGATCTTTGATATAGTGCTGTGTTTTTATCCCACTCACTTGTCCTCATTTTATCAACATTTGAAGAATCACGGTCTGAGGCAACCCACATCTCTTGTGGGGATGCAAAACGTTGTTTTGTAGGTTGCAGGCGTTTTTTCTGCAACTTCAGCCTTAACCATCTGAGTTATCTTACCAGCCTCTGGGTGCTTTTGTCTGGAGCCAACATAGGGGAGCTGTGTTATAGCACGGATTATTTGAATGTACTGAGGGTGTTGCTTTCTTTCTTGTTGCTTAAGGTGTTTCAAGTACATAATAGAAGTTCTTAGAAGCAACCCATGACCCACTTAACAGAATAACCTTTTCCCATGATGAGACCAGGCGTGGGCTCCAAGGATGTTGGTAATGGTGAAAAGAGAAAAGATAAATTATGTTGGTGGCACAGTTTCCTGATTCTCATGCTATTTAAAGCCAAGAGACTAGAGACAGACTAGTCCTGGCCTGATTTGTAGAGGGAGGGGATTATACTGAATAAAAAATATAATTGCCAATGTAAAGTGTTGGCCCATCTTTGTAGGTATTTGTGCACCTACGATCTTGAAAAGTGCCATCACTCACGGTGCAAGACAGCCAATGGCTGGAGAGGGGTGAACTATTGCCTCATCCTGTAGGTTATAGCAGGTGAAAGCAAAATGTAAATGATAACTGAACAAACCCAAGGATGAAGAGAGCAGACCTAAAGCCCCTCTGTGTATGTATAGATATATGTAATATTTTTATGTCTGGCATTAGCCAAGAGCTTATAATTTTACTAAAATTATTTGCATGATAAGGACCTGATCCGCACATAAAGTAGTTCCTTTAAGTGTCAGAGATCACTATGGCTAGGTGCGATTTTTGAGACAAAAAAATATTTTATTTTTAGCTTTTTTTGATTGGCAAGGGTCCAACGGTGTCCCCAACAATAAAGTTTTGCAAAACCATGACAAAACAAAACTAACATTTTTTTGTTGCAGTTCTATATAGCATGAACTTCCACTTTATATGTGCACCACTTACATTACACACGGTTGCATTCATTTTCTAGGCATATGGAAACTAATTGATTTGCCCAGAATCACAGGGTGTTGAGCTGACACTGAGATTTAAACTTATTTACCCAGTTCCAAAATCGGCATCTCTGGCCATAACAGCACATTCTCTAAAAAAATCGCGGATAAAGCAAAACGAATTTCAGCACTCACCAGACCTAATGGCACTGCCAATGCGTCTTTATTAATTGGTTCAATTACATGAGGCTGGTGAAAGTTAAAGAGGTTTATAGACCAGATGTGAAATAGAGATGGGTGGGATATTAGCAAACATCTCAGCAACTGACAATTTCTTAGGACCAGATTCTTGTCCATTGTTTTTTGTCTTCTATTCCACTACAGACAGGGACTAATCTCAAGCAAAGCAGACTTGTTCCTACTCCCATACAAACAGTGCAGCCTAAACCACCAGGCTAGGTTCCGTCAGAATGGGAACACAAGGCACCCCAGACTGGTTTCAGCCTTTTAGGGCCTAATCAGTGAAGTGCAGTTTGAGTCACTTGGCACATCTGCAGGGAACATGACTGATAGGTGGAAAAATTACAAAGATTTGAGCACTATAACCAAAAGGTAATTGTTCACGTGCATCCTTATTTGCCTACACCCAGAGACTCCCGAATTTAAGGGTAATACTGAGAAAAACAAAAAAGATGCTGTGCCAAATGCTTGTACATTACTCACCTTCTGAGAGGCAGGTGGGTCATATTCCAGTTCTCTGCTTCTCACCCACTCTCCCACCACAGACTTCTACTTTGAATGGGAACGCAATTAGCTCCAACCCATTGTGTTTTCTGTTGACCGTGACACCTCTTGTTCTCTTTCTGTTTCCTTAATCCCTGTATTGCCCCTCTCAGAGGAGGTGGTGGTGGGTGGGCTCCTATCATAGATCCACTTTTTTACTTTTTCCCTTACTTTCTTGGTGTGCCCTGATTTGGCCCCTCTTCCCTGCTTAGAGGAATATAGAAATCGAGGAACCCACCTTTGTTCCCCTTTGTCAGGGCCCCTGCTAGGGTATCCCACGTAGCTGGGCAGCGTACTTCTTTAAATGTGAGTTCTGTTGAACCACTGCTTGACACCACTGGCTCCCACTGCTGTGAGGGGACACTTATGTAGCGCAGGGGCCATTTCCTAGCACCACTCTTTCGTATTAACTGCTGGTGGCTTGTGCTTTTGGCAACGCCAGGTCCCCAATCAGCTAACCGGCCAGCAGTAAAGCTATTACTAAACCTGGGTGACATTTTAATTATGCCAGTGTAATTCCTGTAATTTTTGAAAATGTCCTTATGTTTGCTACGATAACGTCCCGTCTTATGCCATTATGCACTTTGTGGTAAAAATGTAGCATAAATGGCACAATTTTCTGTAATTTGTAGTAAAAATGTACCGCAAACACACAGGCTGTTCTTCATAGTGCTCTTCTTTAAGTGCATCCTCGCAACACGAGAATGCATTTTGTGCTAAATTACAGCGCAAAATGACAGATTAATATTTTCTGAAATTACACATAATTTTGTCATACTTTTGAATGCGACACAAATGCAAAATACACAAATTTCACACTTCTCTATCTGTGCCCAGTATCTTAGTCCTTGTCACATTGGTGACAAAAGAGAGAGAGAGAGAGGGAAACTCTCTGACAAAGCCCATTTGAAAAGCTGAAAAAAAATTAAAAGACTTCATCAGTTTGTTAAGAAAAATGTCTATAGTGGTAGCAAGTCGCTTACAAAGCACATTCTTTATTTATTAACAATTATATGCAGCTCGAACAAGACTCAACATTGTATCTGAGTACTTTACCTAAGAACAATTACCAGTGTATTTAAGCAGTTTACAAAGGAACATTTAAGCTTAGGACTTGTTGCATAGTTAAAGTTCACAAATTTACAATAGTTTAAATAGACTGTGCACAGAAAAACATTCAAGAGTAGATTTAGTAACACTTTGCGCTGATGCAGCGTCATCCAAAGGTGACGCAAATCAATAGTTGATTTGGGACTTATTGTCCTACGGAAAAGGAAAGAAGTCCTAATAACACAAAGGCTGTGTGCTGCTTTGTACCACTTAGTGTCAGGGGATTCACATTGGTAGTATGTGAGCATTGCCGTGCAACCACCCATGAATATTGACGGAAAGCCAATTACTAGTAATTGTAGACAGGACTTTGCATTAAAAATGTATGCCTCCTCGAGGCAGGTGTAACATTTGAAAAAAGCTTTCTTTTCCTAAAACCTATTTTTACACGTGTGTTGTTTCACACATACAAAGTTGGACAAGTTTTAAAGTATCTCTAAGCATATTAGTTCGTACTTAAAAGGTAACCTTGCAATACAAATCCTACGCCAGAGATCATACACACAACCCTGCACTGTGTGCATGGGGCAGGGCAGTCTAAAGTGCACCAGGGAAGTAGGAGAGAGAAAGAGTTCCATATCTTAGTAGAAATGGCTCTGTCCTGCCCTCTCCCTTTCATGCACCACAGTGTAGCATCTTTGATTACTCTGCTGCACTGCTTGTGTTCTAAATTTGCCCCATAGAGTAGAACGTGTGATAAAGCAGACCAAAGACATAAGGATGTGGGCATACAGGCATATAGTCTGCCCCTTCGCTATGCAGGATCACCCATTGCTGTGGAGCCGCCGCCAGACCTCACCATGATCATCTACAAGTACCTTGCTAGGCTCAAGGAGAATGAGGCAGGTGACCAGTGGAGTCATGTCCCACATCTCAGTGGTTTCAAGCCAACTTATGTGATGTACACACTAAATGAAACTTACCAATCAGAGTTCTACATAAATATTACCACACTGCTGTAAAAGGTGTAAACAAAACCAACCAACCCACTTGGCCGTAACACCCTTGATGGATTGCCCTTTTCAATCTTTCCAGTCTTTCTCTCCACACTCTTGACTTCTCAGTGTCCTGCCAAGCCTTCCAGTCCCCTTTTAACCTCTACAGAGTAAGGTGCCCTTCACCTACCTTCGACCAACTCGATCCAGGTTAGCCTCTCCGACGCCAGGGCTGGCATAACTTTTCTGAACCACCAAAATCCGTCCATTTTAATTAAACTGTAACTGTAGATTTAGCTTAACTTTTATTCATCTGGTGGCAGTGCTTAATTTGTGCTGGTGGTTGCAATTGGTGGGCACCACCACCAGCAGTCATTTGAGGGAACTGGGAATTATTTTTCATCAACAAACTTTGACACAGAACAACAGAGATAAAGATAGAAAAGGGAGGAAGAAGAAGAGGATAGGATAACAGTGACAAAGAGAAATTAGGAAAGAAAAAGAACCCACAATATTGAGATAAAGAGAAAGGAATTGTAGGGTGGTGGACGAGAGGCAGGAGGAGGCATCAAGAGTGGACAGCTGCTATGGCAACCCTGCATTTTGCTACTGCAGGTGGGGGCTGGGGGAGGTGGCTGAGCTCATAGGAAAAACTTTGGGCCCTGTACTTCTGTTTATTTTCACACATTAATCGCTGTCTGGTGGTCTACCAGCCACAGTCTCTAACATCGAACAGCAGTGATGGCCTTTATCATGTGTGGGTTGTGCCTGCGCCCAGGTGAGAGATCCCCAGAGGGTGTGCAGAGGCTGTCTGCAGCAGTCTCCCTCTGACCTGGATCCAAAGCAAAATATGCATTAAGAGTTTCTGAAGGCTGCTGACACCCATGTCTGCCTGTTTTCTGTTTTCCTTTGTATGGCACTCCTTAATGTTGCCCCCTACACACACCTTCCTCCTACTCATCCAACATGTGTGGCATATGGACAAGTAAAGGGGACGAGTAGAAGGGGTGCCAAATGTAATGTCACCCGGGGCACTACCTGAGCAAAGGCCAGTTCTGTCTAATAGTACATTTTATGTTTCAGGTGCGCATCCTACCGTGCACAGGATCAAGCACACCCATAACACTCTTTCATAACTCTGTTCACGGTGAGAAGTGGGCATTTCTTCTTCAGACAGAGGAAAGATGCCTTGCTCCTCAAGCACAACGAGGTAGCCCAGCCTGCAGGTTAGCACTTCCAATATAAGGAAAGTGATGATTAACATATGACTTCAGTAATGGCTCAATGCAAATCATCGAATTCAAAGGTGTAGGTACGTATGACTGCCTACGTGAATGAGGTGATAAATGAAGTACATATGAGCCAGTAGATGGGTGACCTCTTCAACTGGGTGGATGGACAAATGAATCAATGAAGAAACGACGGGATTAATAGCATAATAAATGATTAAATGAACAAGAACGTGAATGAAAAAATGAACACCCGAAGACAAGGGGTATGAATAAACAAGCATTTGCAATGCATTAGGTCTCGTATTCGATAAAATTAGAGGAATTGGCATTGAAAATTGCATTTTTTTATTTTGTTTTTTTAATGCATTGGAGTCCTGAAATTTGCATAGCGTTATTGCCACTCGTATCACCTTGCAGCGCTGGAAGACTAGAATATGGGAAATCGAATATGAGTGAGGGAAGACAAGAGTAATATGCTGGTGTGAAATTAGTAACAACATCCTTGGAAAAAAAGCAAACCCTCAGAGAATGCAAAATTAAGTAAATCGTGTGAAATGTAAACAGTAACACTATGGTTACATGCCCAAAACAAGGAATGAAGCGGCGCAATAGCGGAATGCCCAAAACAATGAAGAAACACCATACTGCCACCAGCGCGAATCGGCGTGATAGCGGGATGCCCCAAACAATTAAGAAACACAATACAGCCACCAGCTCGAACTGGTGCAATAGCGACATGCCCCAAACAATGTAGAAAACATACAGCCACCAGCGCAAACCGGCCCGATAGCAGCATGCCTAAAACAGTGAAGAAACAACATACGGCCACCAGCACGAACCGACTCCATAGCGGAATGCCCAAAACAATGAAGAAACATCATAGGCCACCAGCGTGAATCGGCAAGATAGCAGCATAGCCCCAACAATGAAGAAACAACGTAGGGCCACCAGTGTGAACCGGCGTGATAGGGGCATGCCCCCCCAAAAATGAAGAAACACCATAGGGCCACCAGCATGAACCGGCGCTATAGCGGCATGCCCCCAACAATAAGAAACAACTTACGGCTATGCAGTACGAAGCACACAATAGGATCATGCCCCAAACAGTAAAGAAACAACATACGGCCACACAGCATGAAGTGGCCATTCAAAAGAAAAAAATATAGTGCATCAGACGAAGCTATGTGGCTGATCATGCAATCGTCCATGTAACAAGGTGAGACACCAAGAAGGTAACAAAGCAGCCTGAAGGCGGGACAAACGTGAAGCATTTACCAATGAAAGCGTGTGCATTTTAAACGGCATGCCAAGGAACGAATAAAAGTGATGGGCATGAGATGGGTGTGGTTGAGGCCCACATACAGATTACAACACATCGGAAAAGCAGCGCTTGCGCGCTGTATGCTCAACCTAAAAAGAGTGGCTTGCTGATTGAGTGACTGACTAAATAGCGCACAAATGAATTAGTGATTGGGCGTTGAGTGCATGGGTGGGTGCATAAGCTCTTAAATTAGTGAGTGGATGAATGCAAGCAGGGACATAACTCAGGCTCATGCTGCACCTCATGGCGCATGGTGGCCACAACAATGCCTGGGACCCCCAGCCCTTCAAGGGGCCCACAATCTTTCAGGGGCCCCCATTCAGCCTAAGGTCAATACATAACTGTGAGATTTGCGGGACCCAGGGTGGCTCATCACATTTTGGAAGGGGAGGCGCTATTTGGCATTACACCACTGTTGTGAGAATGATTTAAAAACGAATAGAGCGATGAATGAGTGAATGAGCACGTGAAATAACGAACGAATGAAGGAGTGAACAAAGAATTTCATAGCTCCTTGACCTAAGTCGAATCTAGTGACCTGATGTGCTGATGAATACATATTTGGATCCACGTTCAGTGGATTTTGATTAGGGAACGGATCATTCTTGCCCCCGAGATAGGACTGTGTAAGAAATATTAAGTGGGCTGTAACAATTCCAGGTAGGGCTGCTGATGAGCCGGTTGCCATGGTACCGTCCTCAGACTGGCGTTGTGCCTGTGCCTTCCTGGGTTTCGTCTGGAAGCTCCCCTCTGTGATTTCTAATTGCACTCCTCTGTTCTGGCCCTTACAAAAGATGCTGCAACGTTAACCTTAGCTCCGGGAAGTAAAGCCGCTTAGGTGGCACGAATCGAGATTGGCGCCGTAAACCAGACTTGACTCCGTGGCGCCACCTTGTTCAAAAAGTGCTGCACTGCAAGGCAACGTTTCCAACAACCCGAGTCTCACTGAACACGCCCGAGTCTCTCACCTGCCCAGGACATCTCCAAGAGTACTCACTATCACCATTCTCCGTCAGATCAATAAAATGCTGCCAACTCTCTTTTCAATACATATATTTACAACTAACACCCTGTCAAATACAACATGTATCAGCTCTCCCTTAAACGGATTAAAAGATGAATACGAAAGATGCTTTCTATGCTGAACAAAATATGGTAATCAGTTGGCATCTTTCAAGACAACTTAAAGAATCAACTTGCTGAGAACAGACGGACCCAGGGGTCGTTATGCAGAGAAGACAAAATGCAAATAGGGAAAGCCAAGCAGGTGCCTGGCCTCTCACTAAGGGCCAGATGTATCATGCATTTTTGCGATTGCAAACGGCCTGCAAAAATGCATTTTGGTATGTATGAATTCCAATTTGCGATTCGGTAACTTGTTACCGAATCGAAAATTGGAATTGTGACTACATACTAATTCGGAATAAGGAAGGGGCGTGTCAAGGACATCTCTTCCTAATACCGAATCGCAGCAGTATGTAGGAATGTTTTGTGACCCAAATGCAGTCGCAAAACGTTCGCATTTTACCACCTACTTCAAGTAGGTGGTAACCCATCCGCAAACGGGCAGGGGTCCCGAAGGGACCCCTTCCCCTTTTTAAATGCATGCAAAACATTTTTTTAAGAGCAGGCAGTGGTCCCACAGACCACTTCCTACTCTTAAAAAATGAAAAGAAAACTTTTCATTTTTCTTTTTTAAATGCATCCCGTTTTACTTTAAGGAAAACCGGCTGCATTTAAAAATAATAATAATATTGCTTAATTTAAGAGCAATCACAGACATGGTGGTCCAGTAGGCCATCATCCCTCTGAATTTTAGCATTTACAATGGGTCACAAATTGAGACCTACCTCATGAATATTAATGAGGTAGGTCGATTTGAGAGCCATTGGGAATCGCTAAATGAAACTCCTGGAGTTTCATACATTCAAATAGCGATTACGTAATTGTGATTCGCAGATAATCACAATTAAGAAATCGCTATTTGATAAAATGATACAACTGGCCCTTGGTGCCAAAATGCAAGCTTGGGATGTAATTTACACAACAAACACGGTGTAAAACCTTTAGATTATATGATTGCACTGAATGCTGTTTGTTAAAAGTGTACCATTCTAAGCACAAACTTGGAAACATGCGTGAACCTCTCTGCCACGGTTTGACAACGATGCTTGGAGTGAACCAAGAGATCAATGAACTATCATGTGCCCTCCGTGTGTCCAATAAGGTTGTTAGAGAAAGGGCAACATTATACTCTATTACACTCAGGGCCACTGGAATTATGCAGCTGGGAGGACCAAAACATGCAGCAGGGTTGAATATATTGTGCTGCTAGAAAAGGCAAATTTTGTCGCGTAATGCAGCACATTTTGTGATAGTAGTACTTCCCTTATTTTGTTATGTTAATACAGGTTAGCAGTGGACAAAGATTTCACCTCATTAGTGCCAGTTTAAAACACAAATATATAAATAAGCACTAGAAAGAGGACCAGTCAACCTTTGCAAAGCCCCTTTCAGTAGGCAACAACGCGTGTCACTGTGCTTTTAGTAACTTTTGATCCGCTTGAGGTAGAATTTATTTTTGTTAAAATCTGCAGATTATGAAGTAGATGATGGATTATGTGGCAGATGTAGTGAATCCATAATTATACAGAAAATAGTCAGTCACAAAATTGAATAATGACTACACCATATACAAGCATAGTTTTGTAGAGGGCGCATCCTGAACTGAATTACTTCAAGGTGCTTTCAGTTGTGACGATCAAGTAAAATGTAACACAGTGAGTTAAAGTGCTTTGAAAAAAATCGCACATTTGGTTCAAAAGGGGAAGCCAGGATTTGGATTCAAGGTTACCTGGTTACATCTTGTGCAATTTAGTCATTTGATTAGTCTCCTTTTCTCTATCACATATCATACCAAAGGGGAGTACTATTTGTTCAATTCTATCAGAACCTGAAAAGAACACTGTGTTGAATGAATGCCCAAATCACGTTACCTCTGCCTGGCACAAGAAGTCTTTCTAAAAAATTTACAAAATTAAGGCAGGTAAGACAGCATGTCTTTGTTATTATTACTGACTTCCTCTGACTTAGCAAAGAGAATGATTCTAACATCACATATTAGCAAAATAAACTGTTGTCGAAGATCCCACAGAGTTGGCTTTTAGGTCACTACAAGTCTTTAATGTGACACATTGAACTGTAGAGCACATTTGCAGAGAAAGATTAACATAGATGCTGAAAAAGTTGAACCTGCAATGCACCCTTTATGATTGTAAGAGGGCACTCATCTGCCCCACAATTTGCAGCTTTTAGGGAGGGAACAGTGCAGTGTCTGCAACGCTGGAATGTCTGTTTTTGAGAAGTGGGGCACCATAGTTAAGTGTTCAGTAACAGCCAAAAATGTGTCGAAAGACAAGGACGAGTATTGCCTTGCCCATCCACCTCTAAAGGGAATCAATTAACAGTGTTGCACTTCACAAGTGCCCTAATGAATTATGTAATTTATTCAGTCTTTCACTAAATTATTTTGTCACCTGTTCATCTATTTACTCTGCACGGATGGACTGAGGAAGAAAATATGAATGACATTTCCTATTTCAGAATCTTCGGACATACAATGTGAAGCGCTAACTCAACCTAGTAAATAATAATTGAGTTTATTTTCATTTCCCCCTTATCTGTAGTACCCTGATAACCTGAGACGCCCTACCTCCTTTAGGGGATAATAGGCAGTCCAGGGCATTACTAGGGATATCCTGTCCTGCATTTATTTTTCCTCATTAGATGTTAACCCAAAGCAGAAAAAACACAAAAGGAGGAAAGAAGGAAGTAGAGAAATACAGAAAAACCGCAACAAATGGAGAACAGAAAGCATATAAAGAACCCACAAGAGTGAGATAAGAAGGTAAGGAGTGTCTGGTGGTGGGTTAAAGAGGCATAGGTTGGAATCATGACTACGCAGCCTTGGTATCCAGCATGCCAACATTCAGTAGTGCCAGCCATGGGCGTCTGACCAAAACTTTGGGCCTAACACTTATTCTTTTACAATTTAAGCCCTGCTTGTGTGGAAACTACTGGGCAGGATGGATGAAAAAGGAAGTAACTCCCTGGGGTTGAGGTAAGGCCCCCCGGTAAAACACCAGAATTGTGGAGGAGGAATACTTAACCCCTTTCCGACATCTGAGACCCTCATGGATGGCCAAATTGTTTAGATTGTGAACTGAATGTTTAAGGGTTGAGTGAAGAAAGCTTGCAGGCAGTTTGCGGCCCCCTAATAGGAACAAAGGACAGAAAATACTGGAAGTGAATGGTCTTTTGGTAAGAATGAATGATGACAGGTACTGGAACTGAATGTCCACCCAATAATTAGCAATAATTACTACTTGAAAGGTTATGAATGGCAACCCATTAAGCTAGCCGAATAGAAGTGGTAGCCAAAAATGAATGTTGGCCTGTTAATGGTAAGCACCTTCAATATATAGCAGATGACTGTAAGGAGGGCTTGCTTGTCAGTAAGGTAGTGTAACAAACCTTCTGCATTTATACTTGCACAGCAAACTAGGGTGGTTGCAAGCATTGGAATTCAGGTGGGCAACCATCTGGGAATGCTACTGTTGCCATGTGAGTATTTCTCCATGTGTTGCTACTGCAGATTTTTTTTCATAATAGCTCTGTTGGACCTGGCCCTTTTCACAGGGTTAAACCCAAACATTTTACCTTCTTTCTCCTATTTTTCTGACTGTTAAGTTGGCTTTGGGACTCTGGGCACTTCACCAGTGCTAACCATGTTAAAGTGCATAAACTCTCTGTCTAAAATGTATTGGCGATTGGTTTATCCACGATGGCCATATTTGATTTACTAGTAAGTCTCTAGTAAGGGGCAATATATGTGCCCACGGCCTATAAATCAAATGTTGTTTGTGGGCCTGCAGCACTGATTGTGCCACCCACATGAGTAGCCCTGAGGGGTGGGTGAACAGTCCCGTTCCCCGGTGGAGTTCGCAGAGTTTTGCGGAGTGCGGACTTCCAAAAAAACTCTTCGAAATGACACAGAGCAGAGTTTTTTCTCTCGCCCGACTTGCCAATGTTGAGTTGGTGAACAAGAAAAATTGCTATGTTGGCGAGTGCAAGCAAGACTTTTGAACGTGGGCGGTTGCGGCAGAGTGCTACCGCTTGCTTTGAGAAAGCTGCTGCTTGCGTTCAGGAAGCTGCCGCTTGAGTAGAGAATCCACTCAAGCGGCAGAAGAAAGTTAGCACCCTTTTGCGCTCCGTGTGATGCAGTTCATGCTCATTTTACAGCACAAAAGACACTCTTGGCACTCAAAATTAGTACGAACAACGCAACTTACCCAAACTCCACCACTGGCAGAACTCTGCGTAATGCACTTCACAGAGTTCCGCGTAGCATAACTCCGCCCAGGCCTAGTAAACTGCCCCAGACTAGCCACTGCAATGTCTGTGTGTGCAATTTTAAACTGCCATTTTGATCTGGCAAATCTGGCAAATGCACCCACTTGCCAGGCCCAAACCTTCCCTTTTACTACATGTATGACATCTCTAATGTAGGCCCAAGGCAGTTCCTGCGACAGGGTGCTGTGTATTTGAAACGTAGGACATTTACTGGTGTGCTTTACACGTCCTGATAGTGAAACACTGCTAAATTTGTTTTTCACTATTGAAAGGCCTATTTCTCCCATAGGATAACATGGGGATTGCTTGAAATTCTTTTAAGTGTCATTTCTAATTGGGAGCAGATAGATTGAGGAGTTTGGGGTCTCTGAACTCACAATTTAAACATACATCTTTTGGTGAAGTTGTTTTTTAATTTGTAAGTTTGAAAATGTCACTTTTAGAAGGTGGGCATTTTCTTGCTTAACCATTCCGTGCCTCTGCCTGGCTGTGGAATACACATCTGAGTCAGGATGACAGTTGGGCTGTTTGTGAATTCACTCTAGACAGTCACACAAAGGGAGCTGAGGTGTGACTGAATATACCGATGTGTGTTCCTGAGCTAGAGTGGTGGGAAGAACTGACACTTGCACCTGAATAGAGCTGTGCCTGTCCTTATAAAAAGCAGTCTCCAACCCCCTGGAGTGTGTCTGGGGCCAGAGCAGGAAAGGCAGGGTCTTGTACTCTACAAAGACTTTTCTTTGAAGCTTGCCTACTTCAAAGGCAGAAATGGGTATAACTGGACCTCTGACCTACAAAGTTAAAATCCTTCTGGAATGAGGACATTCTACCAGGAAGAAGAGCTGGATGCTGTAGGAGGGAATGCCACTCTGCCTGTTGCTTTGCTCTGCTGGCCTACTTCTTGATGCTTCTGTCCTGTGAGTGAAAGGACTAGACTCACCTTTCTACATCCTTCTACCAGAGGTTCTCCAAGGGCTTGGACTGAGCTTGCCTCCTGTTAAGAAGTCTCAGGGACATCAAAGACTTAATCTGCCAGCACCTGGGTTCTCTTGCTGAGAGTCCTGACATGCCAAGTGGTGCCACATTCAGTTCCTGGGCCCTTGGGAGTGAGTTCTGGTGTAACCAAGAAGAAATAAGCACATGAACTTTAGAACATCTTCTACACCGGCGCCGCTGTCCAACTCCGCACTGCTGCTTGTACGGGAGCCATGGTCCCAGGTGAGTGCAATGACTGCAACTGATGCCTCAGGCCTGACACCACTGCAGTGCCTCAGAAGTCCCACCACAGCTTGAGTCCCGAGTGCCATGTCATCAACATCCATGACACTCAACTCTGACCCCGCTGCAGCACCTGTGGCCCGTGGTGTGATCACGACACTGCGAAGTCGACTCCTTGTGTCTTGACCTGCTGGATTCATCAACCCCGCCTTATCGTACAGAACCAATGCCTTGTCACTGATGCCACATCACCTCCCTTGCAACGATAAGGAACTGACACCTACCTAGCAGTAAGGAACCAACACCTCACCTCCCCAGTAGCCTTAAGGAACTGACACCGCACCGGCTCCAGCAACGCCTCACCACCCCAAATCCATGCAACGTCTTTGTTTCCTCATCGTTTCCCAAGGTACTATAACTGGGGTCTGTGCGACTCCGTGACTGGCCTGCACTGCCTCGCGAGTGGCATCGTACTGGTGGAAATGACTCTGTCAAGATGTTGTGAGAGCCCTAGTTTGAGCTATTGTGTTTCTACGCGTTTTACTACATTTCATCTTTAAAAAATGTATCTTTGCTTGTGTATGTTGGATTTTTGATGTTTTTGTCTTGTTTTACTCAGATAAATATCGCCTATTTTTCTAAACTGGTGTGGAGTACTTTTGTGGTGTTTTCAATGTGTTACTGTGTGTGTGCACAAACACTTTACACATTGCCTCTGAAATAAGCCTGACTGCTTGTGCCCAGCTACCAAGGGGGTGAGCCTGACTAGAGTGAGGGTCCCTACTTGGACAGGGTGCAAACCACTGCCAACTAGAGACCCCATTTCTAACAAGCTCTTTCATCCATTGCCAAGACATACTCAAGATATTTCATGCCCATGGCAGTGCGATTCCTGAAGAAAGGGTCTGTGTGACCTAAATCATGGGGATGTTGACAATTAAACATATTGGGGGTTATTCCATCTTTGGAGGAGGTGGTAATCCATCCCAAATGTGACGGATTTACCACCAGCCGTATTACGAGTTCCATAGGATATAATGGACTCGTAATACGGCTGGTGGTATACCCGTCACTTTACCGTCACTTTTGGGACGGATTACCACTTCCTCCAAAGTTGGAATAACCCCCATTGTCTCTTTTGGAAATGGGAACAGGACTGCATGTAGGAATGCACAGTCAGTTTGGCCTTTATGTTTTGCAATGGTAATAGACACAAAATATGTTGTACAGGGGCAATATATTTGAAGTGTACATGCCTATTTTAGCCTTGAAAAAGTGCTCGGGTGAATGCCATTGGAAGGAAGCATAGATTGGTTATGTTTTAATATCAAGACAAGTATTGGACTTGACTGTCTTTGCAGGGTCACCCTCAAACATTTTGCCTTTACCCCTCCTATTTTTCTGAATTCATTTTTGTTGGCCTTTGGACTTTGCGCTCTATACCATTCCTAACCGGGGATAAAGTGCTTGTGCTCTCTTCTTCAAGCATGTTAAAAGTGGCTTACACCCAATTGGCCCATTTAATATACTTATAAGTCCCCAGTAAAGTCATACTGCATGTATCCTGGGCCTGTAAATTAAATGCTATTTGGGACCTGCAGCACTGATTTTGACACCCACTTAACAAAAAATAAACATTTTGCTTAACCTACAACTCTATTTTTAATACATTTAAGTCATTCCTAGGATAGGCCCTAAACAGCCATTAGGGCAGGGTACATTGTATTTCGAAATTTGGGCATGTACTGTAAAGGTTTACTTGTACTGGTAATGCAAAACTCACAAATTTGTTTTTCACTGCTGTAAGACCTACCTCTCCCATAGGATAACATTAGGTTACTTTATTACATTTAATAAGTGATAACTTTTGTTTGGGAGTAGGTGGAAATGTCATGTTTGGTGTCTAAGGAATTGTAATTTAAAATCCTCTTTAATGATAAATTTGGACTCACAATTCAGGAAATGCCACTTTTAGAAAGTTGGCATTTTCTTGTCCACACCATTTGGTGGCTGCAGCCTGTTTTCCGGGTCATATGACTAGGCGAAGTCAACAGTTGGCCTTCGTATATTCCTCCTAGACAGTCACACAATAGAGAGACATGATGTTGGCAGGATAGGTCATCCTAACAGGCTGAGGAGGTTGAGCTATGCACAGCCCCGGTTGCACTTCAAAGACTCTGTCTTAGCTCACACACAAAGAACTTGACACAAGCCTATTGTGAATGTAAACAACCTGGGACAAGGGCAAGGGAGGCAGGAAATTACAGCACAGCTTTCAGGGGTAGGAAACCTCAGAAGTTTCTTCCACTTCAATGCTGCCAGCAAGTACAAAATTAGAACCCTCAGACTCACTGTTCAGATCACTTTTCGGCCTGCAGAAGGGCTTTCAGAGGACTGCCTTGCTGCCCGTGGATTGCTGTGTACTTCAGAAGGCTACCCTGCTGCATTAAGATGACTGCTGTACTACTTGAGATCTGCTTGTTTGCTTGAAGCCAAGACTTCCTGAGTGAAGCAAAGGGCTAGTTGGCTGGCCTCCTTATCACAGCCTCAGGGACAGAAAAGGCTCCAACCATCTTGAAGCTGCACCTGGACTCAGCCTGAATGAGTCCTGACCATCTAAGCAATGCCCCTTCAGTCCTGGGACTGTGGAAGTAGTGGTAAAGGTGCCTCGATCTTCTAAATCCCAAACTTGGGACTTTGAAATTTTTCTGCCAAAATTGTGCTGAGAACCGAGAGTAGACTGGACCTGACCTGCTTACCTATCCACCCAAGGTGCATTAGCAGTCGATTTCATTTCACAACAGCTTCTGCTACATTCTCCACAGAAGCTGCAAATCCTTTTTAGCAGCTCCTCACAGAAGAGGTGAACGGCCTTGTGGCACCCTCATCTGCTACAGCCTCGAACTTCGTTACGCTGGAGATTTTCGACTTTCATAAAAGAGACTAAGTCCAAACATAGAAATCTTAGCCATTACTTCATCTATCGCCTCCACCTTGGACATTGTCAGCTGCCTTGCCCTGCTGAACTTTACCTTATCAGACATTTTTCTTCAACATCTCTTCTAAGTCCAAGGTAAGAGGAGACTGGGCCCAATCCACCTCATGTATCCTAACCATGCTCCATTGCCATACCTTTCGACTTTGCCCCTGCCTTGCCTATCTAGATGTCTGCGGTTGACTAGGTGATTTTTAGGTGATGTTTTTCACTTTAATCTTTACAAAATCTTAATTCCTGTTCTACTAATTGGAGATTTGTCAATTTGGTGTAAATTTATCAAAATTGTAATCTATTTTTCTACATTGGTGAGGGATTTTTCTTTTGATTGTTTTTCAGTTTATTACTATTTGTGTGCTGTATAAATACTTTACACATTGCCTCTGAATTAAACCTGACTGCTTTTGTGCCAAGCTACGAGAGGGTTTGGCAAAGGTTAATTTAGTGACTTTTTGTGGTTTACATTGACAAAGATTGTGGCTGTTGCTTGAGAAGGGCTCATCCACCCTCCTCAAACAACAACCCAATTTCTCACACCAAACATTGGAATTTTTGACTTACATTAAAAAACTTTGTTACAATTAAGTTCTGAATGTCTTTGTTTTTCAACAAACAGGCTATTCTATCCAGTACACCTAAGTGCATTATGCCACCTCAATTTCTTTAACATCAACTAAAGTTGGTAATTTAGGCCAAACCAATGGTGGCAACATGACACTATCTCAATTAATGTATATGGATTAAAGGACCCCCTGCCATACATTATAAGAATATTGCAAGCTACAAAGGTGCTCCATGAAAATATAGAGGAATGAGGCCAAAGACTATGTTCCTTTAGAAGGTCATGGAACTCTGAGCTGACTTGCAATATACTTTTAACAAATGAAAGAGGGTCCTTTATTTCTCATAATACAGGGAGAGTCCAAAACCGTTCTCACAAACCACTTAATTCTTTAGTGCCTTGCTCTTTCACATGAAAGAGATTAGTGAGGTTGTAGACATGAAGAATAAGAGCAGATTCTGTAGTGCAAAATTAAACACACCAAAAACCATTTGGTAATTTGCTGCAAAAAAAGATATTAATATCAGTTTAATGCCAATCAAAGTAAAGACGCTGTAGCTCAGAATGT
This sequence comes from Pleurodeles waltl, assembly GCF_031143425.1. Classification (NCBI taxonomy): domain Eukaryota; kingdom Metazoa; phylum Chordata; class Amphibia; order Caudata; family Salamandridae; genus Pleurodeles; species Pleurodeles waltl. The sequence continues at coordinate 607,151,866 of NC_090449.1, forward strand.
GTAGAATTGTGAAGAGATATTCTTTTACTGTAATGATCCATAGTGTACAAAAAATGTTGCCATAAATATCTCCATTCTGCTGACCTCTATTCATTTTAGAAAAATAGAACAGAAGAAGGAAAAGCCAGGTCTTATTTTCGTTGTTTGACATGCCTTTCACCTCGCCTGCTGGTCCTGGAAGCAGACATTTTGAAATCACAACTTAATTGCAGTAACTTTTTACAGTTTAGCAGCTTTGTCATTTCATTATTACAGGCCACTAGAGACATCACAACTCAATGGTAATAAGGAAATCAGAGACAAGCTTTTATACAGGGCTCACACATATTATTTGATCACGACTGAAGAGGCATTATGGATAGATGCTTTTCTTCTAATGGCTTTTCTTTGACTAACGCTACAAGCAACAAGCAGTGCTCCACCTCTTGTCAGGGCAGTAGTAGGATTTGGAGATAAAAATGTTGTTTGTCTATAGCAGAAAAATCTGGCACAACCCTATAAAGGAGAAATTATGTTTTCTCTCAGGTTCCCTACATTTTGTGATGGCTAGGAAATGACTTTGGCCCTCATTATGATATTGGCGGTAAATCCCACTTACTGCCACGCTGACTGCTACCAACTTACCGCTGCCACGGCGGATATCCATTCCCCATATTATGACACACACACACACACCAATCCGTCAGTATTCAGCCACAGACACAAATCTGCCATACCAAAGGTCAGTGATAAACTGGCGGTATCAAAACCCACACCGTTACGCCAACAGAACTACGCCCATCACATTATGACCCACGAATCACCATGGCGGACATTAAATGGTGGTTAACCATTGGCTGTACATACCGCTGCACTCAAAATGGACACCCACATACAAAACATACCACATTCGACAATTCAAACCACACACACCTGACACCCATACACACACCACACCCACACCACTATAAAACACACAACCACATTACCCACAACCCTTTACCATTCCAAACCATTGCCAGCAGAGAGACATCAAGACCACAGACATAACCACAGCCACACACTACACACACTTATACATCACTCACGCACCCCACATCACACACCCCAACACATTACCCAACACACCATCACCTACACACCTCGCACAACACCCATGACACCACAAAGACACCCCCGTTTCACAGAGGAGGAGCTAAGGGGGATGGTGGAGAAAATCATCAGGGTAGAGCCACAGCTGTTTGGAGCACAGGTGCAGAAGATATCGATAGCTAGGAAGATGGAGCTATGGTGTAGAATCGTGGACAGGGTCAATGCCATGGGACAGCACCCAAGAACTAGGGATGACATCAGGAAGAGGTGGAACGACCTAAGGGGGAAGGTTCGTTCCATTGCAGCAAGACACCAGCTCGCTGTAAACAGGGCTGGCAGTGGACTCCCACCTCTTCCCCCACAACTAATAGCATGGGAGGAGCAAGTCTTGGTAATCCTGCATTCTGAGGGCCTGGCCGGAGTAGGAGGAGGACTGGACTCTGGTAAGTCAACTCTCTAATTCTATCACCCCCCTGCCTACAGGCCATCACATACCCTCACCCACACTCACATCACTCCACCACTTCCCACACACCCCACCATCATATCTCACTCATGCCAATGCCAAGCCCTGCATGCTCTACCAATGCATGGACACCCCTCACAGCCCTGCATGGACACCCATCACTAAAGCATGCACACTATAGAGAACTAATCATCCCACCATACACCAGCGTACACAAGTGAATGCTGCCAGGGCAAATACAACCAAAGCGGGGAAGCCACAGATGCATAATATGTCAGACACAGAAACCATAACACATCATTTACATCCCCACAGGTACCCAAGCCAATGTCAGCGGAGAAGAGGTGCCAGCAATATCCAGTCCCCCAACAGAAGAGGCCCACAGTGATGATAGCAACTCTGGTCTTCAGGATCTGGATGACCTACCTGGCCCATCAGGGACCTCTGGACAGCCAGTTACCCAGGCCCAGTCACACACCACCACATAGCCTCCCCCAGCAGGAAACACCACCACAGCACCCAACCAGCGTACCCACACCTCTGTCCCCAGGACATGTCAATCAGCAGTGTGTCCACCTCTATAGGGACCCCAGGCCACACCTCCTACCCAAGACAATCAGGGACCTGGGGTCAGTGGCAGTGGGCACACAGTTCAGGGGACAGAGGCACAGGCCAAAAGGGAAACTGGGAGGACTGCTGTGCACCAGGGGGAGGACAGACCCAGGGAACCAACTCTCCAGGAGGAACTTGCAGAGATCCTGGGAGCTAATCAACATTCCCAGGACACTACGGACAGATCCTGGATTATGTGCAGGAGACCAGGCGGCTGCAGGAGTGACAGTACCAGGGGATCAGGGAGGACTTTCAGGCCATCAACAACACCCTGATCTCCATAGCAGGGGTGCTGGCAGACATGGCCAACATCATGAGGGAGGCAACAGCACACCAGCGGGCCCCTGCCACTAGCCAGACATCTGAACAGCTTTCCACCTCTGCCACTGCTAGTGGACAGGAGGCCCCATCACCGGACTCACAGGCCACCAGCACCCCTCCCCTTGTAGAAGGAGAACCACCTTGGAAACATTCTCTGTGATCCAGACAGAAGCCAGAGACACTTGCCAAGACCCTGCCAGGAAATTAGACTCTCCTGATTGTCACCCTTGTGTCCCACTCTGTCACCCTGTCCACCTTGAACTGCCTATGCTCCCCGCACCTGTGCTACAAACAGACTGGAACAATACCCTGGACTTATCTCCATCATCACCCCATCCCCTTGCTCCTCTATATTTTAACACTTCAATAAACACCCTTGGAAAAAAATAACTTTGGAGTATGTCATGTATATCAATTATGTATTCATTGAAACAGGTACACACATTGCAATTCAACTGTACAGAAAATGAGCATAGACTACCTGTAGTCGGCTGCAGTGATCACACCAGGAGTACATGTGAGGTCACCAACATCTGAAAAATGAATTGCCAGAGGGAACAGTACGTGGGCATAGAGGTGGGAAATAACAGCATGCCAGTGCCACAGAAATTCATACAAATGTAATGGAAATGTGAAGTAACACTGTCCTACCTGTGTGCCATTGGAAGTATTGTCTGATCACTGATGTTCTGTTGTCCTCATCCTCATCATCTGCCTCGTCATCCTCACTGTCCACAGGGTCCACTGCTGGTACACGGGCATCGCCAGCCATCCTCCTCCTGCAGGAATGTGACATGGCATCTGAGGGCCAGGTTATGCAACATGCAGCATGCCACCAATATCTGACAGACCTTCTTGAGTGAATGGCACAGGGATCCACCTGTCAGATGGAGGCACTGGAACATGGCCTTCAGGAGGCCAAAGGTCCTTTCAATTATCTTTCTGGTTCACCCATGGGACTCATTATAACGTTCTTCAACCCTTGTCCTGGCATTCCTCACAGGGGTCAGCAGCCATGAGAGGTTGGGGTAACCAGAGTCACTTGAAATATTGAGGGACAACATTTAGCCACACACTATCCCATATGGCCCACACAATACACCAACATCTACTGGGGGGGAACCAGGGCTCACCTATTAGCCACACCCTGTGCCTCTGTAGTTGGCCCATTTGGGATGTTGCTATTCCTCAGGACAAAGGCATCATGCACCAACCTAGGATACTTAGCATTGACGTGGGAGATGTACTGGTCCGCTAGGCACATCATTTGCACATTCAGTGAGTGGAAACTCTTACGTTTCCTGAACACATGTTCATTCTGGCAGGCGGGGGGACTAACACAATATGTGTTCCGTCAATCACCCCAATAATATTGGGGATATGTCCCATTGCATAGAATCGGGCCTTCCACCTGGGGGAAAACAATGTAGCTGTGCATGTGTTTAATTAGGGCAGATAACACTCTTGTCAGAACTATTGAGAACACTGGCTGTGACATTTCTGCTGCCAAGCCCACTGTCACTTGGAAAGAACCTGTTGTCAGGAAATGGAGCACTGATAGAACTTGCACAAGAGGGGGGATCCCAGTGGGGTGACGGATAGCAGATATCAGGTCAGGCTCCAATTGGGCACACAGCTCAGTGATTCTGGCCCTGTCAAGTCTATAGGTGAGTATTATGTGCCTGTCCTCCAGTGTTGCCAAGTTCACCAGTGGTCTGTATACAGGGGTATATCTCCATCTCCTATTCATCCGCAGCGGTAGGAATCTATGGGACAAAAGAGTGAAGAGCTGGTCACAAACTGAACAATGGAGCTACAATAGAATGTTGCATGCTGTTAACTTGTAATGGGTCAGTGTGATTTGTCCAATATGTCCTAATTTCACCAGTGACGCAGATATTTTCCAGGGCCTGCCACCCCCTCGAAATGGCATCTGCCTGACCTGTGTGGAGGACAGGTGGAAGTGAGGTAATTCCGCTGACATTGGGCACCGTTGCGGGAGGCGGTCGGGAACCGTCATGCAGCTCCACATTGGTTAACATTGGGCACTATGGGTTACAGTGGCCAATGAGGATCTATGCCAGCAGTGACGGTATGCACCACCGCAGACGTGACCACCATTTTATATCAGATCCCTCACTTGCTACCTGATCTTCCACAGGAGAGGACCTACACTGCATATGCTGCTGTGACCTGTGTCTGGAACCTACCATGGCCCGTGTGACCGGGGAAAGGGCCCCAGCCTTCACTTCGGAGGAGTTGGAGAGACTGGTGGATGGGGTCCTACCCCAGTACGGACTGCTGTATGGGCCTCCAGACTAACAGGTGAGTACACTGTGGGCACGATGCATGTGGCATGAATGCATGGAGTTGTGTGTGTGAAGGCCTCGTGTAAGGGGGGTGTCTGGATGACTTCTGGGTGGCATATAGGTTGCATATTGGGCCATGTGTGTGTGAATGGTGATGGAAACAGGTATGGTGGGCCATATGTGTAACAGGCTGGACTGTTTGTCTAAATCTATTTCCCTGTGTCTATTGCCTCTGCAGGTCAGCGCCCATCAAAAGAAGGGTATATGGTTTGCCATCGTCAAGGAGGTGCAGACCCTGGGGGTCTATGGCAGGCGGAGCACCCACTGTTGCAAACGGTGGGAGGACCTGAGATGCTGGGCACGGAAGACGGCGGAGGCCCAGCTGGGGATGGCCTCCCAATGAGGAAGGGGTGCCCATTGAACCCTAACCCCCCTCATGGCCCACATACTGGCGGTGGCCTATCCTGAGCTGGATGGGCGTTTGAGGGCATCACAGCAGCCACAAGGGGGTGAGTACAGTGCCCATCATTACAACTTACGCATGGTAGGGTGGTATCCGGGTGGGGGATGTGTGTCAGTGGGTGCCCCTAGGCCAGGCTTGACATTGCAGCATAAGTACCCTGGTGGATAATCTTGCAACCTAGCTCCTAGGCATCCACAACTGGTCAGGGCTGCGTGGGTCCCAGATGTGCTGCATTTGGCAGTGTGTGCCCCTCCCATGCCTTGGTTGCTAATGCTATGGCATATTGCGTAGGCCTGTTCCCTGTGTGTGAGTGTGCTGTGTATGCCAACGGTGGTGTTGGTGCAGCCATTGACCCAGTGTATCCTTTGTCTCTCTCCCCCCCCTTTTTGTTTTGTCATCCTGTACTTATGTGCATTAGCATCATCTGGCAGAGGAGCAGAGGCACTGGTGACGGAGGGAGCTGCATCCCACAGGACCCAAGAGGCAGAGTCCACCGACCCTGAGGACACCAGTGGGACGGAGGGGAGCACCACAGCAGAGACTGGAGGGGACAGTTCTGACACAGATACCTCCTCCGATGGAAGCTCCCTGGTGGTGGCGGACCCTTCTTTGACCACCCCAGCTACAGCTACAGCTGCCACCCCTGTACCAGCACCGCCCTCCCACCAGCCCCTCATCTAGTTGCCCGTGCCCGCTCACCCAGGAGGGTGGGCATCTCCTTCGCCCCAGGCATGTCAGGCCCTGCCCCAGTTAGCCCTGCTACCCTGAGTGAGAAGGACATTGACCTCCTGAGATCCATCTCTGTAGGGCAGTCAACCATTGTGAATGCCATCCAGGGGCTGGCACCCCAGATGCAACAAACTAATGCATTCCTGGAGGGCATTCACACTGGATTGGTGGCCCAACAGAGATCGATCCAGGCTCTGGCCTCCTCTCTGATGGCAGCCATTGTCCCTGTTTCTACCCTCCCCCTCCAACTTCCACTGCCCAGTCCCATTCTACTCAACCCCAACCCATCCCAAGCACACAGGCAGACGAGCATGCACACAAGACAACACACAAGAGTGGCACAGGAAAACACAAGCACCACAGGTAATCTCACAGGCACTCACACAAAAAACATCCAGATACAGACACACCAACATCCACTATTTCCACATCTCCCCCTTCTCCTCCTCCACCACCTCCCACCCAGTTCCGTCCACACTCACACCTGAATGCTCTACATCATCATCCACTCAGGCATCACCACACCAAGCAGAACACAAATCTCACTGGCAGACACCTCCACAACAGCCATGCACACGTCCCCTGTGTCCTCTGCCACTGTGTCTGCCCCCCCCTCCTAAGGTACACAAACGCAAGCACTCAACAGCCATCCACCTCACAACAGCATCCAGCCCATGCACCTGCACCCAAACACAGCAGACAAACACCTCCTACCACCACTCCCTCTACCTCCACTCTCATTTCTTCTCCCTCTATCCTCCCCAATGTCCCTAAAAAACTGTTCCTATCGACCATTGACCTCTTCCTTCCCTCTCCTCCCCCATCCTGCACATATGGGCAGAGTAGGAAGAACCCAGACAAGCACCTCAGCCACACAGTCTATGGGCGCAGTCGTCACCACACACACTCGTGGTGGAAAAGGATCCAAGCCACATGCCCTGAAGGTGAAGGAGCCTGCACCAGGCAGCCTCAAGTGAAAGGAGCCTGTCTCAGCTGCCAGAAAGACCAAAGAGCCCGCACCAGCAGGCAAGAAGGGAAAGGAGCCTGCCCCACCTGCCAGGAAGACAAAGGAGCCTGCACCAGCAGGCAAGAAGGGAAAGGAGCCTGCCCCACCTGCCAGGAAGACAAAGGAGCCTGCACCAGCAGGCAAGAAGGGAATGGAGCCTGCCCTAGCTTCCAGGAAGAGGAAAGAGCCTGCACCAGCAGACAGGAAAACCAAGGGGCCAGGGGCAGGAACTGTGATGGAGCACCCCCACCAACCATGGTTGTGCAGCCATCCGAGGTTGCATGGGATGGGCAGGAGTCTCCCCCCACCAGCAGCAGCACCACCACTGAGCAGCTGTCCGATGTTGCAGGGGATGGGCAGGAGCCTCCCCTCCCCCAGCAGCAGCACCACCACTGAGCAGCCGTCCAAGGTTGCAGGGGATGGGCAGGAGCCTCCCCCCCAGCAGCACAACCACCACTGAGCAGCCATCCGAGGTTGCAGGGGATGGGCAGGAGCCCCCCCCCAGCAGCAGCACCACCACTGAGCAGCCATCTGAGGTTGCAGGGGATGGGCAGCAGCAGCAGCACCACCGCTGAGCAGCCGTCCCCGCCGGTGGACGGCATGTAATCCTGCCTCCATGGGCTGCTGTGTGGCCTGCCCCCTGCAAAGCCAGTGGGTATTACACCCACCCAAGAGACTGTGATCTTGCACTCCCCAGGATCAAGAGCACAGAGCATGTTGCACCCTTCAGAACCAGTGGGCAAGACACCCACATGCCCAACACTCCCAGGATCAAGAATAGGGCATAATGTCCCCACCAGAACCAGTGGGCAAGACACCCACATGCCCAACACTCCCCAGGACCAAGAACAGGGCTTGATGCCCCCTTCAAAACTAGTGGGTAAGACACCCACATGCCCAACACTCCCCACGATCAAGAACAGGGGACAATGCCCCCTCCAGAACCAGTGGGCAAGACACCCACTCGAGAGATTGTGGCCCACCACTCCCCAGGACCAAGAGCACAGGGCATGTTGCCCCCTCCAGAGCCAGTGGGTGAGACACCCACATGAGAGACTGTGACCTTGCACTCCACAGGACCAAGCACAGGGCATGTTGCCCCCTCCAGAACCAGTGGCATTGTTCCATCTCCCGGCTGAGGTGCCCACCAGTCCCCCATCCCCCTGAGGTACCTGCATATTTACCAACTGATGCCCCTGCAGTGTTCTCGCCATGTTGAAGCAGGTGACATGTGTCACCTTGGACTTTGGCCTGTGGCCATGTGGACTACGCAAATAGTGGACTGGGCTGTGTCCCTTTTTCTGTACATATGTATATATCTATTATCTTGCCTAACTTACTTTTCCAGCTGTGTTGATCTCATTACATTCATTTTCACGAAAGCGTTTTGTCCTTGCATTATTCATCCGAGTTACGGGGTAAAATTGTTTTTGTAATGCAGCTGATTGTATGTATGGGTGTGTGTGTGTGTGTGTTGTCGCGTGTGTGTCACACTTTTTTTCCTCCACCCTCCCTTGTGTGCTAGGTGGCTGTACTCACCGTCGTCTTCTTCGCCGGCATTGGTGTTTGTGGTGGAGCAGAACGTAAAGATCATGGGGAGGACCTGCAGTTCAGGCTACATGGCGGCATGGTTGTTCCCTATGTCTTCAATGGTGAGTCCTTTCCCTTCGGAGCTCAGTTTCTGCCAGGCTTTTGATGTCGTTGGGACCACCCCGGAAAAGGTGGTGGATTGGCTTGTCATAATATGGTGGTGGCTGTTGTGTCCGCCTTGGCGGTTGGTGTGGTACATTGGTTGTCTTTCGGAGATCTTTCTGCCATGGTCATAATTTGGAGTTACTTACCACCAGCCTGTTGGCAGTATTACTGCCACTTTAAGACCAAACGCCAGGATCGTAATGAGGGTCTTTATCTACAGGTGCCACTGTAGCTTCCTTGCAAACTTTGGGACACTCAGTAACACGCTATTCTGGGCATTAAGCAATGTAAATGAATAATGTACTTCCTTGTTGCATGTTGTTACTACCTCAAGTCATGGAGGAGTTGTGTGATTATACAGAGAATTAGGCCAAAGACTGTATAGCTTTATAAGGCCATGGAACCCTCAGGTGTCTTACAATATACTTTTAACGTTTAGTAGGGGGTATTTTACTTCCTATATTATATGTAGCCATACATACACAATACCCCAATGTACTATTGAATTAACTGAATAAACTTTACTTGATTATAAATATATAATCAGTAAAGGGCATAGAAGATAAAAATATATTTAAAACACAAATTAATTATGAAGCTAAAATGACAGACAAACATACAGAAAATAAAAGTAAATCAGCAAATTATTAAAAGCTAGTGGCATTACGCCATCTCAACACATTTTTTAAAAAGGCACCGACCGCAGACCACACAACAGGCTCATTAACATTACATAAATAATAATATACTGGTCTAAACTGGCGGACTCCGGAAAATTTTAGAAGTGGCAGCAGGTGCATCCGCCTAAACGGCTCATAATACTTACAGAAAAGGGTAAAGTGCTTTGGCGATCGTTCAGAAACATTATCACAAGGACAGGTCAAAAGACGTTTAGGGTTAAACTGACCAAAGCAGAAAACAAAGGCTGCACCTAATAGACCCCATCAGGAACCTAGACGGGAGAGCCCTTTACCAAACATTTTCAACATTAAAAAGATAGGATTTGATTCCCGGACATGACTTATAAATTAGGTAAGACCTCACAGCGGGCTTAACAAGTTCCCTCATCTCTCTTGTATCCCTTGCTATTCTAGTGAACTCATTCTTAACCCAACAGGCCACACCCATGGGCAGTGAGGATTGCGATGAGAACAGATCTGGCCTGCTCAACCTATCCGCAGCATTCTTAATATAACGCAGCAAGGGAATTTTATGACCATAATCAAAGGAAAAGCAATCTAGGATTTCCTCCATTTTTGAATCCATAAATGTGTTCCCCCATATAGATAGCTACAGTAAAAAGAGATCAAACCTAATGAAATCTTCACGTAACCAATTCCAAGTTCTCCATGGAGAAGAAAGTACAGGGTGCCCGGGCTAACCCCCAAAAGGTGCCTGCAAAATCTATTGTATTCTTGTTGTAGACTACTACAATCCCAGATTCTCCAAATCGATGTCCCAAAAGTTAAAATAGGAAGACACTTAAATGTATACATCTCCAGCAATGGTAAAACAGGTCTGTTAACAACTCTAGCAGCCACCTCAAACACAGACCCTACCGAAGAGTTGAAACAGGAACACCTTTTAGACAAGCTGGGGAGCCAACTTCCCCTGGAGTCAAAGGTAATCCTCAGAAAAGAAAACTCCTTCACTTGAGTATTTGGTTGTCCTTTGATGGTCGGTGCAGGGATAACATTTCGACCTGCCTTACCACAGTCCATATAATGGGTTTTAGAGATGTTTACATCCAGGTCTAAATCATCCATATACTTTACAAAGGTATTAATAAGAGACCTTAACCCAGAGTCCGTGCGAGCAGGACTGTGTCATCAGTATATAGGAGACATAGCACCTGCTTGCCATTGACAGACAGTAAATCAATATCCTGAGACCCTAGAACAGACTGCAAACCATCTATATATAAAAGGAATAATATAGGGGCCAACAAGCACCCCTGCCTCACCCCACTATGGAGAGGGAAAGAGTTGGTACATTCGCCCTCCATTCCATATCTGACTGAGGCATTGACCCCTCATGAAGAACCCTTAAAAAATCAACAATTGACTTAGACTGATCCCTTTCCGCAATTATACACCAGAGTTTGCTAAGAATCACCATTTCGAAGGCACTACTGAGGTCCATGAAAGCTAAATACAGAGTTCCTGGTTTAGCAATCGTATACCTCCCTATAATTAAGTCTAAGTTTAGACATTGCTCAAGGTGCCTCAACCCACAAGAAACACTTATTTCAGGGGGCTGAGTATGTTATTATCCACAGCCCACGTTTCAATTCTATGTAAAATAACACGCCCCAAGATCTTAACCCCAGATACCAGCAGGGTAATAGGCCTATAACTGCTCGGGTCATTCTTATGCCCTTTCTTAAAGATGGGGACAATACACGCCGATTTCCAAGGATCAGGTATGCCCTTCATAACAGCAGCATTAAAGACATTGGTAATAAGGGTGGCCCAAAGGAAGATATCTTCCTCATAGAGATCTAACAGCACCCCATCCGGACTTGGTGCTTTCCTTGCTGAGCTTTCTTCTATAGCCAGCACCACTTCTTCTAGGGTGAATCTACTATCCAGAGGTACTGAGGGAATACACTCATACTCACTCCTTTTATCACCCCTAAAACAATAAACACTGCTAAAATGCTTGAGCCAGGAGTCAGGTGGAATATTGGTTCCTATGTCCTCAGAAAGAGCAGTATGAGGGAGCCCTTTGTTAACTATGTTCCAGAAACTCGTGGCATCCTTCAGCTTCCATGCTTGGACCAAATCAACCCAGGTTTCCCTCTTGATATCCCTCTTTCTTTCCTTGATGACCTGTTTATATTCACATCTAGCAGCAGCTACCAAGCACCCTTCTCTAAGGTCCTTCCTGAGTAACAGATGCAAATTCTTACATGCAGCCCTGCATGCACCATCAAACCACCCAGGATAAGAATCACTGCCAGGTTTCCCATACTGATTGACTAAATTCCTAATGGAGCAATTCAATTTTCCAAAGGCAGATAGGGTTACACGGGAAGAACAAATCACCGCCAATAAGCTATCCATAAACAAACTATAATTAGCTTTTACTCGGGAAATCAGAAGGGATGGAATATGGGCCCTATGCCAGCTGACCTTATGTCACAGGTCTTTGATGACAAGACCCTTGGGCCCAGATCGTTCTCATGACGCAAAATACACAGGACAATCCAGGGCCATCACAATGGGGTTATGGTCACTGTGCTCATTCTCCCTCACACCCCCTGGCACAAGTAGATTACTTAAATCCCAGGTAATAAAAATATAATCTATCAGAGACCCTTGTCCCAAATCAACAAAGGTAGGTTTCTGGGTATTAACATCGCCCATTATTTCAGTTACATTGATCAAACCTAAACTGATTATAGCCTCGTTCAGCTCCCCCCCCCACCCATCCCCCCCGACATCCACGGTTCTAGGGTTGTAATGGTAATCCCTGAGCAAAAAAGGATCAAGCAGATTGGACTGGCACCCTAATTTAGCCTTAAAGTACCCTCCGATTATAACCTTAAAATCATTAAACAAGGACAAAGGCCTCTTATTTAAAGCATCTAAGGCAATAAATAAAGCTTCAATCTGGCATCCTAGTTCACAGACTGAGTTATAAAAGTTTACAAAAAAATGGATTTGTCAAAAAGAACTATCCAGACAATTAAAATGCCTTCATGTCTGCAAATTACTTGAGTGGCTGAGGCAACATTGGCAATACAGACTAAAGTTACCACCCCACCCCCCCTTGCCCTAGGCCCAGCAATGGCCGTAGCAGAGATGGAGAAGCTAATTAAGCCATCCCAAATAATGTCATCCAGAGCCCTAATTTCCTGCAGCATAACTACATCAAAGGGCCAGATGTAGTAAACTCAAATTTTGCGAGTTGCAAATTGCAAGTCAGACCGACTCGCAATTTGCAACTCGCAAAATTGTATGCAGAAAGGTGTCTCAGACACCTTCTGCGACTCGCTATGAGGTCGCAAAGACCCACCTCATGAATATTAATGAGGTGGGTCGCATTTTGCGACCCCATAGCGAGTCCCTGCACTCACAGGGATGGTGGCCTGCTGGAGACAGCAGACCTCCATGTCTGTGACTGCTTTTGTAATAAAGCAGTTTTTTTTTTTAATTGCAGCCCGTTTTCCTTAAAGGAAAATGAGTTGTAATACAAAAAAATAATGAAACCATTTGGTTTCATTTTTTCAGAGTAGGCAGTGGTCCATTGGACCACTGCCTGCTCTGAAAAATTATTGTTAGCGACATTCACAAAGGGGAAGGGGTCCCCTGGGGACCCCTTCCCGTTTGCGAATGAGTTACCACCCACTTCAAGTGGGTGTTAACTGCGAATTGCTTTGCGACCGCTTTCGCGGTCACTAAGCAATTCTGCATCGCGTGCGAGTCGCAAATAGGAAGGGAACACCCCTTCCTATTTGCGAGTCGGATTCACATTTTGCGAGTCAGTACCGACTCGCAAAATGTGAATCAGCATCGCAATGGCCGTTTTGCATGGCGCAAACTGCGTTTTTCGCAGTTTGCGACATGCAAAACGGTTCCTACATCTGGCCCTTAGAAACATAATTGAACCACTCAGAGTACACAAGCTTGAATTGACATTCAGCAATATTCTAACATACAAAGTTAAAGACTAAAGCAGTTACAGTCTCAGAAGAAGGCAGGAGGCCACTAGATACAGAACTGACAATGTTAATATCTCCTGCTTTTTGGTTCAAATTCGGATCCACCTCTGTATTTCACCAAATACCGAACATGAGGCCCCTCGGGCCATAAATGTTTGTAGAAAAAAAAAAAAACAATGGGAGCAAGTTAATACCTTTGGTGACTGAGAATTGCAAGAGGAGGAAAAAAATAAGGCCCCAACGCAATTCAAGGTAGTGGCAGTTAATAAACACACAGTCCCCTTTTGACGCTTTCGCCTGAGGGCCAACCCATCCAATTCTTCTAACAAACAGAATGTAGTTAGACTCTACAAATGAAATTCTGAACTCTGGGATAGCCAATGACACACCTTATTCTTTATTTGAACTGTGGACTCCTCCAAGCAGGGTGGTAAAGGGGGGACATTATAAAGAATGGCAACGTGTGGGCAACACTCTGGGGGACGATTTAACTGACTAAACATCTCCATTCTCAAATTACTTTTGGGTCTTCCATCAGATGGTGAACAGGGGTGTCACGAAGAGCTACAATAATTTTCAGAATCAGCCGATGCATAGGATCCCTTTGGGTAGCACCAACTGCATCGAAAGGCCCAGCCCAGCGTCTTCTGGACAATGACGGGCGACGATGGGCTCTGCCTTGGCCCGGTCTTCCGAGCGCATCGTGCACGCCTCGCACACGGTGGGAAACCTTATGCGCTTAAGAGCCCTTGTCCACTCCTCTCAGAACCGGTGCGGACTGGAGGACGAAGTCCTACCCCAGCCCGATGGTGACAGCACACTGTGAGCAGCAGAAACAAACCCTGCACGGCGGGAAGCCAATAGCACTTAAGAGCGCTTGTCCACTCCTCTCAGGAGGGGTGCAGACAGGGGGACGAAGTCCTACCCCAGCCCGATGGTGACAGCACACTGTGAGCAGCAGAAACAAACCCTGCACGGCGGGAAGCCAATAGCACTTAAGAGCGCTTGTCCACTCCTCTCAGGAGGGGTGCAGACAGGGGGACGAAGTCCCACCCCAGCCCGATGGTGACAACACACTGCGGCAGCAGAAACAAAAGTACAATTAAATTATTGGTGTGTTGCTCCTTCTTATGAAATAGTTTTTTTTTTCATGTTGAATCGATGTAGACCCTGTGCTACTAGAATAAACAAGTCAATTTTCTGTTTGTAAACTGTCATATATATATATTTTAAACATGTTTATGTAAACCGCTAAAAAATGTAAATATAAAAACATTTTAGAATATAAAGAATATATTAGAATATAAAGATAGATTATACTGTAGCCACTACAGAACCTTACCAGTGGAAAAACAAACACACTGCCATGAATACCTTTTTATGAGACAATGACTGAACTTTCACTGAAAAATGATCAGAGGGAGTTGAAAAGTTGCCCTTTTATTTAATTGCTTTAAAAGTGACAAATGCAGTTACTATTCTGCTGGTGAAGCTGTTATTCACACTGTTTGCTTGCAGAGGCACTGTCATTTTACAATCCTACTGTAATAATTTGTAACAGTGGAGTAGTGTCAGGTTCTAATCTTATTACGGGCAAATGTGATGTCACAACTAGACTGTTTTGAGGAATTTAGTGGCAGGGCTTCATCGAGAAATTACAGGCTGTGGAAGGATGAAAGACTGCGTTGGCTCTGTCTGGATTGCAGGTCCAAAGATATGTCAGCAGCTCGTTACATCACTGAGCAATGTTGCCGCAGTGATTGATCCATTTCAAGGTAGCACACAGGAGCTCTTCTAAGGTCTACATTAATTAATATTTAGTGGCTGTGGCAGTCGCTGTACGCCATCGGTTAAACACATACTAAGCTCTTAAAAATATTGAATTTTCAGCCTTTCAAAATTTACCTGCGGAAGTCATATTGATGAGGCAATTGAAAATGTTATACTGACTGGCCCCTACATCCCCAGGTGTGCACTCCATCCAAAAATGCTTTCATTTTAGAAATGCTTTTTTGTGTACTAAAACATTTCTATAGAAGCGGATTGCGTTAGACCCTCACCATCATATTTATCTCAAGGTAATCCCAAGAATTCCAAGGTTTCAAATTCAATGTTCTTTTTAGAGTCCGAACAGCGTAGGGATCAACAGTGCTGCAGATGCAGAAGCCCTGGGGCCTAAAGTTCTGAGGGGCCCACTGCAACCCGATTACTTTTGATTTTTACTATCACACCAGGAGCCGGGTGGCGCATGTTAGGTCAAGCGTTCGCCAACAACTTTTGATTTTACTAAAATTATCTGTATATAATATACTTACTTTTAGATTCTTTTGACCGGCGCTCTTCATCCCCTGCTTTGTTATTGTGTCATTCACATTTTTTTTTCTGCCCACTGACTGGGCAGGAGACCCTGGCTAACTTCACTTTTGGGTGACAGCGTTCATTAAGGAGCGCATCCGCGTTCCACAGACAAAGTAGTTCCCTTCACTTCCAGGAACTCTTATTGCAATGAATGCTTTATGAGGCCAACAACTGTTTTTACTTTTAGCAAATGCTTTTTTGATACTGGCAAGGGCCTGGCACCTTCCTCTATAATAAAGTTTTACAAAAAATATGGCAAAACAAAACAAGCATTGACAAAACAAAAAAAAACATGGCAGGCAACGCTAGACTGATTGGCTTTGCCACTGCTTGTTTCAGGGTTGTATTTGGGCCCATGACACCCTTGCTACGCTATTCCAAATATATTCTGGTGGTGGTTTTAGGATATTTCGGTTTAGGATCTTCTGTTCATCTCTATAATAGATAGTTTCAAGTCCGCATAAATATATATCATAGACTTAAAATAACCTCTACCTCTGTTGATGTAGACAAATACTTTCGCGACGCAAGATCATGCTTCCCTTAATTAACCCTCGCCATATAAAGTCATTTTTATGGCGCCACACTTTCTATATCAACTCTTACAGTGGCTCAAAACCAAAAGGACACTGACACGCCTATTTATGCTTCAAGGTGCTGCATAGCCAGCAACAACAAACAGGCACAACATAACCTCGGGAGTCACTAGGGTGCGGCTTTGGGATGAAAGAGACAGCATCTTTACTCCTGTGGGATAGTTGACATTGTAAGCAACTGTAGACTGACATGGTATTGCTCTATCATGTGCTGGAACAATATATTCCTAGCCTTGGGGATCCGGGTGAGAGGTAAACTCCAAAGGAGCCACAGGAGGCTAAACAATGCTGGTTGATGGTATCAACAGTGTAGAGTAGTCAGGTTAGGTGATCTTGTCTCTGACTGCCATGGGTCACTTGTAGGTTAACCCAAATCTGTTTAAAGAACCTGCAACACAATAAATACTTCTAACAAATTTTGTGAAGTGTCATTTATTTCAGTTAATCTAACCTACATAGAATTATCATTCAAGTGCATTAGCTCTAGTATGGCAACGTTAAGAGAACTGGCATAATCATTGAGTGTAAACAAACCAAACATTCAATCAACTCTCTAGCCAGCAGTTGTGTGCTTCTTCCAGCTGTACCCAGTAAGCTCTATAAACCCTGGAGTGTGGGTTATCTCAAGCAGAGTACTTTTATTTGGGCTAAGAGGGGCCTGAATGGCTACCGGGCATTTGTAAATGGTTTGAATACATTTGTTTTGCATTATTTATATGGCGGCACCTCCAGGTCCCCAGCAAGCTAGCTGGTCCGCACGGCTGCAAAACCGGCCCCATTCTTCCAGTCCACCAAAACACCTGGTAGTCAGTCCACCCTGGGGTTGAGGGGCCTGCTGCCTGGACTAACTGCAGAGGGAGGAGCTCCAATTCAAAGTTTTCTGTCAAGCCTAAAGCACAATGACTCTCTGGTAGGATGAGCTTCATTTAAGATATAGAAGGTGGGGGGTTTAAGAAGGCGTGTGGTTTCAGAAGAAAATCTATGAAATTTCCACACAATTCTGAGGTCTTTGTAACTAGGGGCCTAACATACATGTAAACTTTCTTTGTGTTCCTAATGTGACTTTCTGACGGGCGCTTCAGCTGGAAGCTCTTATGTAGGCTTGCTAGCACACTGGATTATGGGCCTTTGTTTGCAAATCTTTCATATTGTGCTGTGCCTCTCTGGATTGCATTGTTGCTGTGGGAGCTAAAGGAAGATTTTCTCTTCTTTATAAATGAGTTAGTGTTATAATCATTTTTGTGATGATCATTCTGATTGCCCAATATGTGTTATCACTAGTCATGCCATAGTGAATTTGCGGTTTTTGCTTATTACTGATGAGTAAAATGTGTATAAAAAGCCTAGGTTTGGGGAGTGAACCAAAGACTCTTTGTTTTCCTCACAGTACTCTGTCCATTTCAAGAGAGAATTTTCCTTTTCTTCTAGAGATGCTGTTGATTTCCTGTGTGACTCTGACAGTTAGAACTTAGATTTTGTTTGCTAGGGGGCGAGGGGAGGAGGTGTGCACAATGGGGGACATATGTTAATCAACCTTGCGTGTGATGAGGTTGAGTGGTGAGAGGGAGGAAGATAGGTGGTGTACACAAATCTTTCAAATGTGTCAAATCGATTGGTTAGGAGCAGCATTCCAGAAACAGCATCAAAGTTAAATATATGCTTCTGAGATAAGTGATCTGCGTCCACCACATGTGAAAATAAATGCTATTTAGTGCTTTCCATTCTAATAAGATGACTTTGATGGCTACAGTGCCCAAATATGATGGCTACTGTCCCCTTTAGGTCTAACAGTGCAAGGTCTTTATCAGGTAAGTCTAGTTGGGGGGGGCTTAGTGCATGCAGGCCCAACATTACAAGAGTCAAGGTTAGGGGAAAGCTGTAGTTGAACATGGTGATGAGCAGCTCATGAACCTCTGCCTAATAAGTTGATAGGTACTTGCATTTCAGAAACATACAAACACAGTAGCTTTTTTACAGGACCAGCAAAGATCAGATTCAATCAAATTCAATTTGAACATTCTAGCTGGAGTCCAGTATAAACAGTGTGCAGAATAAAACCTTGTATTAGTCAGTGATGGGGTCAATTTATTTCTGAGAAGATTGATGGAAATTTTGGGCCAGCTAGAGTCTGGAATGGGAGGGTTATTTAAGGTTTGAAGATACTGAGACCAACGTTTCTGAATAGGTGGGTGTTAGAAATGGGGTCTTTGGTTGACAGTCAGGTTACCCCCTGTTCAAGCAAGGATCCTCACTCTAGTCAGGGTAAAAGAGAATCACTCTCAGCTAACCCCTGCTTAACCCCTTGGTAGCTTGGCAGAGCAGTAGGCTTAACATCAGAGCGCTAGGTGTAAAGTATTTGTACCAATACACACAGTAACTTAATGAAAACACTACAAAATGACAAAACACCAGTTTAGAACAATAGGAAATATTTATCTAAACAAAACAAGACCAAAACGACAAGAATCCGACATACACAAGTCAAGTCATGAATTTGTAAAGATTAAACTAAAAAATAGCCCTTAGAAACACAAAATGCTTCGATGAGGTGTTAACACGGCGTTCCCAACAAGCCGACACCAGCGGCGCCGGACACAGAGTCACGTAGACCCGACAAGTACAGTACCTTTGGTGAAGAGTGAAAACAAGTCGATGCGCGAAGTCGGGGATCGCAGCGTCTGTGCGAAACGTTGAATCCGCGCACTTCGAGCGGGGTCGGTCACAACGTGGTGCAGCGACTTCCATGGAGTCGCGGACTTCAGCGGGGCTGCAGCGGGGTCGGGCCTGCGAAGATCGTCGCGTTCCAGCAAAAGGCACGGCGTCGGGTGCAGGTGGTGTCACTGGATTCAGCAGCGGCGTCGGTCCGAAGTCGTCGGAAGTCGATTTCCTTGGATTTCCACCAGATTTCCTTTCAAGGGACCAGGGACTGGATAGGGCACCACTTGTTAGAGCAGGAGTCTCTCCAGAGACTTCAGGTGCTGGTAGAGAGAAGTCTTTGCTCTCCCTGAGACTTCAAACAACAGGAGGCACGCTCTAAATCAAGCCCTTGGAGATTTTTTCACAAGATGGAAGTCACACAAAGTCCAGTCTTTGCCCTCTTACTCTGTCAGAAGCAGCAACTGCAGGATAGCTCCACAAAGCACAGTCACAGGCAGGGCAGCACTTCTCCTCAGCTCTTCAGCTCTTCTCCAGGCAGAGATTCCTCTTGATGTCCAGAAGTGATCTAAAGTCTGTGGTTTTGGGTTCCCTTCTTATACCCAATTTCTCCTTTCAAGTAGGCGTACTTCAAAGTAAAGTCTCTTTTGAATGTGAAATCCTGCCCTTCCCAGGCCAGGTCCCAGACACTCACCAGGGGATCAAAGATGGCATTGTGTGAGGACAGGCACAGCCCTTTCAGGTGTAGGTGACCACTCCTCCCCTCCCTCCTAGCACAGATGGCTCATCAGGAAATGCAGACTACACCCCAGCTCCTTTTGTGTCACTGTCTAGTGTGAGGTGCAACCAGCCTAACTGTCAAACTGACCCAGACAGGGAATCCACAAACAGGCAGAGTCACAGAAATGGTATAAGCAAGAAAATGTTCACTTTCTAAAAGTGGCATTTTCAAACCCACAATCTTAAAATCAACTTTACTAAAAGATGTATTTTTAAATTGTGAGCTCAGAGACCCCAAACTCCACATGTCCATCTGCTCCCAAAGGGAATCTACACTTTAATCAGATTTAAAGGTAGCCCCCATGTTAACCTATGAGAGGGACAGGCCTTGCAACAGAGAAAAACGAATTTAGCAATATTTCACTGTCAGGACATATAAAACACATTACTATATGTCCTACCTTAACCATACACTGCACCCTGCCCTTGGGCTACCTAGGTCCTACCTTAGGGATGCCTTACATGTAAGAAAAGGGAAGGTTTAGGCCTGGCAAGTGGATACACTTGCCAAGTCGAATTTACAGTTAAAACTGCCCACACAGACACGGCAGTGGCAGGTCTGAGACATGATTACAGAGCTACTTATGTGGGTGGCACAACCAGTGTTGCAGGCCCACTAGTAGCATTTGATTTACAGGCCCTGGCACCTCTAGTGCACCTTACTCTAGACTTACTAGTAAATCAAATATGCCCATCATGAATAAACCAATCAACATTACAATTTACACACAGAGCATATACACTTTAGCACTGGTTAGCAGTGGTAAAGTGCTCAGAGTTCAAAAGCCAACAGCAACAGGTCAGAATAAATAGGAGGCAGGAGGCAAGAAGATTGGGGATGACCCTGCATAAGCAAAAAAGTCCAACAGTGGGGAAGGGGTAACTTGTGAGCTTTGAAATCAATTTTGATACTAAGTGGCAATCTCTACCTGCTTGCTGAATGAAGTGAGGTAGACTTGAAGGGAGCAGTGTGTCTAATTTAGATTCACTATGATATTTAAGAAACTGTAGATATCCAAATTGGATAGGGAATATTTCTCTTGAAGTGAGGCAAAAGTAAGTAAGGGGGAAGCCATCGGTGAGCAGCTTGGATACCAAGTTGAGGCCTTTTGTCACCCAGATGACCAACACCTAGAAACCATTCTGGCTCATGTGAGGAAGTCTAAAGGGCTCACCCAGCAGAGTAATAGTTTCTCTATCTCACAAGATCTTGCAAGAAATACTGTGAGTAGGAGAAAGGACCTTTTGGCCCTACTGAAGAGACTCACTGAAAAAGTTATCCCCCACTTACTTGTCGGTCCTTCAAGATTGAAAATCACCTTCAGGGGCAAAATATGGATCTTCAATGAGTTTGCTGATCTCTGTACCTTCCTGGATAATAGAACCGAAACACAGAGGGATGAAGAAGGAGCCTCTGGTTCTTCGAGTCACCCAGTTGATTCCTTCCTTAACACATCATGTGTGGCATTTTGCAAATAACTGGTCTCCTCCATACATATGCCAGACACTGAGGGCCTAACGTCTCATGTCCAGGACTGCAACCCACCCCCTTTCCCCCAACCTGTGGTGTAGATGAGCTTGTGGTTTGTCTCTCTTCATAAGTTACACTGTGTATCCTTTTCATTGTTGTGCCTGCAGTTTATTTTAAACAGTTTACAATATGGTCAGCCTGCATTTCACATTCTAGAAATTATTACAACCGTACCTATTTTACACTATATATTTGCAATGTTTTATTACTGGCCCAGGATGCATGTGCTTGTTGTTTTATCCACCTTTATTCCTTATAGCTTTTGGTATTTGGGTATTAACTCAGTTTTCGCTCCCCTGGCGTTGTTGCAGTGGTGCTATATTTGCTATAAGCCTGTATTGTCATGGTTTTGCAACCTCCCTTATGTACATTGGATGAGACACTCAGTTCTCATAGGGCAATTGACAAGTACCTGGTACCCATGTTGTTTCTTAAGTTCTATAAAGCTGCATGTTTTTCTGGTTTCAATAGAGTTTTGTAGATATGGATTGAGTTACCGTGCAGATTTATAAGATATTCCCCAGGGCCTGTATGTCCATCACTCAATCAGACTTATCATCAAGACAGTCCCCCCACCTGTTTGTCTGGCAGCCCTCTCTCAAATGTTTATAGTTTGGTACCCTGCAGTGTGATGAGTTCCTCCCAAACCCCTCCATCACAAGGATTTCCCCACAGCCTCTTGGATCCACACTTTTCCCATAGGACTTTCCTTCTCTTTCTGTAGAGGGGATTTTTGTTTTAGCTTTCAACTCACCCTCTTTTACTCCTCTTTCCTGCCTCCTCCTCCTACACCACTAGCCATTTGGCATATGCCACCAAAGACAGATGCTACAGACCATCAATCCCTTCTAAAATGTCTGCCTTAAAAGTAATGCCACCTCAAATTTATGGGCCTTAACCATCCAATGAAACAGAAAAATCATAAATTACTGTGATAATCTTATGTAGAGATAACCTTTTCCGTGAAACTAAAATTGCCACAAACATGCCTCCCTACCACAATCGGCCTGTATCGTATTGGGGGGAGACTTCAACCTACCCATGGATGTAATTATTGATCGGCAATCAGCATTCCAAAACAGAAATTAGGTGACTTTAATTTTCCTATGAGGACGCTGTCTGTTGCCTTATGATTTTTATGTTGCTTATTCGGGCTTAGAATAGTTCTGATTTCTGACTAGGTACTCTGTATGTGAGCCTTCATGGCATATATTTTGCGTTTCTCAGTAATGCCTATGTTGAGATTTTGTAATAAAACGTGTTAACATTTAATTGATCTGGAACTCAGTTATTTACTGGTCCCAGTCAATATTTATTATTCTGCTATTTTTGTTAGGTCTGATGTCAAGGAGGTTGGGGTCGCTTATTGCTAGACCAAGGGTTCCAGAGCCGTGCTGGGGTGATCAAAATACCGGGGAGCAGAAAAATATTGGGGTTCGGCTCACACATGGGGAAGAAAGAGACAGAGAAACATTTAAAAACTGTGACAAATGGTGTTTCTAGCAGCTTAGGCTGATAGAAGGTAGCTATGGCAAAGCAGCTTAGGCTGAACTAGGAGATATGCAAAGCTCCTACTATACCACTTATATCATATAGCACAATATCATAAGAAAACCCAATACTCAGAGTTACTAAAAATAAAGGTACTTTATTTTTATGACAATATGTCAAAAGTATCTCAGTGAGTACCCTCAGTTAGAAGGTAAGTAATATACTCAAGTTATATGTACACAAACCTAAAACAGGTAAGTAACAGTAAGAAAAGTAGTGCAAACAATATAGAATCACAATAGGATGCAATAGGTGAACATAGGTCCAGGGGCAACATAAACCATATACTCCAAAAGTGGAATGCGAATCACAAATGGATCCCAGACCTATGGGAGTTTGTAGAGGGTCGCTGGGACTGTAAGAAAACAGTAGGGTGTCCAAGATACCCCTCCCCAAGACCCTGAAAAGTAGGAGTAAAGTTACCCTACTACCCTAGAAAGACACAATAGTCATGATAGGGGGATTCTGCAAGAACCGCAAGCACCAGAAAAACACTGAAGACGGATTCCTGGACGTGAGGACCTGCAAGGCAAGGGGACGAAGTCCAAGAGTCGCAATAGTGTCCAGGGAGCGCAGGAGCCCAGAAAACCCTTGATGAAGGTGCAAAGGGGCTGCCTCTGGGTGGAAGAAGCAGAAGATTGTGCAACAACAAAAAGGGCTAGGAACTTCTCCTTTGGATGGAAGATGTCCAACAGTGTGCTGGATGTTACAGAAGTGTTTCCACACAGAAATACTGCAAACAAGCCTTGCTAGCTGCAAGGGTCGCGGTATAGGTGTTTGGGTGCTGCTGGGGACCAGGAAGGACCAGGATGTCACCCCTTGGAGGAGGAGACGGGGGGGCACTCAGCAACTCAGAGAGCCCCTGCAGAAGCAGGCAGCACCCGCAGAAGTACTGGAGCAGGCATTTAGTAGGGTGGTTTAACCGCAGTCACAAAAAGAGGGCCCCACAACATCAGAGTCCAACTCAGAGGGTTGAGCACTGCAGGACGGAGTGCTGGGGACCCAGGCTAGGCTGTGCACAAAGGAATCCTTGGAGAAGTGCACAGAAGCCGGAGCGGCTGAAAATCACGCAGTACACAGGTTTAGAGTCTAGTGTGGGGAGGCAAGGACTTACCTCCACCAAACTTGGACTGAAGGATCACTGGACTCCAGGAGGGCAGAATCCTGTCTGAGGGTTTGGCAGCAACAACAGCTGCAGTGGAAACCCCGGAAAGGCAGTTTGGCAGTACCCGGGGTCTGTGCTAGAGACCCGGGGGATCATGGAATTGTCCCCCCAATACCATAATGGTATTGGGGGGACAATTCCATGATTTTAGACATGAGCAAACTTTGACCCTGCTTCTGCAGGCAGGTTGCTCCCCGCTCCGCATCCCGCGACTCCTCCACTCCGCATTTTGTGGCCTCCTGCTGTTTTCTGACTCCGTTCTCCCGCCGCTGCGGCCCCTCCCGCCTCCCCCCTCGTTCTCTCACCATTTTCCTTTTTCCACCGCTGCGTCCTCTGCGGCCCCACCCCCAGCCCTCTCATAGGATAAGCCCTCCTGCCTCCCAGCTGCCACTCCCACCCTCCCCTCCTCTTATGGCAGCCGCGGCTCGATAGCAGGGAGCAACCTTTGACCCTGCTTCTGCAGGTAGGTCGCTCCCTGCTCCGCATCCCGCGCCTCCTCCACTCCACATTTTGTTGCCTCCTGCTGTTTTCTGACCCCGTTCTCCCGCCGCTGTGGTCCCTCCGCCTCCCCCCTCGTTCTCTCACCGTTTTCCTTTTCCCGCCGCTGCGTCCCCTGCGGCCCCTCCCGCCTCCCCCCTCATTCTCTCACCGTTTTTCCTTCTCCCTTTTCCCACCGCTGCGTCCCCTGCGGCCCCTCCCGCCTCCCCCCTCGTTCTCTCACCGTTTTTCCCTCTTCCTTTTCCCGGCTCAGCCTCCCCTGCGGCCCCTCCCGCCTCCCCCCCTCTTTCTCTCACCGTTTTCCTTTTCCCGCCACTGCGTCCCCTGCGGCCCCTCCCCCCTCGTTCTCTCACAGTTTTTCCTTCTCCCTTTTCCCGCCGCAGCCTCCTCTGCGGCCCCTCCCGCCTCCCCCCTCTTTCTCTCACCGTTTTCCTTTTCCCGCCGCTGCGTCCCCTGCGGCCCCTCCCGCCTCCCCCCTCGTTCTCTCACCGTTTTTCCTTCTCCCTTTTCCCGCCGCTGCGTCCCCTGCGGCCACTCCAGCCTTCCCCCTCGTTCTCTCACCGTTTTCCTTTTCCCGCCGCTGCGTCCCGTGCGGCCCCACCCCCAGCCCTCTCATAGGATAAGCCCTCCCGCCTCCCAGCTGCCACCCCCACCCCCACCCTCCCCTCCTCTCATGGCAGCTGCGGTTCCGCTGCGCCGCTGGCGCGCCAAAGGCAAGCACCTCTGCGCCCGTCCGTGCCTGGACTGCGCCCAGCACCACCCCCGATCCGTGAGACCCCAGCACCTCCAGACACTGCTACACGGCCGACCAACTCAACGCCCTCAACCCCGGCCGCCCCACAGCAGACTCCATGTCCTCACCAAGGAACACCCACGGTCCCTTCGCATGCCACACCTGCAGATTCACCTGCGACAGAACAACTAAACTGACAAAGACTGAAACTAACCACCTCCACTGCATACTCCTCAACACCGCTCCGCACGCAAGCACGCCATCGAGCTCTGGGACCTGCTCGACTCCACCGCCCCAGACATAGCCTTCCTGACCGAAACCTGGTGGAACGACTCTTCGGCGCACGACATCGCAATAGCCATCCCGGACGGCTACAAGATCATCCGTAGGGACCGCAACAACAGAATCGGAGGAGGCATAGCCATCGCCCACAAATCCTACTTCAAAGTCGACACCCACACAGACGACTCCCTCAAGACCACCGAACACCTACACTTCCGCATCCACACCGACCCCAACACCACTCTCAGAGGAACACTCATCTACAGACCCCCCACACCACGAGCACCATTCAGCGAATCCCTCGCCGACCTCACCAGCACCCACGCACTCACCTCAACGGAATACATCCTCCTCGGGGACCTAAATTTCCACCTGGAGAACAACAACGACACCAACTCCACTACTCTGATAGACAACCTCGCCAACCACGGCCTCAGACAACTCGTCAACACACCAACCCACATCGCCGGCCACACGCTTGATCCCATCTTCTCCTCAAGCGCCCACATCACCTTCAACCATACCACCGTACTCCACTGGACCACTGCATCCACTTCACCTACAAAAAACATACTGAGCACCATTGCACCCAACAACCACCCCGCCGATGCTGGAACAAAGTTACGGAAGACCAGCTTACCAACGCCCTCGTCCAGAACCCACCCCATACTCCACTGACCAAGACACCGCCGCCAACAACCTGACCCTGTGGATCAACAACTGCGCCAACACCCTCGCGCCACTCAAAAAACCCACCGACAACCAAGCCAGAAGAAAAGCCACCTGGTTCACCGATGAGCTGCTAAATTCCAAACGCGACTGCCGGAAGCTAAAAAAGGAATGGCTCCTCAAACGCACACCTGACAGCCTCACAGCCCACAAGGACGCCACCCGCAAGCACCACCAACTCATCAGACAAGCCAAACGATCCCACTTCAAAGACCGCCTGGACAACAACGCACACGACAGCAAAGAGCGCTTCAGCATCGTGAAAGAACTCTCCAACCCCAGCGGCAACGACATCCCTCCATCCCAAGAACTCTGCAACGCACTGTCTACCTTCTTCCACCGGAAGATCATCGACATCCACAATAGTTTTGACGCCACTCCCACGCCAGACCCCACCCCCGAACACTTCACCTGTGCAAACAACCTAACCTCCTGGACCAACGTGAGCGACACAGAGACACGCAAGATCATGAACTCCATCCACTCAGGATCTCTGTCAGACCCCTGCTCCCACCACGTATACAACAAAGCCGACGCCACCATCGCCCCCCAACTACGGAAGGTCATCAACATCTCCTTCGAAACAGCGACATTCCCTGAAAAATGGAAACACGCCGAAATCCGCGCCCTCCTCAAGAAACCCAAAGCAGACCCCAACGACCTTAAGAACTTCCGACCCATCTCCCTGCTCCCCTTTCCAGCAAAGGTGATTGAAAAAATCGTCAACACACAACTAACCAGCCACCTCGAAGACAACGGCATCCTAGACCCCTCCCAGTCCGGCTTCAGACGAAACCACAGCACCGAAACCGCCCTTCTCGCTGCCACAGACGACATCAGACGCCAAATGGACAACGGCGAAACATCAGCCCTCATCCTCCTGGACCTATCTGCCGCCTTCGACACAGTCTGCCACCGCACCCTGGAATCACGCCTCCACAAAACCGGAATTCAAGGAAAAGCCCTCGACTGGATCATCTCATTCCTCTCTGGCAGAACCCAGAGAGTCGGCCTCCCCCCCTTCCGCTCCGAAGCCACCGACATCATCTGCGGCGTCCCCCTGACGCTGTTCAACATCTACATGGCCCCCCTCACACAAGTGGCCCGACAACACAACCTCAACATTCTCACCTACGCCGACGACACCCAGCTCATCCTCTCACTCACCAAAGACCCGCGCACCGCCAAAACCAACCTCCACGAGGGGATGAAATCCATCGCCGAATGGATGAGAATCAGCCGTCTGAAACTGAACTCGGATAAGAAGGAGGCCCTCATCCTTGGATCCACACCCTCCGCCTGGGATGACTCTTGGTGGCCCACCGCACTAGGAGCCCCACCGACACCGACCAACCACGCTCGCAACCTGGGCTTCATCCTCGACTCCTCCCTCACCTTGTATAAACAGGTCAATGCAGTTTCCTTCTCCTGCTACAACACACTCCGCATGCTCCGCAGAATCTACAAGTGGATCCCGACAGAAACAAGAAGAACAGTGACACAGGCCCTCGTCAGTAGCAGGCTGGACTATGGCAACGCACTCTACACAGGCATCCCAGCGAAATACCTACTACGCCTCCAATGCATCCAAAACACCTCCGACCGACTGATCCTCAACATACCCTACCACAGCCACATCTCCCAGCACCTGAGAAACCTTCACTGGCTCCCCGTGGACAAAAGGATCACTTTCAAGCTTCTTACCCACGCTCGCAAAGCGCTCCATGACACCCGGACCAGCCTACCTAAACAACAGACTCAGCTTCTACGCCCCCCACCCGTCAGCTCCGCTCCTCTAACCTCGCCGTCATCCCTCGCATCCGAAGAAAGACCTCTGGCGGCAGATCCTTCTCATACCTCGCCGCCAAAACCTGGAACACCCTCCCCACCAACCTGCAACAGACTCAAGACCTACTCACCTTCAGAAGACTCCTCAAGACCTGGCTCTTCGACCAGTAACACCAGCTCCTCCCCCAGCGCCTTGAAACCCTCACGGATACATAGTGTGCTTTATAAATCCAATGATTGATTGATTGATTGATTGATTGTTACATGGCCATGTTCGGAGTTACCATGGTGATGCTACACATAGGTAGGGCCCTATTGTGCAGTGCACGCGTGCAATGGTGTCTCCGCACTCACAAAGTTCGGGTAATTTGCCCTGAACAATGTAGAGGCACCTTGGCTAGTGCCAGGGTGCCCACACACTAAGTAACTTGGCACCCAACCTTCCGCAAGTGAGAGTTAGACATATAGGTGACTTATAAGTTACTTATGTGCAGTGAAAATGGCTGTGAAATAACGTGGATGTTATTTCACTCAGGCTGCAGTGGCAGGCCTGTGTAAGAATTGTCTGAGCTCCCTATGGGTGGCAAAAGAAATGCTGGAGCCAATAGGGATCTCCTGGAACCCCAATACCCTGGGTACCTAAGTACCATCTACAAGGGAATTATATGGGTGTACCAGTGTGCCAATGAGAATTTATAAAATTAGTCACTAGCCTGCACTGACAAATTTAGAAAGCAGTGAGAGCATAAACACTGAGGTTCTGGTTAGCAGAGCCTCAGTGATACAGTTAGGCATCTCTATGAGCACTGGGGTCCTGCCTAGCAGGTTCCCAGTGACACAAGGGCAAAAACAAACATACATACAGTGAAAATGGGGGTAATATGCCAGGCAAGATGGTACTTTCCGACACGGAGGCTAGACGTATAGGGCCCCAGAGGAATCTGATTCAATTTCTCTGTCTAGGTCTTGACTACACACATCTCTAAAGGCGAGATGTATCATGCATTTTTGCAATCACTATATATTAATTCCAATTGTGATTTGGTAATTTACTACTGAATCACAAATTGGAATTGCAACGACATACCGATTCGGTATAAGTAAGGGGTGTGTCAAGGACATCGCTTCTTAATACCGAATCACAACGGTATGTAGGAATGTTTTGTGACCCAAATGCAGTAGCAAAACATTCGCATTTTACCACCTACTTCAAGTAGGTGGTAACGCATTCGCAAACGGGAAGGGGTCAACAAAAACATTTTTTAAGAACATGTAGTGGTCCCATGGACCACTGTCTACTCTTAAAAAATGAAAAGAAAACTTTTCATTTTTCCTTTGGGCTGCATTTAAAAAAAAAAGTTTGCTTTATTTAAAAGCAATCACAGACATGGTGGTCTGCAGAGCACAGCAGGCCACCATCCCTGTGATTATCGACATTCACAATCGGTCACAAATTGAGACCTATCTCATGAATATTAAAAAAGTAGGTCAATTTGCGAACCATTGGGAATCGCTAAATGAAACTCCTGGAGTTTCATACATTCAAATAGCGATTACATAATTGCGATTCACAGATAATCGCAAGTAGGTAATCGCTATTGTTGAAAAAATTATACATCTGGCCCTTAGCTGTCTATTGTGGAAGAGCTATTGTCGACAATCTGAATACTTATAGTGAGCTTTGGGTCAGCCCAATTCTTACCACTGGTTTGCTTTTCTTGTCAGTCTCATTAGTTTGCTACTTATTCAATGACTTTCCTTCCTCTTCTTAGGTTTTACCAACCTTTAAATATAATGATATATGTAGGAGGCTGGACTGGCTTGTAGTGAGTACCTAGGGGTACTTGCACCTTGCACCAGGCCCAGTTATCCCTTATTAGTGTATAGGGTGTCTAGCAGCATAGGCTGATAGATAACGGTAGCTTAGCAGAGCAGCTTAGGCTGAACTAGGAGACGAGTGAAGCTCCTACAGTACCACTTAGTGTCATATGCACAATATCATAAGAAAACACAATACACAGTTATACTAAAAATAAAGGTACTTTATTTTTATGACAATATGCCAAAGTATCTCAGAGTGTACCCTCAGTGAGAGGATAGGAAATATACACAAGATCTATGTACACAATACCAAAAATATGCAGTATAGTCTTAGAAAACAGTGCAAACAATGTATAGTTACAATAGGATGCAATGGGGACACATAGGGATAGGGGCAACACAAACCATATACTCCAAAAGTGGAATGCGAACCACGAATGGACCCCAAACCTATGTGACCTTGTAGAGGGTCGCTGGGACTATTAGAAAATAGTGAGGGTTATTAAAATAGCCCACCCCAAGACCCTGAAAAGTGAGTGCAAAGTGCACTAAAGTTCCCCAAAGGACAAAGAAGTCGTGATAGGGGAATACTGCAGGAAAGACACAAACCAGCAATGCAACAACGATGGATTTCCAGTCGAGGGTACCTGTGGAACAAGGGGACCAAGTCCAAAAGTCACAAGCAAGTCGGAGATGGGCAGATGCCCAGGAAATGCCAGCTGTGGGTGCAAAGAAGCTTTTACTGGACAGAAAAAGCTAAGGTTTCTGCAGGAACGACAAGGGCTAGAGACTTCCCCTTTGGAGGACGGATCCCTCACGCCGTGGAGAGTCGTGCAGAAGTGTTTTCCCGCCGAAAGACCGCCAACAAGCCTTGCTAGCTGCAAATCGTGCGGTAAGCGTTTTTGGATGCTGCTGTGGCCCAGGAGGGACCAGGATGTTGCAAATTGCGTCAGGAGACAGAGGGGACATCGAGCAAGACAAGGAGCCCTCTCAGCAGCAGATAGCACCCAGAGAAGTGCCAGAAACAGGCACTACAAGGATGCGTGAAACAGTGCTCACCCAAAGTCGCACAAAGGAGTCCCACGTCGCCGGAGAACAACTTAGGAGGTCGTGCAATGCAGGTTAGAGTGCCGTGGACCCAGGCTGGACTGTACACAAAGGATTTCCGCTGGAAGTGCACGGAGGCCGGAGTAGCTGCAAAAGTTGCGGTTCCAAGCAATGCAGTCTGGCGTGGGGAGGCAAGGACTTACCTCCACCAAACTTGGACTGAAGAGTCACTGGACTGTGGGAGTCACTTGGACAGAGTTGCTGGATTCAAGGGACCTCGCTCGTCGTGCTGAGAGGAGACCCAAGGTACCGGTGATGCAGTTCTTTGGTGCCTGCGGTTGCAGGGGGAAGATTCAGTCGACCCACAGGAGATTTCTTCAGAGCTTCTAGTGCAGAGAGGAGGCAGACTACCCCCACAGCATGCACCACCAGGAAAACAGTCGAGAAGGCGGCAGGATCAGCGTTACAGAGTTGCAGTAGTCGTCTTTGCTACTATGTTGCAGTTTTGCAGGCTTCCAGCGCGGTCAGCAGTCGATTCCTTGGCAGAAGGTGAAGAGAGAGATGCAGAGGAACTCTGATGAGCTCTTGCATTCGTTATCTAAAGTTTCCCCAGAGACAGAGACCCTAAATAGCCAGAAAAGAGGGTTTGGCTACCTAGGAGAGAGGATAGGCTAGCAACACCTGAAGGAGCCTATCAGAAGGAGTCTCTGACGTCACCTGGTGGCACTGGCCACTCAGAGCAGTCCAGTGTGCCAGCAGTACCTCTGTTTCCAAGATGGCAGAGGTCTGGAGCACACTGGAGGAGCTCTGGACACCTCCCAGGGGAGATGCAGGTCAGGGGAGTGGTCACTCCCCTTTCCTTTGTCCAGTTTCGCGCCAGAGCAGGGCTAAGGGGTCCCCTGAACCGGTGTGGACTGGCTTATGCAGAATTGGGCACATCTGTGCCCAAGAAAGCATTTCCAGAGGCTGGGGGAGGCTACTCCTCCCCTGCCTTCACACCATTTTCCAAAGGGAGAGGGTGTAACACCCTCTCTCAGAGGAAGTCCTTTGTTCTGCCATCCTGGGCCAGGCCTGGCTGGACCCCAGGAGGGCAGATGCCTGTCTGAGGGGTTGGCATCAGCAGCAGCTGCAGTGAAACCCCGGGAAAGGCAGTTTGGCAGTACCAGGGTCTGTGCTACAGGCCACTGGGATCATGGGATTGTGCCAACTATGCCAGGATGGTATAGAGGGGGCAATTCCATGATCATAGACATGTTACATGGCCATATTCGGAGTTACCATTGTGAAGCTACATATAGGTAGTGACCTATATGTAGTGCACGCGTGTAATGGTGTCCCCGCACTCACAAAGTCCGGGGAATTGGCCCTGAACAATGTGGGGGCACCTTGGCTAGTGCCAGGGTGCCCTCACAGTAAGTAACTTTGCACCTAACCTTTACCAGGTGAAGGTTAGACATATAGGTGACTTATAAGTTACTTAAGTGCAGTGTAAAATGGCTGTGAAATAACGTGGACGTTATTTCACTCAGGCTGCAGTGGCAGGCCTGTGTAAGAATTGTCAGAGCTCCCTATGGGTGGCAAAAGAAATGCTGCAGCCCATAGGGATCTCCTGGAACCCCAATACCCTGGGTACCTTAGTACCATATACTAGGGAATTATAAGGGTGTTCCAGTAAGCCAATGTAAATTGGTAAAATTGGTCACTAGCCTGTTAGTGACAATTTGAAAGAAATGAGAGAGCATAACCACTGAGGTTCTGATTAGCAGAGCCTCAGTGAGACAGTTAGTCACTACACAGGTAACACATTCAGGCACACTTATGAGCACTGGGGCCCTGGATACCAGGGTCCCAGTGACACATACAACTAAAACAACATATATACAGTGAAAAATGGGGGTAACATGCCAGGCAAGATGGTACTTTCCTACACAACTCCCCCCCCCCCCCAAACGAAGGACAATAAGACTAGCCATGACCTGATGAGTCTTCATTGTCTAAGTGGAAATATCTGGAGAGTCCATCTGCATGGGAGTGGCTACTCCCAGGTCTATGTTCCACTGTATACTCCATTCCCTGTAGGGATATGGACCACCTCAACAATTTAGGATTTTCACCTTTCATTTGTTTTAGCCAAAGTAGAGGTTTGTGGTCTGTCTGAACAATGAAGTGAGTGCCAAACAGGTATGGCCTCAACTTCTTCAGTGCCCAGACCACAGCAAAGACCTCCCTCTCAATGGCAGACCAATGCTTTTCTCTAGGGGTCAACCTCCTACTAATAAAAGCAACAGGTTGATCCTGGCCCTCAGAATTAAGTTGTGATAGGACTGCCCCTACTCCTAATTCAGATGCATCAGTTTGGACATAGAATTTTTTAGAGTAACAAGGGCTTTTCAGGACAGGTGCAGAGCACATGGCCTGCTTCAGCTCCTCAAAAGCTTTCTGACAGTTTGCTGTCCATAATACCTTTTTAGGCATTTTCTTGGATGTGAGGTCATTAAGAGGGGCTGCAATGGAGCCATAGTTCTTAATGAACCTCCTGTAATACCCAGTGAGGCCTAGGAAGGCTCTCACCTGAGTCTGAGTGGTAGGGGGAACCCAATCAATAATTCTTTGGATTTTCCCCTGTAGTGGTGCAATCTGTTCCCCACCAACAAGGTGTCCCAGATAAACCACCTTACCCTGCCCTATCTGGCACTTTGAAGCCTTGATAGTGAGGCCTGCCTTCTGCAGGGCCTCCAAAACTTTCCATAGGTGGACCAGGTGATCATCCCAGCTGGAGCTAAAGACAGCTATATCGTCCAAATATGCTGCACTGAAAGCTTCCAGCCCTTGCAGGACTGTGTTCACCAACCTCTGAAAAGTGGCAGGTGCATTTTTCAATCCAAAAGGCATTACAGTGAACTGGTAATGGCCTCCAATGGTTGAAAATGCAGTTTTAGGTTTAGCATCTTCTGATAATTTGATCTGCCAATACCCTGCAGTCAAATCAAAAGTGCTTAGATACTTGGCAGATGCCAGTGTATCTATGAGCTCATCTGCCCTGGGTATAGGGTGAGCATCAGTTTTGGTTACCTGGTTGAGACCTCTGTAGTCTACACAAAACCGCATTTCCTTCTTTCCATCTTTGGAATGGGGTTTTGGTACAAGTACCACAGAAGAAGCCCATGGACTTTCAGAGTGCTCAACCACTCCCAGTTCTAGCATTTTCTGCATCTCTTGCTTTATGCAGTCTCTGACATGGTCAGGCTGCCTATAGATCTTACTTTTGACAGGTAAACTGTCTCCAGTATCTATAGTGTGCTCACACCAAGAAGTGGTACCTGGCAGAGTAGAGAAGAGTTCAGAAAACTGACCCAGGAGATTTATGCAATGGTCTTTCTGCTCAGCAGTAAGACAATCAGCCAATACTACACCTTCCACAAGAGCATCTTGTTCTGTGGAAGAGAAGAGATCAGGTAGAGGATCACTGTCTTCTTCCTGTCCCTCATCAGTTGGCATGAGCAGGGTGAGATCAGCCCTGTCATAGTAGGGTTTCAGGCGGTTGACATGGAGCACCCTAAGGGGACTCCTGGCAGTGCCTAAGTCAACTAAATAGGTGACTTCACCCTTTTTCTCAACAATTGTGTGGGGACCACTCCATTTATCTTGGAGTGCTCTTGGGGCCACAGGCTCCAAGACCCACACTTTCTGCCCTGGTTTGTACTGAACCAAAACAGCCTTCTGATCATGCCATTGCTTCTGGAACTCTTGGCTGGCCTGAAGGTTTTTACTGGCCTTTTTCATATACTCAGCCATCCTTGATCTGAGGCCAAGTACATAATCCACAATATCTTGTTTTGGAGCTTTTAAAGGTTGTTCCCAACCCTCCTTGACAAGTGTTAGTGGACCCCTAACAGGGTGTCCAAAGAGGAGTTCAAAGGGGCTGAAGCCCACTCCTTTTTGGGGTACCTCCCTGTAGGCAAAAAGGAGGCATGGTAACAGGATATCCCATCTCCTGCGGAGTTTTTCAGGGAGACCCATAATCATGCCTTTGAGAGTTTTGTTAAATCTCTCCACCAGTCCATTTGTTTGTGGATGATAGGGTGTTGTGAACTTGTAAGTTACACCACACTCCTTCCACATGGCCTTTAAGTATGCAGACATGAAATTGCTTCCCCTGTCTGATACTACTTCCTTTGGGAAGCCCACCCTGGAAAATATTCCCAGGAGGGCCTATGCCACTGCAGGTGCTATAGTGGTCCTTAAAGGAATAGCTTCAGAATATCTTGTGGCATGGTCCACTACCACCAAGATAAACCCATTGCCTGAAGCAGTAGGAGGGTCAAGGGGGCCAACTATGTCAACCCCTACCCTTTCAAAGGGAACCCCAACCACAGGCAGTGGAATAAGGGGTGCCTTTGGGGTGCCACCTGTCTTGCCACTGGCTTGACAGGTTTCACAGGACTTACAAAATTCTTTTGTGTCCTCAGACATCCTAGGCCAATGAAACAGGGCAACAAGCCTGTCCCAAGTTTTCATTTGTCCCAGATGTCCAGCTAGGGGAATGTCGTGGGCAAGAGTTAGGAGGAACTTTCTGTACTCCTGAGGAATCACTAACCTCCTGGCAGTTCCAGGTTTAGGATCCCTTGCTTCAGTGTACAAGAGGTTGTCCTCCCAGTAAACTCTGTGAGAGTCACTGACATCCCCATTAGCCTGTTTGACAGCTTGCTGTCTTAGACCCTCTAGTGTGGGACAGGTTTGCTGTGTCACACTCAGCTCCTCCCTGGCAGCCCCCCCTTCACCCAAAAGCTCAGCAGTGTCTGCTTCCAGCTCCTCTGGTGTAGGTTCTGCACACGGTGGAAATTCTTCTTCCTCAGAAGTAGAATCCACTGTAGAGGGAGGGATAGTAGGAATTGGTTTGCTTCTACTAGCCCTAGCTTTAGGGAGCACTTGGTCCATTGTTCCAGGATCCAAGCTTCCCTGTCCTTTTTGCTTTTTGGCCTGAGCCCTGGTTAAAGCAAAAATATGCCCTGGGATGCCCAGCATTGCTGCATGGGCCTCCAACTCCACATCTGACCAAGCTGATGTCTCCAAATCATTTCCTAGTAGACAGTCTACAGGTAAATCTGAGGCTACCACAACTTTCTTTGGACCAGTAACCCCCCCCCCCAGTTGAGATTTACAACAGCCATGGGGTGGCTAAGTGTGTTGTTGTGAGCATTGGTTACTTGGTACTGGTGACCAAGTAGGTGTTGTTCAGGGTGGACCAGTTTCTCTATGACCATAGTCACACTGGCACCAGTGTCCCTGTAGGCCTGAACCTCAACACCATTTATTAGGGGTAGCTGCTTGTACTTATCCATATTAAGGGGACAAGCAACTAAGGTGGCTAAATCAATAGCCCCCTCAGAGACTAACACAGCCTCTGTGGCCTCCCTAACAAGACCAACCCCAACTAAGTTACCAATAGTGAGCCCAGCTACTCCCTTGG
Organism: Pleurodeles waltl; assembly: GCF_031143425.1. NCBI lineage: Eukaryota > Metazoa > Chordata > Amphibia > Caudata > Salamandridae > Pleurodeles > Pleurodeles waltl. The sequence continues at coordinate 607,188,208 of NC_090449.1, forward strand.
ATTGGCTATTAGTAGGTTTGCTCCCACCACCACTGCTATTAGTAGGGACACTAGGTGTAGCAGTAGGGGTTGTAGTGGTAGGAGGCTTGGTGCTTTTCTTTGGACAACTGGGGTCTGTTGTCCAATGGCCTTTTACTTTACATAAATAGCACCATGGTTTCTTTTCTTTGTTTTGATTAAAGGAGGATTTGGGCCCACCACCCTCACCAGAGTGTTTTTGTGGGCCTGATGAAGACTCATTTTTAGATTTGTCCCCACCCTTGTCAGAAGACTTACCATCCTTCTTTTTGTTGCCATCTTTGTCACCCCCTGTATGAACTTTTCTGTTCACCCTTGTTCTGACCCATTTGTCTGCCTTCTTTCCCAATTCTTGGGGAGAGGTCAGATCAGAGTCCACCAAGTATTGGTGCAACAAATCAGACACACAATTATTAAGAATATGCTCTCTCAGGATCAAGTTATACAGGCTGTCATAATCAGTAACTTTACTGCCATGTAACCACCCCTCCAGGGCCTTCACTGAATGGTCAATGAAATCAACCCAGTCTTGTGAAGACTCCTTTTTGGTCTCTCTGAACTTTATCCTGTATTGTTCAGTGGTTAAGCCATAACCATCCAGGAGTGCATTCTTAAGAACTGTAAAATTATTGGCTTCACTTTCTTTCACAGTAAGGAGCCTATCCCTACCTTTTCCACTAAATGATAGACATAGGATAGCAGCCCACTGCCTTTGAGGGACATCCTGTACAACACAGGCCCTCTCAAGTGCAGCAAACCACTTGTTAATGTCATCCCCCTCCTTATAAGGGGGAACTATCTTATGCAGATTCCTGGAATCATGCTCTTTTGCAGGATGACTATGGGGAATACTGCTGCTGCCACCATGGGTTTCTAAACCCAACTTCTGTCTTTCCTTCTCTAGTTCTAAAGACTGTCTATCCAAATCCAGCTGTTGCTTTTTAAGCTTCAGTCTGGTTTGTTCCACTCTCAACATATTGAGTTCCCTTTCTAACAATCTGTCATCAGGGTTGGTGGGAGGGACATTCCTAGACACAGAAGTATGATGGGAATGAACAGAAGGAGACCTGCCCCTTACAGAGGGCACCCTAACAGCTTGGCTAACAGAAACATCATTTCTACTGTGATGAGAATGAATGCTCTTGCTATGATGTGAGACAGCACTATCTGTATGGTGTGACTCAACATCAGTACCAACTATGTTAGACTGTCTAGTAATGGGCAGGCTTGGAAGTTTCTTTCCTGAATCTTTTCCTGGGGGAGTCCCTGGATCAGATTGGGAACCATTAGCTACCTTTTCAACAGATGGGGCACTTTTAGCCTTATCATGTTCTCTAAGCATGTTAAGTAACAATTCCAAGGAAGGATTCTTCCCTACACTCAAACCTCTCTCTATGCAGAGACTCCTTGCTCCTTTCCAGCTAAGGTGATCATATGCAAGTTTGGACAGATCAACATTTTGGCCTGTGCCAGACATTTTTAGAGAGAGTTAAAGTGATAGAAAAAGAGAAAAAAGTTTTCAGAACTTTTAGAAAGACAGAAAAAAACTTTTAAAACTTTTTAGAACTTTTTAGAAAGTTAGAAGTACTTTTCAGCACTTAGAAAAGAGTGAAAAGAGGAAATGCAAGACTTTTTGGTTATGTGCATATACACTGAACTTGTTTTGTATATTTTTCTCTTATGAAAAGTACAATGACAAGAGTGGTAAGTAGTCTCAAAGCACTTATCCCACCGCTGCACAACCAATGTAGGAGGCTGGACTGGCTTGTAGTGAGTACCTAGGGGTACTTGCACCTTGCACCAGGCCCATTTATCCCTTATTAGTGTATAGGGTATCTAGCAGCATAGGCTGATAGATAATGGTAGCTTAGCAGAGCAGCTTAGGCTGAACTAGGAGACGAGTGAAGCTCCTACAGTACCACTTAGTGTCATATGCACAATATCATAAGAAAACACAATACACAGTTATACTAAAAATAAAGGTACTTTATTTTTATGACAATATGCCAAAGTATCTCAGAGTGTACCCTCAGTGAGAGGATAGGAAATATACACAAGATATATGTACACAATACCAAAAATATGCAGTATAGTCTTAGAAAACAGTGCAAACAATGTATAGTTACAATAGGATGCAATGGGGACACATAGGGATAGGGGCAACACAAACCATGTACTCCAAAAGTGGAATGCAAACCACGAATGGACCCCAAACCTATGTGACCTTGTAGAGGGTTGCTGGGACAATTAGAAAATAGTGAGGGTTAGAAAAATAGCCCACCCCAAGACCCTGAAAAGTGAGTGCAAAGTGCACTAAAGTTCCCCAAAGGACAAAGAAGTCGTGATAGGGGAATACTGCAGGAAAGACACAAACCAGCAATGCAACAACAATGGATTTCCAGTCGAGGGTACCTGTGGAACAAGGGGACCAAGTCCAAAAGTCACAAGCAAGTCGGAGATGGGCAGATGCCCAGGAAATGCCAGCTGTGGGTGCAAAGAAGCTTCTACTGGACAGAAGAAGCTAAGGTTTCTGCAGGAATGACAAGGGCTAGAGACTTCCCCTTTGGAGGACGGATCCCTCACGCCGTGGAGAGTTGTCCAGAAGTGTTTTCCCGCCGAAAGACCGCCAACAAGCCTTGCTAGCTGCAAATCGTGCGGTAAGCGTTTTTGGATGCTGCTGTGGCCCAGGAGGGAACAAGATGTCGCAAATTGCGTCAGGAGACAGAGGGGACATCGAGCAAGACAAGGAGCCCTCTCAGCAGCAGGTAGCACCCGGAGAAGTGCCAGAAACAGGCACTACGAGGATGCGTGAAACGGTGCTCACCCAAAGTCGCACAAAGGAGTCCCACGTCGCCGGAGAACAACTTAGGAGGTCGTGCAATGCAGGTTAGAGTGCCGTGGACCCAGGCTGGACTGTGCACAAAGGATTTTCGACGGAAATGCACGGAGGCCGGAGTAGCTGCAAAAGTTGCGGTTCCAAGCAATGCAGTCTGGCGTGGGGAGGCAAGGACTTACCTCCACCAAACTTGGACTGAAGAGTCACTGGACTGTGGGAGTCACTTGGACAGAGTTGCTGGATTCAAGGGACCTCGCTCGTCGTGCTGAGAGGAGACCCAAGGTACCGGTGATGCAGTTCTTTGGTGCCTGCGGTTGCAGGGGGAAGATTCCGTCGACCCACGGGAGATTTCTTCGGAGCTCTAGTGCAGAGAGGAGGCAGACTACCCCCACAGCATGCTAGGAAAAAAAGGTGGTGAGTTCTCACTTGAAAAATCAAAACCCCCACAGCATGCACCACCAGGAAAACAGTCGAGAAGGCGGCAGGATCAGCGTTACAGAGTTGCAGTAGTCGTCTTTGCTACTATGTTGCAGTTTTGCAGGCTTCCAGCGCGGTCAGCAGTCGATTCCTTGGCAGAAGGTGAAGAGAGAGATGCAGAGGAACTCTGAAGAGCTCTCTAAAGTTTCCCCAGAGACAGAGTCCCTAAATAGCCAGAAAAGAGGGTTTGGCTACCTAGGAGAGAGGATAGGCTAGCAACACCTGAAGGAGCCTATCAGAAGGAGTCTCTGATGTCACCTGGTGGCACTGGCCACTCAGAGCAGGCCAGTGTGCCAGCAGCACCTCTGTTTCCAAGATGGCAGAGGTCTGGAGCACACTGGAGGAGCTCTGGACACCTCCCAGGGGAGGTGCAGGTCAGGGGAGTGGTCACTCCCCTTTCCTTTGTCCAGTTTTGCGCCAGAGCAGGGCTAAGGGGTCCCCTGAACCGGTGTGGACTGGCTTATGCAGAATTGGGCACATCTGTGCCCAAGAAAGCATTTCCAGAGGCTGGGGGAGGCTACTCCTCCCCTGCCTTCACACCATTTTCCAAAGGGAGAGGGTGTAACACCCTCTCTCAGAGGAAGTCCTTTGTTCTGCCATCCTGGGCCAGGCCTGGCTGGACCCCAGGAGGGCAGAAGCCTGTCTGAGGGGTTGGCAGCAGCAGCAGCTGCAGTGAAACCCCGGGAAAGGCAGTTTGGCAGTACCAGGGTCTGTGCTACAGGCCACTGGGATCATGGGATTGTGCCAACTATGCCAGGATGGTATAGAGGGGGCAATTCCATGATCATAGACATGTTACGTGGCCATATTCGGAGTTACCATTGTGAAGCTACATATAGGTAGTGACCTATATGTAGTGCACGCGTGTAATGGTGTCCCCGCACTCACAAAGTCCGGGGAATTGGCCCTGAACAATGTGGGGGCACCTTGGCTAGTGCCAGAGTGCCCTCACACTAAGTAACTTTGCACCTAACCTTTACCAGGTAAAGGTTAGACATATAAGTTACTTAAGTGCAGTGTAAAATGGCTGTGAAATAACGTGGACGTTATTTCACTCAGGCTGCAGTGGCAGGCCTGTGTAAGAATTGTCAGAGCTCCCTATGGGTGGCAAAAGAAATGCTGCAGCCCATAGGGATCTCCTGGAACCCCAATACCCTGGGTACCTTAGTACCATATACTAGGGAATTATAAGGGTGTTCCAGTAAGCCAATGTAAATTGGTAAAATTGGTCACTAGCCTGTTAGTGACAATTTGAAAGAAATGAGAGAGCATAACCACTGAGGTTCTGATTAGCAGAGCCTCAGTGAGACAGTTAGTCACTACACAGGTAACACATTCAGGCACACTTATGAGCACTGGGGCCCTGGATACCAGGGTCCCAGTGACACATACAACTAAAACAACATATATACAGTGAAAAATGGGGGTAACATGCCAGGCAAGATGGTACTTTCCTACAACATATCTACCTTTTTCTTTTTATTTGACACTCCAAGTGAGTGCATGAGTTTCTTGCTCTCTTCCTTTTGTGCTGCTTCTCCACTCACATTACAACCTGCGCCATCTGTTTTGCTCCCCATCTCCCTTCTACTTCTCTGTTGCTTCCATCGGCACTCACCCTCACACTCGTTTTTGTCTTTTGCTGATTTCTTTTTTTTTACGCTTCTAAACATCTTCTCAGCTGCTCTCTCCTGATGCTCCTACAACTTCTCCTCTCTACTGTGATACCCACCACCCAATCCCAAGGGGCTTACATCTAATTTAATTAACATTTTTTTAAAAACTTTAATGAAGTGCTCAACAGATGGAAACTGCTGCTGAGACGGGCTTTTTTTAGTGTGCTTGGTGCCCTTTTATATTTTTTTAATTTACTGATCTATAATGGACATCAGTCATTTTGAAACAATAAATTTAAAAAAAACAAATAACACTGCATTATGACACTTGTGTGCACATCTGGTGACCCCAGAGCAACCGGTCCCTAGGAACCTCTTCACTAACTGCCCCCCAATGCGAACACTAACATTCCTTGTTTACAGAAAATGGAACACTAGTGGCAGAGTTCCATATTCCAATCAAGACCCAGCACACCTTCCCTCCATATATTGTAACAAATAATTCAACAAAAACCAACAAAACAAAACCCCAAAAATATATACAGGCACATTCTTACAAGATAATATGAACATAATTATAAAGTAATATAAACTGAATAAATAAACCACTTTGGTACCCAACAAGTAATGTGAAAAACATGAACCAGCAATAATGCAATAGGTTACAATAAATTCATAGAATCTAGGTGGAAGTTTGAAAAATCGTTGTGGTTGAGGTCTCACATCACCATTGACCTCATCACCCACCAAATAATCATCTTGACAATCCACATGTTCAAACATGTTGATTAAAGGACTAGCCATTGGAATAAATGAGACCTTTTCCTCATTCCACCACCTGCCATCATCCAATTGAACAACTGCTTTCTTCACGCATACAACTTTTCTACTAATGGAAAACTTAGAACCACCCTTCATTAAAATGCCAGTGAATTCAATCTAACCCAATCCCCCTCCTTCACAACAGACAATTTTGTTTGAACAATAGTTCACTTTCCATTGGTTACAACCTTTTTTCTTGAACCTTCTCATTTTATTTCAACTGATAGATGTGAGACATCCATCCATGGTGTTATTAACTTGGATATCAGGTAAGCCCTCTCATTAAAACAAAAGGCAACACACCTGGGTTGCTAATAGGAGGGAGACAAACAGTCCACAACCTTTTTCTAATTCTTCCATTCAATCCAAATGATTGATAAAAGATAACTGCAGATTATCTTTAATGAGCTTGTTGTACATTTTCACTAACCTATAGCTCCTTGGGTGGTATAGGAAGGTCTTGGTTTGTTTTATGCCTATGGTAGTAAGATAAGCCTCGGACTATCCTGACACAAATTATGTCCCATTATCTGTAACAACCTCTTCTGGAATACCCTCCTTGCCAATTAATGTATCAATAAAATCAATAAGTGTGTGGAAGTTACAAAATTCATAAATTTTACCTCAAAACCATGAGAAGAACTATGTACAGCTCCTCCCAATTTAGTTATACCTTTCTTCATATTGATGTCTTCAATTATATCAAAACCTACTTTCACCCAACGGGCGAACAGGAACATACTCAACAAGGCTGGGAACGGTGACTTGTGATTTGTTACTATTGGGATAGAATACACAAGGTCTAACCAAATGTTCAACAGCTCTATCCATTCTTGGCCACCAAACATTTTTCTCAACTTCCTTTTAATTACTCTCACATTAATGTGCCCTTCATGAACTGACTCAGCCATTCTACCACATATACAGGTAGCTACCACTAAAAAGTCATCACATGTCAGATAACCATTGTAAAGACATAGTACACTGGCAGTTTGAAAATATGGTTTCATCCTTTCCTCTAGAGACTTCATACTGGACCATCTTTCACAAATAAAAAACCTAACCTTCTTTATAGTATCATGTTTGTTCATAGCATCATCCCACTCACTTTTGGCGAAAGCCTATGCCATCAGTTCAGTAAGAGAACACATAATATGTTCAACTTCCTCATCAGAGTTGATATGTAACACTCCACACAACAATCATGATAAACAATCTGCAGAAATGTTTCTTGCAGCAGGAATGTACTCATTTCTATACACACAGTCTTGCAATCTGTATAGCCATTTAGCAATTCTGGGAGTTACCTTAACTTTAGCCTTGGTGCAGAACAAATGAAAGAGGGATTCATGGTCAACTCTATTGGTGAATTCCCCTCCCCATAAGTAGATTCTAAAATAATTGACACTTCACCAACAGGCTAGAGCTTCATGTTCAATATCTCATTACGTGGACTCTCCACTTTTCAAACTCCTAGAAGCAAAGGGTACACCTTCCTCTTTTCCATCTTTTTGTTGCAAAAGCACAACACCAAGTCCTCACTGGCTAGCATCAGTTACTACAATCCATGCATATTGCGTGTCAAATTATTTTAGATGAATTGCAAAAGTCAACTCCATGTCAATGTCATGTCAATTTCACATTCTTCACTCTATGTATGGACCATATTTTTCTTGAGTAACATATGCATTTTTTACATTTTATCAGCACAATAAGGAATGAATTTTGCATACCACTCAATCTTTCTGAAAAAAGATCTTAGTTGCTTCTTCACAACATGAGAAGGAAAATCTAATATAGCTTGAATGAAACTGTCTTTTGGTTCTAAACCATTGGCAGATAAGCAAAATCCCATGTATTGCACACTAGCAACCACAAACTTACACTTCTGTAGCTTTATGATCACCATTTATTTCTTAGAATGGTAAGTACATTTGCTAGGATTCTTTTATGAGTATTCTTATCCTTAGCATAAGTCAACAAATCAGCCTGAAATCATATAACCCCTGGCATTCCTTTGGACAGGTTTTCTATCAACCACTGAAAAACAGCAGATGCTGATGCGAAACAAAAAAATAGATATTTTAGCCTATATGGACCTTCATGAGTTATGAATGAGGCGAGATGGCATGAATCATGGTGTAAAACTAACTGATGATAGTCTACAGCTAAATCTAATGTGGAAACCACCTTAGTGTCTCCTAGTGTACTCAGTTTGTTCTTGTCAAGTCAAGTTTATTGGTTAAGATCTCAACTGAGATCAACAATTGAAAAACAATAAAATTATTAATCCTTTCAATATAACATGAACAATAACTATCAAAAATGTTTGAACAATGTTCTAAGAATGTAAAAGCATTATAACAAACATATTCGTTCATAAAAAACAATATTAGAGTGATCAAATGATCAACTCTTGCCTTACTCCGTGGTCTAATGTGAGTGATAAATAGTTTGGTGGGTGCTATCACTTTTACCGCCACTGCTTTGCTCTTCGTGCCCTTCGGCACTCAACATGCTTTAACCAAGTAGTGCCTAGTAGAAAGGCCTCCATTTCCCCTTCAGAAACATCCTTTGGTCATTTATTGCCCCTCTGCTCCTTCTGTTCAGACAAAACCCTGGTTAAGTTGTGCCTCCGCTGCCCCACATGTTCTCCCCGGTCTGTGGACTCCAGTCTCTTACCACTCAAATTCTCAAGAGAATACATGAGATTTGGAGCATGTCATGTGACCAGCGGCCGTCTTGGCTGAGATTGGTATAAATATCATGACCAAGCCAGGAGGCAGCTTTTGTTTCATTGATGCAATGAGGAAGGACTCTTCATTGTGCTGGGACTTACCTGCTGCAAGTCTCCATTTCCTGATTCAAGATCTCATTTGTCACCACGTTATTGTAATTCAGAGGCATCTGTAAAGCAAGAACAAAGGTTAGCGTGAGAGAACGTATGTCAAGGTACGTGCTGTGCACACCCCCCGCCCTACCAAATCCAATCTGCACAGTACTTTTGGGCCTGAACTATAAACATCCCCAGAAAGGAGACTCGTTGGTTGTGTTATCTAACAACTGTTGGACCCATTTTGAAAAAGACTTGGACTAACTTTGGAAAGAGTGATGATTTGCTTTTACTTGAGACATTGGGTTGTGGCAAGGAACAACCTGTCAGACATATCAGTTATCTGGCTACTCAACGAAGACCTGATCCACCTTAAAATCTAGCACTTGTACATGTTGGATGAGTGCTGTTAATGCACGATTGCTTCAGAAGATTATGGCATTATGTAATATACATGCATAGATGTATTAGTGTGTAACAGCTTATTGTTGTGCCTCCTGTCTCGCCATACATGACTCAACACTGCATAGAAATGCAGCATGAAGAACCAACAATCTAAATCCCTTGCCATTTCTCACCCCAACACCTGTCCCCAGCAGGGTGGGATTTCTAACGACACATCTTTTCTTTTCCTTCACTTCCCAAACCCATTTTCCTCTTCTGGGACAGCTACTAGGACCCAACAATAAGTATGGGCACTGAGAGTTGTGCAGGAAGGGATAGGGTGGGCTAGCATTGCTCCTGCAAAGGTCAACAGGTTGACAGGTGAATGGTACAACACAACAATGACTTCTGAAAACAGTTTATACAGCTTCAATGTCTTACAATGGATATATTTATCAGAGAAACTAAGGGCCTGATTTAGATCCTGCTGCAGGATTACACCATCACAAACATGACAGATATCCCGTCCGCCGTATTACAATTTCCATAGCATATTATAGGATCGTACTTCCGCCAAGATCAAATCAGGCCCCAGATTTTTTAACTGTATGTTTTAAAAAATGTTTAATTTGCCCAGTAGTTCATGATAGCACGTGTTATATCTTGCAATCAAATTTATCTGAAGCAAACATAAGGTTTCTAATGAAATTCAAATTTTTATTGGGTACTGGAAAAGTATCCTGTGTTAATAGATCCCTAAGGGTGCCCTCTGATGCATGCAGTAGAAGGTAAGAACAGTATAGTACATTTGCCATTTCAGATGAAAAACAACTGGTTAGTGCGAGTTCCAATGCAACGCAATGCCTGCGTAGGATTTGCTTGGCTTACTGTAGTTTACTTACGCAGAACCTTCCCTTCATGCAGAATTTAATTATGTCAATTTGCTAACTGGAATGTACTCAACTGCATATGTGAGTCATCATTTCAGTGAGGTAAGGCAATGGATGCCAATCAACCAATATGTTAATACTCAAATTTCAAATCTTTTAAGTTAACACACAATCTTAAAGTCCCATTGAGTTTACAAGCCAAGACCACTGGAGATAGCCATTCTGAACTCTTGAGTTGCTCTATTATGCCTTGGTCGCATAATTTTTACATTCTTCTTTCAACTCACGCATTAATGCTAAGGGGCCCTTACAAAATTGTGTACCACCAGTTTGGCACCAATTTTTAATTGTATGTAATGAGAAAATCTCTGAGGTTTTCCTGATTTATCTGAAAATACATCAGGAAATTGGTGCAACAACACAGATTCTTCTATGCAGTCTACTTTAAATACATATTTTTTCAAAATAACTTGTTTAGGATCATTGGGAGCCATAAAGATACTCAAATCCTGTTCTTCAAATCAATCAAGAATGCATGAGTCACTCTTTGCAACATACTCAATACCAGTAGCAATTGATCAAAGTGAATGAAGACCCTGAATCGGCCATCCTTTTCAGAGGAATGCCTGACACACTAATCATACATTATGATCTCCTAATACTACATTTATTGAAGTCAATCATAGTATCACTAGATGCGCATTCACCCTCCTGGGCACATCTGTGTTCAATACTCAATAATACATGTTTGATTTTTCTTGTACATCAAAGGAGCGACTCAATGAGTTAACCTCCTTATTGACTATTGGTATCGGACATACATTCTTTAGCAAAATATCGTTTACAATTGCATTTTCCTCAAATTCTTCCTAGAGCAGGACATTGTTATAAATGGTTTATGCATCACCGTGTACATGCCATTCAATTCCAAATCAAAGATGCCAATCTGATGCGTCAGTACATACGTGGATCCAACGAATGACGTTGTGGTCAGGCACAATTTAGCAAAGCACCAACTGCCAGCATTAAAACACGGACCACCACTCTCTAGGGGAAGCCGCTCTCAAGTGACTTTAAGTAATATGGCACCCAGAGAAAATGAAAAACTCCAGAAACAAGAAGGCTGCAATAGTGCCTGGTGTCAGATGAGGCAGGAGTTATGAAGATATAATGGAAGGCATGGGAAGAGGAAAGCCTTTAGAAACAGAATTTGTGGGTTCACTAGTTGCTTCAGCTCGTCGCCACTTAAAAGACGATGTGCAGGCGGAAGCAAGTCTTCACTTCGTATTTTGTTTTCAGTAAGTTCCAGAGCAACCGGTTGCCAGCAACCTCTTCACCATCTGAACCAAACTTAAACACTAACATTCCCTGCTCACAGCACATGGAATACCAGTAGCTGAGTTTCATATTCCAATCATGACCCAACTATTGTTGTGTAGCCATTTTTAGTTATAGCTCCTTGCACGTTATTTTACCATATTAGGCCTGCCGCTGTGCACTTAAACCTAGATATATTTTATTCAGCTTTATTTTATTATTCTTACAATAGCAAATTTGCAGACTTGTTTTATTTCTCTCTATCTAGCTGTTTTTGCCTAGGCCAGCACTACGTTCTCAAACAAGACATTCTTGCTCACTCTGTCCTTCTTTCAAGGCTGCAGTAAGATAGGTTGCCGGTGAACATGGTACAAGTTTTGCTCTGACATTCATAGAAAAACACACATCCTTACGTAGGGACATTTTCTCAGAACATCAGCTGTTTTATTATAAACACACTTCCAGCCAGAGAACCATGACTGTATGCTGATTGCCGAACACTTCGCTTCAGCTGCTTTTGCAGACTTCAGGCCTTTGCTCAGGTATCGGGGGGGATGTCTTCCCAGGGGAACCTGAAGGGCAGAACTAGAACTTAACAGTCTGTTCTCTATTATAGCCTAGGAAGGAATTAGTCTATTGACTCTTGTGACAATATGGTAGCATTATTTCTATCCTTTACTCTCCTTGTCACAATTCCAATCTTGTCATGCTGTATCGTCCTGGCTATTGCAGCCCATGCTATGCTACCTAAGATGCAGTTGTTTCATTAAAATCTTATTGAAACATATACTGCCTCTGTATGTCCCTGTGTATATGAGACTAATGTAACTGAAAGAAACGGATGAGCCCTGAGTGATCACGGTTTCCCTGAGAAATCAATTATGTCATGCGCTCGGCTGCCCAATCATCCCTGCCCTTGGGTGAAGATGAGGCACTGCTAGTTAGCCAGAGCAAAACCTGGATTGGGGTGACAGGTGTCACCTGTAGTGGGTCAGACTCAATCTCCCACACCGCGGGCGATTCTGCCGCTCAAAAACCAGTAGTCTCATTAGAATAATGAAAGCCTATGCGACACTATCACTACCGGATTAAGGACAATGGGCTTTTTCCTTCAAACTGTTGTTAGTGCTACATTACACCCATCAACTTCTCCAGAGGGGATGGAGTTTTTGAAGAGATGAAAAAGGACAGTGTGCAACCAATGTAAGAGAAAACGAGAAGATTTTTAAGGAGGGTTGGGTTGAGGCCTATTTATAACTTTCCTGCAGCAAAGTGATGATGTAGCGATTTAACAGGGTGATAAACTAGAATGATCAGTTGTTGATTAATGATTTGATGTTTATGGGTGTTTTGGTGATATGCTGTGTGCTTTCTGTTCCATATAGGCCTCAGTGCTGGTGTGCCATCATTTGTGCTTCTTTATGGAAGTGTTCCTGGGTGGAAATCTAATAGAGAATGGATTTGCAGGCAGGGCTTTATTATCAGCAAATATTATATAATGAATATTATATAATAAATTGTTATTTAATATAGTTTTTCATTGTGAAATTTCTCCTACATCATTCCTTGATTAATGAACAACAGCAGAAAGGGTGTTGGTGATTGTTGTGGTTCCTTTTCTGGCCCTGAGGAGGATGAATCCTCTTCATTTCGAAGGTTGCAAGTGTCCCAATATGTAATTGCCAACACATTGTGTCCACTCCCCCCATATCATTTAGAGGAGCAAGCCCTTAGAGTCTTGGTATTATGAGTCAGAAGGCTGATAAGGTGCAGATGCTGAGACATCCTGCTATTGGCATAAGCAGTGTGAAAGACCAACATTCTTGAAGGCATGTAATAGACATTTGTCAGTAATTCAAATACGATTATTAAGGAGATCCTTGTTGTCATTTATTTAAGTTTCAGTGTGTTCTGCAGTCACATCAGAAAAGATTCACCCTGGAGTGATCAGTTCTGACACTATGTTTCGATAGGTCTGCCACTGGGGTCTTCAAGACTGGTTGACAAAAGGAAAGCCCTGGTGTAAAGGTTGCTGATATGTTTTGACGTCTTACAACTTCTGCCAGTGTCACTGGTCTCAATTTTGGATCTCCCTTTCAACGTTAAGGTACTTTAATGTCACCCTTGTCTCTTACTGTAAGCTGGTGAAGGTCATCCTCTGGGTGACTATCACGTTGGCCCTGATGCAGTGGGAGCAGGTATCCTTGGTTGGAGTGAGCTGTTCATATCATTCCAGGTTTCTTTCCTATTATAGTGCCAGAGGAGGACCATTTGTGGCATTCAGCACTGCAGGATGTTGTTCAACATGAAATACCTCTGTAAGTCAATTACACCCAGCAGAGAAATGCTTAGTTGATTGGCTCCAGAAACTTAAGACAGGATAAATGTAGGCATTGAGTATGTGCTCGCAGATTCAGCATATTTAATAATGCAAAACAAGTGAATAACAGAACAAAAACTCTTTGTAATTCCGAAATATATCTGCAATATATTGCAATTTAGAGGGCTTGCTTAGTTCCAAATGAAATGTTAAATGTAGATTTTCCCAGTAAATTATGAAGGAAGGTCTTCATTTCCTTAAACACACGGAGGCGAGTATTATGCTTACTTTTCTTGCTTTATTTTAAACAGCAGCCACAATCAAGGGAAAAAAACACAAGTCCCAAGAGGCCAGAGAAGCCCTTGGCCAATGGGAACAACAGAACAAACAAAATGAACCAATCAATGTATGGCACAGCTAAGATATACCTAATTTAATTGCAAGTAGGACTCTTTTCCTGTGTGAGAAGACTATAGGTAAGTATTAAACAATGGAAAAATGCAACCAATTACTGAAATGGCCAAAACCAGGGAAAAACAGTCTTGTATAAAGTCTATCCAGGGAAATCCACGAGAAACTAACAGAAGCCATCCCACTGAGGAATCGTCTGAGGAAGAAGGCCTGGACTGTCAAGACAACATGGGCGCGACTCGAAGAGCTTGATCCCTATCAATTGCCTGGTGAAACTGTTAGGGTGGGAAAGAAACATGATTAATATGATGTCGCAATGGGATAATACTCGTCTCTGTGTCTTTAATAAAATTAAGACTTTCCTTCATAATTTACTAGGAAAACCTACATTTTATGTCAAGACCGGAGGCTCATGTTATGTTTCTTCAAAGCATATCAATCACCACAGAAGAAGCTGTATTAACTGGTTTACAATAAAATGTACGGAAAATGACATCATTAGACGAATCAGCCAATCTCAGAATGCTCTCTATTCAAGAGCCAGCCCAAAAAGCCTTGCAAGCCATGGCCCTCCTGGATGAGTGAGCACTAAATCTGGAAGTATGAATACCAGCAAGGGGCATTACCCATTTAACACAATGGGTTAGAGTAGGAGAGGAAACCGGCTTATGAGGTTCATTGAAAGAAATGAGCAGTTGGGAATTAGAGGACGTTCTGAGATGGATAGTCTTTTGCTCATAATTTTTTTAACAATTTCCTACCCACAACTTTGGTTGATTATGGAAATAGGGATAAAAAACAATGGAACTATTTGTTTTGGTATGTCTATTAATCTTAAATTGGATACCTGTAGAAGTAAAATGATGAGCAGAAATATCTAAGGCTTTGACATCTGACATATAAAAAACAATGAGGCAAGTACCCTCTAACCCTTATGACCAGGGTAGCAAATGGGGATAGATTAATGGTCAATGCAAGGGGGAAGTAACCTAGACTTCCACAGTAATCAAGTCGTTAAAGGTAATTCTATGCGTACAAACAATGTAACATCAATAGAAATGTATTACATTACATATATCTTTGTGCATATTATTCCAGACATTAAAGGTATATTTCGTTGGACATGTTATTCTGAAGATAAAGTATGCATTCATCTAAATAGGTGCTCCTAGTAAAAACAGTGAAGGTGAGAGAGTGAAGGTAAGTGAAGGTGATATATATAGTATGTACAAAGGGTGTTTTTAAAGAAAATTATGAACTTCTAGTGGCTCCTTCAGTCCAGGAAGCCCTGAAGTCTCATAAGGTTTCTTTATATTTATATATTCCACTCTTTAAGATATGTTGACGTTTCGACCCCGTTGTAAGGTGAATCAAGAGGGGGTCATCATCAGGACAGGGAGATTACAGTCGGTAGCACCTATGAGTGGTATAAATATCTAAATTACTAAAAGTCTGACGATTCTGCATATAACCATGATAAGTGCGAGGATACAACACTCACCTAAACTCCAGTGTAAATTAACATTCTGGTGGTCAGGGACATCTTCCTGGTAGGAAAATGGCAAGAATTGTGGTAATCCATTTATAATAATAATATTATGTAATGTAATCACAGAGTAAATACAGGAACACTTACAAGTAATGGAAAGTATTCCAATGTCTGTGGGTCTACAATCATCCAGTAGATCTTATTTAGTCAAGGTACCAGAGAGCGCCGATCTCGTATGATATCGGGGGCTCAAGCTATCTAAAAGACACAATGGTGGTATGCACTAACCATTATGTAGTAAGTGTTACGCAGGGGAAAAAAAAATTAAAATGCAAAATGAGGAGGGGGTGTGAATCAGTTACTCGTCAGATAAAACTGATGAAACAACTTTCCACATACTAGAGCCGGTTGTCCTCGAACTCCTGGATATGATCACAATGTATTGTGTTACTAGTAATGAAGCCGCACGTATTTGAAACGTTCGGACTTAAGAATGCTCACTGTCATTTTGGGGCGAGCATTCACTTCAGTGATTGGTCCTAGGACCGACCAATCACAAGGCACGTTCTTTGGTCACTGAACGGCAATACTGTTATGCCGCCTGAAGGACTATGGAGGGAAGGTTCCCCTTCCGGTCCGCTTTCACCCCGAGTGTGCGCATAGACCAAGGGGTCATGTTCGAGACCCATATAGCCGATGTAGTGAATTAAACACATATACACGGTGCGCAGGACTTCGAGGACGACTGGCCCTGGTATGCGGAAAGTTATTTCATCAGTTTTATCTGACGAGTATGTGATTCACACCCCCTCCTCATTTTGCATTTTTAATTTTTTTCCCCTGAGTAACACTTACTACACAATGGTTAGTGCATACCGCCATTGTGTCTTTTAGATAACTTGGGGTCGAAACGTCGACACATCTTAAAGAGTGGAATATATAAATATAAAGAAACCTTATGAGACTTCAGGGCTTTCTGGACTGAAGGAGCCACTAGAATTTCATAATCTTCTTAAAAACCACCCTTTGTACATACTGTATATTTCACCTTCACTTACCTGCACTCTCTCACCTTCACTGTTTTAACTAGGAGCACCTATTTAGATGAATGCACACTTTATCTTCAGAATAACATGATATATACCTTTAATGTCTGGAATAATATGCATAAAGATATATGTAATGTAATACATTTCTATTGATGTTACATTGTTTGTACGCACAGAATTACCTTTAACGACTTGATTACTGTGGAAGTCTAGGGTACTTCCCCCTTGACATCTGACAGTCGTTTACTGGAACCTAAGCATGGTAACATTGTCAATTTAGCAGAGAGCATTTTAAGAGATAAAAAAGAGTTTTCAGTCGAGGAGAGAAATAACTGTAAAACAACATTGAAATCCCATAATTTGCTATACTTAGGAATAGGGGGATTAGAAAACTTTACTCCCTTTAGAAGGCGACAGATAAGCTGATGCTCTCCAACCCGTTTCCCGTTGAAGTGGGGATGATTGAGAGATATTGCTGAATCACTAAGATTGATAGTTCTGTAAGACTTACCTGAACTTGCTTGAGCTCATAAAAAATTAGCAATTAAGGAAATACCTGCTGAAAATAGATTGCAAGATTTTCCCAAACACCGGCTATACCATAAAGACCATGCTGATTTGTATGCTTTTGTGGTTCCAGCAGCCCAAGATTTGGAGATATATTCCGAAGCTTCTTTCAAAATTCCTGGATAAGATTGGGAAGTCCTGACAGCTTCCAGGCTGATAGGATTAGAGAATTGTTGAGGAACAGGTTGTGTGGGTGCCCCTCTGAAATGGGAAGAAGGTCTGGGAAAACTGGCAGAAGGACCGGAAATGCCATCGCAAGTTCCAGGAGAGGAGGATGCAAGGATGCAAGATGGTCTCCATTTTGAAATGCTGATATACCACGAATTGGTTGAAGTCTCTTAGATTTATGACCGGTCTCATTTTTTTTCTTGTGAACCAAGAAGATGGAACATAAGAAGTCTAAAGGAAGTGGGGAAGTGCATTGGATTGTGTGCTTTTGAAGAAGGGAATGAACTTCCTGAGACAACAAAGAAGCCGTCTCTGAAGAAAATTTTAGAGAGGGAGAAAGATGCGTTTGAAAAGGAGTGTTGTAAAGCTCTATAGATTAACCCTGTACCATGTCTAATATCCATGGATCTGAACTTATGGATTCCCATCTGTGGAGGAAACTTTTTAGACAACCCCCTATGAAAAGATTGCCAGAAGGTACACTTACTTGCGGGTTGAGAAGTCCTGTGGAAGTGTTGACCCCTTCATCTGAAACCTCTTGACGTTTGGAGATAAACTTGGGAACCAAATTCTTGTGATGATGAAGTAAAGGAGCCTTTGAAACCTTGAGATCTTGGGTTTCGCCTGGTTAAGCAACTCTTCCGGATCAATAAAGAGATTATTAAGTCTGGCATTCTCCGCCAAGTCAAAAATTCGAGCCAATGGACCCACAATATCCAACATCTTGTCTTGGCACATAGACCACGCCCTGTCGACCCCTTTGCGTGGATCTTTTTTCAAATTTCGTAAAGAAAGTCAGCATAGAAGGATCAATAGAAGGAGTGGTAGTAATATGAAGCGGTAAGGAGGGCCTTGGGCATTCAGATTTTAATTTAGCTCTTGTTTGTTTATCCAAGGGCAAACTTAGTTTGGCTGAAATATAATCACCTAAGTGTTGCGAAGGCAGCCACTCAGGGATTTGGAATGATGAATGAGTTTCGGGTCAAACTTAGGGTCACCCTCCGAGTCCAAAATCGATTTGGAGTCCAAAGAATTAATGGAAGGGCCTAACTTTTGTTTTTTGGGGAGTGGACCAGGCCAAAAATCCGAATCTTCTAAATCCTCACGATACGCATTGTCTGAATCAGGGTCATTAACCTCGTCGTCAGTATCCTGAATGGATGATATCAAATCTTTTGTGCACTGTTTTCAGTTTTCAAGCTGCTTAGTTTTTCCTTTGCTTTTTGCTCCTAGAGCGTTCCCCTCCTTGGAAGGAGGCCTGTGAGGTTCTTCGACCTCAGACCCATTTGAGTTAGACTCACCTTCCGTAAGCGCAGATTTTTAAACTGATTACTGACTACGAGAAGCCACCGTGGCTTTGCGCTTTCTGCCTTCCCCCGCAGATAGGGCCATCTTAGATTATGACATCAGGGAAAATACAGCATTTTCAAAATTATTAGATACCCTGTTCATAGATGCTAAGATGGCTTTAGCCACTGAGGACTGGATAAATTGATTTAAATTATTTTTAAATTCTTCTTCACTGTCATAATTTTTCATGTGCAAAACATCAGGAAATTCCATAATGTCAAAGAAAACAAAACAGGTAAGCTGAAAAGAAAAAACTCACCCACAAAGGGTTGAAATGTGGGAGCGAGGGGATTTCAGAAACAGCAAGGAGCAACGGGAGTGTGTAAAATGACAGCCCGCGCCGCTGTGTAATGTTCGTTTGTTCGTTAGCTTTATTTCGGTAAAGATAAATACCATAAAAGCACACCACGATTCACAAGTTCATAATTTTACAAAAGAACAGTCTATGTATAAAAATCCTCAAATGTAAAATGTTGAACTGCATAAAAAACCTTAAACATAAAACATTCTCCCTATGAAATTTCATACCATGTTATAAAATCGTGCGAAAATGCAAAGTTTTTCGTGATAAATATCATGGATCAAATATATACCTAACTAAAAACAGTAAATAAGATAAGAATAAAGCATTTCTGTTTAAAAGATATAAGAATGTAAAAACATAAAAAATTCATTAGACAGTGGGAAGTTGATGAATGCATACATTAAAATTCACGAGTAAATTCATCAGTGACCACTCCCATCGTCTGTTGTTAGATTTCCCCCTGTTTTTTTTAACATATTCAATCTGCAATGCCAAATAGATTCTAAATATTTTGCAAAACAGCAAGCCACTAAATCAGATGGATCAGATTTAAAAACTCTCAATACCGATAGGCAATTCCTAAAACCCATTTTTCTACATAATGGAATAATCCAAAAAGCCCTCTGTTTGTGGTATGCAAAACATTGAAAGAGGACATGGGTTATGGATTCTTCCCTGTGTAATGTAGTAATTGGAGCCGAGCGACGCTGCAACATGCGAGCAAAAGCGTCAGCTGAGAGGACAGGAAGGAAGGAAGGAGACGGTTTGCCTGTAGGCAATCAGGCTTTCAAATGGGCCATGCGGGAGCAAAGAAGACGGTTTATCTGAGGCAATACGGCCTTCAAATGAACCGCGAGGGAGCAAAGACGGTTTTCCTGAGGGAATAAGGCCTTCAGATGGGCTACGTGAGGAGAGAACGAAGCGGAATGAACGCCACACAGCGGGAGACACCAATGGTAACGGGTGGGAGAGGAGAAGAAAGAGAGCACTGTAGCGCTTTGCGGGTAATATGCTAGTCAAACGGGATAAGCACTCAAAGAGAATAAAGTGTACACATATTATATATACATATTATCCTTGAATTGCAAATTTACCATGAAAGAATTAGAGCAAGCTGAAAATATACTTATCTTGATTGCGGGCACCAAGAAAAGAGGGCTACTTGCAATCAACTTGGGTATATCTTACTGTGCCATACATTGATTGGTTTATTTTGATTATTCTGTTGTTCCCATTGGCCGAGGGCTTCTCTGGTCTCTTGAGACTTGTGTTTTTTTCCCTTGACTGTGGCTGCAGTTTGAATAATAATGCAAGAAAAGTAAGCATAATATGAGCGGTCTTGACATAAAATTAAAAGGCAATGTGGATATGTAGCTATGATCACTTTTTATCTACCCTAATAGTGTTTGTTTCTTCCTGTCAGGGGTTTGAAGTTCATTAAGATTTAAGCCAGTCAGTCAGTCACAGAAACTATTCGGCCGATCACGGCCATAAAAATACAGATGATAAAAACATTCCATAATATAGCAGCATTACGAAATTTAAAATATTCAATAATAATAAATAAACTTACATTATATTCATAAAAGTTGCTATACTAAGGGCATGCTAGAGGTGGATTACAAACTGCTAAACAAAAAGTTTTAAAAGTTAAAAGCTACATCAAAACCTAAAATACCATTAAGACAAGGGTGAAGAGTTTACAATGAACCATATTTGTTTCTAACCCCCAGTGAAAGATGAACAGTTTCCCACAGCCAGGTAAATTTTCTGCATCTTCAGCCTTTTCAATCGCACAAAAGCCTCCTTAAAGGAGTTCTTAAAAGTGTGAAAAATGGGATACAGAAATCGCTTCCTTGCATGTTCATAAAAAAGGGGATAATACAATAAAGTGCAAAGTTCTTTGAATGGTAGGGTTATTGCACGAGCATCTGGGAAGTGGTTCTCCCCAGACAATGTTCTGAGGAAATTTAAAAATCAAGTGAAAAAGGCTTAAACGTAGTCTAATTAAATAAAACCTAAGGTTCCCATTCGGGAACCAAGGAAGATGAGGCTCACAACCATGTTGCAAATTAATTGGGCTATAAGTGAGGCTTACAGACAGTTTATCAAAGGCCACCTGATGGGCTCTTCCTTGCCTATATGGAAAAGTCTCCTTTACTCTGACGACGGCCCTGGAGTCAATACTTGCCCAGTTTTCAACGTAATCCTGCAGGCTCAGCTCTCGAAAGTCTTTCTTACATATCTAATCCAAGGTATGTTAAGGGAATTGCTGCCTAGAGAAAGGCAGTCTTCCAATGTGTCCTTTGAGAATTGGGTATCAGAGTGCCTCCAGATCCTTAACCATAAAAGCACTGGTGCCAGCTTAATCTTGTCCCCTACAGGTGTTAAGCCCAGCTCTGAAAGACACATGAAAGCTGGCCATGTTTGGGGAACAGCCAGCAGCCTATCAGCAAACTTATCTTCTACTTGCTGGATTTGCCCAGGACCTTTATAACCCCATAGTCCTGCGCCGTAAGTCACCACAGAAGCATATTTACTTCAATAGATTTCCTTCAGTTCTTTAATCGGTTTGATGCTCAATCACCTCACAAATGAGAACATCGCCTCTTAGAGTATGAGCAGCCCTAGATTGATGCAAACTCTGCCAGTTTAGGCTTTGATCGAAAGAAAGCCCCAGAGAGTTACAACACTTCACCCTATGAATTTCTGCCCTCACCCACCTCCAAAAAGAAAGTCCTTGTTTTTTCACATTTCTAGGGCCTAAGCTCAATATAGAGATTTAATTGGATCGGTGAGCAAGCAGCCTCCTTCAAAGTCCTCTTCTTTTCTCTGCATGCAATGCAAGAGTGTTGGATTTGGCCTACCTGCCAAGGATACGCTGTCATTTATCTATGCTAGAGAGTGTTCTGGCCTTCCAGTGCGTTGCTTTGTGTCTTTTAGCTAAAATAAATGCCTAATCCATGAAACTAGTCCCTGTTTTCTATAGTGTAGGTTTTGGGAATAGTCTAAACAAGCAGGCTTCTAATGTGAGCAATTGCTCTCTACCCAAAGTGAACCCCGACTGCACCACAACACTCCTACAGTATGCCTGTATCTCAGAACAGTACAACAGCATGTCTTAAAAATTAGCATTACAACATTTGCAATATAATAGTTACATCTAGGACAAGAAATATCCTCTCTGTCAGACATTGGGTTTATCAGCTAAGAGACATGTAGTTCAAATGTAAGTGATTGAAGTGGGTATATTGAAGTCACATATTCCTAGATACCCTTTGCATGTATTTAAAGGTTCTTCTCTATTATTTATTGCTCATATTTCTGCCCATTTCATTACCTTATTTAACCTCCATATGCAGTGCTTTAAATGGGCAGGTACTGTCCGGTACTGAGTACCAGCACCTTATTATTTTGAGAGGGAGAGTACCTGCACTTCTCAAGAAAAACTTAATACTTTTAATAGGAGAGTACCAGCACTTCTCAGAAACGAGTAGGTACTCTTGTACAGAGTTCCTACACGTCTATCTATTTTTCCATTTCAAGCATTGTCCATATGCAATAGATTGAGATCACAGAGATCAAGGAAGCAGAGTCTCCTGAAACGCGTTGGAGGATACAAGTTTTGTCTTTTGCTTTCATGCTTGAATTAAAAATATTGGGATTGTAGCAAGAGTGGCTGCGACATTATCTTCTTTCAAGAAGTAATTTTGATGATATATATATATATATGTATATATATATGTATATATATATATATATATAAAATAAAAAATTCAGTGAAAACATTTTTAATTATCGGACGATTGCACAATGTCCCAAGAATCGTATTTGACTGAAAAATGGAAGGATTATCCAAAGAATATATCCAACAGAAATCATTTGTCGACTGTTTATTATAATAAAAAATGTATAACACGCTGTCCCAGCCAAATGTCAAATAAATAAATATATATCAATGTAGTTTTGTTTTATAATGGCACTAGTCTTTTTCTTATACCGATCTTTACAATAATTACAATTGAATTGCTATACCAAATAAATGTATAAAGTAAAAAATATTCTAGGCTTCTAGGGGCATATTTACAAGAAAGTGGTGCATCGATCCTGATTTGTCACTTTTCTTGAGTGCCCCTAACGCCACCTAATGGCACTATGGTTGCACCGTATTTACAAAATGGCGCTCCATGGCGGCATTAGGCCAATAGCGTCAAAATCTTTGACGCTGTTGTGGGGCTTTACTGAACTAGCGACAAAAATGGTGATGCTAGTGCAGCAAAGCACAAGGAGGCCCATTGATTTCTATAGGTGCGTCATTTTAACTCCTGCCCTGAGCAGGCGTTAAAAATGAAGGAAAAAATGGCGCATTGAAAAGTGGTAAATTTCACTGCGTCATTTTTTCTGGCCTCCTAAAGGGGCAACAACCCCCCGCACACATTATGCCTGGCGCAGGCATAATGTGGCCCAAGGGGTTACAAAGCGGCGCAATGCATGCATTGTGCCACTTTCTAAATAAGGTGG
This sequence comes from Pleurodeles waltl, assembly GCF_031143425.1. Classification (NCBI taxonomy): domain Eukaryota; kingdom Metazoa; phylum Chordata; class Amphibia; order Caudata; family Salamandridae; genus Pleurodeles; species Pleurodeles waltl. Next base: position 607,211,580 of record NC_090449.1, read on the forward strand.
GGGGGGAAGGCCACCTTAGCTTCAAAGAAATGATGTTAAGGCACCACAAGGGACTTGTAAATATGCTTTTTAAGGTTTTTAAATGTTAATTATGAATAGATTTAATACATTGGAGCCAGATCACACTCACCCCACAGAGATTTTTGAAAAAACATACTTTAGTGTCACAATTTATGCAAAACATACTGCCATGACATCCTTCTCTGGTTCCTGTCAAGTGGTACAGTTCCTCAGCTAGACCAATTGGGCAGCTGTATGCAAATATCCCTGGAGCTTGTTTTAAGGCATGCCAGTTCAGCAATAGAACTCAGCTCCTCTCAGGCTTCATGCAATGCACTTTTCCTGCTACCATTTTATAATCAGTTCATCAGCGCACAACTCGGGTGTGAATTGGAAAATATCGAGCTTTTTTAACTGCTTGCAGAAAAAGCGAATTAATTATGTGAAAGTGGTAAAGTAGTTCTTTGAACAGCCTGTACTTGTGAACTTGGAGTCAAGTACTTGTCGAAAAGCGAAGAATTCGTAATAAGCCTCTTAAGAGGTGAGAGTTCAGAAATTAGAGCGGCAACTTGAAGGAATCCCTGATGTGCAATAGCCAGCGTGTGCTCAAGTTAATTGGTAAATGACTTGCATTGGGACTGCGAGGAGGTCATTTGCAACACATTCATTCACAAAAGACAGCAACAACCCCACTTCAGGCTACAGCCATTTTTGACTGATAAGAGTAAGGCAGGTGTGGCACAATCTCAAAAGACGCACAATGAAATATTCACCTAATCCGGACGTCACTTCCTGGACTTGGTTTGGGGAGCAACCACCCCTCAGCTCGGAAGTGCTTACTGGCGAGCGGAAGGAGGGACCAGGCAGAAAGGCGAGTGTGAAGCAGAGAGGTTGCAAGAACAAGCAGTCACTGACAGTGGAGATGAAAGGGCCTTCCCTTCGTTAAGCACCTTAACCCACTGTCATCTTGTCTGCTGTATCTACATATGCAAGTGCCCCAAAATAAAGATATGATAATATAGCGATTAAAGGCTCCTGTGTGATACATGGACATAAATACCACCATTTTAGAGCAAGGAAATGGAAGATTCTAAACAAAAAATATTAATTGGGGGAATGTATCCCCCCCATGGACTTCTATTAAAGTTGAGGCACTTTCAGGTGGGAGACAGCTAAATAAAAAACATTTTGGCTTATAGAATTGGGACTCTCCCGCCTGTATGCATGGACTTCAGTCATTATACAAGCAACGAGGAAGCCCTTGATTCACTCGCACTACCTGTTGCTGTGTCACTGTTTTCATCACTAACTGCACAGCACACGTTTGCTGCATCTAAGCAAAGACCTTGTTGCATTGGGGAAGAGGGGGCATACCAATGGTGACACTTACTTGTGTGTGAAAAAAGGCCGCTTTATTAGAAAACAGGTGCACTCACAATTCAAAACCTTGCCTTTGCCTTACAAAACAAAGTACCTCACTAGATAGCCAGTCACCTACCAAAACTCCCCCTCCTCTGCCCTTTAAGCTTGACCTTGAGATCTAGTACCCCCTTGAAACTGTTCCTATCATTAACAGCCTTCTGATGCAACATAACAAATGAACTTGTAACTAGCATAACTCTTAATGCAATGTTGTACTTCCTGTCTTGTCCTGGCCTGCTGTTGCCCACACCCTTTTTGTTCTCAATGTTAGTGCCAGGTTTGCTATCCATACGTATTTGCATGCCAGGTGAAATACCCTGCCTCCGCCACCAGAAAAAGGCAGCTCGCTCAACTTTTTCTGCTCCTCCCCAAGCTCAGTGGTCATTTAACAGCTCTTTCACTATTTCGCACATGTGCAACAATTACAGGTCCATGCCCAAAAAGGACAGGTGGACCCCGTAACCCCGAAAAAACTCCACATCCTTGTATCTCAAGTCCACATACTCTAAGCAAGTAATCCCTGCATCGGAGCAAAAACTTCTCATCTCTTTATTGACTTTTCTCTGTGTGAGCTCTATCGCTCCCAGTCTCTTAGCGCCTCTCTAGAACCTCCACTGAACAAATGCCGTCCAAATAACATGACATCCTAGCCACTGCCATTTTATCTCAAGCAAATCCCTCTTCATGGTCTTCAACACATCAAGTCCTGTTTGCACCACCAAATCATTTTCCCCTAAGTGTATCAACAGCAGGTCTGGGCAGGAAACCCTGATTGCTAACTTCATTAACACCAATTATAATTCCTGCCATCTCATCCCATCTTTTTGCTCCCAACGCACTTGATAACGCTCCGGGTCCAATCTCAGATTCCCACCAATGTTGGTCCTTCTCGCCCGACACTGTGCCCACTTTATGAACGAATGCCCCACTATCCAAATCGAGATGCCACTCTCATTGGGACCTGGAACAACACCTGCGGAAACAAAACACACAGTTAGATGCTGCTCCCAGTACTCATCACCCCTTCCCTGCACACATACCAATTATAACAATCGGACTTCCAACGCCCAAATCCCCTAATCTCTGACCTACCCCACCCTTTCCTACTGGCCTCCGTAGCCATCCCTGCTCTGAACGAGTGTGTGCCAAACAACTCTGCTTCATGGCCGAATACCGTCAAGCACTTCCTCGTGACCACAAGTAACTCCCATTCCCATTCTTATTTCAGAAAACCTGGCCCGCCCCGGCCTTACTCTGATCCCTTAACTGGTTGCCTAAAAGCAAGGGCATATCTCTGTCACTGGGTACTTCCTCAAAACCACTGATGATCCTACTCTCGCCTGGTCAGTTTTGACAGCCAAGACATCCATGTCCCAAAAAGCAGTGCTTCCCCTTCCCCCACGCAGATGGTATGTAGAGCCATTACTAATTATTTTAGCAAACTTAGCGTAATCGGCCTTCCGGCAATTCCCTTATGACCAACCTCCCTGGCCCATCCTTCCAAAATCCTCTGCCCCAGCTCGCCGGCTGAATGCTGGTATCCCCAAAGTAGCTTACCTACGGACCTAATTCCTGCCAATTTACCCGTGATAGTGACCTTTGACTCTCCTCTTCCAATCATGTCCGTAATGAACTGTACTACATCCTCCAGCCACTCCCCCCCTTGTCATCCGTCTCCTCGCCCCAGATATCAGAAAGACCTGCCACGCCCACAGTGTGAAAGGCACCAAAGAGTATACCATCAAGAGAAGCATCCTCCGAGGCCTATGCTCCCTAACACCTTTGGCATCTCCGTCCTTACCAGTTCCTGTTCCATGCCAGCCTATGGAACCTCGCCCACTGTGAACGAGACAAGGTATCCGCAATGTCATTGTTCACACCTCGCACATGCCTTGCCCTGAAGGAAATATTGTGGCGCAAGCAGCCAAAGACGAACACCCTCAACAGCTGTAGCACTTGTGGATCCCATACAGACTGCCTATTCACAACGTGCACGACTGCCAAGTTGTCCACCCTAAAAATGACTTTTTAATGCTCCAGATACTGTCCCCACACACAGATAGCCACTACCAGAGGAAACAACTTCAAAAAGGCTATGCTCTTCCTTCCCTGCTTCCACTAACCTGGCCACTCTTCCACATACCATTTTCCTTGCCAGTAGATGCCAAAGCCTGTCGCGCCTGCTCCATTCAAAAATATTTGCTCATCCCACCCACATTCCTGCCACGACTGCAAAGGGATGCCATTAAATGTTTGCAGTAAAATATGCCCCATGCGCAAGTCTTCCTTACTACCTGCTGCCTGCCTCATGTGGTGGTGAGGCAACCTGTGTCCCGCCAGTGCCAATACCAGTCATCTACAGAAAGTCCTCTATGCTCTCACCACCCTACAAGCAAAGTTGAGATGCCCCAATAGCACTTGTATGTCTTGAACTGTCACTTTTTGTCTACTCAGCATATCAGACACTGTTGCCAACATATCAATCTCTTTGCCGTCAGGCAAGCGGGCCATCATAGCCTCCTAGTCCAACTTGATCCTCAAAAAGAATAAGCATGTGCTAGGGCCCATTGTCTTCTTAGGGGCCAGGGGCACACCCTGGTCCCCCATGAGCGTCTTAAATTGGCTCAGAATCTCTGCGCAGTGCCCGGAGCCTGAGGTGCAAAAAATAAGTCATCCAGATAGTCGGTCACTGCCGTGGGGCCCGTGACTTTCGTGTATAGCCATTGTAAAAATGAGCTAAAGCACTCAAACAAAGAGCAAGATATGGAACAACCCATTGGCAAGGCCTTGTCCACGTACCACTCCCCTTCAAACTGAATGCCCAAGAGTTCAAAATTCCCTGGATGCACCGGCAACAGTCAGAACGCGGACTTAATGTCTGTCTTAGCCATTAGTGCTTGGGCACCCAACGCCTCCACCATTTCAATGGCCACGTCCACCGAGGCGTATGACACTCTCGTCAACTCTTCGGGGATAAAGTCATTCACTGCTGCACCCTCCGGCCATGATAAATGCAGTATGAGCCGGAATTCTTCCACCTCTTTCTTAAGCACCACACCAATCAGTGAGACAGTAAGGTTCTGCATCGGCCACTCCCCAAAAGGGCCTGCTACGCGTCCTTCCGCCACTTTCTTCCTTAACATATGTCTCACCACCTCCTCGTGTCCCTTCACCGATTATAGGTTCTCTGCCCACCAACGCTCCCGTGGACCTTTGTATCTCAACCTGAACCCCTGACTAAACCCCTCCCTCAGCAACTCCGCGTCGTCCTGTTTCCCGTACTGTGGCAACCAAAATTTTTGCCTTTCCAGTTTAACTGGTGTACGGGCTTTTTCCCGCAATCCCATGTCCCACTCTCCCCCTTACGATTGGCTGCCCCCCCTGTTGTATTCCTCCACGATACTGCGCCTGCCCCTGTCCTGCCCCGCTTGTGAATGGGACATTGTTCCCATAGCAGTGGACCAGAGCATGTTGTCCTGCACATTTTGAGCACTTGTGCTTAAATTTGCAATGTTCCATGGTGCACAACCCTTTGTTAAAATCCCAGCATGTCCCCGCTTGGGCTGAACCGGACCCTGCTGCTGATGCCTGTCCTCTTCCTGCTGTCCCCATCCATCCACTGGTGGGACGGTCTCAAAAGGGGCGATGTGTACTAGGAGCCCACTGGCCGTAAAGATGGTCTTCCCAAACTTAGTCGGCCCCATGTTATGCTGCCCCAAGTCTGAGTCAATCTCACCCCACTGAACCTCAGGGTCTGCCACCATGCGCACCTGAAACTCCTTGTCATACTGCGCCCACACATATCCCCCATAGCTCAGCTTTTGGAATGATATCAAGGAATTTAAACAGCGCAACCAACCTTTCTGTGTAACGTTCACAGTAAACGCTAGCAAAATCAGGAAAGCCAATGTCCATTTCTCTGTCGTAACCGGAACTTCAGGTGCTTGGCCAGCTCGTACTCATCTTCCTTCAACCCCTCCTTTGACCTCACCTCCCTGAGCAGTAGCTTGAGCATTTGCATGTACTCACCCTTCCAGATTTCTTCTTTTGTAACCAACATGAGGTGGGCCCCTGATGGCTCAGCGGTGCCCATGTAAGGCAGCTTCTTTCCTTTCTCCTTGCTGTCCATGTCCTAAGCGTCGCCCGTCCCCTTGTCCTTGACACCTTGCTGTACCACATTTGTTGCATCCTTGTCACCACTTACACCCCTGTCGTCCGTAGCTACCCCCACGTCCACCAAGTATACACCTTTTTTCAAACGGGCCTCCACCACAATCCTTGGCCTCAATCGCTATTAACAACATGGCCTGCACCACACTTCTACCCTTACCTAGCGGCAAGGTTGGCAGCCGCTCTGGTGCCTTCTGCCTACGCGGTTGGGTCCTTCCTTTTTCTGTCCACTTCTTACTGGGCCTTCCCGATGTGACAGTTGGCTGCGAAGACTGAATGACAGCGTTATTGTGTTCCCCTCCACCCTTCCTCCGCCATCTCAGCTCCCTGTTTCCTTCCTTCTAGTCCCTGATCTCTCCTTCTTCAACACTCTCCTCGTCAAAGTCCAACCATGTGGTCTTCCCCCCTCCACACCATACTCACCCGCACATCCACTCCTTGTGCCTATCTTCTGGCTGCCATGCAACTTCTTCCCCTGGCTTGCACCGAGGGGCTGTATCGAGCCCTCGATGCCACTCCGTAGGGCCAGGACGCTGTCTCTTCGGTGCCGCGCCACTTGTGGGCACACTGCCTCTCCCATCCCATGGCCCCGAAAAATATCCTTAGCTCACCCCGCCCAGGTGCCGGCCTTCTCTAGTGATGCCATGTGGCTTGCCGATTGTGGCCCCACCTTCTCTTCTCCCCAGGGTCGCAGAGCCGTACTTGGCTCACCGCCTTGCTCCCGTCTCTTCCTGCCAATAAGAAGAAAGGTCTAATGTGCTGGCACCATCCCTTTTCTGATCTACCCCGGCTTTTTTCCTGCTGCCGCTCCCACCCTGCCCTTCCCCTCCCTACCTTCCCACCACCCCCACTCTCATCACCCACCCAGGTATCCCCGTCTCCCTCCCAAAGAGGCATCCCAATTTCCCCCGCACTGAACCTACCATATTCCCATACCAGGGGTCTGCCTGCCAGCTGTTCCTTACCTCCCTCCCCCTGATCCCCTTTTGTTCTTTTTTCCTCTTCTTCCCGTTCCCATCCTCATGGCTCCACTCCAGCATGGTGGCCAGTGCAATGACTCAGGTTTGCCCCTTACGTCCCTGTCCCCCTCCTCACCCTCCAAATCCCCCTCAAATACTCCTCGTCGCCATAAGTCCCCAGCTCCTACCCCCGTCAATCCGCTGTATCCCACCCCTCGTTATCCTCAAGGGGCGGAGTACAGGCCTCCCTTCCTTTTCCCTCCCCTGCCATCCACAACGCACCTCGTGTTGCCCCACCCCACACCTTCCCCCTCCCAGTCTCTGACCACCCTCTCTGCGAGGCCCCCCTCCCTGTGTGTGTGTGAGTCCTCCCCACCCTCCGATGCTACTCTCGATCGTTCGGTCAGTGCGGCGCGGGAGGAGCCTTCCAGCCCTTCCTCCTGCTGTAGTCGCTGAGCCTTCTTCGGCGTTCCCTCTGCAGGGAGCGGCGACGATGCACGCGCTCCCTGCTCCCCCATCCCTCTCTGCACCTGAGGGCGGCCTCCCCACCTTACCTGAGACCTGGCTCTCCTTCCATGTCACAGACGCGAGCAGGCCCATACGGCCGCCGCCACATCATTCGCAGCCCTGGGCATGGGCCGTGTCTCGGGCAGCACGCCCTCCTGGACGACATCCATGCAGCCCACCTGCCTGAGAAGACAAGGGCCTGCTGCACCAACTTGTCGGAAGACATTGTCATGCCAGGTACATCACAGCACAACTCTTCTTACTTTTATTGAATATCTAGTTATTTTGATCTTCTGCCCAGGCACTGCCTCAAAATGTGCAGCCAACCACTGGACCAGGGACCTACCAGACCACCGTAACCACTAGCCAAACCAAAAGTTATTTTTTCACTACTGCCAAAAGTTTTCCCACTACTGCCAACCACCGTGTCACCTTTCTCAAAATGGTGCTCAGATATATCCCTACATGTAGCCCAAACATATAGCCCAAACACCCCAATGCAGTTCGGACTGCACCACTTCCCCAAAGTTTTCCAGGGTGGGGGGGGGGAGACCTCCCTCTGGTCGGTATTCCCCCCCAAGATCCCATTCTGAAGATGCCACCCCTGAAGTAAACACTGAACCTTCCACTTCGCTGACCACAGACATTCAGCCTGTTTTGCAACCTGTCCAATCATCTGTTGATCTATCCTCTTCCTCTAGGTGCCCCACCACCCTCCTGTATTTTGGACACTGCAAACCTTGGTTGGTGGTGCAAGTGTATGTAGGAATTTGACAGACTCATGGGTGTCATAGGCACAAAAAATGAAAAGCCCTTGTTATGCCCCCTGATGTACTTTGTTAGTCAACCTTCTAGAGATCTTTCAGTTTTAAAAATGCAAGAGAAGCTCTTAGACTAAACTCAAAAACAGCTTAACAACATACTTTTTACCAAAAAACCTGTTGATCACAAAATACATATATTTCAGTCCACTGTTCAAAAGCTTTCAAAGATGATTGACTCATTCATTCCATGCTTCAAGGAGCGTATTCTTCAATGCAAGTTTGAAAATTACATCTGTGAAGAGGCTGCCCATTTACAGATAGTCGAAGGACGTGATTCAATCACTTTCTGACACACGCTTCAACAAAAACCATACTGTCCATGGCTTGAGCCTCAGTCAGGGGCGAACATCTGGCAGAAATAATGAACAGACACAAACATCGGAATGTAACAGAAGGGTTGGTAAACACTGTTAAAGAATTGTGCATCAAAGGTAATTACCTCATTCGATTATGTTACCATGCTTGAAGCCACCTGCCACTCAGAGTATGTCCCAACTATGGAAAAATGGCCTACTTACAATTCATCTGCAGAATTTTCAAACGTCTCTCTCACAGAGTAACACAAAGTCATCTGTTGCCAAACGGACCGTGATAGTAGGTCATTGCATCAGAGAATTCAAAGCTCAGTGATATTTTCCATACATTGTTCGCAGAGAGCGAGAGAGAGACGATGAAGATAGCTGCAGTCTTCTCTGTTTGAGGCAGTGTCCTGACCCATGATGATGTCCAGTTAGTCTTGTATAATGATGTCCAAGGAGTGTTAATTCCATTCCTGAGAGATACGATTAATGTCAACAATGTCATGAATGATATCACATTTGCAACTCTGCTAACAAATCTGACTGACACTTACAAATGCACACAACTTTAAGTATGGCCACAAAGAAATCACTCACATAACTAGAGTGGCTTCAAGTGAAATTCACTCATTATTCTCACTCCCTTGAGTATGATGTGTATGTAGACCAGCCTGTTGCTGGTTCTGGATGCTCCTTCTGCTTTAGATCTACCGTCAGAATGGGCCCTCTACTTGTCTTGTGTCAATTTGTTGCTAAGGTGTCGAAAGGAAAGAGACTGTAGATGTCAGCTGAATGTTCCCTGAGTTCTTCAAGGGTATTGGCAAACTCAAAGATCGACAAATCTGTCTACTCACAAATGAAGTAATACTATCAGTGGCACTTTAGGAGAATACCATTTAATTCCAAAAGTAAGTTGAAGAAGATCTTGAAAACCTACTGAAGCATGACAGTATTGAACCCTTCACTAATCCCACACCATGGGTGTCCCTGAATGTTCCTGTCTCGAAACAACACGCAGAGGGCAAAATTCAAATGTGCCTCTTGGATCTTGCAATCCAATGGGATAGACACCTGAAACCCCTCATTCAGGACATAACACAAATGCTAAATGTTGCAAAATTCTTCTCAAACCTGGATTTCTTTTTTTTGTTTTAAAAGCTATTATCAACTAGAACTGAAAGAGAATTCTAGGTACATCAGCGCTACTCATTGTGGCCTCTGCTGATCTAATTGAGTCATTTTCAACGTTTCCGCTGTTGTGCAAGAGGAACTCTGTAAAATTATAGAAGGCATCCACATTTACTTAAATGACAATGATGATATACTTCTATACCAGACATCCCAAAAGGAGCATGATGAAGTAAGGCCTGCCAAGTGCTAAGAATGCAAATTGAATCTATGCAAGAACAAATGCTGATTTGGTAAGACCTCCCTCAAAATGTGTTGTCTCATCTTTTCACAAGGTAGCACTCATCCTGACCCAGACAGAGTCCCAGTTCTGACAACTGTTCCAGTGCCCCAAAATGTCAATGCTTTATGTTTCTTTCTATGTTTATCTACTAGCGTGCAAGCCATATTTCTAAAGGCTTTCCCTTACCTATGTTCTTCGCTGATAGGTTCGGCCATGCCAGCATCCCTCCCCATGGGATTCCACCTGTGCAACAGCCTTCCTCAGCCATCTCTCCAGTGAGGATTCCTTCCCACGCAAATGCCTTCCTTGAGCCAGAGGCACCACATTGTCTGCAGTAGCCATCTTGTGTTTCACTGACACGTCACAGCTCAGTCTAGCCAGTTTAGGGAATACAGGGTCAATTTCCTCTTGCATGCTGCCTTCTCTCTAACACTGCACGCAGGAGATTATAATTATATAGGGTATTCTTATTGCCACAAAAATCATGAACATTCTTAGAGTTTTATCCTTATTTGCAATTCAAAAAGATACACTGTGTTAACTAATGATATTTTGAAGGTTTACCTATGCTCTGTTCCCAATCCAAGATGGCCTAATTTATTCCAGGATTAGCTCACATCCTGTTTGGCACTATAGAAAGCAGCATCCATTTTGAGTTCAGTTGCATCGCAAAGGTCTCCCCTTGATTGGGACGAAGATGTTGCTGACGTACTGGACAATGATGAAGCTTATGCCAGCGTTGCCTCTTCCGAAATGGTTCATAATTCAGAGTGTGATGATGACACGTCACTCACTTTTAATCCACCTTTAACTCAACATCTCACTCCTGAATCCCTGTTGCATTACCCACTGCCTCATTGATCTCTTTGTCTCGACCCAGTCGAACTATCAGCCCCCCCTGAGCTACATTTTAGTGTCATGGTGTGTTCTGGCCTGACCAGTGTGTCACTTCCTGGGTTGAGAAGAACCACCCCTATGCTAAGAAAGTGCATACAGTGTGGGAGGAAGATTGCGACAGGCAGAAAGACGTGAATCAGAAAGAATGCAACACCAAGTGGTCTATGATCACAGAGATGAAACGGCCCTGTAATAATTGGACAATTTACACATAAGACATCTTCTGCTGTACAATTTTCTAAAAAAACCTTTTTTTCTAGGTCTCATGATCTGAACTTGCTACAAAAACACGTCACATGGCACTGCGCAGTGGCAGACTCTACAAAAATGAACTGGTCACTTTTAGTTGCTAATTGCCATGGTCAGGTTAAACTGGTATTAATGAGGTGAAGCATTTCTCCATGGCAGTATCACTGTTAGTTAGTGTGAAAAAATAGTCAGATAATACTGCTGAAGAATGCACTAAATTATACCACATAATCTGCCATTGCATGCATCATAATTTAGCCAACTAAACTGTATTAACCGGGCCTTCACTGCTGCATAAAAAGATGCCATTGTTCATAAGAATCACGTCTGCAGCAAATTCATAAACATGTAAGTGCCAGTACTGAGTGTGAATGTTGAGCACAATGGAATTACCCGAGTACACGCATTCCTAACTTTTGAGCTGGCTCAGTTACTCATTTAAGCCGTTGCTGGCTTGTGTGCTACGACTGTGGTCATGATCCAGAGTCTTGCCAGAGAAAGCTGGAATTGAGTAAGTCATCGAATGCTGCAATTCAAATGCCCTGCCTACGGAGCTACTAATACACACACACACACACACACACACACACACACACAGACACGCACACTCACACACACAGACTCTCTCTCTCTCACTCTCTCTCTCTCTCTAAACACCTTGTTATTGCCACTAAATGAACATGTGAGTAACAGTTCAGGTTGTCTATTGTTTTACCAAATTTGACTCTAAACAGTTTGTAGATCCCACCTTAATACTTCATCTCCTGTGTAGTCCATATTTCAGTCACCCCATTAGAGAGTGGCAGTCCTGAGCAGTACATCTAATTTGTCTCTACGGAACATTCACTAATTTGCTTCAAAAGCCCCAACCAGGAGGGAGCTCAAAACTTTGGACCAGACAGCAGTTCCTCAGCTGTAAGAAGTATAATTATAGCTTTGTTATGTCAAGTGTCTTTAAATTATAAGCCTCTAGAGTACCTTTAAATCATAAGTGCTCACATCACTGAGTGTGCTATAAGAGGCGGCCATTGTTAGCAAATCACTACTAGTCCCGGGTCACCTTCATGTTAAGAATCATTTTACCAATGAGTAGGGAATATAATCCCAAGAAGTTTGAGCAGGGCCTTTCCTTTGGGTAGCTGTCTTCATATCAATTTAATGGTGCTGCTACATAGGAGGCAGGGCTGGTGCTAGGCATGGGCAGTGTGGGAAGCTGCCCAGGGCCTGGCATTCAGCCCACTAACATGGGGCCCACTCCTATGCGACACTGCCAGATCACTGCGACAGGTCCTCTCCTGACCCATGCCCATCCAATAAAGGGAGAGGGGTCTCATTGCAATTGTGCCCTTGGAACAAGGCCTCACAACTGTGGTGTAGCACACTGAGAACTGAGGGGAGGCCTATAAGGGGCAAGTTGCAAGGAGACACATTCTGCAGGTTTGTTCTGCAGTCAGGCATCCTGACCTACTACCTATACAGAGGCACCACGGGACGCCCACTGTCCTGCATTTTTAACCCTCTCATTCTACAAGCAACTCTCACACACTCAGCCCCTTACAAGCTGTTAAGAGTTGAGTATAGGTAGCTCTGAAGAAGGGTATGCAGCTTTGGATGATTCTGAATAAAGCAGCTTGAGGAAGAATTTGTGGAGCTCGAACATTTCCCTTTTGCCTGGGGTCCCAAAAAACCTATAACCGTTCCTGATAGGAGGCTGTTATGACAGGGGCTCGTAACCTAACTTATCTACGCTACCAAAATACTTAAAGTCCCACTACATATTTAGATATAATGCTCATTTAGTTGGTAACTAGGAATATGTGTATTATGAACACCCAATGCCTAATATTTAAACTTCTGCACATTTCGCATGTTCAAAGTAGGTGAAATGTGTAAGGGATAAAGAGGCTAAAAATGACAAACAACATGTGAATATCGGTGCATAAAAACAGATTTCTGTGTGTTATTCCTGATTCCTCTGGGGAAATCTTATAATAGTCTAGTATTTCTACAACCCCGTAGTACTGATTCCCACACTAGCAGTACTTCCAGATTTGTGAATAACAAGGCAGTGACCACACTTTACTCAAAATGGAGTCTTAGTGACAACCTAATTGTTAGAAATTAAGTTCCTGGTTCGCTAGTGTAGACACCTAAGCCAGTCAGTAAACACTACTCTAGTCAGGTGCAAGGGAGCTACACACCTAAGATAACCCCTGCTCACCCCCTTGGCAGCTTGGTACGAGCAGTCAGGCTTATCCCAAAGGCAATGTGCAAAGTGTTTGCACAACACACGCAACCCAGTGACACAATAAATACACCACAAAGAATACTCCACAACACGTTATATAAAAATAAACTATATTGCATTAAACATTAGACCACAACAACATCAATCAATAATACTGTACCGAACAGCCACTTGTCAGACCATCATAATGCAACTAACATGCAACATTTCCCCATAGCACCTGTCATAAGCATACATCACCACAGAAATATCTCTGTGCATAAACCGTTGATCACAATGCCCTAAGACATAAACATGGTAGTCAGACATTGTCACAAGAACAATACACATTACCATGTGTAATGCGATAGCCACCCATGGCACACCTAGAGCAGGAAAATGGAGCAGTAGATGGGAGAAAGCATGCCAATCTCCCAATATCATTTACAATGCCCCAAATAGAAGAAATCACCCTGAACCCAACGAGTCTCCAGTTTTCCTCTCAGAGACATTACTGGCATAGACCCAGTGCTCTTGTGCTCCCATTGGGGTAAATACCATACTCAGGTGGGCCGTCGCAGCAACAACCCCTTCACTCCTCCTGAAGGGCAGTATCCGTGGCAATCCACTATTCCAATTTAGAATGACCCCCCACCCCGGGGCCCGGCTTCAGGTAAGGACATGCCTCCGGGTTGTGGGGGCACATGTATACGGCTCACGCTGCCAGAAGTCCCTGTTCATGGAGAATGGCTGCCCACAAACAAGCGACACAGCTCCTACCCACTTGCTGCCGGCCCTGAGACTCCCTCAATCCCAGGCAACAGCGTCAGTCTCCCAGGGCTCGTGGGGGAAAAATACAGCATTATCTCAGCTCCTTATGGGGCCCTGCCTAGTCGACCAGGGCTGCCCGGTGAAAGCCTCAGCAGACAAACAGAGTGTGGCCTCACTCTGGGCTCTGACAACCAGAATGGGTGCGTGCTTGTGCCCCTTGGGCACCAACATGTGTGCGCTTCGTCAGAGGCTTCTGGTGGGCTCAGCTGAACCCCTCCTTCCCCACGGTCCTCCTGAAAATGGGGTGGGGCAGCCTAGACAAAGGCCCACCCCTACAGAAATAATAGGGGTGGTCTCCTCACCCTCCCACTGATCAAGAACAGCGCTCCCCTCGTGCTGAGTGTAGGACTTCCTCACAAAACAAGGTGTGGGAGGGCAGGCCAGCTCATCAGGGTCCTGGCAGTCAAGTAGAAGTCCTTTTGGAGACCTTGCAGGTCACAGGTCAGCAGGTGGGTCCTAATAGCGGGTCCTTTTAGCAGCATAACAGTTCCTCCTGGCAGCTCCACACTGTGTCTGTCTAAAATCATGGGGAACAACCCCTCTACTTATATGAATTTGCTCTTTGATCACAAGGGCAAGTTAAAGACACTTTAGAAGAGCACAACACCCCCTTTCAGCCCCAGCCCTGGCTCCAGACATCAGCTGGGGGTAAACAAGCCTTTTGTCTGAGGGCAAGACACACCCTATACAAATGTAAGTGTACCCGCCTCCCAAGCTCCCAGCCCAGGAAGACCACTCAGTATGCAGGTGTAATCCTGTTACACCTCCACCACCCCTGTGTGATGGCTGTCTGGACAGTATGCACAGAGCTCAGCTGTCACTCTACCCCAAACATGGATTGGAGTCAGGCTGCAAAGCACAAGAGTCATAAGCACAGAGAAATGTGAACTTTCTAAAAGTGGCATTTCTACAATGTTAATGAAAAATCCACCTACACGAATAAGCAGCATTTCTTCCAACCCTTCCAACCATACTAAACATTCCCACGCTGCTCCTCATAGATCAGAAAATATGACTTAGACATATGCAAGGGCATTCTTAATACAAACCTATGAGAGAGGCACCTCTCACAGTAGTAAGAAACCAAATAGGCTGTTTGTCACTACCAGGACAGGCCACATAATAAGGCACATGGCCTACCTTTTACCTACACAGAACCTTTCCCATCGGGCTACATAGGGCATACCTTTATGCAGTAAAAGGGCGAGTTCCAGGCCTGGCAATTAAATTTAGATGCCAAGCCACTGTGGCAGTAAACTGCACTCACAGGCCCCTGTGGTGGCAGGCCTGAGACAGGTTTGGAAGGCTACTCCTGTAGGTGGCACAAGCTGCGCTGCAGGCCCACTAGCATTCCATTTACAGGCCGTGGGTATAAGAGATACCACTATACAAAGGACTTACAGGTAAATTAAATGTGCCAATCAGGTGTAAGCCAATCAGGTTTACAGGGGACATGCACCTTAGCACTGATCAGCAGTGATAAACTGCCCAAAGTCCTAGAGCCAAAAAAAGAGGCCAGACAAATAGGAGGAGGAAGGCAAAAGTTTGTGGATGACCATTCAAAAAGGGCCAGGTCCAACACAAAGTGTTAGAGACAAGTGGCATTCACCTGTGGTCCTTTTCCTAAAATGTTGGGGTCATCTGATCTTTAGCCATATTTTGGGTAGCTGCTTCCTATAGGGCGACCATAAAGAGTTGTTGTCATCCAAGGTTAACAGGCTGCAGTCAGCAGCATGTGCATTTACAGTTTGTGCATGGTTCCAGTAAACATTCTCCTCTTATGCCTTTCTTTTACAACATTTTATTATGGCGAATGAGTGCTATGGTAGTAAAGGTAAATTCACAGGTGACCAAGTGTTTTTAAATAAAGTCCCTTAACACAGTATGCAGTATGTATGCATGAAGTATGTAAAAATCAGCTTGCCTCAAACATAAATACATTAATTCAATACGTTTTTCAGGGTGGCAGATTCCAGTCCATGTCAGCATCATTTAAATCACAAATATTTCTTCATAACAGCACACAGCCTTCTGAACAGTAGTATACTCAACCACAAATGTTAGCAGACTTGGAAGCCTTCTCCTGTATCTCTCTTTCGTGTCTAGATTGATGCTACCTCCACTGCCTCTTCGAGTGTCCCTCTTTTTCTGTCACATAGGTACTAGAAGGAGGGTGCAGGGTTTTGCACCACCCCCCAAATAACCATGCTGGAGTTCAAAAGGTGAATAAGCAATAAAGATGCATTTATATTTTGTTTTCATCTTGTCACATTTGCAGTGCTGTGCAGAGGTCAAATATCAGTCTTCTGACAAATTGAGGCTCATTCTTTCAACATGGGGATTAATGTTTACGTTTCTTCAACTGACTGCAAAGTGAGAGAATTTGTAAAGTGAACAAAGTGCCAGTTCTTGCTTGGGTACAGGAATTGTGTAACTAAAGGCTGTAGGATGTTAATTTTTCCTAACAACCAAAACTTAAATATCTATGAATTAACTGTTAAGTCGCATCAAAATATATCAGCAGTTAGTTAATCACAAATTAAGCACCTTTTATAGTTCTGAAATCTGATGGAAGCACAGATTTAAATGGAATCAAAACTAATTAATACACTTAACATGGCGATGTGCAAATGATAAACATTTGCTGAATCTTGATTCCCATACATCATTGTTTGTGCGCTATTTAGTTTTATCAGAAAAATGTTATGGCATTTTCAATGACAAGTATGCTGTTTGTAAATGACAGTTTACTACTGCTACATGCATTAGTAATATATTTGCAACAGTGTGCTCCAAAATGCACCATCAGATACATGCCCCACTCTTACCACTCTCCTGCTGAATGGGTGTGGCTCCTCTGATACACTTGTATTTTTCACAACCCCTGTGAGTTCAGTGATACCAACCACACTGAAGGCAGCATCTGCAATCTGAAAATTGTTCTAGAAACACTGTTCACACACACACACATAGACAGACAGTTGAGATTTTCCTAGCCTTGGTGTCTGAAAGGCTAGATTTTATTAAAGACACAGAGGCGAGTATTATGCAGTCTTTTCTTGCTTTAATTTTAACAGCAGCTAAGAAGAAAAACTACATTTCCCAACAAGATAAAAAACTACAAAGTGACATCACAAAGGAACCATCCAATAGGACGTTGAATACCACTACTAGTATCTTGACTGCCAACAACAAGTCCTCTTTTCTTGATGCGAGAACTAAAGAGGAGAAGTAACTAACAAAATGACATAAAAAACAGATATCAGTGTAAAAATATCAATAAAGCAATCCTGAAGATGGTGAGCGTAGAGAGGAGCCCAGGAAGGATAACCATTGACGACAGAATCCTGTGTCGGTGGAAGCACATCATGTAGATTATGAAGAGCCAATGCTGGAAGAGGGAGTTGGAACTGAAATAAAGGAACAGGTAGCGAGTGGCGGGATAATACTCGCCTCCGTGTCTTTAATAAAATCTAGCCTTTCAGACACCAAGGCTAGGAAAATCTCAATTTTATTACAAGACCGGAGGCTCATATTATGCATGTTTAAAGCACAGCAATAACAGAGTCTGAAACATGAGAAATTGGCTTACAGTAAAAAGTTCTAAAGGTACTTTCATTAGACCAGTCTTCAGACTTGAGAATATCCTGTAAAGATGATCCTGCCCAAAAAGCCAGAGAAGCCATAACCCCTCTGGCAGAATGGGCTCCAAAAGAATTCACATCGCTCCCAGCTAGAGACATGATCCATTTGACCCAACGAGCTAGGGTAGGTGAAGAAACAGGTTTGTGGGATTTCTGAAAGGAAATAAGTCCTTGGGAGGCAGAGGATGATCTCAAATCCGCAGTACGAGTCACATAATTGTTTAGACAATTTCCAACACACAATTTGGGTTGAGAGAGAAAAAATGGATATATGACAGATGTTAAATTAGTTTTAGGACGTCTTCTGACTTGAAAAGAAACCCCAAGAGGAGAGAAGAAAAAGGAGGTAACATCTAAGGCTTTAACATCCAAAACACGTTTAAGTGAAACTAAACACAAAAGCATAGTCAATTTCGCAGAAAGCTGCTTTAGAGAGAGTAAATCATTATCCGGCCAAACTGTAAAAAAATGCAACACTAGATTAACATCCCACATAACATTATATTTAGGAGCTGGAGGAAAAACACATCTTACTCCCTTTAAAAGTTGACAGATGAGAGGATGTTCACCAATCGGTCTGCCATTGACTCTATGATGCTCAGCAGAGATGGCAGATCTGTAAGTGTTGATAGTGCTATAGGCCTTACCCTGGGAGGCCAAGGAAGCAAGGAAATGTACAACCAGCACTACATCAGCTGAGAAGGGATCTGAATTCCTGTCCATACACCAGCTGCACCAAATGGCCCATGCAGATTTGTAAGCCTTGGAGGTACCAGGGGCCCTGGCCTGTTGGATGAGTTTGAGAGCATCCTCCGAAATTCCTGGGGTTCTCCAGGATGACCCCAAATCTTCCAAGCAACGAGGAACAAGGAGTTGTTGAGAACCAAGTGATGTTGTCGACCTTGGGGATCTAAGAGGAGGTTGGGGAAGTGAGGAAGCCAGACGGGTCGGTCAGTTGTTAACTCCAATAAAGTTGGATACCAAGGCTGAGCCTGCCAAAATGGGGTTATAAGAACTAGAGTGGATTGATGTTGGCGCGCCTGTGCAAGGACTCGAGGAATGAGTAGGAAGGGAGGAAAAGCGTAAAGAAGAGATGATGGCCAAATCTGAAGGAAAGCATCCGTGGCAAGAGCCTCCGGATCCGGCCTCCAACTGAAAAAGGAAGGAAGGCGAGAATTGAGGCGAGAAGCAAAAAGATCTATGGACATTTCGCCAAAGATGGAAATAAGGTGATTGAATACTGAAGGGTGCAACTGCCAGACGCTGGAGTCGTGAAGATGTCTGGACTACGAGTCCGCAACTGTATTCAGATTGCCTGGCAGGTAAACCGCTTTGACTGAGATTTGTCGAGGAAGACAATATTCCCAAAGATGTTTCGCCAGAGTGGACAGAATCTTGGGCCTGGTGCCACCAAGATGGTTGATATAGCTGACGGCGGTTAAGTTGTCCATTCTGAGAAGAATGGTGCAGCTTACCTTGTCCTTTGTAAAGGAACGGATGGCAAAGGAAGCTGCAAGCATCTCTAACCTGTTTATGTGCAAGAAGGACTCCTTCAGAGACCATGCGCCTCCAGTCAAGAACTGACCACATCTTGCGCCCCAACCGGTCCGACTTGCATCGGATTCTAATACAAGATCTGGGGCGGCAGAGAAGATAGTTCTTCCATTCCAGGCGTCTAGGTGAGTCAGCCACCATAGAAGCTCTTCCTTCTGTCTGACCAACCAGTCGTTTTGAAGCAAAATATCACTGAGGTGGAGGATAGTTGCCATCTTGAAGTGCCGGTAGACCACAAAATTGTTGAACTTTTTGAGGTTCAGAACTAGTCGAAACTTCAGATTTTTCTTTTGGACCAGGAAAATAGTACTGAGAAAACCTGAAGAGTCGAACAGAACAGGTTCCATGGCTTGTTTGGTGAGGAGAGACTGGACCTCGTTGTGGAGAAGTTGGTTTTGTTCTTGAGAAAAAACAAGGGGAAGAGGAAAAAGGGACTGACTTGGAGGTTGATAAAACTCTAAAAGGTAACCTTGAATGGAATGAATTATCCAGGGATCTGAAGTGAGAAACAGCCATGAATCTAGAAATAGAGCTAGTCTGCCTCCTACTGGAGGAAGGCCAGAATTGGAAACACTTACCGGCGGTTTGTTCTCCTTTGTTGACGTAGCCCCTGTGATGATAGCCTCTTGACCTGTGGGGGTAGAACTGTGGCTTGTAGCCTGTGTAGGTGTCAAGCTGGGATTGCTGGTTGTAGGAGTCTCTATTGGTATATTGACCTCTGAGGGAACGGCCGGCAAAGCGACTCCTGCCTTTGCCGGCCCTGGCAAAAACCCGAGATGAGAATATCTTTTTAATAGAAAGCTGAGCTTTGTCCAGAGTGGCAAAGGTGAAAACGTACTTGCTCAGCTCCTTGATAAAGGAGTCTCCAAATAATAGGCCTTTAGCTGAAGGGCCCTCATCTTTAGAGGCCAAAGATGCCAGTTTGGGATCGCTCTTCAACAGGAGACTTTTCCTTCTTTCAATGGACAATTGGGTGTTCGCATTGCCCAGCATACAAATAGCGTGTTGCGCCCAGTTAGAGAGAACCACAGGGTCTATTGGAACGTTTTCCATTTTGGCTTCCTCTGCCAAATCAAAAATCCTGGTGCAAGGACCCACCAAAACCAGAAGCTTATCCTGCCAACCTGACCAGGCTCTATCAACACCCTTCTTAGGGTCTTTCCCAAATTTAGTAAAAAAACATGAGCATATTAGGGTCAATCACCGGGGTAGCAGTGACATTGTCAGGTAAAGAGGGAGGGGAACATTCGGATTTAAGTTTATTTCGGGTAACTTTGTCTAGAGAATGGCATAAGAAAAAGGAGACATAGGGGGTCATTCCAAGTCTGGCGGGCGGCGGAGGCCGCCCGCCAGACTTCCCCCCTCCGAAATACAGCGGAGAAAGACAGCGGAGGGTATTCTAAGTTTTTCCCTGGGCTGGCGGGCGGTCGCCAAAAGACCGCCCGCCAGCCCAGGGAAAAACTCCCTTCCACGAGGATGCCGGCTCGTGATCGAGCCGGCGGAGTGGGAAGGTGCGACGGGTGCTGTTGCACCCGTCGCATATTTCACTGTCTGCCAAGCAGACAGTGAAATACTTGTAGGGGCCCTCTTACGGGGGCCCCTGCAGTGCCCATGCCAGTGGCATGGGCACTGCAGGGGCCCCCAGGGGCCCCGCGACCCCCCCTACCGCCATCCGGTTCCGAACTGGATGGCGGTAGGGGGGGTCGGAATCCCCTCGGCGGCGCAGCTAGCTGCGCCGCCTTGGAGGATTCCAAAGGGCGGCGGTACACTGGCGGGAGACCGCCAGTGTTGCGGGTCCGACCGCGGCTTTACCGCCGCGGTCGGAATGCCCTTGGGAGCACCGCCGGCCTGTCGGCGGTGCTCCCGCGGTCCTCCAACCCGGCGGTCATTGACCGCCAGGGTTGGAATGACCCCCATAATCTGCCACATGGTCAGTAGGATACCATTCTTTTGAATTTGGATGAACCATTAGGGAAGGATCAAACATGGGTTCACCAGAATGGTCCACCGAAATCTGAGACACAGGGTGAACGTCACCACCGTCACTAGGAGAAATTCTGCGCCTTTTCTCCGGAGGCCCATAAAGATATGGATCCGAAGATCCGTCCATATCATCCGTATGACTAGGAGAGTCATCATCATCATCATTGTCTCTTAAATGGGTAATGTGGAGCGGGGAAAAAGGGGTTCCTGATTTAGATACCTCTTGGGTGGAAGGACCAGAAGAAATGCCCTTTGAAGGCCCCGGAAGGGTGGCCGGACGTTTCTTGCCTTTCTTAGAAGGCATATCGGAAGCAGACATAATCTTAGAAAAAGAGGCTTCTAAATTCTTTGTTATGTCTAACATAGAAACAGAAACTGCTTGCTGAACAGAATCTTTAATAAAGGACTTTAAAGTTTCGTGAAAAAATTGGGAGTCTTCTTCTTCAGCCATCATGAAGAAAAATAATGTAATATATGCAGAAAAAACGAAGTTAAGCTGAAAACTACAAAAAACCTGGAGTATAAAGCTTAATTTGGTAAATAAGTGGTTAAACACTGAGGCTGAGAAGGAAGGGCGTGGCCATAGGGGTGGGCGTGAGGAGAAGCTATTGAAAGAATTGCCGGAGGCGGTATCTGGAAGAACAGCCCCTCCCTAGGGAGCTGTGTCGATGGAAAAGGCTTTGTGTGCGAAAACACGCTCTAAAATAAACAACAAGCGTTTTGTTAAGCAGAGGGAAAGACACGAGCCTGAGGAATGCAGCCACTGACACAACGGTGAGGAGATTAAGCGCTGGTAGTGTGCGTGCACATCTACAATGGTTGGAAACAACTGCTAGTAGACGCACAGGCAAAATAAAGAAAATAAAGAAATAAATAAATAAACGGAGCACGAGGCAAGCAGAACAATTGAAATATATAAGCATATCTCAGTACAAGCATAATAAACGGTGTAACTTAGAACAGAAATGCACGTATAAATACTTTGTAAAATGAAAGAAATGGTGCTACTTATCTTGACTGGGAGCAGCAAGAAAAGAGGACTTGTTGTTCGCAGTCAAGATACTAGTAGTGGTATTCGACGTCCTATTGGATGGTTCCTTTGTGATGTCACTTTGTAGTTTTTTATCTTGTTGGGAAATGTAGTTTTTCTTCTTGGCAGCTGTTAAAATTAAAGTAAGAAAAGACTGCATAATATGAGCCTCCGGTCTTGTAATGCAATTTGTGACCTCTCCTTCACCGTACACCTGCTCAGTGCTGCTAGCTGCACGCTTTTTATGAAAGCAACAGCTCAAATTCAATGCATTTATTATGCACGTCTTTATTAAGTAGATAAGTTAATAACTGGTGATGACCAGTGCAATGTTCTCTGATTAACGTCTTACGTGTGTGTGTTATTGTGCACATGGTCTGTTTGTTTACCTGTTATAGCTATTATACTAAAGATTTTTGGTTAAAACTATATCTACTACTATCCCTGTTTGAGTATTAGACATATTGGTACTGATTCCAAGATGCACAACAACTAAGTAGATACCAGAAATGGAGTTAGCATTTCCATACCACTATCTTCACCCAGGTACTGACCATTACATGTTGTTGGGAGCAGAACTGGGTTTAACATGATGATCCGAGAATTACCAGTTCCAACACCACGTGAGGTACCCAATATGTGTTACTACATCGATAAGTCTACTTTACAACATGACTCTCAGGCCTATCTTTATACTCCCTTTGCGCCTGATTAGCATAATTTTTTTTAATGCTAATCCGGCACAAACTTAACACCATATTTATACTTTGACACTAGACTTGTCTAACGTCAAAATATCCTAGTGTGCGCCATTTTCTGGATGTGTGAAACCGCCTTGCGTCAATGAGATGCAAGGGAGGCGTTCCCGTCCAAAAAATGACTTAAACACCCAAGCGCCATATTTATCCAACCGTGCAAAAATGGCGCGTGTCTGGTATTTTGCGTCAAATTTTAACACCTGGGTCAGGGCAGGCGTTAAAATGGGGCAAACACACCACTACTTAAGGAAAACTCACACAAGCAACACCATTGCTCAAAAAAGAAGACATGGAGGTGATACTCATGCTGCATGCACGAAGATGCAGAGCACAGGGGCAACAGCAGCAGCTACCACCACACCAACATAGACCCCAAAGGCAATGCAGAAGGCAGGAGAGGATATTCCGGACCAGGACAACCCTTCAGGGCCTCAGGGAACATGACATCATCCAGAGGTACAGGCTAAACTGGCAAGCCATACAGCAGCTGCTGCGCCACACTGAGCCACAGTTGGTACCCAGCTTGCAGACACCCCACATCATTCCACTGGAGACCAAGCTGCTAGCTGTCCTGCACATGTCAGCAAGTGGCTCTTTTCAAACCACTGGTGCCCTGGTTGACGGGATCTCATAGCTCTAATTCTCTGCCTTCCTTCCCAAGGTATTTGATGCCATCATCTCCCTCACACCCCGCCACATCAGCTTCCCCAACACACAGCAGAAGCAGCAGGAGACCAAACAGGGGTTTTATCAAATTCATGGCTTCCCGCATGTGCTTGGTGCCACTGACTGCACACATATCTGGATTGTACCACCTGCTGCAACTGAGCACCTATACCGCAACAGGAAGCACACACACTCCATCAAAGTGCAGACCACTGTGGATCACCGTGGATTGTTCACCAATATCATGGCAAAGTATCCTGGGAGTGTACATGATACACTTCAATGATGGATGATATGGCAATGGCCTACATGTTGGTAAGTACATAAACCTAGTAATTTACACACAGCACAGCAACCCTGTAGGACACACAACACATACACCACTACATTGACACATGGCCAGGAAGACACTGACGTGCGACACTGGTAGTCATGTATGATATCCTGACCCAATGGGACAGATGCAGATAACAAGAGATGCCACTCTAGAGCCACACAGGACCTATTTAAAAACACACAGTGACAATGACATGGCCTTAACTGGCAGTATAACTTGGAAGATGAACCTTTCTAAATCACATCAATAACACTCAATCCCACACGCTTCCAAGCAATACATCTTGTGTAAGGGGTGTGTAATGTGTGTTGCTGCAGGTCAAACACCATGAGACACATAGCATGATGACGCTGACTCTAATGAAGGTGACATTGAGTTACTGAGGCAGTACCAACATCTCACATCACTCGTGGGGTGACATTGCCAGCTAGCAATAAGGAAGTGGACTGTGCTATGAAAACATGTGGATGTGACACTAATGCAAAGTGCACACTGCTACACATATGGATTGAGACAATTCCCCATATACATAACAGATGTACAGACAGATGGACCTTCCTACACTAAAACCTTCACCCCCACAACCAAGTTAGCCAGCTTACCTGGAGCAAGTTCAGTAGTGTAGGTACACGTTTGCACATGAGCCAACTCGATGAGGGCACAACAATAGGTTTGCATAGAACTTGTCACACATCGGATAATAGTGCATTGTCAATTGTGAACACTTCAGTGCTGCCAACTGATGGAGATGTGTTGTGCATTGTCACCTAGCCAAATCAAAGGGCCTCACTGTTGAATTTCACCTGCAATTATATATGTCAAATTGGATGGGATGTTCAGGCCATCTAGTGCAACCATGTTACCACCACAGTGGAATCGATTGTGTGTGTGGAAGTATCATGTCACCTCCAGTTTAGGCACACAGTCACTTCTTTCACATTACATAATGCATGGGAGATACACACTGAACAGAAAGTTTCTAAATATACCACTGATATCATGTCAACCAGCAAAACACCTGTTTTGATAGTCAAACAACCCAATGCAGAAAGAACATCACAGAAGCCTAGAATCCCACACAATACCACAAACACAGATGAGTCACAGACGACACAAGATAACAACTGCCATGCAAAGTGACAATCAGGGTGCAACCAACAACAAAATACTTACTCTCATTTTCTCTTTCAGCTGATCAGGGTTACGGGATCCAGCCATGGATCATGACCCCAATTGCCAACCCAAGCACAGCAGCAGAGCGTGCCTATAATGAGGCACATCGTAGGACACGCACCAAAGTTGAGCAGACGTTTGGCATCCTGAAGTCCAGATTCAGGTGCCTGGACATCAACGGAGGCAGCCTCCTATATTCCCCTGAAATGATCTGCAAGATCATTTAGACCTGTGCCATCCTGCACAACATCTGTGTGAGGAGGAACATTCCCCTATATGAACAGGATCAACAAATGCCTGAAGAGGAGGAAGAGGAGGATGCTGCCCGTGAAAATGAGGGGGAACATCCAAACACAGTTACAGGATTGCATTGGAGACAACACATCATACAAAACGTCTTCTAAATATAGTCCCCATCACCACTTTGTTATCATATGTAAGTAAACACCTCACTTCATCACTCAATTATGCTCTGGGTAATTATTTATGCATCACATGATTCCTAGGAGTCATAATCAGAGTTTAGCCTCATGGAGCATTGCAGAAATACAAATTTGCATACTGAAAAAGCCACATCACATTTGATGGTTATGAATGTACAGCAAACATCACACACAGTGTTAATGACACATATCCTGTCTATTTCACATTTGAAGGGCAATATCAAAGGACCACAGCTATGAGACACATCCATGTTGCAAACATGGTCCATTGCAGCATATGACACCCAACTAAGACACCATCAATTATAAGGTAAAAAAGTGCTTCATACATGAGGCAGTTGATGTGCAATTGCATTGGTAACAGGAATATATGACCAGACCCTTGACAGCAGTAAGTGTGACATCAGCTATCTCTGCAAGGAGCATGTGTGACAAGAAGTGCATCAAACCTGAAAATGGATAGCACAAGTGCCCCAGGTATGACAAGCATTGTTCACAAGACATGCCCCCCGCAGTCCATCCCACGTAATAAGTCCTGCCACTGCCATGTTTTAAGTCTCTCCCCACCCTTATCTAAGGGGCGCTGAAAATGGACTATCTGTACCCTGAGAATCTTCATCTACACACACCCAGACTTCCATTCTGACTCCTGTATACCTCCCTCTTCTGTATGGTATGTCATAGTCATTGTTCATTAATCTGCATGGACTTCAGGTCCGATAATGCACTGCCTGGTAGTCGGTAAGACCTGTAATCAGCGGGGGCGTGGCCAAGATGGCTACCGGAGCGGACGCCTAAGACTGCGGCTCCGCTCTCGGCCCGCCAAGCGCCAGATATCCTGCTCCCTGCCGCGGCCTGAGCTGATCGCCGCCACCGCGCGGGAGGGCTTCTCTACCGAGCGGCCATATCCGCAAAAAAAACCAGCACACATGAAACCCGTAGCCTGGTGAGTTCGTCACGGACGCGGAGACAGCGGTGCAGCCGGAGCCCACGTCCGCCGGATCTAACTGCCTGGCTCGGGGGCCGCGAGGCTCCCGGGCGTTACCCGTTTGTGCACCCCGGTCCCCGCCACAAACCTGCTGACCGGTGCCGGAGGGTGCCCGTGCCTCCCTGCGTGGCCGCTGGGGCCTCCCCCGCCGGGCGGGGTGCCGCGTGTGTGCCGCACCCGACCTGCCCGCGTCTCGGCTGCGGTGTCCCGGCCGCTGGGCGCGAACGGAGACCCCTGAAATTGCGGAGCTGCACCTTAGATGCCCTGGGGGGGCGGCTCCCTCGCTCGGTGCGGTTCGCCTCGTCGGCCGTGCTCGGGTTCCGGCCTCCATTACTTGATTGGAGGATCCGGGCGGAGACTCTGAGACTGGAATCGCGGCTGTGGTGAGGACTCCAGGGCCCTCAGAAGAAGCAGCCACAACAACGAGAAGGAGCGACACAACCAAGAAATAAAAACAGCGGTAAATAAAGAAAAGGTAAAAGGGGAAAAAAAACAAAAAAAAAGCAGTAAATAAGAAGAAAGCAACAAAAGAAAGAAAACAGGCGGAAAGTAGAAATAAAGAACAATATAAAGTGTAAAAAGAGGAGTAATGCCGTAAGGAACAACAAAAGGCACTAATTAATTTAAATAATAGACCAAGAGAAACGTGTGCCTGCGGCAGCAATCCGGCGCAGGCCCCAACCGGAATACAGGCGGAAAAGAGTTCACATACTCAAAATTATATAGAGATCCGGATAACCTGCATGAGGCCAACAAGCAATAAGGTGAGCCGGGCAAGGTGAGCTGTCGTGTACTGGAGGGGCCATTGGAAAAAGTGCCCCAGAAGTGAGATTCCAACACAGTACGGCTTACGCTGTATCACTCAGCAGAACATGACCTCCCTCTGTTTATCTTTCCAGTAACTCGTCTGCCCCCTGTCGCCTCTTTGTTGCCCGCTGCCCGGATCCGGGTCCCTCGACCACCTGCCAGCGACCGTAGCCCACCTAAACCGAGCTAATTCCGGGGCGCTGCCCGGAAGGGAAGAGAACTGCGCTACACCATGGTCAAGCCGAAACACCCTAAGCCGGGGACTTATGTGGACGATACCAGCTCCTCCCCCGCGGGTAACCCAGATTCGCAAGCAACAGCACTTCTTCAACTGAGCGAAACACTGCGCACACACTCACTACAGTTCGACAAAATCATGCAAGCAATAATGGACACCAAATCCTCACTAGAAGGCAAAATTGACGCTGCGGTCCTCGAAGTCTCACTGCTCCGCGCAGACCACCGCAAACTCACAGATAGAGTACACAACAATGAATCAACACTAAAAACTGTCGAACCCGAAGTAGCAAGCATGAAGATCAAAATCCTACAAATGGAGACGGAACTGGCGCAATTACAACGAAGAAACGAGGGAGCGGAAGGCCGAGCAAGATGTAACAACATAAGATTCCTCGGCATCCCTGAACGCACAGAATCTCCTAAAGCCGAGGAATTCCTAGAGAACTGGCTGAAGGAAATAATGAAAATGCAAGACACCACCAATGCTCTAGTGATAGAGAGAGCCCACAGAATCCCGGGCAGACCCCCCCGCCCTGGCACTCCACCTCGCCCTCTGATAGCGCGGTTCCTAAACTATAGAGACAGAGACGCAGTCCTCCAACACTTCAGAACCTCGGATCCAATCAACATGGATAACAGCAATATAACAGCTTATCCAGATTATACAATGGAGGTGCAACGCAAGAGAGCGTCATATCATAAGGTCAAACAACTACTGCGTGAACATAGTATCACTTACTCCCTCATGTTCCCAGCCCGCCTCCGTATAATACACGACGAAAAAACTCTATTTTTTCAGACACCCGAGGACGCATGGACATGGATACACGCCAAAGGCCTAATTGATTCAACTAACGCAGATGCAACTAGCGAAGAATGGATCACCCCCAGCTCTAGAAAGAAGAAAAAATCAAAAGCAACGACACGCCCAACCAAATCACAAATGGCAGCGGACCAAGCACAAACTCTAAAAATGACTAGCTCATTCACTAAATCATCAATAGAAACCCGGATAGGGGCGGACTCAGTAGACGCCAGCTCGCCGGGAAGCGTGACCACCCCTCCTACCTCACCTCTTCTACTGGGCCCCGAGCTCACCCCACGCCTGGCGGACGATCTTTGAGCATCCGGAGCGGAGACCCCTCTCGAACTCCTGATGGCTACTGTGTGGGAGGCAGGGTTCCCTCCCCCCCCAATGACTGCACCCCCCAGACCTGAAACGCCTAATGACGGGGCTCGCTCAACTGCAACTCAGGAAGCCTCCAGTTCTATGTGGATGAATAGCACGCTTGATCACAGGAAAACACAGGGAGCGGAGTCATCCTGTTGGCGGGCCGAGCGCTGGCCACGCCTCAATCTATCCACGCCCCCCTCTACCGGAACGGTACCCGCATGGGACTGATCGAACTGGATTTCACTTTAGGCACCGGTTGTGCCACCCTGTTTAACTCTCTGAACTGCTATTTAGGCACCGGTTGTGCCACTTTGTTTTACAGCGGGCTCTTCCCGACATATCCTTTTTCTTTTGTGGTATTGTGTCCTTTTTCTCCCTTTCTATCCCCCTCTTTACATTATCCCCCCACCTCGTGGCTGCGGTTGCTGGGGGGGGGCGGGTGCGGGATGTGTCGCGGGGGCGCGGGTCGGGTGGTAGGGGATCTGGAGACGTTGCGGGGGCTGGGCTCCTGGGCTTACAGCGCTGGCGCGATACAATTTAATGCAACATGACGCACAAGGAACCAATATATAATATAATGACCTGGAATGTAAAAGGCATGGCGGGAGCAAAAAAACGCAATAGAATACACGCTCACTTAAAAAGACACTGTATCCACATAGCCATTCTTCAAGAAACACATATCCCCTCAGAGGAGATTCCTCGACTGACAAGGAGCTGGGCGGGACAAGCCTACGGCTCTGGTATTTCAACATTCGCTAGGGGGGTCTTGATATGGATAGCCCCGGGGGTCCCATATGTGGTACAACGCAGCATAACCGATAGAGATGGAAGGTTTATACAACTGGTTGGTCACTTGGACGGGGAGACATTAGTGATTAATGGTCTATATGTCCCGAATGTTGGGCAGGGCGATTTTTTACAAAGAACGATCTCTCACATGTCAAAAGACTTACCATCAACAAGCATCTGGGGCGGGGACATGAACTGTGTACCACAAATCGACTTGGACAGGTCACACCCCCCCATGGCTTCCACCCCAGTTATCAAACACTCCAAGATGTTGCAACAATGGATGTCAGACCGCCGTCTGACAGACGCTTGGAGACACCTGCATCCACAGGACCGGGAATACTCCTATTACTCTCCAGTACATCTGCTTCATACTCGTATAGATCTTATCCTCACTACACAGGACCTGACACATAGAATCAGGAGCGCTGAATACACTGCTAGGGTTATATCTGATCATTCCCCACTTATAGCCCATATCAGATGGGGTAGACCACGTGCATGCATTCCTACCTGGCGCCTGCAAACTCAGTTACTACAAGACCCGCCATTCAGAAAAGAACTAGCCGCACACATCTCCTCTTATTTCTCCCAAGATGATGGGTCCTCAAGCTCCAGAGCAAACGAATGGGATGCACACAAGGCAGTTATAAGGGGAGCATGCATAGCAACAACGGTGGGAGTGCGTCAAACACTAGGGCGCGAGCTTCGCAACCTAGAGAAGGAAGTCCATTCTTCCGAAAATAAATTCGCTGATGGCACAATCACCCAGGCTGAGCTCTCTGAAACGCGCGCACAATGGTACGACACAGACAAGCGACTAAGGCTGTTTGACTACCGTCACCACATGGCCCGGGCGCACGCAGAGGGGGATAGGTCAGGCAAACTGCTGTCATGGCTCACACGCTCCGAACCCCGGAACTCCCCTATAGGTGCCATCCGCCTGGACACAGGTCTAATAGTAAATACCCAAGCAGACATCAACAACGCCTTCAGAGAGTATTACAGCACACTATACAAAGCCCACCCGCCACCCCCCACAGCGTCAATGAACGAGTTTTTCACTGATATTACATTAAACTGCCTGACTGCCACGCAAGCAGCGGACCTGGACAGGCCAATAAATATCGCAGAAATACAGCGGGCTTTACAACAATTATCACAAGGCAAGGCACCCGGCAGCGATGGGCTGCCCTTGGAATACTATAGCACGTTCCCAACTCAAATATTAAAACCATATCTCGAGATGCTATCCGAAGCTTTAAAATGTGGTCAACTACCAGATTCTTGCCGTGAGGCATTGATAGCAGTACTGCCTAAATCTGGCCGTGATCCATTAGATGTACGATCATACAGACCACTCTCGTTATTAAATACAGATTGTAAATTACTCTGTAAATTATTAGCTAATCGGTTACTCCCATACATGACCGACTTAGCACATCAAGACCAGTCAGGCTTCATACCGGGTCGTAGCACCTTCAATAACATCCGGAACTTGCTGCGCTTGATAGCAAGCTCCCCGGAGAGCGACTATCACCGGGTAGCTGTGTCTTTAGACATAGAGAAAGCATTTGACACCCTTGGGTGGCCGTTTCTGATGGAAACACTGCACCGCATGGGCTTCGGACGGGCATACATCGAGTGGGTGCAGGTGCTTTACACCAACCCAACCGCGAGGGTAAAAACTGGTGATACGATCTCCCAATCATTCAACATAGAAAGAGGCACTAGACAAGGATGCCCACTGTCCCCTCTTTTGTTCGCTCTAGCCATCGAGCCACTGGCAGCCTGTCTACGTGCGGTCGCCCCTCTATGGGGCGTCCGCGACGATCATACGCATCGCATAGTCTCCTTATACGCAGAAGACGCTTTAATATTTCTCCGTAATCATAATGAATCTCTCCCTGATTTATTGAAACTACTCAGGGAATTTGGCTCATTGGCTGGATTAAAGGTAAACTGGGCAAAATCTTGTATATTTCCCATGCGCATAGGAAACTCTCCAAACCGGGCGACCTGAAATGGCGTTACACCACTTTTAAATATTTGGGCATAAACATATACCATGACACATGCGATCTAAGAGACGGTAACCTAGGGCAGGTGATAAGATCCATCAGGGGATCCCTGCCCTTTTGGTGCTCACTCCCACTCTCACCCCTGGGCAGAGTGGCCATAGCAAAAATGATAATTCTTCCTCGTCTGTTATATTTTTTCATGGCCCTTCCATTGACCTTGCCGGCTTCCTTCTTTGGACCACTTAACAGCCTCTTAATAGCTCTAATATGGGCCAACGGACGCCGGCGCGTTGCACTGGCTAAAATATCCCAACCACTAAACATGGGGGGGCTAGGTGCTCCCAGATTCGAACTATATTACGCAGCCTCCCAAATCCATTGGATATCCACTTGGCTAGGTCGCCCCGACAATGCGGAATCAAAATTGATCCTGTCAACCCTGAGAAACGGTGAAATACTACACTACCTTATGAACCGTGAGCACCCCAAGCACCCACAAAACATACTAATGAAAGTCGCGCACTGGATATGGGGCCGATATGTCCTTATCGGAGACCAAAAGAGACAGAACTCCCCCAGGATTCCACTCCTCGCCATTTCAAAACTTGCCAATATCGCTCCCAAGGTGGGACTGGCTGGGTGGTACGATAAGGGCATACGCACAATCGGCGATATATACAATGAAGGTCACCTCATTGCATTTGACGCTCTTTCGGACAAACATAACTTGGGGCAAGGGGGCTTCATAGCGTACGGAGCTGTGCGTCAGGTAATACGCTCTTGCTGGAATAGTGGCAACTTAGAACCCAACATTTCACCTACTCTGCACGACATACTAGGTAACATCACAGCCCCACTAAATGTATCTAGCACATACGCGATCCTTACTTCCCACCTTGAACATAGACAAGAGCAAGCTAAAAACAAATGGGATAGCGTGTTGGCAGCACCCCTGTCACACCAAGCATGGACTCAGGCCATGAATATGACCAAATCAGTGTCACGTAACCCACGTTTCCGTTACACCCAGTTTAATTATTTGCATCAAACATATCTCTCACCTTACTGCATCACGCGCATGTTCCCTCAATCGCCGCAGGCGTGCTCAAGATGCTCAATCCCCGATGCCAACTTTTTCCACATGACCTGGGACTGCCCCCCAATCCGAGCGATTTGGAACGATATAATAACACTGCTGACGGAATGGACCGCCATAGCGCTCCCCACTACACCGGAAATGTGCCTACTGGGTATAGGCCCCTGTCCCAAAAACCGGAAGCACACATTCAGATGCATAGCATTGGCACTGGTCATGTACAGACGCCTCATAGCAATGCACTGGAAAGCCCCGGCCGCCCCCGGGATTGACCTGTGGCGCGCTGAGCTGTTGCGGTGGGCCAAAGCCGAGGCACAGACGCTACAGCTCCTGATAGACAAGGGGATCCCAGCTAAGGGTTTAAACACGTGGAACTCCTTTGTGAAAACCATAGAAAGCAAAGACGACTCACGACCACCATGAAACTCACGTAACGTTTGCCCCCCGAGCGTAGCTGATAACAACTGAGTGAACATTGCTAAACACCATTACAAGAACTACAAGGAAGCACCCCGACAGACGGGCTCCCCCCCCTTGGCTCCCTGTTGGCCCCGAGCTGACTTGTCGTGCGGAGCGCCCACTGACCCCGGGGTCGCCAGTTGGGGAGACGTCTGGGTCGAGTGGCCTGCTTCCCTCCGTGCTCCCCCCTGCTTGCTCCTCCCGCTGCCCACCTGCACACGCTGTCTGAGTTCCTGCTCCTCCCTCCCTAGCCCTGGGCCCCCCTATTCCCCCCTGTTTGTGGAATCTCACTTCTTCAAGGCTGATTGGACTAGTGTTCTCTCCCCCCCCCCGGTCCCTGGCCCTCTGGCTCGGCGTGAGCCCGTGGGAAGGCTGCCGCAGTTACACGGGCAGGCTACAGCGACTGCGCCAGCTTGGGGATGTTTGTGTTGACGGGCGGGGGCGGAGCAGAATTTGCCTCTACTCGCATTGTAGTATGATCACCTGTATTTTTTTTCTCTACGGTTATTTGATGTGTAAGATAACAATAAAAACATATTAAAAAAAAAAAAAAAAGACCTGTAATCAGCTGTCCAATGCTTCCCATGTGAAAGGTCCAGTTGGCCCTTTGAACTTGTGCCCGAGCCCTTGGGCGATTGTGTAACAGTGCAGACCACAGCCAAAACTGTTTTTTGTTCCCACAGTGTTGTTCCTGCTTGTCCCAGTCAGAGTCTGCTCACTGTGTATTTGCCTTGTTCATGTTTGTTCCTGACAGAGCCTGCATCCTGTTAGCCAGACTGCTTCCAGTCTTTGCGTTAACCATAGAGGTTCCCTGTAGCGACATTTGTCTCATAGTTGCTTTCCATGTCCTCTCTTTCCTCCTGGGGTATTGTGTCTGGTAGGTTGACGATGAATCCTCAAATGTACAGTATAGTTTAATCAGTTTACATATTGTATTCTGTTCTGGGACATGTATTTAAATGGCCTAATCCAGCCCCCATCCCCTGTCTGGTTTTGCATGTACTCAATAGTGCAAAACAGTGACCGTGTGATATGGCTGTGTGCATGGATTTGGTACAGTGCCTACAGCACAACAAACAAGGGTTGCTAATGTGTTTGAAAGGCCAAAACATGTTTGTACCCTGATAGTCCAGGCACAGATTCACTTCTGCCGCCACCTTCTGATGGGGCTTGCGTGGTGACTAGCTGTGAGATTAATCAGCACAGAGGCACTGATGTTCCCTGTTGCAGTGGGAATTTTAGAGACCTCCCTGAGTGCAAATGTTGTGAGGAAACCTGCCTGTTTCCTATTACTGATCCATAACTTATTAGAGCACACCAAGGTTGTTCTGTTGTCAGCCGTATAAAAGTTCTGCAGTGCCATAGCTGGACTATCCCCATGTGTGTTGTTAGTTGATCTTTGGCTTTTGGTCAATTCTGCTTTGAAGGATACTCTGTTAATTCAAGGTTGGCTCCACAGACTCATGACTAGACCTGCACGTAACTGTGACAACATGGAGGCCAATACTGACACAGGGTACACATGTATAATGTAAGAGGGGGGAGGGACCGGGAGATTGATTGGTCCAGTGTACACTCTCCCTACAATAATGCAATACAACAAAAGTACACTGTTCCATAAAGAAGAGAAAAAGAGAAACTAGAGTGACCTGAAATATCAGGAGCAAGGACCCTCAAGCATCATAATAGATGTCTGGCATCATCATTGGGTAATGCTCCTCGCCAGGCCGGCAATGCAATGCCTGACGGGCTCCCCACAGGGAGGAGCACTGAACCGTAGTGTTCTGATAGTTACAGATGAATACTAACTATCTAGGCAGGTAAGTGCTATCATTCGAGCACCTGAACCCAGTGGAGAGAACAAAAGGCTTAAGGATAAAACTGGTAAAACAGCCCTACATATATCATCATTTTAATCAATAGTCAGGGATGAAACCAAGATTAAAAACAAGAGAAAGTAATATAATGAGTGTCAATGCTCCATTACTTTCGATGAGCAATAAACTCGGAGGAAAAACCTTCTAGGAATCCTCCTTAAACAGGGTCAACATGTTTCGCGTCGTGTGGTCCCCGCGGATCCAATGACGCTTCATCAGGACCAAAATGTTAATGCGCTCTTCTCCAATTAAACAAAAATAATACTCACAAAGTCGTTCACTTACATAGTGGAATAATAGGTTAAGTCACAGTCAGGTCGCCCTAGGAAACATAATTAGAAACAAAGCACCAAATTGTGCCCAGAAGTGACATAAATAAATCATGCAAACATTGTGCAATAAATCAAGAAAATAAAAAATAGGGAAATATGAAAAATTATGATGACAGTAAGGTAGGCTTACCACCCCTAAGTCGGGAACAGGCTCCTTGGTAAGCACGTCCCCAAGACTCGGCTATCAGCTAGACATAGTAAGTAGGTATCATTAGTAAATGTGGACATCAATAGTCTGGTGTAAGGGTATTGAATTCATGGTAATCAACATGTTGTTATAACAAAAAGTCTCTTCAAGTATGGTATAGACAAGAGAATATAATAAATGCAAGTGCCATTATCCGTTCATCTAGTTAATAAGATGTCAATACAAAGTAAAAATAAAAAATTATTAATGTACTAGATATTGTTGGTAATAACGATGTGTAGAAAATAGGCTTGTGACCACCATCAGTCAATGAAAAAGTAATTACAGAAGTAAAAGAGTAAGTAAAAATAATCGGCACGTAATAGTAGTGTAACAATATTAAATATAGTGCCTTCTGCTTGTGGTGGCACTGTAAATCTTAAGTGCTTTAAAATGATTTAGAATGCAAGGGGCTCATAAAAGGGGGGGCGCGCTCAATCGGGTTACTGAGAGCGTGAGAGAGCCCGTGCGCGTCATGCAAGTGCCGCTCAAAGAATATAACCAAGACCTACAAAGAGGTCTTTCAGTCTACTCACTGCGCGTGCCGACGGTCCAAACTGTGGACCTACCCTCCGGGACGTAGAACCGCATATGAACGCGGTAAGACGTTCTCAGAGTATTTCAAAGTGACGACGACCCGGAAATCAAGTCCGGGCACGTCAGAAATTGAGAAAGTCTTCCCACAGTGGTGAAAGTGTAATTGAAATAAAAGAGGGCCAAAACTTGGCGGCCATCTTTGATGAGGAAATTTTAACATTTGAGCTGAAAAACACTGTACAGCCCTGTAGGAATATTCCAACCATCTATGCTCCTGATATTTCAGGTCACTCTAGTTTCTCTTTTTCTCTTCTTTATGGAACAGTGTACTTTTGTTGTATTACAGGGTACACATGGCCACACACTAGAACTGGACGCCTTTGTGCAATGAACCACTGGAAATATGTGAACACATGCAGCATAGTTTGCTGGTCCTCCACAGCCACAGGAGAAACATAGGTCATTTACATGACTCAAACTGTGGTGTTCTTAACAATTTTAGGATTGGATTTGAGACTCTGTGTCACAAACACTGTACCTACTTAGCATGTTCAAATGAGGGACTCACGGGTAGTATACACACAAGTGGCCATGAAGTGGTATCCAACATTTCATTACATGTGAGGGGTAATATATCTGACATAGCCATTATCAACCATCCTTGATCTATCCTGTGCATAGTTCGTAATGGGAAATGTTTTGTCCCCAAAGTCAAGGAAGTACACACAGTATAAGACGCAGCAGATATAACAAACACATATCATGACTGATGTACCTCAATGAATGGCATCTGATGGTTGTAAGCATATATAAAACATGCATACATGCACACTACGCCCAAAAATTCTCGGGACGTTGCCACAGGGGCACAACAATAATTTGAACAGCCAATTCACAGACATAAACACACAGGCCATGAGTCTATTTGTTTAGTTGCTTACCTTTGCTGTCCTCTATTGACGCAACACCTGCTCAAACTAGAAAATACTGATTTTATTTCCAAAATTTGTGTTGCTGTTGCGTCAGTCAAGAGAGCTAATCCTGTACAACAGCATGAGTATTATGTGCTGCAGTAGTATGGTCTGCCACATGTGCCCAAACACTAGAACACACACTGCAGGTCATATCATCCTATCTTTGTATAGTTATAGGCTGCATGCATGTAAAAAATAGAAAAATCACACTAACACAGTTTAAGATAGACTTTTTGATGCAAATGTGTAAAAAAAGATGCATATGCATCAAAATATAACGCATATGCGTTAAAAAATGACGCTCACACGCATTATCCATCAATGGGTCCCTAGCGTTAATTCTAACACCACACCCCAGGAAATTTGTTATCCATTTAAAATGTATTGATCCTTGAATGCGAGGGAATTTTCATGCATATGCGTCAACAAATATTGACGCTAACCCTGTAAGCGTCATAAAATTACACACAATACATAAAAAACAGCCCACAATTGAGACAGGAAGTGATGTAATAGGATATCCTGTTTACAGAAATGACACATTGGGTGTACTTTCACTTTCACTTTGCGGTCTGTGATTATTCTAGACTGTGTGGCTGTGTCTTGGGTTGTCTCTGTGAATATTGTGAATTTGTCTCCTGTGTGCTATTGCTATTGTATTTTGGTGTTTTGTAAGTGTCTGTGGTAATTGGTGTCATTGTTTTTTTGTCTATTATTGTGATTAGATTTGTCTTTGTACTGTTATGAGTATGTTTGTGGGTATTGTTAGTTGGGGTATTGTTGGGCTGTCTGTGGGTTAGTTACGTTTCCTTTACCTACCTCCTTTCCCTCTTTTCCCCTCTTTACCCGTTTCTCCCCTATTTTTTTTTATATGTTGGGAAGGCCACGTCTGGGGCGAATGGGTGAGGAGGAGCTAGGGGCATTTGTGTGGCTGGTGTGCCACTTCCTCCCCCTGATGTTGGGGGCTAGAGGCTGGGTGATACAGGGGTATCACACAGAGGCAAGGAGGCTCAGGTGGGCAAAGGTGCTGTTCCACCTAAGAAGAATATTCAACAGCCAGTGCAACGACCTCCAGTTCAAGCATCGCTGGGCGGACCTGGTGGCCCGTGAGCAGGACCTGCTGGACCACCTGGGTGTGGTGATTGGTGGCCCTGTTGGTGAGTACAAATTTGACGAATGTGTACAGTACAAGGCTCTGGAGTGACAGTAGCAGATTTTGTGACATGGTCCATGCAATGTTTGTGGACATGTGGAATGCAAGTTGAACAAACTGTGGCCCTGATTTATAAACATTTTTGCAATGGATTACCGTCATTTGTTGACGCAAAAGCTGCGGAAACTTACAAAAGACAAATTTATACTGTAAATTAGTGCCACTTTGGCGTGAACAGATGATGGTAATGCGGCACAAACAAAATTATGAATCAGGGTCTGTGAGTGTACCACGAATGGGATGTATTTTACATGCTAATACATGGAACCAATGTAGTCCCCAGTTGTTTTAGACCATGTCTGACCAGTATTCATGGCCATACGTACAAAGCTCTTCCGAACCTCTGCTAATATCTTAGGCCGATATTTATATTTTGTTTGTGCTGCATTTGCATTATTTCTGGATGCAAAGGTATAGCACAATTGATGAAGGCTATCACAGACATGGTGGTATGCTAAGATCAGCAGTCCAGCATTCCTGTGAGTGCCGCCATTCCCAAGGTGCATTCAAATAGAGACCTACCTCATCATGATTGCAGAAGTAGGACATTTGCTAACCCATGTTTTAATTAGCGGACAGGGTCAGTTCGGTTGTACTACCACTGATCACTCAACTTGGCAATTCTAAGTTAATGAATCTGGCAAAGTGTGATTTACAGTACCTGATATTGGTACACAGGGCCCAGAGTAACACATTTCATGTGCAATGACTACACCTGTGCCCATGCATTCTGTCACGGAAGATCAAATTAGACACTGTCAGCATACATCTTTTTGTTGTTGAAAATCAGATAAGTGTCCAATGCATGTGTAGTGTAACATTGTCATCAAGCAACACAGAGGATCCCTGCCATAATGTTGTCATAGGGGGCATATACGGCTCTGGGTACATTGCCAATGTGGCACACATATAATGGACCACTGAAAGCACAATAATTCCTGAACGCAAATCAACCCACTTGAGCATCACACAGTTACTCATTGTCGCTTGATGCACAATCCACAATACCTGAGTCACTGGTATTGCAGTGCAGCAGGAATGTGGCATTGCATGTGTCTCACAATTACACATGATGAAATGGAGTACCCTCTGGAATGAATTAAGCACAAAATTGAGTATTCATGTTTGGCACCAAATGATTGTTAGGGCCAGTGCATGTGTGCATATGTGTGTCTATCACTCACTGGAGTGACAGTGTCAATGCATGTTTGCAGTAGTTTGCAGTCTGTTGGGGTTTCTACATGCCTGATGTGCAGCTCTGTCATATAAAATGTCACACACAGTGATTTGTTGTTCCAAGTTTTGTACAGTGAGCAGACATTGAGCACATATCACACTTCCATGTTTTACAGGTGGACCAACCCCCTACACAATTGGTGAAGTGGCTCGATTTGCGGACCCAGACGTATCCAGTAAGTGTTAATATGTTTGTCCTCTGTTGTGTTTGGAGCTGTTGTGTGATTGACTCCTGTGTGTTGGACTCATTGCAAGGTATGATGTGCTGGCATGTGATCTGATGTGTGACTTGACTGGAGGTTGACATCTTGTATCATGGTAGAGTTAGACATTCTGCGGCAGAGAGTCATATATTGGGAGTTGAGTGCTGCGCAATAGGCATGGGCAGGTGAACAAGGTGATTTGTTGCTACATGTATGCCAATCATTAATTTGGAGGTGGCCAGTGTCATAATATAGTCAGCAGGTCATACCCTAATTCACACAGATCAGTGATGCATAAGTTTAACACACAGACTTGCGCATCCCTGTTAAGTAATGAACATGTAGGACTGTATGGGTGACTTTCCAGCAACAGCTTCTACAAGTGGTACCCAGACAACCCCAGCTGCTGTAGTGGACATTACAGAATTGCAGACACTAAAACGTGACATGCAACGTATGTTGCGCTGGATGGACAGGCTGCAGCAGGAGGTGGCCCGCAATAACAGGAGACTGCGGGGTATTAAGAAGATCCTGCGGAGGGCCAATTTGTGACTTTTGGATCCTCACCCATGATTCCCTCCCCTCTCTTCTCTTTCCTAGTTCTTTTCTTTAGTGGGTTTAAGGGGCTTATGGTTAGGTTAGAGTAGGCTGTTAGTTTAGTTAGTATACGTGGGTTGGGGGGTGGAGGGTGTTATATTATTACATGTTTTTTGTGGGTGGGTGGGTGGGGATTGATGATGTTGGGGTTTATGTGAATAAAAAAAATCAACAAAACAAATTATAAAAAAAAAATACAAAGAAATATATATTTGTTTAGGATACGTTAGTATGTGTTTAGGTTAGTATATGTTGTCTTACACGTGTCCCGTCATATCAGAGGGGTGGGGTGTTGATGTTTAGCGTGTTTAGTTAAATGTGGTAAGTAAGTTTAGCTTAGGATAGTTAGGGCCAGTTGTGGGTAATGTTTAGCTAGGATAGGTTAGGTTAGTTAAGGTGTATCCCCTAGTTTAAGTTTCCTTTCATATTGATACAATAAAGTTTTAGGTACTCCTTTACAGTATGTGTCATATGCTTGTGGATCAGGGCCTTTGCATGGGTGTACAGTGTCAATTTAGTATTTGCATTTGTGTTCCATTCTGCATCTAAATCCCATTCTTGACATGGTTATTCCCACTTCCAAATGAGCTGTCACATTGGCAGCTACAACAAAGATACTTCTCTATGCATCTGCCATCCATTGCACCCACCACTCAAGGTATCTATGGTTCCCAGTGTGTTGTAAAGGTTGGTGTGTTTTAAAATCTGTCATAGTTTGAGTCCTGTGTTGGAATCTTGGGCACTGTGGGATGTCTGGCTGCAGCCTGATGCTCATGTGAACCCTGATAAGCTGAGTGATGTTATAATCTTATGAAGTTCAGTATATATAACTCACACCTATCATTTCTTACATTGTACTCCCAGGTAACATAATTGTCCATACACTCGTACACATCCATTCCTGCTGTATGGTGTGTATGTGTGATTAAAGTTTATAGTCAGATGTCACATACATAATGTTTGTCTTGAAGGGAATGTCGGCCACATTGACTTTCATCTTGTACATACTTTGGAGCTGACATTTTCAGTTCTACACAGCATTATACTCTCTGTGATCTTTTTACTTCAGATATAAGCCTAAGGAAGCACAGATGATGATAAAATCCATACCCCAGTGCATAGTTATCTGCCCACATTCCTTCTACACTGATGTATTGACATTCTGTGGACATTGACATATTACATACATCACAAATCTCCTACACAGTTGATGTGTCACATTACACAGAGACAAAGTGGTTGTGTAAGTGCTATTCATTTTAAAGTGCTGTAGTGCAATATTTACATAGTGCAGGATTGTAAGTCAATTAGTGTGACGCCTTCTATTGTGACGCAACACAAGTGCAATGGTGAGGGACATGTCATTGGACATGCTGTGGTGAAGTGTCATTCAGTGCAGAGGAACATGAATTGCCAATGAGGTAGTGAGAGAGAGCTGCAGTGCATAGTGGTAAGGTAAACAGTGTGCTGGAGAACAGTGCATGTTACCAACTGTAGCAAGACTGGAATGTTAACAAGCACAGGACATAGGAAATCAGTGCCCATGCGGCATGGACTTATGCTACCGGGTACTCCTACGGGTGAAGGTGATCTGTTTCACGTCTTCATCTTCTGATGTGTGTGTCATTTCCTCTGCCCTTGGTGGTGGTGGGTTTGAAGGGGCAACACACACTTCAGTGTTTGAAGACGTGGAGTCAGAATTCCTGGTAGCTGCCAACTGTGGGGCTATTAATGGCAGTACTGCAGCAAGGAGGAGCTGCTGGTTCTTGAGTATAGCAGCTACATCACTGTGGTAGGCAGCCAGGTCGGCACTGAGTGGGTCATGATTCCATTCGTACACGCAGTGAAAGGTTTGGGATGCCAGGTGTTGTGGCAACTCCCTAACTGCTGTGGTGAGATCCCTCACACATTGTTGTAGTCCTTGCAGTAGGGATTGTAGCGCTTGCATGGCTGCTGACTGTTCTGCAGATGACATCATGCACATGCACATCCCCTCAAGGCTGGCTGCCATATTTTGCATCCCCACCCGCACCTTCTTGGCCAGCTCCCGCTGTACTCCCACTACTGTTCTCTCAAAGGTGGTACCAGTGTCATCAGAGTCCTCAGCTGGGTTAGAGCTGGCAGGTCGTACTATTGGGGTGATGGGTGGGTCCTCTATGATGGGTGCTGCATCTGTGCTCCTCCTTGGAACTGAAGGTGGGGTCTGGAGGGTTCCAAGGACATCTTGGAGGGTATGCTGGCTAATGGTTGTCAGCTCGTCATCCATGTCATCAGGGAAGTCCAGGACAGGCATATCCACAGGAGAGCCATCGTCCTCTGCAATGAGATATTGTACAATTAGTGTATCTGTGTTGTGGCAGTTGTAATGTCACTGACTTCCTATTTGTGAGACATTGTAATCTTGGTTCCTGTTCATTGTTCCTGTCATTAATATTAGCATTCTCAAAGGCCTATGCCCCATCTGCATCTCACATGTAGTGTGGGCAGTTTGGGGAATTGTCTGCGTCACATCCTCTAGGTGTAGGTTCTGTCCAAATTGTGTGTTGCCACCGTCTTGTCCTATTTAACCCTCCCTCTACTTCCATTAGCATGGTGAGGCCTTGTAATGGCTGTGGGTGTTCTGATGCCACTTGCACCACACTTAACAATATGGGACTGACCCAGTAACTGATATTTCACATACACCTATACGTTGCTGAGCCCAAGCACATATTATGTATAGCACTGGCATGGCACGATACAGGTGTCAGCATTGGTAGTGTGTCATGTTGATGTTTGCAAATGTGTGCTACATTGGATTGCACTGATGGGCCTGGCAGTGTTCCATTTCCTCTTGTGACTGTGCAGGTGTGTTTAACTAGCTAGACACATATGTCCTCCCCCTCAACGCTGTTGTCTTAGCAGTATGACAGCTGGGATGTTGCAAGGTGGCATTGCAGCTATTGTAACACAGGCACGGGGTGGACCCTGGAATTGGCAGCATGGGTATGACATTACTGCTGTGTACTTCACAATGTAAGTAACAATATCTGATGTTTATT
Source organism: Pleurodeles waltl (assembly GCF_031143425.1). Lineage (NCBI taxonomy): Eukaryota > Metazoa > Chordata > Amphibia > Caudata > Salamandridae > Pleurodeles > Pleurodeles waltl. The sequence continues at coordinate 607,254,738 of NC_090449.1, forward strand.
GTGCCTATACACATGAGCATTAGACAGGATTTACACTTTGTTAGGAATTAAAGGGGATTGATAACGTTGTCATTCCTCTATTTTGGGTGTGGTTGATCCATGGGCACCTAACTGTCATTTGCTACTTGACCAGCACACACAGCACAGGTGGTAATGGCAACTGTTGACAATGGTACATGCCACTTGCGGATATGGCCTGAGACTGGAAATTAAGCTCTAGTTCATGTTGTGACAATACCAACTGTCCTGTGACAGCAAGCCAGTTTTACCTTCTACCCTACCCTCCTCGACTGGCTTAGCCTTTCCAACAGCCTTGGCATGACAGAGTACCTCCATGCAAAGGTTGTTGGTGTAGTGTTGTGCTGTGCCCCTTGTTTCCCCTACACAGCCCATGCACCCGTGCCATGCCCCTTTCCCCTTTCCCCTGCCTGATTTCCATGGCTGACATGCATTGTGTAGTAGGTATGTACCTCCCCCTGCTTGCAGTTAACAATTAGGCATTTTTGTCCCCCATGCAACTTACCCTGCATCTGTGTTGTTTCCTGGTAGTCTGCGCTGTCCTGTCCTTGAGTTCCTGTGACGATCTCCTCTGGGATGACGGCTGCCACCATCAACTCCATCTGGTCCAGGGCATCCTGCGGTGCTGGACTCCCACCTCCAGTCTGCAGTGCTGCCTTCCTGTTCCATGCCATTTTTTCCCTGGTCCTGCACTTGCAGTCATGCCAGCGTTTCTTGCACTCAGTGACTATTCTCCGTACCTCTGCCACACTGGTTATCTTAGCCACAATTTGTTGCCTAATTGCCTCTCTCCTCCCAATTGCTAATTTTGTGGTGACAAAAAGTTGATGCTGGAGTTCCGTCACCTCTTTCACCAGTATTTCCAGCTCCTCTGCTCTAAAACAACACTTCCTTTTCTTCTTCTTCCTCACCTGGGTCTTGTCTGGGTCCTCCTGGCTGGTTCCTGGTCGACTGGGGTCTCTGTTGGCTTTTGGGATCCATTTTGGGGCTCCTTAGCACTGTTTCCTGCATTTGTGCCGCTTTTTTACGCTATTGCGGGGAAAAATGGTGCGTATCCGTTTTGCGATGTCGTTGACCGGATTACAGTCCTTTTCTCCGCATTAACATAATTTTGCTTTACGACGTGGCGCAATATTTAGAGTAAAAAAAAATTACTCTAACCCGTGGTTTGCGCCACGGAGCGTCAAAGTATAAATTTGACGCTAGGGTGGCGCAAAGAAATGGCGTTAAACTTTTTGACGCAAAACTGCATAGGCACAGTTTTGCGTCAAAAAGTATAAATATGGCCCTCAGAGTCTTTCCACCTTGACCACTGTTGGGTGGCTGAATATGCACTGGATGGGTGAGGTGATGCAGTGATCTTAGCAGCGTCTGTGATTGTGTATGGTTGCACATTTGGGGACACAGAAATGTAACGGAAAATGCATTGCAGATATGTGAGTGGGAAAGGATAATGAAAGTGTTGTTTCAGACCGAAAAGTAGCTAGAAGATTCACTATGCCCTTTGTGAGGGATGCTGAGAAAAATCAGGCCATGCAGGTAATGTGTACTCATTCAGTGGTATATTAAACAAGTGCCTCTCAAGACTAATTAAAAACAAAACCACAATCAGTTGCCTTTGACTGTCTTCTCTGCTTCCACCCATGCTGCCAGTGCCTTGGGCAGCTTGCCTAGTCAATTGAAATGTCCCAACCTTCCTGCGGTCATTCACACTGTCGTTTGTGGTGATTTTTATTAGTGGTATTTGACTTGATGGACCTAAATGCACAGATTTATTTTACCTTCTCACATATTTCTTGTGCAAAGAATGGATGCCAAAGTTCACTTCTTGTGTGTTAATCATGGAAGTTCTACATTCCTGTCAATACATTTTGCCGGAATGACGGAGACAGCCAGGACAGCACAATCACGACTTTCTTGGCGATGTGTGAGGGCAAGCATTACTCCACAGGAGTAGGACCTTCATGGAAGATTTGATCTGTAACAATCATGGGTTGTCCAACTGCACTTCGCCTTTGACTTGCCATTGATTCAATGCCATGCAATTGCTTAGAGACAAACATGGTTTCGCCACCTGTCCCTTGATTTACCTCATGCTTTAAATTTTTTGTGTAAGAAAACATTTTCCACTCAAGAAGCGCACTAGATCTAGTCAGTCGTGGTTGTGGAGTATTGAACATGTCTTTCCTTTACGTTTCTGGACAGTGAGAACAATCACCATTTAATGTCAGTTTCAACAGTACTTATATCGGGTCCGGGTTAAAGACACTCTAAAAATCTCAGACTATTAAAAAAAACTCATGTCCAGCTCTAATCCATCTGCTACTGCCATTTCCAGATAAACTTCTAAGCAGACTCTTGTATGCTTGCCACTTCCTGGCGCATGATGGAGACCTAAGCATGAGGCTGGCAGATTTTTCCAAACTGAAGCTTCTGTCACACAAGAAGACAAACAAGAACTCTGTCCCGTGCATACCTTCTAAATGTCCTGCCATAGGAAAGCAGGTTATCAGTTTTAAAAAGTGTCCTTTAATCCTCAAAGTGGTCAAGGCAAAATGTTGCTTCAAGTCCACTGGCAGAACAATGTGCACACCCCTAATTTAAGTTACACAGAGTTTTTGTGAAGTGTGAATTAGCCCACTGAGCATGCTCACCTTCTAATGTTATATCTAATGACTATCTTGAAAGTCCCCGGGGTCGCCAGTTGGGGAGACGTCTGGGTCGAGTGGCCTGCTTCCCTCCGTGCTCCCCCCTGCTTGCTCCTCCCGCTGCCCACCTGCGCACGCTGTCTGAGTTCCCGCTCCTCCCTCCCTAGCCCTGGGCCCCCCTATCCCCCCCTGTTTGTGGAATCTCACTTCTTCAAGGCTGATTGGACTAGTGTTCTCTCCCCCCCCCCGGTCCCTGGCCCTCTGGCTCGGCGTGAGCCCGTGGGAAGGCTGCCGCAGTTACACGGGCAGGCTACAGCGACTGCGCCAGCTTGGGGATGTTTGTGTTGACGGGCGGGGGCGGAGCAGAATTTGCCTCTACTCGCATTGTAGTATGATCCCCTGTATTCTTTTTCTCTACGGTTATTTGATGTGTAAGATAACAATAAAAACATATTTAAAAAAAAAAAAAAAGACCTGTAATCAGCTGTCCAATGCTTCCCATGTGAAAGGTCCAGTTGGCCCTTTGAACTTGATTCTCAACTCCAGGACTTGTGAGACTGAAGCTGCACACACCTGTGAGCACTTCCATGCAGACCAGCCATTTGAACCTGCCCTGCCCTTACTGCTGCCTGGAACTGCTTACAAGCTGCCATTTTCTGAATCTCCTTGTTGTGCAGTGGCGTACAAATCACTTGTGTGCCCGAGCCCTTGGGCGATTGTGTAACAGTGCAGACCACAGCCAAAACTGTTTTTTGTTCCCACAGTGTTGTTCCTGCTTGTCCCAGTCAGAGTCTGCTCACTGTGTATTTGCCTTGTTCATGTTTGTTCCTGACAGAGCCTGCATCCTGTTAGCCAGACTGCTTCCAGTCTTTGCGTTAACCATAGAGGTTCCCTGTAGCTACATTTGTCTCATAGTTGCTTTCCATGTCCTCTCTTTCCTCCTGGGGTATTGTGTCTGGTAGGTTGACGATGAATCCTCAAATGTACAGTATAGTTTAATCAGTTTACATATTGTATTCTGTTCTGGGACATGTATTTAAATGGCCTAATCCAGCCCCCATCCCCTGTCTGGTTTTGCATGTACTCAATAGTGCAAAACAGTGACCGTGTGATATGGCTGTGTGCATGGATTTGGTACAGTGCCTACAGCACAACAAACAAGGGTTGCTAATGTGTTTGAAAGGCCAAAACATGTTTGTACCCTGATAGTCCAGGCACAGATTCACTTCTGCCGCCACCTTCTGATGGGGCTTGCGTGGTGACTAGCTGTGAGATTAATCAGCACAGAGGCACTGATGTTCCCTGTTGCAGTGGGAATTTTAGAGACCTCCCTGTGTGCAAATGTTGTGAGGAAACCTGCCTGTTTCCTATTACTGATCCATAACTTATTAGAGCACACCAAGGTTGTTCTGTTGTCAGCCGTATAAAAGTTCTGCAGTGCCATAGCTGGACTATCCCCATGTGTGTTGTTAGTTGATCTTTGGCTTTTGGTCAATTCTGCTTTGAAGGATACTCTGTTAATTCAAGGGTTGGCTCCACAGACTCATGACTAGACCTGCACGTAACTGTGACAACATGGAGGCCAATACTGACACAGGGTACACATGTATAATGTAAGAGGGGGGAGGGACCGGGAGATTGATTGGTCCAGTGTACACTCTCCCTACAATAATGCAATACAACAAAAGTACACTGTTCCATAAAGAAGAGAAAAAGAGAAACTAGAGTGACCTGAAATATCAGGAGCAAGGACCCTCAAGCATCATAATAGATGTCTGGCATCATCATTGGGTAACGCTCCTCGCCAGGCCGGCAATGCAATGCCTGACGGGCTCCCCACAGGGAGGAGCACTGAACCGTAGTGTTCTGATAGTTACAGATGAATACTAACTATCTAGGCAGGTAAGTGCTATCATTCGAGCACCTGAACCCAGTGGAGAGAACAAAAGGCTTAAGGATAAAACTGGTAAAACAGCCCTACATATATCATCATTTTAATCAATAGTCAGGGATGAAACCAAGATTAAAAACAAGAGAAAGTAATATAATGAGTGTCAATGCTCCATTACTTTCGATGAGCAATAAACTCGGAGGAAAAACCTTCTAGGAATCCTCCTTAAACAGGGTCAACATGTTTCGCGTCGTGTGGTCCCCGCGGATCCAATGACGCTTCATCAGGACCAAAATGTTAATGCGCTCTTCTCCAATTAAACAAAAATAATACTCACAAAGTCGTTCACTTACATAGTGGAATAATAGGTTAAGTCACAGTCAGGTCGCCCTAGGAAACATAATTAGAAACAAAGCACCAAATTGTGCCCAGAAGTGGTCATAAATAAATCATGCAAACATTGTGCAATAAATCAAGAAAATAAAAAATAGGGAAATATGAAAAATTATGATGACAGTAAGGTAGGCTTACCACCCCTAAGTTGGGAACAGGCTCCTTGGTAAGCACGTCCCCAAGACTCGGCTATCAGCTAGACATAGTAAGTAGGTATCATTAGTAAATGTGGACATCAATAGTCTGGTGTAAGGGTATTGAATTCATTGGTAATCAACATGTTGTTATAACAAAAAGTCTCTTCAAGTATGGTATAGACAAGAGAATATAATAAATGCAAGTGCCATTATCCGTTCATCTAGTTAATAAGATGTCAATACAAAGTAAAAATAAAAAATTATTAATGTACTAGATATTGTTGGTAATAACGATGTGTAGAAAATAGGCTTGTGACCACCATCAGTCAATGAAAAAGTAATTACAGAAGTAAAAGAGTAAGTAAAAATAATCGGCACGTAATAGTAGAGTAACAATATTAAATATAGTGCCTTCTGCTTGTGGTGGCACTGTAAATCTTAAGTGCTTTAAAATGATTTAGAATGCAAGGGGCTCATAAAAGGGGGGGCGCGCTCAATCGGGTTACTGAGAGCGTGAGAGAGCCCGTGCGCGTCATGCAAGTGCCGCTCAAAGAATATAACCAAGACCTACAAAGAGGTCTTTCAGTCTACTCACTGCGCGTGCCGACGGTCCAAACTGTGGACCTACCCTCCGGGACGTAGAACCGCATATGAACGCGGTAAGACGTTCTCAGAGTATTTCAAAGTGACGACGACCCGGAAATCAAGTCCGGGCACGTCAGAAATTGAGAAAGTCTTCCCACAGTGGTGAAAGTGTAATTGAAATAAAAGAGGGCCAAAACTTGGCGGCCATCTTTGATGAGGAAATTTTAACGTTTGAGCTGAAAAACACTGTACAGCCCTGTAGGAATATTCCAACCATCTATGCTCCTGATATTTCAGGTCACTCTAGTTTCTCTTTTTCTCTTCTTTATGGAACAGTGTACTTTTGTTGTATTACAGGGTACACATGGCCACACACTAGAACTGGACGCCTTTGTGCAATGAACCACTGGAAATATGTGAACACATGCAGCATAGTTTGCTGGTCCTCCACAGCCACAGGAGAAACATAGGTCATTTACATGGCTCAAACTGTGGTGTTCTTAACAATTTTAGGATTGGATTTGAGACTCTGTGTCACAAACACTGTACCTACTTAGCATGTTCAAATGAGGGACTCACGGGTAGTATACACACAAGTGGCCATGAAGTGGTATCCAACATTTCATTACATGTGAGGGGTAACATATCTGACATAGCCATTATCAACCATCCTTGATCTATCCTGTGCATAGTTCGTAATGGGAAATGTTTTGTCCCCAAAGTCAAGGAAGTACACACAGTATAAGACGCAGCAGATATAACAAACACATATCATGACTGATGTACCTCAATGAATGGCATCTGATGGTTGTAAGCATATATAAAACATGCATACATGCACACTACGCCCAAAAATTCTCGGGACGTTGCCACAGAGGCACAACAATAATTTGAACAGCCAATTCACAGACATAAACACACAGGCCATGAGTCTATTTGTTTAGTTGCTTACCTTTGCTGTCCTCTATTGACGCAACACCTGCTCAAACTAGAAAATACTGATTTTATTTCCAAAATTTGTGTTGCTGTTGCGTCAGTCAAGAGAGCTAATCCTGTACAACAGCATGAGTATTATGTGCTGCAGTAGTATGGTCTGCCACATGTGCCCAAACACTAGAACACACACTGCAGGTCATATCATCCTATCTTTGTATAGTTATAGGCTGCATGCATGTAAAAAATAGAAAAATCACACTAACACAGTTTAAGATAGACTTTTTGATGCAAATGTGTAAAAAAAGATGCATATGCATCAAAATATAACGCATATGCGTTAAAAAATGACGCTCACACGCATTATCCATCAATGGGTCCCTAGCGTTAATTCTAACACCACACCCCAGGAAATTTGTTATCCATTTAAAATGTATTGATCCTTGAATGCGAGGGAATTTTCATGCATATGCGTCAACAAATATTGACGCTAACCCTGTAAGCGTCATAAAATTACACACAATACATAAAAAACAGCCCACAATTGAGACAGGAAGTGATGTAATAGGATATCCTGTTTACAGAAATGACACATTGGGTGTACTTTCACTTTCACTTTGCGGTCTGTGATTATTCTAGACTGTGTGGCTGTGTCTTGGGTTGTCTCTGTGAATATTGTGAATTTGTCTCCTGTGTGCTATTGCTATTGTATTTTGGTGTTTTGTAAGTGTCTGTGGTAATTGGTGTCATTGTTTTTTTGTCTATTATTGTGATTAGATTTGTCTTTGTACTGTTATGAGTATGTTTGTGGGTATTGTTAGTTGGGGTATTGTTGGGCTGTCTGTGGGTTAGTTACGTTTCCTTTACCTACCTCCTTTCCCTCTTTTCCCCTCTTTACCCGTTTCTCCCCTATTTTTTTTTATATGTTGGGAAGGCCACGTCTGGGGCGAATGGGTGAGGAGGAGCTAGGGGCATTTGTGTGGCTGGTGTGCCACTTCCTCCCCCTGATGTTGGGGGCTAGAGGCTGGGTGATACAGGGGTATCACACAGAGGCAAGGAGGCTCAGGTGGGCAAAGGTGCTGTTCCACCTAAGAAGAATATTCAACAGCCAGTGCAACGACCTCCAGTTCAAGCATCGCTGGGCGGACCTGGTGGCCCGTGAGCAGGACCTGCTGGACCACCTGGGTGTGGTGATTGGTGGCCCTGTTGGTGAGTACAAATTTGACGAATGTGTACAGTACAAGGCTCTGGAGTGACAGTAGCAGATTTTGTGACATGGTCCATGCAATGTTTGTGGACATGTGGAATGCAAGTTGAACAAACTGTGGCCCTGATTTATACAAATTTTTGCAATGGATTACCGTCATTTGTTGACGCAAAAGCTGCGGAAACTTACAAAAGACAAATTTACACTGTAAATTAGTGCCACTTTGGCGTGAACAGATGATGGTAATGCGGCACAAACAAAATTATGAATCAGGGTCTGTGAGTGTACCACGAATGGGATGTATTTTACATGCTAATACATGGAACCAATGTAGTCCCCAGTTGTTTTAGACCATGTCTGACCAGTATTCATGGCCATACGTACAAAGCTCTTCCGAACCTCTGCAAATATCTTAGGCCGATATTTATATTTTGTTTGTGCTGCATTTGCATTATTTCTGGATGCAAAGGTATAGCACAATTGATGAAGGCTATCACAGACATGGTGGTATGCTAAGATCAGCAGTCCAGCATTCCTGTGAGTGCCGCCATTCCCAAGGTGCATTCAAATAGAGACCTACCTCATCATGATTGCAGAAGTAGGACATTTGCTAACCCATGTTTTAATTAGCGGACAGGGTCAGTTCGGTTGTACTACCACTGATCACTCAACTTGGCAATTCTAAGTTAATGAATCTGGCAAAGTGTGATTTACAGTACCTGATATTGGTACACAGGGCCCAGAGTAACACATTTCATGTGCAATGACTACACCTGTGCCCATGCATTCTGTCACGGATGATCAAATTAGACACTGTCAGCATACATCTTTTTGTTGTTGAAAATCAGATAAGTGTCCAATGCATGTGTAGCGTAACATTGTCATCAAGCAACACAGAGGATCCCTGCCATAATGTTGTCATAGGGGGCATATACGGCTCTGGGTACATTGCCAATGTGGCACACATATAATGGACCACTGAAAGCACAATAATTCCTGAACGCAAATCAACCCACTTGAGCATCACACAGTTACTCATTGTCGCTTGATGCACAATCCACAATACCTGAGTCACTGGTATTGCAGTGCAGCAGGAATGTGGCATTGCATGTGTCTCACAATTACACATGATGAAATGGAGTACCCTCTGGAATGAATTAAGCACAAAATTGAGTATTCATGTTTGGCACCAAATGATTGTTAGGGCCAGTGCATGTGTGCATATGTGTGTCTATCACTCACTGGAGTGACAGTGTCAATGCATGTTTGCAGTCTGTTGGGGTTTCTACATGCCTGATGTGCAGCTCTGTCATATAAAATGTCACACACAGTGATTTGTTGTTCCAAGTTTTGTACAGTGAGCAGACATTGAGCACATATCACACTTCCATGTTTTACAGGTGGACCAACCCCCTACACAATTGGTGAAGTGGCTCGATTTGCGGACCCAGACGTATCCAGTAAGTGTTAATATGTTTGTCCTCTGTTGTGTTTGGAGCTGTTGTGTGATTGACTCCTGTGTGTTGGACTCATTGCAAGGTATGATGTGCTGGCATGTGATCTGATGTGTGACTTGACTGGAGGTTGACATCTTGTATCATGGTAGAGTTAGACATTCTGCGGCAGAGAGTCATATATTGGGAGTTGAGTGCTGCGCAATAGGCATGGGCAGGTGAACAAGGTGATTTGTTGCTACATGTATGCCAATCATTAATTTGGAGGTGGCCAGTGTCATAATATAGTCAGCAGGTCATACCCTAATTCACACAGATCAGTGATGCATAAGTTTAACACACAGAACTTGCGCATCCCTGTTAAGTAATGAACATGTAGGAGTGTATGGGTGACTTTCCAGCAACAGCTTCTACAAGTGGTACCCAGACAACCCCAGCTGCTGTAGTGGACATTACAGAATTGCAGACACTAAAACGTGACATGCAACGTATGTTGCGCTGGATGGACAGGCTGCAGCAGGAGGTGGCCCGCAATAGCAGGAGACTGCGGGGTATTAAGAAGATCCTGCGGAGGGCCAATTTGTGACTTTTGGATCCTCACCCATGATTCCCTCCCCTCTCTTCTCTTTCCTAGTTCTTTTCTTTAGTGGGTTTAAGGGGCTTATGGTTAGGTTAGAGTAGGCTGTTAGTTTAGTTAGTATACGTGGGTTGGGGGGTGGAGGGTGTTATATTATTACATGTTTTTTGTGGGTGGGTGGGTGGGGTTGATGATGTTGGGGTTTATGTGAATAAAAAAAATCAAAAAAACAAATTATACAAAAAAATACAAATAAATATATATTTGTTTAGGATACGTTAGTATGTGTTTAGGTTAGTATATGTTGTCTTACACGTGTCCCGTCATATCAGAGGGGTGGGGTGTTGATGTTTAGCGTGTTTAGTTAAATGTGGTAAGTAAGTTTAGCTGGCTGCCATATTTTGCATCCCCACCCGCACCTTCTTGGCCAGCTCCCGCTGTACTCCCACTACTGTTCTCTCAAAGGTGGTACCAGTGTCATCAGAGTCCTCAGCTGGGTTGGAGCTGGCAGGTCGTACTATTGGGGTGATGGGTGGGTCCTCTATGATGGGTGCTGCATCTGTGCTCCTCCTTGGAACTGAAGGTGGGGTCTGGAGGGTTCCAAGGACATCTTGGAGGGTATGCTGGCTAATGGTTGTCAGCTCGTCATCCATGTCATCAGGGAAGTCCAGGACAGGCATATCCACAGGAGAGCCATCGTCCTCTGCAATGAGATATTGTACAATTAGTGTATCTGTGTTGTGGCAGTTGTAATGTCACTGACTTCCTATTTGTGAGACATTGTAATCTTGGTTCCTGTTCATTGTTCCTGTCATTAATATTAGCATTCTCAAAGGCCTATGCCCCATCTGCATCTCACATGTAGTGTGGGCAGTTTGGGGAATTGTCTGCGTCACATCCTCTAGGTGTAGGTTCTGTCCAAATTGTGTGTTGCCACTGTCTTGTCCTATTTAACCCTCCCTCTACTTCCATTAGCATGGTGAGGCCTTGTAATGGCTGTGGGTGTTCTGATGCCACTTGCACCACACTTAACAATATGGGACTGACCCAGTAACTGATATTTCACATACACCTATACGTTGCTGAGCCTAAGCACATATTATGTATAGCACTGGCATGGCACGATACAGGTGTCAGCATTGGTAGTGTGTCATGTTGATGTTTGCAAATGTGTGCTACATTGGATTGCACTGATGGGCCTGGCAGTGTTCCATTTCCTCTTGTGACTGTGCAGGTGTGTTTAACTAGCTAGACACATATGTCCTCCCCCTCAACGCTGTTGTCTTAGCAGTATGACAGCTGGGATGTTGCAAGGTGGCATTGCAGCTATTGTAACACAGGCACGGGGTGGACCCTGGAATTGGCAGCATGGGTATGACATTACTGCTGTGTACTTCACAATGTAAGTAACAATATCTGATGTTTATTGTGCCTATACACATGAGCATTAGACAGGATTTACACTTTGTTAGGAATTAAAGGGGATTGATAACGTTGTCATCCTGAACCCTCTATTTTGGGTGTGGTTGATCCATGGGCACCTAACTGTCATTTGCTACTTGACCAGCACACACAGCACAGGTGGTAATGGCAACTGTTGACAATGGTACATGCCACTTGCGGATATGGCCTGAGACTGGAAATTAAGCTCTAGTTCATGTTGTGACAATACCAACTGTCCTGTGACAGCAAGCCAGTTTTACCTTCTACCCTACCCTCCTCGACTGGCTTAGCCTTTCCAACAGCCTTGGCATGACAGAGTACCTCCATGCAAAGGTTGTTGGTGTAGTGTTGTGCTGTGCCCCTTGTTTCCCCTACACAGCCCATGCACCCGTGCCATGCCCCTTTCCCCTTTCCCCTGCCTGATTTCCATGGCTGACATGCATTGTGTAGTAGGTATGTACCTCCCCCTGCTTGCAGTTAACAATTAGGCATTTTTGTCCCCCATGCAACTTACCCTGCATCTGTGTTGTTTCCTGGTAGTCTGCGCTGTCCTGTCCTTGAGTTCCTGTGACGATCTCCTCTGGGATGACGGCTGCCACCATCAACTCCATCTGGTCCAGGGCATCCTGCGGTGCTGGACTCCCACCTCCAGTCTGCAGTGCTGCCTTCCTGTTCCATGCCATTTTTTCCCTGGTCCTGCACTTGCAGTCATGCCAGCGTTTCTTGCACTCAGTGACTATTCTCCGTACCTCTGCCACACTGGTTATCTTAGCCACAATTTGTTGCCTAATTGCCTCTCTCCTCCCAATTGCTAATTTTGTGGTGACAAAAAGTTGATGCTGGAGTTCCGTCACCTCTTTCACCAGTATTTCCAGCTCCTCTGCTCTAAAACAACACTTCCTTTTCTTCTTCTTCCTCACCTGGGTCTTGTCTGGGTCCTCCTGGCTGGTTCCTGGTCGACTGGGGTCTCTGCTGGCTTTTGGGATCCATTTTGGGGCTCCTTAGCACTGTTTCCTGCATTTGTGCCGCTTTTTTACGCTATTGCGGGGAAAAATGGTGCGTATCCGTTTTGCGATGTCGTTAACCGGATTACAGTCCTTTTCTCCGCATTAACATAATTTTGCTTTACGACGTGGCGCAATATTTAGAGTAAAAAAAAATTACTCTAACCCGTGGTTTGCGCCACGGAGCGTCAAAGTATAAATTTGACGCTAGGGTGGCGCAAAGAAATGGCGTTAAACTTTTTGACGCAAAACTGCATAGGCACAGTTTTGCGTCAAAAAGTATAAATATGGCCCTCAGAGTCTTTCCACCTTGACCACTGTTGGGTGGCTGAATATGCACTGGATGGGTGAGGTGATGCAGTGATCTTAGCAGCGTCTGTGATTGTGTATGGTTGCACATTTGGGGACACAGAAATGTAACGGAAAATGCATTGCAGATATGTGAGTGGGAAAGGATAATGAAAGTGTTGTTTCAGACCGAAAAGTAGCTAGAAGATTCACTATGCCCTTTGTGAGGGATGCTGAGAAAAATCAGGCCATGCAGGTAATGTGTACTCATTCAGTGGTATATTAAACAAGTGCCTCTCAAGACTAATTAAAAACAAAACCACAATCAGTTGCCTTTGACTGTCTTCTCTGCTTCCACCCATGCTGCCAGTGCCTTGGGCAGCTTGCCTAGTCAATTGAAATGTCCCAACCTTCCTGCGGTCATTCACACTGTCGTTTGTGGTGATTTTTATTAGTGGTATTTGACTTGATGGACCTAAATGCACAGATTTATTTTACCTTCTCACATATTTCTTGTGCAAAGAATGGATGCCAAAGTTCACTTCTTGTGTGTTAATCATGGAAGTTCTACATTCCTGTCAATACATTTTGCAGGAATGACGGAGACAGCCAGGACAGCACAATCACGACTTTCTTGGCGATGTGTGAGGGCAAGCATTACTCCACAGGAGTAGGACCTTCATGGAAGATTTGATCTGTAACAATCATGGGTTGTCCAACTGCACTTCGCCTTTGACTTGCCATTGATTCAATGCCATGCAATTGCTTAGAGACAAACATGGTTTCGCCACCTGGCCCTTGATTTACCTCATGCTTTACATTTTTTGTGTAAGAAAACATTTTCCACTCAAGAAGCGCACTAGATCTAGTCAGTCGTGGTTGTGGAGTATTGAACATGTCTTTCCTTTACGTTTCTGGACAGTGAGAACAATCACCATTTAATGTCAGTTTCAACAGTACTTATATCGGGTCCGGGTTAAAGACACTCTAAAAATCTCAGACTATTAAAAAAAACTCATGTCCAGCTCTAATCCATCTGCTACTGCCATTTCCAGATAAACTTCTAAGCAGACTCTTGTATGCTTGCCACTTCCTGGCGCATGATGGAGACCTAAGCATGAGGCTGGCAGATTTTTCCAAACTGAAGCTTCTGTCACACAAGAAGACAAACAAGAACTCTGTCCCGTGCATACCTTCTAAATGTCCTGCCATAGGAAAGCAGGTTATCAGTTTTAAAAAGTGTCCTTTAATCCTCAAAGTGGTCAAGGCAAAATGTTGCTTCAAGTCCACTGGCAGAACAATGTGCACACCCCTAATTTAAGTTACACAGAGTTTTTGTGAAGTGTGAATTAGCCCACTGAGCATGCTCACCTTCTAATGTTATATCTAATGACTATCTTGAAAGTTTGTTGGTTGGTGATGGCCATCTCTAATGATCAATAACGACTGTCTCTGATGTGCCTTCATTAGCAAACCATCTCAAATTAGGTTTCACTGAGAATGGTCATCTAAAATCTGCATTTGTGACAATCTCAAAAGTGCATTGAGCTAGAATGGTCACCACAAACTTTAGTTTATAATACTCACCTCAACTGTTCAATGGCTAGGAATAACCATCTGAGCTTTTCATTTACCAGGTGTAGTCATCTCAATGACAGATAGATTGAAAAGGTCTAGTGAACAGTCAATTGGATGAGAATGAGTATGTCAACTATATATTACCTACAAATAATTGTTCACCATGCTTTGGCTGATCGTGGTCTTGTGGACTGTTCATTGGCTTTCATTGACCTTTTGAACAGTGCATTTGTTGAGAATGATCATGTGATGCTTTCAAATAGTCCTATCAGCAGCAGTCAGTTCCTTAGTGTCAGAGAAGACAATAATCAAGGATATGCTACGGCTCCCTCTGTACACCTCCATGCCGGTCTATCTAAAGTTCCCCAATTAGTATTTCACTTCCAGTCTGTCTTTGCAAATCAGTTTTTACCTCAAAGTGCTGCAGTATACAGCAAATATTAATTCTTAGACAGGTATCTAAGTTGATAGGGCTTTCCCATCACACTTGTGGGGAAAAGGTCTAATAGCAGGTTCACTTTAGTCAGAAGTATACATAGTCATCTTAGGGGAGCCCATTCAATGGATTGGCTTGAGGTTTTCAGTATTGCTTTTAAAATATGTTTCCTTGAGGGGAGTGGCCAACCAACATGGCCGACTGGGCGTGATTACCAGAGGCTCCGCTCTAACCCTTCACAGAAATGCCGTTCGCAGTGTCTATATGTGACCTGGCCAGCAGATCTACACCTGGGAAGGTGCGAGGAGTTCAGAATAACGTGGCACAGGTGCAAAACCGAGGAATTTGACAAACTTAGATTCCCACAGCGACGGGATGTGGTGAGCCAACGCGGCAGCAGGCGTGAATCTTTGAGCCCGTCCCTGCTATCCCAGGAGCGGACCGATAAGAGGATGCAGGTATGGCATGGGGGAAGGCAGCCTGAACCCACAACTGAACATGGATTCTGACGATGGAGGAGGATCAACATTGAGGGAAGTGGGTACGCAACAATTGACCGGGGTGGACCGGCCCCTACCTACCATTAATTACAGACGATGACAGCTGGCAGCCACCAGTGGTCTGAGGATCACTGGGTAAACACCAGGTGGAAGAGAGGTGGACTATCTGCTTTGCTCCATTAATGAGGTGGGACTAGATATAATGAGACCCTGGGTCGGCTGAAAGGAGGCCCACAATTTCAGTTGCCTGACTCTAAGATGGCACCCATCAGTGGAATGTAGGGGAAAATCAAAAGACACTCTGGGGGCTTGCTGAAGCCCAATGCCACATAGCTCAACCTCCCTCCTCCTCAAATGAGCAGAACCCATCACACGATAGGAGCACAACAGGAATTACAGCGGCGGCTCCTTTACCAATGCCCTTTAATGACAGCGTATCGAACCAGGCCTACTAGGCGAGACAAACAAGGAGTATGCAGCCTGGGCTGAATGCGCGAAAGCAAGTGCCACTACTAAAGGTAACATGGGGAGAAAGAAGGTTGTAATGAGCTAGAGTGGCACCTAACAAAGATCCTACTCAAGGATCGACTATATGTTCATGAGCAACCCCTTCAACAAACACTCAGATCGGCAATTATTTGTCCAATTATCATATGTGACCATTCCCTGCTGGAGATTGGACTTGACTGGTCCGCTCCACGCTCTACGTTTCATAGATGGTACTTCCTTAACATTTTAACTCGTGGCCCAATGCTTCGTGAAGAACTGCGGAAGGGAATTAGGGACTTTTTCAGCATAATGACCCCACTGACACCTTCTACCTCGCTAATTGGGATGCATTCAAGGC
The DNA here is from genome assembly GCF_031143425.1 of Pleurodeles waltl. NCBI lineage: Eukaryota > Metazoa > Chordata > Amphibia > Caudata > Salamandridae > Pleurodeles > Pleurodeles waltl. The sequence goes on from NC_090449.1 coordinate 607,270,677, forward strand.
AGTCATAAGGGGTAAATGCATTTCTTTAGCAGCTTCTCTACACCAATTTAAGGCCAATGAAAGACAGGACCTAGAAAATGAACTGACAGTAGCAGAACACGCTCACAAACAGTCCCCCACCTGGCTCTCACTAAAGAAGGTGCCCTCAATCAAAGGTAAACTGCATTCCATATACATGAATAGAGCAGAAATTGCAATGCTACAACTCAGGAAAACCTACTATGAAAAGGGGAACAAAATATCTCATTGTTAGCAAGACAGTTGCCCACCAAACAGGCTAAGGAATACTCAGCCCAAAAACGGGATAAGGCAGGGGAACACTACTCAGAAGAAAAGGCACAAGTCTTTCGAGACTTTTACACCTGATTATACATGTCAGAACGTCCCGAACTCCTAGCACAAGGAACCTACCTCCAACAAGCGAACCTTCTGCAGGTTTCCCAAGAAACGAATGACACCTTAATAGCTCCCTTTACTACAGAGGAAATACAGTGGCCATTGACTCCCTCGCTCTACACAAAGCGCCGGGTCCCGACAAATTTAGTGCCCAATTCTACAAAACCTTTGGCGCGAAGTTAACGCTGCGCCTCACTGAACTGTTCAATCAGGCCAGAACGGAACATGCCTTGTCCCTCACCATGAGAGAAGTTCTAATTACACTTATCCCCCAGCCCGGAAAAGACACTCAATCTTGTGCATTTTATAGACCTATTGCCCTACTAAATCTAGACGCAAAACTGTATTTTAAAATCCTGGCCAAAAGACTTGAAGATGTGATGCCAGACCTGATACACCCCGATCAAATGGGATTTATCAAAGGACGCCAAATGCATGATAAGTTGCATTGAGTAATCTACCTGGTGGAAAAGGCAACTAAGAAAAAGTTTCCCGCTATGTTGCTGGCACTGGATGCCGAAAAGGCCTTCGACTGCGTAGAAAGGTCTTTCGTGGTGACTACCTTAAGGCGATTAGGGTTCAGTGACCAGTTCGTAGCAATAGCGATGAGCAACTATTCCTGCCCCCGCTCAGGAATCATGGTAATCGGGGTGACATCCGCCTTCTTTGACTTGACAAGGGGAACAAGGAAGGGTTGCCCTCTCTCCCCACTGCTGTTCGCGCTCAGTGTGGAACCCCTAATGGCTAGAATGCAGGCATAACCCAGAATTCATAGTATCCAGTTTGGTCTCGACCAGCACAAACTCTCATTGTTTGAGGAGTACATTTTACTCTTTGTCACTGACCCTCGAAGGACTCTACCTGCAATCCAGGAGGAATTTGCTCTATAAGAGCAAGTTGCAGGTTTCAAAGTGAATAAGGGGAAATCATATATGCTCAACCTGACAGTACCCACATTGGAGATGGGCCAGATAGCTTCTGAAACACCATTTTTATGGGGTACAAGGGAGATCACATACTTAGGCATTAAACTTACCCCAAAGTTACTGATCTCTTTAAAGCCAATTTCCCACCCCTTCTCAGAAGCCTACGAACGGACTTTAAGAGATAGTCACCCATTTGTTTAATTGGCTGGGACGTATCAATACTATAAAGATGACAGTACTCCCCCGAGTACTATATTTGTTCCAAAGCCTGCCCATCGACATCCCCAAAGACTTCTCCACGGAGACCGGTACAATGATTACCTGATTCATATGGCAGGGAAACAAGGCCAGACTTTCTAATAAACTACTCACAAGGTCAAAGGAGAAGGGATGTTAGGCACTCCTGGACCATCTACTTTATTACAAAGCGGTTCAACGCTGCATCATTGCTGAATGGTCACTCCATAAGTCGGATAAACAGTGGCTACACATGGACCCTGCAGTGGTGGGGCGGACTATATAGGACATATTGTGGAAACCTAGAGCAGAGCGGTCAAGGAATGCTTACCTAAGTACCCCTACAGCCACCACACTTAAAGTCTGGAACACAGTAATAAGGGCCTACGAGGTGACAAGCTTTCCCTCACTATACACTCCCATCCACCACAATGTGGCTTCCCCCCAGGATTGCAACATGGCTGTTTGATAGATGAAAGAAGGGAGGATGCATGCAGATCTCAGACTTGTCTCATGGTGACAACATACTCATATTTGAGAACTGCTGCATGGATTTTCAAATACCCCCTCAGAACACTTCCATTACACTCAACTGAAACACTGGGTTACACAGCCTCACATGCATCTGGCGGCCACCAGGGACCTTCTCCTGACTGAACAATTTGTACAACAAGGGGGGGTAGCAAAGGGAAGCATTTCCATGTTGTATAAGCTATTGACCTCGGCCCATCACACTTACACCCCTCATTATATTACATTCTGGGAGCAGGCCCTGGGCTAAACTATAAAGGAAAAACAAAGGAACTTTCTCTTCCGCGATATCACCAAATACAATCGCTCTATGGGGGCAAGGGAAGCACACTATAAACTGCTTTAAAACTGATGCCTATACCCAGAAAAACTTACAAAAAATATATCCTCACAAGTCTGATAGATGCTGGAGATGCTGTGGCATGTTGGGAGATTTCAGACATATCTGGTGTGACTGCCCAACTATTCGTCCCTATTAGGAGGAAATCCTGCCACAAATTAAGGAAATTCTGGGTTACCCCATTACAACATCACGGGCACACGTTTTGCTTGACATACGGGTCCCAGCCCTGAGATACCAAACAATGGGAGACTGCTCCATTATGTGGCTAGCAGTAGGACCTGCCAAGGAGGCTTTGGCGTCATACTGGAAGAAACCAGAGTCCTCTATAGCACTGTGGCACACTAGACTATGTCACAGCCTCTCCATGGAACGCCTAACAGACAAATTGGCAGACTTGAGAAGGAGATTTGAGTATATATGGGACCCCTTGGAGCAATTCCTCTCCAAGGGCCTACCACTTACAACCTGTAGCCTACATCTTAGGGCATTGCATCTCTTCCACATATAGAGAGGCGCTTCTTTGGGAAGGAGGGGCCTGGTGGTGCCGGGAACTCCTGAGGGGTCGTAGTTCAACTCCACTGGCTATGCCTATCGGTCACATTGGCTATGCGGCTTTAGTTTGGATACAGTGTATTGTTGTTAGGTTTTTTCTATTCTTTTCTTCATCAGTTATTTGGCACTTATGTCAACATGATACAATATGGATTGATTAGGAGTGGTATACCCACCATTTTTGGATATGACGCCACTGTAAGCCATGTTCTATTGAAGATGTATTCCTATGTAGCATACAGCGGGATATGCCAATCCATAAATTATTCGGAAATGTTGTTTCACTGTACCATAAAAACACCAATAAAGAAAGTTTAACAAAAAAAATAAGTTTCCTCTCAGATTCAAGTACGTCTGCATGTCTTTAGCCACAAGGACACAATATGCGCTGCTTTAAGCACCGGTGGCAGTTTTTCTTCCCTGTGTTAGCTGTCACGGCTTCATGTACAAACCAAATGTGCTGGCTGTCTCACCTAAGAAAACAGCATCCATGGTGTACGTAAGTGACTAGCACACTTTTCCTACTCTTGGGAGCAAAACAACCAATTCTGCAACTGACGTTTTAAGACCCACTAGTCTGAAGTAAAACACAGCTGAGCCAGGCTTCAAACTGATGAAGCTACATGTTGTGAGATCATTCTGTACTGTGTGTTGGTTTTGCATTTTGGAAATGATCTGTGTTGTTATGCAATTATTAGCAGTAGATTTATGGTTCATTTACAGAGCACTGAGAAGAAAATCAATTGTCTTTTGGTGATTAAAGAACTGAGGTTATTTATTACCCAACTTCCACTCACAGGCAGTCATTTCATTAACTTCAGAAAGATGAAAGACAGAGTCGGCCCTCTGATATTCAATCGTGATGTCTCCAGCTAATACGCACAACCACACAAACATGCGCACACTCACACACACATAGAAACATATGCACACTCACACACATGCGCGCACACACAAACATACACACACACACAAACGCAGCCGACCTGCAGCCTACCGAGTCATCTCAAAACTGGAGGATGAGCCACTGCTCCAAGATATATTCTTTTATAATTTCTGTACTTGGCCATGTCAAAGCTAATACATACTGTGGATAGTCTAGTAGGACCTAACCACCTCGTAACCAACCATTTAATTATTTGTGCGTTTATCTAATGGACATGTTTGATTTTCTCCCATCAGGAGATATGTTTGTCAACATAACAGAACACTTATTTGGAGATGAATTTGACGCATTTTATTAATACCCCAATCTAGTCTAATTTAATTCTATGGATCGATTCTCCCCCTAAAACCACAGAACAGTATCGAAGGGAGCTCGTGTATCGCTAATTTATCCAGAGACATGGCATAGGCAGTGCAGGGGCCCCCAGGCACAACCCCATCTCGATTTCTACTGTCTGCTTGGCAGACAGTGGATAGCGCGACGGGTGCTGCTGCACCTGCCGCACTGCCACATTGCAGCCGGCTCCATTAGGAGCCGGCTGCAATGTTACGGCCACATCCTCGCTGGGCCGGCGGGCGAAAACTCAGTTTCCACCCGCCGGCCCAGTGGGGATGTTGTAATGCAGCCGGCGGGTTTTCGGCCGCATAGACGGCCTTTAGGCGGTTCAACCTTGGCGGGCGGCCTCCGCCACCCGCCAAGGTTGTAATGAGGGCCTATGTCTTATTTACAAATACACCTCTACTATCATTAAAAATAATTAAACAAATTACATTGTGGGTTTCAAGCATCTGTTTAGTGTCATCTGTGCCAGTCCAAAAACTGTAGTTGCCATTTATAACAAACTGGATTATTATTTGGGTTGGGTGACTACCCACCTCAAGAAATATTCACAATGCTTATAAGGGTGAGGCTTAATTAAACTGAACTCAATCCCCGGTAGCTATTGCACAGAGCAAACAGTCTTAACTTAGTGTAAAGTATTTATGCAGTACCAAAATATTAATGAAGTCAAAATACAAAACAATACAAATCCCCGGCCAAATTAGAAAATACAGTAAAATGTAATTAACAAAATGACATCAAAATGTCAAAAATCCAATAAGTGGAAACAGAGATATACATTTTTGAAGTTTTAAGCAGAAATAGCTCTAAAAAGCACAAAGCACCAATGCCAGTCTATGGTTGCAGTAGACTGGGACCTAGGCACAATTTGAGACTGACCTCAATAGAGCATGGGTCAGATACTCTAACTAGCTTCATCCTGATTACTGTCTCGCCTAGTTCTTAAAGTCTGAATCCACCAAAGTAGAACACGTCTAAAGCACCTCAGGAAAGCATGATCCAGGTCCAGTTGCCAATGGTCTGCAGGGTCCTTCTGGGAAAAGGTCTCTTGCAGCTTGTTGGAGCCCTCTGGCTTGAACAGGAAGTCAAGCTTTTGACCCTTGAAGTCCACTTCTTTGGCCTGCGTATAAGAGGGACCAGGTCCACTACTTCAGGGCTCCTGTCAAATCACAGACTGCAGGTCCAGTCCTAGTATGATCTTCCACACGTCCAAGAAGTGTTCTTGTTTTGAAGTGGGTGTCTGGAGGTTTCACATTTATGCCCGTCACTAGCTAGTGGGCAGCATTGACTCCTGGGCATACCCTAACAAAGAGCGTAAATGCAGAGCCACTGAAATAAAGTGTTTTTGCATAAACTTGGATAAGCTACATTTGTCACATAATCCATTGTATGAAAATGGCGCCTTTGACATGGTCACCCCTATCTTTTTACCACTGGTACAGAGGTTTTTTGGCTGAAAGTGTACTGGGTTCCTGCTAACCAGGTCCTCAGTGCCAGGGGTCTTTCCCTTAAACACGGTAAGTAGCACCTCTGTATATACCTAGTAAATGGTATACTAAGTACCTAGGGCCTAGGCACTAGAGAGAGTCCCTAAGGGATGTAGCATGTATTGTGCCTCCCTAAGGACCCCCTACCATTGCAGACTGCGGGTCATGGTGTAAGCCATGAGTGAACACACAACACAGCACTCTCATTTTACCATGCCCCAAATCACTGCTTCTATTATCTGTAAGTTATCCCTACAGTAGGCTCTAGGACCCTAGGGCAGGGTGTATTATACTTGACATGAGGACATATTTGCATGAGCAGGTATGCCCCAGTAATTTGTAGTTTGATTCCTAGATATTGCAAGTGAACTAGGGAGCTATCTTGAGGTATTGCAAGGGCACTCGTTATTATGAGTTACCCAGCTAAATAATGCTTCACTGAAACCTATGATGTTTGGTATCAAGCACCTCATCTTAATAAATCCATACTGATGCCAGTGTTGGATTTATTATGTCATGCACCCGGAGGGCACCTGAGAGGTGCCCCCTGAAACCTACCAGACTCTTAGTGTGCTGGCTCATTGGTAATGGCCAGCCTGCCACCACAGACAGGTTTCTGACCCTCTAGAGTTGAGAGCCTGCTCAGAGGTCAGAAAGAGTGCCTGCTCCAGAGGAAGGTGTTATCACCTGCTCCAGCAGGATGGCTAGTGAATCTACATGCCAAGGCAAAGGATTTTAAAGTCCCTGCCACCTTTGATATGCAACCTTGACCTCTCCCAGACCTGGGAGCTGCCACCCCTGTCCCTGAGCCCCATTTGATGCTGGGACAGGCAGAAAATTAGCTATGCAAGAAGGTGTGTTGCACTACCGGGCTAGTCACGCCCCTAAGATGGACAGCCTGATGTGCTATACGACAGGAGGGTTCCACCATCTTGTTTTTGGTGGAATTAAGAATATTCTTGGACAGGGTGATACCCACTCTCCACAGGAAATGGTCATATAGGGGGTGTAGTCACCACAGGGGTCAGTAGCCCACTGGCTACTACCCTACAATTCCCTAAGCACCCCTCAACTGAGTATTTATGAAGCCTTCTGACAACAGAAGAGTAGACTTGTATGACTGAAGCAGAAGGGGTTCAAAGAAGAGCTAACCAATGCAGGAACTGAGGACCAGCCTAGACTTTCGGCACCAAACCGAGACCTGACTTGTCCTGCAGCTGTACATCTTCCAAAAGCCTTGGAAGTCCACCAGCACTTTGCAAACAAGCCTGCCTCTCTCCTTGGACCGCCTCTGCAGGCACTGATGGCACCTGCCCGAGCCTAGGTTTTGCTGGCCATCTGTCCCATTAAGGAAGCAAGTCACTATGATGAGGTTTGTGTGTGACCAGGAGACCAGCCCCAGTGCTTCTACCAAGCCTTGAGACGCTGTCCCCTTCAGGAATCTGACAGCACAAATATCTGGGGCACCAGAGCATTTTTTGCAGCAACCAAGTTGCTCCTTCCTTGCCATATTATTCCAGTGGCCCTGGATAAAAGCTCCTGGGGCCACTGGAATAATGCAGCAGCGGAGGACCAAAGTATGTGGCAGGGTTGACTAAGTTATGCAGTAAGGAAGGTGGAAAAGTTTCCAGACACACTAAACTTTGGCTCTGAGGACTGAGGGTGTGTGTGCAAGGTGTACTATGCCAATCATAGTGTTCTATAACATCTAACACAAAAAATCCAGTTTGGACTAGGCACTGTGTGCAAAACAAATCCAGACCAGAAGTCCTGAATAGGACAAAAGCAGAGCCATTCAGCAAGCAGACACTGGATCCACAAGAACTGTCTTGGAAATCTGTTTTCTCCGCTTTCAAGAATGCCCCATGGGTTATATGTGAACCCAAAACATTGTCAAACAGGTTTTTTACACTTAAGCAGGAATTGACATGGTAGTTTCAAAAAGCTGCCCACAGCCGCCTGCTGCATATTTTGAGAGTTCCAAAGGAGTCATCTTTTCCATTGAGGTCAGCCTTTTGTTTGCTCCTGACAAGCATTTTACACCTATTTAAGACTAATTACTGGCTAGGAGAAGGGAGAGAGAGCTAATGCAAAGCCAGTGAACCAGTATCACGGTCTGCACGTTGCTTCTCGCCTTTGGCTGGAGAACTTGAAGGAGCAACCAGTCTTCTGCTGGTTCTGGACTGACCAAGATAAGGGCAACCCTTTCTATTAGCCACTGTGTTGCTTGACAGGAAAACGTCTAAACAGACTGTATCCTCCAGGAGGAGGTCCAGAGGAAAGAAAAAACTAAAATGTGGAAAAAAACTCTACCCAGGAACTATTGAAAAAGAGGAAAAACAAATAATGAAAAATGGGAAACAATTAAATAATATTGAAGAGTAACTGGAACTGGAGAAAAGCAGAAGTGTTTCCAATGCAAAGAAGACCAGGACTGAAGGACTTATATATCAGGAGACAGAAAGTGACAAAACAGGTAAAAAGAGCAACACCATCTTGGATTGGGAAAGTCCTAATAGACAAGAATAGGAAAAAAGTAGCAGCATAAAAGAAAAAGGCATGCTGGGAAAAAGAACACTAAGAAAACAACATGGAGACCAGAAGAAAGAAAAGGCAAAGTGAAAAAGAGAAAAATAATAGAAGAGAAGAAAAGAAGAGGAGTCCCCCCTCACCCCTAGGTAAGGAAAGAAACATTTCAGGGAAACAGGCTAGAATAGCAGCGTGACCAGGAGCACGAAATGTGCTTTCTGGAATATGCCGTCAAAAAGAAATACAAAAGTGCGGGCCGCGGTAATGCCGGCGCTCCACAACTCGGAGTGGCGGCCCGACCGAGGTTTGCAAAAGGGACGCCGCGGTAAAGCGCGGCATCACAACCAGTGGCCAGGCAGGATCCGAACTGCAAGTAGCAGCGTGGTAAGCATGCACCTAACAGCACTGTGTGGGAAGCATCCAGGTGCTCCAAAAAATAATAAAAACATTGCCAAAGACAGAAAATATTAAAAAGACGTACTGAAATCAGCCCAGGCACTTCTGAATTGGCACTGTGCACATATGATGTCATAAAAAATGCTTTTATTTACAGAGCAAGACAGCCAAAGTGAGAAGGCGCCTTGCCCCATGCTGTAGTCCAGTGATACTCAAAGTACGGCCCGGAGGGAGCATGCGGCCCTCCTGAAATTTACATGCGGCCCCCAGGTTAACAGCAGCACTGTGCTGCTGTTTATTCGACTCAGCACTGGCACTAAAAATTGTGAAATAAACTGGCAAGTATTTATTTAGAGTCTAATTTAAGTTAACAAAAAGGAGTAACTAGGGAGTTCTGGAACTCTTAACTTTAGAAACGCGTTCATTATTAATGACATCTTGCAGCAAAAATATAAAAAGTATTATCTGTGTGAAATTCAAACAGTGCATTTCATTAACCTGCAGAACCGTTTCACCTTAGTACACAACATTATATAACTGCATTGAGAAGTATTTTTTAAAGTCATAGTTTTAAAACATTAATTTAGAAACCTTCATCCCCTTCCATCCCCCACACCCTGACAACAATGTGAACTGTGAACTAAAAGGCAAGTCAATTGTTATGTGAACTCTTTGGGAGGGCTGGGTTTCTATAAAACATGAACAACATTATAGTTTATTAAATCAGACGTAGGTTTTATACAGCATACATCCTGAAGACATATTTCAAGGTTCTTATATGTGATGATGAAGAAAAACGAAAAAAAGAGGTAAAATGAAATAAAACATTTGCCTAGGATCACACAATTTGGTTAAGTGGAGAAGCCAAGATTTACACCCAAGTTTCTGGTTTTACATTGGGCAATTCAGTCCCTAGGTGTATATGCTTCACTTGCCCTACACACACATGACCACTACCCCTCCCCATACTACCCCCAGCCCTCCGACCGTCACCATGCTGGCTGCAATGTGGCCCTCGGTCACGTCAAAGACCAAACAGCGCGGCCCCAGGGAAAATATTTGTGAGTACCCATGCTGTAGTCGGAGGAAGCAAAACGTGGAATGGCAATTTGGCAGATCAATGGATGGAAAGAGATGACCAACTCTCACGTTTTCGCTCCCGTCCCGTGTCATAATTCACTCACTTTCTCTCTCCCCCACCACTTCCAACCTCTTCTTCTTGGTTTCTTTTTGTTTATTTGCCACCCTTCTCTGCATTCTTTCATTCTCTATCACTGCTTCTTGGCCTTCGAGCTCTCTCTGCCTTTCTTTGACTATTTTGCCTCTTACTTTCTTCTGCATTCCCACAGTCTCGGTTTACCTCTGTCACTGCCATGTCAGCCCTTCACCTCAGAGCCAAAGGGAGGCAGTGGCCTGACGAAACTTGAGGTGGGTTCCTGCACAGTACATGGAGGGGGCCACTGGACTCATGTAGGAGCTCTGAGGCCAGGGTTCTGTGGTGAGGGCCCCCCTGAGCTCGCCCCCACCCAACCGCCCGCACTGCGGGGGACGCGGGGGGCCTTTGATACGCCTTCCCCCTTCCGCCCCGCGCTCTGTATGTAGGTAGTACTGCGAGTCCCGCGCTTTGGTCTCCACCCGTGGAGTATCGGGTGCCCTGGAACAAGCCCGACGTGCCTCTCTCACAACACGATGTTCCCTTGTTTTGCTGCTTTGCTGGGCGCCTGTCCTCGCTTACCCTCTCCCCGCCCCCTTCTGAGCTCACTTGTCGGTTCCCTCACTGTTGCCGAAGAACAGAGGAGGGTGGGGGCGGCGGGGGAGATGGTTTAGCCAGAATGCTCTGCACACAAACCCAGTGTGTGTAGCGTTGCCTGGTTACTGTGTGAGACATGGGGGGGTAGAGACCACCGAGAACGAGAACACATGCAGGTGGTGTGGAGGCAAGGGTAGGGTTTGGGAGGGGGTGGCGGTGGCTGAGCCATGTGCGTCAACATATCAAGTTCCCCACGTCCATATGGACCGTCACTGTTTTCATATATTGCTCAATACTCGGCCAGTTCGCAAGCACCCCTTTGTGGCCGCATAACCTGAGATTAGAGTGGGCTCGGAAATTAACCAAAACGCACAATATGTTCAGTAACTACTTTATTAGCCTATCAGTTACAGGCAATTGCATACAAATACAATGCACACACCTTTAAAAATGGATGCAATTAACTCCAGTCTGTGGCAAATACATTGTTGTGGTAAAAAAGCTCAGTTGGTTAATGCAAACCGGTGGGTCACTGATTTGAACCCTGGTTGGTGCACTGGGGGATGGTGACGTATAATTTATACTAATATGAGATCTGTCTGTGACATAAAGCATTGTGAATATGAAAGTCAATAGTTTAAAAAATGTGATATAAATACGCACAATATAAAATAGGTTGTCGGAAAATGTGCAAAAAGATTCAGTGATTAAGTGCTCATAATGCTTCCAAAAGTTATGTTTTCACTTCTTTGCAACAATCTGTATCTAGTACAAGCTTTTGTCTTACAGGTTTTTTTTTAAAATAAAAGATAGCATGCCAGAACAAGTAAGGCCCCTAGAGTACATCCGAAAAAGAATAATTCATTGTCATCACGAAGCTTCAAATGATGCTCTCTACGCCTGTATTAGCTCCCCGCATTCTTTTAATTTGCTGATTAACCTGTTGCATACATTTGCATTACTTTCAGGTAGCAGGCACCCTGAGAGAAGTATTGTTGCTTGTTCCTTCTAAGTCCTAAGCTGCCTGTTCCTTCTCTGTTTCACGGTAGAAGAGACACCCTCCTTCCCTCTCACCATCAAGCGCCTCAAGGCTGCATTCACTGTTTAGGTAACGTTTAAAAAAAGCTTGAGGAGCCGATCCCAAAAGATCCCACCCAATAGATAGGAAAAGAGTTACAAAAGGAGAGATCATGAGAAAAATAATTATTCACAGGCACTAGGGACATATTTAATGCTCAACAGACGATAATTTGGAAATACATTGCATACAACTATACTTGCACATCTACACCTGTGTATATGTTAATGAAAGCACACATTCATAAACATGCCGTGAGCTATTTCCCACTCGTGAGTCACAAAGCTTTTTCTATCATCACTTGTATTCTTTTTATCTTAACAGAGGTGTGAGTTACTCCTGGATTTCCTGACATCCATACCCGCAGAAAAAACTTACCTTCCCAGCATCCTATTTTTTTTTCCTGCCTTATACCGAGACAAGGATATCAGGAATATAGTTTGTATCTCTCTGCTGAGGTTGAACAACTTCTATCCAAACATTTTGGGTACCCATACCTCTTTCCCTCGTGCTTCTGAAGGGGTGTAAGGTTTTTGTATGGATGTTAAATATGTTTGCTATTTTTTGGTAAAACTCACTCAGGCTCGGCTTGTGTGGTGTTTTGAGATTTCAAAACATCTTTGACCTAGTATTCTTACCTACGTTTTGAAATGGAGAAGGGAGTCTGAGACTGTTCTCACTGGCCTCCCAATGCAGAGGAACAAATGTTAGCAGTGCTGGTGGGTATGCATGCCCATCGCAAGGAGATCGTGTCATTTCAGCACTTGGGTAGCAGGGATTATGGCAAGCCCTCCCTGAGGAGGAAACAGGTATGATGCCACATATGAGACAAACTCTCCATTGAGGAAAGTCTTTTCAGGTTCCCCTTTGGCTTTGACAGGCGAAATTTATTGGGCACACATATCCCAGTCCCTTATTTCTGACTTAAGGGAAATACTTAAAGCAGCAGAAGAGGGTACAGAATGTACCTCTTCGAAGGTATGGAAAGGCAAATTGAGTTATTGTCGGACAAAATATTGACAGTGCCAGCAATGACTGGTGGGACATCGGTGGCGGTTTGGCACACAGGCTCTTTTCAGAAATAATCTGCTTTATGAATACCATTTGTTCACGAACTTGAGGAGTAGATGAGAAAGTTCTATAAGAAGAAAGTGCATTCTTCCGCATTCAGGACTATCAAGCAGAATTCACCTTCATCGTCTTTTGGGAGGAAAGTCCTATCAGCTGCCTTAAAGACTCAAGCAGCAGCAGTCCTCTTTCAAGAGAGGAAAGTTTTTTCTTTACAGTAAGAAGCAAGGAGGTGACAAAAGTCAGAAATCCTGACTACACCAGGGATAGCAACGAGTTACAGTTGGAGGAAGGATTTGATTTTGTTTCTATTCCACCGGAAGCAGGGATCAAGGATACTCCTTGGTTGGAATGTCCTGAAAAAAGAAGAATTTTTGTTTAAACAATAGAACAACTTCAAACCAACAGGCTAATAGATCCTGTTCCTTCTCAAGAGGTAGGGAGAACCACCTAAATATGGACCTTCTTGGTATCCAAGAGTTCTGGACGTTACAGCATGGGGCTCAGCCTCAAGAAAGTTAATCAATGGATGGAGGTGATTCACTTTAAGATGGAGATCTTTCATAAATATTTCTTTATATCCAGTGTGGGTCTTTATAGTCACATCAGATTTGAGAGACACATATTTCTTGTACTAATTCTGATATCTCATCAGGAATACCTGAGATTTTATGTTCAGGGAGGACAATTTCAATTTCTGGTGCTTCCCTTCGGCTTACAATCTGCTCCCAGGGTGTCTATGAAGGTGGGGGCACCGCTTGTAGCAGAGTTATTCCTGCAGGGTTGCTGGCAGACCCTTTCTTGCATAACTGGCTATCCATCTTTTTGTGATTTCAAGGATAGAAGAGGGTCTGAGCGTAGTGTGTCTAAAAAATAATGGATTTTTTTCTGAATCAGTCAGATTGTCGCATGGTACCTTCGCAAGACAGAGCCCTTATCAGAATTGGACTGAGGACAGGCCTGAATCTGGTCCTCTTACCAGGACTCAAGCGGTCAAGATTCAACAGCTACTGGAGATATTTTATGGAATTTGCCAGGCACTAGCAAGATTCTGACTGAAATTTCAGGGACACATGGCCTCCTGAAATTTCACGGTCTTATGGACCTTGTTTCATCACCCTCCTTTGATGACTCATATGACGGAGTTTTGGAGATTTAGTTCCCAAAAGTACAAGACTATAATTGCAGTATCTCAAGCTAACAAGGGGTCCTTCAGATGGTTGATAGTTCGAAGCAATCTCAGCAGGGGGATCCTTCTTCACCTTGACCTCCAGAGTATTAACAATTGATGCCAGCCTCATGGTTTGGGATGCAACATGGCAGGACAGACTTTTTTTTTTTAGTATTGTGGGTCCTCTCTGGGAAATCAACATTCCTCCAGCCGATGGGAGTTGATGGCAGCCTTCAGGGCATTCAAGCATTTGAAGCAAGACTTCATAGGTCATCATATGACGATAAGACCCAACAACAAGATGAATGTATTATGTTTCAGTCATGCGAAATCCACTTCTTTAGGGACATTGGGGCAACTTTTAGTATCCTATCTAGAGAGTCACTTGTTAACTTTACAGCCTGTTCATATTGCGAGGTGAACAGTGCTTTCATAGATAACCTGAGCAGGAACTTTCCCCATCTCAGTATCTAGGTCGCACCCTTCAGGTGCTCTAGGAGATTTGCAAAAGGCTTGGAACCCTGGGGAACGACCATTTTTCATCCAAGGACAATGATCATGTTCCAGTCTTGTGCTTCAGGTTTCGGATGAGCTTGTTTAGAGAGTGGATGGTCTCTCAGTGTCTTTGTCATTTACTCTTCTCAATGATTTCCCTCCTTCTTCCCTACTACCCAGGATATTTTCCAGATTACAGAGGGAGAAAAAAAGCTGATTCAGGTGAGAACCTTTTGGCCCAGAAGGTCTTCATTTCCTTTGTTGAAGTCCCTAGCTATTCAAGAAACATTGCAAATTCTGCCTTGGTCGTGTCCAGTGTTGGTATGGGAGAGGCAATTCTGGACAGGCGTGGTTGTGCATTGAAATTTTGTATGATGTTTCAATGATTATTGACAAAGACCATAGTGCTTTGGTATTACTGAGTAGTTATGACTATGACGTCTATGAAGGGCATATAGATAATGACCTGATTACTTACTGGTAATCTTCATCACTCCTAGTCCTGCTCACACAATTCATTACGACCCGCATTCCTGCACTTAACATTATGGCCTTTGTCTGGGCTTGGTATGACAGGAGGATGCTTGGAAGGTAAGCCTTTCCATAGCACCCATTTGGCGAACTTTGTATTTTATAATTTCCTGTTGTTTCCTAGCTTATAGAGGCTAGATCACCTAATTAGTAATGAGTGGGATGAGCATGGATACGATTAGGAATATTAAAGATGATTGGTAAGTATTCAGGCCATTATAACAGAATCCAACCACACCAACAAGCACAATGGTGTAATTTTACCATTTATATTTTATTTGCATATTTTACAGCGCTAATAGATCTAACTCGAGAAAACGCGAGACCCATTGCATTGTAAATGCTTGTTTCCTGTTTGCTGCTTCCATGTTTATTTGGAAGAGCTTCTTTCTTTTTTTGCCATGCGGTTTCCACCTTCTCCCTCTGTTCTTTCTGTTCTTGGACAGTGGAGGCTGAGTGCTCCCTCAGTCACCACAGAGTGTTGTGCATATTCCAGTGAAGATAATTCCAGGCAGGTGTGTTTTCCACATTATTGACATTCTTATCTTATTTATTTTGGGTAGGCCTGTGTTTATGATATTGTGTGTTGTGTATGAGTATTCCATGGCACTCTGCATCTGTGGCATTCCATGCATCTTCGTCTGTGGTGTTGAATTAGCAAGCATCCCATGTTTTATGACAGGTAACTTAGCAGTACTGCAATTCTCAGAATGTGGCGGGAATAATAATCATCATGAATAGAAGAGATTTCAATTAATTAACCCTAAATTGGCCTCAAAATAATTCTTCACAGATAACAGAGGATGATACAATTCAGAAGGACTGAGAAAGGAGCAGCTGGGTCTGATAAAAGTGAGGGTGGGGGCAGACATACTCACCCCGAGGCGTAATAGATGAGTACGGTAATTGACAAACCTGCATTCCTCCAAGTTGATTTGGATAGATGTTCCTCTTTTGAACGTTCAGAAAAACTGCGGGCAGCTTGTTAGCATTACATAACAACCTTCATGTACAAAGGCCAGAAAGCCATAGGTTCTCAAAGGGCACCTAGGAAATATTCAAACACTTTCATGGTGTGCCGTGCGAGTCTGAACCTCCTCACAGGGCTTTGGGTTTCAGCATCTTCAATAAAGATTTAAAAAGTGGTGGAAAATAGTGCAATTTTTCGGAGACATTTCATAAATGTGGGCAGATGCAAAGTTTTATGGAGACCAGGCCATTCAGGCAGCCCCCCACTGTACAACCTCCCTCTCTCAGTTTGTTAGTTTCATGCAATCCGTCACTGACTCGCTAACACAGTTTCAGTCACCCATCACACACACCTACCTGAGTTGCACTATCATTCAGACTCACGTACAAAATAAGTAACTTAAGTTTTTCTATTGCTTTAAACCATAATAGCTGGTTTTCCAAATAACTTTTTTTGTATTCATGATACGTTTTTCAGTTTTTTGTGTTTTTCATTTTTGGGAGATAAGAAATAAAAATGCAACTGAACAGTGGAATAGGAACAAAAAATATCCTTGCAAGTCTCCTTATTCAGAAGGACTTGTGTTATTTCATGCTTGCTACTCTGTTCTCCAATGAAAATAACTGCCTTGCAGCCCAATCAGTGCTAGCTAAAAGTGGTGAACAATGCATCACTCTCACCCTGCTGAAGGTCATCCGGTACTATTCTGTCACCAGGAGGGATGCAGTGCTGCAATGTGGCGGCAGATGTGAATACCACTTCTTCAGAGACCCTCTTTCTTTTGCCTGCTTTAAATAAGTGTTGATGCTAAGCATTAATATGCTTGTGCATCAAAGAATATTTGCCATGGCTTCCATGAACCTGTTTTTGTCACATAATGTGCATATGATACATGTGTTGAAGACAGCTTTTTTCTCCCGGAGGGATTACGAAAATCTACCACACGACGGAGATAGGTGGAGATCTGGAATCCTTGGCATGGTTATCTCTCTGATCCTCATTGCTTTGCTGAGCAATTTGTAGACTTCAACTCTACTGCTGATTCTCCCCAGAAGCCATTGTTCAAGTGCAAAAAATGTTTCTTGTAAAAAAGGAAAGTACAGCAACACTACTGCCTCACCTCCTTTGTCATTGGTCTTTCCAATGACAAGGAAGGTGATACTATGGTCAGAAAAGTCAAGAATTGCTTGAAAGTAGAACTATACATTCACACGAAACAATAAAATGTTTCCAATGGTGTGCAAGGATTCATGCATCTTATGTGATGCCGAGGGCACTCCCTAGAGTCGTGGTACCAGTGGCTGGTACCGCAGTCCCAGAAAGGCCCAAAATGAGGAAATTTTGAAATGTATCACTATACTACTCAGTTCCAAGTTGTTCTTACCCAAATGTCTGGCCTCAAACAATAAAACAAGATTGTTATCTTGACAAAATCAACTTTGTAAAAAGTTAGGGGTCAGCAGTACCAATTTTGAAGTCACATTACCCAGAAAGAAAGTGCCACCTTATCAATGACACATGAGTACCGGAGCACTGTACCATTGTTCCTTTTGGATCCATGAAGCATCTGCAGATGTTTTGAAACCCAAAAAATGAAAGGAGCGCCATCTGATTGCTTAATGTAGGAAGCTGCCTCTGTATATACTATATCAAAATGAGATACAGGGGGTCATTATGACCTCGGCGGTCTTTTTAAAAGACCGCCGCGGGACCGCCGTGCTGAAGAACGCCAGTGGTGGCGGTTTTCCTCTTGGCGTATTATGACTGTTGGCAGCTCTCCGTACTTTTTCGGACGGAGAGCCGCCAACAGCCATACTGGTGGGCGGCGGGGAAGTGGAGGTTGCTCCACCTCCACCGCCACGCCAACAGAACACCGCCCACCAAATCACGTCCTGTGATTCGGCGTGGCGGTGTTCTGTTGACGGTGTGGTTTCGGCAGAGCAGCCCCCATGGATCCCGTCCCCTCCCGGAGGATCAACGGACCAGGTAAGTCGATCGTCTGTTAGGGGAGGGGGTGGGGGTGTGTTGTGTGTTGTGTGCGTGCATGGGGGTGTGCGTGTGTGTATGTAGAGGGGGTGTGTGAGTGCGTGTATGCTTGCAGGGGTGTTGTGGGTTTGGGAATGAGTGCGTGTATGTCTGTGGGTATGTCTGTATGGATGTGTGCGTGTATGTTTGAATGTGGGTGTGCATGTCTGACTGTGTGTGTGGATGTTGGCATGTATGTCGGTGTGTGTGCGTGTATGTGGGTTGGTGGTGCCTGCGTGCGTGTCGTGTGTGAGTGAGTAATGTGATGTTGGGGTTCCGGGTGGGGAGGGGGCCCTGCAACCTTTGGGGGGTGGCAGGGGTGGTGGGGGGTGTACGGGAGGGAGTCGGGGTGGGGGTGGGGCTGGGGGAGACCCCTATCAGTGCCAGGGAAGGAATTCCCTGGCACTGATAGTGCTTTCTGCCATGGATTTCATGGCGGTTTCAAACCGCATGAAATCCATGGCGGTCAGCCGGGTCCAAATACCGCTGGCGGTATAGTGATGGCCGCCTGGCGGGCGGAACGGAGAACCGGCGGATAACCATGGCGGTAACCACCATGGTCAGAATTCCCCAAAAAAGACCGCCAGCCTGTGCGGCGGTCTTACCGCTGCTTCTCCGCCTTCCGCCAGTGTCATAATGACCCCCATAGTGTGCACAGAGTCCAGGTGATCCCCAGAGGCTTAACAGAGGCTAAAGAAGATAATACTAATGTTCTCTTTTGCAGTAGTGTGTTCGAGCAGTTAGGCTTATCAGAGGGTAGTGCAAAGCATTTGTTGCACACACACACAGACAATAAATGAAGCCCACACTCAATGACTAACTCCAGGCAAATTGTTTTTATATAGCAAAAATATATTTTGTTACTTCATTTCTAGAACCACAAGATTCAAGTTGCAGGTAAGTACATTTGCAAGTAAGTATCCAGCATATGTATCAATACCACTTTGTTTCAATTTGGCAAGTTATACATTTTTGGAATAAATAGCAATAATCTGTTTTAAAAGTTGACTGCAATTTTCAGAACCGGTTCTACGGGGAAGAAAAGTTAGCACAGTTTCAAGGTAAGTACACGACTTACAGTTCCGGTCTCCGGGTGTTAGGATGTCCACAGGTTGGAGTTCAAGTTAACCCCAAACACGCACCACCAGCAACACGGGGCCTACCGGGTGCAGAGGTCAAAGTTGAGGTTGATTTAACATGGGCTCCTATGAAGACTGGGGACACTCGGAATCAGGCCTGCTTGCAGGTAAGTACCCGCTTCTTCAGAGGGCAGAACTGGGTAGTTTAGAGGAGCACCGAGGGGAGGGCCAGGTCAGCACCAAACACACACCCTCAGTGGTGTGGGAGCGGCCAGGTGCATGGTGCAAACACACCGTCGTGCTCCCAATGCTTTCATGTAGAGGACCCCCAGGGGTCACAAAGATGCTGCAGGTGAAGTCCAGGGGGTTGGTTCCGGGAAACCAAAGGCTGGGCAAGGAGGAGGGTCGCCTGCTTGACATTGCTTCACCGAAGGTTGGATTCCCCAAGGCCAGGGAGCTGAAAGTGCAGTGGTACCTATTGGCTTTGGGAATCTTCGTCCGGTTCTGTCTCAGTCAGGGGGTCCTCTGGATTTAGGCTACAGGTGTCGTTGTGTGGGACAGGAGAAGTCAACTGGGGGTGGGCACTTGCTCAGAATCACCTGGGGACCAGCTCTAGTCGGTTGGACCACCTGGTCACGGGTTGTGGGTGTCCGGTGCAGAGTGGACAGGACTCGCAGATCCTGGGAGGCTCTGGAGACCTTGGATTAAGTCCTTCTTTCTTCTTTCTTCCTGTGAGGTTGCCAGGAATCTGATGAGCTAAGTTCAGGGGAGCCCTTAAATCCTGGATTTAGAGACGTTACAGGGGTCAGAGGGCAGTAGCCAATGGCCACTGTCCCAAATGGTGACTACATCCTTCAGGTGTCCACTCCCTTTAGAGAGGGGAACACAGACCTAACCCTGTTTGTCCCTGTCCTCCAAACCAAGATGGAGGATTTTGCAAGGAGGGGATCACTTCAGCTATGAACACCTTAGGGGTGGTCCCAGCTGAAGTGGTCACTCCTCCTTGTTCTCCCTAATTTTCCCACCGGACTTGCTGCCAAAAGTGGGGCTTGGTCTGGAAGGCGGGCATCTCCACTAGGTGGAGTGCTCTGGGGCACTGTAACAAGAGGCCTAATCCTTTGAGGCTCACCGCCAGGTGTTACAGTTCCTGCAGGGGGGAGGTGTGAAGCACCTTCACCTCACCCAGTGCAGGCTTTGTTTCTGCCCACAGAGAGCACAAAGGCTCTCACCCCATGTGGTCAGAAACTCATCTGGAAGTGGCAGGCTGGCACAGACTGGTCAGTCCTGCACTAGAACATAATACATGCTGCTGCCCTTGGGGACTTCCCTGGCCACAAGCCGTTGGTACCATGGGAGCGTTTTACAAGGGACTTAACTGTGTGTCTGGGGTGTGCCAATTTTGGAAGCAATAGTACATTTTTGGGAAAAGAACACTGGTTCTGGGGCATGGTTAGCAGGATCCCAGCACACTCTCAGTCAAGTCAGCATCAATGCCAGGCAAAAAGTGGGGGGAGTGGGATAACCATGCCAAAAATGGCACTTTCCTACACTTAATATGTGCAAACTATCTGAAAATCAAGACCACAATCTAGAGACAAGGAGACCACCTTTCATAGGATACTGTCTTACCTTTTTCTCGAGAGTGGGACGTAAGGAGTAACCCTGCCCCCATACGTTACTCAAAAAGCTGCAGAAAAAGAAGATTGAAAACTGCAATGTTTTTGACCTACTACAATATATTCAACATAATCATTTGTTGGAGGATGTGAACAGGACCATAATCTTCCGAGATTAACACAATGTGAGCCCCCCCCTTCTTCCCAAAGTTTCCTATTCACAAATCAAATAAGTCAAAACTCAAGTGAGTAAAGTTCAAATGAACGCAATCTTAAATTTCACGCCAGTCTTTATAGAGTCCAATCCAATCCAAAATTTATTGGATCACATCTTCAGATTAACAGCATCCTTCATGAAAATACACTTCGAGCCAACACGTGTTTCGTCATGGGAGAGTCCTCTAGTCCCCAACGACTTCTTCAGGGCTAATTTCCATATAATTTTAAGTTACTTCAAAAGATAAGTAATGTCCTTCTTATGACTGTTCAGTACACCAATAACATACATCAAGTTCCTTGGTTCCTGAAAGCTCAATAATTGTAAGCCGTACACTTCGAAGCTCCTAAAATTACAAGCGATCCAGATACGGCGTTTCCATGCTTAGGAAACGCGTACTCGCAACGTTGCGTTTCCTAAGCATGGAAACGCCGTATCTGGATCGCTTGTCATTTTAGGAGCTTCGAAGTGTACGGCTTACAATTATTGAGCTTTCAGGAACCAAGGAACTTGATGTATGTTGTTGGTGTACTGAACAGTCATAAGAAGGACATTACTTATCTTTTGAAGTAACTTAAAATTATATGGAAATTAGCCCTGAAGAAGTCGTTGGGGACTAGAGGACTCTCCCTTGACGAAACACGTGTTGGCTCGAAGTGTATTTTCATGAAGGATGCTGTTAATCTGAAGATGTGATCCAATAAATTTTGGATTGGATTGGACTCTATAAAGACTGGCGTGAACTTTAAGATTGCGTTCATTTGAACTTTACTCACTTGAGTTTTGACTTATTTGATTTGTGAAGAGGAAACTTTGGGAAGAAGGGGGGGGCCTCACATTGTGTTAATCATTGTTGGGTTCCTTTGAACCTTTAAGGGATGGGTGTTTTCCCTTGTGTAAGCAACCCCTAATGCTATATTTGGCCAAATAGACTCCTGAGCGCCATTAGTCCCCTGTTATCACACCCCATTTCATTCCATAATCTTCCGAGTAATGAATACACACATTAACATATAATAAAGATTTTCTTAAAGTTAAAAAAAACGAACAGTTCAAAAGGAGTTCAAGAAAAAGATTTAAACAAAAAAGTTTACAAAAGAAGTTTAGTAAAAAAATAATAAAGGATTCCACATAAGAACCCTAAAAAACAAAATCACAAACATTAAAAAATGTCTGTCTAAAGTGGGCTGTCTGCATGGTCTAGCTGCAGTCTGTGCTTTGCATGTAATCACTTCATATGGCATTAAGCTGTGCACAGCATGGTTTGGTGGTCAGTGGAGGATGAAACGTAGATCTTAGGTACATGCAAGACCTGTGCCCCACAAGGGCTGCACACGGTCAAAGCCCTTGCACAATGGGTGTCAATCACCCACAGATGGTGGGCGTAGGTCCTAGCTGAAGGCCATAGGCCATATGCGACAGAGATGTGCCACCCAAAGAGGATGGCCAAAGGCACAAGTTATGGTTAGATTACTGCACAGTAGCAGGTGAATTTCAGTGGTTTTTAGCCTTTTTTTTTTAACAAAACTGCACTGTATCTTTGTTCTTTTAAGTAAATCATAGGGATTTTCTTAATGTTATAATTTACCTGACTATAACTTCACTTTAACCTCTGTTTTATCAGTGAAGATAGATAGATAGATAGATAGATAGGTAGATAGATAGATAGATAGATAGATAGATAGATAGATAGATAGATAGATAGACTCAGTGTAGTTATTGTTCAGCTGCATTTTTAATTGAAAATGCACTTACCTAATTTCCATTTGGACCCCATTAATGGATCAGTATCCTATTTGGAACTTGCATATTAGAGGCAACTAAGATGTTATATGACAAACGTTGATCATTTCTGTGCTGGGAAAAAAAGTTAATGGAAAGGTCAAAAGAGATGTGTTTCCCCCTGTAGTTTTTTTTTTCTCACACCTACAGTGAAAATCACAACTTTGATTTACACCAACTTGGCTTGAATATAGAAAAAGAATGCAAGGGAGCAGTAAAACAAAATATTTGCGCTTATCTGTTAACTTTGGCAGCATGTGCTGGATCTGCATACATTTTAGCAGAGATGTAGCTTAGTTATCCTTGTTGATGAATCTGTACAAAATTTGGCAGGCACTTGGAACAATTGGTTTTCTATTGGTATGTCAACTTTTCTGTCAAAGATGGAATTTTCAAAGGGTAGGGCTATAATGTTTTCATTTGCTTATATCTTTAGTGATATCTGATGAATCTGCATCAGATGTGACAGGAATTTAACAAGTTATATCCTGTGTCGGTATGGAAGGTTTTGTGCAGGTCTACTGGAGGTGATTAAAAGTGTGTGTGGAGTGGGGGGGGTCAAAACATTTTTTAATTTACTAATATCTTTGGCACAATTTGATGGATCTGCACAAAACAATGAAGGGACTTAGCATGTTCAACCTACATTTGGTTTTCTCAATTTCATGGTGTTGTTTGATGACTCTGCATTAAACTTGTCAGCTACCAAAAAAAACAGTGTAAGGTCAGGCAGATCACGCAACCAACCCGGTTTGGCCTGGACAAAGACCATCCACAGTACGAATGGGTACAAGGCATGTAAATACGTCACATCATCAAAAATTATGAAATTAACTGGGAAAAAAACAGTGAAAGATCAGTTATGGATTAGCAAACACAAATCTGAATAATCCCTGAGATCTGCCACATGTGGAGTGCAATGCACAAAGCATACCATAAGGCAGAGTGGTTAATAAATGTTACCTGAACATCGAGATGGCAATATAGAACCATATTGCCATCTTACTTGTTATATATTATATAATTTAATAATCGATTTTAGTACTCTTAAGAACGATTTAAATCTTTTGAGGGTCATCAATTTAGTATTCCTTCTTTGCATGAGACTGGCGAAATTTCTGTCAATGTTTTGAGAAATTTATTTTTATGTTTGGGATAATTTGCTAATATTTAAAATGTGTTTTATACAACAATGTGTATTATTATAAATCAAATTTTACATGCAAAGCACAGTGTAAGAAAATTAGAAATATTCATTCTAACATTAACTTTTGCATTTGCTCTAAAAGGTGTTATTGGTCCACATTTATTTTCACTGCCAAAATTAAGTAAACAAAAAATGATGAAAACTGGTTTCCGGCAAAGTGAAACTCCATATATCTGCATAATATTTGTGTGTCAGGAGACATTGTCATGGTCCACCAAAGTATGGGCATTGCTCATGCTGACCTCAGGGTATGAATTGTTTGTCCCTTGTGTGTGTTGTTTGTCTGTTGTTTAGGAATACTTTAAAGGGCAAACAAATGGTGCTTTCCGGGAAGGTGAAACTCCATATGCTACAGCTAGGTGTTGTGAGTATCAGGAAGTGTGTCACATGAGTCCACTAAGGTATAGGCTTCACTCACACGACCTCAAGATGTGTTATGTGTATCAGAGGACATGTGATCATAGCTTACTAACCCATGGCCTATGCCAATACCAACCTTGGATTGTGTGTTCACAAGTCCAAAAATGGTGCAAAGTGTTTTGGTGCAAACTGAAACTACAGCAGGGTGGTGCTATTATGATTCACAAAGAAAGCCCATGCTGACTACAGGTCTTGCCAACCATGCTTGGATGCTCCCATCAATGTTCGCATTCATATAATTTTCACAAATGTACACTATGACTTCTAGCACTGTGTATGGACAAACATCTGTACATGGGTTCTCTAATTTTCGCAAACTTTGCAAAAAAAGAAAAACTTTGACATACACAGTAGAAACTCACATTTTGCCTTATGCTTTATTCCCCCAAAATGCCTGAATGACCAAACAAAGAAAACTACAGTGATATAAAACATGGTGTTCATCCTTTCAGCAGCTGCAGCGTTAAAGGCAGGTGAAAAATTCCTATGGGAAATGACATTTTAGAGGTGGGCGAAAAAGTGATTTTGCCCCATCCCCATAACTTTTGAACATTTTAAACGATCTGCACCAAATTGGAAAGCTGGAAGATATCCTCTTATAATGCTTACTTCAAGATTGGTGCATATTGATTGGGGAGGGGGCAAAATTATTAAGGGTAAAATATTGGATTTCCTACCAAGTGTGATATTGATCATAACTATTAATGTGGACCTATTGCTCTGTTTTTCTATCAGTGCCTTGCCCTCTATTTTCTGGTGTTTGTGTTTCTCTTTGTCTTTGTCTATATTTTTTTCTCTCGGTCAGATTTTCTGTCGGCCTCTCTGGACTTCTCTCTCATTCTTTCTTCCTTTAGTCTGCAATTTTAAAGCTGTCTTCTCTATCTCACTGTATATCTCTTTCAATATATACCACTTTCTAGCTGGATTTGTATGACTGACTCTCGCTGCCTTAATTACTCTCTGTTACTGCCTCAAGTTCAATCTGTTTATCAATCTGTCTTTCCTTTGGTATGTCTATCGCAATATCATGTATCATATGTGAGTAGCTCACTAAGTCTTGCTTATTTTTTGGAATGATAATATTTGGCGCACTGCATTTTTAATTGAGTAGACACCATTACATTCTAAAGAATGCAATGAAAAACAAGCATTGTCAAGCCCAAAATGCCTTGCCTTTCTTAGGTGAGTGACTGCATACTGGCTTTACAATTTTCCTTTTATTTCGAGCTCCAAAAGGCTACTAATCTGCTTGTGATCCTTGATATTTTATTTTACCCTTGTATGACAGTTGTTGGTCATGTTGGAACAGTAAATTAAAAAAATCATGAGTGGCTACTTGTGTGTCATAATGTAAAACAGGGAGCAAGGTGTGGTGGATGGACAGACAAGAGTTCCTAGAAGCAACCGAAAAAGACCAAAACAGCTAAACTTGTTTTTGACATGAAATCTGTGGAAATCTCCATCACTGAATCTTTTTCAATTGCTATTAATCTGCCTGTCCGCCTTCTTCTGTTAAAAGCTTTGGGGCATATTTACAAGCCCCTTGCGCCACATTGGAGTCATTTTTTACGGTAATGTGACATTTTTGTTGCACCATATTTTCAAAGTGGTGCAATGCATGCATTGCGCCACTTTGTAACCCCTTGTGCTACCTTATGCCTGCACCAGGTACAATGTTTGCAAGGGGGGAATTCCCTTGTTAGGAGGCCTAACAAATGGTTCAGTGAAATGTATAAGATTTCACTGTTCCATTTCTAGCATCATTTTTAAGTGTCGATCCTATTGTTTGCAATGGGCCTCCCTTGACTTTGGTGGATCTAATCCACCAAAGTGCCACAATAGCATCAAAAATGTTGACAATATTGGCCTAACGTACGCCATGGTGCGCTGTATTGTAAATGCGGCAGACACATGATGTAAGGGGGCGCAAGAAGCGCCAGTTTCTTGTAAATATGCCCCATTGTTTTTATATCAAGCAGTTAATTGCTTAATTAATAAATCAAGAAATCTATCCAGCAATCAACCTATTTTCTAGAATAAAAAATTTGAAGACTTTGGTGGGATATCAACAATTGTATTTGTAGATTTTACTTCTTCAAAATAAAGGTTCACAGGGATTTCACGGCGTCAAGGTAAACATTATCGTGTTTTAGTAACCAAGGTCCCCATGGAAACCATCTGTATTTGCGGATCATGTTTCTCTGCTTAAAAGTTAGAGAATTCCCGACAGACTTTCCACCCAGGCACGCCCAGCTTTCACTTAAAAGAACTGAGAATTTTTTCCAAGCAAGCTCAGTGAAGAATTGCGCTAACTACTACCAGATGTACCTTCCTACCGTGCATTTTTGGGGGGGGTTTGTGTACACTGTCAGTGACAGGGACTTCCTGAACCAGCTGGGCAGCTGAACAGAATGTGCTCTGAACGCACGCATTGAAGAAGCAACAAGAACATTGGACTACCGACTCAGAGAGGGGGTAGGGGAAATCCATTCGGCACTACCAATAGGCGCGCAACGCCCTCTCCTGGCTCCAAGTGGTAATGCACGCAGAACTTTGTCGTTGGGCTGTGATTCTTAAACTTTTCATCGACGTGGCTACGTTTTCAAGTTTTTATAGTATCACAAATCCGATACTTACGTTTTCAGACATTACTAAGCAAGTTCTGATTCTTGTGACTAATTGTATTTACTTATAATTATTCTATCAAATTGACAGCCCTGACCATATTTAGCATTCAAACATTGCAATTATGTTCGGTAATCCCTTTTAAAAATGCAATATATCATTGCCAACATCCTACTGGCTACCTAACACCATACTTGCTACCTGCACTCCCTAAAGCCGTGATTGTGTCTTCAGGGTGATCCTTAATCAGGAATGGGGAGACTTTCAGGGCTATTTGGACCTTCTCTTTCCTCCACCTCCCCGACACACACACTTTGTAGGGTGACCACCGGGCATTGAGGCAAATTCTGGACAGGACTTTAAAAAATTCAGGACAAAGGGTCAAAATTCAGGACAAAAATTCAGGACAAAGGGTCGAAATTCAGGACAAAAATTCAAGAACAAAAGTCTGTTTTACAGACACGCTCAGGATAGGCCATGCCTCACTATGTTGTTAATTTACTTTTTTTTAACAGAGCACTATTTATTCACTGTGGTCTTTTCGTGATTGCCTCCTGGTATGCTACATCCAGGTGTCGCATTATGTCCTTGTTCAGTAGTAAATTAATACCCTTCAGTACTGTGGCAAGGCCATCACCCCTAGCCAAATCTACCCAATCTTTCCTGAAGAGAAAGTAACAGCAACATTTTGATTATGTTTCTGAACATTTTAAAAGCCCTGGCAAACAGTTTGTGAAACATTAAGGTAACTAACCTTACGCTAGTTTAAAAAAAATTGAACAAAAACATCTGGCTCACCCCAACCGCCCATGGACTTTCAACCTAAAAAAAATGTAATGAGGCAGGGCAGACAGTGTGGGTGACAGTCTCACACCTAATGTCAGGATGTGAGGTACCCACAACTTGTCTGTAGTCTCACAGCTCTAGAGTGTATGTCTGGGACTCTACATTTATCTCCGAACTGGGAGCCGGGACTACCAATCAAAGATAATAAAAGAGGAGGATGAAATCGAGATCAAATGGGAGGTCCACAGCAAGTGATTCAAAGGTTGTTGCTAAGAACTGGATGAATAAGGAAGAGAAGGACAAGGTGGGACAATTCCTAAAATCAGACAAGATGGGTCCACCAAGACTATTGGGAAGTGTTGGGTACCTGGGGAGTTGTCTCTGCACACAGGAGAGAAACCGAAGAGGCACTGTCAAGTGGTTGAACAAGCAGCACCCATCCACCTTGGAAAACTCTTCTGGTGTAATGGTCCTCTGTTCATGCTTGTGAAGGTTGAGCAGGGGCCAGACCCCTTTGCAAGGCTGTGCAAGGCAATTGCCCGCTTTGTCCATGTCTTAAAATGGTTTTGAAATTGAGCAAAACCCAAACTAGTGATCTGGGTTATCCATAAGTGTCAAGTACACATACAATCTTCAAAATATTTAGGATGTAAATTGCACAAACAAAATGTAAACATTTTAAAATGTAATTGGTGTTTAACATATGGCACTGTTTTCCCCTTTATATACAATTAGATCTCAGATTGCACTGGGAACCAGTTACCTTTTGATACCTACTGATTAATATCTACCATTCTCCCACTGATTTGCAGGATGGAAATCTTGGCAGAGCGTCACGGTCCGTCCAAGTCCAGTTTGTTTTTTGGTCTTCTTTTCTGCTTTCCGTAGTGGGCCACGTGGCGCTAGTGAAGATGGTGTGCTACACCAATAATAGTATTATTTTGCAAACCTTCCCCTGCTCGACCTTCATTCCTTCGTTAGACATGCCACACATATGATTTGGTAGCTGCGGTGCCGTCGGGTAGCTCTTTCCACTCTAAAGCTACCCATGACTGCAGGTGGATTAGGTCTTCTGGACTTAGAAAGCTATTATTCAGATGCACAGGTCCAATGGGTGGCTCGCTGGCTTTCTGCCCACCTACCTGCATGAGAATGGGTTTACCAGTAAAGACTTGTAGGGAAGGTTTAATGCACTGCTCATTGTTTCCTACTGACCATTCTACGGATCACCATCCGGGGTTATCATGCACAGCTTTCTCTTGTCTTGTTAGAACCTGTAAACTCCACTGCGCTCTGCTCCTCTGCACGCTATACCACTTCAGTCTAGGCAACACCAATCTAGTCCGCACAACATCACTCTATGCCACTCTGCAACACTGCACTGTATGCCACTGCACTCTAAGCTAACACGCTCTATGCTAGTGCACTTTACTCTGTAACACTCAACTCTATGCCCCTGCACTCTACATCAATACACTGTACGTCACTCTAATCTACTCTGCACCTCTGCACTCTATGCTATGGCACTCTACACCACTTTACTCTATGCCATCACACTCTATGCAACCCCACTATACCCTGCACGTCTCCACTCCAAGCCACTTCACTCTACTGTGAAACAATCTACTTTATGCCACTGCATTCTTTTACACTGCACTCTATATGTAACTGCACTCTACTCTGAAACAATCTATTCTACGCCACTGCACTCTATGCCACTCTAACCACTGCACTCTATTTCAATTCACTCTATACCACTGCAGGCTGACACTCTACTCTGCAACACTGCACTGGCCGCCACTATACTCTACACCACTCTACTCTGTACTACTACATTCTGCACCAAGACACTCTATTCCACTGCACTCTATGCCACTCTACTCTTCCCCATGCCACTGCACTCTATGCCACTGCACGTTACTCTGCACCACTGTACTCTATGCCACTGTTCTCTGTACCACTCTCCACTACTGCACTGACACTATACTCTGCAACACTGCACTCTACACCACTCTACTCTGTACTACTGCATTCTATGCCACTGCACTCTAGGCACTAACTATACTCTACTCTGCACTGCACCACTCTACATTACTCCACTCTGCACCACTCTACACCCCTGGACTCTATGCCACATGAGTCTACTCTGCAATCAATGACACTGCACCACTCTGCATTACTGCACTCTGTCACTCTATTGTATGCCACTCTACTCCACTGCACTCTATGCTAATCTACCCCATGCAACTCTATGCCACTGCACTCTGCGCCAATACACTATAAACAACTGAACTGTACGCCACTGCCCTCTACTCTGCACCACCTGACTCTCCGCCACTGCTCTCTGTGCCACTCTACTTAACTCTACATCACTGCACTGACACTCTAATCTGCAACATTGCACTTTCCGCCACTGTACTGTACACCAATCTACTCTGTACTACTGCATTCTACGCCACTGCACTCTATGCCACTCTACTCTGCATCACTCCACTCTATGTGACTGCACTCTACAGAACTATACTCTACTCTGCACTGCACCACTCTATACTACGCCATTGCACTCTCTGCCACGCAAGTCTACTCTGCACTCTATGCCAAAGGCCCACTCTACACTACTACACTCTCTGCCACTCTATTGTATGCCACTCTACTCCACTGCACTCCATGCCACTCTACTCTGTGCCACGCCACTCCATGCCACTGCACTCTAAACCACTGCACTCTATGCCAATGCACTCTAACCAGCTGCACTGTACTCTGCACCACTGGGCTCTACTCCACTGCTCCTATGCCACTCTACTCTACTCCACTCTACACCACTATGCCACTAACTTTTACCATGCATAACAGCAGCCACTCTGGTGAATAACATGGCTAAAATAGATTGGCAAAGCAAATAACTCTTGCGTAGACAAGACCTATTGGCTTTGCCAATGTTTGTTAGTACGGTGAACTACATAGGCCCCTGAAAGAACTGTGAATGTGTAAGTCCTATTTTAAACATGCATTCGATGCCTCATCAGGGGTAGTTAGCGCTATCTAAATACAATTACATTATAATATAGACTGCTACAAAATACGCAAATACATTTCGGTTAAATTTAAAAAAGTGCTTCTCAAATACAGATGTGACTAATATACAGTTTATACCTAGTACTAGCATTTTTATAACACTCCATTAAAACCACACACTCCACAGCTCACCTTGGAACACCCATAAGGTACCTCCCTCAAAGCAAATGTCTTTGCCATCAGAAAGCTTCAAGTGACTCCTATGATTAAAGTCAACGCAGGTTTCCAGGCCCCTTTAGATTTGCAGATTTACCAGTTGTGCACATTTGCATTTCTTTGGGAAAGGAGACCCCCTGGCAAGAAGGCCTTTTCTTACCTGTCTGCCCCTCCCTCCCTCAGAGCACAGGAGACCCTCTGCCTTTCAATCCAGTTGAGGAAACTGATCTGCCCGTAATTTCGCCCTGCCTCCGTTGCCCTTTAGATGAAAGGCTAAAATTACGGACAAATGCCGTTCGTTAAGCTTTTCATCACGGACAACAGACGGAAGGGCGAAATTACGGGCAGTCCGTGAAATTTACGGACGGGTGGTCACCCTAACACTTTGACAGCTAAACCCTGCCACAAAATAAGTGAAACAAGCCATATTTTAGTTTGTCATTTTTGCCAGAACTGTAATAATGGGTCCATTGTGAATCTAAAAATTGTGGCTAAAAACAAACTGAAAATTGGTCTAAAAAAGCACATATTTCCATAGTATTCCCTGGCTCTGACGGGAACTACTATGTGTGTGATGTGCTGCTTATGAAGGGGAAGACTGCTGCCACTAACAGCCATTCGAGATAGCCAACGGCTCAAGTGAGCTGACGCAGTATCCCATGCTACATGCTGTGGTGGAAGGAAAAAAATTGAATGAAATAATAATAAACCAGTGAAAAATGGGGCTCACTGAAACGCCCTCTGAATAATATCATATATATAATATTAGAAACATCAGATGGTCATTACTAACACCAGATCTAACAAGACATTAGTGATGATCCATTACTGCCACTCTGTTTTATTTCATTAAAAACGAAGCCCTATTTTATGCATGGCCTTTGTTTCTGTTCTGTAGGGGCATAATATATGCTCTCTTATTGGCCAGAGGCTAGCGCCATCCCGAGATCAATTTAGGGCCTTGCAGATGCGGAGGAAGCTATGGCTTGCCCCACAGTTTGAAGGACTCTGCCACAGGCATTTTGCCACCCTTTTTCCATGTAATGCAACCATATTTGCTGTTCAGCATATGGCACCTCCTTCTGGGAAGCGATGGAAGCAACACATTTGACCACTACAACGATCCCACCTTTACCCACCCACATGCCCATGGAATGCCTCCTTGACCCAAAGTGGCACAAAGCAATGCAAAACAGAAAGCAGCTCAAGCAACTATTTGCACTACCCTATGGGCAATTTTGTTGAGTTAAAAAAATGTTTTGCCCTTGAAAGTAAGTACATTTTCAATATTTTGTACTGCTTTGTGTGACTCTGTAGTGGATCAATCCACTCTCTTCTATCTACCCCACCATATTGCATCTTGTTGCAATGCACAAGAGACACCTAATAAGTATGTTTGGGGTCAATAAAAGATTGGAGCCTGATGAATGATATACAAGCTCATTTGTTTTGTTCACCAATAACCAAAGCAAAGCTTCAAGAACACAAGTAATATCTGCATGGCAATAAATGAGAACATCAGCGAATAGGTAGTGAGCATAGTTGGTGGACGGAGGAGAGAGGCTTTGACAATGTCTGGTCTCCTGTGCCAATCATATATGCATAGAGAATCTACCTGATTCTACTCTTCATTATATGGTCAAAAGGTGCACAACAACTCAAGTAGCTCCCTCATCATTGCAACAATATAGAACCCCCAGGATGCAACTGCACATTCTCTGATGAAATTTCGCCCATTACATAAAACATGATAATGTTCATATCCAACCACAGGTTGGGGCATGCCATTTCTTTTTAGGTTGCATGTGCTAACCATGTAGTATCACTGATGTGCACATGAAAGAGTTGAATAAGAACCCATACTTATTCAATATGTCAAAGAGCTCAGTGAGAGAATTCAAGGAGCTTTTGAAGCAGTTGGCCAGTAACAGGACAAAAAGTAACCCTAAATCTCTAATAGGAAAGATGTCTCACAAAATCAGCTTTGCATTGAACTTTTTGGCATCACAGAAAATGATGAATTCCAAATATGGCTTAACTGTAACCAACACATGATTCATCCATGAGTTGTCAGAACTGAAAAGAGAATGACCAAACCTCGAATGGTGAGAGCGTCAGTCCCACTCCAAAACCGACAAATGCCCCTGCGTGAGTTGAATAGGTTATGGAAAGTCATATGGAGGAAAACATCCCACTTTGCCAATGCATTAACGTCTCCCTAAATTAAAGGACATTATCGCTATGTACAGGATGAATTCAGAAGCAATACAAAAATCATCGCTTAACTTGTTAAGTACTGTATGAAAAGAAGGTTTGTTGGGTGCCCTTCTTGATTGCCTGAGCGTATTTTCATCCAGTAGCCATGGTGCCATCCTGCACAGAATAATACATGTAAAAGGTGTCAAGTGTCTCTTTGAGAGAGTTCTGGATAGGAGGAAACAACAAAGATTAAAAAACTTCTTTGACAATATTGTGCTTTGTGATTGGAGGTGAAGGTAAAAATGAAGTACTGAGAAAAGCACCCAACTACTCCTGACATTGTGAGGGAGATAAAAGCAGGCAAAACCAGGAGTAGATCCAGAAGAAATAGTGTCAACTACTGGAAGCAATGCATCTTGCTCTTGTAAAGCCTGTTTTGCATATGCGTCAAAGAGGAACTGACATCACAGGAAAATACTCTACTACATCTTGTTCTGGCTCGGAAATCCCCCCAAAAGACTGACCACCATCTTGGAAAGGTCAGTTTAAAAGTTTAGAGTCCACCCCATTCTAGGAACTCATGGCATTTGTTCGACATCAGAAAAGCCCAAGTTGATATCTTGAAAGCCGTGCTGAACTCTGAAGTCCCACCACCGCCCATCACCTTCCCCATTCTATGCAACTTACAGAAAACCCCTCTGGGTTACAGAAAGTGCAAAAGAGTCAGAAAGTTCCAGACAGCGAGGATGCTGAGCCTTAGCCTGAGCGCAGTGTCTGACAATGTGCTACTGGAAAGCTCATGGAATGCTCCTCCTCCTTCTGAACTCAAGCGATCTCTGGAAAGCTCTTGCCACTGTCTTCAGCACAAATGTTGATTTGGATGTCACAGCTCCTCCACAGTGTGAGGGTCTGTTAACCACTTTTGAACGTAGCCAACTCTCCACATGGACCTATTGCAGTCTCTCTGTATCAATTTCCAACCAGTCCTTGTAGAGGTTTAGGTTTAAAGGTCAAAGATGATATTTTGCCATTGGAGGTTTGCCTTAAACGTTACAGTAGGCAAGTCTTATCTCTTTTTTACAACTGAAATGACCACTGTGATAAACTAGATTCTGTTGCCGTTGTTAGACCTTAAGTAATTGAAACAAAGTTTGTCCCCCCAATCCTAATGAAACCAAAAGCATGTCCCTTGGTCCTGCCCAACTATTCACCAAGGTGAAATCTACCATATGAGAGTACATTTATGGTCAAAGTATTAATGACTTAAGTACGAGAAGATACTGACTAAAATCCGTTGTACCAGAAGCAGCTGGGGATCCAGCCTCTGAGCACAATGGAAGAGGCACCAGAGAATATCAGAGAGGAGCTCAGTGGCTCAGTAAGCTGCTCCTCTTCTCCTTGAGCTCTCCGCAGTTTACAGCACCATCAACCATGCCATACTGCTGTCCAGATCATGTGTTGTTTGAGACACCTCAGTGACCATTGCAATCAATACTTTATTGCAATTTTGATTACACACATTCTTCTGCTGTTACACTGGTGCTGCAATGGAGAGAGCCATGGGTGGGACTTTAATACTTACCAAACCCGGTTGGATTTCACCTAACCCATGGAGCTGAGTTGTGTTGTGATATTTTTATGTTTGTTTGGTTAGATTGTTTCACGCCCCGTGAGATTTCATGAAAAGCAAAGGATACTGGGTCTCACCAAGAGGAGTATCCCAGCAATGAAAGTTGAAATTCAGGGTTGTAGTAACACGATAGGGCTCAACATGGCCGCCACAGTTGATGTATTATGTCACATGGCTCTTCCAGAAATTCAAGGGACATGACTTCACTGTGAAACACCATAACATATAGGGCCCAATGCATAAAGTGACTTACAACTCGTAAAGTTATGAGTGCGGAGTCTCTGCACTCTGGCAGGATCTCCACATGGCACACTCTCTGCAGTACTCAGTGTGGAGATTCTGCCCCAAGTCTGGAGATTCCACCACAAGTGTGGAGACCCTGCCTTGAGTGCAGAGACTCTGGACTTGTAACTT
This sequence comes from Pleurodeles waltl, assembly GCF_031143425.1. Taxonomy (NCBI): domain Eukaryota; kingdom Metazoa; phylum Chordata; class Amphibia; order Caudata; family Salamandridae; genus Pleurodeles; species Pleurodeles waltl. The sequence continues at coordinate 607,305,656 of NC_090449.1, forward strand.
TATGAGTCATAAGTCTCGTTGTAAAATGGGTCCATAGAGAATTCTTCAAGGCAAAAGGCATGGTTAATGGGGAACGGAGCACAATGCTGTCAGTGTGGATCCCCAATGCTCGACTACCCAGATGTGACTAGGATGTTGTTAGAGAAAGCTGAAAGGAAGACTGCATGGGCAGTTCAAATTGGTTAGGGAAAGCACAATACAAATTGTCCAGAAAATAGATTCTTGGGAGGCAATATATCCCAAAAAATTGATTGCAAGGCTTCAGCACCTGGGAATGAGGGATTTGTGGAAGAACATTCCCCCCCAATGACCGGGGCTATACCTTTTTAGATTTGAGCCTGCTAGCTCATGCGTTTCTCTTGCGAGACTCTGTTCTAAACTTAAAAGGGCTTGGAGCCCACCTGTTGTTTACCATTTGTTTGCTTGCCTGGAACTCTTCTTTACAGCCTCATCATTGGTCACCACAGGTCATTCATCATTTCCGTTTCTCTCTGTTGAGGTGGGACCAAGCAATGATCGATACAACTTAATCAGAGCCTGTCCGCTGCTCCTGATGTGATGGAGGTACTTCTCTTTGACTTCTACAGCCTTGCAAACAGAAGGCATGTGACTGGCAAAAATGTGCCCAGCAGGACAAACAAAATTGCAAAGTTTATTTTCTATAATTACCTCATTTCTTTGCTGCATCTTCTTTTCTTACTTTGCATTCATGTGTTGTTTTGTTTTTGCTTGTTGGCGCTGTTCTCAAATAGATGGCAATAAGCTTGTTCTAAGTATTGGAAAGCTACATTGTTTCTCTCTTATGTGTAATTTTCGAAATTATGCCTAAACACATGATCATGCAATACACCCCACTCCAGTCCAATCTGTCCAAATCCAAGCTAATCCACCCACACCCATCCACCCCACTCAATCTATTTGACCCCAGACCAATCCAACCCATCCCATTCCTAGCCAAACCACTCACCCCATCCACTCCAATCCACCACACTCCAAATCTCCCAACCCACCTCACTCCAATCTGCCATCTTCCTCACTGCAATCAACAACAATCAGCCCCACTCCAGTCCCAAACAATGTGTCCCACTCCAATCTGCCCCATACCAATCTGAAACAATCTGCCCCACTTCAATCCAAAACAATCTGCCCCACTTCAATCCAAAACAATCTGCCCCAGTCCAATCTGCCACACTCCAACCTAAAACAATGTGCCCTACTCCAATCTTCCCCACTCCAGTCCAACATAATCTGCCTGACTCCAATCTGCCTTACTCCAATTTACCCTCTCTAATTCCAAACAATCTGCCCCATTTTTGTTCGACCCATACCAATCCAAAACAATCTGCCCCACACCAATTTGCCCCCACTTCAATCTGAAACAATCTGTGCTCTCCAAACTGCCACACTCCAATCCAAAACAATCTGCCCCACTCCAATCTAAAACAATTGGCCCCACTCCAATCCAAAACAACCTCCCCAACTCTAATCCAAAACAATCTGCCCCACTCCAATCTGCCTCACTCCAATCCAAAACAATATGCCCCTCACCAAAACAAAACAATCTGCCCTACACCAATCTTCCAGCTGCAATCCAAACAATCTGTCCCACACAAATCCAAAACAATTTGCCTCACTTAAATGTGCCCCACTCCAATCCAAACGATCTGCCCTACTCCAATATCAATTTGCCTCACTCCAATCTGCCTCACAACAATCCAAAACAATCTGCCCCACTCCAATCCAAAACAATCTGCCTTGCTCCAATCTGCCCCACTCCTATCTCAAACAATCTGCCCCACGCAAATCTACCCCAAGCCAATCCAAAACAATCTGCCCCACTTCAATCTAAAGTAATCTGCCCACTCTAATCTAAAACAATCTACCCATTCCAATCTGCCCCACTCTGATCCAAAACGATCTACACCACTCCAATCCAAAACAATCTGCCCCACTCCAATCTAAAACAATCTGCCCCACTGCAATCCAAAACAATCTGTTCCACTCCAATCTGCCTGACTCAAATCCAAAACGATCCAAAACAATCTGCCCCACTCCAATCTTCTCTACTACAATCCAAAGCAATCTGCCATAAACCAATCCAAAACAATCTGCCCCACTTAACTCTGCCCCACTCCAATCCCAATCGGCCCCATTCCAATCTGCCCATCATAAATCCACTCCGACCTGCCCCACTCCAATCTAAAAAAATCTTTCCTACTCCAAAACAATCTGCCTCACTCCAATCCCTAACAATCATCCCCACTCAATCCAAAACAATCTTCCCTACTAAAATCCAAAGCAATCTGCCCCACTTCAATCGACTCCACTATAAAACAGTCTGCCTCACCTCAATCTCAAAACAATCTGCCCCAATTCAATCCCAAACAACTAGCCCCACCCTAATCTGCCAAATGCCAACCAAAACAATGTGCCCCACTCCAATCTAAAACTGTCTGCCTATTTCAATCTGCCCCACTCAATCTAAAAAAAACGGTTCCACTCCAGTCCGCCCCACTCCAGTCCAAAACAATTTGCCGGACTCCAATTCAAAATAATCTGCCCCACTCCAATATAAAAGAATATGCCCTACTCCAAACCAAAACAATATGGCTCACTCTAATCTGCCCCACTCCAATCTGTGCCACTCCAATCAAAAACAACCTTGCCAACTCCAATCTTCCATATTTCGATCCAAAACAATCTGCCCCACTCCAATCCTCTCACTCCAGTCCACAACACTCCAGTCTCCCAACTCCAATTCAAAACAATCTGCCTCACGCCAATCCACCCTACTGCAATCTGCCCCACTCAGATCTGTCTCACTCCAATCCAAAACAATCTGCTCCACTCCAGTCAAAAGCAATCTGCCCAACTCCAGTCTGACCCACTCAAATCCAAAACATTCTGCCCCACTGCACTCTGCTTTACTCCATTCTACCCCACTCCATTCTAAAACGATATGCTCCACTGCAATCTGGCCTGTTCCAATCCACCCCAATTCATTTTACCCCAATCCATTTCAATCCACCTCACCCCAATCCAATTGATCCCACTCCACCCCACTCCAATTTAAACAATCTGCCCCACTCCAATTTGCACTACTCTAATCTACAGCAATCTGCCCCACCCCAACACAAAAACAATGTGCCCCACTCCAATGCAAAGCAATGCCCCAAGCCATTCCAAATTGATCAGCCCCAGTCCACCATAATCTACCCCACTCCAATCCAATCCACCCCGTTCCAAACCACCTTAATCCACCCCATTGCTGTCCAGTTCACCCCACACCAGACTGCGTCACCTCACTGCAATCTACTTCAGCCCACTCCGAAATTCCACCCCACTCTAAAAAGTCCACCTCACTCAAACAAATCCACACCACACCACTCCAGTCCAATCCACCCCATGTCAATGCATTCACTTTACCCCAGTCCATCCCACCCCATACACCCCAGTCCATTCAACCCCCTCCATTCCACCTCACTCCATTCTATTCCACCCCACCCCAATCCACTTGAATCAAATCCACCCCAATCCAATCCACGCCACCCACCCACAATGCACAACACCGCAATCCGATCAACCCCATACCATTTCAATCCACCTCACTCCAGTCCAATCCATCCCATTCAGTCCAATCCACCCCACCCCTCTCCAATCTAATCTTCTCCAAACCACCCCACTCTACCCCAGTCCAATCCACCCCAACCCATTTTAATCCACTCCACTTTAATCCAAACCACCCCATTCAGTCCAACCTACTCCAATCCACCCCACTCCACTCCAGTCCACTCCACTCCAGTCTACTCCAACCCATTCCACTCTGCCCCAATCCAATCCACCCCATCCAAGTTGAGTCCACCCCACTCCAATTCAATCTATCCAGCTCACCCACTCTACTCCAATACACCCCACTCTAGTCCAGAGCAACCCATCTAGTTCAATCCACCCCACTCTAGTTCAATCCACTCCACAGTAGTCTGATACATCCACTCCACTCCATCCCAGTCCAACCCCACTGCAATCCAATCCATACCACTCCAGTCAAATCCAATCCACCCCATTCCATTTCAACCAAATCCACCCCACCCTGTTCCAATCGAATCCACTCCACTCCACTCTAAACACCCCATTCCAATCCAACTCACCCCACCTCCACCCAATCTAATCTACCCCACCCCAATCCACCCCACTCCGATCCATCTCACCCCATTTCACTTCACCCCACTCCAATCCACCCCATCCAGTATATCCACTCCAATCCACCCCATCCCACTCAATTCACCCCACTCTATTTCATCCCAATCCACCAGACTACCTCACTCCACTCCAACCCATTCCACCCTATTTCACCCCACTCCATTCTATGACAGTGCACAGTTTGACACTGTCTGCCACTGAACCACTGAACTCGACTCCCCTTTTCTCAACTCTACGACACTCTACTCCCCCACTCCACTCTGTGACACTCCACACCACTAAATTTTTGCCATGCTGAACAGCAGCTACACTGGTGTACAACATGGGAAAGCCACATTGCCAAGCCAATAGATTTTAAATAGGTGAAACCTATTGGCTTTGTCAATGCGTGTTCTTCTTTGTATATTGGAAATTCTCCTTTATTGATATGATCATAGACTCGTGATACTTTCCTCAAAGGTATGGGCAGGGTGGAAATAATATTCAAATAGAAATTCCTGTTTCCATTTGGGGCAATGATTCCTGGAGACCTGAGGGCAATGTATTCAGTGACGAATTCTGATGGTTCAAATCAGAGAATACTCTGACTAAAAGAGATACTAGAGGGGGGAGTGGGGATGCAGTCAAAGCCACAATGCGGTGTAAATATATAGTAACACAGGCAGAAAAGTAAGGACATTGAGACTGACGCAGACCAGGCTGGAAAAAGAAGCTCTTAAGCATCACAAGGAGGTAGACTGTTTAGTGAAGCTCTACAAGTTCACTAGTACACATGCGCAATTACCTGACTTTCTGAAGAAGCTCTCTGAAAAATCACTGTTATGGCTGCATCCGCACGTCTGTGAGAAGGCCAAAAAAGCTTACAACATTCTAGCCTCTGAGTTGAGAACAGAGAGCTTTAGGGCAGATATACTCAACGTAAGAGGATCAGATAAAGTAACTGGTTGCTCAAAGGGGGATTTGAAGAGTGAAGTTCATAAATTATATTCATAATATTTTTTCGATGTAGACTCCAACTTCCGTGGGTATAACTGGAGAAAAAAAGAGAGCCTTATTACACTAAGGGGGTCATTCTAACCCTGACGGTAAAAACCGCCAGGGCGAATGACCGCGGTAGCACCGCCAACAGGCTGGCGGTGCACCGCTGGGCATTCTGACCGCGGCGGTTCAGCCGCGGCCAGAAACGGAAAGTCGGCGGTGTACCGCCGACTTTCCGCTGCCCTTGAGAATCCTCCATGGCGGCGGAGCGCGCTCCGCCGCCATGGGGATTCTGACACCCCCTACCGCCATCCTGTTCCTGGCGGGTCTCCCGCCAGGAACAGGATGGCGGTAGGGGGTGCCGCGGGGCCCCTGGGGGCCCCTGCAGTGCCCATGCCAATGGCATGGGCACTGCAGGGGCCCCCGTAAGAGGGCCCCAAAAAGAATATCAGTGTCTGCCTAGCAGACACTGAAATTCGCGACGGGTGCTACTGCACCCGTCGCACTCCAGCAACTCCGCCGGCTCCATTCGGAGCCGGCTTCATCGTTGCTGGGTCTTTCCCGCTGTGCTGGCGGGCGGCCTTTTGGCGGTCGCCCGCCAGCACAGCGGGAAAGCCAGAATGGCCGCCGCGGTCTTGTGACCGCGGTGCGGTCATTTGGCGGTAACCGCATGGCGGGCGGCGACAGCCGCCCGCCGCGGTTAGAATCACCGCCTAAGTCCTACGGGGGCACAATGATGGACGTGTGCCCTGTTTCTGCATCCCTGGGGCGAGATATATTATAAATGAGGCCAGTGGCAGAACGAAACTTGGGAGAGTGGGGTTGTGGGAGGTGCAGAGGGGCCCCTTCCAACCTGGACCCAGTCACAGGCCTGGCCCCCATGCACGGTGTACTGTGCTGAGGGGCCCCTTGAGCTCGCCCCTCCGCCCCTCACTGGGGGTGGGGTGGGCTGCGGGGGTCTTTGTTACGCCACTTGATGAGGCTGCAGAATATCGTGCTACCCCTTCTGTAATAGAGATCGCACCAGCTCTATGTGTGGGCCGGCGCAAACGAAAGTGGGTGTCAACTAATGTTTAATACTAAGAATGCAGCAAGCAGCAACACATTCTAAGTATGACTTTGCAAAGCAGTTGCCCATGCTTCACCTTTTGGAGTAGTTGGAGCATAGAATAATACATTCATGCAAATATCACATTTCTTTTTTGTATTTTCAATAATTCAGCAGACGGAATATGGGACGTGATGTTATGTGAGACTCTAAATACAGGTAACAAACAGGTGGCTAATGCTTCTGATGATAAGAATGTTTGAGGGCCTTGAAGACTTGATACAGTGGGATACGGTAGAAATTGACTTCACTAATCTTGTAGTGCTCCCTTGTCTGTGTCAACTTCGAACAACCGGGCCAAATAAGCAGGGTACATCACAATGCAATATGGCAGTAGGTTTAAAATGCACGTTAAGGGGCAACAACGCAAACGCTTTGGCAGAATTTTAAGTAAGTACAAAAACAGTTTAACAGGGGCATTCCCTCATCTGCATGGGGTATGTCCCTTGCCTTATTGCTGATGCAGACACATACAAGTGAACCGAGGCCACCAATCGTCCATACTAATGGCAGATTTAAGGAAAGTGCAGCACCACTTTTCTTGTGCCCCCTAGTGCTACCATGTGTGCGCCGTATTTAAAATACGCCGCACCATTGCGCAGGGTAGGAGGCAATAGCATAATTTTTTTGACGCTATTGATGTACTCTGCAGGAGTAGCGTCAACATTTTGGCGATACTCCTGCAAAGTACATAGGGGCCCATTAAAAATAATGCTATGCCCCCTCTTCTAAAGCCTGCTCTGAGCAGGCGTTAAAAGTGGCAAAAAAAAAATGGCGCAAAGAAATCTCTTATATTTCCTTACACCATTTTTTCAGCCCCTCTAATGGGGAACGCACCCTTGCACCGATTATGCCTGGCACAGGCATGATGTGGCGCAAGGATTTACAAAGTGGCGCAATACATGCATTGCGCTACATTGTAAATATGATGCGGAAAAATACCACTTTAGCACCGCCTTATCAGCAAAAAAAGTGCACTATGGCAGCGCTAAGGTGGCGATAGGGGCTCTTAAATCTGCCCCTAGATTCTTTTAGCTGTACTTGTACTGCTGTATGAATCAAGCTAAATTTATTGACTTAATTTGTAGTTTCTAATTTGAAATTCCTTCAGATGTGCGCAGCTTTTTAAAATGTTGAATTCTGCATTTTTATTTATATATAGTTTATTAATCTGCCTATATTATTTCATTTACTGACCAATTGTGGACCCCTTGAGTAGGTGTCGAAGATCTCTAGTTTAAGAACTGCTGGACCAGTGGATACTGTTACAATAAGATCTTTGAACATAGCACTCGGAAAAACTTAGCTTTTAATTGCCAGATATTCCTAATCACTGATAAACCCCCATTTCACAACTAGCATTTAGAATGAAAACAAAAGCACTGCTCTGATGTTTTCCGTTTTTCATCATTTCTTCTGATCTGATAATGTTTTCCTTAATCCTCTTTCTTCGTGTACCCTATTGTAGCTCAACAGTGAACCCCAGTTCTGCGGATTAAAAGAAATAGGAGGTGGTCGAAGACAAGAGAATTAGAAAGATGGGAAGAGAATTGAAAACCAAGAGAAGGGATTAAGAGGGGAGGTAGAAATAGATATGAGGTACGGAGAAAGGTGAGGCAACACGACATATAAGATATAGCCAGAAAGAAAAGCTGCAAAGAGTAGAAAGAGGATGAGATGGGTAGAAAAAGAGAGGTAAGGATTCATAAGACATCAGAGTGAGGTAGAGAGGTAGAAAGTGTTGGAGCTAGGGGAAAGGAAATGTATAGAGAGGGAGGGGATGGGGTACACTAAAGCATAAGGAAGTGAAAGAGTTAGGGTAGAATTGGAGGTGAAATATGAAGAGATAAGGCTGAGAAAGGTAGACAAAATAGACCGGCAGAGAGGTGGGTAGTGAGAGAAGTGTAGAGAGGTACAAAGACAAGAGTAAGTGGTGGGGTGAGATTCAAGCAAAATAAGGATGTGAAGACTTATAGAAATAATAATGAAAAGAAGTAGAAGTAGAAATATGAGGAGATGAGATGTGAGAAATGAATTAGACAAAGATATGGGCTGAGGTAGAGAGAAGGTTGTGATCTATAGAGAATGGTGAGGTAGAGTTGTAGGAAAAGAAAGAAATAGAGTAAGATATAAAGATGAGTTGACAGAGAAAGAGATGCACATAAATATGAGAGAGCATGCATTGATAGGAAAAGAGATAAAGGAAGAGAAATAGAGGTAGTGAAAATTGAGTAAGGTAATGAAAGAGGTGAGGTACAGGAAACAGAATTCGAAAGAGCAAAAGGGAGGTTGAAAGGTGAGGTAGTGAACAAATAATGAAGTAAATTGAGAGGATAAGCATTGAGAGGGAGAGAGAGGGGTGAGAGAGAGATAAGGTATCGCGAGAGAAGTGAGGTAGAAACAAACGAGGTAGAACAAAAGGTGAGATAGAAAGTGGTGAGGCAGAGAGGGAAGTGAGAGGACGTTTGAGAGAGGTGGGCTATAGACAGATGGGGAGAGGTGTGGTGAAGAGGGAGCAGGTTGAGAGAGAGGTGAAGTAGAGAGAGGCGTGATGCAGGGAAGGGAGATGGAAACAGAACAGTGAGATGCCGAAAGAGAGACGTGGTAGAGAGAACTGAGGTAGAGGGAAGAGCGGAGATCAAGGGATAGCCACAGAGAGGGGAAGAAAGAGGGGTGTGGTCATGAGAGCAGTGTAGAAGTGGGGTACAGAAAGTTGTATAGCGAGAGCTGAGCTGGAGTAGACATAGATGAGGTAAAGAAAGCTGAGACAGGGAGCGGTGGGAGGTACAGAGAGGCGCCGAGATAGAGAGGTAAAAAAGGAGCATGAGGCAGAATGGATGAAGTGAGATAAAGAAAAAGACATGAAAACTAAAGTTTCTTTAATGTAACTTCCGGGCAGTGCGAGGGTTATCAATACACGTCCAGCTGTCGTCAGATTCGGACCCTTCCTTTACCGATGAAGTAACCGGAAGGAGGCTAGCGCTGCACCAAAACTCTAATTTCAGAAGTAAATACAGATGTGTCACTTCCAGGTGACACTCTTCCTCGTGGCCCTGCTGTTAGTATGCTTTGTTGAGAAAACCACAAGCAGAGTTCTGTGGCAGATGAATTTCGCCCCCATGGGGATATCAGTAATCCAGTAAACTTGGCGAGAAGCGAGATGTTAATAAAACCCCAATGTTTACACTGAATCAAATGTGAATCCCATCTGCCTCATGGCTGGCCTTGGAGCGCCAATTAGTTCACAAAAGCTTCAAGGTGCAGTATTCTTCACTAATGTGCCACTGTCCTTGTTTTCGTGCCCAGGGATGCAAACTGGTTGGCATGCTAGAATAATGTATCCTTTGTACCCCTGTGAGCTGATCTTTGTGTGTCCCTGTGCCAGGCACCCTGAGTGCAGAGAAGCTCCTTGCTTATAATTGGTTGCCCGGGGACCGCCCTTGCTAAAGTGACAACCGCTGTTTTGGATTCTTTTTTGTATTTTCGCTTGCTGTTGTAAGTCACCCGAGCACCTAAGGCACCTATTACAGCTAAACAAGTAACAACGCCATATTCTTTTCTTTTTTAGGCATCTTGTTCTCCGATTAGAGTTTGGAAACATTTGATGGGTGAGATGGGTTTATAGCAATGCTTAATTTCAGCCAGTGTGTGGTGGTGGTGGAGGTGGTGATAGAGAACAGGACTTACTGTTTTTTCATCATCAGACTTTGGCGTAGGACAAGGGAAAGAGGTACAGCCAAAGAGAAAAGAAGAACGAAGATAAAGACGAGAAAACAGAAACAAATAGAACAAGCATTGGCAATGCTCATAGAAAGGACCGGCTCCAGGGAGGTGCGACAGGTGCAGCCACGCCTGACGCTGTCCTGAGGGAGTTGGAGGTGGCTGGCAGTGATTAGAAACAACAGAGGATTACAAATTGCCTGCTGCAGAGTTCTTTGTGTTTTTAGGCAAAACACAAAGAACTCAAAGAATGTCAAGTCAACTACGGTGATTCTTGCTGGAGACAGACCGGAGTTCCGACTAGTGGTTTTCCGCTCATATTAAAGTAGCTCAGACGGTTACTGTGTCTGCTGCATAGAACGTGTAGTATGCAAATCACTAAATTGTATAATATGTGTATCACTCTGTACGTTATGGTCAAAGAGATCCTTTTACTTGCAGTCCATAAGTTACAACCCTAATGTAGCACAGTGAGCTATTAACTGTCATCAAAAAGCTGATTGCAAACTACCTGGAATACGTTAGAACGATATGTTTTCCACAACGTATCATTATTCTATTATTTGCTAAAAAGGGTTTCATTTGGGGAGAAATACATTCCTATAAGTAAAGTCAATCACTGTGGTATGTTTAAAATCCTGAGTTTGTGCTTACCCGGCCAAACACTCTTAAAATATTCTGCCTATTTGTATTGGTAACACGTGACTCCTACACCTTGTAATCCTCATTGTGTTATATAGCATTTCCTTTACACCGAAATACACACATATAATTCACTGTCTCTGTATAATGTGCTTAATATAAAGTGCTCTGACACCCTACACTGGTATGAATAGTGCTATAAAACAAATGAAATGCATGTAGGACATGGGCTATGGAGTGATGGCGGCCACTGGTAGTGAGGGGATTTGTAAAGTAGTTTTTTTGGGGGTGGACGCCAACAAAGATGTTGGCACTGGGCACCACTACTGCTAAAGCTGTAACTGCTAATAGGTCTTGCGTTTGAGACCTATTGGCTTTGTCAATAGCTTTTAACCATGTTCTGCAGCATCACTGGAGCTGGGCAGCCTGGCTAAATAAGAAGAATAGGCCAATTATGTGGCCAGCCACGTCAATTTGTAGACTCATGCCTACAAACTGCCATGGATGCTTTTTTTCTTTTTTGTTTGTCTATCCGAGTTGGATTGACAAATAAAGCGAAGCTACACATAAGTGTTTTTTGTTTTGAAGCATGTATTAGGGTACTAAGACAGGAAGCAGGAGGCGAGCAACACAGCGAGTGCAGGTGGAAAAAAGTGGAGGTCGGGGAGACAGAAGATCATAGAAAGTGGTGGTGGGGAGGAGAAACACTGGGTAAGACAGCAACGTGGAGCCATAGGGGGGGCATACAGATGAGAAAGCAAAGGGGAGGGGAGGACATAAGAGCAGGTGCAATATCAAGGTGGTGGGGAGAAAAATGGGCGACAGTGAGCAACATGGAGAGTAGGGGAGAGAGCTAAATGAGGGAGGCATCTGAAAAACAGATGCACACTTGTGGAGTGCATAACCAAAACAGAAAAAATAATCAATAGAAGCATACAAGAAAATCCAAAGGGATGGTAAAAAAACTATGCATCATGGGAAGGACAAACAAAATTGGCGAGCTAGGACGCAAATAAGAGGCAGGCAAGTAAAAGTGACAGGAAAGCCAGCCAATGGTAAGCAATGAGCAGGCTCCAAGTCATAGTATGTTCCTAGAAAGCCCACAAAAGGCCTGTCACAACCTGGCAGCTGTGCTCTCTGGTAGGTTGGGAAGCAGGGACATGAAAGAAACTGCAAGAGTGAGAGAAAGAGACAGTAAGTGCTGCATGGTGAAAGAGAGAGGGACAAGGTGGGATCAAGACTAGGAAACCTTGATATTTATCAACCCTGCTATTGGCAACAAAGGCAATGGACTCCTACACTTATGATTTTTTACAAGCAATTCTCTAACAGAAGGAGTTTTCACTTTTCGTGACAGGACCAAACCTGAATTAAAACATGGCACTACGTGTGGCAAGGCTTTGCCACATTGCAAAACTGAGGGTAGTCAAAATGGAGCCTCTTTGTTGTCAGGTAGCCCAATGGAAAACCCCCAAAGTACCATGGTGATTAGTTACTTTGTCACAAAGGAGAGAAAATATACGAATTATTGCAAAAGTTAATGTGATGAGGTAGCTCCCAACGACCCTTCCGCCTCCTAATGTTTGAATGAAGCAGGAGCTGTGAAATGTTTGGGACAACTGGCAGTGCCACAAGCATTTCTTCAGGTGTCTTCCTGCTCTGCCCAGAAGGTAACCTGGTACAAAGTGGATCTACCCCATATTTGGGAATTATGGCTGCTCTACACCTAGGAATGTAAACCTGAATTTACGCCACTCTGTTCCCAACCGTCAAATTGCCTTTGTAATGGCAGCGGGTATGGATCACCTTACCTTCAGACAGAGATTGCAAATGGCTTAAAGCCTTCTGCCCACATGGAATGTCCTGTAAAACATGTGGATCAGTTATTATTTCAGAAAAAGACCAAACCATAGAATCAGTGTGTTAATTTTAGGATTATAATAGTTTTTTTTTTTTTTTTAAAGAATGACAAACACATTCACGCAACTATACCCTGTTGCAAAGCCCATCGACTTCCATAAAACACGCCTTTTGTAAAGTCATAGAAATGAATGTCAGTGGCGTCACAGGGAGGGCACAGTAGGACACCAAGGTGTATACTGACATGGGGATGGGGCCTAACATGATGAGGGGAGAGAAGACGAAGTGCGAAATTGACATACTGATAGTGCTCGGCATGCTATTCGGGCAATACAATTATTTGCACAGTGACGAAGTATTACATGCTATGGGGTAGTTGTGGATTATCGTAGCGAGGGTGTTTTACTTGATCTATGGATCACTGGCATGGCAACGGTGCTCTACATGCTGTTTGGGGATCTGTGAAATACTGGCATGGTAAGGGTGCTTTACCTGGCCAGCAGAGTGGCTTGCTGACATGGCAATTGGAATTTACATGCGGAGGTGGCAAATGTTCATTACAACCACTGTAAAGTTGTTTTATGTGCTGAGCACAATGTGGATTGCTGGCACTCTACTGATGCTGTACTTGCTGCAGGTTCCTTTATGAATTACCAGCGTCACAATGCTGTTTTATATATATGAGTTATATAGGCACTTGACTCTGTGACCTGGTGAATGTGTTTACTTGCTTGACTTTCTATGTTCGATAACATGAGTATACTTAGTAACCTGTCCCGCTTCCAGGTCTCCAACACCCTGGCAACCCTCATGTATTAAGACCAGAATTCCTCTATTTGAGTATCATTGATAATCCCTGGCAGGCTGGCATATTGAGTAGAGTTCTAGCATATTTGAGTAGCATCCATGGAAGGCTTGTTCATTGACGATAACACTATTGGTAGCACCTTGTGTACCTGGACAGCATGCTTATGTAATTTTAGGAACCTGTAGTACTTGTGAAACACATATACGTTTTGGAAGTTCCTTGGAACATGAAAACATCACTCAAACATACTATTGTAAATTCAGATGACATTTTATTTTCTGTCATATGCATTTTGTTGGGCTAGTAAACTGCACGGCTATTTTGAAGAGTAATAGTGTCTTCAGGGTATTTAAAAAGTGCCTCTTTACATGTGGATGTTCCTTCAACATACACTGTATCAGATAGGCACTGCCTCTCCTGTGGCACACAATTTACCTGCTGTGCATCCATTATGTTTGTTGGGTATATACCTTTGTCAGGGGCACTTACACTAGACCTGCAAAACCACATTTCTTAAATCTAGCTGAAACACCCACGAAACAATGTTGCCTGAGGCACCCGTGCTCCTAAATTTAGTAAGTTTCCTTCCTGTAAGAAATTGGGCGATTTGTTGAGGAGGTGGAAGTCCCACTCAGGCAGCAGCCACAATCCTTGTCAGGGTGAACCACAAAAGTCACTAACTTAATCTGTGCTTAACCCTCTGGTAGCTAAGCACAAAGCAGTCAAGCTTAACTTAGAGGCAATGTGCAAAGTATTTAGGCAGCACACAAACATTAATAAAGTGAAAACACAACACATGAAAAATCCCAAACCAATGTTGAAAAATAGAGTACGTTTTAATGAACAAAATGATAACAGAATGATAAAAGGTCAATAAGTAGAACCACGATGTGCAACTTTAAGGTTTCTAGTGAAAATAGCACCTAAAAGTACAAAGTGCCACTCACAGTCATCTAATTGTGCTAGACCGGGGGAACGTCAAAAGTTCATGCTAACTGCGAAGGAGCATGAGTGGTATACAAAGACCAAGTTATACCCTCTAAAGAGTTAACTTCTGTGTCCAGCGTGAAGGGTTCCATTCACAGTGGAGGTGGCCATGAAGAACAGGGAGGGAGTCATGAATGGTCGTCACTGTAGCACAAACAGCAGGCTGGGCCTTGCAGGCTGTCATTGCTGGAGCTTCCTGATGGCCGTCTCTGTGGGCTGTCATTACTGTAGCATGGAATGCAAATCTCTCATTGCCAGTCCTCACTGTCAATCACTGTAGCATGGAGAGTAGGTCTTACCAGAGCTTCTCATTGGCAGTCATCTCAGGCGGCAGTGTTTCGGCATAAAAGAGCCCATTCACGATTGTGAAGAGCCCAAACTTCAGGATTTCACCTTTTCTTCTTTGGAGGAGCTCAAACTGATGCCAGCCAAGGGTCCAGGACCTGGGAGGGCAACTCTTTGGTATCATACCAGCAGAAACCAGCAGGGCTTTGGCTGGTCCAGTTAGAGTGCAGGTCCAGGCTGTTCCAGTGCAACAGGTCAGCTTGGTAGTTGCAGGGAGGCCTCTGGAGCTTCCTATGTTCCTGTAGCTTGCACAGGAGGTCAGACAACTGACCCTTGGAGGCATCTCCAGTATTCCTTTTCAGACAGCAAGGCACAACTTAACAGCAGGATGGCCCATCTTGTCCACACCGAGTCCGCTTTGTGTCACTCTCTGGAAACAATACACAAACCCTAAACAGCAGAGCCATTCACAGTCATGTGACCCTGGACACTGGAAGAAGGCAAAAATGGTTGGGACCAGAAAATGTCAACTTCCTAAAAGTGGCATTTTCAGAATTGTGACTTAAAATCTGATTACAAAGTTGAACAGGATTTTAAATTCATTTGAGTGTAAATAGAATATCTCTATCTGCTCCCAATCATGAGTTAGCACTTATTAAAAGTAATAAATTAAGCGAGTGTTAGTTACTTGTAGTCAATGGGAGATATAGGCTTTAAAACAGTGAAAACAACTTTAGGAACTTTCCACTGGCAGGACATGTAAAACCTAAATATACGTGTCCTACTTTTGAAATTCAATGCACCCTGCCCTAAGAGCCCTTTGGGCCTTCCATAGGGGTGATGTATACGCATTAGATTTAGACCTGCAAAAAAGGTTGATTTAGCCAGGTCGAAATGGCTGTTTAAAAGTGCACTACACCCTGTAGTGGCAAGGCAGAAATGTGTTTTAAAAGGCTACTATAGTGGGTAGGACAATAATGCTGCAGGCTCACTAGTGGCATTTAATTGACAGGCACTTGGTTATATGTAGCACCATTTACCAGGAACCTACAAGTAAATTAATCAATCAGGGAAATGCCACTTGTTTTAGACAGAGAGCACAAGCACATTACCACTGGTATGAAGGGAAAATGAGCGCAAAGTGCTAACGCTTACAAAGCAATGGGTTTAGCACAGAAGCCAAAAATCTTGGGGAGACCCTGCAAAAAGGGCTAAGTCAAACACTTCCTCATAACTTCTATCTTGCTCTGAGCTCTATTTGGACCTCCTAGCTTCAGTAGCACAATGTGGAATGCTGGCCACCCCTGCAGCAATTGCTGAGGTTGCTCTGAGTCTCACATCTCTCACAGATATTTACTTTGGGCTGAGTGGGGGTTCCTGAAGGTTTTGGTCACTGAAGGGTTGATCTCCTGCACCACAAGGTATGCAGGGGCCTGTGTTTCGTCCCTGCCTAGCTTTCCCGGAGCTCTTGCATCCTCTCTTCGTGCCTGTCTGTCCTGGCATTGGCCTCTCCTCCATTAATGGGTATGTGAATCATCTGGACAGAGCAGTGTGGTGCTCTATGCTACTTTGTTAATTCAGTAAGTCTCCCAATATTCTGACAATTTCTAGATTTACATGTGAGTCATGTTGTCCCCCACCACTTGGGCTGCTTGTCTTGTAGGGTGAGTGGCAGAATAATACGGTGCCCATATACTGGTGCTCCATAGAGGAACTTGAAATTCCCTCATACAGTTTTTGGTCCAGTGGTGATATCATAGGAAATAGCATTACATGATCTGTGACCCATATCAGAAAAAACTGGCCATGTGGTTTGTGACCAGACGCAATCATGATGAATTAATATCATGACATCAATGAATGTCCTTTGTGAACAGTGATCAATTTTAACCTCCCACTTCACACATCATTTTAGCTGCAAGTATACAAGTGCAATTCAGTAATGTCAGGCAAGAACACCAAACACTGATGCATGCATGTAATTCAGAACATTATTTAGCTTTCAGAGAGTTTTTGGTCATTTTCTTCCTGCCCAGGGAGCTGGCTTGCACCTCCTAACAAGTTAAATCCGCAGCTTCCTCGAAAGAAGTAGGGAACTGCCTAGAAATTTGCAGGCTCTAATTTTTATGAAAAAGCATGAGACGTTCTCCTTTTACTCCTTTTTCACCCAGTTCACCAGCGGATTCTCTCCAGCTCTCATTACTTCATTAACTTCACTCTCCTATGACATGAATAGCATCCCAAAATGATAGTCATTGCAGATCTCATTTATCATACTGGGCGCTCCCATGCCTAGGTGAGGCTTAGGGACTGTACTCAGTATGTCACAAGCAGGTTGCCCTGTCGGGCAGCCACACTGTGGGTCCCTGAGGATTCCACCACTGCCCCTAGGACATTTGAAATATCCTTTGAAGCCTGCGAATCCATGGTGCACAGGGAGCACGCGAGTGGTAGTGGTTTGTGTGGCCAGGTAGCTAAAACCTCATCTACTGAAGAACCAGATTTGGCTGTAATCCCAGTTTTTCCACTTAAAAATATTACGTGATCCAGGTCAATCTACTATCAGCTTTTCTAAACTTGCTAAAAGCTGTTAGTATGTACTGTACGATGTATGCATGTAGCTTCTTCTTCCTTTCATCTAACGCCCATGCTACCTAATATGTTTCATTTTAATAATTGTATTTATTAATCTTTTTAATAATGCTTAAAATCAGTATTAACACTCTCTCCCGCTAATGGAGTTTTAGTTGCTCATGCGCCTTTGCTCGCTACGATCATATATGCTTGAAAGTTTACTAAAACAATTAAAAAACACTCTCTCCCGCGGTCTTTATTTTTTTGGCTCTAGGATGGAATTAATTAAACTACTACACATGGTTTTCCTAAGAGGTCTCGACATACATATTTTATGAAGAAGCGGTGGTGCGGGCAACTTTGGGTAGACAGACACCTCTCCCCATGTGACATGTGCTGGAATACGTTTTCAGGCTACAAACTGAAAGGATTATGAAGCCAGGGCTTCTCCGAGCCCCCAGCTGTTAAACCTACCATCTAACCAGATACGCGGAGAAACTCCCATTCATGCTGACGAAACCAAGGGGGTCCCACCTGCTAAGGGCAATCGTGACGAGTGAGTGCGTGCACGGTGTCAATGTAGGTATATATATATATACACACACGCACACACACGTTTGCTGAAAATGTTTACACATGGTTTTGTATGTACATGTGTATATATGCAGATTGAGACATATACTGTAAACACATATAAAGTTATCTTTGAACATTTTAAGTAAACATGTGGGCTCATATATTTTCGATGACAATTGCTTCTTTACAGTGGAATATATTACAATGTGTGTAGCAAGGTCCAGGGCCCGATTCTCAAAGGTAACCTTAGACAGGAAGTCTAAGTTTAGACCTGAAGTCCAAGTTTATCTTTGTGAATCGAGCCATGAGGTCAGTTATTCTTTTTGTGACATTCAACAGCTTTAGTGGTGGGATCCATGCGGGGCCGTACAAATGGAGCTGGGACATGGGCCATGTTCACTACCCCCCCAGAGACTCCACTGCTCTTGTTACAAAGTTAAAAACAATCAGACCCGACACAAATGCATGCATTATGTATGAAAGAGTAAAGAGAGGGGTCATCCTTATGTCAAAAAGGTTTTGCCTGTTTTTGTCAGCTACCTTTTTTAATTCCTTAATTGTTCAGCAGGACATTTCCTCTAAAGTATAATAAGGTATAAGAGCCTGTTTCAAAGCTATTACAGCCACTGTCTGTAATTATATGAGCCTACCTTCTGTAGGTCTGTCCTAGAGACAGCATTAGCATAAAAATATATATTAAACATGACATATTAAGTCATACAATGCTTTTTGGTCTGCCCTGTTCCTCTACTAATGTCTTAAAGCATAATTGACGTTTTGTTGCCAAAGAGAATAGCATGGAATAATGCGTCAGCACATTAAAGTCCTTAGATTTCTTCACTGTGAGCAATTAATTTTCCTTAGGCACATCTACCTAATAAGTAGGACACTTTAGTGCCTGGGCAGATAGACCAGTCTCTGCTTTCATTTCAGATTTGTCAATGTATTTTTGCAATAGGTATTTTTTTTTCTTATTTCTTGCAAGCAGCTGCATGTAAAGTTTGGATGGCACAAGTTGCACTTTTCTATATTTTTAATGTCTTTTTCATATGCCTGCAAAAATAAATAAAAAATAAATCACAGGCTCTCCTCCAAGGTCAGACCTATTCTTTTTTTGATGTTCTCCTAATGAGTGTTTCATTAAGCTATAGAATCATAAACCTCTTTTTCACGCCTTTAGGACCAGATTAGATACACTTTACACCAGTACAAAACGGTTGCATGAATATCATAATTAAAATATCCTCTGAAAGAATGTCTTAAATAGTCTTTCAAAAAAGATCATTTGAGTGGGGCTAACTATAGCAAATCTCCGCCCAGTGGGAAGATATTTTTCTAAACCACCCGTTCTTAGCCTGGTTCTTAACCACCTACTCAAGGCGTCTGAAACTGTTTGAAAAATGAAATAATATTAGCGGGCTAATTAATTATATACACAAAAAAAAGCAAAACCGAAAAATTTAAAAAGTTTTCTAAACGTAAAGGAACTTAAAATTGAAGTTTAAAAATTAAGTTTGTATCCTTAGCTTGATTTGTGTGGCACTGCCTGATTGGCCTATAAACCAGTCCGACCCTGCACAAAGGGCATGTCGGGTGAGACTCGTACATAGGGTAGCTCTACAACTTCTAGTAGTCTCAGCATCTCCATTGCACCAGTTTCTTTGCAGTTTCTGAGCATTTGTAGTCATGGTGTGTAACCAGAAATGCAGAAAACGAAGCATAGAGCGTGCTTAGACAGTGGTAGCAGAGTGAAGACAGTCTATCAAGGGCGCTGGGCGAGATGGTGCAGCACCACACACGGATAAAGTGAAAAAGGCTGCTTTATTAGGACAGGTGTGTTAGCTAGGCTTCTTAAAAAAATATACAATAAACACAATAACCTGCCTCACTCATGCAATTAACAAAACTGAACATCATCTTCCCAATACCTAATGCACAGTGCCTAGCAAGGGTACCTTGTGCCCTCATTGCAAGTAATAAAATATGCACTCCCCCATCCCGTCAGTGCTTAGCTATAAAAGACGGCCATCACTGGGTTGCAGATGGCCCTCGTGCTCCATGACACTAGTGCCATTAAGGCTTGGATCAAAAGTAACTTCCCAGTAATTAATTACATGTACATTTGGGAGTGTGGCATAAAAAAAGTTTAAAATAATCCAGAAAGACTCTACCCAACAAAACTTGCAAATGCCACAATAAAAGAGATTTTCAAAATAAATCCTTTATGTTTTGCTTTCTAAACTGACTGCGTGTATTATCCAGTGACACCCTTTGAATGACTTGCACCTCAACAACACACAGCGTAGCTGGGGCTGTTCACATGGCACACGGCTCAAACTGAATTTTATTACAAGATCGGACACTCATATTATGTAGCCTCCCTACTTGCTGTTTATTTTGATAGCACTTTCAAGGCGAACTACAACTCCCATAATCCTGCTCTCCTAGGGAAGGAGTAACAACAAAGAAGTAATACAGTAAAAAGTATAAATAGGACAGTCCAAAGTAACGCCCTCTTTTCTTGCTGCTGGTAAGTGTTAGCTTCCTGTGCCACATATTACTTTGTTTCACGTGTTTGGCTGCTTGGATTAAGGCCAGAGAGACCCTGTGAGTTGGAGTTTGTTTAGCGTCACAAAGTTACTTTGCAACTGCTTCTTTGATACGAGGGCTCAAAGCAGAACGACTCTACACATTGTGTCAGGGAACATGCGTTGAAGGCCATGCCGTCCTGTCAGTAAATTTGGAAGGGGGCATTCTGGCAGCGAGGATTGGTTTGCTCTACAATAACTGTAATGAGACAGTTGCCTTTAGGATGACCACCTGGCAAGGAGGCAAATTCTGGACAGTGACAGTAAAAATGGAGGCCAGGACCATGAATGATCGTGCCAGAGGCATCCTCTGTTGCTGGACATAAACTTAGAGTTCAGAGAAAGTAGCAGAAGTAGAGAGTGTGAAAAAGAGAGGGATTTATGAAAGAAGGGAAAGGGGACCATATACAGAGAAGGAGAGACAGAAGGCAGGAACAGTGAGAGTGAACAGTGAGAGAAGAGGGTGGCAGGTTCAGAAAGATGGTGAGGTTGACAGAGATAAGGTTGAAAAGAGAAAAAAAAGAGGGCGCACATAAAAGGGGAGGTAGAGGGAACCAAGAGAACGTATGTGGTGGGAGGGGAACTAGTGGCTAGGTAGAGAAGACGAGGAAACAGGTAGAGAAAAGGAAAACAAGACATCAAGAAGTTACATATGGAATGATCAGAGAGATTATGTGAGGGTTTACTTTGTAATTTCCATGTGAGACCTTCCAATTCACCATATCCTTGAAAAAATGGCGTTATTCTGTCCCTTCCCTTTCACACACCGCAGTGCAGCAAACTTCACTTACTGTGCCATGTTGAATGAAATGTTAGAAAATATACCCCACAAAGAGTTGGCACAGGTGTCCAGACTTAAATTTTGCCTTGGAACTTGTACAGTGCTCCGCTGCCTTTAGGACAGTGCTCGGCTAGATGTACGTACATACATGCAGAAAACCATAGTTTGTTAAGAAAAGTCAATTTTTTAAAAAATGGGGAAGAAATCCATCCAAGGTCCAGCAGGTTACATTCTGTCCCTGGAAGATTCTGGGATTAGAGCACTTCGGTCATGTTATGTAGGCATTTCTACTTGTGTTCTTCGTTCTCCATTACCTGGAAATGTTGAAATAAAAACTTCTACAGCTACAATAAAATTAAATCCCTCCATTCATAGACTATACCTTCCTACCAGTTGCCCCACAATCAGCTCCTGAAGTGCTTTTACCTCAGGACCTGGGACACTGTACAGCAGTGCTTAATTTGTGAATAAAAACGTGCCTGTGCCCAAAGCCCTCCTCTTAAACACGCAGCTGCTGCAATTAAATGTGGGAACACGGAATACTGAGGCGGCCTAATCCTGAAGCCATCTCAGGCCTCTTCAATCCATTTACAGCCACTCCCTGCCCCTTCAGGTCACCCTTGCAGCTTTCTACATTCTCCCTTTGTGATGCTTTTTTGTTTTTCCCTTCCTCCTTCTTTCCCATATGTGTCTTTTGCTCGCAGCAAATTCTTGAGGCAGAAGACTAAGAACCGGCCCTCAAAAATAAGTGCTGGTGCTTAGCACCGGAAACAATAAGCACAAATTAAGCACTGGTGCACAGGCTATAGGAATTATAGCTACGGCCCTACAGGGCGGGCTTTAGTGCTGGTGCCAGATGGTGTGAGAATATTTGTTGGGCCCCCTCCCATCAAAACCTCTTTCTCCAAGAATTCAATCAGCACCACCCTCCAATGATGCCCCTCATCTCTACATAGACCCGCTTTCATGTGTAGTGAAGTTCTTTTGTATGTAGGGTAGAGTAGGGTGTTGGAATGTGTTATATCAGACACATATTATGCAGATCAAAATGGGTTGTATAAGTTTGTAAACCAATGCATATGAAATGTTACTTGAGACCAGGGCCAATGGAATTATGCATTTGTGAATCTGCAGTGTTTTACGTATTATCATGGATTTGCCGCATTTGCTAAATAATCCATTGTCTGCTGCATGTTAGGCCTGGGCAGAGTGAACGGAGTCTGTCTTCAGAGAATTCTGCGGAGTTGAAAAAAACCTCAGTGTAATTCTGCAAAGCCGGAGTTTTGTGCCCCGCGGAGTCCTCTTGAATGTGGCCACCTTGGAAGCGTTAAGCAGGGTCTACCCAGCTTAGCGCTTCTAAAATGGGCGCATTCAGAAGGCCCATAGGCAGTGAAAGCTGCAGTTTCATGCCTCTTATGCACCGGCCTGTTCCGTGTGCAGTGCACTTGGGACAGGCCCCCTGCACAAGAGGCCTGAAACAATAGCTTTCTTTCTCTGCCTGTGGCTCTGGCCTGAATTCAGGCCAAGGCCGTAGGTAGCAAAAGCTGCCAGGCCTGTTGTGAACCAGTGTGCGCAAACAATGACAAAACAAAGAAATAGATGAGGACTTAACTTGGTCTTCCCCGGTGTCCTCCTCTCCTCGTCGTCCGACAACGAGTCCTTTCCAGAAGCTGTGTCCATCCTTTGTTCTGGTGCACGCTGCAGCCCAGTTATGGACTGCATAGAGCAAGCACAGACTATCTGCACTTGCGCTGTGCAGCCCATACTGAGCTGCAGTGTGCACCGGTTGAGCTCCACTTCGCTGGAGGGGCTAGCAGAGGACTTTGGATAACTCCTAGCTCCAAGCAGACCACGGATTTCGAAAAACTGTGTGGGGAGCTCAACTCCGTCAGTAACCCACTGAGCTGTCTACTCAAAAAAACTATTCTTTGATCTATATGTCACACCTTGTGCTTTGCTGGAGGCACACTATCCCTGTGTGCTACTTTATGATGATTCAAAAGTCAGACAAAACAAAACTCAGATTTTTCAAACAGATACAATAATCACCAAAATTAAAACTGACGTTTTTATTATGGTTTATGAAATCCCAGCACATAATCTGATGTCTGTGCCTTTAATCCTGTAAAACAAATGCTACTACCCCTCTCCACCTCTCCGGAGCTTGGCCCTTGTGAGGTGACACTAGCCCCTGAACAAAACCAGAATGCATCGCACTAGACTGGGGCAGGTGGAGGCCCAGCAAATACTGTAACTGCACAGCGAGGCTCATTATCATTCTGTATGTGACACTGGGCCAAACAGAATGATAATGGTCTGATAGCAGCATGTCCCAGGTCAGGGAGGGGCTGCTATAGGCCCTGGAGTTCACACCAGGAGTGTGAGCCAGCCCTTGTAGTGAATGTTAAAGAACTCTGGAGATTTTTGCAGGGGGACAGTGCAGCTCCCTGCAATGTCCAAAAGTAAGTTCAAAAGGCACTGTGAAAGTAATCATTACAGACAACAGACATAAGGCACAAATTACGGATGGTTGGTGAAGTTTACAGACGGGTGGTTACCCTAGTTGGCTAGAGATTAAGGCCTTTCATACCATTGTTTGGGGATGAGCAGTGGCATAGCAAAATCCCCTGCAGCCCCTAGGGTGTGGGGGTGTGCCTGAGCTCCAAGGGCCCCCTTCAGCAAAACTGATACTGGTAGGCGTTGGGACAGGGAAGAGCCCTCAAGTTTCATTATGCCACTGGGAATCAGAGACCAGGAGTTGTGTAGAAATTAAAATGCTGTAACTGTGTTCGACAATTCAAGTTTTAATGCATGCAAAGTGAAAAGAGGATCATTCAGGGGTCCAAACAGGAATCTTTACGGAGGCAGGTGCAGATGGCTATAGCTTTCATCTAGAGTCTGGGGTTTGTCATAAACATAGAACAATCTCATCTAATACCCTCCAAAAAGATGTTGTTTTGTAAGGATGTTGGTAAATTGAGAGAAAAAAATTGCTTTTCTCCCAGCCTCAAACTTAAAAATAATCAGAAAATAATTGAGAATGATGTTTACTCATCTGCAGATTTTCCTCTAGCACTTGGCAAGAATAGTGTGTCTTCTTGCATCGACCATTCAGACAATCTTTCCAGGACTCCTTTACTACACTACAATGACTGAAGATAAGACATTCAGAAGGGTTTGGAACACCCCCTTAAATCCAGAGACAAGGGAAGGTGGAAGTTAGTGGTTAACTCATATGGGTGCCTGGAACAAACAGGTCATCTTCCTTATGTACTCAGATCTAGTATTAAAATCAAATGCAAGTCTCTGGGGATAGGAGCAAGTATGGCACCTTCAACTGGAGGAAGATTGCCCAGGAGAAGTCTTCAATGCACATAAATTGATTAGAGCTTCTTGCAGGCTTCTTTGCAATCCAGAGCCTATTGAAAGGCATGGCATAATGTGTTGTTCTTCTTTGCCTGGACAACCTGGCTGCAGTCAGGTACATCAACTGGTTCTGGGGGAGAATAGGGGGTGGTGACAAGGTCAATGCACTCAGCGGACTTGGTCAAGCCATTGTGGCAATCCTGACCAGGGGTTATCATTGTTATCAGATTACCTTCCAGGAGCATCCAACAGGGTGCTAGATTGGTATTTTAGAAAGCTCTACAATAGCAGTCGATGGAGTCTAGATTGACAGCTTAAAAAGCACTCTGAATGATGTCTGCATTCCATTCGATATAGAGCTGTTGCATCCAGGCTGATAACTTAGCTGCAGAAAGTATCCAACTGGAAACTAGATCTGGGAGCTCTAGTGATGGACACTTTTCTTCAAGATTGGTGTGGTGGAAATCAGTAGAAGAAAGACTTTATTCGGTATGAAATAATTCAACCTTTAAATTACATAAACCACAATAAATAGACCATAATATCAATAAAACTGTAAAATACCAATAATTATAATTTTAAAAACAGATAAAACCTTGTTACCAAGGATAATAATCTAAAAAATACCCTTTACAAATCTCTACGTTACTACGCCAAGTAATGGCTCCCCTCAAAAACAATCCCAAACCCCTCCATACTAATGCATCTGAGGCCATTTGGAGCCACATGAAAGAAGGACAAAATTGCACAAAACCCTTTGGCCTCAGCAGGGGTAGTAAAAAATGACTTCTAAAAGGTGCATAAAAAACACAGAATAATGGGACAAGGTCTGCAGGGACACCCTGTCACAGGGACATTGTCTGATAGATATTTCACCATTCTGACCTAGCGGAAAGCAGAGATTATTTCTAATGATCCCCAAATGAAAATGAGTAATAAAAGTCCTTTCCCTCAGGCTCAGGACCCATCCCGATCTTTAACATAACAAAATCTCTGACCAATTGTTTCCCTAGTTCCTTTCCCTCTCTTTCAGCCCTCCGAATTCTTAAGAAATTCTCCTTCACCCAATTTTTATCCTGGCTAGTCAGACCCTCAGGAGTGTCAAACAAGTCCGGCTGCCCCAAATCCTGTGCTACCTTTCTTATATACATCAGCCAGGGAATGTATTTTACATTATCACAGGCCAAACAGTCCCTTAAGGTCTCTCTATTAGAAATGGCAAATTCATTACTCTAAATCAAAATCCATAACAAAAGGGAGACAACTGAATAGTATCTTGCACACACTCAAGATCTAGTTCTAGATGCAAGCAAAAAACAGAGTTATTTTGGCCAACAACCAATAGTCTTCTACAGAATTGATTTTCTTTAATAATGGGCACTCGGTGTCCATATACCCCCAGAGTGCTGCACCATACAACAGGAAACGGCGACATTTTTGCCTGTAGATTTCAAGCAGAGGCTTAATAGGTTTACTTCCTACTCTTACAGAAAAATCAAAAGTGGCACCAACTGAGGCATGGAAGAGCATACTACTTCTGGCAATAGAGGGTTTCCATGAGCCTTTATCATCGAAAATCACCCCTAAATATGGGAACTCATTGACCCTGCTAATAGTTTGATCATCAACCTTTAGCTCCCCAACCCTTCCCAAAGGTGTACCACATACCATAAAATGCGATTTCTTATAATTGATCTCTAGACCCATGCCTGACATGTAAGGGGTGTAGGCTCTAACTACTTTACGGAGACCATTCATGGTGCGGGCCATAAGGACCGCATCGACTGCATACGTCAACACCGGGACATTAGTGTCATTCACCTTAGGGACATCCCTACAGTGTTCCACCAAGAAATCCGACAATCCATTAGTATATAAAAGGAACAGAGTAGGGGCCAACACACACCCCTGGCGAACGCCCTTGGTGTGCTTAAAAGCCTCTGAACATTCCCCATTTGTCTCCACCCTCACATTAGCAACCGATCCTGAGTGGAGGTACCAGAGCAGCACCACAATATCAGGATCCATCCCTAACTGACTTAACCTTTCCCACAATATGGACCGATTTACCTTATCAAAGGCACAACTAAGGTCCATAAAGGCAAGATAGAGGGTGCCCTCCCTGGCGTATATTTCCCAATCATCATCAGAAGATTAAGGCACTGTTCACGTGTGCCAAGACCTTCCCTAAAACCATACTGGTGCCGGCTCAAAATGTCCTTTTCTGCCATCCAAGCCTCAATACACCTTAAGATGATCCATCCAAAAATCTTCCCAGAAGAATCAAGTAGGGAAACAGGGCGATAGGACTCAGGGTCATTCCGATCCCCCTTTTTAAAAACTGGGATAATACAAGCCCTTCTCCAAGAGGCAGAAATTCCCGCAGTAACTGCCGCATTAAGAACATTTAAGAGAACAGGTGCCCATAACTGAGGGCAAGATTTGTATAAATCAATGGGGACTGAACCCGGGCCCGGGGCTTTGTTACTAACGCTACCCTGTAGTGCATCAATAACTTCCTGGAGCGAAAACCTAATCGCTAAATTGGGAACCACAACACACTCTTTTTCCCAATTATTTCTTAGGGGGATTCCATCAAAGATTCTACAGAAATAATTTACCCAAGCCTCCGGGGCAATATTACAGCCCAAACCCTCAGATGTCTCTGTTGCAAAAGAACCTCTATTCACCACCTTCCAAAACAGACCAGGATCCTTCAGGACTGTGGCGTGCTCCAACTCTACCCAGGCCTTTGCTTTAAATTTGTCCTTACTTTCCCTCAGAGCCCTTTTATACTTAATCCTTGCTGCTTTCACCGCGGGCCTATCTCTGGGATATTCCTTGAGGGCTGTTTTCATATTTGCCCAAGCATCATAACAGGCCTTATCAAATCATCCACCTCTGCGCTTGTTGGGACGACTGTCTATTGAGAATACTAAGTTTACTTCAGCTATTGCATCCATCACTTCCTTAGGGCTCGGAGTCTCTCTCAAAAGTATATCCATAAACAAGGGTAGGTTACCCCCACCACCCTCTCTATAACTTGTTGGGCATCTACCTGTTTCCAGCCAAGTCGCCTACCCTGATCTCTTATCTTCACTGTTGCGGGACCACCTGCCCTGATTTATTTGGAGCCCCTGGAGGTTTAAAGCACACTGTGAGGGGGTTATGGTCGCTTATACATTCTCCAAGCACCTCTCCTCCAGTTATTAAATCTTTCAGTAATGGAGACACGAAAATGTAGTCAACTGTGGTGCCAGACCCTGTACCCCCAAATGTTGGGAGCTGATGAAAATCTACTACTTCAGTGTCCTGAAAGTTCAAAAGGCTCAACTTCCTAAGTTCCTTAATCAGAGCCCTGCCGCTAACATCCTGAATGTCATCCACCGAGTAGTCCACACAGTCTTACTCGAAGGGATTTACCACTGTACTGAGTCGACCCAGCTTGGCATTAAAATCTCCCGATACAATGGCACAGAATACCAACCCCACCTCCTCCATTCTATGTTTCAACACCTGAAGGATGGAGAAAAGAATCCCAATTTGATACCCCCCATCCTATGCAGCATTATAAAAATTAACCAACAAAACTTTAAAATTATTAGAAAAAATTACCCATACAGACAATATACCCTGGTGGTTACAATTGATTTGAAAAGCAGCCTCTATCTTGGAAAAACGGATTAAGGTAACCAGGCCCCCTTTTGAACGACCTCCAAGGGACTGAACAGCTGGGATAGCAAATCTATCATAGCCATCCCAAGCAGCCAGCCCATCAGACCATGTTTCCTGTAGCATAATAATATCATAGTCAGCCACACACCTAACCCAAACCTGGTCAGATAACTTGGCATCATACCCCACAATATTCCAGGAAATAAGATCACACTTCGAGCACACCCTCTCCAACGCAGTCACAGTCTTGGTGCATTGTCAATCCACCCCTGCCAAGTCAGAGTTTATATTGTAATCTGTTCTCCTGCAGATTGACCGCAGGGCATTCTGGCCTAAGGGGGGGAATCCTGCCAAGGTCAGGAGAGGGATCAGCAGCCAGTCGCATATGATTGTAGAAATATCCCAGGGGGGCCATACCAGTTGTTTCTGCCCTTGAAAAGGCATGACTATATGAGAAGAGAAGCCATTGAGCCAGGCCCGGGTATCTAACATTTATAATAACACAGTCCTCATTCCCCTCTTTTTTTCTCGGCCCAACCCAGTCAATTCTTCAAACAAACAAAACATCTTCGAGATCCTTACATGAGAAATTGCAGATTTTGCTCCACCAATAACTAGTTTTATTTTTTAATTGAGCCATAAATTCTGTTACCCCAGGGGCCAAAGCAGGGACATTAGTCAGCACTACCACATAAGGGGCACATGCCGGGGGGAGATCCAGACGGGCCAATTAAGGCTTTTTACTCAACGCATTCTGATTAGACTTCCCAACTGGCTGTAGGCGAGCCACCACAGAAACACGGTCAGGTTGCCTTCCGAGGTTAGTTCCATTCAAGGCCCCCCTGCCCGTTGGTGAGGCGGTAGTTGAAGCCAACACAGACTGAGCACAGGCACCTTGGCCCCCAGAATTTGACGGGTTATCCAGTTTCTGAGGCATATTTCCCAGGGACTCAGCATCTTCCTTCTGTAGATTCACCTCCACACTAGGATGAGATAGACAGCACAGGGCCTTACACCCCCCATAGATTGGCTTCCTTGGCTTCTTAAATCACCTAGCCGAGAAACTGCTTTTTCTATCACCGATAGATTTGCCATCACAGGTGACAGAATACCCTCAATCATCTCCTTAAGCTTTGACAAAAAATTGGTTGCATCACATCCCATTGGCTCGCTAGATTTTGTACCGCCATAAAACTCCTTGGAATTACCCACAAGAGAAGCTTTAATTTTGGGGACTGTTTTCTTCAATGTCTTTTTCTTCCTCGGCGGAAGACTGCACTTATCCATAGAGCAGGCCACAGGAGAAGACAACAGGAGCCTTTTACTTCTTCTTGAAGGTCCTGGGTCGCCAGAGTCCCCTAATTTCTCCGCATGGTCAAGCTCTGATGCAACACATAGCTCTCCTCCAGGATGGGCCACTGCCCCCTCCTCCCCCAAGGCCACTGAGGGATCACTGACTATTGAGACATGATGCCAATCCTCCATCTCCATAGATAGCCTCCTCTCCGCCAGATCAATTTCCTTAGTTACGACCCCAACAGCTCTAGCAAGAAAGGAGTCCAATGTAGTATTTACGTTACGCTGCCTGCCACCACCACCACTCATGGCTCCAGATAGCTGGCCCTTTTTCCACCCCATTTAAGCAAGCGGTAGCACCTCACTAAGTGCAGCAGCGGGAAACACAGTTTAAAATAAAGTCTCTCAAGCAGAAAGGTCTCCAGACACTTATAAAAATAGATAATAAACACAAAACTCACCATCCACGGCAAGATGAAAGGGGGGTGGCCCCGCCCAGCCTCTGACGGTCAATGACGGACGCAAGACGGACCCGCCCTTGGCCCGGGCTTTGCCCGGGCGCGTCTCGCGCGGTGGGAAAGCAGAATGCGATATAAGCGCTAGAGACCCGGTAACTCCCCCAGCTCCTGCTGCGAGGGAGTCCCATGGGGTCCAAATGCCACCTGGTGCTGCCTCCTCTCTGTCCCGCGCGGCTGGAAAGCAGAATGCGCTATAAGCGCTAGAGACCCGGTGACTCCCCCAGCTCCTGCTGCGAGGGAGTCCCACAGGGTCCAAATGCTGCCTGTTGCCACCTCCTCTCTGTGCCGCGCAGCGGTAAAGCAGAATGCGCTATAAGCGCTAGAGACCCAGTGACTCCCCCAGCTCCTGCTGCGAGGGAGTCCCACAGGGTCCAAATGCCACCTGGTCACGCCGCCTCTCTGTCCTCCGGAAATCACTATGTTTTCCTTCCTTCACTACGATTTGCAGGTGTTGGGCACAGGTACGCAGGCAATTAGCGAAGGTGCTTCTGGTGGCATCCCTTTGGAGATCTCAACATTGCGTCCCTGATTTTGTTAACCTGTCAGCTGGTTTCCCGATGTGATAACCAATCTTCCCTCAGATTTTAAGGAGTCCTTAATGCCAGAGTCACAGTCGTGTCCTACATGACTGAACTTTCAGGGTGTTCACAGACATGCCAGGACTTATGGAGTCTGCTTCTGGGTATAACAGGACACAATCAAGGCCTATAGGTAAGCCTGGGAAGTAAGGAGTGGCAGGTATGTGAAATCAGGATTTGATAGATTTATATTAGTTGTCACAGGGGTGACTGATTTTGTGTCATCCTTAGCAGCTGGGCACGAGTCATATAGGGCAATTAATGGCTACAAACAAGCAGTGCTGTCAAGGCATTTTAAAGTTGACAGTTACCCATTGGGCAACACCTGCTGGATGGCAGGTTTTTGAAGGGTATCAGATTCATGAACCACCAGGCTAGGTATTCCACTAGGTGGGGTGTTGATTTCCTTTTGTCATTGTTCCAGTTGAGGGAAGATAATGAACACTTATGATTTAAGTTATTTTCCACTAAATTGATAACATTGTAATGCATTGTGCCCATTAGGAGGGTATAAGATGTTAGAGCACTGGATATTTTGGCGATGCATTTTTTTCCCCTATTGGTTTTTCCTTTCAGTATCACAAGACGGACTAAAAATACTTCCAATCATGCAGAATTCCCAACTTTCCCTTTGGTTTCTAAATTGGTTGTGGTGAAATACCTTAAACAGTATGTTCAGGTAACCAAGAACCTGAGGACATTTGCTCCACTGTTGTTAATCGCTTTGCACAAGCCATTCACTAAAGTGACCTCCACCACATTGAGAAAATGGGTTGAATGTGTAATGGCTTTGGCTGGAGTGGACACAGACCACTTTGGGCATACTCTGTTGTGGTCAGCTGTTGCTACTAAGGTTATTTGGATTGGCGCTTGGTTTGGGGACATTCTGAAGTCAGTATATTGGTCTAGTGATTCGACTCTGTCGTCCCATCTCTAGGGGGTGCTGTAAAGGGACTGTCTGTAGCCTGGGAATCACCTTGAACACTCATCTAGAGTCCCTTTATGACTCCAGTTTGTTTCCCTATTCGCTATGGTATGCTTTTGTAGAATTACATTTGCTTCCTGGGACTGCAAATCCCATAATGCACAGCCTGGTAGTCAGGAAAGCCTGGATTCTGCTATACATTGTTTTCTATGGGAGAAGTCCAGTTGCTCCTTTTCACTGGATTCTCTCCTCCAGGACTTGCGAGTGTCTGAAACTACACACACCTGATACCTCTCCTGTGCAGTCCAGTCATGTGATTCCACTTGGGGTTTGCTGCAGCCTGGAACTGCTTATAAGCTGCCATTTCCTCAAGATCCTCATTGTGAATTGGAGTTCGATTCCTTTGTGTTCCAGACCCTTTATCGGATGGTGTTCCAGTCTTGTTCCTGTTCTGTTTCAGCTTAAACCTGCTTTTTGTTTCTCTGCCCTGTTCCTGGTTTTTCAAGCCAGAGTCTGCACCGTGTATCTTAGCCTTGTTCCTGTTTGTTTCATCCAGAGCCTGCTCCCTGTTTCTCAGTCCTTTTCCTGCTTTGTTTCAGTCTGAACGTACTCTCAGTTTCCCAGTCCTGTTTCCTGCTTGTTCCAACTCCATATATTCCAGTCCTGTTCTTCCTTGTTCCAGCCAGAGCCTGTTCTCTGTTTCCCATTCCTGTTTCTGTCTGTTCCAGCCAGAGCTTGTGCTCCACTTTCCAGTCCTATTCCTGGCTTTGCTTCAGCCTGAGCCTGTTCCCAGTTCCTGCCTCTGCCTCCTAGTTTATTCCTTCTGTTTCCGTTTCCTCTTGGGTATTTGTGTCTGGTAAGTGTACTATCAGTCTCCACCTGTGTATAAGTGTTTTCCTTTGTACTGGTGTTGGCTCCTGGTTTCCAGGAGGCAATTCCAGCCCCCATCCTCTGTCTAATGTTACACATAGTTCTTAGTGCCTAACAGTGACAGTGTGCTACTGCTGTATTTCCAGGAATTGCCACTGTGTTTCCAGCTGGACCCACAAAAGCTTGTCTTGTGTATGTAAGTGCTATCCTTGTTTGTGCTCTAAGGGTCCAGAGACAGAATCACTTCGGCTGCCTCCTTTCTATGGGTCTTGCGAAGTGACTCTCTGTAAGAGCAAACTGCACAGAGGCATTGACATTCCCTGTTGCTGTGGGAGGTTCTGAGCCCTACCCTGTATACAACCTTACTGGTAACCCTATAGTGTTTGTCCATTAGTAATCCGTTTTCTGTTTGTTCATACTAAAGTTGCTCTGCTTTTACTTTCCTGTTTCCTGTGCCTGTCCATAGCTGTCCTTCCCCGTGTATGCCTTTAGCTGTTCTTCTGCCCCAGTACACTACCTTTTTGGGATATTCTCTAACCTCAAGGGGTGCCCCAACCAGAGTCCTGATCAGACTCGCCCGAAACCATGGCATCTAGAGTCTCAACTTGTAAGAGCTTTTATAGTAAATCTGCTTAGTGTGCAGCAATGATGTTTGTTAATATGCTTTGAACATGCATAATATGAGCCTCCGGTCTTGTAATAAAATTTCAGATTCTCCTAGCCAGGTGGTGAAATGAAGGAGAGTTCTGCTTTTATTAAAGGCAAAGAAGGCAAACACTATTGCACCACTGAGGTTACCCACCCTAATAATGGTCTCAAGGAGTGTCTTTTGATGGCTCCTAGTGCCAATCTCAACCAACCAGGTGACAATCTGAGATGTGAAAGAATGGATGACATGAAGAAGATTGTCCCCTTTGGATGGAAGATACATTGCATGTGGAAATGTGCCAAGAAAGAAAATAACTCAAGTGGTTACTCCTAGGATTTCTGTTGTTATTTTTGCTATTTCGTTTTTCACATAGACTGTGGTCGTTTTTGGGATCATCCAGAAATGAAGTTACTTGTGGACTGCCCTATTTATATTTATATCATTAATTTTATTCCTTCATTACTGTTACTTCCTGCCTAGGGGGAAGAAATATGGGAATTGTAGTTTCCTCTAAAAGTGCTATCAAAATAAATAGCAATAAGGAAGACTGCATAATGCTCGACTCCTTTGTCTTTAGTAAAATTAGGACTCTCCTCCACCAAATAGCTTGGATGATTACAATTCTCTACTCATTCCTGAATAATACGATATTATTTATCTGTTCAAAATTACTCATTCTTTCTACATGCGAAGGATGACCAGCTCAAATAAACGTGCCAGCATTCAAACCAATGATACCCAGACATTTGGGAGTGCTCTCTTAAAAGCATATATTCATGCAATAGGGAAGCCCCTACTGTGAACTCACGTCTGCAATACCTCCAAGAGTCTATTATCACACCACTCGGCAAGCAATGATGTGTGTTAATAAGACTATAGGTGTCATGAAAAGTGCAGCTGGAAGATGTGTTCATGGCACAATGAGCACTGAACTGAATGCCACTGTTTTTTCTCTTCCACTATTTAGAGTGATACAATAACACTGCATTAGTGATCCAGTATTTATGCGCCACATCATGGAAAATTTTATTCTGGAATGTTCTCGTCAGTGTAGAGCTGATGAAAGCTATATGTAAAATTATGGAATTGTGGAAAATTCAAGTAGTGACAAGGTTACCACAGGGGTAATCCTATTTGCATAAACATCTAAATCAGGAAGGAATATCGAGATGTAATATTAATACATTTATGCAAAATTAGCTTAAAGGTTTTTCCAGTAGTCACATTGAGCACAAATATGAGCACAGATATTAGGGTAGGAGCGCTCCAATGAGTTTTTCCATACTATGGGAAGTGAAAATGTATTCTCATGTATTTTCTTCTCTGTTCTGCAAAAACCATTTAGAACTTTTCATCTATCCTCCTGTCCAAGGCCCCAGACTAAGTCCTCACAGCCACTTACTCAAATTGTTACCAAAGTCCATCATACCAGCCAACACGTTTATGTTTAGAGTCAACATGCAGCCCTCCAATCAACTATGCCAACTCTCAGACACCATCAGAGCTAGCTCTCACACTCTCATCTTGAAATCATACCTCCAAACCTTAAATAATGGTTCTCACGATCCTACTGCCATCTACGCTCAGTCTCAACCCAGGCGGTCAGAGCTCCTTGCTGGCCTTCAGAAGTCATTATGCTCCCTCTATTGGCTCACAGCCCACCTTTGCTGGTCCTCAGAAACCTAGTGCAAAACGGTAATGTCTCTCAATTTTCCCTCACAATACATTATCCAGTACAATATACCAATAGTCACCCAGCAATGAGATACATTTGAAACTCAGCCATAGGACCCCAGTCCCTCATTTGGGCTTTAGGAAACCCACCTACTTCTAGACCCTGAGGCACACTTCCATTCTTTGAAAAACAGCTTTCAGCATGCAAATGCTGGGACAGTAGAGGACATCAACATTGTGTTTCAGGGTGTGACATCTGTGACACTAGCACAATCTGATTGGCTGGCCGCAACAATGGGAGAAGATGTTGCCGCTGCCATTCCAGGAATCTGGGACTCATACCCTGAGTCTTGAAAAAAGTTGAGAAAGGGCAACCTTGTAGGGGGACATCCAATGGAACCTCCACTGTATTTAAAAATTGAAAAAATAAAATTGTATTGAGGGAACAGCAGTACAAGGGCCTTGTGCCACAGAACCCAACAGGCCCCCAGTGTGTGGTACTGAGGTGCAGGTAAGATGTTCACAGTAATAGTTCCAGTACCCAGGTACCCACAGCAGTGAATGATGCTTGTAAGGCAAAGTGGCACCTTGGTAGGGAAGCTTATGTGTTGGTCCCCTGATGAGGCTGTCGTGCATTGGAGTGGTTTGGCAGCTTGAGGAGTGTTGGGTGCAGAGCCTGGCCAGAGGCTAGACCCTACAGCAAACCCCTCCTGCTTCACACGTCACAGCCTGCTTACACCACAAGTGTCCACCTACCTATCATCATCCAGTTCTGTTGGCCAAAGGCCGTGCACAGCAAGGGAGTTAGCCACCCTGGCTATGTGCAGCAGGGGGCCACCAGCCTGTCGTGGTTTAGGTGCTGATCACCTGCTGGGGCTGGGAGCGGGGTCTCAATGCCTGAAGGGAGGATTTCCCACATGTGGGGGGAATAGGTGCAGGTCACATGGAATCTAGGCCCCATGGCCAACACATCACTGTGCACAGTTGTGTTCATGCGCAGCAGGAGTGTTGATCGTTCATGGGGGTTGTGCTGAGATCGTCCACTGGATGTTTGATGAAAGGCCTGCCTGGGAGTCAGTACTTATGGCCAACCGCCCATTGCTCAAAAGCCATATGTAGCAGGTGGTGTTGGCTGCACATGTATGGTTGGGCCTTGGTCATCCACTGGAGGTCAGGCCCTGTAACTGACCTCTTACTGTGCACAGCTTATGGTCAGTTGCAGAGAGTCCCATTCTGAGTGGGGAATTAGAAAAAAATTCGACTTTTTTCATCCAAAAAGTGAAAAAGTGCAAATTCATAATTTTTTGCAAAAAAGTGAAAAAGTCCCATTCTGAGTGGGGGACTTGGGAAACATTTAAACTTTTTTCATCCAAAAAGTGAAAAAGTGCAAATTCATCATTTTTTGCACAAAAGTGAAAAAATACCATTTTGAGTGGGGACTTAGAAAAAATGTCAACTTTTTTCTT
Source organism: Pleurodeles waltl (assembly GCF_031143425.1). Taxonomy (NCBI): domain Eukaryota; kingdom Metazoa; phylum Chordata; class Amphibia; order Caudata; family Salamandridae; genus Pleurodeles; species Pleurodeles waltl. Next base: position 607,341,780 of record NC_090449.1, read on the forward strand.
CCAAAAATGTGAAAAAATCCAAATCCACATTTTTTCTCCAAAAAAGTTACACATTCCCATTCTGAGAAGAACTTTTGACATTTTTCAAAAGTTGAATGTTTTTCTAAGTCCCATCTCATTCTGAGAATGGACTTAGAAAAGAATTCAACTTTTGTCTAAGTTGACATGTTTGCCAGTTCCCATGTCACAATGGGACATTTTGACTTTTTGGGAGAAAAGACCAACTTAGTGAAAAAGTGCAAATTCATAGTTTTCTTCAAACCAGTGATGTCATAAATGATGCTTGAGTGATGTAATATGTGAGGTCATAAGCAGTGCATAACAGGACACACATTATAGGTAGTTTGTCCAACTTTAACTGGCCAATTTTTTTTTTTTTTTTTTTTTTAAACATAAGTCCTTATGTCATTTTAGTGTCTAAGTAAATATCACCTTAAGCTTTGCTTTTGTGGTGAACATTTACATTTCAATATGGTTGCCACGAGTGCAGTTTTAAAAACACCTGCATTTTCAGATGTCAGAAACTGGATAGAAGGCAGTTTTGACAAAAAGCATTGGTTGTGTTTTTTTTGTTCATCACCTTAAAATAATAAAATAATTTTGAACTTTAATTAAAGCTTAGAGTGCTGCCCGCCCTCAGTAGTAGTGTTGGAGGGAGGTGTTGGTATGTGTATCTGTGTATGTATGAACACACACACACACACACACACACACATACACCCACACATATATTACCTACTGCTGCCGGTTGATGTAGGTAGTTATAGTTAGGACCTAGTTTCCATAGGGAAAGCGCTTTTTGGTTTGCTAATAACTTTGGTGCCATTTGACGAATCTTCACAAAATGTCTAAAACTAGTTTGCCACTCACTTCAGATGCTGTCTGGAAAGTTTCAGGGTGATTTAGCAAGCAGGGCCTGATAAAAAAGGGGGACCCAAAACATATTTTCCCCAGGCAAAAACCCATAGGGATTTTAGAGACACCTACAGCTAAACTGCTGGACGGAATTACACCAGATTTGACAGAGAGCAAGATCTTGGCCCAGAAAGATCTATGTTTGTTAACTGGGTGTAAATCTGTTCTGTACTTTTGGAGTTATTAAGGAAAAAAAGATGTATGTATACCTAGAGCTACAGATCCACGCAGATCCATTGCGGTAGATCCGCAGATCCAAGTGCCATCAGCAATGCCATGATAAAAGTTGCGGCCATCATTTTTGTGATTTGGGACAGAATTCCCAAGGGAGGGGGGGGTAAAAATAAAATAGGATATAATGGGTCAGGATGGAGGTATCCTGACCCCGTGGGACTGATGTATGGGTTTCTGAGGGACTCCTCATGGGCAAGACATTGGCCAAAAATGTTTTTTTGGGACACAAGAGGATCTGTCGCTCCTCAGCATCTCTAAGCGCAGCCACCGTGTGAATGGATCTGCAAATCCAGAGCCCAATTAAAAAAAAACTGGATTTCACAGATCGAATCACACATTCACTCACACATCCAGTTACATACTCACACACCCACTTACAGACCCACACAGCCACTCACACACCCACTCATACACCCACTCACACACCCACTGATACACCCACACAACCACTCATACACCCACTCGCACACCTATATAGCCACTAACACATCCACTCAGAAACCCACAAAACAACTTGTACACCCTCTCACAGACCCACACAGCACTCACACATCCACTTATACACCCACACAGCCACTCAGATACCCACTCACACACTCATACAGCCACTCACACACACACACCCACAAAACCACTCACATAACTATTTACACACACATTCATACACCCACTTACACACACACAAACACACACATTGAAAATGTGTGATGCTCATCAGAGTGCACAATGGCACACAATTATGTGAGTTATTACCATTAGCAAAAAGCGTATAATACGTATGAGCAAATAAATAAGCAAACACTTTAACTAACAAAGTTACCATACATTTTCTCTTCAGTTATTTGAGCAACGTTCGAAATCATGACCAACTACAGAGGGGTGATGGTATTTCTGCCATGACATTCATGTTTTAGCAAAAATCTCCAAATGAGGCAGTAAGAGTCACATATATTTATTCGTATTGAACTTGTATGAACTATTCTTATTTTCCCTTTTACTGCATTGATCTGTAAGTCTTAATCTAAGTGTATTAACTGGTTGAACGTAACATCAGTAAGACTAGTGTGGATGAGCCATGACAGTGCTTATCAGTTCACAATTACTAATGTGGAAGGCCACTACAAATTTGAAGTGCTGGGACAGAATTCATAGTGCTGATTCTCCTCTATACCATTCTGCTAGTAAAATTAATTAATGTGTCATTGCTGCAACACTGTTTAAAATATATTGGGTGATGCATTCTTCTTGGTGGACCCTACAGTCCAACTTGTCCCCTTCAACTTCTATGTCAAGCCGCCTGGGACTCTACTCATCCACAACAGATCAGAATCAGCCAGTACACTGAAAACATAAAACTATATTTGGAAGGTTCTTCCTCTCCAGAAATCCAGTGCCTCTAACGCAGCATGAGCCTCATAGAGACCTGGGTGTTCAGGACATTGTAGGAAGCTGGCCTGGTGTATGGTAAGCACCTATGGTGATATCACCTTATACCAGGTACAGGTATCCCCTATTAGTGAAGTATAGGCAGTGACTAGGAAACCAGGGCTCTCTAGAGGTAGCTATGGATGAGCAGCCAAGACTTATGCTTCTGCAAGAAAACTACAGCCACGCAGCACTTACACGAAAGAACCACAGTGTTACAAAAAAAAAGGTACTTTATTATTGTAACAGAAATACTAGAATACTGAATAGACAATTACCCAGCTGGAGGTACATAAACACAATATTATATATACATTAGCAATCAGTAAATAGCATAGAAAGAAATAAGCATTGGAGAAAGTAATAACAAATAGTGAGGGCCTTAGGGGGGACCAAATTATATACTAAAAAATGGTATGTAAAAGGCAGTCCCCAACCCCAGGATGTGGAATCAGGAGAGGGAATCTGGAAGAACTAGGAACCCCAAAAGGTAATTACCAGGGTCAACCCCAGCGACCAGGACAGCAGGCGTAAGTACCTGGTTTTCCCCAAAACCAACCAGAGGATTTTGGAAAAGAATTGTGCAAGACCCAACCAAGACTGGAAGAACCCAAAGGTGGATCCTGACAGAAGAGGACCTGCGAAGGAAGGGGACCAAGTCCAGTTCAAGATGGAGTGTCCGGTTGTGGCAGGAGCCACTACTCATCCTTCTGTGGTGGCAGATCCAGGTCGACAGTGGACGAAGAAGGTCAGCAGTGCAGCACTGGAGATGAAGAGGAGTCCCAAGAGTGATGCAAGTGATGTCCCATGTCGGCGGTCGAGATGCAGTCAGTCAGCGGTGCTGGAAAACCACCAACAAGCCTGGGCAAATGCAAGAGACAGAGAAGAAGGTTTGCAAGGCTGACGAGGATCACCAAGGTCCAGGGGACTCGACCCAAGGAGAGGAGTCCAGGGTGACCCTCAGCAGCTGGGAGAATCACAAGAAGAGGAGACATCCCCCACAGGCAACCAACTGGCAGCAGGCACAGGAGTCGCAGTGAGGCCCACTCAGCACACCTGAAGACAACTCCCACGTTGCTGGAGCAGCAGGCAGAAGACTGTGTTTTAAAGAAAAGAGTGCTGGACACCAGGGCTACTGGGAGCATGCAGATCTCTTGGCGAAAAAGCAAATCAACCTTGGTAGCTGCAAGAGGTGCACAGGGGAACTGTTCTGCAAGGAGAAGCAAGAGCTTACTGTCTCCCAAGTTGGGTAGTTGGTAGAAAGGACCAAGTGGACCATTTCAAAGTACACCCTTTGATGCAGGACCCACGCAGTTCTGGAGGAGAGCAGATCCACACAGCCGGTTGTCATTGCAGTTGGTGTCTGCAGATGCAGGAGCGTGACTCTTTCACTCCAAGGGAGATTCCTTTTTATTTCTTGTGCAGGCTGAAGACACATTGCCCTCAGAAGATGCGCAGCCAAGGAAATGTTGCAGTTCCTGGAAGGAGTCAGAGAAACAATGTTGTAGAGTGGAGTTGTTGCTGGAGTTGCAGATTGTTGGTTCCTGGAGGGTCCAGCTGCAGTCCCAGTGGCCAGAAGATGAAGCGAACAATGCAGAGGAGTCCTGCTGGAATCTTGCATGTTGAATCTGAGTACCCACCCAATAGGGAGACCCTAAATAGCCCAGGAAGGGGGATTGGTCACCGAACAGGGTGACCACCTACCTGGAGGGGGCTGTGATGTCACCTACATGACCTGGCCACTCAGATGCTCCCAGGCGCCTCTGCCCACCTTGGATTCAAGATGGTAGAATACTCCTGTGGTGGTGATAGACAAGGGAGTGGTCACTCCCCTTTCCTTTGTACAGTTTCGTGCCAGAGCAGGAACCGCAGGTCCCTGTCCTGGTGCAAACCGGCTTATGCATGGAGGTCACCAAATGTGCCCTTCAAAGCATACCGGTGGCTTGGGGAGGCTCCCCCTCCCAAGCCATGTCACACTTATTTCCAAGGGAAGAGGTTGTTGCCTCCCTATCCCACAGGAAATCCTTTGTTCTGCCTTCCCCTGCCGAACTGGTCAAGTAGCAGAAGTGCAAAAACCTGTCTGAGGGTTGGCAGCAGCGCAAGCTGCCTGGAAAACCCCAGGAGACTGATAGGAGCAATGCTGGGGGTCCTCTAAGGAGACCCCAGAATGCATGGCATCATACAACCAATACTGGCAACAGTATTGGGGTATGATTTCGACATGTTTGATAACAAACATGCACAGGTTTGGAGTTACCATTATGTAGCCCAGTACATGGGTAAAACGGCTTCCCCGCACTTACGAAATCCAGTATAATGGAGCTGTAGTTCGTAGGGGCACCTCTTCTCATGCAGGGGGTGCCCTCACACACAGATACCTGCACCCTGCCCTCTGGGTCTAGAAAGGACTACCATAGAGGTGACTTAGAGTGACTTGGTGCAGTGACCTGTAGTGAAAGGGTGCATGCACCTTTTCACGCAGGCTGCAATGGCAAGCCTGCAGAAACATTGTACAATGGCTTCCATGGAAGGCCCAATACATGCTGCAGGCAATGGGGAACACATAGTACCCTAATGCCCTGGGTACCTAAGTACCATATACGAGGGACTTGGATGGGGTGCCAGTATGCCAATTGTGGGGTGTGCAAAATCGTAAGCAACCAACTTTAGAGGGAGAGAGCACAATCACTGGGGTCCTGGTTAGCAGGATCCCAGTGAAAACAGTTAAAACATACTGGCAGCAGGCAAAAGTGGGGGTAACCGGGCCAAAAAGAGGGTACTTTTCTACACACATATTATTCTGCCAATTCACCAAGAAAAGCAAATAGCAGCACCTAGATGAACTATATGAGCCTGAGTTCAAAACCCAAGTTTCACCCAATGCAAAGCCACTTCGATTCAGTCTCAACACTTATGTCACCCCGAAGGAACAGTTTGCAGAGGAAACCAAGATGGACTTATACCAGATATCCGTACTAATGAAGTGAAAGCATTCGTTCAGAAAGTGACTTCAGATCTGCAGGTCAACTCCTTGTACTTTTGTATCTGCTTATTGGTAATGTCTTATATCAATGCTAAGCAGACCCATATAAATTGGCTTAAGGGAATAATACGTCACTTCTAAGATGGCACCTACAATCAGATGAGAAGCATTTCTGTTAATTGCTTCACCTTAGTAGTGTGTATATTTCAGAAAAAGAGCTAATGTGGCACTTTTTCTGCACCCCCCTACCAGCACCTAACGACACCATGGTTGCGCAGTATTTGTAATACGGCGCACCATGTCGGTCCTTAGCACACTAGCGTAAAAAAATTGGATGCTATTGTGGTGCTTTGCTACACTAGTGTGAAAAATGTTGACTCTAGTGTAGCAAAGTGCAAGAAGGCCCATAGGTTTATTTCGGAGCGTCATTTTAATGCCTGCTCTGAGCAGGCATTAAAAATTATGTACAAAATGGTGAAAAAAAATTCACTACGCCATTTCTGCAGGCCTCCTAGTGTCCTCCCTGCATACACTATGCCTGGCGCAGGCAAATGTGATACAAGGATTAGAAAGTGACACAATGAATTCATTGCTCCACTTTGTAAATATGGTGTGGGGAAAAAGCCACTTTAGCGCTGCCTTAGTGCCAAAAAAAGAATGCTATGGTGGCGCTAAGGTGGCGTTGGGGGCCCTTAAATATGCCCCACAGGGTACAGTTGGACAGGGGAATCTCTCACTGACAGTAGCTGCGCCACCTCCTTTGTGCTCACAGTGAACCAAGGCAGTTGTTGCAGGTTACAGGTAGCATGAACGGTGACAGCGGTGTGTCAGAATGATACAGGGTGAACTAAATGTCGAAGTCAGGGTTTTTTCTTTGAGGTGGAATGAACACTGTGGATTTTTTAAGAGGGCACAATTATATATGAAAAATGCATTTTCTAGGATGGTCAGACATATATAATGAAGAGCTAGGAAGGGCATGTACTGTTGGAACACACTTCATTCCTTTATTTTTCATTGCACTCAATGGCCATTTGAAAATTAAATTTTATCCTAGCAGGTTGGATCATTTTCTTTGTGCATCATTCCTTGGGTTGGCTTGATCTGCTTTTTAATTTATTTTTCCTGATGTTCAGGAGTTGTTTGCTGCTTTTCTGGTTTCATCTCCAGCCAAGGTTTTCCAGTCAGAACACTATTGATCGGGCTATAGTGTAAGCAGGGTCAAAATGTGGTGGTTGTGGCCTTTTACTCCTGCTGTCCCGGGGGCCAATTTACTAAGGACCCTGAAGAACTGGGCCAAATACTACCCTTGCAGCACTTGGGATATTACATCAGTCGAGCAGTGCAAGGCTCTTCAGGGAGAAGTAGGGGTAAGATATGTGTAAACTCATTATTCAAAATACCCAGTGAGCCCAACAAGTTGAGTCTCTATTCCAAACTGACTTTGTATAAGAGGTCAGTATTTATTATAATTGCAAACACAACACACTAAACAAACCTTACATTCGTCCCCCACGGCTATCCCCTTAGCAATGCATAGAGCAGTGACCCTCCCCGTCCACCCACCCACTGGTTCTCTCCCAACTTCTCTTCCATGTTAAGCACTGCATCCATGGTGGATTTTGGGGAGGTGACCCACTAGCAGTGCATATCAAGGTCTGGCTTCGGCCTTGAAACTTCAGCTCCCAGGACTGTAAAGCGCTGATCTTGAGCAGGTCTCAAAAGGTCCTGTGGCCATATTCCAGTCTTACCCAACCGTGGCCTTCAAAGTGTCTGGGAGCAGGGCATCTACTCGCCCTCAACAATGAGTAGCTCCCACCCCATCCTCCTGTGGCTGACAGAAATGGTTTCCAGGTGCCGCGGCTCATTTGGAATTCTTGATGGCTAGCTGGTGAGGCATCAGTGATGTGACAGAGCAACTTCTGGTGTTGTTGTCGAGTCCCTCCGTTGCTTGTGGGGTGTCCTCCTCTATGGGTGAAGTCCTCAATGGTCTTAGCCACCATCTCCAGTTTTCTGTGGGTTGGTATTGCAGGCAACGATCCCTACCATGTCAGATCTTCCAGGTGATGGCCCCACAGACTTAGTAGTAATGGTGATGGTCCTGACAATCTCAATCGCCCCCTCCTGGCATACAGGGGTCACAGATGTGGGCAATGACTCCAATGAGATCACTGACGTAGGGTGATGGCCTACAACTTCATGGCCGATGGACAGTTGTAGCGACTTTTGCAAGAAAGAGGACAGTTCTGTCTCAACACTAGGTCCGAGGGGACTAGGCTCCTTACTCTTTGCTCACTGGGATCCACTTGCTGGGATCCCTGTTGGACGTTGCTCCCTTCAGGCCCTCTCCTCCTCACAGGTCTTGGCAGGTCAGCAGAAGGCTGGTGCCCCAGGCACAGGGCAAGTGTTTTAGGCTCCTGGGCATTGGCCCCTCCTCCACCTGGGAGACTTGCAGACCATGGTCCCCAGTCCCGGATGCAGCATCTTGAAATCTTGATGACCTCCTTTCTCTTGATGAACAGTGCTGTTGATGAATTTGTGAGTCTCATTGCCTCTTACATAGTCCAACTCCAGACACAAATGTGCATTGCCATCTGATCATTTGAAATTTAGGTTGTGGTGTCAGCTCCTTTGAGATGATCTCTCCTCTGCACTGCCTTTTGTGAAAGGGACATCCTGCCACAGCAGTTCTGATTAACACATAACACAGGCCAATGGAGTAACCGGGGAATCACACCTGGCTGTCAGCCTCCAAGAAAGAATGCCTGAATTGTTTAAAGCCCTAATCCTTCCTGTCAATCAAGATTCCCTGATCCACAGTACCAGTCTTACCAGTCCCACCATCACCCTGAGAATGAGTCACGGCCCCATTGACCATGAACACTTTCTGAAATCAACGGGATGTGCAGAAAGTTGGCCTGAAAACAAGAAAAACCAGGCCCACCAACTCCGGACGACTTCAGAACCAGTGCAGCTGCATGACTCTGCACCGCTGCCTGCCACCCGAAGCCATGGTCCCCTCTGAAGTGCAGCAGGCCTGACGCCATCACACTGCTTCTAAAGTCCTTAAACGGTATGAATCCCGAGTGCCGTGGCACTGATGTCCGTGACACCCAACTCCTTCATGGCGTGACCGCGACACTTGTGAAGTCACCTCATTGCATCTTGACCTGCTGGACTCATTGACCCTGCTGAGTCACCGCTACCTCACCTCTGCTACCTCTGCAAGGAACGAATGCCTCACCTCCGTAAGGAACAGATGCCTCACCTCCTGCGTAGCTGCAAGGAACCGATGCAGCACCGGCTCCAGCGTCTCCTCACTTCCCTCACTATGTGCCATGACTTTGACTCTGCATTGTTCTAAGGTACTGTACCTGGGGACCGTGCGACTCCATGCCCCGGTGCCACACTCCCTCGTCAGTGGTGCTGGACTGTTGGGAACTACTCTGTCATGACGCTGTCATAACACCAACTGGACCTTTTGTGTTTGTAAGCGCTTTATTGGGATTTAATCTTTAAAAATTCACATCTTTGCTTGTGTATGTTGGATGTTTGTCATTTTGGTCTTGTTTTACTTAGATAAATATTGGCTATGTGTCTAAACTGGTGTGATGTCCATTTGTAATGTTTTCACTGTGTTACTGTGTCTGGGTACAAATGCTTAACACATTGAGCTTATCTGAGATAAGCCTGACTGCTTGTGCCAAGCTAACAAGGAGGTGCTTAGGTGTGTGACTCCCTTACCCTGACTAGAGTGAGGGTCCCTACTTGGAAAGGGTGTAAACTGGCTGCCAACTGGAGACCCCATTTCTAACAGTGATGACGTGCAGAAAATATGCTCTGCTCCTCAACCTTAACCACAGCTCTCAGGAATGTTAACAATACACATCTTCTTTCTGGGGGTTACAGTTCATAGCCCCAGACTGCTTTCCCAGCCTTGGGATTTCCAAAATAAAACTCACTGTCCTCCTTTTAATGTACCGTGCCCAGGCACTAAGATGCATCCCCACAAGGACACAAAAGTATCATGTCACCTCATGACTCCCAACTCATCCTCTCGCTCACCGACGACTCCACCACCATCAAAACCATCTTCCACCAATGCATGACAAGCATCGCCGACTGAATGAAAGGGAACTGCCTGCATATGAACACAGACAAGACTGTTCTTCAGGAAGAGCAGCAACACATGGAATGGCTCCTGGTGTCCTTCAAAACTAGGACCTGCACCCACTCGCCTCACAACTCCCACAAAGCCTTCAAACCATACAGAATGCCTCAGTCAGACCCATCGTCGACCTCTCCCAATGATCTCACATCACACCACACCCCAAGCAACCCCACTGGCTCTCTGTGTAGAAGAGGTGCGTATTAAAACTGCTGACCCATGCACACAAAGCTCTACACAACCAAGGACCTACCTTCATTAACCACTGCTTGAATGTCCACCAACCGTCCCGTCAAGAAGACTATGCTCCACCTCCCTATCATTTGTCCACACTCCACACTTCCACCGAAGCAGAAGTGGAGGATGTGCCTTCTCACACATAGCAGCAAAAACCTGGAACACCCTCCCGGCTCATTTCCGGACCATCACCTCTCATTCGGCAGAGCTCTCAAGACCTGGCTAGCCAAATGAGACACTGATACCTGCAAACACTTGGATACCTTTGTGGGTGATTAGTCACGATTTCCAAATACTGTCTAATTGATTTTATTATTTGATGTGCTCTCTGGAGCTAAATATGATCCATGCAGGCCAAGGGTGAGTTAAATACTCGGTCACAGAATTTTGCATGAGTGGGTCAGTAGGCCCCACTCCCGTGACACAGGTAAAAAGGCATGTTCTTATGACTAATTACAAGTGAGCACAAAAACTTGTATCCTGCCACCACTGTGTTTGTGTGACTCAACTCTATTTAAGAGCAGTTGCCCTGTACCTTCAGGAGGGCAACGCTTAATGCATTCCTCTCAACTTAAACTGACTGCATTGCTGTGAGACAGGCCTAGGTCATGGTGTACATGCATGATCCGTGTTTGATCATGACAAAAATCATTACCAGGGGTCAAGATAGCCATGCAGCTGGAGCACTCAGATCAAGGTCACTTATCCATTGCCCAACATTGCGAAAGGACATTTTTTACCCCGTTCTGTTTTTTTTTTTTATCCGGCCAGTCACCATGTTAAGGAGGTATTTGAAGCCTTCCACATATATTATTCTTTGAAGGGTCACATTGTGGTTACTGAGAAAAGTCACTCTTTTCTTGTACCATCTACAAGGGCACCACATGGATATTCTCAGCATCTAGTCCTCCACACATGTATGATATAGCATGCCTTTCTAAGGATCTGAAAAAATATACGGCCTTGCTTCGATTAGACTGGTTCCTATAGCCAATCCTCACCAAAGTCTAAACTGCTGCCTAAACATCTACAATGCCATCATTATTTACATGTCTGCCAGTCTGGCTCACAAGCTCACCCTTACAAGTGGTTCTCTGCACACTCACAGTGTATGAAATTGTCATGGTTGACTGTGGTGTAAGCCCTGGTAAAGCAGCAACCACACTCCTTGTGTGAGTAATGCATAAACAAACCCCCAATGAACCCTTTCGTAGCCCCCCGGTAACAAGGCACAGAGCAGTGAGGCTTAATTTAGAAGCAGTAAAGCACTTATGCATGACACAATAATGTAGTCTGAATAACAAAGGGTGGGGTTTTTACTTTAAGTCAACAGTCATTTCTGATTTGTTTGTAAGATCCTCACTTACCCTATTGGTGTCATGCCTCATTATCAGATCTCATCATGGTCCTTAAAAACCAGCACTAGCTTGACCATATTTCATGGAGCAATTTGGATAATATCCTACCAGGTTTGTTAAAAATACCTTGGAACACCGAGGCATCCGTTTATTAATGATGTTCCTGATATGATTAAAAAAAGGTGGAAGGGAGTTGTGCCTGAGGAGATAATGGTCCTACACCCTATAAATAATCGACACGTTTCATTCAGCCCTAAGCAGTTGGCCAAAGGGCCCAGGGCTTTCCTCAGGACTAAGTCAATTTTTGTGCCACAATGTAATGTCAATTTAAATTCTATATCAGCCTAACTGCTAATGCTGTCAGAACACACATAACATACAACACATATACAGCATGCAACAAGGTCTGGATTCCTGTTTCATGGAACAGTTTCTCCTCACGCTCTGTAAAAAAAGAAATGTGATGTATGTGTATATAATAAGGATTATTTTTTGCGTGGAAGAGCATCATCACCTCAGTCTGTGAGAAAAATAGGCCATTGACTATGGAGGAAAGGGCCTGATTTAGATCTTGTTGAACAAGTTAGTCAGTCACAAAGTGACGGATATCTTATCTGCCAAAATACAAATGCCATTATATCCTACGGGATTTATATTGTAGTGGACGGGATATCAGCCATCATTGTGACATATTACATTGGCCGCGAAGATCTAAGTCAGGCCCTAATTTGTGTTGGGAACCAAACTAAATATTCCATTCTTGGTGTGTTCTTTCAAGCTGGTGTAGTTTCTTCTTATCCATAGCCTGTGAACATTTTTCAACGCACAAACACATATGACATCTAATCCCATGGAAAACCAATTTGTGTTCGGAAAGCACAATTATTGGTGCATCGTTCAAAGATGTTAGAACAACAACAGCAAAGCACCTATCATAAAAATTAATTAAGTAAATCTGCATGGGACTAATGAGGGACATATCCTGTAGTCACACGCTACATGGAGTAAAAGTATTTGTGCAACACTTCAAAGAGTAACACAGTGAAAACACATTACAAAAGGAGGCAACACAGAGTTAGAAAAGTAATGTAGTTCTTATTAAATAAAACAAGACCAGAACGGCAAAAATCCAATCAGTAGAACCGGAGATGCTGAATTTTAAAGTTTTAGGTGAAAATAGCACCTAAAACCTTAAAGCGTCAACTGGAGATATCTGAATATCACCATACAGGGACAAAGTTTAGGCTAACTGTGACGATGTGCAGGCTGGCTACAGTAACCTAATTAGGTCCACTGTACAAAGTACCTTAAATCCTGGTTGCGGAGTGTTGAATGTGGCCGTGTTGAAGATGTGTCCAACAGCTGAGCTGACGTGTCGGTTCTGAGATGTGGTGAGGTGGCAGTGCAAGGTGCTGTTGTGTCAATGCCAATGATCCCATCAATGGGGCCTAATGTCAAGGCCAACATTAGGGATGTGAATCACAGTCGAGATGATGTGTTGTTTCCGAAGAGCGGTGAAGCTGCGATTCAGAGATTAGGATTAGTCATTGAGTCTGCCGTCAAAGGGGGAATGCGAGGATCTGCTCCAGGCAACTATCACACACTGGACATACTGAAGGCATGACTCAAGATGCGGGATGCAGCGTGGATTTGAGTCTTTTACAACAGGTTCAAACCATGCATGCATCTATACTGCTTAGGGATGCACTGATAGGCTATGTGTCAATTCTGCTCAGGGATGTGCCACTCAGAAGAGACAGTGCATTAGTTCTGTTGGCAAGCACCGGATGCCCACTTCCAAGGGTTCATTAGTGAGTCTGCCCTTTGGAGGGCAGACTCACTAATGGCAGAGTCCAGGTGCAGAAGTAGGGTTGTTGAAAGTCTATGTCCTTGAGACTTTTGATCAGGAGCCCAGCCAATTAGCCCTTAAATTTGCTCTGGGTTTTAGGTTCAAGAGATGCAGGTCCAGTCCTTCTCACCCAGGCAAGAGGGCAGCATGCAGCAGTTCAAGACAGCAAAGCAGGAGTCCAGAAGAGGACAGACCTGCAGAGTGGCAGTCCTTCAGCAGTACAGAAGTCCTTCTGGCAGCATATCCACAGGTCCAGAAGTGAACTGAAGTAGTAGTGTCTGAGGAGCATCTTTTATACCCTAGTGCCCCGGTTCTGGGGGGTGGGAGAAACTTCCAGGCAAATAGGTTGAAGTGAAAGCAGCTTCCTACTCCCCCTGTCCTGGCTTCAAGCTGGCTGGAGTGACAACACAGGGTCTTTAAGCCTTTTATGTGTAGACAGGGTGCAGCATATTCAGGAGTAAGTGAGGCTGTTGCCAGCTCTTCCTGCCCATCCTGTCAGTGGTGGCTCATTAAGTCACACCTAAGCTCACACTGTGTGTTGTTGTCTAGGAGGAATACACAAAGCCCAGCTGTCATCTCCCCAGACATGTGAGCAGAGACAGGCGGCAGGCATCAATTGGCTAACATAAGAAAATGCCAACTTTCTAAAAATGACATTTTCGAAATTGCAATTTAAAATCCAATTTCATGATAAGTTATGATTCTAAATTATGATTCCAGAGGCACCACACTTCAAGAGTATATCTCTTTTTGGTTGTGAATTTCACTTATAAATAGAAATAAGGTGATCCCACTGTTATCCAATGGGAGCGATAGGCCTTACAGTAGTGAAAAACTACTTTGGGAGTTTTTCACTACCAGGACATTTAAACCTTAAAAGTATACATCCTACCTTTTAAATACATTGCACCCTTCCCTCTGGGATGTTGAGGGCCTACCTTACAGGTAACTTCTATGTATAAAAATGGAAGGTTTAGGCCTAACATAACCGTTATTGTGCCAATTTGACAAACAGACTTAAGGGATTGGCACAATCAGTGCTGAATGGCCACTAGTAACATTACATTCACATGCCCTGGGTACATGTTGTACCACTTTACAAGGGACTTATAAGTACATTAAATACGCTAATTGTGGATTAACCATTATCACCATGTTTAGAGGATAGAACAGAAGCACTTTAGCACTGGTTAGCAGTGGTAAAGTCCACAGAGTCCTAAAGCCAGCAAAAATGATGTCAGAAAAATTGGAGGAGGAAGGCCAAAGGTTTGGGAGTGACCCTGCAGAAAGCGCCACTTCCAACATATTGTTAACTCAACTTTCCTTTGTAATGTAAAAAATGAGGTTTTTGGTTTGATGATAATCTCCTGCTGCCTTAGCAGAGGATTCATACTGCCACGGATTGTGTTTATTGTAAGCGCCTATTCTGAAAAAAAAATTCATATCTGCCTGCTCTTTGGATATGTTGCTTGCTTGCATGATAGTTTTACAGACTAGACTATACCAATAACTTGGCTTAGCTACATTTCTGTTTGCATGACTTTGGGAATGCTGCTGCATACCTTTTTCTCAATCTTCCTCATCACATGTCTGATCAAAACCTCCTTCCATGCCCAAACTGGCTCCAGATCAACAAACGGGTACTGTTCAAAGCCCTGTGCATGTGTTACTGTGCTTTTTGGAAAACAGGCCACCTTAATTGTCAATGTATGTTATGGCCCCAACTTGCTGGTTATGTTGCTCCAAACACCAGTTTTTCCTAGTTCCTAAGATTAAGAATGCTTGCTGTAAATGTCAGACTTTCTACTTGTTGGCTGCCAAACTGTGGAATCAACTTCCCTATCCATTCAGAGCTCCGCACTCTCACACTCTTTTGTAAGACTCTCAACACCTGTCTCTTCTCTCTAACTGTATAATCCCATGTGGGCTTCATTCAAGGGGTTTAGGGCCGGGATGTCCCTTAGAGCAACGGAGAACTTTACAAATATCAGATGCATTCTCTTGTTTGAAAATGGAAATGGAATTGGACCCCATTTAGATGTATCTATATAGATATATCTATACTTGCAGCTTAGATCTGCATTTGCTAACCATTCTATTGACTAGTCAACAATCCTGGTGACTGTGCAGCTAGAGTCTAGATTAAATCAAAGCTCCCTGAGGGAGTTTTTATTGTGTATAGAACACTAACCAACAGTACACCAAATTGCCTGGATGATCTCAGGAGAAGATGAGAGGATAACATTGCACCTACCAAAACTTCAGATTGGGAAGCAGTGCCGTACACACAAGAGAGGTGGCTATCCAAGCTAGGCTTAGGTTAATTCACCTAAATAGTCTTCAATGGACATATTATAGTAGAACCATGTTGTTTAGTGTGGGCACGGATGTGAATCGGATGTATCTGAAGTGTCCACACAACAGATATTTTGAACAGCATGATTTAATTAATGCCACATTTTTAATCTTAGGGATGCTTGGTGATCTGCCCAGGCATACATTGACCCTGTGGTCTTTGGGCTTAATGGTAGCAAAATGAAATATTGGAAAAAATGTGGTAAACAATCCGAGCCAAACAGAGATAGGTGGAACAGGGCAAAGTATCAATGTTTTTACTGGGCACTTTACTTTACTCCCAAACAGAAATGCTATCATGATATCTGTACAGAATGCACTGTTGATCTTAGGTAAGGAGTTTGTATTTCGAATAATTAATTAGATGTTTTTAAAAAAACACCTTGGGAGAAACACCCACACACGCACACACACACACACAAACACAATTCCCACTTTTCTTTCTCTTTCATTTGTTCCTCTGTTTTCTTTTTTCCTCTTCTCTGGGCTCACCCTCATCTATTGCCCACTCCTCTCTCCTCTCCTTTTTCTTTTATTTCTCCTTTTCAGCATTGTCCCTCCTTTCTGCTTTCTGTCTTTTTTGTCTCGTCCCACTATTCCTTTATTGCAGTCTTGTTGATCTATTGGCCTCTTTTTTTCAACCTGCTTTCCCCTTTCTTCTGTTTATTTGTCTCCTTGGTCACTTTACATTATCGGTTCTAATGCATTGTTTCTTCTTCTCCCCAACCAGTCTTGCATTTCCATTTCTTTCTTCCTGACTTTTTGCCCAGACATAGGCTCAGTCTGAGCATTGCATAAGTAGTTTGACAGTTTAAATCCTCAGTCACTTTAACATCAGGTGAATGATCTGTGTAAATATGGAGCTTATGAAGCTCATTTCTAGCTGCTTCCTTTCATATAAGGGAATCGTCTCTCTAAAGTTACAGGTGCCTAGCCATGTAGCATTGAACATACATGCCACCTACCTGCTGGAATCCTGTGTGAAAACAGACTGCCTGTCCCACCAGCTCCATGGACTCAACATGGAAGGGTGCAGATGGGTTTGCCTTTAGCACTGTAGCTTTGCAAAGAACCAACCTGCTGTTGGCTTATTAGTTAGGTTGTCCCATGCTTTTCACATGACTTTGGCTTGAGTGCTCTAAAAGGTTCACTGCTACATGAGATAAATAGTGCTGGCATGCTCTAGTGAAGACCATCTAAGTACCAGGCTAACCCAATGACTATAAGAAATAATACCAAAAGATACAGTAGCAGAAATAAAAAAGGAAGTGCTAGGAAGTGAAAAAAGCGTTACCTTTCTGCAACTCAACCAAACCTGTGCAGGAGGACAACTGTATAGGTAGTGATAGTCTCCAGAATTAATGGTTTGCATGCAGCCGTGCTGAAGTTTGATGAATGAGACTGGCCTCTCCCTGGCTGAAAAAGAATGCTAACCGCCATACACTGAGGAACTGAGGTGATGTGCTGTAGTGCAGACACTGGAAGTTACCAGGCTAATAAAGAGATAAAAAAATAACAGCAAATACAGTCTGATTTGTTGGTCATGCACTGATGTGTAGTTTTCTTGAATGGATGAATAAGACTAACCCCAAACTCAGAATTATCCCTGATCTTCTGAAGAACCTTTGGAATCAAAAGGATCATCATATAGGCCCTCATTAAAACATTGGCGGTAACATCCGTCCAGCATAATTTGACCACAGCCAGATTTCCGCCACAAGAAGGGCAGAAATCCAGCTGTGGCCATACTGGCGGATGGTGTTAAGGTGGCACTGCTACCACCAGCAGCGCCATGGCAGTAGACCCCCACCAGCCGTATTATGAAAAATGATACGGCCTGGTGGTGTTCTGCTGGCGGGCGCTGCTGACGGTAGCAGCGCCCCGTCCCCTGCTGGAAGACCCCCTGGACTGGTAAGTCAGATTTCCGACAGGGGAGGGGGTGTGAGGGGTGTTGTGTGTGTGGGGTGTGTGGGCATGACTGCAAGAGTGTGTGCATGCATGCGCATGAGTGTGTAGTGTTGTGTGCGTGCATGTGTGCATTTGTGAGAATGCGGGCATTAATGGAAAAGTGAATGCGTGTTTGCGTGTACGTTTGGATGTGTGTACGGATGTGTGCGTGAATGAATGGATGCATGCGTGTATGAATGCGTGTATGCCTGTGTGAGTGAGTTTGTAAATTTGTGGTGCGTGCATGCATGTGTGCGTGTATGGGGGTGGACTGGAAGGGGAGGAGCGTAGATAGAGGGGGGTTGGTGGTTGTATGGGAATTTTTTGGGGGGTGGGCATCCTACCATTTATGAACGCCATGAAAACCATGGAGGTAGCAGGGTCATAATGCTGCCGGCGGGACAGTAGCAGCCGCCGGGTAGGAGATTGTTTTCTCCAGCCCGGCGGCTGCTACGGCCAGGGCGGTCGGTGTGGTAGATTGGCGGGTTGGCTCCAGCCAACCCGCCAATGTCATAATGTGGCGGTATGTACCGCCAGCCTGTTGGCGGTACTACCGCCACATTTACACTGACCGCCGGGGTCATAGTTACCCCCACAGTTTGCAGACAGTCCTCCCATTTAATCTACCCTAAGGCTATATATAGTCCAAGGAATATGTTGATCACACTGTAAACAGAAACAGGTCACACATGAATCTACAGGAGATTGATTCCAGGCCTCAAAGAGGGGGCAGAGAATGTGTTGGATGATCTCCCTTAAGTCTGACACACAGACATGCCTGTTTAGACTGTTTGCTCTGCCGTTGTTTATCATTGCAAAGAGAGGGACTAGCAGAAATTTGCCTTCTTATAGTGCCCATTCCCACAGAGCTACAGTCTACCAGCAGAACTGTGGAGAGTGGATGTTCCCTTTTGCCTTGATGTAAATGAGTGCCAAGGTGTATTTTGTGTGGACTATCACTACCCTGAAAATGAACACTGACTAGAAGGTGACATTCTTGGCATTGAAGGACATGGAAGTCAAGTGTGTTACCTTTAATTTCAAAAGAGATATTTGTGCCTGGATACAAGGCACTAATGGCTAGTCTCTGCAATGTGCTTCCCATCCATAGTTTGATGACCTGGTGGTGATGGCAAGCTACATTTGTGGCAGGCAGTAGCATCATCCAACCTAGGGACTGTATCCAAAGATGGTTTTACTGTGCTGAGCTTTCACAGCAGGCCTCAGTACTTTGCTAGATGGAGCTGAAAGATGTTCATATGTAAATTGGCATGGGGTATCGCTTCTGTGCAGTATTGTTGAAGAAGCAGAACTACCGTAAGGCTGTGCCGCTCTTGTTGGTGAGGAAATAACCCGTTGTGTAGGTGGTAGCAATTACCCTCTTGTGAGGATTGTAAAGTCATCCAGGACTCATTCCGTGGAGGTTGTTTCCTCAATATACATGCAACTTCAACTGAGCTGGTACCCTTAGATCACAAATGCTGCACCAGAGAGACCATCACCAGATCCTCCTTTTCAAGGAAGTGGACCAGCAGAGCATTTGGCAGGTTCTTATACACAGTGATACAGTCAGCAGTTGTGGTCATGGCAACCGCCTAAGAAGCTGGAGCCTGGTGGACCTCTGGTGGATCTACTTCATTGTTCCTCTTATGCTTCAGAATGGACTCAAAGGCCCAGATTTGTACTTTTTGATGCAAAACTGCGCTAATGCAGTTTTGCGTCAAAATGTTTAGTGCAAACTAGTGCCATTTTTTAACGCCACCCGGGCTTCATATTTATACTATGACACTGGGTGGCGCTAAAAATAAATTAGAGTCAAATTTGTTTACACTAACCATTACGCCTTGTCGTAAGGCAAAATGACGTTAATGCCGGAAAAATGACTCTAACCCGTTTTACGACACGAAAACATGTTGCAAAACAGAAATGCACAATTTTTACTCACATTAGCGTCAAATACAGATGCTGATGGAGAAAACAGTGCAAAGGAGAGGCAAAATGCAACCAGAAAGCCAAGAGAGTCCCCAGGTGGCCCCAATCAACTAGGAACCAGCCAGTAGGACACAGATAACACCCAGGGGAGGGAGAAGAAAAAGAGAAAGTGTCATTTCAGTGGGAGGAGCATGAAATACTGGTGATAGAGGTGATGGAGCATCATCATCAACGCTTCATCACCTCAAAATTCCCAATTGGCAGGAGAGAGGCAATTTGGCAGCAGATAGTAGACAAGATTAACAGTGTGGCAGAGGTGAGGAGAACCGTAATAGAGTGCAAGAAATGCTGGCATGATTGTAAGTAAAGGACAAAAAGAAAAATGGCAAGGAACAGGAACGCAGCACTGGAAACTGGAGGTGGTAGTCAAGCACCACAAGAGGACGAGATGGAGACGATGGTTGCAGCGGTCAACCCGGACGAACTAGTGACTGGAATCGCAGGACAGCGCAGGCTACCAGAAAACACCACAAATGCAGGGTGAGTTGCAAGGGGGAAATTAATGTCAAATTGTCAAGTGCTAGAAGGAAGAGGCACATAGGACTCATACAATGCATGTCAAAGGAGCGCAGACGGACACATTAAACATTAAGCAAGTTGCACCATGCTGACGTAAGCTACACATGTATCTACGCCTTGGTAGTGCCATGCACCATAACACCTACGCAACCTGGACATATGTCAATCACCAGGCCTAAATACCTACATGGACATATGCAGCACATAGGATTAATGGCATGTATAATGACTGTGCCTCTGGTTGTGTCATCACAACATCCCTTGTGTTAGAAATGGGGTCTTTGGTTGGCAGTCAGGTTACCCCCTGTCCAAGCAAGGACCCTCACTCTAGTCGGGGTAAGTCACACACAATCCAAATTATCCTGTGCCCACCCTCTGGTAGCTTGGCACTGAGCAGTCAGGCTCAACTTAGAAGGCAATGTGTAAAGTATTTGGCAATAATCATGCAGTAACACAGTATAAAAACCACAAAAATACACCACACAGGTTTAGAAAAATATAGAATATTTATCTGATTAAAATAAGGTAAAAAACAATCAAGATGCAATAAGCACAAGCTGAAAGAAAACTTTCCAGGGTTGTAAAATATTCTTTATATAAGAAGTCAACAGTTAATGCTTGGTTGGTCAAAGTACCTGGTGTGCATCAAAAATTACACACACAGAGATCGCAGGAGAAGGTTGTGTGGAAAAAGAGAGGGTGTGCATCAGATTTTCTGGCGCCCACAGACGATGCATTGTTTCTTTTTCCGCAACAGGGGACTTGCGTTGTTTCCTCAACGTGTGCTCCGGGTTCCTCACTGCGGTGCGGGGATCTTTGTTGCACCCAGGGACGATGCGTGGAAATCCTGAGCATGCAGGGCAAACTCACGGGCTTGTGTAATTCCAGTAGCATGCTGCATTGAATTTTCGGTTGCACAGCAGGCACTATGTCGATTCTCCGCCCAAGAGTCAAGCTGCATTGTTCCAGCTCGACTGTGCATCGACCCAGTGGGCTGTGCGTGGAATTTCTGGTTGCAACACAGGTGCTGCGTCAATCTTCACTTGGGAAGTCAGGACGCGTCATTCCGGTTCATCTGTGCATCGTTTCCAGCAGGTTGTGTTTCGTAATTTTCAGCGCACAGTGAATTCTTTGCAGAAAGTGAAGTCTTTTTGGCCCTGAGTCTTCAGCAACAGGAGGCAAGCTCTACCCAAGTGCTTGGAGAGCACTTCTCAGCAGATCCAAAGGCCAGCAAGGCAGCAGGGTAACAGAAATGTAGCAGTCCTTTACAGCAAAGCAGTCCAGATGAGTCCTTTTGGCAGCCAGGCAGCTTCTCTGGGCAGGTTGCAGGTTCTGGTTCAGAGTTCCTTTCCCAGAAGTTGTCTTTTCAAGAAGTGTCTGAGTTGGCAGTGTCAGAGGCCCTGTTTAAATACCCAAATGAGCCTTTGAAGTGAGGGGACTTCAAAGAATTGCTTAGAAGTGCACCAGGCCCCCTTTCAGTTCCATCTTGTCTGCCAGGGTCCCAGTAGGGGGTATGGCAGTTCATTGTGTGAGGGCAGGCCACTGTCCTTTGACATGTAAGTGTCAGGCCCGCCACACACCCAGCCCAGGAAGACCCATTCAGTATGCAGCTGTGTGCAGGTGTGACTGAGCATCCTGTGTTTGGGGTTGTCGGACTGAAATGCACAAGGGAGCTGTCAACTAACCCAGCCCATGAAAGGAGCTGGCTACACAGCAGTGTAAAACGAATTGAGGAGTTTTACACTACCAGGACATATATGCTTCACAGGTATATGTCCTGCCTTTTACCTACATAGCACCCTGCCCAATGGGTTACCTAGGGCCTACCTTGGGGGTGGGGTATATGTAGAAAAGGGGGAGTTTAAGGCTTGGCAAGTACTTATAAATGCCAAGTTGAAGTGGCAGTGAAACTGCACACACAGGCCTTGCCTTGGCAGGCCTGAAACAAGGTTAAGGTGTTACTTATGTGGGTGGCACAATCAGTGCTGCAGGCCCACTGGTAGCATTTAATCTACAGACCCTGGACACATGTAGTGCACTTTACTGGGGTCTTACAAGTGAATTAAATAAGCCAATTGGGTATGAGCCAATGTCACCGTGTTTTAAGGAAGAGAGCATATGCACTTTAGCACTGGTTAGCAGTGGTAACGTGCGCAGAGTCCTAATGCCAGCAAAAACAGTGTCAAAAAGTGGAGGGAGGCAGGCAAAAAGTTAGGAGTGACCACCCTAAGGCTGTCAGTTCTAACACCTTGCAGATAGACATACAGGGAGCGCAGAATTATTAGGCAAGTTGTATTTTTGAGGATTAATTTTATTATTGAACAACAACCATGTTCTCAATGAACCCAAAAAACTCATTAATATCAAAGCTGAATATTTTTGGAAGTAGTTTTTAGTTTGTTTTTAGTTTTAGCTATGTTAGGGGGATATCTGTGTGTGCAGGTGACTATTACTGTGCATAATTATTAGGCAACTTAACAAAAAACAAATATATACCCATTTCAATTATTTATTATTACCAGTGAAACCAATATAACATCTCAACATTCACAAATATACATTTCTGACATTCAAAAACAAAACAAAAACAAATCAGTGACCAATATAGCCACCTTTCTTTGCAAGGACACTCAAAAGCCTGCCATCCATGGATTCTGTCAGTGTTTTGATCTGTTCACCATCAACATTGCGTGCAGCAGCAACCACAGCCTCCCAGACACTGTTCAGAGAGGTGTACTGTTTTCCCTCCTTGTAAATCTCACATTTGATGATGGACCACAGGTTCTCAATGGGGTTCAGATCAGGTGAACAAGGAGGCCATGTCATTAGATTTCCTTCTTTTATACCCTTTCTTGCCAGCCACGCTGTGGAGTACTTGGACGCGTGTGATGGAGCATTGTCCTGCATGATAATCATGTTTTTCTTGAAGGATGCAGACTTCTTCCTGTACCACTGCTTGAAGAAGGTGTCTTCCAGGAACTGGCAGTAGGACTGGGAGTTGAGCTTGACTCCATCCTCAACCCGAAAAGGCCCCACAAGCTCATCTTTGATGATACCAGCCCAAACCAGTACTCCACCTCCACCTTGCTGGCGTCTGAGTCGGACTGGAGCTCTCTGCCCTTTACCAATCCAGCCACGGGCCCATCCATCTGGCCCATCAAGACTCACTCTCATTTCATCAGTCCATAAAACCTTAGAAAAATCAGTCTTGAGATATTTCTTGGCCCAGTCTTGACGTTTCAGCTTGTGTGTCTTGTTCAGTGGTGGTCGTCTTTTAGCCTTTCTTACCTTGGCCATGTCTCTGAGTATTGCACACCTTGTGCTTTTGGGCACTCCAGTGATGTTGCAGCTCTGAAATATGGCCAAACTGGTGGCAAGTGGCATCGTGGCAGCTGCACGCTTGACTTTTCTCAGTTCATGGGCAGTTATTTTGCGCCTTGGTTTTTCCACACGCTTCTTGCGACCCTGTTGACTATTTTGAATGAAACGCTTGATTGTTCGATGATCACGCTTCAGAAGCTTTGCAATTTTAAGAGTGCTGCATCCCTCTGCAAGATATCTCACTATTTTTGATTTTTCTGAGCCTGTCAAGTCCTTCTTTTGACCCATTTTGCCAAAGGAAAGGAAGTTGCCTAATAATTATGCACACCTGATATAGGGTGTTGATGTCATTAGACCACACCCCTTCTCATTACAGAGATGCACATCACCTAATATGCTTAATTGGTAGTAGGCTTTCGAGCCTATACAGCTTGGAGTAAGACAACATGCATAAAGAGGATGATGTGGTCAAAATACTAATTTGCCTAATAATTCTGCACTCCCTGTATTAACCCTACCAACATGACCAAGACTTCAGAGAATAGGTTGTCAGTCAATGCCGTACCTGGGGTCACATCATGGTGGTGTCCCTTGCAGTAACACCTTGCAACTAAAGTGCCTTCTTGACCAAACACGTGTGCTGCATATTACAGCACACATTTCATTGCAATTGTCCCAGACATGTGCCTGTAGCACCACCACCCCACACTTTGACAACACAACCACATAAGGCAGCCACAACTCCATTATGCAGTGAGGATGCCCCCCGGTGCAGGGAACAATAACCTGAGCAGGAGCTGAGGGAATAGCAGGGTGGTCCTGTATCACTGTAAACATGTCACCACACACACCAACTAAACTGGTGTAGTGTGGAACCACACATCGTGATGCTGAACAGGAATATGCCACTACATAAAATATGTACCACAGATAGCAAACTATAGGTCACAACAGTTACCGGCTGAGCCCACAACTACTGTGACACAACCATGTGAAACACATAGGAATAGAGAAAAATACAACACATGGGGTATGACTGTGAACATAATGGTGTATAATTCCAGATTGACTGGTAGGGGATGGTGCATGGGTAAGTCTGGTGTTGGTAAAGCTGCCAGTGCAGTGTACCCTTTGTGGTTGGCATGATTAGTCACACATTGGAATGGCGAGTGGAAATCTGGCTGCTCATGGTAGCTCTGTGGGGCACTTAGCACAACATTGTTGATGGATCAAATAGAGTCAGTGCCAGTCTTGGGATGCATTGCGTGTGACAGGACACGCTGCACTTAGCCATGCAAATCAGGCAGTGGAAAGGGCAAAGGGGCAGGGCATGAGACCCCCTGCACTGCCCATGCCAGGTACATGGACTGTGCAGGGGCACCCAGGGGCACACCACACCACATCACCACCAACCTTTGCATGGGGGTTTCACCACCATGCAAAGGCTGGTGGAAATGTGGGAACAGACCTGGAGTGTAACGTTGAACGTAATACTGATCTGGTGTCACAAGACAGGTGCCATTTACAGTCTGTAAAATGCTGGAAACCTGCCAGTGCTAGGTCATTGGCCCATGGGGCGATCCCCATTGAGAACAATTGCCACTACCACCTGCGCTGTTGGAGGTGGTCATATAGACAATAGCAGTCAGGTGGTCATAGGACTGCCACACTTGGAATGAGGGACAGTATGACTACCTGCAAGATTACCACCAAACCAGCTTGAGGTCCTAACCTAAGTTCAAGTTACCTGGCCATGTCCATAAACTCATTTACCATCAGGCACTGTCACATACATAATAATTTACACAGCAAAAATATTGTACCCATGCTGGCTATCCCTGGGTCTACCCCTGTGCCTGTGTCAAATTAGCTGCACTGCCACCATGCTGCATCTCATGTATCATGGTGCAAGAATGGCTGCATTGAGGGGGAGATAATAGGTGTGTAGGAAGCGCACCTACCTGCACAGGCAGAAGATGATATTGAACTCTGCTAGGTCCATATGTGCTGTGCAATGTAGCACACATACACATTTACAAACATGAGGAGTTATCAGTGGTAGCAAGAGCATTGTGTCCTGGCAAGGTCAACCCTGGGGCGGTGCAAGGTTACAGTACTGCATCGGTGTAAGTGAAACATGTAAGCCTGGGACTGCAGCACATTGACATGTGTGATGCTGTGGCTTGAGCACTGCAGCACCCATTGCAGGGCCTCACCATGCATGAGCCTAGCAGGCCACCATCCCTGTGATTGAAGTCATTCGCAATGGCTTGCATATTGCGACCTACCTCATGAATATTAATGAGGTAGGTCCATTTGCGAGCCCTTGTGAATCGCAGTGTGAAACTCCTGGAGTTTCATAGATTCTGATAGTGATTACTAAATTGCGATTTGCAAAAAATCGCAATTAGGTAATCACTATTGGATATAATGATAAATCTGGCCCAAGGTTCAAACATGATGAACGACAATACTGGTCTCATCCCCTACAAGCAATTTACTGAGTATGTCAAAAATGTGGAACACATGTATGCTTCACCCACTATATACAGCAGGAATGTCTGTGAAAGAGTTCTCAGGCAATATCGGCTGCCAAGAGTACCAGTTGAGCACACTGGTGTGAAACAGAGGTACTTAACCTCATCTGTAATTGCCACTGGTCAGTTTTGCAGGATAGATATTAAATGCAGGCTGTTGTCAGATGTGCTGCAGTGCCCAACATTCCTGCACAGGACCCTAACACTGACAGCTGAATTACCACACCTACATGTCCAATACAAAGTAAACATGGTCACCTTGAGTGGTGGGTACACTGGATGGCAGAAGCATTGGCAAGTAGATGTGTTGTTGCTGCCAATCTGACAGCTCAGTTGTAAACAGGTGATAAATATGTCAAGAGAGAGATTTGGCCGCAGAATAGAATCCCTAGGCCAACACACAATTTTCACTATGCACTCATGGAAAGACCCTTAGACACAAGCATATGACACTTAAAGTAATGGAGTACCCAAAATGTTTATTAACAATTAAACTAAACTAAAGAATTCAAGAAAACCTTTCCTAACCTAACCTATTCAAACTATACTTAATCAACAACTAAACTTAACTACCCTATGGTAAACTTACCTATGGTAAACTTACCTAACACACTTAACAACACACTCTAAACATTGGCCCCCACACCCGCTTATGTTATGAGACACATGCAGGACATCATATACTAAACTACACATATCCTAACTATATCTAAATAAATAAATAAAAATGTATATATATATATGTATATTTTTTTAAAATGTTTTATTATATTTTCTTTTTAAAACACATACATACCCCAACATGATCCCCCCACCCACACATCCACAAAGTATCATGTAAAAAGTAGAAAACCCACCCTCCGAACTCACTTATCCTAACTAAAATACATACCTACTCTTACCTAACACTGACTCCCTAAAACCCACTATAAAACATAAACACTAATGAGGAGGGAGGGGACAGAACTGGGAGGTGAGCGTTCCAAGGACAGTCATAGCTTTGCCTTCATGAGGGTTTTCGTTATGTACTTGAGTCTCTTTGCATTGGCTGCTGCCTCCTTCTCCAAACTGTCCAACCTTTTCAATACTAGTGTTACATCCCTCTGCAGACCCTGCAGCATTTTCTGGTCCATGGCAGCAGGTGGTGTGGGCTGATGCACCAATGTCGAAGGTGTTGCAGCTGTGGCTGTAGTCATTTTGGCAGCTTGCCCCCCTGCACTGCTGTGGAGCTGGGTCTCTTCTGTGCGGTCACTGCCAATGTGGGCCCCCTGGGTGAATGCCTGCCATTCCCCGGTTGATCTCTCAGTGCCATAGCAGCAACCCTTCCTCTGGAACCCAGATTCCACTGCCAGGATATGTCAGTAGCGGACTGCCATCTTCTTGAGTGCTCTCAGTTCCTCATTGCTTATGTTGGCAGCTGTTAAATTGAGACAGGTAATCATCAGTGTCAGCATTGTGTGGAGTATGTTCAGATTATTGGTTTACACCCTACATCTAATTACACATGCACTTCAACTCACATTCCGGAAAAGACAATGGCCCTGATAAATGCAACTACAACGCTGCCTTAGCATCATTTCTTTGACACCAAAGTGACACACAACAAGATTAGGAACCAAACGAAATGAGGTGTGCATTGCTTTTGTGCAAAATGTAATGATTCAAAGGCAGCGTAAACTTCACATAAATCAGGCCCTAGTTTCCTCATCATCTTTATCAATTTTCAACCAGACATCATCGGTAACTTGAACATGATATTGGGAGGATGGGATGCAGTTGGTAACAATAAGGGGGTCAGTGCTGATAGGTACACATGAAAACCTGATTAATATGACTGTCACCTACACTATAAACATCACATCTACCTACAAAGTTGGTATTCCTCTCCCCTGTGCCTAAGGGGGGATGGCCATGCAATCCATCATCACAACTGACCTGGTCATCCACCAAGGCATGCCCACTCATACATCGAGTCAGGGAGTGGACCATATGTTAAGAGGGCTAACAATTAGGAAGTTGGTATCCATAGGTCTATCACATCTACATTCATATGTCCAGGTGTAGACACCCATCAATACCTGATCTGACAATACTATTCCTTACACACCCATTTCCATGCCAGCGCACGTTTGGCCTTGACTTGCATGCACGCCAATTACATTCCACATAAGTGTTAGGTACATGGAGTGCAAAATACGGAGTGCCATGTTGTGGGATTATTGCCAGTCCAGTCCGCCATATACATTTCAAATCAGGGATGCACCAAATTGGGTTCAAAATGGTGCATCCCTGTGTTGTGAGAATGACGGAGTCCCCTACTGCCAATATTCTCACAGCGTTGCACTTCTTAGTCACATATGGCCCTACATGTGGCTTGTCATCACCTTATTTACACGATGCTGCCCATTGAGCACCAGGAGCCTCACAATATATGACCCTCTGGTGGTGCTTGGGGAACCATTCAATGGGACACAATGTCAACATCCAGCCCACTTTCATATCTGATCATTTGACAGCTTTTCACATCTAGCAGTGTGTGCAATACACATGACACACTCAAACCAAACCCTGGATTACTTCAGAGGACACACATTATCACACTTACTGGATACATCTGGGTTCTCAAATCGCGCCACTTCGCCGATTATGTAGGGGGCATGTCCAGCTGTAAGATATGAATGGAAAACCATGCTTAGAGTCATATCACTGTCACTACTAGTGGGCAACAAATGTCAGTATGTACTATTTTAGAGTAGTTAGCTAGTTATCCTAGTGTAAAACAGTACAACAAACACACCACTACAAACACACAATGACACAGACACTCAGGTGAGCAAGAGTCACACATCTGCACTCTTACATTGGGCCAAAGACTCATGTAGTGCCTCAGTCTGCAACAACCACATGTGGGCGATCTATAGAAGATGCAACTCCATGGTATAAGGGGGAGTTTTGTAACAAATACATGAGACTGCCATGGTGCTTCCCAAGACAATTGACTCAGGTACTCAAGCTTGTCCTGCAAGACACCCAGAGGCACTTTGTGATGGACATGTGGCTCAATTATTAGTCTGCAATGAACATGTGTTGAGTAATCCATGATTGATGTGGTAAAGTTGTCTGATGGTATGAAATGCCCCATTTACATTGCCCCCTAAGGCGGGTAAACCCCCTTTGCTGACATAATGGCAGGGATCATGTGCGTGAAAAGATGACAAAGTAGCGCTATACATGCATTGCCCTAATTTGTTGGCACAATCCAGGTAAATATGTTGGGCTGGCAGTGTCTTGGCGTATCATACATTACACTATGCCATCACTCAGTGATGGTTGTGCATGACTCACCAGACATCTGACCTGCACTAGTATAATGGTAGGACATGTGATCTCCATGTCTAGATTGGTGCAGTTACACTTCATTCTGGTTGCATGCAACCTGTCCACAAGCATTGCATGCAGCACTCCAACATCTCTGCTATTGTCATAAGCTGTGAACAGTAAATAGTATGCCAATGGGAGACTCACCAACAGGCCCACCGATCTCGACACCAAGATGATCGAGCATATCCTGCTCCCTGGCCGCCAGATCTACCCAGTGATTCTTGAACTGATGCTCATTACGGGTGCCCTTATAGACCCACTTCAGGTGGTGGAGCATCTTGCCCCACCGAAGCTGCCTCGCCTTGGTCCAGTAGCCCTGTATGACTTCACCCACCATCTCCAACATAATTGACAGGTAGTGGGCTACCAGCCACACAAAGCCACCCACCTCTTCCTCACCCATCCTGTCAAGCTCCCCCTACCAGTCATGTTATAAGTAGAAAGGTTGACCACAAATACTTAGAAAAGAAATTAAATGAAAATAACTGAAACTTAAGCCCAATAACTAATCCCAACTATCCCAACTTAACATCTATCCTGGACAGACACCCTACAGTACAAATACAAATATGCACAGAAAACCCACACATTTTTAAACACTGGGACAAAATACAGACAATAATTAACAAAACACAACAGGAGGGACACCACAAGATACAAAACGCAAGGAAATCACAACCATCATCTCAAGAACACAACCACACAGTCAAAAGAGGCACAGACTGTAAAGAGAAAGTGAAAGTACACCCATTGTACGATGCTTGTAAACAGGATTTCCTATTTCATCACTTCTTGTCCCCGTGCATCACGTTTTCAGTTATGGTGTATTTATATGACCCATTTGACATTTGCGTGGGTATTTTAGACGCATGACGCACGTGCATTGTTTTTATTGACGCATTACTGTTATATGTCTAATTCACTGAAAATCAGCATTGAGAAGAGTGCGAAGATGTAATTCACTCTAAGGGCCCATGTGTCATATTCTTTGCGTTTGCAGATGTTTTAGATGCATTTGCGTCAATTTTTGTGACTTAATTACTGATTGTGTGTTTTTGTTCCATTGTCTTTAGATGCATCCTGTATCATCAGACAAATGTCATGGGCTGTGCTGCAGTGTGGCATATTGTGCATGGTCACATGTGGTAGTTCATGCAACAATGTGATGAGGGTGTGATTGGTCTGTTACACCGATGTGTGTTACAGAGTCAACAACATGCAAATAATTACACGTCTTGCATATGTATGCATGTGTGACAACAGTGTATCCACATATGTATGGCAGTCAGTACAATGCAATAGTTCTGGCTTGTGATTGCGAATGGTGTTTTCATATGTGATGTCATACAGAGCATAATATTTAAGACGACATTTAGAGCTCAGGCATTGTTGATGATTGCTGAACCAATGCTACCTAGAAAATGTCACCCGACAACTGTCTCCGTATGTAGATTTGGAGTTTATGAAGACTTGTGTGTGGCTTACACATATGTATGACATGTGTACATCTTTGGCACATACTGTGTATGACACATTCAGCCTACATTCCACCTAGATTATTTTTTTAACACAAATGTTTTATTAATTTCATATCATTTAGCAATGGTTGTTGGTTTTGTGTGGTGGACCTGCAGCCCTAGCTGCATATGTTCTCATCCATACTGAAGCGCATTCCACAGACGTGTCCGTGCAATGTGTGAGGTCATGTGTAGCTTGTGTCAGGATTGGGCGCCATGCAGGGGCAGAACAGATTACCATGGATGTACTGTGCAGGCCCAACTTCTTCCATTGCTTGTTATACATGGGCAAGTCATGATGACCATTGTTACCAATTATGTCCCCCCCATTGTCACACATCCTTCACGCAGCCATTGCAGTTAACACACACTGAGTTGTGACAGTGTTCTGTTCCAACATGACTAACTTTCTAATGTTGGTCATCCACTACCTCATGTGTGGGCCCCTTGCATACTTCCTATTTGGACATGATGTAGTTGTGTGTGATGAGCTATTGATGACCAAGTTGGCAACATGGTTGTACAAGATATTTTGTGGTCCATAGATTGTGTCCTTCAGTTGTCACTTACCACTGATGAGGATATTAGTGATGTTTGTGAGGGTGTACAATCTTACACATCACATATCATGTTGCAAAAGTACTTGTCAGATTTGTATTTGTAACATGCTCCCTGAGGTTAGACTCACAACCCTATGGTATATGTAGTGGAGATTAAAGAGATCAAAGCAGGATTGGTTGTATAAGTGAAGTGTTTATTTACAAAATTGACAAGGTGATTTAAGTGGTGCTTAAGTGAAAAGTGTTTTCAACTATGTGCTGTCTACGGCATATCACAGCAGCTGTGTTGTGCTGTTCCCCCTCCATTTCTACACCACCATCCTCCCCTTCCATCTCAGGCAGGTCATCAACCTGGTCATACATGGGGACATTCATCCACACACATATTTTGTGCAGGATGGCACATGTCATGATGATTTTGCAGACAATGTGTGGGGCTTATGAGAGGCTGCCTCCTGTGATGTCCAGGCACCTGAATCTTGACTTTAGTATGCCAAATGTCCTCTCCCCGATACTACGTGTCTTGCAATGTCCCTCATTGTATGCACTCTCTGTTGTTGTGCTTGGGTTTGCAAATGGGGTCATAATCCATGGCTGTATGCCATAACCCTGATCTGCTGCAAAAGATAATAGGAGTAAGTTGTTGTTAAGGCTTGCAACAGGTTCGTCATGTAGCATGGCAGTTGTAATTTTGAGGTGGTTGTGACTCATATGTGTTTGTGGTATGGTGTGAGGTACTGGCCTTAGGCAAAGTTTTCTTAGCACTGTGTTGTTGGACATGACCATCTTGAGTATTGGCTCAAAGACATGGGACATACGATTTGGTATCCTACCTGATTGTCAGTAAGTACGTACCATGTGGTTGGTTGTGCACCTTTGTATTAGGGTGCTTTGACTAGAGGGGATATGACACATCCTCACAACACAATGTAGTCAGATGTGGTGGCAACATGGTAGCACTACAGAGCCTGGACATCTCAGCCATTTTGACATGTATCATTACAGATGAAGTGCAACATTTAGGTCCATTTCAATTAGTAAGTGACAATGCACAACATAGCTCCAACATTGTCAGCACTGTGCTACAATATTTTGACTATGCAGGAATGCACCATGGGTGACATGTTACTAGGCAACCTTTTGTTGTCCCTTGCACCAGGTGCTTACATGCAGCCATGCACCAACACTACCAACCTTGCACCTTCTTAGGTTATTGTGTTATCATTTGTGAATGTGTTTGATGGATTGCTTGTTTCTTTTTTTTTTTTATTGTTTTGCGGAACAAATCATCAACAATGTTTAGGCCTTGCTCCCTGACTTCTAGTAATGACTCAGTTGGGGGTCCCTAGATTCCGATAAGGATTCGGGGTCCCTGTGTACCAATAATGATAAAGTAGGGTCCCACACAAGTCAAAAGGTTGGGAACCACTGCTCTAAATATAAAGAAAAAAGCTGCAAAGACAAAGGCCCTCATTCTGACCCTGGCGGTCGGCGGAGAGACGGCGGTCGGACCGCGAACAGACCGGCGGTATTAAAAATGGCATTCTGACCGCGGCGGTCCCCGCCGCGACCGACCGCTACTTCTCCACTCCGACCGCCGCGGCGGTCATGACCGCGGGGCTGGAGTTTGCGCACTCCGGCCCGGCGGTCGTCCCAAGACCGCCAAGGGTATTATGACCCTGCCTACCGCCGCGGTTTCTTGCGGGCGGGAACCGCCGTGCGAACCATGGCGGTAAGCACTATCGGGGCCAGGGAATTCCTTCCCTGGCACTGATAGGGGTCTCCCCCACCCCCCACTACCCACCCGAGTCCTCCCCCCACACCCTCCACCCCCCTGCCACCCCCCAGAGGTGGTACGAACCCCCTCCCCACCCCCACCCCGACATGCACATACATGTACCCCGACATGCACACACCCCCAACATGCACATATACACACCCCCTACACACACATACACAACGGGGACACATACCCGCACACATACATGCCGACATGCGCACCTGCCGAACAGCACACATTACCCATAGACACAGCAGCACCCCCCGCCCGCATACACGCACTCACACACCCCCTCTACACACTCACACGCACACCCCCATGCACGCCCACATCACACAACACCCCCCCACCCCCTCCCCTCACGGACGATCAACTTACCTTGTGCGTTGGTCCTCCGGGAGGCGACGGGAGCCATAGGGACGTGACCGCCAACAGAAGACCGCCAACAGAAGACCGCCACACGGAAATGTGGGTCGTAATTCTGTGGGCGGTGTTCTGCTGGCGTGGCGGTGGAGGTTGACCAGTCTCCACTTTCCCGCCGACCGCCAGTGTGGCTGTTGGCGGTTTTCCGGCGGAACGCTCCCAGCGGTCAGAATGCGCACAGCGGCACACCGCCGCGGTCGGCGGTCTTCACCGCGGCGGTAACTCAGCGGTCTTGCGAAAAGACCGCCAAGGTCAGAATGAGGGCCAAAGTATCCTTTACAAACAGGTATCTAGGAATATGTTGTTTTAAAAAAACATTCTTTTTTTTTACACTAAATAAGTATTTTACCCTGGCAAAAACAGATGTTTCCTTTCTTCCAGAACTTCTCTTCCACAGGGGCATAGCTTCGTAGGGGTGTTTGGGATGTTACGTCCCCCTAATAAATATATTTAATGTGATAAATAGTTGGGTAAAGGTGTTTTTGTTGGGTGGGTGAGATGTCAGTTGGATTTCACCAGGAATTGTTACACACACAGACTCACAACCGACACGCACACTGTCCCTAACTCTGTTTAGAGAAAGATATATATTTTTTTTTATTATTTCACAAAATAGTGTGTTTTCTCTCATTTGGTCCCATAGACATCAATTCACTGAAATGACAGGGGTGGTGGAAGTGACATCATATGCCGTTTGGCCTCCACTTTCACACACACACATACACACAAATTCACACATACATACACTCTGTCTCATATAAACACACTCTCACCCACAAGCATGCACACAACATACATTTAAAAGCATTTTTACTTGCCTCAGCTGCCATGGAAGATAATTATAAACCAGTTTTATTACACTAATAATGAATAATATATTATTATTCATTACTATTATTGTAATAAACATTTCACAAAATCAAAGAGTAGAGCCCAACTGACCTCCATAAAGATGAGCTGCCACTATGTACCTTGCACTAAATTTGCAACCTTTGAGGCCAGAGGTCACAAAGGCAGTGCCAGTGGTAGCAAAGGGCAAGCCAGAGGTTGCAGCTGTGACCCCTAGCGATCCCTAAATGATGTCCATGTATCTATACCAATCTGCACTAATCTCTCTTTTCACTGCCTCTTAAGCCCCTCTCATCCCCCTGCTTTTCGTATAATGTATTATAACATTATGGGGTGCATTTAGTAAGATCTTGTCCATGTGTGGATAGTTTTAGGGGTGGGGGTGGGGGTCAGGGTGGTCACATGCTAGAACCATGCATGCCATTCCACACATGCCTTTACCAAGAATGCCTTTGCAATGAAAAATCATTGTTAAGGCATTCCTGGTAAAGGCATTAGTGGTAACAATGTGGTTGTTCTTCCGACCGCGTTGTTCAGGCATGTGTGGTTCCAGCATGCGTTGTTCTAATATATATTCGGGCAGGAACCTTGCTTCCCATCCATCAGCCGAGCGGGAAAGTTGTAATGGGACCAGTGGGGAGCCTGCCAGCACCGTGGCGGTCTTCTCGTCTGGAGTTCGGCAGTCAGATGTTTCCGACCGCCAAACTCGTAATGACCCCCTTAGTCTCTAAGCATGAAAGTGTCTTTGAATAATCAAAAGTCAAAAACACGCAATCCAACCTAATAGTGCCCCTTGCTACAACAGAATTCACACTATGAAAGGCAAACAAAAAACAAAACATATCATGGTGCAATTTGGTATGCATTGTTGGCTGAACAGTGCATAGAGGAACTGCAAATGCCTTCACTCCTAAAGACAACATATGCTTTTAAAACCATAAAAACATTTCTAGGAAAACATCACTGATTCACTAATGTACATGAACATGTTCTGAAATTAATTTTACTCTAGACAACCTGTTGTACTTGTTCTGGTTGGCTGGAGTATGATCTACTTGGTTGTTATAGAGTATAGTCTTAGGCAAGCTCTTATTTAGTTGTATATTACAGATTATCTCTTTTTTTAGAGTAAGATCACTGTGTGTATTTGACACGTGTGGTTCCTCCATTGTACAACTACAAGACAAGGCAATCTGCCTTTAAGCATAAAATTCAGAAATGAAAATGCAACTCACCAACGAAGCCCAATAGGAACAGGCACTGCAATATTTTTGTAAGGCTAGAACTGAAAGAATGTCAGAGGAGCTTTTATACAGAGGGACATGATAAGGGTTTCTAACTATAATGGCCCAATTATATAATTGATCAGCTGATATCTAGGTGAGCCACCCCACTGTTCTCAGGATCTAAAAATACTTTGTAGAAAAGCTTCTGGCATGGAAGCTCTCTATTTTTTACACCTGCTTATTTCTCATGGTATGTATGCAACAGACTATCAAGGATCTAAAAGCAAAGAGAAAACATAGGACAATGCAGTGAAGTCAAGTAACTGTACATTTCCATCGCTTATTATTAGTTATGAAATGCCAGAGAATGCAGCTACTGTCTATCAAAGCAATTTGACACACTCACACACACATTTTTGTCGGGTTTTGTGTAGAAGTAGTTTGCATTATAGTTAGTTGGGGCCCATATGGCATTGAACATTGTTTTCAGCAGTGTATGATTTGAAAGCCTACATAATGAATTGACACTGCAACAATAAATATTTTAGGTCACCCCTTGTATTATTTTTCTCTCTCCATGGACAATAAAAACCATGTATAAGTCAGATCAACTCCAACTGGATTTGGGTGGGTAGGGTGAAGGGAAAATACCAGGGAATTGTGATGTGTACTTGAAAAATGTAATCAGGAAGGAATCCTGGTACTAGGGATTACTGATCCTTGTGAAATTTGTAAATCCTGAGGCAAGTTAATTTGATAGGTCTTTTAAGGAAATTTATAGGGCTTTATCATCAAAAGAAACAATTGGTTGGCTCCCAAGCTGAGCAGGTAAATATTATAGCTTTATAGCCTGCATACCAGGCTGTACCAGCCATTAAAAGTCCGCTCTAGTGTTTAATGCCTGAGCCAAAGGTGAGGGCCTTTAACAAGGGAGCTGCATTTTAATGCCGGTATAGCCCAGCTTCGGAGGGCTGTAAGACTATTACAACTTTCTGCCACTAGTGTGCAGAATATTTAAATAAATAAAACAAAGGCCTCGCAGAGCCCCTCAGGCCCCATGAGGCATTTGTTTGCAGCAACAGTTGTGAACAAAAACATTGGAATGTTCGCTCTCCAGTCTTCTACAGGCCATTAGAAGTCCGGAGCACTCCATTGTTTTTAATGGAGCTCCGAAAATTCCAATGTTCTAATCAGAATTAGAACATTGGAATGTTGAGGGCTTCATGAAGACAATAGAGTAGCTTAGGACTAATAATGGCTGCTGTAAATCTTCTGCTCCAACATTCCAATGATTGTTCTTCTGTTTCTTCTTTTTAATTTAGAACATTCTACTGTCAGTGGGTGGAATGTCCTAATAGCCTTATAGTTCTTCTGCCTCCGGCATGTAGCGTAAGCCTGTAACTCTGGTTCAGGGCGATTAACAACCCAGATAGCCCTGAGCAGCGGGCAATAAGGCTGTTTTAGAGCATTTTCTTGTCAGCAAGCTGTGACCTTCAGTGAAGGAAACAGCACCCAGTGTCATGCCAACCCCTATTGTTCATACACACCTAGGCCCATATTTGTACCCTGTTTGCGCTGAATTAGTGTCATTCATTTTGACGCTAACTCACCGTAAAATTAACTCCATATTTATATTCTGATGCTAGACCAGTCTTGCGTCAAAATATTGGAGTTAACGTCATTTTTTGGTTTTGTGAAACCTCCTTGCGTCAATGAGGTGCAAGGTAGGTGTTCCCTTCCCCAAAATTACTCTAAGCCCCTAGTGTCATATTTATCCACGCAGGCAATAAAAAATGCACGGGTGGGAGGCGGAGTCAAAAAATGACATTATTTCCGATTTGCATCAAATTTTAACACCTGGGGCAGACTGGGTGTTAAAATGAGACAAACACATCACTACTTAAGGAAAACACACAGAAGCAACATCACAAACCCACAGAACAAGATGGAAGTGCTACTGCTCCAGCTTACGAGACGACGCAGAGGACAGCAACAACCACAGCAACCACCACCACCACAATGCATCCCACAAAGGCAACGCAGAAGGCAGGAGAGGGTATTCACAAACAGGACAACCCTCCTTGGCGTCAGGGAATAAGACATCATAAGGACATGCAGACACAACCGGCACGCCATACTTCACCTGCTACACCACATTGAGCCACAAATCACAGCCAGCCTGCAGACCCCACACGACATACCACTTGTGACAAAGCTGCTAGCTGTCCTGCACATGCTGGCAAGTGGCTCATTTCAAACAATGGGTGCCCTGGTTGTTGGTGTGTCACAGCTGTCGTCACAGCTGTCATTCTCTGCATTACTGCCAAAGATGTTAGAAGCAATAATCTCCCTGACACCCCACCACATTAGCTTCCCCACCACCCAGCAAAATCAGCAGGAGATAAAACAAGGATTCTACCAATTTCATGGCTTGGAGCAATTGACTGCACCCATGTCCGACTTGTGCCACCAGCAGCAACTGAGGACATATGCCGGAATCGCAAGCACATGCATTCTATGCAGGTCATAGTGGACCACCGGGGACTATTCACAAACATTTTGGCCAAGTATTCTGGGAGTATGCATGATGCCTACATGTTCCGGCACAGCAGGATTAATAAATAGTTCCAGGAGGGACAATATGGAAATGGCCTACTTGTGGGTAAGTCAACAAACCTAGCAATATACATACAACACACAAACTCTGGAGAACACACAAGACATACACCACTACAAAAACACATGGCCAGGGTAACACACATGTGCAACTAACATCACATATGCACCATGCTGCAGTACAGCACAATCAGTGCACACCACAAACACCTACACCCACATGTACGTAACACACCCACAACTTGTCAGACACACCATGTGAAGGACAGGTGCAGAGATGCACCCTTTGCCAACAGTAGAAATACACAAACCACTCCAGTGCCCGCAGGTTGCCTACTACATACTCTTCACACACAGTACACCAAACAAATAATAGCACAGCAATGTCAATGGCATTTTAATTTGAATAGAAAGTTTGGAGCTTTTCTAAATTCACTTGAAGCCACACATCGTCCATACTAATCTTTGTTTGATGCATCTGCACTGCACCCACAAATCAGTCTGAGGATACTGATTTAATTTTTAGCTTCCAATTTCAAATTCCTTGACATTTACAGTACATTTTAGAATTTTAAGTTGTACATTTGCCCACTTTATTTAAATACACTTTATTAATCTGTTAAAACCAGTTAATTTTCTAAGTAGTCACAGACCCCGAGGAGGCTTTGCAGACCCCCAGGGGTCCCCGGAGGGCAGGTTGGGAACCATTGATTTAGAGTAAGCCTCGTTTCTGCTGCTTCTGTCTCTCCATGGGAGGTGGGGCTGTGAGGTGACAATCTTTTTTAAGAAAGGCAGGTGTGCCTTTTGAAATAGGTAGCTAAAGTGCTGACAACCATACTCTGACTTTCAAACTTAATGATGGGGGTGGGGGTTGCTAAGATAGCCCAGCACAATCTCTCTGCTTTGGAACAGCTGCAGGTCTGCGTGTTTCCCGACTTCTGGTCAAAGAAAGTGTGTTCAAGCTGCCACACACCTTTTTCCATAGGAGCTGGAAATAGGGTGCGTGGGAGGGTGGTGCTGCAGCACTCCGCCAAATAACCAGGCAAGAGTTCAGAAAGTGAATTAGCAATGAAGATGCCTTTACATTTATTTTGTGTTGATCTTGTTCCATTTGCTGCGCATTCAGAATCAAAGGTCAAATGTCAGGCTATGTCTTAGGAAAAAAGTGCAGCTTTTTTAAAACAGGGAAATTAGAGTTTACTTTTCTTTCTCTGACTGCAGAGATTGGATTTTCTGAAAGGGGAAATAGAAGACGATCATACTGGGATACAGGGAGCGAAAGAAGGGCTGTGAGATGTCACACATAACAAAATTAAATACCTGTAAATGAACTATACAGATTTCAGAATATATCTACAATTAAGAAAGTACAAACGAAGCACATTTTTGGTAACTATAAACTGTGATGAAAACAAATATTTTAGTCAGATCAACACAAATCAAGATACTTTATTTGGTGATGTGCAAATCATAAATATTCACTGAAACCTAATTTGCAAACATTATTGTTTGTGCACTATATCGCTTTTTTTCAATAAAATTGCATCTCTTTGCAACTTTAGAGGCCATTTCAATGGAAAATGTGCTTTCTGTAAATGACCGTGAACTACCACATCAGTGCACCAAAATGCACAACCAGTTACATACCACACCGTTACCATTCCCCTGCTGAATTGGTAGGGCACATTTTCTGCACTTGCATGACACTTAGGCCCATATTTATACTTTTTTTGCACCGCGTTTGCGTTATTCTTTGATGCAAAAGCGGCACTAACTAACAAAAAAAGCAACTGTGTTTTGTAAGTTAGAGCCGCTTTTGCGCCAAAAAGTGACGCAAATGCGGCGCAAAAAAAGTATAAATATGGGCCTTGGAATTTTTACAATCCATTCGACTTCAATTATATAATAGAAATAGCAACACCTGAAATCTGAAGATGTTTCCAGCACCACTGCCTTTCACTGATTCTGAGGAAGGAAGGGCGTCAACTTAGTGCAACTGTGCAGGACAGGGCACAATGGCATCACTGTTTGCTACAACAAATAATTGCAAGCGAATAGTGACACGATTTTCTTATTGTAAGCTCTTTCTGACTCAAAACCCCTATACAATAAGAAAATATAAGACTATAAAGAAAGTATTATAAAGGTCTTATTAGTCACAAAGAAGTGCAGTGGCATAAAAATCACAAGCCCACTGGCAGAGTGGTTAGGCAGACTCTGAACTGCAGCATTACTTTTAATAACCACATAATTCATGCGACAAGTCTGTGGACCTTATGATATATTCCAAGAGTTTGTAGTGTGGGGATATCAAATGCGTTTTGTGCAGCTTACAGGTGATAACTGATTATTCTACAATGGGCACACGTTGAAATGAAAACTGGCCGCTGTGTCATTTGGTGGCATATATCTATTAGGAATTGGAAAAAATGTTCCATTAAAAAATATGCTCACTCATGAACGTATTACTGAGTGCCAGACACCCCTAAGCTGATTCCTGGTAGGATAGCAAGCAAAATGTAACATAAAATCTCAGAAAATGTCGTATTCTCTTCCAGCCACTGCAGAAATGTTTGTGGGACCTGGTTCCCCACCGTCATGCAGGGCCCTTGCAGGGTGAGGTCCCTCTCAGGTGCATGGAGACCTCATTCAATAGGAAAACTATGTCCTTGCACATATTTCGAGGCAGAGCCAGTGAAAGGGTCCATCTATTGGTGGGTGGCATACCTGCCTCACCATGAATGTATCACAAACAAATATGTAATATTAGCTGTGGCAGCCCGAGGCCCTGCAAAGAGTGGGTGGGTGACAAGCAGCTCCGGCTGCTGACGCATTTTAATTTGCCTTGTTCTCTTTGATGTCACTTCCATTTTAGCTTGTTTACAGCAAATTATAAAGTATGTACCTCAAGTCTTCCTGATCCTGGCTTATTAGGCATAGTCATGTATAGGTTTTGGATATGGTCGGGGTGCCAAGAAGCATTAAACAGGATGTAACTTTGAACATGCGTTGACAAAGCCAATAGATCTGGCCCTTACCAGCTCTTGGCTTTGTCATGCTATTTAACCATGTTTTGAAGCATTCTCAAAGCTGTGCAGCATAGTTAAATAAGAAAAAATAGACTATGACGCCACCGGTGTAATTTTGTACTTAAAGGAACAACTGTTTTTTTCTTTTTATTTGCTGATTTGCGCTAGATCTGCAAATAATAAGCAAAAACAATGTGCAAAAGTGTTTTTTCTGAAGTGCAGATGGTGGGGGAGCAACATGGAGTGCGAACAGGGGAAGCAACATAGGGGATGCAAAGGAGAAGCAACAGGCAACAGAGAAGGAGGGCGCAGGTGGGGAAACAAAGCAAAGCCTGTGGAGGAGAAGCAACGGGCAACAGAGAAGGAGGGCAAAAAGGTCCGGGAAGCAACACAGAGGACACGAGGGACATAAGTAACACTGAAGGCAGGATTGGGAAAAGAAGCAATCGTCGAGAGAACAACGGATTGAGGAGAAGCACATGGGCAATACAACTATTGTGTGTAGGATATGATAACAAGCACAACATGGAGAGGGGTGAAGAGATGCAATCAGGTGACAGGGAGCAACATAGAGTGCAGGGTGAGAGAAGTAGACAAGGCAGATATCTGCACTCTTGCAGAGTGCTTATACAAAAATAGAAACATAGTGCTTGAAAAGCAAGCAGTGGAAGCATAGAGGCAAGATTGACAAGATGAGACATGATTAAGAATTAGGCAAATGAGAGTGACAGTAATGCAAACCAATTGTATGCAGTGAGTGGTCTCCAAGCCCTTGTATGTTTTTGGTAGAGCCACAATATTTCCTGTGCAACCAGATAGGGCTTGACCTAAAAAGAAACCTGATCTGGCCTATGTCGGTGTACTACGTAGGGCCCCACTGGCCCAAACCATGGTCAATGGCATGGTATCAAGTGAATTTGTAGTGGGTAGGGACACACAACAGAGTTTCCCCTTGTCCCCTTGCTGCTCTCCATAGCCATCGAGCCACTGGCGATGTGGCTAAGTGGGGGTGCACTGATCCATGGTTCGAAATGGGCCCCGCACTGAGAGGATGTGATTTCACTATACACGGACAGCATACTTCTCTACCTGGAGGACCCGGGGAGGTTGGTTGAGAGAATCCTGTGAATTCTAGAGGAAATTTGTACATATGCCGGGATCCCTTTAAACTGGAGCAAATATACTGCCTTCCCACTGACCGACAGGGTACAACAGAGAGACTAGGGATGCCCCCTGAAATGAGAGATTTGGGGCTTTATCTATATAAACACGATCAAGATCTGTTTCTCTGGGAAACTCTAGAGATAAAACTGGATGGGTATAGGAGAGATATGGGGCACTGGCAAAAGCTCTCCCTGTCCATGATGGACAGAGCCACCTTATATCAAATGATATATTGTCCAAAGTTTCTCTACATCCTTCAGAACACTCTATCTGAGCTTCCACATAGGTTCTTCAGAGAAGTGGAAGCGGTAATGAGGCTACTGCTGTGGAACAGAGATCTGCCAAGAACAGGCCTCTCTGCCCTGACAAATACGATCTTCGATGGGGGATGCCTATTCCACACTTGCAACTGTACTACTGGAAAGTCCTGTTCTTGAGATTCAATGACTGGCCCTATGCGACTGAACAGAAGCCTAGCCTAATAGTGGCAGAAGGGCTATGGATCCTAAAGGTTACCTGAGTCAACTTCATTGGACGGGTAGAAATATCAAATTGCTGACCCCGACTGCCATGTCTGGCGAAGGGCAACAAGCGTGCTAGGATGGAAGGGTAATGCAATGCTTGACGCACCATTCTAGGAGGCTGAGGATTTAAAAGGGCTAGAAGCAGTCAAAGAGCATGGTAAGTGGGACCTCCTTGGCATCTCTAAACTAGGGGAGGTTTGGTGAGACAGTGAGATGATACCATTCTCAGAGCTACAGATGAGGGGGAGTCAATTCCTGAAGTGAAAATCATCCTTCAGGACTATGGGGACCAACTGCATGAGTTGTAGAGGAGATGCAGTTGGAATTCAAAATTCTGTGAGCCCCACTTCCAAAACATGCAGTTATACAAATCTACATCACACTGCTTACCAATAGTCTACCACCCCTCAACACACTAAGGACCAACTACGAGCAGGACCTGTAGAACCTGAAGGATAACACATGGGGAAAGCATGGCTATATCTCAAAGAAGTGGCAGTGTTCAACACCGTCTCCCACTCCACCCTCTGTGCCATACTCCGCGGTGCCGGCATCCGCGATGAAGCACTGGAATGGATCAGATCCTTCTTCACTGGAAGAACACAGAGTGTCAGACTACCACCATTCAGGAGTGCCCCAAGGATCATCATTCAGCCTGAACCTTTTCAACATCTACATGGCCCCACTAGTCAAGATCATCAAACACCACGGGCTAAACATTGTCTCCTTTGCCAATGATACCCAACTGATCCTTTCCCTGTCTGACAACCCTGTTAAGGGCAAGAGAAATTTCCACAATGGGATGAGAGCAGTCGCCACCTGAATGGAAACCAGCTGCCTCAAACTCAACTCGTACAAGATAAAGCTCCACTTAATCGTCTCCACATGTTCTGCCTGGAACGACTCTTGGTAGCCTACCGCACTGGGAAGTGCCACCTCTCCCATGGCTCCTTTCTATCTATGACGCGCCAAGTCAATGCCATCTCATCATCATGCTTCACACCCTCCGACTCCTTCGA
Source organism: Pleurodeles waltl (assembly GCF_031143425.1). Taxonomy (NCBI): domain Eukaryota; kingdom Metazoa; phylum Chordata; class Amphibia; order Caudata; family Salamandridae; genus Pleurodeles; species Pleurodeles waltl. The sequence continues at coordinate 607,385,708 of NC_090449.1, forward strand.
AAGATCTTCAAGTGGATCCCCTTTGACACAAAGAAGACAGTCACCCACAGAGTTGTCACTAGTTAACTGGACTACAGCAACACACTCTATTCTGGCATAACCAAGAAACTGCAATCAAGACTACAAAGAATTCAGAATGCAGCAGCCAGACTCATCCTGGACATGCCCGACACAGCCACATCCCCTCCCACCTCAGAGACCTACACTGGCTTCCAGTCAACAAGCTCATCACATGCAAACTCCTGATTCACACCTGCAAGGCACTACACAACATAGGACTGGCATACCTCAACCACTGCCTCGCCTTCTATGTACCCAACAGACAACTCCGTTCTTCCCAGCTCCCCCTCGCAGTCATTCCCAAGATCCAAAAAAGCACAGCAGAAGGAAGTTCTTTCTCCTACCTGGCAGCCCGGACATAGAGCACGCTACCTCTCAAACTCAGACAGACCGCATCACTGATGCAGTTCAGGAAGGACCTCAAGACCTGGCTTTTCGATTGAGCAGCACACATGAAAACAGCACCTTGAGACCGAAGGGGTGATTAGCCGCGCTTTAGAAATTACTGATTGATTGATTGGTCATACGTGCAGAGTTACAGTTGGTTAACATGGCCTAGTTCACATGGACCACGCTATTAGAGATGAGCCGAACTGATGATGACCAATGTCATTAGGAGTAGGAGCAAAGGGCATAATATTTCACACTATGTGGGGTTGCCCCTGGATAAGGGAATACTGGGAGAAGATTCATGACACAATATCCGCGGTCATAGAATATTCAGTAGATCTGACCACTTAGCTGGTACTGGTAGGTATCTGTGGAGAACACACCTAGGATAGATATACACTGCTTTTTTGTAATGTGGCATTGATGGTGGCAAGGCAAGACCTAATTTGATACTGGGGGTGCAGCTTCGATCTCGACAGTGGCTGAATAGGAATACAACTTAAATTGGTGCTCCAGAACTGAGGAGCTGGTCTGTCGGGCCCGCAGTCACATTTATTTTGAAAAACTGTGGGCACCCTGAACAAATGTTGAAGGAAACCAGGAGTGAGACAAAATGTACGGCACACACAGGACAAAGATGCACTGCTTGGAAGGAATCACTATTGTCAATTTGTTAGACACAGGCAAAGTTTGGGGGAAATAGAATTGGTCTAATACATGCTCCTATAGAGGTTATATGGGTGCAGAGGGTAATGGAATTGTGACAGTGGGCGTCATTGTTAGAGGGTTTACTGTTTGTCTGCTGGTATAAAACTTAATAAACAGATGCAATAGAAAGAAATGAAACTTGAGCAGAAATGCTGCTTTTGTGCTAAAGTCCTTTGAGGACACATATCAACCCAGGAATCTCAATTGGCCATAGTAATCACCTATATTTTCAAGGCACTACCATAATAGAGAAATACAATTATTGGATGGAAAACCTAACTCAACATGAATTAATGTTTTGCATGCCTCCATCGATTCAGCCACACTCCCAAACACCTGGAAACATTCAACCGTCTTGCCCCTGCTCAAGAAACCATCTGCTGACCCAGCCACACTTTCCAAATACAGACACATCTCCCTCCTACCATACTCATAAAGGCCATAGAGAAACTAATCAACTGGCACCTCATTAACCACCTCAGTAACCACCAGCTAATCCACACCATGCAGCCTAGATTGAGGTCCAACAACAGTAAAGAAACCACACTCATCACCACCACAGATGACACCTGAATGATACTTCACATAGGAGACGACACAGCAGCCCTCAATCTCATGGTCTTCTCTCCAGCATTTAACATGATCATACACCCCATTCACATCAGGCGTCTCTATGAGACTGGCATTCGAGGCCCGCTCTCAGCCTGGCATCTTTGGAAGCCCTGCAAACCCATCTGCAGATTGCCTCAAAGTTCATCAATCAGACCCGCCTTTTTCAATATATACATGATTCCTCTGACCAACGTCATTCATGCACACAACATCAACATTCTCTCCTACACTGATGACATGCAACTCATACTCTCTTTCTCAAACAAGACCCCAACACCACCTGTATGACTGAAGTCACTGACTGGATGAATGCCAACTGCCTCAAGCTTAACATCGACAAGACAGTAGCGACCTTTGACAAATACAACTTACTATGGAACACCAACTGGTGGCCAGCTATGATTGGACCCATATGTTAGATTTCCGTAAACTAATGTATTATATTTACATAGGCTATTTCTTGTTGTAAATGTTTGTATTCAAATGCAGTTCTTATTCTGCTGTCACTAAGCTTGTTCTAGAACCTATGAGAGAGATTGAGTTGTCCAGTGGACTTTCTAGCTGGTAGTCCTATGGTGCTGTGCTGCAATCAATAAAGAACTTTTATACATACATCATCCTGGATTTGGATTTAACACCATACCCAGTACCCACACCAGGAACATTGGAATAATCATCGACACCAACTTGCCATGACCGCATAAGTCAACACTGTCACTGCATCCTGGTTCCACACCCTGAAGGTGCTGAGAAAAATCTCTCAATCAATACTACAAAAACTGTCAGTCAGACCCTAGTCACCAGCATTTTGGACTATGGGAACACCCTTTATGCTGGAAATTTCAAGGAGCTCTCATCTCATTCCGCCAATGACTCCGACACCTCTGCACCACAGAAATCCTACTTGCGCACATCTGACACATATCCAGAACCAGGTCAGGAGAATGACTGCTCTCTTACATCACTCCTGAAGCATGGACCAGCTTCCCACTACACATCAGAGCCTCCTCCTCCTCTCTTCTTGAATACCACAAGTAGCTGAAGACCTGGCTTTTTAATTAACTGACCTACCACAGGCAGGGCTAGGCACACACACCTACTCAGCTCCAAGATATCCTCATGGGTGATAGTGCACTTTACAAATAAACGTAACATAAAAACATATAATCCCCAACAATATGTTCTTCTTGTTTTACCATGATATAGGGGCAATTCCATGTGTTTACCTTGGGTCCATTATTTACTTCTGGATCAATCTCAGGAGACTGATCTTGGATTATTTAATTTCTGGGCTGCATTTAATTGTTTATGCTATGTATGGCTCTCCTGGGAGAAGCTATTATTCACTTCAGTTTCTGAATCAGATAACTCACTGCTATGAAGTAGCAAGAGTTGATAACGAAACTAGTTACCTACTGCCTCTATGTCACAAAGACCTTTCAGGCCAGGGTAATAGGGCTCCCTGGGAGAACTCTGCTTTGGCTGAAAGCAGAAAGCACGCCTGTCGGAGGGGAAAGGAAAACAGGGAAGGTTGGTTAAGGTTGGCAAGTAAGGTATTTATTTTTCACGTTTTGGTCAAAGAGGAGAAGCCATGTTATTTATGGCTTCTGATTACTCCTCTGCCCTTGCGCTGCAGTTGAAAGCATGGGAAGATGATTTTGGAAGCCATATTTAAAATAAAATTATAGATGGGTAAAAAAAGTGAATTACGGTGATTCTTTTCACTCGGGACTTCTGAGTGACATCAAAGACACCTTGAACTTTGATTTTGTTGTCTATTTGATATTACTCAGAACCCCTTAGTTAAAAATGCCTTTGTAATTCGCCGTTTCTACTTTAATTCTATATGCATTAACTTCAGCAGGAATTGTAGTGTAAATCTTTGTTTTCCTTTGTAGCCGCTAGATGGTAGCATTACTCCATCTACAAACATTTACTGACTACGTTATTATGTACTTTTTATGTATCTGCATGTCTACATTCTAATTTCTCTGCGTGATTATATATTTTAATTGACAGGGACGACCCTCAAGCCACATTAAATTGTTCTCTATTTTTAAGTACTTTAGAAATTAAATGGTCGTACCTTCTAATTGCTATCCTCGAATATTTCTGTAATATCTCTGTTTTTGTACTTTTTTTCTCTATTTAATTACTACCAAAGTTTTATAAATACAAGGTAATTAAACCAAGATAAACACTTCATTGTAGGAGTACATGTAGTTCAGAGAGAACTTCACCTATGGATTCCGTCAAGAATCTTCAAGATCGAGAAAATAGATTTCAAACAATTGTTGATTGTGTAGTACAGAATTCAATCCCTGGACAAGAGAGGAACATGGCAAAGTCACACAATATGTGATTGTAAGGTATAATAAAATATAGCATTACATACTTTTACGTAATTTTTTTTACATAGTAGGCACACACAATACAAAATATTCTTATTAATAACTATACTTACTAACTCCTAAATTGAATAAATCGGTGCCTAGATGCTTGTAATTAGATTGCAGATACAGTTTGAAATGTAAGCAATAAAAGTAATGAGCATATATTCTACCTGCTTATTTTAAAGTGGGGCGACACACCCCTCTCACATGATGACTCTCCCACTCCCAAAATATCCTCGTCTTTCCCAAAAGTTCTTCAGTGAAAGTTTTCACATGAGGTATAGGGCCAGATTTAAGGAAACCCAGAAACTCAGGGATGCACCGTATTTAAGGGAATATGTCGCACCCCTGCATTCCCCACTGCGCTGGTGCTAAATTTAGCTGCCAACGCAGGCAGCCTTGCACCATCGTGCAAGGATGTCTGCGTTGAGGTGTGTGATTGTTTATGTGCGGGAAGGTGTCCCTTCCTGCACATAAGCAATCACTAATGGCCCTTTGGCATTTAAGAGCCAAAGCTTCATTTTCAAATGATTGTTTATGTGCAGGAAGAGACAACTTCCCGCACATAATCAATAATTTCTGGCATTTTGCTCTTTCTATGCGTGCTGCACAATGCATCATGCATAGAAAAAGCAAAAAACTAGGAGGAATAAAAGTATTTCTCCCCGTTGCGCCCTGCTAACGCCACCCCTGGGGGTGGCGTTAGATTTTGACGCTGCCTCAGGTTTACAAAATTTTATAAATCTGAGGCAGCATCAAAATACAATGGGTGTTGCTGTGGCACGCCCACAACAACACCTATTGCACGCCCCTTCCACGCACAGTGCTGCGTGAGAAGGGGCCGTATTTACAAGGTGGCGTTAAGCTACAATAAGTGGCTTAATGCCACCTTGTAAATACGGCGCAGTGCTTAGCGCCACAGGAGCGTCACAAATAGTGATGCTCCTGTGGACCTAGGGGCCTATAGATACGACTCATAGTGTGCCACTAGGGACCTGATTTATACTTTTTGGTGCAAAACTACACTAATGCAGTTTTGCACCAAAAAGTTTAGCATCGGCTTGCACCATTTCTGTGCACCAGCCAGGCACCATATTTATGAAATGGTGCAAGCCAGTGCACATGGTGGGCTAGCGTAAAAAAAAAATGATGTTGGTCGGGTGGGGCTGGCGCTATGGAAGAAGAGGGTTTTACACCAAAAAATGACATTAGGCAGGTTGGAGTAAAAAAAAAAGACTCTAACCTGCCTAGAGTCATTTTCTGACACAAAACCATCCATACCACATGACTTCTGTCTTAGAAAAGACACGAGTCATGCCCACCACCCCAATGGCAAACACAGGGGACCAGGGTCCCCTGGGCCTGGCCATTGCACCCAGTGCCATGTAGGTGGGCCCATTTCAGGTCCCCATGGCACTTTAAAAAACAAAATGTAATACTTACCTGTACTTACCTGGGATGGTGTCTCCCATCCTCTGCAGTCCCTCTGGTGTGGGGGGGGTGTCTCTGGGGCCTATGGAGGGCACCTGTGGGCTTATTCCATGGTGTTCCACCATGGAAGTAGGCCCACAGGTCCCCTAACGCTTGCCCTGACCCAGGTGTTAAAAAATGGGGCAAAGCAAGCTTTGCACCATTTTTTGAGCCCTCCTCCATCCCGTGCACCATTTTTGCACTGGAGTATAAATATGGCGTTAAGGCCACAGAGTCATTTTTTGCACTGGAAGGCCTCCCTTGCATCTCATTTAGGCAAGGTAGGTTTCCACTCCAAAAAAAATGACTTTAACTCCATAAATTTGCTGCTAGTCAAGAGCCAACGTATTAATATGGAGTTAGTTTTGCACTGAATTATAGTAAAAAAAAATTACGCTAATTCTGTGCAAACAGAGTATAAAGATACCCTAGGAGCCTTCCGCTGAGGAGGCAGCGCGGGGCGCCAATGAGATAATGGCCAACAGGGGAATGCAGTAAACCGTCGTGTAAGTGAATGTCAGATGTATTTTGCCGTACTAGCCATGAGGTGGCGAACTCACGCCACCCTCTGACCGTACAATCGTTTTTTTTTCCCGGCGGTATGGAAAACCCGAACTTGTGCCATGAAGATGATAATACATATTTTGCCAAGCTCATGATGGGAACCTGAAAAGCAACTAGTAAAGCCCACAGTGAAGTTGCGCTTGCTACATGCTCCTTGTGAACTGGTCAATATACAGTCCTATAGTTTGTGGCTTCTTAACAGATTGTCCCCACGCTGTTCGAAATTCCAGTCGTTAAATTTAGTCTAAGTACCATAAAAGGCAATTTCAAACAATTATTGGCAATGCCAAGCGTTTTTTTGTTCTCTGTGTTGTTGAAGTGAAGTTTGCCATGTTGGCTTATACACAGGCGAGGTAGCACCTGGCTGGCATATTACATACTATGCTACCCATGTGACCCACATCCACCCTTCATTTACCTCTGCACGTGAAAACTGGGGGAGCAGAACACTCAAGCCCAAACTGTCGCTGCAAAACAACAGGAAATGTCAGAGAGGCACTGCAGATCAGGCTTAGGGCACCAGGCGCCCCTAGGTCTAAAGCCGGCGCTGGGTACATTCCTCTCCCCATGCAGAGATCCCAACACTCATCCATATAGGATTCAAAACGATCATCAAAAACAGAAATAAAACCCTTACGTTGAAAATCCTACTTCACCTGGTTAATCGTTTGTAAGTTTCATAGCAAAATGTACACACAACACAAATAACTCCTTTATTGTCACTGTAATATATTTAAATCCTTGATGATCCTACATTTTCAAACCATAGTGTTGAAAATTATGAGTTAACTCAACTTATGGAGGGCCACCATAGCAGAACGGCAATATACATAATTGTAAACATAGCTGCAGCTGTATTCGTTCGATTGGCAAACTCCCTCAGACATAGAATACAACACACACAACCTAAAATTCATCCACAATATCAAACAGGAGATCCAACCTCTGATACTGGGAGACCACGCCTTCATTTCCTTACATCTTCTGTTGCTGTAGTACCAACCACAGCCGCATATTGGAAGGAAACCTTTGTTAACACAGAAGAGATCTTACAAACATAATTGAAGTGGTATTTAACTAACTATGTGCAACAATTGGACTCATGCCTTCCTTACCAACGATCCATGGTTCCCAATTGAGAACATCTACCATAAAACCACCCTGTTTAACACTTTGGTGCCAAAGACAGTGAGTAAACACTTAGGGCCCAGAATTACTATGATTTTGCATCAGCATTGCATCAATTTTGTCTCACAGCCCATTTACTACGCCATACCAAGCTACCCTGTGTGGCTTCGCCTGGATTAGTAAATACAAAGTAATGGACGGCAGCTCATAGTGCTGCCTTGCAATACTTTGCTTCTGGAAGGTTTACATGGGTGGAGCATGGGTGTAAATCAGAGTTTAGTTCAAAATGTTGCACGTTTCTTCTTGTTGCTTCCAATCTCCGTATGTGCTGCACTCTGCAGCACACGTAGATACCTAAAACACCTCTAAGGATTGTTCTTGAGCAAAAAGGTGTTCCTTCTTGTACAAAACCAATCCTGCCCGTAACACCGGCACCCCTGAACTCTAGTGCAGTGGTGCCTGCTTTGGCACTACGCTGCCAACAGGGCACAAGTGCAAGGATCGAGCAGAAATGATCAGTATCTGTGCACATATGGAACATTTCTGCTCTCTCCCTTTCATGCAACACAGCACATACGTTCCCTTCCTGCACTGCATTGCATGAAATAATAATAAATATGCCTCTAGTTCTTGAAGTAAACAACAAATGGGTTAGCCACAATCTGTCAGTGCTCAAAACAAAATGCCAAAATCTTGAATGGCAGTGGTTCAGATCTCAGTCTGAAAGGAACAAAATTACTTGCAAGATCAGCAAAAGTGGTTTCAAAAGAGCATTTAGAGAACAAAAAACCTAATTGAGCAATCACTTTAATAATGAAACAAACCAAGGGAAAGTTTTGGCATCTATAATTGGTCAACCCAGAAGCCCTAAAATATTCCAGAATCCACTGCACAACTGTGGGAAGACCTACTGCTATTATTGTATTAAAAAATAATATGATGCAATTCTGGATAACCATCAATTACCTCCTACATTCTTGGTCACACTGCTCCACTGATTTAGACATTGACCTTTTTCAACCACGTTTTTGACGAAGATAATTCCAAGTTAGGCTCAAGGATCAAACACCTAGGGCCATTTTTATACTTTTCGATGCACAACTGCGCCAACGCAGTTGTGCGTCAAAAAATCTAATGCCGGCTAACGCCATTCTGAAGCGCCATGCGGGCGCCGTATTTATTCAATGACGTTAGCCGGCATTAGCCGGCGGAGCTGCCTGGTGTGCGTAAAAAAAAATGACTTACACCAGGCAGCGCCGGCGTAGGGGAATATGGAGCTTGGGCGTCAAAAAATGGGGCAAGTCAGGCTGAGGCAAAATTTTCGCCTCAACCCGATTTGCGCCATTTGTTTTGACTCCCAACCCCCATTGAAATGACTCCTGTCTTAGAAAAGGAAGGAGTCATGCCCCCTTGCCCAATGGCCATGCCCAGGGGACTCATGTCCCCTGGGCATGGTCATTGGGCATAGTGGCATGTAGGGGAGCACAAATCAGGCCCCCCTATGCCACAAAAAAAATAAAAAAAAACTTACCTGAACTTAACTTAAGTTCCCTGGGATGGGTCCCTCCATCCTTGGGCGTCCTCCTGGGGTGGGCAAGGGTGGCAGGGGGTGTCCCTGGGGGCATAGGAGGGCACCTCTGGGCTCCTTCCGAGCCCACAGGTCCCTTAACGCCTGCCCTGACCAGGCGTTAAAAAACGACGCAAAAGCGGCTGGACGTCATTTTTTTTGACCCGCCCACTAGCGGGCGTCATTTTTGCCCGGGAGTGTAAATACGGCGCACATGCCTCGGAGTCATTTTTTAGAAGGGAACGCCTACCTTGCATATCATTAACGCAAAGTAGGTGTCCACGCTAAAAAATGACGCAAACTCCATGAACTTTGGCGCTAGACGCGTCTAACGGCAGAGTATAAATATGGAGTTCGTTTTGCGTCGAATTTGCGTAAAAAAAAACGACGCAAATCCGGCCCAAACAGAGTATAAATATGGCCCCTAATCTAGTAGTAGAGCCATGACCTCTTTTATGCCTGCAGAAAATGATACTATCCATATCCAATTACAGGACCACTTTGATGACCTTTTCCTTCAATAGGCGTAGTCCCAAACCAATTAGCACACAGAATAATTAACCTAATTCTGAAGAAAACCCACATTTTTGAGAACTATTGTCCAATCTCCAACCTTTTATATTCTTGCAAAATTATTTTAAGAATTGTTACAGCTACCTGCAAGAATATGTGGGATAACAATACCAGCTATAGGAACAGTACCAGATCTGGTGGATGTCAAAGAAGGACTCCTCATCACCCTTGATGAGGGCCAGCAACCTGCCTGGGTTCTTCTTCAACTTTCTGCAGCATACAAGACTGCTGACTGCAATATCCTGCTGACAAAACTGTAGAATGGTTTCACATTTCTGAAAGTGCTCTAAAGTGGATCGGTTGATTCTGTAATGACTGAACCTAATAAGTATAGCCAGGATCTCCATAATCTTAATCCAGGCTTAATGTATGCAAGAGGGGTGTTCCGGCACTAGGGGGGCTGAAAAAATGGGGTAAAGACATCTAAGTAAATTTATTTGTGTCATTTATATTGGCATTTTGAACACCTGCTAAGAGCAGGCATTTTTTCAATGGGCTTCTGGGTGCTTTGCAGGATTAGCGTCAAAATTATTTATGCTAATCCTGCAAAGCACTGAACTAGTGTAAAGAATTAAGATGCGAGTCCCCTAACTACTGCCATGGTGCGCCATATTTTAAATACAGCGCGCACATGGGGCCTTTAGGGGGGCGCTAAGGGGTGAAGGAAAAATGGTGCTGCACTAGGTGAAGCACCACTTTTCATAATTCTGCCCCTAAGTGTAGTGTTCCTCACGGCTCTGCACTCTCCCCTTTACGGTTCAACTTTTACAAATGTCCCATTGCGCATTTGCTAGTCTACCAGCAGCGTAGATCACTGTGAAAACTTCCATTGCATTAAAGGAGAAAACAAACAAATATTTTTGTCCTGGAAAAATATGAAGCCACTTAATTCCCCCACAGCTGACTTACTAGTCTTGGCTTTGAACTTCCACTACCGTAAAAGCAAAAAACTTTGACTTAAACCTCTTTTTCATTCCTCAAATTCATGATGGTGTTCAAGACACCAACTTAAAACTCTCAGGGCCATATTTATACTTTGTTGACGCAAAACTGCGCTAACGCAGTTTTGCGCCAAAAAAATTAGCGCCGGCTAACGCCATTCTGAAGCGCCATGCGGGCGCCGTATTTATTGAATGGCGTTAGCCGGCGTTAATCGACCGGCGCTGCCTGGTGTGCGTGAAAAAAAAACACGTACACCAGGCAGCGCCGGCGTAGGGAAAAATGGCGTTTGGGCGTCCAAAAATGGGGCAAGTCAGGCTGAGGCAAAAAAAATCGTCTTAACCCGATTTGCGCCATTTTTTTTTGGCGCCCAGACGCCATTAACATGACTCCTGTCTTAGCAAAGACAGGAGTCATGCCCCCTTGCCCAATGGCCATGCCCAGGGGACATCTGTCCCCTGGGCATGGTCATTGGGCATAGTGGCATGTAGGGGGGCACAAATCAGGCCCCCCTATGCCACAAAAAAAAAAAAAAAATACTTACCACAACTTACCTTTTCTTCCCTGGGATGGGTCCCTCCATCCTTGGGTGTCCTCCTGGGGTGGGCAAGGGTGGCAGGGGGTGTCCCTGGGGGCTTGGGAGGGCACCTCTGGGCTCATTCTGAGCCCACAGGTCCCTTAACGCCTGCCCTGACCCAGGCGCTAAAATCCGGCGCAAATGCGGGTTTTTTAGTCCCGCCCACTCCCGGGCGTCATTTTTGCCCGGGAGTATAAATACGACGCATATGCATCGCAGTCATTTTTTAAGACGGGAACGCCTACCTTGCATATCATTAATGCAAGGAAGGTGTTCACGCAAAAAAATGACGCTAACTCCATGAACTTTGGCGCTAGACGCGTCTAACGCCAAAGTATAAATATGGAGTTAGTTTTGCGTCGAATTTGCGTCGAAAAAAAACGACGCAAATTCGGCGCAAACGGAGTATAAATATGCCCCTCAGTGCTTTCTACTTCAGACTGCTCATAGGATTAATTTAATTAGATGCCTGATCATGGGACACATAGACTATTGTAACATGATCTTTACAAAGCCTCCCCAGGAAGCTACCTAACATTTGTTAAATAATCCAAACCCAACCCATTATGATGTGCCTCAATTTGTGCCAAACCTCCCCAGAGGCTCCCCACTAGCTACCAAACAAAATTCAAGATATTCTGATCCACAAAGTCCACGAGAGCAAAAGTCTGATATAGCAACAAAACTACCCCACATTACATTACCACTAATCTCCATTCTGCCTCACATACTCTGATGTCACAAATTCACAGGACCTCAGTGAGACATTAGCCAAACTACTTCAGATTCATTAGACTTTCTGTTCCAAAACCGATCATTTTGAAGAGATCATATCCATTCATCCTTTCTTCTAAGTATTATAATTGAAAATATCAGCTGAGTGTTCACTTCGTCCTCCTACACTCTAAGGATCCACTATCTACTGTAGATTGTAGATTGTTTTTGACACCCCTGATGTATAAAGCTCTACAAAGTCATCACAAGAAAATAACCAGTGCTGTAGAAAACACCTAAATAAATATACAACATGCTTATTTCATGCACACAAGAAATGTTGGGCATTACCTGTACATGTTGTACATGTTCTGTTTGAGAAAGCCTGACCCAGTATTGTCATTAGCCTTGTTAGAAAAGGTGCACAGCTGCTGCCAATACTATACAAATTAAAAATGGAATAGAGTGCACCCTGCTCTATAAGGGTATTGTAGATTACATAGGCGTTCCTTTACAGGGTCATGGAACTCTGAGGTGCTGTGAAATATTTTAATGTATGGCAGGGGAAATTTTATCTCTTTTAATACATGATGGGTCACACCATCACTCTTCCCACAAACTGCTTAAATCCCGAGTGTCTTGCCCTTTCAGATGGAAGACATGGTGTGGTTGCCAACCTAAAGAATAAAAGTAAACTCTGTAGTGTGAAATTAAACACACCAAAACACATTTAGTAATTTGTTACAAAAAATATATTAGAATTAGTTTAATGTAAGTCAGACTACAAACACGCTGGGCCTAAAAATGTGTAAAACATGTAAAGGGATTCTATCTTTCCTGCAATTATGTATATCATGCAAAAAATGTGTCATCATGACTAACTAATGTCTGCTGATCACTGTTCACTTAACAAAACAGAGCAGAAGAAGGAAAAGCACTTCTTGTTTTCATTGTTTAAATAGGAGCTGCAATGATGCTGTGTGACCTTCCTTCCACCTTGACTGCTGTGTCTGGCAGCATGAATTATGATGTATGCTGCTAAACTGTAATACCATATCATAGCTGAGCAGCTACATAATTTCATTCACAATACACAGACATCCTTAACGCCTTAACATGAAGATCCAGATATTGGAGACTTAGGATAGTAAGGCCCATCTTTATACTTTTTGACGCAAAACTGCGCTAACGCAGTTTTGCGTCAAAAAAATTAGCGCCGGCTAACGCCATTCTGAAAGGCCATGCGGGTGCCGTATTTATTGAATGACGTTAGCCGGCGTTAGCCGGCGTTAGCCGCCGGCGCCGTCTGGGGTGCGTTAAAAAAAACAACGTACACCAGGCAGCGCCGGCGTAGGGGGATATGGGGCTTGGGCGTCAAGAAATGGGGCAAGTCAGGTTGAGGAAATATTTTCGCCTCAACCCGATTTGCGCCATTTCTTTTCACTCCCAACCCCCATAGAAATGACTCCTGTCTTAGCAAAAACAGGAGTCATGCCCCCTTGCCCAATGGCCATGGGAAAGGGGGCATGGTCATTGGGCATAGTGGCATGTAGGGGGGCACAAATCAGGCCCCCCTATGCCACAAAAAAAAATTATAATAATACTTACCTGAACTTACCTTAATGTCCCTGGGATGAGTCCCTCCAGCCTTGGGTGTCCTCCTGGGGTGGGCAAGGGGGACAGGGGGTGTCCCTGGGGGCATGGGAGGGCACCTCTGGGCTCCTTCAGAGCCCACAGGTCCCTTAACGCCTGCCTTTTGCAGGCGCTAAAAAACAGCGCAAAAGCGGCCGTACGTCATTTTTTTTGACCCGCCCACTCCCGGGCGTGAATTTTGCCCGGGAGTATAAATACGACGCACATGCCTCGGAGTCGATTTTTTAGACGGGAACGCCTACCTTGCATATAATTAACGCAAAGTAGGTGTCCACGCTAAAAAATTACGCTAACTCCATGGACTTTGGCGCTAGACGCGTCTAACGCCAAAGTATAAATATGGAGTTAGTTTTGCGTCGGAATTGCGTAAAAAAAACGACGCAATTCCGGCGCAAACGGAGTATAAATATGCCCCTAAATGTGTACTAACTTATATATACTTACCTTCACTATGTAGTTGTCCCGATGCCCCCTTTCTGCCAGTCTTTGCATGGCGGTGAGACCGCCATGCAATGGAAGGTGGAAAGGAGACCTGTAATTTCCAGGGCAGCGCTGCTTGCAGCGCTGCTCTGGCGGATTGTGACTGCCGAGACCGCCAGGCTGCCAAACTGCGGCAACATGGCGGTGCTGGAGGTCTAACCATGGCACTTCTGCCACGGTCATAATAGGGCGGCCGGAGCACCCTGTCTGCGGAGGTCTGATCACCACCGGTATTGTGGCGGTCTTCAGAACACCACACTCGTAAGGAGGGCCTGTGACTTTTAGTAGACCCTGACTAAATGATTAGTCACTCCTGTAAATGAACTATTTGAGGGAAGTTCTGAAAAAGTCCTCAGGTTGACAGTTGCCTGAGAGGTCAATTAAATGCCCTCCTCCTCGTAGATCTGTCAACTGCCACATTGTATGCAAATTCGTTTTCTGGGGTCCATCACAGGTATTTAGGTTGCTGACAATAATATGCACATATACCTGGACAATGGTGTGCCTTAAACAACAGCATATATTGCAGAGAGGCTCATTGTAAATCAAGTGAAAGCAATGTTGTGTTCTTTTCTATCCATCAAGGATGTCATGGAGGGCAATTAGAGGTAGTCATGGGAAGCGACCTCTACACCTGACTTGTCCTTTGGTAAGTCTGGCCTACTCTCCTTACCCCTGGTACAAGGGTCATGAAGAGAGTGGCAGGAAAAGGCAATAAACATTGCTCTGAGTTTTGCTTTCCATAGGTTTTCTCCTTTTGCCCTTCCTCTAACCCTTCAACAGCATTCAATGGATAGTTGAGTGACTATGGCTAGGACAAGAAGCATGTGATGACCAAGCCATTAATGATGCTTGATGTCATATCTGGCATCACTTAAAATTTGGTGATTCAAAGCGTGTGTGACTGACCACTGTGTTACTACTAAACTGGAGAGAGGCCGGATCCAGTCTCTATTTAATGCTGATTACACAGTAGGGCAATAAGGCCCAGCCACACAACCTGTGGGCTACAAAAGGTGGCATGATTGGCAGACAGTACTTTGCATGCAAGACAATTTGATAATAGATTAACTACAACATCTTATTTTAGGTAAAGTGTATTTCGGTTCCAAAGTCTAGATCTACTCTTACTTATATATACTTACCTTCGCAATACTATGGTAGTGGATGTCCTAGAACAATGCCTGCCAAACGTTTTAGAACCACAATCCAATTTTTAGAACAAAAAAACTTTCACAACCCATCTAGCTTTAATGGTCTTGAGGTGAGCAATTTGTAATGTAACTAAAATATTGTTCTGTAGTGTACTGTCATTTACAGGCAGCGTATTTGCCATTGAAATGGTCACTAAGTTTATACAGACATTCAGTTTTACTGATAAAGCTATATTGTACACAAATGACCATGTGTGAAAATCGGGTTCCAGTGAATATTTCTCATTTTTGCATCACCAAGTAAAGTTCCATGATTTGTTGATCCTGGTAAAATCTTTGGTTCCGTCACACTTCAGAATTACACAAAATATGCTTCATTTCTGCTTTTCTAATTGCTGAATATATACAGTTAACATTTCACAGGTATTTACATTTTACTGTCTGTTACAAAAAATGACACCCTGCAGCTTTTCCTTTAACACTCATTGTACCCCTGCAAGAAAGTTATACAATTCACCATATTTTTCTTTCTTTGAATGCAAAATGAGCCAAGTTTGTAAAATCAATCCCCCAGTGATGAAAAATAAGCAACAATTTGTCAGAAGCATTTGACCTCTGTTTTTGAAGTGCACACATGTGTCAAGATAAAAATAGAAGTTAAAGTAATCTTTATTTATTGCTTTAACTTTCGCAACCCACCAAAAATTGGCTCATGACCCACCAGTGGGTAGAGACCTGCATTTTAGGATACGCTGTTCTACAGTCAATATTCTGGAGTTGATATGTTTGACCTCAATGTTCTTGCATAAAACCTAGAAGAAAACTAATAGCTTTCTGCAAAGAACTACCTTCAGTTTTCCATACCATGGACACAGAACACCTTGAGGCCGTTATGAGATCAAGATATTGAGTATTTTCTACATTAAAATATTCTATGTATGTCTCATTATGTGGAAGTGAGGTATTACATTCCCATTGTTTTCAAGATGGACCTGGAACATTAGAAATTCAACAGATTTAAATCAGATTTCACTCAGATCACTGTACTGCAGACTATAGTCATGAAATAATGGGTAATTAAGAAGAGATTTATTCTAGGATAGATGTTGTATGCGGCAAGTAGAATATGTGGTCCTTGGCATTTGTATGCTTCAATTTTCTCACAATTTTATTATATGAATCATAACAGCTATAAACATTAGTGTATCTTTCCTAAATTGCTTCAATGAAACCTTTATATCTGTTCCAGGCATAATATACCCCTTCTAGTTTTAACCGTTGAGTGGTGGGTCACATAGAATCATATTGACCACAGCTATGGACTTCTATCTGTTATTTAAGTACTCAGTGTCAGAACGACCATTTAAACACAGATTCCTCAAATTGATGCATTAGTCCACTGAGTCACAGCACTTGTCTTTTGAAGGCATATGGGATTCTTGTAACATGAGGTTACTCACATTTTCTATTCTGACAAACTGAAAAAAACTTTTACCCAGTGATAGATGCTTCAAGGTTCCTAACATTTCAAACAGCACTTAAGGGGAGACACGGTTAAATAGTGAAGATAAAACAATACACAGTATGCTCGATATAACTTCACAACTGTACACTCACTGCCTTAATCGGTTTTAATACTACATATAGAGCCTCATTTACTACAAACTGGCGCATCGCTCATGATGCCTCAGTTTGCTTGCGATGCCCTGGGCCAACCTAATGACAGCATGGTAGTGCTGTATTTACAATACAGCGCACCATGGCACTTGTTAGCACAGTTGTGTCAGTTGTGGCACTTTGCTGGACTCGCGTCAACAATTTTGAAGCATGTTCAGCAAAGCGTGGGGAGGCCCATAGAACAAAGCACAACATCACTTTAACGCTTGCTCTGGGCAGGCGTTAAAAAATGAGGCTAAAATGATGCAGTGAAACCTTGTAGATTTCACCACGCCATTGCTAACGACACTCTTGCAGGGGGACACCTTCCTTGCATACATTATACCTGGTGCACTTATAATGGGGTGCAAGGGTTTACAAACTGGCACAATAGTACCATTGTGCCAGTTTATAAATATGGCGTGGGGTGTGGGACTGTTCTGCAGTGCCGTAGCTTCAGAAAAAACATGATACAGTGGTCAAGGGGCTTGTAAATGAGCCCTATAATTTTTTTATGTAAATAGGGGTAAGATGCCTACTAGTGGTCCAGCGACTTCGGCCCGTATTTATTCTTTGTTAGCGCCGCGTTTGCGGCATTTTTTGACTCAAAAGCGGCGCAAACTTACAAAATACAATGGCATTTTGTAAGTTTGCGCCGCTTTTGCGTGAAAAAGCGGTGCAAATTCAGCGCTAAAAAAGTATAAATACGGGCCTTCATATCTACTCTGTGATTACACAGTCAGGTTTATGCATTATTACTTTTCCCTACGTGCAGTCTTAAATCCAAAGATGATAAGGGGTTTTCTGTGGGGTGGCCACTCCTGTTGAGTTCACTCTTATAATGGCTTTAAGCTTAGTTAGTCTCTCCAAGTTTTAGGCAGACTTGAACTCCCATCTATTATAGACCATTTCTAACACCAGCACCAGGAGACCTTCATCGAAGTAGCGTATCCCTTATAAATGTCATTATCCAACATTCTATTTAACACATACAAAGTGACACAATACACAGCAGTTGAGGTGCCCAAAGGTTCTCTGTCCACGCTATGAGCCTTCCCGTCCTCTGCCACGGGGCCGCTCCCTGCACATTTTGGATGTTTTTTGTCTCCCCGGCATGCTGAAGTTTATTTTCTGCCTCTAGAACCAGACTGAACAGAAGTCTGAGGTTCTTGAAGTCGACGTTCCTTTCTGTAAACAGACTGAGCTACATTTCACATCTGACTAATACAAAAATGTTTGCACATAACTCGACCACACTTATGTAGCTTAAAATGCAATAGTGAGTGAGCAATAGAAGACCAATATTGAATAATGTAGGTAAGAAACCACTATCACCTTGCTTGTCTCCAGGGATCCCAGGCTGGACTTCATATCCATCTGATTCTCTTCCAGCTCCACCAGTTCACCAGATACCTCATGCTGCACCGCATGAACCGCTGTACTCAGCTTTGATCTTCTCATTCTTACAATTTATATTCTGGTGTATGGTTTAAAGAGATTTCAGCAGGGTACACGCCTTTGTTTCCTCAAAGACCTCTTTCTCCCACCTTTTGAGATCTTCCATGGGAGGGTGTCCGAGGGATTCAAATTCCCACCCTTCCTCTTTTCCTTCCTCTGAGGCATTGAGGAATGAGAGACAAGTTTTGCAATATTCATGTAACATATCAACGGGAAAAAAAGGTATCTCACGTTAAAGACTACACAGGAAAGGAGGATGGGGGTTATTCGTATACCACTGCACAGTTACTTTCTGGTTACATGCTCTAAGTCCACACCACCATTCCTGGGTGCATCATAATCTTGCAAGGCCGGAGCACGTCCGTGTTCAGAAGTATACTGCATGCTGTCTCCACCTGCGTCTGCACCTCTTTCATCATCACATGGGTTGTGCATGCTGCCCAGTACGTATACCATTCCCAGATAGTTCCACTGCACTGTTTTGCCTCCACTAAGCAACCCTGTAGGGGATCTCATTTCACCTCATAAGCTAACCACAACCTCAGGAACGTGTTCCAGCTCCGTGTTTGGAGTGCTGTTACTTTAAGAGTTGTCCTGGATAGGCTGAGAGAGGAGCTATATCACCTGACCCTAGATCTTGGTGTTCTCCAGTCTCCAAAACTCACAGCTGTAAGTGCATGGTCTCCAAGGTGCAGCCCACCGATCTCCATCTGCGCAGCAGAACCAGTAACCTGATGTGGCCTACACATTTGCAAAGTGAGCCACTGTCAAACGCACTGAAAGAAAGCAGCCTTCTTGGGCCTGGCTAGATCTACTTTTCAAAATTATGTTTCTTGCAGTTTTTGTGGCACTTTGTTTTATTCACATCAGTTTTGCAGTCTTCAGCCTTAAGAAATACGCTAATTGTTTTGTCTGAGATACTCCACCTTCACACACCTATTGGTAAACTAAAATAGGGATATCTTTTGTAATGCATTGCTTTGTAGTAACATTCAAAGCCTAGACCAAGCTGAGCACAACACTACCTGGCAATTTTCTTCACCCACACCTGCATGTAACAAGCTGCCTGCACACTCACCCCCGCCATTTCCCCCAAACTATCCAATACCCACAATCCTGCAACCTCCTTCCGCCATTGCAAAGTGTTCCAGGCAGCATGCACATCCCAATTAGCAGACGTTTTCATACCAATTCTTTCCTGCTCCAAATCCTTATACACCTCTTGCATTTAGAGGTGGTACATCCTAAGACACCCATGTCTAAATGCAGCCCTGCACTAGTTGCCAGACACCTTTCCACCTCCAGAATTTCCCATTCCTGGTTGGCTTGCCATATCCCCTTTACCCTGTAGTCCCATATCTAATTCAAGAAGCACAGGATCTACTTAAGACGACATCCAACTTTACCTGCAAATGCCGCAGCACTATATCGGGCATTCCATCGTCCACTCCAAATACCACAACCTCATACCTGCCATGATCCCATATCCTGCCACAACCACAGCCCCATACATGGCATCCTGGCATGTTGCTCTCAGCACTAAATGTCACTGTCCAATACTTTGTGTCCTACCATGCCTCTCTCATCACCATGCCTGGTGTCCGAACCATGCTCAGCAAAAAGCATCGCAATTTTCATCTGGGTGTCACCCTGAAGGACAGTTCTTTCTGTACAATTATGTACTATCTAGCCATTTTTGATTATGATTATTTTTATATAACACTTCATACTACAGTTATAAGAACATTTGCCTTCGAGTCACGGCCCCTTCCTACACTCAACAATAGTAATACATAGCATATTGCATCGACTTTTATACTATTTATTTGTTCTTCCACGTCCATAGTATGTCAGAGGTATCACATATTTATATTGTCATAAGCTGTCTAGGCATTTCTTTCGTATGGCTGTGACCTGGCACTGCTGCCACAAATTGTTTTTCAAGAAGAGGCAAGTCTCAAGGTTTAGCACAGACATTCTCAGACAGCATTTTTTAAAATAATATTTATTGGAATATGAGACATCACACAGATAGTGCTGTTAGTTTTACAACACACTCCAGTGAGTTTTGCTCCCCCTGCAACTTTTTGCCGGGTTTCTTTAATTTGATCCCAGCCATAGTCGGAGGGCTTCTCAGTTGATTTTGTCCTAGTCAACCTCCATTTGTTTGTGGCCTCCATAGACATCAGTGAAATCTTGAGCTGCAAGTACATTCTGCTAAACAACCTACATCTACTTGACATCCCCTCAAACTTCGAGTGGGATGTCGTCTAAAATATCGAGCAAGTGGCAAAAATCATGACCGCATATCATATCCAAAGTATGAGGATTTACTATTCTTAACTCCACATGTACGTACACACATATATATATATATATATATATATATATATATATATATATATATATATATAGTATATACTTATATATGTCTGTGTGTATATATATATATATATATATATATATATATATATATATATATATATATATATTAGTTTGTGAAGGATCCACAGATCCAGACCCCAATTAAAAAAAGACACACACCCACTCACAGACCCACTCACTCACACATCCACACACTCACTCACACACCCACTCACATAATCATACAGCCACTCACACGCCCATACTGTCACTGATACATCCACTCAGAGACCCAGAGAACGACTCACACACCCACTCACAGACCCACACAGGCAATTACACAGCCACGTAAACACCCATACAGCCACTTACATACCCACTTACAGACCCACACTCCCACTTACACACTCATTCACACACCCATGTAGCGAAAATATTGGCAAACCCACTCACACGCTCATACAGCCACTTACACAGCCACTTACAGACCCACACAGCCACTTGCACACTTACTCATACACCTATGTAGCAAAACCATTGGCAAACCCACTCACATGCCCATACAGCCACTGACACACCACACAGGGACCCAAACCCACTCATACAACCATATTATGGTGGGCCAGATGCCTGCTTGCCTAAAAATGCACCTGGCCATGGTGTATACGGCCCCTGGGTCCAGAAGCATCCCAGGAAGTGGCCTGTGGGCCTATGGTTTGCCTGCCTTTGGGAAGTTGGCCACAGGGCCTGACTGCAGGTCAAGGCCCTGTGGCCAAACCCCACTGAGCAAAAGCCATGTGCAGTGTGGGGTTGGCTGTATGGGGGTGCAGCCAACCCACCGCTGTGCATGCCCAGAGGCCTTGCACAGCATGGGGCTGGATGCAAGAGGCCAGCCCCCGCTACCCATGGCCAAAACCCATGCACGATAGTGGTTGCATTAATGCATGGTAATTAAATATTACTTTATGTTAAAAAACTCTAGAAATTCACTGAAAAAACAAAGGTTGCAGGGACGTTATATTTAGGAAATAAAATTGAAAAAACCTTAAAAATTCAGTAGAAAGTCAAAGGTTACAGGGACGTTATAATTAGATTCAGATTTTACACACATAAAACCATTGAAATTCAGCTCTTATAATAATAGTTATCTCAAGAAACTATATCTTGCAGCCTAAGTTAACTATAACTCAAGCCAAGGCCATGCACTGCTAATTACCCCACATATTACTTATGGCATCTTCTATGGCATCATTGATAATATATAGGTATAATTTTGAGAGGAAAGCCGACAGTTGCAAAAAATTAGTTTGGTAACCATTGAAAAAGGAAGGACAATCGAATGTGCAACCCACTAGTATTCCTATGTTTATTCTACCCCAGGAAAATCTCAAGAAACTGTCTTTAATATTTAATTTGCATAAGACCAGGTATTTAGAGGTTCTGAATTTACTCGCACCAAACCATAGAAATTCAGCAGTAATTGTTTGAATTATTTCATGTAGCTATAACTCGCGGTCTAAGGTTACCATAACTTGCTCCCCCACCACGTACAGTTTTTTCTTCAATAATTTAACTTTTAATATTTCATTGATATTTTTATTGATGCTACAAAAGTTGTCACGTGTGCTGTAATATCAGGGGTCATTAGCAGTGCATGGCGAGGCCGCAAGTTATAGTTACCTTAGGCCGCGAGTTATAATTACTTGAAATTACTTTAGCTATAACTGCTGAATTTCTATGGTTTCGTGTGAGTAAATTCAGAACTTAACTATAACGTCCCTATACCCTTTGGTTTTTTAAGTGAATTTTAAAGATTTTTAAAATTCTTTTTCCTAACTATAACGTCCCTGTAACCTTTTTTTTTAGTGAATTTCTATGGTTTTTTTTTACGTAAGGTAATTTTATTACTACACGCTAATACAATCTGCGTGCCCCCTCTCCCCTGGACGATTTCGGTCCCAGGGACCCCAGCCTCCAGGGCCCAGCCTTAATATATGTTTTGTGGGAGAGGGGCCATGTGACCCTCTTCCCTAGGCTGATCTCGCCCCAGGAACCCCATCCTGTGGGCCCGACCTTATAATGATTATTTTTTTGAGGGGAGGGCGCCGAGCAACCCCCCTCCATTGGCTGGTTTTGACCCTGGGGACACCACCCCTGAGGGCCTGGCCATTTGTCCTGTGTGCCCCACAGGGCACCCAGTGTGCAATGGCACAGCGGAGGAAGTCCCAAGGTCCCCGCGGTCCCAGCCGGCTCCACACCTCTTGCAGGAGCCAGCATTGCTGTCACAGGCAAGGAGCTGCTAAACATGCAGCTCCCTGCCTGTGAGGGAAATAGGTTCCAATGTTTCCCGTGCACATGTCTGCCAGCAGGGAAACAGAGCAAACCTTCAATCCCTGCAAGAAAGAGCTGTTTGATAACTCTCACTTGCTGGGAGCGGAGTGTTTGCTCTGACTTGGTAGGAGCTGTTGGGGAGGTGGCAGTCCTCGGTGCTGCAGGGAGTGGGTCTGCAGGACCCCACCTATTTATTTTACTAATTTTGCCCCGGGGTGGTGGCGGTCCCCAGGACATAAATAAGCCTAGGAGGAGGGCCCCATACTCCCACTCCTTTATTTTTAGTATGCCACCGGGACCTGGCACTGGCCTGAGGGCTGTACCAAAACAGGTGCAAGAGAACAAACATGTTTTTTTTTTTCAAAAACGTTTGCCACAGATTCATGAACGTGTCACAAATTTCATGGCAAAAATGTTTCAAAAAGTACTTTTTTGCCTGTGGGGGTGGGGTAAGGGTGTTCTTACCCTGACCCCTTATCATATATTTTTTTTCTGGGACCCAAGTCCCAAGATGGCTTCCAACACTTCCTTTTTTAAGTGTTGGCAGCCAATCAGATCTCAGCCCAAGATCGGGAGGGTTTGCGGAGCCTTTATGTCCCTAAATATACACATTTTAATTTTCTTTCATATTTCAAAACTGAACAGATTTACACCCAATAACAAAAATGGTGCTTGCAGGAACTAGAGCTAGCTTTCAGTCAAATTTGGTGGAAATTCATCCTATCGTCCCACCACTATTACTGTTCAAAATCCCTATGGGAATTAACATTGAGAAATATGTTTTGGGATCTTCCCTTTTTCTTGTCCCCCACTTGACGGATAACCCCAAAACTTTCCAGACAGCAGCTGACATGACCGTTGTATTTTTTTTGGGGGAAGATTTAGTCAAGATTCGTGAACTGGTGCTAAAGATATAGGCAAGAAAAAACACTTTTTCTATAGAAACTAGGTCCTAACTATAAAGGCACTAAGATGTATACATATATATATATATATATATATATATATATATATATATATATATATATATATATATACTGTATATATATATATACATATATATATATACATATATATAGTTAGATATACACACACATAGATATAGATACACACACACACACACATATATATATATCCACATACCCATATGTGTATAAATACAAATCTGTAGATATTTACCCAGCTATATTTTTGTCCTAGATATTTGCCTACCATATTATTATTGTATAAATATATGCCTACTCCATATTCAGGACTAACAACATCTGGTAGGATGTGAAAACATAGACTGCAAAAACGTATCTTGCAAAAAATGTAAACTCAGAAGTATAGAAACTCTCAGCCTTAAACATTATTCCCTACAGAAGGATTTAATGGTAGATAATCTTCAAAGCACATGGGGTGTATTTACAGGTCCCTAGAACCACAGGATCATCACTTTTAGTGCCACTCCTGTGGGGCTAAGCACTGCACTGTATTTACAAGTTGGCGTTAAGCTTAATGCCACCTTGTAAATACAGCCCCTTCCCACACAGCACTGTGCATGGAAGGGGTGTTGCCATAAATCTGGCCCTTAGCCTCAAATATTTTTGAAGTGGAGTGAAGGCACGCTGGTACTTGCACCCCAGTCTCTTCATAAAATCCTCAATTATATTTCCCCAGCGGTCCTATGGACCTTAGTTGACCAGAAGAGCTGTAAGGGAGATGGCACCAGAAATACATTTCGTACCTGTGAAGCCAATGTGACTCCACAATAAGGACCAAGAATCAATAATCTTAATTTAGTGTGTTTCTTTCGGAATATTTATCCATCCAGATTATCTGCAGAATAAGAATAAATTCAAAAGATACAACAATACTATTTGAAGGCTGAAATGTGCCAATAAATTGAGCCGTGATAATATGAGATACAGATTGGTAGCAATCACAAGGATAATAAAGTCAAACTGTTGTAAATAGGTGTTCCACAAAGAAAGTTCCCTTTCTATATAAAACATAGATTGAGAACAGGATTAGCTAATGGGGATTTCT
The DNA here is from genome assembly GCF_031143425.1 of Pleurodeles waltl. Taxonomy (NCBI): domain Eukaryota; kingdom Metazoa; phylum Chordata; class Amphibia; order Caudata; family Salamandridae; genus Pleurodeles; species Pleurodeles waltl. The sequence continues at coordinate 607,410,530 of NC_090449.1, forward strand.
AGTCAGAAGCATAGAAGGTTTCAACATAGCATGGAACTTCTGTAGAAGTTAAGGAAATAATATAAGTGCTCAGCATGAAGCTACTCTTAGGGAATACTCAGCAAGAGAGTCATATTCCCTGTCAGAGTCAAGGGAAAGTCTGCCTAACGAACTATGGAAATATCAATTAGATATAACAGTAGCTTCAAAAATATCCTCTCCTCACACCACCAGGAAACAAACCAATTGCTGAATGCAAAGGGATCAGCACACTCCTTGAGGTTCCCATCTTATTGAAACTGAGACTGCAGTGGTCAATGTTGAGCTCCCCGTCATTCTGGTATATGATAAACAGAAGGCCTCTTTTGACCATTAATTCTCCACGTTTGTTGCCAACCGCCTTCCTGCAGGACTCACTATCAGTCATCTAATACAAAAAATGACTCCTCTCTAACTGACAAGAACTTGCAGAAAAGAGAAAACATCCTACTAGCAACGTTAAAGAAACAGATTTCAGTTGAGGCCCGAAGTCAAGCTAAGTTAACTTAAGAATCAAAATGAACTTTGATTACACAATTATGCAGTTATGCATCTCTTGCTCTCACGTATGCATGGTCTGATATCTATAAGAACCACATAGAGAAAGTTGTATTATGGGTGAGATACATTGATTACCTTTTCCTTATTTGGGATGCTCATGAACAGTCCCTTTTGTAATACATCAGTGCACTCAATATTAACAAGTTCAATATCCATCTAGATTTGAAGTACAGCAAACAGACTATTGAATTTTTGGATGTTTTGTTATCTGTTAAAAATGATACATTGCAGACCACTATTTATCGGAAACCTACCGCATGTAATTCTATATTACACCGAAATAGTGGTCATCCGAAAGCTTTGAAATGGAGCATACCATATAGCCATTTCCTGCGGGCTCGCAGGATATGCTCAGATGATGCAAGTTTTAGAACTGAAATCACTACTATGACTCAAATATTTTTGAATAGTGGATATCCTTTGAAGATTTTGACTGATGCCCAGAATAGAGTGACTAATATATCTAGAGAAAAATTGTCCTTTAAATCTGAAGTCAGAGAAGAGAATTCAAAAGAACACAGATCTCCACCGAGATTATTTGTTTAATTCAACCAACAACATATGGAACTCAGAAACATTATACAAAAAAATTGGCATGTTTTACAACAAGATCCTCACATCAAAGATAACATTGGACAACATCCCCAAATTACATATCGAAAAACATACTCTTTAGGAGATCATCTAACTAGGAGCTTGTTTTCATCCAAGGATAACAAATCATGGTTATCCAAGAAAAGCTTGAGCTTTTGGAAATGTGGTTGATGTAAATCATGCAAATTTGCCTATAACACCCATAATTACACCACATTTGATGGTAAGATTTGTGAAATCATTGATCGCATAACACATGATACTGAATATGTTGTTTATGTTATTGAATGCGGCTGCCACAATAAATATGTTGGTAGCATTATCGATAAAGTCAAAGTCAGATTTTTACAACATCTTAGAGCGATAAAAAATCATGATAGATCATATCCATTAGCCAAACATTTCTGGGAGGTCCATGAAGGTGACTGCAGTTCCTTGATATTCTATGGAATTAAAACAATCAGAATAAATTTGCGAGGAGGAGATAGAACGGCAGAGTTAAGACGGATGGAATCTAAAATGATTTTATTACTCGCTCTGAAAGCCCATGGGGGCATAATTTAGATGCTGAGCTATATGTCCTTCTTTGATATTCTTCTCCTCTTTCAAATGGATCTCTATGAGTCCTCTGATTCATAGTATTATGTTGATGATGTTTTAAATGAAGATCTGCTTTAAATTGGTGCTGGATCTAGTATAGCCAGATTCATAATTGAATAATATTTTTTATTTATTTATTTTTGAACACACTGTCTATTACATTATATATGAGATATGATTGCACTTTGACATAAAGCACTGTATTAACATTGGTAGTTCGATTGTAAATCTCTCTTCTTTATATTGATATATATATATTTATATATTTTTACATATGAGGTTCATTTTATTCGTCATCCAATTGGTTGGAATTATTATGAGATTGTTCAATGGATGATAGACACGTTGCTGAGGCCAATATTCTGATTATCTGCAATTCTTGTATGCCAATGAAGGCTATAATTCTGCATTTGTACATATTATGGCTATTATCTTGATTTGGCTTTTCAAACTGTCTTTGCCTATATATGATAGATATTTATTAATTTTTATTTGGAATCTTGCATTGGGGTTGCTGGTTTGGATTAAATTATAAATGAATGCTAATATTGTATTTATTTTATCTATGTATATTTATGTGTATATGTGTATATTTATGTGTATATGTGTGTATATATATATATATATATATATTTATATTTATATATATATATATATATATATATTTATATAACATACCTTGCCAGCTGACCTCCTAGCAATTAATGTTTATTTATTTTGGAATAGTTTTTGACCATTAATAACAATGAAATTAACATGATGATGTTTTTCTCTTATATATTTATATATATCTATTACGTTTAAAGATGGCCGCTGTTTTCAGCATATACAGTATATGGTGTCATTGAAACCAAAGGTGGGTTGTGTTGTATAAATAGATGTGTGAAAAGATGTCTGCCAATGTCCAGTTGAAGGTGAAAGCCCAAACACATACACATTTGGCCGGGACAGTGTGATTCTGACTATTTTTGAGAATTATTATAGTAAACAGCGGACAAACGATTTCTTTAGAGATTTTTCGGATTGTTTATTTCTCAGCTACATTGGATCCTCGAGTGACATTGTGCAGCCGTCCGGTGAATTGGTTTTCACCGGTTCTTGGATTTTATATATATATATATATCTATATATATCTATATATATCTATCTATATATATATATATAGAGAGAGAATATATAGATATATATATATATATCTATATAAATCTATATCTATATACATCTATATCTATATCTATCTATGTATATATATATATATATATATATATACATAGATAGATATAGATATATGTATAGATATATATAGATATATATTTATTTATATATATATATATATATATATATATATAAAACCTACTGCCAGTTGCCAGTAGGTAATTATAGTTAGGACCATGTTTTCGTAGAAAAGGTATTTGTTAACTTGCTTATATCTTTGGCGTCATTTGACGGATCTTGTCAAAAATCCAAAAAAAAAGTGTGCAAGTGATTCTTGTTGTGCATGGGAAGTTTTGGGATGATCTGTCAAGTGGGGGCCAGGAAAAAGGTGGGGGTCAAAAAAAATATGTTCCACATATTAACTCCCATAGGGGTTTGAGCACAACTACAGCCTGGACTGCTGGATGGAATTACACCAAATTTGGCAGAAAGCTAGATTTTGTTCAGCAGATTGTGGTTTTGGTTATTTGGTGTAAATCTGTTCTGTAGTTCATGAGAAATTAAAGAGAATCCAAATTTGTAACTCTGAGTTCACAAATAATTTGTGAATATCATGAGTTTTTGAGAATGCACGTGCAAATGGAAGCACTGTAATTATCTGGCCACAACCTGAACAGAAAGTTGCGGCCACCATTTTAAGGTCCCGGGACACGGTTCTCGGGGCTGAAAAACAAAATGAAAAGAATATATGGGGTCAGGGTGGAGTTACCCTGACCCCAGGAGTGTGATATATGGGTGATTGAGGGTCAAATTATGGGTTTTAAATGATTTTTCTTCACCATATTCATGAATAATCAAGATTAATTGAGGTTTATTGAGAATAATTATGAATAAGCAAAAAATGTTTTAAACATTCACAGACTCATTCATATACTAATTAATTCACTCATACCTGAACTCAGAGATTCATGCGCCCACTCACACAACCACTCACTCATGTACCCACTCAAATCCACTCATAGACTCACACACCCACTTTCAGACCCACTCAAACACTCACGCACCCACTCACAGATCTGCTTACAGAGACAGGCCCTGTGGCTAACCCCCACTGTGCATGGCCAAAGACCATGTGCAGTGCGGGGTTGGGTGGTTATTAGGACTTGGCATGCAGGGCCTGGGCGCAGGCCAAGCCCTGCTGCCAGCACTCACCATGCACTTGGCAGTGGTTGCATTAACGTATAGTAATTAAATAAATATTCTATGTTAAAAAAACAAAGTAGCTGAATTCAGTAAAGCACCCACTTGAAAGTTATATTTCATCCACAAGTAAAGTCTGTTCACATTTGTGCCAAGTCAACTGTTTGTCAAGTGCAGAGTATGAGTACACATCAGCAGTATCTTTACTGAATGGGGCACCATGACAGTAAGAGGATGCCCCATGAATATACTCTCAAATCTTTCAGTGCTGACATCTGCTGCCCCTACAGCATTAAGGCATCTGGGAAGTTGTGCAGCCACAGGATCAAGAGGAGCAGAAAAATAAGCCACAGACCTTTGTGCATCCCAATGCATCTGGGTAAGCACTGAGACAGTGGAGCCACCCCTATCATTGCAGAAAAGTATGAGATCTTTATTGTAATCATACATTCCCAATGCCTGTGCATGACAGAGACACTCTCTCAGCTCTAGGAAGGCAACCAAACATTTGTTGTCCCATTGTATTGGATCAGAAAGATCTTAGTGCGTTAGTCTTTTCAAAGGCTTGGCCACTAGGGGAAAGTTGGGCATCCACTGGCAACAGTAGCTCACCATTCCCACTGACTTCTCTTTGTGTAGTGGGAGGATTCATCTTTAAGATGACAGATATTCTCTCCTGCAACACCTTTCTTGCTTCTTTCTCAATGTGGTATCCTATATTTAGGACTTCTCTTTGACATTATTGCAACTTGTTCAGGGAAGCCTTATGTCCATTCTCTGCCAAGGGGTTGAGCTATGTAATAGTATCTTGTTTACAGGCTTCCTGAATATCTGACACCACTTACATCTCATCAATATATTGAATCAGAGAGGAGTTAAAGGGAATTGCCAAGAACTCCAGATTATTTTATGAGTATCTGGTCAAAAATCCACCCTCTCTAGGACTCTACACCATGCCAAAACACGGTTTCGGAAATGGAAGGTGAAAAGGTACTGACTTTCCTCATGCAATCGTATAGAGAAGAAAGCTTGACACAAATCAGTCACCATAAATCACTCAGTTTTACATGGAATTTGACATAATATTACAACTGGATTAGTACAACAGAACAACAAGGGACAACTACATTGTTAATCTTTCTAAGGTTCTGTACAATGCAATACCTACCGCTGGGTTTCTGCTGGTCCATAATGGATGAGATACATGGACTCCCCATTATCTCCCTCAAAATTCCTTGTTTTATCATTGACTCAATCAGTGGGGTAAACCCAGCTATCATTTCAGCCATCAAATGGTATTGAGGTGTTCGTGGATATTCAGCATTTGGTTTTACATTATGTGGACAGGCTCAACTCCTTTTAAGAGACCTATATCCTTTCCCAGAAAATCTCAAACTTACTGTATCCTTAAGATGCAATGGTAAATCAACAGTGATCATTAAAGGATACAGTCCAACGGTTGGCCTTGACTTGCCAATTTGAAATCAACATCTTCATCATGAGTATGAAACTCCACACTCTTCAGGGTGCAATAAATAGTGCAATTGAGCTGACACAGCAGCCCTAGGAGATGTACAGGACTGGAGTCACACAACACCAACTGGTGTCTGTCTTCAAACAACCCAATTTTAAGAGGCATTTATTTTGGAACCGGGCTTGTCAGTTCTTTATTAGTGACTCCTACAACTTGGATTCTTTCTCTCAAGAGGGTTGGGCTTGGAACTTTAACTTTTCTTTCAGTGGATCGGGTAGCCCCCAGGTCAATCAAGAAAGACACAGGGTGGCCATTCACCTCACCTTCTGTGAGTGGACCACTCCGGTCTACATCTAAGACTGGACACTAAGGGGCATATTTGTAATCTGCTAGTGCCACCTTGTGCCACATTAACAACATAATTTTTTTACGTTAATGTGGCCCAATGCGGCCACAAATCGCACGCCGTATGTACAGAGTGGCGCAATGCATAAAAGAACAGTTATTGCATCTGGGCATTAGAAACCAGGGGATTACCAGGAGCACGAGCACCCATAGGGATCTGGTTTAAATATATAGGGGTGGTGGCTCCTTCAGAGCTTCCACCTGTGACAGCATTACCCTTCAGATGGGGCCACATTATAAGGTGTTGGGCAGGTGAGGGTAGCACATGCAAAAAGTCTTCACTAAAGAAACTATCACTACTTTCACAAAAACCATCTGTATTCTGTGTATTGTCCCCTCCTTTCTTCTTTTTCCTTCTCTGGGGTTCCTCACTCATCAATACGGGGTACAACCTAGTTCCATCAATTATCTCTGCTCACCACCTTTGTTGTTCTGCTTCCCATTTAGCTTCTACACAACTATGCACTGCTTTCCTAACATTACCCTGACACTCATCTTTATCTTTAGCATGGGCCACATGTTCCCAAGCATTAAGTAGCTCGTATTGTGCAGGTCTGGGGGAGGGAGGGCTCTTCATTTCATACAATTCTCTTTTCAAATTTTTCAATAATTCTCAAATTAAATATGCCATAGTGTGGAAATCTCAATGCTCTTTCATTTTCTGTAATTTTATGCCACTGCCTCAGCAAAAGCAAGAGCCTCACATTTCAGCCGTATAATGCCCTGCTGTGCCTTCTGATGGCACCTCTTTTCTAAAAACTGATTGAGAACAGGATTAGGTAAAGGAGTTTTATAGTCAGGACCATAGAAGGTATCAGCACAGCATAGAATTTCTGTAGAAGTTCAGGAAATAATTAAAGTGCTCAGCATGAAGTTAAACTTAGAGAAAAACCCACCAAGTGAGATCTGTTCCCTCTCAGAGTCAGGGAAAATATGGAAACACCAATTAGATATAACAGCAGCTTCACATCCTTTTCTCTGCTCTGCCACCGGGAACCAACCAAATTGCTGACTGTGAAGGGAATCAGTACACTCCCTTAAGTTCCCATCTTATTGAAACTGAGACTGCTATGATCAACCATGAGTTCCTTGTCATCCTGATGAATGATAAACAGAAGGCCTCCTTCGACCATTATTTCTCAGAGTTTGTGTGGTAAAGCACAATTCGGCCTCCTTAGTTCCTCAATTTTTAATAATGCACATTTTAAAATTGCTTTTCTTTTCTGTTGGTAACTTTGTAGATGGCATTTCATTTATGAAATAATATACTGAGAAATAACTGTACACCTTGTTTGTTTCTAGTAAGCGTTGATGCCATCTAGTCTGTACTCTTCATTCAAGGCTGAGCACACACAACACAATGTCCTCAGTATTCTGATTATTTATGTCCTCAGTATTCTGATTGCCTATGGAGACAGCTCCGCCTTTGCAGACATATCATAGTGTCGAGCCTGCACCTCTGACACAGTATCCTACAAACAGTGCTCATATTATAAAAACTGCCTCTCTGCCAAGTCCTGCAGAGGAGCACTTTCACTGAAGTTGCCAGCCTCCTCTCCTCTGGCCACACTTTCGTTTGTCTACTACAAACAATGAGCCTTTCACTAACTAATGAGAACCATGATAACACAAGTGCAGAAAAGAGAAAACAGCCAACTAGCAAAGTTAAAAAAACACATTTCAGATGAGGCCTGAACACAGGCTAATTTAACTTGAGAATCATATATATATATATATATATGTATATATATATATATATATATGTATATATATATATATAAATATACATATATAGATGAAATAGGATAAATGCTGAATGTGAATATGCCAAAAATAGGATTACATGAGTCCTCAGACCATTTAATTAATCTATCTATCTATCTATCTATCTATCTATCTATCTATCTATCTATCTATCTATCTATCTATGTATTTGAATACTTAATGGATACAATAGTTATACAGTAGTTAAATATGGTTTGAATGCCTTACACATGTTCATTGATTTAAGTCAGGCAACACATATAAATGCCATATATGAGTATGTAAATGTATATTTGTAACTTATAGAGGGCGTAGCCTTGAGTACGCTGCTCCAGGAGATACAATTGTAAATAAACTCACATTAAAATACATTTGAAATGAATTTGGATGTATTTAGGAATTAGATATGATTCATATTGTAGGAATGTTTTTAGGTGGAGTTGAGATTTTTTCAATTATACTTGGGTGTGTATGTTTTTCAAAAACTGTTCTTAAAGTCCATGTTTTCACATGTAACCAAAATTTTGTAAGCACTAGTTTATTTTGTAGGAACCTAAGGCCATATGTACGAAGACATTTTCCCATAGACATAGAATGGGTAAAATCCTATGCTACATCTGGCCCCTAGTGCTTGCAATACCCTCGCCCATTCCCACTTTGGCTCTAAAGCAAAGAACCAGGCCTTTAGGAAGAATTAAAAACTTAGGGCCAGGTGTACCAGGTATTGATTTGCAAATTGTGCACTGGCATTTTGAAAACCGATTCTGATGTTGTGAGCCAACGTATGTACTGTAAGTTCTGTTTTCAGAATCACCTTTCAGAATTTGTCACAATTCAACCTACTTCATCAATATTCATGCAAGTTGCAACTTACTCCGATAGATGCCATCAGAGGGATGTAGGGGTGCAGGGGCCAGAAGACCACAATGCCTGTGATTGTAATTAAATAAAGTAAATTTTTTACATGCAGTCCATTATCCTTGAACGAAACTGGTCATTTAAGAAAAGGAAAGTTTGTTTAAGAGCTGGTAGTGCTCCCCTTAGACCGCTGTCAACTCCCAAAGAAACCTATATTTTACTTTCACAAAGAGTAAGAGGTCCCATTGCTACCCCTTCCCTTTTGTGACAGGGTCACCCACCTCCTTTGAGGATTCAGTAAACTGTAAATGATTTGGTACCAAAATTGTAGTTGCAAAGCATTGATACATAGCATTGTGAATCACATTTTGGAAGTGTCACCATAGATACACCCCTTCCAAAATTGCAATAAGTTGTGCATTTCTAAACCCATTTTGACAATTGTTAAGCACTTACCGTTATGGAAAATGGTTTAGTGCATTTGAACAATTCAATAGAGCAGTTGCAAATTATAGGCTTTGCGACTCCTATTTGTCTTTTAGCATCTGGCCCATTGTTTGTGAATGTTGTGCCACATTCTCGTAAGTCAGAAAATATCTAATGATGATTCAGTTTGTGGTGTTGCACCATGCACATTTATCTCACTCTTCTTCGTGGCCACTTTTCACCTATTTGTTTGTCCACCTCCAATTTGTTTGATCTTCAATTTGCAACCTCTTTCACAATCTTAGGGTTATCACTAACCATTTTCTGCTGCTTCATGGAAGTGAAACTGACGACTAACCTTCTCCTGGTGTTTCAACTTCACGCCTTTTTTTGTTAACCTGCTGTCATTCAGAACCAGCTCAATTCATAAAGGTCAGGAGAAGTAAAACATTTGCTCCTGTAGAATTAGTTATAGATTAAAGACAAAAGTATGCTTTTTGAGGGATTCACAAAAGATTCTATATGTCTGAAAATCAATGAAAGTCCTACATTTTCGGGAGTACTCGTGTACATAATATTTGCAAATGTAAATTTCAGCATTGAAAATATGATATAAATGTGCAGCATCACATTTAACATTTTTGTTTCTCCACAGGCAAAGATATCCTCTCCTTGGAAAAAATATTTCTGCTACACATCTATTAAATGTGAAGATGTTTCTTCCTCAATCCCAACCTACAAAATGTTCAGTAAAGTTGGAAGTGTTCCAGGGTGGGGAACTACCTCTTAGGGCTACTTGAATTCCCAAACCTTAGGAATTTGTGGGTGCTGGCCTGCTTTTGCAGGTAGTACCTGCGAAGAACCCACACTATTCCTAAATTTGTGATTGTGGACATTTGATGAAAACTCATGAAATCTGCACCAGGAATTTGAATTTAGGTTTGCAAACACTTTTATCAAATTGGTCCGTTTTTAATTAACAACAGGTAGTGCCCAACTCCCCCATTTGTATGTATTTAAAGATAAAGGTATATAGCTGCCTAATCATCAAAATGACCATGTTAATTAAATTAACTTCATCGTCTTCTGTTTTTAATATTTTAGCCCCCAAAAAAGCCACATTTCATATGTTACAAAATACTTAGGGGCATATTTAAGAAAAGTGGCACTGTACTCAATGCAGCACTACTTTCCTTGCACCCCTTAGCACTCTCCTAACGCCACCATGTTTGCGCCGTATTTAAAATACGGCACACCATGGCGGTAGTTAGGGGACTAGCATCAAAAGTTTTGATGCTAATCTTGCGCTTTGCATTTTTAGCATCAAAAACTTTGACGCTAATTCTGCAAAGCACCCAGAGGCCCATTGTAAACAATTGAAGCCTCCTTTTAACGCCTGCTCTGAGCAGGCATGAAAAGTGCTGGACAAAATGGCGCAAGGAAATCTAAGAGATTTCCTTGCGCCATTTTTTTAGGCCCCCTAACAGGGGAATGCCCCATTTGCATGCATTATGTGTGTCGCAGGCATAATGTAGCGCAAAGGGTTACAAAGTGGTGCAATACACGCATTGTGCCATTTTGTAAATATGGCACAGCATTTTTAGCCTTCTAACGCCACATTAGCATCTACAAAATTACACTAGTGTGGCATTTGAATGATGCTAGGGGGCTCTTAAATATGCCCCTTACTTGTGAGACTTATTATTTTAAGACCCCTCATCCCATATAGTTTACAGAGTACAAATCAAGCACTGCTATCTGGGACTCTGGCGTGTAACATGTTGATTATCACACAGTTAGTAATGCATAAAAAGCCAGTTCTCCAATGTACAAGGATTTTTTGCACATGACTGAACATATACAGAACTGGGAATGTGCATGCAAATACATTATCAAATGTCTAAAACATCATTCCTATATACTTTCAGAGGCAGTACCTGGCAAGAATGTGACAGGAACCCCTCAGGTGATCTCAGACTTCAGTTCCAATGAGTCTAGTATTTCTGTCTTGGGTACAGAAAACACACCACAGAAAATGCAACTACCTTGATGACCCCTGCCCACCACAGTTGACACCACAGCTGATTTGTGGACATGCTGATCCTTTCTTTGAGAAATGTTATGGGTGCATTTACTGCCTCTGTGGTCCAGTTTCCAGAAATGGTTGTAGGAACTCCTTATCTGTCTTTGTGCCTCGCAGCTAGCCCCATTCTCAGGGTTGGCAGTTCTAGTCCAGTATGCCAGGATCCCAGCATTAAGACCCCGGACAGTCCAAGTTCTCTTGTGTCCATGTTCTATCTAATAACACCAGTGTCAATGCCAGACCATAAGATAAATCATTTTGCGCACTTACCTGGTCAGTGCACCCAATGCTACCACATCCTTTTAGCCATTCCCTTTGCTACGGAAAGAAGCACATTTTAGTTCACTTATTTGATTTAAACAAAATGTTATTGTCTTCAATTAAAAACATAAATAAATATTTGCTAGGATACATTACAAATAATGAAAAATGCATTATGACAGTATATAGTAAATACAATAAAAAAAGGACTGGTATGTAAATACATATATTAAATAGGTTAAAGATGACAAGCATGCTAGTACGTAAAATAAAGAGGTAAAAAATAACAAGCAAGCAAGTACAGTCTGAGTCCAATGACTGGGAGGCAAGCACATATAACAAATAGGGTTATAAATGACAAACAAGCAAGTACAGTGTGAGTGCAAAACATATATAATCATATCAATAGTCCATGAGAGCTTATAACTAGTAAACTTACCCACCTACAGTTACTCCTTGCCAAGCTGTCTCATGTAGTGCATCACAATGGTTAACATCATCAAAGTTCACCACAGCCATTCCAAATTCCACCCAAGATGAGCCATGCAAGGCCAGATATTACCACCCTCCTGAACCTCCTGAGAAATCATGGAGCTATTTGTAATTTACCAGCAGGTAGTCCCAGTCGCGGCTCGCAACAACAAGAAGGGGCAGCGCTCAAAGCAGCGTCAGTCTTCGAGCATACAGACCATTGTTTTCTTTCTAAATTACAGATCCCACCATTTCATCACCCTAAATGTATTTGACTGGGGTTTAACCACAGCCACTCTGGAAGGTCAGAGGAATGCTGATAATATTGCTGAAAAACATTTGATCCAAGGCAAGCTCTTAGATTAGGGTCCACACAGGACACTTTTTGCTTCATGCCAGCTTGTCAAGGTCTTACGTGAGACAAGGGATGGGTTCCTCAACAGAACTCTGGAATATGGGTCTCTTTTAGTGACATTTCCTCTGACTTAGGGTGACATTCCAGTGTTGTCTCTCTACAGATCACCCTGTGGAGATTTCCCAAGAGGAGAACTAGCCATTGAATAAAAAAAGGTGGAGTTTACAGTGAGCCAGTCTCTGATAAAGTAGAGTCTAAGATAATGGTGTGTACTAAGAAAGCATCCAGTAATGCAAGATTTTTTTCCACCTACTTTAAATATCTTCAGAAGTTTGACCTTGCACCACTCTTCTTGAGTAAAATATTCCTTGCAGCTTCAGCTTCAGGAAGCTGCCCAAGATGTTGAACTGATGAAAGATAGTTTCTATTTAAGATTTGGGCATACAGGACTGTGACATTTTTGGGAATCCCTGGTGGCACAACTGCAGAACGTTTTGGGGCAGTATGATTGGTTTAGATATTAAGCAGTATGCGCTGAGTGTTCCACCCAGTCTGAATTAAAAACGTATATCTTGTTGGGTCTAATAGCCCTGAAACCTTTGCTTGCCAAGAGGTGACTGCAAACTATTGAGTGCTGGCTAGAAGCTCTGTGTATGATATTTGGTGTATGGACATGAAGAATGGTCATTGGCTTAAAAATGTGAATGTTGGTTGCCCAATTGGACCTCAAGCTAGAAGACTACTTGGAGTGTTGGAGAGAATTGTGCAGGCATCTAGGTACACTGTGGACTCTGAAGGCTCTCATTAAGGATACATGCATGGACCCTGTGGTTTAATGGATTATTGCGATTTACACCTGAAAAGCTACCCCAGTCCTCATCTTTCTTTGTTTTGAGAAAGTAAAGCTGTACTTGCTGATTCAGTGATTGAAGTGTAAACTATATTTTTTGTTTTTCTGCCTAGCCATTTGCAATCTGCTACAAAAAATAATTACAAAATGTTGGTCAAAGCTGTTGCTCCACAAGACACCCGTAGTCGTGTTCCCTTTTGGCCACAGACCTTCATGTCTTCACAAATTGACCATCCTGGAGCTCAGACTCATGTGTTCATGTGAGTCTGTACAAGCGAGGGAGAGGACTGACCTCAAAGCACGGTCTCAGTAGCTATAGTGTGAGACTCTCCAGGAGGTATGCCAGGCGTTCAGAAGGCCCTCTGCTGCCAGTGGAACTTTTTGTTGGTGTTAATCATGGGTCAGAGGCCATGAGTAGCACAACTCAGTTGCTCCACAAGCTTATTCCATACAAATAAACTGTAAACCTATGGTTGAGCTGATTTATATTACTGTTCTTAATGATAACTAAAATGTGGAGATTTAACATAAAGTAAATACATGTTGCATTTTAGGTAAGGCTCATTTATCTGACAATGTCCATTTAGCATACCTATCTGTAGATTGAGAGAGGTTTACTGACATGGTTTCAAAATAAAACTAAACAGATGTTAATTACCCGCCTTTTCTTTTGCAATAGGTCTTAACTCTGGTCACATTCTCCACCATGACGTCCACCGTGACATCCAAGGAGACCATGTGATTGGTGGAAATGAAGCCATGAAGAACAGGTAAGCACACTGGAGGTATTTCATAGCAAGTGGGCGTGTGGGAATCTTTTATTGCCTTTTGGTGCTGTATGTTGATGAGTTCTGTCTTGAAGGCATCTAAGCATTGGTTTGAGGCTTCTCAAGGTCTGGTTGGCTGGCACCATATCTGAGACTCATGTGGAAGCATGTAAGGGATGGACTGATGTTCACCTGTGAAATATCCAAAAAGGATGTCATAATGTGTCCTCAGTTTGGATGAGGACGGCGATCATGCAATAATCTAGGTAGACTACTTTCTTCCCTGGGTCTTTTTATGTGGTGCAATCTTGACTCAGGGGAATTACAGCACCCTACAAGAGCATCAGATTCCATTACACAATTGCTTTTTTAGCCACTGGAAGATTGAATGATTTGCTTAGACTTATAGGTTGTTAGACAGAGGGTCAAGACTCGAACCGGTTTCCCTAGTTTCAAGGTCAGGAGCTCTGACCATTACCCTACATCTACCCCCAATATGGCAGTGTGATAATATATATATATTTTTTTTAAGTTTCAAAAGTTTTATTAAGAATATATAAGGCGGTACATACAGCATATAAATGAACTGTTTAGCTTTCAAAACATTGTTTTCGTTCTTTGACCACAATTATTTCCATTGTGAGCATATATGCATGTACTGTCAGGCAAGTAAAAATTCCCAGTTGCATAGTTGAGTTTTGTACCCTTATTTTGAAGAAAAAAGGAAGACAGGTGGGGGGGGTGGTAAGGGGAGGAGGAGCGAGGATAGGGTTGTGTGGGGGGGTTGATCTTGGTATAGGGGAGAGATGAAATTGTCATATGAAATGGGGGGTGGGAGAGAAGGGGGAGAAAGAGGAAGGGTAATCGCAGGGGATGTAAGATGAAGAGACTCGGGGTAGGTAGGGGGTCTTTGTATCCTGAGACTAGCTTGTTCAGGCCGAAGAGTAAATTGTTCTGTACTTCTCCGTCTGTAGCAAGTTACTATCTAGGGGTAGATAGTATGTATGTTAGATATGGTGAGGTCGGTTAGAGAGTGTCTACGTCTTATATGAGTTGATTTCTCCGTCCTTGTTTGTTGTAGGGATCGACTTGTATTATTATGTTGGGTAGTTCAGGGTCTCGAGCATATGTCAAAATTAGAGTCCTGTGGGTTGATAGAGAGAAAGAAAAAAAAGAGAAAGGGGAGAGGAGAGCGTAGCTAGGGAGAGAGAGAGGGGACAGTAGGAGATTAAATATGTTTCCGGGGTCTAGGATTCTCAGAGGGTGATTGGTAATTGATATTCCCTAATCATTGATCATTGACCATTGGTCATCCGTTGGTCATCCACCAGCCGCTTCATGGTCTCATCAAGAATGGGCGCCAGACCTCCGCAAATAGTTCTGCTTGGTCCTGTAGGTTATAAATCACTCGTTCATAGCCGTTTGATACATGGCCGTCATCCATTCTATCGGTGTCGGGGCAATGCTAGATCTCCAGTGCCGGAGTATGCATATTTTGGCCGTGGCAAGCGCCGTGTGGATTAATCGTTTATGTGCCCGCGATAGGGAGGGATACGGGCGAATGTCATGTAGAATGATAAATGCTGGTGGGGTCGGTTTTGGTATCTGTATGAAGTCCGATAAGGCGAGGCGTACCGCGTCCCATAGGGACTGTACCGTTGGGCAGTGGCATAGAATATGGAGTTGGTCACAATAGGGCTCTGTGCATCTCCAACAGTTCGCGTGCGGTATCAACCCTGCCCTGAAGAGTTTAACGGGGTCCAGTACCACCCCTGAAGGATTTTAAATAGGCAAAATTTCAGGCGTGCTTCACGTACGCCCCTGTCGAGGGCTTCTAGTATGTCTGGCCATTCTTCGTCCGTGTAGGTTATCTCTAGTGTGTCCTGCCATTTTAAGCGTAGTCGTTCAAGTAGAGGCTGAGAGTAAAGGTGGTTAGTTAATTCGGCATAGAGGCCAGCCATGACGCCTTTTTGTCGGCCCCATTTCTGAAGATAGGTGACGATGGGTGAGGTTTTGAGCATCCACGGGGGGTTCCTAATGTTCTCTGCATACAGTGTTTGAGCTGTAGATATCGCCACTCCTGGTTACTTTGGATACCGAATTCTTCCTGGAGGGAGGCGAATGTGCGGAAGCTATCACCATCTATTATGTGAGATATATTGTGGATACCTGCCTCGGACCATTGGGCCCATCTGAGAATATTCCCTCCTATTTTAATGCTTTTGTTCCCTGCTATGGGAGCCTGAGTATGCAGGGAGGGGTGTACTCCTAGTAGTCGATGGGCTCTGCACCACGCTGTGTTTGTAGCCTTGAGGATGGGGTTAGCTAAGGGAACATGGTCGGCGTATGTTCCTCCTATCTCCGTATACTGTCCATATAGGAGTTTCTCTGTGATCACCCATTGCGGTGGATCGGCTATATCCGGAAGTGTGTATATTAGCTGTGAGAGTTGTAGGGCCAGAGAGTATTGTTCTACCGAGGGTAGTCCTAATCCTCAGTAGGGCCGTCGTGCCAGTATTGTTGCAGGTTTCAGTCTTGGGCGTGAGGAGCCCCAGACGAAGGCCCTTATGGATGCGTCTATTAGTCGGAGTGAGGAAAGAGGTATCTGTAGGGGGAGCATGCCTAGCACGTATGTGAAGCATGGTAAGGTGACCATTCTGACCGCCTGTGTCCTCCCCCACATGGACAGGCCTAGTAGGGACCATTTGGCAAAGTCTTGTTTCATTTTAGTTATAAGGGGGTCTATGTTGTCCCTGACCATATGTTCTAGACCTCGGTTAATGAACGTTCCTAAATATTTAAGGCGGGTCGGGGTCCATTTGAATTGGAGGCCATGTATCGCTGCCCTCGTCGTTATGCGGGATAATGGTAGTGCCTCGCTTTTATCCCAATTTACCCGATATCCGGATAGGGATGCGAAGTCTTCTATAGTGGAAAGTAGTGCTGGGAGCGAGGTTTCTAGATCGGACATTGTTAACAGAATGTCGTCTGCGTAGAGATAGATTTTGGATATGCCCCCGGTGATGTGGATCCCTTTTATTTGGTGAGAATTTCGTAAGGTGGCAGCTAGGGGTTCCATGGCCAATAGAAATAGAAGTGGCGACAAGGGGCATCCCTGGCGTGTGCCCCTTCCAATAGGGAATGGGTCTGACATGATGCCCCCACAGTTAACCTGTGCTGTGGGGTGGTCATATAATAAACGTACTTTAGAGATAAATTGTTCGCCCAAGCCAAAATGCTTCATGGTTGTGAATAGGTAGGACCACTCAATGCGGTCGAATGCTTTCTCCGCGTCTAGGGACAGGGCTAGGGCTTCGTCAGGTAATTATATGGATTCTAACAGTGTATGTCAAAAAGTTTGCATATGATTTCTGGAGGTACGGCCCTGTACAAATCCTACTTGGGTATTGTGAATCAATGATGGTATCACCTTGCGGAGCCGCGCTGCTAGAACACTGGCTAGGAGTTTGACATCCCCATTCAAAAGGGAGATAGGACGGTAACTGCTGCAGAGAAGGGGGTCCCTCCCTGGCTTAGGCGGGATGACAATCGTGGCTTTATTGGATAGAGCGCCCAGGGAGCCTTCCTGACATGCTTCCGTCAGTGCTTCCTGTACTGCGGTTATTGCCTCCTCCCCAGCCCATTTATAGAATTCCGCAGGGAATCCGTCTTCTCCTGGAGATTTATGGTAGGGGAGGCTTGTTATAACTTGGGTTATCTCTTCTTTGCTTATATTACCGTCTAAGAGGGCCCTGCCTGCCTCAGACAGACGAGGTAGATTGGCTGCGGTAAGGAATGTCTCCATTTGTGTTTATCTGTTGTTGTTTCAGGAGTGTACAAATGTCGGTAGTACTTGGCGAACTCGTTTACAATGTCTTGTGGGCGAGTTAGCACTGCTCCTGAAGAAGATGTTATGGCCGCAATGGCAGAGGCTGCCTCTCTTTGTCGGAGCTGCGCCGCTAGGAGGCGACCTGCTTTTTTTCCTTGTTCGTAATGGCGGCCTCGCAATTTTTGCAGTGCGTATTCTGCCTGAGATGTATAGAGTTCGTTGTGTGCCATGCGGACCTGTTCTAGGGCGTGTCGCAGCCTAGGGGATGGTTGGGCGGTATATTGTTTAGTGAGGTCCTGTATCATGGTCTCTAAGGTGGTTTGGCGGGCTATGCTGTCTTTGTTGGCCAGTGCTGCGTCTCGCATCATATTCCCTCTTGGGTTGCTTTTGCTGCCGCCCATAGGATCCTTTTTGAGGATACAGTGCCTGTATTCTCGGCCATGTATGTAGCTACATGAGCTTTTAATTGTTCCTTCCCTTGGGGAGAGCGGTATCTGTGTACAGCCAATCGCCATGGTTTTCGACCAGAGAAGGAAAGTTCCACCTGGATCTGGATTAGTATTGGGGAGTGATCTGAGAGCCCGCTGTCTAGGATGCAGGTGTCTTGTATATGAGGGCTTACAGTGTGTGATACTAAGAAATAATCCAGACGCAATTGAGTGCCATGGACGGTGGATAGGAAAGTATATTCCTTATCTTTCGGGTGTTGTATTCTCCAGCAGTCCACTAGACCGACGTCGGTGGTCAGGTCTGTCAGAAGCGCTCTGTCGTGATTGTTACATATATCAACAGGGCCTGTCCTATCCATTATGGCGTCTTGGATGAGATTCCAGTCTCCCCCGATTATGTATCGAGTAGTTCCGATTTCTGTCAGGAGGCGATTTAGCTGTAGAAGGAATGGGCGTTTTGGGCCGGTTGGTGCGTAAATGGATCCCACGCATAAAACAGTGTCCCCTAGTTTTAGTTTAGCAAATATATACCTTCCTTCCATATCATTCCAGGTTTTAATGATAGTGACCGGGAGGGATTTACGCACTAGTATCGCCACTCCACATTTGCGGGGCCCGTTACTTCCAGATTCCTGACTCGTTGGACGGCAGCTGAAGGCAACCCTCCCTACCCAATCCCGTTTAAGTTTACTGGATTCCAGGGTGTCAAGGTGAGTCTCTTGAATCAGAGCTATATCTGTTTTTTTGGATTGAAGATAGGACAGTATCTTTTTCCGCTTAACATAGCTCGTTATGCCGTGTACATTCCAAGAGAGTATACGTAATGGTCGCGTCGCTTGAAGGTGGGACTTCGACATCTTGGATAATTGTGAGTAAGCACCCTCGTTCCAGGGTTGGTGTTGGGGGGGTTGAGGGAGGGGGGGAGATATTGACTTAGTTGTTAGAGTGGGAGTTGTGTTTCGATATGATACGGTATTTTATTTTTTACGGGGGTTAGCAGCTGGTGGAGGCCAAGGGAGTCCTCTGGAGAAGAAAGAGAAGAGAGAGGAGAGGGTGAAGGAAGAGAGGCAATATAAATAGGACGAGAGCCAGATGGAGGGGAGATATGAGGGGAAAAGAAGACAAGGAGAAATGAGAGGGAGAAGAAAAGAGGGAGAAGGAGGGGGAAGGGATGGATGCGTGTGCTGAAGTTGAAATTGAGAGTATAGCAAGAGAACAAGCAATTGGGGGGGAGAAGTGGAGGAGGATAGGGATGAGGGAGGTTAGGAGCCCAACCTCCTTCGTTCGTTAGGTCTGTAAACGGCGGGTCCGATTTCTCTCGGAGCTCTCGTGCCGACGGGCAATCTCGATCGGGGGGGGGGTGAGGGGGGAAATAACAGACAGCCAGTTGTCGATATGTCGGTGATAAGGAAGGGTAGGGGGTACACAGCAGTGCTTATGTTTATGTATCGAGAAGTGGGTCTGTTTATCGATGGTTAGTGGCTAGTGTATTAGTTATATAACTAAAGTGTATATTGGCAGAAGTAATGGTCGGTTAATAACTATAGTACCTGGGCGGCGCTGGAGAGGAGGAGGAGGGTGTCGGGTGTTGATGGGTATGGTGTTTAGGATGTTGTGCCTAGTACTTGATGTTGTATGGTATCGTAGGGTGTTTAGGAGTTCATAAGATAGGGTCGTAAATTAAAGTAGAGACTGGGCAGACAGAAGGACAGAGATCGGCTGGCGAGGGGGGGCAGGGCGAAGGAGGGGGGAAAGAGCTCAAACAGAGTATTACAGTTCTCGTGTACGTAAGGGTACATAAAGATACCAATATACAATAAAATATAATACTTCCTGAGCATTTCTTTTCAACTATAACACTGCCTCGTCTCGCCTCACAACGTTTCAATGACATATTAGCTTGATCAACATAACATATCCTGGTATCTTATCAAATTGCCATGTTAAGAGCCATTATGCCAGGCGTCTCTCTATTAACCGTAGGATAGGTAATGGGTGTAGCTGAGCCCCGGGTTACGCGAGGATAATGCGTATCTCATCCCATTACAAACTCCTTGCCGTGTATTATTACATCATAATACTGACCTACTAAGGTCTTACTTGGTATGTGCCACCATCATAGTCGTTCTGTTGTAGATTATAGTTTAAGATAGTAATAATGATTAGGATGGGGGTAGGTACGAACGTCCGGGGAAAGGAATAGCTAATAGTTTATAATTTACATTGTGATGTTATAATGTGGTGTGGTGTGGCAGTGTAAGATGTCATATTATTTCGCTTTGTTATGCGGTATTATGTTGTATTATGTCCTTGTGTTCTATATTTTTTTTTTTTTTCCCATTTTCTTATTGTAGAATAAAGTAAAGTCAAGTAATGGGAGCGTTAATATGTCTCAGGTTATATCGTGTTGTGTGTCCCTGTATTGGAATTAATGTATCTTTACGTGGTCTAGTCCCATCCCTTGGGGTGATAATGGGGGCTAAACGGTTCTAATGCCAGCACTGGTCGAGTGTGGTGTGTATTAGGAAGATTTCACATACTTTGTTGTTTACTACCGTGAGATATTTTGTAGTGTGTGGAATATAAGGCAGGTTCCATGATAGTTAGTTATTGTTTATTTTTTGTTATCTATTTAATGCCCCTGTTACCTTGTTATAGGGTTATAGGGTCGGGACTGGGCCCTTATTCAATGTACAGGGAGTCGGTGGGGTCTGATCCCTGTTCTAGTAATCATCATCTGTCGTGTACTGAGGGCAAATAACGATTTACTGGTAGTTTTCCATTATAGGGCCTCGGCTCTAGTCATAAAGAACATAGATTTTTCAGGTTTCTGGTTTTAACATTGATACTAGCAGTCTTAGACAATTACAATAGTAATACACATATGATCTGGAAAGGTACTCATCCTTCCGCAGGGTCTATAGTTGTTATTTTCGACTCTCTAGCGATAGTCCCACAAGTCGTCTTGTCGCGTTGCCTTCTCAAGAAGATCCAGTTGTAGGCTTTAAAGGGGAGCGGGATTTGTCTCTCTCCAATAGTTGGGTGTGGGTTACTACTGCGTGTAAAATCTGACCCCTGTCGTCATATGATCTGGTTAGTCTCTCCATGTCTCTACCTCTATGACTGGCTCCGGTGTCGTGTAGAGCCGTCTTCGCCTTTTCCATTCCCGAGTGGGGGGTTTCGGCCCTATCACTGCCTCCTACAATGTCATGCTCACTGTCTATGTTGAGAGAGTCCATAGGCTGAGATTGGAAAGAGTCAAGGAAGAGTCTCAATTCGTCGGGGTTATAAAAGTCCTTGGATACTCCATTTTTGGTAACCCACATTCTTGCAGGGTCAAAGATACCGTATTTCATCTCTAGTTTGCGAAGCCGGGGTCGTAGGGCTAGGAAAGCCTTTCTACGTTCGTTGGTCTCCTTGGAGTAATCGGCGGTTATTCGTATATCGTGCTGGTCTATTCGGAAAGGGCTGTGGTTGCGTGCTACTTGGAGTATTTGTCGGGTTTGATTATGCTGCAGCAAGCATGCGATGATTGGGCGGGGCCTTGAGGAGTTGTCAGAGCGTTTTGGGCCTATCCTGTGTGCCCGTTGGAATTCTAGCGGCGGATCAAAGTCCAACGAAATCATTTTTGGAAGAGTGGAGGTCAGAAAAGCCTGCATATCCGAGCCTTCTTCGTTTTCCGGGATCCCAAGTACGCGGATATTGTCTCTCCGGCTCCTGTCCTCCATGTCCGTTAGTTTGCTCCTGAGGTAGAGGAAGTCTTGTTCTCGCTCCTGAGACGTGTTGATCTGCGTCTCTAGTGATCCCATGCGTTGCTCTAGCCCTGTCACTCTAGATTGAAAGCCTGCAATGTCAGATGACATGGATTTGGTTTCTAGTGTCAATGAAGTTATAGAGGCGTCCATCCCCTCTATGCGGCGGCTGACGGTGGTGATCTCTTGTAGTATCCTGTCCATAGTTGTGGGTTGATCTTTATCAGACATTGTGGTGGACTCGTTTAAAGGTGGCGATGTTTGAGGATTTATCTTTGTGGGGGTTAGGCGTTTGTGTTGTAGCGCTTCTGAGAATAATAGTTGTCGCGCAGGCTTGCTGACAGGTTTATGGTTCGGTTTGTTGCCGGGCATCGCCTCAATTGTCTGCAGAGTCTGGCCACGTAGGGCCCGGGTCTCCCTCCGTGAATTCCGATAAGGATAAAGATGTTCTGTGCCAGCTTGGTCTCGAATTTATATTGACTCATCTCGTTTTTCTGGGTCCTTGGTTGCTGGTGATAGACTTGACTTCCCCCTCTTTCCCTCCTCCTGTCTCCGCGTCCACTTATTTATTGTTCTCCGTATATCTTTTTTGCCCTCATTCTCTTTAGTGTATCCTCCTAGCGTTTTTTGTAAATGGCAGAGGCCTGTCAATGTCTATGGGGCAGAGAAGGTTATATTCAAGGAGTTGCCATGGGGTCGTTGTAGAGCCCACTATGGCCCTTATTGTTGGAAAGCTGTGGCTTGTGTCTGCCAAGGTTGATTCTTCAGTGGTTGACGTTGTTTGCGTTGAATAGCTGAGGTGGAGGGGAAGGGGCTGATTTACTTTCCTCCAGGTCTTTTGCCGTCTGTCTGATCTGACTGATTTGAGCAGGGGTATGTGTGGCTCTTCGGCTGTCCCCGTCAGTAGCCCCCGGTAAGTATAAGTGTAAGTATAAGGGGCGATGAGGGCTTTGATTTCTTACACTGGTGCCAGTCCTCTCCCTTCTCCTGTATCTCTGTTCTCTTGGCTCCCTCTGGCTCCCCTCATCTCCGATGCCCCTCCGGTCGCTCACCCCCCTCGCCTCTCCGCCTCCACGTGCCTCCCGTCGTGCCCCTCTGCCCTCCTCAGTATTACCTGTCTTGAGGGGGGCGAGGGTTTATTATCCCAACGGGAGGGTTTTGTTGTCCCTCTGTGATGGAAAAGAGGGGAGAAGTCGTGCCTCTGCCTCCGGTGATGCCGTTCTTATTTTGAAGAGGCTCGATCCTACCTCTCTGGCCGGGTTCCTCTCCCGGCTGTCGAAGGGGCCGCACCCCTTTGCTGCTTCTCCCCGTCTCCCTGTGGGGGGTCGAAGGTCCGCGGATGTTTGTTGGCGTTGTAGGGAGATGGATGCGGGTCGTCACGGCTCCCGCAGTCCCCGCGGCCTGTTCAGCTGGCTCCTTGCCGCTGCGGGCACGCCGTCCCCGGTCTTCCGAAGACGCGACTCCACCCCTTTTGCCAGGCCTTATCGGCCTGGGGCGAGTCACGAGTTTCCTGCCTTGCGTCTCGCTCCTACGGGGTCCCTGGGCATGATTCCGTGTCGCCGCTGTTGTAGGGGTGGAGGGGCTCCGGACCCGGTGTGTTGTCCGGCTGTCTTCTCGCCCCCGTCACCCCTCCGGGATCGCCACGGCACAGAGCTCTCGCTCTAAGCGGCCATCTTGTTTCGTGGCCCGGCCACGCCCCCAGTGTGATAATATTTAAATGATGTCAGTTAAGAAAGTTACAAACTAGTGATACAAGCAGCACAGAGTTGTAGGACTGGTTCTTTAAAACAAATCCTATGATTATATTGTGCTCTGGTTTCGAGATGACCTCCTGTTTCGTGTTAAGTTGACAAGTGGCTGCTGTACAATATTGCTTTGTGTTTCAATAATTTTATATCTTTGAATATAGGTCTCCCTCCAAACAGCCCATTATGAAAATCCTGAGTACTGGTCTCACATGTGTGGTGGAACACTCATTAGTTCACACTGGGTCATGTCCGCTGCCCACTGTGTTGGCTTAAGTAATAGATTTTTGCAAAACTTTCTTTGTGATTGCTGCTGCTGATTAATGTTGCTAAGAAAGGTATGTGTTTCCATCGCAAAAGGCATTTTGCGCTGGAAAGTTGTCATTTTCAAACAACCCAAACAGCACCCTCAGCTGCTTTGCTTCACTCACTGTTGGGGGAAGAGGTGGAGTTACATAGCTATGAAATTAGCAGATCACCGATAACACCCTAGTTTTTGATGCAACGTCCTATCTCCCAAGAGAGTCAGGCCACGTTTTCAATGATAAAGTATTCCTTCTTGAAACATGCACTAACAGGGGAAATTGTTTGTATTTCTGAGGATCTTTCACACATTGCATGTGTGCTGCCCTGTACAGCAAACTTCCAATATGTGTAATATATTATAATCAATCTCAGCAAAGGATTTTAAGGCTGAAGGACATGATTCCAGTACAAATACTTTGTGTAGGAAAGTGCCCTTCTTGTTTGGTCATCCTCACTCCCTTTCCTCCAATAGCTGATGGTTATGACTCTGAAAGTGCACTGGGCCCTGCTAATCAGGCCCCAGTGCCAGTGCTCCCTTCCTAAACATAATGCATGTGAACTGGTAACCCCCAACTGACAAGGACATTGACGCCTTTGTAAGTCCCTGGTACATGGTACCAGTGGTAGCCAGGGCATGGAATTTAAAGGAGTCACATGGACTTGAACAACTGATTGTGCCACCCTGAGTGACCCATGTTAGTATATCACAGCAGCCTGCCACTGCAGACTGCATGGACAGTGCAAACTACTCATTCTCGACTCTGGCCTCGCCATGAGTGGTGCTAGCGCGCCTGACCATGGTAAGTAAACTTACAAGGGAACGCGAATAGGTTGATGAACCTTTTGACTCGCTTAAAGATGTTCCCACCATAAACCCCGTACATATAAACCAATAATCAATAATCAATTAACGACATTCACAACCAATGACAATTGATAACATTAGTAATCAATTGAAGTCAGTAATTTACATTCACCATGACCTTTCAGTCATGAATACCCACACCTTTATGTAAAGATAGATTATTTATTTCCCTATATTAACAGTGCTAATGTAACGTATGGTAATCTCAAAATCAAATGATAAACATACAAGAATAACACAGGTTTGCCAAATCTATGAAAGAAAGCAACCTAATCAAAGTTTGAACTATTACACATCCCAAAGTCATGGTGCAAAGAAATAGCAAGAACAATTGTGCAAACGATAATACATGCATTTAGATTCAGCAAATAAAAGACACTACAGGTTACCATTTATTGATTTTCATTAGTGAAAGTTCTATCTACCCCCGGATTAAAATTGGCATGTTGGGCTTCATGCAAAAGAATTTAGTCACACAAATTTAGGAAAGCATCTAACTATGGTTCTCTAAAAATAGTGCGGTTGGTACCTAGAAAAAAAAAAAACATACATATCAAACATCATCATTGTCAGTATACCTATCCTCAGATTGGATCAGCAAGCAGTGACAGTCTTCATCCCCAGGACATCATTCTGGTTACCAAGCTTCAAGATTCAGCATCAAAGTTCAGAAAAATGGCAGTCTTTTAAGCATTAATTAGGTAAAGCAAATTCACATAGGCACATGCTTGAATGGCAAAACGCTCTTGAAGGAAGTGAAGTGAATGAATGATTCTCTTCAGTGCAGTCCGGCTAAGTTAGATTCCCTAAAACTACTTCCCAAGTCCCTATTGGTCAAGGGATCGCATGTTCACACTTCGTCCAATTCTACTACTACACAGTTCACATGTCAGTGATTGACTCTTTCCGTACTGTCCTCATCCATTCGGCTCGTCCGGTAACAATATTGTTGCAGCTTATACTCAAGTCAGTGTCTCTATTGTATTCTCCTGAGAAAGTCAGTCTAACACATGTTACATTTACCATGTTATGTTCAACAGGAACAGCATCTTCTAGCAAGCAGTTTTCATGAGAAAGACTTTGGCTACGAACACATTAGGTCAGCACAATGGAAAATCACAATTTAATTCTCTAAGCAGACTTTTATTAAACGTCTAAGAAATGCAGCTTGACAGGAGGTCGTGCAACTAGGCCAAGACTTCCACTACGTTAAGGCCTACAATTAATAAACCTAATAAATAATTCACAACCCTTAAGATGATGCACTACTAAATCCATTAATAAGTACGCTTTGTGAACACTGGCGGCCACTCACTTGGACACATTTTCAAATGTGTGTATTATTTTACTAGATTATTACATTTTCCTACCCAAATCCATTACTCAAAATATATTAATATACATTAATAATTTTATTAAACTTCCTGCTCTAAAAATACCTGCTCTGATGACTAAATATGTCATTACACTGACTTTTTCAGACACATTTTTCCATCAGTTAAAATTCTATCATTTCAATCTCTTCAGATTTTTGTCTACTTTTTGCCTTTTCTTTAAACAATTTTTCCCTTTTCTTTTCTTCCCTCTTCCGATTATTCTGTGACTTCTTCAATTTAATTCTTTTACACAATTTACATACTCCCCATAATCCAATTAAGCCAACCACAAAAATGAAATTCCCTGTATTATCTTCAATAATATTCCTTTCCCAATGTTGCTGAGCCTATTTCCAACTGAAGCAAAACCTTTGCCAACTTTTTCCCAAACACCTGGTTCTTTCAATTCTTTTAAGTCAGTACTCTCATTGGTCAGATTAGTAAGCAAGCTTGTAATTACCTTGATTGTATCAGCAATGAACAGACAGCAATGCTTAGAATTAAGCATCTTGCAAACTCCACCATCCTTTGCATAACATAATGTCTAATGCAAGGCGGTTCTGAAGAGTCATAGCTCTTTCAGCAGCTAATTCAGTATCTATCAGGAGTGTGGCTCCTGAAACATTTGTCAGCAAGTTATCCAGAATAGTAGACAACTTTCAAATCTTTATTGAAGTCAGAACAACTCCCACTGAAGGAAGTATTGCCCAAAAAATATCTCCCACTATGCCAGAAGGAGACTCCCTCCTCTGTCTAATGCGTTGTAAATCAGTCACTTTCGGAAAGTTCTTTAGGTCATCAAATTGAAAAATCTTTGGGAAGACTATCACCAAATAACATGTCCCATACCATCCTCTTGGAAGACGGTAGTAAGCTTTAGGACCACAGATGTAATATATCCCAGGAATCGGTGGATCTTGTCCATTGAACATAAACGTTACTCTGAAACACAAACACATGTGTAAATTCACTCGTTCCCACAAATAAAGTGTCAGTGAGAGATTTAGGCCTATATATACAAAGTTTCCCTATGTGTTGTGCATCTAGAGATAATTTCCCTTGCATTTTTATAGCACTGAAAGCATAATCATTTGCAGAAGTCCTTTTCGCTAAGCCTTTTTATAATGTTTCCTTAAATGCCTTTCTCCTATCATCCGTGTGATCTAAGAAGCTTTTCTCTTGGGATGTAAGTAAGCATGTTAGGTTATTGTGATGAGCATGAGCTGTGCCAAAAGTCAATGTAGGCTCAAAGAAACATCTAACTAATACTATGTCATTATCCTTAGCTATTCTACTCAAATACCTAATATTAGGGACAAACGAAAACACAACGTCTTTGTTACAATAGAAGTACTGGATGTACTCTTGGTTATAGAATCTTGTTAGTAACAGACTGTAACTTATCCCTTACATTAGTGACAAACTATGATAAGTAACACCTTCCTCCACTGACGAAGGAATCTTCGTACGCACATAACAATTCTTCGCATCCATTGTCTCAACATACTCAATAAGTGATAGAAGACATTAGAAGAAAGTTCTCCTTGTGCACTTGTTCCCTCATGCAGATAGTTCTCATCTAATCTAAACTTCTCTATGGCTGTAAAAGCAGTAGTTGTCTCTGAAGCTGAAGTATGGTTGGCTTCCCTTTTGTTAAGAACAGCCATCCCCACAATTAGTATCACAAACAATATCCCACACAAAATTGCCATATCAATGCTCATGTATTTACAGCGCCTATCTTTCCTACCCTGCTGGCTAATGCTGCTCATGATCTGTAAATTATCAGAAAGCAGAAGAGAAAATTTAGAAGAATGCATCAAAAATCAAAAACAAAAAGCTTTGGTTAAGCATTTTATTAAAACGATGAGCATTTCACAGTTAATTCACTCTGTCAGCATTGTCTATTACACGTTAAGAAATATAGCTTCTGCATGAGGCCTGGCAAAACTAGGCCATGACACTCGTTAAGTTAAGGCCTACAATTATTAAACAGGAACATAATTCATAACTCTAAATATGACATATTACTACATTATTCTAATATAATTTCAATATTTTCATAGGTTTTAGTCATTTATTAAGTATATTTCGTAAATGCTAGTGGCCATTCTCCGAGGTCACAATTTGAAGCGTGCACATTATTTTTCTACGTTATTCATTTTCTACAACATTCATTATTCAAAACACATAATTATTCATTAATAATTTCTAATTAAGACATCAGCAAAACTATCCTATGACAATAGGTTTTCATTGCATATCGGTTACCAACCCAATTCAGGTACCAGTAATCTAAAATGATTGATACATCTTATTGCGACTCCCAAAAAAGAAAGGAGTGTCCCTCCTACTTGTCATTTGGAATGAGTGGAAAAAGTTACTTTGTATATTGAAAATAATTTTCTGACTCTCAACATAACTTTGAACATTTTGGGTTTGATTTAGATTTTGGCGGAGGGGGTTATTCCATCACAAACGTGACGGATATCCTGCCCACCATATTACGATTCCATTATATCCTATGGAAATCGTAATACAGCAGACGGGCTATCCGTCACGTTTGTGGCAGAGTAACACACCCTTCAAACTCTAATTCAGGCCCTTTGTCAGGAAACTATGACCACAGAAAACTTTTGTACATTATGTTTATTTTCTGTAAACATTTTGCTAGTAATATTTAAACAAACCATAATGTTAAATCCCTGGCCTGAAAGCATGTATTTAAAGGTGGTAATAACCATTTCTGCAGGACTCTGACCTACATGTTGTTCTATTCATCTGCTTTCAATAGGAGTCCGCGAGAAAGGACTATTGTAGGTTGCTAGCTGGCAGAGTTATTTGAGTTGTTTTTTGGCTATGTGTCTGCAAGGCTGACAGTTGAAAAAAAGTTGCTGGACTTGTGGGGAAGCTCTTTGAAGCTGATAAGAGAATACAAGGTTTATAGCATGACCAGCACTGTAATAAATATCTGCTAAGCTGTACTGTCTTCCTCAGATGGACAAATGCACCTAAAACAACTGCCCCCAGTGCCATCTATGGCCCTTCTCCCACAGTCTTTAAAGAGAAATTACGGACTACCAACCAGAATTTGCCCACTATGAAAAAGCAGCCTGCTGGTTCCAACTCATCGCCAGTCAAAACCCCATAAACTAAAAAAAGAAATGGTCTTTGCATTCCTTCTCAAATTTGCCCCGACAAATTCCAAGAACCTTCATGTTGTCATGTTAAACAAATGTGTATTCTTGTATACCGTATAATACAAGGCTTATTGGCTTTGTCAATGCATACTCCGTTTGTCATCGAATCAACAGTGCCTTTTGACTACCATTATCAGTTCCACATTTTCCAAGAAAGCAGCGAATACTGTCATTCTTCTTTCTTTTTCTAGTTATGATGACTACCTACCAGCATACCACAATTAATCTGTTGATAACATTGCTCTGTTGTTTTCAGGTATGACATTGCCTTGCTGCGTATGAGCTCCCCTGCCTATGATAACGGCTTTGTTGCAATAGATCAATTACCAACTAGGAACGCCAAGTTGCCCAGTGGTTTTCCCTGCTATGTCACTGGATGGGGAGCGATCAGTCGTAAGTGTTATATAATATTTGCTTTTTGTTAAAGAATGTGAGTATCTCAAACAGAAAAACACATATGATAACTTATCTAGGTAAAGTGCTCGGTAGCAAATATCAGAAACTGACGGAAACAGGTGGATTGTAAAACAGCGCAAGACGATGCACCTTTTTCCTGGAAGCCCTTTGAGTGATCACACTGTAGCTTGCACATGTTAAGTCTTCGATGGCACTGGTGTCAGGGAGACCCTCCACTGTAAGAATGTGTTTTGGAGGGGGGATATTCAGGGTGCTCATGGAGTAGGAATTTCAGATCAAGAGGGAAAGAAGTCCAATGGAAAGGAGTCAGGAGGAAAGTGATCTCAACTGTGAGGGTGGCACAGGAGGAGATGGAAATTGTATGGCTCTGTTGTCTTCGGACCAGAGGGTGTGAGTAGGGATGTGGTTGGTTTTCGTCTGTGCAAGGTTGTTAGGTGGCACTGGAATTCATAACTCTTAATGATGTTATAAGGAGCTTGCACAAGGATCTTTTGTCCATCATAGACTACTTATCTGATGTTGGTAATGACATATAAAGGCGACCCCGGGGAAGCTAAGCACAGTGTAGATTGTACATATGAAAGTTTCTTCAAGGGTTGGAAAAAGTAGAGATGAGAAGCTAGTGCATTAACCATTTTGTACAGAGTTGAATGTTGGTTGAATGATATTGTAGATGCTGACCTGGTGATAGCAGAAGGAGGTGGTGCTTGAGGTGCCAAAGAGGTGAAGTTGCATTTTGCTGAGGAACTGAATCTCAAATGTGTGGCTAATGGGGTAGACAGAAGGTTGGAGTGAGGAGACAAAAGCGTGGGAGAAGGAATGGTGAGTTAGATAACTTGACAGAGGGTGGGCTTTCAAAGTGGTGTAAGTGTACACCTATTTTCATGTACCACCAAGCAAGTGAAAGAAGGTGGTTGGTCCAACTTTCTCTAGGAGAATTTAAGACCATCCTCTCCTACACTGAGAACATTTATAAAACATGTGACACAGTTTGCACATCGATTTGCTAAGCAAACGCCATAGTTCCTGAAGTCAACTGTTGAAATGTTCCTATTCTTTAATGATGTGCAGACACCGCCTAAGCCATCCCTGTGATGTTGGAGGTCCAATCACCACGCCACATCACCACTTTATAAAACGTGTAGCCCGATTTCCTAAACAAATGGAAACAAAAGTACTACTAACTATTCACAACACCTATTATTTACATCGTCTCTTTCCTCACTTCATTCATATGTTTTCCTTCTATTTTTCCATCTTGCCCCTCAAAGAATATTTTCTGTCATATGTCATGCTCATTACAATAGTGACGTGACTCAGGTTATGGAAAACTTACAGACAAGTGCTGACAGCAAACAGGTTACACCAATCATACAAGCTATTGTTTTCTGACAGCAATAATGATGATCAAATGTCAGTTTTAAGAGTTTATATGAAAAAGAATACTTTTTTTCTTAAAAATCATGTTTTCAGATTGAGGAAATGCTCACATTTGATGTCTAGTGAACCTTTTAGTTTTGGGAAAATAAACCAATTTCCCTAAAACAAAAGCTTGTAATTTTCATCAAAATACATTTCAATTCCCTGATGGATCAACTTTTCTTTTTTGCTTACAAATCTGTTTGTCATTTTCATTAAGTACTCAGATGTATTACTGCCATACCTATATAGATTCCCTAAATAGATTCTGCCTGTCATGTGTTCTTATGTATCACTGTCACATACGATGAATGACCACTAAAGGCAAATAACTATCACTATTATACGAAGGGCTAGCATCATTCTATGAATGTCCCCAATATGCCAGTAATTATTGCCACAATGCCAATGGACAGAATTTAATGAAAGAGTGGATACCATCATCCCATCAATGCCCAAAAAATGGCAATAATGACTACAGTTATGCCATAAATAGTATACCATGCTGCTCCCTGCTGATGATGGCCTAAACCCAGAAACACGTGTACAGGGATAAACAGCACTTGCTGCGCCTACAGAGGTGAAAGACTTTATTACTTTCGGAATGGACTACAAATTCGACTGCATTTACCATGATGCATTGGGGTTGGACTTTGTTGCTGGAGTGTAGGCAGTGTGCTCCCTTTCTTTGTAATTTTGTCTTTGGACGGCTCCCTTGAGCCACGGCTGACGAGCCTTGGGAGGCACCTGTGCGTCATGAGAGGTACATAAACCTGAGAAAACATTTGGCGGCATTTCAAGCAAGCCCCTATACCATGCTGCTCCCTGCTGATGATGGGCTAAACCCAGAAACACGTGTACAGGGATAAACAGCACTTGCTGCGCCTACAGAGGTGAAAGACTTTATTACTTTC
Source organism: Pleurodeles waltl (assembly GCF_031143425.1). NCBI lineage: Eukaryota > Metazoa > Chordata > Amphibia > Caudata > Salamandridae > Pleurodeles > Pleurodeles waltl. The sequence continues at coordinate 607,442,644 of NC_090449.1, forward strand.
GGAATGGACTACAAATTCGACTGCATTTACCATGATGCATTGGGGTTGGACTTTGTTGCTGGAGTGTAGGCAGTGTGCTCCCTTTCTTTGTAATTTTGTCTTTGGACGGCTCCCTTGAGCCACGGCTGACGAGCCTTGGGAGGCACCTGTGCGTCATGAGAGGTACATAAACCTGAGAAAACATTTGGCGGCATTTCAAGCAAGCCCCTATACCATGCTGCTCCCTGCTGATGATGGGCTAAACCCAGAAACACGTGTACAGGGATAAACAGCACTTGCTGCGCCTACAGAGGTGAAAGACTTTATTACTTTCGGAATGGACTACAAATTCGACTGCATTTACCATGATGCATTGGGGTTGGACTTTGTTGCTGGAGTGTAGGCAGTGTGCTCCCTTTCTTTGTAATTTTGTCTTTGGACGGCTCCCTTGAGCCACGGCTGACGAGCCTTGGGAGGCACCTGTGCGTCATGAGAGGTACATAAACCTGAGAAAACATTTGGCGGCATTTCAAGCAAGCCCCTATACCATGCTGCTCCCTGCTGATGATGGCCTAAACCCAGAAACACGTGTACAGGGATAAACAGCACTTGCTGCGCCTACAGAGGTGAAAGACTTTATTACTTTCGGAATGGACTACAAATTCGACTGCATTTACCATGATGCATTGGGGTTGGACTTTGTTGCTGGAGTGTAGGCAGTGTGCTCCCTTTCTTTGTAATTTTGTCTTTGGACGGCTCCCTTGAGCCACGGCTGACGAGCCTTGGGAGGCACCTGTGCGTCATGAGAGGTACATAAACCTGAGAAAACATTTGGCGGCATTTCAAGCAAGCCCCTATACCATGCTGCTCCCTGCTGATGATGGGCTAAACCCAGAAACACGTGTACAGGGATAAACAGCACTTGCTGCGCCTACAGAGGTGAAAGACTTTATTACTTTCGGAATGGACTACAAATTCGACTGCATTTACCATGATGCATTGGGGTTGGACTTTGTTGCTGGAGTGTAGGCAGTGTGCTCCCTTTCTTTGTAATTTTGTCTTTGGACGGCTCCCTTGAGCCACGGCTGACGAGCCTTGGGAGGCACCTGTGCGTCATGAGAGGTACATAAACCTGAGAAAACATTTGGCGGCATTTCAAGCAAGCCCCTATACCATGCTGCTCCCTGCTGATGATGGGCTAAACCCAGAAACACGTGTACAGGGATAAACAGCACTTGCTGCGCCTACAGAGGTGAAAGACTTTATTACTTTCGGAATGGACTACAAATTCGACTGCATTTACCATGATGCATTGGGGTTGGACTTTGTTGCTGGAGTGTAGGCAGTGTGCTCCCTTTCTTTGTAATTTTGTCTTTGGACGGCTCCCTTGAGCCACGGCTGACGAGCCTTGGGAGGCACCTGTGCGTCATGAGAGGTACATAAACCTGAGAAAACATTTGGCGGCATTTCAAGCAAGCCCCTATACCATGCTGCTCCCTGCTGATGATGGGCTAAACCCAGAAACACGTGTACAGGGATAAACAGCACTTGCTGCGCCTACAGAGGTGAAAGACTTTATTACTTTCGGAATGGACTACAAATTCGACTGCATTTACCATGATGCATTGGGGTTGGACTTTGTTGCTGGAGTGTAGGCAGTGTGCTCCCTTTCTTTGTAATTTTGTCTTTGGACGGCTCCCTTGAGCCACGGCTGACGAGCCTTGGGAGGCACCTGTGCGTCATGAGAGGTACATAAATCTGAGAAAACATTTGGCGGCATTTCAAGCAAGCCCCTATACCATGCTGCTCCCTGCTGATGATGGGCTAAACCCAGAAACACGTGTACAGGGATAAACAGCATTGCTGCGCCTACAGAGGTGAAAGACTTTATAACTTTCGGAATGGACTACAAATTCGACTGCATTTACCATGATGCATTGGGGTTGGACTTTGTTGCTGGAGTGTAGGCAGTGTGCTCCCTTTCTTTGTAATTTTGTCTTTGGACGGCTCCCTTGAGCCACGGCTGACGAGCCTTGGGAGGCACCTGTGCGTCATGAGAGGTACATAAACCTGAGAAAACATTTGGCGGCATTTCAAGCAAGCCCCTATACCATGCTGCTCCCTGCTGATGATGGGCTAAACCCAGAAACACGTGTACAGGGATAAACAGCTCTTGCTGCGCCTACAGAGGTGAAAGACTTTATTACTTTCGGAATGGACTACAAATTCGACTGCATTTACCATGATGCATATGGGGTTGGACTTTGTTGCTCGAGTGTAGGCAGTGTGCTCCCTTTCTTTGTAATTTTGTCTTTGGACGGCTCCCTTGAGCCACGGCTGACGAGCCTTGGGAGGCACCTGTGCGTCATGAGAGGTACATAAACCTGAGAAAACATTTGGCGGCATTTCAAGCAAGCCCCTATACCATGCTGCTCCCTGCTGATGATGGGCTAAACACAGAAACACGTGTACAGGGATAAACAGCACTTGCTGCGCCTACAGAGGTGAAAGACTTTATTACTTTCGGAATGGACTACAAATTCGACTGCATTTACCATGATGCATTGGGGTTGGACTTTGTTGCTGGAGTGTAGGCAGTGTGCTCCCTTTCTTTGTAATTTTGTCTTTGGACGGCTCCCTTGAGCCACGGCTGACGAGCCTTGGGAGGCACCTGTGCGTCATGAGAGGTACATAAACCTGAGAAAACATTTGGCGGCATTTCAAGCAAGCCCCTATACCATGCTGCTCCCTGCTGATGATGGGCTAAACCCAGAAACACGTGTACAGGGATAAACAGCACTTGCTGCGCCTACAGAGGTGAAAGACTTTATTACTTTCGGAATGGACTACAAATTCGACTGCATTTACCATGATGCATTGGGGTTGGACTTTGTTGCTGGAGTGTAGGCAGTGTGCTCCCTTTCTTTGTAATTTTGTCTTTGGACGGCTCCCTTGAGCCACGGCTGACGAGCCTTGGGAGGCACCTGTGCGTCATGAGAGGTACATAAACCTGAGAAAACATTTGGCGGCATTTCAAGCAAGCCCCTATACCATGCTGCTCCCTGCTGATGATGGGCTAAACCCAGAAACACGTGTACAGGGATAAACAGCACTTGCTGCGCCTACAGAGGTGAAAGACTTTATTACTTTCGGAATGGACTACAAATTCGACTGCATTTACCATGATGCATTGGGGTTGGACTTTGTTGCTGGAGTGTAGGCAGTGTGCTCCCTTTCTTTGTAATTTTGTCTTTGGACGGCTCCCTTGAGCCACGGCTGACGAGCCTTGGGAGGCACCTGTGCGTCATGAGAGGTACATAAACCTGAGAAAACATTTGGCGGCATTTCAAGCAAGCCCCTATACCATGCTGCTCCCTGCTGATGATGGGCTAAACCCAGAAACACGTGTACAGGGATAAACAGCTCTTGCTGCGCCTACAGAGGTGAAAGACTTTATTACTTTCGGAATGGACTACAAATTCGACTGCATTTACCATGATGCATTGGGGTTGGACTTTGTTGCTAGAGTGTAGGCAGTGTGCTCCCTTTCTTTGTAATTTTGTCTTTGGACGGCTCCCTTGAGCCACGGCTGACGAGCCTTGGGAGGCACCTGTGCGTCATGAGAGGTACATAAACCTGAGAAAACATTTGGCGGCATTTCAAGCAAGCCCCTATACCATGCTGCTCCCTGCTGATGATGGGCTAAACCCAGAAACACGTGTACAGGGATAAACAGCACTTGCTGCGCCTACAGAGGTGAAAGACTGTATTACTTTCGGAATGGACTACAAATTCGACTGCATTTACCATGATGCATTGGGGTTGGACTTTGTTGCTGGAGTGTAGGCAGTGTGCTCCCTTTCTTTGTAATTTTGTCTTTGGACGGCTCCCTTGAGCCACGGCTGACGAGCCTTGGGAGGCACCTGTGCGTCATGAGAGGTACATAAACCTGAGAAAACATTTGGCGGCATTTCAAGCAAGCCCCTATACCATGCTGCTCCCTGCTGATGATGGGCTAAACCCAGAAACACGTGTACAGGGATAAACAGCTCTTGCTGCGCCTACAGAGGTGAAAGACTTTATTACTTTCGGAATGGACTACAAATTCGACTGCATTTACCATGATGCATTGGGGTTGGACTTTGTTGCTAGAGAGTAGGCAGTGTGCTCCCTTTCTTTGTAATTTTGTCTTTGGACGGCTCCCTTGAGCCACGGCTGACGAGCCTTGGGAGGCACCTGTGCGTCATGAGAGGTACATAAACCTGAGAAAACATTTGGCGGCATTTCAAGCAAGCCCCTATACCATGCTGCTCCCTGCTGATGATGGGCTAAACCCAGAAACACGTGTACAGGGATAAACAGCACTTGCTGCGCCTGCAGAGGTGAAAGACTTTATTACTTTCGGAATGGACTACAAATTCGACTGCATTTACCATGATGCATTGGGGTTGGACTTTGTTGCTGGAGTGTAGGCAGTGTGCTCCCTTTCTTTGTAATAAATAGTATTATGCCATGGGTCGGAATCATCATGCTATGAATAGGCGCAGTATGTCAAGACTTACCACCACTATGTCATCACATCAGTACAGGGTGGGCACAGCACACTATTGTGGGAATACAGACACATGCACCTCATGGTGATTGGCTGTATTGCATGTCCATCTTTGAAAAATCACAATGTATGTTCACCAGGGGCCTAGCACTTGGTTTGGTGTTCTGATGTACAGGCAGTGCATCATTTGTAAAGTGCTGGTGCCCAAAGCTCTGCTCATAAGCCCGTGTCCTGTGAAATTGAAGGTGGGCTCAATTAATGTTAAAGGCTGCTTAGCATTAAATCCACCTCATGCCTCTTCAATTCCCCACCAGACACCGCTGCCCCTTTATCTCACTCCTGCAGGTTCCCGCTTTGTCCGTTCATGACAGTTTTTTCATCTTTCTCTTCTTTAGTTTTTCGAATTTGGGGTGTTTTTCCCTCTCTTGCTCTCGCTAAATGTCTCCCCAAAAATGAGTGCCAGTGGATCCCACTCGCAGCCACTGGCTCAAATTGGGCACAGTATACAGAATTCCACTAGAGCGCTGTGAACCTTGATTTAAGGCCATAGCTCACTAAGAGTACAAGACCGTCTACGCACCAAGGAGTATAAACTGTATATTTGTAATGAGTCTAGCGTGAAATCCACCACAGCATGCATGCACAGTCTCAGTGAAGTACATTTACCAGAAGCTTGATTGCATGGAATTACTGTAATTCTGCAGAACCATCTGCTTGATCCATTGCTGCAAATGATGAACACCCTAAATATTCAATCCAAAATTTCAAGACATGCAAATACAAAGGACAAAATATCAAATCCAAAATATTGCAAGGTAAGTAAGTATGCATTTTCTATACCTAACACCACAAATAAGTATTTTTGGCATGTATATATATGTATATATATATCCCCATACTACATATTTGTGGAGTTAGGTATAGAAAATGTATATATATCTTCAAGGTAAGTAGATGTGAAGTTGGGAATAGTAAGGGGCATATTTAAGAGACCATAGCGCCACGTAAGCATCTCCATATCATAATTTTTTTACACTAAGGGAGCGCTAAAGTGGCTTTTTCCCCATGCCATATTTGCACAGTGGCACAATGCATGCATTGTGCCACTTTGTAAACCCCTGCACCACATTATACCTGCGCCAGGCATAATGTATGTAAGGGGGTGCTTCTCCTTAGGGCACCGAAAAAATAGTGCAAGGAAATCTAAGAGATTTCCTTGCACCATTTTTTTCAGCACTTTTAACACCTGCCCTGAGCAGTCGTTAAAAGGGTCACACAATGATTTATAATGTGCCCATATGTACTCTGCATGAGTAGCGCCACAATGTTAGCGCTACTCCTGCAGAGTACATCAATAGCGAAAAAAACATTTATGCTATTGCCCCCTACCCTGCGCTGTGGTGCACCGAATTTTAAATTCAGCGCACACGTGGTGACGGTAGGGGGGCGCTAAGGGGTGGAAGGAAAGTGACGCTGCACTCGATGCAGCATCACTTTTCTTAAATACGCCCCTAAATCTATATTTCCCTATATGTATTTACCTTTATTCTCTCAATATTCTTTCAACAATATTCTTGTATTCTGATATTCTTGGGCTTGATAATTAATGGTTCAACACGGCAAAACATTTGGAGACAGATTTACAAGCCCCTAGCGCCTCTTAGCACTGCCTTGACATCACTTTTTTTCCTCTAAGGCGGCGCTATGTAGGCCATTCCCCTGTGCCATGTTTACAAAGTGGTGCAACTCATGCATTGCGTCACATTGCAACCCCTTGCTCCACATTATGCTTGTCCCAGGCATAATGCATGCAAGGGGGGCATTCCCCTGCAAGGAGGCTGAAAAAATGGCACAGTGAAATTTACATAATTTCACTGTGCCATTTTTTCTATCATTTTTAATGCCTGCCCAAGGCAGGCGTTAAAGTGACGCTCCTGTATTGGCCTATGGGCCTCCCTGTGCTTTGCTGCACTAGTGCCAACATTTTTGGCATTTTTAGCTTAAAAAAGGTAGATTCTGTTGTGGTAACAACTGCTATGGTTCATTGTATTGTAAATACAGTGCATCCATGCTGTTGTTAGGGGGACGCAAGAAAAGTGGTGCACCAGGACCGACTTTCTGTTAAATATGCCCCTTGGTTCTTTCCTGATCTCCAAGAGAACTGATATGAAAAAAGCTGCAACCCTGCGAAACGACCCTCCTAAGTGGACAGTATGCTGGAAAAGGTTATCTTTTCTGTCAGGATGCCATTTATTCTGTAATTGCTTCAGTCTCCCTGGCAGATCTGTCACTTATTGCAAAACGAATGTGTGTGTAAAGAAACAGCTGCAGCTTTAGTGACAAACATTGTTAATATTTTGCCTAGTTGAAGGGTGGTGTCTCAGTCTCTGGAAGGTTCTGTATTTACACTCTAAATGAGAATACTTATCTAAGGACCAGATTTAGAGTTCAGGGGCAGGTTACTCCATCAGAAATGTGAGGTGATATCTCGTCTCCCATATTATAAGTGTATTTTACCTAATGGCTCCTTAATATGGCAGATGGGATACCTGTCACATTTGTGACAGAGAAACCTTTCTGCTGAACTATGAATCGGGCGTTAAGACTCGAAAGTGCTGGAAACTGTGCACACTTTTACCAGACTTCAATGAACCCCAACGTTTGGGGTTGCATGGAAGGCTTCAAGATTCTTCATAAAGATGGTTTACATAGCAGTCATGGTTAATCTCTCAACATGAAAGGGAGACAGTTTTGTAATTGTCATTTGATTATCTGGTCCAGGCTGTCAAGGAGTAATGGCTACTTCCCATTATGTTAGACCAGTCAGCTGCCTTCGATTACCAGTATCACACTCTTCTGTATTATCACATAGCATGTTCTTTACAGTCATTTGAGGTAGCCATTCAGTGGAAAAGGAATAATGAGTAATGTTGAGTACTGTTATGGGCTGTGGAGAGCTGCTATTTGCCGCAGAGGGATCAGGGATTATAATGACTGCTGTCTCTCCCCCTCCGGGGCCATTTTATGCTTGCCCAGTACATGTCTTTGTTCTGGTTAGTGGGTGACGTCACAAGGATACCTAAAGAATAGGGTGAGCAATGAAGGGTATCCAACCATAGCATATGACACAACCATCCACAACTAGCCATCCCACTACCAGTCTGTGGAATTATTTGCTCCTGTCTATTTCTTGCCTTGGCAACATGCTTCATTATTTGTATGCCAGCTGGAGTTCACTGACAAGGAACAGCTACGATTAGAGCTTTTGACACACAACACTAGGGCCCTCATTTTGAGTTTGCCGGGTGGCGGAGGCCTCCCACATCCCTATTCCTCAAGCCTTTCCATGAGGGCCAATGTGTAACTATAAACAAGGTTATGTGCCCATGTGGATGCACCTTACCTGAGATTTTATGAGTTATAGAGTGTTTAGTAAGTCTTATTTGGGAATTCACTTATCACTCATAGGGACGTTTCAGCATGTTTCTTATCCTATTCTAGATTGCTCTGTATTGGGAGTGTTCCTACACCTGTCAGTTTCACTATTTTGTGTTGTTCAGCAGCAAGTCTTTTAAGCATTACTTTCAAGAAGAGGATGTTGCTTGAAAGGTAAGGCTGTGTTTTTTGCCTCTGGACCATTCTGCAAACACTACAAAGTTCCAGGGCATCTTGGTTGCTGCTTCTTTCTTCACTGTTTTTCCTGGATGCTCTCTTGTAGCAGGCTCCACCTACTTGCATCACAGCCAATGTCTTCATTTGGAAGCTGGAACTGAATCTTGACTATCCATTTTATAGCCCGTTCTCTCTAAAACGGTGTGGTTTCACTATACAACTCGAGCGAAAACATCAAGTCTTGGGTAATGTATAATGGCTCCATTAGTCTGCATGTAGACGTTGCACCTCATTCTTAGCAAGGCTATTTGGTTCTGGTTGTTGTTATTTGCCTGGGGTTGGAAGAGTCTTTCATCAGTTCTTTTTTTCCGTCAGTTTGTTCTTTTGGCCTGGGACTGCACGATTGGAAGTGCTGAGCTCAGGAATTAAGCAGCAGTATAGATGTGAACTGAGATGCGTTGATCTGTCCTGAGTTTATTCCATACTGAGTGGCAAACTTGCTTCAACCCCCTGACATTCACTTGTACAACTACACGGCACTACTCCACTAACCCTGCTCCACACTGCCATGCTGATTGCAAGTACTCCTCTCTGCACTTCACCCGACAGTGGTTGGGACTTCGTTGAAATCCAATCAGACTGTAGGAATGTATTGCCCCACTGGATGCCAGCTTACCTAACACAGTAATGCAGGACGTCCACATATTATTGCTTTTTGAGTGTTGGGTTTGCCCAGGTGCTACCTCCATTGGCTTTTAGTATTGTAAAATATATCTTCCAAGGTCCTCTGTCAGTTGCCGAATGGCACATGAAGATCAAGCAGTACACTTCAAACCATACTCTTGTGTTTGTCGGCCAGCATTAGCTGATATGGTTGTCCCTTCTTATTGAGGTAATGGAAATAGGAGTATTGTGCTTCAGTGACAGTAATGGATGTCACTATTAGGAAGTAGAGAATTATGTGCATGCACATATAGATCCCCTGATGTGACAGTGTTATTGCAGCATTTTGGGAGAGGATGACTACAGGTTTGCTTTTGCAGCAAGAGGGTAGGTTGATTGGCTACATTGGAAGGTCATGGATGCCAGTCAGCACAGAGAGCGCACATGATGGGTCAATGGTGTGAAGGGGCATGCCTGTAGTCTGTCTGGGCCAGAATATTCTGAGAGTGAGCCATGCAGATGTGCAGTGATGGAGAGCATGAGTACCTCTTTGGCAGTTGATGCTTTGCATAATGCAGGGGTGCATCCTGGGAAAGACTATAACTGGGAACACTCTCTCCAGGAGAGATCAGGAAATAGAAATAGCCCGAGTTAGACATGTGTGCACTAGGCCCATCAAATGTTACTAATGGGTGATCCTCTGGGTTTCGTTGTCCATGCAATGGTAGTATTACTAAATATCAACACCAACAATAATGTGATAAAATAATGCTGAGAACAAAATATTTAGGGACAAAATATCTCAAGATAAGTGCATTCTGGGAAGGATGGATTTAATCCTCCTAACTCCACATTTGCGTACCTTGAAAACATATGTACAGCATAGGTACATTTGTGTGGAGACTGGGAATGTATAGAAAATCAAGACTTACTTACTTGCCAATATTTTTTTCGATATTTTGTCCACAATATTCTGTGTCATTAATATTGTAGGTACTATATACATGGTGCGCACCCACTACACTCACTATAAGGAAGAGAGTGGCTCTGTACCTGTTTGCAACTCACCTTCCTGGAATGCCGGATGCAGTACAGGTGGAGATCTCTAAATATGGTCTTCCATAGGGGAAGCAGAGTAAATTCCTCAATTGATCTGTCCGACCAGCCGCCAAACTCTAAATACGACCTTTAGTAGTTGCTCCACAAACTGGAGAATTCTCTGCTACCACCCAAAAATCATTTGGCGTTTTCTCTTTTCTCTCATACTATAAATACAGTAACTGTTTTGTAAAAACACTTTCTTCATCAGAATTATCAAATATCTCTCATCTCAACTATTAATAAGACACAGGCTCCTGTTCCTGCAAAGCTGTTATACACACTGTTGATCCTTTCACAAACTTTCCTTCTTACATATATTCGTGCTGGATACCCAACAGCTTTTAACTATAAACACAAAGTCAGACCTCTTGGCCCTGCTGAGTTTTAGTTGCCACATCATGAAAATGCTTGATATTTGCTTTTGTCAAGGGCCACTGTTAATTTCTTTCAGCATATGGAGACTATCCTGACAAGCTGCAAGTGGCTTTGCTTCCAGTGGTTGAACATTCCATCTGTGCTCAGCCCCACTGGTGGGGTAATTTTGTCCTGGATTCCATGGTGTGTGCCGGAGGAGATGGGGTGAAGTCTGGATGCAGTGTAAGACCTACTGATGTTAGAACTGGTGTTCCAAACACGGGTTTGCCCTATGGCTATGCTGAGCTTGCAGCTCCCGTGGATAAACATAGCATCTGTGCCTATGCCACCCTGATGTCAAGGGGGAATTAAGTACAGGAAACTTCTCTGGCAGATCAGAGTCTCTGAAAGGATGGCAGGACCAGGCCAAAACCCATTGACGTGATTGACCCTCACAATCAAGAGCATTTCCTAAAGGCCTGATTATCTGATAGGACAATAAAGCTATGAGTTGCCATAACCCTACAAGCTTATTAGAGGCACTGGCCTGCCAGGAAGCCCTGTCGAATAGTCCACCTGAATGCCCTTAAGTGCAGTGTTAGGTCACTTCTATGAAGCCTGCGTGGCCTAAAGGCCATTAGGCGCTCCATTTGAAAAGTAATGCTTGTTGTCCATGGAAACAACAGAACATGGTACTATTGTGAGCTCACTGAATTGCCAAGTACCTCCTCTTTTGGCTTTTACTTTTGGAGTCAATCACTTTTGGCTTCCACTTAAACGGTGTTGTGGGGTAGAATTCTTGATCAGATAGGACCTTTAGGGCCTGATTTAACCCAGTGCAGCGGCACTTTCCTTGCACCACTTAGCGCACCCTAAAACCACCATACGGAGATACGGAGCACCATGGTGGTAGTTTGGGAATTAGCGTAAACATTTTTGATGCTAGTTTGGAGCTCTGCAGGATTAACGTACAAAATGTTGACGCTAACCCAGCAAAGCACCCAGAGGCCCATTGTAAACAATGGGAGTCTCCTTTTAATGCCTGCTCTGAGCATGCATTAAAAGTGCCAAAAAAGTGACGCAAAGAAATCTCTCAGATTTCTTTGCACCATTTTTTCAGACCCCCTAAAAGGGGAATGCCTCCTTTGAAAACATTAATGCTTGGCACAATGTAGCGCAAAGAGTTACAAAGTGGCGCTATGCATGTACTGTGCCACTTTGTAAATTTAGCGCAGCTATTTTGGCCTTGTTGGGCCACATTAGTGAAACAAAATTACGCTAATGTGGCGCAAGGAGGCGCTAGGGGCCCTTAAATCTGCCCCTTACTCTTTTAAATCATAAGATGAAAGGCTTACATTTATTAATAATGCTTTATAATCATGATTAGTAACTTGAGTTTTTATGGCATTTATAAGACTTTGGAATATGCTTCAAGTTGCACTGTATGGTCCCTGTGTTCTTTAGGTGGAGCACGTACACCTGGCAAAGATACAGCTAGCATTATTACGAGTGCATATTAAAGAGCAGCATCTACTTTGGAATACAAATACCTTTTTTTACATCTGCTTATTGTTTTAATAACATATAAACAAGAGTCAGCAATTGACATTAGAGAGCATGCATGGCACGCAGTGTCAAGGAACAGCATTAGTACGTCAATTTCAAAAGTGGTGAGTACCTGTTGCCATTCGTCCAACCTCCCTTTTTCCTCTTAGACCCTTCCCCCTCCCTTCCTTCCCAGGAGTACCCCCGCAGAAGGAGAAGAGAACGTGTTCAAGTGAAATGAAGAATATGACATGTCAGGTGTAGTGGAGAGTCACCTCATACCAGATACAGTGTAATTTATAACCAGACCATATCATGTGGTACATGTCAGGTGGGTCCACATGACATCTAGGACCAGCGGCAGATGTTCCAGAGAAGATTCAATGCAGCTTATGTGGCGTGAGGTAGGCTCTATGTAATATGTTAGATAGTATCAATTTAAAGTGAGCATTTCTGGACACCTTCCAGGGGTATTCCAGGACTCTTTATCTTTCGGTATGATTGTACGCTTTCTGCGTGCATTTCTCCCTTTGATGTTCTAGGGGTTGGAGTGTCTCTCTTGTGTATTCAAGGATAGCTTTATAAAACCATGTGATCACTCTGCGACCGTTCCCTATTGTGTAATCTGATTAGGACCATGTGTGTCTGGGGATCTGTTGCATATGTATTCCACTGCTCTGTGAGTGAATGTATAATTTTACCATCCAGCAGAAAATGACCATCTCCCAGACAACCCCAGAAGACAAGATAATGAATTCCGCAACTGCCCTAACAACATACAAGTCTCCCACAGTGTGGATTCCTGCTGCCTCCCACTGAGTTAGCTCCCTGGCCATCAGCCGTTCATTGCTTGTGGGTAGGCACCTCAGCTGGAGTGAAGGCACATGTGGGAGCATCAATGCTTGTACTGCAAACAACACTGCATGCAGTGTTAGAACCGCCAGCTGAACCAATGCTGAGAGCTCCTTCGGGGGCAATCATGGGGAAAAAAAGCCATAGAGATTGCAATTTTGGATCTTCTCACCAGTCAACCTGGTGTCATTCATTTGGGGCCCTGCTATCCAATAGTTTGCCAACTGAAGTTGGGCAGCAAAGAAATAGCCAAAGAAGTTAGGGCCTACCAGGCCTTCACTTTGTGGTGACAGTTTTAGTTTGGCCAGGGTTATTCTTTGCCAACCACTTGCAGACCACTGCCATAAGATCAACCAAGAGGGAGTCCATTTGCTTAACATAAAGCAATGGTATTAACATAGGGAGTTTAGGGAAATAATACAATACATGATGGAGCATCACTGTTGGAAATGATGACCATTTTCAGGATTGCAACTGTTGGAGTGTGTCTTTTTAAACTAATATTGATTATGTGATCTTGCAATATATTGTGTGATGAAGCTGCATAGAAAATGTGTTAACATAGAAAATAATGCACACGTTTGAAATGTGCTCACAGGGAGTGGCTACCAATGTATACAAAGACTAATGAAAAGCTTATTAATTCTGAATTATTATGCAATACTGTTTTGAATTGTATTAGTATATCATAATTAGAGTTATGTGTTAAGAGTTTGCTTTATTAAATCAGAGGGCCTTAGCTTAGCGAGGGTTTGGGCCTAGCTGCCTGGCCTCATATTGAATTGTGTTTCTAACATGTAATGCGCTGTTTTATTGAAGGACACGAAGCTGTACTTTTCCAGGAGCTATATGTGTGTAGCTGTAGTAAATTCTTTCTCATGAGAACCGGCTTGCTCAAGGCTACATTCTTTCTGGATGCAACAGTGTAATTCGCAACAGGTGCAAGGTTAACCGTACTAGGAGAAGACAATGAAGACACTGACTGGAGCGTAAAGTGTAACATTTTCTACCTGACATTCCAACCGTTGAAGATGTCAATGACATGGACCAATCCGCGACATGGGAACAGTAAACAGGGGAAAATTCTAGTAAGGTGCTTACCGAATTATTGGACAGAGATAACGATGCACCAAACTTTATCCAATGAGGAATTAGGGAATCGTTAGACAGTTTTGATTTAACGGTGTAATCCAAGGAAACACTTCACTTCTTCTTCTTCCACTTTAACGGGGACATTTGCCATTTTCTTTTGCCATAAGATTCTTTCCTTCCGGACACTCCAAATCCATACTTTAGAGTATAATTGTCCTTCCACTTTAAACCATTCTCTACCCCATTCTTGCCTGATACTTACTTCGCCTCCTTCTGAGGTCAGTAGTTCATTTTCTGAGCTATGCAATCTTGAGATTTTACCCCGTCCTATCTCTGCTAATGGTGAATCGTCTGGTGTCCTGGGGACGAAGACTGTCGCTGTTTGCTGATCTGTTGGATTGGTAACTATCCAATGCAAAACTGTGATTGTCTGTTTGCCTTTCTTTCTAGGTACCAACTGCTATTTTGACAGAGGCCATAGTTTAGATATTTTCTAAATTCGTGTTCACTAAAATGTTTTGCATGAAGCCCAACATGCTAATGCTGATTTGAGGTTAGTTAAGGCGTTCACAAATATCTTATGCAAATACACAAATGACTGAGTTATTGCTTTGTTGAATCATGTATTAATGAAACTCTGCTAATTTGCTGCATATTAGTGATGTGCCTAAATACTGAATCAATATAACTGATGCATTAATCAAAGTCGTGTTTGATTACTAATTAGGATTATTTGGCGAGGTTTGGTTTAATAAGATTAATAGGCATGATGTTAGATTGTAACCAATAGGGAAATACATATCTTAACTTTTGACTAAACTGGTGTGGTTATTGGTGATTGAAAGGTTATGGTGAGTTTGATGATTAATCCTTATTAAATGTTTATTGATTCGTAATTGCTTTCATTGATTGTTTATTGATTTATTGATTTGTGATGTCAAGAAGATATTTCGTGCAGGGAAGTCCCCAAATGTGGTCCAAAGGTTTGTCAACTTAAACGTGTCTCCTTGTAAGTTTACTTTTTAAGGCTCTGACGCGCTAACACAACTCAACCAGGTACGTAGATTGGCAGCGACATCCAGAAGGCAATCTGAGCCTTCAAGGATCTCAGTCCCTGGCTCAGGTCCCCATCTAGCAAGTCATCCAGAGAGTGGTAAATATTAATGGCTAGGTAACAGTAGATAATGGTAGTGGCTGCCCTTCCAAGACTATCTGTTGCTCTGGAGTCTTGGGATATAGAGGGAAGACCATAATTTTGAGGCAGTTAACTTCCAGTCCCAACAGTGTATGAAACTGGGCTACGGTAACAGTTATGGTGCTGAGATCATCTGCCATGTCCCTGGATCACTAGCAGCAGTGCTTTCCAGGTCGAGTAAGGCGTCTTCCTCTCTTATGAGCTCAATGCGTATCATTCCATGGGCACCAATGGTAGCATTAGAGCAGTACACCGGACTACCATTTTGAAGGCCTCCCATAGGAATTGGGGATGATGCAATTCCCCTTTAGTAGGCGATTCTTCTAGCCAAATTGGCTAAACTTTCGAGGTTGAGATCGGCATAGGGATTTATTGCTATTCCAAAAACACCTTCAGCAGGTTATTTTCTGAGAGTGTATTTCCAATATAAGTTGTGTGGTATACCTGTGTATGCAAAGACACAGAGTGCATAGTATGTTCCAACTTTGCATCGAGATCGTGAGAGATGAATAGAATTAATATGCCTGCACACCAAAGATTTCCCCTCCTCCAGGAATCTACCAGTCCCCAGTCCTGCAGCCACACAACAAATGCCCTGGCATTACGCATCACAGGGGTGCTGTGGAGCAGCAGATGAGAGCAGTTAAGACATGTATGCATCCAGAACCACATTGAAGTCCCTTCTGAGGATGGAGGGACATTCACCAGGCCTGGAAGGACCATGGGCAAGCCCTTCAGAATGAGATGGTGGTGGATGTTACTCAAGTATACACTGCTGATTACCAAAGATTGCCCATCTAGCTGCCACCCCAGGCAGCACATACCACAGGTTGCAGTCTATTGGTATATATTCAGATGTGAAGTGTACAACTGGTTTTAACCATGCAGCAGTGCCTTTGGCAAATGCTGAGAATGCAGTTCTATACATGTGCCCCCTCCAATCATGTTGTAGATAGTTACTTTCTAACTCTGTCTAATATGTCTCCTGAAGAAATGCTATGTGGGTTCCCAGTTGTCTGAGCTGGGCCAACGTTTTGTATTGTTTCTGCTGTGAGCCCAACCCTTTGATGTTTGAGGTGGTAAACAATTAGTTACCTTTGGGTCACCACACCAAGTGTTGTTGCATTCCAGGTGGAAAAGAGGAGCCAGAAAGGAATGGGCATGTTGTGGAGCAGTGCACCATGTGAAAGGAAAGAGCTGCAAGTCAGTCCGGGACAGTGAACACAAAACCCTACAAAGAAACTCCTGGCCAGTCACCAACTGGCATACTGACCAACAAATTCATAGCCTCTGAAGTAGAACAAGTTGAAAACCGAGAAGTCGGGGCCAGAAAACTTTGCCGAGGCAGTTGTTTGGGGAGGGTGCTTGATCATTGCCTGAGCTCTGGAGGCAGCTCCGAGGATCAGTGTGGAAATGTATGGAGAGGAGCTAGGGTCAGAGGTGTGCTACGCCCTTCTACAGTATGCTCACCAGGGCTCGAAGAAGGCTGAGGTGAGCAGCCAACCTAGGGTGTAGTAGGATAGTGCAACCGAGTGTTGTCAAGGACCAGAAGTATACAAATCAGTTGCTGTTACACTTACAGTGCAAAGGGCTAGGTCTTGTTCATTTTTGAGAACTATTTGACTTGGATTCTTTCCACATACAAATGCCGAACATTGGTGCAGATTTAAGAAAAGTGGCGCAGCATTCAATGCAGCGGCACGTTTTTTGTGACCCTTAGTGCCTTACTAACACCACCATGTTTGCACCGTATTTAAGATACAGCACCCCATGGCAGTAGTTAGGGAACTAGCATCAAAAATGTTGATGCTATTTTTGCTCTTTGCAGGATTAGCGTAAAAAATGTTGACGCTAATCCTGCAAAGCACATTGAGACACCATTTTAAATAATGGTGTGCCTCCTTTGCGCAGGTGTTAAAAATTCCACAAAAAATGGTGCAAAGAAATCTTGCGCAGGCATAATGTGGCGCAAGGGGTTACAAAGTGGTGAAATGTTTACTTTGCACCACTGTGTAAATCTGGGGCAGTGATTTTGGCCTCATTGGGCCACCTTAGCATTAAAAAAATGATGCTAATGTGGCGCAAGGAGGCACTAGGCCCTATTAAAACTGGGCCATTGTCTGCTGTGACGATGGTGAGGACATCAGTTGGGCAGGCAATCTCCTTCACCTTACTGCCACAGACGCTGGTGACTAAATCGCATTGGTTTGGATACTTAACTTAAGGTTGATTTGGGGAGTTCTAATGACTCTTCCAAAGAGACAGTGGCTTCATTTACAGACATTTTGTGCATGGCTATAGAAGTCCTATAAATGCCTTTACTAGTGGAGGAGAGCAAAGCTAACCTCCTTATGGAAATCAAGCAGCCTGCCATTTCCACTGTTGAGCTCTTGCTTCAATTCATTGAAACTTTGATAAACCTCATCTTGGTTCCATGGAGCAAACCAGCTGCTGCTGTAAATCACCAAATTGGCCATTGCTGCCGTTCTGCACCGGGGGACCCAAAGTTCTTGCAACGACTAACCCTTCCCGTGGGCGTGTTGTTTAATCCTGGGTAAAACTGTCATAATTTTGTACTGGAAATTACGTGAAATTTCCCAAAATGTCACACAATTTGTGTTAGAATGTGAAATGCAAATCTGGCCTTTGCTCTGTTATTTAGCTCAAAATGCACCATGGACCACACTGGATGCGACGATTCATTTCGAAGTAGAATTATACAGCAAAATCATGCATGACATGAACTTATTAACTTCCATTTGCATCGTTTCCGTTATTCTTGTATTCCCACAATAGAATTTTTACCCAAACGAAATCTCAATTAATGGCATAAAGGCATAGTCTCAGGCATATTTCATTGTAATTGTTAATGCGTCTCTTTTGACTAATTTATACACTAAGGGACTCGTTTTAGGCCAATGAATCTTTTGACCCTGATGGAAGACACCTTAGGACGAGATAGCTTATCAACATGTCAATCAATACGTCAATAATGTCATCAATATTTAATATAACAATGCAATTCACCTTAGTCAAAGACATTTAATAAACCTCAGAAACCACCATGACCTTTCAGTCACGAATAACCACACCGGTTTAGTATGAATTTTGTGATATTTATTCCCTATTGATTACAATTCTACTAGTAAGTTTATTAATCTCAAAACCAAGAAGCACATTAGCATGTTCACGATATGGTAACTCTGGTAAGATTTCATCAAAGCAAGAATCACGAATATTGGAACATAACACAGCGTCAACATAGGTTATCCTTAACAGAGTAACATTAGCGCATTATTCAACAAACATAGATTCAGTCATTTGTCTATTTGCGTCAGTTTAATGAACCCCTATCCTAACCTCGAATTAGTATTGGCATGTTGGGCTTCATGCAAAAAAATTTAGTAACACCAATTTGGAAAACATCTAACTATGGTCTCTGTCAAAAGTTAGCAGTTGGTACCTAGAAAGGAAAAGCAAACAGACAATTACAATTTCATTGTCATATAGTTACCCTCCATCTTTGGGTCAGCACTCGGGTTCTGTCTTCGTCCTCAGGACATCAGTTGGTTCGCCATCAGTCAGGAACTCAGCTCAGGTAGGAAGGGCAAAAGGGTATTTCCCTCATAAGGAGGTAAAGTATAAACGGGCAATCTAAGGACAAGGATGGTTCTAACTAAAGTTTAGCAAGTCACTAATCAAAGTGACAAAGTGTCTGGATCATAGCAAATCGCATCAGCATCTCCCCTAGTCTTAGTCTCCTCTCCCCTCGATCCAAACTATTACCTTGTGTCATAGGTTTTTATCCCATTTTTGTTGTACATTCCCCTAAAATCTGATTGGTGGAGGGGTTGCACCCCACTATCTCTATCCAATTAACTTCAAATTAGCTCATCGAATTTGTCATCCCATAACAGTTCTCATGTATTTTATTGGTCCTTATGATTGACGTCTTTAGCGGGTGGAATGTCCGGTATGATTTCATCCTCTCGTGGTCCTTTGCACATCTTCGGTCAGTGGCTCCATTGTCTGTACCGGTTCAGGCGACCTTGTACCTGCTACTGGTCTACAGTGTTGCATTCAGCTAAAATGTTACTACAAGCAAGATGAATGTCATGAGAACTGACTACTACAGTTACATTCAGCTTCTAGTTTGGAGAAAACAAGAGTTCATGCCCTTTAGCAAGTCAGCACACTGCACGTTAGAAAAATACATTTAATATGAGAGTCAGGCAGCTAGGCCTCAACTCTTGCAAACTAAGGCCTAATGATTTATTAGCAAAACTTTAGCAACATAACCATTAATAATTAGTGTAAAACTATCTCTTAACATAATAATTCATCATTATTAGTCATTTTCATTAGTCCCCATATTTATTGGTGGCCACATTTCAAGTGCACGTTTTAGCAAAACATATTAATACATTTTCTATGCGGCATTATTATACATTAGTTCATAAACATTTCATGTTAATATTGATTATATAAGCTACGCTCTCTCAGTCCCTCCTCTGATGACCTTTGTCATCACACAAATCTTTCCTTTTTCAACTTTTCACTTTCCGTAATTATGCGCATTTCGACATCTTGCCCCTTGTGTGAGCATTCCCAAATTTCATTAAACATTTTCTCTCTTTCATTTTTTTCATTTCTTTTGCTTCGTTTTGTCAGATTTTTCTTTATCCTTTCATTAACTTTGCATGATAACCATAATCCCAATAAACAAATCAGGACAATCAATAGACCCCCTAATATGTTTGCAAGAACCCCATTCCAAATATTACTAAACCAATTCCCTACTCTGGTAATTCCTTTCCCAACTTTCTCCCCCAGGTTCCTTCAGCTCCTTCAAATCTACACTATCTCTTGTTAGGTTAGTAAGCATACCTCTAATCTTTTTGCTGTTATCTGTTATGAACGCACAACAATGGCGCTCATTAAGCATCTTACAGACTCCGCCACTCTTCGCTAAAAGAATGTCTAAAGCAAGCCGGTTTGGAGAGTCATAGCTCTTTCCGCAGCAAGTTCAGTATTCATCAGGAGTATAGCCCCTGTGAAGGTTGTCAGCATGTTATCCCCAATAGTAGACAACTTTTGAATCTTTATGGAGTTTAAGATAACCCCTACTGAAGGAATTATGGCTCCAAATATGTCACCAACGACAGCAGCCACTGTCTCTCTCTTTTGTCTAGTATGTTGTAATTCAGACATTTTAGGAATTTGCTTTAAGTCATCAATCTGGTAGATTTTTGGGAAAACTATTCCCAAATAACATGTCCCATACCATCCTTTAGGAAGATGGTAATAAGCATTAAGTCCACAAATATAATAAATCCCAGGGATCGCTGGATCCTGTCCATTTAACATGAACGTCCACTTACTCTGAAACAAAAACACATGCCTGCACTCACTCGTT
This sequence comes from Pleurodeles waltl, assembly GCF_031143425.1. Taxonomy (NCBI): domain Eukaryota; kingdom Metazoa; phylum Chordata; class Amphibia; order Caudata; family Salamandridae; genus Pleurodeles; species Pleurodeles waltl. The sequence continues at coordinate 607,463,005 of NC_090449.1, forward strand.
CCCACAAATAAAGTATCATACTCAGATTTCGGCCTATATATACAAAGCCTACCTACATGTAATGCATCTATAGATAATTTGCCCTGTGTCTTTATTGCGGTGTAAGCATAATCATTTGCATATGTGCGTTTGTCTAACCCTTTTTCTAGCTTTTCTTTCAGTGCTTTGCGTCTATCATCAGTGTGATCTAAGAAGCTCTTTTCTACAGGTGTTAGTAAGCAGGTTAAATTATTGCGGTGTGCATAAGCTGTCCCAAATGTCAGTGTCTGCTCAAAGAAGCCCCTAGCTAACTTTATGCTATGTTCTTTAGCTAATTTGTTTAAAAATTCAATCGCAGGCACAAAAGAAAACACTACATCTAAATTAGAGTCGAAGTATTGCACATGTTCTTGATCATAGAATCTTGTTAGTAACAGACTTTAGCTTATCCCGTAAGACTTCCACTAACTTAACTAAGCCGTCCTCAGTGGGCTCTCCTTCAGTCTCAGTTCCCCTTTGAATACTCTCCGGTCCTGATACTTCCTTTTCTGCAGTTGTTGTTTTGGACACTTCATGTTCCTCATCAGTTGGACACGTCACCTTCTTTGTGTGACTGGCATGTATCCAATTTGGAACGCCTGCACATTTCACAGCAGTGGTTGTTGTCAGTATTACTTGATATGGTCCCTTCCAATGCGGCTCCAAACACGACTTCCTCACATGTTTCTTGACAACCACCCAGTCAAAAGCTTTCAGGGTGTGACCTGGATCACTTATCGGTGGCAATGTGGTAGCCTCCACCTGGTGAGAGAAAGAGCGGACCACATCAGCCAGACCCTTGCAGTAGTCCAACACCATATCATCCGTGATATTCACAAGAGCATTTGCATAGCTCGACCCATTAGAATCTCATGGGGAGACAGTCCTGTTTTCTTGTCACGTGTGTTTCTCATTGACATCAGTACTAAGGGCAATGCATCTGGCCACTTCAGATTGGTAGCTGCGCACATTTTTGCCATTCTCGACTTCAAGGTACCATTCATCTGTTCCACTAGTCCTGATGCTTCAGGGCAATAGCTACAATGCAGCTTCTGCTCAATGTTCAATGCAGCACACAAGAGCTTAATCACCTCATTGTCGAAGTGTCTGCCCCTATCTGATTCTAAAGAGATCGAGAATTTGAAACGAGGTATTAACTCCCTAAGCAACAGCTTTGCTACTGTGAGGCTGGCATTTCTACGTGTAGGGTAAGCTTCAATCCAGTGACTGAAAACACACACAATCACCAACACATACCTCAAGCCTCCACACATAGGCATCTAAAAAAAATCCATCTGCATCTAGCTAAATGGACCTCCAGCTCTCCCTATGTGGCTCAAAGTCACCACGGTCCCTTTTTCTGCATTCATCTGTTGACAGATGATGCACCTGTGACAGGTAACCTCTGCAGCTTGTCTGAATTTCGGATTGAACCAATCGATTTTAAACAACCTGATCATTGCGTCTCTCCCAAGATGTGCCTGACCATGGTAAAAGCTTGCAAACTGTGACAAAAGACTGTTTGGTAAAACCATTTTTCCCTCCTCTGAGACCCACAAGTCATCAGACCTTGGTATACATTGCATTCTCTGCCAGGAGCGTTTTTCCTCTCTGCTAGCACTACCCTGCAGTGATCTTAGCTCAACTAATGTATCAACCACTCTTAATGCAATGTTTAAGCATGTTTCATTTTCAGTTTCAGGTAACAATTCCCATTGATCTCGGAACGATATACAGTTCAATACGCAAAACCTTGCGACTTGATCTGCATAGCCGTTTCCCTTTGACACAAAGTCTTGTGACTTAACATGAGTATTGCATTTCACCACGGCAATTTCAAGAGGTAACTGAATAACATGCAACAAATCCTTAATCTTTTCGCCATTTTTCACTGGTGAACCAGAAGAGGTCATGAAACCCCTCTGTGACCACAACTGGCCAAAATCATGTACAATTCCGAATCCGTATCTGCTGTCAGGATAGATAGCGACTTTCAGGTTCTCAGCTGCGTGGCATGCCTTTGTAAGGGCAATTAATTCAGCCACTTGGCAGAGTACACTCTTTCGAGCCAGGAAGCTTCTAGAATACCAGTGATTGTACACACGGCATACCCAGCTCTCAGTACTCCTAATGAGTCTCTCAAGCATGATCCATCAACAAGCATAATGTAATCATTTTCTTCTAACTGGGTATCCTTAATGTCAGGTCTTGGTTTGGTGCATAGTTCTGTTACCTCAAGACAATCATGTTCTACTTCCTCAGCATTATTAATTTCAGCATTTTCAATGGGAAGTAAAGTTGCTGGGTTCAATACAGTACATCTCTTGAGGGACACATTTGGCGACCCCAGTATGATTGTCTCATATTTAGTTAACCTAGCATTTGTCATGTGCTGCGTTTTGGTTCGGGTTAACAGAATTTCAACTGAATGTGGAACCATTACTGTTAAGGGATGTTCCATCACTATGCCTTCACACTGTGTGAGGCTTTGACCAACTGCTGCAACTGCACGCAAACAACCTGGTAAGGCTGATGCGACTGGGTCCAAAGTAGCTGAAGAATATGCTACTGGGCGGTTTGCACCTCCATGGACCTGTGTTAAGACAGACAAAGAACAAGCATCACATTCATGGCAAAACAGTCAAAAAGGCTTCGTGTAATCAGGCATACCCAAAGCTGGTGCCCTGCACATGCTCTCCCTCAATTCCATGAATGCCTCCATCTCTTTCTCGGACATGGCTATGGTACCCGGGTCATCCTGGAACTCTTTACCTGTCAAGTTCACCAATGGTTTAGTGATAATCGAGAAGTTGGGAATCCACAGACGACAGTAGCCCACCATTCCCAAAAACATTCTGACATCTCTCTTGGTTGTCGGGGGATTCATCTGCAATATGGCTGTCACCCTTTCTTTGGATATTCTCCTGGAGCCCTTTTCAGTCAAGTGACCTAAGTACTTCACCTCTTTCTGACAGTATTGCAGCTTTTTTGGAGACACTTTATGTCCGTTCTTTCCCAAATGGTTCAGTAAGGCAATCGTGTCATACCTGCAGTCATCTTTTGTTCTGGACGCAATCAACAAATCCTCAATGTACTGCACTAGAGTCGAACTGAAAGGCAGTTCTAACGACTCCAAATCCTTCTTCAATATCTGATTGAAGATGGAAGGTGACTCAGAAAACCCTTGAGGAATTCTGCACCAACTGTACACCTTATCCAGGAATTTGAAACTGAAGAGAAATTACCTGTCCTCATGAAGAGGCACCGAAAAGAATGCTTGAGACAGGTCCACAACTGTGAACCATTCTGCATCACATGGAACCTGAAACATAATCACTGCTGGATTTGGCACTATAGGGCAGCATTTTAACACAATCTCATTTATTTTTCTCAAGTCCTGCACAATTCGGACCTTCCCACAAGGCTTTTTCAAACCCATTATTGGTGAATTACACTGGCTACTCAATACCTCTTTCAGAACCCCTTGCTTCACAAAGTCTGCAATTATCTGCGATACCTGAATGAGGACATCTTGTGCCATGTGGTACTGCGGTACCTGGGGAAACACGGCATTCGGCTTTACCTGTACTTTAAACAGTTCTACTCCTTTTATTAGCCCTACTTCCTTTCCTGTCAGGTCCCACACTTTCTCTGTCACTGTTCCCTGTAACTCAGGTGGTAAGTCAGTCACTGTAAGCATTGAGAATAAGGTTATCAAAGGGTATTCCTCATTTGCAGTCTCTGTCTCTAACTCTAGAAACTGGCCATTGTCGCCTTCATCATCACTGTTTGTCTGCACTTCAATCCCTTCATTGGAACAGGTAATCAAACATCTTGTTTTGCACAATAAGTCTCTTCCCAGTAGGGATATGGGACTCGAATCACAGACTACAAATTTATGTAATCCCAGAAAGTTGCCAATCTCAATTTGGACTGGATCTGTTATCGAATTTGTCAGGAACTGATTTGCTACTCCTACCACCCTTATGGTACGTCCTGAAAGTGGCAATTTCGGAACCTCTGCACTTCTGACTGTAGAGCGTGTAGCTCCTGTGTCAACCAAGAATGAAACCTTATGTCCCATCACCTTTCCCTCTACATAGGGACCCCCTAATTTACTTCTAAGGACGCTGCAAGCCTGCACTTCTCACTGTCTGAGCAATCATCCGACCATTCATCATTTATTCCATCCTCACAACGCAATGGGAACTGTTGTACTGTGTTATTTTGACTCACCTTTTGGCCTGTGACCTGTTGAGGAAGCATCACCTGTTGCTGTCTCATTGGAGTCAATGGCATTTGCATTTGCTGTCTAGGTACCATGGGAACCTGCTGTTGTACCTGCTACATTTGTGCTGGTTGAACATGCAGCATTTGCTGCATGGGCTGTAACCCCTGCATCTGAACCATGGTATTCTGGAAGTTTTGACTTTGGCCCCTCATCTTTGGACCCCTCACATTTTGAAATGTGCTGACATCATTGCTTTGCTGAACAACACCACCCTGCACCACCATTGGGCATTCCCGCTTCCAATGCCCCACGCCCCCGCACGCGTGACATGGTGACACCTTTTTCATCCCCTGCACATCATTTTGAACCACAACAGTATTCAGGTCTGGACCACGGTTCACAAAACCTCGACTTCTCGGTTGTGTCTGAAACATGCCATTCCCTTGCGGTTGCTGCTGTACCATCTGCTGCATTCCATTTCCCTGCATCCCTGCTTGTGCTGCCTTAATCTGCATCACCATCACCTTCTCTCTCAACTTTCTCTGCTTCAACTCAATCTCGTCACTACAGTATTTAGCATACTGCAACACCTCATCAGTCGGCTTCACTTGCCAACAGATCAAATGATTCTTAATCATCTGGCTAATCTCCGGTCTCAGCCATTCAACAAACTTGAACACAAGATGATTCATGTCTTTCGGTTCTATGGTCTCAGTGCCACTGTAATGTTTGAATGCTTTCAACAATCTCTCATAGTAAGCATGAATCGACTCTTTAGTTTCCTGTGAAGTTCGAATGATTTTCTGCCAATCAGTCACTTTCGGCGACACTTTCTGCTTCAAAAACTCAATCACTTTATGATAATACTTCATCACCTCCTCAGGTGGTGCTCCAGTCACCTTATCCCTTGCCGGTTCCTGAGTCGGCCAATCCACACCTCTCTTGCACTCAAGCCATAAGTCAGGTGGAACTATAATCTCAATCAGGGTATTTAAGTCCTCTCAAAGACATTTTGCAAGCTTTACAAACCTATCTGTCTGTTGGTACTACTCTATCGGCTTCTCCCTCAACCTGGGATAGTCATTTGTAAAGGACAAAATAACACCCCTAGACCGCCGTACATGGACTAGCACTCCTCCGGCTGTTTCTCTCATTGGTAACATTTTATTGTCCCCGTGTCCGGTGCGGCTTTAGCCTGCTTTGGTTCCGGACTGTCACCTTTCTCTTAATCCCTTTTCTTTGCCCATCTGCCTTCCCATTTTTCTAAGGCTCCCCAAATTTGCGCACTTTGAAGTATTTCTTTAAGATGCGCTTTCATTCCGGTAGACCTCATGTGATCAAAATCTTTAAAATCGAAGTCTAATCTGTAGCTTCTTTTCAAGTGTTTAGTATTTTCAATGTCTATGTCGTATTTGTCTGCCAGGTTTGCCAACCTCTGGTGCACCTTGCCCACTTCTTTAGTGATTTTGGGGCACAGATACCTCAATTCTGCTTCTGTGTATGACTTCAATCTGTTCACCCCCATTGTTCCTTTGACTAGTTCTGCAGCTTCCACACCCAGTCTTACAAAATTTAAGTATTCATCCCTCTCTGACCTCTCTGTGGTCACCGCAGTAGTTTGTGAAGCGTTGATCTTTTCTAACCACTCATTTAGCTGTTGTGTGTTAAAGCCTTGCAACGAAATGTTTCCTGACTGCATCAATGGTGTCTGTGAGGTATTTGTACTCATTGTCTGTGGGGCTAGCACACCTAACCCTGCTTGCTTCATTGCCTCCAAAGGAGCCCCAATCGGACTGAGGTCTAACAAAGACCTGAGTCCTTCTGCTGCTTGTTCTCTTGGTGTCATTACTTGGGGAGTTCCTGTGAACCCTCCTCTTATTGCCTCTTGGGTCATTATTCCCTGATCACACATGCCAGGTTTACCTTGCGCATACAGCGGTACTGGTGGACCAACAGTAATTGACAATGATATAGCAGCTGGTGACTGTCCAAGTCCCACACCCTGTGGAACATTAACTCCCATAGCTTGATTCATCATGGGTGCTGTAGCTACTGACTGCGGTCCTGCAACTGCATTGTAACTCGGAACCAGCTGTTGCTGCGGCTGGGGCAGCAATTGCGGAGTTGGCTCAATCTGCACTAGCTTTGATCTCGTGTTTATCGGATCAGGCAGCACCATCAGATTTGTATTTGTCTCTAGTACTGGGACGTCTGGATAGAGCCTCTGTATCGGGGGAGGTTGCAACTGTATCTGCGTGTCTGGTGCAGTGGGTACACTGACACAATTCTGTATCAAAACTGTATCATTTGGCTGTACTGTATTTGTAATTCCCTTCTGTGCCGGATCCTCAGGACCCGCACTAGTGCTCGGAGCAGTGTCATTTATAGCATATGGTGGCGGACGATCATGTAACAACTGATTAAGAAACTCTTCATCATCTGAATCATCTTCATCTACCCAAGATCTCTGAGTCTCCTTTGACTTCCTAGAGCCCTTGTCTGTCTTACAGGTGGCTTTCTTTCCCTGTGTCTCATCTTCCTGCGTTATTGCCGGAAACAATTTAAGTCCGTCAACTATTCCTCTTTCCCACATTCTGCTCTCATTGTCCCATCTAGCCTCCGCTAGAGTCTTTTCTGCTCTTTTCATTCTCCTTTCAAATTTCTGCTGTCTTTGTCGTGTGGCCATTAAATCCCAGACTGCTAATGCCTCATACTGAGCTGGTGTCGGAGGCGGCTTTTGTACACTTAACATCCACCTCAAGTTCTCTAAAATTCTCGTATTGAACGTTCCATGCTCTGGAAACGCTAAGCATCCCTCCTTCTCTGTTAATTTGCGCCACTGCTTCATCCAAAGACATGCCGCGACTCCCTTTTCCTCCATTACAATATAAGCTGGAGTACCCTCAGGCGGTGTAGGTCACAGACGACATCAGAACTCTGATGGACAACGGAGAAACAGTCGCCCTCATCCTCCTCGACCTCTCGGCTGCCTTCGACACCGTCTGCCACCGAACTCTAATATCCCGCCTCCGCTCCACCGGGATCCAAGGACAGTCCCTGGACTGGATCAACTCCTTCCTCTCCAACCGCTCCCAAAGAGTCTACCTCCCACCTTTCCGCTCAGACCCCACCGATATCATCTGCGGCGTCCCACAAGGCTCCTCAGTCAGCCCGACTCTCTTCAATGTCTACATGAGCCCCCTCGCCGACATCGTACGCAAACACAACATCAACATCACCTCCTACGCCGACACTCAGCTGATACTTTCCCTCACCAAGGACCCCACCAGCGCCAAGACCAACCTGCAAGATGGAATGAAAGACGTCGCAGAATGGATGAAACTCAGCTGTCTGAAACTGAACTCAGACAAAACGGAAGTCCTCATCCTCGGAAACACCCGTCCGCCTGGGACGACTCCTGGTGGCCCACGGCCCTTGGCACCGCACCAACCCCCTCAGACCACGCACGCAACCTCGGATTCATCCTGGACCCACTTCTCACCATGACCAAACAAGTCAACGCCGTATCATCCTCCTGCTTCCTCACCCTCCGCATGCTCCGAGAGATCTTCCGTTGGATCCCCACAGACACCAGAAAGACCGTGACCCACGCCCTCGTCACGAGCCTCCTGGACTACGGCAACACCATATACGCAGGAACCACTGCTAAACTCCAGAAACATCTGCAGCGAATTCAAAACGCCTCCGCCCGCCTCGTCCCCGACATACCCTGCAACAGCCACATCTCCGCCCACCTGAGACACCTGCACTGGCTTCCCGTCAACAAAAGGATCACCTTCCGACTCCTCACCCACGCACACAAAGCCCTCCACAACAAGGGACCCGAATACCTCAACCGTCGCCTCAGTTTCTACACACCCACCCGTCAACTTCGCTCCCCCAAACTCACTCTCGCCGCCGTCCCTCGCATCCGCCGTACCACGGCAGGTGGGAAATCCTTCTCCTACCTGGCGGCCAAGACATGGAATTCCCTCCCCACCAACCTCAGGACCACCCAGGACCACCTTGCATTCCGGAGGCAACTCAAGGCCTGGCTCTTCGAGCAGCAGTAACCCCATCCTCCTAGCGCCTTGAGACCCTCACGGGTGAGTAGCGCGCTTCATAAATGTTTATGATTTGATTTGATTTGATGTAGGCTCCCCTTCACTCGCCATAATATATGCATCTCCTTTTAAAGCACTCTTTAGATCCTTGAAAAACTTCATTTTTGCGTCTTTTATTTTGTTTTAAAATCTAATCAGGAAGTGACTTTAATTCCCAGAACACTCTTCCCCCACCTTTCTCAACCAATTGCCTCTCACGGACGGCTACCAATCCGTGCGTGACCCCTCTCGACAACTGACCTATTCCAGCGCGGCACCACTGACGTCACACTCACACACACTGCGGCTGACAAAGTCTTGCGGCTTGTCCTCCTCACACAAAACTAATGCAATATATTGTGAGCACCTTTAACAACAAAAACCCAAATTTGACGGCTTACTACAGGAAGGGTACATAATCGCTTCAGAACTTTACAGAGATTTCACTTGAAGCCTCTGCCGCTACTCTCTCCTTCTCAGCTCCCTCACTCGCAAGCAGAATTCGACCCGCAAATCCTACTCTCGACTTGTCAATGGTTCGTCCTAGTGCACTTTAGAACTTGCCAAATCTCCATCGAAGGTTTCACTTACACACTTTGACTCAAACTTGACTTGTCAACCACGCCCGATTGACCTATTAAACCGCACAAATTACAACATAAACCCAAGTGTCTCCTACACTTGTCAATATACTCCGGAGTCTGAGACCATGACGGATCCGTACATCACCAACAACAACCACGTGGATAATTTTTTAGCACAAAGCGCCACACTCACATGAAGTTCACCGACTTCCCTACTCTCATACTGCGGAGTACGCCCACTCCTATTAATACAACATTACCTCGCCTAAATCCATACAGACTTCACAAAACACCTGCAATATGCATAAGCTGAGCAAGCGCAAATTCTACACCACACATACTAAAACGGGAGAACATTCCCAACTCACTTAGGCAGGCCCTGAGATTCCGGGAAAGTCATGGGGAATTTAGAAACACATCATACCTCCAATTTGTATTATCTCGAAAAACAAGTCTAAACAATAGTCCTCCGTCCTAGGGCCCCAAAGGGCCAAACCGTCGCTCTGCTACCAGAACTGTTAACGCGTCCCTTTTGACTAACTTATACACTCAGGGACTCGTTTTAGGCCAATGAATCTTTTGACCCTGATTGAAGACACCTTAGGACGAGATAGCTTATCAACATGTCAATCAATACGTCAAAAATGTAATACATTTTTTATCTAACAATGCAATTCACCTTAGTCAAAGACATTTAATAAAACTCAGAAACCACCATGACCTTTCAGTCATGAATAACCACACCGGTTTAGTATAAATTTTGTGATATTTATTCCCTATTGATTACAATTCTACTAGTAAGTTTATTAATCTCAAAACCAAGAAGCACATTAGCATGTTCACAATATGGTAACTCTGGTAAGATTTCATCAAAGCAAGAATCACGAATATTAGAACATAACACGGCGTCAACATAGTTTATCCTTAGCAGAGTAACATTAGCGCATTATTCAACAAAGCATAGATTCAGTCATTTGTCTATTTGTGTCAGTTTAATGAACCCCTATCCTAACCTCGAATTAGCATTGGCATGTTGGGCTTCATGCAAAACAATTTAGTAACACCAATTAGGAAAACATCTAACTATGGTCTCTGTCAAAAGTTAGCAGTTGGTACCTAGAAAGGAAAAGCAAACAGACAATTATAATTTCATTGTCATATAGTTACCCTCCGTCTTTGGGTCAGCACTCAGGTTCTGTCTTTGTCCTCAGGACATCAGTTCGCTCGCCATCAGTCAGGAACTCAGCTCAGGCAGGAAGGGCAAAAGGGTATTTCCCTCATAAGGAGGTAAAGTATAAACGGGCAATCTAAGGACAAGAATGGTTCTAACTAAAATTTAGCAAGTCACTAATCAAAGTGACAAAGTGTCTGGATCATAGCAAATCGCATCAGCATCTCCCCTAGTCTTAGTCTCCTCTCCCCTCGATCCAAACTATTACCTTGTGTCATAGGTTTTAATCCCATTTTTGTTGTACATTCCTCTAATATCTGATTGGTGGAGGGGTTGCACCCCACTATCTCTATCCAATTAACTTCAAATTAGCTCATCGAATTTGTCACCCCATAACAGTTCTCATGTATTTTATCGATCCTTATGATTGACGTCTTTAGCGGGTGGAATGTCTGGTATGATTTCATCCTCTTGTGGTCCTTTGCACATCTTCGGTCAGTGGCTCCATTGTCTGTACCGGTTCAGGCGACCTTGTACCTGCTACCTGCAATGTTGCATTCAGCTAAAATGTTTCTACAAGCAAGATGAATTTCATGAGAACGGATCTACTACAGTTACATTCAGCTTCTAGTTTGGAGAAAACAAGAGTTCATGCCCTTTAGCAAGTCAGCACACTGCGCGTTAGAAAAACACATTTAATATGAGAGTCAGGCAGCTAGGCCTCGACTCATGCAAACTAAGGCCTAATGATTTATTAGCAAAACTTTAGCAACATAACCATTAATAATTAGTGTAAAACTATCTCTTAACATAATAATTCCTCATTATTAGTCATTTTCATTAGTCCCCGTATTTATTGATGGCCACTCCCCGTGGGCACATTTCAAGCGCACGTTTTAGCAAAACATATTAATACATTTTCTATGCGGCATTATTATATATAAGTTCATAAACATTTCATGTTAATATTGATTATATAAGCTACGCTCTCTCATAATCATAACATGAAATGCCAGAAATTATATGAGACTGCCGAAATAAACAAAATCTGTTCACTTTGCAGGCTTCTTCCTTCTCTAACCAAAGCCCAGCCTCTTTTTCTCCCACTCCTCACTCTAAAGAGTTGAAAGAGGTTGCGGCTATGGGGAATAGGGTCTTCTCTTCGCGGATACTTACCCTTTGGTCTACAAGTGCAATGCGCCTGCTGGCTTATTATTTCCATGCTCTGCAGGAAATGGTGTAATTGGTAGTTGTAAATTTTCTGGACCACCTACGTGACAACGTTTCTGAAGTAACTCTGAGTTTTCTGGAGCTACAGGAGGCGCACATAGGTTCCAGAGTTCACTGAGGACAACAACTTAATTTCTCTTCCATTCCCTTTGATCCTCCCACCAACATCCTTTAATTCACCCTTGCGGATGCAAATGCAGTCTGGAGTTGTGTATCTCTTTGTTTGGCAAATTCGCATTCCATTATAATGCATCATTGGGTGTGCCAGATTGTTAAAAGAGGCTATGCTCTCCTTTTCCAAGGCTTGTCTCCTCACCTTTTCCCTGTTTCCCTTAGTAACCTTTGCAGCAGCAGGAGGCTGTATCTCTGTTGAGCAAAGGGTTCATATAATTGGTTCCAAGAAACAAGATAAAGCAGAGGTGTTACACTGATTATTTTCTCATTATTTTCTTGTACTGAGAAAAAGGTGTCCCTTTGCTCTATTCTGGATCTTTGTATCCTGAACACCTTTTTTTGTAAGGAAAATTTGAAGATGCTTACAGAATGCACGTCTCCATACAAAGATCCTGCAGTTGTGCAATAGTTATCTGTGTTTTATTGTGGCCTCTATCAATCGGCAATCTTTCAGTTTGTGCTAACATCTCCTCCTTGTGTCTTCATGAGTGTTATTCTGGTGACGGTGGCAGATCCTGACAGGTTAGGGATTTCTGCACTGTCGTACTTTAATGCCTTAATGGTGAAGGACGGCTTTTTGCAGTTTGTGAGAACATCTTCAATTCAAGACCTCCATGCTGTTCTACCTGGGGTTTTACATTAACATCCCTAAGTCCCATCTCTAGCCCACTCCGTATCTCCTTTTTATTGAAATAGAGGTGGATTTGATCTCCTTCATGCCTTCCTGCCTCACTAGTGAGCTTTATGACATTGATGGAATGATAATGATGTTTCAGAAGGGAGCTCTACTTCTGGCCTTGACAGCCCTGGGCCTTCTGGGTCTGCAAGTGTCTTGCTGGTCCCAGCATATGGGGGCACATACTAGCAGTTCAGTGGTGCCTCTGTTTTCAGTGGGTCCAGCACTGGGAGGTCCTGCCAGGCAATATTTAGATCTTCTCAGGGACAGCACATGACCTGTGGTACTTTATGGTAATGGAATGTCTCACTTGCAAGAATCCCATCTGACAGGGGCCACAGTGGTGACCACCTCTTTCTCTCTCAGCTTAGGAGGTCATCTTGAAGCCTTGGGTGACTTGTGATCTTCCACACAGCAGTTGTTCCAAATTAACCCGCTCAAACTTTCTGTGTTCAGAGGCCCTCAAGGCATGCCTTTCCTGCATCTGCGGTCATCACTTAAGGTCCTGATGAATGACACAACATTAATGCGGTCCATCAACAATAGGGTAGCTTGGGCTCATGAACCCTGTGTCTGAGGCCATGAAGCTGCGGTCTTGGGCACAATCTCACAATTGATCGTGGATTATCTGGTTGACTCTTTGAATATTTGGGCAGATGATATCAGTTAGTGTGACCTTGGCGATCAAGAGTAGCATTTCCCCTGGGGGCTAGTTTAGTTCATTTTCACCCTCTGGGGTACACCTATTTACCACTCATGGAAACACTACTGTCTTAATTTCAGTGTTCTACAGGTCTGCCTGCAGAGGTGGAAGATTTGATCATGGCAATTTGTTGCCCCTTGACAAAAACTATTTATTCTGGATGATGGTCATACTTTGTTTTCTTTGTTTCTTGGAGCACTGAAGAGAACATTGACTCCCTTATGTGCATAACTTTAAGATATGTTGAGCTTTGAGCTATCTTTTGCCAAGCAAGGTTTTGTTCTGAGCACAATAAAGTGTTCTTCATCGGCCCATTGAGCTTTTGTTTGCTGTATCAGCTGCTGTTAAGTCTTGTACTGATTTGCTGATATGCATTGTTTTTAAGGGGATGGCATATTTGTTTCCACTTTGCAGTTTGTCTTGCCACAGTGGGACCTTCATCTTCAGCTAACCATTCTGATGAGTTCATCTTTTAAGTCCATAGACAGCTGCCGCATGAGGGTGATTACTCTAAAGCTAGTTTTTCTCAACATCATTACCTTGGTTTGGCATATTAGCGAGCTGGAGGCTTTGTCTGGTTGCCCTCCTTTCACTTCATGTCCAGCTGGTACTATGTAGTAAGATGTCCTTCTTTCTTAAAATGGGTACTTAATGTCATGTGGACAATCCATCACGTTTGACATTCTATCTGCCTCCTCGACCTACCAAGGAAGAGAGGAGGCACTGACAAAGCTCTTGGTTTGTACATAAATTAGAGCCACAAAATTTGACATGAAGTCCAACTTTTTTTTGGATGCACTGGCTCCAAGAAAGGCAAAGTGTTTCAGAAGTGGACATTTTCCTTCTGGTCATCCTATTAATCAAGATCTGCTAAGCTTTTCCCAAAAAGGAGTCTCCCAAGCAATTCAGGGTCAAATGCAACAGGGTGAAGGCTGCATCTTTGGCATTGTCTCTTGGTCCCTTGTTGGGCAACATCCCAACTGCCACATCGGCACCAGTTCACACCTTCACCAGGCATTCCTGATCTTTGAAGTCCATTGAGATCCACATCATGCCAGATTTGTGTTGCAAGTATTGATTGAAGAGATGAGAAATCTGAAGGTAGACGTATATACTAGAAAAAATAAGCAATGACCAACCCAGTGGATACTCTATCTTGTGAGGGATTCATAAACAAATGTTCACACCTATCTGTTTTGAGGAGCAGTCTAATGAATTTTAATACGGTGTCTAGCTAGTTTTTTGCACACTGCATTTTCTGTTAGTCTGGTAAACGTCTTCCTCTCATAGGGCCTGGAAAAATGGCCAAGAAATTGACATCAGCGTCCTGTGTTGGTGCCATACTAGGCTCAAGTTAGTTTTTGCACACTGTATTTTCTGTCAGTCTGGTAAGAAATGTCTGTGCAGTCCTGAAAAAAGGACAGAAAATTGACATCAGTGTGAAGGGTGACTGCATACCTTGCCTGGGAGGTCATGGTTAGGGAGGATTCCAGAGTTCAGTCAGCTCCATGACAGCACCTGTTGGTGCAGTAGAGCTATTTACATTTTTCTGAATCCAGTCTGGTGCTTGGAAGAGACCCTAGAGGTAAGTAATCTGCAGGTAGACCGAGTATCCACCCCAATGATCACTACTGAAGTTAAGTAGCTAGTTCATCTTAGTCTTAACCCCTTCCCTGCCAGGCCTTTTCCCCCTCAGGTGCCAGGCCTTTTTTTGGCTATTTGGGGCAGTGCACGCTGAAGCCCTCATAACTTTTTGTCCACATAAGCTACCAACGCCAAATTTGCGTCCTTTTTTTCCAATATCCTAGGGATTCTAGAAGTACCCAGAGTTTGTGGGTTCCCCTAGAGTAGACCAAGAAATTAGCCAAACTATAGCAAAAAGTTAGTTTAAAAAAAAAAAAGGGAAAGAAGGGCTGCAGGAAAAGGCTTGTGTTTTTCCCCCTGAAAATGGCATCAACAATGTGTTTGCAGTGCTAAAATCACCATCTTCCCAGCTTCCAGGAACTATCAGACTTCAATCAGAAAAACAAACTTTGCAACACAATTTTGGCATTAAACTGGGACATTCCCCATTTTTACTATTTTTTGTGCTTTTAGCCTCCTTTCAGTTTTTGACAGAAATGGGTTTGAAACCAATGCTGGATCCTGGACAGCTAAACATTTCTGAAAAATAGACAGAATTCCGAATTCACCAAGGGGTCATTTGTGTAGACCCTACAAGGATTTCCTATGGAAAATAACAGCTGAAATAAAAAATATTGAAATTGATTTGAAAAAAAACAACGATTTGTCTCCATGTTTTACTCTGTAACTTTTCCCTCTGATGTCAAATTTTCAAAAGTAATATACCCTTACATCTGCTGGACTCTCCTGGTTGTGGGGATATCTTGGGCTGGTAGGTTCATCAAGAACCCTAGGTACCCAGACCCTATAAAGGAGCTGCACCTTGCCATGGGTTTTCATTGTATACCTGGTATGCAGCAATTCATTTGGTGAAATATAAAGAGTGAAAAATAGGTATCAAGGAAACCTTTGTATTTCCAAAATGGGCACAAGATAAGGTGTTGAGAAGCAGTGGTTATTTGCACATCTCTGAATTCTGGGGTGACCATCTCAAATAGATGTCTTTTTTACACACTGTCCTACATTTGGAAGGAAAAAATGTAGAGAAACACAAGGGGTAATAACACTTATTCTGCTATTCTGCGTGCCCTAAAGTCTCCCAATAAAAATGGTACTCAACTTGCGTGGGTAGACCTAATGCCCGCGACAGGTAACGCAACATGGACACATCACATTTTTACATTGAAAACTGATTTGTTTTTTGGAAAGTGCCTAGCTGTCGATTTTGATCTCTAGCTCAGCCGGCACCTAGGGAAACCTACCAAACCTCTGCATTTTTGAAAACTAGACATCTAGGGGAATTGAAGATGGGGTGACATGTGGGGCTCTCACCATGTTCTATTACCCAGAATCCTTTGCAAACCTCAAAACCTGGCAAAAAAAACACTTTTTCCTCACATTTCGGTGATAGAAAGTTCTGGAATCTGAGAGGATCCTCCAATTTCCTCCCACTCAGCATTCCCCTAAGTATCCCAATAAAAGTGATACCTCACTTGTGTGGGTAGGTCTAGTGCCCACAACAGGAAATGCCCCCAAAACACAACATGGACACTTCACATTTTCCTACAGAAAACTGACCTGTTTTTTGCAAAGTGCCAAGCTGTGGATTTTGGCCTCTAGCTCAGCCAGCACCTAGGAAAATCTACCAAACCTGTCCATTTTTGAAAACTAGACACCTAGTGGAATCCAAGATGGGGTGACATGTGGGACTCGCACCAGGTTCTGTTACCCAGAGTCCTTTGCAAATCTGAAAATGTGGCAAAAAAACCCACTTTTTCCTCACATTCCAGTGATAGAAAGTTCTGGAATCTGAGAGGGAAACCTGCCAAACTAGACAACCAAGGGAGTCCAGGGAAGTGTGACTTGCATGGAGCCCCCAGTGTTTTCTTACCTAGAATCCTCAGCAAACCTCAAATATAGCTGAAAAATACAATTTTCCCACATTTCTGTGTGAGATCACTGTACAGGCGCAAAGTTCCTACCACCCAACGTTCCCCTCAGTCTCCCAGTTAAAATGATACCTCACTTGTGTAGGTGGGCCAAGTGCCTGTGACAGGGAATAGCCAAAAACATGTAAAAAATGAAGGGGAACCAAAGCGGGTCCAAAATTGCAGTTTGAGAAAAAAACATGTTTAGGCTGACACGTGGGCGGAATTTATATCAGTATAGATGCGACAATGCTGGGTGGTAGGAATTTTGTGGATTCCTGCAGATTCCGGAAGGTTCTATTACAAAAATGTGGGAAAAATGTGTGATTTCCAGCAAAGTTGGAGGTTTGCAGGGCATTGTGGGTAAGAAAATGGTGTGGGGTGCATGTGAAGCACACCACCCTGGACTCACCCAGATTTTTTGTTTTCTGATGTGTCTAGGTCTCATAGGTTTTTCTACATGGCAGCACCCCAAAGTCCAAAAAGTGCAGCCCTCACCATTCCAAGTGGGACGATGTTGAGAGTTAGACAAGCTCTCATGGCCCAAATGTAATACCAAAACCCAAAATAATCAAATGTCCTCTTGCTTGCCATGGGATAAGATGTTTTAGTGTGCGGGGGAGAGCTGAAAGACTGTTGTCCCTTTCAGTTGGGTTGGGGGCATAAACATGCCCATACTGGTTGGTAGCCACCACCCCACTATTTATTTTTAATTCCCTGGCAGCTAGTAGGTTTTCTGCCTCTCCGGAGAGTGAATCAGGGGTAATTGCCCCATCTGCCCACCGGTGGGCAGAACAACTTTGTCTCCATTTATTTGGGGTGGGGGTATGGCCATATCCCCACCCTCTTTTAAAAAAAAAATCTTCCCTGGTCTTTGCTGGCCTTTCTGCCCACTTTGGGGGTAGATGGGCCTTCCAAAAATAGGCAGATCGGTCCCAAAGAGGGGCAGAAATGGCCAACAGTAATGTGCCCCCGTGGGGAGTGACCCTTGCCCAAGGGGCTGCCCCCCCAAACAACACACACACACACACCAATTCCTGGTGCCTAAGTGGTTTCTGCCCCGCCTAGGGGCCGACTGGTCTAATAGAAATAGGCTGATCTGCCCCCAAGGGGGTCAGAAATGACCTAAAATAAATTTGCCCCCCAGGGGAGAGACCCTTGCCTGAGGGGTCGCTCCCCATCTGCAAAAAAAAACAAAAGGAAAAAAATCTCTGGTGCCTAGTGGTTTCTGCCCCCTTTGGGGGCAGAAATGGCCTAAAATAATTTTGCCCCCCCCCAGGAAAGCGACCTTTGCCTAAGGGGTCACTCCCCTTGCGTGAAATTGGAGCAAAAAAAATCCCTGGTGTCTAGTGGTTTCTGCCCCTCTTGGGGGCAGATTGACCTAAGAAAAATAGGCCGGGGCAGAAATAGCCTAAAATAAAATTGCCCCCCAGGGGAGCAACCCTTGCCTAAGGGGTCTCTCCTATCTGTAAAAAAATATAAACATAAAAAAACCCTGATGCCTAGTGGTTTCTGCCCCCAAGGGGGGCAGAAATGGCCTAACAAAAATTAAGCCCCCCCGGGCGACCCTTGCCTAAGGGGTCGCTCCCCTTGCATGAAATTGACGTCCAAATAAGAAATCCCTGGTGTCTAGTGGTTTCTGCCCCCCTTTGAGGTACTTTGGCCTAAGAAAAATAGGCTGATCTGCCCCCAAGGGGGATAAAAATGTCCTAAATACAATTTGCCCACAGGGGAGCGACCTTTGCCTAAGGGGCCGCTCCCCATGTCTAAAATATATATTTTTTTTAATGATCCCTGGTGTCCAGTGGCTTCTGCCTCCCCTGGGGGCCCCTAATTTAAATAGGCCAATCAGCCCCCACGGGGGCAGAAAAGGCCTAATAATTAAATGCTCCCCAGGAGAGCGACCCATGTGCAAGGGGTCGCTCCCCTTCATTATAAACATTAAAAAAAATCCCTGGTGTATAGTGGTTTCTGCCCCCCTTAGGGGCAGATTGAGCTAAGAAAAATAGGCCGATCTCCCTCCAAGGGGGGCAGAAATAGCCTAAATACAATTTGCCCCCAGGGGAGCGACCCTAGCCTAAGGGGTCGCTCCCCACGTCTAAAAAAAAACAAAAAAATATCCCTGGTGTCAAGTGGCTTCTGTCCCCCTTGGGGGCAGATCAGCCTAATTTAAATAGGCCGATCTGCTCCTGGGGGCAGAAAAGACCTAATGATTAATTTCCCCCCTTGAGGAACGACCCTTACCAAAGGGGCCACTCCCCTCATGTATAAATACACTGTAACAAACATAAAAACAAAATCCCTGGTGCCTAGTGTGCATTTCTGTAGCCCTGTCACATCACGCTTGGGTTGCAGAAATGCTTACAGAGACATGAAAGGAAAGGCCTTTCCTTTCATGCCTCTGCCTGCCCCCACCTCCCGGTCGGAAGAGAAATGCCAAGCATTTCTCTTCCGGATCGCGCTGGAAGCTGATGGGAGGTGACCTCTGATAAGGTCAGCGTGTGATGTGTGCACTGACTTCAGCAGACGTCACTGGGCAGGGTGGGGTCGGGTGGAAGGGGAAGCGATTCCCCTCCATCCCTGTCCTGGGGGGATGGGTGTATGGCTCATGGAGGTAGCGCCAGGTGCAGGATGAGCTGGTCTCGTCCTCGGCACACGGCGACCATGGCCGAGGACGAAACCAGCTCGTACCAGGCACCCTACTGGTTAAAGTGTACATTGTAATAGCTGACTGACTCTCACTCAAGGAGCAAAGGTGCATTAGTTTAAACAATATTGATTGTGATACAAAATGACTTAAGAAATGTGAAAACAATCCCATTATGAAAATAAGCACAGGAAAAGCCTTTGGAAGCATACAGTGTTTTTAACACCCATGCAATACAAGATAAGGGATAAAAGTAAAAGAGCACCAGACACAAGGTGGCATACATGTTCAAAAGAAAAAGAAATGAAACATCAACCATTGTAGCCTTTGGCAGCTCTGGTACTGAAACCTACAATTTTTTTGTGTGTATGTGCTTATGTGAGTAGTCTAAATAAAAAGCAGTGTATAGCTGAGGTTGGTTGACCCACCGGCCAATGGCAAACGTTGTTGTGGGTGGAAACCGAGAAGGGTATTTACAAGCCCCTTTGCTCCAACTTTTAGTGATGGTCTAGCAGCACACACTGCAGGGCTATATCTGGAATGTCACGCCAAGCCACTTTGTGTGGGTTTTCATGGCCTTGTAGAAATGGAGTA
The DNA here is from genome assembly GCF_031143425.1 of Pleurodeles waltl. NCBI lineage: Eukaryota > Metazoa > Chordata > Amphibia > Caudata > Salamandridae > Pleurodeles > Pleurodeles waltl. Next base: position 607,482,687 of record NC_090449.1, read on the forward strand.
AGGCAACACAGTGCAAGTCATTGCGATGCCTTACTGTGGGATTGGAGTAGATGGTGCGCGTGGAATAGAGAGTGCGCGCAACGGTGTGGTGACGGGGAGATGGAACGTGGGTGGCGGTTGGGAGTAACAAGAGATTGTGGTGAGCGGTCGTGATCGCGGTTGCTGCCGCATATGTATTGCTTTGTACCTGTTTGCCAATTAAAGAATTAAATCCTGGAATCCATCACCGCGTATCCTTTTCACATTGGCGACGAGCGGGAAGAAGTTCCTGAAGTTCTTTAAGTGGCAGCAATCGGTTTCTATACAACATTGGAGGGTTTTGTAACAACACATCTCCTCTACCAGTGGATCGTTTCCTGCTGCGCAAGTGAATTTCAATCTCTATGTTATTTTTTTAGATTGTTTAAACGTCTAGTATGTAACCTTGGTGACGCATGAGAGTGGCATTTTCGGCGGCCATTTTGGAAGTACTTTAAATCTTTTTGCTATTTTGTGAGATTCTTTAAACATCTAGTGCATAACCCTGATGATGCACAATAGTGGTGTTTTCGGCGGCCATTTTGGAAGCATATATATATTTTTTTTCCTCCTTCAGTTAATGCTGGCAAAATTGGCAGTTATTTTTTAGGACACTGCATGAATTTTTGCGAAGTGTACATTATTGGCAATAGTATTTTTAGACTGTTCATGTTCATACTGCCTCTTTTCATTATTCCTAGTTGTTGAACTGTAATATAATGTCAAGCATCCAACCTCCACCATTTTTTCTTGCGGAGCCTGGTGAGCCTCCTATTCAATGGGAGTTATGGATCGACTTATTTGAAGCCTATGTGGATGTTTTAGAAGATAAAGAATGCATGCCTAACAGACATTTGGCCTTGTTGAAACATAGATTAGGTGCGGTTGGCTTAAGAGAATTTAAGAATTTACCTCCAATAGACAATGTGGGAAATGTGGATGTTTATCAACTTGCAAAGAAGAAACTTCATGAACGATATGGCAGGAAGATTAATGTAGTTCTGGAACGCTACAATTTTTACTCCAGAACACAGCATGATGATGAGACTATAGATCAATTTGTTGCTGCTCTCAGAGGTTTAGCAGTTACTTGCAATTTTGAACAAATTTCTTATGACCAGGTTTTGCGAGATCAAATCCTAATGAAAACAAAATCTCGTAAAATTCAGGAGAAATTATGGTCATGTGGCAGTGAATTGACATTAAAAGGAGCCATTGATGTAGCACGTACGATGGAAGTGTCTGAAAAATGCATCCGAACTGTGAGGAAAAATACTTCTGACTTGGACCCTGAGGCTATTGCTGTCAGTGCTGTGACGAAAGAATCTAAAGGGATGGAAAAAATAAGTGAATGGAAAAAGAACAACACAAAAAATTGTTACAGATGTGGGGCTGGAGATCATTTTACTAATTCCAAAAAGTGTCCTGCACTTAATAAGATTTGTAATTTGTGCAAAAAGATTGGCCATTTTGGCAAAGTGTGTAAGAGTGGTATGAATGTGAAGAGTGTGAGTTGTGTTGCAGCTCAAGAGGGTTTTGACTCCACCAATTTTCAGAATTTAGGGGGTGATTCCGACTCTGGCGGGCGGCGGTTGCCGCCCGCCAGGCAGGAACCGCCATTTGGCCGCCACGCGGCCAAAATAGCACTGCCCCCATTCCAACATTCCCGCTGGGCCGGCGGGCGCTAACCAAGTTAGCGCCCGCCGGCCCAGCAGGAATGAGGGCCGCAACACAGGAGCCGGCTCCGAATGGAGCCGGCGGTGTTGCGGCGGTGCGACGGGTGCAGTTGCACCCGTCGCGCTTTTCACTGTCTGCTAAGCAGACAGTGAAAAGCTTCATGGGGCCCTGTTGGGGGGCCCCAGGACACCCCTTACCGCCAGCCTCTTCCTGGCGGTGAAAGCCGCCAGAAACAGGCTGGCGGTACGGGGGTCAGAATCCCCAGGGCAGCGCTGCTTGCAGCGCTGCCCTGGCGGATTCTCCCAGCCGGGGCAAAACCGGTGGAGAACCGCCGGCCCCGGCTGGGCGACCGCGGCTGTACCGCCGCGGTCAGAATGACTATTGAAGCACCACCAGCCTGTTGGCGGTGCTTCCGTCATTCGTGACCATGTCGGTCCATGACCGCCAGGGTCAGAATGACCCCCTTAGTCTTAAGTGTGTCAGCCGAAGATGATAATATTTTACCACTGCAATCCTCTGGGTTACCGACTTGCAAATTGAGCATTGACTGTATTGAAGTTACTGCAATGGTGGACTCGTGTGCATGGTTCACCATTATGTGTGTGAGTATGTTTGAGGAATTGTGGCCGGACAGAAACCTATTACCCACAGATGTCAACCCTGGAAGTTATACTGATCAAAGAATTTCTATGGTTGGATATACAAATGTATGCATTAAGTTTGGGGGTAAGCGGTGTAAGGGAAGGTTGTACGTTGCTGAGAAGGGTCAGACGATTTTAGGATAGCCACATATTAAGGAGCTGGGTATCAAAATTAATTCTACGAAAATGTTTCCTGTGTATGGTGTAATGGATTATGATTTCCAAGGTGTTCTGCAATATGATGAGCTGGACGAGTGCTTTCCGACAGTCTTTTCAAAGTCTTTGGGTAAACTGAAGAATTTCAAACACAGGATCATATTAAGAGAAAATGCTAGTCCAGTGAGGCACAAATTACGGAATGTTCCAGTGCATTATAGATCTAAACTTAAAGATTTGCTGAAGGACTTGTGTCAAAAGAATATCATTGAACCAATTGAAAGCTCGGACTGGATTTCTCCGGTAGTTTTGTCCCTTAAGAGCACTGGGGAGCTAAGATTATGGGGGTTATTACAACTTTGGAGGAGGTGTTAATCCGTCCCAAAAGTGACGGTAAAGTGACGGATATACCACCAGCCGTATTACGAGTCCATTATATCCTATGGAACTCGTAATACGGCTGGTGGTATATCCGTCACTTTACCGTCACTTTTGGGACAGATTAACACCTCCTCCAAAGTTGTAATAACCCCCTATGTGTTGATTTGAGATCTCTGAATGATGCTATTTGGGTGGATACTTTTCCCTTACCGAATTTGCAGGAATTAGTATCATCAGTATGTCAGGCTACTGTTTTTTCTACCATCGATTTATCTAGTGCTTACCACCAAATTGAATTAGATGAGGGTTCAAAACATTTTACAGCATTTATAACGTCAGAGGGTGCTTTTCAATACAAAAGGATGCCTTTCGGCCTGGCAAGCGCGTCTGCTGTTTTCCAAAGAGAAATTAACAACATTTTTAGCAAGGTGCAAAATGCTAAAGTTTTTCAGGACAATATTTTGATATATGGGCGTGACAGATCGGAACATGATAGTGTGTTGATGGAGGTTTTGAAGTTACTAAATGAAAATGGATTGACTGTTCGGAAAGATAAATGCAAATTTGGTCAAATGCAAGTGGAGTATTTAGGCCACATTATTTCCCGTGAGGGTATTCGTCCCAAAGTAAGTCATGTGAAGGCTATTGTTAATGCACCTGAGCCGAACTGCAAAGAACAACTAATGTCATTTTTGGGACTTACTGAATTTTATTCGAGATTTATGGAAAACTACGCTACTAAAGTTGAGATCTTAAGAAGATTATTGAAGAAGAATGTTCCGTTTATTTGGGGGCGGGAACAAGTGGAATGTTTTGATTCTATCAAGCATGAAATTGTTCAAGCTCCATGCCTTAAACCTTCTGAGACCAATACAGATTGCGTGATTGCAGTAGATGCTAGTAATTACGGGATTGGTGCAGTGTTATCACAAAGTAATAGACACAAGAAATGGATTGTAGCCTATGCTTCCCGTACATTAACGCAATCTGAGAGAAATTACTCTGTAATTGAAAAGGAACTGTTAGCAGCTTCATGGGCTGTTGAAAGATTTTGAATGTATGTATGGGGGAAGAAATTCAAACTATGTACAGATCATAAACCCTTGGTCAATATTTTACAACCGGGGGGTGGAAAAATTTATCACCAAGATTAGCGAGGCTAGCTTCTAAGTTGCAAATGTATTTTTTTGAAACAATGTATGTTCAGGGTAGAAACAACAATATTGCTGATGGTTTATCCCGTTTGCCTATTGATCACGAATGTGTTGATATTGAGTGTGATGTTGCATACACATATGAGGATGTTTTGTCAGGTTTGGAATCGTATAACGCATCTGATCAATTTGTGTTATCTGAATGTAAATGGGAAGAGGAAATGATGAAGGATAAAGATTTGCAAATGGTAAGAAAATATATTATCGATGGTTGGCCTTGTGAGCGATTTTTGCGTGGTGAGAATGCATCTTTATGGAAACTAAAAGATGAATTGAGTTTAGAAGGCAATGTGGTTTTAAGGGGGGATAGAATAATTCCTCCGAAGGGTGTGCGTGAGATTATTGTAAGTAGGAGTCATGTTGGTCATGGTGGAATGTCAAGGAACAAAAGGCAGGTGAAGGAATTTTTCTGGTGGCCGGGTGTGGATGCTATGGTTGACAGGTATGTGAGTAATTGCTCTATTTGTGCTCGAAGTGTCAAGAGTGCGAAGCCGTATTCTGCTCCCTTGTTACCAGTCGAATTACCTGATAGACCTTGGCAGAAACTGGATATTGACTTTATGGGGCCGTTTTCTACATTACCTATGGAAAAGGCATATGCTATTGTTTTGGTTGACTATTTTTCGAAATGGCCGGAGGTTGAATTTGTGAGCAAGATTACTACTGAAAGTGTAATTGAATTTTTGGAAAATATATTTGCTAGGGAAGGTGTTCCTGAAGCACTTGTGTCGGATAATGGTGTACAGTTTACATCTAAGAGAATGACTGCATTTCTGGAAAGGAAAGGTATTAAACACATCAGAGTAGCTCTATATAATCCTTCTTATAATGGCCAAGTTGAAAGGTTTAAGAGAGTGGTTAAGGAGACAATACAATTGGCTTGTAAATCAGGTATTCCTTGGAAGCTGGCTATAAGAGAGATGCTCACGTCTTATAGGACGTCGCCACATTCTGTGACTGGAAAGATACCTTTTGAGTTATTGAGAGGAAGGAAGCCCGTCCACCGGGTTGGTTCCATGGTGGTTAATGGAAAGGAATAGAGCAAAATTCGGTGTAGTCTGTGATAATGTGATGAGGGACAAGGTATTAGAGTATCAATTGCGTACCAAATTGGGCCATGATACCAGATCTAGTTCGGATGAATTGGTTGTGGGGCAAAGTGTCTGTGTCAAAACACCGGGAATCGTTGAGAAAGGTAAACCTCAGTGGTCCGAACCTAGAAAAATTGTTAAGATTTTGAGAAATGCAGTGAAATTGGACGATGGGAAAGTGTGGAATGTAAGACGCATATCGATTTGTAGAGGGGAGGATACTGATGTTAAACATGGTAATGAAAATTTAGATGAGTGTAGTGGGTATCTGCTTGGGAATGAATGTGCTTCCCCTGTTAAGGCCTTGAGTTCTCGTGAGATGCATGTAAATGTGGAGGAAGTTGTTAGTCAAGGTGCGAAAGATGGAAGAGCCCCAATATATCTTAATGACTATGTAACGGACTGAGATAGGTCTGTATGTATATTTCTTTCAATTGTTGTGAGTTATTATTGTTAAGATTCTTGTGCAGTTAGTTTTTGGTTATGCAAGTTATATGTCCCTGTTTTGCCATATTGTATATTTGCACTGTTTTTTTATTGGGGGGAAGGTGTGTGGGATTGGAGGAGAGGGTGCGCGTGGAATAGATAGTGCGCGAGGCGGTGTGGTGACGGGGGAGATGGAACGTGGGTGGCGGTTGGGTGTAACGGGAGGTTGTGGCGAGCGGTCGTGATCGCGGTTGCTGCCGCATATGTATTGCTTTGTACCTGTTTGCCAATTAAAGAATGAAATCCTGGAATCCATCACCGCGTATCCTTTTCACACTTACTTTACATCAAAGAGGTATTCCATGTCGGTTTTGGTGGATGTTCCCAAACAACACCCATGGATTTTGATGCATTCCCAGGTTTACTTGATTTTGTCAACCTAGGAATGCGTCAAAAGCCTACGCCTCCACAGGGACGGCATAAGGGAGGCGCAACGAGGAGAAATAACATTATTACTCCTAATTTTTCCCTCTTTCTATGAATGCTGCATTCTGCAGCACACATAGAAAGATGAAATGGGTTCCAGTGATTGTTTTTGTGCAGTAAGGTGTCCCTTTCTGCACAAAAACAATCATTCCTACAACACAGACACCCTTGTACCATGGAGCAAGGGTGCCTGCATTGGCCCATGTCAGCCAATTGTGCGCCATGGCAGGGGGAAAAGACAGGAATGCTCCGGTTCTCATATATCTGTTGCATTTCTGTTCTTTTCTTTTGACGCAGGGCAGCACTACAAGAATGCTTGCAGCACTGCCCTGAGCCAAAATCTTGTAAATGAGGCCCCAAATGTGAATGAGACTTGAACAGACCAGTGGATAAAAAGGACTGACAAAAACTCTACAGATGTATGTTTTCATTTTTGAATTACATGAAACAGCTGAGATACCAGACCTAAATCGGATTGGGTTGAATCTTCCTTCAAAAGTTTAAACTTAAATGGGTGAAGCTTTTCCATATTGATGCTTTGAGGTACTATCTGCTGAAACATGCAGAATCAACAAGTGAGGGTTTATTCAATGTATGACATCACCGGCAATCAAGTTCCCAGAATTAAGATGACACTTCTTTTTGTTAGAATAAGGAGTTATCAGCTTCTCTTTTATTACTTCAGGGTGATTCAGGTGGACCTCTGACCTGCCTTGTGAGCGGTGCATGGCAAGTTCACGGGGTTGCCAGCTACGCAGTGGTGCCCTATTTGAACACTTATGAGAAGCCAACGGTTTTCACCAGGGTGTCCGCCTACACGGACTGGATTTATGAAGTAAGTGCAAATCCGATTTATTCTTAATGTCATGGCTTGTGTCTTGTTCCTTCTACAAGGGTGTACCAAAGAGGCAATTTATTAAGAACCTCTGGAAAGTATTAAACTTCTATGCACTATTCTGAGGTTTTGAAGAATAAAAAACATGTTAGGAAAGCTGAAGGTCACCTAATTAAGGATTTCCAATATCTGGTATTGTATACTTTTTATAGCTTACAAACCTAGCTAGGTAGCAACAGAGGGCCTCATTTACTAGGAAATGACAGAGCGTGGTGCTGCAAGCCATCTTGTTGCGCCGCGTCATTTTGAAAGAGCAGGGATGCATCGTATTTGCAGAAATACAATGCATCCCTGTACTTTCATCACCATTGTTGCACAACATGCTGCCTAGCGCCAACGCAGGCACCCTTGTGCCATGGTCCAAGGGTGCCTGCATTGCAGGAGGGATTGTTTGTGCGCAGGAAGGGACACCTTCCTGCACATAAACAATCAATAATGGCATTTTCCTCTTTTTATGTGCACTGCAGAATTCAGCACACATAGAAAGAGGACAAACAGGGAGAAATAGTGATATTTCTCTCTGTTGCGCCACTTTAATGCCACCCCAAAGGTGGCGTAGGAATTTGATGCATTCCCAGCCTTTTAAATCTGGGAATGCATCAGATTCCATCAGGTTCCTTGGGTGTTGCTTGGGAACACCCACAGCAACACCCATGGAATGCTCCTTTCATGCAGAGCTATGTGTGTAAGGGGGGCATACTTACAAGGCCTTGAAAAGCCGTGCAAAGTGTCTTTGTGTGGCCTTCTATATATGGGCCAGCACACTGCACCACTGGAGCATCAAAAAAGGGCACTCCGGTGGGGTACGTGGTGTTACTAGGGCCTTGGAAATGAGGCAAAGAGTGTTGCACGTTTAGGAGGCTATTGGAGCAGCGGCATAACACTAGTCCCTGCAGCCTCTGAGGTGCGGGGGACAATCCTTCAGAGGGCCCCAGCCCTTTAGGCGGGCTCCTGAATAGCCCAAGGCCAGTGGATATCTGTGATGTATGAGAGACTCAGAGGCCCCCTCATCACATTCTATGGGGGATGGGGGACATCATTTTACGTCACGCCACAGTGTTGGAGATGATGAAACAAGATGATGTACATCTGACGAGGACCTAAATCCTTGAATCACATTTCCTATATTTAGAAATGCTAAGGCCAGCATTCGAACCTAGGTCCTGAGGGTCGAAAATAAAGTGCTCCATCATGCCTTCAAGCACATGTGATGGCAAACAACCCAGATTACTTGATATTCACTCTTCTTTTCTGTATTTCATTTGTATGACCTTTCAAAGACATCATATTAATAACTGTAATGTAGCCAGAGTGGGTGAAAAGCTTGGAACTTTTTTGTTTAATTTCTATTAGATAGCCTAAGGAGCAAGAAAAACTTTACCCAGCACTACTAACCTGCCAGTTACATGTAAACATTTATCACTAGCACAACAGGTCAGCTATTTAGAAGTAACAGTCAGATGAGAAAATAAAGCCTGGGGCTGATTCATTTTGGAACAGGGATACCATGACTTCTCATATGTCAGGGCCACAAAGTGCGGACATGTTCAATAATCCTGTTAAAGCCATCAATGTCTGTATCTACTTTAACACACACAGGGCCTCATTTACAAGGTCATTGCACCACTGTTGCATCTTTTTTTTCACGCAACGGGGGCGCAAGGAGTGCTCTACACTGCTCCATCTTCACAAACTGACGCATTGGGCCATGTGCATCAGTTTGTAAAGCCTTGCATCCCATTATACCTGCGCCAGGTGTAATGTATGTAAGGAAGGCATTCCCACAGGAAAAGCCACGCAGAACTGACGCAGTGAAATTTACAACATTTCACTGTGTCATTCTGTGACTTCACTGTGTCAGAATTTTAACAACTGCTCAGAGCAGGCGTAAAACTGATGCAGGGATTTTCTCAATGGGGGCCTCATGGCATTGCTAGAGTAGCATAATCTTTTTGATGTTAGTCCAGCAGTATGCAAGTTTAGAGCCACAGATGTGTCAGACTTTCTGACACTTCTGTGAAAATGTGAGCCATGGAGCTCTGTATTGTAAATATCGGGCATCCAGGGCATTGTTAGGGGGCCCTGCGCAATGCAAGAAATCTGAGGCATCGGAGTCGATGCATCAGATTCTTGTAAGTGAGGCCCACAGTGTTTTATAAAACTTGTCACTTCCATGCTAGGACAAATACAATATGTAAAGAGGGAACTAATCTTTTTACCTCTGTGGTAAATGGTGCTCAACATTTGTCCATGGCCATGACTAAATCTGCATTAACATTATGATCAAACCCCGGTCATTTATGGTTAACTACTGATAAACCACATATAACATGTTTTATCTGTCCATGCCAAGTTTTCAGAATAGCCACACAAGATAAATTTACTTACAAATAATATTAATAGGAATCATTAAAATAGTATGTGACCGGGGGAAATTTTGGAATACCCGTTGACAGCCCTCTTATGGTTGAAAACAACTGTTTAGATTTGCTCCACACGTTGCTCAAAGGCCGGACATAAAACCTTTGCTGTTATCCTTAGGCTCTGCTGACTTTACAATGTGGACCACAATAAATAACTTATAGCATAAGAGCGTACTGACTGCTTACTGCTATGTGCACTTTACTTTGTGGTAATCAAACCTTCATTGCAATGTGAAACATTGAGTTCTGCCATTCTTTCTCTTTCAGATCTTTTGGGTGCACGGTGAATAGTGTGAAGAAGGAACCTTCCCAGGAAACATAGTTTATCTCAACAAATAAATAAGAAATGATTCACTATATGTCCTTCATGGTCAAGTCACCAAAATGCAATAAATGGACTTTTGTGATCATGTGTAGACCTGTTCAATAAAAAAAACATTGAAAGCAAGAAACTGGACAGCTTGAATGTTCACTTGAGTTAGGTAGTACAAGTGTTAACATTTTATGTCATGTCTTTTTATTTAATTTTGGGTAATAATGTACCAATTAGAAGCCTGGGGTGTATATGGAGCATTTATAGAACATCAGAGAATGTTTGTATTTATGTATTATTAAGAAGTTTTATCAAATACTATGGGGGTCATTATGACATTGGCAGTATTCTTTGAATACCGATGACGCCACGGGTGCCAACATACCACCGCGGAGGCGACAATCCATCTGCCAGATTATGGACACTGCTGGACTTCCGCCCCACTTGGGGCGGAAGTCCGGCAGTAGCCATGCTGGCGGACGGTGGTGTCCTGGCAGTGCTACCACCTGCACCGCCCCACCACTAGAATGCCACCAGCTGTATTAGGACATTTAATATGACCTGGCGGTGTCCTGCTGGCGGGACGCTGATGGCGGTACCAGCGCTCCTTCCTGTTCCTTGCCGGACGACCTTCTCCCTGGAATAGGTAAGGTGATCATCCGACAGGGGAGAGGGTGTGAGTGAGTGTCTGCATGTCAGCATGTATGCATGTGAGTATGCCTGTTTGGATGTCTGTGTGTATGCATGCCTAAATGCGTGTGAGTATGTCAGTATGTATGCATGGCTGAATGCGTGTGAGTATGTATGAGTGAATGTGTGTATGGATGAGTGTGAGTGGATGCATGTCTGGAAGCTTGGTGCGTGTGGGTGTCTGTGCACATGTATGTGGGGAGGGGGGTGGGGGTGCTGTGACTGTGGGGAGTTGGGGAAGGGGGGATTGTGAGTGTGTGTGGCTACGTGCATGTATGGCTGTGGGGGTGGGGCAGTTTGGGTGGTGGGTGTGTGTGTGTGTATATGAATGGGTGTCGTGAGTGTGAGTGTGTGCGTGTCTATGAGTGCCTGCGTGGATGGGGTGGTGGGGGTGTGTGTGAATGGATCAGAGGGGGTGGGGGGTGTTTGCATCAGAGGGGGTGGGGGCGTGTGTTTGCATCGGACGGGGTGTGTGTTTGCATCATGGGTGAGTTTGGATCCGGGGTGGGTGGAAGGGTGAGTTTGGATGGGGAATGGGTGGGGGGGTTAGGTGCTTGGCAGGGAGATGTGGGGGGGCCGTCTACTGGTGACAGGGAAGGAATTCCCTGTCACCGGTAGGCCCTACCGCCATGGTTTTCGCGGTGTTGCCACCTCCGTGGAAACCAAGGCGGTAGGCCTCCTCAGAATACCGGCGGTGTTACTTTTGGGGCTGCCGGGTCAGAGATGAACATCTCCGGCACGGCGGTTCATACTGCCATGGTGGTATGAGTGGTGATGTGGCAGGTTGGCAGAGGCCAACCCACCACACTCATAATGTGGCAGTATACAACGCCAGCCTGTTTGCAGTGATACTGCGACATTAACCCTGGCGGTCAAAAAACCGTCAGGGTCAAAATCAGAACCTATGTGTCAGAAGGAATAATAACTACAGCTTGATGATAGGAGTGAACGTTAGAATCTATTTGGAGAGGGTATGTGGTCCTGCTCAATATTCTCTGATCACACTTTGTATTGACATAAATTGAAGGCAAGTCTAAATAGTTCAGTTTTCAATGTTTTTTTCTGAAATGCTTGCAGCTGGACTCAGATCTCCAGATGGGGTCAGGGTGTTCCAGAGTCTAGGTTCTTCACTCAATCAAATGCCTCGAAGGTTCCTCCCCTTAAATGATCAGTGTTTGATTGGACTTGCATACATTGCAGCAGTAGGCTCCGTTTCAGAATTACTGTGATGTCAATTTTTGCAGGCATGTATGATCTTTGCCCTCAGTGCTTCATATATAGTACACAAGATCTTAGTTAAACTGTAGCCTCTACTGGGAGTCAATGGAGTATTTAAGGGTGGGTTTGATGTGATTCTGCTTGCGAAGGTAAAGCACGAGTTGGCATCCTGGTTCTTGAGTCTTTGGAGAGTGGCAATGTTTTTACTGGGCTGACCAGAAGAGATAATATTACAGTAATTGATGTATGCTAGAATAAGGGCTGTGTGATCATTGTGGAAAGGTTGATTCATTTTTTTGAAGGCAAGAGAGTTGCATGCTCACAAACATTGCAACTGGCTTGGTTTGAGGGCAACAGTGGGAACAGCATCAGAAAGGATTTCCAGATTTCCTACTTTTGATGAGAAAGAATGAGGTGCTCCAAGGCCTAAGTGTAAGTTAAAGGGTAATGAATTAGGCTACGAATCTCTGATTATTAGGATCTTGGTTTTCACACCATTCATTACAGGAAGCTCTTCAGATAGTGGAACAAATGGTCTAAATACACAGGAGTTTTTTTATTTATTTCCTGTCCAGTATTGAAAGCAGAAATATGTTTGTGTATTGTCAGCATACATTTGGAGGCTTTTACCTTGTTCTGAACACTGCTAAGCACTGAGATTGTGGGTGATTCAAACCATCTGAGTCTGTCTTGGTGGTTTCAGTTGGTGAGAAATTATTGTAATGCAGGTCTGGACTTATGTGTCCAATGCTCAAGCCTTTCCAAGAGGTTTGTATATTCAACAGTGTTGTAGTTGGCAGAAAACCAAGGACTACAAAGGTTGTTTTATTTTCCTTATCAAAGGAGCTTTTCCCTCATACTGCGTAAGGTGAGGATAGGTTGGTGGCTTTGGGCTTTTCAAGTACCCTTTATGTTGTTCCACTGAATGGGGTGGGGATAGGGCTTTCCAAGTACTCTTGATTTTGTTCCACTGTACGTGGCATCATGTAAAGCATTGCTGCTTTAAGTGCACATTGAAAAAACACTGACCCTTTGTTACTTCAAACTCTGCCGATTGCCTCAATTCATTTATTCACTTCAGCACCAAGATGAAAAGCTTAGAAATAATCAATGGCTCAAAAATGAAATTTGACAACCACATCATACTTGTGGTCAGAACATTTCAGCACTACGACTTACTATTCTGCCTCATCTAGCATTGCATAATCCTAGGGAGTGCACAGTAGCATTAGAACCATCATCAGCTGTCAGTTTAACCGTCAGCAGCCTATACTCATCTTAACCAAATTGTGGATCTTATCTGAGGATGTACCTGTTTTATTATGAATAAAACCTGGCATATGAGACTGTATGTATGTCACGATCATCTTGATAAGAGGATAATGCAAGTAGAATGTGCCAATGTCACTGCACCTTCTATAAAACACACTACTGAGCTCAAAATGTAAGCACTTAGTTTTACATTTGATTGCTACAGGAAGGAATCAGAAGGTATGCAAGCAACTCAGGGCTGCAAGACAGGTAAATCACCTAGACAACCTAAAACAAAGTTACCATAGAAGGCAACAGAGCATTTAAAACAGTAAGATAATAAGAACGACATTAAGCCTATGGGTCAGCTTCACCTCCAGGTGAAGATCATAAATCCAGAACTGGACTGAAATCCCATAGGAACACAAACACAACAGAACTCCTTCCACAAATGGAAGGAGGAACACAAGCGCAATACAATTTCTTCTATAGAAGGAGAGAAGAAGGAAGGAAACAAAAAACAAAAATGGAAGTAAAGAGGAGCTTGGCTTAATGGTCGAACATGGCAGCTGCCTTCTGAGGACACTCCTGGTGGCCTGCATGAATCCTCCATGATTCCCCCGTCAGCGACCCCCTACTGGGACAAAATTACCCTAGTGATCCAGCGCGGTGCAAATGCACTCTGGCATCGTGTTGTCAAGAGTCGGAGTTGCACGGATGGTGTCTGTGACACAAGTTGATGGCGCAGCGCTGGGCTGGCACTGATGCGCTGTGCAAGGAAGAACACCTGAGGTGGGAGGGAGACGGCCTTCCCCTTCTGCGATCCTCATGAAGCAGATCCACAGCCTGGAGGCCTCCCGGGGAGACCAGCGAAGTGAAGTAGAATCGACGCCTGCATCCGGAGGGAAAGGAAGGAAGTTGGTGGAGAAGGCCTCGGGCATGGAGGTGAAGCCTGGGGTGGCAACCGGGGCTCCCCCTCCAGAAGTAGGTGTTTCTTCCCCGAGATACCCTGGTAGGAGCCTGACTGGTGCCTGCGGTCCTGGGGGTGGTCTCCCTTGGTCCAACAACGGTCTGGGCGGAGAAGGCCCAGACGGCCTAGGACTGTATTGGTGGCCCCAGCATGGGCCTGCGCTGGTCGGGCATGGAGTTTTGTCCTTGGAAGCCCGGTCAGTTTTGGGGACATGGTGGGTTCGCCACTGGACTTGCGCACAGCCCGGCTCGGAGGAGCAGGGCACTCTGGGCCGTCGCGGGCGGGGTTAGTCGATTTCCGGCCTGCTGCACTGCTGGGGCGAATAGGTGGACATTTGTGGAGGGGGCGGCCCTGGCCATGGACAGTTGCATTCAAGTAATAGGAGAAGGGTGGCATGCTCACCAGTCATGACCAAAGATAAGCCACCGCTAGGCCCGAAACAGAACACTCTAGATCAATATGCGCAGCTGAGTGACGCGGTGCAGATGGCGGGCCCTGGGACACCCAGTGGTACACTCAGACACAGCGGCACTACTGGCTGCCATTACACAATCAAGACATATGCTCAATGCAAGAATCGGATCGGTCGGCTCCGAAGTTACCTTGCTATGTCAGGACTTGCTGAATGCGGTAGACGGAATCATTGAGACTGAGACTAGAGTTTCAGGGGTAGAAGACTCAGTAGAAACCTTACAGCGTAGGGTGCAGAGTTTGGAGTCAATTACCAAAGAACTGGCGACACGGGTCGAGGATGGTGAGGGGAGAGCACAGAGAAACAATCTAAAGTTTGTAGGATTGTCTGAAGGCAGCGAGGGAACTTCGGCCGACTCCTCTCTTGCCAAATTGATCCACTCACTGATGCCTGAAAGTTCCCTATTTACTTGCTTTGTAGTGGAGAGCGCACACAGGGCATTGTCACTGAAACCACTGCATGGAGCATGTCCACACCCGTTAACAGCCCCCGTGCTGAAGTATACAGACAGAGATACCATCCTTAAATTTGCCAGATGACAGTCGAAACTTACCTATCAAAACTCCACCATCATGATCTTCCTGGATTACACAAAGATGGTGCAGAAGCAGAGACAAACGTTCACTAAAGCCAAATAAAGATTGCAAGAGCTCAACTTATTGTATATGCTGTTATATCCAGCTTGTATGAGGGTTGTATATGAATCACAGACACACTTTTTTGACAGTCTGAAAGAAGTGCTCAGTTGGACTGATGAGAGGGTGTTGCAGAGGCCTCATACTCCTCCACATTTGGACACAGACTCATTTCAGGATCAGGAGGGGCGCCAACAGGTCACAGCCTTTATGAAGAAAAGCAATAGATCTCGCTCTACATGGTGTGGCTGGGGGCCAGAGGCAAAAACTTGAGGTGGACGGTGTGGTAAGAGGGGTGATGTGTATAAATGTTGCTTACGCAGAGGTGCCAGACTGAAGCAGCACACCTTGTTCCGGGGTCAGACGGCAGAGGAAAGATGTGTAACTTTGCCACTTTGATGACCATACATGGGTGTTAGGGATCCATTGGTTACTGTACGTGAATACCCCCTAGTCGGGGTTCCACGAAATGCATGCCGTCAACAGATGCTTCAGCGTTCTTAGACTATAGGGGTGGGGAGTTTGTTGGGTTTGTTTGTATGTTTTTTGATTTGCACTAGGGCATGTTCTCGTATTCTGCACCCAGGCTTACCCTTCCAGACAGATATTTGTTAATGTTCACACAGAGACAATGGGAAAACCTAATGTAGCACCTGGAGACATCAGGATCCTGTCTTGGAGCGTACAGGGGGTGCTAGAAAGAGTTAAGCGCAGTGCGGTCCCGAAATTTGCAAAGCAGGCTGGGGCACACTTCTTAATGTTACAAGAGACACACCTTCTTGGGGCCAAGGCCCCATTGCCTGGCTAGATACGGGTACCACCAGGTTTACCATTCTGGCTTTTCGAGGGGCTCTAGGGGCACTTGCATACTAATTCATCATACCCTGCCATATCAGGTGGGACAGGTCTGGATGGACCGGTTGGGCTGCTATACTGCTGTGACAGGCACACTATATTGGGAGACTCTTCCTTTGTGCTGTGTCTACTCTTCCCCCTCGTTGGGACAGGCTTTGTTTGATAGCCTGAGGCCCCTGTGGGGGGTCCTTCCCTGAGGGACTCATGCTGTTTGGGGGGGTGACTGGAATGATGTTATGTAGCTCAGGGTAAACAGGAGCCATGGACAGCTGTCAGCACGTGGGCCTAACAGAAAGGGGCTGGCCCTGCTGGCAACTGCGCTGAGACTCACGGATGTTTGGAGGCTGCATCATCCCACTCAGCCAGGCTTTACATATTTATCAATAGTACATGGCTCACTGCCCAGGATTGATTATTTCTTCATCCCCATAATTCACACACATAGAATTGCAACCATAGAGGTAATAGCTAGGGGATTATCTGATCATTCTCCATTGGTAATGACCCTGCAAATGGGCCCAGCTAGACCCCCCCTTTCTGGTAGCGTATATCACCTTAGCATTTACAGCTTTCTGAATACTGCTAAATTATTGTCAAGGGAATATGAGTATTTTACTCATAAGGAGGGATCTGTGATGAGTGCAGTTACACTGTGAGAGGCCCATGTTGCGGGAGCCCATGTTGCGGAGCATTGATATTAGCTTCTATGAAGAGGAAAGGACATGTCAAACATGAGAAATTAAGGCTTTAGAGGCACGCATCATTTCATTAGAGAAGGGTGGGACAACACAACCCAGCCGAGAAGATCACGGGCAACTCGCCTTGGCGCAACAACGCTTAGGCCAGCTTCTCATGGATGAAGCCAAATGTATTTGGCATGCCAGGCACAGTAGAATTTACCAGGTGGGAGATAAATCGAGGAAATTATTATATACGCTTTGCCATCATCAATCAAATGCACAAAACCTACCTCTTTTAAGGGACAAGCGTAACATCCTGATAACTGATCCACACATGCTGGCCCAAAAATTTGCCACCTTCTACAAGTCGGCCTATACATGTCAGGAAATACTCGCACATGAATTGATTCTAGATTTTGTGAATGACCTACCTATGTGTACATTATCTGCAGAGGCCCGTTCGACCCTCAAGGAGGCCTTGTCGGAGAACGAACTTGCTCTAGCGCTGGCTGACCTTCATACAGACAAGGTCCTAGGCCTCAATGGATTCCCCTGCAAATTTCTCAAGGCATATATGTCTAAATTAGAGAAATATCTAGTAAACACAAGTTATACTGCTATAGAAGAGGGGCTGTTGCCATCGGACTGGCGTCATGCCGAAATTGTGGTGTTTCAGAAGCCAGGCTGCCCACTAAAGACCCTTCCTTATATCGCCCAATTTTGTTGTTGAACATTGAGGTCAAACTCCTTGCAAGGGCACTTGAAAATAGATTGCAACCATACATCCTAGAGTTAATTCATCTGGACCAGCCTGGGTTTATGCCGGGACAGGTAACATGCCATAATATATGGAGAGTCTCTAATGCTCTGGCCCTGGCAGGCCGCCTCTGAGGTCCAGTTGCCATTTTATTGGCAGATCTCGACAGAGCATTCAACTCTGTTAATTGTACATATTTGTTCACTCTATTACAGAGGCTTGATTTGGGCACCCAATTTATCTCATAAATTAGGTTACTATATACAGATATTACAGTCTCCATTAGAATCGCAGGGCACACCTCTGAGACCTTCCAGATACAAGGAGGTGCACACCAGGGGTGCCCACTCTCACCCCTATTATTCACGTTGGCGATAGAGCCCTTGGCTGAATGGGTTCGTTTTGACCCACTGGTTAGGGGCGTTAAAAGGTCCCCGGATAGCTCGGATAGAATCGCTTTATATGCGGATGATATGTTAATCTTTGTGTTGGACTTCAACAGCACTGGGCCGTGTATACTTGAGATATTTCATATTTTTGGGGAAACGTCTGGCCTATTTATGAATTTATTTAAGTCCGCCGTCCTCTCTCTCTCAATGGATATGAGGGTCCCATTAATTGGGGACCAGGCATTCGAGTACAAGATAAGGGTCTTACATACCTGGGGTGTACCTATCGGCAGACAAAGATTGGTCATGGAGAAAAAATATCGAACCAACACTGGGCAGAACCCAAGAAGAGGTCAAAACGTCATCGCTTCTTCTCCTGTCCCTTATGGGGAGGCCATCGATTTTTAAGATGGTTTCCCTTCCCCGGCTGCAATATAGACTTCAGAATTTCCCATTCGTAATTCCACGCTGGTGGTTCAACCAATTCAATTCCAAATCATCGAGATTTATGTGGGCTGGAGAAACGCCTCGTATATCCTTTGCCACATTCTTTTTATCTTCATATGAGGGTGGAATAGCCGCAGCAGATCTGTACTTGTACTATGTAGCGTCCAACCTGCTAGTTATTAATATATGGTGGAGCGGCCATCATAATGACCCTGCATATGGAACCCAAAAATGGGAGGTGGGTGGAACCTCCCTATGTGGCAGGTTATACAGCAACCAGAGGCTCACTACATTCCCCCAGGCTACACAGGTAGTGATCAGACTATGGCTTGAGGCTCACCAACAAATGGGACTGTGGGACACTCTTACAGAAATTACACCTTTGTGGCATGGGTCGATTCTTCAGCAGGTGGACCACCCAGAGGAATTTGGGAGATAGGACATGATAGGGTTACATTGTTAGGAGACGTAATGAATGGAACCCATTTCAAATCTTTTCAGGACCAGCAGAGTGAATGTAATCTGCACCGCACCCAGTTTCACAAATATCTGCAGCTACAACATTCCCTGTTGCCTTATGTTAAGTCCTTGATGACACTACCTGAATTCACCCTCTTGGAGTGCAAGGTCTTGCAGGGAGATATGGGAGCTCACAAGATATCCAGGATTTATCACTTAATAATAATTAACAGCCCACACACACTGGATGCTCTAAAACCGTCCTGGGAGAAGGATACTCTGATCTTAAACGACGATGACTGGGCAGAGGCATTGCGGTCACCCCATGATACAATTGAAATATGTTTATAGGTCGTACTATACACAGCACCACTTGTGGCGCATGGGGGTGATGGCCTCACCACATTGCCTTCAGTGTCAAGGGTCGGAAGGCACATTCATACACACTGTGCGGGAGTGTTCCGCTCTAAACCGTTCTGGGAAGGGGTTATAGGATATCTTAGTACATTATTATCACTACATATACCATTCAATCCCAAATTAGTACTTCTAAAAGTGGTTGAGAGAACAGGGGGAAATAGATATAAGCATGCACTATTACTGCTGGGGTTCACTATAGCAAAGAGAGACATTGCCAGAGTGTGGAAAGCAGTATTGCCCCCTGTTTTGAGTGTTTAGAAACGAAGCGTGGACCACTTTATGGCTTTAGAAATACCCATATATCAGGCTTCCCACGCAAGCATTTGAAGATATGGCAAAAATGGGCAGATTATAGGGGCATTCTCTCACCCCAGGTGCAGTCTCACCAAACTGACATTGAAATACTGAATGATGATGTGTAGTAGATACATCATTTGTCTATGTAATTACCAATTTTATTATGTACAAGATATGCTGGAGAGGTGTGGGGGGTGGGTTTGGTGGGGGAAATGGGGTAACATGGAATTGCAGTTTAAAAAAGTTAAACCTTTGCATGGTTATGTGAAAATGCGCTATTTGACTGGAATATGTGGACATGCAATAAAACACGTTATAAAAAAATGGAAGTGAATAAAACAAAAATGGCAAACTTGGTGAGAGCTGTGTGTGAACTGAAGTGAATCAAAACGTCCTCAATGTGAATAGTTGCCAGGCAGTGTCCTGAAAATTCTGGTCATTCTTATGCTCCGTCAACTCTTAGTGCCCTGTAAGTGAAAATTGTGATGGAAGCCATCTTAAAATAGGAAGGCAGCATTTGCATGCACTGTACTTTCTGCCTTGTTGGAACATACCCAGTTCTAAAGGAGAGGATGTATCTTAATGAGTCTCCTTAACACACGCAACCTCTATGCCACACCATAGCAGCATACCAATGTCTTACTCTGACTACCATGACTCACATCACCACCTAGTGTGGCCTCATGTCCTTTCCAAAATGTGCGGATGCTACCAGATGTCTTCATGATGGCACTAGTCGCAGGACTTCCAATGATAGAGTCAAACTATCTGGGAATATGAATCTCTAATTTGGTATTTGAGGCTTCAGATGTGCATGTGATTTTGTACTAGCAAGTGAGGCTGCACCTAGCATGTGGCAGCAGTATATTGGCATCCTAGGTTATTCCTTGTGATTGATCGTGTTTAGTGGCATACAAGGATGTCCTTAACAATGTACTAACTCTAGTTTGGTATATGGAGCATTATCTGAGGCTCTACAGACATTAAGGAGCAAACCTCTGAATATGAGGTTGTACCTAGTACATGAGTTCAGGCCTAGCATATGAGGGCAGTATCTAGATATGTGAGAAAGTAAGGCTTGTTATGAGTGTATCAGAACACATTAGGTAACACCGTAGCAGGGGAGGTTACACCAGCAGATAAATCTACACCTCGCATGTGGAAGAAGTGCCTTGGCTGATGAGGCTGTCCCAAATATACGGAATCAGGCCCAGATTCATACTTTTTGACGCAAAACTGCATTTGCGCAGTTTTGCATAAAAAAGTATGGCACCGGCTTGCGCCATTCCAGGATTCCAGCTGAGCGCCAAATTAATGGAATGGCACAATCCGGCGCAAAGGGTGGGTTAACATCATGGAAAATTACGTTAGTTGGGTGGGGGTGGCAGTATGGGAGAATGGTGTTTTGCACCAAAAAATGATGTTGGGCTGGTTAGTCAAAAAAGATTACTCTAACCAGCCTTGTGTCATTTCATCATGCAAAACCATCCATACCACATGACTCCTATCTTATAAAAGGCAGGAGTCATGCCCACCACCCCAATGCCCAGCACAGGGGACACATGTCCCCTGGGCATGGACATTGCACCCAGTGCCATGTAGGGGGGCCCATTTCAGGGCCCCAATGCCACTTTGAAAAAACAATACTTACCTATACTTACCCTACTTACCTGGGACGAGGTCCCCCATCCTGTGGTGTCCGTCTTGTGTGGGTGGGGGTGTTCCAGGGGCTTGGGGAGGGCACCTGAGGGCTCTTTCCATGGTGTTTGACCATGGAAATGTATCCACAGTTCCCCTAATGCTTGCCCAGACCCAGGCGTTAAATCATGGCGCTAAGCAGGCTTAGCGCCATTATTTAGGCCCGCCTCCCACCCGTGCACCATTTTTGCACAGGAGGATAAATAAGGCGCTAGGGCCTTAGGGTAATTTTTTGGATGGGAACGGCCATCTTGCATCTCATTGACGCAAGGTAGTTTCATGCATCCACAAAATGACTTTAACTCCAATCATTTGGTGCTAGACCAGTCTAGCGTCAAACTATAAATATGGAGTTAAGTGTGCGCTGAATTAGCGTAAAACAAAATGACGTTATTCAGTGCAAACAGAGTATACATCTGGCCCTCAGTATCTTGCATATGGTGCTGCCACACCTTGGCACATGAGGCTGTATTGAGTATGTAATATTAGGGTATGGGCTGGTCAGGCTTCCCTAAACTGGCATATGGAGGAAATTCCTGGGCATCTGAAGCTGGGATTATAGTTTCTGGTCATATGATGCTGGACTTAAAACATGATTACATGATGCAGCAATATGGATAGCTGAGACAACACTACCTTGACAAGATATTTAACATAACCATGCTTCCTTGCACTAAATCCTACAGCTGTTGATGATTGTGTTGCGCCACCAGAGTTGAACAACTAGTACATTGATGTTGTAAGTCCTCGCAGGCTTCCAGTCTATGGGCTATTTCAGCAAGATGAAGTGCATGATACATCAATGCATCTTCATGATTGACAGTTTTAAATTATCACAGGATAATGAAGCTGAGATTCAGTGTAAAAATTACATACATTAACATAACAACGAAACAATAACCTTGTCCGGAATCCACCACCCCGCGCGCCTTCTCCCCAATCCCCCCACAATGTCATCTGCTCATCTAATCAGATTGTGCTAGTGTGCTGCCTCAGGTTCTATTTCAGCTGTCCCTACCAGATGGCCCTCCCCTCCTATGTCGGTGGGCTGGGTGCCTCACTCAGAGCAGCAATAGCAATCCGCTGCACTCAGCTCGCTTAAGTGTCTGCCTGCACCATGACCTCTCCCTGCGCATCCTCTACCTCCTGACCCCCCACTCACGCAGATCCAGCAACATCTTATCCCACACAGAGGCCAAAGGGTATTTACGCAATCCCAAGCAGTCTTCCCTCGAGATCACCACCCCCTCCGCCCACACCAAGAATTACCATTTCCAAGCTTCTGGCAGGGGGCCTTCGTGGATCTCCATCTCCTGGTGATGAGGCACTTGCCAGTAGCCAATGTACGTATACTGTCCTTTATCTCTGCCAGCGTTAATGGTTCATCCGGTTCCTCACGCTGGTCCTCTGTGAAGCAGAGCAGAAGAAGCAAGGAGAGAAACTCCTTGTAATTAGCAGTCCAAGCCATTGTTTGCGACTGGTACAGCGCTGTGTAATAATGTGTAATCTCGTTGTGTATCTCACCTTGCGTGTAGAGCACACCACCAGTCGCTGAGCGCAGCTCTAGTATAGGAGTGAGTTCCGATTCTTGGCGGATCAGCCAGGCCAGGCCTGACCTGTCTGCTGCAGCATGGGTGTGAGCCGAGTGGGCCACATAGTTGAGACAGCGCAACCTCTCTACCAGGGATTCCTATTCCGCTCTCTTGGCTGCTAGTTTGCTCGCCTCCCGGGTGCTCCGTACAGTGCATTGCTCGTGTTGCATTAGAAAATTCTCCACTCATGTTAAGTCACGCTCAATGGACTTGCACATATTCCACTGCATGCCCAGACTGTGCCCTTATATATACCTTGAAAGCATCCCATTCAAGGAGTCTGGATGATGCAGTTCCTTCATTGTGCTAAAAAAACTCTGCAACACTCGTACCCAGTGACGCCCTAAAAGATGCATCCTCCAGCATCTCTGGCCTAAGCCGCCAAGTGGGAATAGCCGGGGTGGGGACATCCTATCTTGGATGCAAGAATTGTGGGTTGTGGTCTGAGTGAGTGCGGCCAAGGTAAGCAATCTGCAGTACCATGGTGGCCAAGTTGTCCGTGCAAAGTGTTCTGTCCAGTCTCACATACAGTCTGTGCGGGGGATAGAAAAACAAATAGACTCTCACTGCAGCGTTGCGATGTAGCCACTGGTCTAACAGTTGCCAGTGTAGGAGCCACTCTTGCAACGAGCGTGTGGCAGCTACTGTGGGTGCGGTGGGCAATGTGGGATAGGAAAGATCAAGGTCCAGGTCGAGGACACTGTTAAAATCGCCTCCCATGAGCCAGGGGAGCCCACTCCAGTGTGAGAGAACTCAAGACAACTTGTGAAAGAAGAAGGGCTGGTCGGTGTTAGGTGCAATTATGAACCCCAACAATATTACCTGCCCATCTAAGCACCCACGCGCAAACATGTATCTACCCTCAGCGTCTACCTCGCTTTGCTCCGCTACAAACAGAGTACCTGATCTTATCCAAAGGAGATCCCCTCTAGCATACACAGAAAAGCTACCTGTAAATAGTTGTCTACGACAGCGCTGATGAAACCTAGAGCATGGCGATGGCATCAGATGAGTTTCCTGCATCATTGCTATGTGGATCATGGGTTGCCGAAGATAGGAGTAAATGTAATATCTGCGCATAGGTGTGTGTATACCCCTCACATTCCATGTGAGAATGTTAATGGAATTCATGGGCGTAAGCTGGAGAAGCAACCTTCAGTTTGTTACTCCCTAAAAAGGTGAAGTGCTGCAAGACAGGCCAATGAGGCACTGAGTGGGGGGGGGAGCGGGGACCCGGACTCCAGTCAACCAAAAACCAACGTGGCATAAAATAGCCAACTACCACAACAAACCATAGAATACCATCAGAGCAGAGGAATAAAAGGCATCTTCCCAAACCATCAAACTCACCTATCCAGCACTACAAGCGTGGGGAATGAAGGCACCCAGAAGTGGGAGACTGAGAAAATAGGACAAAAAAAAAGAAAAGAAGGGGAGGGGCTTCTTCAATATCCAAGACGCCCTACAGCAGAATCCCCTGGTACTGCTCTTCAGTGGACAAGGGCCGGGCACGCGGTTTGAGATGCTTCACAGCCACCCCAAGCCCACCAATCTACCCACAACCCAATACACACACACCATCCTGGGGGGTAGGAGGGCGGGCACCAGCCGCGGCACAACTAATCCGTGGGAAAGCAAGTAAAACCATCGGGCGCAGTGTAGCCTCAAGCAAATGGTGCAGCCTTAGCAGGCAGCTCTCTATGACTATGTCAGTGAATATCAGAGAAATGGACAAGTAACATCGTGGCTAGTTTAAATCACATCGTCTGCCGTCTGCGGTGTCACAGCAGGAAGGGCCACAGGTCCAGTGTCTGAAAGGCTTTCGCCCAATGAGTCATCATCAGCATTAGAGTCATTAAGTTCTTTTTCAGTGTCAGAGGTAGTTATTGTCTCTCTGATGGCCGCCGCAGTCTGTAATGCGTGGCACTGCTCCTGCATAATCTGCTCCAGGTCGGGGGTGTGGTCTAATCTCATGCGAGACCCCCCCTTGGAGCCCCGCATCCACGAGGCCTTGTGTTCCACTGTTCTCTCTGTGGTGCTGACACCTCCTGCTGGGTGACCAGACCCTCCAACTTCATCCATTCCCAAGCGGCCGCCAGGGTTTTGTAAAATCTTGTCTTTCCTTGGGCTACCACCCGGAGCCTAGCGGGGAATAGGAGGGAATATTTCAAATCAAGGGCTCTCAATTTGTGTTTTACTGATAAGAAGGAGCTCCTCTGCCACTGTACCACAATAGTATAGTCCGGGAACATCATTACTTAGCGCTATCGACCTGCAGTGCCGGGAGCGACCTCACCACTGGTAAAATGACATCTCTGCCTGCGAAATGCAGTAGACGAAACAGAAAGGGTCGCTGATCCGCACCTGGTGGCCTGGGCCTCATTGGGACACGGTGAGCGTATCCACTGAGAAGAATGGTGTGAGTGACCCCTCAGCCACCAGCTCTCAGATCCATTTCTCCACATAAGCAACAGCATCAGCTCCTTCTGTTCCCTCCGGAAGGCCTACCACACGTATGTTATTCCTCCTGGTGCGCCCCTCCACATCCTCCACCCTGCGCTCCAGCTCCGTGACCCTGTCGGTCTTCCGCCGCAACAAATTGTCCTAATAGCTGGCTTTAGGGGCAATATCTCGGAAGGTGTCCTCCAGCGGGGGGGTCCTGTCAGCTAGTTTATGGTGATCAGCGTGGAGTAGAGTGAGATCACTAGCCACCTTGTCAATTTTGCCCTCCAGCGAGGACCTTGTCTGGTAAAGAAAGGTGCCTATACGCCAGCACTGCATCCAATTTGTGGCTATTTAAAGTTGAGGCTTCAGGTCTCAGCATCTGCGAGCCGATCCCTGTCCCAGAGCGGAGTCGGGCCATCTCAGTAGTCGCAAGGTACTGGCTGCTCCAGCCCCCGTAGTCTGGTTAACAATAGTATGTCTCTATGTTCTCAGTTCGCTATGACCGTGGGTCTGACGACCCCCGCACCACCAGACCTGTGGTCAGCGTGCTCTGTCCAGTTATGAGCATTGCTGCACACAGCTTCTCATCTGCATGTACTTGCCAGCTCCAAGTTGGGTCCAGTGGCTCGGAGGGGCACGGGTATGGGGGGCACGCTTGCATGGGTGGCGTGGTCTCCAGTGGGGGAAGTAGCACAAGCACCCCCCTTCTCACGCAGCCCCCTCTTCAGGCCTACTTTACCTGCCTTGTGCCAACTTGCCCTGTCCAGAAGGCCCCAGGACGGCAGCCCCACTAGATCCTCTATAGTCCCCCTCAGCGCGCAGGAAGCGGGAACAGTCGAACGAGGGAGCCCCCAACCAAGGCCAGGCTGTCAACACCAGGACAGTGCGCGCTCTACGGGCATCTAGAATGCAAAAACCCAACACTCGCAAGATAATGTAATTTATGCATTGTGATGATATGTTATTGTTTAACCTTTTTCATTGCAGAATTCCATTCAAAAGATTCATTTTTAAGGTGCTTATAAATACTGTACATTTGCAATGTATTGCTGCAGACATTCAGAGTGTGTTAGGGTGTGGTCCCTTTCCAGGGCCTTCTAGAGACTTTCCCTGCAACATGCCTGGGCGTGGTTCTAGGCTGGGCCAAGACTCTATAAAAGAGAGTCAGCCCAACTTCCAGTGCTCACTATTCAGAGGTCCTGGTGCAGAGCAGCAGCTTCTTCCTGAGCTCCTGTTCCGGTGGCCTATTTGGATTTTCCAGTCTTCTGCACTCATCTCTCATTGGTGATCACTGTTTCCAGGCGGTAAGACGGTGTTTGGACATTTCCCAACACCGTAATTGAGAATTTTCATATTCTTGATTTTAATTCTTAAATGAATAACAGATTACTTGTGTGCTGCCATTTTTTGACATTTGTATGGTGGTTTGCAAATAGGGGGACGCGCAATTTATTCCATAAAGATTTGACTTCGTTATTACATTGTTGTTCATTGCGCGCTGATATTTCTTGACATTTACATGATGTTTTACGAGTTGGCAAGACGTGCAACTCGTTTCATGAGCATTTAACTTTGTTGTTCATTGCGAGCGCGCTACCTTTACTTGACATTTACATGGTGGCATTCGAATCGGCGAAACGCGCGATTCACTTCTCGTGTGTAATTCATGCTGTTCATTGTGCGCTACCATTTTCTGGCATTTACATGGTGGCATTCGAATCGGCAACATGCGCGATTCTTTCCTTGAGTGTTTTTTCATGTTATTCATTGTGCACTACCATTTCTTGGCATTTGCATGGTGGCATTTGAATCGACAAGACGCGCAATTCTTTCCCTGAGTGCTTTTCATGTTGTTCATTGTGCGCTACCATTTCTTGGCATTTGTATGGTGGCATTTAAATCGGCAAGACGCGCAATTCTTTCCTCATGTATAAATAATGTAAATTACTGTGCGCTACTATTCTAAGACATTTTCTTGGTAGCATTTCAAGTTGACACGTTGCATGATTTATTCCTTGAATCTACGTTGTGTGATTTCATGGTGCACAATCCTTTATGGTGTTTAATACTCATATAAAAATCTGCAATGTGCGCAATTCACTTCCCAATGTTTTTTCTGAGATGAACACAACAATACCAGAGTTCTAGATGTAATGTTGTGTGTTCCTGATATATATTCTTAAAAGGAGATTCATATGGTTGTTTAGAAATTGCTCAGAGTGTTTCCTGATTCTCATGCTAAAGAAAGTACTCGAATCTGAAAGTCCTATTTAACTTTTCCTGTTTCCTCCTCAGGCATTCGCTCATCTAAAGCCTAGTCAGTTTTAGGACTATTCTAGGGTTGTTCATGTTTTTCGGAAAAGACGAAACTTAGAGTTGTAGCATGGTACTGATTTCATGAGATGTAATTTTGATGTTGTGTGTTAACCTTTTGCTTCCTACAGGTCTCCTTCCCAGCTGTTCCCGTCCTAATCCCCTTTTCCCCACTTGGACTCTCTTAGACTCTGTGATAAATCTAATCAGAGTATTGGAGCTGTCTTGTGGTGGAAGTGTTGGGAACGTGCACAGACCCCGAGGATCTGGTGACTCTGACACAGGCCACAGTCCTCCACGGAGTCCACAGGGCAAGAGACCCACTTGCATGCACGGTGTGATTTCCGAAAAGTGCAGCAGCATGAGCAGCTCCCCCACTGCAGCAACTATAGCCTTCTGTCGGGTGTCATATGCCAGCCAGGGCCACTCTGACCTGGTGGGCCACAGGCAGGAGCCCCACTGGCCCTCTCCAGCACCTCTGTCATCCGTCGACTGAAGCCAGCAGGGGGAAAAAGATCAGGCAGGGCCGACCCCAGGCCCCAACCATGGGCATGTCGTCCAGCGTGGGCCTCACCACTTCAGCCATGCGGACCCCTCTTCACCCCAGGAATCTGAAGCTGAGGGAGGGGTGTGCAGGGGCTGCACGGGGACCAGGGGGCTCCTCTCAACGCCGGGAGATGCCCAGGATTTTGGGCCCCTCCCCAGGCCACCCACCCCTCACCACACGCCCTCCCCAGATGGACCGCTTACTGCTGCCTGCTGGTCCCCCAGCCGCTGCTGCTCTCCTCTCGATGTCAGACCCTGGCCAAGAGGAACCCGGGTCCAAGGGCAGCCTCCTCCACGTGCAGGCCACTGGTGCAGCCTGCAGTGCATTCCTCGGCCTACGCGTAGGCCCGGGCTGTGCCACTTTTGTGTGCGGCAATCGCGCTGGGCCATCTGTTGCCCCAGTTAACACCGGTCCTGTCCCCGGGGTCTCGCCGCATTCCGCCTCCATCCCAGCAGTGCTCGATTACCTATTCGACGTCAGATAATCAGCGGATTTACAAGGCCTTGCCGGGGAGCCCATTTAGCTTGCACCTGTGAAAGTACATTTCGTATCCATGAACGGCTTAGTTATAATGCCAAGTGTTAGAGAGTTAAAAATAGTGCTCTGGAAGTTGTCCCAAAACCTCACCTTTAACAAAAGTACTGTATCTTTAGTCATGGTCTTTAGTTCCTCCCACAATTCCCTCAGATATATTTTATACAACCACTGTTTGATTTTCTTAACCCTTCGCTGCCAGGCCTTTTCCCCCTCCTGTGCCGAGCCTTTTTTTGGCTATTTGGGGCAGTTTGCGCTTAGGCCCTCATAACTTTTTGTTCACATAAGCTGCCCACACCAAATTTGCGTCCTTTTTTTCCAACATCCTAGGGATTCTAGAGGTACCCAGACTTTGTGAGTTCCCCTGAAGGAGACCAAGAAATTACCCAAAATACAGTGAACATTTTGTTTTTTTCAAAAAAATTGGAAAAAAGGGCTGCAGAAGGCAGCTCGTGGTTTTTCCCCTGAAAATGGCATCAACAAAGGGTTTGCAGTGGCAAGATCACCATCTTCCCAGCTTTCAGGAACAGGCAGACTTGAATTGGAAAACCCAATTTTTCAATACAATTTTTACATTTTACTGGGACATACCCCATGTTTACTATTTTTTGTGCTTTCAGCCTCCTTCCAGTTAGTTACTAAAATGGGTGAGAAACCAATGCTGGATCCCAGAAAGCTAAACATTTCTTAAAAGTAGACAAAATTCTGAATTCAGCAAGGGGTCATTTGTGTACATCCTACAAGTGTTTCCTACAGAAAATAACAGCTGAAATAAAAAAGTATTGAAATTGAGGTAAACAAACTGCCATTTTTCTCCACGTTTTACTCTGTAACTTTTTCCTGCGATGTCCGATTTTTTAAAACAATATAACGTTCCGTGAGCTGGACTCTTCTGGTTGCGGGGATATATAGGGCTTGTAGGTTGATCAAGTACTCTAGGTACCCAGAGCCAATAAATGAGCTGCACCTTGCAATGGGTTTTTATTCTATACCGGGTATACAGCAATTCATTCACTGAAATATAAAAAGTGAAAAATAGATATCAAGAAAACCTTTGTATTTCCAAAATGGCCACAAGATAAGGTGTTGAGAAGCAGTGGTTATTTGCACATCTCTGAATTCCGGGGTGCCCATACTATCATGTGAATTACAGGGCATTTCTCAAATAGACTTCTTTTTTTTACACACTGCCTTACATTTGGAAGGAAAAAATTTAGAGAAAGATAAGGGGCAATAACACTTGTTTTGCTATTCTGTGTTCCTCCAAGTCTCCCGATAAAAATAGTACCTCACTTGTGTGGGTAGGCCTAGCGCCCACGAAAGGAAATAGGGTGACTTGTGGGGCTCTGACCAGGTTCTGTTACCCAGAATCCTTTGCAAACCTCAAAATTTGACCCAAAAAACACTTTTTCCTCTCATTTCAGTGACATAAAGTTCTGGAATCTGAGAGGAGCCACAAATTTCCTTCCACCCAGCGTTCCCCCAACTCTCCCGATAAAAATGGTACCTCACTTGTGTGGGTAGGCCTAGCGCCCACGAAAGGAAATGGCTCAAAACACAACGTGGACAAATCAAATTTTTCCACAGAAAACAGAGGTGTTTTTTGCAAAGTGCCTACCTGTGGATTTTGGCCTCTAGCTCAGCTGGCACCTGGGGAAACCTAGCAAACCAGCGCATTTTTAAAAACTAGACACCTAGGGGAATCCAAGATAGGGTGACTTGTGGGGCTCTGACCAGGTTCTGTTACCCAGAATCCTTTGCAAACCTCACAATTTGACCAAAAAAACACCTTTTCCTCTCATTTCAGTGACAGAAAGTTCTGGAATCTGAGAGAAGCCACAAATGTCCTTCCACTCAGCGTTCCCCCAAGTCTCCTGATAAAAATGGTACCTCACAGGTGTGGGTAGGCCTAGCTCCTACGAAAGGAAATGGCCCAAAACACAACGTGGACACGTCACATTTTTTCACAGAAAACAGAGGTGTTTTTTACAAAGTGCCTACTTGTGGATTTTGGCCTCTAGCTCAGCCGGCACCTGGGGAAACCTAGCAAACCAGCGCATTTTTGAAAACTAGACACCTAGAGGAATCCAAGATGGGGTGACTTGTGGGGCTCTGACCAGGTTCTGTTACCCAGAATCCTTTGCAAACCTCAAAAGTTGACCAAAAAAACACTTTTTCCTCTCATTTCGGTGACAGAAAGTTCTGGAATCTAAGAGGAGCCACAAATTTCCTTCCACCCAGCGTTCCCCCAAGTCTCCCGATAACAATGGTACCTCACTGGTGTGGGTAGGCCTAGCACCCACGAAAGGAAATGGCCCAAAACACAACGTGGACACATCACATTTTTTCACAGAAAACAGAGGTGTTTTTTACAAAGTGCCTATCTGTGGATTTTGGCCTCTAGCTCAGCCGGCACCTGGGAAAACCTAGAAAACCAGCACATTTTTGAAAACTAGACACCTGGGGGAATCCAAGATGGGGTGACTTGTGGGGCTCTGACCAGGGTCTGTTACCCAGAATCCTTTGCAAACCTCAAAATCTGACCAAAAAAACACTTTTTCCTCTCATTTCGGTGACAGAAAGTTCTGGAATCTGAGAGGAGCCACAAATTTCCGTACACCCAGCGTTCCCCCAAGTCTCCTGATAACAAATTGTACCTCACCAGTGTGGGAAGGCCTAGCGCCCATGAAAGGAAATGGTCCAAAACACAACGTGGACACATCACATTTTTTCACCGAAACAGAGGTGTTTTTTGCAAAGTGCCTACCTGTGGATTTTGGCCTCTAGCTCAGCTGGCACCTGGGGAAACCTAGCAAACCAGCGCATTTTTGAAAACTAGACACCTAGGGGAATCCAAGATAGGGTGACTTGTGGGGCTCTGACCAGGTTCTGTCATCCAGAATCCTTTGCAAACCTCAACATTTGACCAAAAAAACACTTTTTCCTCTCATTTCAGTGACAGAAAGTTCTGGAATCTGAGAGGAGCCACAAATTTCCTTCCACCCAGCGTTCCCCCAAGTCTCCCGATAATAATGGTACCTCACTTGTGTGGGTAGGCCTAGCGCCCACGAAAGGAAATGGCTCAAAACACAACGTGGACAAATCACATTTTTTCACAGAAAACAGAGGTGTTTTTTTGCAAAGTGCCTACCTGTGGATTTTGGCCTCTAGCTCAGCTGGCACCTGGGGAAACCTAGCAAACCAGCGCATTTTTGAAAACTAGACACCCAGGGGAATCCAAGATAGGGTGACTTGTGGGGCTCTGACCAGGTTCTGTTACCCAGAATCCTTTTCAAACCTCAAAATTTGACCAAAAAAAACACATTTTCCTCTCATTTCAGTGACAGAAAGTTCTGGAATCTGAGAGGAGCCACAAATGTCCTTCCACTCAGCGTTCCCCCAAGTTTCCCTATAAAAATGGTACCTCACAGGTGTGGGTAGGCCTAGCTCCTACGAAAGGAAATGGCCCAAAACACAACGTGGACACGTCACATTTTTTCACAGAAAACAGAGGTATTTTTTACAAAGTGCCTACTTGTGGATTTTGGCCTCTAGCTCAGCCGGCACCTGGGGAAACCTAGCAAACCAGCTCATTTTTGAAAACTAGACAGCTAGGGGAATCCAAGATGGGGTGACTTGTGGGGCTCCGACCAGGTTCTGTTACCCAGAATCCTTTGCAAACCTCAAAAGTTGAACAAAAAAACACTTTTTCCTCTCATTTCGGTGACAGAAAGTTCTGGAATCTAAGAGGAGCCACAAATTTCCTTCCACCCAGCGTTCCCCCAAGTCTCCCGATAAAAATGGTACCTCACTTGTGTGGGTAGGCCTAGCGCCCACGAAAGGAAATGGCTCAAAACACAACGTGGACAAATCAAATTTTTTCACAGAAAACAGAGGTGTTTTTTGCAAAGTGCCTACCTGTGGATTTTGGCCTCTAGCTCAGCTGGCACCTGGGGAAACCTAGCAAACCAGCGCATTTTTGAAACCTAGACACCTAGGGGAATCCAAGATAGGGTGACTTGTGGGGCTCTGACCAGGTTCTGTTACCCAGAATCCTTTGCAAACCTCAAAATTTGACCAAAAAAACACCTTTTCCTCTCATTTCAGTGACAGAAAGTTATGGAATCTGAGAGAAGCCACAAATGTCCTTCCACTCAGCGTTCCCCCAAGTCTCCTGATAAAAATGGTACCTCACAGGTGTGGGTAGGCCTAGCTCGTACGAAAGGAAATGGCCCAAAACACAACGTGGACACGTCACATTTTTTCACAGAAAACAGAGGTGTTTTTTACAAAGTGCCTACTTGTGGATTTTGGCCTCTAGCTCAGCCGGCACCTGGGGAAACCTAGCAAACCAGCGCATTTTTGAATACTAGACACCTAGAGGAATCCAAGATGGGGTGACTTGTGGGGCTCTGACCAGGTTCTGTTACCCAGAATCCTTTGCAAACCTCAAAAGTTGACTAAAAAAACACTTTTTCCTCTCATTTCAGTGACAGAAAGTTCTGGAATCTGAGAGGAGCCACAAATGTCCTTCCACTCAGCGTTCCCCCAAGTTTCCCTATAAAAATGGTACCTCACAGGTGTGGGTAGGCCTAGCTCCTACGAAAGGAAATGGCCCAAAACACAACGTGGACACGTCACATTTTTTCACAGAAAACAGAGGTATTTTTTACAAAGTGCTACTTGTGGATTTTGGCCTCTAGCTCAGCCGGCACCTGGGGAAACCTAGCAAACCAGCTCATTTTTGAAAACTAGACAGCTAGGGGAATCCAAGATGGGGTGACTTGTGGGGCTCCGACCAGGTTCTGTTACCCAGAATCCTTTGCAAACCTCAAAAGTTGACCAAAAAAACACTTTTTCCTCTCATTTCGGTGACAGAAAGTTCTGGAATCTAAGAGGAGACACAAATTTCCTTCCACCCAGCGTTCCCCCAAGTCTCCCAATAACAATGGTACCTCACTGGTGTGGGTAGGCCTAGCGCCCACGAAAGGAAATGGCCCAAAACACAACGTGGACACATCACATTTTTTCACAGAAAACAGAGGTGTTTTTTACAAAGTGCCTACCTGTGGATTTTGGCCTCTAGCTCAGCCGGCACCTGGGGAAACCTAGCAAACCAGCGCATTTTTGAAAACTAGACACCTGGGGGAATCCAAGATGGGGTGACTTGTGGGGCTCTGACCAGGTTCTGTTACCCAGAATCCTTTGCAAACCTCAAAATTTGACCAAAAAAACACTTTTCCCTCTCATTTCGGTGACAGAAAGTTCCGGAATCTGAGAGGAGCCACAAATTTCCTTCCACCCAGCGTTCCCCCAAGTCTCCTGATAAAAAATGGTACCTCACTGGTGTGGGTAGGCCTAGCACCCATGAAAGGAAATGGCCCAAAACACAATGTGGACACATCACATTTTTTCATAGAAAACAGAGGTGTTTTTTACAAAGTGCCTACCTGTGGATTTTGGCCTCTAGCTCAGCCCGCACCTGGGGAAACCTAGCAAACCAGCACATTTTTTAAAACTAGACACCTAGGTTAATCCAAGATAGGGTGACATGTGGGGCTCTGACCAGGTTCTGTTACCCAGAATCCTTTGGAAACCTCAGAATTTGGCCAAAAAACACTTTTTCCTCTCATTTTGCTGACAGAAAGTTCTGGAATCTAAGAGAAGCCACAAATTTCCTTCCACCCAGCGTTCCCCCAAGTCTCCCGATAAAAATGGTACCTCACTGGTGTGGGTAGGCCTAGCGCCCACAAAAGGAAATGGCCCAAAACACAACGTGGACACATCACATTTTTTCACAGAAAACAGAGGTGTTTTTTGCAAAGTGCCTTCCTATGGATTTTGGCCTCTAGCTCAGCCGGCACCTGGGGAAACCTAGCAAACCAGCACATTTTTGAAAACTAGACACCTAGGGGAATCCAAGATAGGGTGACTTGTGGGGCTCTGACCAGGTTCTGTTACCCAGAATCCTTTGCAAACCTCAACATTTGACCAAAAAACACTTTTTCCTCTCATTTCGGTGTCAGAAAGTTCTGGAATCTGAGAGGAGCCACAAATTTCCTTCCACCCAGCGTTCCCCCAAGTCTCCTGATAAAAAATGGTACCTCACTGGTGTGGGTAGGCCTAGCACCCATGAAAGGAAATGGCCCAAAACACAATGTGGACACATAAACTTTTTTCACAGAAAACAGAGGTGTTTTTTACAAAGTGCCTACCTGTGGATTTTGGCCTCTAGCTCAGTCGGCCCCAGGGGGGGCAGAAATGGCCTGAAATAAATTTGCCCCCCCCCCCACCCGCAGGGAGCGACACTTGCCTACGGGGTTGCTCCCCCTGCGTGACATTGGTGCAAAAAAAAAGATCCCTGGTGCCTAGTGGTTTCTGCCCCCCTTGGGGGCAGATTGACCCAAAATCTGCCGATCTACCCCAAGGGGGACAGAAATGGCCTAAATACAATTTGCCCCCCAGGGGAGCGACCCTTGCCTAATGGGTCGCTCCCCATATGTAAAACAACGACAACAAAAAAATCCCCAGTGGCTAGTGGTTTCTGCCCCCCTTGCGGGCAGATCGGCCTAATTAAAATAGGCTGATCTTCCCCCCAGGGGGGCAGAAATGGGCTAAAATAAATTTGCCCCCCAGAGGAACGACCCTTGCCTAAGGGGTCGCCCCCTTTCGTGAAATTCACGAAAACAAATAACTTCCTGGTGTCTAGTGGTTTCTGTCCCCCTTACGGGCAGACTGGCCTCATAAAAATAGGCCAATCTGCCCCCAAGAGGGGCAGAAATGGCCTAAATATAGTTTGCACCCTAGGGGAGCGACCCTTGCCTAAGGGGTAGCTCCCACCTCCAAAAACCAAAAAAAAAAAAAAAGAAATGACCCCTGGTGCCTAGAGGCAGATCAGCCTAATTATAGGCCGATCTGCCCCAAGGGGGGGCAGAAAAGGCCTTTAAAAAATGTCCCCCCTGGGAGCTACCCTTGCCCAAGGGATCGCTCCCTCATGCCAATTTCATTAAAAAAAAATCCCTAGTGTCTAGTGGGTGTTTTAGCAGCCGGATTGCTTGCAAAATGCTCAGAGAGACTTCAAAGGGAAGGAAATTCCTTTCCTTCCTTTTGAAGCCTCTCCGGCCACCTCCACGTGATCGGAAGAGAAATGGTGAGCATTTAATTTCTGATTGCGCTGGAAGCTGAGCTTCCAGCGCGATTGGAGGAGGCCTTGTGACAATCAGCGCGTGATCGCACGCTGACGTCACAGGGGGGTGGAGGGGTCGGGGTGGAAGGGCTAGCGCTCCCTCTGGGCTCTGTGCTTTTTGACTTCCTTGGTTGAACACCGTAATAGACATATTTATTTTTCAGCCAATATTGGTGTTTTCCATGGTAGGTTTTACCAATAATATTTATACTTGATTGATATCAACTAAACGGTTATGTCTAAATATCCTTTTAGGATAGAGTTTAGGATGTATAATTTTTATGCATCACAGATGTATTTCTTCCAGAGGGACGTTTCTGGCTCAGCCTATAATTGACGTGATGTATGCTTTTAGCCTAACAGCTCTTTATTCTACATCTATATACTTAGACCATATTGGACCACGCGAGCTTGGTGCTTTCCCCGATGGGGCCCATCCACTAATATGAGGAGGGTAAGCACATGTGGCAAAGTTGCCTCTTTGTGTGTATAGTAAAAAAAAGTTTTCTCTTTTACTGTTGTTTATGCACATCACGGAAGGGAGATTTGACGAGTATGCGGCCTTGATTTGTTGACACTGTGCACATAATTGAATGTTCGCTACCTGTTTACCAATCATGTTTTTTCTACCCTATATTCTAGGTTTCTGCTAAATAGAATTCCCCCGAATATGGGTTATTTTTTTTAAGGATTAGGTAGGTGTATTGGTCCTGACGAATCGCACCAGATCATTAAGACTATTAAGCGAGAAACATGTTGACCATGACTTAAGAGTAGTACAGGGGATCCTGTATCTACTTCGCTATATTCTAAATCTAGGGATTTAGTGATAACCACCAATACTTATTGCTTATTTTTTAGGGGAGGTTAGACCTTAATTTATTTCCTCCCCTCACTCCTGTTTTTAATCATGACGGAGGTCGGATATCACAATAAATTGTTTTACCTCTAGTCATTTTTAACAGCACCTTCTTTTCATACCAATCCTATATCAGTACACTTTTTGACCGGCTGGTTACCATCATAAAAGATCTCCGGCAAAGAGCCCTCTTGTGGGGCCCGTCAGGCATTGCAGTGCCGGCCTGACGAGGAGCACAGCCCTATGATGAAGCATGTCACCAGATGGTGAGTGAGGGCTCTTGCTTCAAACATTTGAACACCCAGGAGCCTGTGAATTATAGGCTCATACTCTTGTAGTGGAACTGTGTATATACATTTTTGATTTACATTAAAAGGAGCCTCCCATTGGTTTCAATGGGCCTCGGGGTGTTTGCAGGATCAGCCTCAACATTTTTTACGCTAATCCTGCAAAGCGCCAAACTAGGGTCAAAATGTTTGATGCAACTTCCCTTACTACTGCCATAGGGCACCGTATATTAAATAGGGTGCACACATGGTGGCATTAGGGGGGCACTAAGGGGTGCAAGAACAGTGGCGCAAAGGTGCAGCGCCACTTTTCATAAATCTGCCAACGGGTGTTTGCATTTTTGAAATTAAAGGATGCATGTAAATCTGAAATTGTCCGTCGACTACAAGCATGTGAACCATAGGCTAGGGTGAGAGACATAACTTGATGGGCAACCTTTGAGCATCTCCTAAGAGGAGAAATCTACAATTTATGTATGCCCCTTGCTGCCTTTTCCTCTTGAACAAGATCTTCTATAAAATCTATCGGATCATACAACACATCAAAGTCACCAACTAAGATGAGGTAATGCCCTCTATCCTTATTTTCCAGGAAATTAGTCACGGCTGAGAGTGTAACAGAGTCCAGATTCACACTTCTAAACATTATGGGCTTTGGACACAACCCCCAAAGAATTTAAAAGTGTTGTAAATAAAACTGTAAAGCTGCAAAGTTGGATAGAGGACAAAAGTGTACTTGCTAAACACTCACATAGATGGTTGGTGTTGAACTCCTACAGTGAAAAAAAGGCATCCTGTCCCCTTCAAGCAGAAATTTCAGTTTTTAAGGTTGGGAAAGATCCTTACATTGGACTTCTTACCAAAATGGCAGGAAAAAGATCAGTGGGGGGACGTTATGCCATTTGTGCTATCAGGCAAATTAATCGCTGCATATTTTATGCATTTGTTCCCGATAAGACCACTCGTGGAAGATCCTGCTAAGGAAAGAGTTCAAGTCACTGGGGATTAGATCATGCAGATTAGCAGCAGTAAAAGCGTTCAACCCACAGAACTTAATTCTTAATATCCGATTGGCGAAATTTCTGGATATTTTTAAGGATATAGTTAAAGAAAACCTGCCAGCGGCTATGACTGTTAAATAAGTGTGGGTACTTGAAGGGCTTATGAAAGAGTTCGATGACTAGGGAGTAGCAGGCTTATTCAACCCTGTTTCCTCCCTTTCTGTATCAGAGTCAGCAAGATAAGACTTACCATCCGAAGGGCTGCTAGGGGCTGCTAGGGGCAATGAGCGTCATCAAGCCCCTATCCCGTTTCGCTGTCTTGCGGCCCTTAGTAAAGTTCATTTAACCCCATGCCCTCCTTCTCTGCATTAGGATCAGCTAGAATGAAACGTACCTCCCGAAGGGCCTACAGATGTGACGGGTTGCTAGGGGCTATGAGCATCAACTAGCTGCTATCTCGCCTCGCGGCTTTGGGCCCCTTAGTAAAATTCCAAATTGAGAGGTACCACTTGCACCTTCCATATTTTACTAGCACTCTAGCATTTTATGCACCCACTTGATCAGCTAGCTGACACATGACAGTATGTAAGCTGGGCATATGGCTCCTATAATCATGTATTACGTGGCCTAAGTCAGAGTGTTTTTAAACTGATCTAACTGGCTGCACGTCTATGAGTATTAACACTGCAAGTTAATAATCTGGTTCAACTGGTTGAATTGCAAGGGAATGGTAAGTGTGCCTATAACTTGATTTTACCAGCAAAGGGAAATACCTTAGCCCTTTAATTGTGAGAAGTGCCTAGAAGCTGTGGTTCGTAACAATGGAGGTAGTATGGTCAAGAAGCGTAGATCTTTTATAAATTGTCATGCTTTAAATTGTCGAAAGCATGTTTGTAATTTGATTTTATTAGCTGTATATATAGGTATACTATGTAATGTTTTATGATTTTAATTGACTAATAAACGAAACTTAAACTAGGACATTATTAAAGCGATTGTAAATATTCATCAGCCTTACTGCAAACTTCCCTCCCCGTTGTTCAACGTCAAGTCCCAGAATATCAGCAGAATCGATGTTTGACCTCCGAATTTTGAAAAACAAGCTTGTCTTTACCCAGATGAGTAAACATCCCGATGGGTGACCTGCTGGCGACTTTCTAGCCTGATCACTGAAATTTGTGAAACCCACCCTGAAGGTTGGTTGAGTTGCTGAAGTTTCTTGAAATAAACATATATGACACCTTCTATGAACTCACCCCATTCTGGATTGTTCAGTTTGGACCTCAGTCCAGCAACATTCCATGCGATCACTCTGAAATATTGATCATCTGCTTTAATCTGCGAGATAACCCTAGGTCGAGGGACTATACCCTGCGTCAAGGGTCTCGAAACAGCTTTCTTCCCGTCCAATCTGCAACTATCCTCTGGGCATGCTGGGGCTAAGGTAGATTCTCTAGTTGGGTAAATTGGGTAATTGCACCATTGTTTCTATATTTGTATCCGCCATATGTACATTGGGATGACTCTACTTAGCCCAGCACATGACACTTGGTAGCACCCATTGGGCGTCAATCTAAGTTGTCAAGATACCATGATGTTATGTCTCTAGAAGGTTCTCCCTTATTGTGTGGTCAGTTCCAATTTTTGCTGAACTTTATTGCTACTTTTGAGATGCTCAAACCTAGGTTGCTGCTGTCCAGTGCCCACTGTGTGTGCTCTGCCCTGTAAAACTTGTAACAATTGGTTAATCCCTCATTGGCATATTGAACTTTTTACCAGGCATAGTGTATTATGTAGAAATGCACCAATGGCATGAAAAGTTAAATGCCACCGGTGGATTGCAGCACTTGCTGAGCCATCCACTAGTGTGACAAGGGAAAACATAGCTTCTTACCTACCATTGTAGACTAACTGCGGCAGTGTAGCGACCTGCCAAAATAACCCTTTTCTGCAGATAAAACCTCCCTTTTAAATAGTATTAATTCGCCAATATGTGTGCTTTGCAGCCCTCATGTACAGTGAATAGTATTTAAAAGTGGAAAAATGAATGCTACCATTTCTGACAAAGCCATAAAAACGATTTTCATTTGTGGCAGGCCTAGCAGTCTTTTAGCAAATCAGAGAAAAGATTAAAATACTAATACTGTTCCTGGGAAAGGGACCATCTTGAAAGATAATGAAACCACTATTTTAAATACTTACTATAAATCATAATTAGTTGGATTTTTTTTAAACGTTAAAGACAAGTACATTTTAGAAAGTTAAATTTTTCCTGCCTGAGCCTTCAGGATGCAAATTAGCCCTGATAAATGGTCTTCAGGGATGAAACTAGTGTGAAATTCCTAACAGGAGGTCTGAAAACCCAATAGGGTTGTCTGACTAGAGAGAGATGGTTCCTCTCAACTCAGCAGAATAGGCGTGTTGGGGGGCTGCGGCCATTTTTGTTTAAACCAAAGTGTCAATTCCTGCCTGGCAGGTTTGTTTGAGCCACATCTAACAATTTAATACACTTAAAAGGGAAAGGGGAGGATGCCAGGACAATTCTTGTATATATCCCCTGTCAGAGTTTTGAAGGACTGTGACATTGTTAGGCAGAGGCAAAACCCTACGGCTATTACACTCAAAGGGTCTGTCAGATGGAGGCTATGAAATTTGGGACGCATTCATAGTACACATTGAAGCCAAAAATGACACAAGCCCCCCTGAATGCTCTGAGACTACCTCCCCCTCCTCTTGAATAGTTCAGTGGCCTTCCCTCCACGCTAGTCCACAGTGCGTCATTAGAGTTTTAGCGCTGGCGCTCCCTGAGTGTCTAATTGTAGCGGTGGGCGCGTCCCCCCATGTACATCATTATCTGGTTTCGCACATTTAGTTTCGCACATTTGCCCTGTGCGCGCATGCTCAGGGCCGCTTTGCCTCCCTGGGTTCGGCTCGTGGGAGTGTTTGGGCTCCTCTTGGGGGTCGAGTTAATTAAGCTATTCCACTACCACACATCAGATTCTGATGATCGGGTTGCTGTCCTCCCTGCTTTTCTAATTTACTTGTAGTCTGCAACTTCCGTAGGGCTATTGATCTATGACACGTGGCGTGGTTAAACGTTGTATTTGATATTGCTTTGCTTATGTTGTTTTTTCGCTTTTTTCTCTCTTGTCATATGTGGTTATTTCTTGACTGCACTACTTTCAATAAAAAGATATATGAAAAAAAAGGACCGTGACATTGTTCTACAGGACCTCAGTTTCCTAGTTTGTTGTGGTTACACAGACTGCTTCAAAATGGACTTTAGTGTTAGATGTGGGAGAACAATGGGGATTGCCATAGTGGACTCCCCTACATACCATCAACCCTCAGAACCTATGTTTGGCTGAAGACTTTAACCATCTTGAAAATGCACTTTGGGCCTGTTTGCAGTAAGGCAAACAGAAACTACTGAAAAACTGGGTGGGTTGCCCACAGGAACATTTGCTCCATTGGTAATGGAGTGCTCAGGTGTCTTCCCCACCCACTAGCTAGTGTCAGGCAAAAATGTCACACCCAAAGGCTCCCCATCAGAACGATTTCTGTACCTGCTGAAGGACAGAAGAGGGCTGGACCTGCTGTCATGACATGTGAGGCGCTCTGAGAGACTGTAACTACTTTCCCTTGTACCCAGGACAAAGAAGTAGACTCCAAAGACCAGTTGGCTGAGCTTCTGTGTGGGTACAGGGACACATAAAGCTGCATGATGCATTTCCCCTACAATTCCCTGCTGACCAATTGCAAAAGGAACTTGGAATGGACTTTGCAGGTGGCCTCTACTTGGCAGTCTGAGAGTCTATGAGTGCCCAATTGAGGTTCTGGTGGGCACAGAATTGTACTCCTGTGGTAGCTTGGGTAACAGAAAAAAGATTGAAAACGTTTGAAACCTACTGCTCCAGAGCACACGGGACCTACTGTGAAAATTATGAGACCTTCAGTTCCACAGCATTGGTTTGAATTTCAGGTTCATCCCCCTGAAAGACTCTAGCACATCTGAAAAAAGAACACAGTCCCTTTCTGATCTAGCACTTGGAATCTTTTTCAAGCAAAAAATCTCAAAAACTCCATAGCCTTAGTGGGACCAACCTGCAGCGAATATCCAAACAACAGTTCCAAAGTAGCAGCTACAATTTCAGATTTGTCCTGTGGGTAGGCAACTTTTTAATTTAAAAAATGACAAAGTTTCTTTTGGATTAGGACTTTGAAATGTTTTCAAACTTTGTCAACTTTCAGGTTCAGAGGGACCAATCTACTTGGTATATTTGACTAAAGTTCCATCACAGTCGGCCTCAAATCACACCCTGGTTCTGGCCTAACATGATCATTGACTCCAATTGGCGCTTTGTGCTTTTTGGTGCTACAGTTTTCTAAAACCTCTAAAAATTCATATCTCTGGTTCCTAGTATTGGGTTTTTCTTGCTTTCATGTAATTGCCTCATTAAAAGTTACTTTATTTTTATAAATTGGAGTAGGATTTCTATTGTGTAATGTTTTAAAAAATGGAACTGTTTTGGTAACGCTAAATGCTATATGTCTAAATGCTTGACACATTCTTGTTAAGCCTGTCTGCTCTGTGCCATAGATACCAAGGATTGAGCTGCAGTTTAAATTCCTGAAATCTATACCAGGGCCTAACAAGGCAGTGACTTTCTTACTTGCGATGGAGTCCAATCTAAACCACTAAAAAAACAACTAGCTCACAATGCCCCATGATATTATTGTCTTCACAATATTTCTGCTAATGATATTAGTGTGCCATTATATTTTTATAACACTATGAAGGTCAAACACCTTTCTTCAATGTCACTAAGAGTTGAAATTACCTATCCTTGGAAATGCATTTGACCTCTAGCTATCCGACGTTCATGTAAGTGCTTAAAATGTAGCCGTTTAACCTGTAATTGAAGACTATTTGACAGGCTCTAGAACAGGTGATAAACTTGGCATCATTGGCATGGTCTCCCTTAACTTTTTGCCTATACTTTCCAAATTGTTTCTGTGTGCTGGACTCTGTTTTTGCTGTTTTGTTTGCTCTG
Source organism: Pleurodeles waltl (assembly GCF_031143425.1). Lineage (NCBI taxonomy): Eukaryota > Metazoa > Chordata > Amphibia > Caudata > Salamandridae > Pleurodeles > Pleurodeles waltl. The sequence continues at coordinate 607,525,464 of NC_090449.1, forward strand.
GACACTTTACCACTGCTGACCAGTGCGAAAGTGTAAGTGTTCCCTGTGTAAATTATGTGTACATTGGCTTATCCAAGATTTGCATATTTGATTTACTAGTAACCCCCAAGTAAAGTGCACTAGAAGTGTGCAGGGCCTGTATATCAAATGCTACTAGTGGGCCTGCATCACTGGTTGTGCCACCCACATTAGTAGCCCCGTAAATATGGCTCAGACCTGCCACTGCAGTGTCTGTGAGTGCAGTTCTTAACTGCCAATTCAACTTGGCAAGTGTACCCACTTGTCAGGCCTACACCTTCCCTTTTTTATAGATGTAAGGCACCCCTAAGGCAGGCCCTAGGTAGCCCCTTGGGCAGGCTGCAGTGTACTTATGTGTTTTACATGTCATGACAGTGAAATACTGCCAAATTCGGGTTTCACTGTTGCAAGGCCTATATCTCTCATAGGTTAACATGGGGGCTGCCTTTAAATATTATTAAAGCTCAGATTCCCTTTGGGGGCAGATAGACATGTGGAGTTTGGTGTCTCTGAACTCACAATTTAAAAATACACCTTTTAGTGAAGTTGGTTTTTAGATTGTGTTTGAAAATGCCACTTTTAGAAAGTAGGCATTTTCTTGTTTAAACCATTCTGTGACTCTGCTTGTTACTGGATTCCCTGCCTGGGTCAGTTTGACAGTTGGCTGTTTGCACCTCTCCTCTAGACAGTGACACAAAGGGAGCTGGGGTGTAGCCTGCATATCCTGATGGGTCATCTGTGCTGGGGGGAGGGGAGGAGTGGTCACTTACATTTGAAAGGGCTGTGCCTGCCGTCACACAGTGCAGTCTCCAACCCCCTGGTGTGTGTCTGGGGCCCGGACTGGGCAAGGCAGGATCTTGAAAACAACAGAGACTTCTCTTTGAAGTTGGCCTACTTCAAAGGCAGAAAGGGGTAAAAGAAAAACACCCAAAACCGCTGAAAATCAGATTACTTCAGGAACCAAGAGGAACATCTGCCAAGGAGAAGAGCTGGAAGCTGGAGGAGGAGTACTGCTCCTTTGCCTTTGAATGTGCTTTGCTTGGTTGGCCTGCAGTAGCTGCTTCTGCCTGCGAAAGGATAAAGACTGACTTTTGTGTGACTTCCCACTGGTGAAGAATCTCCAAGGGCTTGAACTGCTCTTGCCTCCTGTTACTGAAGTCTCAGGGACATCAAATACTTCTCTCTGCCAGCACCTAGCTTTCTGCTGAGAGTCCCACCTGCCATCTGGTCCCCTAACCTGTCTCTGGGCCCTGGAAAGGTGAACCTGGGGAAAATGGACAGAAATCCACGCAAAGACCGCCGTGCTGGGAAACTTTTGACTCGCCTCATGGCTGAAAAACAACGCACCGCTGGCCTCTCGCCTAAAATCATCGCTCCACCTGCATCGCGGCTGGGAGATCGACGCAACGTGGCTGGAGAAAAGATGCGCAACAGCCGCAGCGGCTACTGTTAATGACTCAAGCCCACAGGCAACGCGGTTTCTTGACACCACGCGACCGGATTTCAACACAACATTGCTGGGCGCAGAAAATCAACGCCCAGACACGAGGTGCCCGTCCGGATCGACGCATTGCCAACCAAAGACCCAATTTCTAACAGCACCCTTCAAAAGCAAGTCCTGGACTCCCGTCGAGCAGGGCTGATCTTCCTCCTATCACTAGCAAGGGTGTCTGACGACCCCCAGTATCTGGAGGAACAAGATCGAACTCTATGGAGTAGCCATACTCCACAATGTTCGGTACTCAGAGATCTGTGATATCCTCTTTAAAGGACAGAAAATGTTGTAGCCTTCCCCATCCGGCCAATCGTCCCAGTGACTGTAATTATCAGGAGCCCTTCTTGGAGGCCCCTTTTTGGGGATGGACCAGAACACTGAGGAGAAAAGCGGGCAGAAATTTACGTTTCCTGGAGGAAGAGGACCTTGGGTCAAACTTGGGAGAAGACCTCGGATGTTTCTTACACCCCTTGCTAGATGAGGCAGCCCCTTTATAAGGTAAAGCATGTTTCCATTCTTTGAAAGCTTTAGAAATCATGGCTGGTAATTGATCTCCAAACAGCCCCTGACCCTCAAAAGGAAGTCTTAGAAGTGCAGCCTTCTCCCCAGGTTCCACCTTCCACTGACGAAATCAGAGAGATCGCCTGGTCGCAATTAAGACTCCAGAAGCCATAGCCGAGTTGCGGATATCAGACGACATGTCCGCCATCAGTCGAGCTTGCTGCTCCATAATAGTCAACAATTCAGAACATGCAGAGCCCTCCTGCACTGCCACTGCAAGCTTGTCAAAGTCCTGAACCAAAGACTGTGAAGAATGTGAAGAAAAGATACCAGCCCTTAGCGCCAAATTTTCAGCCGAAAAAGCCCTTTTCAGCCCATAGTCAACCTTACAATCAAGTGCATCAGTAGTAGCACAGTCCTCCGGGTTGACCGATGTTTTACCAATTAACTTAGCTAGCATGGAATCCAGTTTAATGGAAGGAGGCAGTGCATCCACCCCTTCCAGAAAATAAAGTTTCTGAAGAAATGTGGAACCTGGGCTTTGTCCACCTCCTTCCAGTCACAGAAAAACATATTTTTAACTGGTCCCTGGAAAAGCATTGCAAAACGAGAAGGGGTAACATACTGAGGAAAAAACAAATGGGGCTCTGTCTGAGCCGGCTGAAAGGCAGGGAAGACCAGATTGTCCCCTAAATGATCCAAAATGTCCCACATCTCCTCACAGGACACATACTTTCCACCAGAGGAAGTAGAAGGAGCTTCACCCTCCAAGGAAGAGGAGCTACCAGCAGCCAAAGATGCCTGAAAAGTAGATGGGTGCCCGGGTTAGGCAGCCCCAGCATGGAGGGCCCTGGACACAGCCACTTATTTCATGTCTTGAACCTCCTCCCTAGACAGGAGAGGTGCAGGTTCGTCCACCTCACCCCTGGCCATATGTTTTTTTTTCAGGGGAACAGAAATGTCCCTTCTGAGGACAAAGAGGAGGATTAACTGCGCCTCCGCTTAGTACCCTGCTGCTTCGCCATAATCCACACCATAAAATGACCCTAGAAACAAAAGTGGAAGCCTAATATAGGAGAGAGAACCTCCCTAAAACACCAATAAACATGAGGCCAACAAAGGTGCTCCAATCAGGGCAAAACACGAAAGATAGAAAAAGCGGGTCCAAAACCCGCTCTTACCCTTCACATGTCGATCCACAAGCCGCTGGGGACGTATGCAGCTTTGCAAGGCCTCGCCCTGGAAGCGCAGCCTCAGCCGCAGGAGAGCCGCTTGACTCCATCAGACCAACCCAGAAGCTGCATCAGTTGAGGAAGCCGCACACACCTCACTGAGATGCTGCCAGTCCAGCGATCACCGCCAGAAGCACCGCAGCCCACCGCAATGTAAAACACAAAGATCCCCCAGGTTCCGCCATGGAGGACAAAGAGAGGTAAATCTAATGGGAGACAAAAGAAAACAGGAGGGGCTTGGGGCAGGGGGGACTTTTTAAAAGGGGAAGGGAGGGATCTAGGTGAGGTGAGGGGCCTAATTGGTTAAGTAAGGAAGGCGAGGGAGGGATGGGAGGTAATGACTGTTATTACTAATTGTAACTACAGATGTCCTGGGGATGCTCTAGTTATTTACCAACTGGAACCATTAGGGCTCATGAGTGTCTGAGGCCATCATTGAGGTTCCTTAATGCCTGAACTATTATGGCTCTTTACTGCCTTGGGACATTGATGCCTATTATTGTTTGGGCCTCCAAGGCTCCTTTCTTCCTGAGCTCATTACTGCTCAACACAGGCTGGGGCTATTGAAATTCATTACCACCTGAGCAATTGAAGGTCCATTCCGCCTCGGGCCATGGATGTTCATTACTGGTTGGAGCTCATTGATTTTCATTATGTCCTGTGTTCGTTAGTGATTCCCGTGACTATGTGGATGCTCCAATGTAAACAAGAGAGACGAGACATAGGATCGGGGCTGTCTGAGTCTTTATAAGACAAAGGGGGTGATTCTGACAGCGGCGGACGGCGGTCGCCGCCCGCCAAGCGGTTCCCGGCGAAAGACCGCTCTGCGGTCAAAAGACCGCGGCGGTCATTCTGGCTTTCCCACTGGGCCGGCGGGCGACCGCCGAAAGTCCGCCCGCCAGCCCAGCGGGAAACACCCTTCCCACGAGGACGCCGGCTCAGAATGGAGCCGGCGGAGTGGGAAGGTGCGACGGGTGCAGTTGCACCCGTCGTGAATTTCAGTGTCTGCAAAGCAGACACTGAAATTCTTCGTGGGGCCCTCTTACGGGGGCCCCTGCAGTGCCCATGCCATTGGCATGGGCACTGCAGGGGCCCCCAGGGGCCCCACGGCACCCCCTACCGCCATCCTGTTCCTGGCGGGAGAACCGCCAGGAACCGGATGGCAGTAGGGGGTGTCAGAATCCCCATGGCGGCGGAGCGCGCTCCGCCGCCATGGAGGATTCTCAAGGGCAGCGGGAAGTCGGCGGTACACCGGCGACTTTCCGTTTCTGGCCGCGGCTGAACCGCCGAGGTCAGAATGCCCAGCGGTGCACCGCCAGCCTGTTGGCGGTGCTACCGCCGACCTCCGCCATGGCGGTAATTACCGCCAGGGTCAGAATGACCCCCAAAGTCCCATTAAGTCCCAACAACACTCACAGGCACGCTGGCAATACTCCAAGTGATTCCAGGGTTGTCCAAGTTCTGACACCCAAATATTTTCACTAATTAGGCTACTTAATCATTGTTAATTTGAAAGTTAAATTTAATTATCGGTTACTAAAAGCCATTACAATCATGAGGTCAGGATACATTTAGGACAAAGGGCATAGAAGCAGTTTGTGAATACTATAAATTATGTGTGTATTATATGCAACGCACTTTAACCTGTGAGCGCCTCAGAAAGCGCCTCAGAAAGGAAAGACGTTTTGCTGATCTTCACTAAATAACAAACATCTTTCCCCAGTTCATTACGACTTACACAAACTGAAAAATCCAATACTGAACTGATGCAAACACGAATAAAAAACAGCAAAAAAAAACAACTGATAGCCAAGTATACAATAAAATGCATTGGTTCACAATTAGCAGTGAAAACCACGTCTATCAGAGCAAGTTAATCGCCACTTACTCGTTGTGTAGGTAACATAAAATGTGCAATTAAAATTCCCCCAGACATAATGAAGTAAAAATGGGGGATCACATGTCGAATAAAGTGTAATTAATTCAATATCTACTGTAAGTGATGTATATTCACCCTGATAAAATAAATATTGCCCTATACCATCATTGGCGCAAACTCACCTGATGAAACCGCTCCTTCAACACAACACGTGAATAACCATCACTAAATTTAAAAGCACTAATAGAACCAATGCTAGTAAAGAGGCAACTAGAGTGCAATGTTTTTGACGTTATAATATCAAGCCCAACTAAGTAGAAATAATGACCAACATTAATCAACGTGCAAAGGGACAGCAATGTACATGATTAACTTGTTTCAATTTCTGAATTTCGGTGGCTGAAATGTCCAAGCATTTTAATAGCCTGGCCAGTAATTGTAAGTCAGTGCTCTGCAGACAGGCTTCCATGGCTGCCTCCAGAGTCTTTAGTCAAGTCAGTTAAAACACTGGTGTAAAAACTGTCTTTTGTGAGACATTAAGGCCCGTATTTATACTTTTTTTAGCGCCGCATTTGCGCCGCTTTTTGACGCAAAACGGCGCAAACCTACAAAATACAATGGCATTTTGCAAGTTTGCGCCATTTTTGCGTCAAAAAACGACGCAAATGCGGCGCAAAAAAAGTATAAATACGGGCCTAAGGCCCTGATTTATACTTTTTGGTGCAAAACTGCACCAACGCAGTTTTGCACCAAAATAGTTTTGCACCGGCTTGCACCATTTCTGAGCACCAGCCGTGCACCATATTTATTGAATGGTGCAAGCCGGTGCAAAGGGTAGGCTAGCATAAAAAAAAATGACGTTAGCCGGGTGGGGTTGGTGGTATGGAAGAAGGGGGTTTTGCACCAAAAAATTATGTTAGGCAGGTTAGAGTAAAAAAAAATGACTCTAACCAGCCTAGCGTCATTAGCTGACGCAAAACGATCCATACCACATGACTCCTGTCTTAGAAAATACAGGAGTCATGCCCACCACCCCAAAGGCCAGCACAGGGGACCAGGGTCCCCTGGGCATGGCCATTGCACCCAATGCCATGTAGAGGGGACCACTTCAGGGCATACTTCAGGGCCCCCAATGGCACTTAAAAAAAAATATATTTACATGTACTTACCTATATTTATCTGGGTTGGGGACCCCCATCCTCCGCTGTCCTTCTGGTGTGGGTGTGGGTGTCCCTGGGGCCTGGGGAGGGCACCTGTGGGCTTATGCCATGGTGTTCCACCATGGAAATAGGCCCACAGGTCCCCTAATTCCTGCCCTGATCCAGGTGTTAAATAATGGTGCAAAGCAAGCTCTGCACTATTGTTTGACCCCTCTTTCCTCCCGTGCGTGATTTTAGCACGGGGGTAAATATGGCGCTAAGGCCATAGAGTTAATTTTTGCACGGGAGCGCCTATTTTGCATTACATTGACACAAAGTAGGTTTGCACGTCCTAAAAATGACTTTAACTCCATAAATTTGGTGCTAGAGTATAAAGTATAAATATGGAGTTAGTTTTGCACCGAATTTGCATAAAAAGAAAAAAAGTAAAAAGATAAAACTCGGAATGATGTCCACATATTCTACAACACATGCATGAGTGACAGGATCATCATGTTTCAGCTGTTTCATGTAGTATTAAGAAGGGTATTAAGAAGAAAGCTGAAGTGAATATATTTTACCTGCAGAAATAGTTTCATATGCAAATAGAGGTAAAGTTGAGGTGAAGGCCCCTGGTACGACGGTCAAATCAAGTGTCCTCTGGCCAGCTTTTAAAACGCTTCAGAATGTTTTTATATATATGAATAAACTCTAGCCACAAGCTTTATTTGCACTTTAAAATGCCTATATTCTGCCTTTTTGTCCCAGTATTCATTTGAACTGCAATTCTCCTAATAAGAGTTCGAATTTAAGATGTTGTTGTCTGTGTGAATTTTAGAAAATATCTTGCTGTTCTTTCCAAATGTACACTTTTAAAGACTCAGCAGGTGCACCTCACTGACAGAAACAATACTTGGTGAATTGGGCATCAGCAGACGTAGTTAAATTAACCATTTCAAATTCCAAATGAAGTTGGCTGACCAGCCTCCTTATAAGTAAGCCAAAGACTGTACGAATTGCCCCAGACTGAATTATTGCCAGATCGAAATGCAGCTTATTACTACAAGTTGGAGCTCCATGAATGATGACTAGTGCCAACGTTGCTCCAAATATCTCTAGCACATTCGTTCCTGTGGGGCTATATAGCATACTGCTCATTATCCTCATTTTGTGCTGCAAATATCATGCATGACTTTCCATGGCTTTAAGTTGACTTTTAGCAAGCAATGGAAAGAGGTTTACCCAAAAACCCTACCTAACCTGGGTAAGGAAACATCTTAGATGCCGAAGCCTCGAACCCGATTGAGCTCACAACCGCCATTCGTCAGTGAAACGTTCTGTTCCCCGGACAACAGGATTGTGTATTTGATCTATGGGCGGAATTCTACGCGGAGTCTACACGCGCAGTCATTCGGGGCTGTTAAATAGTTGAATTTCTACAATTTAGGTTTCAGCCTGAGTAGTAAGGATTTTCCAGATTAAAGATCTTATTGAGGTCAACCTTTCTTAGGTTAAGTTGTCCCCATTGTAGTCCTGATGAGGCCCAGAACTGAAGGGGCCGAAATGCGTTGACACCATTTGGATTGCGGCAGGGTTGGGTAAAAAGCATAATTGACCCCCCTGAAGTACATCGTACAGTGCAAGAAACCCCAGGAAGTAATTGATCTGGGTTCAGCACTTGTATATAGAATTTACCACAACCGTTGCTAGAAAGTGGATTACATCTTTAAACTCTTTTCGTACCACTACCTTCAAAGGAGGAGATTTAATTGGGACAGTTCCTAGATGTTACTGTTGTTGATTACATTTGTTGTTTTTTAGATTTTGCGTTATATGTAATACAAATGCTTTCTTTGCGTTTTTGTGAGTCCTGATTGTTTTATGTAATAGGGACAATATGTGTCGTTGGTGATTCTCTTTGCCCTGTGTTGTTGTATAAAAATAAATTTGATAAAGAAATCATTTTTCCAAGAAAGTATTCAGTACTTTGCTTGTCAGAAAATTGAAGCAATTCATCCCAGCCTTGTGACCAGTGTTTAATGCATTTAAGTTGACTTTTAAACATGAATTTCGAATCGATCCAAAGTCTGAGGTATTGACAGGCTTAAGTCATCAATGTCTTTTGATCTCCTACGCGCAGGCGAACTTGGATTTGACAGGCCCACATTTCATTATCAAAGTCTTTGACATTTAATTTCAGATCGCTTATCCTGCTGTGTTCTTGAAGACCATTTAAGACCCTTTACAAACCACTTTCAGTTACGTATGAGAGTGCTGTATCACCTGCATACTGAGGCAATGGTAGGTGTTGAACTCACAGTGGGGGTGGGGAAAAAGCTTTCAATTCAGCAGCACTTGATGAAGATCCGCCATGTACAAATTAAAAAGAACAGGCACCAGAACATATCCCCGTTTCAGGTGCTGATTAATAAATATTTCCTTGGACAAAGTGGACCAATTACTAATTTTTAATCTGATCCAAGTATGCATATACAAAAAGTCAGATGGCAGTAAACAAACAAGCAGGAATTTTCCAAGCCTTCAATTTCCACCAAATGGTACTTCGATTAACTTTATCAAAGGCCACATTAGTTTAAAAAAAACACATATAATGATGATTTCTGGGCGACGGCTTTTTTGGCCAAAAGTTTAATACTGTTATATTGCTCAGGGTTTCACTGCCTTTTTTCAAAACCCATTTGACAAAAATGTAGCATTCTAAGTGAATTTATCCAGGCTTCTAAGTCAGAAAACAGTAATTTAGCGAACACACACCTTATCTTCATAGTCAAGCAGGTTATATAATTTTCAGGCTTGTCAGTTGGACCCTTTTTGTATATTTAAAAGAAAATTCATCCCTGTCAATTCTCTGGAATTAGTTTGGTTCTTAAGGAACCTTTGTAGAGTGCCAACAGGGCCTCACCACACACTTTGGTATCATGTTTGAACACTGCCAACAGAACTCTGTTTGAACCTGGTGCCCAATTACTTTTTATGTCTGCTATGATTTTAACTAAGTCAGATTCTTCCCAGACCAGAGATTGAGGGGACCTCAGTGGGTCCATAGTCAGGCCTAATGACTCGTTGACCTTCATCACTAAGATGTTCTTCAAGGGAACACTTAGGCTTTGTTTTTCCATACCACTGCCCACTGACATACAAGTATTTTCCTGAACATAGTAAAGTTGAAGTGTTCCCAGGTCTCTGCGTCAATACAGGTTATTCTGGGAGAAAAGTTGCCTAATCGACCTAATAAGCCTCCAAAATGCAGTGGTTTCATGGTGCTAGCCCAATTGCAGATTTTATGCCTTGTCTAAATTTCAAAGGCTGATTTTGCTTTTTACTCTATATGCTTGTTTCAATTTTATGACGAGAACGGTGCACTACAATTAGCTGTGTTTATTGTCATGTTTATGTAGTTTTAAAAAGATCTTCTCTTAATGTTCGTAGTTCCTCTGTATACCACAAAGGTTCCTTATGACAGTTGAACTCACTAGTCGTAGGTGAGACAAATATACGCCTTTGAGTCTGAGCTGGTTTATAATGCTCTACTAGTGACATGACAATATTCAGCGAGACATTGATGACTGCTTTGTCCTCGAGTGACTCCATCATTTCGGTCAGTAAGTCATTTCCCAAGAGAAGCATCCTCTGATCATATATTGCTTGCACATGCAGATTCTATTTTAATCTGAGCAGGTTGAAATCATCATCTGTTAAAGCAATGGCCTTAGGTTGATCATTTTGTGTGAGTTCCAACCTAAAACGAAATTCATGACAATGATGACCACTTTTGGCAGAAGGTACAATTTGGAAGAAGATAGCCAGTTCAAGAAGACCAATGGTGAACAATATAATATTTGTGTTAATTCGATTAAATGGCACACAGTCTGCATTCTTTACGAAAAGTCACTTGACTCTCTAATTAAAACTATTATGAGGGTTGAGGCGTAGAATGGGCGTGATGAAGCAGAAAATGAAGGTTTTGATTTATTAACGCTTAAACGTAGTGCTGAAATAATCATGTGTGACTTTAACCGAACTAATAAAGATTGTACGGGGACAAAATGTGCCCTCAGAGTAGTTTGCCAACATTTATACGCGTGCTTTATATAACGTGGTGTATTAGAATTGCACTAATCCGACATAATCATAAACGTGTGCTACGATTTGCTTGCTTGAAATGCTTTAGCTTAGCATTACTTTAGCGGAGGCTTTGGCCTAGTTGCCTGGTCTCACGGTTTAGATGCTCGTATTTTTCCACTGTGCTAATAAACGTGTATTTTTGCTTGAAACTGTACTTTTCCACAGAAACCGTTCACATGCTTATCTTAAAGTTTCGTGCCAGCCTGGCATATTTTCTCTTTACTTCAAGGTCGATTTGCAGGTGCGGACAATGGAGGCTCTGAAAGTGAGCTAATTGGTAGACAATGTTGCAACTTGCGTACCCATCTCCAAGGATAATGTATGCTTAAGTAAAAGCTTGAGAACTGTCGTTTTTGATTGGTCAATTTGAAGCTAACCTATGAACCCTCCTATGGAAGACCCTACTGGATTTGAACTGTTGTCTATAAAAATCAGGTGCACGAGAAGAAAGTAGCCATTGCGCTATCATCGGCCATTATTGGACATCCCGCCATTTTGACTTCGTAGCTATTATGGCCCACTTTGCTGCAACGCCATTTTGAGAGACTTTGATGCTTTCTCTAATCGAGAGAAAGAGACTTTAAATGACTCTGGCCCTAGAGACTTTAACTTTGATATGATCCCTTTGCATGAAGTAGTAGTTTACCTTGCCGCCGTGAGGCAATTGCCCCGTCCACCTTGCCCCTTTGCCCCGTCCCATGCTGATCGAAACGGTACCCATGCTGACCGAAGAACGGTACCTGTGAGACGAAGTCTTCCTTGATTGCTGATCGTAATTGGTAAATATGAAAGGAAATTGTACAATTGCATTGTGTTTCCTTTAGGTAACCAACTGCTGATTTTGATAAGAGCCCTAGTTAGAAGTTTTTCTAAATTAATGTTGCTAAATTGTTTTTGCATGAAGCCCCACATGCCGATGCTAATTTGAGGTTAGACGAGGATTCCTTTGCCGCATGATGCAATTTGAGATCTTGTTATGCTGACTAAATGTATGCAATTAGTTCATGACAGATTATCGTATTAGTGATTTGCATTGCCATTATCGAATGCCTTGTGATTCAAATGCTACATAGATTGCACCTATTTCGCCGCTATGGACAGCTATTAATGTTCATTTACGTTTATCATTTAGTGTTGAGACACATATATATTGTGCTAGCTTTGCTAATATAGGGAAATAAAATTCATTAACTTTGAATAAACTGGTGTGGTTATTCCTGACTGAAAGGTCAGGGTTCGCCAAAATGTATTCTGGATTGATTGTTAAGTGTTATGTCGAACAAGGTATTGCTTATGTTCGTTATTGATTGTTGATTTTAATGAAATTGATTGATTAAGAGTACAGAGAGTTCCCACTTAGTCAAAAGATTAATCGGCCTAAAGAGCGTCCGAACACAGGTAAATTATTACTACGGACCGCTCTATCAGTAGATGGTAGCAGAGGACGGTTTCGTCTTTTGGGACCCCGTACTCTTAAAGTACATGGTGTTGAATTAACGGTTACGCATTTTTTGAGACCCCACTCGAGAAGTTGAATTAGATTTTTCTTGGGTAAAACGATTGACAGAATGATGATGGGCTAGGTCCACCGCGACTTTCCCGGGATCTCGGAGCTTGCGAATGGAGAGAACGGAGGTGTGGAATCAGCGTTGGCGGTACTAGTGATGGTATGAGTGAAGTTAGGGTTTTGCGCTTGCACAGCTTATTGCCGCAGGGTGTGTGAAAAGGTTGCAAGGATTTTCTTTTTTTTGAGGATAGCGGAGGTGCGACTCCGAGTGTAGAAGTAGTGAAGTCGTCGAACTTCATAGAGATAGCGGAGGTGCGGCTCCGAGGGTGAGAGTAGGGAAGTCGTCGAACTTCATGTGCGTGTGGCGCTTTGTGCATAAAAAGGTCCACGTGGTTGTTGCTGTTGAGACGGGCCCTGCGAGGTCAAGAGACTCCGGAGTATGTTGATCCATGTTGTGGTCTGGGCGGTTTAGTAGGTTGATCGGGCGGGGTCAACGAGTCGGTACGTGTGTTAGGGAGTGAAAGAAACTTCGACTTCGGGCTTTGACAAGATTCTAAGTGCACTAGAATAGATCATTGACAAGTTGAGAGTAGGTCTGCGGGTCAGATTTGCTTGCGAACGTGGGGACCGAGAAAGACGGAATAGCGGCCGAGGCTAGTGAAAGGTCCCTAAGGTCCTGAAGCGACTGTGTTACCCTTCCTGTAGTAAACCGACAGATCTGTTTTATTTTTGGTAGCTCGCGATACATGCAAGAAGTTGTTACGAGAGGAGGTGAATGAAGGAGGACTAGCCGCGAGGCTTTGTCAGCCGCAGTGTGTGTGAGTGTGACGTCACTAGGAGCCGCGCTGGGATAGGTTGGTTGCAGAGAAGGGTCGCGCACGGATTGGATGCAGTCCGTGGGGCCCGATTGGAAGGGGAAAGGCAAGTGAAGAGTATTCCGGGAATTAAAGTCACCTATTGATTACAAACTTTGCGAAATAAAAGATGAGAAAATTAAATTCTTTAAAGCATTCAGGAGTGCGATGAAGGGGGAGTCTTACATTAAAGCGAGCGTAGGAGAAGAGACGCCGCCTGAGGGTACACCAGCTTACATTGTAATGGAAGAGAAGGGGGTAGCTCCGTGCCTTTGGCTAAAGCAATGGCACAAACTGACAGAGAAACATGGGAGCGTAGCGTTCCCGATACATGGGACATTCAATATAAGGATTCTAGAGAATTTGAGATTCACGATGTACGACATGAAGGTGCCTCCAAGGCCAGCACAGTTTGAGGCTCTAGCGATTTGGGAACTAATGGCCAGACAGCAACAGCAGAAGAAGTTCGAGACCAGGATGAGAAAGGTAGAAAAGACACTAGCGGACGCTAGGTGGGATAATGCACAGAAGGTGTGGAGGTCAGATGTATTGCAGGGGATAAAATTGTTTCCCGCAATTACTAAAGAAGAAGAGGAGACAGGTAAGAAAGCTACCTGTAAGACAGACAGGAAGTGTTCCAGGGATAGAGAGGATGAGGAAAAGTTGAGAAGAGAAGAGGAGTTAGAGGATGAGGAGTTAATAATGCAATTGCTGAACGACCGTCCACCACCTTATGCGGAGAATGGACAAGGTCCAAGTACCAGTTCTGCCCCTCCGGCACCGGTACAGAACAGTGAAACTCAGAGTTCAGGAGCATCATCGGGATCTAAGGACCCGAGTTTACTGTTCACCCCGCAGATTAGGAGAATATATCCAGATGTGCCCGTGTTGAAACCAGCAGAAAATTATCAGCCGCAGATGCCAGGGTACTACAACAGTGATAACAGTGCAGGAATGATTATAGACCCAACCGTAAGGGGAGGACAGAATGGTTACAACCAAACAATGGGACAAGCTGAATCAACTCAGTTTCTGCTGCCCCAGAAGCAGATGCAGGGGGGAAACGCACATGCTCAAATGACGGGGAGTCAGATGGGCATGCCGGCAATGATGACCCATGGTGTGGGCATGAACATGCCACAGAACATGGGAAATGGACAGAACCCAGACGCGATATCACTACCCATTACTGTAGGTCCACCGGTACCTCTGTATAGTCAGCCTAACATAGGTATGAGCGGTCAGGGATCAATGCTGCAGAATGGGACAGAAAGGAGGTGCATAGAGAACACTCCAGGGATAACTCCGATAGCGGCTCAGCCAACTGGATCTGGGTCCTTGATGGAGTTTAGTCCCATGTGTGCTCAGTCAACGCTGGTGAGGTCGAGCCCCCCACTGATAATACCTCTAACATCGAGCACTGAAAAGTTGCCGCAACCATCAATGGCAGTCGATGTGAACGCTACGCTGATGGGGGTGAATGCGCAACAGTTGACACAATGGTTCAACAGTCTAAATTCCACACAAAGTTCAGCCAGTGGGAAAGGAGAAGACTATATGAATAGGGTCAGGTTGAACATGGAAGCACAAGAATTGGTGGAAGGGACCATGGGTGTGAACAGGTTAGAGTCCTACACGGAAGAAGAGCTGAGGTATCTATGTCCCAGGATTACGAAGGAAGTGAACAAGGTACATAAGAGCCTGCAGGAAGCAGCTGACAGAAACGGGGTTGACATAGACAAGATGAAACACTTGAGCAGAAGCTACAGGTTGGATTTTGGGACCACAGATTTTGAACACATGAGGTCAGCAGGCATGAAGGCGCACCATAGAGAATTGTTGCAGAGTGCACAAGTGTGGAGGTGTTTAGACAAGTGGGAAAGCAGGTGGGTAAAGAGAAAGGAAAAGAGGAGGGACAGTGCTACAGAGCACAATGAGAAAAGACCACAGAGCAGCGAGGCAGTAACCATGTTGCCAATGAGGGAGACAGCAGGGGGAAAATTAATACATGTACCATGGCACAGAAGTGACATTCAGTCTTTTACGGATGATTTTCCCAAACTGAGAGAGAAGCCGATTGAATGGTATCAACAGACTGATAGGTTTGTGAAGCTTGCCAAATGTCTCTGGGAAGATCTGAATACTCTCTTTGAGATTGTGGTTCTGGCAGATTTGTGGGAGGATTGCAAAAGAGCTGTAGGTTGGCCGACAAGTGAACCAGAGAGAGACAGGGAGACGGGCGCACCATCACCTATGGTGATGGGCTTGTACTATAAGGTGATTGAGCATTTGAAAACGAAGGTACCCGCGAAAAACGTGGATTGGCAGAAGATTGATCGAACTGCCCAAGAGACTAAAGAATCGATTCATAGTTACTATGAGAGGTTGTTGAAGGCGTTCAAGAATTACAGTGGCACGGAAACAATCGAGGCGAAGGACATGCTCCATTTTGTCTTCAGATTTGTGGAAGGGCTGAGGCCGGAGATAAGTCAGATGATAAAGTCGCATTTGATTTGTTAGCAATCGAAACCAATTGATGAAGTGTTGAATTATGCGAAATACTGTAGCGACGAAATCGAAGTGAAACAGAAAAAGTTGAAAGAGAAGGTGATGTCGATGCAGCTTAAGGCAGCTCAGACAGGTCTGCAGGGTTTGCAAGGGATGCAAGGGTTCCAACAGCAGGTACCGCAACCGCAGCCGCAGTTGCAGGGAAACATGATGTTTCAGCCACAGGCCAGAGGCAGAGGCAGAGGAGGTTTTGTGAATAATGGTCCGGATTTGAACACTGTTGTGACGGGTGTGCAGGCAATGAAGAAGGTGATGCCGTGTCACGTGTGCGGAATTGTAGGTCATTGGAAACGCGAGTGCCCGATGGTGGTGCAGGAAGGTGCAGGTGCAGGTGCAGGTGTTGGTCAGCAAAACAACGATGTCAATGCATTTCAGACAATGAGGGGACCGAAATTAAGAGGTCCAAGCCCAAATTTTCAGACCGTAAATCAGTTGCAGGGATTACAACCTATGCAGCCGCAGCAGATGCAGATGCCTCGTATGCAGATGACGCAAATGCAGCCGATGCAACAGCAGTTACCTATGGTACCTAATCAGCAAATGCAAATACCATTGGCACCAATGAGTCAGCAGCAAGTGATGGTTCCTCCACAGGTCTTGGGTCAGGTAATGAGTACAAATGGCACAGTACAACAATTCCCATTACACAGTGAGAGTGGAATAAACAATGTATGGGAGAGTGAAAGTTCAGGAGAAGAAGGAGATTGTGTGCTTGCAGCATCCTTGGAAGTTGATCAAAAGGGTCCGTACGTAGAGGGAAGAGTAATGGGTCATCGTGTCTCGTTCTTGGTTGACACAGGAGCAACACGTTCAACTGTTAAGAGCAGTGAAGTACCAAATTTGCCACTCTCAGGGAGGACAGTTCAAGTGGTGGGAGTAGCAAACAGGCACCTGACGAACCCAATAACAGATCCGGTACCAGTCAGCATCGGTAACTATCAAGGGGTACATCAGTTTGTGGTATGTGACTCAAGCCCAATAGCACTGTTAGGGAAAGACCTATTGTGCAAATTGGGTTGTTCGATAATGTGTTCGAACGAAGGAATAACAATACAGACGAGCAGTGATGGGGAAGAAGAGGACAGTGTAGAGGGGGACGAGATGAAAACTGTAGATGAAGAGTATCCCCTGATTTGTCTTTTCCCGATGATAACTGAAGAAGATATTCCAGCCGAATTACGGGAGACAGTCGGAAAGGAAGTGTGGGATATGACAGGGAAAGAGGTGGGATTGATGAAAGGAGTGGAACCAGTGAAAGTGACTGTAAAGCCCAATGCAATCTTTCCCCAGACCCCACAATACCACATGCCACAAGATACCCTCATGAAGGTTGCTCAACTTATTGACGAATTTGTAAAACAGGGAGTACTGAAAGAAGTGTTAAGCAGTCCATGTAATTCACCAATAATGGGACTAATAAAGCCAAGTGGAAAGGTCCGACTTGTGCAGGACTTGAGAAAAATAAATGACATCATAGTCAAGTGCTGCCCTGTTGTACCGAATCCGGCTGTGATAATGTTTCAAATCCCTTGCAATGCCGAATGGTTCTCAGTCATCGATTTGTCACAAGCATTCTTTTCTGTGCCTCTTCATGAGGACAGCCAATTCCTCTTTTGTTTCAAATTCCTAGACAGAGTATACAGTTGGTGTCGAATTCCTCAAGGGTTTTCTGAGTCACCGTCAATCTTCAATCAGATTCTAAAGAAAGATTTGGAAGCATTAGAATTGCCATTCGAGTCAACCCTAGTACAGTACATTAATGACTTACTGGTTGCATCAAAGACGGAAAGTGGCTGCACAGCCGATACCATTGCTCTGTTGAATCATTTGGGAAGGAATGGACATAAGGTGTCTCCTTCCAAATTACAGTTCTGTCAGAAGAAGGTGAAATACTTGGGTCATCAGATAGAGAAAGGGTCACGGAGAATAATGAAGGAAAGAATTACAAGCGTACTTCAAATGAGTCCACCAAAGACAAGGAGGGAAGTGAGGAAGTTTTTGGGAACGGTGGGCTACTGTGGCCAGTGGATTCCCAACTTCTCGACTCTAGCAAAGCCTTTACTGAAACTGACCCAGAAGGATGCCTTGGATCAAATTGAACTGAAAGGAGATGAGATGGATGCTTTTGTTGAATTGAAGGAATGTATGTGTAGGGCTCCAGCTTTAGGTATGCCTGATTACACAAAGCCTTTCACATTGTTTTGTCATGAACGTGATGCATGTTCTCTGTCTGTCTTGATTCAAGCCCATGGTGGCGTAAACCGACCAGTAGTGTATTTTTCAGCTACTTTGGATCCGGTCGCAGCAGCACTCCCAGGGTGTTTGCGTGCCGTAGCAGCAGTTGGTATCAGCCTCACTCAGAGTGAAGGAATAGTGATGGGACACCCAGTAACAGTCATGGTCCCTCACTCAGTTGAGATACTTTTGACCCGCTCCCGAACGCAGCACATGACTGGAGCAAGACTCACAAGGTATGAAACAATAATTCTGGGCTCACCGAATGTGCAGCTGAAAAGGTGCACTACGTTGAATCCAGCAACCTTGCTCCCTGGAGAAAATGCCGAAATTGAGAACGCTGAAGACGTAGAGCATGACTGCCTTCAGGTGACTGAATTTTGCACAAAACCTCGACCGGACATTAAGGATACTAAACTTGATGAAAATGACCAAATTCTTTTTGTTGATGGTTCATGTCTAAGAGACGGGATGGGGATTTTGAAAGCAGGATATGCTGTATGTACTGTAACAGGGGTCTTGGAAGCGGGATGGCTTCAAGGAGTCTATTCTGCACAAGTAGCAGAACTTGTAGCCCTTACAAGAGCATGTCAACTGTCTGCATTGATGAAAGTCACCATTTACACTGATAGTCAGTACGGGTTTGGGATTGTGCATGACTTTGGACAACTATGGTCACAGAGAGGGTTCCTGACTTCTTCAGGATCCCCAGTAAAGAACGGGGAGAGGATAAGGGAATTGTTACACTCCATTCAAGTGCCAGCCGAAGTTGCAGTGGTAAAGTGCAGTGCTCACACGAAAGGACAGGACTATGTTTCTCTGGGAAATGCATATGCGGATCAAGTCGCAAGATTTTGTGCCTTGAACTGTATATTACTCAGGGACGAATGGAATTCAATAAGTGAACCAGAACTCGAACCAGCTGAAGCATTTGCCTTGAAGGTCGTAGATACAATAGATGAATTAAAAGCATTACAAAATAATGTCAGGGAGGATGAAAGAGATTCCTGGATTAAATCACAATGTATAAAAAGACAAGACGAGTTATGGGTTTCACATGAGGGAAAATTTGTCTTGCCAAACAGTCTCTTATCACAGCTTGCGCGGTTTTATCATGGGCAAGCTCACCTAGGGAGAGATGCCATGATAAGATTGTTCAAAACTGATTGGTTTAACCCCAGATTTCGTCAAGCTGCAGAAGCAGTTTGCCATCGATGTGTCACTTGCCAGCAGATGAACCCAGGAAAGGGAACAGTTGTGAACGCGAGCCACATTGGTAGGGCAAGCGGCCCATTTAGTCGAATGCAGATGGACTTCATTGAGATGCCTGTGCATGGAGGTCTGAAGTACGTGTTGGTGATTGTGTGCATTTTTAGTCACTGGATTGAGGCATACCCCACACGTAGAAATGACAGCCTTACAGTTGCGAAGCTATTGTTGAGGGAGTTGATACCACGTTTCGGATTCCCGATCTCTTTAGAATCAGATAGGGGAAGTCACTTCAATAACGAGGTGATAAAGTTACTTTGCGAAGCGCTGAACATTGAGCAAAAGCTGCATTGTAGCTATCGCCCTGAAGCCTCAGGACTGGTGGAGCAGATGAATGGTACACTGAAATCGAGAATGGCGAAAATATGTGCATCGACAAATTTGAAATGGCCTGACGCATTGCCCTTAGTGCTAATGTCAATGAGAAACACCCCTGATAGAAAGACTGGACTGTCTCCGCACGAGATTCTCATGGGCAGGGCTATGAGACTTCCTGCAGTTCCCGCAAACGCGCTTTTGAATATTACAGATGATATGGTGTTAGACTACTGCAAAGGACTGGCTGACGTGGTTCGCTCTTTCTCTCACCAGGTGGAAGCGACCACCTTGCCACCGATACAAGGTCCAGGACACGCACTGAAAGCAGGTGACTGGGTCGTGGTAAAGAAGCACGTGAGAAAGTCGTGTCTGGAACCCCGTTGGAAAGGCCCTTTCCAAGTGATCCTGACGACAACTACCGCTGTGAAGTGTGCGGGGGTTCCCAACTGGATTCACGCCAGTCACACAAAGAAGGTTTTGTGTCCCACAGATGAGGAAGTTGAAGCGCTAAAACTGCCAGTGCCTGACAAAACAGTGCTGAGTGCTGAGCCAGAGCAAAACCGAGCTGAAAGCGAACAGGCAGAAACGGGAGAGAAAGAGATATTCTCTGAGGATGAAGACACCAACTCGCTTGGGGGAGACCAAGGAGAAAGTTCAGACAGCGACGAAGAAGCTGAAGGTGACAAACAACCTGAAGCAGCTGAGGGTAGCAAAAAGCCTGAAGCAGCTGAAGGTGACAAGGAACCTGAAGCAGCTGAAAGTGATAAAGAGCCTGACGAAAGTAACGGTGACGAAGGGCTCGAAAAAGTTGAAAAAGCAGGAGAGCCTGATCAGAGGAGGGCTTTCCCAGAAGCAGACGATACAGAAAAAGAAAAAGAGAACGTGATTGATTCCCCAGAAGGAGGGGACGAGGCAGAACAGAATGAAAAGGTTCAAGCTTCCACAGAAAAGATTGCAGGTCCATCAAATGGGCAGGGTGCAAAGAGAAGACTAAGTATCTCACCAATAAAAGAAAGGGGTAAAGAAAGTTTGAACGAGGGAGGAAGGCCAAAAGTGAAAGAGAAAAGAAAGGAAGTGACTGTTGTGGAACAATCGTCAAGTGAAGAAAAAGACTTGACAAAAGAGGAAAGTACCAGCGAAGCAGAATCGAAAAGGGAAGCAAAATTGAAAAGGAAAAGGATACCAAACAGGAGATATTCTGGTCCTGAATGGGCATATGTAGTCAATGACGATTGGACTGCATGATGAACGGACTTGACCCTGTCATTCCAGGTGTATATTACATTTGTGGGTATAATGCCTATTATCGTCTTCCAAAGGGATGGTGGGGGAGATGTTATTTGGGTATAGTGTTCCCAAAGGTTTATCAACTGGATGACCTATTGATGATTCAAAAGACATCTGGATCCCATCGTATCCAGAAAAGAGAGACCGCAGCAGCTGTGGTAGGAGATATATTTGGAGCCATGATTCCTTCATTGGGAGTTGTGTTGAATTCCATCAAAATACGAAAGTTGTCTACTATAGTGGATAACATGTTGACAAAGTTTTCAGGTGCTATAATCCTGATAGATGCTGAACTTGCAGCGGAAAGAGCTATGACTCTTCAAAATAGGCTTGCTTTAGACATTCTTTTAGCAAAGGATGGCGGCGTTTGCAAAATGCTTGGTGCACGACACTGTTGTACATATATTCCTGACAATAGTGTGAAAATTAAAACTATGCTTGCTAATCTAACAAAAGAAAGTGCAGATTTGAAGGAATTGAAAGAACCAGGAGTGTGGGAGAAGGTTGGAAAAGGACTTGCTTCAGTGGGACATTGGATTGGGGGAATTTGGAATGGAATATTATTGAAAATAATAGAAGGAATATTAATAGTAATAATTTGTGTGTTTGGAATTTGGGGAATAAAAAGGGGAATAATAATGATTATGGAAAGAATTAAAAGAAGAAAAGAAGAGAAAATTATGAAAAGAATGGCAGAAGAATACAAGGCGCAAACTAGGGGAACTAAAAGGAAAAGGGAACTGACAGAATTTTAATGGGATAAAATTTGTGGGCATGGTTTGGTGTGATGACAAGTAGTCATCAGAGGAGGGATTGATGCAGCAGAAAATGAAGGTTTTGATTTATTAACGCTTAAACGTAGTGCTGAAATAATCATGTGTGACTTTAACCGAACTAATAAAGATTGTACGGGGACAAAATGTGCCCTCAGAGTAGTTTGCCAACATTTATACGCGTGCTTTATATAACGTGGTGTATTAGAATTGCACTAATCCGACATAATCATAAACGTGTGCTACGATTTGCTTGCTTGAAATGTTTTAGCTTAGCATTACTTTAGCGGAGGCTTTGGCCTAGTTGCCTGGTCTCACGGTTTAGATGCTCGTATTTTTCCACTGTGCTAATAAATGTGTATTTTTGCTTGAAACTGTACTTTTCCACAGAAACCGTTCACATGCTTATCTTAAAGTTTCGTGCCAGCCTGGCATATTTTCTCTTTACTTCAAGGTCGATTTGCAGGTGCGGACAATGGAGGCTCTGAAAGTGAGCTAATTGGTAGACAATGTTGCAACTTGCGTACCCATCTCCAAGGATAATGTATGCTTAAGTAAAAGCTTGAGAACTGTCGTTTTTGATTGGTCAATTTGAAGCTAACCTATGAACCCTCCAATGGAAGACCCTACTGGATTTGAACTGTTGTCTATAAAAATCAGGTGCACGAGAAGAAAGTAGCCATTGCGCTATCATCGGCCATTATTGGACATCCCGCCATTTTGACTTCGTAGCTATTATGGCCCACTTTGCTGCGACGCCATTTTGAGAGACTTTGATGCTTTCTCTAATCGAGAGAAAGAGACTTTAAATGACTCTGGCCCTAGAGACTTTAACTTTGATTTGATCCCTTTGCATGAAGTAGTAGTTTACCTTGCCACCGTGAGGCAATTGCCCCACCCACCTTGCCCCTTTGCCCCGTCCCATGCTGATCGAAACGGTACCCATGCTGACCGAAGAACGGTACCTGTGAGACGAAGACTTCCTTGATTGCTGATCGTAATTGGTAAATATGAAAGGAAATTGTACAATTGCATTGTGTTTCCTTTAGGTAACCAACTGCTGATTTTGATAAGAGCCCTAGTTAGAAGTTTTTCTAAATTAATGTTGCTAAATTGTTTTTGCATGAAGCCCCACATGCCGATGCTAATTTGAGGTTAGACGAGGATTCCTTTGCCGCATGATGCAATTTGAGATCTTGTTATGCTGACTAAATTTATGCAATTAGTTCATTACAGATTATCGTATTAGTGATTTGCATTGCCATTATCGAATGCCTTGTGATTCAAATGCTACATAGATTGCACCTATTTCGCCGCTATGGACAGCTATTAATGTTCATTTACGTTTATCATTTAGTGTTGAGACACATATATATTGTGCTAGCTTTGCTAATATAGGGAAATAAAATTCATTAACTTTGAATAAACTGGTGTGGTTATTCCTGACTGAAAGGTCAGGGTTCGCCGAAATGTATTCTGGATTGATTGTTAAGTGTTATGTCGAACAAGGTATTGCTTATGTTCATTATTGATTGTTGATTTTAATGAAATTGATTGATTAAGAGTACAGAGAGTTCCCACTTAGTCAAAAGATTCATCGGCCTAAAGAGCGTCCGAACACAGGTAAATTATTACTACGGACCGCTCTATCAGGCGCTGTCTGAGTCTTCATAAGGCTAAACTCTATGTGCCATTAAATACAACCTCCACAAGTCAAGACTTTAAGTAAAAAACATAAAAGTTGTAAAAAATGAGGATCGTTCCAGAAGGTTAAAGAACCATTAGTGAATTCACTGGGAATCAGTATTAATAATAATAATAATAATAATAAAAACAATAATAATAAGTCAAATAATGCAAGAGAATTACCTTAAGGCTGTTCTAAAGCAATTAGCAGCCAGAACCAAAGTGTAGTTAAGCAAGAAGACTGACATATAGTCTTCATTCAAAGATTGCACATAAAGGCTGGCACATGTCCCAAAAACATCATCTTCTATAGGGTTTTAGGCACAATATGTCACAATGTCACATTACTTCTAATCATTTGACATGGTTGGGCTAACAATTTACAAGACATAAATCAATGAACATTCAAATAAATTAGATACATTTAATAAGATACATCTAAAAAAAACTACTTACTGCATATTAATGAACGAGGTGCATAGGAAATAAAGGAGAAGAAATGCATTTTTGTAATTCGAAAAAAGCAATACGCCGTTCAGTCAATGATGCTTTTTCCTTCAATCCCAGGAAAACGGCCTTGAAATTTACAAATAAAAGACCATCCTGGATATGACCTTCTTCAGTGGAACACAAATTAATACAAGTATTTTTATAAAATGAACATCATCAAGAATGAGACTTTTATTTTGTTGCTTTTCTGAAATTGAATAGCACACAGGGAAACACATGCACTTGAAGAATGCTCTTTCACATAAAATAAAAGTGCACTTTCTTTCTGCAAATGTGAAATGATGGTCATGAAAGCTGTTAGAGGGCCAGTCAGGCTAACTTGAACACATCTAAATTAACCATTAGCTTCTAATTATCAAAAACTCTCTAACTCAGCCATTAGTGCCAGAGATCAACGGCCCTCATTTATGCATAGGCCTTTGATACTCCTTACTGCCTATGCCTATTGATGTTCTTTACTAGCTGAGGCTGTTGTTGTTCATTAAATTCAGGGACTAAGATTGATACGTGTTACTGCCTGGGCCCACTGATATTTGTGACTGTGTGACGACATTGTTGCCTATTACCTCTTTGCCTTTGAGGTTAATTACAACTTGCGGCCATTGAGTCTCATTATAGTCTGGGGATAATGAGGTTCCATACCAATTAGGGCCATCAGGGGTTATTTGTTCTGAATATGCTCATGATCAGAAAAATCGGCCACTCATAGACAGTAGGACCAATATCTGAATGTTACCATGGATGTAAGCGGAGTGCTTTAGCCATTGCCTCTGTTGCGTTGACTCTATGGTCTTGTATTTCTCTCTCTCTCTCACACACACACACACACCCCAAACACACACATACATATTGAAATAGTGATTTGAAAAAGTGCATTCTTTTTGGCATATATAAATATTCCCCAAAAAGCCTCTCCTTTCAGAAAAGCAAAACGGCACTCCCAGCTTCTGCGCTTCGATCAATTTAATTCATGGTGATACAACCAACGTGATTCAGTTCTCACAGGACTTTGGTCATGGGTGTGTATGCCATTTCTCCATTTGCATTTAAACAGTGTCAAAACTAGAAAGTACTGTGATAGTTATTAAACTCTAAAGAACAAAATGAATACGATAAAATAAAATTATTATTATTATTTTTTTACAAAACATATATATATATGTTTGTGAAGCCTAGTTTTTAGGTTTGAAAGGAATATATGGTTTCCCTAGGTTAAAAAATGTACACCATCAGGGTGATACGGTGATACATTGCCATATTTTATATTTAAATGGAAAATGGAAGACATTTTATGATCGAGAAGAAATGCTGGCACTGTCTTGTTCACGTCTTCCAGTCTTTTCAAACTCAACAGCATTTACAGTAGATCGCTTCAACTGTTGTCTCTGAAAAATATTTGAAAACACAAAATGTGTGCTCGGAAACAGACATCAATATGGAAAATGTTTCCTTCATCTCAATTTCCAATCTAACTTCAATTAAGTGTCCTATATCATTGCCCCCATTGTAGCTATCCATAAAGTGGGGATGGTCACAATTGCTAACAGAGAAAAGTAGAGGGAGTAACTGATTCTAGTTCAAACCTCTTTCAGCAATCCATGTTAGTACAATTCCTATCAAACCTTAATAATTTTCAATGCCTACTGTCTTAGCATGTTGTCTGGTCCAAAATAAATTAAATTGTGTTCAACCATCCAAATCCTAACTATCTTGCACATATACTGACAAGAATAAGGAACACAGAGGTATACAAACAAATATATAATGAGTTAAATGGCTGACCATTAGGAAATTACATCATACCAACAACTCAATTTTGAACGTAGGTAAATTATTGGCTTGAATACAATTTAGCCTACTAATGTAGCATAATACTACTGAAAAACAAAATGAGGTAAGAAAATAAACTAGTCTGCAGTGGTGACATTTAACAAGTATTAGAAAGGCATTGACAATGAAAACTAATAGAATAGTAGATAAGCATTACATTAAGAAGTATGTTATTATGTGATTGATTAATAATGCAAAGAGGACTATAAACACTACCAGCATCAACACCACACCAAGCAGAAAACACACCTCACAGGCAGACACCTCCACAACATCCATGCACACGTTCCCTGTGTTCCACACAAACACAAGCACTAAGACACCCAACAGCTATCCACCTCACAACAGCATACAGCCCATGCACCTACACCCAAATCCAGCAGACAGACACCTCCAACAACCACTCCCTCATCCCCCACTCCCATTCCTTCTCCCTCTTCCCACCCCAATGTCCCTAAAAAAACTGTTCCTATCCACCATTGACCTCTTCCCTACCCCTCCCCCCTGTCCTGCACGTATGGCAAGGGTATCAGGAACCCAGCCAAGCACCTCAGCCATACAGTCCACAGGCCCAGTCCTAACCGCACCCACTTGTGGTGGAAAGGGATCCAGGCCACATATAGTGAAGCGGAAGGAGCCTGCACCAGCCAGCCTAAAGGGGAAGGAGCCTGCCCCAGCAGGGAAGAAGGGCAAGGAGCCTGCACCTGCCAGCCTAAAGGGGAAGAAGCCTGCCCCAGCAGGCAGGACGAGCAAGGAGCCTGCACCAGCTGGCAGGAAGGGCAAAGAGCCTGCACCAGCAGCTGTGACAGAGCCCTCACCAACAACCATGGTTGTGCATCCATCCGAGGGTGCAGGGGATGAGCAGGGGCCTCTCCCCACCAGCAGCACCACCACTGTGCATCCGTCTGAGGGTGCAGGGGATGTGCAGGAGCCTCCCCCCACTAGCAGCACCACCACTCTGCAGCCGTCACTGCCGGCAGACGCAATGTAATCATGCCTCCATGGGCTGCTATGCAGCCTGCCCCCTCCAGAACCAGTGGGCAAGACACCCATTCGACAGACTGTGGCCTTGCACTCCCCAAGATCATGCACAGGGCAGGTTGCCCCCTCCAGAACCAGTGGGCAAGACACCCACTCGACAGACTGTGGCCCATCAATCCCCAGGATCAAGCACAGGGCAGGTAGCCTCCTCCAGAACCAGTAGGCAAGACACCCACCTGAGAGACTGTGGCCTTGCACTCCCCAGGATCAAGCGCAGGGCAGGTTGCCTCCTCCAGAACCAGTGGGCAAGACACCCACTCGACATACTGTGGCCCATCACTCCCCAGGATCAATCACAGGGCAGGTTGCCCCCACCAGAACCAGTGGGCAAGACACCCACCTGAGAGACTGTGGCCTTCCACTCCCCAGGACAAAGCAGAGAGCATGTTGCCCCCTCCAAAACCAGTGGTCTTGTTTAATCTCCCGGCTCAGGTGCCTCCCCTCCCCCCTGAGGTGCCTGCCTATATACCAACTGATGCCCCTGCAGTGTTCTCTCTGTGTTGAAGCAGGTGACAAGTGGGGCTTTGGACTTTGGCCTGTAGCCATGTGGCCCACGCAAATTGAGGACTGGGCTGTGTCCCTTTTCCTATAAATTTGTTTATATCTGTTATATTGCCTAACTTATTATTTCTACTGTGTTGATCTTATTACATACACTTTTGCCAAATCATTTTGTCCTTGCATTATCCAGCCGATTTACGGGGATTAATTGTTTTTCTTGTGCACTTGGTTGTGTGTATGTTGTGTGTGTATGGTGTGTGTGTGGTGCGTGTGTGTGTCACTCTCATTTTCCTCCCCTCCTCCCTGTGTGCTAGGCGGCTGTACTCACCGTCGACGTCTTCGCCAGCATTGGTGTTCGTGGTGGAGCAGAACTTAGAATATCACCAGAAAAACATTCAGTTCGAGTTCCATGCCGGCATGGTTCTTCCCTGTGTCTTCAATGGTGAGTCCTTTCACTTCTGAGCTCAGTTTCCGCCAGGCTTTTGATGTTGTTGGTACCACCCCGGAAAAGATTGCGGTTTGCAGGGTCTTAATATGGTGGAAGGTACATTGACTTCCATTTGGCTGTAGGCGGCTATCGCCGCGGTGACTGTTGTTTCCACCCTGGTGGTTGGTGTGGTACATTGGCTGTCTATCGGAGATCTTTCCGCCATGGTCATAATTGGGCTGTAGTTACCGCCAGCCTGTTTGCGGCATTACCGACACTTTATCATCAACCGCCAGGGTCGTAATGAGGGCCTAAATCTGTCTAAAAGCCCTATGGAAAATGGATTGGTGGTAAAAACCTTTTTTCTTTGCAGCCCCTTAACTAATAACCACAAAACTTGGATCATCAACCAATGTAAAAAAAGAAAAGGTGTCCAAAGTTTTGTGGAGATTCATCAAATGGTGACAAAGTTATTAGCAAGCAAGTAGCTAAAGAATTCCTATCTCTCAGAGTCCTAACTATAACTACAGAGTGGATTCCACCACTCTGTAAAACATATATGCAGTTACGAACCCGTGAACAAGGTCCAGGGGGATAGAAACACATTTGGTGCGTTTTAACTGCTTGCTGACTCTCTGAAATAAATTAAAACAGGGAGGAAACTTTCACTTGTGAGTGTGCCTTGATTTTCCATTATAGTCATGCCCTTGCCATGCACTGCTAATTTTCCCAGATATTACAACATTCATGACATCTTCTGTGGCATCATAGATATTGTCACTGCAACATGTGCAATAAAATTCTTGATGAGAAAACTGTGCATGGTGGGGGTTCAAGTTATAGTCACCTTAGGGCATGAGTTATAGTTCATTGAACTAACTATAATAGCTGAATTTTTTGTGCGTATAAATTCAGAACTATAACACACCTGTAACTTTTGTTTTTTTTCGTTGAATTTCTAAGATCTTCTTAATGCTAATTCCTAACTATAAAGTTTCCGTAACCTTTGTTTTTTTCAGTGAAATATATAGCTTCCCCCATAACACAGATTTACATATGCCATAACAAAATAAAACAAGCATTGGCCACTGAAGGCTAGCAGCCAACACTAGACCTATTGGCTCTGTCAATGCTTGTTATGTGTACCAAAAATGTTTGCATGCTTTTATGTGCCATTGGTGTTACGTAAGATGATGGGCCCACCCTGCTGAAGGTGGTGGGACTCCAATGTACTGCAGGGGCTGGGTAGGCCTGCATTACACCCCTGATATGTTCTGTGTTTTGTGACATGGTCGCCAGTTCTTGGGAAACTCCTGATCTCCCAGTCACTGCTCTGTCATTTCGAATTAGGATTTGTGAGACTAAGAACCTATCACACGCAGAACCGTACTGCACTCGCTCAGCTTCCCCCCTCTCCCACACTTGCTCAGCAGGTTTTGTATAATAGTGGCCGCATGTAATCCCTGCTGTTCTCTGCTTGTGAGAAAGAATTGTTTGCCCCTGGGCATGTACTGCTCTAAAAGACATCCGTTTTAGGAGGTCCACAGCTGGAAGCCCACCCCACCTCCCTTCATGGCTAAATGGACTCAGGGAAACGTGTGGGTATGACCAGGGGGAGGAAAGTTGTGCAGTATTTTAATGTGACACGGTTATTAGGATGGATAGGCACTTATGTGGCAAAATAACCTTATTGCTGGGCGTTTAATGTGCTAAATTGCAAGGTATGATTCTTCATTCTGTGGAGCTCGCGCAGGCTCTAGGCATTCTCCCACGTTTAGTCACTTGTGAAAATCTCTCCTATGTACTCTGCCAACCGGACACACATACTGGGAGGTAACTGAAGTGGAAGAAGAGGAATGGCCATGACGCGTCTAAGGTGACCTGAGGGCGACCTGCACCTAAGTGTTTCCCCAACTGTCCTCTCAGTGAATATTTTGGAGGCCTGGCCACGATAGGGCTGCGAACATTGTTTTGAGCACACACCCCATTATTCGCCCACAACGGGATTATGCTTGGTGTGCAAAACACGAGAGGTTTCTCCCGTGTCTCGCTGCTGTGGAGAGCAGGCACACCTGGGTCCAGATTATCGGACTGCTGCTTGAGGATGACACATGCTGTGGGGAGGATGACACTGAAACTGCTATAGTGGAGGAACTCAAAAGTTCTGGGCATGACAATGGCAGGGGTGCCAGGGATTTACTGTGGAGTGAGTGGCTCAAGGGAGCATAGGGTCGCTGAACACGCTAGGGTGTTAAAGATACCATTGAGTCCTGGACGTTGATTGTGAAAGTGGGAGAGACTTGCCACCGCAGTGGGCAGTGTTCGGTTTTTGAGCTAAATTACGTTATAGGTGAGTGAAAGCACAGTGCACTACGGCGGTACAACATGACCAGGACAGTCAATGCGAGTCTGCTGCTGACACAACGCGATGGGAGGGGCCAGCACTAGAGGATTCTAAGAGGTATACACAGAGGCCGTTGATCTATAAGTGCGGGCCTCGTGTTTAACATAAGGTCCGTCTAAACTGGAGGTTTTAAGAGGGCCACGTAGCACTGGTAGAGGTGCATGATAGCTTCCAACATAGGTCATGAGGGTTGGGATACCATTCTCGAAGCCAGTTTGCTAGAATTTCAACCTTCACAGAAATGTTCCCTTCATAGTGGTGAGTCATGCCCTCACACCGTCGGCGCTGCTTTTGGCATAGTACAGCCTGTCCTTCTTAGCAACTGTATCTCACTGGTCATTTATAATTCTACCCACCATCATCATCGCCAGTGGTAGACCTGTGCAGTCAGTGTGACAATTCTCTGCAGTAGTAGAGAACCTATAGAATGATGTAGCCCCACCTCTCTCCACTCCGAGGCATTGCTATTTCTGCATCAAATGTGTGCATTCCTCTGGGTACCCTGCCAAATACTGCAGCCCCTCCCCTTGTGAAGTTTTCACTGATTTCGAGGGCTCTAATGACATCACAGAGATGGTTGGTGCCACCACACTATATTAAATACTATACTATAAAGTAATGGAGTCTATGCAAATTATATGCACCATAAACAATATATTCAACAATATATTATGAAAACTCCTTGTAAACAGCTACTAACTTAAATTATGACAAGGTGATTACTATAGACGCACTGCAGTAACCATTAGTATATTCAGTACCATGTTTGTCACCCATTTAATGTCTGGTTTAAAAGGTGCTGCCACCTTCCTCCGCCTGAACCTGAAGAGCATCCCCAAAGCACAGACACTGTGTCTAGCAGAATGGATTTGTCCAGGGTCACCGTCTCCTTCTAGCATCCACCTTGCCTCGTAGTATCTCAGGTATCACAGTAACACCTGCATTCGCATAAAAAAGGGCTAGAGATGGGACGCAGCCTCACAAACTGTGGCACTTGTAAGACCCCAGAGAGGCCATGCTCATTCAGGACTGAACGTTTTCTGTTGATACCCCCATTGTGGAGCATGAGTCAGCCCTTCCTTGAGAAGATGTATTTTGCCACTGGATGTGCCTTGATAAAGACCCGCGAATATTTGTTTAGGTACTTTCATGGCATTTTCAGTGCCTCACTCTGTTCACATGTGTCTTATTGTATTTAGTATGTTTCTTAGTAACGTCTGTGACCTGTTGAAGCAGTTGTGTGAGGCTACAAGGTGTGTTTAGTTTGATGTGCCAAGCCTTGGGTAATTCGCCCAGAGGAACAGTATGTCGGTATTAAAATTTTCACATCGGTCTGCTTATTTGGCTTGTATCCAAGACTGCAGTATCATGCCTGGATCCACGGAAGCATTTTGAGTATGTACAGTAATGTGTAGGTGAGTATCACACGGCGAGGCCTATTTACAAGGGCATTTTTCAATATGTAAATTAGTACTCCTGTAGTACCCCTTTACATACTCTCACCTGCCTTTGTGAATTGGGCCCAAAACAACTAAACTGGGAACAAAATGGAAAATTCGGGGGATTATTCACACACAATTAGTACAAATAGAAAGGATTATTTATCCCCTTTGTGCACTTTTACTGGGATCCTGACGTTTTTGCGTGTAAGATTACGTAAAAGATCATGTTGCACCATGTCCTGTACCCATACATGCTTTTTTGAATCAGCTCTATAGACTTTATGCTGAACCTGTGTATTCTTAACGGTTGATGTTCGTGGTGGAAGAAGAAGAAGAGAGTTATAGATTTCTTGAGGATAGACATTGAGGTGACCTTTGTGGTTATGGAAAGTTGAAATTGACTGATGCCATAGAAGTCTTCCATTGCTTATTTTATTGTGGTGTATGTTGAAAATTGACATTGAGTGCAACATGCTGTTTGAGTGAGTTTGCTACACGTCATATTGCATGGTAGAAAAATGATTAAGAAATTTTAAATATGTCTCTGAAGCAATGCTCTGCAATAATATCAGATTGCACGTAATAATTTTAACTTAGCAGACATGGCTTCCTGTGTTCTCTTTTTAAGTTTTATGTGGTGGTTGATATGTTATCGATAAGGTCATGTGTGAAGCAATAATTCTGTAAGCATTCCCTGTCAGTGAAATTGTGATTTTGCATCAATGGTGTGACTTCCTCTTAGCTTCTCTGGTATTAAGGTGTGCTGGTTGTAGTTGGGTTTTCATGTAACACAGCTGCTGTCACAGAGGAACTGTCTTGAGTTTATGTTGTGGTGCAGTTGTGCATTGTATGATATGGTTGATGAGTGCACAAAGTATGATGTTTCATGGGAACTGGTGAGGTGGCATTGTCCCGTTTTGCATGGGTTTATGGTGTGCTTCCTTGAGGTTGCATAGATCCTTGTGGTTTAGGATGTGTTTTTAGTTCTTGCCTATGACAGCACTTGCGCTGCTAGTGCATGCGCTATTGCTTGCAAGAGATATTGTTTACTATGAGGGGATTGAATCCCACGCATTGCTTACCATTCATAGGCGTCATTGTTACTTTAATTTGCTAATTGGGTAGTGCGGCATGCTGGCTTTACGTCCCCTTCTTTCGTTTGGAGCATGAACCAAGTACTGATGGCTTCATCTTGATTGGAGTATTTTTGCTGCTGATGATGTGATTATGTCCTTGTTGCATCTTTGCTCCCATCCCCTACCCTCTCTCTCTCTCCTTGTCCATGTTGCTTCTTTCCTTCCAACCTACCTCCTGTTACCCGTGTTGCATCTTTGCTCCCATCCCCTACCCTCTCTCTCTCTCCTTGTCCATGTTGCTTCTTTCCTCCCAACCTACCTCCTGTTGCCAGTGTTGCTTCTTCCCACCAACCCCAACCCACTTGTTGTCTGTGTTGTTTCTTCTCCCCCCCCTTTGACTGTATGGCAGCTTCTCTCCCACAGTGCACCCTCCCTATACCCACGTGGCCTCTTCCCTTCCACATACCATCCCGATCTCCGTGTTGCCTCTTCCCTCCTACCCCCACTCTTCTCTTGTCTATGTTTCCTGCACCACCCACCATAAACAAAAAGCATTTGCAATACAATGGGTCTCGCATTTGCTCAAGTTAGAGATATTAGCATTGTAAATTCCTAACTGGACATTTCTTGCCATATAAATTGAAAATGAAAAGTAAAACAGTTGACATAAGTGAGCCAATTCAAAGCGCCATGGCCGCCATAAGCGTGAGTGAGAAGGAGAGACACAAAAGGAAAAAATAATTTTGCTCGCAGTCAAACGTATCTGCAAGCGTGCAATTATCCATGTAACAGGGTCAATGGCCAAGGTGGTAACAAAACCGCCCCAAGGAGGGACAAACCTAAAGCATTTACCAATGATAAATAGGATTTTTGAAAGGCAAGCCCATGAAGGAGTGATAGTGATGGGTGTGTGGTGGGTGTGGTTTAAAGCCCCCAGATAGATTACAACGAGCCAGAGTGCTTGCGTACTTGACCAAAAATAGCTGTGCATGACTCCTAATACCAGCAGGGCACAGCCACTGTTTGGTGCATTAGGCCTGCAGTGCAGTCTGTTAGCATACCTGCTTCACACAAATAAAACCACCCCAAGCAGCAGGAGCGATGAACAGCATGTTCTGCCTTGCTTTCAGAGATTGCATACTGAATCTGTACGTTCCATCTATCACTGCTCCCCTGTGTACTCCTGGTGGTATTGACGTGAGAAAAGCAGACTTGTTCTTTGAAAAATATGGACCTGTTACAGCACTGCTACAGAAGGACATAGCAGGGATTCATAAGATACAAGGAATGGAACATGCAAGCACATGATCTTCATACAACAATTTGAGAAAACGTGGCAAAAGTATGTGCAGCTACTCTAATTTTATGTGGCCTGATTCACAAAGAAATATTAAATCTGCGCCCGTCTACTTGCGGGTGCAGAGTCATAACTTTATCAGGATGCACACACATTTACAGAGGTATGCCAGAAACAGAGCTAGCCTTTTCTCCAGTGACACTCAGGACAGGATCAAATTTGCCCCCCTCCCTTTCCTTGCCCACATTTCGTCTTAGCTCTAGCCTACAGTCTGCTCTATTGTCCTTCCCATTATATTGCTTACCTAATCCTTTATTCTACCTTTATAGAAAATATTCACCTAAGCAATCACTTTAAATTAATTTATGAGCCCTGGTGAGGATACATCAGGGTTCAGAAGAACATTCTGAGCCTGAATTACCTGTTCATAGGGCCTGCAAAGTAGACACCGAGAGATGGACTTTCTAGGTCACTCAACCAAGCAGACAATCTTCTAGGGCAAATGCACCACTACAGATGGTCTTACATTAGAAAATAAGGTGGAAATGATTTGCCCTATTAAAAGTGTCATAGCCAGGATATCAACTATATCGACAGTGTTTTGAAGCTAAGAAAATCTAGGTAAGTATGCAGTGGTGTAACAAAGGCCCCCACATCCCCCGAAGTGTGGGGGGGAGCTCCGGGGGGTGCCTCAGCACAGTACCCTGGCCTGACAGTTCCCGATGGAGTTCAGAGGAGGCCCTTCGTGTAGTTTGCTAGTTTGCAAGGGGTTTCGTTCTGCCACTGTAAAGGATGGATGTTCTGTTCTTAATTATATATATATATATATATATATATATATATATATATATATATATATATATATATATATATATATATATTCTTTGAGGAGTCTGTGCCATTTTGCACAACCCTCGTTTTTGCACTTCTGAATGTTATACTAAGAAGTGCGTTTGTTCCATCTAAGAGAGTGACAATGAAACTCTATGACAGCATTATAAACAGATCTATGGTTTAAATGTATTTACATATGCAGTTCTGAAATGAATGTACTTACATGAGCAATTGGCAAAACTGCAATTTACATTACCAATAAGCGTATTAGTTTACAAAACAAATCAGTGTGTGCGAGAAGAAAATCATGGAAATTAGACCTATGTGAAGAATTGAGAGCAGCCACATATGGGCTCGTCCTCTTAATGAGACACCTTGCACAGCCTATCTAAATGAGGGTCTTCTCCAAAAAACAAGCATATGTATATGTAGAAGCACGTATAAATTAAAGGTTTGTTGGCTTGTGAGTTGAAAAAGTGCTCAAATTAGACGTTTTATGGTTTAAATATGTGTTATATATAAATATATATTTATATAAGAACTCACTAATCTGTATTGATTAAAGCGAAACGAGAGCACCATATCTGCTCATAGAGGCTTTATTTGAGACAGCAATCCCAATGTGTGGAATGCTTGGCATCGGGCTCTCACAGAACGGTCTGTAATTTTCGAAGTGCTCTGTGCGCTGCAAATATATTTCTGTCACAATGTACACAACAGTCAATAAATACATTGACATCACAACAGACAAGGTAACCGATATAGCGTGGGCCAGGGCACAGTCTGAAATATAAACGTACAACTAGAAACATTTGTAGGTATTTGAAAAGTTGATTTTCAGCGAGGAAAGCACTATTTCTTACATTAAAAGAACACGGCTAGCGTTGCTTTGCATTCCTTCTTTGGAGCTATCATTGCAGATGAACAAGGGCGATAGTATGCGAAGCGCTGGACTTCTGCCCAGCGAGATCGCACTGCGAAAACAGAGAAAAAGTAGTCCACAAACCCAGTGAGCCTCGCATGTTTTCTGTACTTGGTCGCTGCGCTGGAGGAGGGCTAACCACCGGAAAAGGCATGACGTACTCGTGCCTTCCACTAATCAAAAGAAGTGGATTCTAACAGGCAAGCCAACTTGCCAAAGAAAGACACTGACTTGACGTCGACGGGGTTCCGAGCCCTTTTCTAATACCTAAAGCGTCTCGCTAGCGATACGCACGCGTGCGCGCATGCGACGCAGGCTCGACCCTAAAAATGGTATGACGCAGCAAGCGCTGAACGCATCATAGCACTTTTTTAAACTTCCCGTTACCACTTTTAGCCATGCTGCACAGTGCCATGGCTGAAAGACATTCGCAAAGCCAATAGCTTTCACATAGGTGAGACCTATCAGCTTTGCCTATGCTTGTTTACTATTTTAGTTGTTTTATATGCATGAGACAATAATTTGCTGTTCCCTCTAATTTTGTTTTGAATTTTCTTGATACCCTCATTACATATGTTTGTTGAACACATTGTTAACCTCATATAAGTGTTTGATTCTGTGTGTGGTGCAGTAATTATGTTTTCAGACTGTATATATTTTACTTTTTTCGTGTTCTTCATATTTAGCCTACAGGCGCTATCTGCTCTATTATATCGCCCTCCTGGCCTAAATAATTCAGCTAACGGAACTCCCCCCTATCACCACCCCCCCACATGCCAGCTTCCACAAAAATCTATTAGTAGGCGATTTTAACTTTCAGCAGAACTGGGCTCTGACCTCTAAATACAACTACTTCTCTCCGATTTAGAGACACTGGTGCTCCCCCAGAAAATCACTGGCCCCACTCACATTGCCAGGTACACTTTAGATCTTTTATTGACAAACATCCCCATATTAGAGGCAGATTCCCCTTCTCCCCTTTTTTGGTCGAACCACTCCATGATAACCTTTAGGCTCCCCAAGGAAGGGAAATAGATTAGCCAGAAGAATGACCTCCATAAAAAAATTAGGCCCTGGATAAAAAGTCTCCGAATCTTCTTTCTCATCTATCTTCCCCGTCCTGAATATCTCAAACTCATCTGAAGTTTTAAGTGCTCTTACAATTTTTCAAGAATCTTACTTGCAGACTTTGGATCAAATTGCCCCTTTTAAAATTAGTTGTTGCAACCACATGCGGCCTCATTCTCCTTAGGTCTCAGAAGAACTGAAACGAGAAAAAGCGTTATGTAGGAAACTGGAGAGAAGGTGTCACATCTCCAAATCTCTCCACAAAACCTCCTACAAAGCAGCCTCACAGCTTTAGCATAAAAACTCAAAGCTACCTGGAAATTACACCTTCTCAATAGAATAGATAATGCAGGCAACTCATCTAAAGAACTATTTAAAGTTCTAGATGAGGTTATGAGGCCCATGGCCTGTTCCTCATCCTACTTGCCACCCATGAACTGCAATACGTTAGGAGACCACTTTGAAGAAAAAATAGTAACCAACTATAAGAATATTACCCTTTGCCCTCCCCCTTCCTTTTCTGTTGATTCTTCTATTGTCATTACCTCCACTTCACACCTCTCTTTAAGTTTGGAACACTTTGAACACATCACCCCTGAACTTGCTCTGAAAACCATGAGCAGAAATAGAGCAGGACCTCCTTCGGATCCTGAAACCCCCCTCACATTATGATGACTCCAGCTAACGCCCTGCTACCAGACATCACAGCAGTGTTCAATCTCTCTTTGGACACTGCAACAGTACCTCATGCCTGGTACACTGGTCAGATGATGCCAATTTTGAAAAAACCTAAGGCAGGTCCACTAAAGGCTGCTGATTATGGGCCCATTTCTCTTCCTTCTTTTTTTTAGCAAAAATCTAAACAGTCTAGTGAATCAACAACTATTGAATGATCAAGAATCCAGTTCCATCCTAGACATCTCCCAGTCCGGCTTTAGCGACTCACATAGTGCAGATACCACTCTAATGGCAGTATTAGACGACATCAGGCTTTCCCTGAATGACGGCTATCCAGCAATGCTGGTATTACTTGATCTATCTGCTGCCTTTGAAACCATCTCACATCCCATCCTGGTCCAGAGACTTTCTGAGATTGGTGTCACTAGGAAAGCATTAGCATGGTTATAGAGCTTCCTCAACGATCGAACGTAGACGGATCTTTTAAAGAACTTTTCATGCCTATAGACAAGGCAGTACCACAGGGCTCATCCTTGAGCCCCACACTTTTTCATATATATGTAAGATCCTCTGGTCTGGAGATCATCTCACACGCAGATGACACACAGTTGATAATATCTATGAGTCCTAACTCAGAATTTATAAAACCTAAATTCAGAGTTTGCATGAGGAAAATTGCCTTTTGGATATCTCGAAATTGCCTGCAGCTGAACAGCAAGACAGATGACCTGTTGCCACTCAAATCGAGTGCTGTGCCTCAACCTAAAGAGGTTGCAGAGAACCTAGGTATCTTGATAGACAACCTCAAGAAGAAAGAACAGGTTGGGTTTACATGTGGGTCTTGTTTCAGTATTATGTGAATGTTCAGGAAGGCTTTTCAATGGCTACCTCTCCATACTAAAAAATCCCTTATGCAGGCCTTGGTAGTTAGACGCCTAGACTATGGAAACTCTCTATTTGCTGGAGCTAATGAAACTTTACTATGAAATTTCAGGTAGTTCAGACTACTGCAGCACACCTTGTTTGTACATTTCCTCCTCCACTCCCTCAGAGCCCACCCTCAGAGCTCTTCATTGGCTGCCAATCAGGAAGCGCATCATTTTCAAGCTTCGATGCCTGGTACACAAGTCTCACTCAGGAAAAGTTTCTACATACTTCCATAACAAACTTCACCATTATTGCCCTACAAGAAATTTGAGACCCAAAGTTCAGCACATGCTCTGGCTCTGTTGAATTCGTACAGTTAAATATGGCAGACGTTCTTTCTCCTATCTTGGACCCCAATATTGGAACAAACTCCCCCAGCACGTCTGCAACAGTTCTGAATTCGCC
The DNA here is from genome assembly GCF_031143425.1 of Pleurodeles waltl. Classification (NCBI taxonomy): domain Eukaryota; kingdom Metazoa; phylum Chordata; class Amphibia; order Caudata; family Salamandridae; genus Pleurodeles; species Pleurodeles waltl. The sequence continues at coordinate 607,563,733 of NC_090449.1, forward strand.
AACTTGCAAAAACGTTAAAAAAATTGGCTATTCTAATTTTTGGTTCTTTTCTTTTCACCTTACCTGGTTTGTGCTTCAGTGCTGAGACACCACTTGGGGTGACTCATCATGCTACATTACATTCAACTAACATAACATGTGTGTGAGCACGATTCAGGTGCTTGTGCTGGTGTGCGTGTGATAGTCCATTTGCTTTGTTGGTGTAACCGCCTGTAGTTGTAGGTCTGGTCAACCAGCCGACACATCAGCCTAGTTATCAGCCTTAGCCATCCATTTGTTTTGTCAATGTATGTGCAATCGCCTCTTCCATGTATGTTTCAATAGTGAAATCTTTGAGAGTAATGGTGATTATGCACACTTTCAACTCAAACTTCTGTTTGGAGATTTTATAATCTCAATTTTCATGATTATTACTTTGCTGACCATATGCAAAGGTAAGATGTTGATTGGAAATGAAGGAGTCGATGTGTGGTAATTTAATGCTTAGTTCCCAAAGTGTGATAATCCATCTTCTTGTATATGGAAGTAGGTCAAAGGTAGCTTTAAAGTACACTATGCTCATCTTTAAATTGTACAGACCTAATGCAAGTCTAAACTCCACTAGAAGAACAGGAGGATCCCAAAGTTACAACTGAATTTGCAAAGGAGTCGGCTAATCAAATAATTAAGGTCCAATCAAGGGATCTTTTTGATAAATAAACAATGACCATTGATTGACAAAGAACCACACAAAGGTTTGGGGTGAAAACCGAAGAGAGAACCAATAACAACAGCCTAAACCATTTGATCAAAGACAATGGAAGCATTTGTTAAAATGGATCCCTGTGGATATCGACACAAGTGCCCACAAGGGTCATTTAAGCAGGCCCATGATCGATGGGCATGCTGGCCTTTGTACTGACAGGAATGCTCTGAAAACTAGAGTCAGGCCGACAGCCAGAAGTTACACTGGGACTTGCAAGACAGTTGCAATCAGAAATCATTGAAGAAAGACAGGATCCCTAGTTTTTTGCTTTGTATTTTTCTTTAGTTATACATTATTTTATTCTGCATTTTCTATTATGCATTATGGGAGTTTTTGTACATTTATAAAGATTGTGCATTATTAACAACATGTAAAATATGGATTTTCTTTCAATTCTTATTTATTGACCTTATTCACCTTCCTGCATATATGCCTTTTAGTGCTGCTATTGTTTTATATGCCACTTGGCTACTGATAAGGTTAAGCTTTTGAATAAACAACACTCCACGGACCACGTGTGTAGGAACATACCCTTTTGTGGCATGGTTATCCCCACTTTTTGCCTACTATCAGTATGTTTTGACTGTTTTCACTGGGATCCTGCTAACCAGGACCCCAGTGATTGTGTTCTCTCTAAATTTGGTTGCCTAGGACTTTGCACACCCCACAATTGGCATACTGGTGCCCCCTATAAGTCCCTAGTATATGATACTTAGGTACAGAGGGCATTGGGGCACCAGTAGTTCCCCATGGGCTGCAGTACATATTATGCCAATCATGGGAGCCCATCCAATGTGTCTGCTGGTCTGCCATTGCAGCCAACATGAAAAGGTGCATGCACCCTTTCACTACAGGTCACTGCACCAGGTCACTATAAGTCTCCCCTATGGTAGGCCCTCCCAGCCCAGAGGGGCAGGGAGCAGGTACCAGTGTGAGGGTACCCCTTTATGAGCAGAGGTGCCTTTTCAAATTCCAGCTCTACTGCACTGGACTTTGTAAGTGCGGAGAAGCCATTTTACCTGTGTACTGGGCACAGGTCACCACCACCTGTGTCCAGCCACATAATGGTAACTCCGAACCTGGGCATGTTTGGTATGAAACCTGACAGAATCATACCCCAATACTGTTGCCAGTATTGGTTTATGATTCCATGCCCTCTAGGGGCTGCTTAGAGGACCCCCGGCATTGCTCCAACCATTCTGCTGGGGTTCTCCGGGAAGCTTGCTCTGCTGCCACCCCACAGAAATGTTTCTGCCCTCCTGCTGCTTGACCAGCTCAGGCAGAGGAAGGCAGAACAAAGGAGTTCCTGTTGGAGAGGGAGGTAACACCCTCTCCCCCGGAAATGGGTGTTACATGGCTTGGGAGGGGTAGCCTCCCCAGGCTACTGGTATGCTTTGAAGGGCACATTTGGTGCCCTCCTTGCAGAAACCGGTTTGCACCAGTCCAGGGATTCCAGTCCCTGCTCTGGTGAAAAACTGGACAAAGGAAGGGGAGGTGCCCAGAGCACCTTCAGGTGGCACCTTGGTACTGCCATCTTGAATCCAAGGTGGGCAGAGGCCCCTGGGAGCATCTGAGTGGCCAGGTCAGGTAGGTGACGTCATAGCACTCTCCTGATAGATGGTCACCCTTCTAAGTGGCCAATCCCCCTTCCTTGGCTTTTTAATGTCTCCCGCTTGGATGGGGCCTCAGATTCAACATGCAAGATTCCAGAAGGATTAATTTGCATTGTTTACTTCATCTTCTGGCCACCGGAACCGCTACTGTACTCTTCAGGAACCAACAATCTGCAACTTCAGCGATGACTCCACTTTGCAACATTGTTTCTCTGGCTCCTTCCAGCAACTGCAACATTTCCCTGGCTGTGCATTCTCTGAGGTCAACAAGACTCCAGCCTGCATAAAAAGTAAGAAGGAATTTCCCTTGGTTTGAACGAGTCACTCCTCTGCATCTGCAGGCACCAACTGCAACGACAACAAGCTGCATGGATCTTCTCTCCTCCGGAGCTGCATGGATCCTGCATCTGAGGTTGTGGTCTGGAGTGGTCCCCTTGGTCCTCTCTGTCAGCTGTCCAACTAGGGAGATGGTAAGTCCTTGCCTCTCCTTGCAGGACAGTACCCTTGTGCACCACGACTCTTGCAGCTACCAAGGCTTGTTTGCTCCTCCTCCAAAGGATCTTCAGCCTTTGTGTAGCCCCAGCCTCCAGCACTTCTTCCTACCAAGTACAGTCTCCTCTCTGCTGCTCCAGCGATGTGGGACTCCTTTCCGGGTGTGCTGAGTGTGCCTCACTGCATCTGCTGTGCCTGCTGCCAGTGAGTTGCCTGTGGGGGCTGCCTCCTCTTCTTGTGACTTTCCTGACTGCTGAGGGTCAACCCCAACGCCCCTTCTTGGGTCGAGTCCCCTGGGCCTTGTGGGTCCTCTTCATCCTTGCAAAACTTCTTCTCCATCTCTTGCATTTGCCAAGGCTTGTTGGTGGTTTTCCAGCACCACTAACTGACTGTATCATGACCGTCGACGTGGGAAACCACTTGCATCACTTCTGGGACTTCTCTTCTTCTCCGGTGCTGCACTGCTGGCTTTCTTCTTCCACCATCAATCTGTTCCTGCATCCACAGAAGGGTGGGTAGCGGCTCCTGCCACAACCGGACACTTCATCATACACTTGACTTGGTCCCCTTCCTTTGCAGGTCCTCTTCTGCCAGAATCCACCTTTGGGTTCCTCCAGTCTTGTTTGGGTCTTGCACAATCCTTTTCCAAAGTCCTCCTGTTGGGTTTGGGGAAAACCAGGTACTTACCCCTGCTCTCCTATTTGCTGGGTGTTACTCTGATACTCATCTCTTGGGGTTCCTAGTTCCTCCAGCTCCCCTCTAATATTTCCACATCCTTGGGTGGGGGACTGTATCTCGCATTCCACTTACTTAGTATATGGTTTGGCCCTCCCCTAGGGCCTACACTAATTCCAATTGCTTTGGCCGATGCCTATTGCTTTCTATGCTCTTTACTGATTGCTGATGTGTATATAATAGTGTGTTTACTTACCTCCAGTTGGGGGGACTGCCTAATAGTATTCTATTGTTTGTGTTACCATAGCAAAGTACCTTTATTTTTGTAACACTGTGTGGTTCTTTCATGTGTGATAGTGCTGTGTGACTATAGTGGTATTGCATAAGCTTTGCATGTCTCCTAGATAAGTCTTTGCTGCTCATCCACAGCTACCTCTAGAGAGCATTGGCTTCCTAGGCACTGCCTACACTTCACTAATAGCAGATACCTGGACCTGGAAGAAGGTGATAACACCATAGGTTCTCACCACACACCAGCCCAGCTTCCTACAACGTGTATATCTTTCAACAGATTATGGATGCTGCATTACAGTTTTGCAGTTCAGTTTTGCCTATGTCATCAGTGAGCTATGGTTTATTTTCTAATAAAAATCTAATGGAGAAACATCCCGCCCTTCCACTTTCAGCTCCTCACCAACCACCAACTACATCAGAGTCGAAGATCTTGAGAAAGAAGGTGGTAGTGGTTTTGTATCTGCCTTTGTTATGGGTTTGTGCCCTGAGCTTAGTGTGCATATTTAGCACAGTGTGATGTATTGACAGATTAAGAGTATCAATGAGATCCCGAGGTATGCCAAGAACAATTGTGATAGAGTTGATGCAAAGATGACAAGGATCAAAGAGAAGATGATCGTTGCCCAGACAAATTAGTTTTAGAGAAACAGCAAGAATCAGATGGGTTCTGATTTGTGCTTTGTGTGCCTGACGATTCGGGAATGAATGGAGTGCATCCGATGCAGGTGAGAATGGTAAATAAGATGGTAGAGATGCAAGGTCATGGAAGAGGAGTTGTGAACAATTCCAGAATAAATGAAAATATTGATTTGCTGAAGAAGAGCACTATTTTTCATTTCTGAGGTAAAAGTGACCACTGAAACTGGAAATGTAGGCAGAATCCAGATTGATTTCAGAATGATTTTGTTACCCAGATTCAGCAGAATGTGAATAAAGTGCAGACACTGTCAGTAGCCCCAGCTTAACCATCTTCTGAGCAGAATTGCAAAATTGAGGACAGTTCTATATGAGTATGCCCATATCTCTGGTAATGCGGTAAACCATGAGAAGCAAAATGCTTTACTGTCCAGGATATCAACGGGATCCGTTGATTCTAAATAATGATTTTCCTCAGTTTCTCCCACAGACTGTTTTCCAATGACTGTGTCTGAAAGGAGAGGAGAATTGTGTGCTTTTGTACAGTCCTGGAGGTAGACAAGATTGGCTCCTATGGATGTGGTGAGGATAATGGCCACCAGTCTCTTTTTTTATAGATACACGAGCTACGCACTCTAGAGTTTGTTCTGTGGAGATTCCAAACCTATCAAACCTACCCCTCTCAGGAAGAGAAGTCCACGTTATAGGTTTTCATAATAAACAGATTATTAACCATGTTACAGCAGATGTTCCTGTTTAAATAGGATCAATAAAGAATAATCATCAGTTCACATTGTGTTATCCGAGTCATGCTAATTTGCTTTGCAAAATAAACCGTATGATTTACTGCACACCGGATGGTGTTGTAATTTAACCTGAAGATGAAGACTCAGGGCCTCATTACACTTTTGATGGAGGGGATTACTCTGTCACAAACGTGACGGATATCAAGCCTGTCATATTACATGTTCCATAGGATATATTGGAACTTGTAATAAGGCGGGCGTGATATCCATCATGTTTGTGACAGAGTAATCCCCTCTGCCAAACTCGTAATGAGGCCCTCAATGTTTAAAATTAAATTCCCAGTTCTTACCAAAGAAGATTTGCTTCTGCATTTAAGACATACAGTCAAAATAGAGATATGGGATTTTCACAGGAAAGAGCATGTGGCACCCTCCTGCGATTTATGCAATTTCACCTCTCCCTGGAACCTTTTTATGCTTTGCACAACTGTGACTTCCTATATTATTCTCTAAGTGGATGAATGATGAATTTTTATGCCTTCTGGACTAACGGAAAAGAGTTAAGTACCTTTGGTTAACAGCCATGCAGCTGTGTCCTGAAGAGGATTATTTGAGTCAGTGCTGGAATGTGAGACTTCTGTGGCGGTGGTATTATCAGAATTTCAGCACAGCACGAGATCAATCACCTGAAGACTGCATCTTAACAACAGAAACTGCTACAGTTAACAGGTCCTGCTGCTGGCCCACGGGTCTGCATGGCATTTGTGTGTTGGTCACAGCCCAAACCCTATATTCAGTCATTCTCATAACAGTTAACACACAGCAGTGAAGGCCTTTACCTGTTTCAGTCCAGTTAGCCTGGCAATGTGGCTTACACCGAAGATGAAAAATTTGATTTTGTGTAGAGGGTAAATCAGGCTGGTGCTATCATGCCATCTGCAGTTAACAGTGTCCCTGCTGTTTAACTTTGGCTTTTTGATCAACAAGCCTAAATCTCAACTGTGGAACTCCCAACAAATCCAGTTCACAGAGTCCATACTGGAAACAACTCTGCTCCATACCTTTCCTTCCACTCAGAGGATTGTCAACATCAAGGATGTAAGGAAATGTCTCTTTTGCATGATCACCCACCAAGTTTTGGACGGATACTGCTGGTTTCTTTTCGATTTTGAAGGTGCACTGGGACCTGCTAAACATACCCCAGTTCCAATGCTCTGACCATTAAAAGAATGAATGTCTGCTTGGCTCACCCACAATTGGCATAAGGTAACTTGCTCATAAGTCCCTAATTTATGGTACCAAGTATACCTAGGGCCTGCAAGTTAACGCATCTCTTGGGGACTGGAGCACTTCTTTTTGCCACCACGAGTGAGGCAAAGCAAAGTATGACTACGAGTCTGCCATTGCTGGCTGGCAGAACAGTTATTGAGTGAGAACTTGACTTTGCCATTTAAAGTAATGGCAAATCCCAAACCTTCCTTTTTGATATTTATAAGTCAGCCCAAGGCTGGCCTACTGAGCCGTGAAGGCAAGGCGCAATGCATTTAAATGTTGTACATGTGTTTTCTGACAGTCTATGGCAGTTCTTCCATTGAGCTTGGAACTGAGGTGTTGATTGCTTTGACTGTGAGGTAACAGTTCAACGAAGCCTCTTGACCCCTGTGATTTGCTCCCTGCTGGAATTGGTTGACCAAAGTGGGCCAGAGTAGTAGTTTACAAGTTTATAAAAGTTTTCCAACCTTTGCAAAGTTTGACCCCGAGCGCAAACAATTACAATGATTTATTGCGGTCAATGAAAAAGCAGTGGTTTATTGTTCCTTTTAAAATGCATATCTCTGGAACCTTCTGTTGGATTTTTGTCATTGAGGTGGATTTAAAAAAATATAACTTATGTTTTTAAATCGGTGTTAGATTGTTTTCATGTCCTGTTTGTTTCTTACTGTACTGTTTTAGTACTTCTTAATGCTTTGCACTTGTTCCTTTGATAAAGCCTAACTGCTCAGAGCCACAGCTACCTACCGTTGAGTTAAGGTTTTTCAAACTGATCTGTATAGAACATGTGCGGGTATTTCGTTTATTACACTTTGTGACTTTTGTCACAAAGGAGATAGTTCCATCTTCCCACCAAGCCATGTGGAATCCAGTTCTGAAGGGTTAGAAATTTTTAGGTCTTCTAACTTCCTGTCTCTTTGTCACACATACACGTTGGCACATGAGTTAAATGCAGTAGTGTCTCAGTACTGTCTCTGCGGGCAGTGGTTACAGTACAGGGGAAACCTGTCAGCCTCCATTGTGATCTCCCAAAGTGATGAAGCAGACGTGGCTTGGTGGAGGAACATGGCAAACCTTTGCTGAGGGATGGCCTTCATTCCACCTTTGACCATAGCTATGGTAATGGCGGGGGTCTCCAATTTAGGATGAGGAGCTTTTGTAAAGGATCCAGAGATTAGAAGCCACTAGTCTCCAGAAGAACAGGTTCTTCCAATCACACTGTTGGAAGTGTGGGTGAATTGACTGGTGCTCAAGTCCATCCTCTCCTCCATCCAGGGTCAGTACATCCATATCCTGATGGAAAAGATGACAACAATGTGGGACGTCAACAAGCAAGCAAGAGCAGGGTCTCATCTTCTTTGCCTGGAGTCACTGAGACTGTGGTCTTGGGCACACCATCAAAGCATCTAGCTAACCACCAATAACCTGGCAGGGTCTCTGAATGCCAGGGCTCAAAGCCTGAGCCACAGTGATCTTGCAGATTATGAGTGTCAACTCCTGCCAGGGGTAGTCCAGGAAATCCACTCCTCAGGTGGACCTGTTTGCCTCATTGGACAATGCTCAATGTCAGCAGGTCTGAGCCCTCTATTATCCATTGAGGGGAGCTTGGAGCACACATTCCAGTTGAACTAGACTTTTCTGCTACACTACACATTTCCCCCATGCCCTTTATTCCTCTGGTTCTGAGGAAAAAGCAACAAAATGGGCCCAAGTTATTCTCGTTAACCCTGATTGCACAAGGATGGTGTGGTGAACAGACCTTCCACACTTCTCTACTTGTCCTACACTCAAGCTGCCCATCACAGTAGGCCTTCTCTCTCATTTGAGGAGTAATGTTTTGCACCACAATCTCTGATGTCTCCACCTATATTCCTGGACAGTTACACTCTAAGCTGCCACCGGAGGTGGTGTACATCATTTTATCTGTGCCACTCCACATAAACAACTTACTCTGGCAGATGGTGCAACGTTATTGACTGGTGCACGGACATCAGTGCAGACCCCTTTCAGGCCAAACTATCACATGTCCTGCAATGTGTGTTTTCCCTTTGCCCAGAGGGGTTTTGCAATTGGCACTGACAAGAGGTATTTAGCAGCTCTGTCAGTGTTTCTCTGTCTGCCAGACCAGTCATCCCTTTTTAAATTCCTCATTTTAATGCATTTCTTGAAGGGTTTGACAAACATGTGTCCAAAGCCCCTTCTGATGTACCCCTATAGAATCTTAATTCCGTTTTAACTTTTCTAATGGGGACTCCATTTGAGCACTGCATAGTTGTCCCTTAGGGATGCTGACACTAAAAAACTGAATTTTTAGTTGTCATTACTTCGGCAAGCTGGTGAGCAAATTACAAACTATTTGTTGTCATCCTTCCTTTACTTCCTTCTTTCCTGACAAGCTGATGTTGCGAAAAGTGGTGAATCCTTTCTATCTGGATCAGTCGAGCACCTTTCTCACTTTTTATCCCTGTTCCATTCCATTGAGGAGCAGTTGCATAGGTTGGATCCTAGCCTGGTGGTCAACTACTACCTGGACTGCACCAATGGCATACGATTGGATGACCAACTTTTCATTGGGTACTACTGTGCCAACTTCTCAGAGGATCTCCACCTGGAAGTAGTCGAGGGGCTTGCGTGTCTCAGTGACCTGGAAAGGTATGTTCCTGAGAGCTTAGTCTCCTGGCAGGGTCGCCCAAGCTGAACAGGTCAAAGGGTAGAGACCTGATGAACATCACCTCAGGAGAGAAGGTACTTTACTCAGGGAGGGAGAACAACCAATATCACGAAGAAGCGGCCATCATCCTGTGCAAGGGGACAGAGAAATGCCTACTTGAGTGAAATCCAGTCAACAGCAGACACTTGACAGCCAGGTTAAAAGCCAGACACACCAACACTACAATTATCCAGTGCTATGGTCCAACAAATGACACAGAGGAAACAATCAAGAACATATTCTACCAACAGATGCAAGCTGAGTTTGAAGCTGTGCTAACCTAGAACCCGAAGACTGTGATGGAAGACTTAAATGTTAAACTGTGAAATGCAACACAAACCATGACAGAACAACGGAAAAGGAAGGTTGTGGAATAATGAACGATAGTAGATGGAAGACTGTTGGTACTTTGCCCCCCAAATGATCTGGTCATAAGAAGGTCTCTCTTCCCCCGATGTGATATTCACAAACTAACTTGGTGCTCATCCAATGGCAGAGATAGAAACGAGATTGCTCCCATGATGATAGTACCACCTGGAGACGCTCACTTTAAGATGTTAGAGTGAGAAGGGGTGCAGACATTGGCAGTGATCACCATCTAGGGATCGCTCTTGTGAAATTGAAGCTCAGAAAAACAGAGCGCAAAACACCAGGATGATCGCACTTCAATGTGGCTAAATTACAGGACCCCAAGACCGAGAACCCATTTGTCTTACAAATCGAAAACAGGTTCGAACTCCTGACAGACAATGAATATCAGTCTGAACCAAATGCAGACGGAGGCAACAAGAATTGGGAACAAGTATGTTAAATTTATATGAAGAGCAGTGAAACATCCCTGGGGGTGAAGACATGGACAAGAAAAGAATCCATAAGGAAAGACACATAGGCCCTCATTCTGACCTTGGCGGGCGGCGGAGGCCGCCCGCCAAAGTCCCGCCGTCAGATTACCGTTCCGCGGTGGAAAGACCGCGGCGGTCATTCTGACTTTCCCGCTGGGCTGGCGGGCGGTCGCCTTCAGACCGCCCGCCAGCCCAGCGGGAAAGAGGCTTCCACGATGAAGCCGGCTCGGAATCGAGCCGGCGGAGTGGAAGCTGTGCGACGGGTGCAGTTGCACCCGTCGCGTATTTCACTGTCTGCGCAGCAGACAGTGAAATACATGTAGGGGCCCTCTTACGGGGGCCCCTGCAATGCCCATGCCAGTGGCATGGGCACTGCAGGGGCCCCCAGGGGCCCCGCGACCCCCCCTACCGCCATCCGGATCCCGGCGGTCCGACCGCCGGGATCTGGATGGCGGTAGGGGGGGTCGGAATCCCCGCGGCGGTGCAGCAAGCTGCGCCGCCGTGGAGGATTCAATGGGGCGGCGGTACACTGGCGGGAGCCCGCCAGTGGTGCCGGTCCGACCGCGGCTTTACCGCCGCGGTCGGAATCCCCATTGGAGCACCGCCGGCCTGTCGGCGGTGCTCCCGCGGTCCTCCGCCCTGGCGGTCAAAGACCGCCAGGGTCAGAATGACCACCATAGCAAGCAATTGAAAACAGGAGGACAGCATAGAAGAAACTCATAGACGACAAATCTGAGAGGCTGCAGGAGACATTCAAGCAACAGTACATAGGAGCAATCAAAGCAGCCAAAAGACTGATACAAGCAGATAAGTGGGTGTACATGGCCTTGCCAGCCAAGCAGAGGAGGCAGACAGTAGAGAAGAACAGGGGATGGTCTTCAAGAGCACAGAGATAGTCAGTGGTAAATCTCCTATAACATAAAATACCCCTATCATGGACAAGCAAGGCGGACTACTTACAACAGACTAAGAACAGGCAGCATGGTGGGCCAATCACTTCAAAGACGTCTTGAACAGACCAGTACCAACAAGCAAAATAGACATCTTAGAAGCAGAGACAGACCTGGAGGTGAACACCACCCCATCACAGAAAGTAGACATCCTTACTATCATCTGATTTCTCAAAAACAGAAAAGCTACTGGCCAAGATGACCTGAATGCAGAGCTGTCCAAGACAGGCCCTGAAACATCAGCCAAGATCCTCCAACCACTGTTCACATCAATTTGGGAGGGGAAGAAAGTATCAGAGGACTGGAACCAAGTCATTATCAATACGATTCCAAAGAAAGGACCAATAACCAACTGTAACAACTGGCATGGAATCACCCTTCTGTCAATCCCAAGTAAAATCTGGCAACAATCATTATACAGTGCAATTCTCATGCCATAGACAAGCAGTTAAGAAAAGAAGAGGCTGGGTTCTACAGGGGCTGATGGTGTGTTGAATTGATCAGATCCTTACTCTACACGACATCATAGAGCAGTGCAAGAAGTGGCAGAGACAACTATACTTCAACTTCATAGATTCCGAGAAAGCCTTTGACAGTATCCACCATGACAGTCCCTGGCATATGCTGAGAGTCTATGGCATACAGCAGCAGACAGTTCTCCTCATCAAGAGCTTCTATCATAATTTTACCTGCAAGGTGGGAGACAGTGAACAGCTTTGAACTCAAGACCAGTGTGAAACAGGGATGCATGACATCAGCATTGGGCTTCAGCATAGTCATCGACTAGCTGATGCAACGCACAACTTAAGACCAAGCCAGAGGTATCAGATGGTCTTATTTCTACACTGGTAGACCTTGACTGTATATATGACCTAGCTTTGCGCTCTCAAACACACACAAACATATGTGGGAAAAGACATTGGCCCTCAACATCTATGCCCAGCAGGTGGGCATGAAGATCAACATGAAGAAGTCAGAAGTCATGCCAGTCAACATCCCAAACGTCAACGTGGATGAAGAGGAAATAGTAATGACTAAAGAGTTCACCTACCCAGGCAGTACTATCAAACATTATGGCAGGCTGTGACATCCAGAACAGAGTCAACAAGGACAGGATTGCCTTCAGGATACTGAACAATGTGTGGAGGTTATCTCAGTACAACCCTGATACCAAGTTGAGATTTTATCGGAGCAGCATTCTGTTCAAACTCTTGTATGGATTAGAATGGTGGCAGATGATGAAAAGTGACATCACCAAACTTTCAACCTTCCACACCAGTAACCTGAAATGAATCTTGTGGATTGTCTTGCCACAAACCATCTCCAACTGAGAACTGCTCAACAGATGCAAGCAAGAGAACATAAACACCTTCTTTATGAGAAAAGGAAGGAGGTGGATAGAACATACCATCAGAAGTGAACAAGGCACCATGACAAGCACAGCTCTACAGTGGACCCCAGAAGGAAAATGGAAGAGAGGCAGATCAAAGAACACCTGGAGGTGAACGGTGGGAACAAAATGAAAACCCTGGACCACAGCTGGACACTGTACAGAAAGCTGCCCTAGATAGACAGAAGGGGAGGTTCTTCATTGCTGTGCTAGATGCCAGTCGGCATAACAGGCAGTAAGTAAGTATGTAACTGTGCTGCCAAGAAGGAGAAAGCACTGCATTAGAGCACTCTCTCAATGGAGATCATACTCTGCATCAAAACGTGCTGCACTTTAGCCAGGAAGGATCTTCTGGAAGGGATCAGAACCCATTCCACCTGGGCTAAACTCACTACTTCTACCTTTGACAAAAGGTGTCCCCATAGCAGACACTTTCAAGGCATGGATATCCCTACACACTTTCACCATGCATTACTGCCTGGACTTTGAGGCATGTAGAGATGGCCACTTTGCAAGATCTGTCTTAAAGGATTTCCTTGTCTAAAATCCATCAACCCTTATCCTGAGCAGCTATTGCTTAAGAATCTATTCTACAGGTGAAGAATCTATTAGAAGAAAAGGTTACTTATCTGTGGTAGTGATCTTTGTGATGTCTACCTGCAGATTCCTCACCAACCCCTCTGCTTCACTGTTTGATAGTTATGTTGAGGGAAAAGCTGATAAGATTCCAAAATCTGGTTTGTCCTGCGCTACTCTTTGATTTAGGTCTGCCCATTCTCCTCAAAGGCTGGCAAAAAGAGGGTGGAAACTGACGCTGTTACACCAAAGTAGGCACTGTATGATTTTCGATGACATGACCTGACATCACTTCTGGTATCGATACAAAGCCAGCCCCCCCCTAGCAGTGATGTGACAGCTTTCAAGTTTTTAAACCCAATCTGGTCACTTGTGTTGTAGACTCTCGCTTTGGTAATGAGGCTGCTGGATTTTGGGCGACAGCAGCACCAAAAGTGAGGGACTGAGTCTAATCCCAGTCCGTGTGACAGCTGTTGGCCTAACCCGTTCCAGCTAGCTAGCAGCACCTCACAAGTACCAGAGGGCAGAAGTGATTTGTGGCAGCATACTGTATGACACTCAGGCCCATATTTATACTTTTTTAGCGCCGCATTTGCGTTGCTTTTTAACGCAAAAGATTCTGCCGCTTTTGCATCAAAAAATGACGCAAATGTGGCGCTAAAAAAGTATAAATATGGGCCTCAGACTCCTCAGGGGAGTCGTGGAGCGGATCCCATCCCTTTCTCTCATACATACGAGTTTCACACATACAAGGACAGAACAGAAGCAGGGTTTTGGTTCAATAGGTTTTATTGAAGCAACTGCATTATATGTAGGAGGGCATAAATGGCAATTATAAGGATAATGAAACACAGTTTCATGACGGCAGTAATCACAAGAGTGAACACAAGAAACGTCCCAACATGCTGTCATATTAGTGCACCAGGTATTCCTACCTACCCTAGTTCCTACATGAGAGCAAGTAGCATTGTTAGCCGAATTCACCCTTCTAGTCCCGGGAAGGAAGCTTAATCCCCATACCTTAGCAGAGTATAGAAGAGGTCTGTTAGTCTGCTGGAAGTCCTTCCATGTAGATGAAGAGGAACCAAAAGGTTTCAGCAGAAACTGCGATGACGTGCATCACAGGTTGGCAAACTGGCTGGAATGTCCCCTCTAAGATGTTGTGGGCAGTGTGATGCTTTCATAGTAACATATCTGTTATTCTAAGAACTTGCCCTGACGTGAAAATACATATTTTCTGTGTAGGGTAGGCAGTGTTCCCTTTTGATCGACAATACCAGGTAACCATCAAGGGCAGTCCTGGGTTCAGCACAAAATGAGAAATGTCATGCAAAGAAATGAATAATTGTTTCTGTTAGGAAGGATAACTGATAAAAGGAATAAAAAACATCTCCACTAAAATGAAGCATTGCTAAAATAATAAAAGGAATAAAAGTGAAATGTAACTGGGTAAAAGGGCACAGGCCTCAGGACCAGAGCTAAATAATGTGCCAGTGTAAAAATGCTGAAATAACCTTAACCTGCCTGCGTTTAGTCAGATGTATTGGGCTAAATACAAATAGGAAAAAAGGGTGTCATAACCCTGACCGTACCAGATTTCTGTGACAGAGGTTGAGTTGCAAAGAATGGTGGCATTCCACATCACAAATGGGAGCCAGATTTTATCTTCACTCTGGCAGGAAGCCTCTATAGCATAATTTTGGCAAATGGATGTGGAGTAGTGCAGTAAGCCACGCCTGCATGTATCCCTGACAGGCAGATGTCTGAAGAATGCCACTTATGCTGCCTTCCCATGGTGTAATGTAGCTCGACACTCAATGGAGACCCAGGTACTTGTAGAATGTAGCATGGGTGATGTGTGATGCTATCCTGCTAGTAATGGTGTCCTTATCACTAACCATGCTACCATAATTGTCCCAAAAGTTCAGGTATAGTACGTCTGACAAACGTGTATGCCTCGTTTGATCAAGATAAACGCACTAGTTATGCTTAGGCTCCCCAGAAAAAGACGCCTGCAGATGTGGGAAAAAAGTAGAACAACAATATCCGAATCCAGATCACATTTTGGCAGCATTTTAGAGAATAAGGAAAGATTAATTTAAAGAATTACCCGGACCCTTTAAAACATTATGGAGGACTTTTAAGCACAACGGGCTTGAAGGCTGCTTCTTTGCTTGTCTGTTATGATCACTAACCTCATGAAAGGAGTGTTGGATTGCATGATGCCAGTGGTTCGAAAGAGCTGTGATTCATCTTGTGACTAGCACCAGATGAATACCAGCTGGGGTTTGCAGGATTTAGTATCAGAGGCATTGTATGCATTAGGTGTCTCTTGGTGACCTAGTTGGCTCTAAAGGACTCTTCAGCCCTGTTCATGAGCTCCTGTAGGTGTAAAGTAGCTCCTGTCTCAGCAGAGTGAAGTGTAATAGACATGATATCATCAATTGAAGATAAGAGCTGAATGATGTTCTTTACTAGATGCCCATTGACATACCTCAACTTTTTCCTTCTCTGGGACTCTAGTGGATGTTTTTTATGGGTAGCCACCAGTACCTCCAAGTGCTCTGCGCTGAGAGCCAGGTGCTGAAAGGTCCTTCTTTGAACCATGTGCTTAAGCTGAGTATGGTGGAGAGGAGTGCAAAACTCTCCCTTCTTCCATGGATAGGTGGTTCCTCCCCTTGGGGAGGTAGTTATTGTCTCTTTACAGGAGATGGAGAAAACCTGAGTACCAAACCTGGTGATGCCAGGCCTGGTCAGCCAGGGTCAATGCAAATCCCAAACTATGTATGATCATGTCAGACCTCTTGCAATCAGAAGGCTCATGGAATAGGTTTTCAAAACATTTTTAACTATTTCATAGCTAGGCAGTCCACAAGGCAGGCAGGTCTCCTGTCCATTCAAGAAATTATTTGATCAATCATGGAACTGAAATGCGTCACAACTGTGACTACCGAAGATTGGAATCGAAGATGTTGTCAAGGACTTTTTGGAGGCTCTCCCGAAAGTGTGACCAGTAGAGATGCCGGTTTAGAGTGTCTGCTTTCATGTTGTCAATGTCTGCAATGTGGGAAGCTAACAGGAACATGCCTTCTCGTATTTCACATTTCCAGAGAGTTACAGCAAGCCAACACAGACCTGAGGAATCAATGTCCTCTGTTTCCCTGATGTAGAAGATTGTAGTGTTGTTTATGTGGACTATCCTCACACTGCGTTTGCGCACTGGTAGGAAGAACTCTAAGGCCAAGAATACTGCTGTCAATTTTAAGGGATAGGTAGAGTGCTCATCCACTCATAAGCTTCTTGGCACGGCAAAAATAACTTGAACTAAAAAAAATTACAAAATAAACAGTTTTGGGTGTTGTTCTGAATGCAAGGTGACTGTGTGTAATTATTTTTTTTATTTTTTTTTATTGAGCAGATACAAAGCTTGAAACATTTACAGAAAGCAAAGCAAAACATAAAATTACCCCTCATATTCAAATAGCTTAATTAATACTTAACTAATTCACTATGAATGGCAGTTGTGATAGATAAAAAGCTATCTCATTAAGTCTTAAATACATCCTCTCCTTCAGAAGTTGGTCCCCAAATAGCCTTAAACTTGCGGCCTGCGCCCATTCTTTGTGCATATAACTTTTCCTTTGAACGTCACAGATTCATTTTTGCCTCCCTAGCTTTAAATGTAGGTGGGAGGAATGATTTCCAAGCTTATAAAATAAGAGATTTCGCTATCAATGAAGCTATAAATAAGAACTTCTTTGCCCTTATTCCTAAGGCAGGGTGTTCCGAAATTCCAAACATAACCCCAAGGGTATCTGGAACAAGTACACACTTTAACTTAAAGCTATTCCACTGAAAAACTTTATCCCAAAAAGCCATAAGCTTGGGACAAGTAAAACACATATGTAACCAGTCCCCTGGGTCACCCTTGCATCGCGGACAAGAACCTGAGGTAGTCGGGAATGCTTCCTTAATATGAGCTGGAGTAAGATATAGAATCCATTTAGTGAAGAAAGCCCTTTTCCACTAAAATTACCCCCCTGATTGCCTTATGAGACAAGCTATTAAAAGTCCTCCACATTTTCAGCTCGATTTTACACCCAGTGGCGCGCTCGATCTTCGATAAGAAACAAGGTAGAATCTGCCATGTTTTCTGGGGGTTGAGGATCCGATACCAATTACACACCCGCTTCTGATTCCCAAAAAATGCCTGGACGATAGAAGAGAACGGTAAATTGACTAAGGAGGCATAAGGAAGCAAAAAATGCCGAATCAGAAGATAGGATAATTTTAGAGACTCTGGAATAGGCGCCCCAGCCTGACATTGATCCCAAGTCTTGACTTGATCTCCTACTAAAAAGTCAGAGAATCTCGTAAATCCTGAATTCAGCCATTGATTTAGATGCACATGCATCAGCTTTAGACCCATTATTGTTGAGTAGATCAATGGCATTTCGGAATGAAACCTGGGAATTTGATATTTCTCCCGAAATTGAAGAAGTCTAGTATAGATTAAAGAAGGGACATTATATCTAGTACGTTTGGCTGCCGCGGAAACTGGAGAAATGGTGCTAGCTGGCATCCATTCTCAGCTGGCATGGTTTTAAGATAGAAACTAGAGTTGGGGAATATAGTTACTGTAGAGATCCAGTCCATAAACACTGAATCATAGTATTTCCTAAAATTTGGAAAAGCTAGTCCTCCATCTTCAACTGAAAGATATAGGATCTCCAGCTGAGTCTTTGTTTTTTTATTGCCCCACATAAATTGTTGTAGCACCGCATCGAGTTCTTTAATGAATTTTTTATGGATTTTGATAATCACATTAGAGAAGATGAACAAAAGAAGAGGAAAAATCATCATTTTGACCAAATCCACACGTCCAATAATAGATAACGGAGAAGTTTGCCATTTCTGAAGTAGGTGTTGCACCTTCTTGAAAGTGGGGACATAGTTTAGGCCAAACAGATCTGAGATATTGTGTGAAACATAGATACCCAAATATCTAATGTGGCGAGAAAGACGATACTGGACTTGCATCTCCAATGGAAGAACATTATCGTGGTATTAAACAAAAGGGCTCCTGATTTAGAGTGATTGATCCTATATCCCCCCAATTCTGAAAAGACAGATATCTTGGCAAAAGCCCTAGCAATATTTGAAGATTCTGCTGCGAGATAGAGAATCATGTCATCAGCAAACAATTTGAGTTAGGGGCCTGATTTATAGGAGGAAGAATAGAAGTGTCTTGGAGAAGTGTCTCTGGTAGACGTTCGATAAACAACGCAAAAAGCACAGGGGAGATGAGGCATCCTTGGCGCGTGCCAAGCTGAACTTGAAGGGTTCCTGCTATATGTGAATTAACAAGAATTTTTGCTTGAGCTTTGGAATCGAGACTTCGCAAAGTCTGAATAAATTGACTAGGAAGCTTAAATTTTGCTAAGATCTGAGAAAGCACCTCCCATTGAACTAATTTGAAAGCCTTCTCAGTTTCCAACATTATAATAGCTGCTGGTTTGTTATTATGAGAATAATAATCTATTGCTTGAATTAAGAAATTGGGATTTTTGTTGCTAGTAGTCTACCCGGAAGAAAGCCGCTCTGATCCTCATGAATTAGATCTTGTGCCACTGAAACTGAAGTCAATCTTTGAGCCAATATCTTTGTAAAAAGCTTATAATCAAAATTTAACAAACTGATCGAATGATATGAGTCCGGATTCTGAGATGGCCTATCTTTTTAAAAAAAACTGATAACAATGGCTCTTGTAAAGGAAACCGGTACATCCGCCCCCTGAAGAATACTACTAAAGAGAATGACTAGATGTCCAGCAACTTGATCTGCGAGGGTTTTATATACTTCTGCCGGAATACCATCCTCCCCACAAGCCTTCTCATTTGAGGAGGTCAAGATTGTCTCCTTTACCTCAAGAAGTGAGATAGGAGAAGTGAGTTTTACCCTTGAGGATGCATCTAGACTGGGAAAAGTTACTGAATCCAGATACTGGTTAATCTGCTTGACATTAGTTGGAATAGAGTAAGAATAGATTTTTGAATAATGAGAAAGAAAAACTCTTTCAATATCTTCTGCATGGCTTACCAGCGTATCCGACATCTTATCGAAAATAGATTTAATAGTGTCATTTTTAGATTTTTTAATTACTGACCTGACCAAGAAGCTACCTCCATGTTCACTTTCTTCATACCAGGTCTGCAGACTTGTCTATTGGTTGACTATCTCTTGAGATCAAAAATAGTCGCTTAACTTGGCCTGTGCCCCGCTCAATCTTGAAAGCCCTTCTGGGCTTTGTGAAGTCAGAAGGGCACTTTGTGCTTGATTAATCTCCAGCTGGAGCTCCTTGACCTTTTGTTTGTTAGATTTTATCGTAAAAACCTTATAGGATATAGTTTCACCTCTTAAGTACGCTTTGAGTGCTTCCCAGATATAGAATGGAGAGGCTGAATCTTTATTAATCTCCAGGAAGCTGGTAACAGAAGTTTTAATACTCTGTACCCATCCTTCATCCACTAACAGAGATTTATCAAAGCTCCAACTTGGACGGGCACCCATCTCGCAATATACATTAATGTTGACCTGCGGTACTGCGTGGTCCGAAAAATTATTAGCATTTATATAAGAATTCTTACGAGGGAGATGAAACAAAGATAAAATGAAATCTATTCTAGAAGCCATATAATATTTTTTTGAAAAATACGTATAATCGTAGTCCTGTGGATGATCGTCCCTCCAATCGTCAACTAAAGCAAGATCCAAGATGATTTTACCCAACCACTGGGAGACTCTAGTTTTATTCTGCTTTTTATTTTTGTGAGTGGAATCCATCTGTAAATCTAAAATAACATTAAAATCTCCGCCAATGATAAAGAAGCCAGGGAGTGGACTCAATACTTTATAAAGACTCTGAAGAGGGGTTGGGTCGTCCTCTAGTGAACCATAAAAGCTTGCGAAATGGATATGCTTGTTCAAAATTAGAGTACTGATTACAACCCAACATGCCTGCGGATCTCGATGGATCTGATATACCTTCTCAGGGAATTCTCTAGACACTAAAATAGGGACACCCCAAATGGCGACGTTATCTGAGGCGTAATAAGCCTGAGCGATAAATATGGGAAGCTTTGGGAGCTTCTTCTGGCGTTTTAAATGTGTTTCTTGCAGAAAACAAATCTGTGATTGTGAAATCCTAAGCCAATTTAGTATAGCAGCAAACTTAACTTGGTTATTAGTGCCATTAATATTACAAGAAATGACTCTTAATTCATCCCCTGGCCCCCTTTTACCAAAAGCAGTCATCCTGTGTCACAATCATGGGTACCTCCCATGTGGACTCTTTGTACAGATACATTTTTCCAATTGTAATCTGCTTTGTCCTCTTCTCTTTTCCCCCACCCTAGTGCAGACCCCCCCTGACCAGAGGCAGGATCTCCGCTCCCCCTTCCCCGGTGAGTCCAACCCATCATGACCTCACCAAAGAGTGAACCGCTCCCAATCCCAAGCCCTCACCCACATACCCAACACAAGAGTGCCTTGACATGGCACCCCTAGAGCTCTGATCTTAAGAGAGAGCAGCAAGGCAGCGAAACAGAGACTGAAACAAAGCCCAAAGAAGCCAAACACTGCACCTACATAAAACAAACCCTGCTAATGAGATACCCTAAATGGCGTTATCTCTTTCCTCTCCCCTTCACCTACCCCCCCCCCCCCACCTCTCTCATCCCCTGTTCCACCTGCCAAGGCCTATTATCATCTAAAGCCTAATTTTCCAAGTAGGCAGCAGAATAAGGAAAACTGCAAGACCATAGACAGAGACACTAAAACATACAATGTCAGAACACCATTACATCAATATGTAATATGCGATATGCGAAAAAGATCCCATAAAGCGGTCTGCTGTGCTGCACATATATACTTTTCCTCATCTTGTTTGGCCCCCTTTTTATTTTTATTTTTTTAATCCCTTACCTCAAGAACCGCCTCTTTGTTTTTTTAAGAGCTTCAAAAAGTTCCTTGCTTCCTGAACGCTCTGGAAAACTTTTGCATCTCCTTTATGAAGTACTTTGAGTTTGGCAAGTTGCATGATATCAGCCTGAGCCCCCAATCTTTTTAAATCATCTATTAGTCCAACAAACTCACAGCGCCGGTGGGCTGCTTCCACTGACTTGAATTCCCTCACTTTTCTAGCTTGAGAGACAATTTGCTCCTTGATTCTGTAGTCTCCAAAATTAACCAAAATGGTACGAGGATACTTTGAGTTAACAGGACAAGTAAATGGAACCCTATGAGCTCTCATGATTGAAAGATCCCCTTCTGTTCTTGCCCTATCCGGAAGGATAGCTCTATAGATGAGTTCCGAGACCACCTTGGCCACAGATGAGGCTGCTTCAATCTCCTCTGGGACCCCACAAATCTGAGGTTTGAGCGCCAAGATCTATTTTCTATCTCGTCCAGTTTTAATTGGAGATCCTCAAGTTCAGATTGGATCCAAGACATTGTTGATTCCACTTGGTTTTCAACATCCTCTAGGTCAGAGACCCTCTGCTCCACCTGTAAAACTCGAGTAGAGAGAAGAGTTAGATGGGTGTTCAATTGGCTTAGCTGGTCCTTTGTCTCCCTGCGAGTCTCCTCCTGAGATAGTTTTATAGCTCGAAGCTCAGCTAAGATCTGCCCCATCAGCTCCTCCATTGTTGAAGTTGTCATTTGTCCCGCATGCTGTGCTAGCCAGAATGAGGGGGTTAGAAGAAGAGCCAGAGTTTTGAGACATAGTACTGGTTTTATAATTGACTGAGATTGAGTCGGATACCCCTTAACAAAACCCACTGACACACAATTTGAAGCCGTAGCGGGAGATACTTTATTCGTTCAGTTTCTTCACTTGAAAAAATTGTTCTCTCGAGCTCTCCCTCTTTTAATAAGCCCCTCTTGATCGTTTTCAGTGATCCTTTAACGTTGCTACTAATATTTGAAAACAAGTGATAGGCATGTTTCTCCATGTGTTTCTCCTTATGTTGAGGGGATGTTGTAGAGCAGATGAGAGGGAGATTGCCTAGTGACACTAGAGTTGGTGATAGAGAAGGAGACTCACTGGCCGAGCAGATCAAAAGAGAGGTGGAGGGTTGAGAGCATAGTTGGAGGCATGGTTCAGCGGGTTGCAATGGCCTCAATGATGGCTGCTCCAAACTTTCCACCATACTAGACTCAAACATAGCTGAAAGACCTGAAGAAGAAGGTGAAAGATCTTGAATCCCGGCAGACTCTGTTGAAGAAGCCGCTAAGTCTTGTTGGTTAGAGCTATGTCTAAGCCTGCCTGGAGCAGGGGTCAGGGTCTTAGATTTAGATCCTTTCGGGACTTTTCCCATTGTCCGTGCTTTATACCCTGCATCTCTTGCCATGCGTTTCATTGTGGGCTAAAGAAAAAAAAGGACCCTGTAGCGGAGGTGAGGCCAAGAGGAGGACAGGAGGAGGCCAAAGAAGACTAGAGGGGGTGGCAGCCAGAACAATTAATTTAAATATGCTAAGCTTGGGGGACAGAAACAAAAACAAAGAGCAGGGGGTCGAAAAGGGCCAACAAGCCGCATCTGCATGCGCGCTAACCGCTTCCGTCGCACCCCAAGCCCCATAAGTGAGCTATAGGTGAACCTAGCTAGGTACCAAACTGTTAGGTCCTTACAAATCCCAAGTGATAACATAAGTTTTTGGGGCAGCAAAAGTCTTTGGCAAACTTCTCTACTTCAGCAATTCAGTACCTTCTTCTGTGGGCAGGCTAAATACACAGCTAGATTTACAGCTTTATTAGAGCAGTCCTGAAATCAAAGGGCATTGATAGCTGTCTGTGTAATGCCCCCCCTGTGCACGACAAACATTTTCCTTTTTTTCCTCCGCTTCTCTTCTTCCTTCAATTTATGTCCTTAAATAAGTGCAAGGCAAAAGTTATCTTCTCAATGTCGTCCCCTCGCACTGGTTTCCAAAAATACCCCAAACTAGGAAAAGCTCCTCCACTGCCACCCACAGCCTCACAACACACATTGTCACATTTTCACAGTTACTGATCCGTCACTTATCTGTGGTCTTTGGTGTCTGTGGTTCTCTATGTCTCTCCTCATCTCCTTTCCTCCTTTCTCCTTGAGTACCCCTGTACCAAAAGCACGTGTAGCTATTATCCAAGCGGGGGGACTGCCTTACAAAAAAAGAAGTAAATGGCCACGATCTTGAAGTCTCTGCAGGGAGCCGCTCCAATGTGCCCCAGCTCCCTCAAAGTACGCTGTGCTCCTCCTTCTACTTGGTCTGCGTTCAGCAGCACGCGTTGTCGGTGTTATCGACGCGCGGCAGAACCGCCCGACACCGGAGCATATATATTTTCGGACCTTGACTTGGAAATTAAATCGGAGCTATGCCCCAACCTCCGGGCGGCTCCTAGGATGGGGGGGAGTACAAAAAAAATCGAAGCTGCTACATAACCAAGCGGCGTGATCGCCAGCGCGTCCCGTCCACCATTATGCTGCTCCGTGCGGGCTCTCAGTCACGGATCATGACGGGAGCTCCACGAGATTGACTGTGTGTAATTCGAATGGCTAGAGGAAGATTTTTTGACAGCTAGGAAACAAATAACTTAGGTATTGCTCCACCACTCCTCCTTGCAAGTCTGACCCTAGGCATCTGTATGAGTAGTAGAGAGTTGCAGCATAAGGGGGTAGCTATCTTATATTTTTTATCCTGCCGAATGGGTGCAAGGGTTTCAAGTACTGGCAGCGGACAGAAAACATGTAGAGAACCTGACTGGATGCAGTTGAGACTCCTGAGAGTCCCATCATGTGAGACAGTTTGGAAGGCTCATGTAGCAGTGGCGGTGGTAGGGCAGATACATTTTAACTCCACAGTGTTACCTGATTTTTCACAATTTATACTTTGCTATACGTCTTGCATGTTGGAAATAAATGATAGTGTAAGTTTGTCACAAAAACTCTTTAATTTACTGACTTACTTGCTTTTGCAACCGTGATTGATGACAGGTTTTATGATGTGAGATCAGATCATTATTTATTTGTGTGTCACAGATACACATAAACGTAGATAGAAATATAAAAACAACATCAATAACATACATAATATATACATACCTAAATAATCAGTCATTTAAAACAGACAAATATAGGAAATTACAAAAACATGGATGTCCTGCAATGCGACTGATGGCTTCAAGAAGGACCCTAGACTAAAATATGCCTCTTCATCATTTATAAGTTGTAAAAAACTGAGGGCTACTTTGCAGTGTGCTATTCTGCATTTTCTTGAAAAGAAATTTCAGAACCACATAGTAGAAATAGAGTAAAATTTGCCAAAGAAATAAAAGTACTGTACAGACTGCTCAGACACATCGTCACATGGACATGTGAGTATAGATGGGCCGGTTTGATGACCCAGCGGGAAGCAGAGAAAATATCTGACCGCCCATATTCTAAAACAGAGCAATAACAACCTTTCCCAGGCCATTCACCAAGAGTCATTAATAAATAGGGAGCTAAGCCAAAACACGTTTTTAAATAGGCATATGTTTTATAATGGGCTCAGCAACCTATGTTTCTTCCCTACGAAGAAGCCTTCTTTCTAAGAAAAAAAGAAAAGAAAATTGTTTTCATTATCGCCCGCACATACTGAGGGCAGATTGTCCAGCAAGGAGAATCGCCCAGACCCACCAACGGTTTTACAAACGTAGGAAGGGCACGGTATGCTGAATCCTTTGTCACAAAGCGGTCGCTTATAGAAAAAGGTCTCCTCAACTTGAATGGGTGAGCTGTTAGTGTTGCCCGAAATCCAAGCACCTTATACCTCAGTAGGGGCGCATTGAGTTTTATATATTTAAAACATTTGGAGAAGGGGTTTAATTGCCCTATGAAGGTGGACACTTCTAGTGTGTTGATTGTAGACCAGATTTTAGAAGTACTAGCAGCTAATTTATGGTGGAGTTTCTGTTATGTGGAATATCGACCTGGATGCAGATAGGGTGGTTGTTCCAAATGGTGTCTCCGTTTAGCAGTCAGTTTGCACTCTCTCCAAGCAGGGACCCTCACTCTAGTCAGAGTAATGGAGATACACACCTAGGATGACCCCTGCTCATCCCCTTGGTAGTTGGCACAAGTAGTCTGGCTTATTTGTACCAACACACACAGTAATACAGTGGAAACACTACAAGATGGACACCAAACCAGTTTAGAACAATAGGTAATATTTATCTAAATCAAACAAGACAAAAACAACAAAAATCCAACATACTCAAGTCAAGATATGAATTTTCGCAAGAATAAGGGGGTCAATATTGTAATGTTCCGTGACGGTCTAGTTGCTTTGAGACCGGCCACGACACCCACCCGGAAGGAAAAGGGACTTCCGGGACGGGCAGGTGTGATGCTATTAATTGTGTTTGACCAATGACTTTGTGTTTCACCACTGTGCATATTGGTTGCTCAATGTTCACCAGTAGCACATTACATGTTGTATTCAGTTTAGCTGCCTATTGGCTCTGACATGGCATTAGACATTACATTTGGTATTTAGGTTAGCTGCCTATTGGCTTTAAAGTGGAGTTAGACATTGCAGTTGAGACATTGCAGATGAGCTGTGTTTTTCCAAGCTGTGTTTTTCCACGATAGACCAAGCTGTGTTTTTCACAACAGACCCTAGCTGATAAGAGAGAGTACATTTGGTGTTTTCCTTTCTGCTCAGCCATGGGAAGAGGAGGGGCCTAGGAGATCTGGCCAGTCTCCAAAGGCTTGCTTAGTTTTCCCGAGTCTGAGAGGAGGGGGCACGTTTTTGGAATGATGGCTCTGGGCAATGGCAGAGTTAGTTAGAAACTATCTTGACTTCAGACAGGAACCGACGTCAGTTGCCTGTTCCCGTTTGGGTAGAAAATCTCTTTCTCGCAGTTGAACCGGAGTCATCAACTTGAAGCCCCAGAAAGATGAAGCTGAGTTATAGGCCCTACAGCCCTGCCCTACGGTGATGCAATTTTGACTTTTATGCTTTGCTTTGAAGTTATGCTATAATATAATCACATGTATTTGCTGTGTGCATTGCAACTGAGAAGTACTTTGATATATTTTGCTTTCATTGCTGCAACTATTTTTGAACGTGTGCTTCCAATCTACTAATTTCGTCTCTCAGGAACCTCGTGGTGAAGTAATAATAACAATAAATGTCTTCTTTAAACTCAGAAGTGCATTCCAGAGAGGTTTTGTAAGCTCGGTCATAAGATAAGAGAAGGAAAGCAAAACATTTTAACCTTCATTGTCAGTCTTGAGAGTCGAAGTTTGAGATTGGAAGTGCACTACATAAAAGTGTAATAGTTTTTTGTTGTTTAGAGAATTAAAGAAGCACTGCAGACCATGTTTGAAAATGCATGTGAAGTTAAGCTGCCTTATGGTGCTGTGAGAAACATGTTTTCTTGTTTATCAGGGCTGTGTGAGTCTTGGGATGAGTGCTGTGATAAAGCAGATTTAGAAAATGTGCCTTTTGAAAGAAATGATGTTCCTTTTGTTTTTGACAGAAGGGTTTGGATACTTTTGTCTGCTTACAGAAAAATGCAGGAGAGATGTAGGCAGTTATAACATGAAAATAAGAATTTACGTGAGCAAATTAGCCAGAACACATTAATGCAAGATAATGCTGAAATCTATGAAACTGCTGTTTTCAAAGAATCTTGCTTTTCCCATTCCAGTAATGAGGGGGTTAAAACAGCTGTGGGCCAGTCTGAGCGTCAGTGTGAGCAGAGCATAGCGCAGAGCAGCCCACAGTTTTTGACAGTTGAAGTGGATTCATTAACATATAACACTGAGAACAGAGCTCGGAATGTGATCTACAGACCGCTTTTGCAAAGTAAAATTAATTCGGACAAGGCAGAAGTACTGTCGCAAAATGTGCAGTTACTGGGAATTCAGTGGAACCCAGAAAATAGACAGATGTTGTCACAAGTAAAACAAAAGATTTTAGAGTTTCTTACTATTTGTACTAAGCAAGAGACACCGAGTTTCATGAACTTGTTTGATTTTTGGAAACAGTATAGCCCTCATCTGAGTGAAATCTTAACACTTTGGTACAAAGTAACTAGGAAAAAACATGAGCAGCTGTGCGCTTTTGATTTGGCAAATGAAATAATTCAGACTTTAGGTTTCTGCGCAGTGCAAGAGGGAAATACTGATTTACATGTAAATAAGGAACAGGGCAAGACAAGAGTGCCCCCGGAACTTTGGACATTAAATGATAATGTAATTCTGAAACCTGAAATATCAAGCATGCATTGGGTGA
This sequence comes from Pleurodeles waltl, assembly GCF_031143425.1. Taxonomy (NCBI): domain Eukaryota; kingdom Metazoa; phylum Chordata; class Amphibia; order Caudata; family Salamandridae; genus Pleurodeles; species Pleurodeles waltl. Next base: position 607,590,990 of record NC_090449.1, read on the forward strand.
TGAGTTCACCTAACTCTCACAGTATAGGACAGGCAAAGGATGCTAGTATCATACACTGAATATGGTACATGCAAGACAGGGATAGAGTCACTGCAGCCCTACATGAACAGGTGTCACAAACCCCTTTTCACGATGAGGAGAGGGTGCAGGGAGTACCACAGGTAAAAGAGTCACCAATGAAATTGGGTGCACCATTTGAATTTGTGTCCCCTGAGGATAAAAAGCATCTTTGACTATTGATTCAGATTTGTACAATGTGTGTCAGACTTTAAAGCAAGAGCTGCTTGAGATGTGTCATTTTTACACTGATTCTTGGTTCACTGCCAATGGTTTAGCCATCTGGTTTTCCACATGGCTTGTACATAACTGGTTCAATCCCCTTGCAGATGTTAAAGAGAAACATTCAGAGGCAGAAGTGTCCACCCAGAATTCTGACTTAGTGGGGATGGCTAAGTGGGTGCACCAGAAATGTGGACAGCTGGGAGAAAAAGCCACTTACAGGTGGGCAGAGATTAGAGAGATGCACATTCCCCTAGATTGGATAAAAACTGTGATTTTGCAATGTCCTATTTGTTAGCACGCACAACAGCAATCTGTCCCACAAACAGTCAAAGATCAGTTGGGGAGAGGAAAGTTACCAGGACAGATATGGCAAATTGATCAGGTTTTAGGGGGAGTGATTGCTGCAGATTACCAAGGAGAAATCACAATTATGCTGATAACCAGAAAATAATCTGATTCATTCATACAGATTGGAGACAGAATTGCCCAACTTGTCACAAGTGCAGTGAATGTAGGTTTGGAAAAGAAGGAGTTTGCCCCAGCCCTTCTGACAGTGCAAGGAAAGGGAAGCTTTGGTGCAGCAGATAAAAACCTCAGTGCTAAGGTGTGAGTTGAATGCCCAAATGACCCTCCAGAACCTGCAGAAATTATAACAAAGGGACCCAAGATTATAAAACATGGAAAGGAAGAGGAAGGGCACATTTCAGATGACAAATGTTATTTGCAAGAAAAGTCATACTTTTTTCTTTTGCAGATCCTACCACGACTCGCCACTGACCATGAGTGTGCTGTGTGGTCTCCTTTGGGTGTGTGCGTGTGGGGTCGGGGGAGGGACCGAACCCCCAACCTGAACCTGATTGATTAAAGTACAAACCTCATGGATCCATTTTGCGCAACTGGGGCCTTCAGTTCAGGTTCATCTTGTTTGATTCCATTCTTCCACTGGAACTAAGCAATCTTACCAGTTAACTGTCTGTGTTTTTTCGTTTGGAACTCTGACTTTCGCTTACATTCCAGCAAACCTTTCAGGTGGACCATGTACCTTTACAAGAGTAGAATTCATGCTACATCAACTTGTTATTTTAGAGACACTGTTCAATCAGTTATTATCCCAATCAGAGTATATAAGTTTCAGTCTTTTCTGTGTAGATGTATCTGATGTGAAAGGTTATGAGATCAATATGCTAATCCCCTTCCATTGCTTTACAGTGATTGCTTTTATCATTCAAATCTGATTTGCTTATAATGTTTTTTGTTGTTGATGTTTTTGTTTTTTTGTTTTTGTTTGAAATAAGAGGTATGTAAACAAAAATTCATTGGTCATAGGGTGGAGTGTGATGCTATTAATTGTGTTTGACCAATGACTTTGTGTTTCACCACTGCGCATATTAGTTGCTCAATGTTCACCAGTAGCACATTACATGTTGTATTCAGTTTAGCTGCCTATTGGCTTTGACATGGCATTAGACATTTCATTTGGTATTTAGGTTAGCCGCCTATTGGCTTTAACGTGGAGTTAGACATTGCAGTTGAGACATTGCAGATGAGCTGTGTTTTTCCAAGCTGTGTTTTTCCACGATAGACCAAGCTGTGTTTTTCACACCAGACCTTAGCTGATAAGAGAGAGTACATTTGGTGTTTTCCTTTCTGCTCAGCCTTGGGAAGAGGAGGGGTTTAGGAGATCTGGCCAGTCTCCAAAGGCTTGCTTAGTTTTCCCGAGTCTGAGAGGAGGGGGCACGTTTTTGGAACGATGGCTCTGGGCAACGGCAGAGTTAGTTAGAAACTATCTTGACTTCAGACAGGAACCGACGTCAGTTGCCTGTCCCCGTTTGGGTAGAAAATCTCTTTCTCGCCATTGAACCGGAGTCATCAACTTGAAGCCCCAGAAAGATTAAGCTGAGTTATAGGCCCTACAGCCCTGCCCTACGGTGATGCAATTTTTACTTTTATGCTTTGCTTTGATGTTATGCTATAATATAATCACATGTATTTGCTGTGTACATTGCAACTGAGAAGTACTTTGATATATTTTGCTTTCATTGCTGCAACTACTTTTGAACATGTGCTTCCAATCTACTAATTTCGTCTCTCAGGAACCTCGTGGTGAAGTAATAATAACAATAAATGTCTTCTTTAAACTCAGAAGTGCATTCCAGGGAGGTTTTGTAAGCTCGGTCATAAGATAAGGGAAGGAAAGCAGAACAGCAGGAGTTAAATAAAAATCGGAGCGCAGGAGTTGATGTATGTTACTCGCGACTCCAGTGCGGCACCATACCTAGCGTATGTGTTTGTTTTCTTTTGCTGCATGCGACGTGAGGCATTCATTACAGAATATCACACTGGCGACGAGGGTGGTCTTTGGCACATCTGTTGACACGCGCTGGACGCGCGCTGTGGCATATGCATGCCAGACCACCCACGAGGATACCTGCTGCTGCTATTTGGGCTACAGATAGTGAGATGGTGAGCCAGCTGCCCAGCCAAGTGGCCAGATAAGACGCAGGATGCCCAGATTCGGGACCACGTACTGCGCAGGAATACCTGCTAGGAAGAGGCAGATGAGCGTGTCAAGACCTAAGTCAGAGGGATACACCGACACCAAACCTAGGAGGGAGAAGTAAGGAAACACTCCAGCACATCACAAAGTGATACTGTGCCAACCAAAGCGTCAACAGCTTGTGACAAACCACGACGTGAGCGCAGAAAGGGTGCCCAACGACACATCAGACTGAGAAAGGTGAGCCTGAGACGACGAGCACGCACAACGCATTCATTATGGCCGATGAACCAGCACCCGCCACCCATCGACTGCCACAACACACAATGACAGGCGCACTACCGCCCTTCAGTGAGCTTGCGGATCCCGCCACAGGATCATCTAGATGGAAGGTGTGGGTTGGGCGCCTGGAGAACTATTTTGTGGCCACCCGTGAGAAGGATGGAGAAGTCAAGAGGTCGTTGCTCCTACCATTTGTGGGTGACGAAATACATAATCTCATGAGACACATACCAAACACATGTGCCCACGACGACTTTGAGGTGGCGGTGAGGGCCTAGAATGCACACTTCGATCCTCAACAAAACCCAGATTTCGAAAGATTCAAACTATGGCAAGCAAGACAGAGAGAAGGTGAGTCCATCGACCAGTTTTACGCTCGCCTCTGGGAACTGACCAGTACGTGCCCTGACGATGATCAACAGAAAGAGGTACGGGCACAAATAATACAGGGACGCAGAAACAAGACTCTAAGAGGGCTAATACTGAGACAACCAAACATCACTCTGGAGGAGATATTGATCATGGCACGGTCCCATGATCTCTCGGTGGCGAGTGCAGCCGAGATGGACATGACAATATCACACACGCCAGAGAGGACCACGGTGGTCAAAACAGAACATGCTGACGCAGTACAATCGTTGCAAACAAGGAGGAAAACTAGGACATATGCCCCCACCAAGTCAGGGGTACGATGTGAACACTGGGGGAGAGATGAACACAACCCAAGAGACTGTCCGGCGTAAGGGAGGACATGTTCCAACTGCGGAAAATTTAATCACTTTGCAGCTGTATGCAAAGGAGGAGTGAGAGGAAGAGGATCAAGAGGGAGGCCTCCACCTACCAGAGCAGTCAAACAACTATCACTAGATGACAATCTGACACGGGGGCAAATTACCCATCTTCGCGCCATGCATTAGAGGACTCATTCCGAGGAGAAGACGAAGAGGAAAAATTATTTCTAATATCATTTACAAATGATTTAAAGAGGCACCGGCGACCTCAGCCCACGTGTATGATTGAATTAGCAGGATCCCCGGTCAAAGCCCTCATAGACACAGGGGCCTCAGTCAATGTAATGGGAGTGCAACAATATCGTCGCCTCCAACCCCGTCCACCCTTGGCACCATCAAGCACCAAAATATTCACCTACGGGAGTCGCACGCCTCTACCGCTAAAAGGACGCATGGCAGTAACAGTGCAGGCGGAGGGAAGAACGATAGACACTACATTCCATGTGGTCGATAGAGAGGCGGACACTTATGCTTGGCAGTCAAACAGCAGAGGAGCTGGGTCTGGTGACGTTTGCAAGAAGTATACGGTTGTGCCAAATCGACGACATGCTAAAAGAATTCCCAGAACTATTTGAAGGCCTTGGCTGCCTTAAAGCCGCCCGATAAGCTACATATTGACAAGGCTGTGATGCCGGTTGCACTACAACACCGGCGAATACCGTTTCATTTAAGACAACTAGTAGAACAAGAACTGGCTAACCTTGAAGAACAGGGAGTCATCGAAAAGGTATCCGTCCCCACTCCCTGGGTATCCCCCATGGTGATCGCGGAGAAGCCGAAGCAACCAGGAAAAATTTGCCTCTGCATCGACATGAGGTTGCCCAACCAGGCCATTAAGCATGAAAGGCATATTACACCAACTATAGACGATATAATAGCCGATTTAAATGGATCTAGGTGGATTTCCAAATTAGACCTAAACGCCGGCTATCACCAACTCAGACTGGCGGAGGAAAGCAGGTACATCACCACGTTTTCGACACACCTTGGGCTGAGAAGGTACAAGCGCCTAAGTTTTGGGGTGTCATCAGCGGCGGAGGAATTCCAGGATGCCATTTGACAAACCTTGTCAGGCTTACAAGGCGTAATGAATGTAAGCGATGATATACTGATATACTCCGCAACGGCCGAAGACCACCATCGGCAGGTGAGAGACACTCTCAAAAGATTGTCGGAACATGGTCTTATTCTCCATTGAGACAAGTGCGTTTTCTTCCAGACAGAAATAGAATTTTTCGGATATGTCTTCAACCAGGAAGGCATCCAAATAGATCCCCGAAAATCTAGGGCCATCAGAAAAGCCTGTGCCCCAAAAACTGTGACTGAAGTGAGGAGTTTCTTGGGAATGGTAACATATTGTGGCAGATTCATCCCAAGACTGGCCACGCTGTCAGAGCCACTCCGAGCCCTCACGAAAGCGGATGCACCGTGGGCATGGGGGAACCGAGAAGAAGAAGCGTTCCAAGAACTCAAAAAGGCTCTCCTGTGTGACACTACAATGGCATATTTTGACCCAGTGAAGAAGTCCGAACTGACTGTTGATGCGAGACCAGTAGGCCTCGGGCAGTGCTGGCCCAAGAAAGCGAACCAGGTCGGTGGGCTCCTTTAGCGTACACCAGTAAAGCCTTGATGCCAACAGAGCAACGTTACTCCCAGACCGAGAGGGAAGCCCTGGCAATCAAGTGGGTGTGCAGGCATTTCCACCTATACCTCCAAGGAAGACCTTTCCGAGTGGTCACAGACCATCAACCACTTGTCCCCCTGTTCAAGGGGAGTGCACCACATCCGCCTCCGTGGATCGAAAGATGGGCCATCCAGTTGCAACACTATGGCATGGAGGTGGTGTACCAACCAGGGGCCAAGAACCTCACAGACTTCCTGTCTCGGCACCCTCCAGACCAGACTCAAGTCCCGAATCAAGACGAGGCAGCCAGGAGATCTCAGAAGCGATCCTTGAAGATGCGGTGCTGCTGCGCGTGAAGCAGGTGCTGGAAGGCGGGTCATGGCACCAATTCCTCCAGAACACGGATCAGTGGACCCCAGCTGAGCGGGAGCGTCTAACAAAATTATGGCGAGTCCGGAATGAGCTAAGCTCAACAGCAGATGGCTTTCTTCTTCTGGGGCACTGGCTCGTAATACCCAGCCAACTACAACATCGTGTGATCCTATTAGCCCATGGAGGACATCAAGGAATGACAAAAATGAAGGCGCGTATGCAAGAAAAGGTGTGGTTCCCTGGACTCGAAGAGGGAGTGGACCAATGCGTGCGACATTGCCCAGCATGTCAGTTAACCGCTAGCCCGGAAGCACCAGCCCCAATCCTGACAGAAGAAGCCTGTACCAAACCCTGGGCCCAGGTCAGTCTGGACTTCTGAAGTTTTCCAGACGGCAGGACCACCCGGGCGCTCATAGATGGGTATTCTAAGTATCCCATCGTCGAGGTCATCTCGTCCACTGCTTTCACACAGGTGGGCCCAGCTCTTGAAAGGATTTTTGCCATGTTCGGTCACCCGGAGGAAATTAAGACAGACAATGGCCACCCTTCCACGGGAATGAATTCCAGGACATGATGATGCGTTTGGGCATCAGGCACAGAAGAATCACACCACTATGGCCTCAAGCCAACGGAGAGGTTGAGCGGTTCATGCGCACGCTCAACAAGGCCCTTAGAATTGCCGTGTTAGAAACCGCTGACCCGGAACTCAGCCTTCCTCAGTTTTTACGGGAATACAGAGGAACCCCTCACTGTACAACTGGCCAGACTCCTTGGTCGCTGATGCTTGCCGGGCAGAGGCGAGATACCATCTCTACTGCCACCGAAACAGACACAAGCCAAGAGGAAAGAAGTCAATGATAAAGTGAGCAGAAGAAGGCAGGCCAGGACAAGAGACATTCGAATCGGTGACCAGGTGATCGTTTCAGATCGGAAGCCTGGATGGAAATTCCGCACACCCTATGAACCTGGGGTATGGACAGTGATGAGGGTGTCCGGGACCATGGTGACAGCAGAGAAAGGGAGTGATCAGGTGACACAAAACATCTCGTGGTTTAAGAAAGCAACATTTGGGGAGATTTCCGGTGATGAGGAAGTGGAGGATCAATTCCCTGACTGTTCAGCCACCGAGAGCCCTGAACAAGATCATGAGAGTGAACTGTCACCGGTGCCTGGATAAAGCGGTTTGAGACAACCGGTGAGTGCCGCCCCAGCGACACAGGGAGGGAAGGCCAGATCCCAGATGGGGAGGTACAATTTGAGACCCAATCCGCCACCCAGCCAGAAGCTAAAAGACTTTGGGGGTCATTCCAACCTCGGCGGTAAAAGGTGCTTACCGCCGTTCAGAAGACCGCCATAACACCGCCGCGGCCGCGGTAAACCACCGCGGTCATTCTGACCCACAACAGTCAAGCCGCCAAAATACTGACATCCACAAAAGTCCGCCACACCAAAGGGCAGCGAGAAACTGGCGATGACCAAACCTCCACCGTCACGCCAACAGAAATACGCCCACACTATCACGACACACGAATCCACGCTTCGGTCTTTCAACCGCGGTATTCCATTGGCGGTACACACCGCCGCGCTCAAAATACACACACACCTACAAAATACAACCACATTGGACAATTCAAAATACACACACCTGATACACATACACACACCACTCCCACACACCCATTACAATATAAAATACACACCCACATCACCCACAAACCTCCACTCCTAGAGATTCGTGAACACGCACCGAGAAAAGACATCCGAGCACCCAATTCACTGTCACCCAGCAATATTTGCACGCACTTCACACAACACAACAATACACATCACCACACTTAGCACCACACAATCCACCCTACACATCACCCACACCACCCCATGGCACCGCAAAGACACCCCAGGTTCTCTGATGATGAACTCAGGGCCATGGTGGAGGAAATTGTACGAGTAGAGCCCCAGCTGTTCGGGGCACAGGTGCAGCACACCACCATTGCCAGGAAGATGGAGCTATGGAGCAGAATAGTCGACAGGGTCAACGCTGTGGGACAGCACCCAAGAAATCGGGACGACATCAGGAAGAGGTGGAACGACCTATGGGGGAAGGTGCGTTCCATGGTATCCAGGCACAACATCGCGGTGCAGAAGACTGACCGCGGACCCCCACCTCCTCCCCCAGAATTTACAACATGGGAGGAGCAAGTCTTGAACATCCTGCATCCTGAGGGCCTCGCAGGAGTAGGAATGGACTCTGGTAAGTCAAATCTTAACTACTTCTACCCCCCACCCCACCTGCATGCCAACTCATACCCCCACCCTCACCCCCACCCCCATCACACCTACTCCTTGCAAATGTCTCACCATCACAACCCACGCATCCCAACACCTAGCACTGCATGCGTCCACAAAGCATGGGCACCCATCACCTAAGCATTCCCACTGCACATACACATACAACCCCCCCCCAACCCCCGTCACAACAGCCCCCACAAAGGAATGCCAGCACTGGGGTACACGGGCACCCACCCATTGCACGCTATGGCACACACAGAAGCAATAACCATACTTTTATACCCCTGCAGGACCCGAATGCCACATCACCGCGCAGGAGGGTCCACATATGTCCACTCCACCCCCAGAAGAGGCCCACAGTGAGGACAGCAGCTCTGTCTCCCTGGATCTAGATGACCAGCCCGGTCCATCGGGGACCTCAGGACAGTCGGTTCCCCTCACACAGCCACAGGCCACAGCAGACCTTCCCCCCTCTGGGAACACAAGCACAGCACCCACCCAGCGGGCCCATACCTCTGTCCCCAGGACACGTCAATCAGCGGTGTGTCCACCACTACAGGGAACCCAGGCTAACCCAACACCCCAACAACAACAGGGACCTGGGGGCAGTGGTAGTGGGCACACGGTCCAGGGGACAGAGGCCCAGGGAAACAGGGGAACTGGGAGGGCTGCTGTGCGACACGGGGGGGACAGGCTCAGGGAACCCACTCTCCACGAGGCCCTCTCCTCCATCATGGGAGCATACCACCGCTCCCAGGAGACAATGGCGACGGTCCTGGCCAGGTTTCAGGAGATCCAGCTTCTGCAGGAGGAACAGTATATGGGGTTCAGGGAGGAACTAAGAAACATAAGTTCCGCCATGGGTACCATCGTAGTGGCCCTGAATCAGGTAGTCACCACATTGCGGGTCACTGTGGCACCTCAAAGGGCCCCTGACACTAGCATGCACCAAGAACTGCCTACCACCTCCGCCGGCGCTAGTGGACAGGAGGCCCTGACACAAGACCAACAGGCCACCAGCACCCCACCCCCTGCAGAAGGAGAACCACCCCGCAAGCGGGCCCTGAGAACCAGGAAGAAGATAGAGTAAGATGTCAAGACCCCCGCCAGCAAAGGATACCGCCCTGATTGACATCCCACTGTCCCACATTGTCACCTTGTCCAACCTTAAACTGCCCCTGCTCCACTTCCCACAGGCATTTGGACAATGCACCTGTGAAACTGATAGTCTGGACTCTGCCATGGACAATCCTCCACCATCACCCCTCACCAATTTGCAACCACCCATCCAATTTAGAGCACTTGAATAAAAACACTTATTGCACAAAACAATCTGGAGTCTGGCTGTGATTTAGAACAAATGTATTAGACATGACCGTGCCAAAATGTACATTCACATTGTGATGCCAACAAACCGCTGTCACACAGCTGTAGTCCATGGGGAAACAAAGCATATGTCACGCAGTGGGGCCCACATCTCTGAAAACGGAAGGGAAAGTCACAACACAGTTACCATACACTGGGGGAAAAAGTCAGACAGTAGAGAGGTAGGAGTTTTTAAGTAAATGTAATATGCCGGTGTGTACTCTTACCTGTGTGTCACTGAAAATACTGCTGTATTACTGTGTTCCTGTTCTCTATGTCGTCCTCTTCGGCTTCCTCCTCTTCACTCTCCACAGGCTCCACAGCTGCTACAACGCCACCATCTGGACCATCCTCCTGCAGAAAAGGCACCTGGCGGCGCAAAGCCTGGTTGTGAAGCATACAGCAGGCCACGATGATCTGGCACACCTTCTTTGGTGAGTACATTAGGGATCCACCTGTCATATGGAGGCACCTGAACCTGACCTTCAGGAGGCCAAAGGTTCGCTCGATCACCCTCCTAGTCCGCCCATGGGCCTCATTGTACCGTTCCTCTGCCCTTGTCCTGGGATTTCTCACTGGTGTCAGTAGCCATGACAGGTTGGGGTAACCAGAGTCCCCTAATAGCCACACCCGGTGCCTCTGGAGTTGACCCATCACATACGGGATGCTGCTATTCCGCAGGATGTACGCGTCATGCACTGACCCAGGGAACTTGGCATTAACATGGGAGATGTACTGGTCTGCCAAACACACCATCTGTACATTCATGGAATGATAACTCTTCTGGTTCCTGTACACCTGTTCACTCCTGCTGGGGGGGACCAAAGCAACATGTGTCCCATCAATGGCACCTATGATGTTGGGGATATGTCCAAGGGCATAGAAATCAGCCTTCACTGTAGGCAAATCCCCCACCTCAGGGAAAACGATGTAGCTCCGCATGTGTTTGAGCAGGGCAGACAACACTCTGGACAACACCTTGGAAAACATAGGCTGGGACATCCCTGATGATATGGCCACTGTTGTTTGAAATGACCCACTTGCTAAGAAATGGAGTACTGACAGCACCTGCACTAGAGGGGGGATCCCTGTGGGTTGGCGGATGGGTGACATCAGGTCTGGCTCCAGCTGGGCACACAGTTCCTGTATAGTGGCACGGTCAAGCCTGTATGTCAGTATGACATGTCGTTCCTCCATTGTCGACAGGTCCACCAGCGGTCTGTACACGGGAAGATTCCTCCATCTCCTTGCATGTCCCAGCGGACGGTGCCTATGAAGGACAACAGCGAGCACAGAGTCAATCAACCCACTGTTACGTAACCACAGCTTGCACATGACACGATTCCCAATGCATTGAATGGCTTGTATGAGTGTTGGTGCAAGGCCTAGGTATGTGTGACGCAGTTGGTAATTAGGCCATGTGGGCCCTTGAAATGGCGGTTGCCTGACCTGTGAAGTGCGACAGTGGGATGTTAGGTCAATGCGCTGGCGTGGCACACCGCGGCGGTAGGCGGTCGAAGACCGCGGCGCAAAGCCGCATTGGTTAACATTGAACCCTATGGGTTTCAGGAGCCAATGACGATGTGCGCCGGCGATCGCGGTACGCACCGCCGCGGTACGCACCGCCACGGGCCTGACCGCCATTTTCTATCTGCTTAATCACTCGATACCTGATCTTCGACAGGAGAGGACCTACACTGCAAGTGCTGCTGTGACCTCGGTCTGGAAGAAACAATGGCTCATGCGACTGGGGAAAGGGCCCCTGCCTTCACTGCGGAGGAGTTGGAGAAACTTGTGGATGGGGTCCTCCCCCAGTATGCGCTACTCTACGGTCCTCCAGACCAACAGGTAAGTACACTGGGACCATGCTTAGTGGGCAATGCCTGGGTTGAGTGGGGTGGATGAAAGATGGTGCGGAGGGGAGCGATTGAGGCATGCATCAAACGACAGATGAGAGCATGTGCCACATGGCAAGGGTGGGGATGGGGGGCCACTCACATCGAGCATGCAGAAGGTGATGACAATTTTTCTCTCCCTGTACATGTCACATAGGTCAGCGCCCACCAGAAAGTCGCGATTTGGTGTGCCATCGCCAAGGACGTCCGGACCCTGGGGGTCCACAACAGACGGGGCACCCACTGCCGGAAGAGGTGGGAGGACATCCGACGCTGGAGCAGGAAGACGGCGTAGGCTCAGCTGGGGATGGCCTCCCAACGTAGGAGGGGTGCCAGTCGTCATTTGACCCCCCTGATGTCCCGGATCCTGGTGGTGGCCTACCCCGATTTGGATGGGCGCGTGAGGACATCACAGCAGACACAAGGGGGTGAGTACAAATACATTCTGCTGACTTTGAGCGCAGTGGAGGTGTCTGGGTGGGGGAGGAGGGCTGTGGGTATCCCTAGGCCAGGGCGATTTCTGTAGGCTAGGCCCCTCCGTAAGGCATGGCCCTGTGCCCCCGGCCCCCACCTCTGTAGGGTGCCAAGTACAGATATCCATGGCCCTGTGTCATCTATGTGTGCAGTTGTCGTCCATAGGTTTTGTAGGCCATGTCCCACGGATTGCGTAGTGGACCCCAAGTGCGCGGCGTAGTGCAGGGGGCTTCTGTGTCTGTCTTGTCCGCCAACGGTAGCGGTAATCCATGCACTCAACTTGTCTTTATTTCTCCCCCCCCCCTTTTTTGTGGTCTTCCTGTTCATGTGTGCATTAGCATCATCAGGCGGAGGAGAAGTGGCATCGGAGCACGAGGGAGCTGCATCCCACATGGGCATGGAGGGCCATGCAACGGAGTCTGAATACACCAGTGGGGAGCTCCACAGCGGGGACTCGTGCTGATGTCAGTGACAGCGACTCGTCCTCTGAAGGAAGCTCCATTGTGGTGGCGGCAACATCCGTGCCCCCCGCAACAACAGGTACAGCCGCCACCCAGCGCACGAGCACCGCCCTCCCAGCAGCCCCTCAGCGTTTGCCCCGTGCCCGCTCACCCAGGAAGGTGGGCATCTCCATCGCCCCAGGCACCTCAAGCCCTGCCCCTGTCACCCCTGCTGCCCTCAGTGAGGAGGTCATTGACCTCCTGAGGACCATCATTGTTGGGTAGTCTACCCTTTTGAATGCCATCCAGGGTGTACAAAGGGAGGTGTACCAGAGTAATGCATACCTGGAGGGCATTCATTCGGGTCAGGCTGCCCATCAGCGATCGTTCAACGCTCTGGCCTCAGCACTGATGGCAGCAATTGTCCCTATCTCTAGCCTCCCCCCTCCAACTTCCTCCACCCAGACCCAATCCCCTGTACCTCTGCCTATCCCAGACACACCATCAGACCAGCCTGCACACACCTCAACACCCAAGGGAAGCTCATCCAGACATAAGCACCACACATCACACAAGCATTCACACAAGCAACATCCACATGCAGACATACCAACAGCCACTGCCTCCACTGTGTCCCCCTCCTCCTCGTCTCCCTCCTCCCTCCCTGTGACGTATCCACTCACACTTGCATGCACAACATCTTCAGCCACTACGTCCATCACCAGCACACCCACCAGAACACTCCGCACACGTGCAGTCACCACCCCCACTACCATTTACACGTCCCCTGTGTCCTCTCCCAGTGTGTCTGCCACCCCCTCTTCCAAACTACACAAACGCAGGCAGCCACCCACCCAACAGCCATCCACCTCACGACAGCCTCCAGTCCAAGCACCTGCACCCAAGGACACCAGACTTCACACTCCTACAACCACATCCTCTTCCTCCACTCCCATACCCACTACACCTACCCGTCACTCTCTTTCCAAATTGCTTTTCCTTGCCAACCTTAACCTCTTTCCAACAACTCCCCCACCCCGTCCATCTCATAAGACTCCAATCAGCACCTCAGCCACCACAAAACCGGGACCTGTAAAGACTGTTGTCCATGGACTGTGGAGTCACCCACCCTCAAGGGCATCCAGTTCAGCTAGGAGCCAAGGCACGCCCAGCCCACCCCCGGAAAAGCATCCGAAGATTGCCAGTGCCCGGCGCAAGAGACCAAAGAACCCAGGGACCAAAATCCCTACATTGGCTCCGGCAGGAAGTCGGGTGCCACCTGGCACACCACCAAAGGTGGGAAAGGGCCACGTCTCAGGTGGGCAGGAGGACACCCACAGGCCGGGTACTGCAGCCCAGGAGGGCCCCGCAAGCCACCAGACAGATGGCCAGGAAGGCCCCGCCAGCCACATGTCAGGTGGCGAGTGACATCCATGCCTGGGCCGGAACCGCTGACCAGGACACTCATCTCAAGCACCGCTCCGCTGGGCACCGTCGTCTCAAGCACCGCTGAACTGGGCCCTTCATCTCAAGCACTGCTGTACTGGGCCCTTCATCTCAAGCACCGCTGAACTGGGCCCTTCATCTCAAGCACTGCTGAACTGGGCCCTTCATTTCAAGCACCGCTGAACAGGGCCCTTCATCTCAAGCACTGCTCCGCTGAGCACCGCCGTCTCAAGCACTGCTGAACAGGGCCCTTCATCTCAAGCACCGCTGAACAGGGCACCGCCGTCTCAAGCACCGCTGAACTGGGCCCTTCATCTCAAGCACTGCTGCACTGGGCACCGCCGTCTCAAGCACCGCTGAACTGGGCCCTTCATCTCAAGCACCGCTGAACTGGGCCCTTCATCTCAAGCACCGCTGAACAGGGCACCGCCGTCTCAAGCACCGCTGAACAGGGCCCTTCATATCAAGCACCGCTGAACAGGGCACCGCCGTCTCAAGCACCGCTGAACAGGGCCCTTCATCTCAAGCACTGCTCCGCTGGGCACCGCCGTCTCAAGCACCGCTGAACAGGGCCCTTCATCTCAAGCACCGCTGAACAGAGCACCGCCGTCTCAAGCACCGCTGAACTGGGCCCTTCATCTCAAACACCGCTGCACTGGGCACCGCCGTCTCAAGCACCGCTGAACTGGGCCCTTCATCTCAAGCACCGCTGAACAGGGCACCCCCGTCTCAAGCACCGCTGAACAGGGCCCTTCATCTCAAGCACTGCTCCGCTGGGCACCGCCGTCTCAAGCACCGCTGAACAGGGCCCTTCATCTCAAGCACCGCTGAACAGGGCACCGCCGTCTCAAGCACCGCTGAACTGGGCCCTTCATCTCAAGCACCGCTGCACTGGGCACCGCCGTCTCAAGCACCGCTGAACTGGGCCCTTCATCTCAAGCACCGCTGAACTGGGCCCTTCATCTCAAACACCGCTGAACAGGGCACCGCCGTCTCAAGCACCGCTGAACAGGGCCCTTCATCTCAAGAACCGCTGGCCCATTGGGGGAAGGGGCCGGCCCGCATCTGTGTCGGGCAGGGGATGCACGAAGCACTCTGGGCACTAGTCCCCCTCCAGTACCAGTGGAGACTGATATTGACTTGAGAGACTGTGGCTTTGCACTCCCCAGGATGGCACAGTGGGCAACCCACCCACTGTAGAGACTTGAGAGACTGTGGCTTTGCACTCCCCAGGATGGCACAGTGGGCAAACCACCCACTGTAGAGACTTGAGAGACTGTGGCTTTGCACTCCCCAGCATGGCACAGTGGGCAACCCAACCACTGTAGAGACTTGAGAGACTGTGGCTTTGCACTCCCCAGGATGGCACAGTGGGCAACCCACCCACTGTAGAGACTTGTAAGACTGTGGCTTTGCACTCCCCAGGATGGCACAGTGGGCAACCCACCCACTGTAGAGACTTGAGAGACTGTGGCTTTGCACTCCCCAGGATGGCACAGTGGGCAACCCACCCATTGTAGAGACCTGAGAGACTGGCTTTGCACTCCCCAGGATGGCACAGTGGGCAACCCACCCAATGTAGAGACTTGTGAGACTGTGGCTTTTCACTCCCCAGGATGGTACAGTGGCCATGGAGGCCCCTCGTGGATCTGGCGTCGTGGACTCATCTGGCTGAGGTGCCCCCCCTTCCCTTCCCCCTGAGGTGCCTGTAGTTTTCCTATCTGATGCCCCTGCAGTGTTCTCTCCGTTGGAGGCAGGTATCCTGTGTGGGCTTTGCCCATGTGTTTTGGCCCAGTGGCCCACGAACAATGGCTGATAGACATATCGGACTGGACAATTTATGTATATAAAGTTATAGATGTGTGATATATTTTATACTCAGTCTTACAATATAATTCTATATTTATAATCATTTCCTTTTGCCTTTGCATTCTTCCAGGGGGTTTGGGGGGGTAACTGTGATGTATTTCTATGCATTGATGTGTGTGTTGTAGTGGGTGAGGGTGGGGGTGGGTGTATTGCGTATGTGTGTGCCCGTAATATTTTCTCCTCCCCCCTCCCCTGTGTTGTAGGTGCAGTACTCACCATTGTCTTCTGCGTCGGCGTTCGTGCTCCTGGTAGAGGAGCAGGAAGACAATGGCTGGTAGGATGTGGAGTTCGGGTTCCATGCTGTCCTGATTCCTCGTGGGGTGTATGGAGGTGAGCGTTTTCCGTTTGAAATGTCTGTTTCCGCCGTGTTTTTATCGGCGGGGCTACCGCCCCGGAAAAGGTGGCGGATTGGTGGGTTGTGATAGGGTGGGCGGTACATTGTCTCCCGCCTGTCTGTTGGCGGAGACCGCCGCTCTGTTTGTTTGTCCCGCCGTGGCGGTCGGAGTGTTAAAGTGGCGGTCTCTGCTGGCGGTTTCCGCCAGGGTCGGAATTGCATTTTTTTTACTGCCAGTCTGTTGGCGGTTTGGCCGCCGCTTTAACACCGACCGCCAGGGTTGAAATTACCCCCTTTGTGTGCAGAACAACTTTTCATCCAACTTTGGGAGGGATGTAATGTTCCGTGACGGTCTAGTTGCTTTGAGACTGGCCACAGAACACCGACCCGGAAGGAAAAAGGACTTCCGGGGTGGGCAGGAGTTAAATAAAAATCGGAGCGCGGGAGTTGATGTATATTACCCCCAACTCCAGTGCGGCACCATACCTAGCGTGTGTGTTTGTTTTCTTTTGCCAGGCATTCATTACAGAATGTCACAATTATGACCCCGGCGGGAGGCAATAATGTGGCGGTAGTACCACCAACAGGCTGGCTGTATTTACCGCCACATTATGTCCATTGTGGAGCTGCAACAGTAATATCACCAGACTGCCGTCAGCCTGCAGTCTGGTGGTCCCGGCGGTTGTTTCAGCGCTGCCCTGGGGATTACGAGTCCCCATCCGCCAGCCTGTCCATGGCAGTAAACACCGCCATGGAAAGGCTGGCGGTATGGGAGACTCGGGAGGCCCCTGGGGGCCCTTACAGTGCCCATGCATTTGGCATGGGCACTGCAGGGGCCCCCATGCACAGCCCCATAGTGCAATTACGGGCAGTGGAATGCGTGACGGGTGCTGCTGCACCCAACGCACCTCAACATTGCCGCCAGCTTGATTATGAGCCGGCTCCAATGTTGTGGTGAGCTTTCCACTGGGCTATGGGACAGAAATGCTGTTTTCACCCGCTGGCCCACCGGAAAAGTTATATTAGGGCGCTATGTTTGCGCCCGTGGCTTCGTCGGTCTTTGAAAAAGATCGCTGAAGTCGTAATGAGGGCCTAAGTGTCTTACTCCATAGAAAACAATGGAAACGTTGATTTTACACACAGTACCTGCTTTGCATTAAAAATAAAGCCGCACAGGCGAGCGTGCGTCGGAAAAGTCAGTGATGCGTTGATTCCTTACTTACAAGCGCTGCCGTATGTAGTTTCTTCTCCGGTTGGTAATGCATAATTTTTCTCTCCAGCAAGAGAGCGCTGCGTTGATTTCCGGTCAGGGCACCTCGCATCCGCGCAGGTTCACAATGACTTTGATGCTCAGAGACAATGCGTGAGAAATCCGGTCGCACAGTGTTAGAAAACCGCACTGCATGGGGGTTGCATCGTTATCAGCAGCTGCAAGTGGGTATTGTGTGGTTTCATTGGCATGGCAATGAGGAGAGTGGGAACCCGCATCTGCGAACATAGAAGCACCCCCCGAAGCAAACGGGACGCAACAAAACTCACAAGTCACTTCATTAGGAGTAACCACTCCCCAGACGACCTTGAATGGATAGTACTAGACAAGCCATCTCCCTCTACAAATAAGATGAACCAGAAACTTCTGTATTACGAACAGAGATGGGTATGGAGACTGCATACAGACACCTTTGGATTGAACGATGAAATACAATGGTCATCACTAACCAAGTGAGATGCCACATGGACATCATCTATACTTCTCCACTTCAACACTGCTCAGTACATTCGCCCTTGATCCTGGGCACTGGGCCCCCCCCTTCTGGTTCCCTCTGCTCCGCCTCTTCTTCTCGTCTGTTCTTTCTTTCCCCTTTTTTTCCGCCTGTGTTCCTGCTCTTGTTTGTTCTCCTGCTCTTAGGTACTTTCTCGTCCTTTCCTTTTCCTGTCCGTTCACTTGCCCTCCATCCCCTCACCTTTCTTCCAGTTCCTCCCATCCCCTCACCTTTCTTCCAGTTCCTCCACGCCCTCCTTGTCCTTTTGTTTTCTCCTTGTTTTCTCCTGTTGTCCACATCCACACACTAAATACAACCCCACACACAACACACCCCTTCTTCTACGTTTGTTCCCCCATTGTTTCCCTCTTTTTTCTTTTCCCTACACTCACCTCCTCCTTCACCCAATTTTCTTCCCACTCCGCCTCCATCTTCCTCACTTTCTCCCTCTCGTCTCTTCTTTATACATCCCCCTTTCCTCTCCCCAACCTGTCTTTTTCTTTTCCCCCTTCACCCCCTGTTTTATTCCCCCACACCAACCATTTTTTCTTCCCCTCTTCACTTCCTGCCCCCTTATTTCGGACCCCAAACACTACACCCCCCCTACTGTTCCCCAACCCCTACAACCCCCCTCACCCCCCTTTTTTATTTTTTTCCTTTTTCCTTCTCCCCTCCCTCTCTTCACACCCCCTACCCCACCCCCACCCCCCCACACACCGCCCCCTCATCTTTTCCCCCACCCCGAACACTGGGAATATGAGTCGCGATCTTCGGGGAATCCTGGGACTACAATTCCCATGATTCCCAGAGGCCACCGGACTTTGACACTCATCTGAGTCTGTGCCTTCCTTCCGACGTTACGCTCACCAGGCAGCCATGGGACTACCCTTCCCATTCTGCCTGGCGCAAACCGGATGAACCTGCAATCCTCCGGATCCGGTGGAGCGTCGTGCTCCATGTACCATCCACTCTGATGCCATTTCCACTCCGCTGTGCCATTTAAATTCCAGTCCCTCCCCGACCTCAACAGACAAGCGTTCGGGCAGGGGATCGGGTTAGGTGTTCAAGGCGGGCGCCTCCCTTTGGAGTAGTGATTCTCTTCTGGAACCCTACTCGTGCTGCACCTATGCAGAGGACCTCCGTGCAGATAATACTGTAGTGGCTGTTTGGATGACGAGTGCTAACTTTCCCTTAATAATTATTTCATTTTGTGTCTGTGTGTGAGTCTTTACCTTCAAGATCACGCTGCTATCATGTGTGTGTATGAGTGCATTTATATACTTTCTCACTTACACTGCATCCCCTCCAACGATCCTAGGATAGCCGCGAATCCTTGGTTACAACTTTGATTTGAGCATGTGTTTACTGATTATGATTTTTTCCTCGAAACCTGCCTTTACAACCAACACCCCTCAGGGATTGCCTACATGTTGCACTTATGATCAGTGCGCACCCATGGTGCTTTTGCGTTTAACCCTACCAGTTACCTTTAGCATTTCGTGCCTTCCTTTTCTCCCTGTTTCTAGTGTGTGACTATAAGGGGACTCCCCCCCTCCCTTAGACCAGAGGCAAATAGCTTACCAGGAATAGGGTAAGAGAGTGTCTTCCCCAGTTCCTTTATACGAGACCTGCTACCGTTAGTTAAGGCGTCAGGTCTTCACCATGTCAGTGCATGCACTTGTGACTCATCTAAGCATGCTGAGTCACTCACTCGTGCGTTGTGGTTTGCTGTGTCACACTATGATGAAACGCTATATAATGATTATCGTTCTTATCCTAGACTGCCGTGGTCAAGCAGCCCACAGGTAGGCCTCCTTTCGTTTCCTTACTTGAGCACCTCTGTAGGAGGTGATCACTTCTTACTAGATTACTTAATGTAGATATTTAGGGATCCTAGGCCCTGACGAATGCCCCCAGACCTCCTTTGGCTCTCCGTAGTGGGCAGAAAAATGTTGGCCATGCATCAACAATTAGGTGACCCTTCGAGTCATTATCCTCAGTAGGGGTCCCCTCACTTTTTTATCCATACCAGCAGTCACCACGATTTAAGGTGTACCACTACACAGGTGACTGATTAGGTATTTTGATATCTTCCCTAGCACAACTGGATCCCTTGTTTATCCAGATAAGTATAATTTCAGCACTCCCCCCCCCTAGTTGTTTTAACTGTCAGGTGGCATTGTCCTAACTGGATGGGCCTAGGTGGTCATATGATGAAGCGAGACACTATTAAGTGTGTGAGACCACCTAATCCGTAAAGAAAAATGTCCCTTCTTCATCACAGTCACTCCTGAAACACCACCAAATCTCAAAATTCCGGATTACTGGACTAAGGGCAACTTCCTTGCCACTGGCCCCCCCACCACACCCCATACTCTTTTGTGTATATGGTTTCTCCAGCCGCCATGCATCGATCTCCCAGCCGCAATACAGGTGGAGCGTTGATTTCAGCCACAAAGCAGGTGGCACGTCGTATATCAGCAGCGTTCCTGATGGTGCATTGAAACTTTTCCAGCACTGCGTTCTGTGAGTGGATTTCAACTCTCGTTCTTCCAACCTCACCTTTCAAGGGCCCAGGGACTGGATAGGGCACCACTTGGCAGGGCAGGAGTCTCAGCAGAGAGTCCAGTGCTAGCAGAGGAAGTCTTTGATGGCCTTGAGACTTCAAAAGAGGAGGCAAGCTCAGTTCAAGCCCTTGGAGATTCTTCTTCAAGCAGGAATGCACAACATAGTCCAGTCTGTCCCCTTTCACAAGCAGAAGCAGCAACTGCAAAATAGCCAAACAAAGCATAGTCACAGGCAGGGGCAGCACTTCTCAGCTCTTCAGCTCTTCTCCATCGCAGACGTTCCTCTTGGTTCTAGAAGCGATCTAAAGTATGGGGTTTTGGGTCCACTACGTATACTCCTTTCTGCCTTTGAAGTAGGCAAACTTCAAAAGAAAGCCTCTGTTGTTCACAAGATCCTGCCTTGCCCAGGCCAGGCCCCAGATACATACCATGGGGTTGGAGATTGCATTGTATGAGGGCAGGCACAGCCCATTCAGGAATAAGTGACCACTCCTCCCTCCACTGTAGCTCAGATGGCTCATCAGGATATGCAGGCTACACACCAGCTCCCTTTGTGTCACTGTCTAGAGGAGATTCACAAACAGCCCAACTGTCAGTCTGACCCAGGCAGGGAATCCACAAACAGGCAGAGTCACAGAATGGTTAAAGCAAGAAAATGGCTACTTTCTAAAAGTGGAATTTTCAAACTAACAATCTAAAAAACAACTTCACTAACAGATGTATTTTTAAATTGTGAGTTCAGAGACCCCAAACTCGATATTTCTATCTGCTCTCAAAGGGAAACTGCACTTTAAGGATATTTAAAGGCAATACCCATGTTAACCTATGAGAGAGATATGCCTTGTAACAGTGAAAAACAAATTTGGCAGTATTTCACTGTTAGGACACGTAAAACACATCAGTACATGTCCCACCTTTACCATACACTACACCCTGCCCATGGGGCTACCTAGGGCCTAACTTAGGGGTGACTTGCAAGTACAAAAAGGGAAGGGTTAGACCTGGCAAGTGGGTACACTTGCCAGGTCGAACTGGTATTTTAAAACTGCACACATAGACACTGCAGTGGCAGGTATGAGCCTTGTTTACAGGGCTACTCATGTGGATGGCACAACCAGTGCTGCAGGCCCACTAGTAGCATTTGATTTACAGGCCCTCGGCACCTCTAGTGCATTTTACTAGGGACTTACAAGTAAATCAAATATGCCACTCAGGTAAAACCAATTACATATACACGTTACACAGGAGCACTTGCACTTTAGCACTGGTCAGCAGTGGTAAAGTGCCCAGAGTACTAAAAACAGCAAAAACAGAGTCCAGCACACAGTCAAAACATGGGAAGCAGAGGCAAAAAGACAGGTGAGTACACGCCAAGAATGCCAGGTTTAACACGTGTCCCCCCAGCTGAAAGTGGGGAGATCTATCCAACCTTATGGAAGTTCTCTTCACTACGGCGGAAGAATCTGGACAGACCAACAGCAGTGGCGTGTTCTGTTCTAGGGCCGTGTTCCACCGTAAAGTCCACCCCCTTTAGGGAAATGGACCACCTCAACAGTTTTGGATTCTCACCCCTCATCTGCATTAACCATCTGAGGGGCCTGTGGTCAGTCTGAACCCGGACGTGAGCCCCAAACAGGTAGGGTCTTAGCTTCTTCAGTGCCCAGACCACAGCAAAAGCTTCATGCTCAATTGCACTCCACCTACATTCCCGGGGAAGTAACCTCCTACTAATGAAGGCTACAGGCTGGTCTAGGCTCTCTTCATTTAGCTATGAGAACACTACTCCTACACCATGCTCTGAAGCATCAGTCTGCACAACAAATTATTTGGAGAAGTAAGGTACTTTTAGCACGGGTGTGGTGCACATGGCTGCCTTCAGGGCCTCAAAAGCTGTCTGCCAAGACTCAGTCCAAATCACCTTTCTGGGCTGCTTTTTAGAGGTTAACTCAGTTAAGGGAGCAACAATAGTGCCATACCCCTTGACAAACCTCCTATAGCATCTGGTGAGACCTAAAAAGGCTCTCACCTCAGTCCGGGTCTTGGGAGGCTCCCAAGGCAAAATGGTGCAAATTTTTGGATGTAGGGGTGCCACCTGGCCACTCCCCACTTGGTGTCCCGGGTACACCCCAGAACACTGCCCTATTTGGACATTGCTAGCCTTAATAGTGAGGCATGCCTTCTGCAGGGCCTCTAACACTTTGTAGAGGTGCTGCAAGTGTTCCTCCCAAGTGGAGCTGAACACAGCAATGTCATCCAGGTAGGCTGCACTGAAATCATCAGGTCACACCCTCCACTGAACCATCTTTCTCTTTGGCCGACAGGAGATCAGGAAGCTGCTCACTCTCTTCCTCCACCCCATCATCTGTTGCCAAGAGCATTGTTACCTCTGTCATCTCAAAATGAGGCTTGAGGCGATTGACATGTAGGACCCTCAAAGGGTTCCTGGGAGCCCGCAACTTCACCAGACAGGTGACATCACTTTTGCGCTCCACTATCTCAAATGGCCCAGTCCACTTATCTTGGAGAGCCCTAGGCTCCACTGGGGCCATCACCCAAACCTTTCGGCCAGGTTGGAACTCAACCAGAGTGGCATTCTGGTCGTACCAGCTCTTCATATCTTCTTGACTTGCTTCCAGGTTCTCTTCGGCGAGCTTCCTGAAGCGGGCTATCTGGTTCCTAAAAGCCAGCATGTAACTGAAAACATCCTGAGGGGGGGGGCTTACTGGAGGCCTTCTTCAAGCCTTCCCTAACGAGACTCAAAGGTCGCCTGACAGGGTGGCCATACAGTAACTCAAAAGGGCTAAATCCAAGGCCCTTTGAGGCACCTCCCTGTAGGCGAACAGAAGGCATGGCAAGAGGATGTCCCACTTATGCCTCAAGGGCTCTGACAAGGACATGATCATGCCCTTCAAGGTGCGGTTGAATCGCTCAACCAGACCATTACTTTGGGGGTGGTAAGGAGTGGTGAACTTATATGTCACCCCACACTCCTTCCACAGAGACTTCATATAAGTTGATATGAAGTTGGTACCCCTATCAGATACCATCTCCTTGGGGAACCCCATGCAAGTAAAACCCTCCATCAAAGCACGTCCCACCACAGGGGATGTGACTGATTCAAAGGAATGGCTTCTGGGTACCGGGTGGCATGGTCCACAGAGACCAGGATGAACCTGTTGCCCATGGCTGTCTTGGGATCCAGAGGCCCCACAATGTCAATACCAACCCTTTCAAAGGAGGTGCTGACCACAGGAAAAGGTTGGAGGGGAGCCTTACATTTCCCCCCACTCTTGCTACTTTGCCGACAAGTATGGCAAGATTTACAGTATGCATCTGAGTGCCTGCGCATTTGGGGCCAGTAGAAGTGCGTGACAAGTCGTTCAAAGGTCTTCTCCTGGCCCAAATGTCCAGCTGAAGGCACATCATGAGCAAGACCCAGTAGGAAGGCTCTGAAGCACTGGGGTACAACCAGCACACAGGCTGACCCAGGCTCAGCAACCTTAGGCTCACTATATAGGAGGCCGTCCTCCCTGTAGATCAAGTGTGATCGAGACTCCTTGCCAGACACCTGGTCTGCAGTCTGCTGCCGCAAACTCGTCAGAGTAGGGCATGTCTTCTGTAACCTCACAGAATGCTTCCCTGGTGGGTCCCACTTTCTGCTGCCACCGAGTTATCTCAGGGACTTCCCCCAGTTCAGGCATTTGTTCCCCTGTAGGCTCCAGGGCATCCCCCTCAGGTTTAGACTCCTCCTGGACAGTTGAAACTTCTGGAACAGGTTTCCCGCACCCCCATACCCTTCCTCCTTCTGACAGACACCTGTGCCACTCTTTGAGGCTCCAGGGTCTCCTGATCACCTTGACGAGCTGCCATCGACCGGGTGGACACACACACACACACAGGCAGACCCAACATCTCCAAGTGAGACTTGTGTCCCACCTCCTTCCAAGGGGAATCCTCTAGTCATTGGCCAAGCAATCTACACGAATGGTTGTACTCACAGCTATTCTCAAGGCACCTCAGATCCCCGCCCCCCATTCAAAGGGAACCAGACCACTCTCCACAGGTGCTCTGAGTTATCAACCGCAACTACATGGTGAAGTAACTGCTCTTCAGCCATCAGATGACTGCTCACAGTAGTCACACTGGCTTCTGTGTCTCCCAGAGCCTCCACCCTCTGTCCATTGATGGTCACCCACTGCCTGTACTTCTTAGTGTTCTCAGGCACAAGGGTTCTCAGGACCAACTCGCTGGCCCCTAGTGAGACATGGGTCATCTCAGCTGGTTCCCACCCACCTGGAAGGAACTCCTCCCCAAGCACTACACTGGCCAAACCCGTAACTGAGCACCAGTGGGTGCCGGTGTACACTTGGGACATTTGGGGTCCCAACCCACATAACCCACCTGTTCACATGCATAGCATTTGCGGGAACCCCCCTCTGCAGGTATCCCTTTAGAAGACCAAGGCTTCTTTTCAACTGGGGGCAGGGAATCTGTACCCTAGGAACTAGGTTGGGGCCATTTAAAAACTCCCCCTGTTTGTCCTTACCTCCCTTATTCTTCTGAGAGGGACCCTGCCCACCCTTGGCGTGATCTCCCCCATACCTCCTCTGGACCCTGATGCTTTCCCAACGTTCCGCTTCCTATGCAAGCTTCCTGCGGTCAGTCAGCTTGCTGTCAATCAGGTGCTGGTGCAGGTCTGGAAAACAAAGACAGACTATACAAATGCTCCCAAGCAATCAGATTGTACAGCCCATCAAAAGTTTTTTCCTTTCTGCCCTTCACCCAACCATCCAGTGACCTACAAAAAGAGTCAACACATTCCAACCATGTTTGGGATTCCTTCTTTTTGTAGGACCTAAACTTGTCCTTATACTGCTCAGGGGTGAGACCATACCTTGTGAACAGGGCGTCCTTCATGATAGAGTAAGTGAGCCACTGAGGATCCCATAAGGATGTCAGAGTACCCCTCCCCTCTACCTCGAAGTGCTTCCACAGACCCGCCCCCCCAAATGTGCTTCAGGGACCATGTTCATATGGAGAGCAGAGTCATACACCTTAAACCACAAGTATATGTCATCCTCCCTCTTATAATCCTTCACTAGGTCTTTAGGAATGTGCACCCTCCTCTGAGGCTGCACTCTGGTACTGCTGCCACCATCTCAGCTAGACTGGCCCCTCTGGTCCAGCTCCTTTGGTTGAGCTCATGAGCCAAGAGCATCTTTCTCTCTTCAATGGCCATCCTCCTCTCTTCCATCTTAAGCTTCTCTAATTCAAGTAGGTGTGCCCTCTCTGCCTATCTGTCTTGCAACTATTCAAGAGTCAGACCCTTGGATGACACACTGCTACCTGCCCTGGAGACCCTCCCCCAATCATAACAGGTACACCCACTACACCACTGTGAACACTCTGCACCTCCTTATCCTAATCCTCCTCCTCTGTGTGCCACCCAGACTCCTTGGCTGTCATCCAGGCCCTCATTGCCTTTTGCAGCTCCTCCTTCCTGGTGGAACTCTTAATGGGACAGGCAAGATCCTTACAGAACTTGTCCTGTTGAGCAACTGTGTAACTTTCCAGTTTCCCTAACTCAAAAACAGCTCCAGCTGGTGCACCTCCAGATTGAGACATGATGGCAAGTCAAAAGTGCAAAGTTCCAAGGCAGAAAAAAGAGTTCCCAATAAGAAGTTTCAAAAAAAGCAACAAAAAGATCACCAAAATTATGGAAGCAGGAAAATGTCCAAAAAGACAAAAAAACAAAAGCAAGTAGTATGGTCACGTAATGGTCTGCACTGAAAACAGTAGTGTACACTTAATCATTGTATGTCAAGTACAAATATAAGTCCAGTCCTCACCACTGATCACCAATGCTAGAAATAGGGTCTCTGGTTGGCAGTCAGTTTGCGATCTGTCCAAGCAGGGAACCCTCACTCTAGTCAGGGTAATAGAGATACACACCTAGGATAATCCCTGCTCACCCCCCTTGGTAGCTTGGCACAAGCAGCCAGGCTTATTTCAGAAGCAATGTGTAAAGTATTTCTACCAACACACACAGTAATACAGTGAAAACACTACAAAATGGACACAACACCAGTTTAGAAAAATCCAACACACAAGTTAAGATATGAATTTCAAAAGAATAAGAGTCTTATTCCATAGAAAACAATGGAAACGTTGATTTCGCACAAAGTACCTGCTTCGCGTCAAAAATAAAGCCACCCGTTCGTGAGCGTGCGTCGGGAAAGTCAGCGATACGTCGATTCCTTACTCGCAAATGAGGCCATGCATTGTTTCTTCTCCGGTCGGGTTGGCGATGCGTCGTTTTTCTCTCCCGCAAGAGAATGATGTGTCGATTTCCGGACAGGGCACCTCGGTTCCGTGAAGGTTCATGATGACTTTGATGCCCAGGGACGATGTGTGAGAAATCCAGTCGCACAGTGTTAGAAAACTGCACTGCATGGGGTATGCGTCGTTATCAGCAGTCGCAAGCGGTGTTATGTTCTCCAGCTGCGACACGTCGATCTCCCAGCCGCGATACAGGTGGAGCTTCGATTTTAGCCGTGAAGCGGGTGCGGTGTCATTTATCAGCTGCATTGCAGATGGTGCATCGAAAATTTCCCTGCACGGCGTTCCGTGCATGGATTTCAGCTTTTCTTCTGCCAACTTCACCTTTCAAGGGCCCAGGGACTGGATAAGGCACCACTTGGCAGGGCAGGAGTCTCAGCAGAGAGTCCAGGTGCTGGCAGAGGAAGTCTTTTATGGCCCTGAGACTTCAAAAGAGGAGGCAAACTCAGTTCAAGCCCTTTGAGACTCTTCTTCAAGCAGGAATGCACAACAAAGTCCAGTCTTTGTCCTCTTTCACAGGCAGAAGCAGCAACTGCAGGATAGCCCAACAAAGCATAGTCACAGGCAGGGGAAGCCCTTCTCCTCAGCTCTTCAGCTCTTCTACTTGGCAGAGGTTCCTCTTGGTCCCAGAAGTGATCTAAAGTCTGGGGTTTTCAGTCCACTACTTATACCCCTTTCTGCCTTTGAAGTAGGCAATCTTCAAAGGAAAGTCTCTGTTGTTCACAAAATCCTGCCTTGCCCAGGCCAGGCCCCAGATACATACCATGGGGTTGGAGATTGCATTGTGTGAGGGCAGGCACAGCCCATTCGGGTGTAAGTGACCACTCCTCCCTCCAGTCTAGCTCAGATGTCTCATCAGGATATGCAGGTTACACCCCAGCTCCCTTTGTGTCACTGTCTTGAGGAGATTCACAAACAGCCCAACTGTCAGTCTGACCCAGAGAGGGAATCCACAAACAGACAGAGTCATAGAATGGTTAAAGCAAGAAAATGCCTACTTTCTAAAAGTGGCATTTACAAACTAACAATCTAAAATCCAAATTCACTAACAGATGTATTTTTACATTGTGAGTTTGGAGACCCCCAAACTCCACATTTCTATCTGCTCTCAAATAGAAACTGCACTTTAAGGATATTTAAAGGCTGCCCCCATGTAACCTATGACAGAGATAGGCCTTGCAACAGTGAAAGCTGAATTTGGCAATATTTCACTGTTAGGACATGTAAAACAGCCCAGTACATGTCCCACCTTTAACATACACTGCACCCTACCCATGGGGCTACCTAGGGCCTACCTTATGGGTGCCTCACAAGTATAAAAAGGTAAGGTTTAGGCCTTGCAAGTGGGTACACTTGCCAGGTCGAACTGGCAGTTTATAACTGCACACATAGACACTGCAGTGGAAAGTTTGAGCCATGTTTACAGGGCTACTAATGTGGGTGGCACAACCAGTGCTGCAGGCCCACTAGCAGCATTTGATTTACAGGCCCTTGCACATCTAGTGCACTTTACTAGAGACTTACTAGTAAATCAAATATGCCAATAAGGAAAAGCTAATTACTCATACACTTTACACAGGAGCACTTGCACTTTAGCACTGATCAGCAGTGATAAAGTGCTCAGAGTACCAAAAACAGCAAAAACACACAGTCAAAACATGAGAAGCAGAGGCGAAAAAGACAGGAGAGATCACACCAAGGATGCCAGGTCTAACAGTGGTGAACATTCATGGTTTGTGGTAAATTTTCTATTGCAGTTCTTGCTTCACCTTTATGTGTGAAATAACAAGGTGATGGTTGGAATGCGTGAATTAACCTCAGCCACTGACATCGATGGGCCACATACCAATGCATCATTTTTTTGCCCACCATACCATCCCAGTTTGGACCTAGCCATATGCAAGTCAGTCTTGACCCTGCTTTTGCTGTCCTAAGTGTGCCGGGTATACTTAGATGTTAGTCCTGTGCTCACTGTGCCACTGGATTTAAGCTAGCCCGGCTGATGAGGGGTAGTACCACAAAGCTGGTCCCAGGATGCTTGTTCCAGTCCAGGAAGGACCCGGTCTGCAGTTTGGGTTGGACTGTTCCTATGGGGAACAGAATCATGACTGATTGCATATGGCTGGGTCCAAACTGGGATAGTGTGGTGAGCAAAAAAATGATGGATTAAACCCAGATCTGTTACTGGTGGTGAATGTTTGCATTGTTCAGAATTCCGTCCATTTTCTGTTCTTTTTGTTTTTTTGCTTTAAGTGGGGAGGATATGCCCAGACATGTCTTCCGTGCTCACTGTGCCACTGAATTCAAGCTAGCCTGGCTGGTGAGGGGTGATATCCCGAAACTGGTCCCAGGATGCTTGTTTCCAGTCCAAGGAGGGCATGGCCTGGTAGTTTAGGCTGGACAGTTCCCATGGGAGCAGGATCAAGATTGATTAACACATTGTTGGGTCCAAACTGGGGGGGCATGGTGAGCAAAAATATGATGGATTAAACCCAGACCTATGACTGGGTTAAATGTTTACATTGTTCAGCATTCCGCCCAATGTCTTTTCTTTTGCTTTTGTCACCCTAAGTGGGAAGAGTATGCACATGACATGGGTTCCTCGATCACTTTGCCACTGGATTCAAGCTAACCTGGCTAAAGAGGGGTGATACCATAAATCCTATCCCAGAATGCTTGTATCTGTTCCGAAAAGAAGCCCGCCTGAAAGTTTGTGCTACAATGTTCCCATGGGGAGCAGGATCAAGACTGGTTTGCATATGGCTGGGTCCAAATTGGAGTGACATGATGAGCAAACATCTATAGATCAAACCCAGATCTGTGACTAGGGGGTGAATGTTTGCATTGTTCAGCATTCCGTCCATTATCTGTTCTTTTTGCTTTTGTCACCCTAAGTTGTAAGGTTATGCCCAGATGTGGGTCCCATGTTCACTGTGCCACTGAGTTCAAGTTAGCCTGGCTGATGAGGGGTGATATCTCAAAACCGGTCCCAGGATGCTGGTTTCCAGTTCAGTGAGGCCCTGGCCTTGCAGTTTGGGCTAGACTGTTCCCATGGGGAGCAAGATCAAATCTGATTTGCATATGGCTGGGTCCAAACTGGGATTGTGGGGTGAGGGAAAAAACAATTGATTAAACCCAGATCAGTTACTGGAGATGAATATTTGCATTGTTCAGCATTCCGTCCATCATCTGTTCTTTTTACTTTTGATGCCCTAAGTGAAAAGGGTATGCCCAGACGTGGGTCCCGTGCTCACTGTGCTACTAAATTCAATCTTGCCCGACTGATGAGAGGTGATACTACTGAAACTGGTCTAAGGATGCTTGTTTGAGGTCCAGGGAGATCC
Organism: Pleurodeles waltl; assembly: GCF_031143425.1. Classification (NCBI taxonomy): domain Eukaryota; kingdom Metazoa; phylum Chordata; class Amphibia; order Caudata; family Salamandridae; genus Pleurodeles; species Pleurodeles waltl. The sequence continues at coordinate 607,620,963 of NC_090449.1, forward strand.
TGGGCTGGCAGTTCGGAATGGGCTGTTCCCATGGGGAGCAGGATCAAGACTGATTTGCTCATGGCTGGGTCCAAACTGGAGTGGCATGGTGAACAAAAAACAATGGGTTAAACCCAGATTTGTGACCGGGGGTGAATGTTTGCATTGTTCAGCATTCTGTCCATCATCTGTTCTTTGTGCTTTTGTCACCCTAAGTGGAAAGGGTATGCCCAGATGTGGATCCCATGCTCACTGTGCCACTGGATGCAAGCTAGCTTGGCTGATGAGGGATAATACCCCGAAACCGGTCCCAGCATGCTTGTTTCTGTTCCAAGGAGAACCCGGCCTGACAGTTCAGTCTACACTGTTCCCAAGGGGAGCAGGATCAAGACTGGTTTGCATATGGCCGAGTCCAAATTGGAGTGACATGGTGAGCAGAAAAACTATGGATCAAACCCAGCTCTGTGACTAGGAGTGAATGTTTGTATTGTTCAGTATTCTGTCCATCATCTGCTATTTTTACTTTTATCACATTTATTTGTGGCCTTTTATGCGGGTTGCTCCTATAAACTGTAGGAATAAGTTAAAAGACTGAAGTGTATTATTATAACCCCCGACCCAGAAGTTATAATGCAAAGTAACATGTTGTGTGACTTCACCAATAATGAAGACCTTAGCTGACTGAAGCATTATGTGTCACATGGCCTTCTGCCTAGTCCCCACCTCTTATCATGGCAAAGATTAAAGTGGTTTCTGAAAAGGTCATGCAGCGTCAGACTAATAATTCAGGACTGAGAGAATTCCAAGAATCATCACAGGTACAGCTAAGGCAATTCTTATGAAGAACTGCTATTCCAACTCCCTGCCCTTTTCTCTGGGTATAATCTTATATACAAATAGGACAGTGATAAAGGTCAGGGTTAGAGTGGGGCTGACGCCATGCTTCAGTCAAGAATGTAACATCTCAGTTACATGTGCAAATTATATAAAACACTTTCCAGGCGGTAAACAGGAAGAGTCCTAATATTCAGAAGTGCACATGAGAAGTGCCCAGATATAGGCTCAGTATGAGTATTTCATGAGTAGTTTGACAGTTTGAATACTCAATCACTTTAACATAAGGTGGATGGTCTGTGTAAAGATGGAGCTAATTGAAAGCTAATTTCTAGCTGCTTCCTTTCATATAAAGGAATGGTCTCTCCAAAGTTACAGGTGCCTGGCCATGTAGCATTGAACATACGTGCCACATACCTGCTGGAATCCTGTGTGAAAACAGACAGCATGTCTCACCAACTCCATGGACTCAACATGGAAGGATGCAGATGGGTTTGCCTTTAGCACTGTAGCTCTGCAAAGAACCTGCTGTTGGCTGATTAGTTAGGTTGTCCCGTGTTTTTTACATGACTTTGGCCTGGGTGCTCTAAAAGGCTCACTACTACATGTGATAAATCGTGCTGGCATGCTTTAGTGAAGACCATCTAAGTTCCAGGCTAACGCAATGGTTATAAGAAATAATAGCAAAAGGTACAGTAGAAGAAATGAAAAAGGAAGTGCTAGGAAATGAAAAAAGTGTTACCTTTCTGCAACTCAGCCGAACCTGTGCAGGAGGCCAACTGTATTACCGGTGATAGTCTCCAGAATTAATGGTTTGTGTGCAGCAGTGCTTAAGTTTGATGAATGAGGCTGGCCTCTCCCTGGCTGCACTAGAACTCTAACCACTATACACTGAGGAACTGAGGGGATGTGCTGTAGTGCAGACACTGGAAGATACCAGGCTAATAAAGAGATTTAAAAAACAGCAAAAATCAGTTTGATTTGTTGGTCAAGCACTGATGTGTAGTTTTTTGAATGGATGAACAAGACTTACTCCAATCTCAGAATTATTCCTGATCTTCTGAAGAACCTTTGGAATCAAAAGGATCATTGTATAGTTTGCAGACAGTCCCCCCATCTAATCTATCTTAAGGCTATATATTTTCCAAGGAATATTTCGATCACACTGTAAATAGAAAAAGGTCACACATTTATCTACAGGAGATTGATTCCAGGCCTCAAAGATGGGGCAGAGAATTTGTTGCAGGATCTCCCTTAAGTCTGACACACAGAGATGCCTGTTTAGACTGTTTGCTCTGGTGTTGTTGATCATTGCAAAGAGGGGGACTAGAAGGAATTTGCTTTCTTATAGTGCCCATTCCCAGAGAGTTACAGTCTGCCAGCAGAACTGTGGAGAGTGGATGTTCCCTTTTTCCTTGATGTAATTGAGTGCCAAGGTGTATTCTGTGTGGACTACCATTACCCTGAACATTAACACTGACTACTAGGTAACATTCTTGGCTTTGAAGGACCTGGAAGTCAAGTATGCTACCTTTAATTTCAAAAGAGATATATGTGCAGGCATATATGCGATTTGTCTACACAAGGCACTAACAGCTAATCTCTGCAATGTGCTTCCCACCCACAGTCTGATGACCTGGTGGTGATGGCAAGCTACGTTTGTGGCAGGCAGACCTAGAGACTTTATCAAAGATGGTTTTACTGTGCTGAGATTTCACAGCAGGCCCCCGTACTTTGCTAGGTGGAGTTGAAAGATGTTCATGTGTAAATTGGCATGGGGTACTGCTCCTGTGCAGTATTGTTGAAGGCGCAGAAGTCTCTGGAACCATGAGGCTGAGATGCTCTTGTTGGTGAGGAAATAACCCATTGTGTAGGTGGTAGCCCTCCAGGGGTTAATCTTTGGAGGCTGTGTCCTCAATATACATGTAACTTCAACTGGGCTGGTATCCTTAGATCCCAAATGCTGCGCCGGAGAGACCATCATCAGATCCTCCTCTTTAAGGAGGTGGACCAGCAGAGTGGTTGGCAGGTTCTTATACTCAGTGGTACTGTCAGTGGTTGGTGTCATGGCAACCGCCTAAGAAGGCTAGAGCCTGGTGGACCTCTGGTGGATCGACATCATTGTTCCTCTTAAGCTTCAGAATGGACTCTAGGTGTGTATGAACAGTAGGGGTTTGCATGCTCTGTGTGCTTTTTCCTTCATTGAAGGTCACAGCTTGCTAACAAGAAAGCGCTCTAATACAGCCTTAGAGCCCGCTGTTGAGGGCTATGCTGATTGTTAAACGCCCTGAACCTGAGTTATAGGCCTACACTACAGGCAGGAGGCAAAAGAACTATAAGGCTATTAGGACATTCCACCCACTGACGCTAGAATGTTCTGAATTAAAAAGGAGAAACAGAAAGACAATCATTGGAATGTTGGAGCAGAAGATTTACAGCAGCCATTATTAGCAATGAGCTACTCCATTGTCTTCATGAAGCCCTCAACATTTCAATGTTCTAATTCTTATTAGAACATTGGAATGTTCAGAGCTCCATTAAAAACGGACTTCTAATGGCCTGTAGAAGCCCAGAGCTCCAACATTTCAATGTTTTTGTTCACAGCTGTTGCTAAGGGGCTCCGTGAGGCCGTTGCTTTATTTATTAAACATTCTGCCCCCTAGTGGCAGAAAATTGTAATAGTCTGATCGGCCTCTGTAGCTGGGCTGTACCGACATTAAAATACCACTCCCTTGTTAAAGGCCTTCACCTTTGGCTCAGGCCTTTAAAGCTTGAGCAGGCCTTTAATGGCTGGTACAGCCTGCTATGCGGGCTTAAGGCTATAATATTTACCTGCTCAGCTTGGGAGCCAGCCAAGACCGCAACTATGCACCATATTGTTTCTTTTGATAATAAAGCCTTATACATTTTGGTAAAAGATCTATCAAATTAACTTGCCCCGGGAAATTCACAAGGGTCAATAATTCCCAGTATGAGGATTCCTTCCTGATTACATTTTTCAAGTACACATCATAATTCCCTGGTATTTTCCCCCCACCTACCCACCCAAATCCAGCTGGAATTGATCTGACTTATACATAGCCAAGGTTTTTATTATTGCTGCAGAGAGAAAAATAGAGGTGACAAATATTATTTATTGTTGCAGTGTCAATTAATTATGTAGGCTTTCAAATCAATTACATTCAACTGCTGAAAACAATATTCAACTCCATTTGGACCCCAACTAACTATAATGCAAACTGCTTCCAAACAAAACGTGACAAAAATGTGAGTGTGAGTGTGTGTCAAATTGCCTTGATAGGCAGTAGCTGCATTCTCTGGCATTTCATAACTAATCATAAGCGATGGAAATGTATAGTTACTTGACTTCATGGCGTTGTCCTATGTTTTCTCTTTGCTTTTAGATCCTTGATAGAGTGTCTGTTCCATGAGAAATAAGCAGGTGTAAAGAAATAGAGAGCTGCCATGCCAGCAGCTTTTCCACAAGGTATTTTTAAATCCTGATAACAGTGGGGTGGTTAACCTTGATATCAGCTGATCAATTATATTATTGGGCCGTTGTAGTTAGAAACCCTTATCAAGTCCCTCTCTATAAAAGCTCCTCTGACATTCCTTCAGTTCTAGCCTTGCAAAAATGTTGCCGTGCCTGTTCCTTTTGGGCTTCATTGGTGAGTTACATTTCCATTTCTGAATTTCATGCTTAAAGGCAGATTGCCCTATCTTGTAGTTGTACAATGGAGGAACCACACATGTCAAATACACACAGTGATCATACTTTTAAAAATGAGAGAATCTGTAATATACAACTAAATAAGAGCTTGCCTAACACTATACTGTATAACGACCACGTAGTTCATCCTCCAGCCAACCAGAACAAGTACAACAGATTGTCTTGAGTAAAAAGAATTCCAAAACATGTTCATGTACATTAGTGAATCAGTGATGTTTTCCTATAAATGTTTTTATGGTTTTAAAAGCATATTTTGTCTTTAGGAGTGAAGGCATTTGCAGTTCCTCTATGCACTGTTCAGCCACTAAAGCACGCTAAATTGTACCATGACATGTTTTGGTTGTTATTTGCCTTTCATTGTGTAAATTCTGTTGTAGGAATGGACACTGATTAAGTTGGATTGTGTGTTTTGACTTTTGATTATTCAAAGACACAGTCATGCTTAGAGACTAAGGGGGTCATTACGAGTTTGGCGGTCGGAAACATCTGACTGCCAAACTCCAGACGGGGAGACCGTCATGGTGCTGGAGGGCTCCCCACCGGCCCCATTACAACTTTTCCACTGGGCTGACGAGTGGGAACCAAGGTTCCCCCCTGTCAGCCCAGAGGGAAGGTGTGGCAGCATTGTTTCCGGCTCATAATTGACCTAGGGCAATGCTGCCATACGCAGGGTGCATCAGCACCCTTGAAATTAGCACTATCTGCACAGCAGACATGGCACAGCAGACAGTGCGCATTTCAAGGGTGGGCAAGGGCAGTGCAGGGACGCCCCTATGGCCCCTGTACTTGTTCTTCACCAGCCTTTCCACAGCAGTCAGACCACCATGAAAAGGCTGGCGGAGAATAAAGTTGTAATCAGCAGGGTGGTGCTGACTTCAGTGCCGCCCTGGCTGATCACAACCAAGACCGCCGTCATTCTGTTGGGATCTGAGATCGTGGTGGTTATAGCGGCCCCTTGAGGTCAGACCGCCAAAATCGTAATGTGGCAGTGGGACTGCCACAACCACGGCGGTCCAACCCCCACCACACGTCTGGCAGGCACCACAAGTCTTGAGACAGCCAGACGCGTAATCAGACCCTAAAAGCTTGTTTTAAAAAAGGGCAGTAATGTAGAGTCCATCAAAAAAAAACAATCCCCTCTGTGTATTTGGCAGTTGAACCACCCAGTTAAATGTTGCTACCATTTAGGGCAGTGGTGTGTGTGTATGTGTGTGTGTGTTGGTGGGGTGGTGACCTGATGATGGAAAATCCTCTGTCTCCACCATTGGGTCATCAAAGTTGCAATACCAGTTCTGGTGCCTTTTACGGAAATGTATAAGGCTTTATTATCAAAAGAAACTATGTGGTGCATAGTTGCAGTCTTTGTGGGCTCTTAAGCTGAGCAGGTAAATATTATAGCCTTATAGCCCCTTGTTAAAGGCCCTTGCCTTGGCAGTGGTGTGTGTGTGTTGGGGGTATGGGAGGTTATTGATCTGCTGATGGAAAATCCTCTGTCTCCAACATTGAGTCAACAAAGTTGCAATGTCTGCTTTGCCAGTTAAGATGTCTGAGGCACTGTCTGATCTAGGGTGTCTTTTGTACTACTATGTTTGATGGAGTTGGTCCTCTGAAATGCAGCAATGAAAAGCCAGGGAGACTTTAACTGAAGGTTAACTACAACATCCCCAGCAAGTAGGGACTGTAAACACAATGCAGACCCACTTTAATGGCCCACTTCCAGTCCTCACATGGATCATGGAAACTCTCCAATGCAACATGGGCATTCGTGGAATTTCTGCCAGCAGTTGCTTCCTACAACTACAAGTGTCTGTTACTTTAGTTGTGAAAACTCTGCTGCCCTAAAAAAAGTTCCAAATGTGTTGAAATTTCCTCTACCAGCGTGGCGGAGGATGTAGGTCTGCCACAATGGCAGGCAGACGTTCCATAAAATCAGCCTAACCCATTCTGGTAGAAAATGATTCAGAATGAGAAACAAGTTGTTTTCTTGACCTCCCATTGGTTTGGTTCATTCGTTGAAAGACTTCATTTATGGGAATTGTGGCATTCCTGTGAATTATGGAAATTAATTGGTTGGATGACTTCTTGTACCCATCTTTAGAATAAATGGGATAAATTATCCCTTGCCATACATTAATGGCTATTGCAAGTAACTGAGAAATTCGGTAACCATACAAAGGAATGAAACCGAAGGGGGAACTTTTTTCCTTATCGTACAAGGACATACAACCCCACTTCCCGCAAAATGCTTACATCCTTGACGTGTTGCTCTTTCATATGAAAGAGGTAGGATGTTTCTAAACATGAACAATAAAATTACAACCTAGTTCAAAATGAAGCATCTGATTTGTCATTGTGGTGTTTAGTACTTAGCCCTATATCTGTTTCAGCTCATGCAAACTTTCCTGACTGCATACATATTTATGTTTTACTGTATGTTCCATGTCCCAGTCTCTCGGGCTGTGAGTTCCAATACACACAGCCAAGACAGTTGTAGTTGGAACTAGCAGGACGAGGACCTGCTGGACGATGACTCCTACTTTGCACCAATAAAGTGCTTCTCAAAGAACATGTTGGTTCCTGTGCCATTCATCTTAACAGTCATTCATAATGTACGGCTTAACCTAAAATGCAAAAATAAAGTTTAAAAAAAGATATGTGTTGCAGAAAGAGACTAAACTCAGTTTATCACTAGCCTGATTTAATAAGGCTATCACTCAGAATGTGTAGAAACATGCAGAGGAAATATATTTTCTATAATTACCGAGCACGTGGGCAAATAAACATATCTCCTTTATCCTTATCACTGGCAACAGAACAAATGAAGCATAAGAGCAAAAAGCTATTTTAGTTTTTGAAACTGCAGCTTTAATAATGCTTTGTGAGCTACCTTTTCCCTAGGATAATGGCAGCAGGCATTGTGATGTCAGAACTCAACTGTAATAAGTTATTGCAATTATGCAGCTACCACAGTTCCTTATTACATGTGACTAGGTGTGTCACAGGTTGACTATAATAAGGACATAAGAGGCGAGTTTTAATAGGTATTGCATGCTCTCATGTACAATGGAGAAACCACACAGAGATCAAAAACACAGAGTTGATAAACTATCCCTAACTGTACATTACAGGGGTATTGACAAACTATGCATTACAGAGTTGATGAACTACCCCTAACTGTACATTACAGGGGTATTGCAATTCACTGAAGAGTTCAATGACTTTATAGAGACTCGAGGCCTGAGGCTAAATGCTCTTAAATAGTCTGAGAAATATGAGGTGGCTTGCAATATCATTTTAATATATGGATAGCGGCATTCAAATTCTTACAATTTATGGGCCTGGTTGCCTCATGTGCTGTTCGTTTTGTTTCACGTTTATGGTTGCTGTAGTGACCAAGTGGGTATCCATCATGCTAGATACTTTTTGCCAGGCTGACTTTTTAACCAACATCACTTTGGATTGTGCCGTTTTTAAAGCAAAGATATCAATTTTGAAAAAACAAATTAAAAGTCTCAGAATGATCCATAATGTTGGCAAAAAACATGACTGGTTGTAGATATCATATATACATAGTGCCTCTTGGCAGTTAAGGAAGAGCAGGGCATAGCTTGGTCAGTAACATTGGTGGGATGTGAGCTTGAGATTTCCCAGCAATCACGTGGGCATATAGGGGTCTATTTGTCAAAAATGCTGCACTATGTGAGAAGGAGAGAGCAGGGGAGCACCATATTTATAGAGATATGGCACTCTCCTTACTCTCTCTAGCGCCATTGCAAAGTCAGGTAGCTGTGCACCACACACACCCCTTTGCACCATAGTGCAAGGATGGCTGCATGAGTCTAGCATAGGTTTTGGAGTGTAAGTGTATCCTTCCAGTACAAAATACAATGCTAAGACTAACTTTAAAACTTTTCCCACTTTGTATGTGTGCTGTACAGTACAGCACACATGCAAAGTCTGAAAAGAAAGGAGAAATAAAAGCTTTTCTCCTTGATGTTGCCTATTTGAAATGGCTGTTAGTTTTTCACACAAAACTCTGTCTGCTGTTTTTTATGCTTCTGCATCAAAAATCATGGATGGTTGTATGGGAATGCCCATGCTCCACCTATGGAACGCCCCGTTGGCGCTAAGTGATGCAAAGGAGTGCTATGCACTATTTTGTGTTACTTTCAATCGAATTTCCAGTGCAAAACAAGTTTTGCGCTGGAAAGTAAATTAGAAAAAAAAAAGTTGGTCCATTTTTGTCACCTTTGTGATGCACACACGGCGCAAGATCTTAGTAAATGTACCCCATAATGTTGAAATACATTATACGACGAACAGGGGGCAAACAAGGGGCTTAAGGGGTAGTTAAAAGAGAGACTAATGCAGATTGGTAGGGGTACATGGACGTGATTTAGGGATCACCAGGGGTCGCAGTTGTGACCCCTGGCTTGCCCTTTGCTACCCATGGCACTGTCGTTGTGACCCCTGGCCTCAGAGGTGGCAAATTCAGTGCTAGGAACACAGTGGCAGCTCATCCTTATGGAGGTCAGTTGGGGTTCTACTCTTTGTTTCTGTCAAATTTTTATTACACTTATAGTAATGAATAATAATATATTATTCACTATTAGTGTAATAAAAAGGGTTTACAATTATCCTCCATGGCAGCTGAGGCAAGTAAAAATGCTTTTAAATGTATGTTGTGTGCATGCTTGTGGGTGAGAATGTGCTTATGTGAGAGAGATTGTATGTAAGTGTGAATTTGTGTGTATATATGTGTGTGAGTGAAAGTGGAGGTCAAAGGGCTTATGATGTCACTTCCACTACCGCTGGCATTTTAATGAATTGACATCCATGGGACTAATTAAGAGAAAACACATTATTTTGTGAAATAACATTTTCTCCATTCTTTCTCTAAACAGAGAGAGGGAGAGTGTGCATGTCGGTTTTGAGTCTTTGTGTGGAACAATTCCTGGTGAAATCCAACAGACACCTCACCCACCCGACTAAAAGCACCAGTACCCAACTATTTATCACATTATATACATTTATTAGGGGGACATAACACCCCAAATACCCCTCTGAATCTACGCCCCTGGGGAACATCAGTTCTGGAAGAAAGGAAACATCTGTCTTTGCCACGGAAAATGCTTATTCAGTGTTAAAAATAATTAATGGCTACATAAAACAACATATTCTAAAATACCTGTTTGTAAAGGATACTTTGTCTTTGCATATCTTTTCTGTATGTTTAGAGCAATGGTTCCCAACCTTTTGCCTTCTGTGGCACCCTACTTTATCATTACTGGAACCCGGGACCCCCACTGAATCATTATTGGAATCTGGGGACCCCCCACTAAGTCATTACTGGAAGTCGGGGACCCAGGCCTAAATATTGTCAATGATTTGAATCGCAAAACAATACAAAAAAATACAGAAACAAGCATTCCAGCAAACACACACAAAAGATAACACAATAAAATAAAAAGAATACAAATTTTAATTTTAATAGAGAGGTTGCAGCTTTTCTAAATTCACTTGAAGCCACACATCGTCCATGCTAATCTCTGTTTGATGCATCTGCACTGCACCCACAAATCAATCTGAGGATAATAGTTTAATTTTTAGCTTCCAATTTCAAATTCCTTTATATTTACAGTACGTTTCACATTTTTCATTTGTACATTTGGCCACTTTATTTATATGCACTTTATTAATCTGTTAATATCAGCTAATTTTCTAAGCAATCACAGACCCCCTGAGGAGGCTTCGTGGTCCCCCAGGGGTCCCCGGAGGGCAGGTTGGGAACCACTGATTTAGAGTAAGCCTTGTTTCTGCTGCTTCTGTCTCTCCATGGGAGGTGGGGCTGTCATATGACAATCTTTTTTAGGAAAGGAAGGTGTGCCTTTTGAAACACGTAGTTACAGTGCTGACACAGCACACTCTGCCTTTCAAATTTAATGATGGGGTTGGGGTTACTAAGATGGCCCAGCACCGTCTCTCTGTTCCAGACCAGCTACAGGTCTGCATGTTTCTCGACTTCTGGTCAAGGAGAGTGTGTTCAAGCTGCCACACACCTTTTTCCACAGGTGCTGGAAATAGGGTGCGTGGGAGGGTGGTGCTGCAGCACCCCGCCAAATAACCAGGCAGGAGTTCAGAAAGTGAATTAAGAATGAAGATGCCTGTACATTTATTTTGTGTTTAACTTGTCCCATTTGCTGTGCGTTCAAAATCAAAGGTCACATGTCAGGCTATGTCTTTGTCAAAAATTGCAGCTTTTTTTTAAACAAGGAAACTAGTGTTTACTTTTCCTTCTCTGACTGCAGAAATTGGATTTTGTGAAAGAGGAAACGGGGGGGGCGATCATACTGGGATACATAGAATGAAAGAAAGGCTGTGCGATGTCATGTTTTAAGAACACACAACACAATGAAATACCTGTAAATGAACTATACAGATTTCAGAATATATCAGCAATTAAGAAAGCACAAAGGAAGCACATTTTTGGTAACTATGAAGTGTGATGAAAACGATCAACACAAATCAAGATACTTTACTTGGTGATGTGCAAATCATAAATATTCACTGAAACCTAATTTGTACACATTATTGTTTGTGCACTATGTCGTTTTTTTCAATAAAATTGCATCTCTTTGCAACTTTAGAGGCCATTTCAATGGAAAATGTGTTGTCTGTAAATGACCGTGAACTACCACATTAGTGCACTAAAATGCACTACCAGCTACATACCACACCATTACCACTGTCCTGCTGAATGGGTGGGGCACAATTGCTGAACTTGCATGACTTTTTACAATCCTTTCGACTTCAGTAATATAAAAGTGATAGCAGCACCTCAACTCTGAAATTTTTCCCAGCACCACTGCCTTTCACTGATTCTGAGGAAAGAAGGCGGTCAACTTAGTGCAACTGTGCAGGACAGGGCACAATGGCATCACTGTTTGCTACAACAAATAATTGCAAGCGAATAGTGACACGATGTTCTTATTGTAAGCTCTTTCTGACGTCAAAACCCCTATACAATAAGAAAATATAAGATTATAATGAAAGTATTATAAAGGTCTTATTTGTGACAAAGAAGTGCAGTGGCACAAAAATAACAAGCCCACTGGCAGAGTGGTTTATGCAGACTCTGAAATGACCATATAATTCATGCGACAAGTCTGTGGACCTTATGATATATTCCAACAGTTTGTAGTGTGGGGATATCAAAAGTGTTTTGTGCAGTTTACAGGTGATAGCTGATTATTCTGCAATGGGCTCAAGCTGAAATGAAAATGTACCGCTGAGTCATTTGGTGGCATATATCTATTAGGAACTGGAAAAAATGTTCCATTAAAAAATATGCTCACTCATGAATGTATTACTGACAGCCAGACAGCCCTAAGCTGATACTTGGTAGAATAGTAAGCAAAATGTAACATAAAATGTCACTAAGTGTCATAGTCTCTTCCAGACATTGCAGACATTTTTGTGGGGCCTGGGTCCCCATCGTCATGCCTTTGCAGGGTGAGGTTTCTCCCAGGTGCATGAGGACCTCATTCAATAGAGAAAAAATGTCCGTGGACATATTTCCAGGCAGAGCCAGTGGATGAGTCCATCTATTGGTGGATGGCATACCTGCCTCACCATGAATGTATCATAAAACCATGCTAAGCCTGCTTTTATGCTGTGTAAATGTAGCTGTGGCATCCCGAGGACCTGTAAAGAGCGGGGTAGGTGACAAACAGCTCCGGCTGCTGACGCCTTTTAATAGCCCTGTTCTCTTCCATCTCCCTTCCATTGTAGCTTGTTTACAGCAAATATCAAGTATATACCTCAAGGCTTCCGGATTCTTGGTATTTAGGCACAGTCATGTATACGTTTTGGATTAGGTTTTGGTGCCAAGAAACACTAAACAGGAGGCAAATTTTAACAAGCGTTGATAAAGCCAATAGATATGGCCTTTGAGACGTATTGGCTTTGTCAATACTGTTTAACCATGTTTTACAGCATTCTCAATGCTATGCAGCATAGCTAAATAAGAAAAAATAGACTATGACGGCGCCAGTGTAATTTTGTACCTAATGGCACAACTGTTTTTTTTTCTTTTTATTTGCTGATTTGAGTTAGATCATCAAATAAAATGCAAAAACAATGTGCAAAAGTGTTTTTCTGAAGTGCAGGTGGTTGGTGGGCAACATGGACTGTGGGTGGGGGAGAAGCAACATAGGGGATGCAAAGGAGAAGCAACAGGCAACAGAAAAGGAGAGCGCCGGTGGGGGAACAATGCAAAGTCTGTGGAGGAGAAGCAACGGGCAACAGAGAAGAAGGGCAAAGATTCGGGAAGCATCACAGAGGACAGGAGGGACATAAGTAACACTGAAGGCAAGATTGGGAAAAGAAGCAATAGGCGAGAGAACAACGCGAAGTGGATTAAGCAGAAGCAAATGGGCAATAAAGCAACTGTGTGTAGGATATGATAACAAGCTCAACATGGAGAGGGGTGAAGAGATGCATACAGGTGACAGGGAGAAACACAGAGTGCAGGGTGAGAGAAGTAGACAAGGCAGAGATCTGCACTCTTCAAGAGTGCTCAAACAGAAATAAAGAAGCATGCTTGAAAAGGCAAGATTGACAAGATGAGACATGATTAAGAATTAGGCAAATGAGCATGACAGGAAAGCAACCCAATTGTATGCAGTGAGTGGTCTCCAACTCCTTGTATGTTTTTGGTAAAGCCACATTATGTCCTTTGCAACCAGACAGGACTTGACCTAAAAAAAAACCTGATCTGGCCTATGTCGGTGTACTATGTAGGGCCCCACTGGCCCAAGCCATGGTCAATGGCATGGTATCAAGTGAAATCGGAGTGAATAGGGGCATACAACAGTGTTTCCCCCTGTCCCCTTGCTGTTCTCCATAGCCATAGAACCACTGGCATTGTGAATAAGGAGGGTGCACTGACCCGTGGCCTGAAATGGGGCCCTACTGAGAGGATGTGATTTTGCTGTACATGGACAACATACTTCTATACCTGGCAGACCCGGGGAGGTTGGTTGAGAGAATCCTGTGAATTCTAGAGGAAATCTGTACATATGCTGGGATCCCTTTAAACTGGAGCAAATTCACTGCTTTCCCACTGACCGACAGGGTACAACAGAGGGACTAGGGATGCCCCCTGAAATAGGAGACTAGGGGCTTTACATATTTGGGTATCTATATAACCACAATCAAGATCTGTTTCTCTGGGAAAATCTAGAGGAAAAACTGGATGGGTATAGGAGAGATGTGGGGCACTGGCAAAAGCTCTCCCTGCCCATGTAGGGCAGAGCCACCATATATATATATATATGAAATGATATATCGCCCCAGGTTTCTCTACATCCTTCAGAACACTCTATCTGAGTTTCCACATAGGTTCTTCTGAGACGTGGAAGCGGTAATGAGACTACTGCTGTGGAACAGGGGACATGCGAAGAATAAGCTCTCTGCCCTGACAAATACGAACTTTGATGGGGGATGCCTATTCCACACTTTTAACTGTACTACTGGGAACTCCAGTTCTTGGTATTCAGTGACTGGTCCTACATTACTGAACAGAAGCCCAGTCTCATAGTGGACAGAAGGGCCATGGATCCTATAGGTTACCTGAGTCAGCTTCATGGGACGGGTAGAAATATCAAATTGCTGACCCTGACAGCCAAGTCTGGTGAAGGGCAACAAGCGTGCTAGGATGAAGGGTAAAGTAATGCTTGGTGCACCATTCGAGGAGGCTGAGGCTTTAGAAGGGCTAGAAGCAGTAAAAGGGCATGGTAAGTGGGAGCTATTTGGCGTCTGTAAACTAGGGGATGTTTGGCGAGACAATGGGATGATACCATTCTTAGTGCTACAGGACCAGTTTGAGATAATGGGGAGTCAATTCCTCAAGTGAAACTCATTTTTCAGGACTATGGGGACCAACTGCATGAGTTGCAGAGGAAATGCTGTTGGAATTCAAAATTCTGGGAGACCCACTCCAAAACCATGCAGTTCCACAAATCTACACCACACTGCTTGCCAATAGTCAGCCACCCCTCAACACACCAAGGAGCAACTAGGAGCAGGACGTGTGGAGCCTGGAGGATGAGACACGGGCGAAGCATGGTGATATCCCAAAGAGGGGGCCGCATTCAACACCATTTCCCACTCCAACCTCTGTGCCATACTCTACAACGCCGGCATCCGCAATGAAGCACTGGAATACAGAGTGTCAGACTACCACCGTTCACATCAGAACCCAAAGATACTTGCTGCAGAGTGCTCCAAGGATCATCATTCAGCCTGAAGCTTTTCAACATCTACATGGCCCCACTAGCCAAGATCATCAAACATGCTTCACACCCTCCGAATCCTTCGAAAGATCTTCAAGTGGATCCCCTCTGACACAAGGAAAACAGTCGCCCACGCAGTTGTCACTAGCTAACTGGACTAAAACAAAGCACTCTATTCTGGCATCACCAAGAAACTACAATCAAGATTACAAAGAATCCAGAATGCAGCAGCCAGATTCATCCTGTACATGCCTCGACACAGCCACATCTCCTCCCACCTCAGAGACTTACACTGGCTCCAAGTCAACAAGTGCATCACATACAAACTCCTGATCCACAACTTCAAGGCACTACATAACATAGAACTGGCATACCTCAACCACCACAGACAACTCTGTTCTTTCCAGCTCCCCCTTGCAGCCGTTCTAAGATCCGAAAAAGCACAGCAGAAGGAAGATTCTTCTCCTACCTTGCAGCCCGGACATGGAACCCACTACCTCTCAAACTCAGACAGACCGCATCACTGAAGCAGTTCAGGAAGGACCTAATAACCTGGCTTTTTCGTTTGAGCAGCACACCCACAAACAGCCCCTTGAGACCCTACGGGTGATTAGCCGCCCTTTAGAAATTACTGATTGATTGATTGGTCATACGTGCAGAGTTACGGTTGGTTCCTCTGAAAATAGTTTGCAAGGCCTAGTTCACATGGACGAGGCAATTCAAGATGAGCAGAACTGATGATGACCAATGTCACTGGGGGTAGGAGCAAAGGGGCACAATACTTTACACTATGTGGGGTTGCCCTTGGATAAGGGAATACTGGGAGAAGATTAATGACACAATATCTGCAGTCATAGAACATTCAGTAGATCTGATCACTTAGTTGGAACTTCTGGGTATCTGTGGAGAACACACCTAGATAGATATACACTGTTTTTTTGTAATGTGGCATTGATGGTGGCAAGGCGAGATATTATTTGTTACTGGGGGTACAGCTTCAACCCAACAGTGGCTGAATAGGAATCAAACTTAAATTGGTGCACCAGAACGAGGAGCTGGTCTGTCAGGCCCACAGTTGCTCACAATTACTTTTGAAAAACTGTGGGGCCCCTGAACAAATGTTGATGGAAACGAGGAGTGAGACAAGATTTAAGGCCCACTCAGGACAAAGATACACTGCTTGGGAAGGAATCACTATGATCGATTTGCTAGACTGGCACGGGCAAATGTTGGGGGAAACAAGATTAGTCTAATACATGCTCTTATAGAGGTCATATGGGTGAATAGAGTAACAAAATTGTGACAGTGGGCCTCATTGTTAGAGTTTTTACTGTTTGTCTCCTGGTATGAAACTTAAAAAAACAGATGTAATAGAAAAAAAATTAAACTTGAGCAGAAATGTTGCTTTTGTGCTACTGTTCTTTGATGACACATATCAACCCAGGAATCTCAAAGTGCCATAGGAATCACCTGTATTTTCAAGGTCTGCACTACCACAATAGAGAAATACAATTATGGAATGGAAAACCTAACTTAACATGAATTAATGTTTTGTACGCCTCCATCGATTCAGTCACACTTCCAAACACCTGGAAACAGGCAACCGTTATGCCCCTGCTCAAGAAACCATCTGTTGACCCAGCTACACTTTCCAAATACAGACACATTTCCCTCCTAACATACCCAAAAAGGCCATAGAGAAACTAATCAACTGGCATCTCATTAACCATCTCAGAAATCACCAGCTAATCCACACCATGCAGTCTGGATTCAAGTCAAACCACAGTACAGAAACCACACTCATCTCCACCACAGATGACATCTGAATGATACTTCACAGATGAGACGACACAGCAACCCTCAATCTCCTGGACTTCTCTCCAGCATTTGACATGGTCACCCACCCATTCCCTTCAGCCGTCTCTATGAGATTGGCATTTGAGGACCCGCTCTCCGCTGGATCTGCTTCTCCTTCTCAGATAGAATACAAGCTGTCAGCCTGGCACCTTCGGAAGCCCTGCAAACCCATCTGCAGAGTGCCTCAAATTTCATCAATCCGCCCCTCCCTTTTCAATGCATACATGATCCCTCTGACCAACGTCATCCACGCACACAACATCAACATTGTCTCCTACACTGGTGACATGTAACTCCTACTCTCTTTCTCAAACAAGACCCCAAGACTGCCTGCATGACTGAAGTCACTGACTGGATGAATGCCAACTGCCTCAAGCTAAACATCGACAAGACAGACGTAGCGACCTTGGGCAAATACAACTCACTATGTAACTCCAACTGGTGGCAGCTAAGCTGGGACCCATATATTAGATTTCCATAGACTACTGTATTATTTTTACATAGGCCATTTCTGATTGTAAATGTTTGTATTCAAACGTAGTTCTTATTCTGCTGTCATTAAGCATGTTCTAGGACCTATGAGAGGGATTGAGTGTTCCAATGGACTTTCTAGCTGCTAGTCCTATGGTGCTGTGCTGCAATCAATAAAGAACTTTTATACATACATCATTGTGAATTTGAATTTAACACTATACCCAGAACCCACACCAGGAACATTGGAATAATCATTTGACACCAACTTGACATGACCACACAAATCAACACTGTCACTGCATCCTGGTTCCACACCCTGAAGGTGCTGTGAAAAAGCTCTCAATCAACATTACAAAAACTGTGAGTCAGACCCTAGTCACCAGAATGTTGGACTATGGGAACACCCTTTATGCTGGAAATTTCAAGGAACTCACTAGAAAACTAGAAACCACACAGAACTCTGCGGCCAGACTCATCCTCAACCTCCCACACAGAATTCACATCAGAAAACACCTCAGTAAACTCCACTGACTCCTTATACACAAACAACCACAAGTGAAACTCTTAACATACACAATCAAGGCACTCCCCAACTCAGGCCTCATCTACCTGAACAGTCACATCTCATTCCGCCAATGACTCAGACACCTCTGCTCCACAGAAATCCTACTTGTGCACATCTGACACATATACAGAACCGGATCAGGAGAATGACTGCTCTCTTACATCACTCCTGAATCATGGAACAGCTTCCCACTACACATCAGAGCCTCCTCCTCCTCTCTTCTTGAATACCACAAGTAGCGCTGAAGACCTGGCTTTTTAATTAACTGACCTACCACAGGCAGGGCTAGGCGCACACACCTACTCAGCTCCAAGATATCCTCATGGGTGATAGTGCACTTTACAAATAAACGTAACATAACAACATATAATCCCACACAATATATTCTTCTTGTTTTACCATGATATAGGAGCAATTCCATGTGTTTACCTTGGATCCATTAGTTACTTCTGGGTTCAATCTCAGGAGACTGATTTTGGATTCATTAATTTCTGAGCTGCATTTAATTGTTTATGCTTTGTATGGCTCTCATAGAGTGACTCTATATTTACTTCAGTTTCGGAATCTGATAACTCACTGTTATGAAGTAGGAAGAGTTGATAACAAAACTTGTTACCTACTGTTGCTATGTCAGAAAGACCTTTCAGGGCAGCTTAATAGGGCTCTCTGGGAGAGCTCTGCTTTGGTTGAAAGCAGAAAGCACAGCTGCAGGAGGGGGATGGAAAACAGGGAAGGTGGTCGAGGTTGGTTAAGGTTGGCAAGTAAGGTATTTATTTTTCAAATTTTGGTCAAAGAGGAGAACCCATGTTACTTATGGCTTCTGATTACTCCTCTGCCTTAGCACTGAAGTTGAAAACATGGGAAGATGATTTTGGGAGCCATACGTAAAATACAATTTTAGTTGGGTAAAAAGTGAATTACTGAGATTGTTTTAATCTGGGGCTTCTGATTGACATCATTGACACCTTCAACCTTCAACTTTGATTTTGTTGTCTATTTGATGTTACTCAGAACCCCTTAGTGACAAATATCTTTGTAATTCACTGTTACCTATCCATAATTCTATATGTATTCACTTTAGCAGGAATTGTAGTGTAAATCTGTTTTCCTTTCTAAGCCGCTAGATAGTAGCATTACTCCATCTACAAACATTTACTGACCACGTTATTATGTACTTTTTATGGGCGAGCACAAAGTGCTCCGACCATTCTGTAATCTCTCTTTGGGCTTGAAACCACGCCCATGCCACGTCATTGGTTCGTGGGCTTGTCTTTTAAAATACGCTTGCTTTCATTTGTGAAAGGCACGCATACGTCATGGCTTTTCCGGTGTTTAGCCCACCTACACAGCACCAGTAAAGTACCAAAAACATACGAGGCTCGATGTTTTCAGCCTGAAGTCCGGACTACTTTATCTGTTTATTTTCCACACAGCGCGATTGCCCTGCATTTTACATAGCGCGATTGCACTGCGTTTTTGTTTTGCTTTACAACGCTAATAGCTCTAACTCGAACAAATGCAAGACCCGTTGCTTTGGAAATGCTTGTTATGTATATGCATGTCTACATTCTAATTTCTCTGTGTGAATATATATTTTATTAGTTAACAGGGAAGACCCTCGAGCCACATTAAATTGTTCTCTACTTTTAAGTACTTTAGATATTAAATGGCCGTACCTTATAACTGCCATCCTCCAATAAGTCTTTTTTAACTTAAAATTTTTCTCTATTTAATTACCTCCATAGTTTTTTAAACACAAGGTAATTAAACCAAGAAAAGCACTTCATTATAGGAGTATATATAGTTCTAAGAGAACCTCTCCTATGTATTTCTCCAGGAATCCTCAGAATCGAGAAACTAGAAATCAAACAGTTGTTTATTGTGTGGGACATAATTCAATCCCTGGACAATAGAGAGAGATAGCAAAGTCATACACTGTGATTTTCCACACAACTGAGAATCCATCATTGTATATAGGATTTCCAAACTTAAATTAATTTACGAAGAAAGTGTGCTTAAGAGAGAAGCACAGTGTAGAGAGACTTGCATGAGGTTTTTGGTATGAACGGGACAAACGCCATTTATCTCTATTTAAGACGAAGAAAAGAAATAGAACACAGTACAAGTAATCTACGGTAACCTAGAAAGCATGCTAAAATATAAAATTAACAATTGTATGATATATTAAAATATAACATTACATACTTGTACTTAACATGTTTTTACATATTATGCAAACACAATTCAAACTATGCTTTTTAATGTCTATTCTTACTAACTCCTAAGTCGAATACGTTGGTGACTAGATGTTTGTTTGCTAATCAGTTTGAAATGTAAGCTAAAAAAGTAATGCGCATATATTCTACCTGCTTATTTTAAAGTGGGACACCCCTCTCAAACCCTCTCACAGGACGACTCTCTCACTTCTAAAATATCCTCGTCTTTCCCATCAGTTTGTCAATGAAAGTTTTCACATGAGGTTTAGGCCCACGCTTACTTTTTTTGTGCTGCATTTGCCATCTTTTGACGCAAAAGCGGCGCAAACTTACAAAATGTACATTTGCCATCTTTTGACCAAAAGCGGCGCAAACTTACAAATTGTAATTGTAATTTCTAAATGTGCGCCACTTTTACCTAAAAGAGAAAAATGACGTAAATTCGGCGCCAATTAGGTAATGGCCAATAAGAGAAAGAAGTAAGCCGTTGTGTAAGTGAATGTCAGCTGTGTTTTGCCCTCTCAGCCACGAGGTGGCGAGCTCACGCCACTCTTTGGCCCAACAATCGCTTTTTTTCGACTGTATGGAAAACCCCAACTTGTGCAATGAAAATAATAATACATATTTTGCCCGTGATGGGAGGCCGAAAAGCAACCAGAAAAGCCCCCAGTGATGTTGCGATTGCCACAAGCTCCGTGTGAGCAGGTCAATAAACAGTCCTATAGTTTGTGGCTTCTTAACTGAGTGTCCCACGCGTTTTGAAATCACAGTCGTTATATTTAGTCCAAATACCATGAATGACAATCTCAAACACTTATTGGCAATGCCAAGCGTTTTGAGTTCTGTGTGTTGTTGAAATGAAGTTTTCCCTCTTGGGTTATACACTGGCAATGCATCCATAAGCGCTGGCTGGCACCCATCCTATGCTACCCATGTGACCCACACCCACCCTTTATTTACCTGTGCACGTGAAAAATGGGGGAGCAGAACACTCAAGTCCAAACTGTCGCCTCTAAACAACAGGAAATGTCAGGGAGGCCACGTAGATCAGGCTTAAGGCACCAGTCGCCCCTAGCTCTAAAGCCGGCGCTGGGTACATTCCTTTTCCCGTGCAGAGATCCCAACACTCATCCATATAGGATGCAAAATGGTCAACAAAAACATAAATAAAACCCTTGTGTTGAACATCCTACTTCACCTTATTAATGTTTGAAATTTTAGTGGGGAAATTGTACCTACCACTCAAATAACTCCTTCATTGTCACTGTAATATATTTAAGTCCTTGATGATCCTACATTTGCAAACTATAGTATTGAAAATTATGGTTTAACTCAACATATCAAGGGCCACCATAACACAACGGCAATATGCATAATTTTAAACATAGCTGCAGCTGTATTCGTTCGAGTGGCAAATTCCCCCAAACATAGAATACAACACACACAACCTAAAATTCATCCACAATATCAAACAGGAGATCCAACCTCTGATACTGGGAGACCACGCCTTCATTTCCTTACATCTTCTGTTGCTGTAGTACCAACCACAGCCGCATATTGGAAGGAACCGTTTGTTAACACAGAAGAGATCTTGCAAACATATTTTAAGTGGTATTCAACTATGTAGAACAATTGGATTCAATGCCTTCCTAACCAATGATCCCTGGTCCCCAATTGAGAACATCTAACATAAAACCACACTGTTTAACACTTTGGTGCCAAGGACAGTGAGTAAACACGTAGGGCCAAGAATTACTATGATTTTGCATCAGGATTGCATCACTTTTGCCTCACAGCCCAGACACAAAATTATTTTTGCCATTTACTAAGCCACACCAAGCTACCCTGTGTGGCGTTGCCTGGTTTAGTAAATGCAAAGTAATGGATGGCAGCGCATAGTGCTGCCTTGCAATACTTTGCTTCTGGAAGTCTTACACGGGTGGAGCATGGGTGTAAATCAGAGTATAGTTCAAAATGTTGCACCTACCAGACAGAGGTGTAACAAGGAGACATATCTTTATTTCTTCTTGTTGCTTCCACTCTCCGTATGGGCTGCATTCTGCAGCACACGTAGATACCTAAAACACCTCTAAGGATTGTTCTTGTGCAAAATGGTGTTCCTTCTTGTACCAAACCAATCCTGCCCGTAACACCGGCACCCCTGAACTCTAGTGCAGTGGTGCCTGCTTTGGCACTAGGCTGCTCACAGTGCACAAGTGCAAGGATGGAGCAGAAATGATCAGTATCTGTGTACATATGGAACATTTCTGCTTTCTCCCTTTTATGCAACACAGCACCTAAGTTCACTTCCTGCACTGCATTGCATGAAATAATAATAAATATGCCCCTAATTCTTGAAGTAAACAACAAATAGGTCAGTGCTCAAAACAAAATGCCAAAATCTTGAATGGCAGTGGTGTAGATCTCAGTCTGAAAGGAACAAAACTACTGGCAAGATCAGCAAAAGTGTTTTCGAAAGAAAATTTGGAGAACAAAAAACCTGCTTGAGCTATCACATAAATAATAATGAAACAAATCAAGGGAAAGTTTCTGCATCTATAATTGGTCGACCCAGAAGCCCTAAAATATTCCAGAATCCACTGCACAAATGTGGGAAGACCTATTTCAATTATTTTATTGAAAAACAAGATGATGTATTTCTGGATAACCATAAATCACCTCCTGCTCTTGAACACACTGCTCCACTGCTTTTGACTTTGACCTTCTTCAACCCCGTTTCTGAGGAAGATAATTCCAAGTTAGGCTCAAGGATCAAAACACCTAATCTATTAGTAGAGCCATGTCCTCTTTTCAGCCTGAAGAAAATTATACTGTCCATATCCAATTAAATGACCACCTTAATTACCTTTTCCTTCAATAGGCATAGTCCCAAGCCATTTGGGACACAGAATAATAAGCCTACTTCTGAAGAAAACCCAAGTTTTGGTGAACTATTTTCAAATCTCCAACCTTTGATATTCTTGCAAAATTATTGAAACAATTGTTACATCTACCTGCAAGAATATGTGGGACCACACTAACCACTGCAGGAACAGTATCAGATCTGGTGGATGTCAGAGAAGGACTCCTCATCACCCTTGATGAGGGCTAGCAACCTGCCTTGGTTCTTCTTAAACTTTCTGCAGCATACAAGACTACAATATCCTGCTGACAAAACTGTAGAATGTTTTCAAATTTCTGAAAGTGCTCTACAGTGGATCGGTTTATTCCGTAATGACTGAACTAAGTAGGTATAGCCAGGATCTCATAAGGTTCCTTTCATGGACTAAGGTCCAGATTTAAGAGGGCCTAGCACCGTCCTTAGGACACATTAGCAATATTTTTTAATTCTGATTGTAGGAAAATCCTCCTTTTTGCCCTGGTCACTCGCAAACTTTTTGGACAGATACTGGTGGTTACTGACTCTTGGCTGTGCCCTGGGTACTGCTTACCAGTCCCAGGGCCAGTGCTCTGTGTAAAGTGGATATACAAATTAGGCTAATTATAATTTGCAATATTAACCTACCTATAAGTCCCTGGTATATGGTAGGGCATGTAGGAATATGGACTCCAGCATAGGTAGTGCACCCATAGGTGCACTTCTGAGGTGCCCGGTGTCATTTTAAAGGCAGGCCTGCTTTGCTGGCTGCTTTTAAACTAAAGTTATATGCAAATTCGACTATGGAATTAAAAGTACCTCCAAAGTCTTAAACTACCTTTTTTTACATATAAGTCACCCTAAGGTGTGCCCTATGTTCCCCTAGGGTTTGGTGCCATATAACTATAAGCAGGGACCTTATAAAAGTAGTTTTATAAGCCCTGGTGAGATAAAACAGTCAAATTCGTTTTTCCCTCATTGTAGTGAATGGCCTCCATAGGCTAGCATGGGGAGACTTTATTTTAATTTGTAAAGTCCCCTTACGTGTCAGATACCTCAAGTTTGGTATCTAATTAATTGTTATAATACATCCCACAACTTACAATTGTTGGATTTAATATAACTTGTTCAGGTAAAGACTTTTAAACTCTACTTAAAAAGTTGCCAACTTCCGCCCTGTAGTTCGATGCTCACAAATAGATGTGCCTGGGGGAGGAGAACTTCACTCAGCAGATGTAGAAGCAGGAAAGGGGGGAGAGTAGGGCTGCCAAACTGGCCTTCAAAGGCAGGGAAGGACATTTGAAGCAACCCAGCACCTCCCTCACACCCTGCAAACTCAGACAATTAGGTGCCACCTTGATTAGATTAGGATTTTTAGCCACACCAGTGGGTTGGCTCAGCCAAACGTAACCTCTAAAAATAATTTTCAGCCATGATGGATTTTTGAGGAATGTTTCTCCCTTGGACTGAGTTTTTGCCACACTTCCCAGGAAGTAGTCATCACAGGGGAAAGGACCCTGCACCTGATTGGAAAACCAGGACCCTCCTGTTTTTCACCTAGGAGCAAGGATAAAACTGGCAGACCTGCACCCGCACCTCAGATCCCTACAAGGAAGAACTACAGGAGAAGAAGGACTGCCCTGCTGGGCCTCTGACCTGCACCTGGACACTGCACTCTGGAGGACTGCAGCAGCTGCACACTTGGGCTTCACCACAAGAAGGACTTTGCCTAGCTTCAACTGTTTCAAGGAGGGACTCCTTGTTTGCTACAGGTGAAAAATTGCTAACCAGAGTCCCCTGCACCAACTCCTGAAGGAACTGACCAGCTGACCACTGCCCAGTGGCCAATTTGGAGTCTGCACCAGGTGCATTCTGTGAGTTGTAGTCCGCACCCTCAAGGAGCATCTCAGAGCTTCTGAAACCTTAGGGGGAGCTGTGGACCTCAAAAGAACCTTAAAAGAACATCTGGAAGAAGATCCAGAAGTTTGGAGAAGTTCTGAGAACTTTTAGAAAAAAGCTCCATAAAGGGACCGACCAGCCATGCAACTCTAGCTGGCTTGCCTTATCTGCGACCCAGCCTGACTTGCAGGTTTGTCCCGGTGAAGAAAATCCCAGAAAAAGTGCTAAGTCTAAATGTAGAAAGTTGACCAGGACCTCCCAGGCAGTGTATCTAAGGACTTCGGATCAAGATTCAGGTTTGCCCCAGTCGAAGGATTTTCATCTCCAAAAAAATGAATAAGTCCACAGGTAAAAATCTCCACTGAGGGCTCCCGCGACGCGTATCCGAGGAAGAGTTCCAAGAGGTCGGATTGGACTGGCGACTCGGTCCTGCTGAAGAAAATCTTCAGGAAAATAACTAAGTCTGAAGGTAAACTTTTGACCGAGGCCTCCCGCGGGCTGCAGCCGAGCAGGGCCCCATCGTGGTCGGTCTTAAACTTTGACTTTGCCCCGGTCGAGGTGCGACCAGATGACCAGATTGCCGTTATTGGTTTCTAAGCGTTAAAAAGCATTAATTCTTTAAAAGTTCATATATCCGGTTCCCTTTATCCGATTTTATTCGTTTTGGTGTCATTTAAAAGCTAAAGATATGTCCTATTTTTATAAATTGGTTATGGATTTTTAAATTGCTTCCTGTGTTTTATTTAATTACTGTTTTGTGATTTTGAATGCTTTACACTTTGTCTCATAAATTAAGCCTTGTCGCTCGTTGCCAAGCTACCAAGGGTTGAGCTAGGTTTTATTTATAGAGACCTACCTGGACCTAAGTGGAGGTTAGCGGCCTATTGCTAAGTGTAGGTACTTACCTGGCCTTAACAATAACCCATTTTCCAACACTAATGTGGTGTTAGGTGGGCAAAAATGCTGCGCCATATTTACAAACTGACATAATGCTTGCTTTGCGTCACTTTGTAACCCCTTGCAGCACATTATGCCTGCACCAGGGGGGGGTGTTCCAGCGCTAGGGGGGCTGAAAAAATGGCGCAAAAAAATCTAAGAGATTTATTAGCATCAATTATTTTGCCATTTTTAATGCCAGCTAAGAGCAGGCATTAAAGGGAGGCTCCACTTGTTTTCAATGGGCCTCTGGGTGCTTTACAGGATTGGCTTCAAATGTTTTTGATGCTAATCCTGCAAAGCGCCGAATTGCAGAAAATTGCCGTAAATTCTGACGCTAGCCCCCTAACTACTGCCATGGTGCGCCATATTTTAAATACAGCTCACACATGGTGGCATTAGGGGGCACTAGGGGGCGCCTGTGGCGCTGCACTAGGTGCAGCACCACTTTTCATAAATCTGCCCCCAAGTGTAGTGTTCCTCAAGGCTCTGCACTCTCCCCTCTATGGTTTAACTTTTACATATGACCCATGGCACATTTGCTAGTCTACTGTAAGATACATTTTCCTATACATGCAGAAGTCACTGAACTCTATCCCACATCGAAAATAATTAATTTCTTTTCCAGTATCAACAACAGTGTAGATCACTTTGAAAACTTCCTGTGCATTAAAGGAGAAATGTAGATATCACTGAACTCTATCCCATTGAAAATAATTCAGTTCATGTTCAGTATCGACAGTAGCGTAGATCACTATGAAAACTTCCATTGCATTAAAGGAGAAAACAAACAAATGTTTTTGTCCTGGAAAAATATGAAGCCACTTAATTCCCCTGTAACTGACTTAATAGTCTTGGCTTTGAACCTCCACTACTGTAAAAGCCAAAAACTTTGACTTAAACCTCTTTTTTATTCCTCAAATTCATGATGGTGTTCAAGGCACCAACTTACAACTCTCAGTGCGTTGGAACATCCTCCCCTCTACTTCAGGCTGCTCATAGAATTGAACTACAGTATTTACATGCCTGATCAAGGGACAAATAGACTATTGTAACATGATCTTTACAGAGCCTCCCCAGGAAGCTACCTAACATTTTTCAAAGAATCCAAACCCAAGCCTCTATGATGTGCCTCATTTTGTGGATGAATAACTATACCAAACCTCCCTAAAGAGTCCCCACTAGCCACCAAACAAAACTCAAGATACTCTGCATTATCCACAAAGCCCACAAGAGCAAATGTCTGATATAGCAACAAAAACTACCCCCGCATTACAGTACCACAAATCTCCAATCTGCCTCACAAACTCTGATGCCACAAATGCGCAGGACCTCAGTGAAAGATTAGCCAAACTACTTCAGATTCATTAGACTTTCTGCTCTAAAACCGATCATTTGAAGAGATCATTTCCCTTCATCCTTTCTTCTAAGTATCATAATTGAAAATATCAGCTGACTGTTTCACTTCCCCCTCCTACACTCCAAGGATCCCCTGTCTACCATAGATTGTATGTTTTTGACACCCCTGATGTATAAAAGCTCTACAAAGTCATCACAAGACGATACCTAGTGCTGTAGAAAACACCTAAATAAATAGACAACATGCTTATTCCATTCACACAAGAACTGTTGCACATTGTCTGACCGTGTTGTACATGTTCTGTTTGAGAAAGCATGACACAGTGTCACAGTATTGTAAATAGCCTTGTTAGAAAACATACACTGTTGCTGCCATTGCTATACATATTATAAATGAAATGAAGTGAACCCTGCCATACAAGGATTTTGTAGGGTACAGAGACATTCCTTTACAAGGTCAAGGAACTCTGAGGTGATATGAAATATTTTAATGTATGGCAGGGGGAATTTTATTTCTTTTGATACATGGTCACATCACTCACACAATCACTCTTCCCACAAACTGCTTAAATCCTTGGTGCCTTGCCCTTTCAGATGGAAGCCATTGTGTGGTTGCCAACCTGAAGAATAAAAATAAACTCTGCAGTGTGAAATTAAACACATCAAAACACATTTAGTAATTTGTTGCAAAAAAGATATTAGAATCAGTTTAATGTAAATCAGATTACAAACACGTTGCACCTTAAAATGTGTAAAATATGTAGAGAGATTCTATCTTTCCTGCAATTAAGTATAACGTGCAGAAAAGTGTCACCATAAATAACTAATGTCTGCTGATCACTGTTCACTTTAAAAAACAGAGCAGAAGAAGGAAAAACACTTCTCATTTTCATTGTTTAAATTCGAGCTGCAATGATGCTCTGTGAACTTCCTTGCACCTTGGCTGCTGGGTTTGGCAGCAGGAATTATGTTGTATGCTGCTTAACTGTAATAACATATTATAGTTGAGCAGCTACATCATTTCATTCTCAGTACACAGATATTCCTATCTCAACATACCCTGAAGATCCATATCTTGGAGACTTAGGATAGTAAATCGGTACTAACTAAATTTGATAACAGATTAACTACAGTATCTTATTTTAAGTAGAGTGTATTACAGATCCAAAGTTTAGATCTAGTTAAGATTTTATGATCCATGTTAAATAAGGAAATGGGTCAATAGCCTCTGTTGAAGTTAGAATATTTCCTGGTTAGGGAGTGACAGTAATTGATGTAGATTACACATGTTTCAGTTAATCTTTCTCTTTTGGCATTTCTCAGTGCACAGTGACTAGTACAGTTATTTTGAACTTCAGAGAATTAGCTTTAAATTTCATTAGCAATCTTTTTTAGCCTGGAGTTTTACCTACAGTAAGATTCCAAATTACAATTTTTGATAGTGAATCTTGAGATGACAGTGGCAAAATTATTCCAGTGAAGTAAGTTTCCTCAGGCCTAGTTAAGAAACTTGCTTAAAGACAGTAGAAGTTGTGATAGATGGCCTGTCGTACTTGTACAAGTGTAAGGAAAGTTGGCAAGTTTTATTTCCTGCTCCTTAAGCTGTTTTTTAGAGTTTTCCATGCTTTCCTCTTTGCTGAAGAAGATGTTCTGCCACAGCAATAAGTTTTAAATATAAGCCTAAAAATATCTCCACTTACCAATGTACCACAAAGTTAAGTATATTTATAGATGTAAAAATGTACTATTCTGAACTCCACATCTACATATCTTGGCAATAGATATATCTTCAAGGTAAACACATAGTAAATCTACTCTAACTTATATATACTTGCCTCAGCAATACTATGGTGGTGGATGTCTTAGAAAAATGCCTGCCAAACTTTTTACAATCACAATCCAATTTTTAGGATACAAAATGTTCGCAACTCATCTAGCTTTAAGGTCATGAGGTGAGCAATTTTAATGTAACTAAAGTATTGTTCTGTAGTGTACTGTAATTTACAGGCAGCACATTTGTCATCGAAATGGTCTCTAAGTTTACACAGACATTCAGTGTTACTGATAAAACTATATTGTACACAAATGATAATATGTGAAAATCGGGTTATACTTTTTACATCACCAAGTAAAGTTCCATGAGTTGTTTTGATCCTAGTAAAATCTTTGGTTCCATCACACTTCAGAATTACAAAAAATATGCTTCATTTCTGCTTTTCTAGTTGCTGAATATATACAGTTCACATTTTACAAGTATATACATTTTGTTGTCTGTTAAAAATGACTTTCTGCAGCTTTTCCTTTAACACTCATTGCACCCCTGCAAGAGTGTTACATAATTCACTTTGGTTTTTTTTCTATGACTGCTAAGTGAGCAAAGTTTGTAGCATCAATCCCACAGTGTCAAAAAATAAGTAGCAATATGTCAGAAGACATAGCCTGGCATTTGACCTCTGTTTATGAGATGCAGAAATGTGAAAGGATGAAAATAGAATTTAAAGTAAACTTTACTTATTGCTTGAACTTTCACAACCCACCAAAAATTGGCTCTTGGTTCAGGATACGCTGTTCTACAGTCAATATTCTGGAGTTGATATGTTTGACCTCAATATTCTAGCATAAAACCCTCAAGAAAACTAATAGCTTTCTGCAAAGAAATACCTTCAGTTTTCTATACCATGGACACAGACCACCCTGAGGCCATTGTGAGATCAAGATATTGTGTATTTTCTACATTAAAACAATCTATGAATGTCTCATCATGTGGAAGTAAGGTATTCAATTCCCATTGTTTTCAAGATGGACCAGGAACATTAGAAATTCAACAGATTTACACCAGTTTTCACCCAGATCACTGCACTGCTCAAGTCATGAAGAATGGGTAATTAGGAAGTTGTTTATTCTAGGACAGATGCTGCATGCTGGCAGGTAGAATGTGTGGTTCTTGTCATCTGGATGCTTCAATTTTATGTCAAGACAGGAGGCTTTTATGCTATGCATAAAAAACTAACTCATAATGAAATAAGTCCTAATTAAACGACAACTAAATATAGAAGACTGCCCTTTTTTATATTATCCTTAAATCCTGAAAAATAGCTTACTAAAACTAATTCTACCCATAAATTGGGTAAAACATACACTAAAATATAATCACATATACCAACCAGTAAAAGAACATAACTATTAATAACATATACTAATCTGCTCAGAAGCAGCAAACAAAAGAGGAACAAAATGGAGGACAGACAGTTTATATGAAGTTGAACACACTGTTTTTGTATTATGATGTTGTTAAGGTTCTATTGGATACTTTTAATGGATTTGCTGCTCAGAAGAACTGAATAAAAGGTTAATGCATAATGCTAGCCTCCTTGTCCTTAATAAAATCCTGATTCTTCATACAGTAAACCTTTAAGAATCGCCATTTTCTCACAATTTTATTGTATGAATCATTACAGCTACAAACATTAGTATATCTTTCCTAAATTCCTTCAATTAAACGTTTAGATCTCTTCCAGGCATTTCATAACCCTTCTAATTTTAACCTTTGAGTGGTGGGTCACAACGAATCATATTGGCCACAGCTATGGACTTCTACCTGTTATTTAAGTATTCAGTGTCAGAACGACCATTTAAACACTGATTCCTCCAGTGGATGCATTAGTCCACTGAGTCACAGCACCTGTCTTTTGACAGCATATTGGATTCTTATAACATGACGTTACTCAAAGTTTCTATTCTGACAAACAAAAATACCTTTTACCCAATAATAGATGTCCCAAGGTCCCTAACATTTCAAACATAACTTAAAGGGAGACATGGTTAAATAGATATGATAATATAATACACATTATGCTTGATATAACTGTACACTCACTACCTTAATTGGTTTTACTACTACATATAGGGTCTCACTAACTATCAAATGGCTAATCGCTCATGATGCCTCAGTTTGCTTGCAGTGCCCTGAACCCCCGTAACAACACCATGGTAGTTCTGTATTTACAATACAGTGCACCATGGCACCCATTAGCACAGTTGCGTCAGTTGTGGCGCTTTGCTAGACCACCGTCAACAATTTTGATGCTAGTCCAGCAAAGCATGAGGAGACCCATAGAACAAAGCACAACATCACTTTGAAGCTTGCTATGAGCCGGCGTTAAAGAATGATGCTAGACTGATGCAGTGAAATGTTGTAGATTTCACTGTGCCATTCCTAATGGCCTCCTTGCGGGGGAGCGACTCCACTGCATACATTATAAGTGGCACAGATATAATGTGGTGCAAGGGTTTACAAGGGTTTACAAACTGGCACAATGGTACCAATGCGCCAGTTTGTAAATACAGCGAGGGGTGTGGGACTGTTATGCACTGCCATGGCGTCAGAAAAAAAATAAACTACGGTGGGGCAAGGGGCTTGTAACTGAGCCCAATAGTTTTTTATGTAAAAATAGGGATAAGATGCCCTCAAGTTGTCCAGGGACTTCATAACTACTCTGTGCCTCCACAGTCAAGTTTATGTCTTATTAATTTTCCCTACGTGCAGTCTTAATTCCAAAGATGATAAGGGTTTTTCTGTGGGGTGGCCAGTTCTGTTGAGTTCACTTTTATAATGACTTAAAGCTTACTCAGTCTCTCCAAGTTTTAGGCAGACTTGAACTCCCATCTATTATAGACCATATCTAACACCAGCACCACAAGACCTCCAGCAACGTAGTGTCCCTTATAAATGTCATTATCCACCCTTCTATTCAACACATACAAAGTGACACAATACACAGCACTTGAGGTGCCCGAGGGTTCTCTGTCCATGATCCATGAGCCTTCCCTTCCTGCACATTTTGGATGTTTGTTGTCTCCCCTGGCATGCTGATGTTTATTTTCTGTCTCTAGCACCAGACTGAACCGAAGTCTGAGGTTCTTGAAGTCGACGTTCCTTGCTGGAAACAGACTGAACTACATTTCACATCGGACTAATACATAAACTGTTTGCACATAACTCGACTATACTTCTGTAGCTTAAAAATGCATACTCTTCCAAGGCCGGAGCACGTCCTTGTGTTCAGAAGCATACTGCATGCTGTCTCCACCTGCGTCTGCACCTCTCTCATCATCACATGGGTTGTGCATGCTTCCCAGTACCCATGCCATTCCCAGATCGTTCCACTGCACTGTTTTGCCTCCACTAAGCAACCCTGTAGGGGATCTCATTTCACCTCATAAGCTAACCACAACCTTAGGAAAGTGTTCCAGCTCCGCCTTTGGAGTGCTGTTACTTTAAGAGTTGGCCTGGATAGGATGAGAGAGGAGCTATATCACCTGACCCTAGATCCTGGTGTTCTCCAGTCTCCAAAACTCACAACTGTAAGTGCATGGTCTCCAAGGTGCAGCCCACCGATCTCCATCTGCGCAGCAGAACCAGTAACCTGATGTGGCCTACACATTTCCAAAGTGAGCCACTGTCAAACGCATTGAAAGAAATCAGCCTTCTTTGGGCCTGGCTAGTTCCACTTCTCAAAATTATGCAGTTTTTGTGGCACTTTGTTTTATTCACATTAGTTTCGCAGTGACTTGTTTTGTCTGAGATACTGTACCTTCACACACCTGTTTGTATGCTAAAATAGGGATATCGTTTATAATGCATTGCTTTGTAGTTACATGCAAAGCCTAGACCAAGATGAGCACAATACTACCTGACTCTTTTCTTCACCCACACCAGCTGTAACAAGCAGCCTGCAGCCTCTCCCCCACTATTTACCCCAGAGTATCCAACAACCACTGTCCTGCAACTTCTTTCCTCCATTGCAAAGTGTGTCAGGCAGTATGCACACCTCAATTAGCAGACGTTTTAACACCAATTCCTTCCTGCTCCAAATCCTTATAATCCCAAATGCAGCCCTGCACTAGATGTCAGACAACTTCCCACCTCCCTCCACAATTTCCCTTTCCTGGTTGGCTTGCCATCCCCCTTTACCCTGCAGTCCCATATCTAATTCAAGAAGCGCAAGATCTTCAGAAGATGACAACCGACTTTACCTGCAAATGCCGCAGCACTATATCTGGCATTCCATCATCCACTCCAAATAACACAACTTCATACATGCCATGATCCCATATCCTGCATCAACCACAGGCCCATACAATGCACCCTGACATGCAGCTCTCACCCCTAAATTTCACTGTCCAATAATTAGTGTCCTACCATGGCTCACTCATCACCATACCTGGTGTCCAACCATGCGCAGCAAAAGGCATCCCAATTTTCATCTAGGTGTCACCCTGAAGGACAGTTCTTTGTGTAGAATTATGTATTATTTAGCCATTTTTTATTATAATTTTGTTTATATAACACTTCATATTACAGTTAAAAGAAAATGTGCCTCTCGAGTCACAGCCGGTCCCTACACTCAACAATAGTAATACATAGCATATTGCATCGACTTTTATACTACATATTTGTTCCACATTCATAGTATGTCAGAGGTATTCCGGATTTACAGTATATTGCCATAAGCTGTCTAGGCATTTTGTGTGTATGGTTCTGGCTTGGCACTGGCACCACAAATTCATTTTGAAGAAGAGGCAAGTCTCAAGGTTTAACACAGACATTCGCAGACAGAATTAAAAAAATATAAAAATAACAATTATTAGAATATGAGACATCACACAGATAGTGCTGTTAGTTTTACACCACACTCTAGTGAATTTTGCTCCCCCTGCAACTTTTCGCTGGGTTTCTTTTAATTTGATTCTACCCATAGCCGGGGGGCTTCTCAGCTGATTTTGTCTTCGTCAACTTCCATTTTTGTGGTCTCTAGAGACATGAGTAAAATCTTGAGCTGCAAGTACATTCTTCTCAAACAATCTACATTTACTTGACCTCGCCTCAAACTTCAGGTGGGATGTAGTCTGAAATACCTAGCAAGTAGCAAAAATCATGACAGCATATCGAAGCCAAAGTATAAGGATTTACTATTCTTAACTCCACATCTACATACCTTGATATATATATCAAACACAAATTCCCTAAAGCTGGTCACTTCTACCACGCGTGGCCAGTGCGATACGTGGGAAAGGGGAGCCCGCTGATTTGTAAATTATGAGTAAATGCCAAAGAATCTCACTCCTCCACAGGGTTCCAGAAAACGCTTTATTGGCAATGCCTTTCAATCTACGATCTTCTTCAAAGCCATATTGACATTCGTGCCCAACTTTCTTTAAAAATCACTCCCTTGCACCCAGGAAGGAAAATGAGGACAAACTAACAAATTCCATAATAAAAGACAGACTTTTCACATATTCAGAAACAAATAATACATTAGCCCCTAAATCTGCCAACAAAAGTCATTACGAATATATGTATATAATACTGAAAGTGTGACAAAGAAATGTAATTATTCCAAATAAATGTTGTCAATGCACGATAAAGTGCAAAAAACTTTTTTTGACTTTCCATCATTTTCATATATCAATCACTTCCCACTTTTTTCATAATAAATGGAAAATATCTCTTTTCAGGAAAATTTGTAACATAAAAGCCAAATGGCTACAAATAAAAGAAATTTCATTATTCAGATAAATGTCGCTAATACATGATAAAATGCACAAATTTCTCCACACTTCATTTTTATATCTCAAACAATTTACACTTTTTACATGATAAATGCAAAATATCTTTTTTCAGCTCTGTCCTTAATACCATAAACTGATCATTAGTCCTGAGCACAAAACATATCAAAACGAAAAGAAAAAGAAAAAAAGCAAATGGAGAAACTATATCATAGCAATCATCATAAATTTACATTAATTATCCTAAATTGATCAAATCTCTCAATGTCCTAGTAATGTTCAAAGAATGACAACTAGCACGAATTCAAATATGCACAAAAATATCTTCATCCAAATTCAAACCTCCTGGTACGCGACTATTTAAATGAATAATGTATTTGGATTCCATGATTCTAAGTTTCTTCTCTCTGTCACCACCTCTCTTGCTTAGAGTGACCCTGTCAATTCCATAAAAAGATAACATATCAATATTCTGATCATATATTTGAGACCAATGTCCTGCTACTGGATAACTAATGTCAACATTTGTAATGGCTTTCATATGTTGTAAGACCCTTTTCTTAACCGGAAAAATAGTACTCGCTTCATAAAGTAATCCACAACGACAACTTAGTACATAAACACAATGGTCACTACTACAGGTAATGAATTTGTTTGTGTTCCTAGTTTTACCATTAGGGAGACAAAAGCCTTTTATATTTTTGCCATGCTTACAAGCTTTACAGTGTCCACATTTGTATAAACATTTCTGGTCTTTCAACCAACTCCCATCCTTCTCTGTAGTAAAATGGCTATGTACTAATTTATCCCCTAAGGATGGTGGTTTTCTATAAGTTATTAATGGATAATGTGATAACTCTGAGCCAATCGTAGAATCAGTTTTAACCAGATGCCAATGTCTACAAATCACTTTTCTGATTGTTTCAGATTCTGCATTATAAGTTATGATCAGTCTCACCTGTTTCAAATTGTCATTCTTTTTGTATCTCATCACCAACAACTCATCTCTAGATTTTAGTCTAACCTTCTCCATTGCAGTCTGCAAAACTCTATGAGGATATACCCTGATTTTAAAGCATTCATTCATCCTTGTTTCCTCTAGCTCATAAGACTCAGTACTGCTGCAATTATGTCGTCTAAGTAATTCCCTATATGGGATGCTCCATTTCAGCTTGCTTGGGTGATAACTCTGTCCATGTAAAAGACTATTTTCTGCCATGGGTTTTCGGTATAAGGAAGTGTGGACTGATCCTTCTTTAATTTGGACCAACACATCCAAAAATTCTATTTCATTTTTCTCAATATTATAAGTGAAAGACAAATTTAGGTCATTCTTTGCGATATCCTGAAAGTAATCATAGAAGGAGTCTGCTTCCGTCCAAAATAATAAAAGGATTATCAATAATACCTGGTCCCAAAGATCAATATGCTTGGTCCACTTTTCATTATCATCAGTCCATACTACCTGTTGTTCCCACCAACTCATAAATATCCCAGAAAAACTGGGAGCAAAGCAACTGCTCATCGCAGTCCAGGTGCACTGTCTGTACCATCTATCATTAAAAAGAAAAATATTATTCTCTAAGCAGAATCTTAACATATCCAGTAACATCATGGAATGGTCATAATAACAGATAGCTTTATCCCTAAAGAAGTGTCTGCATGCAGCAATACCCTGATCATGATTAACACAAGTGTAAAGAGAGGCCACATCCCTTATGATCATAAAATAAGTACCATGCCAGGGTATATCTATAATCTTTGAGATAAAGTCTGAACTATCTCGACAATAGGAAGATAAACTAAGAACGTATGGTAATAAATAGAAATCCAAGCACATGGATGTCGACACCAATAAACTGTTGTTCGTAGACACTATTGGTCTACCCGTTGGATGAATTTTATTCTTATGATTTTTTGTCAATAAGTAAAAACAAGGGGCCACTGGTTTTCTCACAAACAGAAACTGAAATTCTTCATCACTCAACAACTTTTATCCTTCCATTCCTCCAACAAATGTGATAACTAGAAATTGATTGTCAATGATGCCTCATGTGTAGTAAATTCGTAATCTCCTGATCTGTGTAACTGTCTCTCCACCTCATGGATGTAGTTCTTCACATCCTGTAACCCTATATGTCCACCTTTATCTGAGCAAAAGCTGTTCGCAGAGTGGGGTTGGCTGCATGGGGGGAGGGGGCATCCAACCCACCTCTGTGCATGCCCAGAAGCCATGCAAAGCATGGGGTTGGATGCATGCGGCCATCCCCACTACCCATCGCCAAAAGCCACGCACAACAGTTGTTGGATTAATGCATGGTAATTAAATATTACTTTACTTTAAAAAACCTAGAAATACACTGAGAAAACAAAGGTTACAGGGACGTTATAGTTAGGAAATAAAATTAAAAAAACCTTAGAAATTCACTAAAAAGTCAAAGGTTACAGGGACGTTATAGTTAGATTCAGATTTTACACACATAAAATCAGAGAAATTCAGCTCTTATACTAATAGTTATCTCAAGAAACTCAAGACACCCTGGGACAAAGCAGGAGCCGGCACTGGAGGGTGGCAGCCCCCAGGGCCATCTATGGCTTTTCCAGGGGGACCACGCGGCCCCCTCCAATTTTATATTTGCCCTGGAGAGGTGATGGTCCCCGAGGCAAGGGGTCTAAAACGACCCCCTTCTGTTTTTTATGTCAGCCTGGGGAGGTTCTGGTCCCTGGGGAAGCGGAAGGGGGCTACCAGCCTCCCTTTAATTTTTAAATTGCCCAGGGAGGTGGCAGTCCCCAGGGCTGTGGAGGAGCCATGTGGCTCGCCCTTACTTGTTAAAATTGCCACGGGGAGGGACTGGTTCCTAGGGTTATTAAGTTTGCACACTTTGCCCTGGAGAGGTAGTGGTCCCTGAGGCTGTGGGGGGGGGCCCGCAGCCCCCACATATCATAAAATATTAGTCCCAGTGAGATGGCTGTCCTCGGGCAGCAGGTGGGGGGTCTGCAGGACCCCATCTACTTATTTTACTAATTTTTGCCCAGCGAGGTGGCAGTCCCCAGTACATAAATATTCAAAGTGCTCACAGCCAATCAGATCTCAGCACGAGATCAGGAGGGTTTGCGGAGCCTTTGTGTCCCTGTATATCCAAATTTGAATTTTCTTACATATATCAAAACTAATGAACAGATTTACACCAAGTAACAAAAATGGTGCTTGCTGGAACAAGAGCTAGCTTTCTGACAAATTTGGTTTCAATCCGTCCAGTGGTTCCACCACTATTCCTGTTTAAAATCCCTATGGGAATTATCATGGAGAAAACATGTTTTGGGACCTCCCCTTTTTCTCAGCCCCTGCTTGACGGATGACCCCGAAACAGCAGCTGACATGAGCGTTGTAATTTTTTTGGGGGAAGGTTAGTCAAGATTCGGCAACTGGTGCCAGAGATATAAACAAGAAAAAAAACACTTTTTCCATGGAAACTAGGTCCTAACTATAACTACCTAGTGGTAACTGCCACCAGGCACTAAGTTTTATATATATATATATATATATATATATATATATATATATATATATATAGATAGATAGATAGATAGATAGATAGATAGATAGATAGATAGATAGATACAAAGATATATATAGTTGTATATATATGCATAGATACATGTACACACATATATATTTTATATATATATATATATATATATGTATATATATATATATATATATATATATATATATATACCAGTATGTGTACAAATATAAATCTGGACATACTTTCCCAGCGATATTTTTGTCCTAGATATTTTCCCTATAATATTATTGTATACATTTATACCTACTCCATATTCAGGAGTAGCAACTTCTGATAGGATGTGAAAACATAGACTGCAAAAACTTAGCATGCAAAAATGTAGACTCAGAAGTATAGAAACTCCCAGCCTTAAATATTATCCCCTAGCATTTAATGGTAGATAATGCTTCTTCAAAGCTTTTAGCCTCAAATATTTTAGAACTGGAGTGAAGGCACGCTGGTACTTTCACCATAGTCTCTTCGTAAAATCCTCAAATATATTTCCCAGTAGTTCTATGGACTTTAGTTGACCAGAAGAGCTGTAAGTGAGATAACGTCAGAAATAAATTTCCAAGCTCTGAAGCCAATGTGACTCCACAATAAGGACCAAGAATCAATAATCTTAATTTGGTGTTTTTCCTTTGGAATATTTATCCATCCAGATTATTTGCAGAATAATAATAAATTCAAAAGATACAACAATACCAGTTGAAGGCTGAAATGTGCCAATAAATTGAGCCATAATAATATGAGATACAGAATGGTAGCAAACACTATGATAATAAAGCAAATTGTTGAAAATAGGTGTTCCACAAAAAAAGTTCCCATTCTATGTAAAACATAGATTGAGAACAGGATTAGCTAATGGGCATTTCTAGTCAGAAGCATAGAAGGTTTCAACATAGCATAGATCTTCTATAGAAGTTCAGGAGATCATATAAGTGCTCAACATGAAGCTACACTTAGGGAAACTCAGCAAGAGATATTTATTACCTGTAAGACTCAAGGGAAAGTCTGCCTAACAAACTATGGAAACATCAATTAGATATATCAGTAGCTCCAAAAATCCTCTCCTCACACCACCAGGGAACAAACCAATTGCAGAATGCAAAGGGAGTCAGCCCACTCCTTTAGGTTCCAATCTTATTGAAACTGAGACTGTAGTGGTCAACGTCGAGCTCTCCGTCATCCTGGTTTGTGATAAATAGAAGGCCTCTTTTGATCATTATTTCTCCACATTTGTTGCCAGCCTCCTTCCTGCAGTGCTCACAATCAGTCGTCTAATACAAACAACGAGCCTTCTCTGACTAGCAAGAACCATGATAACGCACCAGCAGAGAAGAGAAAACAGCCTACTAGCAATGTTAAAAAACAGATTTCAGTTGAGGCCTGAAGTCAGTCTAAGTTAACTTAAGAATCGAAATATATATATATATATATATATATATATATAATATGCATTTCTTCTAAAACCGTATAGAAGATTACCCGGACACAAATGGAAGTCCAAATTACTTTAATCACCAATGCTTCCTCCCAGTACAACGCGTTTCAGCCGTAGCCGGTAGGAAGATACTTTTCTGCAGGAACACATTGATTAAGTAATATGTACACTGTAGTGCTAATCAAATGTTCCAAAGTATAAGGATAATCAGGCTGCACAATGGTTTTACATCATGTGTGTTTTAGATATCAATATATTATATTAGATGGATATATAGTTTTTACAACAATATTTATATAATATTTATTGAAAAAAGATCATTGATGGGCTAATGATTATGAGATCGATTTATTATAATACTATATTAATATGTACTTGGACATTTTAAGATGGCATTTATTTTGCACAGTGCAATGTAACCATTCTTCCTTGTAGTCCTTTCTTTGTATTTTGGCAGGTAGGGGTGTTTAAATTGTGTGTAGCTCGATCCCATGTTGTACGTGAGCAAGGCTACGGCTGAAACGCGTTGTACGGGGAGGAAGCATTGGTGATTAAAGTAATTTGGACTTCCATTTGTGTCCGGTTAATCTTCTATATGGTTTTAGAAGAGTTGCATAATAATTAGTGGATAGCCAGATCCACGCTCGGACCGCTATTATATTTAGCAGCCTCGGATTTCTGGCATTTGTTTGGAGTTTAATATTTATATATATATATATATATATATATATATATATATATATATATATATATATATATATATATATATATATATATACATATATATATATATATATATCTATATATATATCTGTATATATATATAGATATACATATGAATATATAAAACCTACTGCCAGTTGCCAGTATTTAGTTATAGTTAGGACCATGTTTTCATAGAAAAAGCATGTTTAACTTCCTTACATCTTTTGCGTAGTTTGACTGATCTTGACAAAAATCTCCATAGAAAGTGTGCCGTTGGTTCTTGTTGTGCATAAGAGGTTTTGGAGTGATCTGTCAAGTGGGGGCCAAGAAAAACATATGTTTCCCATGTTAACTCCCATAGGGATTTTGAGCACAACTACAGCCCGGACCGCCGGAAGGAATTACATAAAATTTGGCAGAAAGCTAGATTTTATTCCGCAGATTGTGCTTTTGGTTATTTGGTGTAAATCTGTTCAGTAGATTATGAGAAATTAAAGAAAATCCAAATTTGTAACTCTGAGGTCACAAATAATTCACGAATATCGTGAGTTTTTGAGAATGTGTGTGCAATTAGAAGCGCTGTAATTGGCTGGCCACAACCTGAACAGAAAGTTGAGGCCACCATTTTAATGTTCCGGGACTAGGTGCCCAGGCTGAAAAACAAAACAAAAAGTAACATATGGGGTCAGGGTGGAGGTACCCGGACCCCCGGAGTGTGATATAGGGGTGCTTGGGGGTCAAATTTGGGGTTTTAAATGTTTTTTCTTCACTCTGCAGGATATTCAAGACTAATCAAGAATAATCAAGATTAATCAAAAATAATCATGAATTAGCAAAAAAAAAAACATTCACAGACTTATTCATATACTAATTAATTCACTCATACATGAACTCAGAGATTCATGTGTCCACTCACACACCCACTCAGACACTCCGACCCACTCAGAGACGTACACACCCACTTTTAGACCCACTCATGCACCCACTCACAGATCCAATTACAGAGGCAGGCCCTGTGTCCAACCCCCACTGTGCAGGGCCAAAGTGCAGGGTTGGGTGGTTATTAGGGCTTTGCATGCAGGGCCCCATGCACTTGGCAGTGGTTAACCTATAGTAATTAACATACTTTATGTTAAAAAAACATAGAAATTCACTGAAAAAAGCAAAGGTTACAGGGATGTTATAGTTAGGTTCTGAATTTACTTGTACAGAAACATAAAAATTCAGCAGTCAGAGTTAGAATTATTTCAAGAACTATAACATGCACAGCTAATTACTCTATATAATATATCATTGATGACACATTCTGATATTATCACTGCAACATTTGCAATAAAATTATTGATGAAAAAACTGTGCATGGCGAAGGTGTGATTTGTAGTTACCTTAGGGCGTAAGTTATAGTTACTTGAAATAACTCTAACTATATCCTGACACAACTTCCTCTGACTCAACCCTGTTATTCTGCTTTGGGACGTCTTCCTAATGTCTCTTCACTACATCCCAAGTATCAACTACTGCCAATAGAAGGTGGTAGTTGATCACATTTTCAGATTCTTTTACATATCTTCCTTTAAATGTTCGGGACCCATGAGCACATACCTTATCAGCATAATAATTGCCAACTGTTACTTAATATTTTCCATCTGTTTGCTGAACAATTTGCATCTGTAATTTAAGTAAGCTGCTACAATGCTTCCGACAGTTTCATGACGTTCTCCCCATTACAAATGAGGGAGGCAAATGATGTCATAAATCCTCTTTCTGACAATAACTGCTCAAAGCCATGGACCACACCAGAGCCGTATTCACTTTTAGTAAAAATTGTCTCTTTCTTCTGCTCTGAGACACAGCAAGCTTTAGTTAGAGTAATCAGCACAGCCACTTGTGCAGAGGATTCACCTTGGAACAAGAAGGCTAACACTACCCCCTTAGCTGTACAGACTGTGTACGCAGCTCCTATAGTTCTGGGTCATCTTTTAGACAAGAGCCATACATAAACAATGTAATCAGACTCTGTCAGGGACTCATATTGAATATCTGGTTTCAGCTTTGTGCACAGTTCTGTGCCATCCAGACAATCATGTTCTGCTTCCCAATTATCATTTTCATCTTAAGGCACCTGTTACAAAGTAGCTGGATTCAGTAAAGCACCTACTTGAAAGTTATATTTCATCTGCAAGCAGAGTCTGTTCGAATTTGGTCAAGCCTTCTGTTCATCAAGTGCAGTGTGAGTACACATCAACGGAATGGAGCACAATGACAGTAAGAGGATGCCCCATGAATATACTCTCACATCTTTCAATGCTGACACCTGCTGCTACTACAGCGTTAAGGCATCTGGGCAGTTGTGCAGCTACAGGATCAAGAGTGGCAGAAAAATAAGTCACAGATCTTTGTGCATCGCAATGCATCTGTGTAAGCACTGAGAGAGTGCATCTACCCCTCTCATTGCAGAAACGTTTAAGAGCTTTATTGTAATCATACAATCCCAGTGTCTGGGTATGACAAAGACTCTCTCAGCTCTAGAAAGGCAACCAAACAATTGTTGTCCCATAGTATTGGATCAGAAAGATCCTAGTGCATCAGTCTTTGCAAAGGCTTGGCTACTAGGGGGAAATTGGGTATCCACTGGCAACAGTACCTCACCATTCCCACTGACTTCTCTTTGTGGAGTGGGAGGATTCATCTTTAGGATAGCAGATATTCTCTCCTGCAACACCTTTCTCACTCCTTCACCAATGTGGTGTCCTGGATATAGGAATTCTCTATGACATTATTGCAACTTGCTCAGGGATACCTTATGTCCATTCTCAGCCAAGTGGTTGAGCCATGCAATGGTCTCTTGTTTATAGGCTTCCTGAATATCCAACACCACTCACATGTCGTCAATATATTGAATCAGAACGGGGTTAAAGGGAATTGCCAAGGACTCCAGATTCTATTTGAGGATCTGGTTGAAAATCCCCCCCATAGGCCGCTACACCATGCCAAAACACAGTTTTGGAAATGGAAGGTGAAAAGGTACTGACTTTCCTCATGCAATCAAAGAGAGAAGAAAGCTTGACTCAGATCAGTCACCATGAACCACTCAGTTTCACATGGAATTCGAAATAATATTGCAGCTGGATTCAGTACCACAGAACAACAAGGGACAACTATATTGTTAACCTTTCTAAGGTCCTGTACAATACAATACCTATGGGTTTCACCAGGCCCATAATGAATGAGTTACATTGAATCCCCATTATCTCCTTCAAAATGGCTTGTTTTATCATTGACTCAGTCAGTGGGGTAAACCCAGATATCGCTTCAGGTATCAAATTGTATTGAGGTGTTCTTGGACATTCAGCATTTGGTGTTACATTTTAGTGGACAGTCTCAACTCTTTTTAAGATACCTATGTTCTTTTCCCCAAAAATCCCAAACTTCAGGCTTTACCACATCCTTAAGATGCAATGGTAAATCATCAGTGATCTTTAAAGGGTATAGTCCAATGGCTGGCCTTGACTTTGAAATCAACACCTTTATCATGAGTATGAAACTTCACACCCTTCAGGGTGCAATAAATAGTGCAATTGAGCTTACACAGCACCCTAGAAGATTTACAGGACTGGAGTCACACACCACAAACTGGTGTCTTTCCTCAAAGGACCCAATTTTAAGAGGCACTTCGTTTGTAACAGGGCTTGTCAATTCTTTATAAGTGACTCCTAAAACTTGGATTATTTTTCTCTAGAGGGATGGGTTTGGGAGCTTTCACTTTTCTTACAGTGAATCTGGTAGCACTCAGATCAATCAAGAATGACACAATATCAGTATTCTATCATATAAATCAATACTAGACTATAACTCTAAACATTGTCATTCTAAAAGCATAGACAACCTAAGCATAGTCTTAAAATGACTAGGCTTCAAGATGACTGGGTACCTGTGAGGGAATCAAGAAAAGTCAAATGCAACTTTCAAATTCAAGTACCATTCTTTGCCTGAGGATCAGGAAACAATCTGAATGATTTCTAAAGCATCATATGAATCAAGTTTTGAGAGACATATTAGGAACATACAACATTACATCTTGAAACTCTGGCTTTTTGTTCCCTCAAATTGCTGGAACATGAATTGCGCACATTGCAGATTTTCACAAAGGGAGAAAATACCATTGAATGATTTGTGCACAATGAATAACACAAATTAGACTTGGGAAATAAATCACGCGACTTGCCAACTCAAAAGCCACCAAATAAATGCCTTAAAAATGGTAGCGCATAATGAACACCGTGATTT
Source organism: Pleurodeles waltl (assembly GCF_031143425.1). Lineage (NCBI taxonomy): Eukaryota > Metazoa > Chordata > Amphibia > Caudata > Salamandridae > Pleurodeles > Pleurodeles waltl. Next base: position 607,665,559 of record NC_090449.1, read on the forward strand.
TTTAACACAGAAAAGGAATTGCGCGGCTTGCTGATTCGAAGGTCACCAAATGAATGTCAGTAAATGATAGAGCACAATGAATAACATGAATTACACACAGGGAAAGAATAGCGCATCTTGCTGATTCAAGTACCACCATATAAATGCCAAGGAATGGTAACGCACAATGAATAACATGAATTGAGCACGGGAAACAAATTGCGCGTCTTGCTGATTCGAATTGCAACATGTAACTGCCTAGGAATGGTAGCGCACAATGAATATCAAGGGTTAAATTACAAGAAAACGAATCACGAGTCTTGCCGATTCGTAGGCCACTATGTAACTGCCAAGGAATGGTAGCGCACAATGAATAACATGAATTAAGGAGGAGAAAAGAATTGCGCGTCTTGCCGATTCGAACGCCACCATGTAACTGCCAAGGAATGGTAGCGCACAATGAATAACACGAATTAAGCATGAGAAAATAATTGCACGTCTTGCTGATTCGAGTTTCCACATGCAAATGCCATTAAACTTCCAAGCGCACACTCACACACACAAGACTCAAATCATTAATCATGCAAAGATTAGGCCCAAGAACTCGATCGTCTTCGATAACGGAGTCAGGGGCCCAGCCCGACCTCCATCTTACCACCCTGGTCTAGGATCACCAAATGAAGTGAAAAAGGGCGAGGCCTGGAAGATCAAAGTAGGCCGCCAGAACAGGAGCTCAGGAAGTTGCTGCTGCTCTGCACTGGTACCTCTGAATAGTGAGCATGTGGAGCTGGGCTGGCTCCCTTATATAGAGTCTTGGCCCAGACCACAAATCACACCCAGGCATGCTGCAGGGAAAACTTCTAGAAGGCTCCGGAAAGGTACAACACCCTGACACAGTCTGAAAGCCTGCAGCAGTACATTACATGAGAACAGTATTTATATGCATGTTGATCATAAGTCTTCAAGATTAAACTCTGCAATGCAAAAGGTTAAACAACATCATATCAGCACAATGCATAAATTGTGTTAGCTTGAAATTGCTAGGTTTTTGCATACTAGTCGCCCGTAGAGCGCGCACTGCCCTGATGCTGACAAAATGTTCACAAAAAGCATGCACAGTTCTTCGGGTTCTTGAGTAGTTCTGTCAATCTGAACCCAATCAATGTGCTTTGAGAGCACTTCCCTTTCAAAAATGTAATCACCTGTTGATACATTTTCATCACCACTGTTGATGGGGCATAAATTATTAGGTTCCTTTGGGGGTCCTTTTGTGGCCACTGCATAGCCACTGTACATTCTGCCCAGAAATCATTTGATATCACAATATTGAAAAGGGTAGTCAAATCCACCCACAACACCTGAGAAATTTCAACAACCTGATCAACCTGTCGCGTTGGCTCTCATTATTCTAATGAGACTACTGGATTTTGAGCAGCAAGGTCATCCACAATGTGGGAGACTGAGTCTGACCCACGGTGGGTGACACCTGTTGCTCCAAATCTGGGCTTTGCTCCGGCTAACGAGCAGTGCCTCATCTATACCGAAAAGTAGAGATGATTGGGCAGCCGAGCGCATGACATATCGTACTTCTCAGGGAAGTCGTGGTCACTCAGGTCGCATCCGGTTCTCTCATTCACAATTCGGTATCATAAATAAATGACAATAAGAGCAGTATACTTTTTAAATATTGGTTTAATAAAACTACTGCATTTTAGATAGCAAAGCGTGAGCTGCAACAACCAGAATGACACAACACAACAATATTAAAATGGTGACGATGAGAGTGAAGCATAAGAATAATGCTCTCATACTGCCACTAGAATTGATGGACTATTTTATATCTAATCATATTTCGAGCACGGCATGTTAAGCTCTAATCCTGCCTTTCAGGTTCCCCCTGGGAGGACATCAACCCTCATACCTGAGCAAAGGCTTCTAATCTGCGTCAGCATCTGCAGCGAAGCATTCAGCATACAGTTGTGGTTTCCTGGCTGGAATCTCCCTCTTGACGTGTAATGGGACTAGAAAGTGTTTTTATAATTAACACAGCTGATGTTCTAAGAAAATGTCCCTACGTAAGGATGTGTATTTTTTACGAATCTTAGAGACTAAACTTCTACCACGTTTACCGGCAATGTACCAGACTGTAGCCTTGACTGAAGCACAGAGTGATCAAGAATGTGTTGTTTGAGAACACTGTTCTAGACTAAGCAAAAACATTTAGATAGAAGAAAATAAAACAAGACCATAAAACTGGTAATTGTAAAAATAAAAATGCAAAGCTGAATAAAATGTATCTAGGTCAAGATGCACAGTGGCCTAAAATATTAAACTAACATGCATGAAGCTATAATTAAAATGGCTACACAACAAACCTGAGTTTACCACAGTCCAGGATTTTCTCTCAATTTATAGAAATCATGTGTAAAAGCAGCAAGAGCCCCTCTTCTCCAAGGTACATGAATGTAACCTCCACCAGGCACCTCCTTTATAGAGAAACTTTGAGACACCTCTTCATCTAACGAAGGAGGAGGTGACTCACCCTTACTCCCTGTAGGAGATACCACCTTCAGTTTCTTCTGATCTTTCTTTTCAGCCCATCTGCATTCTCATCTATCTGACTCACTCCACTTTTATATATTGCCAATCAGCCCTTAATTTGTAATTTAATTCCTGATGTCCTCATACATATTTTATCTTCTTCATCAAAATACACACAGTAAATTTTCTAAAGACTTTGTTCAATTAAGTTCTATATCATACACTCAGGCCAACTTGGAAAGCTTGTCATGAACTTACCCTGCACGGCGTGTAACATCCTTACACACATCTATCAGTTCATCTCTTCTAACTTCAATTTAATCCTGCCCACAGGTGTTTCTTTCAGAGAACACTGGACTACCCTGCTTAACTCTGAACCTTCACAACCTTTAGGGGACCCATTAAGAAATCTAACCAAATCGTCTACCTCCTTTGAATTAACACCATTTTGGGTTCTAGGGTATTGAACGTCACCTTCCCTCCGGGACTGCTACTCCAAATACACTGGGGTGAATTCAAATAGACATATGAAGGTTTTGAGGTATTGGGGCAGGATTCTCTATGAGAGTGAGCCCTGTTCTATTAAGCAATGAAGATACAGGGCAGCATACAGTAGAGTTACCTTATTTGGGATCATAGGAGGCCTTACAGTCCCTCCTCCACCCAGGGCCATAGTGACTGTGGCTGATGTATTTTCTGCTGCAGAAACTGTCAAAGTATATTTTGTACCTCCAGAAGACTGAGGTTTATATAAAGGAACCACAGAACCAATAGTAACAGGAACAATTATTGCAGTTATTGCATCTGGGCATTAGAAACTGGGGGATTAACAGGAGCACAAGTCCCCATAAGGATCTGATTTAAATCTACAGGGATGGTGGCTCCTTCAGACTTTCCACCTGTGACAATAATTACCCTTCAGACAGGGCCACATTATAAGGTGGTGGGCGGTTGATGGTAACACATGCAAAATGTCATCACTGGCATAAACTACCACTACATTCACAAATATTATTTGTATTCTATGTTTTGTCCTCTCCTTTCTTCTTTTTCCTTCTATGGTGTTCCTCATTCATCAATACGGGGTACAACCTAGATCCATCAATTATTTCTGCTCACCACTTTTGTTGTTCTGTGTAAGAGGCTGGCCTTGTTTGTAGTGGGTACCAAAGGTACTTACACCTTATACCAGGTCCAGTTATCCCTTATTAGTGAAATGTAGTCAGTGTCTAGAAGCCATGCTGTCTAGAGGTAACTGTAGGAAAAGCAGCCAAGGCTGAACTAAGAGACATTCAAAGCTCTTGCAATACTACTGTAGACACACAGTACCCACACACATGAAAGACAATATTCAGTGTTACAAAAATAAAGGTACTTTATTTTAATGACACAATGCCAAAAATACCTTAGAGCCTGTACTCCCTTAGGAGTTAAGTAATATACACAATATATACACTAGTAACCAAAAACAGGTAAGTACATAGTCAGAAAACAGTGCAAATGGTGAAAATCACAATAGGTTGCAGTGGGCCTAGGGGAAACACAAACCATATACTAAACTAGTGGAATGCGAAGGTCGGTCTCCCACCTAGGCAGGTGTAGTGTGTAGAGGGGTGCTGTGAGTGTAAGAAAACACCAAAGTTAAGTAATAGACCCCACCCCAGAGCCCAGGAAAACAGGAGTAAATCACAGTAGGTTTCCTGAAACACACAACAAGTTGTGATAGAAGAATATGCAAGAACCAGAAGAGACTGCAAGGCACCAAAGATGGATCCCTGGACCTGAAGACCTGTGGAAGAAGAGAACCAAGTCCAAGAAGCACTGAAGAGTCCAGGGAGAACAGGAGCCCCTGATAACGCTGGATGAAGGTGCAAAAGAAGAACCACTGGTGAGAAGACAAAGTCAGTAATGCACCAAAGAAGACAGATGTGCGTTCCTGGTTGGTTCACAAGATGTCCCACGCTGGATGAATGAATGCAGTCTGGTTTGCGTCGCTGGATTCTGCCAACAAGCCTTGGCACACGCAAAGCTCGCGGTTAGCGGAGAATGGCACTGCCGGGACCAGGAGGGACATGGTGGCCTCTACCCAGGAGGGGGAGACAGAGGGGGCTCTCAGCGACTCAGAGAGCCCTCAGATGACCAGGCAGTGTGCACATGAGTCCCACAGCACGGGGACAAAGAAGGTTCAAATGGAGGCCCACGCAGCACGACACAAAGGGATCCCACGCCGCCAGGAGAATCACTCAGGAAGCTGTTCATCACAGGATGGAGTGCAGGGGGCCTAAGCTATGCTGTGATTGAAAAACTTCTTGGAATGTCGCATACCTTGGCAAGTACTGCAAGTACTGCTGTGCATGGGGGTACTGTTTTGCATGGGAAGGCAAGCCCTTACCTCGACCAAAGTTGGACAGCTGGACGTTGGGAGTATCGGGGTCACTTTAGTCCACCACCTGCGTTGCTGGATCCACGCTCATCATCTGGAGAGGGGACCCACGCCACCAGTCATCACTTCAAAGAGGTGCCTGTTGAAGCAAGGAAGTGACTCTGTCACTCCACTGGAGATTCCTTTGGTACTTCTGGTGCAGACTGAAGACAGGCAGTCCTTGAAGGATGCATGACCTGGTAACTGTTTCAGTTGCAGGCAGGAGCTGAAGTTACAATGTTGCAGAAGCCGCCTTTGCTTCTTTGTTGCAGTTTGTAGAGTTCCTGGAGGGTTCAGCTGTGGTTCTGTTGGTAGAAGATGAAGTAAAGGATGCAGAGGATTCCTGTTGGAGTCTTGCCATCCAAATCTGAGGAAACACCCAGAGGAGAGACACCAAATAGCCCTGAAAGGGGGATTGGTCACCTAACCAAGTAAGCACCTATCAGGAGGGGTCTCTGACATCACCTGCTGGCACTGGCCACTCAGATGCTCCCAGAGTGCCCCACCACCTTGGAATCAAAGATTGCAAAACCCAGGGACACCCTGGAGGAGCTCTGGGCACCACCCCTGGGGTGGTGATGGACAGGGAAGTGGTCACTCCCCTTTTCTTTGTCCAGTTTCACGCCAGGGCAAGGACTGGGGATCCCTGAACCAGTGTAGACTGGGTTATGCAAGGAGGGCACCACCTGTGCCCTTCAAAGCATTTCCAGAGGCTCTGGGAGGCTACCTCTCCCATGCCTGTAACACCTATTTCCAAAGGGAGAGGGTGCAACACCCCTCTCCCAAAGAAAATCCTTTGTTCTGCCTTCCTGGGATTGAGCTGCTCAAGGGAGGCAGAAACCTGTCTGTGAGGTGGCAGCAGCTGGGGCTGCATGGAAAACCTCAGAAGGTTGGTATGGCAGTACTGGGGGTGCACTGTTGAGCCCCCGGAGTGCATGGGATAGTGCAACCAATTCTGGAATCAGTATTGGGGTACAATTCCCAGTTGTTAGACACCTTACATGGCCATATTCGGGGTTACCATTGTGAAGCTGGACATAGGTATTGACCTATGTCCAGTGCACGCGTAAATTGGTGTCCCCGAACTCACGACGTCTGGGAAAATGGGCCTGGACAACATGGGGGCACTTCTGCTAGTGCAGGTGTGCCCTTACACACAGGTACTTTGCACCCAGCCTTCAGGGTTGGAAGGCCTGACATATAGGCGACTTATAAGTGACCTGGTGCAGTGAAAATGGCTGTGAAATAGTGCATGCAATGGCAGTCCTGTAGAAGCCTTTGCATGGGCTCCCTATGGGTGGCAAAAGAAATGCTGCAGCCCATTGGGATCCCCTGGAACCCCGATGCCCTGGGTACCTAGGCACAGATACTAGGTATTTATAAGAGAGGACCAGAGTGCCAATTTGGAGTGAAATACTGAGTTACCAGTATGTAAGGACAAATCTGGGGACAGAGAGAGCATGAGCACTGGGGTCCTGGTTAGCAAGACTCCAGTGACGCAGTCAAGCATACTGACAAAAACAGTGAAACATACGGAAAAGTAGGCCACATACCTAAAGCACTGGGGTCCTGGCTAGCAGGATCCCAGTGACACAGTCAAACCACACTGACAAACAGGCCAAAAATGGGGGTAACCATGCTAGAAAGAGGCTGCTTTCTCACATTCAGCATCCCATTTAGATTCTACACAACTACGCACTGCTTTCCTAACATTACCCTGACACTTCTCTTTACCTTTAGTCTGTGCCACATGTTCCCAAGCATTACGTTCCTCGTATTGTGCAGGTTTAGGGGGTGGCTTCATTTCATACAATACTCTTCTCAGATTTTTCAATAATTCTCAAATTAAATGTGCCATAGTGAGGAAATCTCAACACACTTTCATTTTCTGTAATTTTATGCTGCTGCCTAAGCCACAAGCATGTGTGGAGCACCACATTTCAGCCATATAATGACCTGCTATGCCTGCTGGGGACGCTTCTGTTCTAAAACTAGATTGAGAACAGGATCAGATAAAGACGTTTTCTAGTCAGGAGCATAGAAGGTATCAGCACAGCATAGAACTTCTGTAGACGTTCAGGAAATAATTAAAGTGCTCAGCATGAAGTTGTACACTTAGAGAAAAACCCACCAAGAGAGATCTGTTCCCTCTCAGAGTCAGGGAAAAGTCTGCCTAACTAAAAATGGAAACACCAATTTGATAGAACAGCAGCTTTAAAAGCATTCCTATCTCCGCTCCGCCACCGGGAACCAACCAAATTGCTGACTGTGAAGGGAATCAGCACACTCCCTTAAGTTCCCATCTTACTGAAACTGAGGCTGCTGTGATCAACCATAAGCTCCTTGTCACCCTGATGCATGATAAACAGAAGGCCTCCATTGACCATTATTTCTCTGAGTTTGTGTGATAAAGCACTTTAGGGCCTGTTTAGTGACTCCATTTTAAAAATGCACATTTTAACTTTGCTTTTCTTTTCTGTTGGTAACCTTTTACATGGCATTTCATTTATACAATACTATACAGAGAAATCACTGTACACCTTACTTGTTTCTAGTAAACGTTGATGCCATCTAGTCTGTACACTTCGTTTAAGGCTGAGCACAAAGAATACAAAGTCCTCAGCATTGATTGTCTATGAAGATAGCTCTGCCTTTGCAGACATATCATAGTGTTGAGCCTGGACCTCTCCTGTGCCAATACTCTCACCTGATCAAGAATCCCTCCAACAGACGCACCGACATAAGGGCCTTCTGGTTTACCGCCGACCTCCACAAATCTAAGCAAACCTGCCATAGACTCGAAAGAAAGTTGCGCCAAGATCAGACTCCAGACAACCACACAGCCTCCAAAAAAACACCATCTGCAGACACCACCAACTCATCCGAACCGCCAAGAGAACCACCTTCAAAGACTGAATCAACAACAACGCACACAGCTACAAGGAGCTCATTTATATCGTGAAGGAACTCTCCAGCCCCAGCTCCAATGACATCCCGCCATCCCAAGACCTCTGCGACTCCCTAGCCTCCTACTTCCACCGCAAGATTGCAGACATCCATGACAGCTTCAGCACCCAGACCCCCCAACAATGACCAACACCACAGATTCACCTCCCACCAACATCCTGCTCTCCTGGACCCCCTTCAACAACACCATCAAAATCATGAACACCATCCACTCTGGCTCTCCATCTGACCCCTGCCCTCACCACATCCTCAATAAAGCAAGCTCCGTCATCGCACCCCAACTACGGAAGATCATCAACAGCTCCTTCGAGTCCGCAACCTTCCCGGAGAGCTGGAAACACGCTGAAATCAACGCCCTCCTCAAAAAACCTAAGGCGGGCCCAAAGGACCTCAAGAACTTCCGGCCTATGCTCCCCTTCCTTCCTGCTCCCCTTCCTGGCAAAAGTCATCAAGAAGGCTGTCAACAGACAACTAACCCGCTTCCTCGAGGAGAACTGCACCCTGGACCCTTCCAAATCTGGATTCCGCAGGAACCACAGTACTGAAACTTCCCTCATCTCAGCCACTGACGACATCAGAACCATACTGAACAATTGCGAAACTGCAGCCCTCATCCTCCTGGACCTCTCAGCCGCGGTTGACACCGTCTACCACCACACCCTACGCACACGCCTCAGCAATGCAGGAATTTGTGACAAAGCCCTGGACTGGGTCACCACTTTCTCACCGGCAGAACCCAGAGAGTCTGCCTCCCCCCCATTCCGCTCCGAAGCCACCAAAATCACCTGCGGCGTACCCCAGGGTTCATCCCTCAGCCCGACCCTCTTCAACGTCTACATGGCCCAACTCGCTAACATTGCCCGATCTCACAACCTCAACATTATCACATACGCCGACGACACCCAACTGATCCTCTCCCTCACCAAGGACTCTGCCAAGACCAATCTCCACAAAGGAATGAAGGCCATTGCCGAATGGATGAAGAACAGCTGCCACAAACTCAATTCCGACAAGACAGAAGTTCTCATCTTCGGCTCCACTCCCTCCGCCTGGGATGACTCCTGGTGGCCTGCCACTCTTGGAGCTGCTCCGACTCCCACCGACCACGCACGCAACCTAGGATTCATCTTGGATTCCTCATTATCCATGACTTAGCAAATCAACGCCATCTCCTCCTCCTGCTTCAACATCCTCCGCATGCTCCGAAAAATCTACAAATGGATCCCCAACGAAATCAGAAGAACAGTCACTCAAGCCCTCGGAAGCAGCAGACTGGACTACGGCAATGCCCTCTATGCAGGAACCCCAGCCAAACTCCAGAAGAGGCTAAAACGCATCCAGAACGCCTCCGCATGCCTCATCCTGGACATCCCCCACCACTGCCACATCACAGGCCATCTGAGAGACCTGCACTGGCTCCCAGTCAACAAGAGACCCACGCTCACAAAGCACTGCACAACACCGGACCGGAATACCTCAACAGATGGCTCTCCTTCTACACACTGACCCGGCATCACCACTCCGCCGACCTTGCCCCCGCAACCATCCCATGCATCCGCAGAACCACAACCGGCAGCAAATCATTCTTGCATCTTGCCGCCAAGACGTGGAACACTCTTCCCACCCACCTGCGTCAGGCCAAAGACCTCCTTACCATCAGAAAACTTCTCAAGACCGGGCTGTTCGAGCAGTAGCAGCACCTCCCCTCACTTTCCCCCCACCTCAGCGCCTTGAGACCCTCACGGGTGAGTAGTGCGCTTTACAAATTCCTGATTGATTGATTGACACAGTGCTGTACAAAGAGTGCTCGTATTATAAAAACTGTCCTTGTGTCAAGTCCTGCAGAGGAGCACTTTCACTGAAGTTGTGAGCCTCCTCTCCAGAGGCCTCACTTTTGTTTTTCTACTACAAACAATGAGCCTTTCACTAACTAACAAGAACCATGTTAACACACGTGCAGAAAAGAGAAAACAGCCTACTAGTAAGGTTAAGAAACACATTTTAGTTGAGGCCTGAACACATGCTAATTTAACTTGAGAATCATAAATCTAAATATATACATGTATATAGATAGATGTATATAGACATATATAAATATACATATATAGATGAAATAAAATAAACGTTGAATGTGAATATCTATCTACCTATCTATCAATCTATCCATCTATTCATCTTTGCATATATGTATTTGAATCCTTAATGGCTACAATAGTTATACAATAGTTAAATATGGTTTGAATGCATTACACATATTCATTGATTTAAGTCAGACAACAAATATAAACGTCCTATATGAGTATGTAAATGTATATTTGTAACTTATAGAGAGCCTTGATTACGCTGCTCCAGGAGATACAATTGTAAATATACTCACATTATATGAAGTGAGTTTGGATGTGTTTAGAAATTAAATATGATTCAAACTGTAGGAATATTTTAGGTGTAGTCGAGATTTTTTCAATTATACCTTGGTGTGTATGTTTTTCAAAAACTGTTCTTCAAGTCCATGTTTTCACATGTAACCAACATTTAGTAAGCACTGGTTTATTTTGTAGGAACCTAGGGCCATATGTACGAAGACATTTTCCCATAGACATAGAGGGGGTCATTCTGACCCTGGCGGCCGGTGACCGCCAGGGTCACCGACCACGGGAGCACCGCCAACAGGCTGGCGGTGCTCCCAAGGGCATTCTGACCGCGGCGGTTCAGCCGCGGTCAGAAAGGGTAAACCGGCGGTCTCCCGCCGGTTTACCGCTGCCCCATTGAATCCTCCATGGCGGCGGAGCGCGCTCCGCTGCCATGGGGATTCAGACACCCCCTACCGCCATCCTGTTCATGGCGGGAAACCCGCCATGAACAGGATGGCGGTAGGGGTGCCGCCGGGCCCCTGGGGGCCCCTGCAGTGCCCATGCCAATGGCATGGGCACTGCAGGGGCCCCCGTAAGAGGGCCCCACAAAGTATTTCAGTGTCTGCTCTGCAGACACTGAAATACGCGACGGGTGCAACTGCACCCGTCGCACCCCTGCAACTACGCCGGCTCAATTCTGAGCCGGCGTCCACGTTGCAGGGGCATTTCCGCTGGGCCGGCGGGCGCTCTTTTGGAGCGCGCCCGCCGGCCCAGCGGAAATGTTTGAATGGCCGCCGCGGTCATTTGTCGGCGGTACCTTGGCGGACGGCCTCCGCCGTCCGCCAAGGTCTGAATGACCCCCAGAGTGGGTAAAATCCTTTGCTACATCTGGCCCCTAGTGCTTGCAGTACCCTCTCCCATGCCCACACCGGCTCTAAAGCAAAGAACCAGGCCTTTAGGAAGAATTAAAAACGTGGGGCCTGCTGTACCAGGTATTGATTCGCAAATTGTGCACTGGTATTTTGCAAATCAATTCTGATGTTGTGAGCCAAGGTATGTACTGTAAGGTCTGTTTTCAAAATCACCTTTCAGAATTTGTCACAATTCAACCTACTTCATCAATATTCATGCAAACTGCAATTCACTCTGATGGATGCCATCAGAGTGATGTTGGTCTGCAGGGGCCAGCAGAGCACCATGTCTGTGATTGTATCCATATAAAGTGCATTTTTGTTTTAAATGCAGTCCATTTTCCTTAAGTGAAACTGGTCATTTAAGAAAGAACAAGTTTGTTTAAGAGCTGGCAGTGCTCCCCTTAGATCGCGGTCAACTCCCAAACAAACCTATATTTTACTTTCACAAAGATTAAGAGGTCCCATTGCTACCCCTTACCCTTTGTGAATAGGTCACCCACCTCCTTTGAGGATTCAGTAAACTGTAAATGATTTGCTACCAAAATTGTAGTTGCCAAGCATTGATACATAGCATTGTGAATCACATTTCGGAAGGGACACCATAGACACGCACCTTCAAAATTGCAAAAGTGCATTTCCCATTTTGACAATTGTTATGCACTTGCCGTTTCGCAAAATGGGTCTAGTGCATTTGAAAAAAGCCATATAGCAGTTGCAAATCATAGGTTTTGCGACTCCTAAATGTCTTTTGACATCTGGCCCGTTGTTTTAGAATGTTGTGCCACCTTCTCGTAGGTCAGAAAATATCCAATGATGATTCAGTTTGTGGTGTTGCACCATGCACATTTACCTACCGCTTCTTCGTGGCCACTTTTCACCTATTCGATTGTCCATCTCCAGTTTGTTCGATCTTCACTCTGCAACCGCTTTCACAATCTCAGTTCTACCACTAACCATTTTCTGCTGCTTCATTGAAGTGAAACTGACGACTAACCTTCTCCTGGTGTTTAAACTTTGCTCCTATTTTTGTTAACCTGCTGTCATTCACAACCAGCCCACGTTAGTTCACTTTTTTTATTTAAACAAAAGGTTATTGTCTTCACTTATAAACATAAACAAATAGTTTCCAGGATACATTACAAATAATGAAAACTGCACTATTTACAAAGGTCAGGAGAAGTAAAACATTTGCTCCTGTAGAATTAGTTATAGATTAAAGACAAAGGTATGATTTTTCAGGGATTCACAAAAGAATCTATATGTTTGAAAATCAATGCAAGTCATACATTTTCGTGAGTACTAATGCAAATTTCTGCATTAAAAATATGATACAAATGTGCAGCATCACATTTAACATTTTTGTTTCTCCACAAGCAAAGATATTTTCTCCTTGGAAAAAAATATTTCTGCTACACATCTTCCTCAATCCCAGCCTGCAAACATTTTCATTAAAGTCGGAAGTGTTCCAGGGTGGCAAACTAGCTCTAAGAGCTACTTGAATTCCCCAATTCTAAGGAATTTGTGGGTGCTGGCCTGCTTTTGCAGGTTGTACCTGTGAAGAACCCACACAATTCATAAATTTGTGATTGTGGACATTTGATCAGAACTCATGAAATCTGCAGCACGAATTAGAATTTAGGTTTGCAAATACTTTTATTACATGGGTCCATTTTGATTAAGAACAGGTAGTGCCCAACTCCCCCATTTGAATGTATTGAAAGATAAAGGTATATAGCTGCCTTATCGTCAAAATGACCTTATCAATTAAATTCACTTCATCATCTATTGTTTTTAATAATTTAGCCCCAACAAAAGCCATATTTTGTATGTTACAAAACACTTAGGCCCATATTTATACTTTTTGACGCAAACTGAGCAAACGCAGTTTTGTGTTAAAAAGTATAGCACCAGCTTGCGTCATTCCAGAACGCCAGACGGGAACTAAATTAATGGAATCCTACAAGCCAGCACAAAGGGTGGGCTAGCGTAAAAAAACAAAATGACATTAGCAGGGTGGGGGTGGCGGTATGGGAGAAGGGGGATTTGCACCAAAAAATGACACTAGGCTGATTAGAGGCAAAAAAATGCCTTTATCCAGCCTAGCGTCATTTTCTGACGCAAAACCATCCATACCACATGACTCCTGTCTTATAAAAGACAGAAGTCATGCCCACCACTACAATGGCCAGCACAGGGGACAAGAGTCCCCTGGGCATGGCCATTACACCCAGTGCCATGTGGGGGGGGGGCATTTCAGGGCCCCCAATTGCACTTTAAAAAAGTTTTAAAAATACTTACCTCTACTTACCTACTTGCCTGGGATAATGATGCTGATGTTGATGCTAATCCTGCAAAGCACCCAGAGGCCCAATGTAAACAATGGAAACCTCCTTTTAACGCCTGTTCTGAGCAGCCGTGAAAATTACTGAAAAAATGGCGCAAGGAAAACTCTTAGATTTCCTTGTGCCTTTTTTTTGGGCCCCCCTAACAGGGGAGTGCCCCCTCTGCATACATTATGCCTGGCGCAGGAATAATGTAGTGCAAAGGGTTACAAAGTGGTGCTACGCATGCTTTGCACCACTTTGTAAATATGGCACAGCGTTTTTTGGCTTCTAACGCCACATTAGTGTAAAAAAGAATTACGCTAATGTGGCATTGGAATGACGCTAGGGGCTCCCAAATATGCCCCTTACTTGTGAGACCCATTATTTTAAGACCCCCCAAACCAATTAGGTTCTAGAGTACTAATTGAGCTCTGCTATCTGGACCTCTGGCAAGTAACTTGTTGATTATCACATAGCTAGTAATGCATAAAACGCCAGTTCTTCAATGTACAAGGATTTTTTGCACATGACTGAACATATAGAGAACTGGGAATCTGCATGCAAATACATTATCAAATTTCTTGAACAGCATCACTATATACTTTCACAGGCAGTGCCTGGCCAGAATGTGACAGGAACCCCTCAGGTGATCTCAGACTTCAGTTCCAATGAGTCTAGTATTTCTGTCTTGGGTACAGAAAACACACCACAGAAAAAGCACCTACCTTGATGACCCCTGCCCACCACAGTTGACACCACAGCTGATTTTTGGACACGCCGATCCTTCCTTTGAGAAATGTTATGGGTGCATATAATGCCTCTGCGATCCAGTCTCCAGAAATGGTTGTAGAAACTCGTTTGTTCTTGTGCCCCACAGCCAGCTCTTTTCTCAGGGTTGGCAGTTCTAGTCCAGTTTCCCAGGATCCCAGCATTAAGGCACCGGCCAGTCCAAGTTCTCTTGTGTCCATGTTCTATTTAATAACACCAGTGTCAATGCCAGACCGTAAGATAAATCATTTTGCTCACTTACCTTCTCAGTGCACCCAATGCCACCACATCCTTTTAGCCATTCCCTTTGCTACAGAAAGAAGCCCACGTTAGTCCACTTATTTGATTTAAACAAAAGGTTATTGTCTTCACTTATAAACATAAACAAATAGTTTCCGGATACGTTACAAATAATAAAAAAACTGCACAATGACTGATGACTTTTTCCGCACTTTTTTACAAGACCTTCTGTGTGGAACTTGTACCGATATTAGTGCGACTCTTCAGTTCCTTTCGACAGACGGGGGCTCTCACGGCCAGCATGCTGGATGCCACTATTGTGGATCCCGAGGAGTGCACCTCCTACAGGCCGATTTCCCTCTTGAATATCGATGCCAAATTGTTTACTGGCATACTGGCACACGGTCTCAATTATTACATGCCGGGCCTTGTGGATCCCGACCAAGCAGGATTTATACCGCATAGGCAGTGTAGTGATAACACCAAGCGACTGCTTCATCTATTGGATAAAACTGATCGCTCACACAGGGAGGTGCTCTTTCTCTCTATTGATGCCGAAAAGGCGTTCAATATGGTCCATTGGCCATACCTGTTCAGGGTGCTTGAGCGATTTGGGCTGGGCCCGGGTTTCATGGCATGGATCCATTGTATCTATCAGACGCCTTAGGCGGCGGTCCGGGTCAACGCGACGCTCTCGTTGCCGTTCTCAATTCAAAGAGGGACCCGGCAGGGGTGCCCGCTGTCGCTCTTTTGTTTGCGCTCTATATGGAGCCCATTGCGCAGCGTCTTCGTGATAACCCTCAGATCATGGGAGTGAAGTTTGGGTGAGTTGAGGATATCATTTAATTGTACGCGGATGATGTGATTCTTACCATGGTGGAACCCGCGACCTATCTGCCTGCACTAATGGAGATATTAGATGAATTTGTACGGGTCTCGGGATTCCGGATGAATATGTTAAAGTCGCAGGCCATGAGCAGGTTTACTAGTGCCGAGCATGAAAGAGATCTGAAGGCCCGATTTAACTTTATATGGTCTTCCTCAAAACTCCCGTACTTGGGGATTGATTTAGGGTCCACTGTTGCTCGTACGGCGACGTTGAATTACACGAAAATGATTCGGGAGGTGCAGCGCGACCTAGAGACCTGGGGGAGACTTAAACTGTCTTGGCTGGGTAGGGTGGCGGCGTTGAAGATGACCATCCTACCACGCGTTCTGTATTTTCCAGGCACTTCCGGTGGCGCCCGCCCCACGGACGATAGCAACCCTCTAAACAGCGGTTCTAAAATTTATTTGGGAGGGAAAGGCGACGCGGTTACCACGTCGGGTGTTGTATAGCCCTAAGCATGAGGGAGGATTGTCGGTCCCCTGCCTTCTACAATACTTTCAGGCATCACAATTGCATTTTTTTTATTAGAATGGAGTCGCCCGTCTTCCGAGAAGCATTGGTGTTTCATGGACAAATCGGTTGTGGGTTCCCATATATGGAAGGAGCCCTGGCTCTGGCGCCGTCACAGAGCGCGGGGGTTGTATGCGTCCCCGATCACAGAAGTGTCAATGAGGATGTGGGATGTGGTAGCTAGCAGATTGGGCTTGACGACATTCCCGTCCCCAATGACTTCCTTAGATGCGAACCCTGATTTTGGCCCGGGCCTGAAACGGGAGGCACTACGCCGCTAGTATGATGGGGGCTGCAAAAGGGTAGGATACCTTTTCGATGAGCAGGGGGTGATCTCCTTTGAACAGATGAGGGAGGCATATGGCTTAATGGAGGCAGACAAGATGATGTATTACCAAATACGACATTGGGCCATGTTGCCAGCCAATAGAGCATTAATAGATGGGCCGTTAACACCGTTTGAAAAATGGATCTTAGTGAAAAAGGATGATAAGCGGGTGATTTCGGAGCTTTACGGTCTCCTAAGGGGGGCAGCCCGTTCGCCTAAGACTAAGGGTCAGCTGAGGTGGGAGAGGGAACTGGAGAGGGAGCTTTCTGATGAGGAATGGGAGGGCATCTTTTACAGGACTCACCACACGGCTTACAATGCGGCAGGCACAGAGATAGCCTATAAGGTGGCCTCCTATTGGTACTACACTCCAGCAAGGATTCATGCTTGGGATCCCACTAAGTCTAGCCTTTGTTGGAGGGGGTGCGGGGGCAGAGGGTCGCTTGTGCATTTACTATGGCATTGCCCTAAGCTTCATCGTTACTGGGAGAATATTATAGACACTATTGACGCGGCGTTTGATACTCAGATCCCCAGATTTCCTGCGTATACTTTGCTGGGCCTGCCTAACCCACTTACTTTCCCCCTGAGACCACTGAAGGGACGGCAGATGGCCTTGGCCTTGAATGCGGCACTGCAGCTGCTGTTGGCCATGTGGGGGACTGACAAGATCCCGACAGTAACATCATGGCTCCATAAGCTGTGGTTCATTCTCGCTATGGAAAAGCTTACTTTGGCTTCACAGCAGCGCACTGGCGACTTTAAGGAACTTTGGCAACCATTCTTACAAATACTATCCACGGAATTCACAGAATTGACATGTCTGGCCTACTTGAGGGTGCTGGAGTTGAATTGAGCGAAAGGGAGTGAGTGAGCAGTAGAGATTTAAACGGAGGACCAATATCACATGGGAACAAGGCTTGGGATCGAGTAATGACTGTATCACGTGCCAGTAGCAGGGAAACAAAGTTAAAGTTTTGTTCATGTTTATTGTCACTATACATGGAGCATGCCTTATACCACGACAACTGTACTATTTTGATGCACTGCATATGTGATGTTTATAATTGAAAATAATAATAAACAGATTTGATCCATAAAAATGTGAATGTTGGTTGCCCAATTGGACCTCAAGCTAGAAGACGACTTGGAGTGTTGGAGAGAATTGTGGAAGTATCTAGGTACACTGAGGGTTCTGAAGGCTCTTATTAAGGATACATGCATGGACCTTGTGGTTTAATGGATTATTGGGATTTACACCTGAAAAGCTACCCCGGGCCTCAACTTTGTTTTTTTGAGAAAGTAAAGCTGCACTTGCTGATTTGGTGATTGAAGTGTAAACTATATTTTTGTGTTACTGCCCAGCCATTTGAAATCTGTTAAAAAAATATAATTAAAAAATGTTGGTCAAAGCTGATGCTTCACAAGGCACCAGTGGTCTTGTTCCCTTTTAGCCACAGACCTTCATGTCTTCACAAATTGACCATCCTAGAGCTGAGACTCAGGTGTTCATGTGAGTCTGTACAAGCGAGGGAGAGGACTGACCTCTAAGTACAGTCTCAGTAGCTATAGTGATAGACTCTCCAAGAGGCGGCCAGGCGTTCAAAAGGGCCTCTGCTGTCAGCGTAGTTTTTGTTGATGTTTATTATGGGTCAGAGGACACAAGCAGCACAACTCAGTTGCTCCACAAGTTTATAACTTATAATTAAACTGTAAACTTATGGCTGAGCTGGTTTATATTATTATTCTTAATGATAGCTAAAGTGTGGCTATTTAACATAAAGTAAATACACGTTGCATTTTAGGTAAGGCTCATCTATCTGACGATGTCCTTTTGGCATGCCCATCTGTAGATCGAGACAGGTTTACTGACATGGTTTCGAAATAAAACTAAACAGATGTTAATCACTTGCCTTTTCTTTTGCTATAGCTCTTATCTCTGGTCACATTCTCAACCATGACGTCCACAATGACATCCAAGGGGACCGTGTGATTGGTGGAAATGAAGCCGTGAGGAACAGTTATAAATGGCAGGTAAGCACACTGGAGGTATTTCAAAGCAAGTGGGCATATGGAAATTTTGTATTGCCTTTTGGTGCATTAGGTTGATGAGTTCCGTCTTGAAGGCGCCTAAGCATTGGTTTTTAGCTGCTCAAGGTCTGGTTGGTAGGCACCATATTTGAGACTCATGGAAGGGGTGGGATGATGTTCACCTGTGAAATGTCCAAACAGGATGTCATAATGTGTTTTCAGTTTGGATGAGGAGGGCTATCATGCAATGATCTAGGTAGACTACTTTCTTCCCTAGGTCTTTTTATGTGGTGCAAACTTGACTTAGGAGCATTACAGCGTTTTACAAGAGCATCAGATTGCATTACACAATTGCTTTTTAGCCACTAGAAGATTCAGTGATTTGCTCAGACTTAAAGGATGTAGCCGAGGGTCAGGACTCGAACTGGGTTCCCTTGTTCCAAGATCAGGAGCTCTGGCCATTACCCTACATCTACCCCCAATTTGGTAGTGTGATAATATTTAAATGAGCAGTGATGTCTGTTAAGAAAGTTGCCAACTAGAGATACAAGCAGCACAGAGTTTTAGGATAGGTTCTTTCAAACAAATCCTATGATTATATTGTGCTCTGTTTCGACATACCCTCATGTATTGTGTTAAGTTGACAAGTGGCTGCTGTGCAATATTGCTTTGTGTTTCAATAATTGTATATCTTTGAATATAGGTCTCCCTCCAAATAGCCCATTATGGAGATCCTGAGTTCTGGTCTCACACGTGTGGTGGAACACTCATTTCTTCAAACTGGGTCTTGTCCGCTGCCCACTGTGTTGGCTTGTAAGTAATAGATTTTTGGAAAACATTCTTTGTGATTGCTGCTGCTGATTAGTGTTGCTAAGAAAGGTATGTGTTTCCATTGAAAAGGCATAGCTGCACTGAAAAGGTGTCATTTTCACACAACCCAAATGGCACCCTCAGCTGCTTTGCTTCACTCTGTGTTGGTGGGGGTGGAGTTACATGGCTCTGAAATGAGCAGATCACAGATATCACCCTCAGGCTGGCGGTCGGGGACTCATAATCCCCAGGGCAGCGGTGCTTGCGCCGCTGCCCTGGGGATTATGACCGCCAGGCGGAATCCTGGCGGAATATTGGAGGGGCCGGCAGTATGGCCATGGCAATTGCGCCACGGTCATAATTGCTGGCGGAACACCACCAGCCTGTTGGCGGTGTTACCGCCGGCCGCCAGGGTCGTAATGACCCCCTATGTGTAGGAAAGTGCTATTCTTGTTTGGTCACCCTCACACCTTTTCCTCCAATAGCTGATGGTTATGACTCTGAAAGTGCATTGAGACCTGCTAACCAAGCTGCAGTGCCAGTGCTCACTCCCTAAACATAATGCATATGAACTGGTAACCCCAACTGGCAAGGACATTAACCCTTTTATAAGTCCCTGGTACATGGTACCAGTGGTACCTAGGGCATAGAATTTAAAGGGGTCACCAGGGCATGAAAAATTGTTTGTGCCACTCTGAGTGACCCTTTTAAGTATATGACAGTGGGCTCTCATTGCAGTCTGCATGGACAGTGCAAACTGCTCAGTCTCAACTTTGCCATCACCATGAGTGGCAAAGCCAATGCACTATTTTTAATATAAGTCAGTGACCCTTAAGGTAGGCCTCCTAAGCCTAGGAGGTGGGCTGCATTATATTAAAGGTGTGGACATATAGGTGTAAGCTTATGTGTCCTTATAGTAGCCCCCTTCCATCAGAGGCTACTGTAAGGATCATGGTGCATAGGATAACATGGGCTGACACCTTGACCTCTCAAGGTTTCCAGCTCCATTATGGTTCCACTGAAATATATCATGTTTGGTATCAAACACCTTGTCTTTTGAAACCTTGTGTATCAAACACCTTGTCTTTTTAAACTTGCTGCCAAAGTAATATTTAATGTGGCATGCACCCAGTTGGCTACCTTAGAGGTTGTCCACCTGGTTGCCTCAGTATTTCCAGTACCCTAGCTGACAGCTGCTGAGTCCAAGACAGGAATCTAACCCACTGCCAGGGGGTGTGAACACTCCCAGGATTCAGAAACAAAGGCCTGCCTGAGAAAGAGGTGCCACCTCCCTCCTTGGCTGGATGGCTAGTGAAGTGGCACATCAAGGGCTGATTCAAAGGCTGATATGCAAACAGCCTGTCACCAAGAAGAGGAAAAAGCCATGCCCCTGCCCCCAGCTACATTTGCAGGAGGCATACAACCCCAGAAGGCTAGCCCAATGCCTAGAGGGGGGCTACCTGGTCTGTGCACCCAATGAGGTGTTCTGCCAATTTTAGAGTGTCAGAACAGAGGCTTCAGGGTTGCAAAAATTGACACACTCTACCAGATGTGGTCACCTCAAGGGTAGGTTAGCCACTGGGACAAGTAGCCCATTGGCCACTAGCCTTCACACCCCTAACACCCCTAAATCCAGGATGTAAGGGGCACCCCTAGCACCAGAACCTCAGATCTGATGAACCTACAAAAGGACAACAGAAGAGACCAGTGCTTGCAACAATAGGCCCTTCACAAACCAAAGGCACTATAAGGTGTACCTGTGACAACGCTCCAGGAACTGCCCTGCAACAACTCATTCTGGACTACGGAAGAAAGGGAAACCACTCTACAACCCAAAGACGGTTTCAGAACTCCCTAGAACTAGAAGTACTACTTCCCTGTAGCCACCAGGAAAAATCACGCTCTGAACCAAAGAGTTACTGACCATTGGGCCTGCCAAAGGATCACTGAAAACCAGATAGTCTGATGCATTGTGAGAGACGTAGTCTTGACCTCCCCGAAGTTTCAGATGGCTACCACTCTTTCAGGGACCCTGGGACATCGAAGTATTTATCTGCTCTATAGGCTGCAACTAAACCTTGTTGGTGACCAGCCTGGCTACCACATACTTTAATCGATGCTTTGACTCAAGGGAACTCCAGAACATCTTTGACCTGTCACCTCAGTAGCCCCTCAGTCGAGTCATGCCATCCCCTTCCTCACCAGCACTGTCAAAGTAGCAAATTCAGCAAACACTGTACTCCAGTTCAGCACCAAGGAGAGCCCCTGCATCTGGGCCGTACAAGCAGCTAAAAATATACTCACTATCCTGACCTGGTTCCAGGGCCAGCCTCACCTCAACTCTCAGGGGTTTCTGTGAACTTGATTTGCAAGTGGATGTTTGCCACAAGTGCCTTTTCCCATTGACTGCAATAATAATGTTTTAGCAGTATTTAAATGCACTGATTCATTTTTGTTTCAAAAAATTCATAACTCCGATTATACTTACTAATTGGCTTTGTTTTGGCATCTAAAATTTTATAAAAATCTACTCTATTTTTATAAATTGGTGTTGGATTTCTTTTGAGTTGTGTCATGTACTTATCATCCATGCTTGTACTCTGAAATGCTTAACACATATTACTCTAAGTAAAGCCTGACTGCTCTGTGCCACTCTGCCATTACTGAGCTAGGGATTTATTAGTGTGAATCCAAAGGATCCAGTTTGGAATATTGTGAGAGTATTACACAATGAAACCTAACCAGCTTCACTGCATAATATTCCACTTTCCTACACTATTAAACATCAAGCACACACCACTGCACCGTGGTGCAAATGCTGTGTGGGGCACTAGGCAGCCCGTTAGTGTACCAGTGCAGGAGATAGCAGCAGCAGTTGGGTATTTTTAATAAATAGAGCTCTGCGCTGACTTATAACTATTGTACAACTCAGTGCAGCAACTTTGGTTGCTACTCTCCATTGCGCTAAAGATTTATAAATCTGCCCCCCCCCCAGTTATTCACAGCTTGATTGACTCCAAACTCATCTTCTGTTGTAACCATTTTAATCTTGCTCCACATCATCATAAACATCTAAATAAATCATATCTGTATTTTGGCACTAGAGTTCTTACTGCCTTCATTCTCTGTCCAAGTTTATACCCCCTAACCTCTTCGTTTTGTAGATGGTCTGACCAAACTGTGAATTTTAATCCATCTGCTTTAAAGCTCAAAGACACACACAGACGTTCCTAGGTTCCCAGCTTTCCTATAAATGGGTCCCTCTGTACTCTCTGACTTTCATGAACTATTTATTCCCCACCCACACCATTTGGGATTGAGCTCATCAACACTTTTACCACCAAGACTTTTAAAACTAGTCCTTCTGCTTCCTCAGGGATTATGTTTATGTGCAAACTGTAATGCCATACCAGGTTTCTCATTGGCTTGCATCTTTATACCAAAAGTAACTAATGTGCTTCCATTTTAGCTTGTGTCTTAGTTGCTGACACCTCTAAATTTTGAGTCTTTAGATATAAATCATACAGATACTTGTCTACAAACACACATGCCACATGGATCCCTTTTAAATGTTGGTCATTCCCATCAAATCTAGATATAATATCTCCATATTTCCTTCTGAGCCCTCTCTAGGGCTACCTCAAGCAACACCTCCTTTTCTTTGTTGGTCTGTCCCCTTAATGCATCAAGCCCAGCTACACCAAAACCTCATCCTCATCAAGGCACGCAAAGTCATCCGCTACTCGAGTCCCATTTTGACCTCTGTCTCAGTGTTGACCCCCACCTTTAACATAGCTTCACTGTTCCTGAAGTGGTTCAGGAGTGAAAATAAAAAGGATATTACAGGTGCCACAGTGTTTTCAAGGTTTTGCAGAGTACCTTGAATTTTCATGAGAATGCCTCCAGTGGATGACTAACAGCTTACCAGAAAATTCAAAAAAGTGCACACAGTACCTGCATGCACTCTAGCTCTCATTCCAGCCACCTCTCATCCTAAGCTGGAGTGGGAATATGACCACGCCCATTTATAGTCCCAGTGCCCCCATTCCTTCTTTCCATAATAAAGGTTTATTTTAATGCTGAAAGATATATTGAATCACTAATGAGCTTTTAAACGTTTTATATGAGTATCTGCTGTTCCTTATGCTGTCTTCAAGAAACGTCATGGAGGAGATATTACAATTGTCAATGCTGGACTTCAAATGCTTAGTTGAGCCCTCATTATCTGATGAGTTGCTCTTTGTAGTTGGTCCTGCTTTTGATGGCATCACTTCTCAAGCCTCCAGACTGTCTTTGGGGGGGGACAGGTGTAGACCCTCTCTTAGGCTTTTCCTCCAAAAGGGAGGCGAAGCCTGCATATTCCCCCTCCACCCTCACTGGAATCTTGATTTTAGGGGTGGTGGGAGTTAAAGAGTGGGGATGAAGAGAAATTATATGTTCTACTCTGGGAAATGTGGTTTCTATGCTGGGTTGAAAATGTCCTTCTAGACACAACCCTTGTTGTGCAAATGAAAGGAGTTGAAAACCTTCTAATGCACCTGTCAAATCACGTTCTTTTAGTCTAGTATCCCAGGGTCAGAAGAGATGGAAAGAAGAGGATATTCTGGACTATAGATAGCTACTCCAATTAGCACATGATTTCAGGGTGTATATTAGATGCTGCAAAACAGAGTTTGTTAGCGCAATGTTGGCACAAGTGTCTTGGATGCTTTTAAACCTTACACTCGGGAAAAGCTACTTGCTGTGGCATCCATGGCTCACCAGTCAGTAGAAAGTATTCAAGCAGTTGGAGAAGGATATTAACCGCTTCTGTGCCCCGGACGAGGTGATCTTGAGACCACGTCGTCCGGCTATGGGCTTCCGGCGCTCCCCCTGATGGCCGAGCACCCCCCTCCCCTGGGCAGAGATGGAAGGGGACTCGCTTCCCCTTCCACCCCCACCCCCTGTGACCCCCGTGGCATCTAATGACATCAGCGTGCTTTCGCGCGCTGACCTCATCAGAGGCCTTCCCCTCGGTGCTGGAAGCTCAGCTTCCAGCACCCTATCGAAGGAGAAATGCAAAAGCATTTCTCCTCCGATCACGTGGAGGGGGCAGATAGGCATGAAAGGAGAGGGAATGCTTTTCCTCTCCTTTCATGTCTCTCTGAGCATTTCTGCTGCCCGATCGCGATGCGATCGGGCAGCAGAAATGCCACTAGACACCAGGGAATTTTTTTATTTGCTTGTATTTGAAATAAGGGCCGTTCCTCGGGGGGCAAATTATTTCTAGGCCATTTTTGCCCCCCCTGGGGGCAGATCGGCCTAAAACTATTAGGCCGATCTGCCCCCGGGGGGAGGGGGGAGAAATCCACTAGACACCAGGGACCATTTTATTTATTGTTTTGTTTGGAGAGCGACCCCTTGGGCAAGGGTCGCTCCCGGGGGGGACAAATTATTATTAGGCCATTTCTGAAACCACTAGACACCAGGGATTTTTTGTTGTACTTGCGCAGAAGGGGAATGGCCACTTGGGCAAGGGCCACCCCCCAGGGGGGCAAATTACTTTTAGGAAATTTCTGCCCGTTCTGGGGGAAGATCGGCCTACAATTATTAGGCCGATCTGCCCCCAGGGGGTGCAGAAAACCACTAGACACATGGAATATATATTTTTTTGTTTATTTTTATTTTTTTATGTTTGGGGAGCCACCCCTGGGGCAAGGGTCACTCCCAGGGGGGAAAAATTATAATTAGGCCCTTTCTGCCCCCCTTTGGGGCAGATCGGCCTTGCGATCTGTCCCCACGGGGGGCAGAAACCACAAGACACCAGGGATTTGTCTTTTTTGTTTTTGTTCTTGCGCATAAGGGGAGTGGCCCCTCGGGCAAGGGCCGCTCCCCAGGGGGGCAAATTACTTTTAGGCCATTGGCCTAAAATTATTTGGCCGATCTGCCTCCAGGGTGGGGGGGGGGGGGGGCAGAAAACCACTAGAAACCAGGGATACAATTTTTTTGTTTTATTTTAATCTTTTATGTTTGGGGAGCGACCCCTTGGGCAAGGGTTGCTCCCGGAGGGGAAATTATTATTAGGCCATTTCTGCCCCCCACGAGGGCAGATCGGCCCTGTGATCGGCCCCCAGGGGGGGCAGAAACCACTTGACACCAGGGATTTTTTTTTTTTTATACTTGCACATAAGGGGAGTGGCCCCTTGGGCAAGGGCCGCTCCCCAGGGGGGAAATCATTTTTAGCCCATTTCTGCCCCCCCTGGGGGCAGATCGACCTATTTTTGTTGGTCCAATCTGCCCCCAAAGGGGGCAGAAACCTCTAGACACCATGGATTGGTGTGTGTTTATGTGTGTGTTTTGTTTTAGGGGGGGCTGCCTCTTGGGCAAGGGTCGCTCACCATGGGGGCACATTACTGTTGGCCATAACTGCCCCCCTTGGGGGCAGATTGGCCCATTTTTGAAAGGGCCATCTGCCCCCAAGGGGGGCAGAAAGCCCACCAGAGACCAGGGAAGATTTTTGGCCATACCCCCACCCCAAATAAATGGGGCCAAAGTTGTTCTGCCCAACAGTGAGCAGATTGGGCAATTACCCCCGATCCACACCCTGGGGGGACAGAAAGTCCACTAGATGCCAGGGAATAAAAACAATAAAAGAAAATATTGGGGTGGTGGCTACCAACCACTATGGGCCTGGTTATGTCCCCACCCGAACTGAAGGGGCTAACAGTCATTCAGCTCTACCCCGCACAATAAAACATCTTATCCCATGGCAAGCAAGAGGACATTGGATTATTTTTGGTTTTTCTTTTACATTTGGGCCATGAGAGCTTGGTAACTCTCAAAATCTTCCCACTAGGAATGGTGAGGCCTGCACTTTTTTTTTACTTTGGGAAGCTGCCATGTAGAAAAATCCACAAGACCTAGACACATCTGAAAACTAAACATCTAGTTGATTCCAGGGTGGTGTGCTTCACATGCACCCCGCACAATTTCCTTACCCAAAATGCCCTGCAAACCTTCAACTTTGCTGGAAAGCACACATTTTTCCCACATTTGTTTGATGGAACCTTCCGGAATCTGCAGAAATCCACAAAATTCCTACCACCCAGCATTATCTCATCCATACTGATAAAATTTCAGCTGCACTTGTCAGCCTAAAAATGTTTTTTTTCAAACTGCCCTTTTGGACCCACTTTGGTTCCCCCTCAATTTCGACATGTTTTTGGCTCTTCCATGTCACAAAACTTGGCCCACCCACACAAGTGAGGTACCATTTTTATCGGGAGACTTGGGGGAAAGCTGGGTGGAAGGAAATTTGTGGTTCCTCTCAGATTCCAGAACTTTCTGTCACAGAAATGTGAGGAAAAAGTGCTTTTTTAGCCACATTTTGAGGTTTGCAAAGGATTCTGGGTAACAGAACCTTGTGAGAGCCTGACAAATCACCCCGTCTTGGATTCCCCTAGTTCTCTAGTTTAAAAAAATGCATAGGTTTGGTAGGTTTCCCTAGGTGGCGGCTGAGCTAGAGTCCAAAATCCACAGGTAGGCACTTTGCAAAAAACACCTCTGTTTTCCTTGAGAAAATGTGAAGTGTCCACTTTGTGTTTTGGGGCATTTCCTGTTGCGGGCACTAGGCCTACCCACACAAGTGAGGTACCATTTTTATCAGGAGACTTGGAGGAACATAGAATACCAAAACAAGTGTTATTGCCCCTGGTCTTTCTCTACATTTTTTCCTTCCAAATATAAGACAGTGTGTAAAAAAGACGTCTATTTGAGAAATGCCCTGTAATTCACATGCTAGTATGGGCAACCCAGAATTCAGAGATGTGCAAATAACCACTGCTCCTCAACACCTTATCTTGTGCCCATTTTGGAAATACAAAGGTTTTCTTGATACCTATGTTTGACTCTCTATATTTCAGCAAATGAATTGCTGTATACCCGGTATAGAATGAAAACCCACTGCAAGATGCAGCTCATTTATTGGCTCTGGGTACCTAGGGTTCTTGATGAACCTACAAGCCCTATAAATCCCCGCAACCAGAA
The DNA here is from genome assembly GCF_031143425.1 of Pleurodeles waltl. Taxonomy (NCBI): domain Eukaryota; kingdom Metazoa; phylum Chordata; class Amphibia; order Caudata; family Salamandridae; genus Pleurodeles; species Pleurodeles waltl. Next base: position 607,692,658 of record NC_090449.1, read on the forward strand.
GAGTCCAGAAGACGTAACGGTATATTGCTTTCAAAAATCTGACATTGCTGGAAAAAGTTACAGAGAAAAATGACTGTTTTTTTACCTCAATTTCAATATGTTTGTATTTCAGTTGTTATTTTCTGCAGGAAACTCTTGTAGTATCTACACAAATTACCCATTGCTGAATTCAGAATTTTGTCCACTTTACAGAAGTGTTTAGGTTTCTGGGATCCAGCACTGGTTTAACACCCATTTCTGTCACTGACTGGGAGGAGGATGAAAGCACTAAAAATCGTAAAAATGGGGAATGTCCCTGTAAAATGCCCAAAATTGTGTTGAAAAATAGTGTTTTCCGATTCAAGTCTGCCTGTTCCTGAAAGCTGGAAAGATGCTGATTTTAGCACTGCTAACCCTTTGTTGATACCAATTTCAGGGAAAAAAACCACAAGCCTTCTTCTGCAGCCCTTTTTTCCAATTTAAAAAAAGAAAACGAAATTGTCACTGTATTTTGGCTAATTTCTTGGTTTCCCTCAGGGGAACACACAAAGTCTGGGTACCTCTAGAATCCCTAGGATGTTGCAAAACAATGACGCAAATTTGGCGTGCGTAGCTTATGTGGACAAAAAGTTATGAGGGTCTAAGCGCGCCCTGCCCCAATTATCCCAAAAAAGGCCTGGCACCTGAGGGGGAAAAGGCCTGGCAGCGAAGGGGTTAAGGCAATAAAAACATAAATGGCAGGGCTACCGAACGATAGAATGAGAAAGTACACCACCAAAGTATGTTGGTTACTTAAAGAAGAACCTCATTTTACACTAGATACATTTACAACAGCAAATTTGGAGGCTAGCAAAATTAGACATTTTTAAAAAGTAGGAAGACCATATGCCATCTTGGCTTGGAAGAGTATGGCGAAGAGAACCAGCAGCAGAACTAAGACAATCCATAGAGAGGTGGTGCAGCTGAGATTTGGCTGTTACCTTTAACGTCACAATGTTGGTCTATACATGACATTATAATGTACGAATGTATAACAAGCTAATTGTAAAATGGTGCACTAAAAATCTTTATTAAGGTGCATTCACTGGAGTAGAGTAACAAAATGTGTGTGGTATAACCATATTAATTGAAATGTAACCATTTATTATGATTTTCTATTAATCCTGATATAAATAGGGAGCAGTTACTCTTGCAACCATAATACATTTCATAATAGATGTGCACTAAATATCATAGGTCAAAATTGTAGTTCCCCATCGTATTTATTTACATGTGTTAACAAGTGGGGGGGTGTGGCCTGGGACCGATGAAGCTGCATGCCTGAAGCGGTGGTCCCAGCAGCCATTGGAGGACCTTAGGTATCCTGTTGATTTGTCTGCCCTGAAAGCAGAACCGAGGAGCGTCGAGGGGCCCTGAGGCACTGGGGCACAGACACTCATACTTTTTAGGGGCTCGGGGAGCCCCACGACACCGCGCGGAGTCTCCGAACTCCAGACCACCATAGGACAAAATGGCGGCCGCAAGTCGCGGAGGGTGGAAGCTGCGGTGACTGCGCTGTGCATGGGAGCACAGACCTGAATTGGGTGCGACCCGGACGCGCCGACGGGCAGGTGGCCCTAGCGCTGTGTGCTGCAGAGCCGGCCGCACCCCCTCCCAGTACAGTCGAGGTTCATCTGAAGACTGCTTTGGGGTAAGTGGGGGCCGTGCTTGGGGGTGTATGAGCGGGAGGCTCGGCCCTTTTCCACACGCCAGCCCCCACGAAGCAGACACGGCAGCGGGGATTACCATTGGCGGCCCTCTCCTCCTCAGTAATAGGTGGATACTGGGGACGAAAGGGGGGGCAATAACACCCCTATCTCAGTGGAATCACCCCTTAACACTTGACTCATCATAGCAGAGCACCGCGGTAGACCCTAATAATGAAGCTCTCCTAGACCCAGGCAAAATCAGGCATTACAAGAAATGCGAGAAGAAGTGGACGTAGCAGCACTTATGAGTGGAGGAAGACCTGTTTCGACTCACTCCTCCAAGGCCCTCTCTGATTATGACTCTAATTTTGGTAGTGCATCCTTCTCATCTCAAGTAACTTCTGTCAGCAGGGCTAAGGTAACACTGGGATCTTCAGAGGATATCATTTGAGCACTGTACACATTTGTGTTGATGAGCTTGAGGTGCAATCTCACAAAAGGAATATAACAGTCTGTTTATTCTATTGAACAGTGAAGGATGACCTGTCGGCGTTCTGTGGGTCGTAGGGGAAGAGAGTCTGCTACCAACCCAGGAGGGCTCACTGTGGGAACCCCTGGCCCATGGGTCCTCCACCTATCCGCACATCATAACGGCCCGTCGCAAACACAGGTGTGGCCAGATAGCAATGCTGCTGAAACATGACTCTGGCTGATTGGGCGCCCGATGGCATGCCAGGATGTTGGCTCTTGGTCCTTGGTGTGTCACCCTACCTACTTAATGTTAGTTACTGCTTTAACATTTTGGACAGGGATAGTTCTAGATGCCGGTCCTGGGGAGAGGGAGTTGGAGTATGGGGTTATAGTTACATGTTTTATAGATTGTTTGCTTCAAGCAATGTGACATCCGAAGTATTAGAAATTATGATACGCACTTCCTTGATGGTTCACTCCACACAGCTATGGGGGGTGGTGGTACCTTTGCTTTCCACACTCATACACTATGGATCCCTCCTTGACCTACAAAATAATTACCTGGAATGTCAGAGGTCTGAACAGCATGCATAAAAGATATAAGGTCTATAGTCAGCTTAAAAGAAGAGGGGTCCATGTGGCCATAATACAGGAAACACACCTATTAGAATAGGAGGTTAAAGCCCTAACGAGGAGATGGCGCGGGCAAATATATGCAACAACCTATTCAGCCTTCGCTAGAGGTGCCCTAATATCGGTGCGCTCTGGGGTGCCCTTTCAGAAGACGCACAAAATTTTAGATAGGGAGGGGCAGTATGTCCTGGTGACTGGGAGACTAGAGGGCAGAGATATAACGATTGGGGCCATTTATGCACCAAACCAGGAGCAGGGAGCTTTTCTTGCAGCACTTTCCCGGGATCTGGGACCCTACCTCGTGTAGGCAACCTTGATAGGGGGAGACTTTAACTGTATTGCAGACCCTAAGTTAAATAGATCGCACCCCCGCCCCGTTCTCCAACTACTAAAGTGGCTAGATTGTTCTCTGAAGGGCAGCCACAGTGGGGTTTTATTGATAGTTGGAAACACCTCCACCCTACAGACAGAGATTACTCTTTTCACTCCTCCTTACACAACCTACATGTCCGTTTAGACACGTCTATCGCCTCCCCTGAGGTAAACAGCGTAGTGGAAGCAGCGGAATACCTATGCCGCACAATCTCAAGTCATAATCCCCTGTTGTGGTCGCTGGCTTGGACTAGAGAAAAAACGTGTATACCAAATTGGCGTTTCAGAGCGGAAATGCTTGAGATTGACGCCTTCAAACACTCGATATCGGCTGCAATAGGGGATTTCTTTGGTCATAACACGGGAACAGCATCATCTCACGCAATTGCGTGGGAGACATTTAAAACGGTCATTAGGGGTAAATGTATAGCGGAGAAAGTAGGGGTTCATAAGACCCTGGAACAAGACATCCAGACATATGAAGGCTCCCTTAGAGATATTGAACATCGTAGACCAAATAACCCAGAGCTGGCCCCCCTTCTCACAGATGCTAGAGAAAAAGTTGCAACGGCAACAGAGCAGTTGAGCCGTTTTGATTATAAAAGGTATTGATCTAAATGGCACGCAGAGGGAGATAGGGCGGGATCGCTGTCGGCATGGCTTGCGGCTCCACCGAGACTCCAAGCCTTGGTAATGGAGAATGAGGACTCTTCAGAATGCCCTCTATATGGGCAGAGTGAAATAAATGCTAGGTTTACTAGATATCATTCTCTATTTTATGCCCCCACCTGCAGAGGCTTTGACCCCAGCACAGCTAAAGGACTTAGATCACCTTGGCCTCCCACGGCTGGGGGAGGAGGACCGGCCAGCCCTCGCAGAACCAATCACAGCTGTGGATATTAAAGCTGCAGTGAAAACTATGGCTAGGGGGGAGGTACCAAGGGCGGATGGACTCCCAGTGGAGTTTTATGATGCATACTTGGAGCAGTTGTCCCCACATCTCTGTGCCCTCTACAAGCAGGCGAGGGAGAGGGGATCACTGCCTCAGTCCACGAATGAAGCCATAATGATACCACTCCTGAAACCTGGCAGACCGGCAGTGGATGTGTGCTCATAGCGCTCCTTGTCCATGCTTAACATGGACTATAAAATACTTAGCCGAATACTGGCTGCCCGACTCTTACCCCATATGATGACACTAATTCATAGGGCCCAGTCTGGGTTTGTCCCCCAGCACAGCACAGCGCAGAATATAAGACGGCTGGTCTCGATCCTACACTGTAAGTCCCCAGCCTTACAGAATGCAGAAATTATTGCAGTAGATATTGCGAAAGCTTTTGATACCATTAGGTGGGATTTTGTGGAGCAGGTAATGCTGAGACTGGGACTGGGGCAAGACTTTATCCGATGGATGCATCTGCTCTACACAAATCCCATAGCACGGGTACGCACAGGCAGAACAGTATCAGAACCACAGCTTATTGGCAGGGGCACCAGACAGGGTTGCCCCCTGTCACCCCTGCTCTTTGCGATTGCGTTGGAGCTGCTTGCGTGAATAGCAAGATCACGAACCTGTTTTAAAGGGCTCTGGGTTGAGACGCAGGAGCACCACATTGCGCTCTATGCGGATGACATGCTGCTCTTCCTAGGAGATATGGAAGCCGGTCTGCCGGGAGCGATGGCAATGCTGGAGCGATTCGGAGATGCATCCGGTCTGCGTATAAATTGGCAGAAATCTCACATCTTTCCCCTAGTAGAAGGGCCCGAGGTTGACCACTTCTACATTTCGCTATCTAGGAGTCAACATATACCATAAGTTGGAAGACTTATTAGAGGGGAATGTGCATCAGGCAGTTAGGAAAATGAGAACCAACATTCAGTTTTGGAAAACACTTCCACTGTCGGTGACAGGAAGAGTATCGCTGATAAAAATGGTAGTATTGCCCAGACTGTTGTACTATTTTTCCACCCTCCCATTGGTTGTCCCAAAATCAGTATTCAGAGACATTAATACCATGGTGACTGGTTTCGTATGGGAGTGAGGCAGACACAGACTGGCTTTAAGTACACTCCAGAGACCAACATCTGAAGGGGGATTGGCCTCACCAAACATGGAAATATATTATTGGGCATGTCATCTGCAATGCCTGGCAAGATCACTACATGAGGAACAAGAGGAGCGGGGCACACAACGTAATACGGGTCGGTCTCTCCACACCCGCCTGAACGTATTATTGAACCCCAGGGGGAGACATGAGCTGCTCCCACAAATATTGCATACTATGCGAGTGTGTTGGGGACGTAGTCTACAGCGCACATGAACCACGCTCCCGTACGCACCGGAAATACCAATAAAAGGTTTGATCCACATGCCGGGGAAGCGGGCCCTAACTGGGGTCATGAAACTAGCGACATATAATAATGCAGTACTGGGGGACCTGTTTCATAATGGGGAATTACGCACCTTCGCTGAGTTAAGGGAGCGATCAGATGTCCCCCAGGAATGTTTCTCTTATATAATGCAATTATTAGGATTATACAGAGATCATGGAAGGCAGGATCCCATGAGCCGACTATACATGACGGTTGCCGGATTATTTGCACACGGGGGGAGAGAGAGGAGCGATATCAGCCCTTTATAGGGCCTTACATAAAGACACTTCCTTTCCTTTTGATAAACTTCGTCTGACATGGCAGACAGAATTGGGGGCACCTATAGATGAGCAGAGATGGGCCAGAATTACTACACACAGTAACTAGGAATGCTCGCTTCAAATTGATTAACCTTTATATTTATCACAGAGCGTATCTTACCGCCATAAAGTAGCAAAAATGTGCGTATCTGGAGGTGGAGGTTGTCGCCGCTGCTCAGAACCGGAGGCAGGAATAGAGCACAAGTTCTGGAGCTGTCCAAAAATCATGCCTTTCTGGGAGGAGGTGTTCCGGAGTCTGACTGTGGTTACAGATAGAAGTCTAGAACGGTCCCCCTTAGTAGCACTACTGGGGGATTTTCCCCGCCCTCAAGCGAAAAAAACAACCAATAGATATATTGACCTAGCATTAATTCTGGCTAAAAGAGAGATCATGACACACTGGAAGGACACCAGGGGCCCTCATACACAAATATGGCAGAATGCAGTGATAAAACGGGCAGAGGCAGAGGGAAGCATATTTCACCGAGAGGCAGCACGGGGATGTGGGTCTCGGGACATAGCAAGACAATGGGACACCTTGTTAGATAGCCTCAAGCATCCAAGTGATACAATATCGAACAAATCGCGGTCAGTCTCTGGAACAGATCCTGATGAAGACCCTAATTCATAAGTGTACATATAACCGACTCTACTCAGGTTTCTCATCTGAAAGGACCATGCTGATCAAGGAATGACCTATTGTATGCTGGGACGAACATGGGGGGAGAGAACCGGGGAAGGGTAATGTTTGTCACCTCTTGGAGATGTATGTTCTTTTTCTACTTGTAAACTAATAAAATATATTTTTTTTTAAATGTGTTAACAAGTCATTTCGCTCTGCATTTACTGCAACATGAAGTTTTAACTTGAGTTATTATTGACACATTTATAACTGAAAGTTTAAATGGTCTGATCAATCTGAATAAAGTGTGCAATTTGGATACTATTTAGTTTACCCATGCTAGAGCTGATAGGCCCCAGCCTCATAAAATGTTGGAAATTGTTTTTTTATGCTAACATGTCATTTCTTTCACGGGGTGTTAGCTTGGAAATAGATGTGCTATTGTTTTACTCATAGAAAGCCTGAGAAAGCAACCTTGAGTACGGTACACAGAGAGATTAAGAATGCGAAGACTACCCCTAGTCATATTGTTGGAAAATCGTACAGGACACCAAGAGTGGATACCTTCCCAGGATGGTCTTGGGAACTTTCAAGCATGTTACAGATGCCCCTGCCCAGCACCCTCTCAATGTTCACTGTCTGCGTTGCAGACAGTGAACATTGAGAGTGTGCTGGTGAGCCCTGCGGCTCTATTATGAGCCAGAGACAATGCTGTATCCTGTTTCTCGCTAGGCGGGTGGGCGGAAACTGAGGTTTCCACCTGCCGACCTAGTGGGAACCTCCTAATAGGTCCGGCGGGATGGTCCTGTCCGTGGTTTGGCAGAAGTGTTGTTGTTATTATTTTGTATAGCTGTAATCCAGTGTTTAATCTGCTTAATGTTGATTAGATTGGGTTTCTTTCAGAGGTTCGGACACCAAATGGTGTTACTGTACCTTTACACTCTGATTTTGAGAATTGTCTTTATTAACCTGAGTATTAATTTGTAATAAAACCCTTTAACTTTATTTCCAATTTGGGTTTTCATTGTGTAGCCATACTGGTCATACTATAAATTAAATATTAATTGATTCCATGCTTAATTGATTTTTACCCCCTGCTAGGGTGAAAAGATTTGTCGACCTCATTTTAGAGCATGTCAAATTGCTCCATCAGAGGCCAGTAGTACATTGACAGAATAAGTGGGAGAGATAGCAGAATCTTTAGTGTACTTTTTCTACGCTAGATGCAAAAATGAGTTAATTTATAAGATCCTGTCTCTGTGTAGTTGGTTGACAGATGTGTGTCTCCAGACTTTAACCTCAGAGAAAGATATAGCTGAGAAAAAAATTGAGGGAGTCAATAATAATGCAGACATCAGGCATGGCTGAAGGTCAAGATGGTCTGCCCTCAAAACTTAATGACTGGCCAGATAGGTCTGTATTTATTAACTAAGTTAACTATTAATTGGAAGTTCCATCCTTGCCCGACATCATGTTCGAAGCCAGTTGGTCTTCTGGTCTCACAGCTACATCATCAGAAAACACAGCATCAGCGAACCTGACTGAAACATGAATTACAACATAGGGCCTGATATATGTTTTGACAAACGGCCCACTGTTCCACCGTGAGATGGAGTAAATACCTCCATCCCGATTACGGAGGGACTGCCAGTCAAATTAAGAAGAGGGCGCTAAGCAGGGGGTCAGTTATAATACATAGGCAGGAACCGCCGGTTCCAGCAAATGCATATTGCTGTTTGGTATAGGGATCCCAAAACGGGACTTTTTTCTCCACTTGCAATGGAAGACATCGTCCATGGTGGAGTGTGCATTATTTGATTTTTACTGTCCGTCATCTCCAGGGTTTGCCTGGTAGTGACAGACAGTAAAAAAAAGGCCACATGTCTGCCCATCCTTATTGGGTGGTCGGACATGACGTAATTTCTACCGTGGCCCTTTCTCCTTCAGGCTGTCATAGAGGTTTGGCTATGGCAGTGACAGAGTAGTCACCATAATAGCCAAATCAAAGGTTCACCCTAATTTAGGTTGGGCTGTTGTGATGGAGTGTACAAACCATCAGCATTTAAATCAAGCTCATAGTTACAAAAAAGAAATAGAGTGAGAAAAAAAGTTGAAAAGCTTTTAACAATCTTCTATTTGTAAAGTACACATATAAAGAAGTAGGTTCAGTCAAAAGTATTATTTTTTCTTGGAAATATGTTATTTTGAGAATTGGTTTATCTCCAATTAATCAATACATCTAAAATGGCTTTTAAAATGTGTTTGTTTTCATTGAAATTATACAAAGAGTTACTTTTTTCTATTTTAGTGCTTTATGGGAAATGCTTGAATTTCATTGTAAGCATTTTCATTTTGGGTAATATATTTCCTTGTGTTACATACAAGTCAATGCCTAGTGATGGATGACCTCAAGCAGATTGTCCCACACTCTCTGGAGCCTCAGGTTTGTAGATACTATTCAGGATACATAGGCATAAGCACTCAGACCCAGACTTTCGATAAACAGGGACACGAAGAGGAAAGAATTGAAAACACTGGACTTTTGGCTGTACTACCCCCACCCCCCCCAAAAAAAACCAGATGAAATGTAATTAATGAAAGCTGCCTGAAAGGTCATCAGGCAATCAAAAACATGGACAAAGAGGGAGCCAGGTACGATCTGGAGCAGGTAGCAAGAAGCTTAAAACATGTAAAGTTAACAGGCAATGTGCAACGGCAGACCGTGACTCCTTGTACTATCCCAGGAGCACATATCTCAGACACCATCTTGGAATAGGGCTTACCTGCATCAGGGAAACCACCGCTCACCACCATCTTGGATTGAAAAGATTTCTGGGTATTACTTGGTAAATACCTAGCGTTCACCTACGCTGACCTCAAAGGTGCCATTTTGTGATGTCCCTAAACGTCAGTACAAGTTTCTCCAGGACATATAAAAACTTTGTAGATGCTGTTAATGTTACCACTGAATCCCACAGTAGCCCACAATGCAAACTTCTCTATCAACTTATCTACCTGTTCAGATGTACCCTGGGAGATCCTTGACAATAGAACCAGTAATTAGATTACTGTTGTATCTTATTATGACTGCTTTCTATCTAAGTGTGGGAACTGTGCATAATGCCATTTTGTGTTTTGTCTTCCCCTTCACTTTTTCTGTCTTGTCTCGCCAATTCCTCTACAAAGCAAGCCACATTGTCTTCCTTTTTCTGGTTATTACATGCAACCCAGTCCCTTTCCTTGGCTTGTTTGCCATCCCAGAGTGTGTAATTAATAGGGCAACAGCCAGCCTTATCTCTGGATATTCTAGGTCACCCTGTTTCTTTCACTTCCCCATTATCCAAGTATAGTGAATTAGTAGTGTATCATTCTGTTCACCACTACTGTGATCTTGATTCTGCTCAATGTTTGCTACCCATGAGATAATTCACATAGTAGCCAAGAGGCATGCCTATAGCTGTAATTTTGTCAAAAACCCCGATTTAAGCCCTAAGCAGGTGATATCAGTTGAATCAAGATTAAGCGTTTAGTGGAGACACCTGCACTGCCGGAATTCACCCCCCACAATACATCAGTGAAACTCTGATTACATTTATCTAAGTGATAACCCGGAGAGTGAGGGAAATTCAGCAGAAATCGATACACAAAGTCCGGTTGTCTCAGTTATTTATCTTTTCGAGGCACAAACCCTGTAGTGATGCTGTAACACGTAAAAACGAACTCTGCAGCATGGGTAATGTCTAGAGCTTTCTTACTGCATCAGTGTATCAGACCACCACTAACTAGACCCTGAGATGCTGTTAACGCGTCCCAATCTAGATAATTTACTTACTCTGGGACTTTAAAATTCCATTGCATCACAATGAAGACTAGGCTCAAGTGAAGAATAAAACAGCGACAAAGGTGAGTGGATGCAATCTCAGATTACAGTCTGCCTGCGTTCTAATGAAAAAATAAGAATCCAATCAAAATGCAAGTTCAAACAAACTGATTTACTTTTATTACATTTTCAAGGTAAAATTGGCACAGTGAACTCTAGATCCACAACTTTATTTGTATTTGTATTTTGTATTTAAAAGGCGCATTCTAAGTATTAGAGGAGCAACTGTCCAAGAAACAAAGGTAAGAAAAACAACTACTGGGGAAAGAGACAAGTTTTTAATTGTTTCCTGAAGGCCATAAAATGTTGTTCCTTCCTAATAATCAGGGGAAGCAAGGGCCAGATGTAGCAAAAATCCAATTTGCGAGTTGCAAATTGCGAGTCCTTCCGACTCGCAATTTGCAACTCGCAAATTGGAATGCAGAACGGTGTCTCAGACACCGTCTGCGAGTCGGTATGGGGTCGCAAAGACCCACCTCATTAATATTAATGAGGTGGGTCGCAAATTGCGGCCCCATACCGAGTATGGGCACTCGCAAACATGGAGGCCTGCTGTAGTCAGCAGACCTCCATGTTCGTGACTGCTTATAAATAAAGCATTTTTTTTTTTTTTAAGTGTAGCCCGTTTTCCTTAAACGAAAACGAGCTGCACTTAAAAAAAAATCCGAAACCTTTAGTTTCGGTATTTTTTCAGGGCAGGTAGTGGTCCCTTGGACCACTACCTGCCCTGAAAAAATAATTTGGGGTCCATTCACAAAGAGGAAGGGGTCCCATGGTGACCCCTTCCAATTTGCGAGTGGGTTACCATCCACTTCAAGTGGATGGTAACTGCGACACCATTTGCGACCGCATATGCGGTCGCAAATGGTATTGCATACCACAGCGAATCGCAAATAGGAAGGGAACACCCCTTCCTATTTGCGATTTGGAAATGCATTTTGCGAGTCGGTCCCGACTCGCAAAATGCATTTCGGCATTGGAAACACGCATTTGCGAGTCGCAAACGGCAAATTTTGCCGTTTGCGAGTCGCAAAGTGTTTCCTGCATCTGGCCCCAAATTCCAATGTTTGGCAGCTGCTACAATAAATACTTTATCCCCCCATCTAGCCTTGCGAGTCCAAGGGACATAAACCAGGTGGGGCCCTGTTGATCTGAGTTGACGGCTCAGCATATACCATCGTAGCCTTAAAGAAAGATATTCAAATCCGCGCATATCCAAAGACTTATGAGTCAAACATAAAGTTTTAAAAATAATGCGCTTTATAATGGGTAGCCAATGTAATTGTTTCAAACTACTGCTAGCCGACGCTGAACGGGGAAGATCTAATATTAAGCGGTCAGCTGTATTTTGAATCAGCTGGAGTTTCCTAAGCGAGGAGTTGTCAAGATTGTGCATAAGAGCATTACAGTAATCTAATCTAGAAATCACTAGTGCCAAGATCACTGTGATTCTAAGCTCCTTTTGCAAATAAGGAAGAATTTTCTTCAGAATTTTCAAAGTCCAAAAGCTAGATTTGGTGATAGAATTTACTTGAGACTTAAAAGATAGGCAGTTGTTGAATATAACTCCCAAACTTCTGGTGGCGGTAATGGGGGCAGGCAATTTGCATGAGCTGCCGTCAATGCCTCTGTGCGGCAGGTGCAGCTGCACCCGTCGCGCAGATCACTGCCCAATTTATCTGCGCAACGGGGCACTGCACCGGGGCCCCTGCGCTGCCCATGCAAAGTGGAGGGGCAGTGCAGGGGCACCCCCTTCGACAGCCTTTCCTTGGTGGGTCAACCCGCCAAGGAAAGGCTGGTGGAAATGGAAACATTATCCGAAGGGTAGCGCAGCTACCCTGTCGGATAGTGTTTCCACTCACCGCCAGCCTGAGGGCGGAAGCCTGGCGGTGAGTGAGGACTGCTGATGGCGGCCCCATACCATGTTTATAATGCAGCAGGTTGGCCCGCCATGTTCAAAATGAGGCCTTTATTTTCAAAGAAGGTCGCCACCTTATTGCAAAATTCTTGCGAATTCTCCAGTTCAGGGGTTGTAGAGGGGACCGTAAGGGAGTGTACCACTTTGAAAAGTTCTGTAGGGGCATTTGATGCCTCCTTAATTTTTCAAGTAAAAAAATCTAATTTAGCTTTAGTACTTGCATCTTTATAGGCCATGAGGACAGCTCTAAGTTTCTTTTTCTCTTCAGAGTTTGGATCTAACTTCCATCTCCGTTCTTGTTGGCGTTATTTCCTCTTTAACTTCTTGAGATCCTTAGTAAACCAGGGGCAGCTAACTTTTTTCTTTTTTAAAAAGACAGGGGTTCTAAGCGGGGCAAGTTGATCAATTGCTTAATACTGACATAGATCAAATAAAATGAATGAAAGGGGTTGGATGTTATAAAGTAATGCAGTGATATTACCATTCAAGTGTTACTAAACCTTACTCTGGTTAAATAGTAGTGTGTTGCTGCCCAAATATTGTTTTACTAAATCTCATGACTGCGTACAGTGACAGATACACGCATGACAGAGGTGCATAGACTGCCACACACTAACATTTGAAAGGGTGTCAGGGTTTCTATTTATTAGGAGCTGGAATTGGTTCTGTTGCTGTTGGGACATTAGTTTGTATATAGGGATCATCATTAATACTTTGCACATTTCCTCTAAGTTAGGCCTGACTGCTTTTGAGCAAAGCTATGAGAAAGTTAAGCATGAGTTAATTTTGTGACAGGGATTGGGGCTGTTGCTTGTAAATGGCTCACATCTACCTCAACCAACAACCCAATTTCTTTTACCGATCATGATATCATATATTGCCACTAGGTAATTATAATTAGGACCTTGTTTTTTGCTGATAACTTTGGCACCGTTTGATGGATCTTCACTAAATGTTTAAAATATATACTTTGCTAGGTTCAGCTTCTGTCTTGAAAGTTTCCAGATGATCTGTCAAGTGGGGGCCGAGAAAAATGGGGGGTCCCAAAATCGGTTTTCCCTATTCATTTTGCTATAGTACCTTTAGACATGCCAACAGCCCGAACCACTGAACGGCATTACACCAAATTTGACACAAAGCTAGACTCTGTGCCACAGATTACGCTTTTTGTGATTTGGTGTGAATCTGCTCAGTAGTTTCAGGGTTTCAGGAAAATTAAAGGCCAATATATATATATATATATATATATATATAGAGAGAGAGAGAGAGAGAGACGTGGATCCTCCATGGATCCAACCATTCCCTTGCTGATATCTGATTGGCTGCCAACACTTCAGCAAGGACGGTCTCAGAAAAAAAAGACCAAAAAAAAAGAAAAGGAATCAGGGTAGGGACACCCTGGCTGCTTAGCCCTGGTGCTGTGGTCCCTGAGGGACACCGCCAGGGCTAAAAAACATCAGAAAATCAGCGGATGGATCCACAGATTTTTCAGAGACTTAAAAAATAAAAGATTGTTTCCCGCACTTTTTTATTTGCCCCTGGGCAGGCCAAGTCCTGGGGGCATCATAGAGGAGTGGAGGCACCTTAGTAAGCCCCAGGGTCCGCCACCTCACTGGGGAGAATGTGCAAATAAGTGCTGGGGGCCCCGGCCCCCCGTGCCCTGGGGACCACCACCCCCTGGGGCAAAAATGTTTTAAAGTAAGTGCGGGAGGTCTGATCAATCAATTATATCAATCATAAGATTTATATAGCGCACTACGTACCCGTGAGGGTTTCAAGGCGCTGGGGGGAACAAGGGGGTGGTGCTGTTCACTGATCGAAGAGCCAGGTTTTGAGGAGCCTTCTGAATGCGGGGAGGTCTTGGGTCTGGCGTAGGTTGGTCGGGAGGGAGTTCCAGGTCTTGGTGGCGAGGTAGGAGAAGGATCTGCCACCGGAGGTCTTTCGCTGGATGCGGGGGACGGCGGCCAGGGCGAGGTTGGTGGAGCGGAGCTGGCGTGCGGGGGTGTAGAAGTTGAGTCTGCTGTTTGGGTAGGCAGGTCCGGTGTTGTGGAGGGACTTGTGTGTGTAGATGAGTAGTTTAAAAGTGATCCTCTTGTCCACAGGGAGCGAGTGGAGGTCTCTCAGATGGTGGGAGATGTGGTTGTGGCGGAGTACATTGAGGATCAGTCGGGCGGAGGCATTTTGGATGCACTGGAGGCGTCGTAGGTGTTTGGCAGGGATGCCTGTGTAGAGTGCGTTGCCGTAGTCTAGCTTGCTGCTGTCGAGGGCTTGTGTCACGGTTCTTCTTGTTTCAGTCAGGATCCACTTGTAGATCCTGCGGAGCATGCAGAGGGTGTTGTAGCAGGAGGAGACTGCGTTGACCTGTTTGGCCATGGAGAGGGAGGAGTCGAGTATGAATCCTAGATTTGGTGCATGGTTGTTGGGAGTTGGAGGGGTTCCCAGTGTGGTCGGCCACCATGAGTTGTCCCAGGCTGAGGGGGTGGTTCCAAGGATGAGGACTTTCGTCTTGTCCAAGTTCAGCTTTAGCCGGCTGTTCCTCATCCATTGGGCGATGGCCTTCATGCCCTCATGGAGGTTGGTTTTGGCGGTGTGCGTGTCTTTGGTGAGGGAGAGGATGAGCTGTGTGTCGTCGGCGTAGGAGATGATGTTGAGGTCGTATTGGCGGGCCGTTTGTACGAGGGGGGCCATGTAGATATTGAACAGTGTAGGGCTGAGGGATGAACCTTGGGGTACGCCGCAGATGATGTCGGTGGCTGTGGATCAGAAAGGTGGGAGGCGTACACTTTGGATTCGGCCGTGGAGGAAGGAATCGATCCAGTCGAGGGTTTTGTCTTGTATTCCGGCTTTAAAGAGGCGGACTAACAGGGTGCAGTGGCAGACTGTGTCGAATGCGGCAGAGAGGTCCAGGAGGATGAGGGCTGATGTTTTTCCGTTGTCCAGTTGGCGTCTGATGTCGTCTGTGGCGGTTAGGAGGGCGGTCTCAGTTCTGTGGTTCTGTCTGAACCCTGATTGGGAGGGGCCCAGGATGTTGTTTTTTCCGAGGTGGCGAGTCAGTTGCGTGTTGGCGATTTTTTTCGATGACCTTTGCCGGGAAGGGGAGCAGGGAGATGGGGCGGAACTTCTTGAGATCGAGGGTGTCAGCTTTGGGCTTCTTCAGGAGGGCGTGGATTTCGGCATGTTTCCAACTTTCCGGGAAGATTGCTGTTTCGAAGGAGATATTGATGAAATTCCGTAGTTGGGGGTCAGTGGTTTCGTGGGCTTTGTTGTACACGTGGTGTGTGCATGGGTCCGACGGTGACCCTGAGTGGATGGAGTTCATGACCTTGAGTGTCTCTGTGTCGTTGACGTTTGCCCAGGAGGTTGGTGTAGATGGGGCTGGCGGGGATGGGGTCTGGCATGGTGGTGGTAGAAAAGCTGTTGTGGATGTTGGTGATTTTCTGGAGGAAGTAGGTGGATAGGGAGTCGCAGAGTTCTTGGGATGGTGGGATGTCGTTGACATTGGTGCTGGGATTGGAGAGTTCTTTCACGATGTTGAAGAGCTCTTTGCTGTCATGTGCGTTGTTATACAGGCGGTCTTTGAAGGAGGATCTCTTGGTTGTTCTGATGAGTTGGTGGTGTCTGCAGGAGGCGTCCTTGAGGGCTGAGTGGTTGTCGGGGGTGCGCTCATGGAGCCATTTCTTTTTTAGTTTCCGGCAGTCGCGTTTGGAGGCTTGGAGCTCATCGGTGAACCAGGTACTTTTCTTGCGGGCTTGGTTGTTGTGTGGGTTCCTGAGAGGCGCTAGGGAGTTGGCGCAGGTGGTGATCCACTGTTTGAGGTCGAGGGCGGCGGTGTCTGGGTCGGGGGGGTCGGTGGGTGGATTTCTGGTAGAGGGTGAAGGTTAGTTGTTCTTTGGTGATTTTGCTCCAGCAGCGGCGAGGCGGTTGTTAGGGGCGGTGGTGCTTGGTTTGTTTCTTGAAGGTGAAGTGGATGCAGTGGTGGTCGGTCCAGTAGAGTTCGGTGGTGTGGTTGAAGGTGACGTGGGCGCTGGTGGTGAAGACTGGGTCAAGTGTGTGTCCTGCAATGTGGGTGGGTGCGGTGACGAGTTGTCAGAGTCCAAGGTTGGCGAGGTTGTCTATCAGCGTGGTGGAGTTGAGGTCGTTGTTGTTCTCTAGGTGGTAGTTGAGGTCTCCGTGGAGAATGTAGTCCGTGGAGGGAGTGCGTGGGTGCTGGCGAGTTCAGCGATGGTGTCAATGAAGGGTGCTCGTTGGCCAGGTGGTCTGTATATGAGCGTTCCTCTGAGGGTGATGTTGGGGTCGGTGTGGACCTGGAAATGTAGGTGCTCGGCGATCTTGAGGGTGTTGTCCGTGTAGGCGGAAACTTTGAGGGTGGATTTGTGGGCGATGGCTACTCCTCCTCCGATGCCGTTGGTGCGGTCTCTTTGGGTGATCTTGTACCCATCCGGGATGGCTATGGCGATGGCGGGTGACGAGGAGTCGTTCCACCAGGTTTCGGTCAGGAAGGCTATAACTGGGGCGGTGGTGTTGAGCAGGCCCCAGAGTGCGATGGTGTGCTTGCGCGCGGAGCGGGTGTTGAGGAGTATGCAGTGGAGGTGGTTGGTTCTGGCTCTGGGGGTTTCGTTGATTTGTCGCAAGTGAATTTGCAGGAGAGGCAGGAGAAGGGACCAAAGGTGTTCCTTGGGACGGATTGGAAGCAATCAGTGTTGTGGCCAGGGTTGAGGGCGTTGAGGTCGCTGGTCGTGTAGCAGTGTTTGGGGGTGCGGTGGTCCCGAGGACCGGGGTGGGTGGTGCTGGTCGCGGTCCAGGGGCGGACGGGCGCAGACGCACCGGCGCGTCCGCTGCGCGGACGTGCAGCGACCGCCATAAGAAGGGAGGAGGGAGGGAGGAACAGCTGGGAGGCGGGAGGGAGTGGCGAATGGGGGCACGAGAGGGGCGGGCCGCTGGGACGCAGCGGGAGGGGGGTTTAGAGCGGCTCAGAGGGAGCCGGAGCAGAGACAGAGTCAAAAAGGCACAATAAAACAGAGGCAAAAAGGCACAATAAAACAGAGGCAAAAAGGCACAATAAAACAAGGGGCAAGGTACGGGCACAGAGAGAGGAACAGAGACAGAGGCAAAAGAGGCACAATAAAACAAGGGGCAAGATACAGGCACAGAAACGGCGGAGAAAACGGCACCAAAGGACAGGGGCAACGTACGGGGCAAGAACAGGGGAAATGGCACAGAACAGTACAAGGGGCAAAATACAGGCACAACCAGCGGAGCGGAACAGGGGGATACGGCGCAAAATAAACAGAGCACGAAAACAGAAAACTAGACAAGGCAAAGTCTAGCGAAGCTTACCTGGAGCACACTAGACACCAGGAATGGGCCTCGAACACACGAACAGCAGCATGGGCGGGGGTCAGGGACACGGAGGCAGCAAGGTGGTGCTGCGATTGTGGGGGAGCGAGCTCCTGGCCAAAGGTAGGACAGAGGTTGCTCACCTTCGGCACGCAGCGACCGCCATTAAGAAGGGAGGAGGGAGGGAGGAGCAGCTGGGAGGCGGGAGGGAGTGGCGAATGGGGGTGTGAGGGGGGTGGGGCCACAGGAACGCAGCGGCAGGGGAGTAGAGAGCGGCTCAGAGGGAGCCGGAGCAGAGACAGAGGCAAAAAGGCACAATAAAACAGAGGCAAAAAGGCACAATAAAACAAGGGGCAAAGTACGGGCACAGAGAGAGGAACAGAGGCAAAAGAGGCACAATAAAACAAGGGGCAAGATACGGGCACAGAAACGGCGGAAAAATGGCATCAAAGGACAGGGGCAGCATACGGGGCAAAAACAGAGGAAATGGCACAGAACAGTACAAGGGGCAAAATACAGGCACAACCAGCGGAGCGGAACAGGGGGATACAGCGCAAAATAAACAGAGCACGAAAACAGAAAACTAGACAAAGCAAAGTCTAGCGAAGCTTACCTGGAGCCTACTAGACACCAGGGATGGGAATCGAACACGCGAACAGCAGCGTGGGCGGGGGTCAGGGACACGGAGGCAGCAAGGTGGTGCTGCGATCGTGGGGGAGCAAGCATCTGGCCAAAGGTAGGTCAGAGGTCACTCACCCTCGACGCGCAGCGCCCGCCATTAAGAAGGGAGGGAGGAGCAGCTGGGAGGCGGGAGGGAGTGTCGAATGGGGGTGCGAGGGGGGCAGGGCCGCAGGGACGCAACGCGGCAGGGGAGTGGAGAGCAGCTCAGAGGGAGCCGGAGCAGAGACAGAGGCAAAACGGCACAATAAAACAGAGGCAAAAAGGCACAATAAAACAGAGGCAAAAAGGCACAATAAAACAAGGGGCAAGATACGGGCACAGAGAGAGGAACAGAGACAGAGGCAAAAGAGGCACAATAAAACAAGGGGCAAGATACAGGCACAGAAACGGCAGAGAAAATGGCACCAAAACACAGGGGCAACGTACGGGCAAGAACAGAGGAAATGGCACAGAACAGTACAAGGGGCAAAATACAGGCACAACGAGCGGAGCAGAACAGGGGGATACGATGCAAAATAAACAGAGCAGGAAAACAAAAATAGGCAAGGCAAAGTCTAGCGAAGCCTACCTGGAGCCCACTAGACACCAGGGATGGGCCTCGAACACGCGAACAGCAGCGTGGGGGGGGTTTAGGGACATGGAGGCAGCAAGGTGGTGTTGCGATCGTGGGGGACCGAGCTCCTGGCCAAAGGTAGGTCAGAGATCGCTCACCCTCGATGCGCAGCGACCGCCATTAAGAAGGGAGGAGGGAGGGAGGAGCAGCTGGGAGGTGGGAGGGAGTGGCGAATGGGGGTGCGAGGGGGGTGGGGCCGCAGGCACGCAGTGGCAGGGGTGTGGAGAGCGGCTCAGAGGGACCCAGAGCAGAGACAGAGGCAAAAAGGCACAATAAAACAGAGGCAAAAAGGCACAATAAAACAAGGGGCAAGATACGGGCACAGAGAGAGGAACAGAGACAAAAGAGGCATAATAAAACAAGGGGCAAGATACGGGCACAGAAACGTTGGAGAAAACTGCACCAAAGGACAGGGGCAACATACAGGGCAAGAACAGAGAAAATGGCACAGAACAGTACAAGGGGAAAAATACAGGCACAACCAGCGGAACAGGGGGATACAGCGCAAAATAAACAGAGCACGAAAACAGAAAAATAGACAAGGCAAAGTCTAACGAAGCTTACCTGGAGCCCACTAGACACCAGGGATGGGCCTCGTACACGCGAACAGCAGCGTGGGCGGGGGTCAGGGACACGGAGGCAGTAAGGTGGTGCTGCGATCGTGGGGGAGCGGGCTCCTGGCTAAAGGTAGGTCAGAGGTCACTCACCCTCGAAGCGCAGCGACCGCCATGAAGAAGGGAGGGGGGAGGGAGGGGCAGCTGGGAGGCGGGAAGGAGTGGCGAATGAGGGTGTGAGGGGGCGGGCCGCAGGGACGCAGCGGCAGTGGAGTGGAGAGCAGCTCAGAGGGAGCTGGAGCAGAGACAGAGGCAAAAAGACACAATAAAGCAAGGGACAAGATACGGGCACAAAGAGAGGAACAGAGATAGAGGCAAAAGAGGCACAATAAAACAAGGGGCAAGATACGGGCTCAGAAACGGTGGAGAAAACAGCACCAGAGGACAGGGGCAAGAACAGAGGAAATGACACAGAACAGTACAAGGGGCAAAATACAGGCACAATGAGCGGAGCGGAACGGGGGATACGGCGCAAAATAAACAGAGCACGAAAACAGAAAAATAGACTAGGCAAAGTCTAGCGAAGCTTACCTGGAGTCCACTAGACACCAGGGATGGGCCTCAAACACGCGAACAGCAGCGTGGGCGGGGGTCAGGGACACGGAGGCTGCAAGGTGATGCTGCGATCGTGGGGAGCGAGCTCCTGGCCAAAGGTAGGTCAGATGGCCACCCCCAGAACCCTGTGCCTTAAGTAACTATAACTCGTGCCCTCGTCATGCACAGTTTTTTTTTTGCAATAATTTTACTGCAAATATGACATTGATATTGTCAATGATGTTTTCAAAGATGTCATAAGTGGCATAATTTGTGGGTAATTACCCAAGCATGGTGAGGGCGCAAGTTATAGTTATCTTAAGATATCAGTTACAGTTACTTGAGATAACTTTAAAACTAGTACGCTAACTGCTTCAGCTGCTGTTTTAAAAGTTTCGGGATGATACGTCAAGTAGAAGTGGTTGCTGAGAAAAAAAGGGAGACCCAAAATCAGTTTTGCCCATGCAATATCCCATAGGAATTTTGAACACGACTACAACCCCAATCGCTGAACGGATTTTCACCAAATTTGGCAGAAACCTAGCTCTTGGTTCTGTTTGTGATTTGGTGTAAAGCTGTTCAGTAGTTTTTGAGAAGGGAAAAGAAATATAGATATCTAGGAATTCACTCGTGGGGGGATCAGCTGATCCCGGGCAAAAGCAAGCTCTGATTGATTGTCTGCAACCTGACAGGAAAGATGTGGCTGCCATTTTCTTTCTTGTTTGGGCTGAGGGAGGGAAATTGAAAAGGGAAAAACACATAAGGGTTCAAGCGACAGGTATCCTGACCCCATATTGCCCAATTTGTTTTTCAGCCGAACCACAAATCCAACCTGGGCCTCAACGCGACCAACAGTGTAAATATGCAGTGGATCGGTGGATCCCAAGCAGACTGCGTAGTGTGTGGTTGCATTCGGAATGTGTTGGCTGCATTGCCTGACTGTAGACCAGGCCCTGCGGCCAACCTCCGCCATGCATGACCAAAGCTGTGGCTATGTGTAGTGGTGGTTGTATTAACGTATGGTAATTATATAATACTGTACATTAAAATAAACATAGAAATTCACTAAGAAAACCAAAGGTTACAGGGATGTTATAGTTAAGTTGCTGTTTTACCCATACAACACAGAAATTCGGATACTTATAGTTATACTTATCTGAAGAAACTGTAACTCAAGCTGTTAAGTAACTTTAGGCTATGAGTTATACTTTCTTGCCCCCCCCATGTGAATCTGCGATGGATCTGCGGATGCAGACGATAATTTTAAAAAATAAGACACCCACTCACAGACCCTCTAACACACTCACTCACATACCCACAAAACCACTACCACACCCACTCACAGCCCCACACATCAACTCACTCCCCGCTCACACACCCATTCACACACACACATCCCCTCATACACTCATACACCCACTCACAAACCAACTCACTGATCCACAAAACCACTACCACACCCACTCACATACCCACACACTCACTCGCACACCCACTTTCACACCCACACATCCCCTCACACACCCACTCATCCATACAGACACTCATACATCCACTCACAGACCCACAAAACCACTCACAGACCACACAGCCACTCACACAGCCACTCATATACTCACATACCCACTTACACACCCACACAACCACACACCCCCAGTCACACACACATACAGCCACTCACACACCCACTCACAGACAGAAGAAACTTTATAGTTAGGTGGAATGCTCAGTGACAATGTATTGTTTTAAACTCCAAACACCCACAGAAATTCTCCAGTTATAGTTATCTCAAGTAACTATAACTCATGCCCTAAGGTAACTATAACTTGTGCCTCCGCTAGGCACAGTTTTCTCATCAATAATTTCATTGCAAATATTGCAGTGATATTATCTGTAATGTCATAGCAGATGTCATGAGTGACAAAATATGTGGAGTGATTAACAGTGCCTAGCAATGGCATGAGTTATAGTTACCTTAGGGCACGAGTGCGACCAGGGAAACAGAACAGAAGTCTGCTCCCACCTAGTGGTAGCATGTTTAATGCTCCAGCTGGCTGCGAGCAGGCTTGCATGTTTGCTCCCGTTAGGCAGAAGATTTAAAAATGCTCACACCAGGTGGGAGCAAATATTAGTTTCCCTGCCTGCACTGGTTCAGGCAGGCCCACACTCTTTAAATTCCTGTGATGGCCCCTGGGATGTGGTCCCGGGGCCTTTTTAAGGCTCGAACGGGGGGCTGCGCAGCCCTCCTCCCCTTTTATTTACATTTTGGCCCTGGGGGATGTGGGGCCACATTCTCCTCTGCCTTCATTTAATTACTTTGCGCCAGGGGATGGGGTCTCCTTCCTTGTCTTCAGCCACTGAGCAAACAATCTTGTACTACCTAAGGAAGGCAGAAGCCAAAACGTTGTAGTCAAAATATATTTTTGTCTTTGGTGGGACCATTTTTGCCCTGGCCGGCTGTTTTATAAGTTCAATATGCTAAAGGGCAGCTCTGATTATGGTAAATGTGAAAACTGTTACCCCTTTGCCTAGTCATCTGTGAAGTTATGATACTGAATTGCATTTGGAAAAAGAGAACTTAAATAGAGTTAGTATGATGTTCATATGCCATGGTGGGAGAGGAATGGATACATTTGACATTTAAACATGAGATTGGTGCCACTACTTTTTAATTACTTTTTGTACTATGAATAATGAACCCTGTTAATTAGGAAAAAATACTTTACTTTGGTGATTGTTGACGTGAGCAAAAGAGAGTAAAAAAAGTAGAAAAAGTAAACTTTTTTTTCTAAAGGAGTGAAAAAGTATAGCAGGAATAACAAACTGTTGTAAATATGTGCTTACATGGATATCGTTATTTCCCAAATTGTAATGGAGATATTCGGTATTCAGTCTAGCTATTGTAAGGTCAAAAAAACAGAGAAAGGACATTATGCACATATGGTTTGGCTGCAATGGAAGAAGGAGGCCCGGTAGAAGGCGTTATGCCCAAACGCGTCAGTCATAGACGTTGTAATTTGCACTCGTTTTTTTATTACAATGTTGATTTGCCGGAATAAATTATATGAAAGCACTCCCCATTTGCTATGAGGGATCTCTGATCCCCAGTTTGGCACTCCCGTAGTGGACGAATTGTGTTGGAGGAATACACATAATTGGGCTGTGTGTTTATCGTGGGTGAGACTCCGATAGACCCACCCACGATAAACCAAAAAATGGGTGAACAAAAAATGAAAAATCTGTAAAGATAAAACGGGTGGAACTCATTTTGCTAAAACAAATTCTAATATTTTTTGGGACTAGTCTCTCTCCATCACTACATAGCAACATATAGTGAACAGTAAGGTGAAGCCACAAAAGATGAGCAGTGCGCCCAAAATGGAAGTGAAGTAGGTCCTGAGGATCCAGGGACATTGCAGATGCCCACATGAACATATTAAGGGGCTTCCCAGTGCCAGAGTGGGTCATAGTGGGAGTATCTAACACAGAAAAAAGGAGCTACACTTATACTGTTTGACAACATAGGACGACAATGGACGACCATGTTAAAAATGTAATTTAATTTATTTAAAAAAAAATCCTATGGTGTGTTAGCGTTGTAGCCTGCCATCAATGCTTTATATGGAAGTGTGTTGTAGTACCAGTTATTTACTATGAGTGGTGGATGACTTACTCCAAGAAGGGACTGGAGTAAATTTAAGCCTGTCTTGTCACTATTAGGTCGGTAGTAGATTTAGAAGTGTATTTTGTGTTTGGAAAGTATCTTATTCTTGAGGTGTTGTGTTTGGTATTGGCATGCGCCAGCCTAAACCCCCTCCTTATACTTCATTTAACCCCACCCACTTTGTGCTAATTATTTCCCATTTTCCAACCCCTCAACCTTAAAAGGAGGAATAGAGTTGGGAATCTCTGGATGTAGGTTTGTGAATTGTATTTTCTAGTGAATGAGTTAGTACTACTGGGGTACTACTTTATGTTCTAAATAATGCCTTTTGTTAATAAAGATTTGTGGTTGATTCTACATATGCATCTTATGTGCTTACTTCGGTCCAAGAGCTACATCTACATCTGCTGCTTTTGTGCTTCCTCCAGTATTGTTTTTGTTACTCTATTTATTTATTTATTTGCATGATTAATTAAAATCTTAGCAAAATAGTTAACTAATTACACGAATATTACAGCTGGATAATTAAAAGCCTAACAACATATAGGGGTAGTGATATTTAATAAAACTAAACACAATTAAGATTCAATATACACTATAAAATTCTTGAATTTATGCTAAAACTATAATAAGAGCAACTAAACAATTATTAAAAGCGCAAACCTTTCAATATGCCTGGTTCTGCGTATTTCAAGAACATAATCTACATCTTTATGGTGTACTAACAGTCCCAGGCCGCAAGTTTAAGCATTTGGTCTGTGCAGACAGAAATTTAACAAGTCTACAGTTTATCTGCGGATCAGTTGAATCAAACATTTTCATTACTGCTGGTTGACAAGAGCATAGCCCGTTTGTACTAAAAACTGGTCTCAGCAGTTGGCGACGCTCTTCTCTTAGGGCCGGGCAGATACAGATCAAATGGACCATGTCCTCCCTGGCAGCATTGCACAGCATGCATGATGTCTCTCCCCCATTTTTCCACAGTGGTTGATCCGCTCTAGATGGAAGGGATCCTAGCCGTATTGCGAGCAGGTGGCGTTTGACATGTACTGAAAATGTTGAGCTCAGATATTGCAATGGTGCCAGGGTGGTGTAAGTATGCATGAAAAACCAGGCATGCAAGCGTCTTGCAAATTTGCGTTGATCATCTAGCAAAGATTGCAGACCTATTTCTTTTTTTTAACACACAGCACAGAAGGGGATTTGACATATTAGAGTCCCATAGGTATGTCATTTGTGTCTCTTGCAGCGAGTACGGCAAGTACCTGTTGTATACTGACTTTGAATCATTGCTTACTGATTTCCATAAAGCCACGACTAAACGGCTGGTGTTGTTTCTTCTTATTTTATACCAGGTCTTTATCGTATGTACTTTCCTGTCCAGCAGTTGGTGTTTCAGGCCAAATTCTAGCCTAACCTGAGCAGGGGAAGCAGTGTGGGGAAGGTTGAAAACTTGTTTGTAGATTTTTATTTGTTGCCGATCCAAGAGCAAGGCATCTTTCCCGTATAGTGCTGCGCTTCCATATGTGGTAGCTGGAAGGAATTTGGCCAACATGATGGTTTATACGAAGGCCCTTTTAACCTTTTGGTTAGGGTGCAAAAAGCGAATGTCAGTGCTTTGCATTTCTGAGCGATGTGCTGCTTTTGCGGCGCAAGGTTAGCCTTGTTGTCTATAGTAAAATTCAGATATTTATAGCAGCGATTCACTTCAAGGCTAATGCCGCCCAACTTAATTCTATTTACAGAGTTAGAAGGGTATCCTATAGACATGGTTTTTGTCTTTGTAGTATTGATTTCTAATTCGTTTTACATTGCAAAATTCACCCAGGGTGCTTACTAGCCGCTGTAGCCCTATTTTCGTGTGGCTCAATAAAACAATGTCATCAGCATCTGAGAGGTGTGATATAAGTAGATTCCCCATCCTCGGAGAGTGTGAATTGGTCATGTCTAGCTTTGGGGAGAGGTCAGCCATAAAAAGGATAAAAAGGTGCGGGCCAGAACACATCCTTGTTTTAAACCTATGTTTGTTGGAATCCTCTTTGAAATTTTTGAACCATCTGCTACCTTGATCTGCACCCAAGTTTTATCGTATAGCATTAGGATGCCGGGGAGAAGCCGTTCCTGCAGTCCCCAGCTTCGCAATATGCACCAAAGAATTTCTTTGTCCACCCTTTCAAAGGCGCTTTTGAAGTCCACAAAGCATAGATGTAGCTTTTTCTTTGGGCATTTTGCTTTGTCGGCAATGTCACTTAGTGCCAGAATATTGATCATTGTGCCGTAACCCTTCCAGAAACCAGTTTGATTCAGGGGGACGAGGATGTTTGAATTGGACCAGTGGAGCAGATCATCCAAAATTAGCGTGGCAAAATATTTGGCCTCACTGTCAATTAAAGCAATCAGTCTGTAGTTGGCCGGATTTGTTCTGTCACCCCCTTTAAATATCGGATTGATGATAGATCCTCTCCAACTGTCAGGGATGGTGAAGTTGTGCTCTACTTCAGTGTAAAGGATTGCCAGTGTAGTTGACCAGTATCCGGATCGGCCTTAAATATTGCCTGTGGAAGGCCATTGGGGGCAGGGGCACCATCCGCATGCCTCCTCCTAATCACTTGGGAGACTGCCTTAGCGCTGTATCCAACGTCGATCTGACAGAGTACCTTAGAAATTGCAGGCTCCCTTAGATGTGAATTTGTTTCAGATGAGTCTTGTTTAAAAAAGATGTTGTCCAGGTAATCCGCCCATTTATTTTCAGGAATTGATGAACAATTAATTCCTCTCGACTGCCGGTCAATGCTGATGACTGTTGCCCAAAAAGCCCTGGAATTAGCCATTTTTGAGCTATAAAGTAATTTGAGCCAGACGTTGTGCTCTCTCTTGATGCGCTAACACCATACCTGACTTTTATGGTATTTTCAAAGGGCCTTTATTTGGACACATAGATTCTGTGGAAGGTCTATTTTTTATTACTATGAGCTCGTGCATCAGTTCCTGTCTTAATTTTAGAATTTTCTTTGATAGACTTGAAGACATCAGCCGATTTTGTGTTGGTGATTGGCGCTTAGCAAAGCTGAGCGAAGATAATGAAATTAGAAATGTGTCCCACACTTTCACTGCAGGCGAGTCCTGGAGTGTTGCCAATTGAAACAGAGTTTTTATCTTTTCACACAGCCGCAGTAATGAAGACTCTGACCAAATCAGACATTTTAAGTTGGTAGATGCAAAACTTCCTAGTTCAGCAACAACAGGCCAGAAGTGTGGGGCATTCAAGTCCAGTTCTATATGTTGGTATGAGTGATCGTTGTGGAGAGTAGTTTTAATTTTAAATTTCCTCACACGAGATAGCAAGGGAAGAGACACAGCCGTATAATCTATTATGGTTGCAGCCTTTGTGCTATAATGGGTGTAGCTAGGCGGCACATCATCTTTGGTCCTGCCATATAAAACCCTCATGCTCAAATGCTCTATTGCCTCTACCAATTGCTTGCCCATTACGTCCAATCTCTTCTATATTGGTGGAAGTAGAGGCAGAACTGACCATAAAGAGTTTTTAGCTGCCAATCTACAGCCTTAGGCCCTCCAGATGTTGTTCATGCCAATGCAATGGGGACACAGACGGAAAAATCAACGTCGATAAACTCAATTTGTACAGATAAATTTACACAGATGGGAAAAACAGCAGTGACAAATTCAGACTGTACAAACGAACATTTAGCACCAATACCCAAACGTCCATCTAAACGGCAAAAAAAACGAGCCAGAAAGGCAAGGAAAAAAACATATAGCATAGACCCTAGTAGCAATTTTTACCTCCTTTGGTTTAAAATCTCTATTTCCTTTGAACTATTAACACATTTATACTTAAAATTGTTACTCACATTTATATACATGTGTTATTTTTTATGTACTATGTTTCTTTTGTATAAATTGTTTTATGAAGATATATACAAAATACATTTAGTAAATGAACTGAATGAAATTAATAAATTACTGCCCTTCCGTAATAAACAATTGCAGTTGAGTTGACTTTATGGTGACCACCTCCTGAAATCAACATTTGTCAGTGAAAGGTTCATGACATGCGACAGTGTCTGAAATGCTTTGGTCACTTTAGTTGTGCTTTCAGAGCCAACAGACTGTGTAAAAGGCTGGTCACTGAGCAGATGTTCACCAGCAGAATTGCTGCAGCTTTCTAGACAGCAATATAGGGATAGCCACAATTTTCCCTTGAAACCCAACTGTCATTAAATGATAAGGAAAAACTTATTGCAGTATAATTACTTATTGTAAGGCTGGAGTTCATTATATGAAACCACGCTCTTTCTGCTTGTCACAAAACATTTCGAACAACACGTTCTTATGAAAGTGATGTGATCATACCTGCTTATTTAATTTGAACGCAAATCACATATTTGCCACCACATTAAAGGGTAAAGAAGAATTGAAGTATCAGAAGGTGCAAGAGATCAAAGATATAAAAGTTATTTGCATAAGGTGCAATGCCATGACTGTGTATTGCAGGAAATACCTGCCCACCGCTTCCTGAAATTAAATGTGAGATAAAGTACCCCCCTGCCATACACTTCAAGGATATTGAAAGATGACTTGCAATGTCCTTTTAATGTTCAGCAGAGGGTATTTTCTTTCCTATGATATATGGTCACTCCATCTCCCTTCCTACAAACTACTTAAATTTTTAGGGCCTCATTTGTAAAGCCTTTGCTCCACCATAGCGTCATTTATTTCCACGCAACAGGGGCGCAAGCAGTGCTTCCCACTTTTTCACATTTACAAACTGACACATTAGGTGCAATGCATCAGTTTGTAAATCCTTGCGTCATATTATACCTGCACCAGGTATAATGTATGCCAGGTAGGTGTTTCATCGGGAAAAGCTGTGCAGAACTGATACAGTGAAATTTACACCATTTAACTACGTCATATTGTGACGTCACATAATTTAAAGCCTTAAACTGATGCAGGGCTTTTCTCTATGGGAGCCTTCCTCGCATTCCTGGAGTAGTTTAATTTTTTAGATGCTAGTCCAGGAAAGTGTCAGTTTAGCACCACAGATGCGTCAGAATTTCTGACGCGTCTGTGAAAACATGCACCATGGAGCTCTGTGTTGTAAATACAGCGCATCCATGGCATCGTTAGGAGGGTTGTAGGGCAGCGCAAGCAATCAGACACATCGGAGCCGATGCATCAGATTCATGTAAATGAGGCCCTTGGTGTCTTATGTCTGCCTCATATACTGTATGTTCATTGCAGGCAAGAAAAATAAAAGCAGAATCTGTAGTATGAAATAATTCACTCCAAAAAGTAGTTAGTAATTTTTGCAAAACAATATAATCATTTTGATGCAGGTCAGATTAAAAAATGTTGTACCTCGAAATAAGACGAAACATGCAGAGATTCTATTGTTCTGTAATAATCTATGGCCTAGAAAAATACCTATGTCACCATAAATGTATCCTTTTTGCTGATCACGTTTTAGTTTTATAAAAAGATAGAATGAAAGGCCATTTCCCATTTTCCTTGTTTAAACTGCCGCTGTAACAATGGCAGAGGGTATTTATTCCTTATGATTTTACCTGCTTCACACACTAGCTGCCACTCCTGCAGCAAACATTGTGGAGTCAGATGTCAACTGTAAAAACTTATTATATCATTTCAATATTACAGGTGACTGGAGAGGTCACAAGGCACCTGTAAAAGGAAAATTAGAGATGGGCTTTTATACAGCGCTTGCACTCTCCCATGCATTTTAAGGTTCTTACAAGCCACGCCCGTGTTCTGTGACCTTATAAGGGACTCAGCCTTTGGACTTGTTACTCATCATAGTTATGAACTCCTTGGTGACTTGGCCGACTTTTAGTATCCTTGTAATGCATGGTAGTGGTAGTTTGTCCCCTATCTCTTTCGAATGAAAGAAGACTGTACTTGTATTTGGTAAATGAACTCTGAAACAATGCTTCTGGGTTATGGCTGTGCCAGTGTTCAGGCAATCAAGAACATTTTGTAATATGGGCCTTATCACGTAACTAAACTATGTGCAGGTTATCAGTATTTGCCTATGGTAAATGTAAAGGCCGAGGGACCATATCATGAACAGTTCCAGTGCCTCCATATTTGCTTGTGTGCAGTCTACAGTGCGTTTATATAACTTGGATTTTCTATAAATTAATGCATGAACTGCAGACAGCACAGCCCACAAAACAGAGAGTGACAATCCCTGATTACTGTTTCCAACCACTGTTATTTGCATTCCATGCATTATCTCCAAGAAATTCAGAGTTATAGGTATGCACTTTAGACAGTCCAAATGCATAGAACAGGCGCTCATATCTTTGCTGGACCAGTGTGCTTGTTATGCATATGTCCCAAGAAGTGTAATAGACCATCAGTTCTCAACCTTTTGACCTCTGTGAACCCCGACTGAACCCCAACTGAAAGTCAAGACCCCAAGTCTAAGCAATTTCTACATTTTATACCACAAAACAATGCATAAAAATACATGAACAAGTATAAACCAAACACTTGTTCAAATTATGAAATATTTAGTTTACAAACAAAAAAACTCAAAAATCTACAATTTATCATGAAAAAGATGGTTGGAACGTTTCAAGTGTTAGTTTTAATTCTAAATGATGAAACAGATATATTAAACTCTAACATTACCCCAGGGTAAGAATTCTGTCATAGAGGAGGTATCACAAAGAACTGCATCAGTGGCAAAATTAGTGCAATTTCAAAGCTCCGTTATACTTATTCCGATGAATGCTGCCTCAATCTGAGGCTTAAAGGTATCAGTTCAATAACATTTCAATCACAGTGAAGCTTTGATTGCCCTATAGTAACGACATAAAGGAGTACATTTGCAAACCATGAAGTTGTATTAACGCAGTAAAGTTACAAACTCAAATCAGTTTATTCAGTCATAAATGGATAATCACATGGTTACAGCATAGTTGAATATAGCCCAGACAAATCAAACAGCAAATCCAAAATTAATTTATTTAGAGGCAGAATAAACAAGTCATATAAGGAATACTTCCCCTGAAAGGAAATTCCCTACTGCTAATCTAAACTTGTGGGCAAAGTTGGGGAATTCACAAGCATCCGGTGTCAGTGAATAAAGGATCTCAAATAGAACCAGATGACGGTTATAATAAAGGCAAGGACAAATGTGCTTGCTCTAGAAAGTAACACTAGCAGCAGAAACATAAGGAACATTGGGTCTCAAGAGAAGGAAAGAGATGTTAATCTGTAAAGGTGGACAAGGGAAATCATAACTAATACCAGAGCATGCAATTAAACCCTAAAACTCAGAAAAGAGTGTCAACTCCCACAGTTCCCACAGAGGTAGAAACCAATCAATGTTCACAAGGTTCCTGGTGTCATCTTCCTTCTCAAGGTTGGTACAATATCAGACTCTTCCATCATCATGGCTTTCACTATATCTAACAAGAGAGTATTCAACTCCTGTGAGTCCTTTATCACGCAGATGCTGAGAATTAGCCTCCAACTCATTAAATTGCAACAAGAATGACCTTCACACATTAAGCTAACAAAAATAAAACAGTTAAGAAGATCACAGTGGCTCTTAGTGCCTAGAACAGAAAGAAAGATTAGCACAGAAAGCAGAAATACAACAGTTCAAATAAATTAGACTCTCAATATCTAAGGCCTACACCAACTCCGGGCAAGTTAAAGAGAACACTTTAAACATTGTTAATCAACAATGTAAACTAATTTATTATAGTCACTCTAA
Organism: Pleurodeles waltl; assembly: GCF_031143425.1. Lineage (NCBI taxonomy): Eukaryota > Metazoa > Chordata > Amphibia > Caudata > Salamandridae > Pleurodeles > Pleurodeles waltl. The sequence goes on from NC_090449.1 coordinate 607,724,128, forward strand.
ATCTAAAATATAATGTTCATTTATGGAAGATATTTGTATGCATTTTAACATTTCCATTAAGCGGAAATAGGGGTTGGTTATGCTGCATCATCATATGAAATGTTCTCAGATAAACATCTGTAAAATAACATTGTAATGATGTCTTCATTCACTTTCAGCCAAGGAGTCATGTATCGTGTGGCACTGGGTGAGCATAGTCTTTCCAAACCGGATGGCACGGAATATTTCATCAAAATTAAAACTATAATTACTCATTCACGCTGGAATCCCAACGCCTTCGCAAATGGGTAATGTATGCCCAATATGTTTGTTAACATTAACGAAATTCAAATAGGATATGAAACCTGGATGCCATGTCTGGATTTGATAGTGCTGGTTCATGATGGAGTCATAAAGCCCTATTCTTCTCCCTAATTGTTTACACTCTGTGGAATCCCAGTTTCAATCGTGAGCCCCCTCATTTTTGGTAATTGAGGATTTGTTCACATGAGTTTGGATGAACATAAAGAAGGTGTCAACGGCAGAACAAAATGTAAGACTGGGTTGATTTCATGACCAAGGCTTGCAATGTGTCCAGGTGATCCATCTGAAAATGCTCATGTTTCTTTGGCTTCTCTAACAATATCAAACACTCACAGATATCGAAAGTGGCACAACTGCACCCCCCAGACATGTTTTAGGTTTGGCTTGGACAACTGTTTCATTTGTTACTGTGTAAATCTGATGTCCTTTTTCCAACAGATGTTTGTCCTTAGACACAGGTAAGAGAAGTAAAAGTGTTCTTGTTTTAACTTGTGGTAGGTTGTAAAATCATACAAACATATTTTACATTCTTTCACCTAGTTGTAGCAGATAGGGCCACACCCTTTCCACCAGATGTCACATCTACCAAAGGAGATCGAATCTGTGAGGAATGTTTCAATCGATTTGTGGATGGGAACACCTATACCGTGGTACAATTATTGCAACTGAACTCAATAAATAATAAAAATCTGAAAAAACACCGAACGAATTAAGATGCCCAAATCTGTCTTACATATATTATGATATTCCTGATAATGCCATAGCTTGTCTAAAAACTGCCTATTGTTGGCAAAGGATTATTGCAAACCCTAATAGATGTGACACGGTCCTTGTGGCTAAGATGTTATTTCTAATACAAAAGCACAGATTACTCCAACACCACCATCACTCTTTATAGCCTTCCACATATCCAAAGCCTACATCATCCATGCACTGTGCCCCAAAGTCAATGCTAGAGGGTATGACGTAAGCTCAACAAGGCCATTACATATACTCAGGATCTTCATCCATTTCCTGATTTCCTTTAAATACATTTTGTTAAATGTTCTCCCTTCTACTCCATCTCCTGCCTCCCCTGTGTTGATTCCCTCATGAACTAGGCTGCCTAGTGAATTCCCCTACACCTGTCGTCATCTTAAGTGTATACTCTGAAAAATCCATTTACCTTGGCAATCTCATTTTGAGTTTTCCCTGAGAGCCCATCCATATGAGCTCCCACAGACTCTCCTATCTCTCCTTGGACGACAAGGTCATAATCTGTGTTGGATCTCAAGCAGTCTTGAATTAGACTTCACTTTGAAATCACGTTTGAGCACATTATTCCCACTGCATTGGGTAAATGTGCTCCCTGATGGGGCTGCATTTCAGAAGATCATGTATAGAAATAAATATTGTGGCTTAATATGGTTTACAAAAATATCATCCTAAGTGGTGTAGGTTTTCTACTCTGAACTGCAATACTGAAACATTTTTCTAAAGGAGATTTACAACACAAAATTTATGCCAGACAATATTCTGGCTACTGGTATCAAACCTGATGGGGTTTATGCCCTCTTTCACGGGAGTTAAGTGCTGTGTGATGCAGTCTGAGGACCCTGGGACTCATAGTAGCACCACGGAATTTAAAATGTGACAACCCTGAAACGGGGTTTAGACACAGGATTACTGCATCTAGTGTCGGGGTAAGATCTCAGGATGTGGGGTGAAGTAACATGACTTTTTAATACTCAACCATGTGGTATAGCTTTTAAGGGCTTCTGCTGTATACATACTGTTGAGAAGACAAGGACCTACCTTAGGGTACCTATATGATGTAATTACGTATTTATGTGATGAGATGCTTGGGAGATGGTCTGATAAAATTGTAATATATATATATATATATATGCTTGTGTTATATCCATTTGCTACTTGTTATGTTACATGTGAGTTGTTTTTGTGAAATGTTTTACCTATTTACATTACTACTATACTGTAAATAAATTGTATATTTACACAACATTGTTTTTTTGGTTCATCAAGTGAACATACCAACAATTGGACAAAGGTGTCATAAAATACAAATGGAAAATATAGAAGCAGTAACATTGTGTAAGGTTTGAAACAGAATCTTGAGTAGATTATGAGAATGTAGAACTCTAGATTAAGGTTGGCTGTTTTTAATCATCTTTTTTTAGGGGTTCTAAATAAATTAATAGATCAGAAATTAATGTTTGAGATTAAAAGGTGTTTTAGCACCTTTATGTTGGTATTCAGCACTCAGTAAATGGGTTTAAAGAATCGCCAATGGGTAATTATGGTTAAGTACTCTTAGATGTGCTTCACACAATCTGCCATATAGATGGTACACTGAGAACGAATAATCTATAGGCCAAACGTGATCTCTGTAGGGTTGCAGACAGCAAGTATAATTGGTTAGTTTGATTAGGTTTAGGTGGAACAGGACAGGTATGATTTAGAGGAGGTAAAAGCAATTCATAGGGTGTGGTTTGTGGAAGTGGAAAGTGTATATATTTTGGGTGATGACGTGGATAAATAAGGAGGAGGTGAGAGTCTTTGGTGCCCTATAAGCCATTCTGTGCAGTCAATTACGTTCCTACCTTTGATTGGCTTGCTAGATGTACCTTATTATACCATACATTGAATTACATGAAGGTAGTTCATGCCATATGTGCTCCTTCATGCTATTCAAGCATTGACAAATGTAGTATGTTACCTTCCATGACATTTAAACACATAAGTGTAATTGACACACAGGCCCCTTATTCATGGGGTTGGGGCGTAGGGCAGCGCTACAGGTCATTATGCAGAACTGCCCTATGTCAAAGTGAAGGGCAGGAATGCACTGTATTTATGCATTATAGTGCATTCCTGTTCTTTCCCCCTGCAATGGTGCATTTTTGACAACCTAGTGCCAACACACACCCTTTCACCATGGTGGCTATCTTGCACCAAGTGTGCCTGGGTAGCATGCAGGGTTGTTTTTGTACGGGAAAAGGCACCTTCCTGTGCAAAAACAACCTCAAGAGGCAGTTTCCTCTTTCCATGTGTAATACAGCACACATGGAAAGAGGAAAAAACAAGGAGAAATAAAAATATTTCTCCTCGTTACCCCTCACCTTGAAAGGCGTAAGGTTTTGACGCTTCCTCAGGTTTATGTGATTAAGTAAATCTGGGGCAGCATTAAATTCCAAGGGTGTTGCATGTGTACACCCACAGCATCGCTCATGGAATGCCTCCCTGGTGCAGAGTAAGGCAACGCAGCAACTTGCACTGGTTTGCCTTACTCCATATTCATGAGGCTAGTCAAAGCTATGCAAAGTGGCTTTGCGTGGCCTCATAGATATGGTTGAGAGATTTGCACTGATGGAGCATCACAAAAAGTGACGTAAGTCCCATGGTTTCCAGTTCTGGTTTCACTTTTAATGAATCCTACACTTGATGTACTAAGCCCTGATTGTAAAGCATTGTGTGGCAATTTCACATCAGCTGGTTTACGAATAGGGCTTTATTTTGCAATGCAATTGATATGCTAATTCTTCTAATTGCAAAATCTACATTCTGAGACATTCCAAAATCTCCTGCCTCATGATTAGCAATGAAGCAGCTGGCATTTTGCAATCCCCTGTTAATGCCTGTGAATATGGGGATGGAGGCGTCCAGGCACAGCATACTTCCATTCCTGCATTCACATTCCTTGGAAATTGACTTTGTTTGGAAGGAATGGCATGTGTGTGAACAAGCAGTGGTCCTTTAGACCACTGCCTCCTTCCCCTGGAGCCCTTTACCTTGATTTCCAAAGATGAAACTATCCCATAATGACAGGTTCTCATTACAAATTAGTTACCAACCCAATTCCGGTGTCAGTAATACCTGATCAATGGGTTTCAGTCTCAAAGCACTGATATATTTAATTGTGACTCAAAAAGAAAGGATCGTTCCCCCTTCTTGTAATTTGGAATGAGTGGCAAAACTCACTTGGTGTGTTGAAAATACATTTCTGACTCACACAGTAAGTTTTGAAGATTTGGGCTGACTTAGAGATTGACAGATGGGGTTACTCTGCCATAAATGTGACAGACAGCCATCCTCCATATTGCGATCCATTATATCCTATGGAAATCGTAATATGTTAGACGGGATATCCTTCACATTTGTAGCAGAGGAACCCATCCGCCAACGTGTAAATCAGGCCCTTTGTCAGGACGCTATGACCACAAAAAGCTTTTGAACATTATGGACCTCATTTAGTAGGAAATGGTGCAGCGCAGTGCCACAAGCAATACTGGTGCGCCAAGCTGCATCATTTCCAAGATGCGGGGATGCGCTATTCTTACAAGAATACAGTGAATACCTGTGTTTTCCCCTGAGCTGGCGCTAAATCAGCTGCATAGTCCCAACGCAGCCACCCTTGTGCCATGGAGCAACGATGTCTGCATTGCAGGGGTGATTGTTTATGTGCAGGAAGACACACCTCCCTGTACATAAACAATCATTATTGGCGATTTGCTCCTTCTAGGTGTGCTGCAGAATGCAGCACACTTATAAAAAAGCAAAAAAAGAGGAGAAATAAAAGCATTTCTCCTCGTTGCACCACTCTAACGCCACTCCTGGGGTGGCGTTAGTTTTTGGCTCATCCTCAGGTTTTCGATTTCTTGTAAATGTGGGGCAGCATCAAAAAGCAATGGTTGTTGTATGATAAGCCCACAGCAAAATGTATTGCACTACCCTTTGCCACAGAAAACTGCGCTGGGGCGACCCATATTTACAAGGATGCGTTAAGCCACTTAAAGTGGCTTATCACCATCTTGTAGATATGGAGCAGGGCACAGTGCCACCAGAGCATCGCTAAAAGTGACACTCCAGTGGCGCAAAGGCCTTGTGAATGAGGCCCCATGTTTACTGTCTGTAAACGTTTTGCCGGTAATATTTAAACATCGCATAATGTTAAATCCCCAGCCTATGAGCATGTATTTCAAGGTGGTGGTACACATCTCTCTGACCTACATGATGTTCTACTCATCTACTTGCAATTGGAGTCCGTGAGAAAGGGCTAGGAGTGTAGGTTGCTAGCCGGCGGAGTTATTTGAGTTGTTTTCTAGCAATGTGTCTTTAAGGCTGACGGTTTGAAAATACGTTGCTGGACTTGCGGGAAAGCTCTTTGAAGCTGATAAGAGAATACGAGGTTTGTAGCATGACCAGCACTGTAGGAACTAACTACTAAGTTGTACTGTTCCCCTCAGCTGGACAAATGCACAAAAAAACAAGACTGCCCCTACTGCCACCTATGCCCTTTCTCCCACAGCCTGTAAGGAGAACCTACCGACTACCAACCAGAATTCGTCCACTATTAAAAAAGCAGCCTACCGGTTCCTACTCATGCCTGTCAAAAACCCATAAACTGAAAATAAACGTTCATTGCATTTCTTCTCAAATTTGCCCCGACAAATTCCAAGAACCTTCATGTTCCTATGTTAAACAAATGTGTATTCTTGTATAGATTATAAGGAAAACTTAATTGTATCACCTTGCACATTAGCATCAAATGATTTCACCATATAATACAAGTCTTATTGGCTTTGTCAATATATACTCCGTTTGTCATCGAATCAACACTGACTTTTGACTACTATTGGTTCCACATTTTCAAGAAAACAGAGAATACTGTCATTCTTCTTTCTTTTCCTAGTTATGATGAGCACCTGCCAGCATACCACAATGAATCTGTTGATAACATTACTCTGCTTTTTTCAGGTATGACATTGCCATGCTGCGTATGAGCTCCTCTGCCTATAATAACGGTTTCGTTGACATGGCTCAGTTACCAGCTGAGAACGCCAAGTTGCCCAACGGTTTTCCCTGCTATGTCACTGGATGGGGAGCGGTCAGTCGTAAGTGTTATAAAATATTTGCTCTTTGGTAAAGAATGTGAGTATCCCAAACAGAAACACACATGTGATAACTTATGTAGGTAAAGTGCTCGGTAACAAATATCAGAAACTGACGAGACAGGTGGATTGTAAAACAGCGCAAGACGATGCACCTGTTTCCTGGAAGCCCTTTGAGTGATCACGCTTTAGCTTGCCAATGTTAAGTCGTCTTCGATGGCACTGGTGCCAAGGAGACCCTCCGCTGTAAGAATGTGTTTTTGGATGGGGGGTTTCAGGGTGCTTAGGAAGTAGAGATTGCAGATCAAGAGGGAAGAAAGTCCAATGGAGAGGAGCCAGGAGGAAAGTGATGTCAACTGTGAGGGTGGCGCAGGAAGAGATGGAAATTGTATGGCTCTGTTGTCTCCAGACCAGAGGGTGTGAGTAGGGTTGTGGCTGGTTTTAGTATGAGCAAGGTTGTTAGGTGGCACTGGAATTCGTAAATCTGATGGCTGTTACAAAGAGCTTGCACAAGGATCTTTTGTCCATCATAGACTACGTATCCGATGTTGGTAATGACAAATAAAGGTGACCATGGGAAAGCTAAGCACAGTGTAGATTGTGCAGATGAAAGTTTCTTGAAGGTTGGAAAAAGTAGAGAGGAAAAGCTAGTGCATTAACCATTTTGTACAGAGTTGAAGGTTGGTTGAATGATTTTGTAGATGCAGACCTGGTAATAGTATAAGGAGGTGGTGCCTGAGGTGCCAAAGAGGTAAAGTTGCATTTTACCAAGGAACTGAATCTCAAATGTGTGGCTAATAGGGTAGACAGCGGTCAGGTGACAATAGCGTGGGAGAAGGAATGGTGAGTTAGATAACTTGACAGAGGGTGGGCTTTCAAAGTGGTGCAAGTGTAAGTACTTATTCTCATGTTACACCAAGCAAGTGAAAGAAGGTGGTTGGTCCAACTTTCACTAGAAGAATTTAAGACCATCCTCTCCTACACTGAGAACATTTAGAAAACATGGGACACAGTTTGCACATCGATTGACTAAGCAAAAGCCATAGTTCCTGAAGGTAACTGTTGAAATGTTCAAATTCTTTACTGATATGCAGACACCTCCAAAGCCATTCCTGTGATGTTGGAGGTCCACTCACCACACCACCTCACCACTTTGAAAAACGTGGAGCCCGATTTCCTAAACAAATGTCAAACAAAATACTACAAACTATGTATTTTCACAACCCCTATCATTTACATAGTATCTTTCTTCACTTCAAACATCTGATTTCTGTTGAAAAAAATGGGTTATTGGTAAGGGCAGGTAAGTATCTATACTTAGCAATAGGCCACTAACCTCCACTTAGGTCCAGTTAGGTGTCAGTAAATTAAACCCAGCTCAAACCTTGGTAGCTTGGAAACGAGCGACAAGGCTTAACTTAGGAGACAGAGTGTAAAGCATTCAAATATCACAAAACAGCAATTAAATAAAACACAGGAAACGGTTTAAAAATCCAAAGTCAATTAATTTATAAAAAATAGATTATATTTTTATCTTTAAAATGACACTAAAACTAATAAAATCGGATAAGGTGAACCGGAGATATGCATTTTTAAAGAATTATTGTTTTCTAACGCCTAGAAACAAAAAGTGCCAATCTGGTCATCCAGTCGCACCTCAACCGGGGCAAAGTCAAAGTTTAAGGCCAACCGCGATGGAGCCTGGCTTGGCTACAGCCCGAGGGAGGCCCGGGTCAAAAGTTTACCTTTGGACTTAGTTGTTTTTCTGAAGATTTTCTTCAGCGGGACGAACCTTCTCCGGACACGCGTCGCAGGAGCCCTCGGTCGAGATTTTTACCTTCGGACGTAGTCGTTTTTTCGAGGTGAAAATCCTTCAACCGAGGAAAACCTGGATCTTGATCTGACGTCCCTGGAGCCCTCCTCAGATACGCTGGCTGGGAGGTCCCGGTCATCTTCCTACGTTCGGACTTAGTCTCTTTTTTGGAGATTTTATTCACCGGGACGAACCTGCAAGTCAGGCCGGGTCGCAGTTGAGGCAAGCCGGCTAGAGTTGCCGCAGCGGGTTGGTCCCGCTATGGAGCTTTTTTTTCAAAAGGTCTCCAAACTTCTCCAAACTTCTGGATCTTCTTCCAGATGATCCTTTAAGGTTCTTTTGGGGTCCAAAGCTCACCCCAAGGTTCCAGAAACTCTGAGATGCTCCTTGGGGGTGTGGACTACAACTCCCAGAATGCACCTGGTGCAAACTCGTTTTTGGCCACTGGACAGTGGTCAGCTGGTTGGTTTCTTCAGGAGTTGGTGCAGGGGACTCTGGTTAGCAAATTTTCACCTGTAGCAAACAGGGAGTCCCTCCTTGAACCAGTTGAAGCCAGGCAAAGCCCTTCTTGTGGTGAAGCCCAAGTGTGCAGCTGGTGCAGTCCTTCTGAGTGCAGGGTCCAGGTGCAGGCCAGGGGTCCAGCAGGGCAGTCCTTCTTCTCCTGTAGTTCTTCCTTGTTGATAGGGATGTGTGGTGTGGGTGCAGGCCTGCCAGTTTTATCCCTGCTCCTGGGTGAAAAACAGGGGGGTCCTGGTTCTCCAATCAGGTGCAGGGTCCTTCCCCCTGTGATGACCACTTCCTGGGAAGTGTGGCAAAAATCAATCCCAGGGAGCAACATTCCTAAAAAATCCATCATGGCTGAAAGTGATGTTTGGAGGTTACATCTGGCTGAGCCCACCCACTGGTGTGGCTAAAAATCCTAGACACACCCCTCTCCTGCCCTCTCTTAATCTAATCAAGGGGGCACCTAATTGTCTGGGTTTGCAGAATGTGGGGATGTTGCTTGGTTGCTCCAAATGTCCTTCTCTGCCTTTGAAGACCAGTGTGGCAGCCCTTCCCCTTTCTGCCTCACCATTTGCTGAGGGGTGATCTCCTCCCACAGGCATATCTCTTTGTGTGAAGCCAGGCCACTTCACACCTCATCAAGGCAGCCTGGCCAATCAGAGCACAGCAGCAAAAATACTGTAGGGCTGAAGTTGGCAACTTTTCAGGTAAAGTTTAAAACTCTTTACCTGAACAAGTTATATTAAATCGCACAACTGGAAGTTGTGGGATTTATTATAACAATTAATTTGATATCAAACTCTTGGTATCTGTTACTTAAGGGGACTTTTAAAATTAAAATAAAGTCTCCCAATTCTAGCCTATGGAGGCCATTCACTACAATGAGGGAAAAACAAATTTGGCTGTTTTACCTCACCAGGTCTTATAAAACTATTTTTATAAGGTCCCTGCTTATAGTTACATGGCACCCAGCCCTAGGTGCACATAGGGCACACCTTAGTGGTGACTTATATGTACAAATAAGGTAGTTTAAGACTTTGGAACTACTTTTAATTCCAAAGTTGAATTTGTATATGGCTTTAATTTAAAAGCAGCCATCAAGGCAGGTCTGCCTTTAAAATGACACTGGGCACCTCAACAGTGCACTACCTATTCTGGGGTCCCTAAACCTACATGCCTTACCATATACTAGGGACTTATAGGTAGGTTGACTTAGCCAATTATAATTAGCCTAATTTGCATACTGATTTTACACAGAGCACAGGCCCTGGGACTAGTTAGCAGTGCCCAAGGCACCATCAGAGTCAGGAAAACACCAGCAAAAAGTGGGAAATGGGGGGGGAAAGTTAGGAGGCCTCTGCAATCAGCCCTGTTCTCTCACACCAGCCCCCCAAGCCCACACCCCAGGAGACTCAGCCCAACCCTGGGAGAGTCTTCCTGGCTTGTCAAGCGAGGTAGACAGTGAAGAGAACAGGCTGCCCCTTTGCAGGGCCTACTCTGCCTTACATCCTCCTGCCATGGTCACACCCTCTGGGTAGTGAATCCATCACAAGAGTGAAAGGACCCATCTCAAACTGAAACTTCCCTCTAGGGGGGTCTTCTGCCTCTCTCTCGGCCACCTTGGGTAGTGAGGTGCCCTCCTCCCCATCCCAAAAATTGCCAGGGCAACTCCTAGCTTACCCAAAGAGGTCACCCAACACTTGAGCAACCCCACCATGACCAACAGGGTCAGGGGGCCTACTTTGCTTTTGGCCCTGGGGTCTGCCTCCCAGGCCACGTGAAGTGCTGCCAGGAAGGCTAGCATCCAGCAGAGGCTACTGACAGTTGTCAGCACCAAGAACCACACCCTAAGCTCTCCACTGACCAGTGGCTGAGCTGCTTTAGGGGCAACTGTGGGGTCCTGGCATCCCTCTTGCTGTCTAGAGTGGGGAGCTACCACCTCCTGTGGCAGACACCCTCCTTCCACACTCCTTTCTGTCAGTGCGTGGGTGACACCCTGCATCTGGACAGCTGCCTGACTACTCAGGACTTCCTTGGGGTCAGGTGAGTCCTCACCAGTGCCAACTCTGGGCTCCCCCCTACTGGGGCAGAAGGCCTTTGGCTCCCTGGAACTCTCTTTAAGAGTGGCTCACCCTTCTTTTTCTTCTTTCCTTTTCTTGGGGACCCCTGTCTCCTAACTGTAGGGACTGACTCCCCAGGACTTTGGGTTGGGGGGGCGCCCTGGGCGATTGCCCCATCTCGGACCAGACTCACCTCTGGGAGGTCATTACCCAGGATACAATCTAGGGGGAGGTCAGCACTGACTACCACCCTAAACCAGCCAACGATACCCTCCCTCTCTAGGGGCACTATGGCTACAGGTTTGGAGGTGACCTCCCCTGTGGCTATCCTGACTTTCCTGGTCTCTCCTGGGACATACATGTCTGGGTTCACTAACCGGTCCCTCACTATAGTGTGACTGGCACAGGTGTCTCTCAGGCCAGTGGTAAGGATCCCATTCACCTGAATGGGGTGAAAGGGCCCTACTCCCACCCTCAGGGATCACCAGCTTACCATCTGGTCCTGTCTCCCAGCCCAATGCTAGGAGGACTTCATCATCTGAGGAGTCCTCCTCCATGGCTACACTGGACAGCCCAGTGCTAACCACCTTCTTTGGACAGGCTGCATCTCCTCTGAAGTGACCTGTCTGCTGACAGTCAAAGCAAGCCCTACTGTCCAAGAGCTTCTTTAACCCTGGGTCTCCCTGTCTCTGCTTGTCAGAGTGGTAGTGGGATGTACTCTCCTCCTTCTTAGGGTTCTGAGGTACAGAGGGAGTCTCTGTGGTGGTCTTACCACCTCCCCCCTTAGGTTTTTGGGGACCTGACCTCCCCTTCTTGGAGTCTCCCCTGGGACTTGACAACCACCCTGGTTCTCAACCACTCATCAGATGCCCCCCCCAGCTCTCTAGGGTTGCTCAGCTTGGAGCCCACTAGATGCTGGCGTAACCTTTCTTGGATACAATTGGTCAAGATGTGCTCTCTCATGATCAGATTGTATAACCCCCCATGAGTATTTACTTTGTTACCATGAATCCAGCCCTCTAGTGCCTTCAGTGAGGTGTCTACAAAGTCAACCCAAGACTGGGTATTGACCTTCTGGGTGTCCCTGAACTTCATCCTATACTGCTCTGGGATCAGACCAAATTGTTTAGTTAAGCATCTCTTCATACTGGGGTATGAATCTGCCTCTTCCCCCCTCAAGGTTAGGAGCCTATCCCTCCCAGAGCTGGGGACCAACTCCAAAAGAAGTGAACCCCAGTACTGAGAATTAACTCTCCTCATCTGGAGGGCCCTCTCAAAGTCCCCAAGCCACTTATCTATGCCACCCCCCTGTACATAGGCAGGAACCACCCATAGGGTAATCTGGGGCAAAAAAAACACCCATGGACACCTCAGGTTCTCTGTCGCTGCCACCATCTCCTTTCTCTTTCTTTGCCCACTTTTTGTCTTCTAGGGCCATCTTCTGTGCTTCCAAAGCTATAAATGCTAGCTGGGCCTCCAGCCCTCTTTCCCTGAGGGACAGGTTCTGTCTTCCGAAAGGGACCCCCTTCCCCCAACTTGCTTTGGGTATGCCCCTAGTGACTGTGTGCAGTGAGGACATGTCTTCCTCCTCCTCACTTAGGCTCAGATGCCCTCCCTCCCCTGAGTGGTTGGAGCTAGCATCCCCCCCCAACTTCTTCCTCCTCTGGAGCTTCCTCTGAGCCTACTTCTTGGGCCTCAGCCCATGCTGTCAGGGATTTAATCAGGACATGCTTCCTGAGGTCAGTGGTTGCAGGCAACCCCATTGCAGTACACAACCCCTAAACTGAACTATTGTCAGTGTGGGTAGGCTAGCCAGATCAAGCTCCATGGTTCCTTAGTTTTGTGTCAACAAAAACTTTTTGCAAAAATTGGAAATGAGAATTTAGAAAAGTCACAAAAATTCAATAATTTAAATTAATCCAAATTAAAATTTTTTTTTTTTTTTGCACTAGGACAATTTAAAGGATTTTTAATTTGTTTTACTCAAAACTGTAATGTGATACCGAACACAAGTAGGGGATCCCACCCCTGGGCACCACAAACATTAGAAAATGGGTTTATTGGTAAGGGCAGGTAAGTACCTACACTTAGCAATAGGCCACTAACCTCCAGGGACAGGTGCAGTTAGGTCTCAGTAAATTAAACCCAGCTCAACCCTTGGTAGCTTGGCAATGAGCGACAAGGCTTAACTTAGGAGCCAGAGTGTAAAGCATTCAAATATCACAAAACAGTTAAATAAAACACAGGAAACTGTTTAAAAATCCAAAATCAATTATATTTTTATCTTTAAAATAACACCAAAACGAATAAAATCAGATAAGGGGAACCGGAGATATGAATTTTTAAAGAATTATTGTTTTCTAATGCCAAAGATCAAAAAGTGCCAATCTGGTCATCTAGTCGCACCTCGACCGGGGCAAAGTCAAAGTTTAAGGCCGACCGCAATGGAGCCCGGCTCGGCTACAGCCCGCTGGTGGTCCCGGTCAAAAGCTTACCTTCGGACTTAGTTGTTTTTCTGAAGATTTTCTTCAGCAGGACGAACCTGCCAGTCCAATCTGACCTCCTGGAACTCTTCTCCAGATACGTGTCGCGGGAGCCCTCTGTGGAGATTCTTGCCATCGGACATAGTCGTTTTTTCAAGGTGAAAATCCTTCTACCGGGGCAAACCAGGATCTTGATCCAACGTCCTTGGAGCCCTCCTCAGATACGCTGGCTGGGAGGTTCCGGTCAACTTCCTACGTTCAGACTTAGTCTCTTTTTTGGAGATTTTCTTCACCGGGATGAACCAAGTCAGGCCGGGTCGCGGTTGAGGCAAGCCGACTAGAGTTGCTGCGGCGGGTCAGTCCCTCTATGGAGCTTTTCTTTCAAAAGTTCTCCAAACTTCTCCAAACTTCTGTATCTTCTTCCAGACGTTCCTTTGAGGTTCTTCTGGGGTCCACAGCTCACCCCAAGGTTCCAGAAGCTCTGAGATGCTCCTTGGGAGGTGTGGACTACAACTCCTAGAATGCACCTGGTGCAAACTCCTTTTTTTCCACTGGACAGTCGTCAGTTGGTTGGTTCCTTTAGGAGTTGGTGCAGGGGACTCTGGTTAGCAATTTTTCACCTGTAGCAAACAGGGAGTCCCTCCTTGAACCAGTTGAAGTCAGGCAAAGTCCTTCATGTGGTGATGCCAAAGTGGAAAATGGGGGCAAAAAGTTAGGAGGCCTCTGCAATCAGCCCTGTTCTCTCACAATGTCCTTCTATTTTTTCCATCTTGCCCCTCAAAGAATATTATCTGTCATATGTCATGCTCATTACAATAGTGATGTGACTCAGGTTATGGAAAACTTACAGACAGGTACTGACAGCAAACAGGTAACACCAACCATACAGGCTGTTGTTTTCTGAATGCAATAATGATGATATGAAAAAGAATAATTTTGTTCATAAAAATCAGCCTTTCAGATTGTGGAAATGCACACATTTGATATCTATTGAACCTTTTAGTTTTGGGGAAATAAACCATTTCCCTGAAACAAAAGCTTGTCATTTTCATCAAAATATATTTCCATTCCCTGATGGATCAACTTTTCTTTTTGCTTACAAATCTGTTTGTTGTTTTCATTAAGCACTCACTTGTATTACTTCCACACGTATATACAGTAGATTCTGCCTGTCATGTGTTCCCATGTATCTCTGTCTCATATGATGGATGACCCCAAAAGGCAAATAATTATAACTATTATACAAAGGGTTAGCATCATTCTGTGAATGTCCACAATACACCAGGAATTATTGCAATTATGCCAATGGACAGAATTTAATGAAGGAGTGGATACCATCAATCCATCAATGCCCAGAAAATAGCAATAATTACTACAGTTATGCCATAAATAGTATTATGCCATGGGTAGGAATCATCATGCTATGGATAGGCGCAGTGTGTCAAGAATTACCACCATTATGTCAGGACATCAGTACAGGGTGGGCACAGCACACTATTGTGGGCATACACACACACACACCTCATGGTGATGGGCTGTATTGCATGTCCACCTTTGAAAATGTATGTTCACCAGGGGCCTAGCACTTGGTTTGGTGTTCTGATGTACAGCCAGTGCATAATTTGTAAAGAATTACTGCTGGTGCCCAAAGCTCTGCTCATAAGCCCGTGTTCTGTGAAATTGAAGGTGGGCTCAATGAATATTAAAGGCTGCTTAGCATTAAATCCACCTCATGCCTCTTCAATTCCCCACCGCACACTGCTGCCCCTTTATCTCACTCCTGCAGGTTCCCACTTTGTCCGTTAATTACAGTTTTTTCATCTTTCTCTTCTTTCGTTTTTCGCATTTTGGGTGTTTTTCCCTCTCTTGCTCTCGCTAAATGTCTTCCCAGAAATGAGTGCCAGTGGATCCTACTAGCAACCTCTGACTCAACTTGAGCACAGTATACAGAATTCCACTAGAGAGCTGTGAACCATGATTCCAGGCTATTGTTCACTAACAGCACCAGAACGTCTACGCACCAAGGATTACATATAAAATGAGATGAATGCAGCAAAGCCCAAAAAGAAACGCACCAATCCCTATGAGTGTCCAGTAATTAACAGTACATACAATGATGTATAAATCATGCTGATGCAGTGTGCAACTCCACCAAGGCTCTTGCTACAAGAAAAGCCTATGGGGTAAAGAGAAAACCCCAATAATCAAACACAACGAGGGGGTGCACCACTCCAATTGGTCAAATATAATACAATAAGTGTAACCAGTCCAATCAAAATAAAGAAGTATAATATCCCTTGGTTTCTTCCACACGACTTTAATACATGAAACAGTTCATAAAGATGAACAGCCAACGCGTTTCGCCCTACATCATGGGCTTCTTCAGGGCAGAAGTAATATATTGAACAAACGAGTATAGGTATTTCCAATGTGCATATATGCACAAATGAAGGATGATTCTACAACAGTGAAGAAGAAAAAAGAATAGAACTCATGGTGATATATATGCAAAAAATAAATGAAATGTTGAGATTGTCAAATTGTAAATAAACTGAAAAGGTGATATATGGAGTAAATATAATGGGAACCACGGGCAAAATTTGAATAAGGAAATTCATATTACAATAAGCTGATAAAAATCCCATGTGCCAGCAAAAGTAATTTAAAGGGCATTCCGGTAATTACATGCGTATATAGGTAAAAGCTCGCCATCATACCAGAACAGCCAAAGTAAGTTGATTCACGAAGTCCTCTAAGTTCAAGAGACTCGGGGGGGGGACGTGCGTGTCAGCCGTCCGTCAGTTATTTGAAAACGGGTGTCCGGATATCAAACCTCGTACGGTGAGGAGTATCCGATATTTAAAATCCCGCCGTCCGCTCATAAAACACTGTGAACAGAGACAACGGACTAAAAAAACAAGCGTACCAAAAAAAAGGAGTACATGAGGTCGTTAATGGTGGCCATAATGACAGAACGGGGTAAAGACGAAAAAATAGACCAAAGGAAAGTGGGAGAGGCCAAAATCCAGTGCTTATAGGAAATAGAAAATATTGAAAAAGCGCCAAAAGTAAGAATAAATAGAAGTGAAATATAAAAAAGTAACAAGCAGAGTAAAGCAGAAACAGAAAAAATATGATAAAAGACCCAAAGATCAAAAAGGATTATGAACTGTATATTTCTAATGAGTCTAGCGTAATCTTCCACCACAGCATGCATGCACAGTCTCAGT
This sequence comes from Pleurodeles waltl, assembly GCF_031143425.1. NCBI lineage: Eukaryota > Metazoa > Chordata > Amphibia > Caudata > Salamandridae > Pleurodeles > Pleurodeles waltl. Next base: position 607,740,409 of record NC_090449.1, read on the forward strand.
GAAGTACATTTACCAGAAGCTTGATTGCATGGAATTACTGTAATTCTGCAGAGCCATCTGCTTGATAAATTGCTGCAAACGGTGGACACCCTAAATATTGAATCCAAAACTGCAAGGCATCTAAATACAAAGGACAAAATATAAAATCCAAAATGTTGAAAGGTAAGTAAGTATGCATTTTCTATACTTATATTCTATATATATATATCCCCAAAATACATATTGTTGAGTTAGCAGGGAAAGTGCCACTTTAGAGCTGCCTTAGCGTAAAAAAATGACGCTATGGTGGTGCTAAAGTGGCGATAGGGGCTCTTAAATATACCCCTTACTATTCCCACATTCACTTCTACATACCTTGAAGATATGTATACATTTTCTATATCTAACTCCACAATATGTATTTTGGGATTTTTATATATATTTATATATATATATATATATATATATATATATATATATATATATATATATATATATATATCCCTAAAATACATAATTGTGGAGTTAGATTTGTGTTGTTCTGCTTCTTCATTTTCAAGACTAAGAGACAGAAATTCGTCTGACCAATCATTAGTGGCTGTGTATGCCCATTCTGGACCAGAATATCTTCTGCTCGCTGTTCTTTTCCTTTTCAATTTTGCATCTCCTTTCGATTCACTTTCGCTTATGTCTTGTTCTTTGGCTGTGTCTTTTTCTTCATTCGATGTGGTTATGATAGACACTTCCTTTCTTTTCTCCTTCAATTTGGGGCATTTGTTTTCGTTTAATGTTTCTTTAGTCTTTGATTTCACTTGTGATATGCTTTGTCTCCGTTTCGCGTTGTTTTCAACTGATGGACCTGCAACCGGTTTTGGAAGAATTGGAACAATTTCACTTTGCTCTGTCTTGTCTCCTTCACCTGGGAGGTCAGTCAAGTTTTCTCCTTCTTTTCCTGTATCGTCTGCTTCTTGGAAAGCCCTCCTCTTATTAGGCTCTCCTGCTTCTTCACCTGAGATAGGATCTTTGTCACCTCCTGAGGCTTCTTCTCGGTTGTCCTCAAAAGGATCGACTGTGTCTCCCTCAGAGAATATTTCTTCTGTCTCAATTTCTTCTTGTTCGCTTTCAGGCTCTCTTCGTTCTGTCTCAGTGCCTGGTACTTTTCTGTTAGCTGTTGGTAATTTCACTGCTTCAATTTCCTCTTCTGTGGGACACGTCACCCTTTTCGTGTGACTGGAGTGAAGCCAATTGGGAACTCCCGCACACTTCACAGCTGTGGTAGTTGTCAGAATCACTTGAAAAGGTCCGTTCCAACGGGGTTCCAAACACAACTTTCTCACGTGCTTCTTTACCACAACCCAGTCACCTGCTTTCAGGGCATGTCCTGGACCTTGGATCTGTGGCAAGGTGGTTGCCTCTACCTGGTGAGAAAAAGAGCGGACCACATCAGCCAGACCTTTGCAATAGTCCAATACCATATCATCTGTAATATTTACAAGGGCATTCACAGGAACTGCTGGAAGTCTCATGGCTCTGCCCATGAGAATTTCATGTGGTGATAGTCCAATTTTTCTATCAGGTGTGTTTCTCATTGACATTAACACCAAAGGCAATGCGTCAGGCCATTTCAAGTTTGTGGATGCGCATATTTTCGCCATTCTCGATTTCAGCGTGCCATTCATTTGCTCCACTAGTCCTGATGCTTCAGGGCGGTAGCTACAATGCAATTTTTGTTCAATGTTCAATGCTGCACATAGTAATTTGATTACTTCGTTATTGAAGTGACTTCCCCTATCTGATTCTAAAGAGATCAGAAATCCGAAACGTGGTATTAGTTCTCTCAAGAGTAGTTTTGCAACTGTGAGACTGTCATTTCTGCATCTAGGGTATGCTTCAATCCAGTGACTAAAAATACACACAATCACCAACACATATTTCAAGCCTGCATGCATAGGCATCTCTATGAAATCCATTTGCATCCTGCTGAACGGACCACCTGCTCTTCCAAAGTGGCTCAAATTTACTACGGTTCCCTTCCCTGCGTTCATTTGTTGGCAAATGACGCAACAATGGCAAACTGCTTAAGCAACTTGGCGAAATTTGGGATTAAACCAATCAATTTTGAATAATCTAATCATGGCATCTCTTCCAATGTGTGCTTGTCCGTGATATAGCCTAGCTATTTGTGTCAAAAGACTGTCTGGCAAAACCAATCTCCCTTCACTTGAAACCCACAAATCATCTGTTTTTTTACGCATTGTAATTTACTCCATGAGAGTTTTTCATCCTTACTAACATTATTTTGTAGGAATTTCAATTCTTCTATTGTATCTACAACTTTTAGAGCAAAGGCTTCATTTGGATCAAATTCTGGCTCACTTATCAAATTCCATTTGTCTCTGAGCAATATACAGTTCAATGCGCAAAACCTTGCGACTTGATCTGCATATCCATTTCCCAAAGAAACGAAGTCTTGTGATTTCGAGTGTGCACTGCATTTTACCACTACTACTTCTCCTGGTAACTGGATAGCATGTAACAATTCTCTTATTCTTTCACCATTTTTCACTGGTGATCCTGAAGAGGGCATAAAGCCTCTTAGTGACCACAATTGTCCAAAATCATGCACTATTCCAAATCCGTACTGACTGTCAGTGTAAATGGTGACTTTCTTTAATGCCGAAAGTTGGCAAGCTCTAGTAAGGGCTACTAGTTCCGCTACTTGTGCAGAGTAAATTCCTTGAAGCCAAGATGCTTCTAGAACTCCAGTTATTGTACATACAGCATATCCTGCTTTCAATATTCCTAGTGCATCTCTCAAACATGAACCATCAACAAAAATAATCTGATTATTTTCTTCCAATCGAGTATCTTTGATATCAGGTCTTGGTTTAGTACAAAATCCAGTCACTTGAAGACAGTCATGTTCTATATCATCTGCATTTTTAATGTCAACATTTTCACTGGGAAACAAAGTTTCTGGATTCGATGTAGTGCACCTTTTTAATTGCACATTAGGTGATCCCAAAATGATTGTCTCGTACCTTGTAAGCCTAGCACCAGTCATGTGCTGTGTTCGGGAACGTGTCAAAAGTGTTTCGACTGAGTGAGGGACCATAACTGTTAAAGGATGTCCCATCACTATTACTTCACTCTGATTCAGGCTCATACCAACTGCTGCTACTGTACGCAAGCATCCTGGTAAGGCTGCTGCGACTGGATCCAAAGTAGCTGAAAAATATGCTACTGGTCTGTTTACACCACCATGGGCTTGAGTCAAGACAGACAAGGAACATGCATCACGTTCATGACAAAACAAGGTGAAAGGCTTTGTGTATTCAGGCATACCTAAAGCTGGAGCTCTGCACATGCATTCCTTTAATTCAATAAAGGCATCCATTTCATCTCTTTTCAACATTATTTCATCCTGCACATCTTTCTGGGTCAGTTTCAGTAAAGGTTTGGCTAGAGTTGAGAAATTGGGAATCCATTGGCGACAGTAGCCCACCATTCCCAAAAGCTTTTTCACCTCTTTTCTTGTTTTGGGTGGACTCATTTGAAGTACACTCATTATTCTTTCTTTCATGATTTTTCTCGACCCTTTTTCTATTTGGTGACCCAAATATTTCACTTTCTTTTGGCAGTATTGCAATTTTGAAGGAGACACTTTGTGTCCATTCCTTCCCAAATGGTTCATTAAGGCAATAGTGTCAACTGTACAGTCATTTTCTGTTTTGGATGCAATCAGTAAATCATCAATATACTGTACTAAGGTTGATTCAAAAGGTAATTCCAATGATTCCAGATTTTTCTTTAGAATCTGATGAAAACTGATGGTGACTACGAAAACCCTTGAGGAATTCAACACCAACTGTAGACTCTGTCCAGGAATTTGAAACAAAAGAGAAATTGGCTGTCCTCATGAAGAGGCACAGAAAAGAATGCTTGTGACAAATTGATGACTGTGAACCACTCTGCATCACAGGGAATTTGAAACATTATTACAGCTGGATTTGGTACTATGGGACAACATTTGACTATTATGTCATTTATTTTTCTCAAATCTTGAACAATTCAGACTTTTCCACTTGGTTTCATTAGTCCCAGGATTGGTGAATTACATGGACTACTTAGTACTTCTTTCAGTACTCCCTGTTTCACAAATCCGTCAATGAGTTGGGCGACTTTCATGAGAGTATCTTGTGGCATATGGTATTGTGGAGTCTGAGGAAAATTTACATTAGGTTTTACAGTCACTTTCACTGGTTCTGCTCCTTTGATCAATCCTACTTCTTTCCCTGTCACATCCCACACTTCCTTTCTAACAGTTTCTTGTAAATCAGCTGGAATATCTGCTTCAGTGAGCATAGGATAAAGAGTAATCAGGAGATACTCTTCATCAACAGTTTCCATTTCTTCTTCTTCTAAACTGTCCTCTTCTTCCTCATCACTGTTTGTCTGAATTTTGATTCCATTATGTGAGCACATAATCGAGCATCCTAGTTTGCATAATAAGTCTCTTCCTAATAGGGATACTGGATTTGAGTCACACACCACAAATTTATGTAACCCTTGAAAGTTACCAATTTGCACTGGATCTGTAATTGGGTTTGTCAGATACCGATTTGCTACTCCCAACACTTGAACTGTTCTCCCTGAGAGTGGCAAATTTGGTACTTCGATACTTCTAACTGTAGAGCGTGTAGCTCCTGTGTCAACCACAAATGAAACGCTGTGACTCATAACTCTTCCTTCCACATATGGTCCCTTTTGATCAACTTCCAAAGATGCTGCAAGCATACAAATTCCCTCTTCATCTGAACTCTCACTCTCCCATTCATTGTTTATTCCATTCTCACTGTGCAGCGGGAATTGGTGTACTGTGTTACTTTGATTCATTCCTTCACCTGTGACCTGTTGAGGAAGCATTACTTTTTGCTGATTCATTGGTGCTAAGGGTACTTGCATTTGCTGATTAGGTACCATAGGAAACTGCTGTTGCATTGGCTGTGATTGTACTGTTTGTACACAAGGCATTTGCACCTGCTGTTGTTGTATAGGTTGCAGACCTTGCATCTGATTTACATTATTTGGGAAATTTGGGTTTGGACCTCTCAATTTTGGTCCTCTCATATTCTGAAATGTATTGACATCATTGTTTTGCTGACCTACACCTTCCTGCACCAACATCGGGCACTCCCGTTTCCAATGTCCGACGATTCCGCACGTGTGACATGGCATCACTTTCTTCATTGCCTGTATACCATTAGGAATCACAACAATATTCACATCAGGACCATTATTCACAAAACCTCCTCGGCCTCTGCCTCTCATCTGTGACTGAAACATAGCATTTCCCTGCTGTTGCTGCTGCAGCACCTGTTGTTGGAAACCTCGCAAACCTGTCTGAGCTGCTCTAATCTGCATCACCATCACTTTTTCTTTTAACCTTTTCTGCTTTGTCTCAATCTCATCACTGCCGTATTTTGCATAGTTCAACACTTCATCGATCGATTTTGACTGCCAACAATCAAATGCATTTTAATCATCTGGCTAATTTCTGGTCTCAATCCTTCCACAAATCTGAATACAAAATGGAGCATGTCTTTTGCTTCAATCGTTTCCGTTCCACTATAATGTTTAAATGCTTTCAACAATCTCTCATAGTATGCATGTATCGACTCTTTAACTTCCTGTGCTGTTCTGTCAATTTTCTGCCAATCTACATTTTTCGACGCAACTTTTGTTTTCAAATACTCAATCACTTTATGGTATATGCTCATTACCCTAGGCGATGGTGCACCTGTGTCCTTATCTCTTTCCGGTTCACTTGTTGGCCAATCTACAGCCCTTTTACAATCTTCCCACAAACTACAATTTCGAACAAAGTATTGAGGTCTTCCCAAAGACACTTTGCGAGTTTCACGAATCTATCTGTTTGTTGATACCATTCGATCGGTTTCTCTCTTAATTTAGGGTCATTATCCGTAAAAGATTGAATGTCACACCTGTGCCATGGTACATGGATAAGATTTCCTCCTGCTGTTTCTCTCATTGGTAACATGGTTATAAGATAACCATTCTGTTGTATTTTATCATTCTGATCTGGGGTACTTTCTTTCTTTTTTATCCTTTTTCTTAACCCACCCACTCTCCCACTTGTCTAAACATCTCCAAACAAGCGCTTTGCAATATTTCTTTAAGGTGTGTTTTCATTCCTGCAGATCTCATGTGTTCAAAGTCTTTTGCCTCAAAGTCTAACCTGTAACTGCTGCTCAAGTGCTTGGTTTTATTTATGTCTATTTTGTGTCTGTCTGTGATTTCTTGTAACCTCTTATGTATGCTGCTTACTTCTTTTGTAATTCTAGGGCAAACGTATCTCAGCTCTTCTTCTGTGTATGATTCTAACCTGTTCAGACCCATCGTTCCATCTACGAGTTCACCTGCTTCCATGCCCAATCTTATTTGATTCAAATATTCTTCTCCTTTCCCCTTGGGTGTACTCTGTGGGGTATTCAGACTGTTCAACCATTGTGTTAACTGCTGTGCGTTTAGTCCCAATAATGTAGCATCTACGTCTACTGCTACTGATGGTTTCTGACATGACTAAACTGGAACCTGTTAATGATTATCAGCCACAGGTCCAAAGACGCTATTATGATGAACATAATTTGGAAATAACTTCTAATTTAAAGGTGCAGAGAGGACAGAATTACCAAAGACCGACATTGATTGAAACCGAACCAACACAAGTTTTGATGCCTCAAAAGCAGATACAAGAAATGCCAAAGTACAATCAAACAGCAGAAACACAGTTATACATGTCAGCAATGATGAACCATAATGTGGGAATTACCATGCCACAGAATTTGGGTAACAGACAGAGGCCCTCATTCTGACCTTGGCGGTCTTTTCGCAAGACCGCTGAGTTACCGCCGCGGTGAAGACCGCCGACCGTGGCGGTGTGCCGCTGTGCGCATTCTGACCGCTGGGAGCGTTCCGCTGGAAAACCGCCAGCAGCCACACTGGCGGTCGGCGGGAAAGTGGAGACTGGTCAACCTCCACCGCCACGCCAGCAGAACACCGCCCACAGAATTACGAGCCACATTTCTGTGTGGCGGTCTTCTGTTGGCGGTCTTCTGTTGGCGGTCACGTCCCTATGGCTCCCGTCGCCTCCCGGAGGACCAACGCACAAGGTAAGTTGATCGTCCGTGAGGGGAGGGGGTGGGGGGGTGTTGTGTGATGTGTGCGTGCATGGGGTGTGCGTGTGAGTGTGTAGAGGGGGTGTGTGAGTGCGTGTATGCGGGCGGGGGGTGCTGCTGTGTCTATGGGTAATGTGTGCTGTTCGGCAGGTGCGCATGTCGGCATGTATGTGTGCGGGTATGTGTCCCCGTTGTGTATGTGTGTGTAGGGGGTGTGTATATGTGCATGTTGGGGGTGTGTGCATGTCGGGGTACATGTATGTGCATGTCGGGGTGGGGGTGGGGAGGGGGTTCGTACCACCTCTGGGGGGTGGCAGGGGGGTGGAGGGTGTGGGGGGAGGACTCGGGTGGGTAGTGGGGGGTGGGGGAGACCCCTATCAGTGCCAGGGAAGGAATTCCCTGACCCCGATAGTGCTTACCGCCATGGTTCGCACGGCGGTTCCCGCCCGCAAGAAACCGCGGCGGTAGGCAGGGTCATAATACCCTTGGCGGTCTTGGGACGACCGCCGGGCCGGAGTGCGCAAACTCCAGCCCCGCGGTCATGACCGCCGTGGCGGTCGGAGTGGAGAAGTAGCGGTCGGTCGCGGCGGGGACCGCCGCGGTCAGAATGCCATTTTTAATACCGCCGGTCTGTTCGCGGTCCGACCGCCGTCTCTCCGCCGACCGCCAGGGTCAGAATGAGGGCCAGAATCTGGACGCAATATCTTTGCCTATCACTGTAGGTCCGCCAGTACCATTATATATACAAGCAAAGCCAAGTGTATGTGATCAAGGGGTAATGACAAAGAATGAGACAGGAAGGAGATACATAGAAAATATTCAAGAAATGACTCCCGTAGGAACACTGTCAAATCGATCTGGTTCTTTGTTGGAATTTTGTCCAATTCCAATTTGTGTTCCGTCAACTGTGGTAATAATACTGCAAACATTCTGTTTCTGTTTTTGAGGTTTCATTCTGTTTCTGTTTCTGTTTTTGAGGTTTGCAGTATTATTACCACAGTTGACGGAACACAAATTGGAATTGGACAAAATTCCAACAAAGAACCAGATCGATTTGACAGTGTTCCTACGGGAGTCATTTCTTGAATATTTTCTATGTATCTCCTTCCTGTCTCATTCTTTGTCATTACCCCTTGATCACATACACTTGGCTTTGCTTGTATATATAATGGTACTGGCGGACCTACAGTGATAGGCAAAGATATTGCGTCCAGATTCTGTCTGTTACCCAAATTCTGTGGCATGGTAATTCCCACATTATGGTTCATCATTGCTGACATGTATAACTGTGTTTCTGCTGTTTGAATGTACTTTGGCATTTCTTGTATCTGCTTTTGAGGCATCAAAACTTGTGTTGGTTCGGTTTGAATCAATGTCGGTCTTTGGTAATTCTGACCTCTCTGCACCTCTAAATTAGAAGTTATTTCCAAATTATGTTCATCATAATAGCGTCTTTGGACCTGTGGCTGATAATCATTAACAGGTTCCAGTTTAGTCATGTCAGGATATATTCTCTGAACTTGTGGTATTTCTTGTGTAAAAGGCACATCAGGACTACTTTGCCTCTGCAATTTTCTCAAATTCAGTGTTACAGTACCCTATATCGGTTCTGGAGGGGCAGTACTAGTGCTTGGGCCATTTTCGTATTCCACATATGGTGGTGGACGGTCATTTAACAATTTCAGAATGAACTCCTCATCATCTGATTCGTCTGACCTTTTCGAGGTTCTCTTATTTTCTCTATCTTTGGACTGACTCCTGTTTGTTTTATGGGTAGCTTTTTTTCCTTCCATCTCTGCTTCATCAGTAATTGCTGGAAACAATTTGACTCCCTGCAATATATCTGATCTCCAAACCTTTTGAGCACTATCCCATCTAGCATCCGCTAGTGTCTTTTCTACTTTTCTCACTCTTGTCTCAAATTTCTTTTGTAGTTGCCTTCTAGCCATTTGTTCCCAAATTGCTAATGCTTCAAACTGTGCTGGTCTTGGAGGTATTTTCATGTCATATAGCGCAAATCTTAAATTCTCCAAAACTTTCAAATTAAATGTTCCATGGATAGGAAACGCTACGCTTCCATGCTTTTCTGTTAATTTACACCATTGTTTTAACCAAAGACATGGTGTGACACCCTTTTCTTCAATTAAGATATAAGCTGGTGTACCCTTGGGCAGTGTTTCTTCTCCTACATGTGCTTTAATATATACATCTCCCCTCAAGGCACTCTTAAAGGCTTTGAAAAATTTCATCTTTCCGTCTTTTATTTTCTCAAACTGTAATCAATAAGTGACTTTAATTCCCAGAATACTCTTCGCTTGCCTTTCACCACCAATTGCGCTTCGCGGACTGCGTCCAATCCGTGCGTGACCCTTCTCACCAACCAACCTATCCCAGCGCGGCTCCAGTGACGTCACACTCACACACTGCGGCTGACAAAGTCTTCCAGCTTGTCCTCCTTCATTCAGCTTCACTCAAAACTAATCTCTGCAATGTATTGCAAGCACTAATAAAAAAAAGAAAACAAATCTGTCGGTTTACTACAGGAAAAAGGTAATACAATGGCTTCAGAAACCTTAGGGATTTTTCACTAGCCTCAGCAGTTATTCCATCTTTCTCGGTTTCCCACTTTCGCAAGCAAAATTTGACCTGCAAACTTTACTCTCAACTGATCAATGAACTATTCTAGTGCACCTTAGAATTCGTCAAATCTCAAAGTCGAAAATTTTCTTTTATTCCTCAACATTCGTACTGACTTGTTGACAACGCCCGATCAACCTCTTAAACCGAACAAATTACAACTTCAATCAAGTGTCTCGAACACTTTTCAACATACTCCGGAGTCTCTTGACCTCGCAGGGCCCGTCTCCACATCAACAACCACGTGGACAATTTTTCCTGCACAAAGCGCTACACACATATGAAGTTTGACGACTTCCCTACTTTCACACTTTGGAGTACCACTCCTCTAAAGGTTTAATTGGAGTTCGTAACCCCCTAAAAATCCTCACAAACTTCACATTTGTCTGCGGCATAAGCTATGCAAGGGCAAAACCCTAACTTCACTCATACCGTCACTAGAAACGCCGAAAACATTCTCACACCTCTATTTCCTCCATTCGCAAGCTCCGAGATTCCAGGAAAGTCATTGGGGATTTAGGGCATCATCATCTCTCCAACTTGTTTTATTAAAGAAAATTCTAACTTGAATCCGTCTATTGTTCGGATGGGGTCCCAAAGGGCCAAACCATCAAGCTCTGCTACCATCTACTGTTAGAGCGTCCAGTCCTTATAAATTACTTAGGCTTGGACACACCAGAGGTCAGTGAACCTTTTAACCAGGTTGAGTTCTTCTCATCCAAAGAATTGTCGGATTCCTCAAATCAATAATCAATAATCATTTATAATCAAGAACCAATACTCGATTAGTAATCAATCAACAAATTAGTTAAACAGAAAATCAGTAATGAGACACACCATGACCTTTCAGTCATGAATAACCACACCTGTTTATTAAAAGCTAACAAGTTTATTTCCCTATATTAACAAAGCTAACACAATATAGGTAAGTCTCAAAATCAAATGATACACATATACGAACATTACTGGCTGTCCATAGCGACGGAAGAAACGAAATCTACTCAAAACTTGGATTATAATGCACTCGGCTATAGCAATGCAAATCACTAATAAAAGTAACTGAATTTGACTAATTGCATACATTGGTCAGCATAACAAGATTTCAATTCAGCATGGTGCATCAAATGAATACCTTAACTAACCTCTGATTAGCATTGGCATGTGGGGCTTCATGCAAAACTAATTTAGTCAACATAAATTTAGAAAACTTCTAGCTTGGGCTCTGTCAAAATAAGCAGTTGGTACCTAAGAAGGAAAATACAATGAATAATACATTTATCCTTTCATAATTACCAAATACAATCAGCATTCAAGGAAAGTCTTCGTCCTTCAGGTACCAGTTCGATCAGCATGGGGCAAACATCAAGGGGGCAAAGTTTAAGGCAAGGTTTCCTTGCAGCTACAAGGAAAATGGGGGAACAAAAGTTATTGAATGGGCAAGGCAAAGTAAAGTTAAAGTCTCCAGGGTGAGAATTCTTTAAAGTCTCTCTCTCTGGGATAGAGAAAAATCATCAAAGTGTCATCAAAATGGATTCTTGAATCTGGCTTCAAAATGGCATCAAGGAAAATAAATTGCTGGCTTCTCTCTGTCCGATGGGATTAAGTAAGAAAAGTTCCAAATTCTTCAGGTTCTTCCATTGGAGGGTCCATGGGGTGATTTCTTTTTGACCAATGAATAGTGTCTTTTCTCTTAATACTCATCTACGCATAAGGTGTCCTTGGAGTTTTGGAACACAAGTAGCAACAAAGTTGCCAATTAATTCTGTATCAGTGTCTTTATTGTCTGCACCTGCAGAAACTGACCTTGCTTCAAAGGGGATGAAAGTTGCCTAACACGCAACCTTGAGATAAGTGTATTAGTCATTCTACTGGAAAAATTCAGCTTTTAAAGGTTTAAACACATCTTTGTTAATACAAGTGAAAACCTACGCAGTTAAAATTGAGACCAGGCAACTAGGCCAAAGCCTCTGCTAAATTTAAGCTAAGCATATAACAATTTTAACAAGAAAAGCATAGAATATAGCTGCAATTATGACATACCAATACATTTGTCAGTTTTCATGATTAATTAAGCTTGTTTATACTAATATCGATCTACTTCGTGAGCACATTTTCTACATACATTATTTTTCTTTGCTAAAATCACATTGTCTTATATGATTTTGTTACATGATATATAAATGTTTGTTAGTCTTTCTTTTTCTGCTTCATCAGTAGTAGCTGGTGTGGCAATACAATGCTAAGCTCAGTAACTAAGCAGCACTAAATATGTGAACTGAGAAGCGTTGATCTGTCCTGAGCTTGTACCCTCCTGAGTGGCAAACCTGCTTCAACATCCTGACATTCACTTACACAACTAAAGGGCACTACCCTACTAACCCTGCTCTAGCCTGCCATGCAGATTGCAAGTACTCCACTCTGCACTGTTCAGAGGTTGGGGCCTTGTTGAAATCCAAAATAGACCATGAGAATGTATTGCCCGACTTGATGCCAACTTAACAAAAAACAATACTGCATGGCGTCCACATACTTCAGCTTTTTGATTGTTAGGTTTGCCCATGTGCTACCTCCATTGTCTTTTAGTATTACAAAATATATCTGCCAAGGTCCTCTGTCATTTGCCGAATGGCAAATGAAGATCAAGCAGTACACCTCAAACCATACTCTTGTGTTTGTCAGCCAGCATTAGCTGATGTGGTTGTCCCTTCTTATTGAGGTAATGGAAATAGAAGTATTCTGCCTCAATGATGGTAATGAATGTCACTATTAGGAAAGAGATTTATGTGCATGCACCTATACATCCACTGATGTGACAGTGTTATTACAGTATTTTGGGACAGGATAACTACAGGTTTGGCTCCTGAACAAGAAGGTAGGTTGATTGGCTACACTGGAAGGTCCTGGATGCCAGTCAGCAAAGACAGAGCGCATGATGGGCCAGTGGTGTGGGGGGCATGCCTGAAGTCTGTCTGGCCCAGAATATTCTGTGACAGTGAACCATGCAGATGTGCAGAGATGGAGATCATGAGTACCTCTTTGGAAGTTGATGCTTTGCATAATGCAGGGGTGCATCCTGGGAAAGATCCTCTGAGTTTCGTTGTCCATGCAATGGTAGTACTTTTAAATATCAACACCAACAATAATGTGATAAAATAATATTGAGGACATAATATTGAGGGACAAAACATCGCAAGGTAAGTGCATGTAGGGAAGCATGGATTTAATCCTCCTAACTCCACATCTGCGCACCTTGAAAGCATATGTACAGCATAGGTAGCAAAGTAAATCCCTTACTTGATCTGTCCGACCAGCCACCAAACTCTAAATACTTTTCTCTCACACTATAATTAGAGTAACTTTTTTGTGAAACCATTGTCTTCATTAGAATTATAAAATATCTCTCAGCTCAACTATTAATGAAACACAGGCTCCTATTCCAGCAAAGCTGTTACACACACTATTCTTTCTAAATAATCCCTTCACAAAATGTCCTTCTTACATATATTCGTACTGGACACATAACAGCTTTTAACTATAAACCCAAAGTCAGACCGTTTGGACTTGTTGAGTTTTAGTTTTCACATCACTGAAAATGCTTGATATTTCCTTTTGTCAATGGCCACTGTTAATTTTCTCTTTCAGCGTATGGAGACTATCCTGACAAGCTGCAAGTGGCTTTGCTTCCAGTGGTTGAACATTCCATCTGTGCTCAGCCCCACTGGTGGGGTAGTTCTGCTCTGGATACCATGGTGTGTGCCGGAGGAGACGGGGTGACGTCTGGATGCAGCGTAAGACCTACTGATGTTAGAATTGGTGTTCCAAACATGAGTTTGCCCTATGGCTATGCTGAGCTTGCAGCTCCTGCAAGTAGGCGTAGCATTTGTGCCAATGCCACCCAGATGTCAAGGGGGAATGGAGTACAGGAAACTTCTCTGGCAGATCAGAGTCTCTCAAAGGATGGCAGGACCAGGGCAGAACCCATCTGACGTGATTGACCCTCACAATCAAGAGAATTTCCTAAAGGCCTGATTATCTGAAGGGACAATAAAGCTATGAGTTGCTATAACCCTACAAGCCCGTTAGAGGCACTGGCCTGCCAGGAAGCCCTGTTGAATAGTCCACCAGAATGCCTTTAAGTGCAGTGTTAGGTCGCTCCTCTGAAGCCTACATGGCCCAAAGGCAGTTAGATATTCCATTTGAAAAGTAATGTTTGTTGTCCATGGGAATAAGAGAACATGGTACTATTGCGAGCTCACTGAATTGCCAAGTACCTCCTCTTTTGGCTTTTACTTTGGGAGTGTAGAGATGTTGATCACTTTTGTCTTACACTTCTTTAGCCCCTTACCACCCTCCTAACACCACCATGTGTGCACCATATCTAAGATACGGTGCACCATGGCTAATCCTGAAAAGCACCTAGGGACCCATTGTTAACAATGGGAGCCTCCTTTTAATACCTGCTCTGAGCAGGAGTTAAAAGTGCCAAAAGAATGATGCAAAGTACCATTTTCAGACACCCTAAAGAGGGATCACCCCTTTTGCATACATTAAGGCTTGGCGCAGGCATAATTTAGCGCAAAGGGTTACAAAGTGGCGCGATGCATGTATTGCACCACTTCGTCAATCTGGCGCAGCTATTTTGGCCTTGTTGGGCCACATTAGTGTAAAACAATTTAAGGAGGTGCTAGGCCCTCCTAAATCTCGGCCATTGTCAGCTGTGACGATGATGAGGACATCAGTCACGTGAACAATCTCCTTCACCTTACTGCCACAGAAGGCAGTGATTAAATCACATTTTCTTGGATACTTAACTTAAGGTTGATTTGGGGTGTCCTAATGACTCACCCACAGAGAGGCTGCCTACCATTTCCAATGTAGAGCTCTTGCTTCAATTTATTGAAACTTTGATAAACCTGTTAGTTAGTCAGACCTTAATAAGTAAACTTACAAGGAAGACGCAAATAGGTCGATGGACATTTTGACTCGCTTTGAGGTTGTTCCACCATATATCCTGTACCAATACAGATCAATGACATCAACAATCAATAACTTTGATGATCATTAAGAGTCAATAATTTCCACTCGCCATGACTTCGTGGCCATGAATAACCACACCTTTATGTAAAAGTTAGAATGTTTATATCCCTATATTAACAGTGTTAATGTCACAAAACTCATCCTCAAAATCAACTGATAAACTACACTACTGGCTGTCCAAAGTGGTGAAAGAATCGCAATCTAATCAAAGCTTGAGCTATTACACATTCCAAAGTTATAGTACAAATTAATAACAAGAATAACTGCACAAATGATATAACATACATTTAGATTCATCAAAGATAAAGACGTCAACAGTTAATACATGTAGCGAGTGTCATTAGTGAGAACCCTAATTAACATCAGATTAGAATAACATGTTTGGGCTTCATGCAAAAGAATTTAGTCAGCACAAATTTGGAAAACATCTAACTATGGCTCTATCAAAAAAACAGTTGGTACCTAGAAACAAAAGCAAATAGACATAGCAAACAGTGTCATAGTCAGTATACCTCTCCTCAGTTTGGATCAGCAAGCTGTGATAGTCTTCCTCCTTAGGACATCAGTCTGGTCAGCAAGGCATCAGGTTCAGCATCAAAGTTCAGAAAGGCACAGTCTTGAAGTAATAAAGATAAACATGCCTCATCTTGGGAGGGTCAATAAAATAATGGTCTAACTCTCAAGAAGAATGGGGAGAATGGCGCTTCTCCCCTCGGTGCAGTCCGGCTAAGTTGGATTTCCTAAAACTACTTCCCATGTACCCATTGGTCATTGGATCACCTGTTTACATTTAGTCCAATGAAACTAAAACTTCAAATCTATCATTTTCCTAGTACATGGTTAACATGTTGATGATTGGCTCCTCGTCTCCTGTTCCCATTGCGTGGCTTGTCAGGTGTCAATATTGTTGCAGCTTTATACTCCAGTCAGTATGTTCATTGTCTTCTCCTGGGAAGGCCAGTCTTACACACATTACATTAAACATTGTATCTTGGATAGTACATCATCTTCTAGCAAGCAGTTTCCCATGAGAAAGAACTTCAGCTAGGCGCACATGGACAGTACAGTGGAAAATCACAAATGTATTCTCTAAGCATCCATTTTACGTCGGTTAAGAAATGCAGCTTGACATGAGACTGTGCAACTAGGCTGAAGCCTCGCTAAGTTAAGGCCTACAATTATTAAAGTTAAAACATAATACATAATCAAACATAAGCTCAACATTTCATATTAATAAGCCATTAATAAGTACATTTCTTGAACATTGATGGCCATTCTGGTGGGTCTAAATTAATACAATTTCTGTGCAAATCCAACACTCAAAATACACGAATATTCATAGTTAAAATCAGCATTGACAAACCTCATCCTGGTTCCATGGAGCAAACTAGCTGCTGCTGTAAATCACCAAATTGGCCATTGCTGTTGTTCTGCACTGGGTGACCCAAAGTTGTTGACGGCGGCTAACCCTTCCCTTGAGAGTGTTGTTTAAGGCGGGTAAAACTGGCATAATTCTGTACTCGAAATGATGTGAAATGTCAAAAAATGTCACACAATTTGTTTTAGAATGTGAAATGCAAGCATGCCATTTGCTCTGTTATTTAGCACACAATGCACCATGTACCACTGGTTCATACTGGATGCAACAATTCATTTCGAACTAGAAATATACAGCAAAATCATGTATGACATGAACTTAATGACTTTTATTTGCACCATTCTCGTTGTTCTCGTAATCCCACAATAGACTTTTTACCAAAACAAAATCTCAATTACGCACTGTGGCATAAAGGCATAGTCTCAGGCATTTTTCATCGTAATCATAACATTGTCGCATGGGCTCTCATTATCCTAAATGAGACTACTGGATTTCTAGGCAGCAGGATCGATAACGGTGTGGGGGACTGAGTCTGACCCACGTGTAAAGAATTCTGTCACCCTGAATCCGTTTTTTGCTCCGGCTAACTAGCAGTGCCTCATTTCTCCCACGGGGAAGAGATGATTGGGCAGCCGAGCGCATGACATCTTTGGAACTTCTCAGGGAAGTCGTGGTCACTCAGATCCAAACCAACTCTCTCATTTACAATATGGTCTCATATACAAATGACAAAAGACAGTATAAGTTTTATCTAATGTTTTAATAAAAACACTGTATTTTAGATAAAAAGGCGTGAGCCGCAATAACCAGAACAATACAACATAGTAGGATTGAAATAGTCACCAGGAGAGTAAAACATAAGAACAAAGCTATCATATTTCCTAACAGTTTCTACTCTCCCTCTGCTTGTTCTATTTAGAGCACAGCATGTTAAGCTTCTAGCTTGCCTTTCCGAATCACCGGGGAGATATAAGCCCTCATACCTGAGCAAAGGCCTGTGATCTGGTTCAGCATCTGCAACGAGGCAGTCGGCGTCTAGTTGTGGTTCCCTGGTCGGAATCTCCCTCTTCCGTGTACTAGGACTAGGAAGTGTTTTTATAATTAACACGCTGGTGTTCTAAGAAACGTCCCTACGTAATGTATACTTTCTACGAACCCTGAAGACTAAACTTCTACCACGTCTATCGGCAATGTACCAGACTGTATCCTTGACTGAAGTACAGAGTGAATATGTTATGAAGAACTCCAGTGCTGAAGTAGGCAAAACAGTGTGATATGAATAAAAAACAACACCGTAGAACTGGCTATTTTGTAAAATAACAGTACGAAGCGTAATGAAAAGCATTTAGAGCAAAGTGCATAGAAGCTCTAAGCTGTCACCTAATGAATAAAAGACAGTCAGGGCAAAGTGCACAAAGGCCTGAAGCCTGAAGCTAATGCGCAATCTATACATAAAATTAACCACACTACACCCTCCCCTTGTCGGTAGCAAGTGGTTCCAATAACATAAAAACATGCCCTAAACATAAACAATAGATTTCGACAAGGTAAGAAGACAACAAAGTCCTAAATTTAGGAAACATGTGACGATAAAACCAAATTCAATATAGTGTCAATTTCGCCGATGAGAAAAAAAAAACAATTGTCAGACAGAAGCAACAGAACGTAGGAGCTCCTCCACTTCGATATATGTTAATACCGGAAGATCCACGCCACAAAGTACCATGGAGCAGGTGTGTTCCAAAGCCCCAAAACCATTCAGGGCGGCACCCCGTGCAGGGTAAATGAAAGAGACAATACCATCTTCCTCCAGGAAGGGAATCTCATAAACCGCCTCACGAAGCAAACGCAACCGTAGTGCACAAGTCTGGGAATGAGCCCTAATCGGGAACATCAACAGATCAGGATCGACCACTGGAGGGCGCTGCAGTGAGAGACAGAAAGCCAGTGCATGTTCAAACAAGCACCAAAGGCACCGAAACACGGGTTGCACACAATCCAAAACCGGTCTGAATGACAGAGACCAGTCACACTCCAAATGGCCCAGGAGTGTAGCTCCAAAACGCTGCATCATGAGTTCACGACACAGCTGCGCTGACGGGAGCAGCAATATAGGATCTCGTCGTGGCGGGACAGCCATTGCGAAAAAATAGCAACAATAGCAAGACTCCAGCCAATAAAGCCAAAGTAATTGGGAAACCCCCCAAAATGCTTCCGAAAATAGAGTGTATAGCCGAAGGTATCAAACCGAATATGGAAGAGAAGGTGTGAGCAAAACCAACACCAATGGCTTTGAAAAAATGAGCAATACCAGCAGTGCTGGATGCATTAAATATACGTCCCACAAGTTCACCGAAGTGACTTGGAAAGTTAGTATTCAAAAGGGACTGTATCTCCGCCGATGACCTTGCCACTTGAAGTGCGTAGGTCTTGCTAGCAGATGTAAGGGCCACATGCTTTTGAAACAATAAAGCTTTCAGCCGACTCAACTTGTCGAAATCAACCTTGGAAGTAGCAATATGAGGCCAGATGTCCGCTACCTCCCTAATTTGAGTGGGGGGAAACAACACATTCCCGCAGCACGTAACGGCCTTGTTGACAACGACAACGTAAACTATTCCTGCATGCATGCCACAGCAGCGTTCGCTGTTAAGAACACTGTAACTGCCGTTAGAAAGCACCTGGAAAGTGTTTTTAATAACCGGGACTGGAACACCCTTCAAATAACAAGCTAAGTTAGCAATCGAAGCGTTACACGCCCCGTGCAAGGACAGCTGTTTACAAACCATGGAATGGCTGACAGAAGCTTCGCATTCGCTACCGCTAAGAAAAACCTCCCTCAAACCATTAACACATCTGTATTGAAAGGGAAGCTCCCACACCTCGTGTATGTAACTGTCTCCCAATAGTTCATATCTACCCACCGGAATGTGCTTCAAACAAGAAGTAAATTGCAGAGTGTAGATAGGCAAATTAATAACCCCATTAATCAACCATTCAGCTGATGGAATCTCAGCCACCGTAAAAGGCAGTTTCTCCAATTTCTCAATATTCAACATAACATACGTCGCTTCCTTTTTTGCCATCAACTGTTGTTGACGAGTTAAATTAAAGGAGATAAAGATCTCCTTGGAACGAATGTGCTGCCATGGAACGCGACCCGCCTTCAAGGTCTGAAGAGTCCAACCCAGCTGCATGATGGACCGTGTTTGACTCTGCCCATGATATAAAGAAGACATGTCTGATTTAATAATGTCAATAGCAGAGGAAACAATGCTGTCAATCGTGTAAACACGGTCAGAAAGGGTCTGCATGCCATTATCAACAACAGACAAAGTCTGTAGCAGATTATCCTGATCAATCTGCCTCAAACGGGCTGCAGCCTCCTGTTGTGAAAGTTTCCAAATCTCATTATATACTTCGTATAAAAACCTTTTCCTCCGTGGTACCTTGGGACCCGACAAAAAATCTTGTAAATCAGTACCATTAGACAGTAACTTGAGATGTGACTTAACTGCATCCAGCGTGGAGTACCTCAACCATTGTTGACAAAGCTTCCCCACGCTGTACGTAGTTATAATATCAGCATGTTCTGGTGAAATGTAACGAGGGTCTGCCCTCCTAGTCCTGAACCCCCCTGAAGAGGTGACAAAACGTTGATGACACTGATTAGTGTCTACAGGCCACAATAACCACCCGCCCGGATGTAACGATGAAGTGTTAAGCGTACCATTCTGGACCCAATGCGTAAATTCACTAAAAGTAGCATTCACATAGTGCTGCCAGTTATTTAATTTGGAAGGGACAGGGATACTAGGTAAATTCAACTCTCTAATCGTCGCCAAGCCCAAACAGCTAGTCTGTTGCACTGTGTCATTGAGGAAAATCATCTGTACAGGGATAAGACATGCTCTAAATAATGTATCCCTGCCTTGCATTTGCCAATGTTTTGTACCCCAAACACTTTTCAAGTCAACAGTTTCAAACCAGTATTCATACCCCTCGACCGAAAGTTTAGATACAAACAAATTTGAATACAATAATTTAGTATCGGTCAATAACAGTTGCTTATTAGAATACGGTGTAACTTTAAAATAGTAAGACTTAGCATCCTGTTGATTATGCCCAAATCTAAGGCAGGGGCAGCCCCATTTTCATCTTGAATTTGTTTAAGCACTTCCGGTAAATTAGCTAAAGTCGGCGTACTGTGTGCTGTAGTGTAGAGCGCGGCAAACACCGTGCCCCAGGTATTACAAAGGTCCACTGGAGGAACCATCCCATACGGCAAACATATCATCAAAATTCTATGTTTATCCTGAGGTCCTGTATGGGGAAATACTGCTTCCAGCGTATTAATCTTTTGCGCCAGCCAAAATGGAGTCTCCTCACGTTTAGCCGGTACCTTGCCCATAACTGAGTGTACTGTGGCCGGATTTATTCCCGGAACCACAGCTTGTGGGTGCGCCGGAGCAGCACGCGCTGCATTGGTATTTAATGTCTGCATCACAAACTGAACTAGTCTTCTGTATGTCGTAGTTAAGTCTATATATAAACGACGCACTTCAGCCACTGCCAAATTTGCAACTGCAGGATATGGTGTGTAAGTAGCCAACAAGGGCCAGGTCGGACAATCATTACTCATCGGACCTAACCTTACTTGTGCTACTGTGTGTGGGAGGGCGCCATCAAGCCAATTATGGTGTTCTTGATAAGATAAAGGTATCTCTAAGTATGCATAAGCCCTGTATTGTCCAGGGACATTCGCAACAGTATATTCGTGAAAAGTATTCGTACCCCCATCAGCTGCTGGAAATACGACCCAAGAATAAAAAAGTTCTGTCCTATAGGCTGCATGGGCGTCCACCACAAAAGTGATTGGACCCCCATGGACTGTCAGTTCATGTGCTATCAAATGTCCTGTGAGCGGGTGACGCATATTGATCGCTATATTCACTACAATAGGATTCGCCATTTGTAAAAAATAGCCCTAGGTCAGAGAAGGCACACCAATATCGGGGTTTTTTCCTTTCAAAGTTCAAGCTTGAACAACCAACCACTAAGCAATAGGACGTACCTATCCCGTGGTGGCGGAAACCCTCAGCCCCACGGACGTCTCCGCATATGGAACCGAGGAGTCAAAATATATATGAGACCGAGAGAGTCAGTCGGACCTAAACATTAGAGCCAGACCAAACGTTGGCGGCGCCATGTCGCGTGGGCTCTCATTATCCTAAATGAGACTACTGGATTTCTAGGCAGCAGGATCGATAACGGTGTGGGGGACTCAGTCTGACCCACGTGTAAAGAATTCTGTCACCCTAAATCCGTTTTTTGCTCCGGCTAACTAGCAGTGCCTCATTTCTCCCACGGGGAAGAGATGATTGGGCAGCCGAGCGCATGACATCTTTGGAACTTCTCAGGGAAGTCGTGGTCACTCAGATCCAAACCAACTCTCTCATTTACAATATGGTCTCATATACAAATGACAAAAGACAGTATAAGTTTTATCTAATGTTTTAATAAAACAACTGTATTTTAGATAATAAGGCGTGAGCCGCAATAACCAGAACAATACAACTTAGTAGGATTGAAATAGTCACCAGGAGAGTAAAACATAAGAACAAAGCTATCATATTTCCTAACAGTTTCTACTCTCCCTCTGCTTGTTCTATTTAGAGCACAGCATGTTAAGCTTCTAGCTTGCCTTTCCGAATCACCGGGGAGACATAAGCCCTCATACCTGAGCAAAGGCCTGTGATCTGGTTCAGCATCTGCAACGAGGCAGTCGGCGTCTAGTTGTGGTTCCCTGGTCGGAATCTCCCTCTTCCGTGTACTAGGACTAGGAAGTGTTTTTATAATTAACACGCCTGTGTTTTAAGAAACGTCCCTACGTAATGTATACTTTCTACGAACCCTGAAGACTAAACTTCTACCACGTCTATCGGCAATGTACCAGACTGTATCCTTGACTGAAGTACAGAGTGAATATGTTATGAAGAACTCCAGTGCAGAAGTAGGCAAAACAGTGTGATATAAATAAAAAACAACACCGTAGAACTGGCTATTTTGTAAAATAACAGTACGAAGGGTAATGAAAAGCATTTAGAGCAAAGTGCATAGAAGCTCTAAGCTGTCAGCTAATGAATAAAATACATTCAGGGCGAAGTGCACAAAGGCCTAAAGCCTGAAGCTAATGCGCAATCTATACGTAAAATTAACCACACTACAACATGAAATGCCAGAAATTATATGGGACTGCCGAAATAAAGAAAATCTGTCCATTCTGCAGGCTCCTTCCTTCTTTAACCAAAACCCAGGCTGTTTTTCTTCCACTCCTCACTCTAAAGAGTTGAAACAGGTTAAGGCTATGGTGAAGAAGGTCTTCTCTTCGGGGATACTAACCCTTTGGTCTACTAATGCAATGCATCTTCTGGCTTATTATTTCCATGCTCTGCAGGAAATGGTCTAATTTGTTGTTGTAAATCTTCTTGACTACCTGCGTGACAATGTTTTTGAAGTAGTATGTGATGGGCTGGTTGAATTTTCTGGAGCTACAGGAGGCACATAGAAGTTCCAGAGTTCACTGAGGACAACAACAACATCCTTCTTCCTTTTTGTTTGATCCTCCCACCAACATCCTTTAATTCACCCTCAGGGGGGCATCTGTAGTCTGTAGGGATCTGTGTATCCTTTTGAGTGGCAAATTTGTATTCCATCAAAATGGATCATTGGGTGTGCCAGATTGTTAAAGGAGGCTATGCCCTCCGTTTCCAAGGGTTGTCTCCCCCCCCTTTTTCCTGTTTCCCTTAGTAACCTTTGCAGACCATGCCGACATTGTGCAGCAGGAGGCTGTCTCTTTGTTGAGCAAAGGTTTCATATAATTGGTTCCAAGAAACAAGATCAAGCAGAGATGTACACTGATTATTTTCTCATTATTTTCTTGAACTGAAAAAATGGCTCTTTGTCCCATTCTGCATCTTTATATCCTGAACACCTTTCTTTGTAAGGAAAATTTCTAGATGCTTACAGAATGCATGTCTCCATATAACGATCTTGCAGTTGTGCAATAGTTATCTGTGTTTTATTGTGGGCTCTATCAATTTGCAATCTTTCCATTTTGTGCTAACATCTTCTCCTTGTGTTTTCATGAACTTCATTCTGGTGACTGTGGCAGATCTTCACAGGTCAGGGTTTGCTGCACTGACGTATTTTAATGCCTTAATGGTAAAGAACAGCTCTCTGCAGCTTGTTAGACCATCTTCAAGCCATGACCTCCATGCTCTTCTACCTGGGGTTTTACATTAACCTCCCCAAGTCACATCTCTAGCCCATTCCGTATCTCCTTTTTATTGAAATGGAGGTGGACTTGACCTTCTTCAAAGCCCCCCTGCCTCACTAGTGAGTTTTGGGACATTGATGGAATGATAATGATGTTTCAGAAGGGAGCTCTACTTCTGGCCTTGACAGCCCTGCGCCTTCTCAGTCTGCTAGTGCTTTGCTGGTCCCGACATATAGGGGCACATGCAAGCAGTTGAGTGGAGCCTCTGTTTTCAGTGGGTCCAGCACTGGGAGGTCCTGTCAGGCAATATTTGGATCTTCTCAGAGGCAGCACAGAACCTGTGTTACTTGATGGTAATGGAATGTCTCACTTGTAGAAAACCCATCTAACAGGGGCCAAAGTAGTGACCACCTCTTTCTCTCTCAGCTGGGGAGGTCATCTTGAAGCCTTGGAGGACTGGTGATCTTCCATAAATGTTCCAAATTAACCCACTCAAACTTTCTGTGTTCTGATGGCCCTCAAGGCGTGCCTTCCCTGCACCTACAGTCATCACTTCAGGTCCTGAGGAATGACCCAACATTGATGCAGTCCATCGACAATAGGGTTGCTTAGGCTCACGAACCCTGTGTCTGAGGCCATAGATTATTTGTAGATTATCTGATTGACTCCTTGAATATTTGCAAACAAACAGAAATGATGGACGTAATGCGGAACCAATCAGTCACCCCCAGTCACAGATCTGAGTTGAATCCATCAATTCTTTTGCCCACCATGCCTCCCCAGTTTGAACCCAGCCATATGCAAATCAGTCTTGACCCTGTTCCCCATGGGAACAGCCCAGCCCGAACTGCCTGGACCAGAAACAAGCATCCTGTGACCGTTTTCGGAGTATCACCCTTCATCAGCCAGGCTAACTTGAATCCAGTGGCACAGTGAGCCCGGGGCCCATGTCTGGGCATACCTGGCACACTTATGGCGACAAAAGCAAACAAAAACAAATGATGGATGGAATGCGGAACCAATCAAACATCCACCCCCCTCACAGATCTGGGTTTAATCCATCAATTATTTTGCTCACCACGCCATCCCAGTTTGGACCCAGCCATCTGCAAATCAGTCTTGACCCTGTTCCACATGGGAACAGTCCAGCCCAAACTGCCAGACGAGGTCATCCCTCGACCAGAAACAAACATCCTGGGACCGGTTTCAGAGTATCACCCTTCATCAGCCAGGCTAGGTTGAATCCAGTGGCACAGTGAGCCCAGGACCCACGTCTGGGCATACCCAGCTCACTTATGGCGACAAAAGCAAACAAACACAAATGATGGACAGAATGCGGAACCAATCAAACATTCACCCCCAGCCACAGATCTGGGTTTAATCCATCAATTCTTTTGCTCACTATGCCACCCCAGTTTGGACCCAGCCATGTGCAAATCAGTCTTGACCCTGTTCCCCATGGGAACAGTCTAGCCCGAACTGCCAGGCCAGGTCCTCCCTGGACTGGAAAACAAGCATCCTGGGACCGGTTTCAGGGTATCACCCTTCATCAGCCAGGCTAGCTTGAGTCTGGGCATACCCGGTGCACTTATGGCAACAAAAGCAAACAAACACAAATGATGGACGGAATGCAGAACCAATCAAACATTCACCCCGTCACAGATCTGGGTTTAATCCATCAATTATTTTGCTCACCATGCCAATATCCTTGAATATTTGGGCAGATGATATCAGTTAGTGAGACCTTGATTATCAAGAGTAGCATTTCCCTTGAGGGGTAGTTTAGTCCATTTTCACCCTCTGGGGTACACCTATTTACTATTCATGGGAACACTTATTGTCTTCATCTCAGTGCTCTACAGGTCTGCCTGCAGAGGTGGTAAATTTTATCATGGCAGTTTGTTGCCCTTGACATGAACTATTTATTCTGGATGAAGGTCATACTTTGTTTCTTGGAGCACTGAAGATAATTTTGACTCCCTTATGTGCAGAACTTTAGGATATGTTGAGCTTTGGGCTATCTTTTGCCCATCAAGGCTTTGTTCTGGGCACAATTAAGTGTTCTTCATCAGCCCATTGAGCTTTTGTTTGCTCTATCAGCTACTGTCAAGTCTTGTACTGATTTGCTGATATGCATTGTTTTTAAGAGGATGACATATCTATTTCCACTTCGTAGTTTGTCATGCCACAGTGGGACCTACATATAATGCTAACCATTCTGATGAGTTCATACTTTAAACCCATAGACAGCTGCCTCTCGAGGGTGATTACTCTAAAGCTAGTTTTTCTCAACATCATTACCTTGGTTTGGCACGTTAGCGAGCTGGAGGCTCTATCTGTTTGCCCTCCTTTCACTTCATGACAAGCTGGTCCTGTGGAGTAAGACTTCCTTCTTTTTTAAAGTGGTTACTTCATGTCAGGTGGACAATCCATCATGTGTTGACGTTCTATCTGCCTCCTCAATTATACCAAGGAAGAGTGGAGGCACTGTGTGAACCCTCACAGAGCCCTTGGTTTCTACATTAATTAGAGCCACAAAATTTAAGGTAGAGTCCAACTTTTTTTAGGATGCATTGCCTCTAAGAAAGGCACAGTGTTTCAGAAGTGGACATTTTCCTTCTGGTCATCCTATTAATCAATCTCTGCTAAGCACTTGTCAAAAACGAGTCTCCCATGCCATTCAGGGCCAAATGCAACAGGGTGAAGGCTGCTTCTTTGGTATTGTCTCTTGGTCCCTTGTTGGACGCCTGCCCAACTGCCACATGGGCGTCAGTTCATACCTTCACCAGGCATTACTTACTGACCTTTGAAGTTCATTGAGTTCAACATTTTGCCAGATTTGTGTTGCAAGTATTGATTGAAGAGGTGAGGTATCTGAAGGTAGACGTATGTACTAGAAAAAACAATCAATGACCATCTTGGTAGATACTCTATCTTGTGAGGGATTCCTAAACAAATTTTCACACCTATCTGTTTTGAGGAGTAGTCTAATGAATTTTAATAAGGTGTCTAATTAGCTTTTGCCTACTGCATTTTCTGTTCTTCTGGTAAACCACGTCTTCCTCTCATAGCGCCTGGAAAAATGGCCAGGAAATTGATATCAGAGTGCTGGGGTGGTGCAATACTTGGCTCAAGTTAGTTTTTGCACACTTTATTTTCTTCCTGTCTGGTAAGCAATGTCTTTGCAGTCCAGGAACAAAGGGCAGAAAATTGACATCAGTGTGAAGGGTGGCTGCATACCTTGTCATGGTTAGCGAGGATTCCAGAGTTCAGTCAGCCTTATGGCATCACTTGTTGGTGCAGTAGAGCTATTTACATTTTCTGGATCCAGTCTGGTGCTTGGAAGAGACTCTAGAGGTGAGTAATCTGCTGGTAGACTGAGTATCCATCCCAATGATCACTATCAAAGTTAAGTAGCTAGTTCATCTTAGTCTTAAAGAGTACATTGTAAGAGCTGACTGACTCTCACTCAAAAAGCAAAGGTGCATTAGTTTAAAAAACATTGCCTTTTGATGCAAAATGACTTAAGAAACGTGAAAACAACCCCATTCTGAAAACAGGCAAGGGAAAAGCCTTAACAAGCATACAATGTTTTTAACACCCATGCAAAAAAGTTAAAATGTAAAAGTAAAAAGCACCAGTCTCAAGGTGGCATACATGTTCAAAAGAAAAAGAAATAAAACATGACCATTGTAGCGTTTGGCCCAGCAGTTCTGTACTGAAACCTACTATTTTTTTCTGTGTATGTGCTTATGTGAGCAGTCTAAATGAAAAGCTGAAGTGGGTTGACCCACCGACCAATGCAAATGCTGTTGTGGGTTGAAACCGAGGAGGTTATTTACAAGCCCCTTTGCGTCAACAGAATGTCACTTTTAGTGATGGTCTGGCAGCGCACACTGCAGGGCTATATTTAGAATGCCATGCAAAGCCACTTTGTGTGGGTTTTCATGGCCTTGTAGATATGAATTAAGGCAACACAGCGCAAGTCATTGACCTGCCTTACTTTACGCCAAAGAGGCATTCCATGGGTGTTGTGGTGGATGTCCCACACAACAACCATGGATTTTGAAGCATTCCCAGAATAACTAGATTTTGTAAACCTAGGAAAGCGTCAACAGCCTACACAGAAAAGGTGTAAAGGAGGCACAACAAGGAGAAATAATATTATTACTCCCCATTTTCCCCTCTTTCTATGTGTGCTGCATTTTGCAGCACATATAGCAAGAGGGAATGGCCTCCGGTGATTTTTTTGTGCAGTCAGGTTCCCATTCCTGCACAAAAACAATAATTTCTACAACACAGACACCCTTGTACCATGGTGCAGTTGTGCCTGCGTTAGCCCATGGCAGCCAATTGTGCGCCAGGTAAATTGGAAAGGGCAGGAATGCGCCGGTTCTCATAGATATGTTGCAATCCTGTGCTTTTCTTTTGACACAGGGATGCGCTGCAAGAATCCTTGCAGCACTGCCCCGAGCCAAACTCTTGTAAATGAGGCCCCAAATGTGAATAAGACTTGAACAGACCAGTGGGTAAAAAGGGCTGACAAAAAGTCTATAAATGTATGAATGCATTTTTGAATGACATGAAACAGGTGAGAGACCAGACCTAAACAGGATTGGGTTGAATCTTCCTTCAAAAGTTTAAACTTAAATGTGTGAAGCTTTCCCATATTGATGCTTTGAGGTACTATCTGCTGAAACATGCAGCATCAACAATTGAGGGTTTATTCAATGTATGACATCACCGGCAATCAAGTTCCCAGAATTAAGATGACGCTTCTTTTTGTTATACTGTAATAAGGAGTTATCAGCTTCTCTTTTATTACTTCAGGGTGATTCAGGCGGACCTCTGAACTGCTTTGTGGGCGGTGCATGGCAAGTTCACGGGGTTGTGAGCTACGGAATAGTGCCCTATTGCAACACTTATCAGAAGCCAACCGTTTTCACCAGGGTGTCTGCCTTCACAGACTGGATTTACGAAGTAAGTGCAAAGACGATTTATTCTTAATGTCATGGCCTGTGTCTTGTTCCTACTACAAGGATGTACCAAAGAAGCAATTTATTAGGAACCTCTGGAAAGTATTAAACTTCTATGCACTGTTCTAAGTTTCAAATAATAAAAAAACATGTTAAGTAAGTTGAAAGTCACCTAGTTAAGGATTTCCAATATCTGGTATTGTATACGTTTTATAGCGTGCAAACCTAGCTAGGTAGCAACAGAGGGCCTCATTTACTAGGAAATGACAGAGCGTGGTGCTGCAAGCCAACTTGCTGCCTGCACCACGTCATTTTAAAAGAGCAGGGATGCATCTATTTGCAGAATTACAATGCATCCCTGTACTTTCCTCACCGCTGGTGCACAAACTTGTGCCTACCCCCAACACAGACACCCTTGCGTCATGGTCCAAGGGTGCCTGCTTTGTCTATGCGCTGGAAGGGACACCTTCCTGTGCATAAACAATCAATAATGGCATTTTCCTCCTTTTATGTGTACTGCAGAACTCAGCACACATAGAAAGAGAAAAAAACGTTGTGCCACTTTAATGCCAACCCAAAGGTGCAGTAGGAATGTGATGCATTCCCAGCCTTGTAAATCTGGAAATGCATCAGATTCCATCCGGTTCCTTGGGTGTTGCTTTGAAACACCCACAGCAACACCCATGGAATGCTCCTTTCATGCAGAGTTATGTGTGAAAGGGGGGCATACTTACAAGGCCACGAAAAGCCACGCGAGGTGGCTTTGTGTGGCCTTCTATATATGGGCCAGCACACTGCGCCACTGGAGCATCAAAAAAAGGGCACTCAGGCGGAGTGTCGCTAGGGCCTTGTAAATGAGTCCTAGAGTGTTGCACGTATAGGAAGCTATAGGAGCAGGAGCATAACACTAGTCCCTGCGGCCTCTGTGGTGTGGGGAGGCAATCCTTCAGAGGGCCCCCGCCCTTTAGAGGGGCTCCTAAATAGCCCGAAGCCAATGGATATCTGTGATGTATGAGAGAGTCAGAGGCCCCCTCATCACATTCTATGTGGTATGGGGGACATCATTTTAAGGACCTAAATCCTTGAATTACATTTCATATATTTTAGAATTGCCAAGGTCAGCATTCAAGCCTAGGTCCCGAGGTTCAAAAATAAAGTGCTCCATCATGCCTTCAAGCACATGTGACGGCAAACCACCCAAATTACTTGATATTCACTCTTCTTTTCTGCATTTCCTTTGTATGATCTTTCAAAGACATCATATTAATAACTGTAATGTAGACAAAGTGAGTGAAAAGCTTGGAACTTTTTTGTTTAATTTCTATTAGATAGCATAAGGAGCTAGAATAAACTTAACCTAGCACTACCAACCTGCCATTTACATGTTAACATTTGTCACTAGCACAACAGGTCAGCTCTTTAGAAGTAACAGTCAAATGAGAAAATAAAGCTTGGGGCTGATTCATTTTGGGACAGGGTTACCATGACTTCTCATATGTCAGGGCCACAAAGTGTGGACATGTTCAATAATCCTGTTAAAGCCACCAACGTCTCTATGTACTTTAACACACCCAGGGCCTCATTTATAAGGTCATCGCACCACTGTTGCATCTTTTTTTTTCACGCAACGCTGGCGCAACCAGTGCTCTACACTGCTCCACCTTTACAAATCGACGCATTGGGCCATGTGCATCAGCTTGTAAAGCCTTGCATCCGATTATACCTGTGCCAGGTGTAATGTATGTAAGGAAGGCATTCCCACAGGAAAAGCCATGCAGAACTGATGCAGTTAAATTTACAACATTTCACTGTGTCATTCTGTGACTTCACTGTCTCAGAATTTTACAACCTGCTCAGAACAGGCATAAAACTGATGCAGGGATTTTCTCAATGGGGACCTCATGGGATTGCTAGAGTAGCATAAACTTTTTGATGCTAGTCCAGCAGTATGCAAGTTTAGCGCCACAGATGTGTCAGAATTTCTGACGCTTCTGTGAAAATGTTAGATGGTCATACGCAATGCAAGAAATCTGACGCATCGGAGTTGATGTATCAGATTCTTGTAAGTGAGGACCACAGTGTTTTACAAAACTTGCCACTTCCATGCTAGGACAAATACATTATGTAAAGAGGGAACTAATCTTGTTACCTCTGTGGTAAATGGTGCCCAACATTTGTCCATGGCCATGACTAAATCTGCATTAACATTATGATCAATCCCCGGTCATTTATTGTTAACTACTTATAAACCACATATAACATATATTTATTTGTCCATGCCAAGTTTTCACAATAGCCACACAAGATAAATTTACTTACAAATAACAATAATAGGAATCATTAAAATAGAAAGTGACCATGGGAAATTTTGGAATACCACGTTGACAGCCCTCTTATGTTTAAAAACAACTGTTTAGATTTGTTCCACACATTGCACAAAAGCCGGACGTAAAACCTTTGCTGTTATCCTTAGGCTCTGCTGACTTTACAATGTGGACCACAATAAATAACCTATAGCATAACAGCACACTGACTGCTTACTTCAATGTGCACTTTACTTTGCGGTAATCAAACCTTCATTGCAATGCGAAACATTGAGTTCTGCCATTCTTTCTCTTTCAGATCTTTCGGGTGCACGGTGAATAGCGTGAAGAAGGAACCTCCTCAGGAAGCATATTTATATTAACAAATAAATAAGAAATTATTCACTATAAGTCCTTCATGGTCAAGTCACCAAAATGCAATAAATGGACTTTTGTAATCATGTGTAGACCTGTTCAATAAAAAAACATTGAAAGCAAGAGACTGGACAGCTTGAATGATCACTTGAGTTAGGTAGTACAAGTATTAACATTTTAAGTGATGTCATTTTTTTTTTTTCCATAATGTGCCACTTAGAAGCCTGGTGTTTATATGGAGCATTTATAGTACATTAGAGGATGTTTGTATTTATGTACTTGTTAAGGAGTTTTATAAAATACTATGGGGGTCATTATGGTATCGGCGGTATTCTTTGAATACCGCCGATGCCACAGGCAAAAAAATACCGCCGCGGAGGTGACCATCTGTCTGCCAGATTATCGACACTGCCAGACTTCTGACACACTTGGGGCGGAAGCCCAGCAGTAGCCATGCTGGTGGACGATGGTGTCCTGGTGGTGCTACCACCTGCACCGCCCTGCCAGTAGAATGCCGACAGCCATATTAAGAACTTTAATATGGCCTGGCGGTGTCCTGCTGGCAGTACCAGCGCCCCTTCCCGTTCCCTGCCGGATAACCTTCTCTCTGGAACACGTAAGGTGATCGTCCGACAGGGTAGGAGTGGAGGGAGGGTGGGGGATGTTGTGACTGAGTGTGTGCATGAATGTGTGTGTGCGTGTGTGAATGTGAGTGTTGTGGTGTATGCGTAGTTGTATACGTGTGTCAATGCATGTATGAATGTTGAAGTGAGTGCATGTCTGCATGTCAGTGTGTATCCATGTGAGTATGCATGTTTGGATGTCTGTGTGTATGCATGCCTGAATGCGTGTGAGTATGTCAGTGTGTATGCGTGCCTGAATGCGTGTGATTATGTATGAGTGAATGCGTGTATGGATGAGTGTGAGTGGATGCGTGTCTGGAAGTGTAGGTGAATGGGTGTATGCATGGTGCTTGTGGGTGTCTGTGTGCATGTATGCTCGAAGGGGGTGCTGGGACTGTGGGAGGTTGGGGAGGGGTGAGTGTGTGTGGCTATGTGCATGTATGGCTGTGGGGGGTAAAGCAGTTGTGTAGTGGGGTGTGTACGTGTGTATGAATGGGAGTCGTCAGTGTGAGTGTGCGCGTATCTACGAGTGTGTGCGTGAATGGGAGTGGGGGTGTGTGTGAATGATCAGAGGGGGTGATGGGTGTTTTCATCAGAGGGGGTGGGGGTGTGTTTGCATCGGAGAGGGTGGGGAGTGTTTGCATCGGGGTGAGTTTGGATCGGGGTGGGTGTATGGATGAGTTTGGATGGGGAGTGGGTGGGGTGGTTAGGTGCCTGCTGGGGGTGTGTGAGGGAGCCGTCTACCGGTGACAGGGAAGGATTTCCCTGTCACCGGTAGGCCCTATCACCAGTAGGCCTTACCACCATGGTTTTTGTGGTGTTGCTACCACCGCAGAAACCAAGGCGGTAGGCCAGCTCATAATATCGGCAGTGGTACTCTGTGGGCTGCCGGGTCGGAGATGAATATCTCTGGCGGTTCATACCGCCATGGCAGTATGAGTGGTGATGTGGCAGGTTGGCAGCGGCCAACGTGCCACACTCATAATGTGGCGGTATACAGCGCCAGCCTTTTGGCAGTGATACTGCCACATTAACCCTGGCAGTCAAAAAACCGCCAGGATCAAAATCAGGGCCTATGTGTCAGAAGTAATAATAACTACAGCTTGATAATAGGAGTGAAGGTTGGAATCCATTTGATGAGGGTATGTGACCCTGCTCAATGTTCTGTGATCTCTCTTTGTATTGACATAAATTGAAGGCAAGTCTAAATAGTTCAGTTTTCAATGGTTTTCTGAAGTGCTTGCAACTGGGCTCAGATCTCTAGATGGGGTCAGGGTGTTCCAGAGTCTAAGTTCTTCACTCAATCAAATGCCTCAAAGGTAATCCTGGTTGATTAGACTTGCACACATTGCAGCAGTAGGCTTTATTTCAGAATTACTGTGATGTCAGTTTTTGCAGGCATGCATAATCTTTGCCCTCAGTGCTTCATATATAGTACACAAGATCTTAGTTAAACTGTAGCCTCTACTGAGAGACAATGGAGTATTTAAGGGTAGGTTTGATGTGATTCTGCTTGCGAAGGTAAAGCACAAGTTGGCAGTCTGGTTCTTAAGTCTTTGGAGAGTGGCAATGTTTGACTGGTCTGACCAAAATAGATGATATTACAGTAACTGATGTATGCCAGAATAAGGGCTGTGTGATCACTGTGGAAAGGTTGAATAATTTTTTTGAAGGCTAGAGAATTGCATGCTCACACACGTTGCCACTGCCTCAGTTTGAGGGCAACAGTGGGAACAGCATCAGAAAGGATTCCCATATTTCCTACTTTTGATGAGGAAGAACGAGGTGCTCCACGGCCTAAGTGTCAGTTAAAGGGTACTGAATTAGACTACGAATCTCTGATTATTAGGATCTTGGTTTTCACACCATTCATCACTGAAAGCTCTTCTTCAGCTAGTGGAACAAATGGTCTAAATACACAGGAGGTTTTTAAAAAATCCCTATCCAGTATTGAAAGCAGAAATATGTTTGTGTATTGTCAGCATACATTTGGTGGACTTTTACCCTGTTCTGCCCAAGTTCTTGAGCAAAGTGACATGCATAAATATTGAAAAAAAGACATTTGAGGAACACTGCTAAGCACTGAGATTGTGGGTGATTCAAATAATCTGAGCCTGTTTTAGTGGCATCAGTTGGTGAGAAAGTATTGTAATGCAGGTCTGGACTTATGTGTCCAATGCTCAAGCCTTTCCAGCAGGATTGTATATTCAAAAGTGTTGTAGTTGGCAGAAGACCAAGGACTACACAGGTTGTTTTATTTTCCTTATCTAAGGAGCTTTTCCTCAAATTGCGCAAGGGGAGGAAGGGTTAGTTGCGTTGGGCTTTCCAAGTACGCTTGATGTCGTTCCACTGAATGGGGTGGGGATAGGGCTTTCCAAGTACTCTTGATTTTGTTCCACTGTACGTGGCATCATGTAAAGCATTGCTGCTTTAAGTTCACATTGAAAAAACACTGAGCCTTTGTTACTTAAAACACTGCCGATTGTCTCAAGTAATTTATTCACTTCAGCACCAAGATTAAAAGCTTAGCAATGACCAATGGGCTCAAAAATAAAATTTGACAACGACATCAGACTTGTGGTCAGAACATTCCAGCACTATAACTTACTATTCTGCCTCATCTAGCATTGCATCGTCCTAAGGAGTGCACAGTAGCATTAGAACTATCATCTGTGGTCAGTTTAACTGTCAGCAGCCAATACCCATCTTAACCAAATTGTGGATCTCCTCTCTGCTGTTGGTTCTGAACACTAAAGCAAACTATGCCTGCTCCAAGGGCAGGTGAAACTGAACATGACCCCAGCATATGATGGAAGTGCCTGGGAATGAGAGAGTGCATTGATACTTCATGTGCAGAAGAGACATAATCTAGAATACCAAAGTTATACATTGGCATCTGAGGCTACAGCCGGGACTTTTGGCATGTAAAAATGTGCTTTAGTATGAGTGTTTCTATGATGCTGCTCCAAGGTTGTGATAGCATTACTTGGGTATCTGAGGATGTACCAGTCTTATTATGAATGGAATCTGGTATTTGAGGCTGTATGTATGTCAAGATCATCTTGATAAGAGGATAATGCAAGCAGAATCTACCAATGTGACTGCACCTTCTATAAAACACACTACTAAGCTCAAACTGTAAGAACTTAGTATTACATTTGATTGCTGCAGGAAAGAATCAGAAGGTATGAAAGCAACTCAGAGCTGCAAGACAGGTGAATCACCTAGACAACCTAAAACAAAGTTAACATAGAAGGCAACAGAGCATCATAAGTATTTAAAACAGTAAGATAATAAGAACAACATTAAGCCTATGGGTCAGCTTCACCATCAGGTATAAATCCAGAACTCGAGCTGAAATCCCCTAAGAACACAAGCACAACAGAATTCCTTCCACAAATGGAAGGAGAAACACTAGCACAATACAATTTCTTCTATAGATGGAGAGAAGAAGCAAGGAAACAAAATGGAAGTGAAGAGGAGCGTGGCTTAGTGGGCAAACATGGCAGCCACCTTCTGAAGACACTCCCAGTGGCCTGCATTGATCCTACACAATTCCCATGTCATCGACTCCCTAACAGGAGAAAATTACCCTGGTGATCCAGCGCGGTGCCAAGGCACTCTGGCATCGTGATGTCGAGAGTCGGAGTTGTGCGGATGGTGTCCGTGACACAAGTTGATGGCGGCGGCGCTGGGCTGACACTGACGTGCAGTGCGGGTAAGAACACCTGAGGTGGGAGGGAGACGACCTTCCCCTCCTGCGATCCTCATGATGCAGAATCGCAGCTTGGGGTCCTCTCAGGGAGGCCAGGGAAGTGAAGTAGAGTGGACGACTGCATCCGGAGGGAAAGAAAGGAAGTTGGTGGAGAAGGCCTCGGGCATGGAGGTGAGGCCCCTCTAGAAGTAGGTGTTCCTCCCTGAGATACCCTTGGAGAAGCCTGGCTGGTGCTTGTAGTCCTTGGGGTGGTCTCCCTTGGTCAGACAATGACCTGGAGGGGAAGGCCCAGGCGGCCTAGGACTGTATCGGTGGCCCCGGGGTGGGCCTGCGCTGGTCAGGCATGGAGTGTGATCCTACCTCCCTGGTCCTTGGAGGCCCAGTCAGTTTTGGGGACATCGTGGGTTCACCACTGGACTTGCGCGCAGTACAGCTAGGAGGAGCAGGGTGCTCCGGGCCATGGCGGGCGGCGTTAGTCGATTGCCGGTCTGCTGCACTACTGGGGCGAATAGGTGGACTTTTGTGGAGGTGACTGCCCTGACCTTGGGATAATCATTGGGCTGGACAGTTGCATTCAAGTAATAAGAGAAGGGTGGCATGCTCACTGGTCATAACCACAGATAAGCCACCGCTAGG
Organism: Pleurodeles waltl; assembly: GCF_031143425.1. NCBI lineage: Eukaryota > Metazoa > Chordata > Amphibia > Caudata > Salamandridae > Pleurodeles > Pleurodeles waltl. Next base: position 607,776,546 of record NC_090449.1, read on the forward strand.
CCCAAAACAGAGCACTCTGGATCGATATGCGCAGCCGAGTGAAGCAGTGCAGATGGCGGGCCCCGGGGACAGCCAGTGGTACACTCAGACACAGCGGCACTACTGGCTGCCATTACACAATCAAGAGATATGCTCAATGCAAAAATCGGATCCGTTGTCTCTGAAGTTACCTTTCTATGACAAGACTTGCAGAATGCGGTAGAAGGAATCACTGAGACCAAGATTAGACTTTCTGGGGTAGAAGACTCAGTACAAACCTTACAGTGACGGGTTCAGAGTTTGGAGTCAATCACCAAAGAACTGGCGACATGGGTCAAGGATGCTGAGGAGAGAGCACAGAGAACCAATCTGCAATTTGTGGGATAGTTTGAAGGCTGCGAGGGAACATCAGCTGACTCCTTTCTTGCCAAATTGATCCACTCACTGATGCCTGAAGATTCCCTTTTCACTTGCTTTGTAGTGGAGAGCGCACACAGGGCATTGTCACAGAAACCACCGCCTGGAGCATGTCCACACCCTTTAATCGCCCCCTTGCTGATTATACAGACAGAGATACAATCCTTAAATTTGCCTGATCACAGTCCAAACTTACCTATCAAAACTCCACCATCATGATCTTGGATTACACAAAGATGGTGCAGAAGCAGAGTCAAACGTTCACTAAAGCCAAATAAAGATTGCGAGAGCTCAACTTATTGTTTATGCTGTTATATCCAGCTCGTATGACGGTTGTATAAGAATCACAGACACACTTTTTTGATGGTTCAGAAGAAGTGCTCAGTTGGACTGATGAGACGGTGGTGCAGAGTCTTGAAGGGCCTCGACAGGCCATATCCTTTAAGAAGAAAAGGACTAGATCTCCTTGCATGGTGAGGCTGGGGGCCAGAAGCAAAAACTTGAGGTGGACGGTGCAGTAAGAGTGGAGATGTAGCTTATACAGAGGTGCCAGATTGAAGCAGCACATCTTTTTCCGGTGTCAGACAGCGGAGGAAAGATGTGTAACTTTGCCACTTTGATGACCATAAATGAGTGTTAGGGATCCATTGGTTACTGTACGTGAATACCCCCAGTCGGGGTTCCACGAAATGCATGCCGTCGACAGATGCTTCAGAGTTCTTAGACTATAGGGGTGGGAGGGTTTGATGGGTTTGTTTGTATGTTTTGTTGGTTTGCACTAAGGCATGTTCTCGCATTCTACACCAAGGCTTATCCTTTCAAAATTCAGACAGATATTTATTTACATCCACACAGAGACTATAGGAAAACCTAATGTAGCATCTGGAGACATCAGGATCCTGTCTTGGAGCGTACGGGGTGCTAGAAATAGTTAAGCGCAGTGAGATCCCGAAATGTGCAAAGCAGGCTGGGGCACACATCTTAATGTTACATGAGACCCACCTTCTTGTGGCCAAGGCCCCGTGCCAGGCTAGATACCTGTACCACCAGGTTTACCATTCTGGCTTTTCGAGGGGCTCTAGGGGCATTTGCATACTAATTCATTGTGCCCTGCAGTATCAGGTGGGACAGGTCTGGATGGGCCGGTTGGGCCGCTATAATACTGTAACAGGCACACTATATTTGGAGACTCTTCCATTGTTCTGTGTCTACTCTCCTCCCTTGTTGGGCCAGGCTTTGTTTGATAGCCTGACGTGCCTGAGGGGGTCCTTCCCTGAGGGACTCATGCTGTTTGGGGTGACTGGAATAATGTTATGTAGCTCAGGGTAGATAGGAGCCATGGACAGCTGTCATCGAGTGGGCCTGACAGAACGGGGCTGCCCGTGCTGGCGATTGCGCTAAGACTAACGGATGTTTGATCCCACTCAGCCAGGCTTTACATATTTATCAACAGTACACGACTCACTGGCCAGGATTGATTATTTCTTCATCCCCATAAATCACACACATAGAATTGCAACCATAACGGTAATAGCAAGGGGATTATCTGATCATTCTCCATTGTTAATGACCCTGCTCAATGGACCAGCTAGACCCCCCTTCCGGTAGCGTATGTCACCTTAGCATTTACAGTTTCTGAATACCGCCAAATTATTGCCAAGGGAATTTTAGAGTATTTTACTCATAACGAGGGATCTGTGATGAGTGCAGTTACACTGTGGGAGGCGCTTGAGTCTGTGTTGTGGGGCATTGATATTAGCTTCTGTGCAGAAGAATGGAGATATCAAACATGAGAAGTTAAGGCCTTAGAGGCACACATCATTACATTAGTGGAGGGTGGGACAACACAACCCAGCCAAGAAGATGGCAGCCAACTCGCCTTGGCGCAACAGCGCTTAGGCCAGCTTCTTATGGATGAAGCCAAAGTTATTTGGCGTGCCAGGCAGAGTATAATTTACCAGTGGGGAGATAAATCGAGTAAATTATTATATAGGTTTTGCCATCATCAATCAAATGCACAAAACCAACCTCAGTTAAGGGACAAGCGTAACATCCTGATAACTGATCCACACATGCTGGGCCAAAAATTTGCCACCTTCTTCAAGTCGGCCTATACACGTCAGGAGGTACTCGCACATGAATTGATTCTAGATTTTGTGACGGACCTACCTATGTGTACATTATCTGCAGAGGCCCGTTTGAGCCTTAAAAAGGCCTTGATGGAGAACAAACTTGCTCTAGAGGTGGCTAACCTTTCTACGGGCAAGGTCCCAGGCCTCAATGGATTTCCCTGCGAATTTCTGAAGGCATATATTTCTAAATTGGAGAAACATCTAGTAAACACAATTCATACTGCTATAGAAGAGGGGCTGTTGCCATCGTACTGGCGTCACATGGAAATTGTGGTGTTTCAGAAGCCAGGCAGCCCACTAAAGACCCTTCCTTATATCGCCCAATTTCGTTGTTGAACATTGAAGTCAAACTCTTTGCAAGGGCACTTACAAATAGATTGCAACCATACATCCTAGAGTTATTTTATCTGGACCAGCCTGGGTTTATGCCGGGGTCAGGCAACACGCCATAATATACGAAGTGTCTCTAATGCTCTGGCCCTGGCAGGCCGCCTCTGAGATCCAGCTGCCATTTTATTGGCAGATCTCTACAGAGCATTCAACTCTGTCAATTGGACATATTTGTTCACTCTATTACGTAGGCTGAATTTTGGTCCCAGATTTATCTCATAAATTAGGTTACTATATACAGATATTACTGACTCCATTAGAATCGCTGGTCACACTCCAAGACCTATCAGATACAAAGAGGTACACACCAAGAGTGCCCACACTTACCCTTATTATTCACGTTGGCGATAGAGCCCTTGGCTGAATGGGTTTGCTTTGATCTACTGGTTAGAGGCTTTGAATGGTCCCCGGATAGCTCGGATAGAATGGCTTTATATGCGGATGATATGTTAATCTTTCTGTTGGACTCCAACAGCACAGGGCTGCGCATTCTTGAGATATCTCATATTTTCTGGGGAAACGTGTGGCCTATTTATAAATTTATTTAAGTCCTCCGTCCTCTCTCTCATTGTACATGAGGGTCCCATTAATTGGGCACCAGGCATTCGAGTAGAAGATAAGGGTCTTAAATACCTGGGGTGTACCTATCAGCAGACAAAGATTGGTCATGGAGAAAAAATATTGAACCAACACTGGGCAGAACCCAAGAAGAGGTCAAAACGTGGTTGCTTCTTCCCCTGTCCCTTATGGGAGGTCTTTGATTTTTAAGATGGTTTCCCTTCCCAGGCTGCAATATAGACTTCAGAATTTCCCATTCGTAATTCCACGCCGGTGGTTCAACCAATTCAATTCCACATTATCAAGATTTATGAGGGATGGCGAAACACCTTGTATATCCTTGGCCACATGCTTTTTATCTACATATGAGGGTGAAATAGCCCCAACAGATCTGTACTTGTACTATGTAGCATTCAACCTGCTAGTTATTAATGAATGGTGGAGCGGCCATCATAATGACCCTGCATATGCAACCCAAAAATGGGCGATGGGTGAAACCTCCCGACTTGGTTGGTTATACAGTAACCAGAGGCTCCGTACATTCTCCCAAGCTACACAGGTAGTAATCAGACTCTGGCGTGAGGCTCACCGGCGAATGGGACTGTGGGACACTCTTACAGAAATTACACCTTTGTGGCAAAGGGTCGATTCTTCAGCAGGTGGCCAAACCAGTGGACTCTGGGAGATAGGACATGATAGGGGTTACATTGTAACTTAAAATCTTTTCAGGACCTGAAGAGTGAATATCATCTGCACCGCACCCAGTTTCATAAATATCTGCAGCTACAACATGCCCTATTGCCCTATGTTAAGTCCTTGATGACACTATCAGAAGTCACCCCCTTGGAGTGCAAGCTCCTGCAGGGAGATATGGGAGCTCACAAGATATTCAGGATTTATCACTCATTAATAATTAACAGCCCACAAAGACTGGAAGCTCTAAAACGGTCCTGAGAGAAGGACACTCTGAACTTAGATGACGATGACTGGGCAAAGGCTTTGCGGTCACCCCGTGAGGTGGCTGTTTCCTCACGCTTGCCCATGATACATTGAAATATCTTTATAGGTCGTACTATACACGGCACCACTTGTGGCGCATGGGGGTGATAGCCTCACCACATTGCCTTCCGTGTCAAGGGTCGGAAAGCACATTCATACACACTGTGAGGGAGTGTTCCACTCTGAAATCATTCTGGGAAGGGGTTATAGGATGCCTTAGTACAGTATTATCACTACATATACCATTCAACCCCAAATTAGTACTTCTACAAGTGGTTGAGGGAACAGAGGGATCTAGAGATAAGCAAACACTATTACTGCTGGGGTTCACTATAACAAAGAAAGTCATTGCCAGAGTGTGGAAAGTAGGGTTATCCCCTGTATTGAGTGTTTGGAAACGAAGCGTGGACCACTGTATGGCTTTAGAAATACCCATATATCAGACGCAGGGGTGCCCACGCAAGCATTCAAAGATATGGCAAAAATGGGCAGATTATAGGGGCATTCCCTTACCCCAGGTGCAGTCCCACCAAGCTGAAATTGAAATACTGAATGTTGATGTGTAGTAGATATATCTTTTGTCTATGTAACGACCAATTGTATTATGTACAAGATGTGCTGGAGAAGTGTGGGGGTGGGGTTGGTGGGGGGAATGGTGTAACATGCAATTGCAGTTTTAAAAAGTTAAACCTTTGCATGGCTGTGTGAAAATGTGCTATTTGACTGGAATATGGTGGACATGCAATAAAACACGTTATAAGAAAAAGGAAGTGAATAAAAACAAAAAATGACAAACTTAGTAGGAGCTGTGTGTGAACTGAGGTGAATCAAAACGTCCTCCAATGTGAACAGTTGCCAGGCAGTGTTCTGAAAATTCAGATCATTCTTACAGTGCTCTGTAAGTGATAATTGTGATGGAAGGCATCTTACAATAGGAAGGCAGCATTTGCACGCACTATACTTTCTGCCTTTTTGGACCAGACCCAGTCCTAATGGAGAGGATGTAACCTAATGTGTCTCCTCAACAAACGCAACCTCTATGCCGCTCCATATCAGCATTCCAGTGTCTTACTCTGACTACCATGACTCACATCACCACCTAGTGTGGCCTTGTGTCCTTTCCAAAATGTGCTGATGCTACCTGGTGTTATCATGATGGCACTAGTCGCAGGACTTCCAATGAGAGAGTCAAACTATCTGGGAATATGAATCTATACTTTGGTATTTGAGGCTTCAGATGTGCATGTGACTTTGTACTAGCAAGTGAAGCTTCACCTAGCATGTGACAGCAGTATATTAGCATCAAAGGTTATACCTTGTGAGTGATCGTGTTTAGTGGCATACAAGGATGTGCCTAACAATGAAATAATTCCAGTTTGGCATATGGAGCAACATCTGAGGCTCTACAGACATATACGAAGTTGTACCTAGTACATGAGTTCAGGCCTAGCATATGAGGGCAGTATCTAGATATGTGAGAAAGTGAGGCTTGATAGAAGTGTATCAGAACACATGAGGTAACAACGGGGCAGGGGAGTTTACACCTGCAAATAAAGCTACACCTAGCATGTGGAAGAAGTACCTTGGCTTATGAGGCAGTCCGGAATATACAGAATAACGCCTAGGTTTATACTTTTTGACGCAAAACTGCGTTTGCGCAGATTTGCATTTAAAAGTATAGCGCCGGCTTGTGCCATTCCAGGACACCAGCCGTGCGCCATATTAATGGAATGGCACAATCCGGCGCAAAGGGTGGGCTAACGTCATGGAAAATTACGTTAGCCAGGTAGGGGTTGCAGAATGGGAGAATGGTGTTTTGCACCAAAAATGACGTTAGGCAGGTTAGTCAAAAAAGATTACTATAACCAGCCTAGTGTCATTTCATGACGCAAAACCATCCATACCACATGACTCCTGCCTTATAAAAGACAGGAGTCATGCCCACCACCCCAATGGCCAGCACAGGGGACAAGTGTCCCCTGGGCACAGCCATTGCACCCAGTGCCATGTGGGGGGGGAGCATTTCAGGGCCCCCAATGTCAATTTGAAAAAACAAATTACCTACACTTACCCTATTTACCTGGGATGAGGTGGGTGGAGGTGTTCCTGGGACTTGGGAAAGGGCACCTGTGGGCTCTTTACATGGTGCTTGACCATGGAACTGGGTCCACAGGTCCCCTAACACCTGCCCAGACCTAGGCATTAAATAAGCATGCTTAGCGCCATTATTTAGGCCCGCCTCCCACCCATACACCATTTTTGCAAAGGAGGATAAATAGGGCACCAGGGCCTTAGAGTAATTTTTTGGATGGGAACACCCACCTTGCATCTCATTGAGGCAAGGTGGTTTGACGCATCCAAAAAATGACTTTAACTCCAATATTTTGGCGCTAGAACAGTCTAGCATTAAAATATAAATATGGAGTTAAGTTTGCGCTGAATTAGCATTAACAAATGACGCTAATTCAGCACAAACAGAATATAAATCTGGGCCTCAGTATCTTGCATATGGTGCTACCACACCATGGCACAGGAGGCTGTATTGAGTATGCAATATTAGGGCATGGGCTGGTCAGTCTGCCTTAAACTGGCATATGGAGGAAATTCTTGGGCATCTGAAGCTGAGATTATAGTTTCTGATCATATGATGCTGGACTTAACACATGATTACATGAATCTTTTTATTTTCCCTTAGAAGTGGAAAGAAAGGGAAATAGTTACAGATTATGCACAGATGCAGCAATATGGATAGCTGAGACAACACTACCTTGACAAGATATTTAACATAACCATGCTTCCTTGCAATAAATCCTACAGCTGTTGATGATTGTGTTGCGCCAGCAGAGTTTAACGACTAGTACATTGATGTTGTAAGTTCTCGCAGGCTTCCCTCCTATGGGCTATTTCGGCAGGTGGAAGTGCATGATACATCAGTGCATCTTCATGGCTGACAGTTTTAAATTGTCCCAGGATAATGAAGCTGAACCTCAGTGTAAACATTACATACATTAACATAAAACTAAACCATAACCTTGTCCGGACTCTGCCCCCCAGCACCCCTCCTCCCCCAAACCCCAACAATGCCATCTGCTCTTAAAATCAGATTGCACTAGCGCGCTGCCTCAGGTTCTATTTCAGCTGTCCCCACCAGATGGTCCTCCCCTCCTATGTCGGCGAGCCGGGTGCATCACTCAGAGCAGCAAGAACAATCCGCCGCACTCAGCTCGCATAACTGTCTGCCTGCACCAAGACCTCTGTCTGTGCATCCTCCACGTCCTAACCCCCCCAATCACGCAGCTCCAGCAACATCTTATCCCACGCAGAGGCCAAACTGTATTTACGCAATCCCATTACACAATCCCAAGCAGTCTTCCCTCCACATCGACACCCCCTCTGCCTCCTACCACACCAAGAATGACCATTTCCAAGCTTCTGGCACGGGGGCTCCATGGACCTCCATCTCCTGGTGATGAGCGCTTGGCCGCCAGAAGGCCCAAATCTAGAAATCTTGTGGAAGCTCTGTGTTTCTTAGCTCTGAGAAAGAGACCCAAAATGCATGCTTCCCACGTGCGCATTTGTGGGCGTGCCATACAGGCTGATAGCTGTGCCTTCACCTCCCGCCAGTATGGGCATATTGAGGGACAGGACCATAACATATGCAGCAAGTCAGCCTCCACTGGTGCACAACGGGGTCAGGCCGCATCCATACGAAGAAAGAACTGATTAATCTTTCCCGGATTGAGATAGGCTCTATGGAATATATAGAACTGGATGAGGCGGAACCGTGTGTTACAGGGCCTAGCTAAATCTTCTTCCCAGAAGGCTCTCAGCGTGGCACAAGCATGGGCTGTGTGCACCCGGAAGGAGTCTGTGAGCCAACGTACTAAGTGCCTGCCCTGCCCCATCATGTGCATATACTGCACTAGCAGGTGCATCAGTGGTTTAGCAGTAATATCTCCCCAACGCCAGGGCAGCGATGTAATCAGGGAGTTATATATCAGGAATTGCCCGGGTGACAAGCCTGCCTCCTTCACCAGTCCCTCACACCGGAGGATCTTGCCCTCATCATATATATCGCCCAGTGAGAGCAGCCCAATAGAGTCCAGGGTTCCAGCCCTGCCAGAGTTGGGCATTGTATTCCATGTGGCGTACCCAACAGGGCCAGAGCCGGTGCATAAGGAATGACTGTGTGCGTGAGGCACATACTCCTACGGTGACAGTGATGTGCTGCACTCACCGGAAGCAACTCTGGAACACCTGACCGTGTATTCGGATGGAACAGGCACATCACCTCAGACATTGAACAGGGCGGCGTCACCGCTGCTGAGTCAGCTGGATGGAGCCCGGCAAGCCACCGGGACACCCACTGCAGCTGGAAGGCCAGATAGTAATGCTCGATATTATGCACCGCCAGGCCACCTTTATCCAATGGCTCAGAACAGTTTTGATAATGCCACCCTACAGCATTTTTTGTTCCAGATAAATTCCTGAGTTCTAGATTCAAATTCCGTAAAAAAAATACAAGTGTAGGGTGGAAAATTAGTACAGTAGTCGAGGAAGGACCAGCAACGCTATCCTTCCCATCACCAAGAGCGGCAATGTCTGCCAGAAACTCATCTGGGCCCAAATAGATGTCACTGCCCGTTTGAGGTTTCCATCGCCAAGTCTTCCACAGCTCTGTATACGTTAATGCCAAAGTACCTGAACGTTCTGGGTTGCCATGGTATGGATATGCCCGTTAGGGTAAGACCAGGGTCCGGCCAGTCAGGGGCAAAAGGAAATAAGCGTGACTTCATCCAGTTAACCTGCAAACCTGATAGCATTGCAAAGCGCTGCAGTATATCTGCAAATTCCTTGAGAATATCAGAGATATTTAAAAAATACAGGAGAAGGTCATCTGCAGAAAGGGACACAGTATGTCGACCAGCGGACAACCCTGCCGAGTCCCCCTACCCACCCCAACGGGTTCCAAAATAGATGCACCCGTCTTGACCCGAAGCTGTGGATGTGTATAACAATTTTCACTAGGTGCACAAATCCAGGGCACACGCCCGTTCAGCGTAGCACCTCAAATAGAAAGGGCCATTCAAGCAAGTCAAAGGCTTTTTCTAAATCTAATACCAGGCTTCCTGCTCCCGGCATGCCCTGTGTAGAATACTTAATAATTCGGAACAGGCATCTGATGTTCAGGGGGGTGTTGCATGGTGGCACGAAGCTATTTTGATCTGAGTGTATTTGTTGCAGCACCAGAGGCACCAGCCGGGTGGCCAACAGCTTAGCCAACATTTTATAATCCATATTAAGCATCGCCAGGGCCCTGTAGGAGCCTGTTTCCACTGGGTGCTTTCCAGGCTTAAGGATGGATATTAGCTTTGCCTCCTGTTGCGATGCAGTCAGAGTTGCCACTGTCAGAGTCAAACAACCACAACAAACGCGGCATGATCAGGGTGGAGTATGCCTTATAAAACTCTGATGAGAGGTTGTCTGGACCTGGGGTTCTGCCAGTAGCCAATGTACGCATACTGTCCTGCATCTCTACCAGAGTTAACGGTTCATCCAGTTGCTCATGCTGGTCCTCTGTGAAGCAGGGCAGAGGAAGCGAGGAGAAAAACTCCTTGTAATTAGCAGGCCAAGCCATTGTTTGTGGCTGGCACAGCATTGTGTAATAATACGTAAGCTCACTGTGTATCTCACCTTGTGTGTAGAGCACACCACCAGTCACTGAGCGCAGCTCTAGTATAGGAGTGAGTTCCTGTTCTTGGTGGATCAGCCAGGCCAGTAGTTTGCCCGACCTGTCTGCCGCAGCACGGGTGCTAGCTGAGTGGGCCACATAGTTGAGACAGCACAACCTCTCTACCAGGGATTCCTATTCCGCTTTCTTGGCAACGAGTTTGCTCTCCCCCAGGGCACTGCTCGTGTTGCATTAGAACACTCTCCACTCATGTTAAGTCACACTCAGTGGACTTGTGCATATTCCATTGCATGTCCAGACTGTGCCCTCATATGTATACCTTGAAAGCCTCCCATTCAAGAAGCCCGGATGATGCAGTGCCTTCATTGTGCTAAAAAAACTCTGCAATAGACATTCCCAGCGATACCTTAAAAGACGCATCCTCCAGCATCCCTGGTCTTAGCTGCCAAGTGGGAATAGCCTGGAGGGGGGGGACATCCCATCTCAGATGCTAGAATTGTGGGTTGTGGGCTGAGTGAGTCCGGCCAAGGTAATCAATCTGCAGCACCATTGTGGCCATGTTGTTCGTGCAAAGTATTGTGTCCAGTCTCACATACAGTTAGTGCGGGGTGATAAAAATTAATAGACTCTGGTTGCAGTGTTGCAATGTCGCCACGGGTCTAACAGTTGCCAGTGTAGGAGCCATTCTTGCAACAAGCATGCAGCAGCCACCGTGGGTGCGGTGGGCAATGGCAGGTAGGACCGATCAAGGTCCGGGTTGAGGACACTGTTAAAATCGCCTCCCATGGACTAGGGGAGCCCACTCCAGCATGAGAGAAATCGAGAGAGCTTGTGAAAGAAGGAGGGCTGGTCAGTGTTAGGTACCCGTGTTAGGTACCAGGTACCAGTGTTAGGTAATTATTGACCCGTCAGGGAGACCAGATCCTTGGGGCCTGCGCACGTTCCCAACATGTCCACCACAAGACAGCTCCAAAACTCTGATAGCAATATCACAGAGCCTAAGAGAGTCCAAGTGGGGAAAAGGGGATTAGGTAGGGAACAACTGGGAAGGAGACCTGTAGGAAGCAAAAGGTTAAACAACACAATATCAAAATGTAATCACATTGATTTTCACTAGACTATGGTTCTAAGCGTTGTCTTACTGTAACCATGGATAACCTAAGAAGAGACTTTAACTAGATCTCAAGGTACCTCTGGGTACCTGGAAAAAATCAAGAATGATTAACACAATGTTTCACAGGAGCCTTTCCTAAAAATGTCACATAGGGGGTCATTACAAGCTTGGCGGGCGGCTACCCATTACCCATTACCCATTACGGCACTCCAGCAGACCCCATTACGACATCCCCGCTGGGCCTGCGGGCGCAAACCAAGTTTATGCCCGCCGGACCAGCGGGGAAGAGGCCGCAACATAGGAGCCGGCTCCTAATGGAGCCGGCGGTGTTGCGGCCATGCGACAGGTGCAGTAGCACCTGTCGCGCTTTTCACTGTCTGCTATGCAGACAGTGAAAAGCTGCCCGGGGCCCTGTTAGGGGGCCCCTGCACTGCCCATGCCAGTGGCATGGGCAGTGCAGGGGCCCCCAGGGGCACCAGGACTCCCCTTACCGCCAGCCTCTTCCTGGCGGTGCAAACCGCCAGAAACAGGCTGGCGGTAGGGAGGTCATAATCCCCAGGGCAGCGCTGCTTGCCGCGCTGCCCTGGCGGATTATCACCGCCGGGGCTAAAACGGCGGGAAACCGCCGGCCCCGGCGGTGCGATCACGACGCTACCACCGTGGTCGTAATACGGGTCTCCGTACCACCAGCCTGTTGGCGGTACGGACGCCACATTACCCCTGGCGGTCTCCGACCACCAGGGTCGTAATGACCCCCATAATGTCTAGAAATACAAGAACCTTCTAGAATAATGTTTCAGAACAAACATTGCATCTTTAACATGAGGACAAATTACAATCTGAAACATTCTCTGGAAAACAATAGGAATTGTACTAGGGTCTTAATATGCACAAAGAAAATCACATTTTGAATTTAGCATCTTCACAGAAAATCCAAAGGTCCAGGATAAATGTGTGCACTTCAACAAACATTACACATCAAAGTTTTACATGCGGGAAATGAATCGCGCACACTGCCGATTCTAACAAGAATATGCAAATGCCATGAAATGATTGCGCAAGCTGTTGCCGATCTGAAAACCAGGTTTTACATGCGGGAAATTAATTGCGCACACTGCCGTTACTAAAAAGAATATGTAAATGCCATGAAATGATCGCGCAAGCTGTTGCCGATCTGAACACCAAGTTTTACATGTGGGAAATGAATCGCGCACACTGCCGATTCTAACAAGAATATGTAAATGCCATGAAATGATCGCGCAAGCCGTTGCCGATCTGAACACCAAGTTTTACATGCGGGAAATGAATCGCGCACACTGCCGATTCTAACAAGAATATGTAAATGCCATGAAATGATCACGCAAGCTGTTGCCAACCTGAACACCAAGTTTTACTTGCGGGAAATAAATCACGCACACTGCAGATTCGAACAAGAATATTCAAATGCCATGAAATGATCACGCAAGCAGTTGCCGATCTGAACACCAAGTTTTACCTGCGGGAAATGAACCGTGCACACTGCTGATTTGAACAAGAATATGCAAATGCCATGAAATGATCGGGCAAGCCGTTGCCGATCTGAACACCAATTTTTACACGTGGTAAATGAATCGCGCACACTGGCGATACTAACAAGAGTATGCAAATGCCATGAAATGATCGCCAAGCCATTGACGATCTGAACACCAAGTTTTACATGCGGGAAATGAGTCACGCACACTGCCGATTTGAACAAGAATATGCAAATGCCATGAAATTATTGCGCAAGCTGTTGCCGATCTGAATACCAAGATTTACATTAGAGCAATGATTCGCGTACTCTGAAAGTTTCACGAGTAGGCCCAAAACTCAAGAGTCTTTTAGAAAGGGGAAGGGGCCCAGCCCGACCTCCGCCTTACCACCCTGCTCAAGGATCACCAAAAATAAGGCCTGGAACGTCAAGGTAGGCCTCCTCAACAGGAGCTCAGAAAATGGCTGCTCTTCTGCACCGGGACCTCTGAATAGTGAGCATGTGGAGCTGGGCTGGCTCCTTTATATAGAGTCTGGCCCAGGCCACAAACCCCACCCAGTCATGCTGCAGAGAAAGCTTCTAGAAGGTCCTAGAAAGGGACCACACACTAACACACTCAGTAAGTCTGCAGCAATACGTTGCAAATGAACAGGTATTGTAAACATCAGTAATAGTGTTTTTCAAGGTTAAAGCCTTCAATCCAAAAGGTTAACATATAGCATATAAACACAATGCATGAATTATGTTCTTGCATAAAGGCTGGGTTTTTGCATTTTTGTCGCCCGTTGAGCGTGCACTGTCCTGATGTTGACATGACCCCAACAATATCACCCGCCCAACTAAGCTCCCACGCGCAAACATGCATTTACCCTCAGTGTCTACCTCGCTTTGCTCCGCTATAAACGGAGTACCTGATCTTATCCAAATAAAGGCCCCTCTAGCATACACATAAAAATACCTGCAAATAGTTGTCCACGCCAGCGCCGATGTAACCTGGAGCTCCCCGATGGCGCCAGGTGAGTTTCCTGCAGCATTGCTACGTGGATCATGTGTCACCTAAAATAGGAGTAAATGGAATATCTGTGCATGAGTGTGTGTATACCCCTCACATTCCATGAGAGAATGTTAATAGAATTAAGGGGCATAAGCTGGAGAAGCAACATTCAATTCGTCACTCCCTAAAATGCTAAGTGCTGCAGGACAGGCCAATGAGGCACCGAAGGGGGGGTGGGAAGCGGTACCCGGACTCCAGTCCACAAAAAACCAATGTGGCCTAAAAGAGCCAACAACCACAATACAAAACCATAGAATACCATCAGAGCAGAGGAATAACAGGTATCTGCCCAAACCATCAAACTCGCCTCTCCACCACTACAAGCGTGGGGATTGAAGGCACCCTCAAGAAAGGAGACTGAGAAAATAGGACAAAAGAAAAGAAGAGGAGTGGCTTCTTCAATATCCAAGACGCCCTACGGCAGCACCCCTGGTACTGCTCATCAGTGGACAGGGGCCGGGCACGTGGTTTAAAATGCTTCACAGCCGCCCCACAGCTCACCAACCCATCCACAACCCCATACACACACAACCCTGGGGAGGTAGGAGGGCAGGCACCAGTCAGGGGACAATTAATCCGTGGGACCATTGGGCGCAGTGTAGCCTCAAGCGCACGGCGCAGCCTTAGCAGGCAGCTCTCTATGACTATGTCAGTGAATATCAGAGAAATGGACAAGTAACATTGCGGCTAGTTTAAATCACATTGTCTGCCGTCTGCGGTGTCACAGCAGGAAGAACCTCAGATCCAGTGTCTGAAAGCTTTCAGCCAATGAGTCATCATTAGCATCAGAGTCATTAAGTTCTTTTTCAGTGTCAGAGGTAGTTATTGGTTCTCTGATGACCACCGCAGTCTGTAATGCGCGGCGCTGCTCCTGTATAATCTGCTCCAGGTAGGGGCCTGGTCTAATCTCACACGAGACCCCCCCTCTGGCGCTGGCAACCCCTACAGCAACGAGGCCTTGGGTTCCACTGTTCTTTCTGTGGTGCTGACACCTCCTGCTGGGTGGCCAGACCCTCCGACTCCATCCATTCCCAAGCGGCCGCCGGGGTTTAAAAAAATCTTGTCTTTCCTTAGGCTACCAACCAGAAACTGGCGGGGAATAGGAGGGAAGATTTCAAATCAAGGGCTCTCAATTTGTGTTTTACTGATAAGAAGGAGCTCGTCTGCCACTTTACCGCAATAGTATACTCCGGGAACATCATTACATAGCGCTATCGACCTGGAGGGCTGGGAACGATCTCACCACTGGTAAAATGGCATCTTTGTCTGCGAAATGCAGTAAACGAAACAGAAAGGGTCCCGGATCCGCACCTGGTGGCCTGGGCCTCATCGGGACACAGTGAGTGCACTCCACTGAGAAGAATGGTGTGAGTGACCCTTCAGCCACCAGCTCTCGGATCGATTTCTCCACATAAGCAACAGCATCAGCTCCTTCTGTTCCTTCCAAAAAGCCTACCACACATATCTTATTCCTCCTGGTGCGTCCCTCCACATCCTCTGCCCTGCGGTCCAGCTCCATGACCCTGTCGGTCAGCTGCTGCAACAAATTGTCCTAATGGCTGGCTTTAGGGACAATATCTCTCAAGGTGTCCTCCAGCAGGTGGGTCCTGTCCGCTAGTTTGCGGTGATCAGAGTGGAGTAGAGTGAGATCACTAGCCACCTTGTCAATTTTGCCCTCTAATGAGGACCTCGTCTGGTAAAGAGAGGTGCCTATATGCCCCACTGCAGCCAGCACTGCATCCAATTTGTGGCTATTTAGAGTTGAGGCTTCAGTTCTTGACATCTGCAAGCAGATCCCTGTCCCAGAGTGGAGTTGGTTCATCTCCTCAACCGCAAGGTACTGGCTGCTCCAGCCCCGTAGTCTGGTTATCATTAGTATGTCTCTATGTTCTTAGTTCACCATGACTGTGGGTCTGACGACCCCGCACCACCAGACCTGTGGTCAGTGTGCTCTGTCTAGTTATGAGCGTTACTGTACACAGATTCTCACCTGCATGTACTTTCCAGCTCCAAGTTGGGTCCAGTGGCTCGGAGGATCAGGGGCACGGGGGGCGTGCTTCCATGCACGTCGTGGTCTCCAGTGGGTGCAGCAGCATGAGCAGTCCCCCTCTTCTCGCAGCCCCCTTTTCAGGCCCACTCTACCTGCCTTGTGCCAACTTGCCCCGTCCAGAAGGCCCCAGGACGGCAGCCCCGCTATGTCCTCTATAGTCCCCGGCAGGGCGCAGGGCGCGGGAACAGTCGAACGCTGGGGCCACCAACCAAGGCCAGGCCTCAGTCATCCACTGAGTCCGCAGGTCGGGGGCCCACTTGCATACACGTTGTGGTCTCAGTAAAGTGCAGCAGCACGAGCAGCCCCCCACAGCAGCAATTATAGCCTTCTGTGGGGTGTTGTATGCCAGCCAGGGCCTCTCCGACCTGGTGGGCCACAGGCAGGAGCCTCACGGGCCCTCTCACGCACCTCTGTCATCCGTCGACTGAAAAGCAGACAACCAGGGGGAAAAAGATCAGGCAGGGCCGACTCCAGGCCCCAAGCACACGCATGTCACCCCGACCAGGCCTAAAATCGAGTGTGGGCCTCACCACTTCAGCCATGGGGATCCCTCTTCACCCCAGGAATCTAAAGCGGAGGGAGGGGGATGCAGGGGCAGCACAGGGACCAGGGGGCCCCTCTCAACGCCGGGAGATGCCCAGGATTTGAGTCCCCCCAGGCCACCCGCCCCTCACCACCACCCCCTCCTCAGATGGACCGCTTACTGCTGCCTTCTGGTCCACCGGCCGCTGCAGCTCTCCTCTCGATGTCGGACCCCGGCCAAGGGGAACCCGGGTCCAAGGGCAGCCACCTCCTCGTGCAGGCCAACGGTGCGGCCTGCAGTGCGTTCCTCGGCCCACACATAGGCCCAGGCCATTCTGCTTGAATGTGTGGAAATCGCTGTGGGCCATCTGCTGATTCCATGGTTAACACTGGCCCTGTTCCCGGGGTCTTGCCGCATCTGCCTACAGCTCCGCAGTGCCCGATTACCTGTCCGATGGCAGACAATCAGCGGATTTACAGGGCTTCGCCGGGGAACCCGTTTAGCTTGCGACCGCCATCCTGGGCGGCCAAGCCACGCCCCCCTGGACTTAACAAAAGATGCTGTATTTGACCATGTGAGGTTGTAGACCAGACGGTTGACATATGAGCCTTCATGTGGCCATATTAGGCTGTACCTAGCCCATGAGGCTCCACCTACTGTTTGATCTCAGAGTATAGGTATGAGATGCTTTATCTTTTATATGATGTCTTAACCTTGACGTATGAGGCTGCACCAGGGCATGTTAAGAACTTTATCTATCACACAGTCGATATACCTGTCAAGGGCTAGGTACAAGTGGCATAATTTGTCAGTTTCCACATGGTTTTGAAGTAAAAACAACCATTTCAGGATGCCACACTGTCTACCACTTTTTAGGCAGGTTATAGAGGGATAGCTTTTCTGCAACATTGAAAGGACAAGGAGACAATTACATGTCATCAATTCAAATGCAAAGAAATGTTTATATGCTGAAATAAATCACAAACCTGTAAGGAGCGGGGGTGAAGGATTTTAGAGACAGCAGTGGCAGCACAGGGTACTGTCTACTGGACTGGAAAGGGACACGGAAAAAGGTTAAGTCTCAGCATAGTCCTGCTGAGAAGCAAATGTTGCAAAATGTGAGCATTACTAAATATTACACTTTGGCCTCAATTCACTCAAAGCCAGGGCACGAGTCAGGGTATGACGCAGGTGTAAGGAGCCTCTCCCACACTATTGATTTAGAAGGGACTTGATCCCCTAACCTTAGGCCCAAGAAGGCCGAGTGGTTTCGCATTGTGTCCCAGTACTGCAGCCGCTTGCATTTGCAAACACTGGGACATATCTAAAAGCCACTAGCACCACCTTAGGGCCGCCATAGCATAATTTTTTTACGCTAAGGCGGCGCTAAAGTGGCATTTTACCAGTACCATATTTACAATGCGGCACAATGAATACATTGTACCACTTTGTAAACCCTTGCGCCACATTATGCCTGCACCAGGCATAATGTATGCAAGGGGAGATGTTCCCCCGTTAGGGGGGCCGAAAACATGGTGCAAAATTTTGGTTCTACTCCTGCAGAGTATATCAATAGCATAAAAAAAGACGCGATTGCCCCCTACCCTGCTCCATGCTGCGCTGTGTTTTAAATACGACACACACGGATGGTGCAGGAAGGGGGGCGCTAAGGGATGCAAGAAAAGTGGCGATGCACTGTTTGCAGCACCACTTTTCTTAAATATGCTCCACTCTTTTTGTAACCTGGCAGTATCCGAACTATTTGTGAGAGATCTTCATTGGGTTATCTTTGAATCTTTATACTTTATACTAGCAACCCTTCCACCACGGTTTTAAGTGGATGAATAAAGGGTGGTCTCTAAAAGTGGTGTGGCCTATGTAATTAGGGCTTGGCTTTAATATGTAACAACTCAACTGGTATTTTGGTTCCTCTCTGAGCTTTCTGTTACTGCATCCCGATAAATATCATCACAACTAAAATACACCTTGAACCAGCCAGAACTACTGGCTTTGTCAGTGGTTGTTAGCTGTTTATCATAAATGAGCAACAACAATGATTTTGTTGTAAATAATTAATATTAAAAATATTTCAATAATTTGTGAAAGTGTGAATTAAATCTTTGAGGTCTGTGAAAGGGGTAGCGGTTTTCAGAAGCGTCCCAATCACTCGTTATGTTCTATGCAAGATATTTATGCCCTTTTCCCTCCAGACCTGGTCCTTCTGCAGGTCTTACACCTCAGCTCTCTCTCCAATTCACCATCTTCACATCCTCACACCATTTACTGTGTCTTTGTGATGCTCAGCTAATGGGGAGTGGCACAAACCTACAGAGCATCATACGTGTGGGTGCTAAGCATGAGCAGAGGCCTGGGACACTTTTTGCTAGAGGACAGGCAAGGAGGATTTATTTCCCAACTGCATTGCTCACATCTTACAAGACCCTTGGGAAACTCTATTCCTTGCCTCATGAAGGGTAACATTCAAAGAGTGCCACCAGCTGGCCGACAGTAGACCCCTTACAAATGCAGACTGAGGCTTTCCCATGTGATAATATGGCAGAATGCAAATAAAGCACTGGCCTAAACACTGCACTCATAGTACCTTACATCAGGGTTATCCATCCCACGTGAAGTGATGACAGTGAATGTTAAGGTGACTGTCACCAAGAACAAAGTAGATGCTATGCCAAACATAGCTTTAAAGGCAACGCTTCATTTACAGGGAAGGGTATAAGGGGCATATTTAAGAGCCCCTACTGCCAGTGGAGCATCACTTACAGTGACGCTCCGGTGGCACTCTGCCCTGCGCCGTATTTATAAGGTGGTGTTAAGCCACTTTTTGTGGCTTAACGCCACCTTCTATATACAGCCCCTTCACACACAGCCTTTTACGTGGATGGTGAGTGCAATGGGTGTTGCTGTGGGTGTACCACAGCAACACCATTGCATTTTGACGCTGCCTTAGATTTACGAGATTTTGTAAACCTGAGGCAGCACAAAATCTAATGGCACCCCAGGGGTGGCATTAGCAAGGCGCAACGAGGAGGAATACTTTTATTCCTCCTCATTTATTGCTTTTTCTAAGCGTCATAGAAAGAGCAAAATGGCAGAAATGATTGTTCATGTGAGGGAAGGTGTCCCTTCCTGCACATAAACAATCATTTCAAAATAACGCTTTGGCACTTCTGTGTGTGCTGCATTATGCAGTACACACAGAAGTGCCAAATCGCCATTAGAGATTGTTTATGTACAGGAAGGGACACCTTCCCACAAATAAACAATCAAACCCCTAAACGCAGACATCTTTGCTCGATGGTGCAGGGATGCCTGCATTGACGCAGGCAGCCTAATTTAGCACCAGCACAGGGGACAACTAAGAGTTGCACAATATTCAATTAAATATGGCACATCCCCGCGTTGTGGAAATGACGGAGCGTGGCGAAGCCAAATTTGGCACAGCGTCGCGCTCTGTCATTTTCTTTTAAATATGGGCCTAAATTCCTCAGAAATGACAGACATGTGAATTTTGCGCACATGAGACAACGACCATCGTACCGAATGCCCAGGCTGCCACTTTGCAACAGTCATAGGATATCACAGTAAAAATCCTCACAAGTAACATAGTGGAATGGCAGCAATTTACTTGTCTCTTGCAATGGACGTCTGAATGCTCATTGTCTACTGAAAATCAAAGGAGTGCAAACTGAACCTGGGAAGCCATCAAACACTATCATCAAGCATCCCTCCATCCTTCCACCATCACGAATTGGCCATCTGAATAACAGCAAAGCTCTCATGTCATGGGCTGAAAAGAACCTCAAGTGCAATCCAGTTGAGCACATCCTGTAGGAATGTCACCATAAAAGTAATGTCACTCATATGCACACCTGAGAGGCGGAAAGAAATCAGATAATTAGAAGTGAGTTTATTCTACATGA
This sequence comes from Pleurodeles waltl, assembly GCF_031143425.1. Lineage (NCBI taxonomy): Eukaryota > Metazoa > Chordata > Amphibia > Caudata > Salamandridae > Pleurodeles > Pleurodeles waltl. The sequence continues at coordinate 607,796,902 of NC_090449.1, forward strand.
CTATGTGAAGCAAAACCCCACACACATGCACAGCTTGAACAAAGGTCAATGACCAATGAAACATTCAACAACTATAGCTTTGCAAAAATGAACTCACACAGACATACTTATACAGCCCAATCAAAAAGCACAACGCTGATTCAAGCCTTCCACATGCAGAGTGGTAAATGACCAGTAAAAAAGGCCCTAGACCAAAAAAAAAAACACTGACAAATGCACACACCACCTGGAGAAGGATACAGCCTTAGACAAACCAGAAGTTGCTGGGGCACCACTACATCATTTGCGCCATGGTGCAAAGGTGCCTGCATTAGTGTAAGGCATCCCCAAATTAGCCAGTTCATAGGAGCTGAACAGCTCAATATCTTGGTAAATATGGCGCTGTTCAGCTCTCTCTCGTCCGCATAACGCAGTGCAGTAACTTGCCTTGCTGTGCTTGATTCCATGAACTACTAATAAGTATGCCCCAAATAAGCAAAGACCACAAATGCACTCCCCCCTAGCTGGGGAGCATGCTTTCATTGATTTCTTAGGACATCGACGCTGGCCATTTCGATGCAGGCGAGAATGTACACCTGTTTAATGTGAGCTACGATGTATTCCAGCACAACGAGCAATGGGCTCAAAGGTAACACTTTTACACAAAGCTAGACTTAGAGCTGCACTGGTTGGGCAATTTCAGTGAATGGGCTCTTTTTTTAAATAAAAAGAGGTACGTTTTCAATTGCGAGCCTTCCCAATATAAAAGTGTATTTTGCATGAAATCAAATCATTTAAACCCCGCTGGGCAGCCCACAAAGCCCCAAGGCCCAGCAGACCTACGTCTGCCTACACAGCAGCACACCACGCACCGTAATTTGAGATAACTATCACTTCAGAAGTTCATTTATGAAGGAAATGGTTCCCATCGCACAAGACAACCCCTGCTTTGTTGGTTTCTCAGAAACAAACCCACAAAATGGGGATTTTGTTTCTCAGAAACAAAAAACAATGTCCCTGACACACTAGTAGTTGTCACCCTGGTCAAAGGCACCATTTTTATATTCCCTGGATACGTCCACCATGATTTGACAGGCAAAATTATCCAATGGAGACCCACCCTATAGGATGCGCTTCCTGATGCTATAATGGTAATGGCACTGTGAGAAATGGACCTAAGGCAAAGACTGACCACCATTGGAGCCATCTGAAGCCTCACCGAATGTCAAAAAGCAGGTTTCACATCTCTAATGAGGTGGGAGATCCACAGGTTTTGCAGGGCTGGATTACTCTTAATTTACAAAAGGGTTCCCACCTCATCAGACTCTAAATAAGCTCCAGTTTTTGTATAGTGTATCATAGTAGCTACTTTGCAAGATGAATGCCTTTTTCTATGGATAGACGTTTACAATTATCACTGTTTTCTTAAAAATATAAATCATAAAGATTACATGATCCCAATTGTTGACAGTGTTTTCAAGGAGTACAGCAATTTTCTACATTAGATGTTGCCACATTGTGTGACTGAAGATCCCGTAAATTGTGATTTAGAACGAGTTATGTGACGCAGCAGATATTTGAGCTGTTTTTGCAGTGGCGGTTTCTCCGGGGGAGAGGAGGAGTGTCAAAAATAAAATGGTCATAAAATGATTTATGATTGGAAGCAGTGAGGAGTGGCAACTTAAGTTTGAAGTGCGCATGTTGGTTTGGCCGGCTACCTTACAACGGTCAAACTGACGTGCACAATTCAAACCTCTCCAACCCGGCTGTCTTGGATAGCCGGGTTGGAGAGCAGGCACAGGCCTACAGTGCCTTTTGGAGAAAGGAGCTGGCCCACTCCAGCCAATCAAGACTCTTGAAAAAAAAATCTCAATTGGATGAGAGAGCTGGCTGTGGACTTCATTGCAGAACGAAGACATGCTGCAGAACATCGAGTAAGCAAAGTGATTTTTTAAATGTTTATATTAGTTGTATATATTATTGTATATATTATGTTTATGTGTAGTTTCCTGTGTGTTTTTTGCGCCTCTCTAATTTTTTTTTACCACCAACTGCCACTGTGTGGTTTTAGACAGACTTTAGAATATAGGCTGACCCAGAGATAACTCGTGAATCCTTTTCAAGTTTCAAGTTTGTTTTCAAATGCGCTGTTTTGCTAACACTCTGGGCTAAACTGATACATTATATTTCTATTGAGATGATGGCCAACCTTTATTAATTTTTTTGCACAGGGCCCCACAAAACACTAAGGGCTATATTTATACTTTTTGACGCAAAACTGCGCTAACGCAGTTTTGCGTCAAAAACATTAGCGCCGGCTAACGCCATTCTGAAGCGCCATGCGGGCGCCGTATTTAGTCAATGACGTTAGCCGGTGTTAGCCGCCGGCGCCTACTGGTGTGCGTGAAAAAAAATGACGTACACCAGGCAGCGCTGGTTAGGGGAATATGGAGCTTGGGTGCCAAAAAATGGGGCAAGTCAGGCTGAGGCAAATTTTTCGCCTTAACCCGTTTTGCGCCATTTTTTTTTGGCGCCCAGACGCCATTAACATGACTCCTGTCTTAGCAAAGACAGGAGTCATGCCCCCTTGCCCAATGGCCATGCCCAGGGGACTTATGTCCCCTGGGCATGGTCATTGGGCATAGTGGCATGTAGGGGGGCACAAATCAGGCCCCAATATGCCACTAAAAAAAAAATATATATATACTTACCTGAACTTACCTTAATGTCCCTGGGGTGGGTACCTCCATCCTTGGGCGTCCTCCTGGGGTGGGCAAGGTTGGCAGGGGGTGTCCCTGGGGGCATGGGAGGGCACCTGTGGGCTCATTCCGAACCCACAGGTCCCTTAACGCCTGCCCTGAGCAGGCGTTAAAAAATGACGCTAACGCGGGTAGACGTAATTTTTTTTGACCCGCCCACTCCTGTGTGCCATTTTTGCACGGGAGTGTAAATACGGCACACAGGCCTGGGAGTCATTTTTTTAGACGGGAATGCCTACCTTGCATCTCATTAACGCAAGGTAGGTGTCCACGCCAAAAAATGACGCAAACTCCATGAACTTTGGCGCTAGATGCGTCTAACGCCAAAGTATAAATATGGAGTTAGTTTTGCGTCGAATTTGCGTAAAAAAAAAGACGCAAATTCGGCGCAAACGGAGTATAAATATGCCCCTCAGAGTTGGCTCTCAGCACAAACGAAGCGTCAGTGAGCTTTATGGTGCAAAACTACTTTAATAGAGAAAGGTGACAATAATGCAGCACCAAAAAGCTTTTGAGACACGGAGATCCAATGCCCAGTAAGGGCAGATTTATCATCATGTGAAAGTCAACTTGCTGCACTAGGGCTGCATCCCAGGGAAATGGCAGGAATGCACTGTATTTTAAATAATACTGTGCATTCCTGCCGTTTCCCACCTCTGGCGCACAATGTGCCGCCTAGTGTCAATTCAGGACCTCTTGCTCCATGGTGCAAGGGTGACTCTGCTGTAAGCAGGGTTGTTTTCATGTGGGAAGGGTCACCTTTCTGCACAAAACCCCCTAAGGCATTTCACTCTTTCTGTGTTTCTGTGTTTGCTGCAGAATGCAGCTCAAATAGCAAGAGGTAAAAAGGAGGAGAAATACACATATTTCTCCTTATTACGTCTCACCTGAGGAGGCATAGCAGTTTTGGTGCAGTCTACCACTTACGGTAAATCTGGGAATGCATCATAATCCAGGAATATTGGATGGGAACACCCACACACCACCCTTGGAAAGCCTCCCTGGGGCAAAGTAATGCAGCACAATGATTTGCAGATTTATCAAACTATTCAGAACCACACAACCACACAAGTGGCCTTGTGTGGCTTGATAAATTGCACTTAAGGGGTGCATCGTACTTGCACCCTGTTGTGTGGTGCAAATGTGATGCAAGCCGTTTATAAATATGGCCCTCAATGTATTCAAAGGGGCATAATGGGACGACAAGAGAACAATTACCCACACAATCAATTACAAATACAGCTCTATTAAGCTAATGACAGCTGACTTTGCATCAAATGGTAACAACAAATAAAACCAAGGGCAAATAAGGACAAGCAGACCATGACGTGCTATTCCACATCCCATGTTTCAGCAGAATTACACAGCTTGCCCTTTGCAGATTCCATCACATGGAAATCTGTACTGTAGGACTGTATCAAGTACAGATTTTATATCTAGACATTGCAGGGCAATCTCTTATGGACACTAACATTTTGCATTGTGTTTGGGTCACAAACAAAGTGCTGCACATTCGCACAAAATATTTTCTTGAAATTCACTTTGCCCTGGAAAGTCACCAGAACATAAAGTAACGTAGACCTTTCCATTACTTAGCATCAAAGGGGCATTCCTTGGGTGGTACATGGGTGTTCTCATGCAACTATGCATGGTTTTGATACAAAACACCATCCACTAGTAAAGTAGACAGGTTTTTGCATTTTAAAATCAAGTCATTTCACATTGGTGTTATCGAAGAGAAATGTACTATTCCCACTCCAGTCTGAGTAATAGAAGAGAAAGTGTGAGACTTTGGATGGGTTAGAGTTAAAATGCACACTCCGAGTAAGCAACAGGTGAACTTTGGATGGGTCACATTTACTATTCCCACTTCAAGCTGATCAAAAGTAAGGAAAATGGTGGACTTTGGAGGGGTCAAATTTACTATGTTCTTTCCAGACTGAACAACAGGAAAGAAGTTGATGGGCTTTGAAGGGCTCAAATTTATTTTCTTCACATCAAAGTAAACAAACGTAAGGAAAATGATGGACTTTGAAGAGGTCAGACTTATAACTGTAGGAAAGGTTTGCACCTCCAAAAATGCATTACTATTTCCAAACCTTAATAATACATCATGAAGTAGAATTTCAGCAAAAATGTATTCAAATAAAAATAGTAATAAATTATCTCTAAAACAAATCAAGCCTAGTACCTTATGTAATTAAAATAAATATATTTAAATGTAAATATAATTTAAACTATTACATCAAAACAGTAAAATCTGATAATAAAACATACATAAAATGTTTTTAAAAATATAAGTAACTATACAAAGCAAAAAATAAAGTTAATTAAAAGTGCAACATAGTTAAAAACATATGTAAACATTGTAAATTAGAAATTATTTAAACAAAAATGTATATATCAATATGCATTATAAAAAAATTTAATTTGCATAACTACCCAATTATATTCCCAGATATTAAATAATAAATAAAACGTATAATTAATTTAGTATATATACACATATATGAAACACTTGCACCCCTCTTCCTTACAAGCCAAACTACCTACCACAAATAAAAAGTGTACAAATAAATATTAGAATTTATCAAACATAATACGTACTAGAAAATTATAAAAAAATAATAAATTACATAAATAATAAAAAATATATTTAGCAATTTTACAAAACAACCAAATGTAAATAATTGGCACAGTCAATAAACAAATAAATATGCTGAACCTAAGCCGAATTTAAAACATTAAAAATAAATATATTGAAAAATAATCCCACCCAATTTCCCTAAAAACCCCAAAACCCACTAATAAGTGAAAAAGTGACTAAAATATAATTCTATAAATATATTAACACACCAAAAACAAATGTATTGAAGACTCATTATAAATAAATAAGATTAACAATGAATAATTTATGGCACCAAAACTAATTAACACTACAAAAAAACTCAAAAACATATATTATATACAGTTATATAACATAAAACAATGTTAAATAATTTTTTCACAAAGTGAAAAAACAATATTCTTACCTTGATTTAGTATTAGTTTATTCAGTCAATGCATGATAATTTACATAAAATGCATCCTCACATACAAATACATATATAAATACATTTTAAAAGAATAAAAGAGCTACATTTACAACATACGCAAAGTGTGTGAAACAGAGATACAGAATAAGATGACGTCCACTGAAATTTTTTCAGAGCTACATAATCGCTGTGAGGTAAATAATTCTAATTATTAGCTAATATTTTGTTCTTAGTGCCTTGATACAGCAAACGCAAGTCATTTCGTATTATCTGATCCTAAAATTCGCATAGTTTCTACAGATCAAGAAATAGACATCAACCGACATGCCAGAACTATCCCTCCTGAATTGTAAATAAAGTGTACATGCAAACGGCGGTTCTATCTGATCCATAAATGTCTCAAATGTGAAAGTACATTTAGCATCCAAGAACGGCTTAGTTATATTGCCAAGTGTTAGAGAGTTAAAAATAGTGCCCTGGAAATTGTCCCAAAACCTCACCTTTAACAAAAGTACTGTATCTTTAGTCATGGTCTTTTGTTCCTCCCACAGTTCCCTCAGATATATTTTATACAACCATTGTTTGATTTTCTTAAACCAGAGGATATGCCATGCCACCTTATCCAATGTCTGTTCCTCAGCGACAGCTTCTTTAACAGGAATCAGTGTCTTGCCTGTCTATAGCCTCACCTAGAACACTAAGGGCCTCATATACAAGAATCTGACACATCGCCATCGATGCGTCAGATTCTTTTCGCTTCCCGCACATCCTGTAATGACACAATGGATGCATTATATCTACAATACAGAGCTCCATGGTGCACGTTTTCACAGATGCGTCAGAAATTCTGACGCATCTGTTGGTGCTAAACTCCAGCAATGCAAGGAGTCTCCCATAGGAAAAAGTCCTGCGTCAATTTTACGCCTGCTCTGAGCAGGTGGTAAAATTGTGACGCATTGAAATCGCAGAATGACGCAGTGAAGTGTTGTACATTTCACTGCATCATTTCTGCGTGACTTTTCCATTGAGCACTCCTACCCTGCATACATTATACCTGACGCAGGTATAATGTGATGCAGGACTTTACAAACTGACGCATAGGGCCCATTGCGTCATTTTGTAAATATGGAGAAGTGTAACGCACTGCTAGCACCACCACTGTGTCAAAAAAGAATGATGCTGCGGTGGCGCTTAGGGCTTGTAAACGAGGCCCTAAGGCTTTTAAGACAGCAATATAGGTAATACTTCTCAATCCATTGCGACGGCGTACCCGGACCAATGGTGTGATTAGTGGTAAGTTTAGTATAGCTCTTACAAATTTGTTTTCAGCCAACTCCAATCCCTTAGACTGTTCCAAATCCTACAATTTGGCCCCACATAGGGCTTCATGCAGCCCTCTGCTTCGAGAGATTGCAAGTACAAGGGGAATGGGGCGCAATACAGATTGATTACATTTTTTAACAATCGCCGCTTCTGCATGTTGCAGTGATATATATATATTTTTGTATCTGGTATTAGTCGGACCGCTGATTTAGGAGGTCACCTCCACTGTCATAAAGTGCATCAATTAAGCCATTCATATATAGGGTAAACAGTGTTGGGGCTAGAGCGCAGCCTTGGCAAACACCTCTAGAAACATTCATTTTCCCTGTAAGGTCAATACCTTTACCCCACCTAACTTGTGCATAGTTACCTTGATGCAGCGAACTATAAATTGCAACAGGCCTGGGGGCATCCCAGCGTCCTTCAGAGCAACCCATAATTTGCCCCGCAGAATTGAATCAAAGGTAGATTTAAGAGCCACAAACACAACAGAAAGGTGCCCCTTCCCAATCTCAACAGCCTTCCAAATAATCAGTAAAAAATGGAAAACCTGATCTAAGGTGCTGGTATATGCCCTGAAGCAACAGTTATCCTCGATCCATATATACATCTGTGCCAAGATCAGTTTATAAAAAACTTTTCCTGCAGTATCCATCAGGTTGATTGGCCTCTAAGTGATAGAATCCCTTTTATCCCTTTTCTTATAGATTTGGATAATTTCAACAATCTGCCATGTGTCTGGTATTTCTCCACAACGGGCAATAGCATTAAAAACTGAGGACCTAAGCGGGCCTAGTGCTATTCCAACACCACAATGGCATCATTTTTTTACACTAATGTGGCATAAGGAAGCTAAAAATGCCACACCCTATTTACAAAGTGGCGCAATGCAAGCATTGCGCCACTTTGTAACCCTTTGCGCAACATTATGCCTGCACCAGGCTTAATGTATGCGAAGGGGGCGTTCCCCCATTAGGGGGGCTATAAAAAATGGTGCCAAGAAATATAACAGATTTCTTTGTGTCCTTTTTTAGGGGATTTTTAACGCCTGCTCACAGCAGGCATTAAAAGGAGGCCCCCAATTGGTTTCAATGGGCCTCAGGGTGTTTGCAGGATCAGCCTCAACATTTTTTATGCTAATCCTGCAAGTCGTCGAACGAGGGTCAACATCTTTGATGAGACTTCCCTAACTACCGCCATGGGTCACACATGGTGGCATTAGGGGTGCAAGAAAAGTGGCGCCAAGTAGCAAAGGTGCAGCGCCACTTTTCATAAATCTGCCACCGGGTGTTTGCATTTTTTTAATTAGGGATGCATATAAATCTGAAATTGTCCACCGACTACAAGCATGTGAACCATAGGCTAGGGTGAGAGACATTACATACTGGGCAACCTTTGAGCATCTCCTAAGAGGAGGAATCTACAATTTATTTATGCCCCTTGCTGCCTTTTCCTCTTGAACAAGATCTTCTATAAAATCTATCGGCTCATACAACACATCAAAGTCACCAGCTAAGATGAGGTAATGCCCTCTATCCATATTTTCCAGGAAATTAGTCAAGGCTGAGAGTGTAACAGAGTCCAAATTCACACTATTAAACATTATAGGCTTTGGACACAACCCCCAAAGAATTTAAAAGGGTGATAGAGCGGTCCGTACTAATAATTTACCTGTATTCGGACGCTCTTTAGGCCGATGAATCTTTTGGCTAAGTGGGAACTCTCCGTACTCTTATATCGATCAATTGCATCAAATCAATAATCAATAACGAACATAAGCAATACCCTGATCAACATAACACTTAACAATTAATCCAGAATACATTTCGGCGAACCCTGACCTTTCAGTCAGGAATAACCACACCAGTTTATTGCAAAGTTAGTGAATTTATTTCCCTATATTAACAAAGCTAGCACAATATAAATGTGTCTCAACACCAAATGATAAACATAAATGAACATTAATAGCTGTCCATAGCGGCGAAACAAGTGTAATCTATGCAGCATTTGAATCACAAGGCATTCAATAATAGCTATGCAAATCACTAATACGATAATCTGTAATGAACTAATTGCATACATTTAGTCAGCATAACAAGGTCTCAAATTGCATCGTGCAACAAAAGGAATCCTCATCTAACCTCAAATTAGCATCGGCATGTGGGACTTCATGCAAAAACAATTTAGCAACATTAATTTAGGAAAACTCCTAACTAGGGATCTTGTCAAAAATCAGCAGTTGGTTACCTAAAAGAAACACAATGCAATTGTACAATTTCCTTTCATATTTACCAATTACGATCAGCATACAAGGAAGTCTTCGTCTCACAGGTACCGTTTCTCGATCAGCATGGGTACCGTTTCAATCGGCATGGGACGGGCAAAGGGGCAGGGGTGGACGGGGCAATTGCCTCACGGCGGCAAGGTAAAACTACTACTTCATGCAAAGGGATCAAAGTTAAAGTCTCTAGGGCAAGAATCATTTAAAGTCTCTTTCTCTCGATTAGAGAAAGCATCAAAATATCTTTCAAAATGGCGTCGCAGCAAAGTGGGCCATAATAGCTACGAAGTCTACAAAATGGCGGGATGTCCAATAATGGCCGTAATGATCTAATTTCTTCTCGTGCACCTGGTTTTTATAGACAACAGTTCAAATCCAGTAGGGTCTTCCATTGGAGGGTTCATAGGTTAGCTTCAAATTGTCCAATCAAAAACAACAGTTCTCAAGCTTTTACTTAAGCATACATTATCCTTGGAGATGGGTACGCAAGTTGCAACATTTTATACCAATTAGCTCACTTTCAGAGCCTCCATTGTCCGCACCTGCAGATCGACCTTGGAGTAAAGAGAAAATATGCAAAGCTGGCACGAAACTTTAAGATAAGCATGTGAACGATCTCAGTGGAAAAGTACAGCTTCAAGCAAAAATACACGTTTAATAGCACATTGGAAAAATACGAGCATCTAAACCCGTGAGACCAGGCAACTAGGCCGAAGCCTGCGCTAAAGTAATGCTAAGCTAAAACATTTCAAACAAGCAAATCGTAGCACACGTTTATGATTATGTCGGATTAGTGCAATTCTAATACATCACGTTATATAAAGCACGCTTATAAATGTTGGCAAACTACTCTAAGGGCCCATTTTGTCCCCGTACAATCTTTATTAGTTCGGTTAGAGTCACACATGATTATTTCAGTACTACGTTTAAGCGCCAATAAATGTAAAACCTTCATGTCTGCTTCCTCAATCCCTCCTCTGATGACTACTTGTCATCACACCAAACCATGCCCACAAATTTTATTCCATTAAAATTCTGTCAGTTCTCTTTTCCTTTTAATTCCCCTAGTTGTCGCTTTGTATTCTTCTGCCATTCTTTTCATTATTTTCTCCTCCTTCCTTCTTTTAATTCTTTCCATAATCATTATTATTCCCCTTTTTATTCCCCAAATTCCAAATACGCAAATTATAACTATCATAATTCCCTCTATTATTTTTAGCAATATTCCATTCCAAATTCCCCCAATCCAATGTCCCACTGAAGCAAGTCCTTTTCCAACCTTCTCCCACACTCCTGGTTCTTTCAATTCCTTCAAATCTGCACTTTCTTTTGTTAGATTAGCAAGCATAGTTTTAATTTTCACACTATTGTCGGGAATATAAGTACAACAGTGTCGTGCACCAAGCATTTTGCAAACGCCACCATCCTTTGCTAAAAGAATGTCTAAAGCAAGCCTATTTTGAAGAGTCATAGCTCTTTCCGCTGCAAGTTCAGCATCTATCAGGATTATAGCACCTGAAAACTTTGTCAACATGTTATCCACTATAGTAGACAACTTTCTTATTTTGATGGAATTCAGCACCACTCCCAATGAAGGAATCATGGCTCCAAATATATCTCCTACCACAGCAGCTGCGGTCTCTCTTTTCTGGATACGATGGGATCCAGATGTCTTTTGAATCATCGATAGGTCATCCAGTTGATAAACCTTTGGGAACACTATACCCAAATAACATCTCCCCCACCATCCCTTTGGAAGACGATAATAGGCATTATACCCACAAATGTAATATACACCTGGAATGACAGGGTCAAGTCCGTTCATCATGAATGTCCATTTGGCCTTAAAGATAAACGTATGTTTACACTCACTCGCTCCTACAAAAATGTTGTCATAATAAGATTCACCTCGATATATACAAAATTTCCCTACATGCCAAGCATCTAAAGCTATTCTCCCTTGTGTTTTTATTGCAGAAAAATCATAATTATCTACTGAAGTCCTCTTATGTAGCTCTCTTTCTAATTTCGCATTCATTTGTGCCCTTCTATCATCTGTACGATCTAAAAAGCTTATTTCTACTGCAGAGAGCGAGCAGGTAAGATTTTCCCTATGAGCGTGAGCCGTTTCAAAAGGTAGCATTGGCTCGAAAAATTCCCTCATTATTTTAGCATCCCAATCTTTAGCAATCTGGCTTAGCTGCGCTATTATAGGAACATATGCAAAGGTAACATCATAATTCGAGTAAAAATACTGTATGTTAGTTTGACCATAAAATCTAGACATTACTATACTACATGTAATCCCGTATGTAAGAGGCATGTGGTGATAAGTCACCCCTTCCTTTACTGATGTCGGTATCTGTGTACACACATAACAATCTTTCGCATCCATAGTCTCAACATATTCTGTTAGCAAGCGATAGAAAACATTATACGAAAGCTCCTTCTTATCATGCAAGAGTCTCTCATCTATTTCTAGTCTTTTCAGTGCGGTTAGTTCGGTGACAGTAACAGGAGCAAAAGTAGAAGCATCGATTCTCTCATTCTCACCCTTTCCATGCATTGCAAGCACTATTGCCATTATTATTAGTACACATGCAATTATCAAGCCTATACACACATATTTACAATATTTCTTTCTACTGTTTTGCGTCATGATCTGTATAGAATCAGAGAGCTAGAAGCACCTATAAAGAAACTATTTAGCAATTCAGTTACAAAGCTGAACGAGTGCAATGTTCACACCGTCTTCTTCAAGAGGCCAAGTCACTTATCGGTTAGCAGCATTTGTCTCAATTCGGCAATAACTCAGTCTTTATCGGTTTAGCAAATGTCTCATCCGGTTTAGCAATGTCTCAGCTTGTTGTTTGTTTCACTTTAGATTGTAGCAGGCAATGTCATTTATCACCCTTTCAATCAACACTGTCCATAAAACTTTTCTTTTCTATCGGTATCTCCTCTTCTTCGTTCTCGATGCTTAGAGATACAAACTCGTCAGTCCAATCGTCATTGACTGCATATGCCCATTCAGGACCGGAATATCTTCTGTTCGGTATCCTTTTCCTTTTCAATTTTGCTTCTCTTTTCGATTCTGCCTCGCTGGTACTTTCCTCTTTTGTCAAGTCTTTTTCTTCACTTGAGGTTGGTACCACGACAGACACTTCCTTTCTTTTCTCTTTCACTTTTGGCCTTTCTCCGTCGTTCAAACCTTCTCCAGTCCTTTGTTTAACTGGTGATATACTTAGTCTCCTCTTTGCACCGTGTCCATTTGACGGACCTGCGACCTTTTCTGTAGAAGCTTGAACCTTTTCGTTCTGTTCTGCCTTGTCCCCTTCTTCTGGGGAATCGATCACGTTCTCCTTTTCTTTTTCTGTATCGTCTGCTTCTGGGAAAGCCCTCCTCTGATCAGGCTCTCCTGCTTTTTCACCTTTTTCGAGCCCTTCGTCACCGTTACTTTCGTCAGGCTCTGTATCACTTTCAGCTGCTTCAGGTTCCTTGTCACCTTCAGCTGCTTCAGGCTCTTTGCTACCCTCAGCTGCTTCAGGCTCTTTGTCACCTTCAGCTTCTTCGTCGCTGTCTGAACTTCCTCCTTGGTCTTCCCCAAGTGAGTCGGACTCTTCGCCCTCCAATAATATCCCTCTCTCTCCTGCTTCTGCCTGTTCTCTTTCAGTTCGGTTTTGTTCTGTCTCAGCACTCAGCACTGTTTTATCAGGCACTGGCAGTTTCAGCGCTTCAACTTCCTCATCTGTGGGACACAACACTTTCTTTGTGTGACTGGCGTGAATCCAGTTGGGAACCCCCGCACACTTCACGGCGGTAGTTGTCGTCAGGATCACTTGGAAAGGGCCTTTCCAACGGGGTTCCAGACACGACTTCCTCACGTGCTTCTTTACCATGACCCAGTCACCTGCTTTCAGTGCGTGTCCTGGACCTTGGATCGGTGGCAAGGTGGTTGCTTCCACCTGGTGAGAGAAAGAGCGAACCACGTCAGCTAGACCCTTGCAGTAGTCTAACACCATATCATCTGTAATATTCAAAAGCGCATTTGCGGGAACTGCAGGAAGTCTCATAGCCCTGCCCATGAGAATTTCGTGCGGAGACAATCCAGTCTTTCTATCAGGGGTGTTTCTCATTGACATTAGCGCCAAGGGCAATGCGTCAGGCCATTTCAAATTTGTCGATGCACATATTTTCGCCATTCTTGATTTCAGTGTACCATTCATCTGCTCCACCAGTCCTGATGCTTCAGGGCGATAGCTACAATGCAGTTTTTGCTCAATGTTCAGCGCTTCGCAAAGTAACTTTATCACCTCGTTATTGAAGTGACTTCCCCTATCTGATTCTAAAGAGATCGGGAATCCGAAACGTGGTATTAACTCCCTCAACAATAGCTTTGCAACTGTAAGGCTGTCATTTCTACGTGTGGGGTATGCCTCAATCCAGTGACTAAAAATGCACACAATCACCAACACATACTTCAAACCTCCATGCACAGGCATCTCAATGAAATCTATCTGCATACGACTAAACGGGCCACTTGCTCTACCAATGTGGCTCGCGTTCACAACTGTTCCCTTTCCTGGGTTCATCTGCTGGCAAGTGACACATCGATGGCAAACTGCTTCTGCAGCTTGACGAAATCTGGGGTTAAACCAATCAGTTTTGAACAATCTTATCATGGCATCTCTCCCTAGGTGAGCTTGCCCATGATAGAACCGCGCAAGCTGTGATAAGAGACTGTTTGGCAAAACAAATTTTCCCTCATTTGAAACCCATAACTCGTCTGGTCTCTTTATACATTGTGATTTAATCCAGGAATCTCTTTCATCCTCCCTGACGTTATTCTGCAATGCTTTTAGTTCATCTATTGTATCTACCACCTTCAAGGCAAATGCTTCAGCTTGTTCGAGTTCTGGCTCCCTTATCGAATTCCATTCATCCCTGAGTAATATACAGTTGAAGGCACAAAATCTTGCGACTTGATCCGCATATGCATTTCCCAGAGAAACATAGTCCTGTCATTTTCGTATGAGCACTACACTTTACCACTGCAACTTCGGCTGGCATTTGAATGGCGTGTAACAATTCCCTTATTCTCTCCCCGTTTTTCACTGGGGATCCTGAAGAAGTCAGGAAACCTCTCTGTGACCATAGTTGTCCAAAGTCATGCACAATTCCGAACCCGTACTGACTATCAGTGTAAATGGTGACTTTCATCAGTGCAGACAGTTGACATGCTCTTGTAAGGGCTACAAGTTCTGCTACTTGTGCAGAATAGACTCCTTGGAGCCAGCCCGCTTCCAAGACACCTGTTACAGTACATACAGCATATCCTGCTTTCAAAATTCCCATCCCATCTCTTAGACATGAACCATCAACAAAAACAATTTGGTCATTTTCATCAAGTTTAGTATCCTTAATGTCAGGTCGAGGTTTTGTGCAAAATTCAGTCACCTGAAGGCAGTCATGCTCGACGTCTTCAGCGATCTCAATTTCAGCATTTTCACCAGGAAGCAAGGTTGCTCGATTCAACGTAGTGCACCTTTTCAGCTGCACGTTCGGTGAGCCCAGAATTATCGTTTCATACCTTGTGAGTCTTGCTCCGGTCATGTGTTGCGTTCGGGAGCGAGTCAAAAGTATCTCAACCGAGTGAGGGACCATGACTGTTACTGGGTGTCCCATCACTATTCCTTCACTCTGAGTGAGGCTGATACCAACTGCTGCTACGGCGCGCAAACACCCTGGGAGTGCTGCTGCGACCGGATCCAAAGTAGCTGAAAAATACGCTACTGGTCTGTTTACGCCACCATGGGCTTGAGTCAAGACAGACAAAGAACATGCATCACGTTCATGACAAAACAATGTGAAAGGCTTCGTGTAATCAGGCATACCTAAAGCTGGAGCCCTGCACATGCACTCTTTCAATTCAACAAAAGCATCCATCTCATCTCCTTTCAGTTCAATTTGATCCAAGGCATCCTTCTGGGTCAGTTTCAGTAAAGGCTTTGCTAGAGTTGAGAAGTTGGGAATCCACTGGCGACAGTAGCCCACCATTCCCAAAAACTTCCTCACCTCCCTCCTTGTCTTTGGTGGACTCATTTGAAGTACACTTGTTATTCTTTCCTTCATTATTCTCCGTGACCCTTTCTCTATTTGGTGACCCAAGTATTTCACTTTCTTCTGACAAAATTGCAATTTGGAAGGAGACACCTTGTGTCCATTCCTTCCCAAATGGTTCAACAGAGCAATGGTATCGGCTGTGCAGCCACTTTCTGTCTTTGATGCAACCAGTAAGTCATCAATGTACTGTACTAGGGTTGACTCAAATGGCAATTCTAATGCTTCCAAATCTTTCTTTAGAATCTGATTGAAGATTGACGGTGACTCAGAAAACCCTTGAGGAATTCGACACCAACTGTACACTCTGTCTAAGAATTTGAAACAAAAGAGGAATTGGCTGTCCTCATGAAGAGGCACAGAAAAGAATGCTTGTGACAAATCGATGACTGAGAACCATTCGGCATCGCAAGGGACTTGAAACATTATCACAGCTGGATTTGGTACGACAGGGCAACACTTGACTATGATGTCATTTATTTTCCTCAAGTCCTGCACAAGTCGGACCTTTCCACTTGGCTTTATTAGTCCCATTATTGGTGAATTACATGGACTGCTTAACACTTCTTTCAGTACCCCCTGTTTTACAAATTCGTCAATAAGTTGGGCAACTTTCATGAGGGTATCTTGTGCCATGTGGTATTGTGGGGTCTGGGGAAAGATTGCATTGGGCTTTACAGTCACTTTCACTGGTTCCACTCCTTTCATCAATCCCACCTCTTTCCCTGTCATATCCCACACTTCCTTTCCGACTGTTTCCCGTAATTCAGCTGGAATATCTTCTTCAGTTATCATCGGGAAAAGGCAAATCAGAGGATACTCTTCATCGACAGTCTCCATCTCATCCCCCTCTACACTGTCCTCTTCTTCCCCATCACTGCTCGTCTGGATTGTTATTCCTTCGTTCGAACACATGATCGAACAACCCAATTTGCACAATAGGTCTCTCCCTAATAGTGCTATCGGGCTTGAGTCACATACCACAAACTGATGCACCCCTTGATAGTTACCGATGCTGACTGGTACCGGATCTGTTATTGGGTTCGTCAGGTGCCTGTTTGCTACTCCCACCACTTGAACTGTCCTCCCTGAGAGTGGCAAATTTGGTACTTCACTGCTCTTAACAGTTGAACGTGTGGCTCCTGTGTCAACCAAGAATGAAACACGATGACCCATTACTCTTCCCTCTACGTACGGACCCTTTTGATCAACCTCCAAGGATGCTGCAAGCACACAATCTCCTTCTTCTTCTGAACTTTCACTCTCCCATACATTGTTTATTCCACTCTCACTGTGTAGTGGGAACTGTTGTACGGTGCCATTTGTACTCATTACCTGACCCGAGACCTGTGGAGGAACCATCACTTGCTGCTGACTCATTGGTGCCAAAGGTATTTGCATTTGCTGATTAGGTACCATGGGTAACTGCTGTTGCATCGGCTGCATTTGCGTCATCTGCATACGAGGCATCTGCATCTGCTGCGGCTGCATAGGTTGTAGTCCCTGCAACTGATTTACGGTTTGAAAATTTGGGCTTGGACCTCTCATTTTCGGTCCCCTCATTGTCTGAAATGCATTGACATCATTGTTTTGCTGACCAACACCTGCACCTGCACCTGCACCTTCCTGCACCACCATCGGGCACTCGCCTTTCCAATGACCGACAATTCCGCACACGTGACACGGCATCACCTTCTTCATTGCCTGCACACCAGTCACAACAGTGTTCAAATCCGGACCATTATTCACAAAACCTCCTCTGCCTCTGCCTCTCGCCTGTGGCTGAAACACCATATTTCCCTGCGGCTGCGGTTGCGGTACCTGCTGTTGGAACCCTTGCATCCCTTGCAAACCTTGCAGACCTGTCTGAGCTGCTTTAAATTGCATCATCATCACCTTCTCTTTCAACTTTTTCTGTTTCACTTCAATTTCGTCGCTACAGTATTTCGCATAATTCAACACCTCATCAATCGGTTTCGACTGCCAACAAATCAAATGCGACTTTATCATCTGACTTATTTCTGGTCTCAGCCCTTCCACAAATCTGAACACAAAATGAAGCATGTCCTTCGCCTCTATTGTCTCTGTGCCACTGTAGTTCTTAAACGCCTTCAACAACCTCTCATAGTAACTATGAATCGACTCTTTAGCCTCTTGGGCCGTTCGATCGATCTTCTGCCAATCCACATTTTTCGCGGCAACCTTCGTCTTCAAATGCTCAATTACCTTATAGTACAAGCTCATCACCATAGGTGATGGTGCACCCGTCTCCCTGTCTCTCTCTGGTTCACTTGTCGGCCAACCTACAGCTCTTTTGCAATCCTCCCACAAATCTGCTGGAACCACAATCTCAAAGAGAGTGTTCAAGTCTTCCCAAAGACATTTTGCAAGCTTCACAAACCTATCAGTCTGTTGATACCATTCAATCGGCTTCTCTCTCAGTTTGGGAAAGTCATCCGTAAAAGACTGAATGTCGCTTCTGTGCCATGGTACATGTATTAATTTTCCCCCTGCTGTCTCCCTCATTGGTAACATGGTTACTGCCTCGCTACTCTGTGGTCTTTTCTCGTTGAGCTCTGTAGCACTGTCCCTCCTCTTTTCCTTCCTCTTTACCCACCTGCTTTCCCACTTGTCTAAGCACCTCCACACTTGTGCACTCTGTAGAAATTCTCTAAGGTGCGCCTTCATGCCTGCTGACCTCATGTGTTCAAAATCTGTGGTCCCAAAATCCAACCTATAGCTCCTGCTCAAGTGTTTCGTCTTGTCTATATCAACCCCGGTTTTGTCAGCTACTTCCTGCAAGCTTTTATGTACCTTATTCACTTCCTTCGTAATCCTGGGACATAGATACCTCAGCTCTTCTTCCGAGTAGGACTCCAACCTATTCACACCCATAGTCCCTTCCACCCATTCTTGTGCTTCCATGTTCAACCTCATTCTATTCACAATTCTCCCTTCCCACTGTCCGAGCTTTGTGTGGAATTTAGACTGTTGAACCATTGTGTCAGCTGTTGCGCATTCAACCCCATCAGTGTAGCGTTCACATCGACTGCCATTGATGGTTGCGGCAACTTTTCAGTATTCGATGACAGAGGTATTATCAGTGGGGGACTCGACCTCACCAGTGTTGACTGAGCACATATGGGACTAAACTCCATCAGTGTCCCAGATCCTGTTGGCTGAGCCGCTATCGGAGTTATCCCTGGAGTGTTTTCTATGCACCTCCTTTCGGTCCCACTCTGCAGCATTGATCCTTGACCGCTCATACCTAAATTAGGCTGACTGTACAGAGGTACCGGTGGACCTACAGTAATGGGTAGGGATATCGCATCTGGGTTCTGTCCATTCCCCATGCTCTGAGGCATGTTCATTCCCACACCATGGGTCATCATTGCCGGCATGCCCATCTGACTCCCCGTCATCTGAGCATGTGCGTTTCCCCCCTGCATCTGCTTTTGAGGCATCAAAAACTGAGTTGATTCAGCTTGTGCCGTTGTTGGGTTGTGACCGTTCTGTACTCCCCTTGCGGTTGGATCTAGAATCACTCCTGCACCGTTGTCACTGCTGTAGTACCCTGGGATCTGCGGCTGATAATTTTCTGCTGGTTTCAACATGGGCACATCTGGATATATTCTCCTAACTTGCGGTATCTGCGGGGTGAACAGTAAACTCGGGTCCTTAGATCCCGATGATGATCCTGAACTCTGAGTTTCACCGTTCTGTACCGATGCCGGAGGGGCAGAACTGGTACTTGGACCTTGTCCACTCTCTGCATAGGGTGGTGGACGGTCGTTCAGCAATTGCATGATTAACTCCTCATCCTCTAACTCCTCTTCTCTTCTCAACTTTTCCTCGTCCTCTCTATCCTTGGAACACTTCCTGTTTGTCTTACAGGTAGCTTTCTTACCTGTCTCCTCTTCTTCCTTAGTAATTGCGGGAAACAATTTTATCCCCTGCAATATATCTGACCTCCACACCTTCTGTGCATTATCCCACCTAGCGTCCGCTAGTGTCTTTTCTACTTTTCTTATCCTGTTCTCGAACTTATTTTGCTGTTGCTTTCTAGCCATCAGTTCCCAAATTGCTAGAGCCTCAAACTGTGCTGGCCTTGGAGGTACCTTCATGTCGTACATCGTGAATCTCAAATTCTCCAGAATCCTTATATTGAATGTCCCGTGAATCGGGAACGCTACGCTCCCATGTTTCTCTGTCAGCTTGTGCCATTGCTTTAACCAAAGGCACAGAGCTACCCCTTTTTCCTCCATTACAATGTAAGCTGGTGTACCTTCGGGCGGCGTCTCCTCTCCTACGCTCGCTTTAATGTAAGACTCCCCCTTCATCGCACTCCTTAATGCTTTAAAGAATTTCATTTTCTCGTCTTTTATTTCACAAAATTTGTAATCAATAGGTTATCCCGGAATACTCTTCGCTTGCCTTTCCCCTTCCAATCGAGCCCCACGGACTGCGTCCAATCCGTGTGCGACCCTTCTCTGCAACCAACCTATCCCAGCGCGGCTCCTAGTGAAGTCACACTCACACACACTGCGGCTGACAAAGCCTTGCGGCTTGTCCTCCTTCACTCAGCTCCTCTCGTAACAACTTCTTGCATGTATCGCGAGCTACCAAAAAAATAAAACAGATCTGTCGGTTTACTACAGGAAGGGTAGCACAGTCGCTTCAGGACCTTAGGGACTTTTCACTAGCCTCGGCCGCTATTCCGTCTTTCTCGGTCCCCACGTTCGCAAGCAAATCTGACCCGCAGACCTACTCTCAACTTGTCAGTGATCTATTCTAGTGCACTTAGAATCTTGTCAAAGCCCGAAGTCGAAGTTCCTTTCACTCCCTTAACACACGTACCGACTTGTTGACCACGCCCGATCAACCTACTAAACCGCCCAGACCACAACATAGATCAACATACTCCGGAGTCTCTTGACCTCGCAGGGCCCGTCTCAACAACAACAATCACGTGGACCTTTTTATGCACAAAGCGCCACACGCACATGAAGTTCGACGACTTCCCTACTCTCACACTCGGAGTCGCACCTCCGCTATTTCTATGAAGTTCGACGACTTCTCTACTTCTACACTCGGAGTCGCACCTCCGCTATCCTCTATAAAGAAAAAAAATCCTCGCAACCTTTTCACACACCCTGCGGCAATAAGCTGTGCAAGCGCAAGACCCTAACTTCACTCAAACCATCACTAGTACCGCCAACGCTGATTCCACACCTCCATTCTCTTCATTCGCAAGCTCCGAGATCCCGGGAAAGTCGCGGTGGACCTAGCCCATCATCATTCTGTCAATCAGTTTTATCCAAGAAAAATCTAATTCAACTTCTCGAATGGGGTCTCAAAAGTCGAAACCGTTATTTCAACACCATGTACTTTAAGAGTACAGGGTCCCAAAAGACGAAACCGTCCTCTGCTACCATCTACTGATAGAGCGGTCCGTACTAATAATTTACCTGTATTCGGACGCTCTTTAGGCCGATGAATCTTTTGGCTAAGTGGGAACTCTCCGTACTCTTATATCGATCAATTGCATCAAATCAATAATCAATAACGAACATAAGCAATACCCTGATCAACATAACACTTAACAATTAATCCAGAATACATTTCGGCGAACCCTGACCTTTCAGTCAGGAATAACCACACCAGTTTATTGCAAAGTTAGTGAATTTATTTCCCTATATTAACAAAGCTAGCACAATATAAATGTGTCTCAACACCAAATGATAAACATAAATGAACATTAATAGCTGTCCATAGCGGCGAAACAAGTGTAATCTATGCAGCATTTGAATCACAAGGCATTCAATAATAGCTATGCAAATCACTAATACGATAATCTGTAATGAACTAATTGCATACATTTAGTCAGCATAACAAGGTCTCAAATTGCATCGTGCAACAAAAGGAATCCTCATCTAACCTCAAATTAGCATCGGCATGTGGGACTTCATGCAAAAACAATTTAGCAACATTAATTTAGGAAAACTCCTAACTAGGGATCTTGTCAAAAATCAGCAGTTGGTTACCTAAAAGAAACACAATGCAATTGTACAATTTCCTTTCATATTTACCAATTACGATCAGCATACAAGGAAGTCTTCGTCTCACAGGTACCATTTCTCGATCAGCATGGGTACCGTTTCGATCGGCATGGGACGGGCAAAGGGGCAGGGGTGGACGGGGCAATTGCCTCACGGTGGCAAGGTAAAACTACTACTTCATGCAAAGGGATCCAAGTTAAAGTCTCTAGGGCAAGAATCATTTAAAGTCTCTTTCTCTCGATTAGAGAAAGCATCAAAATATCTTTCAAAATGGCGTCGCAGCAAAGTGGGCCATAATAGCTACGAAGTCTACAAAATGGCGGGATGTCCAATAATGGCCGTAATGATCTAATTTCTTCTCGTGCACCTGGTTTTTATAGACAACAGTTCAAATCCAGTAGGGTCTTCCATTGGAGGGTTCATAGGTTAGCTTCAAATTGTCCAATCAAAAACGACAGTTCTCAAGCTTTTACTTAAGCATACATTATCCTTGGACATGGGTACGCAAGTTGCAACATTTTATACCAATTAGCTCACTTTCAGAGCCTCCATTGTCCGCACCTGCAGATCGACCTTGGAGTAAAGAGAAAATATGCAAAGCTGGCACGAAACTTTAAGATAAGCATGTGAACGATCTCAGTGGAAAAGTACAGCTTCAAGCAAAAATACACGTTTAATAGCACATTGGAAAAATACGAGCATCTAAACCCGTGAGACCAGGCAACTAGGCCGAAGCCTGCGCTAAAGTAATGCTAAGCTAAAACATTTCAAACAAGCAAATCGTAGCACACGTTTATGATTATGTCGGATTAGTGCAATTCTAATACATCACGTTATATAAAGCACGCTTATAAATGTTGGCAAACTACTCTAAGGGCACATTTTGTCCCCGTACAATCTTTATTAGTTCGGTTAGAGTCACACATGATTATTTCAGTACTACGTTTAAGCGCCAATAAATGTAAAACCTTCATTTCTGCTTCATCAAGGGTTGTAAATAAAACTGTAAAGCTGCAAAGTTGGATAGAGGACAAAAGAGTACTTGCTAAACACTCACATAGATGGTTGGTGTTGAACTCGTACAGTGAACAAAAGGCTTCCTGTCCCCTTCAAGCCATCTACTCTCTGAAAGCCAAACTGAAATTTCAGTTTTTAAGGTTGGGAAAGAGCCTTACATTGGACGTCTTACCAAAATGGCATGAAAAAGATCATTGGGGGGACGTTATGCAATTTGTGCTATCAGGCAAATAAATCGTTGCTGCATATTTTATGCATTTGTTCCCGATTAGACCACTCACGAAAGACCCTGCTAAAGAAAGAGTTCAAGTCACTGGGGATTAGATCATCAGATTAGCAGTAATAAAAGCGTTCAACTCTCAGAACTTAATTCTTAATATCCGATTGGTGTAATTTCTGGATATTTTTAAGCCAGCCGTTATGACTCTTAAGTAATAAATGTGTGGGTACCTGAAAGACTTACAAAAGGGTTCAGTGACTAGGGAGTAGCAGGCTTATTCAACTCTGAGTCCTCCCCCTCTGTGTCAGGGTCAGCAAGATAAGACTTACCACCCAAAGGGCTCCTAGGGGTTGCTAGGGGCAATGAGCGTCATCTAACCCCTATCCTGTCTCGCTGTCTTGGGGCCCTAAGCAAAATTCATTCAACCCCATGCCCTCCTTCTCTGTATTAGGATCAGCTAGAAAAAAACATACCTCCCGAAGGGCCTACAGATGTGACGGGTTACTAGGGGCTATGAGCATCAACTAGCCCCTATCACGTCTTGCTGCCGTGGGGCCCTTAGTAAAATTCTAAATTGAGAGGTACCACTTGCATCTTACATATTTTACTAGCATTCTAGCACTTTATGCATCCACTTGATCAGCTAGCTGACACCTTACAGTATTTAAGCTAGGCATATGGCTCCTATAATCATGTATTACATGGCCTAAGTCAGAGTGTTTTTAAATTGATCTAACTGGAAGCACGTCTATGAGTATTAGCACTGCAAGTTAATAATCTGGTTCAACTGGTTGAGTTGCAAGGGAACAGTAAGTGTGCCTATAGCTCGATTTTACCAGCAAAGGGAAATACCTGAGCCCTTTAACTGTGATAAGTGCCTAGAAGCTTCAGTTCATAACAATGGAGGTAGTATGGACAAGAAGCGTAGATCTTTTATAAGTTGTCAGGCTTTAAATTGTCTAAAGCATGTTTGTAATTTGATTTTATTAGCGGTATATTTGAGTATACTATGTAATGTTTTCTGATTTCAATTGACTAATAAACTAAACTTAAACTAGTAAACTATTAAAGCGATTGTAAATATTCATCAGCTTCACTGCAAACTTCCCTCCCCGATGTTCAACTTCAAGTCCCAAAATATCAGCAGAATCGATGTTCAACCTCCGAATTTTGAAAAACAATCTTGTCTTTACTCAGATGAGTAAGCATCCCGCTGGGTGACCTGCTGGCAACGTTCTAGCCTGATCACTGAAATTTGTGAAACCCACCCTGAAGGTTGGTTGAGTTGTCGAAGTTTCTTGAAATAAACATATATGACACCTTCTATGAACTCACCCCATTCTGGATAGTTCAGTTTGGACTTCAATCCAGCAACATTCCATGAGATCACTCTGAAATATTGATCATCTGTGTTAATCTGCGAGATAACCCTAGGTTAAGGGACTGTACCCTGCGTCAAGTGTCTCTCCACAGCTTTGTTCCCGTCCAATCTGCAACTATCCTCTGGGCATGCTGGAGCTAAGGTAGATTCTCTAGTTGGGTAAGTTGGGTAATTGCACCATTGTTTCTATATTTGTATTTGCCATATGTACATTGGGGAGACTCTACTTGGACCAGCACATGACACTTGGTAGCACCCATTGGACGTCAATCTAAGTTGTCAAGGTACCATGATGTTATGTCTCTAGGAAGGTTCCCCCTTATTGTATGGTCAGTTCCATTTTTTGCTGAACTTTATAACTACTTTTTACATGCTGAAACCTAGGTTGCTGCTGTCAAGTGCCCACAGTGTGTGCTCTGCCCTCTAAAACTTGTAAAAATTGGTTAATCCCTTATTGGCATATTGAACTTTTCTACAAGGCATAGTGTATTACGTAGAAATACACCAATGGCATGAAAAGTTAAATGCCAGCGGTGGACTGCAGCACTTGCTGGGCCGTCCACTAGTGTGACAATGGAAAACAGCTTCTTACCTACCATTGTAGACTAACTGGGCAGTGTAGGATTTTCGGAGCGGCCAGCCAAAATAACCCTTTTTGGCAGATAAAACCTCCCTTTTAAATATTAGTAATTCACTAATATGTATGCTTTGCAGCCCTCATGTAGAGTGAATGGTATTTAAAAGTGGAAAAATTAATGCTACCATTTCTCTACAGTGACAAAGCTGTAAAAATGATCTTCATTGTGGCAGTCCTAGCTGGCCTATGTAGCAAATCAGAGACAGATTAAAATACTAATACTGTTCCTGGGAAAGGGACCATCTAGAAAAATAATGAGACCACTATTTTAGATAGTTACTATAAATCATATTTAGTTGGATTTTTATTAAACATTAAAGACAAGTACATTTTAGAAAGTTACATGTGTCCTGCCTGAGCCTTCAGGAGGCAAATTAGCCTTGATAACTGGGTTTCAGGGGGGAAAGTAGTGACAAATTCCTAACAGGAGGTATGAAAACCCAATCGGGTTGTCTGACGGGAGAGAGATGGTTCCTCTCAACTCAGCAGAATAGGTGGGTTCGGGGGCTGTGGCCATATTTTTTACACCAAAGTGTCAATTCCTGCCTGGAAGGTTTGTTTGAGCCACATCTAACACTTAAAAGGGAGAGGGGAGGATGCCAGAACAATTCTTGTATATATCCCCTGTCAGAGTTTTGAAGGACCGTGACATTGTTCTACAGGACCTCAGTCTCCTAGTTTGTTGTGGTTACACAGACTGCTTCAAAATGGACTTTAGTGTTAGATGTGGGAGAACACTGGGGATTGCCATAGTGGACTCCCCTACATACCCATAACCCTCAGAGCCTATGTTTGGCTGATGCCTTTCACCATCTTGAAAATGCATTGGGACATGGCGCTTTTGGCCTTTTTGCAGTAAGGCAAACAGAAACTACGGAAAAACTAGGTGGGTTGCCCTCAGGAACTTTAGCTCCATTGGTAATGGAGTGCTCGGGTGTCCTCCCCACCTACTAGCTAGTGCCAGGCAAAAATGTCACACCCAAAGGCTCCCCATCAGAATAATTTCTGTACCTGCTGAAGGACAGAAGAGGGCTGGACCTGCTGTCATGTCATGTGAGGAGCTCTGAGAGACTGGAACTACTTTCCTTTGTACCCAGGACAAAGAAGTGGTCTCCAAGACCAGTTGGCTGAGCATCTGTGGGTACAGGGACACATAAAGCTGCATAATGCATTTTTCCCTACAATTCCCAGCTGACCAATGGCAAAAGGAACTTGGAATGGACTTTTCAGGTGGCCTCTACTTGGCACTCTGAGAGTCTATGAGTGCCCCATTAAGGTTCTGGTGGGCACAGAATTGTACTCTGTGGTAGCTTGGGTAACAGAAAAAAGATTGAAAAAGTTTGAAACCTGCTGCTCCAGAGCACACTGGACCTACTGTGAAAATGATATCACCTTCAGTTCCACAGCATTGGTTTGAATTTCAGGTTCATCCCCCTGAAAGATTCTAGCACATCCGAAGAAAGAACACAGTCCCTTTCTGATCTAGCACTTGGAATCTTTTTCAAGCAAAAAATCTAAAAAACTCCAGAGCCTTAGTGGGGCCATCCTGCAGCTGATATCCAACCAACAGTTCCACAGTAGCGGCTACAATTTCAGATTTGCCCTGTGGGTAGGCAACTTTTTAATTAAACAAATTACAAAGTTTATTTTGGATTAGAACTTTGAAACATTTTCAAACTTTGTCAACTTCCAGGCTCAGAGGGACCAAGCTACTTGGTATATTTGACTAAAGTTCCATCACAGTAGTCCTCAAATCACACCCTGGTTCTTGCCTAACATGATCATTGACTCCAGCTGGCGCTTTGTGCTTTTTGGTGGTACATTTTTCTAAAACTTCTAAAAATTCATATCTCTGGTTCCTAGTATTGGGTTGTTCTTGCTTTCATGTCATTTCGCTATTTAAAGGGTACTTTATTTTTATAAATTGGAGTAGGATTTTTACTGTGTGTTTTAAAAAATATCACTGTTTTGGTAACTCTAAATGCTATAAGTCTAAATGCTTGACACACTCTTGTTAAGCCTGTCTACTCTGTGCCATAGATACCAGGGTTTGAGCTGCAGTTTAAATTCCTGAAATCTATAACTGGACCTAACAAGACAGCGACTTTCTTACTTGCGATGGAGCCCAATCTAAACCACCTAATAAACAACTAGCTCACAATGCCCCATGGTATTATTGTCTTCACAATATTTCTGTTAATGATCTTAGTGTGCCATTATATTTTTATAACACTGTGAAGGATGAACACCTTTCTTCAATGTCACTAAGGGCCAGATGTAGCAAAGCTTTTTACCCATTCTGTGTCTATGGGAAAATGTGTTAGTACATATGGCCCTAAGAGCTGAAATTATCTCTCCTTGGAAATGCATTTGACCTCTAGCTATCTGACGTTCAAGTAAGTGCTTAAAATGTAGCCGTTTAGTCTGCAATTGCAGACTATTTGACGGGCTCTAGAACAGGTGTTAAACTTGGCATCATTGGCATGGTAGCCCCTAACTTTTTGCCTTTACTTCCCAGGTTGTTTCTGTGTGCTGGACTCTTTTTGTGCTGTTTTGTTTGCTCTGGACACTTTACCACTGCTGACCAGTGCTAAAGTGTAAGTGTTCCCTGTATAAATTATATGTGTACATTGGCTTATTAATGATTGGCATCTTTGATTTACTGGTAAGCCCCTAGTAAAGTGTACTAGAGATGCCCAGGGCCTGTAAATCAAATGCTACTAGTGGACCTGCACCTGTAAACATGGCTCACACCTGCCACTGCAGTGTCTGTGAGTGCAGTTTTTAACTGCCAATTCAACTAGGCAAGTGTACCCAATTGTCAGGCCTAAACCTCCCCTTTTTATAGATGTAAAGCACCCCTAAGCAGGCCCCAGGTAGCCCCATGGGCAGGGTGCAGTGTATGTTAAAGGTGGGACATGTATTTATGTGTTTTACATGTCATGACAGTGAAATACTGCCAAATTCGTTTTTCACTGTTGCAAGGCCTATCTCTTTCATAGGTTAACATGGAGGCTGCCTTTAAATATTATTAAAGCGCAGATTCCCTTAGGGAGCAGATAGGCATGTTTTATTTGGGGTCTCTGAATTTACAATTTAAAAATTCATATTTTAGTGAAGTTGGATTTTAGATTGTGTGTTTGAAAATGCCACTTTTAGAAAGTAGGCATCTTCTTACTTAAACCATTCTATGACTCTGCTTGTTTCTGGATTCCCTGTCTGGGTCAGTTTGACAATTGGTCTGTTTGCACCTCTCCTCTAGACAGTGACACAAAGGGAGCTGGGGCGTAGCCTGCATATCCCGATGGGCCATCTGGGCTGGGGGGAGGGGAGGATTGGTCACTTACATCTGAAAGGGCTGTCACCAACCCCCTGATGTGTATCTGGGGCCTGGCCTGCGCAAGGCAGGATCTTGGAAACAACATATACTTCTCTTTAAAGCAGGCCTACTTCAAAGGCAGAAAGGGGTATAAGAAGAGCACCCAAAACCCCTGAAAATTAGAGTACTTCAGGGACTAAGAGGAACCTCTGCCAAGGAGAAGAGCTGGAAGATGGAGGAGGAGTACTGCCTCTTTGCCTGTCACTATGCTTTGCTGGGTTGGCCTGCTGTAGCTGATTCTGCATGAGAGAGGACAAAGACTGACTTTTGTGGGACTCCCACTGGTGAAGAATCTCCAAGGGCTTTCTGCTGAGAGTCCTGCCTGCCAAGTGGTGCCCTAACCTGTCTCTGGGCCCTGGAAAAGTGAAGCTGGTGGAAAAGGACAGAAATCCACACAAAGACCGCTGTGCGAGGAAACTTTCCACGCACCACCTGCCTCGCGGCTGAAAAACAATGTGCCGCCGGCCTTGCTGCTAAAATCAGTGCTCCACCTGCATCGCGGCTGGGAGATCGAGGCAAAGCGGCTGGAGAAATGACGTGCAAAACCCGCAGCGGCTGCTAACGACGTAAGCCCCCACGCAGAGTGGTTTCTTGACACCGTGCAACCGGATATCAACGCAACATCGCTGGGCGAGGAAAATCAACACAAAGGTGGTCATTCCAAGTTTGGCGGGCGGCGGTTGCCGCCCGCCAAACTTACGCCGCCACTTGCCCGCTCCGCGGTCAAAAGACCACGGGGGCCATTCAGACTTTCCCGCTGGGCCGGAAGGCGCCCGCCAAGGGAGCGCCCGCCGGCCCAGCGGGAAAGGCCCGCCAACACAGAAGCCGGCTCCGAATGGAGCCGGCGGTGTTGCAGGGGTGCGACGGGTGCAGTTGCACCCGTCGCGATTTTCACTGTCTGCTATGCAGACAGTGAAAATCATGCTGGGGCCCTGTTAAGGGGCCCCTGCACTGCCCATGCCAGTGGCATGGGCAGTGCAGGGGCCCCTTTGGTTCCCACGACACCCGTTCCCGCCATCCTGTTCCTGCCGGTAAAAACCGACAGAAACAGGCTGGCGGGAAGGGGGTCGGAATCCCCATGGCGGCGCTGCTTGCAGCGCCGCCATGGAGGATTCTCCCAGCCGGGGTAAATCCGGCGGAAAACCGCCAGACCCGGCTGGGCGACCGGGGCTGTACCGCCGCGTTCAGAATGCCAAATGAAGCACCGCCAGCCTGTTGGCGGTGCTTCCGTCGACATCCACCCTGGTGGTCTATGACTGCCAGGGTTGGAATGAGGGCCAAAGTCTGCCCGGACCCGAGGTGCCCGTCTGGATGAATGCATCGCTCTCTTGCAGGAGAGAAGAAACAACACACGCTGACCAGACCGGAGGAGGAACGGTGCACGTTCTCGCACGCGGGTGAGAAATCGAAGCATCGCTGGCCTTTTCCGACGCACTCTCGCCTGTGCGGCTTTATTTTGACACTACCCAGGCACTTTTGTGCGCTAACAGGGTTCTCGCTGTTTTCTATGGATGTAAGACTCTTATCTTTTTAAAGTTCATATCTTGACTTGTGTATGTTGGATTTTTTCGTTTTGGTCTTGTTTTGTTTAGATAAATATTATCTATTTTTCTAAACCTGTGTTGTTTAATTTTGCAGTGTTTTCACTGAGTTACTGTGTGTGTTTTTTCAAATACTTTACACATTGCTTCTGAAGTTAGGACTGCCTGCTCATGCCAAGCTACCAAGGTGCTGAGCGGGGGTTAACTGAGGGTGATTCTCCTTTGCCCTCACTAGAGTGAGGGTCCTTGTTTGGACGGGGTAAACTGACTGCCAATCAAAGACCCCATTTCTAACATTGATGATCAACGGTTGGGATTGGACGTGTATATGTACTTGACATACAGTGATTAAAGGTACACTACTGTTTTCAGTGCAGACCATTACATGACCACATACTAGGTGATTTTTGCTTTTGCTTTTTTTTCCCTACTTCCATATTTGGTGGTAATCCTTTATTGACCTTTGAACTTCATTGGGAACTTGTTTTTCTGCTCTTGGAACTTTGCACTTTTGACTTGTCATCATGTCTCAATCTGGAGATGCATAAGCTGAAGCTGCTTTTGATTTAGGGAAACTGGAGAGCTATACAGTTGCCCAGTTGAGGCAGTTCTGCAAAAACCTTGCTTGTCCCATTAAGGGCTCCACCAGGAAGGAGGAGCTGCAGAAGGCACTGAGGGCCTAGGTAATAGCCAAAGAAGCTGAGGGGCACACAGAGGAGGAGGAGGAGGATGAGGAGGCGGAAGATCAATCCATTCACAATGGTGTAGTAGGTAGGCCTGTTATGTCCAGGGAGAGAGTCTCCAGGGCAGGTAGCAGTGTGTCATCCAAGGGTCTGACTCCTGAAGAGTTGCAGGTCAGACAGGCAGAGAGGGCTCACCAGTTGGAGTTGGAGAAAATGAGGATGGTTATGGAAGAGAAAAAGTGATTGTTGGCTCATGAGCTCAGATTGAAGGAGCTGGATCAGAGGAGCCAGTCTAGTAGGGATGATGGAAGCAATACACAGTGCAGCCTGATAGGAGGGTGCACATTCCTGAGGACCTTGTGAAGGATTTCAAGAGGGAGGATGACATTCTGTTGTGGTTTAAGGGGTATGAGTCTGCTCTCCATACAAATCTCATCCCTGAAGCTCATTGGGGGGGGGAGTCTGTGGTAGCACTTCGAAGTAGAAGGAAGGGATACTGTGACATTCTTAGGGGATCCCCAGGGGCTCACTTACCCTATAATGAAGGACACCCTGATCACTACGTATGGTCTCACCCCTGATCAGTACAAGCACAAGTTTAGGTCCTATAAGAAGAAGGAATCCCAAACATGGTTGGAACGTGTTGATTCTTTTTGCAGGTCACTGGATGATTGGGTGAAGGGCAGTAAGGTAACCACGTATGAGGGGCTTTACAATTTGATTGCTTAGGAGCACTTGTACAGTTTATGTTTTCCAGAGCTGAACCAGCACCTAATTGACAGCAAGCTGACTGACCCCAGGAAGCTTGCTCAGGAAGTGGACCATTGGGAGAGCACCAGGGTCCAAAAGAGGTATGGGGAGACCATGCCAAGGGTGGGCAGGGTCCCCATCAGAAGAAATAGGGGGGTAAGAGTAAACAGAGGAAGTTATCTAAAGCGTCCCAACCTAGTTCCCAGGGTAAAGAATCCCAGCCCCCAGTAGAAAATAAACCACGGGTCTCTACAGGGAAACTTGCAGAGAAGGGGTCCCACAAGTGCTTTGCATATGATCAGGAGGGTCACATGAGGGGGGACCCCAAATGTCCTAAATGGACACCGGCACCCACTGGTGCTCCTTGACAGGGTTTGGCCAGTGTTGTTCTTGGGGAGGAGTTGGTTCTAGGTGGGTGGGAGCCAGCTGAGATGGCCCTTGTCTCACTAGGGGACAGTGAGATTGTCCAGAGGACCCTTGTGCCTGATAGCACTAAGAAATTTAGGAGTTGGGTGACCATCAATGGACAGAGGGTGGAGGCTCTGAGAGACACAGGAGCCAGTGTGACTACAGTGAGGAGTCACCTGGTGTCTGAAGAGCAGATAGATCCCTGTGTGCTTCACCAATTAGTTGCAGTAGACAACTCAGAGTGCCTCTGCAGAGTGGTGCAGGTTCCCTTTGAATGGGGGGGTAGGGGAGGATCTAAGGTTTCTTGAAGGTAGCTGTGAGTCCAACCATGCTTATAGATTGTTTGCTTGGCAATGCCCTGGAGGATTCACCTTGGCAGGAGGTGGAACGCAGGCCATACTTGGAGATTTTGGGTCCGTCTAGGTGGGTGTGTGTGTCTACCCGGTCTATGGCAGCCCGTCAGGGTGATCAGGAGACCCTGAAGCCTGAAAGAGCGGCCCAGGTGTCTGCAAGAAGGAGGAAGGACAAGGGGTGTTGGAAACCGGCCCCAGAAGTTCCCACGGTCTAGGAGGAGGCTGAACCCGAGATGGAGTCCCTGGAGTCTACAGGGGAACAAGTGGCTGAACTGGGCGAGCTCCCTTAGCCGTCACAGTGGCAGCAGGAAGGGAGGCCCACCAGGGAGTCATTCTGTGAGGCACAGAAAACATGCCCTACTCTGGAGGGTTTGCGGTGGCAGGCTGCAGACCAGGTGTCTGGCAAGGAGCCTGGATCATATTTGATTTACTGGGAGGATGGCCTCCTCTATAGCGAGCCTAAGGTTCCTGAGCCTGGGTCAACCCGTGTGCTGGTGGTATCCCAGCCCTTCAGAGCATTCCTACTTCGTCTGGCTCATGATGTGCCTTTAGATGGACATTTGGGGCAGGACAAGACCTTTGAACGGCTTGTCATCCACTTTTACTGGCCCCTAATGCGGAGGCACTCGGATGCTCAAAGGGTTGATATTGACATTGTGGGGTCTCTGGCTCCCAAGACAGCCATGGGCAAAAGGTTTATCCTAGTCTTGGTGGACCATGCCTGCAGGTGCTGCTTCTGCCTAAGAAAGGATAAAGACTGACTTTTGTGTGACTTCCCACTGGTGAAGAATCGCCAAGGGCTTGAATTGTGCTTGCCTCCTGTTACTGAAGTCTCAGGGACATCAAAGACTTCTCTCTGCTAGCACCTGCTCTTTCTGCTGAAAGTGCTGCCTGCCAAGTGGTGCCCTAACCTGTCTCTGGGCCCTGGAAAGGTGAAGCTGATGGCAAAGGACAGAAATCCACACAAAGACCGCCGAGCGGGGAAACTTTCCACGCACCACCCTCCTTGTGGCTAAAAAACAATGCGCCACCGGCCTCGTGGCTAAAATTGACGCTCCATCTGAAACGCGGCTGGGAGATCGACACAGCGAGGCTGGAGAAACAACGTGCAACACCCGCAGCGGCTGCTGTTAATGACGCAAGCCCCCATGCAGCGCGGTATCTTGACACTGTGTGACCGGATTTCAACACAACATTGCTGGGCCCAGAAAATCAACACGAAGCCTGCCCCGACCCGAGGTGCCCGTCCGGATCGACGCATCGCTCTCTTGTAGGAGAGGAGAAATGACATACACCGACCCGACTGAAGGAGGAACAACACACATTTTCACTTGCGGGTGAGAAATCGACACATCGCTGGCCTTTTTCGATGCACACTCGCCCATGCGGCTTAATTTTGACGCTACACAGGTACTTTTGTGCGCTAACAGCATTCTCACTATTTTCTAAGGATTAAGGGCCAGATGTAGCAAGCAGTTTTGCCCATTATGTGTCTATGGGAAAATGTGTTCGTGCATATGGCCCTAAGACTCTTAGGGGGTTATTCTAACTTTGGAGGAGGTGTTAATCCGTTCCAAAAGTGACAGAAAAGTGACGGATTTACCACCAGCCGTATTACGAGTCCATTATATCCTATGGAACTCGTAATACGGCTGGTGGTATATCCGTCACTTTACCGTCACTTTTGGGACGGATTAACACTCCTCCAAAGTTAGAATAACCCCCTTACTCTTTTTAAAATTCATAAGTTGACTTGTGTATGTCGTATTTTTGTCGTTTTGATCTTGTTTTGTTTAGAGAAATATTATCTATTTTTCTAAACCTGTGTTGTGTCATTTTGTAGTGGGTTCACTGGGTTACTGTGTGTGTTGGTACAAATGCTTTACACATTGCTTCTGAAGTTAAACCTGCCTGCTCGTGCAAAGCTACCAAGGGGGTGAGCGAGGGTTAACTGAGGGTGATTTTCCTTTACCCCGAGCAGAGTGAGGGTCCTTGCTTGGACAGGAAGTAACCTCACTGCCAACCAAAGACCCCATGTTTAACAGCACCCCTTAAAAGCAAGTCCTGGACCCCCTTCAAGCAGGGCTGATCTTCTTCCTTCTACCACCAGCATGGGCGTCTGGCGAACCCCAGTATCTGGAGGAACAAGATCGAACTCTATGGAGTAGCCATACTCCACAATGTTCGGTACTCAGAGATCTGTGACATCCTCTTGTTAAAAGACAGAAAATGCTGTAGCCTTCCCCCAACTGGCCAATCGTCCCTATGGCTGTAGTTGTCAGGAGCCATTCATGGAGGCCCCTTTTGTGGATGGAACAGAACACTGAGGAGAAAAGCGGGGAAGAAATGTATGTTTCCTGGAGAAACAGGACCTTGGGTCAAACTTGGGAGAAGACCTCGGATGTGTCTTCCACTCCTTGCCGATGAGGCACCCCCTTTATAAGGTAAAGCATGTTTCCATTCTTTAAAAGCTTTGGAAATCATGGCCGGCAATTGATCCCCAAACAGCCCCTGGCCCTCAAAAGGAAGTCTTAGAAGCGCAGCCTTCTCCCCAGGGTCCGCCTACCACTGATGTAACCAGAGAGATCCCCTGGCCGCAATCAAGATTCCAGAAGCCATAGCCAAGGTGCGGATAGTATCAGAAGACCTGTCTGCCATCAGTCGAGCTTGCTGCTTCATAACAGTCAACAATTCAAAACATTCAGAGCCCTCCTGCACTGCCACTGCAAGCTTATCAAAGTTCTGAACCAAAGACTGCCCAGAATATGCAGAAAAGATACCAGCCTTTAGAGCCAAATTTTCAGCCGAAAAAGCCTTTTTCAGCCCAGATTCAACCTTACAATCAGGGGCATCAGGAGGAGCACAGTCCTCCAGGTTGACCACTGTTTTACCAATTAACGTAGCTAGCATGGAATCCAGCTTAACGGAGGGAGGCAGCGCATCCACCCCTTCCAGAAAATAAAATTTCTGAAGAAATGTGGAACCTGGGCTTTGTCCACCTCCTTCCATTCACAGAAAAACATATCTTTAACTGGTCCCTGGAAAGGCAGTGCAAAACGAGAATGGGTAACTTACTGAGGAAACAAATGGGACTCTGCCTGAGCTGGCTGAACGGCAGGGAAGCCCAGATTGTCCCTTATATGTGCCAAAATGTCCCACATCTCCTCACAGGACACATACTTTCCACCAGAGGAAGTAGAAGGAGCTTCACCCTCTGAGGAAGAGGAGCTACCAGCAGCCAAAGATGCCTGAGACGTAGATGGACGCCCAGGTCGGGCAGTCCCAGCATGGAGGTCCCTGGACACAGCCACTTCTATCATATCTTGAACCTCCTCCCTAGACATAAGAGGCGCAGGTTCGTCCACCTCACCCCTGGCCATATGTTTTTTTTTTTAGGGGAACAGGAACGTCCCTTCTGAGGATGAAGAGGAGGACGAACTGCACCCCAGCTTAGTACCCTGCTGCTTCGCCATGATCCACACCATAAAATGCCCCTAGAAGCCAAAGCGGAAGCCTATTATGGGGGAGAGAACCTCCCTAAAACACCAATAAACATGAGGCCAACAAAGGTCCTCCAATCAGGGCAAAACAGGAAAGGTAGAAAAAGTGGGTCCAAAACCCGCTCTTACCCTTAACATGTTGATCCGCAAACTTCTGAGGACGCATGCAGCTTCTCAAGGCGTCGCCCTGGAAGCGCAGCCCCAGCTGCAAGAGAGCAGCTTGACTCCATCAGACCAACCCGGAAGGTGCGTCAGTTGAAGAAGCCGCATACACCTCACTGAGATGCTGCTGATACATTTAGGACAAAGGGCATAGAAGCAGTTTGTGAATACTCTAAATTATGTGTGTATTATATGCAACGCACTTTAACCTGTGAGCCCCTCAGATACGAAAGACGTTCTGGTGATCTTTCATAAATTACAAACATCTTTCCCCAGTTCATTACAATTTACACAAATTGAAAAATGCATAGTAAAGTCCAATACTGAACTGATGAAAACACGAATAAAAAATTTATGAACATGTAGTAGTATTAGCAAAAAAACACAACTGATAGCCAAGTTTACAATAAAATGCATTAGTTCACAGTTAGCAGTGAAAACCACGACTACCAGAGCAAGTTAATCACCACTCCCTCGTTGTGTAGGTAACATAAAATGTGCATTTAAAATCCCGCCAAAGATAATGAAGTAAAAATTAGGGATCACATGTAGAATAAAGTGTAATTAATTCAATATCTACTGTAAGTGATGTATATTCACCCTGATAAAATAAATATTGCCCTATACCATCATTGGCGCAAACTCACCTCATGGAACCTCTCCTTCAACACAACACGTGAATAACCATCGCTGAATTTAAAAGCACTAATAGAACCAATACTAGTAAAGAGGCAACTACAGTGCAATGTTTTTGAAGTTACAATATCAAGCCCAACCAAGCAGAAATAATGGCCAACATTAATCAACGTCCAAAGGGGCAGCAATGTACATGATTAACTTGTTTCAATTTCTGAATTTCGGTGGCTGAAATGTCCAATCATTTTAATAGCCTGGCCAGTAATTGTAAGTCAGTGCTCTGCAGACAGGCTACCATGGCTGGCTCCAGAGTCCTTAGTCCAAGTCAGTTAAAACACTGGTGTAAAAACTGTCTTTTGTGAGACATTAAGGCCCTGTTTTATACTTTTTGGTGCACAACTGCACCAACGCAGTTTTGCAGCAAAAAAGTTTAGCGGCTTGCACCGTTTCTGAGCACCAGCCGGGCACCATATTTATTGAATGGTGCAAACCAGTGCAAAGCGTAGGCTAGCATTAAAAAAATGGCGTTAGCCGGGTGGGGCGGGCGGTATGGAAGAATGGAGGTTTGCAGCAAAAAAATCACGTTAGGCAGGTCACAGTAAAAAAAAAAAAGACTCTAACCAGCCTTGTGGCATTTTCTGACGCAAAACCATCCATACCACATGACTCCAGTCTTAGAAAAGGCAGGAGTCATGCCCACCACCCTAATTGCCGGCACAGGGGATCAGGATTCCCTGGGCCTGGCCATTTCCCCCAGTGGCATGGAGGAGGGGCCCACTTCAGGGCCCCCAATGACACTTAAAATGATAAAATACTTACCTATACTTACCTATACCTACCTGGGATGGGGTCCTCCATCCTCCGCTGTCCCTCTGGTGTGGGTGGGGGTGTCCCTGGAGCCTGGGGAGGGCACCTGTGGGCTTATTCCATGGTGTTCCATCATGGAAATAGGCCCACAGGTCCCCTAATACCTGCCCTGATCCAGGCTTTATACCATTATTTGACCCCTCTTTCCCCCGTGCATGATTTTAACACAGGGGATAAATATTGCGCTAAGGCCATAGAGTCATTTTTTGCACGGGAACTCCTACTTTGCATCTCTTTGACGCAAAGTTGGTTTCCACGTCCAAAAAATGACTTTAACTCCATAAATTAGGCACTAGACCCGCAAAGTATAAATATGGAGTTAGTTTTGCACCGAATATGCGCTTTAAAAAATGACGCAAATTCGGAGCAAAACAAGTATAAATATGCCCCTAAAACTGAACATATGCAAATTCGACGTGATAAAACTCGGAATGATGTCCACATATTCTACAACACATCCAAGGGTGACAGGAACATCACGTTTCAGCTGTTTCATGTAGTCAGGGTATTAAGGAGAAAGCTGAAGTGAATATATTTCACCTGCAGAAATTGTTCCATTTGCAAATAGAGGTAAGGTTGAGGTCGAGGCCGCTGGTACGACGGTAAAATCAAGTGTCTTCTGTCCAGCTTTTAAAACGCTTCAGATCTTTTTTTATATATGAATAAACACTAGCCACAAGCTTTAATTGCACTTTAAAATGCCTAAATTCTGTCTTTTTGTCCCAGTATTAATTTGAACTTCAATTCTCCTAAAAAGAGTTCGAATTTAAGATGTTGTTGTCTGTGTGAATCTTAGAAAAGATCATGCTGTTCTTTCCAAATGTACAATTTTAAAGACTCAGCAGGTGCACCTCACTGACAGAAACAATACTTGGTGAATTGGGCATAAGCAGACGTAGTTAAATTAACCATTCCAAGTTCCAAATGAAGTTGGCTGACCAGCCTCCTTATAAGTAAGCCAAAGACTGTACGAATTACCCCAGACTGAATTGTCAGATCGAAATGCAGCTTATTACTACAAGTTGGAGCTCCATGAATGATGACCAGTGCCAACGTTGCTCCAAATATCTGCAGCACATTCGTTCCCGTGGGGCTATGTAGCATACTGCTTATTATCCTCAATTGGTGCTGCAAATATTATGCATGACTTTCCATGGCTTTAAGTTGACTTTTAAACATGAATTTCGAATCGATCCAAAGTCTGAGGTATTGACAGGCTTAAGTCATCAATGTCTTTTGATCTCCTACGCGCAGGCGAACTTGGATTTGACAGGACCACATTTCATTATCAAAGTCTTTGACATAATTGATTTCAGATCGCTTATCTTGCTGTGTTCTTGAAGACCATTTAAGACCCTTTACAAAACAATTTCAGTTACGTATGAGAGTGCTGTATCGCCTGCATACTGAGGCAATGGTAGGTGTTGAACTCACAGTGGGGGTGGGGAAAAAGCTTTCAATTCAGCAGCACTTGATGAAGATCCGCCATGTACAAATTAAAAAGAAGAGGCACACGAACATATCCCCCTTTCAGGTGCTGATTAGTAAATATTTTCTTGGACAAAGGGGACCAATTACTTATTTTTAATCTGATCCAAGTATGCATATACAAAAAGTCAGATGGCAGTAAACAAACAAGCAGGAAATTTCCAAGCCTTCAATTTCCACCAAAGGGTACTCCGATTAATTTTATCAAAGGCCACATTAGTTTAAAAAAAACACATATAATGATGATTTCTGGGCGATGGCTTTTTTGGCCAAAAGTATAATGCTGTTATATTGCTCAGGGTTTTACTGCCTTTTTTCAAAATCCATTTGACAAAAATGGAGCATTTTAAGTGAATTTATCCAGGCTTCTAAGTCAGAAAACAGTAATTTAGCGATCACCTTAGCTTCATAGTCAAGCAGGGCTATGGTTATATAATTTCCAGGCTTGTCAGTTGGCCCCTTTTGTATATTTAATATAAAATTCATCCCTGCCAAGTCTCTGGAATTAGCTTGCCTCTTAAGGAACCTTTGTAGAGTGCCAACAGGGCCTCACCACACACTTTGGTATCATGTTTGAACACTGTCAACAGAACTCTGTTTGAACCTGGTGCCCAATTACTTTTCATGTCTGCCATGATTTTAACTAAGTCAGATTCTTTCCAGAACAGAGATGGGGGGACCTCAGTGGGTCCATATAAAGGCCTAATGACTCGTTGACCTTCATCACTAATATGTCCTACAGAGGAAAACTTAGGCTTTGCTTTGCCATACCACTGTCCACTGACATAGAAGTATTTTCCTGAACATAATAAAGTTGAAGTGTTACCAGGTCTCTCCGTCAATGCAGGTTATTCTGGGAGAAAAGTCGCCTAATTGACAGATAAACCTCCAAAATACAGTGTTTTCCATTTGCAGATTTTATGCCTTGTCTAAATTTCAAAGGCTGATTTTGCTTTTTACTCTATATGCGTGTTTCAATTTGATGACGAGAACGGTGCAATATACATAGCTGTGTTTATTGTTCTGTTTTTGTAGTTTTAAAATTTCTTCCCAAATATTCGTAGTTCCTCTTTATACCACAAAAGTTCCTTATGACAGTTGAACTCACTAGTCGTGGGTGAGACAAATATACGCCTTTGAGTATGAGCTGATTTATAATGCTCTACTATTGACATGACAATATTCAGCGAGACATTGATGACTGCTTTGTCCTCGAGTGACTCCATCATTTCGGTCAGCAAGTCCTTTCCCAAGAGAAGCATCCTCTGAACGTATATTGCTTGCACATGCAGATTCTATTTTAATCTGAGCAGGTTGAAATCATCATCTGTTAAAGCACTGGCCTTAGGCTGATCATTTTGTGTGAGCTCCAAACTAAAACGAAATTCCTGACAATGATGACCACTTTTGGCAGAAGGTACAATTTGGTGGAAGATAGCCAGTTGAAGGCCACCAATGGTGAACAATGTATAATTTATGTTAATTCGATTAAATGGCACACAGTCTGCATTCTTTACGAAAAGTCATTTGACTCTCTAATTAAAACTATTAGGAGGGTCGAGGCGTAGGATGGGGGCTGTCTGAGTCTTCATGAGGCTAAACTCTATGTGCCATTAAATACAACCTCCACAAGTCAAGACTTTAAGTAAAGACCATAAGAGGTTGTTAAAAATTAGGATCGTTACAGAAGGTAAAATAATTATTAGTGAATTCATTGGGAATCAGTACTAATAATAATAATAATAATAATAATAATAATAATAATAATAAATCAAATAATGCAAGAGAATTAACCTAAGGCTGATCTAAAGCAATTAGCAGCCAGAACCAAAGTGTAGGTAAGCAAGAAGACTGACATATTGGCTCTCATTACAACATTGGCAATAAATGCCGCCTACCGCCGTGCTGACGGCAGCCAACATACCGTGACCACGGTGTTATACCGCTACGGGTATTTATGACCCACACAGAGAAATCTGCCACTATACAGCCACCCACACAAGTCCGCCAGCCCAAATGTCAGTGATAAACTGGTGGTACTAAAACCCACACCATTAAGCCAACAGAAATACGCCCACAGTATCAGGATCCACGAATCACTGCAGCGGTCCTTCAATCGCGGTAAACCATTGATGGTACACACCGCCGCACTCAAAATACACACACACCAACAAAACTACACCACATTGGACAATGCAAAATACACACACCTGGCACACATTCACACACCACACCCACAACACTATAAAACATACACCCACATTACCCACAACCCCTTACAATGAAAAAAAATATTCCTAACTGACAGAGAGACAAGCCAGGAACACCCACTGAATCTGAGCCTCAGAACACCATCACCCATACACCATCCATGCCCCTCACAGCACACACCCCAACACATCACCCCACACACCCTCACACATACCACTCACACCACATCCATGGCACCCCAAAGACACCCCAGGTTTTCAGAGGAGGAGCTAAGGGTCATGGTGGAGGAAATCATCCGGGTAGAGCCACAGCTATTGGGATCACAGGTGCAGCAGACGTCCATTGCAAGGAAGATGGAGCTATGGCAGAGAGTCGTGGACAGGGTCAACATCGTGGGACAGCACCCCAGAACAAAGGATGGAATCAGCAAGAGGTGGAATGACCTATGGGGGAAGGTGAGTTCTGTGGTATCCAGACCCAGGTAGTCGTACAGAGGACTGGCGGACCCCTCCGCCGCCACAACTAACAACATGGGAGGAGCAAGTCTTGGCAATAATGCATCCTGAGGGCCTCGCAGGAGTAGCAGGAGGACTGGACTCTGGTAAGCCAAATCTTTACTATTAGATCCCCACCCAACCTGCATGCCGTCACAAACTCCTCCCCCCACCCACACCTGCATCACTCCACCTCCTCACATATACCCCACCATCGCAACCCACCCATCCCAATACCAACCCCGGCATGACACATCAATGCATGGACAACCATCACAAACCTGCATGGACATCCATCACTAAAGCATGCACATTAGAGAAAATCACCTTGCCCAGAAGATCACCACTCACACAAGGCAAAGCTGACAGGGCAATCACAACCATACAAGGAAACACGCCCATGCACAAGACGGCACACGCAGATACAATAACACTGCATTTACTTCCCCACAGGACCCCCACTCAACGTCACCGGAGAGCAGGTGCCAACCACATCCAGCCCTCCCCCTGAAGAGGCCCAGAGTGATGATAGTAGCTCTGCACGCCTGGATCACGATGTCCAACCTGGCCCATCAGGGACCTCGGGACAGTCGGTTACCCTGCAACAGTCCCAACCCTCCACAGAGCCTCCCCCCTCAGGAAACGCCAGCACAGCACCCACCCAGCGGGCCCATCCCTCTGTCCCCAGGACACGTCAATCAGCAGTGTGTCCACCACTACCGGGACCCAAGGCAACCCCACAAACTCAAGACAATCAGGGTCCTGGGGTCAGTGGCAGTGGGCACACGGGACAGAGGCACAGGACAACAGGGAAGCTGGGAGGACTGCTGTGCCACGAGGGGAGGACAGGTCCAGGGAACCCACTCTCCACGAGGCCTTGCAGGGATCCTGGGAGCATACCAACATTCCCAGGAGACCTTGGGCCAGATACTGGCCAAGTTGCAGGACACCAAGCGGCTGCAGAAGGGACAGTACCTGGGGATCAGGGAGGACCTCAAACACATCCACACCATCCTGGTCACCAATGCAGGGGTGCTGGCTGACATGGCCAACACCATGAGGGAGGCAGTGGCACACCAACGGGCCCCTGACACTAGCCACACCGATAAACAGCCCTCCACCTCTGCCGGCGCTAGTAAACAGGAGGCCCCGCCACTGGACCAACAGGCCTCCAGCACCCCACCCCTGCAGAAGGAGAACCACCCCGCAAACGGTCCCTGTGATCCAGGCAGATGCCAGAGAACATTGCCAAGACCCCCGCCAGGAAATAAGACTTTCCTGATTGTCACCCTTCTTTCCCACTTTCTCACCCTGTCCACCTTGAACTGCTATTGCTCCCCTTCCTATGCCCCATTGGTCAATGCACCTGTAATATCAATAGACTGGACTCTGCCCTGGACATTCCTCCATCATAAACCCAGCCCATTGCAATACCCCGTCCACTTATTAGCACTTAAATAAACACCCTTGGAACAAATACAAGTATAGAGTCTGTCAATTGATTAAAATATGTATTTGTTTAACAAGCTGTAAACATTGCTATTCAACTGTACAGTCATGTACACATAGGTATGACCTGTAGTGGGCAGCAGTAAACAAACCGGGAGCCAGAGTGGGGCACAGAGATCTGAAAATAGAGATGCCAAAGGGTACAGTAAGTGGCCATAGAAAAAGGGAAATCAGGCTGCCATGTTCAATGTCAAACACAAAACTGCAATGGAAAGTGAAGTTACAGTGTCTTACCTGTGTGTCACTGTAAGTACTGTTGTATGAGGGATCTTCTGTTGTCCACAGCTTCTTCCTCTGCCTCCTCTTCCTCACTGTCCACAGGCTCCACCGCTGCCACAAGACCATCTCTAGGCTCATCCTCCTGCAGAAAAGGCACCTGGCGTCTCAAGGCCAGATTGTGCAACATGCAACATGCAACGATGATCTGGCACACCTTCTTGGGTGAGCAGTACAGGGATCCACCTGTCAGATGGAGGCACCGGAACCTGGCCTTCAGGAGGCCAAAGGTTCTTTCAATGATCCTCCTTGTTCACCTATGTGCCTCATTGTAACGTTCCTCTGCCCTTGCCCTGGGATTCCTCACTGAGGTCAGTAGCCATGAGAGGGTGAGGATAACCAGAGTCACCTGAAAATAATCGAGGGATACCTGTTAGACATACACTCACCCTTAGGGACAACCCCACAACCATATACCTTCATCAACTGGGTGGGGACCATGGGCTCACCTATAAGCCACACCCTGTGCCTCTGGAGTTGAGACATCACATATGGAATGCTGCTATTCCTCAATATGAAGGCATCGTGCACAGAGCCAGGATACTTGGCATTCACATGGGATATGCACTGGTCCGCCAAACACACCATGAACACTTCTTCATTCCTCCGGGGTGGGACAAATGCTACATGTGTACCATCAATGGCACCAATGATGTTGTGGATATGTCCCAGGGCATAGAAGTCAGCTTTCACTGTTGCCAAATCCTCCAACTGTGGGAATACAATGTAGCTGTGCATGTGTTTCAGCAGGGCAGACAACACCCTGGTCAACACATTGGAGAACATAGCTGTGACATCCCTGATGCCATGGTCACTGTCGCTTGGAAGGAACCACTTGCCAGGAAATGGAGCACTGACAGGACGTGCACTAGAGGGAGGATACCTGTGGGGTGGCGGGTAGCTGAAATCAGGTCTGGCTCCAATTGGGCACACAGTTCTTGGATTGTGGCCCTATCAAGTCTGTAGGTTAGGATAATGTGTCTATCCTCCATTGTCTCCAGGTCCACCGGGGGTCTGTACACTGGAGGATGTCTCCATCTCATATTCATCCTCAGCGGTTGAAGTCTATGGAGGAAAACGGTGAGCAGAGGGTCATATTCAC
This sequence comes from Pleurodeles waltl, assembly GCF_031143425.1. Taxonomy (NCBI): domain Eukaryota; kingdom Metazoa; phylum Chordata; class Amphibia; order Caudata; family Salamandridae; genus Pleurodeles; species Pleurodeles waltl. Next base: position 607,841,072 of record NC_090449.1, read on the forward strand.
ACATCTATTGAAATAATGCTACATCTCTTTATTTACAGAACAAGTATGTGAATCCGAGAGTTAGTTGATGTGCCAATGTCTGCTGTGATGCAGTTAGGTGCCATGGACTGTGCCCCCCTGAAATGGTGGCTGCCTGACCTGTGAGGAGGGACAAGTGGAAATAAGATAATTCCACTGGCGTTGTGCACCGTTGCGGTCAGCGGTCGATGACCACCGTGCAACTTCGCATTGGTTAACATTAGGCCCTCTGGGTTCCAGGAGCCAATGGCGATATACGCCGGCGGTGACCATACTCACCGCCATGGACGTGACTGCCATTTTCTATCTATTCACTCACTTGCTACCTGACCTTCAACAGGAGAGGACCTACACTGCAAGTGCTGCTGTGACCTGTGTCTGGAAGCGACAATGGCTCATGTGTCTGGGGAAAGGACCCCTGCCTTCACTTCCGAGGAGTTTGAGAGACTAGTGGATGGGGTCCTACTCCAGTAAACTTTACTCTTTGGTCGCCCAGACAAACAGGTGAGTACAATGTGAGCATGATGAGTGGTCCATGAATGTATGGAGTGCTGTGTGTTTAAGCCGCATGTGGGGGGGCTGACGTATCCTGGGCAGAGTGCTGCCTGTATGGTGGTCAATGTATGTGCGTAAGGGGATGGGAGGGATATGGTGGGCCATGAGTATGACAGTCCGGACGATATGACTAATCCCTTTTCTGCTGTATTTTTCCTGCAGGCCAGCGTCCATCAGAAAAAGGGTATTTGGCGTGCCATCGCCAAGGAGGTGCAGACCCTGGGGGTCTTTGAGAGGCGGAGCACCCACTGCCGCAAACGGTGGGAGGACCTGCACCACTGGGCAAGGAAGACGGCGAAGGCTCAGCTGGGGCTGGCCTCCCAACGAGGAAGGGGTGCCCGTCGTACCCTGACCCCTCCTGATGTTCCGCATCCTGGAAGTGGCCATTCCAGAGTTGCATGGGTGCTTGAGGGCATCACAGCAGCCACAAGGGGGTGAGTACAAATTCAGAATTATGACTTTGCCCGCGTTAAAGTTTTACCTGGGTGGGAATGTGGACTGTGGGTGCCCCTAGGCCATGGCGAACATGGCAGGGTAGGTCCCTTTTTGGGTAGGCTCTGCAGCACTTCAACCCCAGTAGTGTTAGTAGGCATCTACTTCTGGTCAGGGCCCTGTTTGTTTCAGGTGTGCAACTGATGGCATTATTCTATGTACCCCATGGGCTGGTGACTATCTTTGTAACTGGTAGTGCATGGCCAAGTGCATAGGGCTGATCCCTGTGTGTTGTGTATGCCAAAAGTAGTGTTGTTGCTGGCATTGACCAAGTGCATCCTCTGTGTCTCCCCCCCTTTTTGTTTTGTCACCCTGTCTTTGTGTGCATTAGCATCATCTGGCGGAGGAGCAGAGGCACCGGCGACGGAGGGAGCTGCATCCCACATGGTCTTGGAGGCTGAATCCACCTACAGTGAGGGCATCAGTGGGACGTAGGGTGAGGGGAGCACCACGACGGAGACAGGAGGGGACACTACAGACAGCGACTCCTCCTCCGATTGAAGCTCCCTGGCAGTGGGGGACATCTGTGTGCCCACCCCAACAACAGGTACAGCTGCCACGCGCCCTACCAGCACCACCCTCCCAGCAGCCCCTCAGCATGTTTCCCGTGCCCGCTCACCCAGGAGGGTGGACATCTCCTTCGCCCCAGGCACCTCAGGCCCTGCCTCAGTCAGCCCTGCTGGCCTCAGTGAGGAGGCTATTGACCTCCTGAGATCCCTCACTGTTGGGCAGTCAACCATTCTGAATACCATCCAGGGTGTTGAGAGGCATTTGCAACAAACAAATGCATACCTGGAGGGCATTCACTCTGGCGTGGCGGCCCAACAGAGAGCATTTCAGGCTCTGGCCTAGCTGTGATGGCAGCCATTGTCCCTGTGTCTAGCCTCCCCCTCCAGCTTCCTCTACCCAGTCCTAATCCCCTCAACCCCAGCCTATTCCAAGCACAACTTCAGACCAGCATTCGCCCAAATCAACACACAGAAGTGGCTCAGGCAAACACAAGCACCACACTTCATCTCACATGCACTCACACAAGCACCATCCCCATGCAGACACACCAACATACACTGCCTCCACTGTGCCCCCCTCCGCCTCCTCATCCACCTCCCTCCCAGTAGAGTCTCCACTCAAACCTGCATGTACTACATCCTCATCCACTACCTCCGCACGCCCATCACTACACACCCCTCACTGGCAGTCACCACCCCCACATCCATGCACACGTCCTCTTCCACTGTGTCTGTGACCCCTCCTTCAAAAGTACACAAACATAAGCACACACCCACCCAACAGCCATCCACTTCACAACAGCATCCAGCTCATGCACCTGCACCCAAACACAGCAGACTGACACCTCCTACAAGCACTCCCTCTTCCTCCACTCCCAAACCTTCACCCTCTTCCCACCCCAATGTCCCTAAGAAGCTTTTCCTAGCAAACATTGACCTCTTCCCTACCCCTACCCCCATCCTTCACCTCAGGCCAGGGTGGCCAAAACCCAGCCCAGCACCTCAGCCACCAAGTCCACGTCCGCTGTGGTTTCTGCAGCTGTCAGAGGCTCAAAGGGGGAACCTGTCAGCCCAGCCAGTATGCCACCAACCCCTGCCAAGGCCAAGAACATTCCACCACCTGGCAAGGTGAAGAAGGGGACAGCATCCAGCAAGGGGAAGGAGCCACACCCGCCCAGCAAGGCCACCTCAAAGACTCCAGCTGCCAGACCTAAGGTGACACCACCATCTGCAAGGGCAGGAAGAGGCACAAAACACCAGCCAAGGCACTTCAGCCGTCCGAGCTTGCAGGTGAAGGCCTGGTGGCTACCAGCACAACCGCCAGCACTGCCACTTGCACCGTGGCCAGCACCGCCGCAAGCACCACCACCTGCACCGCCACCTGCACCGCCGTAAGCACCACTACTGCCAGCAGCAGCAGCCCCAGTGGGCAGCCATCCGAAGCTGCAGGAGAAGGGCTGGAGCCTCCCCCCACCACTGGCAGCACCGGCACCTGCACTGTGTCCAGCACCGCCACCTACACCGCTGCAAGCATCACCACCTTCACCGCTGACAGTAGCACCACTGGCAGCAGCAGCAGCCCCAGTGGGCAGCCGTCCGAGGCTGCAGGAGAAGGGCTGTAGCCTCCCCCCACCACTGGCAGCACCCCCACCAGCACCGGCACTACCACCACTATGCAGCCGTAGTGGCCGGCGGATGGACTGTAGCCCTGCCTCCATGGACTATCATGCATCCTGGTCACTGCAAATCTCGTGGCTCTGACCCCCAAGTGAGGGACTTTGACCTGGCACCCCCCAAGTCCTGCATCACTGGGCACAAAGCCCCCTCCAGAACCAGAGGAGAAAGGCATCCACTCACCCTATTCTTGGCAGGATGAAGCACACTTGGCACAAAGCCCCCTCCAGAACTAGTGGAGAAAGGCATCCACTCACCCTATCCTTGGCAGGATGAAGCACACTGGGCACAAAACCCCCTCCAGAACCAGTGGAAGAAGTCACCCACTTGAAAGACTGTGGCCTTGCACTCTCCAGGACCAAGCAGTGGGCAAACCACCCACTTGAGAGACTGTGGCCTTGCACTCCCCAGGACCAAGCAGTGGGTAGACCACCCACTTGAGAGACTATGGCTTTGCACTCCCCAGGACCACGCTGTGGGCATGGAGCCCCCTCCAGGAGCAGTGGTGTAGTACCATCTTCTGGCTGAGGTGCCCCCCCTTCCCCGTCCCCCTGAGGTGCCTTTGTGTTTTTGACCTGATGCCCCTGCAGTGTTCTCTATGTTTTGAGGTAGGAGTCAAGTATGGGCTTGGCCTATGTGTTATAGCCCAGTGGGTCATGGACTATTTTTGTGTGGACATTGTCCCTCATTTTGTATATATTGTATATATTGTACATACTGTTTATTTATTTATTAACGTATTTCTCTAAATTTCTAATATTACAATAATTTGACTCCATTCCTTTTGTCCTTGCATTATTCCAGAGGGTTAAGGGGTGTATATGTAATGTTGTTGCATGTGTTTGTGTGTATGGTGCTGGGGGTGGGGGTGTTGCGTGTTGGGTGTGTGTGTCACTCTCTTTTTCCTCCCCCCCTCCTGTGTACTAGGTGCAGTTCTCACTGTGGTTGTCGTCGCCGGCATTGGTACTCCTGGTATATGAGAAGATACACCAGCATTGGTAACACCTGTAGTTCAGGCTCCATGTCATCCTGGTTCTTCCTTGAGTATCGAGAGGTGAGTCGTTTCCCTTTAGAACACTGTTTCCACCGTGGTTTCGATGGCGTTGGTACCGCCTCGGAAAAGGTGGCGGATAGGCCTCTTGTAATAGTGTGGGCGGAACCTTGTCTTCCGCCTGTCTGTTGGCAGTTACCGCCGTGGTGCTTGTTGCTACCGCCGTGGCAGTCGGAGTGTTAAAGTGGCTGTCTGGGTTGGCGGTTTCCACCGTGGTCATGATTCAATTTTTTTACCGCTGGCCTGTTGGCAGTATTACCGCCGCTTTACCACCGACCGCCAGGGTTGTAATGAGGGCCATAGTCTTCATTCAAAGATTGCGCCATAAAGGCTGCCACATATCCCAAAAACATCACCTTCTGTAGGACTTTAGGCACAATATGTCACAATGTCACATTACTTCTATTCATTTGACGTGGTTGGGCTAGCAGTTTACAAGACATAAATCAATGAACATTCAAATACCTTAGGTACATTTAATAAGATACATCTAAAAAACCTACTTACTACATATTAATGAACGTGGTGCATAGGAAATGAAGGAGATTAAATGCATTTATGTAATTTGCAAAAACAATACCCCATTCAGTCAATGAAATGCTCTTTCCTTCAATCCCAGGAAAAGGGACTTGAAATGTACAAATGAAAGAGCTTCCTGGATATGACTTCCTTCAGTGGAACACAAATTAATACAAGTATTTTTATAAAATGAACATCATCAAGAATGAGGCTTTTATATTGCTGATTTACTGAAATTGAATAGCATACAGAAACACATGCACTTGAAGAATGTCATTCACATAAAATAAAAGTGCACTTTCTTTCTGCAAATGTGAAATGATGGCCATGAAAGATGTTAGAGGTCTAGTCAGGCTAACTTGAACACATCTAAATTAACCATTAGTTTCTAATTATTAAAAACTCTCTCACTCAGCCATTAGTGCCAGAGATCAACGAAGAATTTTTCTTTAAAAAAAAGAAGGTGGAGGTATGGTCATAGCCCCACCCCAAATAAATGGAGACAAAGGTGTTCTGCCCACTGAGGGGCAGATGGAGCAATTACCCCCATGACCTCCCCAGGGGGCAGAAAGCCAGGGAATTAAAAAAAATAGTAGGGTGGAGGCCACCAACCAGAATGGGCATGGTAATGCCCCCACCCCAACTGAAGGGGGTAACAGCCTTTCAGCTCTCCCACCGCACACTAGCACATCTTATCCCACAGCAAGCAAGAGGACATCTGAGTATTTTGGGTTTTGGTTATACATTTGGGCCATGAGAGCTTGTCTAACTCTCAAAATCAGCCCACTTGGAATGGTGAGGTCTGCACTTTTTGGACTTTGGGACGCTGCCATGTAGAAAAATCTATGAGACCTAGACACATCTGAAAACAAAACATCTGCGTGAGTCCAGGGTGGTGTGCATCAAATGCACCCTGCACCATTTTCCTACCCACAATGCCCTGCAAACCTCCAAGTTTGCTTGAAATCAAACATTTTCCCCACATTTTTGTGATGAAACCTTCCGGAATCTGCAGGAATCCACAAAATTCCTACCACCCAGAATTGTCATATCCATACCGATAAAAATTCTGCCCCACTTGTCAGCCTAAAAATGTTTTTTCCAAACTCCCCTTTTTCTACCCACTTTGGTTCCCCCACAATTTTGACATGTTTTTGTCTCTTCCTGTGACAAGCACTTAGCCCACCCACACAAGTGAGGTATCATTTTTATCGGGAGACTGAGGGGAGTGTTGGGTGGTAGGAAATTTGTGCCGGTGCAGTGATCCCACACAGAAATGTGGGGATTATGTGATTTTTTAGCTAAATTTGAGGTTTGGTGAGGATTCTGGGTTAAAAAACACACTGGGGGATCCACGCAAGTCGCACTTCCCTGGACTCCCTCGGGTGTCTAGTTTTCAGAAATGTCTGGGTTTGGTAGCTTTCCCTAGATGGCTCCTGAGCCGAGGACCGAAAACACAGGTGCCCCCCCTCCGCAAAAACAGGTAGTTTTGTATTTGATGATTTTGATGTGTCCATGTAGTGTTTTGCAGCATTTCCTGTCGCGGGCACTAGGCTTACCCACACAAGCAAGGTACCATTTTTTATTGGGAGACTTGGGGGGACGCTTTGCTGAAGGAAGTTTGTTGCTCCTCTCAAATTCCAGAACTTTCTGTCACCGACATGTGAGGAAAAAGTTTTTTATTTTTTCCAAATTTTCAGGTTTGCAAAAGATTCTGGGTGGCAGAACCAGGTGACAGCCCCACAAGTCACCCCATCCTGGGTTCCCCTAGGTGTCCAGATATCAAAAATGTATATGTTTGCTAGGTTTCCCTAGGTGCCGGCTGAGCTAGAGACCAAAATCCACAACTAGACACTTTGGGAAAATGTGATGTGTCCACATTGTGTTTTTGGGCATTTCCTGTCGCGGGCACTAGACCTACCCACACAAGCAAGTTACCATTTTTATTGGGAGACTTGGGGGAACGCTGGGTGGAAGGAAATTTGTGGCTCCTCTCAGATTCCAGAACTTTCTATCACCGAAATTAAATATGAGGAAAAAGTGTTTTTTTTGCCAGATTTTGAGGTTTGCAAAGGATTCTGGGTGACAGAACTTGGTGAGAGCCCCACAAGTTACCCCATCCTAGATTCCCCTAGGTGTCTAGTTTTTAAAAAATGCACAGGTTTGGTAGGTTCCCCTATGTGCCGGCTAAGGTAGACACCAAAATTCACAGCTAGGCACTTTCCAAAAAACACATCAGATTTCAATGTAAAAATGTGATGTGTCAATGTTGCGTTTCCTGTCGTGGACACTAGGCCTACCTACACAAGTGAGGTACCATTTATATCGGGAGACTTGGGGAAACAGAGAAAAGAAGAACAAGTGTTATTGCACCTTGTCTTTCTCTACATTTTTTCCTTCCAAATGTAAGACAGTGTTTAAAAAAGACATCTATTTGAGAAATGCACCGTAATTCACGTGCAAGTATGGGGACCCCGGAATTCAGAGATGTGCAAATAACCACAGCTTCTCAACACCTTATCTTGTGCCCATTTTGGAAATACAAAGGTTTCCTTGATACCTATTTTTCACTCTTTATATTTCACCAAATGAATTGCTGTATACCCGATATACAATGGAAACCCATTGCAAGATGCAGCTCCTTTATTGGCTCTGGGTTCCTAGGGTTCTTGATGAACCTACAAGCCCTATTTAACCCCACAACCAGAAGAGGCAAGGAGATGTAATGATATATTGCTTTTGAAAATCTGACATGCAAGGAAAAAGTTACAGAGTAAAACGTGGAGAAAAATGGCTGTTTTTTTACCTCAATTTAAATGTTTTTTTCATTTTAGCTGTTATTTTCTGTTGGTAAACATTGCAGGATCTACACAAATGACCCCTTGCTAAATTCAGAATTTTGTCTACTTTTTATAACTGTTTAGCTGGAGGGATCCAGCATTGGTTTCATACCCATGTCTCTCACTAACTGGAAGGAGGCTAAAAGCACAGAAAATAGTAAAAATGGGATGTGTCCCAGTAAATTGCCACAATTGTGTTGAAAAATGTGGTTTTCGGATTCAGGTCTGCCTGTTTCTGAAAGCTGGAAAGATGGTGATTTTAGCACCACAAACCCTTTGTTGATGCCGTTTTTAGGGGAAAAAACACAAGCCTTCTTCTGCAGTCCTTTTTTCACATTTAAAAAAAAAAAAAAAATGTTCGCTATATTTTGGCTACTTTCTTGGTGTCCTCAAGGGGAACCCACAAACTCTGAGTACCTCTGGAATCCCTAGGATGTTTTTAAAAAAGGATGCAAATTTGGGGTGGGTAGTTAATGTGGATAAAAAGTGATGAGGGCCTAAGCGCGAACTACCCCAAATAGCCAAAAAAAGGCCTGGCACCTGAGGGGGAAAAGGCCTGGCAGCGAAGGGGTCAATATTCGTAAAAGCTCTCTATCTTTTGAGATATTTGTGTAGTTCCTAAAATATTTTTTTTCTTCTCTTTTTTTAGACTGTCTGTGAATTTTGTGTTTTTACTAGGTCAACATAACCAATCAAAACGGTTGTACGACGGAACACCGACTTTCAAAACAACTAGTGCCTTAACAACGAGGTCGGAACACCGACCTTGTTCTTACTACTAATGATTTTACCACGAATGCCTTAACAACGATATTTCGTTGTAAAGGCATTCCTGATAAAAGCATTACTAATAGGCACCATTCACCCTACACCCCTCACCCCACCCCCCCAACCCCGCGCCAAAACCTAAAACCCCCTGACCCTCCCACCCCCTCCCCAAAACCAAAAACGCCCCACCCCCCTAACCCCGCCCCAAAACCTAAAACCCCCTGACCCCCCACCCCCTCCCCAAAACCAAAAACGCCCCACCCCCCCAACCCCACCCCAAAACCTAAAACCCCCTGACCCCCATCTCCTCCCCAAAACCAAAAACGCCCCACCCCCCAACCCCACCCCAAAACCTAAAACCCACTGACCCCCCACCCTCTCCCCAAAACCAAAAATGCCACACCCCCAAAACCCCACCCCAAAACCTAAAACCCCCTGACCCCCCACCCCCTCCCCAAAACCAAAAACCCCTTACCCCCCCAACCCCACCCCAAAACCTAAAACCCCCTGACCCCCCAACCCCCTCCAAAAAACCAAAAACACCCCACCCCCCCAACCCCACCCCAAAACCTAAAACCCCCCATTTACCTTAGTCGACCACTTGTCACCTGCGTCGTCCTCCTTCACCAATTCCCTTCTTTGTACCTTAACCACGCATGTTCGTTGTTCAGAACATACGTAGTTAAGGCACAACATAACGGAGTCATGGTTAAAAAAAACTTTGTTGCGCTTTCGTTAACCACGACTTTCGTAAATAAAACGTCATAATAAAGGATGTTTCCCAATCAAAACAATAGTCTCAACAGGAAACAGTAGAACAAACAAGTCAAACACATAAAACTAATGCTGTCAGGGAGGACACTGATTAGCCAAGACAAGCTCACGATGTATTGTCATATTTTTCTCTCCTACAACAATCACACTATGGCTGAGGAGACACTAAGGGCCTCATTATGAGTTTGGCGGTTGGTTCACCAGACCACCATGGTGGCAGTCTTTGGAATGCGCCAGGATGACGGACCCAAGACCACCTGATTACGAGTTCTCCACGGTGTGAATGGTGAGGGGAGGCAGGGGGCAGTATAATGGAGCTACTGCCAGGCATGCATCCCTACCTGTTGGCACAACGGGCAGACTGTGGCCATGCACCATGTCATGCACAGGACACAGTGTGCCCCCCAACCCTAAATTGGCTCCAGGTTCAGCTTCCAAGGGGCTGTGCCCCTCTGCGGCACCCCCATTTTGAGCCCCTTAACTGCCTGACTGCCAAGCTTCCCATGACAGTGGGATCGTCATTGAAAGCTTAGCAGTCCTGCAGGTAATGGCCATGGCGATCAATGGAGGGACCTCCAACTTTAGCCGCCATAGTCAGGACTGCTGGGGTCCCTGCTGCACTGACTATGATGGTGCCAACGGTCTGCTGGCGGTCTTCTGGTGGTCCGATCACCAAAGTTGGAATCCGGCAGTCCGACCACCAGAGTTGTGGATGTTGTACCACTACAATAGCGGTCCACAGACCGCCAAACTTTTAAAAAGACCCTATGTCATTCTACTGCCACAGTGCCATAATATATTGCATTTCTTCCTCGAAAGATATATTGGCATTGTGGTACCAGGAGCAGGTATTGCTGGAGGGGCAGATACATCAGGTGTTGATGGAGCAAAAGAAGCAGAAGGTGCTACTGGAGGGAGAGTGGAATGAATTGCCTGCAGGTGGATTCTCATTCCTGTGGTACCAAAGGAGTATTTCTTAATGTTCCCACTGGAAATAACTTTGTTACATAGATTGTTTGTATCAAGTTTGGAATTACCTTTTGTCCCTCCAGGTGGCTAAAAAAAATTCCCATGCTATGGAGTATTTCAATCTTCCTCTGCTCCACCTATTCTTCCTCCTTTTGCAGCAGCACAGGATGATCTTCCGGAGCAACTGCAGTTGCTCAAAACTTTCAAGGTGGCTTTTGAACAAAAGCCTTTCCCTCTTCCAAAGACCACAACCTTATCCTTTGAACATAAGAAATTGAATAGGGAAAAGGGCTTATACAATTCTTGTTTCGTACAATTCACAGAGTTCTAAGCAAATGAAGTGCTGTTTTGCAAAAGCAAAAATACTTCAGTGGTATTTTAATATTACTGTATCACTAGCGCAGTACCCGTCTAGTTCAGAAACACAACCTACATTTACAATAATAACATATATACCATTTAAAAAATATAACTCCCCATGAAAAGTTGAACCCATATTTTAAATAAAAAATGATTATTTAGTGCAATTATCATTAAAACATTTTACAGAGGAACGGCGGTAAAATCGAGGTACCACTAGTGAAAGCAAACAATCATGCATACGATGCTCTTAGTCCTATTAATCTTTGACCTTTCTCAAAAATACGTTGGTACCAAAATAAAAATTGAAAATAATTAATACCATAATAAACAATATCATATGATTAGAAACAATTATTACAAATTCAATGAAAAAAACAAACCAACGGCTTAAGGTTAGTTATAGTTAGGAAAACTTAATTTATTATTTGGATACAAAGTTAGCTGAGACTACCACGAACCTTAGAAATTCTAAAGTTATACCTTAAAGTTATAATTTGTGCCTTGCCAAAATCTTGCCATAAGTAGAGCACCTCTACTCAGAGTGTTGTCAACCAAACTAAGGCCCTCATTATGGCCAAGATCGGACCGCCGGGCGGCCGCCAATGCAGCCACACCCCCGCCGCGTCCATTTGGAGATCCCCGCCGGCCCAGCGGGGATCTCGGCCGCAACCCAGGAGCTGGCTCCAAATGGAGCCGGCGGTGTTGCGGCCGTGCGACGGATGCAGTTGCACCCGTTGCGCTTTTCACTGTCTGCAGAGCAGACAGTGAAAAGCTGCATGGGGCCCTGTCAGGGGGCCCCGCGACTCCCCATACCGCCAGGAAAAGGCTGGCGGTAGGGGACTCGTAATCCTCTGGGCAGCGCTGCATTTATACCGCCGGGGCAATTGTGGTGGGAAACTGCCGGCCCCGGCGGTGCGACTGCGGCGCTTCTGCTGTGGTCGTAATGCCATGGGAAGCACCGCCAGCCTGTTGGCGGTGCTTCCTCCTAAACAGCCCTGGCGGTCTTGGACCGCCAGGGTTGTAATGAGGGCCTAAGACACATTCTGACATTGGCGAAAAATCCCGCTTACCACCACTAACAGCATGGGAGGAGCAAGTCTTGCCAATCTTGCAACCTGAGGGCCTGGCAGGAGTAGGAGGACGACTGGACTCTGATAAGTAAACTCTCTACTACTACTACCCCCCCTATCTGCATACCATCACACACCCCCACCCTCACTCCCATCACTCCACCACTTCCCACACACCCCACCATCACATCTCACTGATCCCAATGCCAAGCCCTGCATGTCCTAACAATGCATGGACACCACTCACAGCCCTGCATGGACAATCATCAGGATCTGGATGACCTACCTGGCCCATCAGAGACATCTGGACAGCCGGTTACCCAGGCCCAGCCACACACCACCACAGAGCCTCCCCATCAGGAAACACAACCACAACACCCACTCAGCGTACCCACACCTTTGTCCCCAGGACACGTCAATCAGCAGTGTGTCCACTCCTACAGGGACACCAAGGCACACCTCATACCGAAGACAATCAGGGACCTCAGGTCAGTGGCAGTGGGCACACGGTTCAAGGGACAGAGGCATAGGCCAACAGGGAAACTGGGAGGACTGCTGTGCGCCAGGGGGAGGACAGGCCCAGGGAACCGACTCTCCAGGAGGCACTTGCAGAGATCCTGGGAGCCTATTAATATTCCCAGGACACCATGGGCCAGATCCTGGAATATGTGCAGGAGAACAGGCGGCTACAGGATGAACAGTACCAGGGAATCAGGGAGGACTTGCAGGCCATCAACAACACCCTGATCTCCATAGCAGGGGTGCTGGCAGACATGGCCAATATCATGAGGGAGGCAGTCTCACACCAGTGGGCCCCTGCCACTAGCCAGACATCTGAACAGCCTTCCACTTCTGCTGCCACTAGTGGCCAGGAGGCCCCGCCACAGGACTCACAGGCCACTAGCCCCCCTCCCCCTGCAGAAGGAGAACCACCCCGCAAACGTTCCCTGCGATCCAGACAGAAGCCAGAGACACTTGCCAAGATCCCCGCCAGAAAATGAGACTCTCCTGATTGTCACCCTTGTGCCCCACCCTGTCACCCTGTCCACCTTGAACTGCCATTGCGCCCCCTTCCTATGTCCTCTTGGACTATGCACCTGTGATACAAACAGACTGGAACAATACCCTGGACTTTCCTCCATCATCACTCCATCCCATTGCACTTGCCCCTGAATATTTTAGCACTTCAGTAAACACCCTTGCTAAAAAAAGAAGTTTGGAATATGTCCTGTATTACAAATATGTATTCATTGAAACAGGTAAAAAAAATTGCAAATCAACTGTACAGAAAATGAGCATAGATTGATGACCTGTAGCTGACTGCAGGGATCACACCAGGAGTATATGTGAGGTCACCAACATCTGCAAAATGAATTGCCAGAGGGAACAGTAATAGGGCATAGAAGTGGGAAATATCAGCATGCCATTGCCACACAAATTCAAACAAAGTCATTAAAATGTGAAGTAACACTGTCCTACCTGTGTGTCATTGGAAGTATTGTCCTCATCCTCATCCTCTGCCTCCTCATCCTCACTGTCCACAGGGTCCACAGCTGGTACATGGGCATCTCCAGCCTCCTCCCCAGGAATGGGGCATGGCGTCTGAGGGCCAAGTTATGCAACATGCAGCATGCCACCACTATCTGGCAGACCTTCTTTGGTGAGTAGCACAGGGATCCACCTGTTAGATGGAGGCACCAGAACCTGGCCTTCAGGAGGCCAAAGGTCCTTTCAATTACCCTTCTGGTTCGCCCATTTGCCTCATTATAACGTTCTTCTGCCCTTGTCCTGGCATTTCTCACAGGGGTCAGTAGCCATGATAGGTTGGGGTAACCAGAGTCACCTGCAAATATTGAGGGACAACATTTCGCCACACACTATCCATTATCGGCCATACCCATACACCAACATCTACTAGGTGGGAACCAGGGCTCACCTATTAGCCACACCCTGTGCCCCTGTAGTTGGGCCATTACACTTGAGATGCTGCTATTTCTCAGGACAAAGGTATCATGCACCAACCCAGAATACTTAGCATTGACGTGGAGATATACTGGCACGCAAGGCACACCATCTGTACATTCATAGAGTGAAAGCTCTTCCGATATCTGAACACTTGTTCATTCTGGCGGGTGGGACAAATGCAATATGCGTTCCATCAGTCGCCCCAATTATGTTGGGGATATGTCCCATTGCTTAGAACTCGGCCTTTACAGTGGCCAAATCCTCAACCTGGGGGAAAGCAATGTAGCTGCACATGTGTTTAATCAGGGCAGACTACACTCTTGTCAGCACTATTGAGAACATTGGCTGTGAAATTCCTGCTGCCAAGCCTCCTGTTATTTTGAAAGAATCAGTTGCCAGGAAATGGAGAATTGATAGCACTTGCACAAGAGGGGGGATACCAGTGGGGTGAAGGATACCAGATATCAGGTCAGGCTCCAATTGGGAACACAGCTCTGTGATTGTGGCCCTGTCCAGTCTATAGGTGAGGATAATGTGCCTGTCCTCCAGTGTTGCCAAGTCCACCAAGGGTCTGTACACGGAGGTATGTCTCCATCTCCTATTCATCTGCAGCGATATCATCTAAGGGACAAAAGAGTGAGGAGCCGGTCACAAATTGAACAATGGGGCTAAAACAGAACTTTGCATCCTGTAAACTTCTGATTGGTCATTGTGATTTGTCCAGTATGTCCTAATATCTCTTGTGACGCAGCATTATTCCAGGCCCTGCCCCCCCTGAAATGGCGTCTGCCTGTCCTGTGTGGTGGGACAAGTGGAAGTGCAGCGTTGTTGGAGGCAGTCGGGAACCGCTGTGCAACTCCTCATTGGTTATAATTGGGCTCTATGGGGTAGAGTGGCCAATGGTAATCTACGCCGGCGGTGACAGTATGCAGCGCCGCAGATGTGACCAGCATTTTCTATCTGATTCCTCACACGCTACCTGACCTTCCATAGGAGAGGAACTACACTGCATGTGTTGCTGTGACCTGTGTCTGGAACCTACCATGGCCGTGTGACGGGGAAAAGGGCCCCAGCCTTCACTTTGGAGGAGTTAGAGAGACTGGTGAATGGGGTCCCACCCAGAACGCACTGCTGTATGGGCCTCCAGACCAACAGGTGAGTACACTGTGGGTATGAAGGTGAGCGTGCTAGCGGGGGTTGTGTGTGGCTCAGAAGGTGAGCGTGCTAGCGGGGTTTATCGTGTCAAGGGAAAGCTTTCATTTCATTTTAACTTCATAAAAATTTGTTGATACGTATTTTTTAATTATTGTTTTCTATACCTTTTTATCTTACTACTGTTTCAGCGACACTGCAGCATTCGGGCACTGTTGGGGAGGTTTTTCATTTTTCTCTTCACGTCTCTGATCTCGTTTGCAGCCGGAAGTGAGGGTCCCGGCTTTCAGCACCGCACGGTTAGCGGTTCAGCTGATCAAGCCGGTACTATTTAATAAAGGCAGCCCAGCGGCTGTGCAGCCCGTCTGCGCCCGTCCACACCCAAACAGGTCCGTGGGCTGGGGACTTGGCCCTTTCTTCTGAATGCGAGGTTCCTTTGGGGGCTAGTTGCGAGGTCAGGACTATCCCTTGCAAACATAAGGCGCCATCTGATCTTAGATCCGCCTGGACCTCTAAGGACTGTAATTGGACAGTTCAAACTCCATTAACACTTAAGGAGGCTAGGGCCCAGGACAGGAGGCCTCTGACATCTGGAATTCTAGTGCATCAGAACACGTGGCAAAGGGTTTATTGTTTCAATACGCTTTGGTAAATGCCCGCTCTCTTCCTAAACATAAGCTGGAAATCTATGAGCTGATAGATACTTGGCATTTAGATTGCCTGTTTATAACAGAAACTTGGGGAAGACCAGACTCAGACCCGGACTTTGTCGCAGCATCTCCTCCAGGATATACCTATTATAGGCTAGATAGACCTGGAGGTAGGGGGGGTGGTTGGCAATTATATGCAGGGGTAAATTTATGTGTGTCTGGTCTGGCCCTACTGTGAAAACTTGTGAGATGATGGTCTTTAAGATCTCTAACAATAATGGCATTATGTTGGAGGGCCTTTTGATTTACCGTCCACCAGGCCCTCTTACAAATTCTGTCCAAATTTGGGTCAATTTGGTAGAACCAATAGTCCTGTTCCCCAAGGCTATTATTTTGGGAGATTTTAATGTCCATTTTGATGAGATCTGCAATCCTGCGTCAGGGAGTTTTTAGATCTTATGGAGGCTTTGGACTGGACTCTTAGAGTCTCGGCAGCCACACATAGTGCAGGGCATATCTTAGATGGAGTTTTTGCTCGCACATCTATACAGCTGGCTGTATCTAATACTCAGCTTAGCTGGACTGATCATCATATGTTATGATTCAAAACTAACACCGCACATCTCCCACATACACCTAGATTAGAGAATAAGGTATTGAGACCATGGAAGCAGATTAAAAGGGAAGAACTAGTCTCTGCCTTAGAAGAAGGTTGGGACAGAGCTGAGAAGCTGGCCCGACCCTTACTTGACATCTTCAACCAAGGGGTAGAAACGGCTATGGCGCAGTTGGCCCCTCCCAAAGTCTTGGGGTCCGGTAGCTAGAACAAGCTTAGTCAACCATGGTTCTCTAGTGAACTAAAGAGGTTGCAGAGAAACTATCGGCAATAGGAGCGCCAGTGGAAACTGAACCTAGTCCCGGAGGAATAAGCAGTGTTAAAATCTGTCCTTTATGCCTACAAAGAGGCACGTTTCTCAGCTGAATAGAAATTCTATACCGCTAAAGTGAAGGAGCAGTAAACGCCCCGAGAACTTTTCAATGTGATAAAAACATTATCCACCCCTCTCAGGCCACTGGATTTGGAGAATTCCCAGGAGTTTTGTGACAAGGTTGCAGGGCACTTTGAGAATAAAATTCTCCAAATACATGCTACCTTTGATCCCCATGTGATTTCCAGGGAACCCTCTGTGGATTCGGTTACCGATGTTGAAGTAAAGGGCATATTTTTATCGGATTACCATGCCCCTACTCAGAACCATGTAAAAAATATGAAATATGAAATAAATTCAGGTTCCCCTTTGGACCCGTGCTCTCCTTCCATTTTTAGACTAGCCCTCGACCTGATGGCTCAGGCTCTAGTCCCAATTTTTCAAGAGGTGTTAGACTCTGGTAGGTACCCCCCCTCTTGGAAGGAAACTATAGTTATGCCATTAAAAAAGAAGCCCGATGGGGACAGTCAAGATTTAAACAACATACGGCCAATAGGGCTCCTTCCCTTTTTGACCAAGATCTTAGAGAAAACTTTGAATAAGGAACTAGGGGAATTTCTAGTGGATGAGGGAGGTCTTGATTCGTCACAACACGGCTTCAAAACGGCGCACAGTACGGAGACTGCCTTAATCTCTTCTTCTGATGCGATCCAGAAATTGGTCGATGAAGGCCAAGGGGCCATCCTAGTATTGTTGGATTTATCGGCAGCGTTTGACACGATCTCTCCTTACTTACTGACGTCTCGCCTTAGTCAAGCAGGGATTAGAGGACGAGCCCTTAAGCTTTTAGAATCCTTCTTTTCTAACAGATGGACGACTGTAAGTTGTGGCAGTTTTCGATCATCACCTTATTTATTGCCTTGTGGGATTCCTCAGGGCTCATCCTTAAGCCCTACTTTGTTCAATCTTTATGTTGCAACTTTGGCTGACATCATCCGATCGTTTGGGTTTATCCCGACCTCCTATGCTGATGACACTCAGCTTATTATCCCCATTGTAAAACCTTGGGAGGAGGTCGTGGATCGGTTTGGTTGAAAATGAATGCCACTAAAATGGAAATTCTTTGTTTTGGGCCGGCAAAAGAGTTATGGATCTCACGCTGGTGGCCAGTAGATTGTGGCATTCCTCCTGCCCCGACCACGGTCAGTAGGAACCTGGGCATTCTTTTTGACGACCACCTATCTTTCAGAAATCACGTAAATCACATTCTGAAGACATGCCTTTGGCTGATTAAAATGCTCCGTAAAATCTTTCCCTACCTCAAGCAGGAATGGAGAGTCTCTGCTGTCTTAGCCCTAGTAATGTTGAAAATTGACTACTGCAATGTCATACTCCTTAATGTGGATAATACATTGAATAATAAGCTGCAACTGGTCCAAAATGCAGCAGCTAGAGCGATTTTAAATCTTTCACTGTGAACTTCAGTCAGCAGGAGTCTTAAGAAATTACATTGGCTTCCAGTGTCCCAGCGTATTATTTGTAAATCACTTTGCCTAACCTATAAAGCAATTCATGGAACTGGTCCTAGCTATCTTACCACTAGGCTCTGTTGGTATGTTCCTAAGAGAAATCTGAGGTCCGCCAAAGTATACAGAATTCAGGTCCCCGCACATATAGTGCAAGATGGGGGGATAAAGTTTTTAAGGTGGCTGCCGCTAAATGCTGGAATTCATTGCCGTTGAATATTAGACAAGAACCAGCCTATTTAAGGTTCAGGAAATTGGCCAAAACTTGGCTCTTTCCTCAATAGCCTGCTTTCCACTTGGCCTACTTTTTCCTTAGCTGTATTTCGGTATAACTGATTGGGCGGGAAGTGGGTTTGGTTTGTTTTCTGATTTCTCTTTCACCTTCTACTTTTAGCGCTTCGATGCTCCCTGTGAGTCAGAATGCGCTTTACAAATACTACATACATACATACATACATACGATGCATGTGGTATGAATGCATGGAGTTGAGTTTGTGAAGGCCTTGTGTAAGGGAGGGTGGTTGGATGCCCTCTGGGCGGCGTACAGGTTATGTGCTGGGCCATGGGTGTGTAAATGGTGATGGAAACGGGTATGTTGGGCCATATGTTTAACAGGCAGGACTGTTTGTCTTAATTTATTTTTCTGTGTCTATTGCCTATGCAGGTCAGCGCCCATCAAAAGAAGGGTATATGGCGTGCCATCGCCAAGGAGGTGCGGACCCTGGGGGTCTATGGTAGGCGGAGCACCCACTGTCGGAAACAGTGGGAGGACCTGAGACGCTGGGCACGGAAGACGGTGGAGGCCCAGCTAGGGATGGCCTCCCAATGATGAAGGGTGTACCTGTAGAACCCTGACCCCTCTGATGGCCTGCATACTGAATGGGCGCTTGAGGGCATCACAGCAGCCACAAGGGGGTGAGTACAGTCCCCATAATTACAACTTACGCATGGTAGGGTGGTATCCGGGTTGGGGATGTGTGTCAGTGGGTGCCTCTAGGCCAGGCCTGACATTGCAGCATAGGTCCCCTGATGGCTAGGGTTCAGAGGGTAAAATCTTGCAACCTACCTCGTAGGCATCCACTACTGATCAGGGATGCCTGGGTCCCAGGTGTGCTGCATTTGGCGGTGTGTGCCCCTCCCCATGCCTTGGCCGCTAACTATTTCTCTGGTAGTGCAAGGGCATACTGCATAGGGTTGTTCCCTGTGTGTGAGGGTGCTGTGTACGCCAACTGTGGTGTTGATGCAGCCATTGACCAAATATATCCTTTGTCTCTCCCCCCCCCATTTTTGTTTTGTCATCCTGTCCTTATGTGCATTAGCATCATCTGGAACAGGAGCAGAGGCACCGGCGACGGAGGGAGCTGCATCCCACAGAACCCAGGAGGCAGAGTCCACCGACGCTGAGGGCACCAGTGGGACGGGGGCGAGGGGAGCACCACGGCGGAGACTGGAGGGGACAGTTCTGACACAGATACCTCCTCCGATGGAAGCTCCCTGGTGGTGGCAGACACTTCTGTGACCATCCCAGCTACAGGTACAGCTGCCAACCCCTGTACCAGCACTGCCCTCCCAGCAGCACTTCATTGAGTTGCCTGTGCCCCCTCACCCAGAAGAGTGGGCATCTCCTTCGCCCCAGGCACCTCAGGCCCTGCCCCAGTGAGCACTGCTGCACTGAGTGAGGAGGCTATTGACTTCCTGAGATCCATCTCTGTAGGGCAGTCAGCCATTATGAATGCCATACAGGGGCTGGCAGCCCAGATGCAACAATCTAATGCATTCCTGGAGGACATTAACACTGGCTTGGCGGACCAGCAGAGATCGATTCAGGCTCTGGCCTCCTCTCTGATGGCAGCCATTGTCCCTGTTCCTACTGTTCCCTCCAACTTCCTCTGCCCAGTCCCATTCCCTTCAACCCCAGCCCATCCCAAGCACACAGCCAGATGAGCATGCACACAAGACAACACCCAAGAATGTCACAGGCAAACACAAGCACCACACTTCATCCCACAGGCACTCACACAAACACCATCCAGTTGCAGAAACACCAACATCGACTATTTCCACTGTCTCCCCCCTCCTCCTCCTCCACCTCCCACCCAGTTCCGTCCACACTCACACCTGCATGCACTACATCATCATCCACTACCAGCATCACCACACCAAGAAGAACACACACCTCACTGGCAGACACCTCCACAACAGCCATGCATACGTCCCCTGTGTCCTCTCCCACTGTGTCTGGCCCCTCCTAATGTACACATGTCAAGCACTCAGACACCCAACACCCATCCACCTCATAACAGCATACAGCCCATGCACCTGCAACCAAATCCAGAAGACAGACACCTCCAAGAACCACTCCCTCATCCTCCATTCCCATTCCTTCTCTCTCTTCCCTCCCCAATATCCCTAGAAAACTGTTCCGATCCACCATTAACCTCTTTCCTACCCCTCCCCCCCATCCTGCACGTATGGCCAGGGTAGGAAGAACCCAGCCAAGCACCTCAGCCACACAGGCCCAGTCATCACAACACCCACTTGGAGTGGAAAGGGATCCAGGCCACATGTCCTGAAGGGGAAGGAGCCTGCACCAGCCAGCCTAAAGGGAAAGGAGCCTGCCCCAGCAGCCAGCAAGACCAAGGAGCCTGCCCCAGCAGGCAGGAAGACCAAGGAGCCTGCCCCAGCAGGCAGAAAGGCCAAGGAGCCTGCCCCAGCAGGCAAGAAGACCAAGGGGCCTGGGCCAGGAACTGTGATGGAGCCCCAACCACCAACCATGGTTGTGCAGCCATCCGAGGTTGCAGAGGATGGGCAGGAGCCTTCCTCCACCAGTGGCACCACCACTGTGCAGCCGTCCAAGGTTGCAGGGGATGGGCAGGACCCTCCCCCCACCAGCGGCACCACCACTGTGCAGTTGTCCGAGGTTGCAGGGGTTGGGCAGGAGCCTCCGCCCACCAGCGGCACCACCACTGTGCAGCTGTCACCGCCGGTGGGCGGTATGTAATCCTGCCTCCATGGGCTGCTGTGCGGCCTGTCCACTCCAGAACCAGTGGGTATGACACCCACCTGAGAGACTGTGAACTTCCACTCTCCAGGATCAAGCACAGGGCAGGTTGCCTCCTCCAAAACCAGTAGGTATGACACCCACCTGAGAGATTGTGGCCCATCACTCCCCAGGATCAAGCACAGTGCAGGTTGCCTCCTCCAAAACCAGTGGGTAAGACACCCACATGCCCATCACTTCCCAGGATCAAGCACAGGGCAGGATGCCCCCTCCAGAATCAGTGGGTATGACACCCACCTGAGAGACTGTGGCCCATCACTCCCCAGGATCAAGCACAGTACAGGTTGCCCCCTCCAGAACCAGTGGGTATGACACCCACATGCCCATCACTCCCCAGGATCAAGCACAGGGCAGGATATCCCCTCCAGAACCAGTGGGTGTGACACCCACCTGAGAGACTGTGACCTTGCACTCTGCTGGACCAAGCACAAGGCATGTTTCCCCCTCCAAAACCAGTGGTCTTGTTACATCTCCCGGCTCAGGTGCCCCCTGGGCCCTGTTCCCCGTCCCCCTGAGGTGCCTGCTTATTTACCAACTGATGCCCCTTCAGTGTTCTCTCCATGTTGAAGCAGGTGACATGTGTGGCCTTGGAGTTTGGCCTGAGGCCGACGCAAATTGTGGACTGGGCTGTGTCCCTTTTTCTGTACATATGTATATATCTATTATCTTGTCTAACTTATATTTCATGCTGTGTTGATCTCATTACATTCACTTTTGTGAAAACGTTTTGTCCTTGCATTATTCATCCGAGTTACGGGGTAAAAAAATGCAGCTGGTTGTGTGTATGGGGTGTGTGTGGGGGGTGTTGTGCGTGTGTGCCACTCTCTTTTTCCTCCCCCCTACCTTGTGTGCTAGGAGTCCGTACTCACTGTGGTCGTGTTCGCCGGCGTTGGTGTTCATGGTGGAGCAGAACATAGAAGATCATGGGGAAGACATGCAGTTCAGGTTCCATGGCGGTGTGGTTGTTCCCTGTGTCTCCAAAGGGGAGTCCTTTCCCTTCTGAGCTCAGTTTCCGCTAGGCTTTTGATGTCAGTGGTACCGCCCCGTAAAAGGTGTCGGTTTCCTGTGTCTTAATATGGTGGGTGGAACATTGACTTCCACCTGACTGTATGCGGCTACCGCCGTGGTGGCTGTTGTTTCTGCCCTAGTGGTCGGTGTGGTACATTGGCTGTCTATTGGAGATCTTTCTGCCATGGTCATAATTTGCCCATAGTTACCGCCAGCCTGTTGGCGGTATTACTGGCACTTTAACACCAACCGTCAGGGTCGTAATGAGGGCCTAAATTATCTATGTTTCACATCTTAATTTTCCTTCTTCTAGCTATTTTTTCTCTCTCACTCGTGGTCAAGTTCTGGTAAAAAAAGGCACCACCTTTGGGGCATTGATTGGAAGCCAGGCAAATTAAATATTGACATTTTCTCAAGAATTCCTGCACTTCCTAAAAGCTCAGGAAAGGATGCACCCTATAAAAAACATTCCATGCCATATTTTCCCCTTGTACTTAGCAGGAAGTAGAGATGCCTATACAAAAAACTACTCAAGGTGGGGCTTAGATCAGTGACATAACACCATTTTATAGCATGAACTTTGAGTACTGAACTGAGCTACGTTATGTTTTTTTTCCTTTTCGAAAGTGCTTTGTTCAAAATCACAGGAGATTAGATCAAGTCTATATTCGTACCAAGGCCCAGATTTATCAAAAACAATCATGCTTGCAATGCAGGCACCCTTGCACCATCATGCAATGGTGCTTTGGTAGGCGCAAGGGAGCCACAAGTGCAACAGCGCAAGGAGAGAGCAGGAATGCACCACATCTTGCTAAATATGGCACATTCATTGTTGCATTGCGTTGCATCATATTTTTAGAAATCTAGGCCCTGGTTTCTCAATTTTTAAGGTTACCATGCTAGCTACTAAGCCACAGGTTTGTAAGCTAATAACCTTTTTGCATTTTGCCATGGCAAGTCTGGCAGAATATACAAGAATTGTTATTAGTATTTAGGCTCAAGATGACACCCGGCTTGGTTATTCACATAGCTGTTTTATAGAGGTGAATATACTGTTCCATTTATATAACAGATTTCCTGAGATTTCCAAATTGTGTTTTTCTACACAACGTTTTTATGAACAAGACTGGATGTGTTTATTCACATGAGGGTATTCACTGAAATGATCAAACTGTGGACTGTGCTTGTCCAAAAAACCGCCTTGAGCAAACACTTGAAATGAACTTATTTACACAGTGGTGTTAGACAAAAAATTAATCTGCTTGTATTTGTTTGGCACGTACACTTGCTGTAGCATTTTGCCAATTTCAAAAACACACATTCATATTTAGCACATGTAAAAGAGACATGTTTATGAAATATGAAGAAAACTTTTTTCTTAGTGCCATGATACTTTGCGTATTGATGCATGATAAATAATTTACCTACCTATATAGTATATTTTTGTTCGTTCTCTTACAGTTTTAGTTAGGTTTTCAACGTAACAACACATACTAAATATTAAGACAAACCTGTAAAGGCACAGTGTAAGAAACTGGATTATTAGATAAGGGGTGCTGAAGCCCCACTCAGGCAACAACCACAGTCCTTGCCAGGATGAACCACAAAAGTCACAAATGTTATCCTAACCCCCTGGTAAGTTAGCACAAAGCAGCAAGGCTTAACTTGTGTAATGGTACTGTGTAAGGTATTTATGCAGCACACAAGCAGAAATAAAGTGAATACACAACACAAAAAAGTCCCAAACCAATTTAGTAAAATAAATTACACCAAAACAATCAAAACCCTATCAGCAGAACCACCGATATAGGCTTTTTAAAAGTTTCTGTTGAAAATAGAGTCAAAAAGTACAGAGTGTCAAATGCAGGTATCTAGTCACGGTGGACGAGGACAAAGTCACAAGCTTGAACCTCCCATGCTGGAGTAGGGAAAGGGTACAGAACTCAGTTTGGCCAGCTGAGATTTGTACTTTTTTGTCTTTGTTGCTGTGATGCGAGGCCTTACGTTGGTCTGCACCACACTGCATTATTCCTGGTGTAGCCGTTGATCAGGAGCTGCAAGGAGGTGCTGCGATGCGATGTTCTGCATCTGGCTGCTTCATGCTGTGTTCGTTCCTGGAACTTTAGAAGATTTAGACGTTTTTCACTGCCAGAGCACTTAAAAATGAAAACACGTCCTACTTTTTAAATACCAAACACCCTTCCCTATGAGCCTTCAGGGCTTACCTTAGTGGTGTCTTAAAAGTATTAAAAAAGAAGGTTTATGCCAGGCAAAAGGTTTATTTTGCCAAGTTGAAATGGCAGTTTTACAGGGCTACTGCCTGACATGTTTTACAGGGAGACATGTTTTACAGGGCGCTTTCTAAGTGTGCTGTATTCATAGAAAGAGAAAAACGCCTTGCTTCTAAGGATTGTTTTTGTGCATTAATGTGTGCCTTTCTGCACAAAACAATCCTGCCTGCAATGCAGACACCATGGTGGTACAATCAATGCTGCTACCAAATAATAGCATTTAATCAACAGGCCCTGGGTACTGATAGTACCATGCGGTAGCGACTTACAAGTGAACTAAATGTGCCAATCAAGTGAAGGCCAATTTTACCATCTTTTAAGGAGAGAGCACAATCACTTTAGCGCTGGTTGCCAGGAGTAAAGTCACAGAGCCCTAATGCCAAGGAAACTAGTTCAGATAAATTCAGGCAGTGAAGGCAAATGGTTTAGGGTAAATACCAACCAAGGGAATCAGGTCTAACACAGACTTCAAATAATGTTTTAAGGGCCAATCCCCGGTGACTTAAAAATAGCGCTTCAGGTTGCAGTATAGGAGTGCATTTAGGGTTTGACTGAGGAGAACTGCCATAAATTAGCGGTACTCTCTTCCTGTCAGCCGACGCCCCACCCCAACCCCTGCTTAGAGATGGGGAAGCTCCAGGTTTTCATCAGTGCAGCCTGAGCCGGTTCATTTTGCAAAAACCTTTGACCTGGTGGCTTGCTGCCACAAGGCCACCAGGCCGTAGTAATGGTGGCCCTGCCATACATAATGGTGGTCTTGGACAGGGAACGCAATTAACAGCCTTGACACACAGGACTAAAATCCTTGCATATCTGGCCTTTTATTTTTTCCAAGCAACAACCAGCTGCTTCAGGGGTTTGTTTCTGGAATACAAATTAGTTTGATGAGCAGGTGCAAAAAACGTCACCCACCGACAGATTTCATACCTTTTTAGCAACTGCTGAAACAGCAGTTGCACTGGAGAATTTAGAAATCTCTGTCGGGTTGGTTGGGATGTCTAGTCATGGCAGACGGCACTTTCCCAATGGATCAATGGCGTGGAGGTCGTAGCCTCTGCTAACCTGTGGACCGCGGGGTGTCCGCCAAACGTGCCTTCTTACAGCTGCTGGATGGAGGTTAAGCAAAATCAGTTTTCACCCCAAATCCTTGTGTGCTTCTTTATCAGGAAATACTCATTATGTTTTTTAACAAAACAATCCTTTGGTCGGACCTTATTTCTTTGATCACTTAACTATATTCCTAATGCATTTGTTCATTCTGGCTGACACAGGCTCCCAGTCTGGCTGGGAGTGCTCTGGCTCGGCGCTCCAGCCAATTCTAACACTGCTCTGAGCAGCTTCAGGATTGGCCGCAGTGCGGGCTGGGAGCCTGCGCCTGCCTGTAGTGACGAGGACAGAGGAGCGGCGCAGGGACAGAGCAGATATGTTTTTGTTTTTTTAAATTAATGTTTTTGTCCCCCCACCCCACCCTGTGCCGCCCCACCCCTTCATCGTGCAGTGAGTAGCACCTGGCTATTAAACACCACTTCTTCCACCACAACCATCAGCGATTGGGAATACGCAATTAGTTCAACCTACAGATTATGGCCCTAATTCACAATAGCATTTATGAGTACAGAAAATGGTACATGAGAGTACTCTTTTACGTACTTTTATGGATCAAATCTGTTTATTGGTATATAACATGGACAGTCATGTACATAGCTCAATGCCTACATCCGTGTCGGCTGGCAAACCAATTATGCAGGAGATCCTGCTACCTATGTTAACAAATGCGCTTGGGGCGACATCCTACTGACATAATAAGACCCTTTCCTATATCTCCAGAGCCCATTTCTTAGGGGCCAACACCCCTACTCCAAATGACAAAGTTCCCAGTCTATGAGAAAAATACAAAAACTCAAGAAGAAACCGTAACACATAATACACAATTCAAGAACAAAACTGTGCTTCCCCTCGCAGTCCCCAGCAGCGTCTCTCCTTCTGCCCATCTCCTTCTTCCAGTCCCCATGAACACCAGGAGCATCCCCCCCTCTGCTGTACCCACCACCCTCCCCTATCAGGCATCCTCCAGCACCCTCAACGCCCTTAGGTATACAGGGCAAGTTAACTGGTTGAATTCCGCAGAGAGAATCTGGATGAACGGCTTCCAAATGTCGCCCACCTCATCCACCCTCTGAGCCGCCACTAATGTCAGTTTCTCCATTGCCAAAATGAACCAGAGTTTATAGAGCCAGGAAATGTAAGTCGGGACCCTGTCCAAACCCCAAAGAGCTAATATTGCCTGTAACGCAACATTGAGGGCCAGCGCCATCTGTCGTCCCCTTCGTGAGCGAAGAGGAAAAGTAAGGGGGTTGGGTAAGCTCAGTATAACATATGACGGAAGTCTAGGGATCTCTGTCTGAAATACTCCATCTATATCATCTAGACTGCCCTTCCAATATCTGTGTAACTTGGGACAGTGCCATAACAGGTGTATAAGTGTGCCTGTGTTGCCACAACTCCTCCAACAAAGGCCAGATTTGGTGAAGTCCCATTCATGCACCCTAGTCGGGGTATAATACCAGTAAGTAGTCAGCTTGTAGGCAGTCTCTGACCCGGACGTGTGAGAGGCTGTGTGGTGCGCTCTATAGTAAACACTCTCCCACTCCTCCTCTGTTAGCTCCCTCCCCAGCTCCGCCTCCCATCGTCTCTGCCCCTTAGTTTTAGCGGGTTGCGTCTCTGCCTGCAGGAGTCTGTATAACTCCAAGATCATTCTTTTGTCATCTTTCTTTCCCATATGCCACTTCTCAAACGGGGTAAGCGTTCTGGATACCAATGGTCTAATCTCTGGCTGGAGGGCCCAGTGTTGCACCTGGTAGTATGGCAACCTATCTGCTTCCATAAGCCCATAAGCCTCCTGCATCTGGTCAAAGGCAATCACACTGTCCACATCAAATAGGCTGCCAACCCTATTGCAGCCCCCTTCGTAGCAGGGCTGAAAATGCTCCGATTGCAGCCATGGCTCCTTCCAGATATGAGACCCCGCCACCGCCTGATCCATTAAACACCAATGCTTTTCAGTGAGCGGTCGACTCCACTCCAGCAAAAATCGAAGTTGAGCAGCTTGAAAATACCACAGCAAACAGGGAACCGCCAGGCCTCCCACCTCTTTAGGATGGTATAGAACACAGCGCTGCATCCGAGCAGGCTTCCCCCCCAACACAAATTTCAATATCGCTGACTGAAGAGTTGCTATGGTACGCAGTGGTGGGGTTAAAGGGAACGTCTGAAAGACATAAAGAATACGTGGTAAGACTGTCATCTTGATCGCGGGGACCCTCCCGAACCAGGAGAGACCCTGCTTCCCCCACTTCTCCAAATCATTCAATATCTCTCTAGACAGAGAATCATAGTTCATGCTACACGTTCTGGCAACTGATGCTGCCAGGGCGATCCCCAGGTAAGGCACGTGGGACGTTGACCATATCAAAGGGTATCGAGCCCGCAGGGCTACTTCATGCGCAGGTGTAATTGACAACATTAAGGCTTGGGATTTCTGTGTAATACCCGGCTAAACTCACTAATGGCCTTTATGAGTGCAGGCAGTGAAACCATGGGATCCGCCAGCGTGAGAATCACATCATCAGCATAAAGACTAATGAGATGATGGTCTCCCCCAAACCGGACGCCGGAGATTTGAGGATCATCCCGGAGGTGCTGTGCAAGGGGCTCCATATAAAGCGCAAACAGTAGCGAGGAGAGGGGACACCCCTGCCTCGTCCCCCACCCTATCGGAAAAGGAAGCGACAAGGCCAGTTCACGCGGACTGCAGCCCTAGGAGCAATATAGATACACGGAATCCAGGTCTGAAACGCCGGTCCAAGTCCAAAGCGCTCAAACACCCTGAAAAGGTAGAGCCAGTGCACCCGATCGAATGCTTTCTCTGCGTCAATGGAGAAAAGGAGTGCCTCCCTATGGGATCTGTTAGTTTTATCTATTAAGTGTAGGAGCCGCTTAGTGTTATCGCCGCACTGTCTATGGGGAATAAAACCCGACTGATCCGGGTCAATGAGCCCCGGCATATAGGGATTAAGACACTGCGCTAGAATACCCGTGAATAACTTCGCATCAATATTTATGAGCGAAATGAGCCGGTACGAACCACAGTCCTCCGGATTTTTCCCAGGCTTATGAATGACCGTGATGGTGGCTTCTGACATCCTAGGCATGAGGGTTCCTGTTAGTAAGAAGGAGTTAAAGAGCCGCACCAAGAGCAGGGCTAACTCAGAGCAAAATGTCTTATAGAAGAGTGCAGTAAAACCGTCGGAGCCCGGCGACTTCCCAACAGAAAGGCACGAAATCGCTGCAATCACCTCCTCTATCCATATAGGCTGGTCAAGAGAGGTCATGTCTTGCTCATGGAGTGGGGCAATCTTACAGTCTGCGAGATAAGAGGCCTGTCACAACACCGCGTGCGGCACGAGCCGAACATTCGGCTTGGGCCGTGGCACGCGGTCTGAAGACGCGCCGCGTCCCCTGCCTGCTGTACACATTACGAGGCCCCAAATTGGGCATGGGGCCTCGTTCTTTCCTTGCGCGATGCGCTTCCAAGCAGGTCAGACCTCCCCCACTCACCTGTTCTTCTTCTCTTCTTCTTTTCCTGTCTTTTCATTGTGCCTTCCTCTATGTTTTATCCTTTTTCCCATATTACCCCTCTCTTCCCAGCATGCCTTTGTTCCCTACTCTCTATGGCTTCTAGTCCATTATGTTCTATGTGTTTTTCTCTATCTAAGATGGTGTCCTTGTTCTTCCTGTTGGTCGCTTCCTGTTTGTTGGTATTTAAGGGCTGTGATTCTTTCTTTCCTTGCGCTGCAACACTTTCTGTTTGGATGGTGTCTTCGCTCCTGCTTCCTCGTATTCGATACTGGCTAACGTCTGTTCCAGTGTTTTTTCCTGTACTTTTGCTCTTGTAGTTACCTATTCATTTGCTCCATTTTCAGGAACCTTTCCTTTTTGGAGGTTTTTTTCCCCTTTCAGGTTTTTTTTCCCTCTGGCACTACTTCTGAAGGACACAGCCTGCTCTTGGCATTTCCATTGCCTGCAGCACCGTGGCTACCAGAAAGAGTTGCCCCTACCTGGGCCAAGGCCGAACATTCAGGAACAAGATCCTTGCCACTCGTTCTGCAGACTCCAGGTTAAAGCAGCACGTAAGTCATGACAAGGCCGGCTCCACCCCGCTCCCCGCCTCCGCCACATATAAGTCTCTATAAAAATCTGCAAAAACCTCAGCTGTCTGCTGATCCGTCCATACCTCCCCCGAGAGGGGGAGCGCACCATCTTGATAGCATTGGCCGATCGCTGGGCTCTCAATTTGTGGGCCAAAAGTTTCCCACAGCGATTACCCCCAACGTAGTACTTATGTTTAAGCTGAGCGACGGCGTATTTTGCTCGATCCCAATTGAGCCGCTTCAGCTGATGTCGCACCTTCTCCAGCTCCCTGCACACCCTGGGGTCCCCCGTATGCTTATGAGAACGCTCTAGGGCCGAAACTTTCTGCTCCAGGGCCTCTCTAAGCTCTCTCCTAGCTTTATTCTCCTTAGCCGAGAGAGATATCACCTCCCCTCGGGTAACAGCCTTCAGCGCCTCCCAGAGCGTCCCCAACCTGGTCCTCCCGTCATCATTGTGACTAAGATAGTCAAGAATCGTTTGCCTCAGTGCCTCCTCCACTGTCCTAGACTGCAGCATAGTGTCCCAGAAACGCCAACTGTGGACCCGAACCCGCCCACCATCAATGCGAACCTCCAGGGTAACCGGGGCATGATCTGTCAAGGCCCGACGTTCAATCGCACTCTCCCTGACTCGGGAGCCAAACTCTGAGGAGGCCAAAAAAAAGTCTATTTGTGTGTATGTCCTAGAAGACGCCGAATAGTATGAGTAGTCCGAAGAGTCAGGTGCGCCTTCCTCCAGACGTCCTCCAAGTCACAGTCAGGCAGCCACTGCCGCTCCGCTGGAGTCAATGACCCAGTCTGCCCCAAACGCTGTCCAGAGCGGTCCATATCATTATCCATGACCAAATTGAAGTCCCCCCCTACCAGTATGGCCCTATCCGGTGTAGCAAGCATGGGAGATATCGCTTGTCTCATGAACGATTCTTGCCTTCCATTGGGGGCATATAAAGTAGCTATTGTGAAGTGAAATGACTATGCAGATTCTAATGGCCAGGAACCTACCCTTAACCTCATGTATCTTTGCTATTACCTCCCCAGGGAAGTCCCTCAAGATCAAAATCCCCACCCCAGCATGCTTCGTGGGCGCAGGAGACCAGAATTGTCAGGGGAACCACCTGGAGCGTATGCGATGAGTGTCTGAAGACAGCAGATGCGTTTCTTGCAACAGACATATATGACTCTCAGAACGCTCCAGAGCAGAAAGAATTACCAACCTCTTGTCGGGACTATTAAGCCCCCGAACATTAAGGCTCAAGTACTTTAAGGACATGAATAGTTAAAGGGGTGAAGCTCATGAGCCGGAGGCCCCCCTCCAGGGGCTTCCAAGTGCTCTACCTGGAGGAGGGCCCGCCCATATAGGAGCAACATTCGATTTTCGGGCACCCAAGATTTCAGAGGAAGCACAACAACATAAAACCACAGTACACAACAGGTGTACATCAAACTCACACAAGTCCTCAATCAAGTGTCCAAAAAGAGGCAAGTTCCAGATAGGGGTCGATCACACCTCACAAGGTTGTCTCTCAGCACCCAAAGACCCCACCGCCCGGGCCCCATCCCAGCAGCCACACCATCGCTCTTAAACGACCCCAGACCCTGCGACGATCCCCAAAAGCTGTCTGCATGTAGGCACTCGACCCCGCCGCAAGGCTATTTAATACAGACTGTCTCTCCAGCACCTGTTCAGTCGTAGACGGCCTCGGTTGCCTTTGTTTCTTCTCTTTCCGCCACCATCGCAGGCGGCCCTCAGAAGCAGCATCTTCACGCAGCCCGGGACTCCGCTCTGCCTCCTCCAGACCTAGGATCCGGCGAGCCTCATGCAGCAACTTCACCTGGCGGAGCTTGTCTCCCCAGCGGAACAGGGGGGGAAGGGTGACCCCAAGTGTAAGGCATAGAATGTGCCCCAAGATGCTCCGTGATGGGCTTGAATTCTCGTCGCCTCTGCAATGTCTGCACAGAGAGATCTTGAAACAGCTGAAGCGTGTACCCTCTAAACTGGACCTTAGGAAGGTTGCGCGTTTTCTGCAGGATACTTTCTTTTGTCATAAAATTGTGCAGACACGCTAAGATGTCCGGGGGGCACGCACTGTCACCCCCCATCCGACCTACTCTGTGGACCCGGTCCAGTGTCATCTCCCAAGGGTCATCGGGACCCAGGATGGAGCGGAACAGCACCATGATGAACTCTCTAATGTCTCCGCTCTCCACCCCGGGTGGGGCTCCCCGGACTCGAATATTATGCCGTCTCAAGCGATTCTCTAGGTCCTCCGTCACAATCTGCAGGAGCTCCTCCTGCTCCCAAAGACGCAAGACCTCCTGTTGCAATTGCTCGACCTCTTCCCCCGGGAGATCTCATTGTCCTCCATACTCAACACTCTTTCTCCCAGCAGCATGACATCCGTTCGCACATCCCTCATCTCCTGGGAAATGTCTCTACGCAGCTCCTGCAGATCCATCCTGAGAGAGTCAAATAAGGAGGTAAGGAAACCTTTCTTGACCGGCGCCCCCCCATCGTCCTCCGCCTCACTCCGGTCATCTGGCCCTCTCGCCGAGGCAGTCCCATCAGCCGGTTTTCCCTTTGGCAAGTGAGACCTTGTTACCAACTCTCTCACCAACTGATTTCTCTTCTGTTTAGCGGACGCCATCAGGGTCTTGCTCAACAGCCGTCTTCGAATGGAAACAGTACCTGTCGCCGTCCTCCACGCTGATCCACTATTTAGCTTCTTCGCCGGATCACCGCCCTTCAGTGGGATCACTCGGTCCGGCCCCAGGCTCTCCACTATGCCAGGGCGGGGAAACCGTCCTCAGCTCTCTTGCCCCATCGTGACTGGCTCGCCGCTGTTTGTCCCCGTTGCTGAACCACTGGGGGACTGCTTGCAGCCCTCACAGCCCAGAGGAACGCCTCTGACCTGAGTACGTTGCGGTGCGGGCTGATATATCTTGACAAATTGCCGGTCCGCCCCTCTCCCGAGCACCGTAGGGCCCACTGCACTGCCAGCTCCTAGGGGGCCTCAGGGGCTCTAGCCCCCAGTCGCTGCCTCGCCTCGATCCCAGTAGGCCCTCTCGGGGGCACTCGAACCTCGAGGCGCTGGGCCGCGCCACATGCTGCCGACTCCCTCATGTGGCCCCCTCCCCTGGCTCCGTACCTCTGCAGCCCGACCGCTGCTGCCGACTCCCACGGGGTCCCAGTTTATGCCCGAGCTCGGAATGGGCCTGCGGGCACTTTGCCTCCTCCTCTGCATCCCTCGTGGCCACAGCACCAGTCGTCGCGCCCGCGGCACACAGCTGCGGCACAGGCCCGAACCACCTCACAGGCCGGCTGCTCCGTTGGGCCGCTAGGCACCTGACCGATCCCTGGATTTCTCCCTCGGGGCCTCTCTGTGTCCCTCAAGCGCTGGGGCGGCCCCTCCCGAGGGTGCCTGGGGCCGTCCAGTAGCCAGAGAAGGCCCGGGCGGCGGAGCTCGGGTTTACACATCCGCTCACGGCGCCATCTTGGCCACGCCCCCCCTTTTACGTACTTTTACCTGCTGAAACGTCCAACTTCCAATAAAAGTAAACATGCAAAGAATGCTGTCATGGACCCTGGACTGATGCTGCAATCTTGGATGAAAGCCAACTGAAAAAACAGGTTAAAACATAAATACAGACATACTGTTCCTCTAGGTGAGTTATACAACTCCAGGCATTTCAAACCAAACATACCCTGTCGCCTCACACAACTGCAACTACTTCTCCAACAGGTCACAGAGGTTACTAAGAAACATTTCAAATGCAAAGAACACACATGTGGACACAGCGAGGCTTTGAGAGGGCCATGAGAGTACCCAAATAATTATTCACAAGACTTTATTAAGACACATCCAGCGGCCAACTTCTTATCAATGAAAGGCTGACTCATGCTCCACAACATGGATATCAACAGAAAACGTTCAATCGTGATTGAGTAAGGCCTCTTTGCGGTCATACCACTGCCACCATTTGTAAGGCTTCATTCTGTATACGCTGACAAACTAATGGGCATACCAATAGTCCAGGGATGCATCCCTGAAACATTTACAGTTGTGGAGCCAACCCATCCATAGCACTGCTTGTGCCACTGTCATACCTGAGAAGACTGCAAGCTATTGCAGGCAGTAGCCACACTGGTAATCAACATGCCTAAAACACATTGGAAAAGCCAATAGCTCTTGCATAGGCGAGACCTATTGGCTTTTCCAGTGATTGTTCTATATGTTAAGCATTCAGCGTCACAGCAAATGCTTTTAAGAATTGTTTTTGTGCAGGAAGGTGTTCCTTCCTGCACAAAAACAATCCTACCCATAAAGCAGGCACCCTTGCACCATGGAGCAATGATGCCTGCATTGGCACTAGGCAGTCACAAGTGCCCCAGTGCTAGGAGACAGAAGAAATCCACCATATCTTAATAGAAATGGCAAATTCTTGCTCTTTCACCCAACGCAGTACAGCAAGTGGTCTTGCTATGTTATGTGAAATATGGGTAAATCTGCCCATTAGGTGTTTTAGGAATGTCCACAAGTAGTGGACATCCTGCAATTTTAATAACACTGTGCATGCCACTGCAGTTGCAGTGTTGTTAAAATTCATCAGCCACCTTCTGCCTTTCATTTCATGGTATGGCATTGAGAGGATCACATTGTGGGCACATAACTATACTGCCACACAGGGGCCATATTCATGGTACATTGATTTGCATGGATATGTTTTTTCACATAACATGACTAGTCATTTATGCTGTTAGTTTCATCAATTGGTCAAAAATGTCAGGATGTTTAGCTATGTGTGTGGCATAGAGCACTTCCAATGACTATTGAAGGACTGTAACACTGGCTGTGCTCAAGGCCTCTCCTGCCTGTGTGTAGGATTTGAGCTTAAGCAAAAGTCTATCACGTGAATGCAGTCAGTGTACTCGCCTTGCGTTCACCCACTCCAGCTTCATACTTTCTTAATATTTACAAGATCGGATGCCACATCCTCATATCATCTTTTAGTCCATTGTGACAAATGTGCACCCCACATGTTTTCAAAGTTTTTCAATTTCTTAATTGGTCTGTAGAAGAGAGTGGTATAGGGCCTCTCAATCTGTTTCTGGCATCCACTGCAGGGATCACTTCTGCTTTAGCAGTGTTGTACTGTTAACAGGATTACTAGTGAAGCTTACTTGCGTGGAAGCCACTTGTGGTGCAATAGATGCCCCTGGAGCCCTCGCTTGTTGCCTTCCTCTGTGCCATGTAGTGTTGGATGGGTCGGGCCGATATTTATGAAGCCTCTGAGGTTTCCTTGCATCACGCAAGGCAATGCAAAGACAACGCGAAGGCTTCAGTGAAATTTGTAAAGCCACCCAAGTCCCGATTTGCATTGCCTTGCATGGCTTTGTAAAGAAATGTTAGGCAATGGGAGACATTCTAATGCTGAAGCATGGGCATACTCATGCATCCACTTATGGATTTTGGCACATTCCCAGATTTAAAAAAGACTCGGTAACCTGGGAATGCGTTAAAATGCTACTCCTTCCTAAGTGAGGTGTAATTACTTCCTCTTTCTACAAGTGCTGCATTTTGCTTCACACATAGAAAGAAGAAAATGCCATAAAGGATTATTTTTAACTATCCTGCCTAAAAGGCAGGGACCCTTCCACTATAATGCGAGGGTGACTGCATTGGCGCTAGGCTGCAGACGGTGTTTAGCAAAATATCAAGATTAAAATATCCGGACACATATATATCGGAAATGAAATATTGCAATGCATAAATATTGAGATGCACAAACTGCTTCAGACAAGAACCTCCCTTTTTTAGGTAAGAATATAGTTGTTAAAATATAGTTTTTCAATTACTTAATGTGCTTCAGTTGATATATTAATGTTATGTGTTACTATTGTTTACTTAAATGTTATGAATGTTTTATAATATAGCTTGCAATTTTAGGTGATTAAGAACTTTTTATTCAATGAATTTTAGTGTTGTAGAATGTTGTTGGGTTTGTAGGGGGATAGGGTGGGAGGTTGGTTAGGTAATAATTCATTATTAATTACTTATTTAATTGTATTCAATTACATGATTGACATTTACTCTGTAAACTATGTAATATTGTTTTATTTTTGTTGTGTGTTACTGCGGGCTGTTAGGTGACTTGCTGGGCTGCACTACGTGACTTGACAATAAATATGGTCGATAGCATTTGTATGTACATGGGAGTAGAATGAGTTGTCCCTGAGGTCAGGGTGCAACTGGCGCCACATATGGAATAGAACCAGTTTGGTGATCTCCCTTCTGAGGAGGTTGACATTTCTCCCATCCCTTGCTACTAATTCAAGTTTCTATCTTTATTGTTGTCTAATGCAAGGTTGAAGTCTCCTCCTAAGATCATATACACCTGGACCTTTCAAAGTTGCTC
The DNA here is from genome assembly GCF_031143425.1 of Pleurodeles waltl. NCBI lineage: Eukaryota > Metazoa > Chordata > Amphibia > Caudata > Salamandridae > Pleurodeles > Pleurodeles waltl. The sequence goes on from NC_090449.1 coordinate 607,876,880, forward strand.
CCTTCGAAGCTTGCAAATATAGGTTTTGTGAGATGTTAGGGGTGTACAGATTTAGCCTTAGTCAAGATTTTCTTTCACCTCTAAACCTCCAGTTTTACATTCTCTACATCTCTAGTGACACCTAGTAGCCTCTGTCCCATGTGGGGTTTGCACAGAATAGCCACACGTGTAGTTTGCTGGCAGGAGAGAACAAGTATGATCTTTTCGAGCAGGTGTGTTTCCTGTGGATGGATGACATCAGGGTCGGGTTCTGAGAGGTATCTCCATACCTCGCATCAATTGTTAGGGACGTTTAGGACTTGTGTGTTTAATAAGAGGAGTGTAAACTTAGGAGGCTCACTCATCATCAAACAAAGGTAAGGACCGTAACATATTCATCAGCATATTCATCAGCTTGTAACATAGACAACCAAAACAGTTCCTCCAGCATTCTTTTCCCATCCACCCAGGTACAGTCATAAGATGAAAAGGATACAAAAAACAGCCAAAAATCCAACTAAGCTTAACCAAGTCCCCCTGTCCACTACAAAAGTTGGTAAGAGCTCTGATCCCTGAAAACGTCACCATTGTGATTGTACTAACATGGATGTTAATTCATTCAAACTCAATAAAATGTCATTAAAAAAAGAGGTAAAGTTCAGGACTTGGATTGTATACAGGACGTCAGAGATCAGCAAGGGGGCCACCTTACATGCTCTGCATGTGCAGGCCCCACTCAAAGTGGGTATTAATATACGTATGCTAAGAATCCGTAGTATAGTGACCATCAGACTGGGAAAAAGCTTGCCGGGGCGATTCCTTCTTCATATTCTGGAGATTTTAAATTAGGTCAGCTTTGGCATCTTCAGAGATTCTCTCCCTAAGCCAAGCTGTCCAGAGGTGCCAAAAGATAGTTTACCATTCTGGGCAAAGCTTGTGCGTCCCTGGGCAGAACCCTTTGTCTCAGATTCCTCGGGTAGTCCCATGGCATCAGCGAGAGAGCATATGTAGCGTTGTATTACATATCATTGACACATAAGACCAAATGGATACCCCATGGTATTTGGCATCACACTCTTTGAGAAGACCTACTACTGGCCTGAAGTATCTGTGCTTTCTAAGGGTGACAAGGGATAGGTCCTGCAAGAGTCGAATGTTAGAACCTAGGAATATAAGTTCAGACTTCCCTTAGTAAATCGCACAACTGCTTTCTAGTCTTCCAAGAAGTGTACAAATGTGAGAAAACCAGCGGAGCTCTCTGGTTAAGTTATACTGGAGATTACTCTATGGGCATGGTCGATTCTGGGCAGGTGGGCCTCTGGGTCACTTCTGATAGTCTGGAGGAATTCCTTAGCAAACCGCATAATGTCATCTCCTTCTGTTCTTATGGGCATAGCTCAGATGCATATGTTGTTGCTTTTATTTTCCAAATCCTACTTTTTTTGTTTTGTTTGTAGGTTGAAATATTGTTACTCAAGTGCTTGCCCTCTGCGCCAAAACATCTCCAGGTTATCTGTTCGCGTTTCTTCTCAGCATTAGAGTTTGTCTACCCAGTTCCTAAATTCAATAATGTCTTTGTGAACTTTTTTTAGGCATGCTTTAAAGTCTCTTGTGATGGGGAAAATTTTAAAGCTGATTTCAGACAGGAAGCATACAATATATTCCTGAGAGGTTGATGTGTCCCCACCTTTCCCTGCGGGGGTTATCCTGCCTTTTCATCCTGTACCCTGCTGCAGATCGGCCCCACATATCGGCAACTGATCCCTCCTTCTGGAGTTTGTCCTTCTCCATGTTACAGCAGCAGTAAGGGTCAGCGTATGGGTCAGTCTAGAGGAGGATAGGGAGGCAGGTGTTTTTTTTAATTTATTTTTATTAAACTTTCAGTACATCAATAAAAGTGTATCATCAACAACCTTGAACGAATAGGCCCTCTCATCCCCACCCAGAGACAATCCACGACAGGAGTATTACCATAGAACAAATGGACAGGAAGGCGGGTTACTTGGAGTTGGAGTGGGACAGTCAGGCATAGGAACTTCTCACGGTGCACAGCATGACTGATGACAGTTGCAGTCAACCAGAAATCTGCTAGGTTTAATGCAGGTTGCTAATTAGTCCTAAGCTGTGGGCACGCTGTAATTGAAGCACAAGACCAAGAAACTGCTGCTCAGGCAAGATCATGTGACTTAGTGGAAGTGAAGTTTCGAACACATGCACAGACTGAAGGGAGGGCTTGTTGGTTCTGTTTTCAAGGTAAAGGGCCCGCCTGGGATCTTCACAATAAAGTGCTCAATCTTCTTGTTGGAATTGAGTTTTATCAGGTTTAGGTGGGATGAGGTAGCTGTAGTCGCTTAGTGTTAGGACACCTTTTTGGTATTTGTGCGGCTATAAACTCTTAGCATAACATGGGCAGGAGGTGCTTTTTCAGCTGGGCATCAATGAGATATACCAGGGTACTCTGCCATGGGGAATGCTGTAGCTTGGGGGTCTGCTCACCTTATGTAGGGTGCTAGTTGGCCTCTCAATTGCCTCTGCCAGCAAGTGTCAGGCACCCCTCTCCTTAAGGTGCCACTAGTACACCCAGTCTCCACTGCTGGTTCAGGCCCTGACCACTCCTTTTGTCCACAGATGTGCTCCTGGTTCCACCCACCATAAATCCACACTAGGCACATAGACCAGATACAGCATCCCACACCCTGATTCTGATATCATACAGTTAGTGGAACCTCATATGCCCACGAGAAGGCTCACGTCAACCTTGCAATCTATAGCCTCACACGATTAAATACAGACATCATGCGCTAAATCCAGCATCAAATGCCCAGGAACTATCATCTCAGCTTCACATGCCCAGGCAGTTTCTTCGTATGCCAGGTCAGTGGAGTCTTACCCAGGCCCTAATTCTACATACATGCCTACTGTTAGAAATGGGGTCTTTGGTTGGCAGTCAGGTTACCCCCTGTCCAAGCAAGGACCCTCACTCTAGTCAGGGTAAGTCACACACAATCCAAATTATCATGTGCCCACCCTCTGGTAGCTTGGCACTGAGCAGTCAGGCTTAACTTAGAAGGCAATGTGTAAAGTATTTGTGTAATAAATCATACAATAACGCAATATAGCACCACAAAACTACACCACACAGTGTTTAGAAAAATATATAATGTTTATCTGGATAAATGCAGGTCAAAACGATCAAAGATGCAATAAGTAAATGTAGAGATATCACTGAAAAGTGATATAAAGTGTCCTAAGTCTTTTTAAAGCAAACAAAGTCTCTTTCAAGCACAAAGTACCTGGTTCGTGTGAAAAATCTCTGCAAAGAACCGTAGAGGAGGAGATGCGTGAACACAAAGGGGTGTGAGTCGATCTTTCTGGCCGCACACGGTAATGCGTTGTTTAGTTTTAACGCAACGATGGCTGCGCCTCAATTTCTGGTGCTCAGTCGTGGATCCTCTTCGGGTTGCAGGGTTTTCAGATGCCCCGGGGACGGTGCGTGAATTTCCTGCACTGGCAGGACGAAGTCACAGGAGCTGCATCGATCCGGTGGGTGTTGCGTCAAATTTTCTACTGCACGGCAGGCGCTGCGTTGATTCCTCTCTGGAAGTCGAGCTGCGTCATTCCGGCTTGGCTATGCGTCGATCCAGTGGGCAGTGCGTCGCATTTCTGGTCGCTACGCTGGCACTGCATCGATCTCCTCGTTGCGAAGTCGGGCTGCGTCGTTCCGGTCCAGCGTGCGGTGACATTTTCACTGCGCTGCAGGCTGTGCGTCATTTCTGGGAGGCTGTGCATCGAATTTCGCCTCACAGGGAGTCCTTCTTGAAGAGATGAAGTCTTTTTGATCCTGAGACTTCAGGGAACAGGAGGCAAGCTCTATCCAAGCCCTTGGAGAGCACTTCTTCACCTCAGCCAGAGAGCAGCAAGGCAGAAGGGCAACAGCAAGGCAGCAGCCCTTCACAGAAAGCAGTCAGGTGAGTCCTTTGGGCAGTTAGGCAGTTCTTCTTGACAGGATGCAGGTTCTGGTTACAAGTTTCTTCTCCAGGTAGTTTCTGAGTTGGAAGGGGCAGAGGCCCTGTTTATATATCCAAATGTGCCTTTGAAGTGGGGGAGACTTCAAAGAGTGGCTTAGAAGTGCACCAGGTCCCCTTTCAGTTCAATCCTGTCTGCCAGGGTCCCAGTAGGGGGTGTGGCAGTCCTTTGTGTGAGAGCAGGGCCTCCACCCTTCCAGCCCAGGAAGACCCATTCAAAATGCAGATGTATGCAAGTGAGGCTGAGTATCCTGTGTTTGGAGTGTGTTGAGTGAATGCACAAGGAGCTGTCAACTAAACCCAGCCAGACGTGGATTGTAAGGCACAGAAAGATTTAAGTGCAGAGAAATGCTCACTTTCTAAAAGTGGCATTTCTAAAATAGTAATATTAAATCTAAATTCACCATTCAGCTGGATTTAATGTCACCATTCTGGCCATACTAAATATGACCTTCATACTCCTTTCAGATCAGTAGTTACCACTCAAACAATGTATGAGGGCATCCCCAATGTTAGCCTATGAAGGGAGCCGCCCTCACAGCAGTGTAAAAATGAATTTAGGAGTTTTACACTACCAGGACATGTAAACTACATAGGTACATGTCCTGCCTTTTGCCTACACAGCACCCTGCCCTATGGGTTACCTAGGGCATAACTTAGGGGTGTCTTATATGTAGAAAAAGGGGAGTTTTAGGCTTGGCAAGTACTTTTAAATGCCAGGTCGAATCGACAGTGAAATGGCACACGCAGGCATTGCAATGGCAGGCATGAGACAAGATTAAGGGGCTACTTAAGTGGGTGGCACAATCAGTGCTGCTGGCCCACTAGTAGCATTTAATCTGCAGGCTCTGGGCACTCATAGTGCACTCTACTAGGGACTTATAAGTAAATTAAATAGTCCAATTGGCTATGATCCAATGTTACCATGTTTAAAGGGAGAGAGCATCTGCACTTTAGCACTGGTTAGCAGTGGTAAAGTGTGCAGAGTCTTAAAACCAGCAAAAACAGTGTCCGAAAAGTGGAGGGAGGCAGGCAAAAAGTTAGGGGTGACCAACCTAAGGCTGTCAGGTCTAACACCTACCTACTGCCATGCTAGGTTTGAACTCATGTGCTGAGCACAACCTCATATTGTTCTTATTACCCAATGTACAGCCTAAAATGTGTCTCCATATGTCAAACTAGAGTCATCACATATTAGGTAAGCCAAGAAACAATCATCACTAACTAGGGATAACTTTGGATGTCCATATACTGCTGTCACATGCTATGTGCAGCCTCACTTGCTAGTACAAGCGCACAGGTACATCTGAAGCCTCATATACCAAAGAAGATTCTTGTATTGCCAGATAGTCTGGGCCTACCTTTGGGAGTCCTGCCACTAGCAACATCATGAACAAATCTGGGTCTGGCAGCAGCAAACTTTGGGAAGATACACAAGATGGTTGATGTGTGTCATGTGGTCCAAGTAAGATGAAACAGTGGAAGGCTGATATCATGGTGTCTATAGTGCCCAGGTATGGCATAGAGTTTACGCTTATCATGGACACACATTAGTTTACATCCTCTCCTTCATCAACAGGTCTGTTCCAAAAGGGCAACAAGTACAGTACATTAAATGTATGTCTTCCTATTCCAAGATGGCTACCATCACTAGTTTCACTTCCTGGGCACTCGGGTTAAGGCAGAATAAGAATGCTCAAAACTTTCAGAACACTGTCTAGCAACTGTTTGCATTGGTGGCCTTTTCACGTCACTTTAGTTAGCACACACCTCTCAATGAGTTTACCTTTGTTGTTTTGTTCACCCCCATTTCGGTTGTCGGTTCCTGCCTTCTTCTCCCCAACTATGGGAGAAATTGTATGATGTTCTCATTCTTCCTTACATTTGTGGAAGGAATTGTATTGTCTTACTCTGGATTGTCAGCTCCAGTACTAGATTTATACTTTTCATCTGGAGGTGAAGCTGACCCAAAGGCGTAATGCAGTGAGTCCAATCTTCTTGTTCTTATTATCTTACTGCTTTTAAATACTTTTCTTTCTCTTTTGGCTTAAATATCACATTGTTTTAAGTTGTCCAGATGATTCCGCTGTCCTACAGCCTTGTGTTCTTTGCTCACATTCCTGTAGTTCTCAAATGTAATACTGAGTACTTAAATTTTCATCAACATGCTGAATTTCTTAGACTTTGGGCTGGCATTGGGATTGTCTGCTTCCATTCACCGCCTTATCATGGTGACCTTGACACAGGTACAGCCTTATATGCCAGTGTCCATTCATAATAAAAAAGAAACATCCTGAGATACGCAAGTAATGTTATCATATCATTGGAGCAGCCTCATACACTATGTGGAACACGTGCTAAGGCACGTTCTCACACGCCAATGGTGCAGGCTGCAGCCTCAGACACCAATGTTCAACTATCATTATAGCTTCTGTCTCATCTGTACAGGAACTGTCAATGGAGTCTCTCATTCACAGGTACTTCATTCATATGCTGGCTCAGGTTCGGTCACTACGGTCCGGGAGCAGACTTAATTTGCTTCAGTAATCTGAAGCACTTACAGAGAAGAGATCTGCTGTTGGTTATGCTGGGTATAAAGCATGGGTATAGTCAAACTGAGAGCTGGTGGTAATTCTGAAGCTACAGTATAGTCTCTAAGGTGATGCAGTGGCAGATGAGGCAGAATAGAAAGAGGAAGTGTTAGAATGGTATGACTTCAAATCTGAACTGGTTCCAAAATCTAATTTTTTAGTCATTGGTCATTCCTAGGCTTTTCGCACTGGTGGTGTGAGTGGATATCTGACTCCAGACAATTGGCAGAGATTGAATTAACAACGGGTTGGTATTTGTTCAATGTGCCCTGAAGGCAGCTATGCTTTACGTGATGGCACTTGTAAAGGCTTATTTCCTCCTAAACTAAATTCTGGAGTCCACCCTTAAAGGAATACCGAAATCACTTTACTCAGTATGAGTGAAGGTCACCTCAGATAAGGTCAATAAGAAAACATTTTTATTTCCTTCTGCTTTCTGTCACCGACAACACTGATGAACATTCAATCCTGCTGGAAAGGTTTGAACACTGGAGACATACGTCCAAACCTTCACTGCAATATATCCATTAAATTCTCACCTAATAAAGCTAACAAGCCAGGATCAGATCATTTGAATCATACACAATCTCAGTGCTTAGCAATGTACCACGAAGATCTTCTTTTAAATTTTTACACAGGGCCATCTGCTCACAAACCTGGGCAGGGCCAGGTAAAAGTCCACCAAATGCATCCTGGCAACACATAAATCGAGTTCTGCTTTCAAAACAGCTCAGATTAATTAATTAGCATTACTTCATGTTTGGACCAATTCTTTCCACTAAATAAAGGAGAACTTAAAGTGACAATGGTGCAAAGACCAAGATTCTAGTAATCAGAGATTTGGAGTCTCATTCATTACCCTTTAGCTGGGACTTAGGCCTTGGATTCCCTCTTTCCACCTCCTCAAAAGTTGTAAATCTGGGAATCCTTCTTGAAGCCGATCCCACTGTTTCCTCCAAACTCAGGCAGTGCAAAGTGTGTGAACATGATAACTCTCCCCTTCAAAAAATCAATTCCACCTCGCCACAGTGATCACACAGTCCTCTTTCTGGCACACGTCAATTACTGTAACATCATTAATTCTGGTCATCCTAATAAAATAATTGAGAGGCTCCAAGGGCTCAAGAACGACATCACCAAAATCAGCTTTAACCTTTGCAGTTTGAATCACAAGAAAGCACCCCTAAAAACTCAATTGACTGTCAGCAGTGGGTACAATTATATTTAAGATCTTGGGTACCATCCATCAAGTAGGAAGGGTCCAAAACCTTAAATACCCGCAGAGCTGAGACCTCACTATGTCAGAAACAGAGCAATGTTACAAGCCTGATTAACCACTAATCATTCAAGGGGATGTAACTCGGAGGCATTAGAATGGGTGCAAAAATCTAGATTTCGAAAGACCCTAAGCCCAAACTTGAGATCTGAGCCCTACTATAAGCATTTCAGAAAGCTTTCAAAAACTGTACTATTCAGACTTGCCCTTCATTTATGGCAGTACAAAGTGTGATCGCATACCCTCTCCAAATGGATTCTAACCTTCACTCCTATGATCAGGCTGTAGTTACAATTCCTTCTGGCACAAAGCAGTTTATAAAACTCCTTAGGAAGTACATCAGTACAAACATCCTGCGATGCACTACAAATGCTCCATATAGACCCCAGGCTTCTATGTGGAAAATTATAAACCCTACATTAAAAAACATGATATGACATAACATTTTGGAATTTAACTTTGTACTACCTAACTCAAGTGATCATTCAAGCTGTTCAGTTTCTTTCTCTCAACGTTTTTATTGAATTTGTCCACAGCTGTTCACAAAAGACCATTATTGACTTTTTATCTATTAATCATAAAGGACATATATGGTGAACATGTTTTTATTTATTTGTTGATATAAACTGTGTTTCCTCAGGAGGTTTCTTCTTCACACTATTCACCGTGCACCCGAAAGATCTGAAAGAGAAAGGATGTCAGAATTCAATGCTGCACATTGGAATCAAGTTTTGATGACCTCAAAGTAAAGTCCACATAGCAGTAAACAGTCTTTATTTGGGCATATTATCTGACTCTTATCCCGTAGTCAGTGCGCTGTCTTCTGCTATAAGTTATTTAAAGCAGTCCACATTGTTAAGTCAACCGAGCCCAAAGACAACAGCAAAACGTTTTCGTCGGCCAATGAGCAATGTGTAAGGCAAAGTTAAACAGTTGTTTTCAGCGATAAGAGGTCTGTCCTCGTGGTCCTAAAGAGCTAAGGAATTCTAAAATTCCACCCTAGCCACTGGCTATTTTAATGGTCCCTATTTCCTCTTTATATGCACGTAAATCTTGTGTGACAATTCTGGAAACTTGGCATGGCCAGATAAAACATATTATCTGTGGTTTGTCTGTGGTCAACCATAAATTACCGTGAATTTAGCATATTGTTAATGCAGATGTGAACATGGCAGTGAACAAATATTCAGCACCATTAATTAATACATTGACTAAGTAGGTGAACAGATTAGTTCCCTCTATTTATAATGTATCTGCTCAAGCCTAGAAAGGACAAGTTTTGTAAAACACTGTGGATCATATTTACAAGGCCCGTGGTGCAGGGCAGCGCAGCAAGTGCCTTGCTGCATCGCTCTGCACCACGGGAAAGGGAAGAAATGCTCCATATCTACAAGATACAGTGCATTTCTGTCCTCTTTTCCTGCACTGGTGCACAAATTGCTGCCTAGCACCATGGTGCTAGGGTGCCTGCATGGCGGGGATGATTCTTTTTGTGCAGGAAGGGACACCTTCCTGCACAAAAACAATCAACAGAAGCAATTTCATCCTTCTATAAGTGCTGCACAACGCAACACACATAGAAAGAGGGAACAACAGGGAGAAATAAAGATATTTCTCCCTGTTGCATCACTCTTATGCCGCCTCGGGAATGTGTCAAAATCCATGGATGTTGCGGGGGAACACCCACTCAACACCCATAGAAACACTTCCCTGATGCAAAGTAAGGCAACGCAGTGACTTGCGCTGCGTTGTCTTACTCCATATCTACAAGGCCATGAAAAGTGGCTTTGTGTGGCTTTGTAGATATGGGTGAGCAGCCTGCTCCACCAGTGCATCACGAGAAATGATGCGCCAGTGGCGCAAGCCACTTGTAAATATGGGCCTGTGAGTGTTTCAGTAGATACAGGGTCTCATTTACAAGGCCCATGGTGCAGGGAAGTGCAGCACGAGTCTTGCTACGCCACCCTGCACCACCCAGAAAGGGCAGAAATGCTCTGTATTTACAATATACGGAGCACATCTGTCCTCTCCCTCTGCGCTGGCCCACAAATTGCTGGCATGCACCAACTCAGGCACCCTTGCACCATGGTGTACAAAAACAATCACAAGAGGTGTTTTCCCCTTCTATGTGTGCTGCAGAATGAAGCACAAATAGAAAGAGGAAAATACGGGGAGGAATAAAGATATTTCTCTCTATTGCGTCACTTGTACGCCACCCCTGAAGTGGTGTAGGCATCAGACCTGTAAATCTGGAAACGCACCAGATTCCTTCGGATTCCATGGGTGTTGCATGGGAACACCCCAAGCAACACCCATGGAACTTCCCTTTCATGCAGTAGGTGTGAAAGGGGTCTATATTTACAAAGCCATGAAAAACGCAAGGACTTGTAAATATGGACTGGCACAATGTGCCACTGCAGCGTAAAAAAAATGACGCTCCAGTGCGCAGTGTGCATCTGGGTCCTCTTAAATGAGGCCCTCAGACTTTGGGGTCTGTAACAGGATGACTGTGCATGTTAACACGTGAACCTGACATGCGAGGAGTCTTGGTATCCCTGTCCGAAAATGAATCAGCCCCAGGCTTTATTTTCTCATTTCACTGTTACTCCTTAATTTGTGAACCAGAGCGCTAGAGACGATGTTTAAATGTAACAGGAAGGTTAATATTGCTAGGTCAAAATTGTTTTAGCTCCTTAGACCATCTAATAAAATTTTAAAAAAGGTTCAGGCATTTTACCAACTTTGTCTACAATACATCATTATTCATATGATGTCTTTGAAAGGGCAGATAAGTGAAATGCAGCAAAGCAGGTGGAATATCAAGACATTTGGGTGTTTTGTCCTCATATGCGCCCAGAGGCATGGAGGGGCAATTGGTTTTGGAACCTCTGGGCCTAGTTTCGAATCCGGATCTTGCTAGTATTGGCTATCTGAAATGTGATTCAAGGACTTCGATCCCCACCTCATGTACATCATCTTGTTTCAGTGTCTCTAACAGCCTCCTAAATGTAAAATGGCAGCACTCTTTTTCTTCCTGGCTAGGTTTGCACTCTATAAACCATACACAACACCAAAATATTGTAAATTCTTAATATCTTGAGTTTCAACTTTCCAAACTGGATTTTTTTTATTATTTATATATTTGGAACAGTGGATAGAAGTCGGATACTTTCCAGAGGTGTTTCATAAATTGGTTCTTTGGTACACCCTTGTAGTGGGAAAAAGACCCAAGCCATGACATTAAGAATAAACTCGTCCTTTGTACTTACCTCGTAAATCCAGTCCGTGTAGGCGGACACCCTGGTGAAAACGGTTGGCTTCTCATAAGTGTTGCAATAGGGCACTAATCCGTAGCTCACAACCCCGTGAACTTGCCACATATCGTCCACTAAGCAGTTCAGAGGTCCGCCTGAATCACCCTGAAGTAAGGAAAGAGAAGTCGATAGCTCATTTTTTCTAGTTTTACAAAAATACGTTTCATCTTAAGTCTGGGAACGTGATAGCTGGTGATGTCATATTGAATAAACCTTACATTGTGAAGGTGCATTTTTTCATCAGATAACACCTTAAAGGATCAACATTGAAAAGATTCACACAATTAAATTTAACCGGTCTGTTCACGTGTCTTACATATTTGGCACAACAGCGTATGCCATTGCCCAGTGGGTCAACTCACTTCAGCCATTGGCTGCTTTTCACTTTGACTGGCAGCATTTAGCATGATCGCATATGCACACTGTGTTAAGACATGACATGTGACGTCAGTCACATTTAAATGCTGAGTAGAAGCACAAGACTGGAAACAGATTTCACCTTGAAAGAGGCTGGACCAAATGCTAGTAATCCGGTCTTACTCAAGGCTTTCTAAGGAGAACAGGTACACCCATTCCGGCCTCTCTTCCTTGTTATTAAGCTTCTGACTCAACAGAAGGGCAAAAACGTGTGTCGCTTTGTGGGATGAGGACTGGATAAAGAGGGATGATCCGCATTTTCTGGATGGGGAGGACAGGGTTGCTTTCCCTTCATATTTCCTTTATGACTTTGCACGATGTGAATGTTTGAATCAAAGTGAGGCAGGTGTTTTGTGAGGCCTGGGTCATAATTATGCCTATTGACGTTTGGTGAATTCCCACTGAAATTGAGGTTTCAAGGGTAATTGGCCGGAAGTGTCTTGACATTTTCTGCCAGTTTGTGATCTGGAAAATCTCTGAGTATTTCACATTGTAGCTTTTGTGTGTGTAAAGTGAAATACCAAATCAGTCCTCTCTTTTCCTTGCCCTGTCTGTAGAGATTGATCCTCAATCTAAGCTCATGGGAGTCGTAGCCCTTTTGTTTTTTTCAGTGTTACCTTTTATTCAATGAGCTCTGCACACCTGGGTAGAGAATGGCAAGGATATGAAGCAGAATTCATGATCTGCCAAACCCTGTTGCAGAAAGAGGTAAATTACCTGGATTACTGACAACTTGGCCTTAACGAAGCCAGTGCCTTGCATTCAGTTGTGTCATGTACTATAATCAGATACTTAAAATCACTAAGTCAGAGTAAAATCTGGGACTGCATCACTGCCCTTTCTGACCTGAGGATGCTCATCCTCTCAAAAGGTGTGCTCGAGAATGAACATTTCTTGCAGCTCTCATGCCGGTGTTTGACCCTATCAGTTCCATTGTTTCTTCGTGGCCCATCATCTGCTTTGACCCTTTTACCCTGAACCAAGAATGCTGAGTCTAGACTGGCAAGTGTGACCCCATCATAGTATTATTATCTCTCTGGTGATTCATTTCCCAAAATGAGCCTGTGTACCTGACCTGCATCATTTGGGCACAACAATCACTGTGAGAAGCCAAAGAAGATGTCTCAGCCTGCTGAAGACCCTGTAATTGTCACAGAGTGGTGCACTGCAGCTATGAGCTGCATCCTGCACCGGAAAGCCATGAACGGCTAGTCCTGGAGCAGCAAGATTAGGTGCTTGTACCACACATGAAGGCCTCTGACATCCTGCAACACTTGCACCATCACTCCGGATCCGTGTGGTGATATCCACAATGCACACCTATCTCTTTAATCCGGTGGACCACCTATTGATACAAGACAAGTAGTGTTGGAGTACGGCTGGTAACCAGTCGCACACAAAGACAGAGAACGTGACAGTAAATAATTATGTTCCAAAGTAGATGCTACTCTTGGCTATGACCTCGTGTTGTTAGTTGCTGGTATCCCCCTGCAGTGCACAGAAGCACTGCAGTGCAATTTGGCACATATTTCAAAGTCCAGTAAATACCATAAAACTACTGAGCATATTGTCTTAATATAGATAAAAGCCTTATATAGTCTACTTAAAAGAACAAAAGTGTTGATAAAAGTGTTGCCTGAACAAGAATTGTGTCCCACAGCACCCTTTAAGTGTAAACCAAAACTGATTGAGTCGCTACCCTCCCAAACTAAAAACCAAAAGAGGAGGTACTTCGCAATTCCATTAACTTCTATTAGTACCATGTTCTATTGTTTCCATGGACCTCAAGCATTACTTTTTCAAATGGATTGCCTACCTGCCTTTGGGCCACGCAGGCTTCAGATGAGTGACCTAACAGTGCATTTAAAGGCATTCAGGTGGACTATTCGACAGGGCTTCCTGGCAGGCCAGTGCCTTTAACAGGCTTGTAGGGTTATGGAAACTCATAGCTTCATTGTCCTATCAGATAATCAGGCCTTTAGGAAATTCTCTTGATTATGAGGAACAGTCACGTCACATGGGTTATACCTTTGTCCTGTCATCCTTTTAGAGACTCCGATCTGCCAGAGAAGTCTCCTGTACTCCATTCCCCCTTGACATCTGGGTTGCATTGGCACACATGCTATGCCTACCCGCAGAAGATGCAATCTCAGCATAGCCATAGGGCAAACCCGTGTTTGGAACACCAGTTCTAACATCAGTAGGTCTTACACTGCATCCAGACTTCACCCCGTCTCCTCCGGCACACACCATGGAATCCGTGGCATAATGACCCCACCAGTGAGGCTGAGCACAGATGGAATGTTCAACCACTGGAAGCAAAGCCTCTTGCAGCTTGTCAGGATAGTTTCCGTAGGCTGAAAAAGAAAATTAAGAGTGTCCCTCAACAAAAGCAAATATCAAACAACTTCAATGATGTGGCAAGTAAAACTCAGCAAAGCCAAAAGGTCTGATCTTGTGTTCATAGTTTCCGAGGGGCCATCCCCGACCTTCAGCACATTACACTGAGTGGGTTCCTGGCTGGGTTTAGGTTGGGTGGGCCCTCCATGTAATTTGCAGGGAGCGGGCTCAAGTTTCATTAAGCCACTATGTGTAAGGGTCGAATTTTGTGAAACAAATATTTACAAGGAAAGCTATTATGAGCGTTGTATGAACAGGAACCCGTGTCTTGTTAATAGTTGCAATGAGAGACATTTTATAATTCTAATAAATACAATGGTCTTTAAAAACAGTTACTGCATTCATAGTAGGAGCGAAAAGAGTCATAGCATAAAATTTGTCAATTTGTGGAGTAAGTACTAAAGGGGTTATTTAGAATTCTGTGGCTGGTCGGGCAGGTCAACGGTGAGATTTTCTCTGCTGTCCTTGCTTCCCTATGACCGACTGCCATATTACGAGACCTTCACCTGTTTGCCTCCTGGATTCCAGAAGGGTGAGTTGCAAACTGGTATAGAACCACTCTCTCCCTTGTAGTGATTGCAGGGAATATGAAACTGAGAGGAACACCCATCAGCCACATTTTCTAGTCTAGTGCCTCTTGAAATACGTCTGTGGCCTGACCTCTTCTGGGGAGATTGTCCCAGGCATGGCCTTCGTCAGGATGCACCCCTGCATTATGAAGAGCATCAGCTTCCAGAGTACTCATGATTTCCAGGCAGACTTCAGACATGCCTCTTAACACCACTGACCAATCATGCACTTTGTCTGTGCTGACTGGCAACCAAGACCTTCCCATGCAATCACTCAACCTACGCTCAAAGGCAAATCTACAATTATCCTTCCACACAATGCTGTAATAGCACTGTCGTATCATGGGATTAATAGGTGCATGCACAAAGTTTTCAGTCTCCTAACAGTGACATTTATTCCTGTAACTGAGGCACAGAACTCAACTGCACCAGCTAATATGGGCCACCAAAAAAGGGTACAATTTGGGATGTATTGCTTGGTCTTCATATTGCGTTGGATAATTGACAGAGAACTTTGGCAACTATATTTTGCATTAGTATAAACCACTGCATGGAGCACTTAGCAGACCCATCAATAAAAAAATAGTGAAATATTTGGACGTCCCACATTAATGCATGTGGCAATATGGCATCAAGTGGGTGATGCCTTCCAAAAGTCTATTTTCGAATTCAACAGGGTTCCAACAACTGTTTGGTGTTGCGTAGAGTGGATTACTAGCAATCATGGCAACGTAGAGCATGGTTGATGGAGTAATGCACTGTACGTGTGCAACTAAGTGTCAGGAGTCTTAAGCAGGTTAGGCACATACTGGGGGAAAGGCTCAGGACACGTCAATCCACCTCAGTTTACATCTAAATTGCTGCTTAATTCCTGAGCTCAGATGGTATTGCCACACCAGCTACTACTAATAATGAAGGCCAAAGCCAAAAGAACAAACAGAGAAAATAGACACCAATGAAATATTCCTGCAACAGCAGGGAGACAATTATAATGATAAACACCAAACCAAAAGACCCTTTCTAAGAATGTGATGCTGGAGCTTCATGTAGATTCAAGGAACCATCATTCATGACCAAAGACACGTGAGTCATACGCATTGACCCAGAAGTCCAGGATTTGTTTCTGAGTACCTTCGGACCCTTCCTAAGAGACCAAATTGTCTCACAAGATCTGTTGTGACAAAGTTTGAGCCAGAACAGTCTGTAAAAGGGTAATCCAAGGTCCAATTCCAAATACACAATGAGGGCATTGGGTGCGATGCAAGTAGGTGGAGCCTGTCACAAGTCAGCATCCGGGCAATACCAGTAATGAACAAAGAAGCAGCAACCAACATGCCCTGGTATGTTGTGGTGTTTGCAGATCTGTCCAGAGACAAAGAAATCACAGCCAGGTGACCGAATCCCCACATTTTTGGCAATATCTTTTACTTGTGAGCTATCCTTAAAAGAGGTGTTAATGACCAACACAAATAGTGTGATTGTGGAGTAGCGGAACACATCCAGTACCGAGCTTAGAGCAATGTAGTGAAGGTCTAATATGCTTAGGAACCAGAGAGAGTTCCAGGTAACCTGCTGAAGCATCCCCTTAAATGATAATTGAACTCCCAAAGAAGACTTGTCAACAGACTTTAAAGTAGATAAAGTGATGTGCATGGTTACTGTAGGAAACCCTCTTTTTTGTCCTGGTCACTCCCAAACCTTTTGGACAGATACTGATGGTTACTGACTCTTGGCTGTGCCCTGGATACTGCTTACCAGTCCCAGGGCCAGTGCTCTGTGTAAAGTGGGAAAACAAATTGGGCTAATTAAAATTGGCAGTATCAACCTACCTAGAAGTCCCTAGTATATGGTAGGGCATGTAGGTTTAGGGACCCCAGCATAGGTAGTGCACCCATAGGTGTCATTTTACACGCAGGCCTACCTTGCTGGCTGCTTTTAAACTAAAGTTATATACTAATTCAACTTTGGAATTAAAAGCCCCTAAGGTGTGCCGTATGTGCCCCTAGGATTGGGTGCCATGTAGCTATAAGCAGGGACATTATAAAAACAAATTATAAGCCCTGGTGAGGATAAATAGCCACATTTGTTTTTCCCTCTCTGTAGTGAATGGCCTCCATAGGCTAACTTTAATTTAATTAATAAGGTCCCCTTAAGTGTCAGATTGCTTGAGTTTGGTATCAAAATATTTTTTATAATAAATCCCACAACTTACAATTGTTGGATTTAATATAACTAGTTCAGGTAAAGACTTTTAAACCTCTACCTTAAAGTTGTCAACTTCCGCTCTGTAGTGCCCTTCTCTGATTGGCCAGCCTCTGGCAGCCAGGCCAGGCTGCCTTGATGAGGTGTGAAGTGGCCTGGGCTGAACACAAAGGATGTGCCTGAGCGAGGAGATCTGCCTCAGCAGATGGGGAAACAGAATGGGGGAAGAGCAGCCAAACTGGTCATCAAAGGCAGGGAAGGACATTTGGAGCAGCCCAGCACCTCCCTCACATCCTGCAATCCCAGATAATTAGGTGCCCTCTTGATTAGATTAGGAGGGGGCAGAAGAGGATGTGTTTAGGATTTTTAGCCACAGTTCCCAAGAAGTGGTCATCACAGGGGGAAGGAGCCTGCCTGTGATTGGATTCCAAGGACACCCTGCTTTCCACCCAGAAGCAAGGATAAATATGGTAGAGCTGCACCCACACCTCAGATCCCAACAAGGGAGAACATCAGAAAAAGAAGGACTGTCCTGCTGGAACCCTGACCTGCACCTGGACACTGCACTTTGAAGAACTGCACCAGCTGTACACTTGGGCTTCACCACAAGAAGGACTTTTCATGGCTTCAACTGGTTCAAGGAGGGACTCTCTGTTTGCTACAGGTAAAAAATAGCTAACCAAAGTCCCCTGCATCAAATCCTGAAGAAACTGACCAGCTGACCACTGGTCATTTTGGAGTTTGAGCCAGGTGCATTCTGGGCATTGTAGTCCGCACCCTCAAGGAGCAACTCAGTGCTTCTGGAACCTTGAGGTGAGTTGTGGACCTTCAAAGACCTTCCAGAACACGATCCAGAAGTTTGGAGAAGATTGGTGAACTTTTTGGAAAAAGCTCCAAAGAGGGACTGACCCACCGTGGTGAGTCTAGTTGGCTTGCCTACTCCGCAACCTGACCTGACTTGCAGGTTCGTCCTGCCAAAGAAAATCTCCAAACAAGTGACTAAGTCTGAACGAAGTTGACCAGGACTTCCTGTGCAGCGTATCCAAAGAGGGCTCCAGGGGCATCGGATCAAGATTCAGGTTTGGCCCGGTCCTGGAATTTTGTCTTGAAAAATCATTTAATTCAAACATAGAAATCTTCACCAGGGTATCTTGCTATGCGTATTCGAGGAACGGCTCCAAGTAGGTCGGATCAGACTGGCGACTTCGTCCCGCTGAAGAAAA
This sequence comes from Pleurodeles waltl, assembly GCF_031143425.1. Taxonomy (NCBI): domain Eukaryota; kingdom Metazoa; phylum Chordata; class Amphibia; order Caudata; family Salamandridae; genus Pleurodeles; species Pleurodeles waltl. Next base: position 607,894,876 of record NC_090449.1, read on the forward strand.
CGACTAAGTCCGAAGGTAAACTTTGACCGAGGCCTCCCGCTTGCTGTAGCCAAGCAGGGCTCCATCACGACTGGCCTTAAACTTTGACTTTGCCCGGGTTGAGGTGCGACCAGATTGGCTTTATTTGTTTCTCTGCATTAAAAAACACAAATTCTTTAAAAATTAATATCTCTGGTTCCCCTTATGCAATTGTATTTGTTTTGGTGTGAAATTAAAGATAAACATATTTCTTATTTTTATAAATTGGTTTGGGATTTTTAAACTGTTTCCTGTGTTTTATTTAATTACTATTTTGTGATACTTGAATGCTTTACAGACTTTGGCGGTCATTCTGACCGCGGCGGGCGGCGGTCGCCGCCCGTCATGCGGTCACCGCCGAATGACCGCCCCGTGGTAAAAAGACCGCGGCGGCCATTCCAACTTTCCCGCTGGGCCGGCGGGTACCCTCCAAAAGAGCGCCCGCCGGCCCACCGGGAAAGCCCCTGCAACAATGAAGCCGGCTCCGAATGGAGCCGGCGGAGTTGCAGGGGTGCGACGGGTGCAGTGGCACCCGTCGCGATTTTCACTGTCTGCTAAGCAGACAGTGAAAATCTTTGTGGGGCCCTGTTGGGGGGCCCCTGCACTGCCCATGCCAGTGGCATGGGCAGTGCAGGGGCCCCCAGGGGCCCCACGACACCCATTCCCGCCAGCCTGGTTCTGGCGGTGAAAATCGCCAGAAACAGGCTGGCGGGAAGGGGGTCGGAATCCCCATGGCGGTGCTGCAAGCAGCGCCGCCATGGAGGATTCCCTGGGCCAGGGGAAAACCGGCGGGAAACCGCCAGTTCCCCTTTTCTGACCGCGGCTTTACCGCCGCGGTCAGAATAGCCCAGGAAGCACCACCAGCCTGTTGGCGGTGCTTCCGCTGCCCTCCGCCCTGGCGGTTAGAGACCGCCAGGGTTGGAATGAGGGCCTTTGTCTCCTAAATTAAGCCTTGTCGCTCGTTTCCAAGCTACCAAGGGTTGAGCTGGGGTTACTTTATTGAGACCTAACTGAACCTAGTAGGAGTTAGTGGCCTATTGCTAAGTGAAGGTACTTACCTGCCCTTACCAATAATCCACTTTCCAACAGTTACATAACCTTGGTGTTAGTTGTGTGTGATTTTGAGTGTCAAAAGGTATAATTGTAGCTGTTCCTTCTTAGCTCTCTCCAGCAGTCATACCGGTATTGAAGCACGTTGCCAAGGAAAGAAACAGACAGGAGCAATTCCACAGACGGTAGTGGGGTAGCTTGTTGTGAGTGGTTGTGTGGTATCCTATGGCGGAATACACCGCATTGCATTCCCTGTGTTTGAGATATCTTTTCAACAACACCCACTTACCAGTGCATAGGGGTCAACTGCACAAAGCATACAAGGGTCTCAGAGGGGGACATGCGAACAGCCATTAGTGACCTTGATGAGTCTGCAGCAGATAGAAGATATTCAGCTCTGTGGAGCAAGCCTACAAATTGACTCCTCATCACTCACTGTTCCTTTCCTGCCCTCAATGCCCAAAACAACTCAATATCTATCGGAAATTAATGCACAGGGTGTGCTCTGTACTAGAGAGAGCAATACAGGTAATCTGAGGCTGCTGACAGGTCTAACATAATGTGCATTGACAGAGCCTCGTAGACAGCCTGGTTGGGCTATTCATTGCCTGGCTCTTGTGTAGTGAAACCTGTATTTCTGTAGAGTTTTGGAGACTTCCATAGACCTCCAAATTTTGGGGGCCCATCAAAAGACTGGAAAAGGGCACCCATTTTTCAGCACTGGGAGGCTTCTCATGCAGATTATAAATACAGACCATTACTGAGAATGAGACACCACCCAACAACTTCTGAAAAAATTGGTCATGTTAGCTGCAACCGCTTCCCCATATACACTTTGGGACTGATTTAAGGAAAGTGGTGCTGCACCCAGGGCAGCGCCAATTTCCTTGCGCCCCCTAGTGCACCCCTACTGCCATAACGTGTGCACCGAACCTAAGATTCGCCACGCCATGGCACAGGGTAGGGGGCAATAGCACCAACATTTTTGACGTTATTGATGTACTCTGCAGGACTAGTGCCAACTTTTTTGGCGCTACTCCTGCAGAGTTCACAGGGGCCAATTGTATTCAATGGCATACCCCCTTTTAACCCCTGCTCTGAGCAGGCGTTAAAAGTGCAGAAGAAATGGTTCAAGGAAATTTTAGATTTCTTTGCACCATTTTTTTGACCCTCCTAACGTGGGAACACTCCCCTTGCATACATTATGCCTGGTGCAGGTATACTGTGGCGCAAGGGAGCAAAAAGTGGCGCAATGCATGCATTGCACCACTTTGTAAATATGGCGAGTGTAAAAAGTCACTTTAGTGCTGCCTTAGCGTAAACAAAAATTACACTATGGCAGTTCTAAGGTGTCACTAGGGCCTCTTAAATCAGGCCCTTTGTAGTAACTGGCAGATCTGCTGGAGGAACTGAGAACCTACAAAACAAATGGCATGATTATAGATAAACCTCCCCAACACATTGTCCATTATGGATAGTTCCTTCATCAGGGATGCAGCTTTTTCCATATCAGTAGGTTTGGAGTTGAGGAAAGTATTAAATGTTTTGCGTGGTTGTAGTACTGAACACGGCCCCAAGAATATTGGCATACAACAATATTCTGGAAAGAGTACTGAGAAACAAAGTATCGAAAGGTAAGTGCATATAGAGAAGCATAGATTAAATCTTCCTAACTCCACATCGAAGTATTTTAAATAATAAATATATATATACACACACACACACACATATATTCATATATATATATATATACATATACACGTAGTGACATATATATATATATATATATATATATATATATATATATATGCATATATATATATAAATATAATATTGGCTCTGACAGAGAAACGCCTTGCCTGTAAATAAAGTAGTACCCTAACAAGTTTGATCCTGGAGTGCAAGCAGTTTTATGTTTTGAACATGAGATGAAACTCTTCCTTCGACATACATATATTTATATATATATATATATATATATATATATATATATATATATATTCAATACATTCACTGAAAAAAACAAAGGTTACCACAGGGACGTTATAGTTTGGTTCTGGATTTACTTGTACAAAACCATGGAAATCCAGCAGTTCTTTCAAGTAACTAAAACTCGTGCCCTAAACTACCTATAACTTGCCCCCTTTGCCATGCACATTTTCTCATCAATAATTTTATTGCAAATGTTGCAGTGAGAATATGAAAGATGGCATAGAATATGTCATCAATGATATAGTATGTGGAGTAATTAGCTGTGTATTGCAAAGGCGTGAGTTATACTTACATTAGGGTGCAAGTTTTACTTATCCAAATTTGTATATCTCTAGCTGTGAAGTATTTGTGAAAAAAGACAAGCTCGTGCAGGGAAATGCACAGCTCTGATTGGCTGCCAACACCTAAAACCAGGAAGAGTGGCAGCCATATTGGGACTCTCCTTCAGCCGAGTCCCAGAAAAAACACAAAAAAAAGAAAAGGGGCAAGGGTATAGACAACCCTGACCCCTTAGCTCTGGTCCTCCCAGAGCGTTTTATTTTTTTATTTTTTTGCAGATGATTCATGATATATGAAAATTTGTGTGCAAACAATTGAATAAAAAAGCAAGCCTGGGCTCCTGCACTTGTTTTTTAAAAAGTCCCGGGTTCTCCAGGTCCTGGAGACATTCATAATCTTGAATGTGGGGGCCCTCCCACAGCTCCGGGGACCACCACCTTCCCGGGGAGTGTTTAGTGATGTATGGGGGCAAAATGATTTAATTGTGTAGGTGAGGTCTGAGGGACCCCCCCACAGCCCTGGGGACCACCACCTCCCCGGAACAACCTGAAAAAAATTGAAAGAGGTCAGTTTCTGACCCCCTTAGCCCCAAGGCCACCACCTCCCTGGGGCTATGCATCTTGGAGGAGGGCCATGTGACCCCTCTCAAAGAGCCACTAATGGCCCTGGGGACCGCCACCCCCAAGGGCCAGCTCCTGCTATTTCCAGGGGTGCCTGGGACCCCGCAATGCACAGATATGTGATCAGTAATTTTACTGACGATGTTACATTGACTTTATCAACAATGTTATCAAAGATGTCATCAGTGCTGTAATTTGTGGGGTAATTAGCAGTGCATTCAAGGGAGCAAGTTACAGTTACCATAGGGCACGAGTTATAGTTACTTTAGATAACTATAACTATAACAGGAGAATTTCTATGGTTTTGTGTGAGTAAATTCGGAACCTAACTATAAGGTCCATGTAACCTTTGTCTTTTTCAGTGAAAATATATATACACAGAAAAACCAAGGTACGTTTATGTGAAGTTAGGTGTAGAAAATCTATACTTACTTACCTTTCACTATGTTGGATTCTATATTTTGTTCTCAATATTTGAATCCCTCCTAATTCTGGATTTGATAATCAGGGTGGGCAACGTGTTTTTCAGCAATTGGTAAAGGTGATGGTTCTGTGGAATTACTGTTATTCCATACAATCAAGCTTCTATTGAGTGTACTCCACCACTGAGATAGCGCATGCATGATGAGGTGAACGCCCATGCTAGGCTCATTACAAATACACTGTTTATTTTCTTTGGCCCGTGGATGTTCCTATGCTGTTTGCGAGCTGGGACCGGAATAATAGTCGACAGCTCTCAAGTGGAATGCTGCACATTAGTACTCCAAAACTAGTGGCCAAACGTACATTGTGATTTACAATGCAGACCTGCAACGGAGCCAATCACTGAGTGAGTGTGTGTGTGCACGTGTGTGTGTGTGCGTGCACAATTGTGTAATGTGCCCACCCTGTAGTGTTGGTCCTGACATAATGGCGGCAATTGCTGACACATTAGGCCTATCCATGGCATGATGATGCCTATCCCTGGTATAATACTGTTTATGGCATAATTGTGGTAATTACTGGCATTTTTCTGCATTCGTGGCTTGATGGTATCATCTTCTTCATTAAGTGCTGTTCATGGCGTAATGGCAATCATTCCTGGCGTATTGCGGACCGTCACAAAATGATGACAAACTGTGATATAATGCTAGCCCTGGTACAATAGTAATAACTATTTGCATGTTGTGATCATCTATTGCATGTGATGGTGAGACATGGGAGCACGTAGCAGGCAGAACTAAACTATGTGTAGCAGTAAAGTGTAAAACAGATCTTTAGGGTCTAAAAAGAAAAGTTAATCTGAAAGAAAAAAGAAATGTGTTTCTGATGAAAATTACGTGCTTTTGTTTTGGTGAATTGGGTTTCGTTTTCTAAAATGGAAAGGTTGCAATAGACTGCAAACAGGTGCATTTGCACAATCTGAAAAGCTGATCTCTGTGAACAAAATTATAGCGTTCTCATTTATTTAAACTCTTGAAACTGACATTCGAGCATCACTATTGCTGTCAGAAAATAATAGTTCGTAAGAGTGGTGTAACCTATTTGCTGTAAGACTCTGTGAGGTCTCCATAACCTGAGTCAAATCACTACTGAAATGAGCATGACACATGACAGAAATCACCTTCGAGGAGGCAAGATAGAAAAATAGAAGGAAGTAAAATGTATGAAGTGAAGAAGGATACCATGAAAAATGATAAGTCATCTGATATTGTATGGTCTGAAATATCTATAGTACTTTTGTAGGTATTTTTTACAATTTCCCGGAGGTTTCCTGTAGTGAGTGGAGCTCCAACATCATTGGGATGGCTCTTGAGTTTTTGTGCACCATCTATGTATTGGTATATTTCATGAGTGCCACTTCAGAAACTATGAGTTTCTCAGCAAATGTATATGCAATCTATCCACATTTTTTTCACAATGTTCTCAGTGGAGGAGGGGTGCCCTCAAATCATCCTGGGAAAAGGTGGGACAAACAGCGTCACTCACTTGCTTGGTGTAATTTGGGATAGGTATTAACACCACACCACTGAAAGGTCACCAGCTGCTGCTGATCTAATCACCATCCCATCTCCCACCTTATTGTCTCCACTTTTCTCAAAGCACACATTTGAAATTCCGTTCCACAGCAAAATGCAGCTTAACCTCCTTGTCACCTTAAATAGCACCCCTTCTTGCTGCTACCAAGTCAGCATCTACTAAATCGTGTAGGCAACCTTCAACACTGCCGAAAATGATTAATGCATTACCACTCCATCTCAACCCTTCTAAACCATTAACGAAGCCTTCATCTTCACCATCCACACTGTTTTCAACTTCACAGGGCCACCTTTATTTACCATTACAGACTTCAGACAAGCTAGTTTGTAATGGAGAAATGTCCTTGTGCAAGTTCCTTATGACGGCATTCAAATTCACAAAGGGCAGTGCCACCTATTAACCCAGCACAGGCGAAAATCAACCACATTCCTACCCACACACTCTGCTCCAAACACAACAGAGACGTAACATTTCCAGCGCTATTCTCACAGTTGAGATCACTTGCTTCCTGGCTCCTCCCCATTTGGACTTATTTCCCTCTTGAACCGACATCCCTCCTGAGCACCCTCAATATGCCCCTCCCAAAAACATTCTCCTGTTTGGTGGTCTCCCTGACACCACTGCTTGCGAAAGAAGACATACTACGCACAAGCTACATCATGATGACTTTAAGAGCTTTGATGAAATAAGTGTATTGTCTTGTATTGATTTACTATCCTCCCTTCTGCTCACCTTCTGAGGTTTGTCACCAAGCACTTTACCCTCCCTCAGTAGCACTGCTGATGTAACCTCTGCAATGTGTTTCTGTTTAAGATACTCACCTACTCTGCTAAAGAGCAAATATTTTATAACACTTACGACTGGTCGCTCCCCATCCACTGACATAGCATGGAAAACCATTGGGCAACTTGATGTTGTTGGCCGGTAACTGTGCAATTGCCACAAAGCCGTTATCATAGGCAGGGGAGCTCATATGCAGCATGGCAATGTCATACCTGAAAACAACAGAGCAATGCAATCAACAGATTCATTGTGGTATGCTGGCAGATAGTCATCATAACTAGGCAAAAGAATTACATTACTATTCTCTGGTCCCTTGGAAACTGTATAACTGATAATAATAGACAACAGGTACTGCTGATTCGATGATAAGTGAAGTTTGCATTGACAAAGCCAATAGGCCTTGTAATATATTGTAAAATCATTTGACACTAATGTGCAAGGTGATGGAATGAAGTTTACCTTACACGCTATATGAGTGTACATTACTTTAACTTAGGAAAATGCAAGTTCTTTAAATTTTTTGGGGTACATGAGTGGGAGCCACCAGGCTGTTTTTATGGTGGGCGAATTCCGAGGGGAAGCCCTTAAGGTTCTGTTTTACAAACTGTGGGAGAAGGCGCATCATGGGGGTAGTAGGGGCAGTTGTACTGCTTAAGCTGGTGCATTTGTTCAGGTGAGAGGGAGCAATACAACCTTGTAGATGTGTATTATGATGCTTTGGGAATATTACAAACCAAACATTTGCAAATCAAATTCCAGGAGCTCCTACAAGGCCAGCATTTTCAAACAATCAACCTTGAAGACACGTTGCCCAGACCCAACACATACAACCCTGCCAATTAGCAACCTACACTCATACCCCTTTCCCACGGACTCTTATTGCAAACAGTCATGCAGAACAACCCGCAGGTCAGGGCCAGGGAAAATATGTAATAGCAGCTTGAAATGTAAGGTTTCAGGCTGGGATTTTAAAGTTGTGCTATTTAATTTGTTTTACCATGTACAAGCAAAATGTGGAGTCTTTACAGACAACGAACCCGACGTACAAAAGCTTTCTCTGGTCATAAAGTTTTGAAGAAATGTAGAAAAGTTACTTTCTGAGTCGGCAAAGTATTTCAAACACAAAAAATAACCTTTGCAACTCATTTGAGATCACAAATCGGAGTGGGTGTGAAGGTGCAAAAAGGATGTTTTCTGAGTAGCAATGAAATGTGGTCAGTACTAACATAAAGTCTCAAAAATATTTTTAAGAGAGAGAGAGTGTTTGCTAGTGGCATGCTTCATCATCGGGTCGACACTCCAAACATCTAAAGTGTTGGAGTGGGCTCAACCTCCACCAGGCAGGAGTGCTTCCAAGTATTGAGGTTTGGTGGGTTCTGTGACTGATGTGATTAAAATAGACCTATAACTCCCAGTTTGTTTTATTGCTATCCGCATAAGTTAAGGTAAGATTTAAAAAATGAATGCTGGGGATCTGTACACTTAAGCCTTCATTTATGGGGATTTGGTATATGGCAGTGCAGCAAGTCACCTTGTTGCGCTGCCATGCACCAAAGTGAAAGGAAAGGAATGCACTGTATTTATGCATTAAGGTGCATTCCTGTCCTTCCCCCTGCGCTGGCACTGTTTCGGCAGCCTACTGCCAACTCAGGCACTCTTGCACCATGGTGCAGGGATGTCTGCATTCTCAGCAGGATTGTTTTTGTGCAGGAAAGACCACCTTCCTGCACAAAAACAATCTTGAGAGGGGGTTTTCTCTTTTCATGTGTGCTGCAGGATGCAGCACACACAGAAAGAGGAAAAAAGGAGGAGAAATAAAGATATTTTGCCTCTTTTTGTCTCACCTCGGAGCACATCCCCAGGTTTACATAGTTTAAAAAATCTGGGGAAGTGTCAAAATCCATGGGCTTTGTGTGGGAACACCCAATGCAATGCCCATGGAATGCCTCCAGAGCACAGAGTGAGGCGACACGATTTGAGTTGCCTTGTCTTACTCCATATCTATGAGGCCATTCAAAGCCACTCAAATAGATATGATTTTGTAGTTTGCGCTGCCGAAACATCACAAAAAAGTGACTCTCCAGTGACGCAAGGGCTTATAAATATGCCCCTTAGGTCTTGAGGGAAACCACGTGACCCATCAGGGCGAGGCCGGCTGAAACATGTGGACCATGATTCAGTGAGATGCAAGGGATCATTGACCCATTCCCTCATTTAAGTATTTAATCTTATCCGAACTCCTGCGATGGGAATAAAATAAAATGGGAGTTATAGGTAATTTTATTCACATCAACCATATATCCCACCAAGCCTCAAATCTAAGAAGTGCCCTCTCATGGTGGAGGTGAGCCCACTCCAAAACATCAAGTGCTTGGAGTGCTGACCCTATGATGAAGCATACCACTAGCAAATACTAGTGTGTGAGGGTCTCTTAAAAATCTTTTTGATACTGACCTATTTGGGTTCCATTCTCCTGAGATTTTTAGAGTTTTTCCTGGAAGATGAGTGGATTTATGTTAGACCTGACAGCCTTAGAGTGGTCACCTCCAACGTTCTGCCTGCCTCCCTCCACTTTGTGACACAGTTTTTGCTGGTTTTAGGACTCTGCACACTTTATCACTGTTAACCAGTGCTGAAGTGCACATGCTCTCTCCCTTCAAACATGGTAACATTGGTTCATGCCCAATTAGGATATTTGATCTACTTGTAAGTCCCCAGTAAAGTGCACTACATATGCTCAGGGCCTGTAGACTGAATGCTACTAGTGGGGCTACAGCACTGATTGTGTCACTCACATAAGTAGCCCCTTAACCATGTCTCAGGCCTGCCATGGCAAGGCCTGGGTGTGCAGTTTCACTGCCACTTTGAGTTGGCATTTAAAAGTACTTGCAAAGCCTTAAACTCCCCATTTTCTACACATAAGTCACCTCTAAGGTAGGCCCTAGATAACCCGGAGGGCATAGTGCTGAGTAGGTAAAAGGCATGACATATATCTGTGTGTTTTATACGTCCTGGTAGTGGAAAACCCCAAAATTCGTTTTCCACTGCTGTGAGGCATGCTCCTTTCATAGGCTAACATTAAGGCTACCGTCATAAACTGTTTGAGTGGTAGATTCTGATTAGAAAGGGGTAAACAGTTCATATTTAGTATGGCCAGAATGGTGATACAAAATCCTACTCTTTGGGGAGGTTGGATTTTATATTAGTATTTGAGAAATGCTACCTTTAGAAAGTGAGCATTTCTCTGCACTTAAATTCTTCTGTGCCTTACAGACTGTCTTCAATCCACGTTTGGACTGGGCTGGTTGATAGCTCCCTGTTCATTTTACCCAGACAACCACAAACACAGGATGCTAAGGAACACCTGCACACATCTGCATACTGAATGGGTCTTCCTGGGCTCGAAGGGTGGAGAGCCTGACACTTACATTTCAAAGGGCAGTTGCCTGCCCTCACACAATGGACTGCCAAACCCTCTACTGGGACCCTGGCAGATAAGGTTGTACTGAAAGGGGACCTTGTGCACTTCAAAACCACTCTTTGAAGTCTCCCCCACTTCATAGGCAATTTTGGGTATATAAACTGAGTCCCTGACCCTACCAACTTAGACACTTCTTGTGACAGATACTCTGCACTAGGACGTGCAACCTGCCAAGATAAGCTGCCTGGCTGCCTAAAAGACTCACCTGGACTGCTTTGCTGTAAAGGATTGCTGCCTTGCTGTTGCCCTTCTGCCTTGCTGGCCTCTGGCTCTGCTGAGAAGTGCTCTTCAAGGGCTTGGATTGAGCTTGCCTCCTGTTCCTGAAGTCTCAGGGCCAAAAAGACTTCATCTGTGCAAGGAAACTCCTTGTGCAGTGAAAAATCGATGCACAACCTACTGAAATCGATGCATAGCCTTTCTAGCGCTGAGAAAATCGCCACATCACCGCACCAGAATGACGCAGCCCAGGTCCCAGAGTGGAGATCGACGTTGCACCAACGTTACGACCGGAACTTCGAGACACAGCCTACCATATTGACGCATCGCTGAGCCAGAATGGCATAGCCTGACTTCCTGCGAGAGGAATTGATGCAGCTCCAGCTGTGAGGCAGAAATTCCACCGCATCACCCACCGGATCGACGCAACTGCTGTGACTTCATCCCACATGCCCAGGATTTCCACACATTGTCCCTGGGCGTCAAAGTGCCCCGCATCTCAAAGAGGATTCAAGCCTGCATGCCAGAATTCGACGCAAAGCCCTTGCTGCGTGGAAAAGAATCAACGCATCATCTGTGTTCGCCCAGAAAACCAACGGGCACCCACCTTTTTCCACGCTTCTCCTCCTCTGTGGTCTTCGTGCGTGTAATTTTGACGCAAACAGGTACTCTATGCTTGCAATAGACAATTGTTGCTTTTAAGAACTAAAGACTCTTCTTATCATTACAAAAGTGATATTTCAGTGATAGAGCCATAGATAGATATTTTCCGAATTTATGTTGAATACATCTTTTTGCATGAAGCCCAAACATGCTGATCCTAGCTCAGAGTTAGTGAGGTTTCCTCTAGCTGACTAAATTGCTATTTGATGTTATTCAATTGCTGAATTCAAATGTATGTTATTTCCATTGGGCAATTACTCCTATTGTTGATTTGTACTTTGGCTTTAGAAGGATTAGTTATTAACGCATTAGTTAAGTTGAGATTCTTTAGAAGATTTAGTCAACCAGTGTTGTTTTTATACATATATAATGTGTTTTTTAGACTAATTTACGTGATACTAGCACTGTTAATATAGGGAAACACATTTTCTAACTGATACTAAAGGTGTGGTTATTTGTTGCCTAATGGGTCATGGTGTGTGAAATCTATTGACTCCAAAGAATTTCATTGTTTGTTTGATGATATTTATGACATGTATTGACTTAGGGTTTAAACATCTTAAATGAGTCCAAACATCCATCGACCCTTTAACGTGTCCCCTTATAAAATTAATAATAAAAATCCAAATAAGGTCCAGCGCGCTCACAAACTGGATGTGTCATCTGTATAGTGCTCCTAGCTCATTATAAAGATTGCGCAGATCAGCTGCCTGCGTGGTTAGTAAACCAGGATGTGCTGTGTATGTGGCAAACATGGGCCACATTGGGCCATCATTACATAAGAGAGCTATTGCCAGATGTATCAAAAATTTTCTTGTCATTGCAAAAACGCATTTTGGTATGCATCAATTCCAATTTGCGATTTGGTAACTTGACACCAAATCGCAAATTGGAATTGCGACTACATACCGATTCGGTATTAGGAAGGGGCGTGTCAAGGGTGTCCCTTCCTAATACCGAATCTCAGCAGTATGTATGAATATTTTTTGACCCAAATGCAAAACATTCGCATTTTACCACCTCCTTCAAGTAGGAGGTAAACCATTCACAAACAGGAAGGGGTCCCCAAGGGACGTCTTCCCCTTTGTGAATGCATGTGAAAACATTTTTTAAGAGCAGGCAGTGGTCCACACACCACTGCCCACTCTTAAAAAATGAAAACAAACTTTACATTTTTCATATTTAAATGCACCCCGTTTTCCTTTAAGGAAAACGGGATGCATTTTTAAAAAAAGATTTCTTTATTTAAAAGCAATCACAGACATGGTGGTCTGCTGATCCCAGCAGGCCACCATCCTTGTGATTGTAGCCATTCGCAATGGGTCACAAATTGCGACCTACCTCTTGAATAATAATGAGGTAGGTTGATTTGTGAGCCCTTGCGAATCGCTAAATGAAACTCCAGGAGATTCAGATATCCCAATTGCGATTACTTAATTGTGATTCACAAAAAATCGCAATTTGGTAATCGCTATTGGAAATAATAGTCTCACTTGTTGTACTACAAGTGGTAGGGCACCATTGAATCAGTTTTGATGTTCTTGATAAGACAGCGGTATCTCTAGATACTGATAAGCCTGGTACCGTTGTGGTACATTCACTATTTCATATGTGTGAAATGTACATGTTGGCATGTTTCTCCAGGAAAGGTTACCCAGGGATAAAATGTTTCTGTTTGGTAAGCTTCATGAGCTTCCTAGATAAACATGACATCCCCACCCTCATCTGTTAAACAGTAGGATACTAGATGTTGTGTTACTGCATGTCTGGCATTTGCTGGAATGTCTATGGTGTTAGGCATGTTGAATAATGGGTATAGAGAAGGAACACCAAATAGGGAAAATCCTTATTAAAGTTCAAACTTGAATAACCTACAGCCCAGCTAGGTGCTCCCTATTCAGCTGAAGAAGATTACCACGAAGACCACGGACAACTCCGTATAATGGTACTTAGGGTACTTGCTGTGTGTGAGACAGAGATACTCAGGATATCCGTAAGTTTGTTCCAAAACACCATCATTGATGGGGCCATGTCGTATTTGGACTCTCACTCCTTCGTGAGGCAGCTGGTTTAGGGGCGGCAGCACTTTTGTTTGTAGGTGACTGAGTCACTCCCACAACAAGTCGCAACTGCCAGCCCAACCCTCCCAGCTCACAAGCATTACCTCACCGAAACTTAGACAGTAAAGGTGATTTCTGGCAGCCTTACGCATGACCTCTAGATGTGACTTCTCAGATGAGTCGTGGTGGAATGGAAGTTACCCTTTTCTCTCGTTAGCAATAAGTGCCATGCACACATAGACAATGAAGGAGATGCAGGAGCGTTGTCAATATATTTATTGAGAAGACTGCAAATCTACAGTAAAATCAATGAATTGCAATGATTAGGATAGTGAACAATAATAAAAGCAAAATCGCAAAGATGAGAGTTGTGACTATGAAAAACCCCAATATATTGCAGTATACATAAGATATAAAATTTCTAGTAAAGACTAATCTCTATCCTAAAGAGCGCTGGTGTGATAAACCCTAATCTGCCAAAACCATGTCCATGAGAAGCACCCCCCAGCCCTGTTACCTTACAATGAGGTCTCCAGGTCTAACTCCGTGGAAACACAAATGCTGAGTCCTGCTGCAAGGTGACATGCAGATTAGATGGCATCTGGAAGAACCCCTCTATTGACCTTGTCCATGTGAGGTGTATTTATATGGCTCATGTTTTATCCCTTACACAGGTATATAGCATAAACAACTGATTATGTACCAAACTTGTGTCTGCAATTACATCAACAAAATCTAACAAGTGCGCATTATGTCTCTGTCAAATGTAAGAAAGAAAGGGACATGATGACAATACCTACGCACATCACTGATAATGACGCTCATAATGACACCCTCTCAAAATGGCACTGAGAATGAAAGCAAAACATTTCTTATAAAATGCAAGCAATTGCAAAGTGCTAAGACAAATAATGGAAAAAGGATAAACGAGAGCATGCTAAGTGGGTAAAAGGTTACTAGGTAAAAAAGGCAGCAGGCCTGCAAGCCGATGGCTAAGCTGTCTCCTGTGCCCAGTGGGGAACTTAAATGGATTTACCACAGTATTTAATATGTTCACTTGATAAACCTAAAACACTATTGAGTAAATACAAAATGCACTTATTGTATTAATGTAAATAGGTAAAAGTGCATCTCACAAAAACAACTCACAGGTACTATCACAATAATTAACAAGTGAATATAATACAAGCAACCATAAAGATTACAACGTTATCACACTATCTACAATACATCTAACCACATGCAAAAACATGTAATAACACCACACAGGCACCCTAAGGTTGGACCGTTTCTTATCAATAATATTTACACGACAGAAGCACTTAAGACATATGCTAGATGGTTGACTCTCTATTAAAAAGTCATGTTATGCCATCCCAGGGAGTTAATATCACTTCCTGAGATTTTACTCCAAGCCCAGATGTATTCATCCAGCGTCTAAACCCCGTTTAACAATGGTCACATTCAAATTCCACAGTGCTGCCATGTGTTTCCCGGGTCTTCACACTTCATCACAGAGCACATGTCCCTCATGATAAAAGGCCCAAACCTCATCAGATGGGATACCAATGGTCAAAATATCGTCTGGCATAACTTTCGTGTCATAAATATCGTTTACAAAAATATCATCTTATTGCAATTCATAGAAGAAAATCTATACCCAATGGGATAATATTTTCTACTCAATATTTAGGGCACAACATTTATTTCTCTATGCGATCTGTCATACAGCTGCCTAATAGAGAACAGACGCACCCAACACAATTGGCACAACCATCAGTAGTGCTTAAAAATGAGTTCAAGGGGCCTCAATTTTATTCCGGGGTTCTGAAAATCCAGCACGGATTATGACCTTGTGGTCAGAGTGTCTGTGCAAGACCATTAGTATGGGCCATGAGAGAGTACTTAACATGAAAATGATAAAGTAAACAATTGATTTATCTGAGGCTACATTTAATAAGAGAACAGAAACATATGTTTATGAGATGTAGGGAGTTTTTTCAGTCTGGAGCTGACAAAGACCTTTTGTCATTAACATAAACAGAGAGGTGTATAGGTGCGCTCCCTTCAGCCTTCCCTTGTTCCCGGGTGAGCCCGTGCAACCACTGCTTGTGTGAAGTGTCTTTCACATTTGGATCAGCCACAGTATTATCACCCAAGTTCACACTTAACGATTGGTAAATAAGTAGTCCATCTCCAGAATCTCAATTGTCCCTTATCGCATGTTTCCATCACTTGTGCAGCTGCTGGATATTTTTCTTTCGTCAATGGACGTTTACAGATCCACCAAAAATGTCATACGTCCCTTGAACTCATTCCAGGCGAAGACATCAATGTTTGGTTCCTAGTAGGAGCCACGCAGCAGGGAGGCCTACAAGTTCACATTCTCTCCCAGCTATGGCCATGAAATCATGATCAAGGTGAATATGTTTGCTTTATTTTAAAGGAAATTTGGTGCAAAAGTGCGCTGTACTGTGGATGTGGACATGCTGTCTACGTGCTTGTGGGCCAGTTTGAGTGGTGTGTGCAGATTTATGTACCACTTTTAAGTATATTGTCTGTGCATGCAAATCTGCCTGCAGGATTTTCTTTTTGTGAAAGCACTATGGGAAAATGAGACCTGTTGGCTTTACCAGTGCATGCTCATGTTTGCAGAGGAGTTTGAGCATCTGTGTCGTAAGTGTCAAAAAACTGGAAACAATGGGAATATCCAGGACATGGCAGGGAACAGGATGACTAGGGTGTAGATTGTGTAAAAGAATATTTGGGTAGACACTCTGATAATCAGGAACAGTATCAAGAGGATGAAAATTTAATAGCGAGAAAGAGACAAAGAAAAGTGAACATCATGCATGTTATGTTCAAAGGCATCAGTATTGAATTTACCTTAAGAGAGTGTGGTCTGAGGAGTCAATGAAAATAAGGTACACAGAATGCTAATAATGATATGGTTAATATAGTGATTGATTAGTGAGCATAGAGAAAGTCAGAATTGGTTGCACTTTGTGTGAGTGAGTGGGTTGTGGGAACTGGTGAGTTTGTAGGCACAGAGAAGAGACAGATTCGAATTCTGAGCTTTAATATTTTTGAGAAGCATAAAAGTATCTTATTAATAGGATAGGTGTGTTTGGTGAGGGTGGATGGTCCAGTAGGCAGCCCAGTTCAAAAATAATCAGCACTGTGGGACGAGAGGATGGACTGGAAGTGGCAGAGAACACATACAGTGGCACTTGTTCAAAGGAAATGGGGGAATGTATGGGGATCTGGTATAGTTGGAATCACCTTGTCAAACTTAAGACGTACCCTCCACCAAAGACTTTGAGGCCGGTTGTTTGAGTGATGTAGGTTTTGGATATATGTGAAAGGCTGCATGTGGTGGTATTGTTGGAGCAATCTGTGTTTTTGTGCTGGAAATAAATTATATGATTGGGGTGTCTTGAGCACCAGTGTCTTCACTTTCCTTTTCACCTTTGCAATCTTTAAAATATGTGTCTACTTGGCCATTCTAATTTCACTCATCCTTCTCCCTCTGATTCTTCCCGAAATCCCATGGACCCACTTACCTCTTTCTTTATCACAGCCTATTATCCCTCATTCACTGAGAAATTATCCTACAATCCTACTGTAGGCCAACCGTCACGCCACATTGCACCAGAATATCATTCTAAGAATATTGTCTGACATAAACATTGTGCCCTAAATATTGTTTACAAAAATATTGCCCCATTGGTGTTAACAATAGAAAACCTACACACACTGGTCCAACGTTATTTATAAACTACTTTAAACTACTGCCCAGTCCTCTTCTTCCAAGTTTCTCCAGAACACATGACAGAGTGCCATTCAACTAACTGGCAAACTTCCTATCTATCTATCAACATGACAAACATCTATATTTACAATTACAAAATGTGCACTGTAGAGAGATAGCTCTCACACATTCCCTACTGCTTATCTTCAGCACACATATAGGCCTCTCCTCTATCTTTTATGACTTAGTCTTTCTGCAGACCCACACATTCTACTCAGCACTCTCACACACAAGGACTCACCAGCAGTGCTTTCTTCTGAAGGTTCTCATAAGTCTCTAGACACTCATCCTGTATGTCATGAGTCACTCAGGCATCCCACAAGATTTAGTCCTCACCCTTCACTTTATACATCACCTCTTATTTACGGCATGATTTCATTTATCAAATTCTCTTATCCTTTACGCACAGATAACACACAATTTATTTTTTCTTCCCAACCTTTACCCTAGCAACACCTGCCCACATATTAAAACAATTCTGTAGACTCAGTTGCTAATTTGTGCATTGTGGCTTCATCCTCAGTCTAGAAACAAACCAAAACAAACCTTTTAGTGTCCGCAATTACTGTACCAGCACACGCTATTCATGCAAAACCATCACAACATACTCTTCCAACAACTACTTGGTCAGCTACTTTGACACTGCTACCGACTCGCCATGAGCATATTGTCCACTGCAACATAAGCATAGCCTCCACTGTAAAAGAAGCAAAATACGTCCATAAATCATACTCATGCTACCAAATCGACCATCAATACTGTTGTTATCAGCAAGCTAGAGTGATGTTAAATCACCTATTTTTCTCCAATAAAGTACTTGATTAGGTCCTCAACTTTGCAACATAAGTAGACCAGTGTACTTTTTAAGTTCTTAATCCTATCTTCTAGTCAAGCTACCCCTTCGCCTCGCCACACTAGGCAACAGTTTTTACACTCTAGGTTGCTTAACGCCAACCGGGATCGATGGCACATGACTCTCACTTTGTCTCATAATGACCTTATGCATCCTTGCCGGTTAGATCATCTGCACAACTAGTTGCTCTCATTGGAGTGTTACAGCCCCAGAAATTGGATGCACCCTTTCCCCCTGTTGTTTCAAGGTTAATATTAAATTCTATCTCATTTTTCAAGAAGGTACCAAAGGACCACCATCTCCACAGATCAAGCAAATCCAACATCTCAATAGCTATTTGTCCTTCTCTTTACTTTTCTAGCAACCTGCTAAAACACTTCATCACCACATTTGTGGAAACATCACAACAGTAACGCATCTTAATAAAGTATTACTACTGGGGAGAATTGTAATTTGATCATGTGGTATTTCCCCTACAATACTCAATTTTTCAGTCTCAGGAATAACTGCTTTCAATAGGTGCACGCTTATTGATTCCGATATTTTTCTTTTTCATTCCACGTCCTTTTACATAAGCACATTTTGAAAGGTTTTACCTTGTGAAACTGTGTGGGCAAAAGAACTTGTAAATGCGTTCCTTCACACCTCTTTTTACAGTAAACACCCTTTTGCAACTAAATCGGGGTTCCCATAATTGCCGTAATAAGGGCCTATGTGCAGGTGTTTTACTACCAGTCACTTTCACCTACCAATGGCCTTCTGTCCTTAATTATGTATATGACTACATAAGGGATTTTCTGGTGACATCGGTTTTGGGAACTGATTACCGTGGTCGTGCTAAATCCATTCTGTAGAAAAGATACAAAGGATTACTGGTTTGGAATGACACTTGGGTTTCAATTATCACATGTGGGAATGGAGTCATGTACGCCAAATTGGGGGGAATAGCAGTAAATGTTAATAAGGTTCCATTACTTTTCCATATTTTAAATAGTGAATTATACTGTTTTTTTTAATTGTGGGTAAAAGTGATAATTGAAAAATGTAATCGCAACATATTATATGTGTAGTTCAGAAGATAAGAAATCAGCCTTAGGGAATTGTTTAGTTTGCTGGAAATACTGTTGATCAATTTAACTTTATTTTACTTTATTTTGAATTTATTTTTTATGCTAGGACACCATTTTTTTCAATTATTGCATTGAAATCGCCCACGTCTTACTTTTTTTAACATGTGTTTTTGGTGTAACTTTGTTTCTTTAAAGGCCTAAAACTAGTGTGTAGCCTGCTCCCTAATTCATTGTGTGAATGGTATGTTTTCATTGATTATCACATTGTAGTTGATTTTGTAAATGTTTTAATTAGAAGGGCAATCTTGATAGATTAAGAAATTCACTGGATCTGAGAGCTCATGCTGAAAAATAATTATTAGTCCAAGGTTGGTGAAGGTTGGTGAAATGTGTTGCACTAGTGTATGACTGCATAACAAAAACTCGGAGCCTTATTTACAAAAACTGATGCATCACTGCATTACCGCAGTGATGCGTCAGTTTTCCTTGCGCTGCGTCGTAAAAGTTTATGGCGCAATGGATGCACCATATTTACAATATGAAGCTCCACGGCGCAAAATCCCAAGAATGCATCAGAAATTCAAAAAGTGCCTCATTACTGTAGATGGTCAGAAAACTGACGCAACTAAAGCAATGCCTCAAAAAATACAGAGGTGATGCATCAGTTTTGACCGACGCATAACCTACTGTATGTAATAGAGTGTGAAAAGGTGAAAAACTCACCTTGCACTCTATTACATTTCTCCTGTGTGTAATGCATACAAGTGAGCATGGTGTACTTATGTGTACCACTATGCCCACGGATGTGTGACTTAAGGCATTGATGTAGTGTAGTGTGACATGTACTGTGTTACCTACCTTAGGTGTGATTTATTTGCAGGTTCCAGCATTGGAAGTGACTTCAGCTGGTCACATTCCTCTGTCAAAGCCAATGCATCATTCCTATGCCTGGGTTGTTGAGGTGTAGGAATTTTGATGCATTGCTAGTGCAGTGGCCCACTTCCCTACAATGTGCCATTTAAAACAAATGTAATTGATACCACTGCATTAGTTTTATGGGGGATTTTCCAACAGAAAGCCTACCTTGCATATATTAAAAATAATGCAACAAAGCCGATTCCTACGCATGAAAAAAACGATGTATACCGATGAAAAGTGATGCATCTGCCTAGATGTGTGTACTGCCATTTGATAAGTTTTGTTTTGACCAATGACTTTGTGTTTCATCACTGCGCATATTAGTTGCTCAATGTTCACCAGTAGCACATGGTATGTTTTGTTCAGTTGAGCCGCCTATGGGCTTTGACATGGCATTAGCCATTACTTTCTGTATTCAGTTTAGCCGCCTATGGGCTTTGACATTGCATTAGTCATTACATTCTGTATTCTGCCTATTGGCTTTGACATGCTGTATCCAGTCTAGCCGCCTATTGGCTTTGACATTGCATTCCTATTGGCTTTGACATGATGTATTCAGTTTAGCTGCCTATTGACTTTGACATGCTATTAGATATTCTGCCTATTGGCTTTGACATGATATCATATATTACATTTTATATTCAGCTCCGCTGCCTATTGGCTTTGACATGATATTACATTTTGTATTCAGCTCCGCTGCCTATTGGCTTTGACATGATATTATACATTGCATTTTATATTCAGCTCCGCTGCCTATTGGCTTTGACATGATATTATACATTGCATTTTGTATTCAGCTCAGCTGCCTATGGGCTTTGACATGATATAAGACATTGCATTTTGTATTCAGCTTAGATGCTTATTGGCTTTGACATGACACTAGACATTGCATTTGATATTTAGGTTAGCTGCCCATTGCCTTTAACGTGGAGTTAGACATTGCAGTTGAGAATCCAAGCTGTATTTTTCCAAGCTGTGTTTTTGCACCAGAGAACCAAGATGTTTTTCTCACAGTAGACTAGACATGATAAGAGAGAGTACATGGGTGTTGTTTTTTCTTCGCTTGAGCTTGGGAACAGGAGTAGTCTTGGAGACCTGGCCAGTCTCCAGAGGGCTTGCTCAGTTTCCCAGGTCTGAGAGGAGGGGGCACACCTTTGTAACAAATGTAACAGGCTGCAGAGAGTCAGATTCGAATCTGCCGGACCTCGTGCTGGAGCTTGGCGCAGGCTGCCAGCAATCCCGTGTGGGTAGATGAATCTCTCTTTCTCGCGGCTGACAGGGGTCATCAGCTTGCAGACCTTAGAAAGATGAAGCTGTAGATAGTTCCCACACGGTGAAGTATTTGTTTTGCTTTGCATTCAATATCTTATAAATATAACCTGCTGTGTATATTGCAAACTGATATATTTTGTTTGATTAACGCGGACTTGAAAGCTACTAATTCGTCATTCATAAATATTGTGGTTGGGGAAGAATTAACAACAATAAAAGTCTTCTTTGACCTCAGAAGTGTATTTCTGTTGTGTTATGTTAGTGCTTAGAAACTAGATAAGAGGAAAGCACTACAATTGGTACCAGGAGTGGGGTCGGTCATTAAGAGGTGATTAAGAGGGTGTTGACGAGTTGGTAGATTTCTAAGTGCACACTTTAAAAGTGTAATTGTTTTTGTTGTTTGGAGAATTACAGAAATTGTTCTGTTTGGAGAATCACAGTAGCACGGCAGACCATGTCTGAGAATACATGTGTTGATGAACTGCCTGATGGTGCTAAGAAAAACTGTGAATTGTTTTCTGTTTGGGGAATTACAGAAGAAAATGCATGTGTAGCTAAAATGCCTGATAATGCTTTGAGAAATAATTCCCGTTGTACATATGTAGAAAACGTGTGTTTTGGAAGTAATGATGACAGAAAGGTCTGGATACCTTTATCTGCTTACAGAGAAATGCAGGAGAAATGTAGGCAGTTGGAACATGAAAATAGGAATTTACGTGAGCAAATTAGCCCGACTGAAAGTTATAAAAAGGCTGTTTTTGAAGAATCTTTCTTGTCCCATTCCAGTAATGAGGGGGTTAAGACAGCTCCGAGCTGCACTGAGTTTTCGTGTGAGCCAGGGTTTTTGGCAGCCAAAATGCATTCCTTAACTGATAACACGGACGAGAGAGACCAGAATGTGATTTACGAGTTACCGTTGCAAAATGCACAAGTAAAACGAAAGATTTTAGAGCAAGAGCCGACTTTCATTAGCTTGTTTGATTTTTGGAAAAAGAATAGCCCTCATTTGAGAGAAATCCTAACACTTTTGTATATGGTCACTGTGAAAAATTATATGCAGCTGCGCGCTTGTGATTTGGCAAATGAAATAATGCAGACTTTAGGTTTCTGCGCAGTGCAAGAAGGAAATACTTATGTACATGTAACTCAAGAACAAGGGAAGAAAATAGTGCCCCTAGCTAGGATCATACACTGGATCTGGTACTTGCAAGACAGGGCTAGAGTACCACAGGTAAAAGAATTACCGGTGAAATTGTGTGCACCATTTGAATTCGTGTCCACTGAAGATAAAAAGCATGTTTGTTTTACTAATGATTCATTGACTGAAATGTTGCTTTCTGGCACAGTAGAAGGAACAGCGTTGTATAATGTGTGTCAGATTTTAAAGCAAGAGCTACGTGAGATGTGTCATTTTTACGCTGATTTTTGGTTCATTGCTAATGTTTTAGCACCTAACTGGTTCAATTACCTTGCAGATGTTAATGAGAAAAATTCAGAGAGAGAAGTGTACACCCAGAATTCTGCCTTAGTGGGGATGGCTAAGTGGGTGCCCCAGAAATGTGAACAGCTGAGAGAAAAAGCCACTTACAGGTGGGCAGAGATGAGAGAGATGCACATTCCCCTAGATTTGATAAAAAACTGTGCAGCACGCACAAAAGCAATCTGTCATGCAAGCAGTCACAGAGCAGTTGGGGAGAGGAAAGTTACCAGAACAGAAATGGCAAATTGATCAGGTTTTAGGGAGAGTGATTGCTGCAAATTACCAAGGAAAAATCGAAATTTTGCTGATACCTAGAAAAGAATCTGATTCATTCATACAAATTGGAGACAGAATGGCCCAAATTGGCAAAAGTGCAGTGAATGGAGGTTTGTTAAAGAAGGAGTCTGCCCCAGCCCTTCTGACAGTGCAAGAAAAGGGAAGCTGTGGCGCAGCAGATAAAAACCTCAGTGCTGATGTGTGGGCTGAAGCCCCAAGTGATCCTCCAGAACCTGCAGAAAATATAACAAAGGGCCTCAAAAACGTCCTGCTGATTATAAAACAGGGAAAGAAAGAGGAAGGGTGCAGTTTAAAGGAAAAATTTTATTTGCAAGAAAAGTCATACTTGTTTCTTTTGCAGATCCTACCACGTTTCGCCACTGTCCCTGAGTGTGCTGTGTGGTCCCCCTTCCGGTGTGTGCGTGTGGGGTCGGAGAAGGGACCGAATCCCCAACCTGAACCTGGCTGAGTAAAGTGCCAGCACCATGGATCCATTTTGCGCAAACTGCGCCTTCAGTTCAAGTTCAACTTGTTTGATTGTATTCTTCCACTGGAACTAAGCTGTGTTTTTTTTTTTTTTCCCTCTCGTATGGAACTCTGACTTTTGCTTATCTTCCAGAAAACCTTTCAGGTGGACCGTGCACCTTTACATGAGTAGAACTCATGCCACATCAAATTGCTAACACTGTTGAATTAGAGACTCATTCAGAGAAAAAAAAATGCTCAGTCTTTTCTATGTAGATGTATCTGATGTGAAAGGTTATGAAATCAATGTGTTAATCCACTTCTATTGCTTTACAGGGATTGCTTTGATCTAATGTTTTTTTTTGTTTTTGTTTGAAACAAGAGATATGTGAAACAAAAATTCATTGGTCAAAGGGCGGAATGTACTGCCATTTGATAAGTTTTGTTTTGACCAATGACTTTGTGTTTCACCACTGCGCATATTAGTTGCTCAATGTTCACCAGTAGCACATGGTATGTTTTGTTCAGTTGAGCCGCCTATGGGCTTTGACATGGCATTAGCCATTACTTTCTGTATTCAGTTTAGCCGCCTATGGGCTTTGACATTGCATTAGTCATTACATTCTGTATTCTGCCTATTGGCTTTGACATGCTGTATCCAGTCTAGCCGCCTATTGGCTTTGACATTGCATTCCTATTGGCTTTGACATGATGTATTCAGTTTAGCTGCCTATTGACTTTGACATGCTATTAGATATTCTGCCTATTGGCTTTGACATGATATCATATATTACATTTTATATTCAGCTCCGCTGCCTATTGGCTTTGACATGATATTACATTTTGTATTCAGCTCCGCTGCCTATTGGCTTTGACATGATATTATACATTGCATTTTATATTCAGCTCCGCTGCCTATTGGCTTTGACATGATATTATACATTGCATTTTGTATTCAGCTCAGCTGCCTATGGGCTTTGACATGATATAAGACATTGCATTTTGTATTCAGCTTAGATGCTTATTGGCTTTGACATGACACTAGACATTGCATTTGATATTTAGGTTAGCTGCCCATTGCCTTTAACGTGGAGTTAGACATTGCAGTTGAGAATCCAAGCTGTATTTTTCCAAGCTGTGTTTTTGCACCAGAGAACCAAGATGTTTTTCTCACAGTAGACTAGACATGATAAGAGAGAGTACATGGGTGTTGTTTTTTCTTCGCTTGAGCTTGGGAACAGGAGTAGTCTTGGAGACCTGGCCAGTCTCCAGAGGGCTTGCTCAGTTTCCCAGGTCTGAGAGGAGGGAGCACACCTTTGTAACGAATGTAACAGGCTGCAGAGTCAGATTCGAATCTGCCGGACCTCGTGCTGGAGCTTGGCGCAGGCTGCCAGCAATCCCGTGTGGGTAGATGAATCTCTCTTTCTCGCGGCTGACAGGGGTCATCAGCTTGCAGACCTTAGAAAGATGAAGCTGTAGATAGTTCCCACACGGTGAAGTATTTGTTTTGCTTTGCATTCAATATCTTATAAATATAACCTGCTGTGTATATTGCAAACTGATATATTTTGTTTGATTAACGCGGACTTGAAAGCTACTAAGTCGTCATTCATAAATATTGTGGTTGGGGAAGAATTAACAACAATAAAAGTCTTCTTTGACCTCAGAAGTGCATTTCTGTTGTGTTATGTTAGTGCTTAGAAACTAGATAAGAGGAAAGCACTACAATGTGTCACGTTGCAAATATTGAGCAAAGAAAGCGTAGAAGGTGCATCAAAAAAGTGACACACTCATTGTGACCCAACGTTTCAACTTCATTACATAACCACAGATGCACTATGCTCTGCTCTGATAAACATCACCATCTCCTCATATCTCCAAGGCATTGCTTCTAGTGCTCAAGTATGGCCAGCTTTGGCCCCAACCAAACCAGCCTTTCTTTGTGCAATCCCAAGTGCTGCCTGTCTGGGATGACATGAGTTCAATTGACAAGATGCAACTCAATCACACTATCCAGCAACAAAAGGCACTAGGTCTGCATGTGCTACTTCAGCACATCAGAGGACTTCTACAGGGCTTAGCCTGACCACCCATTCTTTCTGATATGTACTAGAGTGTACAGGTCTCCAGCATGAGCAATACCATCAACATGTCATATACATGTGGATGATTGACAAATCTACTTTGCTGTCAAAGGGGTGCTTTCATGATCACTCAACCTTCCCTCAATAGTTTTTTACATTTTCCTAATTATTTTTAAACACCAACAATTCTGAGCTCAATAGGACTGGAAAGCCATGCCCTACCCATCTCATTTAAATTTGTCTTGCTGAACGAGGGTTCAGCTTCCTCAATCTTCAGTTCTGTAAAGTGTGCTTGTTAGTAACCTTTTTATATCTTTGCATATTTTCCCATTCAAATTAATCAAATTGCAACCTTTAAAACTGTGAGACATCAGCAAATTAAGCCCAGTGCTGAACATCCCTGAGAGAATGTCAATGTCTGCAACCCACATCTTATTGGAGCAACCTGCCCATATCTGTTGACCTCAAAAACCGTATTCACAAGTGTCAAGACTCAAAAACTGTTGCAGAACGAATACTTTGTGATCTCCACCACTAAGGCCATATCGCTCCTATTGGGCTTTCCAGTAATCCTTACTATAAAAACATTTTAAACAAACTAAGGCATTATCATGAATGTGATATTATATGTAAGTGGCCTTGGGGAATGCTAATTAGATCTTTTTTTAAAAATTCTTAATATTTACTGGGTTTTGTGGCAAAAGTTGTAGAAAGGTTTGGTTGTTCCCAACAACAAGTCAAGTGAAAGATTTCTCTCATATTTAACTTCCTTCAACGGGCATTACATCTGGTGGGAGAGCGTGGAACTATCTACTGCAAGTACTTCAAAGAACATTCAGACATAGCCAGTGATCTTACAACCTACTCTTGTCTTTGTCAAAAGATAAACATCTCTTGGGAAAAAGACATCAGACATACATGTTAACAAATGGGACAGTGGTCCCACTACCCAAAACATTTATAGGGGGTGCAGTTGTGCCCCCACTGTAGATATGTGCGAGTGTTTTCATATTGTTAGAGTAGCCAGGGAAACATGGGCATTATCTATCGGTCACCCTGATACATTGCAAGCTTTGATCATAAAATCAACCCAGCCTTCCTTTTTTCTGCCTTGCACAACGTCTTTAAATTCATCCAAACTCATGTAAGCGAATCCTTAATCCCACAAATTTGGGACCCACCCTTGAATCCGGGCCTCCACTGTGTGTAAAAGTTACTTGAAAGAAGCAGATTTTATGAATCCATCATGAACCAACACTGACTGCAAAATCAAATCGAAACTCGGACTCTGTGCTTTTGGTCCTGTATCAATCCCGTTAATGTTTATGAAAGCATTTGTCATACATTACCCGCTCCCTATGGAGTTGGGATTCCAGCGTTCATGAGCAATTATGTTTTTAATTTTGATGAAGTATTCTGTGCCATCTGGTTCGGAAAGACTGTGCTCGCCCAGTGCCACACGATACATGACTCCTTGGCTGAAAGTGAGGGAAGACGTCATTACAATTTTATTTTACAAATATGCATTAAGGAAAATATCATATGCATAGTATTTTGTGTTGCGTTCGAAAATTTCCATTACAATGCCAATAGCAGGAGACTAGAGACCTGATGAGTATATCGGAGAATTCCTACCAATGTGCAGTCGCCTGTAGGAACATGGGTCAAAGTTTTCAATTGTGTGGAGGTTATTCTGATTATGACGCGATAAACTCTGCACTACCTGACACATGAAAGAAGGTCGAACCTGCAGGAACTTAACAAGAGAAAAAGACCCCAAATTTACCGAGGCATGTGAGTTTCGATGCAATAGGCACCAGAATCCACATGTCAACCCCTATCAACTTGGAAAAGGCAGAAATTATAGCTTTGTATTCCAGACTAAAGGGAATCGCGCTGCGGGGAAAATTAACAGATAAAGTAGTCCAGAAACCTGGCTCAAAACATCGAGCCTGGTATGTTTCTGGTAGTTTACAGGTGCTGTGCAGGCGGGCTAAACACCGGAAAAGGCATGACGTATGCATGCCTTTCACAAATGAAAGCAAGCAGATTTTAAAGAGTAAGCCCAGGAACCAATGAAAGAGACTTACGTGACCTGGGTGTGGTTTGAAGCCCAAAGAGAGATTACTTTATGGACGGAGCGCTTTGCGCTCGCCCATAAAAAGTACCTGTGGCATCTGTGTTTGGCTACAGTGACGTTTGGAGCACAGGGATCCTATTACACATAGGGCACTCTTTTCCTCTTTGCCCCGCGGTGCATCTTTAAATAACAATAGATACACCGTATGCAAACAGGGAAAGTGTGCCATATTAATAAGAATGTGCCGCCCTCATGACAGCCACAAACTTGTGCTGCCCTGGAGTAGTGCATTCAAGTGAAATAAGGAGAGGTTGCTTCAAAGCCGTTCAGTATTTCAATTGGTGAGCGGCATGCTGCCTTACTTTCAAGAGGGGAGAAAGCTATCCACTTGCAAGCGGGTGTAGTGGCCCCCTTGCCCACCTCCAGAAGACTGCCATGAGGGAGTGCACTGATGTTGCACCACCTTTTTGTGGTGCAGTTTCAGTGTGCCTTCTGACAGCTTCTTTGCCTTTGTGCCTGCGTCCATACTATGGTGCAGGTGCAGAGGTAAAGAGATTCCCTCATTTGCATGCAAATAAGGCAATGCCATCTTGAGATAACACTGGTGCTACATGTGCGCCAGCGCTACCTGTGTTACAGAAGGGGCTGCAGGCGCGCGCCTGCAGCCCCTTCTGTAATACTAAAGTGCCCTGGGGCACATAAAATGGGCACACATGCCCTTTGCGCCCCGGTGGCACTTTA
This sequence comes from Pleurodeles waltl, assembly GCF_031143425.1. NCBI lineage: Eukaryota > Metazoa > Chordata > Amphibia > Caudata > Salamandridae > Pleurodeles > Pleurodeles waltl. Next base: position 607,923,107 of record NC_090449.1, read on the forward strand.
TATAATATGGTCTCTGGAGTGTAATATGAAATTTCCAGACAACACTAAGGATTGTCATTCAGAGATGTGATGTATTGTGCTGGAGTACACCATTTTCAGCACCACATACTGTCAACAATACATTTGTTTGTCATACGGCGCAGTCCTCTATTACAGCAGTTTATAACATGGGGTCTGTTCAGAAAATTAAATGATATTAGATTAATAAAGAATGTATATATTTTGGGCCTGACAGCCTTAGGGTGGTCTTCCCCCAAACTTTCTGTCTGCTTGCCTCCTATTTTCACTGATTCTTTTTGTTGGACTTAAGACTCCGATCACTTTACCACTGCTAATCAGTGCCAAAGTGCATGTACTTATCCCCTAGAATATGGTTTGATTAATTTATCCACCATTTGCATATTTAATTTACTTATAAGTCTCTAGAAAAGTGCCCTACATGTGCCCAGGGCCTGTAAATTAAATGCTACGAGAGGGACTGCAGCGCCGCTTGTGCCACCCAATCAAGTAGCCCTTAAACATGTGCCATTGCAGAACCTGTATGTGCAGTTACACTGCCATGTCTATTGGTCATTTAAAATCTCTTGCCAAGCCTTAAACTCCCTTTTATCACATATAAATCATCCCTAAGGTAGGCTCCAGGGAGCCTATAGGACAGGATGCTATTAGGTCCTTAACTAAAAGGTAGGACGTGTGCTTTTAAGTTTTAATGTGCTGTAGTGAAAAGTAGTTTTTCACTACTGTGAGGTCTACCCCTCTCATAGCTTAACAATGGAGATTCCATATTACATTTAAAAAGCTGTAATTCCTAACTAAGAAGGTGCAAGCATGTCATGTTTCATAACTATCGAATTGTAATGACAAATCCTCTTTGATGGTGAAGAAGAATTTATTATTACAATTCTGAAAATGCCCCTTTTAGAAAGTTAGCCCTGTGTGCCTGCAGCATGTCTTCAATACACGTCTGGGGTGGAGTGACAGCTGGTTTCCTGCAGTCTCTCTAGGCAGCCTCACACAAAGGAAGGATAGGTGTGACTGAGTGGCCACCTCCATGTTGATGGATCATCCTGGGGCAGGATGGGGGGGAGGGGCTGACACACCTGAAGAGTCAGTGTCCTGCTCCCATACAAAGGACTGCTTAACCCTCTGTTGTGCATCTGGAGCCAGGACAGAAAGAAAGGATATCTACGCACTTCAAAAACCCATCTTGGAAGTCACCTCCACTTTAAAGGCACAACTGGGTGTAAGTACTGGACCTGTGAACCTACCAAATCAGTACACTGATTCTGGACCTGTGGATACCCTGCCAAGAAGGACTGCTGTGCTGCTACAAGGACTGTTACTCTGCTGGACAGTGGCTCTGGAAGAACTGCTTTTCTGCTGTGCTGACCTGACTGCTGTCTGCTGCCTGCTGCCCTCTCTGCCTGCGTGAGTAGGACTGGACCTACATCATTTGAACCCAGAGTGACTCCTAGGGCTTGTCTGCTTGCCTCCTGTCCTAAAGTCTCTGGTACATCAAAGACGTCTAGCAACTTTACACATGCACCTGGGCTCTTGCTAAATGTGAGTCCTCCCGGCCAAGTTGTGCCAATCCAGTCCTGGGTCCCTGGAAGTGGGTTTCCCTGTGCTTAACCAGCAGAATCCACGCAGTGCCGTTGTTGGGCTGGTCGGAACCAGTGCACCTCCCTTCGACGCCGATGCTCCGCTGCTGCTCGAGGACATCGCATTTGCTGCTGCATGGCTCGATGATGCATCGCCTTCATTACAAGGGGCTGGACGTCCCACCTCTAGGACACCGCATCAACGTTTCCGCAGCTCGACGACGACACATCCCCAACTATGCAGATAGGAACCAACACATTACCTTTGCATTGACCCACCCTGATCCTTGCATTAAATCTTCAACGTCGGCGCAACCCTCCCAGCAAGGTACCCTTTCAGCCAGACAAGGTTAGTACCTGCAGCCGGCCCACATCCGCGACCAGATAGCCCCAGTTTGTGCTTTAGGTTTCTGAGCATTTGCAGAAAGTCTTTAAAATTCATATCTTGACTTCTACTTATAGGAGTTTTGTCATTTTGGTCTTGTTTTACTCATAAAAATATAATCTATTATTTTAACTTAGTGTGGAATCTTTTTGTGGTGTTTTCACTACGTTACTGCTTTAAATGTTGCACAAATACTTTACACATCACCTCCTATGTTAAGCCTGCCTGCTCTGTGCCAAACCACCTAAGGGTGAGCACCGGTTAATGTATAGCAAGTAACTGACTAACCATGACTAGGAATGTGGTCTCTACTTGGACAGGGTGCATACCTCTGCCAACTAGATGCCCAATTTCTAAAAATGCATAATAAAGCAAAATGTAAAACTGAAAATATTAATATGCTCTGTTAATGTGAAGAAATTTGAAATTGGTGGCTAGAAAATAAGTTCATAGTCTTAGCTTGATTTGTGTGAGCTCTGAAAGCCTGATCTGATATATCTGATATGAAAGATTGGTTTACAGGTATTCAAAATACTTAGGGGACAAACTATCACTACCACGTATTACAAGAATACTAAAAGTTACCCAGTAGCTCTTAACTATAAAGAGTAGCAAGGCTAATGGTTGAGTTCCTCATAAAATCACAGATCACTTAGGTGACTTGTAATAATCGTATAATACTTATGATTCTGCAATCCCCGAAAAAAACCTCTCTCTAATTTCTTTATAATCAGGTACTTGTGAAAAACCCACTCACCTATTATAAATAAATTATGTCAGAACTCAGCTGTAATAACTTATTACAGTTGAGTTCAAACATCACATTGCCTACTGCCAGAGTCAGCAGCTTAAGGGAAAGGCAGATCAGGTCACGGAGGTTAATTAAGCAGCTGTTTAATGAACAAAACAAAATACTGCTGTTCTTTCTTCTACTCTTCTTGTATAGCTGTACATCGACAAGAAGAAAATTAAATTAGATAGTTATGGCAACGTTTATTATTTCGCACTTCTTGGGTAATTATAAAAATGTTAGAATTGTTCTGCCTGTTTTCCTGCACCATTTTTTTTAAATCTCCTTTTAAAATCATTTTGCTTTTTTGATGTCTTTAATTCTGCAAAAGAGATTCTATTTTTATTCTTCATGCTTGCAACCCTGCTCTCTCATATGAAGAAGTTACACACCAAGCACTTAAGAAGTTTCTAGGAAAGCTGATGGTGTGACCATCTATTGCTAGGAACAAAATACCCTCTGACATAAATGGCAAGGATATCGCAAGTCATCCTAGAGTGCCATAAACTTATAAAGGAACCTGGCCTTTGGTTTTGTTCCTATGGCCATATAACTCCTTGATGACTTTCAAAATCCTTATAATTTATGGCATGGAGTACTTTTTCCCATATACAACATGTGGGATACAGCAATCCCTGTATTAAAGCCCATCTTAAATTTCCTTATGACTTCTCTTATTACCTACTATAATGAAATGGTGTAGCTGCTTATCTGTAATAACTTTTTAAGTTGATGTCTGAAGTCACAAAGCCTACTACCAGAGCCGGCAGCCAGGATGAAAGACAGGTTAGGGAACATCATTATAGTCATAGTTTAAACAAGGAAAATGGGAAATGGGGTTTCATTCTTCTGATACATTTTTCGAAACCTAAAAAGTTATCACCTGAAAGGACATATTTATGGCCACATATTTATTTTTCCATGCTAAAGGTTATTACAGCAAAGATAGAATCTCTGCATGTTTCATCACATACGAAGGTGCAACATTTTTTTAATCTGGTTTACATTAAACTGTTTCTACTATCTCTTTGCAAAAAATACTAACTCCTTTTTGGTGTGTTTTATTTCGCACTACAGATTGTGCTTTTCTTATTAATTTAATTTCTGCAATGAATATAAAAGACCACCACACAAGATAGCCCAGCACCGCAATGTGACACTTTGTAGTAAATCTGGCCCTTAGAGTCAGATTTACTAAAAAATGGTGCAGCGTTCTGCTGCACCAAAATTTGCAACACTGAGGGGCATATTTATACTCTGTTTGCGCCGGAATTGCGTAGTTTTTTTTTACGCAATTCCAACGCAAAACTAACTCCATATTTATACTTTGGCGTTAGATGCGTCTAGCGCCAAAGTCCATGGAGTTTGCGTAATTTTTTTTCGTAGACACCTACTTTGCGTTAATGATATGCAAGGTAGGCGTTCCCGTCTAAAAAATTGACTCCGAGGCATGTGCGCCGTATTTACACTCCCAGGCAAAATTCACGCCCGGGAGTGGGCGGGTCAAAAAAAAAGACGTCCGGCCGCTTTTGTGCCGTTTTTTAGCGCCTGGTCAGGGCAGGTGTTAAGGGACCTGTGGGCTCGGAAGGAGCCCAGAGGTGCCCTCCCATGCCCCCAGGGACACCCCCTGCCACCCTTGCCCACCCCAGGAGGACACCCAAGGCTGGAGGGACCCATCCCAGGGACATTAAGGTAAGTTCAGGTAAGTTTTATTTATTTATTTTTTTGTGGCATAGGGGGGCCTGATTTGTGCCCCCCTACATGCCACTATGCCCAATGACCATGCCCAGGGGACAGAAGTCCCCTGGGCATGGCCATTGGGCAAGGGGGCATGACTCCTGTCTTTGCTAAGACAGGAGTCATTTCAATGGGGGTTGGGAGTCGAAAAAAATGGCGCAAATCGGGTTGAGGCGAAAAATTTGCCTCAGCCTGACTTGCCCCATTTTTTGGCGCCCAAGCTCCATATCCCCCTACGCCGGCGCTGCCTGGTGTACGTTGTTTTTTTTCACGCACACCAGGCAGCACCGGCGGCTAACGCCGGCTAACGTCATTGAATAAATACAGCGCCCGCATGGCGCTTCAGAATGGCGTTAGCCGGCGCTAATTTTTTTGACGCAAAACTGCGTTAGCGCAGTTTTGCGTCAAAAAGTATAAATATGGCCCTGAGTCACTACTCAGGCTCGTTTGTAAAACCTTTAGCTCAGCCCTAGGTAGATGTGACTTCAAATAGCAAGGCTTAAACAAAGGAACCATTGTAAACCATTTAGAAACACCGCAGCAACATAAGAAAGTCATACAACAAGAAAGAAATCCGACATCAGTTTATAAAATAGATTATATTTTTATGGATTTTTAGACATCAAGATGAGCAAAAGCGACCAGAGGTTTCTGGAGATATAGAGGCATGTGTAAGAGCCCCTTGCGCCGCTTTAGCGGCACTTTACTTTAATTATTTTGATGCTAAGGCAGCACTAATTTGGCCTTTTCCTCGCGCCATATTTACAAAGTGGAGAAGTGCATGCAATGTGCCACACTGTAATCCTTTGCCCCACATTATGCATGCGTTATGCAAAATGTATGCAAAGGGGCCTTTCCGACACAAAGAGGCCCACAAAAATTGAGCAATGAAATCTACAAAATATTATTGCACCATTTTTGGCATCATTTCTAACACCTAATAAAAATAGGCATCAAAAGGGTGCACCCGTTGTAATCAATGGGCCTCCTTGCACTTTACTTCACTAACGTCAAAATTAATTTGTATAATTTTATTTTGTATTATAAACAGTGTGCATCTTTTCTCCTAAATGTATATATTTCTAACTTACAGTGTACTGTCTCAGTGGGATTTATCGGAACACTGTTTACCTGGTGTGCTTGGTACCTTTTTTGTCACCTCTGAGGCCAGGGCTTGCAAAAGCAGTGCTAGAGTTTGCAGGGGGCAAGTCAGGGGTTGCAAATGCGACCCCTAGTGACCCCTAAATGGCATATTTGTTGAATATTTGAAAGTACAGTGTTTTCAGTTTCCTTCCCGCTCTTTTCCTTGTTTCAGGAGGGCCTGGTTCGAAGTGCTTGTTCTTATGTATCCAAGATGGTATCCTGGATCTGAAGCTTCAGGAACACTTTGGGCCAGGCCGCTTGACGTCATTCCTCACTAAGTCTTGACTTGTGTGAAGTGCAAACAAATATATTACTCAAATAGCCAATACATAAAAGTAAATTAAAACATTTCCCATACATTTCAGATTTAAATGAAAAAAATCACATTTTTAAAGCCATATTAGATGATTAAATGGAAGTAAACCAATGTGTTCCTCATAGTAACATTCAAACTCAAACACATAGGGCACTTTGAGACCACAAGACCAACATTTAGAGAAGCAGTAAAGCAATATGGGCTCACCAGAAGGATGGAAACCTTTCTTTAGAAGTTTGAACATTTGTCCACAAAACACATTCTCATTCTGCAGTCCATGGGTATGAACATGCTCTATACCCTTTAACAAGAGAGGTGTTAATCTGCTTCTTTCTGGAATTCAAAGAAGCCGGCTCACCAACAGGGTGGCACATTATTTATTGCTCACTGATGTAAGTGGGGGTTGGCAAAGGTAGGAGGGGAGATCCAGGGTTGGAAAGAAGGCAGGGGGTTGTAGGAAAGTGGAAATGGCTCATGGGGCGCACCCTGTGGATGGTAGAAAAGGAATCAACAACGTCAATTGTGGCTATCATTGGCCAGGTTAGTTCACTCAGATGTCTTTGTGGGATAAATGGTTTCTGATTTCTGTAGATCGGTGAAAGGGTAATTGAACTTTGGCAATATACACATAAAAAGTGTATGGGCAGAGTTATGACATGAGAGCATTTTCATTTTATCTTAACTTGGTTTCCACATAAGGCATATAACTGCCTCCAAAAAAGATCTAGAGAAAGGATAGGACTTCCAATTAATACTGTAGTTAACAAAGTCACTAAATGCAGAGATATCTGGTTAGTCATTTATTTCTGAAGTTCGGAGAGCAGAGCACCTTGACCTGCAGCCTTGCCTGATATCCTGTACATTTAAATTTCCTAATCTGTGTCATCTGACTTCCTCGTAAAAATATACTCTTGCCTTGTGGGTTTCTGGTATAACTTCTTCTCCTGGGGTTTCTAAATCTGATGTCAATGATGGTTCAGATGTATTGGAGACCAGATACAGGATACCAGAACCCGAAAACCAAATATCAGAACAGACACACAATCTACAACAGGAGAGCAAACCAGAGCACAAAGGAAAGCACAAATCAAAAACAAAGACAAAACAAACAACTAGTGGTCAACATGTCCCAACAGGACCTAATTAGTACCCAGATGGAGGTTCTTGAAAAGGGCTTGTCTTTTGCCAAACAGCGAAATGGGATTTGACAAAAGCAAAAATAGACCTTTTCAAATTCATCAGATGACTTCAATTACGAACCTTTTCGGCAGATAACCCAAAACAAGAGAAATAAGCTAAGGTCAATTTGTAACAAGTGATTAACAGTACAGGACCTAGAAAACATACACCTTCCAACAAGTCTCTCAGTGATGGAATAGACCAGTGCAACCAATACACTTATAAACCTAATAACAATTACTGCTGAACTAGACATTGTCAAGTCCCATACAAAAGAAAATAAAAACATATTCTCAAAATAAATAGTTACTCCCATGCTACCTCCAGGAAACACAATCGACCTGCTTCACATGGCAGTCTTGGATGACCTGGACAAGGAATACCAAAAATTGAAGTCTAAAAGAAAATACCTACCATCTAATAGCAACAAGAGGCAAAAAAGGCAATAAAGGACCTTAACAAAAACACAGAACTGATAATAAAAGAAGCATGTATAGGCAGCAATATCATAATTCTGCACATTGATGATTATCTGAAAGAAGTTTTCAACAACTTGAAGATAACACATGCTATTAAAAACTACCTAACAACCCAATCCTCCAAGTATAAAAAAGGGCTATTCACTCTTGAAGAGAAACAACTCTGATATATAAAACATCTGGTGTTTGCAACCTTATATCCTACCGAAATAAACCAGACAACAACAAAAGGGAGGCCTATCATTGGGGGCATTGATTACATTTGTTCCTGATTTGTTCAGAATTTCTGACACATCTGTGAAAACGTGCACCATGGAGCTCTGTATTGTAAATACAGTGCATCCATGCATTGTTAGGGGATCTTAGAGAAGCACAAGAAATCTGACGCATCAATGCTGATGCGTCAAATTCATGTAATTGAGGCCCTTAGGGCGGAGACTTGAAACTATCACTTTGTAAACGGGAAAATGACATGATACTGAGACTCAACACCGTCATACAAGGACTAAACAAGGATGCTGAATGACAACATTTGTTAGCTTATTTGAAGAAACAAAAAAAAACTATTAATACTTAGCATAAACAAATCAGGAAGAGTCACATTCGACATTCTTTATACTGATCCACCATCTCAGTAACAGATGACCCACCTTCTGAAACATATCATTTCTTGACCATCCTCTCCAAACATTTTACTATCTGATTATGTGATTTTCCGAACATTGTGGTGCATCATCACATGTGAAGAAACAAGAATCCATGAACAGTACTTAATGGTGAAGCAAGTACCTATAGATACTGCTTACCAACAAAGCAGTACTTATAATACAAAATAATTTATGATTGTGTTCTAAATAATATACTGTGAGTACATGATTACTTAAATGGTATGACATATATTGACATATTCTGTCAGTCTTTAACCCCAGATTACAACTGGTTCAGCTTATACTTGCTCTAAAAAGTCGGTAACATATTTTCCAGGGCCTGAGTACATTGAAAACTCTAAAACAAGCACAACACCAGATTAATATTATGGGTATCCCAAACTATTCATGATATTTCCTATTCCACATAAAACAGGGTACGTATACAACTCAACAATTAGGTAAACTGCAGCCAAAGCGTCCCTTTTAGGGAGATATAAGGACAAGTTCAGAGAATGTAGGTTAAAAACTGTGCTCACTCAACCCAAGTACAGGGATCACCATATTCCCAAAATCGAACAAGGGATTATGTGTCCCTTTCAACTTTATAGACGATTAATGAAAAAATGATTGTGAACCTACACTACACTTAAGGACCCACAGTAGGTGGTACTCACTTTAATAAATAAACATGCTTTGTAATAATAAAAATCATTTACCAATAAAAAAAAAATCCCACCTTGACGCCCGCCAATGAATATGGGAGCGTTCTACCCTACTAATTACTATATGAGAATCACCATGACATAAAACAAAGGGTCATGCTACGTTTTAGCCACAATAAAACTTTCCATTAAAAGTAAAGATTGGGCCCTACCACACAAAGATACGGTTATAAACACTATATATCCAAAACACGCAGCCATTAGGACTAACACATCTCTTATATGGCACCTTGCAACCCACGGGAACGGCTATAACATTTTGACACTAAGGTAGGAGTGCCCTCACACAGTATTACAAATTGGCCCCTGAGTAGAATGCTGAACATAGTCAATATCATAATGACCGCAGGGACCGGCTCACAAACAGGAATGCAGAGTCAAGTTTCCTCCCACATGGGTGCTAACAACTGAAATGGGTAAGAACTTCACATAACATAATTAACTATGACCAAGCAATAATATACTAATATTGGTATACATTAATCTCACCAATAATTGCTGCCACATTAAGAACCGGTATGTTCTCCTTCTATGTGATAAGTATGAGTAGAATATACGACAACACACTAACAATGAGGGGCAGCTAATATTTTGCTTCCGTTACTAACCGCACATATGAATTATAATTTGATATCACCTAGGACTTTTGAGTTACTATGTAATTGCAAACTGGAAAACCAAAAGGATACAGTTGACCAATATCACCCTTCAGCTTAAATTTAACCTAGGATGACCAGGTCAGTCATTGAAATGGGATTAAATGTTGACAGTGCAGTGAGCAATGCCAACATGTATTCTAATTTCTATGTGTGTGTGTGTATATATATATATATATATATATGTATATATATATATATATATATATATATATATATATATATATATATATAAACCAAAGGTTATAGGGATGTTATAGTTAGGCTAACATTTGGGATGGTATAGTTAGACTAACATTTTAAACGTACGAATCCATAGAAATTCACCAGTTATAGTTAAAATGACCTCAAGCCTCAAGTAACTGTAACTTGTGCCCTAAGGTAACTATATTTCACGCCCTCGCCATGCACAATTTTTTCGTCAAATATTTTTCTGCATATGATGTTCTCAAAGATGTCAGGAGTGCCGTAATTTGTGCGGTCATTAGCAGTGCATTGCGAGGGCATGAGTTATAGGTACATTAGGGCACAGGTTATAGTTACTTGAGGTAACTCTAACTATAACTGGTGAATTTCTATGGTTTTGTACGTTTAAAATGTGAGCTTAATTATAACGTCCCTGTAACCTTTGTTTTTTTAAGTGAATTTCTAAGTTCTATTTCCTAACTATAATGTCCCTATAACCTTTGTTTTTTTCATTGAATTTCGATGTATTTTTTTTTTATGTATAGTAATTTTCATGACTACAGGTTAATCCAACCACCCCACGCACAACCTTTGGCTATGCATGACAAGGGTCATTGACCCTTGACCCAAGGGTAGGTCGCTCCCCCTGCCGCTGCAGCTCCTCCAAGTTCCCGAGTTCCTGTGTTCCTGAGACCCACCTAACTGTAAGTACCCCCCTCCTCCCAGCCCCTCGCCCTGCCCCGCGCCACTCACCTTCTCTTCTGCTCCTGCTTCTTTTCCTCCTCTCTGTCTCTCCCTCCTCGCTCCCCCTCTGCAATCTTCTTCTGTGTTCTTCTGTTCTTCCCTTCTGTTCTTCTGTGTTCTTCCGGTCTTCTGTGTTCTTCTTCTCTGTTCTTCTCTGTGCTTCTGTGTTCTTCTTCTCGGTTCTTCTGTGTTCTTCTGTGTTCTTCTGTGTTCTTCTGTGTTCTTCTGTGTTCTTCTGTGTTCTTCTGTGTTCTTCTCTGTTCTTCTCTGTTCTTCTCTGTTCTTCTGCTCTTCCGATCTTCTGTGCTTCTGTCTTCTGTTCTTCTGTCTTCTGCTCTTCTGCTCTTCTGCTCTTCTGTCTTCTGTTCTTCTGTCTTCTGTTCTCCTGTCTTCTGTTCTCCTGTCTTCGGCTCTTCTACCTCCTCCGTCTTCTTCCCCCGAGCCTGCCCTCCTGCTCCTTCCTCATCCCCCTCCCTCACTCGCCTCCCCCTCTCTCACCCCTAGCTAACCCGTTCGCTATCTACCTCCCTCACTCCTCCTATCTTCCTATCTCTCTAGCTCCCTATCTCACTATCTAACTCTCCACCTCCTCCTACCTACCTATCTGTCTATCTATCTATTTCCCTATCTATCGACTTCTCTATCTATTTTCTCTATCTATTTCTCTATCTCTCCCCCCCTCCCGCCACCCCCTCTACTACCTATCTCCCTATCCTCTCACTCTACCTCTCTCCCTCACCCACCTCTACAACCCCCCCTCCCCTATCTTCACAACCCTACTCCTATCTCTCTCCCTAATCTCCAAACCTCCTAACACTCACCCTCCTCCACCCTAAACCCCCTCCCCCAGCTCCTCTCACTCTACCTGTCCCCCCCCCTCCCTCGCGCTTTCCCGCCGCGACCTCCTGCACGCCCCCGCCCCCCAGCTCCCATTCGCCCCCAGCTGACCCCTCCCCCCCCCCTCCTACCTCTTATGGCGGCCGCTGCGCGACAGTGGTAGCGACCCTTGACCCAAGGGTAGGTCGCTCCCCCTGCCGCTGCAGCTCCTCCAAGTTCCCGAGTTCCTGTGTTCCTGAGACCCACCTAACTGTAAGTACCCCCCTCCTCCCAGCCCCTCGCCCTGCCCCGCGCCACTCACCTTCTCTTCTGCTCCTGCTTCTTTTCCTCCTCTCTGTCTCTCCCTCCTCGCTCCCCCTCTGCAATCTTCTTCTGTGTTCTTCTGTTCTTCCCTTCTGTTCTTCTGTGTTCTTCCGGTCTTCTGTGTTCTTCTTCTCTGTTCTTCTCTGTGCTTCTGTGTTCTTCTTCTCGGTTCTTCTGTGTTCTTCTGTGTTCTTCTGTGTTCTTCTGTGTTCTTCTGTGTTCTTCTCTGTTCTTCTGTGTTCTTCTCTGTTCTTCTCTGTTCTTCTCTGTTCTTCTCTGTTCTTCTGCTCTTCCGATCTTCTGTGCTTCTGTCTTCTGTTCTTCTGTCTTCTGCTCTTCTGCTCTTCTGTCTTCTGTTCTTCTGTCTTCTGTTCTCCTGTCTTCTGTTCTCCTGTCTTCGGCTCTTCTACCTCCTCCGTCTTCTTCCCCCGAGCCTGCCCTCCTGCTCCTTCCTCATCCCCCTCCCTCACTCGCCTCCCCCTCTCTCACCCCTAGCTAACCCGTTCGCTATCTACCTCCCTCACTCCTCCTATCTTCCTATCTCTCTAGCTCCCTATCTCACTATCTAACTCCCCCACTCTCCACCTCCTCCTACCTACCTATCTGTCTATCTATCTATTTCCCTATCTATCGACTTCTCTATCTATTTTCTCTATCTATTTCTCTATCTCTCCCCCCCTCCCGCCACCCCCTCTACTACCTATCTCCCTATCCTCTCACTCTACCTCTCTCCCTCACCCACCTCTACAACCCCCCCTCCCCTATCTTCACAACCCTACTCCTATCTCTCTCCCTAATCTCCAAACCTCCTAACACTCACCCTCCTCCACCCTAAACCCCCTCCCCCAGCTCCTCTCACTCTACCTGTCCCCCCCCCTCCCTCGCGCTTTCCCGCCGCGACCTCCTGCACGCCCCCGCCCCCCAGCTCCCATTCGCCCCCAGCTGACCCCTCCCCCCCCCCTCCTACCTCTTATGGCGGCCGCTGCGCGACAGTGGTAGCGACCCTTGACCCAAGGGTAGGTCGCTCCCCCTGCCGCTGCAGCTCCTCCAAGTTCCCGAGTTCCTGTGTTCCTGAGACCCACCTAACTGTAAGTACCCCCCTCCTCCCAGCCCCTCGCCCTGCCCCGCGCCACTCACCTTCTCTTCTGCTCCTGCTTCTTTTCCTCCTCTCTGTCTCTCCCTCCTCGCTCCCCCTCTGCAATCTTCTTCTGTGTTCTTCTGTTCTTCCCTTCTGTTCTTCTGTGTTCTTCCGGTCTTCTGTGTTCTTCTTCTCTGTTCTTCTCTGTGCTTCTGTGTTCTTCTTCTCGGTTCTTCTGTGTTCTTCTGTGTTCTTCTGTGTTCTTCTGTGTTCTTCTGTGTTCTTCTCTGTTCTTCTCTGTTCTTCTCTGTTCTTCTCTGTTCTTCTCTGTTCTTCTGCTCTTCCGATCTTCTGTGCTTCTGTCTTCTGTTCTTCTGTCTTCTGCTCTTCTGCTCTTCTGTCTTCTGTTCTTCTGTCTTCTGTTCTCCTGTCTTCTGTTCTCCTGTCTTCGGCTCTTCTACCTCCTCCGTCTTCTTCCCCCGAGCCTGCCCTCCTGCTCCTTCCTCATCCCCCTCCCTCACTCGCCTCCCCCTCTCTCACCCCTAGCTAACCCGTTCGCTATCTACCTCCCTCACTCCTCCTATCTTCCTATCTCTCTAGCTCCCTATCTCACTATCTAACTCCCCCACTCTCCACCTCCTCCTACCTACCTATCTGTCTATCTATCTATTTCCCTATCTATCGACTTCTCTATCTATTTTCTCTATCTATTTCTCTATCTCTCCCCCCCTCCCGCCACCCCCTCTACTACCTATCTCCCTATCCTCTCACTCTACCTCTCTCCCTCACCCACCTCTACAACCCCCCCTCCCCTATCTTCACAACCCTACTCCTATCTCTCTCCCTAATCTCCAAACCTCCTAACACTCACCCTCCTCCACCCTAAACCCCCTCCCCCAGCTCCTCTCACTCTACCTGTCCCCCCCCCTCCCTCGCGCTTTCCCGCCGCGACCTCCTGCACGCCCCCGCCCCCCAGCTCCCATTCGCCCCCAGCTGACCCCTCCCCCCCCCCCTCCTACCTCTTATGGCGGCCGCTGCGCGACAGTGGTAGCGACCCTTGACCCAAGGGTAGGTCGCTCCCCCTGCCGCTGCAGCTCCTCCAAGTTCCCGAGTTCCTGTGTTCCTGAGACCCACCTAACTGTAAGTACCCCCCTCCTCCCAGCCCCTCGCCCTGCCCCGCGCCACTCACCTTCTCTTCTGCTCCTGCTTCTTTTCCTCCTCTCTGTCTCTCCCTCCTCGCTCCCCCTCTGCAATCTTCTTCTGTGTTCTTCTGTTCTTCCCTTCTGTTCTTCTGTGTTCTTCCGGTCTTCTGTGTTCTTCTTCTCTGTTCTTCTCTGTGCTTCTGTGTTCTTCTTCTCGGTTCTTCTGTGTTCTTCTGTGTTCTTCTGTGTTCTTCTGTGTTCTTCTGTGTTCTTCTGTGTTCTTCTGTGTTCTTCTCTGTTCTTCTCTGTTCTTCTGCTCTTCCGATCTTCTGTGCTTCTGTCTTCTGTTCTTCTGTCTTCTGCTCTTCTGCTCTTCTGTCTTCTGTTCTTCTGTCTTCTGTTCTCCTGTCTTCTGTTCTCCTGTCTTCGGCTCTTCTACCTCCTCCGTCTTCTTCCCCCGAGCCTGCCCTCCTGCTCCTTCCTCATCCCCCTCCCTCACTCGCCTCCCCCTCTCTCACCCCTAGCTAACCCGTTCGCTATCTACCTCCCTCACTCCTCCTATCTTCCTATCTCTCTAGCTCCCTATCTCACTATCTAACTCCCCCACTCTCCACCTCCTCCTACCTACCTATCTGTCTATCTATCTATTTCCCTATCTATCGACTTCTCTATCTATTTTCTCTATCTATTTCTCTATCTCTCCCCCCCTCCCGCCACCCCCTCTACTACCTATCTCCCTATCCTCTCACTCTACCTCTCTCCCTCACCCACCTCTACAACCCCCCCTCCCCTATCTTCACAACCCTACTCCTATCTCTCTCCCTAATCTCCAAACCTCCTAACACTCACCCTCCTCCACCCTAAACCCCCTCCCCCAGCTCCTCTCACTCTACCTGTCCCCCCCCCTCCCTCGCGCTTTCCCGCCGCGACCTCCTGCACGCCCCCGCCCCCCAGCTCCCATTCGCCCCCAGCTGACCCCTCCCCCCCCCCTCCTACCTCTTATGGCGGCCGCTGCGCGACTGCGCAGCGGGCGCGCGCAGCGGGCACGCCGCTGGCGTGCCGGAGGCGCGCCAGAGGCAAGCCCGTCTGCGCCCGTCCGCGCCTGGCCCGCGCCCAGCGCCACGACCCCTGGTCCCCAGCTCCCCCAAGCCCCGCTGATCCGCTACGACCCCACCACCCTCCACGCCCTCAACCCAGGGCGCTCCAAAACCTGCTTCCTAGCTCACCCCAAACGCACCCATGGACCCTTCGCCTGCAACTCCTGCAAACGCATCTTCCACCACGCAACTACCACGACCACAAGCCCACGCGCCATCAACCACCTCAAGTGCATCCTGGTCAACGCTCGTTCCGTCCACAAGCACGCCGTTGAACTTTGGGACCTCCTGGACTCCACAGCCCCGGACGTCGCCTTCATCACGGAGACATGGATGAACGCCTCCTCTGCTCCAGACATCGCTACCCGCCATCCCCGAAGGCTACAAGATCTCCAGAAAAGACCGCACCAACCAAGTAGGAGGAGGTGTCGCCATCATCTTCAAAGACTCCATCAGCGTCACCACCTCCACCGAAGACCCCCCCCATTTTCAGATTCGCACCGACCCAAGGACCACCCTCAGAGGATCCCTCGTCTACCGTCCTCCCGGACCTCGCGCCTCTTTCAGCGACGCCATCGCCGACTTCATCTCCCCGCACGCCCTCGCCTCACCGGACTACATCCTCCTAGGCGACCTCAACTTCCATCTGGAACAAAACAACGACCCCAACACCACCACCCTGCTCGACAACCTCGCCAACCTCGGCCTCAAACAACTGGTGAACACCGCCACCCACATCGCCGGACACACGCTCGACCCTATCTTCTCCGCCAGCAAACACGTCTTCTTCAGCCACACCTCTGCCCTGCACTGGACCGACCACAGCTGCGTCCACTTCACATTCCGACGCGAGACCTCCCACCTCCGCACTCAACCCATCCCTCGTCGACAGTGGAACAAGATCCCTGAAGAGCAACTCTTCTCCGCTCTCGCCGCCAACCAACCCACCCTCACCACCGACCCCAACGACGCAGCTCTCAACCTCACAAACTGGATCTCCAAATGCGCTGACAACCTTGCTCCCCTCAAACGCACGCATCGACAGACCAACACCAAAAAACCTCTCTGGTTCTCTGACACCCTCAAAGAATCAAAGAAAACTTGTCGTGCCCTTGAGAAGGCCTGGCGCAAGGACCACACCGCTGACAACATGACCGCCCTCAAGAACGCTACACGCGAACACCACCACCTGATCCGCACTGCCAAAAGGAACTTTTTCACCGACAGACTAGACAAAAACAGCCACAACAGCAGAGAACTCTTCAGCATCGTCAAAGAGTTCTCCAACCCCAGCGCCAGCGCCAACGCCGTCACGCCCTCACAGGATTTGTGCGAATCCCTCGCCACTTTCTTCCATCGCAAGATCAGCGACCTCCACGACAGCTTCGGACACCAGACCCAACCATACACCACTGAACCCGCTTCCCCGGACATCACCCTCAACAACTGGACCCACATCAACACGGAAGAAACCAAATCCATCATGAACTCTATCCACTCCGGCGCCCCTTCGGACCCCTGCCCGCACTTCATCTTTAACAAAGCCGACGACATCATCGCCCCGCACCTCCAGACCGTCATCAACTCTTCTTTTTCTTCTGCTACCTTCCCCGAATGCTGGAAGCACGCTGAAGTCAACGCCCTACTAAAGAAACCTACGGCTGACCCAAGCGACCTGAAAAACTTCCGCCCCATCTCTCTTCTACCTTTCCCAGCCAAGGTAATAGAAAAGACCGTCAACAAACAGCTGACCACCTTCCTGGAAGACAACAACCTGCTCGACCCTTCACAAACCGGATTCCGAACCAACCACAGCACGGAAACCGCCCTCATCTCAGTCACAGACGACATCAGAACCCTGATGGACAACGGTGAAACAGTCGCCCTCATTCTCCTCGACCTCTCGGCTGCCTTTGACACCGTCTGTCACCGCACCCTAATCACCCGCCTACGCTCCACCGGGATCCAAGGCCAGGCCCTGGACTGGATCGCCTCCTTCCTCGCTAACCGCTCCCAAAGAGTTTACCTCCCTCCGTTTCGCTCAGAACCCACCAAGATCATCTGCGGCGTACCTCAAGGCTCATCGCTCAGCCCGACACTCTTCAATGTCTACATGAGCCCCCTCGCCGACATCGTACGCAAGCACGACATCATCATCACCTCCTACGCCGACGACACCCAACTTGTACTCTCCCTCACCAAGGACCCCGCCAGCGCCAAGACCAACCTACAAGAGGGTATGAAGGACGTCGCAGATTGGATGAGGCTCAGCCGCCTAAAGCTGAACTCTGAAAAAACGGAAGTCCTCATCCTCGGCAACACCCCATCCGCCTGGGACGACTCCTGGTGGCCCACGGCCCTCGGCACCGCACCGACCCCCGCAGACCACGCCCGCAACCTCGGCTTCATCTTGGACCCTCTTCTCACCATGACCAAGCAAGTCAACGCCGTGTCCTCCGCCTGCTTCCTCACTCTCCGCATGCTCCGCAAGATCTTCCGCTGGATCCCCGCCGACACCAGAAAAACCGTGACCCACGCCCTTGTCACGAGTCGCCTGGACTACGGCAACACCCTCTACGCCGGGACCACCGCCAAACTCCAAAACCGCCTGCAACGCATCCAAAACGCCTCGGCCCGCCTCATCCTCGACGTACCCCGCAACAGCCACATCTCCGCACACCTGAGACACCTGCATTGGCTCCCAGTCAGCAAAAGGATCACCTTCCGTCTTCTCACCCACGCACACAAAGCCCTCCACAACAAGGGACCGGAATACCTCAACAGACGCCTCAGCTTCTACGTCCCCACCCGCCCCCTCCGCTCCGCTGGCCTCGCACTTGCTGCCGTCCCTCGCACCCGCCGCTCCACGGCGGGTGGGAGATCTTTCTCCTTCCTGGCGGCCAAGACCTGGAACTCCCTCCCCACCAGCCTCAGGACCACCCAGGACCACTCCGCTTTCCGGAGACTCCTAAAGACTTGGCTGTTCGAGCAGCGATAACCCCCCCTTTCCACCCTAGCGCCTTGAGACCCGCACGGGTGAGTAGCGCGCTTTACAAATGCTAATGATTTGATTTGATTGATTTGAAGGGTTGGCCATAGGCCAACCCCCTATAAGGAAGCATCCTTGCACCATGCACTGCCTTCGCCAGTGCAGATCAGAGTTTACCTACAAGACCTACCCTGCAGCCAGACCAAGCGGCTAATCCCACTAATCACCCAAATCCATGCTGTGCATGGCCCTCTGGCCGTGCACTGCGGAAATTGACCGCAGCCTCTCGGAGTGTCAGAATAGCTGTGAGAGAGTGTATCTGGGTGTGAGAGTGGCTGTGATAGTGTCTGTCTGTGTGTGAGAGTGCGAACATCAATGTTTTAGTTTCTGCATGAGTGTGGAAGCGGGGCTGTGGGTGGGCAAATGAGGGTGTCAGTGGGTCATGAGTGGGTGTGTAAGTGTCTGAGTGTATGTGTGAGTGAGAGAAATTGACTGAAAGAGAGACAGAGAGAGAGAGAGAGAGAGGGAGAGATAGAGAGTTTTTTAGGCTTTGATGTAGGATATACTTAAAATGAGATATTTCTATACAATTACAAATTTTTAAATGAGATATCGGTTTTTTATTTTTATTTCCTTTTTCACCCTTTATTGGCTATCTGGAACAGCGAGAGAGCCCTTAAGGGCTCCCCATTGTCCCTACATATTTATTAATTTATTTTATTTACTAAAATGCCCTTTACGGGCTCTCTGGCACATCAGGAGAAGCCCTAAGGCTTCCCACACAGTGCCATTGCTTCAGCAAGCAGGGAGCGGCTTGTAACAGCAGCTCCCTGCTTGCTGAAGCATTTCATCTCTGTTCCTTGCACCCGTGCAGGGGGCAGACATAAAAACTCCACTGTTTGACAACAGGACCTGCTGTACAGGTCCCGCTGTCAAACAGTGGAGTATTTGCTGTGGCTTTCCCGCAGGTGCAAGGCTGCAGCCAAGCCACAGCAAACAGCTATGTCCCCAGGTGGGCACCCCAGGACATAGCGGGAGCCAGCCCTGGGGTGGTGGCAGTTCCCCGGGCCATCAGTGGCTCCTTGTGCACAAAGCCCTGGGGAGGTGGTGATCCCCAGGGCTAAAGGGGTGTCTGAAATGGACCCACTTTACAATATTTAGTATGTTCCCCGGGGGATGGTGGTTCCCAGGTTGCAGGAGGCCCGTGCTGCGTGAAGTTTTTCTCCCTCTTTCTTCTCTCCCCTGGCACAAGTGGGAGTGAAAATGGCAGCCGCAACTTTTCTTTCAGGTTGCAGCCAGCCAATCAGGGTTTTGTGTTGGGTCCATGCTCTGCAGAACCCCTGTTCTTCACTCCAAGAAGAATCTGCATCCCTGGATAGTTGTATTTTATTTCCTTTGATTACTCCGAAATTACTGAACAGATTTACACCAAATAACAAAAAGAGATCTTTCTTGATCTTCCTGGAACAAGATCTATGTTTCTGCCAAATCTGGTGTAAATCTGTTCAGTTTTTCGGCCTGTATCTATCAGGACAGCCATATGGAACACACCACAGCATGGCCAAGGAAGTCTATATTTTTTGTGCATCTAAAACACACACCTCTCTAGTATGAAAATTAAAGACTTCCTTGGCCATGCTGCGGTGTGTTGCAAGGGGAGCTTTGGGATTCTGGCCACGGGTGAATGGCTCTGCAGGGGTTGAATTACCCAACATTAAATCCTACTGTTCTGCCTGAATTAAGTCAGACAGCACAGCAGGAGAGTCTTTTAAGCAAAGCTCTGTTGATTCTGTCATGAGAGGGTGTGGTACCACAGTGAGAAATGTGCATGCTCACCAGACCATTTCTCAAAACTGTGATGTTTATCTCTAGAAGGATCAGGATTTTGGGATAGTCATTGAAAAAACGGGACTGTTCAGACAAATCTGGAACGTCTTTGGCGTAGGATCTCATTATTCTAATGAGACTACTGGATCTTGAGTGGCAGAATCACTCGCGGTGTGGGAGACTAAGGGGGTTATTCCAACTTTGGAGGAAGTGGTAATCCGTCCCAAAAGTGACTGTAAAGTGACGGATATACCACCAGCCGTATTACGAGTCCATTATATCCTATGGAACTCGTAATACGGCTGGTGGTAAATCCGTCACATTTGGGACGGATTACCACCTCCTCCAAAGTTGGAATAACCCCCAAAATCTAATCCACTGCGGGTGACACCTGTCGCTCCAATCCGGATTTTGCTCCGGCTACTAGCAGTGCCTCATCTCTATCCAAGGATGGGGATGACTGGGCGACCAAGCACATGACATACTTGGCTTCTCAGGGAAGACATGGCCACTCAGGTCTCATCCGTTTCTCTCATTAACAATGCAGTCTCATATATAAATGACAAAGAGAGGCAGTATATGTTTGAATAATGAATTTAATAAAACAACTGCATCTTAGATAGCAAAGCGTGAACTGCAATAACCAGGATGACACAGCATGACAGTTTTAAAATTGTGATGAGAAGAGTGAAGCATAAAAACAACGCTATCATATTGTCACTATAATCAATGGACTAATTCCTACCGAGGCTATGATAGAGCACAGCGTGTTAAGCTCTAATTCTGCCCTTCAGGTTCCCCTGGGAAGACATCAACCCCAATACCTGAGCAAAGGCCTGCAATCTGCGTTAGCATCTGTAGCGAAGCATTCAGCAATCAGCATACAGTCGTGGTTCACTGGCTGGAATCTCCCTCTAACGTGTAAGGGACAAGGAAGTGTTTTTATAATAACACAACTGACGTTCTGAGAAAATGTCCCTACGTAAGGATGTGTGTTTTCTTTGAATGTTGGAGATTAAACTTCAACCACGTTCACCGGCAATGTACTGTAGCCTTGGAAGAAGCACAGAGTGATCAAGAATGTCTTGTTTGAGGTCAGAATGCTGGCCTAGGCAAAACAGTTAGATAAATGGAAAATAAAACACGACCGTAAAAATGGTTATTGTAACAATAATAAGATGAAGCCGAATAAAATATATCTAGGTTAAGGTGCACTGTGGCCTAGTGTGTTAGAATAACGTGCATGGAGCTATAACTAAAATGGCTACACAACACCCTCCCCTTGTCGGTTGAAGGTGGTTCAAAGCCCAAAATATAAAACTGTTATTAAAAAGCTCAACCTAAGACATGTATAAAAACAATGTCAATGATGACAAGTCGAAGGGGCACATGTGCATGTAAAGGGACAATTTGAAACATGAGAATGTGGCCTAAAACCAAATTTGAAAAGGCAAAGTCAATTTTGAAAATCTCCAATCGATTCTCGGACCATAGAGGACAGGAGATCTTCCACTCAGCCGATGTTAAAGCCAGAAAGTCATCACCAAGAAGGATCAAGGAGCAGTTGTGTTCCTTAGCCTCAGCCTCAGCCAAGGCGGCATTCTATGGTGTGCCCATTGATGAGTCGTGAGCTACATCCTCCACGAAGGGCAACTCATAAGTAGCTTCTCGTAGCAAACGCACCCTCAATGAGCATGTCCAGTAATGAACCCTCAGTGAGAACATCAACAAATCAGCGTCCAATGTAGGCAAGCGCTGTGTTGAAATACAGACCTCCAGTGCATGTTCGAAAGAGCACCAGAGGCACCGAAACATGGGCTGCCCACAATGCAAAACCGGTCTGAATGACAAAAACCAGCCACACTCCAATTGCTCCAGGAGTGTTGCTCCAAAATACTGCATCATGCGTTCACAACACAGATGCACTGATGGGAGCACCTTCATTCCTCCTTTTTGCGGCGGGACAGCCATTGCGTATTAAAAAATAGAAACAGCATTGGAAATCCCCCGAAAATACTAGAGAAGATTGAGTGGATTGCTTGTGGTATTAAACCGAATATGGAGGAGAAGGTGTGAATGAAACCAGACCCAACAGCTTTAAAAAAAAACAATTGCGATTCCAGTTGTACTGGACGCATTAAATATTCGTCCCACGAGTTCACCAAAGTGTATCGGAAAGTTTGTATTTAAAAGGGACTGTATTTCTGCTGATGACCTTGCACCTGGAGTTTGTAGGTATCGCGTGCAGATGTAAGGGCCACATGCTTTTGAAACAATAAAGCCTTGAGTCTGCTCAACTTGTCAAAATTCACATTTGAAGTAGCAATGTGAGGCCAAATGTCAGCTACCTCTTTAATTTTAGTGGGGGGAAAAAGTACGTTCCCGCAGCATATAAAGTCCTTAGAGACTGAAACAACATAAACTATTCTGGCTCGCATACCACAACAGTCTTCACCATTGAGGACGTACCTGCCGTTTGAAAGCACCTGGAACGTAGGTCTAATCAAGGGGATTGGAACTCCCTTCAGATAACAAGCTAACTTCGCTGCAGAAGAGTTACACGCCCCATGCAAGGACAGCTGTTTACAAACCACGAATGGCTGACTGGAGTCTCGCATTCACTACCGCTAAGAAAGACTTTTTTTATGACACTAAAAGATTTGTACGAGAAGGGAAGCTCCCACACCTCATGGATGTAACTATCTCCCAGCCTTTCATATCTGCCTAGCCGAATGTGTTTTAAACAGGACGTGAATTGAAGTGTAGAAATAGGCAGATTGATGACCCCGTGCATTAGCCACTCAGCAGATAGTATTTCAGCCACAGTAAAAGGCAACTTTTCTAATTTCTCAATATGAAGCATGACATAAGTAGCTTCTTTCTTAGCCATTAGTTCTTATGGTCGCGTTAAATTAAAGGAGGAAATATCTCCCTCGCACTGACATTCTGCCAGGGAACGCAACCCGCCTTCAATGTTTGAAGTGTCCAACCCAACTGCATAATGGACCTTAGCTGACTTTGTCCATGATAGAAGGAAGACATATCTGTTTGCACGATGTCTATAGCAGAAGAAGCAATGTTATTTAAGGTGTATATCCAGTTGGACAAGGTATTAATTCCATTATCCACAACAGCTAATGCCTTTTTCAGATTTTCCCGGTCTATTTGCCTCAACCGGGCAGCTACTTCTTGTTGGGAAAGCTTCCAAAATTAATTATATACTTCATATAAGAAACGCTTCCTAGGGTGTTTGCTGGGGCCTAACAGGAAGTCCTGTAAGTCAGTGTTATTAGACAGGAGACTGAGATGTTCTCTAACCGCATCTAGTGAGGAAGTTCTTAACCATTGCTGGCATAGTTTCCCTACATTATGGCCCTCATTACAACCCTGGCGGTTGGTGTTAAAGCAGCGGTAATACTGCCAACAGCCCAGTGGAAAAAAAAATGGAATCATGACCATGGCGGAAACCGCCAACATAGACAGCCACTTTAACACTCCGACCGCCACAGCGGTAGAAACAAACACCGCAGCGGTTACCGCCAACAGACAGGCAGAGGACAAAGTACCGCCCACACTATTACAAGAGGCATATCCGCCACCTTTTTTTTTGACAAGGAACGAGGAGGCCATGGAGCCCGAACTACAGGTCCTGCCCATGCTGGTCTTCCTCCTCTTGTATCAGGAGCAGCAAAGACGCAGTCAACGACCACGGTGAGTACTGCACCTACAACACAGGGGAGGGTGGGAGAGAAAAGAGAGTGACACACACACCCAACACGCAACACCCCCACCCTCTCCCACAACACCATACACACAAATACATGCAGCAACACTACATATACAACCACTCGCCCCCTGGAAGAACGCAAGGACAAAAGGAAATGATTGTAACAATTGTAATCAATAAAAATCAATTTCAAAAATCAGTTTATACAAATATGTACAGCAACTACACAAGTCCGGATAGTGTTCCAATCATTATCCGTGGACCAGTGGTCCCAAAATGCATAGGCGAAGCCCACACAAGATACCTGACTCGAAACGGAGAGAACACTGCAGGGACATCAGATTGAAATGAAACAGGCACCTCAGGGGGAGGGGGAGGGGAGAACCTCAGCTGGATGAACGCACAATGCCACTGCTGCACGAGGGGGCTCCATGCCCACTGCTGTATCCTGGGGAGTGCAAAGCCACAGTCTCTTAAGTCTTTCCAGTGGGTGGTTTGCCCATTACTCCATCCTGGGAAGTGGAAAGCCACAGTCTCTCAAGTCTTTCCAGTGGGTGGTTTGCCCACTGCTTTATCCTGGGGAACACAAAGCCGCAGTCTCTCAAGTTGATAACAGTCTCCACTGGTTCTGGAGGGGGCTTTGTGCCCAGAGTGCTTCATCCTGCCAAGGACAGAGGTAGTGGATGTATCTCTCCACTGGTTCTGGAGGGGGCCTGGTGCCCAGAGTGCTTCATCCTGCCAAGGAAAGAGGTAGTGGATGTATCTCTCCACTGGTTCTGGTGGGTGGTTTGCCCGCTGCTCTATCCTGGGGAGTGCAAAGCCACAATCTCTCAAGTCTTTCCAGTGGGTGGTTTGCCCACTGCTCTATCCTGGCAGGTGCAAAGCCACAGTCATCAAGTGGATGCTATTCTCCACTGGTTCTGGAGTGGGGGGCTTTGTGCCCAGAGTGCTTCATCCTGCCAAGGACTGGGTTAGTGGATGCTTTTCTCCACTGGTTCTGGAGGGGGCTTTGTGCCTAGAGTGCTTCACCCTGCCAAGGACTGAGGAAGTGGATGTATCTCTCCACTGGTTCTGGAGGGGGCTTTGTGCCCAGAGTGCTTCAGCCTGCCAAGGACTGAGGAAGTGGATGTATCTCTCCACTGGTTCTGGAGGGGGCTTTGTGCCCAGAGTGCTTCACATGTAGTGTGGCAGGTCCCATTCCCTCACCTGGGTGTGTCTGCCACGAGATTGCCTGGGAACAGGTAGCATGATACGCCATGGAGGCAGAGACACACTCCACCCTGCTGCGACTTCGCCTGCCACCTGCAGGTACAAACAGTGCTGAGAGTCATGTCTCATGGATGCTGGTCACGGTCCAAGATGTCTCCTGCAGCCTCGGACGGCTGCGAACTGGGGATGATTGCCATGTCAGCTGTGGTGGCACTGCCTGAGCACATCGCGGGGCCGGTGGCGGTGGTTGCGGCGGTGTCTGTGGCGGAGGTGCTGGCGGTGGTGGATGTGTCTTCACCTGTTGAGGGACACAGCAGGATGTCTCCTGCAGCCTCGGACGGCTGCCCACTGGGGATGATGCTGGGGACTGTTGCTGAGGCAGCAGACGTGCAGGTGGCGGTGCTGGTGGCGGTGCTGGTGGCAGTGCAGGTGGCGGTGCAGGTGGTGGTGTCCACTGCCGCACAGGTTGGTGTGCTGGTTGACAGAAGGGGTGACTCTGGTCCCTCAGCCGTCCTGACCTGTTCTTCAGTTTGTGTCCCTTCCCCACCTTTGATGTTGTTGCTGGTGTCTTGCCACTGTCCCCTTTTGGTTTGGAGGAGCCTTGCTTGATGGTAGGTGCGGCTTCTCCCTCTGGCATGTGGGCACCTTCTTCACCTTGGCAGGTGGCGGAATGGCCTGCTCCTTGGCCTCGCTAGGTGGCACACTGGCAGCCCTGATGGGTGGCGGCAGAGATGAGACCGGAGTTGCCGTGACCACTGTGCTTGGGGATTTGGTGGCTGAGGTGCTGGCTGGGACCTGGACAACCTGGCCCTAGGAGAAGGACGGGGGGGGAGGTGTAGGGACAAGGTCAATATTAACCAGGAAAAGTTTCTTAGACACACTGGGACGGGAAGATGGAGGGGGTTTGTGAGTGGAGGAAGAGGAAGTGGTTGTAGGTGGTGTACGTTTGCTGAATTTGGGTGAAGGTGCATGGGCCAGAGGCTGTTGTGAGGTAGATGGCTGTTGGATGGGTGTGTGCCTGCGTTTGTGTACTTTGGGAGGAGGGCTCACAGACACACTGGGAGAGGACGCAGGGGATGTGTGAATGGTAGTGTGGGTGGTGAGTGCACGTGAGCGGTGTGTGGTGATGGGTGTGCTGGTGATGGAGGTAGTGGCCGAGGATGTATTGCATGCAGGTGTGAGTGGAGACGAGACAGGGAGGGAGGAGCAGGACGTGGAGGAGGGGGACACAGTGGAGGCAGTGGATGTTGCTGTGTCTGCATGGGGATGGTGCTTGTGTGAGTGCCTGTGGGATGTTTGGTGCTTTTGTTTGCTATGTCCACTCTTGTGTGTTGATGAGTGTGCATGCTGCTCTGATGGTGTGCTTGGGATAGGCTGAGGTACAGGGGATTGGGTCTGGGTGGAGGAGGTTGGAGGGGGAGGCTGGACACAGGGACCCATGGCAGCCATCAGTGTTGAAGCCTCCCCTCACCCTGCGTCCCACTGGTGCCTTCAGACTCCGTTACTTCACCTCCAGGGCCATGTGGGATGCAGCTCCCTCCTGCTCCGGTGCCACTGCTCCTCCGCCAGATGATGCTAATGCACGCAAGAACAGGGTGACAAAACAAAAAGGGGGGGGGGAAGACAGAAGATACACATGGTCAGTGCATGCAACACCACTACAGTTGGCGGACACAACACACAGGGAGCAGCCCTATGCTCAAAGCCATGCACTAACAGTGCAGGGTAAAAACACATGCCCAAGGGGGACTCTGTCTAGACCCATTTCATGCACAACTGGCACCCATGGGAGCCCGACTAGGTGTAGAGGACAAATACCACCTTTGGGGTTGGTCTGGGAATGAGGCTGCAAAATCTACCTTTGCACGTATGCACTTGCCTAGAGGAACCCACAGGCCACCACCCCCACCCAGACACCTCGTCAAGCGCGCAGAGTCAGCTGAATGAGAGTGTACTCACCCCCTTGTGGCTGCTGTGATGCCCTCAAGTGCCCATCCAACTCCGGATATGCCACCACCAGGATCCGGTACATCAGGGGGGGTCATGGTGCGACGGGCACCCCTTCCACGTTGGGAGGTCATCCCCAGCTGGGCCTCCGCCATCTTCTTGCTCCAGCTGCACAGGTTCGCCCATCTTTTCCGGCAGCGGGGGCTCCGTCTATGGTACACCACCAGGGTCCGCACTTCATTGGCGATGGCACGCCAAATCCCCTTCTTCTGGTGGGCGCTGACCTAGAGGAAAAGGGAAGTAATAATTGATGTTACTATCCCGTACTGTTCTTCTCATGCATTGCCTAAAAACCTCACACCCTAGCCCAGACATACATACACACACACTATCCTCACATGCTGGCCTGTCCCCCCTCCCCTCCCTCTTCCATCCACGACACTCCATACAATCATGTGCCATCCACCATGCTCACAGTGTACTCACCTGTTTGTCTGGAGGACCGTACAGTTACGTGTACTGGGGGAGGACCCCATCCACTAGTTTCTCCAACTCCTCCGAAGTGAAGGCAGGGGCCCTTTCCCCAGACACTGTAGCCATTGTCGCTTCCAGACACAGGTCACAGCAGCACTTGCAGTGTAGGTCCTCTCCTGTTGAAGGTCAGATATCAAGTGAGTGAACAGATACAACATGGCGGTCACGTCCGCGGCGGTGCGTACCGTCACCACCGGTGTACATCATCATTGGCTCCTAGAACCCATAGGGCCAATGTTAACCAATGCTGAATTGCGCCGCGGTCTTCGACCGCCTACCACAAGGGTGTCCAACGCCAGCGCAGTTACCTCATTTTCCCTTGTCCCACCTTACAGGTCAGGCAGCAGCCATTTCAGGGGGCCACATGGCAGGCCAAATAACTGCGTCACACCTATTTAGGTCAGGAATACGGACAGACAATGGCACATTGAGAAATTGTTACGTTTTGCTAAACGGCATTGTGATACCTAAGTGTTGTACGACCCTCTGCTCACCGTTCTACTCCATAGGGCACGTCCGCTGGGGCAGGTGATGAGATGGCGGCATCCTCCGGGTGTACAGACTCCTGGTGGACCTGTCGACAATGGAAGAGAAGCACATAATTATCACTTACAGACTTGATCATGCAACAACCCAGGATCTGTATGCCCAGTTGGAGCCAGACCTGATTTCAGCTATCCGCCATCCCACAGGAATACCCCCTCTAATGCAGGTCCTGTCTGTACTCCATTTCCTGGCCAGTGGGTCTTTTCAAACAACAGTGGCCATGGCATCAGGGATATCCCAGCCAATGTTCTCTAACGTGTTGTCCAGAGTGTTGTCTGCCCTGCTGAACCACATGCACAGCTACATTGTTTTCCCCTCAAGTGGAGGATTTGCCCACAGTGAAAGGTGACTTTTATGCCCTAGGACATATCCCCAACATCATTGGTGCCATTGATGGTACACATGTGGCATTTGTCCCCCCCGCAGGAATGAACATGTGTACAGAAACCGTAAAAGCTACCATTCTATGAATGTGCAGATGGTGTGTCTGGCAGACCAGTACATCTCCCATGTGAATGCCAAGTATCCTGGCTCAATGCATGACGCTTACATTTTAAGGAATAGCAACATCCCTCATGTGATGGGCCAACTCCAGAGGCACCGTGTGTGGCTAATAGGTGAGCCTAAAGTCTCCACACAGTTTCATTGGCTGTATGGGTATGGGAGATCCCCTAATGTTTGGAGGATGTCTAACAGTTGTCCCTCAACATTTGCAGGTGACTCTGGTTACCCCAACCTGTCATGGCTACTGACCCCAGTGAGGAATCCAGGACAAGGGCAGAGGAACGCTACAATGAGGCACATGGGCGAACTAGGAAAATAATTGAGCGCACCTTCGGCCTTCTGAAGGCCAGATTCCGGTGTCTCCATCTGACAGGTGGCTCCCTATACTACTTACCAAAGAAGGTGTGCCAGATCATCGTGGCCTGCTGTATGTTGCACAACCTGGCTTTGTGACAGCAGGTGCCTTTTCTGCAGGAGGATGGGCCTGATGCTGGTCTGGTGGCAGCTGTGGAGCCTGTGGACGGTGAAGAAGAGGAGGCAGAAGAAGAAGATGTAGACAACAAAAACAACATCATCATGCAATACTTCCAGTGAGACACAGGTAAGAAGATGGCACTGCTTCCCACATCATACTATTGTAGGACCTAGCATAAGTCTGCCTTTTTACCTCTGTGTATGGACCCTGACTTGTCACTTTGGCTTGCCATTTCACAGATCTGGGTCCCAATTTCTGCCCTCTGCTATGTTTACTCCTAGCCTACAGCTGTGTAACATTGGTATGTGAACAAGTACATTGGCATTGCTATATTCCAGAGATTTTGCAATTACATATTTGTGAAAGCACAGACTGACTCCAGATTGATTTGTGATTCAAGGGTGTTTATTTCTGTGCAAATAAGTGGAGGGGGATGTGAAATGGGCTGGGGTGATGGTGAAGGAATGTCCATGACAGGGTCCAGTCTCTTGGTCTCACAGGTGCATTGTCCAAAGGGGCATAGGAATTGGAGCTATGGCAGTTTATGGTGGACAGGGTGACAAAGTGGGACAGAAGGGTGACATACAGGAGGGTCTTATTTCCTGGCGGGGGATTTGGCAATGTTCTCTGTCTTGTTCCTGGATCTCAGATACCGTTTGCGGGCTGGTTCTCCTTCTGCAGGGGGTGGGGTGCTGGTGGCCTGTTGGTCCTGTGGCAGTGCCTCCTGTCCACTAGCGCCGGTAGAGGTGGAGGGCTGTTCATCGTCCAGGCTAGTGTCAGGGGCCCATTTGTGTGCCACTGTGTCCCTCATGGTGTTGACAAGGTCTGCCAGCACCTCTGCAATGGTGACCAGGGTGTTGTTAATGGACTTCAAGTCCTCCCTAATCCCCAGGTAGTGTTCCTCCTGCAGCCGCTGGGTCTCCTGAAACTTGGCCAGTACCTTGCCCATGGTCTCCTGGGAATGGTGGTAAGCTCCCATGATGTTGGAGAGTGCCTCGTGCAGTGTTGGTTCCCTGGGCCTGTCCTCCCCCTGTCGCACAGCAGTCCTCCCAGCTTCCCTGTTATCCTGTGCCTCTGTCCCCTGAACCGTGTGCCCACTGCCACTGACCCCAGGTCCCTGATTGTCTTGCGTTAGTGGGTTTGCCTGAGGTCCCTGTAGTGGTGGACACACTGTTGATTGACGTGTCCTGGGGACAGAGGGATGGGCTCGCTGGGTGGGTTGTGTGTCGGTGTTTCCTGAGGGGGGAGGCTCTGTGGTGGTTTGGGACTGTGTAAGGGGAACAGACTGTCCCGAGGTCCCTGATGGGCCGGGCTGGTCATCTTGATCCAGGCGTGCAGAGCTGCTGTCATCACTGTGGGCCTCTTCTCTGGGGGGACTGGATATGTCTGGCACCTCCTGTCCGGTGACGTTGGGTATGGGTCCTGTTGGGGTGGAAATGCATAGTTTTAGTATCTGTATGTGCCATCTTGTGCATTGGGTGAGGTACCCTCTACTCCTGTGCTTGCGTCATTGTGTTAGCCCTTTTGTGATAGTTGGTTTGGCTTTCTGTACTAGACATGCTTTGGTAACGGTGGTCCATGCATAGGTGTTGCATGCAGGGCCTTGGTATTGAGATGTGTGGGTTGTGATAGTGGGACATATGGAGATGATGGTGTGATGGGGGTGAGGGTAAGAGTGGGAGTATGTGATGGCGTGCAGGTGGGGTGGGGGGGATGTAGTAGTTAAGATATGACTTACCAGAGTCCAGTCCTCCTGCTACTCCTGCGAGGCCCTCAGGATGCATTATTGCCAATACTTGCTCCTCCCATGTTGTTAGTTGTGGGGGAGGAGGTGGGGGTCCACCACCAATCCTCTGTACAGCAATCTGATGTCTTGATACCCTGGAATGTACCTTCCCCCGTAGGTCATTCCACCTCTTCCTGATGTCATCCTGTGTTCTTGGATGCTGTCCCACTTCGTTGACCCTGTCAACGATTCTCCGCCATAGCTCCATCTTCCTTGCAATGGATGTCTGCTGCCCCTGTGATCCGAATAGCTGTGGCTCTACCCAGATGGTTTCCTCCACCATGACCCTGAGCTCCTACTCTGAAAACCTGAGGTGTCTTTGAGGTGCCATGATGTGGTGTGGGTGATGTGTGAGGTGCTGTCTGTTGTGATGTGTGGGAGGATGTGTTGGTGTGTGTTGTTTGAGGTGCGTGGATGTTGTATAAAGTGATGGTGTTGTGTGTCTGTGGATGCTGGTGTTGTGTTAGATAATCTCTCTCTCTGACCTTCTTTGAAATTTTTGGTTGTAAGGGTTTGTGGGTAATGTGGGTGTGTGTTTTATAGTCTTGTGGGTGTGTGCGTGTGGTGTGTGTATGTGTATCAGGTGTGTGTATTTTGAATTGTCCAATGTGGCTGTGTATTGTAAATGTGTGTGTATTTTGAGCACAGCGGTGTGTAGCGCCAATGGATTACAGTGGTTGAAAGACCGCTACGTTGATTCGTGGGTCGTGATAGTGTGGGCATATTCTTGTTGGCATGACGGTGTAGGTTTTGCTATCGCCAGTTTATCACTGACCTTTGGTGTGGCGGACTTGTGTGGGTGTCTGTATTTTGGCGGATTCCGAGCTGTGGGTTGTAATACCTGTAGCGGATTTCCGCCGCCGCAACGGTATGTTGGTGATTTCAGCACGGCGGAAAGCGGGATTTACCGCCAGGATTGGAATGATGGCCTATATGTCGTAACTATACCAGCATGTTCAGATGATATACGGCGAGTGTCCGGTCTACTATTTCCAAACCCCCCCGAGGAGTTGATAAAACGTTGATGACACCCATTAGTATCTACTGGGTACAATAACCACCCACCAGGACGTGTCAGTGAAACATTAAATGTACCATTCTGGAACTATTCGTTGAGCTGATTTCCAGTTGCATTTGTATATTTTTGCCATTTATACAACTTTGCAGGGGCAGGTATGCTGGGCATATTTAATTCCTTAATTTTAGCTAAGCCTAAACAACTTGTTTGTTGTACTGTTTCTTTTAAGAATATTATTTGTACAGGTATAAGGCATGCTCTAAATAAAGCTTCCTTCCCCTAATTTGCCAATGTCTAGTTTCCCATACACTTTTCAGATCAATTGATTTCAGCCAATATTCAGTCAATATTCATAGCCTTCGACAGACAACCGGGAAACAAAGGATTCTGAATATATAAATTTAGTATTCCGCAATAGCATATGTATATCTGCAGTAGGTGGTACTTTAAAATAATAAGACTCAGCATTTTTCACATTGTGCCCAGAAAAATATGTAACTTTTCAGAATATGTTTTGGAACTCCCTTGTGGTGGAGTCGAACAATGCTCCCATTGTTTATAATTAAAAACAGTTTTGGGGCTGCTTGCTCTATGTATGACATGGTGCCCATAATAATTATAGCAAAACATATCACCATAATTTTCTTTAGATTGATAAACATCTTCGTTTTCAAATACAGTATAATACTGCAATTCAGTCATCATAGAATCAACTGTTTTCACATCCCAATCATCAGAAACAATGCCTGGCATTATAATTCATTGATAGTTTAAAGACATATGGTATTTGAATTACTTCCGTGGGATCATATATCAAATATTACTTTGTCCCAAACAATCCCATCAGGAATTGGTACTGCAGAAATGTTCACAAATGATAAGTCTCTTCGGACCTTGTGTGATGAAAAATGTGGTTTTAAGACCTCCTCCACCAATTCAACTGTTGATTTTTCAGGGAGAAAATGACCATGTAATAACAAGAAAAAGGTGATAACAAAACCAATCCAAAGTAGGAAAGCTGAGATAGTCAAAGAAAGCCATAGATAGTTCCATGGAAAAAGAAAATAAGTTTTTTTAACCCCTTCCCCGCCACGGACGTAATGGTTACGTCCATGGCAGCGCCCGTGTGGCGCCATGGACGTAACCATTACGTCCTGGGACTGGCAGTCGGGGGAAGCGCTAGCGCTTCCCCCGAGGGCCGACCCCCAACACCCCCAGGCCAGGGCTGAAAGGGGAATCCCTTCCCCTTTCACGCCCCCCCCCCCCCCTCATGACGTCAGCGCGCGATCGCGCGCTGATTTCAGGGAAAGGGGGAAAGACGCGCTGGAAGCCATTTGCTTCCAGCGCGTCTAAGGGAGAAGGTGAGTTTTTCACCTTTGTGCGGGGTGGGGGTGCTCTCAGAGAGGCATGGAGGGAAAGGAAAGGGTTTTCCTTTCCCTCGATGTCTCTTTGAGCATTCCTGCTGCCCGATCGCGATGCGATCGGGCAGCAGGAATGCCCACTAGACACCAGGGATTTCAGTATGTGTGTGTGTGTGTGTGCTTATTAGTGTAGGGGAGCGACCCCTTGGGCAAGGGTCGCTCCCCTTTGGGGGCACATGTATTTTACGTCGTTTCTGCCCCCCCTGGGGGCAGATTGGCCCTATTTTTAGGCCGATCTGCCCCCAAGGGGGGCAGAAAGCCACTAGACACCAGGGATTTTATTGTTGCTTTGTATTTTTTGTGTTGGGGGGCGGCCCCTTGGGCAAGGGTCGCTCACCTTTGGGGGCACATGTATTTTACGTCGTTTCTGCCCCCCCCTGGGGGCAGATTGGCCCTATTTTTAGGCCGATCTGCCCCCAAGCAGAGAAGACTAGACACAGGGGAAAATGAAAACATGGTTAGTGGCGGAGTGTTTGTCAACTGGCGAAGTATTTGCTTTTATGATAATAACAGTTTTTCTCCTTTTTGTTTTAGTTCAAAGCTTTTGCTGACTTTGCTGTGGCTTGTTGCAGTTTTGGCAGTAGTTGTCCTGCGGTTTGCGTAGTTGCATGTTTTAGGTAAGTAAATAAATTTACTCCAAGTGAGTATTGTTGCAATGCATGAATGACATGTTTGTAGGTGGTGTACTGAATGCAGGATTGTGTGTGAAATTGTCCTTAGAGTTATGCACAATGATTATTGTGTTGTCTTATGTCTAATTTGCTTTTTTTTTTCTCTTTTTAGTGGGATATCGTTGGTGATTGCTGTGGCTGTGCAGAGTAGTTGCTGGTGAGTCAAGCTTTTTCAGGCAAGTGAGCAGTATAGTTTTTGAGTTTATAATTCTTAGTGATAAACCTATACTTTGTTACTTATCTTACACAGTGCTGGTTGTTGGTGGTGTATTTGTCCAGTTAATTTTAGTAGGAAGGATCATGGCCAGCCGTAGGATGACCGCTCAGCAGGTTGTTAGTGTGCTTTTTGAGTCATCTTCTGACCATGAATATGAGACTGACTCTGCATCTGAGGCAGAGGAGGAAGTGCAGGATTCTGGAAGTGAATTTTCTGTCAGAGATGAATCATCTGATGATGAAGCCACTCTCAGTGCTGATGAAGGGCCTGTTTTAGAGGAGGACAGTGATGTGCCAATGGTGCAGGAGCCAGCGGCTGAAAGGCTTCCCATTGGAAGACCTGACGCATGGGTTGCACCAAACATGGAGCAGCCACAGTTGCCTGCGTTTACTGGTTTTCCAGGGTGTCGAGTTAATACGGAAAACTTTTTGCCCGTCAACTTTTTTGAGTTGTTTATGGACGATATATTTTTGGAAGAGATTGTTGAGCAGACTAATTTGTATGCAGAGCAGTTTTTGAGGGACAACGCTGCCAGACTTAGGCCACACTCTAGAGCTAGCCGGTGGATTCCCACAAATCTGGAAGAGTTGAAAAAGTTCTTGGGTTTAACTTTTTTGATGGGGCTGATAAGGAAGCCGTCGCTGTCTTCATATTGGTCTACTAGTCCCTTGATGGCAACTGCTATATTTCCTGCCATCATGAGTCGTAACCGGTATGAGCTTCTTCTTCGGATGTTGCATTTTGTAGATAATGCTTTAGCCTTGCCACGAGATCATCCTGATTCTGACTGTCTTTTTAAGATTAGACCTGTCCTTGATCATTTGGTGGATCGGTTTTCAGAGATCTATGTTCCAGGGAAAGAAATATCTGTAGATGAGTCTTTGGTCCTGTTCAAGGGTCGTTTGGTTTTTAGGCAGTACATTCCTAGCAAGAGGGCACGGTATGGAATTAAATTGTATATGCTGTCAGAAAGTAGTACAGGATATGTTTATAATTTCCGGGTCTACACTGGTAGGGATTCCAATATTGACCCCCCTGGTTGTCCTCCCACTTTTGGAGTTAGTGAGAAAATCGTGTGGGAACTTGGTAGACGACTGTTTAACAAAGGTCACCATTTATATGTAGATAACTTCTACACTGGAGTTCGGTTGTTCAAGGAGTTGTTCAGAGTGGACACTGTTGCTTGTGGCACAATCCGCTCTAATCGGAAAGGCTATCCAAAAGAGCTTGTCTGTAAAAAACTTGAGAAGGGACAGTGCAGTGCCTTGCGGAATGATGAGCTGCTAGCTCTGAAATTTGTAGACAAGAGGGATGTATACATGCTAAGCACCATCCATGATGAGAGTACTTCACCTGTGGCT
Organism: Pleurodeles waltl; assembly: GCF_031143425.1. Lineage (NCBI taxonomy): Eukaryota > Metazoa > Chordata > Amphibia > Caudata > Salamandridae > Pleurodeles > Pleurodeles waltl. The sequence continues at coordinate 607,958,384 of NC_090449.1, forward strand.
GTTTGGGGTCAGGTTGCCGAAGTGGGCAAACCTGTGTGCATCTTAGACTATAATAAGCACATGGGTGGTGTTGATAGAGTAGATCAGAGGTTAGAACCTTACACTGCTGCTCGTAAGTCTTATGTGTGGTATAAGAAATTAGCGCTTCACTTGTTCCACTTGGCAACTTTTAATGCTTTTGTTGTGTTTAAGGATAGTTCTCCAGAGTCAAGGATGACATTTGTGAAATTTCAGGAGTCTATCATAGCTAGCCTTGTTGTGCTGGAACAGGCAAGAGTTCCTAGAGAAGCAGTGGTGGAGGATGTGGCTAGATTGAAAGATCGTCACTTTGCTGAGCACATTCCTCCCACGGCCAAAAAAACTTTCCTGCTAAGAGATGTAGAGTCTGTGCTCGAAGAGGTATCAGGAAGGAGACTAGGATGTACTGCCCTGATTGTCCTTCAAAGCCTGGGCTGTGTGTGGGTGGCTGTTTCAGGAGCTACCACACACAGAAGAATTATTGGGAAATTCCGTGAGCGTAAACTGGTGTTTTATATTTTTATATGTTCGGTTTCACGGTTGGCATTAGTCATGTATTCAGTTAGAGCTTTTGTGTTTGTAGTTTTGTACTAATTTATGATTAGTGGTTTCTTTGTTGTTTAAAAAAAAAAAAAGGGGATGGCATGTGTAGAGTGGCGCTTGGCTGGCGGCGTGGGTGTGGTGGCGCTTGGCTGGCGGTGTGTGTGGGGTGGCGCTTGGCTGGCGGTGTGTGTGGGGTGGCGCTTGGCTGGCGGTGTGTGTGGGGTGGAACTTGGCTGGCGGTGTGTGTGGGGTGGCGCTGGGCTGGCGGTGTGTGTGGGGTGGCGCTTGGCTGGTGGTGTGGGTGGGGTGGCGCTTGGCTGGTGGTGTGGCGCTTGGCTGGCAGTTCCGGCCAAACGCCAGTCCACACACTCATCAGCTGGTGTGATTGCTGTATCAGGCATGTGGGCGTATGAAAGTGATGGGCCCTTGACTGGCGCTGTCTGTGGATGCGAGTCTTGTAATGTGCTGGGCCCGTGGCTGGCGACGTGAATGGTCTAGTGCATGTCATGTATGAAAGGTGTGTGAATGGACTGTAAAGCGGTTGGTGCCTTGTCGTGGCTTTACAGCTCACGAGCTGTGAGTCATTGGTTCAGTTTTTTGGCCTTTCAGTTATTACCAGTGCATTTCACTTTTGTGAAATCTCTTGTTAATAAAATTTGATCTACTGAACCATCACTCACCCTCGTGCCAAATCCAACCAGTATGTGTGGTACAAATGACAAAACCTGCTCCGCTGTAATCAGGCGTCGCAGCACACTTGAGACACGCTAGGTGCCTCAGGTGGGACCCCGATGATGAAGCATGCCACCAACTTGGTTGGTGGGTGAGGGGTCTTCTTCACATAACCTAAGTGTGTTTCTTTTCACAATTTTAGTGTTTGGCACATCACGGACGTATGTGCACACATCAAAGTGATATATTCCAAAAATACCTGTGTTTGGGGGGGAGGGCCCACCTATGTTTTTGGTCCTGGGTGCGGCCGTCATGTAGGGAAACCTACAAAATCCAGAAACTTTTTAAAACTAGGCACCCCAAGGAGTCTAGGGAGGTGTGGCTTGTGTGGCTCCCCCAACATTTTCTTACCAAGACTCCTCTGTAAACCTCACAATTTGCATAAAAAAGCATATTTTCCTGATTTTTCTTAGTAGGATCACCGCTCCAGCACAAAATTCCTACTCCCCAGTTTTCCCCTCAGTCTCCCAAGTAAAATGACACCTCACTTATGTGGGTCCCCAAAGCAGAGTCCGTCTAAAGATGTATAAAAGAATATGCCCTTATAAACTTGCTGTGCTATCCCTTCTATCCCTTCAGGTTTTGGGCCTTATTATGTTGCAGGCACCTGGGCCACCCACACAAGTGAGGTATCATTTTTATCGGGAGACTTGGGGGAACGCTGGGTGGAAGGAAATTTGTGGCTCCTATCAGATTCCAGAACTTTCTGCCACAGAAATGTGAGGAACATGTGTTTTTTTAGCCAAATTTTGAGGTTTGCAAAGGATTCTGGGTAACAGAACCTGGTCCGAGTCCCGCAAGTCACCCCTCCTTGGATTCCCCTAGGTCTCTAGTTTTCAGAAATGCACAGGTTTGGTAGGTTTCCCTAGGCGCCGGGTGAGCTACAGGCCAAAATCCACAGGTAGGCACTGTTTTCTCCCAAAATTTTGGATGTGTCCACGTTGCGCTTTGGGGTGTTTCCTGTCGCCGGCGCTAGGCCTACCCACGCAAGTGAGGTATCATTTTTATCGGGAGATTTGGGGGAACGCTGGGTGGAAGGAAATTTGTAGCTCCTCTCAGATTCCAGAACTTTCTGCCACAGAAATGTGAGGAACATGTGTTTTTTTAGCCAAATTTTGAGGTTTGCAAAGGATTCTGGGTAACAGAACCTGGTCCGAGCCCCGCAAGTCACCCCTCCTTGGATTCCCCTAGGTCTCTAGTTTTCAGAAATGCACAGGTTTGGTAGGTTTCCCTAGGTGGCGGCTGAGCTAGTGGCCAAAATCTACAGGTAGGCACTTCGCAAAAAACACCTCTGTTTTTTTCCAAAATTTAGGATGTGTCCACGTTGCGCTTTGGGGTGTTTCGAGTCGCCGGCGCTAGGCCTACCCACGCAAGTGAGGTATCATTTTTATCGGGAGACTTGGGGGAACGCTGGGTGGAAGGAAATTTGTAGCTCCTCTCAGATTCCAGAACTTTCTGCCACAGAAATGTGAGGAACATGTGTTTTTTTAGCCAAATTTTGAGGTTTGCAAAGGATTCTGGGTAACAGAACCTGGTCCGAGCCCCGCAAGTCACCCCTCCTTGGATTCCCCTAGGTCTCTAGTTTTCAGAAATGCACAGGTTTGGTAGGTTTCCCTAGGTGGCGGCTGAGCTAGAGGCCAAAATCTACAGGTAGGCACTTCGCAAAAAACACCTCTGTTTTTTTCCAAAATTTAGGATGTGTCCACGTTGCGCTTTGGGGTGTTTCCTGTCGCCGGCGCTAGGCCTACCCACGCAAGTGAGGTATCATTTTTATCGGGAGACTTGGGGGAACGCTGGGTGGAAGGAAATTTGTAGCTCTTCTCAGATTCCAGAACTTTCTGCCACAGAAATGTGAGGAACATGTGTTTTTTTAGCCAAGTTTTGAGGTTTGCAAAGGATTCTGGGTAACAGAACCTGGTCCGAGCCCCGCAAATCACCCCTCCTTGGATTCCCCTAGGTCTCTAGTTTTCAGAAATGCACAGGTTTGGTAGGTTTCCCTAGGTGGCGGCTGAGCTAGAGGCCAAAATCTACAGGTAGGCACTTCGCAAAAAACACCTCTGTTTTTTTCCAAAATTTAGGATGTGTCCACGTTGCGCTTTGGGGTGTTTCCTGTCGCCGGCGCTAGGCCTACCCACGCAAGTGAGGTATCATTTTTATCGGGAGACTTGGGGGAACGCTGGGTGGAAGGAAATTTGTAGCTCCTCTCAGATTCCAGAACTTTCTGCCACAGAAATGTGAGGAACATGTGTTTTTTTAGCCAAATTTTGAGGTTTGCAAAGGATTCTGGGTAACAGAACCTGGTCCGAGCCCCGCAAATCACCCCTCCTTGGATTCCCCTAGGTCTCTAGTTTTCAGAAATGCACAGGTTTGGTAGGTTTCCCTAGGTGCCGGCTGAGCTAGAGGCCAAAATCTACAGGTAGGCACTTCGCAAAAAACACCTCTGTTTTTTTCCAAAATTTAGGATGTGTCCACGTTGCGCTTTGGGGTGTTTCCTGTCGCCGGCGCTAGGCCTACCCACGCAAGTGAGGTATCATTTTTATCGGGAGACTTGGGGGAACGCTGGGTGGAAGGAAATTTGTAGCTCCTCTCAGATTCCAGAACTTTCTGCCACAGAAATGTGAGGGACATGTGTTTTTTTAGCCACATTTTGAGGTTTGCAAAGGATTCTGGGTAATAGAACCTGGTCCGAGCCCCGCAAGTCACCCCTCCTTGGATTCCCCTAGGTCTCTAGTTTTCAGAAATGCACAGGTTTGGTAGGTTTCCCTAGGTGCCGGCTGAGCTAGAGGCTAAAATCTACAGGTAGGCACTTCGCAAAAAACACCTCTGTTTTTTTCCAAAATTTAGGATGTGTCCACGTTGCGCTTTGGGGTGTTTCCTGTCGCCGGCGCTAGGCCTACCCACGCAAGTGAGGTATCATTTTTATCGGGAGACTTGGGGGAACGCTGGGTGGAAGGAAATTTGTAGCTCCTCTCAGATTCCAGAACTTTCTGCCACAGAAATGTGAGGGACATGTGTTTTTTTAGCCAAATTTTGAGGTTTGCAAAGGATTCTGGGTAACAGAACCTGGTCCGAGCCCCGCAAGTCACCCCTCCTTGGATTCCCCTAGGTCTCTAGTTTTCAGAAATGCACAGGTTTGGTAGGTTTCCCTAGGTGCCGGCTGAGCTAGAGGCTAAAATCTACAGGTAGGCACTCCGCAAAAAACACCTCTGTTTTTTTCCAAAATTTAGGATGTGTCCACGTTGCGCTTTGGGGTGTTTCCTGTCGCCGGCGCTAGGCCTACCCACGCAAGTGAGGTATCATTTTTATCGGGAGACTTGGGGGAACGCTGGGTGGAAGGAAATTTGTAGCTCCTCTCAGATTCCAGAACTTTCTGCCACAGAAATGTGAGGGACATGTGTTTTTTTAGCCAAATTTTGAGGTTTGCAAAGGATTCTGGGTAACAGAACCTGGTCCGAGCCCCGCAAGTCACCCCTCCTTGGATTCCCCTAGGTCTCTAGTTTTCAGAAATGCACAGGTTTGGTAGGTTTCCCTAGGTGGCGGCTGAGCTAGAGGCCAAAATCTACAGGTAGTCACTTTGCTAAAAACAGCTCTGTTTTCTGTGATATGTCCACGTTGTGTTTTGGGGCATATCCTGTCGCGGGCGCTAGGCCTACCCACACAAGTGAGGTATCATTTTTATCGGGAGACGTGGGGGAACGCTGGGTGGAAGGAAATTTGTGGCTCCTCTCAGATTCCAGAACTTTCTGCCACAGAAATGTGAGGAACATGTGTTTTTTTAGCCAAATTTTGAGGTTTGCAAAGGATTCTGGGTAACAGAACCTGGTCCGAGCCACACAAGTCACCCCTCCTTGGATTTCCCTAGGTCTCTAGTTTTCAGAAATGCATAGGTTTGGTAGGTTTCCCTAGGTGGCGGCTGAGCTAGAGGCCAAAATCTACAGGTAGTCACTTTGCTAAAAACAGCTCTGTTTTCTGTGATATGTCCACGTTGTGTTTTGGGGCATATCCTGTCGCGGGCGCTAGGCCTACCCACACAAGTGAGGTATCATTTTTATCGGGAGACGTGGGGGAACGCTGGGTGGAAGGAAATTTGTGGCTCCTCTCAGATTCCAGAACTTTCTGCCACAGAAATGTGAGGAACATGTGTTTTTTTAGCCAAATTTTGAGGTTTGCAAAGGATTCTGGGTAACAGAACCTGGTCCGAGCCCCGCAAGTCACCCCTCCTTGGATCCCCCTAGGTCTCTAGTTTTCAGAAATGCACAGGTTTGGTAGGTTTCCCTAGGTGGCGGCTGAGCTAGAGGCCAAAATCTACAGGTAGTCACTTTGCTAAAAACAGCTCTGTTTTCCTTGATATGTCCACGTTGTGTTTTGGGGCATATCCTGTCGCAGGCGCTAGGCCTACCCACACAAGTGAGGTATCATTTTTATCGGGAGACTTGGGGGAATGCTGGGTGGAAGGAAATTTGTAGCTCCTCTCAGATTCCAGAACTTTCTGCCACAGAAATATGAGGAACATGTGTTTTTTTAGCCAAATTTTGAGGTTTGCAAAGGATTCTGGGTAACAGAACCTGGTCCGAGCCCCGCAAGTCACCCCTCCTTGGATTCCCCTAGGTCTCTAGTTTTCAGAAATGCACAGGTTTGGTAGGTTTCCCTAGGTGCCGGCTGAGCTAGAGGCCAAAATCTACAGGTAGGCACTGTTTTCTCCCAAAATTTTGGATGTGTCCACGTTGCGCTTTGGGGTGTTTCCTGTCGCCGGCGCTAGGCCTACCCACGCAAGTGAGGTATCATTTTTATCGGGAGATTTGGGGGAACGCTGGGTGGAAGGAAATTTGTAGCTCCTCTCAGATTCCAGAACTTTCTGCCACAGAAATGTGAGGAACATGTGTTTTTTTAGCCAAATTTTGAGGTTTGCAAAGGATTCTGGGTAACAGAACCTGGTCCGAGCCCCGCAAGTCACCCCTCCTTGGATTCCCCTAGGTCTCTAGTTTTCAGAAATGCACAGGTTTGGTAGGTTTCCCTAGGTGGCGGCTGAGCTAGTGGCCAAAATCTACAGGTAGGCACTTCGCAAAAAACACCTCTGTTTTTTTCCAAAATTTAGGATGTGTCCACGTTGCGCTTTGGGGTGTTTCGAGTCGCCGGCGCTAGGCCTACCCACGCAAGTGAGGTATCATTTTTATCGGGAGACTTGGGGGAACGCTGGGTGGAAGGAAATTTGTAGCTCCTCTCAGATTCCAGAACTTTCTGCCACAGAAATGTGAGGAACATGTGTTTTTTTAGCCAAATTTTGAGGTTTGCAAAGGATTCTGGGTAACAGAACCTGGTCCGAGCCCCGCAAGTCACCCCTCCTTGGATTCCCCTAGGTCTCTAGTTTTCAGAAATGCACAGGTTTGGTAGGTTTCCCTAGGTGGCGGCTGAGCTAGAGGCCAAAATCTACAGGTAGGCACTTCGCAAAAAACACCTCTGTTTTTTTCCAAAATTTAGGATGTGTCCACGTTGCGCTTTGGGGTGTTTCCTGTCGCCGGCGCTAGGCCTACCCACGCAAGTGAGGTATCATTTTTATCGGGAGACTTGGGGGAACGCTGGGTGGAAGGAAATTTGTAGCTCTTCTCAGATTCCAGAACTTTCTGCCACAGAAATGTGAGGAACATGTGTTTTTTTAGCCAAATTTTGAGGTTTGCAAAGGATTCTGGGTAACAGAACCTGGTCCGAGCCCCGCAAATCACCCCTCCTTGGATTCCCCTAGGTCTCTAGTTTTCAGAAATGCACAGGTTTGGTAGGTTTCCCTAGGTGGCGGCTGAGCTAGAGGCCAAAATCTACAGGTAGGCACTTCGCAAAAAACACCTCTGTTTTTTTCCAAAATTTAGGATGTGTCCACGTTGCGCTTTGGGGTGTTTCCTGTCGCCGGCGCTAGGCCTACCCACGCAAGTGAGGTATCATTTTTATCGGGAGACTTGGGGGAACGCTGGGTGGAAGGAAATTTGTAGCTCCTCTCAGATTCCAGAACTTTCTGCCACAGAAATGTGAGGAACATGTGTTTTTTTAGCCAAATTTTGAGGTTTGCAAAGGATTCTGGGTAATAGAACCTGGTCCGAGCCCCGCAAATCACCCCTCCTTGGATTCCCCTAGATCTCTAGTTTTCAGAAATGCACAGGTTTGGTAGGTTTCCCTAGGTGGCGGCTGAGCTAGAGGCCAAAATCTACAGGTAGGCACTTCGCAAAAAACACCTCTGTTTTTTTCCAAAATTTAGGATGTGTCCACGTTGCGCTTTGGGGTGTTTCCTGTCGCCGGCACTAGGCCTACCCACGCAAGTGAGGTATCATTTTTATCGGGAGACTTGGGGGAATGCTGGGTGGAAGGAAATTTGTAGCTCCTCTCAGATTCCAGAACTTTCTGCCACAGAAATGTGAGGCACATGTGTTTTTTTAGCCAAATTTTGAGGTTTGCAAAGGATTCTGGGTAACAGAACCTGGTCCGAGCCCCGCAAGTCACCCCTCCTTGGATTCCCCTAGGTCTCTAGTTTTCAGAAATGCACAGGTTTGGTAGGTTTCCCTAGGTGCCGGCTGAGCTAGATACCAAAATCTACAGGTAGGCACTTCGCAAAAAACACCTCTGTTTTTTTCCAAAATTTAGGATGTGTCCACGTTGCGCTTTGGGGTGTTTCCTGTCGCCGGCGCTAGGCCTACCCACGCAAGTGAGGTATCATTTTTATCGGGAGACTTGGGGGAACGCTGGGTGGAAGGAAATTTGTAGCTCCTCTCAGATTCCAGAACTTTCTGCCACAGAAATGTGAGGGACATGTGTTTTTTTAGCCACATTTTGAGGTTTGCAAAGGATTCTGGGTAATAGAACCTGGTCCGAGCCCCGCAAGTCACCCCTCCTTGGATTCCCCTAGGTCTCTAGTTTTCAGAAATGCACAGGTTTGGTAGGTTTCCCTAGGTGCCGGCTGAGCTAGAGGCCAAAATCTACAGGTAGGCACTTCGCAAAAAACACCTCTGTTTTTTTCCAAAATTTAGGATGTGTCCACGTTGCGCTTTGGGGTGTTTCCTGTCGCCGGCGCTAGGCCTACCCACGCAAGTGAGGTATCATTTTTATCGGGAGACTTGGGGGAACGCTGGGTGGAAGGAAATTTGTAGCTCCTCTCAGATTCCAGAACTTTCTGCCACAGAAATGTGAGGGACATGTGTTTTTTTAGCCAAATTTTGAGGTTTGCAAAGGATTCTGGGTAACAGAACCTGGTCCGAGCCCCGCAAGTCACCCCTCCTTGGATTCCCCTAGGTCTCTAGTTTTCAGAAATGCACAGGTTTGGTAGGTTTCCCTAGGTGGCGGCTGAGCTAGAGGCCAAAATCTACAGGTAGTCACTTTGCTAAAAACAGCTCTGTTTTCTGTGATATGTCCACGTTGTGTTTTGGGGCATATCCTGTCGCGGGCGCTAGGCCTACCCACACAAGTGAGGTATCATTTTTATCGGGAGACGTGGGGGAACGCTGGGTGGAAGGAAATTTGTGGCTCCTCTCAGATTCCAGAACTTTCTGCCACAGAAATGTGAGGAACATGTGTTTTTTTAGCCAAATTTTGAGGTTTGCAAAGGATTCTGGGTAACAGAACCTGGTCCGAGCCACACAAGTCACCCCTCCTTGGATTCCCCTAGGTCTCTAGTTTTCAGAAATGCATAGGTTTGGTAGGTTTCCCTAGGTGGCGGCTGAGCTAGAGGCCAAAATCTACAGGTAGTCACTTTGCTAAAAACAGCTCTGTTTTCTGTGATATGTCCACGTTGTGTTTTGGGGCATATCCTGTCGCGGGCGCTAGGCCTACCCACACAAGTGAGGTATCATTTTTATCGGGAGACGTGGGGGAACGCTGGGTGGAAGGAAATTTGTGGCTCCTCTCAGATTCCAGAACTTTCTGCCACAGAAATGTGAGGAACATGTGTTTTTTTAGCCAAATTTTGAGGTTTGCAAAGGATTCTGGGTAACAGAACCTGGTCCGAGCCCCGCAAGTCACCCCTCCTTGGATCCCCCTAGGTCTCTAGTTTTCAGAAATGCACAGGTTTGGTAGGTTTCCCTAGGTGGCGGCTGAGCTAGAGGCCAAAATCTACAGGTAGTCACTTTGCTAAAAACAGCTCTGTTTTCCTTGATATGTCCACGTTGTGTTTTGGGGCATATCCTGTCGCAGGCGCTAGGCCTACCCACACAAGTGAGGTATCATTTTTATCGGGAGACGTGGGGGAACGCTAGGTGGAAGGAAATTTGTGGCTCCTCTCAGATTCCAGAACTTTCTGCCACAGAAATGTGAGGAACATGTGTTTTTTTAGCCAAATTTTGAGGTTTGCAAAGGATTCTGGGTAACCGAACCTGGTCCGAGCCACACAAGTCACCCCTCCTTGGATTCCCCTAGGTCTCTAGTTTTCAGAAATGCACAGGTTTGGTAGGTTTCCCTAGGTGTCTGCTGAGCTAGAGGCTAAAATCTACAGGTAGTCACTTTGCTAAAAACAGCTCTGTTTTCTGTGATGTGTCCAGGTTGTGTTTTGGGGCATATCCTGTCGCGGGCGCTAGGCCTACCCACACAAGTGAGGTATCATTTTTATCGGGAGACGTGGGGGAATGCTGGGTGGAAGGAAATTTGTCGCTCCTCTCAGATTCCAGAACTTTCTGCCACAGAAATGTGAGGAACATGTGTTTTTTTAGCCAAATTTTGAGGTTGGCAAAGGATTCTGGGTAACAGAACCTGGTCCGAGCCACACAAGTCACCCCTCCTTGGATTCCCCTAGGTCTCTAGTTTTCAGAAATGCACAGGTTTGGTAGGTTTCCCTAGGTGGCGGCTGAGCTAGAGGCTAAAATCTACAGGTAGTCACTTTGCTAAAAACAGCTCTGTTTTCTGTGATGTGTCCACGTTGTGTTTTGGGGCATATCCTGTCGCGGGCGCTAGGCCTACCCAAACAAGTGAGGTATCATTTTTATCGGGAGACTTGGGGGAACATAGAATAGCAAAACAAGTGTTATTGCCCCTTGTCTTTCTCTACATTTATTCCTTCCAAATATAGGGGTGTGTGTAAAAAAGACATCTATTTGAGAAATTCCATGTAATTCACGTGCTACTATGGTCACCCCGGAATTCAGAGATGTGCAAATAACCACTGCTCCTCAACACCTTATCTTGTGCCCTTTTTGGAAATGCAAAGGTTTTCTTGATAGCTATTTTTTACTCCTTATATTTCAGCAAATGAATTACTGTATACCCGGTATAGAATGAAAACGCACTGCAGGGTGCAGCTCATTTATTGGCTCTGGGTTCCTCGGGTTCTTCATGAACCTACAAACCCTATATATCCCCGCAACCAGAGGAGTCCAGCAGACGTAACGGTATATTGCTTTCGATAATCTGACATTGCAGGGAAAAGTTACAGAGTAAAAAGTAGAGAAAAATTAATGTTTTTTTCACCTCAATTTCAATATTTTTCTTTTTCAGCTGTTATTTTCTGTAGGAAACCCTTGTAGGATCTACACAAATGACCCCTTGCTGAATTCAGAATTTTGTCTACTTTTCAGAAATGTTTAGGTTTCTGGGATCCAGCATTGGTTTCATGACCATTCCGGTCACTGACTGGAAGGAGGCTGAAAGCACAAAAAATTGCACAAATGGGGTATGCCCCAGTAAAATGCCAAAATTGTGTTGAAAAATTGGGTTTTCGGATTCAAGTCTGCCTGTTCCTGAAAGCTGGGAAGCTGCTGAGTTTAGCACCGCAAACCCTTTGTTGATGCCATTTTCAGGGGAAAAACCACAAGCCTTCTTCTGCAGCCCCTTTTTCCAATTTTTTTGAAAAAAACGAAATTTTCACTGTATTTTGGCCAATTTCTTGGCCTCCTTCAGGGGAACCTACAAAGTCTGGTACCTTTAGAATCCCTAGGATGTTGGAAAAAAAGGACGCAAATTTGGCTTGGTTAGCTTATGTGGACAAAAAGTTATGAGGGCCTAAGCGCGAACTGCCCCAAATAGGCAAAAAAAGGCCTGGCACAGGAGGGGGAAAAGGCCTGGCAGCGAAGTGGTTAAGCCAGTTCGTTAGCGTACGTGCTTTTGACAATTCATGTGTCGAAGATGCGAACAAGTCTGAGACGTCATCATTGAAGTCGGCAAAATATCCAGAAGCAGTACGTGCAAATGCTGGAGCCGTGGTCATTGGTGGAGTTGGTGTTTCCCGTGGTGGTGCACAATAGATAGCACCATCCATTTGTGTTGGAGTTGAGTCAACCCGGTCAATTATTTCTGTATAGTTCAATGTTAGTGGAACCAATGCAAGATCATCTTCCACCCTCCCCAAGCTCGGAGAGGTGTGAGTGTTGGTATAAACAACTTGTAGAGGGACTTCTTTACCAGTAGTGAGAGCGATTCGGGAACCACTGGATGTTCCTCTTGGTCTGTTGTGCAGGATCGGCCACATGGTGTAGTTTGACATTGTCGATGGAGACAAAATGATTTTCTTTGGCACCTGCCGACGGTGGTAGAATTACAGTTCTGGTACCGTGTATCCCCAATACTGGGACTGGTGCTCGATAGGAAGGGCCAAATTCCTGTTTCTCTGTGACCTTGTCACGTACATGATCCCCAACTCTTGGAATCCAGCCGGTAGATGTTAGAGGCACATCCTTGATTCCTGTGGAAGCAGCACTGATAGAAGAATTATCACCATGGAACTGTTGCAATTCCTGTAAAACAATGACACGTTCATTTATGTCAAAAATATGTTTCTGCTTTCTCCATTCCAGGACCATCAAGATCCGGAACATACATTTGGGTTCCAAACAGGCACTCATATGAAGTACTACCCCTCAAGGACCTTCTAGGCAGATTATTAAGTGCTCTCTGGACTCCATACAGGTGATTAAGCCAACTACGACCCGTACCTAAGCTGTTAAGGATTGCTTTAAATCACGGTTTAATCACTCCACAGCACTAATTCCCTCTGGATGAAATTGAGACGAGTACTGGAGTTGGACCCCCAATGAAGCCATGACATCCCTGAATGCCCTTGAGGCGAAAGCAGGGCCCTGGTCTGAGTGGAAAGCCGCAACCGCATATGTACTGGTAAAGACTCGCACATCTTAAATAACAGTCTGAGCGTCAGCCGAGCGTTGTGGCCACACCCATAAAAATATGGAGCATGAATCAACAGCAACTAATATATACTTGTATGCACTATCCGGTGTTGGGGGACCGCAATGGTCCAAGTACACACATTTCAATGTTTTGTTTGAAATCAAGAGGGGTGTCTGCGGGGGGCGTTTGGCAGTGGAAACTTTGATTTGTTGGCAGATGTCACAGTAAAGGATATACTGCTTGGTCTCTTTATAGAGGCCTGGCCACCAATAACAGGCTTGCAAAATCGAAATTGTAGCCGCCACACCAGCATGGGCAGATGCCACCCCCACATGCGCTGCTTTAATCAACCCTGGTCTTATGTCTTTGTTGGGAATATCTCTCATGCCTACACCAGGTATTCTAACTTCAGCATTCAGGCGATCTCCCATTCGGTGGGAATATTTAGCCATAAATGTTTGAGGATAGGGCGTACCATCAGCTGTAGCTTTCACGGCAGCCCATATGTCTCCTTCCGGTTTCGTACTTAAACGTGTTACTGCAGCTACAGCGGCCACAGCCACTGCTGACTTTGCGGCTTCATCAGCCAATGTATTTCCAGCAACGTGTATCCCAATGCGCTGGCGTCCAAGTGTATGTACAACATGGACATTTGATAGTGTCTCTTTCAGATCTGCTACCTTCCCCCACAGAAGTCTGTGTTTAATGGTGTTGCCTTTGGAATCTCTGAACCTATTCTGGTGCCAGTAATGCAGATATTCATTGAAGAACTGGACACAATAATATGAATCACAAACAATCAGCATAGGCAGTGCAGGATCTGTGTGTTCCAGTGCCATCACCAGAGCCTTTTGCTCTGCTAACTGTGCTGTGCAATCCCCTAGGGTTTGCGTAAATGTATGTAGGGGACAAAATGTATCGCCCTCCATGTAGCTGCTTACGACAGTGCAAGCAGCAGAATATTGGTGTTTTGTGCCGATTGCAGGTTGTGCTGAGCCATAGGTATACATGACTCTATGATATTGTTCGATAGGCAATGTATTTGCTGGAACTGGGTATTCTATTTCATACTGCAAAAATTCTTTAGTTTGTAATTTTGGGTCAAAGATGTAGTCTACATCAGTGGCTGTCAAAGACATAGCCTATTGTATCCAGCGTGGATGTAATGCTTTTGCGTTTGGAGTGCTGGCTTTAGTAACAGCCTCCAGGGCTGGGATCGGAGTAACAACAATAACGCATTTTCTTTGGGCAAGAGGTCGTTCTTTAATGACAGCCATCTGTACAGCAGTGAGTATTTTCTCAGAAGGAGCAAAGCATTGTTTAGCCGCTGAATATAAGTGTGATTTGTATGCAATCGGGATTGTCTCACCTTCATTAAATGTCACATAGGTGAAACCGATGGCACCAGCTATTACTCTGATGACCAAATGTGTTTTGTTGTCCCTTGTGTGTAAATGTTGTGCTGCAAGAATGTCTGTTTGCAAATCTCTAAGAATGCATGTATGTTCAGTTGTCCAGAATTTACGTGAAAAATCAGGACGTATCAAATCATATAAAGGTTTAATGCGTGTAGCATAGTCTGGAATGTAAGTTCTGCCAAAACTTAGGAACCCCAATAGAGATTGGAGTTTTTTAATCCTATTTGGTGGATGTAAATGTGCACATTTTTCTAAGAATTGTGGCGCTAGGCTCTTTCCTTCACTTGACAGCTGATATCCCAAAAACAGGATGCTGAGGAAGGCTATTTTTTTTGTTAATTGAATTTGTAGCCAAATTCATCGAATCCTACAACAATGCCGACTATCCGTCTTAAATGTTGTAGCAATTCATCATCCATGAGATAGATATCATCTACATATGACAATGCTTTAGGATCAATCTTGTGCAAAATTGTTGTGTCACACGAGCTGCGAACAGTCCTGGGCTGTTCTTATACCCCTGAGGTAAACAACAAATTTTTTTCTGGGAGCCTAGCGCACTGAAACTTGTTAAGAAGAAACCATTTGAAATATCCAGTGTTGTTTTGTATTTTTTACGCACTATATTGTTCATTAGTGCTGGGCTATGTGAGTTTTGTATGGCATATGTGCGTCTATGACTGGTTAAGTGTCTGTAGTCTAAGACTATTCTATGTGAATGGTCCGGTTTAGCTACTGGGAACAGTGGATTATTCATTGGGGAGACACAGGGTTCAATTATGCCCTGGTACTCTAATTGTGTGAGTATTTCTCTCACAGGTGCTTTTGCTTCATGTTTTATTGGATACTGAGGTTGGGGTTGAGGTTCATTTTTAATTGGAATTACATGGTAGGGGGATTCTTTATCCCATCCTACGTGATTTCAGTATAACGAAGGTGCCTATGCCAAAGCCCAATCAATGGCATAGGATTCAGCGAGTTCCTCTGGAACAAGGGGCGAGAAGGAAGGCTTAGTGACATCTTCTCCATATGGGCAGGTATGGACAAATTCAGGTGGCCAATCTTGTTCGGCCAACAAAACATCATATATGTTTACCACGCGATCCCAAAAGATTGCGTCTATTATGCGCTCAATGTCTCCTTCTAACTGTAATGTTACTTTATACACCCTATCAGGGTTGGAGTCACGCCTGTCTGCAGTTTCTACTTGTAGAAAGTCATCAGTTGCTTTCACCTCTAGATGCTCTAGAAGAGCCCGGCGAACTATTGTGACCTCTGTCGCGCTGTCTAGCAGTGCTAGTGCCCACTTCTTATTTTTCAAGAGGACCCTCTTCCTGAGTGACATGTTGGACTGTGACTTCTGCCACTTTTTTCTTTTTGAATTGGGGTTTTTGTTGGGCGGGTTTCTCTTCCTTTTTTACAGAAACCTCCGATGAACGTTGTGATTCCTATCTTGGTTTCACGTACTCTGTTCTTCGCTCTGACCGCCCACCTCTCTCATTTCTTTTTTCCGATGAGTCCTGAAAGGAACAAGATTGGTGTGTATCAGTATATTGATATCTATCAGGCGTTTTTATATTATCTCTATTACTGAGATTATATCTATTTTGTAGGGTCTCCATTCGTGGAGATTCTCCCCTCTCCTTTTTAGGAGTTTGTTGTTTTTTTCCCCAGTGTTTCTTATTACCCTCAGGAGCTTGCTTGGGAAAATCTTTATTAGATTTGCCCTGAAATTGTGGTTTAGATGGTCTGGCCCCTAAACTGTCTCAACCAATGCTAGAATAGGTCTCTGCAATGATTTTAGGCAGCTCTCGTTCTTGATCTTGTTGCGGAACGTCATGGAGCCGCACGCGCACTGCCAGTGCGACCGCTTCCCCTTTAAGATTACTTAAAATGATTGAGGATTCTGTGGCAAAATTGCCCATCAATTGCATCCCCAAATCTAGGGCCGGGGCAGCCCCGTATTCATCTTGAATTTGTTTCAACACCTCCGGTAAATTGGCAAGTGCCGGTGTACCGTGTGCGGTTGTATAGAGTGCGGCTAATACCGTGCCCAAGTATTGCAGTTATCTACTGTAGGGGCCATTCCAAATGGCGAACATATTGTTAGAATTCTATGTTTATCCTGAGGTCCCGTATGGGGAAATACTGCTTCCAGCGCATTTATTTTCTGTGCTAACCAAAACGAGGTTTCCTCTCGTTTGGCGGGTACTTTACCCATAATTGAATGTACAGTCGCAGGGTTTATACCTGGCGTTACTTTGTGGGGATGTGCTGGAGCAGCACATGCTGGGTTTGTACTTAATGTTTGTATTACGAATTGTACTAATCGTCTATATATCGCTGTTAATTCTGTATATAAGCGACAAACCTCATCTACCGCTAAATTAGAAACTGTAGGATGTGGTTTATAGGTGGCCAATCAAGGCCAGGTAGGACCATCGTTACTTAGAGGACCTAACCTTACTGGTAAAATTGTGTGAGGTAGGGTGCTATCAAACCAAATATTATGTTCTTGATAAGATAATGGTATTTTTAAATATGCGTATGCTCTGTATTGTCCAGGTGCAGTTGCAAGTGTACAATGATGAAATGTATTAGTGTTCCCATCAACTGCTGGAAATTTGACCCAAGAAAAAAACAGTTCTGTTCTATAAGCTGCATGGGCATCCACCACAAATGTGACTTGATCCCCCTGGACCGCTAAGCCATTTGCTAATAAATGTGCAAACAAATGTTGTCTCATATTAACTGCTATTTGTATCTGCTGTGGATTCGCCATTATAAACAGACTATAAGTTCAGAGAAGGCACACCAAATAAGGTTTTCCTTTTAAAGTTCAAGCTTGAACAACCTCCAGCTTCAGATAGGATAGCCTACATAGCTGGGGTGGAAATCCTCAGAACCACGGATGTCTCCGTATACGGTATTGAGGTGTCATTGAATATAATGAGACAGAGATACTCCGAAGGACCCGAAAATTAGAGCCTGACCAAACGTTGGCGGCGCCATGTCGCGTAGGCTCTCATTATTCTAATGAGACTACTGGATGTCTAATCCGCTGCGGGTAACACCTGTCGCTCCAATCCGGGTTTTGCTCTGGCTAACTAGCAGTGCCTCATCTCTACCCAAGGATAGGGATAAATGGGCAGCCGAGCACATGACATAGTTGGCTTCTCAGGGAAGTCGTGGTCACTCAGGTCTCAACCGTTTCTCTCATTAACAATGCGGTCTCATATGTACATGACAAAGAGAAGCATTATATGTTTAAATAATGAATTTAATAAAATGACTGCATCTTAGATAGCAAAGCGTGAACTGCAGTAACCAGGACGACACAGCATGACAGTATTAAAATTGTGACGAGAAGCGTGAAGCATAAAAACAACGCTATCATATTGTCACTATAATCAATGAACTAATCCCTACCTAGGCTATGATAGAGTACATCATGTTAAGCTCTAATTCTGCCCTTCAGTTTCCCCATGGAAGACATCAACCCCCATACCTGAGCAAAGGCCTGCGATCTGCGTAAGCATCTGTAGCAAAGCATTCAGCAATCAGCATACAGTCGTGGTTCACTAGCTGGAATCCCCTTCTAACGTGTAAGGGACAAGGAAGTGTTTTTATAATAATAATACAGCTGATGTTCTGAGAAAATGTCCCTACGTAAGGATGTGTGTTTTCTTTGAATGTTGGAGACTAAACTTCTACCACGTTCACCGGCAATATACCGTGCTGTAGCCTTGGAAGAAGCACAGAGTGATCAAGAATGTCTTGTTTGAGAACAGAGTGCTGGCCTAGGCAAAAACAGTTAGATAAACGGAAAATAAAACAAGACCGTAAAAAAGGTTATTGTAACAATAATAAGATGAAGCCGAATAAAATATATCTAGGTTAAGGTGCACAGCGGCCAAGTGTGTTAGAATAAAGTGCATGGAGCTATAAATAAAATGGCTACATAACAGTCTGGTCACCCTAATTTCACCACTCAGATCTCAGATCTTTTAGAATACTCTCATATATTCACTGTGAAAAATGTATATTAGTTGTCAATTAGCCAACATCCACATTGTGCTTGAATATGATGTTTTAGATTCAGATTTCCATATAGTATCACATCCATGCTATTTTGACAGAATTATATAGGACTGAAATATGTGGACTTATCGTTCACCAAGGTAATGATACAAAATGTTAGAATATTCTAGAGCAGGCCAGTGTCCTCTGCCAATTAAAGTTTAATGACTCTAACTTAAATTAATTAAAGTCTTCAAAATCATACCATGAAAAAGTACCACAGCTTTCCACAGTCCTAATTTAGAGGAGTAATGGGTCTAATCACATCCCCAAGCATGAGACACTGATGTTGGGATAATCTTATTAGCAGAATTAGGGAACACAGTCGTTCTGGAAAATCACTTACAATGTGAGATTCTAGATTCTCTCTTAATTATAATGTATTGATTTTCAGCCAAGAGAAAGCCCCCACCTGACAGGCTACACAAGGGGCGAAACACGTGTTGACTGTACATTTGAGTACATATTCACAAACTTTTTAAAATTACCAAGTGAAAAGAAAATTCTGATTGCCAATGTACGGCCATCCGGCTTAGTCAAATGTCTCAAGAGGATTATAAGTGTTCTATTATAGTGTTCTATTATTAGTTTGATTCAAGGGGAATAACATGACATTTATACTAAGAGCAATCAGGTGGAACAATTAAAATAAAGATCCTGTTATCAATACATGAAGGACTTTGTGAATCTTTGGGAAAAAAATAACAGTGAGAAACCTACTTACCTCTCTTCATTATAATACCAAATTGCATTGGATATTGTGAATTTACAATAAACATCTAACAAGGATCAGGAGCTAAAATTGGATGTACATCAGGTCTATATAGGTGTACATATATATTTAAAAATAGTCTTGGAATATTGACACTCAGCATACTAGTCTCTTAAAGAAAGAGAGATGTTTCTTGAGTTAGCCAGAGAGAGAGCTCCTAAGAGGATATGAGGGTGTTTATGTCAGTAGTTAGACAGAATATGAAAAACATAAAGTAATGTGTCAAAAATGTTGAGGACAAAAATATTGTGAAGGTAAGTTTCTGGAGATAAGTACAGTTTTACTATATATAACTCCACATATATGAACCATGACAATATACAATGTATATATTTTCAAGGTACGTAGATGTGGAGTTAGGAATATGAAATCTGTACTTACCTTTTTTCACTTACCTTCTTGATATTTTGATCCTTGATATTTTTGACAGGATATTGTATCCACACCATAACTGTGTTTTTTTTATATTCTGTCAGTGATCTGTTTATAACTAGTTGTGATACGACTGAGAAACATAAAGAAAGAGGTCCATGTAGCATGTGTGTTCGTAGAGAAGAATCTGTGTGATTTATACCTGAAGACTCAACACTTAGAGGTGTCAGCAACTAGAGAACAAACTAAGATTGAGGCAGATGCCAAGGCTTTTGGAAAACTCCAAGACAATGTGTTGGTACTGGTAGAAAGATGTAGGTCAGTTGAAAACCAGGGAAGGTATGACAGTGTGCACATAAATATTATTCCCCCAAGGAAGCAAAAGGACTGGATATAAAAACATTTGTGGTAAAAGTGTTGATGAGCTCAATCCCAGCAGACTTGAGTGAGGAAGAAATGGTTAATGAGATTCAGAGAGTACGCGGAGACCCATATACGTACCTAGGAAAGCTCTGAGTGTGTATTTAGCCTTGAAAGATATTCAGGCAGAGGGGTTAAAATTCACAAGTTAGTCAGACCTTCTACAAAGTCAAGAGGCTAGGAAGTATAAACTCGGAAAAAGAATGAAGGCACAAAGAATGCGTTTGGCCAAAATACTGTACTGTATTGTAATAGTATTTATGTAGCTCTAACTACCTCTGACAAGGCGTCAAAGTGCTTTTCGGCGAATAGCACGCTACTCCGGAATGCAAGAGGAATTAGTGGTGGATTAGTATAGGAAATATGAGTACAGTTTTAGTATTATTATGAGTTAATTTGAGCAGAGGATATGTGAGTTTGTTAGTTGGATTGACTAGAGTAATGGAGGCATAGAGGAGGGAAGAATCCAGAAGTGTTAATTGGGAGCTTATAGTAATAGGCTGAGGCTTGGGATGAGTAAAGGAGAGATGGAGGAGGGAAGAGTCTGTGGAAAGGGTTAGGGAGATCATAGTAGCAGGAGGGATTTTGGATGAGTCAAAGGTGAGATAAATGAGGGAGAATTTAGTAGGGTTGTTTGCGAGATCATGGTAGTAAACTGAGGTTTGGGTGAGCTAGATGTGGAAGAGGAAGGAAGAGCTTAGGCAGGGTTATTTTGGAGATGAAAGTAGTAGAATGGGTTTGGGATGAGTCAGGGTGGGGATGGAGGAAAGATTGATAGAGATAGGACATATGGTGATGGGTAGACAAAGTAAAGCTTACAAGAGAGTAAACTTATATTATTTGTATTTATTTATAATTGTATATATATATATATATATATATATATATATATATATATATATATACATTTTTATCATTATTTTTATTTTTCTTTAATTTATTTATTCACTATCAATATTATCTTTTTACTTAGTTATAATTTGAATTTTATTTATAGATATTATTTTATTTATTTGTATTTAATTTTTCTCTAGTACAGTAGCACTAGAGTTATAAATAAATAGATATGTAAATACATAGTAAGGGAACATATGTTCAAGGGATATAATAATGGGTATCATAATATGAGAAGAAAAGTAGTATTATATAAACACAGACTTTCAAGATTTGTAATATTTGAAGTTAATTAATAAGTGTACTTTCCTAACATTTATTTATCTTTCCTCAAGTTTTGAATAGTGAAAGGCTTTTGATAATAAAATATTTGATCAGTGTGATATACAAATGAGAGCAGGAATTCATAAGTATCTAATATAACAACTTATCTAGGAGCTATGCAATGGCCTATAAACATGTTAAGCATAGAATAACATACACATATATATATACACACACACACACATATACACGCACATGCATATGCACACATACACACACACATATATATATATATATAAAGATATATATATATATATATATATATACACATATTAACATATTTAACCATGAGTAAATAAGCATTTGTTAAACAGTTTTAAAGAGTATGTGTGTAATTTATTGTTATGACATAGTAGCGATACATATTTCCTAAAGAACTATACATGTCTAGAATATACACATAATCAGATTAAACATATTTATCAACACAGGAATATGCAGTCCATTGCTGTTTAAATATGGTGGTTATGAAAGAAAGAGCCAACTCTTGAGTAGTCTTCTGAAGACAAGCTAGTTATCCATGGATCTTATATTTGGGGGTAATGAATTCCATAGTTTGGCTGCTTGAACAGGATGTACCACCTATAGGGACTGATTACAACTTTGGAGGAGGGTGTTAATCTGTCCCAAATGTGACAGAAATACCACCAGACATATTACGAGTCTATTATATCCTATGGAACTCGTAATACAGTGGGCAGGATATCCGTCACATTTGGGACGGATTAACACCCTCCTCCAAAGTTGTAATCAGGCCCATAGTCTTTTTCTTGAATGGTGGTGTTCTAAGGTGGGGTGCCAATCTTGAGAGGAGGTTTCTTTGTTGAATGTATTTGGTTATTTTTTTCTGATAAAAAGTGGTCCTTTTCCATGTATAGCTGTGTGGGTGATACAAAGCAGCTTGAAGGTGGATCTTCTGGCAACAGGTATCCAGTGTAGTACTCTCAAGTCAGGGGAGATGTGAGCTTGTGGCTTTACATGTAATAGTAGCCTGGCAGTTCTGAATACTTTGTAGTTTTTTCACAATGTATAGAGATGATCCATGGTAGAGGCCATTGGCATAATCCAGTTTGGATAGTACAAGAGAGATAGTAGCCTGTACCCTGTGTGGAAATCCGAGGTGGGGGAAGATGTGTCGCCAAGTCTTCAAGGTGATGAAGCTTGTTCTTGCTAATTTATCCACTTGGGCATTCATTGTTAATTTGGAGTCCATGGTAACCGAAAATATGCTTTTGATTTTTTGAGAAGTTGATGATGATGTGGCACAACATTAAAAAGGTTACAAAAAATGATGAGTTTGAAGTCAATCAAGCAGTGAATACCTGTGGGGACAATTTTATTAATTTTTAGCACAATGCAGATCAGCAACCACATTTGCTGTACTGCATTGCGCAAGGGTTAGAAATCAGCACAGATCTATATTTATTAAAAATAGCCTACTGGAGTTGCCATCTCCTGCATTGATACCGTAATAAGCTGCTTAGTGCCACACACACAACATGTGCACCATGATGCAGAGGTGTGTGCTTGATGTTTACATGGGGTTTGTACTGGAAGCCTATTCTTTTGTCTGCAAAATCCAGTGCTGAAACATATTCTAATATACCTGGGGGCCCTCCACTCTTTCTGATATATGCCTTGTATGAGGAGGTGCCTCAGAACTGTTGCTCATTTTATGTTCTTTTGTCCTGCATACTTTACCCCACAGTCAAGATGGATTCGTAAAATTTGTCGAGATATGGGATTGAATAATTGTACTTTTGCATTAAGGATTTTAAAAAGTCATAGCTCGTATGATCTGATTATTGCAGTTAGCAAGTTTTTAGTAGCTGCGTGCAATATACGTTGCTGTTTTTTTAAAAATCAAGGATTTCTGAAGATGACTTACATGGAATTCTTAGGTGTATCTTGATTTTACTCATATGTATTAATGTTTTATATTGATTAATTGTAGACGATGGAATTTAATTGTGATTATTTATTGTACTGCGTTGGTTTGATGGTCAACGGACCGAATTAAGCTCTTCTTCTTCTTCTAATATATTACTCATTGGATGCTTGCAGTACAGTGCAGCACACAGACAATGTATGAAAGATTTGGAGATAGAAAAAACAGTTTTCCAAGTTACTGCATTCTTAAAGGACGTCTAAGGGTATTGGAGGTGGCCTGCCATGTAACACCCTTACAGAGGCAGAGTAAAGCTAAGCAGAAGGGAGTACTATATGCATTGAGAAAAAGGCACCTTTCAGGCGCAAAATACCTTTTCTGGTGAAAAAAAATCCCTTTCTAGCAAAATTGATCTGCAGCAACAAGCACAAAGAAAGTTTTCAAAATTCTATTACTTACAAATCAACACAGTGGGCAGCAGACATGACCCAGTTTCGACTAATGAGTGTTCCACCACAGATGTGTGACCAGTAGTCAGGATCATCATAATAGGCTATTTGGAGGGAGACCTGTATTCAAAGATATAGCATGTTTTGAAACACAGAGCAATATTGCACAGCAGCCACTTGTTAACTTAACACAATAAACAAGCCCATGTCGAAACCAGAACACAATATATCAAAGGATTTATTTGAAAGACCTTGTCCTAGAACTCTTTGCTACTTGTATCATTATAGGGTAACTTACTTTACAGAGCATTACCAATGATTTAAACATTCACTCACTATCAGATTGGTGAGGAGATGAAGCCTAACGGCCAGAGCGGCAGACTTTGCAACCAGGAACCCAGGTTCAAGTCCCAGGACTGCCTTAACAGCCTATGATTCTGGGCAAATCACTTAATCTTCCTGATCCTAACAAATAAAATGTGTAATACAATCTGGTGCTCATGTAAAGCCTCCGATGCCTGTACCACAAGTTTGGGCTACATATAAAAAAGAAGTAGAAGGATGTAGTCTACCGAAATCATTGCATGATGGTCTTCTTCAGCCAAACTGGAGATGTATCATGACATCCTGTTTGGATAGTTCACAGGTGAACATCAGCCTACCCCTCACATGCCGTCCATGAGTCTCAGATCTGTTACTTACCAACCAGACCTTCAGCAGCCACAAATCTGTGCTTAGATGCCTTCAAGCCAGAACTCAGTGACCTAATGCACCCAGAGGCAACACAAAAGGCCCACTAGCACTTTTTCTGTGAAATGTCTCCAGCGCACTTACCTGCCATTTATAACTGTTCCTCAGAGCTTCGTTTCCACCAATCACACGGTCTGCTTGGATGTCATAGTTGTGAATGTGACCAGAAATAAGACCTATTATGAAGGAAAACGCAGATGATTAACATCTGTTCTACTTAACTGTGAAGCCATGCCAGTAAACATGTGTCAGTTTACAGGGGTTAGGTTAAATGGGACTTATCTAGAATTCTGTTTGTATTTACTTTATGTTAAATAGTCATGCTTTAGTTATCATTAATACTGATAATATAAACCCGCTCAGCCATAGGTGTACAGTTTAAATATCTGAAATGAGAAGCAACTGAATGGGAAAGTTGTGCTTCTCCTGACCTCTAACCTATGATAAACACCCAAAAAAGATACACCAACAGCAGAGGGCCTTCTGCACACGTGACATACCTCATGGAGCATCTCCTACCACTGCTACTGAAACTGTTCTTTGAGGTCAGTGCTCCCCTCATTTGTACAGCCTCACCTGAGCTGACCCCAGGATGATCACTTTATGAAGATATGAGGTCCGTGGCCAAAAGGGAACAAGTCCATGGGTCTCGTGAAGCAACAGCTTTGACCAACATTTTTTAATAACAT
Source organism: Pleurodeles waltl (assembly GCF_031143425.1). Taxonomy (NCBI): domain Eukaryota; kingdom Metazoa; phylum Chordata; class Amphibia; order Caudata; family Salamandridae; genus Pleurodeles; species Pleurodeles waltl. The sequence goes on from NC_090449.1 coordinate 607,982,821, forward strand.
TTGATTTTTCAGATGTTTCAAATGGCTAGTGAGTAAAACAAACAATACAGTTCACACTTCAATCACTGAATCAGCAAGTACAGCTTTGCTTTCTCAAAAACTCAAAGTTTCAGATTTGGGTAGCTCTTCAGGTGCACAGCACACAAATCCATTAAAGTACAAGCGTCATCATGTACCCTTAATGAGAGTCTTCAGAGCCCTCAATGGTACCCAGATACCTGTACAATTCTCTCCAACAAGCCAGGTTATCTTCTACCCTGAAGTCCATTTATACAACTAATGTTCACATTTTTAAGCCAAAGACCATTTGCTGATATACATACACTAAAGATCATACACAGATCTTCTAGCCAGCACTCAATGGATTGCAGTAACCCCTTGGCACGCAAAAGATCTGATCCATAGTTGTTATAAACAACAGGAATCACATTTTCAATTCAGACTGGGTTGAACACCAATCACATACTGCTTGATGTCCAAACCAATCATACTGCCCCAAAACCTTTCTACAGTTGTCTCACCAGACATTTCCAAACAATTCCTAATCTTCAATATCCAAATCTTATGTAGAAAATGTCCTTCATCAGTTCAGCATTTTGGGCAGCTTCTTGAGACACCAGGGAAGATTTTACAGAAGATGACTGGAGCAAGGTACAACCAATGAAAATATTTAGGGTGTGTGAGACAAAATGTAGTATCACTGGATGCCGTCTTAGTACACCTGGCTATCTTAGATCACATTTTATCAGTGCTTGGCTCACTGTAAATTCTGCCTCCTTTAGATTTAATGCCAGTTCTCATCTTGGGCAATCTCCACACAGTAATCTGCAGAGCTTTCACACTGGATGTCCACCCTAGGTCAGAGGAAATGTGTCCAAAAGAGATTCAGATTCTAGAGTTCTGTTGACTAACTCACCCCATGGATCATGTCAGGCTCTCAACAGTCTAGCATTAAGTGAGAAGCGTCCTTAGTGGACCCCCATCAGTGATCCAGCCTTGGACCAAAAGTTTATCAGCAATCCCCTGACCTTCCAGAGTATCAGGAATGAAACCCTGGTCCATGAAATATAGATCCTCATTTACGAGGAAGTGGTGCAACACTGCACTGCACCAAAATTGCTAGTGCCGTGCTTCATCACTTCAAAAATGCAGGGATGCACCATATTTACAAAAATATGGTGCACCCCTGGCGCTAAATTTAGCTGCTTAGTGCCAATGCAGGCATCCTTGCACCACAGTGCTGTGTTGCAGTGAATGATTGTTTATGTGCAGGAAGTGACACATTCCCCACATAAACAATCATTCACGGCATTTTGCTCTTTCTATGTGTGCTGCCACAAACATTGTCACAAAAATTAGCTTAAAGCTGCCTTGTATATATGGCGCAAGGCATTGCGTCACCGGAGCATCTATAAAAGTGACAATCTCCTGGCGCAAGGGTCTTGTAAGTGAGGCTCATAGACTGATGACATGGTGAGATGTGCCATCATCTTTTAGAAAGAAAAAACAAGGCTTTACCTGCTCGGAAGAAGACTGCCTGCTGGTAAATTAATGACCTAAAATGTTCTCCTTCTCTAGCAAAGGGAATAGCCGATAGGATGTCGAGGGAAGAAATACCTCCTGGTGTGCTGACCAGGTAAGTGAGCAAAATGATATCTCCTATCAAATGGCACTGGCATTGGTGCCATTGTCTAGGACACGGACCCGGCTGACACAAGAGAACCTGGATTGGCCTAGGATCCCGGGCGTCCCGGGGTACTGGACTAGAAATGTCATTGCTGTGAATGGGGCTGGCTGTTGTGCACAAGAACAGAAAAGGAGTGCCCAAGACGAGTTCTAGTGACTGGTTCTCGAAGACAGTCTATGCATCCAAAGGAGGCCTCAAAGGAAGGATGGGTGTGTCCACATATCAGCTATGGCGCTAGCTGTGGTGTGCAGGGGTCGACCAGGCAGGGGCACATAACACCTCTTTTGTGGTATGTTTTCTGCACCCATGTCAGACATGATAGACAAATTGGAGCTGAAACGTGACCACTCCTGAAGGTGTTCCGTTCCCACTCTGACCAGACACCATCTGTGAAAGTATATAGTAATACTATTTCAAGAGATTTGATAATGTATTTGCATACACAGTCACAGTTCTCTATATGTTCAGTCACATGCAAAAAGTATCCTAGTACAGTGAAGGGCTGTCTCTGTATGCATTACCAGCTGTGTGGTGATCAACGTGTGACATGCCAGAAGCCCAGATAGTACACCTTTATTTGTACACTACAAACTAATTGTACTGTGGGGACTTGAAGTAATAGGTCTCACATGAAATGTCCACGATCATAAATTTAGGAATATTGTTGGTTATTCCAGGGTACAACCTACAAAAGTAGACCAGCATCCACAAACACCTAAAGTTGTGGGTATTCTCGTAGCCCTTAAAAGTAGTTTCCCAACCTGAAACACTTGCAAATTTATGTCAGTCAAGGGCAGGACTAAAAATGTTTGCAGGCTGGAAATTAGAAAGCAATATCCTCACATTTAATAGGTGTGTAGCACAAAGATTATTTTCCAAGGAGAAAATGTCTTTGTCTGTGCAGAAACAAAAAAGTTAAATGTGACAATGCACATTTGTGTCACATTTTTGAATGCAGAAATATGCATTTGCAACTGTTATGTACATGAGTACTCCAGGAAATCTATGACTGGCATTGATTTCTAGACATATTTGTCTTTGATCTATAAGTAATCCTACAGGAGCATGTTTATGACTTCTCCCATCAGATGCGAATGACAGCATGTGTTTCTTGAATGTGGATTTACCTTAAATAAATGAAAGTCAAGAGACGCTTGGCAAAACAGGCACAGTTGGTTTAATTAAATGCAGCGGCCGGGAGAGCAGCAACGAGTTGGGGTCTGATGACTGTCTCAAGGTAAATTGGTTCTGAGCACCATTATATTGAATCGTCCTAAAACAATTCTATGCATTCTTTGGAGAAGGGAATCTGAGCCTAGTAAGGGAGTCATGAATCTGGCCATCTGATAAAGTGTGCAGATGTGTCTCAACCTTGTGTGGACATAATGCAGGTCAGTAGATAACATGTCCAGATGTCCGGCATGGGGAGCATGTGATTACTGCGTGTTGGGTGTGTGTTGTGTTCTGATTGGCTCAGTATACCTAACTCCATGTGACAACTTTTATGGTGTTTTGGAAATGTGCACACCTCTGGCCAAATGTGTTTTATTGGGGGAAAATCTCTAGGACCATTATGGTGTCGCTGCCTATCTGAGGGATTGATCTGGGCTTTCCCGTTCATGTGTTTGTCTACGGGCTAAGTGGCACTCCACTGTGATTGTCAAACATGAAAGAGGTTACAGAGTAGAGAGCAAACCAATTGGAGGTGGACAACAGAATAAGTGGCCGCAAAGAAGGGTGAGAAAGATGTGGATGGTGCACATCACAAGGTCTTCCCTGACTGAAGAGCAGGTGACACACAGTTAAAAAGAATTATGGGACATATACAAATCACACTTAAAAGTAGCAAAGCCCGTCATTCACTAAATCATAGGATTTGCTTTTGCTCTATGTTTTTTTAAAAATGTATTAAACCTATTTTGTGAAACAGTAACTGCTTATCAAATCGGTCCCAGTGAGACTTCTTATCCTTTGAGAAAGTAAAATAAAAGATTGTTTGGGAGTGTGCAGTGATCCGGAAGGTTTTTAAAAAAGTATTTTTTTCCTAAATTACTTATTTTCTTTTAGAAAATTGGCTGCTTTTAAAATTTACTTTATTTAAATGCTATCACAGACATGGTGGTCTGCTGACCCCTGGAAGACAACATCATTAGAAACATAAAAACTTAAAAACCAACATAGATCTGATGGTATCTATCAGAGTGAGTCACTATTTTCAACCTACCTTGTGACTATTGATGAGGTAGGCTGAATTGTGACACACTCTAAATAATGATTTTGTAAACCGACCTTATAGTGCATAAGTTGGTTCACAAAATCAGAAATGATTAGCAAAATGTCAGTGCACAATTTGCGAATCTATTCTTTGTACACCCGGCCCTAAGCTTTTACTTCTTTCAAAAGGCATAATTATTTGCCTGACAGCAGGTGTAGGCAGAGGTGGGAGTGTTGCAAGCATTAGGTTCCTAAATAATATATCTGTGTCTTCTGAATATTGGTTACATGTTGTAACCCCAATGTTAACCAAAGGCAGAGATAGGCTTTGCAGTAGTGAGAAACAAATTTAGCAGTTTTCTTACTACCAGGACATGTTAAACTTAAAAGTACATGTCCAGCTTTATAAATACACTGTACCCTGCTCTCAGGGCTAATAAGGGCCTATCATAGGCGTGATTTATATATACTAAAAAGGAAGGTTTGGGCCTGGCAAGGGGGTGTCTTGCAAGGTCAAAAATGACCGTTTAAAACTGCACACACAGGACCTGCAGTGGCAGGCCTGAGACATGTTTACAGGGCAACTGTAGTGGGTGGCACAATCAGTGCTACATGCCTACTAATAGCATTTAATTTATAGGCCCTGGACACCTCTAGTGTACTTTACGGGCCCTTACAAGTAAATCAAATATGCCAATTGTGGATAAGTCAATATTACCATGTTTAGAGTTCAAAGCGTCTGCATTTTAGCACTAGTAAGCAGTGGTAAAGTGCTCAAAATCCTAAAGTCAACAAAAAGTAATTCAGCAAAGAGTGGAGGGCAAAGGCAAAAAGTCTGGACATGATCCTGAAAAAAAGAGCCAGGTCCAACACAAATGAAAACATAGACTTTAACAATACATTTTCAAAAACATAGGCGCCTAACTGTATATTTAAAAAAAAAAGTGACCACCACATAAAAATCGTTCGACAAAAATTTCAAACTATGCTTAATTCCTACATACAACCAAACTCACCACCTATATTTTATTATGAGTTGATTTACACTGGTATCTCCAGTTCTAACATATTGAGGCGTGCTTTCCAGAAGCATTAGCTACAGTTCAAACCTTTTGTAGGGGGATATTATTTGTGGCAGAGAGTTCGGTAGTCAATATTTCTGAGTCTACATTTTTTCAAGATATATTTTTGCAGTCTATGTTCCCACATCCTACCAGAAGGTGTGGGTCTTGAATGTGGAGTAGTGTTGCCAGGTAAGTATGTACAGATTTTATGTACTTAACTCTAAAGTGTATATATATATATATTGCAAATCATTAGTTTTTACAATATGATAATAATCTTGTGCCATGGTAGATATATAACATTAGTATGGATGATCTTGATTCACCTATATGGATATATTTTTTTTCAAGGTACATAGATGTGGAGCTGAGAATAGTGATCATCCATATTATGGCTATGATAAGGTGTCATGATATTTCCTACTCAATGTATATATCAGACTACAAATCACCAGAACATTTAGGGGATGTCAAGTAAATATAGGTTGTTTGAGCAGAATGTACTTGCATCTCAAGATTTCCCTCATCTCACTGGAAACCACAGAAATTGGATGTTAGTTTCCCATTCCAGACTCTGGACTATTTCCAGAAACAGCTGATCCCATTTATCATCCAGATTTACCATCACACTTCACATCATTTGTGAGAGTTCTCACTGACATACTTGAGTAAGTGTTTGGGGAGCTTTAACAGTGGTCTGTGGTCAGTGGTCAGTCCAGTGACAGGCATTGTCCAGTCTGCCCATTTAGTGTCATCATCATCGTGTAACTAATAATCCATCTAGGTATTTTTGATAGGCTTGTTTATGGGATCGTCCTGGGGTTAATATTAACAGCCAAAGACCTGTTTAAAGTAGTTTTACAATTCACATATTTATGACAAAATCAACTCAGAAGCTCTCCGATCTTGACTGAAATAAAAGCAGAATAAAACTGACAAAATGTCGCAGTGGAAACAAAGATCACTGGAGTGAGCTGTAAAAATAGTAGCACCATCTGTGTGATGCCTCACATTGTAACAATCGTTATTTTTAGAAAGAAATGCTGCCTGAGAATGCTTGTCTTAAACATTGAGACTTGCCTCTTCTAGCAAACAAATTTGTGCAACAGTGCCAGGCCACAACCATAAGCAAGAAATGCCTCCTGTAATAGACTGTTCATGGCAATATACATTTATAATACCTCTGACATACTATCAGTGTGGGAGAAGAAATACATAGTATATATGCAGATGTGTAGAGTTCAACCTGCTATCAATTACAATTGTTCAATGTAGAAAGGGGACGTGACTCGAGGCAACCTTTCTGCTAACTGTGGTCTGAAGTGTTAATCAAAATAAGTTATAATCAAACGTGCCTAAATATTATATGATTCTACACAAAGATCAATCCTCGACAGTGTCATGGGGCCCTGGGCAAGACATATTTTGGGGGCCCCTGTTCCGAACAACTTTTGATGGTATAACTCACTTTGCGCTAATTCAGATCTGCATGATGGTAAACAAGCTTTCAGAAATTGGGGCACACAAAAACACCTAAAATATGTATTTCTGAGTTTCTGAGGACCACAAAAATCCTTATAATGAATTGGACAAAGAGCAATGAAGTCAGAGGTAGGTTTAGACAGAACAAATGATAGAGGGTGAAATAGAAAAGTGGACAGAGGGGATATGAGAGATAATGCTCACTTTCCTAGGAGACCCCTTGGAAAATGGGGGCCTGGGTTATGGCCCACTTTGCTCATGCCTTAAAATATCGCTGATCCTTCAGCAGGACACCCAGATGAACACTGGTATCCTGTTTGCTGGGTATGATAGCGCACCAGGTATGAGGATGAGAGTGGTCAGTGTCTAAGTATTGGACAGTGAAATTGATGGGAAAGGGGGTATGTCAGGATGGCATGCATGGGGCTGTGGTTGTTGCAGAATATCCCATACTTCTGTGTCTTAAAAACGGGGTATGTCGGGAGAAACACTGGTGTTAGTGGTTTCTTACATACAATATTAAACATTGGTAATACGCTGCCCACTGTTTCTTTCATTTTTGAGATACAAAAGTTTGACAGATATGTACAAACAATTGTTGTAGGAGTCTGATGTGAAATGTCTTTAAGAACCTCAAACATCTGCGGCACCTGATACTAAGGACAGAGAAGTGGCTGCATGCCAGCGGAGCTATCAAGTGCTCTAAATCTTCAGTGGCAGAGGAAGAGAAGGCTGTTGTAGCATGGATACGGATCCTTCAGGCACTCGAAACGCAATGGCCTTGCTTTACCCTGTGTTGGATAGATGGGTGAGTAATGACACTTGTAAGGAACACACTCCCTCGATGGAGGTCTCCTGGTGCCAGTCTTCCAAATGGTACAGAAAAGATGGGAGAACAAAGCTGCCTAAAACTAAGCTATTGTAAAAGTGAATTCAACAGGGTTGGCCCCACCGCTGAAAGGCCCTTATCACCCTTGAATTTAAACCAGCAATTAGGGACAATTAATAAGGTATAATCCTTCCTGTGTAAGCACTGGGTCGGTTTGAAGTCCCTGGATCAGTTGTGTATATATTACCGCTATTTATACAACAAACACTAAATGAAGTAGTATACCTAATCAAGCATTGCGCTCTTTAATGTTCAATTTTAAGGTTATATTGAGCATCCTGTGTATTATATTATCTTCACTATTTACCCATGCCACCCTTTATGTTGTGTTTAAAATGTTAAGGGCCTTGGAGCGCATAATAATGGTTACATTTCTTTAGTTCGACAGAAAAAGAAAATTCAATTAATGTCATGCTACAAGAATGCTAAAAGAGTTTGAATGTCTGTTTTGACAGCAAGTAGTCTTTAATTTACAGATAGAAACCCATAACTGTGGACAATATGCCTTCTTTGAGACTCACCACTCCGAGATTAACATAAAAAGGGTTATGACATGCCTGGAAGAGATCCCAAGTTTACATTGGAGCCATTTAGAATATATGAACCAATGCGTGTAGCTGTTTAGATGTGCATAAAACAATTGTGAGACAAATGAAGTCGGGTAGGAGGGGGCATGCTAAATGGTGTTTGTGGAAAATGCAGTCACAGAGTATTTTACTCCAAAACATTGATGCCTGTTGACCTTTTAATGAATTGGTCAAAATTTGGGAAAATTATTCCTTAATTACTCTTTTTAGTTAGGTAAAGATGCAAATAGGCAATGAACACTCTAAATATGCAATTCTCTTCAAGACTCTACAATGAAACTAGCAGGGAAGGTACAACAGATAGATAATATAAGGCATTATTCTTAGGGCACCACTATCAGGTTGTGCCAAATTACAAAGGTTGTATGTTAGAATATAGACAACACAAATATCACCCTACAATACAATGTGTATCTAGAATGTCAAATACCACTATATAGTGAAGGTAAGTACATATAAGTATGTATGCATTTCCTATCTTAACTCTTGAAGATAAAGCTCTTCCGGGTGTGTTGATGTGAGGTTAAAAACATCTGTGTACCATGAATGAAATGAAATAGCTGCTCAGATATAACATGCTATTACAGTTTATGGGGGAAATCATAATGTCTGCTGCCAGACCCAGCAATAGATAGATGAAAGGGAGATCAAATGACATAATAGCAGCTGCAGTTTAAACAATTGAAATGAGGACTGAATTTACTTACTTCTGATCTGTTTTTTTCTAAAATTAACATTGATCATCAGAAATTCAATACTTATGGTGATATGTTTACTTTTTTGGAAGGTATATTTCACTGAAGGAAAGATAGAATCTGTGCATGTTGTACACATACAGAGGTACAGCATTTTTGTAATCTGGCTTTCATGAAACTGATTGTTGTGTATTTTATATTTTTTTTGCAGCAAATTACTTAGGGGGTCATTCTGACCTCGGCGGTAAAAGGCAGTTACCGCCGGTCAAAAGACCGCCATAACATCGCCGCGGGCGCGGTAACACGCCAGGGTCATTCTGACCCACAACAGCCAAACCGCCAAAAACCCGACCTCCACTGAAGGCCGCCACATCAGCGGTCAGCGATAAACTGGAGATGACCAAACATCCACCGTCACGCCAACAGAAATACGCCCATGCCATTACGACCCACGAATCCACGCGGCGGTCTTTCAACCGCGGTATCCCATTGGCGGTACACACCGCCGCGGTCAAAATACACACACCTTTACAAAACACAGCCACATTGGATAATTCAAAATACACACACCTGAGACACATACAAACACCACTCCCACACAATCAATACGATATAAAACACACACCCACATCACCCACAAACCCCCACAAATCGAAATTCAGAGACAAGGCGCAATACACAGAGAGAGAGCACAGGGAACGCAAACCACAACACACACAGGAACCCAACATCATCCCCCACACTACATCTACGCACAAAACACCACACACCACTACACTCATCACCACAAACACCATCCCACACCTCATCCACACCACCCCATGGCACCCCAAAGACACCCCAGGTTCTCGGACCAAGAACTCAGGGTCATGGTGGAGGAAATAATTAGGGTAGAGCCCCAGCTCTTCGGCACACAGGTGCAGCACACCACAATAGCCAGGAAGGCGGAGCTATGGCAAAGGATCGTCGACAGGGTCAACGCTGTGGGACATCATCCCAGAAATCGGGAAGACATCGGAAAGCGCTGGAACGATCTACGGGGGAAGTTGCGGACGATGGTGTCAGGACACAACATCACTGTGCAGAAGACTGGCGGCGGACCCCCACCCACTCCACCCAAATTCACAGCATGGGAGCAAGAGGTCTTGAACATCCTGCATCCTGAGGGCCTCGCTGGAGTAGGCGGAGGAATGGACTCTGGTAAGTCTAATCTCAACTACTTCACCCCCCCAACCACCAGCATGCCAACCCCCATCCCCACCCTCACCCCCAACCCCCAGCACATATCCTCCCTGCTAATGTCTCACCAGCACAACCCACCCAAACCAACACCAACCCCTGAATGCCAACACAAACCATGGACACCCATCACCTAAGCATGACCACTGCACATACCCATCCCCCCACCAAACCACCCTCACAACTCCTCCCACAAGGGAATGCCAGCACTGGGGGACAAGGGCACCCACAAATCGCACGCCATGGCACACACAGAAGCAATAACCATACTCTTTTACCCCCGCAGGGCCCGAACGCCAACACACCGGCCTGGAGGGTCCAGAAATGTCCATCCCACCCCCAGAACAGGCCCCCAGTGATGACAGCAGCTCTGTCGACCTAGAACCTGATGACCAGCCCGGACCATCGGGGACCTCTAGACAGTCGGTTCCCCTCAGGCAGCCACAGGCCCCAGCAGACCTACCCCCCTCTGGAAACCCCAGCACAGCACCCACCCAGCGGGCCCATGCCTCTGTCTCCAGGACAGGTCAAGCAGCGGTGTGTCTACCACTACAGGGCACCCAGGGCAACCCACCACCCCAACAACAACAGGGACCTGGGGGCAGTGGTAGTGGGCACACCGTCCAGGGGACAGAGGCCCAGGAACAAAGGGGAACTGGGAGGGCTGCTGTGCGACAGAGGGAGGACAGGCCTAGGGAACCCACTGTCCAAGAGGCCCTCACCACCATCATGGGAGCGTACCACCACTCCCAAGAGACGATGGCGACGGTCCTGGCCAGGTTCCAGGAGATCCAGGCCATGCAGGAGGGCCAGTACATGGGGTTCCGGGAAGAACTGCGCAGCATCAGTTCTGCAATGGGTACAATCGTGGTGGCACTCAACCAGATTGTCACCACATTGCGGGACCATGTGGACCCCCAAAGGGCCCCTGCCACTAGCATGGAGGAAGAACAGCCCACCACCTCCGCCGGCGCTAGTGGTCAGGAGGCCCGACACAACAGCAACAGGCCACCCGGACCCCACCCCCTGCAGAACATGAACCACCCCGCAAGAAAGGCCTGAGATCGAGGAAGAAGACAGAGTAGGAGGTCAAGACCCCCGCCATGCACGGATCCCCCCGGATGTCATCCCACTGTCCCACTTGTTCACCCTGTCCAACCTTGAACTGCCCCTGCTCCACCTTCCACAGGCATATGGACAATGCACCTGTGCGAACGTGAGTCTGGACTCTGCCATGGACATGCCTCCACCATCACCCATCACCCTTTTTGAACTATACACCAATTTTTGCACTTCAATAAACACAATTATTGCACAGAAACCATCTGGAGTCTGCTATTTATTTTTTTAAACCAAATGTATTCGATATAACCAACCAAAAATGTCCAAATACATTGTGATGACAACATACCAGTGTCACACAGCAGTAGTCCATGGGGAAATAAACCAGAGGGCACTCCGTGGGGACCAGATCACTGAAATAGGAAGGCAAATTCACAACTAAGTTACCATACATTGGGGTGAAAGGTCAGACAGTAGAGAGCCAGTACTGTTACAGATATAATGAAATGCAGGAGTAGATTCTTACCTGTGTGTTACTGGAAATACTGCAGTATCACTCTGTCCCTGTTGTCTGTGTCGTCCTCTTCGTCTTCCTCCTCTTCACTCTCCGCAGGCTCCACAGCGGCCACAACACCACCATCTGGACCATCCTCCTGCAGGAAAGGCACCTGGCGTCGCAAAGCCAGGTTGTGAAGCATGCAGCAGGCCACGATGATATGACACACCTTCTTTGGTGAGTACATTAGGGATCCACCTGTCATATGCAGGCACCTAAACCTGGCCTTCAGGAGGCCGAAGGTCCGCTCGATCACCCTCCTAGTACACCCATGGGCCTCATTGTACCGTTCCTCTGCCCTTGTCCTGGGATTCCTCACTGGGGTCAATAGCCAAGGCAGGTTGGGGTAACCAGAGTCACCAATTAGCCACACACGCTGTCTCTGTAGCTGTTCCATCATATAAGGGATGCTGCTATTTCGCATGACGTACGCGTCATGCACTGACCCTGGGAACTTGGCATTTAAATGGGAGATGTACTGGTCAGCCAAACAGACCACCTGGGCATTCATCGAATGATAACTTTTTCGGTTCCTGTACACCTGTTCATTGCCTTTTGGGGGGACCAAAGCCACATGGGTACCATCAATGGCACCAATGATATTGGGAATGTGTCCAAGGGCATAGAAATCACCCTTCACTGTAGGCAAGTCACCCACCTCAGGGAAAATGATGTAGCTCCGCATGTATTTCATCAGGGCAGACAACACTCTAGACAATACCCTTGAAAACATAGGCTGAGACATCCCCGGTGAAATGGCCACTGTAGTTTGAAATGATCCACTAGCCAAAAAATGGAGTACTGACAGCACCTGCACTAGAGGCGGAATCCCTGTGGGTTGGCGGATGGGTGACATCAGGTCTGGCTCCAGCTGGGCACACAGTTCCTGTATAGTGGCACTGTTGAGTCTGTAGGTGAGTATGACATGTCGTTCTTCCATTGTCGACAGGTCCACCAGCGGTCTGTACACAGGAACATTCCTCCGTCTCCTCGCAAGTCCCAGCGGACGGTGCCTAGGAAGGACAACATGGAGCACAGAGTCAATCAACCCACAGGTACGTTCCCACAGCCTGCACAGTACACGAATCTCTCTGGATTGAATAGCTCGTATGAGTGTCGATGCAAGGCCTAGCCATGTGTGACGCAGTAGGAATTAAGCCATGTGGGCCCTTGAAATGGCGGCTGCCTGACCTGTGAAGTGTGACAATGTGAAGTGAGGTCATTGCGCTGGCGTGGCACGCCGTGGCGGTAGGCGGTCAAAGACCGCGGCGCAAAGCATCATTGGTTAACATTGAACCCTATGGGTTTCAGGAGCCAATGACGATGTGCGCCAGCGGTCGCGGTACGCACTGCCGCGGTACGCACTGCCGCGGGCGTGACCGCCATTTTCTCTCTGCTTAATCACACGAGACCTGACCATCCACAGGAGAGGACCTATACTGCAAGTGCTGCTGTGACCTCGGTCTGGAAGTGACAATGGCTGCTGCGACTGGGGAAAGGGCCCCCGCCTTCAGTTCCGATGAGTTGGAGAAGCTCGTGGACGGGGTCCTCCCCCAGTATGCGCTACTCTACGGTCCTCCAGACCAACAGGTGAGTACACGGGGGCCAATGCATAGTGGGCAATGCCTGTGATGAGTGGGGTGGATGTACGATGGAGGGGAGGGGAGCAAATTACGAATGCATGGCACGACAGATGAGAGCATGTGCCACCTGGCAAGTTTGGGGAGGGGGGACCACTCACATCGAGCATGCAGAAAAGTGATGATGTTTCTTTTCCCCCCCTGTACATGTCAAATAGGTCAGCGCCCATCAGAAGATCGATATTTGGCGTGCCATCGCCAAGGACGTCCGGGCCCTGGGTGTCCACAACAGACGGGGCACCCACTGCCGCAAGAGGTGGGAGGACATCCGCCGCAGGAGCAGGAAGACCACCGAGGCTCTGCTGGGGATGGCCTCCCAACCTAGGAGGGGTGCCAGTCGTACCTTGACCCCCCTGATGTCCCGGATCCTGGCGGTGGCCTACCCCGATTTAGATGGGCGCTTGAGGACATCACAGCAGACACAAGGGGGTGAGTACCAGCACATTCAGCTATATTTGCGCACAGTGGAGGTGCCTGGGTGGGGGAGGAGGGCTGTGGGTATCCCTAGGCCAGGGCAATTTCTGTAGGCTAGGCCCCTCCGTGAGGTATGGTCCTGTGCCCCCGCCCCCTACCTCTGTAGGGTGCCTAGTAACACTATTCATGGACCTGTGTATTCTGTGTGGGCAGTTGTCGCCCATAGGCTTGTAGGGCATGTTCCAGTGAATGAGTAGTGTACCCCAAGTGCGCAGCGTAGTGCAGGGGGCTTCTGTGTCTGTCCTCTCCGCCAACGGTGTCCCCAATGCATGCACTCAACTTGTCTTTATTTCTCCACCCCCCCCCCCCTCATTTTCTTTGTTTTTCTGTGAATGTGTGCATTAGCATCAGGTACAGCCGCCACCCAACGCACCAGCTCCGCCCTCCCAGCAGCCCCTCGGCCTTTGGCCCGTGCCCGCACGGCCAGGAAGGCGGCCATCTCCTTCGCCCCAGGCACCTCAGGCCCTGCCCCAGTCACCCCTGCTGCCCTCAGTGAGGAGGTCATTGACCTCCTGAGGACCATCATTGTTGGGCAGTCTACCCTTTTGAATGCCAACCAGGGTGTGGAGAGGGAGGTGCATCAAAGCAATGCATACCTGGAGGGCCTTCATTCGGGTCAGGCTGCCCAGCAGCGTTCGTTCAACGCTCTGGCCTCAGCACTGACGGCAGCGATTGTCCCTGTCTCCAGCCTCCCTCTTCTAACTCCCTCCACCCAGTCCCACTCCCCTGTTACTCTGCCTATCCCATCCACACCTACAGACCAGCCTGCACACACCTCAACACCCAAGGGAAGCTCATCCAGACATAAGCACCACAGAACACACAAGCATTCACACAAGCAACATTCAGATGCAGACATGCCAACAGCCACTACCTCCTCTGTGTCCCCCACCTCCTCGTCTCCCTCCTCCCTCCCTGTGACGTCTAAACTCACACCTGCATGCACACCACCATCAGCCAGTACACCCATCACCAGCACACCCTCCACACCAGTCCGCACATGTGCAGTCACCACCCCCACTGCCATGTACACGTCCCCTGTGTCCTCTCCCAGTGTGTCTGTCACCCCCGCTTCCAAACCACACAAACGCAGGCAGGCACCCAACCAACAGCCATCCACCTCACGTCAGCCTCCAGCCCAAGCACCTGCACCCAAAGACACCAGACTTGACTCTCCTACAACCACATCCTCTTCCTCCACTCCCATACCCACTCCAGCTACCCTTCCCATGGCTCCTAAAAAACTAATCCTCTATAAACTGGACCTCTTTTCCTTACCTGACCCACCCCCTCCATCTCGTAGGAGTTCCAAAAACACCTCAGCCACCACCAGCCCAGCAACTCCCAAGAACGTCGTGCCTGGTTTTTGGAGTCCACCCTTTCCTGGGGCAGGGACGTCGGCCAGCAGCAAAGGCACAGCCAGCCCCCCACCTGGGAAGAGGAGCAAAAAACTGAAGGGCAGGCGCGACAGGCCTGATACGCCTGCCCCCAAGGAGGGTAGCCTTGCACCGTCACCTGCCACATCGGGTAAGGGAGCCAAGGGCCACGGAGAGTCTGCCAAGGAGGGCAAGGGCAGCAGAGCGCAAAAGACAGGGAGCAGCCGACCTGGCCATGAGGGCCCCACCAGCCCCATTCCGGGGGTATCGGAGGAGACCCAGGGCCCCAGGACTCCATCACAGGAGGGCCCCACAACGGAAAGGTCCGATGCTGACTGAGCGGGAAGTATTGGCCAGGTGTGGTTCACTAGAAACACAAGACAGGCACCGCTGAACAGGGCCCCGCCGTGAGGAGCACCGCTGAACAGGGCCCCGCCGTGAGAAGCACCGCTGAACAGGGCCCCGCCAAGACAGGCACCGCTGAACAGGGCCCGCCGTGAGGAGCACCGCTGAACAGGGCCCCGCCGTGAGAAGCACCGCTGAACAGGGCCCCGCCGTGAGAAGCACCGATGAACAGGGCCCCGCCAAGACAGGCACCGCTGAACAGGGCCCCGCCGTGAGAAGCACCGCTGAACAGGGCCCGCCAAGACAGGCACCGCTGAACAGGGCCCCGCCGCGAGGAGCACCGCTGAACAGGGCCCCACCGTGAGATGCACCGCTGAACAGGGCCCCGCCAAGACAGGCACCGCTGAACAGGGCCCTCCTGTCAAGCACCGCTCCGCTGGGCCCTCATCTCAGGCACCGCTCCACTGGGCCCTCCTGTCAAGCACCGCTCCGCTGGGCCCTCCTGTCAAGCACCGCTCCGCTGGGCCCTCATCTCAGGCACCGCTCCGCTGGGCCCTCCTGTCAAGCACCCCCCCTCCGCTGGGCCCTCCTGTCAAGCACCGCTCCGCTGGGCCCTCCTGTCAAGCACCGCTGGCCCATTGGCAGGCCCGGTTCTGTGTCGGGCAGGGCTTCACAAGGCACTCTGCCCACCATGCCTCCTCCATGACCAGTGGACTCTGTAATCCACCTGATGGACTGTGGCTTTGCACCCCCCAGGATGGCCCAGTGGGCAATGCACCCACTGTAGAGACTTGAGAGACTGTGGCTTTGCACTCCCCAGGATGGCACAGTGGGCAATCCACCCACTGTAGAGACTTGAGAGACTGTGGCTTTGCACTCCCCAGGATGGCACAGTGGGCAATCCACCCACTGTAGAGACTTGAGAGACTGTGGCTTTGCACTCCCCAGGATTGCACAGTGGGCATGGAGGCCCTTTGTGGATCTGGCGTCGTGGACTCATGTGGCTGAGGTGCCCCCCCTTCCCTTCCCCCTGAGGTGCCAGTATTTGATTTTTGTGATGCCCCAGCAGTGTTCTCTCCAATGGACTCGATCTCGTGTGTGGGCTTTGCCCATGTGTTGCTGCACATTGGCCCACGGACATTTGAACTTTGCAAAACTGTGCCGGACTTTTGCTACTTGTATATATATATAGTTCTAGATGTGTAATAATTCTTTATATATTGCTAAGTTCGCTATACTTAATTATTGCTATAATATAGTTCTATTTTTACAATCATTGCCTTTTGTCTTTGCTTTTTTGTTTTGGGGGTTTGGGGTTGTCACTCTGACTTATTAATCTGCATTGGTGTGTAGGTATTTCGGTGGGGGTGAGGGTGGGGGTGGGTGTGTGGCGTATGTGTGTGCCCGTAACCTTTCCTCCTCCCCCCTCCCCTGTGTCGTAGGTGCAGTACTCACCGTTGTCGTCTGCGGCGACGTTCGTGATCCTGGAAGAAGAGCAGGAAGGCAATGGCTGGGAGGATGTGGAGTTCCGGTTCCATGCTGTCCCGATTCCGCGTGGAGTGTGTCGAGGTGAGCGTTTTCCATTGGAAATGTCTGTTTCCGCCGTGTTTTTATCGGCGGGCTCCCGCCCCGGAAAAGGTGGCGGATTGGTGAGTCGTGATAGGGTGGGCGGTACATTGTCTGCCGCCTGGCCTGTGTTGGCGGTTCCCGCCAGGGTCAGAATTCCATTTTTTGGACCGCCAGCCTGTTGGCGGGTTGGCCGCCGCTTTAACACTGACCGCCAGGGTCAGAATGACCCCCTAAATGTTTTTTGATGTGTTCAGTTTCACACTACACAGTTTACTTTTATTCTTCAGGTTGGCAACCATACCATCTCTTTCATTTTAAAGAGCAAAACACTAGGGATTTAAGTAGTTTGGGGGAAGAGTGCTGGTGTGACCATGCACTGAAAGGATAAAATGGCATACATTAAAATGATATTGCACATCACCTCGGAGTTCTTTGACCTTGTAAAGGAACTCCCCTGTGAATTGCAATACCCTTATATTGGTGGAGTGCACCTTGCCCCATGTATTACATGTAAAGCAATGGCAGAAGCAGTGTAGTTTCCCCACAAAATCAAATTGAACACTGGGACATCAGATTATGCTTTCTCAAACATAACATGTACAATATTTGCAGCAGCTGTGCCACATTTTCTGTGTGAAGTAAATAAGCATGCTATCTATTTATTAGGTGTTTCCTACAGCACTAGCTATCGTCTTGTGATGACTTCGTAGAGCTTTTATACATCAGTGGCATCAAAAAATTATATACAATCTACAGGAGACACAGGATCCTTAGGGGCAGGAGGATGAGGTGAAACAGTCAGCCCATATTCTTCAAATATGATACCAAGGAGAAAGGATTGAGGGAAATTATTTCTTGAAATGTTCAGTTTTAAGAAGTATACTGAATCTAATGTGGTTTGATTAAACTCTCACTTGGGGGTCCTGAGCGTTTGTGGCATCTGGAGTTGTGAGGGAGTATTGAG
Source organism: Pleurodeles waltl (assembly GCF_031143425.1). NCBI lineage: Eukaryota > Metazoa > Chordata > Amphibia > Caudata > Salamandridae > Pleurodeles > Pleurodeles waltl. The sequence continues at coordinate 608,000,664 of NC_090449.1, forward strand.
ATTGTGGTAATGTAACATGGGAGCAACTTTCGTAGTTACAACAGACTTTTGCTCCTGTGGGATCTGGGAAAAATGCAGAGTAGGTTCTTTAAAGCTTGATAGGTAGCTTGTTACAATAGTCTATGTGTCCCTTGATCAGGCATCTAATTTTCTCAATTCTATGAGCAGTCATACATAGGGGGGAGGAATTTTTGAAGCACATAGAATTTTAAGTTGGTGCCTTGAACACCATCATTGATTTGGGGTAAAGCACACACAGCAACGGGGCAGTACTCCTTCTCCAACTCTTCAGCTCTTCTCCTTGGCAGAGGTTCCTCTTGATCCAGAAGCGTTCTAAATGTCTGGGGTTTTAGTCCACTACTTATACCCCTTTCTTCCTTTGAAGAAGGCACCCTTCAAAGGAAAGTCTCTGTCATTCTCATGATCCTGCCTTGCCCAGGCCTGGCCCCAGACACACACAAGGGGGTTGGAGACTGCATTGTGTGAGAATAGGCACAACCCTTTCAGGTGTGTCAGCTTCTCCCTTCCCAGTCCAGCCCAAGAGACTCATCAGGATATGCAGGCTACACCCCAGCTCCCTTTGTGTCACTGTCTAGATGGAATTCACAACAGCCCAACTGTAAGTCTGACCCAGACGTGGAATACACAAGCAGGCAAAGGCACAGAATGGTTTAAGTAAGAAAATGCACACTTTCTAAAAGTGGCATTTTCAACCTGAAAATCTAAAAACTAACTTTACCAAAAGGTGTATTTTTAAATTGTGAGTTCAGAGACACAAAACACCACATTTCTATCTGCTCCCAATGGGCAACCACACTTAAAAGATATTTAAAGGCAGTCCCCATGTCAACCTATGAGAGAGATATGCCTTGCAACAGTGAAAAATGAATTTGGCAGTACAAAACACATCAGTACATGTCTTAACTTTGACATACACTGCACCCTGCCAGGGGGCTACTCAGGGCCTATTTCAGGAGTGCTTTACATGTGTAAAGGGGAAGTCTTGGGCCTGGAAAGAGTGTACACTTGCCAGGTTAAATTGGCAGTTTGAAACTGCACACACAGACACTGCAGTGGCAGGTCTGAGGCATGTTCACAGGAGTACTCATGGGTGGCACAATCAGTGCTGCAGGCCCAATAGTAGCATTTGATTTACAGGCCCTGGGCACACATTGGCCCTCATTCTGACCCTGGCGGATTGAATCCGCCAGGGCCGAGGGCAGCGAATGCACCGCCAACAGGCTGGCGGTGCATTCATGGGCATTCTGACCGCGGCGGTAACGCCGCGGTCAGAAACGGGAAACCAGCGGTCTCCCGCCGGTTTCCCGCCGGTTTCCCGCTGCCCATGGGAATCCTCCATGGCGGCGCAGCAAGCTGCGCCGCCATGGGGATTCCGACCCCCTTCCCGCCAGCCTGGTTCTGGGGTTTACACCGCCAGAACCTGGCTGGCGGGAACGGGTGTCGTGGGGCCCCTGGGGGCCCCTGCAGTGCCCATGCCAATGGCATGGGCACTGCAGGGGCCCCCTAACAGGGCCCCACATTGCTTTTCAGTGTCTGCTTAGCAGACACTGAAAAGCGCGACGGGTGCCACAGCACCCGTCGCACACCTTCCACTCCGCCGGCTCCATTCGGAGCCGGCATCCTCGTGGAAGGCGCTTTCCCGCTGGGCCGGCGGGCGATCTTTTGCAGATCGCCCGCCGGCCCAGCGGGAAAGTTGAAATGCCCCCCGCGGTCTTCTGACCGCGGGGCGGTGTTTGGGCGGTTTCCGCCCGGCGGGCGGCGTCCGCCGCCCGTCCGGGTCGGAATGAGGCCCATAGTGCACTTTACTAGGGGTAAATGAGTAAATCAAATATGCCAATCTTGAATAAACCAATCACCAATGCAATTTACATAGGGAGCACTTGCACTTTAGCACTGAACAGCAGTGGTAAAGTGTGCAGAGACAATAAACCACCAAAAACAGAGCCCAGCACACTATAAAAGCAGGTCAGAAGGCAAAAAGACAGGGGAAACACGCCAAAAGATGTCATTTCTAACAGTGTTGTTGACTGGAGTGGCACAGTGTCAGACTAGATTGGCATAGAGTGGCATGGACTGGAGTGGCGTAGAGCAGAGTAGTATGTTGTAGAATAGAGTGGAGGAAAGTGGCATAGAGTGGTGTAGAGGGAGTTGCATAGAGCATCAAAGAGCAAAGTGTCATAGAGTTTAATGGAGTACAGCATTATAGAGTGGAGTGTTGTAGATTGGAGTAGAGAGGCCTAGAGTGAAGTGGCATAATGTAGAGTGGTGCAGAGTAGATTGGCATTGAGTGCAGTGGCTTACAGTGTATTGGTTTTGAGTAAATTGGTATAGAATGCATTTCCATGTTGCAGAGTAAAGTGGAGCGGCACAGTGTAGAGCGGTGTAGAGTGCAGTGGCATATCGTAGATTGTTTCAAATTACAGTGAAGTGGTGCAGGATAAAGTGGAGGGATGCAAGATAGAGTGTAGAGGCATAGATTGAAGTGGCAGAGAGTACAGTGGTGTGCAGTGCAGTGGTGTAGAGTAGATCAGAGTGGCATAGAGTGCGTTAGCAAAGAAATGAGTGGTGCAGAGTAGAGTGCAGTAGCATAAAGAGCAGTGGCATAGTGCAGTGGCATAGAGTACAGTGGTGCATATTAGGGTAGAGTTCAGTGACGCAGAGTGCAGTCTTGCAGAGTAGAGTGTCGTAGAGTGCAGTGGTGTAGACTGTTGGTCCATATGGTAGAGTGTTGCAGAGTTCAGTGCTTTAAAGAGCAGTGGCATACAGTACAGTGGTGCAGAAAAAATAGAGCAGCATATTGTGCAGTGACGTAGAGCACAGTGGTATAGTGTACAGTGACGTAGAGTGCAGTGGTGTAGAGTAAAGTTTTGGAGAGTAGAGTATAGTGGCCTAGCATGCAGTGGTGCAGAGTAGTTGTCTTAGAGTGCAGTGGTGTAGAGTGGGTAGGTTTTGAGTTAAGTGGTACAGAGCACATTGGGTAGAGTACAGAGGTTTAGATAAGAGTGCCGTGGAGTAGAGTGGTGCAGAGCAGAGTGAGGTACAGTGGCCCAGAGTAGAGTGGCATAGAGTGCAGTGACATATAGTAGACTGCTTCAGAGTAGAGTGAACTGGCAAAGAATGGAGTGGTGCAGAGCAGATTGGAGGGGCCTATACTGGAGTGTTGTTATGTGTAGTTGCGAAGAGTGCACTGGTGCATAGTAAAGTACGTTGCCTTGGCAGAGAGTAAAGTGGTGAAGAGTACAGATGTATAGAAAGAAGTGTAGAGTGTCATAGCATAAAAAGGTGCAGAGGCACAGAGTACAGTTCAGTGGTGGACAGTGCAGTTTTGCATAGTAGAGTGAGTGGTGTGAAGTAGAGTGGCGTAGAGTGCATTGATGTAAAGTGCAGTGGCATTGCATAGAGTGGTGCAGGGTAAAGTGGCATGGAGTGCAATGGTGGCATGGAGTGCAGTGGCGCATAGTGGTGCAGAGTAGGGTGATGCTGAGTAGAGTGGCTTGGAGAGCAGTAGCATAAATCACAGTGGTGCAGAATAGAACAGAGTGGAGAAGAGTGCAGTAATGTAGAGTGCAGTGGCATAGTGTTGTAGAGAAGAGTGTAGGGACATAGAGTGCAGTACCAGAGTGATTCAGAGTAGAGTACAGTGGTTTAGAATGCAGTGGTGCAGAGTAGATTGGCATAGAGTGCAGTGGCATAGAGTGTGTTGTTTTTAAGTAAAGTGATAGTGGCAAGAGCAGAGTGCAGCAGAGTAGAGTGGTACAGAGTAAAGTGGTGTAGAGTGGAATGGTGCACAGTAGTTTGGAGTTGTGTGGGGCAGAGTGCAGTGGCAGAGAGTGCAATAGTGTAGACTGCAGTGGTGCAGAATATATTAGAGTGCCATAGAGTGGATGGCATTGAGTGCACTGGTTTTGAGAGGAGCGGCATAGAGTGCAGGCTTGCAGAGTGGAGTGGTGTAGAGTGAAGTGGTATAGAGTGGCATGGCATAGAATGCAGAGGCGCATAGTAGGGTAGGGTAGAGTTGATTGGTGTGGAGTAGAGGGGCATAGAGAGAAGTGTCATACAGTAGAATGGTACAAAGTAGACTGCACTGGCATAGAGTAGAGTGGCACAGAGTGCAGGTTTCAGAGTGGATTGACGTGGTGTGGCATAGAGTGGAGTGGCGTAGAGTGCTGAGGCATAGAATAGTGTGGTGTGGCATAGAGTGCAATGACGCATAGTAGAGTAGAGTGGGATAGAGTGCATTGGCGTAGAATAGAGAGACATAGAGTGAGGTGGCATAGAGTGGAATTGTGCAGAGCAGAGTACAGTTGCATGGAGTCATGCAGAGTAGAGTGTGGGGGGGTAAAGTGGAGTATGCATGGTGTGATGGCACACTGCCACTACATACAACACATCTTAAATTGAAATGACCATTACATTTGCACAGACATACAGTTTTAGTGATAACATTATACATCACACAAACTATAATGTGTGGAAATGTCATCACCTAGTGTATTGATTTGTTTTGATACTACTAAAATACGTCTCCACTACACTTCAGAATTACCTATAGTAGCAAGCATGATTGTCACATAAACTTTCTCACTTTGAAGACAGAGAAAGAAACATGAGGACAGAGTCTGACATTTGACCTTTGTCTTTTGGACAGTTGACCTTTGTCTTTGGATATACAGCAAATATGACAAGATAAGAACAGGATTTAAAGGCTTGGAAGGGAGCATGGGGAAGGATACTGTAAATTAGGGTTGGCCAAGGGAAGGGACAAACTCAAGCTAAACCAAATAAACCCAGCAAACAGAAAGCAAGAAAATGTGAGTTACAAACCAAAAACTCAATGGTAAGCAACTCCCAGGGAAGCTTTCTGAATGTCCCCATTAGGAAAACAGACGGCTGCACTGTCTAGTAGGCTTCGACCTCAAAAATATATCTAATTCATCTAGAAAATGTTTTTAGATGGAGCAACACTGCTTTCTAGTGGCTAAAAGATAAAAGAAATTCAGAGATTGCAGTGCAATTCCTGCTGAGGTTAACATGTAAACAGTTAAATATTAACCCAGAATTCATTTATTCAAAATTAATCTTTCGAGTTTAACACCGAAATAGCTAATAGTCGCAAGGTAAACATGTGCAATTGCTCCTATATCAGGGAAATACAAGAGATATATATTTCAGGATTGTACAAAAATGAAAAAAAACTTTAATTGCGATGAGTTAGGTTTGACTTCCCACAATTACATTTTTTTTTTTTATGGTAGAGCTGATTTTGAAAGTATTTGTGTTTTTTTTATGTCCCTGTGAAATTCCTGATTTATGTTTCATCAAAGGACCGTAGCACCAAGACAGCATTTCAGCATGTTTATTTTTAAGTCAAGCCTTCCAAACTGCGCAGCTGCCTGGTTGCAAAATATATATTGCAAACAACATATGTGGGCTTACCACAAGCATACAGAAGCTTGAAGACCACTCATTGATTACCACTGGTTGCTTTTCCTGTCACTCTCATTTGCCAGATATTTATTTATGTCCGATCTTGTCAACCTTGTGTTAGTCCTTCCCATAGAACATATCCTCTTTAACATATTTTGAGAGGCTAGATTCTATGCTTCCATTGCTTGCTTTTCAAGCACTACTATTTTCTTTAGGGTTAAGCACTCCACAAGAGTGCATGTGTTTTCCACATATCTCCCTTGAGTACTTCTCTTACCCTGTGCCCAGTTTCAACTGTTTGCTACTCCCTCCTCTCTCCATGTTGTGCTTGCTCTCATGTTCTTCAAACAGTTGCTTTATCATTGATGTGCTCCTCCTCAGCCCAATCCATGTTGCTCTAGCCCGTTACATCCCCTCCTCACCATGCTCTCCGTTTTTGCTTTTGTCCCACAACCTTTTGTAGCACTTTCCCCTACCAGTGCCTTCCTTCTCTGTTGTCCATTGCTTCTCCATAGCCCCTGTGTTGCTTCCCCCACTTGTGCAACCCCATCACTATCACCTGTTTCTTCTCCTCCATAACCCTTGAGTTGTTTCCCCCACCTACACTCTCCATGTTGCTTCCCATCACCTTTCTTCAAGAAAATGCTTTTCCACACTTTTTTTTCGGTTTATTTCCTGATTGTTGGAAAGTGGATTATTGGTAAGGGCAGGTAAGTACTTACACTTAGCAACAGGCTACTATTCCCCATTAGGTTCAGTCAGGTCTCAATAAAGTGATCCCTGCTCAACCCTTGGTAGTTTGGCAACGAGAGCACAAGGCTTAACTTAGGAGACAAGTGTGCAATGCATTTAATATCAACAAAACAGCAAACAAGTAAAACACAATAAAAATCCAACACCAATTCATAAAATTAGATTATATCTACCCAGGCCACTTCACACCTCATCAAGGCAGCCTAGCAAGGCTGCCAGAGGCTGGCCAATCAGAGAATGGCACTACAGAGCTGAAATTGGTAACTTTTAGGAAGAGTTCTAAAACTCTTTCCCTGAACTAGTTAAATTAAATCCAACATTGGCAAGTTGTTGCTTATTATAACAATCATTTTGAGACCAAACCTGCCATATCGTGCTCCTTTGGAAACTTTGTCTCTCATTACAACCGTGGCAGTAAATGCCGCCTACCGCCGTGCTGATGGTCGCCAACATACCATGACCGTACGGTATTCCTCTACGGGTATTATGACCAACACTGAGAATTCCGCCACTATACAGACACCCACACAAGTCCTCCAGCCCAAAGGTCAGTGATAAACTGGCAATAGCAAAACCCACACCATTATGCAAACAGGAATACGCCCACAGTATCACAACCCACGAATCACCGCAGCAGTTTTTCAACCATGTTAAACCACTGGCGGTACACACCGCCGCGCTCAAAATACACACACATTTACAAAACACCACCACATTGGACAATTCAAACTACACACACCTGGCACACATACACACACCACACCCACACACCACTATAAAACACACAACCACATTACCCATAACCCCTTACAGTGAAAACAAAATAGCAAACAGAGAGAGACAAGCCACGGGTACCCACATCCTCACACATATCACTCACACCACATCCAAAGCACCCCAAAGACACCCCAAGTTTTCTGAGGAGGAGCTAAGGGTCATGGTGGAGGAAATCATCCGGGTAGAGCCACAGCTATTCGGATCACAGGTGCAGCAGACGTCCATTGCAAGGAAGATGGAGGTATGGCAGAGAATAGTGGACAGGGTCAACGCCGTGGGACAGCGCCCAAGAACAAGGGATGACATCAGGAAGAGGTGGAACGACCTACGGGGGAAGGTGCGTTCCGTGGTTGCCAGACACCTGGTAGCAGTACAGAGGACTGGCAGTGGCCCCCCACCTCCTCCCCCACAACTAACAACATGGGAGGAGGAAGTCTTGGCAATAATGCATCCTGAGGGACTCGCAGGAGTAGCAGGAGGTCTGGACTCTGGTAAGTCAAATCTTTACTTCTATATCCCCCACCCTACCTGCATGCCATCACAAACTCCTACCCCTACCCTCACCCCCATCACTCCACCACCTCAAATATACCCCATCATCACAACCTACCCATCCCAATACCAAGCCCTGCATGTAACACCAATGCATGGAAACCTAACACAGACCTGCATGGACACCCATCACCGCAGCATGCCCAGTAGGGAGATTCACCCAGCCCAAAAATTCACCAATCACACAAGGCCAAGCTGACAAGATAATCACAATCATACTGGGAAACACACCCATGCACAAGATGGCACACGCAGATACAATAACACTGCATTTGCATCCCCACAGAACCCATACTCACCATCACCGGAGAGGAGGTGCCAGCTACATCCAGTCCCCCCCCGAAGACGCCCACAGTGACAGCAGCTCTGCATGCCTGGATCAGGATGACCAACCTGGCCCATCAGGGACCTCTGGACAGTTGATTCCCCTGCCACAGTCCCAACCCACCACAGAGCCTCCCTCCTCAGGAAACACCACCACAGCACCAACCCAGCCTCTGGACAGTCGGTTCCCCTGCCACTGTTCCCATGACACGTCAATCAGCAGTGTGTCCACCACTACAGGGACCCCAGGTAAACCCACAAATACAGGACTATCAGGGACCTGGGGTCAGTGGCAGTGGGCTCACGGTTCACGGGACAGAGGCACAGGACCACAGGGAAGCTGGGAGGACAGCTGTGCGACAGGGGGAGGACAGGCCTATGGAACCCACTCTCAACGAGGCACTCTCAAGCTTCCTGGGAGCATACCACCATTCCCAGGAGACCATGGGCCAGATACTGGTCAAGTTGCAGGAGACCCAGCGGCTGCAGGAGGGACAGTACCTTGGGATCAGGGAAGAACTCAAAAACATCTACACCATCCTGGTCACCATTGCAGGGGTGCTGGCTGACATGGGCAACACCATGAGGCGAGGCAGTGGCACAGCAACGGGTCCCTGACACTAGCCACACCGAAGAACAGCCCTCCACCTCCGCCGGCGCTAGTGGACAGGTGGCCCCACCACAGGAACAACATGCCACCAGCACCCCATCCCCTGCAGAAGGATAGACACCAAGCAAAAGGTCCCTGCAATCCAGGCAGAAACCAGAGAACATTGCCAAGACCCACGCCAGCATTAGAACTCTCCTGATTGTCACCTTCTGTCTCAACTCTGTCACCCTGTCCATCTTGAACTGCGATTACTCCCCTTCCTATGCCCCATTGGGCAATGCACCTGTGATACCAAGAGACTGGACTCTACCCTGGACATTCCTCCACCATCACCCCAGCCCATTGCACATCCCCATATACGTCTCAGCACTGAAATAAACACCATTTGAGCAAATACTAATCTGGACTCTGTCAAATGATTCACATATGTATTAGTACAACATAACCAAAGCATTGCAACTCAAATGTACAGTGAAATATTCTTTGGAATGACCTTTGGTGGGCAGCAGTACACATAGCAGGAGCCAGAGTGGGGCACACAGATCTGAAATTAGAGATGCCAAAGGGTACAGTCAGTGGCCATAGACATAGGGAAACAGGCTGCCATGTACAATGTCCAACAGAAAAATTAAATGTAAAGTGAAGTTACAGTCTCTTACCTGTGTGTCACTGGAAGTACTGCTGAATTATATTGCTTCTGTTGTCAACATCTTCTTCCTCTGCCTCCTCTTCCTCACTGTCCACAGGCTCTACCGCTGCCACAAGACCATCTCCAGGCACATCTTCCTGCAGAAAAGGCACCTGGCGTCTCAAGGCCAGGTTGTGCAACATGCAACGATGATCTGGTAAACCTTCTTGGGTGAGTAGTACAGGGATCCATCTGTCAGATGGAGGCACCGGTACCTGGCCTTCTGGAGGATGAAGGTCCTTTCAATAATCCTCCTTGTACGCCCATGTGCCTCATTGTAATGTTCCTCTGCCCTTGTCCTGGCATTCCTCACTGGGGTCAGTATCCATGAGAGGTTGAGGTAACCAGAGTTACCTGCAAATATTGAGGGACAACTGTTAGACACAGGGACAACCCCACACCCAGACACCTACTCATACTGTGTGGGGACCTTGGGCTCACCTATTAGCCACACCCAGTGCCTCTGAAGTTGGCCCATTACATATGGGATGCTGCTATTCCTCAAGATAAAGGCGTCATGCACAAAGCCAGGATATTTGGCATTCACATGGGAGATGTACTTGTCCGCCAAACACACCAACTGCACATTCAGAGAGTGATAGCTTTTTCAATTCCTGAAAACGTGTTCATTTCTCCAGGGAGGCAAATGCCACATGTGCACCATCAATGGCACCAATGATGTTGGGGATATGTCCCAGGGCATGAAAGTCAGCTTTCACTGTGGCCAAATCCTCCACCTGGGGGAACACGATGTAGCTGCGTGTGTGTTTCAGCAGGGCTGACAACACGCTGGTCAACACGTTGCAGAACATTGACTGGGACATCCCTGATGCCATGGCCACTGTTGTTTGGAAGGAACCACTTGCCAGGAAATGGAGCACTGACAGGACCTGCACTAGAGGGGGGATACCTGTGGGCTGGCAGATAGCTGACATCTGGTCTGGCTCCAATTGGGCACACAGTTCTTGGATTGTGGCCCAATCAAGTCTGTATGTTATGATAATATGTCTGTCCTCCATTGTCGCCAGGTCCACCAGGGGTCTGTACACCGGAGGATGCCGCCATCTCATATTCAGCCTCAGCGGTTGAAGCCTATGGAAGAAAACGGTGAGCAGAGGGTCATATTCACACATCTATTGCACTAATGATGATTTTTTTTCTTTACAGAATCAAGATGTGAATCCGACAACCAGTTGCGGTGCCAATGTCTGCTGTGACGCAGTTAGGTGCTATGCCCTGTGCCCCCTTAAATGGCAGCTGCCTGACCCGTGAGGATGGACAAGTGCAAATGAGGTAATTGCGCTGGCGTTGTGCACCGTCGCTGTAGGCGGTTGAAGACAGCTGCGCAACTTCGCATTGGTTATCATTGGACCCAATGGGTTCCAGGAGCCAATGGCGATGTAGGCTGGTGGTGACGGTACGCACCGCTGCGGATGTCACCGCCATTTTCTATCTGTTCACTCACTTGCTACCTGATCTTCAACAGGAGAGGACCTACACTGCAAGTGCTGCTGTGACCTGTGTCTGGAAGCGACAATGGTTCATTTGTCTGGGGAAAGGGCCCCTGCCTTCACTGCAGAGGAGTAGGAGAAACTGCTGGATGGGGTCCTACCCCAGTACACGTTATTCTACGGTCCTCCAGACAAATAGGTGGGTACACTGTGAGCATGAGGCGTGGACCATGAATGTATGGAGTGCTGTGTATGTAAGCCACATGTAGGGAGGGCAGAGGCATCCTGGCCAGAGTGCTGCATGTAAGGTGGTCAATGTATGTGCATCAGGGGATGGGAGGGATATGGTGGGCCATTACTGTGATGGTCTGGACTGTTGAATAATTCCCTTTTCTGCTGTCTTTTCTATGCAGGTCAGCGCCCACCAGAAAAAGGGTATTTGGCGTGCCATCACCAAGGAGGTGCGGACCCTGGGGGTCTTGACAGGTGGAGCACCTACTGCCGCAAGAGGTGGGAGGACCTGGACCGCTGGGCAAAGAAGACAGGGCTGGCCTCCCAACGAGGAAGGGGTGCCCGTCATACCATGACCCCCCTGATGTGCCGCATCCTGGCGGTGGCCTATCCGGAGTTGGATGGGCGCTTGAAGGCATCACAGCAGCCACAAGGAGGTGAGTACAGATTCCGAATCCTGACTTTGCGCTCGTTAAGAGGCACCTGGGTGGGGGATGTGGGCTATGGGTGCCCCTAGGCCAGGGCGAAGATGGCAGGGTAGGTTCCTTGTTGGGCAGGCTCAGAAGCACTCGTAGCCCAATAGTGTTGGGGGCCATCTACTACTGGGCAGGGTCCTGTGGGTTTCTAGGTGTGCAGCTAATGGCGTTAGGCTTTGTACCCCATGGGGGGGTGACTATCTTAGTAAATGGTTGGGCATGGCCTAGTGCATAGGGCTGCTCCATGTATGTTGTGTCCGCCAACGGTAGTGGTGTTGCTGCAATTGACCAAGTGTATCCTCTATCTCCCCCCCTTTTTGTTTTGTCACCCTGTCTTGTGTGCATTAGCATCATCTGGCGGAGGAGCGGAGGCACCAGCGACGGAGGGGGCTGCATCCCACATGGGCCTGGAGGCCGAATCCACCGAGGGTGAGGGCACCAGTGGGACAGATGGCGAGGGGAGCACCACGACGGGGACAGGAGGGGAGACAACAGACAGCGACTTCTCTTCCAATGAAAGCTCCCTGGCAGTGGCGGACACCTCTGTGCCCATCCCAACAACAGGTACAGCCGCCAACCCCACTACCAGCACCGATTTCCAAGCAGCCCCTCAGCATGTTTCTCGTGCCCATTCACCCAGGAGGGTGGGCATCTCCTTCGCCCCAGGCACCTCAGTCCCTGCCCCAGTCAGCCCTGCTGCCCTCAGTGAGGAGGCTATTGACCTCCTGAGATCCCTCGCTGTTGGGCAGTCAACCATTCTGAATGCCATCCAGTGTGTCGAGAGGTATTTTCAGCAAACAAATGCATACCTGGAGGGCATTCACTCTGGCGTGGCGGCCCAACAGAGAGCATTTCAGGCTCTGACCTCCCCACTAATGGCAGCCATTGTCCCTGTCTCTAGCCTCCCCCCTCCAACTTCCTCTGCCTAGTCCCAATCCCCTCAAGCCCAGCCTATCCCAAGCATACCTTCAGACGAGCATTCACCCAAATCAACACATAGAAGTGGCTCAGGCAAACACAAGCACCACACATAATCCCACAGGCACTCACACATGCACCATCCCTATGCAGACACACCAACATCCACTGTGTCCCTCTCCTCCTCCTCCACCTCCCTCCTAGTATCGTCTCCACTCACACCTGCATGAACTACATCCTTATCCACTACCTCCATTGCCAGCACACCCATCACTACTCACTCCTCATTGGCAGTCACCACCCCCACATCCATGCACACGTCCCCTGTGTCCTCTCCCACTGTGACCCCTCCTTCCAAAGTACACAAACGCAAGCACCCACCCACCCAACAGCCATCCACCTCACAACAGCATCCAGCCCGTGCACCTTCACACAAACTCAGCAGACAGACACCTCCTACAGCCACTCCCTCTTCCTCCACTCCCAAACTCTCTCCCTCTTCCCGCCCCAGTGTGTCTAATAAGCTTTTCCTGGCAAACATTGACCTCTTGCCTACCCCTTCCCCACCCCCCACCATCCTTCCCCTCGGGCCAGGGTGTCCAGAACCCAAGCTAGCACCTCAGCCACCAAGTTGTACCGCTGTGGTACCTGCAACTCACAGAGGCTCAAAGGGGGCATCCGTCAGCCCAACCAGTGTGCCACCAACCTCTGCAATGGACAAAACCATTCTGCCACCTACCAAGGTGAAGAAGGGGACAGCATGCAGCAAGGGCAATGAGCACAACCCACCCAGCAAAGCCTCCTCCAAAACTCCAGCTGCCAGGGCCAAGGTCACAACAGCATCTGCCAAGGTGAGGAAGGGGCAGAAAATCCAAGGCAAGCCACTTCAGCCGTCAGAGGCTGCAGGTGAAGGTCTGGTGCCCACCAGCACAACTGCCAGCCCCGCCACCTGCACCGCGGCCAGCACCGCCAGAAGCCCTGCTGCAAGCACCCCACCTGCACTGCCGCTGGCACCACTACTGTCAGCAGCAGCATCCCCAGTGGGCAGCCATCCGAGGCTGCAGGAGAAGGGCTGGAGCCTCCCTCCAACACTGGCAGCACCAGCACCTACACCATGGCCAGCACTGCCACCAGCATGCCCAGCAGCACCACCGCAAGCACCGCTGCAAGCACCGCCACCTGCACCACTGACAGTAGGACCACTACCAACAGCAGCAGCCCCAGTAGGTAGCCGTCTGAGGCTGCAGGAGACGGGCTGGAGCCTCCCACCACCAATGGCAGCACCCCCACCAGCCCCGGCACTACCACCAGTTTGCAGCCTTAGCCGCTGCACGATGGATTCTAGCCCTGCCTCCATGGACTGTCATGCAACCTGGTCCCTGCAAATCACGTGCCTCAGACACCCAGGTGAGGGAATGTGAACTGCCACACCCCAAGTGCTGCATCACTGGGCACAAGGCCCCTTCCAGAACCCGTGGAGATATGCATCGACTCACCCCTATCCATGGCAGGATGAAGCACACTGGGCACCGAGCCCCCTCCAGAACCAGTGGAAGAAGGTATCCACTCACCCTATGTAGGAAAGTCCTCCTTTTTGCCCTGGTCACCCCCACACTTTTCGGACAGGTACTGGTGGTTACTGACTCTTGGCTGTGCCCTGGGTACTGCTTACCAGTCCCAGGGCCAGTGTTCTGTGTAAAGTGGATATGCAAATTAGGCTAATTATAATTGGCTAAGTCAGCCTACCTATAAGTCCCTAGTATATGGTAGGGCATGTAGGTTTAGGGACCCCAGCATAGGTAGTGCACCCATAGGTGCACTGCTGAGGTGCCCAGTGTCATTTTAAAGACAGGCCTGCCTTGCTGGTTGCTTTTAAATATGCAAATTCGACTTTGGAATTAAAAGTAGTTCCAAATTCTTAAACCACCTTATTTTGACATATAAGTCACCCCTAAGGTGTGCCCTATGTGCCCCTAGGGCTGGGTGTCATGTAACTATAAGCAGGGACCTTATAAAAATAGTTTTATAAGCCCTGGTGAGGTAAAAACAGCCAAATTCGTTTTTCCCTCATTGTAGTGAATGGCCTTCATAGGCTAGAATGGAGAGGCTTTATTTTAATTTTAAAAGTCCCCTTAAGTGACAGATACAAAGAGTTTGGTGTCAAATTAATTGTTATAATAAATACCACAACTTCCAGTTGTTGGATTTAATATAACTTGTTCAGGTAAAGAGTTTTAAACTGGCTTCACACAAAGAGATGTGCCTGTGGGAGGAGATATCCCCCCAGCAGATGGTGAGGCAGGAAGGGGAGGGCTACCAAACTCGTCTTCAAAACAGAGAAGGACATTTGGAGCAACCAAGCAACACCCCCACATCCTGCAAACCCAGACAATTAGGTGCTCCCTTGATTAGATTGGGAGAGGGCAGGAGAGGGGTGTGTTTATGATTTGTAGCCACAACAGTGGGTGGGCTCAGCCAGATGTAACCTCCAAAAATCACTTTCAGCCATGATGGCTTTTTGAGGAATGTTGCCTCCTGGGATTGATTTTTGCCACACTTCCCTGGAAGTGGTCATCACAAGGGGAAGGACCCTGCCCCTGATTGGAGAACCAGAACCCCCATGTTTTTCACCCAGGAGCAAGGATAAAACGGACAGACCTGCACCCACACCTCAGATCCCCATCAGATTCCAACAAGGAAGAACTACAGGAGAAGAAGGACTGCCCTGCTGGACACCCGGCCTGCACCTGGACCCTGCACTCTGAAGAACTGGACCTGCTGCACACTTGGGCTTCACCACAAGAAGGACTTTGTCTGGCTTCAACTGGTTCAAGGAGGGACTCCCTGTTTGCTCTACATGAAAACTTGCTGACCAGAGTCCCCTGCACCAACTCCTGAAGAAACCAACCAGCTGACCACTGTCCAGTGGCCAAAAAGGAGTTTGCACCAGGTGCATTCTGGGAGTTGTAGTCCACACCCCCAAGGAGCATCTCAGAGCTTCTGGAAACTCGGGGTGAGCTGTGGACCCCAAAAGAACCTTAAAAGAACATCTGGGAGAAGATCGAGAAGTTTGGAGAACTGTGGAGAACTTTTGGAAAAAAGCTCCACAGAGGGACCGACCCGCCACGGCAACTCTAGCCGGCTTGCCTCAACCGTGACCCGGCCTGACTTGCAAGTTCGTCCCGGTGAAGAAAATCTCCAAAAAAGAGACTAAGGGCCAGATGTAGAAAGAAATGGTTTTACGACTCGCAAATTGCGAGTTGGAGCGACTCGCAATTTGCGAGTCGCAAAACCATATGCAGAATGGTGTCCCTGACACCATCTGCGAATCGCAAGGGGGTCTCAAAGACCCACCTCATTAATATTAATGAGGTGGGTCGCAATTTGCGTCCCCCTTGCGATTCCCTGCACTCACAGGTATGGTGGCCTGCTGGAGACAGCAGACCACCATGTCTGTGACTGCTTTTTCAATAAAGCATTTTTTCGTTTTTTTTGGTATTGCAGCCCGTTTTCCTTGAAGGAAAACTAGTTGCAATACCCTCGAGAAAATGAAACCATTTGGTTTCATTTTTTCAGAGTAGGCAGTGGTCCATTGGACCACTGCCTGCTCTGAAAAAATATTTTTGGCACCATTCACAAAGGGGAAGGGATCCGATAGGGACCCTTTCCCTTTTGCGAATGAGTTAGCACTCACTTCACATGGGTGCTAACTGCGAATTGCTTTGCGACCGCGTTCATGGCCACAAAGCAATTCTGCATCGCGGTGGAAATCGCAAATAGGAAGGGGAACACCCCTTCCTATTTGCGAGTCGCATTCCCATTATGCGAGTTGGTACTGACTCGCAAAATGGGAATGTGCATCGCGATGAGCATTTTACATGGTGCAAACTTCGCAGTTTGCGCCATGCAAAATGCTTTGTACATCTGGCCCTAAGTCCGTACGTAGGAAGTTGACCGGGACCTCCCAGCCAGCGTATCCGAGGAAGGCTCCAAGGACGGCGATCAAGATCCAGGTTTGCCCCTGTCGAAGGATTTTCATCTCGAAAAAACGACTAAGTCCGAAGGTAAAAATCTCCACGAGAGCTCCTGCGACGCGTATCCGGAAGACTTCCAGGAGGTCAGATTGGACTGGCAGCTTTGCCCCGCTGAAGAAAATCTTCAGAAAAACGACTAAGTCCGAAGGTAAACTTTTGACCGGGGCCTCCCGCGGGCTGCAGCCGAGTCGGGCTCCATCGTGGTCAGCCTTAAACTCTGACTTTGCCCCGGTCGAGGTGCGACCAGATGACCAGATTGGCGCTTTTTGTTTCTAGGCGCTAGAAAACAATTATTCTTTAAAAATTCATATCTCCGGTTCCCCTTATCCGATTTTATTCGTTTTGGTGTCATTTTAAAGATAAAAATATAATCTATTTTTATAAATTGTTTTATATAATTACTGTTTTGTGATATTTGAATGCTTTACACTCTGTCTCCTAAGTTAAGCCTTGTCGCTCATAACCAAGCTACCAAGGGTTGAGCTGGGTTTAATTTACTGAGACCTACCTGGGCCTAAGTGGAGGATAGTGGCCTATTGCTAAGTGTAGGTACTTACCTGCCCTTACCAATAACCCATTTTCCAATACCCTATCCTTGGCAGGATGAATCACACTGGGCACCAAGCCCCCTCCAGAACCAGTGGAGATATGCATCCACTCACCCCCTATCCTTGGCAGGATGAAGCACACTGGGCACAACGCCCCCTCCAGAACCAGTGTAGAAGTCACCCAATTGAGAGACTGCGGCTCTGCGCTCCCCAGGACCAAGCAGTGGGCAAACTACCCACTTGAGAGACTGTGGCTTTGCACTACCCAGGACCAGCAGTGGGCAAACCACCACTTGAGATACTGTGGCTTTGCACTCCCCAGGACCAAGTAGTGGGCAAACCACCCACTTGAGGGACTGTGGCTTTGCGCTCCCCAGGACCAAGCAGTGGGCAAACCACACACTTGAGAGACTGTGGTCTTGCACTCCCCAGGACATCGCTCTGGGCATGGAGCCCCCTCTAGGAGCAGTGGCATTGTCCCATCTTCCGGCTGAGGTGTCCCCCCCTTCCCGTCCCCTTGAGGTGCCTGTGTGTTTTCGACCTGATGCCCCTGCAGTGTTCTCTCCATATTGAGGCAGGAGTCAAGTGTGGGCTTGGCCCATGATTTTTGGCCCAGTGGCCCACGGACATTTGGAAAGGACAATGTATGGTCATGTGTACATATTGTATATTTTTGTAAATACTGTTTTTCTATTTGTTACGTATATCTGCCTATTTCTAATATTTCACTGTTTAACTCAATTCCTTTTGTCCTTGCATTCTTCCAGGGGGTTATGGGGTGTAAATGTAATGTCGTTGCATGTGTTTATGTGTATGGTGTTGTGGGTGAGGGTGTGGGTGGGGGTGTTGTGTGTTGCGTGTGTGTGTCACTTTCTTTTTCGTCCCCCCTCCCCTGTGTACTCGGTACAGTACTCACCGTGGTCGCCGCCGCCGCCTTTGGTATTCCTGGTAGATAAGGAGGTAGACCATCATGGGCAGGACCTGTAACTCGGGCTCCATGACATCCTAGTTCTTCGTTGAGTGTCAAGAGGTGAGTGGTTTCCCTTCAGTGTTCTGTTCCTGCCGTGCTTTTGATGGCGTTGGTACCGCCCCGGAAAAGCTGGGGGTTTGGCGGGTTGTGATGGGGTGGGCAGTACATTGTCTTCCGCCTGTCTGTTGGCGGTGACCACCGCAGTGTTTGTTGCTACCGTCATGGCGGTCGGAGTGTTAAAGTGTCTGTCTGTGTTGGCGGTTTCTGCCGTGGTCATGATCCCATTTATGTTACCGCCGGCCTGTTGGCAGTATTACCGCCACTTTAACACCGACCGCCACGATTGTAATGAGGGCCCTTATCTTTTAAAATAAAGTTTCTCCATTTTAGCATATGGAGCCTATTCACTATAATGAGGGAAAAACGAATGTGGCTATTTTTGCTCACCGGGGCTTATAACAACTTTTATAAGGTCCCTGCTTATAGTTACACTGCACCCAACCCTGTGGGCATCTGGGGCACACCTTAGGGTGGTTTATATGTAAAAATAAGGTAGTTTAAGACTTTGGAAGTACTTTTAATTCCAAAGTCTAACCTGCATGTAACTTCAATTTAAAGGCAGCCAGTAAAGCAGGCCTTCCTTTAAAATGTCCCTGGGCACCTCAGCTGCACCTATGGGGGCAGTACCTATGCTGGTGTCCCCAAGCCTATATGCCCTACAATATTCTAGGGATTTATCAATAGGTTGACAGATCCAATTATAATTAGCCTAATTTGCATACTCATTTTACACAGAGCACATGCCCGGAGACTGGTTAGCAGTACTCAGGGCACCATCAGAATCAGGAAAAGACCGGCAAAAAGTGAAAAATTGAGGCAAAACGTTAGGTGGCTTCTGCAATCAGCCCAGTTTTCTCACACAAGCCCCCCCCATCCCAACAGTAAGAGGACCCATTTTAAACTGTAACTTCCCTCTAGGGGAGGCTTCCTCCTCTCTCTCTCTCTTGCAGCTTGGGTAGTGAGGTGCCCACCTCCCCTATCCCTAACTTTGCTGGGGCAACACCTAGCTTACCCAAAGAGGTCACCCAACACTTGAGCAACCCCAGCATGACCAACAGGGTCAGGGGGCTTACTTTGCTTTTGGCCCTGGGGTCTGCCTCCCAGGCCAAGTGCAAGGCTCCCGTGAAGGCCAGCACCAAGTACAGGCTACTAACAGCTGTCAAAACCCAGAACCATACCCTAGGCTCTCCACTGACAGGTGTGTGAGCTGCTTTAGTGGCAACTGTGGGGACCTGGCAGCCCTCTTGCTGTATAAAGTGGGGGGCTGCCACATCCTGTGGCAGACACCCCTCTCTCTTCTGTCAGTGCAGGGGCAACACCCTGCAGCTGGACAGCTTCCTGACTACTCCGGACTCTCTTGGGGTCAGGTGAGGCCTCACCAGTTCTAGCTCTGGGTTCCCTCCCTACTGGGGCAGAAGGCAGTGAGCTCACTAGAACTCTCTTTAAGTGTGGCCTACCCTTCCTTTTCTTCTTCCCTTTTCTTGGGGACCCCTGTCTCCTAACTGTAGGGACTGGCTCCCCAGGACTTTGGGTTGGGGTGGCGCCCTGGGCGACCCACCCCCTCTGGGACCAGACTCACCTCTGGGAGGTCATAGCCCAGGAAACAATCTAGGGGGAGGTCAGCACTGACCCCACCCTAAACCAGTCAAGGACACCTTCCCTCTCTAGGGGCACTATGGCTACAGGTTTGGTGGTGACCTCACCTGTGGCTATCCTGACTTTCCTGGTCACCACTGGGACATACATGTGTGGGGTCACCAACCGGTCACTCACTATAATGTGACTGGCACAGGTGTCTCAGGCCAGTGATAGGGATCCCATTTACCTGAATGGGGTGAAAGTGCCTACTCCCATCCTCAGGGATCACCAGCTTACCATCTGGTCCTGTCTCCCAGCCCAATGCTATGAGGACCTCATCATCTGAGGAGTCCTCCTCTATGGCTACACTGGACAGCCCAGTGCTAACCACCCTCTTGGGACAGGCTATCTCTCCTCTGAAGTGACCTGTCGGCTGACAATCAAAGCAGGCCTTATTGTCCAAGAGCTTCCCTAACCCTGGTTCTCCCTGCCTCTGCTTGTCAGAGGGGGGGTGGGATTTAATCCCCTCCTTCTTAGGGTTCTGGGGTACAGAGGGAGTCTCTGTGGTGGGCTTACCACCTCCCTTCTCAGGTTTCTGGGGACTTGACCCCCCTTTCTTGGAGTCTCCCCCCTGGAACTTGACAACCACCCTGGTTCTCAACCACTCATCAGCTGCCTCCCCCAGCTCTCTGGGGTTGGTCAGCTTAGAGTCCACTAGATGTTGGCGTAACCTTTTTCGGATACAATTGATCAAGATGTGCTCCCTCATGATCAAATTGTATAACCCCAAATAAGTATTCACTTTGTTACCATGTATCCAGCCATTTAGGCCCTCATTCTGACCTTGGCGGGCGGCGGAGGCCGCCCGCCAAAGTCCCGCCGTCAGGTTACCGTTCCGCGGTCGAAAGACCGCGGCAGTAATTCTGACTTTCCCGCTGGGCTGGCGGGCGGTCTCCTTCAGACCGCCAGCCAGCCCAGCGGGAAAGAGGCTTCCACGATGAAGCCGGCTCGGAATCGAGCCGGCGGAGTGGAAGCTGTGCGACGGGTGCAGTTGCACCCGTCGCGTATTTCACTGTCTGCGCAGCAGACAGTGAAATACATTTAGGGGCCCTCTTACGGGGGCCCCTGCAATGCCCATGCCAGTGGCATGGGCACTGCAGGGGCCCCCAGGGGCCCCGCGACCCCCCCTACCGCCATCCGGATCTCGGCGGTCCGACCGCCGGGATCTGGATGGCGGTAGGGGGGGTCAGAATCCCCGCGGCGGTGCAGCAAGCTGCGCCGCCGCGGAGGATTCAATGGGGCCGCGGTACACTGGCGGGACCCCGCCAGTGGTGCCGGTCCGACCGCGGCTTTACCGCCGCGGTCGGAATCCCCATTGAAGCACCGCCGGCTTGTCGGCGGTGCTCCCGCGGTCCTCCGCCCTGGCGGTCAAAGACCGCCAGGGTCAGAATGAGGGCCTTAGTGTCTTAAGTGAGGTGTCTACAAAGTCAACCCATGACTGGGTATTGACCTTCTGGGTGTCCCTGAACTTCATTCTGTACTGCTGTGGGGTCAGACCAAACTTCTTGTTGAAACACCACTTCATATTGGGATAGGATCTTCTTCCTCCCCTCCTAGGGTCAGAGCCTACCCCTCCCAGATATAAGGATCAATTCCCATAGGAGTGAACCACAGTATTGGGGGTTCACCTTTCTCATTTGGAGAGCCCTCTCAAAGGCCTCCAACCACTTGTCTATGTCATCCTCCTCTACATAAGCAGGAACAACTGACTTGGGTAACCTGGGGCAGAACCCACCACCCATGGCACCTTAACTTCTATGTCACTGCCACCATTTCTCTGTTCATTCTTTGCCCACTTCTTCTCTAGGGCCCAACTTATCTGCCTCCAAAGCCACAAGGGTTACTAGGGCCTCAAGTTCCCTTTGTCTGAGGTCCAGGTCTGCTTCTTCTTGGGCTGATGCCACAGACCCTCACCTTCCACTAGCTCTGGATGAGGCCGTAACTACTGACTCACCAACAGGTGATCATCCTCCTCCTCCTCCTCCTCCTGGAGGTTGGAGAGGACATCTTCCCTCCCCCTTTCTACATCTGAAGCTTTCTCTTCCTGCCTCTGCACTACTCAGTCCTCAAGAGACTTGGCCATCATAGCCTTCTTAAGGTTGTGAGCAGCAGGTAATCCCCTCTTTCTGCACAACACCCTAAGCTCAGCTGCAGTGAGTGTGGGTAGGCTAGCCAGATCAAGCTCCATGGTCTCCTTTAAGTTTTGTGTCACTTAAAAAAATCTTTGGCAGGAAATGATCAGAGCAATTTAGAAAAATCTGAAAAATGAAACGTGAAGTAATTAAAAAATTAGTCCAAATTTGAAAAATCAAAAATACTTTTGCTCTAGGTCAATTTAGAGGACTTTTAACTTTTTTCACTTAAAACTGTAGTGTGATATCAATCACAAGTACTGGATCCCACGACTGCGTACCAGAAATGTGGGAAAGTGGATTATTGGTAAGGACATGTAAGCACCTACACTTAGCAATAGGCCACTAATCCCCACTAGGTCCAGTCAGGTCTCAATAAATGAATCCCTACTCATCCTTTGGTAGCTTGGCAACGAGCGACAAGGCTTAACTTAAGAGACAAATGTGCAACGCATTTAATATCAACAAAACAGTAAATAAGTAAAACACAAAACACAATAAAAACCCAACACCAGTTTATAAAAATAGATTATATTTTTATTTTTAAAATTACACTAAGACAACAAGAATCCAATATAGGGAACCGGAGATATGAATTTTTAAAGACTAAAAGTAATTCTAGTGCTTAGAAGCAAATAGTGCTCAAAGGGTTAAAAAAGGTCACACTGGACAGGGACAAAGTCAAGAGTTCAGGTCACCCAGGATGTAACACTGTTACACTTACACGCAGAAATGTTTCTTGATACAGGAAAGTGGTCCACAACATCCAGCCAATGGTTCAGAGGCTCTGGTTTGCTGCTTGGGGTCTGGAACTACAATTTCCACAATGCACCTTTTCAACTTAATGAGCTGTTTACAATAGTTGATTTGGAAGTCTCCACACTTCTGGATCTTCTTCCAGAGGTCCTTTTTGGGTCCTTCAAGTGTCCGCAACTTGATCCAAGTTTCCAGAACCTGAGTTGCTCCTTGGGAGTTGGGACTACAATTCCCAAAATGCACCTGGTCAGAATTTTCAAATGGCCACTGGACAGCTGGGCTCTTCTTGCAGGACTTGATGCAGGGGACTCTGGGCAGCTCCTTTGTACCTGTAGCTTACAGGGAGTCCCTTCTTGAAGCAGTTGAAGTCAAGCAAGGTCCTTTTAGCAGTGAAGCCCAAGTGTGCAGCTGGTGTGTGCAGCTGGTGCAGTCCTTCAGAGTGCAGGGTCCGGGTGCAGGTCAAGGGTCCAACAGGGCAGTCCTTCTTCTTGTTCTTTGTTTTGTTCCTTGTAGGGATCTGAGGTGTGGGTGCAGCTCTGCCAAATGTATCCTTGCTTCTGGGGTGAAAAGCAAGGGGGTGGACCTGTCCAATCACAGGAAGGCACTACCCCCTTGGATGACCACTTCCTGGGAAGTGTGGCAAAAATCAATCCCAGGGAACAACATTCCTTAAAAATCCAAAGTGGCAGAAACTGACTTTTGGAGGTAAGGTCTGGCTGAGCCCAGCCGCAGGTGTGGCTAAAAATCCTTAACACACCCCTCTCCTAATCTAATCAAGAGGGCGCCTGGTTGTCGGGGTTTGCAGGAAATGGGGGAGGTCCTGTGCTGCTCCAAAAGTCCTTCCCTCCTTTAAAGGCCAGTTTGACTGCTCTCCCCCCCCATCATTTTTCACCATCTGCTGAGGCAGATCTCCTCCCTCAGGCACTTCCTTTGGAATCACCCCAGGCCACTTCACACCTCAGAGGCTGGCCAATCAGAGAAGGGCACTACAGAGCTAAAACTGGCAACTTTTAGGAAGAATTCTAAAACTCTTCCCTGAACTAATTATATTAAATCCAACAATAGCACGTTCCTGCATCATTGAAACAATCAGTTTGAGACCAAACTTTCCATATTGTGCTCCTTTGGAGACTTTAATAATTAAAATAAAGTCTCTGCATTTTAGCCTATGAAGCCTATTCACTACAATGAGGGAAAACAAATGTGGCTATTTTTCCTCACCAGGGCTCATAAAAGATATGTTCTAACGTCCCTGCTTGTAGTTACATTGCACCCACCCTGTAGGCACCTAGGGCACACCTTAGGGGGGACATATGTCAAAATAATGCAGTTTAAGACTTTGGAAGTACTTTTAATTCCAAAGTCGAATTTGCTTGTAACTTTAACTTAAAAGCAGCCAGCAAGGCAGGTCTGCCTTTAAAATAACCCTGGGCACCTCAGTAGTGCACCTATGGAGGCACTATCTATGCTGGGGTCCCTAAACCTACATGCCCTACAATATACTGAGGACCTATAGGTAGGTTGACATATCCAATTATAATTAGCCTAACTTGCCTACTCATTTTACACAGAGCACAGGCCCTGGGACTGGTTAGAAGTACCCAGGGCACCATCAGAGTCAGGAAAACTCCAGCAAAAAGTGAAAAATGGTGGCAAAAAGTTATGGGGCTCCTGCAATCAGCCCAATTTTGTCACACTGATCTAATTCGAACAAGCAATAGAAAAGAAAAAATAATGGTTGCCCCATTATCTACAAAAGGACGCTGTCAGCAGCATCATAGGGTATATTTGTTCTTATTGAGCCACGCTGTGCAGAATCAGGGATGCTATAAAGCATGGTTAAAAACACTGACCAAGCCAATAGATTTCAAAGGACAGCCCTATTTGCTTTGAGACTGCTTGTTAAAATATGCATCCTTTGGATACCATATCCAAAACCTATACATGTTTGTGCCTAATAATCCACATTCAGTAAACCTAGAGGTATCTTGTGGGCAACTAGAGCTGTTTGCCCCTGGCCCTAATCCATGCAGTGCCTCACACTGCCACATCTGCATTTGTGTAAACGTTGGCCTGCATTTATGATACATTAATGATGAGGTAGGTTATGCCGACCTCCAATAGATGGAAACATATTCTAGCTCTGCCTCGAAATATGCCCAGCTATATTGTTTCCAGTTTGAATGAGGTCCACATACATCATAGAGGGGCCTACACCCTCTAAGGGCCCTGCATGACACTGTAGACCCAGGTCCCACAAAAGTTTCTGCTAGGCTTAAAAGAGAAAATTATAATTAGGGAGATATTATGAAACTTCTGTAAGGCTAAATTCTTCTTCTAACATACCAAGCACTAGCTTCGAAAGGTTTGGCACTCAGCAATATACTCATATGAGTAAGCATAATTTTTAGTGGAATGCTTTTTCTATTTCCTGATAGATTTATGTAATTAAATGGCAAGGTGACAAATTAGCATTTCCGTGTGAACCCCATCAATATAATCAATTTATCATCTGTGAGCTGCTCAAACCACTTTGAGATGCCCACACTATAAATTGTTGGAATAACCAGGGGCGTAGCTTAGTGCAACACCCCCCTAATAAATATTTTTTTCTGATAAATTGGTGGGTACAGATGCTTTCAGTTGGGTATGGTGAGACGTCTGACAGATTTAATCAGGAATTTTTACATACATTCAAACAAAACGCACACACATTCTCCTCTCAGTTTTTAAAGTCATCAAAAATATTGATAAGTTTCCAAATTATTGTGTTTACCCTCACTTAGTGGAATATTTACAAGTAAGTGGTGAATCCGTCCCAATGCACAACTTTTCTTGTGTGACCCTACCACCACCTATTGACACCACGGTTGCACCATATTTACAATAGTGGGCACCATGGTGGTTGTTAGGACAATAGCATCAAAAAAGTTGACGCTATTGTGGCGCTTTGCAGGATTAGCACCATAAATGATGGCCTAAGTCCTGCAAAATAAAGGGAGGCCCATTGAAAACAATTGGAGCGTCTTTTTAACTCCTGCCTTAGGGAGGCATTAAACATTACCCTAAAAATGGTGCACTGGAAGCTTGTAAATTTCACGGAGCCATTTTTACGGGCCCCCTAATGGGGAAACACCCACCTTGCATACATTATGCCTGGCTCAGACCTAATGTGGCGCAAGGGGTTACAAAGTAGCGAAATGCATGCATTGCGCCACTTTGTAAGTACGGTGCGAGGAAAAGGCCACCTTACGCCACATTAGCGTGACTCAAGGTGGCACAAGGGGCTTCTATATATGCCCCTTAGTCCCCCTAGCAATCCACATGCCTCTCGCTTCTCACTGCCCCCTAGGCCCCTCCCTTGCACTCGCTTATTGTATAGTATATTTAAACATTACATGCCATTCTAATTGTCGGAAAATCTGAAGCTCGCACCTCCCTAATCTTCCTGACCAAACTGCGCCCATATGCACAGATTTGTCACATGAATTATTAAAAGTAATGTGGCAGATGTGAGTCTGCATAAACCACTTGGCCAGTGGGCTCGTGCTTTTAATGGCACCGTACTCCTCTATGGCTAATAATATTTTTTAAACAACTTCTTTACGATCTCCTGTGATTTATTCTTATAGCAGGGGCGTTTTGACGCCAGACAGCGCATATAATAAGAATCTTGTATCACTACTAGCTTCCAGAAAGTTATTGCACGTAAGTAGTGATGTTACTAGGCCCTGCCCTGCACAGCTGCACACAGCTGTTTCCTCAGAAACTATAGGCAAAGGTGTTGGCTACCTGAACCCCCTAGAAGTAGGAAAAATGCAAGAGACACTATGTCCTATGAGATATCTATAGCCAATCAATCATGGTTGTATTTATCTACCAGCATCATGCTTCGTTCTGGAACTTGTAATTATCATTTTTATATCGATAATTTAGGGTCAAAAAATGGCAGCGTGTAAAGTGCTCTAGATTGTAAAGTCAACCTGGCAAACGTATTTAACATGATGGATATCCACCTGGTCACTATAGCACCCATAAAAGTGGAGCAAAACGGCACCACATTAGGCAACAGGGCCATATATTATAAGAATTAAAATACCGCTATCCATTTTTCAAAATGATGTTTCAAGTCACTTCAGGGCCCCCAACCATAAAAGGCCGCTTAGCCCCAGACCTCGTGCCTCTATATGGTTACTGGCCGTCTCAGTGGCTTGAAAATCCTTGTAATGTACAGTAAGATTAGTTTTTTATTTATATTATACATAGGAGTCTGCAATACCTGTTTAAAAGCGGACCCCTCATTTCCTTTTTACAGACAACTTGTGACACCTCGAGTCATGTCAAATAAGGAAACGTGGTTGATGTATAATTGTGCTAACTTATTACAGGTGAGTTCTGACATCACAATGCCTGCTGCCAGAAGCCGAGGTCACGCATTATAGTTAAGGATGGAGATTTTCTTTTTTCTGCTTTATTTTTCTAGTTAGCCCAGGATAAGCATAAAGGAGATATTTAGCAACATGTTTATTTGTCCACGTTTTAACTAGTTATAGAAAAGAGAGTATATCTCTGCAAGTTTTCTGAGCTAAGCATATTTTGTAAGATGTGCTGATTTTAATACATTTCGGCAGCAAATATCTCTTTTATACATTTTTTCTGCATTATTGTTTGTCACTCAAAATGAATGACAAATCAGATAACAGTAGAACGTTTCATTTTGCACTAGAGTTTCTAATTGTATTTTTATTGTTCAAAAACATCCTGTCACTTTCATATGGAACAGCAACACCCGAAGGTTTTAAGCGTTTTTGGGAATGTTAATAGTTTGCCTTGTACTATATAGAAAAAGTAACCCCTTTTAGCCTCATCCCTCTTCATAGTCATGGAACTCTTCAGTGACTTGATGTAGCTTCATAATATATAACAGGTACTTTATCCTATATATATTCTAAACATTGGTACAAGAAGTCACCCAACTAAGTAACTTACATAATTAACAGGAATGTCACAATTCCCATAAATGAAATCTTTCAGCCATTGAACCAAACCAGTGGAAAGACAAGAAAACAAATTGTTTCCCATTCTGAATCATTTGCCACCAGAAAGTTGTAGGCTGATTTTGTGTAATGTCTGTCCACCAATGTGATAGTCCTACATACCTCCACTTTGGTGGTAGTGGAAATGTTACCACATTTGGAAGTTATTCATGAATGTGGCACGGTAATCACAACTAAAGTTACAGACAACAAAAAGGAGGAATCAGCTACTGCAGAAATTCCACTAATGCCTGTGTCCGTTGTACAATTCCCTCAATCCATTTGGGGGCTGGAAATGGGCCATCAAAGTGAAGCTACATCATGGTTACAGTCCCTAACTTGCCGGGGGTGTGTTAGTTGACTTTCAGTTGAAGTCTGCCAGGATCTTCATGGCTTCAGTTCAGATAACTATCTCCACCAAACATGGTAGTACGAAAGACACCCTAAATCAGACAGTGCCTCAGACACCAAAACTGGCAGAGCAGACAGAGAAAGTGTATCGACCCAATGGTGGAGAAGAATTTCTTACCCCAGGTCACCTTCGCCCCCAGATAAAAGGACCTCGTAACAGGGCTTTTCAACGAATAGGGGATCTGTTGTTTTTGGGGGGATTCTACATTCTCACACTTCTCTAATACAATGTGTTATCTCTAAGCATAACAGTGCCTTTGAATAATCAGAAGACAAAAACACACAATCCAACTTAATCCATGCCCTTTCCCACCCCAGAATTCAGGCTATGAAAAGCAAACAGCAACCTAAACCTTCCATAGTGCAGTTGGGTTTTGATTGTTGGTTGAACTGTGCATAGAGGTGCTGCAAATTACTTCATTCCTAAGGACACAGTATGCTTCCAAAACCATTAAAACATTTAAAGAAAAACACCACGGATTCACTATTTTAAATTAACGTGTTAGTATTCTTTTTACTACAGACAACCTGCTGTACTTGCAATGGTTGAATGGTTGGCTTGAGTATTTGTTTGTTATACATTATAATCTCAGGTAAGCTCATATTTAACCCTACAGTACAAGTTCCCTAGCTCGTGAAAGTATGATCACTATGTGCATTTGACCTCCATGGGGTTCCTCTATTGTACAACTACAAGACATGTCAATCTGCCCCCAAGTATGAAATTCGGAAACAGAACCATTTGAACTCACCAACGAAGCCCAAAAGGAACAGGCGCCGCAACATTTTTGCAAGGGTAGAACTGAAGATAGGTCAGCGGAGCTTTTATACAGAGGTACTTGATAAGAGTTTCTAACTATAACCGACCAATAATTAATTATCTGATATCAAGGTTGACCTACACCACTGTTAACAGAATTTCAAAAAAAGACTTTGTAGAAAAGCTGCTGGCATGGCAACTCTCTAATTTTTCACACCTGTTTATTTCCCAAGGGAAGTATGGAACGGAGCCTCTATCAAACATCTGAAAGCAAACACAAAAACATAGGGCAAGGTTGTGAAGCCAAGCAACAGTACATTTTCATTGTTTATTAATTAGGAGATGTTAGAGAATGCTTCTACTGTCTATCAAGGCAATCTCCATAGTCCATATAACACACACACACATAGCACACACGCTCACTTTTGTCGAGTGGAAGCACTTTCCTTTGTAGTAATTCGGGGGCCCTTGGGGAGTTGAATATTATTTTGGGTAGTGTAATGCAATGGTTTTGTCAGCCTACATATTGAATTAACGCTGTAACAATAATATGGTTGGTCCCTTCTCGAGGTAATTTTCTCACTGAAAGCGACAATAAATATGTGGACCACGTGTTAGTCAGATCGATTCGAGCTGGAATTGGGTGGGCAGGTGAAGGGAAAATACTAGGGGATTATGATGCGTACTTTAAAAATGTAATCAATGGGGAATCTCGGAGCTGGTAACTAAGGATCCTTGCGATATCTGTAAATATTTGGGCCAGTTTAGTTTGATAGGTCTTTTAGGACTCTAGATTAGCCTGTGCTCAACCACCTGGTAGCTTGCCACAGAGCAGCCCGCCTTAATTTAGATGCAATGTGTAAAGAATTTGTACAACTCTTCAAACAGTAAAACAGTGAAAACACCACACAAAAAAGTTCACCCAGTTAGGAAACTAGAGCTTAATTTAGTAAATATAACAAGACCACAACAACACAAATCCAATCAGTAAAATAAGAGATATTTGATTTTAATTTTATTACTAAAAATAGCACCAAAAGGAGTAAAGCACCAACTATGGATATCTGGTCATGATGGGCAGGACGAAGTCATAAGTGCAGGCTGACCGCGATGGAGCTCAGGCCAACTGCAGGGACTAGTTTAGGCCTGCTGCACACAGTACCTTAATCCTGGTTTGCAAAGCGCTGCGAGGATCTGCATCGAAGATGTGCTGTGCAGCAGAAGCGATTTGTCAGTTCTGAGATACGATGAGGCTGCTGTGTGAGGGCCTACACCATCATTGAGGATCCCATTGATGATGCTTGCGATGTGAAGTCTGGCATCAATGATGCAGTGTGTAGTTGGGCCGATGCATTGGTTCCATGAAGCTTGAAAGGCTTCAATGCAGAGTCCATCGTTGATATGGCTGCCGTCAACAATGAGGCCTGCACCCGGGATGTGTTGCGCAGTGGCAGTTTCGATGCAGTGGTAGGATGCAATGTGGATCTTTGGAACAGGTGTAGCTCACCCACACAGTAGCATGTTGCGTCAGTTCTGCTTAGGTTTGCACCATGCAGCAGAGGATATGCATCAGCTCCACTGGATCCACAAGCTGACAGAGCACCTTAGGGCCACTTTCAAGAGTCCTGGACTGAGGTGGCACAATTTGACAGGGTAGACTCAAATATAACAGAGTCCAGTTTCAGGAGCAAGGTTGTTGTAAGCCTGTTATGTCCCTGAGACTCCAGAACAGGAGGTCAGCCATATTGTCCTTGGAGTCACTCTGGGTTCTAGGTTCAAGAGATGCAGGTAATGGCCTTCTCAACTGGCAGGAGAGTAATAGGCAACAAGTCAGCACAGCAAAGCAGGAGTGCAGCAGAGTGTCAGTCCTTCCACAGTACAGAAGTCCTTCCTGGCAGAGTATACACAGGTCTAGAAGTGTACTGAAAAGGTGGTGTCTGAGGTAAAGTATTTATACCCAGTTTGCCTTTTAAGGGGGGAAGAAGGTTCTAGAGGTTTCTCTTTGAAGTCCCAGGCATCCTGCCTCCCCTACCCTTGCTCCAGACTAACTGCAGGGTGAATGAAGCCCTTTGTGTGGTGTCATGGCACAGCCTATTCAGGTGCAAGTAGGGCTGTGCCAATCTCCTCACTCCCATGCTACCAGTGATGGCCTACCAAGGCACTCTAAGCTCTCTATTGTGTGTGGCTGTCTAAGAGGAATACCCAAAGTTCAGCTGTCATCTACACTCATTCATGTGACCAGAGGCAGGCTACAGGCATTAAATGTTTAGGGTAAGAAAAGTCCAACATTGTAAAAGAGTAATTTTCAGAATTGCAATTTAAAATCCAACTTCACCATAAGGTAGGATTTATATTGTGACTCCAGAGACACAAAACATGAACTATTTATCCCTCCTCATTTGGAAATGACACTTATAAAATGTAATGAGGCAATTCCAATGTTATCCTTGGGAGAGATAGGCCTTGCAGTAGTGACAAACTAATTGAAGAGTTTTTAACTCCCACAACATGTAAAACTTAGAAGTTCAAGTCAAGCTTTTAAAATAAATTGCATTCTGTTCTCTGGGATGTTCATGACCAATCCTAGGGATGACTTATTTCTAGTAAAAGGGAAGGTTTGGGCCTGGCAAAATGTTTATTTCAACCTGGCAAAAATAATTATTTTGCCAGGTTGAAATGGCAGTTTAAAACTGCACGCACATGCTGTGCAATGGGAGGCCTGAGACATATTTAAAGGGCTACCTAAGAGGGTGGCTCAATCAGTGCTGAAGTCCTACCAGTAGTATTTATTTTACAGGACTTGGTTACCGGTACCACTTTACTTGGTATTTAAATTAAATATGCTAATTGTGGATAAGCCAATATTACCAAGTTTTGAGTAGTGAACACATTCACTTTACCACTGGTTAGCAGTGGGAAAGTGTGCAGAGTCCTAATGCCAGCAAAAAATAGAAGAGGAAGGCAAAAAGTTTGGCGGAATACCACCCTGAGGCACTAAGGTGGAAGAACCTGGATAGACTATCAGCACTGGCGTGATCGGATTCAGGACAGTGTTTCCTCATAAAGTCCATTCCCTGTAGGGAGATGAACCACCTCAACAGTTTGGGATTTTCACTCCTCATCTGTATGAGCTATCTGCGGGGTCTGTGGTCTGTGGTCTGTCTGAACCTGTGAGTGCCAAACAGGTATGGTCTCAACTTCTTCAGTGCCCAGACCACAGCAAAGGCCTCCCATTCAAACACACTCCACCTCTGTTCCAGTGAAAGTAATCTCCTGCTAATGAAGACTACCAGTTGGTAAATGCCTGTCTCCTTTAGCCGTACTATGACTGCCCCTATGCCATATTCCGAAGCATCTGCCTACATTATGAATTCCTCAGAGAAGTCAGGAGCCTTGGGTATGGGTGCTGAACACATGGCTTCCTTGAGGGTATCAATGGATTTCTGGCAGGCCTCTGTCCAGATCATTTGTCTGGGCTGCTTCTTTAATTCAGCCTGTTAAGGGGGTGACAATAGTGCCATGTACCAAACCAAACTTCATATAGTATCCTGTGAGGCCCAGGAAGTCCCTCACATCAGTCTGTGTGTTTGGGGGTTACCAGGCCAGTATGGTTTCAATCTTGGCCTGGAGGGGCTACACCTTGCCCCACCCACCATGTAGCCCAGATATGCCACGGAGCCCCGCCCTATCGGGTCCTTACAGGCCTTGATATTCCGGCCCGCATGCTGCAGGGCCTGAAGCACCTACTGGAGCTGGTACAGGTGTTTCTCCCAACTGGAGCTATAGACAACTGTGTCATCCAGGTAGGGGGCACAGAATGCCTCCTTCCCAGCCAGGACCCTGTTCACTAACCTCTAAAAGGTGGCAGGGGCAGTAGTTAAACCAAAGGGCATCCCCCTAAACTGAAAGTTACCCTATTGGGTTGAGAATGCTGACCTCTCCGTTTGCCCCTCAATCAGAGTGCCCTGCCAGTATCCTGATGTCAAATCAAAAGTACTAAGAAATTTGGTAGCGTATCTGTGAGCTCATCAGCTTGGGGGATGTGGTGTATGTCAATCTTCGTAATGAAACTGAGACCCTGGTAGTCCATGCAAAACCTAAATTCTGGAATGGTGCCAAGTGAGGCAGCCTTGGCTATCAGCACATCTAGCTGGATCAGGGACTGTTGTATGACTCAATCGCCATTAACAACAGCATCTTGGAAACCGCCTCCTTGATACTGGCCCTCATCCTGTCTGACAACCTGTAAATCTTACTTTTAACAGGTGAACTGTCTTGAGTGTCTACGTCATGGACGCATAGGTGTGTGAGGGAGAACAAATAAGCGAACTGCCATAGTAATTGGCAAAAGTCTCTCTGCTGTTCTGGAGTCATGGTGGGGGAGAGATTGACACCCTCCACTGACCCATCATGTTCCTGGGCAGGCAGAAGATCAGGAGTCAGGAAGAGGCTCGTTCTCCTCTTCCACACCCTCATCTGTCACCAGCAGCATGCTCATTTGGACATCTCAAAGTGTAGTTTGAGGCAATTCACATGGAGCACCCATGGCTCTGGATGTCCACCACATAAGTGGGCACCCCATTCTGCCCGTTCACCTCATAGGGGCCTGTCTAGCAATCCTGTAGAGCTCTGGGCTACACAGGCTTCATAACCAACACCTTCTGGCCAGGTTTAAACTCGACCAGAGTGGCCTTTTGGTCATACCACAGTTTCAGAACCTCCTGACTGGATTCAAGGTTACTTTTCACCTTCTTCCAGAAGTTGTGCTTGGGATTGCGAAAGGCCAGCATATAGCTGACCACATCCTGAGGAGGTCTTGTGGGATCCTGCTCCCAACCCTGTCTGAAAAGGCTAAGAGGTCACCCTTCATGGTGTCACAGAGGAGATTGAAGGGGCTAAACCCAACCCCCTTCCCTGTGGCACATTCCTGTAGCAAAGAGAAGGCATGGCAAGGGGACGCCCACTTACTCCTCACAAAATCAGGTAGACCCATTATTGTGCTCTTCAAGGTCCTGTTGAATCTCTCCACAAGACCCTTGGTTTGGGGATGATAGGGTGTGGAGAACGTATAAGTTACTTCAGATTCGTCCCACATGACCTACATGTATGCTGACATTAGGTTAGTGCTTCTGTCAGACACTGCCTCATTGGGAAACCCCACATGGGTGAAAATTAGGCCCGGGCACAGAACTCTGCTCTGCAGGCAGAGTTTTCAGACTTCCCAAATTCCGCTATATGGATGTGGAGCGGAGTTCGTTTGCGTGTGCAAGATTTGGTTTTGGCGCTTGCTCGTGAATGTCACAATGCTCTTGGGCCGCTAGGGAGCGCATTTGAGCCTTTGCAACCTCTCTCGTGGCTTCCAGCTGTGATGGCAGCAAAAACATTGCAGTTCGCGACCACATCTCGAGTAGATTTTTACTCGAGATGCATCTAAAATTTCTAAATCTAGTGATAAAGGGTTTTTTGAGGGGGTTTTCTTCTCCAATGGACCCTTCAACTTGCTTTTGAGTGTGAGAAGCCTTTGTAGGTCGAGCATAGAGGCCCACAAGCGCTGCTGTTCTTGACATGTTGTAATCTATTCTGTGGGCTTTAACCATGCCCATCTCACGCCCATCACTTTCATCCATTCCTGGGCCTGCCTTTCAAAAATCCCTTGATGTCATTGGTACATGCTTTACATTTGTCCCGCCGTGAGGCAGTTTTGTTACGTCCTTGGAGATTTACCCTGTTACATGGATTATTGCATGATCCGGAAGGTAACTTGGTGTGGCAGACTATTTTTTCTTTTGCCTCGCGGTTTCGCTCATGGAAGTATGTTGTTTCTTCATCTTCCTTGGTTTCAAGCATCTTGCTGTTTCCTTGTAATGTCTGAGGGGGCTTTTTTATTTATTTAGATTTTTGCAGCTTTTTTAGCGCAAACTTGACATGAAGGAGTTGGAGCACTTTATTTTTTTAGCAGTTTTACATAACGTAAACTCGATACAAAGGTATTACAGCGCTTTACACGTGCACCTGTTGCATTACACAAGAACACATTCAGCATTGGTTGCATGGGGAGATTAAGTGATTTGCCCAGAATCATGGGATGTTGAGCTGGCACCAAAACTCAAACCATGTACCCCAGCTCCAAAGTCGGCAGCTCTGGCCCTTACACGACATCCTCTCCCCTAGGATTCTTTGCCTGGTGTGTGTTGGGTCAGTCTGGGAATAACCCTTTCTTTGTAGATAGTACTTGGTAATACAGGTTCTCCCATTTCATAGCACTACAAAGCAGGTGCCATTCTTAAAATTGCTATAATTCATTTGCATCGACCTTGCAGAGATGAAGATGTGAAAAAGCTATGTCAGGATTGTAATCTGTGGCATTCCCATTCTATCAAGACCTCTGCAGTGGGTGCATTAAGCAAGTGAGTTGAGTAGAGCATAATGCTAGGTGATAGCACATGCTTTTGATAACCTCCGGAGGGTCACCAACCAAGCACATAGGTTAGTTCTAGGCAAGAAGATAATGAAAGGTGTGAGCTCCAAAATGATGGGAAAGGAGTTGTGACTCCAGACCCAAGCACTTCAAGGCCTCAAGCTTGAAAGCAAAAAAAAACAGTTAGACTTTAGATGTAAATTAGGCCTCTTCAAATAGAGTTCTTTTAGCGTGAACTCGATACAAAGGTATTACAGTGCTTTACATAAACACCAGTTACATTACACATTCATTTTTGGTAGCAAGGAGAGATTAAGTGATGTGCCCAGAATCACAGGATGTTGAGCCGGTGCCAGGACTCGAACCGTGCTCCACAGCTCCATGTTTGGCATCTCTG
This sequence comes from Pleurodeles waltl, assembly GCF_031143425.1. Classification (NCBI taxonomy): domain Eukaryota; kingdom Metazoa; phylum Chordata; class Amphibia; order Caudata; family Salamandridae; genus Pleurodeles; species Pleurodeles waltl. Next base: position 608,036,052 of record NC_090449.1, read on the forward strand.
GCTCTTGTGCCATGTCCTCTCCACTAGGGCTCTTTTTGGGTGCGTGTTGGGGCAGTCTGGCAATAACTCATTTTTTATATATTGCTTGATAATACAAATTCTGCCATTTTATAGTGCTGCAAAGCACGTGCAATTCTTAACAAAATTGCTATAATTTGTTTGCATTGACTTTGCAGAGATGAAGAGGTGAAAGAACCATGCAGGATCATGTTTTTTGCAGTTTTATGTAGCGCAAACTGGACACAAAGGTATTGGAGCACTTGTTTTTTTTGTTTGTTGCAGTTTTATATAGCGCAAAGTTAATACAATGATATCGTAGCGGCTTCAATGCACATCGGTTACATTACAAAAGAACACATACATTTTTGGCAGCAAGGAAAGATTAAGTTATTTGACCAGAGTCATAGGATTTCGAACCGAGACTCAAACTGTGTTCTCCAGCTCCAAGATCAGCACCTCTGACCCTTATGCTGCATCCTCTCCCCTAGGATTCTTTGGTGAGGGTTGGGTCAGTCTGGGAATAACTCATATTTTGTATTTAGCTCTTGGTAATACAGGTTTTTCCATTTCATAGCACTGCAAAGCAGGTACCATTCTTAACAAAATTGCTATAATTCATTTACATCGACCTTGCAGAGATGAAGAGGTAAAAAAGTTATGTCAGGAATGAAATCTGTGACATTCTCATTCTGTAAAGACCTCTGCAGTGGGTGCATTAACCAACTGACTTGAGTAGAGCTCATCACTAGGCAATAGCATGTGCTTTTGATAACCTCCGGATGGTCACCAACCAAGCACATAGGTTAGTTCTAGGCAAGAAGATGTCAAAAGGTGTTGGCTCCAAAATGGTGGAAAAGTAGTCATGACGCCAGACCCAAGCACTTCAAGGACTCATGCTTGATAACAAAATACATTTAGCCTTTGGATGTAAATTGGACCTCTTCAAATAAAGTTTTGTTAGCTCGAACTCGATACAAAGGTATTTACAGCACTTTACATAGGCACCAGTTACATTACACATTAATTACTGGTAGTAAGGGGAGATTAAGTGATATGCCCAGAATTGCAGGATGTTGAGCTGGTGCCAGGACTCGCACCATGTTACCCCACTCCAAGGTAGGCAGTTATTGCCCTTGTGCCATATCCTCGCCCTTAGGGTTCTTTGTCTGGTGTATGTTGTGGCAGTCTGGCAATAACTCATTTATTTCTATAACGCTTGGTAATACAAGTTTGGGCATTTCATAGTGCTGCAAAGCAGGTGCCATTCTTAACAAAATCACTATAATTAATTTGCATCAACCTTGCAGAGATAAGCAGGTGAAAAGCTATGTCAGTATTGCAAACTCTGACATTCTTGTTCTGTCAAGACTTCTGCAATGGGTGCATTAACCAACTGACTTGAGTAGAGCTCATCACTAGGCAATAGCATATTCTTTTGATAACCTCTGAAGGGTCACCAACCAAGCACATAGGTTAGTTCTAGGCAAGAAGATGGCGAAAGGTGTTGGCTCCAAAATGGTGGAAAAGGAGTCATGACTCCAGACCCAAGCACTTCACAGCCTCAAGCTTGAAGCAAAAAGCATCTAGCTTTTGGATGCAAATTGAGCCTCTGCAAACAGAGTTCAGTTAGCTCGAACTTGATACAAAAGTATTACAGCCATTTACATGAGCAGTGGTTACATTACACAAGAACACATTCTTTTTAGGTAGCAAGGGGAGATTAAGTGATTTGCCCAGAATCACAGGGTGTTGAGCCGGCGCCAAGACTCACACCATGTTCCCTAGCTTAAAGGTTGCCAGCTCTGGCCCTTACGCCATAGCCTCTCCCATAGAATGCGTCTGGAGTGTGTTGGGGCAGTCTGGGGTCTGGAAATAACTTGTTTTTTTAATATAGCGCTTGGTAACACAGTTTGTGCCATTTCATAGCGCTGCAAAGCAGGTGCCATTCTTTACAAGATCGTTATAATTAATTTGCAGTTAAGCTGCGTCTTCTGTTATTCTCTTTGTATTCAGTCAATGTTTTTAAAAGTTAGGCTGGTATTGCCAGTGTAGAGGAAAAATTCCTTTACAAAGTTAACACAGAAATATATGGCTGTCCACTTTATTTTGCTCCTAACTCTTTTGACACCCTCATCCTCTGGGTTAAGTGCCATGAAGGTGCCTCTTTGTGGCCTGTTTGGTGCTATAAAACTTTAGGTAAACACACTAGAAAGGGTTGCATCTCTAGGGTATCACAGACAATCTGTAGGAATGAGTCAAAAACACTTCAAAGATGGCAGCCTTCTTGTGTCCTCTCTCCTGCAGTGACAGGCCTGGGAGGTTTGCTGTTGCACCTGGCATATATCCACTACACTCCAAACCAAAACACATGGGTAAAAGACATATCATTTAGTATGCCCATAGAAGTAACTCTCACAAATGCGAGACCTATTGCATTGCAAATGCTTGTTGTTTTTGTAAACAGGAAGGAGGTGATCCAGAGACCCCAACTTTCCGTTCCTGTCCAGCAGTACTTTGTCCATCTCCTGGTCACTTTTCACTTGGATTTTGATGTGGAATCATCACTCTCTTTGTCTCCTGGATATATCCCTTGGATTTAAGGACTTTGTTTTTGTGATATCACACAAATAAGTTAAATAAATCTATTGTGTAAGGGTGTTGTTTGTTTGCTGGGGCCTGCACCAGTATTTCTTTGTACTTTTAATTTGATTTTAAAATGTTGTTCTGGTGAGAGTCCGCGAGTTTAATGAGGCGCCTAGTTATTTATTGTGCATTTTATTGATTTTTCATATTTTGTAACGGAAAATTGTTGCACAGCTCAGTACCTTTTCTCGATGTTTGTTACATTTTCAACAGTATTTTACTATGTGCCCTCGACTTCCAATGGACTATCTAGCCAGTACACCCAGTACTAGTATGTATGAGTACATGAAAGAAATGTGTTTGTGATATATAGTTTTAAAACTTATTTTAGGGCAGGGATGGCATTGGATTGGGTTAAAAACTGTTTGCATTTAATTTTTTTGTAAAAAGTGTACTCATTGTGGGGCCTTTGTATGCTTCTGTGTGCCTTGACATAGGCTTGCATGTGTTCTTTGTTCCACATTCCTCATTGTTCCTTATTGTTTTTTGACCATGTGGATGGCAGCCATTTTGTGCATCCAGTCAGTGTGCCTTTGCCAAAGGCATGCATGTGATCTTTGTTCCCCATGCCTCCTTGCTCCTTTTAGTTGTTGTTTGGCCATGTGGCTGGCAGCCATTTTGTGCATCCAGCCAGTGTGCCTTTGCCATAGGCTTGCATGTTTTCTTTGATCCCCATGCCCCTTGCTCCTTGTTATTGTTGTTGAAAATTTGGCTGGCAGACATTTTGTGCATCCACCCAGTGTGTCTTTGCCATATGGTTGCAAGGATTGATGTGATACCAGTTTAATATTGATATGCTTGGGGATCATTGTAGCATATGTATACTAAGAGAACAAGAAGATGAATATTGCTTATATTATTTCCTTCCTTTTTTTAAAATTTTTATTTTGTGCCTCTTTTGTCCTTCCCTCACAATAGGCGTATTTCTTCTTGTCCTCCCATACAACCATCAGCAATTATTGATTAGATAATTAATTCAATTTAATTTTATGTTTTAATTTATTTATTTTATTCAACATTTTTATTTTTATTTTGTTATTTACATTTTTGTTCTTGATTTTTATTTTTTTACATTTTTATTCTTTCAATATATTTAATTCTGCATTTTGCCTTGATCCATCCATCCATTCCACCATTCAGCCCTCCATCCACCATAGGCACACAGCCGCACTACATCATTTGGTTTCTTTAGGTGTATAATAATTCAGTTTCCTCCTGGACACTTCGGTTGCAGTGTACTGCAGACACATCAGCAGCACAATACATTTTTTAATGAATATTCCATTTCCCCTAGACCACTTTGCCACCATAGGTTGTTTAAGAATAAGTCTATTTACCCCTGCACCTCTCTCTGACTAACACAGGTGTCTTCTTTAAAACAGATGGAGATAAAGCAAATATATATATCTGCAGGATGTGTTGCCTGTTTTAAAATGACATTTTATGGTGTTGTAGTGTGGTTTGACTTTACAATGCTTGATCAAATTGGGATTTATTAAATAAGTAACCAACCGCACTAATATTGCATTTGTCTGTACTATTTAAACCTGCAACAATGCCACGCTTCATAACTAAGGAGGTCAAGCTTCCTGCTGAGTAAGAACCTCCTCTTTTAGAATCAGTGTCTCCCAGATCTCCAGCAAGAAAAAGGTAGGGTACTACTCCACCATCTTCTCCAAGCACCACTTCTGATGATGATGATAGGGACATGAAGTTGACATCGGCAGAGTCTGGGAGACACCAGGAGAGGCAAGGGAAAAGAAGAGTTCCAGAAAGCCATAGACTCATGGAAGAGGATGATGAGGAGGATGATGATGATGAGCCAATCATTGTGAAAGCTGACACAGAGGAGTCTGACATTACTATTCAACCTGCTCCGAGGGATGTGGGACAGGTAACACTGGTAGCTCCCATATTTCTAAGGGCCCAGCTGAGACCTGCACCACTCCCTAATTCAGTAGAAGTATGCGCTTCAGAGAGGCAATCGATAACACCCACCTACCTCTAATACTTTTTTCAGGCATTGGCAGTGGCCGAGTAAGAAAGGGCTTTGCCCAGTTTGGGACATTTTTACAATTAGCAAACAGGAGAACATTGCAATGTGCTCCATTTGCCATGCAAGTGTTCGTTGAGGTAAGCCTGATTCACATTATGGTACTAGAGGCCAGACGACCTATATCAACAAATATTCCACAATCCAGTGAGAGAAGCGCTTTAAAAAATTGCTGAATGCGGATGTGGCAGTGAAGGTGAGGAGAGTCAGGGAACATCAGCTACAACTGGTCAAATAAGTGAAAGGTGAGAAAAAAGAAGGTGGCATACTCATGCAAAGCAGCCCTGTGCACCAAAATCACCTGCCTCAGTGACCGCACAATGGCACAGGAAGATTCAGAGTCAGATGGAGACACCACAGCATACAGTGACTGCCCCATAATGCACATTGATTCTACCTCTACCTACTTTTCAAAAGCCACCTGCGTCAATGGCCCCATAAAAGAAAAAAATCTAGGCTACTATTATGGGCATGTTTAGGCAGGAGGGGCCCTACAACCACAACCACCCAATGGACGTTTGTACAATAGGAAGTTGGACCTCCTCTCTTTTTCTTTTGTAGAAGGAGTGGGATTCTTAAAATCTGTGTCAGTCACCTGCCTTAAATGGAAGGTTCAAATCATACCTACTTTGCTAGAGTTGCTGTTCCAGTGCTGCAACACAATGTGCTGCAATTGGATGGACAAGCTTTGCAGCAAAGTGTTGGCCACACTATCCACCTGATGACAGACATATGACCCAAAGAGGTGTATGTGGATCAAAACCCATTGGTGTATTGGTATGGGAAGATGCACCAAAGGCCAGAGTTCAGCAGGCTGACAATAAAGTATATGACTTGTTCTGTAGCCAGTGTGTCTGCTGAATGTGTGTTCAGTGCAGCTGGTGCAGTTGTTGCAGTGAGAAGGACCAGTTTCTCGCCTCAAAACATGGAGAGATTAACCATGATCAAAATGAACAGACATTTTATATCACTTGATTACACCATTCCTGAAACACCACAGAAGGAGCAAGAGGATGACTGGTTTCAATTTAGTGTGTTAGCAGGCCAACTTCTGGGCGAACCACCTGAGTTTGAGGGCAACTTCTACTTCCTGGACTGAGTATGGCAGTGCCTTTTAATTATTTCTCGTTTAACTTTTTCTTTTACCAAAAAAAAATAGCTTGTGGAACATTATGTTTGTCTCAGATTTATGCTGCCCCACCATTTTTTGTCACATATATTGCCTGATTGCAGTTGGACCAGTGTGCAGTGAAGAAGCCTCCACAATTCCTTCATGACATTGGAGACAATACTTGCCTCCGTCGCATGCCTATCCTTTTTTGCATCACTTAGCAGGGCTGCCGAGCAGATCATTTTTTTTACAAGAGTACCAATAGCAAATTCCAATATGTTGCCTGTTTCAAAGATACAATTGTATACCTACTACCTTACCTACCTGAGCTTGGTTTGGAAGAGGTAACTACAACTATTGCAATAATGAGTTAGTGATTGTGAGTGATGATTGAGGATTCATGTGGTAGCAGACAGTGAGGGAGGGTGTTCTACTGTAATTTTCAAACTTCATTGAGATGATTTGCAAGGTTTGGGCCCTGAATAATGGGTGATCATTTTTCTAAGAGGTGATTGGCCTTTACAAACTTACTTTACGTAGCAAAAATTTACCTGCACAGTCCACTACTATGATCCTTCTTTTTTTCGTCACCTAGAAGGGTTGACACAGAAGATCATTTGATTTACAAGACTGCCAAATTCCAATCTGTTGCTTGCATCAAAGTGGAGATACAATTGTGTACTTACCACCATGCTTCGATTGGAACAGGTAACTACTGCACCAATGAGTGATATGTTATTGAGTGATTGTGAGTGATGATTGATGATTCATGTGCTGGCCGACAGTAAGGCAGGTGTTCAACTGTATTTGTAAACATGATTGAGATGATTTGCAATGTTTGGGGCCTGAGTGAAGAGTAATCATTTTTCCAGGAGGTGATTGGCCCTTTCACAACTAGAGAGATTTCCTTGCAGGGTCCACTCTTTTTTTCTGGTTCTTCAGAGACCAGAGCAGTCACTTTAGTTGACAAACAAAAACCTATTCAAAATAATGCAATTCTGTTTTGATACTGAGGCGGTCATTATGAACATGGTGGGAAAGACTGCCGACCGCCGTGTCAGCGGTAAACAGAATCCCGCCGTCCGCAGTGAATGGAAACCCTTCATATAATGAACAAAAAACCCAACCCCGCCAAAAATTCCCAGACCACCACTCCCGCCATGACTCTGTCGGCAGGAATCCGGGCCCACCCCACCCCTCCACCGCCAAGCACACCCACATCCCGCCGTCCAAATAATGATGCACAAATCACCTCAGTGGACAGTGGAGGCCGCACAACCATTGGCGGCTGCAACCGCCACGGTCGGCAAGTGGACTCAACAGCAAGAAGTGCACACCTTGGACAGGCGTATCACCCACACACCTGACACACATCCAGAACCCAACAAAACACCCCCAGACACACTTCAGAATCCCTTGCAACGAAGGCAGGACAAAAAGACAGAGAACACCAGAGCCTGACAGCGAACGCCAGCATACAGGAGACGCCCATCGACCCACAAAACAGCACCCTTACCTCTTCCCCAGTCCCGACACCATCCACCACACTCACCATGTCCCCCGCCAAAAATCCACACTTCACCAAAAGGGAGTTAAGGACTTTGGTGGACGAGATCCTGAAGGTGGAGCCATAAATCTTCAGGTCTGAGGTGCAGCACACACCCATCGCCCGGAAATTGGAGCTGTGGCAGACCATTGTGAACAGGGTGAATGCAGTGGGACACCATCCACACACCAGGGACGACATCTGGAAGAGATGGAACGACCTGTGGGGGAAGGTCTGTGGCATGGCATCCAGGCACCACATCGCAGTGCAGAAGACTGGGGGAGGCCTGCCACCAACACCACCTGACTACACCGACTGGGAGGAAAAGGTACTCGCCATCCTGCACCCAGAGGGACTCACAGGACTCACTGGAGGAATGGACTTGGGTAAGTCATCTACATATACACCACAGCTGAAATGCATGCACCACCCCACCCCACCCACATCCACCTTGACCTACACCCCACCCAGCCATTACCCACCACATCCACCCCCCTGCATGACCTCAAACCCACTAACAGGGCCACATCACTCGCACTGTGCACAGCCACTCCCCCTGCACGTACCCACAATAGAACAATACCCCCCACCACAATGCATCCACACATGGCGCAAAATGCAATGTCAACCTCACAAAGGCACCCTTGAAGGCCACTGAAAGTAAAACCAGCACAAAATAGCCTAGTCCTGTACACCTCAAACCTACATGCATATGTAACAGACATATCTATGTTCCCCAACAGGCACCACCACCCATGCAACCCTAATGGACGGGACAAGGAGTGCCACTGCCCTCCAGGGGGACAGAGACACCTCACAAGACACTGGCGAAGAATCCCTGGACAATGATTAGCAGGCAGGCCCCTCACACAGTCCTGGATTCTCACTATGCAGCAGCCCCACCCAGGAAACCACTGACACCCCTACCACCCAGTCAAGACCAGCAGGCCAGGGCAGGCTTACCAACACCAGTGTACCCAGGGCACAGACTGGTGGAACACAGCCACAGAGGCCACAGTCTCCCACTCCCAACATGCAGGAAGTCGAGGGCCAAAGTACAAGTGGCACTGCCAGACCTGTGCAGGGGACACAGGCACAGGGGGCTAGGGCAAGTTCAAGGGTCTCAGTGGGCCGGGGGGAGGCCACAGGATGGATGCAGCAGCCCAGGATGTTATTTCAGAGGTATTGGGGGCCTACCAACATACCCAAGACAGGTTGGCACAGATTGTGTCCACCCTGGAGCAAAGTCAGAGGATGCAGCAGGCACAACACCAACAGGCCATGGAGCAGTGGAAAGAGCACAATGCCACAATGGCCACCATAGCTGGAGCACTGCTACAGTTGGTCAAAAACCAGTTTGACACCCACACCGGACAAGAGTCCCCCACAACAGCCCTGGACAACCTGCATCAGATGACCCAAGCAGCAGAAACATCCCAGGAAATACCCTCCCAGGAAGCCCAAGGGCCATGTCACCCCAAGAAGCTCCACAGCAGGCACCCAAACGTACTCTTAGGCCAAGATATGGCACTGGAACCCCAGCTAAGAACAAGGCCCCCTCCAACAATTGGCTCTGCTACTAATGCAAAGCAACCATCCTACCCATTCCCCAACAACACTTAGCTGAGGGCAATTTGAAGTACTGTTCGACAAAATGGACCCATCAATACCATCCAACAAGGCTGCCACCAAGTTGGTTTTGAGGACCTCCAACCCTTATGACTCCCATCACTGTATATAGCACAATTTACTCACTTCTACCAATAAAACACATTTCACACCTGTAACACTGTCCCCTGTCTTAAATTGTGAACAAGCGAGTATGGATGCAACTGGCAGAGAACAACTTTATTGTCAATTTTGTGCATGATGGTAGTCCTGTGTGCCCAAATGGTGGCAAGGAGGGAATGCATATATTTTCAGTCAGTACCATGCAGAAGTGGGCCATGTATAGCTTATCATGACCAACCACCCCTATATGACAGAGCACACTGACAGTATTAGTCACTAACCCCAATGACAGGTGTAAGTCCCACACAGTTATTGGAAGTAGACTTGTACCAGTTGCTTCCCCTTCCTCATCCTCACCATCACTTTCCTCACCTCCCTGAGGTAGCTGATCAGGCCCTATAGCACCCTCCACCTCCAAGAGGGGGATAGAATGTCTCACTGCCACGTTGTGCAGCAGGCCACCACTATTCTACACACCTTATCAGGCCCATAGGCCAGGGAACTGCCAGAGATATGTAGACACCAGAATCTAGCCTTCAGGAGACCTATAGTTCGCACTATTACCCTCCTTGTACGTCCATGGGCCTCATTGTAATTCCTCTCTGCATCCGTCCTGGGATTCCTCACTGGTGTCAGGAGCCAACGCAAGTTTGGATAGCCAGAATCACCTACAAAATGGTGCAATACAGACTTGTCATTGTTATGTCCCTTAGTCAGACAGGCTGGTTTTCTGCAATGTGTCAGTTAGTGACAGGCAAACCTACCTATGATCCACTCTCTGCCCTCTTGTAGTTGTTCCATCTTCTGTGGCACACTACTGTTCCTCAAAACAAAGGAATCATGGACTGAACCTGGAAACATGGCATTCACATGGGAAATGTACTGGTCTGCAGAACAGACCAATTGGATGTTCATGGAGTGAAAGTTCTTCCTGTTTCTGTACACCTCTTCACTCACTCTTGGGGGGATGATAGCTATGTGTGTGCTATTGATGGCACCTATGACATGGGGAATGTTGGCAAAGGGATAGAAGTCAGACTTGATGGCGGGGAGGTCAGTACTTTGGGGAAACTTCACATAGGATTGCAGATGTTGTACAAATGCATTCAGAAATCTTCTCAGTACCTGTCTGAACACTGGCTGTGAGAAACCAGCACCCATGCCCACTGTCACCTGAAATTAGCCCGTGGCGAGGAAATGGAGTGTGGAGAGCACCTGCACCTCAGTTGGAATGGCATGCTGATTACGATTTCCCAGAGTTAGTGCAGGATCCAATAATGCACAAAGGTCCTCAATAGTTGCATGTGTGAGTCTGTAAGTGATTATGATCTGATGCTCCACCATGGTCCCCATATCCACAAGTGGCCTGTACACCGAGGGGGCCCTTCCTGGCCAAAAGGGTCGATACCAATGAGGGGTTACAAAAAGGAGTGATGAAAACACATACCTAGTGTCAACATAGTGTCAACACCAAAGCAGCACGCGCTCTATTGGCGACAAATTAGTTCAATCCTAAAAATGTATTTTTAATATTCTTACAAATACTGTTCCTTTGCAATGTATTGCTGCAGGTTTTCAGAGTGTGTTAGGGTGTGGCCCCTTTCCAGGGCCTTCCAGAGACTTTCCCTACAACATGCCTGGGCGTGGTTCTGGGCTGGGCCAAGACTCTATAAAAGAGAGCCAGCCCAACTCCCAGTGCTCACTATTCAGAGGTCCCGGTGCAGAGCACCAGCTTCTTCCTGAGCTCCTGTCCCGGCAGCCTATTTGGATCTTCCAGTCTTCTGCCCTTCATCCTTCATTGGTGATCATTGTTCCAGACGGTAAGACGGTGGTTGGACTGTCCCGACACTGTTATTGAGAATTTTCATATTCTTGGTTTAATTCTTAAAAGAGTAACAGATTACTTGTGCGCTACTATTTCTTGACATTTATATGGTAGTTTACAAATAGGCAAGATGCGCGATTTGTTTCATAAAGGTATGACTTTGTTATTCATTGCGTGCTACCATTTCTTGACATTGGCGCGGTGGCTTTAGAATCGTCAAGACGCGCGATTTGTTTTATGGTGTTTAAACATTGTTGTCCATTGCGCGCTACTATTTCTTGACATTTACATGATGTTTTACGAATTGGTAAGACGCGCAAATCGTTTCATGAGGATTTAACTTTGTTGTTCATTGCGCGCTACCATTTCTTGACATTTACATGGTGGCTTAAGGATTGGCAAAAGAAGCGCGATTCGTTTCATTGTACTTTGATCTTGTTATTTATTGTGAGCTGTTATTTCTTGACATTTACATTGTGTTTTACGAATCGTCAAGACGAGCGATTCGATTAATGATGATTTGACTTTGATATTCATTGCGTGCTACCATTTCTTGATATTTTACATGGTGACACTCGAATCGGCAAGACGCACGATTCGCTCCTCGAGTTTATTTCATGTTGTTTATTGTATGCCACTATTCTAAGATATTTATTATGTAATATTCGAGTTGACAAGTTATGTGATTTGTTTCCTGAATCCATATTGTGTTATTCATGGTGCACAATCCTTTTATGGTGTTTACTATATATATATATATATATATATATATATATATATATATATCTGCAACATGCGCAATTTGTGTTGAAACATTTTAAGAGTACACAGAAGGCCAGAGTTTCTAGACGCAATATTGTATGGTCTTAGTTAACATGCTCAAAACAGGATTTATATGACTGGTTTAAAATTTAGTCAGAATGTTTTTCTGATCCTCATGTAAAGGAAAGTACTTGAATAAGAAAGTTTTCATTTAATTCATCTTGATTCCCCTACAGGTATCCGACCATCTTGAAACTTAGTCATTTTAAACTTAACTCTTAGATTGTTCATGTTTTCAGAGTGACTAGCTTAGAATCATAGTCTAGTATAGATTTCAGGAGATATAATTTTCATATTGTGTATCCTAACCTTTTTCTTACTACAGGTCTCCTTCCCAGCTGTTCCCTTCCTAATCCCCTCTTCCCCTCTTGAACTCTCTCAGTCTCTGTGATTTATCTATCAGAGTCTTGGAGCTGTTCAGTGGTGGACGTGTTGGGAACGTGCACAGACCCAGAGGATCTGGTGACTCTGACACATAGGCACACTTGTCATCATATGTGCACGGCATTGTTCATTGCGGTGTCTCTACAATAACTGCTACCTGACAGATATACATGTACATCACAAGGAGGGAACAGAGTATTTCATGTGTGCTACAATAGTGAATGGACAGAGGCCTAGGTGCATCATGTGGCTAGTAGGGCCTGTATTGTGAGTATTAATTAATTGTAGATGCGTAGGTAAAGGCAAAATGTCTGCCCACTGTTGTTCTGCCCTTTCGTTGTGGAAGTGACCTCATACCACTAGCGGTTGACGTCACAACGTAAGGCGGTGTTTACCGCTGTTCGCACCCTCATTGGTTAACATGGGTGCCAATGGAGAATCCTGGTGTATCATGATAGCCGCCAGAGGTGACGGTGCACACTGCCGCAGAACGTACACGCGTTCATCATCGTTTGTTCACTTGACTCCCTGATCTCGTGCGGACAGGTACTCCACTCTGTGTACTGCTCTGGCCTGCCTCTGGCTATGGATGTGCCACGTGTTGCAGGGGAAAGGGCCCCGGCCTTCACCTAGGAAGAACTGGAGGAGCTAGTGGACAGGGTCCTGCCCCTGTACGTGAAACTGTACGGACGCCCAGAGGTACAGGTGAGTCTGGGTTTGGAGGGCACTGTGTGTGTGTGTAATGGATGGTGTTGATTGCCAATATGTGTGCACCTCTGGGCCTGCATGGGCCATGGTGCATGGCATACTGTGTGCGACTGTCCAGTATGTCTGAGAGTACGGACTGTCCCATAGTGGAAGAATAGCCAGCTGTTCATATCGTGCAAGTGCCTGACCTCTGTGTTCCATTTCTGTGTCGCCCTTATAGGTCAGCGCCCACCAGAAGAGGGCACATTGGCATGCCGTCGCCAAAGAGGTGCGGACCCCGGGGGTCTACAACTGGTGGAGCACCCACTGTAGAAAGAGGTGGGAGGGCCTGCAGCGCTGGGTGCGAAAGATCACTGAAGCCCAACTTGGGAAGTCCTCCCACCGTGGAAGGGGTGCCTCAGTCAGCCCTGCTGCCCTCACAGAGGAGGCTATTGATCTCCTGAGAACCATCTCTGTAGGGCAGACAACCATCGTCAATACCATCCGGGGCTAGCATCAGAGGTGCAGCAGACAAATGCCTATCTGGATGGCATTCACACTGCCGTGTCTGCCCTACAGAGATCTTTTCAGGCTCTGGCCTCCTCCTGGATGGCATCCAGTTTCCCTGGCCGTCCCGTCCCCCCTCAAACCTCCTCTACCCCTTCCAGCACCCCACTCCCTTCACTCGTCCAAAGCACACATTCAGACACGCTGACAGGCACATCAACACACAAGAAGCACACTTCAAAACACAAGCACCACACCTCCCATCACTAGCATGCACACAGCCAACAGACACCTGCACACACAACAACGTCCACTTCCCCCAGTGTGCCCACCTCTTCCACCTCCCTGTCTGTCCCCTCTGCATCCACACCCTCATGCACTGCACCTTCACTCACTGTTACTGCTCCTCTTCCTGCACTCACCACAATAGCCATACATGCACCCCATACACCACACCTGCACCCACCACCTCTACTGTAGTTGACACATGCAGCACACTCACCAGACTTGCAGACACCCACACAACATCCATCCATACTAGCTGTCTGTGTTCTCCCACTGTGTCCACCCCCACCTCCCAAGACACACAAACGCACCAAGACACCCACCCACCAGACATCCACCACACCACAGCATACTGAGCAGTCACCTGCACCCACTACACGCCCCTTACACCCCATCTATCCACTCCCTCTGCCTCCACTCCCATGCCCTCATCTACGCCCAGCCTAATTGCTCCAAAAAAGGTTTCCTCTCCTGTGCTGACCTCTTCCAACCCACTGGCCCCCCTCTTCTTTTCCCCAAACATGCCCACCTACTTGCCCTTTCCACCCCTTCCACATCACAGCCCACCCCGGTCCGCCCTTCACTTTCCTGTGCCCCTTTCCCAGATAAGAAGGCCTGGACAGAGCCTAGGCCATCCAGCTCCACCTGAGCCAAACAGCCCTCACCCCCTTCAAAGGAGAAGCTCACCACCCTCCACCTTCCACAAGAAAGTCAAAGGCCCACCACCTCCGAAAATCCCCACCCCCACCACCTCCTTCCGTGAGGTGCTTGGATGCCCATATGGTGCCCCATTATGTGGAGTACCCAGCACTGGTGGGAGTCAGGTGGGGCCCGTTGTGGCCCATGACATTTGTGAATATACAGACTGGCCATTGGCCCGGTTTGCACTGTTTGGCTCCGTGAGCTTCATATTAAAGTTTCTGTGTGACCTGTGTTTGGGCTGCACGCCGTTAACCCTGATAATTTGTTTCACTTTTTTATGGGTGTGGGGCTTTTGTATGTACTATGGTCAAGTTGAATTAGCCTTGTGTCGGGTAAGTACCTCTTGCTGTGGGGTGTATGACTTGTGCTGCTGGGAAGGGTTGGTGGGCGTTGTTGGATGGGTGGAGTGGGTGGGTATGTAACTGTGCCCTTTCCTCCCTTGTGTCGTAGGTTGCGGCACTTACCGTTGTCATCTTCGTCAGCGGTCTCGGTAGTGTAGGTATATGGCAAGGAGCACGGCTGGCATGATCTGCAGCTCTCTATCCATGGCTGCCACAGCGCGTTCTGTGGGACTCCGGTGCGTGGTTCCTTATATTTGGTTCATTTCCACCTGGCTTTGTGTGGCGGTGGTTCCCACCCTGGAACTGGCAGCGGAATGGTGGTTCATAATTTGATGGGCGGGTTTGGCCTTTCCGACAGCCAGTGGGTGGACTCTGCCATCGTGGGCGGCACTCCTCTCTTGGCTGTGGGTGGTTCGCAGGATGCCTGTCTTTCATTTGGATCATTATTTGGCGGTCCAGACCGTTCCTCTGTTGGGAGTTTCTACTGCCACCGCCGGTGGAGTGGAACGGACCGCCATGTTCATGAGGGCACTTGATCTTCAACAGCAGTGCACTACATGTCTATCTTGCTCAGGTCGGCACTAGGACGGAGTTACTCAGGGTCAGGAAGAGGATGGAAGAAATCAGGGTGGGACTATATCATCAACAGCTAGAATAAGGAAGTTATCAACCTCAAAGGAAAACTATGACTCTGAGGTTTTATACTCAGCTATGTGGAGTGGAGAAAGGCAAGTTGATTTGGGACATGCTGCTGAGTGTGTGTGTTGCACTGTTGGCAAGAACTCTTGCTTTTTGTTCTGCCTCTGAGGCTTCTTGGTATACTCTTCATGAAGCTTACCTTTCTTCTATCATTCCCATTTACTCTACAGTACAGTTTCTGTTTTACAGTCTGCAGGCCTTCTCGAAAGCTGGGCTCAACTCTCCTGCTTACCTACCAAACCGGTCCAGATAGGCACCCAAGAGTGATGGACATTCTTGAGGAGAATGCAGATGCACCACCCAAGTTTGAAATGCAGCATAATTTGTCTTTTAATAATCATATTTTTAGAAATGGGTGGGTTCACCCTTCCATAACTTGATTTGTTTTTCAAATCTAAAAGACAGAACATTTAGCTATCTGATAACCTGGGTCTCTGGGGCAGAAGGGTTGTCTGCAATGCATTTTCCTGTACTGTGTCATACTCATTCCTTCATTTCCTTCCATAACAGATTGATGATGATGATGTGCTGCTCAGCACCCAGATGAATATTGTCCTTTCCCATCCATTAATCAAACACCTAACACTCTTCCCCGAGCAGTGTGATTTATTGAGGTGTGACTTAATTTTCCCCATAAATGGATCACACACTTGGTGGGGCAGTTGTGGTGACACCAACTCACTACAGGATCTTCTATTACCTAAACCATAGCCCACAATCACCCCATTTACCCACCCACACATAAAAGTGATCCATATTTTAAATATAGAATGAACATTAGTCGTCAGCATCTTCATTCAGGCATTGTATTATGTAAACGTAGCGTTTACGCAACACAGTCCATGCCAGACTTTGACTTCACTTTTCATGACTCAAGGATTTTGAAAATTCAGTTTTATTTAAATGCTAGAGCTACCTATTTCTCACAAGAAGTTACTATCAGGTATTTTTTGTTATTTTATTACTATCAGCTATTCCTTGTTGTGTCATGTAGTAGTAATTCTTTGTAAAGCTACAATATAATGTATAACCCACTAACTCAGTGTTTCTTTTCTATTTAGTTGCCTGTGATGGATAATCCTTCTGATTAATACAACAGTTGGAGCTCATCTGGGTGCGAGTGGGACCTCGCTTGTGAAGTTGTGATGCCTTCCCTGTTATTGCTCCATCTATATTCAGGTAAGAGAACTATGGAATGAAGTGAACTAGTTAAGTTAGTAAGTAAGCAACTAACTGCTACTGCAGGTAAGTAATAGTTTATCTAGGTTGTTGTAGGCAATATAGGTCATGGCAGCATCCCCCCTATTGTCACGGTAGTTACAGAGGTATATAACTAACTATAACTAACTAATCAGTATATACTTTTATATGCAGATTAAAAAAAACAAGCTGCTTAAAAAAGCAGCAGTGAGAAATAAAAGTAATACACACATGAATTACTTCTGGCATATATCATGAAGAATTAACATTTTCCCCTTTATTTTTTACAAAAATACACGCCATCTCCACCCGCAACTGGCCCACCGCTCTCCCCTAACAAATTGACCAATCCCCATTCCACAACCAATGTCCAACAAAAAAAATAACCCGGTTCCAACTCCCTTCCCACCCTCCCACCAAAACAAAAAAAATTGAAAATGGCTAAGAGCGGGCATTGTCCTTTTGGGACAAGAGCTGTTCCAGGCTCTGCTTTATCCTGCCCAGCCAGCACTCCATTCGCCTCTCCATACAGTCCAGCCACTGCAGAATGGGGTGCAGCAATGTCCTCTCAGTGTCAACGTGCAGAGCAGGAGGGGGTGGCAGCAGTTGCTGTCAGGGCCCCTGACAGCTGGCCGCAGTGCCAGCAATGGAATGGCCCAGAGGCAGGAGACTATGGCCCTCATTCTGACCCTGGCGGTCGGTGATAAAGCGGCGGCCAAACCGCCAACAGGCCGGCGGTCTAAAATATGCAATTCTGACCCTGGCGGGAACCGCCAACACAGCCCGCCAACTTAACACTCCGACCGCCACAGCGGTACAAACAAACAGCGCGGCGGTTCCCGCCAACAGCCCGGCGGCAGACAAAGTACCGCCCACCCTATTACGACCCACCAATCTGCCACCTTTTCCGGGGCGGGAGCACCGCCGATAAGAACACGGCGGAAACAGACTACGAACGGGAAAACGCTCACCTCTACGCACTCCACGCAAGATTCCGGCAGTATGGAGCCAGAGTTGCAGGTCATCCCCGCACTCCTATTCCTCCTCATATACCAGGAGCACGCCCGGCGGCGCGGAAGACATCGGTGAGTACGGCACCTACGACACAGGGGAGGGAAAAGATTACCGGCACACACCCACCCACCCACACCCACTACAACACACACATCAATGCATTCCCACAGATCACTGTCACAACCCACAAACCACCCCCCTCCGAAATAATGCAAAGACCAAAAGAAGAGATCATAAACGGGCAGATATATTGAAATATGTACACCATTAATCCCAATAAATAAATAAACTATGTACAAAATATATACAGCTACTAAATGTAGTCCAACCACTGTCCGTGGATCAGAGGGGTCCTGTGCAAAGGGGCAAGGCCCAGTCCCACGACAAGAACTCCACGGAGAGAACACTGCAGGGGCATCAGAAAGAAAATAGGACAGGCACCTCAGGGGGAAGGGAAGGGGGAGCACCTCAGCCACTTGAGTACACGACGCCAGATCCACGAGGGGACTCCATGACCACTGGCCCATCCTGGGGAGAGCAAAGCCACAGTCCAAACAGTCCATACAGTGGGTGGCCTGCCCACTGGGCCATCCTGGGGAGAGCAAAGCCACAGTCCATACAGTCCATACAGTGGGTGGCCTGCCCACTGGGCCATCCTGGGGAGAGCAAAGCCACAGTCCAAACAGTCCATACAGTGGGTGGCCTGCCCACTGGGCCATCCTGGGGAGAGCAAAGCCACAGTCCATACAGTCCATACAGTGGGTGGCCTGCCCACTGGGCCATCCTGGGGAGAGCAAAGCCACAGTCCATACAGTGGGTGGCCTGCTCACTGGGCCATCCTGGGGAGAGCAAAGCCACAGTCCAAACAGTCCATACAGTGGGTGGCCTGCCCACTGGGCCATCCTGGGGAGAGCAAAGCCACAGTCCATACAGTCCATACAGTGGGTGGCCTGCCCACTGGGCCATCCTGGGGAGAGCAAAGCCACAGTCCAAACAGTCCATACAGTGGGTGGCCTGCCCACTGGGCCATCCTGGGGAGAGCAAAGCCACAGTCCATACAGTCCATACAGTGGGTGGCCTGCCCACTGGGCCATCCTGGGGAGAGCAAAGCCACAGTCCATACAGTCCATACAGTGGGTGGCCTGCCCACTGGGCCATCCTGGGGAGAGCAAAGCCACAGTCCATACAGTCCATAACAGACCCCACTGCCACTGGAGGAGGCAAGTTGGCCAGAGGACATCCTGCAGCCCTGCCCGAGATAGATCCTGCCCTGCCACGTCTGCCAAAGGGCCAGCGGTTCTTGCCCTGAAGGGCCCAGTTCAGCGGTTCTTGAGACGGCGGGGCCCAGTTCAGCGGTTCTTGAGACGGCGGGGCCCAGTTCAGCGCTCCTTGCCTTGAAGGGCCCAGTTCAGCGGTTCTTGAGACGGCGGGGCCCAGTTCAGCGGTTCTTGAGACGGCGGGGCCCAGTTCAGCGGTTCTTGAGACGGCGGGCCCAGTTCAGCGCTCCTTGCCTTGAAGGGCCCAGTTCAGCGGTTCTTGAGACGGCGGGGCCCAGTTCAGCGCTTCTTGAGACGGCGGGCCCAGTTCAGCGCTTCTTGCCTTGAAGGGCCCAGTTCAGCGGTTCTTGAGACGGCGGGGCCCAGTTCAGCGCTTCTTGGCTTGAAGGACCCAGTTCAGCGGTTCTTGAGACGGCGGGGCCCAGTTCAGCGCTCCTTGCCTTGAAGGGCCCAGTTCAGCGGTTCTTGAGACGGCGGGGCCCAGTTCAGCGGTTCTTGAGACGGCGGGGCCCAGTTCAGCGGTTCTTGAGACGGCGGGGCCCAGTTCAGCGCTCCTTGCCTTGAAGGGCCCAGTTCAGCGGTTCTTGAGACGGCGGGGCCCAGTTCAGCGGTTCTTGAGACGGCGGGGCCCAGTTCAGCGGTTCTTGAGACGGCGGGGCCCAGTTCAGCGCTCCTTGCCTTGAAGGGACCAGTTCAGCGGTTCTTGAGACGGCGGGGCCCAGTTCAGCGCTTCTTGAGACGGCGGGGCCCAGTTCAGCGCTTCTTGCCTTGAAGTGCCCAGTTCAGCGGTTCTTGAGATGGCGGGGCCCAGTTCAGCGCTTCTTGGCTTGAAGGGCCCAGTTCAGCGGTTCTTGAGACGGCGGGGCCCAGTTCAGCGCTCCTTGCCTTGAAGGGCCCAGTTCAGCGGTTCTTGAGACGGCGGGGCCCAGTTCAGCGGTTCTTGAGACGGCGGGGCCCAGTTCAGCGGTTCTTGAGACGGCGGGGCCCAGTTCAGCGCTCCTTGCCTTGAAGGGCCCAGTTCAGCGGTTCTTGAGACGGCAGGGCCCAGTTCAGCGCTTCTTGCCTTGAAGGGCCCAGTTCAGCGGTTCTTGAGACGGCGGGGCCCAGTTCAGCGCTTCTTGCCTTGAAGGGCCCAGTTCAGCGGTTCTTGAGACGGCGGGGCCCAGTTCAGCGCTTCTTGCCTTGAAGGGCCCAGTTCAGCGGTTCTTGAGACGGCGGGGCCCAGTTCAGCGGTTCTTGCCTTGAAGGGCCCAGTTCAGCGGTTCTTGAGACGGCGGGGCCCAGTTCAGCGGTTCTTGAGACGGCGGGGCCCAGTTCAGCGGTTCTTGAGACGGCGGGGCCCAGTTCAGCGGTTCTTGCCTTGAAGGGCCCAGTTCAGCGGTTCTTGAGACGGCGGGGCCCAGTCCAGCGGTTCTTGAGACGGCGGGGCCCAGTTCAGCGGTTCTTGCCTTGAAGGGCCCAGTTCAGCGGTTCTTGAGACGGCGGGGCCCAGTTCAGCGCTTCTTGCCTTGAAGGGCCCAGTTCAGCGGTTCTTGAGACGGCGGGGCCCAGTTCAGCGCTTCTTGCCTTGAAGGGCCCAGTTCAGCGGTTCTTGAGACGGCGGGGCCCAGTTCAGCGGTTCTTGCCTTGAAGGGCCCAGTTCAGCGGTTCTTGAGACGGCGGGGCCCAGTTCAGCGGTTCTTGAGACGGCGGGGCCCAGTTCAGCGGTTCTTGCCTTGAAGGGCCCAGTTCAGCGGTTCTTGAGACGGCGGGGCCCAGTCCAGCGGTTCTTGAGACGGTGGGGCCCAGTTCAGCGGTTCTTGCCTTGAAGGGCCCAGTTCAGCGGTTCTTGAGACGGCGGGCCCAGTTCAGCGGTTCTTGAGACGGCGGGGCCCAGTTCAGCGGTTCTTGAGACAGCGGGGCCCAGTTCAGCGGTTCTTGCCTTGAAGGGCCCAGTTCAGCGGTTCTTGAGACGGCGGACGGTCTATGGCCAACTGCTAAATGCCTGGTGGTGCCCTCCTGGGCAGCGGGGATGGTGCTCCTTCACTGCCCACCTGGGCTGTGGGTGGTGGGGCCCTCCTGGCCAGCTGGGCTGGGTCCTCCCTGGGCAGCGGCTATGGGGGTGGTGGGCTCTCCCAGGGCAGCTGTGCCGGTTCCTCCCGGGGCAGCGGCTATGGGGGTTGTGGGCTCCTCCTGGGCAGCAGGCCTGCTGCCTGAGCTCTCCAACTTGCTGCCCTTGCCCTCCTTAGTCGTCGGCCTGTGGCCCTTTCCTCCCTTTGGAGCTGTGGCTGGAGACTGTCTCTGGGTGGTGTCCGGGGGGGATGTAGAAGGCGGGCTCCTGCGGCGCCCCTTCCGCCTTCTGCTCCTCTTCCCAGGGGGTGGGCTGGCTGTCCCCTTGCTGCTGGGCGAAGATCCAGACATGCGGGCTGGCGGGCTCCAATACCCCTGCACCCTTGTCAAGGGGGCTGCAGGGCTGGTGGTGGCTGAGGTGCTCTTCTTACCCCGACGAGAAGGAGGGGGGGGCTCAGGGTCAGGAAAGAAGTTAGTAGTGGCGAGAAAGAGCTTCTTGGGACAATGGAGAGTGGTAGGTACAGTGGGAATGGGAGTGGAGGGAGAGGATGTGGTTGTAGGTGAGTCACGTTTGCTGTCTTTGGGTGCAGGTGCAGGAGGGATAGGCTGTCGTGAGGTGGATGGCTGTTGGGTGGGTGGGTGGCTGCGTTTGTGTGGTGTGGAAGAGGGGGTGACAGACACAGTGGGAGAGGACACAGGGGACGTGTAAATGGCAGTGGGGGTGGTGACTGCACGTGTGCGGACTGGAGTGGAGGGTGTGCTGGTGATGGAAACACTGGCTGATGGTGAGGTGAATGGAGGTGTGAGTGTAGACGTCACAGGGAGGGAGGAGGGAGACGAGGAGGTGGGGGTCACAGAGGTGGTAGTGACTGTTGGCATGTCTGCATCGGAATGTTGCGTGTGTGAATGTCTGCGTGATCTGTGGTGCTTATGTTTGGATGAGCTTCTCTTGGGTGTTGAGGTGTGTGCAGGCTGGTCTGATGGTGTGGGTGGGACAGGCAGAGGAACAGGAGACTGGGAGGAGGGAGTTAGTAGAGGCAGGCAGGAGACAGGGACAATGGCTGCCGTCAGTGCTGAGGCCAGAGCCTGGAACGATCGCTGATGGGCAGCCTGACCCGAATGAATGCCCTCCAGGTACGCATTGCTGCGATGAACCTCCCTCTCCACCCCCTGGATGGCATTCAAAAGGGTAGTCTGCCCAACAATGAGCGTTCGGAGGAGGTCAATGACCTCCTCACTGAGGGCAGCGGGGGTAACAGGGGCAGGGCCTGAGGTGCCTGGGGCGAAGGAGATGCCCGGCTTCCTGGCAGAGCGGGCACGGGGCGAACGCGGAGGGGCTGCTGGGAGGGCGGAGATGGTGCGCTGGGTGGCGGCTGTACCTGTAATGGCGGGGGGCACGGATGGTGCCACCCCCGCAAGGGAGCCCCCTTCCGAGGACGTGTCCGTATCGCTGCAGGCTCCAGTCGTCCCCGTCGTGGAGCTCCCCTCGCCCTCCGTCTCACTGGTCCAGTCTGACTCTGTGGCATGGCCCTCCTGGGCCATGTGAGATGCAGCTCCCTCCTGCCCCGATGCCACTTCTCCTCCGCCTGATGATGCTGATGCACACAAGCACAGAAAGACAAACAAAAAGGGGGGGGGAGAGAGAAATAAAGGGATATTGAGTACATGGATCTCCGGTACAGTTAGCGGACATGACAGACACAGATGCCCCCTGCACTAAGTTGCGCACTTGGGGTACGCTACGCATTCCGTGGAACATGGCCTACACGCCTAGAGTTGACAACTGCACCCATGGATGACACGGCCCAGGGATGGCTGTACTGACAAACTACTGAGGGTGGTGGCTGGGGACACAGGGGCTTACGGGGGTGCCCAGCCTACAGATATCGCCCTGGCCTAGGGGGACCCCCAGCCCTCCTCCCCCACCCAGACACCTCCACTGCGCGACAACAGAGTAGATAATGCTTGTACTCACCCCCTTGTGTCTGCTGTGCTGCCCTCACGCGCCCATCCAAATCAGGGTAGGCCACCGCCAGGATCCGGAACATCAGGGGGCTCAGTTGACGGCAGGCACCCCGCCTACGTTGGGAGGCCATCCCCAGCAGAGACTCGGCGGTCTTCTTGGTCCCGCGGCGGATGTCCTCCCACCTCTTGCGGCAGTGGGTGCCCCGTCGATGGTGGACCCCCAGGGCCCGGACTTCCTTGGCGATGGCACGCCAAATCCCGATCTTCTCATGGGCGCGGACCTATGTGACACGTACAGGGAGGGAGAAATACCACGTTCAAGTTACTCAGCATTTTCCTTTCCAGTGGCCCAACGCCCCCCATCCCCGCCAGGCCCCCCGCCATGCCCCCCGCCATGCCCAACATGCCCCCCATCCCCGCCAGGCCCCCCACCATGCCCCCCGCCATGCCCAACATGCCCCCCATCCCCGCCAGGCCCCCCGCCATGCCCAACATGCCCCCCATCCCCGCCAGGCCCCCCGCCATGCCCAACATGCCCCCCATCCCCGCCAGGCCCCCCGCCATGCCCAACATGCCCCCCATCCCCGCCAGGCCCCCCGCCATGCCCAACATGCCCCCCATCCCCGCCAGGCCCCCCGCCAGGCCCCCCGCCAGCCCCAACATGCCCCCCATCCCCGCCAGGCCCCCAAGCCAGCCAGTGGCCCCAAATCCATATTGAATTAAACTCACTTGTTGGTCTGGAGGACCGTAGAGTAGCGCATACTGGGGGAGGACCCCATCCACAAGTTTCTCCAACTCCTCTCCAGTGAAGGCAGGGGCCCTTTCCCCAGTCGCAGCAGCCATTGTCCCTTCCAGACCGAGGTCACAGCAACACTTGCAGTATAGGTCCTCTCCTGTGAAAGTTCAAGTCGCAAGTGGATAAGTAGATAGAAAATGGCGGTCACGTCCGCGGCGGTGCGTACCGCGGCGGGGCGTCCCGCCACCGCCGGCGCCCTTCGCCATTGGCTCCTGAAACCCATAGGCTTCAATGTTAACCAATGCGGCTTCGCGCCGCGGTCTTCGCCCGCCGCCCGCCGCGGTGTGCCACGCCAGCGCATTGACCTCACATCCCATTGTCACACTTCACAGGTCAGGCAGCCGCCATTTCCAGGGCCCACATGGCTCAATTTCAACTGCGTCACACAGGCCTAGGCCTTGCATAGCCACTCAGACACGCCATTCACTGCATAGAGAATCGTATACTGTGCTAGCTGTGAGTACGTACCTGTGGGTTGCTTGACTGTGTGCTCCATGTTGTCCTTCCTAGGCACCGTCCGCTGGGTTGGGCGAGGAGACGGATGAATCCTCCCGTGTACCGACCGCTGGTGGACCTGTCGACAATGGAAGAACGCCACATTATCTTGACCTACCGTCTTAACCGTGCCACTATCCATGAACTGTGTGCCCGGCTGGAGCCCGACCTGATGTCCCCCATCCGCCAACCCACAGGGATTCCCCCTCTGGTGCAGGTCATGTCAGTACTACATTTCTTGGCAAGTGGGTCATTTCAGACAACCGTGGGAATTGCTTCCGGGATGTCTCAGCCCATGTTTTCGAAGGTGTTATCCAGAGTGTTGTCTGCCCTGATGAATTCCGTGAGGAACTACATCATTTTCCCTGAGGTGGGCGAATTGGCTACAGTGAAGGGTGATTTCTACGCCCTGGGACATATTCCCAACGTAATTGGTGCCATTGATGGGACCCATGTGGCTTTGGTTCCCCCAAGAGACAGGGAGCAGGTGTACAGGAACAGAAAAAATTACCATTCAATGAACATCCAGGTGGTGTGTTTGGCTGACCAGTACATCTCGCATGTAAATGCCAAATTCCCAGGGTCAGTGCATGACGCCTACATCCTCAGGAATAGCAGCATCCCTTACGTGATGGAACAGCTACAGAGACACCATGTATGGCTAGTGGGGGACTCTGGGTACCCCAACCTGTCGTGGCTACTGACCCCAGTAAGGAATCCCCGGACCAGGGCAGAGGAACGGTACAATGAGGCCCATGGGCGTACTAGGAGGGTGATCGAACGCACCTTTGGCCTCCTAAAGGCCAGGTTTAGGTGCCTGCATATGACCGGTGGATCCCTAATGTACTCACCTAAGAAGGTGTGTCACATCATCGTGGCCTGCTGCATGCTTCACAACCTGGCTTTGCGCCGCCAGGTGCCTTTCCTGCAGGAGGATGGTCGAGACGGTGGTGTTGTGGCAGCGGTGGAACCTGAGGAGAGTGACGAGGAGGAAGACGACGGGGCTGAAACAGACAACAGGGACAGAATCATTGAACAGTACTTCCAATAGGACACAGGTAACATTTCAAAGATAATTTAGTAAATGTTAACTACTCTGCAGCATCTCTGCTGCCTGTCTATTTGCCCCAGTGTATGATGACTGAGTTTTGGCTTTTCCCTCCCTATTTCAGATCTGGGGTCCCCAATACGAGTCCTGTGCTTCGTTTCCCCATGGACTACAGCTTTGTGGCAGCTGTTTGTTGACTTCACCATGTACAAGGACATATTTGCACTGTCATGTCAATTACAATCTATTGAAATCACAGCCAGACTCCTGATATTTTGGTGCAAAATAGGTGTTTATTGAAGTGCTCAAAATGGGATGGGTGGTTTCAAGTGGGTGGGGGCTATGGTGAAGGAATGTCCATGGCAGAGTCCAGAGTAACAGTCACACAGGTGCATTGTCCAGAGGCCTGTGGAGAGATGGAGCATGGGCAGTTCAAGGATGGACAGGGTGACAATGTGGGACAGTGGGATGACATCAGGTGGTATCCATTGCTGGCGGGGGTCTTGACATCCTACTCTGTCTTCTTGCGAGATCTCAGGGCCCTCTTGCGGGGTGGTTCTTCTCCTGCAGGAGGTGGGGGTCTGGTGGGCTGCTGCTGTGCGGGGGCCTCCTGTCCACTAGCGCCGGCGGAGGTGGATGGCTGTTCTTGGTCCAGGCTAGTGGCAGGGGCCCTTGGGTGTTGTTCAGTGTCCGCCCTGCTGTTTACGAGGTCCTGCAGCAGCCCTACCATGGTAACCAGGGTGGTGTTGATGGCTCTGATGTCCTCCCTGTACCCCCGATAGTGTTCCTCCTGCAGCACCTGGATCTCCTGGAACCGGGCCAGTACCGTCGCCATCGTCTCCTGGGAGCGGTTGTATGCTCCCATGATGGTGGTGAGGACCTCGTGGAGAGTGGGTTCCCTGGGCCTCTCCTCCCCCCCCTGTCGCACAGCTGCCCGCCGAGTTGCCCTGTTTCCCTGGGCCTCTGCCCCCTGGCCGGTGTGCCCACTACCACTGCCCCCAGGTCCCTGTTGTTGTTGGGGTGGTGGGTTATCCTGGGTGCCCTGTAGTGGTAGACACACCGCAGATTGACGCGCCCTGTAGACAGAGGCATGGGCCCGCTGGGTGGGAGCTGTGCTGGTGTTCCCAGAGGGGTTAGGGTCTGTAGTGGCCTGGGCCTGTGTGAGGGGAACCGACTGTCCAGAGGTCCCCGATGGTCCGGGCTGGTCATCGGTGTCCAGGTCGACAGAGCTGCTGTCATCGCTGACGGCCTCTTGGGTGGGGGGTGTGGAGAATTCTGGCCCCTCCGCCGCGGTGTGTTGACGGTCGGGTCCTGCAGGGGTATAGAGGTATGGTTATAGTTTCAATGTGTGGCATATGGGTGTATCTGTGGGTTCTCGTGTCCCCAAGTGCTGGCATTCGTGGGTGGGGGCTTTGGTGAGGGTGGCTTGTGGGGGGGATGTGTATATGCATTGGGCATGCTTTGGTGATGGGTGTCCATGCTTAGTGGACGCATGCAGGCCTAGGTTTTGGGATGTGTGGGTTGTGATGGGGAGACATTGGCGGGGAATAGGTGTGCTGGGGGTGGGGGTGAGGATGGTGGTGGGGGTGAGGATGGTGGTGGGGGTGAGGATGGTGGTGGGGGTGAGGGTGGGGGTGAGGATGGGGGTGGGGGTGAGGGTGGGGTTCGAGGATGGGGGTGAGGGTTGGGGTCTGATTTGGCATGCAGGTGGGGGGGAAGCAGTATTGAAGCTTCAACTTACCAGTATCCATTCCTCCGCCGACTCCGGCGAGGCCGTCAGGATGCAGGATGTTCAAGACTTCCTCCTCCCATGGTGTGAATTGTGGGGGTTGAGGTGGGGGTCCTCCGCCAGTCTTCTGCACGGCGATGTTGTGCCTGGATACCATGGAACGCACCTTCCCCCGTAGGTCGTTCCATCGCTTCCTGATGTCTTCCCGATTTCTGGGGTGCTGTCCCACTGCGTTCACCCTGTCGACAATCCTCTGCCATAGCTCCGTCCTCCGGGCAATACTGGTGTATTGTATCTGTGTGCCGAACAGCTGGGGCTCTACCCGAACGATTTCCTCCACCATGACCCTGAGTTCTTCGTCTGTGAAGCGGGGTTGTCTTTGGGGTGCCATGGGGTGGTGTGTATGATGTGTGGGGTGGAGTATGTGTATTTAAGTGAGTTGAGTGTGGTGGTGTGTGTTGTTTTGTGTGTGGATAGTGTGTGGGTGATGGTGTTGAGTGGCTGTGGCTGTTATGTTTTGGATGCTGGTGTCTCGCTCTTGTCTTCTTTACGAATTTTTAAGCGTAGGGGTTTGTGGGTGATGTGGGTGGGTGTTTTATATTGTATTGTGTGTGTGGGAGTGGTGTGTGTATGTGTATCAGGTGTGTGGGATTCAAATCGTCCAATGTGGGTGAGTTTTGTTCGTTTGTGTGTATTCTGACCGCGCCGGTGTGTCCCGCCAATGGAATACCGCGTTTGAATGACCGCCGCGTGGATTCGTGGGTCGTAATGGCATGGGCGTATTTCTGTTGGCGTGGCGGTGGAGGTTTGGTCACCTCCACCTTTCCGCCGACCGCTGGTCTGGCGGTCTGTTGTGGCGGTCGGATTTTCGGAGGTTTGCCTTCTGCGGGTCAGAATGACCGTGGCGGGTTTCCGCGACCGCGGCGGGATTATGGAGGATTTCTGACCGGCGGTAGGCGCCTTTTACCGCCGAGGTCAGAATGACCCCCTATGTGTGACTGGCTGCACCGGGGCCCTGCTCAGAAGCAGCTATTTCAGCCTCTTCTTCATCCGCCTGGGCCACCTGCTGCCACTGCAGCCAGGCTGCTATCTCCTGCCTGCTGGGTGGTGTTGGTGGACCAGCATGAATAGCTATATCGAGAAAAACAAAAAGAAACAACACAAAATGTATATAACAATTGTATAAAATTAGTGGGGAGCACAGTAGCCGTACATTGCTGGTCTCCTATTGCCATTGGAATTTAATGTGATTATGATTAGGAGAGGCACAAGGCCAATTTTATATTTTACCCACACATGCCTCACATAAAAGGCACTGGTTGTCTGGCCGAAAAGTATTAAGGCAGAATGACAACTGATTAGAAAAACAGTGATTTTACTTTTTTTCTTTTAAAGGCTTTTCTAGAAACTAAACAGACACTTTGAGTGAAAAAATAAAAAATAAATTACCTCTCATTAATGAGTAAGGTATTATGCACTAAGGACTGTTGTACAAGTTGTGTGCATGCTAGCTAGCGCGTTGTGTACTTTTCTACTGTCTGCAGCTGGTACAGCTGTGGTTGACAATTATCTATCTATCTATAATTCCAATTGCCCTGCTCTTCTCCAAATGCCTTTCACTTTCTAACCTGACTCTAAAGAGGCAGATGAATAATAAATAAGATACTATGTTACACATCTCACGTATACAAATTGTGGATATGTTACTGTCTGCAGTAAGAAGTTGTTGGGGAAAATGATGCCCTGCACCACAGGGAAAGGAATGGGCTATATAGACTGTTTTTGCCATGTTCGTCACAGAGTATCCCATACACCAAACTTGGTATCAAATTAGCCACGTAGTCCCGCTTTACTCACTGACCTCGCCCACCACCACAAACATTTTCCAACAAATTCATTCTTTTGGCAGTTAGGATAGGAAACTTCACTAACTCTACTGTAGGATAAGGTAGAGGGATTAGGTGGGTAAGTAGAGCTTTTGATATAGAGGGGTGTCACTGATCATCGGTTTGTCATGTGACTATTAGCTTTGGCTTATTAAGTCACTGTAGTTGACAAAAGTGGAAGGAGAAAAATCTGAACAGGCATAAAATAAATCTAATATGAGGAAACATGGTAGGAGGCTGGCCTGGTTAGTAGTCGATACCTAAGGTACTTATAACTTATACCAGGTCCAGTTATCCTTTATTAGTGAAATGTAGGCAGTGTCCAGAAGCTAGGCTCTCTAGGGATAGTGTGGATGAGCAGCCAAGGCCTAACTAGGAGACATGCAAAGCTCATGCAATACCACTATAGTCACACAGTACTCACACACATGAAAGAAAATACTCAGTGTTACAAAAATAAAGGTACTTATTTTGGTGACACAAATGCCAAAAATACCATAGAAACTATACTCTATTAGGAGGTAAGTAAAGTAATACACAAATTATATACACTAGTGTGCATAAATAGCTGTAAAAACAGTTAGAAAACAGTGCAAATAGTGAGATCACAAGAGTTAGAAATGGGCTAAGGGTGAACACAAACCATATACTAAGAAAGTGGAATGCGAATGTTGGTATCCCACCTAGGCAAGTGTAGTGTGTAGAGGGGCGCTTGGAGTATTAAATAACACCAAAGGTAAGTAATAGAACCCACCCCAGAGCCCAGGAAAGCAGGAGTAAAACACAGTAACGTTTCCATAACACACAAGAACACAAGAAAGACGATTATGCAAGAACCAGAAGAGACTTCAAGACACCAGCAGTGGATTCCTGGACCTGAAGACCTGAGGAAGAAGGGGAACAAGTCTAAGAGGCACAGAAGAGTCCAGGGAGAAGAGTAGCCCCTGTTAACCCGGATTAAGGTGCAAAAGAGAAACCACCGGTGAAGAACACCAGTCAATACTGAACCCAAGCAGACGGATGCGGGTTCCGAGTTGATGCAGATGATGTCCCACACCGGATGGAAGATTGCAGTCTGGTTTGCGTCCCTGGATTCCACCAACAAGCCTTGGCACACGCAAAGTTCCCAGTTAGCGGAA
The DNA here is from genome assembly GCF_031143425.1 of Pleurodeles waltl. NCBI lineage: Eukaryota > Metazoa > Chordata > Amphibia > Caudata > Salamandridae > Pleurodeles > Pleurodeles waltl. The sequence continues at coordinate 608,065,986 of NC_090449.1, forward strand.
AATGGCATTGCCCAGGACCATGAGGGACCTGGTGGACCAGGAGGAGGAGTCAGAGGGGGCTCTCAGCAACTCAGGGAGCTCACAGATGGCCAGGCAGTGCACACAGGAGTCCCACAGCATGGGGTCGAAGAAGGTGCAAAAGGAGGCCCATGCAGCACTACAACAAAGGATCGCATGCCACCGGAGAACCACTCAGGAAGATGTGCTTTGCAGGATAGAGTGCTGGAGGCCAGAGCTGTAAGGTGCACAAATAATTTCTTTGAAGGATGGCAACAAGCCTTGGCAACTGCAAGAAATGTGGTACATGGGGTACTGTCTTGCGTGGGGATGCAAGCTCTCACCTACACCAGAGTGGGTCAGTTGGATGTCAGGACCGTCAGAACCACTTCAGTCCACCACCTGTGATGCAGGATTCACGCAGCACATCAGGAGAGGGGATCCACATAGCCGGTAGGTGTAGTGTCCTCCCCAGCCTGGGAACTCACCAATGACTATGCCACACACAGAGCGGTTCAGTGTGTGCCTGTGAACTCCAACTTTCTAAAGCAAGCTTTTATATTTTTTGTTCTAGAAATTACGTCACATTGATGCATAGTCCTCAAGGAGCCAGAAAGGTTGCATTCTAACTCATGCAAGACACTAGATGCCCACCTCTGTTAAATGAAAATCACGAGACAGACACAAATATCAACATATATAGAGAAACATGTACAATTATATGTCTTGAATTAATCTTCTTGGCACTTTAATCTGTCAACCCAAACTGGTTACTGGAAGTTACAAACGGTTGTCTTCAATATATGAGATTGCCAATGATGGATAAGATTCAGCAACAGACACTGAGTTTTCAGACCCAGACTTTCTTCCACCATCTTGAGTTGAAGACCGAAGAAACACAGGCCTGAAGTCAGTAAGGTAAGGGACTTCTCAGGTCATTGGCCAGTCACCATGTGTCCTTTGGTAGACACCACTTAAAAAGGTTCAACATCGAAAGGAGTATCAGATTTTCTTTTTTGTAACTGTCGAGCAATCATCAAATCTCCTTTTCAGAATGAGAGGACTTTCGCATGTCACCTCTTGTCTGCATGCATTTTCATTTTCTGTTTTCAAAAAAGTTACTCATGTGAATAAGATTTTCATTGCTATTTCCTTCTGCTGCCCAATGGGGTATCTTGGTTGTCATTGTTCTCCCAAGCATCAAAATCGCAGGACTTTCACTGTGGTTGAGTGGGGTGTTAAACAATAAGCTCATAAAGTAGAGTTCAGTACTGTCTTTAGACTGATCAACAAGTCCAACGGCCTATGGTCACAAAAGTGTGATCTTTTGATGCTTTATGTTCAGATGCTCTAGACATTCCTTAAACTCTTTGCTGTTGAAGGGTGGACAATTGTCAGACTTCACAATGGCTGGCTGGCAAACCCCATGTTGCAAAACTGCCTTTAAGTTTTTCTACAACTCGCTTGTGTGTCTTGGATGAGAGATCTTTCACCAAAGGAAAATGTGAATATTCATCTATTATCACTATTAAATGAGGTCCAGTGTCAATCGGACCAAAGAAATCAATAGCTATTCTCTCTCTGGCATATTTGGGGAGTTCTGACATGTTCAGAGTATATTGAGTCTCGAGGGCTCTCTTTGTAGCAACATTACCGCAATGTCCTTCATGAGCCATTTTTACCACCTTTTGTCATATACTCTCTGGAATCCCGATTTTTGATCCTTGCAGAATACCTTCTTCGTGAGTTATGGACAATTCATCTTTGACATTCTTGTACTTTTGATATTCATCATCATTACTGAGAGGTTTAACATGTTTGTTCCATGACTGATGTGTAATTATGCCCTTTAACATGAGCAGGTCACTATCACGACTCATAGCAGTTACAATCTGGGCTAATGATACAGGAGCTGGTATACTTGACAATGAAATTGATCGGATCATGATTTGGATGGAGGGCCATGCACACTCGTAAATTAGTCCCCAGGATTTTGATCTCTCCCTGGGTGATGCACAATTGTATAATCATACTCTTGCAATCATACTCCCCATCATTCAATTTGAGGCAGCATCTTGGCTTTAAGATTGCCGAAGATGGTCAGCAAGGCTTGATGATCAGTCACCAGCATAAAAGGCTTTCAGTACAGGAATACATGGAAATGTTCCCAAGCCCACACCACAGCCAAACTTTCCTTCTCAGGCATTGAGGAAGCATGTTGTGTTTGAGATAAACTTCTACAAGCACAGGCCACACTATTTCATCTTGCATTTGGGCATCCACTATGCTGTGCAAGTGTAGCACCTATCCCTACGGAGCTAATGTCAACTACAATCTCACTAGAGAGCTTTGGATTAAGGGACACCATTTCTGTAGCATTTTCTATGGCCTGTTTGATTTTCTTGAAACTCTTTTCACATTCTCATGACCATTTAAAAGACACATTTTAATTTGTTAGCTCTCCTAATGGAGCACTAACAGTGGCAAAGTCATTTATCTATTGTGAACAGTGGTTGGCTATTCCAAGAAAATAAGGTATCATTGATAAGTCTTGTGGGGGCTTAGTATTTGTCAAACCTGGAACTTTTGCAGGAACCAGTACCATACCACATCAGAAAAGATATGTCTAAAGAACTTCCATTTTGTCTTATTGAACTTACACTTGTCTGCATTTATAGTCAAACCTGCATCATATAGTAATTGACATACTTCTGTGAGGGATCTATCATGCTCCTTCTGTGTAGCTTCAAAAATGAGTATGTTATCACTGTAGTTAAATGCATTCACAGCAGGTTGCACAATGTGTTGTATGAAGTCTTGGAAAAGTTCTGCAGCTGATGACACACCAAAACATTGTGCGTGATTTAGAGTTTGATGGAGGGGTTACTCCATCACAAATGTGACGGAAACTCCATCTGCCGTATTAAGATTCCATTATAGCCTATGGAAATCGTAATACAGCAGTTGGGATATCCGTCACATTTGTGATGGAGTGACCCCTCCGCCAAGCTCAAAATCATGCCCTAAGTCTCTTCTATCGAAACAAACCAACGTGTATAGCAAAGGTTCTACCATATCTGCAGTTTTCATCTAGTTGTAACTGATGATAACTTTCATTCAAATCAAGTCGAGAGAAGATTTTGGTACCATTCCATTGCGTGATTATGTCATGGCGTTGGACCAGTGTAATGTTCAATATTGTCATGCTTAACTAATGATTCAAGTTCTTTTTCAACAGCAACTTGTAAATGAAAAGCAACTCATCTATGTCTCTGAGTAACAGGATGGACACCCTTAATAATATGCAGTTTTACTTTCATAATCTTTAACTTTCCCAAACCTTGAAATAATGAAGGGAATTGACGTACTATTTTGTGATGGGCATTCATGTTGTAATTCAGTCCCATTTTGTGATGCTATTAATTGTGTTTGACCAATGACTTTGTGTTTCACCACTGCGCATATTAGTTGCTCAATGTTCACCAGTAGCACATTATGGGGGTCATTCTGACCCTGGCGGTCATCGACCGCCAGGGTCGACGACCACGGAAGCACCACCAACAGGCTGGCGGTGCTTCCCAGCCCATTCTGACCGCGGCGTTAAAGCCGCGGTCAGAAAAGGGAATCCGGCGGATTCCCGCCGGATTTCCCCTGCATGGGCTGAATCTCCATGGCGGCGCTGCAAGCAGCGCCGCCATGGAGATTCCGACCCCCTTCCCGCCATCCTGTTCCTGGTGGTTTTTACCGGCAGGAACAGGATGGCGGGAACGGGTGTCGTGGGGCCCCTGGGGGCCCCTGCACTGTCCATGACACTGGCATGGGCAGTGCAGGGGCCCCCTAACAGGGCCCCATAAAGATTTTCACTGTCTGCATTGCGGACAGTGAAAATCGCGACGGGTGCAACTGCACCCGTCGCACCCCTGCAACTCCGCCGGCTCCATTCGGAGCCGGCTTAATTGTTGCAGGGCCTTTCCCACTGGGCCGGCGGGCGCTCCCTTGGCGGGCGCCCGCCGGCCCAGCGGGAAAGTCAGAATGGCCTCCGCGGTCTTCTGACTGCGGAGCGGCCATTTGGCGCCCGCCAGGGTCAGAATGACCCTCTATATATTTTGTTCAGTTTAGCTGCCTATTGGCTTTAACATGGCATTAGCCATTACATTCTGTATTCAGTTTAGTTGCCTATTGGCTTTGACATTACATTAGGCATTACATTTGATATTTAGGTTAGCTGCCTATCGGCTTTGACATGGCATTAGCCATTACATTCTGTATTCAGTTTAGCTGCCTATTGGCTTTGACATTACATTTGATATTTAGATTAGCTGCCTATTGGCTTTAACGTGGGGTTAGACATTGCAGTTGAGACATTGCAGATGAGCTGTGTTTTCCAAGCTGTGTTTTTCCACAAGATGGACCAAGCTGTTTTCTTCACACCAGACCTTAGCTGATAAGAGCACGTAGATTTTGTGTTTACCTCGCAATCCAGTCTGAGAGCGAATGAGCTCAGGAGAATTGGCCCCTCTCCAAGGTTCTTCGGCTCTCACACTGAGTTTGCTTTTAAGGATGACTCTAGGCTACGGTGAGGTAGATTGAATCTGCTTGACTTCTCAAGGGAACTAGACGTCAGTTGCCCGTCTCCCGTTTGGGTAGAGAATCTCTTTCTCGCAGTTGACCGGAGTCATCGAATTGCAGACCCCAGAAAGATGAAGCTGAATATAGGCCCTACCGCCTTGTCCATACGGTGATGAATTTTGACTTTTATGCTTTGCTTTGAAGTTATAATCACATCTATTTGCTGTGTACCTTGCAACTGAGAAGTACTTTGATATATTTTGCTTTCATTGCTGCGACTACTTTTGAACGTGTGCTTTCAATCTACTAATTTTGTCTCTCAGGAACTTGTGGGTGGGGAATTAATAACAATAAATGTCTTCTTTAAACTCAGAAGTGCATTCCAGAGAGGTTCTGTAAGCTCGGTTATGAGATAAGAGGGAAAGCAGAACACATGTCAGCAGACGTATTGAAACTGAGTAAGCAGGCACTTGCCACTGTACCTTGAAGTACATGGACTAGTACTTGTACTTTTGTTTTCTTATGTTTCATTGTCACCATAAACAAACCTTTACTCTTCATAGGTGTCAATGCAGCCCAAGCGTATACTTTTATCTTTGACGGTGCAAGTCGCAGTAACCAGGACAGTTCAGTATACTTTTCTTCAGGCATTATATATATCGAATCACCACTATCGATAATTAAAGGTATCAAACATTCATTTATTTCCAATGTAATCTTTGGACAGTGTTTATACAATTTCGTTATTTTGACATGTCAACTTTTCTTTGACTGACTTTTCTACTCACAGGCGACCAGATAGACAAGTGCACTTTTTTCTGAGGTACGCATTGACATGACACAAGGACTTTTTTCACTTTCACGTATTGAGGCTGAAGAACTGTTTGGCAATGATTTAGACGATGATCGACTTCTTTTAGCTATCTATTTGCCTCAACGGATGTCCCCGCTTGGTCTTGTGAGGGTGCGTCGAACATTGCTTCTGGAGAGTTCTGGTGGCAATTTTGTCTTTGTATCATGACACACTTACTTTTTCCTTCACTCTGCACATCATCACAAAATGGTTCTCTTTACCACAGCCTCTGCATACCTGACTAAGGATGAGGAACTTTCCTTCGTTTGGAAACACAAATCCACACTTGAAGCACAATTTCTTTTTGCATGTAGACATCACTTGGTTTCCTTCAGTCTTTTGTTTCAAACTACTTTTCACACTAATGACTGACTCTCGCTGAGCTGCTCCAGCCTCCATGTCGGCAGCTTGTCTCTCAGTGCATTCCTCAGCTTTGGCAGCCATCAACACTCGCTCCAGACTAAGAGTTTCCCTCAGCATTCGTCGTCTGAATGAATTGGACAAGCATCAATCAATCACTCTAAGCTGCATAGCTTCTTCATCATTAAATTAATTAATTGAATTTACAGTATTAGATGAGTGTGTTGCATCCTTCCACAACTATGAAAGCACAACCCAAAGCACTTCTTCTTAAGCCACTTCGGTGACTGCTGTGGCACGATGACTCTCTTTAGCGGGGTTTGTAGGTTTTAAATTTTTTTTTTTTACACTTCAATTGGTATTGTCTTACACTTGATTGATCTGTCGTCAGCATTATTTGGTATCTGATAATTGTCTTCAACTGTGCTTTGTAAACCTGGTTGAATCGCGTTCAGTTTTAACACTCCGTACATTGTATAACTTTATTTTGCGTGGCAACGCAGTATTTTTTCATAGGATATTGGTTGTAGTTTCTTGACGAACGATGCATAGACTTTTCATTGAAGCTCTCTTTTTATTCACGGGCTTCACATCGGCTGGAGTTGCAGTTTGACTCCATAAACACCAACTGTCAACTCAGCACTTTGACGAAGGCACACGTGGCACGCACAAGAAGTTTGCTTGACTCACGGCAAACTCTCCAGGAGAGCACTTTCTTCTTTGGTTTACTTATCTCCTATCGCTTCGCCAGTTGTAGCGTCCTCCCCAGCCTTTGTCTCCGCCAATGACTACGCCACATGTGGAGCTGTAAATCACACATCTTTATTCCTGTTTGTACCTGTGAACTCCAACCTTCTAAAGCAAGCTTTCATACCCTCTATTCTGGCAATTAGGTGACATTGATATGGAGTCCTGGGGAGCCACAAAGGCTCCGTTTTAAATCCTGCAAGGCACTTCAGTGGGATTGTGACATCAAGCTTCAATTCCTCCTACACCCGAACCTCCACCCCACCAAGTGGGTAAATGTGGCATTAGGATCAGCATGGCTGCAAAAACTAAACTGAAAGGTGGTTCCTGCGCAGTCATCAGTACAAGTGTTTCAGACCCACTATGCAGACCTCAGCTTCCCGGGCATGACAGGCAGTGCAGAGCGAGTACTCATTTTTGAGTTTCAACTGGTATGAGGATGAGCTGGGACTGGACAAGAATAAAAGCATATATAAAGTGAAGGAAGGGGAGGTCTCTAAAAAAGCAAACACGTCAAATGTGATCTCCTAACTAAAAGGAAAGAAGTTTAAATGTTTAATTTATTCTTCTGCCCTTCAGATTAGGCCTTTTGAAGGACAAGCAATTTGAGCTTTTAATAATTGCTATATCTCCTTATCTCACTGACAGATGCATTGCTTATACATTACACCAAATAGGATTGCCCTTTATATTTGTACAGGCATGCTTTGCTGCCAAGGGCAGTTTTTTTTTAATCTGAAGTATTTACAAAAACGGGTGATTTGCAGTCATATTCAGAGTGCCTGGAAACACATACATAATAAATGTGTTTTTTGTTCTCCGAAAACACCAACTCTTATTAAAAAATCAAGCTCAGAACTGGTTGGCATTTTTTTTAGTTGTATTTTTAACAGTTGTTCCATGTAGTACCAAGAGTGTTGCATTATCAACATATTAGAGTGCTCTATTTTGCTAATGCAAAATTGTTTCTTTGACAAATGTTTATTGTACCTACCTATGGCATTCAAGTGCTGTATTGCCTTTCTTACAAAATGTCATCAGCTGTAGAGCTTTTGATAATTGCAGCTCCGTGAATTCCGTAAACCTAAATTAATCTCATCCTTTGGGGACAAAACGATCAAGACACCATTTGTCTCCCTGGGTGTGTTTTGCCAAAACTGTGTTTGAACGGACTACATTGCCAGCATTTCTTAAGCGATGTTTACTCCTGCAACTATACTGGTAGCCAGAGGTCAAGCTGGCAAAATCAGTACCTAGAACACAGGGGCACACCTTGTTTCCTCGCCATTTTTATTACGCTAATAATACACAAAGGTATATTATTTCCTGTTAATGTAATAAAAAACGAAGCACTAGGAGCTGGCATGGGGCCTTCGCTGGCACTAAAGTAAGTTAAGTAAAATGCTCCTCAATGTATGTAATGTGCATATAGGTGACTGTATTTTTAAGCGAGAGAGCATGTGCATGTACGAGTGTGTGCGTCTGCATGTGTGAGTAAAAGTAATTGAGTGTCAATGTGAGTGACAGAGTGAGAGTAAGGGTAACTGTAAGAGAGTGAAAATGATGAGTAAGAATGAATGTGAGCAAGTGACAACGAGTGTACATAATTGAGTGAGAACGGGTGAGTCCTAGTCAGTGAGAATATGCGAGAAAGATTAACAATTAGTGCAAGTCAGCTTCAGTGAGAGGCGAGTGATTGAAGGAATGTGTGAGAATAAGTGGTTGCAGGTATGAAAGAGCCAAAGTAACAGTGAATGCATGAGAGTGAGTGTGGGTGAGTAAATGTGGTGTTATGCTTGTGAGTCTGCAGTTGGCCCTGAAATGCTGAAGATAATTTTAGGATTACAGAGGCACACTTGAAAAAAACCTGTGACTGGCATACTGGAGGCAAGGTAAGGTTAATTTATGACATATTGTTAGACCTGACAGCCTTAGGGTGGTCACCCCTAACTTTTTGTCTGCCTCCCTCCACTTTCTGGACACTGTTTTTGCTGGCTTTTAGACTCTGCACACTTTACCACTGCTAACCAGTGCTAAAGTGCATATGCTCTCTCCCTTAAAACATGGTACCCTTGAATCATACCTGATTGGACTATTAATTTACTTATAAGTCCCTAGTAATGGGCACTCTATGTACATAGGGCCAGTAGATTAAATGCTACTAGTGGGCCTGCAGCACTGGTTGTGCCACCCACTTAAGTAGCCCCTTTTCCTTGTCTCAGGCCTGCCATTGCAAGGCCTGTGTGTGCAGTTTCACTGTCACCTCGACTTGGCATTTAAAAGTACTTGCCAAGCCTAAACCTCCACTTTTCCTACATATATGTCACCTCTAATGGGTGCCCTAGGTAACCCCGAGGGCAGGGTGCTGTGTGGGTGAAAGGCAGGACATGTACCTGTGTAGTTTACATGTCCTGGTAGTGTAAAACTCCTTAATTTGTTTTTGCACTACTGTGAGGCCTGCTCCCTTCATAGGCTAACATTGGGGCTGCCCTCATACAGTAATGAAGTGGTAGCTGCTGATCTGAAAGGAGTAGGAAGGTCATATTTAGTATGGCCAGAATGGTAATATAAAGTCCTGCTGACTGGTGAAGTTGGATTTAATATCACTATTCTAGAAATGCCACTTTTAGAAAGTGAGCATTTCTTTGCACTTAAATCTTTCTGTGCCTTACAATCCACGTCTGGCTGGGCTTAGTTGACAGCTCCTTGTGCATTCACTCAGACACACCCCAAACACAGGGTACTCAGCCTCACTTGCATACATCTGCATTTTGAATGGGTCTTCCTGGGCTGGGAGGGTGGAGGGCCTCCTCTCACACAAAGGACTGCCACACACCCTACTGGGACCCTGGCAGACAGGATTGAACTGAAAAGGGACCTGGTGCACTTCTTAGCCATTCTTGGAAGTCTCTCCCACTTCAAAGGCACATTTGGGTATAAAACAGGGCCTCTGCCCTACCTCATCAGACACTTGCTGGAGAAGAAACCTGAACCAGAACCTGCATCCTGCCAAGAAGAACTGCCTGGCTGCCTAAATGACTCACCTGACTGCTTTCTGCTGCCTTGCTGTTGCCCTGCTGCCTTGCTGAACTCTTGTCTGACTGTAAAAGTGCTCGCCAAGGGCTTGGATAGAGCTTGCCTCCTGTTCCCTGAAGTCTCAGGACCAAAAAGACTTCTCTTTTTCACTTGGACGCTTCGTGCGGCGAAATTTTCGCCGCACAGCTTGTTCCGCAGCGAGAAAAATGCCACACACCGACGCTGATTGACGTGACGCCTTCGGGACGACCGGAACTTCGACGCACAGCCTCGCAAGGACAACGCCGCCCGACCTCCAGAGGAGAAATCGACACGACGCCTGCCGTGAGAGCGAAACTTCGACGCACAGCCCTGCAGAATGACGCGCAGCCGGTAAACAAGCAGGAGAATCCACGCACAGACCCGGGACATCTGGTAATCCCCGCGATCCACAGAAAGAGACTGTCCGCGCACCGGAAAACGACGCACGACTTCCCCACGTGAAAAATAACGACGCAAGTCTGTGTGTGCTGGGGAGAAATCAACGCACACACCCTTTTTCCACGTATCTCTTATTCTGTGGCCCTCTGAGGAGATTTTTTCACTCCAAACCACGTACTTTGTGCTTGAAAGAGACTTTGTTTGCTTTTTAAAGACTTAAGACCCTTTATATCACTTTTCAGTGATATCTCTACAAATTCACATTGCAACTTTATTCGTTTTGACCTACAATTATCCTGATAAATATTATATATTTTTCTAAACACTGTGTGGTGTATTTTTGTGGTGCTATATGGTGGTATTGTATGATTTATTGCACAAATACTTTACACATTGCCTTCTAAATTAAGCTTGACTGCTCGTGCCAAGCTACCAGAGGGTGGGCACAGGATAATCTTGGATTGTGTGTGACTTACCCTGACTAGAGTGAGGGCTTTTGCTTGGACAGGGGATAACCTGACTGCAAACCAAAAACCCAATTTCTAACACATATGAATGTCACTAAGGGCACAGTTCTGACACTGGCATATTGTGTGTTATTTTTGACATTAGGAGCCTCCTGTATAATGTGGGTGAGGAGCACCTGTGACAAAACAAAGGACCTGGAACAATGGAGGTAAATTGTGACATTTAGGGGTATCCATAGAATGTTTTCAAAATAAAGGTGTTCAATGGTGGAGATTGTCGGGCATGGCTTGTGGAGCGAACTTGGCGGGCACCTGAAAGAGGAGCTCCGTACCGCCACTCATTCGGCCTGTAAACCGCAGCTAATATATACACTGCAAGACACATCTGCAGTGCTGGAGAGGACGTTGGAGGACTGCACCGCCGGTATCTGACATGCTTTTTCCCCCAGACGGTCGCTGGCGACCAAGATGCCCCTGTGAGACGGTGCGGCCTGGGAGGCAAGATGGCACGCTGAGCACAGAGTGGATTTGTGGCTCCGTTGAAGATGAAGAGTGGCGGCCCACCCGACCGGACGTGAACAGACGCTACTCACGACGGGGTGCAGCAGAACCGCTATGTGCGCAGCATCGGCGGGCAGACTTTGACTCGGTGAGTGTTGCCATGGTGGGAAGGGTCATGTGAGCCTAAGGGAGGCACTGAAGCCGCGAGGTGGGGGCCCTGCAGAGAAATGAAAAAATGGGAGGGTTCCTTGAAGAACCCGAGCCTCACGGAGTGATCACGCTAGTGGGAGGACCTCTTGGTGAAGAGACTTCTGCGCAGGAGATGTGTGCTCAGAACTAGCGCTGGCGCACTTGGCTATAGCAACAGCTCTGATCCACTCTGCTACGCTGCTGACCAATTGCAGACTGGAGTCACTGGAGGGACCAATGTACTCCCAAGGTGTGCCCCACGAAGCGAGCACAACTAACACCGGCTACATGTGCTGGGGCCCCAGGGCTCTACTGATGGAGTAACACAGGGCCTGTGGGCGAACCAGACGTGCTATGCCTGGGAGATGGACTCTGGAAAGTGCTTTGATTAATCGCTCCTGGAAGGAGTGCGCCACCTCTATTTTTATCTCCGGCTGGTGGAATGTATTATCGGTGGGACATCTTTTCTACTGCTGCAGCCCTGTAAAAGGTTCCCCGGGCACAGATGAGAAAGAGCGGGTCACATTGTACTGATGCACTGCGTTGTGGACTATGGGTCGGCAGCGGACAGTAGGGCAGCAACAGGAGACACAGCATCGAGAGTCCCATCCACTTTGGAAGGCGGCCATGGCAAATCCGAAACGCCTCAAAACCCTGGGGGACAAGTTAAATGCGGTACTGTTGGCCATTGACAACACTCTGACCTCCCTTGAGTCCAAAATAGACACTGTGACATCGGACTTGGGGTTATAGCACGCAGATCATAAAAAAACTGGCAGATAGAGTGAAACTGGTGGAGCAGACTATCATGACACTGCCATCCAGGATGGATGGGATGGACACCACACTGAAGGAACTGGTGAACCGAGTAATAGTGTTGGAGCAGCACGCAGAAGATGCGGAAGGCAGATCCCGTAGGAACAATGTCCGCTAGTTGGGTCTACCGGAGGGCGTTAAAGGCCCTGACGCTGTATAGTACATCGACACCTGGCTGTGCACTATCCTCCCCTCAGACACACCCACCCGTTTTTTCTCTATTGAACGAGCACATAGAGTACCAGGGCAGAGTCCTCCGGCGGGTGCTACCCCCGACCGATGGTGATATGTTACTGAGACAGAGATATGGTGTTTACAGAGACCCGCTCACTGGCTGAGGTGCAAGTGGATAGCTCTAAAATGATTTTTTTCCTGACTATACAATTGCGGTTAAAAAATAACGCAATAACTTCCTGCCGGTTAAGAGACGTCTTCGGGATCTGGGACTGACATATTCTCTCCTTTTCCTAGCCAGACTCCAAGCGGTGGCCGCTGGCACCACGCACTTCTTTTCTATGCCTCAAGAGGCATGGTGTTAGGTTGAGGACCCGAGCAGTGGAGCCGACCACCCGGGGCATATCTCGGCAGAGCCAAAAAGGACAGCATAAGAGGAGGATGAGGCCGTGTGTGAGCCTCACTACGGTCCTGGACTTGGAGCAGAGAATCCACGACGGGCTCTCTGGCACGGGGCGGGACTCCAGTCCGTACACACTGGGCTCCATTTCCTCGGATGGAGAGAGCTCTGGCATTACTTGGCCATCTGTCCAGAGCCCCTGCCACCCTCCGGATATAACTCCACAAACGTCAGAAACTATCATCTATCTTTACCTGTTGTTATAAAAATGTCTTTCACATGCAAGTATAGCTTCTGCCAACGTAGAATGATCCTTCTATGGCTGTGAGGACTGGCCTTCCTGTTAAGTGGCATGCAGTGCATTCCCTCTGTATCTACATGCTGTGGGCTCTCCATTGGTCACCCCCGATTGTGAGGCCAACTATCTTTGCCTTAGTTGTTATCATTTGGTTTGGGTGGCCACCAGTGGCGTATGGTGACGTTTAAGAGTGGTGGGGCTGGGCTGCACGCGGTGAGGGGACGGGTGGTGTTGGGGTTCACATTAAGGGGACACAGCATTTTTTGGGTGGCCATCTCCTGTGCAAATCTTTTTTTTAAAAACAATGGGATAAAATGAAGCATTTTCCAGGATTTCTTCAAATAAAAAACAATGGCTTTCATAGGCTTTTGTAGACAGGACACACTTCCAGGTGGAGGCCGATTTTTCTAATGCAATATTATGGTGGTATCTCTTTGAGTTAAAGAAGATCATTGTTTCTCGCAAGCCAATACTGGAATGACTCACTCTAAGGCCCACTCTTGGATGTCAACAAGTCTGATTTGCAGATCTGACTCAATCTGGACAAGTCACAGGACTGCTTCTGCCATACATACCCTTAGTGTAATGGAAAGAGGAAGGACTATTGCTAAGAGCGCCGAAAAGTGAACCCTTGTAGGTAGAATGATCCGAGAGGAAGGAGAAAATAACTGAGGAAAGAAAGATCCCCTTCACAAGTGCCACACCGCCAGACCTACCTTGTAATGATAACGCGGAGGGAAAAATAATTTGTAATTCCATATTTACAGTCCATACGTTATTCTTTGGTAATAAGTGTAAACGAGAGAAAAGTAAAGCAGTCAAAACAAAAAGAACTGAGCCATGAGATGCAATTGTGTAGGAATCGCTGCTTCTACAGGATTCCCTACTCCTCAGAGTATATAAAGCACTTTAAGAGAATGAGTTCAGTGTGGGAGCAATGAAGGAAGAAACTGCTTCAAGAACATTTAAAAGGCACAAACAGAATTAAAAGGGACATAGGGGGTCATTCCGACCCTGGCGGTTGTCTACCGCCAGGGCCGGGGACCGCGGATGCACCGCCAGCCTGGGCATTCTGACCGCGGGGGTACAGCCGCGGTCAGAAACGGGAAACCGGCGGTGTCCCGCCGGTTTCCCGCTGCCCTAGGCAGCGCCGCCATGGGGATTCCGACCCCCTTACCGCCAGCCTGGTTCTGGCGGTTTTGACCACCAGAACCTGGCTGGCGGTAACGGGTGTCGTGGGGCCCCTGGGGGCCCCTGCTGTGCCCATGCCAATGGCATGGGCACTGCAGGGGCCCCCTAACAGGGCCCCACCAAGATTTTCAGTGTCTGCCAAGCAGACACTGAAAATCGCGACGGGTGCAACTGCACCCGTCGCACCCCTTCCACTCCGCCGGCTCCATTCGGAGCCGGCATCCTCATGGAAGGGGGTTTCCCGCTGGGCTGGCGGGCGGCCTTCTGGCGGTCGCCCGCCAGCCCAGTGGGAAACTCAGAATTACCGCGGCGGTCTTCTGACCGCGCAGCGGTATTCTGACGGCGGGACTTTGGCGGGCGGCCTCCGCCGCCCGCCAAAGTCAGAATGACCCCCATACTTTGTGCAGCAACAATTCTGCAGACACAGCACTGGAAGTCGCTCAGCAGCTGCACAGGAGCATACACAGCTCTTCTGCCCAGCCACTTAAACTGTTGCCACAGTCCTTAAAATGGTTCCGATGTACAATGGAATATGCAGCTTGGGCAGCAATTCTGTGGGAGAACACCGGACAAAATCTCAAGGGAAGGAGAAATGGGCAGCCTAGCAGCAGTCATGCGAGTGCACAGAAGCACATGTATTGAAATGACTTGAAGGTGCTGTGGAGCACAACTATGGGAATGGGTCCAAGTTGTAAATATGTAAGAATGAGGCCTGGGGGGTGCACTGAAGTGCACAGCTCCGGTAGCAGCTCAGTGGGTGTGCGGAAGCCAGCAGGAAGCACAGCTATGGATATTATGACAGGACACACAAGTACACACAGCTCTAGAAGTGTGGTGTACGTGGAGCAATGTCCAGTGCTCTGTTTCCAATCAAACAGGCAGCTCAATTTGTCCAGATGTTGTATGCCAGATGCCAGGCTACAAACTAAATAGATAGAAAACTAAGGTTGTGAGCAATACATCTGCCAAGACACGCTAGATTCTTGCTGTGTCAGGTCAGCCACATATCTTGGTGATACATTTCTTCAACCACAGATGATGTTGTTAGCCTAAATTTAAACTGTAATATATCCCATTTTTTAGCATTCAGTTAGTAAATCATGATGCATCCCGGTGCACCGTGACCCCGCAGACATGCAAATCTTCGTAATGACAATAAGCGCCCAGCTCGTTGAAAATCTAATCTGAAGACACTGAAATATGCCCACATTGGCATCATACACGTAGTCCTGAAGTGCCTGAAATAATTTAAAAAAGTGCAGCAAGAATCTGAAGTGTTATATTTTTCAGTGCTGTAATACAATGTGTTCATACATTTATTTAAGGCATGTTTGGATTTGGTGCAGCCTGCATTTTTTTGTGCTTTAATAACGTGGTGTTCCTGGCCCTTGGCAGGTCCGTCATTGAGTCTTTAATTTTCTATAGTGACTTGATACAAGGGACCTTTCTTACTTCTAAGCTCCCTGGTTTAGAAAATAAAGTTGGATCCAGTCTTCTGCCAATTGAATCAAAGTATAGGTCCAAATCTGACCCCAATGGTGGTGGGATCTTTTTAACCTCATAATGCACGGGTATGCGCGTTAGTCTGTGGTTTTCGAGATAAATGTTGTTTAAAATCTGCAATGAGTGCTGCTTCAACCCAAAGGCTGCTGCAACAGAGAGACACACGCTTTATGCACTCTCCCGAACCGTTGACACGCTGAATCTGTTTATTCCTTCATTATCTACAACCTGTGCAGTGAGATGTTGCACGCATTTACTGTACCTTTGCCTAAATTGGCAAGTTCCTAACTTTGAATGTCTCCCTATGTGCGTGTCTGAGTGAGTGGAGCTGTGTATGAACGTTTACCTGCACTGGTCAGAGCTCATAGGAATGAAAGATGGACACGAGCCATGACTCACCTACTGTAAACGGAGACAGCCCTGTCTTTTTCGGCGACGCAGCGTCTTCTTCTGCCCCCAGGGGCTCCTCTGGGTCCCGGCTACGCTACCCACAAAAAGAAGGAGTCGCGGTCGCGGAAGGCCGGGGGGCAGGCAGGGGCCATCCTCATCCGTCCTCTGGGGGCGAGAGCAGAAAGGCGAGGGTGGCAGCGGTGCCGGCCCGGAGCACGGCTATGAGGCGCCTGGAAGCCGTGCTGCTGCTGGTGCGGGCTGCTCAGGAGCAGGAGGCGCGGGAAGCAAACACCTCGTGTTTGCTGACAGTGCATAAACTGCGTAGTGCGCAGACTCGATTTTGAGCTTGCCGCTGCCTTCCTGCCTGAAGCCCCGCCCACCATTTCCCAACTTGTCACAGGGCTACACCCATCCTCCGTGACGAATTGGGAAAGGGTGGGGTGACCATCCTCCACTACCCTGACTGACGTGAAGCCCCTAGCGCTACAGGGCTTCAACCTGAAGCGCCCGGGGCTAAGTTTATCTACACGTCATTAGGGGGTGGAGACTGGTCCTCTGAGCTATGTCTTTGCCGAGCTGATGACCTCACAGGCCTCAGGCTGTGAGCTTATCAGCCCGGCAAACATAGATTCAGTCAGGGGAGGGCCTGGCCTGATCCTGCCAGTCTAATCTCACGTGACCCAGCCCCAAGCAAGAAAGAGGTGTGTGCATTTCTTTAAGGGAGGGACTGGGAGTTACGGGAGTTTGTTTTCACCTTTTTTTATTTTTTGTAATGTTTACGAGGACGGAGCCCCGACGCCCTCATGCAGAAACCGCCACTGGTGGCCACTTGTTCTAGTGTGCTGCATTCTTGGTATTCACTGTGTTATTGTTCTTCTGTGTTGATTGTTGTTACCTACCCATTCACTTGTTTGATGCTAGGCAGATTATGACATTACCTACCAAGCGCTGCTCTGCTCCCTCACACGTGTCACTGACAATCCCAGCTACATGGCACATATGCGCAGCCCCTCCACCTGTGGTTTCCTTGCATGATGCCACCTGTTAATATTATAACATGGAATATCTGCGGCATGCACACCCCAATGCGCCGGTACGCTATGTATTCCTACTGGAAGGGCCGTAATGCCCATATTTCTTTATTGCAATAGTCACACTTAACGAGTTCATAGGTAGACGCATGGAGAAGGAAATGGCGTGGGCAAGTATATTCCACGAGTTACTAATCCTATGCGAGGGGAGTCGTGATATGGATGTGACCAGGGGTCCCATTTGATCTGCTAGAGCAGGTCACCGACGTGGATGGCTAGTATGTGTTTCTTTGTGGTAAACTGAACGGAAGGCATGTTCTCCTTGGTAATATCTATGCTCCTAATGTAGATCAAATTCCCTTTTTCAGTGCACTCAACCGGTTGCTGGCAGAATGGAGCAAAGTTGCTAGCTTATTGGAGGGGATTTTAATTGTGTGCTAGACCCGTACTTAGATAGATCATTTCCACCATTGGGGCATACAACTGCTATATCAAATGCCCGCGTGCTAGTGACATGGCTCCACCACTGGCAGCTAACGGATGTTTGGCGATACTATAATGCTATATTGCTGGTGTATTCCTTTTATTCGGCCACTCGTGGCTTACATGTCCGACTTGATAGGCTACTCTGTACAGCCGGACTGATACCAGTGGTCAAGCACACTGACTATCTGGCCTGTACTCATTCTGATCACAAACCTCAATACCTCCAGCTAGACTGAGATGGGACTGCGCAGTCCCCTGTCCCCACATGGAAGATGCAGTCTGCAGCATTAGAAGGTGCGGCATTCCGGGAGTCAATAGGCCAGCAGATCACTGACTACTTTGAATTTAACCCAGAAATGGCATTGTCTCGGTCAATAGAGTGGAACGTATTCAAGGCAGCACTGCGGGGTCATTGTATAGGGCTTAATATTGGTATGGACAGGCAGTTGGACCAGAAGGTGTCCGTAATAGAAGAGAAGCTACTGCAACATGAGTCAGAGGTGATACAGAACCTCAATGCCTTACTTCAGCTGCAGGCTGTGCGCAAAACCCATTCGGAACTCCTTGAGTGTTTAGATGCCTCAACTATGCAGCACACTCAGCCAACAGGCATGCCAAAGCAGATAGAGCTGGGGCTCTGCTTGCCCGGTTGATACAGCAGGAGACTTCTCCTAGAGTGGTGCTATCCATTCGTACACAGACAGGTGATTTGTTATACACACAGGATTCAATCCATGCAGCCTTTAACACTCACTATAGGGCTACATATGACGCTGACCTCCGTCCTTCTTTGAATGAAATCTAATTATTTCTCGCACAGATATCCTTGCCCCAAATTACGGTTGAGTAGTGTTCAGAACTGGATGGTCCTCCTTTGCTGGTCGAGAGACAGGAAGCCATCCGGTCGCTCGCGAATGGTAAGGTGTCTGGCCCGGATGGGCTACCGGCGGAATTCTAGCCCCAACTAGCCCCTAAATTGCTTACTTTACATGAAGAGGCCATAGCATTGGCACGCTTACCCCATACATTGAGGGAGGCCACCTTAGTCTCCCTACTGAAGCCGCACAAAGACGCAACTAGTCTACCCTCCTACAGGCACTCCTAAATACGGATTTTAAAATATTGGCCAAAATTGTCGTAAAGAGACTAGCTCCACTGGTGCCTACATTGGTTCATGAGGATCAAAACGGTTTTGTACCAGGCTGCACGACATCCCTTAATCTCCACAGATTGTTTCAGATACTGATGTCTGCTCCCGGTCATTGGCCACAAGCGGGCTGTTTAGTGATCAACTTGGAGAAAGCCTTTGACTCGCTGGAGTGGAGTTACCTTTTTGCTGTCCTACCGAAGTATGGTTTTGGCCCTCGGTTTATACAACTGGTGAAATTAATATATAAACTGCCATTGGTCCAAGACAGAATGGGACGCCTCCTTTCGCCCCCCAATAACATCAAGAAGGGCTCACGGCAGGGATGCCCCTTGTCTCTCCTGCTTTTGGCACTTGCGGTGGAGCCTTTGGCAACTGCTCTGCTCCGAGTGGGATGGACCTGGGGAATAGCACAGGGGGAATGGGAATCATGTGGTTTCTCTGTATGCAGGCGACCTTCTAGTGTATATCAGGGACATGGAAGATTGCTCTGGAGGTATAATATCATTGTTCCACACTCATGTGAAGGTGTCTGGCCTGCGGGTGAACTGGGCCAAGTCATGTGTTTTCCCGTTGACGCCAGCTGTGCCTATCCTGGGCCCCATTCCTATCGCACCTGACCTCACATGTCAACCTAACACATTTAGATACCTGGGGTACAGGTATATCACATTGAATCGGATATGTTTGATGGGAACCTGACAAGTGCGGTGTCGGGCTTACGCTGTCAAATGGCGTTTTGGAAGACGCTGGTACTGACAGTCATTGGCAGGGTGGCCCTTGTGAAGGTGATAGTGCTGCCTAGATTATTATAATATTTTGTGAACCTACCTCTCCACATACCTGCCTCCTTATTCTGCTTCATGGAGAGGGATGCACGTAGTTAAATTTGGAATACATCCCGCTGTCGGGTAGCCCTCTCTAAGCTTTATCATCCACTAGCATCAGAAGGTCTATCATTGCCGAATTTGGAGCACTATTACTTGGCTGTGCAACTACAATGGGTGGCCTGCTGGTTCTCTTCAAGACAGCTGGCGGACACGGCCACTGATCGTCCGCGTGCTCACGATGTAAACTACTTCATTTGTTTCATCCCTGTACTAGGTCTATGGCATCAGCACCCCTATTGTTGAAATGAGCCTATTGTTGCTTCCGCAGATGCTGCTGCCTCACAAGGGATGTTATTCCCTAGGCACCAGCCATACCGCTCTTGGCGACACCTCGTGGTGCGTGGGCTGCATCGGTTGCAGAACTAACTGATTGGCATGCAGTGGAAATATACACCCTGGGAGATCTTTACACAGATGGTACCCTCCATTCACATGACACACTGAGGGAGACTGTTGGACTGAGTCCAGGCACTTTTCTTCTGCATGGCTCCCTCAGGCAGACTTTGCAGAATGCATGGGGTGACATCATGGTGGAACCCCAGGTACACCACACACTGCAATATATGCATATCTTTGGAAAGGGAAGACATATAGTACACTGGTTGGCGGACTCTCTGCGGTTACACACATCAGGAACACTTGTGGCACTCCGGGCGCACTGGGAGGGTGACAGGGGGAAACCTTTCATGAT
This sequence comes from Pleurodeles waltl, assembly GCF_031143425.1. NCBI lineage: Eukaryota > Metazoa > Chordata > Amphibia > Caudata > Salamandridae > Pleurodeles > Pleurodeles waltl. The sequence goes on from NC_090449.1 coordinate 608,086,142, forward strand.
AAGGAATGGGTAACCGTATTTGAAACTCCCACGCAGGTCCCGCACAATATGCGCTTTCAACTCATCCAATATTACATTACCCAAAGAGCCTATCTTACACAGGACAAAATTAACAGATATTTTGCCTGAACGGATGCCTCCTGTCCGTGCTGTCAAGATCGAGGGGCAGACTTTCTGCATATGTTGTGGTCGTACCCCACTTTGAACCAGTATTGGTCCTCAATCCTAGCACGCCTAATGCACTGCGTAGACCGGCCCATACCACTGACATGGGATGTGTACATCCTGGGCTTGTTTCCTAGTGGTAAGCAGCAAAGGGGCACGTCCCGTTTTTTGGATTTGGGGCTCTTGGTGGCCATCGCCTTATAACCCGCAAATGGCAGTCTCCTGAGCCACCGACATATGAAGCATGGGTGCGTTCCTTTTCTGTTAGGGCAAGGTCGGAGTGTACGGCTCTCAGGCACGAAGATACATTGGGACTGGGCAAGTATCCTCTCACAGCGCAATGGGAGCTCATGTTGGTGAATTTCTCCACCCCACTGTTGCCTGTTTCTGTTGGGCTTTGCTTCCTCTGTTGCAGGTAATGGTGGTCGATGATGGTATATATACAATTTCAACATGATACCTGCCTGTAGCTATAACCGAACTAGATGGACACTTCCTGAGGGCTGCAGGACAATATACTGAATGAGAACAAATTGACATGTGTGTACGAGCACAATATTCTATGCGCTGGTGAGTTGTATAATACTTTTATTGCATTCTTGAAATGTAGGTATATGGAACTGTCTGGCTGGTGTCATTTTCTTCCCTATATGTTTGATGTTGTCTGTTGAAATTGATTACAAATGTGTAAGGCACACCTCTCTTTATTATGCATAATGTCCTAAGTTACATTAAAAATGCAATAAAGAAAGTTAAAAAACAAATTATGGAGAGTGTCAGATTTAATTGGATTATTACACCACGGAAATAATCAAATATTTAATGATTGCCCTTTCAAATCCTTTGCTTTTTTTTAGAAAATGTATGTGAGAATTCAGCTTTAACATGCACTATTTGATCCCATTTTCTTAACTCTGCTTACTCACTACATCTCATGGGAAGTATTGCACCCCACCCGTTTCTAAGTTTGCCAGCTGCCACTGCTGTCTCAACCTCGGCTGTGTGGGAACTTCAGGGGCTGGTTTCCTATGCCACTTTCCCCTCCTCTTCTTGAAACATGCCTGGACCATTATTCCAGACACCAGACTGCCTTGTCTCCTTTCGCAGGCAGTGATGGACTGTGTGGTCATGCAGACCCATTCAGGCAATCCTAACATCTCCACGTGTGACCTGAGCTCTATCTCCCTCCAGATAGTGAGCTGCTCCAGGTCATTGCCCACCAGACAATTTACAAGCATGGGAGGGCTCACAACTCAGTGACTATGGCTTGGTGAAATGTGTTAGGGAGGACCTGCTAAGGGGACATCAGCTGACACCTCACAGTAGTCAGACTGGCTACTGTATCCCTCAGAGCCTCAATCCATTGCTCTTTTATGGTGACTCACTGCCTGCACTTAGAAGTATTTTCATGAATATGGGCTTTCGGCACCATTTCTATATCCCCCAGAAATACTAGGGTCAACTCTAGCTAACTGGGACTATATCCTTTCTGGGCACTACACTCGCTAACTCAGGTTCCTGCCCACCAGTGGGGGACTGTGCCCTCTTGGGACATTTGGGGTCAACTTTGGGGTGCCCATACTTGTAGCACTCTGTCTTCTTATCAAAGTAAGCCTTCTTTTTAGACTCAGGTTGAGACAGGTTACCATTGTTACTTTGGGAAACACTTTGGTCAAAAGACCCACTCCTTATTTTTAAGTTTTTCTCCACCTCTTTCTTCAGGTGGGGCCCCTGAACCCCCTTCAGGGAGTCTACCCCAGACACTTTTATGGATAATCTGTGCTGTCCCAGAGGTCAGTTTCCTCAGCAAATGTTTCGGGGTCAGTCAGCTTGCTGTCAACTAGGTGTGGGCACTGCCCTTGAAAACATATACTGAGTATGTGCTCTCTCAAAAGTAGATTATACAAGCCACGGTATTCATTAACCTTGCTGCCCCAAACCCATCCATTCAGTGCCTTGCTGGAGTAGTCCACAAAAGCTACCCAGGACTGTTTGGGGAGCTTCTGACTGCATCCTGAGCTTGACCATCTGCAGCCTGAACTCTACGTCCTTCAGGGGCAGCTCCTCCATAGTCAGTCAGGCAGTGACAAACCGAATAATAATAAAATAATTTTAGCAAAATTGTATTTGTCACTGTCTGACATCACGTCTGGGGCAGGGCGGGCCACAATGAGGAGAAGTGGTGGGCACTGTAAAGAGTGCATGTTAGTTTGGCCGGCCTTTTTAGGCCAGCCAAACCGACATGCCCGCCTACATTTCTCCAACCCAGCTGTGTTATACAGTAGGGTTAGAGAAATGGTACAGGCTCCCTGTACTTGAGCAAGTGTCAATCCAGCCCACTCAAGCTAATCCACACACTGCTCTCACGCTTGCTTTAGCATGAGAGCAGCTTCTGGAATGGGAGCCTGTGCCGCAATGACTGCCAGGAGAACAAGGAGCGACAGGTGGCTGAGAGTGGCTGGAAGGTATGCTTTTTTTAATTATTATTTTTAACCCCTCCCCAGACAGTAAACCCCCCTCCCCACACCCTACCTCCTTTGATTGGCAGCAAACTGTCCACACTCCTCTCCGACAGCTTCTATGGGGATAGAACAAGGGAAGATACACTGTTCTCTGCCCTGGCAGGGGATGCTAACTGAGGGGTAAAGTAATCCTCTCAGGTAGCTGCTGGCCCTCAGGAGTGAGATCCAAATCCTCTCTTTGCCTGTTCACCTCCATCTCCTTCAGTTGCTGCAGCAAGCGACAAGTGGGCTTCTGCCCAGGTGCTCAGCATTTTTTGCAATTCCATCTTCCTGTGCTCTTGGCTGGAAGGTCCCTTTTTTTACAGAGCTCCTTGAGCTGGGCCACTGTGTAGGGCGCCATGTTTTCCATCTCAAACTCCATGTTTGTAGAAGTGGATTCGGGCACAGCAGACAGAAAAGTTTGAAAAATCAAAAAGGTCAATCAGGAAGAATTTAAACTGAAAATGGTCTTTGATATGAGATGGTAGTGTACACCAAATCACTGTATAGTACTGCTCAAACACAAGTCAATCCTCTCCGTTGATCACCATTGTAAGAAATTGGGTTGATGGTTTACTAAGGTGTGAGCCCTGGTCAAACGGCAACCACAATCCCTGTCAGGGTAAGGCAAAATAAACACCAAATTAACTTGTGCTCATCCCCCTGGTAGCTTGACACAAAGCAGCCATCCTTAACTTAGAGGCAATTTGTAAAATATTTTCGCAACACTTCTAACAGTAAAACAATGAAAACACCATACAAAAAGGATCCCACACCAGGTAATAAAAATAGTGATTATTTAAATAAATAAAACAAAACCAAAGCGACAAAAATCCAAACAGTAGAACCAGAAAGATTTGATTTAAAGCTTTTAGTAAAAATAGCACCAAAAGGTGTAAAGCGCCAACTGTGGATATCTGGTCACACTTGACCGGCACAAAGTCACAAGTTCAGGCGAATCACAATGGAGCACAGGTCAGCTTCAGGGACCCAGTTATGCCCACTGAACACAGCACCTTAATCCTGGTTTCCTGAGCGTTACAAGTATCTGTGTCAAGGATACATTGCAGAGCCGGAGCGATGTGTCAGTTCCAAGATGTGGTGAGGCTGTGGTGCAAGGACCTGCATCATCGTTGAGGATCTTATGAGTTAACTGCCAGTGCTACTAAAATCTGGTATATAGTGAACACAATGGAAGTGCCCACCTTCATTTACTATGCCCAAGTTCAACCCGAAACATGCTGATGAGGTGTCACCACCATCCAGTCTATTTACAGCAAAAACAACTACACACTTGAGAACTCATAAGGTTAAAAATGCATTGTTCAAAGAAAACCTAAAAGCTGAACTGAAAACAAAAAGGGCCAGATTTACAAGGCTGTAGCGTCATCAAAGCGTCACTTTTAGTTATGCTCTGGTGGCGCTATTCACTGCACTATGGTTACAAGGAGGTGTTAAGCCACTTTTTGTGGCTTAATGGATCCTTGTAAATATGGGGCCCTCTGCCGCAGTTTTCTGTGGCAGAGCGGTGTGCTATGGGCGTTCCATTGCAATACCCATGGCTTTTGACTCTGCCCCAGATTTACAAGAAAATGTAAATTTGTGCAGTGCCAAAAACTAACGCAACCCCAGGAGGGTCGCTAGCATTGCACAACAAGCAGGAATAATTTTATTCCTCCTCGCTTTTTGCTTTTTCCATGTGTGCTTCAGTCGGCAGCACACATAGAAGGAGCAAAAGACCATGAATAAATGTTTAGGTGGTGGAAGGTGCCCCTTCCTGCACTTCATTCAAAATTGACAGTTTGGTACATCTATGTGTGCTGCATTCTGCAGCACAGATAGAAGTGCCAAATCACCATTATTGATTATTTATGTGCAGGAAGAGATACATTTCTTCACATAAACAATCAATCCCCTCAATGCAGACGCCCTTACACTATGGTGCAAGGATTCCTGCTTTGGTGCAGGCTGCTAAATTCAGCACAGGCGCAGGGGGAAACACAAGAGTGCACTCAATGGCAGCTGATGAAATGTGAAAGTGGTGGGGTGTAAAAGTTGGGCATGAGTGTTGTGGTGCGCATGGTCCAACTGTGTGCTCACGGGGAGAAGGTGTACAGACTATACCATAACAGTGAAGATTAATGTTGCCCATCTTAACATGTTAATTGAAAAAGTTTACTAATGATTGCACATTCGCACATTTAGTACCAGAGTACAAAGGTGAAATTTCATGATGTTACCAGAGTACAGTCTTGCTTCTTTAAGAATTCACTGCTTACTGCATCGCAGAATTCTTGTTACAATCATTTTACAGAATAAAATGTGGGCCTATACTCACAAGGCTTTTAAAATTCATTTTCATCCCTCTGCACTGCATGACTGAATCCCTCGACTGGTTCAGTATAATTTTTCATAGCTGACGACTGGGATGATATGCTGTTCAATCTAAACATTTAACCTAAAGATGATATCTTATCAATAGCACCGTAATCTAGTGCAACTTTGTTGAGAGACTTGTAAGATTTTGTTCCCCGTTAGGCTCGTCTGTATGCAGGACTGCGTCATGCACCTCTTACAAAACCCAGAACACATGCAGCTGGAGTCATCGCAACCCTTCTATATCTGCGATTATATTCTTATATCTGACCTTCTCCATATATTAAATGTCCTTCATTAAAGATGGGCCCCTGCTAACACCACATGGTAAAAGTTAGGCTGTTTCTCTGACTTAATGCTACTAGTTACGCTATCCACTCCCGCCTGCTGTATTAATGTGATATGCACAGTTTTTATATCACTCCTTGGTTGATCTGCAATTGGGATTATCTACAACTCTAATTTATGGCAAACAACAATGTAGCCTCCTCCTCCAGTACAAACATAGCCCTCCGAGCTGCCTCCCACCCCTGCCCCAGTCCCGAGGACACCATGATGCGGAACCTTGGAGGGAAACTGAGTTCACATCATGTTTTGCTTCCTAACTGCACACTTGCAAAAATCTTGCAAAAAGGAGAAGTCTGCCTCTGGTGCCTCAGAGAGCAGGCAGGCCCCAGGGTGCATAAATGGAGCACACTGAATACTGCGAAACCAAAATAAAGGAAAACTGAAGTCATATGATGAGTCGAAAGTGAGAAACTTGGGGACAAACAGATCACAGTTACAGCAACCAGCAGCAGAGCCAAGCCTGGAGCATCTAATATCACTCCCATTTGAGCCCTGCGCCACTGCGTGAAATACAAACAAGCATTAATCAAGTCAATAAGATTGGATGTTGTATAACGAAAAGTGTACCGAGGCATAGCTAACTATTATTAGTGCTGAGTGTGGAGTGGCACCCGACCGCAGCTTCACTTCTGTGGTGCGAGCAGCAGAGATCTTTTGTCACACAGATGCTACACACTTGCCCATTTTAGCGCCTGTCCTGCTGCGTGGATACAGTTTTTTTAAGAAAGCAAACACCTGCATGAATGAAGCCTTCCTCGAAGCTTCATTTATTTTTGTGAGTGGACTGTATAAACTTGATATCAACCTTGTTTTTGAAAAAACCCAAGGTGCCCAAATGCAGAAACTTTCACTCTGCCAACAAGAGGAGCAGGCAGAGACAAGTATTCACTTCAGTTGGGTAGCAGTTCCCATGAATGCATTACTTTATATAATAATGACAGGTGTTCTGGTCATGTGGTCCATAATGGAGCATCATACCTTAACCCATTCAATACGTGACCAGACATACAATGCATGAAACACTAGGCAACGGGCCAAAATATGAATATTTGTTTCAGGCGCACATCATCTGGTGCTCCACAGATGCTCCAAGGGATGTGAACAATGTAAAAATATTTCTGTATGTGAGAGGTATGCAGCCAGTGTGTTTATAAAACCATGGTGGTCATAACATTGGCAGTGATATTTAAAGTGGCGGTAATACCGCCAACAGACTGGTGGTAATTACTGCCAAATTATGACCATGGCGGTGATACCTCCCATAGACAGCCAATGTACCACACAACCGCCAGGACGTTAACACCACTGACCACGGCGGCAACCACCAACAGCCAGGCGGAAGTCAAGGTACCACCCACCATATTAAGACATAGCAAGCCGTCTCGATTTCCGGGGCGGTACCAACACCATCAAAAGCCTGGCAGTAACACTGCAAATTAAACAAATGACTCACCATCAGAGACACAGAGAAGACCTCCGCCACCATGGAACTGGAACTATAAGTTTTCCCAATGCTCCATCTGGAACACCAACACCGAGAACGACGGTGACTTCAGTCGCCTAGCACACAAGGGAGGGATGGAGGAAAGGAGACTGACACACACACGCACAACACACTCCATTCACACACACACCATACACACAACCAGCGACAGAGTAAAACCAATGTCACAGGACCCACATGATAATAATACAAGGACTACATTGAGGATTAACTGATACTGTAATTTGATGCCAACGGCCACCATATTATCCATGCAATAACAAAAATAGGCGTAAATGTCCAGAAAGGGCCAATGGCCAGTACAAAGTACAAAAGGCCCACATGGCCACAGGGCACAGTCCAAGCCCCAACTTGATTCCTGACATTATCCGGACTACACTGTGCAGGAGCATCATGTTGAAAATGGGCAGGCACCTCAGAGTGAAGGGGTGCGGGTTTGGGGGGCACCTCAGATGAATTGGGGAACATGCCCACTGGTCCTGGAAGGGGCTCCATGCCCATTTCTCTTTGCTTGGGAGTGCAAAGTCACAGTCTCTGAGGTGGGGAACTTGCCCACTGGTTCTGGAGGGGGCTCCATGCCCATTCCCCTTTGCTGGGGAGTGCAAGGTCACAGTCTCTGAGGAGGGGAACTTGCCCACTGGATCTGGAGGGGGCTCCTTGTACAACAGTCCCTGGGGGGTGGCCTCCATGCCCTCTGCTGGAGGTGAGGGCTGCTGTGTCTCTGCAGGAGGTGAGGGCTGCTGTGTTTCTGCTGGAGGTGAAGGCCCATTGCTGGTGGAGGTGTTACCCTGGCTGCCTCCTGCTGGTGGAGGGGACCTCTCTTTGGTGGTGGAGTGGAAACCTTCCCTTTTTTGGGTGGTGGAGTGGGATCCTTCCCTTTCTTGGGTGGTGGAGTGGGAACCTCCCCTTTTTTGGGTGGTCAAGTGAAATCCTTCCTTTTCGTGGGTGGTGGAGTGGGATCCTTTCCTTTCTTGCCTCCATGACTAGGAGGTGCCTCCACTGTCCACGTCTCCCAGCCCTTGCTTTTCACCACCCTAGTCCTCCCTTCCTGAGGTGGAGGTGTGCTCACAGTAGGAGTGGTAGGCGTCACACTCTGGGGCCCCTTTGTGCCAGCAGCAGTTGATTTGATGGGAGCAGTGGCAGACTGTTTGGCTGAGGTGCTGGGCTGGGTCGTTGGGACCCTGCTCTTATGGGCAGGATGGGGGATATCAGCTATTCATAATCCCACTGGGATCCCCCCTCTTGTGAAAGTTCTATCAGTGCTCCATTTCCTGGCAACTGGTTCTTTCCAAGTGACAGTGGGCTTGGCGGCAGGAATGTCACAGCCAATGTTCTCAATCGTGCTGGCAAGGGTTTTGTCTGCCTTGTTCAAACACATGTGCAGCTACATCGCTTTCCCCCAGGTGGAAGATTTGGGCACTGTGAATGCGGGATTCTATGCGATGGGACATACACCTAATATTATTAGGGCAATTGTCAGAACACATATTGTGTTGCCCCCCCGCCACAATGAACAGGTGTTCAGGAATCAGAAGAGTTTCCACCCACTCAATGTGCAAATGGTGTGCCTGGCTGACCAGTACATCTCCCACATGACTCCCAAGTATCCTGGGTCAGTGCATGACACCTTCGTCCTGAGGAATAGCAGCATCCTAAATGTGATGGCACTACTACAGAGGCACAGGGTGTGGTTAATAGGTGAGCCAGAGTCCCTATGCAATGTATGTCAGTGTATGCCTTCAGGAGTTATCCCCATATAATTGTGTAAGGCTAATGTTTGTCCCTCAATACTTGCAGGTGACTCTGGGTACCCAAACCTGTTGTCACTCCTGACCCCTTTGAGGAATGCCAGGACAGGGCTGAGAATAAGTGTAATGATGCACATGGACGAACCAGGCGTATCATCGACCGTACCTTCGGACACCTGAAGGCCAGGTTCAGATGCCTCAGGTGGATCCCTCAGATGCCTCAGGTGGATCCTTGTGCTACTCCCCTGAGAAGGTATGCCAGATAGTAGTAGCATGCTGCATGTTGCACAACCTGGCCCTCAGACAACATGTGCCTTATCTGCAGGAGGAAGAGGAGATTGGAAATGCCCCTGTGGCAGCAGTGGACCCTGAGGACAGTGTGAGTATGAAGAGTCAGAGGATGAGGATGTGGACAAAAGAACATCAGTTATACATCAATACTTCCAATGACTCACAGGTGAGACAGTGTAACTAACCGTTCCTCTGACTATTGATGTTTTCTGTTTTGCTGTAGCAGGATGGTAGTCACTTCCTTTGCATCTCAAATGACTGTCACCTATGCCTTCTCAGTTTGCAGATGTTGGTGTTATAACAAATGTGTACTGATGTGATGACTACAGTCAGCTACAGGTCATTATTTGTATGCCATCACAGTGTTCAGGTCATTTGCACAAGATGTGACTAATTCCATAATTGCACATTTTCATCACAAAAAACACTATCACTCAAGTTGTGCTCAAGGGTGTTCATTGTAGTGCAAATTATAGATGGAAAAGTGCAATTGAATGGGTGATGGTAGAGGAAAGTCCAGGGTATTAGTCGAGTCTGTTTGTAGCACAGGTCCAGTGTCCAAGGGGCTATAGGAAGGGGAGCAAAGGCAGTTCAAAGTAGATAAGGTGACAGGGTCGGACACAAGGGGGACATTCTGGAGGGTCTCATTTCCTGGCAGTGGTCTTGGTCTTGGTAAGTGTCTCTGGCCTCTGTCTGGGTCGCAGGGAACGTTTGCGGGGTAGTTCAACTTTTGCAGGGGAGGGGTGCTGGTGGCCTTTGGGTCCAGTGGCAGGGCCTCCTGTCCACTAGCTGCAGCACATGTGGAGTGCTGGTCAGTTGACTGGCTAGTGGTAGGGGCCCGCTGGGGTGCTGTCCACTCCCTCATAATGTTGGCCTTATCAGCCAACACCCCTGATATGGAGACCATGGTGGTGTTAAGGGCCAGAAAATCTTCCTTGATCTCCTGATGGCGTACCTCCTGCAGCCTCTTGTTCTCCTGCATGTTGTTAAGGATCTGGCCCATCTTGTCCTGGGATTGTTGGTAAGCCCCCAGGACATTTGTGAGTGCCTCCAGGAGAGTCGGTTCCCTGGGCCTGTCCTCGCCCCTGTGCACAGCTGTCCTCTCAGTGTCCCTGTCCCCCTGTGCCTGTGTCCCCTGTGGGTGTGCCCACTGCCACTGACCCCAGGACCCTGTTTGTCTTGGCTGTGAGTTGTGGACTGGGGTCCTTGTACAGGTGGGCACACCGCTTATTGACGTGTCCTGGGGTCAGAGATGTGGGGAGGGTACTATGGTGTTGGATACTGAGGGGAAGGCTCTGTGGTAGACTGGGAGTGGGCTGAGGTGGCCGACTGACCAGTGGTCCCAGGAAGTTCATCCAGATCAAGAAGTCCAGAGTTACTGTCATCACTGGGGGCATCTTCTGCTGGGAGACTGGATAGTCATGGCACTTCCTCGCCGCTGGGATTAGCTGGGGCACCTGTGGAGATGTAAGTGATGTATTATGCTCAATGTCTGTGGCATATTGTACATCCCTAGCTTCCAATCTATCATTGCTGTTGCCCTGCCACCTTTGTTTGTGTATGGTGATGTATTGTGTGACTGTTAGTTCTCCATGCTGTGCATGCTGTGGTGATAGGTGAACATGCAGGGCTGGGAGGGCTGTACATGCATTGGTATGGCATGCAGGGCTTGGCATTGGGGTTAGTCACATGTGTAGGTGCACTGTGTGGGAAGGATTGGAGTGATGGGAGTCAGGGTGAGGGGTGAGTTGGTATGCAGGTATGCGGGGTGATAATTAGTAAATATTGACTCACCAGTGTCCAGTCCTCCGGCTACTGCAGTGAGTCCCTCAGGATGCAAGATTGCCAAGACTTTCTCCGCCCATGCTGTGAGCTGTGGGGGAGGAGGTGGAGGTCCACCTCCAGATCTCTGGATGGTGAGCTGGTGCCTTGCTGCCACAGAACGCATATTTCCCCGTAGGTCGTTCCACCTCTTCCTGATGTTGTTCCTTGTTCTTGGATGCTGTCCCACAGCGTTCACCCTGTCCACGGTCTTCCGCCATAGCTACATCTTCCTGGCAATGGAGATTTGCTGTACCTGTGCTCCAAACAGCTGTGGCTCTAACCTAACTATTTCCTCCACCATGACCTCCAAGCCCTCATCAGTGAAACGGGGGTGTCTTAGTGGGGACATGGGTGTTGTGTGTTGTGCTGAGGGTGTTGAGTAATGTGGTGGGGTGTGGCATGTGGGGTGCACGACGGATGAATGGTTATTTGTAGTGTGTGTGTGTAGTTGTCTCTGTGATTTTTGTGTCTGTCTCATGGCAATTTTTGGTATCATTAAAAGGTTGTGGGTAATGTGGGTGTGTGTTTCAATAGAGGGCCCTCCCCTGGATGCACTGTATTTTTGTAACTGCGGCGCATCCCTGCATATCAAAAGTGCCACAGCACAGTGCTGCAAATTTTGTTACAGAACCGTGCCACTTTTTTGTAAATCCGGGCCATAGAATCGAAAGAACCAGATGCAGCTCTTCTTAAGAATCAGGTACTCACATCTATAAAATACAACTACAAGAATATAAAAAAATGGTAAAGACCACATCTGCTTACTTTCCCACACAAATAATGGAAGCTAGGATTTCATCCTATCAGCACTCTCATGTCATAATTTCATAGCTTTGTTAGATTTTGGTGGCTTTCTATACACATAGACACAGATTCTTTATGCAGGAGTGCAATTTGGGACTTAATTGCCAAATTATCTGTAAACACTGCTGATAAAGTGGTCAACTGCGGCGATAGCAATGCCACTGAGCTAGGCAGCAACATAATCACGCACTTCAGTCTGCTGACTATGGGGCTGATTTTGTACCCTCATTCCATTTGAGAGGTTGAGGGGAGTGATAGACAACATCTTTTTGTTACGTGGCCTAATAAGATATTTACAGGGCAGTGAAATTTTCCCTTCGTGCTATGGTGTGCACAACCTCTGGTGGCATTGCAAACATGCTCAGTCCTGATAGTCAGTTGCCCCACTAACCTTATATCTTACTCTCAATGCCAGCATTACTGCCTTTGACTGCCCATGCGCCTTCTTGTTCAGTAACAACACCTATCAATTGTTAAATTGCATTTCTCAAGCACTTAGTTTTTTCTCATCTATTTTGAGGGAGTGCTAAAGTGTGAAAAATCCATATTTAGGTCAGGAAGAACATCTAACAAAATTCCTCAAATGCACCTTTGCTAATAGGCGGGTATGCAAAGCTCAAATGGCTGGACCCAGAGATCCTAATGCGGTGGCCATGTCTCACTCATTTTACACAGCAACATTGAAAAGAAGGAAAATGGAGCTAAACAATGAAACTTGGCACCTGTTAAACACTAGAAGCTGTAGATACCTAGGGTCAGACTTGCTTGGACGGTGGGAGTGCAATACCCGTGTCATTTGATTCCTAAGCTGTCGAACAATCTTACTTTAAAAGTCAATATTACACAACCACCTTTTATAAAGAACAATGCTCAAAACAGCTCCATTCTTTTTGTCTTTCTTGTTTTTTATAGTCCAAGTGGATTTGTGCAGTGCCAAGATGCTCTTTAGTGGATGTGCACTCCATATATAATAAATAAACATATCCATAAACTTGTTACAGAATTAAAAGCAACATTCTTGTCTTTGGAGACCTTCCTTACAGTGCTCAAGCCCAGGGTAGGGATATTCCACACATACAACACTACAGCCTTCTACATCAGAGAAAAAAAACCATCCCCATATCTGTGATGGTTTTCTGTAACTCTGGAAAGGTGAAATACAAAAAGCCATCTTCCTGTTTGCATCCCACATTGCAGACATTAACAATATGAAAGCAGCCACTCTAAACTTTTTCTACTTGCCACACTATTGGGAGATCCTCCAAAATTTCCTTGACACCATCTTTGATTTCAATCTCTGGTAATCACAGTTCCGACCCTGCTCACTTTCAAGTGTGATCAAATATTTTTTGGGATGGGCTGGAAACCTGGCTTCCATGTGGACTGCCTGACAATGAACTAGTTTGGTTCATTTCGAAAACCTATTCCATGAGCCTTCAGATTCTAAGAGTTCTTAAAAGATCAGGAATATTTGGGGGTGTGCAGTGGCCCTAGCTGATCAGGCCTCGCATCACCAGGTTAGATACTCAGGTTTACTTTGTCTCCTGTAGAGAGACGACATCCATTTCCCCAAGGAGAGGGGCGGCCTGTTCAAGGAGGAAGGGTGAATGTTGCACTCTTCTCCACCATAGCTCATCTTAAGTGCATGGTTACAGGGTGACCTTTTAACACCTGGGCACTTGAATATACTGGTGGCTACCCGAAAATCCTCCACTGGAGGCACAGAGTATGAGAAGGCCAACGTTTTCTCAATGGACATTTCCCAAAGAACATCATTCAGCTCTGATGTTCCATTGATGATACCATGTCTGTTACACTGCACTTTGGTGAGATAGGAGAGCAGGTGGATACCTGCAAAACCTACTTTGTGCCTAAAGGGGCTCTTGAACAGGGCTGAAGAGTTCTTCTTCAGAGACAATTATGTCACCAAGAGACCCCTAATGCATTTAATACTGCTGATAATAAGTCCTGCTAAAGTGTCAGTGCTGGATGTTTTTCCATTAGATTTGCATTAGGAAATAAATCAGGGCTCAGTGGCGACAAGGACAAAACTGAGTTGCAAAACGGCAATGCAGCATCCATAATCTGGTTGAAAGATTTACACATGGTCCATGGAGTGTTGTTTATTCAAAAGCTTAATTTTCTCTGTAGCCATCCAATGTAAAACAATAGCAGAAATAACAAGCATTGGCAAAGCCAATAGGTCTCGCCTATGCAAGAGCTATTGGCTTTGGTAATGTGTTTTGCCATGTCGTAGACCAGTGTAGCTGCTATTCAGCATCGTTAAACATTATTGGCCTGGAGTGTCAGAGTGGAGTAGGGGGAGAAGAGTGCTGTAGAGTGGATTTGTTGGAATGTTGTAAAGTGGAGTAGGAGGACTAGAGTTGAGTAGAGCAGAGTAGAGGGAAGTAGAGTTCAGTGGTTCAATGGCAGAGAGTGGCAGAGAGTGGCGTAGAGTGGGGTGGAGTAGGGTGGAATGGCTGACAGTGGGTTGAGGTAGTGTGGTGGATTGGAGTAGAGTGGAGTGGATTGGATTGGGGTTGAGTGGGATGGATTGAGTGGCGTAAAATGAATTGACTGGGGCAGACTAGAGTGGGGCATATTGTTTTGGTTCGAAGTGGGGCAGATTGGAGTGGGGCAAATTGTTTTGGATCGGAGTGGGGTGGATTGTTTTGGATTGAAGTCAGGCAGAATGGAGTGAGGTGGGCTGGGGTGGGGCAGATTGTTTGGGATTGGAGTGGGGTAGATTGGAGTGGGGCAGATTGTTTTGGATTGAAGTGCAGCAGATTGCAATGAGTCAGACTGTTCTGGATTGGGGCAGATTGTTTTGGATTGAAGTGGGGCAGATTGGAGTGAGGTAGATGGATTTGAGCATATTGTTTTTGATTCGAGAGGGGCATATTGTTTTAGACTGGAGTGGGGCAGATTGTTTTGAATTTGAGTGGGGCAGACTGGAGTGGGCGGATTGTAGTGGGCATATTGTTCTGGATTGTAGTTGGGCAGATGGGAATGGGGCAGATAGGAGTGGGACGGATTGTTTTGGATTAAAGTGGAGCAGACTGGACTGGAGTGGGGCAGATTGTTTTGGACTACAATGGGGAAGATTGTTTTTTAGTGCAGCAGATTGCAGTGGGGCAGACTGTTTTGGATTGGGGCAGACTGTTTTGGATTGGATGGGGAAGATTGGAATGTGGTGGGTTGGAGTTAGACAGATTGTTTTGGATTGGAGTGGGGCAGATTGTAATAGATTGAAATGGAGTGGGGCAGATTGTTATACAGTGGATTGGATTGGTGTGGGTGGGGTGGATTGGATAGGAGTGGGGTGGACTGGAGTGATGTGGATTGGATTTTGGCGAGGCAGAATGGAGTGGGACAGATTATTTTGGATTGGAGTGGGGAAGACTGACGTGGGAAGGACTGGAGTGGGGCATATGGTTTTGGATTGGAGGGGGGCAGATTCGAGGGGGGCAGACTGTTTTGGATTGGAGTAGGGCAGATGGGAGTGGGGGAGGAATGTAATGGGGCAAATTGTTTTGGATTAAAGTGAGGCTGATTGGATTGAGGTGGACTGGAGTGGGGCAGATTGTTTTGGATTGGAGTGGGGCATACTGTTTTGGATTACAGTGGGGCAGAGTGGAGTGGGGCAGATTGTTTTGGATTGGAGAGCAGCAGATTGCAGTGGTACAGACTGTCTTGGATTGGGGCTGATTGTTTTGGATTGGAGTGGGGCTGATTAAAGTGGGGTAGATGGGAGAAGGGCATATTGTTTTGGATTGGAGTGGGGCAGATTGGAGTGGGGTGGATTGGAGTGGGACAGATTGTTTTGGACTGACATGGGACAGACTGGAGTGGGGCGGATTGGAGTGGGGCATATTGTTTTGGATTGGAGTGGGGCAGATTGGAGTGGTGCAGGTTCCATTGGGACAGATTGTTTTGCATTGGAGGGGGCAGATGGGAGTGGGGCGGATTGGCGTGGGGCAGATTGTTGTGGTTTAAAGTGAGGCAGAATGGAGTGAGGTGGGCTGGAGTTAGGCAGATTATTTGGATTGGAGTGGGGCAGATTGTTTTGGATTGCAATCAGGCAGATTGGATTGGGGCAGGTTGTTTTGCATTAGAGTGGCGCAGGTTGTTTTGCATTGGAGTGAGGCAGATTGTTTTGGATTGGATTGGGGCAAATTGGAGTGGGGTAGAGGGAATTGAGGCATATTGTTTTCGGTTGGAGTGGGGCATATTGTTTGGGAGTGGGGAAGAATGTTTTGCATTAGAGTGGGGCAGATTGGAGTGGGGCGGATTGAAGTGAGGCAGATTGTTTTGGATTGGAGTGGGGCAGACCACAGTGGGGCATATTGTTTTGGATTGGAGTGGGGTTGATTGAAGTGGGTTAGATTGTTTTGGATTGAAGTGGGGCAGATTGGAGTGAGGTGGACCGTTTTGGGTTGGAGTACAGCAGATTGCAGTGGGACAGACTGTTTTGCATTGGGGCAGATTAGTTTGGATTGGAGAGGGGTAGATTGTTTTTGATTGGAGTGGGGTAGATGAGAGTGGGGCATATTGTTTTGGATTGGAGTGGGACATATTGTTTTGGATTGGAGTAGGGCAGATTGTTTTGAATTTGAGTCGAGCAGAATGTTTTGGAGTGGTGCAGACTGTTTTGGATTAGATTGGGGCTAATTGGAGTACGGCAGATTCAAGTGGAGTGGATTGGGAGGATTGGAGTGGGATGGGTTAGACTGAATTGGGGTAAGTGTTTTGGATTGGAGTGGATTGGTGTTGGGTAAAGTGGGGTGGTTTGGGCTTGATTGGAGTAGCTTTGTGTTGGGGTGGATTGGAGTGGGGCAGATTAGAGTGGGGTGGATTGGGGTATACTGCACAATTATGTGTTGAAGCATCATTTTACAAATGACACATAATAAAGAAACAAGGTTGCTTGCAATATCTAGAACACGATAATCGTCATCTCTTGAGAACGGCGCACACGAAAAATAAAACATGAGTGGAAAATGAGTAAAGATGGCTTGGC
Source organism: Pleurodeles waltl (assembly GCF_031143425.1). Classification (NCBI taxonomy): domain Eukaryota; kingdom Metazoa; phylum Chordata; class Amphibia; order Caudata; family Salamandridae; genus Pleurodeles; species Pleurodeles waltl. The sequence continues at coordinate 608,102,723 of NC_090449.1, forward strand.
AAAATAAAAGAAAGTTACTTATAAAAAAAGAAAACATTGCTATTTTGTTTGTCCTTCTGGACATGTTTTTTGCAGTCTCACACTGTCAGGACTCTAGCGACGCGTGGGCGCAATTGTTCACATGTAGTAGCCACCATTGCCTTGACACCACACATCTTGTGTGGTAAAAGCCATTTATCTAAAAGATTGGGACATTGGTGGTATCATTGCCCTAATCATTATTCAAGAATAATCAAATGAAGATCCTACATCTTTATTTGATCATACATAACTGTAATGTTAGAACCAGGAAGTCAGGGAGGACTTCATTTCCCAGCCTCCCCTGCTACTAATTGGTCTTGGGTGTGGTCAGGCTATAAATACCTGCCACACCCGTTCAACCGACGCCTTCTATTCTGTGCGTCTACGAAGAACGAGTCTCGTGTATTCAGCTGTCGAGCCTTCTCTGGAATCTACCTTTCTAATAGCGAGCGGCCGGCTCGCGACGGTGAGAGATTCCCTTTTGGGCTTTGCCCGTTCTGTGAACTCCGCATTCGGAGTTTATTTAAAGAGCCATAGAGCGACGAAAGTGTTGCTTGGCAACATTGTATCTTTCAGTTTCGTGCATTTCTCTGTAATTCGAAGTCACCATTTGTCTCCGAGGCATTTTTCTTTGAAAGAGGTTACATGTTAACTATTAGAGGTCTCGTTTAAAAAGTCGAGTAATCGTTTTGAAGCTTTTAATGAACAGATGTCTTTTCACATTGTTATTGTGTTCGCAGTATTATGCTTTTCGAAAAAGAAAGTTTATTTTGATGACTACTGTGGAATTTAAAGAAATCGAGTGACCTCCAAATTTTAAGAAAAGGAAAATATATTGTTTTTTATGAAGGAGTGATTTTAAGGAACTTATGTTGTTTTCCTGTTTAATGATTATGAGACAAGATACTTTGGTGGAATAGTTTAACTCTTGGAATTTATAAATATCTGGATTTAGAGTCGTGCAGAATTTTATTGTAAAAACATATTCTGAAAAAATTCGTTCCTTTTGAAATCCATTCATTAGAAATTAGCGAGATTTTTATGAGTCAGTGAATCACTTTAGTAAAAGTCATTTTGTATATTTTTGTATTAACCTTTTCCTTTTCAGATCTCTCTCCTAGCTGTTCCTTTCCGATTATCCCTTCCCCCGGCTGGGCCCCTCCAAAGTTCAGCGCTATAACAGCATCTGACTTTGGTGTTGCCTGGAAGTGGGACCCTTATTCAGCATCGTGCAGATCCCGAGAACTTGGACCTCCTGACAGAATAGAAGGCCCACAAGTTTTCTCTTCTCTTGATCTGCACGATAGCTGACGAAAATGACTACCCTAGACACAGTAATGCAGGCATTAACACAATTACAAAAGGAGTTACAGGACTCCCGGAATGACACTGCAGCTTTAGTTACCAAAGTCACTCAATTACAAGCTAAGGTGGACAGTCCTGGAGGAACATCTTTACCACGATTACCTCCATCTCCCACCAATATATCCGTCAATGTCCCTACGCAGATACCGTTGGCTGCTCCTGAAAGGTTTACTGGAGATGCTAATAAAGTCCAGATATTCCTTACCCAAGTGGAGTTACATTTCACTTGTCGTCCAGCCGCCTTCCCTGATCCACAATCTAGAATTGCCTTTTTGATTTCCTATTTGTCTGGAGATGCAGCCAATTGGGCTGTTCCCCTAGTACGACAAGACAGTCCTCTGCTTTACAATTGGCATCGATTTGTGGAAGAATTTGAGAAAGTGTTTGATCGACGAGCAGTTACAATGTCGGCTGATAAAGAACTACTGGAACTACGACAAGGAAACAAGGACCTTATTTCTTATCTTTCACAATTCAATCGTTTGGTGGTTGAAACAGCTTGGCCCGAAGAAAAAAGAGCTGCACTTTTCTACAAGGCCTTAAGGAAGAACTAAAAGATGTGTTAGCTCAAATCGATCCTCAGCCTAAAACATGTACAGATTTAATAAATCTAACCTTAAGACTTGATCATAGACTTTCTGAAAGAAAAGGGGATAAAAAAAGACCAGACCGCAGTACTTGGCATCAAGACAAATATCGTCCTCTTCCCTCTTCTATCTCCTCAGACATTGTTAGTGAACCAATGGAAATTGGAACTCTTCATCAACCATTAACCAAAGAGGAGAAAGAACAAAGACGTCGCAAAGGATTGTGTTTATATTGTGGGAAAAAGGGACATTTTGTAAAAGATTGCTTAGCGAAACCTAAAAACAAAGTTAACTCTTTTGCTAATAATAAGAGTCAAGTTGCTTCTGTAGGAAATATTGAGGAAAACTAGTGAACCCAAGAGATAGAGAAGGGAATCCCTTGGGTATTCTGACAATCCCTTCTGTACATTCTTGTTTGAATCAACATAACAGACATTTCCGTATTTCAATACAGCTTTTGATTATGGATAAGTGGCAAGAAGCGTTTGCACTAATAGATTCTGGAGCCACTGGAAATTTTGTAGACTCTCAAACCTCATATCGACTTCAACTTGCATGTCAAAAGAAGATAATTCCTGGAAGTGTACAGGCTGTGGATGGCAGTGAACTCGCTGGAGGTCCAATCTCTTCTCACACTTTCCCAATTCAAATGACATGTTATAATTCCAATGGTTGTCAACATTTAGAGCAAATACAATTTGATGTTATCAAAGCACCTCAATATGGTTTTATTTTGGGTATGCCTTGGCTCAGATTACATAATCCACTCATAGATTGGAAAAAGAACACTCTAACCTTCTCATCTTCTTACTGCTCAAAACAGTGTCTTTCCACTAAACCTGTTGTTCAACAGATAGCCACAGCAGCAAGAAAAGGCAATAACCTTACCATCTCAATATGCCACATTTGCAGATGTATTTAGTGAGCAAGCAGCTGGTACATTACCACCCCATCGACCTAATGATTGTCAAATTGATTTGGTGCCAGGATCTGTGATTCCTAATTGTAGAATTTACGCTCTTTTTGAAAAAGAAAATCAGTATCTACGGGAATATCTTGACCAATGTTTAGCAAACAATTTAATTAGACCTTCACGTTCTCCAGCAGCCTCTCCTCTGTTCTTCGTTCCCAAAGCTAATGGTGATTTGAGACTCTGTATCGATTATAGAGCTCTGAATAAGATCACCATAAAAAATAAATACCCCTTGCCATTAATTCCCGTATTATTGGATCAAGTCAAGGATGCTGTCATTTATACTAAACTTGATCTCCGAGGGGCTTATCATCTGGTACGCATACGAGAGGGAGACGAATGGAAAACAGCTTTCAAAACCCGTTATGGCCTGTTTGAATATCAAGTAATGCCCTTCGGTCTCTGTAATGCACCTGCTGCATTTCAATATTTCCTCAATGACGTTTTAAGAGAATACTTAAATTTATTTGTAATTGTTTATATAGATGATATTCTAATCTACTCTAGTGCCAGAGAATGTCATGAAGAACACGTGAGGAAAGTTCTCTTAACTCTACGAAAACATAATCTATACTGTAAACTTAGTAAATGTGAGTTTCATACAGAAGAAGTGGAATTCTTGGGAGTCACTCTAACACCTAAGGGAATGCAAATGACCGACAGGAAGATCCAAGCTGTCATGGACTGGGCCACACCTAAATCTGTTCGAGATGTCCAATGTTTTCTGGGGTTTGCCAATTTTTATCGGTGTTTTATTGATCATTTTTCCCAAAAAGTGGCTCCCATTACAAAATTACTTCGTAAAAATACCCCTTTTCAATGGTCATCACAAACGGAAGAAGCCTTTCAGATGTTGAAACAAGCCTTTACCACTGCCCCTATTCTAGCTCACCCACGGAGTTCAGATCCATTCATTGTAGAAGCAGATGCTTCCGATGTGGCAATTGGGGCAATTCTTTCACAACGACATCCTACTACAGGACAATTACATCCCGTGGCTTACATGTCTAAAAAACTTAACACTGCAGAACAAAATTATACTATTGCAGAAAAGGAACTGTTGGCAATACGTGAAGCATTCAAGGAATGGAGACATTATTTATCTGGAACTACCCATCGCATCACAGTCTATTCAGATCATAGGAATTTACAATTCATGAGCTCAGCCCGAGTATTAACCCCTAGGCAATTACGATGGATGTTGTTTTTTGCTGAATTTGACTTTGTTGTTACTTTCAGACCAGGCAGTGATAACAGAAAAGCCGATGCGTTAACCAGACAAGATTCTACATTAGTGCATGAAAAACCTCAACCAATGCCAATCATTAATCCTTCCAAAGTTATATGTTTAATAGCTGCTGACGAATTTCTTGATTCCATTCGTACCCATTTTCACATCACAGAATGGTCAAATTGGCTTAGAAAAGGCACTGATTACTCAATACACCAAGGTTTGCCCTTTTATAATTCTACAATCGTTTTACCTACGAAAGAATTACAACGCACAGCTTTTCAATGGTTGCACACACATCCAGTAGCAGGTCACCTAGGACCTCAGAAAACCCTAGAACTTGTGAAAATATATTTTTGATGGCCCACTTTTATTAAAGATGTTAAACAAATGATAGAATTATGTGAAATTTGTGCTCGTTGCAAAAGCTCTCATGTTAAACCAAAGGGTTTATTAATACCTTTACCAACCCCTGATTACCCATGGGAACATATTTCAATGGACTTCATTACAGGTCTCCCTGAAGTCAACCATGTAAACACAGTATTAGTAGTCATAGATAGTCTTCCTAAATATGCACATGTCATTGCCTGCAAAGGACTTCCCACATCAAATGTCCTAGTTAATCTTATTCTACAGAATATTGTGCGTCTCCATGGTCTCCCAAAGGTTATTTTGTCCGACAGAGGATATCAGTTTTCAGCACATTTCTGGCAGAAATGGTGCCAAGCCTTACATATTGATTCTAATTTATCTACAAGTTACCATCCACAAACTGATGGCCAGACAGAAAGGTTAAATCAGACGTTAAAACAATACCTACGTTGTTATGCAGCAGAAGATCCTTCTGCTTGGCCTACGCTACTTTGGCTTGCCGAATTAGCCTATAATAATTCTTGTCATTCTTCAACAAAAAACACTCCCTTCTATGGTCTTTATGGTCAACACCCTCGTATTTTACCAGTTAATTTACCAAGTTCTACACAAGAAATGCCTGCCGTACAAGGGATGTTATCACATTTACAAAAGATTCACTTACAACTTCAACAAAATCTTCAACAAGCCAAAATAAAATACAAACAACAATATGACAAGAAACACCAACCTGGTCCAGAATACAAGATGAAAGACATGGTCTGGTTATCTACAAAAAGTGTGACTTTCAAAGACAAGAATAAATTTCATCCCAAATTCATAGGGTCCTATGAAATTCTTCGACTCATCAACCCTGTAACATACAAACTGAAACTATCCCCGTCTTTGCGGATTCATCCTGTTTTTCATACTTCATTACTCAAACCTGCCAGTACAAAGAGTGACACCCACCCACCACCAATTCTTGTTCAAGATCAATGGGAATATGAAGTACGAGCCATTCGAGACTCTCGATTTCGTGGTACTTCCTTATGGTATTTAGTAGCCTGGAAAGGTTACGGTGCCGAAGAAGACTCTTGGGGACCTGCTTCACAAATTCATGCCCCACTATTAATACGTCAATTTCATCTTCGTTATCTCAATAAACCAGGTCCGCGCCCACGCCTGGGGAGAGGGTGTACTGTCAGGACTCTAGCGACGCGTGGGAGCAATTGTTCACATGTAGTAGCCACCATTGCCTTGACACCACACATCTTGTGTGGTAAAAGCCATTTATCTAAAAGATTGGGACATTGGTGGTATCATTGCCCTAATCATTATTCAAGAATAATCAAATGAAGATCCTACATCTTTATTTGATCATATATAACTGTAATGTTAGAACCATGAAGTCAGGGAGGACTTCATTTCCCAGCCTCCCCTGCTACTAATTGGTCTTGGGTGTGGTCAGGCTATAAATACCTGCCACACCTGTTCAACCGACGCCTTCTATTCTGAGCGTCTACGAAGAACGAGTCTTGTGTATTCAGCTGTCGAGCCTTCTCTGGAATCTACCTTTCTAATAGCGAGCAGCCGGCTCGCGGCGGTGAGAGATTCCCTTTTGGGCTTTGCCCGTTCTGTGAACTCCGCATTCGGAGTTTATTTAAAGAGCCGTAGAGCGACGAAAGTGTTGCTTGGCAACATTGTATCTTTCAGTTTCGTGCATTTCTCTGTAATTCGAAGTCACCATTTGTCTCCGGGGCATTTTTCTTTGAAACAGGTTACATGTTAACTATTAGAGGTCTCGTTTAAAAAGTCGAGTAATCGTTTTGAAGCTTTTAATGAACAGATGTCTTTTCACATTGTTATTGTGTTCGCAGTATTATGCTTTTCGAAAAAGAAAGTTTATTTTGATGACTACTGTGGAATTTAAAGAAATCGAGTGACCTCCAAATTTTAAGAAAAGGAAAATATATTGTTTTTTATGAAGGAGTGATTTTAAGGAACTTATATTGTTTTCCTGTTTAATGATTATGAGACAAGATACTTTGGTGGAATAGTTTAACTCTTGGAATTTATAAATATCTGGATTTAGAGTCGTGCAGAATTTTATTGTAAAAACATATTCTGAAGAAATTTGTTCCTTTTGAAATCCATTCATTAGAAATTAGCGAGATTTTTATGAGACAGTGAATCACTTTAGTAAAAGTCATTTAGTATATTTTTGTATTAACCTTTTCCTTTTCAGATCTCCCTCCTAGCTGTTCCTTTCCGATTATCCCTTCCCCCGGCTGGGCCCCTCCAAAGTTCAGCGCTATAACAGCATCTGACTTTGGTGTTGCCTGAAAGTTGGACCCTTATTCAGCATCGTGCAGATCCCGAGAACTTGGACCTCCTGACACACACCTCCTGTTTGCAGGGCACAAGGAATTAATCAAAAGAAATTAGCACCTTGATTATGTCAAGAGCAGTAGATAGGCACTTTACTGTACACAACAGAGTCTCGCAAGCAAGAAGCATGCTCTAGCGCCCACACTCGCAGGCTCGGCTATAAAAAGGCCTGTTGCCTTGTTTTTTTTTGTCTTTACACATCTTAGTCTGCATTCTTATGGTATACTGGCTGCAGGTGTACTGCGGATTGTCATAGAGGGTGAGCTTCTCTGCAAGACAAGCAGGGGAGTTAGTTGTGATGGCTTTATAAAAAAACTCTCTGTTTTCCATTTTTACTGATTTTACAGATAAATAAGGACACAAACACATTTATTTTCCTGTCTGTATTTATTTTTACATGTGGATAAAAGTGGAAATTGGATTGCTTTATGAGTGATTCTAAATCATGATAAGAGTGCCATGGCTTTTTCGATTGATAGGCAAGGGGGTTTAAAAGGAAAGGAATTTTAGTTAAGAGGCTTAATTAAACATCAGTAGATACTGCACAAGGTTGATACTGAAATGTGCAGATTTTCATATAAGTGCATTCATGTATCTTCTGCAGTGTTCATATCACTGGAACCTGGAACGCATTCAAACATAAGTGCATATTTATTTTTTTAAATAAATAAATGTGGAGATATTCCAGTTTCAGCTTAATGTTTTCACAAAACCCAAAATAAAAATGCATAAATACAGATACAATGAGCAAAAAATAAATATGTACAAGTACAGATGGAAATGTAAAAAAAAAAACATAAACCCGGGAGCCCTATTTTTAAATTATGCAGCTGGTTTTGAAGATGGTGTGAGCTGGCAAGGGGAGAAAATGGAGTTTCATCAAGATGTGGGTGATGTGATGAATGGGACAAACTGCGGATGGTAAGGTGCCTGAAAGGTGCAACTGTGAAGTCTGGAGGCCATAGAGCATGGTGTTACCATTATCCAGTTGCAAGAATATAAGGGCTTGGATCAGCAGTTCGGAAACAGCTTTCTGTAAGAAATGGTTTAAATTTTTTAGAAAGTAGAGCTGGTACATGCGGTCTTTGTTTTTGGCAAAATGTTCCATGAAGATGAGGTTGAAATCCAGGGTGAATCCATGCGACTTGACCTCTGGTAAAAGTTGGGATTGGAAGCCGTTGCAAGTCATAGAGCTTGGTTTTTACTGTTTCTTCTTTACCTTTTAATACTCATAATTGTAGTTTATTATGTTTGATTAATTGAAATCATTAGGTATAAAAATCAAACTTTCTAAATCCAACACACTTAAAGTAAACATTTTCAAACCCTCTTTACATACACATAACCTGAAATTAAAAAGATCATTTGAGTTCTTATCATAACGAGTAGCATCACTGTGGAAATAACAGTGTTTTAAAAGTCACTTGAAAAAATATGGCTGCTCGACAAAGTTACAAGATGTTCTGCGTATTGAGACAGAGTTTAACTTCTGTGGATGGTGTGATTATCTTTGCACAGTAATCTAAAATCTTGTAGTCTTACAGATGCCTATATTGATTCTACTAGGTATCGAAGTGGTCATAATGTGGTCGGATTCCATTGTATACTGCAAGTGTTTATTTTTTGGTAGTTCTATCAAGTCAGCAATGCGACTTAAGAGCATGTTTTTTTTATTTTTTATATTGATTTGAATGCTATTTGGGGGATGTTATTGATACAAACTGACTTTGCTTCAAAATCATGGACAGCGCTTGATAAGCACATTGACTTGGAAAAGCAGCTCATTTCGAGCATTAGCTTGATGATTCCTTTCAATATACCCTTCCTAAATCTATTGGCAAGGAGCCAGTATTTCAGAAAGTTTGATTTACCTGATAGATTTTGAATAGTTATCCCGAGTTTCAGTTGTATTTGTGCTCTTGAGGTGTTGCGTGACAGATTAAATAGTTTTCGAACGGTACCGCACTGTATTGATGTCTTCATGAAGCGTCAAGAAAATCCTTAATGGCCTGAGATCTAAGATGGTAGACATTTAAGGCCTGATTATCACCTAGGCAGATGGGATACTCTGTCACAAATGTGGCAAATATCATGCCCGCCATTTTACAAGTTCCAAAAGATATAGTAGAACTTGTCATATTGCAGACAGGATGTCTGTCATGTTTGTGACAGAGTATCCCATCTGACAAGGTCGTAATCAGGCCCTTTCCCCTTGTTATTTTCAATAGCTTTCAGGCTGACCTCATTTTTACGGGTACTAGTACTCTGCACACTTTACCAGTGTTAAAGTGCTTGAGCTTTCTCCTCTAAACATGGTAATACTGGCTTATCTGCAAATTACATATTCAATTTACTTGTAAGTCCCTAGTAAAGTGTACTGCATGTGCCCAGGGCCATTAAATTAAATGCTACTAGTGGGCCTGCAGCACTGATGGTGCCACCCACTGAAGTAGCCCTTTAAACCTGTTTTAGGCCTGCATTGCAGATTCTGGGTGGGCAGTTTTAAACTGCGGGTCAACCTGGTCAAGTAGCACTATTGCCAGACCTAAACCTTTGTTTTTAATACATATATGTTACTCCTGGGGTAGGCCACGGACAACCCAGAGGGCAGGGTGCATTGTATTTGAAAAGTAGCACATAGACATATCCTGGTGGAAAAACTCTTACATTTTTTTTTCACCACTGCAAGGACTATCTCTCCCATAGGGTAATATTGGAGTTGCTTTTTACATTTTACAAGCATAATGTCCTAATGGGAGAAGATAATTCCTTCACGTTTGATGTCTTTGGAATCAGAGATTAAAATCCTAACTTATGGTGAAGTCAGATTTTAAATTGCAATTCTGAAAATGCCACTTTTAGTAAGTTGGCATTTTCCTGCCTTAGACTTTTGGTGCCTGCAGCCTGTCTCTGATCACATGAATGGGTGTCGTTAGCAGCTGGAGTTTGTGTATTCCCCCCTAGACAGCCACACACAAAGGGAGATTAGGTGTGACTTGCTGGACCATCCAGGGCAGGATTTGAGGGAGGAGCTGGGCCCAGCATCACATACACCTGAATAGGCTGTGTCCTGTCCCCACCCAAAGGGCTGCATGCCCCCTGTAGTTAGTCTGGAACCAGGGCAGGGAGGGCAGGACATCTGTGCCGGTCAAAGGCATGTCTTTGAAGTCTCCCACACTCCAAAGGATCAACTGGTTATAAGAACTCGACCTCAGACCATTTCAGTACACTTCTGGACTTGTAAATACTTTGCCAGGAAGAAGGACTACTGTGCTGCTGAAATATTACCACTCTTTTGCACTGCACTCTGCTGGACGTCTGCTTTGCTGTGCTGACTTGCAGCTCTCTTGCCTGGTTGAGAAGGACGGGACCTGCATCTCTCTTGAACTAGAACCGAGAGTGACTCCAAGAGCTAGTTGGCTGACCTCCTGATCAGAAGTCCCAGGGACATGAAAGACTTCCAACCACCCTGCCCCTGGACTCTGCCATCTGTGAGTCTCCCCTACCAAGTGGTGCCACCAAAGTCCTGAACCCTTGGAAGTGGGCATAATGTGCTTCACAGCAGAACCGACACATCCTGTGATGCATTCCTTGGCTGAGTGACACATCTTTAAGCAGAACAGACACAGTGCTGCTGCTGCATGGATTGGACCAGTTGCAAAAGAGTTGCATCACTGCAGCAACCCACATCTTGGGACTGAAGCATTGTCTTCGAAACTGCCGATGTGCTAAGCTGTCCCGGGCACACCTCCTCGGATCCCTTGTAGACGGGGTTGTATGCCGGAACAACGCATTCCATTGCAATGCATGCCTTTACCATGCATAGCATTACAGCGCGAATGCATTACCCAGCATAACCTTAACCACGCATATCCAACAACGAATATGCATTCACCACACATGCTTTTACTAAGCATTTAGTTGTAAAAGCATGCACGTTAAAAGCATTTACGTGGTTAAGGTTTTCCCTGGACCCTGCCCTAAACACTAAACCAGGACCTCTGCACCCCCTCACCCCATCCACAGCCCTTTTACAAAAGCACTGACTCCTGTCCTGAACTGTAAAACTGCCCCCAAATCTTAAAGCAGAACCTCCTGCCCTGAGCCCTTAAACATCACCCCAGTGCAACCCCCAACCCCTTTAAAAAAAATGCCCACCTGGAGCCCTTACACTGCCCCCTCTTATCCCAAGCCCTAAATCAGGACCCCAAATCGACACCTCCCCTATGACACCTAACTCTTTAAAAAAAATACACCCCCACTCTGACCCTAACACAGGCCTCCTTGCCCAAATACTAAACCTACACAGCCCCTGCCCCAGCCATAAAACAGTACCCCAGCATGACACCTCCCCGCCCACCAACCATTAAAAAAAAAATACCCATCCCCCTCCCTGAGCCCTAACACCGCCCCCACCCCAACACTACAGCTATACCCCCATCAAGCTTTAAACCCATCTTCCACCAACCCCTAACCACAGTCTTTAAAAAAAATACCCACCACATGCCCTCAACAGTAAAACCGCCACAAGCCCCAAGCTCTATAGCCTACTAAAACCGTGCCCCCACCCCAAAGCCTAAAACCGCCCTCCTTCCCCTTACCTCACTTTCCTCACGATGGCAGGTAGCTCTGCAGTCAGGCAGGTACAGGCAGACAGGCAGCTTTCCAGTCAGGCAGGTCATAAGGAGGAAACAGAAAAGTATTTCTGTTTCCCTTAACGATACTGATAGCCTTTACCACACCTTCACTGCGCATATGTCCTAACCACCACTACCACATATATGCCCTTACCATGCATACCTTTAAAACCTAATTTGTTGTAAAGGCATGCATGGTAAAGGCATATGCATTGTTAAGAATGCATGGTTAATGCTATGCTTGGTCAAAGGCATGAGTTGTTAGGCATGCGTGGTTGAGGCTATGCATGGTAACAGCCGTGTAGTAATGGCTGTTTCCCATTGACGGCAGCCTCAACTATACCACTGAAACTCCACATCGCAGCTTCACCACTCATCGTAACCCGTGCATCGTATTGATTGCGCAACACATCCCTAGTAGCAGCCTTCACATTGCAAGCCCCGTAAATAGGATCCTTGATGCCGACACAACAGGACTTCACAGCACCACATCTTGGAACCAACACATCCCCTCAGCTGCGTGACGCATCTTCAACGTGGATCCACAGAATACTCAGCAACCACAATTTAAGGTACTATGTTCAGGGTGCCTAACTGGGTCCCTGTAGCCAGCCCTTGCTCCATCGTGGTGAGGCTGAACTTGTGACTTTCTCCCAGTCCGACGAGACCAGATATTTCCAATAGCGATACTTGCTTTTGGATGCTATTTTTACTCAAAACTTTAAAATTCAATATCTTCGGTTCTACAAATTGTATTGTTGTAATTTTGGTCGTGTTTTATTTATTCAAATCTACTTTATCTTTCTAATTCCATTGTAGATTCCTTTTATGGTGTGTTTTCACTGTCTTACCGTCTGAAGTGTTGCACAAATACCTTACACATTGCCTTAGAGTTAAGCCTGACTGCTCCGTGCCAAGCTACAAGGGGTTGAGCACAAGTTAATTTGGGGTTTCCTTGTGTCTTATCCTGACAAGGATTTTTGTTGTTGCTTGACCAGCATTCTCCCCTCAATCACCCAACATTCCAATTTCCTATAATTATCTTTGATTTAGCCTGATTCACTTCTAGTTTGTTGTAGCTATGCAATTAATTTAAAACTCTCTGTAGCCCGATGTAAGTTTGATCCAGAATTACAATATCATCTGTATAATGTAGGATTTCAGGTATCTTTGGTGGAAATAATCTAGCTTATTTAATGATAAACCAATATCAACTGTTTAGATGCTAAATATTAGTGACCAGTACGCACCATTGCCTCTACTAGTGATTATTGTCTTTGATATGATGAAACCATTACCAGCTTCAGCTCTTACCCAGGTTTCTGCATATAGTGAAATGATAGCCTGTAACAAGGGAGTCAGAATCCCTCAGGCTACCAGTTTGTTCCACAGAATTTGTCGATTAACTCTTTTGAGTGCTGTAGAGTAATCAAAGCTCGCCAATAAATGGTCAAATTTCAGAGTGATTGCATGATGGGCCAGAAATGGTAGTCACAGTGTTATCCATAGAGCTGCAAATGGGTCTAATACTTTTTTGGAAGAAGGGAATGATGTTCTTTTCTTCTGCCCATTTTTTAAGTTCCTGTAGTAGAATCCTAGGGTAAGCTTTACTGTCAATGTCCAAGAGGACTGTTGCTCACCCGAGATGCTGTAGCATGAAGTTAGTGCTTCCTGTGTTAATTAGGTAACTGCTGTTATCTCCTTGGCCTTTGATATCTTTTCAGATTTTTTTTAAATGCAATATGTAGGCAGAATGAGATTCCAAGACCAAGCTGCCCTCACTATAAATCTGCAAGATGTATTCTGCCAAACTCAGAGACTTACTGAAACTTTGTTTGGTCTTTAAGCCTTGGAATCTTAAAGATGACTCGCCATTGATTATCAGTGTATTCCCTCTTTTCTTCCCACAGCCCTTTCTTAGATTCAGATTTTATCTTTTGAAATGTCTGTGCCATGTTTGAATTTTTACTTCCATTGCTCTATCTCCTTAGCATTTTCATCAGTTGTACTTCTTGGGACTGTAATTTCTGTATGAACCACTTTTTGTTCTGTGCTTGTTTTGTCCTGTCGATGAGGGAAGTCTTATTGTCTTATTATCTACTTGTAATGATTTTATCATTTCCGGCCACAGTTGCAATATGCTCAAGGGCACTGTAAAGCCCATAAACCTCTCTTTTAATGGCTGTGTACTAGTAGATGTTTTCTATACCTTTAATATTTCTGTGTTTCGTGTGTTTCATTTTATTCTCACCAGGCCTTTTCAACCAATGTTACATCGTCAGAGGCAGTTTAAGAGTCTGCATTACATTTAGATCTAAAGTCATTAAAGCTGGCTGTTGTTCACCATCATCCCTTTCAATGACTGAGTAATCAGCACATTGTGTAATAAGAAAACGTGAAACATATGTCTAGTCTAAAGTAAACCCTCCTCCCGGTGAGCTTTGTGTAACATTTCCAGATGATTTAAATGTATTACAGTGTCATGTATTATAGGTGAACCAATCATCTATTTGTTTACCTAATGAAATGACACATGCAAATTACTCAGAAAAGTAAGGTACCTTTGTGCATCGCCCCCAGACCCTTCAATTTGATGGAGACCGATAAGTTACACTTTTGGAGTAAATTTACAGTTGGATTTTGGAATGAACCAAAAAAGTCTACAGTTAATCAGTCAGTCAGTCAAAATAACTTTATTCGGTCTAACTAGACTATGAAAGTGTGCATAGTAAAAAACACTGTACATACAACACTTTAGTCAATAGAGTATATTGAGATAAAAAAACATAAAACAGATAATACAAAAGCATAGACAAATGAATATAAAGTGGGTAAATTACTCAAAAGTATGTTACCTTTGTGAATCAGGCCCAGGGTATGTTGACAGATGAGAATCTGGCTAACAGCCCGCAGGCTCCTCTTCTTTATCTTTTAACTCAAAAAGGGAAGTGAATTTGGAACATATATTGACTACACAGGGATCAACACAATTACAGACAAAAAACAGTCACTGGTTAGCATTGATATCTTTTCTCTTGCATTAGGAATGTGAAAGAAAAATGGCACTCCAAACCCACTTGAAATCTAAAAAATGTTTATGAAGCAAAGCAAAATAATAGCACAAATATAGCAATATCTCTGCTCAGAGAGACAGGGCTCCACTTCCAGAAGGAATCTGACAATCTAATGCTAGCCCCTCCCCAAATGTGACCAGCATGTATATATTTGTTTCACGTAGACATTTGAAGCAACATACATGTTGCCCTACATTTATAAATTTTCTTCACATAGACAGTTGAAGCAACTTTAGATACCTATACCAACATGTGCTTGGGTTTCTCTTGAGAAAAACAAAAAGACAGAAACTGAAACTTTAGATAACGATAACAACGTGCTTGGGTTTCTCATGAGAGAAGCAAAAAAGAACTTTGAGGAAAGATACAAGAGTGAAGATCTCAGACACTAGCTCAGCTTGAGTTAGGAATTCTCAGTTTGAGAGGCACACATGAAGAGAAGGCTGTGTAAGAGAACTCAAGCAAATTAGTATAACATTTGCATGCAAACTGGCTCTGGGTTACTCAACACGGCACTTTCCAAATGAATAATTACATTATTATAAAATGGTAAAACAAGTTCACGTGTCAAACAACCAATAATTTTTAACAAGCTTAATTAATTAAACATACCATTTAGTTGGAGTCTGGGAGTGTGATGAGTGGAAAATGGCATTTTGTACTAAGCTGGACGTATATATATAGTCATGTCTTTTGAACTCTGTAGTACTGCAACTGCCTTTCAATTTTTATTGAATTGGTGAGAGGGATTTTGGATGTATTTTGTATTGTGCATTTTAATGATGTTATGATTTATGCTGAATCCCTGGAAACACATGTACACCATGTTAAAGGAGTATTGCAAAGATTTAGAGAGAATCATCTTTTTGCCAGGGATGACAGATGTATAGTCCATACCACTTAAGTAACATTTTTAGGATACAAAAAGAGCTGGAAAGGAATGGACATCAAGAAGGTTTCAGCAATACCTGATTTGGACATGCCTGCTTCTGTAAACTTAGTACTGACATTTGTAAGCATTGCTTAATGTTACAGAAGTTTTATCCATCAATTTTCTGAGATAGTCGAACCTATTACCAAACTTATTTACTAAGATATGCCTTCACATGGTCCAAAAAAGTTGGTCCAGCTTCCTGCTTTCTAAATGTTCTCCTTTTCACTTTCCCCAGTGAAACAATGGTGAAAGTGAAAAAAATCAGAGGGGTGAGAGTTAATATTCTAACTTCAGGCAGATGGGGGGAGTGGACATTTACTATTAAAACCCTAATCCAATTAAAATTGGTGAGGGTGTATAAATGAAAGCGGGTGAAATTTGATATTCTAACTCGTGTCGCCGAAAAATTGGGAAAATGCATGAATTGTAGGGGTCAGATTTACCATTCTAATCCCTAGCCAAGCCAAAACAGTGAAAGTGAAAGTTTGAGGGTGTGAGATTTACTATTCTAATTCCAATCTTACAATAATTGAAGAAAGTGCATAGTTAAAGGTTGCGGGATGAACATACTACTAACCTTTTTTAAAACATATTGTTATTAATTTTGATATAATACGTGGGCAGATAATGCTTCAGTTTTCATTTTGTATACATGCTTAAGATACTGTGTGGAACAGCCATCTGGTGCTTTGACGATTACAAACAACAAAGCTTTGTTGACTAGAGACATCAAGAATCAAGCCATGGATATGTCTGGTATCAGTACATGCAAAAGAATGAATGCAGTAATTCCCAAATGGGTATGTCCATGAGTACAAAGAATACAAAAAAACTAAAGGAACAACACCACCCACCCATGTTTATGCTTGTGATGTCCCGCCTGTAGTATAGGCTACATTCGGTAGCGGAGACAGAGGTCCCCTTGACAATAGAGGCAATGGGACAGCTTTCGGCGCCCATCCAGGATATTTAATTTGTGAGAGCCACTTGCTAATTGGTGTAATATGCGTCTTGGCATTGCCTGGTTGTAGTCAGGTTGTGTGGCATCAGTCACTGGTTTCTGTTTGAGCCCCAAAGTTTTCCAATAGAATATCCTATGCTGCTGTTAATGGGTACTTGCGTAAACCTTCATATTCCTCTCTACGCATTAGGGTGCTCTCTGCAGTTCTCCACTTCCAAACCTCCTCCCTCCAAGTGGTAATTAAAGGAGCAGTTGTGGATTTACAACAGCGCGCAATCTGGGGTTTGCCCAGTAGAAGGGCTAAATCTAAAAAACTGTTTTCGGCCTCTTTTGGGCCTGGGATAGAGTCCCAGAATACTGTGCTTAGCTGCATCTCAGTGGGGTATCCCGTCAGGACTACTAGGGTTTCTCTTATTGTGTTACAGTAAGTGGATATTGTAGGGCTCGACCCAACATGTGCAGTAGATCTGCTTCCAAACTATGACAACGTGGGCAGTTTGGTGAGAGCATGGAGAAAATACTGTGTAATTTTAGGGGGTTGAGGTAGGCGCTGTGAAATATTGAAAATTGGATAAATTTGAATCTTGTGTTCCGAGGAATGAGTTTGGGATACCCCAATAGAAAGTCCCATTCCCTGTCCTGTGGGCCCAATTTATATCTGTCTCCCATTGGCTCTTCAAAGAGATGAGTGGTAGTTGCAGGTGTGAACGTAATCTCTTGTAAAGCCACTTGTATAGGTGAAGTCCTGATCCCATTAAATTCATTGATTGAACCAGTGCATGTGAGCTTGGCTCAGTGCCCGTTGGGGACCGGAATGTACGAATATAGTGCGTGATGTGGGAGTGTGACACAAACAAGATACCTGTATAAACCGACTACTAACATTGGGGATAGTGTGTTAATAGGAGGGATGAAATTTACTATTCTAACTCTAATCCAAATAAAGTTTCGGAAAGTACATAAATATTTAGTATTTCCACTGAGGTCCTACAGACATTGGGGAAAATTAATAAATAAAAGGGTTGAAGTATTTAATTTTTTTGTAACTCAAACCCAACAATAATTAAAGAAACTGCATATGTAAAGGGTGAAGTTCATTATTCTAGTTCAGTTGCAATAAACACTGGGAAAAGAACATTAGTCAGAGACCTTAGATTCACTTTTTTAGTGCATAATTTAAGGAGCTCAGATTTAGTAATCTAACTCCAGTCCTACAAATGTCAGAAAGTGCTTCAATTAAAAGGGCTGAGATTTACTATTTTACCTCCAATCTCACAATAATTGGTGAAAGTGCCTAAATGAGGGTAGTGGAATTTAATATTTTGACTTGAGTGTAACAAATATTGTAAAAATGCATACATTTGTGTGTGGGTGTTGAAATTTATTGTTTTGTGTTATATAACAAATATTTAAATTTTAGAACAAGGTAGGTGTGAGAAATTGGTTTGCTGGTTGACTACGGTGTGAGCGCTTGTCAAACAACAGCCACAATCCCTGGCAGGGTGAACCATAAAAAGTCACTATATTAACCTGTGCTTAATCCTGGGTAGCTTGGCACAAAAAACAGTCACCCTTAACTTAGAGACAATGTGTAAGGTAATTATGCAGCACATAAACAATGATAAAGTGAACATACAACAACAGAAAAATCCCAAACCAATTTAGAAAAATAGAGTAAATTGTAATACATTATTTGACACCAACACGACAAAAATACTATCTGTAGAACTGGAGTTATGAACTTTTAAAGTTTAAGGTTCAAAATAGCGCCTAAAAGATCAGCGCAAATTGTGGACACCTAGTTGTGAGAGAGAGGGTCAAAGCCAAAGTTTGGGCCAACTGCGATGAAACACAGTTCGATGCAAGAAGTGGATTGGATTCGGTCAGTGCTTACCTTTGGACTTAAAAAAACATTTTCTGAGAAGGCTGCAGGAAATGATTGAGGATGGAGTGTCATCATTGGGTGGCCTTGGGTCCAAGAGTTCTATGTTTGGACTTAGTCGCCAAAATGGAAGTAAAAAAAACTCCAGTGGGGCGAGGCAGAAGGCTGTAGCCAAAGACTGTTCCATGAGGTCGGATCCCCCCTTAGCAAAGGACCACTTAAACAGATTTGCTGCTGCATAGAAGAATGGCATCCTTAACACCACAACCAAGGGTCCAGAACTGATGGGACACCTCTTGGAGCGTCAGGTCTCACTAAGAATGGGTCCAGGTAAGTTTTCAAGATGGTGGGAGCCTGTTATGTTCCAATGGCTCTGAACAGGAGGCCAGAGAACTAGCCCTCGGGCAGAGCACAGGCTATCAGTCACAAGCGAAGCTGTGCTAAGCTCCCCCTCCCCTTCTGCCAGCAGATGGCCCATTCAGGCACACCTTATCCCACTATTGAATGACTGTCTGGGCGGAATTCGCAAAGTCTAACTGGCAGCTACACCAAATAATGTGACCCAAGACAGGCTACCAGCACAAAAGGGTTAAGGACAGGAAAAAGGCAACTTTTTACAGGTGGCCTTTTGAGAATTGTAATTTAAAACTGGCTTCACCCTAAGTTAGGATTTTAACTTCTCATTCCATCAACACCAAATGTGACCTGGTTATCTCTTCCCAGTCGGAAATTACACTTGCAAGATGTAAAAAAGCAACTCCAATGTTATCCTTTGGGGGAAATAGGACATTCAGTGGTGAAAAACTAATTTGAGAGTTTTTCACTACTAGGTCACATAAAAGTACATGTCCTACTTTTTAAATACATTGCCCCCTGCTCCCTGGGCTGTTTAGTGCCTACCCTAGGGGGACTTATATGTATTGAGAGGTATTTGCAATGCTATGGGTCTCACGTTTGCTTGAGTGAGAGCTACTGGCATTGTAAATTCTTAACTGGACTTTTTTTGCCACATAAATTGAAAATGGAAATTAAAACAGTTGACATAAGCAAGCTGATTCAAAGCGCTTCGGCTGCGATAAGCATGACCGCGAAGGAGAGACACAAACGGAAAAATAAGTTTTGCTCGCAGTCAAACATATCGGCAAATGTGCAATCATCCATGAAATAGGGTCAGTGTCCTAGGCAGTAACAAAATCGCCCCAAAGAGGGACAAATGTAAAGCATTTACCAATGATAACAAAGGATTTTTTAAAGGAAAGCCCATGAACGAGTGATAGTGATGGGTGTGCGGTGGGCGTGGTTAAAAGCCCAGATACATACCAACACGTCGGAAAAAGCAGCGCTTGTGCCCTGCTATGATCAACCTAAAAAGGCATATATGTGTGATGCTCAGTAAGGTGAATAAATAATTGGACTTTCCCATAAAGTCTCAAAAATGTTGTACAGCATTTAAGTGACTGAAACTAGTGATAATTCATTAATCGTGTCTCATTTTACAAACTCTGTGCAGACAGCGTCTGTGTAAATAGATACTTGAACCTCAGACAGTGATCAAGGATTCTGTGTGCTGCAGATCAATAAGCACAACACATCTTCTAACCCCCTGTTCAATAGAGCACAGTGCGGTTAAAGGCATGGCTGGTATTTCCTTCCCAAAAGTTTACAGCAGAGCCCAAATATAATTATTACTAAGCCTCCCAAACTCTAGCTCGTTCCTCTTCCGACAAAGCACCAGCAGTGCTACACTGCATCCATAAATCACAAGGAACAACATTCTAAAATAACATATTCAAATCAACCTACAGCATTTTTAAATCATTACCAATCTATGAACCTCCTTGTGGCACCTGTCAGGTTCTTTTCTCAATTTTGGATAATTCACCGTAAAGGCATAAGGATCACTCCTGGTCTAGGGAAAATATGCATAATTACCTCCATGCACTTCTCTCAAAGAAAACTCTAACGCTAGCATAATTGCCTTAGCGTTTTTCTCCGTTTCTTTACCTTTCTTTTTAGTAGTACCTTTCTTTTTCTACTTTTCCCTATATTTCTTCAAGTCTCTCGGCTCTTTAGTTTTCTCAACTAGATCTTTCAGGTGAGCCCACAAGGTCACCAAAACCTATTCCCTTATCTCCACTTCACCCATATCCATGTTATAATTTCTCTGTGAATTCCTCATTCTGCTTTCACCCTTGTATTCAAAGAAAATTTCACAAGTTATCATCTGCCTCCTACGCGCACAAACCGCTGCTTCTCCAATCAGATCATTTCATCTGTTTTTTTACATTAATCTATTTAAACCAATTGTCCACTGTGCGATTTTCCAAATTCAGTCTTTAATATTCCAACATTCATTTCTCTTTGTCTTGATGTCTCAGCAGGTACGATAGCAAACACATTAACAGAGAAAGGAGAAGGGTCAGGAGTACTATTTCCACTAGTACTCCTTAAAGCTATCACTGTATTCTCAAATAGTGCACTTGAACTCATAGTTGTACTCACCCCTGTCACTGCAAGAGCGGTCAATCCCTGTGTACTCGTACTCTGTTTACCCGATCTACCCATATCAGGTACCAAAATAGAAACTCCATTGTGCCTATTTTTAGGGAAGAGGTCTAGAATTCAAAAGATCCTTCAAAAATGTATCCTCCTCATCTAAAGCCTTTTTTTTGTTTTGTTTCTCTCCGTCATTCTCATCATATGTCTTCTTGTCTATTGTTCCATGAACTATTGCAGTGTAAGCTCTTACTCACACTATCCTGTACCCTCTGCAGAATCTCTCCTGGTTATCCCACTTGTTTCCTAACCACTGTCTAAACTCTTACTCTGTTTCTTCATTCTCATTCTCTCCTCTGTGGCCATCCGATCCCATTTATTCAATGCCTCAAATTGTGTGATTAAGATGGTGGCTTTCTCTCAATCATAGTTTGCCTTAGGAAATCTATCTTTCAGATATTAAAAGTACCCTCTAAGGGAATTTGCAAGTCCTTTTCACCAGAAGTATATTCATAACAATTATGAATCCAAGTATTAAGCCCAACATTTGTCAGCATTTCATATGCAAGCAAGCCCTCTGGAACAATCATCTGTCCCTCATTAACAGGTATGCTAGAAGCTTTAGGTTTTTTCAACGTAGCACACATTATTCTCACTTCTATAATCCAAAAACTGAACAAAACTAACAACTGAACAACAACCAATGCCTGCGCATCTATGCCAAAGAATAGCAAATCACATGGCAACTTTGACAGCAACCAGACAATGACACAGTGAATCTGGAGTTTCACCAATGCCAGCACGACTCCTCAGATCATTTAGCCAGGTGAATTGCTGCTTTTTTCATAAATGGGAAAACATTACAGAGTATTTTCCTCACTGAACGCACCCAATTAAACAAAATAAACCTAGACAGAACAAAATCAGAAGGTTAAAAAAAAAAATCTCATAATCCATAGAAACAAGACCAGTACCACCAGGGCACTTGTCAAACACAATTCTCACTAAACCAGATCCCCATCCAGTGGCAAGCCACGTCTGGTTAGTGAATTTACTCCTGAGCGCCAAAGACCAAATAAGACCAACCTAAATTAGACACACAAACCCTAAAAAGAAAACCCGTTAGAAACAAATTCCTATCTGTGTGAATATGGTGCCTCGCAAACAACAATATTTCAATATATTTTTACCAAATCAACCAATTATAAATCAAAACTTCTCAAAGCAAGTCACAAATATGACCAGAACATCAACATTTCAGTACTCAAACCACCAAATGAACCCAAGATCAAGCACATTGCCGAAAACCTCACATGAAGCATAATAATCCATCACTCAATACAGATTACACTCAAATCAACAATACGCCAAAAAGTTCTCAATCTCTTGAATCATTCACCCTATTGATATTTACCATACTCTTTGCATAAGAACAGCACTAAATGTCAGGAGTTCAGCAGATAATCCACAAGAAAATCCACAGTGGAAAATCCACCACAACAATAATCTGACTAAGGCAGTGCAAAACAAAATCCCTAAAAACAGATAAGAGATTTTCTTAACTTGCAACCATCTTCTGCCACCAAGATTTTGTGGGCACGGGTAACACCTAAATTCTTAACTTAAAAAGATATAGAGATAACTCGCTCATGGGTGGATGGGTCAGGGATGGTGTTAATCCTCAATTTTAGGAGCCAATGTGTCCAGAGACCATTGAAACACTATCCCTCTACATGAATATTGATTTACCCCAATCTTTACTACTGTCATTCAGCTATGGCAGGAAAAACTAGTTTTAAAACAACAGTGACCTATTGTGAATGAATTCAGTACAGTGATCAGATTGAAGATATCTTGAGCGGTTGCAACGTTATTGAGCTCATGTTGGAAAGGTTTTCTTTGAGGACAATAGCAATGGAAATAAAGAAACATGACTTTAGCTGACTGTGCAGCAGAAATAATAAACAGCGAACGTGCAAGATGAGACATTAATTTTGAACAAGATGGTGTTGAGGCCTAACTGAGTCCTAGTTAGCATAAACCAGGGAAAGGCACTTTAATGGCTTATAACAAAATTGTTTCAAAGGCAATGACATTGGATCAGGGTGTATATGTCAATTCAAATGTAAATTCAGATTTTGCACAATTTCTATGACTGCACAAAACTCTCACAGTAGTATAATATAGCTGTAGAGTTCACTGTAGTGGGCTATACCGACCATAAAAGGCCTGCTCCAGTGTTAAAGGCCCAATTGCCGGTATAACCCAGCTAAGAAGGGCTATAAGGCTGTTAGACCTGGCATCCTTGGCATAATCTCCCTTTTTGCCTCTGCTTCCTGTATTTTTGACTGTGCGCGGGACTTTGTTTTTGCTGGTTTTTGTTACTCCGGGCACTTTACAACTGCTGACCAGTGCTAAAGTGCACGTGCTCGCTGTGTAAACTGTATTTGTAATTGACTTTTACATGATTGGCATATCTAATTTACTAGTAAGTCCCTAGTAAACTGCACTAGAGGTGTCCATGGTCTGTAAATCAAATGCTATTATTGTGCCTGCAGCACTGATTGTGCCATCCACATGAGTAGCCCTGTAAACATCGCTCAGACCTGCCACTGCAGTGTCTGTGTGCAGGTTTAAACTGCCAATTCTACCTGGCAAGTAGGTGCACTTGCCAGGTCGAATTGGCCCCAAACCTTCCCTTTTTGTACGTGTAAGGCACCCCTAAGGTAGGCCCTAGGTAGCCCCATGGGCAGGGTGCAGTATATGTTAAAGGTGGACATGTACTGATGTGTTTTACATGGTTAACATGGGGACTGTCTTGAAATATCTTTTAAGTGCAGTTTCCTATTGGGAGCAGATAGAGATGTGGCGTTTGAGGGCTCTGACTCACAATCTAAAGATACACCTTTTTTGTAAAGTTGTTTTTTAGATTGTCAGTTTGAAAATCCCACTTTCAGAAAGTAGGCATTTTCTTGCTTAATCATCTGTGACTCTGCCTGCCTGTGGAATCCACGTCTGGTTCAGACTGACAGTTGGGGTGTTTGTGAATTTCCTCAAGACAGTGACACAAAGGGAGCTGGGGTGTAGCTTGCATATTCTGATGAGTCTCCAGGGCTAGAGTGAGAAGGGAGGAGCTGACACACCTGAAAGGGCTTTGCCTGTCCTCACACAATGCAGTCTCCAACCTCCCTGTTGTGTGTCTGTGGCCAGGCCTTGGCAAGGCAGGATCTTGTGAACAACAGAGACTTTCCTTTGAAGTTTGCCTATTTCAAAGGCAGAAAGGGGTATAAGTAGTGGACCCAAAACCCCAGACTTTGATATTACTTCTGGATCAAGAGG
Organism: Pleurodeles waltl; assembly: GCF_031143425.1. Taxonomy (NCBI): domain Eukaryota; kingdom Metazoa; phylum Chordata; class Amphibia; order Caudata; family Salamandridae; genus Pleurodeles; species Pleurodeles waltl. Next base: position 608,126,968 of record NC_090449.1, read on the forward strand.
CACCTCTGCCAAGGAGAAGAGCTGGAGGAGGAGTACTGCTTTTGCCTGTGAGTGTGCTTTGCTGGAGTTGGCCTGCAGTTGTGCTTCTGCTTGAGAGAGGACAAAGGCGGTCATTCTGACCGCGGCGGGCGGCGGTCGCCGCCCGCCATGCGGTCACCGCCGAATGACCACACCGCGGTGAAAAGACCGCGGCGGCCATTCCAACTTTCCCGCTGGGCCGGCGGGCGCCCTCCAAAAGAGTGCCCGCCGGCCCAGCGGGAAAGCCCCTGCAACCATGAAGCCGGCTCCGAATGGAGCCGGCGGAGTTGCAGGGGTGCGACGGGTGCAGTGGCACCCGTCGCGATTTTCACTGTCTGCTATGCAGACAGTGAAAATCTTTGTGGGGCCCTGTTAGGGGGCCCCTGCACTGGCCATGCCAGTGGCATGGGCAGTGCAGGCGCCCCCAGGGGCCCCACGACACCCGTTCCCACCAGCCTGGTTCTGGCGGTGAAAACCGCCAGAAACAGGCTGGCGGGAAGGGGGTCGGAATCCCCATGGCGGCGCTGCAAGCAGCGCCGCCATGGAGGATTCCCTGGGCCAGGGGAAAACCGGCAGGAAACCGCCGGTTCCCCTTTTCTGACCGCGGCGGTAAAGCCCTGGAAGCACCGCCAGCCTGTTGGCGGTGCTTCCGCTGCCCTCCGCCCTGGTGGTTTCAAACCGCCAGGGTTGGAATGAGGGCCAAAGTCTGGATTTTGCTGTGTTTTCCTGCTTGTGAAGTGTCTCTAAGGGCTTGGACTGAGCTTGCCCACTGTTCTGAAGTCTCAGGACCATCAAAGCCTTTGTCTGCCAGCACCTGGACTCTTGCTAAGACTCCTACCCTGCCAAGTGGTGCCCAGTCCAGTCCCTTGAATGGAGAAGCTGGTGGAACCAAGGCAGAAATCCATGCACAGTAGTCATGCGGGAGAAAAATCAACACAGCACCTGCTTTGTGGCTGAAAAATCAAAACCCCACCTGCATCGCAGCTGTAAAATTGACGCAACACCCGCATGTGGCTGCCAAAATCGATGCATCACCCACACAGCATGACTCTTCACCACTGTGCTCGGGAATTTCACAAGCCTCATCGCTGGGCCTCAAAATCATTGTGAACCTGCACAGATCAGAGGCTGCCCGTCCGGAAATTGACACACTGCTCTTCTGCAGGAGAGAAAAACGATGCATTGCCTACCCGACTGGAGAAGAAACAGCGCATGTTCTCACTTGCAAGTCAGGAATAAACGCATCGCTTACTTTTCTGATGCACGCTCACCACGGGGCTTTATTTTTGACGCAAATGAGGTACTTTGTGTAAAAGCAACACATCCATTGTTTTCTATGGAATAAGCGTATTTGTAACTTAAAAATTCAAATCTTTGCTTGTGTATGTTGGATTTTTGTTATTGTGGTCTTGTTCGATTTAAATAAATATTGGCTATTTTTTTAAACTGGTGTTGTGTCCCTTTTGTGGTGTTTTCACTGTATTACTGTGTGTTGGTACAAATACTTAACACATTGCCTCTGAGATAAGCCTGGCTGCTTATGCCAAGCTACCAAGGGGGTGAGCAGGGTTTATCCTTGGTGTGTATCTCCATTACCCTGACTAGAGTGATGGTCCCTGCTTGGACAGAGTTCAAACTGACTGCCAACCAGAGACCCTATTTCTAAGAAAGGCTATTAGAACATTCGAGCACTAGAGGGCAGAATGTTCTAATAAAGATAACAAACTCCTCACAGAGCCAGAGGGGATAAAAATCCCTTCAGGCTCCTTGAGGTTTGCTGTGAACAAAGAACATTGGAATGTTTTTACCGGCCAGTAAAAGCCCTGAGCACTCCATTCCAATGGAGCTTGCAACATTCCAGTGTTCTAATTGACGATTTAGTATAAAATAACGCACAGTTGAAATACAAACAATTCAACACCAAATTAAGAACCAGGGACCTGCCCTTGCTTCAGCCATTTTTGCTCTAGACTTTCCTGTAAATCCTAACATAATTTTTGGCAGTCAGCCTCACTCGAGTTTTCGGACCAATAATCCTAGTCCTGCTGAAATGACCCTTGTGGCCACTTGTGTTGATATCCAAAAGGATCCACTCTAACAAATGCTTCCGTTGGCTTTGTTCAAATGATTTAGACTATACCTAATGTCTCTCTCTCCAGTTTTCACCCCAAACATTTCTTTGGTTCTTTGTCAAACAATGGTCATTATTTCTTTAACTTTAAAAACACAGTTGATTGGATTACAAATTTGGTAGTAATTCTGGAATTCTCCTGTGCTTTTAGTGGAGTTTAGCCTTGCTCTTGGCCTGTACAAACCAAAGATGATCCATGTGTAGTTTGAAATGACTTTTGATCTCATGCTATATGCAGTTGGGATATTACACTGTGGGAGCTAAGCAATAACATTTTAATTTACTACACCTCGATTCCTTCATTTCCTTATCTTTGCACCTGATCATCAAAGTAATAGCAATGAAAATTAACATTCTAACATCACAAAAATGAATGAAATTGGATTAAAGTGTGTGCAATTAGCAATATTTACAAAAGTTCCGATAATCAAACATGCAAGTAAGAGGTGATTGCACATAAATAGTCATAAAAAGACAAAACAAATGGTCGGCTGCACCCAGTAGCTGATGTGTCGACTGGTTGACCAGACCTACAACTACAAATTATACACATATAAAGCAAGTGGGCTATCACATACACCAGCGCAATCACCAGAACTGTATTACACACAAAGAACAGAAAAAAGTATAATATATACAGTGCGAAAGCATTATATCTGTACCAAACACACAGAATCAAGCACTGATGTGAGGTTATCAATGTGTGCAACAAACAGATGTGAAGTGGATAACAAGAAAATGCAGGTACTCAAAGCAAAATATAGGGGGGTCAACAAATTATGTTCTGGTACATTTAAAACAAATCAATAGTAAAGTAAACATTATCAAAGTCTATAGGTCTTTCCTATGTGAGAGCTATTGGCCTTGCTCATGTCTTTGAAGCATGTTATATCCACACCGTGGATGCTGAGCAGCATGGCTAACAGTTCCAAAAAAAGAGTGCTATGACATGAGAATGAAAGCAAAAAAATGCTGTTAAGTAACCACAGCTAACTTTTTGTATCTTATATTAGGTGGTACTGGGGGTGACACAGGCAATGGGAGGGTGGTGGTGGTGGGAGGAAAATGGCAATTTAGAGATTGGGAGGGTGGGGGATGAAAGGGAAGAGGCAACATGGACAACTGGTGGTTGGGGGCTAAAGTTAAAACATAATATGGACAGCTGGAATTGGGGACTGGAAAGGAAGAAACAACACGGACAACAGGAGGGTGAAGGTGAGAGGGAAGAAGCAACACAGACAACAGCATGGCAGGTGGTGGGTGTATAAGAGAAGAACAATGTGGGCTTGAAGGGGTTAGGGGATGGTACAGAAGAAGCAACACAGAAGAACGAAGTAAAGTAACTTCTTCAGATCACCCGCAGTAGAAGGGACTTAATTTAGACGAAGAAGCAGTAACTACTTGGTCAATACTCCGGGTGAAAGAGGAGCAAGCAAAGGTAGAATACCGCAGTGCGCAATTAGTAGGCAGCAAATGAGAGTGTCAATGAAGTCCACGGCTGTAAGGCCCTTCTTGTAAACAATGGCCCATATTCATACTTTTTTTGCGCTGCGTTTGCATTATTTTTTTACACAAAAGCGGCGCAAACTTACAAATCATAATCGAATTTTGTACATTTGCGTCGCTTTTGCATCAAAAAAAGACGCAAATGTGGAGCTAGAAAAGTATAAATATGGGCCAATGTCTTTTGCAAGTGAGAGTGCATGCGGTAGTAGCGCATGCGCTGTCACAGGCAAAACCTAAAAAAGTAAGAATGGAAATACAACCCAAAAACTTGGAAACCCATCAAACGTAATCAAATGCTTAATCGGACACCAACAAATTGAAAGTTTTTTTTTCCAAGTAAGGCAACATATCCAACCGGAGACGCAGCATATGACACAAAAGTCGGGCATAAACAGTAGGAATGAAGTGCGAACACAAAAAAGGGAAAACACATTTAGTTGCGTGAAATTGTAAGCAACCAGTAGATCTTGATGTGTTGTCTGTGTGCCATTAAATAGCTACTAAAAAATAATGTCGTGAAACACACAAAAGTGTCTGAAATTGTAATACAAACTAACAATGTAGATTTATACATAAATCATTTTGTTTGGAAGTATGAAACAGATGGCCTGATTTAGAACTCGCGGAACGGGTTACTCCTTCACAGTGGTGATGATCCTGTCCACCAAAATCTAAATTCCATAGGGTGGAGTGGGATTTAGTTTTCGGCGGGTGGGATATTCATCACCATTGTGACGCAGTAACCCGTCTGCTGAGTTCTAAATCAGGCCTTAAGTCTGTTAGATCTGGCATCCTTGGTCTTCACCCAATTGGTTTACCTTCACGTTTCCTGTTTTCTGAAATTATATTTGTTGTTATTAAGATTTTATGCTATCTGGTGCTAAAGTGCTTGTGCTCTCTCCCTAAAACATGGTAAAATTGCCCAACACCAGATGGGCACATTCAATTTACTTATAAGTTCCTAGTATATCTTACTACATATATCTAGGACCTTTAAATTAAATGCTGCTGGGGGCTGCAGCATTCATTGTGTCACCCACTAAAATAGCACTTTAAAACATGTGCTAGGCCTGCCGTTGTTGCATGTGTGTAACAAGACAAGCTTTTTGCAGATTGCTCCCACCTTTGTGCCCCCTTTGGACTATTAGCTGATGGTTTTTCAACTTTGAAAGTGCATTGAGGCCTGTTATTCAGACCTCAGTGCCTGTGTTCTGACCCATTAAAAAATATATGTTGAATTGGATGCCCCCATTTAGCAAGTGTTGGAATGGCCCTTTCTGCACGGTCACCCACAAACTTTTCGTCTCCCTCCTACATTATTTCTGACTTCGTTTTTGTTGGCTTTAGGACTCTGCCCTATACCCCTGCTAACCAGTTATAAAGTGTTTGTGCTCTCTCCTCCAAAGATAGTAATAATGGCTCATCTCCAAATCGCATATTTAATTTACTTATAAGTACCTAGTGAAGTGTTACCACATGTACCCAGGGCTTAAACATTAAATGCTACTATCGGGCTTGTGGCACTGATTGTGCCACCTACTTAAGTGGCCCCTTAACCACATCTCAGGCCTGCCATTTTTCAGAGCACGTATGTGCAGTTTACACTGCCATGACGACCTGGCAAAATAACTCTTTTTCCAGGCCTAAACCATCCTTTTTTACTCATAAAAGTCACCCCTGAGGTGGGCCCCTGACAGCAGAGAGTGCAGGGAGCAATGTATTTAAAAGGGAGGACATCTACTTTTAAGTTTTGCATGTCCTGGCAGTGAAAAACTGCCAAAGCAGTTTTTCACTACTGCAAAGCCTATCTATCCCATGGGCTAATATTATATCTTATAAGTGTAATTCACAATCTGGAAGAGATACAATTTTCAAGTTTTGTGTCTCTGGACTGGACAATTTAAAAACACAATTTATGGTGAAGTCCGATTTTAAATTGCCATTTTGAAAATGCCACTTTTAGAAAGTTGCCATTTGCTTTAGCCATTTAGGGCCAGATAGAGCAAAGGGTTTTTCCCATTCTGTGTCAATGGGAAAATGTGTTCGTACATATGGCCCTTGGTGCCTTCTGCCTGTCTCTGAATACATGTCTGGGTGGGTGACATCTGAGCTTTGTATATTCCCTCTAGACAGCCACACCCAAAAGGAGATTAGGTGTGACTGATCGGCCACTCTCAGCCTGATGGGCCACCCTGGGCAGGATGGCAGCGAGGGGCTGACACACATAAAAGAGCCATGTCCTGTACCCACACAAGGGGCTGCATATTCCCCTGTAGTGAGCCTGGAGCCAGGGCAGGAAGGGAGGATCTCAGTGTCTCCCCCACTTAAAAGGCAATATAAGTACTGGACATCTGACACCAGTAAGATAGTACACATCTGGACATGTGGAGACTTTGCCAGGAAGAAGGACTGCTGTGCTGCTCCAAGGGCTGTTACTCTGCTGGACCCCTGCCTTGATGAGCTGTCCTCTTACCTGAGAGTTAGATGGACTGGACCTACATCTGTCTGTCCCAGAATGAAAGTGACTGTAAGGGCTTTCTGGCCTCCTGTGTTCTGAAATCTCAGTGACAAAAAAAACTTTCAACTCCCCTGATACAGACCATGGTCCCGTCTTCAACCAGTTCCTGACCTCCAAGAGGTGCCTCCCCAGTCCTAGATCCTTGGAAGTTGTTTTAGGATCATGAAATCAAACTTTTGTGCTCTTTGTGACCGCGAACTAGACTGTTCACACCAGAACCACACCACTTGCACAAAGAATCATTGTGAGGTACTGCAAGTTTGTCTCTGCACAGCAAGTGGGACTCCGTCCACGACACCCGGCGGCTCTTCATGACCCGGGGACCACCACTAGTGAACCGCTCCTTGCTCCCGGTGAACTTTTTCCTAGTCAACAGGACTACTGGCACAATTTTTGAATTGGCAAAATGTCAGCTGGACTCATCTGGGACTATATACGCCCTGCTCTCCTTCGCGGTCGGCCTGAACATTTGGATTTACCCTGGGTTAGCGCAAGTAGATATCCCCAGTTGAAGTTTTATGCTTTTAAGTACTGTATTTCACTTTAGTCTTTAAAAATCCATATCTCGACTTCTACTTATTGGATTTTTGTTGCTTTGATCTTGTTTTGTCATCAAATTAAGCTCTTTTTGAACCTAGATTATGTTTGTGTGGTGTTTCACTGTTTTACTGTTCGAAGTGTTGCAAAAATACTTTACACATTGTCTCTTAAGTGAAGCCTGACTGCTCTGTGCTAAGCTACCAGAGGGTGAGCACAGGTTAATTAACAGTGTGTACCTGACTTACCTTGAACAGGGTCAGACCTCTACCAACCAGAAACCCAATTTCTAAGAGCAAGTACCTACTTATGTACAAGTGCCTAGTATATGACACCCAGGGAGCCCAGGGCATGTAATGCAGAATGTCCGAAGGGCACTCAGGGCTTCAGAACTGGTTGTGCACCCTGAGTGTGACAAAGTACAAAATGGCTCACAGCCTGCCCTGCTGACTTGAAAGTTAGTTGTCACACTGAATGTTCGCCTTTGTCTTTACCATTAATTGCAAGCTAGGAATACAATCCCCCAAACATGTGTTTCCTGGAAGAATGCAATGGCGACCTTGTATTGTTTTAAGTAAGCATGTACTCCTCTCCATTTCTCATAATGGGCTATCCCCCTGACATACCAAGTGATATTTCATCACAGCAGTAAACATAATACATGCAGGTCAGCTGCCCACCATCCCATCCAGCATGGTTACCCACAATCACACACACCCAGACATTGGTCACACAATAGCAGACTCAATTCCCCAAACAACAACGCAACTAGAAATTCAACATTCTTCATCAATTCCCCCCACCCCTTGAGCAGTACTGCCAACCCATCCCATCTTAACTCAGGCAAGCTTGAAGTCAGCAATCTCCACCACTGGTAAATATAAATGTGAAAAAATCACTTTGAAACAGTACCCCATCCCAATCACCCCTTCAAACTAGTGCTTTGCAAGAGATTAGGTTGTTGAAGAGGATGTGTGGCCGAGGCACTCAATCCTCCTTTTTGTATCTACTATCCTCTGAGAAGATGGCATCCCCGCCAGCGTGTTCAGAAACATGAAAGAGATAAAGGAAAAGAAGAAAAGTATGTTGAAAGGGAGCATATCACCCCAACGGCAGTGCTTGCACAGTCAAATAGAACACAGTACCTCCTAGGACCGGTTTCAGTGACTCATCTCACTTCAGCCTCTGTGAACCCCTTGTGGGTCCTAGTCAGCAAGAGCAAGAGGAAGAGGGGAAGCATCATAGCAAGGCCCTGGGACCCCCAGACTCTAAGTCCAGCGGGGTCTAGGCCCAGGATGAGCCATTACAGTCTGTCTCCTGATCACTCTGCAGATGCTGGAAAATCTCCTCTAAGTCAGGAGCAAACTCTGTAGTCCTCAAAGTGTCATCAGGGCAAACCAGGATTTTTCCTATCTGCCTGCCATCCTCTAGACTCTTCCAGCACCCACATCACCACTGCAGGCATATCACCTGGCTCTACGTGGGCTGTGTGGATGAGGTAATTTGTGACTGCTCCTGGGTGGATCCACCCCGCTTCAAATCTCACCAGTCTCTGGCCTCTCCAGGCATGAAAAAGAACAGAGCCCCCCCCCCCTCACATTGGACCTTCAGTTTTGCTAGTAACATAAGGCTATATTTCAGGTTGAGTTCCAGGAGCTGCCTCTTAACGGACAGAAATGTCCGAATGCCCTCCATTGGTCCAGCCAGGGGCAAAAACATCTAGAGAGGGGCGTTGATCATACAAAGGGATGGGGCCACTGGACCCCAAGTTATCCCTGTCACGCCGGGACCTCCCAACTCCAGCTGGTCGAGGATCAAGTGAGGCATGGCCTCATTGCACAATCTCTCCTTCGGGGCGTGCCAAGAAACAGCAGCCTCGTCGTCACCAGCCCTGGTGAAGAATTGGGGCCTCACTCAGATTAGACAATGTTTCATATTAGCAAACCGACTTCACTGCCCAGAGAGACAAGACATCTATTTTCCCAGGGCCCCCTTTGGCTGGGGGCTTCTCACCACAATCCAGGCTCACAGCTCTAGATACGAGAGCACAGCTCATACCCCCTCTGCCAGAGTCTGTCTTAGGGCATCAATTCTCAGGGGACCGCGGCAGTACTTGAATCCAGGCAGCAAACAATGGCCACCCATTGTGACCACTTTATCCCCTCCGGGTACTTTCCCGACGTAAAACGGGCACCACTGGCACTTGAAACAGCCCAGAGAGAGGCTGTGCTGTCAGAAGAACTGCACCTGCTGCACTTTGAGCTAGTGAAGATTGGACTGTGGCTCCTGGCTTGGGGAAAAGTTGATTCCCAGACCCAGATCAAAGCAGTGAGTTGAAGGGTCACTCAGCTGGCCCCCTGGAACAGCACCAGGGACATTAATGTTGAAAAAGCCATCACCAGGAAAGCTGTAGCCACTTCTGAGGAATCGACGCTGACCTCTGCTGAGCACCCCACAAGACTAATCCATGATAGCCAAAGGTTGCACCTCAGTCTGCTGGACCCAGGAGTGCTGTCAGATTCAGGACTGGTCACCCAAGAGGGACACTAGCCCCCACCAAGGATATTCACAGTGACTGATGTGTTGCGATATCAGTAGTCCAACCACAGCTGGCCTTCTACTGCCAAAAAGAGGATGTTGTGGGACCCTAAGTTCTTTGCCAAAGTTGCCGCAACTCACCAGTGTACTGAGGAATCACCCACAGCTCAGTCCTCTCAACCGCGCAGCACCAGAGCATCTTTGAGCACCTTTTCATCCTGCATCCCCAGCATTAGGGCCACTCCACAGTCCATGGCGGTCATTTCCTAAAGACTGGAACTGGATTGGTAAAGGCTGTGGTGGCCAGGTAATCATCCTACAATCCTTACTGTTCCCCTAGACCTCCACCCTGTCAGATTTGGTTGCCCAAGTGGGGCCAGAGTTGCCAAACAAAATCTTTCAAACTTTTCAAAAGTTTGCAAACTTTAAATTGACCAATGCTTGTTTGCAGTTGAATTAATAATTATTAAATGTTTTAAAAATCCATAACTCCAGAACCTTCTGGTGGATTCTGATGAACAAGGACTCTAAAAATTCATAAAACTTACTCTATTTTTTATCAATTTGTGTTGTGTCTCTTTTTTGTTGTGTTCCTTTATTATTAATTTGTATAATGTTGTTAAATGCTTTACACTAAGTTCCTTTGTCTAAACCTTGCTGCTCGGAGCCACAGCTGTTTAGGGTTGAGCTTAAGGTTTTACAAATGAGCCTGACTCGACCCTAGAAAGGTCTGCAAGTGTATTCCACGATAAGGCACCGTGGCCATATTGTGTATTACACCGAGATCTTCACCCTGTAGTACAGTCTGAAACTGTCAATTCGACCTGACAAAATAAACCCTTTGCCAGGCTTAAACTTTCCTTTTTAATAGATATAGGTTACCCTTAAGGTAGGTCCCAAAGGCACACATAGTGTGCATTGTATTTAAAAGTAGGACATTTGTTTTTAAGTTTTACATTTTTGTCAGTAAAAAAAACTTCTAAATTAATTTTTCGTTACTGTAAGGCTCAGCTCTCCCATTGGATAACATTGAGCTACCCTGTTACATTTAATAAGTGCTAACGTCTGATTAGGAGGAGATAGGAATTTCAAGGTTAGACTTAAATCAATTGTAATTTAACATCCTCTTTAATGTTAAAGTCAAATTTTAAGTCACAATTCTGAAAACACCACTTTAAAAAAATTGGCATTTTCTCGTCTTAGAAATCTTGTGCCTGCTAAAAGTGTCCTGGGTCACATGACTGTAAAGAGCTCTGCTGTTGTGCTTTGAGGTTTCCTCCCAGATAGTTAGGCAAAATATCTGGTGGCAAAGCTGTTTCCTGGCCCACTTACACTTCAAAGGGCTGCCTCAAGCACACAAACGGACCTGACACTGGCTTTTGTTGCCCCATATTTCTTGGAGCCTCTGAAGTGGAATAGAAGACCCACAGAGAACTGCCCTGCCGCTAACAGAGGTGTGCCCTGCTACTAGAGTCCTGCTTTTCTGCTTGAAGGAGAAGTAGATGATCTTGAACGCCAGACCACCAGAAGTGACTCCAAGGGCTAGTTTCCTGGCTTCTTGTGTGAGCCACAGGGACATAACAAGCTCCAAAGACCTTGAACCCTGCACCTGGACTCTACCTGCCAGACGATCTGCCCTAGGTACATCGCCGGTCGGCCTGACCGCATAGTAGCTCCTGCTACATTCCTTTCTGTAGTAGCAAATCCTGTTCAACAGGACCTCTCAATGACGGTATCCATCGTCATGGAAACATTTTTGGCTCCAGCTTGCAGCTTTGTCCCCCCTAGAGTTTTTTGACTTCCAAAACATTTGTCTAAATGGAGAGTTCATTCCTTTGGCAGCATTGACAGTTGATCCTGGTGACCTGCAAAGAAGAAAACAATCATTATCAGATAAGTACACACATCGTACTAAGCATGAAGGACACTAATTAATGCATAATAGTGTTATATAACACACAGTCACCTCTCTAAGGCATTGGAGCACTTTACAGGAGTAACAGTAATGTTACAGGGATTACTTTATGTTTTTTGGAGAGATGGCATGATTTGTCTAGAATATCAGGGTGTCAAACTGACACACAGACTCAAACCTTGTTAAACAGCTGCAAAGTCAACAGGCTCTGGCCATAATGCAACATAATCTCCTTTCATAATTATAAAGCATTTGTTTGGTGCTAGGAAAGGAAGCACAGAATTGAAAGTCAGAGTCAGCCACATAAAGCTATATGCAATGTTAAAGAGGGAAACAAGGGAAAGTCTGCATGTGTAACATGGATAGCAACAAGAAGTCGGGAAATCAAATTTAGTCATGTGAAAGTACAAATACACGCAGCATGGAGATTGTTGTTAATGACTCTTTCTACAGGGTCATCCCCAAACTTTTTGCCTTCCTCCCCCTTTTTTCTGACCCTGTTTTTGTTAGTTTTAGGAATCTGGGCACTTTACCAGTGCTAAATACTGCTTAAGTGCATGTGTTCTCTCCTTGAAACATGATATAATTGGGTAACGCCTGTTTGGTATATTTAATTTACTTGTAAGTCCCTAGTAAAGTGCTCTATATGTGCCTAGGGCCTGTAAATTAAATGCTTCTAGTGGGCCTACAGCACTGATTGTGCCACCCACTACAGTAGCCTTTCAAACATGTCTCAGGCCTGTCACTGCAGGGCCTGTGTGTGCAGTTTTATAGTGCCATTTTGACCTGGTATGTGTACCCACTTGCAGGGACCAAACCTTCTTTCGTAGTACATGTATGTTCTCCCTAAGGTAGGACCTAGTTAGCTCCAGGGGCAGGGTGCAGTGTAATAAAAACGTTAGACAAGCACTTTTAGGTTTCACATGTCCGTATAGTGAAAAACTCTTAAATTCATTTTTCACTATTGCAAGGGCTATCTCTCCCATGGGATAACATTGAGACAACCTTAAAACATATTTTACGTGTAATTTCTAATTGGGAACAGATAGGTATTTGGAGTTTGGTGTCCCTGGACTCATAATTTAAAATCACAACATATGGTAAAGTCCAATTTTAAATTGTGAGTCAGAAAATACCACTTTTTGGAAGTTGGCATTGTCTTTAAGTTTATGTGTGATTTAATGGGCCTTTAACTAGCTTGGTGGAAGTGGAGCTTAGCACTGCCTCACTTACACCTAAATAGACTTGTCCTGTCCACCCATAATAAAGCTTAACAACCCTATATTGTCCGTCCAGCCAGCCTGGAGCCAGGGCATGGGAGGCAGGGCATCTGTACATTTCAAAGGAAGGCCTGGAAGTTTCTCCAACTTTCCGGAACTAGGGAACCAAAGTATAAATACTGGAACTCAAACCCCACCAAATCAGATTCTACTGACACCAAGGACACTCTGCCAGTTGAAGGACTACTGTGCTGCCAGGATGGACTGCCACTGTGCAACTGCATTGTTGTGTTGTCCTGCTGCTGCTGTTGTAAGAGGGACTGCTACTTTGAAAATTACTATACTGTGTTTGCCTACTGCTGCTGCTGTAGGAGGGACCACCACTTTTCTGTTTGCTCTGCTGTGTTGGCCTGCTGCCTGCTTCTTCTGTCCTGCAATGAGAAGGACTGGACTTGTTCTCTACATCCTTGCAACAAAGTACCTCCAAGAGCTTGTTGGCTCTCCCCCCTGTTCTGCTGCAATCTCAGAAACATGAAGGACTCCTGCAACTCACCTGTTACAACTCCTAGGCTCCGCCATCTGTGAGTCTACACAAAGACTACCCCACAGCTCCCAGGATCAACATAAAGCATCGGCAAAGCCTCGCTGCGTAGCTTCCTGGAACTGCTGACGGATGCAGCGATGCCTCGCAAAACATTGCCTCACAGACCATGCACTAGGTTGCAAGATATCGTGTTCAGTGGGTCCAAGGGAGTCCCTGTAGCTGGCCCACATTCCATCACGGATGGTCTGAACTTGTGACTTTGTCCCTGTCTAGCATGACCAGATAACCACCGTTGGAGCTTTGTGCTTCTATGGGCTAGTTTCACCTAAATCTTCAACATTGCATATCTCAGGATCTACTGACTCGATTTTTGCTGTTTTGGTTTTGTTCTACTCAAATAAATATTATTTATTTTTCTAACCTGTATGGAGTCTTTTGTGGTGTCTTTCGCTGTGCTACTGTAAGTAGGTGTTGCACAAATACTGTACACATTGCCTTCTAAGTTAAGCCTGCCTGCTCTGTGCCAAGCTACCAGAGGGTGAGCAGAGGTTAATTTAAGGAGTGTAACTGACTTATCCTGACTAGGATGGTGGTCCATACTTGCACAGGGCCCATACCCTGCCCACTAGAGACCCAATTTATAACAGAGACCCACATTCATGGCTGGTGCAGCAGCAGGACACTAATAAAAATCAAGTAATTAGTATTTTACCAGGCTACCAAGGAAAGAAGAGGAAGTGAAGCTGGCAGGCACTGCCCAATTAGGAGGCAGCAAATGAAAGTGACAATGAAGACAAGGAATGATAAGCAATGAGCGGCTCCAAGCCCCTTACAGTAAACAGTATCTCTCTCCAGTGAGAAGGCATTTACAGTCACAGGAGAGACCTAAAAACACATACTAAAACACTATTAACTATGCAACCTCAAAGAAGTACACCATAAACCATGAAGTCTGCAAGGCAATATGGCATGTACAAACTCAACCCAAACCATGTTGCACACAATGTTCATTTGCAGCATAAACCACAATAAAATAAAACAAGCTATGTAACTCTTCTGTAACGTCAGTCAATTTGCCCTTGCCATGACCACAAATGTCACCTGACCTCTTCTCCCACCAAAGCCATCAAGTGTTGCATGCTTTCTGTGGGGCTGAGTCTCAAAAATATTTATGAGTATAGGAAGTGGACCAACAAGAGTACTTTTTTACATACTCTTACATGCCGAAACGTTCAACTCTCAGTCAATTCCCAATAAAAATAAAAGCGCAGTCCATTCTATTTATACTACCTGTATATGAATAATAGTCCAACGTTTCCCCATTTTATTCCCATTTTACGTGTTTTAAGTCCAATTAACAAAGGCATGAAAGGGTATGTGTAAGGGTATGTAAAGAAGTACTGCAGGATTACTACAATACTTACTGAGAAAATGTCTTTGTGAATAGACCTCTTCATATAATGCTCACTGCACTGGACAGCATACTCAAAATGCTTCCACTGATCCTGGGAAGGTGTAGCAATCTTACACACAAGCCAAGTGAGCAGAAAGATGTGAAAACATAAATACAGACATAGGTCCATATTTACAAAGGTGTCACGCAATGCAGCGTAGCACCCTAAGGTATTATGTTGTGTTATGTGAGAGGGAGAAAGCAGTAGAACGCCGCATCTACACAGATATGGCATTCTCCTCCCTCTCCCTAGCGCCGGTAGAGAATTTTGCTACAGAGCGCCACTCACACACATTTGCAACATAGTGCAAAGTTGTGTGCGAGAGTCTAGCATAGGGTTTGTTCAAGTACAAAATACTATGATTAAAGTATGCTTAACATTGTTCCTACTTTGTATGCATGCTCTACAGTCCAGCAAACATGCAAAGTCGGAAAAGAAATGAGAAATTAAAACATTTCTAATTTTCACATCTGCTTTCCTGCAGCATTGTTTTTTGGCACAAACCCCGTCAACTAATGGTAGTAGGCAGAGTTTCACGTTAGAAAGCATGAGTGGTTGCATGGGAATGCCCGTGTACCACCCATATAATACCCCCTAGACACTACGTAGCACAAAGCAGCGGCTTGCGCTGGTTTGCAATACTTTTCCTTACAAACCGACGCAAATACCAATTTGCTTGGGTTTGTAATCGTCCAAAAAGGTTTTGCATCAGGTTTGCATTAAAAAAGTAACTCAAATCTGATGAAAAACCTTTGTAAAAATTGACCATACTCTTCTAGGTGAATTACACAACGTATGACATATTAAACTATACACACCCTATAGCCTCACACAATTGCAACTACTTCTCCAACGGGTCACATAGGTTACTAAGAAACATGAGAAATACAATGAGACAGATACAAACAGAATAAGCATTGATAGGGACATGAGAGTACCTGAACTATTATTCATGTGTGGGTATCAAGCGCCATCCAGTGGGCAGATACCCCTTTCCAAGGCATGGCTAACTCATGCTCCACAATGTGGGTATCAACAGAAAACGTTCAATCCTGAATGAACAATGCCTCCTGTGGTCATTTGTGAGGAATCACCCTGAAGATGCTGACAAACTCAGGGCTCGCCACTGGTCCATGGGATGCATCACTGAACACTTATAATTATAGTACTGTCCCAACCATTTCACTGCTTGTGCGAAAGCAGGTGTTACTATGATTCCTGAGAAATCTCCAGGCTATTGCCAGCAGCTACATGATCATCACAGTGTTCCTTCACAGTGACACTAAACATGTCTGTGATGCCATTAGAGCCCTCAGAATCACTGAAACAGCCATGAGCGGATGGACTGCAGTGTCTGGAGTGGTACACAGAGGAATGCACATATCTGATGCAGGAACAGCAATGCCTGGGAGAGAAGGGAGGTGGGGGTTACATAATTCTACGGGTTCTCTTTAGTTGCAGAGTGTTGTCACACTGCCTGCACAGGTCTACCAATACGCTGGTGGGTAGGATTATAAATGAACAGAAGATTTCAGCTGCTAAGAGGGACTGGCTTTACTATGGCAAAGCCAATGCTGGTTCTGTGGTGGCCTCACCACTATGGAAGGAACATATCTGTCAAGGGTGAGATTTCACCAAACTGGCTTCAATCTTAGGAGCATATTTACAGGAAACGGGCGCATCAGTGCTGATGTGCCAGTTTTCTTCTGTCTCCCCTGCTCCACCTAATGACACAATGGGTGGGCTGTATTTACAATTCGGCGCACCATGGTGGTCGTTAGGCCAATAGCCTAAAATATTTGATGCCATTGTGGTGCTTTGCTGCACTAGTGTCAAAAATGTTGTCACTAGTGCAGCAAAGTGCAAGAAGGCCCATAGCTTTCCACAGGTGCGTCATTTTTACACCTGCTTTGAACAGGCATTAAAAATTATGCCAAAAATGGTGCAGTGAAATCTTGCAGATTTCACTGCACCATTTTTGCGGCCCTCATAGCGCTGGGATGCCCCTCTTGCATACATCATGACTGGAGCAGGCATAATGTGGCACAAGGGGGTGCAAAGTGGTGCAATGCTCACATTGCGCCACTTTGTAAATACGGCGCAAGAAAAAAAGCCTTCCTAATGCCACATCAGTGTAAAATAAAATGACACTAACGTGATGCAGGAATGAGCTAGGGGCTAGTAAATATGCCTCCTGGTATGTCACTCATGGACTACATCATGCACCTCTACCGACACTATGTGGCCCTCGTTCAAACCCCAAACTCAGACGGAATCACGCTTATGTCAAAGTAGATGCCTGACACATATGGATCAACATCCTCCATGTATATCCGTTAGAATTCTCTAGTGCTGCCCCCTCCTATTATCTTTAATTAGCTGTAGACTAACTTTGACTGTCCTGGTGATGTTGTCCTGCCTGAGGACACTGTGCTTCCAGTCACCTATAACATTATGGGGGTCATTCTGACCCCGGCGGTCATGGACCGCCGAGGCCAGGGTTGGCGGGAGCACCGCCAACAGGCTGGCGGTGCCCCGCAGGGCATTCTGACCGCGGCGGTTTGGCCGCGGTCAGAAGAGGAAAACCGGCGGTCTCCTGCCGGTTTTCCGCTGCCCAAAAGAATCCTCCATGGCGGCGCACCTCGCTGCGCCGCCATGGGGATTCTGACAACCCATATCGCCATCCTGTTCCTGGCGGCTCTGCCGCCAGGAACAGGATGGCGGTATGGGGTGTCGTGGGGCCCCTGGGGGCCCCTGCAGTGCCCATGCCAATGGCATGGGCACTGCAGGGGCCCCCGAAAGAGGGCCCCACTTTGAATTTCACTGTCTGCATTGCAGACAGTGAAATTCGCGACGGGTGCAACTGCACCCGTCGCACCTTCCCACTCCGCCGGCTCCATTCAGAGCCGGCGTCCTCGTGGGAAGGTTGTTTTCCACTGGGCTGGCGGGCGGCCTTTTGGCGGTCGCCCGCCAGCCCAGTGGAAAACCCAGAATCACCGCAGCGGTCTTATGACCGCGGAGCGGTGTTCTGGAGGGGGGAACTCTGGCGGGCGGCCTCAGCCGCCCGTCAGGGTTAGAATCACCCCCTATATAGTTCAAACATCTAGCATGTCTCTTCCACTTTCACCATCAAACTCTAGGACCAAATGGTTGTCTTGGCCAACCTGGAGTCTCCAACAACCCTTTGCTCCCCTGAGCCCCTCAAGCTCCCAGTAAATCCCTTGTATCCCTTTCATTGTCATTCCCAGAACGTATCAGTCCCTTCGCTACCTTTTCAGTTCAAATCTCCCCAGAGGCTGTGTCGTCCTCAAGCAAGCTACCCACTCGACAGAGATCCACAAGAACCTGTTTCATTCCACCACCTAATAGACCCATGGTTTCCCTAACCGGGTAGGTCGAATCATCAGGGAGCATGACAGTGTTAAGTGTTCCCTTCTGTCTGTGACGCTCTAGAATGGACAACCACGTCAATCTGTGCCCTACTATTGGAAGAGAAAATGAAATCATTACCCCAAGGATAGGCTCCAACTGATGTCGATGTGCATAAGTGATGTGGCGACACTTGGCACCTGGTAGACCATCTAAAAATACGATTTAACTCTCACATGGAAGGGGATGTGATTGCACACTTTTAAAATCCGTGGATGCCAATTCACAGCATGCCAGGGGTGGCAGAAGTACCTTTACATGCCCTTTGACCAGGCTTCTGGGCACTTGCCTTAAACTGTTGGTCAATGTGTCATCCCAAATTTGCTAAATTGGGGAAATCGCATTTGGCCACTGCCATGTACAGATATGTAACTGATAGATGGCATGGAAAGTGTAAAATAGTTAACCTGTTGTCTTGCAGAATTTGAGTAATTGAATGTGTCATGATTCTGTCTTTGGTACTAGTCAACAGTAAATGTGACTTAAAGCAGATGACTACACTATGCCACGTGTGTGTGTGTGAGAGATCCTAGTGGACGTCGTGCAATTTTAAGGAGGAGAGCTTATGTCCTGCTATGGTATAGATTCTTTCTGAACTGAGGGTCTGATTCAAAAAGGTAAACTTACATGTTTTGGTAAATGTACGCTTTTTTATTATTCACAGAACTGCATTTTAATAGTAAGTTTAAGAATATGGAGACTCCGCAGCCAAGCCGAAAACTCTGCACATTCAAAGATAGGGCTGTCGAATCTTTTTATGTGCAGGGTTCTCCGACCCGACTACCGAGTCTCTGCACTCATAAATTTACTATTTTTTTTAACTCTTTTTTTAGCAATGGCTCAGCATATACCAACAAAGTTAAACAATGAACATCCCGACTGGAATGACAAGGAGAGCAGTACAGCCTGTACTCAACAGCTCTTAAGGTCAAACATTAAAAAGGCATCTGGTATTTTCACATTTACTGTCCACTAGATGTCAAACTGTTCTCTGGCCCCAATCAGGCCCCTGACCTCACTATCTGCTTATCTGCCCCTTTCTGCCCTTTATAAGTGGTCCATTGACCCCTACCTTCTCCCACTTCTTCAGGCAACCAAGCCTCGGGTACATGACCTTTTCAGCTCTTCAGCACCAGTCCAGGTCCACCTCCCAGTCAGCCACCCTCGGAGGATGATCCGCTCCCCACGCCAAGCTATGTTTCTCTTGGTCACGGCTGCCACTAACATTAACCATCTCTTTTGGTACTTGGGCCACACATCTTCTCCAGTTATGCATAATATATCCCACCTCGCCTCCAATGGTGTAACAAGGTACATGATGCTAGACATGACCTGTACTATCTCGTCCCAGTATTGTTGGATTTTAGGGCATAGCCATGGTGTGCGAAAGAAAGAGCCTACTTCACCACGCCCCCTAGTGCACAGGTCAGTGGTGCATCTCCCTATGCAGAGCATTTGTGATCTGGATGTGTAGGATCTATGCAATAACATCTGTTGTATCAACCGGAATCGGGCCTGGATTGCTATGTCTCTGGAACTCTGGGGCGAGTTTTCCAGCAGCTGTTCCCCCTTCAGGATGTGTCTCCTCAGTGCGTGATCCATCTGCAAGTACTGACACTGTTCAATCCCTGCCATTCTGTATTCCCCTTTCAATTCCTCAACAGTAGTAAGGGCTCAGTCGCTCCAGATATTCTCCAGGTAGTCTATGCCCAATAATCCCCATTTTTGGAGTCACTTCAGATTCCCAACCTCCCATAGAAGGTCACTGTCCCATAACGGGGATCTTTCTATTAATTTGTCTCCCCAGCTCAGAAATCTATTAGCTTCTATCATACTCGTACCACTGTTTGTGTGTGGGTTGAAAGTTACCTTTATTTTCCCTTGCGATATAACAGAGGTGGATAGTCACAGCTACTCATTACCTGTCGGTCCACTCTATATTCAGGCTTGTCTATATCTGCAAATACCCAGTCATTAATATCAATCAATTAGGCAGCCCAATAGTGTTCCTCACATCTGGCCCTGCTATAACCCCTTCAAATAATCCCCTCTGAAGCTTACGCAATGCTATCTGTGAGCTCCCCATCCCAGACGACTTTTTGCAGTTCGCTGTCAATCTTGTGAAAGAGATCTGGTGGTATTTTGTACGGGGTGTTTTGCAGGACATAAGACAAACGTGGGAGGTCCATCTTCCTAAAGAGTAGAGCCCTACCCATCAGTGATATTGGGAATCTCCTCCAATGGGTCACATCATTCTGCAATCTCTCCAGCTGGCAGTACAGGTTTTTGGCCAGGAATCCTTCAGCATCTCGCATTATATAGATACTGCAGGAAAGTACCTCTTTTGACATGGGCAGACCCCCCCACCACCACCACCTCTTGCCTGGTTTCTGGTGTAATTTCAACGGAAAGTGCCCAGCGGTCCTGCTACCCAGGTCCCCAGTGCCAGATCTCTTTCCCCCAAAACTGCACAGTTGTTTTTCCCAAGTAGTAAAACCTCTAGCACCCACTATAAGTCCCTATCAAATGGTATCCCTGGTACCTAGGGCCTGGGGTACTTAAGAGGGTTTTAAGGGCTGCAGCACGAATTGTGCCACACCAAGGACTCCCTCCTCAAGCACATGGCCAGCTTCCATTGCAGGCTGCGTGTCTTGATGTAGACCAAAGTGAAAACACTGCATAGCACACCGTCTATGTGCCATGTCCCCTAAACACTGCATGCAATATTTGTATATCACCCCTCTAGCAGGCCTTACAGCCTTAAGGCAGGGTTCATTATATTACATTTGAGGGCATATCTCCACAAGCAGATATGCCCCTGCAATATCTTTGTCAATTCTCAGACATAGTAAGTGGCCAGGGAAGTATCTACTGGACACTGGTCATTATGAGTTTCCCAGCCACATGATGGCTTTTCTGAATATAGGAATGTTTGGAATCAAACATCTAATATTAATAAACTTTCACTGATGCCAGTTAGGGATTTATTAATAAGTGTTGCCGGAGGGCACCTGAGAGGTGCCCCCTGAAAACCTGACTGATCCTGACCAGTTCAGCCACCCTAGACACACTTCTGCCCCCCCAAGGTGAGAGCCAGAGACAAAAGCCTACACTGTGCAAGGGTGTTAGCCCCACAACCCAGGAAGGATGGACATTCCAGGGCGGGGAGCTTCAAAGGCCTAGCCACCTTTGAAGGTAACCCAGGTCTCTCCAGATGGTGGAGATGACTGATCCCCCTGTCTTGACCCGCCTTTTGGCGGCAGCACAGACAGAAAAATTAGTCACATTAGGAGGTGTGCCCACTTCATGCCAGTCACACCCCTAAGGTAGACGAGCTGAAGTGGACACTACTTTTTAAATTCCTCCATCTTGTTTGGAGGGAATTAGGTCATTAGGGTTAGGGTTATGTCCACTTCCCGATAGACGTGGTCGTAAGAAGGGTGTAGTCACCCTAAAGGTGGCCAGCACATTGGCTATCACCTGGCACTCCCTGTAGCGCCCCTAAATTTAGTATTTAGGTGGAACCCCTTAACAATAGAACTCAGATCCTGACTACCTACGAAGACAAGGACACAGAGGAGTTGCACCTGCAGAGGAAGAAAAGAAGCAGCAGCTGACTTGGCACCAGCCCCACCAGCCTGCCTGCTGACCTCTACGGACTCTGCCCTAAAAGATGACTTATCCTGCAGCTGAGCCTCCACAAAACCCAGGAGGACTGCCTACATTCTACAAAGACTCAGACTCCCGTGAGCAGAAGATCTTCTCTGCAACAAAGCTTCAAGAAAGGACACTGCAGTCCTTGGAGCAGCAAAGACGCAACACGCAAAGTGACCTAACAACCAACCAATGGTGTCAGCCAAGGTCCCCAGCTGTCTAGAGTCTGAGTCCACTCAGGTTTCACCCCTCTCAGACTGGCCCAAGTTGCCTGCAGGCTCTGCACACAGGCATCCTCTCCCGCATCCTTGTGTGAGAGGAAACCCGATACCTCCAGCAACCACTGCACCCATCACCCCTGATGCAATCTGAGGTGGGTCACCAGTGCCAACAACACCCCCTGGCTCCCCTGAGCTTGAGTCCACCCTGGGTCCCCTCTGCTGGACTCCCCGATGATGCTGGCAGCCTAAACACAGAAGACCTCTTGACTACGAGTGTTCCTAGATAGAGAAACCTGATGCCTAAGGACACCCCTGCATCCATTGCATTGGAACCTGGAGAAAAGGACCAAAAGTGCATCTACGTCCATGCGCACCCCAAGTCTACTGCCTACTTGTTTGGTGTGCCCGACTGGCTTGCTAGTCAGAACCTGCAACCTGCCTTCATGAGGACCAACTGCTATAGCAAACCATTGGGCTCCCAACGCCTTATTGCATGCCTGCACCCACCCGCCCCTGTGCTGTCCAGAGTGACCTGCTGGTGTGGTTCTGATCAGTGCCCGGTACTTACCATATTTCTCTCAGATTGCCCTTGTAAGTCATTGTTAACCCTTGTGTTTGCTGAACATTGTTTTCCTCCATAGGATAAAATTGAAGAACTCTGAGAATTGCACTGTGTTGATTTTTTAATCTGAAAAGTATTTATGCTGGAAAAAATACTTCCCTGATTTCAAAGTTCTTGGGTTTGAAATATATATATAAAAAAAGTATTATTTTTCTAAATTGGTCTCGGATTCATTTTTAAGTGTCTGTCTCATTTATTTCTTCTGTGAGAACAACAAATGCTTAGCAAATGTGATAAGCCTAACTGCTCAGCCACACTACCACAAAATGGAGCATTAGTCCTGTCTACTTTTGCCTCTGCAGTTGGGGATCCACTGGCCTCTCTACACAGTGCTCTTCGTTTTAGTGCACCAGGAAGCTTCTACAGATACCTAAGTATTTGAACCCATCCCTTATCTTTAGGGCTGCGCACATTAATGATAAGGTGGGGGGTGCCACCATCCAGGGGAAAGATCAAGGATTTATCCCAGTTAAGCTGGTACCTCGAATAATGACCGAAGATTTGGAAGATTTGTGGCAATCTGTCTACTGTGAGGTGTGGTTGTGCAGTGTATAGTAGTATATTGTCCCTCTATAGAGAGATACCCTCTTCCCATTCTCTATCCCCTCTAATACCTTTCACAAGTGGGTCCTAGCGGATCCATGCCTCAAGAGGATCTAGTGCCAGAGCAAACATCATTCTATGGGACCTTGTAGCAGTACTTCCACTGGAGAGTGGTCCGATATGCAGTGTGCCCTATGTGTTGCATTGCAGAATAGGCCCACGTTTATGCAGTGTGTAAAGATATGGTCTAATCAGTAGTAGCTGTTGTGCAGAGTTGAAAGGCAGGTTATGCTCTCACCACAAATCCACTAGCCCAAGCACTCAGACAGAAGCCCTAAGCTGACTAGAGTCAGTGCCACAAGATGATCTAGATGATTTGTTGATTTCTGGGTCAATTATAGCATTCATGTCGCCCCCTAGTAGTAGAATGCTAGGTGGCATGTCAAGCAGGAGAGCATTCAGTGCTGGCATTGTGTCAACATGGAGCTGTGGTGGAATGTACACTGAGCAGAAATTGAGCGTTTGCCCCTCCCATGTACCTGTTTGCGCAACATATCTAACTAAGGGGCATGGTAGTGAGGTTTTAGTGAGTATGACGTTTTCATATATTAACCCCCTCCCCCGGGTTCTGGCCACCTGTAGGATTGCATCCCGATCATGATAATTAAAGATCGGGCTATGATCTGCCTTGATGGAGCACCTGGTTTGGGGAGTGGTATGGGTGCCCTGTGTGCCCGTTTGATAGAAAACATGAACAAGTGGTGTTTCTGTTTCACAATGTTGAGTATAACATCCTCGGGGACACCAACCACTCTGATATTGTTCCTATGGGCTCTGCCTTCTCGATCTTTGAGTTTTGCCACCATGTCAGTGTGTTGTTTCATCAGATATTGGACCTGCTCCTCCAATTTTTTGGAGGTGGATTGTAGTAGGTGAATATGAGACTCTGCTGCTGTGACTTTTTTGGAAATCCTGTTGAAGTCCGCCCTGAGGAGAGTTACATCCACTGTCACAGCATCTATTTAGGGCTCCTCTTTCTTCTTAAGGTCACAAATTGCCTTCATTTTGGTCCCTAGAGAGGGTTCAGCTGTCTCCAGGTGGTCCATATCCTGTCCAGCCATGTCTGTATATTCCCTGGGCACTGCATCATTCTCCATTATGTTTGATTGTGTGTGTGGTCTCCCTTTGGGCTTTACCATATTTCCAGGGGTACATCGACTGATAGTCGGCCCCTTTATTTTCGGAGTGTTTTCTTGCTAGGATGCAACACAACCTAGGCATACTGAGCAGCCATTCTTATTAATCAACTCCATTTTTAGTATAATCTACGGGCACCAACACGAGACACATTCAAGTTGTGAAGCCCACCTTTGTCTCACTCTGTAGATTAGGACCCTCTATTTAAGTTCATTTGATGCAAGATTCAGTATCCCACTGCAAGCTTTAGTATCCCACTGCCTTTAGTATCCCCCTCGTGTAACAAATTGTCATCAGATCTGCAGATGAATATTATTTAGCTCCCGTCCTAAAATCCTCTCCCAAAAACAATAGGCCTTAGCACACATAAGGGTCTGGCCACATCTGGGGTGCATCTAAGTCTCATGTGTGATCATCAATATCTCACAGTTGCTGTACAGGACACTCAGCCTCCCTCGGGTAAGTCAGCAAGTTTACAGTGATCTTTTAGGACCATCGATTATGTCTCCTGTGTGTCTCTCTCTCTCTCTCTCTGCTGGTCATCTTTGCATGTTGAATGTTCATCCTCCTGTCTTTTGCATGAGTGTCCCTTGTTTGCCTCTCTACGTGCCTTCCTTCCAGGCATACACCAGCCCTCGAGCCAATCCCAAGACCCTCTGGAGTGGCGAAATGTCATGATTTATCCTCTGGCAGCATGCAAAGCCTTGCCGGGTACAGCATCATGCCCTTGAGTTCTTTTGTTTAAAGAACTTTTTTTAACTTCATCAAAACACGTCTCTGATTCTGCATCTGTAAAGTCTGGGGAAAAAAAAATCATTGCATTTTCATATATCACGTCCCCCCAGGATCTGGCAGCCTGTAGGATTGCATCCCGATCATGATAATAAAAGATCTGGGCTATGATCGTACTTGATGGGGCACCTGGTTTGAGGGGTGGTATGGGTGCACTACGTGCCTGTTTAATAGAAAAGAAGTTCAAGAGGTGTTTAGGTTTCAGGATGTTGAGTATAAGATCCTCGGGTACACCAACCACCCTGATGTTTCTACGGTTTCTGCCTTCCTGATTTTTGAGTTTCACTGCCATGGCAGTTTGTTGTTTCATCTGACATTGTAACTGCTTCTCCAGCTTTTTGGAGGTGGATTGTAGTAGGTGAATATGAAACTCTGTTGCCCTGACGTTTTTGGAAATCTTCGTGAAGTCCGCACTGAGGAGAGTTACATCCACCATCACAGCATCTATTTATGGCTACACTTTCTTCTAAAGGTATCATATTGCCTCCATTATGGCCCCTAGAGAGGGTTCCGCTATCTCTGGGTGGTCCGTATCCTGTCTAGCCATGTCTGTAGATGGCCTGGGCACTGCGTAGTTCTCCATTGTGTTCGATTGTGTGTGTGGTCTACCTTTGGGCCTTACCATATTTCCAGGGGTATGCCGGCTGATAGTAGTCCCCTCTCTTTTCAGCACGTTTTCTTCCTAGGATGCTTGTTGGAAAGTGGATTATTGGTAAGGGCAGGTAAGTACCTACATCTTGCAATAGACCACTAACCCCCACCTAGGTCCAGTTAGGTCTCAATTAAACCCAGCTCAACCCTGAATAGCTTGGCAAGGAGCGACAAGGCTTACCTTAGGAGACAAATGTGAAAAGCATTTAAAAATCACAAAACAGTAAATAAGTAAAACACAAAACACAATAAAGATCAACATAATTTAAAAATAAATAGATTATATCTTTATCTTTAAAATTACACCAAAATGATGAAAATCGGATATGGGGAACCGGAAGTATGAATTTTTAAAGAATTAGGGGGTCATTCTGACCTCGGCGGTAAAAGGCGCTTACCGCCGGTCAGAAGACCGCCATAACACCGGCGCGGCCGCGGTAAACCCCCACGGTCATTCTGACCCGCAACTTGCAAACCGCCAAAAACCCGACATCCACAAAAGTCCGCCACACCAAAGGTCAGCGAAAAAATGGCGATGACCAAACCTCCACCGTCACGCCAACAGAAATACGCCCACACTATCACGACACACGAATCCACGCGTCGGTCTTTCAAACGCGGTATTCCATTGGCGGTACACACCGCCGCGGTCAAAATACACACGCACATAGAAAACTCAGCCACATTGGTCATTTTGAAACACACACACCTGATACACATACTAACACCACTCCCACACACCCAACACAATATAAAACACACACCCACATCACCCACAAACCCCTACGACCCGAAATTATTGACGAAGGCTAGAGAGAGAGCACAGAATAGACAATCCCACAACACAGAGGCACACAACACCATCACCCACACAGAATCCACGCACCAAACACCACACACCACCACACGCACCACACTCCTCACCACAAACGCCACCCCACACCTCATCCACACCACCCCATGGCACCCCAAAGACACCCCAGGTTCACTGACGCAGAACTCAGGGTCATGGTGGAGGAAATAGTCCGTGTAGACCCCCAGCTCTTCGGGGCACAGGTGCAGCACACCACAATTGCCAGGAAGATGGAGCTATGGCAAAGGATAGTGGACAGGGTCAACGCGGTAGGACAGCATCCACGCAATCGGGATGACATAAGGAAGCGCTGGAACGACCTGCGGGGGAAGGTGCGTTCCATGGTATCAAGGCACAACATTGCGGTGCAGAAGACTGGCGGCGGACCCCCACCTACTCCCCCAGAATTTACAGCATGGGAGGAGGAAGTCTTGCACATCCTGCATCCTGAGGGCCTCGCAGGAGTAGGCGAAGGAATAGACTCTGGTAAGTCAAATCTTCACTACTGCTTCCCACCCCCACCCCACCTGCATGCCAGCACATACCCCCACCCTCACCCCCACCCCCATCACACCAACTCCTTGCAAATGGCTCACCATCACAACCCACCCATCCCAACACCAAGCCCTGCATGCGACCACAAAGCATGGACACCCATCACCAAAGCATGCCCACTGCACACACACATCACCCCCACAAGCCACCCTCACAAAAGCCCCCACAAGGGAATGCCTGCACTTGGGTACACGGACACCCACCCATCACACGAAATGCCACACACAGAAGCAATAACCATACCTTTATACCCCTGCAGGACCCGAACGCCACCACACCGCCACGGAGGGTACAGAGATGTCCATCCCACCCCCAGAAGAGGCCCCCAGCGATGACAGCAGCTCTGTCTCCCTGGACCCAGATGACCAGCCCGGCCCATCGGGGACCTCTGGACAGTCGGTTTCCCACAGACAGCCACAGGCTACACCAGACCCAACCCCCTCTGGGAACACCAGCACAGCTCCCACCCAGCGGGCCCATGCCTCTGTCTCCAGGACACATCAATCAGCGGTGTGTCCACCACTACAGGGCACCCAGGTTGACCCACCACCCCAACAACAACAGGGACCTGGGGGCAGTGGTAGTGGGCACACCGTCCAGGGGACAGAGGCCCAGGAACACAAGGGAACTGGGAGGGCTGCTGTGCGACAGGGGGGGACAGGCCCAGGGAACCGACTCTCCAAGAGGCCCTCTCCTCCATCATGGGAGCTTACCACCACTCCCAGGAGACGATGGCGACGGTACTGGCCAGGTTCCAGGAGATCCAGGCACTGCAGGAGGAACGGTACATGGGGTTCAGAGAGGAACTGAGGAACATCGGTTCCGCAATGGGGACCATCGTCGTGGCCCTTAACCAGATAGTCACCACATTGCGGGACCATGTGGCACCCCAAAGGGCCCCTGTCACTAGCCCAGGCCAGGAACAGCCTACCACCTCCGCCGGCGCTAGTGGACAGGAGGCCCCCACACAACGACAGGCCACCAGAACCCCACCTCCTGCAGAAGAAGAACCACCCCGCAAGCGGAACCTGAGATCTCACAAGAAGACAGAGTAGGATTGCAAGACCCCCGCCAGCATAAGATACCCCCTGATGTCATCCCACTGTCCCACATTGTCACCCTGTCCAACCTTTAACTGCCCCTGCTCCATCCTTCCCCAGGCATATGGACAATGCACCTGTGAGACTGAGAACTGGACTCTGCCATGGACATTACTCCACCCCCACCCATCACCGTTTTACAATCATGTACCTATATGTAGCACTTAAAATAAATCACTTATTGCACTTAAAATAACAGGAGTCTGCTTGTATTCTTAACAAATGCATTACACATAACGGTGCAATAATGTCCAGTTACTATGTGATGACAACATACCAATTTCAATAAGCTTTAGTCCATGGGCAAACAAAGCAGAAGTCACGCAGTGGGTCATACAGCTCTGAAAAGGGAAGGGAAAGTCACAAATCAGTTAACAGGAACTGGGGGGAAACACAGACAGTAGAGACGCATGAGGCCTTAAGTAAATGTAAAATGGCGTGGGTGATTCTTACCTGTGTGCTACTGAAAATATTGTTGTATGACTGTATCCCTGTTGTACGTGTCGTCCCCGTCGTCTTCCTCCTCTTCACTCTCCACAGGCTCCACAGCTGCCACAACACCACCATCTGGACCATCCTCCTGCAGAAAAGGCACCTGGCGTCGCAAAGCAAGATTGTGAAGCATACAGAAGGCCACGATGATATGGCACACCTTCTTTGGTGAGTACATTAGGGATCCCATTGTCATATGCAGGCACCTAAACCTGGCCTTCAGGACCCCAAAGGTCCTTTCTATGATCCTCCTAGTTCGCCCATGGGCCTCATTGTACCGTTCCTCTGCCCTGGTCCGGGGATTCCTCACTGGGGTCAGTAGCCACGACAGGTTGGGGTAACCAGAGTCACCAATTAGCCACACACGGTGTCTCTGTAGCTGTTCCATCACATAAGGGATGCTGCTATTTCGCATGACATACGCATCATGCACTGACCCAGGGAACTTGGCATTTACATGGGAGATGTACTGGTCAGCCAAACAGACCACCTGGGACATTCATCGAATGATAACATTTTCTGTTTCTGTACACCTGCTCACTTTCTTTGGGGGGAACCAAAGCCACATGGGTCCCATCAATGGCACCAATGATGTTGGGGATATGTCCAAGGGCATAGAAATCACCCTTCACTGTAGCCAAATCGCCCACCTCAGGGAAAATAATGTAGCTCCGCATGTATTTCATCAGGGCAGACAACACTCTGGACAAAACCTTAGAAAACATAGGCTGAGACATCCCAGATGATATGGCCACTGTTGCCTGAAAAGACCCACTTGCCAAAAAATGGAGTACTGACAGAACCTGCACCAGAGGGGGAATCCCTGTGGGTTGGCGGATGGGGGACATCAGGTCTGGCTCCAGCTGGTCACATAGTTCATGTATAGTTGATCTGTCAAGCCTTTATGTAAGTATGATATGTCGTTCTTCCATTGTCGACAGGTCCACCAGCGGTCGGTACACGGGAGGATTCATCCTTCTCCTCGCAAGTCCCAGCGGACGGTGCCTAGGAAGGACAACATGGAGCACAGAGTCAAGCAACCCACAGGTTCGTTCACACAGCTTGCACAGTACACGAATCGCTATGCATTGAAAGGCTTGTATGAGTGGCAATGCAAGGCCTAGGCCTGTGTGACGCAGTAGAAATTATGCCATGTGGGCCCTTGAAATGGCGGCTGCCTGACCTGTGAAGTGTGACAGTGGGATGTGAGGTCAATGCGCTGGCGTGGCACACCGTGGCGGTAGGCGGTCGAAGACCGCGGTGCTAAGCCGCATTGGTTAACATTGCACCCTATGGGTTTCAGTAGCCAATGAGGATGGGCGCCTGCGGTCGCGGTACGCACCGCGGCGGTACGCACCGCCGCGGGCGTGACTGGCATTTTCTATCTGATTAATCACTCGAGACCTGATCATCCACAGGAGAGGACCGATACTGCAAGTGCTGCTGTGACCTCGGTCTGGGAGATACAATGGCTGCTGCAACTGGGGAAAGGGCCCCTGCCTTCACCTCTGAAGAATTGGAGAAACTTGTTGATGGGGTCCTCCCCCAGTATGCGCTACTCTACGGTCCTCCAGACCAACAGGTTAGTACACAGGGTGCACGTTGAATGGGCTATGCCTGTGTTGAGTGGGGTGTATGTAAGATGGTGGGGAGGGGGGCGAATGAGGAGTGCAACGCACGAAAGATGAGAGCATGTGCCACATGGCAAGGTTGGGGAGGGGGGGGGGGGGCATTCACATTGACCAGGCAGAAAAGTGATGAGATTTCCTTTACCACCCTGTACATGTCACATAGGTCAGCGCCCATCAGAAGATCGACATTTGGCGTGCCATCGCCAAGGACGTCCGGGCCCTGGGGGTCCACAACAGACGGGGCACCCACTGCAGAAAGAGGTGGGAGGATATCCGCCGCGGGACCAGAAAGACCGCCGAGTCTCTGCTGGGGATGGCCTCCCAACGTAGGAGGGGTGCCAGCCGCCAATTGACCCCCCTGATGTCCCGGATCCTGGCGGTGGCCTACCCCGATTTGGATGGGCGCGTGAGGACATCACAGCAGACACAAGGGGGTGAGTATCAGCACATTCTGCTATCTTTGCGCGCAGTGAAGGTGTCTGGGTGGGGGAGGAGGGCTGTGGCTATCTCTAGGCCAGGGCGCATTCTGTAGTCTAGGCCCCTCCGTTAGGCATGGCCCTGTGCCCCCGCCCCCCACCTCTGTAGGGTGCCAAGTACAGCTATCCATGGTCCGGCCTCACCCATGTGTGCATTTGTCGTCCATAGACCTGTAGGCTTAGTCACAATAACTGAGTAGTGTACCCCGATTGCGCGGCCTAGTGCAGGGGGCTTCTGTGTCTGTCCTCTCCGACAACGGTGTTGCCAATGCATGCACTCAACCTGTCTTCATTTCTCCCCCCCCCCATTTTCTTTGTCTTCCTGTTCATGTGTGCATTAGCATCATCAGGCGGAGGAGAAGTGGCATCGGCGCACAAGGGAGCTGCATCTCACATGGCCTCGGAGGGCCATGCAACAGACTCCGAGTACACCAGTGAGACGGAGGGCGAGTGGAGCTCCACAACGGGGACCCGCGGAGACGTCAGCGACACCGACACGTCCTCGGAAGGGAGCTCCCTTGCGATGGCGGCAACATCCGTGCCCACCGCCACAACAGGTACAGCCGCCACCCAGCGCACCAGCCCCGCCCTCCCAGCAGCCCCTCAGCCTTCGCTCCGTGCCCGCTCGCCCAGGAAGGCGGGCATCTCCTTTGCCCCAGGCACCTCAGGCCCTGCCCCAGTTACCCCTGCTGCCCTCAGTGAGGAGGTCATTGATCTCCTTAGGACCATCATTGTTGGGCAGTCTACCCTTTTGAATGCCATCCAGGGTGTAGAAAGGGAGGTGCATCGGAGCAATGCATACCTGGAGGGCATTCATTCGGGTCAGGCTGCCCATCAGCGATCATTCAACGCTCTGGCCTCAGCACTGACAGCAGCCATTGTCCCTGTCTCCAGCCTCCCTCTTCTGACTCCCTCCACCCAGTCCCAGTCTCCTGTTCCTCTGCCTATCCCATCCACACCATCAGACCAGCCTGCACACACCTCTACACCCAAGGGCAGCTCATCCAGACATAAGCACCACAGATCCCACAAGCATTCAACCAAGCAACATCCGGATGCAGACATGCCAACAGTCACTACCACCTCTGTGTCCCCCACCTCCTCATCTCCCTCCTCCCTCCCTGTGACGTCTCCACTCACACCTGCATGCACACCACCATCAGCCAGTACTTCCATCACCAGCACACCCTCCATTACAGTCCGCACACGTGCAGTCACCACCCCCACTGCCATTTACACGTCCCCTGTGTCCTCTCCCAGTGTGTCTGTCACCCCCTCTTCCAAACCACACAAACGCAGGCAGCCACCCACCCAACAGCCATCCACCTCACGACAGCCTCCGTCACAAGCACCTGCACCCAAAGACAGCACACTTGACTCTCCTACAACCACATCCTCTTCCTCCACTCCCATACCCACTACACCTACCCGTCCCTGTCCTTCCAAAGTGTTTTTCCTTTCCAACCTTGACCTCGTTCCAACCACTGACCCACCCACTCCATCTGGTAAGAGTCAAAAAAGCACCTCAGCCACCACCAGCCCTGCATCTACTGTGACCATAGTGCAGGGCTATTGGAGTCCACGCCATGACAAAAACCGCTGAACAGGGCCCCGCCGTGAGAAGCACTGCTGAACAGGGCCCCGGCGTGACAAGAACCGCTGAACAGGGCCCCGCCGTGAGAAGCACCGCTGAACAGGGCCCGCCGTGACAAGAACCGCTGAACAGGGCCCCGCCGTGAGAAGCACCGCTGAACAGGGCCCCGCCGTGAGAAGCACCGCTGAACAGGGCCCCGCCGTGACAAGAACCGCTGAACAGGGCCCCGCCGTTAGAAGCACCGCTGAACAGGGCTCCTCCGTGACAAGAACCGCTCCGCTGTGCCCTTCCTGTCAAGCACCGCTCCGCTGGGCCCTTCCTGTCAAGCACCGCTCCGCTGGGCCCTTCCTGTCAAGCACCGCTCCGCTGGCCACCGCCGTCTCAAGCACCGCTCCGCTGGGCCCCTTCTGTCAAGCACCGCTCCGCTGGGCCCTTCATCTCAAGCACCGCTCCGCTGGGCCCTTCCTGTCAAGCACCGCTCCGCTGGGCCCTTCCTGTCAAGCACCGCTCCGCTGGGCCCTTCCTGTCAAGCACCACTCCGCTGGCCACCGCCGTCTCAATCACCGCTCCGCTGGGCCCTTCCTGTCAAGCACCGCTCCGCTGGGCCCTTCATCTCAAGCACCGCTCCGCTGGGCCCTTCCTGTCAAGCACCGCTCCGCTGGGCCCTTCCTGTCAAGCACCGCTCCGCTGGCCACCGCCGTCTCAAGCACCGCTCCGCTGGGCCCTTCCTGTCAAGCACCGCTCCGCTGGGCCCTTCATCTCAAGCACCGCTCCGCTGGCCACCGCCGTCTCAAGCACCGCTCCACTGGGCCCTTCATCTCAAGCACCGCTCCGCTGGGCCCTTCATCTCAAGCACCGCTCCGCTGGCCACCGCCGTCTCAAGCACCGCTCCGCTGGGCCCTTCCTGTCAAGCACCGCTCCGCTGGGCCCTTCCTGTCAAGCACAGCTCCGCTGGGCAACGCCGTCTCAAGCACCGCTGGCCCATTGACAGTGCCGGTTCTGTGTCGAGCAGGGCTTCACGAAGCACTCTGGGCACCCTGCCTCCTCCATTAACAGTGGAGTCAGTAATCCATCTGATGGACTGTGGCTTGCCACTCCCCAGGATGGCACAGTGGGCAAGCCACCCACTGTAGAGACTTGTGAGACTGTGGCTTTGCACTCCCCAGGATGGCACAGTGGGCAAGCCACCCACTGTAGAGACTTGTGAGACTGTGGCTTTGCACTCCCCAGGATGGTACAGTGGGCATGGAGGCCCCTCGTGGATCTGGCGTCGTGGACTCATGTGGCTGAGGTGCCCCCCTTCCCTTCCCCCTGAGGTGCCTGTAGTTTTATCATCTGATGGCCCAGCAGTGTTCTCTCCAATGGTATCTGGTCTCCTGTGTGGGCTTTGCCCATGTGTTTGTGCACATTGGCCCACGGACTATGGAACTTTGACAGA
The DNA here is from genome assembly GCF_031143425.1 of Pleurodeles waltl. Taxonomy (NCBI): domain Eukaryota; kingdom Metazoa; phylum Chordata; class Amphibia; order Caudata; family Salamandridae; genus Pleurodeles; species Pleurodeles waltl. Next base: position 608,160,597 of record NC_090449.1, read on the forward strand.
ATGGGCAGGACTTATTGCCTATGTATATATTTTTAACTATGTTCATTCCTTATTTTGTATCTTTCATATTGCATATTTCCCATAACTTCAATGGAGCTATATTATACATATATTTTGAAGATCATTTTAATTGTGTCTTTGCATTATTCCGATGGGTTTGGGGGGTGTCACTCTGACTTGTTGCTCTGCATTGGGGTGTAGGTATTTGGGGTGGGAGGGTGGGTGTATGGCGTATGTGTGTGCCCGTAAGCTTTCCTCCTCCCCCCTCCCCTGTGTCGTAGGTGCAGTACTCACCGTTGTCGTCTGCGCCGGCGTTTGTACTCCTGGTAGATGAGCAGGTAGACAATAGCTGGTAGGATGTTTAATTCGGGTTCCATGCTGTCCAGATTCCTCGTGGAGTGTGTAGAGGTGAGCGTTCTTCCCGTTCGTAGTCTGTTTCCGCCATGTTTTTATCGGCGGGGCTCCCGCCCCGGAAAAGGTGGCAGATTGGTGAGTTGTGATAGGGTTGGCGGTACATTGTCTGCCGCCTGCCTGTTGGCGGTGACCGCCGCGCTGTTTGTCTGTCCCGCCGTGGCGGTCAGAGTGTTAAAGTGGCAGCCTGTGTTGGCGGTTCCCGCCAGGGTCAGAATTCCATTTTTTTGACCGCCTGCCTGTTGGCGGGTTGGCCGCCGCTTTATCACCGACCGCCAGGGTTGGAATGACCCCCTTAGTGTTTTCTAGCACATAGAAGCAACCAGCTCTCAAAGGGTTACAAAAGGTCACACTGGAAAGGGACAAAGTCCAGAGTTCAGGCCACCCACGAGGTAACAATGTCACACTTACTTTTAGAAGTGTTTCTTGATTCAGGAAAGTGGTCCATAACACCAGCCAAGGGTTAAGAGGCTCTGGTTTGCCTCTTGGGGTCTGGGACTACAACTTCCACAACGCACCTGTTGAGACAGGGGCACTCACCTGAAAAGCAGGATGTCTGTAGGGGCGATGGTATGCCCCCTGACCCCCTGGAACACCTCTTGGCACTACCTGGTGAAAACAGAAACCCCAGCAGGTGTCCCAAAAGGAAAGGAGGAGTGGAAGAGAAAGAGACAAAACCCTGCCACATCTTGCCGGTCCAGCCTGGCACCCTGTATCTTCGGGGGGCAGGTCGTTGTAGACAGAGCAATAGTAGAGTTAGTGCACTCAACTTCCTTGAAACTGAATCTGTCTTTCTATTATGGGCACGGGAGTGGTAGAAGAACACCGGGATGCCCCAGAACGTTTCTTGGATAATAATAACTGTTGGCACAAATACTAACACTGCATTACCAAAAACCCAAACTGAGTACCATAACAATAAGTACTGCGACACTAGGGCTGGCTTCACAGAGATTCACTGTTGCACACTACAATTAGGACTGTGGTTGCACAAGAAAGACAAACAAGGGCATTAATTATATCGTGTATAACTTTCCTGCATGCATAGGGTTAAACTAAAAGGAACAAAAACAATCCAAGAAATACAAATGTCCACTCTGGGTTTAAACAGTTAGGGTGGCACAGTTTGGTTTGGTTCCACTGTGTGTGTGAAAAACCCTTCAAAAGCAAATTCCTCAAACCTGAAACACAGGCATGAATGACACAATTTAAATCCAAGACTTATGTCATTAGAGAAAGAAAAGTCACATAAATTCTCTTTTAAAATTGCACTGTCACTTTTTGTAGAAATTGAGCTCATGCAGATTTCCTGAAGCACATTTAGGCAAGTAACTACAATAATAATGTAGAATGTTCAGAAATGCATTTCTCTCTTCAAGATAAGCACTCTGCCAAAATACGAGGTCTGAAATACACCAGCTGTTCTAGGAAAGCGCGGCGCTCAAAGAACAACTCCCTGGAGAATACTAGTCACTTAGCTGCAGTCTTTTCCGGAGACAGGAATAAAGAAAAGAATTGCCTCAAAAGTCCTGAATACGAGGATGACAGCAGGGGCTGGACTGCCAAATCAGATGCTGAGATCAGGAAGCAAAACAAAGCCAAGCAGGGAGACATGCTTCACTCTGCTATTTATAGCCAATCAGGAAAGCAGTTGAGTTTCCACATGTGGATGTCACCACACCCAATTAGAAGCACATGTCTACACCACACCCAAGTAGAAGCACATGTCTACACCTGCTCCCATTAGCAAACAAGCATTGGTAAAACAAGCATTGATAAAATCAATTGTGTAACACAGCACATTATGATTACTTAGAAACATGAAGGTTTAACCAAGAACAGAGATATGATTTGACCCTAATCCCTGGGGTTGCATACAGATAATGCAGGAGGCACCTTGGGGATTCCTTACAGCACCTCTTCAACTTATGGAGTTTCTCAAAATGTCTCCAAACTTCTGGATCTTCTTCCCGAGGTGCTTTTTGGGTCCTTGAATGGTCTACAACTTGATCCAAGGTTCCAGAAGTGTAGTAAATCCTAGTTCGTTTTAATGGGAGAACAGGAGTTAGCTTAGCCTCTGGCTTGTAGACTCGTGCCCCCGTCACCTAGTGACTTTTAACCTACTTAGCTTGCTCTCTCTTAGCCCATTTAATTATTTATTTCTTCTAAGAAGGCTGCCTTGTTTATAGTCAGGCCACTTGTTATGGGTAACATTATCAGTGTCACCGCGCCAAGGCACCAAGATCAAGCACCAAAGACAAACAAACGGTAGGTGTTCACACTTAGGGATTTTCCCTCTCTATACTTTCGAGGGATTGTTGATATTAATTACCGTCCCAAACATGTCTGTTATCTATTGTTTAGGAACACACCTACGTCAGGGGACTTTGTAGATCTGTATAAATACATCACACTTTAGACAGATAATCAGAGGGATTCCGACCAGAGGACATCGCCACCATCGCTGATACCGATGCTGCAGTCGTCTTGACGCTGACCCAGTCTTCGTGTCCCTGCGGAGTCTGAGATAGAGACCTCATTCCAAGGTAACGAGGGTTGGGGGCTCCTCTCATGGACATGGCATGGGCAGATTAGGTTTAACAAACCCAGCTCTCCTTTAGGTAGGAGGTTCGGCCTTTTCACATTAGGGTATTAGGGCATATTACATCTCATATATTTTTCCTACATATTGCAAGATGGTGGGGGTCTTTATAATAATGACTCTTGTCTTCACAATTCTGTTTCGTGCATTCTTCATTATCCTAATCATTGCAGCCCATGCAACTTATCGCAAATTGCAGTTATGTTAAATAAAAACTATTGTAACTCTACTGCATCTGTGTCATTGCCTGTGTTTGTATGAGACATAATATATCTGTGAGAAAAGGGTAATCTCCCTTTAACCACGACACTCCCTGAGATATCTTATTCTCAAGTCCATGCGTAACGGCTGCCATAAATCACCTTTTACTATTGTGTTTCTGGTGAGGTGCTGCTAGTGAGCCGGTAAGGTTGGGACAACAGTTGCGACTTGTTGTAGGAAAGGGGTAGTCGCCTACAAACAAAAGTACTGTCATCCTTAAACCAGCAGTCTTGCTCAGAGCAAGAGTCCAAACTACGACATGGCACCACCAACGATGGTGTTTAGGCACTAATTTACGGATACCCTGACTATCACTGTCTCATAGACAACAGGTACCCTAAGTACCATTATACGGAGACGTCCGTGGTCTTTGGGAGAATCCTCCTCGGCTGTAAAGGTAACACCTGATTAAGCTGTAGGTTGTTCAAGCTCGAACTCATAAAAGGACTATACTTCCCATTTCTGGTGTTCCATTTCTCTAAACAAATATGGCTGCTGCCATAGACATTCCTGAAGATGCTAGACATGCACTAACACAACATTTATTAACGCATGGCCTTACAGATGAGGGCGGGGATGTTACTCTGATAATAGAAGCTAATGAAGCATACCAAACAGAAAACTTTTACTGTTGGGTCACCTTTCCTGAGGTTGACCAAAGAACGCACACATTTCACACATATGAAGTTGCGAACGTACCTTTACAGTACCAAGCATACCAGTATCATGAAATATCGCTCACATACCAAGAGCATCAGAACTGGTTCGAAGGCGCCCTACCACATGTACTACAAAGAGTGAGGTTAGGTCCCTTAAGTAATGATGGACCTACGTAACCTATGTTTGCCACATACACACCTCACCCAGGTTTACAAAATATGCCGATAGCAGATTTACGAGTTTTATATAATGAATTAGTGGCATTATATAGATGATTAGTCCAGTTCGTAATGCGAACATTGAACACAACACCAGCGCGTCCAGCACCGCCAGTAGCTGGTGGTTATTAATTGGCTACTGGGATTAATCCACAAACAGTGCATACCATTTTGGGTAAAGTGCCCACAGAACAGGAAAAAATACCGTTCTGGATTGCCCAGAAAACGAATCAGCTGGAAGCTGTGTTTCCCCATACGGACCACAGAAAAAACATAGATTGCTCACTATGTGCTTTCCTTTTGGGATGGTTCCCTCGGTGGATGACTGTGCCACATGGGGTACAGTCTTCGCTGCCATATATACTACCACACATGGTACCCCGACACTTGCCAACTTGCCGGAAGTGTTGAAACAAATACAAAATGAGCATGGGGCTGCACCAGCCCTGGATTTGGGGATGAAATTAATGTGTAACTTTGACACCGTATCCTCAATACTACTCAGTAATATTAAAGGGGAAGCGGTAGCACTAGCAATTCGCCAGCGTCTCCGGGAAACTCCACACCAGGAACAAGAGAGGCAGCTACCGAAAATAATTTCAGATACCTATACTAGTATAGAACGGTATAGTTTGGGAGCCAAACCGAAAAAATTGGAAATGCAAGGTACCGCCCACAAGGAGGGTACAAAGCAGGCACAAGAGGGCTCAAAGAAGTGCTGGGACAAACAAAAAGATTTCAAAGAAAGAAGGAATAAGAGAGCTGATTCTCCACTCCCGGAGAACTCCGAAAGGAGATATAATCTCAGAAATAGGGAGAACATTAAAACTCCAGACAGATATACTGATTCACGTCCCTCTCATTCCTTTCAGTACGCACCGGATAGACGTAGCGAGAGAGCGGACTACTTGAAAGAAAAGAAAGACTCACAACAGTCTACCATTAAAAAAGAAAAAAAGACTCCTCAACAAAAGCCACAGTTTAAAAAGAAAAAGGTGGCGGCTCTGCCAGTTAAAAATGCCAGTAAAATTGAGAACGCTGTTGAGGAACAATATGTGGGCAGTGACTCTGTTAGACAGTGCGGCAGAAGTCACAATATGTCGCCTGAGTCTGAAAGATCATCTGGATGCGACAGCAACTAGCGATTACCTCACGGTTGAAACAGCGGATGGCTGCGTTTTCCCCCCGATAGGGTTTATGATTTAAAAATTCAGATAGAGGGATACATGGAGCACACTATTAGTGTGTTATTTTGTGATGAACTTACTAGTGATATCCTATTGGCCGAAAGAGATTGGCCACCTGAACACGTCTGCAAGTTCCCGCATGGGGAAGATTTCATTTTGCCTTCTTTCTCCAATCTTGTTCCAGAAGTAGATAAAGAAGCCTATGCTTCTGAATGGGCTTTAGCGCAGGCACCTGCACTATATCGCAATCATGTAGGTTGGGACAAGGAGTATCCTTGTCATATTATTCCCGTGAGGTCTACACCCCAACCGCAGCCGCAATACCCTGTTAAATATGAAGCAAAAGCTCCGGTAAAGGAAATCCTCACCCAACTTGAGTACCAGTGAGTAATAGAGCCCTGTACATCTGCGATGAATAATCCGTTATTCCCTGTTGCAAAGCCAGACCATTCATATAGAATAGTCGTTGATTATAGACACTTAAATAGTCATGCACGCACATATGCAATACAAAATTCGCATAGCACTGATAAACAATATAGTGCGTAAAAAATATAAAACAACATTAGACATATCTAATGGATTCTTCTGCCAGAATTTGGCACATGAAAGTCGGGACCTAAGTGCATTTTTATTTGGCTCTCAGAAAAACTTTTGTTGTTTACCTCAAGGCTATAATAATAGCCCAGGCCTGTTTTCAGCCCGTGTAACATCAATATTACAAGATATTGATTCCGAGGCATTGTCCTATGTGGATGACATATATCTCACAGACGACGTCCTCGACATTCATCTTGCGAGGGTCGATCGGATCATTTTGGGATTTGCAGACCTTGATTATAAATTTAATTTTAAGAAGAGCAAGATAGCCTTTCTTAGTGAATTATTCCTGGGATATGAGCTGTCAAACGAGGGGAAGAGCCTGGACCCGCACTTTCTAGAGAAGTGTGCTCAATTACAGCCTCCAAACACACTTAAGAAATTGCAGTCATTACTGGGTTTCTTCAATTTTGGCAGAACATACATTCCAGATTATGCAGAACGCATCAAGCCACTTTATGACTTAGTTCAGCCCAAATTTTCTAGCAGACGCTGGACGATTGAACACACACACATCCTTAGGGACATGCAACAGGACATGCTAGAGGCTAAACACTTACACACATGTGACAATAAAACAAACTTGGTCATCAGAATAATTGCTGGTGCCCGTGGATTTACTTATGTCACCTTTAATGAGGATGACACGGTACCCATAGCATATCAATCACATTTATACTCAAATGCTGAACAACGTTTTGCACCTACAGAAAACATTCTGACAGCAGTTCAGATGGCCGTCATAAAAGAAAGGCCACTTGCCCAGGGGAAACGTATTAGTGTTGTCTCCCCGGTCCCGGCCTTAGAGGCTGTCACCAAAGCGAGCGTTTCTAACGCTAAGGCATTACATCCACGTTGGATTCAATGGGCAACTTCTCTGACCGCCACTGATGTCGATTATATCTTCGATCCCAAGCTTCAGACACAAGAATTTCTCCAGTATGAACAAGAGTACCCCGCTCCTCTGAATATCTTGCCACTCGACAGCTACCATACCGTCATATGTGTGATGGTTCGGCATAACCGGCTGTAGGTACTAAACATCAATACTCGGCAGATTGCGCAGCTGTGAGCGGAGTGATGGAAGGTGGAGTTTTCCACCCTCACAATACCTACACGCAGACCTTAGGGGACTGCACAGCCCAGTTGGCTGAGCTTAAAGCTCTTATTCTAGCACTCGAACATACTGAGACAGGAAGCCAGACTTTGATAGTCTGTGACTCATATTACTGCATCCAGTCATACAATGAATATCTCAATCATTGGAAACTGGACAGGTTTAGAGATTCTAAAGGGAACACCATTAAACACAAAACTTTGTGGGGGAGGGTGGCTGATCTTAAGGATAAGCTACCGTGTGTCCATGTAGTCCATACATTGGGACACCAACGTGTAGGAATACACGTTACCGGTAATACATTGGCTGATGAAGCGGCCAAAGCATCAGTAGCTACGGCTTCTGTGGCTGCAGTGACTCGTTCTCAGACGAGATTGGATAATGAAATACTGATTGCCGTTAAAGCTTCGGCTGCAGGCAAGCCCCTTCCGAAAGGATACCCTACGAACTATACTTACCATATCAGTGCACAGAATGTTGCTTACACAACGATTCCCGGAGTTGGAGATCGAGTGATCCCCAATGATGACCAGAGATTAGATCTAATTACAGCAGCTCATGAGGGTGTCGCTTCTGCACATGCTGGTATACAGGCCACAATAACACTCCTACAGCAACGCTACTGGTGGCCTGGTCTGTGCAGACGAACAAAGCAGTATGTCCTTTGCTGTGACATTTGCAAGCAGATCAAGGGCTCTAATATCAATCGCCCACCGCAGACATCCCTCTTAGTGTCCAACAAGCCACTACAGTGTGTGTACCTGGACCATTGTGGTCCCTTACAGCCTGATGGTGCATACAAATACATTTTGGTGGCTGTAGATTCCTGTTCTAGATTCCTGTGGGTATGACCACAGCGGTCGGCTGACGCCCAAACTGTTATAAAAGATTTGCTGATCTTTATCGGCACATATGCGGTTGCAGCATTCCATTCGGACCAGGGCCCTGCATTTGCCTCTAAGGCATTCAGGGACACCATGGGAACAATGGGTGTTGAACTCCATTACTCCTCACCATACCATCCCGAGGGAAATTCGGTCGTGGAGAGGCGTAATCGTGATCTAAAGCAGTCCTTAACAGCTCGAGTATTAGGTTCAGGCCACAGTTGGTTGCACCACCTATATGGGGTCCAGAGAGCACTGAATAATCTGCCAAGACGGTCCTTGGGGGGCCGCTCTCCATATGAGATTCTCTTTGGGATACCCATGTATGTCCCATATCTTGATGCCCCTGGTATGGTGGCAGCAGACACACCATTTGACATAAAAGAACGTCTCACTGTTTTACAGGAGCTTTAACAATTTTGTGATGATAAATCATCTGCAAGTGCTGCCACCTTGGGAATAAGGGATTTGGCGAAAACTTCAACTGGCTGGATTCCTAAAGTTGGGGATCAGGTTTGGGGGAAGATCGCTGTAAAAATGGAGTTCGGTCCATCATACAGAGCACCTGTACCAGTCTTGGGAATATAAGGCACCAGGACTGTCATCTTACCACTACTGTCTGGTTCTAAGACGAACAGATTCATCTCCATTGATGACATCAAAGTACACCATGTGGCCGATTCTTCACAGTAGACCAGCAGGTCCCTTGGGTGGTTCCCGATCCCCTCTCACTACCCAACAGGACATCCATCTACATAATAGGATGAACATCACTACTACAGACTATGCAACAATGTCAACTGCAGTTCCAGACACCTCCTCAACCATGGGGAGGGCGGAAAATTAACTTTTGTTGGTTCCAGTCACATCTTCAGTGACCACCCTGCTTCAAGATTTAGCAGTATTTTACACAAACACTTCAACGACTAATGACGTTGTCTATCAAGAGCCTCCACGTGCAGTGGACCAGGGTACATCGGCTCCTGTGTTTGCAGAGACTACCTCTGGTTATTTCATTGACATTGATGATTTTTCTTCAGATTCATCGGCTACTGTGATTGACAATGTTTCAAAAGGTAGTAGACTATATCGATGGCTTAAAAATAACTATTTGATATACCCATGGAACTACTTGTGGTTCTGTTTGACATTTTTTGCATTAATTTTGTGGATTGGTTTTGTGACTGTTTTCTTTTTACTGATAAATGGTCACTATATTCCTGATCGCTCCTCAGTGGAGCCTGTTGATGAAGTTTTAACACCACATCATTCTTCACATAAGGTCCGAAGAGATTTGTCCCCTGTAAATATTACAGCAATACCGATTACTGATAGGATTGTGTGGGACAAAGTTCCATTCGATATATACGGGCCTATAGAAATTATTCAAATACCATACGTGTTCAAAATTTCAATGACTGATGTAATTACACCTGATGTTGTTTCTGATGATTGCGATGTCCAAACAGTTGATTCCTTGGTAACTGAAATGAAGGACTATTCCGCTTTTGAAAGTGATGATGTATATGATTATACAATGAATTATGGGGAAATGTTCTGCTATAACAATTGGGGACATCACTACCTACACCCAGCCACTAGATACAGGCCAGTATTGAACTACACACAGTGGGAACACTGTTCTACACCACCTGTGGGGAGTCCAAAGTATTATAGCGATAAATTTATAACTTTTCTGGGCGTGATACAAGAAAAGGAGAGTCATATTATTTTAAAATACCTCTGGCACAAATAAGAATTTTTTTGCCAACTGATACAAAATTGATTTATTCAGATCCCTTTGTTTCCCGTCTCGCAGTTGAGGGTTACGAATACTGGAAGAACACTATCGACTTGAAAAATGTATGGGGAACACAAGATTGGCAAATACAGGGTAGGGAGGCTTTATTTCGAGCATGCCTGATTCCTGTGCAAATGATTTTCTTAAATGACACTATTCAGCAGACATCCTGTCTGGGGTTAGCAAAAAATAAAGATCTGAACACGCCCAGTATCCCTACTCCGGCAAGGTTTAAGGGTTGGCAACACTTCCTTAATATCACAGAGGAAAGGCTAGACGCAATGGTTAAGGCTGGTACCTATAATTCTTCACTTTCCAGTCCAGGAGGGTTGTTAATATGGCCTGCCGACACTAATGAGTGTCAAGCTTATTTTTTTAACTCTTCAGGGTTTTTTTCAATTAACAGGCCAGACCCTCGCTTCATATCGGGTCAACATACAGGTATAGTTACAACATACAGTGTAGGTAAGCTGTGCCAGCAATGGGTACAAACGAATACGTTAGCCGCAGTTAAGAAACACCTGATCACTCTTTCTGAAAATATAGAATTGCAGGATTTTCTGCTGGGTCCTAGGAAACAGCGCTCGAAAAGGTTTTTATATGCTATGTACAATGAAATTTGGAAACGTTCCCAGATTGAGGCTGCTGCGCGTTTAAGGCAACTAGATAAAGAGGATTTAGAAAAAACATTAGCTGTCATCGACAACGGCATGAATACACTGTCCAACAGGATTTATTCGCTATCGAATATAGTGTCATCTGCTATTGATATCACTCAGACAGACTTGTCCCGGTTATGTCATGGGCAGACACAGCTACTTTCCATCATGCAGCTGGGTTGGACGTTACAGACACTGAAAAGTGGCCACATTCCATGGAAGTATATTAATGGGAGTGAATTCTTCACTGCTTTTAATTTTTTCAAGGAACAAGTCACAATGGCTAAAAGGGAGTCTAGTTTCACCCTGCTTCAAGTAGAGAAGTTAGATAAGTTGCCCTTCACGGTAGCAGAGAGTCCTTCAACTATCTGGCTCTTACATGGCATTATTAATTTACCGATTTTGACCTTTCGTTTCTCGAGCTGCCTGAAACATCTTGCACTGGGAAGATATGAGCAACTAGGAGATAGCTTTATTAAGGAAGAGTGGGAGTTGTCCTTTGACTATAGATGTCTGAACGGCGAGAAGGAAGTCTTTCTTGGCGGAAGCGAATGTGAGACTGCTGTTCGTCATTCTATGATATGAAAGCAGGTGTCTCTTCACGGGGGACGCAGAGTTGGCCTGTTTTCTGAAGGGTACTCCCGTCCCTTTGATTCGCCCTGTATTTCATGTACTTCCCAATGGAAGTTATGTGGTACTGAACGATCAAAATTGTTGCGGCATGCGACCTGGAATTGCCTACGCAATCTCGGTCACGAAGGTCGTTACGTGTTGTGGACATGTTTTGTTTTCCCCCACACGAGAGATAAAAGTATCTGACATGTGGCCCCACATAGATACTATTAATGTGAACTATGACAAGCTGAGTAGGCTAAAGGCGCTATTGTTTCAGAAACAGGTCGCCTTGACATCCGCAAAAGAGACATATGCTCTCCAGATTGCGAGATCATCAGCTGAGATACAATCCCTTTTAAATACCAATTTCCCCAAACACTTTGGAGAGCTGGTATCCAGAATATTCAATGCTTCGAGCACCACTGGGATTGTTCATTTCTTTAAGGCTGTCGGGTCTGGTTTCGTGTCCATCTTCCAGACTGTCTTCGGAGTCATCCCATCAGCCATCCATTCTCTCTTTTCAAGTGTGTTTGGTGGCTTTCCAATTATTTTGGCTTTGATTGGCGGACTACTACTGCTTTTTCTTCTGATTCGCAGTGGTTGTTTCTTTCCAGCAACGCAGAGCAATGGAGCCGCTCCCGCCATCTCCACTGTGCCGTGAGCGCATGTTTCGAATCTTCGGTGCCCCTTTGCTGGTGGAACTGGAGCTTGACTGGTCGTTGTCATTTCGGCCATTTTTCTGGTGTTTACAACCAGTCTTCCGCTGCATACGGTGTCTCTTTGAACATCTGCCTATGGTCTGTCTTGCTGTTGCACCGACATCTCCTGTGGACCACAAACTGCTGATGTCCCCGATGAAGGTTCATACACGGTCATGCCCCTTGAGACTGAGGTTGCTCCGCGAGGCCACCTATGAACCTTCCGTTGTGAGATCTACCATGGATGAGAACACAATGCAACGGATAACGATACACCAGGAGGTACGTCTCACTTCTGCTCTGTGGATCCGTTTGTCCGCCCAGCACTCGACTTAACATCGGACGATGTTGACTCTTTTTTTAGGTCCTTGGTCGGTGACTTCGATGACATTCTTCAAGATCATGCGTATAACACATAATTTGATGAATTGACTTGCCATTCCCGATTCCAAATTATGCATTTAAATTGACATTTGCTGTTGCACACTGTGCTTGTCATGGTTGACATTAACATCTCTGTATGTATTTTAACAGATTTGTTTTAACATATTTTTTACACATGCTAGAGCTTTTTTGCTTGTTTTTGTTTTTAGCTTTTAGTTCAGAAGCAAGTTTTAGCATTTGGGTTCAAATGCCTTTGTCATACCGGTTACGGCAATGGGGAGGGTGTAGTAAATCCTAGTTTGTTTTAATGGGAGAACAGGAGTTAGCTTAGCCTCTGGCTTGTAGACTTGTGCCCCCGTCACCTAGTGACTTTTAACCTACATAGCTTGCTCTGTTTTAGCCCATTTAATTATTTCTTTCTTGTAAGATGGCTGCCTTGTTTATAGTTAGGTCACTTGTTATGGGTAACATTATCAGTGTCACCGCGCCAAGGCGTCAAGATCAAGCACCAAGGACAAACAAACAGTAGGTGTTCACACTTAGGGATTTTCCCTCTCTATACTTTCGAGGGATTGTTGATATTAATTGCCGTCCCAAGCATGTCTGTTATCTATTGTTTAAGAACACACCTACGTCAGGGGACCTTGTAGATCTGTATAAATACATCACACTTTAGACAGATAATCAGAGGGATTCCGACCAGAGGGCATCGCCACCATCGCTGATACCGATGCTGCAGTCGTCTTGACGCTGACCCAGTCTTCGTGTCCCTGCGGAGTCTGAGATAGAGACTTCATTCCAAGGTGACGAGGGTTGGGGGCTCCTCTCATGGACATGGCATTGGCAGAATAGGTTTAACAAACCCAGCTCTCCTTTAGGTAGGAGGTTAGGCCTTTTCACATTACGGTATTAGGGCATATTACATCTCATATATTTTTCCTACATATTGCAAGATGGTGGGGGTCTTTATAATAATGACTCTTGTCTTCACAATTCTGTTTCTTGCATTATTCATCATCCTAATCATTGCAGCCCATGTAACTTATTGCAAATTGCAGTTATGTTAAATAAAAACTATTGTAACTCTACTGCATCTGTGTCATTGCCTGTGTTTGTATGAGACATAATATATCTGTGAGAAAAGGGTAATCTCCGTTTAACCACTACACTCCCTGAGATATCTTATTCTCGAGTCCATGCGTAACGGCTGCCATAAATCACCTTTTACTATTGTGTTTCTGGTGAGGTGCTGCTAGTGAGCCGGTAAGGTTGGGACAACAGTTGCGACTTGTTGTAGGAAAGGGGTAGTCGCCTACAAACAAAAGTACTGTCATCCTTAAACCAGCAGTCTTGCTCAGAGCAAGAGTCCAAACTACGACAGAAGCTCTGAGTTGCTCCTTGGGAGTGGGACTACAATTCCCAGAATGCACCTGGTCAGAATCCTCAAATGGTCACTGGACACTGGTCAGCTGGGCTCTGCTTGCAGATTGTGATGCAGGGGACTCTGGGCATCTCCTTTGTGCCTGAAGCAAACAGGGAGTCCCTTCTTGAAGCAGTAGAAGAGAGGCAAAGACCTTTAAGTGGTGAAGCCCAAGTGTGCAGCTGGTCCAGTCCTTCAAAGTGCAGTGTCCAGGTGCAGGTCAGGGGTCCAGTAGGTCAGTCCTTCTTCTTCTTTGTCTTGTTCATTTTAGGGATCTGAGGTATGGGTGCAGCTCTGCCATATTTATCCTTGCTCCCGGGGTGGAAAGCAGGGGGGTCCTGGTTGTCCAATCACAGACTGGCTCCTTCCCCTTTTGATGACCACTTCCTGGGAAGTGTGGCAAAAATCAATCTCAGGGAGCAACACTCTTCAAAAATCCAACATGGCTGAAAGTGAGTTTTGGAGGTTAGATCTGGCTGAGCCCACACATTGATGTGGCTAGCAATCATAAACACACCCCTCCCCTGCCCTCTCCTAATCTAATCAAGAGGGCACCTAATTGTCTGGGGTTGTAGGAAATGTGGGAGGTCCTGAGTTGCTCCAAATGCCCTTCCCTGCCTTTGAAGACCAGTTTGGCTGCTTTCCTCCATCCTGTTTCACTATCTTCTGAGACAGAACTCCTCCCACAGGCACATCTTTTGTGTTCAGCCCATGCCACTTCACACCTCATAAAGGCAGCCTGGCCTAGCTGCCAGAGGCTGGCCAATCAGAGAAGGGCACTACAGAGCTGGAGTTGGCAATTTTTAGGTAGAATTGTAAAACTCTTTACCCACACTAGTTATATTAAATCCAAAAGTGGCAAGTTGTGGGATTTATTATAACAATTAATTTGATACCAAACTCAAGGTACCTGTTTCTTATGGGGACTTGGTTAATTAAAATAAAGGTCCTCATTACAACTTCGGCAGTCTTCACAGAAGACTGCCGAAGCTGTGGGCGCCAGTATACAGCCAGTGCTGGCAGTACTTCTGGCTCCCTATTTGGATTTTTCCTCTGGGCCAGAGGACGGTAACAGTTTTACCATCTGCTGGCCCAGCGGAAAAGCCACATCAACATTGCTGCCAGCTCGTAATAGAGCCGGCGGCAATGCTGATGTGCAGCGGGTGCAGTAGCACCAATCTCACATTTCACTGTCAGAAGTTCGGGCAGTGAAATACACAATGGGACTGTGCCTGGGGGCCCATGCACTGCCCATGCCAAGTGCATGGGCATTGCAGGGGCCCCCAGGGCCACCCCAAGTCCCCCTTACCGCCAGCCTTTCCATGGCGGTGTTTACCGCCGTGGCCAGGCTGGCGGTCGGGGACTCATAATTCCCAGGGCAGCGGTGCTTGCACCGCTGCCAGGCCCTAAGTCTCCCCATCTTAGCCTATGGAGGCCATTAACTAGAGTGAGGGAAAAATGAATTTGGCGGTTTTACCTCACTGGGGCTTATAAAACAATGTTATGAGGTCCTTGCTTATAGTTACATGGCACCCAACCCTAGGGGCACATAGGGCACACATAGGGGTGACTTAATGTAAAAATAAGGTAGTTTAAAACTTTGGAAGTACTTTTAATTCCAAAGTCGAATTTGCATATAACGTCAGTTTAAAAGCAGCCAGCAAGGCAGGTCTGCCTTTAAAATGCCACTGGTCACCTTAGCAGTGCACCTATGGGGGCACTACCTATGCTGGGATCCCTAAGCCTGCATGTCCCACCATATACTAGGGACTTATAGGTATGTTGACATAGACAATTATAATTAGCCTAAATTGCATACTCATTTTATACAGAGCAAAGGCCCTGGGACTGGTTAGCAGTATCAAGGGCACCATCAGATTCAGAAAAACACTGGCAAAAAGTGAAAAATGGGGGCAAAAAGTTAGGGGGCCTCTGCAATCAGCCCTGTTTTCTCACAATGCCACACAACCTAGGCCTGCTGAGCAGTCATTCTTATTTATCCACCCCATATTCAGTATAATCCATGGGCCCCAACATGAGGCACATTCAAATTGTGTGGCCCCCTCTGTCTCCCTCTGTAAATTAGGACCCTCTATTTCAGTTCCTCTGATGCAAGCTTTAGTATCCCTCTGCCTCACAGTGCACGTCTCTGTTTATCACTTGTTGATATGGCCCCGGTGTGTCTTCAGCACTCCTCGTGTGTGAGGGGAAGGTTGTCTCCATGGGGAGTCCCTCACTCACCGCCCCATTTCACCCATATCTGCTGTCTCGGTAAAGGCTGACCTTGCTCACTCAGTGGGGGCCCTCCCCCTCGAAGGCACCCTCCTGATGACATCCAGTTGGGAGAGAGGTGGGTCTCAGTCGCTGGCATTCAGCATCCCAGGCTCTGGCTATTCCGTGCAGGAGCCTGCCCCCCTCTAAAGCCACGGTCCGAGTACCTGGTGTTAGGATGTCTTCAGGTTGGTCTGTAAGCGCAGGAGAGATTCCTTCCTCACATCAGGGCTCCCAGCCTTGCATTGCACAGCCCCACCCATTGCTTCTCACCACACGCCCGGTCCTGTCAGTTTTGGGGCCTCAGGACTCACCTACCAGGTATCCTCCAGTCTCTGTGGCCGCTCCACAGCCCTCAAACAGTCTCAGCTGCATGGCAAGAGGCTGTCCCCTGATGTCATCTGTCTGCCGTGGGTCAGCCCTCCGGACTGTGCTTCCTCTGTCTTCGATGGAGCAGCATGGGGGCCTCTCTCATCAGAGCCCAGACCCGGGTCCTACTGACTGACCTCACATCTAGGCCCCAAAGTCAAGCCTTTTAGCCAGAGGCGGAAGTCCCCCGATGAAGCCTGCCCCCAACAGGAGAGAGGGTGCCACAATGGGCTGCAGATCCGCCTCCCAACTTGTTCTGTCTCACTCTTTGTAGGAGCAGAATAGGTCCGCTCCTGCTGTTGCTGTAGTCCGGGCCCACATCTCACTCACAGGCCTCTCTCGCAGGCAGATGAAGCCCACCTGCTGCGGGGGCAAGGTTGCGTGGCGAGCTGAGGACAGCGCGTCCGCCTCCCCTTCCCGAGGCATGAGTGTGGTGGGGATGTCTTTTCCGACTCCTTTTCTGCAAGGGGCACGGCCACCACCTCGAGGCCTGCTCCCCCCATGGAAGACCTCTGTGCCTCACTGTTAGAAATGGGGTGTTTGGTTGGCTGTCGGGTTACCCCCTGTCCAAGCAAGGACCCTCACTCTAGTCAGGGTAAAAGAGTGCTAGGTGTAAAGTATTTGTACCAACACAGAAAGTTACTCAATGAAATCATTACAAAATGACACAATGCAGGTTTAGAAAAATAGGAAATATTTATCTAAACAAACAAGACAAAAATTCACAATACACAAGTCATCACTGAAAAAGCAAAAAAGTCTTCATGTAATTTTAAACACACACTAACACTGTTGGCGTGAAAATGTACCTTGGATGTGTCAAAAATAACCCCGCTCGGGCAAGTGTGCGTCAAAAAGGGCTTGCGATGCATCGATTTCACACATGAGCGAGACCTTGCGTTGTTTCTCCTTTAGTCGGGTCGGCGTGCGTCATTTCTTCTCTCCGCAGGAGAGCGATGCGTCGATCCGGTCAGCACTCTCAGGTCCGGGCAGGCCTTGCGTTGTTTTTACACACCCAGCAGTGTTTGTGTCGAAAATCCAGCCTCACGATGATCCGAAAACCACGTAGCGCGGGTTGAGATTTCACCAGCCTCAGTCAGCTATGCTGTGCCTCATTTCCCCAGCACCGTGCATCGATTATTCGGTTGCATTGCAGACGAGTGTAGATTTTCAGCCGTGAATCCGGCGGCACATCGATTTTTCAGCCGCAGATCGGAGTTGCGTCAATATTTTCCCAGTATGGCGTCCTGTGCGTGGATTTCTTCCTCTTAGGCTGCCAGCTTCTCCTATCAGGGTCCCAGGAACTGTATGGGCACCACCTGGCAGAGTAGGAGTTTCTCCAGAGACTCCAGGTGCTGGCAGTCTTTGCTGTCCCTGAGACTTCAAACAACAGGAGGCGAGCTCTAAATCAAGCCCTTGGAGATCTTCACGAGATGGAAGGCACACAAAGTCCAGACTTTGCCCTTTTACTCTGGCAAAAACAGCAATTGCAGGATAGCTCCACAAAGCACAGTCACAGGCAGGGCAACTCTTCTTCCTCAGCTCTTCAGCTCTTCTCCAGGCAGAGGTTCCTCTTTGGTTTCCAGAAGTGTTCTAAAGTCTGTGGTTTTGAGTGCCCTTCTTATACCCATTTTCTCCTTTGAAGTAGGCGTACCTCAAAGCAAAGTCTGTCTTGATTGTGAAATCCTGCCTTGCCCAGGCCAGGCCTCAGACACTCACCAGGGGGTTGGAGACTGCATTGCGTGAGGGCAGGCACAGCCCTCTCATGTGTGAGTGACCACTCCTCCCCTCCCTCCTAGCACAGATGGCTCATCAGGAAATGCAGACTACACCCCAGCTCCCTTTGTGTCACTGTCTAGTGAGAGGTGCAACCAGCCCAACTGTCAAACTGACCCAGATAGGGAATCCACAAACAGGCAGAGTCACAGAAATGGTTTAGGCAAGAAAATGCTCACTTTCTAAAAGTGACATTTTCAAACACACAATCTTAAAATCAACCTTACTAAAAGATGTATTTTTAAATTGTGAGCTCAGAGACCCCAAACCCCACATGTCTATGCGCTCCCAAAGGAAATCTACACTTTAATCATATTTAAAGGTAGCCCCCATGTTAACCTATGAGAGGGACAGGCCTTGGAACAGTGGAAAATGAATTTAGCAGTCTTTCACTGTCAGGACATATAAAACACATTACTATATGTCCTACCTTAACCATACACTGCACCCTGCCCTTGGGGCTACCTAGGGCCTACCTTAGGGGTGCCTCACATTGGAAGGTTTAGGCCTGGCAAGTGGGTATACTTGCCAAGTCAAATTTACAGTTTAAAACTGCACACACAGACACTGCAGTGGCAGGTCTGAGAAATGATTACAGAGCTACGTATGTGGGTGGCACAACCAGTGCTGCAGGCCCACTAGTAGCATTTGATTTACGGGCCCTGGGCACCTCCAGTGCACTGTACTGGGGACTTACTAATAAATCAAATATGCCAATCATGGGTAAACCAATTACATACACATTTTGTAAAGGAGTACTTGCACTTTAGCACTGGTTAGCAGTGGTAAAGAGCCCAAAGTAACAAAAACAGCAAAAACAGAGTCCAGCACACACCAACAACCTGAGAAACAGAGGCAAAATGTTAAGGGAGATCATGCCAAGGATGAAAAGTCTAACACTCACCTGGTGCAATTCAAAAGATTTTTCCACAGCTCCAATTCGCTGGTGTCTCCTACCACCATACGGTGTGCTTTCTTGCAGTCTTGATGGAGATTGTGTCGGACAATGGGGGTTAAGTTAGCGACACCACAGAGTGCTTTCAGTGTGCAGCCATCTTGGCTGGGACCAAGCTGCACCTTCTCATAAACTTACTATTAAAATGCAGTTTTGCAAATGATGAAAAAGCATAAACTTACACAAATGTGTAAGTTAGCTTTATGAATCAGGCCCATTGTGTGTGTTGTTGGGTAATAAACACAACAAAGGTGCCCTTGACGAAGGCAGGGTAGTCCACATCCTTCACAGCAACCAATGTGCCCTCAAACTACATTATTCACAAAGCATATAATCTCTCAGTTCTATCACAAATGGTGATGCGGTGGTCCCAAAGCAGGAATGATGCAATGGCAAAGTGCTGGTTTTGAAGGCAATGCACCAGTTCTACTACTGCAACAGCAGCAATGCATCAGTTTTACCTCTCACAGTAGGAGCAATTATCTGGGTCCACTTCCAGTGAACCAGGCACAGGAGCAGGGGTAAAGACTTTGATATCCCTGAGTCTCTAACAACAGAAGGCAAGTCAACAAGCCCTTGAAGATCACTGGGGATGCAAGGCCAGCTTTCCCTCAGAAAGTTCAGAGAGCAGAAGGCAGCAGGGCAGCATAGCAGAAAAGCAGTTCTTTCAGGTCAGCAGTCCAGTGTGGGTGTCAGCCCCTTCCCTTCTTTTCTGCCCAGGAAGGGCAATCAGAATGCAGATAAGTTCTCAGACACACCTAATCTTTCTGTGCGTGTGGCATTTTAGAGGAAATGCACAAAATGTAGCTGTCACCTACCCCAAACGTTTATTGGAGACAGGCTGCAGGCACACAGAGCTGTTAGAGCAGAAAATTGTCCACTTTCTAAAAGTGCCATTTCTGAAATATTAATGTTAAATCCAACTTTACCAGTATTATTACCATTCCAAAGATATGAAACATGATAAGCTACTCCACCAGGAATGAGAATTACAGCTTAACAGTGTGTTAAGGAATTCCCAATTTTAACTACGTATGAGAGGAATAGGCCTCACAATAGTGATAATGAATTTAGGTGTTTTCATTACCAGGACACACAAAATGTAAAAGTCCATGTCATGCCTTTTACTTACACAGCACCCTGCCCTGTGGGCTGCCTAGGGTCTACCTTAGGGGTGACTTAGGTGTAATTAAAGTGGAGTTTTAAGGCTTGGCAAGGGTTTTAAATGCCTGGGTGAAGAGGCAGTAAAACTGCACACACAGGCTCTGCAGTGACAGGCCTGAGACTTGTTTGGAAGGCTAATTGTGCAGGTGGCATAATCAGTGCTGCAGGCCCACTAGTAGCGTTTAATTCACAGGCCCTGGGCATATGGTATACCCCTTTACAAGGTACTTATAAGTAAATTAAATATGTCAATTGTGTTTACATCAAATGTTACCATGTTTAGAGGAGAATAAATGCACTTTAGCACTGGACAGCAGTGGTAACATGATGAGAGCCCTAACGCCAAACAAAAGAATCAGCAAAAACATGAGGCAAGTGGGCACAAAGTTTGAGGGAACCTTTAAGAAAACACAAAAATGGACTAGTTCTAAAAAAAAACCACACTGGGGCAAGATCCATATAAGAAACTGGTGAAGGCGTCAACAAAGGTGCAAAATTCTAAATATATGGCAGGCACATTCCTAAATGCCCCATGAACAATATACATAGATCACATCCCTACACATACATTTAGACAAAAATGGTCAGCTTTGCACTAACATGACAACGTCTGCCATTTACAAAAAATAAGCAATTACAACAAACACAATGTAAAGTGCTAATGCAAGAATCATTGCCCATTACAAAATGCGACTCATACTGGTGTGCATACTTGCATAAATTCCCACAAACGGAAAGTCCACAAGAGAGAAAGGGGTAAAGTGAAATGTGAAACACATAAATGATGGGGTCTAA
Source organism: Pleurodeles waltl (assembly GCF_031143425.1). Lineage (NCBI taxonomy): Eukaryota > Metazoa > Chordata > Amphibia > Caudata > Salamandridae > Pleurodeles > Pleurodeles waltl. Next base: position 608,181,444 of record NC_090449.1, read on the forward strand.
AGATTTTTCTCTGGGTCACGGTGCTGGCACTGCCAAATATCAGGGCTGGAAAATTCCAAGTCTTCCTAGTCTTGATTCCACCTCCAGGCTCTTTTTACCTCTACCCTAAACTTCGTATCACTTTATTTACCTCTTGAGGGTTCTTCTATCACTGTTTCCCCCTTTGTCACTTTTTTATATTCCTCCTCCTCCTTCTTTATCCCTTAACTTCCTTTCTCTCTCCTGCTACAAGTCAAACAAAATCAAGATTAGGATGAGGAGGATATTTTTTAATTATCTTTTGAATTCCAGACCTCCTTCATGTACTGGTGGAGTACAGACACAGGGATCTGGTCACTCTGTTGTAGCAGATATGGGTGAAGTGGGAGTTAGTACAGGTGTACAAATACAAGGACAAGCTGCATCACTGCTTATAAACACAATAGCGAGTGCTCATCCAGAATTACAGTGACAGAATTGCCAGGTACTAGTACAGATGTTATAATTTTCTCTTTAACTTCAGTTGATCTGTCTGTTGTTGTTGCTGATATTGAACAGACTCTAACAAAGCGAGTGATAATATTAATCTTTTAAGAATTTAAATTGGAGAGGAGTGGCCAAGCAAGATGGCCGACCAGACGTGGAGCTCAAGAGCTCTGCTGGCTCAAGCTTACATCCTTCGCTATCCTCTGGGGAATAAGGCCTAAAATACTGACAAAGCTGCCCTGCGTATACACCCAGACAGGACCGATCCCATTTTTTCGAGATTTACAGTTGGATGGCACCTGCAAGACTCCACGGTTGCTGCCTTGGACCTTGAGGAGTGAAGGAGCCAGGAGCCATCTGGGTGTGGGTTCCCAGCTAGACCTGACACTGCGTAAGTGGAGATGTGATGGCACAGGGTGGAGGAGCAGATGAGCATGCCCGCTGAGGCAGGGCGAGGCGATTGATGGCAACCACTCCAGAGCCCATTGGGAACCTGAGACTTCCACGGCTCGAGGGACCTCCCTCCCTAAGGTGCTGGAAGGCATAGAGTGGATGCATTAAGGTGGAAGCTTGGTGCGCTCGAGAGGAGTATGCTGGAAGACCCTGCCCTGATAGGTTCTGTCAGTTACTAGATGTACTGGAGTACAAAGCAGATGAAAGGGGCCTATGGGGAGAAACAACTTACAAGTGTTGGAGCCACTGCGCTGCCCGGCTCTGAACAAGCTCACTGGGGACCCTGCTGGATGCTGCCCACAGGCTACTGCAGAGGGCCTGGGGGACTGCCTGCAGCCTGTAGTTCCGGGCCTAGGGTAAGGCAGGGCCCCAAATTTGAGATGCACTCCCTACAGAAGGTGGCATAGTGACGCGTTGAGTCCCCAGAATGACTACAGTTGGTCTCTGGACAGGGGCCCTACGCCCAGTGGGAAAAAGTGAAGCAACTATTGAAATAGGGAAAGATAAAGTGCCTACAGCAGAACACCATAATGTGTGTGCCATGCCTCAGGCCTTGCCACAAATGACCACATGGCACACAGTATCGCTGAAGGAGCAGGAACTTGAGACACGGCGAGGGTAGCCATTGAGAGTGCGGCTCCAGTTGGCCGTTTTATGGCCCTGGAGGGAAAGATAGCAATGGTCTCAAAAGGTGTAAATCGGCTGAGGGTGGACCTGTGAAAAGTGGTAGAGTGCAGACAGTAGAGGGCTCGGTGATGGAGCTGCAGGCTGAGGTAAAAACTCTGAGAGGGCAGGTCATGTGCCTCACAACAGCCATCGCTACCGTAGAGGACCTATCAGAGGACTCAGAAATCTGCTCTCGGCAGAACAACCTCTGCTTCCTTTCGATTTCTAAGGCAGGCAGAAGGTGCTAACGCAGAAATCTTTCTTGAGGATTCTATTAAACAGGAGCTCAACCATGTGGGCCTATCAGCCATCGTCATAGTGGAGAGAGAGTATCAGGCACTGATGGCGCTCACCCTCAGGGGACCCACTGAAAGTCTTGATTGCTGGTATTCAGAACTATAAAGACAGGGACTGTATCCTTAGGGAAGCACGACTGGCCACACAAGAGATTTGAAATCCTCAAGATCATGATATACTCACACTACACCGAAAGGTCCGTGCGAAGAGAAAATCTTATACAGAAGTTAACCAGAAATTCCATGCGCTGAACCTGCAGTACATGCTACTTTTCTCCGCCCCCCTAAATGCTCTGCTGAAAGGAAAGATCAATTTCTTTGACCGTCTGGAGGATATGTGGACATTGCTGGAGATGTGGGACAAGGCGAGTCTGGCTCAATGGGTGCTTCTGGGTCACAACATACTGATTCATCCTGGATTGTTGTGCGTAAACGAAGGAGAAGGCCTGGTAGATGCCGCCCAGCTGCTCCCAGATATCTACAAACAGGAGTGTGCCTAAGTGGCCCCACTATACCTGGGCAAAGATCAGAACAAAACAGTAAGTGGAATATAGTAGGGAATAATCAGAAGAACTGCTTATACATCAGTGAAAACATCAGTCACTGAAAATACACCATATTTCATACAGCACTGAAATAAATGTTACACTGTTTACACAGCACAGTATCTTATGCCTTAGAATCATTAAGCTAAAATTAGGAATTCATCACATCAAGCTTAGTGTCAACATACTCAACATCTTCTAAAACATATATCATAACACTCAACATAGAAAACATACACAAAGCCAAAGTATGGGGGACCCAAACGTCTGGACTGTTTGCTATGTAATGTGGATGTAAGTTTCTGTTTGTAAAAACAGTCCAAAAAGGAAGCAGTTCCACAAGGGATCACATGCTGAGGACATTCATGACCTCAGATTATTCAGTGTGAGTTCCAATCCTCTGTTCAATTAGTTCAAAAATTGAAGCAACTCCTCCATAAAAGATGTCGACGCATTTCAGCCCCTGTAAAGTATGGGCCTCTTCATGACTATGAAAGTATGAAGACCCTTTACAGTGATGTATTTCCTTAAATAACCTACAAAACTAATAACTGGAAGCACAAGGTTTTAAATGAGCGACTGTTCAAAAGTGCCGTACCAAAGTCTGCTACTTGCCAAAACACCACGTGGCCTTCACGCAGCCAGGCTGATTTCTTTTACGTACGTGTCTAGGTAAGTTAATCACGGATCCGATGTTCGTGTACCTTGGTCAATTCGCTTTTTACCAGTGACAATTCTAGTGCTCCGTGTTCTCAACCAGCTGCTCCCCACACTCCTGGCGGATCACAAACTGAGATGATGAGATGATGGCAAGGGCTGGAGAGTCCTCAATGAATGACTCAGAAACACCACCTATTGACCCAGCGCCACCTCGGGGAGACGGGGTGGACAAGCCGGAAAGGAGGATGCTTCGGCAGCCCTGTAGAGTTGGTGTGGGAGTGGTGCCAGTTGGGCTACACTGTTTGTAACCGAGGTGGTGTGGAGCACTAAACTTTGAAGCTGTATGGCCTAGACAGAACTGTAAGTAGTACAACAGTTGGTTCTACTTACTAAAGACAACAGGGGGCTCCCGCTCTACTAGTGAAGTACTGGGCCCCCAAATGCTCCTCAGACAAGGGTAGATCATGGACCATAACTTGCCTCTTGCAGCAAGAGCTGCTGGAGCTGAACTACTGTAGAGACCCAGCATTGGCTGGGCCTCCGGTGGCTCAGACACTCCCTGCACTTTTGTTTCCTGTACTGTCCTTTCATTCAAATGTTTGAGCTGTAGTGGGGAAGCAATTAAGTTCAAAGTTAACAGTTTTTGGGGGGAAATACATAGTTCTCCTGTACACTGGGGCAGCTAGCAATACACCTGAGCTAGCAATCAGTTGGGGAAGAAAATGTGCTTGCTGATTGGGAGGGTGGGAAAGGGGGGACTGCTTGTTCTAAATTGGGGTGAGGGAAGGGCTTGTTGAAGAGTTACTGTGCATGTAACCAGACTTGGTGGGTGGGGAGGGATGGTGTCATAAAAGACCAAGGTGGGAGACATAAAGAACCTGAACGCTGTAAGGAAACAAGGCTTTTGCAGGTTTCCCCCATTTCTAGCCCCCATTTGGACTATTACCTTCTGGTTTCTTGACTTGAGTGCACTGGGACCTGCTAACCAGACCTTGGTGACAGTGTTAAGTCCTTTACAAAGGTTATATTGAATTGGGTGTTCCCAGTTGGCAAGTGCAGTTACTTATAAGTCCCTAGTATATGATACCCAGGTACCCAGGACATGTAAGGCAGAGTGTCCACACAGAGCTGAAGCACTGGTTGTGTCATCTTGTGTGTGACAAAGGGAGAAGCTGGCTCCTAGTCTGCCACTGATTATGTATTGATTACGAACAGTTACCAAATGAACCAACTGTACAGAAAAAAGATATGTACAAATGTACACAAAGGGCCAATGCCCAGTCCAAAGTACTAAGGTCCCACATGGCCACAGGGCACAGTCCAAGGCCCAACTCGAATCCTGACTTCATCCAGATAGAACTCTGCAGGGGCATCAGTTTGCAAGTGGGCAGGCACCTCAGGGGATGGGTGATGGGGGGCACCTCAGCCGAATAGGGGAACAAGCCCACTGGTTCTGGAGGGGGTTCCATGCCCATTTCTCTGTGCTGGGGAGTGAAAGGCCCAGTCTCTCAGGTGGGGAACATGCCCACTGCTTCTGGAGGGGGCCCCTTGTACAGCAGTCCCTTAAGGGTGGCCTACATGGCTTCCGCTGGTGGTGATGGCTGCACTGTGTCATCTGGAGGTGAGGGCTGCACTGTGTCAGCAGGTGAAGGTGCCTCCTGGGCAGGCTCTACTGGAGGTGAGGGCTGCAATGTCTCAGTAGGTGAAGGTGCCTCCTGGGCAGCCTCTGCAGGAGGAGTAGGCTGCACTTCCCCAGCTGGCGGTGAGGGCCCCGTGACCACTGGTGGTGGTGGTGTCACCCTGACAGCCTCTGCTGGAGTCGAGGCTTCTTCCCCTTCATGGCAGGAGGTGTTGGATCCTTACCCTTCCTGGCAGGGGTTGAGAGCTTCTTCCTCTTCATGGCAGGATGTGCGGGCTCCTTAGCCTTCCTGGCAGGAGTCGAGGGCTTTTTCCCCTTCATGGCAGTAGGTGCGGGCTCCATCCCCTTCATGGCAGGAGGAGTGGGATCCTTACCCTTCCTGGCTGGTGGAGTGGGATCCTTCACTGACTTGCCACCATGACTAGGTGGTGCCACCACTGTCCACGTGGACTGTTTGACTGAGGTGTTGGGCTGGGTCGTTGGGACCCTGCTCTTACGGGCAGGACGGGGGGGAGGGAAGAGGTCAAGTTGGGCAGGGAAAAGCTTCTTAGGGACAGTGGGGCGTGGTGAGGGAGGGGAGTGGAGGTTGAGGGAGCCGTTGTTGGAGGTGTATGTCTGCTGGACTTTGGTACAGGTGCATGGGCAGTGTGTTGATGTGAGGTGGATGGCTGTTGGGCGTGTGAGTGCTTGCGTTTGTGTCCTTTAGGAGGGGGTGAGACAGGGTGGGAGAGGACACAAGGGACGTGTGCATGGATGTTGTGGAGGTATCTTCTAGTGAGGTGTGTGTGTTGCTTGGTGTGGTGATGCTGGTGATAGATGTTGATGCAGTGCATGCAGGTGTGTGTGGATGTGACTGTGAGGGAGGTGGAGGAGGAGGAGGATGGGGAGTCAGTGGAGGCAGTGTATGTGGTTGTGTCTGCAACTGTCTGGTGTTTGCGTGAGTGATTGTGGGATGATGTGTGGTGCCTGTGTTTGACTGTGCCACTCTTGTGTGTTGTCTTGTGTGCATGCTCGTCTGTATGTGTACAAGGGATGGGTTGGGGTTGAGGAGACTGGGACTGGGAAGTGGTAGTTGGAGGGCGGATGGTAGGAACAGGGACAATGGCTGCCTTCAGAGAGGAGGGCAGATCCTGAATCAATCTCTGTTTGGCTGCCAATCCACTGTGGATGCCCTCCAGGAATGCATTGCATTGCTGCATCTGGGATGTGAGCCCCTGGATGGCATTCACAAAGGTTGACTGCCCTACAGAGATAGATCTCAGGAAGTTCAATAGCCTCCTTACTCAGGGCAGCAGGGCTCACTGGGGCACAGCCTAAGGTGCCGGGGGCGAAGGAGATGCCCACCCTCCTGGGTAAGTGGGCACAGGCAACTCGCTGATGGGCTACTGGGAGGGTGGTGCTGGTACCGGGGATGGCGGCTGTACCTGCAGCTGGGGTGGACACAGAGGTGTCCACCACCACCAGGGAGCTTCCATTGGAGGAGGTATCTGAGTTTGTGTTGTCGCCTCCTGTCTCTGCCGTGTTGCTCCTCTCGCTCTCTGTCCCACTGGTTCCCACGGCATCGGTGGACTCTGCCTCCAGGGTCCTGTGAGATGCAGCTCCCTCTGTTGCCGGTGCCCCTGCTGCTCCTCCAGATGATGCTAATGCACACATGGACAGGATGACAGTAGAAAAAAGGGCGGAGAGAGAGAAAGGAAACACTGGGTCAATTACTGCACCAACAACAGAGTTGACATACACAGCACCATCACACACAGGGATCAGGATTGAGCACTATGCATTGCACTGCCGGTGATTTGGCTAGATGCCATGGCAAGATGAGGGCCACACACCGCCAACTTTACCCCTCCTGGTACCCACAAAGCCCTGACTGACATGGAATGCTAACAAGCTAGGTTATCTGCATTTGTGTCAGGGAGACCAGATCCTCAGGGCTTGCGCATGTTCCCAACATGTCCACCTCTTAGTAGCTCCAAACTTCACTAGATATTTTATCACAGAGTTCATCATCATCATCATATATAACGTTATTTCGGCTATAAGCCATAAAAGTAAACAATACAAGACATAACATAATTAAGAAACATAGCACTTTAAAAATTTTAAGAATGTATAGACAACGTTATTTTTAAACATTTTTTGTTTTTACGAAATCTCAAAACGTATAAAAATATTAGGTTGTTAAAATTTAACTTCAATTAATTAAAATTTTATCAAACTAATTAAGTATAATCTAAAACCAAGTTATTAGAAGCACGTGATTATCAGAATTCAAGTTCGTGTCACCTGTGTATTTTACAAGAACCTTGCCGCTGAGTGACCAATTTTATCATTTGTCTCTGTTATCCGAGATAAAAGGAGAAAATTGCATAATTTACTTTTTTAAGAACCCTAGATAAATAGTGAGGTCATATATTTATAAAACATACAAATCATCATTATTCTTTAAACTAAAAATCCAGACCGTTTAGGTTTTAGGTTCATCCGGTTAAGAACTGATGTATTAAGTGAATATAGTCTAAAACCAATGTATTAAAATTACACATTTATAATAGTTCTTTTGTTCTTATTAACCATGCACTTCGCAGATATCCCACCACAGAAAAAACTATTTTATCATTTGTATCAGTTGTTAGGAGTCGTAATGCCGTATTCCATTCCCTTATCCCAATTGCCCTACATAGTGGAGCAATCCACTTTTTCCTAGGTACCAAATATCTAGGGCAGAAAAACATAAAGTGCGCAAGTGACTCTTTTGTCTTTTGACAATGATGGCAGTATATTGAATTGCAGTCCTCCGGTCTCCATTGCGCTGTAAATGACTTAAGCGGAAGAGTCCCTAGTCTAAATTTAATAAATAGTGTTTTGGTATATGGAGGATTTACATTATCCATATAGGCCTCGAACTTGGGACTACATTTATGGTCTAAGAACTGCAAAGTCAGACTACCATGATTTTTTAGCCAAATTTGGGTCAGAATGCTCTCCCAGTAGCACCTTTTTACACGTTCCTTTGTTCCCTTTGCCAAATTATGGGGAGCACTCCACACCTCCTCCATTTTGAGAAATTTACACGTATCTCTGATGTGTCTGAACCAAGGGATCTTTAGTACGCTGTCATTTGCAAGAAATTCATCTAGTGCTTTATGGAGAGTGGACCGGTCCTCTGAGGTCCAAAGATTAATCCAATACATTAGGGGTCTTAATGCAATTTCATTGTGTATTTCATTTAGGGCTAAGTCAAATCTGAGTGGAGTGAGAGGGGTGCTCATCGGCAACTTTAGGAAATTTCGAATAAACCGGTTTTCTACAGTGGTCAGACACCTAGAGTTGGTATGACCCCAAAGCTCGGCACCATAAATTGAGGCCGCTACTGCCACTGCTTTGTAGACGGTGATGGCAGGTGTTATCTCCCCTTCACAAGTATTAGCTATTTTCTTAGCTATCACTATAGACCTTTGCCTAAGTGTTGTCAGACTCTTCTTAATCTGTGCCGACCAACGTTGGTCGTCACTTAACCTAATCCCCAAATAATCAAATTGTCTGACTCTCTCCACTGGTTGGCCTGCTATCATCATTTTTCCCCTAAATAGTTTGTGTGGGTTAAAGGCCATAAACTTAGATTTTGTTGGATTAATTTCAAGCCCTCTGTTGGAGCAAAAATTATAAAAAGTGTCCAATTCATTTTGCAAGCCCACAGGTGTTCTTGAAATTAGTAAGGTGTCATCGGCGAACATTAAAATAGGGACCGGGGTTCCAGCTAATCTAGGGGCATCATGATTACAGTGTAGCAATTGGTCCACAGCACCGTTTATGTAGAGATTAAATAGTGTTGGTGCCAAGATGCAGCCCTGCCTAACCCCTCTATTGACGGGTATGGCTTCCGTTAGGTCGCCACTATCTGACCAACGTACATGAGCATAAGTCCCTTCATGGAGATATCTAATCAGTCTTAGTAGTTCGCTATTGGGTTGATAACTCTCCATAACTTCCCATAATGTATCCCGAGGTACCATGTCAAAAGCAGCTTTTAAGTCGATAAAAGCTACATACAATTGACTTTTATTGAGTGACAGGTATTTCCAGCAGAGGAGGTTAAACCTAAATGCCTGGTCTATTGTACTCACTCCTCTTCTGAATCCTCCCTGGGATTCGGAGAGAATTTGGGCATCATCTATCCATGTCTGTAATCTGTTCAGCACTTGCTTAGCGAAGATTTTTTGGCTAACATCAATAAGACTGATAGGCCTATAGTTGTTAGGTTGTTCCCTTGGCCCTTTCTTATAAATAGGGACTATAACTGCTCCTTGCCATGTAGTAGGGAGTCCTCCCCCCCTCAGTATCTCGTTACTAAGTGCGTTTAGATACAATGACCACGTTGTCAGACGAGAAAGATATAAATCTCCTGGGATACCATCAAGACCAGGGGCCTTTCCCTTGCGTGTGGATTGGAGAGCCTCTGTTGTTTCTTTTATGGAGAATAGGTCCAGGTCAAATTTGGGTGGTGTTGTACTCCCCCACGTTAGGGTATTGCCAACAGGATCATTAGGTTTTAGTAGGGGTGTAATAGTACTATTGGTATGTGGTTTTCTGTATATATTTGAAAAGTGCGTCATCCAAGTTTCTGGCTGGATGACAGGGTAACTTTCCATTTCTTGAGGGCTACTCTTATCTGACACTAGTTTCCAGAATAGGTTGAGGTCCTTCTCCTGGAGCGCCACAACCATCTTGTTCCAATTCCTATTCGCCCATTCTTTTTTTGCATTTTTAAGTACATCTTTGTATACAGTCCTGCTCTTCCTTATCTCTCTTAAATTCCCTTCCTTAAGTGCTCCCAGTAAGTGTATTTTAGCTTGACGGCAGGAGATGGAGAACCACCTAGAGGTTTTAATCACAGTCTCTGTCCGCCTCCTTACCGTCTGGAAGTGTGGTTTTAGTCGGATGGCCAAGATGTTATGGAGATAGACCAAATCAACCAATTTGATATTTGTATGTTTCAGGGGGGAAAGTGTTGTTGCAACTGTTCTATAGATCGCTAGCTGGAAGTTTACATCACTTTCAACCCGATCCCATTTCACATTTTTACGGTCATTGGTCCTAAAGAGGGCACTATTTGAAGTCCACGTTGATAGTGTCTTGGAACTAAATAAGATAGTGGAAAAGGAGGTACTTAAGGCTAGATGGTCACTGTCAATGCGAGGGAGAACTATCATGTCAGTTAGGGATTTCCAGAGGGCGTCATTTACTAAGACATAGTCCAGGTGGCTAGTATATACACCTCTCCTATATGTAGGTGACGCCGGATTGTCTGATCTGGTATTCCCATTTACTATTCTTAATCCCTTTATTTTTATTAGGTCTTCCAGTAGTTCTGAGGCTCCTCCTTCTTTCTTAGATGTAATTTGCACCGGCCCTGATCTATCCCATGAGTCTGTGAACTGGGATCCCTCTTGCTGATTGCCATCTCCGCGGTTCAATTGCATATTGAAGTAGCCCGCAACCATTATGCCCCGCCCATTAGGTAAGCAGTTAAGAAAGTCTACTATTGAACTCATCTGGGTGGTCTGGGTCCTTTGGGTGCCAGGTCTAATATATAAATTTACAATTATTATGTTAACAAGACCTTTAACAGTACTAATTTCAACTGCAACGGCTAATAAATCCCTCAAAGGGGATACTATCTCTTTAACTTTTGGGAACAAGTCGTGTTTTAACCAAATTATCAGGCCGCCTGAAGCCCTACCTGATGGTGATGGTAGTGCAGCCTTCTGGAAGGTCCAATAGCCTTCTCTATTTGCTACAGATGGCGCCCATGTCTCCTGTAATAAAATGATGTGGTGTTGATCTATAAGTCTGCACCAGTCAGGATTAGCTATTTTCTGAGTCAGGCCTGCCACATTCCAGGATAGAATCTTAATCGGTAGGTCATGGTCATGCCCATTTTCTGGTAGATTTTCCCTAGTCTCATATGTACAAAGTATTTCTTGCTGGGACTTCTCCTTTGGCGAGCCACTACAATAAGTTTTAGGCTCTGCTCCCAGGATATTAGGTAAGTCATTTTTTGTAGTATAAGAGTTGGGATTGGGTATGCCATTGCTCCCAGCTTCAGCGGCAGGAACTTCAACGGCAGAGACTTCGCGTCAATCTATGTCTGAAGTATGGGTTTGCTTTCGATCCCTTCTCTGCGGGCAAGAATACTGGGCCATTATAGTATTATTTATCTCTTGTGGAGACCGGTTTGTCAATGATTGAGGAAGTTTGTGAACAAGTGTCATTTGGGAGGAGGTGCCCGGTCTCATTCTTTCCTCAAGTGCCAAAAGGCCCTTAACTAGATTCTGACTGGTCAATTTTATCCCTATGAGATCTGATGTTGAACCTATTTTTGTAAGTCTCTGTGCAATGACTATATCGTCCCTTATAATGGATCTACACTTCTTTGTCCTTCTTATCCAATGTATAACTTTATTTTTAAGGGAATCCCCTTGCTCAAATTGATCTTTACTTAGCTTGGGGACATTTGTTATGTAAATATCATAGACGTTATGTCTAGTCTGGCTTTGGAGGTTATTTCCCAAGGGGCATTTGGAGCTTTTATCTAGGTGTCTTTCTCTGTGCATCTTCCAATTATTCCCTGTGTCCAAGGGTGGATTGTAGTTATTACGAACACACGCTGCAGGAGGTGCGCTATTGCCCCCCTGAGTAGTCTGTGTTACCATTTCGACCCTTTGACCCCTACGCCTCTGTGGGATGGGTGTTTCCGGTATTTCAACTGACTTTGGTAAGGAATTAAGGTCTAATTTTTGTGGTATCTTCCTTATGTCCCCAATTACTGCAGATATGCCGTCCAGCTTCTCATATATCATATGAGTAAAAGATGTAAGATGCTCTCTAAGACTTAGAATTTCATCTCTTATCTGTGCTAGCTGGAAGACAGCTAGATGTTCTTCTTGAGTGGATATGACTGGGACTGGCTCCTCAATTTCCCTTGAGATGGTTCTCTCTAATTCAGCTGGCGATGGTAGGACAAGGGGTAAGAAGCGGTTATTGCAGTTTGGCAGGGGGGATACACCATCTTGCTGGTTAGGCAGATTTAAGTTAGGGCTCTCTGTTGGATTCTTTAAAATTTCTAACTTCCTGAGTTCTGTGCTGGTGCCTTGGGGTATAGATATCTGCGAATCTCTGTGTACAGGAGCGAAGAAAGATTTTATGACATTAGAGGAGGAAGAAGCATCTTTCCTACGAGATTTTGAGGGTTTAGTGGCTAGCAAACTCTCCACTTCCTCTATAAGATCATCAATTTGGGTGAGCGTACAATTTTCGGCCGCGTGTCGAGGTGCTCTTTTTGCCCTTCCCTGCTCAGTAGGATTACTGGTAGCTTTCCTTTTCCCCATCTTGATAAGCTATTTGCCTCAAGGACGTTATAACTAGCGCGCGAAGGGGGAGTTATGAATACCTTGGGTAATATATTCCAGAAGCCGATAGGCCCTAATTGGGAGGTAGTGCGATATGGTTGAGGTTGTTTGTACTTAAATAAACCCAGGCGCACTGCTTTTAAGGGGCATCACATTTGAGCCTACCTAGTTCAAATTATTAGGGGGGTGGCCCTGCCTTGGCTCTTCCTGGCAATGACGGGCAAGGACGGGCCCGCCCTTGGCCCGGGCTTCGCCCGGGCGCCGCCCGCGCGCGTCCCGCGCAGCGGGAGCGCGTCAATGTTTTTAAAGGGCTCCTTGCCCTGACGTGTGGCGGCAAAGGGCTCCTTGCCCTGACGTGTGGCGGCTGGCCCCTCCTCCTGCTTCACGAATGCGCTACCCGCGGCAGCGGGAGCGCGTCAATGTTTTTAAAGGGCTCCTTGCCCTGACGTGTGGCGGCAAAGGGCTCCTTGCCCTGACGTGTGGCGGCTGGCCCCTCCTCCTGCTTCACGAATGCGCTACCCGCGGCAGCGGGAGCGCGTCAATGTTTTTAAAGGGCTCCTTGCCCTGACGTGTGGCGGCAAAGGGCTCCTTGCCCTGACGTGTGGCGGCTGGCCCCTCCTCCTGCTTCACGAATGCGCTACCCGCGGCAGCGGGAGCGCGTCAATGTTTTTAAAGGGCTCCTTGCCCTGACGTGTGGCGGCAAAGGGCTCCTTGCCCTGACGTGTGGCGGCTGGCCCCTCCTCCTGCTTCACGAATGCGCTATCACAGAGTTAAAGAATGGCCAAGTGGGGGAATTGGTTTTCGGTTGGGAACAGCGGGGAAGGAAACCTGTGGAAGCAAGAGTTAAACAACACAATTGCAAGATTAAACACAATGACTTTCAATAAGCTTTGTTTTCAAATAACATTATACTGAGAGCTTGAATGGCCTAGAGTTTCACTATAACTAGGCCTCAGAAATCTGGGTACCTGGAAATCAAGAAGGATTATGCAAACTGTCATATGAGCATTCCAGAGTTAACATCTCACACTTTGAATACTAAACACTCTCCATTTGGTTCTCAGAATAGTCACTACATTATAACAAAAATCAAAGAACACATGGTTTTTCCTTCATGAATGAACTATACTAGAATCATGAATAACACTACAACGTCACACTCTGTCTAAGAGTCTTAAGTTTCAATTGTTCAGGAATTATTATGCACATTAATAATCAAACGGTACATCAAAGATTTCAAGATGTAGAAATGACTGCGCACTCTGCCGATCTGTACTTCAAGAGTTAAATGCCAGGAATGAATCGTGCACACTGTTGCCGATTCTAGCATCAATATTCAAAAGCCATGAAATGATTGTGCAACCTGCCGATCTGAATGCCAGGGTTCTCAATGTCAGGAATGAATAGCGCACACTGTTGCCGATTCGAACATCAAGATACAAATGTCATGAAATGATCGCGCACACTGCCGACCTGAATGCCAAGAGGTTAATGCCACGAATGAATCGCGCACACTGTTGCCGATTCGAACATCACAATGCAAATGCCATGAAATGATCGTGCACACTGCCGACTTGAAGGCCAAGGGTAAATGCCAGGAAACACAACCGCACACGCGATTTCAGAATTAGGCCCAAAACTCAAATGTCACTGAAAACGGAATCGGGGGCCTAACCCGACCTCTGCCTTACCGCCCTGCTTGAGGATCACCAGGGAAATGAGAGCAGGCCTGGAAATGCATAGGTAGGCCTCCGGAACGGGAGCTCAGGAAAATGCTGCTGCTCTGCACCGGGACCTCTGAATAGTGAGCACGTGGAGCTGGGCTGGATCCCTTAAATAGAGCCAAGCCCCGCCCACGAGCCACACCCAGCCATGCTGCAGGAAAGGCTTCTAGAAAGTTTTAGAATAGGGACCACTCCCTAACCACACCCTGTAAGCCTGCAGCAAAGCCTTGCAAATGAACAATACATTACAAACAGCATTAATGGCTTTTCGAGGTAAAAGTTCTGCAATGCAAAAGGTGAACATACTGCATAAAAACACAATGCATGAATTATGACCCTGCAGAATAACTGGGTTTTTGCATTTACGGCGCCCGTAGAGCGCGCACTGTCCTGATGTTGACAATTTGCCGTACACCCATTACCCTTGAGCTGGATCACGCTGCAATGTCTGACCTGGCATTAAGGGGCACCCACTAACTCACACCCACCACCCAGAACCCATGCCACCTACCAATTATTGTAGTAATGCCCACTGTACTCATCCCCTTGTGGCTACTGTGATGCCCTCAAGCGCCCATTCAGCTCTGGTTAGGCCACCGCCAGTATGCGGGCCAGTTCCGACAGGCACCCCTTCTTCGTTGAGAGGCCATCCCCAGCTGGGCCTCCGCAGTCTTCCGTGGCCAGCGTCTCAGGTCCTCCCACCGTTTCCGACAGTGGGTGCTCCACCTGCCATAGAGCCCCAGGGTTGGCACTTCATTGGCAATGGCACACCATAATCCTTTGTTTTGATGGGCACTGACCTGCAGAGGTAATACAGACAGGAGGACACCACTAAACATACAATCCAGCCTGTCACACATATATCCCACCAGTCCTGTTTCCAAATCCATTGGCACACACATCGCCCGGCACACACCATGTACACCACCACAAGACATCCCCCGATGACACAATGCTTCTCCATGTATCCGTCCCACATGCATTGTGTCCAAGGTGTACTCACCTGTTGGTCTGGAGTCCCATGCAGCAGTCTGTACTGGGGTAGGACCCCATCCACCAATTGCTCCAACTCCTCCGCAGTGAAGGCAGAGGCACTTTCCTCAGTCGCACAGGCCATGGTAGGTTCCAAACACAGGTGACAGCAGCACACGCAGTGTAGGTGTTCTCCTGTTGAAGGTCTGGTAACAAGTGAAGAATCAGATAGAATATAGCGGTCACGTCCATGGTGATGTACACCGTCACTGCCGCCGCTGATCCCCATTGGCCACTGTACTCCATAGATCCCCATATTATCTAACGAGGAATTTCACAGCGGTGCAAGACTGCCTTCTGCCACGACGCCCAACGTCGGCGGAGTTACCTCACTTCCAACTGTCCCTACATACAGGACACGCTGCAGATAAATAGGAGGAGGAGGCAAACCCCCGTGTACAGGCCCCTTGTGGACTTGGCTACACTGGAGGACAGGCACATTATACTCACCTATAGACTGGACAGGGCTACTATCACAGAGCTGTGCCCCCAATTGGAGCCTGACCTGATATCTGCTGTCCGTCATCCCACTGGGATCCCCCTTCTTGTGCAAGTGCTATCAGTGCTCCATTTTCTGGCATCTTCATGGTTCTTTCAAAGTGACAGTGGGCTTAGCAGCAGGAATGTCACAGCCAATGTTCTCAATCGTGCTGGCAAGAGTTTTGTCTGCCCTGGTGAAACACATGTGCAGCTACATAGCTTTCCCCCAGGTGGAAGATACAGCCACTCTGAAGGTCGGAATCTATGCAATGGGACATATCCCCAATATTGTTGGGGCGTTTGACGGGACACATATTGAGTTAGTTCCCCCCCCCACCAGAATGAACAGGTGTTCAGGAATCAGAAGAGTTTCCACTTACTGAATATGCAAATGGTGTGCCTGGTGGACCATTACATCTCCCACGTCACTGCTAAGTATCCTGGGTCAGTGCATGATGCCGTTATCCTGAGGAATAGCAGCATTCCAAATGTGATGGCCCAACTACAGAGGCACAGGGTGTAGCTAATAGGTGAGCCATGGTCCCCACCCACTGTATGTTGGTGTATGCCTTCTGGTATCATCCCCATAGCATTGTGTGAGGCTAAATGTTGTCCCTCAATACTTGCAGGTGACTCTGACTACCCAAACCTATCATGGCTCCTGGACCCTGTGAGGAATGCCAGGACAGGGGCTGAGGAATGTTATAATGAGGCACATGGGTGAACCAGAAGGATCATCGAGAGGATCTTCGGGCTCCTGAAGGCCAGGTTCAGGTGCCTCCATCTGACAGGTGGAGTCCTGTGCTACTCACCCGGGAAGGTCTGCTAGATAGTGGTGGCATGCTGCATGTTGCACAACCTGCCCCTCAGACAGCATGTACCTTTTCTTCAGGAGGAGGAGACTGGAGATGCCCCTGTGGCACCAGTGGACCCTGAGGACAGTTAGGATGAGGAGGCAGAGGATGAGGATGAGGACAACCGAACATCAGTTATACATCAATACTTCCAATGATACATAGGAGAGACAGTGCAACTGACCATTCCTCTGATTATTATGTTTTCTGTGTGGCTGTAGCATGATGGCATTAACGTCCATTACATCTCAACTTACTGTCAACTATGGCTTGTCATTTTACAGATGTTGGTGAGATAACAACTGTGTACTGATGTGATGACTAAAGACAGCTACAGGTCATTATGTCTATGCTCTCACAGTGTTCAGATCATTTGCACTAGATGTGACTTCCCATAAATGCACATTTTCAACACATAAAATACTTGGAGTCAAGTTGTGTTCAAGGGTGGTTATGGTAGATCTATGAAATTGAGGGAAACATGCAGTGAATGGGGTGATGGTGGAGGAAAGTCCAGGGTATTATTTTAGTCTGTTCGTATCACAGGTCCAGTGTCCAAGGGGCCATAAGAAGCGGAGCAAAGGCAGTTCAAAGTGGACAAGGTGACAGGGTGGGACACAAGGGGGACAATCAGGAGAGTGTAATTTCCTGGTGGTGGACTTGGCAAGTGTCTCTGGCTTCTGTCTGGGTTGCAGGGAACTTTTGCGGGTGGTTCACCTTCTGCAAGGGAGGGGTGCTGGTGGCCTGCGGGTCCTGTGGCGGGGCCTCCTGTCCACTAGCTGCAGCAGAAGTAGAGGGCTGGTCAAACGACTGGCTAGTGGTAGGGGCCCGCTGGTCTGCTGTCCCTCATGATGTTGGCCATGTCTGCCAGCACCCCTGCCATGGAGCTCAAGGTGGTGTTGATGGCCTACAAGTCCTCCCTGAGCCCCTGATGCTGTTCCTCCTGCAGCCGCCTGTTCTCCTGCACGTTGTCAAGGATCTGGCCCATCGTGTCCTGGGAATGTTGGTAGGCTCCCAGGATCTTGGTGAGTGCCTCCTGGAGAGTCGGTTCCCTGGGCATGTCTTTCCCCTGCGCACAGCGGTCCTCCCAGTGTCACTGTTGCCCTGTGCCTCTGTCCCCTGAACGGTGTGCCCACTGCCACTGACCCCAGGTCCCTGAATGTCTGGGGGGCAAGGTGTGGACTGGGGTCCCTGTACAGGTGGGCACACTGCTGATTGACATGTCCTGGGGACAGAAGTGTGGGTACGCTGGTTGGGTGCTGTGGTGTTGGATACTGATGGGGGAGGCTCTGTGGTGACTGTGAGTGGGCTGTGGTGCCCGACTGTCCAGTGGCCCCAATGGGCCACGTTGTTCATCCAGATCCTGAAGTCCAGAGTTACTGTCATCACTGGGTCATCGTCTGTTGGGGGACTGGATAGTCGTGGCACCTCCTCTCCGCTGGGATTGGCTGGGGCACCCGTGGGGATGTAAGTGATCTATTATGCTTCATGTTTGTGACATATTGCACATCCCTGGCTTCCCCTCTATCGCTACTGTTGCCCTGCCACCTTTGTTTGTGTATGGTGATGTGTTGTGGGATTGTTAGTTTCCCTATTCTGTGCATGCTTTAGTGATTGGTCTCCATGCAGGGTGGGAGGTCTGTCTGTGCATTGGTAAGGCATGCAGGATTTGGCATTCAGGTTAGTCAGATGAGTAGGTGCAGTGTTTGGGAAGGAGTGGAGTGATGGGAGTGAGGGGGTGTGATGGCATGCAGGTATGGGGGGTGCTAAGTAGTAAATATTGGCTTACCAGTGTCCAGTCCTCTGGCTACTCCAGCGAGTCCCTCAGATGCAGTAATGCCAAGACTTGCTCCTCCCATGCTGTGAGCTGTGGGGGAGGAGGCAGGGGTCCACCGCCAGTCCTCTGTATGGTGAGCTGGAGCCTTGCTGCCACGGAACGTCCCTTCCCCTATAGGTCGTTCCGACTCTTCCTGATGTCGTCCCTTGTTCGTAGATGCTGTCCCACGGCGTTCACCCTGTCCACGATTCTCCGCCATAGCTCCATCTTCCTGGCAATGGATATTTGCTGTACCTGTGCTCCAAACAGCTGTGACTCTACCCTGACTATTTCCTCCACCATGACCCTTAACTCCTCATCAGTGAAACGGGGGTGCCTTAGTGGGGACATGAGTGTTGGTGAGAGTGTGTTGAGTAATGTGGTGGGGTGTGTGATATGGGGTGCGTGAGGGATGTATGGGTGTATGTGGTGTGTGTGTTTAGTTGTCTCTGTGGTGTTCGTGTCAATCTCCTGGCAGTAATTGTTGTTCGTAAAGGGTTGTGGGTAATATGGGTGTGTATTTTATGGTGCTCTGGGTGGGTGGGTGTGGTGTGCGTATGAGTGTCAGGTGTATGTTTATAGTATTGACCAATGTAGTGTTGTTTTGTATGTGGGTGTCCATTCTGAGTGCGGCAGTGTGAATCGCCAATGGTTTACCGCCATTGAATGTCCACTGTGGTGACTCGTGGGTCATGATGTGGTGGGCGTTGTTTTGTTGGCATAATGGTATGAGTGTTGGTACCGCCACTTTAGCTCTGACCTTTGGGCTGGCGGATTTGTGTATGTGGCTGTCTTCTGTCGGATTGGTGTGTGTGTGTCATAATATGGGGAATGAATATTCACCACCACTGCAGTATGTTGGCGGCCGTCACCATGGCAGTAAGCGGGATTTACCGCCAATGTCATAATGAGGGCCAAAGTCTCCAAGTCCCTTAGTGATATATTTAAGTCTCCTCTAAGGAAGGCCAATGAAACCCTATGGCAAGGGACTGTATTTTACTAAGCAGCATATATTGGCCCATATTTATACTTTTTTTGCGCCACATTTGCGTCACTTTTTGACGCAAAAGTGGCACAAACTTACAAAATTACAAAATACAATTATATTTTGCACCACTTTTGCATCAAACACAAATGCGGCACAAAAAAAGTATAAATATGGGCCATGGTTTCATATATGTCTTAGCAGCCAAGCCCTAAAAGTTGCCATTTTACTAAGGAAACTTTGCAGCCCCATTAGCTAACACAGGGTTACTCACTGGAACCCCAGCCTTGCTAACTTCCAAATGGGACTACCTAACTGGGTACTGTAAGGTATCAAATTAATTGTAATTTAAATGTGACTTGTTTGTCAACATTTATGTCACTTTTAAAGTTCAGCATCTTTTTAGAAAGCTGTCTTTCTGTGACCCAGCTAGTCCAGTGGCCTCACAAAGTCACTGGCACACAGACAGCTTTCTACCTACCTGGAGAGATGTGTGAAAGACTCCCAGGCTTAAGAACACAGTGGTTTGACCTCCTCTCTGTGGAAGGCTACTCGGGTGTTAGCCTAATAGGTGAGCTTCAAATGGGAAGCCTCCTTTGAAAGGGCCTTGGTGATAATGCTCCAGATCAGGCTGCCTTTTGTTTGTGAAGACAAGTTGGAGACAAAGCCAGAGAAGGGACACCTGTTCACAAACCACTTTTTCCATGGTTTTGTAGCCCACAGGTAGCTATAATTCTGAGGTGGGCTACCAAACTCCTCACAGTCAAGAGAAGGGTCTGAAATCTTGAGAGTGGCAAGAATATTGCACTCTAGGATTGCCAAATGACACAAGTTGTCAGAACTGTATCACCAATGAGAAGGGGACCAATAGCCCATTGAGAAGTGATTGCGTTGTCCCCTCAAGGATCTTGCGTAGGAAAAAATGGGCACCCCTGGCACCCTGAACATCTGTACACCATTGTTAAAAATTAGGTCTCTAGTTGTCAGAGGCATACACCTTTGTCCAAGTAGGGACCACAATCCTAGTCAGGGCAAGTTACACACAATCCACATTATCCTGTGTCCACCCTCTGGTAGCTTGGCACTGAGCAGTCAGGCTTAACTTAGAAGACAATGTGTAAATTATTTGTGCAATAACTCAGTAACACAGTGAAAATACCACAAAAACACACCACACAGGATTAGAAAAATAGATAATATTTATCTGAATAAAATAAGGTCAAACCGACAAAGATTCAATAAGCACAAGTTGAAATATCACTTTTGAAATGTTTAAAATAAAATAAACAGTTGTCTCTTTGTTACACACAGTACCTGGTTTGCGTACAAAATAGCGACGCACGGAGACCGCAGAGGGGGAGATGCGTGGAAAAATAAGGTGTGCATTGGATTTTCCGGTGCGGCACAGACAATGCATCGTTTCTTTCAATGCTGCAAGGGGTTTGCATCATTTTTCGGAGCACAGTCTTGGTTCCTCACTGTGATACGGGCTATTTTGATGCCCAGGGACGATGCAGGGAAAACTTCTCTGCGTGCTGAAAGAAGACACAGACACTGCATTGATTTGGTAGGCGATGCATCAAATTTTCCATCGCAAGGCAGGCACTGCGTCTAATTTTCACTAGCGCGGAGGCTTCATCGTTCCCATCGGCTATGCAGCGATTTCTCTGTCGTAATGCAGGCTTTGCTTTGATTCCGGCAGGCGGTGTGCCGATTTTCAATGCACAAGGAGTTTCCTGAAGAGATGAAGGGGGTGATTCTAACCCTGGCGGTCGGTGATAAAGCGGCGGCCAACCCGCCAACAGGCCGGCGGTCCAAAAAATGGAATTCTGACTGTGGCGGGAACCGCCAACACAGCCTGCCACATTAACACTCCGACCGCCACGGCGGTACAAACAAACAGCGTGGCGGTCACCGCCAACAGACAGGCGGCAGACAATGTACCGCCCACACTATTATGAACGGCCAATCCGCCACCTTTTCCGGGGCGGGAGCACCGCCGATAAAAACACGGCGGAAACAGACTACGAACGGGAAAACGCGCACCTCTACGCACTCCACGAGGAAGGAGGACAGCATGGAACCCGAATTAAACATCCTACCTGCTCTCGTCTACCTGCTCATCTACCACGAGTACGAACGCCGGCGCAGACGACAACGGTGAGTACTGCACCTACGACACAGGGGAGGGGGGAGGACGAAAGGTTACGGGCACACACATACGCGATACACCCCCCCCCAAACCATGTACACACCAATGCAGAGCAACAAGTCACAGTGACACCACCCAAACCCCCGTGAAATAAGCAAGGACATAATTAAATTGTGATTCGAGATTTATGGGAAATAAAAACCACTGATAAGTCACGGTCAAATAGCAATACCAATTCAAAAAAATTAATTCAATATTCAGTGCATACGATAAACCGAGGCAATAAGTCCTGCACAACTAACGAAATTCCAAGTGTCCGTGGGCCAAAGTGTATCAACACAAGGGCAAAGCCCACACAGGAGACCTGAGTCTTTTGGAGAGAACACTGCAGGGGCATCTGATGAAAAAACTACAGGCACCTCAGGGGGAAGGGAAGGGGGGGGCACCACAGCCACATGAGTCCACGACGCCAGATCCACGAAGGGGCCACCATGCCCACTGTGCCATCCTGGGGAGTGCAAAGCCACAGTCTCTCAAGTCTCTACAGTGGGTGGCTTGCCCACTCTGCCATCCTGGGGAGTGCAAAGCCACAGTCTCTCAAGTCTCTACAGTGGGTGGCTTGCCCACTCTGCCATCCTGGGGAGTGCAAAGCCACAGTCTCTCAAGTCTCTACAGTGGGTGGCTTGCCCACTCTGCCATCCTGGGGAGTGCAAAGCCACAGTCCATCAGGTGGATAACAGTCTCCACCGGTCAAGGAGGAGGCATGGTGGGCACAGTGAACCGTGAACAGTAGCTCAAGACAGATCCGGCACTGTCATTGTGCCAGTGGTGCATGAGACGGCGGGGCCCAGCGGAGCGGTGCTTGACAGGAAGGGCCCAGCTGAGCGGTGCTTGAGACGGCGGGGCCCAGCGGAGCGGTGCTTGACAGGAAGGGCCCAGCGAGCGGTGCTTGACAGGAAGGGCCCAGCGGAGCGGTGCTTGAGACGGCGGGGCCCAGCGGAGCGGTGCTTGACAGGAAGGGCCCAGCGGAGCGGTGCTTGACAGGAAGGGCCCAGCGGAGCGGTGCTTGAGACGGCGGGGCCCAGCGGAGCGGTGCATGAGATGGTGGGGCCCAGCGGAGCGGTGCTTGAGACGGCGGGGCCCAGCGGAGCGGTGCTTGACAGGAAGGGCCCAGCGGAGCGGTGCTTGACACGGCGGGGCCCAGCGGAGCGGTGCTTGACAGGAAGGGCCCAGCGGAGCGGTGCTTGAGACGGCGGGGCCCAGCGGAGCGGTGCTTGACAGGAAGGGCCCAGCGGAGCGGTGCTTGAGACGGCGGGGCCCAGCGGAGCGGTGCTTGACAGGAAGGGCCCAGCGGGGCGGTGCTTGAGACGGCGGGGCCCAGCGGAGCGGTGCTTGACAGGAAGGGCCCAGCGGAGCGGTGCTTGAGACGGCGGGGCCCAGCGGAGCGGTGCTTGACAGGAAGGGCCCAGCGGAGCGGTGCTTGAGACGGCGGGGCCCAGCGGAGCGGTGCTTGACAGGAAGGGCCCAGCGGAGCGGTGCTTGAGACGGCGGGGCCCAGCGGAGCGGTGCTTGAGACGGCGGGGCCCAGCGGAGCGGTGCTTGACAGGAAGGGCCCAGCGGAGCGGTGCTTGAGACGGCGGGGCCCAGCGGAGCGGTGCTTGACAGGAAGGGCCCAGCGGAGCGGTGCTTGACAGGAAGGGCCCAGCGGAGCGGTGCTCCTCTGCACGGCGGGGCCCTCTTCAGCGGTGCTCTTCTGCACGGCGGGGCCCTGTTCAGCGGTGCTCTTCTGCACGGCGGGGCCCTCTTCAGTGGTGCTCTTCTGCATGGCGGGGCCCTGTTCAGCGGTGCTCTTCTGCACGGCGGGGCCCTCTTCAGCGGTGCTCTTCTGCACGGCGGGGCCCTCTTCAGCGGTGCTCCTCTGCACGGCGGGGCCCTCTTCAGCGGTGCTCTTCTGCACGGCGGGGCCCTGTTCAGCGGTGCTCTTCTGCACGGCGGGGCCCTCTTCAGCGGTGCTCTTCTGCACGGCGGGGCCCTCTTCTGCGGTGCTCTTCTGCACGGCGGGGCCATGTTCAGCGGTGTTCTACTGCACGGCGGGGCCCTCTTCAGCGGTGCTCTTCTGCACGGCGGGGCCCTCTTCAGCGGTGCTCTTCTGCACGGCGGGGCCATCTTCAGCGGTGCTCTTCTGCACGGCAGGGCCCTCTTCAGCGGTGCTCCTCTGCACGGCGGGGCCTTCTTCAGCGGTGCTCTTCTGCACGGCGGGGCCCTGTTCAGCGGTGCTCTTCTGCACGGTGGGGCCCTGTTCAGCGGTGCTCTTCTGCACGGCAGGGCCCTCTTCAGCGGTGCTCTTCTGCACGGCGGGGCCATGTTCAGCGGTGTTCTACTGCACGGCGGGGCCCTCTTCAGTGGTGCTCTTCTGCACGGCGGGGCCCTCTTCAGCGGTGCTCTTCTGCACGGCGGGGCCCTCTTCAGCGGTGCTCTTCTGCACGGCGGGCCCTGTTCAGAGGTGCTCTTCTGCACGGCGGGGCCCTGTTCAGCGGTGCTCTTCTGCACGGCGGGGCCCTCTTCAGCGGTGCTCTTCTGCACGGCGGGGCCATCTTCAGCGGTGCTCTTCTGCACGGCGGGGCCCTGTTCAGCGGTGCTCTTCTGCACGGCGGGGCCCTGTTCAGCGGTGCTCTTCTGCACGGCGGGGCCCTGTTCAGCGGTGCTCTTCTGCACGGCGGGGCCCTGTTCAGCGGTGCTCGTCCAGTGGGTCAAGGGAGCCAGACCTGGCCTGGACTCCCTGCTCAGTCGCCCTCCGACCGTGCTGTTGCTGGACCCTTCGGTGACGGAGTCCTGGGCCCTTTGGTGTTCTTCCTAACACCTGGGATGGGGCTTGTGGGCCCCTCCTGCTCCGCGCTCCTGCTGGCTGACTTCTCCGCCCTGCTGCCCTTTCGCTCCTTAGATGGGGCTCTCGGGCCGTTGCCTCCCCTAGATGTTGTGGCTGGTGAAGTGGGCGAACTTTGCTCCTTGGGGGCAGCCGTGTCAGTCCTCTCACGCGGCCCTTTAGCTTCCTGGTCCTCTTGCCTGGTGGGGGGGTGGCTGTCCCCTTGCTGCTGATGGAAGTGTCACTGCTGGCAAAGGGTGGACTCCAGAACCCATGCACCACAGTCACACTCGAAGCTGGGCTGGTGGTGGCTGAGGTGCTCTTGGGACTCTTTGCAGATGGAGGGGGTGGGTCAGTGGAGGGAAAGAGGTCAAGATTAGCGAGGAAAACTTTCTTAGGACCAAGGTAAAAGGTAGGAGAAGTGGTGATGGGAGTGGAGGAAGAGGATGTGGTTGTAGGAGAGTCAGGTGTGCTGTCTTTGGGTGCAGGTGCTTGTGCTGGAGGCTGTCGTGAGGTGGATGGCTGTTGGGTGGGTGTCTGCCTGCGTTTGTGTGTCTTGGAAGAGGGGGTGACAGACACAGTGGGAGAGGACACAGGGGACGTGTAAATGGTAGTGGGGGTGGTGACTGCACGTGTGCGGACTGGACTGGAGGGTGTGCTGGTGATGGAAGCACTGGCTGATGGTGGTGTGCATGCAGGTGTGAGTGTAGACGTCACAGGGAGGGAGGAGGGAGACGAGGAGGAGGGGGACACAGAGGTGGTAGTGACTGTTGGAATGTCTGCATCTGGGTGTTGCTTGCGTGAATGCTTGTGGGTTCTGTGGTGCTTGTGTCTGGATGAGCTGCCCTTGGGTGTTGAGGTGTGTGCAGGCTGGTCTGATGGTGTGGATGGGATAGGCTGAGGAACAGGAGACAGAGACAGGGTGGAGGCAGTCAGAAGAGGGAGGCTGGAAACAGGGACAATGGCTGCCGTCAGTGCTGAGGCCAGAGCATTGAACGATCGTTGATGGGCAGCCTGACCCGAATGAATGCCGTCCAGGTAGGCATTGCTCCGATGCACCTCCCTTTCTACCCCCTGGATGGCATTCAAAAGGGTAGTCTGCCCAACAATGATGGTTTGAAGGAGGTCAATGACCTCCTCACTGAGGGCAGCAGGGGTAACAGGGGCAGGGGCTGAGGTGCCTGGGGCGAAGGAGACGCCCGCCTTCCTGGGCGAGCGGGCACGGAGCGTAGGCTGAGGGGCTGCTGGGAGGGCGGGGCTGGTGTGCTGGGTGGCGGCTGTACCTGTAGAGGCGGGGGGCCCGGATGATGCCGTCACCGCTAGGGAGCTCCCATCCGAGGACGTGTCGCTGTCGCTGGTGTCACCACCGGTCCCCGTAGTGGTGCTCCCCTCGCCCTCCGGATCACTGGTGCCCTCGGTGTCTGTTCCTGGTCCCACCGGGGCCTTGTGACTTGCAGCTCCCTCGTGCTCCGATGCCAATTCTCCTCCGCCTGATGATGCTAATGCACACATGCACAAGAAGATGAAGAAGAAGGGTGGGGGGAGAAAAACGAAGACCAGGTTGAGTGCATGCAATGTCAACACCGTTGGCGGAGAGGACAGACACAGGAGCCTCATGCACTAAGCCGCGCATTCGGGTTACACTACTCAGTACTTCTGACTAGGACAACAGGTCTAGAGACGACAAACGCGCACATGTGTGATGCTGGACCATCGATAGCTGTACTTGTCACCCTACAGAGGTGGGGGCCGGGAGCACAGGGCCATGCCTAAAGGAGAGGACTGCACTACAGAAAGCGCCCTGGCCTAATGTCACCCACAACCCTCCTCCCCCACCCAGACGCCTACACTGCGCAGAGAGATAGCAGAATGTGCTGATACTCACCCCCTTGTGTCTGCTGTGATGTCCTCAAGCGCCCATCCAAATCAGGGTAGGCCACCGCCAGGATCCGGGACATCAGGGGGGTCAGGGTACGACTGGCACCCCTCCTAGGTTGGGAGGCCATCCCCAGCAGTGACTCGGCGGTCTTCCTGGTCCCGCGGCGGATGTCCTCCCACCTCTTGCGGCAGTGGGTGCCCCATCTTGTGTGGACCCCCAGGGCCCAGACTTCCTTGGCGATGGCACGCCAAATGTCCACTTTCTGATGGGCGCTGACCTATTTGACATGTACAGGGTGGGAAGGAAAAATTCATCAATTTTCTGCATGTTAGATGCGATTGGCCCCCCCCTCCCCAACCTTGCCATATGGCACATGCTCTCATCTGTCGTGCGTTGCACTCCTCATTCGCCCCCCACCCCACCAACTTACATCCACCCCACTCCACACAGGCATAGCCCATTCAATGTGCACCCAGTGAACTTACCTGTTGGTCTGGAGGACCGTAGAGTAGCGCATACTGGGGGAGGACCCCATCCACAAGTTTCTCCAACTCCTCAGACGTGAAGGCAGGGGCCCTTTCCCCAGTCGCAGCAGCCATTGTCACTTCCAGACCGAGGTCACAGCAGCACTTGCAGTATAGGTCCTCTCCTGTGGATGATCAGGTCTCGAGTGATTAAGCAGATGGAAAATGGCGGTCACGCCCGCGGCGGTGCGTACCGCGGCGGTGCGTACCGCGACCGCCGGCGCACCTCGTCATTGGCTCCTGAAACCCATAGGCTTCAATGTTAGCCAATGCGGCTTCGTATAGCGGTCTTCGACCGCCTACCGCCATGGTGTGCCACGCCAGCGCATTGACCTCACATCCCATTGTCCCACTTCACAGGTCAGGCAGCCGCCATTTCAAGGGCCCACATGGCATAATTTGTACTGCGTCACACAGGCCTAGGCCTTGCATTGCCACACATACACGCCTTTCAATACATAGATAATCGTGTGCTATGCATGCTGTGGTGAACGTACCTGTGATTTGCTGGACTCTGTGCTCCATGTTGTCCTTCCTAGGCACCGTCCGCTGGGACTTGCGAGGAGACGGATGAATCCTCGCGTGTACCGACCGCTGGTGGACCTGTCGACAATGGAAGAACGCCATATCATACTACGATACCGACTTGACCGAGCCACTATACATGAACTGTGTGCCCAGCTGGAGCCAGCCCTGATGTCCCCCATCCGCCAACCCACAGGAATTCCCCCTCTAGTGCAGGTTCTGTCAGTCCTCCATTTTTTGGCAAGTGGCTCATTCCAGACATCAGTGGCCATGTCATCTGGAATGTCTCAGCCTATGTTTTCAAAAATCTTGTCTAGAGTGTTATCTGCCCTGACGAAACACATGCGGAGCTACATTGTATTCCCTGAGGAGGTTGATTTGGCCACTGTGAAGGGTGATTTTTATGCCCTTGGACATATCCCCAACATAATTGGTGCCATTGATGGGACCCATGTGGCTTTAGTACCCCCAAAAGACGATGAGCAGATGTACAGAAACAGGAAAAGTTACCATTCGATGAACGTCCAGGTGGTCTGTTTGGCTGACCAGTACATCTCCCATGTGAATGCCAAGTTCCCTGGATCAGTGCATGACGCGTATGTGATGCGGAATAGCAGCATCCCTTATGTGATGGAACAGCTACAGAGACACCGTGTGTGGCTAATTGGTGACTCTAGTTACCCCAACCTGCCTTGGCTATTGACCCCAGTGAGGAATCCCCGGACCAGGGCAGAGGAACGGTACAATGAGGCCCATGGGCGAACTAGGAGGATCATAGAAAGAACCTTTGGCATCCTGAAGGCCAGGTTTAGGTGCCTGCATATGACAGGGGGATCCCTGATGTACTCACCAAAGAAGGTGTGCCAGATCATCGTGGCCTGCTGTATGCTTCACAATCTGGCATTGCGACGTCAGGTGCCTTTCCTGCAGGAGGATGGTCCAGATGGTGTTGTTGAAGGAGCTGCGGAGCCTGCGGAGAGTGAAGAGGAGGAAGACGAAGAGGATGACCCAGACAACAGGGACAGAGTTATCCAACAGTATTTTCAGTAGCACACAAGTAAGAATCACCCACGCCATTTAACATTTACTGAAAGCCCCCTGCATCTTTACTTTGTGTATTTCCCCCCAGTTCCTTTAAACTGATGTTTGATTTTCCCTTCCCTTTTCAGTGCTGTATGACCCACTGCGTGACTTCTGCTTGGTTAGCCCATGGACTAATGCTTATTGACACTGGTATGTTGTCATCACAAAAATAACAGAACATTATTGATCAGTAATGTGTTATACATTTGTAAATAATACAGGCTGACTCCTGAATGATTTCAGTGCAATGAGTGATTTATTTGTAGTGCTAGATATTGGTACTTGATATTAAAACGGTGATGAGTGAGGGTGGAGTTATGTCCATGGCAGAGTCCAGTTCTCGGTCGCACAGGTGCATTGTCCATATGCCTGTGGAAGGATGGAGCAGGGGCAGTTCAAGGTTGGACAGGGTGACACTGTGGGACAGTGGAATGACATCCGGGGGGATATTAGGCTGGCGGGGGTCTTGGCATCCTACTCTGTCTTCCTTTGAGATCTCAGGTTCCTCTTGCGGGGTGGTTGTTCTTCAGCAGGAGGTGGGGTTCTGGTGGCCCGTCGTTCTGTGGGGGCCTCCTGACCACTAGCGCCGGCGGAGGTGGTAGGCTGTTCCTGGCTAGTGACAGGGGCCCTTTGCGGTGCCACATGGTCCCGCAATGTGGTTTCTATCCGGTTGAGGGCCTGGACTATGGTCCCCATAGCGGTAGCGATGTTCCTGAGTTCATTGCTGAACCCCATGTACCGTTCCTCCTGCTGTGCCTGGATCTCGGTGAACCTGGCCAGTACCGTCGCCATCGTCTCCTGGGAGTGATGATATGCTCCCATGATGGTGGTGAGGGCCTCTTGGAGAGTAGGTTCCCTGGGCCTGTCCTCCCCCCCCTGTCGCACAGATGCCCTCCCAGTTGCCCTGTTTCCCCGGGCCTCTGTCCCCTGGACGGTGTGCCCACTACCACTGCCCCCAGGTCCCTGTTGTTGTTGGGGTGTTGGGTCAGCCTGGGTGCCCTGTAGTGGCGGACACACCGCTGATTGACGTGTCCGCGAGACAGAGGCATGGGCCCGCTGGGTGGGAGCTGTGCTGGTGTTCCCAGAGGGGTTTGGGTCTGCTGTGGCCTGTGTCTGTGTGTGGGGAACCGACTGTCCATAGGTCCCCGATGGTCCGGGCTGGTCATCAGGTTCTAGGTCGACAGAGCTGCTGTCCTCGCTGGGGGCCTGTTCTGGGGCTGGGATGGACAAATCTGGACCCTCCGTGGCGGTATGTTGGCGTTCGGGCCCTGCAGGGGTAAAGGAGTATGGTTATTGTTTCTGTGTGTGCCATGGCGTGCATTTTGAGTGCCCTTGTCCCCCAGTGCTGGCATTCCCTTGTGGGAGGTATTGTGAGGGTGGTGGGGGGGGGGGTGTATGGGTATGTGCAAAGGTCATGCTTTGGTGGTGGCTGTCTATGGTTTGTGTTGGCATTCAGGGGTTGGTGTTGTTTAGGGTGGGTTGTGCTGGTGAGACATTGGCAGGGAGGTTGTGTGCTGGGGGGTTGGGATTGGGGGTGAGGGGGTGGGGGTTGGCATGCTGGTGGTTGGGGGGGGTGAAGTAGTTGAGATTCGACTTACCAGAGTCCATTCCTCCACCTACTCCAGCGAGGCCATCAGGATGCAGGATGTTTACCACCTCTTGCTCCCATGCTGTGAATTGGGGTGGAGTGGGTGGGGGTCCGCCGCCAGTCTTCTGCACAGCGATGTTGTGCCTGGAGATCATCGAGCGCACCTTCCCCCATAGGTTGTTCCATCGCTTTCTGATATCTTCCCGATTTCTGGGATGCTGTCCCACAGCGTTGACCCTGTCTACGATCTTTTGCCATAGCTCAGCCTTCCTTGCTATGGTGGTGTGCTGCACCTGTGTGCCGAAGAGCTGGGGCTCAACCCTCATAATTTCCTCCACCATGACCCGGAGTTCTTGGTCAGAAAACCTTGGGTGTCTTTGGGGTGCCATGGGGTGGTGTGGATGAGGTGAGGGGTGGTGTTTGTGGTGATGTGCGTGGTGATGTGTGGTGATGTGTGCGTAGATGTGGTGTGGGTGATGAAGTTGGGTTCCTGTGTGTGTTGGGGTTTTCTATTGCTGTGCTCGCTCTCTCTATCTCTGTCTCTATCGCCTTCGCTCCGATTTCCAACTAGTGGGGGTTTGTGGGTGATGTGGGTGTGTGTTTTATAGTTGATTGGATGTGTGGGAGTGTTGTTTGTATGTGTCTCAGGTGTGCGTATTTCAAATTGTCCAATGTGGCTGTGTTTTGGAGCTGTGTGTGTATTTTGAGCGCGGCGGTGTGTACCGCCAATGGAATACCGCGGTTGAAAGACCGCCGCGTGGATTCGTGGGTCAGAATGGCATGGGCGTGTTTGTGTTGGCGTGACGGTGGAGGTTTGGTCATCTCCAGTTTTACGCGGCCCGCTGATGAGGCGGCCTTCCTTGGATGTCGGATTGTTGGCGGTTTCACAGTTGGTGGTCAGAATGACCGTGGCGGTTTACCGCGGCCGCGGCGGTAGAATGGCGGACTTCTGACCGGCGGTAAGGACCTTTTACCGCCGAGGTCAGAATGACCCCCGAAGTCTTTTTGGCCCTGAGACTTCAGAAAACAGAAGGCAAGCTCAATCAAAGCCCTTGGAGAGCACTTTTGGGGAAGGCAGAGTGCTTCTCAGCAAAGTCAGAGGCTAGTAGGGTCCTTCTCAGCAAAGCAGTCCAGATGAGTCCTTTGGTCAGCCAGGCAGTTCCTCTTGACAGGATGCAGGTGCAGGTCCAGAAGTGTCTGAGTTGGTGGGGTCAGAGACCCAGTTTATATACCCAAAAATGCCTTTGGAGTGGGGGAGACATCAAAGAGTGGTTTTGAAGTGCACAAGTTCCCCTTTCAGTACAATCCTGTCTGCCAGGGTCCCAGTAGGGGGTTTGGCAGTCCATTGTGTGAGGGCAGGCCACTAGCCTTAGAATGTGAGTGTCAGGCCCTCCACCCTTCTAACCCAGGAAGATCCATTCAGTATGCAGATGAGTGCAGGAGTGACTGAGTATCCTGTGTTTGTGGTTGTTGGGTGAAATGCACAAGGAAACTGTCAACCAACCCAGCCCAGGCGTTGATTGGAGACAAGCTGTGAGGCACAGATGAATTTTAAGTGCAGAGAAATGCTTACTTTCTATAAGTGGCATTTTTAGAATAATACTATAAAATACAACCTCACCAATAAGCAGAATTTTCCATTACCATTCTGTGCATACTAAATATGACCTGGTCACCCATTTCTGATCGGAATCTACCACTCAAATAGTATATGAAGGTAGCCCTAATGCTATCACATGAAAGGAGCAGGCCCCACAGAAGTGGAAAACGAATTTAGGAGTTTTCCACTACCGCTACATATAAAACACACATGTGCCTACCTAGTACCCTGCCATATGGGTTACCTAGGGCCTACCTTAGGGTTGACTTATATGTGGAAAAAGGGGAGTTTAAGGCTTGGCAAGTACTTTTAAATGCCAAGTCGAAGTGGCTGTGATACTAAAAACACAGGCCTTGCAATGGCAGGCCTGAGACATGGTAAAGGGGCTACTTATGGGGTGGCACAACCATTGCTGCTGGCCCACTAGTAGTATTTCATTTACAGGCCCTGGGCACATGTAGTGCACTTTACCAGGGACTTACAAGTAAACCAAATATGCCAATTGGAAACAGTGTCAGAAAAATGGAGGGAGGCAGGCACAAAGTTGAGGGATGACCACCCTAAGGCTGTCAGGTCTAACAAATGGGTAGTAAGTAGAGGAGGAGGGCACTGCTAAGAGGTATTAGTCACCTAACATACACCCTGCACTGATGTGAGAAGTGAGGTCTGAGGTAGTAAGACGGTGCGCCTCTGTATCACCCCGGTATTGGTTCACATCGCCTTGGGAGTGGTTGGTCCTAATATGTGCTTTGGAGAGTTAGCTGTTTGGTTTTATCTTGTGTTATATGTTGTTAGTGTGAGGTGGGCACTGAGCATGATGGGATCTAAGGAGCCATTGACTGGTTCATCACTGGTTTGCAACAAATAAAGTGTAGTGGATCAGAGGGTTAGGTTACAAGAAGTGGGACAATTTGAGGCAACCATGTCACTAAAATCTTAAGTTAAACTCCTGCTATTACGACGATACACTGGAAGTGCTCAGCTGACAACCTATAGGTTGCCCAGGGGGATCATAGATGTTTGTCAAATATTTCTGCACATAAGTTTTTACAAGCAACTGTACTGCAATGCATGTGCCCTGGTTCCTTGGTTGTCCTTGTACAACTGCTGATCTTGCTCACATTGAAACCTTACTAAAAACAATATTTTTACAAAAGTATAGGCAGTGGGTCACCATCAATGGCAGCAGATGGAGGCTCTGAGAGACACAGGAGCAAGTATGACTACTGTCTGATGTCACCTGGTGCCCTCAAAGAAGGAAATTCCTAATGTATTCTACCAGGTTTCACTAGCTGATGATCACAAGAGTCACTATCCTGTGGCTCTTGATCCCTTTCAAAAAGGGAGAGGGGGACTAGGGTTCCTTAAGTGTAGCTGTGTGTACATGCCTGTGGATTGTCTGCTTGGAAAAAACACGGAGAAT
Source organism: Pleurodeles waltl (assembly GCF_031143425.1). Taxonomy (NCBI): domain Eukaryota; kingdom Metazoa; phylum Chordata; class Amphibia; order Caudata; family Salamandridae; genus Pleurodeles; species Pleurodeles waltl. Next base: position 608,214,108 of record NC_090449.1, read on the forward strand.
ACCATCATGAATGAGGTTAAGCTCCCGTCCCATCTAGAGATTTCAGGGTTGCCTGAGTGGGTGTTTCTGACCACACAATTCATGGCTGCTCGAGAGGGAAGTCAAAAGGACCATTGAGCCTGTAAAAATGGCCCAAATGCCTGACAAAAAGAGGAAGGACAAGGGGCATGGGAAATCCACTCCTTAAGCTCCCACAGCCTTGGAGGAGGCTGAACCTGATGGTGACGCCCCAGAGGCTAAAGAGAAGGACATTGCTGACCTGGGGCAAATATCCTGGCTGACTAGCTAGCAAGGTAAAAGAGAGCGTTCCAGGGAGGTGTTCTGCAAAGCCACTCTTAAGGAAGTGTCTATAGAGGCTAAGTTAGCGGACACTTTGTAACGGAGCTCTGCATCGGGCCCCATTAATCCAGCAAATATCCATAGCACCGGAGACGATTGGCTTTTGTAAAGAGGTGCCTACACCCCAGAAAACGCACTGCTGCCTTTATCGGTGTTTATCAAGGCCTATCACCTGACCTGACAGACGTTAGAGGTCCAGGCAATGCCTCCTTGCATGAGCAGCCCCGGGCCCAGCTCCCTCCCCCCCCCCCCGGACAACACAGGTAGAGCCATGTGGCAATCGATAAATTCTCCCACTATCCCTTCTGGCCCATTGTTTCACTAGGCACCCCAACTTTCAATCTGGCCCATCCGGACTCTGAACCTGGGCCAGGTGTAGACTGGGCCACACCAAATGCAGTAAATCAACTCCCTTGGCATTCACCTCCCACGAAGCACTTTGCTCCATGCCCCAGCAACCAGGAGGCCTCAACCCGGACAACAAGCTTCTGCTATGGCTGGTGCAACAGCCCTGCATTGCCCTGTTATCGGTACTGGCAGTAGCAATCTGCCCTTTGTGCTGGCCTGTGGGGAGGGACCCTGTGGGCAATGGTATCTCCCTCCTTGCACTTCATTACTGTGACCAGCACATCCTGTTGCCCTCACTTTGCAACAGACACTCCTGCAGCCCCGATCAGGAAACACTACCACTAACTATGTACCCCCCCAAATTGAACACTGAAAAGCCTGTTTCTAACATTTCTACATCACCCCCAGATAGACTGCCTCTGAGACGGGCATTGAGAGATGACCTGCCTCGTAGTCACACCAGGCAGTCAAATGCATCACTGTCTAGTCTGGCAAAGCTTATGTTCCCTTCTTTGACTGCCTTGAGCATCTTCAGTTAGTAACTGTCAACTTGATTACTCGCTTTGGAACAGGCTCAGACTGCTGCCTCAAGCAACAACCTACTGCAAATGTGTTCCTCATGTGTGCTGGCCTCATCCCAATGTTCGCCACTGCACCATTTGGGGCACAAGTACATTTTGATGCTGGCCCGCCTGAGTAGGCATTACTAACTGATTGCACCAAGAACGAAACATCCAATTGGCATACATTGGCCCTCTACAATATTGGTAACTACCCTTGTATTGACTCAGTGGCAACATACAGACACCTTGTCAGAGTCACCAGATCCTCAGGGTCTGTGCACGCTCCCAACACTTCCACCACAAGACAGCTCCAATACTCTGATTAGATTTGTCACAGAGTCTAAGAGAGTCCAAGTGGGGAAAAGGGGATTAGGACAGGAACAGCTGGGAAGGAGACCTGTAGGAAGCAAAAGGTTAAAACACACAAGCATAAAAAATAATCTCTCATGAAAACAGTACTATACTATGACTCTAAGCATCATCACTCTGAATACATGAATAACCTTAAGAATGAATCTTATAACGACTATGGGGTCATTCCGACCTGCGGGAGCACCGCCAACAGGCTGGCGGTGCCCCGCAGGGCATTCTGACCGCGGCGGTTTGGCCGCGGTCAGAACAGGAAAACCGGCGGTCTCCCGCCGGTTTTCCGATGCCCTGAGGAATCCTCCATGGCGGCGCAGCTTGCTGCGCCGCCATGGGGATTCCGACACCCCATACCGCCATTCTGTTCCTGGCGGTTCGCCCGCCAGGAACAGGATGGCGGTATGGGGTGTCGTGGGGCCAATGGCATGGGCACTGCAGGGGCCCCCATAAGAGGGCCCCACAAAGAATTTCAGTGTCTGCTCAGCAGACACTGAAATTCGCGACGGGTGCAACTGCACCCGTCGCACCTTCCCACTCCGCCGGCTCCATTCGGAGCCGGCTTCCTCGTGGGGAGGGGTTTCCCGCTGGGCTGGCGGGCGGCCTTCTGGCGGTCGCCCGCCAGCCCAGCGGGAAAGCCAGAATGGCGGGCGGCTCCCGCCGCCCGCCGGGGTCAGAATGACCCCCTATACCTTTTTGATGACTGAATACCTGTGGGAGAAAACAAGAGGAGTTAAATATAACTTTCAGATTCAAGTACTTTCTTTAGCATGAATATCAGGAAAACTATCTAAGTAAATTCTGAATCTTCGTATAATTCTTATTTTAAGAATACATATTAGGAACATACAACATTTCATCTAGAACTCTGGACTTCTTTGTTCTCTCTAAATTTTGAAATATGAATTGTGCACATTGTAGATTTCCACATGGGTATTTAAACCCCCATAGAACGATTGAGCGCCATGAATAACACCACATAGATTCAAGGAATAAATCATGTGACTTGTCAACTCGAATACTTCCAAGTAAATGCCTTAGAATGGTAGTGCACAATGAACAACATGAATAAAGCACGAGGAAAGAATTGCGCGTCTTGCCGATTCAAAAACCACCATGTAACTGTCAAGGAATGGTAGTGCACAATGAATAATATGAATTAAGCACGAGGAAAGAATTGCGCGTTTTGCCGATTCGAAAACCACCATGTAACTGTCAAGGAATGGTAGCTGTTGGACCTAGCTTTTTGACAGGGTCATCCCCAAACTTTTTGCCTTCCTCCTTTTCTCTTTCTGACCTTAGTTTTGCTGGTTTTTAGACTCTGGGCACTTTACCACTGCTAACCAGTGCTAAAGTACATATGCTCTCTCCCTTAAAACATGGTAACCTTGAATCATACCTGATTGGACTATTAATTTACTTATAAGTCCCTAGTAAGGTGCACCCTGTGTGCATAGGGCTGGTAGATTAAATGCTACTAGTGGACCTGCAGCACTGGTTGTGCCACCCACTTAAGTAGCCCCCTTAACCTTGTCTCAGGCTTGCCATTGCAAGGCCTGTGTGTGCAGTTTCACTGCCACCTCGACTTGGCATTTAAAAGTACTTGCCAAGCCTAGAACTCCCCTTTTTCTACATATAAGTCACCCTTAATGTGTGCCCTAGGTAACCCCTAGTGCAGGGTGCTGTGTAGGTAAAAGGCAGGACATGTACCTGTGTAATTATATGTCCTGGTAGTGTAAAACTCCTAAATTCGTTTTTACACTACTGTGAGGCCTGCTCCCTTCATCGGCTAACATTGGGGCTGCCCTCATACATTGTTGAAGTGGCAGCTGCTGATCTGAAAGGAGCAGGAAAGTCATATTTAGTATGGCCAGAATGGTAACACAAAATCCTGCTGACTGGTGAAGTCGGATTTAATATTACTATTCTAGAAATGCCACTTTTAGAAAGTGAGCATTTCTTTGCACTTAAATCTTTCTGTGCCTTACAATCCACGTCTGGCTGGGCTTGGTTGACAGCTCCTTGTGCATTCACTCAGACACACCCCAAACACAGGGTACTCAGCCTCACTTGCATACATCTGCATTTTGAATGGGTCTTCCTGGGCTGGGAGGGTGGAGGGCCTGCTCTCACACAAAGGACTGCCACACCCCCTACTGGGACCCTGGCAGACAGGATTGAACTGAAAGGGGACCTGGTGCACTTCTTAGCCACTCTTTGAAGTCTCCCCCACTTCAAAGGCACATTTGGGTATAAAACAGGGCCTCTGCCCTACCTCATCAGACACTTGCTGGAGAAGAAACCTGAACCAGAAACTACATCCTGCCAAGAAGAACTGCCTGGCTGCTCAAAGGACTCACCTGTCTGCTTTTCTACAAAGGACTGTTGCCTTGCTGTTGGCCTGCTGCCTTGCTGAACTATTGCCTGGCTGTAAAAGTGCTCTCCAAGGGCTTGGATAGAGCTTGCCTCCTCTTCCCTGAAGTCTCAGGACCAAAAAGACTTCTCTCTTCCTCTTGGACGCTCCGTGCGCCGAACTTTTCGACGCACAGCTTGTTCCGAGGCAAGAAAAACGCCGCACACCGACGCTGATCAACGCGACGCCTTCGGGCCGACCGAAACTTTGACGCACGGCCTCGCAAGGACAACGCCACCTGACTTCCCGGGAGTAATCGACGCGACGCCTGCCGTGAGATCGAAACTTTGACGCACGGCCTCGCAAGGACAACGCCGCCCGACTTCCCAGGAAAAAACCGACGCGATGCCTGCCGTGAGATCAAAACTTTGACGCACGGCCTCGCAAGGACAACGCCGCCCGACTCCGCAGGAGAAATCGACGCGCCTGCCGTGAGATCGAAACTTCGCCGCGCAGCCCCGCAGAACGACACGCAGCCAGAAAACAAGCAGGAAAATCCACGCACAGACCCGGGGCATCTGGTAATCCCCGCGACCCACAGAAAGAAACTGTCCGCGTGCCGGAAAACGACGCACAACTTCCCCACGTGGAAAATAACGACGCAAGTCCGTGTGTGCTGGTGAGAAATCGACGCACACACCCTTTTTCCACGCACCTCTTCCTTTGTGGCCCTCTGAGGAGATTTTCCCCCAGAAACCAGGTACTTTGTGTTTGAAAGAGACTTTGTTTACTTTCTAAAGACTTAAGACACTTTATATCACTTTTCAGTGATATCTTTACAAATTCATATTGCAACTTTGATCGTTTTGACCTGAAGATACCCAGATAAATATGATATATTTTTCTAAACACTGTGTGGTGTATTTTTGTGGTGTTATACTATGGTGTTGTATGATTTATTGCACAAATGCTTTACACATTGCCTTCTAAGTTAAGCCTGACTGCTCATGCAAAGCTACCGGAGGATGAGCACAGGCTGATTTTGGATTGTGTGTGACTTACCCTGACTAGAGTGAGGGTTCTTGCTTGGACAGAGGGCAACCTGACTGCCAACCAAAAAACCCATTTCTAACAGTAGCGTATAATGAACAACATCAATTAAGCACGAGGAAAGAATCGCGCGTCTTGCCGATTCGAAAACCACCATGTAACTGTCAAAAAATGATAGCGTACAATGAACAACAGGAATTAAGCATGAGGAAAGAATCACACGTCTTGCCTATTCGAGTGCCACCATGTAACTGTCAAGGAATGGTAGCGTACAATGAATATCATGGATTAGAACACCAGGGAAAGAATTGCGTGTCTTGCCGATTCGAGTGCCACCATGTAACTACCAAGAAATGGTAGCGCACAATGAATATCATGAATTAGAACACCAGGGAAAGAATTGCGCGTCTTGCCAATTCAAATGCCACCATGAAACTGCCAAGGAATGGTAGCCCACAATGTATATCATGAATTAGTACACAAGAAAAGAATTGCGCGTCTTGCGATTCGAATCCCACCATGAAACTGCCAAGGAATGGTAGCGCACAATGTATATCATGAATTAGTACACAAGAAAAGAATTGCTCGTCTTGCCGATTCGAATGCCACCATGCAAATGTAATGGAAAAGTCCAAACGCACATTCACACAAGCAAGAGCAAATTATTTTAGCAAGAAAAAACTAGGCCCAAGAGTTAGAGCGTCATTGATACGGGGATGGGGGCCCAGCCCAACCTACGTCTTACCGCCCTGATCAAGAATCACCCAACGAGTGAAAGGGCGAGGCCTGGAAAATCAAAGTAGGCCACCGGAACAGAAGCTCAGGAAGTTGATGCTGCTCTGCACCGGAACCTCTGAATAGTGAGCCCGTGGAGCTGGGCTGGCTCCCTTTTATAGAGTCTTGGCCCAGCCCACAACCACACCCAGGCATGCTGCAGGGAAAGCTTCTAGAAGGCCCTGGAAAGGGACCACACCCTGACTCACTCTGAAAGCTCTAGGGCCTGGTTTGTCTGGATTGAGACAATGAAAGCGTCTCACAAGTACTGGAGCATGAACATCTGATGCGGAAACTCATGAATTACTTTCAGGACCACAACCTTTCCATGAGATTAATTACCATAGGTTACGCCCTCTCAGTTTAGAATCCAACACTTTCTTGACTTCGTATTCTTCTTCCCCCTGTACTAGCACAGAACCTGGATGAGGGCGAACCTTTTCGACTGCCTTTTTTAAGAGGGAAGTTTGGAACACTGGATGAATCCGTAATGATCTTGGCAATTGCAGTTTATAGGTCACAGTATTGATTTGCTGAAGAACAGTGTAAGGACCTATGAATTTGGGTCAAACATATGCTTCTTCTTGAAGTCTACGGTGGTCATTACAACCCTGGCGGATGGTGTTAAAGCGGCTGTAAGACCGCCAACAGGCCGGCGGTAAAAAAATTGGAATTACGACCGTGGCGGAAACTGCCAACAAAGACAGACACTTTAACATTCCGACCGCCACGGCGGTACAAACAAACAGCATGGCGGTCACCGCCAATGGACAGGTGGAGGACCAAGTACCGCCCACAGTATCACAACCTACCAATCTGCCACCTTTTCTGGGGTGGATTCACAGAGGCCAAAAACAAGGCGGAAACAGGACCTCAAAGGGAAAACGCTCACCTCTACACACCCCAGGGAATCCGGACGCCATGGAACCAGAGCTGCAGATCCTGCCAGCCCTTATCTTCTTGCTCCTCTACCAGGAGCACGAACGGCGGCGGCGAAGACCACGTTGAGTACTGCACCTACGACACAGGGGAGGGGGAGGGAAAAAACAGGGACACACACAAGCAACACCCCCACCCACGACAACACACACACTAATACATCATGATACATTATAGTTACACTCCCCAACCCCCCCCGGAAGAATGCAAAGACCAAAGAAAATGAGTGTAACCATTGTAATATATTAAAATCCAGTGCGCAAAAATATATATATACACCATAAACAAAATATACACCAAGAATAGTAGTCCAGGTAGTGCTCCATTGAAGTCCGTGGAACACTGGGCCCACACGGTATGGGCGAGGCCCACACAAGATCCCCGACCATGCCGGAGAGAACACTGCAGGGGCATCAGATAGCAATAAAACAGGCACCACAGGGGGAGGGAAAGGGGGTGCACCTCAGCCGGTTGAGTGCACAACGCCAAATCCACGAGGGGCCTACATGCCCACTGTTCAATCCTGGGGAGTGCAAAGCCACAGTCTCTCAAGTCTCTACAGTGGGTGGTTTGCCCACTGTTCAATCCTGGGGAGTGCAAAGCCACAGTCTCACAAGTCTCTACAGTGGGTGGTTTGCCCACTCTTCAATCCTGGGGAGTACAAAGCCACAGTCTCTCAAGTCTCTACAGTGGGTGGGTTGCCCACTCTTCAATCCTGGGGAGTGCAGAGCCACAGTCTCACAAGTCTCTACAGTGGGTGGTTTGCCCACTGTTCAATCCTGAGGAGTGCAAAGCCACAGTCTCACAAGTCTCTACAGTGGGTGGTTTGCCGACTCTTCAATCCTGGGGAGTGCAAAGCCACAGTCTCTCAAGTCTCTACAGTGGGTGGTTTGCCCACTCTTCAATCCTGGGGAGTGCAAAGCCACAGTCTCTCAAGTCTCTACAGTGGGTGGGTTGGCCACTGCTGCATCACGGGGAGGGCAAAGCCACAGTCTCTCAAGTGGATGACAGTCTCCACTGGTTCTGGAGGGGGCATGGTGCCTAGAGTGCTTCATCCTGCCAAGGACTGAGGTAGTGGATGGATCTCTCCACTGGTTCTGGAGGGGCTTGGTGCCCAGAGTGCTTCATCCTGCCAAGGACTGAGGTAGTGGATGGATCTCTCCACTGATTCTGGAGGGGGCATGGTACCCAGAGTGCTTCATCCTGCCAAGGACTGAGGTAGTGGATGGATCTCTCCAATGGGTCTGGAGGGGGCTTGGTGCCCAGAGTGCTTCATCCTGCCAAGGACTGAGGTAGTGGATGGGTCTCTCCACTGGTTCTGGAGGGGGCATGGTGCCCAGAGTGCTTCATCCTGCCAAGGACTGAGGTAGTGGATGGATCTCTCCACTGGTTCTGGAGGGGGCATGGTGCCCAGAGTGCTTCATCCTGCCAAGGACTGAGGTAGTGGATGGATCTCTCCACAGGATCTGGAGGGGGCTTGGTGCCCAGAGTGCCTCATCCTGCTCATGACGGACTCATTAGCGTCAGTGCCCTTGGTGCTCATGGGCCAGTGGTGCATGTGGCAGCGGTGCCCTGTTTAGCGGTGCTTGTGGCGGCGGTGCCCTGTTCAGCGGTGCATATGGCTGCGGTGCCCTGTTCAGCGGTGCTTGTGGTGGCGGTGCCCTGTTCAGCGGTTCATGTGGCGGCGGTGCCCTGTTCAGCGGTGCTTGTGGCGGCGGTGCCCTGTTCAGCGGTGTATGTGGCGGCTGTGCCCTGTTCAGCGGTGCTTGTGGCGGCGGTGCCCTGTTCAGCGGTGCATGTGGCGGCTGTGCCCTGTTCAGCGGTGCTTGTGGCGGCGGTGCCCTGTTCAGCGGTGCTTGTGGCGGCGGTGTCCTTTGCAGTGACGGTGGCCTCTTGGGCAGCAGGGCAGGTGATGGGGATGGCCTCTTGGGCAGCAGCACAGGTGCTGGCGGTGGCCTCCTGGGCAGCGGGGATCATGGCGGTGGGCTCCTGGGCAGCGGGGATGATGGCGGTCTTCTCCACCGTGCTGCTCTTCCCAGACCTGATGACTTTCTTGTGGCCCTTCCACACCTTGGAAGGTGTCGCAGCTGACTCCACACTCCCACCTGTACCCCTGGGAGCGGCTTTGGTGGCTGGAGTCATCCCCCTCTCCCGCCGGGCACTGGCCAACTTTTGATGCTTCACAGGTGGGGGACTGTCCGTGCTGTGGCTCCGTGCCACACTTGCTGCCCTGGTGCACTCCAGATTCCGGTGACTACAGGCAGTGGGGGTGGTGACTGCACGTGAGCGGATGTGGTGGTGTGTGTGCTGGTGATGGCAGTAGTGGCTGTAGATATAGTGCATGCAGGTGTGAGTGGAGACCAGACCGGGAGGGAGGAGGGGGACACAGTGGAGTTAGTGGATGTTGGTGTGTCTGCATGTGTGTGATGCTTGCTTGAGTGCCTGTGGGATGTGTGGTGCTTATGTTTGCCTGAGCTTACCTTGTGTGTTGACGTGTGTGCATGCTGGTCTGAAGGTGTGCTTGGGATAGGCTGAGGTAGAGGGGATTGGGTCTGGGTGGAGGAAGTTGGAGGGGGGAGGCTAGACACAGGGACAATGGCTGCCATCAGTGCTTAGGCCAGAGTCTGAAAAGCTCGCTGAAGGGCCACCTGACCAGAATGAATGCCCTCCAGGAATGCATTTGTTTGTTGCAACTGCCTTTCTAAACCCTGGATGGCATTCAAAATGGTAGACTGCCCAACAGTGAGGGACCTGAGGAGGTCAATGGCCTCCTCACTGAGGGCAGCAGGGGTGACTGGGACAGGGGCTGAGGTGCCTGGGGCAAAGGTGATGCCCACCCTCCTGGGTGAGCATGCACGGGGCAAAGGCTGAGGGGCTGCTGGGAGAGCGGTGCTGGTAGGGGGGGTGGCGGCTGTACCTGTAGATGCGGGGGCACAGATGTTGCCGCCACCACAAGGGAGCTCCCATCAGAGGACGAGTCCGTGTCACTGGTGTCAGCTCCTGTCCCCGCCGTGGAGCTCCCCTCGCCCTCCGTCCCACTGGTGAAGTCCGAGTCCGTTGTCTCGCCCTCCAGGGCCATGTGGGATGCAGCTCCCTCCTGCTCCGTTGCCACTGCTCCTCCACCTGATGATGCTAATGCACACAAGAACAGGGAGACCACAAAAAGGGGGGGGACGACAGAAGAAAGACATGTTGAGTGCATGCATTACCGCTACCGTTGGCGGACACAACAGACACAGAAGCCCCCTGCCCTACGCCGCGCACTTGGCCTCCACTGTTCAATCCCTGGGACATGGCCTACAAGGCTATGCACGACATCTGCACAAGGATGACACAGGAGCCTGACTAGGTGTACTTGGCACTGTACATAGGTGGGGTGCCACAGGCTCTGCCAGAACAAGGGGACCTTGCTTCCTAAACTTGACCTGGCCTAGGGAAACCCACAGCCCACTTCCCCCACCCAGACACCTCCATTGCGCACAAAATCAGCAGAATGAGAGTGTACTCACCCCCTTGTGGCTGCTTTGATGCCCCCAAGCGCCCATCCAACTCCGGGTACGCCACCGCCAGGATCCTGAACATCAGGGGGGTCATGGTGCGACGGGCACCCCTCCCACGTTGGGAGGCCATCCCCAGCTGGGCCTCCGCTGTCTTCTTGCTCCAGCGGCGAATGTCCTCCCATTTTTTCCGGCAGTGGGTGCTCCGTCTGTGGTAGACCCCCAGGGTCCGAACGTCCTTGGCGATGGCACGCCAAATATCTTTTTTCTGGTGGGCGCTGACCTACAGGAATTGCACAGGGAGAAAAGAAAAGTTATTACCAAATGCACCGTCACAGTCATTGGCCCCCATCCCTACCCTTGCCATGATGCACATGCACTCACTGTCGTTTCATGCACGCCTCAATCTCCCCCCCCATCTTTCATCCACCCCACTCCATACAGGCATAGCCCAAACAGCGTGCTCCCAGTGTATTTACCTGTTTGTCTGGAGGACTGTAGAGTAGCGTGTACTGGGGGAGGACCCCATCCACGAGTTTCTCCAACTCCTCCGATGTGAAGGCAGGGGCCCTTTCCCCATTCGCACGAGCCATTGTCTCTTCCAGACCGAGGTCACAGCAGCACTTGCAGTGTAGGTCCTCTCCTGTCGAAGATCATGTATCGAGTGATTGAACAGATAGAAAATGGTCACGTCCGTGGCGGTGCGTACCATCACCGCCGGCGTACATCGTCATTGGCTCCTGGGACCCATAGGGTCCAATGTTAACCAAAGCAGCATTGCGCTGCGGTCTTCGACCGCCTACCGTGACGGTGTGCAATGCCAGCACAGTTACCTCACATCCCATTGTCCCACTTTACAGGTCAGGCAGCCGCCATTTCAGGGGCCCACATGGCTTAATTTTTAACTGCGTCACACATACCTAGGCCTAGCCTCAACACACATACAGGCCAATTTTCGGATTATGATTCGCGTTCTGTGTAAGCTGTGGGTGCACACCTCTGAGTTCTTTGACTCTGTGCTCGCTGTTGTCCTTCATAGGCACCGTCCGCTGGGATATGTGAGGAGATGGTGGCATCCTCCGGTGTACAGACCGCTGGTGGACCTTAGAGCTTAGCAGACACTGAAATTCGCGACGGGTGCTACTGCACCCGTCGCACCCCTTCCACTCCGCCGGCTCCATTCGGAGCTGGCTTCCTCGTGGAAGGGTGTTTCCCGCTGGGCTGGCGGGCGGTCTTTTGGCGGTCGCCCGCCAGCCCAGTGGGAAACCCAGAATGACCGCCGCGGCCTTTTGACCGCGGTACGGTCTTCTGGCGGTTCCCGCTTGGTGGGCGGCTCCCGCCGCCCGCCAAGCTTGGAATGACCCCCTAAGTCCTGATTCCCGTGGCGAAAGTCTAATAGCTCACGATCTGCTGACAGTGTTACAGTTCTACGATCAAAGACTCGCTCAAACTCTCGAACAAAGTTTCTCCAGTTGTACAACAGGGGACTATCCTTACGCACAAGAGGAATAGCCCAGGTAGCAGCATCTCCAGACAGTAAGCTACTTTGGACTGGGCATCAGGAAAAGTATGTGGTCTGCAGGTGAAATAAAGTTCCACTTGAACCAGGAAAGATTGCGCTTTCAAGGGGTCACCTGAGAAACGTTTTGGAGGAGCTAAAGGAATGGCTGAAGGAACATTGAGGGAAATGTTTGTCGAGTTACCTCCAGAAGTCTGAGAAGAAGTACCTGGCCATGACACACCTGTGGGACTTTGTTCCTTCTTCTCTACCTTATCCTGTAACTGACTCACTCTCTCAGCTAAGCTATTTGTCAAATCTTTTGATGATACCACCTCTGACTGGAGCTGGGTGATAGCCTTGACTAGCTCGTCCAGTGTGGTCATGTTGAGAACATACACAAACCAGGAGGATAATAATTTGTGGGCTCACTATTCTGTCAGAGTCACCAGATCCTCGGGGTCTGTGCACGCTCCCAACACACCCAACATATTGCTATGGGGTTTCGCTTGCCAGCACCCTCCTACATAAGTCTAATTTTGATAGTTGAGTTACTTCTCTATAAGTGTAGATTTGAAAAGGTTGGACAGACGCACGTTAACGCGCTGTGCTAATGGTATTTCAGTGTTGATTTTTACGGTACTTTTGTTTTTGTTCCTTGTTTGATTTTATTGCCTACACCCAGCTGACACACACTACTTCCAGGTCTGTTGCAATCTTTCCCTAATGCACCATAGCTCCACAAACCCCCCTAGCCTGCATCGTGTCTGGCACTAATGTGATAACATCGAATGTTCGAGTCATGAACACCCCATCATGCAGATATGCTGTATATTCCTACCTCCGCCGTCTCAACGCTCACATTGCTTACTTGCAAAAATCACACTTGATCTCTGCTGAAGCCATTAAACTACAAAAGCAGTGGCGGGGCAGAGCTCCTCCATGAATTTCTCAACATACAAGTGGGGGAGTGGTATTGTGGATAAAGGAGGGTGTTCCTTTTCAGGCAGATGACACTAGGGTCGACTCAAATAGACATTAAATATTAATAAAGGGTAAACTAGATGGCCAACAGGTTGTATTTGGGAGCATATATGCCCCCAACACAGACCAAGCAGCCTTCTTAGCAAAATTATCTGCTGTACTCTCAGCCTGTGGCCTGCCTTAGCTGCTGGGAGGGTTCTTCAACAGTGCACTACGGTTCGACCTAGATCGTTCTTTTCCTCCCCTCCCTATCACATTTGCCATGTTTAACGCCCAACATCTTACAGAGTAGCTCAGACACTTACAACTAGAAGATATCTGGCGTGTAAGTAATGGCTCCACCAGAGTCTACTCCTTCTACTCCAGTCCCCTTTACTTACATGTCCATATCAATCACATAATTGCTTCACCCGACCTTCTTTCACATTTCAACCATGTTGAATATTTGGGATGCACTCACTCTGACCACAACTCACAACTTCTGCCCTTTCACTGGGAAGCAGGGCCCCTACCAATACTCACTTGGTGACTACAACCTTTGACTCTAGAAGACCTCCCTCCCACACTTTCTTAAATACTACCATCACTGACTATTTTTAGGCTAACGCAGGCACTGCCACATCCCGTCAAATTGAATGGGATGCATTTAAGGTGACAATATGGGGTCAGTGCACTGGCACCACTTGGAATATTCCATGCCAACTAGATACGGACATTTTAAAGACTAGAATGTGACATGCTCCAGGAACACGCCACCCTACTGGAAAGACTTTGATGCCTCAATTACGAGGTCCACTCATTCAACACACATGTTGGGCAGACAGATCTGATGCGTTGTTGGCTTGACTTATCCATCAAGAGCTACCCCGTTACCCGATATTGGAGCTACGCACTGCCCGAGAAGACTTTCACACCCAGGCCGCCTTAAATGCTAAATTACCTGCCCACTACTCTGCCCTGTACCGATCAGTTACCACACCCACTACACCAGACATAAGCACCTCCCTCACTGGTGTCACGCTTCCACGGGTCACACTGGAAAAGAAGACAGAACTAGAAAGTCCCCTCACCCTTTTTGAAGTCAAGGATGCCATCTGTGCTCTATCCACTGGTAAAACACCAGGCACAAATGGTCTACCTGCCGAATTCTAAAAGGCATATGCTACATTACTGGCTTCCCATTTACTGACTGTTTATGAAGACACACTTCAAGCTTCATGCCTCCCAGCTTCAATACGAGAAGCAACACTAGTTTCCCTTCCCAAACCAGACAGGGACCCTGTTGAACTGGGCTCCTACAGACCATTAGTCCTTTTAAACACCGACTATAGGATCCTGGCCAAGGTACTAGCAGATCGTTTGGCACCATTAGAGCCTACCCTGGTACATGTGGATCAGAACAGGTTTGTTCCCGCAGCAACACCTTGCTAAATCTACGCAGATTTTTCATACTTAGAGAGTATGCTCTTAACCATTGGCTACTATCAGGCTGCATGGTACTGGACATGGAAAAAGCCTTTGATTCCCTAGAATGGCTCTTTCTCTTTGACATCTTGTTGTGCTACCGCCTTTGGCACAGATTTATCCACATGGTTAAACTCTTCTACAACTTCCTGTTTACAAGAGTGAACATTGGTGCCCTAATCTCTGAACCCATACCAATCACCAGTGGCACGCGCCAAGGCTGCCCCTTCCCCCCCTACTATTTTCACTAGCCATCGAATCGCTGTCACTTGTGCACCGTGCTGGTAGTCGCAACTGGGGAATCACACTATAGGATACACTACACTAGGTATCTTTGTATGCCGATTACCTTTTGTTATATTTTAAACATGTCAAAGTGATACCAGACACTGTAGCCTTCACTTTTGCTACATTTGCAAACATGTCGGAGTTGAGGGTCAATTGGACAAAATCCTGTCCCATCCCATTCAACCCAGCAACGGTGGACCCAGCATGCACACTATACGGTATTCGTCTACCCTGACAGACACACACTTTCTGCTAATTTGGGCACCCGAATTTATCATTTGGACACCGATCTCTATCTTGGTAACCTTATCAGGGCACTGACATCCGTGCACTCCAATGTAGGATTCTGGCAGTTCCTTTCATTATCAGTGGTGGGTCGCACAGCCCTCATCAAAATGATTATCCTACCCATCGTCCTATATTATTTCACTAACCTTCCACTCTACATATTGAAACCCTTTTTCACCTCTATCGAGGGGTTGGCACACTCACTGATCTGGCACAAGTCCTAATGCTGGGTGGCACTGCAGAAACTTTTCCTTCTCACAGATGAAGGGGGGACAGCCGCCCCCAACTTCGAACAATATTACCTAGCCATTCAACCTCAGTGGGTAGCTCATTGGTTGGCAGATTTATGCCTCACCGATATTGCCACCACTTCCCTGGCATGGGATTTACCATCACTACTCTATCTATTCCACCCCAAAACATGGACTCGCATGCCCAGACCCACACTCCTGAAAGTCGCTTATCATTGTTACGGGCATTTCCTACTCATCACGAAACGTATTCACTCATATGCACTGACACTTCCACTACTAGGGACATTACATGGGGATCTGATTACATCTGAAGATGAACTGACCACTTGGCATGCCGCTGGTCTCCACACACATGGAGATCTATACCAGTATGGCATCCTCACGCCACTGGAGTCTCTGGTAGTTGATGGGGATTGCCTCAGGGCCAGTTCTTTCTTTATAATTCACTGCACATTTGTTGGGAAACAGCTGGGGTGACATACCCCAAGAACACCCTATACATCTCACTATACAATTTCTCCACATCATGGGTACAGGTACACACTTGATGCACTGATTCGCTGGATCCCTATGATCGCACACTTCCCTATCACTTCTCGCCCTATGCCATCACTGGGACACAAACCTGGGTTGCCAGTGCACAGACAAGGAATGGGATATAATTCTAGAGAATCCCATCCGCATTCCACACAATGCATGTTTCCATCTCATACAACATTATATTCCACATAGAGCTTATCTCACACTGGATAAGGTTAATAGGTATTTTTCAACTCACAGATGGAGGCTGCCCTCACGGTGGCCTCAATGATACATGGTCTTGCCCACCCCTACATCCCTATTGGCACACAATCACGTCCCATTGGATGCAATGTATACGGCACCCAGTGTTACACACTTGGGAGATTTGTTTACTGTGTTTACGCTGACATGAAAAAAAGCACAGAGCCATCAACAGATTTATCGATCTCGGATATTTGCTAGCAAAACATCACATCACACGTAAATGGAATTCTCCCATACCACCCACACCTGTTGAATGGAAACACTTAATGAATGTGTGGGCCCAGGCAGAAAGTGTCACTGTGTCCGGAGAAGATATATTGGGGCTCCACAAATATTCCTCAGCCAGTGCTTGGGACACGATATTCACTGCCTTCTAAACAGCCACTCTACCACCAGGAAATTTGCAGTTACTGTCTCATCTGATAACCACAGATCTCAGGGATCACAATTCTTCATACAATAATCTTACACAGCATTCTCCTCTTGTGAGCCACAATGTTCCCAGGTATCCTTATTTCACTTATCATGACGCAAAATAGAAAACAGACAACTGTCCATTGCTCATGCAGGCTGAGTGTGGCATAGTTCATAGTTTACAGTTCATGAGTTTACCAAATTTGACCTATTGATAATCATTTGTCAAGCCTGATCTTGTATTGTAGTAGAGAGCTTACTTGGTCTACTGTGACATTACCTCATGATTCATGGCATGTACTACACCTTTATTGTGCATATCCTGTTGTTCATTGATCTCAAGCGATTCATACCTAATTTGTGCTTTATATTACACACAACTACACATGTTATGTGTCTGTACTACAATCTCTAAGCTTATTCTAAACATCATTACACAAAATGTATGTAAACAATACGAAAAATGTCAAAATGTTAATAAACAGATTTAATTAGGATAAAAAGTGCCCTACTCCTGGGGGCCTACAGAGGCAGGCCAAGGAACAGGTAGCTGGTGATCCTCTGGTAATCACCTGATTTATTCGGAGAATGATCTCCTGTATTGCAAGCCTAATGTTCCTGAGCCTGGTTCAACCTAGTGTGTTTGTCATTCCCCAGTGTTACAGGGCCTTCCTACTGGGTTTGGCTCATGATGTACACCTAGCGGGATATTTGGGGCAAAACAAGACCTATGCAAGGCTTGTCACTCACTTTCTAATGGTCCTAGATGAGATTGACCCCAGATGTATTCTACAGCTCGTGTCCTAACTGCAAGGCTAGTGGAAAGTCAGGGTAAAAGTGGAAGGCTCCACTGGTTCCCCTTCCTGTCATAGGCACAACTCTTGAAATAGTAAGCAAAAACATTGTTGAACCCCTGAACCCCTAGACTGCCCTCGGCAGCAGGTTCTTCCAGGGCTTGCTGGACCATGCCACTTAGTGCCCAAAGGCTATACCCTGAGGACAATGACTCCACCCGCAGTGGCTAGGGTACTGATGGGGATCTTTAGCCAAGTGGGTTTCCCTAAGGAGGTAGCACCAACGTTATGTCAGCATGCATGCAGTCAGAGTGAAACAAGTGTGGAATAACATACAAGTTCTCCACACCCTATCATCCCCAGACCAATGGGCTTGTTGAGAGATTCAACAAGACCGTCAAAGACATAATCATGGGCCTTTCAGAGCTCTTGAGGCAGAAGTGAGATGTCATCTTGCCTGTTGATTGCTTACAGAGAGGTGCCACAGAAAGGAGTAGGATTCAGTCCCTTTGAAGTTCTGTATGACCATCCTGTCAGAAGGCATCTACCCCTTGCAAATGAGGGTGGGAACAAGCTCACCAAAAACTACCAACAGGATGTAATCAGCTATATGTTGGCTCTCTGGACTCAGAATATGTGCTTCTCAAAGAAAGTCACTGAGAACCTGGAAGCCAGCAAAGAAGTCATGAAACTCTGGAATGACCAAAAGGCCACTCTAGTTAAGTTTCAGTCTGGTCACAAAGTGTGGGTGATGGAGCCAGTTGCAGGACTGGTGGACCGGGCCTATGAGGTGCAGTAGGACAAAGGGAAGGTCCCCTACCTGAAAGATAACAAGGCCCTCAGAAACCCGTTAAGGGTTCTCCATGTAAATCGCCTCAAGACCCACTTTGGGAAGCCTAAGGTTACCATACTCCTGGTCATGGATTATGGGGTATAGAAGGAGAGGTAACTTCTCCCCGATCTCATATCTTCCAAAAAGCAAGATGGGTCAGTGGAAGGTGCCGTTCCTACCCTCTCCTGAGCAACAGAGGGACTGCTGCCACTTGCTGGGGCAGTTTGCCTCTCTCTTCTCACTGACCTCAGGGCTCACCACTTGGTGTGCCAACAGCATTGATTGGGGACAGTATGCCTGTGAAGAATACGATTCATAGGCTAACTGACAAGGTGAGAGCCAGCTTCAAGGAGGAAGTGTCCACGCTGCTGGAGCTAGGGGTTATTGAGCACTCAACAACAGTTGGTCCAGCCCTTTGGTCCTGGTACCTAAGGCCACTCCCTGGCACCACACCAGAACACTGGTCCTGTGTGGATTATAGGGGGCTCAGCTCAGTCACCAAGAGTGATGCACAACCTATCCCCAAAGCTGATGAGCTCATTCATCGATTGGATGCTGCAAAGTTCCTGAGCACATTTGACTTAATGTCCGGGTACTGGCAGATTGCCTTAACCGAAGGGACTAAGGAGAGGTTTCATTCTTCACCCAAAGAGGGCCACTTACCGTTTAGGGTGATTCTCTTTGGGTTGAAGAATGCCCCTACCACCTTCTGGAGGTTGATCAACACGGTCCTGGCTGGGATGCAGCTGTTTAGTGCCATATATCTAGACAACATTGTTGTCTTCAGTTCAAGCGAGGAGAACCGCCATTTCCAGTTCCAGGAACCACTTAAGGCCCTGCAGAAGGCAGGCCTGGCTATCAAGACCAGTAAGTGCCAGATAGGACAGGGAGTTTAGTGTACTTGGGACACCAAGTTGGTGGGAGAAAGGTGTAGCCCCTCAAAACCAAATTCAGACCACCTTGTCTTGGGACCTTCTCAAAACCAAAATGAGGTAAAAGCCTTCTAAGACCTCACTGGTTATTACAGGAGAGTTGTTAAGGGGTATAGCACCATAGTTGCCCCTTTGACAGAGCTGACTTCTAAGAAGTAGCGCAGAAAGATGATCTGGATGGAGGCATGCCAGAAAGCTTTTGACACTTTAAAGGGGACATGTGCACAGAGACCATGCTCAAGTCCCTTGAGTTCTCTATAGAACTTGTTGTTCAGATGGCTGCCTCAGACTATGGCACAGGGGCTGTGCTCTCACAGCTGAATTAAGCTGGCCTAGCCCAACTGTTAGCCTTCACAAATAAAAGCTTACCTCCCAGGAACCTGAAGTGCAGTGCAATGGAAAGGAAAGCCTTTGAAGTGGTCTGAGCACTGAAGAAGTTGACACCATACTTGCTTGGGACTCACTTCCGGGATCAGACAGATCATAGACCTTCTGTCACAGTGTCCTTTCCTCTGGATCTGCACGTTGCTGTACAAAAGGTCCACCTTCCAGCGTCACCAACTCAGAAAGCTATTATAGCACAGAGTTATGATGAAGTCAGTCGGGGGGAAGGGAACTAGGGTAGGGAGCAGCAGGGAGAGAGATATGAAAAAAATAGTTTAGAACAAATATGCACTTACTCATTCATAGAAATATAACTCATCAATAGACTCTTGACTAAATGTGTCTCCGAGATATTAGATGGAGACCCCTTTTGAAATGTAGGCAAAGCCCCTTCTTTGAATCATGGAACAAGAATAAACTATGACCTCAGAACCAAGAGATGGCAAGAGCTTTGGACTATGATCATCATGGAACAAGAATAAACTACGACCTCAGAACCAAGAGATGGCAAGAGCTTTGGACTATGATCATACTCAGAATATCAATCCTGTAACATATATGCATTCATAACATAAACCTTTGATCATGACCTAGAAAATCTCAAAGAATTAAATATGCTTTTCACATATTATACTTTCCAAAAAAAACTGAAACTATGATTTGCTTATCTCCAAAAATACTTTCACATTCACAACTATAAAGGCCGAAAAGGTTTTGCTCATTGAACTTGAAGCGCTTTACTTATAATACCAGGAAGAGCTTTTACTTGTCTTGCCTGAAATGCTACGCTCGTAATGCTAAGGGGGCGCTTTGCTCATGTGGCCTGAATCACTTTGATTGTTGTGCCAAGAGCCTTTTATTGCTGTGGATTGAAGCACTTTGATTGCTGTGCCAAGAGCACTTTACACCTGTGGACTGAAGCGCTTGAATTATTGTGCCAAGAGCGCTTTACACCTGTGGACTGTAGCGCTTGAATTGCAGCTCGAAGAGCGCTTTACATCCGTGAACTGAAGCACTTGAATTGCCATGCAAAGAGCGCTCTACACCTGTGCTCTGAAACAGCTTTGATCGTCACGCCAAGGCCGCTGTACTCTGGAAACTGAAAACGCTTTGCTCGTTGTGCTAAGGGGCGCTTTACTTCTGGAAGTAATGACTTCCTCCAAAATTGGATTCATCAAGGCCTTACCGCTACGAATATTACCTACTCGTTTTTGATTTCACCATGGAAACAAGGATACTTCGATTGAATGGCACTCTGCCATGCAGGAACTCTGCTCTTCTTCAGAGAACCCACAACGAGGTCTGACTGCATCGAAGTCTTCAAAATAATGAGCAACGTGATTGGGTGTGGCTGGGCTTTTTAGGCCTGCCACACCCCAAGATGGCTGCTGACTCTAAAAACATGGGAATTGTAGTCCCTTGGAATAGCACTGATAAGTGCATCTTGTTCACCAATGTCCTGAACCTGCAGCTCTATGAGCTTTGCCACAGGGCAGACAACACTACTGGCCACCTTTGGAACAAGAGGGGATGACAAGTGGTGCGCATAAAGCGCTGCAAAGCCGCAAAGTGGAGTTTTGGGGGGGGACCTGGACCGCGCATGGCCTTATTCCTGACACCTTCTAGGTGGTTAGTGCACATGAGGGGTGATAATCCCAACCTGTTGGGATGGTACATCTCCCTAAGGGAATGGATTTTAGGGTCACAAATTGCCTGGGAACTAACCATGACAATGTTAATGGTCTTTCGAGGTTCTTCTGCCTTAGCAATAAAAACTCCCATGAGGGTAGCTAGTTCTTACTGCTTTCAGCTGGAGCTACATATGTATGATCTGACATCCTTAGCGTGGTCTTCTCCAAACGTTTTGCCATCACCTTCCAGTTTTTATTTTTGTTGGAATTAGGACTCTGATCACTTTACCACTGCTAACCAGTGCTAAAGTTCTTGTGCCTTCTCCTTCAATTATGGTAACATTGGACTAAATCTAATTGGCTCATTTAATTTACTTAAAAGTAACTAGTAAGGTGGTACTACCTGTGCACAGGGCCTGTAAATTGAATGCTACTAGTGGGACTGCAGCACTCATTGTGACACCCACTGCAGTAGCCTTTTAAATCATGTCTCAGACCTGACACTGCCAGCCTGCAGTGCAGTTTTAAACTGCCATTTCGACCTGGCAGAATAAAGCTTTTGCCAGACCTAACCCATCCTTTTTAGTACTCAAAAGTAACCCCTAAGGTAGGTCATAAAGGCTCATAGGGCATGGAGCATACTATTTCAATGGATGACGTGTGTGTTTATATTTTAGATGTCCTGGTAGTGAAAATTTCTTAAAGTTGCTTTTCACTACTGTAAGGCCTATCTCTCATATTGACTAACACTGGGTTACCTTATTAAATTTAATAAGTTCTAATCTTGGATAGGGCGCAGATAGAGATATGCTGTTTAAATGCAAATGAACTGTAATTTAAAATCCCCTTTGATAGCAAAGTCAGATTTTATGTCACAGCTCTGAAAATACAATTTTTAGAAAGTTGCCATTTTCTTGTCCTAACAATTTGTGCCTCCTGGCAGTATCCTGGATCTCATAACTGTGAATCGCATTGATGTTTGGGTTTGTGTATTTCTTCCAGACAGTGATCCAGAGGGGGCTTAGGTGTAGATAGGGTGGGTCATTCTGGCATGATGACTAGGGAGGGGTTGTATCAACCCCACTTTGACTTCAAAACTCACACACATACACAAAAAACAAAATCTCACATCAGGCCTGCCTGCCTCTTGTCACCCCAGACAGTTAGGAGCCTTGGCAGGGGGCGGCAAGAACATTCCAGAAGCATGTGAGTGGGTGTAGGACAGGGTACCCCCCTCCCACACACACTCAAAGGCTGGCACCAGGAAAATATATTGGGTCTCCTGAGCCACTCTTCAGAACACTCATGAGCCTGTGGACTTTATAGAAGAAGGACTGCTCTCCTGCCAGAGCACTTCACTGCTGCTCAGGACTGTCTTTTTGTCTGGGAAGGAAGGCTGGACCTACTGCCCTGGACCTGCATGAGCCCTGCTGGCCTCTGATGGAGTGAGTCCCTGATCCCCAAGAGGTGCCTCCCTAGGTTCTGGACCTTTGGTTTGCATCAGAGTGCACTCCTCCTGAAGTGGAAAGGTGACATCTTTGAGTAAAGTTTGGGCTCTTTGCAACCGTGAGTGGGCCTGTTTTCCATCGAGTCTCTGCGGCTTCTGATAACCCCCAAAGCGAAGCTCCAGTGAAACCTCCTCTTTGAGCTACAGAGACCCCAAGCAATGACCGGCAACATAAGATCTGCATTTCGTGCTACAGCAACAGCAACCCACAGTGACCACCAATGCGAAGCTCCAGCAATGACGATCCATATTGCCCAACCGGATGTTCGCACTATAGTGATGACCATCCATGATGCAAGGTCTGTTCTTCGTGCTACAGCAACGACCATCCTTAATGCTCTCCCTGCTCCTCACAACCTCCCTCACCGCAAACAAAACTCTTTGTGCAGCACTTTGAAAAGGAAACTTTTTCAGCGAGACGGACTTGGTCCCTGTATTTGATCTGTGCTCCATCACAGTAAGCCTAAGCTCACGGCTTTCCACTGATCTAGCATGACCAGATGAAGGCAAGTGGTGGTTTGTGCTTTTAGGAGCTATTTTTACTTAAAACTTTAAAATTGGATATCTCTGGTTCTCTAATTGGATTTTTGTAATTTTGGTATCATTTTATTTATTACAGTTTACTCTATTTTTCTGGACTGCATCAAATGAAGAGGGCGGGATTGTGCCATACTTACTACTATATGGCACATGCCTGTTCTCTCTCTGTAAGCTGGCACACTATGTGCTGCCTAGCACCAACACAGGCACCCTTGTGCTGTGGTGCATGGATGCCTGTGCTACAGGTAGGATTGTTTTGTGCAAAAAGGGACACTTTCCTGCACAAATCAATCCTCAGAGACATTTTCCTCTTTCAACATGTGCTGCAGAATGAACCCTCGGAGGAAGAAAGCAGTTCACAGTGAGCCATGCTGATGATCGAATTTCAAATTCATCAGTGAGTGGAGAAGATTCAGCTGCAGTCTTCGGTGAAGAAGAAAGGGTTGTAGCAAACATATCACTGAAAAGAAGCTGTAAACAAAAGCACTGAAAGAATGAGGGACCCAAACCAATTAACAAAGAAATTGAAGTTAATGAAGTTGAGTCAGAAAAGCATGAAGGTGAATCACCAGCTACTAAAAGATCAGCAAGAAACAGAACTCTTCATAGAAAATATGCTTCACCTGAATGGGTGTACCTAGCATTAGTGACTGAGGAAGAAGAGTCTGAACCAGAGATTTACAGTCTAATAAATCATTGGCAATACCCTTTGAAAATAAACTTGAAAGTGATCCTGACCAAGAAGAACCAATCTCAAAGATTGTTAAAGTATAAAACTGAACTGTGAGAAGCTACTGAAGTAATTTAGAAAGAAGACAACCTTTTAATAGCATCAACTGAATGAACTGAAACCTAGGAAAATAAGAAGATATTCTTTTTAAGTTTTATTTAGTTTTTTGATAATAAGAAATAATTATTATTGTTTTAGATTTTTTTTTAACTTTTGGAGTTTCATTATACCTTCTTCTCTTTGTTTCATAAAAAAATGGCTTATACCAAATGCTGCATAATTATTGGTTTGTTCTTCCTAGTAGTGGTACTGACAATCCTAGTTGACCTTTTGTCCTGTCTCCTTTCTCCGGTGGTATATGACGCCATAAACGTTGATTTAACTACATTACATAATGACGTAAAATATAACACACTGACATGTAGGCAAAGTTTAGTTAGTGGATTTAATGATTATATTTATGCTAACATATTAAAATAATATTTTGTAATTGTGTTTGTTAAAAATTGGCATGTATGCACCTTTACACTCTTTTTCATGTAAAGGTGCAGCAAATTTACAACTGCCGATTTCTTCCCAACTGTCCTGCAAAGTGTTTGTAATTATTTTTGATAAAAATGACTTTTTGTGTCCTTACTTATTGGATTTCAGCATCTGGCTGGAAGAAATAAAATTGCACAAATTGAACAGAAATTTTTAAATACTAACCAAAAGTATGCATATAGTTTGATTAATGAAAAGCTGAGTTTATGAAAGAACACTATGAGAGGAGAGTAAAACTTATGAGAGAGAAGAGAGAAAGCTAGGAGAGCCGATTAAGGCTGAGGAAGAATTTAAATTGTCAATTTTGAATCTAAGATTGAGATTGGATCATGAAATTTGTTTGGTGTGTAGCAAACCTACAAAAAATTGTAACGTTGAACATGTGGGAGAAAGTAAGTGTGATAAGAGGTTATGTTGTAATGGTGATTTTCTAGTTGGTGAGGAGCTGGTCTGAGAGGGATATGTTATGTGTGTGATAGGACTGCTTATTCCAACTTGCTACATAATTGGGTTAGATCTTGTTATCTTGCGGAAGTGTTTCCTAGAGTCTATCGTGTGAGTGGAGTGGCTGATGTAGTAGGTTTGAAGAGAGTGTGGTGTGGATGTGAACATATTGTATTAGTTATAATAGGAGTGATTATTCCACTTATAAGTGTGGCAATGATACAAAAAGTAGACATTTGTCTACACTTGTTGATCGACTTGCTTCTAATCCAGCTAAGCTATGACTCAAGTTAAAACTCAACTAACTGCAGTGAGGGGTATGATTATGCAAAACTGTTCAGAGCTAGATATCCTTGTTGGGAAGGAAGGTGGTGTTTGCAAGGTACTGAAGATGAAAGAGTGCTGTATCTGCATGCCTGATAACAATAGAGTTTTTAATGTATATGTGCAGAACCTCATTAATATTTCTTGTGAAGTTTAAGCTTTAGAAGAGCACAGCTCATGGGAGATTTTGGGGGTCATTACAACATTGGCGGTAAAAGCCGCTTACCGCCGTGCAGAAGACCGCCAACACACCGCTGCGGCTGAGGAAATCCACCAAAGCTATTATGACCCACAGCTCGGAATCCGCCAAAATCCATAATTCAGACACCCACACAAGTCCGCCACACCAAAGGTCAGTAGTGATAAAATGGCGAAAACAAAACGTCCACCGTCACGCCAACAGAAGTACGCCCACACTATCAAGACCCATGAATCCACGCGGCGGTCTTTCAACGGCGATATTCCATTGGCGGTACACACCGCCGCGCTCAAAATACACATTCACTAACAAAACACAGCCATATTGGACAATTCGAAATACACACACCTGATACACATACACACACCACTCCCACACACCCAATACAATATAAAACACACACCCACATCACCCACAAACCCTTACGACCAGAACTGCGATAGAAGGTCAGAGAGAGACACCACAATCTATAACCAGGCATCCACAGGCACACAACACCATCACCTACATAACATCCACGACCCCACACAACACACCACTAAATATCACCCCACATATCATAACACACACCACCCCACACCACCCCATGGCACAGCAAAGACACCACAGGTTCTCTGAGGAGGAGCTCAGGGTCATGGTGGAGGAATTCATCCGGGTAGAGCCACAGCTATTCGGATCACAGGTGCAGCACACCTCCATAGCTAGGAAGATGGAGCTATAGCGCAGAATAGTGGACAGGGTCAACGCAGTGGGACAGCACCCAAGAAATAGGGATGACATCAGGAAGAGGTGGAACCACCTACGGGGGAAGGTGCGTTCCGTGGTCTCCAGACACCACCTTGCGGTACAGAGGACTGGCAGGGGACCCCCACCTCCTCCCCCACAACTAACAACATGGGAGGAGCAGGTCTTGGCGATTCTGCATCCTGAGGGCCTCGAAGGAGTAGCTGGAGGAATGGACTCTGGTAAGTCAAACCTTAACTATTACAACCCCCACCCTACCTGCATGCCATCACATACCCCTACCCTCGCCCTCACCCCCATCACTCCAACTCCTCACACATGTCCCACTATCACAAACCACACATCCCAACACCAAGCCCTGCATGCAACACCAAAGCATGGACACCCATCACCAATGCATGGCCACTGCACATACCCATACACCCCCCTAAACCATCATCACACAAGGTCCCACACAGGAATGCAAGCACTGGGGTACACGGTCACCCACCCATTGCACACCATGGTACACACAAATGCAATAATCATGCTTTTACACCCCTGCAGGACCCCTACCCAACGTCACCGCACAGGAGGGTCCACACATGTCCACACCACCAACAGAAGAGGCCCACAGTGATGACAGCAGCTCTGTCCAACTGGATCTAGATGACGAGCCTGGCCCATCTGGGACCTCGGGACAGTTGGTTCCACTCACACAGTCACAGGTCACCACAGAGCTTCCCCCCTCTGGAAACACCAGCACAGCACCCACCCAGCGGGCCCATACCTCTGTCCCCAGGACACGTCAATCAGCAATGTGTCCACCACTACAGGGAACCCAGGCTAACCCACCACCCCAACAACAACAGGGACCTGGGGGCAGTGGCAGTGGGCACACCGTTCAGGGGACGGAGGCCCAGGGAAACAGGGGAACTGGGAGGGCTGCTGTGCGACAGGGGGAGGACAGGCCCAGGGAACCCACTCTCCATGAGGCCCTCTCCAACATCATGGGAGCATACCATCGTTCCCAGGAGACGATGGCAACGGCACTGGCCAAGTTTCAGGAGACCCAGTGGCTGCAGGAGGAACAGTATTTGGGCTTCAGGGAGGAACTCAGATCCATCAACTCCACCCTGGGCACCATCGTAGGGGTGCTGAAGGAAGTCCTCAACACCAGGAGGGACACTGTGGCACAACAAGGGGCCCCTGACACAAGCCTGGACGATGAACTGCCCACCACCTCCGTCGACGCTAGTGGACAGGAGGCACCGCCACAGGACCACCACCCCAGCACCCCACCCCCTGCAGATGGAGAACCACCCCACAAACGGTCCCTGAGATCCAGGACAAAGACAGCGAACGATGCTAAGACCCCACCAAGAAATTAAACTGCCCTGAATGTCATCCTTTTGTCCCACCTTGTCACCCTGTCCATCCTCAAACTGCCCCAACTCCACTTCCTATGCCCCTTTGGACAATTCACCTGTGAGACTGATAGACTGGACTCTGCCATGGACATTCCTCCACCATCACCCCTCCCCATTTTACAGCACCCTCCAATATTGAGCACTTAAATAAACACCCTTAAGGCACAAAACAATCTGGAGTCTGTCTGTGATTTTGAAATAGTGTATTAGCAATTTCAGTGACAAAATGCTCTTACAATTGTAATGTCAACATACCTATGTCACACAGCTCTAGTCCATGAGGAAACAGAGCAGATGTCACACAGTGGGACCCACATCTGTGAAATCGTAAGGGAAAGTGACAACTCAGTGACCATACACTAAGTGAAATGGACAGACAGTAGAGAGGTAATAGTGTTACATTACATGTAGTAGGCAGGTTTGTCTTCTTACCTGTGTCTCACTGGAGTGTACCCCTCTCTCTGCAGGGGGTGTAAAGTTCACAGCAATGGCCACCATCTGGGAAGAAAAGAATGTCTATGGGCCCACCACCGGCCCATGAAGTTGCACCCAATGTCCCGCAGTACTGTCAAGAGAGAGGTCAGATTGCAGCAGCTAGGAGGTGTGCAAGGATGCCTCCTCGCAGAGTGGCACACACTCACCAGTGCCGGCATCATCCTGTGTACCCAAGCCTCCTAAAGGCCCCACCTGCACAGTGCGCAGAGGAAAATGATATCCCGGCAGCTGCCCGACTACTGCTGCAAGAGAAAAGAAGATCAAGGCCATACGCCAGCGGAGAGATGGCCTGTGGCATTAAGGAAGCCGTTGCAAGTCCTTGAAGAATGGCTGCAGTGCCACCTACCAGTATTTTCCAGCACCGCACCTCTACCCTGCCCCAGGAGATGAGTAAGTGATCAGTACGGGTGAGACCCCATTTAAATGAACACTTTGTCCCAAGTTCAACCCTCCTGCTGCACCTCAACATAGCCTACCCCGTTATCTCCAGTGTTCAATATCCATTTTAGGACATCCTCATTCCTCACTCCTCATCCCTACTTCTCATCCCTGCTTCTCATCCATCATCCCTACTTCTCATCCATCTCACATCATCCCTACTTGTCATCCATCATCCCTGCTTCTCTCCCATCATCCCTACTTCTCATATATCATCCCTTCTTCTCATCCATTATCCCTACTTGTCATCTATCATCCCAGCTTCTCTTCCATTGTTCCTACTTCTCATCCATCATACATGCGTCATAATGATAACCTCAGTCTTGTCTGTGTTCAAGACTGTCACTCAGACACTCAGACACTGTGACAGACACTCAGTCTCGTCGCTGTTGGATCTCATCCATTCAGCGACGTGGGTCATAACATTGCTGAAGTTGGCTCTAGGGGTGGCATGGTCTTCGGAGAGGGAGAGTATTAGTTGAGTGTCATTGGTGTATGACATGATGTTGAGACTGTGGGAATTAACAATCTCAGACAACGGCGTCATGTAGGTGTTGAAAAGGGTGGGGCTCAGTGAGGGTCTCAGGGGGACACTGCATATGAAGCTGTTTGGTTCTGAGGTGAAAGGTGGGAGGTATACTCTCTGGGTGCATCCTGTGAAAAAAGCATGGATGCATTTGAGGGTGTTGCTTCGGATCCTGATGTGGTGGAGTCTGGAGCTGAGGTTGTAGTGGAGACAGTGTCAAACGCAGCAGAGAGGTCAAGGAGGATCAGGGCAACCTTCTCCTTGTGGTCAAGGAGGGATGTCGTCCATTGCAGCGATCAAGGAAGTCTTTTTGCTGTGGTTGGTCCAGAAACCACATTGGGAGGTGTCCAGTTGATTGTGCCTTTACAGGTGTTTGGAGAGCTGTTGGTTGATGGCTCTTCCCAGAACCTTAGCTGGGAAGGGGAAAAGTGATATAGGGTGGTAATTTTGGAGTTTGCTGGTGTCGGCTGATGGTTTCTTCAGGAGCAGCTTGATCTCTGCTTCGCTTCCATTATTTGGGGATGGTGGCAGTCCTGATGTAGGTGTTGAGGATCGGAGCCAGGATGCTGCTGATTTCCCTCTGGCCCAGGTTGAAGATGTAGTGGGGGCATGGGTTGTTGTGTAAAACCAGAGGTTGCTGAACTCATGAAAGAGAGAGCTGCTGTTCCTGGATGGATACAGGCTTCCATTCTTTGATCAGGTGGCTGGGGAAGTCGCCTGAAGGGGTCAGAAGATGGCCAATGCTAGTGGGTTGTAGTAAAAGTTTCTGTAGATGGCTGTGATTTTTTGTGAAAGTAGTCAGCTAGTGTGTCACAGAGGGCCTGGGAGTGTTGGATTGTGTTTTCGTTGGCGGCTGGTCAGGAGAGCTCTTTGACGATCTTGAAAAGTTCCTTCGGGCGGTTGGTGCTTTCCTCGATATACCTGAGTAGGGTGACCTTTTTTTGCTTGTCTGAGGAGGAGATGGTATGTGTTCAGGGTTCCATTGAAGGTGGTGTAGTCTGCTTGGTCTCTTCTGATGTGCGATCAACTTTCTAGCCGTTTGTATTCTCTCTTGAGTGTGCAGAGTTCGGGGAGTCCTTGTGGGGGCGACTTGTTGGCACCGTTGAGAATCCATTCGGATAGACTGTGGGCATCTTACTTGAGGTTGCCGGAGAGAGTGGATTTGCTGGAGTTGAGTGCAGTGGACCTTTGGATCTCCATGATTTTTCCCCATCTGTGGAGTGGGGGAGGTAGGGGTATGATGGAAGGCCCTGGTCTGCTTGTTACGGAGAAATGTACAATGTGGGGGTTGGTCAGTGTGAGTTCCATTTTGTGGGAGAACTTAATTCTGTCACTGTTTGTAAGGATGGGAATCAGGGTGTGTCTTGCGGTGGGTGGGGGGCTGGTGACTAGCTGTTTGAGTCAGATGATGCTTAGGTTGTCCAGGAGGTTGGTGGAGTTGTGGTCGTAGCAGTCATCTGGGTGGAAATTGAGATCCACTAAAAACATGTAGTGTGTCGAGTCGATGGGTGGGGAATCAGTGAGGGCCTTGCAGAAGGCGGGCGGAGCCCCGGGGGTTGGTATGCGAGGGTTCACTTGATGGTTGTTCTGGAGTTGATTTGAATTAGGAAGTTGAGGTGTTCCATGAAGTGAGACGTCTCTTCCTCAAAGGTGGTAAATGGTAGGCTGTCCTTATGCATGATGGCGATGCTTCCTCCATGCTTGTTGTGGGGGTCTTTGTGAATCTTCTTGTAGCCTCACAGGGTAGCGCAGGTGATGTCGGGGGTTAAAGCAGGTGTGATCCAGGTCTAGGTGATGAACATCAGGTCCGGGCTGAGGGTAATTATGGTGTCCCATATTTACGTGGTGTGTTTGCAGAGGGATCTTGCATTGAGCACGAGGCAGTAGAGTTGTTTCTCTGGTTTGAGGGCGGCGGTGGGGATCCAGAGGAGGTCTCAGTGTTGCAGGTGAGGTGGCTTTGGAGACAGGTGAAGGGTCTTACCGTGGTCCGAGGGGAGGTGTTGCAGCAGTTCTTGTGTTGGTTCCTTGGGGCCAGGTCCCGGAGCTCGGCAGCAGAGTATCAGCGGATGGTGGGAGAGCCAGGGTTCCTGTTGCTGGGTGCGGTCCAAACACAGAACACAGATGGGGATGGCCTTTGGAGTGCTTTCATGGTGCTGGCAGTGCACCCACTGAGTGCAACCCCCATTAAGCAGGTCCTAGGATGGGAGGGGCACAGTGGAAGAAGGGTGGGCTGAAAATAACAAGGAAAAAAAGACTTGAAGGCAGCGGGGCCAAGCGTGCAGCACACAGAGGGCACAACAGAGAAAAAGAAAAATAAGGATGAGCAGACCTACCTGTAACCAACTCACAGCAGAGTTGGCGGAGAGGGCAGGGAAGGGAGGCAACCGCACAGAGAGGTGGGCTGGTTCTAGGACCTGCTAGATCATGAAGAAGGATTGGAGAAGAGAGAAAGGTGTGTGACAGACCTGTCACATGGAAGATTCTGCAGGTGCGCAGGAGGAGTGAAGAAATGTGTTCAAGATTGAGGACTCATACTACCACCTGAGAGTGCATTCATCAATACAAGCCGGTCACCGTGGTGCAGGGACGTCACTGAAGACAGCCCAGTGGGAGTACTGAACGTAAGCCACCTTTATGTGCAAACCACGTACCTGCCCCATGCTTCATAGTGCGACCATCCAGCCACCTGTCACCAACTGTTTGAGACAGTTGGCATCCATGCTAGCAACTACACATGCCAAATAAGAAGAAGACCCGCATGTGGCTATAAAGTCCCTTCAGTCATCCTCACTCCAAGCAAGACATCACCACCTGTAATACAGGTTATGAAATGATAAAAAAGTCATCATTACCATATGCATCACATAACCACCTAAGGAGATTCTCTCCACCAGAGTGGAGCCTTACGCCTGTGAAACATTAGGAGATGTACGAGGCATTCCTGGTGCCATGGGAGTCCAATCACCTGGAGGCCATCTGTTAGACCCCACGTGCAGCCGACTCCAGCTTGCAAGAGCACAGTCGACAATGAGTCACTTACTCTTGTGGTTGCACAAATGACTTGGCCATCCTCCTGTTGGTGGTTCTGCAGCTACCCCTTTTTGTGGCCCATGTGAGGCCAGGCACAGCCCATGTAGTCCCATGGCAACCCAGAAAAAAGGGCTCTGCATGAGGGAATCCTGTCATGAGAGATGAGTTTTAAATGTTATAGTACCTCCTTTATCAGCGATTTTAATTTCTAGCAATTATTCTGGGGAGTTTTTTTTCAGAATCTTCTCCTCTTGCTCTATGACACTATTTTTGTACGTCTTTGTACACTGTGAAGCTGCGGCTCACGGTCTTTCTGACGGCTGGTTGAACGTCAGTACTTTGAGGACGCTGAGGACGTGAGGAGGAGGCAGAGCACAGCAGCAAAGCAGGCGGCAGCGCTGCAGGCAGGCAGGCTTCAGAAGGAGAAAAGCGGTACGGCCGAGAAGCGCCGCGAAGGATGGCGCAAGTCACGGGGAGCTGCTTGCTCCTTGCTCCCGCCCCCATGAAGTGAAAAAACGCAGAAAAGACTCTGCGAGTCACGACGCCGCAAGATGCCTGCTCTTTATCCCGCTCCAGGAAGTGTAAAGTATAGCGGCAATGCCACGGGAAATATGCAGTGAATCACGGCAGCAGCGGTAACAGCAGGGGCAGTGCCTTGGAAAATCGCCACGGGATGCCGCAGGGAAGGTCGATCACCCCCTTCTCCCGCTCCAGGAAAACAAAGCGGCAGTAGTGGAAGCAGCCACGTAAAAACACCAAGAGTCACCACAGGAAAGAGGCTCGCCCCTTTCTCCCTCTCCTACTCTTGGTCTAGGGAGAATTCAGAAGTTTTGCTGGCGAGAAAGACCGCGTGAAAGAGGAAAGAAGAAAAAAGACCCCCTCTGAATATTCAAGGAAAGTGCCTGAACATTTAGGAAGCATCTAGGAGAAAGCTGCGCAGAGGATTCAGGCCAGCAGGTCATGAAGAACAGCGGGCGGTTGAGAGCTGGTTGAGTTGGAAATTGAGGGGAGTCTGTTTCCTGATATCAAGGTACTGTGGTTTGTTGCTGGCTCCACTCTCATTACTCCTTTGTTTTGTTCTGCTCTGCCTTGTTTTGTTGAGCCACAGCCTGTCTGCAATTGTTACAGAATGGGTGCCTGAGGTCTGTGGATTGTGGACTGTTCGTGGATCGAGACTCTTCGATACCCACAGGGTGCCCTTATTTTGGAGTGAATCAGAACGGCGTAGTAGGAAAAACGGTATCTAGATACATACTAGGTCCTGATGGATTAATTTTCTTGACAGGAAAAATTGGCCTGCTGGGAGAGTGGATTCAGGATTAAAGCAGATTAAAGTAGAAAAGGAGTAAAAGTATCGGAATCAATAAAATGACTTCTAAACGCATGAGAAGGAGTTGGTCATTCCTTAGTCGGGCCTGTAAAAAAACTAAATCAAACCCCTTAAGAAAAAGGGTGTTCAGCACCAAAATGCAAAAAGTTTGAACTCTATCCTCCCATTTCTCTAAAAGGGCCCATGTGAGAAATTGGCAGTCAAGGCGGGAAGTTCATCCGGTACCTACAATAATACCTCTCAAGGTTACTCCCAGGGCAATGACTTAAATTATATGACGGATGAGGGCACTACTGTCAGGGGGGGATTAGCTGTTGTCTCCGCCCCCCCCTCCTGAGTAGGGCCAATCAAGCCAAAATTATAGAATTCACCCTTCCCGATATTGATCCGGATGAGGTGTCTGGCCGCAGAATTATCCCTCTATCCATCCCAATAACGCCTGAAGTAGCGCAATCTAATACTGGTTCCCTTATGCTAAAACTTTTTAATAGTACTCCCTCGGACCACTTCCTTTTGGATATAAGATCTTCAGAAACCCCGGATTTGATGTGTGCAGGGAACTTTTCCAACTGTCCTCCAGATCAACACATAGGCCCTCATTACGACTTTGGCGGTCTTGTCAAAAGACCGCCGCGGGCGCCACAGTACACGTGGCACCCTATTTTGTTTTTTCCGCTGGGCCAGCGGATGGAAACAGCATTTCCGTCTGCTGGCCCTGCGGAAAAGACACGTCAAAATTGAAGCCGGCTCCTAATAGAGCCGGTGGCAATGTTGATGTGCCGCTGGTGCAGCAGCACCCGTCGCGCATTTCACTGCCCGTAAGTCGGGCTGTGAAATGCGCGATGGGGCTGTGCCTGGGGGCCCCTGCACTGCCCATGCCAAGTGCATGGGCAGTGCAGGGGCCCAAGGGGCACTCCAAGTTCCCCTAACCGCAAGCCTTTCCATGGCGGTGTTTACCGCCATTGACAGGCTGGTGGTTGTGGACTCATAATCCCCAGGGCAGCACTGCATGCAGGGCTGCCCTGGCGGATTATGACCACCTGGCTGAAACGTGGCGGTATCCTGGAGGGACCAGCGGTATGACCGTGGTGAATGCGCCATGGTCATAATACGCAGGCGGAACACCGCCAGCCTGTTGACAGTACTACCACTAGAGTTCTGCCGTCCACCGGGGTCTTAATGACCCCATAGTCCTTTCTGAATTCTTTAAGTGCCTTGAAAGAATCCTTTCGTCTATTTTGGAAACTTCTCAAAAAATCCATTAAAAAATTCTGATCACACTCAAGATATTCTTGTTTCCATTATAAAAGTTTTACTAGTAAAACAAAATGTGAGCCACCCTCCTGACTATTCAGCCAAGACAACCATAAAAGAGATATGTCAAGGTTTGGGTCTAAACACAAACGGTACCTGTTTGCAGTCCCCAATTGCTGGAGATTTGACAAACATAGGTGATATGTCCACCCACTCCAATAAAGGAACCCATGCAGGAAAACCACATCTGGATAAAGCAGTCTCTACACTAGCAAATCTGGCCTCCCAAGAGAATGAGGTATATTCTCTGGACAACCTCTTTTCCAGCATGAGTTCAGCGTGCAATATTACACCAATGGTCCATGATGTTCAGAAAAAGGAATCCGCTCTAAATCCTCGAGCGGCTCCATACTCAATCTTCCTTCCCAAAGATCGTTTATCCTTAAAGTCGATGACTCACTAAAAAGAAGGCAAGGAAGGTTAAGTTTGAGGAAAGGGAGCAGGTGGAATCTATAGACACGTTGGAACAGGTCCCCTCATTGGAAAACTTCCAGAACAGGACTGAGGAGGCGTCTCTTGTTGTACTGCAAAGGCCAGTTAAGGGCTCACTGCGAGATCACAAACAGACAAATTTTCCAGTGATCCCTAGTGCCACATTCGATTCCATCAATGTAATCCTGCCTGACACTAAAACTGCCCTATTAAGAGCTATGGACATCTGCCCTAGATTAGTTACTCTGAATGTGGGAGAAAAAGTAAGAAGAGATAACGTCCTTATTGGGCATATGGAGTTACCGGACAGCTTGGAGTTTTTGACTATATTTGACTCTAACATATGTCTAAATCATTCCTTTCTACTGTCATGCTTTTTGGAAATAGAAGAACTCAAATTAATTGAGAGTAGCGATATTGTGAGGGTCTTTCTTGACCACAGTATAGGGGGTGTAAGGTAAAGGTATGGTTTACCTCTAAAACTGTTTTGAAATTAATCTTGGTCAACTGTGCCCAACTCCAATGCAGGGGTATAGACGTTATCCCAGTTCGGGATAAGTTAACGTACCTTGGCAGGCAGTATCCTACTCATGGTCTAGTCTCCACAAATAGTATTGTGAACCGGGGGGAAAACATTCTTTATCCTCTGGTGAAATTGTGCAAGTTTCTTTATTCCGGGGTGCAAGGGTAGTTAATGCCTTGGAAGGGCCCAAATATCAGGGCTCCAGTATTAATCATGAAAACTGGAATTGGTTAGCAGGGGCCCTGAACAGGTCTCAGTCGAAGGGCAAGCTGATACAGTCAAGTAACTAACACTGACCTCTCATTGGTCTCTTGGAATGCTGCAGGACTAGGGAAACATCTAGAAAAATTAAATGTAATTTGTTCATTGAAGATTTACCTGATATGCATTCAAGAGACCTGGTGTTTAAAGTTTAAATGACTTCTCATGCCCGGGTTACACGGTTTTAAATAAAAAAGCACTCCTCTCAAAAAAAGGGCACGCTAAAGGGGGTATAGCTATGCTTTTAAGCCATAGATGTAACTGGGAATTTGATAGCCTCCCCGTGACTACAAACTTTTTCCAAGTAGTAAACATGTTAGTCGGGAGAAGGGTGGGAAATTCCCCTTGATTATTGTAAATGCATATATCCCCCCTGAAAAGGAATTCAACACTATTCTTCAACAGTTGCTTAATCAAGTTTTTGCTTTAGGAAATTCTGTCAACTTAATTATAATGGGGAATGTAAATTGCAAAATCTCAAATTCCTCGCTCCACATCTTTTGTGACCCAGACAGGGAAAAAGCGCTGAATATTCCACCTATCCTATTTCCTCCAAGAATTAGGACAGACAAAAGAGGACTAATTTTATTGAAAGGTCTGAGGTCCTGTAGCAGTATTATACTGAATGGGTGCTTCTGTTTGGACTCACCCACAGCTTACACTCATAAGCCCCACAAGAATAATTCCATTATAGACTATATTTGTACTTTGTACAATATTGCTCAAAGAGTTGAAGATATGGAAATAATAGACACCCGCTTAGTGATTAAATGATTCTAAAACTTACCTTAAAACTGCAGCTAGGGGCTGTAGATCCTTGGTCTATAAAAGGCATAAACCCTAGAACTAATGGGAATAATAGGAGAATGTTTTGGTCGACAGCTAAAATAACATTGATTAAGCCATTGTTGGAAAATATTGTGGGAAACATGGAGGTTTGGGGGAAAGATGCCTTAACATATTTTCCCAATTTAATGAGTCACATTATTACGTGTAAGTTAAGCAGCCTGAGCGTAGTATAACTGGGATCAAAAAAGCTCAGCTGCCCATTATGAATCTGAATAGAGAAATAAACAAGTTAGTAAGGCGACAGCTGGAGAGTAAGACTATGGAAATGAATAGGAGAATATCACTACTTAAGAGAAGAAGATTACGGCTGAAACTGGCTACTTGAAGGAAAAAAGCGGATCATAAGTGGATCGCACTGAGGGAAGCAGCTACAAAGAGAAACCCTAGTAAATTTTGGCCTATCATCTCAGAGGGGTGTGGAAACCGTAAAACCCTCTTCGCCCCCGATAGCAGAGGAAAAAATAACATTGATTAAGCCATTGTTGGAAAATATTGTGGGAAACATGGAGGTTTGGGGGAAAGATGCCTTAACATATTTTCCCAATTTAATGAGTCACATTATTACGTGTAAGTTAAGCAGCCTGAGCGTAGTATAACTGGGATCAAAAAAGCTCAGCTGCCCATTATGAATCTGAATAGAGAAATAAACAAGTTAGTAAGGCGACAGCTGGAGTGTAAGACTATGAAAATGAAAAGGAGAATATCACTACTTAAGAGAAGAAGATTACGGCTGAAACTGGCTACTTGAAGGAAAAAAGCGGATCATAAGTGGATCGCACTGAGGGAAGCAGCTGCAAAGAGAAACCCTAGTAAATTTTGGCCTATCATCTCAGAGGGGTGTGGAAACCGTAAAACCCTCTTCGCCCCCGATAGCAGAGGAAGACTGGAAGCTGTATATCCAGGTTCTTCACACTGAAAACCGGGTCGTCGATCCTGGGATACAGGTGATAGTATTAAAGGGAGGGGGAGAAATGGACAATATGGGTGCACCTACTGTGGCTGAGTTAGAAGGCATTATAATTTCAATGTGCTCATCAGGTGCCATGGGCCTCGACGAGGTTCCAATGGCTCTAATTAAAAGGGAGCCTTCACTTTGGGCAAAACTTCTTCATCCAGTATTTTGCGCCTGCTATGCTTAAGGTAATATCCCGGATTCATGGACGGGTAGTATAATACTTCCCTTATATAAAAAGGGAGATAGAACAGCACTGTTAAATTATAGACAAATTGCTTTATTAGATGCAACAGGAAGTATTTTTGCGAAAAGCATCTTATTGCAATTAACTGAGTGGGTTGAGGAAAATGGTATTCTTCCATTGGAATAGGCAGGTTTCAGAAAGGCCCACAATACTTTAGATAATATTCTTATAATGCAAACCATAATTGACAAATATGTCCAGACTAGGGTGGGAATATTGTATGCCGCATTTATTGGTTACTCCTCAGCATTTGACAGAGTGGATAGGAAAATCCTGTGGAGGAAACTTCAGGAATTGGGGGTCCCGCATTGCCTCCTGCGATTGGTGATTGCCCTGCACTCTTAGACTTGGTGTAAAATCCTCATGAGTGGAGAGCAGGGATTGTCCTCAACATTTTTTTACCAAAAATGCCCTGAAACAGGGCTGTTTATTGGCCCCACTGCTTTTTTTCCCATTACATCTATGACCTCTCCAAAATCCTTAGGAGTACTATTTATTGGCAATGCCCCGGCGGTGGGTGGTCGGCCAATCGTCGGCTTACTATACGTGGATGACATAGCTGTGTTCGATCTCACCTCAAAAGGCCTAAATCAACGTCTGGCCACTCTAAGGGCCAGATGTAGCAAAAAGCCAATTTGCGACTTGCAAATTGCGAGTCCCTGCGACTCGCAATTTGCAACTCGCAAATTGGTATGCAGAACGGTGTCTCAGACACCGTCTGCGAGTCGCTATGGGGTCGCAATGACCCACCTCATTAATATTAATGAGGTGGGTCGCAAATTGCGGCCCCATAGCGAGTCTAGGCACTCGCAAACATGGAGGCCTGCTGTAGTCAGCAGACCTCCATGTTCGTGACTGCTTTTAAATAAAGGAAAACGAGCTGCACTTAAAAAAAAAACGAAACCTTTAGTTTCGGTATTTTTTCAGGGCAGGTAGTGGTCCCTTGGACCACTACCTGCCCTGAAAAAATAGTTTTGGGTCCATTCACAAAGTGGAAGGGGTCCCATGGGGACCCCTTCCAATTTGCGAGTGGGTTACCATCCACTTGAAGTGGATGGTAACTACGACACCCTTTGCGACCGCATGTATTGCATACCACTCCGAATCGCAAATAGGAAGGGAACACCCCTTCCTATTTGCGATTCTGAAATGCATATTGCGAGTTGGTCCCGACTCGTAATATGCATTTCTGCATTGGAAACTGGAATTTGCGACTCGCAAACGGCATTTTTTGCCATTTGCGACTCGCAATTAGTTTCCTGCATCTGGCCCTAAATCTTTACTCTGAGAAGCACTACTTAAGAATTAACACATCGAAGTCTCAGGTTGTATGCTTCATTGGTAAAAAAAACAGAAGGAAAATGTGTTCCTCCTGGGTTCTGGGTCAACATAATTTGGAGCGTATAGATACATATCGGTTTTTGGGTGAGATCTTTTCCGCCTCAATAAATGAGCAAGAGCATATTCGCAATAATATTAGTAAGGCTATTTCACACACTCAAGAATTGGCAGCTTTCTACAGTGCAAATGGTAAACGCCACTTTTCGCATTTATTGTTTGCCTATCAGATTAAGATACCAGCTACTCTTCTATATGCGATAGAATGTATAGACATAAATAAATGGGATTTCCTTGGCAAGACAGAAGGCCGAATCCTAAGGCGCATGGCTTTTTGTAATCACTCAGCTTCAGGGGCAGCGCTAAGGCTTCAATTTGGCATTAAGAATATCTTCGTGCAAGGCCTTGCGGCAGTGATTAAAAGGGCACATTGCCTTATCCATAGCGAGGAATTTACTCTGAGAAACCCGGCTTTCAACATTTTTTATAATTTGAGAGAAAAATCCAGGTTTTTCAGAAACTACATCCATGCTATTCGGATCTTAGAGCTGGACCCGGACCTCACGCCTTCAATACCCTTCATAAGTCTAAAAAATATCTTGAAGGAAGTGACATGGTCCAAAGGCTTTTCAATGGATTTTGATGCGTGTCGCCATAGAAGAGGTCTCGAGAAGTTAATCAATTCTGTATCTATGAAAGTGGTGCAACCTTACCTGACTTGAAATCTATCACATGGTGTGAGGCGATTTTTTTATACTGATCAGAATTGACAGAACACCTCTGAGGGATCTAACCTCCAAATGAGATGGCTCTACTAATTCCTGTGACTTGTGTCATGGTGGGGTACAGAATATCAAACACATTCTATTTGTCTGTCCAGCTTTAGCCACACATAGGAAATTTTGGTTGAAACACCTCTATTTGCTGCTAAATATTAGATCTTATAGAGAGGCCCTAGATTTATGTTATACCCATCCTAATGAAAGGATTTGTTATAGGATTTT
Organism: Pleurodeles waltl; assembly: GCF_031143425.1. Classification (NCBI taxonomy): domain Eukaryota; kingdom Metazoa; phylum Chordata; class Amphibia; order Caudata; family Salamandridae; genus Pleurodeles; species Pleurodeles waltl. The sequence continues at coordinate 608,254,062 of NC_090449.1, forward strand.
CAAACTTTTTCAAACCTTCCTGCAGATATAGTGATCCTCTGTGATTAGATAGCCGTCCGGCCCCTGGCACAGAAATCAAATAAATACCGCAGGGACCGTAGGTATCATCACGATTTAATGAGACATTTTAAGGATGAAGGGTGGGAGGGGTATGTCCCTCAGTATTGTTGGGCAAGGACTCTTTGAATTTAAGAATTGATGTCCGTAGTGGGAGGCTAAATTTATGCTATTTTAGATTAAATATTGCCTTTTATTGGTATTATGTTGTAATGTGTGAAGTATGCAGGAATGAACTGATGGTTTGGAGTTTTATTCTTGTTTTTAGAAAGTATATAAATTTATTATGTATTTATATGCTTCTGTATCGTTATTCATGTGGATCTCTTTGGAGGTCCAAATCATGATAATAAAAATTGAAATTGGAATTGATGAGTTTGAAACTGCTCCACCGACAGGTACCGGGAGGCACCGAGGCCTCAGAGAAAGACATCCAAACATCACACTGTCATCCCAGTCTTTGCAGGTTTGCCTTTTATGCAGCCAAGGCATCTCAAAAAAGCCTCTGCAGCAGACTCCGCCAACGTTCATCATGCACCCCAGTTTGAACTGTTGATATCAACTCTAACACAATGAGAGCAGGCAGGACTGACCAACAATGCATGAGTGGACATTGATCCAACTGACCGGCTGTCAAAGACTCTGGCCTCCATCTACACAGTGTTTATGTCCCGCAGTAGCTAGTTAGACTACGGAAGTGTGCTGTGGTGGCTGTGCGCTCCCCCTGCACCTGTCCTCTTATCCTGTAATATATTTTTTACTGTCTTGAGAGAATGAGAGACTCACTGGTGTTTTGTTGTTTATTCTTTCCTGCAGGTTGAACTCATTTTGTTTTAAATAAATTTGAGCAGGATGCAAAGTTCTACTGGACTCATACTAGTGTTTATACCCAGCCACTCCCTAAGATCTGGCTTTCTACACTCACCACACACCCATCCATCACAGTTGTCACCAGTCAGGTGACCCTGCAAATAAAAGGGGCCAAGCGCATGTGCCCTTGGGCCAGTTGCAAGTACCCAACTATGGGTCCGTGTGCATTATGTGTCTAGCATGAGGGCCCAGGGTCTACAACACCACAAATGGTGTGTTTTAGTGATTAAGGAATAATCAGAGAGGCGATTTGTAAGATACTTTTATGATCTTCTATTTTTGTGCATTATTAACAATGAGCAGAATGCATTTTCCCACTCGGGTATACTCATACATACAGGCATTGCTTTTAATACAATATTTCTATGTTGTCATGAAGTGTGTTTTTATGATGTTTGTTGAATAGGTCACATTTTAATGTGAACATCATCATGTCCTAGATAATAGTCATCTCTGTCACTCATCCTGCGTTTCCACTCCTGCCCACCTTCTCTCCATGCAAAGCTCTGCAGCACACCGTCAAGTTGAGATGAAATGGTTTATTTTCATTATTTTTGTTATTCTGCTCTTGATTAACTTTTGCCAATTCCGTCATAATTTCAAACATTTATAAAGTCCTTTGTGTTGGTTCACTGTGCTCTATTCATTTGAAGAACATCTATGTATCGAGTTATGTTTTAGCATCTATGAACAACATTAGCAGAGGGTGCTGAATAAATCTTCCTGCAGTGGGTTAGTGCTTAGTTGTTAAGGCAGTGTGATGTTTATTTTTCATGTGTTCTGATTTGCTGATGAAATGCTACATTTGCTCACAAATCAGTGAGTCTGTGGTTTCCATAATTTCATATGCAAGAGTAATGTGTAAAAAACCCTTGATTTGGGGGGTGTCAGAAGATTTTCCTGATCAGGATGCTGCTAATGATGCTGTTCATTTTTCTCTTTATTTTGCTGCCAATGGGACTTAAAATAATTTCTGTTTTTTACATCCTTTGTACAACTCTGCACTTGAGAATCTTAATGGCATTGACTCTGTGCAACATTATTTTGAATTCTGTAATATACTCTTTAACTTGTCATTGATTTAGAATTCAATTATTGAGTGGGCCCATTTAATCAATGTCATTTGATTGATGAATTGTATTTATGATTTTGATGTTTTGGTAGGTGCATTAAGACGGTGGCACATTGTCTCAAGAAATTGATGTTTAACACCTGCTCCAATCCAATGAAATGTGAGAAATCCAATTGAGGTAACTTTTGCGGTGTCTAGCTTATGGGGTAAACCATTTTCTCATACAGTGGTCAGCGTAAGATGTAACACAGGAAAGCTGACTTCATGGTGTCTACAGCACCCAGGTGTGGCATAGAGGTTGTGTCTGTCAGGGAGTCACATAAAGGGACATACTTATCATTGTGTTTCGTCGCCCTAGCACCACCCAACGGGATGCAAGGGCAATGCAACAACAAAGTCAGATTTATCAAACCATGCAAGGCCATCTTTCATGGCCTTGAGTGGCTTGATAAATCTGGAGTAATGCAAGGCAGCACAAATTGTTGCCATGCGTTACTCTGCCCCAGGGAGGAGTTCCTTGGGTGGAGCGTGGTTGTTCCCATGCATCCACCCATGGATTTTGGCACATTCCCAGAATTGCCAACACTGTTAATCCTGCAAATACATCAAACTGCTATGTCTTCCCCAGAGAGGCAGTATGAAGCGAAAAATCTTTATTTCTCCATGTTTTTTGCTCTTTCTAAATGTTCTGCATCAGCCTAGCAAGCGGGAGATGCCTCTATGGATTGTTTTTGTGCAGGAAGTTGTCCCTTCTTGCACAAAAACAATAATGCCTGTAATTCAGGCACCCTTGCACAATGGTGCAAGGGTGCCCGTGTTGAAGCAAGGCAGCACATTGTGTCCCAGCACAAGGAAAGGACATAAGTGCACCATATCATGTTAAATACTGTGCATTCCTGTTCTTTCATGCAGCACAGTGCAGCAAGGTGGTTTGCTGTGTCAAATAATGATAAATCTGTCCCTAATTATATATTTGCCTTCAACACTGGGTCAGGCCCAAATGACCAGCAAGAACAGTGCATGCATATGCTGCCTTCCAATTCCAAAAGGGCAGCCATCACTATTTTCACTTTCAGTGCAATAAGGATTAAGGCAACATAAGAATGCCCAGAACTTTCAGAACCTTGCCTGAACATTGGTGAACTTTTCACACTACAGTTCTCACATGGCTCTCGATGAGTTTGCATTTGTTGTTTAATTCACGACCGTTTTGGTTGTTTGGTCCTGCCTTCTTCTCTCCCTCTATGGAAGAAACTGCATTGTGTTTGTGTTCCTCCTTCCATTTGTGGAATGAATTGCATTGTGCTTGTGTTCCTCTGGAATTTCAGCTTCAGTTCCGGATTTATGGTTTTCACTATGAGATGAAGCTGAACCATAGGCTTAACATAGTGAGTCCAACTTTTTTTTCTTGTTTCCTTACTGTTTTTAGATACTTAGGGGCACATTTATACTCTGCGCGGAATGTGCGTTAAAAAATTTGACGCACATTCGGCGCAAACCTTGCGCCATATTTAAACTTTGACGCCCGATCCCGCAGATGTCAAAATCCCGCCGTGTGCGTCATTTTCTGGATGCGGGAAACCGCCTTGCGTTAATCATATGTAAGGTAGGTGTTCCCGTCCAAAAAATGACTTAAACGCCCGTGCGTCGTATTTATGTTTCCGGGCAAAAATCCTGCACGGCCGGGAGGCGGAGGCGGAAAATGACCCACAACCCGATTTGCGTAAAAAGTTAACGCCTGTTTAGGGCAGGTGTTAAAATGGGGCAAACACACCTGTATTTAATCAGAACACACAGAAGCAACAGCAGAGCAGCAAAAAGGAGACATGGAGGTGCTTCTCATCCAGCGTGCAAGCAGACGCAGAGCACAGCAACAACAACAGCAGCTACCACAACACCAGGCAAGGCAACGCAGAAGGCAGGAGAAGATATTCCGCACCAGGACAACCCTTCATGGCCTCAGGAAACATGACATCATCCAGAGGTACAGGTTGAACTGACAAGCCATTCAGCAGCTGCTGCGCAACATTGAGCCACAGTTGACACCCACCTTGCTGACACCCCGCACCATCCCAACAGAAACCAAGCTGCTAGCTGTACTTCATATGTTGGCAAGTGGCTCCTTTCAAACCACTGGCACCCTGGTTGCTGGGATATCACATTCTCTCCCTTCTTGCCCAAAGTACTGGATGCCATCATTGGATTCACACCCCAACACATCTGCTTCCCAAACACACAGCAGAAGCAGCAGGAGACTAAACAGGGGTTTTACCTCATAAATGGATTCCCACACGTCCTTGGTGCCATTGACTACACACATGTATGCCTTGTGCCACCTGCTGCAATTGAACACCTATACCACAACAGGAAGCACACACACTCCATCAATGTGCAGGCCATTGTGGATCACCAAGGATTGATCACCAATATCGTGGCAAAGTATCCTGGGAGTGTCCATGACTCATTCATCTTCCGTCACTCTACCATCAATCAACACTTCCAGGATGGACGATATGGCAATGGACTACTTGTTGGTAAGTACAGAAACCTACTTATATACACACTGCACAGCAACCCTCTAGGACACACAACACATACACCACGACAACAACATGTGTACAGGAACACACTGAGGTTGTGACACCGCTTGCCATGTTTGATAGGTCTGCAGTGAACGTGTCACACGTCTGAAATTAGTGTACAGTCTAATGTCAATACGTCAATGATCACAACGTATGGAGAGGTTTGGCTAATTGTCACCTTGCAAAATGTAAGCGTCTCACTGATGTTTAAATTAATCCATTGCATATGTCTAAAGGTGTGGGATGCCCAGGGTCCATAGATGCTAACGTGTTACCACCACTGTCAATTTGAATCTGTGTATGGAACTATCATCTCACCCCCAGTGAAGACACAGGGACACCTGTATCACAAGTCACAATGCTAGGGAGTGCACACTGTACTGCAAATCCCAAAGCATACTGCTGACAACCGGTCAGCAAGCAAACACCTGTTCAGCCAAGGAAACAACCCAATGCAGATGTTACATCCTAGAAGCCTAGGAATCAACACAATAACACAAAAGAGCCACAGACAACACAAGACAACTACTGCCATGCAAGGTGATATGAATGGGGCAAGATACGTCAACATGATCACAATCATTTTCTCTTTCAGCTGATCAGGGGTATGGGATCCAGCCATGGATTATGACGCCATTTGGCAACCCAAGCACTGCAGCAGAGCATGCCTGCAATGAGGCACATAGGAGGACACACACCATAGTGGAGAGGACCTTTGGCATCCTCAAGTCGAGATTCAGGTGCCTCGACATCACTGGTGGCAGCCTCCTATATTCACCAGAAATGGTCTGTAAGATAATTTTTATATGTGCCATTCTGCACAACATTTGTATACGAAGGAACATTCCCCTATTAGAACCAGAGCCACAAATGCCTGAAGAGGAGGAAGAGGAGGATGCTGGCCTGCAACATGAGGGGGAACAACAAAACACAGCTGCTGGATTGCGTAGGTGCCAACATATTGTGAACAATTTCTTTTGAAACAACTCACCATCACCACTGTAGCAACAGATGTAAATAAACACCGATAATAATCACCATATCATGGTCTGGGTAATCCTTTTTGCTCACCTTTATCGCTAACTATCAGAATAAGAGTGCGGCCTCATGGAGCATTGCTGACATACCGATCAGGACACAGAACATTCCAAAGCAATTGTGATGTGTATTACACAACAGTCACATACACACACACTGTAAATGACATATATCCTGTACATTTCACCTTTGAAGGTCAATAGCAGAGGACCACACCTATTTCACACATACATGTTGGGATCATGGTTCATCGCAGCATATGGCACACAAGTAAGACACCATCAGTCTATAAGGGAAAAAAATGCCTCATACATGAGGCAGTGGATGTGCTATTGCATTGGTAACAGGAATGTATGACCAGACCCTTGACAGCAGTAAGTTGTACAACACATATCTTTGCAAGGACTATCTGTGACTAGAGTTCCATATAAGCAGAACATAGACAGCACAAGTGCCACACCTATGACAAGCATTGCGCACATGACATCTATGTACATGTCAGCCCATGTCCTAACTCCTGACACACCCATGCTCCTGGTCTCACCCCACCTGTCTGAAAAGGTCCCTGGAATGGTAATATGTGTATCCAGATATTCCCTCCTTTTCACACACAGACTAACAATAGTAATCCAGTGTGCTTCACCCTTTCGTATGGTATGCCATTCTCATAGTACATCTGACTGCATGGACATCAGGTCAATTAATACACTGGTTTCTAAGCCCTGTTATCACCTGTATATTGCTTCCCAGGTGAAAGGTATTGTTGGCCATTTAAACTCAAATCTCACTTACAGGACTTGTGAGAAACTGATGCAGCACACACCTGTGAGCACCTCCATGCAGACCACCCATTTGAACATGCACTGCCCTTGCAGATGCTTGGAACAGCATAGAAGCTGCCATTTTGTCGATTACACTGTTATGCAGTGCTAGAAAAATAATCCGTGTAACACAGCCCTTGGGTTTATGTGTCACCTTCCAAAACACAGGACAAACACAGTCTTCCATGTCAACTGTCTTGTTCTTCCTCCGACCAGTGTAAGTCAGATCACTGAGTATGTAACTTGTGAAATTGCTGGATCCTGATTGACCCTGCATCCTGTCAGCCTGACTGGCACCTGTCTGTGCGCTACCCTAAAGGTTCCTTGTGTCTACATATGTACCACACTTGCTTTCCCAACCCTCACATTCCTCCGGGGGTATTTTGTCAGGTGCTTCCTCAATGCATACTCAAATACATTGTATAGCATAATCTTCTTTTTTATTGTACCATAATTGGAAACTTGTCTCCAAATACCAAAATCATGGTCTATCCCTTGTCTGGGTCTCATGTATGCATGAACGACAAAGTGTGACAGTGTACCAGGGCCATATGCAGGGATTGGGTATGGTGCCTCCAGCAGAACCAGCAACCTCTGATAATGTGCATGAAAATTCCACGCATGTTAGGACCCAGACAGTTCACACGCTGAATCAGATTGCTCACAACATATTGATGGCCTGTGCGTGCTGAATAGCTGCAAGATTAATCAACACAGAGGCTATGATGTTCCCAGATGCAGTGGGAACTTTACAGGCCAACCTGTGTACAAATGTTGTAAGGACACCTGCCGGAACATGACTCCTGAGATATGATCTCACTCAGCACACCAAGGTTGCCCTGTTAACAGTCTCATAACACGTCTGCAGTGACAGGGTCGGACCATCCCCATGTAGGTTTTCATGTCCTCGTCGACTTTACTTCCATTGATCTCCGAAGGATACTCAGTAGATACAGGAATAGCCACGACTGACTCATGATGACACCTGGACGTAACTGTGACAACATAGACCCCTAAAAATATACAGGATCAACAATAGATCACACACATGAACCAGACTCCTCGGTGCAATTGATCACTGGAAATATGTGGCCACGTGCTGCCTCGTCTGCTGGTCCACCACTGCCACAGGAGAGTTGTGGCTCAGTCATATGACCACAACTGTGGGTGATATTACAGTTGTGGGTCACCTTTGGCTTTCTGTGTCAATAACATGGTACCCACTTAGTCTGTACATGTGCCTGACTCACGGTGGGTTCACCAAAAAGTGCCTAGGAAGCAGTATTCAAATTTCCAGGACATGTGATGGGCAACTTTTGAACCATTGACATGAAAAAGTGTCTGCCATCTATCCGGTACATGCTTTGTCATTTGTGGTGTCTACGTTACCCAAAATCTTGGAAGTGCACACAACAGATGTTGCTACATGTATGACTAACACATGTCCTCTCTCATTTTCACACTGACTTGCATCTATGGTTTGGACACATTGACTTCACATTCATACAAGCATATTTTCAATAATGCATCTTGTGATGCACACACACTGGGTCAACAACTACATTAGTAGCCAATGCACAGCCATAGGCATTGAGGTATTGTACTTATGTGCGTCACATTGATATCCTCTCCGGACGCCAAACATGCCCAATTTGTGCAATACATATATGTAGGCCACACATATGGCCATCTAGTGCGTCTCTGAAGAGTGAAAATCCTGTTAATGAAGTAGCGGATCATGGTCCGCAGCAGTATGATGTCTCACATGTGCCCATACACCGTCAAGACCAAAGTGGGTGCAATCAGCCTATCTCCGTTGTGTCACAAAAGTTACATAACATTAAAATGGTAAAATTACCCAAAACCAGTTAATACCCTGAAATATTGAAGCATACGCGTAAAAAAATGACGCTTATGCCCGAAAAACGACACATAATGCCCTGAAAACACCATTGACTCTTCCACACTGTACCTCAGAAAATTGGTTAAGTGTTAGACTATTTCCAAATATATGGATGCGGGCTCATTTTTACTCATGTGCATTGAAAAAAATGACGCCCAGACTGTATTCGTCAACATTTTTTGACGCATAACGATAAAAACGGCCACCATTTTAGGCAGGAAGTGATGTAATAGTATATCATGTTGCAGTCTGTGATTCTTCTAGACTGTGTGGCTGTGTTGAGAGTTTTGTCTGGTTAAATTGTGCTTTTGTCTCCTGTGTGGTCCATCACTTGTCATTTTGTGAATAAAATATTGTTGTTGTATCCTGCCTGAGTGTTTATTGTCTACAATTTTCTGGTATTGCATTGTATTTGTTGTTTTTGGGAGTCTGTTGTGGGTAGTGATAGTTTGGGGATAGTTGGGCTGTTTTAGTTGTTTAGTTTACATTTTTCATATTCTAATTTCCCCCTATTCTCCTTTGTTCCCCTTTATTCCCTATTTCCCTTTTTTCTGCTAAGATGTTGGGTAGGCCTCGTCTTGGCAAGATGGGTGAGGAGGAGCTTGGGGGTTTCATATGGCTGGTGTGCCATTTCCTCCCCCTTATGATTGAGGCAGGAGGGCGGGTGATACAAGGGTATCACACCGAGGCACGGAGGCTCCGGGGGGGAAAGGTATTGCATCACCTGCAACGCATCTATCGGACCCCCAAGGAATGACCACCAGGTGAAGCACAGCTGGGCTGACCTCATCTCCAGGGAGCAAGATCTGCTGGGCCACCTGGGCATTGTGATTGGTGGCCCTGTTGGTGAGTACAAATCATGTACATGTGCACGATTAAATGCTCTGTAGTGACATCAGATGATTTGTACAATATCTGCAGGCAATGTTATTGAGTGTGTGGAATGCTTTGGAAACAGACAGGGTCATTTGTATACTATGTTAAGGACCACATTTGCTAGCTGTTAGGAAGCAAGTGCTCTGCAAACTTACTGAATACTTTTCCTTAATGTAAGTTGGTGCCGCCTTTGTGTCAAACAGCAACACAAATCAGGAGCCAATTATGTGTATACATAGGTCACATTTGCCTGTGAGGTCTAGATTTTCAAAATCATTACCAACATTTGCTGACGCAACAGCTAGACTGACTTTCGAAACACTACATGAGGCTGAAAATGAGTGCAGGCTTCACGTCAATTGATGATAGCAATGTGGCCCAAACATATTTCTCATGTGTGTCTGGTGAGTGTGTAAGGAAAGCGATCACGGAAGTTCTATAAATCTTAGGGATTATTGTGGCCCTGCGTCATTTCGGATACATGTCAGACCTGAATTTGGAGACATAGGGGACAAGTTCAAGCTGCCCTCAGCTAACATCTTTGACTGGTATTTGGTGTTTGTTGTTCCACCTTTCGTTTACGGATGGCTGGGCAAAGGTATGCACATGGGTTCATATCTCTATGGTTGGTGCAACTCATCATAGCCCGGCCACATCAAATGAAGAAACTGTAACAACATGAGGGCTTACAACTGTCCCTGCCCCTCTGTACATTGTACCTGTGTGTCATGAATTTGTCACGGGCACAATGGCTGGTTGACTGGTAATGCACTCCTCAAGGAAAGTGGCTTGGGATGTCTCCCTTGGATACACATGATGAGACGAATACACTCCATTATTATGTCTGCTCACTAATGAAAGAGCATGTTTGACACCACATGATACTTAGGGCCACTGCATGTGTGCAGATATGTGTGTAAAACTCACAGGAGATCCATGGTATGTACATGTTAGCCATGCTATATTGGATGCAGTATCATCATGTCTGAGTGGCTTTACTTATGTAATCTTGCACATTGTATTTGTCTTTGGAATTGTTGGACAGTGCACAAATTTTGAGCACACTTCTCCCTTCCATGCCTTACAGGTGGACCAGCACCCTACACTGTTGGCGAGGTGGCTACATTCGAGGACCCAGACAACTCCAGTAAGTGTTGATATGTCTGTTATGTGTTGTGTTTGCTGGTGATGTGTGATGGACTCCTGTGTGTTTAACACATAGCAAGGTGTGATGCGCTGCCCAATCATTTGTTTTGTTCCATGAGTGGGTTTTCTTTTTATCACCATCTTTGAGTTGGCCAATCCTTATCCTGTTGTCTTATTTAGGGAGTCTAGATCAGTCCTGTAGGTCCCGCAATGTGAATGGGGATGAGTCATGTGGAGAACACTTGTATCAGCAAGAGTTGCACTGGACCTAATCTGTGATTTAGTCAGCCTATCAGACCCACATTCTCCCAGAATGTGGCTGCTAAATGCTTACCCACAGACTTCTGCTTCCCAATTCACTAATGTACTTATTAAACTGCAGGTTGAACTTCCTAACAGCATGTAGCTCCACATGTAGTGCTACGAGTATGTGGCACTTGAGTGCAATGGCCTAGGTGTGCATGTAACTCATGGCCAGAGGTGTTGTTGCATCTCTGTGTTTGTTGTAATTCATGGCTTACTGGAAGCATATGATGTGGACAAATGTCTGCATTTCCAGACATGTGTGGCGCTGGGATTGGTCAAGGGTTTGCTGTCTCCTATTTGTAGATACACCTTACCTGTGGTGTGTGTGCAGAGCCAAACACATGTCCAGCTTTCCTAAGCTTCCTCGGTGTCCATGTTGTTTGCAATTGTTAGTTGTTACTCCACCCCCCCCACCCTCAAACACAGGCATGGGTTTGTGAATAGTGGACCTAGGACTAATGATACAAGTTTGGTACACAGACATGAAAATCAGTGAATCTTTTGTCTGAACCTAGTATACACACTCATTTTTCCCACATGAGTACTATACTAGCAAGTCTATTTACAACTTGCAGATCATGTGGCCCTAGATTTCCATCCCATACAATGACATTTGTAGCCCTGGCATTGGCGGAGGATGTGCTGCATGATTGTTAGCTGACAACTGACAGAACTATGATGCCAAAACATGCCAGTTGTTACCCATCTTGTAGGGTTTGGATGTGCTATGTGTGATAGAACCTTTGTAGGCTGGCCTGCCATGTACTTCCTCATGGACATTCAATGATCTGTATGATGATATGAGCTGTTACAAGTACAGTAGATGTATTCTCTGATTTCCCTCTTGTGCCATTTCACACAAAGCAGTTCCTAATGTTATTTTTTTCGATTTGTCTTCACAGCTGCAAATATGACACCCATCCAGGTGCGGGAATTCCAAAGGCGGGCAATGAGGTATCAGCATATACTTCAGGTAGTGTCTGGGTACCAAAGAATGGCCCGCAAATACCTGAATGAACGGGCCTCCAGAGCCTGGAGGGCATTCCCACAGGGAGGCCCTTCTTTGCTCACCACATCCACCACAAGCACCACTACCACCCAGTTGGCATCACCAACAGCTGGGACCGTTGCAGCAACCACATCAGCAAGTGCTCCAGGCCCTAGCACAGCACCACCTGCAGGGCACCCCGCAGCCATGGACACTACTCGGCCCCACACTTCCTCAGCTGGCACCCAGACAACCCCAGCTGCAGCCATTGACCCTGCCTCTTTTGTTGAGATGCAGCGTAAATTGAACCGTGTCCTGCAAAAAATGAGTCGCCTGCGGCAGGATGTGCGAGCGACATGTAAACCGGCGGGTGCTGTCAATCAAGCAGACCCTCTGGAGGGCCAACCTATAGAAATGTTGACGGACATGATTCCCTCCCCTCCCTCCTCTTTCCTTATTCTTATACTTTGTGAGTTTAGGGGGCTTAGTGTTAGGTTAGTATAGGCTGTTAGTTTAGTTAGTGTTAGTGGGTGGGGGGATCCTGATTATTTCTACTGTTTCTTTTTGAGAGTGTGGGTGAGTGGGTGGGGGGCAATGTTGGGGTTCTTGTGTTTTAAAAAAACAAAAAAACAATTAAAAATATATAAGTAAAAAATTTACAAAAAAATACATATTTGTTTAGTATAGGATAGTATGTGTTTAGGTTAGTATCTGTTGTCCTCCATGTGTCCCGTCTCATAAGTGGGGTGGGGGGTTGATGTTTAGAACGTTTCGTTAAATGTGATAAGTAAGTTTAGCTTAGGTTAGTTAGGGACAGTTGTGGGTAATGATTAGTTAGGGTAGATTAGGGTAGGTAAGGCTTTTCCCCGAGTTTTCTCTTCAGTTTTTACAGTTTAATAAATATGTAGTAAACCCTTTACAGTATGTGTGACATGCTTGTAGATCAGGGCCTTGGCATGAGTGTACATGATTGCTTTTGTATTACAATTTGTGTCCTATGCTACAAACAAATCCCAAATTAGCTGTAACATTGGCAGCTATCCCAAAGCAACCTTGCAAAGATTAGACCATTCATTGCAACCACCAGTCACAGTTACTATGGATCCCAACGTATTTTTTCCAATATGTATGTTTTCAATGTCACATACAGTGCTTCCAGATTTGGTCTTGGGGACACTGTGTTATGTCTGACTGCAGTCTGATGTTCAAGGAAACCCTTATAAGCTGAGTGGTAGTAAGCACTCTTGTAGTATCGTGTTCATGACTCACATAGATCATTTGTTACACTGTTCAGCATGATTACTTATTTGGATGTAAACTCAGACACCTCCATTCATGCAGTTTGGTGACTGTTCGCTTAGATTTGTGGGCAATGTTATATGTGTTAGTTTTGCATGGAAGCAACATTTTGCAGGGACTATTTAATGGCTTAGATATCCCTTGAGGAAGCATTATTCTGTCCAACACAGCATAATGATGTATAGTTTCTCTTTTCATCAGATATTACCCTCAGGAAGGGCAGAGTATGGTAGAATCCAGGCCACTGAGCTTAGTTAGCAGACTACATTATTTCAGACAGTTGTATTGACAAGCTATGTAATTTGATAGGAGGCAAAATTCTACTTCACGGTTGATGTGTCATATTACACAGAGACAAAGTGGTTGTGTAAGTGCTATTTATTGAAAAGTGCTGTAGTGCTATATGTACATTGTCCATGATTGTGAGTCCATTATAGTGACATCTTCCATTGTGATCCTATAAAAGTGCTAAAGGACAATGCATTTGACATGCTGGGGTGATGTGTCAGACAGTGCAGAGGGACAGGATTTGCCAATGATTAAGTGAGAGACAATCACAAGGCAGGCTGACAAGATATACAGTGGTATGCAGAACAGTCGTTGAGTACAGTTGTTGCAAGACTGGCATGTTACGAAGCGCAGGACCTTGGTAATAGGTGGCCATGTGGCAGAGACTAGTGCTTCTGGGTACTTTTACATGTGAAGGTGATCTGTTCCATGTCTTCTTCTTCTGATGTGTGTGTTTCCTCCTCTGTCCTTGGTAGTGGTGGTTGTGAAGGGGCAACACACACCTCAGTGTTTGAAGATGTGGAGTCAGACATCCCGGTAGCTGCTACCTGTGAGGGTCTTAAGGGAAGAACTGCTGCAAGGAGGATCTGCTGGTTATTAAGAATAGCAGCCACATCATGATGGTAGGCAGCCAAGTTGGCCCTGAGGGCTTCAATGTTGCATTCGTGCACGCGTTGACAGGATTGCTGTTGTAGATGTTGGGTCAACTGTATTACGGCTGTGCTGATTTCCTTCAGCCTTTTTTCTACTTCCTGCAAGATGGTTGTTTGCCCTTGCATAGCTGCTGCCTGTTCTTCAGTTGACATCATGCACGAACGCACCCCCTCTAGGCTGGCTGCCATATTTGCATCCCCACCCGCACCTCCTTGGCCAGCTCCCGCTGTACTCCGACTACAGTTCTCTCAAAGCTGGTGCCTGTGTCATCTGAGTCCTCAGCTGTATAGGAGCTGGCAGGTCTTACAATTGGGGTAGTGGGTGGGTCCTCTGTGATGGCTGCTTGTTCTGTGCTCCTCCTTGTGACTGAAGGTGGGGTCTGGAGGGTTCCAAGGACATCTTGGAGGGTCTGGTGGCTGATGTTTGTCAGCTCGTCATCCATGTCATCAGGGTAGTCCTGGACAGGCATATCCGCAGGAGATCCATCGTCCTCTGCAATGAAATAGGGTACAATTAGTGTGTCTGTGTTGTGGCATCAGTGATGTGACATGCCTGCCTTGTGATAATTTCACATTGTGATCTTGTTTCCTGTTCATTGATCGAGTCTTTCAGATGGGCATTCTACCAGGCCTATGCCCCACCTGCATGTCACATGTATTGTGGTAAGTTATTAGACTTGTCGGCATCATCTCCTCTATGTGTTGGTTTTGGGCAAATAGTGATTTGCCACCTTCTTGTCCTACTCAACCCTCCGTCTACATCCATTCTCATGGTGAGACCTTTTTACTGGCTGTGGGTGCTCTGATGGCACTAGCAGCACACTTAACAATCTGGACATGCCCCATGCTCTGATCTTTCACATCCACTTATAAGTAGTTCAAATGTAGCTTATACTATGCATATCATTGTTATGGCACGATATGGATGTCAGCATTGGTAATGTGTACAGCTGATGTTGGGGAATGTGTGGAGATTGGATTGCCCTGATTGTCGTAGCAGTGTCCTATTTCCTCCTCTGACTCTGCAGGTGTATTTCAGTGACCAGTTACATGTGTCCTCCCCCTCAATGCTGTTGTCTGAGCAGTATGACATTTGGGATGTTGCATTGTGTCCCAGGCACAGGATGGACCCTGACATATGCTGCATGGGTGTGACCTTAGTGCTGTGTAGCTCCTAATGTTGATAACATTGGCTGATGTTTGCGGCAACTATGGGCATTCACCATTGACAGGACTGGAACATTTGTCTTGTTTCAGGGGGTTGTTAAAGTTGTCATCCTCAACCCTCTAATTTAGGTGTGTATGATCCATGGGGACGTTACTGCCCTTGGCTACTTGAGCTGCACACACAGCGGAGGTGGTGGTGGTAACTGCTGTCACTGTTACATTCCAGTTGTCGGTATGGCTAGAGGTTGTTAATTGGGCCCTAGTTAATGTAGGGCATATAGTGGCTGACGTGTAACAGGATGTCAGTTTGACGTTGTGCTCTTCCCTCCTGGCGTGGCTTTACCTTTGCTACATCGTTGGCATGGCAGCATACCCTCAAGGAACTGTTGTTGGTGTTGTGTTATGGTGTGCCCCAGCTTTTCTCTGTACGAGCCATGCCCCCGTGCCGAGCCCCTTTACCCATTCCACTCCCTGAATATCATGACTTACATGCATTGTGTAGTAGGTATGTCCACCCCCCCTGCTTACAGTTAACATCAGTGCATTTTAATACCCCATGCGACGTACCCTGCATGTGCTTTGTCTCCTGGTAGTCTGAGCTGTCCTGTCCTTGGATCCCTGTGACGATCTCCTCAGGGATGACGGCTGCGACCATCTCCTCCATGTGGTCCAGGGCCTCCTGGTGTGCCGGACTCCCTCCTCCAGTCTGCAGTGCTGCCTTACTGTTCCTGGACATCTTTTCCTTGGTCCTGCGCTTGCAGTCATGCCAGCGTTTCTTGCACTCAATGACTGTTCTGCGTACTTCTGCCACACTGTTAATCTTGTCAACAATTTGTTGCCATATAGCCTCTCTCCTACTGATTGGCAACTTTGAGGTGACAAACAGTTGGTGCTGGTGTTCCGTCACCTCTTTAACCAGAATTTCCTGTTCCTCTGCACTGAAGCGACACTTTCTTTTCTTCTTCTCCCTGTCCTGGTTCTTGTGTGGGCCCCCCTGGCTGGTTCCTGGTCTGTTGTCATCTTCCTGGGGTCTCTACAGGCATCTGGGATCCATTTTGGCTCTACTCTGCTGAAATGGCTGTGTTTGCGGGGAATTTTGACGCTATTACGTCAAAAAACGCTGCATATCCGGTTTGCGGTGTCGTAAATCGGCCCACAGTAATTTCCGCTGCATTAACATTGTTTTCCTTTATGACGTGACGCTGCGGTGTGCGTAAAAAAAATTACTTACACCTGTGGTTTGCGCGTACAAGTATAAATTTGACGCCCGCATGACGCATAGAAATGGCGTTAGCCGGCGGTAATATTTTTGACGCAAAACTGCACCAGCGCAGTTTTGCGTCAAAAAGTATAACTACGGCCCTTAGGCCCATATTTATACTTTTTTCGCGCTGCATTTGCATCATTTTTGCGTCAAAAAATGACACAAATGAAGCGCAAAAAAACGTATAAATATGGGCCTTAGGCTTCTCTTGTGCCTTATAGGTTATCATAGTTTTAGCTTGTCCAGATGATTTAGGGGTCCTGCAGCCCTGTGTTTCTTGCTCTTCTTCATGCCCAACAATATGATGCAGTGTCTACTTTCATGGTTTTTACTCTCTTGCTGTGACCTTGTTTATTGACCTATTGGACTTTACCTTTACCAGGTGGTCTCAGCCCCCACCTTGGAACTGCTCCACTAGGAAATGTTTACGAATATGTTTGCTGTCTGATCTACACTTTTCTTCTTACCTGACCATTTGTAAAGCGCTCTTATACCCTTTAAGGGTTATGTTTGTACTGTATAAAACTTTATAGATAAATAAATAAACGCAACTCCTGCTTATTGACGCAAAGGGCCTGATATAGATTTCGGACGGTATACTCTGTCACAACAGTGATGGATGTCCCATCTGCCGAAATCGAACTCCCGTAGGAAAAAATTGGATTTATATTTCGGCGGGTGGGATATCCATCACAGTTGTGATGGAGAAACCCGTCCCGAAATCTAAATCAGGCCCAAAGTCAGTTTGCATACCACGAGTCTGCTTTGTATCTTGCAGACGTTTGTTGCATGGCGCTGACATTGAAAAAACCATGCTGTTATCATTTATGTTATATGTATTTTTAAAATGCACTTTAATTTGTGAGGGTATTCTGGCACCGGATTTCAAAAATATATGTTTATGTTACTTATATTTTTGAAATGGCAAATATCTAAGGAGCCAGCCAGGATCGTCCCATTATGGATGAAAGTGTGACCACTGAGGTGAAATAGACATCAAAAGTATCCTTTACAGATAAGAAAATTTTGATTTTGATTTCAGAGGTGAACAAATAGGAGAAATATTTGTTTTTCACCTCTAACTTACCCTTATAAATAAAGGATGCATTGTGTCAAGAAATTGTTAAGAAAATCAAATAAAATTTTGTGGCATCAACTGGAATGACAGTATTTGAATGTAAGAAGAGGTGGCATGGTCATAAGCGCAGAACAAAAGAAAAAACTGTCAAGGACTTTGAAGAAGAAAAAGCCAATGGTGTGTAATTGGTAGTGGCCGTACTCCACTCCTGGAAAGTGGAATACCTACAAATAAATAGAAATATATTAAATTCTTCTGACATTTCTCATAAGAAAAACAAAAATAAACAAATGAATATGGGCAAGCAACGCTTTGCATGTTAACTGTAGTTCACTTAACTATTTTGGTTTTCATTGTGTCAGTCAGTGTGAATGCAAGCTCAAACCAAGGATATATGAAATGAACCACTGTATACCAGACATATCTTGAAGAGAAGTTTCTTTCATGAAACAAGAAATATATGTTAATCATCATTACTGCAAAACCATCATGTTCTCTTACTATTATGAGTGGCACATGTAAACGTTAATCATTGTGTCACCTTCTGTTTAAGAAGGTGAACATGTCTCAAGAATATGAGCCCGGCACGGAACTCTCTAGTGACCCTGACTCTTACCTGACCGCCGTAGATTACGAAGCATTCAATCAAATCCTGAACAATATCAGTACTTCTCCAAACCTGCCAAGGGATGAAGATGTAATGGTGTCTCCAAATGATGTGATCTAGACGGATTCACAACCTGCCTCAGCGCAGTGTGCCCTGCAACAGCAAGCCACTCCCGAAATTGATTTTAAGCTCAAAGTTGTTGGGGTGTGTCAGCGGTTGTTGGAAGAAGTATAGATGGGGATGGAGACTTAGGTGGACACTCTAGAAGGAGGCTGGAGGTATCTCATCCCCAACAAGGGGTTGAGTAAGTCAATTAGAGACACCCATGCTTGGCTTCATGGAAATAATGACTCACTAGCTGACACTGATGGCGTAATGATGGAAATGAGACACCCTTGTTCATCATGCACTAGTGATGTTGTCAGCCAGTTAGGGTCCATCAATTCTTCCATCTTGACCTTAAATAACATAATGGAGTCTAGCCACAGCGGAATGGAGAGTAAATGATGGACTAATTTCTAATAACAAGGAGTGTCCTCAACACCAAGTTGTTGCTCCTTTACAGAGAACCTTGCCGGGGATTTCAATGCAACCTTCAAACCAACCACTAATGTTAGTTCAAACATGCAGAGCGCTTCCTCATCATCTGCAGGTCTATCAGTGAGTGATGGTGAAAGGATAGCCACCTAGCTCCATCTGCAGCACAGCCACAATCAGTGGAGCCTTTAGACTTTGTAGAGGATGAGCAAGTTGATTTCCCTAGTCTGTGCTGTAGATTACTGAGATGAACATTAGTATGCTGGCACCTTCAATTTTTTCCTTTGTCATGTGCTTGTAATCATGCCACGTTTTAGCATTATCTTTGCAGTCCTCTGTTGGCGCTGTGGTGTATGTAAACTACAGCTATTGTTTGTCATAACGCATCCCTTTTTGATAATGGTATATTGAAATAAATAAAAATGTTTTTAAAAAAATTAGTTGTTGACATAATTCTATTTTTGTTACATTATACATGTTCATATGTTATCATCTCTGTTTACTTTTTCACCTCATTTGACTGATGTATGACATGAAACTATTACCTCATGAAAATTTATGTTGTCAGTCGCATTTATTCTTCCATTTATGCTATTATATTGTTGTAAGAAGCTTGCTCCGTATATACTATATCAAAATGAGATATAGGGGGTCATTCTGACCCCCGCGGGCGGCGGGAGCCGCCCGCCTGGAAGGAGCCGCCTTATGGCCGCTCCGCGGTCGAAAGACCGCGGAGGCCATTCTGGCTTTCCCGCTGGGCTGGCGGGCGACCGCCAGAAGGCCGCCCGCCAGCCCAGCGGGAAACCCCTCCCCACGAGGAAGCCGGCTCCGAATGGAGCCGGCGGAGTTGGTAGGTGCGACGGGTGCAGTGGCACCCGTCGCGTATTTCAGTGTCTGCAAGGCCCCTGGAGGCACTGCAGGGGCCCCCAGGGGCCCCACGACACCCCTCACCGCCGGAATGACCCCCATAGTGTGCACAGAGTCCAGGGGTTCCACAAGAGACTTGACAGAGGCAATAATAGATAATAATAATGCTTTATTTGGGGTAGTGTGGTCGAGCAGTTAGGCCTATCAGAGGGTAGTGTTAAGCATTTGTTGTACAAACACAAGCAATAAGTGAAAACACACACTCAATGGCTTAACTCCAGGCCAATGGGTTTTTATATAGAAAAATATTCCTTTGTTCATTTATTTTTAGAACCACAAGATTCAGATTGCAAGTAAGTACATTAAATGTAAGGTACTTTGCATAGGTATAGTTAGAACTTTGAACCAAAACAGTAATGTACACAGTTTTTCATAAAATGCCGATAAGCTATTTTAAAAGTGGGCACTGCACTTTTCAACTGTTCATGGGGGAGGTAAGTTCAGTTTAGTTAATAAGATAAGTAAAGCACTTACAAGTTCAGTCTCCGGGGCATGGGTAGCCCACCATTGGGGGTTCAAGTCAACCCCAAACACCCAGCGCCAACAACACAGGGCCGGTCAGGTGCAGAGGTCAAAGAGGAGTCAAAATAACATTGGGTGCCTACGGAGACAGGGGGTGCTCTGGTTACGGTCTGTTGGCAGGTAAGTACCCGCGTACTCGGAGGGCAGACTCAGCGGCACAGGAGTGGCCGGGTGCAGTGGGCAAACAGGGCATCGGGTTTTCAATAGGATTCAATGGAGGGACCCGGGGGTCACTCAGACGTTGCAGGCAGGGCACAGGGGGCACTTCTCGGGCCAGCTACTAACTGGGCAAGGGTGAGGACCGCCTGCTGGTCACTGCTGCACTGGGGGTCGGTTTCTCAAGGGCCTGGGGAATGCGGGTGCAGTGCTTCTCCAGGCATCGGGTATCTTCGCCCCGGGCAGTCACGTTCAGGGGGTCAACGGGATTCCCTCTGCAGGCGTCGGCGTGGGGGTGCAGAGAGGTTAGCCAAGGGTGGACATCGTCAGAGTCGCCTGGGGATCCTCTCTGGGTAGTTGGTTTCTCTGGACACGAACCAGGTGTGTCGGGAGCAGAGTAGTGGGGACTCAAGATTCTAGAGTGAGGTGAGAGTCCCTTTAAAGATGGTTTCTTCTTTCTTGGTTGGACAGGTCTGCTGTTTATGAGAGTTCTTGATCCTTTGTAGTTGCAGGGCAGTCCTCTGAGTCGGCAGACAGGATGCATCGCTGTTGCAGGTTCTCTGAAGCAGGAGACAGGCCGGTAGGGCTGGTGCCAAAGCAGTTGCGTCTTCCTTCTTCTCTACAGGGTTTTTCAGCTAAGCAGTCCTTCTTCTTTGTAGGTCATCAGGAATCTGCAATCCTGGGTTCAGGGTCACCCCTAAATACTGAATTTAGGGGTGTGTTAGGGTCACAGGGCAGACGTCAATGGCTACTGTCCTTGAGCGTGGCTACGCCCTCCTTGTGCTCCCTCCCTTTGGGGAGGGGAGCACATCCCTATTCCTATTGGGCTAAAACCTCCAAAGCAAGATGGAGGATTTTCCAAGGAGAGGGTCACTTCCGCTCTGGTCACCTTAGGGGTGGACCTGGCTGAGGGGGTGACTCCTCCTTGTTTTTCTCATTATCTCCCCGGACTTGCCACCAAAAGTGTGGGCTGTGTCCGGGGGCTGGACGTCTCCACTAGCTGGAGTGCCCTGGGGCATTGTAACACAAAGCCTGAGCCTTTGAGGCTCACTGCTAGGTGTTCCACTTCCTGCAGGGGGAGGTGTGAAGCATCTCCACCCAGTGGAGGCTTTGTTTCTGGCCTCAGGGAGCACAAAGGCTCTCACCCTTGGGGGTCAGAAACTCGTCTCCCAGTGGAAGGCTGGCACAGACCAGTCAGTCCTGCACTGAAGGATTGGGTAAAATACAAGGGGCATCTCTAAGATGCCCTCTGTGTGTATTTTTTAATACATCCAACACTGGCATCAGTGTGGGTTTATTATTCTGAGAAGTTTGGTAACAAACTTCCCAGTGTTCAGTATAGCCATTATGGAACTGCAGAGTTCGTTTTGACAAACTCCCAGACCATATAGTTAATATGGCCACACTGTACTTACAATGTCTAAGAATGGACTTAGACACTGTAGGGGCATATTGCTCATGCAGCTGTGCCCTCACCTGTGGCATAGTGCACCCTGCCTTAGGGCTTTAAGGCCTGCTAAAGGGGTGACTAACCTATGCCCCAGGCAGTGTTTTGTGTGCATGGCACCCTGAGGGGGATGCCCTGTCAACTTTGCATGTTCTCCCCACCAACACACACAATCTGCAATTACAGTGTGCATGTGTTAGTTGAGGAGTCCCTTAGGGTGGCACAATACATACTGCAGCCACTGGTACCTTTTACAAGGGACTTATCTGTGTGCCAGGGGTGTGCCAATTGTGGAAACAAAGGTACATTTTTAGTGAAAGAACACCAGTGCTGGGGCCTGGTTAGCAGGGTCCCAGCACACTCTCAGTCAAGTCAGCATCAATATCAGGCAAAAAGTGGAGGAGTAACTGCAACAAGGAGACATTTTCCTACAATTGTTGAGTAATCATATGATGAAATATTGAATTATCTCAGGGCGAAAGCATAACAAGTGCTTAAGAAATGCAACACGAAAAACGAGGTAATTACACATCAAATACACAAGCAAAGAAATATTACTGACCATTGGATAAGCTGCCAAACAAGTAACTAACTATTCCTCCATAGAAGCATGCATTCCAATTATGAATAATGAGAAGATGGAAGGATTTGTCATTACACACATGAATTCATAACAGTTGGTGTCAAGAACAGGTTATTACATCAATCATTATATATAGATTTAGGGAAAATAAACTGCTTGAAATATTACTCCATGAGAAGGCTAAAAAGCCAAGTATATTTGTATATTTCTACACTTTTTTTGACTAAGAGAGTGTTGACTTCATATCTACAAGTGGTTTATCAGCGGCAGTGTGTCCCTACTAAATGGTACTTAGGTACCCAGGGCATGGGGCATTAAGGGTAGACCCTTGAGGGTAGCAGCACAGATTGTACCACCCTGTAGGGCCATGCATCCAGTAACAGCCAGCACTGCCATTGGAGGCTGAGTGTTCTGATGTAATCCTAAAATGCAAACCCGACATGGCAAACAGCCTGTGTGCCCTGTCCACTACACACTGCATGCAATATCAGTAAGTCACCCCTCTGGCAGGCCTTCTAGCCCTAAGGCAGGGTGCACTATGCTGTATGTGTGGGCATAGATGCATGAACAATACGCCCCTACTGTGGCCATGCAAATCTGGGACATAGTAAGTGAACAGAGCAGCCATTTTAAATGTTTGTGCTGGACACTGGTTAGTACGAGTTTCATGGTGGCCACTCTGAAACCTAGGTTGTTTGGTATCAAACAACTCAGAATGATAAATAAAACTGGTACCAGTGTTGGATTTATTACAAAATGTACCCAGGGGGTCACCTTAGAGGTGCCCCCTGAAAAAGCTAACTACCCTGGCATGGATGCTGGCCGGTCACAACCAGCCTGTCACCACCAGACAAGATTCTGGAACTCTGGGGTGGGAGATCATGTTCCCTGGGTCCCAGAACAAAGCCCTTCCTGGGTGGAGGTGAAAATATCTGCTCCCTCAGGAATGTGCAACCCCCTGCTAGTGAGCTTTAAGAGGCTTACCGCCAAGCAGCAGATGGCTGCCTCCGTTGCAAACCCCCACTTTTGGCAGGAGCAACAGCAGGAAAACCACACAAAGGAAAGGAGGAGTCGTCAGCCCCAGCCCCAGCTTGCACTAACCCTAAGGTGTTGCAGGTGACGGGATCCCTCCATTTCATTTATCTCCATCTTGCATAGAAGAAAAATAGCCACAGGTGTAGGGAAGTGACCTCTGCCCACAGGAATTGGTGACTTAGTGGGTGTAGCCACCCTAAGGTAGATGATCCATTGGTCACTGCTAGGTACTCTTCTAAACGGCCACTAAATACAGTATTTAGTTGGCATCCCTATACCGGATAATCAAATTCCAAGGACTAAAGAAGACCAGCAACAAAGAAGACCCAAGGCTCGAGAACTGAAGTCCTGCTGTGCCAAGAAAAGGCACCAAGCAATGCCAGCTGCGCCCAGGACTCAACAATTGCTGGTGAGGGGATGTTTGGACATTGGATGGACTCTACACACCACCAGAGGACCCCCCACACTTTGATACTCTCCAAAGATCTCCCTCCAGAGTAAAGGCATCACTCTCTTGCAATCAAAGTCTAAAGACCCAGTGAAGGTTACGTCACTGACTGGCTGCTGACACTCCACCCGACAGACTGTGAGGAAAAACCCTGCCAGTGTGCCAAGTTTGGTGTCACTGCACAGTCCAGTGTCCAAACTGTGGAATAGCGTCAGGTACTGGTCACCTAACATAGGACACTCAGAAGAACAGTCCTTTCCAGACTGTAAAAAGACCAGGAGGAAACCCCAGTCAAGGGACTTCAGAAAACACCAAGACTTCCACCAGAGTGCCCATGCTGACTTGTAAGTGACCCTCAATTTCGCCTACCTCCTGCTTCCAAGGGCATCTTTGCACACAGCTCCTGTCTCACTATTCCGATCTGCGGCCGTTGCCCTATGCCCTGGACGAAAAATCCAGCTGTGCCCTATGGGTCCCCCACCCCTTGTGACCTCAACAGTCCAAGGGGACCCACCGGAATTACCTTTAAGTCCACCTGTGCAGCAGTGGCAGCTGACACTCAACGGGGGCGGCAGGGTGGGGCAAGGTGAAAACAACGTTTAAAAAAGCTTATATGTGGGGGAGATGCATTTGTCTTCCCTGCGTCTTTGCTCTCTTCCTCTTTCCAGGCTCCCAGCCAATCACGATGCTGCTGTCACCAGCAACAGCAGCGTTGTGATTAGTCTGAGGGTCCTGCTTCGCCCCTCAGATTGAAAGTGGGAGTCTGGGCATGTTCTCCACTCAGATGTGCAATACAGCTGGGTAGAGAACATGCAAAGTGCGCATGTCTGTTTCGCCGGCCCAACTAGGCCGGCCAAACAGACATGCGCACTTGGTGTGCAGAAAGCCCTCTTCCTGCCCCCTCCCTCCAGCCCAGCCTCACCCCACACCTTATCCCAGGAAAAATAAATGAATAATAACATTGCGTTATCATTTTAATTTTCCTTTCCCCAAAATTCAGTGGGGGGACGCTCCTGCTGTGCAGTGTTTTTCCAAGTGGTCCCCCACAGTGGCCTGGCAACAGCATCAGTGACTTTCTGCAGCTGCTCGTGCCGAAACCCGGAGCCGCCCGAACCTCTCCAGCTGGTCCATAGTGCCCACTCATGACCTCGACATGCAAAAAGGAGACATTGGTAAATGCTTTGCCTGATTTTATATGCATTTTTAAAAGCATTTCTCCCTTGACTCGTATGGGGTGACTATTTGTGCTGAAAAACTTTGAAAATTCAGAACTTGAAACGTACTCTCCCGATTTGGATGATCTTGGTCTTAAATGTTATAAAAATCTAAAGTATTTGTTAAATTTGTCTCGAGTTATTCTTTTGAGTGTGTGGCCTCATTTATTGATTCTGTGAGTCCAATAAATGATTTGCACTTTTCCAGGATTAGCCTAACTGCTCGACCAATCTACCATAAACATTAGAGCATTAGGTGGTCTAGTTTTTACCTCTGTAAACCAACTTGTGGTTGCCAAGACTCTCTGTACAGTGTGTCTAGTTTAGCACACTACATAGAGGGTCAGCCTCCTAAAGCAAACACAGCTAAATAAATGCAAATAAACTTGTGAAGCTTTATTTGGCAGCTGCAGTAACAAAAATCCCTTTTCTGTTATCTAAATGTATTACATATCATGATGTATGGATAATGATACACCTAAATATAAATAAGCATATGAATGTATAAAAAGGTATACAG
Organism: Pleurodeles waltl; assembly: GCF_031143425.1. NCBI lineage: Eukaryota > Metazoa > Chordata > Amphibia > Caudata > Salamandridae > Pleurodeles > Pleurodeles waltl. Next base: position 608,279,466 of record NC_090449.1, read on the forward strand.
GATGAAGGGTAAATTAATTAATATAAAAATATATAGCATCATATTATGTGGGTGTGATCATTGTAGGTTATAATGCACTAAAAACGTTTTTAATATGCCATAATAAATATATGCATCAATTTACGTACTACTTTTTAAATGTAATTATAACTTCTATACGTAAAGTAATGTGTATATGTTTCCATTCAGATCATACACAATATAGATTGGAACATAATTAAAATAATAAATGAGTTTGTTTTACAACTGACGTGGAAAAATATCATTTCAATTTGAAAGAAAACGAGTTTAAATGTGTACTGTTAATAAGGGAGGGGTAATGGACTACTGACTGAATTATGTGCACTTAAATACATTGTGGAGGATTTGCTTAGAAATGAGTCATTTTACTTGATGCATCCTCACGCTTATAGAGGTTGCATCATCTTGCATAGTGAAATGAGGCAGTAAATCATCATCATACAATACGGAAACTGCGAATGACGTGGTTGTGTAGAGTATGCTTTTACAGACTAGCTTTATTTTCTGTTTGGAGAGTTGTGTTTGTTTGAGGTGTATTTACATACTTGCCCATACATTTTGTGATTGTGTAGTGATTATTGTGTATAGGTTTTTCTAGTTTTGTGACTATTGTCTATTTTTGTGTATTCAGAATTTGTACTGTAAGTAAATATTGTTTGTCATATCATGTGAAGTTGGGGTAATAGTTAATAGTCTTGGGGCATATATATGAGATTGTCACGCAGTGCAGCGCAGCAGTCTGGCAATCTGGTGGCCGTATTTCATTCTTTAGTCAATGGTCATTCCCAGGCTTTTCACTTTGGTGCTGTGAGTGAAGAACTGTTGGGTACAGACATTGAATTAAAAAAGGGTCAGTGTTTGTTCAAAGTGAACTGACGGCAGCAATGCTGTAAATGATGCCACTAACAGTGGAACAACAGCAAGAGCACTTGGAAAGCCCTTCCTCCCCCTCAACTAGCAGTCAGGAGTCCACTCTTCAAGGAGTACTGAAACCATCCTACCACTATGGATGAAGAGCTCCTTGGATGAAGACAATAAAATGACCGTAAGAATCCATTTGAATATGAAATCCAACTTTGAAGACTTGACCACTGAACACGTACAATCGGCGTGAAATTTGGATGCCGTCTGTTCTTTGCGACTATGCACAGCTTATGAAGGGAATTTTTGGATTACTATGGATCTCATTATCCACAAGGAGCCTTGAAAATGTCCCATAACAGGACGAAACACGTGTCAGCTGACTCCTGTGAATACATGCGAGACTGTTTACAGATGCACCTATCTCGACTCATTTTTCCAACTAGGCTGAATTGTATACTAATATATTTCAACATAAGCTGAACTGTGGTTGTTATGAATTGTATTTTGTAATGGATACAATTATGTGTATTAAATAGATTTATATATATTTGCCACATACCAGTTGATAATTTGTTCGATTTTTGCTTTTTGCGTGCACTTTTTGTGTGTATTGTAATTTCATATGTTGTCACCAGTGTGTATAGATTATTGAATCCAGTATGTTTGACAGCTAGGAATTTTGTATGTATGTGTGCTCCACAAATTGTCCTTCTTTTGATTTCATATTAACTGGTGGAGGATTTTTTCTATCTCAGTATACGTACTTCGGCAACAGGTACGCCTTTTAGTGTTTGAGCACCACTATTGTACTTAACAAATTGTATGGGAAGGTGTGGCCTTAGATAAATTACTGTTGCCGCCACATTTTCTAGTACCACTGAACACCTACGTCTGCACCTGCACTGCAACTGAGCCAATCATTTTTCATCGACTGCAGCCAATAAGCCATGATCAGAAAATTTAAATCATCCGGAATCTGAGTGTTTAGTAATGTTATTTAAAGCTCTTCTTTTCAAAATTTACACATGCTCGTTTGCTAAGGAACTTGTACAGGATCATGTAAAAGCTCACCAATCTTTGTTGACAGCACACAATCCCATTTTCACATTCAAAACTGCTCAAACAAATTAGTTAACTTTGCTTTTTGTTTGGACCACCACAAGTTGAAGGAGAGATTCCCGTGAAGGATGTTGCCAAGACCAACATTCTAGTAATCAGAGATTCGTAGTCCAATTCCCTACCCTCTAAATGGCACTTAAACCTTGGATGCACATCTTCAACCGCATCAAAAGTAGGAATTCTATGAATACCTTTGATGCCGATGCCACTGTTGCCCCTGAAACTCAAGTCAGTGGCAAAGTATGTGAACATGGCAACTCTCTCTCCTTCGACAAACCACTCCACTTCTCCACAGTGATCATGCAGTGCTCATTGTGACACACATGTATTACTGTAATATCATCTATTCTGGTCTCCCCAGTAAACACATTGTCAGGCTCCAAAGAATTAAGAACCAGGTCACCAAAATGTAGTTTATGCATCTCAAGCAGATTACATCAAACCCACCCTTAAAAACGTTACTTACACTCAGTACAGCTACAATTCCATTTAAGGTCTTGGGAACCATTCATGGAGTAGTGGGGGCAAAGACCTCACATACCTGCAAAAAGCGACACCTCACTGCATCTGAAACAGAGCCCATCCCTACAGTGTTACAAGCCTGATTAATCAATGAGCATTCAAGACAATGGAGTTCAGAGGAATTTGTCTGGGTGCAAGAACGTAGACTCTGAAAAACCCTAAGCCCAAACTTGAGATCTGAATCTATCTACACGCTTTTCAGAAAATCATTGATCACTGAACTATTTTATTTTGCCTTTAATTTATGTCAAGTGCAAAGAGTGATTGCAGAATATTGAACATGGTCACTTACCGTCTCCAACTGGATTCTAACTTACACGACTATCATCAAGCTATTTTGCTTATTCCTTCTGACGTTTATTACTTTATAAAACTCCTTAACATATAAATAAATACAAACATTCTCTAATGTACTACAAACGCACTACATAAACTCCACGTTTCTAAGTAGCACACTTTGAAGCCAACATTAAATGACAGGACATTTTTGGAATTTAAGTTTTGACACAACCTAACTCTAGTGATCATTCAAGATGTCCAGTTTTTTGCTCTCAGTGTTTTTATTGTATTAGTCCGCACATGATCATAGAAGACCAATATTGCATTTTAAGGAACTGATAACAAAGGACATATCCAGTGAACAATTTCTTATTTATTTGTTGATATAAGCTGTATTTTCTCAGGAGGCTGCTTCATCATACTATTGACCGTGCACCCGGAAAATCTGAAAAAGAAAGAACAACAGAAGTCAGTGCTGCATACTGAACTCGAGCTTTAATGATCTCGAAGTAAATTGCACATAGCAGTAAACAGTCTTGACTTAGACCCCTTATCTGAATCTTCTGGTCTAGTTAGTGCTCTGTCTTATGCTATAAGGTATTTATTATGGTACACACTGCAAAGTTATTTGAGCTTCAGGACAACAGCAAAGGTTTTATGTGGGTTAATGAGCAATGTGTGGAACAAGCTAAATAGTTGTTTTGAACTGTGAGGAGGCTGTTAATGAAGTCCACGTGAGAGGAGGCATTCCACAATTTCACTGTAGCCGCTTTTTTAAGGAGTCCTATTTCCTGTTTCTATTGAAAATGATCTTATGTTGCTATTTTGAAAACTTGGCATGGCCAGACAAACTTTTTTTATCTGTGGTTTGTCAGTGGTCAATCATAAATGACAGCGGTTTGATCATGTTTTAATGCAGATTTGATCATGACAATGGGCAAATGCCAGATAATAGAACATGCCCACACTTTGTGGCCATGACATATGAGGCGTCTTGCTATTCCTGTGCCAAAATTAATCAGCTCCAAGCTTTAATTTCTCAGGATTGCTACTCCTAAATAGTTGACCTTGCGTGCTATTGGCAAGTAAATGTTTACATGTAACCGGAAGGTTAGTAGTGCTGGGTCAAGGTTTTTCTAGCTCCTTAGGTCATCTAATAGAAATTGTAAAAAGGTTCAAGCTTTTCACCCACTTTGTCTACATTGCAGTGTTATTTTTATGATGTTTTTGAAAGGTCATAAAAGTGAAATGTAGCAAAGCAGGTGACATATATTTGAGTGGTTTGTCCTTGCTTGTGCTTGTACGCACAATGGAGCACTTTGTTTTGGAACCTTGGGATCTAGGTTTGAATCCTGCCCTTGGCAGTTATAAATATTTGAAAAGCCACTCAAGAATTTAGATACCCGACTTGATGTACATCATCTTGTATCATTGTCTCTAACAGCCTCCAAAGTGTGCAGCACTCTGTTGCTATCTAGATAGGTAATCACGATAAAAGACACATACAAGACCAGTGGCAACCCGTAATGTGCAGCAGCAGCAGGCAGGGCATACACATGCACAATCTCTTCCACATGCGCACACACACACATACACTCATCCACATGCATGCTCACTCACACACATTCTCAAATGCGCACACATAAACCCGCCATTCACAAGCACATACAAACACACACATCCATTCACGGCACACACACGCACATACAGATATATTCATACATACACACCCACATGCATTCAAAATTAATTAATGACTTACTTGCTATCACAGTGACATGGGGTGGTGGGAGGGAGAAGCAGAAATAAGTTTTATTCTTTTCCGGGTGCTTAAGAAGGGACGGAAAGGAGATCTCACCTCCTACTTTCCACTGGCTGACCTTGTCATGGGTCAGAGAATAAGAGAAGGACCTTCCTTACTTCGTCACATAGTGGGAAGGGGTCAGTGAGAGTTGCAGACCCACTGCTCAATGACAGACAATCAGAATTGGGCACTTCAGTTTAAAAATGAATCCCGCTGTTTTGAGTCTATTAGTGATGCTCCACTTCATCATGAGGGGGAAGTTCGCAGGATGCCATTATGAGGATGTCAGGCACACCAGGCTGTGAAATGTTCAGTCTGACAAATTTTGACTCAAGAAGTCAGGTGCCTAAACATTTAGCGCCTGTACAGTGCCTTGCTGCCTGGCCCAAACATGAAGAGTGCCTGTCTGGCTGCCCTTTGCTCAGTCTAACAGACACTCTTCGCCCATTGGCAAAAGGTGGAGGGGTGAGTCATTTTCTCTCTTAACAATGGCTATGCTACACAAAATATTGGATATTCATAATTTGTTAAGTTTCAACTTCCCTAACTAACAGCAATGTTTTAGAGTTTAAATATTTTAAACTGTGTATAGACGTTTGATACTCTCTAGGAGTGTGTCGTAACTTTATTCTTTGGAACACCCTTGTAGTAGGAACACGACACAAGCCATCACATTAAGAATAAACCGTCCTTGCTCTTACCTCGTCAATCCAGTCCGTGTAGGCGGACACCCTGGTGAAAACAGTTGGCTTCCCATAAGTGTTGCAGTGGGGCACCACAGCGTAGCTAGCAATCCCGTGAACTTCCCAGAAACCATCCACAAAGCAGTTCAGAGGACCGCCTGAATCACCCTAAAGTAATAAAAGAGAAACAGATAACACATTTTTCTAGTTCAACAAAAGGAGGGCCATCTTAATTCTGGGAACTTGATTGCCAGTGATGTCATACACTGAGAAAACTCTTACGTGTTGATACCATTGTGTGCCTTGGATGGAATAAGAAATAGTTAAATGCCCGGGAAAGCCACTCTTCTTTCCCGAACAAGCCCCATCAGTGTGGGGGTGTGGGGGGTCACCAACCGTTCAGGGAGCCCCCATAGAGCCGAAGACCAATGAATGTCCGTGTGATCTGGAAGACACCAGGGTCCCTCATCACATTCTGATGGGGGCCCCATCATTTTGCATTATGCCGCTGTGAGGGAGAGAACAGCTGAGGGAAGAATAGGGCTGTGATTGTGAGATGGGCAGCTGACCCTCCCTGCTCACCCTTCACCCACATATTCTTCCTTCCTCTCATTCATCTCACGTTAGCCGGCCTCCAATGAGTATAGATTTAGACCTCGTCATTTGTTTTCTTCTGCAGAGGTTTAAAGTTATCTACTGCTAGACTTATTGCGAATGATTTTAATGAGTGTTGATGAGAGAACATGCTGTTGAGGAGCCAACTCTTAGGCTTTAGTGCCTTATTGTGTGTGATGACTTCAGGGAGAGTGTCTAATGTGTCCATTTGTGTGGGACAAGGTATAAAGGTAACAACGTGGATGTTGTGCTGAGGTAGCAATGCTCAGCCAAATGTGTGGCTCTGGTTTTCTGTGGTTTGAGTGCAAATATGTGTTTTCAAAAAAGAATCACAGACCTTAGAATTTACAAGTGAGGTAATGTTTAAGAAACATTTGTTTTTTTTTATAGGTCCGGCGTTAGCCAATACCTTTTGATTTTACTATACAGTATATATGATACACTTCCTTATAGGGGCTTCCAGACATCTCTCTTTATCTGTTGGCCTGTTGTTTCATTCTCATTTCTAACGCTCACTATAGCATAGAGCATGGTGCAGTTGGGTCAGCTCACTTTAGATATTGGCTAACTTCACACTGTGAAATATTATCTTTTTAATATATTAAGCTCTTTTAGCTCAATGTGTGTTGCGTCCCTGGAGGCTGCATATTTCACCAGATAAGACTTAAACAATCAATACTGAAAAGCTTCACACATTTACATTTTCACTTAAGCATACCTATTTAAGTCAGGCCTCTCGCCACGATCGTGCAGTTCAAAAATAAAAACATACACTTACATAGACGGGCTTTTGGTATGCTTTTTTCATTTATTGTTCTGTTCAAGCCTCATTCGTAGCTCTCTCTCAGCCACAACAGCATATGTGATTGGTTCGTGGCTCAGTCCATTTCAGCCATTGGCTGCTTTGCACTTTGAATTACCTAATTTAGCATGATCGCATATTCGTAATGTGTTTGGGCATTAAGTGGCACATATGTCTAACTTTCACTCAGCACAATGCAGCAAGCCACCTTGCAGCCCTGTGTGGGAGTGGACAGGAATGTGCTGTATTTAACATTATTTGACGCATTCCGTCTCTCTGCCTGTGTTGGTATGCAATGTGCTGCCCAGAACCAATGCAGGCACCCATGCACCATGGTGCAAGGGTTCCTATGTTGTAGGCAGGATTGTTTTTGTGCAGGGAGGAACATCTTCCTGCACAAAAACAATTCTCAGAGGCATTTCGCTCTTTCTAAGTGTGCTGCAGAATGCAATACACTTAGCAAGAGGAAACAACAAGGAGAAATAAAGATATTTCTCTTTGTGGTGCATCTGGTGGGGAGACATTCAATTATGATGCATTCCCAGGTCTACCAGCTTTGGTAAACCTGGAACGGTGTCAAAATCCATGTGTGGATGCATGGGAACATCTATGTTCCACCTCCCTGCTACAGAGTTCTGCAAGGCAGCAATTTGCACTGCCTTGTGTTACTCTAGATTTACCAAGCCATGCAGAGCCACATGAGGTGGCATTATGTGGCTTGGTAAATCTACATTTACGTTTTGCATCGCCCACTGCATGGCACAAGGCAACTCCAAACCTTTAATAAATTTGACCCTAAATGTGCCATCAGTAAATGATGAGTAGGAGTGACAAGTTTCACTTTGAAACAGACTGGACCAAGTGAAATTTGCTAGCTATGAAGAATTCAGTCAAAGCTAAGGCTTTGTGAGGAGAACAGGTACCCCCATACAGGCTTCGCCTTTTTGTTCTGATGTTTCTGGCTGAAACAAAGGTGGTCAGATGTGTGTTGCGTTGTAGGGTAAGGGCTAGATAAAGAGAAATGTCCTGCATTTTTGGGATGGGGGAATGATGTTGTTCTCTCTTCATGTGTACTTTATGACTTTGCATGATGTGAATATTTGAGTCAAAGTATGGCAGGTGTTTTGTAAGGTGTTTGGTTCATAATAATTCCTGTTTCCTATTTCATCCAAATGTGGGGTTATCATGGGTAATGTGTCTCCAGGGTCTTGGAATTTTCTGTGGGAGATCTGGAAAAGCTCTAAGACGTTCACATTCCAGTGTTTATGCTGTAAGCAAATATTGTTTCCATGCCTGGTCTGAAAAGATTGATCTACAGTCTGCACTCATAAGAGTCATGCCCCTTTTGGTTTTTCCAGTGTTAATATTTTACTCAATGAGCTCTGCACACCTGGGCAGAGAAAGACAAGGACCAGGGGCAGAGTACTTTACTGTCTCTCTTTGAGATGTAAGGACTAGACCCCTAGGACTGAAAGTAAGATCTCCTAAACCCTACTGGAAAAGGACGTAGACTACCTGGAGAACTGACAACTTGCCTTTAAAAGCTAGTGCCTTGCATCCAGCTGTATAATGTAGGCAGTGAGATACTTAGGCCGGTATTTATAGTTTTTTAGCGCCGCATTTGCGTCATTTTTTGACGCAAAAGCGGCGCAAACTTGCAAAATACAATTGTATTTTGCAAGTTTGCGCCGCTTTTGCATCAAATAGCGGCGCAAATGCGGCGCTAAAAAAGTATAAATATGGGCCTTAATGTCACTAGGTCAGAGCAAAACCAAAGGCTCTGCATCACTGACCCGCCTGATATGAGGATCCTGATCCTCTCGAAAGGTGTGCTTCAGAATAACCATTCATTGCAGCTTCAAGGCTGGTGTTTGATTCCATCAGCAGTTTAATTGTTTATGGGTAACCCAGCATCTGTTTTGACCCCAGTAAAATTAACCAAGAATGTTAAGCGCTGCACTACTAAGAGACATGGTAGATGCAAGGTCGGCAAGTGCAACCTCATTATAGGCCACAATATCCCTCTGGTGACCCATCACCCAGGGTAAGCCCCTGTACCTGCTGGCCACAACCAACTGGAAGCGGGGCATAGCCAAGATGGTAGCGGTGACAGAAGCTTCCTAAAAAGCTCTGCTTCAGGCACTCATGTAATCCAGCAGAATCCTCCCCATCCAGAGACTGTGTTGCTGTGACCACTGCCCGGTGTGCCCAGCAGCCTTTGAGCATCCAAATACGATTTCTCCCACTCAATGGAGACATGGTTCCTTCCAGGGGTTGCTGGGGATAAGTGAGTTGCCCGACAGCGCGGTGTAAACAATTTCATCAAGCCCACGCATGTGCGGGAGCAACCGCTGCCTGTTGCCTGAGGCGCGCTGGCCCTTGTGACATCGGCTTGGGGCTGTTGGTGGCATGGCAGAGTGTTCTGATGGTCCGGCGACCTGCCTACCTCTAGTGCAGCCTGCTCAACAGCACGAGGCAGCCATGGGATGCTGTGGGACCATGGATGCCCACATCACTCCATCTTCCCTCTTGGAACACTCACCTGGTCCTGCCTTTCAACAGGCGCTGGCCGAACGGGGACTCTGGGACAGCAACTTGTTGCTGGTCATGTGGCTAAAATTGCCCCCTACAGTGCTGCTGGAGTAGTGGTGCAGAAGATACACGAGGGCACATAGCCCGCAACCCTGCTGTCATGGGTAGTGCTTTGGACTCTGCCACTGCCAGACCATACATTAGTGGTGAGGGAGGGGCCTGACTGGGACAGGGGCCTGCTTGCGCCACCACCCATCTTTATCTGCGATCCTGAGGCTGTTGGTTACTGATCTCTCCCAGCTGCATACCTCCCTCTCCTCCATCCAGTGTAGGCCTCGCACTCTGATAGATAGTGAAGGCCACGCACTACGTGGGCCTGGGGAACTCTGAGCTTTCAACACAATACCTTGGTAACCAGGCATGATTGTGCCCTCCACCTACAGGGGAGGGACATCATCGCACTCTGCCACATTTCTAAGGGTCACCAAGGTGGCCACTGTCCTCCTTCGTCACATGGACCAGGACCGCAGCTCTTTCTCCATCCAACCAGAGGGACCCTCCGAACCACCACCCACTTGCCCTGAGGAGAGCAGCGAGACCTAATTTTTGCTTGTTTCTTCAGTGGGACCATTGAGACACTGGAGTATGTGGCCATGGGGAATGCACTTGTGATCCCCCTCTAGGTTATGCGGATAGCCGGCAGGTCCTGTGCTCGGAATGATACCCTGACAAGCGTCTACCTGCGGACTGTGGTGTCACTCCATGATGACCCTTTCAAGACCTTGTTCAGCAGCAACGAGTGCAGGCCATTCTGAGCGGCGGGCTTCTGCATGGGTGCCATCCCCTCTATCACCACAAGGCCATCAGCAATGGCATCCAGTATTTACTGCATGCCTAGCAATGGTGTGCGGTGTCCCCCCACAGCATGATGGTGAAGCCTAAAGTTACTAGGCCCTTACTCCATGAGCGCTCAGAATCAATGACTTCTACGGCAGGGATGGACTGCACCTCAGCCACCCTAGAACAACTGGAAGCAACTCTTCACATGCACTCTACCCAATTTGAAAGGGTCCTGTAGACTATCCTGGATACTAAGACATCACTGGAAGCCAAGACTGAAACAGATGTTAATGTTCTTCGAGCCGACCACCGCAAGCTGACTAACAGGGTGGAGGAAACAGAATCCTCTCTTGTCACCCCGACACTTACGGTCCAGGAAATTCAGATACAGATGAAACTCGAGTGTGGAAGTGGTGACCGTACACTGCAGAGCAGAAGATGCGGAGGGGCGCTCCAGATGCCACAATATCCATTTTATGGGCTTCACCGAATGAGTGGAGGACCCAAGTGCATAACTTTTCATTGAAAGGTGACTGTTGGACACTATGTTAGTTTATAAAGTGCCAATATTTTTCTTGTTCGAAAGGACACATAGAATACTGGCAGGCAGCCCCCCTAAAGGGCCCCACCAAGGCTGATCATCATCTGGCTCCTTAATTACTGAGACCAAGATAACACAAATTAATTGTTTTCAAGCTCAAGGCCCCTGGAGGTTTGAGGATGCTTCTGTCACGGGTACCTGGACTCCACAGCTGACAAACCGCGATGCAGTGGAAGGTACCCACAACACCGGATGCAGCCAAATGGCTCCAGGCTTTACCACAATGGGGAAGAGTGAAGGCGAGTGTATTGAGTTCTCTGAGGGACAAAGTATTGACCCATACAGGTAGCGAGAGTTGGGGTGGGATTGTGGTAAATATCGAGGCCAAGAAAAATACCTGCCCGCCCTGAAGGGGTACTCATTGCTATGGATGTGCTGACTCACAGCTTTGCGACCCCACACACAGGTGGCACTGAGAAACTCAACACAGGTTTAACTGTGGTAATGTCCTATTAAGTGGATGTTACTGGGACTCCGAGCCATGTTCGGTCACAGTTCCTGCTACCAGAATGTGTGATTTGCTCCTCTCCCTATAAATGAGGCCTAGACTTTGCCCCTTCTTGCTCCCAAAAAGAAAAAATGTGTATGTCCTAAATGCACGTTGATATGTATTAATTCTATGAACTCCTATGCAATGTACGTGCAGTTTCCCTTGAGTCATGTAATGTGATTGTTAACTTGGCCAGATTTAGGAGGCGGGGATTTTTCTCTCTTCTTCCCTTAGCTTTGCAATTATTGTTAATGTGAAATAATAAGAGCAGATTTACAAAAAAAACGAAAAACAACTGGGCGCAACAAGGCAATCACTGTGAGAAACACTGTGAGACCACCTGGAGTCCCTGTGATTGTTGCCAAATCGTGCATTGCAGCTGTGAGCTGCATCCTACTCCAGAGGGCCATCAAGGGCTGTTCCATGAAGAGCAAGGTCAGGTGCTCATGCCACCCATGAAGGCATATGACATCCAGCAGCACTGGCAACACTATCATGGAAACACATGGTGATATCCACAATGCCCACATCTTTCCCCAATCCAGTGGAACATCTATTGACACAAGACGAGCTGCATCAGTCTATAAATGACAACCACAGTCACTCCCTAAAGGGAGAGTTTAACAGTCAGTAATTGTCTTCCAAAATAGATGCTGCTCTTGTCAATAATCTCATAGTAAGGCTAACTGGTATCTTTGCTGGCTGCATGCACTCTTCCTATAGAGCACAGAAGCATTGTAGCACAACTCAGTAAAATTTCAAGGTCTTGTTAATGCCATAAAACGTCTTAAAGTTACTAAGCATATTATTTTCATACAAATAAAAGCCTCATATCTTGTATGTAAAGGAATAATATTATTGATAAAAGGGCTGTCTGACAGAGAGTTCTATCCCAAAGCCCCTTCCAAGAGTAAGCCAAAACTAATCTACTTCGCTACCCTCCGAAAGTGTAAGCAAAAAGAGGAAGTACTTGCCAATTCAGTGAGCTCACAATAGTACCATGTTCTTATGTGTCAATGGACAAAAACAATATTTGTTAAATGGATTGCCAAACTGCCCACACAGGTGCTAGAGGAGTGTCCTAACACTGTACGTAAAGGCATTCAGGTGGACTGGTGGACTACTCAACAGAGCTTACTGGCAGGGCACTGCTTCTAATAGGCTTGTAGGGTTAAGGCAAGAGAGTGACATGAAGGGTTCCTGACATGTGACTGGCTGCTGATTTTCTTGTAGGCTAGTCCTCCTTTAGAAAATGGGAACATTTAATTACAAGACTGGATGCTCCCATTATGCATTATCCCTTTAATGCCACTCCACCCAGCACTTGGAAGTATGACATCATAAATGGAACAATCCAGAACAGAACATATACAACAGAATAATAAGCCCATGTTAGCAACAATCTGCCTCTTTTAAATGCTGCTACCTGCAGATAAGTGTCATAGAGCAACTTCCCTTATGTTTGGTCTGTTGTTTATTAACTTATTATTTTGTTCCTTAACATTTTGGGTTCTAATTTATGGAATCCTTCATAGTACTTTGTGTTTATTGAATGTTTGTTGCATTAACGCTCTATTTTCTTCGTAATTTGTGTTACCTGTTGAGTTTTTTACTTATTGCACGTGTGTGCCTGTACCAACTCTCTCTATCCAGTTTGGAGAGCGCGTCACTCTTTTCTCCTTACAACCCCCAGATCCACTGCTATTTTCGAGCCCTTTTTTCCATTTTTATTATTTAGGCAGAAAGTGTACGGGCCGGATTTGGGGTGGAGCCGCCACTGGGCTGTTCCTAATAGCCTTAAACTCCGTTTTAAGCCTGCCACTGGCTCCGACTCTTTGGGCAAATTCTTGTTCAGGGAGTCCGGCACGTCATCAAGAGTGGCACGCGTCGGAGTGCATTTGAGAAATGACCTGGGCAACAGCCTACGCCCATGTTTTGGGGCCGACGCGTCCTGATAGAACTTGACATGTGATGACGCAGAAATGAAGGTTTTACATTTATTAGCGCTTAAACGTAGTACTGCAATAATCATGTGTGGCTTTAACCGAACTAATAAAGATTGTACGGGGACAAAATGTGCCCTTAGAGTAGTTCGCCAACATTTATAAGCGTGCTTTATATAACGTGATGTATTAGAATTGCACTAATCCGACATAATCATAAACGTGTGCTTCGATTTGCTTGCTTGAAATGTTTTAGCTTAGCATAACTTTAGTGGAGGCTTTGGCCTAGTTGCCTGGTCTCACGGTTTAGATGCTCGTGTTTTTCCAATGTGCTATTAAACGTGTATTTTTGCTTGAAGCTGTACTTTTCCACTGAGATCGTTCACATGCTTATCTTAAGGTTTCGTGCCAGCCTGGCATATTTCTCTCTTTACTCCAAGGTCCATCTGCAGGTGCGGACAATGGAAGCTCTGAAAGTGAGTTAATTGGTATAAAATGTTGCAACTTGCGTACTCGTCTCCAAGGATAATGTATGCTTAAGTAAAAGCCTGAGAACTGTTGTTTTTGATTGGACAATTTGAAGCCAACCTATGAACCCTCCAATGGAAGACCCTACTGGATTTGAACTGTTGTCTATTTAAACCAGGTGCACGAGAAGAAAGTAGCCATTACAGCCATTATTGCCATTACCAGCTCGATACCCGCCATTTTGCAGGACATTGCAGCTATTATGGCCCACCTTGCTGCAACGCCATTTTGAAAGAGACTTTGATGCTTTCTCTAATCGAGAGAAAGAGACTTTAATGATTCTTGCCCTAGAGACTTTAACTTTGATCCCTTTACATGAAGTAGTAGTTTTATTTTGCCGCCGTGAGGCAATTGCCCCGTCCACCCCTGCCCCTTTGCCCCGTCCCATGCTGATCGAAACGGTACCCATGCTGATCGAGAAACGGTACCTGTGAGACGAAGACTTCCTTGAATGCTGATTGTAATTGGTAAATATGAAAGGAAATTGTACAATTGCATTGTGTTTCTTTTAGGTAACCAACTGCTGATTTTTGATAAGAGCCCTAGCTAGGAGTTTTCTAAATTAATGTTGCTAAATTGTTTTGCATGAAGTCCCACATGCCGATGCTAATTTGAGGTTAGATGAGGATTCCTTTTGTTGCACGATGCAATTTGAGACCTTGTTATGCTAACTAAATGTATGCAATTAGCTCATTACAGATTATAGTTTTAGTGATTTGCATTGCTATTATCGAATGCCTTGTTATTCAAATGCTGCATAGATTGCATCTGTTTCGCCGTTATAGACAGCTATTAATGTTCATTTACGTTTATCATCTGGTGTTGAGACACATCTATATTGTGCTAGCTTTGTTAATATAGGGAAATAAATTTACTAACTTTGAATAAACTGGTGTGGTTATTCCTGACTGAAAGGTCAGGGTTCGCCGAAATGTATTCTGGATTAATTGTTAAGTGTTATGTTGATCAGGGTATTGCTTATGTTCGTTATTGATTATTGATTTGATTAAATTGACCGATATAGAGTAAGGAGAGTCCCACTTAGCCAAAAGATCCATCGGCCTAAAGAGCGTCCAAATACAGGTAAATTATTAGTACGGAACGCTCTATCAGTAGATGGTAGCAGAGGACGGTTTCGCCTTTTGGGACCCCGTACTATTAAAGTACATGGTGTTGAATTAACGGTTTCGACTTTTGAGATCTCACTTGAGAAGTTGAATTAGATTTTTTCTTGGGTAAAACAGATTGACAGAATGATGATGGGCTAAGTCCACCGCGACTTTCCCGGGATCTCGGAGCTTGCGAATGGAGAGAACGGAGATGTGGAATAGGCGTTGGCGGTACTAGTGATGGTATGAGTGAAGTTAGGATTTTTGCGCTTGCAAAGCTTATTGCCGCAGATTGTGTGAAAAGGTTGCGAGGATTTTAGAGAATAGCGGAGGTTCGACTCCGAGTGTAGAAGTAGGGAAGTCGTCGAACTTCATAGAAATAGCGGAGGTGCGACTCCGAGTGTGAGAGTAGGGAAGTCGTCGAACTTCATGTGCGTGTGGCGCTTTGTGCAGAAAAAGGTCCATGTGGTTGTTGTTGTTGAGACGGGCCCTGCGAGGTCAAGAGACTCCGGAGTATGTTGTTTTATGTTGTGGTCTGGTCGGTTTAGTAGGTTGACCGGGCCTGGTCAACGAGTCGGTGCGTGTGTAAGGGAGTGAAAGAAATTCCGACTTCGGGCTTTGACAAAATTCTAAGTGCACTAGAATAGATCATTGACAAGTTGAGAGTAGGTCTGCGGGTCAGATTTGCTTGCGAAAGTGGGGACCGAGAAAGATGGAATAACTGCCGAGGCTAGTGAAAAGTCCCTAAGGTCCTGAAGCGACTGTGTTACCCTTCCTGTAGTAAACCGACAGATCTGTTTTAGTTTTTGGTAGCTCGCGATACATGCAAGAAGTTGTTACGAGAGGAGCTGAGTGAAGGAGGATTAGCCGCGAGGCTTTGTCAGCCGCAGAGTGTGAGAGTGTGACGTCACTAGGAGCCGCGCTGGGATAGGTTGGTTGTAGAGAAGGGTCGCGCACGGATTGGACGCAGTCCGTGGGGCTCGATTGGAAGGGGAAAGGCAAGCGAAGAGTATTCCGGGAATTAAAGTCACCTATTGATTACAAACTTTGTGAAATAGAAGACGAGAAAATGAAATTTTTTAAAGCATTAAGGAGTGCGATGAAGGGGGAGTCTTACATTAAAGCGAGCGTAGGAGAGGAGACGCAGCCTGAAGGTACACCAGTTTACATTGTAATGGAGGAAAAGGGGGTAGCTCCGTGCCTTTGGCTAAAGCAATGGCACAAGTTGACAGAGAAACATGGGAGCGTAGCATTCCCGATCCACGGGACATTCAATATAAGGATTCTAGAGAATTTGAG
This sequence comes from Pleurodeles waltl, assembly GCF_031143425.1. NCBI lineage: Eukaryota > Metazoa > Chordata > Amphibia > Caudata > Salamandridae > Pleurodeles > Pleurodeles waltl. The sequence continues at coordinate 608,295,517 of NC_090449.1, forward strand.
ATTTGCGATGTACGACATGAAGGTGCCTCCAAGGCCAGCCCAGTTTGAGGCTCTAGCAATTTGGGAACTAATGGCTAGACAGCAGCAGCAAAATAAGTTCGAGACCAGGATAAGGAAGGTAGAAAAGACACTAGCGGACGCTAGGTGGGATAATGCACAGAAGGTGTGGAGGTCAGATGTATTGCAGGGGATAAAATTGTTTCCCGCAATTACTAAGGAAGAAGAGGAGACAGGTAAGAAAGCTACCTGTAAGACAAACAGGAGGTGTTCCAAGGATAGAGAGGACGAGGAAAAGTTGAGAAGAGAAGAGGAGTTAGAGGATGAGGAGTTAATAATGCAATTGCTGAACGACCGTCCACCACCTTATGCGGAGAGTGGACAAGGTCCAAGTACCAGTTCTGCCCCTCCGGCACCGGTACAGAACAGTGAAACTCAGAGTTCAGGAGCATCATCGGGGTCTAAGGACCCGAGTTTACTGTTCACCCCGCAGATACCGCAGGTTAGGAGAATATATCCAGATGTGCCCATGTTGAAACCAGCAGAAAATTATCAGCCGCAGATGCCAGGGTACTACAGCAGTGACAACAGTGCAGGAATGATTCTAGATCCAACCGTAAGGGGAGTACAGAATGGTTACAACCCGACATTGGCACAAGCCGAATCAACCCAGTTTTTGATGCCTCAAAAGCAGATGCAGGGGGGGACAGCACATGCTCAGATGACGGGGAGTCAGATGGGCATGCCGGCAATGATGACCCATAGTGTGGGAATGAACATGCCTCAGAACATGGGAAATAGACAAAACCCAGATGCGATATCGCTACCCATTACTGTAGGTCCACCGGTACCTCTGTACAGTCAGCCTAACTTAGGTATGAGCGGTCAGGGATCAATGCTGCAGAATGGGACCGAAAGGAGGTGCATAGAAAACACTCCAGGGATAACCCCTATAGCGGCTCAGCCAAATGGATCTGGGTCCTTGATGGAGTTTAGTCCCATATGTGCTCAGTCAACACTGGTGAGGTCAAGTCCCCCACTGGTGATACCGCTGTCATCGAATACTGAAAAGTTGCTGCAACCATCAATGGCAGTCGATGTGAACGCTACACTGATGGGGTTGAATGCGCAACAGCTGACACAGTGGTTCAACAGTCTGAATTCCACACAAAGCTCAGCCAGTGGGAAGGGAGAAGACTATCTGAATAGGGTCAGGTTGAACATGGAAGCACAAGAATTGGTGGAAGGGACTATGGGTGTGAATAGGTTAGAGTCCTACTCGGAAGAAGAGTTGAGGTATCTATGTCCAAGGATTACGAAAGAAGTGAACAAGGTACATAGAAGCTTGCAAGAAATAGCTGACAAAAACGGGGTTGATATAGACAAGACAAAACACTTGAGCAGGAGCTATAGGTTGGATTTCGGGACCACAGATTTTGAACACATGAGGTCAGCAGGCATGAAGGCCCACCTTAGAGAGTTGTTGCAGAGTGCACAAGTATGGAGGTGCTTAGACAAATGGGAAAGCAGATGGGTAAAGAGAAAGGAAAAGAGGAAAGACAGTGTCTCAGAGCCCAACGAGAGAAGACCGCAGAGTAGTGATGCAGTAACCATGTTACCAATGAGGGAGACAGCAGGGGGAAAATTAATACATGTACCATGGCACAGAAGCGACATTCAGTCTTTTACGGATGATTTTCCCAAACTGAGAGAGAAACCGATTGAATGGTATCAACAGACTGATAGGTTTGTGAAGCTTGCAAAATGTCTCTGGGAAGACCTGAACACTCTCTTTGAGATTGTGGTTCCAGCAGATTTGTGGGAGGATTGCAAAAGAGCTGTAGGTTGGCCGACAAGTGAACCAGAGAGAGACAGGGATACAGGTGCACCATCACCTATGGTGATGAGCTTGTACTACAAGGTGATTGAGCATTTGAAGACGAAAGTTGCCGCGAAAAATGTGGATTGGCAGAAGATTGATCGAACTGCCCAAGAGGCTAAAGAGTCGATTCATAGTTACTATGAGAGGTTGTTGAAGGCGTTCACGAACTACAGTGGCACGGAAACAATAGAGGCGAAGGACATGCTTCATTTTGTGTTCAGATTTGTGGAAGGGCTGAGACCAGAGATAAGTCAGATGATAAAGTCGCATTTGATTTGTTGGCAGTCGAAACCGATTGATGAGGTGTTGAATTATGCGAAATACTGTAGCGACGAAATTGAAGTGAAACAGAAAAAGTTGAAAGAGAAAGTGATGATGATGCAGCTTAAAGCAGCTCAGACAGGTCTGCAAGGTTTGCAAGGGTTGCAAGGGTTCCAACAGCAGGTACCGCAACCGCAGCCGCAGTTGCAGGGAAATATGATGTTTCAGCCACAGGCGAGAGGCAGAGGCAGAGGAGGTTTTGGGAATAATGGTCCGGATTTGAACACTGTTGTGACTCAGAATGGTGTGCAGGCATTGAAAAAGGTGATGCCGTGTCACGTGTGCGGGATTGTCGGACATTGGAAACGCGAGTGCCCGATGGTGGTGCAGGAAGGTGCAGGTGTTGGTCAGCAAAACAATGATGTCAATGCATTTCAGACAATGAGGGGACCGAAAATGAGAGGTCCAAACCCAAATTTTCAGACCGTAAATCAGTTGCAGGGATTACAACCTATGCAGCCGCAGCAGATGCAGATGCCTCGTATGCAGATGACGCAAATGCAGCCAATGCAACAGCAGTTACACATGGTACCTAATCAGCAAATGCAAATACCTTTGGCACCAATGAGTCAGCAGCAAGTGATGGTTCCTCCACAGGTCTCGGGTCAGGTAATGAATACAAATGGCACCGTACAACAGTTCCCATTACACAGTGAGAGTGGAATAAACAATGTATGGGAGAGTGAAAGTTCAGGAGAGGAAGGAGATTGTGTGCTTGCAGCATCCTTGGAAGTTGATCAAAAGGGTCCGTACGTGGAGGGAAGAGTAATGGGTCATCGTGTTTCATTCTTGGTTGACACAGGAGCCACACGTTCAACTGTTAAGAGCATTGAAGTACCAAATTTGCCACTCTCGGGGAGGACAGTTCAAGTGGTGGGAGTAGCAAACAGGCACCTGACAAACCCAATTACAGATCCGGTACCAGTCAGCATTGGTAACTATCAAGGGTTACATAAATTTGTAGTATGTGACTCAAGCCCGATAGCACTGTTAGGGAGAGACCTATTGTGCAAGTTGGGATGTTCGATTATGTGTTCGAACGAGGGAATTAAAATTCAGACGAGCAGTGATGGGGAAGAAGAGGACAGTGTAGAGGGGGATGAGATGGAAACTGTTGATGAAGAGTATCCTTTGATTTGTCTTTTCCCGATGATAACTGAAGAAGATATTCCAGCCGAATTACGGGAAACAGTCGGAAAGGAAGTGTGGGATATGACAGGGAAAGAGGTGGGATTGATGAAAGGAGTGGAACCAGTGAAAGTGACTGTAAAGCCCAATGCAACCTTTCCCCAGACCCCACAATACCACATGGCACAAGACACCCTCATGAAAGTTGCCCAACTCATTGACGAATTTGTAAAGCAGGGAGTACTGAAAGAAGTGTTAAGCAGTCCATGTAATTCACCAATCATGGGACTAATAAAGCCGAGTGGAAAGGTCCGAATTGTACAGGACTTGAGGAAAATAAATGACATCATAGTCAAATGTTGCCCTGTCGTACCGAATCCAGCTGTGATAATGTTTCAAGTCCCTTGCGATGCTGAGTGGTTCTCAGTCATCGACTTGTCACAAGCGTTCTTTTCGGTGCCTCTTCATGAGGACAGTCAATATCTCTTTTGTTTCAAATTCTTAGACAGAGTGTACAGTTGGTGTCGAATTCCTCAAGGGTTTTCTGAGTCACCGTCAATATTCAATCAGATTCTAAAGAAAGACTTGGAAGCGTTAGAATTGCCATTCGAGTCAACCCTAGTACAGTACATTGATGACTTACTGATTGCATCAAAGACAGAAAGTGGCTGCACAGCCGACACCATTGCTCTGTTGAACCATTTGGGAAGGAATGGGCACAAGGTGTCTCCTTCCAAATTGCAGTTCTGTCAGAAGAAAGTGAAATACTTGGGTCACCAGATAGAGAAAGGGTCAAGGAAAATAATGAAGGAAAGAATAACGAGTGTACTTCAAATGAGTCCACCAAAGACAAGGAGGGAGGTGAGGAAGTTTTTGGGAATGATGGGCTACTGTCGCCAGTGGATTCCCAACTTCTCGACTCTAGCAAAGCCTTTACTGAAGCTGACCCAGAAGGATGCCTTGGATCAAATTGAGTTGAAAGGAGATGAGATGGATGCTTTCATTGAGTTGAAAGAATGTATGTGTAGGGCTCCAGCTTTAGGTATGCCTGATTACACAAAGCCTTTCACATTGTTTTGTCATGAACGTGATGCATGTTCTTTGTCTGTCTTGACTCAAGCCCATGGTGGCATAAACAGACCAGTAGCGTATTTTTCAGCTACTTTGGATCCGGTTGCAGCAGCACTCCCAGGGTGTTTGCGCGCCGTAGCAGCAGTTGGTATCAGCCTCACTCAGAGTGAAGGAATAGTGATGGGACATTCATTAACAGTCATGGTCCCTCACTCAGTTGAGATACTTTTGACCCGCTCCCGAACACAACACATGACTGGAGCAAGACTCACAAGGTATGAAACAATAATTCTGGGCTCACCGAATGTGCAGCTGAAAAGGTGCACTACGTTGAATCCAGCAACCTTGCTTCCTGGTGAAAATGCTGAAATTGAGAACGCTGAAGACGTCGAGCATGACTGCCTTCAGGTGACTGAATTTTGCACAAAACCTCGACCTGACATTAAGGATACTAAGCTTGATGAATATGACCAAATTGTTTTCGTAGATGGTTCCTGTCTAAGAGATGGGATGGGAATTTTGAAAGCAGGATATGCTGTATGTACTGTAACAGGTGTCTTGGAAGCGGCCTGGCTCCAAGGAGTCTATTCTGCACAAGTAGCAGAACTTGTAGCCCTTACAAGAGCATGTCAACTGTCTGCATTGATGAAAGTCACCATTTACACTGATAGTCAGTACGGGTTTGGAATTGTGCATGACTTTGGCCAACTATGGTCACAGAGAGGTTTCCTGACTTCTTCAGGATCCCCAGTGAAAAACAGGGAGAGAATAAGGGAATTGTTACACGCCATTCAAATGCCAGACGAAGTTGCAGTGGTAAAGTGTAGTGCTCATACAAAAGGACAGGACTATGTCTCTCTGGGAAATGCATATGCGGATCAAGTCGCAAGATTTTGTGCCTTGAACTGTATATTACTCAGGGATGAATGGAATTCGATAAGAGAACCAGAACTCGAACAAGCTGAAGCATTTGCCTTGAAGGTCGTAGATACAATAGATGAACTAAAAGCATTACAGAATAACGTCAGGGAGGATGAAAGAGATTCCTGGATTAAATCACAATGTATAAAGAGACCAGATGAGTTATGGGTTTCAAATGAGGGAAAATTTGTTTTGCCAAATAGTCTCTTATCGCAGCTTGCGCGGTTCTATCATGGGCAGGCTCACCTAGGGAGAGATGCCATGATAAGATTGTTCAAAACTGATTGGTTTAACCCCAGATTTCGTCAAGCTGCAGAAGCAGTTTGCCATCGATGTGTCACTTGCCAGCAGATGAACCCAGGAAAGGGAACAGTTGTGAACGCGAGCCACATTGGCAGGGCCAGTGGCCCGTTTAGTCGAATGCAGATAGATTTCATAGAGATGCCTGTGCATGGAGGTCTGAAGTATGTGTTGGTGATTGTGTGCATTTTTAGTCACTGGATTGAAGCATAACCCACACGTAGAAATGACAGCCTTACAGTTGCAAAGCTATTGTTGAGGGAGTTAATACCACGTTTCGGATTCCCGATCTCTTTAGAATCAGATAGGGGAAGTCACTTCAATAACGAGGTGATAAAGTTACTTTGCGAAGCGCTGAACATTGAGCAAAAGCTGCATTGTAGCTATCGCCCTGAAGCATCAGGACTGGTGGAGCAGATGAATGGTACACTGAAATCAAGAATGGCGAAGATATGTGCATCGACAAATTTGAAATGGCCTGACGCATTGCCCTTGGTGCTAATGTCAATGAGAAACACCCCTGATAGAAAGACTGGATTGTCTCCGCATGAAATTCTCATGGGCAGGGCTATGAGACTTCCTGCAGTTCCCGCAAATGCGCTTTTGAATATTACAGATGATATGGTGTTAGACTACTGCAAGGGTCTGGCTGACGTGGTTCGCTCTTTCTCTCACCAGGTGGAAGCAACCACCTTGCCACCGATCCAAGGTCCAGGACACGCACTGAAAGCAGGTGACTGGGTCATGGTAAAGAAGCACGTGAGGAAGTCGTGTCTGGAACCCCGTTGGAAAGGCCCTTTCCAAGTGATCCTGACGACCACTACCGCTGTGAAGTGTGCGGGGGTTCCCAACTGGATTCACGCCAGTCACACAAAGAAAGTGTTGTGTCCCACAGATGAGGAAGTTGAAGCGCTGAAACTGCCAGTGCCTGATAAAACAGTGCTGAGTGCTGAGACAGAGCAAAACCGAACTGAAAGCGAACAGGCAGGAACAGAAGAGAGGGAAACATTCTCTGAGGACGAAGAGACTAACTCACTTGGGGAAGACCAAGGAGAAAGTTCAGACAGCGACGAAGCAGCTGAAGGTGACAAAGAACCTGAAGCAGCTGAGGGTAGCAAAGAGCCTGAAGCAGCTGAAGGTGACAAAGAACCTGAAGCAGCTGAAAGTGATAAAGAGCCTGAAGAAAGTAACGGTGACAAAGGGCTCGAAAAAGGTGAAAAAGCAGGAGAGCCTGATCAGAGGAGGGCTTTCCCAGAAGAAGACGATACAGAAAAAGAAAAAGAGAACGTGATTGATTCCCCAGAAGGAGGGGACAAGGCAGAACAGAACGAAAAGGTTCAAGCTTCCTCAGAAAAGATCGCAGGTCCATCAAATGGACATGGTGCAAAGAGGAGACTAAGCATATCACCAATAAAACAAAGGACTGAAGAAAGTTTGAACGACGGAGAAAGGCCAAAAGTGAAAGAGAAAAGAAAAGAAGTAACTGTCGTGGTACCATCCCCGAGTGAAGAAAAAGACTTGACAAAAGTGGAAAGTACCAGCGAAGCAGAATCGAAAAGAGAAGCAAAATTGAAAAGGAAAAGGATACCGAACAGAAGATATTCCGGTCCTGAATGGGCATATGTAGTTCATGACGATTGGACTGACGAGTTTGTATCTCTAAGCCTCGAGAACGAAGAAGAAGAGATACCAATAGAAAAGAAAAGTTTTATGGACTCTGTCGATTGAAAGGGTAATAAATGATATTGCTTGCTACAATCCAACGTGATACAAACAACCAGCTGAGACATTGCTAAACCGGATGAGACTTTTGCTGAACTGATAAAAGACTGAGTTATTGCCAATTTGAGACAAATGCTGCTAACCGATAAGTGACTGGCCTCCTGAAGAAGACGGTGTGAACATTGCGCTCGTTCAGCTTTGTAACTGAATTGCTAAATAGTTTCTTTATAGGTGCTTCTAGCTCTCTGATTCTATACAGATCATGACGCAAAACAGTAGAAAGAAATATTGTAAATATGTGTGTGTAGGCTTGGTAATTGCATGTGTACTAATAATAATGGCAATAGTGCTTACAATGCATGGAAAGGGTGAAAATGAGAAAATTTATGCTTCTACTTTTGCTCCTGTTACTGTCACTGAACTAACCGCATTGAAAAGACTAGAATTAGATGAGAGACACTTGCATGATAAGAAGGAACTTTCGTATAACGTTTTCTATCGCTTGCTAACAGAATATGTTGAGACTATGGATGCGAAAGATTGTTATGTGTGTACACAGATACCGACATCAGTAAAGGAAGGGGTGACTTATCACCACATGCCTCTTACATACGGGATTACATGTAGTATAGTAATGTCTAGATTTTATGGTCAAACTAACATACAGTATTTTTACTCAAATTATGATGTTACCTTTGCATATGTTCCTATAATAGCGCAGCTAAGCCAGATTGCTAAAGATTGGGATGCTAAAATAATGAGGGAATTTTTCGAGCCAATGCAACCTTTTGAAACGGCTCACGCTCATAGGGAAAACCTTACCTGCTCGCTCTCTGCAGTAGAAATAAGCTTTTTAGATCGCACAGATGATAGAAGGGCACAAATGAATGCGAAATTAGAAAAAGAGCTAAGCAAGAGGACTTCAGTAGATCATTATGATTTTGCCGCAATAAAGACACAAGGGAGAATAGCTTTAGATGCTTGGCATGTAGGAAAATTTTGTATATATCGAGGTGAATCTTATTATGACAACATTTTTGTAGGAGCGAGTGAGTGTAAACATACGTTTATCTTTAAGGCCAAATGGACATTCATGATGAACGGACTTGACCCTGTCATACCAGGTGTATATTACATTTGTGGGTATAATGCCTATTATCGTCTTCCGAAAGGATGGTGGGGGAGATGTTATTTGGGTATAGTGTTCCCAAAAGTTTATCAACTGGATGACCTATCGATGATTCAAAAGACATCTGGATCCCATTGTATCCAGAAAAGAGAGACCGCAGCTGCTGTGGTAGGAGATATATTTGGAGCCATGATTCCTTCATTAGGAGTTGTGTTGAATTCCATCAAAATAAGAAAGTTGTCTACTATAGTGGATAACATGTTGACAAAGTTTTCAGGTGCTATAATCCTGATAGATGCTGAACTTGCAGCGGAAAGAGCTATGACTCTTCAAAACAGGCTTGCTTTAGACATTCTTTTAGCAAAGGATGGCGGCGTTTGCAAAATGCTTGGTGCACGACACTGTTGTACGTATATTCCAGACAATAGTGTGAAGATTAAAACTATGCTTGCTAATCTAACAAAAGAGAGTGCAGATTTGAAGGAATTGAAAGAACCAGGAGTGTGGGAGAAGGTTGGAAAAGGACTTGCTTCAGTGGGAAATTGGATTGGGGGAATTTGGAATGGAATATTACTAAAAATAATACAGGGAATTTTAATAGTATTGATTTGCATATTTGGAATTTGGGGAATAAAAAGGGGAATAATAATGATTATGGCAAGGATTAAAAGAAGGAAGGAAGAGAAAATGATGAGAAGAATGGCAGAAGAATACAAAGCGAAAACTAGGGGAATTAAAAGGAAAAGAGAACTGACAGAATTTTAATGGAATAAAATTTGTGGGAATAGTTTGTGTGATGACAAGTAGTCATCAGAGGAGGGATTGATGACGCAGAAATGAAGGTTTTACATTTATTAGCGCTTAAACGTAGTACTGCAATAATCATGTGTGGCTTTAACCGAACTAATAAAGATTGTACGGGGACAAAATGTGCCCTTAGAGTAGTTCGCCAACATTTATAAGCGTGCTTTATATAACGTGATGTATTAGAATTGCACTAATCCGACATAATCATAAACGTGTGCTACGATTTGCTTGCTTGAAATGTTTTAGCTTAGCATAACTTTAGTGGAGGCTTTGGCCTAGTTGCCTGGTCTCACGGTTTAGATGCTCGTGTTTTTCCAATGTGCTATTAAACGTGTATTTTTGCTTGAAGCTGTACTTTTCTACTGAGATCGTTCACATGCTTATCTTAAGGTTTCGTGCCAGCCTGGCATATTTCTCTCTTTACTCCAAGGTCAATCTGCAGGTGCGGACAATGGAAGCTCTGAAAGTGAGTTAATTGGTATAAAATGTTGCAACTTGCATACTCGTCTCCAAGGATAATGTATGCTTAAGTAAAAGCCTGAGAACTGTTGTTTTTGATTGGACAATTTGAAGCCAACCTATGAACCCTCCAATGGAAGACCCTACTGGATTTGAACTGTTGTCTATTTAAACCAGGTGCACGAGAAGAAAGTAGCCATTACAGCCATTATTGCCATTACCAGCTCGATACCCGCCATTTTGCAGGACATTGCAGCTATTATGGCCCACCTTGCTGCGACGCCATTTTGAAAGAGACTTTGATGCTTTCTCTAATCGAGAGAAAGAGACTTTAATGATTCTTGCCCTAGAGACTTTAACTTTGATCCCTTTACATGAAGTAGTAGTTTTATTTTGCCGCCGTGAGGCAATTGCCCCGTCCACCCCTGCCCCTTTGCCCCGTCCCATGCTGATCGAAACGGTACCCATGCTGATCGAGAAACGGTACCTGTGAGACGAAGGCTTCCTTGAATGCTGATTGTAATTGGTAAATATGAAAGGAAATTGTACAATTGCATTGTGTTTCTTTTAGGTAACCAACTGCTGATTTTTGATAAGAGCCCTAGCTAGGAGTTTTCTAAATTAATGTTGCTAAATTGTTTTGCATGAAGTCCCACATGCCGATGCTAATTTGAGGTTAGATGAGGATTCCTTTTGTTGCACGATGCAATTTGAGACCTTGTTATGCTGACTAAATGTATGCAATTAGCTCATTACAGATTATAGTTTTAGTGATTTGCATTGCTATTATCGAATGCCTTGTTTTTCAAATGCTGCATAGATTGCATCTGTTTCGCCGTTATGGACAGCTATTAATGTTCATTTACGTTTATCATCTGGTGTTGAGACACATCTATATTGTGCTAGCTTTGTTAATATAGGGAAATAAATTTACTAACTTTGAATAAACTGGTGTGGTTATTCCTGACTGAAAGGTCAGGGTTCGCCGAAATGTATTCTGGATTAATTGTTAAGTGTTATGTTGATCAGGGTATTGCTTATGTTCGTTATTGATTATTGATTTGATTAAATTGACCGATATAGAGTAAGGAGAGTCCCACTTAGCCAAAAGATCCATCGGCCTAAAGAGCGTCCAAATACAGGTAAATTATTAGTACGGAACGCTCTATCACATGTCGGCACCAAATTAGAGAAAATACCGAGGCAACACCCCTCCACATCGAATACACAGAGTCTTGGTAACCTGTCAATGTTTCAGTTGACGGTTACAAGTCCCAATCAGCTGTTTTAACGTGATCCGTGTTTTTTTGACACACGCATATTACCCTGGTATTTCTACTTGCTTAAGTAAGGTTGCAATGCAGTTTTTATAGGGAATTTAAGCAAATTGTCCCCTAACTTCTTCATTCTTGTATTTTGCTTAATATTTGGGATACATTCTAGCACTGCTTTCTTACCATGGCTAATAATGATGGTGAGAACCCTAATACTGCTCAACGTCTTACTAATGAGGAATTAATCAAGAGATTAATTCAGACTAAAATGCACACTTGCGTGCAAGAGAACCTAGATGAGGTTAGGTTTTTGAGGGGTCCTGAGCTAACCCCGCAGGGGAACCCGGTTGGAGATATAAAAGGGGTTAAAAGAAAGAGGAAATGTAAACACATTGAGAAGGCCGACATACCTTACAAAACAAGCACCTCACAGAGAAAAGGCGGTCCATGCACTTCACAGAAAAAAGGTGGTCCAAGCACCCCATGAAGTGTGAGTGTCCCAAGCGGCACAAGATTGAAAGCAGGCTCTCAGGATTCTGCTGACTCAAACGCTCTAAGTGGCCTACAAGTAGTTGATGTGGGGGCTTTAGAACCACCAGATAAATCCCCAGTTGATGAGTACTTTCTGGACTTAGACCATGGGGATATGGGTGATGATTTTTTTGAGGATAGTGATGGCCCTTCTTCTTCTGAGGACGTAGTGAAAGACCTCTCGGGGGAAGAGATATTCTCCCCAGACAAAATTAAACATCCTAGGAGCTCTGAGTGGTGGCCCCTTGATCACATGGCTAAGTTTATCAAAAAGTGGATCAGGACATCCCCTTGATAAGGGAGCATGTACTATTTCAAGGGCGGAATGCTCCAGGTCGGTAATTGAAGACAAGGTATGTCTTACACCCAACTTAGATCGTGAGCTCATAACATTCCTATTTAACTGGGTAAACTTGGGGACCCGGCAGAGAATTGGAACTTCTGGAAGCTGTGGCCAGCAGAAAGTACCCTTTTGCCAGCCCGTGCAGAACTCCGAGAGGTTCTTACAGTGGTGGATCATCATACAATTTCTACCCTCAGAGAGGGCATGCTTGCAGAAGAGGACCTAGAGCATGAGGACAAGCCTCAGCTGGATTTCAGGGTGAGTACCATGGTCTCTCTTCATTTATGTTCTACAGCTGAGTGGGAGGTCACCTCAAACTCTTTTTCCTAAAGTGGGAATCTATTACCCAAGATCCCTGGGTTCTAGAAACCCGTTCAAGTACTTTCTCCAAGAGAGTTTTTCCTATCATCTTCCCAATTTCAGATTGTAATGGACGAAGTGAAAACATTGCTACAGAAGGGCACCACAGGGTTTTTGTAAGCACTTTCTTCCTAATGGAAAAAAAGGACAAGGGGTGGAGACCCGGGATAAATTTGAGACAGCTGAACAGATTCATAGTATACAGACATTTCAAGATGGAAGGGATCCAATTACTAAGAGACATGTTGTTAAAAGGGGATTTGTTAGTGAAGTTAGATCTAAAAGATGCCTTTTTCACGGTGCCCATGGCCAGTGCTCAGCACTTCAATTCACCTGGCAAGGTCAGCTTTATCAATTTCAGGCTCTACCTTTCGGTCTATCATCAGCACCGTGGTGCTTCACAAAGATTATGAGCACTGTAGCCCCTGAACTCAGGGAAAGATGTGTTCAAAAGATCGTTTACTTGGACAACTTACTAATTATGCCTCAATGCACAAAACAGATCTTGGTGGATCTAGAGATGGTCAAGTCTCTTTTTGAGAGCTTGGGATTTAGTATAAACAAGGAGAAAACTGTTCTTACCCAACCAGGTCTCTGGAGTTCTTGGTTTCAGAATGGATACTGTGAATGTGGTTCTGTTGTTACCCTTAAAAAAGATCACCAAGATCCGGAAAGAGATACACTACGCTCTCAAACAGCAAGTCTTGACGTTGAGGGAACTTGACAGACTTTTGGGCCTCTTGTCATCATCCATTCCGGCTATCTTTTTGGCCCTGTTACACTATCAGGCTTCACAGAGGATAAAAGCCAAGGCCCTTGGTACGGAGACAAAGTATTGTTGGACAAAGAAGCAAGAGAAGAGTTATCTTGGTGGTTGGAGAATCTAGACACTGGAGTGGCAGGGCAATCTTCGGTAGTTCTCCAGATTTTGTTCTGGAATAAGATGCAAGTGTAGCTGGCTGAGGTACAAGTTTGGGTCCCCAAGAGACTGGTGACTTATGGTCTCAGGCAGAAAAAAATGCATCATATAATTTTTTTAGAATTGACCGTAGCTCTTTATGCCCTGATGAGTTTCAAGCATTGTTTGCAAGGCAGGGTGGTATTATTGTAAATGGACAATGTGTATGTGGTATCATATATAAATTGCTGAGTTTTCACAAGATCCTTAGACCGTTCAGAATCAGTAAAGAAACTTTGGCTTTTTGATTGGCACACAAGATCAACCTGAGGGTGGAATATTTGCCTAGAAAGGTGAATGTTACTGGGGATTGAAATTCAAGATATCAGCGATTGGAAACTGAACAAGTTTCTTTTCAACAGTCTTTCCAAGATGTGGGTCCCTTTGTAGTTAGACCTTTTGGCGAGGAGAGTGACAAACCAGCTGAAGAATTACTTCAGTTGGATGCCAAACCTGGATGCTCTAGCAGCGAACGCTTTTCCTGAGATCTGGAAAAGGACCAGCACCTATGCGTTCCCTCCATTCTCCATGATTCCAAGAGTTGTTCAGAAGATGAGGCTGGAGAAGTGCTCCCTTGTTCTAATAACTCTGTTTTGGTTTTCCAAAGCTTGTTTTCCAATGACCCTGGAACTAGCTTACGACCTTGCTTACGACCTTTTTGGTTCCTGCAGCGAAAGGCCTTTTACTAAACGCAGATGGAGAGGAACATCCTCAGGTGCTCAATGGGACGTCAAACTTTCTTGTCTAGAGAGTGTCAGGAGATCTAGCAAAATGGCAGTCCTTTCGGGAAGAGCTAAACAGCTCTTGGAAGAATCCTGGGCTCCAGGTACCCACCGTAGAAACAGAGAGGTATGTAAATTATGGGTACATTGGTGCTTGGAAAGGGATATAGATCCCATGGAAGCACCTATAGTGGAGGTAGTTAACTTCCCCGTAGAGCAGTTTGATAGAGGTCTTGAATATAGAATGCTAAATTGCTGTAGGTCTGCAATTTCTACAGGTCATTGCTTGGTCAATGGCCTAACAGTAGGTAAGAACGTCTTAGTCTGTAAAGTGTTTAAAAGCATCAGGTTGAGAAGACCATCTCAGCCTGAATATGATACTCTATGGGATGTTAACTTAGTCCTCTCTATGTTTACAATCTGGCCTGGTAATAGATTCCTGGATATGAAGAGACTTCCCATGAAGCTGGCCTCTTTACTTTGTCTAATTTTGTGCAGACGAGTCTCTGACAACAAGGCTTTAGAGGGAAGTAACAGAGCTTATGAAAACTTTGGAGTTACCTTTGAAATTACGAGACAAACTAAAATTATGTCTGATTCTATTTTTATCCAAAAATTGACTCTTGCAAAAAGCTTTGTGTTGTGGATTGTATAAAGGAGTATGATGCTAGAATGGACAAATTTTGTCAGACCAGTTATTAATTTCCTTTGTCGAGCCTTTCAAAGCAGTAACCACAGCAACTATTGCTAGATGGGTAAAATGGTCTATGCAATCATAGATTCCAAGCTCATTCCATGAGAGGTGCAATGGCTAGCCAATCCTTTTTTAAAGGCTGTAGACTAGAAGATATTTTAAGAACCGCTGACTGATCTACATTTGCGAAGTATTGTAGCAAACCAAGTGAGCTTTTGTATGATGTGGCGTTGAGGGGCTACCAACGCGCATAATGGGAGCCTCCATTTTTGTATCTAAATTGCAATTCTCTAAATTAAATGACAAGATAATCTAAATTTCAATAAAGACACAGAGGCTAACATTATCCCACCCTCCCAGACCTACTGGGGTGGACTATTGCATAAAGGTGTGTTTGATGATTGCATATTCTTCATTCTGTGTTTTAGAGCCTTAAGTTTTAACAATAATTTAATTGCCTTTTATTGCATTTTTGTTGAATTTTGATACCCTATCGGATGCCTCAAAGATGTTTTCTTTCTTCTAGAGAATAACCAATAATCGACATAAGAAGATTCATATGGTTAACCGACATAGGAAGATTTTTAAATGGGAAATTTCATTTCAAGAGTTCCTTGCCTCTGTTCTACTGTGATGGATTTGACTAGAACTGACATTTAAAAAAGGCGCCCTGTTGCTAACATGGTCTTATTATTCTGTTGGTTATGTTCTGTTCTGGAAATTTCCTTTTATGATGTAATACTTAGAAAGTGCTAGTTGGAGTGACATTAGAAGAATAATGCATAATGTTATCCTCCGTGTCTTTAATGAAATTCCAATTCTATTCTCATTTAATTTGAAGAATCACTATTTCACAACAGGCCATCCTTCTGAAAATTGAAAAGGGCTAAGCAAACCTCAATCAATTCAGATGGTTTCTTCCCCACTCCTGCATCCTTTCAGAGACTCTGGTCCGTCAGGAAAGTTTCTTTTCTACTTTTCCCTCTGGGTGGCAGTGGCGTATATGCCATACCTACCCGCAGGAGTTGCATGCTCAGCATAACCAGGGGGCTAATTGGAGACAAACCCATGTTTTGAACATCAGTTGTAACATCAGTAGGTCTTACACTGCATCCAGCCTTCACCCCGTCTCCTCCAGCACACACCATGGTATCCAGGGCATTCTGACCCCACCAGTTTGGCTGAGAGCAGATGGAATGTTCAACCACCGGAAGCATAGCCACTTGCAGTCTGTCAGGATAGTGACCATCCGCTGAAAGAGAAAATTAACAGTGGCACCTGACACTTCCGGCAAAAGAAAATATATAGCAACTTCTACGAAGTTTCAAGTAAAACTCAAAATAGCCATTAGGTCTGAATTTGTGTTCATAGTTAAAAATGTTTGTGAGTCCAGCATGAGTACGCGTAAAAGGTACATTTTGTAAAGCATTTTTTTTTTAAATAACAGTATTTGTAAGAGCATGGCAGGAATAGGAGCCTGCGTCTTGTTAATAGTTGTGAGGAGAGGTATTTTATACATCTAATAAAGACAGTGGTTTTCAACAACAATACTGCATTAACAGTATTAGAGAAAAGCAATCTCTCAAAACAATATTAGGATGAGCGGGCTGTAAAAGACCATAGGCTGTGATGGAAGTAGGTGGAGCCTCTCACATGGTGTGCACACAATGTGCATGTCCCTGAACTTCACCCATACACAGCTATCCCATCCCCCCAAGGTGAGTATGAGACATACTCACAGTGTGTGGTTTTACTAAGATGGACCTATTTAATCAAGGAAAACACATTCAAATATTGCAAAAGGCAATCATGTAGGAGTTTGATATGCATCACAAGTGACTCTTGAAACTGATCAACCAAAATATATCCTGCCATTATTCCTGAGTCCCATAATAAACAACTCCCAAATGTATTGGAGGCAACAGATTATTTCTATTCAAATCCCCAGCAGGGGCTGGAACCGGGTGGCAACACGTCATATTCCCACCAAGAGTTGACTGTGCATGGTCATGGGACAAAAGAGAGCTCTCTGGGCCAGCAGAGCTCCTAAGCCACACAACCCTCGCCAGAGACCCCTTCACATGTTCCAGCCCGTGGTGTGACTAATGGCAGCTCTCTGCTACATGCCAGGTCTGCCAGCAAAGTGAGGAACAAGGAAACTGTAACCAAAATTCGCCATATTTTGTGATGTTTGCAGAACGGTTCACAGACAAAAAAAAAATCACAACTAGGTGACAACAGCCTTACCTTTTCGTAAAAAAACCTCTACTTGTGAGTAATGCTTAAAACAGGTGTTGCAGAACAACACAAGATAGTGTAATTGATGGATGGTGGAACACCACTAACACGGAGCTATGAGCAGTGTAGTATAGGACAAGGGTGCTTAGATTCCAAAAACACTGTCAAATAGTGTGCTGAAACATCTCTATGAGTGAGAAGTGACTCCTAAAGAAGGCTTACTAAAAAACTCTAAAACAGATAAGGTGTATGAGCATGGACAAGTAAACTTGGTGTAACTTGCACATAATATAGGGTGTGTTTGTGCGATTTATAGCTGCTAGTATTTCCTTTGTGACAGTGGACACTTGTTGATGTGCTATTATTCCTTTAATCATGTGGAGGCATTTTAAACTAATAAAGCTTTTACCAACATTGGTATCCTCATCTTACTCGTTGGAGTGGTCTGTGTTATATAAAAAAAACAATGTTTTAAAAAGTGTTGTGCCAAAATATTGTATCCAGTATGTCAACAATCACATCATGTAGGTAAGTATAATTTTATTTACATTCTGAACTCCATATCTATTTTTCTTGATATATTTATAAATATAATTTTGCAAGTTGTGGTCACTATTGTGGTGTTATTTGATGGGGCACTGCTGCAACAATGATCAAATTCATTAGTAGCCTTAGACAATTTTTATTATTAAGAAGTAGCTCTCGATAATGGAAAGTTTGGAGACCCCTGGTCTAATTGCAGCTGTTTCGTGTCAGTTCTTTCCAGCGGCCTTACCGGTATTGAAGCATGTTGACAAAGAACAAAATAGACAAGAGCAAGTAATTTTACAGACTGTAGTCAGGTGGCTTGATGTGGATGGTTTTGTAGTATGCTAGGGTTGAATACCATGCATTGCTTTCTCTATGTTTTAATAGCCCTGCCAAGTACCACCCATCAGGGGTAAGCTAACGCATTTCAGCGCTGATATCCACATCACCACACTATAATGCATTAGTTATGTATACAAACTCCTTAGAACAATGTGGGCATCATGAGGCTCTTAAAAAAACAGCCATGCATGCTGTACGGGCTCTGTGCACTGTGTGCCTTGCAAGCAATCCAACCTGCAGGCTCACCTGCTATGGTGACTTGGTGGAGCTAGATACATTGTTTCAGACACTGAGCCTAAATTGTACTCCTTCTGGCAGCCCCGCACAGCATCTGTCAGACACACTTGTGGCTACTGGAACATCTGGCACAGGTGGGGCAGTTAAATTGTGAGTCCTTGAAGAGTAGTATTTTCTCTGGTCTTAGGCATTTCTTTGCATTAAGAATATTGATGAGCGTTACTTTCAATTTGTTCAGAGACCTGTAGATCCATAGTTAAACCCAGATCTGCTAAATCTCAATTTTGAGAGATATATAGGCAATTTTACTACAGAACTGATTTCTAAGGTTCACGACGTTTGCCAACCCTTTGCACCCAGGTCATGGACATCAACATCAACTACCCCGTGGATGAGGCACCCATGGTTGCTCATCCCCTCGTTCACCAGCCCTCACTTCAACCAGCTCTTCAACAAGGATATCTTTGACTGCAGCCTGCTCACCAGCTTCTCCGCCATCATCTTTCACTCTGTGGACCCCCAGCATGAACTTCCTTGTAGAGAATGGCCTCTCTGAGGTATGTGACTAATGTTTCACGTAGCGTAAGCTACAGGCAACTTTTCATTGCATACAGGTAGTCATCATTGCAAGTGCAATAACCCATTAAGGTGCTGGTGAAGGTTGTCGGATTGGTGAATTCCTTGATGATGTTGAAGAGTTCTTTGTTGGTGTTGGGGCAGGATTCAAGCATAATCATGTGTGCCGCTTTCCTGGCTTCTTTGATCTGTGCGTGTTACCTTCAGAAACACAAGAACTCGTGCTCAAGCATGCTGGTTCACCAAAGAACTCTGAGACATTTATTGAAAGCAGCTGTAAAGAAGCTGGAGGGCCAGTCGCTCGCAGAAGGTAACCCACACATATCAAAATGGACTATGGGACTCAATTGAAGTTAACTTAATTTTAATTGATTTAGTTGATGGTTTGATTTTCCTGGAATTGCAATCATCACCACCGAATGGTTCAGAAATATGTTCTAAACCTAATCTGTTTAATAATGAATCACCAATTTGCCAAGGAGAATAAAGCTGTTCTAAAATATGAGGCACATTGTGGTGATCAGTACATTAGTGGCTTGGCAGAGATAGATTGACTGCAATGTTTGTCTGACCCCCTTTTTGTAGTATCTCCTCTTTGATTAGAGAGATCTCTGACATGGGATTAAGCCAGATAGAGTCATTGCTCCCTTTGTTTCCATAGGAGCTATTATCCCTCCAGACCTGATAATTAATCCCTTGCAGTCCAAGCTGACCACTCTTGGGCCCCAGCAGCCATGGAAAAACCCAGCTTCCTCTCTTTATCTTACATCTTGGAATATTGCTGGAATTTGATCTAAAATGGTGAATGCTGTCTGGGGTATGTTTATTGATGAATATCTTTGTATCTTTCAAGAGACATGGGATCTTACTCGAGAACACAGACAGGGCTTCAAAACATTTAGGGGCATATTTACAAGAAAGTGGCATATTGGTTCCCATGCGCCACTTTTCTTGCGTCTCCCCTGCCCCACCTAACGACATCATGGTTGCGCCGTATTTACAATGCAGTGCGCCATAGGCGTCGTTAGGACAATAGTGTCAAAATATATGACGCGACCGTGGTGCTTGCTGCACTAGCATCAAAAGTTCTGATGCTAGTGCAGCAAAGCACATGGAGGCACATTGATTGAAAGGCTCTGAGCACGCGGTAAAAAATAACAGAAAAATGGCGCAGTGAAATGCTGCATTGGAACACCCCCTCTTGCATACATTATGCCTGATGTAGGCATAATGTGGCGCAAGGGGTTGCAAAGTGACGCAGTGCAAGCACTGTGCCACTTTGTAAATATGTCGCGGAGTAAAAGACACCATAAGGTCACTTTAGTGTAAAGAAAATAATGTTATGAAGGCGCAAGGTGGAGCTAGAGGCTTGTAAATATGCCCCTTAGTATACAGGCTGTTGCATCAACATCAGTTACGCCCTCAAGGAAGCTTAGCATATGGTCTAAATTAACATTAGGGTGTGACATTAAAAGAATCAGGGCCCGATTTATACTTTTTTAGCGCCGCATTTCCAACATTTTTTTACGTAAAAGTGGTGCAAACGTACAAAATATAATAGCATTATGTAAGTTTGCGCCGCTTTTGTGTAAAAAAATGGCGCAAAGGCAGCGCTAAAAGAGTATAAATCAGGCCCTCAGTATTGATTCATGTGATCTTTTGGCGCTGAGTTTGCCACCCTAGTCTGCGACCCCTTACTTGTTGATTAACAACAGATCAACCCATTTTAACAAACCTTTCCATACCTAAAGAACCTCGAATGACAGATTTCGGGCCCAGCCATAATGTGATTATTGCGGGAGATTTTAATGCCTGTTTTGAGCCATTTATTCCCTTTTTGGAACTAATAAAGAGCGACGATGATTCCAGGGGAAATCGTCCCCTTTGCGTTAGGAGGGAACCCCCTAAAACGAGTTCAGCAGCCATATAGGTTATAGATTTAATGGTTTCCCATGGCATGAGGCCAGGTAATGGTTGCTCTCCTTCGGACACCACTGCTAAACCAACTTTTGCAAGGGGCGATTGTAAATCAAACTTTATTAATTTAGAGGTTCGAGTCTGGCATGAAATAATAGACACGGTCGCCCTAAATCGACTCGATAAAGATCACGTCCCCTTTGTACTGTACAAGGCACTGTTATGCAAGAGGGAAAGCTTAGCTCCATCGATCCCTCCATACCCTGTGGTGACAAACAATAACAAATACAAAATGAAATGAGAGGTTGTTTCCAAATCTAAACCAGCCTTACTTGACATCTATAGAACTCTATCTGATGCACTGCAAGTTTTTGAGCCCAAGTATTGCCCCCTAGTCAAGTAACGATTTACATTCTTTCAACTTATTCGTGAAAGAATACAACAGTGGAAAGGGGCCCCTGATTGCAAGAACAAATGAGTGGTTTAATGAATCTTGTAAGAAAGCTAAATAATCCAAATTATCCTATGCCCACTGTAAGGAAATGCCTCCTTGGCATGGTTGCCCCCTGACTTTTTGCCTTTGCTGATGCTATGTTTACAATTGAAAGTGTGCTGAGGCCTGCTAACCAGGCCCCAGCACCAGTGTTCTTTCCCTAACCTGTACTTTTGTATCCACAATTGGCAGACCCTGGCATCCAGATAAGTCCCTTGTAACTGGTACTTCTAGTACCAAGGGCCCTGATGCCAAGGAAGGTCTCTAAGGGCTGCAGCATGTCTTATGCCACCCTGGAGACCTCTCACTCAGCACAGACACACTGCTTACCAGCTTGTGTGTGCTAGTGAGGACAAAACGAGTAAGTCGACATGGCACTCCCCTCAGGGTGCCATGCCAGCCTCTCACTGCCTATGCAGTATAGGTAAGACACCCCTCTAGCAGGCATTACAGCCCTAAGGCAGGGTGCACTATACCATAGGTGAGGGTACCAGTGCATGAGCATGGTACCCCTACAGTGTCTAAACAAAACCTTAGACATTGTAAGTGCAGGGTAGCCATAAGAGTATATGGTCTGGGAGTCTGTCAAACACAAACTCCACAGCACCATAATGGCTACACTGAAAACTGGGAAGTTTGGTATCAAACTTCTCAGCACAATAAATGCACACTGATGCCAGTGTACAATTTATTGTAAAATACACCACAGAGGGCACCTTAGAGGTGCCCCCTGAAACTTAACCGACTATCTGTGTAGGCTGACTAGTTTTAGCAGCCTGCCACGAACCGAGACATGTTGCTGGCCCCATGGGGAGAGTGCCTTTGTCACTCTGAGGCCAGTAACAAAGCCTGCACTGGGTGGAGATGCTAACACCTCCCCCAGGCAGGAATTGTCACACCTGGCGGTGAGCCTCAAAGGCTCACCTCCTTTGTGCCAACCCAGCAGGACACTCCAGCTAGTGGAGTTGCCCGCCCCCTCCGGCCAGGCCCCACTTTTGGCGGCAAGGCCGGAGAAGATAATGAGAAAAACAAGGAGGAGTCACTGGCCAGTCAGGACAGCCCCTAAGGTGTCCCGAGCTGAGGTGACTCTAACTTTTAGAAATCCTCCATCTTGCAGATGGAGGATTCCCCCAATAGGGTTAGGATTGTGACCCCCTCCCCTTGGGGGGAGGCACAAAGAGGGTGTACCCACCCTCAGGGCTAGTAGCCATTGGCTACTAACCCCCCAGACCTAAAACACGCCCTTAAATTTAGTATTTAAGGGCTACCCTGAACCCTAGAAAATTAGATTCCTGCAACTACAAGAAGAAGGACTGCCCAGCTGAAAACCCCTGCAGCGGAAGACCAGAAGACGACAACTGCCTTGGCTCCAGAAACTCACCGGCCTGTCTCCTGCCTTCCAAAGATCCTGCTCCAGCGACGCCTTCCAAAGGGACCAGCGACCTCGACATCCTCTGAGGACTGCCCCTGCTTCGAAAAGACAAGAAACTCCCGAGGACAGCGGACCTGCTCCAAGAAAAGCTGCAACTTTGTTTCCAGCAACTTTAAAGAACCCTGCAAGCTCCCCGCAAGAAGCGTGAGACTTGCAACACTGCACCCGGCGACCCCGACTCGGCTGGTGGAGATCCGACACCTCAGGCGGGACCCCAGGACTACTCTGATACTGTGAGTACCAAAACCTGTCCCCCCTGAGCCCCCACAGCGCCGCCTGCAGAGGGAATCCCGAGGCTTCCCCTGACCGCGACTCTTTGAACCTAAAGTCCCGACGCCTGGGAGAGACCCTGCACCCGCAGCCCCCAGGACCTGAAGGACCGGACTTTCACTGGAGGAGTGACCCCCAGGAGTCCCTCTCCCTTGACCAAGTGGAGGTTTCCCCGAGGAACCCCCCCCTTGCCTGCCTGCAGCGCTGAAGAGATCCCTAGATCTCCCATTGACTCCCATTACAAACCCGACGCTTGTGTCTACACTGCACCCGGCCGCCCCCGCGCTGCTGAGGGTGAAATTTCTGTGTGGGCTTGTGTCCCCTCCGGTGCCCTACAAAACCCCCCTGGTCTGCCCTCCGAAGACGCGGGTACTTACCTGCAAGCAGACCGGAACCGGGACACCCCCTTCTCTCCATTCTAGCCTATGTGTTTTGGGCACCGCTTTGAACTCTGCACCTGACCGGCCCTGAGCTGCTGGTGTGGTGACTTTGGGGTTGCTCTGAACCCCCAACGGTGGGCTACCTTGGACCAAGAACTAAGCCCTGTAAGTGTCTTACTTACCTGGTTAACCTAACAAATACTTACCTCCCCTAGGAACTGTGAAAATTGCACTGTGTCCACTTTTAAAACAGCTATTTGTGAATAACTTGAAAAGTATACATGCAATTTTGATGATTTGAAGTTCCTAAAGTACTTACCTGCAATACCTTTCGAATGAGATATTACATGTAGAATTTGAACCTGTGGTTCTTAAAATAAACTAAGAAAAGATATTTTTTCTATACAAAACCTATTGGCTGGATTTGTCTCTGAGTGTGTGTACCTCATTTATTGTCTATGTGTATGTACAACAAATGCTTAACACTACTCCTTGGATAAGCCTACTGCTCGACCACACTACCACAAAATAGAGCATTAGTATTATCTATTTTTACCACTATTTTACCTCTAAGGGGAACCCTTGGACTCTGTGCATGCTATTCCTTACTTTGAAATAGCACATACAGAGCCAACTTCCTACATTGGTGGATCAGCGGTGGGGTACAAGACTTTGCATTTGCTGGACTACTCAGCCAATACCTGATCACACGACAAATTCCCAAATTGTCATTAGAAATTCATTTTTGCAATTTGAAATTTTTCTAAATTCTTAAAAGTCCTGCTAGGGCCTTGTGTGTTAAGTCCCTGTTTAGCATTGTCTTTTAGAGTTTAAAAGTTTGTTAAAAGTTTGAAATTAGATTCTAGAAACAGTTTTAGATTCTTTAAAAAGTATTCCAACTCTTAGCAGAATAATGTCTGATACAGAGATGCAGGTGGTGGAACTCGACACCACACCTTACCTCCATCTTAAGATGAGGGAGCTAAGGTCTCTCTGTAATATAAAGAAAATAACCATTGGCTCCAGACCTACCAAAATTCAGCTCCAGGAGCTGTTGGCAGAGTTTGAAAAAGCCAACCCCTCTGATGATGACATCACAGAGGAAGAAATTAGTGACTTGGAGGCCAATGTCCCTCCTCCAGTCCTAAATAGGGAGAACAGGACCCCTCAAGTCCTGTCTCCAACTGTGTTAGTCAGAAATAGTGAGTCCCTCACAGGAGGGTCCCACATTTCTGAAATCACTGAGGATGCTCTCAGTGAAGATGACCTCCTGTTAGCCTGGATGGCCAAAAGATTGGCTTTAGAGAGACAGCTCCTAGCCATAGAAAGGGAAAGACAAGAGATGGGCCTAGGACCCATCAATGGTGGCATCAATATAAATAGGGTCAGAGATTCTCCTGACATGTTAAAAATCCCCAAAGGGATTGTGACAAAATATGAAGATGGTGATGACATCACCAAATGGTTCACAGCTTTTGAGAGGGCTTGTGTAACCAGAAAAGTGAACAGATCTCACTGGGGTGCTCTCCTTTGGGAAATGTTCACTGGAAAGTGTAGGGATAGACTCCTCACACTCTCTGGAAAAGATGCAGAATCTTATGACCTCATGAAGGGTACCCTGATTGAGGGCTTTGGATTCTCCACTGAGGAGTATAGGATTAGATTCAGGGGGGCTCAAAAATCCTCGAGCCAGACCTGGGTTGACTTTGTTGACTACTCAGTGAAAACACTAGATGGTTGGATTCAAGGCAGTGGTGTAAGTAATTATGATGGGCTGTACAATTTATTTGTGAAAGAACACCTGTTAAGTAATTGTTTCAATGATAAACTGCATCAGCATCTGGTAGACCTAGGACCAATTTCTCCCCAAGAATTGGGAAAGAAGGCGGACCATTGGGTCAAGACAAGGGTGTCCAAGACTTCAACAGGGGGTGACCAAAAGAAAGGGGTCACAAAGACTCCCCAGGGGAAGGGTGATGAGACAACCAAAACTAAAAATAGTAAAGAGTCTTCTACAGGCCCCCAAAAACCTGCACAGGAGGGTGGGCCCAGAGCCTCTTCACAAAACAATGGGTACAAGGGTAAAAACTTTGATCCCAAAAAGGCCTGGTGTCATAGCTGTAAACAGCATGGACACCAAACTGGAGACAAGGCCTGTCCCAAGAAAGGTTCCACTCCAAACTCCCATCCAGGTAACACTGGTATGGCTAGTCTCCAAGTGGGATCAACAGTGTGCCCAGAGCAAATCAGGGTCCACACTGAAGCTATTCTAGTTTCTGAGGGTGGGGTGGATTTAGCCACACTAGCTGTCTGGCCGCCTAACATGCAAAAATACAGACAGCAACTCTTAATTAATGGGACTAGAATAGAGGGCCTGAGGGATACAGGTGCCAGTGTCACCATGGTGACAGAGAAACTGGTTTCCCCTGGCCAATACCTAACTGGAAAAACTTACACAGTCACCAACGCTGACAATCAGAGAAAAGTACATCCCATGGCAATGGTTACTTTAGAATGGGGAGGGGTCAATGGCCTGAAACAGGTGGTGGTCTCCTCAAATATCCCAGTGGACTGTCTGCTTGGAAATGACCTGGAGTCCTCAGCATGGGCTGAGGTAGAACTAAAAACCCATGCAGCAATGCTGGGTATCCCTGAACTGGTGTGTGTGAAAACAAGAGCACAGTGCAAGGCACAGGGTGAACAAGTAGAGCTGGAGTCTGGAAGAATGGCCCAGCCTACCAAGAGAACAGGAAAGTCAGCTGGGAAACCAACTGCAACACAGCAAAAGAAAGGGAACCTCTCTTCTCAGGAAGAAGTTCTGCCCTCTGAGGGAACTGAGCCTTTGGAGCTTGAACCTTATCAGGTTGAGCTCTTAGGCCCAGGGGGACCCTCAAGGGAGGAGCTGTGTAAGGGACAAGAAACCTGTCCCTCTCTTGAAGGCCTTAGGCAGCAAGCTGCTGAAGAGTCCAAAGGCAAGAAAAATGGAACGCATAGGGTCTATTGGGAAGATGGACTCCTGTACACTGAGGCCAGAGACCCCAAACCTGGTGCCACTAGGAGAGTGGTAGTGCCTCAGCTGTTCAGGAAGTTCATCCTAACATTGGCCCATGACATTCCCCTTGCTGGACATTTGGGACAAACCAAGACGTGGGAGAGGTTAGTCAACCACTTCTACTGGCCCAATATGTCCAACATGGTTAAGGAGTTTTGCCTCTCCTGCCCCACCTGTCAAGCCAGTGGTAAGACAGGTGGGCATCCAAAGGCCCCCCTCATTCCACTCCCAGTGGTGGGGGTGCCCTTTGAAAGAGTGGGTGTGGACATAGTTGGTCCACTAGAACCTCCCACAGCCTCAGGAAATATGTATATCCTGGTAGTAGTGGATCATGCTACCAGGTATCCTGAAGCTATTCCCCTTAGGTCGACTACTGCCCCTGCAGTAGCCAAGGCCCTCATTGGTATCTTTACCAGAGTGGGTTTCCCTAAGGAGGTGGTGTCTGACAGAGGTACCAACTTCATGTCAGCATACCTAAAGCACATGTGGAATGAGTGTGGGGTGACTTATAAATTCACTACACCATACCATCCACAAACTAATGGCTTAGTTGAGAGATTCAACAAGACATTAAAAGGCATGATCATGGGGCTCCCAGAAAAACTCAAAAGGAGATGGGATGTCCTCTTGCCATGTCTGCTTTTCGCTTACAGAGAGGTGCCACAGAAGGGAGTAGGATTCTCACCCTTTGAACTTCTGTTTGGTCACCCTGTAAGGGGACCACTTGCCCTTGTTAAAGAAGGATGGGAGAGACCTCTCCATGAGCCTAAACAGGACATAGTGGACTATGTACTTGGCCTTCGCTCTAGAATGGCAGAGTACATGGAAAAGGCAACCAAAAACCTTGAGGCCAGCCAACAGCTCCAGAAGTTTTGGTATGACCAAAAGGCTGCACTGGTGGAGTTCCAACCAGGGCAGAAAGTCTGGGTTCTGGAGCCTGTGGCTCCCAGGGCACTCCAGGACAAATGGAGTGGCCCTTACCCAGTACTAGAAAGGAAGAGTCAGGTCACCTACCTGGTGGACCTGGGCACAAGCAGGAGCCCCAAGAGGGTGATCCATGTGAACCGCCTTAAGCTCTTCCATGACAGGGCTGATGTGAATCTGTTGATGGTAACAGATGAGGATCAGGAGGCAGAGAGTGAACCTCTCCCTGATCTTCTGTCATCAGACCCAAAAGATGGCACAGTAGATGGAGTGATCTACTCAGACACCCTCTCTGGCCAACAGCAAGCTGATTGTAGGAGAGTCCTACAACAGTTTCCTGAACTCTTCTCCTTGACCCCTGGTCAGACACACCTGTGTACCCATGATGTGGACACAGGAGACAGCATGCCTGTCAAGAACAAAATCTTTAGACAATCTGACCATGTCAAAGAAAGCATCAAGGTGGAAGTCCACAAGATGCTGGAATTGGGAGTAATTGAGCGCTCTGACAGCCCCTGGGCTAGCCCAGTGGTCTTAGTCCCCAAACCTCACACCAAAGATGGAAAGAAAGAGATGAGGTTTTGTGTGGACTACAGAGGGCTCAATTCTGTCACCAAGACAGATGCCCATCCAATTCCAAGAGCTGATGAGCTCATTGATAAATTAGGTGCTGCCAAATTTCTAAGTACCTTTGACTTGACAGCAGGGTACTGGCAAATAAAAATGGCACCTGGAGCAAAAGAAAAGACAGCATTCTCCACACCTGATGGGCATTATCAGTTTACTGTTATGCCCTTTGGTTTAAAGAATGCCCCTGCCACCTTCCAAAGGTTGGTGAATCAAGTCCTTGCTGGCTTGGAGTCCTTTAGCACAGCTTATCTTGATGATATTGCTGTCTTTAGCTCCACCTGGCAGGATCACCTGGTCCACCTGAGGAAGGTTTTGAAGGCTCTGCAATCTGCAGGCCTCTCTATCAAGGCATCCAAATGCCAGATAGGGCAGGGAACTGTGGTTTACTTGGGACACCTTGTAGGTGGAGGCCAAGTTCAGCCACTCCAACCCAAGATCCAGACTATTCTGGACTGGGTAGCTCCAAAAACCCAGACTCAAGTCAGGGCATTCCTTGGCTTGACTGGGTACTACAGGAGGTTCGTGAAGGGATATGGATCCATTGTGACAGCCCTCACTGAACTCACCTCCAAGAAAATGCCCAAGAAAGTAAACTGGACTGTGGAATGCCAACAGGCCTTTGACACCCTGAAACAGGCAATGTGCTCAGCACCAGTTCTAAAAGCTCCAGATTATTCTAAGCAGTTCATTGTGCAGACTGATGCCTCTGAGCATGGGATAGGGGCAGTTTTGTCCCAAACAAATGATGATGGCCTTGACCAGCCTGTTGCTTTCATTAGCAGGAGGTTACTCCCCAGGGAGCAGCGTTGGAGTGCCATTGAGAGGGAGGCCTTTGCTGTGGTTTGGTCCCTGAAGAAGCTGAGACCATACCTCTTTGGGACTCACTTCCTAGTTCAAACTGACCACAGACCTCTCAAATGGCTGATGCAAATGAAAGGTGAAAATCCTAAACTGTTGAGGTGGTCCATCTCCCTACAGGGAATGGACTTTATAGTGGAACACAGACCTGGGACTGCCCATGCCAATGCAGATGGCCTTTCCAGGTTCTTCCACTTAGAAAATGAAGACTCTCTTGGGAAAGGTTAGTCTCATCCTCTTTCGTTTGGGGGGGGGGGTTGTGTAAGGAAATGCCTCCTTGGCATGGTTGCCCCCTGACTTTTTGCCTTTGCTGATGCTATGTTTACAATTGAAAGTGTGCTGAGGCCTGCTAACCAGGCCCCAGCACCAGTGTTCTTTCCCTAACCTGTACTTTTGTATCCACAATTGACAGACCCTGGCATCCAGATAAGTCCCTTGTAACTGGTACTTCTAGTACCAAGGGCCCTGATGCCAAGGAAGGTCTCTAAGGGCTGCAGCATGTCTTATGCCACCCTGGAGACCTCTCACTCAGCACAGACACACTGCTTACCAGCTTGTGTGTGCTAGTGAGGACAAAACGAGTAAGTCGACATGGCACTCTCCTCAGGGTGCCATGCCAGCCTCTCACTGCCTATGCAGTATAGGTAAGACACCCCTCTAGCAGGCCTTACAGCCCTAAGGCAGGGTGCACTATACCATAGGTGAGGGTACCAGTGCATGAGCATGGTACCCCTACAGTGTCTAAACAAAACCTTAGACATTGTAAGTGCAGGGTAGCCATAAGAGTATATGGTCTGGGAGTCTGTCAAACACGAACTCCACAGCACCATAATGGCTACACTGAAAACTGGGAAGTTTGGTATCAAACTTCTCAGCACAATAAATGCACACTGATGCCAGTGTACAATTTATTGTAAAATACACCACAGAGGGCACCTTAGAGGTGCCCCCTGAAACTTAACCGACTATCTGTGTAGGCTGACTAGTTTTAGCAGCCTGCCACGAACCGAGACATGTTGCTGGCCCCATGGGGAGAGTGCCTTTGTCACTCTGAGGCCAGTAACAAAGCCTGCACTGGGTGGAGATGCTAACACCTCCCCCAGGCAGGAATTGTCACACCTGGCGGTGAGCCTCAAAGGCTCACCTCCTTTGTGCCAACCCAGCAGGACACTCCAGCTAGTGGAGTTGCCCGCCCCCTCCGGCCAGGCCCCACTTTTGGCGGCAAGGCCGGAGAAGATAATGAGAAAAACAAGGAGGAGTCACTGGCCAGTCAGGACAGCCCCTAAGGTGTCCCGAGCTGAGGTGACTCTAACTTTTAGAAATCCTCCATCTTGCAGATGGAGGATTCCCCCAATAGGGTTAGGATTGTGACCCCCTCCCCTTGGGGGGAGGCACAAAGAGGGTGTACCCACCCTCAGGGCTAGTAGCCATTGGCTACTAACCCCCCAGACCTAAAACACGCCCTTAAATTTAGTATTTAAGGGCTACCCTGAACCCTAGAAAATTAGATTCCTGCAACTACAAGAAGAAGGACTGCCCAGCTGAAAACCCCTGCAGCGGAAGACCAGAAGACGACAACTGCCTTGGCTCCAGAAACTCACCGGCCTGTCTCCTGCCTTCCAAAGATCCTGCTCCAGCGACGCCTTCCAAAGGGACCAGCGACCTCGACATCCTCTGAGGACTGCCCCTGCTTCGAAAAGACAAGAAACTCCCGAGGACAGCGGACCTGCTCCAAGAAAAGCTGCAACTTTGTTTCCAGCAACTTTAAAGAACCCTGCAAGCTCCCCGCAAGAAGCGTGAGACTTGCAACACTGCACCCGGCGACCCCGACTCGGCTGGTGGAGATCCGACACCTCAGGCGGGACCCCAGGACTACTCTGATACTGTGAGTACCAAAACCTGTCCCCCCTGAGCCCCCACAGCGCCGCCTGCAGAGGGAATCCCGAGGCTTCCCCTGACGCGACTCTTTGAACCTAAAGTCCCGACGCCTGGGAGAGACCCTGCACCCGCAGCCCCCAGGACCTGAAGGACCGGACTTTCACTGGAGGAGTGACCCCCAGGAGTCCCTCTCCCTTGACCAAGTGGAGGTTTCCCCGAGGAACCCCCCCCTTGCCTGCCTGCAGCGCTGAAGAGATCCCTAGATCTCCCATTGACTCCCATTACAAACCCGACGCTTGTGTCTACACTGCACCCGGCCGCCCCCGCGCTGCTGAGGGTGAAATTTCTGTGTGGGCTTGTGTCCCCTCCGGTGCCCTACAAAACCCCCCTGGTCTGCCCTCCGAAGACGCGGGTACTTACCTGCAAGCAGACCGGAACCGGGACACCCCCTTCTCTCCATTCTAGCCTATGTGTTTTGGGCACCGCTTTGAACTCTGCACCTGACCGGCCCTGAGCTGCTGGTGTGGTGACTTTGGGGTTGCTCTGAACCCCCAACGGTGGGCTACCTTGGACCAAGAACTAAGCCCTGTAAGTGTCTTACTTACCTGGTTAACCTAACAAATACTTACCTCCCCTAGGAACTGTGAAAATTGCACTAAGTGTCCACTTTTAAAACAGCTATTTGTGAATAACTTGAAAAGTATACATGCAATTTTGATGATTTGAAGTTCCTAAAGTACTTACCTGCAATACCTTTCGAATGAGATATTACATGTAGAATTTGAACCTGTGGTTCTTAAAATAAACTAAGAAAAGATATTTTTTCTATACAAAACCTATTGGCTGGATTTGTCTCTGAGTGTGTGTACCTCATTTATTGTCTATGTGTATGTACAACAAATGCTTAACACTACTCCTTGGATAAGCCTACTGCTCGACCACACTACCACAAAATAGAGCATTAGTATTATCTATTTTTACCACTATTTTACCTCTAAGGGGAACCCTTGGACTCTGTGCATGCTATTCCTTACTTTGAAATAGCACATACAGAGCCAACTTCCTACACCCACCCTCTGGTAGCTTGGCACTGAGCAGTCATGCCTAACTTAGAAGGCAATGTGTAAAGTATTTGTGCAATAAATCATGCAATGACACAGTATAACACCACAAAACTACACCACACAGTGTTTAGAAAAATAAATAATATTTATCTGATAAAATGCAGGTCAAAACGATTAAAATGCAATAAGTATATGTTGAAATATCAATGTAAAAGTGATATAAAGTGTGTTTAGTCTTTAGAAAGCAATAGATGTCTCTTTCAAGCACAAAAGTAACTGGTTTGAGTTCAAAATCTCCACAAAGAACCGCAGAGGAGGAGATGCGTGGAAACAAAGGGGGTGCGCGCCACTTTTTCAGGCCACACACGGTGATGCATAGTTTAGTTTTCACGCAGGGATGGCTGTGCGTCGATTTCCAGTGCTCGGTTGTGGATCCTCTTCGGGTTGCGGGGTTTTCGGACGCCCCGCGGACGATGCGTGGATTTCCCGCGCTGACAGGACAAAGTCACAGGGGCTGCGTCGATCCAGTGGGCGTTGGGTGGATATTTCTACCGCACGGCTGGCGCTGCGTCGATTCCTCTCTGGAAGTCGGGCTGTGTCGTTCCAGCTCAGCTGTGCGTCAATCCAGTGGGCCGTACGTCGAATTTCCAGTCGTTAAGGTGGCACTGCATCGATCTTCTCATTGCGAAGTCAGGGTGCGTCGTTCCAGTTCGGCGTTTGGTGACTCTTTCACCGCGTGCAGGCTGTGCTTCGTTTCTGGCAGGCTGTGCGTCGATTTTCGCCACACAAGGAGTCCTTCTTGTAGAGATGAAGTCTTTTTGGGCCTGAGACTTCAGGGAACAGGATGCAAGCTCTATCCAAGCCCTTGGAGAGCACTTCTCACCACAGCCAGAGAGCAGCAAGGCAGCAGTCCTTCACAGAAAGCAGACAGGTGAGTCCTTTGGGCAGCCAGGCAGTTCTTCTTGGTAAGATGCAAGTTCTGGTTCAGGTTCTCTTCTCCAGGAAGTGTCTGAGTTGGTAGGGGCAGAGGCCCTGTTTAAATACCCAAATGTGCCTTTGAAGTGGGGAAGACTTCAAAGAGTGGCTTAGAAGTGCACAAGGTCCCCATTCAGTTCAATCATGTCTGCCAGTGTGGCTGTCCTTTGTGTGAGGACAGGCTACTGTCCTTTGACATGTAAGTGTCAGGCCCTCCGCCCTCCCAGCCCAGGAAGACCCATTCAAAATACAGATGTACGAAAGTGAGGCTGAGTATCCTGTGTTTGGGGTGTGTCTGAGTGAATGCACAAGGGAGCTGACAACTAAACTCAGCCAGACGTGGATAGTAAGGCACAGAAGTATTTAACTGCAGAGAAATGCTCACTTTCTAAAAGTGGCATTTCTAAAATAGTAATATTAAATCTAACTTCACCAGCCAGCAGGATTTTGTATCACCATTCTTGCCATACTAAACATGACCTTCCTACTCCTTTCAGATCAGCAGCTACTTCTCAAACAGTATATGAGGGCAGCCCCAATGTTAGCCTATGAAGGGAGCAGGCCTCACAGCAGTGTACAAACGAATTTAGGAGTTTTACACTACCAGGACATGTAAACTACACAGGTATATGTCCTACCTTTTGCCTACACAGCACCCTGCCCTATGGGTTACCTAGAGCAGGGGTCTGCAAAGTTGGTCCTGGAGAGCCGGGTCTATGCCAAGTTTTTAGCATATCCACATTTAGAAAAAAGATGTTTCAGAAACCTACATTTTTCTAAATGTGGATATGCTAAAAAATCTGGCATGGTCCCTTCTCTCCAGGACCGACTTTGCAGAACCCTGACATGGGGATACCTTAGGGGTGACATATATGTAAAAAAAAGGGAGTTTTAGGCTTGACAAGTACTTTTAAATGCCAAGTCGAATTGGCAGTGAAACTGCACATACAGGCCTTGCAATGGCAGACCTTAGACAAGGGTAAGGAGCGACTTAAGTGGGTGGCACAATCAGTGCTGCAGGCCCACTAGTAGCCTTTAATCTACAGTCCCTGGGCACATATAGTGCACTTTACTAGGGACTTATAAGTAAATTAAATGATCCAATTGAGTATGATACAATATTACCATGTTTATAGGGAGAGAGCATATGCACTTTAGCACTGGTTAGCAGTGGTAAAGTGTGCAGAGTCTTAAAACCAGCAAACACAGGCCCATATTTATACTTTTTGACGCAAAACTGCGCCAACGCAGTTTTGCGTCAAAATAATTAGCGCCGGCTAACGCCATTCTGAAGCACCATGCGGGCGCCGTATTTATTGAATGATGTTAGCCGGCGTTAGCCGCCGGCGCCGTCTGGTGTGCGTTAAAAAAACGACGTACACCAGGCAGCGTCGGCGTAGGGGGATATGGGGCTTGGGCGTCAAGAAATGGGGCAAGTCAGGTTGAGGCAATTTTTTCGCCTCAACCCGATTTGCGCCATTTTTTACGACTCCCAACCCCCATAGAAATGACTCCTGTCTTAGTAAAGACAGGAGTCATGCCCCCTTGCCCAATGGCCATGCCCAGGGGACTTCTGTCCCCTGGGCATGGTCATTGGGCATAGTGGCATGTAGGGGGGCAC
The DNA here is from genome assembly GCF_031143425.1 of Pleurodeles waltl. Taxonomy (NCBI): domain Eukaryota; kingdom Metazoa; phylum Chordata; class Amphibia; order Caudata; family Salamandridae; genus Pleurodeles; species Pleurodeles waltl. The sequence goes on from NC_090449.1 coordinate 608,329,551, forward strand.
AAATCAGGCCCCCCTATGCCACAAAAAAAAAAAAAAATAATAACTTACCTGAACTTACCTTAATGTCCCTGGGATGGGTCCCTCCAGCCTTGGGTGTCCTCCTGGGGTGGGCAAGGGTGACAGGGGGTGTCCCTGGGGGCATGGGAGGGCACCTCTGGGCTCCTTCAGAGCCCACAGGTCCCTTAACGCCTGCCTTTTGCAGGCGCTAAAAAACGGCGCAAAAGCGGCCGTACGTCATTTTTTTTGACCCGCCCACTCCCGGGCGTGAATTTTGCCTGGGAGTATAAATCCGACGCACATGCCTCGGAGTCGATTTTTTAGACTGGAACGCCTACCTTGCATATAATTAACGCAAAGTAGGTGTCCACGCTAAAAAATGACGCTAACTCCATGGACTTTGGCGCTAGACGCGTCTAACGCCAAAGTATAAATATGGAGTTAGTTTTGCATCGAAATTGCGTCAAAAAAACGACGCAATTCCGGCGCAAACAGAGTATAAATATGCCCCTGAGTATCTGAAAAAAATGGAGGGAGGCGGGAAAAATGTTAGGGGTAACCACCCTGAGGCTGTCAGGTCTAACAGACTGGGTAAGGCTTAGAGACAACAAATGATTTTGGCACTTAGTCGCACACAATAGGAGCAGAGACCATGCTCAACCCGACTGTCACATTGCCCTTGATGACTGGGTTGGCCACTATACAGCTCTCTATTGTTAAAATACCTCAGGTGCTGATAATATAGAGATCTGGCCTGTGATAATCCCTGAATCCCTGCAAGCAGAGGTTAAGCCATTTACAATTGAAGAAACAATTACTGCAAATCAGGCCCAGAAACCAGGGATAGCCCCAGGCTTGCACAGAATACCTGCAGAATTATTTTGTAGTGAACTTCAGATATGGGGCCTCTAAATAAATTCTCTGTCCAATGCTTTGTTAGCAGGTGCCCCAATTCCAAGCTCTTGGAAAGGAGCTTAAATAATACATATTTACCACCACAGGAACTACAGACCCATAAATCTGATTGACAATATACAAAAAGTTGTATGCAAATCTTAACCAGCCTGTGGGACTGGATTTCCCAATCTAAAATGTTATCACATTTACAGGAGGGGTTCCATCCTACCATTTGTACCATTGATCAGATTGTGCACTTTCTGACTATCAAGTGGAAGACGGTTAATATAGATAAGGGGTGATTGTACGTGGCCTTTGTGGACCCTAAAGTCTCATTCAATCTTGTCCCAATTGCTAAACTATGGGAGGTTTATACAGGAATTAGGTTCCATACATGCCTTTGCAAAGGTTAGGTGGGGTCTCTCAGGGCAACTGACAGAAGATATTCCCATTAAGAGAGGAGTGAGACAAAGCTGCGTTTTTGCCCCTATGTTATTCCTGCTGTACATAAATGGATTCACTCCTTACCTTTTAAACAGTGAAAATGAGTCCTCTAAGGTGAAGGACCATAACATGCTGTGCCTACTCTTTGCAGATGACACTTTGCTGTTATCAAAAACTCCTCTGATTTATCTATCGAATTGGACAAATTTAACCTTTTCTGCAATGAGCATGGTTTGGAAATCAACAGCAATAAGACAAAGTATATGGTGTTTGGTGACAGGAAAATCTTAACAAATAAAACACTCCTGGGTGGTGAAGTACAGGATAGGGTATATGAGGTTGACTACTTGGGCACAGGAATACAGGACTCACATAGATAAACAGCCCAGATAGATAAAAGTGTTTTGACCTTGAAATAAAGAGCAGGGTCTATATTAAGATTTGCCAACAGGGCGTCGTCCTTTGCAATTTCCCCTCAATGGAGATATATAAAATTCAAGCTTGTGGGGCTGCCTTGTATGGGACGGACCTGTGGGATAATTGTAATCTTCAAACCCTAGCAAAAGCAGAAAATGCTTTTATTTTATAAAAATCACTATTGAGGCTTCCTATCAGCACCATAACATTGCCAATTAGATTTGATCTCCGCCTTAGACCAATTTCAAACATTGCTTTGTTGAGACCGATCCAATATTGGATAAGACTTTGGTCCATTGAGGGTCTTGCTTCCTATAGGGATTGTATTGAAATTATATTAGAAAGCAACTCTGTTGGGAAAATTCCCTGGCATGTTCAAATAAAACATGGTTATTCAAGTTGGGATTTAAACATTTTTGGTTATATCCCTCGGAGTTACCTCGAGAAGATTGTGATAAATTAAAATCTTCATTTTGGAATCTCATCCTATGAGTTAAAATCTCTAGAGATTTACCTGGTAGTTTGGTAGATTCTCTTTTGCTGTTTAAATGTGTACCTGACTTTGAACCATACTTGAACTTGGAACTTGACCACTTTGCACGTGCACTTAATGCAAAATACAGATTAGGGATTCTCCAGCTGACCTCATTCACTTGTCCTTGGAATACAAAGGTTGATGTACTTAACGTGTGTAAGACTACTGAGCCATAGGGCTTGTCATACTGCCCTTAGGATATGTAAACCCAATACAAGAGACTCAATTATGTTCTCAATTGTGAGCTACCTATCAGCAAAAAAGAATATCAGGTTGAATGCTCTTAAAAGGAGGTAAAGGTTTCTTTTGCTTCCATTGGACATTTTCTGTTGATGAATTGCTTATTTTAAAATGTAATTGTATTCTTTAAGTGGCATGTATCACTTCTATAACATTATCAATTTTATGATTTTTAAATATATTTATGCAGTAGGTTTTATTCTATACCTTCTATGGTTTAATGAAATTGAAAAAGGAATATGATCATGCTGAACTCTTCAACCCGGTCAAGGAATTCATCAGCCCAACTGCCGCCACCAACACCACCATCCCTTCACAGATCCTCAGCGATAACCTTTTGGATCTTCCAGCTCCACCAGGAATACCCACCTACTAACAAACTGGAGCCCCGTACCACAGATGACACCATCAGAATCACGTAGACCATCCACTCAGGGTCACCCTTGGGCCTTCACCATCACTGCATGTACAACCAGGGAAGCACAATGATCAGCAGCAACCACACCACCATCATCACCTCCCCATCCTCATCAGACACTTCCTAGACAGTTGAAAACATGCAGTGATCACTGCTTCGCTGAAGAAACCCTTTGTTAATCCTAAGGATCAACAACTGCAGGGCCATCTCACTCCTACCCTTTCCAGCCAAAGTCCTGGAGAAAGAGATCAACAAATAGCTCTCCAACCATCTTGAGCAGCACCACCTCCTGGACTTCACCCAATCAGGATTCGGCAGTGACAACAGCCTTGAGACCGCCTTCTAGCAACAACAGATGACTCCGCTCATCGACAGACAGAAGCGAGACCCCTGTACTTACCCTGCGCGACCTCTTGGCAGCATTCAACACCATTTCCCATGAACCTTCCTCAGCAGACTTCAGGAATCAGGAGCCCAAGGAGTCATCCTAAATTGGATCACTGCCTTCTTTCCAACAGTGCACAATGGGTCAGATTCTCTACTTTTACCTTGGAACTCAAGCAGCTTGTCTGCGGAGTCACCATGGGCATCTCCCTCAGTCTGACCCTGCTCGACATTTACATGGCACCTCTCGCTCGCATCATCAGAACCCACAACATCAACATAATCTTCTATGCCAATGACACTCAGCTCATCCTCTCCCTCACTGACACAAGCTTAACCACCTGCAAACTAGATGCAAGAGAACTGCCTCAAACTCAACATGGATAAAATGGAGGTCCTGATCTTCAGAAATAATAATTGTCCCTGGGGATATCCCAGGTAGCCACCCAACCTGGGTTCTAGGCCCACCCCCACAGACCACGCCAGAAACCGCTGCATAATCTTTGCTGAAAAGCTCTTGATGAACAAACAAGTCAATGTTGTGATCGCATTCTGCTGCCACATCCTCAGAATGATTTGCAAAATCGTCAAAGGGCTCCACCCAGCACAATAGATGCACAGTCATCCAGGTTCTCATCACCAGCATACTTGACTTTGGCAACACACTCTACATCAGCATCTTAAGCCAACTCACATAAAGACTATAAAACCATCCAGAACACCACCACCAGACTAATCGTAGACACCCCCAGAAGCACACACATCATGCTGTACCTTGCAAAACTGCACTGGTTTCTCACTCAGAAACTCTGCAAATTCGAGCTTCTCATCCATGCCTACAAAGGCCTCCACCACGCAGAACTAGCCAACCTCAACAACTGACTCCAACTCTGCGAACCCTTCAGGCATCTACACTCCATCTCTCTCTCCCTCACACGAATCTCCTGCATCCTCATAAGCAAGACAGGAAGTTGGGCTTTTTCCTTCATCGCAGCTAAATGCTAAAATGAATTTTCTCCATACATTAGAACCACCTCCCCACTTTTTGACTTCCGCAAGAAGCGAAAGTCTAGGAGCACCTCCAGACCTACACCCCTGCTCAGGCACCTGGATACCTTCATGGGTGAAAAGCTGTGCTATACAAAAATACATACCATAACCTTAAGGTAGCTTAAAGAGATCGTAGGCGTTGCAAATGTCAGCAGCAGAGTATCACCCTGGCATCCGCCTGTTAAGCACAGATAACTCCTGTGACTGCACTTACCCATTCAACTACCTCATGAGTATTTAAACTTGTGAACTGTGGGTTATACGTAGATCAGTGCAGCAGGTTAAAGAGAGGAATGCAAATGACTCACCAATCCACTGAGATTGTTTCTTGACTCTTTGAAGGTGCAGTGACATTTAGTTCAGGTTGGCTTGGTGGGTCAGTGCATTAAGGTGACTGGACAATCCTGTGGTCAAAGATTTGAATCACAGCTTTGTATCTTAAGAGATGGATGCACATATAGAATCTGTTGTCAGCACCGGAGGTCTAGTTTTAATACCTGTGCAGTGCAGTAACACTATGCTGTGACTTATTCCTGTACATATAGATACAATGACAATATTTTTACCGAGGACTGCATCCTCTTACTGGGGGTTGTTGCAGTTTATGTGGGTGCAGAATTGGGGTGGTTTGAAATGGTGCTGGGAGATGGATGGTCGGAAACAAAGTTCACCCAAGTGCTGCTTTGGATCTCCTTTATTTCTGTCTTTCTGTCCTATTTTGGGGGCTGTAAATATTTGCTTTGGAAATGCTGGGTCTAACCACTGTCTTTACAGTCTTCAGATGGCTTTGATTCACAGAAACCTGCCATACTGAGTCTGTACATGGGACCTGCCCATAGGACTCCCAAGTGGCAGGCATTGACGAATCCACTAGTGCCCACCATGGACTGTGTCCCGGATCGGGCAGCAGCAAATTCTACTAGAGGATCAAAATACTGGAAAAGGCATGTGAGCGACAAACAGCTCAGGGGTTCTTACACCGGCTTCAGAAGTGTGTGCTGGGTTGATGTTCGGACCCCAGTTAAAGGTAGTGGGGTGACAGGTGTACTTGATGTAAAGATCTGTGGGTTTTTTGGGAGGTGGTGAGGCTGTGTGTAATCAGTAAGATACAGTGTAAAACACTGCATTCCAGGGTATTTGTGTGCTGCTGCACTAATGTGTGTACATCTTGCAGGGAACGAAGGAGTGTGAGCTTTGGTGAAAGAGCAGGACCAGTTAGTGCACCTGCTCAAAAGACCTGTGTATAAGAACAAGTTTCTTACCATTGGTAATGCTTTTTCTGGTGGATATACTATCTACCTGCGGACTCCTCATCTTTTGAATACTCCAACGCACCATCATTCCACTAACCTATTTCTTTTCAGCTAGCCCACATCGACAAGAGCTTCAGAATCTTCACGACTCCACACGCAACCTTGCATGACATTACTGGAACCATATGAAACCCTTGTCAGCGTGTTCACGTCAGTTTCTACCCATTTTCTATGTGCCTTCAAGGCAAATGGGTGGAACTAATCCAGAAATGTAATTACAGTTCACAGAACCTCAAACCAAATATTTACATATAAACACACAATTTATATATAAAAAATCTTTTTTGTTATATGCAGACAAGCAACAGGGAGGTGGATGGGTCAGTGAGGAATCTGCAGGTAGATACTATATCCACCAAAAAAAAGCAGTACAGAAGGTAAACAACTTGTTCTTCTGATGGATATATCTACCTGAGGATTCCTCATCTTTTGACAAGAGTACCCAAGCAGTCCCACACTCCGAGGCTGGTGCTTGTCTGCCAATGCCCAAAACTCTTGCAAAACAAAATGAGCAAAGTGACTCTCTCCTCACTTCAGATTCTAAACAATAGTGTTTTGCAAAAGTGTGGAGGGAGGCCCAAGATGCCGCATTACAGATATCAACTACATGGAGTAGGAAATCTTAAAAAAAGGTTGATCCATTGTGATAAAGTCCTTTTATGCACTGTTTTTCCTTTCATCTTGTCCACATATCCTACAAACAGCTGATCATCCAGCCAGAGGTCACATGTTCTGTCCACATAAAAGATAACAGCCCTTTTGGGATCCAATCAATGAAGCCTTTCCTCCTCTTTAGATGGATGTGGAGGAGAATAGAAAGTAGGAAGGGTGATGGACTGCTGAAATGGAAGGGAGTAACCATCTTTTGCAGGAAAGCAGCCGTGGTTCTCAAAACCAACTTACGATGGTAAAACGTTATAAAGGGAGGCTTAACACTTACTACTTACCTACTAAAACGATTATTAAGACCACTCGTCAAAATAAATCAATCTTGTTTCCCCCCCATCGGCTGCGTCTAAAAAAAGAATGTAAGCAGATGGAGAGGAAATGGAGGAAATCATATGACCCTGGCCTCAAAAGAGGCTGTAGGAATATGACTCGATCCTTCCACTTGGAAATCAAGGCTGAGAAGGCATCCTACTATACCTTCAGGATTGCAGTCCTCCCAATCTCCCAGAGAGATTTTCTCTATTTGTAAGGAAATGACCAAGCTTCCCTCCGTTAACAATATAGAAGAGGGTTCTAAAGTACATAGCAATGAACTAGCCTGTTTCTTCCTAAAGAAAATCTCTGACATTCAGGCAACTCTCCCTAGTAATTCCCCTAACAAGGATGAGTCGGTCTCTTATCTTGACTGTCAGGTTTCCCGAGCCTCACTTTCAGTCACTTTCAGTCTTCCAGCCTTTGAGTGAAGAGTTAGTAGTTAAACACCTTGGCTCCATAAAATCTGGATCTCCTTTGGATCCGTCTCCTCCGTTTATCCGTTTATCCTTGCCTTAGAATCAGAAGTCATAACGCCTGTGCTAACTGATGTTCTCAACGACTTCTTGTCCTTCGGGCACATTCCGCAACATTGGAAACATGCTGTTGTTAAGCCTTTATTAAAAAAAACTAATCTTGATACAACATTACCCTGCAATTACATACCAATTGCTCTTCACCCCATCATATCAAAAATAATTGAGAAACATATTAATATTCAGGGGTCAGGCTGAGGAACATAGGCCCTCATTTCAACCTTGATGGGCGGCCACCGCCGCCCGCCAAGTTGAAACCGCCGGGCGGCCGCCAATGCGGCCGCACTCCCGCGAGGCCTATTTGGAAATCCCCGCTGGGACGGCGGGCGGAAACCTGCGCCCAGCGGAGATTTCGGCCACAACATGGGAGCCGGCTCCAAATAGAGCCGGCGGTGTTGCGGCTGTGTGACGGGTGCAGTTGCACCCATCGCGCTTTTCACTGTCTGCAATGCAGACAGTAAAAAGCTGCATGGGGCCCCCAGGGGCCCCGTTACTCCTCTTTCCACCAGCCTTTTCATGGCGGTTCAAACCGCCATGAAAAGGATGGCGGGAGGGGGACTCATAATCCCCTGGGCAGCGCTGCAAGCAGTGGCGGGAAACCGCTGGGACTAAAGTGGCGGGAAACCGCCGGTCCTGGTGGTGCGACCGCGGTGCTTCTGCAGCGGTCGTAATTCCCCAGGAACATTACTCTGATATCTTTCCTCTCACCTGTGGGGTCCCACAAGGTTCGTCCTTAAGCCCTACGCTTTTCAATATCTATATGGCCCCTCTGGCAAAGATCATGGAACCCTATGGGTCATCCCTTGTTTGCCGATGATATCCAATTGGTCTTTTCTTTTTCCACTGATATCAGTTCAGAACCTGCCATCCCTTCTTCATGTCTGTCGGATGTTGCCAGATGGATGGCTGACAGCAAACTCAAGTTAAATGATGAGAAAACAGAGGTTGTGTTGGTAGGGAGCTTTTCTCGTCTTAAGTCCCATGCCTCAGTTTCAGCAGGATTAAATTATCTTACTTTGCCTAAAGTCAACATAAAAAGCTTAGGTTTTTGGCTGGACCCCTGCCTCACAATGGAATGTCAGTCAAAGAAACTGGCTGATACTTGTTTTAATCTGTTGAGGACCTGCAGGAAAATGTTTACTTTCCTTCCCTTTTTAGCTAACAGGCTTATTATTCAGGCCTTTCTACTGTCTCGCCTGGACTACGGAAATGTCTTATTTATGAGCTCTCCATCTTATGTCCTAAAGAGATTGCAGGTGGCACATAATGCTGCCACCCGCCTTTTACTAGGCAATCCCAGATACCACTCTGCTACATCTGCTCTGGTCTCTCTCCATTGGTTCTCCATCGAACAGCGTATCAACTTTAAAGCTGCTTGTTTCGTCCACCAGGCACTTCATAATAAGGGTCCGACCTTTCTTAGGTGGATTATAACCCCTTATGCCCACCAAAGATCACTTAGATCCTCATCCGCTTCCCTGATTAATATACATCGTGCCAAGAAAGCAAGATGGGGAAGCAGGTCTTTTGCTTTTAAAGCAGGTAACCTATGGAACTCTCTTCCATTGGAGCTCCGCCTAGAGAATTTGGAACGTTTGTTTCGTAAAGAGCTGAAGACTTTTCTTTTTCCTTTATAGTCTGTCAGCTTTGTCTGTTCAATGGTGCTGCATTAGCGCTGGGAGGCCTTCGGGTAGCCACGAGCTCTATACATTTATAATAATTATAATAATAATAATAATAACACTTAGGGCCTGCAACTCACTAACTCATCTAGCAGACGTCATATCAACTAGAAAAATTGTCTTAAAATTAAGTAATCTTAAAGAACAACTATGTAAAGGTTCAAATGGAGAACACATATGATAAGTAAGTACTAAATTAAGATACCAATGAGGCATAATGAACGGCATGGGATGGTGTTTTGTTAGTAAGTCCTTTCATCACCCTTATAACTATAGGGGATTTAAACAGAGAAGGCTGATCGGATAAACAAAGAAATGCTTAAAGTGCAGACAACTAACCCGTAACTGTTGCAAATGTACAGCCCTGCTCTGCCAAGGAAAGTACAAAACACAAAATATACGGCAAATGGGCCTTTTAAGTGTACATAGAATTCTCACTACTCCACTTAACAAACGTATACCATCTGCCAGCATAAACTGATTTAGTGGAGTGTATTCTGGCTAAACAAGTAACCCCCACCACATTAGAGTGGAGAGAAAAAGAACTCAGGTTGCCATGTTTAATCTCCAGGCATGTAGGTGCAGGCTCTGGAGGTGGGGGTATAGAACCCACACCTGCTACTGCGAGAGGGGGTCTGCCCTGTGAGGGAGATGGACCAAAGGACACTGTGAGAGGTAAAGAAGATCTGTGTACTTTACCCTTAGCGGCCAATCCGGTGCTTTCAATATGACTTGGGCTTGGTCGAGCCCAAACTTCCTCAGAACCCGAGGAATGAAGGATATGGGGGAAATGCGTAAAGTAGCTGGGAGTCCATGTCCAATTGAAACGTGACCTGGCAACCCTCTTCATCGAATACTATAGGCAGCAAAATGACGAGCAGTGCATGTTCTCCCAAATGGCAAAAAGCTCTATGTGAGGAGTTCCACATAACCAAAAAATGTGAAGAACTACTTCCAGATGGAGACGCCACTTGTGATCGACTGAAAAATGCCAACAGATTGTCCACACACACGTTTGCGACTCTGTCCAAGTGATTTGCTATGATAAAAATGTGATGATCCTGAGACCAGGACCAAAGTTGTATGTATGTAGCACCCAATGCCATGCTGCCTGACATTTTTAGCCAACGGCTAGGAAAAGAGTCAGGTGTAAGCTTTGAAGAACAAGCAGCCTGCACCACCAAACTCTCAGGTCAAAGGAGAGCCTACCAACCCTGGAGGGTGACATAGGTTTCTGACAAATTTTCAAAATTGGCTCAGTCAAAACCTCATTAAAAGGTAACAAAGGTTCTGACGATGATGAGGAAGAATTAAGCACCTCAGTTAGCAGGTTAGTTTAAATTTTTGTTGAAGGAAGGACAGTAAATCCAACAACTCAGCAGCCTTTCAAATGACTGAATGATATGATCTACCCTCTGGTGGAGGGATGCCTTTTGGTGACAATACCTCGCACTCCAGGGAAGTGTCGAAACCACTTGACTCTGCTAACTCCTCAAAGTTTGGATCCAGAGACAAAGTTTTTCCCTCTTCCATTTCAGCACCTCTTTCTCCAAAAAAATACTGTTTCTCCTAAAGAAGCCATTGAGTCTCTGGAAGAAAAGTCAAAAGAAATCCTAACTCTATGGAGAGCCTATCAGAAAACCATTATTTGTAGAAGGTATGGAAAAGAGGGAGGTGAGGTCAGCATGCCGACAAGGGCTTCTTATGCCTCCAGTGATGTCACTTGAGGTCGCCTGTCGTGAAAGTTCTGAAGCCCTTGTCAACATGGGAGGGCTTTAAAGAAAAGAAAATAAGGGAATGCTGGTGAATGAGAGTATTTAAAAGGTGAGGAATCCGCGGGTAGATGTATCCATCAGAACTGTAAGTTACAGGTTTGATTCCTTTTATTTTAGCTGAGCTGGTTCATTTGCCAGTGGTAGGGATTTGTGTGTGCATCCTGAAGTGGGTTGGTTGGGGTGCCTGATACAATTGTTTGTGTACAGAAAATGAATGGTAGTTACATCTTAATTGCCATGAATAATATGTGGCAATTTCAAGCTCCATGCAGCTGTAAAAGACAAACTGTCAGCATTACACGAAATATTCTACTCTCATAATCAACTTCAAAGTCAGGCTTAAATATCTAGTGAAATTTGAAAACTGCAGAGATGTTAAAGCATAAATGGGCTTTAGCTCTGTTTGTGCCAGCAGTCAATGCAGCATAGGCCTCACAGCAAAAAGAAACAAGAACAAATATTCTATAACAATTTTGTCGGCAAGGGCATGGCCAAGTAAGACTGCTGGCTATATGTGCCCTAACGCTGCTCTTTCCACAGATAAACTAATCCTGATGAGTCCTGTGGTGATGCAATGCTTCTGACCCCTCAACAGGCGTAAATGGATAGCAGCCACTCACCGGATCTATGTGGATCAAGAGCCTGAGCGCTCTGAGTCGCGAGGTGCCTGCCGAAGGAGATGGCCCGGGCTTCGTCGCAGCAAGAACCGCTGTCATGAGCGCTGCCTGAGGGCATCCTGGTGATCGGGCTGCCGGATTGTCTGACGACTCCTTCGGGCCTCCTGAACACAGTGCTTCTCTTTTTTGCCCATATCCCCCCTTTCTTGGCGGTTCCGTAGGGGAGCACGTGAGGAGAGCAGCCATTGAGCCAGGCAGCCCCCACAACCCAAAATGGTCACATGTGCACTGCTTCAGCCCTGTAGAGGCTGCAGCTTCTGCCCAAAGGGATGCCGCACACAGACTGATGCCAGCCTCATATCCTTCACGCAGTAAGTCCCCACCATACACCTCGGACAGCTAAAGGAACAAACTCCAAGAGGGTGGCCTGCCAAACCGGCTTAGGCTGCTGTTCTTTAAACAACATGAAAGGCAGCCGGGAGTTGTAACCCCTGAGTTTCGCTGGGACAAGAGACTTGATGCAAAATTATGAGTGGTGCATGGCCCTAACAGTCCTAAAACACATTGGGACACTAATGAACTGCTAGACACCTCCCCACCCTACAATATTTGAACAGCGCCACATTAGATTTGTTCTTACGAGGCACTTACCAAATTAGGGCCCACTGAGCTGTCAAAAGACCATGCTCTTTGCTACAAGAACAGCCTGTACTTTAACAACACTGCGCACTAAGCCAATATACCTCCAAGAACACTATGGCGATGGACAAAGCACCGTAAGGTTGTGGAGTTAAAACCTACTGCGACGCAAATGGAATGTCGACTTGAAGATGTCAGAGGGCGATGTAGGCGAAATAACTTACGCTTCCTTGGCTTCCCTGAGAGAGCGGTCGGTGCAACAGCAGGCTTGTTTCAGGAGGACTGGATAACCTCAGTGCATTAGCCGAAGCGATTATCAAAATTCTTCTCTATCAAGCAGGTCCACAGGGCGCTGACGCCTCAACCACAACCTGGGGCTCCCCCGCAGGCAATTATTGTATGTTTTTTTAATTACAGGGATAGAGACGCCATTCTGCAGCATGTGAGAGTGCATGATACCTCCACACACGAAGATATGCCAATACTGATCTTCCCGGATTACACAAAGAAAGTCCAGGACTTCCGGAAAACTTTGTTGGAGGGCACACTCCGAAAACATGGTGTCTAATATAGCCTTCTCTTCCCAGCTAAACTCCAGATACGGTATGAGGGAAAAGTTTACTTCTACAAAACTCCCCTGGATGCTGTTGCATGGATGGAGTCTGTGGGTCTGGGCAACAATGAAGGACCATTGATGTGGCAAGAACTGAGATGGTGTGGCCCGCCACTGTCAAACAGGTGACACTATACTGGTGATGAAAGACCTGAACCGAGGGCGGCTGTAACAATGGACCACATCCTAGTGTACCCAGATGGCACACTACAAAGCTGAAGCAATTCCTTTGCTCACCAAATACTCCTATACTCCTTTATGTCCCGTGCAAGACACCCAGGACAGCGAGTCTGAGATGGAATGAGCAGAACATCTCTGTTGTTAGTATACGAACTTTTTGTCATTTTGGTGGGTTCTTTCAAGCTTTTGGGTGAGGTGCCCTTCCATTAAGGCCTTCTGAGTGGAATTGCCCAGGCCTCCGTACCTACTTGCTGGATGGGGGTCTGTGTTATTCTTTCCTACTGACTGGATTTTCTATGCATTGTACACTATTCCGTATCTGTGGGGATATGGGCTTGTGGGGCTGGTATGGTGCAGGTTTCTGAGCCCTCGTTTGGTGGGAGTTTGGGACCTACACAGGGCCTGGTGCCCAAACTGTAACTACGCTGACTGTAGGATTGTTACTGTTTTAGATGCTTCTTAAGAGGCTTGGGAGGGTGATTGGGGCGGGATTTGCTCCTTCTTGGTAGCTGGTTATTCTGAGCGGGTTAGCAGGTACTTCAATTGGGCTGGGATTTGAGGGATGGCACTACATAGGTTTCCTGTTTCTATGCAATGTTATTTTTTGTTAGTTGATGTTTGCTAGGATATGTGGGTGGTAAACACTTCCAGGTACAATGGCTCCTATTTAATTGCACTTGATGACAGCTGTATACTTGCTTTCATTCAGTCCCGAATGCATGAATATTCACCTGAACTATGGGTACCCAATATAATTTCCTGACCTGGATTGTCTGGGACTTACATATTCCTGTGAAATGGAACAGAGTACATGCTTATTTGTGCCGCTATGGTGTTGCTGTGACCTTTCTGCAAGAAATACATGTTTGGGGTGATTGCATTGGACACCTCCGAAAGAGGTGGTGTGGCTCTACCTATACTACATCGTGCTCTGGGGGTACGCACATGGAGAGCTAATCTGGATGGCCCCTGGAATCCCATTTAAACATTTCTTCACTATTGTGGACAAAGAGAGACGATATGTGATACTCGAGGGTACACTGACACACTTGAACTCTGCTTCATTAATGTATACGCCCCAAATTTAGACAATGGTGAGTTCTTCAGTAGGATGCTAGCAGCTGCACAAAATCCAGCCCTCTATGGAAGATCTCATGGTGGGGAACTTCAACTGTATGCTCGATGGTCAGTTGGACAGATCCCCCCCATGCACTGACACCAAACCCCGCATGATGGCAGCGCTATAACAATCCCTTGTTGCACTGTTACTTGCAGATATTTAGCTAGTACGCCACCCATATGTGCTTGCTTACTCCAGTTATACACGAGCAGCAGTAGCTCACAGCCAGCTACATTATTTTTTGGTGCACACCATTGCAACCCATAGGGTATTAGACAAACAATATCTGGCATGATACATATTTGCCTGCCTTACTTACATACCCAGACCGACAGCGGCTCAAAATACCACTGTGGCATCTCAACACTGAGGCATTATCTCACCAGGTATTCAGACATACACTTTCTGAGGCCTTAACTCAATACTTTGCCCTAGCGACTGACCCAGGTCAGATGGGCGCTTGAGATGGACATAGGCAAAAACTGAAGGAGATATGGGACCAACTCGAAAAACACACAAGAAACGGAAATCGGCGGCGACGGTACATAGAGGACGATAAGGCGGGGCACATGCAGACCCAATTAATTCGGTCTGACACTATGCCTCAGCCTATTTTAGCAGTAGGGAATCAACAAGGAATGATTGTTGACAAGCAAGCAATTAATGATGCATCTGTGACTCATCTGCAGCAAGTCTATACTGAGGCCTCAGCTACAGGGCTAGAGACCCCACTCTGAATATTTGGCAGCCCTGCCCCTACAGAGATTGCCACAACAAGACAGGGAGATGGGGCCCCCATATACAAGCAGGAAGTCCTAGATGGCATAACTGCCCTGAAAACTACTAAAACACCTGCCAACATGCTGAATTTTATAGATCTTTTTCAGCAATTATTGACAGTATTTGATGAGGCCCTGAGAACCGCACACCTCCCTGCTTCCATGAAGGAAGTGTTCAAAGTTATGATTCATAAGCCAGGCAGAGATCCCCTGGAGATGTCTTCACTTAGACTGCTCTCTATGTTAAACGTGGACCAGAAGATCCTCAGCCATATCCTGGAGCAGAGACTTTTCCCATACCTTGCATGTCTCATACATGCAGATCAATCAGGTTTATCCATTGGAGAAACATCCTGCACAACTAGCAGCATCTTGCCCACATCATACATGCACCGGAGTTGCAAGAAGACCCTTACGTGCTGGCGTTCTTTGACATAGAATAGGCGTTCAACTCGGTCTGCTGGGGTTATATATGGCAGGTCTTAGATGGGATGGGGCTGGGTCATAAATGTATCTGTTGGGTCCGGCTACTCTGCCACTTCTTCAGGGCTAGAGTACAAACAGGTCCATATGTGTTAGACTTTGTTGAACTACCACATGGCACCCAGCAAGGCTGTCCCCTCTCTCCATTGATCTTCGCTCTTGTGATGGAGTCACTGGCCTGTTGTTTACCACAGGCCCTGCACAGGTGGGGTGTACGCATAGGAAAAACTGTGCATTACTTATCATTATATGCTGTCAATGCAATGATCTATCTTTGTCAACCAGATATCACTGTACCACTGTTGCTCAACGTCATGCATGACTTCTGGGAATACTCTGGGCTGGGCCTTAAAACTACTAAGTCATTCCTGTTCCTAGTGGGCCGCTGACATGGCCTGACGGCCCAACAGCTACCTGCGTTGTCCTTGCCCTGGACACTTGCTGCAGTCAAATTCATGGGTATCTATGTCACCCATACTGAGCAACAGGTCTTTGATTTGAATTTGGGCAGAGTGATTCGTAACCTGCTCCCTTTGATCCAATTCTGGAACACACTTAAACTATTTGTGATAGGGAAGATAGCTGTAATTAAAATGGTGGTGCTCCCCAGGTGTTTCTACACCCAGCAGGTGACGATGTATGAGATTCTCTGAAGGGTGTTTTCAAAAATAGACTCACTGTTGCTCAATTTTCTTTGGGCTGATAGAAGACATAGGGTGAGCCTTGCAGTGTTGAAGAGGGATTGGTGCAAGGGGGGTTCCGACCAAGGTTCCTGACCAAGGTTCCTGACCTGGAACTATACTATTTTGCTGCCTACCTTCAGCAAGCGATTCACTGGTTAGATGGGGAACCGAACTGGGAGAGATCTCTGTTTGAGGGTACACATGACAGATACCAACTGGGTAGATTGCTATTGTGCGGTGATAACATCCCTGAATCTTTCCCGTTCCTGATACGTCAGATGAAGAACGCATGGGAGAGGGGACTCACCAGGTAAGAGGCCATGCTCCTTATGGACCAGACCTCAAAGTTTGGATCTTACATCTGTTTACCCAAATAGAGATATATATGGTGGTGGGCCACCGGCAACTGGCAAAAGGGGGGCTGCTTGACACTGTCTGACTTGTACCCAGGGGTGCTTCATAACCATACAGGAAGCAATTGACGTGTTTGGACTGGGGGGAGGCCAATTCCTCCAGAATGCCAAAATTGCTGCCACCGCACAGCAGTTGTGGCTCTCGTTTCCAGATGTACCAAACCCCATGGCTACATTGGTGACTCTATTGGACATGGTGGGGGGTGCCATAACACACCTTCACCGGGCCCTTCAAGCCAATAGACTGATGCTGACGCTGTGGATAAAGGAGGTATGGCAAGACTTCTGCGATGGCCCTATTACACTGAGGGACTGTGGCAGGATCCATACTGGGGTTCATAGAGTATCTACATGCACACGTCGTAGAGTATCTACATGCACATGTTTCAAAACAAATCCAGTATAACATAGTGCATATGACATATCTTTCTCCTAAACGTCTCCACACTATCTACCCTGACAGGGGCTCTCACTGTCCTCCGTGTGGTATGATTGATGCAGACTTCATGCACCCAATTTGGTGCTGTCCCCAGGGGGTCCGATTCTGGAGGGAGGTGCTGACCTGCATACAACATGTTACAGAGTGGACGATACCAGCCCGCTTGATGCGTACTAGGTTAAATCCCTCAAGAATTCCAAGAAGACGCTCAGCAGAAGATATTTAATACTGGGACTTATAGTGGCAAATCAGCACATTGCCATACACTTGCTTAGCCCCCAGTTTCCTACAGTTCAGGTCTGGAGGAAGGATTTGATTGGATGGGCAGGTGCAAAAGAGGCACATATGAGGCCGACAAAGGAAAGAAAACAAGGTGGCAGACATCGTGCTGACGTTGGGGGGCGACCATGCAAGCTTTAATCAATTGCACTGGAAAGGGCCCCATGGAGGGAGATAGTCAAAACATGGCCGAAGGTAACCCCCAAAATACTTGATTGAATGCGGTGATTCATAACAGCTGATACCATATGCAGGCGATGGATGGGTTGCGATGCCCATAACCCCAGATATACTTTTGTACATTGATCATTGTATGGAATAAGACGAATGTTCTTTTGAATTGAGCTGACTTGGAAGACTAAGCTGAGAGTCGGAGGAGTTCACTACGAATATGTTAATGTTAAACAAAACAAATCTTCTTAAATGTTTCTTGTTGAGATGTGCATTATCTACTACAGATTACAAGATTTCTGCACTGTAATTTCCACAACTGTTGTTGGTCATTTTCTGCTTAATGTGTGGAACTGGATAAGCGTTATTTTATTATGACAATTTGTTGCACCTGATAAATGCAAATTGAAAAAAAATGAAAAAAAACAATTTTGTTGGTCTTTTGTCTTTAGGTAATTTCATACAAAATAACGACACACCTCAATAAAATATGATAAATCATACAAGTTAAAGAAATTAAATAGTAATACATATTTTTGGAATAAGGTTAGGAAACCTCAATTGGTCAATGTAGTCACTGCATAGGATTTGTGTGTGACCAGCAAGAAATACAACGGAGTAAGAGTTGGCGCAGTGGGGAATATTAACTTCTGTATTATAGTGCTACGAGGTCACAGTCCGCAATTTTAACCACTGTGAGTAAGCACATTGTTGTTTTTACACTGTATTGCACCCAGTATAACATAGGCCGCCCCAAACACACAGAGATTTTGTGTTAATTATAAAGCAACCATTAATCTTCCATTTAAGTATTTTGCAGTAGTTTCCTGATGTTTCTGAAGCTTCTTGTTCCTCGAAAGCAAGTAATTTCTGATGTTTATCTTTTTCTATGCACTTCATTGCTTGGTTTTCCTCATTTGAAATTGTCACTCTCAGGGCTTCATTTACAAAGCTTTGGCGCAGGGCAGCGTCACAAGCTTTTTTGCTGCGCTGCTATGCATCAAAACTAAAGGACAGGAATACTACATATCACAAGATGAGCTTCATTTCTGTCCTTGACCTCTGCGCTGGTGCACAAATTGCTACCATGCGCCTACGGTGCAAGGGTGCCTGCATTGAAGGGATGATTGTTTTTGTGCAGAAAGGGATACCTTCCTGCACAAAAACAATCACGAGAGGTATTTTTTACCTATGTGTGCTTCAGAATGCAATGTATGTGACTGTGATGCATGGGGACGCATAACAGGCAGGACCGATTCATGTGTGACAGTGACATATTTGATTGCTTAAGGAAAATGTCAAACAAATATAAAAATGATCTATCAGGAATAAAGAAATTATATTTTTGGAAATTGCACACTTTTGTTTTGGGGAACTGGGTTTAGTTTACCAAAAGAAAAAGGCTCTAACAGACAGCAAAATCGGTGCATTTTTCTGATCTGAAAAGCTGATGTCCCTGAACAAAATTATTGCATTTTCGTATAAACTCTTAAAGCTGATATTTGTTCACCCTATTGCTGTCATAAAACAATAGCCTGGAATGATGATGATAGTGGTGTAGCCGGTCTGTCGTCAGACTCTGTAAGGTTTCCATAACCTGAGGTAACCACTACTTTTATGAGCAAAGCACATAGCATTCAATCTTCTTTGAGGAGGCAAGGTGGAACAATAAAAGAAAGTTTAATGTGTGAAGTGAAGTAAGATAATCTGAAAAATGATAAGTAATCTGAATTGTATGTTCTGAACTACTACTGTACTGTACTACTACTATTGTAGATACTTATTACAATTAGGTACAATTTGTTCTAAGGTTTTCTTTATTGAGTATCATTGGGATAGCTCTGGGGGTTTTTGCACATCATGAGTGCCCCCTCAGAACCTATGATTTTTTTTTAGCAAATCCATGTGCAATATATGTCCCATTTTTCACAGTCTTCTCAGTGGGCGCGAGGATGCCCTCAAATTATCCTGGAGAATGTTGCGCCAACCAGCTTCACTCACTTGCGTGGTGTAATTTGGGATAGGAATTAACATTACTCCACTTTAAGAGAACAACAGCTGCCACTGATCTAACCCAACATTCCATCTCCCCTTGTCTTCGTTCTTCGCTAGCCCCAAATTCGAGATTCCATTCCACAAAATGCAACTTAACTTTTTTGTCACCTCAAACACTACCTCCTATTGCTGCTACAAGGTCAGCATCTAAACAATCGTTTAACCAACCTTCAACTCTGTCAAAAAAACAAACTTCCCATCTCAAACTTTTCCAACCCTTGAAGAAGCATTTATCTTCACCATCCACACTGTCTTTAGCTTTCCCAGGGCCACCTTTAATTACTGTTACAAACATCGGACAATATAGTTTGTCATGAAAAAATTTCCTTCTGTAAGTTCCTTATAAGAACATTCAAATTCACAAAGGGTAGTGCCACCTAACAACCTTGCACAGACATCCCTATCCACACCCTCTGCTCAAAACTCAACAGAACCACAACATTTCCATCTCCTCCTGTACCAACCTCAGTTGAGATCACCTTCCTCCTGGTTCTCTCCAGGCGCAGCCCGTCCTTTAGGGCGGAGGTGTCACGCCCCCCCACCTTTTGCCCCTCATGAAGAGTGAACAAAGGTCAGCCTGACAGACACTCTTCATGTTCAGGTCAGGCAGCCAGGAGCAGACATGCGCGGTTTGCGCAGACTCCTGGCTGCCTGAGCTGAACTTTGCTGGCCTGAAGCGGTCACAGCTCATGTGGGAGTGACCTCCTCAGCTCAGCAAAGGTGCCTCAAGGCCCTCCCCCGGTGACGAGGGAAGCGTCACCCATTGACTTCGACCTGGGCGCTTCAGGCCTAAATCCTGAAGCGCCCAGGGCGAGTGTCAATCAGTGACACCTCGTCACAGAGTGGGGTGGGGTGGGGTCAGAAGTCTCACTGACCCCATCCCACTCTGTGACGAAGTTGGGACTGCTGCCTTCCCTCATTGACTGGCCTAACCCTCCTGGGACCTCCGAGGTTGAAGGTAAGTGTGTGCTTAGTGTGTAAGTGCATGTTTGAATGTTGAGTGTTGTTAATGGATGTGCGTGCATGTGTGTGTGAAAGAATGAGTGTGTGTGCTTTCGCCCGCCCCTCCTAAAACTGCTGGCCGCCACTTCTTCTCACCACTGGACTTCTTTCACTCTTGAACTGAAATCCCTCCTGCTTGAGCACCCTCAATATGCCCCTCAAAAAAAACATTCTCCTACTTGAGGGTCTCCCTGAAACCACTGACAATGAAAGAAGACATAACATGCACAAGCTATATCATGACCACTCTAAGGACTTCCATGAAACCTTTGTATGTCTTGTATTGTTTTACTATACTCCCTTATCTTCAGTTTATGAGGTTTGCCACCAAGTACTTTATCTACTCTGTCACTTCTGATGTAAACTCTGCAATGTGTTTCTGTCTAAGATACTCACCTACTCTGCAAAAGAAAAAATATTTTATAACACTTACGACTTGTTGTTCCCCATCCAGTGATATAGCAGGGATAACCATTGGGTAGCTTGCTGTTCATAGTCGGTAAATTAGCTATTGCAATATAGCCATTATTGTAGGCGGGGGAACTCATTTGCAGTAAGGCAATGTCATACCTGAAAAAAACAGAGCAATGCAATAAACAGAAGCATTGTGGTATGCTGGCAGGCAGTCATCATAACTAGAAAAAGGGAAAAGAATGGAAATACTATCCTCTGGTCTCTTGGAAAATGTATAACTGAAAATTATATACAAAAGGGACTGCCAATTCAATAAGTAGAATATGCATTGACTAAGCAAATAGGCTTTGTAATATATGGTGAAATCATTTGATGCTAATGTGCAAGGTGATGGAATGAAGTTCGTCTTACATACTATACACATTCCTTCAATATAGGGACTTGCAGGTTCCGGGGATTGTGTGGGGTCCATAAGTGTGAACCAGCAGGCTGTTTTTTTATGGTGGATGAATTCCAGTGGGACTCTGTTAGTTCTCTTTTACAGCATGTGGGAGAAGAGGTATAGGGTGCAGTAGGGGCAGATGTATTGTTTTAGGTGGATTTTGTAGTGTTGTGAGATCATGCACACTCTAACTTTTGCAGTCCTGGGTGGGTTTTCGACAGGATTAGCACCAGAGAATGGGAGTTGTTAAGGTGTGGTTATTGACCATTATGTGGAAGGTGCACAGAGCGCAATAGTATTTTGAAGACTAAAGATGTGTGTTACAGAGCTCTGCCTGTGGCATGTTTCTGTTATCTGCTCCTGGGGAAACAATATAACTGGCGACGACTATAAGATTCGTGCCCTGATGAAAAGAAGTGCCCTTTTGGAGAGTTTGCAAAGGAGTTAAAAAGAGCATGTATGTGCAATGTGTGCCCCAGATCGATGCGAAGAGGCCCACAAAGGGTGCATGTGGAGTCAAAGCTCTACTCCAGCCAGCACACAGCCAATGAAGGAAATCAAAGGATTTGCTGAGGAGCATATTTGTAAAGCTCACAAAACCTACTAGTAAGGATGAAAAGAAATGCTACGCCACGCCAGACTACAGAACTAGCATCAGTACATAGCAAGACTCTAAAAGCACTAACAATCAAGCACAAAAAAGAAATAACAGAAGACTAACTACCGGTATCAATGAATAAAGCATCATACGACCTTGAGTTTGGTGCGACAATCTAAGCTCCGGTAAGTAGCCATTGTGACACAGTGGCAATCCACAGCAAGCACACCAGACACTACCAGCATAGCGTAATCTTCCAGTGGCTGAAGAAGGGAGCATAAAGTATGAGGCTGCTGAGTTTCTGAAACCACCATTGCCATTCAACACTGCTAAGAAGCAAAATATCGGAACTCGATGGACCACATGGATTGAAATTTTGATGATTTTATAGATGCCCTAGCGGAAGAAGCTGACAAGAAAATGATCAAATACTTAAAGACCTTGCTGTGAATGAGTGAAAGAAGTGCTAAAGAAAATTTCACAAGAAGATGAAGCATCTTACCAAAGGATAAAATAAATATTGAATGCCAAGTTCAATCCAATGTCAAATGTTGACAACGAAAGGTACCACTTCAACCAATGGCGACAACAAGCTGGAAAAATGATGGATGAATTTGTTGAAAGACTTTATACTCCCCTTAAATACTGTACGTTTTTAAATTTTAATCATGAAAAAGCCATGCACCTCTGAGTCATTGATGTTTGCCTTTCAGACTCATTCAGAAGACACATATTGTGAAATCTATTCAGTTTGGAGAAAATGCTCATGGCTACCACAGCAGAAGAGCAAACAGATCGAGAAGCTGCTGACATGGAAGCAGGCACATTGCATAATGAAGCGGCATTAGTCATGTAAGGTGAGCAGAAGTGTGAAATGAATGCACACCAGTAGATGTCATAGAAGAAGAAAATGTTTTGGGGGTAGATGTTCAATCATTGGGCAGACATGCATAGGGTGTGTGAAAAAAAAACATTTCACAATGGTCTGCAAAGCAAAAGAGAGACTGAGTGTGTCATTGTGAGAAGAGAAAATGGGTGCCAGACGATTCCAGAAGCATTCTCGCCATGCCCATGAAGTCAAAAGGCAACACCAATGCAACAAGCAAAAAACAAGCACAATCGATCAATGTCTAACTCATCCTGTAAAGGCTCTTCAACATCATTGTCCAGCGCCAGTGATGATGATGGATGCGTATTAATGATGTCAATTAAGAAGTGACATGCTCATATCATATTAGCGGTCTGCAAAGACGACCCAACATCGCAAAAGAGTTGCCAAGCAAAGTGACTAAACTCATTTCAAGGTTGTCCTAAGATCCCACTAAAGGTAAACGGCAGTCCCATAACTTTCATCATGGACAGTAGTCTGCCCATGTTATGCCGTTGGAAAGGTTCAGCAGTTTATTTTCTATGCTACGCCAAAATCTGTCAAATCCAAAAGTGTACACCTATGTTGTCTCCAAATTGTTCCAAAGTCAAGGGTAATTCATGGCAACGTTGCGATACAAAAAGACATCATTGCAAGTGCTGATTCATCTCCTTCAAGAAACTTTGTCTAGTGCCTCTTTACTTAGTTTTGTGACTGCTGCTGATTTGGGACTTTTGTTTTTCAATTACAACATACATACTCAAGCCGAAATAATAAGTCAGTTTCCAGCATAATTTCATGGCCTGAGAAAACTCAAAACAGATGAAAGTGCAACTTCATATTAATGAGGATATTTGCCCGGTTGCCCAAAGGCATTGCAAAAGTGGTTCTACGCCATGGGTTTTGCCCGTCGTTGTGGTGCCAAAAAAGGAATATGGAGATGCAGTGCACATTTGTATTGATATGCACCAGGCAAACAAAGCAATTGAGAGAGAAAGACACCCTGGTTCTCACATTGACAACATGATCATACAACTGAATGGAGATAAGATTGTCTCTAATCTTGACCTGAATAAAGGATACCATCAATTCGAATGCAAAGGCAACTGCAGGTGCATTACTAGCTTTTTGACTCATGTTGATTTGTTCAGGCATAAAAGGCGGAGTTTTGGAGTGTCTTAGACTGCCGAAATATTTCAGGATGTCATTAGAAGAGGTACTCAACTTGTTACAATTCTTTCAACTACAGTGATGAAATATTGGTGTTTGGAAAAACCAGCGAGGAGCACAATTAAGCTCTTGTAAAAGTGTGTAAATCATTGACTGATGCTGGACTTACTGTTAATGTGGCCAAGTGTGAATTTCACAAAACTAAGGCCCAAATTTATACTTTTTTTGCGCCACATCTGCGCCGCTTTTTGATGCAAATCGGCGCAAACTTACAAAATACAACTGTATTTTGTAAGTTTGCGCCGCTTCTGCGTCAAAAAGCCACGCAAACGTGGCGCTAAAAAAGCATAAATATGGGCCTAAATTCTTTAGACATATCCTCCAAAGGGAGGATGACTCCTGACCCAGACAAGGTGAAAGCACTTTCATCGACCTGCCCCCACAAGATTATCCATGCTATGATCCTTCTTAGGCATGGCCAGCTATTGCTCAATATACCTTCATGACTTTGCTCCACTGAGTGCCCCATTAAGACATTTAACAAAATGAGAGGCTCCTTTTGAATGGAATCCAGATTGTGACAACAGTTTCAGAAAGATAAAACATGCATTTGAAAATGCAACTGAAATAGTTTATTTTGATCCAAAATTACATACTGAACACATACTGGGTGCAAGCCCAGTAGGGCTGGACTATACTTGCTCAACACAGTGGTCATCCAGATGCTCAGAGTCATGTTGTGGCTTAATGCAGTAGAAACCAAACATGCCTACTCTCAGCCAGCAAAAGAGATTCTGGCGGTAGTATGGGTCTGTGAACATTTCCGTGTATTCTTGTATGGGAAACAATTCACCATAGTCATAGGCGGTCAGGTGCTACTCACCATCTTTAGAAAACTGAGAGCCAAGATGCACCCTTGCTTTGAGAGGTAGGGGTTTGGATTACAAGAGTATGACTATGTGATTCTGCACAGACCAGGAAAGGACAAAAGCCCTGCTGATTTCTTTTCATAAGTGCCGATACAGTGAGAAAACTTGACATCCAAAGCTGCTGAAGTATATATCAACTTCATTGTATGGTCCAGTATACCTGCTGCTTTATCTATTGGGCAAATCAGTGCTGTCACTAAATCTGACAAGGATATGATCACTTTCAAAACATTATTACAAATCAAACATAGGTAAAAAATGTCTGACCCGTTGCTGATGATGTTGGATTCCAGAAGGTCAGCAATGTGCTACATGAGCTATCTGTTACCCGAGAAGGTATTATACTGAGAGGCTTGAGAATTGTCATACCTGAGAGCCTAAGTAGTAGGTCATTGAGCTAGTGCATGAAGGGCATTCTGGCATTGTAGCCATCAAAAGAGCCTTAAAATCCAGAGTGCTGTTTCCTCGCCTAGATGAACGAGTTGAAAGAGAGTTACGAACATGCCATTTATGCAACTGTTTATCTCCATCAGTGACAGAGCATCCATTGACAATGTCTGATCTCCCTACTCAACCCTAGGAAAGAGTTGCCATTGATTTCTTTGGACCTCTAGAAAATGGACATCATCTGATTGTAGTGATCAAGTAATACTCACATTTTCCTTTGATAGATGATCTCTCAACGACGGCCCATGAGTGGCTCAACAATATCTTTGCAGCGTGGGGCATTCCTGTTATTCTCAAGTCTGACAATGGCCTGCCATACAATAGCAAAGAGTTTAAAGAGTTTCTTGATCAACTTAATTTCAGACACCAAAAGAGCAGACCTCTGTGGTCTCAAGCAAACATTGTTGCTGAACGGTTTATTGGCACTCTCAAAAGAGTAATCCAAAGAGCAGCAATGGAAAAAAATCGATTACATCAAGCCTTTTGCCCAGCTGTTTATGATTATCGATCAACTCCTCATTCCATAACAGGAGAGAGTCCTGGCATCTTGATATTTGTGAGAGCTGTTGAAACCAATCTACCACAATGGACATCAAATCGATTGACAGACATCGACAAGGTTTGTGTTACAGATTTGTCCCAAAAAAGCAACATAAAAACAAAACATATGCTGTTCGGCGCTGCCCTGCCTATGATACAATATTCGAGAAAGGAGACTGGGTATTGGTCAAACAAAAGAGGATGAAAAAACAGGCACTCCATTTGATGTGGACCCTTTGGAAGTTGTGACATGTAAAGTACACATGGTGACCTCACATCACCCCGGAAAGACAATCACACAGGACTTGCGACACTTCAAGCATCTACCTCATTCTTCGTTGGCTCCTGAGACCACGCAAAAGGCGACTCCACCTGAGTGTCCAGATCCCACATCTGAGCCCACGTCATTGGTGCAGATTGAACATGCAACTCAATTCCCTCACACCACCTGATCTGGCAGACCAGTGAAGGCGCCTCAACAGCTAATCGAAGAGATATGATGTTAATTGTTATTTAACAAGAGGGGAGATGTGTCTTGAGATCATGTGCACTTGCGGTGCTGGGTGGGCCTTGGAATTGCATAAGAAAATGGGAGGTGTTAAGGTGTGGTTAATGACTGTTATGTGGGAAGGCGTGCAGAGAGCAACAGTATGTTGAAGAATAAAGACGTCTGTTTCAGAGCTCAGTGCGGGGTGTGTTTCTGTTACCTGCTCCTGGGCTGGGGAAAACGCTGCACATGTGACCAGGTTAGAGGGAGCAGTACAACTTAATAGTTGTATATCATTGTCCTTGGGGAATATTACAAACTTAGGGCCTGATTACGACCTTGGCGGAGGGGATTACTCCGTCCCAAACGTGACAGATATCCCATCCGCCGTATTACAAGTTCCATTATGTCCTATGGAACTTGTAAAACAGCGGAAGGGTTATCTGTCACTTTTGAGACAGAGCAATCCCCTCCACCAAGGTCGTAATGAGGACCTTAGTCTTCTCGAATCAAACACCAGGAGCCCTCCCACAAGTTCAGGAACTTATTTTCAAACAATCGACTTTAAAGACACATTACCTAGAGCCAATACGTATAACCCTGCTAAGTAGCAACCAGCACTCAGACCCATTTCTCACAGACTCCTAATGAAAACAGTCAGGCAGAGCCACTTGTATGTCACGGCCATAGAAAATGTATAATAGCAGCTAGAATTTTTTTTTAAATTGTGAATTTGAAGTTATGCCATTTTTAAAATTGTTACCACACACAAACAAAATTGTGGATTTCTTTACAGACAACCAATCCGATGTACAAAACCTGTTGGTGTGAAATTAGTTTACAATGTTTTACGAACAGTGCTTGGTGCATGAGGGCTAATTTTCATCTAGAGTGACTACAAACTGGATCAATTACAATTGGTTGTCTCAGGATCATGGAAGGTAACATACTACTTTTGCCAATGCTGGGAATAACATGTAGGGACGCATATGACATAAATGTATTTAATGTAATGCAATGTAAGGTATGAGGATGTATGTCTAACGGGCCTATCAAGGCTAGGAACGCAATTGGCTGTACAGTATCCAGTTGAAACAAATAAGTGGAGCTGGAACTGTGCTGATAGAAACGGTGGTTTGGTTTTTGAAGAAGGGGGCATTTCTACATAAAAGGTGCAAAAGCAACAGAGTTGCACTTAGACTCACCTAAAACGCTTACTGCTTCAAGGCACCCTTACACATAATGTCTTTCAGGGCACCAGAGACTCTCACACCCTCCTTATTTATCCACTTCATTTACTCCTAATCCCCAGAACAGAGGTTTAAAACAATCAACCATATTCTAGAGTTCTACTTACATCCTAATCTAATCAAAATTATGGTTCAAACCCTTACACAATGCTACTGCTCCTATATTTTCCCTTTATGTCTTATGTACCGCTCTCCAGGTACTTTCACCTGATACACCCAAACCACTGTTGAGTAAATACAAAACACTCTTCAATATGTAAAAGTACATCTCCAAAACAACAGTTAACAAGACAATGAAAAGCAAATTAATATAATACAAGCAGCCATAAAGATTACAATTTTATCAAACCATCTACCATGCTTCGAATCACATGGAAAAACATATAGTACCACCACACAGGTACCCCAAGGTAGGACTATCCCTTATTAATAATAGTTACCAGGCACAAGCACTTAAAACCCATAGCAGATGGTTGTCTCACTATTAACAAGTCAAGTTACTCCATACCAGAGGGTTAATATCACATCCTGAGATCTTACTCCGATCCCAGATGTATTCACACAGGGGCACATTTACTAAACTTACACACAATGCAGGGCATCGAGCAAAGTTGTTGTGCAGTGCTGTGTAAAAGAGAGAGGGCAGAAATGATCAATATTTATAAACTTGTAGGAGCATTTCTGCACTCTCCCTGCATTGGCACACTGTGTTCAGGCTAGTGCCAATGCAGGCACCCTTGCACTATGGTGCAAGGGTACCTGTGTTACAGGCAGGATTGCTTTTGTGCAGGAAGGTAACTTAACTGCACAAAACAATTGTTAGAAGCATTTTCCTCTTTCTATGTTTATGCAGCACAAATGTAAAAAGAAAATAACAAGGTGAATAAAGATATTTCCCCTCATACCTGACTTTGAAAGGTGTAGCATTTTGCCGCATTCCCAGGTTTACAAGTGTTTGTAAAACTGTGAATGCACCAAAGTCCATAGGTGGATGCACAGGAACACCCATGCTACACACATGAAACACCTCCCAAGTTGAAATATAATGCAACACAGCTCAAGTAGCTGCCTTGTATTACATTTCTTTACAAAGTCACGTAAGGCCACGCAAATCAGGCCTTGCATGGATTTGTAAATATTACTGAAGCCTCAAGGGCAATGCAGAAGATTAATAAATATAGGGCTCTCTGTGCCTTACAGCCTGTCTCCAATCCATGCCTGGTCTGTGCTGGTTGACAGCTCTCCTGGTGCATTCTACCCAGACAGCCATAAAAACAGGTCACTCAGCTGCATCTGCAGTCATCTACATACTGATGGGTCTTCCTAGGCAGGAAGGGTGGAGGAGTTCTCACTTACACTTCAAAGGCTAGTGACCTGACCTCACACAAAGGACTGATAACCCCCCAGAGATATCCTGGCAGGGACTGGGTTGAAAGGGGAGCTGGTTAACTTCAAAACCACTCTTCAAAGTCTTCCTCACTTCAACGGTACAATTGGGTGGATATGTACTGAGTCTGTGACCCCCTAAAATCAGACACTTCTGAACCTACAACTGGACTGTATCAGCAGGACTGCTCTGTTGCCCAAAAGACTTATCTGGACTACTTTTCTGGAAGGGCTGCTCTCCTGCTTGTTGCCCTGCTGCTCCCTGACTCTGCTGAAAGGACTTGCTTTACCCCACAAGTGATTTCCAAGGGCTTAGGCTGAGCTTGCCTCCTATTAAGAAGTGTCTGGGACATCAAAGACTTCACCTGTGAGAGAAAATCCACTGTACTGGAAAAATCAGCGCAGCGCGTGCAGAATCGATGCTGCACCTGTTTTGTGACTGAAAAATAGCCAGAGCGCCTACTGAATCGATACAGTGCCTGATTCATCATCCCAGCGCATTTGGATTTTCCATGCATCGTTCCCGGGTGTCAAATTATCCCTGCACCGCAGTAAGGTACCAAGGCTGCATGCCCAAAAATCAATGCATCACCTTGTCCGCGAGGAAAGAATCGAGGAATCACCTCCGTTGTTCCAGAAAAATCAATGCATTGCTTTATTTTCTGACACATCACCTCCTCTGCTGTCGTCTGTGTCGTTATTTTTTATACATCCCAGGTACTTTGTGCTAAAGAGATACATCCATTGATTCCTATGGATTAAGACTTATTTAAACCTCTAAAAGGTGATATATTCACTTGTGCATAGTGTTTTTGTCGTTTTGGCCTTGTTTTATTCAGATAAATTGTATCTATTGTCTAAACTGGTGTTGAGTACAATTTTGTGTTGTTTTCACTGATTTACTGTATGAGTTATTGCACAAATAATTTACACATTGTCTTCTAAGTTAAGCCTGCCCACTCTGTGGCAAGCTACCAGAAGATGAGGACAGGATAAGTTAGGCTGTGTTGTGACTTACCCTGACTACGATAGTGGTCCCTGTTTGGACAGAGTGCATATCTCTGCCAACTAGAGACCCAGGGCCTTATTTATACTTTTTGGTGCAAAACTGCACTAACGCAGTTTTGCACCAAAATGTTTTGCACCGGCTTGCACCAGTTGGGCACCATATTTATGGAATGGTGCAAGCCGGTGCAAACGGTAGGCTAGCTTAAAAAAAATGACGTTTGGCAGGTTTGAGTCAAAATAATTGATTCTTAACAGATTAGCATCATTTTTTGACACTAAGGGGCATATTTATACTCCGTTTGCACTGAATTAGCGTCATTTTTTTTTTTTCACTCTAATTCAGTGCAAAACTAACTCCATATTTATACTTTGGTGCTAGACCCGTCTAGCGACAAATTTATGAGTGTTAAAGTCATTTTTTGGAAGTGGAAACCTACCTTGCCTTAATGAGATGCAAGGCAGGCGTTCCTGTGCAAAAAATGACTCTATGGCCTTAACGCCATATTTATACTCCCATGCAAAAATGGTGCAAGGGAGGGAGGAGGGATCAAAAAATGGGGCAAAGCTTGCTTTGCCCCATTTTTTAAGACCTGGGTCAGGGCAGGCGTTAGGGGACCTGTGGGCCTATTTCCATGGTGGAACACCATGGAATAAGCCCACAGGTGCCCTCCCCAGGCCCCAGGGGCACCCCCACCCACACTAGAGGGACTGCGAGGATGGGGGACCCCATCCCAGGTAAGTACAGGTAAGATTGCATTTTATTTTTGAAAGTGCCAAAGGGGGCCCTGAAATGAGTCCCCATACATGGCACAGGGTGCAATAGCCATGCCCAGGGGACCCCTGTCCTCTGTGCTGGCCTTTGGGGTGGTGGGCATGACTCCTGCTTTTCTAAGGCAGGAGTCAAGTGGCATGGTAGGTTTAGCATCATAAAATGATGCTAATCTGGTTAGAGTAATTTTTTTTACCCTAACCTGCCTAAAGCCATTTTTTGGTGCTAAACCCTCTTCTTCTATACTGCCAGCCCCACCCGACTAAAGTAATTTTGTTAAACTCTAGCCTACCCTTTGCACCGGCTTGCACCATTCCAAAAATATGGTGCCCAGCTAGTGCACAGAAATGGTGCAAGCTGGTGCTAAACTTTTGGGGGCAAAATTGAGTTAGTGCAGTTTTGCAGCAAAAAGTATAAATAAGGGCCAATATTTTGTAGGTTTGCGCCACTTTTGCGTAAAAAAATTACGTTAATGTGGCGCAAAAAAAGTATAAATCAGGGCCTTGGTGCTAGACGGGTCTAGCACCAAAGTATAAATATGGAGTTAGTTTTGCACCAAATTAGAGTCCAAAAAATGACGCTAATTTGGTGCAAACAGAGTATAAATATGCCGCAGAGTATAAATATGCCCCTACATATGGTGTTAAGGCCATAGAGCCATTTTTTGCGCTTGAATTCGTACCTTGCATCTCATTAAGGCAAGGTAGGTCTCCACTTTCAGAAAATGACTTTAACTCCATAAAGTTGGTGCTAGAGGGGTCTAGCACCAAAGTATAAATATGGAGTTAGTTTTGCACCGAATTAGAGTTTAAAAAAAATGACACTAATTTGGTGCAAACAGAGTATAAATATGCCCCTCAATTTCTAACACTGATGATCAGCAGTGAGTATAAGACTGATTTTGTGCCGTGCCATACAATAGCTACCTGTACACTACGTACCCACATTTAAAGACCATTTTGTTTTCTTTTCTATTTCTGCAATTTCCCCTGCTTTGCATTTTTAATATATCCTATATATCATGTCTCTGGCTGGTTCTACAAGTGGAGCCATGGAGTTTGAGCTTTGCTAAGCTTGAGGAGTACACAGTCAACCAGTTGAAAAGCTTTTGCAAAGGGATGGGGATAACTGCCAGAGGAGCTACCAAGAAGTTAGAGTTTCAAATAGTGCTGAGGGCTTGGGTAGAGTTTCACTCCCAAGAGGATGATGAGTTGGGGGAGCATGTGAATTGTTATCCCAAGGAGCTACCTGGAGCAGTTGAGGGGGACACCCCAAGAGTTTTGCTCCTTATGAGGGCAGGAAGCATTGTCACTAGTCATGGCCTGACTGCAGAGGAAAGGAGAGAGGAGAGAGAATTCCAGCTGCAGTTGGCAAATGAGGGGGAAGCCAGGCAAACTAAAAGAGAAGCTGAAAGAGCCGAAAGGGAAGTTGAAAGAGCCTTAGCAGAAAATAAACTACTTCAGGCTCATGAACTGAGTCTAAAAGAGCTGCAACGCAAGGACAGGCAGGCAGATTTCAGCAGTGATGGTGGCAGCATACATACAGCACGTGACAGAGACTAGAAGGTTCGTATACCCAAGGATTTAGTGCCCAGCTATGTGGTGGGAGATGACACTGATATGTGGTTTACTGCTTATAAAGTTGCACTGAGAGTACATAGGGTTCCAGAAGACCACCGGGGCAGGTCTGTGGAAACACATGCCAAAACTTGGGAAGGACACTCTTCTAACATTTGAGGTTGGGGTCCAGATCAACTACACTCTCAGAAAAGCCATTTTGACTGACAAATTTGGACTGATCCCTGAGAAGTATTTCCAAGGATTCAGGGACAGCCAGAAGCTTCCCAACCTGTCCTGGGTTGATTTCATTGATTATTCCAGTAAGGCACTGAATGGCTGGCTGTAGGCAACAAAGTCAATGATTACGTTTGGTTGTACAATTTAATCTTGACAGAGCACATGCTCAGTATCTGTTTTACAGAGTTGCACCAGCAACTAGTTGACAAGAAGCTGACTGCTCCCAGGAAGCTTGTTGAGAAGGCGGACTTCTGGGCTAGCACCGGAATATCCAAAAAAGTATCTGGGGGACACCCACAAAGGTGGGCAGGGTTCCACCAGAAGAAAGAGAGGGGGGGGGACTTAAAAATAAGGAGATTTCTAAAGTCACAGCCCCAATAATTCTTAAGACAGTAGTGGTAACCAATCCCAGTTTGATCTTAAATGAAGGGTTATTTGACCATAAGACAGGGAGGTTTGTATCCCAATGTACAGAGAGCGGCAAGTATGGTCACTCTAAGGGTGACTCCATATGTCCCAAGAGGCACAGACAGCCCCCCACTAGTTGGCAGGCACCTGGGTTGACCAGTGTAGTGCTCAGGGAGGAGACAGTCCCAGCTAGTTATGGGGAACAGACAGAGGTAAGCCCAGTATCCTCCTGGGATAACAATGTTTTGATATATATTTATATTTATATATATATATATATATATATATATATATATATATATATATATATATATATACATCTCTCTCTCTCTTTCTCTCTCTCTCTCTCTATATATATATATTGGCATTTTCAAATTCTGATCACAGTTTGTTTAAGGTATTACATTTCTGCTAGCACTCAACAGGAGGTACACTTACTATTGTACATGCTTGTATTTATCACTTATATAAGCTCATTCTTAAATATAATCACAGCATTTGGTAGTGCGGTAGCTGCGCTTAACAGTGTGTTGATTTGAATCTGTGGAGTGCACAGTTCGAACCATCATGTTCTGTCTTAGGTAGTGGGGTGTCTTGTTATCCAGGATACATACATGCCACATTGCATTATGTAAAAGAACTATACTAATGATTTTAAACTTCATAGCTGTATAGCCATGTCCCATAAACAAGTGGTCCCTAGGTTCCTTAGGCTGTCTTAGTTGCAAATGTGTAACACAAGTGTCTAGTGGTGATGACTCTAAGGTGGTTAGGAGGAATTAGGAGTCAGGGAGGGCTACGCAGTGGCAGGGTGTGCTCAGTCAGCATATTTGTCGGGGCGTTCAGGAGTGGTGTCACGAGGGACGCTCTCAGACTTCTATTTGCAGCTCCTAGTGACATTACAGTGAGCAAATTCTATTCTGTGTGTCCCCCCTTTACTGTAGTTGAACTGTCATCTGTTGTAGAGACGGACATTATATCTAGGGACTCCCACTCATCCACTACTTCAGACTAGAGGACGGCAATGGGGCGTTGTCGAAGTCTTCTGGAGTCTTCCCTCATTAGCGCCTGTTCTTCGGCTCATGCCTAACTTGTAACATCAGGTATCCGTGCAGTCAACCCTGGTCCCCTTTGGGCCTTCCAAGCCAGTGTCACCTGTCTCCTTGCAAGTGCCAAAGACATGTCTACAAATCTTTTCACCACTTTTTTAGGAGCTGATGTATCCAGAAGGCCCAATAGGCATACTTCCATGGTACCAGGCAGTGCCGTATCTAACGTCCTGTTAATCCGTGTTGTGACAGCGTCCCAATAGCCCATCAAATTTGTGCATCCCCATGTCATGTGGCCAAAGTCTGCATCAAGGGCCAATCATCTAGGACAACCTTGAGATTCACTTCCATAGATGACCTGAAGTCTATGTGGAGGGAGCTATGTCCTATGTGTACTGGATACATTTAAGCTGCATGTTTCTAGATACCTTGGATGCATACGCTAATACCCGACTCCACTCAGCATCCAACAGCTCTTTGCCCAGGTCAGTATCCCATCAGGCTCTGGGTTTATCCAACAGCATACCCACCATACTGTTCAGCGATTTATACAGCCATGTAACTAATTGGGAGCCTCCACCCATCAATAGCATTGTTTGTAAGGCGGCATGAGTGGGGGATCCACTGCAACCCCCCCACAAGACCCTCATGGATCGAACTAAGGCCACATATCTCAGAAATAGACCCCATGGAGAGTCCCACCTGGTCCGTAAGTTCATCACAGGGCTCTAGCCTGGTCCTTTATGTAACAGACGTTCACCGTCTTGAATCCCGCATTAGTCCAGTGGTCCAATTTCCCCTCCTAAAAAAGTGAGGAGGGTCCCCATATGGGGGTCCCACCAAATGGATCACAGGTGCGTAGGGGGGACAAGGTGTCTGTATGCCTGAGCACACAGCACCAGGCCACTAGGGCAGTATTCAGCAACAGACCCATCCGGGGGGGGGGGCACCCACAGCCACGGCGACAGCTGCCAAAAGACCGTCGCCGTGGTTATCTACCGTCCGCTATAATATGACCATAGCAGGAATTCTGCCAGAAGGCTGTCAGAATTTCAGCTACGGTCATGGCGGCGGACGGCGGTAAGTTGGCCCTGCTGCCAGCAGC
Organism: Pleurodeles waltl; assembly: GCF_031143425.1. NCBI lineage: Eukaryota > Metazoa > Chordata > Amphibia > Caudata > Salamandridae > Pleurodeles > Pleurodeles waltl. Next base: position 608,364,359 of record NC_090449.1, read on the forward strand.
AGCGACACGCCAGTAGAACGCCACCGACCGTATCATAACACATAATATGGCCTGGTGGTGTTCCGCTGGTAGACGATGCTGCTGGCAGCAGCGCCGCGTCCCGTCTCCTGCTGGAGGACCCCCTGCATGCAGGTAAGTTGGATGCTCAAACATGGGTGTTGTGTATGGGGCTGGGGGTGTTTGTGTCTGTGTGCTTGCATGTGGGTGTGGGGCATGTGTAATGCATGTGCGCATGAATGAATGTGAGTGTGCGTGGAAGTTGTGATGAGTGAATGCGTGTGTGCTTGTATGTATGTCAGTGTGTGTGGGTGTGTGTGTGCATGGATGTATGCATGCGTGGGTGAATGTGGTATGCGTGTGTATGTCTGTGTGTGAATGTGTGTTTATGTTGGGGGGACGGAAGGGAGAGTGGGGTGGAGGCGGACTCTCAGGAGGGGGAATGGGGGGGAGACCCCTATCAGTGCCAGGGAACGTATTCCCTGGCACTGATAGTGCCTACCGCCATGGTTTTCGTGGCTGTAAAAGAGCCATGGAAACTATGGCAGTGGGCGGGGTCATATTACTGTGGGCAGCCTAGCCACCGGGCTGCGGACTGTAGTCTCCAGCCCAGCAGTCGTTACCGCTATGGCGGTCAGTGTGTTACATTGGCGGTTTGGCTTTTGTCAAACCATCAATGTCATAATATGATGGTATGTACCGCCAGCCTGTTGGTACTACCGCCACTATAGCACAAACCGCCAAGGTCCTAATGAGGACCATAGTGTGTATTACTCCTCCTTTATGTATCCCTTTATCTTGCCCCTCTCTCTGAAACCACTCCGCCAGAGGCTCCAATGCTATGACAAATAGCAAAGGGGATAGTGGCATCCCTGTCTGGTGCCTCAATAAATACTGTACGCATCAGAGATCTGTCGCTGTGTCTTAATTCTTGCCATAGGGGAGGCGTAAAGTAAGCCAACCTATTGGATCCAAGCATCTCCCTGCCCTATGCAGAGCTTCTAAATAATCCCATCTCACTGTGTCAGTGGCCTTCTCGAGGTCTACTGAGACTTTCACTGCCTTAGGGTAAACTGGTTGGGATAGCCGTAAATTACAGAGTAGAGTCTACAGTAATTATAGGAAGTATTTCAATTGGGTATGATTTCACATTGGTCACTATGGATCAAATCCTGCATGTGCGGCAGGAGTCTGTTAGCTAAAACCTTACTAAGGATTTTAAGATCAGTTTTGAGCATGGAGAGGAGTCAGAAGTCTGAAACTGCTGCATTTCAGTCGGTGGTCTTGGATAAGGGGATCACCAGGGCCTCTCTGGTTGATGCAGGCAGAAAACCTTTCTCATGCACCGCAGCATACATTTCCACCAATTTTGGGGCCAGAGTGCCTACAAACGTTTTGTAGCATTCTGGAGGGAGTCCGTCTGTTCCTGGTATTTTGCATGCCACAAGGGATTTAAAACCAGCCTTAATCTCGCTCTCAGTCAACGCCACCCCTAGTGGATCTCGGTCAGCCTCTGGTAAGACCCATAGGTGTGATTCTCCCAGAAAATCACCCAGCACGTCCGGTATAGGCGTCTGTTGGGGGCTATATGGTGTTAGGTAATATTCCCAAAATGCTGCATTAACATGCAGGGGTGAGCAAACTTTGGAGCCGTCAGTCATTTTTACTTGGGTAATTGGCAACCCTCTTGATTTTGGATGAACCATCCATGCCAGCAGTCTTCCCACTCTGCCCTCTTCCTCATGTACCCTAATCATGTACCCTGTGTAGTCATTGCATCTAAGCCGTTCAAGTGCCACGCCACACTGTTCACGGATTTCCAACAACCTCGAAAGGGCTGTGGGGTCTGTCCCCTGTCCATTGTTGAGGTTGTGGAGCATGTTCTCAAGACGTCAGAGCTCTTGCTACAGATGATACCTGGTACCCACTGCCTGACCCATACAGTTTCCCCTCAGCACTACCTTGAGGGCCTCTCATTCCAACCCCCTCCATGTAGCTATTCCCGAGTTAAGTGAATAGTATTCCGTCAATTTAGAGGTCAATGCGTCTATGAAGACTGTATCGTCTAGTGCCACTGATTGCAGGTGCCAAGTCGGTATGGGGGGTGTGGTTCTGCTATTTGTAATTGAATCAGGGCTGTGATCTGAGAACGTACAGCCTAGGAATTCCGAGTGCCGCACCTGCCTGCCAATTGACCTGGTGCAAACAAATCTATCTATCCTAGTGTGTCCATGGTCGACTTGTCCTGTGGGTGGTGAGTGCGCCACATATCATCCATGTTCCAACTGGACAGTCATGGTGGTAACCCTGTGGCCACTCTGTACAGGTGGGGGAACGGTCCAGGTCCCTGTCGAGGACACTATTGATGTCTCCTTCTATAATCAACGAGTTCCCTGTACATGTATCTATTCATGCAGTTAAGCTGTTTAAGGAGGAGGTCTGATCCAGACGGGGCGTATATCGTTACCAGCACAATGGGCCTGCCATGTAAACAAAGAAATACGAACCGTCATTGTCTACAACAACTTTCGTTGCATTCAGGGGGCACCCAGCCCTCACCAAGAATGGCGTCCCATGAGCAAACGCCGAGTAACTGGTTGCAACTAATTGCCCACTCCAGCGCCTATGGAGGCCTCCTGCTGGGTAAGGAGTGCTTCTTGCAACATTGCTAAGTGCACTCCATGCCTCTTCAGGTAGGACAAAATGTTGTACCTTTTAGACAATGATTCTAGACCCTGCACATTCAGGGTCATCAATATGAGTGCATACAATGTCTCAGGCATGAGTTGCTATCACTGGCAATCCACTGACCTCTAGGCATCCCGCCCTCCCAATGTGTCCCGAATGGGTGACATTTGACAATCAGCATTGTTCCCCCAGGGTCAGCATAGGGCAAGGAAAACAAACAAGATCCCAACTCCCCACCCAAGGACAGTCCAGCAACGGCCGGCCACCAAAACTGTGCATAATAGCTATAATGGCCTACAGAACCGGACCACCTCCTCTGGGTTGAAGAGGCAGGAAGTGGCGGGGTGGTTCAGTTTGCTGTCCGGGGTGTTGCTCCATGAGGCTCTTTCAACCCCCTTAGGATATGTTCAGTTTTTGCAAGCTACATCAAGGCTCAGTGGGTCCAGTGGGATCCATCTAGATGATATCGTCTGAGGGCTGAGGTGTCACTTATGGACATTCCTCTGGGGTGTCGACCTGTGAGTGAGAATCAGACAGCTTAGCATCCGTATCTGGGCCAAGGTCACTTCCCTTCTCCCTGTCCAACATATTGGTTACAGTCAGCGAGGCCGCTTGAAGCATGAAGCACCAACAGTTTCCTCTCTTGTGACTAGGTTGGTGTAGACCTGGTAAGCTGAGCTTGTCAGTTCCAGCTCCTGGAGCAGCTTCGTTTTTTATAACGCTAGTGTTAGAAATGGGGTTTCTGGTTGGCTAGGGTATGCACCTCAGCCAGGCAGAACTTACCCACTCTAGTCAGGGCTAGGGAGTTACACGTCCAAGATAACCCCTGCTCACTCCCTTGGTAGCTTGGCACGAGCAGCCAGGCTTAACCCGGAGGCAATGTGTAAAGTGTTTCCACAACACACGTGACGCAAAATGTACACCACAAAGTAAACACAACACTGAACTATGTAAAAATAATCTGTATTGCACAAAACATAATTAGACTAACATTACACGTGAATAATACCCTGCTACTTTAGCAGTGGTCAGAAGGTTACAAAAGTTACTAATACTCTGCAGGAATATGCAGTTGTCACATTAGAACAGGTAAGTACTCAGGATTCTGCAACATAAGCAGTAGTCAGGAATTATAGTAAAAGGTATATGCACTTGTCATGAACAATTCCTAAATACCCAGAAGAGGAACATTAGAGAATATACCACAAGTCATATAAATACATATCAGCTAGACATTCCCATAAAAGGAACCAATAAACAGGTAGGAAATAACAACATCCACAAGTCTGTATTAGGCTCCTAGAGCCTAGATTTCCTAAGGAGTACCTGGATTTTGGTAGAAGAGGCACTTCCAGTGCCTAAGGATGAACACGGGGCACCCGGCGCTCCTGTGCACAGGGGCCATGCGGTGTCTGTGGGGGAGAGGGGGGATCAGCACCTTCTCTCTCTCTCGTTTAGGACAGGCCCCTCCGGGGACCCGGTGTCCTGCTTAGAGTTAGGCAGCCGCCCTTGTCCATGGTGCAGCTGCCCAGGAATGGAGGAAAGACTGGAGCCTGAGCCTCCAATGAGGCTGTCCTCCGGATTCTGTCAGCGGCCGCACCCGATTTGGTGCGCGAGCCGCTTCTCAGCCTGACCGGGGCTAGATGGAGAAGCCGGTACCGAAGATGGTGCTGGCAAGTGCCCCGGGGGTGCGTTAAGAAGCGAGCATCGCCCCGGGGGCACTGTTTGGAGAGTGCTCGCTCCTGTCCTTCCCTTGGGGTGCTCGGCTGCACCAACAACAGCGCGATCCTCGCGCTCCAGTCACCATGCGACGCCCGGGTCGCGGCGGTGAATTAGGGTCCTAAAAATCAAGGAAGATCGCTTTAGGGAAGCGCGTCGGTCCTGTGATAAACCCGGGCTGCGGCAGTGATTCTGAGCAGAAATAACACACCTTTCAAAGCGCTAGGGCACATTTAAAGCCCGGGCTGTGGCAGTGATCTTCTGCAGCACCTTTAAGGGAAGAGCGCTTTTCCAAAGCACTTAAGCAAACGCTGGAGAGATCAGTGCAGGGGTCAGGGGCACAGTAACCTGCACCTGGGAGCAATCAGGAGTCAAAGGAAGCACAGGGCTGGAGGACCCAACCACAGACCAGCACAAGGGATGAAGATGGTGGCAGTTCCTCCTGGTGACCAGGCAGGTCACAGGTCAGCACTACAGCAGCAGTCCAAGGTGGTTTCCTGGTGAGTCCATACACCAGCGTTCTGTGTCCAGTTTCCAGTTCCAAGAATGTTCAAATTGTGGGGAAAATTCCCCTGTACTTATAGTCAGTTCTTACAGTGTTTTTCAATGGTAGGGAGAGGAGGTTCCAGCCAGTTACAACTGGTTCTGGGAGTGCCCCATCTCTCCTTTCAGCACAGGCTCCAAACATCAGTGGGGGGTTAACGACCCTATTGTGTGAGGCCAGGGCACAGTCTTTACAAATGCAGGTGTGCCCCGCCTCTCCCTTCTCTCAGCCCAGGAAGGCTTTACAATATGTAGATGCACCTCTGTGTCACCTCCTCCCTCCCTGTGTTCAAGCTGTCTGAGAAGTATGCACAAAGCCCGAACTGTCAGTCTGCCCAGACGTTGATTGGAGACAAGCTGCAAAACACCAATGTTATAAGAACAGATCAATGCACACTTTCTAGAAGTGGCATTTCTGTGATAGTAATGAAAAAATACACCTACACCAGTAAGCAGCATTTCTTACCAGTGTCACAACCATACCAAACATACACTACCCCTCATAAATCAGACAATACCCCTTACACGTAAGGCAGGGCATTTCCAATGCAATCCTATGAGAGGGCAGCACTCACAGCAGTGAGACACCAAGTTAGGCTGTTTGTCACTACCAGGACAGGCCACACAACATGGCACATGTCCTGCCTTCTGCATACATGGCACCCTGCCCAAAGTGCTAGCTAGGGCATTCCTTAGGGGTGACTTACATGTAGTAAAAGAGGAGTTCTGGGCCTGGCAATTAAATTTAGATGCCAGGTCCCTGTGGCAGGAAACTTCGCACACAGACTCTGCGCTAGCAGGCCTTAGATAGGTTTGACAGGCTACTTCAGTGGGTGGCGCAAGCCGCGCTGCAGGCCCACTAGTAGCATTTAATTTACAGGCCCTGGGTATAGGGATATCACTTTACAAGGGACTTATAGGTAAATTAAATATGGCAATCATGTATAATCCAATCATACCAAATTTGTAAGAGAGAGCACAAGCACTTTAGCACTGGTTAGCAAGAGTCAAAATGTCAGCCAACAAAGGTCAGAAAAATAAGGAGGCAAAAGCACAAAATCTGGGGAATGACCCTGTAAAAGGGCCAGGTCCAACAGTTAGGTTTTCTCAGCCTTCTCCACCCACAGTCTGTTTATGCTAGCTTTATAGTTTTCCAAATATGTCTAGGCTTCCTCAGGGTCTTGGCAGAAATGCGTGTTCCCGTATAACATTAACTTCAGTCGGGAGGGGAAGAGCAGGGTGTGGGATATCTTTTCATTGTGGTGTGCTTTTTTCACTGCCAGGAAAGAGGCTTGTTTGACCTGTATGGACGATGTAAAGTATGGAAACATAGTGACCTGTCCCACTTCCACTTTAAATCGTCCAGCCACCCGCTGTAACAATAAGTCCACATCGCAGAAGTTTAGCTGTTTAGTCATAACCGGTCTGGAAGGCTGACCAGCCGTTGGCGGGCCAGCACTCGATGTGCCCGCTCAAGGGCAAAAAAGCCTGTGAGGCATTCGGTATCCATAATGGTGCATCACCAGGGTTACAGAAATCCCACCATATCCGTCCTTTACATGTCCTCCGGGAGGCCGACTATTCGGATATTGTTACGCCGGCTGCAACCCTCGGTGTCCTCGGCCCTGCGTTCCAGCTGGTGTACTCAGTCGGCAAGTTGTGGCACCTGGAGCTTCAATGCTTTGTGTGAGGGTTGCAAGTTGGCCACTGAAGTCTCCACTACCTTTACTTTATCCAAGAGCTTCTGATGAACGGTGCACAGTAGGCCCAGTTCGGCAGGGGCTTTACCTATGTCTCATTGTAGTGTGAGTCTGAAATCCTCAATAGCTCCCAGTATCCTGTTGAGGGATTCGTGCATTCCCTCAGATGTTGGATTCCCATTTGTCTTGGGGCTTGGGCCCCTGCGGGTCATTCAAGGTGGGCCTAGGTTTCCCTTGTGGTTTTGGCAGCAATCTCCCAATTTCTTGTGTTGGTAGCCTGGCGTGAGGGGCGAAAGCTGAAGGTGTCCACAGGGCAGAGCTGGAGGGTTGTGCTCCCTTATTGGTATCACTGTGGAGGGTCATGATTCACTGCCTCAAGATCTCTCCCCGCACAACAGTCCAGAAGCACCCTCTCCTCAACGTAGAGCCTTAGGTAGAAGTCCCTACATGGAGTTGTGGAGAAAAGCACAGGGGTCACGGCCTGGTGGTAGTCCTGCGCTGGTTTGTGTTTACACTGTTCACAGCCAGCTAGTAGTCCTGAGACCTTTCCATATGACAGTACTCTGAGTTGCACAGCATGGGTAAGCTGCTGGAACACAGTCTCTCTGCCATACAGGGATCACATGTAGGCAGCAGAGGTCAGTTGTTCCTAGAAGGGTCCGCGGTGCCTGAGTCCATCTCCAGGTATTCCATTGGATGTGGGTGTGAGTATATTCGTGCTCAGCGCCCAGTCTCCCGAGGGTTTGCAACGTCTCCTCGGACACAGCACCACAGAGCCGCCCCGTGGCTCATTCCCCTATCTGGTGTGCACTGGCCAATCAACAATAAAATGGTATTCCGCAGTACCACCATCGACTTCCGTCCAACCGTATATGTATTCATCTGCAATAGAATATAAACCTCAAGGTTGCAGTATCACTGTGGGGTCTTAGGCCTCCTACGGCGGTTTCCAGTGTTCATCTGTGGGGGGCTCAATTTTTCCACTCCTCACCCCCCACCAGTTCAAAAGGTCTATAGGGCCTCCCTGTTCTCCAGTCTCTCATGCTGGCATGTATGGTAGGCTCTTCCCCTGCCTGTTCTGTCTCGCCCAGTGCGGAGCGAGGCCTCCTGGCTTTGCCACAATGTGCAGTGATGCCCATCACCGCTGCCACCCAGGTTAGTCAAACAGGTCTCTACAGAGCCAGGAGGGTCACAGTAGTTTATGAAGGAAGGCAGGAGTATGCAGTGCGCAGATCTTGATTTTCTACTGGGCCTTTACCTTCTCCGCCTGCTGCTGCCACGCTCCATTTGGTTGCTGCAGGTCACTGTACCAGAACCAGCACCTCCGCTATCTCATGCCAGGGTCCCCTTCTGCCCGCTCAGGCGTTTCTCTTCACTGGCCCAGCAGGGTTTAACAAAGCCCAGGTACGTTTCTCCTTGATGTGTGCCGATCCACCCACGTCTCCGTCTGCCCATGGTCCTCTCGAACTGCACGGGCGTTGGCCACACCACTGCCCCGCTCTACTGACGTACCTCCTCTGTCATCGCAGAGCACCCCTAGGAGTTCCGTGGGGTGCCCAGGCGGCAGCCGTGCAGAATCACTGCTGGTCACCCACTGTAGCTGCATGTGAAACACAATAATACTGGCCGATGCGGCGCAACACATTATGCATCCACCATGTTGGCTCACTTGGCCACGCCCCCATCCCTGTGAGATAAAGATACGGTTCAAAAAGCCAACATACCTGCCAATACATCGAAGTATAGGCAGTGGGTCACTATTTATGGACAATGGGTGTAGACTCTGCAAGACACAAAAGCCAGCATGACAACTGTCAGCTGGTGTCAGCAGAGAAGGTCCCAACAGACACACTCATCCAAGTCATAGTCGCTGGCAATCGTGAGAGCCATCTACCGGTGGCTCTGGTTCCCTTTGAGTGAGGGGGGGGTCACTGGTACTCTGAAAATTGCTGTGAGCTCTGACATGCGTGTAGATTGTCCGTTAGACAATGATCTGGAGCACACTACCTGAGGGAGGTAGAGCTCAGTTCTTACTTGGAGATGCTGGGATTGCCTGAGTGGGTCTGTATGACCACATGGTCCATGGGTCCCAGGGAAGGGAGTCAAGGGCATCTGGAGCCTGGAACAGTGGCCCAGACAGCTGCCAAGGAGACAGGGAAATGGGTGAGGGAAACTGGTCCCTCTAGATCCTGCGGTGAAGGTTGACGGGGTCCCTGAGGATGAGGCCCCTGAGCCAACCAGGGAGGACGTTGCCACACTAGGTGATCTATCTGAGCTTGCCGGAGGCCAAGTTGATAGTGGGACAAACAGAGAGGGACTGGCCACCCCAATGCCATAGGTCTCTCCAGAATCTTCCGCCTTAGTGAAGAGGGGTTGGGTAGCTCTCACTACTTTCAGCTGGGATGGACACATGTTAAACCTGATAGACTTAGGGTGGTCTTCCCCCGAACTTCCCATGTGCCTCCCTCCATTTTTCTTATCTCATTTGTGCTGGTTTTAGGACTCTGTACATTTTACCACTGCTGACCAGAGCTAAAGTTCTTGTGCTCTCTCCTCTAAACATTTTACCATTGGCTCCTATCCAATTGGCATATTTAATTTACCTATAAGTCCCTAATAAAGTGCACTAGGTGTGACCAGGGCCTGTAAAGTAAATGCTACTAGTGAGCCTGCAGCACTGATTGTGCCACCAACATACGTAGCCCCTTAACAATGTCTTAGGCTTGCCATTGCAAGGCCTCTTTGCGCAGTTTCACCGCCACTTCAACTTGGCATTTAAAACTACTTACCAAGCCTTAAATCCCCCCTTTATTACATATAAGTCACCAATAGGGTAGGCCCTAGGTAACCCACAGGGCACGGTGCTATGTCAGTAAAAGGCAGGGCATGTACTTGTAGGTTTTACATGTCCTGGTAATGAAAAACACCCAAAGTCATTTTTCACTATTGTGAAGCCTGCTCCTTTCGTGGGCCAGCATTGGAAATGTCCTATGTACTTTTAAATGGCAATTTCTGATCTGAAAGGTGTGTCATTGTCATGTTTGTTATAGTTAGAAGGGTAGTGAGAATTTGTGCTTACTGGTGATGTTGGATTTAACATTACTATTTTAGAAATGCCACTTTTAGAAAGTAGGCATTTCTCTGCACTTACTGCTCTCTGTGCCTTGCAGCCTGTCTCTAATCCACTTCTGGTCTGTGCTGGTTGATAGTTCCACTGGTGCATTTCACCCAGATGGCCACAAACACAGGACACTCAGCTGCATCTGCATTCATGTGCATAATGAGGTGTCTTCCTGGGCAGCAAGGGTGGAGGGGTACTCACTTACACTTCAAAGGCTAGTGCCCTGATCTCACAAAAAAGACTGAGAACCCCCCACAGATTTCCTGGCACTCAGGACTGCGTTGAAAGGTGAACTGGTGCACTTCAAAACCGCTCTTTGAAGTCTCCTCCACTTCAAAGGCACAATTGTTTATATGCTGCTGTGCTGCCCAAAGGACTCATCTGGACTGCTTTTCTGCAAAGATTGCTCTCCTGCTTGTTGCCCTGCTGCCTGCTGCTCCCTGACTCTGCTGGAACGCCTTTGCCTTCCCCTACAAGTGATCTCCAAGGGCTTGGACTGAGCATGCCGCCTGTTAAGAAGTCTCAGGGCTGTCAAAGAATTCACCTGAGAGAGAAAATCCACCACGCCAGAAACATTTATGCAACATCTGCAAAATCAATACAGTGCCTGCAGAACCGACACAGCGCCTGTCTGAAGCTGAAAAATAGACGCAGTGCCTACTAAATTGGCACAGCACCTGTTTCATCATTGCAGCACATTTGGATTTTTCACACATCATCCCTAGGTGTCAAATTAACTCCACACCACAGTCAGGAACCAAGGATGCACACCAGGAAATTAACACATCACCTTGCCCACAAAAAAAGAATCAACATGTCACCTCTACTGCACCTGAAAAATTGATACATCACTTTTTTTTCCTCTGCATCACCTCCTCTGCATCGTTATTTTTGATGCACCCCAGGTACTTTGTGCTAAAGAGATACATCCATTGATTCCTATGGATTAGGAGTTATTTAAAGCTCTTAAAAATGATATCTTGACTTGTGCATACTGGATTTTTGTTATTTTGGTCTTGTTTCATTCAGATAAGTATTATCTACTTTTCTAAAACTATAGAGAATGAAGTATTTTTGGTGGGTTTTCACTGTGTTACTGTATGAGTTATTGCAAAAATACTTTACGCATTGTCTTCTAAGGTAAGGCTGCCTGCTCTGTGCCAAGCTACCGGCGGGTGAGCACAGGAACATTTAGGGTGTTTTGTGACTTACCCTGACTAGGATTGTGGTCCCTACTTGGACAGGGTACATACCTGTGCCAACTAGAGACCCAATTTCTAACAGAACCCTACCAAAGATAACATTGGATTAGCTTATGTAAGTGATAACGTCTGTATGGGAACAGGTGGAGATATCATGTTTGGGGTTTAAACAGTTATATTTTAAAGGCCTCTTTAATTGTAACATTAGAACTTAAATCACAATTCTGATAATGACACTTTAAAAAAGTGGGCACTTTCTTGTCCTAACTACTTGGTGCCTACAGTCTGTATCCTGGGTCGTACGCCTGGGTGTAATTGGCAGGTGATATTTGTGTATTCCTCCTAGGCAGTAGCACAGAGGGAAACTATAAGATGGCAGGATGGGCCTTTCTGAAAGGATTGAGGGGCGAGGCTGTGCACGGCCCCACTTACATTTCTAAGGAGCTGCCTCAGTACTCACATTAAGGACTACACAAAGGGGGTCATTACAACCCTAGCAAACGGTGTTAAAGCGGCAGTAAGACCGCAAACAGGCCGGCGGAATAAAAAAGGGAATTATGACCGTGGCGGAAACTGCCAACAAAGACAGCCACTTTAACACTCTGACCGCCACGGCGGTACAGACAAGCAGCGCGGCGGTCACCCCCAACAGACAGGCGGGAGACAAAGTACCGCCCACAGTATTACAACAGGCCAATCCGCCACCTTTTCTGGGGCGGATTCACCGTGGATAAAAACATGGTAGAAACAGCCATTTCAATGGGAAAACGCTCACCTTAACACACTCCACGAGGAAGGAGGGCACCATATAGCCGGAACTCCAAATACACCCTGCGTTAGTCTTCCTGCTCCTTTACGATCATCAGCAAAGCCGGCACCGAAGACAACGGTGAGTACTGCACCTACGACATAGGGGAGGGGGGAGGCAAAAGTCAGGGACACACACGCAACACCCCCACCCCGACCCTCGCACACTACAACACACACACCAATGCATTTCCAAACATTACAGTAACAACCCCAACCCCCACGGAAGAATGCAAAGACAAAAGGAAATGAGTTCAACCATTGTAATGTTACAAAATACAGTAAGCTAATATATACAGATATATATATACGCATTCCAAAATTTATATATCACGATTAGTAGTGCAGGTATGCACCATTCAATGTCCCTGGACCACTGGGCCCTAAATGCATGGGCGAGGCCCACATCAGATACCTGACCAGAAACGGAGAGAACACTGCAGGGGCATCAGATCGAACTACAACAAGCACCTCAGGGGGAAGGGAAGATGGGGCACCTCAGCCGGATGACAGCACCACGCCAGATCCACGACGGGGCTCCATGCCCATTGGTGTATCCTGGGGAGTGCAAAGCCACAGTCTCACAAGTCTCTCCAGTGGGTCGTTTGCCCACTGCTTTATCCTGGGGAGAGCAAAGCCACAGTCTCACACGTCTTTTCAGTGGGTGGTTTGACCACTGTACCATCCTGGGGAGTGCAAAGCCACAGTCTCACAAGTCTCTCCAGTGGGTGGTTTGCCCACTGTACCATCCTGGGGAGTGCAAAGCCACAGTCTCACATGCCTCTCCAGTGGGTGGTTTGCCCACTGTACCATCCTGGGGAGTGCAAAGCCACAGTCTCACAAGTCTCTCCAGTGGGTGGTTTGCCCACTGTACAATCCTGGGGAGTGCAAAGCCACAGTCTCACAAGTCTTTTCAGTGGGTGGTTCGCCCACTGTACCATCCTGGGGAGTGCAAAGCCACAGTCTCACAAGTGGATAACAGTCTCCACTGGTTCTGGAGGGGGACTGGTGCCCAGAGTGCTTCATCCTGTTAAGGACTGAGGTAGTGGATGTTGTTCTCCACTGGTTCTGGAGGGGGACTGGTGCCCAGAGTGCTTCATCCAGTTAAGGACTGAGGTAGTGGATGCTGTTCTCCACTGGTTCTGGAGGGGGACTGGTGCCCAGAGTGCTTCATCCAGTTAAGGACTGAGGTAGTGGATGCTGTTTTTCACTGGTTCTGGAGGGGGACTGGTGCCCAGAGTGCTTCATCCTGTTAAGGACTGAGGTAGTGGATGCTGTTTTCCACTGGTTCTGGAGGGGGACTGGTGCCCAGAGTGCTTTATCCTGTTAAGGACAGAGGTAGTGGATGCTGTTTTCCACTGGTTCTGGAGGGGTTCTGGAGGGGGACTGGTGCCCAGAGTGCTTCATCCAGTTAAGGACTGAGGTAGTGGATGCTGTTTTCCACTGGTTCTGGAGGGGGACTGGTGCCCAGAGTGCATCACTCTCCCCGTGACAGTCCCAGTTCTGTCACTGCCCCTGCCGCACATGGGCTATCGGGGCTTGATTTTGCAGTGCTTGCCCTGTTCTGCGGTGCTTGCCATGGCGGTCTTTGCCCTGTTCAGCGGTGCTTGACTTTGCAGTTTCTGACCTGTTCAGCGGTGCTTGCCATGGCGGTCTTTGCCCTATTCAGCGGTGCTTATATTTGCAGTTTCTGACCTGTTCAGTGGTGCTTGCCATGGCGGTCTTTGCCCTGTTCAGCAGTGCTTGACTTTGCAGTTTCTAACCTGTTCAGCGGTGCTTGCCATGGCAGTCTTTGCCCTGTTCAGCGGTGCTTGACTTTGCTGTCTCTGACCTGTGCAGCGGTGTTTGCCCTGGCGGTCCATCATTGCCCAGCGGGGCTGTGGCTGCCGGGGCCCTCCTGGGCACTGACTCTGGCGGTGGTCTCCTGACCAGTGACAATTGGACTGCCCTCCTGGGCACTGACTCTGGTGGTGGTCTCCTGACCAGTGACAATTGGACTGCCCTCCTGGGCACTGACTCTGGCCTCCTGACCAGTGACAATTGGACTGCCCTCCTGGGCACTGACTCTGGCGGTGGTCTCCTGACCAGTGACGATTGGACTGCCCTCCTGGGCACTGACTCTGGTGGTAGTCTCCTGACCAGTGACGATTGGACTGCCCTCCTGGGCACTGGCTCTGGTGGTGGTCTCCTGACCAGTGACAATTGGGCTGCCCTCCTGGGCACTGACTCTGGCGGTGGTCTCCTGACCAGTGACGATCAGGTTGCCCTCCTGGGCACTGACTCTGGCGGTGGTCTCCTGACCAGTGACTATCGGGGTGGTGGTGGCCTCCTGGGCAGCGGGGATGATGGCAGCCTTCTCCGCAGTGCTGGTCTTCCCAGACTGTGGCGCTTTCTTCTGTCTCTTCCCCACCTCGGGAGGAGTCACAGCTGACTCAACACTCCCCCCGTGGCCCTTGTGAGCGGCTTTGCCTGCAGGAGTCTTCCCCCTCTCCCGTCGGGCACTGTCCAACTTCTGGTACAGGGGGGGGACTGGCTGTGCTTTGGCTCCGTGTCACACTGGCTGCCCTGGTGCCCGGTGCACTCAACATACCTCTAACAGGCACCACTGGTACCGGAGATTTTTTTGCTGAGGTGCTAATATGGGATCTATGAATTGGAGGGGGGGGTGGTGGGAAAGAGGTCAACGTTGCTCAGGAAAAGTTTCTGACAAACACTGGGACGGGTAGCTGGAGGGGGTCTGGGAGTGGAGGAAGAGGAGGTGGTTGTAGGAGGTGTAACTTTTGATGATTTGGGTGCAGGTGCATGTTCTGGAGGCTGTTGTGAGGTGGATGGATGTTGGGTGTGTGTGTGCCCGCATTTGTGTACTTTGGGAGGGGGCGTCACAGACACACTGGGAGAGGACACAGGGGACGTGTAAATGGTAGTGGGGGTGGTGAGTGCAGGTGAGCGGGTGTGGTGGTGGGTGTGCTGGTGCAAGTCCTAGTGGCTGTAGTGGTAGTGCATGCAAGAGAGAGTGTAGACAACACTGGGAGGGAGGAGGGAGATGACGATGAGGGGGACACAGTGGAGGCAGTGGATGTTGCTGTGTCTGTATGTGGGTGATGCTTGTGTGAGTGCCTGTGGGATGTGTGCTGCCTATGTTTGCCTGAGCTGCCCTTGTGTGTTGAGGTGTGTGCAGGCTGGTCTGATGGTGTGCTTGGGATAGGCAGAGGTACAGGGGATTGGGTCTGGGTGGAGGAAGTTGGAGGGGGGAGGCTAGACACAGGGACAATGGCTGCCAGCAGTGCTGAGGCCAGAGATTGCAGGGTTCGATGATGGGCAGCCTGACCAGAATGAATGCCCTCCAGGAATGTATTAGTGTTTTGCAACTGCCTTTCTACACCCTGGATGGCATTCACAATGGTAGACTGCCCAACAGGGAGTGACCTGAGGAGGTCAATGGCCTCCTCACTGAGGGCAGAAGAGGTGACAGGGGCAGGGGCTGAGGTGCCTGGGGCGAAGGTGATGCCCACCCTCCTGGGTAAGTGGGCACGGGGCGAAGGTTGAGGGGTTGCTGGGAGGGCTGTGCTGGTAGGGGGGGTGGCGGCTGTACCTGTAGAAGTGGGGGGCACAGATGTTGCCGCCACCACAAGTGAGCTCCTATCGGAGAACGAGTCCGTGTCGCTGGTTGCTGATCCGGTGACCGTCGTGAAGCTCCCCTCGCCCTCCGTCCCACTAGTGTATTCTGTGTCCGTGGTGTGGCCCTCCATGCCCATGTGGGATGCAGCCCCCTCATGCTCCGGTGCCACTGTACCTCCGCCTGATGATGCTGATGCACAAAAGAACAGGGCGAGCACATAAAGGGGGGGAACGACAGAAGAAAGACAGGTTGAGTGCATGGCTTACCGCTACCGTTGGCGGAAAATACAGACACAGCAGCCCCCTGCACTACGCCGCGCTGTTGGGCTCTACAGGTGCAGTTCCTGGGATATGGCCTACATGGCTAAGGTCGACATCTGCACACATAGATGACACAGGGGCATGTATACCTGTACTTGGCACCCTACAGAGGTGGGGTGGAGTGGCACATGGCCTGCATTATGGAGGGGCCTAGCCTACGGAACTCGCCCTGGCCTAGGGAAACCCACAGCCCTCCTCCCCCACCCACACACCTTTACTGCGCGCAAAGTCCGCTGAATGACCCCCTTGTGTCTGCTGTGATGCCCTCAAGCGCCCATCCAACTCAGGGTAGGCCACTGCCAAGATCCGGAACATCAGGGGGGTCATGGTGCGACGGGCACCCCTCCCACGTTGGGAGGCCATCCCCAGCTGAGCCTCCGCTGTCTTCTTGCTCCAGCAGCGAATGTCCTCCCATCTTTTACGGCAGTGGGTGCTCCGTCTCTGGCGGACCCCCAGGGTCCGGACTTCCTTGGCGATGGCACGCCAAATATCCTTCTTCTGGTGGGCGCTGACCTACATGACATGTACAGGGGAAGAAGAGAAGTCATTACCAACTGCACCGTAGAAGTGAGTGCCCCACATCCCTACCCTTGCCATGTGGCACATGCATTCACAGTCCTTCATGCTCGTAGAACTCTGCCTCCTTCCTTCTTACATCCAGCCCTCTCCACCCTGGCATAGCCCATACAACTTGCACCCTATGTACTCACCTGTTGGTCTGGAGGAACGTAGAGTAGCGTGTACTGGGGGAGGACCCCATCCACGAGCCTCTCAAACTGCTGTGCATTGAAGGCAGGGGCCCTTTTCCCAGACGCACATGCCATTGTCTCTTCCAGACCGAGGTCACAGCAGCACTTGCAGTGTAGGTCCTCTCCTGTCGAAGATCAGGTATCGAGTGATTCAACAGATAGAAAATGGCGGTCACTTCGTCATTGGCTCCTGGGGCCCATAGGGTCCAATGTTAACCAATGCAACATTGCGCAGCGGTCTTCGACCACCTACCGCGACGGTGTACAATGCCAGCGCAGTTACCTCACTTCCCATTGTCCCACTTTAGAGGTCAGGCAGCCGCCATTTCAGGGGCCCACATGGCTTCATTTTCAACTGCGTCACACATACCTAGGCCTGGACTCAACACACATATAGACAACTTTTTGGATTTTGTTTTGTGTTCTGTGTAGCTGTGGGTACATACCTCTGAGTTGCTTGACTCTGTGCTCGCTGTTGTCCTTCCTAGGCACCGTCAGCTGGGACATGTGAGGAGATGGCGGAATCCTCCGGTGTACCGACCGCTGGTGGACCTGTTGACAATGGAGGAGCGACATTTAATCATCACCTACAGGTTTGACCGTGCCACAATCCAGGAACTGTGTACCCAGTTGGAGCCAGATCTGATGTCACCAATCCGCCATCCCACAGGAATCCCCCCTCAAGTGCAGGTGCTATCAGTGCTCCATTTCCTAGCAAGTTGGTCATTTCAAACAACAGTGGCCATGGCATCAGGGATGTCCCAGCCTATGTTTTCCAACGTGTTGTCCAGAGTGTTGTCTGCCCTGCTGAAACACATGAGGAGCTACATCGTTTTCCCTAAGGTGGAGGATTTGGCTACTGTTAAAGGTGACTTCTATGCCCTTGGACATATCCCTAACATCATAGGTGCCATGGATGGGACCCATGTAGCTCTGGTCCCCCCCCACAGGAGTGAACAGGTGTACAGTAACCGGAAGAGTTATCATTCGATGAATGTACAGATGGTATGTTTGGCAGACTAGTACATCTCACAGGCAAATGCTATGTTCCCTGGCTCAGTGCATGACGCCTACATCCTGCGGAATAGCAGCATCCCTTATGTGATGGGTCAACTCCAGAGGCACCGGGTGTGGCTATTAGGGGACTCTGGTTACCCCAACCTGTCATGGCTATTGACCCCAGTGAGGAATCCCAGGACCAGGGCAGAGGAACGCTACAATGAGGCCCATGGGCGGACTAGGAGGGTGATCGAACGCACCTTCGGTCTCCTGAAGGCCAGGTTCAGGTGCCTCCATCTGACAGGTGGTTCCCTATTCTACTCACCAAGGAAGGTGTGCCAGATCATCATCGCCGGCTCTATGCTTCACAATCTTGCTTTGCGACGCCAGGTGCCTTTTCTGCAGGAGGATGGTCCAGATGACGGTGTTGTGGCAGCTGTGGAGCCTGTGGACAGTGATGAGGAGGAAGCAGAGGAAGAAGACATTGACAACAGGGACTCAGTCATACAGCAATATTTCCAGTGACACACAGGTGAGAACACTTTCTTGACTACTACATTTACTTTCACACTTCTACCTTTATCCTGTCTCTCAATTTCAAGCAGTATTTGGTAACTGAGTTGTACATTTCCATTACGGTTTCACAGGTGTGGTTACCAAAGTGTGCTATCTGCTTGCATCCTTCATGGACTTGTGATGTGTGACATAGGTATGTTGACATTACAGTTTACGAACAGATTTTGTCATTGTCATAGCTAGTAAACATTTTCTAAATCACAGACTGACTCCAGATATTTTTATGCTTCAGGGGTGTTTATTGAGGTGCTAATTATTGGAGGGGGTGGTCAAATGGTTATGGGTGATGATGGAGGAATGTCCAAGGCAGAGTCCAGTCTATTAGTCTCACAGGTGCATTGCCCATATGGGCATAGGAAGTGGAGCTGGGGCAGTTCCAATATAGACAGGGCAACAAAGTGGGATAGTGGGATATAGTGGGATGACAATCAGGGTGGTCTCATTTCTTGGTGGGGGTCTTGCCATCGTGCTCTGTCCTGTTCCTGGATCTCAGGGACCGCTTGCGGGGTGGTTCTCTGTCTGCAGGGGGTGGGGTGGTGGTCCTGTGGCAGGGCGTCCTGTCCACTAGCGCCGGCGGAGGTGGTGGGCAGTTCTTTGTCCATGCTAGTGTCAGGGGCCCCTTGGAGTGCCACGGTGTCCCTCATGGTGTTCTGTATGTCCTTCAGCACCCCTACGATGGTGCCCAGGGCGGAGCTGATGGTTCTGAGTTCCTCCCTGAACCCCAAATACTGTTCCTCCTGCAGGCGCTGGGTCTCCTGAAACTTGGCCAGGACCGTAGCCATCATCTCCTGGGAGTGGTGGTATGCTCCCATGATGGAGGAGAGGGCCTCGTGGAGAGTGGGTTCCCTTGGCCTGTCCGCCCCCTGTCACACAGCAGCCCTCCCAGTTACCCTGTGTTCCTGTGCCTCCGTCCCCTGGACCGTGTGCCCACTACCACTGCCCCCAGGTCCCTGTTGTTGTTGGGGTGGTGGGTTATCCTGGGTTCCCTGTAGTGGTGGACACACAACTGATTGACGTGTCCTGGGGACGGAGGTATGGGCCCGCTGGGTGGGTGCTGTACTGGTGTTTCCAGAGGGTGGAAGGTCAGTGTTGGGCTGTGCCTGTGCGAGGGGAACCGACTGTCCCGAGGCCCACAATGGTCCGGGCTGGTCATCTGGAGCCAGTTGGCCAGATCTGCTGTCATCACTGTGGGCCTCTTCTGTGGGTGGGGTAAAGATGCCTGGACCCTCCTGTCTGGTGACGTTAGGTAGTGGTCCTGCAGGGGTGTAAAAGCATGATTATTGCATCTGTGTGTGTCATGGTGTGCAATGGGTGGGTGAGCGTGTACCCCAGGGCTAGCATTCCTGTGTGGGGGCTTGTGTGATGATGGTTGGGGGGTGTTATGGGTATGTGCAGTGGGCATGCTTTAGTGAGGGGTGACCATGCTTTGTTGTGTCATGGAGGGCTTGGTGTTGGGATGGGTGGTTTGTATTATTAGTACATTAGTGAGGAGTTGGAGTGATAGGGGAGGGGGTGAGGGTGGGGGTGTGTGATAGCATGCAGGTAGGGTGGGGGATATGATAGTTAAGATTTGACTTACCAGTGTCAATTCCTCCATCGATTCCTCCGAGGCCCTCAGGATGCACAATGGTCAAGACCTGCTCCTCCCATGTTGTTAGTTGTGGGGGAGGAGGTGGGGGTCCGCCGCCAGTCCGCTGAACCGCGATGTTGTGCCTGGAGAGCACGGAACGCACCTTCCCCCGTAGGTCGTTCCACCTCTTCCTGATGTCCTCCTGATTTCTTGGGTGCTGTCTCACTGCGTTGACCCTGCCCACTATTCAGCGCCATAGCTCCATCTTCCTTGCAATGGAGGTGTGCTGCACCTGGGATCCAAATAGCTGTGGCTCTACTCGTACGATTTCCTCCACCATGAACCTGAGCTCCTCCTCCGAAAACCTGGGGTGTCTTTGCCGTGCCATGGGGTGGTGTGGGTGATGTGTGGGGGGGTGTATGTGGTGATGAGTGTGGTGATGTGTAGGGGTGTGGGGTGTTTTGTGTGTGGATGTTGTGTGGGTGATGGTGTTGTGTGCCTCTGTGCGGTGGGGTTGTCTATGCTGTGCTCTCTCTCTCGCCTTTGTCTATAATTTTTGGTCGTTGGGGTTTGTGGGTGATGTGGGTGCGTGTTTTATATTGTGTTGGATGTGTGGGAGTGGTGTTTGTATGTGTATCAGGTGTGTGTATTTTGAATTGTCCAATGTGGCGGTGTTTTGGGGATGTGTGTGTATTTTGAGCGCTGCGGTGTGTACCGCCAATGGAATACCACGGTTGAAAGACCGCCGAGTGGATGCGTGGGTCGTAATAGCATGGGCGTGTTTCTGTTGGCGTGACGGTGGAGGTTTTGTTTTCGCCAGTTTATCACTGACCTTTAGTGTGGCGGACTTGTGTGGGTGTCTGAATTTCAGCGGATTCCGAGATGTGGGTAATAATAGCTGTGGCGGAATTCCGCAGCGGTGTATTGGTGGTCTTCTGCACGGCGGTAAGCGGCTTTTACCGCCAACGTTGTAATGACCCCCAAAGTCTTTTGTCACCCCAGACATCCTAGGACAGAGGCAGTGATGAAAGGCATTCCAGAAGTAGCTCTCAGGGGAGAAAAACTCTAGAATTATCTTACACTTCAAAGCTGGCACAGATAACAAAATAGGACTCACAGACCAACTTTTCAGTTAATTTCTGGACCTGCGAAGGACTCTCAGAGTACTGTCCTGCGGCCTGAGGCTTGCTATGCACATCAAAGGACTGCCCTGCTGTCCAAGAGGACTGCCCACCTGCCAGAAGCCTGCCCAGTATCCTCACAGGACTGCCCTGCTGCTTGAGGCCTGCAATTATGTCTAGCTGCTGCCCTTCTGCTCAGAGCTACAGGGACACAAAAAGCTCCAACAACTTTCCAAGTGGCATGAAGTGAGTTGTGACCCTCCAAGCGGGCCCTCTGCCAGTTCTGGACCTGTGGAAATGGTGTCGACTTTGAGAGTGCACTCCAGACGTCAGTTCTGATCCACTGCAAAGTGTGTGTCAAATCGGATGTCCCCAATTGGCAAGGACTGACATACTTATAAGTCCCTAGTATATGCTACCCAGGGCATATACAGCATGTAAGGCAGAGTGTCCACCCACGGCTGCAGCACTAGTTGCGCCACGTTATGTATGACAAGGTGCAAAATGGCTTCCAGTCTGCCAGTGCATACTTGAAGGACAGTTGTAATACAGACAAGTTGACTTTGCCATTACAATTAATGGCAAAGTCCCCACTTCCCTTAATGAAATATGTAAGTCTCCCTAAGAAAAGGCCTATCAGGCCCTAAAGTAGTGAGCTGTATATTCATATATGTTTATATGTGCCTTAGCAGCAAAACCCCTAAAGTTTTTGTTTTGCTTTGGAAAAGTTAGTAGCCCCATTTCTAACACAGAGTTAAAGGTTGGCTCCTAAGCCTGGCTAACTTATGAATGGGACTATTTAACTGGGTAATGTAAGTTATCAAATTAATTGTGGCACTAAACCCGACTTGATGTCCAAGTCGAACTTAGGCCCATATTTATACTTTCTTTCATTTTTTGACGCAAAAGTGGCTCAAACTTACAAAATATAATTGCACTTTGTAAGTTTGCGCCGCATTTGTGTAAAAAAATGACGAAAATGCAGCGCTAAAAAAGTATAAATATGGGCCTTAGTGTCACTACTGACATAATGCAACTTTTAGAAAGTTGCCACTCTGTGACACAGCTGGTTCAATAGCCTCACACAGGCAATGGTTAACCAACAGATTTCTGTCCATCTGGGGAGTAGTGTGAACAACTCCCAGGCTCAGAAACAATAGCAGCCCATGCAGGGAATTGTGTTACTTCTACCTCACAGGAAACCACTTGAGGTGTTAGGCCAAAAAGCGAGCTTCAAAGGGAATCCACATTATGGTGGGCAAATGATGATAACAGCCAATAGGGGCTGCCCTTTGTTTAGGCAGGCAGGCTGGAGACAGGGACAGAGAGGAAAAACCTATCCTCAATCTGGTTTTCCCTTGGGCGTGTAACCTCTGGGGTGGGCTACCAAGCTCTGCACAGCTAAGGAAAGGTTCAGACGTCTTGAAAGTGGCAGGAATAGGGCACTCTTGAATTGTCAAACGCCACACATTGACAGAAAGTTGTGACTAAGCGGGAGGGGCTCTGGTACCCTATTGACTGCCATGCTTCCCAATGTACAGCACAAAGGGAGGCTGCACCATCTGCTGGACTGCACCTGCTGCACCTCGGGCTAGCGAAGAGAAGACTGTGTCTGTGGCTCAGGGAAAAGTTGTGCTCCAGACTGAAGCAGTGACTCTTGGGGTCAGTTGAATGGCCCCCTGGAATAGCACCAGGGACATGAAGAAGCCCAAACCTGCAAATCAGTAGCCACTTCAACAGAGTCACCGCTGACTGCCGCTGGGCACCCGAAGAGACTGATAATCAGTGGCCAAAAAGTTGCACTTGAGTTGGCACTACCCGTCGGCACTGACCATCAGAGTCCAGGTTGGTTGCACAAGAAGGGTTCTAGCCTCTACCAAGGATTTTGCAGTGACTGCTTTGTTTGGCGACTGGTAGCCAGCAGCAGCTGGCCATCTACTGTCTCCAAGAGGACTTTGTAGGCCCCAAACTACTGTGGTCAAATTTCACTTTATCCAGAGCATCTTTGAGCATCTTTTCATCCTGCAACCAAGCATCAGGACCACTCCATTAAAGTTTATGGAGGGTGTCTCCTAAAGGCTGGAACTGGACTGGAAAATGTTCTGCTGGCCAAGTAACTGTCCAAAGTTTATTAACTGCCCCCTTAACCTTCATCCTGATGGATTTGGTCATCCAAGGGCGGCCGGAGTTACCAAACTCAACTGTTACAAACTTTTCAAAGGGTTGCAAACTTTACATTGACCAATGCTTGTTTGTGGTTGAATTAAAATTTGATAAATCTTTAAAAATCTGCATCTCCGAAACCCTCTGGTAGTTTTTGCTAATCTTGGATTCTACAAATTAATAAAAATATACTCTATTTTTTTTAATTGGTGTTTTTTTTTCACTTTATGTGACTTCCTTATTTTGATGTTTGGTACTGTTAAATGCTTTACACTGAGGTCCTTTGTCTAAGTCTTGTTGCTCAAAGCCAGGGTTCAGCTTATGGTTTTACATCTAAGCTAACTGGACCCAAGAGAGGTTTTGTGAGTGTATTCCATGGTAAGGCTACCCAGCCATACCATATAATACACCCAAATCCTCACAGTGGATAAGCCAGTAGGCAACCAATTCCTCAAAATAATTAGCACAGTGGGGTGTGGGGATGGAGTGAAAGTAGGAGGTAGCCCATTTAGTGATGTGTTCAAAGAAAATGGGGGAATGAATGTAGATCTGAGTTACCTGGAATCACCTATTTGAGCTTAAAATGTAACCTGTACTAGCAAATTTGGGGCAGGTTGTGGGGGTGATGTAGGTGTTGGTTGTGTGGAAGGCTGCAATGCGTGGTGCTATTGTTGGAGTACTACATGTTTTTGTGATAGAAATAAATGAGACGACTGAGCCATCTTGAGCACCAGTGACTTTGCTTACCTTTTCATCTTTACAATCTCTAAAATATGAATGTCCACATTAATTTGTCTCATCATTCCCCCTCTGATCCTTTCCAAAATCCCATGGACACACACACCTCTTCCTCTTTCACAACCTATGATACCTCATTAAATTACGAATAGTTCAACACTTTTTCCAAAAGCAAACCCACTCGGCCACATGGCACCAGAATATCAATATAAAAATATTGTTTTACATAAATTTTGTGGCCCAAATATCGTCTACAAAATGATTGCCCAATTTATGTTAATAATAGAAAATGTAAACACATTGTACAATATTTGTTTTTATAAAAGACTATAAACTACTGCCCAGTCTGTCTTCTGCCCTATTTCTCCATAACACATGACCGAGTGGCCCTCAACAGACTGGCCAACTTCCTCTCTACCCCACATCATGAAAAACATCTATAATTACAATTCAGGGATTTGCAATGCATAGAGAAAGCTCTCACACATTCCCCTTACTTCATTATCTCAGCATAACATAAACCACTCTTCTCTATATTCATATGACTTGATATGCCGTGCTCTGGATCTATACATTCTACTCTCAAGTCTGGCCACACAAGCAAACACCAGCCGTGCCTTTTTCTCACTGTCCTCCTAACACCCTGGACACTAATTTTGTGTGTCATGAGTCACTAACAAATAAGCCCTGCCCATAGCTGTCCCACAAGATTTAGTCCTCGCACTTCGCTCTGTATTTCATCGGATAGCAGCCCATCCTTAAGGGCAGAGGGTCGGCCTAACAAACAAGTTACTTACCTTCGGTAATGCTTTTTCTGGTGAATACAGTATCTACCTGTGGATTCCTCACCTTTTGAATATCTCCAATGCACCAGCATTCCACAGAAACTTTTTTCAATAGCTCTCCACGTCAACAAGAACGTCATAATGCCACAGCTCCGCACGTGACTCCATATGACGTCATCAAAGTCATAAGGAACCTTCATCGGCATGCTGGTATCAGTTTACATCCACTTTTTTCGTGCCTTTGTGGTGAACTGGCGAAACCAACATACATCATGTTGTAAACTTGAATTAAAGATTTACATATATACACATTACGTATATGATATGAAATATGCATACACAATATACAAATAGATTTCTTTTTGGTACATACAGACAAGCAACAGGGAGGTGTGTGGGTCAGTGAGAAATCCACAGGTAAATATTGTATCCACCAGAAAAAGTGCTACTGAAGGTAAGTAACTTGTTCTTCTGATGTATATATCTATCTGTGTAGAGTATCCAAGTATCCCTCCATCATCCTTTTGTGTTGCTTAAGTTGCCCTAAGTGGGAAGGGTATGCCCTGACGTGGGTCCCTTGCTCACAGTGCCACTGGATTCAAGCTAGCCTGGCTGATGAAGGGTGAAACCCTGAAACCAGTCCCAGGATGCTTGTTTCTGGTCCAGTGAGGACCTGGCTTGGCAGTTCGGGCTGGACTGTTCCCATGAGGAACAGGGTCAAGACTGATTTGCATATGGCTGGGTCCAAACTGGGGTGGCATGGTGAGCAAAAGAACAATGGATTAAATCCAGATCTGTGACTGGGGGTGAGTGTTTACATTGTTCAGCACTCCATCCATCATCCTTTTGTGTTGCTTAAGTTGCCCTAAGTGGGAAGGGTATGCCCAGAAGTGGGTCCCTTGCTCACTGTGCCACTGGATTTAAGCTAGCCGGGCTGATGAAGGGTGAAATCCTGAAACCGGTCCCAGGATGCTTGTTTCCGGTCCAGTGAGGACCTGGCTTGGCAGTTCAGGCTGGACTGTTCCCATGAGGAACAGGTTCAAGACTGATTTGCAAATGGCTGGGTCCAAACTGGGGTGGCATGGTGAGCAAAAGAACAATGGATTAAACACGGATCTGTGACTGGGGGTGAGTGGTTGCATTGTTCAGCACTCCATCCATCATCCTTTTGTGTTGCTTAAGTTGCCCTAAGTGGGAAGGGTATGCCCAGACGTGGGTCCCTTGCTCACTGTGCAAACTGGATTCAAGCTAGCCTGGCTGATGAAGGGTGAAACCCTGAAACCGGTCCCAGGATGCTTGTTTCCGGTCCAGTGAGGACCTGGCCTGGCAGTTCAGGCTGGACTGTTCCCATGAGGAACAGGGTCAAAACTGATTTGCATATGGTTAGGTCCAAACTGGGGTGGCATGGCGAGCAAAAGAACGATGGATTAAACCCAGATCTGTGACTGGGGTGAGTGTTTGCATTGTTCAGCACTCCGTCCATCATCCTTTTGTGTTGCTTGAGTATCCAAGCAGTGCAACATTCAGAGGTGGGTGCTTATCTGCCTATACCAAAAAATCTTGCAAGACACAATGGCTAAAGTGACTATCTCTCCTTACTTCTGATTCTAAGCAATACTGCTTCGTGAAAGTGTGGTGGGAGGCTCGAGTTGCTGCTTGTGGAATGAGCTCTTATACCTTCAGGTGGCTCCTTGTTAGCCATAATTTTGAAAAAATATGGGGCAACCCCTGGGACCTGGGGAAGTGAATAATATAACAAAAAATGTTTTGGTCCCTCAGGGAAGGATATGAATTCACCTCCACGACGGTGGTTGTGCTATAAAGTACTTTCTGTACTGATGAGGTTTGCGAGTAATATATCACCTTTATTAGAAACTTAAATCAACAATTTAAAGTAAAGTAATCAAGGAGCTCCTGTATAACGGTGCAGTGTGAGTGAATTACATGTTAGTATAAGTGTTACAGTGCTATTTACATGAAAAGTAAAACCAAACTGTGGTTAAAAGCATGAGGTGTCAAATAAGCACCTATAACCATAGGTACTGTGAGCCTGCTGAATTTTTCAAAAGTCAATCTACAATTGTAAAGATTCAAATGGAGAACCCATTTAGGAACTAAATTAATATCCCATTGAGGCATTATATATGAGTGGGAGGATATCTATTAGAAAGTCCCTTGATAAACCTTAGCACCACAGGGGACTTAAAGAGGGAATGGTGCTGGAGCAGACAAAGGAATGCTGATAGGCCAAACAAATAACCTTCAACTGTTTGCAACTACACAACCTTGCTACGCAAGGGAAAACTCAAAATGTAAAATGTCAGACAAATGGGCTTTTAAGGGGTCAATATAATTTTCTTTGTACCACTTTACAAACCTAGCCCATCCTCCAGCATACACCAACTTAGTGGAGTATCGCCTGGCTGCTAAAATAACATCCACCACGTTAGGGGGAGGGAAAAAGAACTCAGGGTGCCCCATTCAATCTCCAGGCATGCAGGTGCAGACTCTAGAGGTGCGGGTGTAGAACCTGTGACTGCCAGAGGAGGTCTTCCCTGTGAGGGAGATGGTGCGGAGGCCATAGTGAGAGATGAAGAAGTTCTGTGTACCACATCCTTCATTGCCAATCTGGGGCAATTAATATGACTTGGGCCCGGTCTTGGTGAATCTTCCTCAGAACCAGAGGACTCAAGAGTATAGGGACAACGCATAAAGCAGCTGGGAACGCCAGTCTAATTGAAACGCGTCCCCCAATGCGCCCTGCAGCAGATACTGGAGGCTGCAGAGCCACGGCAGTGCGTGTTCTCGTGAGTGGCAAACAGGTCTATCTGACGCGTCCCCCATAGCCAAAAAATATGTAACACCACTTCAGGATGGAGACGCCACTCATGATTGGCTAAAAAATGTAGTCTGAGAC
Source organism: Pleurodeles waltl (assembly GCF_031143425.1). NCBI lineage: Eukaryota > Metazoa > Chordata > Amphibia > Caudata > Salamandridae > Pleurodeles > Pleurodeles waltl. The sequence continues at coordinate 608,391,693 of NC_090449.1, forward strand.
TGTCTGCATGCGACGTTCAGAACTCCGGCCAAGTGATTTGCTGTGATGCAAATATGATGGTCCTGAACCCAGGACAAGAGCCATAGAGTTTCCTTGCAAAGAAGATACAACCCTACACCTTCCTGTTTGTTGAATACCACATTGCTGTAGTATTGTCTGTCGAGACCTGTACTGACTGACCACAAGTGGAAGGGAGGAAGGACTTGAGAGCCAGATGTATCGCCCGCAATTCCAACAGATTGGTGTGCAACAACTGTTCCGCTGGAGACCAAAGTCCTTTCATCTCCAGATCACCCAGATGTGCTTGGTACCCTAGAGTGGAGGCATCCGTTATCACCATGGCCACAGGAGGTGGAGGACAAAACGGCTTCCCTTGAGATAGATTACTGTCCGCACTCCACTATTGAAGAGCCACTGCAGTGTCTCTGGTGATTTTTACTGACTCTTTGAGATCTCTGTTGTGCTGAAGCCACTGCCTGCGGAGGCACCAGTTAAGGGCCATGATACGCCAACATGCATGGGTGACCAACAGAATACAGGAAGCAATCAGACTGAACAGGCGTAAGACCTTCAGGGCTGGAACCAATGGCTCCACAACCTGAATGTCCTGAATCCTCTGAGGAGGAGAGTAGGCACAATTAACTGTTGTGTTCAGTACTGTTCCTATGAGCAGAGTACACTGAGAGGGCTCTAGTTGAGATGTGGGCACGTTTATGGAAAAACCCATGTTACACAACAACTGAGTTGTCAACTGCAAGTGGTCTAACACCATCTCTGGGGTCTTGGCTTTGATCAGCCAATCGTCCAGGTAGGGGAATACCGTACTCCCCACCATCTGAGATTTGCAGCTACCACCCTCATCACCTTTGTGAAGACTCAAGGTGCAAAAGTACAACCAAACAGAAGGGCCACAAACTGGTAAAGCTGAGACCCCACTGTGAAATGGAGATACTTCCTGTGAGACTGCAGAATAGGGATGTGAAAATGCGCATTCTACAAATCGATTGAACCCATCCAGTCTTCCTTGTCCAGCACAAGTAGCGACAGGATCAGCATTTTGAATTTTTCCTGCTTGAGGAACCAATTCAAAACCATGAGGTCTAGGATCGGCAGCAACTGACCATCCTTTTTGGTAATCAGGAAGTACAGTGAGTAACAGCCCTGACCCTGCTCCGGAAACAACTCCACTGTGCACTTTTGAAATGGGGATTGTACCTCCTGTTGGAAGTGCAGAAGATGTTCTTCTGAACAGAAACCTTGTTGGTGAGAGCAAGAGGGGGGTATATTCTTGGAAAGGTAGAGCGTTCTTCTCCTTCCTTGCCTTGGCCATGAAAAGTTTTGCCACTCTTTATATCAAGGCCTCTGGGTTCATCTTCTGGCATGAAGAACAGGCATCAATGTTGTGACCTGAGCTGAGACACCAGAGACAGTCATCATGAGGGTCCTTGACTGACATCTGACACTCACACTTCTGGCAGGGATTGAATCTAGACCTCAGAGGAGACATTGTTGCAGAAAAGCAGAAACAACTGTTTTTCTAACCTGAAACACTGTTGCCAACAGAAACCTAAGACAGAGATGAAAAAAAGTTACCCGTCAAAGGCACAGAAAAAGAGAACTGACATCAGCATACCGACAAGGGCTTCTTAAGGCTCTGATGATGTCAGACGAGTTGGGTGCATGCTTGTGAAAGTAGGTGTGTGTGTGTATGTGTATGTGGATGTGTGGCCAACGGACCTCCCTGCCCACTTAAATCACTGCCCGCCACTGATATCACGTACATTGGCAGCATAATTTCCTCTTTCAAATTCTCTAATCGTCTACGCACAGATAATATGCAAATTTGTTTGTCCTTCCAAATCCTTACCCTAGCAACACCGAGCCACATATTCAGACTCTAGACTGAAATTCTGAATTGTGCCTTGCTGCTTCATCCTCAGTCCAGAAACCAACCAAAGCAAACCTCTCTTTTAGTGTTCTCAATTGCTGTACCAACACATGCCATTCATTCAGCACCATCATGTCATATTCTTCCAACAACAACTTGGACATCCACTTTGACACTCCTGTTGCCTCTCCATAAGCATAGCCTCCACAGCAATATAAGCAAAATATGGTCATGAAACATAACAATGCAGCCCAATCAATAATACTCTTGTTATCAGCAAGCTAAAGTGATGCTACAGTTGTCTCCTTTTTTCCTATCAAGTACTTGATAAAGTCTTCAACTTGCAACATGAGCGCTATGCACCTTCTTTACTCTACCCCTAACTCCATCCATTAGACTAGGGCCCTTTTCAAGCTCATAACCGTATCTTCTAGTCAAGCCACCACAACTTCTCCACATCGGGCAAAAGTAGTCACACTCTAATGGCCCTAGCGGTACACCTCGCCACCAGAGCGTCATTTTTTTTACGCGCAGGTGGCACAGTGTGCTGGCCCATATATACATGGCCCTGCAAAGCCACATTGTGTGGCTTTTTTCATGACCTTGTAAACATGGACCCCTTTCACGCATAACACTGAGTAAAAGGTGCGCTCCATGTGTGTTGCTTGGGGTGTTTCCGCACAACACCAATGGAACCCAAAGGAATCTGGCACATTCCCAGATTTACAAGTCTGTGAATGCGTCAGATTCCTACACCGCTTCAAGGGTGCAGTAGGAGTGACACAATGGGGAGAAACATATTTATTTCTCACAGTTTTTTTCTCTTTCTACAGAAAGATGAAAACACCTCTTGTGATTGTTTTTGTGCAGGGAGGTGTGCCTTCCTGCACAAAAACAATCATCCCCACAACACAGGCACCCTTACACCACGGTGCAAGAGTGCCTGCGTTAGAGCATGTCAGCAATTTGTGTGCCGTGCAGGGGTAGACGTCAGAAATGCGTTGTATCTTGTAGATACAGTGCATTTCTGCCCTTTCCTGGTGGCGCAGCGCCGCCCTGCATCACAGACCTTGTAAATGAGGCCCCAACATCGCAATAGCTATGAGGCCCACTCTTTGACTTTCAAGCACCACTTCATCACGACATTTTTGGGAACATCACAACAGTAAGCAGTCTAACTAGTATCACTACTGCGGTGTAGGGAACTTGAGGATGCGATATTGCCAGACAATGCTGAATTTAATCTCAGAAATAACTGGAATAGGTGCAAGTTCGTTGATCCTTACATATCTTTTTCTCATCCACCTCCTTTTACCTGTGTGCGTTTAGCAAGGTTTTTCCTTCCAGAATGTGTGTAGGCAAAGGAACTTGTAAATATGATCCTGCACACCTCTTAATGTTGATTTGACTGGAAACACCTGTTTTTATTTGAGTCGGGGCTACCGTAATTGCCCCAAAAAGGGCATATGTGTAGTTGTTTCTCTACCATTCACTTTCACCCAACCAATGGATTTCTGTCCTGAATTCTGTGCATTAATTCACAAAGGATTTCCCGATGACAATAGGTTTGGGAACTGGCTAGTTTGTCATTCTAAATCCGCTCTGTGGAAAATATGCAAATGTTTACTGGTTAGGAGTGCCACTTGAGTTTCAAATGTCATGTGGGAATGAAGTCCCATAACGCCAAATGGGGGCATACCAGTAAATACTAAAAAGGTCCAGTTAATTTTCCATATGGTACACAGTAAATTATGTTGAAATACTTTTTTGAAACTGTGGTTAAACGTAATATTGGTTAAATGTTATCGCATATATAGTTCAGAAGATAAGAAATCCGTTTTAGTGAATTATTCTTTTTGCTGTAGATACTGCCCTTCATTTTACCTGTTGAATGTATTTGTATTGTACTAGCCCACCATGTTTTCAATTGTTGTCTTGAAATGCTCCCATTGTACTTTGTTTGAACATATGTTTGTGGTGCAACTTTGTTTTTCTTAAAACACTAAAACTAATGTGTAGTCTGCTCCCTCATTCACTGAATGAATATTATGTTTTCATTGTGTTGATTTTAGCATTGTAGTTAATATTGTTAATAATTTGTTGATGAGAATGGCAATACTGATGGAGAAACAATTCACAGATGGAGATAATTAATGGTGAAAAACATTTATTGTCCCCAGTTGATTGAATAAGTTCGACTAGTTTATGCATGCACAGACACCCTCAACGTGCTGCTCCTTGTGACCCAGCAACCCAAGGGCACTCCGTAAACACAGGTGCACTCTCCTCTATTCTCCTAAACATTATCATCCGGTCAGGCGGTGCTTCCTTCGTAAAAGACTGAATGCTGGCGCCCTTACGTCTGCTCAAAAACATGCAGCTGTAGCAAGCGCATACAATACAAAGGCTGCCTAGTCTTGAATCCATCTCGTGCCTCTTTAATCCGTTACCAGACATTTCTTGTCCCTTCACCTTACGCTTGCAGGCTCCTGTTTTCTCCCTTTGTGATGTTTTTTCCGTCTTTATCCTTCATTCCCTCTGTGTGTTTTCCCTTTGTTGGTCTTGGTAAATGTCTGAGGTGGAAAAATAAGTGCTGGTCCCCAAAAAGTAGTGCCGGCTCCACCCACCAACAACCACTGGTTCAAATTGAAGACTTCCCTCCTCCAAAGCATTGCTTCTAGTGCCCAAGTATGGCCACCTATAGCCCTTCCTAAAACCACCTTAGTGCAATCCCAAGTGCTGCCTGTCTGGCATAACCTGAGCTCACTGGACAGCATGCAACTCGTTCACACTGTTCAGCAAAAAAAGGCGCCTTTGTATGCTACTTCGGAGCACTGGAGGCACTCCACATTGCTAAACCTGACCCCCATTCTTTCTGCCATGTGTTATAGTGGACTGGTCTCCTTCAAATGAGTAATTCAATTAACATATCATATAAATATGGATGATATACAGATCTATGTTGCTAACAAAGTGATCCTTCCATGGTCATTCCATATTCCCTCATTACCTTTGTAAATCGCAGGTACATTTTAATTATTTTCAAACACCAACAATTTTCAACTCACATCGTCTGGAAAGCCATATCCTAACCATCAAATTTAAATTTGGCTTATTGAACGATGTTTCAGCTCCCCTAATCATCAGTCCTGAAAAGTGTGCTTGATAGTAATCATTTTACACCATAACCTATCTGTCACTCAAATTAATCAAATTGCAAACTTTAAAACTATGATCCACCAGCAAGCTAAGTCAATGGCTGAACATCCCTGATAGAGTTTCAATGGCAGCACTTCAAATCTTCCCGGAGCAATATGACCATATCTATTGGCCTCAAAAACCTGTTCATAAGTGTCAACTCTTAAAAACTGTTCCCTCAAGAACACTTTGCGATCTAAGACACAAAGATGATATCACTTCTATTGATGTTTTCAGTAGTCCTGACTAAAGGCAAATTTTAAACAAACTAAGGCATTTTCATGAATGTGATATATGTAAGTAAACTTGGGAATGGTAATTAGTTCCATTTTCAAAAAAATGTTTTAGTATTTATTGAGTTTTGTTGCAAAATTGTACGGAGGTTTGGGTGTTCCCATCAACAAGTCAAGTGAAACATTCTTCACAAATTCAACCTCCTTTGGTGGACAATACATCTGGAGGGAGAGCTTGGCCCTATCTGCCACAACTTCAAATAGTACACAAATATGGCCTTGCGATTTTATAACCTACTACAAGGTAAAGACGAGACATTTTTACTTATCTTGGTTAAGTCTAAAGATAAACATCTCATAGAAACAGGACATCAGATGTACAGGTTAAAAAATGAGAGAGTGGTCCCACTACCCATTTTAAGGCCAAGTCTACAACATGTCTAGAGGATGCATCTATAACATGACTAAATTATGCATCTACCATATGTCTAGAGGATGTATCTACCACATATCTAGAGGATGCACCTACCACGTCTAGAGGATGCATCTACCACACATTTAGTGGATGCATCTATCATACGTCTAGTGGATGCATCTACCAGACGTCTAGAGGATGCATCTACCACACATCTAGAGGATGCATCTACAACACATCTAGCGGATGCATCTACAGCACGTCTAGTGGATGCATCTACAGCACGTCTAGTGGATACATCCACAACACATCTAGAGGATGTATCCACAACAAATCTAACAAATGCATCTATAACACGCTGAAGTGGACGCATATACAACTCTTCTAGAGGATGCATCTACAACAAGTCTAGCGGATGCATCTACTTGTGCCCCCACTGTAGATATCCGCAAGTGTTTTAATATCGTTAGAGAATGCCAAGGAAACATGGGCATTTTCGATGGGTTACCTTGACGCATTGCAAGCCTTGGTCATAAAAATCAATGCAGTCTCCTTTTTTGTCCCCTGTAAAATTTAGGCTCCCTAAAACCCATGTGAATGAATGCTTGATCCCACAGATTTGGGTCTCTCCCTGGAATCTGGGCTTCCACAGTGTGTAAAACGTTACGTAAAAGAAGCATATTTTACGACTCCATCATAAACTACTGACTGCAAAATCAAATCCAGACATGGCTTCCATCTTTTTGGTCCTGTTTGAATTCCCATATTGTTAATGAATAATTTGGTCATACATTACCCATGTGAAATGTAGTTGGGGTTCCAGCTTCCATGAGTAATTATGTTTTTAATTTTGACGAAATATTCTGTGCCATCTAGTTCGGAAAGACTGTGTTCTCCCAGTGCCACACGATACATGGCTCCTTCGCTGAAAGTGAGCATAGACCTCATTACAATTTTATTTCATAAATGCGCATTTGAGAAAATTCCATATGCATATCAACTTTGTACTGCATTGTAATAAAAATCAATACAATAAGGAGAGCAAGATGCCAAGGGCCCTATTAGTGTGTCGAAAAATTCCAATCCAGTCCAATCACCTGTGTGCACAGGGGCCAAATTTACGAGTTTTTTGTAATTACGACGTGATAAACTCCACATTCCTTGATACATTTCAGAAGGCCAAAAATGCAGAAATTTAACAGAGGAAAAGGCCCTCTGTTTACCAGAACATGAGGGTTTTGTTGCATTAAGCTCCAGAATCGGCATGCCATTCCCCATTAGAAACGGCAGACTTTATAGCACCCAGTGAATTCGAAACCCAGGGGTATCCAATTTTATTGGGTGTGATAAATTGCAACTACCACTACGGGCACTCGTAATCAGGCTCCTTAGGTCAAACAATACAACTGAAGGCCATGAGCTTAACATTGGTCACACAATGTATTCATCTGTTTTTTTTAATCCCAGTTAATGGTCTGTGTCCAAAAGGCGAATAATGAAGGTCAGTTCAGAAATTACATTAGTACCATTTTTTAAAGGGTTTTATTTCCTGCTGTTTCTAAGCAATCAAACATTATTTTAACTTAAACATTTTTTTATTTTGCTTACAAAAAATATACATCTATACATTCACACAGGGCCGGCTCGAGGGCGGTGCGACTGGTGCGACCGGTGCGACGGCACCGGGTGCTGACTTCGGGTGGAGCGCCTGTTTGCAGGTGCATTAAGGTTTTAAAAGCACCTGCTGCAGTGTTCATTGCCACCAGCATTTTTCAGGCAACAATAAATATTTCATGATAACTCTGGTGATTAATGTTTAGCCTGAAGAGAGATCGGAGTTTTAAGCTAGTGCAGAGGGTTAATATGCCTGCTGCAAAGAACATGTACCATTCAGATCACAAAGTGCAAATAATGCAAATAGGTCAGCGAAATACTACTTCTGACAGAGCGGTCCTTTTGTTACTTGTAGTTTATAAATTAAAATCCTAACAAGGAACAGTAAACTATAAAGTGTCAAAGAACTGCATGTATACTGCAAGGTAGAAATTAGAGAGTTATGATTTTTTTCTAAACCTAATTTTGCAAAGGATTCATTTGGGTTGGAATCAATTCTTAGTATTAAAGAGAAACCCCAACCATGATGTTTCACTTTAAATTATGTGTTTGTGTTTTTCCAGAACAAGCACTTTTAAACTATACAGCCTACCAGCATGGATGACATGCGAATCCTACATCTTAGTCCTCTGTCTTATGTAACATTTCTTATTCACTGGTTTACACACCTATGATTCATTGTCTCTGTGTAATATGTGTGCAATGTAAAATGCTCTGACATCCTACACTGGTATGAGCGGACTGGTGCTATAACATTATTGAACTGCATCTGACTAAGAGTGGTTATGGAGAATTGGGGGAAATTATGTTAGTGAGGGAGTTCGTGGCAGAGGTGGTTATAGGGGGGCATCAACAAATATTGTCATTTAGGGTGGCAGCCACTCTCAGGCCAGTCCTGCATTCACAAGCTTGGTTAAGCATTCAAACTGTTGTTACATACACTAAAATAATATTTCCAAACTGATAGTGCGGCAAATCTGTTACAAATAGACTGAAAAGTGTGAGGATATACCCAAATCTAACACACATTTACTTGCACACTTGGTAGTTTATACACTTAGGGGCATATTTATACTCTGTTTGCGCCGAATGTGCGTCACAAATTTTGAGGCACATTCAGCGCAAACCATGCACCATATTTAAACTTTGACGCCCGTGGACGTCAAATTTCCTCCGTGTGAGTCATTTTAATATGCCTGCTGCAAAGAACATGTACCATTCAGATCACAAAGTGCAAATAATGCAAATAGGTCAGCGAAATACTACTTCTGACAGAGCGGTCCTTGCGTTAATCACATGCAAGGTGGGCGTTCCCACCCAAAAAATGACTTTAAGGCCTGTGCGCCTTATTTATACTCCTGCGTCATTTTGACGCATAGGAGAGGGCGGGCCTTAAAAAACGTCGCACAGCCTGATGTGCGCCATTTTTTAACGCCTGGGTCAGGGCAGGTGTTAAGGGATCTGTGGGCTCACTTCCATGGTCTCTGACCATGGAAGGAGTCCAGAGGTGGCCTTCCCTGCCCCAGGGACACCCCCTGCCACCCTCGTCCACCCCTGGAGGACACCCATGGATGTGGGGACCCATCCCAGGTAAGTACAGGTAAGTTGAAGTAAGTATTTTATTTTATTTTTTGACCCCTTGGGTGCCGAAGATGAGGTGGTCTCGTCCTCGGAACCGACGAGACTACCTCATCCAGTTATGAGCCCCCGGGAGGAGCGCTAGCGCTCCCCCGATGGCCGAGCACCCCCCCCCCCCTGGGCAGAGATGCTTCCCCTAACACCCCCGCCCTCCATGACCTCCCCGTGGCGTCGCTCATCAGAGGCCTTCCCCCTGGCACTGGAAGCGATCGAAGGAGAAATGCAAAAGCATTTCTCCTCCGATCACGTGGAGGGGGCGGAGAGGCATGAAAGGAGAGGAAAGGACTTTCCTCTCCTTTCATGTCTCTCTGAGCATTTCTGCTGCCCGATCGCGATGTGATCGGGCAGCAGAATGCCACTAGGCACCAGGGAGTTTTTTTCTGTTTTTTTAAATAAGGGAAGCGGCCCCTTGGGCAAGGGTTGCTCCTCGGGGGGCAAATTACTTCTAGGCCATTTCTGCCCCCCCCGGGGGCAGATTGGCCTAAAATTATTAGGCCGATCTGCCCCCGGGGGGGGGGCAGAAATCCACTAGACACCAGGGATCATTTTGTTTATTGTTTTTTTTTTATGTTTGGGGAGCGACCCCTTGGGCAAGGGTCGTTCCAGGGGGGCAAATTATGATTAGGCCATTTCTGCACCCCTTGGGGCAGATCGGCCTTGCGATCTGCCCCCGGGGGGCAGAAACCACTAGACACCAGGGAATTTTTTATTTTTTCGTACTTAGGCATAAGGGGAGTGGCCCCTTGGGCAAGGGCCACTCCCCAGGGGGGACAAGTGACTTTTAGGCCATTTCTGCTCCTCTGGGGGCAGATCAGCCTAAAAATATTAGGCCGATCTGTCAAAACCACTAGACACCAGGGATAATTTTATTTTTGTTTATTTTTATTTTTTTATGTTTGGGGAGCGACCCCTTGGGCAAGGGTCGCTTCCGGGGGGAGACAACTTATTATTAGGCCATTTCTGCTCCCCCTGGGGGCAGGTCGGCCTTGCGATTATTTTTTTTTTTAGTACTTGCATATAAGGAGAGCAGCCCCTTGGGTAAGGGCCGCTCCCCATGGGGGCTAATGATTTTTGTTAGGCCAATATGCCTTCAAAGGGGGCAGAAACCTCTAGACACCATGGATTGGTGTGTGTGTATGTGTGTGTTTTGCCTTGGGGGGGCAGCCCCTTGGGCAAGGGTCACTCCCCATGGGGGCACATTACTGTTATCCATAACTGCCCCCCTTTGGGGCAGATGGGCCTATTTTTGGAAGGCCCATCTGCCCCCACGTGGGGGCAGAAAGCCCACCAGAGACCAGTGAAGATTTATTTTTCAAAATAAGAGGTTGGGGGCATGGGCACACCCTCACCCCAAATAAATGGGGCCAAAGTTGTTCTGCCCACCAGTGGGCAGATTGGGCAATTACCCCCGAACCACACCCCGGGGGGTCAGAAAGTCTAATAGATGCCAGGGAATAAAAACAATAAAAGAAAATAGTGGGGTGGTGGCTACCAACCAGTATGGGCCTGGTTATGCCCCCACCCGTAATGAAGGGGCTAACAGTCATTCAGCTCTCCCCCGCACACTAAAACATCTTATCCCATGGCAAGCAAGAGGACATTTGATTATTTTTGTTTTTTGTTTTACGTTTGGGCCATGAGAGCTTGGTAACTCTCAAAATCGTCCCACTTGGAATGGTGAGGTCTGCACTTTTTTTTACTTTGGGAAGCTGCCATGTAGAAAAATCCAAAAGACCTAGACACATCTGAAAACTAAACATCTAGTAGATTCCCGGGTGGTGTGCTTCACATGCATCCAGCACCATTTCCTTACCCACAATGCCCTGCAAACCTGCAACTTTGCTGGAAAGCACACATTTTTCCCACATTTCTGTGATGGAGCCTTCCGGAATCTGCAGGAATCCACAAAATTCCTACCACCCAGCAATGTCTCATCTATATCGATAAAATTTCTGCTGCACTTGTCAGCCTAAAAATGTTTTTTTTCAAACTGCCCTTTTGGACCCACTTTGGTTCCCCCTCAATTTCGACGTGTTTTTGGCTCTTCCCTGTCACAAGCACTTGGCCCACCCACACAAGTGAGGTACCATTTTTACCGGGAGACTTGGGGGAATACTAGGTGGAAGGACATTTGTGGCTTCTCTCAGATTCCAGAACTTTCTGTCACTGAAATGTGAGGAAAAAGTGTTTTTTTGGGGGCCACATTTTGAGGTTTGCAAAGGATTCTGGGTAACAGAACCTGGTCAGAGCCCCACAAGTCACCCCATCTTGGATTTCCCTAGGTGTCTAGTTTTCAAAAATGCGCTGGTTTGCTAGGTTGCCTCAGGTGCCGGCTGAGCTAGAGGCCAAGATCCACAGGTAGGCAGTTTGTAAAAAACACCTCTGTTTTCTGTGGAAAAATGTGATGTGTCCACGTTGTGTTTTGGGGCATATCCTTTTGCGGGCGCTAGGCCTACCCACACAAGTGTGGTGCTATTTATATCAGGAGACTTGGGGTAATGCTGGGTGGAAGGAAATTTGTGGCTCCTCTCAGATTCCAGAACTTTCTGCCACCAAAATGTGAGGAAAAAGTGTTTTTTTAGCCACATTTTGAGGTTTGCAAAGGATTCTGGGCGCTGGTTTGCGTCAAAAAGTATAAACATGGGCCTTAGGCCCATATTTATACTTTTTTTAGTGCTGCATTTGCGTAATTTTTGACGCAAAACCAGTGCAAACTTACAAAATACAATTGTATTTTGTGCAATTACGCCGATTTTGCATCAAAAAATGACACAAATACGGCGCTAAAAAAGTATAAATATGGGCCTTACATTCTTCTGCGCACAGATGTAATAGCCATTGCCCTAGTGTTAAGTTACATAAAAAGTATCTGCGGTATCTGTGTTTGTCTGTTGTAGCGTTAAGAAAGCAGGAGTGTAATATGAAATTGAAAGGTAACACTAAGGAATGGAGCGCAGGAATGTAATGTAATGGAGTACACCACACCCAGCACTACATACTGTGAACAGTGCATTTCTTTGTGATATCTTGCAGTCCTCTATTACAGTAGTTCTTAACCTGGGAACCGCAGCCTGGCAGCGGTCCGCGACTCTCACCAGTGCATCTGTGACTGTTTAGAAAAGTAAATATTATTAGAATAATAAAGAATATGTAGATAATGAAGCTAAATGTAAGCCTTTAAATGTAAAGATGCCCGTAGATGTGAAAGGATTTTAAAACAGTGGCAAGAAATTAAGGGACAGATTTACAAGGCCCTAGCGTCATTTTTTAACGCTAATGTGGAGTTAAGGATACCATTCTCCTTTGCCATATTTACAGAGTGGCGCAATCCTTGCACCCCGCGCCACGTTATGCCTGTACCAGGCACATTGAACCAAGAGGGGCGTTCCGGCCCTGGGAGGCCTCTAAAAAAAGGCACAGTAAAATTCACATTTCACTGCACCATTTTTAGCATAATTTTTAATGCCTGCTCAGAGCATGTGTTAGAATGACGAGCCCATTACTTTCAATGGGCCTCCCTTTACTAAACAGGATTAGCATCATTATTTATGGTGCTAATCCTGCAAAGTACCACAATAGCTTAATAAATGATGACGCTGTTGTCCTAACATGTGCCATGGTGCGCCATATTGTAAATACGGCGATACCATTGTGTCAGAAGGGGTGCAAAAAAAGTGGCGCATCACAGCTGATGCGCCACATTCTTGTAAACCTGCCCTAAATTCATTGTCTTCACTTGAATTATGCGAGCAACACAAGCCTAGGAAACGCAATCTAGGATGGACGATTGGTGGCCTCAATTGAAGTACTGGTATGCACAAAGAAAGCCTGCATTAGAAGCAAAAGAAAGTGAAACGCTAGAGTTTCCGATACGTTGTTTAATCTTTTAGAAATACATACAAAATTTGAAACACTCCAACCATCCCATTAATATTGAAATTAAATGTTTGCATTTTTTTGTTCGTAAATTAAATAGCTCATAAATTGTATAATTATTTGGCCTATACTTGTTCATGGATTTTTGGCGTATCGTTTTGCAGTTCACATTGTAGACATTGCTTAGGCTTGGGGATTCCGGCTTCTATTTCGGATTCTGTGGGGGCTCAAGGAAGTCAAACGCTTGAGAACCGCTGCTCTAATACACTGCTGGGCCATATTAAGAACAAACGCACTAGTTCGGCCCCTGTTTTTATGCATTTGCACTGTCTCAGGAGCATAACTTTTAATCAAAATGTGAATACATTAAATACAGACAGCACAAGTCGGAAACACTGATCAGTGGTGGACTTTCTCTGAGAAGTGCTGCCACAAATTTATGCATTAACTTAGAAAAAATCCAAGTTATATGAAGACACTTTAGATCATGCACAAGCAAATAAGAAGGCACTCGGCTCTGAGGCAGTGAACCTGTTCATGATGTGGCCACGCTCTCTGATCTTTTCCCATTCATATGTACAATCTACAATCATTTGAAAGATACACGGGACAAACTACTACCAACATGTATTACATGGACTCTTAAAGTCACCCAGTTCCTTATGAAGACACAGAACACTGAGGCAGCCTATGTAATCCTAACATATACGGGAGACAGCAAATCCTATATAAAAAGACAGTCTCTAATTTCCTTATTATAGGTGACTTGTGTCTCCTCTAATCACCTGTAATAACGAAATGATGTAGCTGCTCAACTATAATACGTTTTTACAGTTAACATCTGATGCCACAATGCTGCTGACAGAGCCGACAGACAGGTTGAAACGCAGGTCAGAGAGCATGATGACATCAGCAGTTTAAACAAAGGAAATGGCAACTGGCATTTCAGTCTTCTGGTATCTTTATGAAAAAATTAAAAAGTGATCAGAAGAAAGGATATAATTATGACAAAAAGTTGATTTGTGTATGGTATTGGTTACTAACGGAAAGATAGAACTTTGCATGTTTCCTCACATTCTGAGGGACATCATTTTTTGTAACCCATCTTACATTAAACTGATTCTAATATCTTTTTGCATTTAAAAAAAAATCTGTATTTGATGTGTATGATTTGAAATTACAGATTCTGCTTTTCTTTTTCTTGTCTGGAATGAGTATGCGAGCAATATATCAGACACTTAACATTTGAGCAGTTTGAGGGAATAGTGATTTTCACTATTTCATAACGGATAAATACTCTCTGATGTACGTTAAGAGGATACTACAAGCCATCTTCAAATATACTTGTAATCTACGGCAGGGACAGTGTATCCCATATTTAATATAAGGAAAGTGTGGGCAGGTGCCTCCTGCAAATCACAGTCATCTCATTGTACCTTACCCAACTAACTTTCATATCTTTGGTTCCTTGCTCCTTCTCACACTTGTCTTTGACTATGGTTGCAGATATTTGTATTGTGTGCTAATTAAATAAATATGTAAATAAGCAGCTTGTATTTGATCACAAAATAAATTGGAGCAGTTCATCATGTCACATTGAAAAGAAACTTGTTCAAAATGTATTGTGACTTGCAGATAGACCATGGTTTCCTATAATGAACTCAAGCTTTATATTAAATAAGAATGCTGCTATGTGTTTCCTTATCATTTAATGACAATATGGCATCAAGGAAAAATAGTTCCCAAAAAGTGTGGCTCTCTCCATATTGTTATTTAGGTAGCTGGTGCAATTCTCCTGATATAGTTCTGCTCACTGACCAGTATTTTAAACTGTCTGCAGGCTTTGAGAGCACAATTAGGATGACCACCTCATGTAGATTATTACAGACCATGGGCTAAACGTACGTAGCTTTTTTTCTTGTAGCCAGCAGCCTGATTCTGCCAAACTGGGCTATCTGCAACAATAAAAAAGCATTTTGGTACGTACAAACCCTATTTTGCAATTCGGTAGTGTCAGCGTCTCTTCCAAATAGCCAGTCGCAGTGGTAGGTAAGATTGCTTTGCAACCGTGAATGCGGTCGTAAAACAATTTGCAATTACCACCAACTTCAAGTTGGTGGTAACCCATTTGCAAACGGGAAGGGGCCACCAAGGGACCCCTTCCCCTTTGTGAATGGGGTTGCCAACATTTGTTTTTGTAATGCATCCTGTTTTCCTTTGAGGAAAACGGCTGCATTTTTTTAAAACTGCTTTATTTATAAAGCAGTCACAGACATGGTGGTCTGCTGTCCCCAGCAGGCCACCATCCCTGTGAGTGCAGCCATTCCCAGTGGGGTCACAAATTGTGACCTACCCCATGAATATTAATGATTAATTAATTATGTGTGACCCCACAGGAATCGCAAACAGTGTGCTTGACACTGTTGTACATTTGTATGCGCGACTCGCAATTTGCGATTCCCAAATAGTCACAAAAGAAAATGCCATACATCTGGCCCCATGTCTCAAGTCATGCACTTTTCACCTACAAATCATTGACTTCAGGAGGTGGTCACCCTAAAGACAAAACCAACTGTAACAGTTTATTACAGTATGGTAGCAATTTATTCATTAGCTAATTTGCTAAATGTATTTTGTATATAACCACACGATATACATATAATACACGAAAAAATAAAACATCTATATACATGTAGGCAACACATTTACACATAAATTTGTAAATAGTTGAAAAGAAATAGACATTTTAAACCAAAGATAGCACAAACATGCCTTAAATAGCAGCAATTGTAGACCTTGGAACAAAAGGCGTGGATCCACAGATCAAAAGAAAAGATCTGATTGACTCCCACCCCATTAACAAAGATGTGAAGGCAGTCATTTTAGGACTCAGGGACTCATACCAAAGAACTGAAAAAAGAATTAAGGGAGAAGGATAAAAATACTTTGCACTCATGCCCCCCTGGGGTTAAAAACATATTTTATTTTACAGTACAGCGGATCCTGTGAGGATTTGCAAATCTGTAGTGCCTTCAAAAAAGAAGGCAGGCCTCCACTCTTTCAGTTGTACTCCTCCTCAGTGGCCAGTGCCATGTTGAATCTTTTAGGGGAGGTGGTCATGCAACCTCCTTCCCCAAGCCATAGCCCCAGGGACGCCATCTCCCGGGGCTGGTTTCATTGTTAAAGGGCTGTGGGGAGAATGATGTGCAAAGACCCCAGAGGCCCCCCCCCCCCACCCCTGGGGCCAAAAACATTGTTGTTTGAGAAGGAGGAAATGGGGCCTCCTCCCAGGTCTATATAAGACCCCCAGAGACTCCATACCCTGTGCAGTAGCATTCTTTTATGAAGAGAGATATGTGGGGAACCCTCCCTAAGCCATCAATTGGCCCTGTGGATCCCATCCCTCGGTCCTGATGACAGCAGTCTCCCATGAGCACCATATCCCAGGTCAATGCTGCTCCCTACCTGCAAAAGTGCGGTCAGGGTGAATTTCAACTACCTGTCCGCGCTGAGCAGGCAGAGAAAATAGGTTTTCCCCTGCCAAGAAAATGCAGAAATGAAAGCTGCTCCCAATCGGATGGATCGGAGCAAATCCAACTGCTGGCACCTAAGATGGGTGCTGGCAGGGGTGCCGACAGGGCCCTTGGCCTCCACCCACAGCCTCCAACAGAGAGAAATGCTTTGAGTTTCCAAGGTAGGCATGGAGAGGCCAACCACCAAAAAATCAATAAAAACCCACAACTGTGTGGGAGAGCACTCTTTGCACTGCAGTTAAAAAAAAAAAAGCTGGCTCCCACCGGCAGCTACGATGGATGCTGGGTGGAAGCTAGAAGAGGCTGTGGAGCCTTGTACCTTCACATATTACATCACTCTTCATATGTTCAATGACTGCATTGATAACACCCCTCATGACACCTAAAATGACATCATTGATGTCAACACTGCATGGCTGGGGCACGAATTGTAGTACTTTAAGGTAGAAGTTATAATTACTTGAGATATCTATAGCTGTAAATTTCAGTGGTTTTGTTTGTTTAAAAAGTTATGATTCAACTGAGATTTTCACCTAACTATAGCATCCCTTTAGATTATTTTTTTTTGCAGTGAATTTTGAAGTTTTTTTTATTTTAATGTAAAGTAAGATGTTATGGCAATTCCTAATTAAAAAAGTTACTTTAACATTTCTTTTTTTTCAGTGAACTTCTATGGTTTTTTTTAGCATAAAGTAAGATGCCCATTGCTGTGCAGGTTGTGGGATTGGGCGCCCAACCCCCCACCACCACACAGGCTGACTATTTCTTAAAGCAGTATAAAGGGAGTCATTTTAGCCAAGGATGACCTACTGGCTTAGTCAAAGAGTCAGAACACCAAATTATAAAATGCAGTGGGCCTATTTGCTTTATCACGAGGTCAGCACATCAACATATATAAAGCAGACCTACTGGCTTTGTCAGAAAGTCACTAATAACTATAATCAAATGTATATTTTATAAATTTACACATTTACATGTTTCAATGTTTCACAACAGTGAGGGTCACAAAATATATTCAATACACATTCCTTTTTTAACATTTTTCAGGTTACAAAGTGCAGCCATAGATTCAGGCACAAGTGGTCCCCTCACTCCATCTGAAGATCATCCAGCTCGGAGTGCCTTAAGAAATGTGGTAAGATGTCCTGGGGTCTCCTATTCAATGACAAAGGAGACTTAGGCCCTCATTACGAGGTTGGCGGTTTTCGGGCAAGACTGCCATGAGAAATGGTGCCACCATACAGGCAGTGGTGGCGGTATAGCGACCGCCGTATTAGTCACGAAACACAAACCGCCCAAATACAAACACAAAACCAACACTGCCAGGTCAACCGACAGCGAAGGTGTGACTGATCAACTGCCGGCCCTGCCACGTGGACCCATTCCGACCTTCATATTACGAGGCAACTTCCAGTATAGAGGAACATACACGGTGGAAAACATTGGCGGTTCGCACTGCGGCAGAACGAAAAGGCACAGCAGAAAATAGGCAACACCACATTGGCTAGTTCAAATAACCCACACCTGACCACACCACCATATAACATCCCCCCCACCAGCAATCCCCTGCGTCAGATACGAGGAGCCACACTCGAGACGAAGCATACCCCAAACACAGCACACAAATATCACACATTGCACAAATCAACACCACAGCCCACCAGCACACACAGCCATACACCCCCACATCACCACACAGCCTGCACTGCACCCGACACACACAATACATACCCACCCCACAACATGTCAATCCAGAAGCACCCATGGTTCACCAACAGTGAGTTGCAGGTCATAGTGGACGAGATCATCAGAGTAGAGCCACAGCTCATGAGAGTCCAGGTACAGCAAACATCCACAGCCAGAAGGAATTGGGGCAGAGGATCTTCGACAGGGTCAACACAATCAGGTGTAATGAGCCAGGGAAGGGTGGGATAGCCAAAGTTACCTTTGTGTATAGAGGGAAGAGGTATGTCAAGACCGGGGGTGCAATAGGGCAGGGACACAAGGCTGCAGGTAGCAGAGGGCCACACTTATGCTGGGGTACATACTGACAACCCAGGCCCGGTCCCTCTGGACTGGTGCCATCAGGTGTGGGACGCTGCTGTTCCAGAGGATGTAGGAAGCATGCACAGAGCCTGAGTACCTGGCCACATGGGAGATGTACTGGTCTGCGTGACACACCACCTGCACATTGACCAAATTAAAGTTTTTGCGATTTGTGTACACCAGTTCATTCCTCCTGCGTGGCACCAGGACAATGTGAGTGCCATCAATAGCCCCAATCACATGTGGGATGTGTGCCACATGGTAGAATGCAGTTTTGACAGTGGGCAACTCAGCATGTCTGGGGAACCTGATGTAGCTGGACATATGTTTAATCAGGGCACATAGTACAGCCCTCAGGAAGTTGCTGAACATGGGCTGTGATACGCCAGCTGCGAGGCCCACTGTGGCCTGGAAGGAGTCTGAGGCAAGGTAGTGGAGGACTGACAACAACTGCACTGTGGGAGGGATGGCTTTGGGATGATCAATGGCAGGCAACATATGCAGCTTCAACTGGGCCACCAGTTTCATAATGGTCACACAGTTCAGACAATCGGTCCTCAACTGTGCATAGTACCTGGGAACAAGTGAGAGGTGGTACAATGTCATGCCACATAGACATATGAATCACCAAATTTCACACACATTACACACTGGAAATGTAAAATGGTTGCCGCCTGTCTACATCCAATGGGAGGCAAGAGAAAATGGTGATCGCGGCCGGAATAGACGGTGATGTCCGCGGCGGCCGTGACCGCCATTTCATGTGCTCATGCTCACTTGACTCCTGAACCTCGTGCACTGAAGGCCTCCACTGCGTCTGCTGCTGTGTACTGACTCTGGTATCCACGATTCCACGTCCTGCAGGAGACAGGGCCTCAGCCTTCACCCAGGAAGAGTTGGAGCGACTCATGGATGGGGTCCTGCCCCTGTATGGACAGTTGTATGGGGCACTAGAACAGCAGGTGAGCCCATTGTCATTGTCCTGTATGTGAGTTGTGCGCATAGGGATAGGGGTCTTGGTAGGTGCAGTGTGAATGGAGCATGGACATGGGTGAGGGGCCTAAGCCTATGTTGGCTGGTGACGTGTGGGTGTGGAAGTGTGATGTATGCTGTCCACTACTGCCCCAGGGATGCCACGCTACATGACATCTGTCTGTGTCACCCATGCTTGTCAGCACACATCAGAAGAAGGGGATTTGGTGTGCCATTGCCAAGCAAGTGCGGACCCTGGGGGTCCATGCCTGGCGGAGCACCCACTGCATAAAGCGACGGGAGGACCTGAGATGCTAGGCTGGGAAGACCGCAGAGGCCCACCTGGGGATGTCCTCCCAATGAGGGAGGGGTGTCTGTCAGACCCTGATCCTCCTAATGGCACACATATTGGCGATGGCCTACCCTGATGTAGATGGGCACTTGAGGGTAGCACAGCAGCCACATGGGGGTAAGTGCTCACTCTCACTTGTAACATATATTGGCATGGTGGCTGTGGGTGGGCACCATAGGGTAGCTGTGGCCTGGATGCTAGGTACAATGATGTCCACTATGGGTTGTGTCCATCTGGCAGGATTGACATCACAGGTGTAAGTAATGCCATGCAGCAAATGGTAGCGGGCAGACTCCTTCAATGAAAAACTGTGTGGCCACCTACTTGCTAGATTAGCAGCCCAGTACATGGCAACAGGATCTTTAGAGCTGGGGTGTCAGGGCATTATGATTAGTCCTGGCCAACCACTGTGCTAGGGGAATATCCATGACCTAATTCTGCTGGCAGGCTCTGCATGTATAGTGGGGTGAGTGCCCCGAGTGGTGACAGTGCTACTTGACAATAGCCAGGGAAGCCTGCCAACTAGCCGTGCAGGATCCTGTTGGGTGTGCAGTCCTTTGCATGCCTGTCTCAACGGCCATGGGTAGTGGGCATGTACTGGACAAGTGTGGCCGGCATAACACTCCTTATGTAGATATTTGCATCAGTCAGACCATCAGCGGTTGACATGTGCATTGTTGCTGTTTCCCCTATGGTGTTCCTAAGTTGTAGGATGTTCAGAGGTGGGCATAATGTATCATGGCATGGCATCAAATGCTGATATTCAACCCTGTGTGACTGTTGTGCTGGCATTGACTGATTGCACCCTGTCTCTCTCTCCCTCTCTCCCTGTCCTCCTCTGTCTTTGTGTGCATCAGCATCATCTAGCGAAGGAGAGGTGGTATCAGGGAGTGGGAAAGTTGCAGCCCACTGGACGCAGGAGGCTGGCACCAGCAGAGCCGAGGGGACCAGTGGGATGGAGGGCGAGGGGAGTGCCACGGGGGAGACCGGATCGACCACTACATCTTCAGATTCCTCCTCAGATGGCGGTTGCGGGCCCATCTGGGACCATCCCAGCACCATCCTTGTCCACCACCCCCCTTACCAGCACCACCCTCCCTGTAGCTCCCCACCCAGTTGCCTGTGCCCGCTCACCCAAGAAGGTGGGCATCTCCTTTGCCACAGGCACCTCTGCCCCTGCACCAGTCAGCCCTGCTGCCCTCAATGAGTAAAGCCAGCTGGCATTTAGCCCGCGCTGTAAGATATTGCTTGTCTGATCATTCTAAGGTGCAAATTTCTGCTGTGAAGTTAGTCTCACACATGCAAGCCTTTTGCGCCCAGGTGATGGAGATGATGAATAGAATACCCATGATGGTTGCCTTGAAGCTGCCCACAGCACGTGGTGGGGGGTGTCTGGTAAGGCATTAAGCTCAAAGTACTCGATGATCACCTCATTAATGGAGGCAATATCCACTAGGTCATGCAGGAGCGGAGGGTGTAATCACCAACATGGGGCCCCAATCATTGGCTGTTTGTGGGGACCATGTGAGCTCAATGTGAGCATGGTTGGGGATTGAAATGTCTGATATCCGCACTGCCTCAAACCCTCGCAATAGAGAGTGCGTGAAGAATATGTGGTCGATGCGGGGGTAGGACGCTTGTTTCAAGTTCTTTATGTGTGAAATTATCTGCCTTTGCATTGTGTAGAGATGGCATCTAGCTTTTGTGAGCGCTGTTCCATCCTCCAACCAAGCTCCAATTCTGACACAGTTCCTTGAGTCGCCCTGGGCAAGGGCCAGGGATCCACGGTCTGAAGACCCACCAGCAAAGCCCAGCAGTCGTTTGGCTTCTGTCACGGATTGGACCAGGTGCTGTTTACAATTCCATTGAAAGGCAAGCCAAAAGGGTTGGCTCATTGATAATGAGCCTCTGCTCTGCAGCTTTTTGATAACTGGTTTGAAGTCTCTCCTCTTTTGAATGTCACAGGGGAAGGGTCTTGTAAGATCTAGATAGTATGTCCTCGGAAAACAAGATCTGCCTTGCCCCTTGCTGGCTTCAGGACTGCCTCCTTCTCCTGATAAAAGTGTATTCTGGTCAGACTATCTGGGGTATTGTTCAGGTGGTCCGTCATGACTGTAGTGCTATGTGCTCTGTCTGGGAGTATGGGTTTATCCTCCAGGCCCCCATAGATGGCATGTAGGAGGTCCCTGCTGAAAATAACAAT
This sequence comes from Pleurodeles waltl, assembly GCF_031143425.1. Classification (NCBI taxonomy): domain Eukaryota; kingdom Metazoa; phylum Chordata; class Amphibia; order Caudata; family Salamandridae; genus Pleurodeles; species Pleurodeles waltl. The sequence continues at coordinate 608,413,661 of NC_090449.1, forward strand.
GTCATCGCCTTCTGCGCCTCTTGGGACCCCAGTAGGCAAACGTTGTTTCTGCAGCTGCAATTTTCCAGGTCTATTTACTTGGCCGGCAGTTCGATCTGCTGTTCTTCCAATGCAGCCATGAGGGCACCAGAGCTTCTCCTGATCCTCTGTGCAGAAGTCCATGGTGCTCTCTAGGTCATTCACATGGGTGCCCATCTTAGTAATGCCTCTACAGAGATCCTGCATGCAGTTTTTGAAGTCTGTCTTCAGCGAGCCGATCTTGAGCCGGATGTGGTTGAGAAATTTCTCCATGTATTCCTGAGCGATAGCCTGGACATTGGGTACCTAGGAAGCCTGCAGGGGGTGCAGATCCCTTTCTCAGACCTTTTATATGCCCCAGAAACTCCATCCCCTGGTGCTGTTTTTTTCATTTGGCTAGTGGGCATACAGCTCCCTCACCAACCCTCTTGAACGCCCCTGGGGTGATCACTTTTTATTTACCACAGGGGCCATGTTAGTGCATCATTATAGGACTTGCCCCATCTTTTTGAACCAATTTCTGCAGAATTTCGCCCATTCTCAGTACTTTCACCTGGATAAATGTCACCAGAGTTCCATAGGGGAATTGTGTTTGGGAGCAATGCAGGCATTGTAAATGTTCCCACAAATGCTTCATCTTAATCCAGCTGCCAACTCCTACTTAGGATCAAATCAGGATTTTTAACAAACTTACAGTGAGAACTTCAGGTGTGCCTCTTAGTTATTGTGTGAACTGTCTCATGCATTGCAGACGGCAGGAGTAGACAGATGAATGAGACACTACTAATTCACTGTTATTGGATAATGGAGAAGTGAAAGAAACAGGATTACCTATAATATCCTGAAATAGAGCTGAATGTTGCCTATAATTTACACATACAGCAAAAACATCAAAAAGCTGAGGAAAAGTACATAGTTACATGTAATAACCAGAAAGGGGAGGGAATGCTGGCCTGCCTTGTAGTGGGCAACCAGAAAAAAAACAAAAAGTGAAGGGAAGCTAAGGATTTACCAGGTAATACTCAGTGTACTTCCCAGTCCAACACTGTGGTGAGCTGTGGTGTCCCTGATGCAGGTAAGGTACATTCCAAGGCGGTGTCTGGAATCTGTGTAGCTGGGTGGTACAAGAAGCCAAGATCTGTAGTTGCACTTTGGTAACTTTGTTTGTTGGTATGCTTCTCACTCTCTGCTCCAGTTCGTACCTGGCTCCCAGTTTGTTTATGTTGTCAATTTCCTCATGCCTTTGCAGGTGGCTTCCCTTAGGCAAGCCATTTTGTTTCCGTAAGGCCTTCGTATTGTTTTTAACTTTACAGCTTCTTCTTCCAAACAATCCAGGATTTACCCTGCAAGTGGACCTGCACCGTATCCTCCACCCAGTAAGTCAAATGTTTAATTTATCTGGCATTTGGTATTGTAGTTTCCTAATATCTGAAATGAGATTGTTTATGCTTTCTATTTTTGGGGTGGTTCTGGTAAAAGTCCAGTGTTTTTCTTTCCTCCCGCTCTCTTTTCTGTTTCACAGTGGCCTGGTCCAGACTGTTCATGCTTATGTATCCTGAATAGTATGTTTTAAGGAGGATGCTTTTAAACATGTATTCTGAAGAAAGCTTTTATTTTTGATGTACACTCGATCATCCCCTGGCAAAACTGCTGCCCTGTCACACTCTAGAACAAATTGGATGTCACCAGGCAACAATCTACAAGTGACATCACCAAACTCTGGTGGTCATTACAACCCTGGCAGACGGTGATAAAGCGGCGGTAAGGCCGCCAACAGTCCGGCAGAAAAGAATTTGCAATTACGACCGCGGCGGAAACCGCCAACAAAGACAGCCACTTTAACACTCCGACTGCCACGGCGGTACAAACAAACACTGCAGCGGTAACCGCCAACAGACAGGCGGAGGACAAAGTACCACCCACGCTATTATGACAGGCCAATCCGCCACCTTTTCCGGGGTGGATTCACCCCGGATAAAAACACGGCGGAAACAGGAATTCCAAAGGAAAACCCTCACCTCTACACACCCCACGAGGAACGAGGACACCATGGACCCGGAACTCCAAATTCTACCTGCGATAGTCTTCCTGCTCCTCTACCAGGAGCACGAACGCCGGCGGCGAAGACCACAGTGAGTACTGCACCTACAACACAGGGGAGTGGGGAGACAAAAAACAGGGACACACACACGCAACACACAACACCCCCACCCACTACAACACACACACTAATGCATATTAATACATCACAGTTACACCCCCCAAACCCCCTGGAAGAATGCAAAGCCAATAGAAAATGAGTGTAACCATTGTAATATATTAAAATCAAGTAGGCAGAAACATATATATACACCATAAACAAAATATACACCAAGCATAGTAGTCCAGGTAGTGCTCCAATTAAGTCTGTGGAACACTGGGACCACACGGTATGGGCGAGGCCCACACACAATCCCCGAACAAGACGGAGAGAACACTACAGGGGCATCAGAGAGCAAGAAAACCGGCACCTCAAGGTGAGGGAAAGGGGGGGCACCTCAGCCCGTTGAGTGCACGACGCCAAATCCACTAGGGGGCCACATGCCCACTGTTCAATCCTGGGGAGTGCAAAGCCACAGTCTCTCAAGTCTTTACAGTGGGTGGGTTGCCCACTGTTCCATCCTGGGGAGTGCAAATCCACAGTCTCTCAAGTCTCTACAGTGGGTGGGTTGCCCACTGTTCAATCCTGGGGAGTGCAAAGCCACAGTCTCTCAAGTCTCTACAGTGGGTGGGTTGCCCACTGTTCCATCCTGTGGAGTGCAAAGCCACAGTCTCTCAAGTCTCTACAGTGGGTGGGTTGCCCACTGTTCAATCCTGGGGAGTGCAAAGCCACAGTCTCTCAAGTCTCTACAGTGGGTGGGCTGCCCACTGTTACGTCCAGGGGAGTGCAAAGCCACAGTCTCTCAAGTGGATGACAGTCTCCATGGGTTCTGGAGGGGGCATGGTGCCCAGAGTGCTTCATCCTGCTAAGGACAAAGGTAGTGGATGGATCTCTCCACTGGTTCTGGAGGGGGCATGGTGCCCAGAGTGCTTCATCCTGCTAAGGACAGAGGTAGTGGATGACAGTCTCCACTGGTTCTGGAGGGGGCCTTGTGCCCAGAGTGCTTCATCCTGCTAAGGACAGAGGTAGTGGATGGATCTATCCACTGGTTCTGGAGGGGGCCTTGTGCCCACAGTGCTTCATCCTGCTAAGGACAGAGGTAGTGGATGGATCTCTCCACTGTTTCTGGAGGGGGCATGGTGCCCAGAGTGCTCCATCCTGCTAAGGACAGAGGTAGTGGATAACAGTCTCCACTGGTTCTGGAGGGGGCCTTGTGCCCAGAGTGATTCATCCTGCTAAGGACAGAGGTAGTGGATGGATCTCCCCACTGGTTCTGGAAGTAGCATGGTGCCCAGGGCGCTTCATTCACCCCGTGACGGACTCAGTAGCGTCAGTGCCCTTGCCGCTCATGGGCCAGCGGTGCTTGAGACGGCGGCGCCCTGTTCAGCGGTACTTGAGACGTGGTGCCCTGTTCAGCGGTGCTTGAGACGTCGGTGCCCTGTTCAGCATGCTTGAGATGGCGGTGCCCTGTTCAGCGGTGCTTGAGGCGGCGGTATCCATTGCAGGGACTGAGCTGTTGGCGGTCCTTCATGGCCCAACGGGGCTTTTGCTGGCAGTCCTTCATGGCCCAGCGGGGCTTTTGCTGGCGGTCCTTCATGGCCCAGCGGGGCTTTTGCTGGCGGTGGCCTCCTGGGCAGTTGGGCTTGTGCTGGCGGTGGCCTCCTGGGCAGCTGGGCTTGTACTGGCGGTGGCCTCCTGGGCAGCTGGGCTTGTGCTGGAGGTGGCCTCCTGGGAAGCGGGGATGATGGCGGTCTTCTCCACTGTGCTGCTCTTCCCAGACTTGCCAGGTTTCTTGTGGCCCTTCCCCACCTTGGAAGGTGTCACAGCTGACTCCACACTCTCACTGGGGCCCCTGGGTGCGGCTTTGGTGGCTGGAGTCTTCCCCCTCTCCCACCGGGCACTGGCCAACTTCTGATGCTTCACAGGTGGGGGACTGTCTGTGCTGTGGCTCTGTGCCACACTGGCTGCCCTGGTGGCCAGTGCACTCCAGATTCCGGTGACTACAGGCACCACTGGTCCCAGAGATGTTGTGGCTGAGGTGCTAGCTCGGGACCTAGGAGACGGACGGGGTGGGGAAGGCATGGGAAAGAGGTCAAGGTTGGACAGGAAAAGTTTTTTTGACACACTGGGATGGGTATCTGGAGGGGGTTTGGGAGTGGAGGAAGAGGTGGTGGTTGTAGGAGGTGTTTGTTTGCTGACTTTGGGTGAAGGTGCATGCGCTGGAGGCTGTTGTGAGGTGGATGGCTGTTGGGTGGGTGTGTGCCTGCGTTTCTGTATCTTGGGAGGGGGCGTCACAGACACACTGGGAGAGGACACAGGGGACGTGTGGATGGTAGTGGGGGTGGTGACTGCACGTGAGCGGGTGTGGTGGTGGGTGTGCTGGAGAGGGACGTAGTGGCTGTAGAGGTAGTGCATGCAGGTGTTAGTGTAGACGAGACAGGGAGGGAGGAGGGAGGAGGGAGACGAGGAGGAGGGGGACACAGTGGAGACAGAAGATGTTGGTATGTCTGCATGTGTGTAATGCTTGCGTGAGTGCCTGTGTGGGATGTGTGGGGCTTATGTTTGCCTGAGCTTCCCTTGTGTGTTGACGTGTGTGCATGCTGGTCTGTAGGCGTACTTGGGATAGGCTAAGGTAGAGGGGATTGGGTCTGGGTGGAGGAAGTTGGAGGGGGGAGGCTAGACACAGGGACAATGGCTGCCATCAATGCTGAGGCCAGAGTCTGAAAAGCTCGCTGAAGGGCCGCCTGACCAGAATGAATGCCCTCCAGGAAAGCATTGGTTTGTTGCAAATGCCTTTCTACACCATGGATGGCATTCAAAATGGTAGACTGCCCAACAGTGACGGACCTGAGGAGGTCAATGGCCTCCTCATTGAGGACAGCAGGGGTGACTGGGGCAGGGGTTGAGGTGCCTGGGGCGAAGGTGATGCCCACTCTCCGGGGTGAGCGGGCACGGGGCGAAGGCTGAGGGGCTGCTGGGAGGGCGGTGCTGGAAGGGGGGGTGGCGGCTGTACCTGTAGATGGGGGTGGCACAGATGTTGCCGCAACCACAAGGGAGCTCCCATCAGAGGACGAGTCCGTGTCACTGGTCTCAGCTCCTGTCCCCGCCATGGAGCTCCCCTTGCCCTCCGTCCCACTGGTAAAGTCCGTAGTGTGGCCCTCGTGCTTCGGTGCCACTGCTCCTCCGCCTGATGATGCTAACGCACACAAGAACAGGGAGACCACAAAAAGGGGGGGGAATGACAGAGGAAAAACATGTTGAGTGCATGCATTACCGCTACAGTTGGGGGACACGACAGACACAGAAGCCCCCTGCACTATGCCGAGCTCTTGGGCTCCACTATTCAATTCCTGGGAAATGGCCTACAAGGCTATGGATGACATCTGCACACATAGATGACACAGGGGCATGACTAGGTGTACTTGGCACCCTACAGAGGTGGGGTAGGGTGCCACATGCCTGCCTTACGGAGGGACCTTGCCTACGGAACTCACCCTGGCCTAGGGAAACCCACAGCCCACCTCCACCACCCAGACCCCTCCACTGCGTGCAAAGTCAGCAGAATGAGAGTGTACTCACCCCCTTGTGGCTGCTGTGATGGCCCCAAGCACCCATCCAACTCCGGGTACGCCACCGCCAGGATCCTGAACATCAGGGGGGTCATGGTGCGACAGGCACCCCTCCCACGTTGGGAGGCCATCCCCAGCAGAGCCTCCACCATCTTCTTGCTCCAGCGGCAAATGTCCTCCCATCTTTTCCGGCAGTGGGTGCTCTGTCTGTGGTAGACCCCCAGGGTCCGGACGTCCTTGGCGATGGCACGCCAAATATGTTTTTTCTGGTGGGCGCTGACCAACATGAATTGTACAGGGGGAAGAGAAAGTTATTACCAACTGCACCGTCAAAGTGATTGGCCCCCATCCCTGCCCTTGCCATGTGGCACATCCATTCACCGTTGTTTAATGCACTCCTCACTCTCCCCCCTTCCTTCTTACATCCAGCCCTCTCCACACAGCCATAGCCCATATATCATGCTCCCAGTGTACTTACCTGTTTGTCTGGAGTACTGTAGAGTAGCGTGTACTGGGGGAGGACCCCATCCACGAGTTTGTCCAACTCCTCCGATGTGAAGGCAGTGGCCCTTTCCACAGACACTCGAGCCATTGTTTCTTCCAGACCGAGATCACAGCAGCACTTGCAGTGTAGGTCCTCTCCTGTTGAAGATCAGGTATCGAGTGATTGAACAGATAGAAAATGGCAGTCACGTCCGCAGCGGTGCGTACCGTCACCGCCGGCGTACATCGTCATTGGCTCCTGGGACCCATAGGGTCCAATGTTAACCAATACAGCATTGCGCCGCGGTCTTCGACCGCCTACCGCGACGGTTTACAAACAGGCGCAGTTACCTCACATCCCATTGTCCCACTTTAGAGGTCAGGCAGCCGCCATTTCAGGGGCCCACATGGCTTCATTTTCAACTGCGTCACACATACCTAGGCCTAGACTCCACACACATACAGGCCCCTTTTAAAGTGTGAATGGTGTTCTGTGTAAACTGTGGGTACGTACCTCTGAGTTGGTTGACTCTGTGCTCGCTGTTGTCCTTCATAGGCACCGTCCGCTGGGACATGTGAGGAGATGGCTGCATCCTCCGGTGTACCGACTGTTGGTGGACCTGTCGACAATGGAGGAAAGACATGTGATTATCACATACAGGCTTGACCGTGCCACAATCCAGGAACTCTGTACCCAGTTGGAGCCAGACCTGATGTCAGCTATTCGCCATCCCACAGGAATCCCCCCTTAAGTGCAGGTGCTGTCAGTGCTCCATTTCCTTGCAAGTGGGTCATTTCAAACAACAGTGGCCATAGCATCAGGGATGTCCCAGCCTATGTTTTCCAACGTGTTGTCAAGAGTGTTATCTGCCCTTCTGAAACACATGCGGAGCTACATTGTTTTCCCTCAGGTGGAGGATTTGCCTACAGTGAAAGGTGATTTCTATGCCCTGGGACATATCCCCAACATCATAGGTGCCATTGATGGGACACATGTGGCTTTGGTCCCCCCCCAAAGGAGTGAACAGGTGTACAGAAACCGGAAGAGTTATCATTCGATGAATGTACAGATGGTATGTTTGGCAGACCAGTACATCTCCCATGTGAATGCCATGTTCCCTGGCTCAGTGCATGACGCCTACATTCTGTGGAATAGCAGTATCCCTTATGTGATGGGTCAACTCCAGAGGCACTGTGTGTGGCTATTAGATGAGCACCTGGAAGCTAGTCAGTGGGAATGGTTGTGTGGGTCTGGGGATATCCCTCCAGGTTAGTGTGTGTCTAACAGTTGTACCTCGCCATTTGCAGGTGACTCTGGTTACCCCAACCTGTCATGGCTACTGACCCCAGTGAGGAATCCCAGGACAAGGGCAGAGGAACGCTGCAAAGAGGCCCATGGGCGAACTAGGAGGGTGATCGAGCGGACCTTCGGCCTCCTGAAGGCCAGGTTCCGGTGCCTCCATATGACAGGTGGATCCCTATTCTACTCACCAAAGAAGGTGTGCCACATCATCGTGGCCTGCTGTATGCTTCACAACTTGGCTTTGCAAAGACAGGTGCCTTTTCTGCAGGAGGATGGTCCAGATGGAGGTGTTGTGGCAGCTGTGGAGCCTGTGGACAGTGAAGATGAGGAAGCAGAGGAAGAAGACATGAACAACAGGGACTCAGTGATCCAGCAATATTTCCAGTGAGACACAGGTAAGAGTACAGACCTGCCTACTACATGTACTTAAACACTACTGCCTCTCTACTGTCTGTCGTTTTCACCCAGTGTATGGTCACTGAGTTGTCACTTTCCCTTACGATTTTACAGATGTGGGTCCCACTGTGTGACATCTGCTTTGATTCCTCATGACTAGAGCTGTGTGACATAGGTATGTTGACATTACCAATGAAAAAAGCTTTTTGACACAGTTATTGATAATGCAGTATTCCGAAATCACAGACAGACTCCAGATTGTTTTGTGCTTTAAGGGTGTTTATTTAAGTGCTCAATATTGGAGGGGGTAGTAAAATGGTGAGGGGTGATAGTGGAGGAATGTCCATGGCAGAATCCAGTCTATTAGTCTCACAGGTGCATTGCCCATATGGGCATAGGAAGTGGAGCTGGGGCAGTTTAAGTGTGGACAGGGTGACAAAGTGGGACAGTAGGATGACAATCAGGGTGGTCTCATTTCTTGGCGGGGGTCTTGGCATCGTTCTCTGTCTGGTTCCTGGATCTCAGCGACCGTTTGCGAGGTGGTTCTCCCTCTGCAGGGGGTGGGGTGCTGGTGTGGTGGTCCTGTGGCGGGGCGTCCTGTCCACTAGCACCGGCGGAGGTGGTGGGCAGTTCATCGTCCATGCTAGTGAAAGGGGCCCCATGTAGTGCCACAGTGTCCCTCCTGGTGTTCCTGAGTTCCTTCAGCACCCCTACGATGGTGCCCAGGGTGGAGTTGATGGTTCTGAGTTCCTCCCTGAAGCCCATATACTGTTCCTCCTGCAGGCGCTGGATCTCCTGAAACTTGGCCAGTACCATTGCCATCGTCTCCTGGGAGTCGTGGTAGGCTCCCATGATGGAGGAGAGGGCCTTGTCGGGAGTGGGTTCCCTTGGTCTGTCTGCCCCTGTCGCACAGCAGCCCTCCCAGTTCCCCTGTGTTCCTGGGCCTCCGTCCCCTGGACCGTGTGCCCACTACCACTGCCCCCAGGTCTCTGTTGTTGTTGGGGTGGTGGGTTAGCCTGGGTTCCTTGTAGTGGTGGACACACAGCTGATTGACGTGTCCTGGGGACGGAGGTATGGGCCCGCTGGGTGGGTGCTGTGCTGGTGTTTCCAGAGGGGGAAAGCTCTGTAGTGGCATGTGACGGTGTCAGGGGAACCAACTGTCCAGAGGTCCCCGATGGGCCGGGCTGGTCATCTAGATCCAGTTGGACAGAGCTGCTGTCATCACTGTGGGCCTCTTCTGTTGGTGGTGTGGACATGTGTGGACCCTCCTGTCCGGTGACGTTGGGTAGGGGTCCTGCAGGGGTATAAAAGGATGGTTATTACATCTGTGTGTGTCATGGTGTGCAATGGGTGGGTGACCCTGTACCCTAGTGCTTGCATTCCTATGTGGGACCTCGTGTGATGATGGTTTAGGGGGGTGTATGGGTATGTGCAGTGTGCATGCTTTAGTGATGGGTGTCCATGCTTTGTTGTTGCATGCAGGGCTTGGTGTTGGGATGAGTGGTTTGTGATGTTGGGACATTTGTGAGGAGTTGGAGTGCTGGGGGTGAAGGTGGGGGATGTAATAGTAAAGATTTGTCTTACCAGAGTCCATTCCTCCACCTACTCCTGCGAGGCCCTCAGGATGCAGAATCGCCAAGACCTGCTCCTCCCATGTTGTTAGTTGTGGGGGAGGAGGTGGGGGTCCGCCGTCAGTCCGCTGAACCGCCAGGTGGTGTCTTGAGACCAAGGAACGCACTTTCCCCCATGGGTCGTTCCACCTCTTCCTGATGTCCTCCCGATTTCTTGGGTGCTGTCCCACTGCGTTGACCCTGTCCACTATTCTTCGCCATAGCTCCATCTTCCTTGCTATTGAGGTGTGCTGCACCTGTGATCCGAATAGCTGTGGCTCTACACGGATGATTTCCTCCACCATGACCCTGAGCTCCTCCACCAAGAACCTGGGGTGTCTTTGCCGTGCCATGGGGTGGTGTAGGTGATGTGTGGGGTGGTGTGTGGGGTGATAAGTGTGCTGATATGTAGTGTGGTGTTGTGTGAGGTGCGTGGAAGTTATGTGGGTGATGGTGTTGTGTGCCTGTGGATGCTAGTGTTCTTGCTGGTGCTGTCTCTCTCTGGCTTTCGTTCGTGAATTGTTGTCGTTAAGGTTTGTGGGTGATGTGGGTGTGTGTTTTATATTGTATTGTGTGTGTGGGAGTGGTGTGTGTATGTGTATCAGGTGTGTGTATTTGGAATTGTCCAATGTGGCTGTGTTTTGTAAATGTGTGTGTATTTTGAGCGCTGTGGTGTGTACCGCCAATGGAATACCGCGGTTGAAAGACCGCCACGTGGATTCGTGGGTCGTGATAGTGTGGGCGTATTTCTGTTGGCGTTGCAGTGGAGGTTTTGTTTTCGCCAGTTTATCACTGACCTTTGGTGTGGCGGACTTGTGTGGGTGTCTAGATTTTGGCAGATTCCGATCTCTGGGTCATAATAGCTGTGGCGGAATTCCGCGGCCGTGGCGATGTGTTGGTGGTCTTCTGCACGGCGGTAAGCGGCTTTTACCACCAATCTTGTAATGAGGGCCTCTATCTTTTTACAGCATACCTCCCTGTCCTAGACCTTGTCATTGGAATCAAAAGGTGTTTAGCAACATAGCTTTGCTAATGAATTTCTTTACAATCTGAAACATTTTCTGACACTCTGACGTCCATTCATACTGCACCTTTTTTGTTAGCAATGTTCTTAATACATGTACTTTTTCGGCAAACTTACCATATTATTCTGGTAACCCTAAGAAGGATCTCAACTGTTCCTTATTTTGTGGTGCCGGTGCCCTTTCTATTGATTCACCCTATTTTAACTTAGGTTTTATGTTTTCAGATACAAAGTATGCCCAAAATATTCAACTTTATCAGCTGCAAACTTACATTTCTCTAATGCAGTAATTAGACTTGCATCCTCTAAATTGTTGTAATACATTCTTCAACTTGACATCATAATGACTTTTGTTAATTCCCCACACCAATGTATCATCTTGAAAATACAAGATGTTGGACAAACCACTTAATATGTTATGCATCACTCTCTGGAATCTAGACAACACTGATGTTCATCCAAAAGGCATACAGAGAAATTGATATGCCCCTTCAGGTGTAATGAACAATGTTAAGGTTATAGAATCATTATGCAAACTTATCTGGTGGTATACTCCTGATAAATCCAGAGTAGTATAACATTTTGCTCTTCTTCAACATTTCATTTATGTGAGGTAGTGGATGTCGATCCACGCAAATGCATTCATTTAAGGCTCTTAAATCCACACACATTCACAATTTGCCGTTTGCTTTCCTGGCTAATACAACTGGACTGATCCCCTCTGAGGCTTCAATGAGTTCAATGACTCCTGCACTGCACAAACTCTCCTACTCATTCTTTAATTGTTTTCACAATGCCAAAGGAACATTTCAGACTTTGTGAACTTTGGGTGCAGCATCCTGTTCTGAAATAATTTGTTTTTCAAATGTAAACAACTTAATTTTTCCTGAAACAATTTTGGGAATATCGATCTACACTCCTCAGCTTCTTTTTTTCCAGTCACTAATTCTTGATCAGAGTGATCCGGATCCAATATCGTCCCCAGAGCTTTTTGATCGCTACAGCCCAACAAAGTTTTCCCTTTTTCCACAACATATACTTTGCAACATCACTTCTCATTTTGTACCTCAATTTATATATGAATAGATTTCTTCTAATATGGATTCTTTTGTTTTCTTCCCAATTCACAAGTGCAAAGGTGCAGATAGTCCCACTTCTATTACATTTCTTAAATGAGTCAGCAGGACACACCCTTCAAGTTCAACCGTCAACTTCCAGCCTCTCCTCTTCTGCTTGATTGTACAATCCTGCACACGCTGCTCCACAGTTCCACTCATTCAACCAGACTAATTTCAGCCGTATCCTCAGGTAAGAGCTAAAAACCTCAAGGGACGATATCACTAACACGCTTTAGTCTCACGTAACAGCAGCAATATGTTCCTTCCAACATGAACATAGAGCTCTCCTCACGCTCACACTATTGCTTGCACTAAATACTTGCCGACTCGAACCTGCATTGTAACTGACACGTACTAAAACGTTGTCGCAATGGCAGCATGGATCATAATTAACAAGCATACATATATATATATATATATATATATATATATATATATATACATATTATTTTAAGAAATTGCTCCCAAATACAAGTAAATGAGATATATTACATCTCATCAAGGCTCATTCCACAGTCCACTCACCCGTCAATGCACTCGACATACAGAGGTTGATGTTTACTCCTCCGCAAGTTATTATCTGACCTTTTTTGACTTACCTTTAAAGAAAGGTCCCATCCTTATTGCTAATTTTGAGGAGAACGCTTCTTAATATATATTCTGAAGAAAGCTTTTATTCATGATGTACACTCGATCAACCCCTGGCAAAACTGCCATCCTGCCACATTCCAAAACATATTGGGGGTTATTACAACTTTGGAAGAGGTGTTAATCTTTCCCAAAAGTGACGGTAAAGTGACGGATATACCACCAGCCGTATTACGAGTCCATTATATCCTATGGAACTCGTAATACGGCTGATGGTATATCCGTCACTTTACCGTCACTTTTGGGACGGATTAACACCTCCTCCAAAGTTGTAATAACCCCCATTGACATCATGTGCGGATGTCACAAGGCAACAATCTCCAAGTGACATCACCAAACTCTATTTATTGCAACAGTATCCAGAAATTGAGGCTTAAGGGACATTGTAGGACAGCCTGCTTGAGGTCAACCCCCACTAGGTTTTGACTTGTATGTAACACAATCATATACCTCAAATGCCAGTATTTAAACATAAATTGGAACTTTTCCCATTAACTTCAAAGAAAGAAAAGGTAATTATTTTTATTATTTAAATGAAAACAATCATGATTTTCAAGCCAATTTGCATATGTTAATGCTTCCAGATATTATGTGAGTCTGGACCCCGAACATTTTCAATCAGGGGTTGTCAATCTGCTTCATTGTGAGGTTCATGAAGCTGACACACCACATACTGTAGCATATTATTTATGGAGAAGTGGAGTAAATGAGGATGCAGAGGTAGGAGGAGACAACCATGGTTGGTGAGAAGGCAAGGATTGTTAGAAAGTAGAAATGCTTGATGGGGAGCACCCATTAGATAGAGGGAAAGGGAACAGCTATGTCAGTTGTGTGTATCATTGGCCAGGTTAATTCCCTCAGAAGTCTTTGTGAGATAAAGCACCTTTTGATTTCTGTGGATTAATGAAATGATCATTGCATTTTGGTCAATATACTAATAAGAATTGTATTGTTTGAGTTATGACATGAGAGAGTTTTCATTATATCTTTACCTGGTTTCAGTGTCAAGTATATTACTGCCTCCGAACAAGACCTGGGGCAAGGATGGGACTTCCAATTAATAGTTAAACAAGTCACTACATGCAGAGCTATCTGGTCAGTCATTCGTTTATAAAGTCGTAAGGGTGGACCATTTTGACCTGCAGCCTTGCCAGATGTCTGCATTTTTACTGACTCTGTCTCTTCTCACTCAACAATATCATTCTCTAGTAACAGCTGCTCCTCTGAGGTTAAAGTCTGGAGACCCACATCTGCCAACCAACTACCTAAATACAAGGAGCCTGATTTAGATCTTGGCGGTGTTACCACCAAGCCTTGTCCGAGGCAGACCCGAAAAGGCCGTCAAGTCAACGCTGGTCCACCCAGCGTATTTAGATGTTTCTGCAAGTGGTGGATTGGTGACGGATTGCTGATGGAGGGAGACAGCGGCGGGACCCAATGAACTTCATACAATGGTATGGGCTATGGAACAGAGGTAAGTGATACACACACACTGTTCCTTAACCATCTGTGTACTGCTGCACTACACATTACACAACACACCACATCCGCACAATAACCCATTGCCATTCCAACACAACACAACCTGTACATGCTGAAAACACACAATGACATACATCTAAGCCACAACAACACACACTAGTGGCACTGCACCCACATGCAGCACAACCAGAACTAACACAACTACACACCCATATACATAAAAACATTCACAAACAAGCACAACTACACACATCATGACAACATCTACCACACAATGAGGACACTCACCTGAATGTGTCACAAAGCAACACAACATACACAACAACATTGATCTCGATATGCATGTGACACACATATGGACACAACACACCACCCACTCCAGTGCCCACCCAACGTACTCTGGCAATGTAGTGTCACTATCTTCCAGTCCGGCGATGAAGGGGGTTGTGTTTTCTCTGTAGGTCAGTGGCAGCAGTGATTGCAGGTGTTGTCCAGTCGTGACCAGAGAAAATCAGAAGTGTAACAGGGCAAAAAGGTGAGTTTGGATTCCTTTACCTCCTCCCAATCCGTCAACTCAGAAGTGGAGGCTAGACCGCCACTTTTTTCTCAGCGATAAGACACATCCAAATCTGAACGGCGGTAAGGGTGTCTGGGTTCCTGGGCTTTGTGTGAAAGGAAGTATCCAACCTAGCATGTTGGCCATATTTCCCAGAATAGAACTTATAACTGTCCCCCATGCCCACCGTTTGCCTTCAAGCACCCCTAAGATCAAGATCCTCATGTAGGGGAAGGGAGAGAATGCATGCTTTGTCTTAATTTTGGAGGAAAACCTTAAGACAGGAACTAGACCCCTGCCCCCAAAGAGGATTTGTCAGTGGAGGAGGGAGTGCCATCTAAAGCATGACCAATTACAAAGAGCAACTCATCAAACAGCGAAGGCCCAAAAAAGCATTTGGAGCCCTGCATTGACAGTTGTAATATCTCTCCCATCACTTTGTTTTTTAAACTTCTTGAAGACAGCATAAGGATTAGAGGATACTTATATACAACATTTCAACATTTAAAAGCTCATTAGTGAAAGAATACATTGTTTAGTATTACAACTGACAGTCTGAGCACAACAATGTCCAATGTTAAATCCACAAACATTGCTAATGGGGCTAGGACAATAAATGGGTGCACTCCTACTCTGGATGCGAAGATGTTGGAATGAAAGCTAGGGGTGAAGGTAGGCTCTGTGTGCGATGTCCTAGATTTTCTGGTAAGCTGTTAGCCAGGTACTAGAGCAATTCTCAAGAAAGGCCACAGTAATCCGTGAAACGTTGAAAACACTGCAGTGCCTGTTATATACTTTATAATTCACTCCTGAACCATTTCAGTGTACTTGTAGCTGTAATGAAGCGGGGGGTGTTGACACTGTGGCTAAGGTTGACATGGGTTTCGTATTACAGTTGTCTCTGAAAGCCTTGCTGAGGTTGAGGGGTGCTTTGGTGTAGCTTGGCCTGATGCAGTAAGAGGAGAGACCAACTAGTAAAGAGAGGTGTTTCTTGATTTAGCTATAGAGGGGCTCAGAAGGAGCTATGGATACATGCTATCTAGATTTGAAAGGACTGAGCAACATCAGAAAGAGATCCATGTGGCATGTGTGTTTGTAGACAAGAATCTGTATTATCCCTGAAGACTCACAATTTAGAGGTGTCAGCAACTAAGGCACACACTAAGATTGAAACAAATGCTCTGTCTGTTGTAAAAAATCAAAACAATGAGTTGTTACTGGTAGAAAAATGCAAGACCATGGAAAATCAGGCAAGGCGTAATATTTTGCACATAAGTATGATCCCTGAGGATCAGATGGAGTGAATATAAAAATCTTTGTGGTATAAGTGTTTATGAGTTAAATTCCAAAGGATGTGGATGAAATCGAAATAGCTTATGCAATTTATAGAGAACAATTATATCCTTTTATCTATCTAGGACAGCTCTGAGTGTGACTTTAGCCTTAAAGGCAATTCAGACCGAGGGGTTGAAATTCATAATTTGGTCAGACTTTTTCAAAGCCAAGAGGATAGGAGGTATAAACTCAGAATGACAATGGAGGCAGTGAGAAAAAGATAGGCCAAAATATCTGTTATTGAAATGTTAATGATGATGTGGAGCCAGGTTAAAAAGGTTATAAAAGGATTATAAAACATGATGACTTGGAATCAATCAAACAGTGCTGATATAATGAGTTTTATTGCTCACCAGGTTGCAGTTGCTACTGTACCATTGCATGAGGACCACTTCCATGACTTCAGCCCTGGAGACTGGGTATCAGTGAAGAAACACATGTGGAAGTCATGCTTGGAGCAGAAGTAAAAGGCTCCCTATCAAGTCATCCTCACCACAAATACTGTTGTTAACTGTGCTGGGATACAAAATTGGGCACAGGCCTAGCACACCCAGAGGGTGAGGTGTCTGTATGAAAATATAGTGCTCCCTGAGCCACATCCAAGAACACTGGTGACAATACCACTGAATGTAGCACATCAGCATGAAGCAGTACAGAGTTGAGTGGTACAACTGTCAGAAACTTGGTAGTTGCAAGAAGAGATACTGCAGAAAGAACAACTGGATAGGAGAGAGAGGGGCAAAGATTCATAGAATATTGTGCTTGTGCAGAATCCAGTGATTTTGCAGAATTGTGTTGAAGTTTCTGGTGAAAAATAAAAAGAAACCAAAGTTAAATCTGAAGCAACAGCTGACTAAACACCGGAATCAGCTGCAGATCCAGGATAAGGAATGAGTACTGGATCAAGAAGAACATCATGCAGTAACTTGTGTCCAAGAGCAAAGCGGAGAACATTGAAAACAAGTGTATGTTCTGAAGGGATACCAACTGCAATTACTGAGGAACCTGAGTCTAGAGGTACCAGTGACACAGAAGAAGGAGTTCAACAGCTCCAAGAAGATCAAAAAGAGCAAGGCTAACTTGTCGGAGTTATTCTGCACCTGAATGGACTTAATACTTGAATCAAGTGCTTAGTGTGGCAATAGCAGACATTTATTATTTGAACTGTTTGAACACCCATGACAAACAATTGAGAATAATCTAGTGAAATGTTTCTGAAAGAACATTCTTGAGATTCTAACTAGAGACTGAGATAAAACTGAACAATGACAACATAGAAAGAATAAAGAAGATTGCCTGAGCCCGGGGCTGAAGTAGAAGAGTAGGTTTAACACTTTAGAAGAATACAGAGTAGGGTTAACGGAGACTAACAAAGATGTTGTGTGAATACTTTTGAATTGAACTAACAACTAAAAGACATTGATTAAGAATCCAAAAAACTGAACTTGAAAAGTGGAACTGTGAACCTGGTTGCTGCTATATTTGTTATTATACAGCCTGACTGTAGATAAATGTGTTCCATGACAGGAACTAGATGCAAAGTAATTGTTGGTATCATCACTAATATCAGAGCAATTGCTTTAATATTAGTGATGCATTTTAAACCAGAGAAAAGGAGAAATGCTACATCTCTCTCGTCTTTCACTGCTTGGGATGGGATGGCCCAGGCCTCCTCCGGGACCTGTGGAAGCACTTGTGCAATCGCGTCCCACAAGATATAGGAATAACAGTCCAACAGGCATGTGGAGTTCACCAACCACAATGCAAGGCTGGTGGAAGAAAACATTTCTTGCCTAAACTATCCAGCCTCTTGGATTCCCTGTCTGGGGGAGCAGCAGGGAACGCACCAAGGGAAGTTTAGGCTTGGACTACTGAGCTCTCAGGGTTGGGGTGCTGAGTGAGGAAACTAGGCTCGCCTGGGGGAGGGTGATGGTGGTGGGCAATTGTCTTATTTACAGGAGCCCATCTGCTGGGGTTCGACCAAGTTCAAAGCAAGACAGTCAGTGCTTCATTAAAGGGCAATAGGGATTCAGATGAGGAAGCCCCAGACTGAAGCACTTCCGTCAAGAGGTTTGTCTTGCTGCCACTGAGGGAAGCTTGAGCTCAAAGACCTCCTCTGCCCTCCATTGCATAAGATGCCCCCTCCTCCATAGGCACAGTGAGGGGAAAGGGCAAGCCAGTATCTGGAAATATGTCTAGTCTACTGGCATCTCCTAGTTCCTCATACCAGTCCACATTTTCTCTAGGGTGTGTAACTGGTATTCCAAAGGGTCCGGTGACCCCTCCTACTCTTCCCCCTTGCCTGGCTGCTCATGAAAATACACAGGCAACAACCTAGAGCCATTAGGCCCTGTCAGCTTCGGAATCGCCATCAATCAACGACGTCCTGACTCCGAGTCCTCTGGGATAAGAATGGGGCTGGCGCCGCCAGTGGGTGCTGATGCTGCCAGGAGCAGTAGGATCGGCGTCAGAGAAGGTTGCATTGGCACAACTAGTGCCTATCCGAGATCAGATTGTGAGACCCCATCACAGCTGAGGCTGGAGTTGTCGGTGCAGAACCTGATGGGGCTGCCTCTGACCCCTTGGGGCCCAAAGGTGCTCCCGGGGGTTTGGCCTGCTTGAATATGTGGCGCACAAGCTTGCAAAAGTCTTTTAGTTGAGCGGGTGGTCGCTCCGGCTCAAAGAAACAGTGGTGGCGCAGAGTCAGACAAGGGAAATGCTCTGCAGAACCATGACTGGATTGCCGATGTTCCTCACTCATTGCGTCAGCAGACAGACGAGGTGAAGTTGCAGTCCATTTCAACTTTTTCTTCTTTTGCCTCTTCCCCGAGTTTCCATAGGACATTGAGTGAGAAGAAGAGGATTTGGGGTTCCTGGAGTGGTACTGCAACCTTTTTCTCGATTTGTACTGAGACCTTCTAATAGTCGTGTTATCTGGCGTCGACTGCCAGGACACAAGCAACTTTAGGGACCACTCCCTCAAAGCTTTTGTGGCCATTGTCTGGCAGTCTGAGCACGCCTTTGAGTCATGGTCACACACAAGACACCATAACCACACCAAGAGCGGGTCCCTTGCTGGCATGTCGCGTTGACAGGTGCCACATGGCTTAAACCCTACCTTCCTTGATGACATTGTCGACACACTTCCCCAAAAATATTCACCAAAATATGGAAAAAAGCCTGTCAGAAAGAGATGGAGGGGTAGCTCTTCTACGAATCAGTTCTAACTGGTACAGAAAGAAAAGAACTGATGTCCGAGCACCTGGATGGTGCCTATATAGGTGACCCCAATGTCACATCCGGTGCCAACGATGCTGACAATGCCATGTGGAACCAAACAAAGCCACTTGATAGCAAGCAGGGGTACTGTACATGCAAAACTTTCTGGATTCAGTATGAAACCTGGGAAATTCAAAGGTAAGAATCTGCAGCTAGAAGTGTCTATCTGATACAAATACTCTTCTTAGCAATATAAATCAGCAGCAACAAGGACAAAGACAGTTTTCAAAATCTTTTACTTACAAGTCAACACAGTGGGCAGCAGACATGACCCAGCTTCGACTAATGAGTGATCCACCACAGATATGAGACCAGTAGTTAGGATTATCATAATAGGCTGTTTGGAGGGAGACCTGTATTTAAAGATATAGCAAGTTTTAAACACAAAGCAATATTGCACATTAGCCACTTGTCAACTTAACACAATAAACAAGCCAGTGTTGAAACCAGAACACAATATATCATAGGATTTGTTTGAAAGAACCTGTTCTACAACTCTTTAGTGCTTGTACCACTATGTGGTAACTTGCTTTAGAGGACATCACTGATCATGTAGATATTCTCTCACTATCATACTGGGGAGGAGATGTACCATAAAGAACAAAGATGCTGACCTTGTAACTACGAAATCAGATTCAAGTCCCCGTCAAGGCTTAACAGCCTATTATTATAGGTACATCACTTAATCTTCCTGTGCCTAAAGATGAACATGTGTAAAATTACCTAGTGCTCATGTAAAGCACAGTAATGCACTTTGGCAAAGTTTGTGCTACATATAAAGACCCAAGGGAAGAAGTAGTATACCCAGATCATCGCATGATGGTCCTCCTCAGCCAAACTGCGGATGAATCATAACATCATTTTTGGATATTTCACAGATGAGCATCAGCCAACCCCTCACATGCCTTCTAAGGATCTCAGATATGGTGCCTACCAACCGGACCTTAAGCAGATGCAAACCAATGCTTAGATGCCTTCAAGCCAGAAATCAGCACCTTAGTGCCAAAAGGCAACAAAAAGATGCCCAACAGCACTCCTGCTTTCAATATCTACAGTGTGCTTACCTGCCATTTATAACCATTCCTCCCGGCTTCATTTCCGCCAATCACACGGTCTGCTTGGCTGTCATGGTTGTGAATGCGACCAGTAATACAACCTATTCCAAAGGAAAAAGGCATATGAATAACATCTTTTTAGGTTTAATGTGAAGCCATGTGGTAAACTGGTCTCAGTCTATAGATGGGTGTGTTAAATGGGCATTGTGAGATCAACGAGCCTTACCTAGGATTCTGTACGTATTTACTTTATGTTATATAGGCATGTTTTAGTTATCATTAAGAACAATAATATAAACCTGTTCAGCATGGGTTTACAGTTTAAATATCTGGAATGAGCATGTGGAGCAACCAAATGGAAGACTTGTCCTGCTCTTGTCCTCTGACCCATGATGAATACCAACAAAAAGATACCCACTGACACCACAGGGCCTCCAGCAAGCCTGACATACCCCACCCCCCAACAGAAGCATAGCTACTGAGGCTGTGCTTTATGGTCAGCTCTCTCCCCCACTTGTAGAGACTCAGATGAATACCTGAGTCTCATCCCCAGGACGGTCACTTTGTGAAGACACATACATCTCTGGTCAAAAGAGAACAAGACCACGGATCTCGCAGAACAACAGCTTGGACCAACATTTTTTTTATAATATTTTGATTAACAGATTTTAAAATAGCTAGGCAACAAAACAATACAGTCTATACTTCATTCATTGAATCAGCTATTACAGCTTTGCTTTCTCAAAAACCCAAAGATGAGGACTTAGGTAGCTTTTTTGGGTGGATATCACAGTAATCCACTAGAAGCACAAAGTCCATGCTTGTACAATTAATGAGAGTTTTGAGAGCCCTCAGTGGTACTCAGATATTTGCAAAAATCTCTCCAACACTCCAGGTCATCTTTCAGTTTGGCAATCAACATCCACATTTTTAAGCCAGTGACAATTTGCTTATATCTGTAAGGAAAAATGATTTTGCAGATATCTCCCTATGCTCTACCCCCATTTGGACTATTAGCTGCTGTGTTTTTATTCTGAGTGCACTGTGCACTGAAACCTACTATCCTGACCTCAGTGACAGTGTTCAGTCTCTTTACAAACGTTATGTTGAATTTGATGTCTCCATTTGGCAAGTACTGACTTACTTATAAGTCCGTATTATATGGTACTCAGCTACCCAGGGAATGTGAGGCAGAGTGTCCACACAAGGCTGCAGCACTGGTTATGCCACCCTATGTGTGACAAAGTGAAAACCTGGCTTCCAGTCTGCCACTTCAAACTGAAAATGCAGTGTCACACTGCAAGTTCCGCTTTGCCATTATTTTGAATGAAAAAGTCCCTAAGGCCCTTAGTAACATATATGTCTCCTCTAAGGAAGGCCTATAGAGCCCTATGGCAAGGAGCTGTATATTAATAAGCATGAAATATACTTTTGTATATGTTTCTTAGCAGCAAAACCCTTAAAGCTGCCATTTTGGTGAGGAAAGTTGGCAGCCCCATTGGCTCATACATGGTTACCGGCTGGCATACCAGTCTGGCTAAATCCTGAATGGGACTTCCTAACTGGATACTGTAAGGTATCGAATTAATCAGGGCAATAATTGTGACTTGATGGCCAAGTCAGAATTAATATCACTTCTAAAGTTGAGCAACTTTTAGAAAATTGCCTCTCTGTGACCCAGTTGATCCAATGGCCTCACACATGCCCTGGTCAAAAGACAGCTTTCTGGCTGCCTGGGAATACATGTGAATGACTCCCAGGCTTAAGAACAAAGGTATTTGCAGCTA
Source organism: Pleurodeles waltl (assembly GCF_031143425.1). Lineage (NCBI taxonomy): Eukaryota > Metazoa > Chordata > Amphibia > Caudata > Salamandridae > Pleurodeles > Pleurodeles waltl. Next base: position 608,435,464 of record NC_090449.1, read on the forward strand.
GTGCAAGGTGTTACATCCCCGCTCAGGAAGCCACTCGGGGTAGTAGCCCAAAAGGCAAGCTTCAAATGGGGAAGCCACCTTTGAAAGGGAAATGCTCACGACACATCCAAGCGGCTGCCTTTTGTTTGCTCACACTAGCTGGAGACAAGGCCAGTAAGGGAAAACTAGTGCCCAATCCGGTTTTCCCACAGGCATAAAGCCCATAGGAAGCCACACCTCTGAGGTGGGCTACAAAGCTCCTTATAGTCAAGGAAGGTCCTAACATCTTGAGAGTGGCAAGCATATTGCACTCTGTGATTGCCAGATGCCACACTTCACTGGAACCTTGTCACCAAAGAGGAAGGGACCTACTAGCCCATTGGCTAATGACCATATTTTCCATTCTGGGCACTTTACTGGGATATAATGGGCATCCCTGACACCCTGGACCTTAGTATCCAATGGATTTGGAGAAAGAACTGAAGGAGGATCATCCTGCAGGTGTTGAAAGTGCACTGTTGGAAAGACTGTGCCTGGAGCACTTTAGGCTCCTAAAGTTTGGACAGTGTCTGAGGCTCATGGCTCGAGGAAAAGTAGATTCCCATCCCCAGATTAAAGCAGTGATTCCAAGGGCCAGTAGGCTGGCCCCCTAGAACAGCTTCAGGGACAGTAAAGCTGGAAGAGCCAAAATCGCCAAAGCAATTACCATTTCGCAAGAATCACTGCTGGCCGTCGCCGGGAAACTTGAGAGATTTGACTGAGATAGCCAAAAGTTTTCGCCCATGTCTGCTGGACGTGTGGGTGTTGTCTGTACTAGAATTTGTTCCCCAAGAGCGACACCAACCCCCACTAAATTATTGCACCCTGATAGATGTTTGCGAGAATCGAAGCTCAGCCGCAACTGACCTTCTACAGTCGCAAACAGGACTTACGTGGCTAAAGTCACCCCACATCACCTGTGGACTGAGGAGTCACTCGCAAATCACCACTATCAACCACACAGCATCAGGAACATCACTGAGCATCTTTATATCCTGCATCCCCACCATGAGGACCACTACATAGTCATCTTTTGAGCCGTTTTTTTAAAGGCTGGAACTGGTCTGGATAACTCTCTGGTGGCTAGGTAACTGCCCAGAGTATCCTTACTGGCCTCCTAGACCTCTGCCCTGCCAGAATTGATCACCCAACTTGGGTCGCTGTTGCTAAACTAACTCCTTTAAACTTATTAAAAGTGTTTTTGGAATCAACGTTTTTAAATGCTTTAAAAATCAACAGTCTGCATACTATCCCGTGGCTGAGGCTTCTTTGCCCTGACCCATAAGGGCCTTATGGACTATGTTATTAATTAATAGGAATTAATACAAGACAATATGGGGGTCATTACAACCCTGGCGGACGGTGTTAAAGCGGCGGTAAGACCGCCAACAGGCTGGCGGTCTTTTTTTGAGTATTATGACCATGGCGGTTACTGCCGTGGTCATCCGCCGCTTCACCGTTCCACCCGCCGGGGCGGAGACGACCGCTGGGCTGGAGACCTGGGTCTCCAGCCCGGCGGCCGTCACAATACCGCCGCCGGTATTTTGACCCGGCTTACTGCCGTAAATTTCCAGCGGTAGGAACCGTCATGAAATCCATGGCGGTAAGCACTATCAGTGCCAGGGAATTCCTTCCCTGGCACTGATAGGGGTCTACACCACCCCCACCCCGACTCCCTCCCCTACACCCTCCACCACCCCTGCCACCTCCCAAAGGTGGCAGGACCCCCCTTCCCACCCCAACATCACATTACTCATTCACAACCGACATGCACGCAGGCACCACCAACACACATACACCGACATACATGCCAACATCCACACACACAGTCAGACGCACACCCACATTCAAATATACACGCACACATCCATACAGACATACCTACAGACATACACGCACTCATTCCCATACACACAACACCCCCGCAAGCATACACGCACTCACACACCCCCTCTACATACACACACGCACACCCCCATGCACCCACACAACACACAACACTCCCCCACCCCCCTCCCCTAACGGACGATCGACTTACCTGTTCCGTCGATCCTCCGGGAGGGGACGGGAGCCATGGGGGCAGCTCCGCCGACACCACACGCCAACAGAACACCGACGCGCCGAATCACAGGACGTGATTCGCTGGGCGGTGCTCTGTTGGCGTGGCGGTAGAGGTGGAGCAACCTCCACTCCCCCGCTGCCTGCCAGTATGGCTGTTGGCGGCTCTCCATCGGAAAAACGACGGAGGGCAGCCAACAGTCATAATACGCAGAGCGGCAAACCGCCACTAATGGCGGTCTTCCGCACGGCGGTCCCTCGACGGTCTTGTTAAAAGACCGCCGAGGTTGTAATGACCCCCTATATGTTGGACATTTTTTAATGCTTTCAAATAATGGACACTTTTACATGTATGTGTTTATATTTTTCATGGCACTTGTGTTCTCTTCTTTTTCATAATGCTTGATTGGATTTAAGTCATTATATGAATTGTACACTTTGAAAAATGTCATAAAGTTATATGTTACAGAGGAAACAGAAGCAATTTAAAGACAGTTAAATAAGACTATTTGTATTCTTGCGATTGCATGAGCGCTAGAATGCTAATAATATCCTGGGAAGTCCTCTCGGATAGATAGGGGAGATTAAGTAATGTGAAGTGTCATTGAACATTTGTTTATATATACCCGGAGCAAACACGAGGTACGTTGAAAGATTTATTTTTAATTCATGGTTGTTGGGGGTATCTTTGTTGTACAGTTCTCATTTTGGGCACTCTCGCATAGAATTCTGTATAGAGATAACAACGTACGGCCAATTTAGGACACAAACAAGATGACAAAAAGATATCTAGATTCCAGGGTCACGTTGGGGGACCCATGCCATATATCATGCATGGCTCTCAATACTCTGGCATGAAGCAAGAACTGCAATGTGTGGATCCCCATCTGCGACTAACTTTTGGACGAAATGTTGATCAGCAATTCCCTGACCCTCCGGAGAGGCAGGAGTAAAACCCCAGTCCAAAGACTGCAGGGTGATGAGACAGTGATATGTTCACAACCTGTAGAAAGAAAGTAGTGGCCTGCCTGCTCGAAAGAAGACTACTGGTTCATATAACCTAAAATATGCTCCTTTCTGTTTCTGTCGCAGATTGAATGGTTAGAATTATGTGGCAGCATGAGTTGCGCTTACCAGGGAAGTGAGCAAAATGAGATGTCTTACGTGATGGCATTGGATAGGATATGGACCCAGCAGAAGAGAACTTGGATTGACCTTGTCCTTAGTGTTGGGATCCCAGGGTACTGAAACGGAGCTGCCATCGCTGTCAATGGGCTGACTGTGATGCACAAGAACAGAATAGGAGTGCCCACAACCATTTCTGTAGATTGAATCGCAGACAGTGTATACACCAGGAAAAGGCCTTAAGAGAAGGATATGCGTGTATATAAATCAACCAGAGTGCCATCTGTAGTGTGCAGGTGGGTGCATCTTTTCTTTTGTGGTATGTTTTCTGCACCGAAGACAGACATACTAGACTCATTGGAACTGAAATTTGATGCTGCTTCCAGAGATTTTCTTATATATTTGCATTCACATGCCCTGTTCTCTATAGGCTCAGTCATGTGCCAAAAATCCTAGTTCAGTGGAGGGCTTGCTTTTTATGCATTACCAACTGTGCGATGATTAATGTGTTATAGACCTTTGTCTTTCATGGCATAAGAATGATGGAGGGGGAACTACCTGTTATTAATCACCATGGGCCCAAACCTAAATTCAAATTAGTTGAGCAAATTTCATCAGTTATCTTTAAGTTTCCCAATCACAAATTTAGGGATAGTGTGGGTTCTTCAGAGGTACTACATGTAAAAGTAGGCTATCATCCACAAGCGTCCCACCATGAAACACAAACAGATTTACATCAGTCAGGGGCAGGGCTAAAAATGTTTCCAGGTTTGGAAAGAGTAAGACGCAACACCCTAATTTATGGTGGGTGTGTAACAGAAAGTTTCTTTCGAAGGAGAAATATTTTTGTCTATAGAGAAGCAAAAAAAGTTAAATCCAACAATGCACGTTTGCATCAATTTTTTTAATTCCGAAATTTCCACTAGGTAGGTGCGTGTGCAAATGTTATGTAATGTTATGTACGCGAGGACTTCCAAAAATATATGACTGCCATTCATTTCCTGACATATGGAATACTTTGTGGATCGCTGCCAAAGCATAAATGTATAAGTAATCCTATCCTACTTGAGGATATTTTTGACTTCCACTGCTCTTTGTAAAATGGGCGGGTTGTGAAAGACAGCAGTTCAACAAAACTTGGAGTAATGGACAAACGGCAGCAGCAGGAGAAAGATAGTGGTCAGTTCCACTTTAAGGGATAGGCAGAAAGAAGTCAGGGGTAGAGTGCGGATCGAACCAATTGGTGGTGGACATTCAAATGGGTGAAACGGGGCCACAAAGATGGGTGAGATAAAATGTGTATGGTCCAATACCACAAACTGAACCATCGCTAGATCTTTACTGACTGAAGGGAAGGTGTCACAATAGTTATAGGAACTATGGGCCAGATGTACGAAGCCATTTAGCAGGCACAAAGCCTGAGATTCATTTAATCATCAATTGCGACTGGGGTATTGCTTTTTTAAATGCACTAAACTCTTTTCGCGAATCAGTACGTGCTTACCAAATCGCAAATAAGGCTTAGAAATGCATAAGCAAGTCCACTGGAACTACGCAGCAGAGGAGGGCCAAATTATGCAGCATGGTTGAGTCAATTTTGTGGCAAGAAAAGGCGAATTCTACTTATAAGTATATATGTTTTAGCAACTTTTGAACTGTTTGCACAAGTCACAAATTGTTTTCGTTCAATCTGTAGATTATGCAGCAGATGATGGGTTATGTGGCAAATGCAGAAAATGTATAATTATGCGAAGGTCACCGCACAGTCGCATAATTCCAGTGGCTCTGTACATAATGAATTGCAATTTGGGAGGGATGTGTTCAGGCCTTCCCTGTCAAATTGTGATTGAAAATGCTATGTATCAATGCTTTGCAGCCATAATTTCGGTTGCAATATATGAAGGGGCAGATTTAGGAGCCCCTTAGCGCCTCCTTGTGCCACATTAGCAGCATTTTTTTACACTAATGTGGCCCAAATAGTCCAAAATCGCTGCATCATATTTATAAAGTGCTGAATGCATGCATTGCACCACTTTGTTACCCTTTGCGCTACATTATGCTTTCGCTAGGTGTTGGAAAATGGGTTATTGGTAAGGGCAGGTAAGTACCTACACTTAGCAATAGGCCACTAACCTCCACTTAGGTCCAGTTAGGTCTCAGTAAACTAAACCCAGCTCAACCCTTGGTAGCTTGGCAACGAGCATCAAGGCTTAACTTAGGAGACAGAGTGTAAAGCATTCAAATATCACAAAACAGTAATTAAATAAAACACAGGTAACAGTTTAAAAATCCAAAACCAATTTATACAAATAAATTATATTTCTATCTTTAAAATGACACAAAAATGAATCAAATCGGATAAGGGGAACCGGAGATATGAAGTTTTAAAGAATTATTGTTTTTTTAGCGCCTAGAAACAAAAAGCGCCAATCGGGTCATCGGGTTGCACCTCAACCGGGGCAAAGTCAAAGTGGAAGACCGACCGCGATGGAGCCCGGCTCGGCTACAGGCCGCGGGAGGCCTCGGTCAAAAGTTTACCTTTACACTTAGTCGATTTTCTGAAGATTTTCTTCAGCGGGACAAACCTGCCAGTCCAATCCGACCTCCTCGAACTCCTCTCCGGATACGCGTCGCAGGAATTCTCGGTGGAGATTTTTACCTTCGGACTTAGTCGTTTTTTCGAGGTGAAAATCCTTCGACCGGGGTAAATCTGGATCTTGATCCGACGTCCTTGGAGCCCAACGTTTTACCTTCTGACTTCTTCTCTTTTTCTGAGATTTTCTTCAGCGGGACGAACCTGCAAATCAGGCCGGGTCACGGTTGAGGCAAGCCGGCTAGAGTTGCCGCAGCGGGTCAGTCCTTCTATGGAGCTTTTTTTCAAAAGTACTCCAAACTTCTGGGGCTTCTCCCAGATGTTCTTTTAAGGTTCTTTTGGGGTCCACACCTCACCCCAAGGGTCCAGAAGCTCTGAGATGATCCTTGGGGGTGTGGACTACAACTCTCAGAATGCACCTGGCGCAAACTCCTTTTTGGCCACTGGACAGTGGTGAGCTGGTTGATTTCTTCAGGAGTTGGTGCAGGGAACTCTGGTTAGCAATTTTTCACCTGTAGCAAACAGGGACTCCCTCCTTGAACCAATTGAGGCCAGGCAAAGTCCTTCTTGTGATGAAGCCCAAGTGTGCAGCTGGTGCAGTCCTTCTGAGTGCAGGTTCCAGTTGCAGGTCAGGGGTCCAGCAGGAGAGTCCTTCTTCTCCTTTGGTTCTTCCTTATTGGAATCTGATGGGGATCTGAGGTGTGGGTGCAGGTCTGCCAGTTTTATCCTCGCTCCTGGGTGAAAAACAGGGAGGTCCTGATTCTCCAATCAGATGCAGGGTCCTTCCCCCTGTGTTGACCACTTCCTGGGAAGTGTACCAAAAATCAATCCCAGAAGGCAACATTCTTCAAAAATCCATCATGGCTGAAAATGATTGTTGGAGGTAACATCTGGCTGAGCCCACCCACTGGTGTGGCTAAAAATCATAAACACACCCCTCTCCTGCCCTCTCCTAATCTAATCAAGGGGGCACCTAGTTGTCTGGGGGTGCAGGATGTGGGGGTGTTTGCTGGGTTGCTCCAAATGTTCTTCTCTGCCTTTGAAGACCAGTTTGGCTGCCCTCCCCCTTCCTGCCTCACCATCTGCTGAGGGGTGATCCCCTCCCACAGGCACATCTCTTTGTGTGAAGCGAGGCCACTTCACACCTCATCAAGGCAGCCTGGCCAGGCTGCCAGAGGCTGGACAATCAGATCACAGCAGCAAAAACAATGCAGGGCTGAAATTGGCAACTTTTCAGGTAAAGTTTAAAACCATTTACCTGAACAAGTTATATTAAATCCCACAACTGGAAGTTGTGGGATTTATTATAACAATTAATTTGATACCAAACTCTTTGTATCTGTCATTTAAGGGGACTTTAAAAATTAAAATAAAGTCTCCCCATTCTAGCCTATGAAGGCCGTTCACTACAATGAGGGAAAAACGAATTTGGCTGTTTTTACCTCACCAGGGCTTATAAACCTATTTTTATAAGGTCCCTGCTTATAGTTACATGGCACCCAGCCCTAGGGGCACATAGGGCACACCTAAGGGGTGACTTATATGTAAAAATAACGTAGTTTAAGACTTTGGAACTACTTTCAATTCCAAAGTCGAATTTGCATATAACTTTCATTTAAAAGCAGCCATCAAGGTAGGCCTGCCTTTAAAATGACACTGGGCACCTCAGCAGTGCACCTGTGGGTGCACTACCTATGCTGTGGTCCCTAAACCTACATGCCCTACCATATACTAGGGACTTAAAGGTAGGTTAACTTAGCCAATTATAATTAGCCTAATTTGCACATTGATTTTACACAGAGCACAGGTCCTGGGACTGGTTAGCAGTACCCAGGGCACCATCATAGTCAGGAAAACGCCAGCAAAAAGTGGAAAATGGGGGCAAAAAGTTAGGGGGCCTCTGCAATCATCCCTGTTTTCTCACACCAGGCATCATTTATGCAAAGGGGGCATTCCCCTGTTGGGGGGAACAAAACAATGGCGGAAGGAAATCTAAGAGATTTCTTTGCTTCATTTGTTTCTGCACTTTTAATGCCTACTCAGTGCAGGCATTAAAAGGAGACACATCATTGTTTACAAAGGCCTTTAAAGGAATTTGCAGGGATAGAGTAAAACATTTACGCTAATTCCCTAACTACCAGCATTGTGCGCTGTATCTTAGATACGGCGCACACATGGTGGAGTTAGAGGGGCTCTAAAGGGCTCAAGAAAAGTGGTGCTGCACTGGGTGCAGCACCACCTTTCTTAAATCTTGCCCTAAGCGGCTATAGACTCCTCAAAGGAGGTGTTAACACGTTTGCAAAGGGGAAGGTATCCTACTGGGACCTCTTACCCCTTTTTGAAAGTAAAATAAAAGTTTGTTTGGAATAGAGAAGCAGTCCAAGGGACCACTGTAGGTGTTTAAACAAACTTTTTTTTTAACCAAAGAAGTACTTTTTTCTCTGAAATTACCCATTTCCTTTAAGGAAAATGGGCTACATTTTTTATGAAGTGCACTTTTTGAAATACAGTGACAAACATGGTGGTCTGCTGACCCACGCAGACCAACATCTCTGATGACATCCAGTGAGAGTGCATTGCAGTTTTCAGGCTACCTCATGAATATTAATGAGGTAGGGTGAATTGCAACACACTCTGGGGCATATTTAACAAAAGTGGGACTGCACTGTGTGAAGCGCCACTTTTCTTGCACCCTTTACCACCCCCTACCTCCACCATTATGTGTGAGCCGTATTTAAAATACGGGGCACCATGGCACAGGGTAGGGGGCAATAGCGTCATTTTTCATGACGCTTTAGATGTACTCTTCAGGAGTAGCACCAAAATATTTGCTCTACTCTTTCCGAGTACATAGGGGCCCATTATAGATAATGGAAGCCCCCTTTTAACGCCTGCTCTGAGCAGGCGTTAAAAGTGCAGTAAAAAACTGACGCAAGGCAAAATGTAGCGCAAAGGGTGACAAAGTGGCGCAATTCATGCATTGCGCCACTTTGTCAACATGGCACAAGGATTTTGGCCTCGGGTCACATTAACGTAAAAAATAATGACTCTAATGTGGCGCACAGTCGCATCAGGGGCTTATAAATGTGCCTCTCTGATTGGTGATTTTGAAAATTGACCTTGTAGTCCATAGGTAAGTTTGCAAAATCAGAATCAATTTGCTAAATATTGGTACACAATTTGCTATTTGGTTCTTTGTACAACTGGCCCTAGGTTTTTAATTCTTCCTACAGGTCTGGATGTTTGCCTTAGAGATGATGTTTGCCTTAGAGCCGATGTAGGTTTGGGGAAGGGAGTTTTGCAAGCACTACTTTCCTAAACAATAAACCTGTGTCTGTTGAATTTTGGTTATATGCGAAAACATAGACTTCAATAACATTTTGTTTTAAAAAACATAGACTCCCAAGTATAGGGGCAAAAAAAATCTCAACTTCACATAAAAATCTTCCTACAAAAATGTCAAACTATAGTTAATCCCTCAAAACTGCCAAACTTACTTCACACACATTTAGAGTGAGGTTACATACATTTGCATCTCCAGCTCTAAAATATTTGAGGCTAAGGGCCTGATTTAGATGTTGGCAATAATGGTCCACCGACTTTTCGACTGAAAATCCATCAGGTGCTGAGACGGTCCATCCACCATATTTAGATGTTGGCAGTCCCATAGACAAAATAAAAGGGAAAAGTGATTGACAGAGGAACCCCAAATTCCCTTCCTGCCATGCAGATATGGATGTGCCTTACCACCAAGAAAAAAGTGGGGGTCTGGCCTCTATGTTTTAGTTGACGGATTGGAGGGAAGGGGGTGAAAACTCTCCTTTTTCCCCCCATTTCACCCCCATCTTCGACTGGATACGACTGGACAACACCTGCCATCTATGCTGCCACTGACCCACTGAGAAAGCACAACCCACCTGTTGCCGGACTCGAAGGTAGGAATAACTCATTGTCAAGGTACGTTGGCTGAGCACTGTACCGGAGGTCGGGCCTCTGAAGACATATACATGTCACAGTAATTTTTTTTAATTACTGTGACATGCGTTTATGTGGTACACAATGGTGTCACACGTGGCTGGGGACACACTGGCACAACATGCATATCGCTCACATATAAAACTGTTGTGGTGTGATCATTCATTGCAAAATGAATGCTGGCACCACAATGATGGTACACTCACATTGGGCAATGGTGTCCATGTGTGCGCATTGCAAGGGGACCTTTACAGGTAGGTTTGTGCTATTTGTTGGGTATGTGGGTCAGTACGTGTGTGTGTGTGGGTGTGAGTGAATTGGCTGTTTGAGATGGAGGGAGCTGGAGTGGGTTGTGTGGTTGTGTCTGTATATGTCTCACTTGCATGTGAGACTGATGTTGTATATGCTGTGTTGCCATGTGACACACTCAGGTGAGTGTTGGTGTGTGGCGGTTGTTGTTGTTCTGTGTGTAGTTGTGCTCGTGAATGAGTGTGTTTGTGTAGTTGTGTGTAGTTGTGTTGTTTGTTGTGGTTGTGTCATGTGTGAGTGCAGTGTAAATGCTGTGTGTATGTTGTGTCATGGATGGATGTCAATGTTTGTTTTCAGCATGTACGGGATGTGTTGTGTTGGAATGGCAATGTGTTATTGTGTGTATGTGGTGTGTTATGTAGTGTGAAGTGCAGGAGGAAACATATTGTTAAGGGACAGTGTGTGTGTGCCACTTACTTCTATTCCATAGCCCCTGCCATTGTACCAAGTCCACTGGGATCCATCGCCATCTCCCTCCATCAGCAATCCGTTGCCATTCAATCTGCCTGCAGAACTGTAACATTTAAATACGGTGGGCGGAACACAGTTGGCTTGACAGTCTTCTTGGGTTCGCCATCAACGCCGCTTGGGGGTGCGACCACCAAGATGCAATTCAGGCCCTTAGTACTTTCTAAAACTATTATTTACCAGTATAACCTTTGGTAGGGGGTGTATTGTTTAAAGCTGAGATTTTGGTAGTCTATGTTTTTGAGTCTACATTTTTGCAAGATAAGATTTTGTTAAGCCTATGTTTTCACAATCCACAAAAAGGTGTGTCCTGAATACAGAGTTGGGGATATAGTTATGTATTAATACCATAGACAAAATATAGAGGAAAAAATGATCAACATTTATGTATGTACAGATTTACTCTTTTTCGTAGGCCCCTGGGGACCCTATCCCCCAGATCCGGCTCAATTACTGTTTCCTGGGGTGAGAGGGCAGGGAAACGTTTATCTGCTCCCACCCGATGGGAGATTTTTAAAGCTCCCTTCTGATGGGAGCAGACATGCCTTCCCATCCCCCATGAATGTAGGCAGGGAAGGCATATTGCTCCCATTCGGCTGGAGCTTTGAAAATGCTGTGGCCAGGTGGGAGCAGACTTTAGTTTTACATTCCTGCCACCCGGCAGTAGAAAACAAGAACAGCTGATCCTGCCTGGTGGGAGCAATGTCAGCTCCCGCAGCATGAGATGAGAAGACTAGGGCTGCAGGAGCCTTTGAGCAACCCCTGTAGCCCCCAACTTGCTGTTTGGTGGGTGCCTCAGAGGGCACAGGGACACCCACCTAGAAGAAAGACAGGCTTTGGGAAATGGGTCCCGAGGCCATACATGGCTCAGAGAAGGAAGACGCTTGACCCCCTTCCCCTTCAACTACGTGCGGCCCTGGGGCCTATTAAGGCTTGGAGTGGGGGACCTTTTGATTGAAATTTGGCCCTGCTAGATGGGGTCCCCAGCACGTATTAAGGCTCAGGGAGGGGTGCTGTGTGCCTCCTGCCTTTAACATATATCTTTGGCCATGGTAGATGCGGACCCCGGGGCTACTATTGGCTCAGGAGTGGGACTGTGTGTCCCCTCTCCTTCACATATATGTTTTAGTCATGAGGATGGGGTTCCCGGGACCACTATTAGCTCAGGAAGGGGATTGTGTGCCCCCCTCCCCTCAAAAGGCCTGGGGGATAGGAATATCTGTAAAGGGGAGGGGGTGCAGTAAATAAACTATAACTTGCCCCACTACTTTGCAGTGTTCTTAAAAATTGTGTTAATTAACATGCCATGAGAATTTTTCTGAATGCTATGATTTAGCATGCTATAAGTGATAAGGGGCCAGATGTATGAAAGCTTTTTGCATTCGCTAAAATAGCGATTCCTTAAAATTGCGACCCTGTTTGGAGAGTCGCAAATTGCAATTTCTAAGCACATGTAAGAAACAATTCCTAAATGCGATTTGGGCATTTAGGAATCGCTATTTACAACCAGGTTGAAACTGATGGTAACCATGTGCAAATTTTTAAAATGCATTTAAAATGCATTTTTAAAATTGACATGTAAAGCACACATGCCCTTTTGGCATGTGTGCACCTTACATGTTGCAAAAAAGTTATTTTGGGGTGCAGCAGAGGGGGCCTTAGGCCCCCAGCACCCTGGGGTTTTGCATTTCCAAAATTGCGATTTCTGGTTAAGAAATCGCAATTTTGGAAAATGCAAAAAATTTGCAGCTATGGGCCTACAGGCTCATAGATGCGAATGGGGCCTGTATTGCAATTTGCATTCGGTAATAGCATTTGCGATTTTTAAGAAATCGCAATTACCGATTCACAAATGTGATACATTGCATTTTGCGAATCAGAAATAGCGATTTCTTAAAAATCGTTATTTCCAACTCGCAAAAGGCCTCCTTGATACATCTGGCCCATAGAATGAAAGCGTATTAAAAGTGCATGGTGAAGGCTCAAGTGATAGTTTATTTACTGTGGCTAGCGAGTTTACAACATTATGTATGGAGGTTTGTCAGTTAATGATAGTCGTGTAGTTTGATTTTTTTCTGTAGAAATAATAAATGAAGATTTCATAAGTATAATACTAAACTATTGTTTTTTTTCATTACATTTCAATTCTGTTTTAAATAAAAATGTGTTTCAAATCGTAGAGTGGAGTGTCGTACTGTGGACTGTTGTAGAGTGGAGTGTCTTAGAGTGCAGCTGCATAGAGTGAAGTGTCGTACAGTGCTGAGTTGTACAGTGTTGTAGTGTAGAGTGTTGTGATGTACCATCCTGTGACATAGAGTATCATGGTGTAGAGCTTCATGATGTACAGTGGAGAGGCATAGAGAGGAGTGGCATACATTTGAGCAGTGTAGAGTGGAGTGACATAAAGTACAGTGGAATGGTGGATAGTGGAGTGGCATGTCACAGAGTGGAGTTGAGTGCATGCCATAGAATGGGGTATCAAATAATATTTTAGAGTGGATTGACATATAGTAGAGTGGAGTGGCATGACACAGAGTGGAGTAGCGTGTCGTACAGTGGAGTGGTGCAGAGTTTTGTACAGTGGAGTGGAGTGCTGTAGAATGCAGTGGTGTGTGGTAGAGTTGAATGGTGTGTTTTACAGTAGATTGGGGTGTCATAGAAAGGAGTGTTGTATCATAGGCTGGAGTGGCGTGTCACACAGTGGAGTGAAGTGGCATGTTGTAGAGCGGCATAGAGTGGAGGGGCATAGAGTGGACTACAGTGTTTTAGAGTGGAGTGGTCTACAATGGAGTAGGGAAGAATGGAGTGGTATGTCACAGAATGGCATGGAGTTTCGTAGAGTGGAGTGCAGTAGTATGTCGTACCGTGGAGTGGCATATTATGAGGCAAGTTGTAGAGTGGAGTGCCATAGAGAAGGGTGGCACCGAGTGCAGTGGCATTGAGTGTAATGTTATAGAGTGGAGTGACATATAGTGCAAAAGAGAAGAGTAGGGGGTCAGAGAGTAGGTTATCATCGAGTGGAGTTTCATATATTACAGTGAATGACAGTGTCATAGAGTGTAGTGTAGCAGAGTGGAGTGTTGTAGAGTGGAGAGTTGTAGGGTGTTGTACACTGGAGTAGAGTGGTATAGTGTTAAGGAGAGTGGAGGGGCATAGAGTGGACTAGAGTGTTTTAGAGTGGAGTGGTCTACAATGGAGTAGAGAAGAATGGAGTGGTGTGTCACAGAGTGGCATGGAGTTTCGTAGAGTGGAGTGCAGTAGTATGTCGTACCGTGGAGTGGCATATCATGAGGCAAGTTGTAGAGTGGAGTGCCATAGAGAAGGGTGGCACTGAGTGCAGTGGCATTGAGTGTAATGTTATAGAGTGGAGTGACATATAGTGCAAAAGAGAAGAGTAGGGGGTCAGAGAGTAGAGTATCATCGAGTGGAGTTTCATATATTACAGTGAAGGACAGTGTCATAGAGTGTAGTGTAGCAGAGTGGAGAGTTGTAGAGTGTTGTACACTGGAGTAGAGTGGTATAGTGTTAAGTAGAGTGTTATACAATAGAGTGGTTTAGAGTGGAGGGCAGTGTTATAGAGTGTGGTACAGTGGAGTGGCATAGGGTGGCATAGAGTATTTTAGTGGAGTAGAGTAATGTGTAATAGAGCAGAGTGAAGTGGCATGGAGTTGCAAAGAGGGAATTGTATACACTGTGGACAGTGGAGTAGAGTGTGGTAGACTGGCATAGAGTGGAGTAAAGTTTGGTAAAGTGGCATAAAGTTCAGGGTTGTAGAGTGGAGTGGCATACACGTGAGTAGTGTGTCATAGAGTAGATGGGTGTGGAGTGTTGTAGAGTGGAGTAGACTATTGCAAAGTGCAGTAAAGTGAAGTGGCATTGAGTGTTGTTTCAAAGAGGGTCATGCATAGAGTCTTGTGGCATAGTCTTGAGGCATACACTCATGTGGCATCCAGTGGAGTAGCGTAGAATGTCAAGTTTTAGAGTGTCATGGCATAAATGTTGTGGTGTACAGTGTTGTGGTTTAGAGTGGAGTGGCGTGCAGTCAAGATGCAAAGAGTGAAGTGGCATAGAGTGGTGTGGTGTGAAGTGGAGTGGTGTAAAGTGTCCAGTTTAGTGTTGTGGCATAGAGTGGAGTGTGTAGAGTGTTGTGGTGGAGAGTATTGTGTTGTGGAGTGTCATGGCACAGAGTGGCATATTGTGGAGTGGAGTGGCATGTTGTAGAGTGTGTCTTGTCAAATAAATATAGTTTGTATTCCCTATATGTGTATATATATATATATATATATATATATATATATATATATATATATATATATAATAATGCAAAAAACAAAGCAGAGTTCTCCTTTGTTTTTTGCATAATTTATGCGTCACTCTATCCCTGAAAGGGCCTTGGTTTGACATATATATATATATATATATATATATATATATATATATATATATATATATGGATCCAAGTCCCTTAATCGCTCCTTCTCTGCGCCCTGTCACGGCAGGTCTTGGCGGGGTCGCGAGCCCCTTAAAATCAACCTGTTGCCACATCATTAAAGTGTTTTTTGGCTTACAAGATGTCAAAGGCCTTGGCAGTACTTTACTTTTTTCGGAGGGGCAGTGATATTGAGCGTTTCCCGAGAGGAGAGGCTTGGGATTGATATATATATATATTTTTCTATCAGGCCATGACGAAGACCCTTTGGGGTTGAAACTTGTAGCCGAATAAAGAATCAATATAGACATGCAGACACGTTGGTTGTGACTCTTTCTTACAGCATAAAAAAGAGCTGAAAGATCAATTTTGTATTATAAATGGGACTGCAACCTTTTGGTCAGCACCAGTCTTGTTTGGTGGATGCAGCCGGAATCAAGTGGAACTGTTGTCATTGATATATAAATATATCTATATCAAAGTAACAAAAAATCAATCCAGCCAGGCGAATCATACCATCTCGCCATGACATGAAAAAATGAGTCTCAGTCACGGAATCGTTGCTGAAGTAACGAATTTAATGAGCATCCAGTTAACCCTCTATCATCTATCTATCTATCTATCTATCTATCTATCTATCTATCTATCTATCTATCTATCTATCTATCTATCTAACTATCTATCTATTTATCTATCTACCTTTATACATACAACTAAAAAAACAAAGGTTAAAGCTTAGTTATAATTAGGAAAACCTTTTCTATATACAAAACAAGCTTGAACTACAGAAACTTTCAAAATTATAGAGTTATAACAGTTATTTGATATGAATCTACTACTTTCAAATCATTATAAGTAGCACACCTCATTACACACTCTTTTCAGCTCACTAATCAGACAATGCTAACTATAACTCGGCACTCTACCACACAATGTTTTGTGACAAATGATGTCATTTGAGAAGTGTTATGGATGCCTTGATTTTCCATGCTACAATTAATTAGTGTACACGGGTATAACCAGTGCATGCAAAAAGCATGAGTTATAGTAGATGAAGTGTGGTGAGTGAAATTATAAGACTGTTTTTGGAGGTGCACGATTTATACTAATTTGAAGGTGGTGCATACATTGTAAATTGAAGTTATAATTATAACTTTATAATTTGTAATGTTTATGTATTTTAAGCTGGGTTAGTACATAAAGCACACATAAGGTATTTCTAACCATAAACTATGCTTAACCTTTGATTTATTTTATTAGTAATTTTTTTTTTTTTTAATACAATTGTGTTTCAAATCACAGTGTGGAGTGTCATTCATTGGAGTGTCTTAAAGTGTAATGCAGTACAGTACAGTGAAGGAGAGTGTTGTACAGTCTGTTGTTAGACTGGTGAATTGTTAGTTGAATCGAGGGGAGTCAAGAAGAGTGGGGTGACGTAGTGTACAATAAAGTGTTATACAATGTACTGGCATGGTGTGTAGTAACGTGGAGTGGATATCGTAGAGTAGAGTGGTGGGTTGTACAGTGTAGTGATGTGTCAAAAAGTAGAGTTGAGTCTTTATAGTGGAGTGTCATTGACTGGAGTGTTGTGAATTAGAGTGTAGTGGAGTATCATCGAGTAGAGTGGCATAGAGTGGCATAGATTGTAGCAGAGTGTTGTAGACGGTAGTGGCATAGAGTGGAATTCAGTGGAGTACAGTGTTGTACAGTTCAGTGTTGTTGCGTGCAGTGTCATGAAGTACAGTGACAGAGAATCACGTAGAGTGTATTGTACAGGGGAGTATATGTATTTGTGAGAACGCCGTGCATGGTAGACTGGTGAGTTATAGTTAGTGTTGTCTGGTTAGCAAGCTGAAAAGAGTGTGTAACAAGTCACATTACTTAAAATAATTTGAAAGTGGTGGATATATTGTAAATCAAAGTTAGAACTATAACTGTATAATTTTTTTATTTTGTGTAGTTTAAGTTTTGGTTTGTGTAAGGAAAACATTTTCCTAACTAGTTTAATTGAAAAACAAAATATATATATATTATATATATAGAAAATGGGGTCCGCCACTGGGTAGTTATAGTTACGACACAGTTTCATAGGAAAAAAATGTTATGGTTTACTTATAACTGTGGCGCAGTTTGGTGAATATGCGCTAATCCATTGTATGCTAGTACACTACACCACTCCAGTCCACCCTAGACAACAGTATGCTACTCTACTAAACTGTACGCTATTCTACTCTATGACACTCCACTGTGTGCTATTCCACTCTACCCAACTTGGCTGTATACCACTCCAGTCTAGGCCACTATACTATATGACACTGCACTGCCACTACACTGTACGCAGCTCCAGTCTACGCTCTTCCAGTCTACACCACTCCACTGTATACCTCGCCACTCTGTTATGCCACTGTATGCTACTCCACTAGTTACTCCTCTGTTTGCCATTCCACTGTAAGCTACTCCAGTCTATGCCATTCCACTGCATGCTGTTCCACTGTACTCCACTCTACCCATTCCAATAAACACTATTTAACTGTACATAACTACACTCAAAGCCACTCCACTATATGCTATTCCTCTGTACCCCACTGTAATGTATGCCACTCCGCTCCACAGTACCCCACTCTATGCTATTCCACTGTAGACCACTCCACTGTAGGCTACTCCACCCCATGCCACTCCACTGTATGCCACACCTTTCTAAACCAATCTACTGTACACTATTCTACTGTATGCAACTCCACTCTACACTGCATCACTGTATGCTATTTCACTCTACCCCACTCTATTGTACACCACTGTAGTGTATGTCACTAAACTGGATGGCATTCCACTCTATGCTGTTCAACTTTACGCCACTCCAATCTATGTTATTTTATTCTATGCCACTTCACTCTATGCCACTCCATGCTATGCTATTCCACTGTAAGGCACTCCACTGTATGTTAGTCCACTGTACTTCACTCCACTATAATCTATTTCACTCTACTCCACTCCACTGTATGCCACTCTAGTCTAGGACACTCCACTATACGTCACTCCACTGTATGGTACCCCAATCAATTTTACTCCGTTATACACTACTCCACTCTATGCTATTCAACTAAATGCCCCTCCACTATATGCTATCCCAGTGTTTGTCACACCATTCTACACCACTTCACTCTAAACCACTCCACTGTATGCAACAACACTGTGCGCCATGACATTGTATGACACAATACGATGCTACATGACACTGCACTCTACACCACTCCAGTCTATGCCACTCAAGTATTCTCCACTCTGTGAACCTCTACTCCACTGTTTGACAGACACTCTATGAACCTCCATTCTACTAAACTCTACTCCACTCTATACTACTCCCCTATACAACACTATACTACGGTTTATGTCACTATACACTCCTGAGGTCCACTGTATGCTACTCTAGTAGACTGTATTCAACTCTGCACAACTCCCTCAATGCCAATCCACCAGAATGTACTCCACTCTACTCTATAATACACTACTCCATTCTACTGCACTCCACTCAACTGCACTGTGTGCCCTTGACTCCTCAACACTCAATGCCACTCCTCTGTACCACACTCTACTCTACCTCACTCTATGCCACTCCACTGTACTACACTCTACAACAGTTTCCCATATGTTCCGACACAACATGACACTTCATTGCTGTATGACATGCTACTCCTCTCTACAACACTCTACTCTATGCTATCAATCTACACTGTGATCCACTCCACTGCACTGTACTATATGAGTTGTCAATCCACCATCTGAGACTTTAGTCCACTCTATGTTATGATACTCCACTGTATAACAGTTCACTGCACTCTACGCCACTGTTCAACACTCAAATGTACACCGGTCCATTCTACAACACTCTATAAAAGTGCACTCTACAGCACTGCACTACTCTTTACAACACTGTACTACACTGTATGCACCTACACTCCACTGTATCACACTACACTCTGCCACTGTACAACACTCTAGGACACTATGCCACTACCTCTACACCACTCCATTATACTTCACTCCACTGTACTCTGACATGTTACTCCACTGTACTTTAGTACTCTACTGTATGCCACTCTACTCTATGCACCTCTATGCCACTCAACCCTACAACACACTATACCACTACACTCTACAACACTGTACTGTACACCACTGCACTCTACAACACTCTACTCCATTCTATGCCACTCCACTGTACAGTATGACACTTTCCAACACTCAATTCCAATGTAACCAACTCCAGTCCATGTTGCTCCACTCTATACTATTTCACTCTACTCCATTCTACTGTACGCCACTCCATTGTATATCACTCCACTGTACCACACACCACTCCAGTCTATGACACTTTACTACACTGTATGATACACCAGATCATTCTCCTCCACATCACTGTACTGTACAACATAACACTCCACCTTATTAGTTTTCTAAACTCTATACTATGTGACTCCACTGAACTCCAATCCACTCTACTCCACTGTACAATACTTTAGCCATCTCTACTCTATTTGACATTACACTCTAAGCCAGTCCACTGTATGACACCCTACTGTAATCCATCAACTCCACTCTATAAGACTCAAATGATGTATGACACTTTACCCCACTCTATACCCATCCACTCTACGCCACTGTACAAGACTGCTCGACACTCTAGTACACACTATGACATGGCACTCCTCTCTGCAGCACTCTCCTACACTGTACCACTGCCCACTGTATTACTCACCACGCTAAAACACTACATAGTACAATACTTTGTGCCACTCTACTGAACAACACTCCACTCCACCACACCGAATGTATGAGAATTTATTGTGCTGTACTCTACTGTGTACACCATTCTTCACCATACTATGGCACTGAACAACACTGTACTCAATGACACTCCACTCTACTCCATGGCACTCAACTCGATAACACTGCAGTAAATGTCGGCCACTGTACAACACTCAACTGTACTGTATGGCATACCACTCCACTGTACAACACGCCGCTCCACTCTATGATACTCCACTCCAGTATATAGTGTATAACACTTTAGTCCACCATATGCAATGCCACTCCACTATACTCCACTCTACAATACTAGACACTATGGCACTAGACTGCACAACACTGTCCTTCACTATGCTCTCCGATACTGCACTTAACAATTCTCAATTGAATGATACTCAACACTATGATTTAAAACACATTTTTGTTCAAAACTAAAAACCAGTGGTTTCACCAACAAAAATGGCGGTCACTCAGTGAAAGAACTCTGCTTCCCCATGCAGGCAATCTGCTTGAAACCAACGCTCCTGGATATATTTGACCCGGGTAGAGCCGTCCGGTGGCTGCCATTTGCTGCACATCACTGACCTTTAATAGAGGTTTGCGCTGCCATTGCATCAGAGGCGCAGCCCTGGTGCACCTGATGCAGTGTGCGGCTGATGGAGGCCACAAGATGACTTCCCCCACAATGAGGATTCAAGTAAAGCCCGGTGAATGGTGAGCTGAGAGGACTCTAAATGGCCATGGGGCCGGAGGTTAGGAGAATGTTGAGTGGCACAGGCCTTAGAGTGAGACGCAGCACACCATTACTGGAGCACTGGGCACAGCAGCCTGTTGACAGAGGCCAGTGGCTGAGCACAGACTTCAGGAGCCAAGCCGTGCTGAGGAGCGGGGACGGTCAGGAACACAGCGGGGCAAGAGGTGTGCCATGGAGCTACTGTCATGCCGCCGCGGCTCTTGCAGCGGCCGCGGCTGCAGGCTCAGGTCGCCGCGGTGCGGCACTCCATACATACCGCGGCTGGCTGGCTGAATATTTAAGTTCTGCCATAAAGGCAGACGCGGCAGGGCTTGAGACCCCGAGTGGGTTTCGGGCCTGGCCGCGTGTAGCGCATTATGCGCGTTTACATCTATCTCCCTGCATTCTGCTTTCACATCTGCTCACCACTTACCACTGTCCCCAGTCAAAAGCCGAACCCTTGCACATGGTGGTATTTTTGTACCTGCCTTTTCCTTTCCCAGAATGCTGACCACTTCCTCTCTTCCCAGCATGCATTGTTTCCTCTTTTTTAGGTGCATGTACCTGATTCACTATGGCTTTCTTTTCCCCAATCCAAGATGGTGGTATTTCTACTTCCTGTTTCCTACTTCCTGCCTAGGGGTATATAAGGGGAATTCAGCTGCTTGTTCATTGCGTTGCAACACTCCTTGGTGGTAGTCACGCTCTGATTGATTTCTTCCTGCGAATCCAGTGTTTCCTGACCTGTCTTTGTTCTCCAGTCTTCCTGATCTTCAGTCCTAACGCCTTGGTGTCCTCCTTTCGTTTCAGGGAGTTCCTGTGGAGGTTTTTTACCCTACTGGGGTTTTTCCTCTGGGACTCCTTCTGGAGGGCACGGACTGTAGTGGTTTGCTCTTGCCAAACAGCACCGTGGCTACCGGATTGGGTCGCCCCTACCTCGGACAGAGCAGAACCTGCCGGAACCGGGGCCGTTCCCCTACGCTTCTCAACTTCGACGGTAAGCCCATTGAAAACCGTGACAGATTGCAACGCCAAAAACTCCAGTTGCAGTCCGGTATCATGGATAATCCAGTGGCAAACACGGAACCTACGAGCCAGACCCTGCTTATGACGATACAACAACAGGCTCAAGAACTCCAACAGTTACATACTGAAAATACCGTCTATCGACAAGCCTTTGCATCCAGGACCACAGATGTCCCCTCAGTAGCTTCCACAACACCTCGTTTTTCCGGGGATCCTAACAAATTAAAAGAATTCCTGGATGCCTTGACGGTTTACTTTGCCTTTCGCCCCTCGCAATTTGTACAAGACAAGACCAAGGTGGGGTATTTGATTAGTGCCTTATCGGGGCCAGCCTTGGCTTGGGCCACTCCTCTAGTAACCAGAAACGATCCCTGCCTATCTAATTATTCTACCTTTATCACTACTTTTAAACAGATGTTTGAACGCCCTGGACTCGAGGCGTCAGCAGAAGAAGCTCTTTGCGAAGTCCAACAAAGGAATCAAGATGTATTACAATACATCACCCGTTTCAGACAATTAGCAGCAGAAACAACCTGGGTGGAACGTACCTTGGTGACACTGTTCCGTAGAGGTCTCAGAGAGGACATTAAAGATGAACTGGTGCACTCTGCTAGAATAGAGAACCTTAAAGGATTGATGGACCAAGCTCTGACGATAGAATATCGGTTGAATGAACGAAGAATGGAGAAAAAGAAGAGTCGTTTGCCATCTCACTCAGTACTGTCTCGTTCCTTCTCTCATCGTACCGAGGAAGTCCGTCCTGAACCTAAGGGGAGTACCGAGGAAGAACCAATGCAGATTGACACGGCTCGAAGACCTTTATCAGCCAGTGAAAGAGAACATAGACGAAGGAAGGGGCTTTGTCTATATTGTGGTGCAGCTGGTCACCTAATTCGCACTTGCCCCATTCGTCCAACCAAGCCCTTGGGAAACGCCAACTCCTGTCCTCAGTGAGAAGGGTGAGGACGGGATATCGTGACATACCTTCTATTTGCTCTTCCAGGGAGGAAGGAACTGCTCTTTTTCTCTTACCAGTTATCCTTCATCTAACTGATGGCCGGGAAGAAAGAACCTTGGCCTTATTGGACTGCGGAGCCAGTGGCATCTATTTAGATGAAGCCTGGGCCAAAGAACGACAAATAGCACGAATACCTAAGGAAGTACCAGAACAGGTACACACCGTGGATGGATCACTCTTGGCCTCTGGACCTGTACAATATACCACCCCTACCTGCTGTCTACAGTTTGGAAAACACCAAGAAAATCTTTCGTTTGATTTAATTTCATCACCACACCACGTCATGATCCTGGGAATTCCATGGCTCACAAGGCACAATCCTTACATCAACTGGGAAACAAAAACCATTTCCTTGTCCTCTCACTTTTGCCAACACCACTGCTATCACGCCGGGGATTATTGGTCCCCAAAAGGTCTCTCAGCAGCACCTCCTAAGGTGGGATGCTCCATTAACGTAATACAGGGAGTTCCCAGGCATTATCAGGAATATGCCGATGTATTCCAGAAGCCAGAAAAACCTGAACTGCCACCCCACAGAGAATACGACTGTACCATTCCTTTAGAACCAGATACAGTGGTTCCTTTTGGGCGGATCTACTCTCTCACAGAACCGGAGAAACAGATTCTGAAGGAGTACCTTGATGAGAACCTACAAAGCGGGTTGATTATTCCCTCTTCTTCACCCGCCGGGGCTCCTCTTTTCTTTGTACCAAAGAAAACTAAAGACTTGCGTCCTTGTATCGATTTCAGAGGGTTAAACAAGATCACTATTAAAGATCGGTATCCGTTACCCCTCATAAAGGACATCTTAGAAGCAGTCAGAGGAGCAAAGAGATTCACCAAGCTGGATCTCCGAGGAGCCTACCATCTTCTAAGAATAAGAGAAGGTGATGAGTGGAAGACCGCCTTTAGAACACCTTTTGGTCACTATGAATATAGAGTAATGCCATTCGGGCTCACTAATGCCCCTTCCATTTTTCAAAGGTTCATGGATTCTATCTTTTCTGATCTTTTGCAACAAACAGTGGTGGTGTATCTTGACGATATTCTAATCTTTTCTGTTCATCCAGAGGAACATTCCAAGCATGTTCGCCAAGTCTTAGAGAGACTCCGACAACACCATTTGTTCTGCAAACCTGAAAAATGCGAATTTGATCAGACGGAAGTAAAATACTTGGGATATTGCATAAACCAGACCGGAGTCGCCATGGATTCAGACAAGGTGCAGGCTATATTGAATTGGCCATCTCCTTCTTCCATCAAGGAGACTCAGTGTTTTTTGGGACTAGCCAACTTCTATCGACAGTTCATAGCAGACTTTGCCCAGAGAACCAGCTATATTACTCAAACTCTTAAAAAAGAACATCTAAAGAAGGGTTTTTGTTGGACACAAGACGCAGAGTTAGCCTTCCAGAAATTAAAGAAAGCCTTTATTCAAGCCCCTATCCTACGACACCCAGACACCAGCAAACAATTCATTGTTGTCGCAGACGCCTCAGAAAGGGCCATCGGAGCTGCCCTATTGCAAAGACAAGACGATGATGATTTAGAACACCCCGTATTTTACCTATCACACATTTTATCTGATTCCGAGCGGAACTATTCCGTGTTAGAACGTGAATTACTCGCCTTAAAAACCACGTGCACAGAATGGAGACACTTTTTGATGGGATCAAAGGAACCTTTTGAAGCCCGGACAGATAACAGAAATCTACAATGCTTAAGAAACTTTCAGTGTCAAAATAGCCGGCAGGCTCGATGGGCTTTCTTTTTCAGCCAATATGACTTCTATATCACTTACATCCCTGGTTCTCAGAACATCCTGGCGGATGCCTTGTCCCGACATTATCCTGAGTGCAGCGATTCTACTGTTCAGAACTTATTTGACAACGACAAGATCATTGGGGTAGCACAGACTTTTTTAGACCAAGTCAAGTCCGAATATGCCCGTCTAGACGAAACAGAGCTGAATAAGTTGCGTCCGCAACTGCATACAGATCATGGTTATTATTATCATGACAAGGCCCTGTTTCTACCCACTAAAGTAGTACAAACTGAAGCTTTACATATGTGCCATGATTCCCCTATCGCAGGTCATCGAGGAATGAAAGCTACCCAAGAACTTTTGCTTCGCTCCTTCTGGTGGCCAACTCTCAAGGCTGATACTGAGGCATATGTATCATCTTGTCCTATATGTGCTCAAGCCAAGACACCCCGTACCAGACCTGTAGGATTACTCCGCCCATTACCAGTTCCCCCAGGGCCATGGCACACTATCTCCACAGATTTTATGTGCGCATTACCTTCCTCAATGGGAAACCACGTAATAATGGTAACCGTGGACTCCTTCACCAAGATGGCTCACTTCTCGGCCTTAAGAAAGTTACCAACGGCAAAAGAATTGGGTCAAATCTTTACTCAAGAAATCTTTCGACTTTATGGGTTACCTCAGGTCATTATATCGGATAGGGGTCCTCAATATATCTCCCGATTCTGGAATCAATTTTGTAAGACCTTGGGAATCAAGGTGGCCTTATCATCCGGGTTCCACCCTCAAACCAACGGACAGACGGAACAACTCAATCAAGGTCTCGAACAGTATTTACGTAGCTTCTGCAATGCTACACAGAGTAATTGGGCCACCTATTTACCGCTTGCAGAATTCTCCTATAACAACTCCCTACACAGTGCCTCGAAGGTCTCTCCTTTCTATGGCTCCTACGGTTTCCATCCCAAGGCCTTTCCAACTCCCCTGAGAGATAATTCCAATCTTCCTGCCATCTCCTCCTATGTTCGACAGCTACGGGGTATACAACGAGTTATCCATTCCAACCTTGTGGCCACTAAGTCCCGCATGAAAAAGATAGCAGATAGGAGACGCTGTGCGGCTCCTCAATATCGGGTTCATGATAAGGTCTGGCTCTCCTCTAGATTCCTACCTCTCCGACTCACTCAGAACAAATTCAAACCTTGCTTTTATGGTCCCTTCCTAATTCTCAAAAAGATCAACCCAGTGTCTGTGCGTCTTCGCCTGCCCCGGACGTGGAAGATCCACCCTGTATTTCACGTCTCTCAAC
This sequence comes from Pleurodeles waltl, assembly GCF_031143425.1. NCBI lineage: Eukaryota > Metazoa > Chordata > Amphibia > Caudata > Salamandridae > Pleurodeles > Pleurodeles waltl. The sequence goes on from NC_090449.1 coordinate 608,461,099, forward strand.
TGAAACCTTACCGTCCTGATCCTTTTCATAGGCACTTACCCTGTCCACCTCCTCTGTTGGTTAATAATGTGCCTGAGTACGAGGTCCAGGAAATCTGTGACTCTCGGTTTTTCCATGGGCGCCTCCAATATCTTATTCATTGGAAAGGATACCCTATGAGTGAGTGTTCTTGAGAGGATGCCTCTTCAGTTCATGCCCCTCTTTTGGTCCGTCGCTTTTTTCGACTCTTCCCTCACAAACCTGGGGCCTCGGGGGGGGGGCATACTGTCATGCTGCGGCGGCCGCGGCTCTTGCAGCTGGCGCGCAGGCCGCGGGGGACGCCGCGGCTGGCGCGCAGGCCGCGGGGGACGCCGCGGCCGGCGCGCAGGCTGCGGGTGCCTCAAGGAGCCTGGTTAGGGGTCGCGGCCCGCGCCGCGCCCCTTTCTTTAAGTTCTGCCATAAAGGCAGACGCGGCAGGGCTTGAGACCCCGAGTGGGTTTCGGGCCTGGCCGCGTGTAGCGCATTATGCGCGTTTACATCTATCTCCCTGCATTCTGCTTTCACATCTGCTCACCACTTACCACTGTCCCCAGTCAAAAGCCGAACCCTTGCACATGGTGGTATTTTTGTACCTGTCTTTTCCTTTCCCAGAATGCTGACCACTTCCTCTCTTCCCAGCATGCATTGTTTCCTCTTTTTTAGGTGCATGTACCTGATTCACTATGGCTTTCTTTTCACCAATCCAAGATGGTGGTATTTCTACTTCCTGTTTCCTACTTCCTGCCTAGGGGTATATAAGGGGAATTCAGCTGCTTGTTCATTGCGTTGCAACACTCCTTGGTGGTAGTCACGCTCTGATTGATTTCTTCCTGCGAATCCAGTGTTTCCTGACCTGTCTTTGTTCTCCAGTCTTCCTGATCTTCAGTCCTGACGCCTTGGTGTCCTCCTTTCGTTTCAGGGAGTTCCTGTGGAGGTTTTTTACCCTACTGGGGTTTTTCCTCTGGGACTCCTTCTGGAGGGCACGGACTGTAGTGGTTTGCTCTTGCCAAACAGCACCGTGGCTACCGGAAGGGGTCGCCCCTACCTCGGACAGAGCAGAACCTGCCGGAACCGGGGCCGTTCCCCTACGCTTCTCAACTTCGACGGTAAGCCCATTGAAAACCGTGACAGCTACTGGCTAGGGTCGACAATGCGCTGAGCGGTACCCTGAGCCCTGAGGTGTGGCTGGTCAGGCATGCTGGTGGGTGGCAGATCTGAGGAGTTGGGAGGATTGGGCTGAGGTGGCGGCCTAGCAGTATTGGAGCCTCAATGATGGATGCTGCCTTGAGGTGTGTGGGGGGCTGAGGATGGATGGTGAGGGTGCCTGATTCTGTTGCCTGCTCCCCCTGAACAGGGAAGATAGCGGTGTGAAGGGGAGTCCCAGAGACACATCCACATTGGCTGAACTTGCCTGAGGTCCACTGAGGTTCAGGTGGCTGACACATACTCAGGTTGGCCATCCCCTTGGATGATGACTATAAGGGTTGCCCCTGCCTGCCTGTGGACTGGTTTAGACCCTGATTTCAGTAACACCTATTTGTAGAGGTGGTGGACACCCACAGTTATTGGCCATACCTTGGGACGTGCTACCTCGACCCTTGGTCCACTTCTTCTCCCCAGTGGCTTGAGGGTTGCCCAGGGACCCCGAAGTCATCAGATCATCCCTTAAGTCGGGGGCAGTGTTTGAGCCCTGCTGTGACGGTGAGGCAGATCGACTGATTAAGCGGCAGAGGGGCCCCCTGTCTGTGCTTACAAGGAGTGCCGTAGGGCCGTGTCCCTCAATCATATTCTAACCTCAGGCCCAAGGTGAGGAGTGCTGCCGTGGGACCCAGGGAGGCATTACCGCTGTATTGATCTGAGGAGAGAGTCCTTGTTCGCAACATGGACAAGGATAAACCGTCAGCCATGGCCTTGCAGCAGAAAACTGATAAAGTCACAAAACAGAAAGCTGCTATCGGGGAGGCCAGTGCGTTCAGTAGTGGCATGCCAGTGGACAACAATGGCCAAAATTTGCCAATATTACTTGCAATTCAAAACCTTAAAGCAATCATGGAAGGCAAATGGGGGAGCTTAAGGTACACTTGGCTCTGATCAGACAGGACCTCTGCAACACTACCCACAGAGTTACTGAAGTGGAGTGTAGGTTATCGGAAAAGAAGGACATGGTGAAAACACACAAAGAGCGTTTGGTCAATTTGCAACGCTGAGTGGGTCAATTAAAGGCCTGGGTTGAAGATGCAAAGGGAATGTCTATGCCCAATAATCTCCACATAGTGGCCATTCCCAAAGGGGCTGAGGAGACTATGCCGCCCAAATTAATTTATGATTGGCTGAGGAGATGGGTCCCCAAAGACAAAGTATCGGCTTGCTTCATCATCGAAAGGGCGCATAGAGCGTTGATGACTAATCTGCCGGTGGGGGTCCCGCTGGGCCCCTTCATAGTCAGAGTGCTCAATTATGCTGACCGGGACTTTGTCCTCAGGCTGGTGTGCAAGGCCAGCCAGACGACCTACCAATTTTCTATGATACTGATATTTCCCGATTATACCTTACAATTACAGCAACAAAGACGATTCTTTCAGGAGGGAGAACAAAAATGAAAAAACATGGGGTAAACTACATGCTCATGTTCCTGGCAAGACATTCTTCTTTGATACTCCAGAAGAAGTGTAGGACTGGATTGAGGAACTCCGCATACGACACAAGCCTGACTCGTCTGACCGGGAGAGTGGAGGGAGGACAGTGGAGGACAGAGTGGGCCCTTACAGGGAATGGTGGACAGTGTTAAAGAAGTCACCTCATCAGAGAGGGTGGAGGTCCTGCTCCCTGGATCCTGTGTGGCCTGCTTCAGCGAAGGCCACGACTCCAGAGGTGGTCAGACCAGCCACATTAGCTAATTCCAGTGCTGCTGCTCCGAGACTGCCAGAAATCTGTGAAGTGTTCCCTATCAAGGGTTGTGAGTGCCTGATCTCTTGATCTGCCTGGATGTTTGGTGGGTTGTAGCTAGGTCTCAGCCCAGTTGGCTATGATCCCTATTCACACCAGGACAGGCACTTCCTGTTCTAGAAGTACAGGGTGGTGTTGAGGGTGGGGGGGAGTTCTAAAAGACTGTTACTGGTTTTGTTCAGAGGGCGGGAGGAGCTGTGGCTGCTGGGCAGGCACTTTGGATCCTTATGTATTCCTCACAGGAAAGGATAGGACATGGCAGACACATCAGTTTGCAATGTTGCTCTTCAAAGCAACCCAGACCTTAGCAGGATCAGAGTCCTTTCATGGAACGTTAACGGATTGTTGGAAAAAATTAAATGGGGAGCAGTCTTGAGGGCTGCCTCACAGACTGAAGCTGATATTGTCATGCCCACTGAGACACATTTATTAGGGAACAAGTGCCCATTCTTGGCCCCCTGGGGCTTTACCTAGGTGTACCACTCAGGATTTCATAGGGGTTCCCAGGGTACAGCTATTTTAATAAGAAAATGTATGCCACTCGCAGTTTCCAAGGTCTAGCTTGATGGAATGGGCGGTATCTGGCTATCACAGGAGTACTCCATGGTCTACCAATTTCCTTTATCTGTGCATATGCACCTCCGCCTTTGAAAGTTGACATCTTGATGAACTTGGGTGACCTGATTCAGGAGCTGCCAGAGGCCTCATGGATTCTAGGGGGATCTCAATCGCTCCGAACCTACTAGTATTCTGGTTGTGGCTGAACACCCCTTCAAACATTGAAGCAAAATCTTTATCTGGTTGATGTGCATCATCCAGCAGTGAGGGACACAGGGTCACAGATGTTGGGCTGCTGGCTCAGGGTCTCTCTGACCACTCACCGCTGGTAATGGACTTGACTTGGGGTCCGAGGAGGGCACTGGCAAGTTGGCGTCTGAACCAATGAAATCTCCAGAAAGAGGACTTTAGGGAAATGTGCCAAGGATTCCTTGCAGAAAACAGGGTTTCGGTGCAATCCCACAGCATTTTGTGAGAAGCCCAGAAAGCTACCATAAGGGGGGGATGTCATTAGTTATTCTAAGGTTCAGAAGCAAAGGGTTCCGACAGAAAGTCACAGATCTAGAGGAACGTATTCTTGATTTAAAGCGCCACTGTGCACCATCAATGCAGGAGTCCCTGCTGCAAGACTCGCTTCATACATAGACAGTACTTCACCAGGAACTCACACAAGAGGCAAGAGAGGCTTGAATGGCCACACTTAGCAGAATTTATCAATGGTGGAACAAAGCCAGCAAGACTTTACACTGGCTATACACGCCTAGGGAGGCCGGGCCCCAGAGGCCTAAGTTGAGCTGAGAATGGCACTAGAATAATGGGAACTGTACCCACTGTGCAAGCCTTTGCTGCATATTACTGGGAACAGTACAAGGCAGACCCTATGAGTCCTTGTAAGGATTTGCACACATTCATACATGACCTGCAAATGTGCCTATTTTCTTGCGAATCTCTGAAGCCAGATGTCACCTGTGAGGAGCTGCATGTCACATTGGCACAGCTGCAGGCGGGCAAAACGCCTGGTCCTATTGTATTCCCACCTATGTTCTGCCAGCTAGTGTGGCCCCAACTGGGCCCTCTACTGCTAGAGATCTTTGGGGAGGCGACAAGAGAGGTGAGAGATGCCGTCTAATCTCAGTACAGCTGAAATAGTAGTGATTCCCAAACCGGTGATGGAGGGCTCACACTGTGGAGACTTTCACCCAATTTCTCTGTTGAATGGAGAGGTGAAAATAGAGCCTAAGATGCTGGCTACCAGGTTGGCACGAGTCATCAGTCACCTGGTACACCTGGACTAGTCTGGGTTTATGCCTCACTGAACCACTCATCATAATTTACCAAGGGCACACCACACGATTGCGATGAGTAGGAACTTCCGGGGGTCACAGGACCCTTCTTTTGATTGAATTCAACAAAGATTTTGTTTCAGTGGATTGGGAATACCCATTTGCTCTCATGACTCGAGTGAGGTTTGGGACCGGATACATAAGCAGTGTACGACTATTCTACACCATTCTTGCAGCTAGGGTGCGAATCATGAGGGTGACCTTAGCCTGGTTCCCTGGTGCAGCGGGGAAAATAGTAGGGCTGTCCCTTGTCACCCCTGCTCTTTACCCTCATGATTAACCCCTTGGTGGGATGGGTGCAAGTGGATACATTATTCCGGGGGTTCCAGTGGATCCTGGAGGTGAGTGACGGGATCCCACTTTATGCTGACGATGTCCTACTCTTTAAGAGTTCTCAGGAGTCGACAGGCCTACTGCTCTCCAAATTTTTCAGTTCTTTAGGAAGTACTCAGGCATCCACATGAATACTAATAAATCCTCTAAATATCCTATAGCACCTTGCCCTGTGGTCATGTCATGGGCAGTGGTGATATCAATATTGTCCTCGGGATTAAAGTACCTGGGGGTTTACTTTACGGGGAAGGAGCACTGTGCCACAGAATCCTCATTTTTTTTTTTTACACTCCGGTGGCGCAGTGTGCCAGCCCATATTTATAAGGCCATGCAAAGCCACCCTGCGTGGCTTTTTACGGCCTTGTATATTTGGCCCCCATTCATGTATAACCTCAGGGGTGGCGTTGAAGTGGCACACAGGGAGAAATAACATTATTTCTCCCCATTTTCTCCTCTTTCTATATGTGCTGCATTCTGCAGCACACACATTTCAAGAAGAAAATGCCCTTAATGATTGTTCATGTGCAGTAAGGTGTCCCTTCCTCTACATAAACAATCATCCCTGCAACAAAGGCACCCTTTCACCATGGTACAAGGGTATCTGCATTAGCACTAAGCACATCTCTACAGTTTCAAAATGATGCAGCGTGGTGCAGCAAGAAACCTTACAGTGCCACGCTGCGTAATTTCCTTGTAAATGATACCCTTAGTACCTCAGCTGGTGGACCTTGCACGGCAGGTCAGGTTTTGGTCCACTTTTCCCCGTTCACTGCTGGGACACTTGGCCATTTTTAAAATGGTCTACCTGCCACATCTTCTTTATCAACAACAAAAACACCTGTTTCAAGTGGAAAAGGCCTTCTTCAAGAAAGTGAATGCACAACTGAGAACATTGATGTGGGATGGGGCCACCTCGAATTGCCCTGGGGAAATGCTGTTGACTGGTGTTTGAGGATGGGATAGCCACCTCAGATTTACTCCGGTACTATTGGACAGCACACCTGCTCATAATAAATGATTGGTGGTTTGAGGGATTTGATGTCCCAGCATATGTGGTGGAAGGGTGGTTGATGGGCTGGCAGAATCTCCTGCATCTATTTTATGACGGGACTGTAGTGGATTCTCTTCCACCTGCTATGCGAGTGATGTTTGAGGCATGGTCGGCTGCTATGAAGACCATTGGGAGAGCAAATACGCTGACATTGGAGACTCCACTGTGGAGGGTTCTCGACTCCCGGAGGTGACGGACCTATGTGGCTTTGCTGCATGGGACATCCTAAGGATATCCACATTAGAGGATGTGTTGCACATGATGGGACAATTAAATTCTTTCAGGACCTGCAGGCAGAATTCAACCCACTTCGTACACAATGTTTCCATTATTTACAACTTTGTCACACACTCCAACCCTCCATACAACTAGACGACGCCATTCCCCCATGGAGGCAAAACTTCTCCTTACAAATATAAAAGCACACAAATTATCCAAGATCTATAAAATGCTATTAAGTAATCTGCCTGATTCCATGGGGGCAGTAAGGAGAGCATCGGGGGGAAGTTGAGTCAGATGGAAGATAAGGACTGGCAGAAGGCAAGGGAGGCACTCAGAGAGGCAGGGATAGCCTTCCAATTTAGACTGATACAACTTAATTTGCTTCATCACGTTTATCTCACCTGGACAAAACTGTATTGCATGAGGCTAATAGCCACAGGGGACTGCCTGATATGTGGGGACCCACAGGGAGACCAGTCCCATACGTTTTGGTGGTGCCCTGCTATTTCTCATGCTATTTCTTTTGGAGGGAGGTTTTGGGTAAACAAGAGGGAGTGTTGGGGACTATTCCCAGGGAACCTAAGCGTATCCATTTACATATTACAACCGATCTCGGGGGCAACAGATGTCAAAGAGCGCTCCTATGGTTGGGCTTGAAGGTGGCAAAGTGCAACATCACAAGAGCATGGAAGGATGTGGCAGCCCCTTCTTTGGAGACATGAGCCAAGGGTATGGACAATTGTATAGGACTGGAACGCCTAATTTGTATTGCTAGGGAATGTCCTGAGAAACATTATAAAATCTGGGCAGACAGGGCCAGACTGCAGGGCATACAATTAGATCCATGCCTTGGCTGACTATTAGAGACATGCATCCCCTTGGGAGAGATGAAGGGGGTGTGCATGAGGGATGAGGGATTTGTGCCTTACTGTACACCTATATGTGGTTATACCATATCTCAATATGGTCTGACATTACTGCCTGGCTGTTATACTGCACAAGATGCTGGACCAGGTGCCTGGTCATTGGGGTGGTTCTGACACTCTATTGTTGGTTTGGACATATCAATAAAAAGTTATTTAAAAAAACATTTAAATTGAATGAAAAAAACAATGGACTGTTTTCCCAGAAGTGATGTCATTTAAGATGGCATAAGTGTTGTGAAGAATGCTATTATTGCACATTGTATACGTCATATAGTATGCAAGGGTAAAACCAGTGCATGAAGAAAGGATGAGCTATAATTAATATAGTGTGGTAAGTGAGGTGACAAGACTTTATGGAGGTGCGCAACTGATAATGAATTGAAGCTGGTGCGTAGATTATAAATTTAAATTGTAACTGTTGGTGCATAAATTATAAATTTAAATTATAACTATAACTTTAGAGTTTCTAATGTTTGTATAGTTCAAGTTGGGTTTGCATAGAAAGAATAAATAAAGTTGCCCTACCTTTTACTTATGTTTAACCATTGGTGTTTTCATTCATAAATATATATATGTATATCTTCAAGGTAGATAGACATAGAATTAAGAATAGTAAATTTTACTTTCCTTTTAATACCTTTTTTCTCGATATTTTGGGTATGATAACGTGTCATGATGTTTCCTACTTGACCTTTCAAACTACAGCCCAACCAGAGGTGTTAAGGAATATCAAATAGAGGTAGGCTTTTTGAGCACAATGTATTTGCAGCTTTAGAGTTCCCTCAACAATCAAGCCATCCAGGTACCGGTGATGCCTATATTAGTGGATCATTCCAGGGGATAGAAATTTCAGCCAAATGCTCTGTGCAGACCCCCCAGGTCCAGATTTACTATTATTTGGTTTAATGCAATACAGCAGGACAATTTGCCGCAATACGTCAAATGGACAGATCTGGAATGAGCCATATTTACTAATATATAGCACACTCCTGACCTCATTCTGCACTGATGCATGCAGTGCAGCCTAGCCCCAACATAAGCACCCTTGCACCATGATGCAAGGGTGCCTGCCCTACAGTCACGACTGTTTCTGTGCATGAAGGGATGCCTTCCTTCACAAAAACAATCCTCAGAGGCATTCTCCTCTTTCTATGTGTGCTGCAGAATGCAGCGGATATGGAAAGAGGAAATAACATGGAAAAATAAACACATTTATCCTTGTTATGCTTCTGTTGAGAAGGCTTAGCATTTTGCCACAGTCCCAGATTTATTATTTCAAGTTAGTCTGGGAATGTGCCAAAGTCCATGGGTGATTGCATAGAAAAACCCACGCTCAACCCATGGAATGCCTTCCCAACTCAGACTAACAATAATAAAAAGAATAAGAATAATAATAACCTAATCTTTAGTGAGTTACTGAAAAGCTGATCATAAAAGATTACACATACATAAAAAAAGACAAATTACAGTTAAAACTAACAGAGGTAGGTAATTCATTTTCTCCTCCTCGCCATTGAAAGTTCTACAAAAAGGACAATGAATAACAATTCATATATAAAACACCATGAACCAAAAAGTTAACATGACATTTAACCTTTGCAAACTGACCACTAAATAAAACCGTATTTTAAAAAATCGTGGATTCACGAAATGTACGGCAAATTTTAAAAATAAACTTAGGGCTTAACATACCTCAGGACAGTTGAGTTGTTGCCAATGTAGCATAGCCGGTTTACGCCTAATAAATTTCGAGCTTCCGAATAAGAGACACTAAAAATCTTTTTCGCAGGGCTGATAACATTTGTGAAAAAAATGTGCAATAAAGACTGAGAGGAAACCTTATCACACGAAATGTACATATACTCGATGTCTCATATTGTCCCTGAGGGAAACAAAGCATCCACCTGATGGAGCCTAACCTGAACTGGGTTAACAACGTCCATTCCCGTCTATCAGCGACCAAATCCAGATAAGGCTCCACCTCCAGATTCGTTTGAATAATACAATATTCTCTCACAGATGACTTCCTTAATTCCGTTGCCTCCCTCCGAGCCCACTTATCAGATATATAGCACTCTCTGAGACACCTTTCACCCTTCTTACTCAGATCAATCGGGGGCTCAAAGATAGAAGGGCAAGCATGGTGGTTGCCATAATACAATGGAGCCAAGGTATTCTATCACCATAGTCATGTGAGAGACGATCTTTTATAATCCTGTTCTTTAAAGAGGCTGCTCGTTGCTCCAAATCGAGTACCACAATTACAAAGAGGCTGTTTAATCATAATAACATAATCATTATAACATATATAGTCCCGGTTCTTGATGGGTCACAAAAAATGAAGTACTCATTGGTACACCCAGGATTTGATGGCACACCGTTCTCATCATGGATGCAGCCCATGTTGATGCATCCTCAAATCCCTGGCCCATATGTTAAAATGAGGATATATTTTTTTTATAAATCTCCACCAAGGAACTAATGGGCTTTTTTTCCCATGGTGGAAATAAGGGGGAAAATTGTGCCAACCGATTAGAAAAAGAGATTTTTACAGGGTCAAACATTATCCACAAATAAGGTAATCAATTCACTTTCTCAAATAATCTGCCCTTGATGCTCATACAAAGAGTCTTCACATTTTTTAGGACCTCAGACCATGAAAAGCTTTTAGAGCAATTTGTCTCTATGTTTAGTCATTTTACTTAATCTACAAAGGCATCAGCAATGTTCGAAATCCATTTGCTGTTATTGCAAGCAAGACAGCATCATCTGCGTACAAGAGCACAGGAATGGGATTTTTATTTAGTACACGAACATCCTACCCCTTCTTGACCAGAGCAGTTCTAACCCATTAACATGAAGCAGGAACAAAATGGGTGCCAGCACACATCCATGGCACACACCCCACCAGAAAGGGTAAGACTGTGTACGTTCACCCTCCTCCGTGTCTCACGAAGGCATTAAGATCATTATGAAGGGCTCTCAAACAACCTTCTATCGCTGCCTCAAGACCCACAGGTGTGAGAATACCCCTCAACTTGGGTCTATTGACACTTTCAAATGCAAAGGATTGGTCCGTGAATGCTAGATAAAGCCAAATGTTTAGTAATTGTATTTATGCTCACTAACAAGAGCAATTGTAAACACTGTTTAAGTGTTCTAAGACCTTTCCTTTAGCCATATTTTACCACAGACTACCCGTTATTATCCGTGGCCCTAAGCAACAGTCTATCCAAATCAATTCTACCAATCATTTTCGCCATGGAATCAATTACCAAAATAGGGAGATAGTATTTTAGATCCTGAACGTGCTCCTTTTTTAAAAACTGGTACAATTTTTTATGAATGACATGAGTGCAGAATGCCTACTTTGCACACAGCATTAATGGTATTTGTAAGGAGAGGAACCCAGAACTCAGAGTTTTCCTTGTAGAGATCCATCCCGCCCTGGAGTCTTTTTTGATTGACTGCTATTTATGGCATCCACTATTTGTTGGACAATGGGTTGTTGGTTGACTGGGGTGTGAATCTTAGTCAAACAACAATTACAGTCTTAGTCAGCATGTCAGGCACACCCTAAATAAACCTTTAATCACACTCTGGTACCTTGGCACAGAGCAATCAGGCTTAACTTATAGGCAGTATGTAAAGTATTTGTGGAACACTTCAAACAGTAAAACTGTGAAAACACCGCATAAAAAGATACCACACTAAGTTAGAAAAATAGATCTGAAGTCTTTTGTACCCTTGGTGTCATCTGGGTTCAAATGATTCAGGTCCAGCCCTTCTCACCAAGGCAAGAGAGCAGCAGGGCAGCACCGCAAGGCAGGTGTTCAACGAAGCAGCAGGCCAAGTAAGTGGCAGTCCTTCAGCAGCATACCAGTTCGTCCTGGCAGAGTCTTCACAGGCCCAGCGGTGTACTGAAGTTGTGGTGTCAGAAGTCCAGTACTTATACCCAGTTTGGCCTTTGAAGTGGGGGAGACTTCAAAGACAGGCTTTTGAAGTATACAGAGGTCCTGCTCTTTCTGCCTTGGCTCCAGACTCAATGCAGGGTGATATGCAGCCCTTTGTGTGTGGACAGGACACAGTCTACGTGGGTGTAAGTGAGGCTGTGCCCAGGTCCTCCCTCCCATCCTGTCAGAGATAGCCCATTCAGGCACACCTAAGCTCCCATTGTGCATGACTGTCTAGGAGGACTACACAAAACCCAGCTGTCACTCCACCCCAGACATGTAAATAGAGAAGGCAGCAGGCTTGGCATGGCTTTGAATGGCTTCAAACTATGGAGTAAGACAACGCAGCACAAATTGCTGCACTGTCTTGCTCTGCCCTGGATAGGCGTTTCACAGGCCTTGCATGTGGGTGTTCCCACTCAAATTCCAAGGTTTTGGTCTCATTTCCATATTTCTAACCCTGGTAAACCTGGGACTGCCAAAAAAAGATACACCTCCCCAGGGGAGGCGTAACGAGGAGAAATATATTTTTCTACTTGTTTTCTTTTCTTTCCATGTGTGCTGTATTCTGCAGCACACATAGAAAGAGGAAAACACATCTTAAGAATGTTTTTGTGCTGGAAGGTGTCCCTTTCTGCACACAATAATCCATCATGCAACCAAGGCACCCAAGGGTGCCTACGTTGGTGCTGGGCTGGCAAAATTGCACCAGTGCAAAGAGAAATGGGCAGGAATGCGCCGTATTGGAAAAATATGGCACATGTCTGCCCATTCCCTGAGACATGGGGCAACACAACAAGGTGACTTGCTGCACTGCCTTGCCTAAGTAAGAAAATAACAATATTCTAAAAGTGAAATTTTCAGAGTTGCAATTTAAAATCTGACATCACCATAAGTTGTGATTTCAAATTGTGATTCTAGAGACACCAAACTTGGAAGGTCTAGCTCTTCGTGATTGTGAATTACATTTATACATGTAATAAGGTACTCCTAATGTTATCCTATAGGAGACAAGGGCCTTGTAGTAGTGAGAAATTACTTTGGGAGTTTTTCACTATAGAGACATGTAAAACTTAAAAGTACACACCCTACCTTTTAAATACATCGCAACTTACCCTTTAGGTTGACCACGTCCTACAGCCGGGGTTACATATATGAGAAAAAATAGGCCTGGTAAAAGTGATATTTTGCCAGGTCGATAAGGCAGTGTAAAACTGCACATACAGACTCTGCAATGGCAGGCCTGAGCCATGGTTAGGGGGGTTACTTAAGTAGGTGGCACAAGCATTGATGCTGGCCCACTGGTAGCATTTAGTTTGCAGGCCCTGGGTGCATGTAGTACCATTTTAATAGGGACTTACAAGTAAATTAAATATGTCAATTGACAATTAGCTAATATTACCTGTTTAGTGGAGAGAGCAAACACACTTTAGCACTAGTTAGCAATAGTAAAGTGCCCAGAGACCTAAAGCTAGCACAAACAAGGTCAGAAAAGTAGAGGAGGTAGGGAAAACGTTGGAGGGAAGACCACAGAAAGGCTGTCAGGTCTAACACTTGGAAAAAGAGATATTGTGGGAAAATAAAAGGGCCCATGCTGATAGGATCGTGGACACTATCAGCAAGGAAATAGAAAATGCTATAGTGATCTATCCACTCTTCTGGGCCAATGTTCATATTCACCCCGTTATTTGGGTGATTGGGAGATCAGATAGCATTAACTAACTTCCTAAAAACCTGGATTTCTTTTAGTGTACAAAAATAGATCAAATTTCCCATCCCTCAGTTTGCAGCTCTGCCTTTTTCGATTTAAGAGCCAGTGTATCTCCTTTTCTATAATTTCTTATTGCTTCTCTAGTTCTAGGTTTATGTTTCAATTCTCTTATGAGCCTAGCATTAGAGGCTCTCTATACCCCATCAAACCGCAATGGATTTTGTCCATTTTTGTCTGCACATGAACTCATAAACAGAGTCATAATATTGGAATTCAGCTTGCAAAACCTTTTATTAGCAGTAACAGGGTTGCTGTCAAGGGACCAAGAAGAACGGATGAATTTCCCTTTACTGTAAATGACCCTACTTAAAAATATATACATTTTTGCTGACTGCCACACTAAACATCATCCTTAGTTTTTGGCTTAAATAAGTGACCAGGGGCCGGCAAATGTCTTATGCTTTTCTTTGGAACAATTAAAAAAATTGTTAAAGAGTTATGGTCACTGCATACACTACCCAAAACCTACCATTGGTTACATGATTAAACATGCTCCTGGACACAAAGATATAATCAATTGTGGAGCAACTACCTCTACCTACATATGTTGGTGCATTCAGCTCTGGATCAATCATAATGCTCTGTAGGTCGCAAGTAACAAAGTGAGTATGGTGCATATGACACCTAGAGACCTGAAGTGAATGGAACCATGCTCCTAGTGCAAAAGGTGAAAAGCTGAGGGTGACAATATGTTACCCAGTTTAGCATTAAAATCACCTATTATAAGAAGTTAAACCCTATACCCAAGAATGTATTTCCATTGGCAAAACTGTCAACAAATGCAAGCAAATTACAAAATGTATTTTGTTCTTGGTAGAAAATTAATTGTGATAAAAATTCACAAGTGCCATCCAAAATGTATTTTCCCTTCTTGTGTCAAAGGCCTGGAGATTCACCCACTCAACAGAAAAGGCCTGAATATTGCAGTTAATTGAGACTTTGAACCAAGAGGTAAATCCTGCTCTTGCCCTACCCAAGGCAGACGGTGAAGCAGGTTGGTTATAATGCCTGCATCCATCAAAATAAACACCATGTTTCCTGTGATAAGAAAATATCAAAGTTGCTAATAAAATTTATCCAATCCTCTGACTGCAACTTGGAGGATAGACCAGCTATATTCCAATTGAACAGGTTTAGTTCAGATCTGCTGGGTAAAGATTGTGTACTGTCCTGCACCAACTCTTCAGCTGCAAGACAATGGTGTATCACTGTACAGGAAGACTTGTTCCCTCAATGGACCGCCAGATACAACCACTGTCCCATGCATTTCCTTAACAAAAAGCAGATCCTACAAGGGACCTGACTACAGCGAAACAGCCTATATCAAATATCACAGACTGGTCACAGTTGTAAATCATTCCTAACCCTTGCCCCCCTTGTCCAGCATTTTTCTTCAGGTCCGAAATGACCGAACATCGATTTGGTAGTAACAATTTAGCGACATGATAAAGTGGCGAGAATGGCCAATTGCCTGCATTGTGTTGTCGTGCTAAAGGGTCAAGATGACTGCAAAAAAAGGGCTATGATATTCTTGGAGGAGATCTAAATCATGCCTTCGAGTAGTTTAGTAGAGCCAAACCCATGTTTGCAGCTATTACAATGAATATAATAAAATTGCAAGAAACTGAAGCGTTCAGTCGAGCAGGACAACAAGTTCTACTTGCCAGTACACAACATCTATCCTGAACAAATTTTTTCTTAAATTCTTATCATGTCATGATTAGAGTCCACAGTAGAGACATATGGGTGAAATCTGTGTCTGAACATGCCCTAGTTAAAAGTGTTGAATTACTATACAGTATGTCCAGGTCCACCTTGAAAACTTTTGACACCTAATACCTCACTTCTACATGATGAGACATTCATACATTATTTTAATGTAGAACATACTCAATTTCTTAATCTCAATATGGGCTCAGGGTGATCTGCATCCATGGTATGGGAAGAACTGAAGGAATCTATCTGCAGAAAAGTATCAGTTTTCTTCAGGATTGTATGGTACAATATCAAGGTAAAACAAAAAGGCCTTCAAGAATATCAACTCGAGAATATTGACTCTAGAATATTGCCAAGATAAGCATATATAGGTACAATAGATTAAATCTGTGTACATCTTGAAGCACATCTATTGTCAAGGTAAGTAGATGTGGAGTTCAGAATAGTAAATCTATAATAAACTATAAATTTACTTATCTCAACAAGATATTGGTATTCAATATTCTAAAGTAGAGGTTTTTGTAAGTTGTATTAAAAACTCCTAATTGTGGTAAAACATATTCTTCAGCAGAGAGGCACACACTAAAAAGGATAAAAACAGTTTAAAGTGCTCAAAAAGAGAAATGGCAATGTCTCAAAACCATAGGTTTCGGTACACTTGCAAAAGTAAGACATGCCTGTATGATCATTTGATCTGAAGGCTGTGTTCCAAAGAATGAAAATTAATTATTGATATTGGGTAGAAAGACCAGTAGACGTCTGGCTCATAGAATCAAGATATCTAATTCTCTAAAATAATCTTGACCACTGGTAAAAGTGATGGTAAAGTTTTAGTTGAAAAGAAGGTGATTAATAAACCATTCTGAACTGATTTCACTTGGAGCCTATGCTTTGATGACACAATTTCTCGAGCTAGGGCTGAAGAATTTTACTTCAATGAAATAATTTAGCAATTCCCATTTCAAGATTCACTATCACAAATTGTAATTAGGAATCTTGAAAAACCAAAGACCTGTTTTTCAGAAATAACCACTCGCCCTGGGATGCTCTTTATTGGCCCACCCAACCACCTACCACTGATCATGCCAAGAACCTCTGGATCATCCTAGACACCAACCTCACCATGAATAAACAGATCAATGCTGTGTCCTCATCATGCTTCCACATCCTGCAAATGCTACACAATATTTTCAAATGGACCCCTATGAACAGAGACCGCCAGGGGTAATGTGGCGATACGGAGGCCCTTATTACGCCGTTTTAGCCCCAGCGGTGATAATCCGCCAGGGCAGCGCTGCAAGCAGCGCTGCCCTGGGGATTATGACACCCCTACCACCAGCCTGTTTCTGGCGGTTTGCACTGCCAGGAAGAGGCTGGCGGTAAGGGCTGTCCTGGGGCCCCTCGGGGCCCCTGCACTGCCCATGCCATTGGCATGGGCAGTGCAGGGGCCCCCTAACAGGGCCCCGGCCAGCTTTTCATTGTCTGCATAACAGACATTGAAAAGCGCGACACGTGCAACAGCACCCGTCGCACGGCTGCAACACCGCCGGCTCCATTAGGAGCCGGCTCCTATGTTGCGGCCTCATCCCCGCTGGGCCGGTGGTCGGAAACTTGGTTTGCGCCCGCCGGCCTAGCGGGGATGTCGTAATGGGGGCCGCGGGAGTACTGCCGCATTGGCGGCCGCACAGCGGTTACCGCTTGGCGGGCGGTGGGCGGCGGTAGCCGCCCGCCAAGGTCGTAATGACCCCCTAAAGCTCTAATCACAAGCAGAGTCGACTATGGAAACACCCTACACACCAGAATCCCAGCCCTCTTCCTACCCATTCTCCAGACCACCTAGAATTCTGCCACCAAATTAACCTTGGACATACCAGGTAACACCCACATCTCTCCGCACCTCAACACACTTCATAGGCTTCGAATCCAGGAAAGATTACATTTCAAGCTGCTGATTCAGTCCTACATAGTCCTTCACAATTTCAGGCCAGCATACCTCAAATACTATCTCAGCTTCTACGAACCCACAAGGCACCTTCTTTTTGCTGCATGCACACCTTGCATCAAGAGCACCAGAAGTGGGGGATGATCTCCCTCTCCACCTCAGATCCGCCCCCTCCCTCATGGACTTCCGAAAGAAGCTCAAGACCTGGTTCTTCCGGAAAAAACAATCATGATTACTTCCATCCTCTGACCCTTGTTCTTCTCAGTGCCTGGATACCCTCGTGGGTGATTAGCCAGGCTTCACAAGTCCACATCACATAAAACATAACATAGCACTCTTTAGGTAAAACACCAGGATTCAAAAGATCCCTTTGGAATTTGATAGTAATTTCTCTGAAGTTCAACACACCAGTACAAGTCACTGTGTACACAGAAATGCTCAACAAGAAAGATTAACTGAAACATGTGTACTCAAATTCAATTACTTGTGCTCCCATAACTGGAAATATTTTAATTACAACAAAGCTTATTGGCCCAATTTTGTACTCAACATGCATTTTAAAATCTTAACCATATCTAAATTTTGCATTTGTAATGCACTTTACTTAATTTAAAATATGGTACTTGATTAGTTACCAAATAGTTTTGAGAGCCAAATACTGCTGGTCTGTTAAGCCACCTTTCGTAGCCAGAGACTATGTGGTTGGGACTTACTCACTTACTGTGTAATCAGCATAATATAGAAGCTTGATCTGGTCTCTCTCTAGTTTAGGTGGAAACGCATTTGTCAGTCACAAAAGTTTTGAATCACTGAAATTCCAGCGTTAGCAGATGTGATATCATGCACTCTTTAATTGCTTGGAATATCACATGCTTAAACTCGTCTTATCCTTAGTCACTCAACTACCCATTTTTTGCTATTGAAGGTTAGAGGAAGGGCAAGAGGTGAAAACCACGGAATGCAAATCTGAGAACAATGTTTATTATCTTTTCCTGCCACTGTCTTCATGACCCCTCTACCAAGGGTAAGGAAAGCAGGACGAGAGACACCAAAGTGTAAGCCAGGTGTAGAGGCCTTTTACCATGGCTACCTCTACTTGTCATCCATGAAGTCGCAGAGGGTTAGCTGAGAATGCTTACACCTGGTTTAAATCGAGCCCTCTCTGCTATATAACCTAGTCCAGATTTACGAAGCCCTTGTGTTGCAATTATGTCACAAAAGGTGGCACATTCCTGCTCTCTCCATTTGACACAACACAGCAAGTTGTCTTGCTGCTTTGGATTGTGCCCAAAATTTGTACATTCGGGACACTGTTTTAAGGCACACTAGCGACCAGTTATTTCATCGTATTTTTGTCACCAACCTAAATAAATGAGATGGGACCCCAGAAAACCAACTTACACACAATGTGTTGGTTAACCATTCTTTTAGAAGGGCACTTAATTGACCTCCCAGGCAGCTGTCAACTTGGGGACCAATCACTTTGTTGTCAATATCTAAATCTAAAAAATGGTGTGCAATTTGATAACTTGCGCCAGCTGACCGTTAATGAATTGGTCCAAGTTTGGCAAAATAATGTATTAATCACCTTTCCTAGGTATAAACACAAATTGGCAATTATTTTGCCAAACTTGGACCAATTCATTAACGGTCAGCAGACATGTTTTCCTATAAAATAATTTGTTACTGTGTTTCCTATCGGCATTCCCCACAAACACCATATAGCACAAATACCCCCTCAACGCTGGCGCAAGTTATCAAATTGCACACCATTTTTTAGATTTAGATATTGACAACAAAGTGATTGGTCACTCAATGTAGATGAATTGTTCGAGAAAAGTTGTGGAAAGACCCCATGACCAACTCATGAACACGCTACAATGAACTAGCAGGGAAGGCCCATCAGAAAAGCGAGATAAGGCACTAATCTTAGGGCATCAAAGGATGTATGTAGAATATAGATAACAAAAATGTCAACATCCAAACAATTATCTGGAATATCGACTACCACTATATAGTGAAGGTAAGTATATGTAAGTATAGATTTACTATTTTAACTCTTCACGATATAGATCTTCATAGTATGTTAATGTGGAATTAACAATATCTCTGTACCGTAGGTGCTGAACTATATTATGTTATCACAGTTTAGTGGCAACATCATAATGATTGCTGCCAGGCTCAGCAGCCAAGGTGAAAGGAAGGTCACAGAGCATCTCTGCAGTCTAAACCATTCAAAGAAGAGCTGGCTTTTGCTTTTTGGGCTAAAAGAACAGATGATGGAGAGACTGCTTAACAATGCAAACAATCACCCCTGGTCACAGATCTGGGTTTAATCCATCGGTTTTTTGCTCACCACGCCACCCCAGTTCGGACCTAGCCATTTGCAACTCAGTCTTCTGGTCTGTTTTTCTATAAAGAACAGAACAGTAGTAAGCAGAAATTAGATATTTAAGGATGTGACGTTTATTTTTTGCATGTTATACTTCATTGCTTCATTGAAGGAAAGAAAGAAACTGTATGGTTTATATATTTTGAGGTACAGCATTTTTGCAATCAGACTTTTAATAAACTGATCCTACTATCTTTTCTACAACAAATTACTAAATTCCTTTTGGTGTGTTGAATTTCTCATAACAGACTTTACATGTATTCTTCCTGTTGGCAATCATGCTATCTCTTTCATCTGAAAGAGCAAGACAACAGGGATTTAACTAGTTTGTAGGAAGAGCTATGGTGTGACCATGTAATAAAAGGGATCACATGCCCACTGCCATACATTAAAATGATATTGCACATCAGCTCGTTGGTCCATAATCTTATGAAGGAACTCCTCTGTGACCTGCAATACCCATGCACAGAAGCGTCTACTTTGTCTCATTTATAACATGTGTAGCAATGGCTGCAGTAGTGTAAGCTACCGAACAAAGTCCAGTTATAAAACTGTGAGAGCAGACCATGCTTTTTCAAACAGAACATGTACAACATGTACAATAGCTGTACATTTTCTGTGTGAATGACATAAGCTCACTGTCTATTTGGTGTTTCCTACAGCACTAGGCATCGTCTTGTGATCATATTGTAAAACTTTTATACATTACGGGTGTAAAAAATCATCTACCTACACTATTCGGTGGATCCTTATAGTGCAAGAGGACCTTCATCATATTCTGCAATTAATACTCAGGTGAAGGGATTAAGGGAAATGATGTCTTGAAAAGTTCCGTTTTGAGATGTCTACTGATTTTGGAAGTAGTTTGGTTGAACTCTCACTTGGGTCCTGGGCATTTGTGGCATCAGATGTTGCAAGGCAGAATGGAGATGTGTGGTAATGTACTGTGGAGGCAGTTTTTGTCTATACCAGAACGTGGGTCCTGTGGCTTTGGAGATAATGCAGAATATTTTATGTTTAGTTTGGTAGTTAGTGGAGAGCCTTCAGGGAAATTTGGCATTGACAAACATCAGAAAATTCAGGCACATCTTAGTGGCTTGGTTTTAAATTAATTAAAGATTGTCAGATAGCTTCTTTGGGGGTGCTCTGCACAGCTAATGCTGCATTAATCTATGTGTCTCATGATTAGGCATCTAATTAGTTCAATCCTATGAGCAGTCTGAAGTAGGAGCAAGGGTTTCTCTAATCCTTGATGAACTCCACATTTAGGGCTGGATTTCGAGTTTGGCAGGGGGGGTTACTCCATCAAAAGTGACAGATGTCCAGTCTGATGTATTACAAGTTCCATAGGCTATAATAGAATTGTAATGCTGTGGACGGGATAGGTGTCACGTTTGTAATGGAGTAACCGCCTCTGCCAAACTCTAACTCAGGCCCTTACTCCTCAAGAGCAAGACTTTGGAGATCCTCTGGAGATCCTGGTGATACCTATTAGTTTGATCACTATGAACAACTAATTATTTTCAGAAATACAAATACAAAACCATTCTACAGTTTTGTCAGTGAAATATTTTGGGCCACAGTGTCATTTGCTCCAGAGAGCCTAAGTAGAACCAAGACAGCTTTCTGGTACTCATCGAGGGTGTTGAGGAATCCTTCTCTAAAGCCCACCAGAGCTGAAATTGTTCCACTAGTAGGCCTGTATCTTAGTTCAATTTGTGTAACAGCTGATATTGTCCACATATTCTTGCTGGTGGTCTGTAACTATACTTTCGATAATTTTGCAAGGAACTCAACGTTTAGAGGTTGGACAATAGTTCACAATAAAAATGGGGTTTCTTTAAAAGTCGGTTTATAATTCTGTGTTTGCAAAAGCCTAGGGACTGTACATATTGTAAAATGAGTTGATCAGGGTGGTCATGACCTTGACTCTGGAGGGTAATATCTTCTTCAGGCAGGATAGAGGATATGGGTTCCACAGATATATTAGGTGCTTTGATCTTTGAGGCTAGTTGGAATTATCCTCCTCAGAAACTTGGTTGAAAGAAGTCAAACACAATAGCAGAGTGAGCAAGAGTGCATAGGATGATTGATGCTATTCAGAATTGCATCACAGACTATTTTATTAATAGAATTTTAATAGGTCTTCACATTGTTGTGCTGTGGAATCTGGGATATTTGTTTAGGGATTTCGGGTTAGTAATTATTTTTATAGCTGCAGAAACTTTCCTATGGTTTGTTTAGGTACTAATTTTATTAGCCCCTCATACTTTTTTGCCCTTCAAATGCCCTTTTGATAACCCACTCAGCTGATCTTGCAAGTAGTTTTGTCCATTTCAGGTTGTGATTCACACTAATGACATTCAAGATTTTGGCATTCTCTTTAAAGCATTGCCAGGCTGTCATTGAATTGTTTGTTGTTTGCTACGATAACTTGCTTTACGCACCTTCTTTGGTACCAAATTGTTTTAAATACAGCTGATTTATGATAGAAGTTTTTGCGGACTATTGTTAAGAAAGGTGATGAGTCCATCTGCTCTACTCAGGTAGTTAATTACCACCTCAGTGTGTTTCTGAGATGTCTGCTGTCTAGACATTTGTTTCGTTTTCATATTTGGCTGTGGTTCGTGCCACAGCAGAAGTTGTAACAACATAAAGGCATGGTCTGACAATATTTGAGATTAGATCTGATGGTGCTCCTGATCGATGTTATGTGTAAACTTTAGATAAAGTGTGTGCCTTGTTGAATGTCTGGGAGAATTTACCACTTGCACAAAGCCACCTGCAGCCATGTTTCCTATTATGTCCATTACTGGTCAGTTATGATGATGTCTCCCAGCAGAAGGATGTGCAATGCTAAGGTTTGCAAATGTAGGGTCATCCGGGATGTCAATGTATTGCTGTGATTATGAAAAAGCTATTTGAGTTGTGTGT
This sequence comes from Pleurodeles waltl, assembly GCF_031143425.1. Taxonomy (NCBI): domain Eukaryota; kingdom Metazoa; phylum Chordata; class Amphibia; order Caudata; family Salamandridae; genus Pleurodeles; species Pleurodeles waltl. Next base: position 608,483,204 of record NC_090449.1, read on the forward strand.
ACATTTTGCAATGAATCTTTAAAATTATTAATATAATAAAGTGGGATTTTCCGCATAAGGTTTTACCACCTGTTTTTGTGGATCATTTTGAATTCTGTATGGATGAGATTGTTAAAATGTATGCACGATGTTGCGTCCAGCCTTGTCTCCGTGAATCCAGCAGCTGACAAGCAAGAGTAAACAGGCCTTTTATTCCTCCGGGCACATCCCCGGTGGGCTGGGTCCTTTGGAGGCCGGTTTTGGTAGCCCAAATCCACTTCTGATGCATCACTCAGTTTACCAAGCTCCACAGGGTTAATTGCAGCAGGCACGAGAGGCTTCAAGAGAGACACAAAGAGAGGTTAGGAGGAGGAAGGTAGAGAGAAAGTGAGAGAGGAGAGATGGAGAGAGAGAGAAAGAATGAATGGATGGATGGAAAGAGAGAGATTGTGCAAGGAGATGAAGGGAGCAGTGCTGGTTTGAGCATTTTTGCCACAGATGATTTAGTTCCCCACTCCGGTCCTGCTTACAGGCACTGCCAGATATTAAGAGATGTATATCAAGAGTATGTTACTGAGCTGAGTGTGTGTGTTAATGAGCTCTATATTTAGGACAAGCCTCAGCGATCGAGGCAGATTCTGATGAAGCAAAGGCGATTGATGGGTTAGGTGTGTAGTCTAGGATTCTGGTGTGTTTGATGAGGTGAAAGCAGGGATGAATGAAAGCAGGACCACTGGAATTATGTGATTCTGCGGCGAGGCTTTTTTTGCATAGTTATGAATTTGCCGCATTTACCACATAATCATCTAATGCACAATCTGCAGATTTTAACAAAAACTTTCGTAACTCAAATGAATCAAAAGTTACTAAAAACGTGCCGATGTGTTAGCACGCAGTGGAAGGCCCTTCACAGAGTTTAACTGGTCATCTTTCATTAGCTTATTTCTATATTTAATGAAAATCCGATACTAATGAGGCGACATCTTTGCCCAGATGGTATTACGGTGTGTAAACTTGTCAAAATAATGAATTAATGCTACATAACTTGATGCTTCCCTCCTGCACAATTCCAGTGGCCCTGAATGAAAGTAAGGCGTGTTGGTGTTTTTTTTATTGAGATAAGTCTACTGAACCTTGAAGAGGTGATCGTTTGTGGGAAAGACACATCGGGTACCCTAAACAAAATGTTGATTCTGGAAGCTTGTGTGTCTATAGATACTTTTATGTTGTACAGTTTCATGGCAGTGAGATAGGCTTGTGCTGTTGGGGCAGGTGCACAGGAATATCAACACCAGTGTGTGACCATTGTTTTGAAGAATTACGGCCATATTGCTGCTGTAACTATAGAGTTTTTATACCCCAGCGGCTTGGTTATTAAGTTGAATCTGTGTCCCTCTGACAGTTCCTCCTTTTTAACTAGGCGTACATAAGTATGGAGGAAATTAAATAGAGAAAACAAATTGAATTAAAAAACAGAGATAATACATAAGCAGTGATTAATTTGTGCTTGTTGTTTCCGGCGCTGAGCACCGGCACTTATATTTGAGAGCCGGGGCTTATTCTTATGCCTCAAGCATTTTCTGCGAGCAAAAGACACATATAGGAAAGATGGATGAAGGGAAAAACAAAAGAGCGTCACAAAGGGAGAAAGTAAAAAGCTGCAAGAATGAGCTGAAGGGGCAGTGAGTGGCTTTATGTGGACTGAAGAGGCCCGAGATGGCTACAGGATTACGCCGCCTCAGAATTCCATGTTTACACATTTAATTACAGCAGCCGCATGTTTAAGAGGAGGCCTTTGGGCACCGGCACCTTTGTATTTACAAATTAAGCACTGTACATAAGTATTAGGGTGCTAGCTGTTAGGAGGTATAGATGTTTAATTTTAATGTACATACAGAACAAGCTACTTACTTTCGGTAACGCCTTTTCTGATGGATACACTAGCTACCTGGGGATTCCTCACCTTATGAATTCTCCCAATGCGCCAGCATTCTATGGAAATTTTCTTCCCAGCTCTGCACGTTGATGAGGACATCACAATTGCACGACTCCACGCGACTCCGTCTGACGTCATTGTGGCAATTAAAGGTCCTCGCCTTTCACCAATTTTTTTATGTGCCTTTGAGGCGAACAGGTGGTCATCGACTTCACAAACTCAATATATATATATACATCAATCAAATATAATACATAATATTTATTCAAATAAAATGAGTAAAAACGAATATACATCCAAAGAAATCTTGGTATGACCAGATCGGCAACAGGGAGGCAGGTGGGACTGTGAGGAATCCACAGGTAGCTAGTGTATCCACCAGAAAAGGCGTTACTGAAGGTAAGTAACTTGTTCCTCTGATGGATACAACTACCTGTGGATTCCTCACCTTATGAATAGAGTCCCAAAGCAGTACCGCACTCGGAGGCGGGTGCCTGAATGGTTACACCAAGAAATCCTGCAGCACAGAACGTGTAAAAAGGCCATCCCTCCTCACTTCCGAGTCCAAGCAATAATGCTTTGCGAAAGTGTAGAGGGAAGCCCAAGTTGCGGCCTTACAGATCTCAGCAACCGGGACATCTCTTGCCAAGGCTGAAGTGGCAGACTTAGCCCTAGTGGAATGGGCCCTAATACCAACAGGAGGAACCTTCTTTGCCAAAGAATAACAGAGTTTAATGCAAAGAATGACCCACCTGGACAGTGTTCTCTTGTGGACTGCCATTCCTTTCCTCTTCCCCACATAGCCAATGAAGAGTTGATCGTCCACTCGAAACTCTCTGGTTCTTTCAATATAAAAGCTTAAAGCCCTCCTTGGGTCAAGTCAATGCAGTCTCTCCTCCTCTTTGGATGGATGGGGAGGAGGGTAAAAGGATGAGAGTGTTATGGATTGCAGTGGCCACCGGAGGCGGTAGTGAAAACAGCCTTCCTTGTGAAAGATTGCCGTCCACAGCCGACCATAGTAGATCCGCTGCAGCGTCTCTAGAGATCGTTATCGACTCCTCAAGATCCCCTTTGTGTTGAAACTACTGCCTGCGGAGGCACCGCTGAAGAGCCCTCATGTGCCAGCGTGCATGAGTGACCAACAGAATGCAAGAAGCGAACAGACCGAGCAGACGTAGGACCTTAAGGACTGGTACAACTGCTCCATTTCAAAACATTGGAATCAACACCTGAATGTCGTGAATCCGCTGAGGCGGAGGAAAGGCCCGATCCAACATTGTGTCCAGTACTGCCCCTATGAACAGGAGGCGCTGAGAGGGCTCCAGGTGAGATTTGGGCATGTTTACCGAAAAACCCAGATCGAACAACAACGGGTTGTCATCTGCAGGTGATGCAGCACAAGCTCTGGATGCTTGGCTTTGATCAACCAGTCGTCCAGGTAAGTGAATACCGATATTCCCTTCCTCCTGAGATTTGCTGCAACCACTGCCATCACCTTCGTGAAGACTTGAGGTGCTGAAGTAAGACCAAAAGGTAGGACTGCCAACTGGTAGTGTTGTGATCCTACCACAAACCGGAGATACTTCCCGTGCGACTTCACAATAGGGATATGAAAGTAAGCATCCTGTAAGTCGACAGACACTATCCAATCCTCTTTGTTCAATGCCTGAAGCACCTGCGCTAGGGTAAGCATTTTGAATTTCTCCTGTTTGAGGAACCAATTCAAAACCCTCAAGTCCAGGATAAGCCTCAAACGACCATCCTTCTTGGGGATCAGGAAATATCTTGAATAACAACCCTGACCCCTTTCCTGCTCTGGAACCAACTCCACTGCCCCTTTCGATAAAAGGTCTAGAACTTCCTGCTGCAACAACAGGAGATGGTCTTCTGTGCAAAAGGATGGACGGGGAGAGCAAGGAGGAGGAAACTCCTGAAAAGGAAGGGCATAACCTTTCCCAACAATGTTGGGAACCCAGAAGTCCGATGTGACTAACTCCCACTTGCGGAGAAAATGAAATAACCTTCCCCCTACAGGAGAAGCATGAGACATAATGGGCGCAGAACTAAGGCTGCTTTCCTAGCTGCGTCTCCCCTGAGGAAGAGGAGGAGGCAGTGTGCTGCTGGGTGGACCCTCTTGTTCTAACCCTACCCCGCCCTCTAAAGGACCTATAGGGCAGGCTTGAAGGCTGCTGGGCTGTCTTTGTTTGCCAGTGTTTGGTCAAATATGCATCTGGTTTACCGCCTAGTGGGACGCTTAACCATATGTATATTTTAATAAACATTGGCCAAGTCAATAGGTCTGGCCTTTGATAGCTGTTGGCTTTGTCAATGTATTTTATCATGCTGTACAGCATCCCTATGCAGCATAGCAAGGCTACATAAGAAAAAAAAAGAAAAGAAAAAAGGCCACTCAACACTCAGTTGCAAGACCAGCAAGATAGCGTCTGCAAAGACAGATCCTGCACAGACCAGATTACGACAGTGCGCATCCTCATTGAGCATTATCATCATTAAGCAGTCAATGGAATGGAACTCCCACTCTCTATGTCAACTTCATTGACTATGAGAAGGCATTCTGCAGCATAACCAGAGACACCCTTTGGAAACTCCTCCGCCACTATGGTGTGCCAGATAAACTCATACGAATCATCAGGAACTGTTATGAGGGAATAACCTGCAGATAGTCTATGAAGGACAACTCACAGAAGCCTTCGAATTGAGGACTGGAGTCAGGCAGGATTGTTTACTCTCGCTTTTTCACTTCCTGCTGGCCACAGACTGGGTCATGAAGACATCCACAGAAAGGTAAAGAAATGGAATCCAGTTGGCACCTTGGACACAGCTCAATGACCTGGACTTTGCAGACAAAATAGCCCTTCTCTCCCATACCCATTTGCACATGCAAGAGAAGGCCGACAATGTGGAAGACTCCTCAGCACAACTTGGCCTCAACATCCACAGCTGAAAAACCAAGATCCTGAAGGCTAACACAGTCAACACAACTGCAGTCACCTGGAATCAGATTAAAAGAAAATCCCAGGACAGAGATGATTGTGGAGTCCTGGTTGGTGACCTATACCCCATGAGAGGTAGCAGGCTTAAGTAGCGCACAAGGATGAAAATAAGACTGCCACAAAATGATGTCAATAATTTGTGCTTTTGCTGCTTAATTTAGATAACTATGGCCCCTAATTTAAAATTGTGGGTGACAATTCTTGGTAAAGATAAAATACCCTTCACAAAATGTATCCATCATGAGGCATATCCACATGGTAACTACAGCAACCATAAATGTGGAATAAGGACACACCATGAGGCAACAGAGCCATATATTAAGGGAAATAAAATACCCCATCCATATTCCAAAATGATACTGCAAGTTATCTCATGGTTCCTGGAATATATAAGGGCATTTAGCCTGGGGGCTCTTGTGTGTTTCTGGTCACAGAACTCCTCAGTGACTTGCAATACCCTTTTAATGTACAGTAAGAGCTACTTTATCAAATATATACTATATGGGAGCTTCCAATACCTGTTTAAAGCTTATAACAGGTAACTTGTGACACACCTAGTCACCTTTAATAAAGGAATGAGATAGCTGCTTAACTGTAATAACTTATTACAGTTGAGTTCTGACATGGCAATGCTTGCTGCCAGAACCAGCAGCCCAGTTGAAAGCAGGTCACATAACATAATTATACCTGCAGTTTAAAAAATTAAAACAAAATGTGGCTTTTCTCCCTACTGCTTTGTTTTTCTAGCTGGCCAGTGATAAGCATAAAGGAGATATTTGGTAAAGTGTTTATTTGTCCTTGCTTTGTGAGGGGAAAAGCAGGTCACGGAACATAATTATACCTGCAGTTTCAAAAATGAAAACAAAAGGTGGATTTTATTCAGTCTGCTTTGTTTTTCTAGCTGGCCAGTGATATGCATAAACGAGATATTTGATAAAGTCTTTATTTGTCCACGCTTTAAGTAATTATAGGAAAGAGAGTATTTCTCTGGATGTTTCTACAAATTCTGAGCTACAGCGTTTTTGTTTCTTGAGTTAAAGTGATTCACAGAACTCTTTTAGCTAACTTTAGTTTTGCATTTTTAGTTATATCAGACAACATGAATGGCAAATCAGAAAACAGCCCATTGTTTAATTTTACATTTGAGACTCTATTTTTATTCTTGATGCTTACAAACATCCTACCTATTTTACATGAAGAGCAAAACGCCAAGGATCTACGCTTCAGCATGGGTAATGGTGTACCCATGTACTATAAGGAAAAAAGTACCCCCTTTAGCCTCGCTCCCCCATATGGTCACAGAACTCTTCAGTGACTTGCAACATCCTTCTAGTGTATTTCAACCAATGACGCAGTGGGAAGACAAGATAACAAATAGATTTTCATTCTGAATCATTTACCACCAGAAAATGATAGGGTGGGTGCAATGTCTGTTCACCACGCTGGCTGTGGAAATTTGATCATGTTTGGAACGTATTCACAAGGGCGTCGGAGTTTTCTCAACTAAAGTAACAGTCACCACAACAGAGGGGGTAACCCCAAGCAAACATTCCACAATTGCCGGTGGTGCATTGCAGACTTTCCGCAATAGATGTGGGGACTGGACTTGGGCCGACAAAGTGAGACTACACCTGTGTCCATATGTTCCTGTCCCTAACTTGCAGGGGTTCTTTTAGTTAACTTTAAACCAAAGACGGCCAGGACCGTAATGCTGAATTTCACAGGACTAACTCTACCAAACATATTGGTACGAAAGACACTGTAGATCAGACGCGCAGGTGACTCAGACACCATAACTGGCAGAGTTGACATTGCAACTTTGTTGACCCGATGGCGGAGACAGAGGAATTCCCATCAGCCGGTCACCCCACACACCCCTCACCCATATGCAGGCAATGTTTTACAGGGGGTTCAACTGTAAAAGACACAGACAGCGAGTATTATACATTCCAGCAACTTTTAAAGCAACCTGTTCGTCTCTCAGCATGACAACGCCTTTGAATAATCAAAATAGAAAAACGACCAATCTGACTTAATCAATGTCCTTGCCTACAACATAATTCATGATGTGAAAAGCAAACAACCTAAAGATTCCATAGTGCAGGTGGGTGCTCATTGTTGACTGAATGGTGAATAAAGGAGTTGCAAATGCCCCTTACTCCTGAAAACAAAATATGCTTCTAAAACCATTAAAATATTTTAGGGAAACGCCACCAGTTCACTAATGTGATTGACCATGTTTTAGTATTCGTTCTACTACAGACAACCTGCTGTAATTGTAGTGGCTGAATGGCTGGCCGAACTATGATCTATTTTGTTGTTTCACAATATAGTCTTAGGTGAGCATTTATATCATTCTACAGTTCATGTTCTCTAATTCTTGAAAGTATGACCAGTGTGTGCGTTTGACTTTAGTGTGATTGCTCAAATGTATAACTACAATACATGTCAATCTACCCCTAAGTATGAAAGTGAGACATAAACCCATTTTAACTCACCAAAGAAGGCCAAAAGAAGCAGGCACAGCAACATTTTTGCAAGGGACGAACTGAAGATATCACAGAGGAGCATTTATACAGAGGTACTTGATAAGGGTTTCTAACTATAACTGACCAATACCATAATGAATCAGCTCATATCAAGGTTAGCCACACCATGTTATCATGATTTAAAAAAAGACTTCGTGGAAAAGCTGCTGGCATAGCAACAACTAATTTAATTTTTACATCTGCCTATTTCCCATGGGAAGTATAGAACAGACCCTTTATGAAAGATCTGAAAGCACATAGGATAATGCTGTGAAAACAAGTAACAGTACATAAACATTGCCCATTATTGTTCAGACGTCAGAGAATGCAGCCACTGTCTAACAAGGACATTTGTATTATTATATATTTCTCTTTCTCTCTTACACACACATATACATCCCAACCACCCACACCCACACACACTCTTTGGTAGAGTGGAAGCAGTTCCCATTGTAGTAAGTTAGGGGACTTGAGGGGTTGAATATTGTTTTGGGTATTGTAATGTAATCGATGTGTCAGCCTACATAATGAATTAACACTACAACAATAAATATTGCCAAAAACAATTAGTGGCCTCTTGTGGTATTTTTCCCAATGCAGTGACACTGAATACCCTGGCCTTGTATGCAGGTGAAAGGAAAATACCAAACGATTATGAGGTGTACCTTCAAAAAGCAAGCAAGGAAGGAATTCTGGACTGGGAATTACTGATTCTTGCAATATCTGTACATCATGGGGCAGTTTATTTTCATAAGTCTTTTATGACCACTTATTAGGTTTTACACCCAAAAGAGATAATCTAATGCATAGTTGCGATCTAGGTTGCCTCCTATGCTGAGCAGGTAAATATTCATAAGCTCAGAAACATCTCATCAATAAGTGATGACCTTCGGTGAAGGAAGAAGCACACAGGGCAGCCGTCACCCCAGTGATCATACACACTTAGAGTCCATGCTGAAGCATAAGAAGATCAATGAGAGAGCACCAGCAGAAGTGGATCAGGCTCTAACCTTCTTAGGTGGTTGCCATGGCACCAAAGACACACTGTGCCGCAGAGTATGAGAACCTGCCAGCTGCTCTGCTGGTTCACTTCCTTGAAGTAGAGGATCTGGTGCTGGTCAACCCAGCACAGAATTTGGGTCTCAGGACACCAGCCCAGTAAAAGTTACATGTCTACTGAGGACACAGTCACCAGACGAATAACCCCTCGATGGCTTTCCCAACCTCACAAGAAGGTAATGGCTGTCACCCAGACAGCTGGTCATTTTTTGATCAAGCAGACCATCTCAGCTTCATGATTCCAGAGGCTTTTGCACCCGCAAGAATACTGCACGGGGGTGTGGCTGTGAGCCGCATGGAGCCCCTGGGATCTTGGTAAAACTCTAGCGGTGGTGGCCTGCAAAGACATTTCTCATGTGCCCCAAGGGGGGCCTGGGGTCGCAAGCATGTCAGGCGTGCCCGAGCCCAGGGGCGACCGGCAGAGCTGTCTTCCTTGTTGAGGGAACTTCCTTAGGACCTGAGGAGTGTCCTGCCTGGACTGGCGCTTGCCGCACCAAGATAGGGGCAGGCTGACAAGTAGAACCATTAGATGATGGCCTGCAATGGCAGCAAAGAGGCTGCCATGATCGGAGACAAGAGAAGTGCCTGTGCAGCTGGAACCTGTAGCTGGCGGAGGCAAATTTGCGCCAGAGTGGGTGCAGTGCCTGGTCCTGGGGCGAGAGACTGTCAGCCCTTTAAGGGAGGCCCTGCCAGCATTGAAGAGGGCGTTGGGCTAGATGATGCTTTTTTCCCATCCGATGAACCTACATTGTGTCCAGGGTGTGCAGCTGACAGTTTGGTGCCCTGCTGTGCCCACTTGACAGTGGGAAGTGGTGAGACCCACAGCAGCAACGACGAGGCCGCCTGTAGTCAGCGGCCGGGGAAGGGAGAGGACATCCGGGGACTGTGGCCTGTGGAGATACAGCTATGCTGTGGAGGAGTCGTTGCTTGATACTGGTGTATCGGGTTGCTGGTCAGCGAGGGCCTGTGGTCCCTATAGGAGGAAACACAGGAGGCCCTGCCTTGCGCAGAGTGATCACCTGGGTTTGGTCTGCCCCTCAGAGCCCAGCGAGGACTGCGGTGAATGGCCAAGGATGCCTTGGTCGGTACTGCCCACCCAGGTGACCTTCGATCCAGTTGCTGCTGCTTGCTCTGCAGCAGGAAATAAAACGGGGGCTCATGCACTCATGCTCTGAAGTGGTGACTATGGAGTCTTAACGGAAACAGGTGTGCTCTCTCTTTCAGTGCCTTCCTGGGGGCTGTGACCAGGAAGCCAGCTGTGGCATGCCACCTATGGGATGGCCCTGGCTTGCTCTACCCTGATCGTGGAGGAGCAGGATGGGCTGTGTGGCGGGGAGGTCTTAAAGCCTTGTGTCGGAGCCCAGAGGACCTGGTTTCCCTGGTCAGCAACACATTGTGGGAAGAACAGTGCCTGGACGATGAAAGGAAGTGAAACAGGAGCATCAGGAGGAGCCTGGCATCTGCAGGAGAGCATGGGAAATCACCCTTCAGCTGCAGCAGACCAGAGCCTGGGGTGGGCACAATGTGGCTATTCTGGCAGCCATCCAGGATACCAAGATTACACTACTGGTGGAGGGGGCCCAATACCACCTGAAAATGTTTGAGGCGGATAATGCAGCCCTGGCGGCGAAACTGGGTGACTTGGCAGGCCGCTGCCACAATGAAAACATCCGGCTGGTGGGGGTTCCAGAGCAGGCCGAGGGTCTGTCGACTGAGTTATAAATTGAGGACCAGTGGGGCTCGGAGGTGCTGAAGGGGCAACCTTTGAAGTTGTTTAGTGTGGAAAGGGCCCACAGAGTGGCAGACAAGCCCCCTGCACCGGGTGCCCCACCGAGGGCCATTATGGTATGGCTTCTGAACTTTTGTGACTGGGATCATATCTTGCAAGTGGCCAGGGCTCACATACATTGGCGGTTTGGTTAACATTTATCCGGATTACATGATGAAGGCTCAAAGGCAGAGGGAGTCTTACACTGTGGTTAAGAGACAAGTGAGGTCCTTGAAACGTAGGGCTGTGCTATTGTTCCCTGCTAAGCTCCATGTTATGGATCCAGAGGGCTCTCATTTCTTTAGGACAGTGATGGACGCTTGAGACTGGCTGAAGGCAAAGGGGCACCTGGTGCTGGGATGCCCAGAGGATGATACCAAGGAGCACTGGATAGGCCAGAGACTGCAATGGGCAGAAGGGTAGGCTTGGAGCTACCACCACCCAAACCCAAGCTGAGACGAAAAGTGCAAGGGTAATGGCAGAGATCCAAAGTTGCCATGCCTGGTCTGTGGATAACAAGAGGTCAAGTGCTGAATGTTGATAAAGAGGCTGACATAGATATGACAAATGGGGAGTCTTCTGTTATGGGGGTGATCTGGAAGTTGGATTCACCACCCATGGCGCCCAACTTGATTGTGTGACTGGACACTGGGTTCTGCGGTCCACAGCCTGCCTACTATTTTCCCAGTTCTGAATTTTTTGGACAGCCTCAATCAGCGAGTACTTATGAGGGGTGACATGCACCTCAAGTATTGGGGGGAGGTGTAGTTTAAAGCTCACTGCGAGAGAATGTAGGAAGGGGTGTTTTTTTTTTTTTTTTTTTTTTTTAGTGCCAGACAGTGGCAATGGTGGCAACTCTTTGGATGGGGAGATTTTGCATAGGTGGATATGGAACCTGAGGGGGAGTGATGTAGGCCTGGTGGAGACACCCAAGGTCAACACTTGGGATGTGGCTTCCCATATTCTGGTCAGCTATTGCCTGGTAGGCAGGGGCTGCTCAATTTCTTCCGGTATCTCCTGGCTCCCATCTTTCACGCAGGAGGACCTGGAGGCTTTGGAGGCTGAGATCTCTGACACAGAGATTGCAGAGGCCGGGGCCCATTTGAAACGGCGATGGGTCCTAGGCCTGCATGACGTCCCACCTTAGTTATTTAAGTGTCTCCAGACTCAGGTGCTTGCTTATTTTGGGGAGATATTTAGGCACGCAAAATGGGAGGGGGAGCTGCCGGAGGACCTGCATCGGGCACTGATTGTCCCCATTTATAAGGAGGGGAAGCAAATGGAGGTGTGTGCATCCTATTGCTCTATTTCTTTGCTTAATGTGGAGGTGAAGCCATATGCTACAGGTGTGAATTCTTTGTTGAATGCAGACCAGTGGGGTTTATGCCACATATGTCAACGCAGCACAGTCAAAGACACTTGTTTGGTTGCCTGGCATGCAGTGGGAGTATTCGGGAACCGGTGATGATCTTATAATTGAACACAGAAAAGGCATTTGACTCCCTGGAGTGGCTGTACTTTTGGGGGGTGTTGGAGAAAATGGGTTTCAGCAGAAATTATCTGGGGTGGGTCAAACAGCTCTGTCGGAACCCTGTTTCCCAGGTGTGAATGAATGTTGTGTTGTTGGAGGACATATCGATAGGACGGGCACCAGGCAGGGATGCCTGCTCTCCCTGTTACTGTTTGCGGTGGTGATTCAGCCGCTTGCAGACTGGAACCACTGGGACGCCCAGGTCCATGCCTTGTAGTGGGACGCAGACTAGGAGGCTCAACACTTTTAAATGCAGACAACATGCTGCTATTCTTATTATTCCTGGAGTATCCCAGTCAGTCATTGCAGTGAATTTTAGTGATCTTGAGAGTCTTATTGGGAGTTCACTGGGATGTGCATCAACTGGGGCAAGTCTGTACTGTATCCATTGATGGAGGGGCACAACCCCTACGGGATTCTTCCTGATTCAATGGGAGTTCATTGGTTTCAAGTAGCTGGTCATTCATTAAACATCTGACTGGGAGCAGTTCTTCCATACAAATTTGGGGAGGATCTTGGAGGCCTATAAGCTGGATGTGTGTCACTGGTATAGCCTCCAGCTGTCACTGCTGGGCAGGGCAGCACTGTTTAAAATGATATACCTGTCCACGTGTCTGTATGACCTCCAAAGCACACCCTATGTCATGCCAGACAGTTTTTTGTTGCATGTAGATGAGGTCACTAGGACATTGTTTTTGGATGCACCCCCCCCCCGCACTGCCCTGCCGACACTGACCAGGAAAGCCTGGGATGGGGGCCTTCCCTTGCCTAACGCCAGATTGTATTACTGGGCGGCCCACTTTGTGGTGGTAAATGATTATGTTTTCTTGGACCGGAGAGAGCCCTCCCTTAAGGCGCATATGAGGGCAGTGTACCTAGTGGGGGATCCTGCCACCAAAAGTGACAGTGGGTGCCATCTGGAGGAGGGATGAGAAGCTCATAGAGTGGAAGGGGTGACACCACTGTGGGAGGCAGAGGCACTCAGTGGTGGGGGATATCTGTAAAGAAGGGAGCTTGAACTCCTTCCCAGAGTTGCAGGCCGAATTTGAGATGTCTAGATGTCTAGCCACCAGTGCGTCAGATAACTGCAGATGCAGCATAGTTTTAGGATTCATGATCCTCTGCTGAAAGGTCTGCCGGAGAAATTCCTTTTGGAGAATAGAGTGTTTGTCTCCCCATGCATGTGCCTCCCATACCCTTAGTATACATCACACTCTTACCCCACAGAATTCTCAACTTAGTCCCCTTTAGGGAAAGATAGAAAAGGGACCTAGGTAGACTAGAGGATGAGCCTTGGCAGAGGCCTGCTGTACAGCATCCATTTTAGGACATCCTCATTCCTCACTCCTCATTCCTACTTCTCATCCCTGCTTCTCATCCATCATCCCAACTTCTCATCCATCATACTTCATTCCTACTTCTCATCCATCATCCCTGCTTCTCATCCATCATCACTGCTTCTCTTCCAGCATCCCTACTTCTCATCCATATCCCTACTTCTCATCCATCATACATCATCCCTACTTCTCATCCAGGGGTGATGTATGATGGATGAGAAGTAGGGATGATGGAAGAGAATTAGGAATGATGTATGATGGATGAGAAGTAGGGATGATGTATGATGGATGAGAAGTAGGGTTAATGGAAGAGAAGTAAGGATGATGTATGATGGATGAGGAGTAGGGATGATGGATGGAAAGGATGATGTATGATGGATGAGAAGTAGGGATGATGGATGAGAAGTAGGGATGATGTATGATGGATAAGAAGTAGGGATGATGGAAAAGAAGTAGGGATGATGTATGAGAAGTAGGGATGTTGGATGAGAAGTAAGGTTGATGTATGATGGGTGAAGTAGGGATGATGGATGAGAAGTAGGGATGATGGATGATGGATAAGAAGTAGGGATGATGGAAGAGAAGTAGGGATGATAGATGAGAGGTGGGGATGATGTATGATGGGTGAGAAGTAGAGATAGTGGATGAGGAGTAAGGAAGACGTATGATGGATGAGAAGTAGGGATAATGGAAGAGAAGTAAGGATGATGTATGATGGATGAGAAGTAGGGATGATGGATGAGAAGTAGGGATGATGTATGATGGATAAGAAGTAGGGATGATGGAAGAGAAGTAGGGATGATAGATGAGAGGTGGGGTGATGTATGATGGATGAGAAGTCGGGATATTGGATGAAAAGTAAGGATGATGTATGATGGATGAGAAGTAGGGATGATGGAAAAGAAGTAGGGATGATGTATGAGAAGTAGGGATGTTGGATGAGAAGTAAGGATGATGTATGATGGATGTGAAGTAGGGATGATGGATGAGAAGTAGGGATGACGTATGATGGATAAAAAGTAGGGATAAAGGAAGAGAAGTAGGGATGATAGATGAGAGATGGGGATGGTGTATGATGGATGAGAAGTAGGGATAATGGATGAGACGTAAGGATGTAAGGATGATGTATGATGGAAGAGAAGTAGGGATGATGGATGAGAAGTAAGGATGATGTATGATGGATAAGAAGTAGGGATGATGGAAGAGACGTAGGGATGATAGATGAGAGTTGGGGATGATGTATGATGGGTGAGAAGTAGAGCTAGTGGATGAGGAGTAAGGAAGATGTATGATGGGTGAGAAGTAGGGATAATGGAAGAGAAGTAAGGATGATGTACGATGGATGAGAAGTAGGGATGATGGATGGGAAGGATGATGGATGAGAAGTAGGGATGATTTATGAGAAATAGGGATGATGTATGATGGATAAGAAGTAGGGATGATGGAAGAGAAGTAGGGATGATAGATGAGAGGTGGGGTGATGTATGATGGATGAGAATTCGGGATATTGGATGAAACGTAAGGATGATGTATGATGGATGAGAAGTAGGGATAATGGAAAAGAAGTAGGGATGATGTATGAGAAGTAGGGATGTTGGATGAGAAGTAAGGATGATGTATGACGGATGTGAAGTAGGGATGATGGATGAGAAGTAAGGATGACGTATGATGGATAAGAAGTAGGGATGAAGGAAGAGAAGTAGGGATGAGAGATGGGGATGATGTATGATGGATAAAAAGTAGGGATAATGGATGAGAAGTAAGGATGTAAGGATGATGCATGATGGATGAGAAGTAGGGATGATGGATGAGAAGTAAGGATGATGTATGATGGATAAGAAGGAAGGATGATGGAAGAGAAGTAGGGATGATGTATGATGGAGGAGAAGCAGGGATAATGGATGAAAAGTAAGGATGGTGTATGATGGATGAGAAGTAGGGATGATGGATGAGAAGTAGGGATGATGTATGATGGATGAGAAGTACGGATGATGGATGAGAAGTAGAGATGATGGATGAGAAGTAGGGATGATGGAAGAGAAGCAGGGATGATGGTTGAGAAGTAGGGATGATGTATAACGAATGAGAAGTAGGGATGATGGATGAGAAGCAGGGATGAGAAGTAGGGATGAGGAGTGAGGCATAAGGATGTCCTAAAATGAATGCTGTATTGCTGCTATCCACCGGAGGTGGTGATCCAGGTGGGTTTTATTCTGGTCCACCTAAAACTGGTGCATGCTGTACTTAACAAGGGAACATTTACATAAATTGGGGCGATGTGACTCCAACCTCTGTCTGAGGGATTGTGGATTGGGGAAAACCTGCTCCATGCAATATGGGAGTGACCATTTGTTCAGACGTATTGTAAGAAAGAGGGACAGTGCTTAATTTGTAAATAAACATATGTCAGTGCCCAAAGCTCTCCTTCGAAACATGCAGCTGCTCCAATTAAATGTGCAAGCACAGAATACTGAGGCAGCGTAATCCTAAATCCATTTCAGACCTCCCTAATATATTTACAGCCACTCCCTGCCCCTTCAGCTCACTCTTGCAGCTTTTAGCTTCCTCCCTTTATGAGGCTTTTTCGTTTTCTCTTCCTCTGTCTTTCCCAAATTTGATTTTTGCTTGCAGTAAATGCCTGATGCCGAAAAAAAAAGTGGTGGCCTAAAAAAAATACGTGATGTGCCCCCCCACCCCATGGAAACCACTCACTCAAATTAAGCATTGAAGTGGGGTTGCATCTGTCAACGTTGTGGAGGCCACCCCAAAGCTGGCTGAGCCGGGCATCTAGAGAGAACACAATTTGGAAACGAATAGCCTGCTTTTCTGCATTGCGGCTTTGGCACTTCCAAAGTGAGACATACCCAGGAGGTGAGGGAGCGATGTCCTTCACAAGATGCATGAGTGTGAATCGAATCTTAACTGGTGTATGAGGACAGAGGAGCCTTGGGGCTGTCCCTGCAAGCTTGAGAGGGTCTGGCATTAAAGTAGGGTCGAGGAGGACTGTGGTTGAGAGTTGATACTACCAGTGCGGGGGGGGTAATATGAGGGGGCTTGTGGGTGAGGATTGTTTAGGTATAGGTAAAAGGAGACTCCCAGTCTTGATCGCGATGGCTGATTGTACAACTGAAGGACACATCCAGTTATTTGTGTTTTGAGCATTCGTTGAGATAAAGGCGCTGTGGTTAGATACCTGGGCCTGGTATATCTGTGCATGGTTTGGAGCTGACTGTTGGGTGCTGTTTGTTGGGAAGGGACATTTGAGGTTAGTTGGGGAAGGGTTTCTCTTTGGTGTACAATTGGCTGGCTTGCTGGTTCTGTATTTCCTTTATTTGTGTACTCTGTGCAGTGAGGTTAAAAAACTGCAACTAGACAGATTCTTAAAAGAACAAAAAGAATACAAGAGTATTACTCGATGCCAAATTACTCATGAATGCCTTTATACAACATCTTGCGAAGCACTGGGTGGGATCTGTGAGAAAAGCAGTTAGAGAACATCATAGTAAAACCATCTTTGGCTCCATAATCTTAGTTCAATGCCCCAGCTTCCTCCCACATATGTAGCTTGACATCACCACCAGCTCATCAGAGTGTGGGTAGGAAGCACACTGCAAGGACTATCCATCAGTGCCTTGTGGGGACAAATCAGATATGTCTTGCAAACAAATCTGTTGGAATTCAAGTAGACACTCTTGAATTTCAAGTCTTCCAAAGCCAGGAATATTGATTTCCAGTCAGTGTTTATTTTCAGGGTGGTGACAGTTCACACAGACAACACCAAAGTCCTCTTATACATTAAGGGAAAAGGGGACAATCGCTCTCCACAGCTCTGCTGGCATACTGTAACTCTGTGAGTGTGAACACTACAAGATACCATTTGCTATTGTTTCTTATTATCACTTGATAGCCTGTGTCTTAAACGGCCTTCACTAAAGCATACCATCGCTATTTCTGACGTGTAGCAGGTAGCATTTTAGGGCACCCAGGGAGAAGTCCATCTGCAAAGATGGTACAACCTAACCAATCAATTATCAGCCTAGAGCATGGCTGCATGCATTGCTATTGTGCTGAAGCAAACCCATCTGCACCAGTCCAAACTGGGTCCATGCAGTTGGTGGGACAGGCTGTCTGGTTTCAAACAGCATTACAGAAGTTAGGTGGCAAGTACCTTAACACTACATGGTCAGGCACCTTCAACCTTGGAGGAACCATTCCTTTGTATAAATGGATGCCACTAGAACCCAGATTGAATAGCTCCATCTTCAACAGATAGTTCACCCTATGTTAAAGTGATGGAAGATTTAAATTGTCAAAGTATGCATGCAATGCTCACAGTGAGCCTATACCTGGCCACTTGTCAGGTCCTCTTCTGAATTTTAGGACTCCCATGCTTACCACTGGGCAAGTGTTTCACCTAAAGTCTACATGTAATTGAGACCTGCTATGCTTGACTGAAACATAGCGCCACCCTCACCCAGCCTTACTTTTATATAAGAATGTGCAATAGGACAAGAAGGACACAAAGGAAGAATAACAGTTATTTACAAGAAATGCCTTATCTATAATCTTAATGTTTCTTGGAACTCTCTCAGTCCTGAAAAATTAGTCTGACGCTGCATGACCTTTGTAGAATACACGCTAATCTTTGGCATGATTAATTGCCTCCTGTGAAGCAGGGACTTCGGAGAAGGCCATATGACACATTATGCTTCAGTCAGCCAAGATTTTCTTTGTTGATGTAGTCATCCTACATGTTGCCTTGCATTATAACTTCTGTGCATAATATTTTGTTAATAAGCTTCAGCGGTTTGCTTTATTGCAATTGTTTAAGGGTGTTTAAGGGCGCAACCCACATAAAAAGGCCAAACGCTAGAAGGTGAAGCAAGAAACATATTAGCTATTTCACCACAAGCCTGGGCAAATTACAGTTGTATCCAGGTCGAGATACCACATAACACAAATACTACAACAATATAAATATTACTGCCACTCAAATCTGGTCTACATTGAACACAACGGAAGTGTTCACCTTCATTTACTATACAACACAACACACGCTGATGAGGCTCTACCACCATTCAGTCTGTTTAAACAATGTAGTCCCAACTAAACCTACCCACATAGGAACTCATATGTTTAAACACGCATGGTTCAAAAAATCCTAAACGCAGAACTGAAAAGACAGAATGGAAAGAACCAGGCACAGCTCTTCTTCAGAATCAGGTACCCACATTTATAAAGCACAGCTGGAAAAAAAACAAAAAAGGATGGTAAAGACCGAACCCACTTACTTTCACACAAAAATCATGGAAGACAGCATTTCATCACATCAGCTCTTTCACATGGTAATACCTGTCATCAATTGTTTTTGTAAAAGCAAGGAAGTCACTTCCTCACAAACGTTTGTGACAAACTTGCAAGCTAGTATTTCGTCCTTTCAGCTCTTTCACAAGATAAAGCCTGTCACCAATCTCCATTGTAAAAGCAAGGAAGTCGCTCCCTCACAGACCTTTGTGACAAACTTGCACTATTATTAATTTCCCACGTGCATGACATATAGCAGGAAGGTGAAGAATTAGCTAACACAGTGCAGCTGAACTTTAACACAAGCTGTCACCGCTACTGCTCCACGGGACTTCCAAATGGTCTCACATGATGAGATTGTCTGGAGTCTCAACAGCATCCAGTCAGGGTCTCCAGATGATTTCTGTCCCATGTCAGTACATGAATCCCTTGTACCCATTTGGCATTAGAAAAAATACAAGATCGCTAGGCCCCCTTAGCTGCAACTCTTTACTACTCATGCAAATAACTAGCGTCAGACTTGCATGGATGGGAGAGAGGCAATCACTATGTAATTTGGTTCCAGAGTCATGTGACAAACTCCTAGCTGTCTGCTTCACACACTGCCACTTTGGATCAGAACAGTGCTAAAAACGCTCCCATTCAGTTTGCATGTTTCTTTCTTTTCTTTAATTTTTGCAATGCGGGGATCCTCTTGAGTGGTGATAGCTCTAGACGAAGTAAATAAACAAAATCCTCCACGTTTTGGAATCAAAAAAGGGAAACGATTATATCATTCACAGATGTGTATTTGCTTGCTGTGTCTCTCTGGAAATATGAAATACAAGAAAACATGTTCCTGCTGGCTTCCCCCAATGAAGAGATTAATAACGTCAAAGCAGATACTTACAAAAGATATCTCTACATGTCGCACAAGTGAAAAATCCTCTGTGATGTTCTTGACACCATCTTCAATTCCGGTATTTGATAGTCACTTTGCAACCCATCTCAATTTGAAGTTGTTGGACCTTCTCACAAACTTCACCCCTCCTATTTTTCGGAATTTGTTTTTGTTGGCCTTAGGACTGTGTGCTTTTACCAGTGCTAAAGTTGCTTTGCTCACTCCCTAAAACATGGTAAGATTGGCTTACACCCGATTGGCATGCTTCCTTTAACTATAGGTCCCTAGTAATGTGGTATACCATATAGTCAGTGCTGGTAAATTAAATGTTGCTAGTGAGCCAGAAGCAATTATATACAACTTGGTGAAATACCCATCTTACCAAGCATTAAACTCCCTTTTTATTACATATAAATCACCCATAAAGTATGCCTTATACAGCTCATAGGGCAGGGAGCATTGTCATTGAAACGTTGGGCATGTACTTTTAAGTTTTACATGTCCTGGTAGTGAAAAACTCACAAATCCATTTTTCACTACTGTGAGGCCTACTTCACCCACAGGCTAACACTGAATTACCTTATTACATTTTATCAGTAATAGCTTTTGATTGGAAGCAAGTAGAAAAGTCAATCAATCATAAAGTTCTCTTAGGGCGCGGTTTATCACCTGTGAGTGCATCCAGGTGCTGTGATGCTGGGCTAGTCAAAGAGCCCTAAATAATGTTTAGTGTCCAAGAAATGGGAATTTAAAATCCTCTTTAATGGTAAAGTTGGATTTCAAGATACAATTCTAAAAATGCCATGCTCAAAAAGTTGGCATTTTCTTGTCCTAACCATTTGGTGTCTGCAACGTGTTCTTGGGTCACATGACTGGGAGGAGATGGCAGTTGGCCTTTGTGACAGTCACATAAGAGAAGCACTAGGTGGGCCTGGATGGGCCATATCAGGCAGGTTTTTTTGGGGGGGCAGAGCTGTGCACAGCCCCACTTGCCCTTCAAAAAACTGTGCCCTGCTCTCACACAAAGAACTTCACACTAGCCTATTGCGCCTGCACACACTTGGATCAGGGCAAGGAGGCAGGAAATTCCAGACATGTCTGTGGGGGGGAAGCCTCCAGAGGTTTCTCTCACTTCAAAGGGGGCACAAGGTATAAAAATTAGGACCCTCAGACCCACTCTTCAGATCACTTCTTGACCTGTGGAAAACTTTGAAGTACTGCTCTACAGGAGTGGCTCCTTCGCAGCGGTGAAGGAGCGTTGTCCCCATGGCTAAGCCAGCAGCTGCAAAAATAAAACAATATTTTACTATTCTTTTATTTTTCAGCTGGTGGCTCAGCCAGCAGCATGTGCAGGGCTGGGCTATGGGAGGGGGAGTAGAGTGCACTTAAGTGCATATGTTGTTTGGTCAGCTGTCTTAGGCCGGCCAAATACACATGCACACTTAGGTTTCTCTAACCAGGCTGTGTTACACAGCCGGGTTGGAGAAACTGCACAGGCTCCAGTGCACTGTCTGAGTGGTAGACCAAGCTGCTCAGACCACTCCTAATGTTGCTCCCATGCTAGGTTTAGCATGAGAGCAGTCCAGGATTGCATGGGGGAGCCTGTGATGTGTCCCAGGGACTGCTTGGACACCATCAGAAGAGCAGAGAAACAAGGGGGCAGGCAATGGCGGAGGGAACAGGTAAGTTGATTTTTTTTAATGATTTTTTATTCCCCTCTCCTGTCTCTGCACCTCCGTCCCCCCCTCACCGCAGCTCCCCTTGAGATTTGCAGAAGCCCCACTGCTGCTCTACTGCCGTGCTACTCGGCTGCAAGGAGTACTGCTCTGCTGCCCTGCTGCCTGAGGAAGTAGGACTGAACCTGAAACCTTGAACCCAGGACCACCAGAGTGACTCCCAGGGCTAGTTGGATGGCCTCCTGTTCTGAGCTACAGGGATACAACAAGCTACAGCACCCTTGCACCCTGTACCACACCTCTGCTTCCAGTGAGTCCTGACCTCCGATGAATTGCCATCCCAGTTCTTGACTTTTGGAAGCAGGAATAAAGGTGCTGTGCCAATCCTGCTGGCATTTCTATTGGAACCGATATGACATGATGCAACTCAACACAGGACCTCGCATCACAGCTCTTGCAGCTCATTATTGGAACCAACGCAGCGCAACACAACGCAACTCGAAGCGGGATATCGCATTGCAGCCCTCACAACTCCTCAGAACTAACATTATGTGAAGCAACTCGATGCAGGACCTTGCATCAATCCTCAGAACCGATGCTGTGCAACGTATTGCCTCGCATTAAGAATATAAGGTACAGTTCTTGGCAGGCCTAGCCTGGTGCCTGTATCTAGTCCCCATTCCATCATGGTCATCTTATACTTGTGCCTTCTTCCCAGTCCAGAGTGACCAAATAACCACAGTTGTTGTTTTGTGCTTCTAGACACTATTTTTACCTATATCTTTAAAATTGCATATCTCCAGTTCAACGATTGGGTTTTTGTTTTGATGTCAAATAAATCATTAAATTGTACTCTACTTTTCTAAATTGGTATGGGATTTTTCTTTTGTTGTTTTTCACTTTACTATTGTGTGCTGCGTAAAAACTTTACACATTGCCTCTAAGTTAAGCCAGAATGTTTCTAAACCAAGCTACCAGAGGGTTAAGTACATGTTAATTTAGTGACTTCAAGGATCAAGGATTGCGGCGATTGCTTGAGAAGCGATCACACCCACCTCCACTAACAACCCATTTTTTCATGCAAGTGGGATGAAATAATTTCTTGGATAGGCAAGAAACATGGCTCTCTGATGGGGACAGCCTAACAATGAAATAGCTGGGTCATTTTGTAAACCTATTTCACAATCCTTCCGAATGCAAAGATCTCAAAAGATCAGGGATCGTTTGGGGGATGTAATAATCTTGGTTTATCAGACTTATCATTACCATATTTGCTATGTGGTTTACTTCAGTTTCTGTAGAGAGACCATGTCCATTTCTCAAGTGGAGGGACCCTTTTGTATGTGGAGGGAGGGAGAATGTTACAAACCTCTCCACCATATCTTAGCTTAAGCGTATGGTTCCAGGTGGAACCTTTCAACACCCAGGCCTTACCACAGTGGACTTGAAGGTACTGGTGGCTACCAGAAAATCCTCCACTAGTGCCCCAGAAAAGGAAAGGGCTGAGGTCACTGGGCTTCTAGAAAGAAATATCACTCAGCTCTTATGTTCCATCGATTATAACAATTGGTATTACACTGCACCTTGGTGAGCTAGACGTGCAGAAGGACAAGTGCAAAATCTGGGGTCTGAAAAAGGGCAGCAGGGACCATCTTCACAGCCAATGAGACCATCAAGAGACACAGGATGCATCTATGACCTCTGGCACTATGTCCTGCCAACCCCTGTGGACCTTAATGTGCTGCTCACCAGGATAATGCACAGCTCTTTCAAACCTCTGGCATTATGCAACTTAAAACTCCTTTATTGGAAGGCAGCCGTTTTAGTGGCCATAGCATCAGGCAGGTGCATCAGCGAGCTTCACGCCCTTTGTGTCTTAGAGCCCTTCACAATGTATTACAGGGTTGTTCTTCAAAATCTTCCTTCCTTCTGCTCTAAAATGCTGACAGATTGTGAACTAGATTGGGATTTGGTTATTCCCACTTTCTTCCCATGCCCACAAGCCCCTTTGCTGAGTAGTCTCTGCATTAATCAAACCAGATATATGCGTTTGTCAAGCATGCTAAGGCCACCATTTCTAGCTAGAGAACATCATGCATCAACCATGCTCTTTCTAGCTTGTATTCCGCCCCAAGGAATTATTTCCCCTAATGACTGAATAAATCAAACGAAATGCCAGCCATTAGCCTACTCGTCAAATTTTATGTAACTTCTTTCTTACCTATAATCTTTCTTTCACAAGGATAAGTATGTTAATTATGTTACTGCATGACGTTTCTAAATAATTATTATCCGATTAGTACGTCCAAATAGATTCTCGTATCCATGGTGTCACAGGAAAGCGATCAGAATGAAATAGGCAACTCTATCGTAAAGAAACAGTGTATGTAAATGAATTCCCACATTTAGCACTTTCAAAAAAATCAATATGGATGATGCTTTGAAAATTTGTTTTTTTATGTGACATCCGGTAGCATGAATTAGACAAACACACTCTATTCAAAGTAGAGATATATTTATTATAACAACATAAATAATACAACTTTGTGCATTATATCAAAGGCATTAAATATCATAAATAGCACAATGAACACTAAACAGATGGATAAAAACGTGTTACCGGAATAACTCTTCTGTAATGTACAAATTATTCCTTTTCTAATATGGTGTTCAAATGTGCTAAGGTCATTTATATTCTTCATATAAAAAAATCTCTTTCATAAGAAATGGTGTTTCCAATGGGAATAAAATTATACAGTGAATATTTCATCACTTTGGCACTATGATATTGTTTCCTCATAGTAGCATTAGATGAAATCTTTGGTCTATTTTTGGCAATTTTAATATGCTTTCAGTGTATCAACTAAACAAATGCAAACTAGGTGGCGAGATTCTCGTTCAATGGTTAAGAGTTGAGGGGATGGGTGAGACTGGTAGTGTGAACAAAGAATTGTCATTTTGAGCATGCGGGTTAATGCAAGGGCCACAACATTCAAACATCTCTGGAGTACTACCCAGGCTTTTATTCCTAAGGTTTAAGAGCTGTTTGGGCCTTTTCCAGAATTTCTTCTCGAATCCTCGGGTAACTGGGATGGGTTTTAAGAACCTGAAAGCAAAAACAACAGTCCGTAAGGAAAGGGAATTTCAGAACATAATAGAGTGTAGAGTAGAGCACTGGAATCCTGGGAGCAGCACTGAAGACAATGGAATGTCAAAGGGACAATAACTGGTCATATACTCCAACGTTCCAGTGTTTGTCAGTCTGCTTTCCCCTGTTTAATTTATAACAGTAGAGGGAATGTTTTAATAACCACATGTCTCTTATACCTGAAGCTTTATCAATATTTAAAGTTCGTCACTCTAGTTATGGACCCTCGCCTGTGGCCCAGGCGTTTAATAAAAAACAAGACTTACCTTGTGACAAATGTCTATTGCGTTCAGATATTTCTTCCCCTTCAAATAATTGAATGCCAGTTTAAAACCTAGAAAATTAAGGCAGAACAAGGGTAAAAATAAAATATATAATAGTTACCAACCCATCGGAACACAATCCAACATTAACATGCTACTAGTTAGTGTGTAAGTCAATGTAACAAAAGACAGGGGCATATTTAAGAGCCTCTTGCGCCATCTAACAACACATTAGCGTAATTTTTTTATGCTAATGTGGCGTTAGGTGACCAAAAACGCTGCACCAGATTTACAAAGTGGTGCAATGCGTGCATTGAGCCACTTTGTAACCCTTTGCGCTACATCATAAATGCGTCATTCATAATGTATTCAACTGGGGCGTTCCCCTGTTAGGGAGGCTGAAAAAATGGTGCAAAGAAATCTAAGAGATTTCTTTGCGTTATTTTTTTTGGCACTTTTTACACCTGCTCAGAGCAGGCGTTAAAAGAAGGCACACCATTATTCATTATGGGCCTCAATGGCTTTGCAGGGTTAGCGTCACTAACTACTGCCATGGTGCGCAGTATCTTAGATACGGTGCAGACATGGTAGCATTAGGGGGTGCTAAGGGCCCAAGAAAAATGGCACTTCACTGGGTTCAGCGCCACTTTTCTTAAATATGGCCCTGAATGTAATAAAATCTGCTGTTAGTCAAGACTTGCACTGTATGAGCCCTCCAAACTTAGGCCCATATTCAAGAAGGCCTAGTGTCATCCTAACGACACATTAGCATAATTTTTGACACTTGGCGTTAGATGCCTAAAAACACCACACAATATTTGCAAAGTGGCGCAGTGCATGGATTGTGCCACTTTGTAACCCTTTCCGCTACATTATGCCTGTGCCAGGTATAATGTATGCAAAGGGAAATCTGGCACAAAAAAATCCAAGACATTTCTTTGCGTCATTTGTTTTGGCACTTTTTAACGCCTCCTCAGAGCACGTGTTAAAAGCAGGCTCCTATTGGTATCTATGGGCCTCTGGGTGCTTTGCAGGATTAGCGTAAAAAAGTTTGACGCTAATTGTGCAAACTGCCGAACTAGCGTAAAAAATGTTGATGCTAGTTCCCTAACTACCGCCATGTGCGATGTACGTTAAATACAGAGCACACATGGTGGCATACGGGGGCTGCAAGAAAAGTGGAGCTGCACTGGCTGCAGCGCCACTTTTCATAAATCGTCCCCCTAATTCATAAAGTTTGCATTGATATTATTAAATATATATATATGGTTAGAAACCTCATTTAGGTTAATATTCTAATCATTAATCCAGAGAGTACTAAAAATCCACCTGCCTCTTGGTGTTTAAATAGCATATGTTATAATTACTCGACTCAAAAGACTACAGTTATATAGGAAAGTAAAAAAGATTAGGGCCCTCATTTTGAATGAAGGAATTACCATGTGGTGAAACCACCTGGGACATACACATACCAAGGGTTTTGAATTTTTTCCAGTGCGGTAATACACCGCAACTTTGAGTCAGATTAGTGGAGGGAGCAGTTTTACAGAACGCTTTCCAATGCCTGAGTGGGAAGACTCAGAATATAAAGGATTTCCCACACTTCAGGATTAACCTGGTGAAATGTGTGCAGGAGAAGAGGCACCTAGGGCCTGATTTATACTTTTTTTAAATTCAATTATATTTTGTAAGTTTGTGCCGCTTTTGCATCAAACAAATGTCGCAAATGCGGCACTAAAAAAGTAAAAATAAGGCCCCTAGTCTCTGTGAATTTTGAACACGTTGTAATCCTGATGTGGACCAAACACATTTGCATCCGAGAGAGGGTTACTGACTTAATTTTAATAGGGCCCTAAGTAGGCATTTCCGGGATCCAAAATTGACCTTTGATTCCCACAATTGATGCGTACGTATTCTCAAATCAAGCATACCCAAATGACACATCTACTTATCTAGGTTTAATGAATATGAACTACACCTGAAGTTGACCTCACAACTAGAAAGTACCTAAAACAAGTCCAGGCCTTCATATGGGATGTGTCAAAGAGCTTTGCATGCACTAAAAAAACCTAGGTGTGTGACTGCATGCTCCACAGTATATTAAGCAATAGCACTCTAAACCTATCAAGATTAAGGGACCTTAATGATGAAATGCAAGAAGAGGGACAGGCATTATTCCAGATCTTTTGCTACTTAATGTACCACATAGTTTTAATGAACTGGCAAAACTTTGTCGCACAAAAATAACTCTATTGAGCCCTTCAGGGTGCTCTTCTAACAGCCTGCAACACACAAACGTTATCACAAGGAAGCACCAATCATAACTACACTGCGTTTAGGCTAAGAGACAACTGACAAGGATGGAACACCAGCCCTAGTGCAATAAAGGAGCACAACTCTCTGCAAAAGGAAGAGGTGGCTGTCTTATCACATTGATCAAGTCCACAATAAAAACGGGTTTGGCCAACAAGAGCCTCCAACATCACGCACCCTCCAGGTGAATTTCTCTACCTGATAATAATGTTACAAATTAGATCCATGTTCATTTTGGAAGTGAATATGGCTGAACATGTTTGAGGTGCCTGGGACTATAGCAGCAGACCAAATAGTATTGTTCATCTACCACCCAAGTGGAGTGTACATCAGCCTACTTAGAAAGTAAGCTTGAGCGTGAGAGTTGCAAGAGCTCACAAGAAGAAAGATTAACGGGTAGTGGTTCTAAGACAATCCCCAGTTCTATTGTTAGGCTGCACAGATGACAAAGACCGAGTGCTCCCCTTATTGATACAGAATGCCTCGGTTATGTTGTCTGCGTTGATCACTACTGAAAAGAAAGGAAAGAAATAATCTGAACCAGAAAAATGACCTGTAACTCATTGTGTGTTTATATAGATGAGAGCGTTCAAAAAGGACTATAAGTTGCAAACTTTGGGAAGTCACGTCTTATGGCTGTGCCCCAGTCATACTCACAGGGATCAGCAGTGACCATTTGCTGATGACCAGAGTAAATCAAGTGAGTCCTTAAGACCAACATTGAAGGCCTTACAGGAGTTCCTGCAAAACTGCCAACAATGCGTTATTAACCATGCGCAGCTTAACTTACTTTAACAAAATGTTCTGACAGTGCAAGTGAGGTCTTTCTTTTAATCATAGGTAGGTCAAGTTGGAAGAATAGAACTACTAATCCAATGTTGTCTCAGGAGACAGGAGTGTATTTAATCAGTTATAGTAGAGGTTACCCCCTGCTAGGAACCTCAGGAAGTACAGATGATGAAGACATTCAGGAACATGCAAATCTACCATGTACATCAAATACCCACCTGAAGCCTCAAGAGGGCATGTGTTCCATAGTCAGTGTCTTAAAGGACTAGTGGGACAGGAGCAGATGAAATAGCTAAACTCCAAGATGCCTCAGAGACGAACCTTGAGCATACATTTCACTACTAAGAAACAGAATAAAATGCAAGGTCTGCATTTTCTGTGACATACTTTGGATGACACCCATAACCAATTGATTCTGCAGTTTTTTTCAGAACTTCTAAAGACACTGGCAAGAACCTCATCTTCTAAATAGTTTGCTGGAAAGAGAACATCTTAGCTGAGGGAGGGTGATCATGAAGTTAGGAAATAAAGGGTAAGGGGTAGCCTTGTGTTTAGCAGTGTAAGAAATTGGGATGTTGGTTGAGTGGTGTATTAACCCTAGTGAAACAACAGCCGCAATCCCTATCAGGGTGAACAACAAAGGTCACTAAATTAACCTGTTCTTAACTTTTTGTAGCT
Organism: Pleurodeles waltl; assembly: GCF_031143425.1. NCBI lineage: Eukaryota > Metazoa > Chordata > Amphibia > Caudata > Salamandridae > Pleurodeles > Pleurodeles waltl. Next base: position 608,511,407 of record NC_090449.1, read on the forward strand.
TGGCACAAAAAGCGGTCAGGCTTAACTGAGAGGCAATGTGTAAAGTATTTTTGCAGGACACAAACAGTAATAAAGTGAAAACACAACACAAAAAAGTCCTACACCACTTTACAAATATAGAGAAAATTTGAATACATTATTTGATGCAAAAACAACATAAATCCAATCAGTAGAACCAGAGTAATGATTTGTTCAAGTTTACAGTAAAACCTAGTCCCTAAAAGATCACAACATCTAGTTGTTTGAGATCAGATCAAAGTAGAAAAATTTGGCCAAACGTGATGGAGCACATGTCAGATGCAAAAAGTTGATTGGACCCGGCCGGTGCTTACCTTTGGGCTTAGAAACAAAAATGAAGAAAAAGGTAAAGTTGCCTGGGGCAGAGCTGCAGGCCATGTCAGAGGAGAAGGCGGCAGCGGCATGGAGCCGCTGGAAGAGGGTGTAGTGAAGATTTCGATGTTCTGACTTAGTCTCTTTTTTGGAAGTTGAAAATCTGCAGCAGGATGAGGCTGGAGGCTTGTAGCCAGTGAGAGGTCTATGAGGCCTGGTACCCCTTTGGCGACATACCACTGAACAGGATCTGCTGCTGTGTAGAAGAACGTAGCAGGAGCTGCAGAAATGTCAGGCCAATCCGCAATGCACCTTTGGTGGAAAGACAAGCAGGTTGGTCCTAGTCTCTTCTCGTTCTTAGAACAGTTTTTAGCCAATAATTTTCCAAGTTCCAAGTTTTGGACTTTGGTATCTGGGCTTCTTTAATTAAACCACCAACAGTCCAGGACATGAAGGCACCCCTTGGGTGGGGCAGGGAGGGGGCTGCAACTCATTCAGGCTGGATCCAGGTGCGGGTTCAAGATCAGCCTGTTCTGTCCCTGAAGCTCTGATCAGGAGGTCAGCCACCTAGCCCTAAGAGTCAGTCTTGTAGTCCCAGGTTAAAGAAGTGGAACAGGGCTCAAACAGGAGGGTAGACCACTGAGAGTTCAATGCAAGCTTCAGGAAGCAAAGCAGTCCTTCCAGGTGCAGCGAACCAGTACTCTGAGGTACACGGCAGGCCACAGTAGCAGGCAGTCTTCTGACTGTTCTTTCACAGGTCCAGAAAGTAAACTGAAGAGTAGGTCTGAGGGTCTTATTCTTATTCACTGTGTCTTCTTTGAAGTAAGAGACGTTTCTAGGGAATTAACTTTGACGTGCTTGAAGTTTCCTGACTCCCCTTTCCTGACTTATGGCTGTCTACATAAGCAATGCAGGGGTGACAAGTTCTTTGTGTGAAGGCAGAGCACAGCCTATTCTGTTGAAAGTGGGGCTGTGCCTCGCTCCGCCCCTGCAACCTGCCAGTGATGGCCCATTCAGATACACCTAATCCCCTCGACAGTGTGGCTGTCTGGGAAGAATAAACAAAGTCCAACTGTCAACTACACTCAGTCATGTGACACAGGAACAGGCTGTGCTCACCAAATAGTTAAGACAGGAAACTGTCAACTTTCTTAAGGTGGCAGTTTCAAAACTGTAACTTAAAATCCAACTTTACCATTAAAGACGGTTTTAGATTACAATTTTTCAGACACCAAAATGTTTATCTATTCCCAATCAAAAGTTAACACTTATTTAACATAATAAAGCAACCCAATGTCATCCTATGGGAGAGGCAGGCTTCACAGTAATGAAAAACAAATTTAAGAGTTTTTTACCACCAGGACATATAAGAAAATAAGTTACTTACCTGTAACTATAGTTCTCCAGTACTGGAATCTTTCATAGACTCACATGCTTGAATCATTCCCCGTCGTCGAGATGGGAGTCCCCGGTACCTTAAAAAAGACAATGTTCCAAAGACATAACATTTATAACAAACAAATTCTCTTCATTTTAGCAACCCATCCAAGTCTTTATGTAAAAAAGGACCAAACTTGAACCTCAGCCAATCAGAGAGTACCACCCTTTAGAACCCTCCTGACAAAAGTTCAAGCACCTCAGATTTTCTAAGCACTAGTGCACCAATTGACGATTAAACATATGATATGCAAAGGTCAGCTTCCCCCGGGAGGCGGGTGGGTCGCATGTGAATCTATGAAAAATTCCAATAAGTAATAAGTAACTTATTTTCTTACTCCAGTATTGGAACTTTCATAGATTCACATGCTTGAATCAAACTAAAAAGCAGTATTAAGAGCAAATTGCATTAAACATACATCCAATAACCCCTCATTCAGAGATTGTCAAGCTGTTCTTAATAGCATGAAAACATTATGCTCTGTATATATAATATCCTAAATTTTCACAGACACTCATATAATATGGTATAAGGAAAACATGCAAATACAACAAAGCAAATTTAAAACCATGCAATGTGCAAAGAAGAAAAAAGGGATGGAGGGAGGCAATGTGAGATCACCGTTACTGGAACAGATGTCGCAGGACCGCCTGACCAACCGCTCCATCTCCCTTAGGAATGGCATTTAGACAATAGTGTCTCGTAAATGTGTGAGTTGCCTTCCAGGTGGCTGCTCTGCAAATGTCCTGCAGGGGTACACTTGCAAACAGTGTCATGGGCGCTGAGACAGTTCTCGTAGAATGCGCCCTTACTGAGGATTGTAAAGGTTTTCCAGCTGCTTGGTGGCAAAAGTTTATAGCCGCTACTATCCATCTGGTTATACTTCTCTTAGAAAGGGCCTGTCATTTCCTAGGGGCGCTGTATGTGACAAACAATTGAGTGGACTTCCTAAAACTATTGGTTCTTTCCAAGTAAAACTTGAGGTTCCTTTTGATGTCCAACGAATGGAGAGCTCTCTCTGCCGGAGACGTTGGGTTAGAAAAGAAAGACTTTAGAACCACCAGTTGGTTAATATGAAAGTCTGATGGCACCTTTGGTACAAACTTGGGGTTCGTACGAAGTATGACTCTATCTTGTTTAAATTAGAGGAAAGGGGTCCTGAATAGTCAATGCCTGGATCTCACTGACCTGCCTGGAAGAAGTAAGGGCTAGAAGAAGAGCCACTTTCCACGATAAATGCTTCAGATCCGCTTTGTGTATCATTTCAAATTGGTGTTTCATACGCTGAGAGAGAACCGTGTTGAGTTGCCAAGACGGTGGAGGAGGCCTTACTGGCAGAAAAACTCGAAAGAGACCTTTGAGAAACTGCTTAATTAATCTAGATGACCACAGAGATGGAGCCGTAGGCGAACGTCTGTAGCAAGATATCGCCGCCAAGTGCACCCTAATGGATGCATATGCCAAGCCTGTAGATGCCAGATGGAGGAGATAGGGTAGTATTCACTCCGGAGGTGCCAATAGTGGATCAATGCGCTCTTTCTGACACCACAAACAAAATCTCTTCCATTTCAGTGAGTACGATTTGTTGGTGCTCTCTGCTATGGCCTTTGCCAAAATATACCCTGACACTCAGGGGGAATGTCTAAATGGGCGAACTCATTGTGTTCAGGAGCCAGGCCGATAACTTGAGTGAGCTGGGTGTAGAATCTGGCCCTCGTTCCTCGTCAAGAGCCGTGGTGACACTTTCAGCGGAATGTGATCCACCTCCGAGAACAGGAGGAGCTCAGAGAACCAACGTTGGCGGGGCCAAAACAGAGCTATCAGGATGAGTCTGCAATGTTCCTGTTTGATATTTGCAAGCACCCTTGATATCAGAGGAATGGGTGGAAAAGCGTAGGCAAATATTCCGCACCATGCCATCGAAAACGCATTCCTGCAGGAGCCCGGATGGTGAACCCAACTTGCATAATAGCATCATTTGGTTTTCTGTGGGGTTGAAAAAAGATCCACCTTGGGTTTCCCCTCATCTTCTGTAGACCTGGTCGAGCACGTCCTGATTTAATTCCCATTCGTGACAGGAGGACGTCACTCTGCTGAGAGTGTCTGCTGTCTCGTTCTGCCTTCCTGGTAGATGTTCTACTCGTAAACTGGTGACATCCAATCCCAAATCGTCTGCGATTCCCGAGACAGGAGGAGAGCTTCTGTTCCCCCTTGTTTGTTTAAATAATGCATCGCTGCAGTATTGTTGGTCCTTATGAGAACTGCTGTGTGCTCTATCCTTGGAAGAAAAGCTTGTAGGGCCAGGAAAATCGCTTTCAACTCTAGAAAGTTGATATGATACTTTTGGAAGGAGTTGCTCCACTTCCAACTGATTTGTAGATCCTGAAAATGTGCTCCCCATCCTTCTAGGGAATCGTCCTTGGTGATGACCAATGGAGGCCGAGGTGGTAGGAAAGGAAGACCTACTGCGAGGTTTTGCTGACTTTTCCACCAGTGGAGAGCCTGGACCATCCAAGGAATTACAGTGATAGATTGTCGAACGAGTTGTCTCTCTGCATCCACTCGAGATCTAATTCCTCCTGCAGGGGACGTATTCTTAGGAGACAAAAAGGGACTAACTGTATGCAAGAAGACATCATCCCCAGAAGTGATTTGTAAGTGCGTACAGAAAGAGACTTTTTTCTTTGCACTTTACTTGCCAAGGAAACGAGTTTCGCTTGTCACTCTATCGACGGGAAAGCTCTGTCTCTGATGGTGTTGATCTTTGCTCCTACGAAGGTTCTTACCCTTATAGGTAAGATGGTTGACTTGTGATTCAGAGTGAGACCCAGCTCGCTGAATAATGCTATGCAAGCGGTTGTTGAGTCGTGAGCTGCTTGAGACGACCACGCCTTGATGAGCCATTCGTCTAAGTAGGGAAAAATTTGCTTTTTCTTCTTTCTTGGGAAAGCCGCCACCAGAGCTAGGCACTTTATCAAGATCCTGGGGGTGGACTTCAAGCCGAAGGGAAGGACTTTGAATTGGAAATGGCTGGCAGCTACCACGAAACGGAGATACTTCCTGTGGGCAAGTGAAATTGGAATATGAAAGTATGCGTCCTGCAGATCCAGAGACGTCATATAATCTCTGTGATTCATGCAGAGAAGAATATCTTGCAATGTGACCATGCAAAAGGTTTGGTGTTTGAGGTACTTGTTTAGGCCCCTAAGATCTAGAATGCAACGGCAAGATTCCCAGGTAAAAAACGTTGCCTTTCTCCCAAGAAGGAACTCTCTCTATTGCTCCCTTTTTTAAGAATGGTCACAAGCTCCAGCTGGAGTTGTTTTAGATGCTTCTGCACGAAGGTATGAGGAGGACAAGAAGGTGGGCGCTGAACTAACTCTAAAGTATGGCCAAATCGAACAACTTTTAAGACCCACTGGTCTGATGTAATTTGCTCTCATTTCTTGTAGAAATGTGATATCCTTCCTCCTATCTTCCTGCTCTGTGGTCATTGCTGTCTGGCTGCCTCTTTACCCTGACGCGATCTTCCCCTAAGAGGGGGTCTGGAATGTGACGCCTGAGGTGGTTGCCTTTGGGTATACTGAGGCCGAAACCGCTGTGTAGTATAGGAGGGGTAACGAAAAGTCTGGTAATCCCCTCGATATGTCAAGACTCCCTGACCTCTGGAAGCACGAAAAGGAACTTTCTTAAACTGAAGTGTCCCTAAGGACCTTGCGGTGTCTGTATCAGTTTTTATAGTCTGAAAGGCTTCATCCACATGCTTGCCGAACAATGCTTCTCCATCAAAAGGGAGGTCCAACACCTTGTTTTGAACCTCTGGACGGAAGGATGTTGCTCTTAACCAACCCTGGCACCTCAGCACTGCTCTGCCAGCTAGTTGCCAAAAAGCTGTTGTTGCAATGTCCATAGCGCATCAATCACCTCAGCCGAGGTGCGCTCACCCTCCAAGATGATCTTCTTTACTTCCGCATTAGATTCTTCTGAGACATCATCCAGATATTGGGCAATATCAGCCCACAGCTGTCTGTCGTACCCCGCAGGATTGCCAACGAATTTGCTGCCCTCACTATGAGGCCAGACATGGAAGGGAAATGCTTCTCATTATTGTCTGGTCTTCTACCCTCTTTGTCTGGAGGAACTGAAAGTGGCATTGATGGATTTTTAGAATGCCTCTGCGCTGCCTGGGTTATAACGGAGTCCGGTTTTGGGTGACTAACAAGACACGTTGGGGCGTCCTCCGAGGCCTTATACTTTTTGTCCAACCTGGGCAAGACTGCAGCTACCGTAGCTGGATTTCTCATTACTTTGAGACCTTCCTCCCAGATGTATCCAACAATAGGTATGGAACTAACACTCTTTTGATACGGCTCCTTGAAGTCATATAAAAAACAATCCATCTGTTTGGATGGCATGGGTATCCCAAATCTCTTTGCCGCACTCTCAAGCAAATTGTGGAAACCCCCAATATCTCCAGGGGGAGGATCCACAGGGATAGGCGATGGAGAAGAGGGTGTCGGCAATATATAATTGTCCCGATCGAGTTGTCCTGCAATTCCCCTTCTTCTCTCTCTTCATCCGAAGAGCCCGCAACCTGTATGAAGGACCTTTGCGGGGTACTTCTGGCTGATCTAGGGGATGCTCTAGGTTGTGGAACTGGAGTGGCAGGTATGGATGGAGGAGGCGCCGTCTGAATGTCTGGTTGTAGCACTGACGGAAATCTCCTTTTGTAATCTGACAACATAGACTGCATATCAGATATAAGGGAACTCGGAACACAAACCATCTCCTCTGGAATGTAAGTCTGCTGCCGCTGAGGAGAACAATACTGGTGATAATATTCTTCATCATCCTCTTGGCACTTTACATGAAGCTGAGAAGGGTTATGGGTTGCCCCGAATGGTCCATCATCATCTGAATTTTCTTCTAGAAGATGAGTCGGGATCAACGGAGTAATCTTACTTGGGGATGTAGCTCCTAGAGTGATATTTCCCCATCCAGACGCAGACTGCATTTTCTTCTTCTTCGTCAACGAGGTCGTCGACGGAGTCGTCTCTGGCAATTCAAGTGCTCCCGTCGACGGTGACGTGGACGACAGCGTAGACTAAGGTATCCTCACCGTTGACGGTGTCGTTGACGGAGTCGTCATCGAAACCATCGTCATCGACGTTCTGAACTTCAGCATCGACGTCTCCATTTTGTCACCGCCGTCGTGGACATCGTAGACGAGGAAGAAGTCACTATCGCCAGACAGGTTACGGTCGTCATCGTCGTCACCGCCAATGTAGCTGCTGTGTATGTCCTCATCGACGACGGAGTGGACAACGATGACCTCGTCGACGGTGGAATCGTCATCAGCGGTCTATCTTCAGAGGCTGAAGTCGGCTTTCTAAACGTTGTCAATACCTTTGGAGGGGGTGTAGAAGGCTCTGAGGAGGATTTTGGGACCTCCTTCGATGTTGAAGGCCAGTGGCTGGATTTAGAGGAGGATCTTTTTTCCTGAGGTGAAGATGAGAGACTACAGCCTTCACCAGACCCCTCTGAATGGAGCCTTTTCTTCCCACAAGTGCTGTAGGCTCCAAAGAGACTTTTCCTCTCCCTGTCTGACATCCTGCTGGTATAACAGGCTCCAGAAGGTATGAGTGTAAATCAGAGACACCCAATAAGCAAAAGGAATTCAGATATATTGAGAAAATCTTCTCTCACAAGAACAAACTGAGCAGAGCTCAGAGGAGACTCCCTAGCACGACGTGAGGTAGAAAATCTGAGGTGCTGGAGCTTCTCTCAGGAGGGTTCTAAAGGGTGATACTCTCTGATTGGCTGAGGTTCAAGTTTGGTCCTTTTTTACATAAAGACTTGGATGGGTTGCTGAAATTAAGAGAATTTGTTTGTCATAAATGTTATGTCTTTGGGGCATTGTCTTTTTTACGGTACCGGGGACTCCCATCTCGACAACGAGGAATGATTCAAGCATGTGAATCTATGAAATTTCCAATACTGGAGTAAATATTAAAATTACATGTCTAACCTTTAAATTACAATGCACCTGCCGTATTGGCTACCTAGGGCCTACTTTTATATGCAAGAAAAGTGGAGTTTAGCTGGCAAGAGGGTTATATTGCCAAGTCGAATTAGCAGTTAAAACTGCATTCAGGCTGCAGTGGTAAACCATGGAACATGTTTTAAGGGGCTACTTAAGTGGGTGGCACAATAAGTACTTTTAGACCCACTAGTATCAATTAATTTACAGGCCTTGGGTATATGGTAATACCACTTCACTAGAGGCTTATATGTACATTAGATATGCCAATAAGGTGTAAGCCAATTTTGCAATGTTTTAGATAGTGAACATAAGCACTTTAGCACTGGTGAACAGTCCTAAAGCCAACAAAAACAAAAACAGGATGGTGAAGGCAAAACGTCTGGGAGAAGGCCACCCTAAGGCTGACAGGTCTAACAATCAGGATGACCAGTGCTGCCTTTTGATCACTTCCCAAAAGGTGGAAATGAGGGAGACCCTCTGCCACAGAGATTGGTTGTGCATGAATGGGTGAGAGAGGTTTTGAGGCAGCACAGCTGACAGAGGAAGGCAGGGATTGGATCTGCTGGTGCTATGTGTGTTGTTGATTGTTTCCCCAAGCATCAATCCTACCGCAAAAGGAGCAGTACATTTAGTGAGGTTTTTGGAGCAACTACAAACATTGACCCTGTTGCAGCTGTGCCCAGAATAGCCCTAAAACTTCAAATATCTTTGGTGGAAGTGCCTCACTGAGGAGTCCAGGCCTAGTGAGTGAGCCACAGCACTGTTGTTTATGAAGTATAGAGGAGGTGTGCAAATATGTACTCTGAAAGTAACACTGCATACCCAGTCACTCTGTTGCCACTGGAACACATATAGTACACACATTATGAATTCCTCATCCATGATCCAGTACACAGTCATATGATCTACAATTGGTCAAATTATGTTTTTTTACCTTTTTTCTTCACCCTAGGTATATTTCCTACACAAATATTTTATTTTGGTTCTCTAGTGCTTTGGGACTTACCCAGGTCCAAAATATCAACCTAAATGTGGGCAAGAACAAGAGTTGGGCCCAAATGCCCATTAACATGACTATGAGAGCCTCTTTAAAAAGCAAAAGACGCTCTGTCGAAGTCCACAGCCTGGCCAGTAGCAGAACATATGTCAAGACTTTATTTTTTACTTCTGTAGATGGCAGATGCAAGTCTAAAACTTAGGCTGCATACCTGATTACTATGTTAAATGATGTTGATTCTTCAACCTTCTGCTGATAAAACAACTGGTTGATCTTGGCCCTCAGTGTTGAGCTGAGAAGGACCTGCCCCCACCCCTACCTTTGAAGCATCAGTTTGGACAATAAATGTCTTGGGGTAATCAGGGCTTTTCAACACTGGTGCAGAGCACATGGCATGCTTAAGGTCGTTAAAAGCTTTTTGACAGCTAGCTGTCCATAAAACGTTCTTGGGTATCTTTTTGGATGTGAGGTCATTAAGAGGGGCTACAATGGAGCCATAATTCTTAATGAACCTCCTGTATTACCCAGTGAGACTTAAGAAGACTCTTACCTGGGTCTGTGTTGTAGGGGGAGCCCAGTCTAATACAGTCTGGATCTTCCCCTGCAATGGTTGAATCTGGCCTCCACCTACCAGGTGGCCCAGATATACAACATTCCCTTGCCCTATCTGGCACTTAGAGGCCTTGATAGTGAGGCCTGCCTTCTGCAGGGCCTCCAAAACATCCCACAGGTGGACCAGGTGGTCATCTCAGGTGGAGCTAAAGACAGCTATGTCATCAAGATAAGCTGCACTATAGGCCTCCAAACCTTGGAGGATTGTATTCACCAGCCTCTGGAAAGTGACAGGGGCATTCTTTAAACCAAAGGGCATAACAGTAAATTGATAATGCCCTATAATGGTTGAGAAAGCAGTTTTTGGTTTTGCATCCTGTGACAAATTGATCTGCCAATATCCTTCAGTCAAGTCAAAGATGCTTAGATACTTGGCATATGTCAGTGTATCTATCAGCTCATCTGCCCTAGGGATAGGATGACCATCAGTCTTTGTGATGATGAGCATCAGTCTTTCTGACTGTGTTAAGCCCTCTATAATCTACAAATAACCTCATCTCTTTTTTAATAATTCTGAGTGAGGTTTTGGTACCAGCACCACTGGGCTAGCCCAGGGGCTGTCAGAGTGCTCAGTCATTCCTAGGTCAAGCATCCTTTGCACTTCTCCTTTGATGCAATCCCTAACATGATCAATCTTACTTTTAACAGACAAACTCCCCTGTGTCAATGGTGTATTCACACCATGTAGTCTGCCCAGGTGTCAGTGAAAATAGTCCAGAGAACTGGCCTAGGAGGTTCCTGCAGTCTTCCTTCTGAGATTCAGTAAGGAAGTCTGCTAGGACCACTCCATCCACTGAGCCATCAGCTGCAGTAGTGGAGAAGAGATCAGGGAGAAGGTCACTCTCGTCTTTCTGTCCCTCATCAGTTGCCATGAGCAGGGTCAGATCAGCCCTGACATAGTAGGGCTTAAGGCGGTTCACATGAAGCACCCTGAGAGTGCTTCTGGGAGTGCCAAGGTCCACCAAATAGGTGACCTCACCCTTTTTCTCTGCTATAGTGTGGGGGCCACTCCATTTGTCTTAGAGTGCCCTGGGAGCCACAGGCTCCAGGACCCACACTTTCTGTCCTAGCTGGTACACAGTTAGGGCATCCTTCTGATCATGTCACTGCTTCTGCAGTTCTTGACAGGCCTGAAGTTTTTCTGTGGCCTTTTTCATGCACTCAGCCATCCTGGCTCTGAGGCCAAGCACATAATCCACAATGTCCTGTTTAGGGAGCTTTAGAGGTTGCTCCCATCCTTCCATTACAAGTGCCAGTAGACCCATAACAGGGTGTGCAAACAGAAGTTCAAAGGGGCTGTAGCCCACTCCCTTCTGAGGAACCTCCCTGTAGGCAAACAGGAGGCATGGCAGTAGGACATCCCATCTCCTTCTGAGTTTTTCAGAGAGTCCCATGATCATACCTTTGAGAGTTTTATTAAATGTCTCAACCAAACCATTGGTTTGGGGGTGGTAAGGGGCAGTGAACGTGTAAGTAACAAAACATTCCTTCCACATGGCTTTGAGGTATGCAGACATGAAGCTTGTACCTCTGTCTGATACCACCTCTTTTGGGAAGCCCACCCTGGAAAAGATTCCCAGGAGGGCATTTTCCACTGCACGGGCTGTAGTGGTCCTAAGAGGATAGCCGCTGGCTACCTGGTGGCATGGTCCACCACCACCAGTATAAATCTGTTTCCAGAGGCAGAGGGCGGGTATAGGGGGGCAACAATATCCACCGCAACCCTCTCAAAGGGAACCCCCAACCACTGGTAGTGGAATTAGAGGGGCCTTTGAGGTGCCATCTGTCTTGCCACTGGCTTGGCAGGTGACACAGGAGCAACAAAACTCCTTGGCATCTTCAGACATGTGGGGCCAGTGAAAGTGTGGGATAATTATGTCCCAAGTCTTGCTTTGCCCCAAGTGACCTGCCATGGGTATATCATGTGCCAGTTTCAACAAAAACTCTCTATACTACAGAGGTACTATCAACCTCCTGGTGGCACCAGGCTTGGGTTCCCTTGCTTCTGAGTACAGGAGATTGTCTTCCCAGTACACCTTGTGGGTGCCACTGGCATCCCCTGCTTCCTGAAGGACCGCTTGCTGTCTTAACCCTTCCAGTGTGTGACAGGTATACTGTTCCCTACTGAACTCCTCCCTGGCAGGCCCCCCTGCACCTTCAGTTTCAGTAGTATCAGCTTTCAACTCTTCAGGTGTAGGTTCTGCCAAGGGAGTAGATTCCTCCACCTCAAAGGGGGAATCCTCACTGGATGGTGGGGCGGAGGCAACCTTTTGCCTTTCCTACTCTTGGCTTTGGGAGCCTCTTGGGCCATTGTTTCAGGCTCCAAGATTTTTTTTCTTTTTGCTATTTGGCCTAAGCCCTAGTCAAAGTAAAAAAATTTACTGGGATGCCCAGCATTGCTGCATGGGCCTCCAACTCCACTTCAGCCCAAGCTGAAGTCTCTAAGTCATTCCCCAAGAGACACTCTACAGATAGGTCTGTGGACACTACAACTTTCTTTGGACCAGTAAACCTCCCCCTCACCCCCTAGCTGAAATCAACAACTGCCATGGGGTGGCATACAGTGTTGTTTTGGGCATCAGTCAGTTGGTACTGGTGACCAAGTAGGTGTTGCTCAGGGGACACAAGATTTTCAGTCACCATTGTGACACCGGCACTTGTGTCCCTGTAGGCCTCTGCCTGAACACCATTTATCAAGGGCAGTTGCCTCTACTTACCCATATTAAGGGGACAGACAGCAAAGGTGGGAAATTCAATGCCCGCATCTGAGACTAAAACAGCCTCAGTAGTTTCCCGAACTAAGACAGCCCCACCACACTTCCTAAAGTGAGCCCAACTACATCCTTGGAATGGCTAATACTGCCTGACCCACCACTACTGTATTTACTAGGGGCACTAATGGTAGAGGTGGGGTTGTAGTGGTGGGTGCTTTTGTGCTTTTCTTAGGGCAGGAACTGTCTCCAGGCCGATGGCCCTTGTTCCTACAGACACAGAACCAAAGCTTTTTGTTATGGGAAGAGGGAGAGGATTTGGACCCACGCCCAGAGGAATTTTGTGGGCTTGGCTTGATGAAGACTTTTTAGTTTTAGCTTTGTCCCCACCCCTTGTCCTGAGACTTACCTGTTTCTTTTTCTTGTCCTTGTTACCCCCGAGTGAGCTTTTCTGCTCACCCCTGTTCTGAACCACTTGTCTGCCTTCTTTCCCAGGGAGAGGTCAGATCTGAGTCTACCAAGTACTGGTGCAACAAATCAGACACACAGTTGTTCAGTCCAAATTAGATTATACAAGCCCTCATAATCACTGATTTTGCTAACATGGAACCGGACTTCCAATGCTTTTACAGAGCAGTCCACACAATCAACCCAATCCTGGGAGGACCCTTTCCTGGTCTCCCTGAACTTATTTCTGTACTGTTCAGTGGTAAGACCAAATCCATCTGAAAAAACAGACTTTAAAATTGTGTAGTTATCAGCATACTCCTCTCTGACAGTAAGAAGCCTAGCCCTACCCTTGTCAGAGAAGGAGAGTCAAAGGATAGCAGCCCACTGTCTCTGGGGGACCCTCTGAACTTTACAGGCCCTTTCCAGAGCCGAGATCCACTTATGGATGTCATCCCCCACCTTGTATGGGTGTCAACATCCCAGCGGTGCACGCTCTAGGACCTGCTCCTATTTGGTATCCATCATCAGGATGGAGGTTACCTACATGCAGTCATGTCTAAATATCTAAAAGAGCATACTATGTTTGTAATGACTAGTTTTTGGTTTGCTCAGGGATCGAGAATTGTCTTTGGATTCAGGTGTCTGCGTGCCATGTGCGCGGTGTGTAGTGTTTAGAGGAAGCTGGTGAATGTTTCAAACGCTTTGTGCGCACCTTTGTTTCATCCTCGGAATGCTGGAGGGGACCTTGAGTCCCATTTGTTCCTGCGCGGCCATCTTGGGTGGGGCACTTTGGGCGTGGCTCCATGGGTGGGGCACCTCTATTTAAACAGCCACACCCAGTCCTCAGTGCTCATTGTTCTGGAGTTCTTATGAGGATTGGAGCTCCTGTTTTGGTGTGCTTCAATTTGGATTAAAGCTCTTCTTTTCTGACGACATCTGGTTCCTGAAAATCACCTGGAATTTCCTTGTCTGGAGTTTTAAAAGAGAGTTTGGCCTAAACTCGGGATGGTAAGTTGGATGGTGGTCTTTTCTCCAAAGTTCCATCATCTGTTGGTCAAGTTAAGGCTATTTTTGCAATAAGCAGATACACAGTCGATACTTAATAGCTACTTTAAAAAGGTCAAGTTAAGGTTATCTTTGCCATTAGCAGATACATAATTGCAGTCTTTTCTCTCAACCACGCAAAATAAAACAGGTTTCAATTTGAACTCTCTCATTTAGCAGCAAGAAGAGAAAGAGGCAAATTACATAACATTAGAATTCACAGAAGAATTCTAATGTGTAAATAAATGATAAAGTTAAAAGCCTGTTGAATGCAATGGCAAATTGTTGGGTGAACAATACGATTTAATGCTACAATATGAAATCATGTTGTTGAATTACTGGAAGTGTGAATTAACATTTCTTTTAGGGAATTCTAAACCAACCCTCCATTCAAGAGGATTACAAAGGGTAATCATTTATGGTCTACAGATTTATTTTCAAAAGAATCTATGATTGATATTTTCTGTTTGGTATCTATGTTTCTTGTCTTCACAGGTCTCCTTCCCAGCTGTTCCCTTCCCTAATTTCCTTCCCCCCACTTGGCCACTCTAAAACTCTGCGCTGCTATAGCTGGTAGAGTTGGAGCTGCCAGGAGGTGGGCCTCTACTGCCAAGGCCTCACTGTCTAGGGCTAGCTGTTGCTGCTGCAGCATCAGCTTGGCCTCATCCAGCCTCAGTTTCCTAAGTTCCCTATCTAAGGAGTCAGCTTCTGGAGTTGAGCAGTTTGCCCCGCTGTAGGTGACATGAGTGGCAGGATGAGGATCTGTCTCTAGGTTTGGTAACCCTCTGAACTAGTTCCCGGAGAACAAAGGGGGGCCTACTAACATAGCCACCTTTGGCTCTACCTGTAGTGCTCCCAGCTACACTAGGGGGCTTACTAGAGACCCTGTGATCCTCTGAGGGACCATCCTGACCCTCCTCAGTATCTAAATCTTCTCTTTCTAATACTAGGGGGTTAGAGTCTAATCCCTGTTCCCTCACCTCCTGGCTACCAGCCTGATCCTCTTCATCCTGAAGAAGAAGTCCCAGGAGTATATTCTTACTAGGGTTCCTCCCTGTCTTCAGTTTCCTGCTCTTACACACTTCCCTCAGCTCCTGAAAGGTAAGGTCCTCATATTGAGAACCCATGTTCTGAGAGGCGCTAGGTACTGAAGAGATATTAGAGTGATGTAGGGTGTAGGGTGTGCCTAACCTCCCTAATATCTAGTCTCTTCTACAGAAGTTTGGAGCAAGAGCTATGCCTAGACCCCTCTCTTACCAAAACCCTAGAGACTATGCCCTGATACTAGGTGTGTGTGTATGTCCCTAGCTAGTAAGTGGTCTTTCCTGTGGAAAGTACCAAGTGACAGTGTGGTAAGGCAATTGCAAGTGCTTATCCCACCGCTGCCCCCAATGTAGGAAGCTGGCCTGGTGTGTAGTGGGTACCTATGCTACTTACACCTTATACCACGTCCAGGTATCCCCTCTTAGTGAAGTGTAGGCAGAGTCTAGAAGCCTGGCTCTTTAGAGGTAGCTGTGGATGAGCAGCCAAGGCTTATCTAGGAAACACGCAAAGCTCATGCAATACTACTGTAGTCGCACAGCACTTACACACATGAAAGAAAACACTCAGTTGTACAAAGATAAGGGTACTTTATTTTTTTAACAGATCACCACAAAATACTAGACAGGTGACCCACCCTTAGGAGGTAAGAAATACACTAAATATATACACTAACAATCAGAAATAGGCATAGAAAAGGTTAGAAAACAGTGCAAACTGTAATAACCAATAGTGACCCAACGGGGAGCACAAACCATATGCAAAGAAAAATTGAATGCAAACAAGGTACCTCCTCCTAGGTAAGTAAAATGTGTAGAGGGGAGCTGGCGGTACTAGAGCACCAGAAAGGTAAGTAACACAGTATCCCCCAGTGACCAGGAATGCAGGAGTAAAACACTGGATTTCCCCCAAACCACCCAAAAGGAAGCAAAGAAGAAAAAGAAGATACCCAGAGAAGACTGCAAGAAAACTAGCAGTGGATCCCTGAAGAAAGGAGACCTGTGGAGAGAGGGGACCAAGTCCAAGAGTCACAGTGGAGTCCAGGAGGAATAGGAGGTACTACTCACCCAGCTGTGGATGCAGGAGTTTGTTGACGGATCTGAAGAACAGGTCAGCACTGCAGCCCAGGAGCAGGAGGAGAGTTCCAGATGGATTCAGAAGGTGTCTCACGCTGGAAGGAAGATTGAGGATGGGTGTTGGTGCAGGATTTCCACCAACAAGCCTTGGCAAAGGCAAACTCGCGGTTAGTGGTGGAAAAGAGGTGCTGCCGGGACCAGCAAAGCCCAGGAGGACAACCCAGGGAGTCACAGGAAACCCTTAGCGTCGCAGAGAGTTCACAGAAGTAGAGGCAGCACTCACAGGAGTCCCCCAGGATGGGGACACAGGAGTCGCAGAAGGAGCCCACACAGCACTACAGAAGTTGATCTCACACTGCAGGAGAACCACGCAGGAGGCTGTGCTTTGCAGGATGGAGTGCTGGGGGCTGGATCTACACGTCCTCTGAAGATCTCTTGGAGGAGATGCAAACAAGCCTTGGCAGCTGCAAGAGACGCAGTGCACAGGATTACTGTCCTGTGTGGGAAGGCAAAGGCTTACCGCCACCAAAGTTGGATAGCTGGCACCACCCGTGATGCAGGATCCACACAGCTCAGCAGTAGAGGGGATCCACGCAGCTGGTCATCGCTTGTTGTAGGTGTCTGCAGTTGCAGGGAAGTGACTCCTTCACTCCAAGGGAGATTCATTCTTCTTCTTGTACAGGCTGAAGAGTTATGGTCTTCTGAGGGTGCACGGTGAGGAAACTGTTGCAAAGCTGGCAGGAACTCTAGACACAATGTTGCAGAAGAGTCTTCCTCGTGGATCTGCAGCTTGTAGGTTCCTGGAGGGTCCAGTCGCAGTTCCAGAAGCCAGAAGTTGAAGCAGAGGTTACAGAGCAGTCCTGCTGGAATCTTGCAAACCGAACCTGAGGACCCACCCAAGAGAGAGAGACCCTAAACAGCCTTGAAAGGGGGAATGGTCACCTAACCAGGTAAGCATCTATCAGGAGGGGGCTCTGACGTCACCTGCCTCTTAGAGGCTCCCAGAGTGCCCTGCCAACCTTAGAATCAAGATGGTAGAACCCAGGGACCCTCTGGAGAAGCTCTGGGTACCACCCTGGGGTGGTGATGGACAGGGAAGTAGTCACTCCTCTTTCCATTGTCCAGTTTCGCGCCAGAGCAGGGACTGGGGGTCCCTGAACTGGTGTGGACTGGTTTATGCATGGAGGGCACCAAATGTGCCATTCAAAGCAAACCAGTGGCTTGGGGAGGCTACCCCTCCCAAGCCAGTCACATCTATTCCAAAGGGAGAGGATGTTACCTCCCTCTCTCTAAGGAAATCCTTTGTTCTGCCTTCCTGAGCTTGATCAGACCAAGCAGCAGGAGGACAGAAACCTGTCTGAGAAGTGGCAGCAGCTGGGCTGCCCGGAAAACCCTGTAAGACTGGTGGTAGCAATGCTGGGGGTCCTCTAAGGAGCTCCCAGAGTGCATAGAATCATACTTCCAATACTTGCAACAGTGTTGGGGTATGATTCAAACATGTTTGATACCAAACATGCCCAGGTTCGGAGTTACCATTATGTAGCTGGACATTGGTAGTGGCCTTTGTCCAGTACATTTATAAAATGGCATCCCCGAACTCACGAAGTCCAGTAGAATGGGTCTGGAGTTTGTGGGGGCACCTCTGCTAGTGCAGGGGTGCCGTCACACACAGGTACCTGCACCCTGCCCTCTGGGCTGATAGGACCTCTCATAGGGGTGATTTACAGTGACCTGGTGCAGTGACCTGTAGTGAAACCGGATGCGTGCAACGGTTCACGCAGACTGCAATGACAGGCTTGCAGAACTCTTTGCATGGGTTCCCTATAGGTGGCAGAATAACTGCTTCAGCCCATAGGGATCCCCTTGAGCCCCAATGTCCAGGGTACCTACGTACCGTATACTAGGGACTTACACGGGGGACCAGTATGGCAACTGTGGGAAGAAAAAGGTACAATTTAGAGGAGAGAGAAAAACTACTGGGGTCCTGGTTAGCAGGAACCCAGTATACACAGTCAAACATACTGGCAACAGGTAGAAAATGGGGGTAACCATGCCAAGAAAGAGGGAACTTTCCTAGAGGTAGCATTCCAAACCATCATCTTTTGCCCACCATACCACTTCAGATTAGACCCAGCCATATGCAAATCAGTCTTGACCCTCATCTAATAGAAGCAGTCCAGCCCAAAATGCCAAGCTTGGTCCTCTCTGAACCAAAACACAACCAACCCAAGACTGGTTTTTCCCTGCATGAGGCTCTTCAGTTGGGTATAGATTGATTTCAGTGGTGCATGGAGCAAGGGACCCAAGTCCCAAGGGAATCCTCACACAAAAAAGGATTTTCGTGTTTGAATAATTTTATTTTGGGTTTTTTCAAGAAAAAATACATCACATACATGTCCATCTAACATATAAAGAACCAAACATGGACATATGTTAACATATAAGGAATATAGGGCCATATGTACGAACACTTTTTCCCATAGACACAGAATGGGGAAAAACCTTTGCTACATCTGGCCCATAGAGACATTTTGCCTGAATTAAGTTCACTGAGCAATCCTACGAAAAGTACCATTAAAGACAGAAAACGGTGAGAGAGTAGCACTCAAAGGGCAGGGTCAGCAATGATTAAACAAGCATTTTCAATGCAAGAGGACTTGCATTTACTCGAGTTAGAGCTATTAGCGTTGGAAACTCCTAACCAGACTTTTCTTGCCACACATATTAAAAGAAAAAAAAACGCAGCACGATCGCACTATGTAAAATGCAGCGCGATCGAGCTGAAATTGAAAACGGAAAAACCGAGCACGATCGCGCAATCTAAGCCCAGCACAATCGCGCTGCATGGAAAATAAACATATAAAGTTGTCCAGAAACAATGGCGAAAACATCGAGCCTCCTATGTTTTCAGCAGTTTACGGGTGCTGTGTAGGTGGGCTATACACCGGAAAAGGCATGACGTATGCATGCCTTTCACAAATGAAAGCAAGCGGATTTTAAAAGGCAAGCCCACGAACCAATGAAATTGACTGACGTGACATGGGGGTGGTTGGAAGCCCAAAGAGAGATTACTACATGGGAAGGGGATGGAGCTCTTTGCGCTCGCCCCTAAAAAGGAGTCATGAGCACCATAAAATGAATTATCAAGGGTTGGATTCTGAAATATAATAAATATGCTTTTAAACACACTATAGGAGCTTTATTTTCTGCTTTGAAAGGCTGGCTTTATCCCACAGCCGACAATAATTAGATTTACTCTTTGACCTCAATTTCACAGCAAGGGCATAGCAACTTCTTGCACGATTTAACCAAACCCATCAAGTATGCACTATGGGTTTATCGCCATTATTTTATTCAACACACAGCTGATTTAGATTCTACCACAATAAACACATTGCAAAGAGGTAATCCAAAAGACTGCAAGATTAAACTTGACTTGTGCCTTTGTATATCCAAACATAACCACATCTGAATGTGATGTCCGATACAAAAATCATTCTAATTGCAGTCATCACATTTGCCCAAAAAGGACATTATTACTTTGCGCTCAATCCTCATGTGCATAACTGCCTTATTCTGCATTACAGTGCTAGCAAACACCAGACTTTCTGAAACAATTTCTTGTCTTTTAAAAGGAGAGCATGGGAGCCAATTTATACAGAAAATACTTTATCTTTTGAGGGTCAGATTGTTTAAACACTGTGGAAGCTCAGCCACGGCTCATTTCATGGCTTAACATCCCAAACTCCAAAAGAGATATCCCAATGTTTATGAATATCAAAGAAAATCAAATTTCGGAAAATGTCTATTCAAGGACTCACTGGACCACTCTGCGGCCGGCAGCCTCTACCCTAATGGCATACTTTTCACCAGTTTTCCACACCAGAACCTTTGCCTAGAAAACTATAGAATAATTACCGAATAAGAGCCACATAGGGTCCACGGCAGGTGGTGTGATGTGAAATATTGGTTCAAACGTTTGATGGCAAAGAATATACAAAATGATTGGAACTAGATACAACACAAAACAAAGAGATCGAGAAGCCCCTGAAAACAGAAGCCTTTAATTTTAGGAAAAAAACACAGAATTGAAGAAGTAGCAGCCAGAGAGATTAAAGAAGTGTGAAACAGTTCAGGGGTCTTAGCTGACTACTGTACTACTAACTACTGCAAGACCTGCTGTGAGTGGATCAAACCAAACCCACTGCTATTCAATGCCATAGTTTAGATGCTCGGGCCCAGCAATGGTATTGGTAAGATTGGGTTCACCCAAATTGTCTTCCTAACTGTCTGTTAATGCAATGGTAGGTGGTGTAAAAAGTACACCAGTCACATGGAATTTAAATGCTATATGTAGGCTGAAGTATGTATTTACACTACACACACATACAACAAAAATAGGGCTGCCAGGAGCACCAGTGTGCTCTGAGTGGATGACAGGTTAAAGGAGCTGCTATAACATAACAAGGAAATGTGCCTTTGCCATGGAAGAAAACCCATTTTTATATATTAACTGAGCCCAGACAGGGTCCTGGTGGATATAAAAATATGTCACTCTGTATATCTGAGATAGGTGCCCTGGTAGTGTCTGAAGGCCTAAAAGCTATTCTCACTGTGGAGGTTTCGGTTATATCATTTTGTAGACAGACCAAAGTCAGATTAAAATATTTATTTCACATTTCGGCTTAGTAAATTGGCAGGAACAAATTCAAAGTTATTCCACTTAGTTTTCAAAATCAAATGTTATATAAAATAAGATTTTTGGTAACTTTAGCGGAATAGTCACTATATAAGAATGTAACATAGATCTCTGCAGTTGAAAGTTACTTAAACCAGTTCTGACACTCACCACACATACAGAGGCCAATACACATCCAGAGCTGCCTGCCAAAAAACAATAGCCTGGCCTCTAGTCCAGATAGGCAGGGGTATTGTCAACATCTGGCCATGTGGGAGGGGTATTGGACAGATACCAGAACAAAGGACAGCCTTTACACTTATTTTAACTTGCTGATCCCAAAATGAGGCTGGAAGGATTGATCCCAAAATGAGGCTGGCAGGATCTGTTCTCATTCATTGTAAAGGCCCTCCTAAACTTGTTAGCTCCGCTCCAGTCCCAGCAGGATAGACCACCAGTTATGACCCTGACTGAGGAAGGAGAAATCATTTAGTTGGGGAGTGACTAGGGCCGTGCCTGGAGCCTATGGAAAAGGAGTTCTGCCACCTTGAATTTAGGGCTTTTAGGATTTTTTACAATAAGAGGAAGTGTTACTAAAGGAGGTGGACATAGGGAGAAAGTAAATAGGATAGGGTAGGGAAAAAGTTCTGTTCAGTGACTCCTACACAGAATAAGACCGGTAGATCTCCACAAACCTCCCAGAACATTCCTCAACCTGGAAACAATGCTACTGGAAGAAGGAAAACTCCTGAATTCCGCCTGACTCAAACTATAACTTCTCTTCAAAGGTCATATCACTGACCTCCTGTTTGCCTGCTCCTAAGGAAAAAAAAGCTGGACCCCTGACTCCATCAAAGATCAACTGACCACAGAAGACTGAACCCTGCATGCCTAATGCATGAAAGGCAGCCCTGAGGACCCAGAGGCTCAGATGTGAGTAGAAGGAACTTTCTCAACAGTTGGAGAAAAGAGAGATTTGGTAATTATTTGACTTTCAGATTGACAAAGATATAAGGCCCACATGCCATTTTAAGTAGGCCGCAACTCAATTTTCTATATCTCTGCTGAATCATCAACATATCTGCCTTTGACGCAGGTGTCTTCTGTCCTTATCTTTCCAAGAACTGTGAAAGTGTCAAGTCATTTAGAAGAACATGTTACCTTCTGTAACACCTTATCTGGTAGAGAATTTATCTAGCTGCAGATTTCTTACATTACAATTATCCTCAAGCACCAGACTGGATCCAGACATTTTTCGTGAGCAGTACCCCTGCACGCTGCTATGTGGCGTCTTTTGGCTCTAAGTGGCATTGTCAGTGCAGGAAATGACGTGCGCAGTGCCTATATAGGCGCCACCTGAAGGCCCTGATGTCGGGTTCTTTTTGAGACTTTCTACGACAGAAGCGCAGGCCACGAAGAACACTGACCTCTGGTCTGTGGAACTAGGGTCCTGAAAAGGGGAGCAGCCCTTAACTCAAATACATTCGCAGAGTGGGGAGGATGGGTGGGTTGGTAAGGAATCGGCAGCAAGATGGAGTCTCTACCAGATAAGGCATTACTAAAGGTAAGTAACTTGTTCATCTGATAGAGACTTCAAGCTTCAGAAGCCTTAATTTACGATAGATACCCAAGCAATCACTTCCCAGAGGTGGGTTTGCAAACATAATTTGAACCAGAAAGTCCTGCATAAGCGAATGGGCAAAGTGCCCATCCCTAGGGACATGACTGTCCGGGCAGTGGTGTTTGGTGAACGTGTCAAGGCCCACGTTGTTGCATGGTAGAAGTCCAGGACCAGGACTCTACGTGCTAACACAGTGATTATAGCCTTTGCTCTGGTGGAATAAACACACAAGTCCTCCGGGGGCTGCTTCTTGGCCAGTTCACATGAGATCTTAATGCAGAGTATGACCCTTAGGGAGATTGTTCGTTTCTGCATGGCCTTCCCTTTCATGGCTTGACATATCACACAAACAGTTGATTGTCCTACCGGAACGGTTTTGTGCAGGCAAGGTAGAACAACAACACTTTCTTGGGTCCGGTCGGTGGAGTCTCTCCTCTTCGTTAGAAGGATGAGAAAGAGTGTAAAAGATGGGCAAAGTGATGGACTGGCCTACATGGAACGTGGTGACTACCTTCAGTAAGAAGGACACTCAAGTCAATGGACCAGCTTGTCTGGGAAGAAAGGCACATTTGGAGGCTGAGATGACAATGTCTGCAATTCACGGACCCCCTCGGCGATGTAACTGCCACCAGAAAGGCTCTCTTGATGGTGAAAAGCCTAAGAGGGCAAGTATGAAGCAGCTCAAAACACATTACAAAACAAGCAAGAACCAAATTAAGGCCCCATTGAGGCATTACAAATGGAGTTGGTGGAAAAATGTGTTTCCTGAGACCCTTATGGAACCTGTTTACAATACAGGACTTGAATAGGGAAGGTGGATCTGGCAGGCGCAAGAAAGTGGAGATGGCAGATAAAAAACCCTTTAAGGTGTCCAATGCAGAGCTCTGATGGGCAAAGGTAAGGATAAACAACAAGACTTCAGAAAGGGGGGCAGATAGGGGGTTGACCTGTTTGGCTGTGCACCATGCCACAAACTTGCACGAACGGCCAGCGTATACCGTTTTGGTAGAGAGATACCAAGCTGTCAAGAAAACATCACAGAGTTTGTGCAGAAGGTCAAAACCTGTCAATTGTTGCTGCTCAATCTCCACACATCAAGGTGGAGCGCTGATAAGTTCGGGTATAGAATCTTCCCCTGCTGTTGCGACAGAAGATCCTCCTAAAAAAGGCAGCGTGATGAGAAGACCGATGGCCATGCTCAACAGCTCAGGCTACTAGACTCTCCAAGCCCATTACGGAGCCACAAGGATTACTTGGACCCCTGATCTTCTTGAGTACTCTGGGCAGGAGAGGAATGGGCTGAAAGGCGTACAACATGCCGGAGCTGCACTTGAGACAGAAAACGTCTTCCAGCAAGAACTGCCTTGGAAACTCCAACATGCAAAAGTGCTGACACTGTGTGCTCTTGGTGGTAGCAAAGAGATTCTACCCTCTCCTGAAAGAGACCTTGCACCACCTCTGAACAAAAGCACCATTTGTCGTCCACTAGGCATCTTGGGCTGAGTTTGTACACTTTAGCATTCTGAGATCCCACCAAGTGTTGAGCCACCAGGGAAACGCTTTGACGTTCTGGCAAACTCCAGAGATGCAGGGCCTCTTGACAGAGGGTCCACAACTCCACCCCGCCCTGTTTGTTGCAACATCACATTGCCGTGGTTTTGTACGTGAACATTTGAACTAGCCTTACCGTGACAGAGGGTAGAAAGGCTTTCAATTCCAGTCAAATTGCTCGCTGCTCCAACAGGTTGATGTGGAGTCTGCATTCCGCCACAGATCTCCACCTGTTCCATGTGGCTGCCCCGCTCAGGAATGGCGCATCTCTCACTACTTTTAGATCTGGTTGGAGATGGGAGTGGGGTCTGCCACTGGCTTTGTCACGGATCGTTAACCACCACTGTAGATCTTTTTCAGTGCCATCTGTGATGTGTCAGAGAGATTCCCCTGACGCTGCGCCCACTAGAACTTCAGGTCCCAATGCAGAGCATCCATATGCTAGTGGACATGTGTTGCAAGCAGGATGCAGGAGGCCATGAGGCACAGCAGCCTCAGAGTCAGTCTCATCGACATCCAGAATAGAGGCTGAAACATTGGTATCATAGCCTGAATATTCTGGACTCGCTGTTTAGGAAGACAGACCCAAAACTGCACTGTGTCGAGAACTGCCTTGATGAAAGGAAGCATTTTAGAAGCGATCTGGTGTGGTTTATGCACATTGATAGTGAACCCCAACGAGTGCACGAGGTCCGCTGAAGTCTGGAGGTGGGAGATGACTGCCTGGGGAGAGCTTACTTTCAACAGCCGGACGTCATGGTAGACTAGCACCCCTGATCTCAGCAGATGAGCTGCAACCACCGCCATCACCTTGGTGAGCACCCAAAGGGTGCTGGTAAGGCCATAGGGGAGCACAGAGAACTGAATGTGCTTGTGGCATACTGTGAACAACAGGTAACATCTGTAGGAAGGCAAGGCTGTGGAAGTATGTGTCCTGCAAGTCCAATGCTACACCCAGTCTCCCATGTCTAGGACAGATAACTTGAGCGAGCATGAGCATTTTGAATTTCTCCTTCTTCAGGAAGAAATTGAGAGGAAGCAGTTCTTGGAATAAGCCAAAGTCCTCCATCCTTTTTGGGCACCAGAAAGATCAGAAATAGCAAACATGACCTACTTCTAATGCCTGCACCTTCTCTATGGCTCCCATAGCCAATAGAAGCATGACTTCCTGAATGAGAAAGGAGGTGTGGCCCTCCTTCAGCATGTTGCAAGTTGGTGGCATGGATGAAGGGGTAGACATGATGGTGAAGGAATAGCCCCTTTGGACAATCTGGAGCCCCCAGCAGTCAGATGTTATCGACCTCCAGTGACGCAGGTGATGGCATATCCAGCCTCCCACTGGGTGTCTATGATATTCGGAGGGCAATCCAAAGAGTTTTGAAAGCTGCGGCTGCTGAGGGAGTAGTGGGCTGGCCCGACCTCTGTCTACCTGACCCATAAGGCCTGTGGGTGCCAAGTCCTCAGCCATGCAGGGGCTGGGAAGCTTGCTTGCCATGGTGGCTGGGCAGGTAAAGACATGGCTGAAAGCCCCCTCCATTGCCACAAAGGGAGCAAAAGGCAGACTGGGGTTTGCGAGGGACCATGGAAAGGCCCAAGGACCTGGCTGTACCCTTGAAGTGCTATAGCACTCAACCTGCCTCGCCTCCAAAGAGACAGGAGCCACCAACAAGGCATGTCCATGAGCGAGGCTTGGCCATCCCCTGAAAAGCCAGTCCTCAATCAGGCCTGGCACCTAAGGACCACTGGTCATGAAACTGCTCTGCCCAGTGAGTTGGTCGTATCCGGTCCACAGCGAATGGTGAACTTAGCTGCGTCCTTCCTGTCAGCAATAGCTTGGGTGAGTATGGCTTTGGCCTTCTCCGAGACCATAGGCAACACCTGCGCAACTGGGTCCCAGAGTGAGTGGGAGTATCAACCCAAAAGGCAAGCGGGTGTTCACCGCACCCAGCAGTGCCAGGCTGGTGGAAGAAAACATCTTCTTGCCTAAGGTATCCCGCCTCTTAGATTCCCAATCCAATGGAATAGTAGGGAATGCACCAGGATTTAGTCTGAACGTGAAGGCAAGGACCACCAAGCTCTCTAGAATGAGGTGTTGGGTGAGGAAGCTGGGGTCCCCTGCTGTGGGGCAATGGTGGCGGGCTATTGTCCTATTCACAGGAGCCCCTGTGCAGGGCTTGGATCAGGCCCCAGTACGACATCCATGAGGGCTTTGTTAAATGGGAGAAGCGGTACGGATGGGGTGACTCCCGATTGAAGCACCGAGATCAAGACATTCATCGTAACAGCCACAAATGGTAACGTAAGGTACAGGACCTAGGCTGACGTGTTCACCAACATTGCAAATGAAACTCCCTCTTCCATAGCCACGGTAGGAGGAGAGAATAAGCCAGTATCTGGGGAGGTGTCCTGTCTGCTGTCATCCGCCAAATCCTCACATCACTTGTCCTCATTTGG
Organism: Pleurodeles waltl; assembly: GCF_031143425.1. Classification (NCBI taxonomy): domain Eukaryota; kingdom Metazoa; phylum Chordata; class Amphibia; order Caudata; family Salamandridae; genus Pleurodeles; species Pleurodeles waltl. The sequence goes on from NC_090449.1 coordinate 608,537,453, forward strand.
GTATTGGGGCTGGTATTCATAAGGGTCCAGTGGCCCTGCACTCTTCCCCAAGTCCAAGCCCATAGAAATAGAGCTCAGGCTCTGGCATGGACAGAATGGCTCCAGTCAGCGGCAGACTACGCCCACCCGGCACCGTGTAGGAGTCAGGGTTAAGAATGGGGTGGTGCTGTCGGTGGGCGCAAGTGGTGCCTGGGTGGTTGGTAAAGGGACCAGAGCAGGGAAAGGTCGAAGCCCACCTGGCACCGTGTAGGAGTCAGGGATAAGAATGGGGCGGTGCTGTCGGTGGGCGCAAGTAGTGCCTGGGAGGTTGGTAAAGGGACCAGAGCAGGGAAAGATCGAGATCGCTCGGCAGGTGGGGGGCCGAATCTGTCTATGGTACAAAGGCGCCTGACCGGCGCCAGGGGCGAGCCTGCCAGTGGAATACAAGAGGGGCCCCTCAGGACCCCACGGGCCCGGAGATACTCCAGTAGGGACGGGCTGCCCAAACATGAGGTGCATGACCTCAGAAAACTCTGAGAATTTGGCAAGAATGGCTCAGACTCCAGGAAAATCGGGAGGCACGGAGATGGCCCTGCCCCCTCTCTATTGCTCGCTTGGCCAAAAGGTGTGCGTCTTTCTGACTGAGTAAGGAGGTGTGGTCTTCAGTCAGGCTGTTGCAAGTAGGTGGCATGGGTTGAGGGGTAGACACAAAGGGGAAGGAATAGCTCAACCGGGGAGTCGGGCCTCGAATGGCGATATTACCTTGTCTCGTCGGATGACTTCAATTGACGAGGCAAAGATGAAGACCATTTTGGCGGCCTCTTGCTTTTCTTTTTCTTGTGAGACTTACCCAAACACCTGTATGTCTTTGACCGCGGTGAAGAATGATGGGTCTGTGACTGATCCAGGGACCTCCTCTAGAATGGAATCGAGACCATTGCAGCACTGAACGTCAAACGACAAGGAGCTTGAGCAACCACACCCTCAAGGCCTTAGGGTACATGGCGTGACAAACAATGCAGGTCTTGGTGTAGTGGTCACACTTGAGACACCATAGGAGGACAAGGTGCGGATCTGTCACTGACAACTGCCAACTGGGCTCACAGGGCCTAAAACCAGCCTTCTGCCTGAACATCCTGATCCACTAGGAGATAATATCTCAAAAGGTCTTCAACAAGAAGTTGAAAAAGGTCAGTCAAAAAATGACTGGGGCTAGTTCTTCTCCGGATCTGCGTTGACTGGCACGGGAAGAAAAGAACTGACGTCAGCACACTGGGCTGGTGCCTATCCAGTCTGGAAAGGTCCCTGGGGATAATTCGAAGAAAAGGAATCTAGGGCTACATGTCTATCAGATATAGACATCAACAAGACACCTGAAACAACATCATACTGAAACAAGTGTTTTGGTATCTCAATTTCAAGGTCAAACAAAGTACAATAGTCAAAATAGTGTAGTCTGAATTGTTGTACGTTTGCCTTGCATGTTTAAAGGAATGCATCTTAGTCTAGCATCTTGATGTTTATTGGCCAAATCAAACATTTCTAAGGTGACATGGCAAATCTAATCTCAGATAAGATACAGTATATAAGGAATGTCATTTGACCACTTGTGAGGAGGTGTCTTTCGTCCCAGAATATCGGGATCAACATACTGCCAGACCAGAAGACAATTCCACCTGCCAGAGATGCTGCCATCATATTGCGTTTTCTAGTGAAAGCTGATACTGAGTCTGGGAGGGGTTGATGCTGAACACGTGTTTGCCCTTTGCAGGGAACACGGCATCCTGAGCCTAATAATTAGAGTGTCCTGCTATAAACAAGGTATGAGGTGTGCCCATTATCCCTAAAAATATCATCTGCATCTTATTCAACCTTCTATGCACTCTGTTAGGTTTTTAGATGACATTTTTAACATGTTACAAATATTCATTCTGTATTCGTTGTTTGCAATGTGCATTTGTGAGCTTTTATTCATATTCTGTGTGGTATTTTTCGATATGTTTTGCTGCACCGTGCACCTGTTGAAATAAACAGACTTTTTAGTTAAAGTGTCTTTTTCTTAGCCCATCTTGTGTGTGTGTGTGCGTGTGATTACAGAGAATAAAAAAGGCTTCTTTCTGATCACCATAGTATCCCTGGATCCCTGTTTAGGACTGTTAGTAACCCACCACTGACACCACTTCAACTATGTATTGGATGGAGTCCCACCAAGCTACATTCAAGCATTGGTGTATTGAACTAAGTCCTCTCATGCCACCTGTAGGTAGAAAAACAAAGCTTGTAGAGTGGAGCCAGAGACTCAGTTTAAGAGGAAAAAGAGGAAAAAGAGGAACGAAACATTGTGCTGAGGTGTGCCCATGGAAGTCACACTCCAAGCAATCAAGGTAATCAGGTTCATCCCAATGAGAGCATTTTGGCCTGCTGAAATGGTTTCAGTGAGACTACTTGGTGAAAGGCTCCAACCTTGTGGTTCAGCTTTTGACATCACCCTGCTAAAGGACTTTCACTGCTATAAAAAAGGAAAGTCTGAAAGGTAAAAACTATGACCAGGGCAACCTGCATAATGTACCAGAGCGCCGCCCCATCGCAATCAGCCTAAAATCATACCTCAGTCCCAGTCTACAGTGAACTGCTTTTCAAAGCCACTCTACTTTTCTAGGTGCTTTTTGTCTTAAAACTTTCCACACTCGAAACTCCAGTTTGCCTTATTGATTTTAATGAGCTCGATGTCTCTTTAAATATATTTTTTTCTTTATTTCCCTAAACTGATTTCAGACTTTTATTTTGTTGTGGTCTTTACTTTAATTTTGCTTGTACTATTGGAACGTAACAAGCATTTTTCTGGTGAACTGCTTACTTGTGCCAATACTACCAGGGGCTGAGCAGAGTTTCTCCGAGGCTTGTATGAGGTCTAACCAGGGCAAATTTAAGTTGGCAAGGGACCCCCATTTCCAAATCAATAACCCACTTTCTGACAGTACCTTATTCATTTGGTCAAAGCAAGTCTTGGTGCTGGAAGGGGGTGCCAAGATGTTGTGTCCCAACAGATCAATATTAATACATTTCCCTTTTATAATGCTTGTCTGCCAGAAAATCTCTACCAGGCCCATCACAAACGTAAGACTATATAAATTAAAATAGCAAAATGTGTTTTCATAACTCACCAATTGTTGGATTTGATTCATTACTGTATTTCCAAGCCAATTCATAGTTAGTGGACGCATCTTGATAGGATTGTTCCTTTTCCATTATGAAGCCAAGGTATTCATATGCTTTACAACATGACTAAAACAAAACATAAATGAAAGCTCCATAAAGTGTAGTATTTATTTACATGGGGAGTGCATAATTATTATGCAGAGAGAGTACTTTTTTGTACTCTACCCAGTGCACAAAACTAGCTTGAGTTACAAATACAATTATTGGTCTGTAAACAGTTGGTGTGATATGTCTTCTTAGGAATGAGAAAAATATACTCACTTGTAGTAACTAATGTATTCACACCTAACAAGCCCCGAGACAGCACCAGGAATCCAATATCTCAGACTAGGAATAATGCTAATAGACTGGTGATAATATCAGGCAACACCTTTAAATACCCTTCCTGAGGTTCATATACCTGCACAGAAAAACTGTAATGGATTCTTAGGAATCTAATACTGAAGGACAAGAGGTGCACACATGTACTGACATAATGCAAGTATTCATGCGCCCGGACAAACAATCCCCGCCTCCTCCCATTTTTTTGTGGCTAATTCAATACACTTCTAGTAATACATCGCAGAGACCAAGTCGAGGGTTATTTTTTTAGTTTTCCCCCTTTGAAGCAATCATTAAATTATAAGATGCTTGAATAATGTTACAAACTAAATGTATTTACAAATAAACCATTTACAGATAGTTTTCTGAAAAATCCAGGTGGATGATATACATCTCACTTATACATTCACATTTAAACCCACTGGTTTACTGCACTTAAAAATTCCCTATTTGCCACTATATTTGCCCCATACCACCCTCCACAACCCGAGTGGGCTGTGGATAGGACTCTGGCATAGAGTCCGTTTGACAGAGACTCTTTAAACAAGTATGCCAAAGGATTGGTATCAGGCAGTGCAACCTTTGTCATTTATCCCGCCAATAGCCACCAAGCTCCTGAAGCAGTGCACTTGTGTAGTAGGCCATACTGTAGCCGGGATAAAGGCCTGCTGGTGGCCCTTGTGACGTGTTTGCAGCACTTCCAGGTATGTTGTTATTTTGCAACCAAGCCTGAAGGGGTGCCTTAGGGTCCCTACTGAAGAACTGAAGTCATTACCTTGGGGTACTGTGTGCCGTACATAGTGCCTGGCATTTGCTGTGCCAAAGAATCATCATCCACCAATGTGTGGCCAGTGCCGTCAAGTTATGAATCAAGCACTAGTGTGAGCCACAATCTGCAACCCACCATCTGGAAGAGGGTCACCACCAGAAGCCTCCACTCCTGGTATGACTTTCAGAGCGATGCCAGATGCCTCTAAGAAGATTGTGGTGTGCCGCTGGTGAGATCTGTGAGAGGGCTGAGTGTGGACCTGTGCTGCTACTACAAACTTGGTGAGAGACTGAATGGCCCTAGACCTGAGAGACTGAGTGCTAAGACTAGATAAAAGGGGAAAGGGAGAATGAGCTGCACCAACGTCGAACGCTGAAGCTAAGTGGCAGAGTACAAGCAGAATGCAGGTTAAGCATCCTGCAGTGGGCTGCGGCTCTGGATGAGTCAGCTGCCATTTGATGGTTTTGCTACATTTAAATAAAGCCTTCTTTACTTTGGACTCGTATTCACTTTATTTGTAGACCAAGACAACACGGAGAAGTCAACCTTTCCACGGCAAGGAGCAACTATCCAGGATTCCTAACTTGCATTCCACTTCTAAACAGACCTCAATTGTTACCTTCCAGTATTCCGCATACATAAGTGCCCCTTCAATGTTTACAAATACTTATACTTTACTGCCAATATCAGCCAATAATCACTTCTGACAGAGATGATAACAAGAAAGTGAACTTAAAAAATTTGAGTTGTGGCTGTTGAGGCCCTTAGTCCGAGGTTCGTTCAAGCAGTGTATCCTGAGATGTAAGGCACTGCTTTGGGCATTTTTATGGATGTTTTGAGTGTTGACGTTCACAGAATTTCAGGCCAATACCAGGGACCTGGAATTGCTGGGTGCCTGGTATCTATATAATCTACCCTAGACCCATGAAGGTAGAATTATTTGGTGTCATGTCTGACAAAACACCCAAATATTTAATAGAATGCTAACGTAATGCGTGTTCCTTGGCACACAGATAACCAGCGTTAGTAGGGCTGAGATGAAAGTTGCATTTGTTTCTATTGTGTGGTCATTCATATGCCTATCTAACTTGCATTAAACAATCTTATCAAGTCCCTTGACTGCTTATTTCTCCCACCACCTTGCATTATAACCGTAATGAGGTTGGGAAACAAACCGACTAATGCCTAGTTCAATGCACTCACAAAGTCAGCCTTTCACTGAACACAGCCCAGAAGTGGGTTCCTCCAAAAAAGCCTCCTGTTCAACCTGCTAGTTGTTCATGTGTATTTAAGTACACTGTTCCCCCTTAAGCTATGCACACATAATGAGCACAGTACCCTATTCCACCTGTCTTGTTTATTTCCTGTGCTTATTTCGGAGGACTAAAATCTTTTTTTATTTTTAATCCAGACAGGTCATCCGCTACTTTGGTTCCCCTTACTGCCGAATTATTTGTATTTAATACTGTTTATGGTTCCATAGCTTTAACAATTTAGTGGTAGCTCATGGAAATCAGTACTTTATTCCTCTGCTCTGGCCAGATCTCCGTAAATGTATTTTGGGACTTTTGGGATAAAATGTGGATCTAGATGCTCTACTGGTCTGATGTAAATATGCTCCAAGCGACTGCTCTCCCCACCCTGACCATCGAGTGATCAGTAGCTTATTTCCAAGAATCTAGGTACATTTATGTATTTGAGGACTTTCATAGAGCTCCAAATGTGTCACTACTCCATTTACCAATTACTCCAGTTACGAATACACTAAAAGTACTTGCAAAATCATTAAAAGATAAAATAAATAGGGAAGGCAGGGAGTAGAGACATCTTAAGGATTTTGGGAGCCGTGGGCCAAACCTATTTATGGGGGACCCTATTCGGAACAACTTTCAATTTATGATCCAGTTTCAGCTCTTTCGTGCCCTCATTGGTCAGATCACTGTCAGTGCACAGGCAGGCACACTGGTCACTATTCTAAATGTGTTTATATCTAATATTCGGGGATAGTGAGGTGTGTTTTTAATATTGCAACACAGCAGCTGCTCACTAAAATTACTGTAAATAATCTGTATGACACCCTCCCGTTTCACATATGTGAAGTCCTGGTTTGATCAATGAAACAAACCCAACATTTGTCTGAAAAATGTCTCTAATAGCCTCTCACTCATCACCCACATTCAATACAATTAAAGGAAAACGGTACTCAAAACAATCAGTTTAAAAAGTATTCAAGGTCACCGGTGCAAGACTCTGCAGAACAGACCTGGCACTGTCAGGGGGCCCCCTGAAACGCTGGGGCCCTGGGCCATAACCCACTTTGCCCATGCCTTGAAACGTCCCTGACTGGGGGGTAGATTAATGAGTTTTGAGTGAACATATTGGTTGGCTAGATAGATGTTAGGGGGAGATAGCTGGATTAAAGGAAGGCGTAGGGGAAGGTGTAACGTTAGGAGCGTACAGGGGAATAAGACTTTGTATATCATCAATGATCTAAGTACCTCCGCAAAGGCTTCACTTACGCACTATCACACCCCTCCTCAGGTTAATTTAATGCTTCCTTAAAGAGATCAATATTCTATATCTTTCCAAAGCTGAGGTAATTTGGTTGGGCTCTAAGGGCCTCTAGCTTTGGCCTTATAAGCTGGTGGAATTTTCCCCATATTTTAGTGACCTACATTTTATTTTGGAATGGCTTGCTACTTGGTATGGGGGAGATTTTGGTCAGGGCATTGTGAGTGACCATATTATCCACTTGCAGTTATAAAATGAAGGTGTCTGTATCTAGCCTAAGACTTCTTGGTATTTGATCTCACAGGAGGCCCAACCCACAATGTATTTTGGATCAGCAATAGGACATTATAGTGTAGACTTTTTGCCTCACCAAGGGCCATATGTACAAACACATTTTCCCATTGACACAGAATGGGAAAAATTCTTTGCTACATCTGGCCCCAAGTCACTACAACGTCACTGAGGACGTAACAACCTCCTGTGAGTGGTTCAAGGAGTATCCCCAAATAAAAAGGCCAATCAATCCTCTACAATTTTTACGATGAAGCCTAAGATCCCTTGCTAAGTTAAGACCTAATTATACAATTATTAACCATAAATTATTGATGCATTAATTTAGTAATTTTGAGGGGAACAAATCAGTTGCTTGTGGCACTTTAAGACACTCTAAGGATACACTGCTGCAAATAAACTCCGAAACAGAGACAGCCAAATTAAAGGAATTGTGCATAGGTCATCATGGTGGAAGTTGGAGTCATGCTGATGCTACCACAGTTTGCATATATAATCTGCCAGTTCCCCAACTATAGAAACAACTAAAAGTATTACTTAGCTACTGTGTTTACCATGACTTTTGCTAACAGCGACAGACATTTGTCAATAGTGTGTCTTTTGAAAGTATTTTGCCTGCTCACAAACTTTTATAATACTTTACATTTATACTATGTAAAGAGCAACATTTGGCCTGTGGCATCTTGGTTCCGAGAGGGATGATCTATTTGGTCAAGAGCACAACATTTTAAGGGAACAGCCCGTTTTGCATTTGTGAAGAACTGCATGTGATCAAGTACAGTCCATACATTGAAAGATGATTTGTTCCAACCCTTTGATGAAGAAGAAGGCCACCTGCTGCGGAGGGTCAATGAGTCGATGGAATGCCAAACTAATCATGACTGACAAACTACAGTGTTTTTTAGGAACACATTCATCAAATTGCTGTACAAGAAGTTCACCCAGGTCAGTAAAAAGTTTCATGAAATCAATGTATGGCTTTAGAACTAACACAGTGATTTGCCGGAAGCCAGCGAGAAACATTCAATGCAGGGGAAACATGATCTTTTTTCTTTTTTTAGAATGACAAAGTAAAGACTATTACAACAATCCAAATGCATGAACACAAATCTGTTAATCACTGGTATCATTAGCAGGATGGTCAAAATGTTCAATTGAAGAAAGCAGGTCTTAGATTCCTACGTTGGCGTGTGATGTTAATTTAGTGTCAAAACTTGTGTCTAAATTTAGTATTTGCTTAGTTCAGATGAGCAACATTAATTACATAGATTCTGGCCAGGAAGCATTTGCTCACTAATAAATTAGTTGACTGACATTAGAATTTACATCATATACAGATCATGTTTAGCATGTTTTTGTGTTTGCACAGCCACCAATTCCTAGCGTACAGCACTTGAATTTTGAAATGATCCCATATACATCAATGAGGACCTGGGTATTGTCTGCATACATGCAAAATTTGAAATCATACTGCTATCAGACTTGCTAAGCAAGTTGTATGAATATTGAAGAACATAGGTGGTAGTGAGGTAATTGGGCAACCTGCAGTTAGACACAAATGAAGGTAAGGCCACTGACTGGGTCGGATTCGACAGGACTCTACATGACTTAATTCAAGCCCCGCAAGCTGTCTGCAGCCATCTGTCAAAAGAGCGAAATGATGTAAGGCAGTGATTCTTAACCTGTGGCCCAGGGACCCCTGCAAGTCAATGTATGAGAACTAAATAATATAAACTGATTAATAGGGAGTATATAAATAAAGAGGCAAACTGTACAACTGAAGTGTTTAAATTCTTTGAATGTAAAGGAATCTGAAACTGAGGCCTTAAAAATAAGTTAGTATTCTCAAATTGATTCATGGGAGCAGAGCAAGTGCATCAAACAGAATATAGTGTGATCGTTGAGTGGACACAGTTGAATTTAGAAAAATTCCAACTTTCCAATTAAAATTTATATTTTTGTATAATTCTTCATTATGTATTTTCGATGAATGCTTGTTTCTGTATTTTTCTGTATTGTTTTGCAGTTTAACTTATTGAAAATTCTTAGGCCGGGTGCCTCCGCTTCCAGAAATTACCGAGAAAGGTTCCCCGGATCACAGTAATGATTCATTGGGGGTACCTGGATTCCATTAATGATTAAGTGGGGATTCACAGAAGTCAAAATGTTAAGAACCACTGGTCTAAGGAGTCAAAAGTAGCAGTGAGACCCTGAGGACCAAGGCTCCTGCACTACCCTCCATCCAGCAATCTCTAAGGCCATTCAGAATAAGATGACTTCCAATTTCCTGCATCTTTCAAGATGAAAGCCTACTTGGTGATTATCCCAATCAGCTTGTGTTGCAATATTCAGTGGTAACTGACCTACTACCATACACTGCATCAGCTTTGCTAGAAGAGAAAGTTCAGCAGTAGGCTAAAACTAGGAAAAGCTTTATAATAAAGCATTTTTTTCAGTTTCCCTTCCATTGGCAGATTTCTTATTACGAAAGGAGGAATTCACAATCTTTCCTTAACAGTCAAAACATCCATCAAAAAGGCCAACATTTGCAGGTAAGTTAACCATTTCAAGGCTGAGTACTTTGAGTGGCATTGGTTTTCCAAGCACCTTATATAAATTGCACAACTGTTTAGCATCACCTTGGTAAGCACTCATTGATGTAGCACACAGTCCAATAGCTCCCACAAATTGTGCATGCATCCGTTAACCTTTTTTTTTCAGATAACTCATTATTGAACAAGTTACTTACCTTCAGTAATGCATTATCTGCTAGAGATTCTATCTAGCTGCAGATTCCTTTTGAACTCCCTGGTGTCAGCTAAGAATCCAGAATTTTTTGCTGATCAATACCCTGCTGGCGCCGTTATGTGGCATCGTTCAGATCCACATGCGTCGATCGGCTCCGTGTGGCATCGTCAGCATCAGTGGAGCTGTCTGTGACATCACAGTAGTCTATAAAGTACGCGTACGTCAGTTCTTTTACCCCCGAACTTCGACGCCAGAAGTGCAGAGTCACGGATAGAACCAACAGTTTGTCTGTGCAAAACAAGGGCCCTGAAAGGAATAAACCCTAACCCTACTAGACATTTCCACAGAGCGGGAAGGCATGAGTGGGTGTAAGGAATCTGCAGCTAGATAGAGTCTCTATCAGGGAATGCATTACTAAAGGTAAGTAACTTGTTCATCTGACAGGGACTTCTAGCTGCAGATTCTTTACCATTGAATAGATACGTAAGCCGTAACCTCCTGGTGGTGGGCTGCGGATAAATTTCCTTAACACTAAAAAGTCTTGTAGGATCGAATGGGCAAAGTGTTCATCCCTCCGAACCTGATTGTCCAGGCAGTAATGTTTTATAAACGTGTGCAAGGATGCCTACGTTGCTGCCTGACAGATATCCAGGACTGGTACGCCCCAAGTTAGAACAGTGGTAGCAGCTTTACACCTGATAGAATGAGCCCTCAGGCCCTCAGGAGGCTGCTTCCTGGCCAATGCATAGCAGATCTTAATACAGAGAACGACCCAGCGCGAAATGGTTTGTTTCTGCAATTCCCAACCCTTCTTTGCTCCCACTTACCACACAAAGAGTTGGTCATCCACCCGAAACTCTTTTGTGCGGTCAAGGTTAAACGAGAACGTTCATTTTGGATCCAGCCAGTGGAGTCGTTCCTCCTCTTTAAAGGGGATGCAGTGGAGCAAAGAAGGTGGGCAGGGTGACCTTCTGACCCAGATGAAATGGGTTCACCACCTTGGGGAGGAAAGAGGCACGATTTCTGAGTACCACCTTGTCTGAAAATATGGTGGCTTGGATAAAAGAGCCTACATCACACTCACCCTCCTGACAGATGTTACTGCCACCAAGAAGGCTGTCTTGATGGTGAGCAGCTGGAGGGGACAGTTGTGTAAGGGCTCAAAGGGGGCACACATAAGAAATGTGAGGACCAGACTTGAGTCCCATTGGGCATAACTAAGCGCGTAGGGGGAAACACATGTACGAGCCCTTTGAGGAATCTATGTATAATGGGAGATTTGAAAAGTGAAGGCTAATCAGGCAGCCAAAGGAATGCCAATAAGGTAGAAAAACAGCCCTTGAGAGTACCCAAGGCAGAACCCTGCTGGGCAAGAGATAGAATAAAGAGAAGGATATCAGAAAAAGAAGCAGAAAGAGCAGAAGCAGATAGACCTTTCTGTACAATAATAGGCAAAGCGTGTCCAATGGCAGGCGTATACCGTTTTAGGGGAGGGACACCTGGCTGCCAAAATAACTTTACAGACTTCAGGAAGAAGGTCAAAAGCCATCAACTGTTGCCACTCAATCTCCATGCATGAAGGCACAGAGTTGACAGGCTCAGTTGGAGATCCCTCCCCTGCAACTGTGGCAGAAGATCCTCCCAAAGGGGCACCCTGATCGGACAATCAATGCTCAATTTCAGAAGCTTGGGATACCACACTCTCCATGCCCAATCCAGAGCCACTAAGATTACTTGCACCTGGTCGTTCTTGATCTTCATGAGAACTCTGGGCAGATGTGGTATAGGGAGAAAAGCGCACAGGAGGTCTGAATTCCAGTAGCGACGAAAAGCGTTGCTGAGCGATTGCTGCCTTGGAAACTCCAAAGCGCAATACTGCTGACATTGCGCATTTTCTGCAGAGGCAAACTGATCTAACCAAGGCTTTCCAAACTGCTGAAAGAGTCCTTGCACCACCTCCGGGTGGAGATACCATTCGTGATCCCCTAGGAACCGATGGCTGAGTTTGTCTGCCCTGGCATTCCAAGAACCTGCCAGGTGTCGAACCACCAGGGTTATGCCCTACTGTTCCAGCCATGTCCAAAGACGCAGTGCCTCTTGACAAAGGGTTAACGATCCACACCGACCTGCTTGTTGCAGTACCACACTGCAGTGGTCTTGTCCGTGAAAAACTGCAGTATTTTCCTTTTTACAATAGGAAGAAATGCTTTCAATGCCAGTCAGATTGCCCAGAGCTCCAGTAAGTTGATATGGAGTCCGGATTCCACCGGAGACCAGAGACCTCTGATCTCCACCTCTCCCAGATTGCCGCCCATCCCAGAAGTGATGCATCGCTCACTACTGTGAGAAGTGGCTGGGGAAGGGACAGAAGTCTGCCTCTGACTCAATATCAGTTCACTAACCACCACTGCAGAGTTCCCTCCGAGATCTGAACCGTGTTGGTAAGATTCCACTGATGCTGCACCCACTGGAACTTCAAGTTCCACTGCAGAGCCCTCATATGCCATCTGGAAAGCTTAACTAAAAGGATGCAGGAAGCCATGAGTCCCAACAGCCTCAGAGTCTGCCTCACCGAAATCCAGGATTTAGGCCAAAACATTGGTATCATAACCTGAATATCCTGGGCTCACTGCTCGGGAGGATAAGCCCGAAACAGCACTGTGTCCAGAACGGCTCCAATGAAAGTGAGCTTCTGAGAGGGAGGCAGGTGTTACTTTGGCACATTTATAGTGAACCCCAGCAAATGCAGGAGGTCTGCCGTAGTCTGAAGGTGGTTGATGAGAGCCTGAGGTGTAGAAGCCTTTAACAGCCAGTAGTTGAGGTAGGGTAAGACTGAAACCCACAATCTGCGCAGATGAGCTGCTAGCACCGCCATCACCTCTGTGAACACCCGAAGGGCACTGGTGAGACTGAAGGGGAGCACAGTAAACTGAAAGTGCTCGCGGCCGACCTTGAACCGTAAATAACGCTTGTGGGCAGCCCAGATGGGGATGTGAAAATACGCATCCTGCCAGTCCAAGCTTACAAGCCAGTCTCCTTGGTCTAGGGCAGACAAGACCTGAGGAAGAGTGAGCATCTTGAATTTCTCCTTTTTGAGGAAGAGATTGACGTCCCGCAAATTCAGAATTGGGCAAAGACCCTTGTTCTTTTTGGGAATCAGAAAGTAGCGTGAATAACAACCACTGCCTACATCTGACATCAGGACCCTTTCTATAGCTCCCTTGGCCAAGAGAGCCATAACTTCCTCACAGAGCAAAATTAAGTGATACGCCATCAGCTGTTCTTTTAATGGAGGTATAAAGCGAGGGAAAGACTGAAAGGGGAGGGAATAGTCTTTCTGTATGATCTGCAAGACCCATGTGTCCGATGTTATGGACCGCCAGTGAGGAAGATGAAATGTATTCCTCCCTCCAACTGGACATGTGTGGTCTTGCAGAATCACACTAGGAGGACTTGGGCACTGCAGAGGAGGAGGCTGGGCGGTTGGCGACCTCTGTTTGAACCCTCTGTGTGTGATGGTAACATGACCTCGTCCTCGCACTGGATGCTGGGATGATGGAGGACAGTGGCTGATTTTTTTTTTTAAACATATTTTTATTAAGCATATTTAGGCAGGTACAACGTGAAAGTCCCATAATTACAATTCAAAATCATGGCATAATCCTAAAGATCAAAACAGTAGTACAACACTTATACTGAGTTTTAATACACTTTTCATATAACATTCTACTACTCTAATAGTTCATGGAGAAGCATTGATTCATTGAGCTTTGAATTTCGATTCAAATCAAAATCAAAGCTGAGGATGAAGAGGACTTTCCCCACACAAAATGAAATGAAATGAAATGGCCTCTGTGCATACAAACGTTCTTTAGCTTGAACTGATCCAATTTTTTTACCCTAGAAATCATGTGATGGAGGTCGTAGGTTTTTCCATTGTTGCAAAATCAAAGATTTTGCTATCAATGTTGCTACAAAAAATACTGTTTTGCATATTTAGACAGCCCGGGGTGATTAGCTATGCCAAAAAGTGCCCTTATTGGTTCTGGTGTGAAGGTTATCTGGAGTGTCGAACTTATCGATCGAAAAAGTTGGTCCCAAAAGTTGGTGACTAGAGGACAGAGACAGTAGACATGAAGTCAATCTACAACCTCATGATGGCATCAGAAGCAGCTGCTTGGAATAGATGGTACCATCTTATTAAGCTGCGCAGGAGAATAATAAAGCATCCACTTCGTAAAGAATGAAATTTGCACCTCTTAGAGCTTTAGCGGAATATCTATTGTAGTGCTCCCAAATCTAGAGATCCATAGCACAGAACGTAGCTGCTGCTATTCTGTTTAGTGTAGGAGGAAGAACTTTAGCTGACAATTCTTCTAAGAGAATACTACACCAATTACCAACCCCTGTCCGTTTCTGCAACCACAAAGCCTGTGTAACTCTAAAAGAGAATGATTTGACTGGATACTGGCTTGCCAAACCTAATGATTGGATGAAGTGGCGTATTCGACAATAAAAAATGCATAGACCTCCGGGGATAGCTGGATTGCTAATTTTAAATTGGGCCTAAGTTATGACACTATAACCAGATTGGAAATCCTGGATTTTTCCAAACCCTAGATTTTCCCAGTCGTTTAGAGCTTTAATAGTGAGGAGGAGTTCAAATGCAGTTGCTTCTCTTAAAGAGATAATTGGATGAAACCGAGTAAAATGATACTTTTGTTGGCGTTGTAAACCGCTGTATCAGAGGAGATTTGGGATCTTCTATCTTGCGCGTTTCAGAAGCAATGGCATTTTAAGAAAATGAGATATACGGATGTTATTTTTAAAGAGCATTTGTTGCAGATAGAAATTCGAGTCAGCATGATATATAGAGGCAGCTTTTACCATCCAATCTATGTAAATTGCCTCGTAGAACAAGTTACTTACCTTCGGCAACGAGGTATCTGGTAGAGACTCTATCTAGCTGCAGATTCCTTACCTTAGAATTCCCTGGCATCAGCTTCGAATCCGGAGTTTTTTCCGAGCAGTACCCTGCTCGCGTGCCGTCTAGCGGCATCGTTCGGATCCGCGTGCGTCGACCAGCTCCCCGTGTATCGTCAGCGCCGCTGGAGCCGTCTATGATGTCACGGTTGTCTATATAGACGCCGTCTCGGCGTGCGTACGTCAGTTCTTTTCCACAACTTCCCCCGGCAGAAGCGCAGAGTCATGGAAGAACCAATCAATACACTTTTAACCTCTTTGACTGTTTGGAGTAAAAACACTTTCATGCCTATAAGAAAGGCAAAATTTGCCAAAATTAAAAATATACATATGTACACATAGAAACATATATTTACATATATATACACATATCCACATGAGAAAATATTTCCCCAGAGCGGGGAGGCTTGGGCGGGTGTAAGGAATCTGCAGCTAGATAGAGTCTCTACCAGATACCTCGTTACTGAAGGTAAGTAACTTGTTCATCTGATAGAGACTTCTAGCTGCAGCTTCCTCACCTTAGAATAGATACCCAAGCCATAACCCATGGTGGTGGGTCTGAAGGAGATATATATATTTTTTTTATATTAGGAAGTCCTGCAAGACAGAACGGGCAAAATGCCGCTCTCTTCTCACCTGGCTATCCAGGCAGTAGTGTTTCGCTGTGTAAAGAAGCCCACGTTGCGGCCTGACAGATGTCCACCACCGGTACGCCACGTGCTAACGCAGTGGTAGCATCTTTCCCCCTAGTGGAATGAGCTCTCAAGCCCTCAGGAGGCTGCTTCTTCGCCAAAGCGTAGCATATTTTTATACAGAGAACGACCCAGTGCAAAATGGATCGTTTCTGTACTGCCCGACCCTTCTTTTGCACCAACATACCCCACAAAGGGTTGGTTGTCCACCCGGAACTCTTTAGTGTGGTCAAGGTAGCACGATAACGCTCTTTTTGGGTCCAGTCGATGGAGACGCTCCTCTTCCTTAGTGGGATGCGGTGGTGCAAAGAAGGTGGGCAGGGTGATATTTTGACCCAGATGGAAAGGGGTCACCACATTGGGGAGAAAGGAGGCACGAGTTCTTAACACCACCTTGTCAGGATATATCATGAGATAAGGTGGCTTAGAAGATAAAGCCTGCAGCTCACTCACTCTCCTGGCAGATGTAATTGCCACAAAAAAAGGCTGTCTTAATAGTGAGCAGCCGGAGAGGACAGTTATGCAAGGGCTCGAAAGGAGCACACATAAGGAAGGTAAGAACCAAATTAAGATCCCACTGGGGCATAATGAAAGGCACAGGCGGGAACAGATGTACAAGCCCTTTCAAAAACCTCTGTACTATAGGTGATTTAAACAGAGATGGTTGATCAGGCAACTGAAGAAAAGCCGATAAGGCTGCAAGATAGCCCTTGAGAGTCCCCAAGGAGAAACCCTGCTGGGCAAGAGACAAAATAAACAAAAGGATGTTAGACAGAGAAGAAGAAAGAGGATCAATAGACCTCTCTGAACAATAAGAAACAAAACGTTTCCAACGGCAGGCGTAGATCGACTTAGTAGAGGGACGCCTGGCTGCCAGAATGACATCACAGACCTCGGGAGGGAGGTCATAAACCATCAACTGTCGCCGCTCAATCTCCACGCATGAAGGCGCAGAGTTGAGAGGTTCGGGTGGAGAACCTTCCCCTGCTGCTGCGACAGAAGATCCTCTCGAAGAGGCAGCCTGATTGGATGACCGATGCTCATTTTGAGGAGCTCTGGATACCAAACTCTCCGTGCCCAATCCAGAGCCACAAGGATTACTTGGGCCCGGTCGTTCTTGATTTTCTTGAGAACTCTGGGCAGAAGTGGTATAGGCGGAAAAGCGTACAGGAGGCCTGAACTCCACTCGCGATGAAAAGCGTCGCCTAGCGATAGCCCCCTTGGAAACTACAACGCGCAAAACTGCTGACATTGCGTGTTCTCTGCAGAGGCGAACAGATCTAACCAATGCTCTCCCCACTGCTGAAAGAGTCCTTGCACCACCTCCGGATGGAGACACCATTTGTGATCCTCTAAGCATTTTCGGCTGAGTTCGTCTGCTCTGGCATTCAGAGAACCTGCCAGGTGTTGAACCACCAGGGTCATGCCCTGCTGTTCCAGCCATGTCCAGAGGCGTAAAGCCTCTTAACAAACGGTCCACGACCCCACACCGTCCTGCTTGTTGCAGTACCACATTGCGGTAGTGTTGTCCATGAACACCTGCACCACCTTCCCTTTCACAACAGGAAGAAATGCTTTTAATGCTTGCCAGATTGCCCGAAGCTCCAACAAGTTGATGTGGAGCCCGGATTCTGCCAGAGACCAGTGACCTCTGATCTCCACCTCCCCCAGATGGCAGCCCCATCCCAGAAGTGACGCATCTGTCACTACCATTAGATCTGGTTGGGGAAGGGAGAGGGGTCTGCCCTTGACCCACTTGCAGTTCACTAACCACCACTGCAGATCTTCTGCAGTCCTCTCCAAGATCTGAACCACGTCAGTAAGATTTCCCTGATGCTGTGCCCATTGGAACTTCTGTTCCCACTGCAGAGCCGTCATGCGCCATCTGGCATGCTTGACCAACAGGATGCAGGAAGCCATGAGTCACAGCAGCCTCAGAGTCTGTCTCACCGAGATCCAGGATAAAGGCCGAAACATCGGAATCATAACCTGAATATCCTGAACCCGCTGATCGGGCAGATAAGCCCGATACTGCACTGTGTCCAGAACAGCTCCGATGAAAGAGAGCTTCTGAAAGGGAGTCAGGTGGGACTTTGGCACATTTATAATGAACCCCAGCGAATGCAAGAGGTCCGCCATCGTCTGGAGGTGGGTGACGAGAGCCTGGGGCGTAGGAGCCTTCAACAGCCAATCGTCCAGGTAGGGGAAGACTGAAATTCCTGACCTGCGCAAATGAGCTGCCACCACCGCCATCACCTTTGTGAACACCCGAGGGGCACTGGTGAGACCGAAAGGAAGCACGGTAAACTGAAAGTGCTCGTGGCCCACCTTGAACCGCAGGTAACGACTGTGGCTTGGCAGGATAGGAATATGGAAATATGCATCCTGCAAATCCAACGCTACCATCCAGTCTCCTTGGTCTAGGGCAGACAAAACCTGAGCAAGAGTGAGCATCTTGAATTTCTCCTTCTTGAGGAAGAGATTGACGTCCCTTAAATCCAAAATAGGGCAAAGGCCTTTGTTCTTTTTGGGAATCAGAAAGTAGCGTGAATAACAACCAGGAACCCCCAGCACAAAGTGCATTCACCCCCACCCACAACTCCTAGGCCCACCCGTCAGGGCCTCATCCTCCCAGTGCCCCCTACTCCTTCCAAAAGTGACCCGCCCAGCCCCCAAGTGAGAGTGTGCCGGTGTGGTACTCATAGATTCTGTGTGAGGGAAAAGTAACAGGTGTGGACAGCGTAATCGCATATCATTCTTTCAAAAGAGGAAAAGCTGTACTTATAACATCATATATCATCAAATATCATCAAATGTTATTTCAGAAATGTGGAGATTAAATCTTGTCCCCCCTCCCCTCTTTCCCTCTGTTCATAACCTACATGCCAGGCATTAAGCCTGCATGTAATTCATGAGTCACCCGGCAAGGAAGTCTTTGGCCTGTTGAACACTTTTGGCCTGCCCTTTATGAAAGACCTTTAGTTTAGCCAGTTGTACTATGCCTGCAGGGAGCCCTAGTGTTTTGAAATTGTCAATCAGGTTGACAAACTTGCGATGTCGACATGCAGTAGTTATGGACATATTGGGAAAAAAAACGAAAAGAGAAGTCACTTTCTGCTTTAAATGTTCTTGTTTCCATGACTTGAGAGAGAATCTGTTCTTTGATCCTAAAATCACCAAAATTGACCAGGATAGTACGTGGATATTTGGAGTTCTGTGGTTGCAATGCTGGAACCCTATGCGCTCCCTTAATGGTCAGACCTGAACAAGGCAATGTCTTGTCGAGGAGTATATGATTACAAATCAGGTCTGTTCCTACTTGGGTAACTGAAGACGCAGTTTCTTTATCCTCTGGAATCCGCACAAACCTCAAATTAAAGCACCTTGATCCATTCTCAAAATAGTCCAACTTAAATTGAAGCACTTCCAGCTGAGCCTGGGTCTGGTTCACCACAGTTGTAGATCTATGATCGGCATCTTCAATAAATGAGATTCTTGTTTCACTTGAGAGGTCTGTGACGTCAACTGCGATATGTTGGAATTGAGCTGGGCTAATTGGTTGTTATTTCTTTTATGAGCCTGATCATGCGTATGTTTTAAGTCGCATAATTCCTTAAAATAAGGTTCAACATCGTCTCGACTGGATGGTTGGGCAAGGTAGTTGGTATTGGTTGGTGCAGGAGACCCGGATGCAGAGGAGGGGTGTCATTCCTAATGCTTGGTGGGTGAGGTGCCAAATGAAGAGGATCAATAGTGCTTGGAGTGACGAAGGCTGCAGGTGCCTCCAAACATTGCTAATCCTCAGATACATTCATGCCTATATTCTCGCTCAGATGTAGGCTCTTCTCTCTCTCTGCCCCTTTGCTATTGAGTCCTGCGAATAAGGGATAAGAAGGTTTTCCTACAGACTGCATCTCGATATGTGTAGGAACCGGAGGTAGAGCAACGTCTATACTTACTGCACTGGACCTTGACCTGCTGCTGGGAGAAGAACAGGCAGGCTCCTCCCCTATTCGGTCTATGGTTGGTGTTAGTGACGGCGATTGTGAGCCCAAGCTTGATGAAGATCCAATCCTCCCTGCCTCTTGAGGGCTAGTACAGGGGGTAGAAGAAGAAGCTGCTGCTTTAGAGGGTAGCTGGGGTGACGAAGGTATCACAGCAGGATTTAGCCCCCCCCTGAAGATCTCCTGCACAATCGGCTTGATCTTTTTTTACCCTCCCCCATTTTTTGTTTGCCTGAGGATAACGGGGTCAAGCCTTTAAGTTTTCTTGCCTTTAAGGATCTACCCGCAACATGGGTTTTTGAAGAAGCATCACAAGCAGTACGTTTCATTCTTTGCAGAAAATGTAATGAGGGGAGCAAAGAAAAGCCGAGATGCAAAAGGCCGCATCTGCACCACGTAGACCGCTTCCGCCGCAACAACTGGAACCAAGTAGTCCCAGTGCTTACATGGCTGTTAGTCCTTGACAATCCTGGATAATCCTTGACGCCCCCTGAAAGAGTGTTGTATATTTGAAAAGCAGGGCAAGACACCTCGGCTAACGTCAAGGGATATGCTGAAACAACGTAAGGTCTTGTGCTTTATGATGCTTGAACTTTAGTATTCTCCTAACATTAACCTTGACATTGGTTATTAATATTTTGCTGTTGGTCTTGTGCCTCTTGATACTTATTTTCCTTTTTCTTCCCTCCTCTTTTCTCTATTTAAGTCTGTTGAGCCTTTTACACATAGCAGGCTGTGCTGCCTGCAGTTATGCCTGTCCCCCTAGTACTTACCGGGCTGCTAGAGGAGCAAAAGGAGTATAGGAATAGAAATAGAAGCAGGAGGTAGTAGATAGTAGAAGCAGAAGCAGGGTTGACTTGGTCAAGAAGAACAGTCTCTCTGAGTACTTGCCTTTCCTGTTTAGTATGGAGTTGGTGTGTAGTTGTAACACCTTCCGGAAACCTTCTTGGTTGTTCCTTTTTTCTTTAAGATTTGTTTTTTTAACCCAATGTGTTTCAAGCAGTGTTTTGGACAATAATTAATAATGAATTTGCCCTCTGCCTCTCTGTTCTTTTAGTCATTACCTGTAGTTTGTAGTGGTTGTTGCCGTTATGCCATTATGCTGCCGTACTTCAGATAACGTGCTGCTGGGAAAGAGAAGAGGCCACACGAGCAAGGAAGTTTGTTAACATGCATTAAACACCTTAGGTTTGCCTCCTGGCTGCTAAAAGACGCCTTGCTGTCATGGTGTTGCTGTGGCCATGCATTGGTGTACTGCTGGCCCACTCTCCGCTTCTCTTCCAGGAGAGCTTGGGAGCTGCCCCTTGTACTGCTATGCTCAGCCATGTGCAGTGAGCCATGTGTTCCGAGCTGCCCGCACCCAGCACCACACCAGCCACTGTTCGCCTCCCTCCCCAGTGCACTGTTTGCTACAAGCTGTTCACCCGGGGATCCAGTCCCCATTCACTGTGTCGCCGGTCCACGGAGATTAGTTTTGACACCCCAGGATGGTCACCTCATTATGCAGGCACTTTATCCTCGTACTGCATGCCTTCACTCCTCTCGCTAATCAGCCGCTGCTCCACCACCCTGCTGACCTGAACATACACTAGTCACGGAGCATGACAGGAGCGCCACCTGACCCCAAGTTGGGCGATGAGAACGGTGGCTGATTTGATGGTGGTGTACCCCACCCCTTACGAAGCCTCGAAAGGGGCGAAAGGCAGACTGCTGATGAACTGGCATTGAGAGGCCCAAGGATCTGGCAGTAGCCCAAGAGTCCTTGAACCACTCAAGCACCAAGTCTGCTTTTCTACAAAAAAGGTCTTGAGCCATCGAAGGGCATGAGGTTTTTCTGGACATACCCCGGAAAGCCGGAAGTACGAAGCCAAGCTTGGGGTTGAAAGTCCACTGTTGATGAAATCGCCCTGCCCAGCGAGTCGGTCGTGTCCAAACCACACCAAATCGTAAACTTGGCTGCATCTCTCCCATCTTTGGCGACTTGAGTGAGAGTGTCCTGCACGCCCTCCGGGACCTGGGGCAGAACCTTGGCCACTGTATCGTATAAAGTATGGGGAAAACGGCCCAATAGCCATGAGGTGTTTACGGACCTCAACACTCGGCTGGAAGAAGAAGAAAACATCTTCTTACCAAGCTGATCCAGCCTCTTGGATTCCCTAATCAGGGGAGCGGATGGGAAGGCACCATGCGAAGTGGAGGCCTGGACCAACAATCTCTCTGGGGTGGGGTGTTGGGTGAGGAAACTAGGGTCAGTAGGAGCTGGTCGATGGCGGCGGCTGACTGTCCTATTTACAGGAGCTCGTGTTCTGGGTTTGGACCACGTCCCCAGCAGGACGTCAGTGTGGGCTTTGTTGTAGGGTAACATTGGTTCTGATGTGCAAGCCCCAGGATGCAACACCTCTGTCAGGATGTTAGTCCTGACTGGCACCATATGCAACTCTAGGTCCAATACCTCAGCTGTTCTACGCACCACCATGGCATATGAAGCACCCTCCTCTGTAGCCACAGAAGGAGGTGAAAACATGCCAGTATCTGGAAAAGTATCCGGTCCACTGGCTTCCCCTAGATCCTCATACCATTCCTGCTCCAATCCATATTCTAAAGGTCCTCAAGCCCCTCCCATTCCTCACCTGTGCCTGGCTTTGTGAAATAAGCCTCAAGCATTGATCTGGGCCGTGTCGGCGCCGTAGAGTTTGGGATCGGCATTTTACGACGTTGTTCCGGATCATCTGGAATGAGGATGGGGCTCGCACCACCGTTGGGTGCCGGCGGTGGAGGAAGCGTCGACGTTGGGACCGGCACCGGAGGAGGACGACTGTGTGGAATTGGCGTCGATCCAGGTCTGATATCTGATGCTGGGGTCCCCAACGGTGCTGAGACCGAAGCTGCCGGCGTCAAACCCGATGGGGCCCCTGCCAACCTGGTGGGGCCCAAAGGCTCACCAGCAGGGGCACCCAGCTCAAAATATGAGGCGCATGGCTTTATAAAATTCTTTAAATTGAATGGGGATTTCTCCGGCTACCGGCCAGGGACACAAAGTCGTCCCTGGCATCTATTCCACGGTACCATGCGTGGAACATCGGTGTTCCCGAGTCAACTCGTCATTTCACGCTGGGTCGTTCTCTGCATTAAGATCTGCTATGCATTGGCCAGGAAGCAGCCTCCTGAGGGCTTGAGCGCTCAGTCTACCAGGGGCAAAGCTGCTACTGATGCACTAGCTCAGGGCGTACCAGTCATGGTTATCTGTCAGGCAGTAACATGGGTATCCTTGCACACATTTGCAAAACATCACTACCTGGACAATCAGGTCCGGAGGGACAGATACTGTTCCCATTCGGTCCTGCAGTCCTTTTAGTGTAAAGGAGATTTGTCCGCAGCCCACCGCCAGGAGGTTATGGCTTGGGTATCTATTCAAAGGTAAGGAATCTGCAGCTAGAAGTCTCTCTCAGATGAACAAGTTACTTACCTTTGGTAACACATTATCTGGTAGAGACTCTATCTAGCTGAAGATTCCTTACACCCACCCATGCCTCCCGCTCTGCGGATATGTCAACGATGCTGACTCCGCCATGCTGAGCCGATTGAACCACGCAGATCTGAACGACGCCACCCAACGGCGCACGCAGGGTATTGCTCAGCAAAAAATTCCAGATTCGAAGTTGACTCCAGGAAATTCAAAAGTAAGGAATCTGCAGGTAGAAGTCTCTATCAGATCTAGTGTTACAGGTTCCAAACTTAAAAAATGATGTATATTAACATCTAATTAATAATTATTCAAATAACTCATAAAAGTCAACCTCGCCCAAAAACAGATTACATGCTTAGTATAGTCCATGAATATATACTGGGGGGGGTAATATAGTCCCCTGCATACCACGCAGCACAGGGGGCCTACAATTAGCCCTAGACCTTTCCCTATTTATTTATGAGATATGGGTGATTCAGAGGGGCCCACTGCATTCTATTGGGGCATTAAATTGTTTTACGCCACTGAATATACATCAAACTATTACTCCGTAACTAGTGAATATTGCTCAACTTGTCCTCACTCTTGAGTGAGAATGGTTGTTTACACTGAAGAGAATAGGGCAGACACAGGTTTGAAGGGTAAAGAGGAGGGGAACCGTTGAATTTTAGAACATTAGAAATCAATGTGCCCTGCTTCATCAGGCACCGTATCTCAATTAGAGTAGAGCCTTGGGATTACCACTGGATGGTATTCACTCCATGAAATTTGATTTTGGAAGAAGACACATCATGAACCACTGAAGGATGCTAGTGGAGCCACTCCTTTTCCTCTCCTAACACAGGTACAGAACAGATAGCTCCACCCAGCTCGGTTGCTTATTCTGCTAGTGCTGCTGATTTCACTTTAGAAAAAGCAAAATGAGCCTGTCAGTGCTTGAAACATGCCTCCCCACTATAATTCAAATATCTCTGCCCATACTAAAAATATATCTTTCACAATCTAAAAATCCATATTTTTTTACTTCAGTTTCAACTTTGTCAGGAAAGATAAATTACGCTAATAGGAACATGTTATATTGTAGAAAGGTTTTTGAAATGAAACCTTGCGAGCAGTTGCACAAAGCCTAAAATGTCACCGCTTTCTCTACCAGGAATTCTCTAGTCTCATACTTAACATTTTGCACTGCTTGAACAAGTTATGGCTGTCCTCGGCATGGTAACACACACCACTAATAGCACTAATTCTAAACAGTGCTCGTCTAGTACACTCTACCCAAACTCGAGTCGGTTTAGGTTTGGTGAAAGATAATTTCAAGTTGCTCACCTTTGGCAACCCACTTTAAGGTCGATATTTCAGTTAACTGCAGATTCATCTCCATCTGAATCCTCTCAAACACCAGTCTGGATCCGGAAAAGTTTCTGAAGTAGCTTCCTGGTGCCCGTAGGTCACTATCGGATTCAGTTGCCACTCTGTACCACGTCCAGATATCACACCAGCCACATAAAGGTGCCAAGCATGCTGATGCTAGTTTATTAATTTTTAATCTCTGGGACCTCAGTCATAGAGCGACCAACAAATTAAACCCTTGAGTCTTGAGGCTTCTCTGCAAACGCCCCCAAGGGCTGAGTCCCTTTTGTTTCTTTTTTATATTTGTGGCGGTTCATACTTAAGCCTTCACAACTTTTTTTACACTGCAGTTATCCAGGCCGACATTGTGTCCTTTTTCCCCACATTTTGGGGATTCTGAATGTGCACCGGATTTGTGGATCGCCTGACAGGAACTAAGAAAATAGCCAAAATATACTCACATTTTCATTTTTTCTGGAACAATGAGAAAAAGGTGTTATTCAGCAATGTATTTTCTTTGCTAAAAATGTCATCAATAAAAGGCTTGCTGTACTTAGGTCACTGAGTTTGTTATTTAAAATAAGAGAATGTGTCACTAAAATGTTTGCAATTTTCTAAGTGGTGATCAACATTTCCTATTTTTGAGGTTTCTACATACTTGTAGTTTGTGTGGCAAATGGGTATAAAACCGGGTAAACGCAGAATACTGTGGGGGGCACCAGAGAGCAGGGCTGCAAGGTGGCTACCACGTTGTGAGGCTCTACCAACCCGGTGCACAATCCAACAGATTATGCTGTGAGCTGCTCCCGAGTGCTGTTTGCAAGTATGGCAACAGCAGCCTATCACGGAGGAGGACTGTGGTTGTGCAGTGGTCAAATCCCAGGTGCGTGGGCGAGTGACGGCCCACTGGAGAGGTGTCTGAAACCCACCCTGGGTGCTGCACCCCATGCAACCGAGGTAAGCTCTAGAACAGCCTGTGCATCCTGCACCTGGCCTGCAAGGTGAGCTGGGGAAGTACCTCAAAGGGCCGCTCGCAACTGCTGAGAGCAGATCTGTTTGTGAGCAGGCTGGTCACAGCCTTGATGACAGTCTGGGAGTGAGCAAACATC
The DNA here is from genome assembly GCF_031143425.1 of Pleurodeles waltl. NCBI lineage: Eukaryota > Metazoa > Chordata > Amphibia > Caudata > Salamandridae > Pleurodeles > Pleurodeles waltl. The sequence continues at coordinate 608,562,895 of NC_090449.1, forward strand.
AAGGGGGAGCCCACATGTGTGAAAGACAGGAAGGGCTTCTCCTAATAATTTGCCTGATTGCTGGGCTGTGAGGAGTTCCGTGAAGGTTTTCATATTGCAGGCATGGACCTGCTATACCTATGTGATGAGCTGGCCGTGTGACTGATATCTGGCTGCACTGTGTACTTTGACTGCCAGAGAGAGTGCGAGTGGAGAACCTTGACCTTGGAGTACTGCCCTCAGGCCTGCTTGTGCCCACAGGAGATCTGGGGATGTTCGGGGCCTCTGGAAGCCTTGAAGTTGTGTAGGTGATATTAGGGCACTGACATATCTGACACTGCCTAGGGTGCCTTGCTCTCACAGCATCCTTTACGATGGGGATAACGGGCAAGGATCAAGCCAAGTTGACGTTTGACAAGAAGCTCCCCTCAAGATCAGTTAGGAAGGATGCTAGTGATGGGCGCTCCCCTGATAGATGCCAGACTGACTCAGCTGAGGACATAGATTTTTTTTAAAAAACTACTCACTGACATGCAGAATAGCCTTAGAACAATCATTCTAAGGTCAACACAATTACAATTGGCAAGACTGTATGCGCAATGGAATTGATAAACATGATGACTGGCTGGACCATGACATGCAATGAGCAGCTCCTGTGCAAGGAGAGAGTCCTTGCAGACTCAAAGCTCAGAATGACGACTTCAGAACGGTGCACTGGGGAAGCATATGTGTCAATGAACTCTGTCTATGCACGAGGGTTGCTGTGGTAATTAAAAGAGGAGTGCAGTGTCAAACTCTGAGCTCATTCTGTGGCAAAGAAAGGAAAAATGTTGTCATTCCTGTCGTTCCCATAGACAAAAGGTTCACTATTGCATGTGTATGGCTTCAATGTTGACTACCCGGATCTCGTCTTCACTATATGAACCATAATTGTTAGCTTAGGCCACTCAACAGTTATATGGAAGGGGTGGTTTAATGTAGTGAAACAGCCAGACTTAAATAAGTACCAGTGCACTTGGAGGCCAAATTCCAACGCTGCTATGCAATTACATTCTGTATTATTGGGCATTCCCTGGCAACTGAAGGCACATGTGTAACCACTTTCTGGGATGCTTTTCTGCGTATAGACTACTGGTTGGTAACAACTGATATTGGCGCGCAGACTAAAGGTGTGGTGCATTTACTGTGAATGCTATCTGATCTCATTCCAGTTTTTTTCATACCTTTGCTTAATGGCACAGTGAACCATGCCTTCACTTGGATATACCCCCCACTCCTGGAATGATCTTAGAGATCCCCTATTTTAATGGTGAGATTAGGATGCCATTATGGAGTTCTTTATTCACAATGTTGGATCAGTGAAGCTCCTGGGAAGCTCTGGGGGGGGGGGGAATTTATGGTCTACATCAAAGGTGTCAGCTTGTCTGAGCAATCAGCAGTCCTTCTGGACTTGTGAATACATCTGAAGCTGTTGAAGCAAGAACTCCGGGACCTTGAACTCTGATACACTAACACAGGAGAGGTAGAATATCTTACACAGTTCCTCAACAAACTATCTCAATATGAAGAAGCTCCTGAGAGGAAAACCTGATTTCTTCACAAAGAACGCACTGCTACATGCTTTGGCAAATGTGGTCTAGCAAGACTCTTGCTGTATTGCTTAAGAAACAATAGAGCACCTCGTACATTACAGAGTTAATGCATACTGAGGAAGAGCCTTACTAAACTACAATGTGCAGGTTTTACACAATTCATTAAAGATCTTCGGTTAAAGTGTGCCCTTACAGACTCACTGAGTATTTCGACTTCATCCAACTACTTTGGTTAGACAACGCTCATAGGCAACACCTTGATGTCGATTTGCTGAAGAATATATAATTCAACTCATGACCAGGAATGTGCTGAGGATCTAGCTCTGCATCTGCACACAATGCATAAGGAAGACATGAGCACTGGGCTCCTGCCTCCCTCTGTTCAGGCAACCTTAATAGTAACCATCCTAAAGCCCAATAAGTAGCCCAACTGTGTGACTGGTACAGAACTCTACCTATGGTAATCTTATGTAATAAAATACTGGCAAACGTCTTACTACTAAGACACTTCCTCTCCTCCAGGATATTGTTCGCTCTGATTAGTTGGGCTTCATTCCGGGACGTTCCACTGCCAACAACATCCACACAATAAATACTGCAGATATTGGCGATAGCAGTGTTTCTTGATGCTACAAAGGCTTTGGAGTCACTGGAGTGGCCTTTTCTTTTTGCATTGTTCCAGCATATAGGCTTTAGCAATTAATTCCTTCAGTGGAACAAGTGGTTGTATAAATTACCTACTGCTAGGCTCCGGGTCAATAGTGAGCTTTCTCCCAACTTCACAATCAGTACAAGCACTTGATAAGGGTGCCCGCTATCCCTGATTTTATATGCCATTGTCATGGAGCCACTTGCAACTCAGCTGCGGTAACATCAGCCAAACGTGGTCTAAAGTTTGTGTCTCAAAGCCTTCTGGTATCCATGAACACAGATGATGAGACCATTTATATGAATGACCCTGTACTAAACCTTGTGCCTATAGTATGTGAGTTCCTGAAAATTGCTGCTCTTACTGGGATCACTATTAACTGGTCCAATTTGGTGATCTTTTCTCTGAATGAGACCACAACATGATTCCCAGCAGAGTCCCCAATAAAGTGGGCTGACACGACTGTTCAGTACTTGGGCATATGGATTAGTGGTGACATGGCCCAAATTTATGAGGACCTTTTTTGACCACGTCAGATCTATCTTGACTCTCATGGCGTGGGCTGGTAGACAGCCAGGACTGGCCTGGTAGGTGCTAACCCTACTATTCGAACAGGTAGGACTTTGTGTGTCTGATATAGAACTGTATTTCTACTGCGTGCAGACTCAATTTGTGTACTATTGGGTTCATCCCATGCCGTACTTGCCCAAATATTGCAGTACAGGCGGATAATGCTGACCCATGCCTCTTGACTGCGGTGGTATGTGCCATGCCAATACCCCCTAGGGACGAGATTGACACTGTCTGTACTGTCCGGGCCTGGGACTGTCTCTGTTGCAGGGCCCGGTTGGACTGTCTTTATTCCGCTAGCCTAAGGCTGTCTAGCCATCCAATGTCGCCTCCCATGAGATGGGCAGGTCCGTTCAGCAGCAGCTCAACGGAATGGGGCTGGAGGTGATGGGAGACTTCTATCCTGCTGGCATGGTTGTTAGTCTGCAAGACTTTCAGGCTCGTAAAGACTGTGCACCGCTTGACGTATTCCTACTCCGTCTCCTGCGCAGTGTCTGATTGTACTCAAATATGTAGGACAAGGCCCCTACGATTAAAACCAGAGAGCTAGAAAAATGGCAGACCTGGGAGACGTTTTGACTGAGGAGTGGCGGCGTTTTTGCTGCTGTCCAGATGGCCATACGTTCTCCTAACTACCAAGTGCAACTAATTTACATTAAATACTTAAATTGATTATATCGTACACCCATTGGATTGTACAACTGATGCTGATTGCCTGCACTTCTGGGTGTGCCAAAGTAGCAGAGTTCTGGACCTGTGTCTTTGATTGAATAGAGGAAGTGAGCTATTATACGGTACCAGGAACGCCACTGGTCACCCTGTTGGGCTATATCAGGGATATTCCAGATGACACTCGTAAACTCACAGCTACAATGGTGCTACCGGATGAGGGGAGAGTGGCAATGCGTTGCAGGTGAAGTGCCTTCCCACGTAAAAGCTGCTGATTGAAGGTCATGTCTTACTGCCAGGAGAAACTGGAAGAGGACTGGGCCCTTAAGCCAATTAAATTCCCCTCAAAATACATCTGGAGTTTCAGTGGCACTTAAACGTTTCCAAGCTGAGCAGGGGAAGTGCAAAATCTGACACTGCAGGAGCCAGCAACCAGTGACAAAACTGTACAGACAGGCACAATCACAAGACAAGTGGAATCTGCCACTGTTGTGTATGTGTTGCCTCTTATTTCTGATTCATAGGGTTGCGCACACTCGTTTTGCTCAAACATGTGTAAAGATGTATGCATTGTGGGAACTGTTTTGTTTACTTTGTATGTTATGCTAATTTTTCAATAAATAAACAGAAAACTGTACATTTCTGAAAAGTTGAGACAATTCTCATTACAGCAAGGAGGTATTTGTGTAGACTGCTCAAGGCTTTGCCAAAGAGACTAACTGTTGACATCAAAAACTAATGAAAGTAAGAAAGAAAAAACACAGCAATAGATGACAATCTTTCCAGCTGTAATTTCTTGCTGGGATGGCCAATTTACTAACGTAATATACGTTATGTGCGTCAGGTCCTTCTGGTTGCAAGGATATATAGAGTTTGTTGTTTGACCCAAAACAAGCAAAACGTAGAGCCATCAACAAAGCTACAGATTACAATGGTTATTTCTATGTACCAACCATGCATCAGTTCATAAGGTAAAATCTCATTAATGAAAAATGGGTATTAAGGAAAGCTTTACGCATTTTTTAATTTTGTCCAAATATCTGACTTTTGGATGAGTGGCCATTTTTACGACTCTTCGTCTAGGGTTAACTGTAATGTCATGTGATTCAGAGTGTATTTTGCAACTGTGTTCTAACTTGTACCTGACATATATTTGAAACCCAATAATGGAAAAATCAAGTGATAATAACACATTTCTACTATTCTGTGTTCCCACATATTTCCTTCTAAAAATTGTGGCCCGCATGTGTGGTTAGCCCATTCACATGCCAAAGGAGACGTCTCAATATGCAACATAGAGACATCAAGATTCGTCCTTCGAATTTAACATTTTCTAAGGATGAGGGTAGTAGTGGTATTTGGTGTGGGTGAACGGCACCCAGCGTAACCCACCTATCCCTGATATTTCTGAAAACATGGAACCCAGGGGAGTGCAGAGTCATGCATCTTTCACGGACTCCATCTTTCTTTCATGAGAATGCTCAACATAATTTGAACTTTGCTTAAAAAATAGATTTTCCTCACATTTTGGAGGGAAATTTCTGGAATCTGTGAGAATCAACAAAAGCTCTGCCATCCAGCATTCCGCCCAAAATAACTTGTGTTGGTGAGCCTTTCACCCATATCAGGAAAGGCTCAAAATGCAGTGTGGATGCATTAACAATTTTCTGTGGAATTTCCATCTCTCTGGAAAAGTGGGTAGCTTCAGTATTTGGGATCAGGGCCAGTTGGCACTGTTAAAAACCTTCCAGCCTAGACACTTCTGAAAACTAGACCTCGAGGGGGTACAAGATTCTGTGGCTGATGAGGATCTCACCACATTTTCTTACCTATAATGCTCTCCAAACATCTAACCTTGACTAAAATAACTAATTGTCTGCACATTTTTGAGAGATATTGCTTTGAGATGTGAAGGGATTGACAAAAGCCCTTCCATCAAGCATTTCCACTCTTTTTCCAATAACAACGGTACTCCACTTGCATGAGTGTGCCTATCACCCTCAAGAGGAAAGGACTCAAAATGAATCATGGAGCTATCAAGATTTTTGGGTGGAATTTTAATACTTCTGTGGATGTGGGCAGCTGCGATATTTTGGCTAATGGTCAATCCGGACCCAAGAAAACCTACCAATCCCATATATTTCTGAAACCTAGATGCTAAGGGAGTCCAGGGTGGTGAGCTGCATATGTATCACCCACTTATTTGTAGGCAGAATGCCATGCAAGAGTCACATTTTTGCTTGAATAACAGATTTTCTTCACATTCAGAGACTTTCCAACCCCTCTGACCTATAGGCTGAGGAAGGGTTGGAAAATCCTTATCTGATGAATCGCTGATACACGCATCATGCATTGTGTTTTGTTGGCAGTGAATCAAGATCAAGAAATAACAGCAAGCCAAAAGGTAGGAAAAGCTCCTCTCAGGCACGCCCTGATGAGGTTAATTTCACATTCATCATAATGAACAATTTTGAAGGAACCACTTCAGTGCTGATTTGGACACTTACTACATAATGAAGACAATTTCATATTTTAGGTCAAGACTAGGCAGCGCGCATGCACTGTCTGCAAGACCTGCTGTATTCAGTAAAAGGCCTTTGATCCAGCTTGCAGCTTATCATAGGTTGACTGCATCGTCGCTCTTCTTTGCTGCCTCCTAGCTGGTTCTCACAGCCGATACATCACTTCTGTTATTGGCTGAAGAGCACCGGCCAAGTACAGTTTCCTTACACTTTCAGTGTTTACTAGTTGTTCAGGAGAAACTCTTTTTTTAATTGTTTCCTGTCTCTCCTTGTACATGTCGTTTTACTTTCACTTCATCCAATGGGAGTTCATTTTTAGGCATTCTGAAATTGTCATTTTGTTTCAATTTCATTGTTTCAGTTGTAATGTATTTCTTTCTTTTTCATTTTTAGGCACAATTGATGCCAAGACTCAAACCCCGCTCCCCAGGTCCAAAGTTGGCAGCTCTGGATATTAGGCAACATCCTTACTCAAAATATTGCTGGTTTTATGTGTTACATCCTTACTCAAAATATTGCTGGTTTTATGTTTTATTACTATTCTTCAATATGTCAGCATAAGTCGCGAGTGAAGACTCGTTGTACACCCCTCGTATTTCCTTAAAAAGGGAGGTTTATGCAAGGAGCTCCTCCTCCACTGTGAAATGTGTTTTTCTAGGAGTGACTGAGATGAGACAAAGTGAAGCCATTATTCATTTGTCTTGTTTGGTTGGCAACTTCCTCCGGTGGAAGGGTGGTCACTACTGCAGTCTGACAATCAGATGCACTAAAACTATTCTGAAAGGTGCAAAATCTACAGTGTTGGGAAAACAAGTCCTGAGACTAAAGTACTGAGAGTTTGATTTTCCCAACTTCTGGGCTATTGATTGCAAGAGTGGTAGAGGACAGCTGTTAACATGTTCAGACTAGAATGATTTTCTTTTTTTCTGAAAACTGACATTTCTTTTAGAGGTGTGTCTGAGTATAGTTCTCAGCATGGAATAGCTACAAGCAATGGAAATTAAATATTGCAAATAATACCCCATCATTTGATTCAGGAGTTTCAAGACATGTGGATTGTGCTGGTGTGCATATTCACAATCACCAACTAGGACTATGGCCACAGCCTTCAGCAAATCTCAGGAATTTTTATATATTTTATTGGTATTTGTATAGTGCTTTTTCCCCTTTGGGATGCTCACAGCTCTTAGAGTTGTGATTTTTTTCACAGCTGTTTGATGAAAGTCTATCCGTTTCAAGAAGATTACTGTTCACCTCTTTATCAGGGATAAAGGCAGCAATTGGAAGAACATATGCTAATGAATGTCAGGGAGGCGTGGCCTGACTGAAGTTCGTTTGGGAGAAGGCAGATAATTAGTTGACGCTGTGCTTGCCACAAAATGGGTTTTCTATAAGACTAGGGAACTTTTTTTCAGAATTTGCATTCAGTTCAGAAAATTCCTGGGTCCGATGAATTTCAAATACCAAACACCGAAACGCAGAACTCCATCACATAGCAAACTGTAAAACTATGGACTAGAATGCAGCCCTGAATAATTACCAGTGGTTGAAGTTAATTCAAGCATTCCACCAATCGCCTTTTTGTTTTCCTCAACGCAGACCATGTGCATTTTCGTCAGGCAACGTTCAATGCTTCGAAAACTATGAGAGCATTGTCAATTTTCAGAATTTACCTGTCTTGCGCGGGTATTAGGTGCTTGTTTCTGAACCAGTGCATAAAAATGTTTTCAGAAGTGCACTTCACTGCTCTAGGCACTGGGGTTTGTCGGTGGCTCTTTGCAAGTATTTTCATTCATTCATTCAACCACTCACTCTTGGAGGTGAGAGCTAGGACTCTAAAACCTGCAGTCTGCCTGTTGATGCCGAGTCCAGTGCTGGTACCACTGTGTTGACTAGCAGGCGCATGCCCTTGAAGGAACTTCTTGAGTTTATGTGACCCTCCTCTCCCAAATGCTAGTGCATGAATTGTCTAGCAGCATCTTTCCAGCATTTCAGACAAGGGATTCCTGATCCCAAAACAACACATTCTGCCTTACTGTGATTAGCTACTATCAAAGTTCAGGGAATCGGCACTCATTTTTCAGGTCCAGACCTAATTTTAATAATTAGAATTTAACTCGGCACAAGAGACAGAAAGGACGAAAAAGTAGAAAGGAAGAGGAAGAGAGTAAACAGTGATAAAAGGCGAAAAAACAAATGACATACATGTTAACCCTTTAAAATATTTATGATGACTCAAACCTGTGAACAAACAGCATACAGATCTCTCCATTTACAATGACCACAAAAGAGGTCAACAGGCATTGAGAAACCTTTTGGAGATAAGAACACACTTGAACTGCAATATTGAATATGTAATCTACATGATCACTTGTTAATATTTCTACTCTTCGACTTTCGCAGCTTTTCTGTTAGCCAGCAACTCTGATGGTGGGGTGGTGAAAGTGGCATTCTATTCTACTTAGCGTGGGAGATATAAATTTGGATGCTAAATGGCAATATTTTCATTTTTTGCTGCAGATGGAGGAAGAAGGTAAATTAAAGTGCTTTAGTTATATGCGAGGCCACTAGAATTATGTGGCAGAGAGCAGCAAATTATGTGGCAGGGACGACCAATTTATGTGGCAACAAAAGTCCAGTTGTGCATTTACAACGCCAATAGCTCTAACTCTCGCAAATGCGAGACCTATTGAATTGCAAATGCTTGTTTAGGTGCAGTGTACTCACAGAAGTACTTCACAACCAGTTCCTGACTTACTGATTCTACATGAAGGATACTAGTAACAAGTGATAAAACAGAAAAATTATTATTCACCAACACTGACCTTATTGTACTGTACGCAACGTTTCAGTAGCTCAGTGGCAATGTCATATTTTGCTGACTTGATGTAGATGTCAGATAACAAAAGCCAGCTCTTCTCCAGGACCTCGGCATCCATCAAGGACCAACTCACTTTGGAGAGCCGCTTCAGTTGATTTCTGGCCCGCGGAGTCTGCTTCAGGAGCATGCAGCACTGCGCTATTGCCAAAATAGCATCAACGTTTTCTTTCTAGTAAAACATATTGAAATAGGAATAAAGCAAATAAGAATCAACAGGACAGGTATCAACAAGGTTCACAGATCATCAGCTGATCGTTGCCTGCTGAAACCCCTGGTTATATTAAATAGGCTTGTTGTTAATCACCGTCTGAAATTAAAGATAGTTGTTGAGTATGCAAGCAATACTGAAGCCCTTTGTGTGACAAGAGTTGTGTGCTTGTTGACTAATCATTAGTTGTTTAAGGGATTCAGAAACACAAATATTTAGAACGACAGCCACCACAAGAGCAATGTATTTGCACACAACCCACAAGACCTTAGGAATGCAAGTAACATAACAAAAGATAACACCAGCACCAAGATAATTGTTACTTATCTTCCATAATGATCTAACTGGTGGGTATCCTAGCTGCAGATTCCTCAACTGCCAACATCCCCCCTCAGTCCATTCCCCCCCTCCCCGGGGGAGGTGCCAGACTGGGCCTGGAAACTCTAACCATAATCCTATGTGCCAAAAGGTGTTACTTTGTGGCTCCAGTCAACTTTGGATGTGAAATCATACAACCATATAAGATGTTGCCCTACTCACTGACATGTAGGTATGTATCTATTGAGATTTATATAATGCATACATAGCTAGGAAGCAACACAGCCCTGTACATTACTCTGGGGAACAGAGACAAACTACAAGACTGTGTACTTCAAGTGGCTATTACATTTTTTAGGCATCGGGGATTAAGTGATTTGCCGAAAAATGACATAATGTTGCTCGAAGTGCAGAAACACGGATTCAAACCGAGATCGCCCAGTTCCAAATTCGCCAGCTCTAGCTTCTAGGACACATATCCTCCCTAACATCAGTTCATTGATCCACACTCTCAGAGGCGGAGATGAGATTGACAGAAGGAGCCCCTTCGTGGCAAGCGCCTAGCAGATTATTGCATTGGACAATCCGTTGGCAAATCATTCTCTGTGGGCCATGTCCATCTTGGTATCAGCAAAGCCAAGAATCAACTGATCAAAAACACAGTGGTCTCCAATCTATCAATAAAGAAGCTCAGAGCCTGACGAGGGCCCAATGCACAAAGCCTTTCCTCATCAGTAACATGACATTGCAGGGGGGCAGAAAACTGGAAAGGTAGAGGACTGCAAGACATGAACTGCTGAAACTACCTTTAGCAAAAACTAGACTCTTGTTCGAGCCACCAGCTTGTCCGAGAAGAATCAGGAACATGGATGATGAACAGAAAGAGCCTGCAGCTTGCTATCATGGTGAGCAGAGCTAACAGTAAAATGGATGACTATCTTCAATATAAGATGCCTCTAAGCAGTGGCGGTTGGTGACAAATTACATTGGAGGGGCTCAAAACACACACAAAAAAAACAAACATAACATGCACACCAATTTAAATATTTAAAAAATCACTTACCTTACTTGAGGCTCTGCAGCACATCCTCCGAGCACAAAGCCTACAGCAAACTCCCTTATAATATCAAGATGCTGCTTTGATGCTGTTAAGCAGCTTGCAAAAAGCATCTTGATTGGCTGGAGCTGGCCGGCTCCACGCTCCAAAAGGCACTGTCTGCCTGTGCCTGCTCTCCAACCTGGCTGTCCAAGACAGCCGGGTAGGAGAGGTTTGAATTGTGCATGTCATTTTGCCGTAGCAAGGTAGCCGGCTAAACAAACATGTGAAATTCGAACTTAAGTGGCCACTCCTCACTGCTGCCAATCATAGGCAGTGGTGACGCACAGGCCTCACCCTGATATCGCACCATTTGCTGGCAGAATGCATCAAAAATAAAATGGTAATAAAATCATTTTATTTTTATGTTTTATGCACAGCAATGTGGGGGGATGCTCCTCCGCTCCCACGGAGGAACTCCACTGGCTCTAAGAAAATCTGGGGCAGACGCTTCATAATCAGGGTCACAACAGATGATCTGAACAAGGAAGGATGATATGATAAAGAAAGAAAAGCTAACAAAGCCCACATTTAGCCTTTGAGCATAGCAAAAGCAAATAATTGCCAGACCAAGGAAAGTAAATACCACAAAATATCAGACAACTGTGTCTTCTGTGGGTTTACTTTTGCTCCGGCACACCATGTCACCAACATGAACAGCCGTAGGAATATACATTTTTGGAGAACAATGACAAACTGCTAGGATGAAGTCTACAACTTCCATGGGCTGGTCAGAGGCATTTAAATTGTCTCATTAAATTTCCCATCATAATGGGGGACGCTCCGTAAAATTAAAAAACGTAATTTTCCCTCTGCTTATGAAAGGTCTTTCCTAAATGGAAGAGTAGGACAAACAGTGCAGAACAGATCCAAACACCAAACACTCTGGTACCAGCCCATCACAATCAGGATTGCTTGTGTACCAACCTGCCTCAACTTTGTCATGAGGAATTAAGAGGAAACGACAAGAGCAGGTTGCAGCCCGCATGCACGCATAATGAATTCCCTGCGAGCCCCAACCAGTATAAATGGTAGAGTGCAGAACAGCAGGCAGTGCACGCTTTCCTAAGTGGCATTTAGGTCCAGCTGGGGCATGTTCAGAGATCTTGCCAGATGATTTAGGAACAGCATAACACTGTACGTCTCAGGCCAGTGTCATAATTTCAGCACTTGTAAAAATACCCCCCTGCTCTGCTTGTTGACATTCCACATTGAGGTTGTGTTGTTCATGAGGATCTGAACCGGCCAACCACGAGGACTAGTGAATCACCCACAACTTGAGCAGATTGAAGTGGCACCACTGTTATGAAAAAGACCAGAGGTTTTTAATCTTTATAGCCTCCAGAGGACACCTAAACCAAAGGAAAAGCCATTGATCATAATGTGACAACTTCTGGCAGTAGAAAACATGGTTTACCATAAGTCACATGGTTCTAATTCAGCCATAACTGCAGATCCTGTCCCATCACAAAATACAGGCACTTCCTTTGTGATCGTAAGATACCTAATATGTGCTGCAATCCAATCCTCTGATTCCAAAGCCAATCGGCATTGAGCAGGGGAGAGCACCTTGAACTTTTGCTTGAGGAGGAAAATGTATAGAATACAAAGATCCAAGTGGGCCGAAGGCCCCATGTTTTTGAGAACCAAAAAACAGCAGTTCTTTTTCCACACTAGGGGCCAGCTCTATGGCCCACTTTCTCAAGAGAGACAGCACTTCTTTGTGAAAAATAATAGCATGATTGGCTGACATGACAGAAGACACAGGTGATATTTGGGGTGAAGTCTCCTGCAAGAGAAGGGTATAACCATTTTTCAATATTTCAGTGGCCTAATGGTGGGATGTAATGTCCACCAGCATTTGCAAAATGAGACCTACTCCCCCCAAAATGTGCTTGCACAAAGGCCTGGCCTTCTCTATAAGGAGTATGGAGCCCCTGAGAGGCTATCAGTTTTGCCAGGACCTTACTACAAAACTCAGTAGAATGCATTTAGCTACGTCGGCAGTCGTGATGGATGCACCCATAGGCCTCGTCATGGAATTGGTCATGTCCATACCAGAATGAATTATGTCCTTCACAGCATCTTCACCATATTTACCAGTTGAACAAAGAGGTCCCAGCTATGATCAGGGGCCCATCATCCGTTGCACCTGCTACGAAAGTGCATTTGAGCTGTGCCCCACCAAGCACATTATAGTTCAGGAATGCAAGGAGAGATTCAGGGATAAATAATAACGCTTCTTTTTGATTTTATCAATGTGATTTTACTCCAGATTGGGAGGTGGGGCTAAAAGGTTGTAATTTTGCATAGTAGTAAATGCCTTCTCCAGTACACTCTCGGATAAAGGGTGAGCACAAATATATTTCAGAACCTTCAGTGCTGGTCAATGGTGCATGACCTCCTGGTGACTGACCATAGGAACAAAGGAAGAAGCATCACAGGCAGCAAGAACTAAGTCCAACCAAGCATCATTAAAAAACAGCTGTGCCCTGAGGAGAAAGAGGAAAGATGAAGACTTTCTGTCAGTATTTTAGACTTTGTCTTGGTCACGATATGTGAAGATTTCAGGACTTCAGCCCCATTACGGATCACTTACTAAAAAAGAAAGAACCACCTTGGATGGAGGATCAGCACAACAGTTTATCTATCTCAATAGAGGTATCCACCCACAGGCGGTCTGCAATACAACATAAAGGCCATTATTAGTGTTCTATGTAGGGAGGCAATTGTTTGTATCACTGACATCCTCATCATCATCAGTGTGAGGAACTATAGAGGGAATCTAGACGGTATCAGAGCTAAAAATCTTATCCATCCTTGCAAACTATTGAAAGCATAGAAGAGGTTCACAAAGGAGCATCCTAAGAGACTGGACTTTCTGCCTTGATTTAAACAAGATATTCAGTACCTTAAAGAAAGGAGAATTCTAATTTAGTGCATTGCCTTTGGCCTAGAGCACGGACCTGAAAAAAGCATCCGTACCAGAACACTGAGTGAGCCCTTTAATAAAGCAGCATAGGGTGCCTTTGAGGTGGGTTGGATCTGAGGCGACTCTGATTAGAGGTAACCGGCTTTGAGGCTGCAGCAGCTGAAAAAGCTCAGTCAAAGGAGTCAAAGGCTCTGTGGGTTCATAAGGAGGGCCAGAGGAAGACAGGAATGAGAGAAGGTATGAAGCATAGCCAAAGTAAAAGACATCATCAGCTTAGGATCAGCCAACAACACTGGAAATTCTTAGCACAATTTCTCTAGGACAGGATTTGGAAACACCACCACTCGCACTGAGACAACTCCTTAAAGCATACACAACATTGAAGGGGGCGGCAATTTGAGTTTTTAGTGCTTCTTGTGCTTTTTGGGGCAGGGTTTCTCCTTGGAGTACTCCTTCCTTGATTACTTGCTTGTGGAAGACAATCTGGAGTGAAAACAGTCCAAACAAGTGTGGTGCCGCAGTATAAAAAGTATAGCTTCCCTCTCCTTGAATGCTTTGAAGTGTATAATGACTGCTTCTCTAAAATGCCAGTCTTGCTTGGAGCCTAATGATCAAAGACAGAATCGAACGGTATCTGAGATCAATATCTGTTTTGATAGGAAGAGCAGCATTTGTAGCCTGAGATCTCAGAGAGCGTCATGGCCCTTAGGAATTCTACCAAAACCTTTAGACATTTAAAATTTTGTGCAAACCAAGGAGCTTTGGAACTGTGTCAAACTGCACAGAAAAAGATACTGAATTTAGTGTATAGGATAGTACCTTATGTGGCTTTATGATATCCCTTCCAAACGAGACCCAGATTAATGGCCAATGCCAGATGACACCACCTGTTGGTGCTGAACAGCTATTGCAAGAGTTTCCAAATTGAATCTGGCACCGAAGAGTGGGGGAGGCCTATGGAGGGGGAGTTTGCAAGTGAGGACCAGAAATATCCATCAGAATAAACTGCACTCATTTTAATGATCCATTAAAAGATAAATGGCTTTGACCTCAATGATACTGTATGTGACTTTGTGGTTACACACAGATCTCTCTAGTAGATCCACTGACCTTCGTCCTTCCAACTTATGTTAGCAGTTGAACAAGCCTTGCTGATTACTTCAAGACTTTTACAACAGAAAAATTAGAGTACCATTCAGATAATTTAAACCAAGCACTAGCTATATCTGATGCACGTCAATGTCCCAAAATCTGAGATGCAAAGCGAGGAAGAGATGCATCAGCCTATGGTGCCTTGTCATCAATGAAAACATCACAAAGGTAAACTGTTCACATTATGGGGTTTTTAACCAGTCCTGTTTTCACTGCACAGCCATGTAGGGTCATAATAAAGGGACAATTAAACTTGATGCCCCAACATAATTGGCTTTGATGGCTGAAATAACTTCGGTTGAACTTCACCTTCATGACATGGGACTAACTGACAGATAAGTAACACCATCTATATTGAGAGTCACTTCAATGAGTGAAACATGGGAAAGCCATTGGCTTCCTACAAATAAATTAAAACTTCCTTAGCAGCTTTTTCACTGACAGACTGTGCCGAGCTCCCCAGCTGCAGTCTACTCTCAGTCCTTCAAACGTTTTTAATGACGTAGAAACGTTTGCTGACTACGACTTTGCAGATTATGTGGGTTACCTATGGCAAAATGCTGGTGTTGCGTACTGGGGGTGACTCCTGCTGTCAACTATGGTATATCAAAGGAAGGGCAAACCATACGAAAATTATGACAGTGTCATACTTGAGGTAATTTTTGACATGTGGGTCACCCATGGTATGAGGCGGCATCAATGGCTAAATTCTGGGACTGGCATATTGTACATCATTCTTGGCTTAAAGGGACACCCACGGAATATGCATAGGACAAATTACATGATGCTGACAAGGGGGGAAAAAGGGGTATGCCAAATTTTGAAAAAATTCAGTCAACTCGTGTTCAGCACTGGCTTAATTGGCACGCAATGGAAACACGGGAATGTTTCATGAATGCCCTCTGACTTTGTAGCAAGTTTATGTAAACATGGTAGTTGAAAATGCACTATTAGACCCTATTTTAAAAAAACTTTTCTCAGGAAGGGGGATGGGTGGAACTCACAAAACTCTTGCTCACTGGAGCGTGAGACAAGTATTAGAACCTACCACTTTCAAAGATCACCGGCCGCTAATGGTAGTGACTGCCCCTACCTCAGCTGTGGCTGTCTCTGTAAAAGAGGTCAGAGCCGACTCCAGAAGAGCTTTGTCCTTGGTGGCCATCATGCAGTAGGTGTGGAGTATTTTAAGTTGTTCCTGTCCTTGTGTGGTGCGGGGGTGGAACTCTTTCAGTAACTTCTCGGCTGTTCGCAGGCCCAGTTTCAGAGAATCCCTCCGTTCTGGCGAGTCCCTGTTAAAACAATTTAAATGTATTCAGTTATTCAGTTATCATATTGTTTTTTATAGTATCTCCCCATCAAGTCAGTTATTTGAGACCATGAAAAAGAAGGGGAACAGAATGACAAGGGGGTGGGCGGAGAGTTAACGTGAGGAAAGGCCATAGCAGAAAGATGGGAGAGCAGGAGTAATGTTCAAAGCGAATGGGATGGTGTGTTAAAGTAATGAACGTTTTGTACATGAAATGTGATACTGCTGTAACTGCCACTTCATAAGGCAGGTATTACTATTTACATTTCAATAGTACTCATTTATCAACCTCAGAAGGATGGAAAGCTGAGTCATGTAAGTTGTGTTTCAACTCTGTGTCCTGCAGCTGTCACAAACACCTGCCGACCTTTAATACACTGAGATATATGGAGGGGAAAATAATTAACAGCATGGCTCAAAACAGGCAATAAACGACACACCATCTTGTACCAGGTTCTGAATAAAAGAGATTTGCATGTAAGCCTTATTGCCATAGACATTCCTCAGCAAAATCCACAGGTTCTAGTCCACAGGTGCAAGTGTGATGGAAAGGTGCATTTGCATGTTTTTAAAAAAAGTCTTCACCTTAAAAATATGTTTGTAAATCAAAGATTTTCCGTCCCTACGGTCCTAATAATAATTGGATGTTTGGGGGCTTTGCACACTTACTCCAGCCCTATTTGTATTTATGGGCCTATTTGCGAATGCCCTGTCACAAGAAATGTTAATGCAGCACTCACAGGGTTAACAGGAGCTGTTGAGGATCCTATCACCCATTGAGCCCACATTTAATTGGGGTCCCGGGTTGGACCCTGAGATTTCCTAGAGAAATGAGGAATTGCAGGGGAACCTGTATATCTGGGTTTGAGCAGTGGCGTAACTCAAAATGAAGACCCCGCCCCTGTAGAATGTGTAGAAGGGGACTTGAGTCCCCCATATGTCACAGATATTTCTTGGCTTTCAGCTGAAATGCTGCCCTAATGGGATTGGGGCCCCGTAAACGACTGCCCGCCCGGCACCTCAAAGGCTGACAAGACCTGCGTTACGGCCCTGGCCCAACGTAGCTGTATTTTCCCCAGTGTTTCAATCAGAGTTTTCAGCTATTTTCAGTAGCTAAAAAAACAACGGCAAGTATTACAGGTTTGGGGTGTAATTCGCTGGTAACTCTGCTACCGGTCCTTTCAAGAACTGGTGAACACCTATAATGAGGCATCGGGTGTGTATGCAGAAAATTTAATTGCGAACACCCATTGCTAATATTTGTGAATACTTATGAAGTTATGGATTGGTGAGTGTGCAATACTTTCCCAAAGGTCACCCACACCCCCTTATCCAAGGAAACCCGTGTTCCCATTTCAACACTAAATTTAGATATGTGGAAAGTCCACCATAGTTGTAGATTGCCAGTGTCACACATTTAATCTGTGGTCCTACATGTTCGGAAGACTCATCATCTGAGTCGAGATCTGCTATATGCTCCAGCAGATGCTATCTGTGTGCACCTAGGAGTGCAAAAAATATGTTGAATCGGGCTCGCAAAAAATTACACACAAGTAAAACTCAAAATAATCAAATATGGGGTGTGTGGCTTGTGCACCAACCACGATGGCGGCAATTCCGTCAGCTCCATTGCAACGCACAGCAACTCCTAATATTTTAAGCCATGTACTTACCCAGTTTTGGACCCTCAATGGCCTCATTTTATCTTGGATATGTGCCTGCTCTTGACAATTCCTTCAGTTTTGTAGCAAACAACCGCATTTTGATAAACGTATTTTCTTTGGCTCTTCACTCAAGCTGGCACTATTTTGTGCGAGGCATGGCTTGTTTTAAAAATATATATATTTGTTTACTTCTGATATGATGATGCCTCTCAGGTACTTTTTGCCCTTTGTCCTCATCTTTATGAACGACTTTCCTTTGCCTCATTGTGTGCTCTCAATTATGCTATGAACCCTGTTCAACACCAGTGGCCGCATTTTCGATGCACCTAGCCGCAGGTAATAATTCAAGTAAATCATTAGCAAGCTGTTAATTGTAACTGTTGCTTTCATATTGAAGGATACTGATCTGCAAAGAAAAGTCCTAGGAGTTACATGGAGAGGTAGGTGTATTGGGTCGGAGCTTTTTACAACAGGGACTGTCCAGATACCTCTTTCTGACACAGCACCTTCACAGGAGTAGGTACAGGCGTTTGTTGTTATAGCATGCCTGGTCTGTTTGTGGGAGGGTGGTTACCTTGAGCTGTTGCTGATTGTCAGGTGGGTGGTTCACAGTAATGGATTGCTGTTCTTACTATTTAAATAAATATATGGCAAATACTTTTTGCTCTCACATTGAACTTTTGTTCTGCTCGCTTACCCTAATGAATGCGTAGAACGAAATCCCTCCAGAGGTCTCACAAATATCTTCAGGTAAAAATGGCTAGCGATCCTCTTGTCACTGCTAAGCTATTTCATCTGTTGCAGAATCTAAACGAGCCAAGAATGACCCTCCCTTGCATCTTGCATTCTCCAGTAATCCAATTTTAGATACTATTCTTGCTTAAATGAGAAGTTTGCAACCTTTTATGAGTGCCACTAATGACAAATTACAGTAGATTGAAGATTGATTATTATGAAGGGTAGAATGGTTGAAATGGAACAACACATTGGTTCTGTTCAAGATATGGCTGTGAAAATTCCTCTACTTGAACAAGAGATTTTAGGTTTAAGATCTATTTTATTATTAGAAGTATATTTAAAAAAAACAGCAATCAACCCATCTACATCCAGTGGCTTGAGGGAAAAATTGTAAACAACTTCAACAAGTGACGGAGAAAAAGTTAAACCAAGGGGTAAAAAGAGGAAGGGAACAGGTCTCAGATGGATGCACAGTGACGACCAGTGAAAAGGGTAAGACATCAAGAATATTCTAAGAGGGGAAAGGAAAAAAGGAATGGGGAGGGGGTTAAAGCCAGGCTTGGTCCCTGTCATTGTGGGTCAGGCAAAGGATTTGCAAGTACGTTGGGCACATAAATTCTCGAAATTCGTTCAAGTAATAGGGGATACAAGGCCCCCATGTCTTATCGAATAAAGGTAGTGAGTGCATCACAACCGCCATCACATTTCCAACTCTAGTAGATTCCATAGTTTGTGGAGCCAGTCTGTAAAAGTTGGGATCAATTCCAAGCCCCATCGACAGAGAGACAGCTGCTTAGCAGCTCTTAGCACCAGGGTAATGGCAGGCCCTTTATTTGATTTTAGAGGATATGTTAGAGGGTTCGGGAGCTGGGGAATCGGGGCATGTCTGTGTCATATATTCCATCTATTGTGGCTAATACTTCCTGCCAAAAATAACTTATTTTCGGACACTGCCATAGGATATGAGTAAAAGTGCACATGCGTCGACATCGGAGCCAACATGCGTTGTCCCCACCCACTTTCCAATGTGCAGTCCTTGATGATGTGTAGTACCAGTAGTGGGCTATCCTGAGGAGCATTTTCTTTACTAGATTTGCTGCACACGGAGGTGCAGGCACAATGAAGTACGTCACGCCTCTCTATGCAGTAAAAATATGTTTGCATGCCATCTCCCACCTATGTTGTGCAGGTGTTTTTGGTAACGTCTGTGGTGTAATAAGGAAGGTGTATGTCAGAGAGAAGAAGTTTATCACAAGAGCGGATGATGAGCCACTTCTCAAATGGAGTGACAGGCCTACTTGCGTGGGGACGAATCGAGGGCTGGGACACTCAGTAACAAATGGTTATGTACTGCCAGTGGGCCGCTGATTGGAGACTGTAAGCTGACCGAAGCTGGGAGAAATCCATAAAACTGTCAGCGTCAAAAAGTTTGCCTACCCTTTTATAGTTAGCCTCTTGCCACATACTGTATGAAGGGCCAGACAATGCTGGAGGATTGATGTCTGGGGGAAGATGGGAGTAGACAGATCCTTCTGTATATGAACCTTGTCCCACAGCCCCATAGTGGCATGTAGGAATGGGGAAATGTACACTTCGGGCAGTGTGTGTGCCTTTGGAAGCCACAGACCATTTGGTCAACGAAGCAACAATGGTTTTCAGTGCTAGGGCTGGACCACTCCGCCATGTAACGCATTTGTGCAGCTTGATAATAGCTCACTAGGTGGGGAACCTCAGTCCCCCACTGCTTGGGGTAAATAAGCCTGAGTCTTCGCCATCCTCGCTTTCTTCCTGTCCCAGAGGAACTCCCTTATAAGACTCTGCACTCTATCAGGCATCTGCGGGGGAGTTAGAAGCAGCAAAGTCTACACGACATACAACACTTTTGGTAGAAGCATCACATTGACCGCTACCAAGCGGCCCTCCCAAGAGAGGCCATACCATTTAGACAAGACTGAGCACACAATTGATAGGAGTGCAGCATATGTTGTCATGGAAGCAGGAGTGGGATATGCAGGCCCAGGTATTTCACCCCCTGCGTGATCCAGGTGAACAGGAAACCAGCCTCCAGGAAGGCTCTGTCTGCTTAAGGGATGGTGAGGTTCAATATAGATGATTTTTGAAGGTTGGTATTAAATCCCGAAACTCCCCCAAAGTTCGCCAGGTCCCTCATAACCTCTGCCAGAGAAGTAAGGGATTTGACAAAAGGAGAACATCATCTACGTAAAGTGCGATTTTGTGTGACCTGCCCCTGGTGGTAATGGCAGAAATCTGTGGATGATCACGTATCTGTTCAGCGAAGGGCTCCATATACAGGGCAAACAGCAGGGGTGGCAGGGGGCAGCTCTGCCGTGCGTCCCAAGTGATATTAAAGGGCTAAGACAAGAGCCCATTATTTCTTACCATCGCCATGGAGGATGCATAGCTACATTGGATCCACCTGTAAAACCGCGGGCCCAAACCACAACATGCCAACAGCGTATGAAGGTATGGCCAGTGGACCTGGTTGAATGCCTTCTCCGCGTCATTAGACAGGAGAAGGGCAGGCATGCAGGAGCGTTGTGTCTTGTCCAGAAGGTGGCAGAGGTATTTGGTATTATCGCTACAACTTCTCTCGGGTAGAAACCCAGTCTGATCAGGGTCCACCAGCCCCTGCATATATGCAGCTAGTCTCTTTGCCAGGATACCCTTTAGAGATCTTTGCATCTACATTTAATAATGAAAAGGGGTGGTACGAGGGGCAGCACTTGGGGCCTTTCCCCAGTTTAGGGATAACCGCAATCATTGCCATTTGTATCGTGGGAGTTAGGTAGCCAGTAGTGCTAAAACTAGCCTTGCCAGTATGGGGGCTAGGAACGTTCTAAATGCTTTATAGAACTCCATGCTGTACTCATCATGACCAGGTGCAGTCTGGAGGCATTGTATTGCAATAGGGACTTTGTTGGGGGTTATGCTCCTGTCTAAACTGGTGATATTTGCTTGGGGGACGCAAGGTATCAAATCAAATAAAATCAAAAACATTTATAAAGCGCGCTACTCACCCGTGAGGGTCTCAAGGCGCTAGGGGGAGGGGGGCTACTGCTGCTCGAAGAGCCAGGTCTTGAGTTGCCTCCGGAATGCAAGGTGGTCCTGGGTGGTCCTGAGGTGTGTGGGGAGGGAATTCCATGTCTTGGCCGCCAGGTAGGAGAAGGATTTCCCACCTGCAGTGGTGCGGCGGATGCGAGGGACGGCGGCGAGTGCGAGGTTGGTGGAGCGAAGTTGACGGGTGGGCGTGTAGAAACTGAGGCGATGGTTGAGGTATTCAGGTCCCTTGTTGTGGAGGGCTTTGTGTGCGTGGGTGAGGAGCCGGAAGGTGATCCTTTTGTTGACGGGAAGCCAGTGCAGGTGTCTCAGGTGGGCGGAGATGTGGCTGTTGCGGGGTATGTCGAGGACGAGGCGGGCGGAGGCGTTTTGTACACGCTGCAGACGTTTCTGGAGTTTAGCGGTGGTTCCTGCGTATAGGGTGTTACCGTAGTCCAGGCGGCTCGTGACGATGGCGTGGGTCACAGTCTTTCTGGTGTTGGCGGGGATCCAACGGAAGATCTTTCGGAGCATACGGAGAGTGAGGAAGCAGGAAGATGATACGGCGTTGACTTGTTTGGTCATGGTGAGAAGTGGGTCCAGGATGAATCCGAGGTTGCGTGCGTGGTCTGAGTGGGTTGGTGCGGTGCCAAGGGCCGTGGGCCACCAGAAGTCGTCCCAGGCGGACGGGGTGTTTCCGAGGATGAGGACTTCCGTTTTGTCTGAGTTCAGTTTCAGACGGCTGAGTTTCATCCATTCTGCGACGTCTTTCATTCCATCTTGCAGGTTAGTCTTGGCGCTGGTGGGGTCCTTGGTGAGGGAAAGCATCAGCTGAGTGTCGTCGGCGTAAGAGGTGATGTTGTGTTTGCGTACGATGTCGGCGAGGGGGCTCATGTAGACATTGAAGAGAGTCGGGCTGAGCGAGGAGCCTTGTGGGACGCCGCAGATGATCTCGGTGGGATCTGAGCGGAACGGTGGGAGGTAGACTCTTTGGGAGCGGTTGGAGAGGAAGGAGGTGATCCAGTCCAGGGCCTGTCCTTGGATACCGGTGGAATGGAGGAGGGGGGGAGGAGGGGTCAGCTGGGGGCAGGAGGGGGGTGACGAATGGGAGCAGGCGGGGAGGGGCCGAGCAGGAGGTGGCGGCGGGAAAGCGGAGGGTGGGGGGGTCAGGTAGAGGGGAGGGGAGAAAAGATAGGGGAGGGGGGATTACAGAGGAGGAGGGGAGTCAGGAAGAACAGAGGAGGAGAAGAGAGAAGAGTCAAGAGAGAAGAGAGGTAGGGAGATCAAGTCCAAGAACTTCTCAATACTGTCGGCATCGAGATCGTCCGCAGAGTACAGGCTAGTGTAGAAAGATTCAAACTCTAGAGTGATCCATTTCTCTTGATGAGTCAGGGTTTGCCATCATCAGCTCTTCTACTCTTTAGTGAACAGCCTAGGAGCGAAGATGGTGAGCCAGAAGGAGCCATGCCCGGTTCCCTCTTGCATAATATTTTTGCTTTACTCGTAACCGGGCATATTCTTCCCTGTCCATATCTATGGCTCTCAATTGCATGCGGCCTGCATTGAGTTGCCACCAGACTGCCAGTGAACCAGTGCTTTTATGTGTAGCTTCGAGGTCCCTGACCATAGTCTCTAGCTGCATTCATTTATTACATCTGTTAATGCCTGCTGCTATGGCAATAAACTGATCCCTTACTACTGCCTTTACGGTATCCCCCAGTAGCATGGTTGATGTAGTCAGTGTGTCATTTGCAGCCAGGAAAGGCTCTTTAGTGGCTTTAACTTCTGTGAGCGTACTTTCATAGGGGAGGAGCTCAGCATGAAGGTGCCAGTTCATGGGCATGAAGTAGGCCTCAGTGGTGTAAACCGTAGAGCAACGGGTGAATGGTCTGACAGGGCAGCTACCCCTATGTCTGTTGTGGATGTTGCTTTAGTGATGCGCGGGTACGTGAGAAAAAAGTATATGCCGGTGTACATTTGGTGTACTGTGGAGAAAAAGGTGCGATCTTGCGCCTTCAGATGGGTCTGTCATCAGATATCCATAAATCCCACCTCAGTCAACCAATGCCTAAAGGCTTGGAACAATGCCCCAGTCTGACCAGGTCTCTGGATAGATCTAACTGTGAATCAATAACAATGTTAAAGTCCCCACCTACAATAATATCCATGTCTAGATAGGTGACAATTCACTCCAACGACTCTCTGAGGAAGATTTCCTGGTGATCATTAGGACAGTAAATGTTGACCAACATGAACCTATGCCCCTTAATGTCAATTCGCAGTGAAAGGAGTCTGGCAGGTATCTCAGTATTTGTTCGTGGTACTCTTCCCGGAAAGTGTTTAGACAAAAGTACCACCACCCGGGCCTCTTCCGAGGTCCTGATGAGAGATATTGGCAGTCAAACCACCGGGAACGCAGCCACTTCCAATCGGCTTTGACAAATGTGACATTTGGCCTCTCTGATAAGGAAGAGGAGGGCCAACTGTTTCACAGGGGCATCAAAGCCTCAAACATTAATGCTAATTATACTAACCATTGACCTTGTGATAGAGAGGGACCAGTGAGTGCCACCGGGACCTGTGAGTAAGCAAGAGATCCGGGGTAAAGTAGCTAAAGTTTTATGACTGCAAAAGAAATAAGCACGTGAAAGTCATAATAGGGGGAGTGAAGGGGATAAACAAATAACAGAAAGAAAGCAGTTCCCCACCTGGAAAAACACACAATCAAACTCTGCAGTGCCAAGTGGGTCGAGGTCTCACCATGTACATCACAGAATATCAGCAGAAGCTTGGCTGCAGAGAATACAATATACAGCGGGAGGCACTGCTCCCCAGGACCTAAGGACATCAGCAAAAGAAGGTTGGAATTCTCCACATTGAGGTGCTCATGTTGTGGGTAAGCTGCTGTAAGGTAACTCTAAATTGCTGACACATCAGTGGTCAGCTGTCCACTTCAGAGGCACTGTCATTGCACTGTAGCTGGCATATCAACACAGCTCGTTCTCTGTGACTTTCACTCTCCAAGGGCGTGTATAATTTGCTTTTCTTTATGCGAGCTAAGTGGCAAGGGTCTGCAAGAGGGGAAGCAAGACCCTGTGATGTTCACTGGGCCGGGGAATCCACAGAGAGTGACAGCATATTCATCAGCAACTGGGGCTCTTCCAGTGAGCAAATGCTCTGAGCCTCATTGTTCCATACAAACTGGAGACAGAAGCGGTGCCCCCATTGTATCTGACCCCCTTCTCGTGGAGGTAGTCCGTTAGAGGTCAAAGGAACACTGCAGTGTCATCAGTGAAAGGTCCTGATACAACCTTAACTTGAAAACGTCAAAGACTATGGCAGTATTGTCACATAATGCACACAGTATGACCTCTTTTTGTCTATAGCAGTATAGATATGTAAGAATGCCATGTGCCTGGCCCGGGGAGAGGGTGGGCGGCCTGCCCTGTGAATGCAGTCAATGAAGATCTCCTGATCCATAACATCTGGGGCCACATGATGGAAGAGACGGACAGCAAAGGCCTCCAGATTCCTCTGTATCATCTGCAGAGAAACCCTGTAGCATCATTATGTGCTTTCTAGAATTTACTGATCGTCAGTCATGAAAGCAGCTGAAGCCAAGTGATGACTCGTCTGGTCTGGCCATGATATCTTCATAGCTCAAGACATTTCCACGGCCATTAATGCGAGACATAAGGAATTTCTCACCCTGAGGCCCCACATGAAACATCTGAACATATGTTCCTTCCGAATATTTCATCACATGTAAAGGACACTGTTGCCCAGAAACTTTAATCTATTGTGTACTTATGTTCTTACCTAATAAGGCATTCTATCTTTTCTTTTTTAATTTACTTGTCTCTGTCTCAGCAGTCGGTCTTGTTATGGCGTTGACATGTTCCATGCTCATCTTTCCTTACAGTATACCCAGATCTAGATGTTTTCCAGTGACATGTTATCTTTTCTGTTCCACTGTGTTCTCTTTTTTACTCTTCCTTTTTTCTTCACCCTTGTTTTCTTTGAGTGTGTGATTGTGGTTCTTGGACATCAGGTTAGGCAGCAAAAGGTACTTTCTCACTTATCTAAACAATGTACAAGTTACTTACCTTCAGTAATGATATATGTGGAAGAGACATAGGGGGTCATTCTGACCCCGGCGGTCTAAGACCGCCGGGGCCAGGGTCGGCGGGAGCACCGCCGACAGGCCGGCGGTGCCCCGCAGGGCATTCTGACCGCGGCGCTTCGGCTGCGGTCAGAAGAGGCAAACCGGCGGTCTCCCGCCGGTTTACCGCTGCCCTTTGAATCCGCCATGGCGGCGCAGCTTGCCGCACCGCCATGGGGGATTCTGACACCCCCTACCGCCATCCTGTTCCTGGCGGTCCGCCCGCCAGGAACAGGATGGCGGTAGGGGGTGCCGCGGGGCCCCCGTAAGAGGGCCCCGCAAAGTATTTCAGTGTCTGCTAAGCAGACACTGAAATACGCGACGGGTGCAAACTGCACCCGTCGCACCCCTGCAACTCCGCCGGCTCAATTCTGAGCCGGCGTCCTCGTTGCAGGGGCATTTCCTCTGGGCCGGCGGGCGCTCTTTTGGAGAGCGCCCGCCGGCCCAGAGGAAATGTCTAAATGGCCGCCGCGGTCTTTTGACCGCGGTGCGGTCATTCAGCGGCGGTAGCTTGGCGGGCGGCTCCCGCCGCCCGCCAACATTAAAATCAGGCCCATAGTCTAGTTACATATTCCTTACCTTAGACTGGATCCAGAGATTTTTCTTCGAGCTATACCCTTGCGCGTCGTTAGGTGGTGTCTGTCAACTCTGCGGGCATTGTAGTCATGGTGATGATGTCTGGATTGATAAATAGACGCAGCCTCAGTGCAGTGACGTCAGTTTCTTTTCATGACTTTCCACGCCAAAGCGCAGAGCGGCGAAGAACACTGAAATTGGTGCACCAGAGCTAAGGCCCTGAATGGGGAACCCCTGTCCCTAAAAATCAGTTTGCAAGTGGGGAGGGTGGGTGGAGCTGTAAGGGATCTGCAAATAGAATATGTCTCTACCAGATATATCGTTACCGAAGGTAAGTAACTTGTATGTCTAATAGAGACTTCTAGTTGCAGATTCCTTACCTTAGAATGGATACCCAAGCAATGCCATCCTCAGAGGTGGGCTGCGAACCAAGATCATACTAGAAAGTCCTGCAGGACCAAACGGCCAAAGTAGCCATCCCTACAGACCTGACTGCCCAGGCAGTAATGTTTTGTAAACGTGAGGAGGGATGCCCACGCTGCTGCCTGGACAGGAACTCCACGTGATAACGCTGTGGCAGCAGCAGTTGCTCTGGTGGAATGAGCGCGCAAGCCCTCTGGGGGTTGCTTCTTTGCCAAAGCTGGCACATCTTGATGCAAAGAAGGACACATCACGAGATGGTATGTTTTTGCACCACCTTCCCTTTTTTCACACCCACATATCCAACAAAGAGTTGATCGTCCACCCAGAAATCTTTAGTACAATGGAGATAAAATGCCAATGCTCTTTTTGGATCCAGATGGTGGAGTCTCTCCTCCTCACTGGAAGCATGTGGAGGTGCGTAAAAAGTAGGCAAAGTAATGGACTGGCCTACATGAAGGTGTAACGACTTTGGGAAGGAATTAAGCCTTAGTGTGTAACACCACTTTGTCAGGGTGCACAGACAAAAATGGGGGCATAGAGGATAGAGACTGAAGCTCACTTACTCTGCGAGCAGAAATTATGGCAACAAGAAAAACTGTTTTGAAAGTAAGGAGCTGTAAGTGACAATTGTGCATAGGCTCAAAGGGGCACACTTTGAGTAAGTAAGGACAAGATTGAGGTCCCACTGAGGTATGATAAAGGGAGTGGAAAGAAACAAACTGGTGAGACCCTTAAGGAATCTACTAACAATAGGAGATCTAAAGAGTGAAGGCTGATCAGGCAACCTAAGAAAGACTGAGATAGCCGATAAACAGCCTTTAAGGGTGCCCAAAGCAGAGCTCTGCTGGGCCAAAGAAAGAATGAACAAAAGAACCTCAGAGAGAGGAGCAGAGAAGGGATTAACAGATTTCTTGGTAAACCATGCCACAAATTTATGTCAACAACAGGTGCATACCATTTGGTGGAGGAACGCCTGGCTTCCAAGATTACATCATAGACTTCGGGTGGAAGGCCAAAAGCCGTCAACTGCCACCGCTCAATCTCACGCATGAAGGCGGAGACTGGACAGGTTCGGGTGGAGAACCGTCCCCTGTTGCTTTGGCACAAGATCCTCCCGAAGGGGCATTCTGAGTTGAAGATCGGTGGCCATGCCAGTAGCTCTGGATACCATACTCTCAGTGCCCAATCTGGAGCCACCAAGATTACTTGGGCCCGGTGGTTCTTGATCTTCTTGAGAACTCTGGGCAGAAGTGGTATAGTCAGAAAGGCGGAAAGCAGGTGGGAGGTCTACTCGAGACGAAAAGCGTCGCCAAGCAAGTGCCGTCTTGGAAACTCAAACTTGCAAGCCAGCTGTCATTGTGCGTTCTCTGCAGAGGCAAACAGATCTAACCAAATCTCTCCCCATTGTTGAAATGGACCTTGCGCCACCTCCGTATGGAGACACCATTCTTGATTGGCTATGCATCGAAGCTTGAGTTCATCTGCTGTTGCGTTCAGAGAGCATGGCAGATGTTGAACCACCAGGGTGATGTCCTGATATGCCAACCATGTCGAGAGGCGCAGCGCCTCCTGACAAAGGGTCCAGAACCCTACTCCGTCCTGTTTGTTGCAGTACCAGACGGCGGTAGTGTTGCCTTGCACCACTTTCCCTTTTAGAAAGGTGAGAAATGCTTTCAACACAAGCCTGACCGCCCGGAGCTCCAAAAGAATCCGAACTCCACCGGAGACCAGAGGCCTCTGATCTCCACCTCTCCCATGTGGCCGCCCCATCCCAGAAGTGACGCGTCCGTCACTATGGATAGATCTGGTTGGTGAATGGAGAGGATCTGCCGTTGACCCATGCGGATTCGAAAGCCACCACTACAGGTCTTTTGCAGTCCCCTCCGAGATCTGGACTGTGTAGGAGAGATTTCCCTGATGCTGCACCCACTGGAACTTCACCTCCCACTGCAGAGCCCGCATATGCCATCTAGCATTTGTCACCAGCAGGGTGCAGGAGGCCATGAGGCTCAGCAGCCTTAGAGTCATTCTCATCGAAACCCAAGATAGAGGCTGAAAGATTGGCATCATAGCCTGAATATCCTGGACTCGCTTTTCGGGAGGATATGCCTGAAACTTCACTTTTTCCAGAACAGCTCCGACAAAAGGGAGCGTCGGATAGGGAGTCAGGTATGAGTTCAGCACGTTTATAGTGAACCCCAACGTGTGCAGGATGTTCGCCATAGTTTGAAGGTGGGAAACAACATTCTGGGGCGAGTCCACCTTCAAACAGCCGGTCATCAAGTTAGGGGAAGACTGAAACCCCCAACCTGCGCAGATGAGCTGCAACCACCACCATCACTTTTGTGAACACTGAGGGGCGATGGTAAGGCCAAAGGGGAGCATGGTAAATTGAAAGTGCTGTGACTTACCACAAATCGTAGATAACATCTGTGGGAAGGCTGGATGTGAATATGGATATGGAAATAAGCATCCTACGCTACCATCCAGTCTCCTGGGTCCAAGGCAGACAGGATCTGAGCCAGGGTGAATATTCTTGAGGAAGAGATTGAGGACCCGAAGGTCTAGGATAGGACGTTAGCCCTTGTCTTTTTTGGGCACCAGAAAGTAGTGGGAAGAGCAACCACAACCTATTGCTGGCCTCTCTATGGCTCCTTTGGCCAAGAGACCCGCAACTTCCTGGCGGAGAAGTGCCAAATGATCCTCCAGTGGAGGCATAACTGATGGGGCAATCTCGACGATCAGGAAAACCCACCTGTCCATAGTGATGGATTCCCAGTGGGGCGTGTGATGGCGAATCCTGCCGCCAACTGGACCGGAGTGAGAGGATGGACTAGGAGGGTTTGGGGGCTGCAGCAGGGGCAGGGGTGGACTGGGAAGACCTCTGGTTCCCTGTCCCACGATCAGGTGGGATTCCGCATCCCTGGATGGCACGGAGGCTGGGAAAGGAACGTGACAGGGAGCCCATTCTGTGGCCACGAAAGGAGAACTGTTGGAGACAAGGTGCAGTCGAAAGGCCGAGGGACCGAGCAGTAGCATGGGAGACCTTGAACCTCTCAAGCGCTGAGTCCGCCTTGTCTCCAAAGAGACGGAATCCATCAACGAACATGTCCATAAGGGTCTGTTGGACATCCCCTGAGAAACCAGATGTTCGTAATCAGGCATGGCGCCTCAAGGCCACCGTCATCGCAACTGATCAACCCAGAGAGTAAGTCTTGTCCAGCCCACATCGGATAGTGAACTTTGTCGCGTCTCTCCCATCGGTTACAGCTTGGGAGACAATAGCCCAGACCTCCTCCGGTATCTACGGCAAAACAAGCACAACCACATCCCACAGAGAGTGAGTATAATGGCCCAAAAGGCTTGCAGTGTTCATTCACAAAATCGCTAGACTGGAGGAAGAAAACATATTCTTCCCAAATTGGTCCAGTCTTTTTATTCCCTATCTGGAGGTGCAGAAGGGAATGCACCAGAGGATGAGGATGCCTGGATAACAAGGCTCTCAGGCGCAGGGTGTTGGGACAGGAATTTACGGTCGTTCGGGGTGGGCCGATGGCGGCATGCAATTGTCCTGTTCACAGGAGCCCCTGTGTTGGGTCTGGACCAAGTACCCAAAAGGACACTGGTGAGGGCTTCATTGAATGGATGAAGAAGCTCAGAGGTGGAAGCCCATGGTTGAAGCACCTCCATCAGGATATTAGGCCTGAACAGTAGGCAGCTCAAGGCAGAGGACCTCAGCCGCCCACTGGCCACCATGGAATAAGTAGCTTCCTCTGCAACCACCACGGTAGGAGGAGACAGCATGCCAGCATCTAGAGAGGTATCCAGACCACTGGCCTCGCCCACCTTCTGTGCCCAGTCCATGTTAGGATCATCCTGGTATTCATAAGGGTCCAGGGACCCCTACAATCCTTCCCAGTAATCATACCCATAAGAATAAGGGTCCGAATCCAACCTGAGGTGAATAGGCCTCATCGAAGAGGGAAGTGGCGGCGGCCGACGCCGTTCCGACTCCAAGTCGTCGGGGATTAGGATTGGGTCGACGTCGATGGTGGGCACCACAGACGTCGGGAGCGTCGACAGTGGAACCAGCACCGGGGAAAGTCTTGATGGTACGACTGGCGGCGGTACAGATCCAGGAGCAGATCCGGAGGGGAATTCAGTAGTCAGAGCTGGAGCCGCCGGCGCAAAACCCAAAGGCCCTCCAACCGAACCCCTTGAGTCCGAAGGCACCTTAGTGGGGTAGGACTGCCAATAAATGAGGCGTGTGGCCTCATAGAATTCATTTAATTGAGCAGGGGTTGCTCTGGCTCCCAGAAACTTGAGGAGGCACGGAGTGGACCCAAAAGCAGGCTCCGAGGACAAAGGCCTAGAGCGTCAATGCTCCTTCTGCATCGCATCAGCTGAGTGGCGGAGTGAAGTCGAAGGATGAGGAGATTTCTTTGACTTCTTCTTCTTCTTACCTTGACCCGAAGACTTAGAGGATGAGTGGTGGTGGCTCCGCAAACGGTCTTGAGACCTTCTTCTTGAGTGAGACTGGGACCGATGCTGAGTCGAGCTCTGGGCCGCCATAAGCTTAAGGGAATGCTTCCTCAAGGCCTTTGGGTGCATGGCACGGCACTCGGAGCATGACTTCTGGTCGTGTTCATGCTCCAGGCACCACAAATAGACCTGATGCGGGTCCGTCACCGACATCATGCGGTGACAGTCCTCGCAAGGTTTGAAGCCGGTCTTCGAGGATATCTCAACGCACCAAAACTTCATCAAAAATCCGACAAAAAGGTAGAAGCAGTTAAAAAATTACTAGGGCAGCTCTCTCTGGATCAGCGAGTGGCACAGAAAGAAAAGAACTGACATCACTGCACTGGGGCGGCGTCTATGTACCACTCCCAACGTCATCACAGCAACTACGATGCCAACGACGCCCGCGGAGTCGACCAACACCACCTAACGACGTGCAAGGGTATTGCTCGAAGAAAAATCTCCGGATCCAGTCTGACCCCTGAGGGAAATTCTAAGGTAAGGAATTTGCAACTAGAAGTCTCTATCAGATTCAACAATTACTTTTATAGAAGAAACATAGGCCCTCATTCTGACCTTGGCGGGCGGCGGAGGCCGCCCGCCAAAGTCCCGCCGTCAGGTTACCGTTCCGCGGTCGAAAGACCGCGGCGGTAATTCTGACTTTCCCGCTGGGCTGGCGGGCGGTCTCGTTCAGACCGCCAGCCAGCCCAGCGGGAAAGACGCTTCCACGATGAAGCCGGCTCGGAATCGAGCCGGCGGAGTGGAAGCTGTGCGACGGGTGCAGTTGCACCCGTCGCGTATTTCACTGTCTGCGCAGCAGACAGTGAAATACATGTAGGGGCCCTCTTACGGGGGCCCCTGCAATGCCCATGCCAGTGGCATGGGCACTGCAGGGGCCCCCAGGGGCCCCGCGACCCCCCCTACCGCCATCCGGATCTCGGCGGTCCGACCGCCGGGATCTGGATGGCGGTAGGGGGGGTCAGAATCCCCGCGGCGGTGCAGCAAGCTGCGCCGCCGCGGAGGATTCAATGGGGCCGCGGTACACTGGCGGGACCCCGCCAGTGGTGCCGGTCCGACCGCGGCTTTACCGCCGCGGTCGGAATCCCCATTGAAGCACCGCCGGCTTGTCGGCGGTGCTCCCGCGGTCCTCCGCCCTGGCGGTCAAAGACCGCCAGGGTCAGAATGAGGGCCATAGTGTACTGCCTCAGAATTGGCTAAATTAAAGAGACAATGGGTTGGCCAGGTTTTGTTTTCCCCAGTGGTTGAACGTGAAGGTGGTGTTGCCATTCTTTGTCACAAAACTTTAAAATTGAAAGCAGGTTTCACCGGAATGAGACCCCCAGTGGTAAATAGGTGTTGGCTCATGCTGTCCTTGATAACAAACACATCACCTTGTTTAATATTTATGGTGCTGTTAAATCAGACTATGCCTTTTGACATTCAAGCTAGATAAAACTTGCTTATACTGCTAATTGTAAGATTATTATGGCATGTGATCTTAAACAATTGGTGGACCCTTTCATAGATAGAAAATCTCAATATAAGTTCAAACTCAATAAATCACACAAATCATTTCAATCAGCAATTACCTCGAGACAGTTGTTTGGTGTTTGGAGTACTTGTAACCCTGATAATCTGGAATATTCCTTTTTCTCCAATTTTCATATTCCAATGTCCAGAATTGATTATATTTTAGTTAGCAAGTCATTACTCCCCGCTCTACAAACCTCTGAAATTGGCTCCATTTTCATATATGATCATGCCTCAATATCAGCTTCCCTGAATATCTCCCATATTGCTTCCAATAAGAATTCTTTCAATTCAATAATTCTGATGAAATTTCAGTTGCAAATGACTGGGATGCTTTTAAAGCTTAATTTTGAGCTATCACTATTGCTTATTCTGTCAGGAAAAAAAAGTTTAGATGCTAAATATGTCCTCCTATTAAACAAATTAAGACACTTGAATATAGTTACTTTACTTTAAAGTCTTCCTCCATACTTCATGAATTATTTAAAGCTAAATCAGATCTCAAAAAGCTTGCTACAGGTAGTATTGTGTTTAAAATTAAATCTAAGTTTCATGGTCAAAATAAAGTTGGGAAAATGCTTGCAAATTATTTAAAAATCAAAAGGTAACGTAAGCCATTGGATCCTTTATACATTAATTAGATTGGTCTGTATCAATTTCAAGTGTTGATATATCTAATTCTTTTCAATCATTCTATAAAACTCTATACACTGAGGATACTTCCACTCCCACTCATAATTTTCAAAGACTTTCAAAGATCTCCCTCCTCCACTTTATCTTTCAGATACATTTGCTAAAATGGAAGCAGAAATTACTCTTCTGGAAATTTTAGATGCCATTAATTCCCTGTAGCAAGCCAAGGTTCCCAGCCATGGTAGATTTTCAATTGAGCATATTACATTGTTGTCTCAATTTGTTGTTCTCAAATTATTTCAACTTTTCAATTCTTATTTTTGACTTCAAAGCCAGTGGTTCTTTTCTGGAAGCTTTGATCATTATTATTTCTAAACAAGATAAGGATGCCAACGTTTACAAAACCTACTGACCTATTTCCCTTATCAATTATGATTCTAAGATCTTTGTTATGATTTTAGCTGCACAATTTAAATCTCCACTTGCAGCTCTTTCCTTGGACGCTGAAAAAATGTTGACTGTATTAAGTGGCAATTTTTATTTACCCCACTTCATTGGTTTGGATTTGGACCAAAATGTATCTCCTTTATCAAATTATTATACTGTAATCCCTGCAGTAGTGTTTTTTGTTAACCCCTTGGGTGCCGTGGACATAATTGTTACGTCCTTGGCTGCCGCGCTGCTGTGCCGAGGACATGACCATTACGTCCTGCACCTGGGCCACCATCCCTGGGCAGGGGTGGCAGGTGGAGCACTTTCCCTGCCACGTCCCTCCCCCCCCCTTCGGAATCTAATGACGTCAGCGAGCACAGCACTCTGACATCCTTAGAGGCCGCTGGACGCGCTGTAAGCCATTTGATTCCAGTGATTCTTAGGAGAAAAAGGTGAGTTTCTCATGCGGCTGAGGGGGGATCCTCTAAAAGAGGCATTGTGGGAAAGGAAAGGCCTTTCCTTTCCCTCAAAGTCTCTTTCACCATTCCTGCTGCCTGATCACACCGTGATTGGGCAGCAGGAATCCTTACTAAACACCAGGGTTTTTGTTTTCGTCAAGTTCATTTGGAGGGGAGCATCTCCTTGAACAAGGGTTACTCCCTTTAGGGGGCTGTATTGTTTTATGCCATTTCTGTCCCCTTGGAGGCAGATCGGCCTATTATTTTTTTGGCCGATCTACCCCAAGGGGGACAGAAGCCACTAAGATGCAAGGGATTGTTTACTTTAGTTTTTTTTTGTGTGTGGGAGGGGCGGCTCCTTGGGTAAGGGTCGCCCCCTATAGGGGGTGCACAACTGTTGGCCATTTCTGACCCCCTTGGGGTCAGATAGGCCTATTTTTTAGGCCCATCTGCCCACAAGGGGAGGCAGAATCCACTAAGGCGCCAGGGATTACTTCCTTTTGTTTTTTGTGTGGGGGCGGCTCATTGGGCAAGGGTCCCCTTCAAAGGGGGCACACAACTGTTGCCCATTTCTGCCCCCCTTAAGGGCTGATCAGCCTATTTTGTTTAGGCCCTTGGGGGCAGAATCCACTAAGGTGCCAGGGATTGATTTTGATTTTGTTTTTTTGTGTGGGGGGTAGCCCCTTGGGCAATGGTCACCCACCCCAAAGGGGGCACATGTCTTTTGGCCATTTCTGCCCCCCTCAGGTGCAGATCAGCCTAATAATTCTATAGCCACTGGCCCCCAAGGGGGGCAGAAGTCACAAAGACGTCAAGGATTACTTCCTTTTGTTTTTTGTGTGGGGGGCAGCTCCTTGGGCAAGGGTCCTCCTCAAAGGGGGCATACAACTGTTGGCCATTTCTGCCCTATTGGGGGCTGATCAGCCTATAGTTTTTAGGCCCATCAGCCCCAATGGGGGGCAGAATCCACTAAGGTGGCAGGGATTGTTTTTGATTTTTTTTTTTGTGTAGGGGGTAGCCCCTTGGGCAAGGGTCACCCCCCCAAAAGGGGCACATGTCTTTTGATCATTTCTGCCCCCCTTGGGTGCATATCAGCCAATTAATTTTATACCCACCGGCCCCCAAGGGGGGCAGAAGCCACTAAGACGCCAGGGATTTTTTCCTTTTTTTTTGTGGGAGGAGGCCCTTGGGCAAGGGTCACACACCTGTTGCCCATTTCTGTCTCCCTTGGGGGCAGATCTGCCTATTTTTTTCAGGCCCTTCTGCCCCCAATGGGGGCAGAGTCCACATACAAGCCTGGGATTGTTTTTGTTTCTGTTTTTTTGTGTGTGAGGGGCAGCCCCTCCCCAATGGGGGCACATAACTGTTGGCCATTTCTGCCTCCCCTTGGGGGCAGATCGGCCTATTATTTTTAGGCCCATCTACCCCCAATGGGAGCAGAAACCACTAGGCACCAGGGAAAATTTCTAAATGTTTGGTGGCAGGGTATTTGTCAATTGACAAAGTATTTGCATTTGTGATTATAATGGTTTATTTCTCATTTTTGTTCTAGCTCAAAGCTTTTGATTCTATTGCTGTGACTGCTTGCGGTTTTGTCAGTGGTTGACCTGAAGTTTGCGTAGTTGCATGTTTTGGGTAAAAAAAACAATTTACTCCAAATGAGTATTGCTGCCATGCGGGAATTATATTTTTTTAAATGGTGTATTAAATGCAGGATTGTGGGTGAAATTGTTCTTAGATTTGTGCACGATGATATTTGTGTTGTGTTATGTGTAATTTTCTTTTCTTTTCCCTTTTTAGTGGGATATCATTGGTAATTGCTGTATCTGTGCACAGAAGTTGCTGGTGAGTCTAGCTTTTTCAGGCAAGTGAGTGGGATAGTTTTTGACTACATAACTGTTTGTAATAAAGCAACATTGTTTATTACTTATTTTACACAGTGCTGGTTGTTGTTGGCGCATTTGTCAAGTTACTTTTCTAAGAAAGGATCATGGCTAGCCGCAGGGTGATTGCACAGCAGATTGTTGGTATGCTTTTTGAGTCATCTTCTGACCATGATTATGAGACTGACTCTGCATCTGAGGCCGAGGAGGAAGTGCAAGATTTTGGCAGTGAATTTTCTGTGTAAGAGGAATCATCTGATGAAGAAGCCACTCTCAGTGCTGATGAAGTGCCTGTTTTAGAGGAGGACCCTGATGTGCCAATAGTGGAGCAGCCTGGGGCTGAAAGGCTTTCCGTTGGAAGACATGAACTCCGGGTTGCCCCAAACATGGAGCAGCCAGAGTTGCCTGCCTTTACCAGTCTCCCAGGGTGTAGAGTGAATAAGGAAAACTTCTTGCCTATCAATTTCTTTCAGTTGTTTGTGGATGATGTATTTTTGGAAGAGATTGTTAAGCAGACTAATTTGTATGCTGGGCAGTATTTGAGGAACAACAGTGGCAGACTAAGACCACAGTCTAGCGCTACCCAGTGGATTCCAACAAATCTGGAAGAGTAGAAAATGTTCTTGGGTTTAACTTTTTTGATGCAGTTGATAAGGAAGCCGTCACTGTCTGCAAATTGGTGTACTAGTTCCTTGATGACAACGGCTATATTTCTAGCAACCATGAGTCATAATCAGTATTTGCTTCTTCTTCAGATGCTGTATTTTGTTGATAGTGCTTTATCCTTGCCACAAGCTCACCCTTATTTAGACTGTTTTATTAGGATTAGGCCTGTGCTTGATCATTTTGTTGATCGGTTTTCAGAGGTCTGTGTTCCAGGGAAAGAAATACCTGTGGACATGTCTTTGGTCCTGTTCAAGGGCCGCTTGGTTTTTAGGCCGTACATTCCTAGCAAGAGGGCACCGTATGGAATTAAGATGTATATGCTGTCTGAAAACAGTACAGTATATGTTTATAATTTTTGGGTCTACACTGGTAGGGATTCCAGTATTGACCCCCCTGGTTGTCTGCCCACTTTTGGAGTTAGTGAGAAATGTGTGTAGGAAATTGGTAGACAACTGTTTAACAAAGGTCACCATTTGTACCTAGTTAGCTACTACACTAGAGTGCAATTGTTCAGGAAATTGTTCTGTACACTGTTTGTTTCACAATCCGCTCTAACTGTAAAGGCTATCCAAAGGAGCTTGTGTGTAACAAACTTGAGAGGGGAAAGTGCACCGCCTTGCGTAATGATGAGCTTCTAGCTGTGAAATTTGCAGACAGGAGGGATGTCTACATGCTGACTACCATCCACGATGAACGTACGTCCCCTGTGACTGTTTGGGGTCAGGTTCTGAAGTGCACAAACCTGCGTGCATTTTAATCTACAATAAGCACATGGGTGGTGTAGATAGAGTAGATCAGAGATTAGAACCTTACACTGCTGTTCGTAAATCTTACGTTTGGTATAAAAAGTTGGCTATACATCTCTCCCATTTAGCAATTTTTATTGCTTTTATTGTGTTCAAGGATTGTTCCCCTGAGTCAAAGATTAAACTTGTTAAATTTCAGGAGTCTGTGACAGAGAGCCTTGTTGTGGTGGAACAGGCAAGAATCCCAAGGGAAGCAGTGGTGGAGGATGTTGCTAGATTCAAAGATCGTCACTTCCCTGATCACATTCCTTCCACGCCCCACAAAGACTTTCCCGCTAAGAAATGTAGAGTCTGTGCCCGAAGAGGTATCCGGAGGGAGACTCATACGTACTGCCCCAATTGTCCTTGTAAGCCAGGGCTGTGTGTGGCCGACTGTTTCAGAAGTTACCACACCAAAAATAATTATTGGGAACTACCGTGAGCGTAAACTGCTTGTTCTATGTTGTTTTATATTTTTTGTTCAGTTTCAGGGTTGGCATTACTGTCATGTATTTAGTTAGGGCTTTTCTGTTTGTAGTTTTGTACTTACTTATAATTACTGTTTTCTTTTTTTGTTAAAAAAAAGTGATGGTGTGCGTGGAGTGGCGCTTAGCTGGTGGTGTGCATGGAGTGGCGCTTGGCTGGCAGTGTACATGGAGTGGTGCTTGGCTGGCAGTGCAAAGAGTGACTTGCTGTTGGCCACTACAACACACTACTAGCCAAATGCCAGTCCACAGACTCCGTAAGCTGGTGTGATTGCTGCGTCAGGCATGTGGGTGTATGAAAGTGATGGGCCCTTGAATGGCACTGTCTGTTGATGTGAGTGTTGTAATGTGCTGGGCCCGTTGCTGGTGGCGTGAATGTTCTTGTGCATGTCACGTATGAAAGGTGTGTGAATGAACTGTAAAGCGGTTGGTGCCTTGATGTAGCTTTACAGCTCATGAGCTGTGAGTCACTTGCTCAGTTTTTTGGCCATTCAGTTATTAACAGTGCATTTCATTTTTGCGAAATCTCTTGTTAGTAAAATTTGATCTATTGAACCATCACTCACCCTCGTGCCAAATCCAACCACTATGTGTGGTGAAATAAAAAAAAATGGAAAAACCCATTCCCTTGTAATCAGGCGTCGCAGCACACTCGTGAAATACTAGATGTCTCGGCTGGGACCCCAATGATGAAGCATGCCGCCCACTAGGTTAGTGGGTGAGGGGCCTTTTTAGCATATCCTAAGGGTGTTTCTTTTCACAATTTGAATGTTTGGAACATCACAGAAGTAAGAGTCTCAATACTCTGCTTGCGTCTTCTCTATGGAAGAAGTACCAACTCTAGGTTAGTTGGAAAACTAGACACCCGGTGGAGTACAGGGTGGTGTGCCTCTTGTGGATCCCAACAGGTTTCTTAGCCACAATAGCCTGTAAACTTTAGAATGTGATTAGAATCACACATTTTTCTTGCATTTCTGTACCATATTCTTCTGGAAGCAAAAATAAACCAGAAACTTATACCACCCACTATTCCCCCCGGTCTCCTGAAAGAAATGCTACCTAACTTGTGGGGGTGGGCCAACTGCCCCGGACAGGGAAGGGGACAAAACACAATGTCGACACATCAAAATGATCTATTACAAAACTACCTGTTTTTAGCAGGGAGAGGCACCTGAGTTTTTGGTCCCGGGTGTGGCGGGTATCTAGGGTAACCTACCAAACCCATATTCTTTTAAAACTAGACACCCTGTAGAGTCCAGGGAGGTGTGGCTTGCGTGGATCCCCCAACATTTTCTTGCCCATACTCCTCTGCAAACCTCACAATTTGGTTTATAAAACACATTATTCTCACTTTTCTTAGTAGGATCTCCGCGCCGGCCCAGATTTCCTACCACCCAGCGTTCCCCTCAGTCTCCCAAGTAAAATGATTCCTCACTTGTGTGGGTCCCCAGCCTAAAAATGTATTTAAAAAATGTGCTTTTCAACTCGCTGTGCTATCCCCTCTATCGCTACACGTTTTTGCCCCTTACCTGTTGCAGATGCCTGGGAAACACACACAAGTGAGGTATTATTTTTATCAGGAGACCAAGGGGAACATTGGGTGGTAGGAAATTTGTGCTGATGCAGTGATCCTACAAAGAAAAGTGAGGAAAATGTGTTTTTTCTTTTTTAGCTAACTTTGAGGTTTACAAGAGATTCTGGGTGAGAAGATGTTGGAGGATCCACGCAAGCTACAACTCCTTGGACACCACTGGGTGTCTAGTTATCAAAACTTTCTGTGTTTAGTAGTTTTCCCTAGATGTCCGCCACTCCTGGGACCAAAAACATAGGTGCAACCCCCCTTGCATAAACAGGTAGTTTTGTAATAGATCATTTTGTTGTGTCCATGGTGTGTTTTCGACCCTTCCCTGGGGCGGGCACTAGGCCTACTCACACAAGTGGGGTACCATTTTTATTGGGATACTTGGGGGAATGCTGGATGGAAAGAAGTTTGTGGCTGCCTCAGGTTCCGGAACTTTCCATCATCGAAATGTGAGGAAAAAGTGGGTTTTTTTTGCCACATTTTGAGATTTGCAAAGGATTCTCGGTGGCAGAACCTGGTGAGAGCCCCACAAGTCATCCCATCCTGGATTACCCTAGGTGCCTAGTTTTAAAAAATGCACAGGTTTGGTAGGTTTCCTTAAGTGCCGGCTGAGCTACAGCCCAAAATCCACAGCTAGGCACTTTCCCAAAAAACTGTCATGTAAAAATGTGATGTGTGCATGTTGCGTTTAGAGGCCTTTCCTGTCGCGGGCACTAGGTTTCCCCACACAAGTGAGGGACCATTTTTATCGGGAGACTTGGGGGAATGCTGGGTGGAAGGAAGTTTGTGGCTCCTCTCAGATTAACAAACTTTCCATCACGAATTATGAGGAAAAAGTGTTTTTGTTTGCCAGATTTTGAGGTTTGCAAAGGATTCTGGGTGCCAGAACCTCCTGGATTCCCCTAGGTGTCTAGTT
This sequence comes from Pleurodeles waltl, assembly GCF_031143425.1. Classification (NCBI taxonomy): domain Eukaryota; kingdom Metazoa; phylum Chordata; class Amphibia; order Caudata; family Salamandridae; genus Pleurodeles; species Pleurodeles waltl. The sequence continues at coordinate 608,603,280 of NC_090449.1, forward strand.
TTAAGAAATGTGTGGGTTTGGTTGGTTTCTCTAAGTGTAGGCTGAGCTAAAGGCCAAAATCCACAGCTAGGCACTTAACAAAAAACATGTCTGTTTTCTTTGGGAAAATGTGATGTGTCCACGTTGTGTTTAGGGGCATTTCCTGTCGCAGGCACTAGGGCTACCCACATAAGTGGGGTATCATTTTTATCAGGGGACTTGGGGAATGCTGGGTGGAAGGAGGTTTGTGGCTTCCCTCAGATCTTAGAACTTTCCATCACCAAAATGTGACGGAAAGCGCTTTTTTTGCCACATTTTAAGATTTACAAAGGATTCTGGGTGCCACCACCTGGTGAGAGTCCCACAAGTCATCCCATCCTGGATTCACTTAGATGCCTAGTTATGAAAAATGTGTGGGTTTGCTAGTTTTCCCTGAGTGCCAGTTGAGCTGCATGACAAAATCCACAGCTAGGCACTTTCAAAAAACAGGTCAGTTTTATTAGAAAAATGTGATGTGTCCACATTGTGTTTTGGGGTATTTTCTGTTGCAGGCATTAAGCTTACCCACACAAGCTAGGTAACATTTTTATAGGGAGACTTTGGGAAACCTGGGTAGAAAGAAGTTTGTGGCTTCCCTCAGAAACCAGAACTTTCCATCAACGAAATGAGAGGAAAAGTGCTTTTTTTTGCCACATTTCAAGATTTGCAAAGGATTCTGGATGCCAGTGCCTGGTGAAAGGCCCACAAGTCATCCTATCCTGGATTCCCCTAGGTCTCTTGTTTGTGTGGGTTTGCAGGGTTTCCCTAAGTGCCGGTTGAGCTACAGGCCAAAATCCAAAGCTAGGCACTTTGCAAAAAACTGGTCAGTTTTAATTAGAAAAATGTGATGTGTCCATGTTGTGTTTTGGGGCATTTGCCATCACGGGCACTAGGCCTACCCACACAAGTGAGGTACCATTTGTATTGTGAGACTTGTGGTAACACAGAATAGAAGAACAAGTATTATTGCCCCTTTTCTTTCTCTAAATTGTTTCCTTTCAAATATAAGATAGAGTGTCAGAAAGAAGTCGATTTGAGAAATGCCCTGTAATTCGCATGCTAGTATGGGGACCCTCCGAATTCAGAGATGTGCAAATAACCAATGCTTGTCAACACCTTATCTTGTGCCCATTTTGGAAATACAAAGGTTTCCTTGATACCTATTTTTCACTCTTTATATTTTACCAAATGAATTGATGGATAACTGGTATACGATGAAAACCCATTGCAAGGTACAGCTCATTTATTGGCTCTGGGCACCTTGGGTTCTTGATGAATCTACAAGCCCTACATATCCCCCAAACCAGAAGAGTCCAACAGACATAACAGTATATTGCTTTAAAAAACTTGCCAAAGCTGGAAAAAGTTGCAGAAGAAAACATGGACAGAAATGGCTAGTTTTTTCAACTCAATTTCAATTTATTTTTATTTCAGCTGTTACTTTTGGCAGGAAAACCTTGAACGATCTACACAAATGACCCCTTGCTGAATTCAGAATTTTTTCTACTTGTCAGAAATGTTTAGCTGTCTGGAATCCACCACTGGTTTAACTCCCATATCTGTCACTAACTGGAAGGAGGCTGAAAGCACAGAAAATAGTAAACATTTTAAAAAAGTGAAATGGCAAAACTGTGTTGGAAAATGTTGTTTTCTGATTTAAGTCTGCCTGTTCCCGAAAGCCTGGAGGATGGTGATTTTAGCACCGCAAAACGTTTGTTGATGCCATTTGAAGGGAAAACAAAACATGCTTTTTTCTGCACCACTGTTTTCCATTTTTTCCTAAAAAACAACAGCTGTATTTTGGCTAATTTCTTGGTCTCCTCCATGGGAACCCACAAACTCTGGGTACCTTTAGAACCCCTAGGATGTTGGAAAAAAGGGCATAAATCTGGTGTAGATAGCTTATGCGGACAAAACGTTATGATGGCCTAAGCGTGAACTACCCCAAATAGACAAAAAAAGGCTTAGCACCTAAGGGGGGAAAAGGCAGGGCAACGAAGGGGTTAATGGCTGTTTTTTTCCCTATTTATATTTACATAGAGGTACCAAACAAGGTTGTCCTCTATCTCCTTTATTATTTGTATTAAGCTTGGAGCCTATTTTGGAACAGATTCTTTGCAATACACTTATATCCGGTTTCTGTCAACATCAGGGCAGTGCGCGCTCTTCGGGCGACTAGAATGCAAAAACCAGGCACTTTCAAGATAACGTAATGTATGCATTGTGCTGATATGCTGTTATTTAACCTTTTGCATTGCAGAATTTAAACCTGAAGACTTATGTTCAAGGTGCTTATAAATACTGTTCATTTGCAATGTACTGCTGCAGGCTTTCAGAGTGTGTCAGGGTGTGTTCCCTTTCCAGGGCCTTCTAGAAGCTTTCCCTGCAGCATGCCTGGGTGTGGTTTGTGGGCTGGGCCAAGACTCTATATATGGGAGGCAGCCCAGCTCCACGTGCTCACTATTCAGAGGTCCTGGTGCAGAGCAGCAGCAACTTCCTGAGCTCTTGTTCCGGAGGCCTACTTTGATCTTCCAGGCCTTGCCCTTTCACTTTGTCGGTGATTCTTGATCAGGGCGGTAAGACGGAGGTCGGGCTGGGCCCCCGATCCCGTTCTCGAAGGTTTTCGAGTTCTTGGGCCTAATTAGCATGATAAAACAATTTCGCTCTTGTGTGTGTGAATTTGCGCTTGCTGTTTTATGGCATTTACATGCTGACAGTCGAATCGGCAAGACGCGCAATTCTTTACTCGTGTACAAATCTTGATATTCATTGTGCGCTACCATTTTATGGCATTTACAAGGTAGCATTCGAATCGGCAACACGCGCAATTCATTTCCTGTGCTTAATTCATGTTATTCATTGTATGCTACCATTTCTTGGCATTCATATGGTGGTATTCGAATCGGCAAGACGCACGATTCATTTCTTGTGCTTAATTCATGATATTCAGTGTGCGCTACCATTTCTTGACATTCACATGGTGGCCTTCGAATCGGCAAGACGCGCGATTCATTTCTTGTGCTAAATCCATGATATTCAGTGTGCGCTACCATTTCTTGGCATTCACATGGTGGCCTTCGAATCGGCAAGACGTGTGATTCATTTCTTGTGTTTAATTCATGATATTCATTGTGTGTTACCATTTCATGGCATTTACGTGGTGACGTTCGAATCGGCAGGGCGCGCGATTCATTTCTTGTGCTAATCTCATGTTACTGATCGTGCGCTATCATTTCATGGCATTCACTTGGTGGTATTCGAATCAGCAAGACGCGCAATTCATTTCTTGTGCTTAAATCACAATGTTCATTGTGTGCTACCTCTTCATGGGATTTACTTGGTGGCCTTCGAATCAGCAAGACGCGCGATTCATTTCTCGTGTCTAACTCATGTTATTCCTTGTGCACAATCATTTCATGGCATTTACAAATTTTTGTGGAATTCTGCAATGTGCGCAATTCATGTTCCGGCATTTTAAGAAAACTAAAGTGTTAGAATTCTAGATGTTATATTGTATGTGCATAATAAGTCCCTCAAGTACAGTTCATATGGTGTTATTGAAATCATTCAGATTATTTCCTGCTCCTCATGCAAAAGACTATGCTTGAATTTGAAAACGTAATTCTAGAAGGTTCTGATGTTTCTAATCCATGTGTGACATTTCATTGAGTGGTTCATTGGAAAGTTGTATTAATCTTTCTTGATTCCCTCACAGGTATCCAGACATCTTGAGGCCTAGTTATTTAAGTCCATGCTTAAGTTATCCATGTTTCCAGTGTGACAATGTTTAGAGTCATAGCCTAGTAATGATTAATATGATATAATCTTGATTTTGTGTGTTTTAACCTTTTTGCTTCCTGCAGGTCTCCTTCCCAGCTGGGCTCTCTTAGACTCTGTGACATTCTAATCAAAGTATTGGAGCTGTCTTGTGGTGGACGTGTTGGGAACGTGCATAGACCCCGAGGATCTGGTGACTCTGACAGTTTCAAATATGGCATCCTGGAAATTAAAATATCTGCTTATGCTGAGGATATTTTAATATATATGTTCAATCCCATTACCTCTCTGGATCCATTTTTAAAAGACATTTCCTTACAATCAAGTGTTTCTGGTTACAAATGTAACTCTAATAAAATGTAGATTTTGTTCCTGAATTCTCTCTGTCATCAATACATGTTCACCAACACTCATTTTACCTGGTGTCCCTCAAAAATGTAATGCCAAGGTATTTGTTTTTGTTCTAATATGCAAGATACACTCTATCATAATTTGAACATGTGACAATACAAAATACAATTGTTACTCTTTTCCAGGTCTCCGTCATACTTATCATGAGGGGGAGACTTGATACTGTCAAAATGATGATTGTTCCTCAGATTTTGTATATTACTTCCATGTTACCTTATAAGATTTCCAATTACTGTTTTACACAGATGGATTCTATTTGTACTAAATTTCTTTGAAATAGTATATCTCCTCAAATAGCTCTTGTTAAACTCATGCAACCAAAACCTGAAGGTGGTGTTTGATTTCCAAGTTTTAAGCCATATCATTCCTCTTTTCTATTAAGACAATTTTATGCCTTGGCTCGTGATTTTCAAGATCAACCTATAGCAGTGCAGATTAATTTTGAATGCTCTTTGCTGAATGTTTTTTTCTTTTAGAGAGATTATTTATATGTCTAATTGCACTTGCATATAAAAAAATCCCATTTTAAAGTATTCTCATTATTTACTAAATACAGTATTTGACAATTGTACTTTTCAACAGTGCGTTTTGTATTTCTCCATTTGGTATAACAAGTTTCTTAAGTTACGTGATAGATCTTTCTATTTTCAACATTGGTAAGAAAAGGTATAACTTATGTACACTGATTTCTGAATTATAAGTCTACTGCTAATTTTGATTATCTGCAAACACTATGGGCCTGATTACAACTTTGGAGGAGGTGTTAATCCGTCCCAAAAGTGACGGTAAAGTGACGGATATACCACCAGCCGTATTACGAGTTCCATAGGAACAAAGTTGTAATCAGGCCCTATATCATTTATCTGACTCTATTAAAGATGACTGTAAATTCATTTCCAGCTCTTTTCAATGTTTTTCTCCAAGTATCACACGAATCTTGACAGATAATACAAATATCTGATGTGTTTATTGATAGCATTCCACAGGAAACTGTTCCCAAAGCTGCACTAATTTATAAAACATTATGGGGGTCATTACAACCTTGGCGGCCGGCTACCGCCGCCTGCAAAGCTGTAACCGCAGTGCGGCCGCCAATGCGGCCCCCATTACGACATCCCGCTGGGCGAAGTTTGCGCCCGCCGGCCCAGCGGGGTTGAGGCCGCTAATGGAGCCGGCGGTGTTGCGGCTGTGCGACAGGTGCAGTAGCACCCGTTGCGCTTTTCACTGTCTGCTATGCAGACAGTGAAAAGCTGGCCAAGGCCCTGTTAGGGGACCCCTGCACTGCCCATGCCAGTGGCATGGGCAGTGCAGGGGCCCCCAGGGGCCCCAGGACACACCTTACCGCCAGCCTCTTCCTGGCGGTGCAAACCGCCAGAAACAGGCTGGCGGTAGGGGTGTCATAATCCCCAGGGCAGCGCTGCACTGGCGGATTATCACCGCCGGGGCTAAAACGGCAGGAAACCGCCGGCCCGGCGGTGCGACCGCGGTGCTACCGCCGCGTTTGTAATGAGGGCCTCCGTACCGCCAGCCTGTTGGCGGTACGGACGCTACATTACCCCTGGCGGTAATGACCCCCTATGTCCCCAAATTTGAAGAGAACTGAAAGTGCTTTCAAAATATTGTGGGAAGTTGGTTTGTCGGTTGCCTTGTCGCCCTAATTTTGAGATAAAATATATTTTAAATTATTTACAACTTCCAAAGCTGCTCATATAACCCAGTCACTTTTTTCATTTACCATAGAGCTGTCATTACACCAGAACATGTGGCTACATTTGATACCTCCTCTTCACTTTTATGCTGGTCTTGCTCTAAATACAACAGGTCATTATTACATATGTTACATAATTGCTATCAAGTTAAGGCTTTTTGGAATTTAGTGTGGTATAAATGCTCAATCAAATGTTCAATGTAATGTTTTTCTAGGCTCCTAAAGTCGATTTCCAGTAATCTAGATGACTACTGTTAGGCCTCTTCATTGCACTGCATTTAAAGTAACATTAGCTTGTTGGAGGGATTTTTCTAAGTTATCTGTGCTCACATGGTGGAACTTTGTATGTGATGAGTATAGAATCCATACTGTTTCTTCTTTTACTTTTAAGATTTAGTCTGACTTATACTGCTTACCTATCACTACTTTTCTTTCCTCACGCTCATCTCTCTCTTAGTTCTTTTCATTCCATGTCCTCTTTTCTCTTTATTGTTTTTTCTCGTTGATCCTCTTTCTATCTCACTTTTTATATAAAATCGAAAATCTCTTTTTTTGCTTACTTATATATCTTCGAATTTTGCAATTTTTGTCTTAATTTTATTTAGTTATATGATTGTTGTTCTGTGTTATGATTGCCTTTTATTCTTACAATAAAAATGTATTTAACAAACAACACAATAGTTAAATATGCAGTACACCCAAAGTAAAAATGTAAACTTGCACAAACATTTCTGCAAAAAGTGCAAATATTCAAGATTACATAGGTCTCTACAGTTAGGCCACGTACATAACGGAGCCTTTAAACACTCACCTAAGGATTATTGTGCGGTACAGAAAAAGGTGCAATATTGTTGTTTACGAATATGGGAGAAATTAGATAAGTTAATAGGTCTTAGGGAAGAAAAGGGGTGAATAAGTAAAAGGGAAAAATCCATTCAGCTAGCTTTGCTCGATCTTCACTTTAGCATTTCTTCTTCCACTCACCCCGCCACCCACCAACACTCACTCCCACCTCTCCATGCAAAAGAGCCCTAATTGTAAACTTAGTATAACTCTGTATTGTGGAAATCCAGCACCCTTCTGAAATGGCATTATTTTTCTCTTTTTTTCCATTTCTTTTAATGGAAACATATTTTCCCCAAGGAGAAAGCCCTTCCCCTACGCCCAACAAAATCTGGGTCTGTTCTATTTCTTAATAGAAAAATAAAACAGCTTTATGGTTACCGCTAAAATCTAGCATCTGACCGAAATTGTCCAGCTTTAGTTCTGGACATAACTACAACTACGGTGCGTCCATAGTCAAACTGTAACAGAAAGAAGCTTGGAATTTGGGTGTACAACAGGTGGTAACCATTACCATCGCTGACATTTCACAGGCTTTTTGTTGTTATAACATAAGCAAAAAAAAATCTTAAAATGTGCATACAATTATTTATGTACACAAAAGGACACACACAGTAGTCATAGGGCTTCTCTCACAGTCAAAATCTGTTGCAACACACATTTGCCGGTATTTCTGGTGTTGCAAAGATAAGGTGAAATAAACACCTCAAATTACTATTTTAATCCTTTGTCATGGGGAATAAAATGGACACTTCAGTGCTTAGTGTACCAAAAGTTGTATGCCTCATTGATTCCCCATTTTGATTTATCAATATGAATCTGGAAAAATTATAGTGTAATTACCAGATGCGACAAACTCCACACAAGTCACACTTTTGACCTTCCCCCCGTAAAGAGTGTAAATAATGCTAATAAACTCACAGCGTGCACCCTTATACTGATGAGTGTATTACTCTGTAACACTGGTAAAGTTTTACGAAAAGTACTTATAAAAAATATGCTATACAATATGAATATTTACCATTTGCATTAGTAGGTTTTGTTAAAAGTATGGAACAAAAAGAGGAAGCACTGCTTTGCGACTGTGACTGCTACATGCTACTAGCTAGAGCAATTGCAACAGCAATCACATTCCCTACTTGAAGATGATTTTGCTATTTAAGCAGCAATTCTATTATAAATGTCTCTACAGATGACCAAACAAACTAGCAACAGAACTAACTTGATGTGGAAAGAAGAAAAAGGCCAATGCACAAAGGTCAATATCAGTCTTCATGCATCTTGAAAGGATTTGTACAGCTGTTGATGATCTGTAGGCACATATAATTGCGTCTTTATTTTCGGTTTTCGTTCTCTGGATTTGAGAGCTGGAAATGGTCTGTTCAACTAAATATTGAAAATAATTTCAATCCATTTAACACGGTGTTTAGCATAAACCTAGAATTTGCCTACACTAACTGTTTTCTTGCCGAGCTTTCGGTAGATGTGGTGAAATCATAAGTTAAATCTTAATAATATGCTACAACCATTATAAATAGGCGAACTTAGAGACGGGTAACAAGTGTGCAGCTAGAGGGTACAGGGCTCCGGTTTTCAGACATAGATTGGCAGAGCGACTGTCTGTAAGGCCTACTCCTTACAAGATATGTACAGCCGGCTTCAGTCGAGCCCTTCAGTCACTTGTTTCAAGCATAAGACACAGTCAATCACACTGTAGATTAGTTCAGAGAAGTATTTATCCCTCACTTCTTGATTCTGCAGTTCAGTATATCATTCTACGACCAATTACCAGTACCACCACAACAAGGCACCACAACCAACAATACAACCACCAATACTGTCACAACCCTAATATGATCACCAATACCATCACCAAAACTATCACCACCTCAACTACCAATACCATTACAATAGCAATACGGTCACCAATACAACAAGATGAACCAGCATCAACACCACACTATCAGAAGCACTACAAAGTATTAATGTCCTTGTGCATGAATACATTTCTACATGTCTGTGCGTGCACACATTATCATATTAAACCCAGGCTTATTGCTGTGCCAGCGGTTGTTCCTACATGTAGCACATGCCCAGGCAAAACAAAGAAACCAATGTGAAAAGTCCACCTCATATTGTGAACTATATTTTACCCTAGAAATGTACCTACATGTTTTTTAACTGAACAATGCCTTTTTAAATTGCAACCCCCATACAATTTAGATGAAACATTCGGAAACCACGGGCAGAAGCTTACATTTGGAGAAATTTTGCAATCAGAACTAAAGCCCTTGCTTTACTGGTGCAGACTCTGGTCTACCCCTGAATTAATCCATTATAGGCAAGCGCTAATTGAGATTATAGACTTGGACAAGGCAATTTCCCTCCCGTGGCTCCATTATATAAGACAATGCTTTTACACTCTTGGCCTAAAATTTTACTGGGAAGAACCACATACACTAACAAAACAATCTAAGATTCAACTAAAACAAGTATTTTGGGACTTTACCCTTAACAGCCCTCTCTACAGCAAGGATCTAGGCAGACTTACTTTAAGTTTCCTGGATATCAAACCATTACCGTATGCTGAGGAATGGACAGATACTATCCAACCTAGACGAGCAAAAGTTTTATTTATGAAGCTTCGATATGGGACTCTCCAGGTTAAGGCTTTTACTTCTAAATGGGGTCCCTCCAATGGGAGAAGACAAGAGGTGATTTGTGGGCTGTGTAATATGGAGACTCCTGAAACGGCGGACCATGTCCTTTTAAACTGCAATGCCTATGATAAACCAAGGAGGAAATGGCTTCGACCTATTTGCAGGAACGTTGGAATCAGGAACTATAATGAAGCAGCAAGATTCTTGAGATCTAGTACGATACCATACGTTGTTTTTGGTTTAAGCCGGTTTTTACTAGCAATTTCATTTATTAGAGACAAGGCGGGCCTAAGGCTCTAGGATTCAGTTATTTATTCATTTTATTTTAAATAGTCCTCCCCTACCAAAACAAAATAAGTGCCTGATGGCACTGGAGGCAAAATCTAAGGGCTTTATAAAAATGTAATACTGTAATTGATTCTTATTTATAGCTTTTAAGATTAATATTTGCTTCTATCCAGACAGTCGGTTTTAGTAGCTAAATGAATATTAATTGTTGTTGGAATAATGTGTCTTTTGTAATACTCGATTGTCTGCCTTTTTTGGCCTTCAGCCGAATATAGGCATGTATGGGAAAAATAAATTGTTGGGCATTAGAGATTTTCACTCAGCTCTTAAAAACTAGCAAATCAAGACCACATGTGATGGTGGTAGGCACATTGCCAAGATTCTTAGAGGCACTTTGGTATTCTAGGGACAAATGTCTTACAAAACAAGCACGAAAATTCTATCTTTACAATGGTCATTTTTTGTGCTTACTTATAGTTCTAGAGACCAAGTGAACTTTCTTGCCAGTACACAGCCATTGCTATTAACAGTCAGATATCAATCCCATTTATTTTGTGCACACAGATTGTATTTATGGTTATTCTATAATATTCTTGGTGTTTTGTAAAGTGATGTGTACTGTGTATTTCTACAGTGTTTTAATCGATCATTTGCTTATTCTTTTCTTTTATCTAACTGTACTGTATGACCTTGGGGGAGTCCTGGATTTTATTTTTTTTAATCTTATGATGGGTCTGGTTTTACTGTTTTAACCAAATCGCTTTTGTTTTCTTTTAGAAATGTATGAATTGTGTTGGTATGCTTTTATGGTATTGTTTTACCGAAATAAAGCTGAAATTGAAAAAAAAAAAAAAAAAAAAAAAATTGAAAGAACTAAAAATACAAAAACAAATCAAAATCAAAAACTACAATTTTAAGAATGTTGCAGACTTTATGTGTATAATATGCTACTTTTATGAGTTTGTATGGTTTCATGAACTGCACAAATAAGCTATAATTGAGCTGAACATTGCTGATATATTACAAATTCAACAGCTACCCACTGGGCATTTGATTCACAAAGCTGGAAGGAGGAATGACTACTGAGTGACAATGAACATCTGAACATTATAGCATGTGTCCACACCTTTCTCCTAATTTCATAAGATAAACTCACACCAAGACCTTGCTGTCACTTTAAGGAGCACAATGACTGTACCTGCAAACGTTTAAGGTTGATAGCCAAATATTCTTATTTGAACAGTTTTATTCAGTTATGTTTTTTCATTCTGAAGATAGATTTAAAGTCAAACGTTTTCTCACAGGTCGATGGAGAAGTTGGCAAGGACACAGGATGGGTCCAAGTCACAGAGCTAATTGCACACATGTTAAAATTAGAGGCACACCTAAGTGTATTTACAAAGACATCATCACAATCTGATTTATAAATCAAGAATGGAAGACTTTTATCCTCACAAGAGGAATTTGCAAATCCTGATGTTGTGCCTTAAGCTGAAGTTTCTGCACTTACAAAGTTAGGATTGAGGCCAATTTGTCACAAATCCACAAGGTCTACCTGGACACAATAAAACTTGTGCGTTTCTGAGTATTCACATACCGTATGCAAATAGATTCTCACTGTGGAAAAAAATGCTAATTTATTTCTATCACAAGTAGGATTAAGAGTGGGAGCAGGGAGGAAATGTTGCCAAAATTAATGAAATGAATGGAGGGTGAGGTGCAAGGAGTTTCTTTATCACATTAATATTGTGGGCGTAATTGTATTTATACAGATTTTACTACCCCTGATGAGGTGCTGAAGCTCATTGCAGTGATAGCGCGCTACTCTAGAACCAAAAGATTTAGAGGTGGATTGATATATAGGGAAATATAAATTGTTAACTTGAGCGGTGGACATGTGGGTCTGTTTGTTTGATTGAATAAGATAAAGGAGGGTTAGAGGAGGGAAGAGTCTAGATAGTGTTATGTGGGAGATCATATCAGTAGGATGAGGTTTGGAAAGGGTTAGAGGAGGGATAGAGGAGAGAAAAGTCTAGAAGGGGGCATTAGGGGGATCACAGTAGTAAAATGAGGATTGGGATTAGTCACATGAGGGGTAAGGGAGGGAAGGATCTAGGAAGTGTTATTTTAGAGATCTTAGTAGTAAAATGAGGTATGGTATGAGTCAAGGAGGGATAGGAAAGGGAAGAGTCAATAAGGGGTCTTAGGGCAAACATAGTATTAGGAGGCTTTTGGATAAGACAGAGTGTCGAGGTAGAGGCTATATTGACGGAGGTATAAGATGAGAAATAGAGTAGTGCATTAGAGGGAGTTGGCAGCTTTTCTTTCTTTTTTCTGTCTTCCTTTCTACAGTGGGAGTAAAATAATAAATATATAGATACATAACTACATAGAAAGGGTATACATGTATCAGGAGAATATCAAAGAAATATACAGTTGTATTGTATAAAGTTCCATATGTGCATATATGGATAGATAGAAATTTAGACATTTAGGTGTTCCTGTACATAAAGTTAATTTATTTGTGTATTTTTATATTTGTTGTATTTTTTATTTCTTTATATTTATTTCATTTTTTATTTTCCTCAATATTTCAACAGTGAAGCACTTATAGATGATTATATTTACATATTGCCATAGATAAATAAAATAAACAGAAACCCAAAAGCAACTAATCAAAGAACGTATATGAAAACTATGGAGTGACCTATTTACATGTTGAGCACAAAATAATGTATGTGTGTATATATTCATTGAAAAAAAACAAAGGCTACACGGACGTTATAGTTCCTAACTATAATGTGCCTGCAACCTTTGTTTTTTTCAGTGAATTTCTATGGTTTTTTAACGTATAACAATTTTCATTTCTTTACGTTAATCCAAAATCCGCCACGCATGGCCTTTCGCCGTGTGTGGCTGCGGCTGTCTGCAATACCTGGCCTGTAGCCAGACCCTTTGGTCTATCCCCCTAATCACCCAAACCCATGCTGTGCACAGCCCATTGTCCGTGCCTGGTTGGCGTAGGCCAGCGCCTCTCTGGGTGTGAGAATAGGTGTGAGAGAGTGTATTTGGGAATGAGAGTGGCTGTGAGAGTGTGTGTCTGGGTGTGAGAGTGAGTACATCAGTATTTTAGTGGGTGCACCAGTGTGTGCGCGGGTCTGTGAATGGGTGCATGAGGGTGTCAGTGGGTCACTGAGTTGGTGAGTGAGAGTCTGAGTGGGTGCCTTATTGCCTGACTGGGTCCGTGAGTGGGTGTGTGAGGGTCTGAGTGGGTCTGTGAGTGGGTGCAAGAGTGTCTGAGTGGGTCTGTGAGTGGGTGCATGAGTGGGAGAAAGATTGAAAGAGAGAGAAAGAGAGTGAGAGGGAGAGAGAGAGAGAGATAGAGTTTTGTAGGCTTTGATGGATAAATGTATTTGTTAATTAAAAAGAGTAAGATCACCTTTTAGTATGAGCCTTAAACATTGGAATAAAAAAAGATAGGGAAACGACCAGGGATACACCTGGATTTGAACCCTCAACGCTTAGTGTGAAGGTCTGCAACCTTCACGTTTGAGCTATGTATTTTTTTTAGCCTTTTACAGACTATCAAGGACCACTGGGGAAGCCTCAAAGCCTCCCCTACGGCCCCTCACTATTCTATGTTGTTTTGGTAATATGCCCTTATGGGCTATCAGGGACTGCGGGGGAAGCCTCAAGACCTCCTTGCGATCTCTCACTATATTTTAATTTATTTTGCAATATGCCCGCACGGGCTATCAAGGACCATGGGGTAAGCCTCAAGACCTCCCCCGCGGTCCCTCCCAACTTTTTTGTATACAAGCCCTTTACAGGCTATCTGGGACCATGGGGGAACCTCAAGTCCTCCCTCGCGGTCCTGTTGCTTCAGCAAGCAGACAGCTGCTTTTAACAGCAGCTGCCTGGTTGCTGAGCAATGCTTTCATCTCTGTTCCCTGCACGCATTCCTGTGTGCAGGGAACAGAGATGAAAAGTTAGCTTTTTGACAGTGGGACCTGTTTGACATGTTCCGCTGTCAGAAACCGGACTTTGTTTGCTCTGGCTTCAAAGCTGCAGCCAAGTCACAGCAAAACAGCTATATCCCGGGCGTGGGCACCCCGGGACAAAGTAGGAGCCGGCCATGTGGGGGGGGGGGAGGAGGTTGGCGGTCTCAGGGTCATCAGTGGCTCCATGAGGGCCAGGGAGGTGCTGGTTCCAGGAGCCTGGGGATCCGAAACGGAACCCCATCACTTTTTTCTTTTCATAGCCCCGGGAAGTGGGGATCCCCAGAGCTGAAAAGGGGGCCACACGACCCCAATTCACAGAGTATCATAAATGTCCCGGGGAGGTGGTGATCCCTGGAGCAGTGGGGGGGATGCGTGCCAGCCCCACTGAATATTTATGAAGCCCCAAGGAGGTGGTGGTCCCGGGGGCTCTGAGAAAGTCGGCAGGCCTACTCCACGCCACTAATGAATTTAGCCTTGGGAAAGTGATGATTCCCCGGGCTGCAGGGGGCCGCGTGGCCCCTGCACACAGTGACATACATGCCCTGGTGAGGTGGTGGTCCCTGGGGCTGCGGGGGACCAGGCGGCCCCCACATCTACTTCCATTAATGCCCTGGGGAGGTGGTGATCCCTGGGGCAGTGGGAGGGGGCCAGGAGTCCGTCCCCCCACATACACTTAAATAATGCCCCAGGGACTTAGCCCAAAATGTGTTCTCTCCATATTAATTTCAAAAGGGATTTTGAGCATGACTACATCCCAAACCACTGGATGGATTTACAGAAAATTTTGCAGAAAGCTAGCTCTTGGACCTGAAAGCACCTTTTTTGTAATTTGGTGTAAATCCGTTCAGTAGTTTTCTAGTTATAAAATGAAAACCAAATTGTATATATAGGGATGCGGATCCTCCTCAGATTCGGAGGGAAAGCAAGGCCCTGAGTGGCTGGCTCAACCTGATGGAAAAGTTGCGCCCGCCATTTTGTTAGTGGCACTGCCTGGGGGGGGGGAGTGTCAAAACATTTAAGGGGTCATGATACAGGTATCCTGACTCCATAGGACAGATGGAAACTGACCCCTCATGGACGAAAACTGCCCTTTTTTCGGCTTATCCGCAGATTTGAGGATCCTCCTCAGATCCTGGGGAAAAGCAAGTCCCTGATTGGCTGGTCACAACCTGACAGAAGTATTAACATGTGCATTAAAAAAACATAGAAATTCACAATAAGAAAAGCCAAAGGTTACAGGGACTTTATAGTTAGGTATACATTCTACCAATACAAAACCATAGATATTCAGCAGTTAGAGTTATACTTAGCTGATGAACTATAACTCATGCCAGAAAGTAACTTTGGGCAACAAGTTATAGATTTTTAACATAAGTATAACTATAAGTATAACTATACTATAACAGCTGAATTGCTATGGTCTTGTATGGCTAAAACATCAAACTAACTACCTAACTATAACATCCCTGTAACCTTTGTTTTTTCTGTGAATATATACATATATATTTTTCATATATGTGTATATATTCGTATACATGTGTCTGTATATATATATATATATATATATATATATATATATATATCAAATCAAAACAAACTTTATTCGGCTTTTAACCAGCCATAAAAGTATCAAACAATAACACATTTAGTAATAAATAAATATGTATAAAAGAATTAAGTAATAAAAAGAGAGGAAGTACAAGCACATTCTAGATTAATTCAATACTGGTATATAAACCCCTAATAGATTTACACCAATACCAAGTCAAATGTCCTTACAGTTTTTGTTTTTCTCTTTTGTGTTTTCCATAAGGGAAAAAATTCAAAACAGTCCAATGAAATTAGTCCAAATCTCCCATAGACTTCCTTACAGTCAATACTGAGCATAAAGAATTTGCTACAATTCCACACATTTCAATTGAGGATAAAAGCTGTAAACTAAAATACGCGTCGCGGCACCGACGCAAATTAATCGACCTTAAAAGAGGCAATAAAAGCCGTTGTCTTTGTAAGTTATAAAATTTACAGAAAAGGACCACATGCATTGTGGATTGGGGGGCCTTCGCGTCACAAGGACAAACTCTTAAAATTGTACTCCAAACATTCATAGTCGGGAAAGTTACTAACCGATGGAAAATATCTAAACGGAGTCTTGTAAGAAAAAATCGATGTCGGGGGTTTACCACGCTTACTAAGTAAGGCTGGATGGCATCTGTAGACAAAGTTAGTTGGTTAGACATTACGGTGGATTTTTTTGATTCCTCTTCCCATCTCTGTTCTTCCAAATGCTTCAGTGACAAGGCCCTCAGTTCTCTCCTGGTTATTTTTTCCAGTGATTGTGGATTTAAATAGTAATCTTTGCAACCCATTTTTAAAAAAAAAGTCATGATATAGTTCAACCAGGGAACTCTGAGCGAGTATGTTAGCCTTGTGCATTCAAGATAGAATGGCCTTGTTTAGTCCAGTATATTCAGTGGTCCACACCTTGTGCCATAATAATAATGGCTGGGTTTTTATCAAATCGATCACATAGTGAACCCCAAGTTCTGCGTGACTAATGTACGATGATGTGCTATTTGGTATCATTAGCAAATGTCTAAGGACGTTGTTTTCCACTGTCTGAATCGCATTGCAGTTAGTATACCCCCAAATACATGCTCCGTAAGTGGCTGCCGGGATGCACTTGGCCTTGTAGATCTTTGTTTGTTTGTCGGGGTAATCCCCCCTATCTTTTTGGAAAAGATTTTCAAGGCCGCCGTTGTTTTAATAAGCTGATCTTTTTTTAACTTCACACAGTGTGCCCAAGTGGCCTGTTTGTCAAACATTATACCCAGATATGAAAAGGTAGGAGCTATCTTCACCTTATCCTCGTGGATAGTAAAATTATAGGACTTACTCATTTTCCTGCCGCAGTTCATTATAAAAGTTTTTGAGCGGTTAACTGTGAGTCCCAGGTCTGTCATATAATTTATACAAGTAGTTAAAAGTTTCTGGAGGGCTAGCGGTGTCCTGGCCATGAGTACTGCATCATCTGCATAAAGAAGTGTAGGGACGGGGCGATTACCTATTTGAGGGAGGTCTTTGCATTTACCTGTCAGTTCTCTTTCTAAGTTATTTATATATAATGAGAATAAAAGTGGAGCAAGAACGCAACCTTGGCGCACCCCTCTGTATATTCCAAAGGACCTGGTACATTCCCCTCTCGTCCCGTACCTTACTCTTGCTCTACAGCCTGTATACAAATCCCTTATAAAATGAACTATTGTTGGTTCGACCCCCATTCTTATTAGAATGTCCCATAACTTCTTGTGCAGGACGCAGTCAAATGCTGACGATAGGTCTATAAAGGCCAGGTGCAAATTACCCTCTCTGATCTTCGTATACTTCCCCACTAAGATGGTTAAATTCAGAGCCTGTTCGGCAGTGCCTAGTCCTGTACGGAATCCATACTGCACTGGGGATAAAATATTATTTTCTTCCGCCCATGTTTGGAGTCTATTTAAGATTATTCTCCCCGCTAGTTTGGCTGATGTGTCAAGGAGAGAAATAGGCCTATAACAGGCTGGGTTAAGGCGATCGCCTTTTTTATACAGTATATAGGTACAATGATGGAGTCGCGCCAGGTCGGTGGAAGGCCTTGTGAACAGAAAGCCCTCAATACCTGCGTCAATAAAGGGCCCCATAAATGAATGTTAGCTTTGTATAAGTCAATTGGGACGCCATCAGGCCCCGGCGCTTTCCCAGCTTTACTTATTTTTATGGCTTCCGCTACCTCCTCTAAAGTAAACTGAGGTGATACTTCTGGGTGTAGGACTCCCTGGGAGTCTGAGGCCATTAAAGGGTCCAGGGCTCTATCATTAGATTGGCCGTATATCTTTGAAAAGTACGTAATCCAGTCCTCCTCCGAGATTGCAGTTTCCATTCTGGGAGTATCACTGTTACCTAGAACAGGTGTATTTATTATTTTCCAAAAGAGGACATTGTCTTTCGTAAGAGTAGCTCTGTGTAGGTTATCCCATAACTCTCCTCTCAAAGCAAGTTTCCTCTTTTTTAAGGCTATTTTGTATGCCTGTCTACAGGTACGTATTTCAGTCGAACATCTTGTAGGGGCACTTAGGACTTTTTTAAGTCTTGTATGGGCTTTCGTGCAATCATGGTAAAACCAGCCAGTTTCCTTTTATTTTTCCCCCTGCCCCTCCCGTCCTGATCAAAAGAGTTTCTTTCACGGCTTGCGTTATCTGTAGGAAAGCACTTATGCATTTTCCTGGGGCCGTATCTTCACCGAGGCAATCAATGAACGCTTGGTTATGTTCACTTAATATATGTTTCAATAATACCTGTGGATCAGTCCGAGACCATCTTAATGTATAGCCATTACCCGGAATTAGTTCAATGTCATTTGCCATCATCACCTTTCCAACTTTAGCCTCTGGGGCAGGAGTTAGTAACAGTTACAAGCTTTGGGGGAAATGGTCACTTATTGCAATATCGTGAATTATGTAATTAGTAAAATAATGTGCAAAATGGGTTGACATTAAGATATAATCAATCACTGTATTAGCACCCCTTCCATTGAATGTTGGTTTAAACTGTTGCTCTTTTGAAAATAAATCATTTACAAGAGACAAGTTGTATTTTTGGGCCACTAGATTCATTGCGTCTCCTTGAGTGGTATGTGAAAAGTGCGGCCCTATGCCAATATCTTCAGTATCCCAGCCACACACCCTTCCCGTGGATTCCTTACAAAGATGTACATTAAAATCACCCCCCCCCCCCATATGATGAGAGTCTCACGTCTGTTGCTTGCACATATTCTCTCTAAGTCCTCGCTCATCTCTGTTAAAATTTTAGAAGCTTCCCTTGGCAGTGCATTATTATAAAAGTTAATGAGTACTAAATGCGTATTCTGATCGAAGTTAGACTCTATCAGTTGATAACAGGGTTTCGTGATTTGCATTTTTGGGTTGAATAACCACGCCTTGTTAGAAATATATGTACATAAGCCTCCTTTTGGCCTGCCATGGTTGGTCTGCACAGCTGGTGTGTGAAATGTCTTATAGCCATTTATATGGGCAGGATTTAATGTCCAAGTCTCCTGGAGACATATACAGGGAAACTCCTCAATAAAGTTCACCCAGAGCTCGTTGTTAATCTTGTTGGTTAGGCTTGCCCCATTCCAATAAAGTATAGCTGTTTTCGTGTGTTGGAGGGGTTGAGGGCACTCCTTCTCTATACTTGATGTGGATAATCCATCATCTAGAGTGTAGGTTATTGGAGAGGGAAGGTTTCCCGGATTCAAATGAGTGTCTGTGATGTTCCAGACGTGTTCCGTTTCGCGGAATACATCTCCCCTATTCTTGGTAGGCTTTTCTATGTTTACAATCAAGGCCTCCTCGTGTGGGGAATCTCTCTTAGTCCTAGTTAGTCAATCCAAATCTTCTAGTGTGTTAAGTAATTGGAATCTATTAGTAAGGGGAATAGGGACCGGGGCATTTAATACGTGATCGTTTACGGATTGCAAATTCCTTGAAACACCCCCACAGGATCTTGGGTAAAAGAACCCCAGGGGTAGTAGGGAGATTCCTTGACAGGTGGCTTGCCTGACGCCTAATTTATGGATAATGCTGTGCACCAAATCAGGGGTCTTGAATGAAAGGACCACACAGTCTCCTTCCACTACTTTCTCCCTATTTCCTATCCACTTGACTCTTCTGGCCATTTTTATGTCATCAAAAAGGACCCCCACCATCCCAGGACCCAGGCGTGTTCCTATCCAATTCAGGGCCTTGTTCCTCAATGCCGGCCACGTTTCCCAATATTGGTCGCCTATACGAGGGACATTTGCCAAGACCACGACGTACGGGGTTGCCTCCGGAGGAAGATGTAGAAGATCGCTTGGTAAATATATAGGCTTCGGAGGTCTTATTCCAATACAATGGGTCCTCCCTTTGACTGTCTGGGGGTGCTTAGTCTTGATTAATGATGGTATATTCGGTAATGTAGTACCTGATTCGTGATTAATAATTGATGCTTGTGGGAATGATTGTGCTCTAATCTGAGGCTTGTGAGTCAAATGTATATAACTAGTGCTTGGGGATATAGGTGGTACCTGTGAATTAATCAAGATCTTTGGGATCAAGGGTAAATCATCAGCCCCGGGGGAAGGGTTGAGAATTACACTCAGAAGTTTGAATCGGCTGTGTTACCCTAGAGTCTTGTTTAGTATCATGTAAGGTCTCTGTGTTTAGGGACTTTATAATTCCCACGCCTGCATCAACTTTGCACTCCAACGCTTTTAAGCGTTCCAACAAGGAGTCCAATGTTGCCCCAATTGCTGATTTCATACTATTTATCAGGTCATAGAGGTTTATGAGGCGGGTTCGGGTTGTGTCAGCTGGATTGATCGGAAGTTTCTTTCGAGATGGTTTCTTTGGGGGCTTTCGATCAAGTGTGAGTACCAGATCGTTCTTGGGAGATTTTTTTTCTGAGATATTATCTGCCTTCTCTAGGGGCGGCTTTCTTCGGCGTTTAGATGCAGGTGGGAGCTCATCCAATGTGAATATTGAATCTGAAGTATTTTGGATGCAACCATTTTTATCTATAGCGTCTTTATTCAGGGCTTCTTTATTGCATTGAGTATAGTCATCAATTATCACCACATTCGTTGGTGATTGTGCAGTGTAATCTTTGGATGTCAGGATTTTCCCCTCTACATTGGCAATTTGTTTGTCTATCATCCCCATGGCCCCAGAGATGTACTTTAGTATGGATGTACTATCTTTTAAATTTGAGGGATGACTCAATGTTGAATGCTTCCTTTTCCCCATATTTAATAGGATGTTGCTCTAAGTACAATATAGGGAAATGAGGATGTATAAAGATATGCTAGTTGATTATGTAACCTGCGTCGGAATAACGCCACCCCAACTGGATTAATTAAATGGTTAGCCAAAATGCGATGCAAAGAGAAGGCGCTTTACCTACAAGTAACAATCTCCTCGAATGTAAGATCAGAATATGCGAGATAAATGATAAGAAAAAAGGAAATTGTCACTTGGGTATCCAGCGTGTGGTGGATCCTTGGGTATTCCTAAGGCTGAATCCTGCCAGCGGAAGAAGCAGGTTCCAAAGCTTCCCAAGGCCCAAAATAGACGATGGTTCTTTGAACTTGTTGGATGAAAATAGCGTCTCTCTTCTCCTTAAAGGCCGGGAGATCCTCAATGGCAGATGAAAGAGGGGGGGCCCAACCCGGCCTCCTTGGGTCTCTGACGGGCACCGGACGGGCCCGCCCTTGGCCCGGGCTTTGCCCGGGCGCGCCCTGTGGGCGGGAGCGCTGTTCAGTTTTTAAAGGGCTTCTCTGCCCTTTCCGCGATGCCTGCTCCTGCCTGGCCCCCAGGTGAAATTGATCCAAATGCGCGTCCCGCGGGCGGGAGCGTTGTTCAGTTTTTAAAGGGCTCCTGCCCTTTCCGCGATGCCTGCTCCTCCCTGGCCCCCAGGTGAAATTGACCCAAATGCGCGTCCCGCGGGCGGGAGCGCTGTTCAGTTTTTAAAGGGCTCCTGCCCTTTCCGCGATACCTGCTCCTCCCTGGCCCCCAGGTGAAATTTATCCAAATGCGCGCATATATATATAATATACTTTTTTTTAGCCATATGTAATATAAACATTTGTTTGGAGATCTAAAGAATATCAATATATGTTTCAACCATAAGTAGTATATATATTTGTACAAAGAAATGCACATATCTAAATACATGTTATGTCATGTTGTGTTATGTTACAGCATACTTATAAAGCGCACGTACATCAAGAAAGTTTCATGGCGCTGAGGCATAGAGGCAATGAAGACCCAAAAACATAGCCATAAGCCTGTTTAAAGAGACAGGTTTTCACAGAGGTCCTGAAGCTTGCGTAAGTAGTTGTGATTCTGATGTGTGGGAGAAGAGATTTCATATCTTTGGGCCTATCACAGCAGATCTAGTGCCACCCAATCTTTTCCTGTTGAATTTAGGGACTTCTAATAGATTTTGGTGGACTGATCTGAGATTACATTTGGGAGTATGTTTCCGGATTCTACAGTTCACAAAAGCTGGGCTCTTTCTGTGTTGAGATTTGAAAATGATGCACCCGGTTTTAAACAGAGTCCTCTGAGTGACTAGAAGCTAGTGTCATTTTGCCATCAGTGGTTTGATGAGGCAGTGTCTGGGCTGGCATCATACCAGCCTAGCTGCCTGATTTTGAACCAGCAGCAGCCTGACATAATACCTTTGGAAGTCCCAGACACAGGGAGCTAGCAATATCAATCTGGGACATAACAAGGACAATAATAATCTGAATGATGGCTTCTAGAGCAAATTATTTTGGAATTTTCTTTATTTTTTGGAGCTGGAAAAAAACAAGACAAAGTCTGAGGCTTCATAGAAAGTTCTTCATCAACAAGAATGTCAAGGCTTTTTAGGCATAGGAGGAGTGCCCATCTCCAAAAGCCACAAGGAGGGGTTCCACCTATGCAGGCTGTTTTTAAGCATCACAATTGTCAGCTGATGGTCGTTCATCCAATTCCGGATGTATAACATAGTACTCTGGATTCTGTTGTGTCATCAACGTTGAAGAACAACTGCATGTCATCAGCGTAGTTGTATATTCTCACTCCTCGCCTCTGTAAGGTGTGTACCAGTGGGTGAATGCCGATTTTCAATAGATGGGGGGATAAGGAAGAGCCCTGTGGTACTCCGGCATTTAGCCTAACCTTGGATCAGCAGAAAGGAGCAAGACTAAGAGTGGCCTGAGAGCAAGGATTTCATCCAATCTATTGCTGATCCCTACCGACCTGCAGCCTTGAGAAACTCGATTAGGATACCATGATCTACCGTCTCATAAGCCATCGATAAGTTCAAAAGGCCTTATGCCTGGGCTAGTCCTTTGTTTGCATCTTCTCTCATATCATCAACTATGGATAATACAACAGCTTCTGTACAGTTGGCGAGACGGCCTGGTGGGGGTCTAGAAAGGAGAATGAGGAAACCTCTAAGAAAGAGGTATTTGGTAAGAAAAAAGCACAGTTTATGGTACTGAGGGGATTGCTATCCTTTATCATCCATATTTTATCAACAAAAAAAGACTTCAAGTTTTCATACAATTTCTGAGTAGGGACCACTGGAGCATATGAATGATCTGGGGTCAGACTTCAGTAATAATGTCAAATATCTCTTTAGTTTTGTTTTTGAAGTTTAACATTTTATTTGAAAAGTGGGTAGATTTAGCCTTCCAGATAGCTTTCTTGTAGGCCTTTAGCCACGGGATGTAACTATTTTTTCAGGTGTAAATACTTTCTGCCATTCCTGCTTTGGCGTAGCTCAAGCTTTGATCTCTTTAAGCCTTCTGCATACCATTTTTATACTTCCTGGAGGTGAATTGGTTTGTTTTACGTCGAGGGGTATAAAAACTACTAGCTTCTCTGAGCTAATCGGTTAGCGTCTCTTCCAAATCATCTATATTGCCACTATAAGTGGGCATAGACAAAGCCAGTGAATCACACGGAAGCTATCAAGATTGACACAATTCCAATTTCTAGAATAAGTGCAAGGACAGGTAAGGAGATCCCTGGGTGTTATGTCATTTATGACAAATGTAATTTAGTAATGATCCGACCAGGTAAATGGGAAAACCTTGAGGTCAGATTTAGGGCCTGATTACAACTTTGGAGGAGGGTGTTAATCCGTCCCAAATGTGACGGATATACCACCAGCCGTATTACGAGTTCCATAGGATATAATGGACTCGTAATACGGCTGGTGGTATATCCGTCACATTTGGGACGGATTAACACCTTCCTCCAAAGTTGTAATCAGGGCCATAGTTAGATTTAATGACTAGACCTGATCTAAGATGTGACCTTTAGTATGTGTAGCAGTGAACACCTGTTGGTCAAAATTCAGACCACTAACAGAGTCAATGAGTTCTGAGGAGGCGTGGCCACCATTTTCCTCATTGGCCCTCATGTTAAAATCTCCAAGGAATAAAATTTTTGCACAATCAATAGCTATGCCAGATAAAAGATCTGCTAAGAGTGGGGGAAACTGGGGAATGTGCCCAGGGGTCTTTACATCAGAATATGAGAATATATGTTATGGGGGCTATTGGCAAATTCAATTTTAAGTAAATACATATGTATAATCAAATTATACATGTACACAGACGAGCTGTACATTATTTCAGTTTAAAAAATAATAAAAATATATATATATATATATATATATATATATATATATATATATATATATATATATATCCTCAAACACAAAGCGGTCACAGGCGGCGCGTTCTGACCGCCGGTCTGAGCGTTTGGGTAGGACCACAAACCCCAGCATATAGAACAGAACAAAGGATAACGCTGCCCTCCCAGAAGTTAGATTCCGCTTTTATTGCCATCAATAACCATCAGTATCTCGCCCAACACCACTGACGCGTTTCGACAATCAGTCTGTTTCAAAGTGGATGATTTCGAAGTGTATGAGTCCTTTTTTAATTTATACTGTTTCCCCATTGAATGGCATTACGGAAGTTCTGGTACAATGTATATCATGATTCTAACTATCAAAGACTCCCGGGCCCTGTTCTTGCTGAAAAGTGTTTCAGCTACAGGGCCACATCGACACCAATTGCAGCATTTTCTCCACAGAATCAGTTTCATGGGGTTTGTGAAAGTCCATACCTTTCCAGGTTATACCTGTCGAAACGCGTCACTGTTGTTGGGCAAGATACTGATGGTGATTGTTAGCAAAAAAAGAGGATCCAACTACTGGGAGTGCAGCATTATCTGTTGCTTTGTTTTATATATATATATATTCACTGGAAAAACCAAACGTTACAGGGATGTTATAGTTAGGTTCTGAATTTACTCGCACAAAACATTAGAAATTCAGCAGTTAAAGTTAGAGTTATTTCAAGTAACTATTTTTGGCGCCCTAAGGTAACTATAACTTGGTTCCTCACCGTGCACAGTTTTCTGATCAATAATTTTATTGCAAATGTTGCAGTGATAATATCAAAGATGCCAAAGAAGGTGTCATCAGTGATATAAAATGTGGAGTAATTAGCTCTGCATGGTGAAGGCGCAAGTTATCGTTACCTTAGGGCGCAAGTTATAGTTACCTGAAATAACTCTTACTGCTGAATTTCTAAGATTTTGTGTGAGTAAATTCAGAATCTAACTATACTGTCCCTGTAACCTTTGTTTTTGTCAGTGAATTTCTATGTTATTTTGGCATGCACAAATGTGAATAGCACTGCACATGCCCTTTGGCCATACGCAGTGGGGTTTGGCCACAGGGCCTGGATGGCCAGGCCCGGCAGCCAACTCTTTTGTATGCATTCAAACCCAACGCTGTGCACAGCCAAAGGCTGTGCACAGCAGGAGTTTGGATAAAGTGGGTGTTTTTTTTTGCAATTTTTCTCTGGATTTGGGGATCCTCAAGTGGATTCACGAATCCAGGATCCGTGGTTCTACAAATCTGACAAAAAAACAATTGGGCAATTTTTGCCCCTGAGTGGTCCCTAAGAGACCCCTCTATGTGTCCAATGGGGTCAGGATACCTGTATCCTGACCCCTTATGTCTTTTTTCTCTCTTCTTTTCCCACCCCGAGCAGATGCGACGAACAAAATGGCGGCCGCAACTTTTCTATCGGGTTGTGGCCAACCAATCAGATTCTTTTTGTGGATGTGGATCTGCAGATCGTTCCATGGTGGATTAATCTATATATCTATATTTTTTGGCCCTTAAATTACTCCGAAACTACTGAACGGATTTACACCAAATCACAAAAAGCATGATCTGTGCAACAAAATCTACTTTCATGCCACATTTGGTGTTTTTTCATTGAGTGGTCTGGGCTGTAGGCATGTCTAAAGGTCCTATGGAAAAATGAATGGGGAAAACGTGTTTTGTGACAGAAGCTAAACTTGACAAAGTATATGTTTTGAAAATGTAATGAAGATTCATCAAACAGCGCCAAGGTTATTAGAAAAACAAAAAATGCTTTTTCTATTGAAACTAGGACCTAACTATAACTAGGTTTTATATATATATATATCTACATAATGTCAAAACAAAACCCTTTCAGGGTTAGAGTGACACATTTAATATGCAAAAAACAAGAGAGCTGTAGAAAAGAGCACCCTGCAACACCAGCGACACTCTAGATTTGCTCACCTCAAATGTCTGCCTTTCTAGGAAAGTTTTTAAGCATAGGATTAGCGCAGAGCCATCCACGCCGAGCTAGAAAGCGACGAAGGGCCTCATTTAGACTTTGGCGGATGGGTTACTCCGTCATAGATGTGATGGGTATCCCGTCCGCCATTTTACGATTCGCAAGGGTATAATAGGATTGTAATACGGCAGACGAGATATCCATCACGTTTGTAATGGAGTATCCCTATCCACCAAACTCTAAATTATGCCCTAAGTCCTTTGCCATTTGTACAGAAAAATCTTTAAGCACAGGATTGGCACAGTGCCATCCTCCTCGAGCTGTAAAATGAAAAAAGCCTTTCACCACTCCAGGCACAGTATTGCAGCTTTGGATTTGTAAAATACCATTCAAGCCAACTTAGAACAAGCAGAAGCAACCCATGACATGTGTTGGGCTATCAAAATAGCTCTTCATAAAGTTTACATTTTGTCCAGTCAGAAGGGAGCACCCAGTATAAGTCAAAACACAACCCTTTCAGGGTAGGGTGACGCATACGTTATGCAAAAAAGAGTGGTTCCCAAGTTTAGGTGGAGAGCATCTCCAGTAAGGAACACCCTGGGTACGGGTAGAGGATTTGTAAAGTTCAGGGATGGGCAAGGAATTTTTAGGGTGGATGAATGGGTAGGGGTGAAGGGTAGTAGGTTTTGTTTTGATTCATGGATGTATAAAAAGGGATGTTTAGGGTTCAGGAATGGGCAGGAGTAAGGGGTAGTACATGTGTTTTTTAGGGTTTAGTGATGGGGAGAGGTGTTTATATATATATATATATATATATATATATATATATATATCCACGCCAAAAACAAATCAAAATCTGGCACTCCTTGCAAAACAATGGCCTTCATTTATTTCAAAAATCCATAAAACAGAACATAGGGCAACGCGTTTCAACCTTCACGCGTTGCCCTATGTTCTGTTTTATGGATTTTTGAAATAAATGAAGGCCATTGTTTTGCAAGGAGTGCCAGATTTTGATTTGTTTTTGGCGTGGATTTAAAATGGGTCCTGTGCCCATTGACTGAGCACCAACCTCGATAGGCGAGCGCTGGAAGGAACACAGGATTCCCTTTTTGACGATATATATATATATATATATATATATATATATATATATATATATATATATATATAGATATATATATATAAATATAAAAGTGGCATGGGATTGCCCCCTTTTTAAAATAAAAAATGTATCATATAAAAAAACCTCCTCACTAAGCAGATGATTTTTTTTTTATATATAGCACACACGTTTGTAAAAAGGTGACAAAGACTCTGTGACTTTAAAGCCATGGTATAAATGATTGGTCGGCTTTATCATGTGATTATTTTCAAACCGGAGAAACCACATACCTATGATTAAGGCTGCTACTGACAGACGAAACGCGTCAGGAAAGGAAAGCAAGAATATTTATTTTTGAAAATAAAGTGCCCCACATTATTGTTCACCAGAGTACGGCGTTTCCCTATTGTGGAGAATTTTGATGGAATATATTTGCGAGGGTGCTCCGTCCCTGCAATGCCGTTGCCGCCCTGTAAGTGATTAAGCTCCTAAACACAGAGTAACCTGTTGGAAATATATGTATATATATATATCTATATATATATATATATATATATTTATATATATATATTTCTCAATCAATCAATTTCTATAGCACAGCTAATCACCCAGGTGGGGATCCAGTCTCTTGCCGGGCCCGAGGGCCTCAGTCAAACAGCCAGGTCTTGGGTGACCTTCAGAATTCCAGAAGAGAGGGGTTGGTCTGTAGCTGCAGGCGGAAGTTATTCCATGTCTTCGCCGCAAGGTAGCAGAAGGAACGTCTTCCACTTCTGCTTTGTTGGATGTGGGTGAACATGAGGGACGTGGAGCATAACTGTCTGGAAGGTTGATGGAAGCTCAGGCTGTGGTTGATGTAAGCAGGTCCCCGGTTGTATTGTACCTTGCACGTGTGGATCATCAGCTTGAATTAGCATCTCACTGAATTGGGAGCCAGTGGAGTTTTCTGAGGCGTGGAGTGATGTGGGCTCATTGAGGGAGGTCGAAGATGAGTCTGACTGCGGTGTTCTGTATGGTCTGAAGTCTCAGTAGGAGGAGTGTGTGTTTCTTGCGTAGAAATCGTTGCCGTGGTTGAGCCAGTTGGTGATTAGGGCCTGTGTGACAATGCAGCTTGTGTCCTGGGGCAACTCATTGAAGATTTCTTTTAGTATGCACAGTGAGAGGATGCAGGTGGAGGAGACTGCATTGATATGAGACTTCATGGTCAGCTTGCTATTCAGGTTGATGCTGAGGTTTCTGGCTTGGTTGGTAGGTGTGGGTGATGGTCCTAGTTCCGAGGGCCACCAGGAGTCATTCCAGGGAGTGTTTTTGTTACAGAAAATCAGCACTTCTGTTTTGTCCGTGTTGAGTGTCAGGCAGTTGTCCTTCATTCAATAGGCAACGCTTGTCGTGTACTGTGGAAGTTGCTTCTGGTGATGGCTGATATATAAATATTAGCAGTTTTACATGGTAAAGTATAACAATATAATACAATCTATTGTAAAGTGGAATGCGTACTTGTACTATAAAGTACCACCGTGCTAAAGGCTTGAGTGGTAACAAATGATATTCCAAAGAAGCATTTCTCCATTTCACCTCAATTCATACCTATTGGGTTAACTGCTACAATTTGGAAAAGTGCCTGCATCTTGTTCAGTGTCAATGGTCTTGATGACTTCAAGCAGTACAAACAGTTACAAGGTACAGCTATGGGTACCTGTTTCGCCCCCAGTTACGCAAATTTATTCATGGGCTGGTGGGAGGAACAGATATCTGAGTCCATGATAGAATTTGAGAGGCATGTGATTCTGTGGTGTCGCTTTATCGACGACATCTTTGTGATTTGGAAAGGGAATGAGAAGTCAGCAGTGCAGTTTGTACAAAAATTGAATGAGAATGAGTGCAATTTGAGATTTACAGAGCATTTGCATCCTAGTCATGTGGAATTTCTGGATGTACATGTTACAGCAAGCAAGGAGGGTTTAATTCCAAAGCTACATAGAAAAGAGACAGCTGGTAATACCTTGTTGGATGCTCGGAGTGCAAATCCTACAAATTTGATCCAGAGCATCCCCTATGGGGAGCTATTAAGAGCTCAGAGGAATTGTCGGATTTCCATCAAGAATGCGATAAGATGTGTGAGAGATTTAAGGAGAGGGGTTATGGAGCAAGGATTATTTAACAAGCAAGAAGGAAAGTTGAGAAACTGAGTAGGGATGACTTACTATATCATGTTGACAAGGATAAGAGCAAGAGGGAGGACAAAGTTAGATTTGTGACAACTTTTAGTAATCAAGCTTATAAGGTACGGAATATATTGAGCAAGAGTTGGCACATTTTGCAAACCGACCCAGTGCTCAATGAATGGATCTATGAGAGACCTCAAATAACTTTCAAGAGAAATAGGTCATTGAGGGATGACTTGTGTCACAATGATGTATCATGTGAAGGAGTGAGTAGGGACAACTTAGGCAACGTTTTTTCGTGTTGCATGAAATGTAAAGCATGTAGATCAAGTAACAGCTGTAAAAAGTTGAGGATACCAGAGAAAGATCAGGATTTTGTCATCAAAGGAAGCTATGACTGTGGGATGACATATTGTGTTTATTGCCTAATATGTCCACGTGAAAAGCTGTATTTAGGGAGCACGATTCACAGTGCAAAGAAACGAGTGTTAGAACATAGGCGAGCGATCAAAAATAGTGACAAGAGCTATACAGTAGCGAGACATTTTGCTAAACAACATGATGGTAATGAAAATCTCCTAATATTTGTAGTGATTGACCAGGTTAAGAGCAGTAAACTGGGTGGTAACAGAGAGAAAGCATTGAGGATCATGGAGTCATGCTATATCATAAATTTTGAGACATTGGATCCGATTGGGTTGAATTCCAATGAGGAGTTAAGTACACATTTGGGATAAAAAAATGTACAAAAAAATGTACACAAAAAAATGTATAAAAAAACATATATGGACAGAATGTATATAAAAAATGTATATGAACAAATTAATACAAAAAATGTACATATTTGTTTTTCTTCTCAAGCAGTGGTGTAGTTTTAGGTTGAGTCATATGTTTTGTGTATATTTTTTCTTTTTCTTTTAGTTTTTCATTTATATGGGATGAGAACTGGATCAGGTCTTACAATGGAAGAAAGGTTAAAACCATGTCGAGAAAAGCATAAAGGCAGAGCAGTATGGTCAAGTAATTTTGCCCACTTGGGCAATATGTTTGGAATTTATTACGATATATTATATGTTATACTTACCCTTATTTTCATTTACTTGACACTTCAACCTTATTTTGTTAATAAAATGGATTAGAGTATATATGATGAATTAGAGATTATGATAGAATTGTTGTTTATATATGACATTACGGGTGAAGAATTGTAGAAGGGTATATAGTAAGGCTGATGGCTGATATATATATATTAGCAGTTTTACATGGCAAAGTATAACAATGCAATACAATCTATTGTAAAGTGGAATGCGTACTTGTACTATAAAGTACCACCGTGCTAAAGGCTTGAGTGGTAACAAATGATATTCCAAGGAAGAATTTCTCCATTTCACCTCAATTCATACCTATTGGGTTAACTGCTACAATTTGGAAAAGTGCCTGCATCTTGTTCAGTGTCAATGGTCTTGATGACTTTAAGGCCCACTCGTGTGGTAATCATATTGGTAGAGATTCTATGAAGGCAAAAATATATATGTTTTGCCTCAAGAAAATAGCATCCTGCTTTGCATCGGAAGTACGCGGCCCATAGTAATGAGTGGTCCAAAGTTAGAAAATGTAAATTAACACATTTGAAAACAGAACTTTAAATGTACGTCGACAGTGCATTTATAATATACTTTTAGAAAGTGAATCGTTTTTTGGCCATACTTATGTGACTATATTAAAGCAAGAATAAACAAAATTGAGTTTTTTAAGTATATCAAACCCATAATTCTTGATGGCGAGAGTAAAATTTACCTTTTGGTTTCATCGAGTTCTTCAAACACTTCACCACCCACAATTTCATTGTCTGGATTGAGGCAGATCTGAACCATATTGTAAATGGCGCGTTCCCCCCACTCACTGTCCTTTCGTGCCTTGTTAAAAAATTTTAGGGCCTCATTGGGTTCCCCCTTGAACCTGCAGAAGAAATAAAAGAAAGAATAGCAAGAAATAAAAAGAAAATAAATAAATATAAGTTGAGGGGAATGATGGAGTCTACAGACATATGGCTACACTTATAGTTTGGTAAATAGGAAGGGTCACATTTATCCTGAAATATGAACTTCATCACCTGATTTGTCAATTACAATGTATTTTCATCAAACTAAAGCCTGTACTGACGCAAACCAATTGCAGCTTGCTAATACCAACGGCATGATCATGGATGTGCCCTAAGGACCAACAAGGCATTTACGCAGCTTTTTTGCACACGGAGGCTACTTTCACATTACAGAATACTTGGTGGTTTGCACCTATGCTAGGAAGGGTGCAAACGTGTTTCCTGTAATCAGATGACAGTCAGATTCCACACCGGGTGCATCCGATGAGGAGCATCCAGCATACAACATGACCACATGCTCAATTAGTGTAACCTTGTGCGATCTTAAGGTGACACATTGTAAAGTATTAAAATCCTCCCAAAGAAGGTAACCATAAGAGGCTGACCTCCGTAAAATATAAAATTAATAAGGTTTAGCAGCAGGGCAGAACCTGCTATGCTAAAAATATTTCGTACATTTTTGGGAATCTATATAAATGATTTGGTCTCTCTTGGTTGAGGTAGTTATTTGTGTTCTTTTTGTGGTTTTGCCCTTCACCACATCCATTTACACACAACACTGGAAGAGGTTCTCTTCTTGGTGTGGAGACTGGGAGATGGATCCTATTTTTGGCGGGCCTCATAGGTAACTTTGTGTTCTCCTAGGCTAGGATGGGCTTCAGCTTAAATACAACAAGCAGGTCTCTAGCCGCTATATTAGCTTTTTTAGTAAGGTCCCTTTTTGACTAATACACGTGGCTCTGAACTGGCTAACAACACTGATACTTCATGAACATACAGGGATACTTTAAGGCTCATATTTTGAACTTGCCCTGCTTTTATGCAATTTCACATTTTTCAGGGTGTGCAGGGAATTGCTCACTTAAATTATTTACGTTTACGTTATTCTTAAGACAAGCTTCTTTTTCCATGGCCTGTTAGTCATCAGCATATTATGTGAACAATGTTAACAGGGAAGTTCCAACCAACACATTTGTTCGGCTTTGAAAGGCACTCAATAAAAAATTCCAAAATAATCACTTTTTTTTTGTTTTTTTCCAATGTGACCTCTGTCACTTTCCCATTTTTTAAAACGGAAAGATATAATACGCTGGTGCCAATGAAATAATATTGGGGGTCTCAGTAATTCAGTTTTTACCAAAATAATATATTTACTCTTGGAAAAAAGATAGTTATAAAGTGCAATTGCATTTGAACAGCAACTGCAACATTTACGCATGTGAAAATCTTTCACATGTGAGTAGCCTGAAATTCCACAAAGGATAGAACTAATAAAGGGAGACTATGACTGTAGCTGTTACCTAGTGGAAATCCTTTGTGAATTAAAAAAATAAAAACTAGAAATGTGTGTAATACGTAGAACTAAGTGTAAAAACATACATTATCAACTGTTTTTGATATTTTCTTTGATATAGAAGGGATGATTGACAGCATATGTATAGCCATTTAACACATCCATTTACGCTCAACATTGGAAGAAGTGTTCTTCTTGCTTTGGAAACTGGGAGATTGATCCTCTTTTTGGCAGAGCCTTACGAGTAGCTTTGTGATCTCATTGGCTAGAAAGGGTCTCAGCATAAATACAATGAACAGGCCTCTAGCCGGTATATCAGCTTTGTGGTATCGCCAGAGTAAGGTTCCTTGATTAATCTCCACCTGTTATTGAGCTTCCTGAAGACTCTCCAGAATACTTTCCAACTATGTGTTTTTTTTTTCTTACCGACACTTTAACTTGGCCCTTACAATTTGTAAGTTTAGGGTGATGCATTTTGGTCCTCTGGCAGCCTTGACCCCTAAAGGCTGTGTCTTTTTTGGGGACCGTCACTACATAGAAATACCATACAGACACAGCATTACATGCATGTCACAAATTGACATTTGTTGATTTGGCCCTTGAAGTCAATTGTGGAGTCCTGGATACAGGGCAAGCAGGTCCATCCTTTCTTTAGGATGCCCACACAGCATGACAGTCCTGCTTCAGATTTCTCACAGATCCTGGAGTGTTTTGAGGAGAGGTCTGTGTGGTCCAGTTTTACGCCCAGTACCAACCTGTTGGTGGAGGGCACGCATTTGCCCACACCCTCAACCAGTTCTGGTCAACTGCTGTAACCCCACTGGGTTAGGTGCCAGCCTGACTAGAGAGACAAAGGGGCAGCAGGGCTAAGTGTGAGCCTCATCTTCTAGTGACAAGTTAGGTATCTTCTGAAGTTCAGGAAGGGGCGGGACACAGTCCCAGGCCATTCCATCAAAGGGGGAGTCTCCCTCTCCGCTACCAGGCCCTTTGCCCACTGTCTAGAAGCAAAACACATCTCACCACTGGGGAGCCATCAGTGGTCAGACAACAGCTTGACACTGGGAGGAAAGCATTTTGGCTTAGGCAAGGAAATTACAACATTCTAAAAGTGTAATTTCTAAAATAATAGTATAAAAAGTCAGACTTAACCATTAAGTTGGGTTTTACTTTCCTCTTAAAATGAGTATTAGTTCCATTATTCTAGCTACTCTCAAACTGAATTTAGCACTTAATAAAGGTAATAGTGTAACCCAGTGTTAAACTATGGGTAAGCAAGCCTTGCCACTGTGAGAAATGGCAGAAGTAGGTTTTTCACTGCCAGGACATGTATAGGTAAAATTATACATGTCCTGCTTTGTAAATATAGTGCACCCTGCAGTATGGGCTTTAATGGCCTACCATAGAAGTGACTTATAGATTTGAAAAAGGAAGGTCTAGGCCTAGAAAAAGGTTTATTTTGTTAGGTCGAAAGGTAGTTTAAACCCATTCACCCAGGCTGCAAAAGGCAGCCCTAGAAACACGTTTTATAGCACTGCTTTAATGGGAGGCACAATGAGTTCTGCCGCTCACTAGTAGCATTTCATTTACAGGCCCTAGTTACATGTAGACCATATACTAGGGATTTATAAGTAAATTAAGTGTGCCAATTAGGTATTTGCCAATTTGAATATTTTGGAAGAGAGAGCATAAGCATTTTACCACTGGTTGGCAGAGGTAAAGTGCACAGAGTTCTATGGCCAGCAAAACAACAGAAAGAAAAAATCTGCCGTGACTGTGCCAGAAGGGCAAATTTCCAATAAAGAATATTTCTCCATCTTAATGCATTCTTTATGTTTTTTTGAGGCAGTTTGGAAGAATTCTTAGCAGGTCATTCACTACCAGGGTACTTAAGGGACGGAGAATTGGAATCCATCAGCATATTCCTTGCAGGCCTTGGCCACAAACAGTTTGGCCTCCAGCTCATTGTTGTCCTTCAGGTGCATCAATGATCAGGACAGAGTCTAGACACCATAACCAGATGTTGTGCACTTCCATTAAGGACTCCTTTTTTGCAGGCTTGAACCCCAAGACCTTAGGGGTAGACATTTAAGCTAAATGTGAAAAAGGAATTTTGATTGTGAATCACTGTGAAGAGCTGAGGACCCACGTTAATGAGGAGTTGATAAACAGGAACTACCATCTTGCATTTGCAGGTGACATATGTGCCTGGCAATGCTGGAGAGCTAATGTTCGGGCAAAGGGCCTGATTTAGAGTACAGCGGAGGGGTTATTCTGTCACAAATGTGACCGATATCCCATCTGTT
Organism: Pleurodeles waltl; assembly: GCF_031143425.1. Lineage (NCBI taxonomy): Eukaryota > Metazoa > Chordata > Amphibia > Caudata > Salamandridae > Pleurodeles > Pleurodeles waltl. The sequence continues at coordinate 608,638,159 of NC_090449.1, forward strand.
GTATTACAAGTTCCATAGGCTATAATAGAATTATAATAGGGTTGACAGGATATCAGTCACGTTTGTGATGGAGTAACCTCCTCCGCCAAACTCTAAATTAGGCCAACATTTTCCAAATATAGTGTGGCGCTTGGAGGCTATTTATAAAGTGGAGCAACTGCTAGAAGGAGTATCCATCAAATAAGGCTATTATGACTGACTGACAATACAGTAAAGGTGAAGGGAAAGTTGGAAGATTCTTGCACTTATTTTTTGGCTGTGTACTTTGTAGATTTATTAATACAACTACACAAGGTAGGCAATTGACAGAAAATTGCAAAGGTTTTATATATATATATATATATATATATATATATATATATATATATATATATATATATAAATGGCAACCTGCTCCAAGTAATTTTCTGCACTACATAAATTCCAAATACAGACAGCACAGTCACATAAAATGTGGCACTTCAAAGAAAGTAAATATATTATTTTGCTGAGCAATTTTCACAAAGTAAATCTTTCTAAAAGAGAATGTTTGTTTTAGGCAATCTGTTGTTTCTTACATGTTATACCGTGCTAAATTTACAGGTAACATTTCAGACAGACACAGAAATTAAAAGACATCAGTCCTTCGCCATCTAGTTCATGATGTCAGAAAACACATTACATTTTTCGGTTGACTTCTTAAAGGATTTTCAATTTAAACATTTTTGTTATTATTACTTTTCTGTCACCCATTGTAAATGTACTGTAGACTTTTCATGGATACTATCTGAGAAACTTTACCAGCAGCAAAGGCCTCTGCAGTAGTTAAAACCTGGCTCCATCGGAATTCGGGATGATTTGGTTAAGGCCAAGTCAAAAAAGGCTGGGGCTTGGTCAAGTTTTCCACTTCGTCTCAGCAGATCAATTAGCTTGCTCAATACTATGAAGTTGTCTATAAAAAAACCACACAAAGTGTCAGATTACAGCACAAAAGCTAATGTCAACTAGCACTTTACAAAAACTCTTGATCACTCAGAAGCAACAGAAGATAGTATATGACCATTATGCACATTAATAAATGAGAGTTATCCTTCAAAAAGGTACTTGAAATTCTGGTTAAGACTACCATGTGTTTTCATAGCAATGACAATATTTATTAGGAAATCTGAGTCCAGCAGCACCGATTTACATAGCTCCCAATCCCAATTTAAAAGAGGAAAACATCTCATAAACCTAGCTTATTTCCTGGCACTCCCATAGCCTCATTCTCCACAGACAACTATTAGCCTTCAGATTTCTCCTTCATTATCTCAAAAGTATTGTTTCTTCTGACAAGCTTTAACTTCAATCATAAAAAATTAGTGAGGAGAAGGAAAAACAGTCACACATCCTCCTTAAAATATCCAAGAAAACACAACCAAATGTGACTGCTATAAACAGAGAACCCAACTCCTAGTTCTCTTTTCTACAAAAGCCTCCACTTGAGGTTTTAAGGACAGGGTCTTAGCCACTGGGAGGGTCATTCCCTTTATGGAAGGGGAAGCCTCACACACCTAACAGTGTTGTGCTTCATCAGCAGCCTCCTCTCCCCACCCCGGTAGGACAGTGCCACCCGGGCTGACTCAACCTCCTGCTGGACTCAAATGAAGGAGGGAGTTCTTACATAAGCTAACTTCTGGAGAAAAACTGGGACCCAGATCACTAAACTAAAAATACCTTGTGTTACTCTGGTTTGTCACCTTTATTAATGGGGAACAAAGGTAATATTATAAAAGTAAAAGATGATACCTCATGAATTATGACTCGAGTCATCAGCCCGAGCGGGTCTCGGGCATTTTTTAGGGCCATGGATCCCTACTCGACCTTGCTGGTAATTCTGCACTATTCTATCTTATTCAGTGCAAAGAAAATAAGTGCAGGTCTATCCTACCTGTGGAAGAGCAAAGACGGTCTTAAGCCATCCAAGTTATGGGGGCTGTCAACTTCCTGGACAAGGAAAGGGACCATACCCTTTGTAGTCACACTTACGTCAAAGCTGCGTTGTGTCTAAGTACCTAATCAGCTCCCTATCCTTGCCGAGTTGACAACTCAGCAAGGAAAGGGAGCTAATTGGATGCTAAGACACCAGACTGGGCAGAAACATGTTGGCCATATACTTGGTGATTTGAGTCATAATTCTTGCAGTATCACCTTGTACTGTTTTTAATATTACCTGTGTTCCCCATTAATAAAGGTGACATATATCACAAAGTATTTTTAGTTTAGTGATCTGGATCCCATTACTGCCTACACTTCGCCATCACCACACCCAACAGCCACCTCCGCGTCCCTAGGGCCACCCACAGGAAATGGAACAAAATCACCAATGAGCAACTCACCACAACCCTTTGTCAAATCACCCCCGCCTCCCACTGACGACACCAACACCACAGCACGCAACCTTAAGTCCTGGATCACCGAATGCACCAATTCCTTAGCCCCCTCTGATCAACTTCGGTCAAGTGTATCCCAAAAAAAGCCAGCTGGTTCACCACCGAACTTCAAGAATCCAAGCGCACCTGCAGGCGACTAGAGAAGAAATTGGTAAGCAGCAAAACTAGCGAACACCTTGACTCCTTCAGAGGTGCCACTGCCACCCACCACCGACGCATCAAGAATGCAAAAAAAAGCCGCACTCCATGAACACATCAACACCTCTCCACACAACACGAGAGAACTCTTCACGATAATCAACGAATTCACCAATCTGCGACAAATTGGCCACTTTTTTCCACCGCAAGATTAAGGACATTTATGATGGCTTCCTCCCTCAGAACCCGCCCAGTATCAGAACCTTGACCAACCCAGCCCCCCAGAACCCACCCAAACAATCCACAGCTGATTCACTCTCACTGCAGAAGAGACTGAAAGCTTCATGAACAGCATTCACTCCGGAGCTCCCACAGACCTCTGTCCTCACCACATGTACAACAGAGCCAGCGAATCCATCGCCCCTGAACTCTGCAAGACGCTGAACAGCTCTATCAACACAGCCACCTACCCGGTGGATTGGAAACACGCCGAAGTCCGTCCCCTCCTGAAGAAACCCACAGCCTACCCATCAGAGCTAAATAATTACTGGCCCATCTAGCTACTACCCTACCAGGCAAAGTACTGGAAAAAGCCATCAACTCACAGCTGCGACAATTCATCTAAGACAACAACTCTCTGGATACCTCTCAGTCTGGCTTCAACAGCAACCACGGCATGGAGACAGCTCTTCTTGCAGCCACCGATGACATACGCACACTCCTTGAGCGTGGCCACAGCGCAGCACTCATACTCCTCGACCTCTCAGCAGCCTTCGACACAGTCTCCCACAGCACCTTATGCACCAAACTCCACGACTCAGGAATCCACGGAAAAGCCCTGCAATGGATTCACTCCTTCCTCTCCGGAAGGACACAGAGAGTCAGGCTCCCACCCTTCATATCCAAACCAACAGAAGTCAGCTGCGGAGTACCGCAGCGATCCTCCCTGAGCCCAACGCTCTTCAACATCTACATGGCCCTGCTTGCAGCCATCATCAGAGGCCACGGAATAAACATTGTGTCATACGCAGATGACACACAACTCATCATACCCCTCACTGAAGACCCTGACAAAGCTAAGAGGAACTTTCACATCAGAATGGAAGCCGTCGCCGCCTGGATGAAGGAGAGTTGCCTCAAGCTCAATTCAGACAAGACCGAGCTCATCATCTTTGGAAACTCCACTTCAGCCTGAGATGACTCCTGGTGGTCCTCATCGCTCAGCGCCCCGCCTACTCTGACTGACCATGCCCGCAACCTAGGAATCGTCCTCGACTCTTCCCTATTAATGACCCCACAGGTAAATGCAGTCACCTCTTACTGCTGGCACACTCTCCGCCAACTCCACAAAATCTTCAAATGGATCCCGGTCGACTGCCGCTAGACAGTCACCCTTACTTAGTCACAAGCAAGCTTGACTACGGCAATACACTCTACACCGGCACCACAACAAAGAACATCAGGAAACTACAACTCATCCAAAACGCCGCTGCCAGACTTGTCTTGAACCTCCCCGCCAAGAACATATCTCCCACCACCTGAGGATCCTCCATTGGCTCCCAGTGGAGAAGCAAATCAACTTCAAACTACTCACCCACACCTACAAGGCCCTTCACAACATCAAATCGACCTACCTGAATCACCGCATCTCTTTCCATAACCCGCCTGACCCCTCCGCTCCGCCCAGCAGTCGCTAGCCACTATCCCACACATCCGGAAAACCACCGCCCAAGGAAGATCTTTCGGCTACCTCACAGCTAAGAGCTGGAACAACCTGCCCACGCACCTCAGACAAAGCCCATCACTCACCATCTTCAGGAAGAACCTCAAGAATGAGGCCCAGACCTACCACCAGCGCCTTGAGACCCTCACAGGTGAGTAGTTGTGCTTTATAAAAACTGAATGATTAATTGACTGATGATTGACTGCGACGTGTCTTGTACCAGTGTGTCCTCATCTATGTCCCACACAATTGTGTTCCCAACATATGCATGTCACAGTAATTCTAAAAAATTACTTTGGCATGTATATGATTGCAGTGGTCCCGAGCTCATATGCGGTGCTCACACAATTTACACAGCCAATGCAGGCTCCCTATCTTCGAGTCTGACAATGGGGGGGAGGGGTTGTGTTTTCTCCGTGGTCTGGTGGCAGCAGCAACAGAAGGTCTTGTCCAGTCAAAAACTGAAGTAGAATGGAGAAAGAAATGCAATTTTTTACCTCAACCGCCCCCGACCCCACTCCTCCCTCCCAATTAACCAACTCATTTGTGGTGGACGGACCGCCACATTTGGCCTGGCGGGAAGGCGTATCCAAGTCTGCATGGCAGTAAAGGTGACTGGAGTCCCGCCGCAAGCCACTATTTCAAATGGCGCCATCAATGAGCAAGACGTTTCTTGGTGAAGACAGTGGGACCAATGCAGGCTTTCATCTATGGGACCACCAACATCTAAATCTGGCGGATGGACTGCCAAGGCGGTAGATGGGTTTTCAGTTGGAAAATCACCGGCAGGACTGTTACCCCCAAGATCTAACTCAGGTCCTTAGTCACCTATCCTTCAAGATTGGTATAAACTAAACTCTCATCAGTCAGATACAGAAGGGAATAAAAAAGGAAGATGTGCAATGATGATACTATGACTGCTTTCCAACACAGACAGAAATGCTCTTTCCATGACTTATGCACTCCTCGTACCACTATAAACACTTCAAGAAGGGCCCCAACCGAATGTTTAAATACAGCCTTCTAAGATCTGACAGGGACATCTTAACCATAGACACCTTTGTATCAAAATAATTAATGGGTAAATGACTTGTGGCCTCCTTGGTAAAAGTCAGCTCTAGATTGGCTGATTTGTTTCAATGGCTTCTCTCCCTGTTTTTTGCAGTAGTTCCCAGGAACTGAAGCAATCCAGCTCCACAAGACCTACTTTGATTTTTAATTTGGCCGAGCCACCTTTCTTCGTATGACTTGTCAAGCATCCTCAAATCACGTATTGCTTCACTGTAACAGAAAGGGATTAGGGTCTAGTCAGCAGTGGTCAAAAGTACTGCTTATGCTCTTAGGTTTATTGCAGGTGTACATTAATACACCCATGAATTTATAAGAAAGTGGGACTCTGGATTCTTTAGTATATGCTCCCAGGCAAAGCCCCAAATCCCTTATCCTTTTGATGCTGCGCCCACAGCTTAACTTTAGTAAACATGATTAGCCACTTTTACCACTGTCCATTGATATCTATCATACTCATTCAAATGGTCTTCCTTCAGAACTGTTTTATTTCTCTTCCACAACAAATCCAGTTTATAGCGTGTATCATTTTATGTACTTTTCTATATTAACTTTAAATACCTGCTAGTGATTTTGTGTGTACCGGGTGTGCTCAGTTAGATGATGATGTATGATGCATCTGCTTTTTAAAGGTGGTGTTATAAAGTGCTCTTGTGAAATTGTAATGTTGTAGCTACCTGCAATTTAATGTATTCTTGTTTCCTTCATTAATGAGACAGCACAAGTAATTCAGCCACATTAGTGAATGGCTTTACTTTTTAATTTTTCATTGCAAGCATACGGTTGCCACATTTAGGTGACTGCATGTTTCCTTTTTTCTATTTATATTTGTGACATAAGCTTGCCACAATATATAATAAATAAAATAACCATTGCAGTAGTTTACCTTGCCATACTTGCTTGTTTTGCCAATGTGTGATTTAGAATTCATGCAAATCAGCAAACGTATCCCCATCCACAGGTTTGCAGTTTTTGCTGTGCATTTTTTTTTGCTAGGTTCTTTCTGGTTTATGGTATGTTAAAACATATAAGCTGGAACACAATATCACTAAACTAGTATAAAAAAAACTTGAGTGTTTCAGTTCTTAATGGATTTGAAGGCTATTACGATATTGCAAGATACTAAAGTCGCATTCTGGTTCGAAAGTGGCTATTGGCAAAATAGAATAACTTAATTATTACCACACTAAAAAAACTAAACCAGAGTGCTCTCAATCTGCAGTCACTGGAACCGTTGGCTCAGGATCACAAAAGAAGCTAGTGAAAGGTGAAGATGGTGGTCCAAATCAACAATCAAATAAGAGGGAAGCTTATTGTCAGAACTTATACCGCTCGACAAGATAGCCATTGGTTTGCGACTTTACTGAGGAGCATGCAAAACTATACACCATGCTTGAGCATCAGGAAAATAAGGGAGAAGAGTGCTGCAAATTAGTACAGGTCCCTTTGAGAACATCGGGGGCATAATGTTTCAAACTATTACAAGCTCCACTGGGTAGAAAGAATGTTGCAAGATGTCACAAGTCCAATGAAAACAATGGGTAGAATGTTACAAATGAATACAAACCGATTGAGCAGATTGGACCAGGATGTTGCATATTTTTACAAAACCAATTTAGAACAACAGAAAAAATTGAAAAGGGAGGGGCAGAATATTACAAATGATGTCCAGACCCAAGCAGATCAATGAAACCAAAATTTGCAAATGCACAGAGTCCCTAGGTTGAACAATTAAAAGCCCTAATCAGAGCGATGGGGCAGGATGTTTTAAATATTATATGCTCCCTTGAGAATGTCATAGACATACTGTTGCACAGAAAGACAACATCTGAAAGCACCAAATGTCTTATTAGTGTAAAATATATTGGAGATTTTGTAAAATGGAGCCCAATATAACAATACATTCTAGTGCAAAACTCTGGTGTAACTCTGCATTGGGTGCACAGGGTACATACTGCCTTTATCATTTGCCTCCGCAGTGTCTACATTACTTGATTTACTATACAGCTTTATCCAAAGCACATTCGTGCAGGCTGGCTCAGTAAACTATGTACATTTTGTAGAAATTCAAAGAGTATGTTTTTTCAACTCTAGACTTTTTTTTACAAAGCATTATATTGTAAAATCAAACTTACAATGCTGGTAAAATTATTTAACTTGGCACCAATGCCGCAATGTCATTGTGAATAAAATATAATTGATTTTGCCTACATTATAATATTCTGTTTCATTAAATACTGAGGGTATTACGATCCCATTATATCCTATGGAGATCATAATTCAGCGGCCGGAATATCCGTCACGTTTGTGATGGAGTATTCCATTCACCAAGATCATAATCAGGTCCTGAGAGTCCAAAGGAGGTAAAATTATTACTTTTCATTTGTTTACATTGCAGGACTAAACCTGCTAATGTGAGCAAGGCCTCCAGGCCAGGGACATAGCTTAATCAGAGAGATTCGGGGAGGTGTGAATCGCAAATTTCCCAACTAATGAAGCAGTGACATGCAGGGTGGAGGGATTTGACAACCAAAGTTCTGGTGGACTATTTGGTACAGAGTCAATCAATCAATCAATCAGTGTTTGTAAAGCGCAACTACTCACCAGTGAGGGTCTCAAGGCGCTGAAGGGGGGGGGGTCCATCAGTGCAGTGGTTCTTCAAATAGCCATGTCTTCAAATAGCCATCTCTTCAGCTGTTTTGTGAAGTTGAGGAGGGGTGTAGTCTGTGTGAGGTGGAGGCGTTCCAGGCTGTGGTGGGGATGTAGGAGAATGAGCGTCCCCCTGTTCTTGTTTTTCTGATGCGAGGTACTTTGTCGAGAGAGAGCTGGGCTGAGCGAAGGGTCCTGTGGAGTATGTAGAAATTGAGTCACCTGTTCAGCAAGGCTGGTCCGGTGTCGTGGAGTGCTTTGTGTGCGTGGGTGAGAATCTTGAAGGTGATTCTTTTCTCTATGGGGAGCCAGTGTAGTGTGCGCAGGTGCTGGGAGATGTGAGGTAGGTCGGGGACCAGCCTAGCGGCGTCGTTCTGGAAGTTCTGTAGTTTGCGGGTGAGCTTCTTGTTGATTCCGGCATAGAGCACATTGCTGCAGTACAGACTGCTGGTAACAAGGGTGTGTGTGACGGTCTTTCTGTGTTCAAGGGGGATCCATTTGAATGTCTTGTGTAGGAGGTGGAGGGTGTGGAAGCAGGTGGATGTGACTGAGTCGATTTGGCGGTCCAGGTTGAGTTTGGAATCCAGGATGATTCCAAGGTTGCGGGCTTGGTTCATTGGGGTGGGTGGACTTCCGAGGGTGGGGGTCCACCGGGAGTCGTTCCACGCGTCGGGTTGAGGGCCCATGACAAGTACTTCAGTTTTGTCTGCGTTGAGTTGTAGGCAGCTGCTTTTCATCCAGTTAGCGACTGCTCCCAAGCCTTTGTGGAAGTTGTGTCCGGCTGTGTTGGGCCTGTTGGATAGGGAGAGGATGAGTTGGGTGTCGTCAGCATAGGAGATGATGTTGAGTCTGTAGTTTCTGACGATGGCGGCTAACGGGGCCATGTAAATGTTGAACAGTGTGGGGCTGAGAGAGGATCCCTGGGGAACTCTGCAGGCGGTAGGTGTGGGGTCCGAGAGGAAGGGGGAAAGTCCTACTCGTTGAGTTGTGCTGGAGAGGAAAGATGGGATCCAGTTGAGGGCCTTTGTCTCTGATGCCGGCCTCGTGAAGACTGCTTATCAGGGTTTGGTGGGAGACTGTTTCAAAGGCCGCCGAGAGGTCGAGCAGGATGAAGGCCGCAGTTTCTTCTTTGTCCAGCAGGAAGCGGATGTCGTCCGTTGCGGCTAGAGGACTGTTTCGGTGCTGTGTTTTTTTCTGATGGCAAATTGGGAGGGGGTCCAGGATGTTGTGGTCTTTGATGAAAGTGGTGAGTTGGTTTTTGGTGGCTTTCTCTATGACTTTCACTGGAAAAGGGAGCAGGGAGATGGGCATGTAGTTCTTGAAGTCGGTGGGGTCTGCCGAGGGTTTCTTGAGGAGAGGGTTGATCTCGGCATGTTTCCAGTCGTCGGGGAAGGAGGCATCTGCTAGGGAGCGGTTGATGGTGAGGCAGAGCTTGGGGGCGATGGTTTCAGCGGCTCTGTTGAAGATGTGGTGGGGGAATGGGTCCGAGGGGGGCCCCGGGGTGTATGGTCCTCATTGTCTTCAGTGTATATTCGGTGGTGAGGGGGGTCCAGTTAGTGATCATTGTTTTTTGGGTGTTGGGTTCCGGTGGAGGGGGTTCTGAACGCAGGTTGTCCTCACTGAAGTTGGATTTTATGGTGGAAGTATGTGTTGAACTTGTTGTAGAGATCTTGTGAGGGTGGGATGTCCGTTTCTTTGCTGTTGGGTATTGCGAACTCCTTGATGATGCTGAAGAGTTCCTTGCTGTTGTGTCCGTGTGAGGAGATTCTTTCTTGTATTGCTTTCTTTCTCGTGCTTTTGATGAGATGGTGGTGTGAGGTGGTGGCGGCTCTGAAGTTGATTTGGGCTTCTGTAGATTTGGTGTTTCGCCAGATTTTCTCGAGGTGTCGACATGTGTGTCTGGATTTTTGGAGTTCTGCGGTGAACCAGCTGGATTTCTTGGCGTGGGTGCTGTTGTTCTTTTTGAGGGGGGCTATGGTGTTGGTGCAGTCGGCGATCCATTTGTGAAAGGTGCGGGCTGAGATGTTCGGGTCGTCATTGTGTGCGATGGTGGGGCGGAGTTGGCAAGGGTGGCAGTGAGCTGGTCATCGGTGATTCTTGCCCAGCTTCTATGAGATAGCTGGAGTCTGAGGATGGTGGGTGTGCTGAAGGTGAAATGGATGCATCAATGGTCTGTCTGTAGAAGTTCGGAGGTGTGGCTGAAGGAGACGGAGGTTCCTGCTGTGAAGATGGGGTCGAGGGTGTGTCCTGCTGAATGTGTTGGTTCTATCACGATCTGTCGGAGCCCTATGGTGTGGAGGTGGTCTAGGAGGGATGCGGTGTTGTGGTCTTGTAGGTTGTCGAGGTGGAAGTTGAGGTCTCCTAGCAGGGTGTAGTTGGAGGCTGTGATGGCTTGGGAGGTGATACTGTCTGTTATGGAGTCAGAGAAAGGTGTGCGGGGCCCGGGTGGGCAGTAGATGTCTTACTCGTTGAGTTCTGCCGGAGAGGAAAGATGGGATCCAGTCAAGGGCCTTGTCTCTGATGCCGGCCTCGTGAAGTCTGCTTATCAGGGTGTGGTGGGAGACTGTGTCGAAGGCCGCTGAGAGGTCGAGCAGGATGAGGGCCGCAGTCTCTCCGTTGTCCAGCAGGGAGCGGATGTCGTCTGTTGTGGCTAGGATGGCTGTTTCGGTGCTGTGTTTTTTTCTGAAGCCAGATTGGGAGGCGTCAAGGATGTTGTGGTCTTTAATGAAAGTGGCGTGTTGGCTGTTGATGGCTTTCTCAAAGACTTTTGCTGGAAAAGGGAGCAGAGAGATGGGCCTGTAGTTCTTGAGGTCGGGGGGTCTGCTGAGGGTGTCTTGAGGAGAGGGTTGATCTTGGCGTGTTTCCAGTCGTCGGGTAAGGAGGCATCTGCTAGGGAGCGGTTGATGGTATGGTGGAGCTTGGGGGCGATGGTTTCAGCGGCTCAGTTGAAGATGTAGTGGGGGCATGGGTCCAAGGGGGCCCCGGAGTGTATGGTCCTCATTGTCTTCAGTGTATATTCGGTAATGAGGGGGGTCCAGTTGGTGATCGTTCTTTTTTTGGTGTTGGGTTCCGGTGGAGGGGGTTCTGAATGTAGGTTGTCCTCACTGAAGTTGTTGTAGATGATCTTGATTTTGTGGTGGAAGTATGTGTTGAGCTTGTTGTAGAGATCTTGTGAGGGTGGTATGTCCGTTGCTTCGCTGTTGGGTTGGGCAAACTCCTTGATGATGCTGAAGAGATCCTTGCTGTTGTGTGCATGTGAGGAGATTCTTTCTTGTATTGCTTTCTTTCTCGTGCTTTTGATGAGATGGTGGTGTGCAGTGGTGGCGGCTCTGAAGTTGATTTGGGCTTCTGCAGATTTGGTGTTTCTCCAGATTTTCTCGAGGCGTCGGCATGTCATCTGGATTCTCGGAGTTCTGCAGTGAACCAGCTGGCTTTCTTGGCGTGGGTGCTGTTGTTCTTTTTGAATGGGGCTATGGTGTTGGTGCAGTCGGCGATCCACTTGTGAAAGGTGCGGGCTGAGATGTTTGGGTCATCGTTCTTTGCAATGGGGGGGCAGAGTTGGTGAGGGTGGCAGTGAGCTAGTCGTTGGTGATTCTTGCCCATCTTCTACGAGATGGTTGGTGTTGGGGTCTGAGGATGGTGGGTGTGTTGAAGGTGAAATGGATGCAGCGATGGTCTGTCTATGGAAGTTCGGAGGTGTGGCTGAAGGTGGCGGAGATTCCTATTGTGATGATGGGGTCGAGGGTGTGTCCTGCTAAATGCGTTGGTTCCGTCATGATCTGTCGGAGCCCTATGGTGTGGAGGTGGTCTAGGAGGGATGCGGTGTTGGGGTCTTGTAGGTTGTCGAGGTGGAAGCTGAGGTCTCCCAGCAGGGTGTAGTTGGTGGCTGCGATGGTTTTGGCAGTGATATTGTGTGTGATGGAGTCGGAGAAAGGGGCGCGGGGTTCGGGTGGGTGGTAGATGAGGGTTCCCCTGAGGGTGGACGTTGGACTTGTCTGAAGTTTGAAGTGAAGGTGCTCCATCAGGCTTGTGGGGTCTTCCGAGTGTGTACTCAGTCGGATGTTAGAGTTGTGGACAATGGCGATTTCCCCCCTCGCCCCTGGGGTGGCTGGGGCGGTCTTTCCGGGTGATCTTGTATCCTTGGGGAATGGCGATGGCAATGTCCGGGCCAGAGGGCGTGTTGGTCCAGGTTTTGGTGAAGAATGCGACATCCGGGGTGGTGCTGTCAAGGAGGTCCCAGATTTCGGTAGCGTGTTTGTGGAGGGAGCGGACGTTGAGGAGGATGCTTTTCAGGATTTTCGGTGTGAGTGTGTTGTTGCGGGTGGGTTGTGCTGGGTCAAAGGTCTTGGTGGTGGTGTAGGATTGGTGGCAGCTAAGGCAGCTGAAAGGTCCGTGGGTGTCAGCCGATGATGAGGGCTTGCAGTTGTTGTTGCGTCCTGGGTTGAGAGCGTGGAGTGCTGCAGGCGTGTAGAGGTGGCGGGTGGGAGGTCCAGGGGTCCTGCGCTGGTCACGGTCGTGTTGCGGACGGGCGCAGACGGGCTTGCCTTTGGCGCATCCGCCATTAAGTAGGGAGATGGGTGAGGGGAGGACAGCTGGCCCACGGGGTCAGTAGCAGCGGGGAGAGGGAACAGTGAAAGTTGGGAAAAAGCGTGAAAGAGAAATGAGAGAGAATGCGAGAAAAATAGGAAAATTTGAGTAAAAAGCACATAAAAAGAGGAATAAGATAGAAAAAAGCACAGAAAGCGCAAGGGCACAATACAGCAAGCAGAAAAGCACGAAAGGGAGAAGACAGAGAAAAAGAGGCCGAGGGCCGGTGGGCAGCCTAGCAGAAGAGCAAAGCTCTTCCACTAGACACCAGGGATGAAGCGCAGGCAGGAGCCTGCGAGTGGAGGAGGGCCTCGAATTTCTGACCGGTGTCAGAGTTCAACAGTCACAGGCTGCACTAACTGGAGGAGCTACATTGAGGCAGAGCAGTTCACTGACCAGGTCAGTGGGGTTGCTCAATACTGATTTGCATTAGGTGGGCCTTTGTCTAGAGTGGCACAGCGGGAAGGGCAAAAAATGATGGGTTGGAATGCTACCCCGAGCAATTGCCACTGGTTAGATTATTTGCTGGCATTCATCCATCACCTTTTGTTTGAGTGTCATTAGTATGCCTGGACATCTGAGACTGACATAGCTTTCCAAGCTTACTATTGCCAATGATTGTGAAATCCCAAAATTAGTAAATTTGCACACATTCAAGGAGTAATTCTATAGGTGCAGATTTACTATTTTTGTTTTAAAAAACAGTCACCACATGGGCCTGATTCACAAAGGTAACCTACACTGTTGAGTATTTTATACTTTTGGGCAAGTTTACTACTTTTTGGCTATTTACAAAATCAGAATATAATATATTCAAGTAACTTACATGTCTCCACCAAGTTGAAGGACCAGTGGCCTCTTCACAATCTGCATTTTGTAGTAAACGTTTAGTACTAGAATAGTATTACTAAGGTACTACACAATTCTATTCACAAGCTCCACTTCTAAAGTACTGCTGCATAAAACAGCAGTACTTTAGAAGTTCTCTTTGTAAATAGCAAACTGTTCAAACTGGGGTGAGCTCTCCAGCAAATTAATGAGGTGATCCGAGCCAGAGCAGAGCCAGGGTACTGGCTGGGCTTTCAGATTCTGTGCACTAGCCAAGCCATGACAATGTTTGGCATGTATATATTGCAACAAACATAATGTAAAAATATGACACAGCCTCTTCTAAATTCAAATACATGTATTTCTTTCCATGCTAAATTGCTTCACCTTTGTATCTCAGATTATATACCTGCACAGCCAGACCTCTGTTAAAAGTGATAGTTTCTAAACATGAACTTGGAAAGATTAATGGCTGAGCCCCAATGACAATGCCATTAGCTGATTAATAGGTTATGCCAGTAGTCTTGTAAACACTGTGAGGTCTAGATTCTTATTATAGTTGAAGCAACATTATAGTCTATTAAACCTATCATAAGCGGTGCTTGAACAGCATATATACAGAACTAAGTAATTAAAAGAGCTCTCATATCTGATAATAAAGTAAAAGGAGGCCCCGTGAAATAAAATGTTTGCCTAGGATCACACAATTTGAACAAGCAGGGAAGCGGATTGATTCCAGGTTATGTGATTTCACATTTTTTAATTCAGCCACCACATGTATATCACTGTCTCTCTCACACCTGTTTTCCGTAAAAGCTCATTGTTTTGTCTTCTGTTCTTGGCACATTATGAAAAAACCCAACACAGACAAAAAGGCCCAGACTCAGGGTCCCTTGAGCCAACTACCAGGCTAAGAATACATTTATTTGGGGGGGATTGTCACACTCCTAGCACCCTCACTGAAGCTATGCCCCTGCTCCACACATTGACAACGAACTAAAGATGCCCTGCCAGACCTAAAGAACAAAATACTTCTAAAGCCTATACTAGTGAAAAGGATCAATGTATCAGCATGCAGTCATTCACAGGATCCAGTGCGGGCTCCAGTGCAAGTGAATCCGTTTGCCTGTCTGTATTCGTCCAGTTTATTACAAATCCCCAACTTTATGACAAGTGTGATTATAGTCAGAAACTGAAAGATACCTGGTGCCTTTTGCAATATTTGTTGGTAAAGCTGTATGGCTTTTTCATATTCCTGTTTCCGAAACATAATGTCTGCAATCATCTAAAAGAAAATAAAGACATCTTCATAAAATTGAATCACACTTATTTAACTGATATCAATCAGCTTTCTTCTTCCAATAGGTCATGAATTGGCAAGTTGGTACGATGACACCATTTTTACTTTTTTTTATTGAATGGATATGCCAGGAACATAAAAAGAAGAAAACGTGTGCATCCTAAATGTGGTGGCCATGCAAATGTAATAATTTTTTTTAAATTTTAAATGCAAATTAACCACCACATATAATTATAATGGAACAGTAATGGTATTCATGAGCAGGCAAGTGTATTCAGAGCAGGTCTACAAACCTGCTCTGGTTTGATTACACATCATAGGAAATTGTGATTATTATTGTAGCAAAAAAATATGTTATTTATTGAATTACTATAACTTGAAGTCAAGGTTTAAACAGATACGTGTGACTAAAAAATGATAAAGAACAGAAAGAAAAAGACAGTGTCAAAAAACGTATTGGACTACTAGCCTTGGCACTAAAGTGTATTTCCCTTTTCATTGGATGTGCAAATGTGATCACTTAATGATCTTACTCAATGAAAGAGAGCCAACAGATGAGGTCGACCAACCTACTGCCTCTTTCTTTTTGTTGTGGTGGGAAGAACCAAAATGTGAATGACAGCTAAACAGAACAATGAATGAAGAGGGCTATCCCACAGGCCCTATATTTAATTATATATATATATATATATATATACATACATATATATATATATACATACATATATGTATGTGTATATATATATATATATATATATATATATATATATATATATATATATATATATATATATATATATATATATATATGCAAAAATAACTGAATAGTCAAACTCCGGCACTCCAAACAATTTGAGTGTTTAATTAAGGCTGTTAAAGTCTTTCAATTAAAACAAAGTGTCGACTTGCAGATCATGATCTGGGCTATTGAAGAAGACTGTATTGGTTGAAACGTGTAGCCGTCACAAGTCGACACTTTGTTTTTTGGTCCATCACTTTCAAACCACCGGCCTTCTTTGAACAGCCTTTACAGCCATCGACTTGAGATTTTGTTATCTATGAAAGGGGCATTCTTATAACTCTGGGAAACGGGAAACATCAGAGGCAAGGGCCGAAGCACATATTTAGATTTGCTCTGGGTTGATCTTTGTGAGCCCCCTATGGCCAAACCCTTGACAGTACTGGTGAATATTTTGATATAACGTTTTTTATTTCTCTTAGGTTGGAAATTAACTAGAAATACAACTTACTAGTGCACCATAGAATAATGCAAAAGCGTTAAATGGTTGAGAAACCTATGCATCTAGATTTATCACCTTTTGTTGGTGCCACCTTGATCTTTAGTCCTGAAGAGAACTCTCACATAATAGGTTTTATAGGGTCATAACGTTGACAAATGTACTAGAGGATTAATTTTATCTATGACATAATACATTATACTCTGATACAGAGTGGTGTTATTCAAAATTATATTCTTGTCAGCCCTAAAGTTTTGTACATATGCTTTGCATATAGCACCTGCGCACTTTAATTCACTTATTCACCTTCACTTCTGATTTATATCTCATATATATCTTCAAGATGTTTCATAGCAAATAAATCTGATTTGACTCCATATGAAACCAATCTATTGATGTTTTTTGAGAACCGCCAAAGCTGTTGAGGCTTATACTTTCTCCCAAAGGGCCTGTGTTTTACTTTATTGAGGTTTTGTCAATCACATGAGTCAGCCCAGTGAAGTAAACATATTGGATGTTTAGATGTATCCTTCCACCTTCTCTTGAGTGGTTGCAGTGAACTCTAAGAGTGACTACTTTACAACTATGGCCCCCTCTCTGTCCCCTCCTGCTGGTTCCCTCCCATGAATGTCAAACTAATTTGCTACAGCTCTATGCGTTAACACATTAAAGCCATTCCTATTAGCTTTCCAATACTTGTTACATGTTTATATTATTGTGAACACAGTAGTAACTGAACCACTTGACAAAGTACGAACTGTCTCATTTCTCTTTTTTGAGAGTAAAATGGCATTGCTTTTTTCTGTGTATGAGTTGTGGGTAACATGTTGGGTGAAGGGAAAAAAGAAAGAGTGGTAGAGAGAGGGAATGAGAGAGAAAGATTTTTTTAAGAAAGAAAAGGTGGAAGAATATGGCCCCATACAATTTGCATATGGACACTAATTGCAAATGATAGAAATACACGCTAGTCAGTTTGAACTTCAAAGAAATACCCAGTGTGATAGCTCAGTGCGTTATCATTTCTCCTTTGGATATCTGTAAGAAATTTTACAGTTAAAATGTAACTGTTGTCAACACAGCTTTTTGTGCTTTTAAGGTTGGTAAAATAAGTACCACCGAAGTGGGTAATAACACTTACTAGAGACAGTACTAATTAACAGTAACGTGTAGTAACAACGGCGTTGTAAATTACAAATACAAATGTGCTGGGTGTAAACATATGTGCATTGTGTGTGAAAACGGATGCTGGATACGGGCTTGTCAGTTTACAGAGGGAGTGTTGGAAGTTCGTATTTCAAAGGCAGATCAATGAGTAAAGCGTATAATTTGAATGCGTTGCACTGCTTAGTCTTTAAATGTGCCATGTCACATGTATTATAGCGTCTATGTGAACACTTTACTATTGTACTGATAACAGATTTCAGTTAGTCTAGCTAGATTTAGGAATTTGTCAAGCACAAGCTTGTATTCCACGTGCAGTGTATTAGCCACACAGGGAGTTTCATAGGCTACGTCCCTTAGGAAGTTATAAAGGCTTCATATTTGGTGCGGGGCGGGCGGTGACATCGATGTAATTTGCTTTAGTGTAAATATGCGAAATTTCAGGGAAATTACGCCGAATTTCGCAGAATTACACATAATGCAAATCTGTCATTTAGTGCTAGATGTTAGTGTGAAATGCATCCTCGCTTCTTTTGGGATGCAAGGGGGAATTTTGAGCTACAATAGCTAAAAACAGAATAGCCGTGAACAAAAGCTGCTTGCGTTCTGGTTGTTTGCGTTGTTCCTGCCCTCCTGTGCATTACCTGCTGCGAACTGCAGCACAATTACATGATGAGCAAAATATTTAAGGAATTTGGTGTAACACAATATTCCTATAATTACAAGAATTATGGCAGCTTAATTTAAATTTCGCCCAGGCCTAGTTTTAGCTAGACCGCTGGGCCACACAACTTTGAGATCAATAAATAGATCCTTTGTGCTTCTTTATGAGGACAAAGGCAGAAACTGAGTGGAAGGCTTACACAGATTTTTACTGTCTCAGGCAATTATGCACTGATGATATTTTGCTCCATTATCTAGAACAACTGAAAGGTGTATAAATGACACTTGCACAAGCAAATGCAAAACGTTAGTTTGCACTACTAAGCCAGGACAAGCGTGTTTTTGCACTGTGCAGCTGATAAAAATAACTTCAAGACGGCAATGCCAAAAAATTGCCTGATACCTATAAATTATATGTAAAAAGAAATGCAGGCATTTCACTTATTTTTTTCCCACTCATGGAGTGAAATTTGGGATGACCTGTTGCTCCATCAGCGAGAAGAAAAATATAAAAAGCACAGTTTTAGAAGCACTGTGAGAAGCAAGGCAATATATTTAACTTTCTGGTAATCTAACTGCATTAGTATACATTCTTTGTTCGAGACCCTGACACTGCAGGGAAGTCTGCGCCACACCTGATGAAAGGTTTCTCCCAGCACTCTACAAGCAACCCTGGCCACACACGGTCCACTGCAGGAAATCTGATGTGAAAGGCAATGGCTGGGGCTGACCACTGCATTACTTTAAAGTATCTGTTATAATGGTCGGTCCCTGACGCACTCCCAAATGTGAAGGAAGAGGAATTCTTCTTTTGAAGGGTATTTCGCCTGCATTCCTCCCTTCTTTCATCTTCATCTGCGGTAAGCGGATGCGGAAACAGTGGAACTGCCCGCATTTTGCATCCATTTAACGGGGAACATAAAAAATCTCATCCCTGCTAATTACCACCAGCTGCGTTGCAATATGCTGTTTAAGGGTTAGGACGGATAAGGAATAAACTAAGGAAATTACTTGACTACAGTTAAGTGCTTCCTAATGAAGGAAGTCCACAGACTTTACTGCAACATGACTATAGTGATGTTATACTGTGAACTACACAGGTGTGTTGAGACTAATCTGCCATTCCAGGGAAGTAGTTAGGAAAAGCACCAAATTCACGTATTTAACGCATTGTATGTTGTTCATATAATGGTCAGTTCATGTCCACAACAGGACTGACTTGCACCTTACCATTGAGGCATCATCTTTGGTTTGGTCATACTGCAGGAGAACTGTACATTGTTCATTGCAAGACTCCATGTCTTCCCGTATCAAGTGCAGCCGTGCTAACTCCAACATCACCTATTTAAAGAAAATTAACCAAAGCTGACTAACTTGCAATGTATAAAATCATGTTCTGACGCTAATTTCAATACAGTTCAATTGAGTTCCGTTTCTATGAAGCAGTGTTGCTACAAGAGATGAAAATCCCAAAGCATATCAGTAAGTTCAAATGCTTCTGTAAGTTACTTAACTTCAGTAATGTTCTTTCTGTTGGTCTAGCGCCTGGCATTTCCTCATGCTAGCCAGGACCAAGAGTGGATGTGAGATCTGCCTTTTGTCATTGACAACTTAAATCTCACACAAAAAAAGACAATAAAAGCAGAAAGTCATCAGCCCCAATAGCCTCAAGTTTTCCCTTGTCGTATGATGTGCTGATGCTGTGAACTTCACAACCATGTTCTTTATATTCAATCACCTGTCCGGAAAGGCAAACACATTTAAGTTAATTGTATCCAGAACTGCACCTATGATTCAAGGGAGCTAAGTTGGAACTAAACACAATTTCACGTTCGGTCTGAAGCCCACGAAGTAAAAAGTATGGAAAGTGACCAAGCCCTGAGGAACAATCTGTCCAAATACAAAAAGAGAAAACAAACCATATGATGGCTACTGTCATCACCTTAATAAAAACACTCTGGGAGCTGACTCTAGACCAGAATACAGGACCACAAATTGATAATGATTAATCCCTGATATAAACCTCAGGTACTGTTTGAACAGTTGGGAGATGGGAATGTGGAAGTAAAAACCTGTAAGTCTGGAGTCACTAGCCACCTCTGTAGGGGCAGTAAGTTCTTTGCTGTTGCTGCTGCTGCATTAGAAATTACCTTTTTCTAGCCAACTGTCAACTACTGTTGATGAAATGTACATGATGGGTAAGCCGAACCCTAAGCTCTAGAAGTTGCCCTTCTCTGGCTCAACTTCTCCAGAAAAAATCAGCGTTACTACTAAAAAAGCTTGTAGCCATCAATCAGCATATCATTCAGTTGGACTTGCACTTCTCAGAAAAAAAGGTGATTCTAATACCTGTGTGTCATTGAGTGGCATTGTGTTGACACGTCACACTGATCCCCACTGATCTAGCACTACTGGCCACCATGGCCAAAATAGTGTGTAGGACCAGTTGTACGTTGCCAGTCAATCTTGCAGAACTTCTCTGAAAGCTTGATGGCATTGCTGGGGCAAGACAGGAGTAGCCAAGGCTGCCCCCTCTCTCAAAGTGTGGTTATAGTAAGCCTGAAAATAAGTAGCATTTGTAGCCTTCAACATCAAACTGCTAGAGACAAATATTTTTTATAATGGAAGCTCTCAATCTCATTGACTCCCTAATATGGAACATTAAAAACAGAGTTCTGCTTCATGTTTGAAGAGTAGTGGACATCAGAGGCGTTTTAAGGCATGGAAAAACTGGGCTCTGGTACAGGGACGCAGCCTTTTCGGGGGCCCCCATATACAGCCAGCTCTGTTCTCTACAGAGTCCCTCTCTGATGACTTTAAATAATTCTTAAATATAGTGTTTCAAATACCATTTTTCTTTACATTCATTATTATGGTCGAGCACAAAGCGCTCTGTCCCTGGTGTAATCTCTCTGTGCGCTTTTAACCACGCCCATGTCACGCCCATAAGTTTGGTTGGTTCATAGGCTTGCCTTTTCAAATTCGCTTGATTTAATTAGTGAAAGGCATG
The DNA here is from genome assembly GCF_031143425.1 of Pleurodeles waltl. NCBI lineage: Eukaryota > Metazoa > Chordata > Amphibia > Caudata > Salamandridae > Pleurodeles > Pleurodeles waltl. The sequence goes on from NC_090449.1 coordinate 608,658,935, forward strand.
CATACATCATGCCTTTTTCGGTGTTTAGCCCGCCTCAAGGGCACCAGCCAACTACTGAAAACACATAAGGCTCCATGTTTTCGGTATGGTTTCTGGACTACTTTTTCTCTTTATTTCAGAGGCAGCACGATCTCGCTGGGCAGTAGATGAGTGCCTTGCATGACATCAACCCTGTTACAAGGATATTTGCACTTTTGCCAATTACATGGATAATTGCAATGTTGCCGGTTACATGGATTATTGCACTTTTGCCGGTATGTTTCATTGCAAGCGAAGTTCTGTTTCCTTTTGTGTGTCTGCTTTGCACTCATGGCAGCCGTCGGTTTGCTTATGTGAAACTGTTTTAATTTTCATTTTCGCTTTATGTGGCAAGAAAAGTCTGGTTAGTTATATGAAACTGTTTTACTTTTCATTTTCAGTATATGTGGCAAGAAAAGTCCGGTTAGGAGTTTACAACGCTAATAGCTTTAACTCGAGCAAACAAACAACACCCATTGCATTGCAAATGCTTGTTAATGTAAGTGATGTTTGAGTGTCTATTACAGGCATTTTGCATAGAAATGTGTTGGTTAATGCAACATCCATAAAAAAAAGTTCTGTTAGATAAAAACAGAACCTTACATAAGAGAAATGGGAGGGTGTAACTGAGATTATTTGCAGTAATATTAGTGACCTGCTGTTGTGTTACAATATATTAAAAACACACACACCCCTATCCCCGAATATTAGATGTAAACACATTTAGAATTTGGACAAGTGTGCCTGTGCACTGTCAGTGACCTGGCCAAGGTCGGCATGAAAGATACCAATACTGGAGGACTGTATTTACAGGAAAGTAACTTGTTTTATTCTCCAGTATTGGATCTTTTATAGAGTGACATGCTTCAATCAGAATAGCAAGCAGTTATAACAGTTTAGAATTGTAAAAACACAAATACCATTAGAGACAAGTGGGTAATAACATGATACATATCGGTACTGTTTACCATACAACAAATGCTACTACATAAAACTAAGCAGAAATTATATAATCACACTATGACAGATGAAATAAGAAACAAAATATAAATTCACCTTCACCTCTATGAGAAGAGGCTTACCTTATTGGAACAGGTGACGTAGGACTGCTTGTCATACAGCTGCGTCAGTGCTGGTTGGAAACTCTATGCAGTAATACTGCGTGAAAGTATGTGTTTTTCCATAAAGCAGCACAAAAGATCTTCTCCAAGGAAGCACCAGTAAAGAGGGCAGCAGAAGAAGATTGTGCCCTTATAGAATGTGCTTTAGGCTTGACTGTGAGCAGCTTACCTGCTTTAACATAGCAGAGGTGGATGACTGCTGAAAGTCATTGTGAAATAGTCACTTTTGTGACTCAAGCACCTAGTTTGTTAGGATCATAGGAAACCAGTAACAGATCCGTTTTTCAAATTTGTTTAGTTCTTTGTAAAATAAAATTTAAGACAATGTTTGATGTCAGGGAGAATGAAGAGCTTCCTCAGCTCATAAAGATGGATTTGGAAAAACTTTGCGGAGACAACAGGTTTGTTAAGATGAAATTGGGATGGAACTTTAGGCATACACCTTGGATTTGTTTTAAGGAGAATATAGTCGTTAGTGAAGCGTACATAGGGTTTCTTGATAGTAAAGGCTTGGCGTTGACTTACTCTTCTTGTAGAAGTAAGTGCCAAAAGTAATGCAACTTTCCAAGTAAGTTATTTGAGCTCAGCTTTGTGAATAGGCTTAAATGGTGACTTCATAAGTTGCGAAAGGACTACATCATGATTCCACTCTGGTGGAGAAGGTCGAATCGGGGGCATGGCCCTAAATAAACCTTTTATAAATTGCTTGATATAGGGGTTGCAACAAAGAGAGAGAGAATTGAGAGAGCGTCTGTAACACGAAATTGCAGCAACATGAACTTTAACAGATGCATGTACCAGTTCTGATTTAGCTAGAGGTAGTAGGTAAGGTAGAATCTGCTCTGGTGATGAATTGAGAGGGTGGATCTTGTTTTGTAGACACCAACAGCAAAAATATTTCAATTTGAATCCAGAAAGTCTGTTGGAGGATTCAGCTCTGGCCTTGGATAATATATCCATGCAGTACTGGGGGATGTTTAAATCCTTGAACTTGTTGAATTCAGGAGTTATGCATGCAATTGGAGAGAGGCTGGATGTGGATGGAGAATCTGCCCCTTGTTCTTGGCCCATAAAGTGGATGTTACAGGCAGGCAATGAGGTTTGGTTTCCGAGAGCAGAAGAAGCTCCATAAACCAATGCTGTCAGGCCAACGCAGAGCAATGAGGATCAGGCGGCACGGTTCTCTCTTCATTTTCATTAAAATCCTGGAGATGAGAGGGTATGGGGAATAGTGTAACCAAAGATCAGTGACCATCTTATCGAAAATGCATTTTCCCATGACCCTCTCTGCGGTTCCCAGATGGTGAAGAACCAGCATTTTCGGTTACCTTGTGAGGGAAAGAGATCTAAATTTGGTGTGCCCCACCTCTGGAACATGGAGTCGAGACTTGGTTGACTGAGTTCCGATTTGTTTGCAGGTTTGATTGGTTCTGCTCAGGGTATCTACTAGATTGGTTTTTATCCCTGGCAGATGCTCCGCCTTGATGGAGATATGGTGTAGCAGTGTCCATTTCCAAATAATTTGAGCCTCTAAAGAGAGAATGTGAGGCCTCGTAACTCCCTGTTTGTTGAGATAATGCATGCAGGTGGTGTTGTCTACTCGTATGAGGACGGATTATGTCAGGAATGACTGTAGTGCCAGAAAAATGGCTCTTAATTCCAGGAAACTGATGTGCATTTGGGAAAGGGAACCCTCCATGTACCCCTTATTTGGAGATACTGAAGATGGGCTCCCAAACCTTCCAGGGAAGCATCTGTGGTGAGAATAAAATCTGGAAGTGGAGAGAGGAATGATAGACCTGCTGAGAGATTGCTGGTGGACTGCCACCATATAAACGCCTTTTTCGTGGTCAAAGTAATCTGAACTAGATCATTGAATAATTTGGTTACTTGGAGCCATTGTTTGTCCAATTATTCTTGTAACTGCTTCACTCTGAGATGCGCGTGAGGCAGCATGAGAATGGCTGAGGACATCATGCAGAGAAATGGCTTCAGGAGACAGACAGAAACAAACTTTTCTGGACAGATCGTGAGCCAGTGATTTGATGCCTTTTTTCTTTCTGCGGACAAGAATGCCTTGTCTTGTATGGTGTCCAGAGTGGCCCCGTGAAAATGTATCCTCTAAGTGGATGAGAGTACATATTTTTGGAAACTGACTGTGAGTCTCAGAGAGCGAAGCAGTTGGAGGCAAGTTGATGTGGCTTCTGAGGCCTTCTGAAGAGATGGTACTTTTACAAGTCAGTCATCGAGATACAGAAAAAGTTGTAGTCCCTTAAGCCTCAAATGTGCTGCTACCGGGGCAAGGCATTTGGTAAACACTGAGGGCGCTGAGCGGAGACCGAAGGGTAGGAGCTTGAACTGAAAGTGATCACCTGCCACAGTAAAGCGGAGAAACGTTTGATGCTTTGGATGGATAGGAAGGTGAAAGTAGGCATCCTGCAAATCGAGAGCGGTTACAAAATCTGCTTGGTCGAGAAGTTGCAATATCTCCTGGAGAGATACCATATGGAAGGGCTTTTTCCATGAGCTTTCTCAGGTCTAGAATGGGGTGCCATTCTAGAGCTTTCTCAGGTCTAGAATGGAGCGCCATTATCCCAACTTTTTCTTCACTAGAAATAACAACAATAAAAGCCCATACCCCTCTGAGAAGGTGGAACCTTCTCTATGGCACCCTTTTGAAGCATGATGGTTGCTTCCTTCTTGAGTAAGTGGCTATGGGAGGCAGGTGATGTTTGTGACGGATGAGGAGGTGGAACTTGGACAAACTCCAAAGTATGGCCATATTTCTATTACATCTGGGACCCACTTGTCTGTGGTAATTTGCTTCCATCGGTTGTAATAACAAGAGATGTGTGCTCCTTTGAGTGGTAGGACAGGGGAAACCGTAGCAGGCTTCACTCGATTGTCACTTATTCCTGATAGTGTCTCTAGATTGTGTTGGTTGTTTGCATCTGGGCTGCTGTTTTAAAAACAAGGAATTTTGCTTTGTCCTGTGGACGGAATGTGGTTGCCTTAAGCCAACCTTGGCGTCTAAGGACGGCTGCACCAGCCAACTGACAAAAGGCAAGGGAAGCAATGTACACTGACGCATCAATGATTTGAGAAGCTGTACTTTCTCCCTCTAGTAATATTTTCTGTGCTTCCTGTTTTTTGTCTTCTGTTAAAAGATCTAGATGTAGTGGGATATCTGACTACATCTGTCAGTCGTATCTCCCCAATATTGCTAAGGCATTGCCTGCCTGCACCATAGTTCCAAAGATGGTCATGAATCTTTTGCCTAGACCCTATGTTATCAAGTCTTTTACCTTCCTTGTCAGAAGGTAAAGTGATAGGCATTGGAGGATTTTTTGATCTCTTCTGTGCAGCATGGGTGATCACAGATTCTGTCTTAAGATGTCCCACCTAACATACTGGTGCATCTTCTGTGGCATTGTATTTTTTGTTGATTTTAGGAAGGACTGCATTGACTGTAGCTGGAGCCTTCATGACCTTCATACCTTCTTCCCATGAATGATCAATTATTGGAATAGCTCTTACTGTTCTTCTTGATTGATCCTTAAAATTGTAAAGAAAGCAGTCAGACTGCTTGACAGTCATACGGAGGTGACAACTAGTCGCGACCCTTTCTATCAGGCATGGTAACCACCTATGTCCTCTGAAGGTGAGTCTGCCAGTTGGGTAGGTGGAGGAGAAGGTGTGGGAATTATGTATTCATCTCATTCATTGTCAGATCTGGTGTCTTGAATTTCACCCTCTTCCACATCACCATCAGTTAAAGGCGGATCTTGAGTTGGTGGAATGGCAATGTTTGAGGGTGGCATAATCCTTGGTGTTGAAGGAGGTGGCATCGCTGGAGGAGGAGGTTGTGATCCCACAGGTGTTGGAAAAGGTGTGTGGCAGTCTAGTAAAATGGCGTGTAAGTCTTAAACTAATGCCATAGGTAACTGAACCATGGATTCCTGAATAGGTTCCATATATTGCTGGGTCTTGGCAGCCGCACTCTGTGGGTGGAATTTTTGCGTATAATATTCATCATATTCCTCATCATCATTATCTTGATATTTGACATTAAGCTTGATGGACTATGTGCTGGGCCAAATAAACCAGTGGTTCCCAACCTGTGGTCCAAGGACTCCTGGGGGTCCGCAAAGCCTCCTCAGGGGGTCCGTAACTGCTTAGAAAATTAAATAATATTAAGAGATTAGGTCCCCAGCTCTCAGTAATGTCTCAGTGGCGGGACCCAGATTCCAATAATGATTCAGTGGGGGTCCCCAGGTTCCATTAATGATAAAGTGGGGGTCCACAGAAGTCAGAAGGTTGGGAACCACTGAAATAGATCATCATGATCAGACTCTTCCAGAAAAGCGGCAGGAGGTAAGGTTGATACTTGTGAATGATCATGGTAAAAATGTCTGGTTGATGGTGCCTGTAAAAGAGGGGTAACTTGCTATCCTGAGGGACTTTTAATTTTAAATGATGGTGGCGCTGACAATGGATTAATGTGATATGACGATGAGGTTGTCTTCATTGTCGTTAATGGGGTTGGTCTGGTCGTCGACGTCATGGTCGTCGATGATGTAGTGGTCATTGACAGTGTGATGGACATCAACGGTATGGTGGTGGTCTGCGATGTGATACTGGTCAACAATAAGGTGGTCATCAATGATGTAGTCGTTGTCAACGGTGGAGACGTTGTTGATGGTGGCAGTGCTGTCGACGGTGGGGGAATCGTCAACAGTATAGGCGTTGTCGACAGCGTAGGTGTCATCGACATGGGTCTTTCGTCGATGGTGGAAGCTTCATTGACGAAGGCTTCGTCAATGTGGCTTAGCTCGAAGGCGTAGAGGTTTAAACTACTGTAGATGGTGCACGTTTCTATTTTGATTGTGATTTAGATAGCATCAATGATGAGGAGCTAGAAGGTTTTTGTTTTGTTTTTTCTGGAATACAAGATTGGGTCTCGACAGGAATAAAAGTTTTTCTTTTTTGTGAGGAGACTTGTGAGGGGTCATGAAACATTTTCTTGGCAACCTTTTTATGACCATCAGGAGACTCTTGTGATCTCTCCCTCTTTTTATGTTTGTCAGAAGAGGTGTAAGAGCTGGCAGAGCCCTCATCTTCAGAGATAACGTCTGATTTAGTTTTGAGTCTCTGTAACCAAATTAACAACCTGCCCCCTCTGTCTTCTAGGGTTTTGGTTGAAAAGGCTAAAAACATTTTGCAGCCCTTGACTTTAAGCTGTGGGTACAAGCAATATATACAATCTATATGGGGATCCTCCTGGTAAAGTCTCTTCTTACCACAAGATCCATGTGACCTGAAGAGTCCTTTCAAAGAAGGGTACGACATGGTGAGAAATGGATGGAAATATCATAAATGTGAAGAAAACTGAGCAGAGCTCAGGGAAACTTCTTCTCACATGACGTGCAGTAGAAAATCTGAGGAACTGAGCCTCTCTGGAGAAGGTTCTATGGGGTGCTGTCATCTGATTGGTTATAGCCTATGTTTGGTTCTTTATACAAAAGGATATGGATAGGCTTTTGCAGTGGTTATCCATTGCATTGTAGCATATTAGTCTATAGTGTACTGCTTTTATAGTGATACCGTGGGACTCCCACTTCGACAACGGGGAAGATTCAAGCATATAAATCTATGAAAGATCCATTACTAATGAAGTTATGTTTATCTGTTCTTCCTTTACCTGTATGCCCTTAGAGGAGTGGGTAAAGTAGTTGAGGGTGGTGTTTTTTTAGAACCATGACCTGTTACCATTGCTGTGTGAATTCCTCTCAAACTACATCTAGATCATTTGCTACCACTTTCCTTATAGTCTTCTCAGCCAACCAGCTGAAGTCTATCACAAGAAGCCTGGATTGTTCCAATCTTATTCAACTTTTACCACAGGCCAGTGTGTTTCTCACAGAATTCTTTGGCTGGACATGCTACAATTAGCAACAAACACTCAGATCTTGCTGAAACAGGAACCACATTTGGATGCAAAATCCCCTGCACAAAGGTACTCCATGCCATCTTCAAAATAACAAGAAACCAACTGAAACTGAACACCGGAAAGTCAGAAATCCTCACCTGAGGATCATTGGTTCCGATGATGCTCACAGACTAAAATGCCTGTTACAAGAACAGTTTCCTTCAAGGTCATCGCTGCTGCCCGTTGAATTAAAACTCTGCCCTTCATTGAAGGAGAAGTGGGAGAGCTGGTTTGGAGAATTGGATGCAGCTGACTGGAGGGATGCTTGTATGGTGCCCCGAATGTTGGCAGTATAAGGCAGGCTCTGTTTGGTGCAGTTCAAGGATCTGCACCAGGAGTATATGACACCCTTGTGCCTGTGGCAGGTGGGCATTCACAACTCATCTGCTTGTCATAGGTGTCACAACCCACAGGGGGACTTCTTTCATGTAGTATTGAATTGCCCTGTAATACAAGACTCCTGGGCGGACCTTCTTGAGATTCTTTCTGCAGTTATAGTGTCCCCCCCCCATCAAACCGCATCCCGGTTTGCTCTGCTGGGCATTATGGTAGACATGGGTGGGCCTAGAGGACATAGAATTTTAATTGGACTGGGCACATTGATTTCTAAAAGAGATATAGCTTGACACCAGACCTCATCTACAGCTCCTCCCTTAGAGGTGTGGAGGAGGGGCATGGATTAGTGTGGTAAACTTGAGGAAACCATATATGAAGTGAGAGGATCCCACAAGAAATTCAAAAGGTATGGAAGAAATGTTGGGGATACCAAAGACTGAGAGGGTAGCTACTTCTGGACTGCCTGTTTCTGGGATTTTGGGGATCAAGACATTGAACTGGTTTTGGAGAAGTACTGTTAAAATGGTTTCATTAGCTTGTAATTGTGGGTGAAAATGGCAACCATGATTGTTGTTGTTTGGTATATAAAAGCAATACAATGTGTTAAACATAACTCTGCCCTTCAGAAAAATATTTTTACATATCACCCAAGATAAAGTGTACCTCTGAAGATACATTTTAGATTATAAATTCCAACATACAATAAATGTAAAGTTTGAGTAGAAAGTCTCTGCTCAAATGTTAAAAAACTCAGATAAATGTTGACTACTTTGGCTTCAGCAATTCATTAAGACTTACTTGCTTTTTTTCAGTACTCAAGAATCCCCCCAATACAATCATAACAGTTTACCATGCCACAAGCATCAATCTAATCAGCAGATTTGCCTCCCTGTTGCCTTGGTTCCTCAGGCAAGAACACTCAAAGGAACAACATTGATTCCCAGTGAAATATACAGGTATGTATTATAAAAACCCCACTGACTTGGTTTTATCTATCACCCACTGCACCACAATTGAAGCATGCCTTTGAATCACCCATCACCTACACACAGACATACTCACACGTAGCCCACTTGCAATTCTGCATACACAATTTATAAGTCTCCCTACAGTTTAATCTCCATTATGCTAAGCATATCATAAACAGCCATCTTTCTACACACTTTTTTTTCGGGAATATTTGCTGCAACATGCTTCTACATCCGTTCAGCAATACAACCAGAGGATATCTTAAGAACCTCCAAACAACACTCACTTCAAAATATATGGTCCACTTAACAACAACTTTTTTTTCCCCAAACATGCATGCCCCTGCATGCTTCTGACGGTGAAGTAACAACACTTGGATTGACGGTAGCTATGGCAAAGATCAGTGAAGATGCAATGATGTGAGGAGATGTAGATTTCCCTGGACATTCCCAGAATTTGATATAATCAGAAGCATCATGTAAGAGAATGACCAGTAATGGTCTTGGGGCCGATTCTACAAAAGCACTCTTGTCTCAGTACCAAACCTGTCTCTCTGATGGCATTTTCGTTTTCAAGCTATGACACACGACTCTGTTAAATCCTAAAAGGATCATTGGAAATGGAGACAATAGTTCTAGACATGAGAAGCCCCTCAAGCTCATCACGTAGAATGGTTGTAAGTAGTTACCAAGAAGACGGGGCCTCCAGCAAAGAAATCTACAAACCTTCTAATATTCAATGACGGTCTAGGTCAGGTATGGGTGTGGGTGTGGGTAATCCAACCAAGATAGACAACCCTTAGACAAAATAATAACAACATTCTGGCATCCACACAAGAGAGAGAAAAAGGAAGTTGGTAGGAAAAACCAGAAAGTGTGTTAGGGGGATGTGGCTCTAGAAAAGCTGTGAATGTTTCAAGCCAGCAAACTGTGTACACTCTGGTATCCTCTTCTGTTGATGTAGGCAATCCATCAGTGTCACAGGAGGAGGGTGGGATACAGAAGACCATCTAATTTCATAGGGCTTTTCATGTCACAACCACTATTAATATGTGTGTTCAGTAGGGTGTTAGTATTTGCAACGTCGCAGAATTTTACATGGTGATCGTAAACATTTGTTTGTGCTGAAACCTTATCTAGTTCTGTGCTCATGGAAGCAGCAGTTGAATTAATTCTGTACTCACCTTGCTGTCCGACTCAGAGTAAAACAGTGCATCTTTGTAATATTTTATTGCTTTCTCAAAGTCCTTCTGGTCCAAGTACTGCTCAGCAAGCTGAACGCAGATAACTGATGCCTGTTGCTTCTGGGATGGGACCATCTCTGGCTGTTCAATATGGATCCGTTTTAGGATCCTGGACTGGATATCAAATGCCTAAAGAAATAAAAAATAAGTGTCCATTCACTACATATGTAAATGTAAATTAGCACTTGTATAGCGCACTACTCACCCGTTAGGGTCTCAAGGCGCTGTACTCATACCGCTATGGAACCCCTCCTGGCTTTTCCCTGTGAGGCGCCCACTCCTGAGCACCCCCAGGGTGAAGCCAGGCATCCAAGTGCTGTTGGGGCCGTTGTGGAGATTAAGCAAGCTATTGCCCAGAGTTGCAGAGTGGGACCCATGAATTAGATTAGGCACCGAGGCGAGAATTATCTGGTCAAGGGGAATTGAGCCCAAGACCTGCCGAAGCGGGACTTGAACCCTGGTCTTGAGCCAGATCTCTGCTTCAGGGTCTGCCGCTCTAACCATTGAGCCACACTTCTCCACTCCATAGAAAATAACTAAGTGCTAAATTCTACATTGAAAGCCCTCCTTTACCCTGAGTCTGTAAGAAGGAGGCTTCTAACGAGATTCATTTTATTTAAGGTGATCTTTTCGGTTAAAGAAACAGGTGCATATGCTTTGTATTTGTATTTAAGATTTGTAGAGCACATTAAAAAAAAGGTATCAAAGCTCTAGGAGGAGGCAACTTCAAGTAAACAGGGCTGCCTAAACCTAGAAAGCCAACAGAAAAAGTGGCCTTTCCTCACAACTACTCTAACGTGAAAAGCCTTGTTTTGACCTATTTGCAAAACGGCAGATGCGAACTCAAATACCTAATGTGAATAGGGAGGGAGTTCCACAGCCTGGCTGCCACAACTGTAAAGGCCTGTGCGCCCCATCTAACTTTCTTACACCACGGCGCCAGTTCAGGGTTGCCCCAAGGTAGTGTGATCCCTGGCTGTGGACAGCTTTATGCATCAGACATAGTGCTTTAAAAAGCACTCCCTTATCGACAGGGAGCCAATGCAAGGATCTCAACCCATCTCTGACCAAGCAATATCTGGGTAGACACAGTACCAAGTGAGCAGACATGTTCTGGATGACCTGGAGCTTACTTAATGAAAGTTGGTTAAGATTAAGATACAGGGCATTGCAGTAATCTAACCAGGAGGTGATTAAAGCAATGATCACTGCCGCCCTGGGAATGTTCTGAAGAAAAAACTATATTTTCTTCAAGATACCAATCAACCAGAAACACAAAGTCACAGTTCTGTTAACCAGAGTATCATAAGACAAGGTGGTATCAAACAATCCAACCAGGATTTTGGCTGCCTTAACCAGGGCAGGTAATTCACCACAATTGTCTGGCCACCAACAATTGTCCCAAATGGAGCGGTCTCCACCAAACAGCTTAATCTCTATAATCTCCCCATTCATTTTTAGACAATCCTTTCTCATCCATCTGATAATGTTAACCATGCATCTTCTAAACTTTGGGCAGGAAAACAAAGAATTGAGAATTTTAAAATAAAATGTGGTATAGTCTGAGGCATTAAAGTAAATGGAAATAGGAAAAGTGACATGGAAGCCAAGTACAAATGACAATATGGGGGTCATTCCGACCCCGGCGGTCAAGGACCGCCGGGGCCGGGGTTGGCGGGAGCACCGCCAACAGGCTGGCGGTGCCCCGCAGGGCATTCTGACCGCGGCGGTTTGGCCACGGTCAGAACAGGAAAACCGGCGGTCTCCCGCCGGTTTTCCGCTGCCCTGGGAATCCCCCATGGCGGCGCAGCTTGCTGCGCCGCCATGGGGGATTCTGACCCCCTCACCACCATCCTGTTCCTGGCGGTTCCGCCCGCCAGGAACAGGATGGCGGTGAGGGGTGTTGTGGGGCCCCTGGGGGCCCCTGCAGTGCCCATGCCAATGGCATGGGCACTGCAGGGGCCCCCGTAAGAGGGCCCCACTTTGTATTTCAGTGTCTGCTTTGCAGACACTGAAATACGCGACGGGTGCCACTGCACCCGTCGCACATCCTCCACTCCGCCGGCTCCATTCGGAGCCGGCATCCTCATGGAGGGGTGTTTCCCACTGGGCTGGCGGGCGGCCTTTTGGCGGTCGCCTGCCAGCCCAGTGGGAAACCCAGAATACCCGCGGCGGTCTTTTGACCGCGCAGCGGTATTCTGGCGGTTCCCTCCAGGCGGGCGGCTCCCGCCGCCCGCCGGGGTCAGAATGACCCCCTATATGTTTAAAGATGAAAAGAAAATACATTGGAATCTTGGAAGAAATAGGTCGGAGACCGGACACATGTGGAAGGAGGTGGGGAAAGCCAGTCCTTGACAAGGAGAAAAGATAGGGTGCGGAAGCAATAGGGAAAGAAAATGTATGCGTAGAGGCCTCTGATACAAAACACTGATGTTGCCGGAACTGGCAACAGCACATTTCTAGTTTTTATTTACTAAAAATCATATATCATAGTCTCTATAGTGCTTGCTACTGCAGATGTGCTGTAGCACTGTAAAACACAAATTCAACTTTTACCCAAATCAAATACTCAGTGATTAACTCGCTGAACTACCTTACAGAAGCTTAATATTGATGTTTATTCCATTTCAAAGCTCTTTCAGTTTTGTATTGTATCAGTATTTATATAGTGCATTCCATATTCCTTGTGAGGCGCAGAAGTTTTCTCGACTGTTTGGTAAGTAGCTACTCCTTACTTATAATGTATACAGAGCTTTGTGACCTTAGCTAGGTCACAGAAACTCTCCAATGTTTATTGGTTTCCAAGAATATAAACAAACAGGTGCACCAGGAGTGGTTCTTCTCAGTCTATTTCATATTGTTAGTCTTGGCGGCTGACCCGCTGGCCTGCATAATGGGACTTAAGTGCTGGGACTGTGGCATTCAGGCCCCCATGGTGAGTTTTGCGGGTGGCGGTGGCCTCCCGCCAAACTCGTACCGCCATCAGGTTGCATGTGCAGCCTGAACACCACCGTCCCTATTAGGAGTTCACTGCAGGGCCAGCGGGCGGAAACAGCATTTCCGTCCGCTGGCCCTGCAGTGAACAGGGTCTTAACATTCACGCCGGCTCATATTCGAGCCAGAGCCAATGTGGCAGTGTGGCGGGTGCAGCAGCACCCGTCGAGCTTTCCACTGCCTGTGATTCAGGCAGTGGAAAGTGCGACGTGGCTGTCCACTGGGGCCCCTGCACTGCCCATGCCAAATGCGTGGGCAGTGCAGGGGCCCCCATGGTGCCCCCGTCCTCTGCCAGTCTTTGCATGGCAGGGCTGCCACTGTACAAAGGCTGGCTGAAAGGGAACTTGTAATCCCCAGGGCAGGAGGAATACAACCGCAGAGGCAACCTGGAAGTACCGGTAGTCCGACCGTTGCGCTTTCGCCATGGTCGTAATGTCGCGGTCGGACCGCCACTTTGGTGGCGCTCCGACCGCAACCATGACCCAGGTGGTCCGGTGACCGCCAGGTCATATTGAGGCCCTCAGTGTATGAGAATCCCACACCTTGTTTAACAAGATGTGGTTGGCTATCGATTTACATTACTGACTGGAGCAGCATTCCATACAGTTTTGGAATTAAATGAAGACTTCAGATTGATATAAGGACAAAATATTACCTAGCAAAAAGTGATACTCTACACACAGTCTAGCTTCATGTTAGAAATAACAGCTTGATACCCTTTTTAAAGTGTTCAGGAATTCACTTTAATATCTAGAAATAAGAGATTAATTGCACTGCAGAGAAAACTTCCACAGATGTGTTAATAAAGCGACAGGGCAGGTTCTGGAGTCTCTTTCCAAAAATTATTTTGCTTTCTAGATTATTGAACGTTCAAGTTATGCCCATGCAATACCTAAGAGCTTTTATCACACTAATGGCTCCATGAAAATAATAATTCAGGCATATTCCTTCTATTTGTAGAAGGGGAACTGGAAGGTAGACTCTTCGAGTCCAATTACAGTGCAGCAGTGCTCCAATTCATAGAAGACTTGTTGAACATGGGAAGATGGGAACCCTGTCAGATATGGTGAGGTGTGACTCCCGAATATCGAGGTAGGAATCTCAATGGTACGAAATATTGTGTACACAAAATGGAAGGGCAAAATACTCAAAGGTAAGTCTAGATTTTCTATACCTAACTTCTCATATATGTACCTTGACAATATACATCTGCAATGTGCTTAGAAGTGAAGTTAAGAATACTAAATATATACTTCCTCCATACGAACTTATCTATCAGTATTTTGTGCCACAATTTTCTGTCCATGATATTAATGTATCACAATATTCCTTACCTCAATATTCCGTAGTACAATCACATGGTGGGGGTAGGCCTGAAAGATGGAACCTTATTATCTGTTCTGGTGCTGCTTCCAAAAAATACTCCAGTGGAATGCAGGAACATGTGGCCCTGACACAATAGCTAAATGGGGCTAAAACTCCAGCAAGTGAAGAGAAACCATTAATATAGCTGATTTTTTTATACAGAAAATCCATTACTTTTCTGGATAGAACTGTCACCTACAGTGTGGAGGAACAGAAGGTGTTAGACTGCAAACTATAGGACAATTGTGCCTTGAAGAGAGGATCAAAACATTTTAGCATGCACACGTACCCCCAGATTACGAGTGGGCCAGTAAATTCCAACCTGGGTGTAAATTCCCATTTACGCACAGGTCTGAATTATGAGTTTGGCTGTATTTAACGTATCTGATAATTATCAGATGCATTAAATTTAAATACCTCAGCTGTCGTTAAATTTCGGCAGGTTAAATGCCGAAATTCAACAGGGGAAATAGTACGGTATTTACCATACCATGCAGATTTTGGTGCATTAAAATCTGCATTCTAATCCCTACAAACTCGTGTTAGACGTTATTTATCGCATACAATAAATAACGTACACCCTGGTATGATTATTATGTGCGATAAATATCGCCTGAACTCGTAATCAGAATCTAAGTATGGTGTTTGGCCATGGCTTTCCTTCACTTTTCAAGGTTGGCCTGTAATTGCTACCACACATTTGTTCCTTCTTAAATATTAAAACTGTCAAACCCAACAAGTAGTATGAGACTTCAGGTAGAGTTTAAAAAGTATACTACTAATTACCTTGTTAAATGTCTCTGCCACTTCTTCTTTTTTAATGATTTTATACGTCTTTGCTAGTAAAATCAGGTACTTGACATCATTAACCATTGAGAGCAAATCATTCACTGAAAGAAAGTGCAAGTAAGTTAACCACACGGGATATTTGAGAAATATCAAATTAATTAAAACCTAAGTTTTCCTTTTGGTCACATAAATCGTTAAAATACTTAAATACAACAGCAATGCACTACTACTATTACTAGTCATGATTTAAAATACCAAACAATATATATATTTACATTTGATCAACTACACTCAATCAGCAGTTAGGAAATTTGGAATTTCTCTGTAATGACCTTGTCAATGTAGCTCGAAACTTTACACATTAGTTATTTATTTGATATTTTCCTCTATTGTAGAGCAAAACATTCATCAAGCTAAAATGTACAGCGCAACAGAGACGTTTTGAAAAGTAAAGTTATAGGCATGATGGGCAATAAATAAGACAATAACTATAAACCATTTCCACATAATTTACAAAGCAGAGGTATCCATAAAATCAATTCCTGACTTACCGCCACATTATACCATTGACGGGTTGGCTGATGCCAACCCGCCAATGTACCACTCCGACCGCCATGGCGGTAGCAGCCGCCGGGCTGGAGATAACTATCTCCAAACCCAGCGGCTGCCATTGTGCCGCCTGCGGGATTATGCCCCACCTACCGCCATGGTTTTCGTGGCATTCATAATGCCACGAAAACCATGGCGGTAGGCCCTATCAGTGACAGGAAATTCCATCCCTGTCACTGATAGGGGGCCCCCACCCCCCTCCCTCTCCAAAGGCCCTCACACCCCCTACCTCTCCAAACCCCACAACCCCTCACATCCACGCCCCCTTCACACACACACACACACACACGCACATACACACATACATACACTCATGCATACATCCAATTACACACACTTCCGCACACACTTGCAAACATGCACGAAGACACGCATTACCATTTCCAAACATATACGCACTCACACTCCCATACATGCACACACGCAATAAACACTACACACATCAGCATTCACGCACACACATACATGCACACACCCTCTCACACACACACAACACCCACCACCCTCCTCCCCTGTCGAAGACCCCACTTACCTGGATCCAGGGGGTCTTCTGGCAGGAGACGGGGCGCGGCTACAGCCAGCAGCGCCTGCCAGCAGAACACCGCCAGGCCATATTATTTGTCATAATACAGCTGGCGGTGGTCTACTGGCGTGGCGCTGCTAGTGGTAGCAGCGCCACCTTACCGCCATCCGCCAGGATGGCAACAGCCGGATTTCCGCCCTTCTTGTGGCAGAAATCCGGCTGTGGTCATAATATGGGGGACGGCAGGTAGCCGCTGCAACGGTCTTTTGGCGGCCGTTGCTGCTGCGGTAGGTGGTTTTTACCACCAATGTTACAATGAGGGCCTTAATCACTAGCAGACAGCATTCTCCTTCACCATAAACAGACCTTGGAAAAACTGGGTGCACCTATTCCGAATGAAGCAAATGAAGGAACCACAGCTCAAACACTTAGGGGGTCATTCTGACCCTGGCGGTCATGGACCGCCAGGGCCAACGACCGCGGAAGCACCACCAACAGGCTGGCGGTGCTTCCGGGGCAATTCTGACCGCGGCGGTAAAGCCGGTTTTCTGCCGGTTTTCCCCTGCCCCAGGGAATCCTCCATGCTTGCAGCGCCGCCATGGGGATTCCGACCCCCTTACCGCCATCCTGTTCCTGGCGGTTTTCACCGCCAGGAACAGGATGGCAGTAACGGGTGTCGTTGGGGCCCCTGGGGGCCCCTGCACAGCCCATGCCACTGGCATGGGCAGTGCAGGGGCCCCCTAACAGGGCCCCATAAAGATTTTCAGTGTCTGCAAAAATCGCAACGGGTGCCACTGCACCCGTCGCACCCCTTCGACTCCGCCGGCTCCATTCGGAGCCGGCATCCTCGTTGAAGGGGCTTTCCCGCTGGGCCGGCGGGCGGCCTTCTGGCGGTCGCCCGCCGGCCCAGCGGGAAAGTCAGAATGACCGCTGCGGTCATTTGACCGCGGTACGGTCTTCTGGCGGTTCAGAATGACCCCCTTAGTACTTATGTAAACAAGTTTGCTTAAAGAACGAGTTACTTACCTTCGGTAACGACTTTTCTGGTGGATACATTAGCTACCTGTGGATTCCTCACCTAATGAATACTCCCATGGCGCCAGCATTCAACGGAAATCTTCTTCCTAGCTTCTGCACGTCGACGAGGACGTCACATTGGCCCACGCGACGCCATCTGACGTCATACAGGCAATAAGAGGTCCTCGCCGACGTGCCGACGTCAGTACCAACATTTTTTACGTGCATGAGAACAATAACCCAATGCCATGAAAGATTAAGGCAACATCCCATAACATTGTAAATCACACAACATTGCAATAAAATGACTGTAGATTTAATATAACTCCTTTCTTTTTTTTTTTTTTTAATCAAAACAAATATACACTAATTATGTATACACACAAAGATATATATAGATATATATATATATATACAAATATATATATATATATATATATATATATATATATATATATATATATATACACAAGTATCCATATATACAAAATCTATTGCAGCCTTAAAGACCAAGAGGAGCACACTCAAGGATTACTTGGTAAGACCAAAAAGGCAACGGGGAGGCAAGTGGGACCGTGAGGAATCCACAGGTAGCTAATGTATCCACCAGAAAAGTCGTTACCGAAGGTAAGTAACTCGTTCTTCTGATGGATACAACTACCTGTGGATTCCTCACCTAATGAATAGAGTCCCAAAGCAGTACCACGCCCGGCGGTGGGTGCCTAAATGGTCAAACCAAGAAATCCTGCAGCACTGACCGTGCAAAATGGCCGTCCCTTCTGACCTCAGAGTCCAAGCAGTAGTGCTTCGCAAAAGTGTGAAGGGACAACCAAGTTGCGGCCTTGCAGATGTCAACCACAGGAACACCCCTAGCCAAGGCCGAAGTGGCCCACTTAGCCCTGGTGGAATGAGCTCTAATACCATCAGGAGGATCCTTCTTTGCTAAAGAGTAACAGATTTTAATGCAAAGAACAACCCACCTGGAGAGTGTTCTCTTTTGGACTGCCTTTCCTCTCCTCTTGCCCACGTATCCGATGAACAGCTGATCCTCCAGCCTGAAGTCCTTCGTTCTATCAATGTAGAAGCTTAACGCCCTCTTTGGGTCCAAGCGATGTAGTCTCTCTTCCTCCTTTGAAGGATGAGGCGGAGGATAGAACGTGGACAAAGTAATTGTGTGGGCCAAATGGAAGGGTGAAACAACCTTCGGGAGGAAAGCAGCCTTGGTCTTCAACACCACCTTATCCCCATAAAAAGTTGTATAAGGGGGTTTTACCGATAAGGCCTGCAACTCACTCACTCTCCTTGCAGATGTTATAGCCACCAAGAAGACTGTTTTAATAACTAAGTACCTTAAGGGGCAAGAATGCATAGGCTCAAAAGGGGACCCCATAAGGAAAGTCAGGACCAAGGACAAATCCCATTGAGGCATAACGAATGGTTTTGGAGGATATTTATTTAGAAGACCTTTCAAGAATCTAAGAACAATAGGGGATTTAAATAACGATGGTTGGTCTGGCAGACAAATGAAGGCTGACAAGGCAGACAAGTAACCTTTAATAGTAGCCACTGCACAACCTTTCTGCGCTAGTGACAAAGCAAAAGACAAAATATCTGACAGATGAGCATGTAAGGGATCAATCTGTCTCTCTCCACACCACATAACAAATTTAGACCACCTATTAGCGTAGATAGATTTAGTGGAGTGTCGCCTGGCCGCTAATATAACATCCACTACATCAGGCGGGAGAGAGAAGGAACTCAGGTTGCCCCGTTCAATCTCCAGGCATGTAGGTGCAGACTCTGGAGGTTGGGGTGTAAAACCTGCCCCTGCGACTGCGAAAGGAGGTCTGCCCTGAGAGGGAGACGGAGCGGAGGGCACAGCGAGAGTTGGAGAAGGTCGGAGTACCACACCCTCCTTGGCCAATCCGGAGCTATTAAGATGACTTGGGCCAGGTCTTGTCGAATCTTCCTCAACACTCGAGGAATCAAGGGTATGGGGGGAAACGCGTAAAGGAACTGGTTGCACCAGGTTATCTGAAACGCGTCCCCCAATGCTCCCTGCACCGGATACTGGAGGCTGCAGTATAACGGATAGTGCGTGTTCTCTAGAGTGGCAAACAGATCTATCCGAGGAAACCCCCACATCTGGAAGATTAAACGGACTTGATCTGGATGGAGACGCCACTCATGGTTGGCCGAGAAATGGCGACTGAGACTGTCCGCACGTACATTCAAGACCCCGGCCAGATGATTTGCTGCCAAGCAAATCTGATGGTCCTCTGCCCAGGACCATAGTCGAAGAGCTTCTCTGCAGAGAAGGTACGACCCTACTCCTCCCTGTTTGTTTATGTACCACATCGCGGTAGTATTGTCCGTCAGGACCTGTACCGACTGACCACGAAGGGAAGGGAGGAAGGCCTTGAGAGCCAGACGTACAGCCCGCAACTCCAACAGATTGATATGAAAAATCTGTTCCTCTGGAGACCAAAGCCCTTTGATCTCCAGATCCCCCAGATGAGCTCCCCACCCTAGAGTGGAAGCATCCGTTATGACCGTGGTCACTGGTGGTGACTGCGCGAACGGCTTTCCTTGTGAAAGATTGTTGCCCGCAATCCACCACTTCAAGTCCACAGCAGCATCTCTGGAGATCTTGACAGCACCTTCTAGATCTCCTTTGTGTTGAGACCACTACCTTCGGAGGCACCACTGAAGAGCCCTCATGTGCCAGCGAGCATGCGTGACCAACAGTATGCAGGAGGCAAACAGACCGAGCAGACGAAGGACCTTGAGGACTGGAACTACCGCTCCATTTCGAAACATTGGAACCAACTCCTGAATATCTTGAACTCGCTGAGGCGGAGGAAAGGCTTGATTCAATGTTGTATCCAGTACTGCCCCTATGAACAGGAGGCGCTGAGAGGGCTCCAGGTGAGATTTGGGCACGTTCACCGAAAAGCCCAGGTCGAACAACAACTGAGTTGTCGACTGCAGATGATGCAGCACAAGCTCCGGGGACTTGGCTTTGATCAACCAGTCGTCCAAGTAAGGGAATACTGCTATCCCCTTCCTTCTGAGCTCTGCCGCAACCACCGACATCACCTTCGTGAAGACTCGAGGTGCTGAGGTAAGACCAAACGGGAGGACCGCAAACTGATAGTGCTGCGACCCCACCACAAACCGGAGATACTTCCTGTGCGTCTTGAGTATCGGGATATGAAAGTAAGCATCCTGCAAGTCGACAGACACCATCCAATCTACCTTGTTCAACGCCAAAAGCACCTGAGCTAGGGTCAGCATCTTGAACTTTTCCTGTTTGAGGAACCAATTCAAAATCCTCAGGTCCAGGATTGGCCTCAACCGACCATCCTTCTTGGGAATCAGGAAGTACCTTGAGTAACAACCTCGACCCCTTTCCTGCTCTGGGACCAACTCCACCGCG
This sequence comes from Pleurodeles waltl, assembly GCF_031143425.1. Lineage (NCBI taxonomy): Eukaryota > Metazoa > Chordata > Amphibia > Caudata > Salamandridae > Pleurodeles > Pleurodeles waltl. The sequence continues at coordinate 608,679,347 of NC_090449.1, forward strand.
CTCTTTGAAAGGAGGACTTGAACCTCCTGTTCTAACAACAGGAGGTGTTCTTCTGAACAATAAGATGGGCGGGCGGTATGGGGGGCGGAAACTCCCGAAAGGGAAGGGTGTAGCCTTTTCCCACAATGCTGATAACCCAAGTGTCCGATGTAATAGTCTCCCACTTGTGGAGAAAATGCCGTAACCTTCCCCCTACAGGAGAGGAGTGAGTGGGAAATGGTGGAAGCCTAAGGCTGCTTTCCCTGCTGCACCCCTCCAGAGGACGAGGAAGAGGCAGAGTGCTGCTGAGAGGCTCCCCTGGTGCGGGCCCTACCCCTCCCTCTAAATGATCTATAGGGGAGGGAAGAGGTTGCTGGAATCTCCCCCGAAAGGAAGAGGAGGAAGAGCCACGTCCAAATCCACAAAACCTCCTGAAGAATCTGGAGGAGGCAGAAAAAGGGGCTTGCAGTCCTAATGATCTGGCTGTGACCCTGCTTTCTTTAAACCTTTCTAAGGCCGAATCCGCTTTGGCTCCAAACAGTTTGTCCCCATCAAACGGGAGGTCCAACAGGGTCGACTGCACGTCCGCAGAGAACCCTGAGTTGCGGAGCCAAGCCTGTCTCCTCGCCACCACAGCCGTGCCCATCGCCCTAGCCACCGAGTCGGTTGTGTCCAGCCCAGACTGGATAATCTGGGTTGCGGCAGCTTGGGCATCCGAAACAATGTTCAAAAGTCCCCGGGGAAGCTCCGTAAATGAAGATGATATGTCGTCCATAAGAGCATGGATGTATCTCCCCAGAATGCAAGTCGCGTTGGTGGCCTTCAACGCCATACTGCAAGACGAAAATATCTTCTTGGATTGTGCATCCAACTTTTTGGAGTCCCTGTCCCCTGGTACCGTCGGGAAAGACCCAGGCGCTGACCTAGAAGAACAGGAGGCTTGTACCACCAAGCTCTCCGGTGTAGGGTATCTAGACAGAAAGCCAGGGTCAGATGGTGCAGCCCGATATCTCCTGGCCACAGCCCTATGAACAGCCGAGGAAGATACTGGCTTCTTCCACACCTCTAACACCGGATCAAGCAAAGCCTCATTGAATGGCAAAAGAGGCTCCGCTGCAGTAGAGGCCGGATGTAGTACTTCAGTCAGCAAATTCTGCTTCGCCTCTGCCACCGGCAAAGGCAGGTCCAGAAAGTTAGCTGCCTTTCTTACCACAGCGTGAAAGGTAGCAGCCTCCTCCGTATACTCCCCTGTAGATGATAGGTCCCACTCAGGGGAAGTATCCAGCCCACTGGCTGTATCCAGACCATGAAGTCCATCACCAGAGTCCTCAACCTCTCCTTCCTCCAAGACTCGTTGGTATTCTTGCTCTTCCAACAGGCGAAGAGCACGCCTTCTCGAGTGCAGTCTTTCTTCAATGCGCGGAGTCGACATGGCCTCCGCCGACGTCAAGGATCGGCGCCGATCTCCGGAACCATCCGACGCCATGTCCGGCGCCACAGGCAGCTTCGGCGCCGAGGTAGGAGCCGGACGAAGAAAGTCACGTCTTGGAGACTCCGATGGACCCGCCGGAGTCACAGGACGAAATCCTGAAGTCGACGGGATGGAAACCTCCGGGGCCAAAACCTCTGGAGCCACCGGAGAGGCCACCGGCGCCGACACCGGCGCCGAGCCCACATTCCCCAAAGGGAGAAAGGGCAAAAGGGTGCCGGCCGTAAAGGCGCAGGACCACCCAAAGAAAAAGCCAACGGCCCCGAAGGACCAGCCAGAGCACCGCCTGGAGCCATTTGCTGAAAGGTGCTATACATCGCATTCAGAAATGTTTTATTATCAGCTCCAGGGGCGGGAAAAGCCGGGTACTGGGGTGCCTGGATCGAAAGCGACCCCGACGCCAGCCTCGACGTCTGTGACGCCGGAGAAAACACCTGAGGCTGCGCCACCTCAATCACAGACACCTGTCCAGGCGAAGTCGGTGACGCCGTAGAAGGCAACAGCGTCGATGGATGTGGCGTGACCGTGGGACTGACCTCCCAAGTCTTCCGACGCCGAGCCGAAGGCGACCTCGAGCGAGACTCCTTGCTGGAATGACGCCGTGAATCCCTACGGCGCCGGGAGTCTCGATGACGCCGATGAGACCTTGGCGAAGAAGACTTCTTATGATGTTTTTTCTCTTTCCTCTTCGACTTCGCCATGAATAGTTTAGCCTCACGTTCTTTCAGGGCCTTCAGATTCATGTGCTGACATGAATCACATGTTGCAACGTCGTGGTCGGAGCTTAAGCACCATAAACAGTCAGAGTGAGGATCAGTAACGGACATCTTGCCCCCACACTCTCGACAGGGCTTGAAACCCGACTTCCTCTGAGACATTATTACCGCAGAGAAAATCCACGCAGCAGAAAATACACTGTAACTATGAAAGTAACAGTAGCTCCCTCGAAGATAACGTTTCGAATGCACGGAAAAAAGGGAACTGCGTCGGCACGTCGGCGAGGACCTCTTATTGCCTGTATGACATCAGACGGCGTTGCGTGGGCCAATATGACGTCCTCGTCGACGTGCAGAAGCTAGGAAGAAGATTTCCGTCGAATGCTGGTGCCATGGGAGTATTCATTAGGTGAGGAATCCACAGGTAGTTGTATCCATCAGAATCAACTGTTATCAAAAAGAATTTGAAATCTAGGGGTTTATAAATTTTATAACTAAGAGACTGATGAGGCCATCTCTGGTGCAAAAGTAAGATTGAAAGATCTTCCTTCTCCAAGTATAACACAGTTACACCAGTGACTGTCCTTAAGTTTGGTTTTAAGAGTGAGTCAGAACAGACAGACAACGGACAAGCATTACGAGATACCTTTACTGAGGTGCCGGGATACCATCTGGCCTGTAGCCCAGCACTCAAATTCGCAGATTACAACAGCCCCGAAATGGGGATCAACACATAGATGTGGGAATATAAATGTACATATTTTACCCCATTTCAACAGGCCCAAACCTGCACAAAATTAAGATGTGCGGTAGCAGGTGGTAAATGTGTTTGAGCTATTTTTAGAGCCATTATATGAATGGTGGAGTGTGGGAATGACAGAGTAGGTGATTGGATTCGGAGGTGAGGAGAGAGCATTTACTGCTTACTTCATGCAGCCTTTGGCGCACAGGTGGGTCTAGGAGGAGCAACTGCCTCTGGTACATGCATCTCTACTCTACAGTCCAGAATCTGTGGACCCAGTAATTCCAGGCCTGCGGACATTGGGAACGGAAGAACAGACGAAAGTGCTCTCCCTCAAGGATACTTCTCCAGATCACTTGCTATGGGGCCAAAGAGTTAGAAGGCGCGTGACAGACAAGCAAATGAGAGAGACAGAAGTAGATGGAGGAGAAAGAGTGTATGAAAGAATGTGAGAGAGAAAGAAAGAGAAAGTGAAAGTATACTGGTATTCATGAGTCTGGCGGTATCCAACCCAAGAGACACTAATATGACCCCAGGATCAGGACACTCTTGACATCTCGTAACTTGTTCCCTCTTTCGCTTCACATGCCTGGTCTCCCTCATACAGTATAATGTGGCCTACCTCTGGCAAAATAGTGATGATGATAGCTGAAGGGAAGTCCATTCATCTAGCCAATCAATAATGAAAGAGATCGAGGCTGTAAACAGTCCTTAAAGTCTTTAATTTATGTTATGTTCAGTTTCATTCACAATTATACTAAATAAAAATCGCCACTGACAGAAATGAACATTAAAAATCTCACCTGGATCATGTTCCAACGCTGATTTCAGTACGTTTTCTGCCTTGGCATACTGCTTGAGCTTAATGAGTAGTTCTGTGAGATCGTAGGAGAGGAAATCCTGTCCACTGATCTTTTCTGCTGCTTCATAGTAGTTTATGGCCTAAAAAAACACTACAAGAAGTTACCACGTGGTAAGAAGATAATGGTGCTTACAAGATTGTGCAGACTTCTTTTTCATTGTCTGTGAAAGTCACACCTTTACCCCAAGGAAAACTGGTATGTAGAGCCATGGGTCTCAGAGTTCCTGCCTTGTTAAGGAATAGAAATAAACAGCTAATTGCGATGTCCTTTATAGATTTGGGTCAGGCCATACATTTTTCACAAATATGGCGCTCATGCCCAGGTACTTAAATAGGGTAATTGGTGGCCATGCTTGACCCAGCTGGAGTCAGAGTCATATGACATGAAAGTTTGATACATTTGCTTTCCTTTTCACTTCGAAGTAATAGTTAACAAAAGGAACATTTATCATGGGCATTTCTTTAATTATCTGTGAATGATTCAACCGTGAGACGAGTTTTGCGCATATATTAGCTTCTCCATTTTCACACAGAGCGGCTTTTGTTTAACCCAAATACCTAATGCTGTGGTTTCCAGGCTGTGAAAATAAGACAGTTTACAAAGGCCATGTAAATATTTTTTTGTCTTTGAGCAACATGATGGCAAACCCCGTTTTGGACGCAAACAGGAATTACGGCTATGCAAAAGTATTATGACGTAGGCTGTTTGCTTCTGAGATTTGTGACAGTGAATGCATGGTGACAATTGTGGCTGCAAATAGCATGCCCATCCTGGTTGCGGATCTTGGGATGGGGGACCCATGTTCTCTACTTAAGGCATCAAGCCTGTAACAGGGAGCAAAATATGCAATGACCTATCTGTAAACCCCGCAATCACAAACTAGCAGGGGCTCAATTTGAACCCATTTTTTGATCAAGGTCTGCATATGGCTGAGGCCAGCGGTTGAAAACTGTGACGACATAATGGGTCCAACTCCAACTTTTGTGTGCCACTTCTCTACATAATCTTGTCATCTTAAAACCGAGGTCCCCTCGTTCCCAGGCTCCATTTATTTATTTTTGGTCTTGTAAATGCTACAGGTTGGAGTATGTTACAAAGCACCCAGAAACAGCTGTAGCACGGATAACTAAAACCTTAAAACATAACTTCAGCTAACATCCACTGCATTATTACATGAAAGAGTGCCTAACAGATAAATGTTGTGCCCAATTCACAAAACTAGTTCTGCACCGCAGGGAAATTTGGGGGTGCAGTATCTGCATTTATTTTGATGTATTTAATGGTTTTAAGCAGCGTGACATAGACGCTAACGCCTACGTGTGCTGTTCAGAGTAATAAAGCGTCTGAGAAAGAATGAAAAAATGATACACAAGATGATACAATATAAATAATTCCAAGGTGCAGAAAAACATGCAGTGATGGTGACATATAGATTACGTGTGATCAGAACATGATGAAAAAACTATGCATTCACAACCGGCAGGTAGGATTAGGGAAGAACAACATGCGGCGCTGGATTTGCAAACAACATAACAAAACATGTAAATAAAATGTCTGCGCACCAGGGCATGGATAGCTTGGTATGGGAGGTCTGTTTATTCAGGATTACAGAGAGAAGGAAAACATCAGAATAGTGGTTTTGAGGTCATGGTCGGAAATATTAAAAAATGAAAAAAAATATTAAGCTTTGGCTGTCTGAGCCTATTGTTATAAATTCGGATGCAATAGAACGTCTCATGTAAATGGCTGAAGGTTTCTGAGCAAAATAAGCAAACTTTTGAGGAAGGCTGACACCAAAGCCCCTCAGAGTAAGTATAAAATTCAATGTTTTACATGAATGGTGCATCCACAAGACACAACCAACCCCAGAATTGATAGTTTTCCTTGATGAGCCATTTCAATTCGATTTTATTTTTCATTGATATACAATAACAAAGTACTGCAATCGACGGGTCGGTTACTGGCTCTGGGTTTGCTTGTTTTTAGACAAATAAATAAAAAGTATGCATCTCTGTGGCTGAAATAATCTAGAGAATTTAACAATCCTAGATATAAAAGACCACTGGACCCTGCCACTAATTTTTCTTTTCCCCATTTAACATTCACTGTTTTGCGAGTTCAACGGTAAGTTTGTGAGAAATATTGTCCAATCTACACAAAGGACTCTAGGTTGAATCCAACATCAGTGAAAATATTTTCCCTCTTACAGTGTATGAGAAAGCTGTGAACATGCCGATTTTAACAGAGCAAAACATTTATTTATGCTGTTTTAAGGGGAAAATATAATTGTTTTGCACAACACTTTTTTGGCATTTTTCTCAGATCACGTGACATCTTTAAAAACCCCAACACGTGTGAGAAAAAGACATATATTTTGCTTGGAAGCCCTTCATATGAAAACAGTTATGAAGGTGTACAGTATATGCAAACTGTCCCCTTAGCACAGGGGGATACAATTAGTGCTTAAAGAGTTAATGAACATCAGAGGGAAGCATAAGAGTCAAGGCTTCTTCACATCTTACACATAAGATAGCTGCTGATGGGTGTTTTTTGTTTTATTGTTTTAAAATGGTATCATTGTATTGCTTCCCTTGTTCCACAGAGGTAGAGTGGCAGGACACTGCATATTTCAATGCTTTACATTTATCCAAATGTGTCTGAACTGCAGCAGTAGCGATCGTGTGTGATCATAAAGAACAAGTTACTTACCTTCAGTAACGCTTTTTTTGGAGGATACAGTAACTACCTGTGGACACCTCACCTTATGAATTCTCCCAATGCGCCATCATTCGATGGAAATCTTTTTTCCTAGCTCTCCACATCGACGAAGACATCATAATTGCTCGGCTCCACACACGACTCCGTCTGACATCATGGGAGCCATGAGAAGTCCTCGCCGGTGTGCTGACGTCAGTTTCACCATTTTTTACTGTGCCTTCGAGGCGAACAGGTGAATACCGACATCACAAGCACAACATGTGCCAACTCAATATATATATATATATTATATATATATATAAAATTGTTTATATAAATAAATATAAAAGTAAAATACACATAAAACGTATACATATATATGTAAATATACATATTATCTATAACATCAATAGTGCTCTTGGTATGACCAGACAGGCAACAGGGAGGCAGGTGCGATTGTAAGGAATCCACAGAAAAAGAGTTACAGAAGGTATGCAACTTGTTCTTCTGATGGATACAACCACCTGTCGATTCCGCACCTTATGAATAGAATCCCAAAGCAGTCCCACACACGGAAGTGGATGCCCGACTGGTCAAACCAAGAAGTCCTGCAAAACAGAACAGGCAAAATGGCCATCCCTGCTCACTTCCAAGTCTAAACAGTAATGCTTTGTGAAAGTGTGGGGGGAAGCCCAAGTTGCTGCCTTACAAATATCAGCAACCAGCACACCTCTTGCTAAAGCAGAAGTGTCAGACTTAGCCCTGGTGGAATGGGCCCTAATGCCCACAGAAGGAACCTTGTTTTCTAGTGAATAACAAATCTTCATGCAAAGAATGACCCACCTTGAAAGAGTCCTCTTGTGGACAACTTTGCCCCTCCTTTTGCCCATATATCTAATGAAGAGCTGATCATCAATTCTGAAGTCTCCCGTCCTTTCTATGTAAAAGGTCCGGACCCTTCTCAGATCCAAGCGATGCCGGCTTTCCTCCTCCTTTGATGGATGTGGAGGAAGGTAAAAGGACGGAAGAGTTATAGATTGTCCCAGATGGAAGGGAGTGACTACCTTAGGAAGGAAAGCCCCCCCTCGTTCTCAGCACCACCTTATTAGCATGAAAGGTAGTGAAAGGTGGTTTCATACTAAGAGCCTGAAGCTCACTCATACGTCTAGCCGGTTAGAAAAACTGTCTTAAAGACTAAAAGCCTCAACGAGCAAGTATACATAGGCTCAAACGGTGAACCCATCAAAAAAGTCAAAACTAAAATCAAATTCCACTGAGGCATTACAGATTGAGTGGTAGGAAACTTGTTTGTTAACCCTTTAAGGAACCTAAGAACTATAGGGGACTTAAATAAGAAAGGCTGATCAGGTAGGCAAAGAAAAGTTGACAGTGCCGATAAGTACCCTCTCACTGTCGCAACTGCTCAACCTTTCTGCGCTAAGGAAAGAGCAAACTGCAAAATGTTTGATAAATGGGCCCTTATGGGATCAATTTGTCTCTCTCCACACCAAGTAACAAATTTCACCCATCTACCGGCATAGACAGTCTTAGTGGGGTGTCGCCTGGCCGATAAGATAACATCCACCACTTCTGGAGGGAGAGAATTGCCCCATTCAATCTTCAGGCATGTAGGTGCAGGCTCTGGAAGTGGGGGTGTAGAACCTGCCCCTGTGACTGCGATAGGAGGTCTATCCTGTGAGGAAAACGGAGTGGAAGGTACAGAGAGAGTTGAAGGAGGTCAGTGTCACACACCCTTCTTGGCCAATCCAGGGCTATTAATATGACTTGGGCCTGGCCTTGTCGAATCTTGTTCAGAACCTGAGGAATCAAGTGTATGGGAGGAAACGCGTAAAGCAGTCAGTCTGTCCAGTTAAGCTGAGACGTGTCCCCCAACAACTCCTGCATTGGATATTGGAGGTTGCAGAATGACGGGCAGTGTGCATTCTCGTGAGTGGCAAATAGGTCTATCTGAGGTGCTCCCCACATCCGGAGGACGCGAAGAACCATGTCCGGATGGAGTTGCCACTCATGATGAGCTGAAAGGTACCAACTGAGACCGTCCACACGTACGTTGAGAACTCCAGCCAGATGGTTTGCTACTATGCAACTCTGATGGTCCTGTGTCCAGGACGAGAGCCACAGAGTCTTTCTGCAGAGAAGGTACGACCTTAGTCCTCCCTGCTTGTTGATGTACCATATCGCAGTAGTGTTGTCTGTTAAGACGTGTACCGACTGACCGCAAATGGATGGGAGGAAGGCCTTGAGAGCCATACATATTACCCGCAATTCCAATAGATTGATTTGAAACATCTGTTCTACTGGAGACCAAAGGCTTTTGATCTCCTGGTCCCCCAGATAAGCTCCCCACCCTAGAGTGGAAGCATCCCTTATGTCTGTGGTCATCGGAGGAGGAAGACAAAACTGCCTTCCTTGAGAGAGGTTGCCGTCCACAGTCCACCATCGCAGATCCACTGCAGCGTCTCTGGAGATAGTTATCGACCTCTCGAGATCCCCTTTATGTTGAAACCACTGCTTGTGGAGGCATCACTGGACAGCCCTCATGTGCCAATGTGCATGAGGTGAATACAGAATGCAGGACGCAAACAGACCGAGCGGACTTAGGACTTTGAGGACTGTAACTGCCGCACCCTTTTGAAACACTGGAATCAACCCTTGAATGTCCTGAATCCTCTGTGGGGGAGGGTAGGCCTGATTCAATGTTGTGTCCAGTACTGCCCCTATGAACAGGAGGCGCGGAGAGGGTTCCAGGTGAGACTTGAGCACGTTTACCGTAAAGCGCAGGTTGAACAACAATGGGGTTGTCACCTGCAAATGATGCAGCATGAACTTTGGTGACTCAGCTTTGATCAGCCAATTGTCCAGGTAAGGGAATACAGATATGCCCTTCCTTGTGAGTTCCGCTGCAACCACTGCCATCACTTTTGTGAAGACTCGAGGTGAGGAAGTAAGACCAAAAGGAATGACCGCAAACTGCTAGTGCTGCGACCCTCCCATGAACCGGAGATACTTTCTGTGCGACTTCAGAAAAGGGATATGAAAATAAGCATCCTGCAAGTCGATAGACACCATCCAATCCTCCTCATTCAACGGAAGAAGCACCGGTGCTAGGGTCAGCATTTTGAACCTTTCCTGCTTGAGGAATCAATTCAAAATACTCAGGTTCAAGATGGGCCTCAATCAACCATCCTTCTTGGGAATCAGGATATACCTTGAATAACATCCCTGAACCCTTTCCTGCTTCGGAACCAACTCCACTGCACCTTTTAACAAAAAGGTGTACACCTTCGGCTGAAGCAACAGGAGATGCTCTTCTGAGCAAAATGAATGACAGGGAGGGAAGGGGAGAGGAAACGCCAGAAAGGAAAGGGCATAACCTTTTTTCATCACGCTCAACACCCAAGAGCCCGAAGTTATTAACTCCCACTTGTGGAGAAAATGTAACAGCCTTCCGCCCATGGGTAGAACATGCTGGTGAATGGAGCAAGAACTAGGGCTACTTCCCTGGCTGGATTCCCCCAGAGGATGAGGAGGAGGAGGAAGGCTGCTAGATGGTTTCCCGCATTCTGACTCTCCCACGACCACTATAGGACCTGTAGAGAGGGTTGGCAGGCTGTTGGACGTGGGACTGCTGCCTCCCATGAAAGGACGACCCACGGCCAAACCCTCTGAATCTGCGGACAGGTCAGAAGGGTGTAGAAGAAGCGTGAAGACCCAAAGATTTTGCGGTGGCCCTTCTATCCTTGAACCTTTCCAGGGCTAAGTCCGCCTTTGCCTCAAACAGTCTTGCACCATCAAATGGGAGGTCCATCAATGTAGCCTGCACATCAGAGGAAAAACCAGAACCTCTGAGCCAAGCACGCCTCCTAGCCACAAGGTAAGTCCCCCTGACTCCAGCAACTGAGTCCGCAGTGTCCAGACCTGACTGAATCAACTGTTTAGCTGCCACTCGACTATCCTGCAACAATCCACTAAAATGTTCCTGTACTTCCTGCGGCAATTTAGGGAAGACCTCCTTTGCCGTATCTCCCCAATACACAAGTTGCATTCAGCTATTTTAAGGTTATGCTCCCCAAGGAGAAGCATTTCTTTCCCGATTGTTCCATGAGCTTTGACTCCCTATCAGATGGTATTGTACAGAATGAACCCGGAGCCAATCTTGAAGAACAAGAAGCTTGTACCACCAAGCTTTCTGGCGTTAGGACAAAAATTGTGTATCACCTGGAGCAACTTCGTACCTCCTGGCCACAGTCTTTGAAATCGCAGATGTAGGTACTGGTTTCTTCCACATTTTTAATATGGGCTCTGTTAAAGCATCATTGAATGGAAGAAGGGGCTCTGAAGAGGAAGCTGATGGATGTAGAAACTCTGTCAGAATATTGTTTTTTAACTCTGACACAGGCAGTGGCAAGTCCAACAATTCTGCCACCTTCCTAATCACCCCATGGTAGGTAATCGCTTCTGCCAAGAGTTCACCTCCAAGGGATAAAAGCTCTCACTCAGAGGATGTATCCAACCCACTAGCAGTATCTAATTCCTGGCAATCATCTGAAGGGTCAGGAATTTCTCCTTCTTCCAACTGCTGTTGTTGTTGTTCCTCTATATACTGCTGCTCTTCCAGAAGTCTTAAGCGAGGGCAACACTGGTGGAGAAGGAGGAGCCGAATACACACTCTGCGCCAGAGTAGAGCGTCCAGAATTATCTCATGCCAGCATTGGCGCCACCGGCGCAGTTATCTGGGGTAGAGGTGATGACATCCTCAGCGCCGTGCCAGTACCATAGAAAGGTGTTGCTGGTAAAAAGGGCATAAATGGAGACTGATTATACGGCACCAGCAACCTCAGCGTAAAAGCCAATGAACCTGTGGGATTAGCAGGTGCACCAGAGGGTAACATCGCCCTATTAAAAATGCTAAAGATAGCATGGAGGAACAAAGACGGATCCGCTCCCGGCGCCAGAAAGGCAGGATACTCTTGTTCCCCTTGAGGTGGCTGTGCTGGATCTGGGGCTCAAGGCCCAAACTCCTGACCTTGGGAGGATGTAGGGGAAAAGTGAGTCGGACTCGCAGGCGACTCAGAGATCTCAATCAAAGGATGAGGGAGATGCCTCAGGTGACTGCGGTTGGGGAGTAACAGTGGGGCTGACTACCCAAGTCATGCAGTGCCTTGACCTCGAAGTCAGAGACGCCGACCGATTTCTGGATGAGCGGCGCCGTGACTCATGCTGTTGAAGTCGCTTCTTGTGAGACCTCGATGACCTGTGCGACTAAGTGTCTTGAGTCTTCGATCTCCGTCGACCTCTTTTCTCTTTCTTATCCCTTGATAGAAAGAGCTTTGCCTCTCTCTCAGAGCCTTCGGTTACATGTGTTGGCAGGACGAGCAACCTGCCACGTTGTGATCCGTGCTCAAACACCAGAGGCAGGGCTTGTGTGGATCCGTCACCGACATATGGCCCCTGCACTCGCTACAAGGTTTAAACCCAGATTTTTTGGGCGGGGACATAGTAGTGCCACAAAATAATTCCCTTGATACAGTTGAGATACAACAGACAGGTAGAAAACCGTTAGTGTCGAAGGCACAGAAAAAAGGGAACTGACATCAGCACACGGCGAGGACTTCTTATGCCTCCGATGACATCAGACGGAGTCGCGTGTGGAGCCGAGCAATTGTGACGTCCTCTTTAATGTGGAGAGCTAGGAAAAACAAAATCCTTTGAATGCTGGTGCATTGGGAGAATTCATAAGGAGAGGAATCCACAGGTAGTTGTATCCATCAGAAATACCAATATATCTGCCATGGTCAAAATTTTACAATAAAAGAAAATGCAACTGTAATCTAACAATCAATCTGAGGACATCTGCAACACAACTCAACAATATGCAAATGAAAACACCTGAATGTGAACCCTGTGTCCTGCCATCATAAATGGTTAAATGGTTTCTGTTCCACACCTTCTTGTACTGATGAGTCTTTACTAGTGCTTGTCCGATTCTGCTTGCCAGCTCTGCATCGGCTGGATTCCTCCTATGGGCTTGGTCATACACCTCCAAAGCTTTCTCTGGCTAGGAAAGAAACAGATGAAAGACCTATCAGCAACATACATTTTTAAGCTCAGCAAACATTTGCTTCTCTCTCACTTAATGGGATAAAATTGATGTTATCAGTTTTTAGAGTTCGATCAAAAACATATACATACCTCTTGAATTTTCATATATGCATCTCCCAACAGAAGGCTGGTATGAGGGCCTGGCAAATGCTCACAAAGCTCTCTGCAAAAACATTTTGCAGAGACACGGTTAGAATCCGTTCCAATTAAATCCATAGTTGCTTCTACAGATTCATTATGCAAAGCAACCAAAACCAACAATTAAGATAAATTTAAATTCAAAAGGTTACTCAATAAGAAATTTGTTCCACTTAAACAGCCAAATATTTTTCATACAATGTATATCTGGTGCACGTTCAAAGCTGTGCCATCAATTCATCCGCTGACTCATTTATAGAAGTGACTGGAAAACATAACCATTTCAAAATAAATACCTGCACACATTTCTTCATTAGGACAAGTCAGACCGAATTAAAACTTTTGACAAAAGCGCAAAATAGAGTTACTGCTCCTAAACCAAGGGTGTAAATTCCGTACCTTTAAGTCGGGATACATATGGCTTTATGACAGGACCTTTAATGGTCACTGACACTATTAAAATACTCCACCTAAAGCATCTGTCAGGAGATACGGGAATTCTGGGATTTTACGGATAGCATGAATCAGGGGAGGCAGGAGTGAGGCCGACAATAGACCCTGTACATTCAAATGTTTTAACAGTAGTCATGACACATGTTCTCTTTCAAGTAACGAATACAATTCCAATAATATTATTTTTATACACTAAATTATTTTTCAAACTGCATCGCAGTTCAAGTTCTTTTTTATATGATGGAGCTTTCAGTGCACGGCTCTAAGATTTGGGGTTCCTTCATGTTTGTTTTCTTCAATCACATGGGATGAAGTTATAGGCAAGGTAGTAAACCAACTATTATTCATTCATAGCTGTGCACATCGATGCTAATACTTTTCTGTTTTTAATCTGCTTCAAGGTTGATTTTTATAGTAAGGCTACTTCAGTGTATCACCATCATAAAGCGATAGAAGCAACTATAAAGTGACAGAAACTTGGAAATAATTTCTTTCTAACTCATTATTTGTGTCATTTTATCAAATTATTTAATAGCACGTGAGTGGTGAAATAATTCATAGATAACACAATAAAAAGGAATCAACACCTAAACCTGCACTGATGACTTCTGCACCATTATTCGTGTCAATATTGCAGTTGTCTCGAACTACTTCCTATGACCTCCTTGGCAATATACATTACAATTGCTGAGTCGTTCATTTATTATAAACTCATGGGCCAAACCAGGTATCATGGAATTGGTTCAAATCTCCGATGATCTAACAGAGTGAAAAGGGCTGGTTTGCGGGTTGCCTCTATCTGGTTTCTATTGATAGAATGTTTCACTTTCAATGTAATACGTGTAAATAGAATTTTATTGCATGGGTTCTAGCCGCTGTACACAATGCTGAACATAGGAAGAAGAGGTCAATAATAAGAAGCAATATAGTATGCAAATGCAATAAATTTGTTACCGATAGCAGGCAATGTAGAGCTTCTTATCCTTTCGAGTCCCAAGGTAAATCTGTGCCATTTTTTCTTTAACATCAATGAAATATGGCTGGCTTGCAGTGATATTTCTCAGCATTCCTAAGGCAGGCTCCACTTCGCCTTTACTTAGTGCCAAATCTGCATTTGAAATAGTGATGCGAATTTCCTCTGGTGTTCCATGGAATTGATGTATTGCATCTTGCATCACCTTAGTAGCTTCATGCTGAAATATTACAAAGTTATTAGCAATCTTAGTACAAAGGTTAAATATGAATCTAAAAGAACCCTCATAAATGCCACCTATTGATTGAGTGATTGTAGGTCCATAGTCTAAGAAGCAGATGCTCACAAGGATTATAATTGCAAATCAAACCAATGTCTTTCCTCTGAAGGAGTACTCCCACTCCAGTTAGTCGGTCCAGTGGGAGAAGACCTTAAGAGGCACACCTGGTCAGCGATTTCAAAGTTCTGATAATCCTCTTTCATATCTTATACAATTTGTAAAAGCTCAGGTAGTGAAGGGAAGTGAATCAATTTATATGAACATATTGTTCCAATCGGATATCCGTTTTAAGATAATCCAATCAAGATCTTTTGGGGAAAATATGCTTCAAATAAAGCATGAAAAGAATGTGAATATTTGCCTATCACTGGCATACAGACAACAAGAAAAACAGAACAAAATCGCTTGTAATCACAAAAACATCTGAAAGCAGAGATATTTTTAAACATTACTTTGAATAAAGGTCTTACTTCCAAAAGATGAGCAACTAGATTTTAGCCTGCAGTACTTGAAACTGGTATCAGAGTCTTTCTGGCAATTGACAAAGAATTCCACAATTGCACCTGGAAAACCACAACAGATGTACAGTACTACCATGTACTAAACACACTGACGCAGAGTGGAAATTTTCATGAGTAAATGGTGTGGAAATATTAATAAGCACAGCTATTTTTCTCCCATTTCCTCTAAAGCAGAAAAATAATATACCATACATATGGCCTCATTAAGAGCTTAGCAGTCCCTACACAGGACCGCCAGACTCACAGGGAGGATGCCACCGCCATACCGGTGACGTCTCGCCCCGAGCGTATTACAGTGTTCCCGCCTGACTGACCAGCAGGAGCATTGTAATTTGCGGGGGAGGATACTGACCTCAGTTCCCTTAAAGGAGCCCAGGACAACATCCTAACACTCCAGCACCCTCGGAATGTGCACTGTCTGCAAAGCAGACAGTGTTCATACCGACAGTGCTGAGCAGGGGTGGGCCTGCACTTCCCACAACATGCTTGTGGGCAGTGCAGAGGGCCCCCTGTGACCTCAGCACTTCCTTTTTGCCAGCCTTTTCATGGTGGGCTCCCCGCCATGAAAGGGCTAGCAGAAAGAGGGGTTGTAATCAGCCAGCTTGCACGGAGTTCAGCACACGCATGGCTGGTTGCAAGCCCCACTGCCGTCATGCCGTCGGGAACCATGTTTCCGGCAGGAACAGTGGTCCTTTGGCGGTCCTACCACCAAAGTCGTAATTTAGCAGTCGGACAGCCAAAGCCGAGGCTGGTCTGGTCTCATTACCGCAAGACTCTTAATGAGGTCCATAGTTATTGCTCACATATCCAAAATGGGAAACGGAAACATTTTTTAAATACCTACAAACTAACAAGTATGGGGGAATTCACTGAAACATTCAGGGTCACTCATCCCACATTAACCTTATGACTGTATTTACAAATGAGTAAAATCATCTACATTCAAGAGTGTAATTTCAGGAATAAACTGTGATTTACCCTAGCAAGCTGTTAAACAGATGCATATGAAAATCTTTGAAAATGAGGTGCAAAATGATGACCACAGATTCCACAATCTCCATCATTAGAAATATAGACCATGTACTGTTCCTTACCTGCTCACCATTTAGCCGAAGAACCTCTGCAAGTTCCAGATATATGGACACACGTTCACTGATACTTATGCCACTCCCTTTTCCCTTCTTACTTTCGCCCTTTCTCATTTCAGGAAGATTCATGATCATTTTGAGAGTCTTAATAGCTTCTGGCAAATCTCCTGTCATTTTCAGTGCTCGAGCCTTGATTAGATGATACAGTGGATAATCTCGAACCTGGAAAATGAAACGAACTAATGTATATTATACAGGTAGGTGATGAGTGTCTCAAGTGGGATGGTGGACATTGGCAAAATGATCTAGTGTTGGGTTGCCATGATTGTAAATTCATAGCACCGAATCCAGGTTTCAGATTGAAAAGATGGAAGCGATAAACAAGCCTCCAAAAAGCAGAGGTCACGTGCATGTGAGTGAAACTTTAATTTCTTTTCTCGTAAAGAGTGAACATTGTAAGGGTATTCTTTGTAAAGTGAACATAAAGTTTGCATAGTTTGCTGCTTATACATTTAGTTGTTTATGAATTCCAAATCTGTTATGCAAGAAATTCATTGTATTGAATTATCCTATAGATCCTGGTGAAAGTCAAATCTTACGCATCAAATATTATATTCCAAACTTTAACAGGCAGGAGCAAACATCAGTACACTGAGCCCGTCATTTCACTACAGGCATCACAAAATAGTTTAAAACATACTACTCCCTTCATACTCTTCTATCTCTGTCTAGTGTGATGGAACCATTAAGTACTTGTAGACCCAGTTCTTTAGCATTAGTAATCTCTCTGATTTGATAAAATGTAGAATTTGTTTCGCACATGTGAAATTCTAGAGCACACGTTCAATTTGTTTTTTATTTTTTAGAATTATAACATATAGCAAGAAAATAAGACAAAAAGGCACAATCTAGAGTTTTTTCTTTTTAACTATTTAGCAAAAATATTCGACACAATGTGCACTTGGCTGAAAGCTCCACTCAAGAAAATAGTGAATTTCACATTACGAGTTAAACCCTGGTCATTTAAGAATCTTGGTGGAGAGCACTATCTCATTATGCCCCGCAGGTTGACAGTTGGGTTGTTCGTTTTTTGCAACAAAGGGAAATATGAATTGACAGATATCGTTTACAAATCTGTGGTCCTTAAAGCAGTAAATAAGGGCTGCGATTTCATGAACTTAGAGAGGATACCTATGGCGATGAACAAGCACTACAAGTAAATAACATTTCTCTCTTTACAAGGAATTCTTTCAGGCCTACATAAAAGATAAAACAGAATGATAAAATAACCCAACTTTAAACTTGCAACAATGGCCACAGACTTGAGCACTTAGGGCGCAAAGAGAAATCTGGCCCACTAAGGTATCCATCTAGGCGTCAGAGTCCGACATTAATGCTGAGCAAAAGTATGGACTTATCTTCATTTGGCAGCATTACAAATGTCAGGAATAAGAACACGTTTTATCCGATATGCAGTAGAGGCGATTGCTGTCGTGCAATGAGCCCTATACTTACAAGATAATGGTCTGATAGCTTGTGAATTACAGGTGACAACACAAGAAACTATCCACCTAGCTATATTCTGTTTAGAGAGGCAGGCCCTTTTCTGAATTGTGTTATTATTGACATAGAGCTATTAGACCTTGCATGTAGCTTTGATCTCATACAAATATTAATGTATATTCCACTTGAAATCGAGGCTCTGTGAAGAACTCTCTGCCAATAATGTTGGATGTGGGGAAAAAAGTAGGCAAGAAAATATTCTGACTAATGTGAAATTCATAAATTTATTTTCAGAAAAAAGAATGGTGAGTTTTTAAGGACACTGATAGAGCACAGTGTATGGGCCATTAATACAGAAAGCTTAATGCTTATTTACCCACCTGGAAGATGTAACAGCCACTAAAAAAGCAACCTTCCACAAAAGGTGCTGTAAATTAGCCAAGTTCATTGGCTCAAAAGGAGTTTCGATCAATTTAGAGAACACACATTGAATTGCCAGGGAGGAGAAAGCCTTTTAACAGGAGGAAACACTTTACTAAGATGATTCAGGAAATCCTTAATCAGCGGAATAGTGAAAAAATCCTGAGAAGAAGACTAATAGTAAGCAGCAACAGGAGCCAAACGGACTCTAATAGAAGAGTTCTATAAACCAGAATTTGACAATTAAGTGGATAAAGTGTTACTACATTTCCCTGGCATGCTTTTGGATCTGCCAGGTTTCTGATGCACAATAAGCAGAACACGTCCCACTTGAATGCATATGAAGACTCCATAGAAAGATGTTTGGCCTCTCTCAGAATGGCCACACAATTATCAGGTACATTTAAGTGTCTCCTTAAGACTGTCAGGTTCCATGCCAGACAGATAGGGCACAACATTCTGCTGAAAAGCCCACTTGAGTGTCAGTCGTTTATGCAGTAGAAGGGACATAGGAAAAAAGCCTGGGTACTACAAGTGACGTGGCCAGCCCAGAGTGATACAAGTCATCTTTTCTTTGCTAAGTTTTAACTTGGTGATCACCTTGAAAAGAAGTGGGATAGGTGGGAAAGCGTACAGAATCCTTGAGGCTAACATGTCAAAAGTGCATTCCCCAGAGATCAGGGCCCAAGAAACCTGGAGGCCTAAGTGGGGAATTTTTGAATTTCTAAGATTGCAAACAAGTCCATGTCTAGATGAAGTGTGGAACTCCGCAGAAGCTGTGGTCTGCAGACTAAACTGTCTCACAGCCCTTTTTGAGAATTCAGGAAAGTCCATGGGCTTTCAACTAGACCTGTCTGATGGTTTAATCTATAGATCACAACACCCAAGGTCTACAGCTCAATAATTTTATAAACAATCCAAACAAAACTACAAGCTTGTCCTGTAGTTGCAATTGTTCCAACTACCAGATCATGAATAGGAGAGATTTTGAATGGAACAGACTCTGCAATTATAGGTGAGGGATTCTGCCAGTTAAATGACGAACCATTCAAGTCTGAATCCTCAGGCGGTGACCTGTGCCATCTTCGTCTTCTTGGACTGGGAGATTCAGAAGGGGCCCAGCATAATGTCTACACGTGCCAGAATTATTGACCTCACTTTGCCTCTTGCAAGAACACCTAGATGGAGCCATTTCTGAACTCACAACACTTTTCACTCAGAGACCTCATGCTTTCCTGAAGAGACTGGAGAATACATTCTTCAGTGTAAAGATGAAATGGGACTTCCAAAGATGGATGGAAGGGCTATTGAGGAAGAATCATTTATTGATACCTTGGGGCAGGAGGATGAGTCTGAGCATCATCCTAAGAGAAAGAGACTGCTACATCTTCAGCATCCTGAGGAGATAGAGAAGATGGAATGATTTCCTTCCAGGTTTTATGATCAGAAGGTGACCTAGGTTTCGACAAAGAGGAAAAACTCTGGATGATGAGGACCACTAACGATGAAATTCCTTCAATATCGTCAAGTGTCTTGATGGTGACCCTATGGTTTCTCAACACTTTGACAGCAATGAATGGCTAGGTCTCCATGCCGAACTCCTGCCTCTCAACTTCAAGCACCTCGAAAAGCACCCCGAAATAGATCACTTCAATGTCAACCAAGATCAGAAGTTCTGATAAAGGCTTCTTGCTGCCCACTAACCTCCAGAAGTGGCATCTTTGGAGGAAAAGATGGTGGAATGGTTGCCTCTCTCCTGTGAGGTAGAAGTCAACACTGTAGATGTTCCATGTATCCAATTTCACCTTTCCTTCCCCAGGGGCAAACCCCTTCCCTCTCCGTTAGACTCCTATATGATATTTTCTGATAAATCCCACAGTCCTTGATGGAGTGAGAGTTGGAAGGCACACCACACAGACTTCAAGGTCATCATTTGTCAAAATCTTTTTTTTATAAAACATGGTATTGATTTTGGTAACAGAAAACGAAACATTCATCACAGGGATGATTGCAAAGCTTTCAAGACAGTCCTCACATAATATAATCATTATTTCCAAAGATACAATGATCAATATCACAAATTAGTACAGGAGTCATATCCTTACTCCCATCAATGACTTGACAAAGAAAAGGCATGCATGCCCAGGTCCTCATTTCCTCTCTTTTGTTCAAGGACACATGGGATCAAACTAATTTTCCTATAGCAACTAGAGTTGGTCTAAATATCATCATTTTTCTGTGGTCATCCCCTCACCAAATGCATAGGCCTCTCTAGACTCATGCATAGGCCCAATCTTTTTTTTCACAACCAAGTGTTGGGGCCTCTGAACCCTTCAAATAGAGGGTGATATATTTCTGAGCAACTGGGAGCCCGAGTTACAATAGGGCTAATTTGTATCAACTGGAGTCTAGATCGATGATAATATGTAGAATGACTAGATTGGGGTCAGCAGGTATCGACCACCCCAAGACTGTCTCCAGCACATCGAGCCCACCCCCTCCAGAAGAGAATAATTGCAGGGCAACTCCAAATTGTGTGCAAGAGATCCCTAACCTGTGTGTCACATCGCAGACAGACCTAAGAGATCCTTCCGCCCTCCATAACATCTGCCTCGTGTAGTATATTCTTTGAAGATATTTTAACTGGATAAGTCGGTAGTGCAAGGCAATGGCTGATTCCCCCAGGGTCGCAAACCCTTCCAGCCAGTCTTGGTCTGCGAGAGGTCTCAGATCTGCCTTCCACACTCAGTGGCGCGCTCAGAAGGTATCAGGAGTATTAATATCGAGAGAGCAATATATGCGTTATATTGTGCTTAGAAAGTTCACTAATCAGCAATTTAGCCTCTGAGCTAAATGTCAAGAGGCGCTTCCATTTTATTACATGGCAGGGACTAGAGGTAGCAGAAAAAGAGATCTTCACATTTTTACCCCATGTCTCAAAATGCACCAGCATGTGACCAAAGTCAGAGAGGTGAAACAGCACCATGCATATTAATGAAATTAAACAATTTTAAATCAGAAACAGCGCAAAGAGAAAGAAAAACTCCTTAAACATTGACTAAAGCTAAACGCTCCCCAAAACAATTGTTGTTATCTACCAAAACATTTTCAGATAAAGCAGGATCTTTCCCACAAAGTGGAAAAATAACAGTGTAAATGCTGGGCATGGTAGGATAGTGCACTCTTCCAAGATTTGAAAGAGGGGAGGGTTTAATTCCTAATGTGTGTATGCTTACCTCTGAGGACCTATTCCTCCTTTACTTTGTTTGCTTTAAATGCACTGCTTTCAAGTTTGGTGTTTTCCGCAAAATGTACTGTTTTGCCCTTTTTTGGCTAGTTAGTTAAAAAGGAAACAATAATTGTTGCCATTATGGCATGTTTTCGGCAGCGCTTAATTTGTAAATAAAAAGGTACAAAAGGTACCGGTGCCCAAAGCCCTCCTCTTAAACACGCGGCTGCTGTATTTAAATGTGTGAACCCGGAATACTGAGGCGAACTAATCCTGAAGCCATCTCGGGCCTCTTCAATCCATATAAAGCCACTCCGTGCCCCTTCAGCTCACTCTGGCAGCTTTCTACTTTCTCCCATTTGTGACGCTTTTTCGTTTTTCCCTTCCTCCGTCTTTCCCATATGTGTCTTTTGCTCGCAGCAAATGCTTGAAGAATAAGCTCCGGCCCTCAAAAATAAGTGCTGGTTTTCGGTTTATTTGACTTAAGTAAAAAAAAAAAACAATAGCAAGCAGGGTTCCAGAATATAGCAGAATATGATGTAAGCGCCTACCTTTTATGAATATCTGCACGAATCCCACTGTAAAAGGCTTTCTGTTATGTGGCCAGCGATTCTCAAGCATAAAATACATAAAAATAGTTTTTTTCTTTTAACAAACAATCGCTCTATTTTCTTGTAACTTAAGCTTTACTAGGTCTTCAGGAACATGCTTCCACAGATCGTAGCACCAGTCTCCAAATGTCAAGCAATAAGGAGTCTTTATAACTGAAGTGCCCTGTTGATGTAATGGTAGCTGTGCTAAAGTTTGCACTCCTCAATCACTTCAGAGGCTTGTGCTGCCGTTCCTGTGACACCTATCACGCAGGTGCACGTATCGCACCTACACGAGAACAAGGTGCCATCTCCTTATTTGAATGGGGGAATGGTACCAAGCAAATAACCCCTTTGTCTAAGGCCACGGGTAAACAAGAACAACAACTGTTCACCCACAAAATACCAGAAAACTGAACCATGCATAATTGCGAGTAAAGTTAAGACTGACATTTTCTATAGCACACTTTAATTTAGATTTCAAGGCACACACAGCAGCACCTACCTTAAAATTATGGCTAACTCCTGTTTCCAATGAGAGTGAACACTCAGAGAAGTTGCCTTGAGAAAGGTAGATCTGGGCCATTAGAAGATGAGCGTCAGCAGATGTTGAATCCAGTTCTAAACAACGCTGCAATGTTCCTTGAGAACCTTCTAAATCGCCTGCAATTATAAGGAATTATTCTGGTTCACATTTTATTTACTGATAGTTTACTTTTCTTTTCTTGGTATTATTCTATAGGACATATGTCTAGTGAAATCATATAAATGCATAGACACGCACACAATTAGAATTGATCTAGAGCTTCATACACAAGGATCGCGTAAGTTCTTATCCCCAGAGAAGGATATTTCTGTAAGTAAGACAGTTTGGGCCCTCACAATGCTGAGGACGATTGTTTGTCATATTATTTTAGACATACAGTTGGAAATGAGCATCAGTTAAAGTGCTTGAGGGCTTCACATGTTGGGAAAATAGATCAGTGTTGAAATAAAAGAATGGCGATAACACAAAAAATAAGATCTTTTCTATTTCACAGATTAAGCTATGATAATGTCATCAATCCAGATCTTCATTGGTTCCATAACATATCCAATCTCTGTCTCCTCAAGGTATTACTGTTGGTTAGAAGTGCCTTCAACTCCTGTCTTCTTGTCTGTGGATAGTGCTTTCTTTATAGTGCCTGTATGTAATGTATTACATTTGGGTAGTGTGCAAAAGTAGGCACACTGTGCAGGGCGACTAGACAACCGCACGATGGTTACAAAGGTAAAAGCTAGACCACCCAATGCTCTAATTTCTATGGTAGGTTAGTCGAGCAGTTAGGCTAATCTTGGAGAAGTGCAAAGCATTTGTTGTACTCACAGTATCAATAAATGAGACCACATACTCAAAAGAATAACTCAATACCAATTTACAAAACTACTTCAGAATTTTACATACATTTTCAGACCAAGATCATCTAATTTGGGTAAGTATTTTTTAAGTTATGAATTTTTGAAGTTTTAAGAAAAATAATCTTTTTGTGCATAATTATGAAACATAGGAATCAATGGAGAACATACTTTGAAAATGCACATAAAATCAGGCAACGCGTTTACCAATGTCCCCTTTTGAAGGCATGTCAAGTTCGTCTGTGGGCACTATGGGCCAGCTGGAGAAGTTTGGGTGGCTCCCGGTTTCCGCAGGAGCAGCTGCAGTAAAGATGTTAGAGCTGGTGCCAGGTCACTGCGGGGGACCACTTGGAAAAGCACTGCACAGGTGGACTTAAAGGTAAATCCGGTGGGTCCCATTGAAGTGTCAAGTTCGCAAGGGGTGGGGAACCCTTATGGCACAGTTGGTTCTTTGGTACAGGGCACAGGGCGGGTGGGTACAGAGTGAATCGGTGAGCCAGGAGCAATGAACAAAGGTGCCCTGGGAAACAGGAGGTAGGTCTCTTTGAGGGTCAGTTGCAGGTCCAGAAGGGGCGCTCTGGTGGGAGGTCCTGGAGGTTTCTGGAGTCCCTCGACTGGGCCTTTCTTCTGGTACTTTTACAGTCCGGAATGGACTGTCCTTCTTGGTGTCTGACATGAGGTGACCAGTACCAAGGGCTTTTGTACAGTTTGGCACTGGAGTGCACAGTGCCACCAAACTTGGCACACTTGCAGGGTTTGTACTCACGGTGTGTTGGGTGGAGTTTGGTCTGGCTGTGGCATCTGGTTTCTTGGTCAGCAGCCAGTCAGTGAAGTGGCCTTCACTGGGTCTTTGGCTCTTTGTTGCAGTAGAGTGATGCCTTCACTATGGTGGGAGTTCTTTGGCAATTTTTGAACCTCTGGAGGTTTGTAGAGTCTGTCAACGGTCCAAGCAACCCCTTAACAGTGATCGGCGAGTCCTGGGTGCAGTAGGCAGAGTTTGGCTAATTTTCTTGTTGTTGCAAGACTTCAGTTCTCGAGCCTTGGGTCTTCTTTGTTGCTGTCTTCTTTTGTCCTTAGAATCTAATTTTCTTGGTCTAGGGATGCCCACTAAATACTGCATTTAGTGGGTGTTTAGGGTAATACCTGGGAGTGACCAATGGGTCATCTACCTTAGGGTGGCGACACCCACTAACTGACCACTTCCCATGTGCAGAGGTCACTTCCCTACACCTGACTGGCCATTTTCCTTCCATGTAAGATGGAGGAAAATTAAAGAAAACAAGTTACTTATCTGTAACTGCAGTTATCCAGTACTGGTATCTTTCATAGATTCACATGTTTGAATTATTCCCCGTCGTCAAACTGGGAGTCCCACGGTACATTAGGGAAGCAGTATCCAGGAATCATCATCGGCTGTAATGTTAACAGTCCTCAAACCTACAGCCTATCTATGTCCTTTTGGAAAAAGAGCCAAACTTGACCTATGACCAATCAGGTGCCAGCACCCTCTAAAATACTCCCAAGAGAGGCTCTTTCCATCAGATTTTCAAGCACAAGAGTGAATTTATATATATATATATATATATAGAGAGAGAGAGAGAGAGACAGAGAGAAGGAAGGTGAGGCTCACAAGGGAGGCAGGTGGGTCGCATGTGAATCTATGAAAGATACCAATACTGGATAACTGTAGCTACAGGAAAGTAACTTGTTTTCTTATCCAGTATTGAATCAATATTGGATCTTTCACAGATTCACATGTGTGAATAAGAGTAGCAAGCAGTATTTAAAAATAGTGTTAGACCTTTAGCAGATTAGGTATAAATATATAATTAACAAAATGCAACAGCGAATACCTGGATAAGGAAACCAAACTAATAAAACATTATTAAGAAAGAAAATAAGCTTACCGTACTAATGAGACTCCCCTTGGTGAAGTAGATGGTGAAGTCCGGTTTGTCCTACAGCCGAGTCGCTGTGCTGTGCAGGTTCCAAACAATAATGCTGCATACAGGAATGATTTGTCTTCCATGTTGCAGTTTGGCATATCTTTTCTAGGGAGATGCCAACGAAGAGAGCAGCTGAGGTTGATACTGCTCTAGTTGAGTGTGCCTTTGGTGGTCTGACCAGAGGTTTGCCAGCTTTTTAGTATGACAAAATTGTATGGTGGATGCAATCCATTGGGCTATTTTTGCCTTCGCGACTACAGCTCCTTCACGGCCTTGACAATAACAGACTAGTAATTGATCTGTTTTTTGTAAGTGTTTAGTACGCTGAAGGTAGAACTTCAAACATGGCTTGACATCTAGCATGTGGAGTCCTTTCAGCTAGAATGGATGGATTTGGGGAAATAGTTCATGGTATTACAGGTTTGTTGAGATGAAAAGAGGATGGAACCTTAGGAATATATCTTAGGTTTGTCCTGAGACGAACAAAATTGTTAATGAAACGTAAGAAAGGCTCTTTAATGGTAAAGGCCTGTATGTCACTGACTCTCCTAGTGGAGGTACGTGAAAGAAGCATTGTGACTTTCCATGTGAGGGATTTGAGTACAGCTCTATGTATCGGTTCAAATGGAGAGTTCATCAGCTGAGAATGGACCATGTTGAGATGCCACTAGGGAGGAGATGATCGAAACTGGAGGAAAGGTGCAAAATAAACCCTTCATACATAGTTTTAATGAGCCTGGAAGGACAGAGGGAGGGCGTATCTGCGGAACGCCTATATCTAGAAATTGCAGCCAGGAGTACCTTAATTGAGGCATGGACTAGCCTGGACATGGTGAGAGGGAGAAGAAAAAGCATGATTTGTTTAAGAGTAGCTTTGAATGGATGCACAATGTTTTGTTGGCACCAGATCGAGAATCTCTGCCACTTGAGCCTGTAGGTCTTTGTTGGACCTGGCCCTTTTATAGGGTCATTACCCAGACTTTTTGCTTTTTGCCTCCTTATTTTTCTCACCTTTGTTGGCTGATGTTTTGACTCGGAGCACTTTTTCACTGCTAACCAGTGCTAAAGTGCATGTGCTCTCCCTTACAAAATTGGTATGATTGGCTTATACCTAATTGGCATATTTAATTTGCCTATAAGTCCCTTTTAAAGTGGCATCCCTATACCCAGGGCCTGTAAATTAAATGCTACTAGTGGGCCTGCAGCGCTGCTTGTGCCACCCACTGAAGTAGCCTGTCAAACCTATCTAAGGCCTGCTTGCGCAGGGCCTGTGTGCGTAGTTTTCTGCCACGGGGACCTGGCATCTAAATTTACTTTCCAGGCCCAGAACTCCACTTTTACAACATGTAAGTCACCCCTAAGGTACGCCCTAGCTAGCCCTTTGGGCAGCGTGCCATGTATGTAGAAGGCAGGACATGTGCCATGTTGCGTGGGCTGTCCTGGTAGTGACAAACAGCCTAACTTGGTGTCTCACTGCTGTGGTGCTGCCTTCTCATAGGATTGCATTGAGAATGCCCTGCCTTATGTGTAAGGGGTATTGTCTGATTTATGAGGGGTAGCGTAGGCATGTTTGGTATGGTTGTGATAGTGATGAGAAATGCTGCTTACTGGTGTGGGTGTATTTTTTATTACTATCACAGAAATGCCACTTCTAGAAAGTGTGCATTTATCTGTGCTTATGACTTTGGTGTTTTGCAGCTTGCCTCCAATCCATGTCTGGGCAGACTGACAGTTGGGGCTTTGTGCATAGTTCTCAAACAGCCTGAACACAGGGAGGATGGAGGTGTCACAGAGGTGCATCTACATATTGTAAAGCCTTCTTGGGTTGAGAGAAGGGGGAGGCAGGGAACACCTGCATTTGTAAAGGCTGTGCCCTTTCCTCACACAATAGGGTCGTTTACCCCCCACTGATGTTTGGAGCCTGTGCTGGAGGAGAGAAAGGGCACTCCCAGAACCAGTTGTAACTGGTTGGAACCCCCTCTCCTGCCCATTGTAAAACACACTGTAAACCTAGTATAAGTACAGGGGAATTTTCCCCACAATGTATACATAATTTTGGACACTCTGGGAACTCCAGGAACCTTACCTGGAGCTGTACAGGACGCTGTTGAGAGGACTCACCAGGACCACCTTGGGCTGCTGCTGCTGTACTGACCTGTGACCTGTTTGGTCACTAGGAGAAATTGCCACTGCTG
This sequence comes from Pleurodeles waltl, assembly GCF_031143425.1. Classification (NCBI taxonomy): domain Eukaryota; kingdom Metazoa; phylum Chordata; class Amphibia; order Caudata; family Salamandridae; genus Pleurodeles; species Pleurodeles waltl. The sequence continues at coordinate 608,706,687 of NC_090449.1, forward strand.
CCATCCCCTTGTGTGCTGGCCTGTAGCTGGGTTCGCCAGCCCTGCACCCCTTCTTCCTTGTTTTTATCACCAGAGGCAGGGTGCTGTGGCCCCTGACCTCTGTAAACTTATTCCTGCACACAGAGGGCTGCTTTGATGAGGAAGCACTGGGAGAGCGCTCCTGAGTGCCCTACATGCTTTTTAAGCGCTTTTTCTGGCCCCAAATCACCACCGCAGCCCAGGATCTCTATCGTGCCCCTTGCGCTGCTTTCAGTGCTCTCTCTGCCTGGAAAAACATTACAGCTGCAGCCTGGGCTTATAGTAATATCCTCGCGATTCGAAAAGCGCTCCCCTGCTGCTACGAATCACCGCCGCGGCCCGGCTTTAACTGGTCTCTGCGCGCCGGAACCTCGCTGCCCCCGGTGCCCCCAAGGCACCACCAAACACGCCAGAAGGAGCGGGCCGCTCCTGTTGTGTCCCCGGGGTGCGCAAACCTGGACCCGTGCCCCCAGGGCACTGGTTGACTCCGCTCCACGTGGGAGCCAACCCCACTCGGAGGAGAAGAGCTGGGACTCCTCCTGAACACCCAGACCTCCGCTGCTGCACTTCGAGGTCGCAGGCGGGAGGAGGCCTCATCAGAGGCCTCTGCGCCGCAAGACCTCGCTGCCCTCAGTATTGCAGGGACCAGGAACGGAAAGGGAGTTCCTTTTCCCCCCAGACACTGCCTAAGGGGCGCGATCATCCGGTACTTACAGTTGGGCAATTGTTGGTGGCTCCCCCCTTTGGGAGAGGGCCATTGGAGGCTTGGGGGGACCCCACAGAGATCACGGGCCCTAGGAGGGACCGTTCTTTCGCCAACGAGAGGGCGACGTCCACCCCTCTCCTCTCACAGAGACCGCGTGGCCCCTCTTTTCGCGCATAGGAGCGCCGGTGGCCTCTATGCTCTTTTAGGCACTGAGAGTGCCTCTTAATCAGGAAACCAGGTACTTTTTAGGGAAATAGTGGCTCAGTGAGCCAAGTATGGACTTAGCAGAATTCATATGTTTTACCTGCTTTTCCTGCCTTTACATATACGTGCTAATGTTCCTCTTATGGGCATGATTTGCTGATATGTATTTTTATGACTTGTGATATGTACTCTAATGTTCCTTTTATGGGTATTTATGAAGTACTCATGACAAGTGCATAGAATTCTTACTGTAATTCCTTACTACTGCTTATGTTGCAAAATCCTGAGTACTTACGAGTTCTAATGTGACAACTGCGTATTCTTGCAGAGTATTAGTAACTTGTGTAACTTTCTGACAACTGCTAAGGTAGCAGGGTATTACTAACGTGTAATGTTTAGTCTAATTATGTTTTGTGCAATACAGTTTATTTTTACATAGCTCAGTGTTGTGCTTACTTTGTGGTGTACATTTTGCATCATGTGTGTTGTGTGTGTTGTGCAAACGCTTTACACATTGCCTCTGGGATAGACCTGACTGCTCGTGCCAAGATACCAAGAGGATGAGCAGGGGTTACGTGGACGTGTAACTCCCTTGCCCTGACTAGAGTTGGTAGGTTCTGCCTGGCTGAGGTGCATACCCTAGCCAAACAGAACCCATTTTGAACAGTCTTGTAGATTTGGCTCGTGCTCTGGATAGTATTGCTCTACATTCCTGATCAATGTTTATGTGTCGTAGTTCATAAACCTCAGGAGCCATGCATGCAATTCGAGAGAGGCTGGTTTCGGATGTAACATCTACACTTGGTTCCTCGTTAATAGTGTCTTTGTTTTGGGAAGTCGCATTGGTTTGGTCACGGGCTTGAGAATTAGTTCCTTGTACCAATCCTGCTTGGGCCACCTGGGAGCTATTAGTATGAGCCAGCAATGCTCCATGTTCATCATCTGGAGGACCCTTGGTATCAACAGGAAAGTCGGAAAAGCATATGCAAAGTTCCCCGACCATTGCATCGAAAGAGAATTCTCTCATGATCCCGGAAGTGGATATCGACTGGCGTAGAAGCGTCGCTTGGCATTCTTGTTGGTAGTGAAAAGATCCAGGGCCAGTAATCCACAGTGGAAGATGATCGTGTCCACCTCGTGTTGACCAAGCTCCCATTCATGGCAGCTGGCCTCTGTCCTGTTGAGTGAATCTGCAAGAGTGTTGTTGATGCCAGACACGTACTCTGCCTTCGTAGATATTTTGTTTCAAGTGAGCCAATGCCAGAGGGCTTGAGCGTCTTGTGAGAGGAAAAGCGAATTAGTTCCTCCCGGTTTGTTGAAGTAATACATGCTGGTCCATGCAGGCCAACACCGATGAGTCTGATATCCGAGGAAGAAAGCTTGGAGCGTGAGAAAAATTGCCTTCAGCTCTAAGCGATTTATGTGCATCTGTTTCTGAGAACTGGACCACTTTCCCTGGATGCACATGTCTTGTAAATGACCGCACCAACCTTCCAGAGAGGCGTCTGTTGTGTTGATGAAATCTTGAATAGGAATGTTAATCTGAGAAATGTGATCTATTTGAGTCCACCTTAGTAAGGTTTCTATCATCCATGGTGTGACATTTATCAAATCCTTGAAGGACCCTAGAGACTGAATCCATTGTTGCTGAACTTCCTTTTGGAGTGGCCTCATTTTTAGCCGTGCAGGGGACACTAGATTTATTGAAGAGGAGATCATACCTAGGAGTGACTTGAACATTCTCACAGAAACAAACTTTCTTTTGGAGACTTTGAGAGCCAGATTGGATAACCTTTGATGTCGTTCTTCGGAAAGATAAGCCTTGTTTGCGACCGTATCGAGTTTTGCGCCCAAGAAAACCATCTCACATGTTGGAATAGTAGATGACTTCTGAAAGCTCACCATTAGACCCAGACTGTGAAACAAAGGCAGTCCGTGGTGGCTTGGAAAGCCTGATGCAGTGTTGGTGCTTTTAGTAGCCAGTCAACTAAGGGAACATTTTTAAACCCTGCTTGTGCAGAGCGGCAGAGACTAGCGCAAGACACTTTGTGAAGATCCCTGGGAGCCGACTTCAGTCCAAAAAGGAGAACCTTAATTTGGTAATGGGTACCGGCTACAGTTAAGCAAAGGAATTTGCGATGCTTGGGGTGAATGCGTATGTGAAAGTAAGCATATTGGGGATTCAACAATCTCATGTAATCCCGCTATTGAGAAGGCGAAGGATTTCTGACAGTGTTATCATACGGAAGGATTGCTTGCACAGAAATTTGTTTAATTGCCTGAGGTCTAGAATGAGTCTCCATTCTGACTTCTTTCCTACTAGGAAGAAACAAGAATAACAACCTATACTCTCTGATGAGTGGGAACCTTTACTATCGCACTGTTGGAGAGCATTTGAGATGCTTCCTGTTTTAATAAGTGAAGATGAGGTGAGTGTGTCTTTATTGGAGGATGGTTTGGAGGTTTTTGCACAAACTTCAGCTTATGACCAGAAGCCACTATATCCCACACCCACTTGTCCGATGTTATTTGTTTCCATTGATGTGGGTAGTTTGAAATATTTGGGCCCACTTAGTTGGTCTGTGGGAATGAGGGTATTACAGCCGGTACCCAATGAAAATCATTGCATACGGTTGGCCTCCTGGCCTTGGGGGAAGAGGGGCTCTTTCTTTCTGTTGCCTTGTTTGGAGTAGGCCGCTGCAGGTGGGTGCCGAAATGCCTGTTGGCAAGATGGTCTGTACCGAGTTTGTTGTCGATGTTGTCTATGGTAAGCACCTCTAAATGATGAAAAAACCCTTCCACTGGCTCCGCAAAAGGTTTGCTTTCTATACTGCAGTGTACAGAGGAAACGGGCAGTATCTGTGTCAGTTTTGATAGCCAACATAGTGTTATCTATGTGCTTACAAAACAGGGTTTCGCCATTGTAGGCCATATCAAGTATTTTTGACTGAACCCCAGGTCAAAATGAGGTAGCTTTCAGCCAATCTTGGCGACATAAGACTGCTGCTCCTGCCAGCTGGCGAAATCCAGTAGAAGCAATTTCCAATTCACAGTTAATGACTTCCGAGGACTTGTGCTCACCCTCCTGTAATATCTTCAGAGCCTCTGGTTGCTTATCTTCAGGGGCAAGGTTGATGAAGCCACTCACTTTGGACCACATCTGACAGTTGTAACATTCTAGGATCACTAGAGTATTAGCTGCTCCGACAGTGATGGTTGACATCAAGGAAAACCTTTTCCCTATATTGACCAATTGCCTGCCCTCTTTGTCTGGAGTAGCCGAGACAGGAATGGACAGATTTTAAGAGTGTCGTTGGGCAGCTTGAGAGACAACTGAGTCTGCTTTTGCATGTCCTGTTAGGCAGGCATGAGAATCGTCAGTCACCTTATACTTTTTATCCAGTCTAGGTGGTACTGGAGAGACTGTTGCTGGATTTCTCATTATTTTCACACCTTCAATCCAAATATAATATATAATGGGGATAGCCCTTACTGACTTTCTTGCCTGCTCTTTAAAATCATGCAGAAAGCAATCAGAGTGGGAGACAGATGTCAGCAGATTAAATCGTGTAGCTGCCCTGTCCTTCAAATTATGGACCCCCCCCCGATATCCTCAGGTAGCAAATCCAAAGGATGGAGCGTGGTGGTGATAGCACAGGGGCTAGGTTATCATCCCACTTGTCACTAGGCTGATGTGGAGTAGTGATTTCTTCCTCTTCTCTCTCCTCGTTAGAGGTATCGGCCTCTTTAGGAGGTGCAGCTATTGTAGAGGCTGGCATGAATCTGGGTGTTTCTGGGGGCGGAGACAAGTTCTTTGGTGTAACTGGCGAGATAGGTTGTGGTTGAGAAGGCAGTTGTGGTTGATCCGGAGTTGAATAAGATTGATATTCTTGCTGCTCATAGTCGTTGTCATCGTCTTGGTATTTAATGTGCAGCTATGATGGACTGTGCGCATCCCCAAATGGCCCTTTGTCATCAGATTCTTCCCAGTCCAAGAGATGACTAGGTAATAAAGTTGACACCTTGCTGGGAGATATTTCATCAGGGCGCAAGTTAGATTTGGTAACTTTTGCAATTCTGATTGTAGTACGGAGATCAGGAGAGCCTGAACCGGAGGGAACCACAGTGTATTGTGGAGTCATTCTTTTTGTCATAGACGAGGATGTCGTAGTTGAAGGTGTCACCGACGATGATCTCATTGACGGAGTTGTCGGGGGTGGTCTCGTTGACGGTGCTGCTGTCGACGGTGTTGCCATCGACTTGGCTTTGTTGACAAAGTTTACATTGATGATGGCTTTGTCAACAGATGGATCGTCGAGGGGCCGGAAGGTGTCGTCGTAGGAAAAACTTTCTTTTTAGTCGGTGGTGAAACCAAATCTACTGTGGCACTCACCATCATTGACGAAATCAGTGTTTTGATGGCTGCTGTCGTCGATGTCACTGACATGATGATCTCGTTGACGAGGCGCTGATGAGGCTAGACATTGTGGTTGTTGTCAATATCATTGTCACCGGTATGGTTGTCATTGTCAACACCAGGACAGTGCGCGCTCTACGGGCATCTAGAATGCAAAAACCCAACACTTGCAAGATAAAGTAATTTATGCATTGTGATGATATGTTATTGTTTAACCTTTTGCATTGCAGAATTCCATCCAAAAGATTCATTTTTAAGGTGCTTATAAATACTGTACATTTACAATGTATTGCTGCAGACATTCAGAGTGTGTTAGGGTGTGGTCCCTTTCCAGGGCCTTCTGGAGACTTTCCCTGCAACATGCCTGGGCGTGGTTCTAGGCTGGGCCAAGACTGTATAAAAGAGAGTCAGCCCAACTTCCAGTGCTCACTATTCAGAGGTCCCGGTGCAGAGCAGCAGCTTCTTCCTGAGCTCCTGTCCCAGCGGCCTATTTGGATTTTCCAGTCTTCTGCACTCATCTCTCATTGGTGATCACTGTTTCCAGGCGGTAAGACGGTGTTTGGACATTTCCCAACACCGTAATTGAGAATCTTCATATTCTTGCTTTTAATTCTTAAATGAATAACAGATTACTTGTGCGCTGCCATTTTTTGACATTTGTATAGTGGTTTGCAAATAGGGAGGACGCGCAATTTATTCCATAAAGATTTGACTTCGTTATTACATTATTGTTCATTGCGCGCTGATATTTCTTGACATTTACATGATGTTTTACGAGTTGGCAAGACGTGCAACTCGTTTCATGAGCATTTAACTTTGTTGTTCATTGCGCGCTATCTTTTCTTGACATTTACATGGTGGCATTCGAATCGGCGAAACGCGCGATTCACTTCTCGTGTGTAATTCATGCTGTTCATTATGCGCTATCATTTTCTGGCATTTACATGGTGCCATTCGAATCGGCAACACACGCAATTCTTTCCTTGAGTGTTTTTTCATGTTGTTCATTGTGTGCTACTATTTCTTGGCATTTGTATGGTGGCATTTGAATCGACAAGACGCGCAATTCTTTCCCTGAGTGCTTTTCATGTTGTTCATTGTGTGCTACTATTTCTTGGCATTTGTATGGTGGCATTTGAATCGGCAAGACGCGCAATTCTTTCCTCGTGTATAAATAATGTAAGTTACTGTGCGCTACCATTCTAAGACATTTCATTGGTAGCATTTCAAGTTGACACGTCGCGTGATTTATTCCTTGAATCTACGTTGTGTGATTTCATGGTGCACAAACCTTTATGGTGTTTAATACTCATATAAAAATCTGCAATGTGCGCAATTTACTTCCAAATGTTTTTTCTGAGATGAACACAACAATACCAGAATTTTAGATGTAATGCTGTGTGTTCCTGATATGTATTCATAAAAGGAGATTCATATGGTTGTTTAGAAATTGCTCAGAGTGTTTCCTGATTCTCATGCTAAAGAAAGTACTTGAATCTGAAAGTCCTATTTAACTTTTCCTGTTTCCTCCTCAGGTATTCGGTCATCTAAAGCCTAGTCAGTTTTAGGATTATTCCAGGGTTGTTCATGTTTTTTCGGAAAAGACAAAGCTTAGAGTTGTAGCATGGTACTGATTTCATGAGATGTAATTTTGATGTTGTGTTTTAACCTTTTGCTTCCTACAGGTCTCCTTCCCAGTTGTTCCCGTCCTAATCCCCTTTTCCCCACTTGGACTCTCTTAGACTCTGTGATAAATCTAATCAGAGTATTGGAGCTGTCTTGTGGTGGAAGTGTTGGGAACGTGCACGGACCCCGAGGATCTGGTGACTCTGACAGAATAGTGAGCCCACAAATTATTATCCTCCTGGTTTGTGTATGTTCTCAGCATGGCCACACTGGACGAGCTAGTCAAGGCTATCACTCAGCTCCAGTCAGAAGTGGTATCATCAAAGGATTTGACAAATAGTCTAGCTGAGAGGGTGAGTCAGTTACAGAATAAGGTTGAGAAGAAAGAACAAAGTCCCACAGGTGTGTCTTGGCCAGGTACTTCTTCTCAGACTTCTGGAGGTAGTCCGACTAACATTTCCCTCAATGTTCCTTCAGCCATTCCTTTAGCTCCCCCAGAACGCTGCTCAGGTGATCCCTTGAAAGCGCAATCGTTTCTGGTTCAAGTGGAACTTCACTTCACCTGCAGACCACATACTTTCCCCGATGCCCAGTCTAAAGTAGCTTTCTTGTTGTCATATCTGTCTGGGGATGCAGCTTCCTGGGCTATTCCTCTTGTGCGTAAAAATAGTCCCCTGTTGTACAACTGGAAAAATTTTGTTCGTGAATTTGAGAGAGTTTTCGATCGTAGAACTGTAACACAGTCAGCAGATCGTGAATTATTAGACTTACGCCAAGGGAATCAGGACTTAGGGCCTCATTCTGACCGCCAGGGTGGAGGCCGGCTGAAGCACCGCCAACAGGCTGGCGGTGCTTCATTTTGTATTCCGACAGCCGCGGTCGCCCAGCCGGGTCCGGCGGTTTTCCACCGGATTTCCCCCGTCTGGGGGAATCCTCCATGGCGGCGCTGCTTGCAGCGCCGCCATGGGGATTCCGATCCCCTTCCCGCCATACTGTTCCTGGCGGTTTTTACCGCCAGGAACAGGATGGCGGGAACGGGTGTCGTGGAGCCCCTGGGGGCCCCTGTACTGCCCATGCCACTGGCATGGGCAGTGCAGGGGCCCCCAAACAGGGCCCCATAAAGATTTTCACTGTCTGCATTGCAGACATTGAAAATCACGATGGGTGCAACTGCACCCGTCGCACCCCTGCAACTCCGCCGGCTCCAATCGGAGCCGGCGGAGTTGTTGCAGGGCCTTTCCCGCTGGGCCGGCGGGCGCTCCTTTGGCGGGCGCCCGCCGGCCCAGCGAGAATGCCAGAATATGGCCTCTGCGGTCTTTTGACCGCGGAGCGGCCAAATGGCGGTTTCCGCTTGGCGGAATGTCGGAATGAGGGCCTTAGTGTCATATTTAGCCAACTTTAATCGGCTGGTCGCTGAGACATCCTGGCCTGAAGAAAAACAAGCGGTCTTGTTTTACAGGGGACTCAAAGAGGAGCTAAAAGACATCTTAGCGCAAATCGACCCACAACCTGCAAACTGTCAAGATTTAATAAACCTTGTCTTGAGGCTTGATCATCGTTTAAATGAAGGAAAAGGAACGCGTAATAAGACTGAAAAACATTCTTGGCATGCTCATGATAACAAAGACCCAAGAACTCAGAGAGAAAGAACGCCGGAACCGATGGAAATTGGAACCATCAGGAGACCTTTGACCAAAGAAGAAAAACACCTATTTCAAGAAGGCTCGAGTTGACTCTGGGGCTACCGGAAACTTTGTTGACGCCCAAGTGGTTCGTGCATGGGGGATCTCATGTACTGAAAAGAAGACTCCAGAAACCATCCAGGCAGTTGATGGAAAACTCTTGACTGGAGGTCCGATAACTCTTCAGACTGTCCCCTTGACAATAATTTGTGAAGGTAAAAATCAAAGAAAGAAACATAAAGAGGAACTCATCCTTGACGTGATCCATGCTCCCCAGTATGGGATCATCCTTGGCTTGCCATGGTTAACTCATCACAATCCAGAGATTAATTGGGCTGAACGAAAGATCATGTTCTCATCAGTGCTATGTAAAGAACATTGTCTCCAAAGGACTCAAGAATCGAAAGTTCGCCATTCTTACATAGCTACCGCCGCAGAGAAAGAAGTTCAGTTGCCCAAACAGTATTCGTCTTATGAAGATGTATTTGATGAGAAGGAAGCAGAGAACTTACCTCCTCATAGATCTTATGACTGTCAAATTGATCTAGTCCCAGGGGGGATACTTACCAATTGTCGTGTGTATGCCCTGTCAGAATTTGAAAATCAACATTTACGAAAATACTTGGATAAATTCTTAGAGAATGGTTTCATCCGCCCCTCTAAGTCTCCCACAGCTTCTCCTTTGTTTTTAGTTCCAAAAGCGAATGGAGAGCTTCGAACTTGTATCAACTATAGGGGATTGAATAAAATCACCATCAAGAACAAATATCCTTTGCCTCTAATTCCGGTCTTACTGGAACAAGTGAAGAAAGCAAAAATCTACACGAAGCTTGATCTTTGAGGTGCTTACCATTTGGTCAGAATGAGAGAGGGTGACGAATGGAAAACGGCATTCAAAACAAGATATGGCCTTTTTGAATACACCGTCATGCCTTTTGGTCTGTGCAATGCTCCAGCAGCATATCAATTTTTCTTAAATGACGTTCTTAGAGAGTACCTCGATATCTTTGCCATAGTTTACATTGATGACATTTTGATCTACTCAGACAATGAGAATGAACATGTTCAACATGTCAAGAAAATTTTGACAGCCCTTCGTAAACACCATTTATATTGCAAGCTAATCAAGTGTGAGTTTTATGTTACCACAGTTGAGTTTTTAGGGGTTATCCTTACCCCTCAAGGTATGGTGATGGCAGAAAGGAAAGTAAAAGCCGTATCTGAATGGCCCATCCCAAAGACTGTTCGTGATGTACAATGTTTCCTGGGCTTCGCAAATTTTTACCGGAGGTTCAACAATCATTTCTCCCAGACAGTAACTCAAATTACTAAGTTATTAAGAAAGAAAGAAAAATTTGTATGGTCCCCCGAAGCAGATCAAGCCTTTTCAACTTTGAAAGAAGCTTTCTCCACTGCCCCAGTCTTGACTCATCCAGATGCGGATCGACCTTTCATAGTGGAAGCTGATGCTTCAGATGTGGCGATAGGAGCAGTCTTGTCACAACGAAACAAAGACACTGGTCAGCTTCATCCTGTAGCTTACATGTCTCGGAAGTTGAACAAAGCCGAACAGAACTATGTCATTGCTGAAAAAGAGCTTCTGGCGATTCGTGACGCCTTTAAAGAATGGAGACATCATTTGTTGGGAGCTAAATATACTGTCACTGTATATACTGATCATCGCAATCTTCAATTCATGAGTTCTGCCAGACTTTTGACTCCTCGGCAATTACGCTGGATGCTGTTTTTTGCAGAGTTTGATTTTGTGGTAACCTTCCGGCCTGGTAAAGATAATCGCAAAGCTGACGCCTTGTCCCGCCAAGAGTCTACCACATTGCCTGCAGTGCAAACCTCCAGAGCTATCATTGCTCCTGACAAGGTCCTATGTATCATAAAAACAGAAGATTTCTTTGAAGACATCCACAATTCCTTCACTGTTGAAAAATGGCAGGCGTGGGCCCAAGCAGATCCGAAAAGATCAATCAAGCAAAGATTACCCTTTTACGATGTTCGTTTGTTCGTGCCCACTACCAAACTTCGCAAGATAGTGTTTCATTGGTTGCATGTTATACCTACAGCAGGTCACCCTGGTACTCCTAAAACTCTTGAATTAATCCAACGCTATTTTTGGTGGCCTACCTTAACAAAGGTTACAAAAACAATGCTAAACAACTGCGAAGTCTGTGCTCGCACTAAAACAAGTCATTCAAAACCGAAAGGGTTGTTACACCCACTCCCAACCCCAAGTCGTCCGTGGGAACACATCTCTTTAGACTTTATTACAGGTCTGCCAGTGGTTCAACAGCATTCAGTAATTCTGGTGGTAGTAGATAGTCTCACGAAATATGGACATTTCATTGCCTGTAAGAAATTACCCACCTCTAGTGAACTGGCAACTATCTTACTGATTAGAGTGGTTCGTTATCATGGACTGCCAAAAGTGATCCTCTCCGATCGGGGATTGCAATTTGCCTCCAACTTCTGGAAGACATGGTGTAAAACACTCCAAGTGACATCTACCCTATCTACTAGCCACCATCCTCAAACAGATGGTCAAACGGAGAGACTAAATCAGACTTTAAAGCAATACCTACGTGCTTACGCTGAAAAAGCACTTAATTCATGGACATCAATGCTCTGGTTAGCTGAGTTAGCCTACAACAACTCCTTCCACACTTCTACTGGCGTTACACCCTTCTTTGGTTTGTTTGGCTATCATCCTGACACCTTGCCCATCACAATTCCTCAAGAAAGCTCTGTCACTCCAGCTGTGTCAGAAATCATTCAACATTTGCATCAAACTCAGAAATCGATTCAACAACATTTAGAAAAAGCCAAACAAAAATACAAAAAGCATTATGACAAGAAACATTGTGAGGGACCGCAGTATCAACCTGGTGACAAAGTGTGGCTTTCCACAAAACATATAGACTTCAAGACGAAGCACATGTTCAACCCCAAATTTATAGGTCCTTACACTGTTCTTCAGCAAATCAATCCTGTGACCTATAAGCTACAATTGCCAAAATCATTACGGATTCATCCAGTGTTCCATACTTCCCTCTTAAAAAAGGCGGTCCAAAAGGTCCGCCCTCATCCAGCTGCTGTTCTAGTACAGGGGGAAGAAGTATATGAAGTCAAGACAGTGTTGGACTCTAAACTGAGAGGGCTTAACCTATGGTACTTAATCTCATGGAAAGGTTATGGCCCTGAAAGTAATTCATGGGTTTCCGCATCTGATGTTCATGCTCCAGTACTTGTGAGACGTTTTCATCGTCTCAATCCAGATAAACCAGGCCCTAGAGCGCGCCTGGGAGAGGGGAGTACTGTCAACACCAGGACAGTGCGCGCTCTACGGGCATCTAGAATGCAAAAACCCAACACTTGCAAGATAAAGTAATTTATGCATTGTGATGACATGTTATTGTTTAACCTTTTGCATTGCAGAATTCCATCCAAAAGATTCATTTTTAAGGTGCTTATAAATACTGTACATTTACAATGTATTGCTGCAGACATTCAGAGTGTGATAGGGTGTGGTCCCTTTCCAGGGTCTTCTGGAGACTTTCCCTGCAACATGCCTGGGCTTGGTTCTAGGCTGGGCCAAGACTCTATAAAAGAGAGTCAGCCCAACTTCCAGTGCTCACTATTCAGAGGTCCCGGTGCAGAGCAGCAGCTTCTTCCTGAGCTCCTGTCCCGGCGACCTATTTGGATTTTCCAGTCTTCTGCACTCATCTCTCATTGGTGATCACTGTTTCCAGGTGGTAAGACGGTGTTTGGACATTTCCCAACACCGTAATTGAGAATCTTCATATTCTTGCTTTTAATTCTTAAATGAATAACAGATTACTTGTGCGCTGCCATTTTTTGACATTTGTATAGTGGTTTGCAAATAGGGAGGATGCGCAATTTATTCCATAAAGATTTGACTTCGTTATTACATTATTGTTCATTGCGCGCTGATATTTCTTGACATTTACATGATGTTTTACGAGTTGGCAAGACGTGCAACTTGTTTCATGAGCATTCAACTTTGTTGTTCATTGCGCGCTATCTTTTCTTGACATTTACATGGTGGCATTCGAATCGGCGAAACGCGCGATTCACTTCTCGTGTGTAATTCATGCTGTTCATTGTGCGCTATCATTTTCTGGCATTTACATGGTGGCATTCGAATTGGCAACACGCGCAATTCTTTCCTTAAGTGTTTTTTCATGTTGTTCATTGTGTGCTACTATTTCTTGGCATTTGTATGGTGGCATTTGAATCGACAAGACGCGCGATTCTTTCCCTGAGTGCTTTTCATGTTGTTCATTGTGTGCTACTATTTCTTGGCATTTGTATGGTGGCATTTGAATCGGCAAGACGCGCAATTCTTTCCTCGTGTATAAATAATGTAAGTTACTGTGCGCTGCCATTCAAAGACATTTTATTGGTAGCATTTCAAGTTGACACGTCGCGTGATTTATTCCTTGAATCTACGTTGTGTGATTTCATGGTGCACAAACCTTTATGGTGTTTAATACTCATATAAAAATCTGCAATGTGCGCAATTTACTTCCAAATGTTTTTTCTGAGATGAACACAACAATACCAGAATTTTAGATGTAATGCTGTGTGTTCCTGATATGTATTCATAAAAGGAGATTCATATGGATGTTTAGAAATTGCTCAGAGTGTTTCCTGATTCTCATGCTAAAGAAAGTACTTGAATCTGAAAGTCCTATTTAACTTTTCCTGTTTCCTCCTCAGGTATTCGGTCATCTAAAGCCTAGTCAGTTTTAGGATTATTCCAGGGTTATTCATGTTTTTTCGGAAAAGACGAAGCTTAGAGTTGTAGCATGGTACTGATTTCATGAGATGTAATTTTTATGTTGTGTTTTAACCTTTTGCTTCCTACAGGTCTCCTTCCCAGCTGTTCCCGTCCTAATCCCCTTTTCCCCACTTGGACTCTTTTAGACTCTGTGATAAATCTAATCAGAGTATTGGAGCTGTCTTGTGGTGGAAGTGTTGGGAACGTGCACGGACCCTGAGGATCTGGTGACTCTGACAGTCATCGACTTAAGGTGAAGTGATGCTTTACGTGACATGGACTGCTCAGAGGAAGGAGAACGATAGTGACTCTCCTTTTTGCGACCTGGTGAAGCCGATTGTGAGGAGGCTGACCCATGGAAATTTTCACTCTGAAAGGGTCTTTATGATGGGGTTTGCATGATTTTATGCTCTCCTCAGAACGCCCCTGGTCAGATGATTTTGACCTTTTCTGGGGTCTTGGAGCCGTGTCACTGTCCTCACCTGAAGTACCAGACTTTGCTTGGAACCATAAAAGAAGTCTGCCTTCTCTGTCCCTCAAAGTCTTAGCAGGGGAGGTGTGACGAATCTTACAGTCCTTCACCTGGTGTTTGGTATACAGGCAGTACAAGCAGTCCTTGTGAGGATTATCTATGTGTAGCCTTTTCTTGCACAGGTTTTACAAGGCCGAAAAAGCTTTTGTTAAAGGTATCAGTCATTTCTAGAAGGAACATAGATTTCGGAAGAAAAAAAAAATGAGCAGAGCTCAGGGAGACTCTCTTCACATGACATACAGTAGAAAATCTGAGGGAAAGAGCCTCTCTTGGAAGTATTCTATAGAGTGCTGGCACCTGATTGGTCATAGGTCAAGTTTGGTTCTTTTTTCAAAAGGACATAGATAGGCTGTGGGTTTGAGGACTATTAACGTTACAGCTTATGTCGATTCCTCCATACTGCTTCCCTAAGGTATCGTGGGACTCCCATTTCGACAACAGGGAATGGTACCAGCATGTAAATCCATGAAAGATCCAATACTGGATAATGATGGGGTAATCTTGCATGCAACACCTTAGAGGTGGTGCAAGCTGGGAAAGAACACTCCTCCTGTCCTTTGTGTGGTTTTGCGCCGTTGGTCACACTAAAAGCTCAGGTTTGCCAAGGACACAGTATGGGCATATTGCTCATGCACCTATGCCCACACATACATTATAGTGTACCCTGTCTTAGGACTGGAAGGCCTGCCAGAGGAGTGACTTACCTATAGTGCATTCAGTGTGTAGTGGACAGGGCACACAGACTGTGTGCCATGTTGAGTTTGTCTTTTAGGATTGCATCAGAACACTCAGCCTGCAATGGCAGTTCTGGGAGCTTGTGGATGAATGGCCCTAGAGGGTGGCACAATCTGTGCTGCTGCCCTTGGGGGCCTACTCTTAATACCCCATGCCCTAGGTACCTAAGTACCATTTACTAGGGACTAATAGTAGCAGTTAAAGGTATTGCTAATTGTGCCAATGTATCACAACAGTTTTAGAGAAAGAGATTTGGTCCAGTGAACCAGGTTAACTGGGGCCCTAACAACTTTGAGACTACATCAAATACCAGGCAAAAAGTGGGGGGCTAACTGTGACAAAAGAGGCTTTTTCTCACACTACCCCAGCCTCCTACAGATACAAGTTAATGTATCAACCATATCTATGGTGATGTGACTAACCATAAAACCAAGTACCTTCCAGGTTTGATTTCAAGTCAGGGCACAATGGTGAATTGAGGTGAAAACTTTTGTGGCTAAAAAAGAAAAACTGTCATTTAATTTGACACCCCTTCACTTATGCAAGCATTTTAGCATGTTCCTCTCTTTCCCTATTCTCACTCTTGATTGCCCCTTCTGCATCTCCCATACACGTGCTTGTTACAATGATAAGTATAGTGCATGACTCACACGGGTGGGCAACAGGGCGCAGAAGCAAGAGTTGTTTAGGCCAACCCGGGCTGGGGTTAGGTTAAGAGCCAGGTCTTCAGTTTCTTGCAGAATTCCAGAACTGAGGAGGTGGCTCTTATGTGCAGGTTGTTCCAACCACCGGATCTGGTACTGCATATTCAGGTATGAACGTGAGAAGGACTCTGGCAGAGGAAAGGTGCCTAGTAGGTTTGTGGAATTTTCTGCGGTTGCTGAGTCCCTCTGTCCCAGGGTGCTTGAGGTTCTCCTTCACCCCATCTCCTCTGGAGAGCGTCAATGTGGAGTTGTATGAGCCGGGGAGCAGAGTTTTGAGACAGAGCCACCTAAGCACCAGCAGGATTCGTTCACAGTGGTGGGAAAAAATGTGTTTGGTGTGTGCAGGTACTGTCCGCTCCCAATGATTCAAACGTGTTTTTTGTGATGACTTAAAAGGCATAGCTAACATTGAGGAAATTGATGTCTCAGGGCCAAACTGCAATACATTTACCGATCATTTGAAAAACTAAATAGATAATATTAAAGATTTGATAAGGGCATAAAAAAATATTGGAAGAACCATCCGATTGACTCAGTTCAGTCACAAGTGACCAATGTCACATTTTAATAAAGAAAAGCATAACAAACGTCTCAGGGACAGATGTTGTCCCAGGAAGGCTACAAAAAGAACTGCTGCAGAAGTAATCAAGCCTTATAAAAGATATTAGCAACACCACTCTGAACACAGCTATTGTTCCAGAAATTAGAAAAAAGCCACAAATTGTACACTATTGTTGAAAAACGTACCACTAGACCCAGAATGTGTGGATAATTATAGGCCACTTCCCCACCTGCCATATCTAGAAGAACTTCAAGAACATGTATCTTTGAAGACATTTCTTAATTTGTCGAAGCTCAAAATGTATTTCATCAGAAAAGGTTAGGTTTCGTACTGGCTGTAGAACTGAAACGGTAGTAACAGCAACCTTTAGGGTCCTAATAACAATTTAAAAATGTTATATATTAGGGAAACCGCTTTAACTTGGTTTCAAAATTTCCTGGCAAACAGGTCAATAAAGATAATCTTCAATTGCTGCTGATCACAGCTGAGGTCACTGACATGTGGAGTACATAGGGGTCTATTCTGGCCCACTGCTTTTTAATAAATACATTGGTCCTTTAGTAGCACCGAATTTCTTCATTTAGTTTATAACTTTTGATATATAAAGCCAATACACAAATTAGTTTTAAAATTGACATGGATCTGACAATCAGAGCAGATAACCCCTATAACTGCCTGCAAAGAGTGGTGGCTATCTTGCAAACAACTCAGACTTACTGGAGGCGAAGCACAGATTTTACCTCGTTTCAAGATGTCCCCAACATAGACTCTCCATTTTTAGTCAGAGCCATTAGCAGAAAAAAACAACCCTGCTCAACACGTGAAAAATGTAGGTTTCAAGTTTTGATTTGTAATGTTTTTATTGTGTTGTACTGAAAAGGAGAGTAAGAAATTGTACAATCTCCATGATAATCATGTCTCAGCATCAGCACGTTGTGCCACACAGGGCCGGCTTTAGGGGGGTGAGAGCAGTGCAGCAGAAACTGGCGCTAAGCTCTGGGTCACTGTGATAGAAATAACTTATGTAATTAAAAGCACCTGCTGCAGAGTTCCTTGTGTGTCCAGAAGTTGTAAGGCAACAATTAAAATGCTAAGATAACTCTGGTGATTAATGCTCCTGCTGGAGAGAGGTGACAGTTTTGTCTAGTGGCATTCTGACTCATCATAAAGTAGCACAGTGGATTAATATACCTGCTGCAAAGAACATATATCATTCAGATCACAGAACTGTATATGGCTAGCTTAGTGTGTTACTTCTTGTGTCACAGAGATCCTTTTTTTTTGCTTGCAGTTCATAAATTATAGTCCTAATAAAAGCACAGTGACTCGTGAACTTCCATCAAAGAGCTGCATGCAAAACTGCATAGTATAGGTCAGGACATTATGGCCCTCATTACAATCCGCCCGCCAAGTTGTAACTGCCGTGCGCCGCCAATGCGGCCGCACTCCAGCGGTGGCCAGTAAGACATCCCCGCTGGGCCGGCAGGCGGAAACCTAGATTCCGCCTGCCGGCCCAGCGGGGATGTCGGCCGCAACATGGGAGCCGGCTCCAAATGGAGCCGGCGGTGTTGCGGTGGTGCGACAGATGCAGCAGCCCAGAGACAGATTATTAGTCATTGAATTGGGGAAGACCTCAATTTCATTTCTATTCTTATTGCTAGGGAAGCGCTGGGCAATTAATTAAGGCTTATTGAGTGTGGCAAGGAAGGTGCGACATAGGTGCAGAGAGCATCTGTCTTTTTTATCAGATAAGAGCTAAAGCTGACCAGGATTTTCCTAGGTCTATCTCTGTTAGGGTTTTTCGTAAAAGGGTCCCAGTGCACTCGTTGTATTTCCTGGTTTAGATTGCTTGAGGCCACTGAGGGGATACATTCCTTAAATAAGCCCACAATTAACTAATTTATAGTTCCACCTTCTACTCCCTCTGGAACATTAAGGTGTCTTAAGTTGTTCTTTTTGGAGTTATTTTCCAAAGTCTCCAGTTTATCCCAAATTTCTCTTTCTCCCAACTTCAATGACTGCATTTCCTTGCAGTTATGTTCAACTTCTATGTCCAGTACTCTTAAGCAGGTTCCCATGACTGAAAATCTCTCTGCAAGGTCTATGATCTTAAAGTCCAAACTTTCACAGGCACCATGTATTTCAGCTTGGTTACTGTCAGATGTCACAAATATTTTATTCATCTGCTCCATCAATGTGAGAAGTAGAGATTCTGCACCCTCTCGCTGTGGTCTATCTTGACTCCCTTCCATATTTCCTGCGTCTCCTTCTTCAGACAATACAGGTGGTGTCACTACAGATTCCTCGTGACTTTTTGAATTACATTGGATTGACATTTCGCCCTTAAACAACTTATGCTAAAAGGAGCAAGCCTTGATAAAGTCCCATGTGGGACGAAACACGTGTCGGCTGAGTTTGGATGAATCTGGACAATCATTCTATCTACCTGGATCAAGACAATTCCTTTTCGCTTCCTTATCTTCAAAGTGGATATTTTCCACCCCTACAACCACTTTTGCTTTGGACTTTGATATGACTATAGTAGGGGATCAAACCACTTATTAATAGATTCTATATCTGTGTAATGTTTTGATGAATATTAATTCTTTATTAACAATTTCTTATGTAAACATATTTGTGTTATATCTAAAACTTATGATTTATGTATTAAAAGTTCTTTCTTTTAAGCCCTTCACTTTTCAAATAGCACACTCGGTATTGATACCACTTTAGGGACAACTTATCACACACTTGAATGTGTATGACTATTGGAATTTTCCATATTAGAGGGATACTTCTTTGTGTGTGCTCCGTTCGCATTTTTTCGCAGAGTTTGACAGAGTGAGCTGGCCCTTCCTCTATGCAGTTATAAAGCAGAATGGCTTTGGTGAGAATTTCCTTAAAGCAGTTTACACCATTTATAGTGCACCAGTAGCAAGGATTCTAGTTAATGGGAATCTCTCCCCACAAGTCCAGATCGCTAGAGGTACACACCAGGGGTGTTCACTCCCCCCCCCACCCCACACTGAGCAATCTGTACATTGAACCGCTTGCGAGCAGGAGCAGGAAAGATAAGCAGGTTACTTCTTTTAAAATACATGATTAGGACAAAAAAGTAGCTCTTTATACTGATGACTTAATAGTCTATACACAGGACTTCCAAAGTGCCTCCCCAGTAAATCTAAACATAATAAAGGACTATGGGAAAGTTTCAAACTATTTAGGTAATGAAGACTAAACAGAGCTGATGAGCTGGAATGGACCTACTGACAACCCTTTAGAAAAGGAGGAAATTCAATACTTAGGAGTGCAAGTGGTGAAAGACCTGGAAAGTATGGCACACACAAACTTTAGAAAACTGAATTCAGAATACAAGAAACCTTTACAGTCCTGAGCTTACCTACCTCTTTCCATTTTAGGGAGAATACATTTAAGCAAGATGATAATTCTTCCAAAGTTCACCTCTATATTTATGTAATGCCGCGGGGACCCACAGCGTCCCCCTGGCGGGCCGCAGTCAGGTCAGCGCTCTGCAATTCCGCCGGCTGATCCGGCTGTGGGATGCTTTTGGGCTGCGACCTGTTTTCTAGACCGCAGAGTGGCTTGGTGATCCTCTCTTGGGCTCTGGGTCACGCCACGTTCACTTGCGGCCCCCGTAGTTTTCCTTACATGCTTGATGGATTTCTTTTTCTTTCTTCTTTTTCCTTTTTCTTCTTGTAGCCATATTTTCTTCTTCCCAGGTGTCTCTGTTTCCTTCCCTGCATGCATTGCTTACTACCTTTTCTACAATGGCAATTTTTCCATTCACCTGTATGTGGATTTCCCATTCCATGATGGTGTCTTTAGTTCTTCGAGCATGTCACTTCCTGTGTGTCAGTATAAAAGCACAGAAGGACTTCTTTTCCTTGCGTTGCAAACACTTCCGTCCTGGTGGTGCTCCTCGTTCCTGCTTCCCGTGTTTTTGGGCCTGTCCTGTTTTTTGCCTGCACTTTTGTTATTCCTGATTCTTAATTCTTTTCTTTTTGCCTCTTCTCAGGAGTTCCTGTGATCTGTGTTTTTTTCCCAATATTTGGGTTTTTCCTCTGGGACTCCTTCTGGAGGTTACGGCTTGTTAGGCGTTGTATTGTTAGCAGCACCGTGGCTACTGGAAGGGTCGCCCTTACCTTGGCCAATCCAGAACAAGCAAGAAACCAGGTGATGCCCAAGACTGGCAGACTACAATGGGAAGAAGCGTGCAAACCATGACACTTTAACACCCTTCCTTTGTACTTTAAAGCAGAATGGTTCCGGGAACTACAAGCGAGAGCTGGTTAGTTTCATTTGGGCCAACAGAAGTGCGAGAATTGCCTGGAAAAAATTATGTTAAGAAGAAGATCGATGGAAGCATAGCTTTCCAAGATTTCCAGTTTGATTGCTGGGCTTTTCAACTGAAGAATGCTGGGGGTCTTACTCTCCAAGGACTATTCACGGATGTCTCCACGTCTTTATGCTATGACCAAAGATCTTTGGGAAGAAGGCTGCTACTTCTTTTACAAATTCACCCATCCAAAGTACTTAAAAAAAGTCAGACTTAGAGTCTTACATGCAGCGTGTCAACTTTGGTTCCATGTTAGGAAAACTCTTGGAATTCCGTATTATAGCACTATGGCCCCAATATGCACCTCTCCCGGAACACTCCAATGCTTTCAGGATGCTTTGACCACATGGCTGTTGAAGGCAGGAATATTTAAATGTAGCCAGCTGGAAGTGGAGGGTAGCTTGATTTCATGGGACTCTTTAGCTAGCCTTACAAACAACTGTTTATCTAGGTTGAAATATTTACAAGTAGTTGTGGCTTCGGGCGGAACCTAACGGGTGCATCAAGCTGGACCTGGAGGTGGAGTTACAAGATACTCAACCACTAAAAAGGGAGGTTTCCAAATGGTACTGGGCTTTAGTACAGGCAGAGAATACTCAACTCACACTGCCGGAAGAAGTTTGGAAGGTGGACCTGCCTTTAATCGACACTACATAACTCTGGCAAGTATCAATGTCTACACTTTGGTCGTCTGTGAAATCCCCACCTCTCAGGAGAAATCATCTGTTTACCTTGTATAGGATGTTTTGGTCGCCAAGAAAGCTAACAAAGCTGGGAAGGGAGAGACCGAGATGCTGCTCGAAATGAGCTTTGGAAAACACTGATAATGTTCATCTATTTTGCCAGTGTCCTCACATGCAGCACTTCTGGCAAAATGTGGGTAAGGTGCTAACAGCAATAATGGGTAAGGAAGTGAAGGTAAGCCTAGCCTCAGTTATATTTGCTATTCACGAACGGGAGGTGTTGAGAGGTGATGCGAGGAAGGTTTCGCCACATTTATATGTATTAAATGGATATCAAAATCCTCTCCTACCTTTAGGGAACGGATTAACTCAGCTAAAAGTATTGGTAATTTGGAATGCGCTAACGCTTCAGAGAAGCGGGTTAAGATGTGGGAACCTTTTGTATCTCTTTCAGTAGGTTAGTCTTCCAGGCTTGTGTAAAACTTGATTGTATCCTGATAAGTGTGGGCAATGTTTCTGTGTAGTCCAATGATTATAGACAAGGCACAGAAAAGGAGGTGGTGCGGGTAAACCCCGTTGTTCCTCTCCTCCATTTTGCTTAATGAGGTCAGGCTCGAGAGGCTAACACTTATGGTGACTGGGGGGCGCCCACTACAAATACAACACCTAATACAAATACAAATAGAACACCTAAGGCCTATTGCCATAAATGAGTGCTATATTTTTTTAAAAACATACTGGTTCCGAGACAATGGTGGTAATTTCTGGCAATACACTGGCCCTGGCATTTTGGTGGCAATTCAAAGCAACATGCTGGCGCCAGACAATAATCATAATTTCTGGCAACTCCCCTTCCCTGGCGGAATGTTAGTAAGTCCTGGCAAAATGTCGGTCCTGCAACTATGGTCGTAATCTCTGGAAACATGCTGGTCCTGGCACAATTGGGGAAATTCCTGGTAAAATGCCAGCGGTGGCACTAAGGTAGTAATCACTGACAATATGATAAGCCTACTTAAGTGGTTGTATTCCTGGAAGCTCTCTGGCCCTGTCACATTGTTAATTCCTGGCAACACGGATGTGCTGGCACAATGATTGCAAACAGCGGAATCATGCTGATCATAGCATAATGATGGGAAGACCTGGGAACATGCTGACTCTGGCACAATGGTAGTAACTTCTAGCAAAACACTGGCCCTGGCACAATGGAGGTAATTTCTGGCAACATGCTGGCCCAGATACAACAGTAGTAATTTCTTCCAACATGCTGGTTCTGGTACAGTGGTGGTAATACCTGGCATCATGCTCACCATGGGGAAATGGTGGCAACCACTAGCATACCTTGGGCACCTATGGTAAAATGGAGCCATGGGTACATGTGTATCATCTGAATACATTAAAATTCAGAAAGGCGCTGAGAAGATCAATTAGAAGTTGACGGATGTTACAGGTGTGTTAGTGTTTCTTGTTAGGTATCCTCTTCATAACCCAGTATATATGTCTTTACCATTGCCCAGTCTTTGGGAGAGGATTCGACAAGACGAAACCTATTGCATTTGTAAAGGTGTGTTTTAAATATATTTTCTTCATGAAAATATAAATTAACAGACAAACATAAAACCAGTATCCCAAAACTACTCCTGTCCACATTCTCATTCAAGTAGCTGTTGCTAATATTTCTAATGGTTGTTTACCATCTGTCCTCAAAGAAGGACAAATTGTTCTGCCTTTTTAGTTAATGTATTTTATATATGTTTGGAACGTATACTGCGCACACTGTAAATCTATCCACGTTTAAACCTGAGTCAACAAAAGGCAGAGGAGATTAGTAAACAAGACAGAACTGCAAGATACAATCAGTCTTACAAGTCTTCATGGAACACAGAAGGGTAGAAAAAAGTCTAAAGGGACAAGGGAGCTGGTTGCAAAGCAAATAGTCCAGAACAGAAAAGCCCATCAAAAAGGTCCAAACGTCAACAACAGAGGTGAAAAGGACAATATTTTCAGTAGGGCAAAGGATTTTTACAGGAAACTGAAGGATATTTTGTGATGTGGGGTAAAATTAAGGGGATTCCAAAAATGGACTTGACCAATGAAATGGCTTCTATTCAGCACTGGAAGCCAAGTGAGGCTTTACTGGGAGGGGCAGTTATCTTTCATTTAGTAAAGTTGACAAGGAGCCTAGCAGAAGCTTCTGGACATTATGAAGTCAGGCAAGTTGGTTGCTGAATTGGTGGTGTAAGGAGCATTTGTGTAACCCCATTTAGAGTTCATAAGCACAGTTTGTGTGATCTTTGTGTCAGAGCTGGGAGGAGCATACTAGAAGACGAAAAGAGGTTGCGTAAGCTGAAGGTTGAGTCCTTTTGACAGCAACTTATTTGAATGCTCATGTCAAAGTAATAATATTGAAAAATGTCTAGATTCAGGCTAATATGGCAAAAGACAGATTATAACCGAATTGAGACAGGCGAGTGGGCTAGCAGTGGAAGAGCAACAATTCAATTGAACAGGCAGTAGAGACCCAGAAGAAGGATCTTGGATTGATTTAGCTTTCACTGACTCGTCGGTATGTGCTCCTCAAGAAGGCTCCAGCTTTAGAACAAAAAGAATAAGTTATAATGGGTCTCAAGGATACAGAGGGGGTGCGAGGATCACTGATGAAGGTATGGAAGTCTAGCCAAAAGCCATGAAGTTGCATGTAAGGGAGTAGGTGGCAGAAAAATAGGGATTGAAGATGTTTAGAGAACTGACAAGTCAAGTTCTTCCTAAGATGACTAAAGGTCCGCATCCATTTTAAACAGCTACAGAATTACCAAAATAACTGTTGGTGATATTTCACTCCATGGTGCTTCTTTGGTCACGGAGGAACAGAAGGCAAGAAGGCAAGGAAAGGAAAAATTATTTAATGTACCTCCCATGCAAGTGGCTGTTCCCACTGTTCATGCCTATGTCTAGGATGCTTTATTTAGACTAATAAAGCTCTACAGAGTAAAAGTCACTTGAAGAATCGTCTCATGGCTGCTACAAAAACTGTGCAAGAAACATTCCTCTAACAAATCTCTCAGACACCCAATGACTTAAAGCACACAGTTACCCAAAATACAGTGAATTATTCTTCTGCTATTCCATATCTTGCTAGCACTGCTGTAGATAGGATGACACATCTTGTTTACCTACATGACTTGAAAAGGAATGAAACAAACATAGTGAAATGGTTCAATTCAGAATGTCTTGAGAAATCATAACCATTGCCTTTGATCCTATTTGAATCAGGTCACTGAAAAAGTCTATTGATGTAAAGGATCTAGATCCTGCCCTTTCTCAACTATTGTTTAGTATACGCCTGAGTCGTAAATGCTGTGCAGCACAAGAGTTAACAGGAATTCATGTACTGAACTCATGTACTCACAAATGAAATTTAAAAAAGTCTTTGGAATACCAGGTTTGATGGCAAATAAAATTATGCTTATCTGTAGGACTGACCCAGGCGAACACAAGTAGACCGTGCTCTATCAGCAAACCTTTATTTCAGAAAAAAATATTTTTAACTATTATTAATCTCACCCTAAGGACAAAGAGCGTCCAACCTCTTGTCTTGTGGGCAGTATTAGATCATAAATTATGGTGAGGAACACATAATGTAAAACTATCTAGACCACTAACCCCGTGGCCTTAGGAAAACGCTAAGCAAAATCACCATCCTTAAATACTAACTCATGATGCGCTCACTTAGAATATGATGGGAGACGGTAAAATAGATCTTAAATTGTACCTACCTGACATATATTTAGCTTGTGCCATGTAAAACAGAGGTTCCATCATAGCAGGAGCTACAGTCACCACTGGGTTTAAGATAGCAATCGCCTGTTTCAACAGTGGGGACACAGGTTGACCAGGAGACTTGGGCTGCCAAAAAAAAACAAAATAGATATATATGTATATAGATATATATAAAATCATCTTCTGAAATGCACATATACATTGATAAACAGTATTATCAATTTTTAAAAGGCAAAGTGATACAGGTGGCAGATCACTCTGAATTTAAACCCGGGGAATAATAATACATTTTGTCATATGCCCCACCTGTTTGGGGCAGAAGTCGAGGTATTCTTTCACAACATCAACGAGGAAGCCAGGGTTAAGCTTTTCATAGTACTCCATACTCAAAGGAATTCCACGAAGGGATGCAAAATGAATTTCTACAGCATCTTTGAGAAGAGTAATGGCAACTTTCTCGTCCTTCTCTTTTTTCGTAGCTAGTACAGCCTCAATGTAAGACAGCTCCTAGAAATAAAAACAAACTCAATGAACTACATTGTGGGGAGCAAAACTGAACACAGGGACACACTATAGTTTGCTTCATGTAATGTTTACTGCTTCTTTAATGTCATGTATTAGGATTCTCACAACAAAGCCAACACAAAGATATATATATATATATATATATACATATATATATATATATATATATATATGCATATATATATTATTCTTTGCAAGCTCACGATAATTACCTGTTTGTTGGTTTGTATAGTTATATCAAAGCACTTCATTACGTTTTTGAAGGCTAGAAACATCTAAGGGCAGATAACGACTCTTAGGCAAAACTAGTCTGCCCAGGGGTGGGAGAGTGCAGATTTAAGCTAAAATCACACACCAAGCAAAGTCCTGTGAGGGAGAATACAGGTGATGGCAATAATATAAAGCACTGAAAAGACGTGTTAGGGCTGCTTATAAAACAAGGACCAGGGCCAGTTAAAATGCTGCCCTGTGGACACCAGCATTGACTATACCACTAAGGGGGTCATTTTGAGCTTGGCGGGCGGCGGGAGCCGCCCGCCAAGCAGGAACCGCCAGAATACCACTGCGCGGTCAAAAGACCGCCGCGGTTATTCTGAGTTTCCCGCTGGGCTGGCGGGCGACCACCAGAAGGCTGCCCGTCAGCCCAGCGGGAAACCCCCTTCCATGAGGATGCCGGCTCCGAATGGAGCCGGCGGAGTGGAAGGGGTGCGACGGGTGCAGTTGCACCTGTCGCGATTTTCAGTGTCTGCTTGGCAGACACTGAAAATCTTGGTGGGGCCCTGTTAGGGGGCCCCTGCAGTGCCCATGCCAGTGGCATGGGCACTGCAGGGGCCCCCAGGGGCCCCGCGACACCCGTTACCGCCAGCCAGGTTCTGGCAGTCGAAACCGCCAGAGCCAGGCTGGTGGTAAGGGGGTCGGAATCCCCAAGCAGTGCCGCCATGGAGGATTCCCTTGGGCAGCGGGAAACCGGCGGGACACCGCCGGTTTCCCGTATCTGACCGCCGCTGTACCGCCGCGGTCAGAATGCCCATGGGAGCTGTTGGAAAATGGGTTATTGGTAGGGCAGGTAGGTACCTACACCTAGCAACAAGCCACAAACCTCCACAAAAGTACAGTTAGGTCTCAGTAAATTAATCCCAGCTCTACCCTTGGTAGCTTGGCATCGAGCGTCAAGGCTTAACTTAGGAGACAAAGTGTAAAGCATTCAAATATCACAAAACAGTAATTAAATAAAACACAGGAAACAGTTTAAAAATCCAAAACCAATTTATAAAAATAGCTTATATTTTTATCTTTAAAATGACACAAAAACGATTAAAATCGGTTCAGGGGAACCGGAGATATGAATTTTTAAAGTATTATTATTTTCTAGCGCATAGAAACAAAAAGCGCCAATCGGGTCATCTGGTTGCACCAGGACCGGGACAAAGTCAAACTTTCAGGCCGACCGCGATGGAGCCCTGCTCGGATACAGGTCGCGGGAAGCCTCGGTTAAAAAGTTACCTTCTGACTTAGTCTTTATTTTGAAGTTTTTCTTCACCGGGACGAACCTGCCAGTTGGATCCGACCTCCTGGAGCCCTTGTCCGGATACGCGAAGTCGGTTTCCTCGGTGGTGATTTCTACCTTCAGACTTAGTCGTTTTTTCGAGATGAAAATCCTTCGACCGGGGTAAACCTGGATCTTGATCCGACGTCCGTGGAGCCCTTCTCGGATACGATGG
The DNA here is from genome assembly GCF_031143425.1 of Pleurodeles waltl. Lineage (NCBI taxonomy): Eukaryota > Metazoa > Chordata > Amphibia > Caudata > Salamandridae > Pleurodeles > Pleurodeles waltl. Next base: position 608,733,749 of record NC_090449.1, read on the forward strand.
CTGGAAGGTCCCGGTCAACTTTTTACGTTCGGACTTAGTCTATTTTTTGGATGTTTTTCTTTACCGGGACGAACCACGAAGTCAGGCCGGGTCGCGGTTGAGGCAAGCCGGCTAGAATTTCCGCGTCGGGTCGGTCACTTTATGGAGCTTTTTTCTAAAATTTCTCCAATCTTTTCCAAACTTCTGGGGCTTCACCCAGATGTTCTTTTAAGGTTCTTTTGGGGTCCACAGCTCACCCCAAGGGTCCAGAAGTTCTGTGATGGTCCTTGGGAAGTGCGGACTTCAACTCCCAGAGTGCACCTGGCGCAAACTCCTTTTTGGCCACTGGGCAGTGGTCAGCTGGTCACTTTTTCAGGAGTTGGTGCAGGGGACTCTGGTTAGCAATTTTTCACCTGTAGCAAACAGGGAGTCCCTCCTTGAACCAGTGGAAGCCAGGCAAAGTCCTTCTTGTGGTGAAGCCCAAGTGTGCAGCTGGTGCAGTCTTTCTGAGTGCAGGGTCCAGGTGCAGGCCAGGGGTCCAGCAGGGCAGTCCTTCTTCTCCTTGTAGTTCTTTCTTCTTGAAATTTGGTGGGATCTGAGGCGTGGGTGCAGGTCTGCCAGTTTTATCCTTGCTCCTGGGTGAAAAGCAGGGGGGCCCTGGTTCTCCAATCAGGGACAGGGTTGTCTCCCTGTGATGACCACTTCCAGGGAAGTGTGGCAAAAATCCATCCCAGAAGGCAACAGTCTCTAAAAATCCAAAATGGATGAATCTGATTTTTGGAGGAGAGATCTGGCTGAGCCCACCCACTGGTGTGGCTAAAAATCATAAACACACCCCTCTCCTGCCCTCTCCTAATCTAATCAAGGGGGCACCTAGCTGTCTGGGGTTGCAGGATGTGGGGGTGTTGCTGGGTGCTCCAGATGTCCTTCTCTGCCTTTGAAGACCAGTTTGGCAGCCCTCCCCCTTCCTGCCTCACCATCTGCTGAGGGGAGATTCTCTCCCCCAAGCACATTCCTTTGTGTGAAGCCAGGCCACTTCACACCTCATTAAAGTAGCCTGGCAGAAGCTGCTGCAGGCTGACCAATCAGAGCACAGCAGCAAAAACAATGCAGAGCTGAAATTGGCAACTTTTTAGGTAAAGTCTAAACTTTTTACCTGTACTAGTTATATTAAATCCAACAACTGGAAGTTGTGGGATTTATTACAACAATCAATTTGATACCAAATTCTTGGTATTTAACATTTAAGGAGACTTTAAAATTTAAAATAAAGTCTGCCCATTCTAGCCTATGAAGGCCATTCACTTCAATGAGGGAAAAACGAATTTGGCTGTTTTTACCTCACCAGGGCTTATAAATCTATTTTTATAACATCCCTGCTTATAGTTACATGGCACCCAGCCCTAGGGGCACATAGGGCACACCTTAGGGGTGACTTATATGTAAAAATAAGGTAGTTTAAGACTTTGGAAGTACCTTTAATTCCAAAGTCGAATTTGCATATAACTTTAATTTAAAAGCAGCCAGCAAGGCAGGCTTGCTTTTAAAATGACACTGGGCACCTCAGCAATGCACCTAGGTGTGCACCACCTATGCTGTGGTCCCTAAACCTACATGCCCTACCATATACTAGGGACTTATAGGTAGGTTAACTTAGCCAATTATAATTAGCCTAATTTGCATATCCATTTTACACAGAGCACAGGCCCTGGGAATGGTTAGCAATACCCAGGGCACCATCAGAGTCAGGAAAACACCAGCATAAAGTGGAAAATGGGGGCAAAAAGTTATGGGGCCTCTGCAATCAGCCCTAGTTTCTCACACAACCCCCCCCAGCCCACACGCCCAGGAGACTCAGCCCAACCCTGGGAGAGTCTTCCTTGCTTGTTAGGCGAGGAAGACAGTGAAGAAAACTGGCTGTCCCTTTGCAGGGCCTACTCTGCCTTATATCCTCCTGTCAGGGTCACTCCCTCTGGGTAGTGAACCCACCCCAACAATAAAAAGACCCATTTCAAACTGAAACTTCCCTCTAGGGGGGTCTTCCTCCTCTCTCTCTGCCAACTTGGGTAGTGAGGTGCCCACCTCCCCTACTCCAAACTTTGCTAGGGCAACACCTAGCTTACCCAAAGAGGTCACCCAACACTTGAGCAACCCCACCATGACCAACAGGGTCAGGGGGCCTACTTTGCTATTGGCCCTGGGGTCTGCCTCCCAGGCCAAGTACAGTGCTGCCAGGAAGGCTAGCACCCAGCAGAGGCTACTGACAGCTGTCAGTACCCAGAACCACACCCTAAGCTCTCCACTGACAGGTGGCTGAGCTGCTTTAGGGACAACTTTGGGGTCCTGGCACCCCTCTTGCTGTCTAGAGTGGGGGGCTACCACCTCCTGTGGCAGACACCCTCCTTCCACTCTCCCTTCTGTCAGTGCAGGGGCAACACCTTGCATCTGGACAGCTGCCTGACTACTCAGGACTTCCTTGGGGTCAGGTGAGGCCTCACCAGTGCCAACTCTGGGCTTCCCCCCTACTGGGACAGAAGGCCTTTGGCTCCCTGGAACTCTCTTTAAGAGTGGCCTACCCTTCCTTTTCTTCTTTCCTTTTCTTGGGGACCCCTGTCTCCTAACTGTAGGGACTGAATCCCCAGGACTTTGGCTTGGAGGGGCGCCCTGGGCGACCACCCCATCTGTGACCAGACTCACCTCTGGGAGGTCATTGCCCAGGATACAATCTAGGGGAAGGTCAGCACTGACTACCACCCTAATCCAGTCAAGGATACCCTCCCTCTCTAGGGGCACTATGGCTACAGGTTTGGAGGTGACCTCCCCTTTGGCTATCCTGACTTTCTTTGTCTTTCCTGGGACATACATGTCTGGGGTCACTAACCGGTCACTCACTACAGTGTGACTGGCACAGGTGTCTCTCAGGCCAGTGGTAGGGATCCCATTCACTTGAATGTGGTGGAAGTGCCTACTCCCACCCTCAGGGATCACCAGCTTACCATCTGGTCCTGTCTCCCAGCACAATGCTAGGAGGACTTCATCATCTGAGGAATCCTCCTCTATGGCTACACTGGACAGCCCAGTGCTAACCACTTTCTTTGGACAGGCTGCATCTCCTCTGAAGTGACCTGTCTGCTGACAGTCAAAGCAAGCCCTACTGTCCAAGAGCTTTTTTAACCCTGGGTCTCCCTGTCTCTGCATGTCAGAGTGGGAGTGGGATTTACTCTCCTCCTTTTTAGGGTTCTGGGGTACAGAGGGAGTCTCTGTGGTGGGCTTACCACCTCCCTCCTTAGGTTTTTGGGGACCTGACCCCCCCTTCTTGGAGTCTCCCCCCTGGGACTTGACAACCACCCTGGTTCTCAACCACTCATCAGCTGCCTCCCCTAGCTCTCTAGGGTTGGTCAGCTTAGAGTCCACTAGATGCTGGCGTAACCTTTCTTGGATACAATTGGTCAAGATGTGCTCTCTCATGATCAGATTGTATAACCCCTCATAAGTATTTACTTTGTTGCCAATAATCCAGCCCTCTAGTGCCTTTAGTGAGGTGTCCACAAAGTCAACCCAAGACTGGGTACTGACCTTCTGGGTGTCCCTGAACTTCATTCTATATTGCTCTGGGGTCAGACCAAACTTCTTGGCTAAGCACCTCTTCATACTAGGGTATGAATCTGCCTCCTCTCCCCTTAAGGTCAGAAGCCTATCCCTCCCTGAGTTGGGGACCAACTCCCACAAAAGGGAACCCCAGTATTGAGGCCTAACCCTTCTCATTTGGAGTGCCCTCTCAAAGGCCCCCAGCCACTTATCTATGTCATCCCCCTCTACATAAGCAGGAACCACCCCCTTGGGTAATCTGGGGCAAACTCCCCCACCCATGGACACCTCAGCTTCTTTATCGCTGCTTCCATCTCTTTTCTCTTTGGATGCCCACTTTTTCTTTTCTAGGGCCAGCTTCTCTGCTTCCAAAGCTATGTATGCTAGCTGGGCCTCCAGCTCTCTTTCTCTGATGGATGGGTTCTCTCCTCCTGAAAGGACCCCCTTCCCACCACTAGCTTTGGATCTGCCCCTAGTGACTGTATTTACTGAGGACCGTTCTTCCTCATCCTCACTTGGGCTCAGATGCCTTCCCTCCCCTGAGTGGTTAGAGCTTGCATCCTCCCTTGTTTCTCCCTCCTCTGGAGCTTCTTCTGACTCTACCTCTTGGGCCTCAGCCCATGCTGTCAGGGATGTGATCAGGATTTGCTTCCTGAGATCAGTGGTTGCAGGCAACCCTCTTTCAATACACAACCCCCTAAGCTGGACTACTGTCAGTGTGGGTAGGCTAGCCAGATCAAGCTCCATGGTTCCCTAGTTTTGTGTCAACAAAAACTTTTTGCAAAAATTGGAAACAAGAATTTAGAAAAATTACAAAAATTCAATAATTGAAATTAATCCAAATTAAAAATTAAAAACAATTTTTGCACTAGGACAATTTAAAGGATTTTTTATTTGTTTTACCTAAAACTGTAACGTGATATTGAACACAAGTACAGGATCCCGTCGCTGCTTCCAATTATGTTGGAAAATGGGTTATTGGTAGGGCAGGTAGGTACCTACACCTAGCAACAAGCCACAAACCTCCACAAAAGTACAGTTAGGTCTCAGTAAATTAATCCCAGCTCTACCCTTGGTAGCTTGGCATCGAGCGTCAAGGCTTAACTTAGGAGACAAAGTGTAAAGCATTCAAATATCAAAAAACAGTAATTAAATAAAACACAGGAAACAGTTTAAAAATCCAAAACCAATTTATAAAAATAGCTTATATTTTTATCTTTAAAATGACACAAAAACGATTAAAATCGGTTCAGGGGAACCGGAGATATGAATTTTTAAAGTATTATTATTTTCTAGCGCATAGAAACAAAAAGCGCCAATCGGGTCATCTGGTTGCACCAGGACCGGGACAAAGTCAAACTTTCAGGCCGACCGCGATGGAGCCCTGCTCGGATACAGGTCGCGGGAAGCCTCGGTTAAAAAGTTACCTTCTGACTTAGTCTTTATTTTGAAGTTTTTCTTCACCGGGACGAACCTGCCAGTTGGATCCGACCTCCTGGAGCCCTTGTCCGGATACGCGAAGTCGGTTTCCTCGGTGGTGATTTCTACCTTCGGACTTAGTCGTTTTTTCGAGATGAAAATCCTTCGACCGGGGTAAACCTGGATCTTGATCCGACGTCCGTGGAGCCCTTCTCGGATACGATGGCTGGAAGGTCCCGGTCAACTTTTTACGTTCGGACTTAGTCTATTTTTTGGATGTTTTTCTTTACCGGGACGAACCACGAAGTCAGGCCGGGTCGCGGTTGAGGCAAGCCGGCTAGAATTTCCGCGTCGGGTCGGTCACTTTATGGAGCTTTTTTCTAAAATTTCTCCAATCTTTTCCAAACTTCTGGGGCTTCACCCAGATGTTCTTTTAAGGTTCTTTTGGGGTCCACAGCTCACCCCAAGGGTCCAGAAGTTCTGTGATGGTCCTTGGGAAGTGCGGACTTCAACTCCCAGAGTGCACCTGGCGCAAACTCCTTTTTGGCCACTGGGCAGTGGTCAGCTGGTCACTTTTTCAGGAGTTGGTGCAGGGGACTCTGGTTAGCAATTTTTCACCTGTAGCAAACAGGGAGTCCCTCCTTGAACCAGTGGAAGCCAGGCAAAGTCCTTCTTGTGGTGAAGCCCAAGTGTGCAGCTGGTGCAGTCTTTCTGAGTGCAGGGTCCAGGTGCAGGCCAGGGGTCCAGCAGGGCAGTCCTTCTTCTCCTTGTAGTTCTTTCTTCTTGAAATTTGGTGGGGATCTGAGGCGTGGGTGCAGGTCTGCCAGTTTTATCCTTGCTCCTGGGTGAAAAGCAGGGGGGCCCTGGTTCTCCAATCAGGGACAGGGTTGTCTCCCTGTGATGACCACTTCCAGGGAAGTGTGGCAAAAATCCATCCCAGAAGGCAACAGTCTCTAAAAATCCAAAATGGATGAATCTGATTTTTGGAGGAGAGATCTGGCTGAGCCCACCCACTGGTGTGGCTAAAAATCATAAACACACCCCTCTCCTGCCCTCTCCTAATCTAATCAAGGGGGCACCTAGCTGTCTGGGGTTGCAGGATGTGGGGGTGTTGCTGGGTGCTCCAGATGTCCTTCTCTGCCTTTGAAGACCAGTTTGGCAGCCCTCCCCCTTCCTGCCTCACCATCTGCTGAGGGGAGATTCTCTCCCCCAAGCACATTCCTTTGTGTGAAGCCAGGCCACTTCACACCTCATTAAAGTAGCCTGGCAGAAGCTGCTGCAGGCTGACCAATCAGAGCACAGCAGCAAAAACAATGCAGAGCTGAAATTGGCAACTTTTTAGGTAAAGTCTAAACTTTTTACCTGTACTAGTTATATTAAATCCAACAACTGGAAGTTGTGGGATTTATTACAACAATCAATTTGATACCAAATTCTTGGTATTTAACATTTAAGGAGACTTTAAAATTTAAAATAAAGTCTGCCCATTCTAGCCTATGAAGGCCATTCACTTCAATGAGGGAAAAACGAATTTGGCTGTTTTTACCTCACCAGGGCTTATAAATCTATTTTTATAAAATCCCTGCTTATAGTTACATGGCACCCAGCCCTAGGGGCACATAGGGCACACCTTAGGGGTGACTTATATGTAAAAATAAGGTAGTTTAAGACTTTGGAAGTACCTTTAATTCCAAAGTCGAATTTGCATATAACTTTAATTTAAAAGCAGCCAGCAAGGCAGGCTTGCTTTTAAAATGACACTGGGCACCTCAGCAATGCACCTAGGTGTGCACCACCTATGCTGTGGTCCCTAAACCTACATGCCCTACCATATACTAGGGACTTATAGGTAGGTTAACTTAGCCAATTATAATTAGCCTAATTTGCATATCCATTTTACACAGAGCACAGGCCCTGGGACTGGTTAGCAATACCCAGGGCACCATCAGAGTCAGGAAAACACCAGCATAAAGTGGAAAATGGGGGCAAAAAGTTATGGGGCCTCTGCAATCAGCCCTAGTTTCTCACAGGAGCACTGCCAGCCTGTTGGCGGTGCTCCCGCGGTCGTTGGCCCTGGCGGTCCATGACCGCCAGGGTCAGAATGACCCCCTAAGTCCTCCATTTGTATATTGTTTAACTCACTATTATAATACGTATGCCATTACAGTGTCCATATGTCAGCGAAGGGCTGATCCATTTATTTAAGAACCTTCGCATAGATGAAACAAATTAAGGCAAAGCCCTCACATGACGCTTTCTGAATAGCTTTAAAAACAAACATGACAAGATACTAGAATTTAAAATATCAATATTTTACTCATTCAAAAATACATGATCATTCTGCAAACTCTACAAAATATGACAGCTCTCACACTCATTCAGTTCACAATAATCACCCCTCAAACACCTTTTTAAGAAAACTTAGATAGATATCATTTTGGAATCCTTCTATCAGTTTTCGTGATGTTGACTGAGATTGGCTGATGTACAGCCACTCAGTATGCTGGCAGCCTAGGCGTTCACTTGCTCCCCATGTCTTCCTTCGGATTGTGTATTATATACAGACACATTAATCAGGATGTTGCTTTCTCAGCATAAATATGATAACCTTTGCAAGTTTGGAAGCATTTATAGGAAAAAACAAAAACATAAGAAAAGAAAAACAAAAAGATAACAAAAAAAGGTCAATCACAATTAGGACTAACATGAGGAAGTCTAGTTAATTTCCCATGACGTGGAAGATTTATGATCCCTCCTTCATTTTGTATGCTCAGCACAAATTAACTATTAATATTTTCTTCATTGTATTCCAACCTCACAATTTTAACAAAAAACAAGAAATGAGGAACACTACACTGTGTATCAATGCATATGTAAGGTATTAAATATTGTGCTGTGAAATGCCAGAGGACCTCTTCACTGAGGGATCACTGACATAATATCGGAACCAACAATATAGTGCAACAAAAATATTGTTAACAATAATATTAATAACAAAAACATTGTTTTCTTATACTTATAATTGTGAATAGTAAAATATTTAAAACATGTTTCACACAAATATCATTAAAAGCATACAAAAATATAATTTATATGCAGTTTAAAGAAGTAAGGACCAGATGTAGTTAGGTAAAAAATAGCGACTCGCAAATTGCGAGTATTTGCGACTCGCAATTTGCGAGTCGCTAACTGCAATGCAGGTAAAAAGTGCGAGGACAATTTGCGACTCGCACACGGAGTCGCACCGCAGATAGCGAGTCCGCTGTTTGCGAGGTTGCTTTTTGCGATCGCGTAAAAAACGGACTTGCAATTTGCGAGTGGGTATTGCAAATTGCGACTGTGCTGAAAATTGAAAGCAGGTGCTGCAGAACACTCTGGAAATCACTTCAGAACACTCAGGAAAACACTTCCTGGCACATGATGATGACATCACAGCCAGGAAGTTTACAAATACACCTGGGAGGAGGGAGGACCACACCCTTTTTAACTGCAGCACAGCTAACAAACAGAGCTCCTGCAACCATGGCTGACACTCCCAGGAAAAGAAAGCTAAAGTTTGCTGAGAAGGAGTTGGAGGTGCTAACAGATGAGTGCTGTCAGCACCATGATGAGCTGTTTGGCAGGGCAGCCCTCACTGTGCCAGGCACAGAAAAAAAAAGGATTTGGCAGGATATCCAGGACAAGGTCAACTCCCTGGGGGTCAGCCACCGGAGTGTGGAAGAACTTAAGAAAAGGTGGTATGACCTGTGCTCCCGGACCAAGGAGAGGGTGGCAGAGCGGCTCCGGGAGATGAGAGGCACAGGAGGGGGACCATCGACGGTACCACCACCCACACCCCTGGAGGAAAGGGTAGAGGAGACCCTTGAGCCTGAGGCTGTCAGTGGAATGGGAGATCTGGACACCTCTGAGCCAGGACCATCAACCGGTGAGTACCATGTGATATGCATGTACCCCCATCAATGCCATACCCCCACCCACCTTGTACACAGGGGCATGCACAACCAAAATAGCTCCATTTCAGAGTAGCAAACACCAGAATGATGCATTATGGGCAATGTAGTCAAGTAGGCAGTTCATAGGCAATTGTTTATTAGGAAGGTGATAACAGATATTAGACACTGACAGTGTGTTCCCTATGTCCCACAGGTCTCCCACAAGACACCCCCACCCGCCCAAGCAGCCAGGGGCCAATGGTCAGCCAGTACAGAGAGGAGACAACAGGACCAGCCACCACTGCTCCCTGCACCACCAACACCATGCCCTCTCTGGAAACACCAGTTGCAACAGTGGTGTGCGAGCCTGCACCAGGTACAAGCCAGAGTGCCACATCAGACACTACAGGGCCTCCACCGCTGCGCAGGCGACGTAGGATACCAACAGCAGAGCAGCAGGCAGAGTCAGGGCATGCCTCCACAACACCAACAGAGGCCCAACTGCTACGGGGTCAGCGCCTGCAAAATCAACAATGGAGGAGGATTAGTTGGGTATTGCAGCGCTTTGAAAGAAATCATGCCATCAGTATGCAGCAGGTGCATTCAGAATTGCAGGTTATAGGTAACAACACGGGTGACCTTGCACTATCTATGCGCGAACTGGTGGCAGGACTGCTAACGCAGAGTGACAGTTCACGGCGCAGGGACCGGCAGCTGCTGCAACGCCTGGACAGGATGGCCTCCTCTATAGTCAGGCTGGCTGTTAACACAACAGGGCTGTCGAGGCGAACAGTAAGCCTCCAGGTGGACATGGGCCACTTTGCGGGTGATGTGGCACGGGGACTGGGCCGGATCAACCATGCAATAGACCTAATGGAGGCACAGCAGGTGGCCAGGGGCACAGGTGACACCCCACTAGACAGTGAGGAGGGCTCCACTGTCAGCAGTGTCTCTGCCAGTGACACCAGGGTGCTACGTAGTGGAAGCACAAGGCAGAGCACTGCTGACCCACCTAGTACCAGCCAGGCTAGCCGAGCCCGCCGTAGGGTGTTAGCTCCACACTGTCCCTGGTGTTGGGGCACATGATGGCAATGTGTCCCATGCCAGGTGGACTATAGAAGCCCCTGAACTGTTTTTCATGTACATAGTTTGGTTATTTGCACTTATTAAATCATTTGTTCTTTCCACTTAACACATGGACTCTTTGTCATATTGGTGAGTATGGTAGAAGTTGGCACATACCTTCCAAAGTATTGGTTTGCAATGTGTTCCCGTCTCAGTCTGCCTTGATTCGCGATGCTCCTATCCCCATGATGGCGATGTGGTTGCTCTTGCTCTTCATCCTCAGAATCTGGGTCTTCAGGGGTGAGAGGTAGCCCACGTCGGGTGGCAATGTTGTGCAGGATAGCGCATGCAACAACTATTTTGAAAGCCGTTATTGGGGTATACTGGAGGGCACCTCCACTTCGGTGGAGGCATCTGAACCTTGCTTTCAGCAGTCCGAAGGTGCATTCTATGATGTTCCTGGTCCTCTTATGTGCACTGATATATCGCCTCTCGCAATCATTGCTGGGTGTTAAGTACGGAGTCAGTATCCATGGACGTAGTGCATATGCACTGTCACCTGCTGGGCACGAAACGTACACTGTTAGCAAGGCATGGGTGGTATGCACATTGACCTGTGTGCATGTCTGCAAGGTGTATTCAGCTCTACCTAGGCGGTATCCGTCTCCAAACTCCCCACGTTCCAGGCGTTGGTGTATCCCACTGTGCCTAAAAATGTAGGAGTCATGGGTACTGCCTGGAAATTTGGCAACCATGTCAGTGATGATATAATGAGCGTCACATACCACCTGTATGTTGAGTGAGTGGGTACACTTCCTATTGCGGAACAGATATTCCAGGTTTGCAGGAGGGCATATTTGTATATGTGTCCCATCTACACACCCTATGACATGGGGGAAGTTGGCAATCCGGTAAAATTCCAACTTCGTGCTGTTGATTTCTGCCTCATTCCTGGGTAGGTATAAGTATCGGGACATGTGTGTGAGTAAGGTGTCTAGGAATGCCCTAAAGAACCGTGAAAGTGCACTTTGTGATACCCCACCTGCCACAGCAATGACCCCTTGATAGCTACCCGAGGCCAAGAGGTGCAGTGAGCATAGCACTTGCACATGCGTAGGGATGGCGCAGCCGCGCACAGTCTGGCGTTCTAGCTGTGGTTTGAGTAAATCTATTAAATCTAGTATAGCTGCGCTGCTAAGTCTGTATTTGTCATAAATTTCCTCCTCAGTTTGCTGGAAGAGTGTCTGCCTTGTTCTGTAAATCTTCTCCTGTCTCTGGCTCCTCCTCCTCCTCTGCCGTGTGGCGTGGGCTCTCCTCCTCACTGCTATCAGGTATATCTCCGCCATCTTGAGTAACCCAGAAGCCTTCTGGGTCTCCTTTTATACTTTGGTAATGGTTACCACCTGCTCTGAGTTAGTGGTAAATTGGAAGTGCAAAATGAGCTTTTTGCGACTAGTCGCAATTTGTGAGTTGCTATTGCATATGGTTTGCGACTCGCAAATTGCGACTTCCTATTTGCGGGTCGCAGAATGGGGTCGCAAATTTTGCGAGTCGGTAACGGCTCGCATCGCATTTTGCGAGTCGGAAATTGGATTTTTGCATCCCATTTCCGATTTTGCGGGGTCGCAAATAGCGAATCGGGCCATTTGCGACTCGCAAAAGTTTGCTACATCTGGCCCTAAATCTTAAATATTTTAATATTTATCATTAATAAAATATTAGTTCAATAAATTTCACTAAAAATGAATACTACAAAAAAATATATTATTTTTATAAACGTGCATATATATATGGGTGTATGTTTAAATATATATATATATATATATATATATACATATATATATAAATATATATATATGTAAAACAATTTAAATATATATTTTCCCATTACTATTATTTTATTATTTCATTGTTTAATTACTTTAATGTACAACTATAAAACGCACATTTTATAGATATATGTTTTCATGAAACATAAAAAAATTTACCAATTCAATTGCAAAACATTATATAAATTATTAAACAAATATTTTAAAAAACTTAAAAAAGACATTTACAAAAAATATTATTAGTAGTTTGATATAATAAACAAATATTAATAATAAATATGCGCAAACAAAATTAGGAAAGGTATTTAAGTATGGGAATAATCCATACACTATTTCCACTCCAGTTTATACAATAGTAGAGAAAGTGTAGAACTTCAGAGGGGATTTAATATGTTATTCACACTCCGAACAGTGCAACAGAAGGGAAAGCCTTGGACTTCAGAGGGGATAAATTCACTATTGTCACTCCTTTCTTTGCAACCACAGGGAAAGCGTTGGGCTTTTGAGGGATAAAATGTATTATTGCCACTCCAGGCTGTGCAACAGTAGGGAAAGTGTTAGACTTTAGAGGGGTTACATTTACTATTCCCACCCCAGTCAAAGAACAGTAGGGAAAGTGTTGGACTTCAGGGGGTTCACATTTTACTATTCCAACACCAGTCTGTGCAACAATAGAGAAAGCGTTGGGACTTCCGAGGGGTTAAAATTACTATTCTCACTCCAGTCTAAGCAACAGTAGGGGAAGGGTTAGACTTTTGAGGTGTTACATTTACTATACTCACTCCAATCTATGCAACACTACAGAAAGCATTGGACTTCAAAGGGATAACATTTACTATTCCCACTCCAGTCTGTGCAACAGTAGAGAAAGCATTGGGACTTCAGAGGGGTTAAAACTACTTTTCCCACTCCAGTCTATGCAATAGTAGGAAAAGAGTTGGTTTTCAGAGGGGTTAAATTTACTATTCGTACTCCAGTAGGCGCAACAGTAGGCAAAGCTTTGGACGGGTTAAGATTACTATTCCCACTCCAATCTAAGCAACAGTAGGTAAACTACTTCATTTCAAACACATTACATATTTGCATACCAGTACCAATTTAGAAAAAAATATAAAACTCAATATAAACACTATTGCTTAACATAATATATATGTATATATATATGGCTATTAAAAAAATTTAAATAAAAAAATAAACCAATTTACAAAATTCATAAACAATGTAATAATGATTTATCAACTTAAGAAGAATGGTTATTTAATTACTATTTAATTAACTTGCCTCCCTACACCCCTACAAGCTTAACAAACCATAACTGAAATAGATAAGTATAACATAATTCCCATAATTGACAAGCAATTGATTAACTAATACAAAATAATTAGTTAATAATTAACTTTCCACCCACTAACCCTACAAACCCAGCAGCCCACGCCTGAACTATAACTAACATATATAATTATTACACAATTGATGTCATTTTTTATCAATTAAATATTAATTATACAATAATTATCATTTATTAAATATTACTTGATTAACTTCCCACCTTATATCCTTTCAAACCTGCCAAATTGCAACTAAAATATATCTTAAATAATTCAGTATTACCTAATGGACATAATTAATAATCACTCCAAAACTTAATAATAAATTAAAAATTAGTTGGTAATAAATTGTTACCTAATTAATTTCCCACCATATACCCCTAGAAACATAGTAACCCACACCTAAAACATAATCCATTAAATCAACACTACATAATATACATAATTAATATCAATCACATACTTATTTAAACATTATTAATTAGTTAATAATCAATTATTACTCAATTAATATTCCACCCTATCCCCTACAAACACAACAACGTGCTACAACACTATAAATTACTATTGAAAATCAAATTAAAAATGATTAATTACTTAAAATTACAAACAACATTCAAAACAATTCATAATTATACAAATAATACCACATAAAAATAATATATGAACTAAAATACAGTAAAATAACTTAAAAACAATATTCTTTACAACTACATGATTGAAAATTATATTAACAACAACAATATTCTTAATAACCATATTACTTATCTGAAAAAAATGATATTGTTAACAACAATATTTCTGCATCATGATATTTTTGTATCACATTATTTTGTGGGGGTGTTTTTGTGTTCTGATATTAAAAACTCTACATTTTGTTCAAAAACTGCACTGAGCATATATTTCACCAAGAAGGTCGGTTCTCAGTATTTAAAGATAATGAGACAACAATTACAGGTAAAAAGTATTAAAATATGCGTAACTAGGGTGATCACAACACGCACCTTCACTCCCTTCCACATGCTTTCATATGTATAATTTATTCATGATGGGTGGCAGGCTGAAAGAGAACGTGTTATTCTAAAATTCTTTAATACATCAACTGTTAAGTTCCTTTTCAGTAATCCATAAACTACTCTGCACTTCTCTTATTAAGTCAGTATTTATTACAAAATCAATTAATAGGGAAGCCATATTTGGACAAACATGAGAACATGTGCATTTTGTACTCAGTCTTTTCAGCCTTTTCTAGCCAACACATGTTTCATCAAGTGAAACAATCAATCACCCTATGACTTCTTCACAGTATATTCACACGTGCAAGGACCTTCATTTGGTCAACTCTCTATTATGTAAGAATGCTGTAGGTGCACAGATCAGATTTGTGTAGGATAATATAAAGTTTCAAAGGAGCACTTCATTTATGTATTATCAATATGATTACATAGTTACTTTATCGATCTGTTCCCCTCCACTAGGATCAGAGTGTAAAGAGTAATTTTTAGAAAGATGTATTCACCGATCTTCATGTGGCAGCAAATTAAACTTCTGAAAAGAGGATATTAGATGCTTAAGCATCAATTGCTCTATTTCTTCTTATTGAGAAAGACTTGGTTCTTCATATGAGCTGACAGTATTTAGCTATCACTGGTTTAGGAACAGGAGTTATTTGACCTGGTATGGCACAAAACAGCATAAATTACCTTAAAGCCCTCTTAAATGTCAAAGTCTGTTAAGGTCTGCTCCTCAGGAATTGTAAGAATCATATAAAACTGAATTGCCTAGATTATATTGAAGAATGTGTTAAACTTATGTCCGCCAAACTCCCGACTGAGTGGCCGCCACCCACCCGGCAACCTCCCCACCGGAGCTATTATGGGTTTCGTACTAGTTCGGCAGGTGGAAACCTACGTTTCCGCCCACTGGCCTAGCGGGAAACAGGCTACAGCCTTGTCTCCGGTTCGTAATTGAGCCGGCGGCACTGCTGTCGCCTGCAGGATGCACTAGCACCTTGGCGATATTCACCATCTGCAAAGCAGATAGTGAACATTGCGAGGATGCTGACGGGGGGCCTGCACTGCCCATGCCAAGTGCATGGACAGTGCAGGGGTTCCTCTGTGGCCCCCGCACCTGTTCTCTGCCAGCCTTTTCATGGTGGTGCTACCGCCATGAAACTGCAGGCGGAGAAGGAGGTCGTAATCCCCAGGGCAGCGCTGCCCTGGTGTATTAGGACTTCTGCCAGACTGCTGGGACCCAAGGTCCTTGCAGAGCTAGCGGTTCCCTGGCAGTCCAACTGCCAGGGTTGTAATGTGGTGGTTAGACTGTGTCTATAGACTGCCACACTCGTAATGAGCCCCTTAATCTCTATGAAACATCATAAAAGGCCCATCATTCGAAAGAATCACAATCTCATTCATTCTTCTAGCCCAGGTTATGGTTATAGAAAAGGGAACCTCCCCTAAAAGCACTTACAGTGTGGCAGAATGATATATCAAATAGTGAACAGTATGATACGCAAGACGTATACACCTCTAGACTGATCCTAGATGTGACTGAAAAATCTCAAGCCAGTGGCTGAAGGTGGCTGCCGAAACAAGCCAATGATTAGAGGGGCTGGCCCAAAGTTCACACTCTGTATAAGGGAAACAAGAGGTTTAGCAGACAACTGCAGTAAGAAGCCAGATCTAAAAAAAAAAATGTATTTAATTATTGAAGGATAACTGAAGAAGTAAACACATTGCAAATGCAAAAGAAAACTTTCCTAGCTTGAGAAAGGTTTTATGAAAGCACATAGATTAACACTGAAGCTTTCTTGGCTAAAGTAAGATTTTGAAAGGGGAACTATGCAAAAAAGCAATAGTTATCTTCCATAATCACAATAAAACATACATTGTGAGTATCTCACTGTAAGGTAACATGGAACAACGGCATATTTAACGAAACAAGGAGCAATGAACTTTATTCTAAAAATTACTATACATTTGGAGGACAGATTCAGACGTTTACCAATCATTTGTTCTCAGATGCAGCTCAGATCCCACACCAAGTTGTGTAAACTATTTAATCCATACAAAGAAAAGGTGTCAGTTTATCAATGACTTGGCTCGTGCAACAAATTACAAAGTCAAATACTGTTCAAAATATTATGTTCGTCAGTGTCAGGTCATGATTTGTCTCATAAGAAAATGTATTTGCCATTTGTTAACACTAGATGACCTATTCCGGATGTCAATTGATGTAGCATAATAGTGTCTGGGGGTTTTTACTAATGCATGCTTCTGGACTTGGTTTGAAGTTAGAGGTGTAGACATGATTCATCAGGCTAATCGGTTTTGTTTCACTCATTCTCACACCTGCAAGTAATAGTAGTGTTGTGTAGCCATTTTAGTTATAGCTCCATGCACGTTAGTTAATACACTAGGCCGCTGTGCACCATGACCTAGATATATTTTAAGCTTTGCATTGTTATTTTTACAATAACCAGTTTTACGGTCTTGTTTTAATTTCTTCTATCTAACTGTTTTGCTTAGCCCAGCACTGTGTTCTCAAACAACACATTCTTGATCAATTTGTGCTTCAGCAAGGCTACAGTTTGGTACATTGCCGGTGAACGTGGTAGAAGTTTAGTCTTCAACATTCGTAGAAAATACACATCCTTACAACATTAGCTGTGTTATTATAAAAACAATTCCTAGTCCTATTACACGTTAAGAGGGAGATTCCAGTCAGGGAATCACAACTGTATGCTGAATGCTTCGCTGCAGATGCTAACTCAGACTACAGGCTTTTGCTCAGGTATGAGGATTGATGTTCTCCCGGGAGAACTTGAAAGGCAGGATTAGAGCTTAACATGCCATGTTCAAATTATGATTCAGATAGAAAATAGTCCATCGACTTTAGTGGCAATATGATAGCATTATTCTTATGCTTCACTCTCATCGTCACCATTTTAATATTGTTATGTTGTGTCGTTCTGGTTATTGCAGCTCACGCTTTGCTATCTAAAATGCAGTTGTTTTATTAAACCAGTCTTTAAAACTTATACTGCTTTCATTGTCATTTATATATGAGAGCGAATTGTAAATGAGAGGACCGGATGCGACCTGAGTGACCACGACTTCCCTGAGAAGTATGATATGTCAATGCGCTCGGCTGCCCAATCATCAAAGGACCATGAACCTTGAACTTTGAAAGCAGAAGATGCTGGGCGTTGATACTTTTTATGTAATCTAGGCAGAACACCACATCTTCAAAGCTTCATTGTGACACTTGCTTAAAATACACCAGGTATTGTTTATATACACTGGTGAGCAGTGATGTTGCAATTTCAGCTAAAGTTTGGGACTGTTGCTTATGCAGCTCTCCATGGTAGTAAGATTAACTTTTATAATTGACATGTGATTTCTGAAACATTTAGTTGCTCTCTCTCTCTGATCTACAGGAACAGCTTTCCATACTTTTAAGATTATGGTGGTCATTCCAAGTTTGGCGGGTGCCGGTTGCCGCCCGCCAAACTTACGCCGCCACTTGGCTGCTCCGCGGTCTTTTCAGACTTTCCCGCTGGGCCGGCGGGCGCCCGCGAATGGAGCCGGCGGTGTTGCAGGGGTGCGACGGGTGCAGTTGCACCCGTCGCGATTTTCACTGTCTGCTATGCAGACAGTGAAAATCATGCTGGGGCCCTGTTAGGGGGCCCCTGCACTGCCCATGCCAGTGGCATGGGCAGTGCAGGGGCCCCCAGGGACCCACGACACCCGTTCCCGCCATCCTGTTCCTGGCGGTTAGAAACGCCAGAAACAGGCTGGCGGGAAGGGGGTCGGAACCCCATGGCGGCGCTGCTTGCAGCGCCGCCATGGAGGTTCAGCCCAGCCAGAGGAAATCCGGCGGGAAACCGCCGGATCCCCTTTTCTGACCGCGGCTTTACCGCCGCGGTCAGAATGGGCAGGAAAGCACCGCCAGCCTGTTGGCGGTGCTTTCCGTCGTTCACGGCCCTGGCGGGTTTTACCGCCAGGGTCGGAATGACCCCCTATGTCATTTCATTGCCATTTGATTTTTGAGATGTACAAATGTTACTCTTATAGATCTATAGAACATGTTGGCTATGCATTTTCCAATGATATGGAAATGATCACATTTCTTTGTCATCTGAGTCCTTATAGGTATAAACAGTCTTTGATCGTCCATTAAATCTCTACTCCTCTTGGATTTTACACATGACCATGGTAAACATGCCTTCGCAGAGAAGGCATCTGGGTAATTGTTTTCCTTTTTACTTTCATCCTATCCACTTAGCACCATTTCTGAATTGAATTTATCAGTTTTAATGTGAATTAAAGCTTTTTTTTATATATCTTTATTAATTTTTCGCCAGTTCATTCATAAATATACATAAGTGGAATACATGACACAGCATAGCCAGTTAAATCAGAAATAAAGGGACAAACGCAAAGTAAATCCGAGCGGAGTCATAGCAGAATTAAATTATTTCAAAAATTCATATATAACCTAGCAGCAGATGAGCAGCAGGAAAAAGAGAGCGGATCGTAGGCTATTCCCTGCACGGCTGAGTTAGTAAATTCACTGCCGAGAAAGAGTTATCATTAAAAAGGAAACAAAAAATAAGCCGTGCTCCCTGGCCAGGCCGCTATTCTTCTGCTAACCATTTAGCCACTGGTTCCCAGATTGCTTTGCCCTGATGACAACTTCTACGGCCCTTAAGTTTATGCAAATATGATTCCATGCTAAATAGTGCCAGAAATCTAAACCGTCACATAAAAAAGTAGTGGGCTCAGGCTTTATCCACTCTGAAGAGATGCATAGACGCGTGACTTCTAAAGAAATAAATATCAACTGAGCACGATCCTTAGCTACGGGTTGGGCATCACTATCATCTACCAAACCCAGCAGCAGCATATGAGGGTCTATCCGCGATGGTTGACTGTAATGTTGGCCTTCGAGCGCAGCAAATGAAGAGACGGGACACCGTGCTTGCCTACGAGCACACGAGGAACTGCGTCATCGCAGTTCCGACTTTATTTATACTCGTGCTCTGCGCCCCTCCCGGACACGCAGAGCACGCTACATATTAGAGGAGAGCCCGAGTGGCTCTCCTAACGCTCTCTACATCCCTCCCATGTTTTACTTCACACAGACAAGAATTACTTTGTAAACTTACATCACCCAAGCAAACGTTACCCTACAAACCCCAACAGGGGTGAAGGTGCTAGGGAAGATAAAAGAAGGAACAACAGAACTAAATAAAAGAAACTCAATGAAAACCCATTGTCCCGTACCATAACAGTGTTCACTTTGACTACCAGATACCTCTTCATACCATCGATATCAGTCGTCATCAATGTTCAGTCACGGAAACTGTTAATACAACACGGTTCACCCACTGCCTGCTTTACAGACAAAATCTTTCAGCTGGCTGCTGGGGGCAGGATTGGGGCGTAAGTCGTACCTTGCATTTCTGGCGCGTAAACCCCTATGCCCAGGAACATCACACAGGATGGCTTGCTCACCCAACACTGGCCCCAGGACACTCACAGTCTCTCCAGGTCTATTCGGCGAGCCGATTATGACGTCCTCCATCTCACTTTCTTCTTCAGCAGGGACAACAACACCAGCTCTACGAAAACATTTCGTGTAACTCTCTGTCTTCCTCTGGCCGCTGTTATCATGGCTCCTTGTACTCCAATAACTTCCCAGACTTCAGGTTCAAATGCCGTCCGGAATTTTCCTCCTCCTCTCCTATTCTTCAATACCACTCGATCACCTTCTCAAAAGTCTTGATATTTGGCTCTTCGTTTTCCACTAGCTTTCTGATTGGTGACTTCCCGTCGTCTCTGAGTGGCCTTCATATCCAACACAGGTGGTTTCCACCTTGGATCGGCTGGGATACAGTCACGTGGAGACACCTTGAACATCAAAACGGAGGGTGCACACCCAGTGGTGCTATGCAGTGTTTGACGGTATACACTCAAAAACTGTTGTAGGCACTGCTCACTTTCCTCCCTTTGCTCAACTCCAATCCTGAGAGCCCTATTTAAAGTTCGCATAAACCTTTCAACATCACCATTTGCCTGAGGCCAATAGGGCATGATCTTGCGATGCCGGATAACCAACCCATCAAGATACGAACGAAACTCTTGCCCCTGGAATGGAGGCCCATTGTCTGTCCTGATTTCATCGGGTAGCCCAAACAATGCAAAAGTCTTCTGAAGAACTGGCTGCACATTTTCAAATGCCGTAGATGCTATGACCTCAACCACAGGGAATTTGGTATATGAATCTATCATGATGACAGTCAGTCTTCCATCCGGAAAGCTCCCAAAATCCATGCTCACCTTTGTCCACGGTTTCAAAGTGGCTAGTTCGGTCACCACCGGGCAACTTGGCGGTTCCGCCGATGTGATTATACAGGAATGACACTTCCCCACCATTTCATCAACTTGGCTGTCCATCCCCGGGAACCACACTTTGGCACGTAATCTGGCTTTTGTTTTGGCCGCACCTTGATGCCCTTGATGAGCCAATTCGATCACCCTAGACCACAGACACTGAGGAAGTACAATTCTTCTTCCTCTCAGGACCAGTCCGGCATTATCTGTGGACAACTCATCACGCACCTTCCATATGCCTTGCTTGGCCGTCCTCTGGTCTGAACTGGATGCCTTTGTTTTTTCTAGAAAGTGTTTCCATTTCTTATAATTCAACGCCTCCTTCACCAGACTCAGTACCGCATCATCCTTGGTAGCGTTCACAATGTCAAGATGTCACATGTTACAAGAATGGCCTTGGGACATGCCGACTGCACGACCATGCTAACAAAAACCTCAGTGCTCTCTTCATCTTGTTCTTGGTGAGAATCCAGTACCTTAGGTGACGTATGGCGAGACAGATAATC
Organism: Pleurodeles waltl; assembly: GCF_031143425.1. Lineage (NCBI taxonomy): Eukaryota > Metazoa > Chordata > Amphibia > Caudata > Salamandridae > Pleurodeles > Pleurodeles waltl. Next base: position 608,754,795 of record NC_090449.1, read on the forward strand.
TGCCGAATTGTTTGCCCCAGGTCGATAAATGACAGTAAACCGAGAAGGCTGAAGTAGAACTGTCCATCGTTCAATCCTCGGAGGTGCGAGACGTGGGCTACCCGCAAACAAAGAGACTAAAGGCTTGTGATCAGTTACTACTTGAAACTCATATCCGTACAGATACAGATGAAAATGCCGGCATACCCACCGAATCGCGAGAGCTTCGCGCTCAACCTGCGCATATCGTGTTTCAACCACCGACAAAGCCCGGCTGGCATAGGCAACAGGAATCCACTCTTGATGTCTTTGCTCTTGAAGAAGAACAGCCCCAAGCCCCACAGGGCTCACATCCACCACCACTTCTGTCCGCCTCCCAGAGTGAAAATAAGCCATGGTTGACCTATCCAACAACGCTGCCTTAATGTCTTCGAACGCCTTGTGAGCGTCAGGAGTCCACTCCCAGCGGCGTTGTCCTTTAGTGAGTTGTCGAAGAAGCTCTGACATGGTGGCAAGCTGTGGTATGAACCTCCCACAAGATGTGGCCATCCCTAAGAAGCTGCAGACTTCCGTGGGATTTTGAGGAGTTGGGGCTTGACGAATCGCTTCAGCCTTACGAGGATCCACTTGTAAACCATCTTTTGAAAAGATGTAACCAAAAAATTCTACTGACGTTTGATAAAATGCACACTTCTTTTTGTGAAGGGTCAGTCCAGCTTCCACTAGTCTTTTTAACGTCGCTCTGAGATGACGATGATGTTCTTCCCTCATCCGGGAATGTATCAGGATGTCATCACTCAAGTTGATTACCCCTGGTAATCCAGATAAAGTCTCTCTGATAGCATTTTGGAATACCTCCGCAGCCGAGGACACCCCCAAAACTCAGCCTCTTATATCTTCTTAGCCCCACGTGCGTCGAGAAGGTGGTAATGTTCCTGCTCTCAGGATCTAACTCCAGCTGATGGTATCCAGCGTTAAGATCTAGTTTTGAGAACCACTGCGCCCCATTCAGATCCGCAATGATGTCATCCATAGTGGGCGTAATATGTCTCTCCCTTCGAATGGATTTATTAGGCAATTGCATGTCCACACAGAGACAAATAGCTCCAGGCTGCTTGGGTTTCGGCGCTATCACCAACGGTGAGACCCAGGGCGTAGGCCCAACTACCTTTTCAATGACTCCTTGGTCTTCTAGCAGTTGTAATTCTTTTTCGACGGCAGGCCGTAAGTGGAATGGCACCCGATGATGTCTCAGAGCCACAGGGACAATGTTCGGGTCTATGTGAAGCTTGACACGCTTTCCTTTTAACCGCCCTAACCCCTCAAACAGTTGCGGAAATTCACGGAGGAGACGTTCTCCCTGAGAGTCATACACCTGACGTGCAAAGAATACCAGCTCTAAGTCTTCTGCAGTGTGACACCCTAACAGAGTGCCTCTATCTCCTGCTACCACATAGAACTTTGCGTTTGCTGACCGATCTCCACTGTCACTGACACTTCCACAGTTCCTTTTAGAGGCAGAGGCTCTCGCCCACCATAGTTATATATCCTGGTTGCAGTCGGGGTAAGTGGTGGTGTGGGGGTTAACTGCTGATATAGGGTCTCATCCATGACGTTGACTGAGGCTCCGGTGTCAATAAGTACTGACGCCAATGTGCCATTGACTTGTACATCACTCATGGGAGGCGGTCTCTTTTTTTGTTGCCTCCCGCCAGTGAATGAAATTACAAAAATGTCCTCTTCCTCAAAAACGGGGCTACCTGACGTTGTGTGGTCTCTTACCTCCTCAGCACTCTTGGATACACTCCTGACATTGGCATCCTTTCCCTTTTGATCCCCTTGCTTATTCTTCCTTGACCTGCACACTTTTGCAAAATGGCTTGCTTTACCACAATGGTTGCAAGACTGTCCTTTCGTCGGGCATCCCATGTTACCTCTGTGTTCGTAGCCACAGCTCCCACAAGCACGTTCACCGGGTCTGGCGAGGTTTGGCCTGCGCGGCATTGCCGGGCGTGTCTGAACAACATCTACCTGCTCCTCTTTCACTTGGACTGAACAGGTAGACGACGCTGCAGCCAACGATTGACGTCTGACAGCCGCCATTGCATATGCCCGCAATCAAGGGACATACCCTGCTGTCGAAGAATAAGTTTTCTTAAGGCGTTGGACCTGCAGCCCTGGATAATCTGAGCCCGGATCTCTTGTTGCTGGTTGAGTCCCGTGCACGAACTCGCTAACTTTCTTAACCTGGCGTAAAACATGTCCATTGACTCAACTTCTGTTTGTTGCGCCTGTCTAAGTTTGAAACGTTCATAGTCAGAGTTAAGTTGAGGATCAAAGTGTCTATTTAAAGCTGTTACAGCTGCATTAAAGTCAGATTTGTCCCCTGTGTCTGGGAGGGAATCAAACAGCTCTTGTAGTTCATCTCCGCCCATCAGCAACATTAAAGACCTTCATACTCCTCCATCCGTTTCCCTCGTGGCACAAAAGTAGTTGTCTAGTCGATTTATCCATAGGCGCCATCTTGGCGCAGCAATGGCCGGATCAATCAGTTGGCTAAATGGGGGTAACGATGTGACTGAAGAATGAACACTGTTATTCAACTGCGCCAGGAGCAGGGGATTTCCAGGTGGTGGTGGCGCATTTGCATGTTCTTGCTGAGGAGCACTCATGTTAACACTCTCCCGATATACTAGTTTCAGAGAATAAAACTTTTTTTTTTTAAATCACTTCAAGCTCTGTTTGCCACTAATAAATGTTCATTTATTTTCTTGATGCATTTCTTTATTATTATTGCTCTTTTATTGCTTTCCTTTCTCTTTGTGCTACTGCCCTTAGTTATTACAGTTTTTTTTCCTTTTTTTTTGTTGTTGTTTGTTTCCTTATTTTCTTTTTTTTTTCCTCTTTTTTTTTTTTTTAATTAGTTAAACTGGCTCTGAACTGGAGCCCCAGGCACACACAGCCTTCAGTGTCCATGTGAAGGGACACACCCCTTCACACTGCTCTTCCGATAAAGCCTCCTGGCTTTATACGCACGACCGGCGTTCACTGTTGCTGTTGCTCAGCAACAGAACGCCTTGCGTTGAAGAGCGCTCAGCTCCCCGTGATAATTCCCCTGGGGCCTGGGCGTGGCTCACCTCTTCATTCTGTCCTGGCAGGGAGCCGGGCCGCGAGCTCTCCAGACTGGAAGCTGAGCTCCACCGAGCCAGGAGCAACGGCCGCCTTGATCGCCTGACTGCCCTCTTCTTTGAGGCGAAGCAGCGCCTCCGACGCCGTTTCTTCCGACACCACCGTTTATAGTAAGCGAGCACGGAGGGGGGCCCTCTCCGCTTTACTTTCTTTTGTTGTTTAATTTATAACTCCAGACGCGTGGAATAGAGAAAAGGAAAAGAAAAAAAAAATCCTGACTCGTCGCCAATGTAATGTTGGCCTTCGAGCGCAGCAAATGAAGAGACGGGACACTGTGCTTGCCTACGAGCACACAAGGAACTGCGTCATCGCAGTTCCGACTTTATTTATACTCGTGCTCTGCGCCCCTCCCGGACACGCAGAGCACGCTACATATAGGAGGAGAGCCCGAGTGGCTCTCCTAACACTCTCTACAGTTGCCCAAGAATAGCACTCAGAAGTCTCAGCCTAATTGACTCAAATAGTAGACACTTAGACGGTCTTTATGACCCTGGTGGTTTACAGACCGCCAGGGCCGCCGTGGTGGTCTGACTGCGGCAAGAGCGGTGGTCCGACCACTTTGGCGGTAGTCAGACTGCCACATTACTACTGTGGCAGTTCGGCCACAATCATACCACTGCCAGTTTCCCTCCACTGGAGGGACTGGCGGTGCTGACGGTCCTAATCCACCATGGCAGCAGTGCATGCAGCGCCGCTCTGGGAAATACGCCACCCCCCCCCCTCTGCCAGCTGTTATACGGCTGTTGCTCCGCCATGTAAAAGCTGGCTGAGATGGGGTGCAGGGGGCACAACGGGGGCCCCTGCACTTGGCATTGGCAGTGCAGGGGCTCCCATGAACAGCCCAGTAGAGCTTTTCGCGACGGGTGCTTTTCCCCCCTACGCACCTCAACATTGCCGCCGGCTCAATTATGAGCTGACGTCAATGTTGTCGGCTGTTCTCCATTTTCCGCCTGCTGACCAAGCCAGGAACTCGTAATGTGGCCAGCGGGAAGGCGGCCTCGCTGGCAGCAACCTGACCACAGGAGTTTGGAAGGCGGCCTTTTCTGCCCACCAAACCTGTAATGACCCCCTTAGTCATGCCTTTACACACCTTAGGATTCTTAAATAAAAAGTCAAAAATCTGTAAATATTTGAAAAAGTCTCCTTTCGGTAAATCATAGCGTTCTTATAAATCTGAGAAAGAGGGAATCTGAGCATCATGAAAAAGATGGGCTATCATAGTCAGCCTTTTCTGTCTCCACTTATTCATAACAGAGCCTTGAAAAATACCAGCCAGCACATTTGATGCAGAAGTAGGTGTATAATAATTAACCTTCCCAAGTGCTAGTCTCTGCTTAACCTCACTCCACATTTTATAGGCAGCCTTCAAAATCTTAAAGTATGTTTTTTTTGGTACTATCTAGGCTCCAGCATCTTCAAAAAGCTTGCTCTCGATTCTTCGCCTATCCCCATTTCCTATATAGTTGTGGCCACTGACAAACGTATCCCCACCGTGTCCCAAGTTAACAATTGAGCCATATGTTGCAACATACAGGCCCAGTGGTACAATGAAAAATTCTGGACTGTCCAACCCCCTCGGCACCTAGGTAGCATCATCTGCCTCCCCACCCTCTTTGGTTTTTTATAGCCCTATAGCCCCACACAAAGCTAAGACATACTGACTCCAGCTTCCTGAGCAAGCCCTTCCCAATCTCTAGGGGGATGGTCCGAAATAGATACAGTACCTTGGGCAATACCACCATCTTGACCACATTGCTCCTGCCCATAAGAAAGAGATGCAGACAGTCTATTCTTTCCAATTCCCATGTCACTTTACTCAATATGGGAGCCAAATTTATTTCTACCAGATAATCCACTACAGCAGTGATTCTCATCCCCAGAAAGACAGCCTCACAAGTGACTGGCTGATCCACTGATCCCTCCGTGGCCGTGCAGATGATCTGAGACTTAGCAGTGTTTAGTTTGTACCCTGAATATTCACCGAACTTCTCGGCAAGGGATTCAATTTCAATTTTGGCTGCCAGCGGATCCATGGAAACTACTGCCACATCAACGGCATATGCAATTATTTTAGATTGCATAGACTGTTGAATTAAAAGTATAACATCACAGGTCTGTACTAATTTAGCAATAAAAGGGTCAATATACAAAGCAAAGAGCGGAGGTGAGCAAGGACACCTGTGCCTCGTTCCTCTAGCAATATGTATCTGCTCTGACTCTATTCCTGCGGTGCGTTACATGGCTGTTGGATTCTTGTATAATGTCCTTATGGCCCCTATATAGCCATCCCCAAAGCCCTCATGTTTCATCACTGACCAAAGGAACAGCCATGCAACACGATCAAATGCTTTCTCTGCATCAAGTAAAATCAGGCCCAGGGGGTTTCATGAACTTCCACTACGTGAAATAATGTGATTACCCTCCTGATATGATCTATTGTCCCTCTCCCTGGTATGAATCCACGTTATCTATTTGATACTAGAGAGGAAATAACACTACCCAGTCTGGATGTGAGAACCTTTGCATAGATTTTCCCATCCACATTCAACAGGGTAATCGGCCTATAAGACCAGGGCAGCAGGGCAGCTTATCCTTTTTCCGGAATATAAGTATATTTTTGAGGCCCCAGGAAGCCGGGGAAACACTCTGTTGAGTCTTGCAGAATACTTGAAGCATATTCCATTGTAGTTCTGGAAATAACTTTTTATAAAACTCCAACTGCGCCATATCAGGGCCTGCTGCTTTCCCCACTGCCAAGGAGCCTATTGCTGCAAGTATTTCATCAGATGTAATAAGTGAATCCAACCGCTCCCGATCTTCCTTACTCAACCTAGCCCTGTCTATCCCCTGAAGATTCTCCGCTATGCCACATGGTGAAGAGCTTACCTCCTCTGACTTGAGATCTTGATAATAGTCTCAACAAATCCTGACAATCCCTTGCAGCTCTTCTATGACATGGTCAGTAGAATCTTTGGTTGCAATTATTAGCCCCCTCACCTCTTTTTGCCTAATCCACATTGCTAATAGCCGACCAGTGGCTTCCCCACATTCATTATTGTGTCCTACATACTTAGTACTTCTGTGCGATTACCATTTTGAAACCCTGATAAATTTTTGCCTTGCATTTTACTATTTCACCAGTGACGTGTTCCTCCGACAATTCCCTAGCTAACTTTTCCTCAACCGGGGCCAGCTCCCTATAAAGATGCCTCAGCTCTATCTGCTTCTTCTTCTGCACATGCAAGCCCAGACCTAACATCTCTCTCCTTATCCCACCTTCAGGGCATCCCAAATCCCACATAACTTCCAGAGAGGTGGTGCCACTATTAATCACCAGAAACTCCCACAACTAAGATTGTATATGTTCAAAATACGTCTCTTCCATCAACAGTTGCCTATCGAATGTGAAAACTCCCTCAGGCCTGCTTTGTCTGGTCACCGGGATTTCTAGTACCAAAGGATTATGATCCGATAAAAATAGGGGAAATTTTTCTTTGTTGGTTCCTGCAACTCCTGAGAGGGACACAAAAAAAAAATCTAACCGGACCAACTTATTATGTGGTGCAGAATAGTAAGGGAACCCTGGGTCAGAGGCCTTTTGTCTAGCCCATATATCCACCACTATCCACCACCCACTGGTCAGACACCAATCGGCCCATAGCTCTAAACGTTCCTGACTTTCGCCCCACGTAGACGTGGTCTCTGAGGGGCTGGTCATTAACTCCCAAATTAATTCTAAAGTCCCCACATACAACCAGCGGCAGGGACCATTGACAACAGGCTATTCAGTGTATCCCAGACGGCGGGTTCGTCTACATTCGACCCATAGATAGTGCAAAGCATAAACCAGCAGTCCCCATTCTGCATTCCACAATAGCCCATCAACCCAACATATCTACAGATGAGTGCACAGGCGCACAGACAGAGCTTTTGGCGATAATTGCTACCCCTCTAGCGGTGATCCCCTTCTCTGAACAAGCTAATAGCGAGAGGCCCAGGTCCTTAAAAACCTGGCGCTTCCACCAAGGAATATGAGTTTCCTGGATACATACAATATGTGGGCGCACGGCGTTAAGCCCTAATCTGGTACATTGCCTCTTCTACCTATCATTAAAACTGCAGATGTTAATGGTGCAGATGCAGATATGGAGCTTATCCCCCATCATCATGTAGCTTGTACAATAGCTTCATTATCACATACTTCTCTAAGGCAGGTTTCATCTTGCAACCATCAACTATTATTTCCCTCCTCCTCTTTTTTGACCATCCCTACCATTCCAAGAGGCCCGACCTGTCCAAATAAGTTTCCAATCTGGCTTTTTTACCCCTCACCCGACACCCAAGTGTTCCTACACCGCCCCTGAGCCCCACTCCTCAGCTCCTAAACCCTGATCCCCTGCACCCCCATTCCCTAACCCAAACCTGAGGGCATATGAATTGCGGGTATCCATTAATGACAGGATGCGAGGCCCCTGAAACAAACTTGAAACAATCTTTGGATTGCGCCAACCATTAAGACCATAAACCTCCTCTTCGAGAACTCAGTGGATTCCCTGCCCCTACCCCTCACCCCCCAGCAACACTCTGTAGTAAATTCAATAAGAATTTAACATCTTAAAGCCACACTCGCTTTGACTCGAAGAATTCTTTGGCCTTTGTTTCAGAGATAAAGAAATACGAGGAATCTTTTACTATAACTTGAGGTTTGGATGGATTAAGCAGAAATGCTTGAGCGCCCTTCTCCTGAAGGGCCGGGATCAACTGGCGCAATCACCACATTTTCTCAACAGTTATTTGACAGACGGTTTGGTCTGACAAAAAATCTTGCCCCTTAACAGATCTCTTCCTATCTTTTCATGCCAGGTAATACAGAGATTGTCGCATCAGAAAGGTACCCACATATATAAGTATGGCTCTAGGTTAATCTGATCCATGGCATGCTGTGGACCTCCGTACAAAGGGGAATCTGTGCACTCTTTCAATTTCATTTTCCCAGGACAATTGCAAGACTTCAAGAAATACCTCCTTAAGCAGTTCAACCAAGGACTGCTGAGTATTCGACCTCTCTACCCCTTCCATAACACCAAGAACTCGAAGATTGTTGCGCCTAAGTCTATTCTCATACTCGTTGAGATTCCATTGTGTTTCTTCTACTTGTGCTCTTAATGAATTAGAAACTTGCTTCGTGGTAGTTTGTTCGTCTTCTACATTCAAAATGCGGCTTTCCGTCTCACAGATCCGCTCCGCAAATTCCGCAACATTTAGCAACCCATCGGATGGCTAACTGCATTTTGCAGCAAGCAGCTTGTGTCTTCCTGCTCTCAGTTCTAGTTTAATCTCTTTGCGCCACACTTCTTTGTTAGATTGCCCCTAATGATCCGCCCTCCGGGGCTTCACTATCCAGCACACTCTTTTACTACCTGAGTCAGGGGGCCCCAAAGCAGCACCTGTGGAGTAATCCCAGAGCAGTTCCTTTACCCTGGGGACTCCCGTACCAGTGGAATCGCCCTCCCGGCCTTCCTGTGTCCTGAGTGTACCTGTACCGACTAGCCTTGGGGTTGGAACACTAGAACCTGGGGTATGCTGACCATCTTCATTACTGGATTGTGACGAGTCCGACATTTCATCCACCCCGACCAAATTGATATGTCTGAGAGAGAAAAGGACTTTTCTCCAGGCTCTATTTCAGCCCCCGATCTGGTTCCAGGATCAGTTGGTCTAGGGACTTGCTTGGTGTGATTACCCCAATTCGGATGCATAAGTGTTCCACTTATTACCACGTTTGAAGGGCCCTGAGAAGCATCCCCAACATCCTTATTTCCACAGCCATGTTGGTAGGCTCCAGCATGTCATTTACCCCTTTGGGATCATTCACTGCCTGTACACTTTCTCTGAGGGATAATGGCAATAGCTGTCCTTCTTCCAATCCCCCCAAGGCCCCTCCCCTACATCAACTAGCAAAGTGTCCTGCAGTGTTTTTTCACTGACCTCATCAGCGTTACTGGCAGACGAGTCTGTTCGTTGGGGAGCCTGATGAGGATTTATGTCATACTGAACTTCTTTCTGACGTTGTTACCACCACCACCGGCCTGGGATAAGTGTTCCTCCTGCTTCCCGCCTGCAGGAGCCATAGTTGAGTGTTGCGCTCCATCCTTTTCCAGTGTAGCCAGTCCACGAACCTTTGCTGCTCTCACGGGCTTGGGAGGCATTGCATATAGTAGAGGAGTAGTGCGCTGACCTTGCTTCCTGATTTTCCAGCGTGAGGCCCTTAGACACAGTGAAGAGAGAGAAGCCCCAGGAGCCGCGGTATATTTACAAGTTGATCCCTCTGACAGCAGCCTATTCACCGCGACACAGAGGAATGCGAAATTACCCATTCTTAATTCATCCTCAATCGGTAGGTCTCCAGGGAAGGGGGGATAATCCATACCGCTACAGTGTTTGAGGTTGACCAGGAGGCCTGCAGCAGCCAAGAACACACAGCTGCCATCTTGCCCCCTAGGAGAATTTCACAGCTGAATTAAAGCTTTTATTTTAAAGTATTGTATAGTTCCATCACAAACACAATGTAAGATTGTACAGAAATCTACAGGAGATATTATAAATAGATTCTGCAAGAAAAGTGTACACACTAAATGCATTAAAAGCAGGAGTAGCTTCCGTTTTTTAAACACATTTCGGTTGCTATACAGTATACGCATAAAATGCCATACGCACATAGCAAACTGTGCTAGAACGTTCTCGACAACAATGTTTAATAATAATATCTGTGAGCCTGAGACTATCCCCAAGAATATCCACTTTTGTGATGCCAATATCTTGGAAGGTGAGTTACCCAAATGTATCCCAAGACTATGTCCATCTAAAAAGTACTGGTGCAATCAACAACCTGCACATGGTTTTGTAGGAATCCTGGGTCTTTGGTGCAGGGATAATGAAATGCAAAGTACAAGAGGGTGGCTTAGAAAAGTTAAGTGGCTTAAGGGAAAGCGGGCACAGAAATCTTTCAGGTAAAACCAGTATTAAAGGAGGGATGGTCCCTTGGGTGATATCTACACCAAGTGTGGGAGGAGCACTGTTAGAAAGTCGATTACTGGTAAGGGCAGGTAGGTACCTACACTTAGAAATAGGCCACAATCCCCTGTCGTGAGCTTATTTTAGAATTTACACAGGCACATTATTTAGTCCTGGGCCTGGAGCCTGTGTCCTGTCACCTAGTTACATTTTGCTTTTATTCCTTTTATTATTTTAGCAAAGCTTCATTTTAGTGGAGACATTTTTCATTCTTTTGTCAGTTGCCCTTTCATGCAGAATTTGTTATTCCCTTCTTTGCACAACATTTTCATCCTGTGCTCAACGCAAGGCTGTATACTATATTTACCGGGTATTGCCGGTCCAAAGAGCACATTGTCTACCCTACACAGAAAAATATGTGTTGTCACGTGAGGGCAGATCTTAGAATAATAGATATGTTATTATAAAACTTCACACTAACACACCAGGGCAGAAAGGCATTCCAGCCAGCTTGCCATCTCATGCTGCACATCATCGTAGTTTCTGCAGAAACCTTTTGGTTTCGTGGGAGGAATCCCAGCACCTAACTGACCTCTTCTTCACCTCTGAATGCAGGTATGGGGGTTGGGCTTTCTTTCTGGGACTAGAAGGGTGGATTTGGGCTACAACTGCTGTTTACTCTCATGCAGAAACTTAATAGTGTAGGTAGGGATATTATGGATACTATTGTGACAAGATTGTGGGACTGTTCTTGTGTTTCACTTTCGTGGTCCCTGCTGTGATAACACTGTGTTTCATTATCCTCATAATCATAATTCACGCCTTTTTACTTAGAACGCAGTTGCTTTAATAAAATATATATTGAACCAAGATCCTGCTTCTCTTTGCCTTTACATGTTTGAGACTTGTATAACTGAGAGGAAGGAGTATGATCTGTTCCACCACGACTTCCCTGAGGAGTCTGAGTGTCATGCGATAGATAGCCTGACACAAATCACTCTTGCCTTTGGTATCAGAGAGTGCTGCTAGCTAGTCGGGAGGGTTAGGCCGACAGCTGCCACACTGTGTGGGGTCAGACTCAGTCCTCCATATTCGGTGGTGCTGTGACCAAAAATCGAGCAATCTCGTTACTATAACAGGAGTCTCTACGACACCCCCACTAAGTCAAGTCAAGGTCTCAATAAATTAATCCTTGCTCAACACCTGATGACTAATTAAAACATTTAATATCAACAAAACAGTAAATAAGTAAAACAGAACACACAATACAAATCTGACACCAATTTAAAAAAGTAGTATTTATCTTTATCTTTAAAATGACACCAAAATGACAATAATCCAATGTAGGGAACCGGAGATATGACTTTATAGAGATTAAATGTAAAAAATGCTTTCTAGTGCCTAAACACATCTGGTCTCGCTTGACTGTGGCAAAGTCAAAAGTTGAGGCTAACAGCAATAGAACCTTGCTCGGATACACAGAGAAGGAGGCCTCAGTCAAAGTTTTACCTTCACACTCAACATTTTTTCAGGAGCTTTTCTTCCTCAACATTGTGCGGTCCTTTCCAGCAAGCTGATTTCGATGCAACGTCATCGGATTGCCTTTCCACGAGCCCCCAGTCAAATCCTCGAAGTCTGGAGGAGGACTTAAAGCAGGGGACTCTGTTCAGCTCCTTTGTACCTGTAGCTTACAGTGAGTCCAGTCCTGGAGTTGCAGAAGCAAGGCACACTCCTTTTCTTGGTGAAGCACAAAATGGGCAGCTGGTGCAGTCCTTGTAGGTGCAGTCCTTCAGGTGCAGACCAGGGGTTCAGCAGGGCAGTCCTTCTTCTACAGTATATTCTTCCAGCAGGGATCTGAATTATTGGGCAGCTCTGCCATATTTATCCTTGCTCCTGGGTTGGTAGGTGGGGTGCAGCCCTGACCAATGGGATGCAGGGTGCCACCCTCTGGGGTGACCACTTCCTGTGAAGTGTGGCAAAAATCAACCCCAGTAAGCAGCATTCTTTAAAAATACGACATGGAGAAAATCTTTCCCTGAAGGTTACATCTGGCTAAGCCTACCCATGGCTAAGTTTCCCTAACACACCCTTTCCAGACCCTCTCCTAATCTAATTATTGGGGCTCCCGTCTGGCTGAGGGAACTTGAAATGGGGAGATCCAGTTTCTTTCCCAGGTGGCTTTCCCCCCTTTAAAACCAGTTTGGACACCCCCTTCCCCCAAGCTTCTCTGCCATCTGCTGCAGCAGTTCTCTTCCCACCAGATGCTTCCTTTGTTTCAGCCCAGGCCACTACACACCTTATTAAGGCAGCTTGGCTCAGGCTGCCAGCGACTGACCAGTCAGTCAGGGTCAATTTTGGTAACTTTAGGAAAGAGTTCTAAAACTCCTTCTCTGTACTAATTATAATAAATCCAATCCAGGCAAGTTGTTGGAATTATTCTAGCTTTTAAATTGATACCACACTTGACAGGTTCATCTTTTCTAGTAGAAGTGAGACTTTATTAACTGTAAATAAAACCTCCCAAAGTTAGCCTATGAAGCTAAAGTACTACAATAGGGAAAAATTAATTTGGCTGTTTTTCTCCCACCAGAGCTTAGAAAACATATTTTATAAAGTCCCTGCTTATATTTACATTGCCCGAACCTTCGGACACTGAGGGCAGACCTTAGGGGTGACATTTTGTAAAAATTAGGTAGTTTAGGACTACCTTTAATTCCAAAGTCAAATATGCGGTTAACTTTAATTTAAAAGCAGCCTGAAAGGCAGGCCTGCCTTTACAATGACACCCGAGACCACAGCAGTGCACCAGGGTTACCCTAATTACAATGGGGTCCCTAAACCTACATGCCCTACCATAAACTAGGGACTTATAGCTAGGCTGTCAGAGCCAAGTATGGTAATACCTAATTTGCCTATACAATTTTAAGTAGAGCACTGGCCTTGGGACTGGTTAGCAGTGCCCTGGGCACAATCTGCTTCCAAAAACACCAATATCAGGTACAAATGGGGGCAACAAGTGAGGGGGCTTCTGCAATCAGCCCAGCTTCCTCACAAGCACTATAATCCTTCAAAAACTAACAGGTTAGGAGGGTCACCAGTGCAGGTGATGGGGGTTAGGTTTCTAGCTGGATGGCCTATTCCTCAAGGGTAAAAACAGTATGCTGTTCACATGGTGGTATAATCCCTTTTTGACTGAAGCTGCCCTCAGTATCAGTGCTCGCAAGTCTTCCTTGCCCAGGGTCATTACAATCGCCCCCTCTCCACTTTATTTCTTTCAGTTTTATTTTGAGAAACTGTGTGGGTAATACTGGCCTCAGAGAGAACAGTGCACAATAACAGAATGTGGAGGTGTTTGTCAAGTCCCTTTTCAACTGCTGTATTTGTGTTTCCTCTCTCCCTCCAGCCTGGAGATATTCCCTCTGCCGGCCCAGCAGCAGAGCTAAAGTGCCTGGTGCTGCTCTGCCATGCTTTCCTCCAGAAGGAGTAGGGATGAGTAGGGATCATATGCTTCATCTGTGGTGGGTGGTTGCCACCACCTAATCTCGGAACGTTAAACAAGCACTGGCATAGCCAATAGGTCTCACTTTAGGGACTTTATGAGTTTTTGGCCAGAGCTATTGGCTTGGCAGTGTCTTTAAAAGATTATAGGTAGTAGTATCTGGGTTTTCTGATCCGGGTCACTTGATTATTGGTGTTGTCAATGTTAATGTCTTTTAGCTACGTGTTATGAAGTGCCATTGATGTATGTGAGTTGGAGTGCTATTGGTTGTGGAATTGTGTGTTGAGTGGAGTTATGTGAAGTGGAATTATGTGGCCTGATGTGCATTGGAATTATGGGCTAGTAATTATGTGGTACAGAATGCAGTGGATTTATGTGGAGTGGGATTGTGTGTTCTGGGATGTAACTATGTGGAGTGGTATTGTGTGTTGTGGAGTGGCATGTAATGGAGTGGAATTATGTGGCATGTTGTTGAACTTTGTAGCATGATGTGAGAAAGGTGCCCCCTAACCTTCTGAAAGACTAACTTTGCTAAAGCCTAAGCCACTTTCTGCCTATTGTTCTAATGTTCAGCTGATGTATATCATTTGTTTTATTATTGTTTAAGAGAAAAACAGCGCATAACATCTCTCTTTTAATAGTCTTGAACATAATGCTTCATTAACATTGTGATTACAAGACCCTAAGGCCTAATATCTTTCATTTTAAAAGTACAAAAGTGTTCAAAACATAAAAATTCGGACTGTTGAAATCTTGTAACATTGATACGCCTATCACAAAGTGTGTGCAAAAGTAAACGCTTGTGGAGAACACAGTGGGCTGCAGAGGTTATTTTTACTCTTAGCGTTCATGTTCTGTTTACCTCCCAGAAAGCTGATTTATGAGGGAGGTTATAAACCGTAAACAGGGCAGAAGCTGTGTGTGGAGGACGGGGTCCAGTCTGGGGCTGGTGCACATACTCGCTATCACAGGCATGTGATATGCAACTGCCCACTTCCTTGCAGTGGAAAGAGCCCTGTGCATGTGAAAGGTTAAGATTCATAGAACTTAAAGAGCAAGCTTTTTTGTATGAGTTTGAAATAATAATTATATTGTGGTGTTACAGTCAGGCTGCCAGGGGAAACGGAAGCCTAACTGTAACATCACAATATAATTATCATTCATTCTGACCCTAACAGTTCAGATCTGGCATTTGTTGTCAAATTTGTTTTTCATTTTCGGTACATTCATGTGTGGGAGCGTGTGAGAGAGGTTGAGGGGGGAACTGAAAAGCAGCAGCATCACCACTGGAAGAGAACAGGCTCCGAGTGCAATGTGAAGACACGAGGACACATTCCAGAGATTTCAGAATCACAGATGTGCAGTTAAGGGAGTTCGGTGGATTGTGCATTTGCTGCCGAAATCTGTTTGCTACTTACATGCCACAATTTCAACTTCTGATAGGTTTGCCTAGATTTATCATTATATTCCCTGTTTATGTAACATGCGAGGATCGATCAGACGTTGTTCTACTTGTTTTATGCGGAAAATTAACTTGCTCCAGCTCTGCCCTGTGCAAAGTTCTTCTGTAATACACCGTGCTAGGAAACCCTGTTAGCCCCAAAAGCGGTAACAATGTTGTGCCATTAACTGATATTAGTACTTGCCACCTTTTTACAGATGTAAATACAGCCCTACAGTCGATTACGGCCAAGATCTCAGAGCAGATTACACAGTTGTGCTTAATGTGAACAAAAGATTATCAGGAAAACAGATAACTACTCACTCCAGTGACAAATACAAACAAATCTGTCTTCTCCTACGGACATTTCTGTAAACACAGGAGAAGAGGCCACTTACACACAAACATTCCTAAATCCGCAAATGATTAGGGAGGGGATGAGATTGCGCTAGGGCCCCTCACACGAAACCTTTCGCCTCTTTGGACGAGCACAATTAACTTCAATTTTTCAATATTCCACTCCTATCCTGGGAAGAGAGGCAAGAGTCACACACTGCCAGCTACCTACCATAGCTCATACCACTCTCCATGCAACATTTACTACATTGTGTAACCTGTACACGGGTGTAGTGAATTTTGCGACGACTTTTTCATGGAGCCCCAGAGCGAAAATATTTGCTGCAGTCTACTGGTGAAACTATGATGTAAATGAATAAATAAATAACATGGCATTGCAAGTGCAGTGGGTAGAAGTAAATTGCTATTTCCAATTAAACTGTGCCGGGGTAGTGTAACATAGTTTTGCTGTGACTGAAGCAGTTTGGAACATGTTAACATTTTTTTCTCCACAGCTGGGGCCCGTAGTTAGGAGTAGATGTTTAGGAGGAAAGAGAGGGGACAAGGATGCTTCAAATTTAAAGAACATATTGCAGTTTGGTGTTATTGCCCTTGGTGCTTGGAAATTTATGACAAATGGCTAATTTTGAAGCGTTATCATTTAAAACATTTTTGCAAAGTTTTATGGGATTTAAATACAACTTTACAGGGGGTTTGGTAAAAATTGAATAGAATCTAATTTAGGAGGGCTTCAAAGGAGAAAAAGAGAATGTGTAGCCACACTACCCAGTTATGTGCAGTCAGGGAGTGCTTGCTGCAGGGCTGTACAAAAACAGACTCTCCTCAAACAGCAACTGCAAACCAGCAGAAGCAGCAGAAATTCTCCCAAACCTTGCACACAGATTGGGCCATTTACAGCGGCACATGGTGGTGAGCAGCAGGGGTAGCAGCTGCGCAACTAGAGAGCAAAGACAGCCTTCTAATACAAAAGAAAAAAGTTGTGACAAAAACCAGCCTAAATGCCCACAGGTGGAAGGCTACAACTCCTGCGGTCTAGCTCCATGGGAGGGAACAAACAACAAAAAGAAGGATTGAATGAGAATAAATACCCACTTAAAAGCAAAGATTGTTAAAGGGCACTGAAACAAACAAATGAAAAAGGAGTAGGAAGAAGCTAAGCCCACAAAGTGAGCACAAGTCTCGAAGATCGAATAGAAAAGATGCTGCCATGTTTCAGGATATACACAGACTCCCACAAACCAGTTGCCCTGGCTCTCCAGCTGCTGCACAAGTGACTCAAGCAAAAAGGGGAGAATCGCAGAACCCTTAACTTAATTCTGGGCAAGTCAATGAAATTGAAATGCTGAAGGCGAACACAGCTTTGAGAGACACTGCCATCCGAGAGTCCATGTGGCTAGGCCACCCCTTCCCTGCCACTTTAAAAAAACTCAAATATTTAAGCCCAGAGGATCTTAAGAAGTTCATGGCATGTCAACCACTTAGTCATGTCAAAAATGGCAAAGACACAATAATCTTTCAAGTACAGAATTTCATTATGAAATATAATTTTCTGAACAATTTCTACACTGAATTGCAGAAGCAGAATGACAGATAATGCAGCACTTACGTGCATGAATACTCCTTTCAAGAAGTCAATAATGGTAATCTGGTTATTCTGTCCTTCTGTGACCTCTTGATACCATTTGAGTCTGTTTTCATAGGATGCTTTGTATGGTATAGAAAAAAAAGAGCGACTCCAAAATAGTGCTATAATAACTGGTGGCAAAAATAATGAAATGTAACGCTGGACAGGCACGCCCCAGACAGATTTAGATACAAATAATACTAAGGGCCTGAATATAAGGCTGGCGGTCTCGTGGTGCCGATCAGACAACTGCAACTTGAGAGGTCCAACAGCCACATTACAAAGCTGGCGGGTGGACCTGCCAGGGGACCACTGTCTCTGCCGGGAATGAACAAGGCGCATTCCTAGGTTGCTGGAGCGATATGATATTGGCCTCGGCTCCCTTAAAGGAGCAATATCGTAGCACCATTCCCGGCAGGCAGGCCAGCAGGAACTGTGTATTACAATGTTCCCGCTGGTCAGCTCAGTAGAACATTGTAATACCTTCAGGAGGAGGGGAGGTTGTCACCTCAATGGCGATGTCGCATTGTGACTGTCAAACTCATAATGAGGCCTAAAATTGCACAAGGAATCCAAGTTGTTGACCTCCAGTATAGTTCTTCTAATAAACATTTCTCAAAAATAATTGTGGATACGGAAATTAACTTTGATGCTTTGGATGCTGAAGTTCACCTTCTCATTACAATAATGGGTGCAGTCAGGACGAACAGCACACCAGACAGTCGTATAAGCTACTTTATTGGCAGTGTGCACTACAATAGATAAGAAAACAAACTAGAACAAAAACCAAACAAGATACTATTAAGCTAAATCAATGGTTCCCAACCTTTTGATTTCTGTGGACCCCCCCTTGAACATTAATGGAAACCAGGGACCCCCACTGAATCATCATTGGAATCCAGGGACCCCCACCTGAGTCATTACTGGCAGCTGGGGACCTAATTTGTCAATATTTGTTAATATTTCTTAATGTTCTAAGAAGTGGCGGACCCCCTGAGAAGGCTTTGCGGACCCCCAGGGGTCCCCGGACCACAGGTTGGGAACCACTGATCTAAATAATCAATATAATAATGTTAGGAACCTGCTTTAACATCGAGCTTAATTTTACACATCTAACATTTCTGAGCACTGTATATATTGACATTTCTCTGAGGGCCTCTTCGTCATTTGGCTGTCGAAGAGAATAGTCTTTTGAAGGACGTATTCTGTCACACAGTCAGCCTGGGCTCCATTGTCAGAATAGTTCATGTTAGCCCATTTCTAAATGAGTAGGCATGGTACTCTGTAGTGTTTGTGACGGTGTCAGACAAACTCTAAATCATGCCCTTAATAAGGGAGAGGCTTTAAGGAAAATCCAATTTTCTCATTTCCAATCTTCAACTCAGTCTTTTCAATAATGAATGTAGCACCCTAGAGTTTGAAAACACAGTGTTTTTTGCTCTGGAACCGGACGGAGAAACTTTGTCTAAATGGCTTAGTCAATTCAACCCTATCCAATGAAATGTGCAGTTAGCTGCTGGTCATAAGATTTAATCTTGGCAAGTCTGATGTAGCCTTCTAGCCTTCCAATTCCATAAATCTATTCCTAATAAATTGGTTAATAGTAACACTTGTTACACTGCCTGTCCTATTTAAGGTGGCAGTGTAATATCTATTTTTCCTCCCTGTCACCACCGAGAAACATAAATCAAGCATTGGTAAACCAATAGGTCTCGCCTATACAAGAGCTATTGGCTCTGGCAATTTGTTTTGCCATGTTGTACACCAGTGTGGCTGCTGTTCAGTATGGCTAAAAGTTAGTGGCATGGAGTGTCAAAGTGGAGTAGGACGTAGAGAGTCGTAGAGTGGATTTGTTGGAATGTCATCGAGTGAAGTAGGACGAGTAGGGTGCCGTAGAGTTGAGAAGTGGGGATTAGAGTTCAGTGGTTCAGTGGCAGAGAGTGTTGTAGAGTGGAGTGGGGTAGCATAGAGTTTAGTGGGTTGGAGTGGATTGAGGTAGTGGGTGGATTGGACTGGAGTTGAGTGGGGAGGTTTGGACTGGGGTAGAGTGGTGTGGATTGAATGGAGTGGGATGATTGGTGTGGGGTGGATTGGAATAGGGTGGATTGAAATAGGATCAGGTGGATGGGATTGGGGTGGATTCGAGTGGGGTGGATTAGATTGGATTGTGGTGGAAGGTTTGGATTGGAGTAATAGGGCTGGGGTGGAATGGGCTTGGGTGGGGTGGATTGGACTGGAGTGGGGTAGATTAGACTTGACTGGAGTCGGCTGGATTGCATTTGGAATGGGTGGATTGGATTCACTGGGATGGAGTGGGGTGAACTGAATGGAGTGGGGTGAGGTGGATAGGATTGGATTGGAGTGGGGTAGATAGGATTGGAATGGGGTGGATAGGCCTGCCATGGGTGGATTGGATAGGACTGGACTGTAGTGGGGCGGATTGGATTGGAGTGGGGAGAGATGGATTACATTAGGTGGGCTGGATGGATTGGAGTGGAGTGGGGACGACTGAACTGGGATGGGCTGGGGTGGAGTGGGGGATTGGATTGAGGTTGGGGTGGGATGTATTGGGGTAGAGTGCACTGAGGTTGGGTGGATTGGAGTGTGGTGGGTGGTTGGATTGGAGTGTGGTGGACTGAACTGAGGTGGGGAGGATTGGAGTGGAGTGGGGTGGATTGGAATGGGGTAGGCTGGATGGACTGGATTAGAGAGCAGTGGACTAAAATGGAATGGGGTGCCGTGAACTGGACTGGAGTGGAGTTGGGTGGATTTGAGTTGGGTGGACTGGATTAATGTGGGGTGGATTGTTGTGGGTGGACTGGAAGTGGTGGATTGAACTGGAGAGGCATGGACTGAATTGATGTGGGGTAGATTAAAGGGGTGGATTGTACTGGAGTAGGATAGGTTAATGTGGAATGGATTGGACTGGAGTAAGGTGGGTTAATGTGGCTTGTATTGGAGTGGGATAGACTGGGGTGGTGTGGGTGGATTGGATTATAGTGAGGTGATTGGATAGAAGTGGACTTGACTGGAGTGGGGTGGACTGAATTGAATTGGATTGGACTGGCATGAGATGGGATTGATTGGAGTAGGTGGGTTGGCTTCAAGTGTGCTGGATTGGAGTTGGGTGGGTTGGACAGGAGTGGGGCAGTTTGGACTGGAGTGGATTGTGGTGGGGTGGATTGGGTTGGGGTGAGTTGCATTGGATTTGAGTGGGGTAGATTGTACTGGCTGGATTGGAGTGGATTAGATTGGTGTGGGGGGATAGGATTGAATTGGTGTGGGGTGGACTGGATTGTAGAAGGGTGAACTGGTTTGTAGAAGGATGGACTGAGGTGGATTGGAGTGGAGTGAATTGGGGTGGAGTGGGGTGGGGTGGATTGGACTGGAGTGGAGCAGATTGTTTTGGACTGAAGTGGATTGTTTGGAATTGGAGTGGAGCAGGTTGGAGTGGGACAGGCTGGAGTGGGTCAGATTGTTTTGGATTAAAGTGGGATAGATTGCAGTGGGGCAGATTGAAACGGATTGAAGTGGGGCAGATTAGAGAGAGGCAGATTGTTTTGGATTGGAATGGGGCAGATTAGAGTGGGGCACATTGTTCTGGATTGGAGTGGGGCAGATTGTTTTGGACTGGAGTGCAGCAGACTGGAGGGGGGACATTGTTTTGGAAAGGAGTGGGGAAGACTGGAGTGGGGCAGATTGGAGAGGGACAGACTGTATTAGGGTGGTATTAGGGTGGATTTGAGTGGGGTGGATTAGATTGGAGTGGGCGGATTTGAGTGGGACAGATTGTTTTGGATTGGAGTGGGGCAGACAGGAGTGGGGCGGATTGGAGTAGGGCAGATTGTTTTGGATTAAAGTGGGGCAGATTGGAGTGAGGAGGAATGCAGTAGTGAAGACTTTTTAGGATTGGAGTGGGGCAACTGTTTTGGATTGCAGTGGGCAGATTGTTTTGGACTGGGGCAGATTGGAGTGGGGATGATTGTTTTAGATTGGAGTGGGGCAGATTGCTTTGGATTTGAGTGGGGCAGATTGTTTTGGATTGGAGTGTAGCAGATTGTTGTGGAGTGGTGCGGATTGTTTTGCATTTGAGAGGGGAGAACTGGAGTGGGGCAGAATAGATTGGAGTGGAGTAGGTTATAGTGGACGTGATTGGAGTGAGTGGTTTGGATTGGAGTGAGGTAGATTGGTGTGGAGTAAGGTGGGGTTGATTGAGGTGGATTGTAGCAGGAAGACTGAAGTGGGTGGATTGGGGTGTACTGCATGATTACGTGTTAAAGAATTATTTCAGAAATGACACATAATAAAATTTAGAACAAGATAATTGTCATTTTTTTAGAAGAGTGACCACAGGCAACAACAAAAGAAAACATAAGTGAAAGTGAGTAAAGACAGCTTGGCAAAATTAAAGAAAGCTAGCTAAAAACAATAAAACTTTACAATTTTGATTGACTTGCAGGACACTTTTTTGCCAGTCACACGCCTTCTGGTTTCAGGGCACTAAAAGTTAAAAAGAACAAATGAGTACCTCAATCACACCAGGACCAGTGGACGGGCAATGATTAAGTTGAATCAATCAGTGCTTGGTCCCTGCTCCAAAGAGAGGAACAGAAATGATGCCAGGCCTGCAGTGACCTATTACAAGGCTTTAAAGAAGAGTGCCACACAAGCCAACAAATGGTGAGCGACAGGCTGGTTCCAAGCTCTTTGCTGTACACAACAGAGTCTTGTAAGTGAGACGCATGAGATAGTTCAGATGCACGGAAGCTCTACCCTAAAACATAATGATACCCAAGCCTTAGGAGAAAACTCACTTTCTGAAAAACAAAACAATTTCAAATGTTAGGTGAAGGGCCATCAAACTTAAGTGGGGCCTGTGCTGTGTTGATAAAATAATAAATGGCTGAAAGGATGTGCTTGTTGGACTCCCAAGTCAGAAGCCATTTCTCAAATGGTAGTAGAAAGAGGCTAGCATGTGGTATGATGGATGGTTGGGTGAGCCAGTGGCAAATGGGTACACGCTGCCAAAGGGAGCTGGTTGAAAGTCATGAGCACAAATTTGTCAAACAAATTGGCTATCCTTTTACATATGGCCCGTTGCCATGGTGCATGGCTGGGTCCCAGACAAGTGGGGGAGGGGGGTCAAGTCTGGGTTACCTATAATCGGCGTAAGGGGAGAAATGTAAGTAGAGAGGACTTTGCCCATCCGTACCATGTCCCAGACTCCTATACTTTAAGAATTGGGGAGATATAGACTCCTTGCGGTTTGTATTGCTTGGGTAACCACGGTATCTTCCAGATATGTAGCCTGGTCTATGAAGCACCATTCTTTTTCAGTGAGGGGCCTAGTCCATTCCACAAGATAACTCAGCTGTGCAGCCTGATAGTAATGCGTAAAGTGGGAGATCCCAAAAGCACCCGCACCTGGCGACATGTAAATCTGCTTCTTGGCATTGTGTGCTTTTTTACCCGCCCAGATGTAATCCTCTATCTAATGTTGCAACTTATTCAAAACTTGGGGAGGGGGACGGAGAGGCAGCGTCTGCATGACGTATAAAATTCATATATAATGTCATCATGAAAGCCGCAATGCGGCCAAGCCAAGAGAGGGCATGGGCCTTCCAAGAGTAGAGGTCGGAACACACGATGGACAGTATGGCACCAAAATTAGACACCCCAGTTTGAGCCATAGTGGGATGAATGTGAAGACCTAGATATACTACTCCCTGAATGGCCAAGTAGAAGGGGAAGCGTTGTTGTAGAACACTCTGATCCGCTGCCGGGACTGTCAGGATCAGAATTTGAGATTTTTGTAAGTTCACCTTGAACTCTGAGGCCCTCTGAAGGCTTCCAGCTCCTCCATTAATGGGGTAAAAATGAAGGGGGTGCGTCAGAGCCACTGTGATGTCATCCGCATAGAGAGCTAACTTCTGATCTCTTCCCCCATATGAATGCCTGTTATTTTGGAGTTCCGGCGAAATGTACAAGGCAAAAAGTAACATGGATAGAGGGCAACCTTGTCTGGTGGCCCGAGCCTCTGTAAAAGTGGAGGAAGTGAGCCTATTTACCTGAACCACCGCCCTGGCGTCCCTGTAACTACATTTTACCCTTCTGATGAACCGTTCACCCAGGTCCGGCTTCCGAAGCACTGCAAACAAATAGGGCCAGTGCACCCGGTCGAACGCCTTTTCGACGTCCACTGACAACAGTAGAGCTGGTATCCAGGAGCGTTGGGTTTTATCTAACAGGTGGCATATGCACTTCATATTATCACTACAGTTGCACTCGGGGATGAACCTCGCTTAATCCGGTTAACAAGGCCTTGCATATAGGGTGCTAGCCAGTTCGCCAAGTTGGTGGTAAAGATCTTTGTGTTTACATTTATCAGTGAGACAGGCTGGTATGAGGAGCAATGTACTGGGTCCTTACTAGGCTTGGGCAGTACCGCAATGGCGGCAAGTTTCATAGACTCTGTAAGGATGCCCATGGTGCTAAAAGAGTTGTTTAGCAGGGTAAGTATTGGGGCCAGTTGGCCAGCAAATAATTTATATAATTCCAAAGTGTAGCCATCATGCCCAGTGCCTTACCGGGTTGAAAATGGGATGTAACAGACAATACTTCATCTTCATGGATGTCCTGGTCTAAGCTCAAAACTTCTAATGGGGTAGATGCTCTAACAGGGTGTGTGTTAGATATGAAATAGTGCCCCCCTCCCCTAGGGGTTCAGTGGCATAGAGATGAGCATAGAATTGCTCAAAAGAGTGAGCAGTTTGGTCATCCTGAACCAGGCGCTCACCTCTGGGCCCTTCCAGCTCTACTATCTGCTGCAGGTGGCTTTGGTCTGCAGATGATGCAACAGAAGTCACCCAGCTTTATTGCACCCCGTATAGTATTTCTGTTTGGTGCACACAAGAGAATGCTGCTCTGTACATGTCTGGCGCTGGAAGTTGTTTGCGCTGCTTGGTCTGCTGGCAGCGGGTCTTATAAGATCGTGTCCATTTATGATCGGTTTCTAGTTCTTTCACCTGCTTCACAAGCAAGGCCTTTTATTCCTCCTTTCTCTATTAAGACATGCCATCAAGGCAATCAAATGTCTGCAAAGGACCGATTTCAGAGCGTCCCAGAGAGTAGCGATGGGTGTGTCTAAGTGGTCACTGTGTTGCAAAAACTCAGTAATCACTTCTTGTTAACTCTTTGACATGTGCTTCTCTAGTTAGGAGTCTATGGTTAAGACGCCAGGTGCGCTGTTGAGGGACTAGGCCTGGGAGGTGTATGGTGGTGTTAAGAGTGGCGTGATCTGAGTGTGCTGCTGTCCATTCCTGTATGTGAGAAATAGATGTCAGAAGCTGGGGCGTTGCTAAATAGAGATCTATTTGTGCGTATGTCTGGTGAGCTGCCAAAAAAAAAAAAGGTATAGTCCCAGTTTGTGGGATGGCAGCTATGCCAGACATCACTGAGTCCATATTTATTCAACTGCTACCTTGCATAGAGAATGCTCCCATCTATACCCCTCATCTATACCCCTCATTGCACAGATCTGTCCAATCTCATATCGGGCACTAAACTGAAGTTCCCTCCAATCAGCAGCCCTCATCTGCCGTGGCCATCACCCGACCCAGGGCTTCTAGTATAAAGGCTTCTTGGTGCTCATTAGGTGTGTATATCGTAGCAAGTGTAAAGGTGTGTACTGTGATGTGAAGTGATAAAAGTCTACCAGGAATATCAGCCTGTGCCTAGACCACTTTTCCAGGAAAGTGGGAGCCCAAAAGAATTGCCACCGCCGCCTTCTTCCCCGTGCCTGAGGGAAAATACTGTCGGTCAAACCACTTGGATCATAAACGCTTCCAGTCCACTTGGAGAAGATGTGTCTTCTGCACAGTCAGATATCACATTCAGACTCTCTCAGCAGTTTTAAGAATGCTAACCATTTTGCAGGTGCATTAAGCCCCCGTACATTACAGCTATTGATGTGTACCATCATAACTATGAAGTGGGGTGTAGCCATGTGCAGCAGACCACTGGCCATCCGGGGCCGACCATTCACCATCAAGCAGACAAGTATTATACTCCATCTGTTTCCCATTTTGAATGTTAAGTAAGAGACCAGAAAGAAAACTGCCAGATAGGAACAGAAAGAATACAACTGAGGCAGTCTCTCCCAGCACGCACCAAACAATTAGATTGGGGTCCATTTCGAGACACCGCTGGCGGAACAGTCATCATCTCCAAGGATCTAGAGACTCTGCCGCCAGTACATATCATTCCCAAGTGATGGGGATAGGGCCTGAGTGACTTATTCTTTTTTCGTGACATGATCTGTTGCGTTTATCACAGTATACGCGGCCCTAGTGTCACTATCACCATATGCTCAGCTGATAGTCATTGTCAGGGTCTGAAAACCAGTCTTGGGGCTGTAACTGATGAAGAAGTGCTGCTATTTCGTTCCAGCTCTGTTTCAGCAGGTCTAGCTGATGTTGTCTTCTTTTTCCTCACAGAACGCCTGAAGGCAGCAGAGAGGCATGAAGAGTTCTGCACTGGAGCAGGGTGTATATCCTCGTCCTGTTGATCTGTGATAGGCAATATCGCCTGCGCCTCTTCCTGAGTTTGTACACTGTGCATCTCATTGTCCCAGATGAAGGTCAGGCGGAAGGGGTGACCCCATCGGTATCGCACACCTTTCTTCTGCAAAAATTCTATAGCAAGTCGCAACTGGCACTGACGTTGTAAGGTGATAGATCCTGGTACAGCCAGATCTTATTGCCTTCAAAGTCTATGTGAGCGATCCTGCACCGCTGTCGTAATAATTTTTTTGGGCAATAGTAATGGAGGCAGGTTAAGATGTTTTGGGGTAGTCCAGCAGATGCAGCAGGTTGCCCTGCCCTAAAGGTTCTATCAAACACAATATCTTGAGGTGTGAGCTCTGGTACAACATGGTGGAATAGTCTGCGGACATAGTCTTAATTCATAGACTGGCCCTCCTGGACCTATTTTCAAGGGCTTCCACCTGATAATGTAACTCTGCATTTTTGTTGCATGGATCCAGTATTTCACGGTGATGGGCATCCAATTCTTCTCCATGGGCATTGCTAGTTTGTTCAAGGCTGGACACACGATCATCTAATTCATTAATCTCTTTCGTGAGGCCCTTGATGTCTGCAGTAATATCCTGCTTAAGCGTTCGGATGTCTGTGCACAGGGCTCCAAAGAGAGTTTCCAGAAAGGCAAGCATGATGGGCTCAGCATCTCCAACTACTCCAGTGGAATCGCCATCTGTTGTTAAGGGAGCCTGGGATGTAGTTTTCTCATGTTGGTCCACCTTTTTTCCCCCACTGGCTTGGTAAGTAGGTAGGTCTCTATTGGATGCATCCTTCTTGTGGGTGCAGGGCCTGCCATGTTTCTCCCAGGGTTTAGCACAAACTGATCCCTGAGTCTTCCACTTCAAAGCTACCACCAGAATTGCTCCTTCAGCTACTGATCCTTATCCACGGCGAGAGCATCCCAGCGACAGCTCGAGATTCCACCCCCCTCGACAGTGATGCTGCTACTTCCACTCTAGCTAGGCCCGGGGTCCAATCTGTCTGGCTCTGCATGCATCTAAGGCACTGGTTGTAGTAGTACTGAGTGGTACGACCCGCAACAAGGCAACACCATCTTCAAGGCTTCAGCGTTATTTGTACCCCTCACGGTGCCATCCTCCATGCCTATATCAGGGTGAATATTTAATGCACTGTGCTGGGGACCGCAGTGTTACCTCCACCTGCAGCTAGTCCGCCATCCAATGAGGAGTAGATTGTGTCTCAGACCACCATCTATCATTTTCAAATGTTGTCTTCGGAACTGGACACATCGCTTTTGTTCCTAGAAATTAGGTGTTTAAAGGCCACATACAAGGAAGCTCATAACAGAAGCAAAAGAACTACCGATGAAGGTCACAGAAGTTGAAAAGCTAAGTTTAGGAGACTGGCAGCACTGTATCGACACTTCCCGCTTACCTTACACTTTCCAATAGACTCTTGAACTTCACGAAGGAATTCCAACTGCTGTTCAGCTTCGTCCAGCTGTCCTTCAAGGATCTGGCACCAGATGATACCTATGGCAAAACGGAAAGAAACAGAAAATAGTGAGCAAGCGTATTTAAAGGCAGCAAAACCCCACACTAATTAAACACAGTTTGTTCGTATGAATTACCAGTTGAATTTACAATGAGTTTGAGTCTGGCCAAGAAAAGACGAAGGTGACAGATAAAGGGAGGAAGAAAGAGAGAGAGAGAGAGAAAACAACTGGGGGCCAACTGTCTTTGTTATTGTTACATAGCCGCAAAAGCCAGTGAGTTTAACTTACTATTAGAGCTGCATTAGGAGTATCCCAGTAGGCTTACATGTCACTCTGTCCCTGAAGTTACCTATTCTGGTAACTCCAGCGGGCAGAGTTACTTCTTGATAACAAATGGGAATGTGGGAATCCCTTTAGAAATTAGGAATTAAGAGGGAATGTGTAGTTAAAGATCTGATTCCCTCCGTAATTCCTCATTTCCCCTTTGAGTTTCATCAGGAGAGTTCAGGTTTGGAGTACCATATTTTCCCCATCTCTGTCCCTGGGTGGTTCATTCTAGCTCGGGATTTTCCCAATCGGTAAATGGAATGCCTGAAACTTTCCTCAGTCATATGGTTTCCATGTTCCTAAAAATTTCTGTGCCGCCGACTTTTCAACATTTTATTAACATTAATATCAGTCTACAATCCTCTGAAGTCTATCAGAGACGTCCATGAGGTAGACACACGTGAAGGCTATTTCAATGGGGTGGATATGAAAAACAAACATTTAGAGAAGCACAGTAATTCCTGGTGCTGTAGAGGACAGCCCCATCTAACGCTGGACCTGGATTTCTAATAGCACCACTGTAGTCATCTGTGTCAGATTTGACGGTGATTGTTGACCGAAAATATTTGTCACTTCACCAAACTCAAAAGCAGCAAGTATAATTTTATATGGGACAGTACCTTTGCTCTATACATTGTGGATACATCATAAAATGCCCAAATGGGAACATACACTTAGGGAAAATAACCAGTCAAGAGAAAATCACATGATAATATTCTTATAATGGACATATTCCATTATAAGAAGAACGGACAACGAGCTGCTGACAGAAAGGCATTGTAGGGGATTTAATCATCCTTTCAGTTAAATAGGATTTCAGCAATGTCAACAATGGAATAATGACTATTAAGACTCCGAATAAGATTAGAAACATGGTAATGATGTATATTAAACATGAAGATGACTGATGGAATATGTCTAGATGGTACAGAAAGGAATATAAGGATGCGAACTAGCTTGCAAGTCAAGGAAAATGGTTGGGCAGTGGCCCTAAAACTAAACAAGTAACTCATAATGTTGTTTTGAAAACCAGAACTAGGATTTTCGTGAACTGGCGACAACACGCATAAAACTGGAGCTTTGAACATTAATGAAATCTGACTTTGTATAATAATGATTTAGATAGGGGTCCAATTGAAGCAAGGATGTGATGTTTTTCTGTGTTAGGTACACTTGTGACACATAGAAAGAAGTTAAGTTGGTGACCTTGTGATGAACTTAGAATGAGATAAGCATTCCTGAATTTAGCAATCGTTAAGGTTGCTGCTGACACTGGTTAGGTATGAAATATTTTGTTAAAATCATAAATATGTCTTAACAAATAAATAACGAAGCTCAACAGTAACACACATAAAAACATATGCTAATATGTTACTGAAATCAGTAGAAGGCTAATTAACCTTGATTCTGATGAAGACATTTTAATTCCAAAATGCAATGATCAAAGTGTAGTTCATCAGCACAAATAGACATCAAGAAATTGCATTTGAATATGATAAAAAGGAGAAGGTATGAGGATGTGATGATTTAATAAAAAACATATAACGTACACAGAAGTGCACCAGGAGCAGGATTTGTTTGAAAGATAGTTACACCGAGTAGGAGCTATTAACCTAGAGCCTAGAGTGGGTCAACATACAGGTCAACTTCAGGCTGTTTACGTTGAGGAGTGATGCCTGATCAAGGGCTGCTGGTACTCCAGCAGACACATTTGTGACCTATTTGTGTGATAGGCTTAGTACTGTTGCTTTCTGTGCCGTGCTTTAAGTGAGGGACATTATGGATCTGCCTATTTAAGGTCGAGGATCTGTTGATGTGTCTCAGGTGCAAGACAGGGATGCAGGATGCATCTGGATGTGTCTAGAAGAGGGAGCGTTTCAACCAAGATGTGATCAGCAGTACAATCGAATGTAAAATGCTTCTAAAGCAGGGGCTTTTGTAATAATGTGCCCTTGTTCTGGATGCTAATATTTGAGCTAAGAAGATAATATAACTAAAAGCCTGAAAATCAAGATCACATGATGACTGTAACTATCCACAGGATCTCTATAGTTAGCAAAATATTTTTTCTTGGCCCAGTGCCCCTGCTTCTTAGTCAGGTTTGATTACTGAAAACACAGAAATATATTTGGCCCTGTTTCTGGTGCCGGAGAATTTCTGTGGTTAATTGGATCTGATGCTTCCCATACATTTGCAAGTGTTACAGAGTTGCACAGTTTAATAATATGGTCATTAGATAGCAAGGTATCAGAACCCTCAAGAGTAAGAAGGACTCAGAAATCCTCCTATGTTAAGAAAGGCTTGTTCCATTATTCATATCCATGATGTAACATAAGCCCCGGCAGCCTCGCGGTGCGGGGGCCCGCGACCTCCTTGGGGACCCTCTCAGCAAAAGTGGTAGGTGGCAGGGAGGGGAGCTCCTCCATGTACTTTGCAGGGGGGGCTCCTCAAGTGTCATCATGCCACTAATTCAATCTCCACAAGTTCTTAACAGACGTCGCTTGAGAAAGTACCAGAGGGCTGTTGATCATTGAAGGAACCTTGTTCACAGACTTATCCCTTATTGTAATATGTTGGTGGATAACTTTCTCAAAGACTAAAAACTCTGAAAGACATCAGGCAATGAAGCAGTAGGTATGCATACTTCTAGGAGGCTGATGGAATAGATGAGGCCATGTATGGGTATTATCCATACATGGCCACAGCGGCAATCAGACACAAAAGGCACAAAAAGCCAGCACCTTCTAGAGGGTGAGTTACTGTGATGGCTGGAGAGGGCAAGATAATTATAACAGACTCTGTGACTGAAATAAAAGTGAAAAATTGAAGGCAAATGTTTGGGTGTGGAGAAAGCCAAATATGAGAGGCCACAATGGCAAGTGATAATAACCAAGATGCAATTTTGACTCCATGTTATGTGTACAGAATTCTTTTTTTGATAGAGTTTTGCAAGTTATGTTGACAAAACTCTCAATCTTGTGGCCAACCTCCCACTGGCATTCGCAGTCAACATGTTTCTAACAATATATCAGTCTATGCTACTATGAGAGAAGTGGGCAACTCCTTTAGAGAGAAAACAAAGCCCACTTTAATCCTCAAGTCCCAAGTATATAAACTTATAGAATACAATACTGACTTTCTTCTCTTGTTAGCAAGGTTGCAGAGAGAAAGATCATCATGGCCGCAAAAACGACTTTTTTTATTCTATCTGTTTGCTGAAGTTACAGTTCACACTCTGTGAACTGAAGACTTATAAGGTGCAGCTCAGCCCGGTAGCTACATATTGGATCAATGTTGAAGCCATGCATACATACATCACGAGTTAAACAGAGACACTAGTAGTTCCTAACTACAAAGAAAAAGGCCCTCATTACGACCCTGGCGGTTTGTAACCGCCAGGGCCGCGGCACGCGGGAGCACCGCCGACAGGCCGGCGGTGCCCCGCGGGGCATTCTGACCGCGGCGGCTTAGCCGCGGTCAGAGAAGGGAAACCGGCGGTCTCCCGCCGGTTTCCCGATGCCCCCAAGGAATCCTCCAAGCCGGCGCAGGGAACCGGATGGCGGGAGGGGGAGTCGCGGGGCCCCTGGGGGCCCCTGCAGTGCCCATGCCAACGGCATGGGCACTGCAGGGGCCCCCGTAAGAGGGCCCCAAAATTTATTTCACTGTCTGCCTTGCAGACAGTGAAATACGCGACGGGTGCAGTAGCACCCGTCGCACCTTCCCACTCCGCCGGCTCGATTAAGAGCCGGCATCCTCGTGGGAAGGGAGTTTTTCCCTGGGCTGGCGGGCGGTCTTTTGGAGACCGCCCGCCAGCCCAGGGAAAAACTCATAATATCCTCCGCGGTCTTCTGACCGCGGAGCGGTATTATGGAGGGCGGCATCCTGGCGGGCGGCCTCCGCCGCCCGCCAGGGTCGTAATGAGGGCCAAAGTGTGTTATAAAGCAATTAAAAATATCCAAACCAAAATAATATAAACTTTGACAGCTGCCTCGATTTTAAACTGACTATAGATTTCTAGAGGTTGAAATTAAATGAATCTCCAGAAGGCCTCCGTCAAACCTCAAGGTGTTTGATTGGAAATATGCTGCTATCCATGGTGCTAAAGGAAAAGCTGTGATGTTGCCCATATTGAGAACATTTAATATTAATGGCCAAAAGGTATGAAAACGACCAATTAGCTAGAAGGGAGAGGGGAGTGCGCATATCAGTCATAAAGAATAAAAGTCGGAAGAAAGACACCAGGGCCACATTTAAGAGGTTGAGTTATGAAAATTTAAGAGAGAGTTAATGAAATATGGGTTCTCTATAGATCCAAAAAAGGTTTTTTTTAACTGCCTGATAACGGTACTTTTCACTAAAGAAATGGCGTTACATAGTTTTCAGCCCCGCTAATCGAAGCATTAATGGAGGCTCATCGGATTATTGGGAATCCACAGCTATAGGATTTACCAGAAGCTGCTGGAAATCGCCATCTACTAACAATGTCTTTGACTCTGTCCGCTGAAATTTTACCTGTGAGCGCAGCTACACAGCTCCCATCTAGCTTCATGGCTGTCGAATACCAAACTGAGGCTTCTTTCATCTTCCCCAGAAGAGTCTTCTGATGTGCTAACTCTGTTGCAATTGCTGCATCCTCCGGAGCCATTTTAAACACTCTTTCCGTAAAAGCATAAAGCTGTTCCAGGATAGGTTGATTTTTTCCACACTACAAGTAACAATAGGACAGTATTCAATTACAAAGTACAGCAATGTATAGATATACAATAGAAATGTTTATTTCAGAGTACTGAAATGTATACAGACATCATCATGGTTCCATAGATTAGGAAGAAACAAAAGTAAAGGTTGTTAATATTCTGTTGACATCATATAGGGGGTCATTACAGCTTTGCCAGGTGGCTACTGCCGTCCGCCAAGCTGTAACCGCCGGGCGGCCGCCAATGGGGCCGCACTCCCCCGGTGCACATTTGGACATCCCTGCTGGGCCGGCGGGGATGTGGGCCGCAACATGGGAGCCGGCCAAATGGAGCTGGTGGTGTTGCGGCCGTGCGACGGGTGCAGTTGCACCCGTCACACTTTTCACTGTCAGCAGGCCCCTGCACTGCCCAGGGGCTCCACGACTCCCTGTACCGCCAGCCTTTTCCTGGCGGTTCATACCACCAGAAAAAGGCTGGCGGTCGGGGACTCGTAATCCCCTGGGCAGCGCTGCTTATCACCGCCAGGGCAAATCTGGCGTAATACCGCCGGCCCCGGCGGTGCGACCGTGGCGCTTCCGCCGCGGTCGTAATGGGCCGGGAAGCACCGCCAGCCTGTTGGCGGTGCTTCCGTAATTTTAGCCCTGGCGGTCTCGTACCGCCAGGGTCAAAATGACCCCCATAGTCCCTTACTTTCCAGCGCTTGCTCAAAATAACTTTTACAGTGAACAACAGCAACTTTCATTTACATCTTAAAACAGCTGTCAACCAAACATTTGCAAAACCAAGGTCAAAATGGGAATGTTATGTTTATTCCTGATACAGCTCACATAACATGGAAATCTACTGTGTTAAGTAGGGAAAATATTTTTTTCCTCACGAAAATTACAATTTGGTGCCTTTAAACGGTGTCCTTAAACGGACATTAAAACTAATGTGCTATCTTGCACAAAGCCTCCATTCATGTGGCTGAGTCATATTTTAGGTTGCTAGCTTTGTGGTAGCAGTAAAATAAAATACCTTTCAAAACCACAGATGTCTTCTAGACTAGTCCTATACTGAAGATGAACGTTATATGCCCATACTGCATCAAGAGGGCTGCAAGTGCTATATTGCTATTTCCCTGTTCATATATTTCTATCTCCACATAGCTGAGCAGCCACTGTGAAGAGAGAATAAATGTAAGATTTTTGAAGTCTGAACGTAATTTGGATGTGTTATACAAATGCTTGCCACAGATTCCACTGATATTTCAATTATTGTAGGTTTGCCGCAAGTATGGAGGTTGGTACATAAATCCTTCTGTGCCGAACCAGGACTATATGCTTTGGGCACACAGTCAAATCGAGTAATTACACACCAACTCCTGGCTAAGAGCCCACCCTCATTAGTGTGTGAGGGGTGGAAGTAATTAGTCACTCCACCATAGACGGATGGAGGCCTGATGTAGTGGGTTATGACCGCAAGTGGTCATGGGATCTGTGACTGAGGGGAGGGGGCAGAGTAAGACCCTTTAAAGGTGGGCTGGTGGCCCTCTCTTTACCCCGGATGTGCTGCACATGGAGGTCGCTGCCTGAATTTTGCAATTCAACCACCCCAACATGGCTAAATTATAACCCATTGTAGCAGAATAACAGCACTGATCTAATGCCAAGGCCGGAGGCTAGCAATATGCATAAGTCTTTTATTGCCACTCCTCTGCAGCACTTTAACGAAAACAATAACAGCACCTAAAATTCCAGAAACAGAATGTTCTCAGAGTCTATATAACTATATAAACCTCAAACCAGCAGCCCTCTGCAGCACTAGGCTTTTGTACTTTGCTCTTGTGCTGAAGAGGAACGTGCAGTGTTCTATGTCGGCCAAGTTCTTCGCTTCATCTGTTTGCCCCTAGAGACAAATTCCATACTGAGGTCGTGACGTTGTCACGTTTTCTTAGAGGGTAAAGGTGTCCTGACTAGGCAGCCATTTTTGTAAAGAAAAGCTATGTATCTATGGTTGGTGAAGCGACTATCGGTCATTTTACATTAGTTCAGCATGCGCTTGGCATTCTAAAGAGCAGTTGCTCTTATTTACGTCTTTTTACTTCATCTACCAGCACGCTGGTGAAGGAGCCTTGGAACTGCGCTGTTGCGATTTTGGCACAGATAAGAAAAAAATAAAAAATAAAAACCAAAGGGGTGTGTTCATATTGACCACATGAGTATATTTTGTGGTTAGGATTAGGTGAGTTAGTTAATAGGCGTTGTTATTTAAAAAAAAAAGTCTGAGGAAGGTGAGACCTCTGGTATAGTTGTGTGGCAAATATTAACAAGCATTTGCAATGCAGTGGGTCTCGCATTTGCTCGACTTAGAGCTACTGGCGTTGTAAAGTCCTAACCTGACTTTTATTGCCACATAAAATGAAAATGAAAATAAAACAGTTTCACATTAGCAAGCCAATTTAAAGAACCACACCATGAGTGTGAAGGAGAGACACAAAAGGAAACAGGAGTTCGCTCACAATCAAACATATTGGCAAAACTAGAATTATCCGTGTAACAAGGTCGATGTCATGCAAAGCGCTTGACTACTGCCCAGCGACATTGCGCTGCCTATGAAATAAAAAGAAAAGGTAGCCACAAACCATGCAGAAAACATGGAGCCTCGTATGTTTTCAGTAGTTGGCCGGTGCGCTCGAGGAGGGCTAAACACCAGAAAAGGCATGACGTATGTGTGCCTTTCACAAATGAAATCAATCAGTTTTTAAAAGGCAAGCCCACGAACCAACCAAACTGATGGGCGTTCAGTAGGCGTGGTTAGAAGCCCACAAAGAGATTAAAGCAGACTAGAGCGCTTGCACGCTAGACCCTATAAATCACCACCAAGGGAGATAGCAGACATCTGTAAGAGTGAGATAGCAGGGCAGAGAGGGCCTGGCAGTGAATTAAAGAGGCTCGAGGTCGATTCAGGACTGCGCACGCTTGCTATTGGCGCTCTAACATGTTATAGAGCCAGCCGCTGGTGTCGCAGCAGCTCTTTGGACATAAGCACTTTTTATTTTACAAATAAAGCACTGACATTGACCCTTTGTCCTGAATGTTTGTACTGACTTTGGACCCCTTGCCCTGAATGTTTTTACAGTCCCATGTTGAATATGCCTCCATCCCAGGTGGTCACCCTAGAAGTGTGGGTTGGTTGAAGACGTATGAGGTTGCATCAAGACTAGGCAGCAAGCAACCTGACATTCTCCTGCCAGTGCTTGAAATGGAAAAATAGAAGTGCAGGTACTCAGTACCAGGGCACTTGCTTGTTTCTGAGAAGTGTCAGTACTCTTCAATTAAAAGTATTACGTTTTTCTTGAGAACTGCAGGTACCCTCCATCTCAATATTAAAAAGTGCCAGTACTCAGTAACGGCCCATTTAAAGCACAGGCTGTACCGGTGGTGGGCCCTGAAGAATATTTTTGGGCCTCCGCACATAATTGTTTTCCACAAAGTAAGCATCGCTTTGCAATCCCTCCCTCCCATTTAAGCACTTTAGGTGACTTTATTGTAGCTTTAAAAACTATACAACTAAGCGAAAAAGAATAGCATACTAGGCATGTACACTGTTCCACGGCAGCCAGAAACAAATATTGTGCACCATACCAGAGAACACAAGCCTGTCAAGTCACGGATAGAACATTCCAACAAAGCAACACATTAATTTTCCACTTGTCTCAGACGAAACCCAAAGCAGGTCAAGCTGGCTTTTCACCAAAGCCAGTATTTGCACTCCCTTGCGGGAACCATGCCGAGCCCACGTGAAGATCCGATCATCACAGGAAGGCAGATAATAAGTGCACCGTTTTACATGGCTGACATTCCTCTTATCTATCCCTCGTGATGTAAAACATTCCAGGGAATACGGCCGTAAGTCTAATGTCTTCCAGGCCCGGAGGGGCTGAAGCTTGCGCTGTTCCCCGGGCTCCCTCCTAGCTCGTACTATATAGCCCATGCCGCAGCCCCAGTCTTTCAGCTGCCAGAGATACACATGCATGTGAACTCCAGGCTGCCACTTGCATTACAGTGACCGCAACTGAGAAGATGTCCCCGGGGGCTGCATCATATCATGAAGGGAATTTGTAAGGCCAGTGCTGTCTGTGGCCAGTTCAGCACCATTGTCAACATATCTGGGCACAAAAGTAGTAACTTGAGAGCCCCCCCCTTGCAAAGCACATGAAGCCCTCCTGTAACCACCCCAACCCAGTCAGGAGTCCATCCGTGCACACTGCTGGCCACTGCATGGTGCGTGACTGTGCTGTACATGAGCTACCTGGCGAGGGGCTAATGTTATGACACTGCATGAAAGCAGGCGTGTGTATGGACTTAGGTGCATGGCGAGCAGTGTTTTAGCCACCGAAGCTCAGCGTAGGTTCATGCCTCCCGGAAGTAGCTGTATTTTCATGCTTCGTAATAGCGGGGAGAGGGGCACTGGCATGTGCAGGAATATTCAAGCCAAGAAAAAATACACAGCGCGATTGTGCTGTGTAAAATGCAGCGCGATCACGCTGAAATTGAAAACGTAAAAACCGAGCGTGATTGCACTATGCAAACCCCAGCGCGATCACACTGCGTGGAAAATAAAAAGATAAAGTAGTACAGAAACTATGCTGAAAACATAGAGCCTCGAATGGTTTCAGTAGTTTACTGGTGCTGTGTAGGTGGGCTAACCACAGGAAAAGGCATAACGTTTGCATGCTTTTCACAAATGAAAGCAAGCGGATTTTAAAAGGCAAGTCCACAAACCAATGAAAGTGACTGACGTGACATGGGTGTGGTTAGAAGCCCAAAGAGAGATTACAGTATGGGACGAAAAGCTTTGTGCTCGCTCATAAATACTGGTACAAGAGGCGGAGAGAACCTCTGTTGAGGAGGTATTAGTTACTGAAACACCCCAGGAGCACAGATTGGTGGCCGTTGCCACATGTGGCTAATTTTTAAAACTATGGATTAAAAGACCTCTAGAAAAGTAGTCTAGGGATGTGATGAGAACAGAGTGTTATCGTCCAGTGGTAGAGAACGAAGCTTGTATGACCCCAGACCTGGACCCAGCCCTTATAAGTTTTCTAATTCAATTAGGATGTGATCCTAGAAAAAGGTATATAGCGGGTGCTAAAACAGTGTCAAGATAGACTGTTTGAAATTATAGGCCCATTGGTGAATATATTGGACATGGCGGAAGAGGCAAAATCAAAATCAGTCCAGATGGAAGTAGAATTATTACGTGGTTGGTCACAGAGGGCAATATTTTTCTAGGGAAACGCTAATGCTGCTTTAACAGCAGGAAGAAGAAAAGCAATTCTTATGCAAATAAGTTCTAAATTAAGTGATTTTGCAAAGAAAGAACCTGCTGAAGATCCTAAAGGGTACGTATTCAGGGATGGTTTGGAGAAGGGTGTGAGGAAGCATGTATCCACTACATCAGTCTTGATAAAGCTCAGTCCTCATTGAGGAGAGTGTTTGGAGGACATGTTTTCGATCAGGCCAGGGAAAGGGGATGTTTCTCTGGCCGATCAATTCCCATTATTATTCACTAAGGCCGAAGTTCCTTGAAAGGATTTTAATCCGCAACTGGGTTTTATCCACAGAGAGGAAGATGTGGCAGAGGTTGCCAACCCAGACACATTTTGCTCATTAATCACAAGGTAAGTATGAAGACAGATTTTGGTTCTATCCAAAAAAAGGTAGGAGGTCAAAAAAAGAGTATGTAGAGAATTGGAGATTTCTTACAAGGATCCTTGGGTCTTGGATACAGTTCAGGGATTCATAATAGAGTTCAGGTACTACCCGGTACAAACGGTTAAAACCAGACAATTACTGTTACCGAAAGATCTCCAAGGATTGGTTCAGGCAGAGGTGCAGGAGTTGTTAATGAAGGGAACGATAGTGACAGTACCAGAGGAGGAAGTGACTTTCTAAGCACAATTTTTTGAGTCAAGAAAAAGGGCAAGGGCTGGATACCCGTGATACATTTCAGAAATCTATATTAGCATTTGGTTTATCGACATTTCAAGATAGAGGGTATCCATCTATTGAGGGATATTTTGCAGAGGAGCAAGTGGATGGTGAAGTTGGACTTGAAGGTTGCGTACTGCAGCATTCCGATTGCACTTTTCTTCAGTACAGGTAGTAAGGGAACCTTTATCAGTTCACTTGCCCCCCAATTCGTTTGGCATCAACTCCTTGGTGTTTCACCAAGGTGTTGAGGACAGTGGTGGCTTATCTCAGAGAAAGGGGAGTGCATTTGATAATGTAAATTGATGGTTTTTTAATCATGTCTCAGAGTACAGAAGAGTTGAGATATTAACTTCACTTGACTACTGGTCTCCTGGAGTCTCTAGAGCTTCCAATAAATATGGAAAAATCAGTGTTAGATCCCAGCCAGGTGTTGGAGTTTCTAGTATTTCAAGTGAATACAGTACATGTGACTTTGAGTCTACCAGACTAGAAAGTGTTGTAGATAAAGGCGGTGGTCAGGCACGTTCTGAAGAAACAGTCAGTTAACTTGAGGTCTTTAGCAAGAGTAACAAGATTATTCTCTTCTTCAATTCAGGCAGTCTTTCCAGGACCAATTCATTAGAGAGTATTGATTGCAGGGGTGGAAGGCGGAAGGTTTGAGGAAAGGTTTGTGGTATGGAGATCAGGTTCATATTCCAGAGTAAGCACAGGAAGAATTGAATTGGTGGTTGAACAATTTGGATGCCTGCAATTGGCAGGCAATTTCTGGAGTGTGTCCTGATTATGTACAAGAGACAGAGGCAAGCCTTTTTGGCTGAGGTGCTTGTCTAGGTCAACAGGAGACAGGTGGCAGATGGTCACAGGAGGAAGATTTAACATACATAAATGGTTTGAAATTAGAGCAGGTCCTTTTGCTTTGCAGAGTTTTGGGAAGGTGTTAAAAAATTACAATGTTTGATTAAAGATAGACAATGTCTCAGCAGTTCGATATATAAACAAATTAGATGGCAGCAAACTGAAGAGTCTCACTCAGATTGTTGAGGATATTTGGAAATTTTGTCTGGACCAAAAAATAGGATTACAAGCAGAATATTTCCCTGGTCTATCGAATGGAGAAGTGGATTGGAACTCGAGGTATCGCAGCAATTACATTGGTTGTAAGGTGAATGCTCTAGTATTCCAGAGAAGTTGTCAGGTGTGAGGTCCAATGGATGTGGGCCTGTTTGCCTCAAGACTGACCTTTCAGTTACCCCAGTATTACAGTTGGAGGCCAGACCCTTATACAAAGGAAGTGGATCTGTTTCAGCAAAATTGGACATTTATTCAGGGGTATACTTTCCCTCCTTTCGCAATGGTTCAGAGGACATTGTTGATGGTGAGGAGACAGATGTCCAGTGATTGTGGTTACTCCTTTTTGGATACCCCAACCCTTAGTTTCTAGGGTTGTTAGACATGGCATTGAAAGAACCTTTTTTGATTCCGGATTCAGAGGATGTTTTAACAGGGCCAGAAGGAGAGTTACATCCTTTGGTCGTGGGAGGGGCCTGAAGCCTTCTTGTCTGGAAGATTTTAGAGGAGGAACGCAGTTTGCAGGCCTTTCACAGCAAGCTCAGGAATTGCTCAGGGGGGCATGGCCTCCAGGCAATACAGTAGGTATGTTGGTGCTTGGAAAAGGATTTGGATGCCGTGGAGGCTTCTTCCATAGAATTTTTTTTGTCAATGTTGTTTGAGAAGGGCATCAGTTACAGGAGAATAAATTGTTATAGGTTTGCTGTGGCAGCAGGTCACGCTTTAGTAGAATGTTGTCATATAGGGTGAGATTCTTTAATCTGTAGATTGATGAGAGGTATCAAGTTACGCACACCTCCAAAGCCTAGGTATAATTGCTTGTGGGATATGAATGTCTTATTTCAGGTGTTGGAAAGAAGGCCTTTGAATAAGTATTCGTCATTTCGACAATTGTAAGATGGCAACTTTGTTATGTTTAATTTCTTTTAGAAGAGTATCAGATGTTCGGGCATTAGAGGTAAGTGATAGATTTTGTAATCCAGATGGAGTATTGTTTCAGGTTACGAAATGCACAGAAACTATGACTTCTGCTATATTTTATCCAAAATGTGATTACCATTCAAAGTTGTGTGTGGTTCGTTGTTTAAAGGAATATGAGAGAAGGATGGAACAGTTTCAGAAGGATGGAGTAAATAAATTACTGATTTCGTATGGGAAGCCTTATAAACCAGTGAGTTCAGCGACAATAGCTCGTTGGGTGGGAGTTTCTATGTGTGAGTCTGGACTGAATATGCAGACGTTTGGTGAGCAACCAGTCAGCGGTGCAATGGCTACTACAGGTTTTCCACAGGACATTGTTTGAAGGGGAGATCTTGAAAACAGCTGGCTGGTCAAGTGCAGATTTGCTTGCTTGTTTTTATTTGAAACCAATGTAACACGTTTCATCTGTTGTATATCAAAGCTTTGAAAATGCATAATGTTAGCCTTCGGTCTTCACATGAAAGGTAGATTCTCCAAGTTTGTGATGAGAGAATCTGGATTTCATTAAAGACAGAGGCTAGCATTATCCCTCCCTCACTTCCCAGGTAAGGTTATATTGAGGAGAGAATGGATATAAACATCTTAATGGTAGTAATTATGTTTAGAATTTTAGTTGTGAAGATGTTTGTTTTTAAAAAGAACAGTATGTATTGGTGGTATTATTCTTTTCAGATGTGCAATAAGGCTGAGGAGTTTCAGTACACAGGACGTTGTGAAGGTCTTCTGGGCTTGGTTTATTTCTGTTACAGATGTTTTTCTTCTGTTTAAAGTTCTATCTTCAAAGCAGCTTTAAGAGGAAGATGGCTGCTGGTTTGAGTTTTATATAGACTCTGAGGACATTTTGATTCCGGAATTTTAAGTGCTGCAGAGGAATGGCAATAAAAGACTTATGCATAATTTTAGCCTCTGTGTCTTTAATGAAATTCCGATTCTTTCATCAAAACTTGGAGAATCTACATTCTTGTGGGCACTACAATGCCTAGTTGACCGCCTCCTTTGGGAGAAGCCTTTCCGGGGTGAGGCAGGTAGTGGGGGGAGGGTGACCTTCAGGTGGCCGTACACTCCTAGCCCTAACAGGGGTATCCCCAAGATTATGTGGGGCGTGACCAAGAATCACAGGATGCCTCAACAGGGACCAAAGCGATATGCGGTCTTTGGAGCTGTGAGACATGTTTTATTTGTCACTTTATCTCACCTGCTCTTTCTGTACTATACTGCACCCAAATGGGGATGTAAATACGATATGTGCAATTTTGTTTTCAGGTTTGCTGTGTATTTTGCTACATTTTCTATTGTGTATTATTAATTTTTGCAGTGGTTGTTATATCACCTTGCTTCATGTGAAGTAAAGTTGCTACATCCTAGCAACTTTACTTCACATGTGTGGGAAGTGTGAAGTGTGGGAAGAGAGGATTGTACAGTTTGTAAGGGTTGTTGACCCCATTACCACTGCACGAGTGAGCACACTATTTAAAGTTCACCTGCTGCCAGTGGTCCTAGCACTGCTGTAAGTTAGTTGATGTCTTTGTACCAGAGTTTGTACTAATTTTCATCTATATATCAAAATCCCATAACACTATAAAGTGGTGATATTTGAGACTTAGGGCTTGATTTAGATCTTGGCGGAGGGAAATATTCCATCACAAAAGTGAGGGTTATCCTGTCTGCTGTATTACAATCCCATAATCCCCTATGGGGATTGTAATACCGCAGACGGGATATCCGTCATATTTGTGACAGAGTATTCCCTCTGCCAAGACTTAAATCAGGCCCTAAATGTCATAACAAAGTACGGTGTAGCAGCAGCAACATGGCTCTCAGAAGCTTGACAATATATTAATGTAAGGGTGGCCAAATCATTGGAGAGAGGATTGCACATAGCTACCTTGACAGTAGATATTGTACTTTTTGGGAAGCATAGCGTTGAGAAAGTATTAATGTAGTCTCATTGGTTATTTGTTAAAAAAATAATACAAACCATTCTGAAACAAAAATAAACAAGTTAATCCCTGAAATGAATTGGCAGCTGAATGCAGAAGATTTTCTCAATCAAAATATTTTAGGTACCAGATACCCTGACGGGTTCATTTCCAACCTCTCATTACTTCACCAATTCAAAACACCAAGAGCAAATATTTAGAAAAAAAGTAAAACTTCTTGCTTAAGTTCTCTAGCGGAAACATTAATTCTATACTGACAGAATTTTCATATTATATATCTATTATGTCAAATGTTATCATCATTTTCCCTTGCAAGAATGGGTGGTTGACTGGATAAACAATGCTATACCTATAACATATTAGCTATAGGACGAGTGAATACATTTGGTTTGATCCCTGAATCCAACTATACTTTAAGGGTTGAGGACACAAGAAAGCACTATATAGATGAAATTAGACATGATTAAAAACACTTACCAGTCTACTGACTACTTTAATCTTTTCAAGCTGTAGTTCTGGATTTCGAGGCTCCATGGTTTCTAGAGAATTAATAAGGTTTTTGATATGCTCCAGTGCCTATAAAAGTAAAACATACAATGAATTAGAGAAATGCAGAGATCGATACCAAATACAACATCTTAACTGGTACATCCAGCCTATATAATTTGGATTGTTAATTGCACGATGAAGATGCAATAGAGAATGGCACCCTCGTTGAAGGCAGGCATTTAGTCCAAATGTTTTGTTCCTTATGAAGCCGTTTACAAGATCCAATGTCCATATGTTGGTCTCTTTCATCCCAACATGCCATTGTCTCTGGTAAGCATGTGCACACCGTGACCGAAAAGGCTGCCTGCAGCCAAAGAGCATGGTGAATTTTCTGCAGAAAGGACACATGAAACTTGGCCTTGCTCTTAAGGTCTCCAAGATCTGAGATCCCATTAGGGAGTGGTCTTTCGAAATGTTAGTTAAGGGTGGAGAGCAGAAGGTACCAAAGGGCCCATGTGATTAACGTATCAGACAAGCAAGGAGTGCTAAACTAGTACAGCAGCCCGACATCTTTTGCCACAAAATACTCAGACAACCTTCAAGCAGGTTTGGACCCACAGTGACTAACATCAAGGCTACCAAGAGCAGATGTTTCATCAATAGCACACCAGATGTCCTTCCGGAAGGTTTACTCACATAAGAGCCAACCACAGGAATTTTGACTGATTGTTTATTATTCAAGTGAACAAAGTACAATTTCCGGATCATTAATCCATAAGGGGGCAAGCAGGGCATACCACAACCCTATTTAATATCCTATAAACCACCAGGTCACATCCAAAGTTACAGCCCTCTCTCTTACAGGCTTGATGTCACAAAGA
Source organism: Pleurodeles waltl (assembly GCF_031143425.1). NCBI lineage: Eukaryota > Metazoa > Chordata > Amphibia > Caudata > Salamandridae > Pleurodeles > Pleurodeles waltl. The sequence goes on from NC_090449.1 coordinate 608,798,312, forward strand.
CTAGGTATCAGTTTAAGAACTGAGTATTTGGAAACAATAAGATAAAGCAAGGGGGTATGGTACTAGTAATCAGCTACGATGCGCTTTTGAGATGGTAAGTAGAAGCAAAAAAGGGAGTGAGAAATTGGAGATAGAGAGTTTGGAGGCTTGGTCTTCATGGAGTATGCCAACTATTTCAAAACAGAAAGCAAACAAAACAAGAATTAGTCAGAATTAAATGAGTGATAATTCCACTGTCCGGAAGTTCTGTGTGGGGTCTGATAAGAGCTGACTGGAGACACTAATATAGCAAATGTTCCTACAGCTAAACTATCTGAAGAGCATACAATAAGTATAAAGTATTTGACAAGGGTCCACTGAAAGGGCAAGGGCAAAGCGTGGCGAATAAACTATACAAAAAAAGGAGAATTGGTCAGAGAACATGAATACTTGTTAAAGTTACAATTTGTTATAGACATTGATCAACAATAGAACCGTCTTCTCATCAGAAACATAATCAATTGTTATTGTGCTCAACAAACACTCAGCTAAATGCATAAAGCAGGAGGGTGGCGTAGGGCATTGGTCCTGAAATGTTAATGCTCAAACATCTATGTCAATGCATTCTTTGGGGACGAATATAGCAAGGACATTACTTGTGCTCTACCTTCTTTGGAAATGGATGCACTTAGGGCTTTGGCCCCAGAAGCAGAAAAGAATTGCCTCCCTTCTGCAAAATCTGTGGCATTTTCTGTATCTCCAATTCCAGGGTTTACTGTTCAAGTTATAAATAGGGAGTATGTATTCGCTGTATTTTTGGTACGACAGTCTTCACGATCCCGGTTATAGCTTAAATGTCTTAAATTGCCTTTCAAAACACCTTTAAGAATATTAATCTATCCCTAATCCCTAATCAAAACAGTAGAGTAAATGCATGAGATTGCAAGGGCACAAACGTAACAAACTCACAACATCTAATCCCACAAGAGAAATGGAAGCACATATTACTCATCAACTGCCTAGGTACATCCAAACGTGCGTTCCAGAACAGAATGCTACACGCCACAAATCGCTTCAATGACTCGTCGGAGTTAGTAAGCACTATTTAAATACAACATTACAATATTATCCAAGTACTTGCCTTGCCAAGGAGGTCTGGCATCAAGGCAAGCTACTGCAGAACCCAAACAAGATGTCCATGTCCTGATACTACCAACATCTTTAAATAAGTAAAGAGCGGGTAGGGCAGATGCAAAAAAAAATAAACCTTATGTGAGAGAGAAAACCTCTTTGCCTAAAAGATGTTTAATGGATACACTGCCCAGCAATGCAAAATGTATTACTTTCTAGAACTGTTGGCATGAACTTACATGCTGGACTTTTTCTGGGCTATGAGAGGAAGGGAGCTGGTGGTGGGTTAGTGTGAGAGTAATAAAGTGATAGAGAAGACAAGCTACTTGATAGTGGAAGAAAGGATGGGGTTTATACCACTAAATCCAAAACAGACAAGAAAAGGAGGAGTGCACAGTCGACAACGTAATCTAATTCTCTACCTTTGCCTGGTAGTTGCAATTAAGACACAACCAAATCATCATCAGGGAGGCCTGATGGTGTATAATGATAAATATCAGTTCAACAGTGTGATAAAAGTAGCACCAGGCAAGTGCAGACTAGGGCACAGTGAATATGGTAGTCAATTTAAAAAAGTGTGAAGGGAAGGAACCCAAAAATAGTAAGATGGAGAATCAAAATCTTCAAGCAATATTTGCTTCTGCTAAACTACCTCTCTAGTGATCCCCAGCAGGGCTTTAGTTTGTGGGGGTTTTTGCTTAAACTTAACCGGTTACTGCTAGAGGCACTAATTGAATGTATTTGCTTTTTGCCTGGATTTGAGATGGTAAGAATATTATCTCCCAGAAGTTACTTGTGCACGAGAGGAGGTGGTGTTCCACCAGTTAGTGCAGCAGAGGCCTACATCTCAATGCACTGTCACGTTTAGCAACATCTTAGGGCCGATTACAACCTTGGCGGATGGGATGCTCCGCCTCAAAGGTGACATATATCCCATCTACCATATTACAAGTTCCATTATATCCGATGGAATTTGTAAAACGGCGGGCGGGATATCCAGCACGTTTGTGACGGAGTATCCCATCCCCTAAGGAAGTAATCAGGCCCTTATTCTCTTGATGCAAGTGAAGAGGTTCTATCACCTCTTGGTGGCCTAACCTTAAAATTAGAGGGTTTCCACGCCTTTCAGCCTGGTGACTGCAAAATTGGGTGAGTGACGTGTATACATTTTATTCATTACTCTCATTTATGAACTCAGAATGACTGTTTAATGGTTTCCAATTGTTGGATTTTCTGAGCTATACATGTGCAGTAACTGTTCTACCCATAACTATAACTCATGATCCACAATTTTAGAAGACAAACTGATATCCTATCAGCTGGGTATCCTACTGAAAGAGTTCAGTGTCAATAATATGAATGAATAAGTCTTAGCAGAAATAAAACACATAATTCAATCTAATCATATGTTTTATCTGGACGGCAAGAATGCAACTCAAATATTTCACTCAGCCAAACAAGAAAATAAATGGGAAAGTTAGCTTGCAATTGGATGTTAGGATCGCGATTTTCTCCCATGCTCCTGAGATTGACTCCTGCCCTCTTAAATGGCCTTTAGAGAGAATGTAACATGAAATGCAGCTCCTTATTTCGTTACTCTTCAAACCTTTCAAGGAAGAGTTAACCTGTGCTGTGGTTCTGTAGAGTTACAATTTTTAGAATTGCAAGGAGGAGTGCTTGGGGAAAAGACAAGGACTATGGGCCTGATTACGACCTAGGTGGAGGGGATTACTCAGTCCCAAATGTGACGCATATCCCGCCCGCTGTATTACAAGTACCATTATATCCTATGGAACTTGTAACGCAGCGGACGGGATATCCGTCACATTTGTGACAGAGTAATCCCCTCCGCCAAGGTCGTAATCAGGCCCTACGTTTAGATTTGGTTATCATTTGACTATTAAGACGGAGTTCATAATTTCTATGATACATGTCCTATCATTGAGAGATCAAGCAAGGTGGTCTTTGAATATTTACCTACTGAGGTCATTCTGAAATGGACCCCTTAATATCTATCACTCACTGTTTTAACAACCACGGGGTGGCAAGATGCAAGACCACCTAAAAAGCTAGATTTCTCATTCTTGTAATACTATTAGATCTTGTACTGCATTTCTTCTATTCTCTGCTGTAAATATTCCTCAGCACAATTATGAAAAGCCAAGCATGTGCCTTTCCCATAACTCTGCAACAATTTAAAAACATTTTCACCTAAAACCTATTGACATCAACAGATAAAATGTGTGAAGAGATGAAAATGAAAACTTAGGCCCTCATTATGAGTACGGCGGGCGGTCCAAGCCACCCGCCGAACTCATCCTTCCGAAAGACCTCCAGTGCAGTCATAAACCCACAGGCCCTATTGTGCGTTCACCTCAGGCCCGTCGGCCCTTCGCGCAACAGTGCCTTTACATTGCCGCCGGCTCCCAATGTTGCGATGCGGCAGGTACAGCAGCACTCGTCGCATATTCCACTGCCTGTAATTTGGGCGACGGAGCTGTGCATGGGGAGTGCCAAGTGCATGGGCAGTGCAGGGGCCCCAGGGACCCCCGAGTCACCCATTCCATCAGCCTTTCCCTAGCGGTGTGAACACCCATGAAAAGGCTGTCGGAAGGGGTCTCATAATCCCCAAAGTGGTGCTGCATGCAGCACCAACCATGAGGATTACAAACGCCAAACGCCAGATTCATAATGAGGGCCTAAGTCTGGAGAGCAATGACAACCTCCGAAATAGTTTGAAACTTTATAAAGGTATCGGGGTAAAGCGGCTAAATTGTGGGACTGAGACAGCTGAAAAGTTCAGCCGAGTTGCTGTGGGCTCTGCAAATGTTTTCCAGCACCTGTCCAGGGTGAGTGAAGTACCGCAACCTGGCGAGAGAGGTTGCTAACTGAGCAATCAAGTGAGTGGTTTGTGCAAGCACAACAGAGGTGCTGAGCAGAGCAGCTTGACTTGGCATCTTCTCAACCTGCACCTCCATTCTGCTCACCATCACGTGGCCTTTTTTCAGAACCAGAAGCTGCAGCAATATAACACAGCTCCAACACCTCTAAGACACTAGAAAATTGATCTCCTACAAACATAAAAGGCGGAGAATGCAGAGAGGTCAATTCAAACCCAGTGAAACAAATAATTCTGCCACATAACTGCAGTACAGTGAACCATCTACGAGGAATTAGGAGCTGCAATAGTCTATGCCATGGCAAGCAGATGGTCAATGCAAATATCAGGGAGCTTGAATTGCTGCAACAAAACACCTGAGAGTGGCAGTTAAGTAGCATGCCTTTTTACCTGCATACTTACTTTTTTGGTTGTCCACCCACTCCCTATCTGCAATGCCACTTAGGTATTAGAATTTTCTCCTTTTTCCTTACAGGGCCAATCAGACATTAGGGTCACATGAGGACAGTTTGTGGGGAGGTTAAAGGTATGGCAAAGACCAAATTTCACAAAATAGTGACATCTTGAAGCTATTGATCTGAACTCATAAACCTCATTAAATAAGTTTCCCTTAGGGGCCACATTAGTCATGGTGAAATAATGACAGTAACCTGGCAATACCCTAGTAAAGGAGAAACATTGTATAACGTATTGTCACAGTTGCTGTTTTTGAAGAAACTCTACAGCCCACATTCAGGACCAATATAGTCAAAGAGCAGTGGCAGACACTGCCTTGACACTTTAAGATACCCTCAATCTATTACACTTGTACATTGGTTGCCACCCTCGACCTGAAGCACCAGGTGCTTGGTAACATGAATGGTGTGAGGGTGATGGAATAGACATGGACATTTTGGGGAGAAAATAGAGCTGGCACAGGAACTACCAAGGCAAAAGGAAGGGCTCCCTAAAAAAAAGAGGACCTTATGAAGTGTAATGAGAGCTATAAGGGCAAACAATTGCTTGAGACCTAGTTTCACAGTCTCTCTGAAACTCTTGACTGCTGCACAACCCCACAAGGTGGAGATGGGAATGGATTTGTGGGCAGTAATATAAAGAAGTTACACCTTCAGGCTCGACTGTCCCAAGCCCATGGCATCCAGCGGTCCATCAATGTAACCACAACAGGGGTGCCACCAGTCAAGTGAATGTAGAAAAATACGGGAAAGCAAATCACCATGCACTGAATGAATAATCCTAAAACAAATTATTTGGACCAGAGCTGTAGGAGGCCAGGTCTCCTTAGGAGTACCTAAGGAGCCTGGCATGAGTTATCTGCCCAAAAAGCAGTATGTTAAATTAAGGAGAGAACAAGGCAAAGCAAAGAAGTTAAGGGCAACATGTACAGCACATGGAGAAAATAAGGAGTACCAATGTGGTACTTACGTTCTGCAAGTAGATGTATTAATCCCAATTATTAGGCAAGAGAATTCAATCAATCAATCAAAAAGGATATTTAGAGCACAGCTAATCACCCACAAGGGTATCCAGGCGCTAAGAACATAGCTGCTAAGGGTTTTAATTGTACAGCCAAGTATTGAGTCTTTTCCTGGATTCCAGAACAGATGAGGTCCGTCGATGAAGGGGTAGGTTGTTCCAGGATTTTGCCATGAGGTAGGAAAAGGAGCGTTCTCCACTGCTGCTTTGGCCATTGCATGGTGTGTCTACTAGGAAGAAGGAAGCAGAACGCAGGTTTCTTGAGGGTTGGTGGAAGTTCAGAGGTGGTTAACTTATGTTGGTCCTTGATTGCGAAGAGCCTTGTAGGTGTGGATCAGCATCTTACATTGTCATCTCTTCTGAATGGGGAGTCAGTGGAAGTTCTTGAGGTGGGGGTGGTGTGGGTCCGTTTGGTGATATCAAGGATCAGTCTGGCTGCTGAATTCTGTATGGTCTGTAGTCTTTTTAAGAGATGTGTGGTGATTCCTAGGTACAGTGTGTTGCTGTAGTCCATCTGGCTGGTGACTACAGCTTGAGGGACAGTTCTTTCGTCCGTGTTGAGTTTTAGGCAGTTATTCATCCAGTCGGCGATGTCCATCATGCACTTGCAGAAGTTGGCCTTCACGGTAGAGTGGTCTTCTGATAGTGAGAGGATGAGCTAGGTATTGGTTGCCTAGGATTTGATGTTCATTCTGTGGGTTCTGACAATGTTGGCCAAGGGGATCATACCAATGCTGAACAGTGTAGGGCTGAGGTACGAACCTTGTGGAATACCACAGATGATGTTATTGGGTTCCGGGGATGAAAGGTGGTAGGCGGATTCTGTGGGTTCATCCAGTAGGGAAGGATGCAATCTATTTGAGGGTGTCTCCTTGGATCCCAATGTGATGAAGCCTCTTAACAAGTGTGTCTTAGGATAAAGTGTTGAATGCTGCTGAGAGGTCGAGGAGGATCAGGGCTACCGTTTCCCCCATGTCCACGAGGGTTATGAGGTAATCTGTGGGAGTGATCAGGGCGCTTTCCATGCTGTGGAATCTGGAATGGGAGGGGCCCAGAAGAATATTGATCTCCAGATGGTCTGTGAGTTGGCGGTTGATGGTCTTTTCGAGGTCTTTGGTGGGAAATGGGACCATTGAGATCGGACAGTAGTTCTTGACTTTGCTATTGTCAGCGGAAGGTTTCTTGAGAAGGGGTTTTACTTCTGCGTGTTTCCATACTTTGGCAAAGGTGGCCGGTGTTATGGATAAGTTTAAGATGGTGGTGAGCCCGCTGTTGATCATCTTGCTGCCGAGGTTGAAAATGTGCTGGGGACAGGGATCCGTGTATGCTACTGAGTGGATGGAGTTCATGATGGCTGTGGTGTTTTGTACGGTGAGGTGATCCCAGGCAGTGAACAGGTGGTCGGATACAGCACTGGGGTTTGTATGCATAGAAGCAAGGAGGTTGAGATTTTTGGCAGCAGTGGGTTGGGGTTTAAAGTTTTGTAGATGGTAGAGATATTGTTGTGAAAGATGTCCGCCAGGGTGTCACAGAGTTCCTCAGAAGGGATGATGATGTTTTCGGTGGCAGAGGGGTTAGAGAATTCCCTGACGATGTTGAAGAGTTCTTTGCTGTGGTAAGAGCTGGCATTCTTCTAGCTGGCCAGGGCACTCCTCTTTGTCTCTTTGAGTAGTTGGTGGTACTGGTTGAGGGATGAATTGAAGGTGGCTCTGTCTGTGGGCTCCTTGCTGGTGTGCTATTTCTTTTCTAGTCACTTGCAGTTGTGTTTCACGGTTCTCAGTTCTGTGCTGTGCCAAATGGCCTGTTTGGTGGGTCTCTTAACTTTGATGGGCTTGACAGAGGCAACTCAGCACAATTGGTAATCCAGGCGGTGAAGTGCTTGACAGACTGTTCTAGGTTGATTACGGTGTCAAGAGTGAGAGGTACTGAGGGCGTCAGTCCACTGGCTCTCTGATACTTTGTTCCAGCTGCGGTGTGAGGTGCTAACAGGCTTGGTGGTGGTGCCACAGGATCCTGTGGTGGTGAAGTGGACAATGGCGTGGTCTGTCCATGTGATCTCGGTGACAGGGCTGTATTTGACTCTGCTGATGGCCATGAAGATGGGGTCGAACGTTTGTCCTGCGTAGTGTGTGGGGTCTATGACTAGTTGGGTCAGGCTGATGCTGTTCATGCCTTTGAGGAGGTTGTCAGTGTTGGCATTGTTGAGGTAATTGAGGTGAAAATTGAGGTCTCTGAGGTAGATGTAGTGTTTGGATTCAATGGTGAGCAGGGATTCGAATTTGGGGATGGTGTTGCAGAAAATGTGGCATGGCCCTGGACGTCTGTAGAGGAGGGTACCTCTGACAGTGGTTTTGACACTGATTTGTAGTTGGAAATTGAGGTGTTCCATGAGTGGGGTGGTACTGTCTGTGGCGATTGTGCAGTGGATGGTTTCTTTGTGGATGACTGTGATTCTCCGAAGCAGTCATGGTTGGTTGCTCGGCATGATGGTGATTGTGTATGCGGGTTCTACGGTGTTGCAGAAGAGACAGTGCCAGCAGGTAAAAGGTCCTACCATTGATCGTGGAGAAGTGGAGCAGCTATTGTTGTTGCCGAGTCTGTGGTCCAGGGCTTACAGCTTGCTGGTGGTGTATTGGGGTGTAGTGGGAGAACCAGGGTTCCTAGCACTGGGTGTGGTCCAGGCATGGACGGGCACAGACAGGTTTGCTTTTGGTGCTCCTTTTGCACGCCAGCGGCACACCCGCTGCATGTGCTCGATGTGCGGCTATGATGCGGCCTCCATTAAGTAGGTCCTGGGAGAAGCACTAGGAGGCAGTGGGACGAGCCTGAGAGGGAAGGAAGCAGGAGAGAGGCAGTGTGGGAAAAAGCTGCAGTAAAAATGGTGGGAAAGCAAGCGGGGAAGAAACAACAGAAATTTACAAAGGCAGTACAAAACTAAACAAGTTGGACAACATTAAACAAAGAAGAGTTAAACAAGTTTGAGTGCAGTAACACAATAACAAAGTGAAGAACTCAGTAAATATGGAGGCAGGAAGTGGGGAGCTGTCACAAAGCCCTACTCAACAGTGCTGTGCTCTGCATCCCTTACGTAGGTCCTGGGGGGCGAGAGGGGCATTGGGAAGCAGTGGGTGGGTCTTAAAGGGTGGAAATCAGGATGGATATGTGGTGGGAAAAAGCAGCAGGAAAAATGTCTGGAAAGCGAACGGATGGAGAAACAACAGATATTAACAAAGGCAGTACAAAATTAAACAAGTTCAACAAGATTAAACAGGATGAGTTAAACAAGCTGAACATCGAAAATTGCTGAGGAATACATCAACTTCATTGTAAGGTCTAGCATGCCTGCAGCTCTGTCTTTTGAGCGGATTGTCGCTGTCACAATGGCTGATAAGGACATGGTGGCCCCTGGAAACATTGTTTCAGCACAATCATGGAGACAGAGTGTTCAACCTCTATGTCTGTCATCAAATAAGGCATTGTGCTAAGAGGATTCCGGTTTGTCATACCTGTGATTCTCAGACAGCAAGTCATTGAACTTGCCCATGAAGGACATTGTGGCATTATAGCAGGTAAGAGGGCATTGAGAGATCGAGAATGGTTCCCTCAACTGGATGACAAAGCCGAAAAGAAGTATAAGTAGTGTCACTTATGCAACTGCCTGTCTCCCACCATGATCCATGATCCACTAACCTTGTCCGATCTTCCATGCATACGTGGGAGAGAATTGCTGTCCACTTTTATTTGGACCCATAACAAACGGACACCATCTCATGGTAGTCATCAATGAATATTCCCAGCTTCCACTGGTGGAGGATATGCCATTGACAGCTCAAGGCTAGACGACATATTTGCAGTGTGGAACATACCAAACCCTCTCAAATCAATGGGAATGGTCTGCCATTCAACAGCAAGGAGTTTTAGGGGTTTTTGAAAAGACTAAATGTTAAGCATCAGAAGAGCTCACCTTTGTGGCCCCAAGCAAACGGTGTTGTAGAACGACTTATGGGGACCCTGAAATGAGTGATCCAACGTGCCTTGATGGAGGGCATTGAGCTGCCTCAAGCATTGTGCCAAGCCCTCCATGCCTATCAGTCAACTCCTCATTCTACCACTGGTGACAGTCCTGCCACCCTGATTTTCAGGAGAGCTATAAGAACCAAATTACCCCTATGGACTTCTGAGTGAACTCTGAAAGATGATGAGGTACGTGCTACTGACACTGCTTGGAAATGTCAGATGAAGACATATGCCAACAAACGTCGCCAGACTCGGGAGAATGTGTTCAATATGGGTGACTGGGTTATAGTCAAACAAAATTGGAAACTAAAAACTGTTCCTCACTTTGATGATGAACCTCTGAAAGTTGTGCAGAAACAAGGGACATATAGTAAAAGCACACCGAACTGACAGATATATCACAAGCGACTCATCCCGCTTCAGACATCTGTCGAGGCAATCATCGCTCCCTTCAAGCCCAGAAGAAGCTGTAACACCTGAAAGCCCTGATCAGACGTGAGGCACTGTATCCTCGGGGTCCACTCTGGGTGCAGCTCAACTACCTCATGTCGCTCGGTCTTGCCAAACTGTGCTGACACCCAGGTGGCTGATCGAAGAACTGTAATGCTGCTATTTGTTCATGTCTCTTTGCGTCGTTTTGTTTAACAAAGAGGGAGATGTAGAGTCTTTGGACTGTGAGCATTAAGACCAATGGCCAAGGGTCGGACTAAAGGAAAAGGATTATGGAATCAGTCTGAGGGGTTTTAAGGTGTGGTCTTTAAAGGTTACAGGATTTTGAGAAGTTAGTTGCATGTTATATGCTGAAGAATAAAGAGGTTAAATATGAGCTCTGTGTGTGGCATGTTCTTGTGCATGCTCCTGAGATAGGGAGAATGCAACATGCTTCACATAGAGAAATACATGAAAATGCTCATAGCCCATATTACAGCTACACTTTCTCTTTCAGGCTGGGAATAGGCAGGTTCTGTGTCAGACAAGCTTCGACTGGCGTACGCCACAATGGATCTCTGAGCATTTGTATCCACTATGCTGAGCAAGGATCGCTCCCAGCCCACAGAGTTTGCGACAACAGTGATATCAGTGTGGAGTTTAGGAAAAAAGTAAGCCATCTCAGTCGCATTTTCAATCGTGTTTTATACTCTTAAAACTGTGGTCACATTCAGTGGACCATCTGAATTGAACATTCCCCTTTGTCAGGTCTCACAAAGTGCCATTGCCAACCAGAAACCAGTACCCACCCTAAACCCTAAAAACACCTTACCACCCAAAAACCCATACCCACCCTATACCCTAAAAAAACACACTTACCAACCAAAAACCTGTACCCACCCTAAAACATAAACATGCCCTTGCCACCCAAAAACCCATACCCACTCTAAATCCTAAAAAACCCTTACCACCCAATAACCCAAACCCAGCCAAAACCTAAAAACACCCTTACCAACCAAAAACCCTAAAACACCCTAAATATACCCTAGCCACCCCAAAAAAACATACCCCAAACCCTAAAAATGTCTTTAGCACCCAAAAAACAAAACCCACTCCAAAATCTAAAAACATCCTTACTACCCAAAAACGAATACCCACCATAAGATCTAAAAATGTCCTTCCCAGCCAAGAACCTATACCCACCCTAAAACCTATAAATGTCCTTACCACCCAAAAAACCCATAACCCACCCCTAAAACCTAAAAACGCCCCTACTAGTCAAAAACCCACCCTAAAACTGCCCTTACCACCCAAAAACGTATACCTAACCTAACCCCTAAAAAACCCTTACCACCCAAAACCCTAAAAGTGATCTTTCCTATAAATATATATATATATATATATGTATCACTTGATACTTATTTGTACTTATCTGTAAAACCTTTATCATTCGTGCCTTTACAAAAATAAAACAATTAATACTTACCTTTAAAACCTTTACCATGAAATAACTTTACCATTTATGCATTAGAACAAAATTTGTTCTAAGGCATATTTGTGGTAAAGGCATATTCGTGGTAAAGGCATATGCTTGGTGCTAGTGTTGTGGTAATGGTCATGCGTAGTTATGAGCGCGTTGTAATGGCTTCTACCCCATTTCAACAGCAGTTGCAAAACTAACTGAGCGTGCATTAGATGGAGTCCCTTGAAGAAGGTGGATTGGGGCCAGCACAGATGTCTTTTTGTGCTGTAAGGTCGCTGTGAATGATCGTTGACTTTGTAATGGTTCCGAAATAACCCATGTATGGATCGTCGTATTTGACGCAGTACAGGTGTTAAACTGAGAAATTGTTCGATTGGCATGATGTTGATCGATGCACCGCTATCAATTACAAAGGTTATGGGCCAACCACTGCCCTTGAGTTTGATCTTGCTGTAATGTCCATGAGTTCTTTTGTTTTGTTAACTCACTTGTGTTTTGTATATGTTTTTCTTCTTCACAAGCGCCAAGGCTTATATGTGTATGCCACTCCTTTTTATTTAAGATCATTGCACATTCATCCTCTTCATTGACGCTTAATGGTGACTTCAAAACTGTGCAGGGTGACTGTGTTGATAGTCGACTTCATTTGGTTTCCACCTGTTGCAGTTAAGGATGCTTTTTGTGTTTGTGGGTGTGGCAAGAATGCTTCTGGAACTTTCTGGCACCCATTTTCCCATCTCAACATGAGGCATTTGGTTTCTCCTTTGCTTTGCAACTGTGGAAATCAAAATCCACATCGGAAACAAGGTCTTTCTTTGGAGACATCAACTTACGGGCATCTGTTCGGTGCTTGGGTCCACTCTTCATTAGCAATACCAATTCGCCTCTTGCTGCTCCTGCGTCCATGTGGGCGGCTTGCTGATTTGCTCGTTCCTCACCTCTGGCAGTCATCAGTACTTTGTCTAAGCTGAGTGTCTCACGCAACATGTGTCTTTGGAATGAGACACACAAACAACTATCAATTACTCTGAGGTGCATGGCTTCCTCATCATTAAATTCACTAAATTTCAGTCCCTCGAAGCCGCCAAGCATCTATGGCATGCCACAACTGCCAGAGTCTACAGATGGGGGACAAGAATATGAAGCTGTTATATTGGCTGACCTCCTATCACCAAGAGACCATAATTGTGCCCGAAATTATTGATGAACAGGTTAACTTTATCCACACCCTCCCTGACATAGCAGAGGTATTTGCTTGATATTATCATAATCTATATACAGCAGTCCTTGGGATGGACATGTACTCTTCCTCTCGATTCCTCAATGAGATACCCCTCCCCTGACTTTCTCCAGCTGAGGTCTGCACATTGGACAACCATTCACAGCCGAGGAGACAGGTGCAGCACTTTCCCCAATGGCCCCCGGGAATATCCCCATCACAGACAGTTTTCCGCCAGAGTATTATACAACATTCCAGGAACACCTGATTCCCCATCTCCTGGCCCTTTACAAGGAGGTTGTTTTGCTTCTGTGCTGACGGAGCTGAAATACACACACTGAAAAGAATGTTTGGAATGCACCTCTTAGTCTAGAGAATACATTTATTAAATCACTCTGCAAGGCTTGTAAAGGAATTGCAGTACAAATGAAAGTGCACGTTTAAAATGTGCACAACAATGAATTTAAAACCTGTACAAAGGTTCTCAAATCTATAAACAGCAAATATATATGCAAAGATACAGATACCTGTATATATGTGGATACACTGAAAAAAAAAAAATTAGTAAAAATGAATCACCATGGGGCACAGTTGCTCCTTCGTCTTTCTCCCAGCTGCTTCAAGTCGCAGATCCCAGATCAACTGTAAAGAGAAAGAGAGATCGACCCTCACGGGAAAGATGACAGGCATCGGCCAACCCTGCCCGAGGTCTCTGAATCTCTTCACCATCAATCTATGGTCTCTTATATCCCTTAAACAAGCCAGAGAGGAGATGACTAGAAAACCCCTCCCGCAAGTTGTTGTTAAAAAATGCTGGCAACTTCAGGTCAGTTTTTGAAAGGAACACGTTGGTACTGGCCAAGATCCCAAGGTGCCCTCTCTCAAAACCAAACCGTTCCCTGCCGTACCATAAAGATCATCCTAGCACATTCTTATCAGCCTAACTCCCCCATGTTATGCCTTAGCTCTTGATGAGAAAGAACAAGCAGACACGAAGAATAAAAACATGAGCAAAAATCACATTGCATAACATGGGCATGGAAAAATACTTGCAGCTTTCAACATGGCGGTGAAGCTAAGGCTAAGCTCAATACAAAATGGAGTCTGTAGCTGGTGACCGATATGATGGTGGAGAAGCTAAACTAAGTGCAACATGGAGTCAGTGGTCAAAACACAAATATCATTACAGAGGTGGAGCAGAAGGGTGTCTTTCCCTCCGGAAATGGACATCGCAACAATTATAATGCTCCCAAAAATGCAACCTCCAGCAACGGTTTGTGCTGACTACCGCCCCATATCCCTCTTCAAGGGGGATGTTAACATTGTTGCAACAATGCTTGCTACCTGTCTCAAACACGTACTTCCCACATTGATCCACCCTGATCAATGCAGCTTCATGCCGGCTTGTATCACAAGGCACTGTATTCAGTAACTTTGTGTGGTGCTGGCCCACCATTCTCTCCTGCCTCCTGACTTGCTTTTCATCAACTTTGCAAAGGCATTTGAAACAGTGGACTTGGGTTATCTCTGGTCTGTGCTGTTGCATGCCGGGTTCGGGCCCCTCTTTCAGAGAATGGTCCAAGCTCTCTGCCCCAACCCAGCAGCACAGGTCCAAATAAATGGGATTCTCTTCAAGGCATTTACCATCAGCCGGTGGACCAGGTACGGTTGCCCCCTGTCTCCCTTGCTTTTTGTGCTAGCAAATGAGCCACAGGCATGCCTTATCAGTAGCGATACTCAGCTGCATGAATGGAGATGGAGCGAGGGTCATGAGGACCGCATAGCTTTATATGCAGACAATGGCCTTTTACACCAGGGAGATCCCGCAACAAGTGGTCCACGTTGTCTCTGCAACCTTCAATACTTCGGATAGGTCTTGGGACTCCAGTTGAATCCCTCCAAATTGATGTTGGTGCCCCTTGCCCACACTTGTGACTGTTTTGACTGGCAAGATACCATTTTCATCCATCTTCTTAGTTTTAAATACCTGGGTACTTGGGTGGCCTTGCATCCCAAATTTACCTGGTCCCGCAATCTTGAGCCTCTGCCTTGACATCACCAAATGGCAGACACTCCCCTTGAATGTTATGGGTCGTATAGGACTATACTAGATGATGATCCTCTCAAGGTTTATGTACATCTTTCAAAAGCTGCCACTCCTTGTCCCACGACCCTGGTTTATGGCCATGGATAGGAGTGCAACCTTTTTTTTGTGGCACGGATCTCGCCCTCGCCTTGCCCTTGCTCACTGTCAGCGCACTGCATTTGACAGTGGGTTAGTTACGGTCAATTTCTATCTCTATTATTTGGTGTCACACTTCTTAGTGATCCATTACTGGTTTAACGGGGGCAGGTAGGACCCAGCCTATCAGCGACAATTGTCCTTGCTGGGGTTCCCTCAAGTACTAGCCATGCTTTACGGTTCTCTGATCTCTGGGAAAGCACCACCTGCGACTATGACGGTTTTTCTGGTTTGGAGAGTGGCTTTACAGCACAGTCAGTGAAATCTAACACTCAGGCAATAAACGCTCCTCTGGCACAGTACTTGGCTACAGGAGGCTGAGTCCTTGCAGGGCTTTGGGAGGTGGAACCTTATTGGTATTTCCCAATTAGTCGTTTGGTCAGGGACAAACATGTGGTCCATTCAGGAGCTTCAGACAACTTCTGCCTTTTGAATACATAATTTTACAGATATCTACAACCGAGGCATGCTCTTCAGTTCCATGTCCAAGAGTCTGGCCCCCTTCCCTAATTCAGATCGCTTGAAGCTAAACTCCTCATGGGGGCTCTGGGCAAAGGTGGAGTCTCTAAGATGTATTTTACAATGATCATTAATGCCCCGGGCAAATGAGGCCATCTTACCGCTCAATGGGAGAAATGGATAGCCCCCCTTGAAGCAAGGACTGGAGGGATGCCCTAATGGCACCAGGACCATCAATATTTCTTTAAAATTGCACCTGATTCAAACACATTACTTAAATGGTGCTTACCTTTCCCCAGCTAGACTATATTGGGTGGGCCTCCTCTCTGAACCAGCATGTCTCCGATGTGGTGACTCCCCCATTGACTTTTGTCATGTGGTCTGGCTCTGCTCTAGCATCAAAGAATTCTGGGCCACAGTGGTGGGGGATCTTATGGAAGTGCTGGGGTGGGAGATCTCCCTTAACCCACTGGTGCTGGTACTTGGAGTCCTCAATGGCTCGAGAGGTAGAGGGGAAGCTGGCCTGGTGTGTGGTGAGCACTTATGGTGTTATCACCTTATACTATGTCCAGGTATCCCCTATTGGTGAGGTGCAGGCAATGTCTACGAAGCCAGGGCTCTCTAGAAGTAGCTGTGGATGAGCAGCCAAGACTTATCTAGGAGACATGCAAAGGTTATGCAATACCACTACAGTCACACAGCACTTACACACATGAAAGAACCACACAGTGTTAAAAAAAATAAAGGCACTTTATTATACTAACACAAATACTAGAATACTGACTAGGCAATCCCCCAACTGAGGTAAGTAAATACACTATTATATACACATTAGCAATCAGTAAATAGCATAGGAAGCAATAAGCATTGGTCAGAGCAATAGCAAATAGTGAGGGCCCTAGATGAGGGCCAAACCATATACTAAGAAAATGGAATGTGAAAGGCAGTCGCTCACACAAGGAAGTGGAATCGGTAGAAGGGAGCTGGAGCAACTAGGAACCCCAAGAGGTGAGTACCATAGTGACCTCGGTGACCAGGAGAGCAGAGGTAAGTACCTGGTTTTCCCCAAAATCATTGGGAGGACTTTGGAAAAGGATTGTGCAAGACCCAACCAAGACTGGAAGAACACAAAGGTGGATCCTGACAGAAGAGGACCTGCAAAGGAAGGGGGGCAAGTCCAGTTCAAATTGGAGTGCCCAGTGGTGGCAGAAACCACTATCCACCCTTCTGAGAATGCAGGACCAGGTCGACGGTGGACAAAGAAGGTCAGTAGTTCAGCACAGGAGCTGGAGAGGAGTCTCAGAAGTGATGCAAGTGATGTGTCTCACCTCGACTGTCGAGATGCAGTTGGTTAGTGGTGTTGGAAAACCATCAATAAGCCTTGGAAAATGCGAGAAATGGAAAAGAAGGTTTGCAAGGCTGAAGAGGACCAGCAAGGTCCAGGGGACACGACCAAAGGAAGGTAGTCCAATCAGCAGCTGGGAGAGTCACCAGAAGAGGAGGCAGCCTCACAGGCAAATCACAGGCAGCAGGCACAGGAGTCTCAGTGAGGCCAACTCAGCACACTTGAAGAGGAGTCCCACCTGGCTGGAACAGCAAACAGGAGACTGAGCTTTGCAGGAGGGAGTGCGGGTGCTGCGGCTTTGGCTACATGGAGCCTGAAGATCCCTTGGAGGAGGAACATACAAGCCTTGGTAGCTGCAAGAGTCGTGGTATACAGGGGTCTGTCCTGCAAGGAGTGGCAAGGGCTTACCATCACCCAAGTTGGACAGCTGGTAGAGAGGACCAAGGGGACCACTCCAAACCACCACCTGTGATGCAAGATCCACAGAACTCTGGAGGAGAGAAGATCCACACAGCAAGTAAATGTTGCAGTTGGTGCATGCAGATGCAGGGGAGTGACTCCTTCACTCCAAGGAAGATTCCTTCTTACTTCTTGTGCTGGCAGAAGACTTGCTGCCCTCAAAGGATGCACAGCCAGGGAAATGTTGCAGTTGCTGGAAGGAGCTGGAGAAACAATGTTCAGAGCGGAGTCATCGCTGAAGTTGCAGACTGTCAGTTCCTGGAGGGTCCAGTTACAATCACAGTGGCCAGAAGATGAAGTAAACGATGCAGAGAAGTTCTGATGAAATCTTGCTCCTCTAATCTGAGTACCCACCCAAGGGCAAGACCCTAAATAGTCCAGGAAGGGTGATTGGTCCCCTAGAAAGGTGAGCAGCTATCAGGAGGGGGATGTGACATCGCCTACCTGTCCTGGCCACTCAGATGCTCCCAGCGGCCTCTGCCCACCTTGGACTCAAGATGGCAGAATCAAGTGGCCATCTGGAAGAGCTGTGGACATCACTCCTAGGGTGGTGACAGACAGGGGAGTGGTCACTCCCTTTTCCTTTGTCCAGTTTTGTGCCAGAGCAGGGACCAGGGGAACCTGGGCTTTTGCAAACCAGTTTATGCAAGGAAGGCACCAAATGTGCCCTTCAAAGCATACCAGTGGCTTGGGTAGGCTACCCCTCCCAAGCCATGTAACACCTATTTCCAAGGGAGAGGGTGTTACCTCCCTCTACCACAGGAAATCCTTTGTTCTGACTTCCTCTGCCTGAGCTGGTCAAGCAGTAGGAGGGCAAAAACCTGTCTGAGGGGTAGCAGCAGTGGAGGCTGCTCAGAAAATCCCCAGAAGTAGGAGTAATACTGGGGGTCCTCTAAGGAGCTCCCAGAGTGCATGGAATCATACAAACAATACTGGCAACAGTATTGGAGTATGATTCCGACATGCCTGATACCAAGCATGCCCAGGTTCAGAGTTACCATTTGCTACCATGGGTGGCACAATACATGCTGCAGCCAAGGGGAAACACCTGGTGCCCCAATGTCCTGGGTACCTAAGTACCATATATTAGGGACTTATATGGGGCACCAGTATGCCAATTGTGGGATGTGCAAAGTCCTAGGCAACCAAATTTATAGGGAGAGAGCACAATCACTGGGGTCCTGGTTAGTAGGGTCCCAGTCAAAACAGTCAAAACATACAGACAGCAGGCTAAAAGTGGGGTAACCATGCCAAAAAGAGGGTACTTTCCTACAGAATATTCCTGGGCAGGCACGGCTCCTATGATTGCCAAATGGGATATTGCCACTCACTGGAAAAATCCCACTCTGCCTACTTTTTCCCAGTGGCAATGGGGTGGATTGGTGCTCACAACAGGAGAGGATGATCTACTAAGCTCAAAGTTGTCCCTGCAAACATGGTCGAGTCTGGGGAAAATGGCTTGGCCAGCTAGCCTAAGGACCTGTTTGAAGACGGGGACATTGCTACTGTCATGTTATGGCTATGAGTTATTTGCTTGTTTATGAAGTGCTCAAATGTTGTGTCCTTTTCATCGTCATGCTGCTCATGTGTCGAATTGTACTTTTCCTGCAAAATCCAATAAAATTTGTTTATAAAAAAAGAAAAATTACAAAATTTACAATGTTTGATGAACATATCCAGTCTCTCAACAAACTCAACCATCATCTCACCAACCTGTTGTCTTGCTTGATAAAAAATGTAGGTTTTATAATCGACATTCCCCATCAGATTGAACTTGGCTCATAAAGCATCTTTGGTTTGACTGTATGAGATTGTCTCAGTTTGTGAGATCTTCTATATTACTTCTTTCACTCCATCACCAGCAAGATTTAGTAGGTATTTAATGATTTTCTCATCATTTACTTCTTCCAAGGCATCTATGAAATAATCAAAGGCTTTGATCCAAGTGGTCTATCTGGTGCCAATATTTTTCTTTTTGGCAGTATCGCATGGCGGCAGAGGGCTCGAAAATATGGCGGCAGAGCGCTCGAAAATGTGGCAGCACCTTACTCCATATCTCTGTAGCAGACGACTGAAAAAGTTCAATCCGAAGGTGGCTTCAGCTATTTCTACTGCGATCAAAAACCTTGCGAGCACAACCTCTGTGTTTGTTTTTGAGTCACCTCGCCAGATTTTGAGGTGGTAAGGCTGGTGAGTAAAGTTCACTATTTGTACCTGGTTATCACTGCCTTCAGCGTTTTCTTTGTATGACTGATGGCTCAGTGTTGAGGTGCAGCACCTTCTTTTTTTCTGAGCCTGGCCACAATGTCTTTTCCAATGGTGCTTCTCTGCTAGGCCTTCAACTTCTCCATGAGGCCTCATATGGGCAAGAGTGGAGCTTGCATTCCACAAACGCCAATTGCAGGTTTCTTTGCACCGCTTGGGGTGCACGTGGCACACATAAACAGTTTGCTATTTCTTTCAAACTCTCAGGGGAGCAATTCTGTTTCTTTGGGGCATCTATCCCCTACCCGTCGCCAGTTGTCGAGTCCTCCCCAGCCCAGCAGCATGCACAAGAACACACCACATATGGACCTCCTATCTAACGTCTTTATTCCTCAGCATACAACATGCAAATAACTTCTCTATATCCTATAACAGTTGAAGACCACACCTTAACACCTCCCAGACTGAATGAGTAATCTCTTACCTTGAGTGTGCCCTTTAGTGTCAGTCTTAATGCTCACATTCCAAAGTCCCTGCAGCAGCCCAGTATAAAGGGAAAGGAGTGAATTTAAAGACAACAATGAAAATGAGTGCCAACTAGGACGTGGGTCTGCTAAAGGGGAAGTAAATAAGGCTATCCAGGACAATGAAGCAAAGACAGTGAAATCCTCCCTCCAGTATCCTGCTCAACAAAGTGGTTCACCACTAGGAAAAACAAAAGGAAGATAATTGGAAGTTACTTCTATTAAATAGAGCCACTATAGATGACACAAGTTAAGCCAAATGACATTGTAATGAGCCCTTTAAAAACACCCAAAGTGAATCCCAGTCTCCAGGGAGAACGTGTCTTCTATTGAGGAAAACTGAGTCAAAAGGAACACCACCTAAAATCTTGAGTGTATGAGTATATATTTCCTCACCTCCTCTACATCTAGGTGCCCAAAGGAGGGCAAAAAGATTAAAATATGTCTTTACTCAGACAGCAAAAATACAGTTGACAGGGAGTTAGCTGCTTTGCATAAAACCTGGCAGTAGTTACCTAAAGGAAAGGGACATTTAAAGCCATAGTACTCCAAGCTGGCCAATAGAGAAAGCAGAACCAGAAGAAAATGCCAAGGGGATGGAAAGATGAAACAGTGTATACCTTACCCCCACAAGACACATTGAATATTTGTCAGGTGCAGCATACAGTGTCATCAGAGAATCACTTATGGAACTAGGAATCATTAAGAGAGAACTAAGGAAGAACCAGAGTCAATACATTTCCTTAAGGAAAAAGCAAACCAAAATGTTCTAAAGATGGTTAGCATAATGTGATAAAGTAAAAGATAAAACAGGTCTCACTGAACAGCTAAGAGACTACCAGAAGGTAAATATACCCTGAGGAGGAAGAAAGGAACAATGCCAGCTTTAACCAAGATACGACTCAAAGTGAATTATCAAACTGAAGACGATAACACTTCCAAGCGAATGGTGATTGAGAAATCCATCCCACAAAATCCAGAAGCATATGGGAATATATATATATATATATATATATATATATATATGTATATATATAGTCACTGAAAAATGAAAGGTTACAGGGATGTTATAGTTAGGTTCTGAAGTTACTCGTACAAAACTATTGAAATTCAGCAGTTATAGTTAAAGTTCTTTCAAGTAACTCGTGGCCTAGGGATATGTGGGTTTTTGTGTCGTAACAATTTTATATCTATACATTCTATTATCAAATTGAAGAGGATAATACTTCAAAGAGAATGGTGATTGAGAAACCCACGACATAAAATCAAGAAATGTATGGGGATAGTGTGGTGGTTCAACAATGGTATGAGCTCCAGGAGGCATATAACATTCTTCTAAAACCTCATCTTCCGCAACAGCAACTTTACTTATCTGTGAACTCCACCTGTTGTTATACAAATAAGGAGGAACAAGATCCAGAGTTTTAGCTACTGAAACATATGGAACTGATATACGGCCTTGAAACATCAACATTAGAGTGATTTACCAAAGACTTCAGAGACAGGTGGACTGCTTTGAGTTCCAACATGTTTATGTAGAATAACAGTTCCATGAAGACTCGGTCCCTAGAACTGTCAAAATGTCCATGTCTGGCCATACCCTCACTTTGAGGAGTCTATGCTGAAAGACTGGTGAGCCGCAAAATCTTCGTCATCTGGACCTTGCGTGGCATGAGCAACATGGAAAGCCACAATGCCTCTGCAGCAGAACGTCCGGTGACAATATCACAAATGGAGATGGCGCAACATCAACATGCAGAGACTTTGAACGTATTTCAACTAAGGACTGCTCCTCTTCCTCCCATGAATTATGATGCCTGTGGAGGTCTTCTGAATGACAACTGTTGCCTTGTGGTATCAGGAATTGTGTTCTCGTTTGTTTTTTAGGCACAAGAGTGATTTGACAGTGTCTGCCACAGTACAGAGGTTGCACGATAATTAGACTCTGATGAGAACAGTGCCTTGTTGCAACTCGCTCGACGGCCGGGAGGTCCTGACTTTGAACAGTGTCTCTAACTCTATTCCTATGTCTTGAAGCCACGGCGCAACTTTTAGCTTGAATTGCTGTACAGTAAATGAAAAGAAGGTGAGAAGAGTTTTTCTCTGAGTGGAAAAGGAAGGAAACCCCGTCTGCTCACAACATTTTCATAAAAACAAATACTGATGCCCGAAGCCATTAAGTGAACCTAAAAATCATTTTTCAATCTGCAATTTTGAGTCAAATTTAAGTCTTTATATGTGGCTCTACATTCCAAGATCCTTGCTCTGGAACAGAAGAAATACTGTCCATGTGACTGTGGCATGATGGAGAAGAGCATGTTGGAGTAGGGCAGTTTCAGGATTTCCTATGAAGGACAAACGTCGGTTTTTTCTCTTCATGTTAAACGAAATGTATAATGCTCCAATTCTTGCTTGATTGTTCTTTCTGTGAACGTTTTAGAAAAATGTTGTGCTCTCACGCAAATGTAATTTATAGAGCCTTTTTGCAAAAAACAGTTAGCCTACAAAAACAAAATAACGAGTTGCCTCGTAAAGGCATAGATCCTTTACAAAATTATTATTAAAAATTGAATCATTCCACTTTCTAATAGGTCCCAAGATCCATCACACACATACCTAGATATTGTTTATGAAAATGAAAGATTTCTGCATCATCGAGAACTATTTTTCCTGTTTACAACAATGGAGATATACCAACTGGCAATATTGGCTGCTTTATTCATTTTTTTAGCATTAAAATAGTGTTTATTATGCATGAAAGTAACGCTAAACGGTGCTTATTTAAAACGTATGTTTGTTCTTCCTTTAGCTTATGTTCTGTGCAGATAGTACATTGTGATGTTGATAACTAGTTATTTTCTTATCACAGTGTGAATATTTACTGCTACCGGAGTAAGGTTGAGGACAACTTACCATGGTCATGTTTCCTTCTCTGGCCAGACTGAACACGGTAAGAAGTTGGAGGGCGTCGATATTAAGAACATCCTTAAGCTGGAGTCTAAAACAAATACAACATGATGTACTAGGTCATATATTTTACAAGACAGTGTTACACAATGGTAAGTGTGTCAGTAAAGATGTTGATATGGACCTCTTTTTCCACACATTGGATATCTATAATCAGTACAACGAGGTGATGGGGAAAGAACCAGCACGTTCACATCACTGTACCTAAGCCCCGTCTCCCATTAAAAGCCTGCTTGAGTTCCCCTTCTTTCACTTCTCTTAGATCCTAGAGAAGGACTTTCTGCCTGTGGCTTCCTGTTATTAACGCATTCAGTTTTTTTGCTTGCATTTCCCTTCGAGATCTTTTAATAAACAGATTCTCACTTGAATGCCACTTCCTTCTTATTCACATCTCCAGTTGTATTTTTCATTTGTATCCTATTTTATTTGTAAACTTTCAACAAAACTAGGTCAAGTTTAACTTTGAAGCACATATACCAAGGACAACAATCATATAATACATATAAATTAGAACTCCAAAAGGTAGAAACGTACCAAAAAAATCAATCAAATGCAATTCTAAATTGTATTTGAACACAATGAGCGGAATGACATGCAATAGATCAAAAGGTAAAGCATTCCAAAGGTCGTCTCCAGCCACATTTAACAAACTATGAACAACCCTGGTTAATGGATTTTGATGCAGGAAGACTCCTAGTCTGGAATTTCTGACTCCAGGCGGTATGTGTGAACCAAAAAAACATCACTACTGTTGTCCCCGGAATAGGAACTACTCAGTTGAACCCAGGAAAAAATAAGTTATTTACCTGTAACTTTAGTTCTCCAGTATTGGTATCTTTCATGGATTCACTAGCTTGAATCATTCCAGTCTTTGAAGTAGGAGTCCCACGGTATCACAGTAAGCAGTATAATTTAGTATAATAGGCTGCAAAATGAATGTAAAGTTCAGTTTAATAGCCTATCTATGTCCTTTCTAAAAAAGGACCAAAGTTTCCCATTGACCAATCAGGCGACAGCACCCATTAGAACCCTCACCAAAGAGGCTCTGGTCCCTCAGATTTTCTCGCACAATGGTGAGAAGAAGGAAGAGCAATAAGGGGAGCCTTTTTCGGGGAGGAGGATGGGTCCCATGTGAATCTATTAAAGATACCAATACTAGAGAACTACAGGTAAGTAACTTTTTGTTTTCTCCAGTATTGGATCTTTCATAGATTCACATGCATGAATCCAAATAGTCAGCAGTTTGCAAATATACATACAATGATATCCAAAAAATAGTGGATGGTGGGAAAAAATATATTGGAATTTGGCTCACCTTATTTGAATAGATGGTGTAAAACAGCATGCCCCACCGTAGCATCCGATCTGTCAGCTTCATCTAGGTAATGCTGGGTGAAAGTGTGTCAGCTGGACACTGTAGCTGCTCTACAGATCTGCTGAACACCGTGGATGTACATACAGCTCTTGTAGAGTGGGCCTTCGCTCTGTATGTCAAGGGTTTTCCTGCCTTTACATGGCAGAACTGGATGACATCTGCAATACACCTTCCGATTGGGGCTTTGGAGGCTGGAAATCCTTTTCTCAAAATATCAAATGTTACAAATAGCTGGACTATTTTTGCAAAATTGTTGTGTTCTATGTAAATATAATTTAATGCATCTTTTAATATCTAGGGTGTGTAGAGACTGTTCCGCCATTGCTTGTGGATTTGGAAAAAAGTTATTTAAAACAAAGGTTCATTAAGATGAAAGTCCGAAGGCATTTTAGGTATGAATTTAGGGTTAGTCCTAAGGAGAACACGCTCTTTTATAGTAAATGTTTGAATCTCACCAACTCTTGCAGCCGATGTCAGCGCTAGTAGGTAAGCCATTTTCCAAGTCAGATATGTTAAGTCTGCCTTGTGGGCTGGTTCGAATACGGCTTTCATCAACTGGCCTAATACAATGTTGAGATGCCAAGTAGAAGGTGGTTTATTCACAGGAGGGAAAACCTTGAAAGGCCCTTTTATGAACTGTTCGATGAACCTTGATGACCAAAGACAGGGTGATTTGTCAGTCCTCCTAAAACGAGATTTTGCTGCTAGAAGTACCTGTAGGAGGATGCCCTGGCTTGTAGTGGGTACCTTGGGTACTTACACCCTATACCAGGTCCAGTTATCCCTTATTAGTGAAATGTAGTAATGTTCTAGCAGCTTAGGCTGATAGAGGTAGCTATAGCAGAGCAGCTTAGGCTGAACTAGGAGACATGCAAAGCTCCTGCAATACCACTTATAGTTACACAGTACTTATACACAAGTGAAGAAAATACTCAGTGTTACCAAAAATAAAGGTATTTATTTGGGTGACACAGTACCAAAAATATCCTAGAGACAATACTCCTTCTGGAGGTAAGTATTATACACAATATATACACTACACACCAAAATTAGACAAGTAAATAGTCATAGAGCAATGCAAACAATAGGAAATGCTATAGATTGCAATGGGAGAAAATAGATCTAGGGGCAACACAAACCATTTACTAAGAAAGTGGAATGCGAATCACGATTTCCCCCCTAGACAAGTGCAGTGTGTGCAGAATCGCTGGGAGAGTAAGAATACAGTAAAGGTAAGTAAATTACCCCACCCCAGAGCCCAGAAAAGCAGGAGTAAAGTACTGCAAGTTTCCTTACGACACACTACACCTCATGATTGGGATTATGCAGTAACCAACCAAGTCTGCAAATGACAACTGATGGATTCCTGGACCTGAAGACCTGCAAAAGAAGGGGACCAAGTCCAGAAGTCGAAAGAAGTTCCAGGAAGGACAGGAGCCCCTGCCAACCCAGAAGAGGGTGCCAAAGAAGAGTCCATGGTTAGTCGAAGACTGCAGAAATGCACCCTAGGAAGATGCCAGTGGGTTCTTGCATGATGCAAAGGATATCCCACAACGTGAAGATCGTTGCAGACGTTATTTCGTGTTGGAAGTTGCCAACAAGCCTTGGCTATGACAAAATTGTGTGCTGGGTCAAAATAGTGCTGGATGGACCCAGGAGGGACCTGGGGGCCTCAACTCTGTGTGAGGAGGAAGAGGGAGCTCTGAGCACTTTAGAGAGCCCTCAGGATGCCAGCCAGCACCCCGGGAGTCCCAGGACACAGGGATAAAGGAGGTGCAAAACGCGGTTGATGCAGCACAACAAAGGAAGGTCCCACGCCGCCGGAGAACAACTCAGCAAGTTGAGCATCACAGGATGGAGTGCTGGGGACCTGGGCCAGGCTGTGCACGAAGGAATTTTGCAAGTAGTGCACAGAGGCCTCAGGAGGTGAAGAAGACGCAGTACACAGGGGTTCTGTCGCTCTCAGGGAAGGCAAGGTCTTATCTCCTCCAAATTGCATCAGCAGGACCTCAGGACAGTCTATGTCGAAGGGGTCCAACCTCTGTGTCCTTAGGAGCACGATTATCGCTGTGAGAGGAAGGGTACTGGTCGTCTTCTTAGAAGGTGTCTGCTGGAGCAGGGGAGTGGCTCCGTCACCCCACAGGAGATTTCTTCGGTCCTTCTGGTGCAGGATGAAGACAGGGAGCCCTCAGACCTTGGAAACTGTTACAGTTGCTGGCTGGAGCTGAAGTTGCAGAGGAAAAGTATCCCTTGTGGATACTTTGTTGATGTTACAGAGGTTCCTCAAGCAGGCTGCGGTTGTTCCGAGGTCAGAGGATGATAAAGTTGTTGCAGAGGATTTCTGAAGGAAACTTGCAAGCAGAATCTGAAGAGAACCCACAGGAGAGACCTTAAATAGCCGTGAAAGGGGGATTGGCTACCTTACAGGTAGGGACCTATCAGGAGGAGTCTCTGACGTCACCTGCTGGCACTGGCCACTCAGAGACCTCAAAAGTGCCCCCACACCTTGCAAAGCAAGATGGCTGAAGGCTGGGACACACTGGCGGAGCTCTTGGCACCACCCCTAGGGTGGTGATGGACAGGGGAGTGGGCACTCCCCTTTCCTTTGTCCAGTTTTGCGCCAGAGCAGGGGACAAGGGGTCCCTGAACCGGTGTAGACTGGCTTATGCAAGGACGGCACGATCTGTGCCCTTCAAAGCATTTCCAGAGGCTACCCCTCCCCAGCCTGTAACACTTAATTCCAAAGGGAGAGGGTGTAACACCCTGCTCCCAGAGGAAATGCTTTGTTCTGCCTTCCTGGGACTGGGCTGCCCAGAACCAAGGAGGGCAGAACCCTGTCTGTGAGGTGGCAGCAGGTGTAGCTGCAGTGCAAGCCTCAGAGAGCTGGTTTGGCAGTACTGGGGGTCCATGGTGGAGCCCCAAGATGCATGGAATTGGATCCCCAATATCAGATTTGGAATGGGGAGACAATTCCATGATCTTAGACATGTTACATGGCCATATACTGAGTTACCATTGTGTAGCTACATATAGGTATTGACCTATATGTAGTGCACGCATGTAATGGTGTCCCCGCACTCACAAAGTCCCGGGAAATGGCCGTGAACTATGTGGGGGCACCTTTGCTAGTGCAAGGGTGCCCCCACACTTAGTAACTTTGCACCTAACCTTCAGCAAGTGAAGGTTAGACATATAGCTGACTTATAAGTTACTTAAGTGCAGTGAAAATGGCTGTGAAATAACGTGTGCGTTATTTCATGCAGGCTGCAATGGCAGGCCTGTGCAAGGGTTTGTCTGAGCTTCCTATGGGTGAGAAAAGAAATGCTGCAGCCCATATGGATCCCCTGGAACCCCAATGCCCTGGGTACCTAGGTACCATATACTAGGGACTTATAAGGGGGGTCCAGCGTGCCAATTGAAATTGGTAAATGAAGTCACTAGCCTACAGTGACAAATTTAAAAGCAGAGAGAGCATAAGCACTGAAGTTCTGGTTAGCAGAGCCTCAGTGACACAGTCAAGCACTACTGACAACACACACATTAGGCCACAAACTATGAGCACTGGGGTCCTGGCTAGCAGGATCCCAGTGACACAGTAAAAACACACTGATACACACTCACAAACAAGCCAAGAGTGAGGGTAACCATGCTAGAAAGAGGCTACTTTCTCACAGTACCTTTATGGATGAATGTGCGAGCCCAGATTTTGCTATCTGTAGCAGATATAGTAAAATCTGTTCAGGAGTTGAAGAAAATGGTTGTAAACTGCTGTTTACACCAAATACAAAAATGTTTCCACGTCAGTTTATATGACTTGTGGTTGGAGTCTGCTCTTGCCTTAGCCAGAATTTCTCTACAGTCAGTGGAAATGTTTAGGTTTTCGAACTCATGAAATTCAGGAGCCAGGCCAATAAATGCAGAGACATCAGATTGGGGTGTAGGATCTGGCCCTTGTTCCTTGTTTATACTGTTGGACTGGGCGGCAGTTGTATGTGGGATTGTTCCAAAAGTAGGAGTAGCTCTGTGTACCAGAATTGTCATGGTATGGTGCTGCATGGTTCTCTCTTCATCTTCCTCTTTATCCACAGAATTAAAGGTATTGGAGGGAAAAGCATAAGCAAATATTTTTGACCATCCTATCAAAAAAGCATTCCCCCACGATCCTTTCTGTTGATGTCAGCTTGCATAATACTGACATCTGCAGTTGTTCCTGGTCGCAAATAGGTCGAGTCGTGGAGTGCCCCATCGACTGAAGATGGTTTGTATAGGTTGATGGTCTAACTCCCACACGAAGAAAGTTGAAGTCAACCTGCTTAATCTGTCTGCTAGCATATTTTAAGTCTCTGGCAAATGTTCTGCTCTGTGCTATCTCTTTGTGTATGGTCCACTTCCAGATTTCCTGTGCCTGGTGTGACGGGGAGGACGATAGTGTTCTTCCCTGTTTCTTTAAATAGTGCATGCCAGTGGTGTTGTCCATTCTGATGAGTACGGATGAGCCTGTAATTCTGAGAAGGAATGAGCAGAGTGTTAGAGCTATGGTCTTCAGTTCTGAATGACTGATATGCATCCTCCTTTCGAAGGGAGACCATTTTCCGCTGATTGAGAGATCTTGGAGATGAGCACCCCACCCCAGTAGGGACGCGTCTGTAGTGATAACAAAGTCTGCCACTGGTGGTAGAAATATTAGACCTTTTGAGATATTCTGCTTCTGATCCCACCATTGCATGGAAGAAACCATTACTGGGATGATTTGAATTGTATCACCAAAAGATCCTTGTGATTGGGTCCACTGCCTGTCTATTTCCTCTTGCAATGGACACACATGAAGTCGGCAATTTGGAATTAGAGAAATGCAGGAGGACAGTATTCCCAGGAGCGACCTGTACATCCAAACTGAAACAGACTTTCTTTTGGCTAGTTTTTGGGGCAGTTCCTTGATCTTCCTCTGTCTTTCAAGTGAGGCGGAAGCATTGTCCGTGTTGGTGTCTAGAACTGCACAAAGGAAGGTTAGCTTTGTCTTCAGAGTGAGAGATGACTTTAAAATATTTGTTGTGAGACCTAATGTTTTGAACACTCTGAGACATAGTTTCATTTGTGCTGTGGCTTTTTGAGCTATCAGGACTTTGATTAACCAGCCGTCCAAGTATGGGAATACATGGACTCCCCTTTGTCTTAGCTGGGCTGCCACCGGTGCAAGGTATTTGGTGAATATTAGCAGAGCTGACTTTAACTCAAAGGGAAGTACCTTGAACTAGAAGTGGGTACCGGTTACCAGGAACCATAAGTACTTTCGATGGTTGGAATGAATGGGGATAAGGAAATATGTGTCCTGGAGGTTGAGAGCTATCATGTGGTCACCATGGTTTAGAAGGTGTAAGATGTCTTGTAAAGTCATCATGCAAAATTATTGCCTCTTTCAATACTTGTTTAAATTCCTCAGATCCAGGATTGGGCGCCAGTCTCCCGATTTTTTCCTGATGAGGAAGAAACCCAAATAGAAGCCCATTCCTATCTGAGACTTCAAAACCCTTTCTATTGACCCCATTTGTATCATAAGAGAAACCTCCATAAGTAACTGTTTTACACCTGGAGGGGGTGGACCTATGAGTGTGACATTTGGTGGCTTGTTGACAAATTTGAGGGGATGTCCCCAGACTATGACATCTAGAATCTATTTGTCCGTTAGTATACAGGACCATTGATGTAGAAATTGGGAAATGCAAACTCCCGGAAGTTGTGATTGAGGGTTGTGGGTAGCCAGCACCGGTGCAAGGTTATTGTGTGTTTGTAGTGTCTTGCCCTAGAGTGGGCTGCTTCCCTCTTGTTGGATGTTTGTAAGTTGCTGACGCCAGGTGTCTGTATTGTGGGGGCATACTTGGAACAATATTTGATAGCAGTGCCTATAGGGTTGAAATTCGTTAGGAGAAAGTGCTCCTGCCCCAGGCTCCTCAAAAGGGACGTCTCTTATTTTGTAGTGTTCCCAATGATCTGGCAGTACCTTCATCGGCCTTGAATGCTTGAAGGGCATCGTCAATGTATTTTCTAAACAATGATTTGCCATTGTAAGGCATGTCAAAAATGTTACACTGTACCTCTGGTCTAAAAGATGTAGCTTTTAACTAGGCCTGCCTTCGGAGTACAGCTGCTCCAGCCAACTGCCGAAATCCCATTGAAGAAATGTTGATGGCACAGTCTATTATCTCCGCCGAGGCTCGTTCTCCCTCCTGGAGAATCTTTCTTGTTTATTCTTTAGATTTGTCTGGTAGAAGATCTATAAACTGAGACAAGTCCGACCACATTTACCTGTCTAATCTTGCCAGAATTGCCAGGGAATTAGCTGCATGCAATGGGAGTCCTGCCATTCTTCAGAATTGCTTCCCAATGGAATCAAGGAGGCATCCTTCACTAGTGATAGGTGTGTGGGGGAGCAGCCTGTTTGGTGGTTATTGGTAATTGGAATCTCTTCGCTGCATGTTCCATTATATTATGAAAACCACCTATATCGTCTGGTGGTGAGTCCACTGGAGGTTGAGGAGGTGGATATGGTGGTTGTATAATGTAATCATCCAACTCAGTTGTTTACACTTGATCCCTTATTTCACCTTCTTCTTGATAACCTTCTGAGGGGTCAGGGTCACCTGCTGGTGGGTTTGCCAATGGTAGCATTGACAAAGGAGTCACTGATAGAGGCAGTGTGGTAGGACAAATAAGTGTCGTTTTATGTGATGACCTAATGGGTGTTTGAAGGTGCAATGAAGGTCCGGGTGGAGCAGGTTCAAGTGTATGTAATAATGTTGGAGCATCGTTTGAAGATTGAATATCAGGTCTTGTGGCATTTGGATTGTTTTCTCGTGGTGACCTTGTGGAGAAAAGACCTGATAGTGCTCTTATGTGTGTTCACCTAAATACGAACTGTCCTGATAAAAATGGTCATCATCCTCCTCGTCATTGTGGTATTTAATGCAATTCTGAAGGGCTGTGATCCACTCTGAAAGGCACTTCATCCTCCGAGTCTTCATCTAGGAGATGAGCCAGCGGTAATGGACTAATTTTACTCAGTGACATGTGCTCTGGAAGCAAAACCTCCTCTGAAGATACTTCAGTGAATGACATGCTTGATGTCGGCTTTAAGGTTGTAAGAGGCGTTTTTTGTGTTTCAGTCAACAGTGATTTAGATGGTTTTGCCTTTGATGATCGTTTCCTTACTTTGTCAGGAGTAACAGTAATTTTTATTGAGGAAATCACCATCGATGGTGTGGTCGTTGATGGTACTATCGTCAACGGTGGCGTCATCAACGGGGCTGTCGACGGTGCTGTCATCGACGGTGCCTTTGTTGACGAGGCTGTTGTCGACAAAGCTATTGTCGATGAGATTGTAGTTGATGGTGATGGTAAAACTATTGTTGGTAGTTTGTTCGTCGACGAGTCAGTTGACGGCAGTGGTTTTTTCATCGTTGATGTTGTCCACGGCCTGTTAGATGGGTGTTATGACATAGGAGAAACAGGAGGTTTTTTTTGCAGATGGTGGCGTTGATGTTATGGCCGCTTACGCTAGTGGAGATGAAGAGATTATCATTGGTGATGCTGTAGTGGTGAACATCGACCCCATGGTGGTGGATGCTGTTGATGACGCTGTCGTCGATTTTGAGGAATTTTTTTTATATTTTGACAGAAACGAGCTCCTTAGATAAAGGAAGTGATCTTGATGTTTTCTTAAGAGAAGCTTCCTTCACTGCTGTTGTTGACGGCTCTTTAGAGACCTTTAAAGAATCTTTTAACTTCCTATGAAAAATTTCCTCAGATTTTTTTAGTCTCCAGATGGTGAAGTTTTTTAAGGGCTTTCTGGTGTCGTTCTGAAGGCTCATCTTCCTGGGATCTGTCTCTCTCGTGGGACTTTACAGTTTGTGAAGTCTCCTCCTCAGCAAGTGGTTGATCCTTTGATTTAAGTTTCTATAACCATAAGAGTTGCCTTCCCTCCCTGGCATTCAATTTTTTTGGGGAGAAATACGACAGATCTTACAACATGTTCTGGATAGAGACCCTAAATGCACTACTTATGAGGGTCCTCTGAGTGTTATCTCTTTGTGCCACTGGTCTTACATGGCTTAAATAGACCCTTTTTGAGTATTCTGATATGGTCAGAGGATTCTAGATTGAAAGAAGATGAAATTCAAATCTGACCTGAGAAAATCCTTTTGAAAACAGCTGTTCTGAAGAGAAAACTAAGCAGAGCTCAGGGAGATTTCCAGCACACAACATGCAATAGAAGATCTGAGAGACAGGACCCACTGTGACAAGGGTTCTAAAGGGCGCTGTCACCTGATTGGTCAATTGGAAAATTTGGAGGCTATTAAACTGAACTTTACATTCCATTTGCAGCCTAGTATACTAATTTATACTACCTACTATGATACAGTGGGACTCCCACTTTGAGGATGGGGAATGATTCAAGCATGTGAATCTATGAAAGATCCAATACTGAAAAATACCAGGTTCTTTTCTGATAGTTTTTCCTTGTTTCCTTAGACAAATCCATTAATATTTTGCAACTGGTCGTAGCAGGTGGGACATGTCGGCAGGAAAGCTAGTGGGGGCTGGCGTTAAGTTGTGGGCCAGAAGTCAGACAAGGGTCGGTCTATATTACTACCTGCAGCGCTTGTCCATGTCCCTGCAGTATTGTCAACAGGTACCAATCCAAATGCATTGAAACAGAGCCTAATGACTCCTGTCCCAGAATTATTGCATCCAGAGACACCAGGCTATAGTTGTAAGGGCTTTGGGCATTGTCCCACCTCTAATTAAAGCTTGGGCTAGGATACCACCACTCATGTTCAGGGACCCAGAGGGAATCAATTTTGGGTCTGAACCTCATCTTCGGGCTCTAAAAAACATTGAGACTCAAACCAGACTTCCCAGTAGTTAACACCTAGCCCTTCAAGGATTTTCCAGATGCTTTGTTAAATGGGAAAATTTCATAGCCCAAACATAATTCGGACTGCTCAATTTTTTACATTTTGTTGTTGCTCCTGGTTGTATTGTGGCATACTTAAATAGACTATTTAACAATACATCAACCTAGTGCAGAATATGTTCTGAATTAGTAGAACACAATGTGAACAGGATACGAAGTATTCAACGGTGGGGCAGCTTGATTTAGTCACCAACGTTACTTGAATATAAAACGTAGAGAGAAATCAAAAACAATGTCTTCATTCCTAGCAGAGTAGGTAATGGAACTGTACCTCATTGTGTCAAATATCTAATGAAGATAATATGACACCTGAGAAAAAAATGTTGGCCTTGCCTGAACTGAGGTACAAAAAGTTGTCGTCCAGACCCTCATCTCTCATAAACAAGCCAAACCTTTTGGGGATTCGTCCTTGAGTTCTATTAGGATCTGATTATCATCTGCATACGTTTGAAACCACAGGCAATGTGCTGTCAGCAAATAACCAAGTTAGATTGCATAAGACTATATCAAAGAGAAAGCAGAGCCTTTAGGAACTCCACATACCTTGCTTCAAGGGTCAGCTCTAATTTTGGCAAACTCACCATGCAGTACCCTATCTGTTAAAAAAGATCAGATTAATTCCAAAGCCTGCCTCTCACACGTGATTCATGGTCTAACCTCCCACACAACAGCCAATGGTATATTAGAGTGTGGAGGACCAAAATATAATGAAGATTAGTATTTGTGGTTAAGTACAGATAAACTATCCATAACTCCACAGTTATGTACCTTTTCATCGAGGTACACGTAAGTGAAGTTAAGTATTATAAACCTATACTTCACAATATATACATACCTTCATGACATTTGGTCCTGCAAATTTAGACTTCAATATGTTGATATCACAATATTTTGTAGTTGATATTCTGGTGGAATAACAGCAGCCCATTCCCTCAATGTTACATACCGTGGAAAATCTAATCAAATTAAAGCCTTTTAGGTGCCATTTTCCTATAAATGCAACATTTGCTTTCTGATATCTAATACAGCCTTCCCTACCCTGACTGGTGTAGAAACCCAGACTGCTATTTAGAAAAAAATAGTGTTATTTTCCGAATAACTCAGAAGTAGGCAAGTGATAAAATATTTATTGATATTACTTAAGAAAGTCTAGGCGAAAATCAGCCACCAGCTAATTACTAGCTTTGGGTCCAGCGAGGCTCTTTGTAAAAAAGTCATGAATCAAAAATGTAACAGCATAAAACTGTTTCATAACAGTTGCATAAATAAACCATTCTTTGATCCAGAAGATCTTGTGTTGGGAGATTGAAGTTGTAAGGCAACTTTCAGACAGAAGGCCCTTTCTAAGCTGTTTCCATAAGGTGATCCTGCTTTGTCGTATCCAGATGCATGTTGTACTTTGATGTTTATAAACGTGTCATTGGTAATACACTCATTGCTACGCTGGCTCAAGAATGTGAATCTATACACGAAGCAGTGCTGGAGAAGAAACGTTACTTTATCTCAAATTGCCATGGAGTCACTTGCAAAGTTGGGGTCATGTTAATTAAAAGTACAGTTCAAGACTTAATGGCATTTTGCTAGCGAGCTGAAGGTATGATTGTGTGTTATGTTGTTGAGAAGCATCTACTAGAGTTTGCAAAGTTGGGTATCAGGCTGTTTGAAGTGCAACAAAAAGCAGCATGGTATGCTGTTCGAGAGTGCAATGTGAGTCAAATGCAAACCTTCAGGTCCATAGAACAAGGCTGAGTGTCATGTTGATGGGAAGCACAATGCAAGGGATTTTTTTAAAGTTGCATTTGAGAACACATACGCTTGTCACAGTAGTGTTAACTGCAAGATTGATTTGAAAAAGGTAAACAATATACAGTAGAATCTGTTCATGCCGATATGGACCTACCTTTGTGCTGTTTCCAGTGCTTGATCCCAATTTTGCTGAGCTAAGAAGAGTTTCATTTTGAAAACAAGGGCTGGCAGAAAACTGGGGAAACCAACTATCATTTGGTTTATAATATCCAGAGCTGCTGCAAACATATGTTGCTTGAATAAGTATATTACCTGTGGAAAACAATAATAATATGATGATCTTATCTGCAGAAAACTATTAGCAACTTAATACAGAGGTTCACTCTTTCTGGGGAGCAAGTTTAGTTGGTGTTGTTAATACTTTGTGCCATAGGTGCGAAAAAGTAGTAATTGTGATTTCCTTACAACCACTGAATAGCACTTCCTACTGAGCTGCAAATCGACCTACTCATTGAATATTAAAGAGGTAGGTCGCAGTTTGCGATCCATTAGGAACAATGTTCATCAAAGGGATGGCGGCCTGCTAGGGTCAGCAGACCACCATGTCTGTTTTTCCAATAATTTAATTTATCTTTAAATTAAGTCTGTTTTCCTTAAAGAAAAATGGTATGCATTTCAAAAAATAAAATTAAATGATTAACTTTAATTTTTTTAGCAGCAGGCAGTGTCCTGCTGCGCCACTACCTGCTCTTCAAAATATCTATTTTAAAATTCTCAAAAAAAGAAGGAATGGGTTACCATCTCCTTTGATGTAGAGGTTGCATGTTAGGGCCTGATTACGAACTTGGTGGAGGGGGTTACTCCGTCCCAAACATGATAGATATACAGCCCGCCATATTACAAGTTCCATTTTATCCTATCAAACTTGTAAAAAAGCAGACGGGATATCCGTCACGTTTGGGACGGAGTGATCCCCTCCGTCAAGGTCGTAATTAGGCCCTTAATCTTTTGCATCCGGAATTCGGTTGCAAACAATTATACATCCCATTCAGCTTTGGTATTTAGAAGATTTACGCTCTTACCAAATACTGAAATGTTATGTATTCGCAAATTGGGATGCATACATACCAAAATGCGTTCTTACATTTGCAAGTGTTCTGCGATTCTGCCCGTTTGCAACCACAAAAAAGGTTTTGTGTCTCTGGCCCCAGGTGCCTATGTTCTATGAACAGAAAACTTAATTGAAATCTTGGGCTTGACTTCTAATTGAGGACTTCTCAAATTTTATTAACATGATCCCTATGCTTTAAAGTAATCAGGGTTAAAAATCACACTACTCCCCATTTTAAGTATTATTAAGCTATTATTTTTTCTTCTGCCTGAATAGAAATAATGGTCCCCCTAATAGTACATTAAAAGTCCTCCCAATTGGATGATATATCTGCTGATGCCTCATTAGAAGTAAAAAAAAAAAAAAAAGCGAATGATCTGTAGAGTAATCAAGTCTATCACTTCTTCTTCCAAAATGATTGTGTTGTCCATTACCCAACTCCTTGCCCTGCATAGTATAGGGATGGCGCATCTTAACACTACCTCTGATGGTCCATCAAGCCACTGGCATGATGCAAGATATCAAAAATAGGGAATGAAGAGGGTCCTAAAAACATATCAATTCAAGAAGACATATTCAACCTTTTAGAAGGAATGAAACATGTCGGATCTGGCTTCCGCCTTATTTGCCCGTCACAAATCCACCACCCTCAGTTTATCTCTTCCTTTGCACCCTACATGCGTTAGAGGTGCCCAACTGGAAGGCTAGTACAAAGTTGAAATCACCCCAATTAAAGCCTCTTCCCACTAATAGCTAAGTTCCCAGCACAACATCCATAAATACTTTGGATTTTCACTTTCTGGGCCTTAATAGGAAGCCAAGTTGCCTCTGCTATTACTTAGATATAGTGGGATTGCCCAATATCCCTCTCAATATGTGAGGTTGATATGTTACCTGCAGCTTTTTTTTTTACCAACATTGCTACTCCCACTTTCAGGTGGAATCTGCAGAGAAAACAAAAAAACAGCCCCAAGATTGTCCCATGTTGGTTTCTTTCCCCGCTGCACAATTGGTCTCCCGCATTAAGATTACATTGGGCTTAAATTGTGGACACCAGGCATAAATAGCTTCTCTCTTCACCCTGTTTTTATGCTTGTTAACACTGAGGCTAATCACTGTCAAACCTGCCATCCTAAGACTCCCTAATACACCACTATAGTTTATCTTGCCCTATCTTAGCAGCAGTTTTTCTACCCCTAGCCCCACCATTATCTGATATGTGCTGCTTAATCGCTTCCCTTTTGACACCGCCTTCCTTCCTTGGTTCCACTTTCCCCCAAACATACCACCTCTCACACCACCCAGCCTACCCTAAACCCCCATGACACCTAGTCAATGAAAAGTGATTACTCCCTCCATAGAATTTTTCAAGAATAGTAAACGTGTCACCTAATGGTCAGTTGAGTACTCCTAATACTCATTGATCTAAACCATATTGCTTTATCAGAAGCAATATGGTTTCAATACATAGGTTTCAAAAACTCAGATCTATCTTAAATCATTGGAAATAGGAGACAGATTTCTATATTTACAAGTTATCTGCAGTAAAATAGTTTAAATTAACATGCATCAGCACCATAATTATAATGTAATGCTACTTCTTTCTAATTTAAACTATAGTGAAGACCCTTTTTGCTATTACAATATACTGTAGAATAAAGTGATAGAAATAAACCTTTAAAAATATAATTATGGGCTGTTTATCAATCATTTGCCCTTTGGTGTAGCACCTTCTCTGGGAAGTACAATGGGCCTAAAGTGGAACACGCTGTACATTTTCCAGTGACTGGGACTACTATGCAAGCAATTATATAGACGAGCTGCCTGCACCTTTTACTCTGTTGTCTGACAATGAAAACATCAATGTACTGCTTACCACCAGAGAGATTAAGAGCTGGAATTAAAGAGAATCAGCTGTCTAGATTTTGGCCATTTGGATTTGAGACATCCTGCTACAAACAGCATAGACACTGGGGGCTCATTATGACTTCGGTGGGCGGCAGAGGCCGCCCACCCAAGTCCCCCATAGGGATGACTGCCTATGCTGCAGTTCCTCCGCAGGCCCTAGTTCAAGTTTCCTGCTTGGCCAGTGAGTGGAAACAGCGTTTCCGCCTGTCGGCCCAGCGGGAAAACCACCACAACATTGACGCCAGGTCGTAATCAAGCTGGCGGCAATGTTGCGTTGTGTCAGGTCCAACAGCACCCCACATGCTTTTGACTACCCGTAATTCGGGCAGTGAAAAGCAGACAGGGCTGTCC
Source organism: Pleurodeles waltl (assembly GCF_031143425.1). NCBI lineage: Eukaryota > Metazoa > Chordata > Amphibia > Caudata > Salamandridae > Pleurodeles > Pleurodeles waltl. The sequence goes on from NC_090449.1 coordinate 608,836,608, forward strand.
ATGGGGGCCCCAGCACCCCCTTTCTGCCAGCCTTTGCATGGTGGTCCGACTGCCATGCAAAGGCTGGAAGAAAGGGAACTTGTAATCCAGAGCAGCGCTGCCCTGACGGATTACGACCGCCGAGAAGCCCAGTCTGTCAACTGGCGGTGCTGGTGATCGGACCTTGGAGGCTGCGCCACGTCGTAATTGGCGGCTGGATCACTACTATGGCAGTGGTCCGACTGCCACCACGAGTGTGGCGGTCTTAAGACTGCCAACTCGTAGTTAGGGAATGGGTGACCTACTTGAAACTGAGAACCAGAATTAACAGAGGTCTTGTGACATTTGAGAAAATATTTCAGATGCTCTTGAGCTTTGCTAATGCAATCTCACAAATATATAAAATGCTAAATGCTGCACAGATAAATGATGTTTCCAAATCTACTGTGAAAAAGAGCTGGTTATGTAATGTGAAGAATACCAATGGGATGAGACCAAATATTTTCACTTGGTAGGCCCATTGCTGGGAGGCAGTCCACAAAATACCTTATAGGTAGCATAATACAGCAGTCTGTTTGCAAGTCTTTGACAAGTCTCACACAGATACAGGTTGGAAGGGTATGAAGAGACAACAACTAGCATGCATATCACATTTTATGGATCATCCACTGCCTGCTCAATTGTGGACATTCTAGACATTATACAATCAGCCACTGGAATGAAACCCGTAGGTAATTGTATTGAGGTGTTCAAAACATAGTTCCCTCTCCAATATTCCACAGAAAAGACAATCTCCTATCTCTGACAGCAAAATATGCATTGTTGTCAATGTGGAATACAGCACAGGCATCAGTGGTAAAGTTTAGTGCGTTTTGTCATTGTTGAGTTTGAGAAGTTAGCGTACAGCATCCACAAGAAGGATAAACGTTTTTCAAAGTACACACTCCAAGACTGAGGCACCTAGAGCACAACAACATAAACTTGACTTTCACCAAAAGGCTGAGTGTGTTTTCCCTTTTGAACCAGCACCATGTCTGAATCATAGAACACTATATAGGGTTGGGAATGCCTTACAGGTTGTTAAACTGAAGAAGCTGGTTCCAGATGTACCGAACATTTTTCTAGTTGCAAAAAGTATGAATATAAACATTTTTCTATGTACTTAATTTCAGAGTCTGCAAAATTCTACAGAGTAGCAAAATGGGTTTGCAAATCCATACCAATTTGAAAGGGGAATGTTGTAGGCATCCTTTCAACATACCGATTTGGAATGTGATGTATTATCAACTCCCAAGTGGGGTGGTAAGCCATTTGCAAAAAGACAAGGGCTCCCTTCAAGCCCCTTGCCCTTTGCAAATGATGAAAAAACACTCTCAAATACACTAAAAAACATGTTTTTTAAATGCTGCCTCATTTCCTTTAAGGAAAACAGGGTGCAATTAAAAAGGTTTTACCTTCACTTAAAGGCAAACACAGATGTGGTGGTTTACTGAGCCTACCATATCACCATTCTTCTGATGACAACCAATCATAGTGAGCTGCACTTAGCGACTGACCTAATTAATATTCATGAAGTAGGTCTGATTACAACCGACTCCCAACTCTGTTAGTGCATGCGTCAGTTCGAAAAATTCAATACTGGCCGCAAATTGCAACCAGTTTTTTGTGTTCAGTATTTGGTACCTTTGACCTCAGGTTTGGTAGGCAGAAAAGTGGGTAGTACGAGACTGGAGTGGCAGTAGAGGGAGAAACTGGGGACCAGGAGGATCTTTCCTTGAGGGGGAAGGACGGGCAAGAGACTAAAGAGAGTGTTAAAACACAAAGAAGCTCTTCTCATAAGGCATAATGTCAAATTCAATTCTGGCAAACTTTTTTCTCTCTTAAACTCCTATGAGAACGTATTGAAAACTAAAAGAATATTGTGCAGGTTAAAAATCAAGGCCATGAATAAAAAAATTCTAGCAGACATAAATGAAAGTTTCAATTCTATGAAAGACTCAGAAGCGAGGATTATGCTTTATACCCTTTACTTTGCTGATTATAAAATTGAACAGCAGCCACGTTCCGAAAAGACCTTAGGATATCGTTACATGACAACCAATCATAATAAGGCAGTCCCAAAAAAGTCCATCATCAATTTCCATGCTTCCTCTTTTCTATGTGCGAATCACGCTAACGTCCGTTGCTCACGAATCCTATTTAGTTCCATCATGTCCTCTGGAGGCACGAACCAAAAGTAAGTGGATGAAACCAACTAGTAGACATGTGTAGAAAAAAACCACAACCATTATGCATAATAATAACATAACAATCAAACAGAACATTTCAAAGTAGTAATTACTTATGAAAAAAACAAACAGGGTCTCTTAGAAGGCACTTCAAAATCATCAGTTACTTAGGAACAAAGGGGCGGGAACAGCTTGAGGATTTCTGACCGTGTAGGATAATCCTCGCCTCTGTATTATTAATAGTACTGAAACTTTCCTTTAGGTCTGCTAGGAAAATTTTAATTCTATACCAGGACAGAAGGCAAGGATTATGCTATTGTAATTATTCTTGAGTTACTGTAGAGCGTGCAGCTACCCACTGGGTTTTCCAGTGCTAGCGGACAGGTGTGGAGTAGCCTAGGCAAGGGACATAAGATATAACCACGTTTAACATGTGAATAGCAGAAGAGTAAAAATGGTCTGAAATAAGGCCAAGACAGAGAAAAAGAATGCCCAGCGTGTGATTTTTACAGGGTTCCCTGTCTGCTCAAACTTGCTGATCACCAGCCGTATCATATCCACCACCAGTAGGAAATAAAATCTCTTAAATGTGATGTCAGAGGGTCAGTCTGCCACATTCATGATATCCTCCAGACAGGCACCCAGGTGGAATGCCTTGGAGGCCATCGCCTCTCTCTCTGAGTGCGCTCCAAACATCCCCACATTAATACCCACTTCTTGCATAAGCTAGCATACCCATCGGGCAATTGTGGGAGAAAAGACTGCTCTGCCCAGTTTCCAAAGGGCAATGAGGAGTTGCCTTTCGCCCAGAGGGTGGAGTTCCTCAGTTTATTTCTCCGTATGAAATGATGCGAGTATTAGACTTAGTACTTGCTGACCATAAAGGAAACCCCATTCAGGGAAAAAACTATCCCTATAATATTGAGGACTCAAATGTTGGAGACGCATCTTCGTGACACCAGGCACATCAAAATAGCCAACATGGCGGAGAGCTCCTTCGGAGACAAGAAGCTATTAGATCGCCAGGACAGAAAAAGACTGGGAAACTGACTGATGTTCCACAGAGATGAATAGTGAGGTTCGGGAGGCAAAGAGAGAAGAATACCTGTTAGCAACATACAAAAGGTTGTTTCTCCACATAGGAACATGACCTGCAGAAATAGCGAAGCAAAACGCAATGATAGAACAAAAGGCCAAACCTTCAGACGACAATTCGGACAAAAAGATTACAATTTGCACTACTGTATCCACAGGATCCAAGCCCCGTAATACACATCAACTCATCCATCTTTTCCAGTTCGATAGATATGGTTTGGTAGTGCTGGTTGCCCAGGCCTTCGCCAAGTGGACTTCAGCCTGGCTCTAAAGTCCTGGGATTTTCACCATTGCCTGTAATTCCCAATATCATGGGGCAGAGGAACGTTCCATTATGAGCCAATGAAGTGTGATATTCGGATCAAGAAGGAGATGCTGAAAGAGGGGAAAGGGATTGGAGAATCCCAAGAAAGTGCCATCACAACTGGGAACCAAACTTCGACCTCCAGTTTAGGGTTACCAAACCACTGCCACCTGTTACCTTTGCACAAGGGCTGAAGTCCTCATAATCTTTGAAAAAAAGGGGGGAGGCATAACCATGCTTCTGTGTACAATCCTAAAGGAATGCATTGTTTGCCATCGCCAGGGACCAGCCTCCAACTGAAGAGCCGGTCCACCAGAAGGTCCAGACATGAGGGGAACAGGACCTCTGAGAAAGGGTCCCACATGTCAGAGATCAAGGAGAAGACACTGGGTCCATTTTCCAGAGGCTTGAATCGTGGAGATGGAGGGAGTGCCAGTCGGCCACTTGATTTGCCTGACAGGGGAGATATTCTGCCATGACCAAAATGTGACGGTCCAGGCAAAATTGTCAGAAGTCTTTTGCCAGATTCAACAACTTCTTCGACCTGGTTCCCCTAGAGATGGTTGGCGTACCTCATGCTGATACGTTGTTCATCTTGAGGAGGATGCAAGAGTGTGTTCTGTCCTTCGGCCAGCACCGGACAGCAAAGGACCCCGCCAGGAGCTCCAGGCAGTTGATGTGCAATTGTTGTTCTTCTTGCAACCAGCTTCCTCCTGTGGAGAGTTTCCCACAATGTGCGCCCCAGCATGATCTGCTGGCGTCTGATTCGATAATTAGATATGGGCTGGGCCCAAAGATTACCCTGCCATTCCATGCCTCCATGTGGGATATCCATCATTGAATCTCTGCCCTGGCCTCCTTTGAACTATCTGGGAGTACCGAAGTCCCTTTCCCAAATGGTGTACTTTGAGCAGCTGCAAAGCTCTTTAGTGAAGTGGACCTGGGGAAATCGCCTGAATAGAGTACGAAAGGAGTGCTAGTTGCCCGAGAGAAGTGTACTGCCTGAAGAGCGTTTGGTGCAGTTTGTGAAGAACTTTGACACCTTCCTGGAAGGATGTCTCATAGTGGTGTTTGAAGAATCTAGCATGAATCCCATGAATTTTGTGGTTTGGGGGGTGGACTAGGAGAGACTTGCTCTTGTTGATCACAAAACTTATGCTTTCCAAGAGGGTCACAGTCTTCTGCCATTGCAGGGACAGGTTCTTGGGGCACAGGTTGAAGATCAGCATGTCATCCAGATAAACAATAATCTTCATGTCTTGGGCATGAAGGTGATCCACCACAGGTTTGGGGACCTTTATGAAGCACCACAAAGCCAAGGACAAACCAAGGGGAGCAAAGTGAACTCAAATGCCTGGTCTTGCTAGAGAAATTGAAGGAACCGCCAATGGAGCGGGAAGATCGTAACAGTCAAATGGGCGTCTTTTAAATCCAGATGCACTATCCAATGAAATGGCTGGAGTACATCCCAAAGGAGATGCATTCCCTCCATCCTGAAGTGGCAGTAAACCAGCCATTTGTTGAACTCTCTGTGGGTTAAATACTGGTCTTTGGCCCCCACTCTGCCTATCAGCCAGGACAAGGTTGCTGATGAATCCCTTTGGGTGTGGTGTAGTCAATCAAATAGCCCCTTTTTCAAGGAGGCCAGAGATCTCTATGTCTATAAGGTTGCATCTGTGGCAGAAAAAGTAAGGGGTATAGGACTTGCGAGCTGCCGAGTTGTCCCATAGAACCCGATTTGAAAACCTCAGACGGTATGAAGGACCCATGCATCTGACGTGAGTGACAAACATACATAGAAAAAAATTAATCAGAAGATTTCCCCCCCACACACTTTAATGCGCAAAGAAGGGCGAACACTCACAGTTTATATTGGAGCTGAAGGATTGTTCCCTGGTGCCGCCTCTGCCACAAAATCATTTGCATATGGTGAGGGAGAATGCAGCAAAACGGGCTTGGTAATGATATTGCCCACATTTGGAGTCTTGTCCTTGGGAGGTTTAGTATGAGGGATGGGCGGCCAAGCGGCCCCTGCCTCAGCCGGCTCTTTGGAAAACATATGGGTTGAAGATTCTCCTAATGGAGGTCTTAGCCTTATCAAGGGATGAAAAGATGTCCACAAATTTCCAAAGTCCCAAACAAAAGGGTCACCAACAAGGGTCCCCTGAGCCACAATGCTGGCCTCTGAGGATGCCAAATCCCCCAACTTGGGGTCAACTTTAATAAGAAGACAGCGGCGACTAATGGTAGAAAGAGAGCAGTTGGCATTTTCTAAGAATATAATAGCCCTCTGAGTCCAACCAGAGAGGACCTCTGCGATAGGAGTTTGCCCTGGCATGAGCAACATGAACGATCGATTCCCTTTTTGGGGTCCCTGATGAATTTGGCCAGGAAAGTAGGCATCTTTGTGTTGATTTAAGGGGTTAAGGATACTTTATTCTATAGGGAAACCCAGGGACATTCTACACAGAGGCTGATGCGTGCCTCTTTCTCCAAGGGTTTGCCAAGACAGCCTGCCACATATGCAGCCACTTTCGTAACTAAGGCCCCTTCCACCAAATATGGATAAATGATATCGTCAGGGTCCAGCATGTCAGTGTCTGAACGGGAGGGGGGCTTGGATGTGTCAAGTGCTGGGAGAGGGGGACACCGCTGGGGGCATCAGTCTCCAAGCTACAGGGGAGGCTCAGTAAGGCTGCTGCGGTGCGCACATCTCTCAATACCCGAGGAGAACAAGAGATGCTTGTCAGACCCTGAGAGGGCCGCTCTGTGAGTGTGCTGCAGTGCCCCCTAGAAGTCATGGGACCACCCCACTGCGTAAGCGGCCCTCAGCCTCTCGATATTGCTTCACCATGTAACGAGCACTAGAGCATTCCTGCAGCTGAAGGGGGGGAATACTGAAAAGGAAAAGTGATTAGAAGAGCAATGCTCTTCAAACTAATGACAATCTCTCCACAGATGTTGGTAATAACAAGAAAATACACAAATATAAGAGCCTCTATAGCAAGAGAAGGGAGAAACGCTTATCTGCAGCTGCAGAACAGTGAAGAAAAGAAGCAGCATGGAAACTGATGATAAACTTTATTGGGACTGTTTTGATATGATTGGGTGTCATGATACGATATCCCAAGGTCTTTTGGGAATGTTAGTTTTTTCTTAACAAGCTAATGTTAAAATAGCTGCTGTTCAATTTTATAATCAGCGAAGTATTGATTATAAAGCATAATAATCTTAGCCTCCGGTCCTGATATAGAATTTCATAACAGCTTTCTCGTCAGCCATTTAAAGTGGTATGGCTGCTTCTCACGTGTTTCTTTGGGCACACAACACATACCTTGAATGCCAAGCCATGTTTTCATGCTCTACTTACAACTTCAACAAATAATAATGTTTGAAGGTGTAAGGTTGCATTGTGTCACCAATGATTTTTTTCTTTGGACATTATGGGGGTTATTCTAACTTTGGAGGAGGTGTTAATCTGTCCCAAAAGTGACGGAAAAGTGACGGATTTACCACCAGCCGTATTACGAGTCCATTATATCCTATGGAACTCGTAATACCGCTGGTGGTATATCCGTCACTTTACCGTCACTTTTGGGACGGATTAACACTCCTCCAAAGTTAGAATAACCCCCTATATGTAGTTCTCTGTTAATCACAGTAATGTTATGTTCCTCTGCATTGGCATATTGTATTTCTGCTGTTTGAAAGCCCCATTATGGTTGTGGAGTCTGAGTGCCCTTTCAATTATTGCATATTCTTTGAGAGGGCTTATTAGACTTCTACAAGATACACAACAAGGAAACAATGCAAGAAACAAAAATACACAACTGATAACTGTGAGCTTCATTTTGTGGTAAAGAACAATTAAGCAATTTTAGACACACATGTCTGAGGTGAAAGGCTCATGTGTGAATGCCACATTTGGACACCAATATACAGATATGAAGAAACAAGGTGAGTACATCAATATATCATACCTTCCCCATTGCCCCAAATACATCACTGCTGTCTTGACTTCCTTCTTCCAGGTACTTAATAGACTTCTTCACAACAAGATCTTTATCGGAGGAAGAATCCACCCAACCTTTGAGGACTAATCCCTGAAATGTAAAGTGTGGTTAAACAGTTGGATTATTCTACAAAAACACTAAATTTGAGATCAAGATGTCCAAATAATGGTCACTGTTATTTTTGCTTCATGCACAATGAACAGGATCTTTTTAAATAGCAGTGGGGTAAAATAAGCAAAAAAGGAAATATAACCTTCATGGCTATTACCTCATCAGTGGTGTCCCTCCATAACGGATTGGTAGCCGCCAGTGCATCACAAACAGGACTGTGAAGCTTCTCTAGAAGAAGGGTGTTTCATCTCTAACCACACATCCCTAACCATCCCCATCCAGTACCTAAACAGTTTATCAAAGGTCAAGATTGCAGCACAACATATGCTTTGAGACAACAGCTCGGTGTTGAAAGAAGGCAAGGATTAAAAGTACTGGATTCATCATGAAGGTAATTGGTAACTACTCAATTGTGCTACTGACAATCTTTTAAACTGGCTGGAAATCTGATTCAGTAACTTAAAAGTCTGTGTGGAGGATGAAAGCATAAGCTTGACACAAGCTTCAAGCAAATAAATTGTGAAAAACCTCTTAGCCAAAAGCTGCACATTTTCTGAAAGAATCTTCCTTTATATCATGATTCCAGGCCTGTAGCATGCAAAACATCCAGGACAAGTGTCAAATCAAAAGAAAACCTTGATGTTGCAGAGCTACAAAAATCCTAAGGCTTACGAATTCTTCTGTAATATGTAAATGCCTCCAAAAATCAAGCTTTCTAAGTCAGAAAATCTATGTCACAAAAAATCATAATCTTAAATGGTCTGTGTATCAGAGCCTCATTTCTCATTTTAATAATAAACGGTGTCAATGAGTGTGGCTCAAATATGCCCCAATAGGTGACAGGAAATGTTTCCTTGATTCAGCCCAGATCCTGATCCATCCAAATAAGATACAGGGCCATTCTAGTCACTGTAACGTCTATATTAGGCATGGATGAAAAGGACAAGCAGGAGTTGGATTAAACCTGGACCCAATCACGTGCTGCAGAGGTAAATGGGTGATACACGGTGGGGCCATCACTTGATTTGGCACTCAATCATCTATCAACCATAGTGGGTAAGACAAGGTACCAGGTGGGACCCATTTCCACTGACCAGACGTGGGACATGCTGCAGACAGGGCCCTGAGTTACATAACCTAGCCATCAGTCTCCTAGTAAGGAGATTTAGGCATGTCCAGTGTTTGATGGACCCTTGGGAACTTAGGATTCAGAGCCCTAACACCAACTCACCTGTACCATTTTGCCTTATTGTTCATTACTTCCAGGAGAGGGGAGAGCTACTCCTGTGTTACTGAAGGTGATGACACAGGGTGCCACCTTATTGAGTAAGAGAGCAAAGAAGGTCAGAGTGGATAATTGGTATGAAATCTTGTATGATATTTACTTGATCTGTGACCCAGCTTTTCTGATCAGTCATAGTGTGTAATGAACTTCAGCTGATCACTTAGCTAAGTGTAATGAGGCTAGCGGAGCTGCTTCGTATAAGGAAACCCTTTGCCATTTAGGAAACTAGAAACCAGAGTAAAGTACCCAGCCAGTTATGTGTCACTGGCAGTCATTATTGGAGGAGATGAATAATGGACATAAGAAAGGGTCTTGAACTCTGATAACCAGGAGGAGGCACATATGTAAGAAGAGCAATGTATTCACATAAGGTTGACCTATTAAACACAAAATTACCCCTTTGCACTCCAGAGCAAGGTGTGATATTGTTCTTTAACTGGTTCTATGAAAGGCCTTTATACCACTGGAGGGAGGTTGTCTGGAACATGGATACCAAGGAAACAAAAAGAAGAAGAAGAAGACATCATTTAAAGAAGTTCTCAGGCGAGTTAAAATTCTCTCCCGGGCTCATTTGCTGAATGAAAGCCATGTACGTGGGTACTGCTTCCTACTTAAATCCTTTCTAATAACGCACATGATTGTAATATTATGTTAAAAATATTTAAAGTAGTAAAAGAAAGCTCAGCAATGGAACTGGGGTTATAAATAATCTCTCTTCCCCCACATTGCTAAATTGAGAATCTAAAACATAAGGAAGCATGAAAGTGCTCTGCAAGAGAGTCAAGAGTTCCACAAAATATGGGATGCTAATGGAATAGTACCATTTGCACACTTGGAGGAAGTATACATGATGTACCTATCACAAAGGTATGAACACCTAAACCTAAAGCACATATTACAATCCAAACTAACAGCAGATGAAGACACCATGGAAGACTCCCGCTAGAAAGAAACCTTTTAGATAACAGAATGTCAAAAAAAAATTGTACATGCATTAAACATTAGTAATAAAAATGTGGAACGAGTTACTAGGGTTGAAGGAGAAGTCAGGTAGACATTTGCGCACTAGATGATGGCATGTGGGCTGATGCACGCAGATTCCCTAGCGATACAGCAGAATAGTTTCAGATACACACGATCCTTCATAAGTGGGGAAGGGCACAAAATGACAAATGCCTTTGAGCGTTCGGACAACAGGGAACTTTGTATCATATTATCTGGAACTGTTTCGAAATTTAAAAATATTGGAAGGCAACAGTGATTCAACTACCTGAGGTAAGAGAAACCACACTGGAGGAAGATGCCCCTTTGATGCACTCACTTATGCTGCCAGTTACCAACATATATTGATAGAATTAGGGTATGAGGTAGTGACGAGAGATATTGTACAAAAATGGGGTGGAGTGGAGCTCACTCATATCCCTCTGATACAGAGGGATCGATAGCTGTGTGAACCTAGGACAACAGATTTACAGAGACTGGAGCCGCCCAAAAATTTTTAGATGATAATGGGAGGGAGGGCTGGGTTGGAATGCAAGACGAAATAAATGAATAGGGCCACTATGAGTAGGGGAAAAGGCATAAAATCAGACTGGATATATTTTGTGATTAAGTCTGGAAGAGGTAAAGGGACTATGCCCTTGGAACTGAATAATGGCACTAAGCAACTGCAAGTTGGCAATCAAAGTGAGCATCTGAGGCACTGCAAAGTACATTTGCAGAGGTATGTGTATGGCAATGAGTCTCATCTTGGAATTTGGGGAATTCTGGAATCTAATAAACAAGGGGAAATTATAACAGGACAGGAAGGACCTTCCTCAAACACTCCTAGAGTTGGGCATCCCATACGTCTCTCTTATCCAGGGCTTCTCCACTCGACCTGCCTAACCCTGCAAGCTCCTGAGCTAGGAGGCAAATTTTGAACCTAGATTTGTTTTCTGTTGTAGAAGAATCACGTTATTTTCTCTACCATGACTATCGTCAGAGGTTGACTTACTGGACTAAGGGGGCCGGCACAAAGAAGAATTGCTCTCCACCTAAACATCAATCATGAACCTGTAACCAAGTCAGGACAGTGACTAAAGACACTTACTTTCAACTTGGACAGCTGAAAGGGAAACTCAATTAAAAAGCCGAGGAGCACATGCTGCAAAAATGGGTCGTATCACAATAGTAAACATATAGTTACAACTCTCTATTCCATACATCCGGAGTACTATGCTGCAGAAGGTACAAAATATGCCCAGTTTTGAAATAACTCTTAAGATTAGGTCCTTCCAACACTCAAGTCTTTTAAGAGAGGCTTCAATGTCCACCTCATCACAATCTAATAGGGGAAATGCTGGTGATTGTTGGCTGTAGGTAAAGTTAGAAAAAGAAGTGTGGTATCTCAAATTAAGCAATCAGTGATGTAATCAATAAAGCAGGCACAAACGTGGCTTGGTACAATTCAATTTGTAGTATGTGTGCTACAAATAAAGTGAAAAACAAATAGAACTATATTATTTGAAAGATAAATATATTGCAGTGTTTTTGTAATCTAAATTAAACACAATAAATTGTACTTTTTATCTTCATTAAGGTTATATACATTCACACAGATTTACATTAAAGTACTTTTCCCTTTTCATTTTGTAAACAAACTTAGCATACCCCTGTGTTTCTTTCATTAAAATACTACTGGGCGTGGGTCTGGTCTTAGATTATAAACCTTTTAAGATAGAACTCATCATAAAAGAATCTTGTAAGTAGGAAGTAATAAACTAACTTTAAAATCACCTCAAGCGGTCTAATAACCATCATCTCTAAGATATGGTATCTCTTTGGCATTTATAAATATATATCTAATATGGCACATTGTAGAGGAAACTACCAAAGAATGCTTGAAAAGTAGATTTTAAGTTAGGCTCACTCATAAAATGAATGTTTGTGATAATTCTCACTCTCAAAAGTCATTTTCCAGTAACAAGCACTGTCATACCGCCTGAGACCTATTGGAGACCTTCAGCATTCTATCAATGTACTCCTTTGCCTTATCATTTCGACCCACGAGCCACAGGAACATTCCTGCAAAATAGAGGGATTTCTCTCCAGCAGTCTTTCGACTTCCTTTAAGGTTGCTTTCCAGTTCCAAAACAGCATCTCGATCTAAAACAGAAATTAAATCAAGTTTCAAATAGAATTCAGTTATAGATATACTTAATTGCTTGAAGGCCTAAATAAAAAGAAATAAGAAGTAGTGTCTCTCCTCTTAAAACTAGGGCCACGACAAAGTCTGGAGTGGTTTGTCCAGAGCTGCTTAATTACAAACATGCTTTTTAGGTCGAGCGCTGTATACTTTTAAGTATACTATAGAGTGAGTTCCAGCGTTTTCATTTGTTAGTTGCAGTGTCCTTCAAAAATCCTTGCTTGCTAGTGGTCAGTTCTGCCTCTTTGTCCTGCCTTTTTTTTCACTTTGGGTGCAGCACAAAATACTGTGTAATTACGCTGTGTTCTGTTTATCTCTTCTGTAAGGGACTTTTTTTTTAGCATTTGCCTCTTTCACTTCAACACTGTGAGTGCTTGTTCAGTCCCTCCTCCCTACCAGCTCCCTTTGCAAACATAATAAAACAGAGGAGGGCTTTTCCAGGGCCAGCCTGCTCTTCCCTCACTGTTTTTTTATGATGTGTAAACGTGATTCCACTTCTCATGCTTATTTTTAAAAGGTCACAAAACACAACCCACGTGTTTTTGAAAGTTGAATGAGACCTTGCCACTCTTCCTATTTTCAGTTACCCAAAAAGTTTGTAAAGGATCAATCGGGAGTTCAGACTGGACTAACTTATCGTGCCCACTTACCCTGCTCCCCCAAACCATATGCAGTGGTCACTCTCTTACAAAAATATTAAGCCCCTGTATCCCCATCCTGTATACATAGCTACTGCACACCTATAGTGACGGAGCATCATGCCAATACCACTACATAAAAGCCCAACCGCAGACAGAACAAGCATTTTCAATGCAACTGGTCTCACATTTGCTCGAGTTAGAGCTATTAGCTTTGTAAACTCCTAACCGGACTTTTCTTGCCACACGCGAACACGCTGCGTTTTTTTTCCCTTCATTTGTGTGGCAAGAAAATTCCGTTTAGGAGTTTACCAAGCTAATAGCAACGGGTCTCGCATTTGCTTGAGTTAGAGCTATTAGCGTTGTAAACTCCTAACTATACTTTTCTTGCCACACAAATGAAAAGATAAATAAAATGCAGCGTGATCGCGTGTGGCAAGAAAAGTCCGGTTAGGAGTTTACAAAGCTAATAGCTCTAACTTGAGCAAATGCGAGAACAGTTGCATTGAAAATGCTTGTGTTATAATCTAATTCCCTTTTTCTAGTGGTTACTATATTCTGTTGTGGAAATGCAGCATTAAATAATTCACATTAATATCAATGAACAGTCTTTTTGCTAAAAATATTCCACAACCTTCGTTACAAGATATACATTATGAAAATGACAACATCCTAATAAGGGGATGAGAATCCTTCCCATTTCATAGGTAGCTTAATTTCCAAAGTGTAATTAAATAGAGTTTATACTCCTTCAAGGTGTATATCAGAAATAGTTCTTTAAACTGTTCAATTCTGTTTCCAGAAAACAAATAACCTCTTTAGAATAAGTATCTGTATTCAACTTTGACTTCAAAACTCGCTACTAAAAGAAATCAAACCGACTCCACAACTTTCACATGGTGGGGCAACAAAGTAAAGGATTTTAGCCAAATAATAATCGATTGCCTAGCGAAACACTGACCAAAGAGAAAACGTATACTCGAAAACTTCAAATTGACTGCCACCATTTTCAAACTTTGTGAGATTTCAGTGTATTCATGGAAATGTGGTATTGTATTCCGGCGACTAAACATCAAGCCATATAATGCAGAGGTTCCCGGAACGCTGTCCGCCATTACGTTCCCAGAAAGAATGTAGCGCTAATGAGTTTGGAATATTGCGCTTTCACACATGGTGTATGCAGAAATGTGAGTCTATGACACAAATAATAACAATGGTGAACAATGTGTCCGTCCGTGAGCGTATGCTTCTTCTTAGTTTTAACACACTGGCCATTTGTGTCATTGGCGTCACACAATGGTATTGGATACGACGTTCAAAACCCAAATTATTACATGTGGATATTGAGAAAAAATTATGACCAGGGACGAGAAAATGAAAGTGTTTCCCGTTTATATTTCTTTAGGTCAAGCGCACAAGCACTCAGACTTGTAATCTTTCTGTGAGCTTTTAATCACGCCCACCGCATACCCATCACTATCACTTGTTGGTGGGCTCAGCTTTCAAAATTCCTTTGTTATCATTGGTAAATGCTTTATGTTTGTCCCTCCTGGGGCAGTTTTGTTATCACCTTGGACATCGACCCTATTACATGGATAATTGCAAATTTGCAATACGTTTAACTGTAAGCAAACTTCTTTTGTTTGTGTCTCTCCTTCGCGCTCATGCTCATGGAGGCTGTGGCGCTTTGAATTGGCTCACTTTTGTCAATTGTTTTACTTTTCATTTTCAATTTATGTGGCACAAAAAGTCCAATTAGGAATTTACAACGCTAATAGCTCTAACTCGAGCAAACGCGAGACCCTTTGCATTGCAAATGCTTGTTTCGTTTATGCTAATTTGCAATATTCATAAAGTACTCCCTATCTTAGCATTGTATGCCAGTGAATAATGAGCCCTAAAAGGGAATTAACACAATACCATGTTGTTCCCTATTTCATTGATAGTGGCACATAGCATACAGTTCTGGCCACATTACTTACTTATTCAGAAGCTTAGGTATGGCAGCCGTTTTAAAATATCGTCAAAAAAGTGTCCGACTACTACTTCCCTGCAATTTACCCTAACAACATTTTCATTTTATTTGCATTTGATGAGTTATAATGCAATTTCAAGCAAAGCATATTTTTTCGATTTACTTTATATAGAATAGCATTGCGCATGTTGAGTTGACCTTCCGTTAACCTAGCGAGAGTTAACCAGAGTAAAGGAACTACAGAGAAGATTTTCTTATTTCTCTAGTTTTTTCTAAATATAATTTTACATCTTTACAGATGTCAAAAAAATGAAAGGACCCTCCTGCTGGGGTAACAAACATGCCTCTTGCAAAATATCGGCATGGAGACATTCGAGTGAAAATTTGAGCCAATCTTTACAAGAATCAATTGATAAATCCCTAAAACTGCCTTATTTAGGTGGAAAAGATATACGGCCCTTGAGTCGATATATTTCACTAAACCTATGAACTGAGCTGACAGCATTCTGAAAAACAACTTTCAACAAGGGATATTGCAGAGGCTTTGTGTAATCCTTCGAACAATGGAGCCAGTAAACTTGATAAGCACACACATTATGACCCTGGGGAAATGGTTTCTGAATTTAGACCTTCCAATTAAATCTTTAGAACTAAAGAATAAAACAGTGTTTCTGTGAAAGGCTCTTTCTTTAGGCTAAGGTGGCTGTTAAGTGTACTCCGATGAACGAGTGATGCAGCCCTCCTTTAGCTAGATGTAAAAATTAAGGTAGGATCACCTCTTTTTGGCAATAGGTAGAATCCACGTGCTTCTTGTTATGAAATAAATAGAATCTTGTTCATGTGGAGGCACATAGTGCCCTCATGTTTGAACTCTTTAAGTATGTACATGCAATCTTTTGACAAATTCAAATGTCCATAATAAACGATTTTAGGAGCAGTGCGTCCAAGTTACAAGATGTTAGACCTAGATGTAACACTCGTCCCAGAATTTGGTCAAGAGAGTCAGACTGCATGGCACCTCTTTTCATGCTTCTCAGATAGGGCAGATAGATTTGTGTATCACTATTGCCCTGACCAGAATCATTCTGGATCTTGAGTACAGGCAGGATGAGCAGAATCAGGGGAAATGCATCCAGAAAACTTTTGACCAGTTCATCAGCTGAGCTTTCTCTTGAGTTTTTGGCTTTGGAGGTGTAGTTTAATGCAGTAGCAGACTCTGTCGCTGAAGATAAGTTCGTTTTAAATAATTTCACGTTTGCTTCTTAGGACCTACAGCTCGAGTTTTTACTGAAATGAGGGTATTCATTTTTTACTCTATTTTCATCTATTGTAGTCAAACTCACCTCCTTTCCCACTCACCCTTAATAAAGATTAGCCAACCACAGAACAAAGCAGTGGCCATCTTGGGGACGCTGGAGTGGGCAAAATGTACTATATGTTCCAGTGTTTATCAAACCTGTGCCTAAAAACATGCTATTGAGACACCATTCTGACACAGCCGCACAGCAGAAAAACGCATGAGGCATGCCAAAAGCAAGCCAGTCCGTAAACAGCCCATGACCAATGACTGCCTAATGCTCCAATTAGAAAAAGCAAGGGAACTATACAAGTATGAACCAAATAGTTTACTATTCTTAATTACATCGAGGACCCAGATTGACATCACAGCACAAAGCATATTAAAAGACTGGGAATTAACGGTACCCTACCTCTCCTGATACTATTCTCAACTCTTTTCTGCCCTCCCCTAGGGTAAATGGAAAACACTCTCCATGTCAAGAAAATGACACACCTCGGGTTTGCTACTGAAGGTTTTACTGGCAGCTAAACGTTTTCAAGAAATCCATGATATAATCCTGCACTTTCATCTGGATATCTTCTGAGCCGCACAAGCCGAGTAAAGAGAACTAACCCGGCCCTTCTTAACCAATTTGACTTCCCAAAAATGTTACTATTTATTCCGACAACCGCAGGGCTAAAAGGTAAGGAGATTTAGCAAATTTTGCTAAAACTTCTTATAGATCCAAATCTTTGAGACATTTACTGTTTCGAATGCCTCTCAATGAGAATTGCTACGCCCCTATAGCTTCTTCCAATACCATAGAGTCCCTTGAGGAGCTTCTACCTTGGCTATCTTTAGATGTCTCTCACACTGAATTAATGGGTGATTTAAAAGCCCATTTTGGCATCCAGAGGCGCAGCAATTGTAAGTTATTTTTAATTTTTTGGAACTAGCAGCCTGTGTTATATTTCACTATAATTCAAAAAAAGGACATGATTTCAAAATTATTTGTTGCACTCCCCCTTGCAATACATCAACTCCCATACCCTTCTACTGGACTGATCACTGGGGAACTCCATTCTGCTGGGCTTCACGACTTTCTGCGGCCGCTTAGCCTCCTTGCATTGCTAGTAGATATATATATATATATATATATATATATGCCGCAGCGACCTTTTACAATGATTGCATTTTCAGGGAAGCAAATGTGGCAAAGGCCCTTATTCCATGCTTCCTGACTTGTCTGCACCAAAACCAAACGACTAGAATAGCACCAAAAAGAAATGCAAAGAGATGGTAGCATTTTTTTCAGATCAAAATAAGCGTCACTACCCCCAAAAGCAGCAGTCGTATACAGTCAAATATTCACATATTAATTTATGAACAAATCGATGATTCGGACCTTAAAAACACACTCGTGAAGAGCAAATCTACAAGCTCGTCTTTACATCTAGTACCAGAGGCAAGGGTCCCGTGCTTCCCAAAGGCACGACTAGTCAGCTTGCCAGACTGTATTGTACTGACAGTGGTGGCTGTGAAGGGATTGTTTAAACGTACAGGCTCTCTTAACTGCGACATGTGCAGGGAGAGTCTCCTAACTGCCTCTTCCCCTCACACTGTTTTTAGTTATCTGCAGCAGTATACTTCGCTACATTCAGGTGTGCAGGGATGTAGCAGGTGTGTGCGTAGTGGGAGCATGTTAGAATGGCTGACTGTGGGCAAATTGGAATCCATTTTGGAGTTCCAATGTGAAGATGGGCAACAACATAGAAGATGGAGGAAGCCTGTCTGACTAATAATGTATATTGCAGGGCCCCTTCAATGTATTTCTAAAGCTATTGCTCGTAGCCGGACTCCAGGATGTGGGAGAACAGTGGTTTCCTTAGAAGTGCAGAGCTAGCCCTTGTCATTGTTCTGCCCTGTTGTTTTCCCTGAGGTCTTATCATCAACAGTTCGAGAGTTGTAGGCTGTGCTTTACTTTGTGCCCGCGTTTTGTGTTTCTTGGAGCTGAAGTCTCCCAGTCCCACACACACTTCCAGTGACACTCACAGACAGAGATTGTGATTGGCCTGTCTGGACAGGGATACAGAAAAAGGCAGAACCGTGTACAAGCCCAAGAGATGTTCCCAGAAACTCCTTTACTGGAGTCTGCAACTATGGCATAAAAAGGGGATTTAAACCTCTAATCAGTATTGCAGAACTTCTCACTGACCGGTGCCCAGACAACAGGCCAGTGTGTTAACAAACTTCTTCATGATTCATAGTTGGTTTTCCGGATTGCTAGCTTCCCAGCCAGGTTTGGGGACATCACCTGGGAGTTAAAGGATTTCACCAGCAGTGCTAAGAACCCGCCTTGATTGAGGAGCCTGCCTTACTGATGAGAGTGAAGAACTGGGGGTGTTTCTGCAGGAGGATACTGCCCAGAAGATAGCCTAGCATTAGCTGCATGGTGGCAGAGATGTTCAGAAAAAAGACTGATCATGATCTACAAGCGACACCTGCACTGGAAAGCTCACGGAGAAATAGTCACGGTGAAGCATTACTGCGCTCCTCTACTTGCCACAAGCACTGCATCCACCAGTATCTTTGGAGTTTAATTTGCATCATACAACCGACCTTGGAAGACGGGACCATTTCACAACATGATACAAAAGTGGATTCTCCTCCACCTTCCAACTTTCTCTACTATACTCGTTTTCAGAGTAGTAGTGAAATTGAAGCTTTATTTTTAAGCATATCATTTCTACGACTGGTTTTACCAATTTTACTCTCCTTCTTCATCTCGGTTTGTTTTAACTTTCTACTTTTCTTACTTTCTTATACGTGCTTTACTTTTTTAAATATTAAAATTATCTGTTGTATCATTTCATGAATATTGTACAGTGATTTGGTTTAAAGCTCTATAATAAATCAAATAAATACACATAAAAAGGCAATTGAATCAAAGAGCAGATGAATAACCACATTCATCACCGATTAGTTTAAGACTGCAGGGGTATGCTGGTGAAAATAGGAAGACACCCTTCCACTAGAAGTTCTCTTGGAATAGAGAGCATCACAGCCCTTTAGGGTGGGGGAGAGAGAGAGAGCGGTGTGGTTGTGATTAAATTAATCAGAGATGTAAGGTCATGCCTATAAACCTACTCAGATTCTGGTCTGAGAAGGAAGCCTCAGAACTGTTTGGTAAGTCATTCCTGGGATTCAATGCCATACTACTGGCCAACTGTGCACTATATACGTGCCATAATAACAGAACAATAGAACTAATGTAAAAGGATAGACCGGTTCTGGTGAGGTGTTCAAACTCAGTGAGCTTACCTGCGTTTCTGATTGCCACAAAAATCTGAATCTTGCATGTAGTATGTAAGTTAGATTTTGTTTTGTTCCTTGAGAATCTCACAGAGGTAAAGCCTTCAATGTGAGCTGAAGATGCTAGAAAACATGCTGCATAGTGGAGGTCATAATTTCCTGATTATTGCAGGGAAATTAGAGTGAAACTCATGAGGATCTAGAGGTCTTTATAGAATTGAGAGGAAATAGTTGAACATGAAAGTTAGAATACCTTCTATCGGTTATTAGGAACTCCAAAAAAAAACAAAGACATCTTCGGTGGCTCTCACGCACAGATCTGTGAATACAGATTTTGCAGTTATGAATCATATTGACAGTCTCACTCTGAGAGAAATCGGAGGCTCTAAGGTAGGGAAAATTATTACTGACAATACATGATTTTTTTCAGAGAAAATCGAGGAAAGGGTTTAACCTCCCCTATTTTTTGGTCAAGCCTAGCAGCACGCATGCGCTGCTTTCTCAACATGCTGTTATCTACTCTGTGGACTTTAACCGCGTCATTCTCATGCCCATCACTTGTTCCTTGGGCTGTATTTCAAAATTCCCTTGATTTCATAGCTAAATGCATTACGTTTGGCCCGACTTCAGGCAGTTTTGTTACCACCTTACAGACTGACCCTATTACATGGATTATTGCACGATCAGCCATATACCTTAGTGTGGCACACTATTTTTTTTCTTTTGCTTTTCCACTTCGCGCTCCGTGGCTGTATGTTTTTTCTTCCTTGTTTTTGGGCATGCTGCTCTTTCTTTGTGGTGTCTGCGCCCAAAGCCTGCAAGCTGAAGGGAGGTCCTTTTTTTATTTATTTTATTTTTCTTTAAGTTTTATATAGTGCAAACTCGATCTGAGGAGCACTTTAAATGAGTTCCACTTTCATACAAGTTCAGCGGTCGAAAAATATACAAACTGGCGCATTTTAACCAGAAAAAACACAGAAATCCTCAATGAGGCTCTCCCGGAAAAGTGGGAGAGCCGATACTACATTATTCACTGCACAATGTTTTGCGGGGCATTTCTTTTGCAAAACATTTCTGCCCATAACTCAGCCTGTGGTGGCCTAGCTAGGACAATGGGACCACCACTGAAACGTTCGGCACGATTTGTGCTTTCTGTCTAGGCCAACTCTGGGTCCCCACGTTAAGTTGGGGGGACCCCAAAATAATAACATCTCCCACCATTCAGTGTCTTTTTAAGTTCCCCAATGATTGGAACTTTTGCTTTACAGCTGGGAGTAGTTTGTGTTTTAAGGGCCTTTATTGTAGTATTATTGCAGCAGGCCTGCTAGGCCTGAATATGTGTAAGGCACTACACCCTCTAAGAGCTAAATATATGGTTACACTGCATTACTTTCTGACATTCTCTTTTCATGTGATTATGCCCTCTAGGGGCTGGCTCCATGGTTACATGACCATGTTGCTTCCAAATGCTATTTTTATTGTGGTGCACTCTGTTCTGAGCATTACAGTCTAATGCCAAGTGTATGAAGGAATGCATAAATAGAAAGTTTATTTCTGATAAAGGTTTTTATTTGGTTTACATGATGACTGTTTATGTTGTATTGACCTCTCCTTATTGCAGTTATGACCATGATTCATGCCAACGTAACAATCTTATTACACTATGACTGTTTGAACACTCTTCATCTGTTTGGATGACCGTTCTAGGGGGTCATTAGTAGTTGCACAATGTCAGCTATGGTATGTTCCATCTGCCAATGTAATGTACTGCATGGCTAAATACCTACAAGGTCTGAAAGGCGAGACCTATTGGCTATGCCAATGCTTGTTTTTTGGTAAAGTACAGAAATTAGAAACCCAGGACTCCACTGGAATTAGCTCAATCAAATCCAATTAAAACTGTTCTAAAATCACTAAAATGACTTAAGGGTCAATATATTATCTCAAGAGTGACACACCCGGAGATGGAAGATTAAGGGTTGTGTTGCTATGCTGCACAGTAGAAGGAACTCATTATTCCTGGCTCTAAAGGATCTAAGTGATGCCCCATCGCTTCTGTAGTTGGTAGCAGATGTGCTTTGTAGTTCTGAGCTCTGAGGTGTACCAGCCTGTATTGAGGTTTTGCAGGCTTTTGCTGGTTTTGGCGTGGCAACTCTGTTGGTGCGGTTGGTGATCCAGGCCGAGAAGTTCTGGGTGGCCTGGTCAAGGTCTTCTGACGTTTTGGGTCATGTGGTGCTGATGGCCTGTGTCCACTGAGTCACAGTTACCTGGCCCCAGCTACGGTGGGAAGAGCTCTGGTGCTTAATAGACAGGTCATTACATCACAGTGAAAACATGTGCAGTAACCACTACAAAGATCTTATCCATGCAAGTATTAAATGTGTTGGGCCCATTCTGGGTTATCACAGATGATTTTAACTGTTCCTGCTGCTACGGTGTAGTTGCGGCGGATATATCCTAGTGGCAGAGTTGAAATAAATGGCCAGGAAATTCAGTGAATGTTCCCATAAATCCTGTAGAGGTACAGTTCTTCCCTTTTTAATTCACTTTTGGTCTAATTATCACATTTTCTGCAGAAAAGACAGACTTAGTCCAAGAACTATGGGAGATTTGGTCTAGTCGCATAACTACAGCCTCTAGAACCCAGAACCCTGGGTTTGAATCTCAGCCAAGACACGTGAATTAATATCATGTGAATCTCTTAAAATAACATAATCTCCCTGTGCCTAAAAATAGGATTAAGGGGAATTGCAATATGTCAAATATAAAGAAATTATGCACTTCAATGATGTAAATCCCAGTGTGAAGTGCACAGCCCTGTATTGTCTCTGAACACCTGCCATATATTACAGTGCCACTGTGCTTCCCAATTAGGTTTGGGCTTTAGAAATAACAATAAAGTACTATCTATTGTAGAAAGAAATCAGGTTCCAACCATACCTGTGTACTGTATCCAACCAACATTACCTAGGGGGTTGCTGATGGGGCTTGACAGACAGTTGCAACAGTTTGAAGATAGGGTCATGTATTCAAAAATACATGTGCCCTATCTTCAAACTGCACCTGCTGGGCACCCACATTAGTGGAGAGAACATACGGGTTCCAATTTTGGCCTACAAGCTGATTAAGAGTTTTTGTTAAATGTAATTGAAACAAGGTGGAGCCTGACAGACAATGATGTCTTAAGTACAGATCTTTAATTCTGCCCACACAGTTATTACGCATGAAGTCTGAACCATAATTCTTTTGTTATGAGCATCATTACCTTTCTTTGCATCTCATTCAAGACGTATGTGTATATGTCATCCCCATGAACCTTCTTGTATGATGTAGAACCCAGTGAATCTTCCTTGATAACTCCACAAAGTTTGCATCACTTCTGGCTTCAAAGCCCTACATTTCCGAGTCTAGTTGCTACCATTTTCTATCATTTTCTATCGTGCATCTGTATCTCATTCTTAAGAATCTAGGTGAAAAGAAGGTACTCTTATACCTCATCAACATTACCTAGAAACCACTACCAAAATGTTTTTTCTTTTGTTGTCATCTCTCCTACAGTATTTCGGGAAGGCTGGGCAACTTCTCCTTTTGGGTCCCTTTCTTACCCAACCACTTCTGGTCCAACTTCTCGCCCGAAATGAATGGTTACGCTACTGACAATAATTTGACAAATGTAAGGGCTGCCTGGTTAGGAGCTTGAGATTTTCACATAATACTCTTACTATCCATACCGCATATCTCATTTCCACAGCTCTGTTATCACCCTCCCTGCCTCCCTGTGGATTTCCCTTCCTTCTCTCTGCTTTCGCCTCTTATATACATCTATTTTTCTGCCCTTCTTCCAGTTTTCATTTACCTTTGTCAAAATGACAACTAATAGTTCAATTTCCGGTTTTGAGACACCGAAGAGATATGCCTACCTTTTGCCATTGTCTCTTTTCTACATCTACAAATAATAGAGTGACTGTTGCCTCGTTTCTGAGGGAGAGATCTTCCTGTTTCTTAGATCTTCGTTTCCTAATGATGGATGCCTTGGAATGTGTCTCAGGGAACAAGTCATTTGACAATGGAGAAATGGTCAAAGAACTTTTTGGATAAAAATAATAAGTTGTTTTTTTATAGCGCTTCATACCATACTTCGGTCGTTTCTGAGAACTTTAACAACTCTGAAAATATGAAAGCCTCTATTGGCATTGCTGTGGTTAAACTGAGTCCATTCGCTTTTCAAAAAGGAAAATAGTGGAAAAGGATTTTTTATTATTCAAATTAGAAATTTGTTTTAAAAAGGCCAAAAAACGAATGGCAGGTAAAATGATATAAATAATGAGTGACAAGCAAATAGTGAGAAAGCACTCATGCAGCACATACAAAACAAACGAAAAAGTGAAGGTGAAGTGGTGTGAAAAGCAGTGAACTTCACAACTTGACCATAAAAAAATGCAACAAATGTAATTAATGACTACTCACAATAGAATCTTGGCCACAAAATAGGCCTCCACGTATTAGATAAATCAGTACGGAGCAATAAGTAGACAGGTCGGGAACGCATGTGGTGTACAGGATCTAATCAAACGCCTATAGCCAAAGAAGTGTACTTTATCATATAGACAACAAGGTCTGGTAAGGTAATGCAGTACACAAAAAATGGGAACATGCTCCAAGGTGTACCTTGCTTTTGTAATATTATAATAAACAATGAATTATTCCCCCATTCCGAATCTGGTTTTGGGGGGCCAATCCCGTAAATCCTGGAGGCTCCACCATAGACCCCCAGTACTGCCAAACCAGCTCGCTGAGGCTTGCACTGCAGCTACAGCTGCTGCCACCTCACAGACAGGGTTCTTCCCTCCTGGGGTCTGAGCAGCTCAGTCCCAGGAAGGCTGAACAAGTCATTTCCTTTGGGAGGAGAGTGTTACACCCTCTCCTTTTGGAAATAGGTGTTACAGATTTGGGAGGGGTAGCCTCCCCGAGCCTCTGGAAATGCTTTGAAGGGCACAGATGGTGCCCTCCTTGCATAAGCCAGTCTTTACAGGTTCAGGGATCCTGCAGTCCCTACTCTGATGCGAAACTAGACAAAGGAA
Organism: Pleurodeles waltl; assembly: GCF_031143425.1. Taxonomy (NCBI): domain Eukaryota; kingdom Metazoa; phylum Chordata; class Amphibia; order Caudata; family Salamandridae; genus Pleurodeles; species Pleurodeles waltl. Next base: position 608,861,095 of record NC_090449.1, read on the forward strand.
AGGGGAGTGACCACTCCCCTGTTCATCACCACCCCAGGGGTGGTGCCCAGAGCTTCTCCAGTGTGTCCCTGGCGTTAGCCATCTTGTTTTCCAAGATGTGAGGACACTCTGTAGATCTTTGAGTGGCCAGCGCCAGCAGGTGACATCAGAGACCCCTCCTGATAGGTGCATACCTGGGTAGGTAGCCAATCCCCCTCTCAGGGCTACTTAGGGTCTCTCCTGTGGGTTCCTCTTCAGATTCAGTTTGCAAGACTCCTCCAAGAATCCTCTGCATCCTCTGCTTGAGCTTCTGACCGTCGGATCAACCGCAGACTGCTCCAGGAACATCTGTAACTGCAACAAAGTATCCAGGACGACTCCTGTGACCTGCAACTTAAGCTCCAGCCAGCATTTGCAACAGTTTCCAAGGTGTGCACGCTCTGAGGACTCCCTGTCTTCACTCTGCACCAGAGGATCCAAAGGAATCTCCCGTGGAGTGACGGAGTCACTTCCCTGCTCCTGCAGGCACCTTCCAAGACGACAACCAGTTCTCTGGGACTCCTCTCCTGACGACAAGCATGCTCCCTGGAACACAGGTGCTGGACCAACACGACCCAGACTGTCCTAAGGTCCAGCTGTCTAAGTTTGGTGGAGGTAAGAGCTTGCCTTCCCACTTTGCGAAAATACCCCGTGCACCGCATCATCTCCTGCTCCTTGGGCTCCTGTGCGCTTCTTCCAAGAATCATTCGTGCAGTGTAGCCCAGGTCTCTCTCACTCCATCCTGCAACACACAACTCGCTGAGTTGTTCTCCAGTGGCGTGGGACCTTCTTTTGTTGTGCTGCACCAACCGCAATTTGCATCTTCTTTGTCCCCGTGTCCTGAGACTTCCGTAGGTGCTGCCTGGTCATCTGTGGGCTCTCTTCAGTCCGAGTTGAGGCCCCCAGGTCCCTTTTGGCTCCAGGCAGTGCCATTTTGACACAAACCGCTACCTTGCTTGAACCAAGGCTTGTTGGACGAATCCAGCAACGCAAACAGCCTGCATCCAACATCATGACGTGGGACATCTACTACACCACGCAGGAACATGCAGCCATCTTCTTGGTGCTCTTCTGCAGACTTCTTCTTACCAGAGAATCCTCTTTTGCACCATCTTCTAGATTGGCAGGGGCTCCTGTCCTTCCTGGAATCTTCTGCGACTTCTGGACTTGGTCCCCTCTCATCCCAGGTCTTAAGGTCCAGGAATCCATAATTTGTTGCTTGTAGTCTTGCTTGGTTCTTGCAATAACTCTTATCACGACTTGTAGTGTGTCCTGAAGAAAAGTGCAGTACTTTACTCCTACTTTCCTCGGCACTGGGGTGGGTTATTTACTTACCTTTGGCGTTTTCTTACACTCCCAGCGCCCCTCTACACACTACACTTGCCTAGCAGGGAATTTGTGATTCACATTCCACTTTCTTACTATATGGGTTGTGTTTCCCCTAGGCCTATTGCATTCTATTGTATTTTCTACTGTTTGCACTATTCTATGACTATTTACTTACCTGATTTTGGTCTCTAGTGTATATATTGTGTATAATACTTACCTCCAGAAGGAGTATTGCCTCTAAGATATTTTTGGCCTTGTGTCACTAAAATAAAGTACCTTTATTTTTGTTAACACAGAGTATTGTCTTTTATTGTGTATAAGAACTGTGTAACTATAGTGGTATTGCAAGAGCTTTGCATGTCTCCTAGTTCAGTCTAAGCTGCTCTGCTACAGCTTCCTCTAGACAGCCTAAGCTGCTAGAACAGTCCCAACATTTCACTAATAAGGGAAAACTGGACCTGGTATAAGGTGTAAGTACCTTTGGTAACAACTACAAACTAGGCCAGCCTCCTACAGGAGTCGCAGCAGCGTTGCACCTGGGTTGCAGGCCGCGGTCGTTGTGTGCAGCAAGGTCCACGGAGCGGGAATAGGCTGCGGCATCACTGAAGTCATTGCAAAGTCGCTGAATTCAGTGTACAAGCAGCTAGCAGTGGAGGTCTTTGTAGTTCCTGAGACCCCAAAACAGGAGGCAAGCTCAATCCAAGCCCTTGGAGAGCACCTTTGGGGGAAGGTAGAGTAATCCAGTCAGAGGCCAGCAGGTCAACAGCAGGGCAGCAGTCCTTTGCAGCAAAGCAGTCTAGTGAGTCCTTTTGGCAGCCAGGCAGATCTTCTGACAGAGTTTAGGTGCAGGTCCACAAAGTATTTGAGGTGGTGGGGTCAGAGACCCAGTTTATATACCCAAAAATGCCTTTGAAGGGGGGAGACCTCAAAGAGTGGTTTTGAAGTGCACAAGTTCCCCTTTCAGCCCAGTCCTTTCTGCCAGGGGGGTATCAGTCCATTGTTTGAGGGCAGGCCACTGGCCTTTGAAATGTAAGTGTCAGTCCCTCCACCCTTTCAGGCCAGGAAGGCCCATTCAGTATACAGATTAATGCAGATGTAACTGAGTGGCCTGTGTTTGTGGTTGTCTAGATGAAATTCACAAGGGCGCTGTCAACCAGCGCAGACCAGACGTTGACTGGAGGCTGTAAGGCACAGATGGTTTTAAGTACAGAGAAATGCTCAGTTTCTAAAAGTGGCATTTCTAAAATAGAAATTTTAAATCCAACCTCATCAGTAAGCAGGATTTTCTATTACCTTTCTGGCCATACTAAATATGACCTGGTTACCCCTTTCAGATCAGAATCTACCACGCAAAAAGTATTGGGGGCAGTCCTAATGCTAGTCCATAATAGGAGCGGGCCTCTCAGTAGTGGAAAATGAATTTAGGAGTTTTTCACCACCAGGACAAATAAAACACATATGTACATGTCCTGCCTTTTACCTACATATCACCCTGCCCTTTGGGTAACCTAGGGCCTACCTTATGGGTGACTTAAATGTAGGAAAAGGGGAGTTTAAGGCTTGGCAAGCACTTTTAAATGCCAAGTCGAAGTGGCAGTGAAACTGCACACACAGGCCTTGCAACGGCAGCCTGAGATATGGTTTAGGGGCTAATTATGTCGGTGGCACAATCGGTGCTGCAGGCCCACTAGTAGCATTTCATTTACCGGCCCTGGGAACATGTAGTGCACTTTACCAGGGACTTATAAGTAAATCAAATATGGCAATTGGGGATTAACCAATGTTACCATGTTTAAGGGACAGAGCATATGCGCTTTAGCACTTGTCAGCAGTGATAAAGTGCGCAGAGTCCTAAAAGCTGCAAAAACAGTGTCACAAAAGTAGAGGGAGACAGGTAAAAAGGTGGGGGATGACCACCCAAAGGCTGTCAGGTCTAACACATGGTAACCATGGACGCCATTTAGGGATTGTCAGGGGTCGCAACTGCGACCCCCAGCTTGCTCCTTGCGACCCGTGGCACTGCCTCTGCGACCCTTGGCCTGAGGTTGTAAAATTCTGTGTCAGTAGCACAGGGACAGCTCGTCCTCATGGACGTTGCTTAGGGTCCCACTTCCTAGCTTTTAATCAGTTGTTTATTACAGAAATAGTGAATACTAAATTATTCACTATTAGTGTAATAAAAAATGGAGTTCAGTTAGCTGGAATATGAACCTCCTTGGTAGCTGAGGTAAGTAAAAACACTTTTAAATATATGTTGTGTGCATGCTTGCGGGTGAGAGTGTGCTTATGTAAAAGAGAGTGTGTGTATGAGTGGTTGAGTGTTTGTTTAAGCATATGTGTGTGTGTGAAAGTAAAGACGAATGGTCTGTGATGTCACTTCCGCTGCCCCAGGCATTTTGGTGAACTGACGTCCATGATGGTAACTTGGGCTCATACATAATTGTCATATTTAATTTAATTATACGTCCCTAGTTAAGTGCACTCTAAGCACCCAGGGCCTGTAAATTAAATGCTACTAGTGGGCCTCTAGCACTGATTGTGCCTCCCACTTGAATAGTCCCTTAACCACGGCTCAGGCCTGCCACTACAGAGCCTACCTGGGCAGTTTACACTGCCACTTCGATTACCCTGTCTTTTGTGCTAAATGACGTAAAGCTGCATCAGCACTGCACTCACATTGCCTTTGTGAAAAAATCCTTTTGCGTGTGAACACTGCTCAGCACTGCTATTTTTGTTGCTTTACATCGAATGCCACCCCTTTGCATTTCACGAGTGCCCATGCTAAGGTTTAATTAATATAATAATTAAGACATTCTCCTGAATTCTTATGTGGAAACAGTGAACATACATGTTGGGCATCCCTTTGTACATTTGTGCATGCCACATATTCTTTAATAAGACACTTTTTAACAAAAAATATGAACGGTTGTGTGCTAAGCAGATAAAGGGAAATGTTTCCTTCTCTGTTCACATATTATGACAAGCCTTCTGTTTGCGGGGCACTCAAAGCTAAAAACAACAAATAGTACCTCGATCACATCTGGGGCAGCGGAGGGGCAGTAATTAAGTTGCATTAATCAGAGATTGATCCCTGCTCCACACAGAGAAACAGAAGTGATGCCAGGTGAGCCTTGACAAATTACGAGGCTGTAAAGAAGAGTGCCTCTCAAACCAACAAATGGTGAGCGACGGGCGGGCTCCCAGCTCTGTACTGAACACAGCAGTCTCTTGCAAGCGAGATGCATGCACTAGTGCAGGCACTCAAAGGCTCGACCCTAAAATAGGCTACATCATCTAAGCTGTAACAAAAGTGTTATTTTGCTCTTATAGACTGTAGACTTAAGACACGTCAAGACCAACTCACCGACTGTTTCACTTTTCTTATGTGCATATATGAGCGCCATGATAGAACACAGGGAGACCTCAGGGACATCTTTCAATAACACAAGTTCACGGATAGCCTCTTGAGTACGACCTGCAAAGAAAAGAGATTTTTTTATCAGCGGGATCTAGATTCTATCTCTTCTGTTTTCTGAAAGACAAAGCATAAAATTACACCCACAAACAAAAATACTTAATTGCATTTAAGCAGTTGCTCTGTCGCCTCTGTGGCATATAAATACCTGAAGGGCATGCAAACCATTCAATTAAACAAACACTAGCAAAGCCAAAAAGGATGGGTTTAATTAATGTGATAACTCATGTAACTTAGCATATTAGGACAAGACAGATGGGATGGAGTCAGCAGGAGTAGGGACTATAATTTGGAAGAAATCTTGCATTAAGATAAAAAGACAAGCACTGCAGAAGAGGTGGAAGGATACATCTAACAGCATTAGGAAAAAAAGATTAATAATCCATTGGGCTAAGCCAGGATGTAACTGACCAAGTTTTCAAGTCAATGGCTGAATGAGGCTAGCCAAGAAAGCCAACAGACGAAAGGGGAGGACCTAAATCGATCTCAGTCTATACGATGTAACTATTAGGTCTGCTTGACATCAGTGTTGTGAAAATCAAAAGTTAAAAAAGGTTGCCTAGTTATGCACAGTGTTTCTATGTCCTTTGAGCTTGACATCAAGGTTTTTGTGACATGGCTGATACCATATGTGCTATAGAAGCCTTAAATCACAAGGTATTAAGTCAGCAAAAGAGTTTGCATTTATGTTATACCAGATTAGTATGACATTTCTATCTGCACGTCTGTTAAATATATTCAGGGCCTTTATAATTATGTTAGTGGAATATGAAGTGGATTCATAGAGGCCTTTTCCCCATTAGCCGTTAATACGGCTATTTAACTGTTAACATAAATAAATAAATAGAATAGTAGACATTGCTTCGATCTCGAAGAATTAGTTAAAACGGAATGCCAGGCATAAAAGGTCAGGTAAAACATGAGGTGTGATGTTGCTGCAATACTGGATGCTAATTCAAAACCCAGTAATTGTTTGGGTACTCTTATATTAATTGCTATTTGAGATAAACTACATGCTTCATGTTCACACATTTCAGAACAGGTCTGGGACCAGTGAGAAATATGTCACTGCCAGCCAAATGGCGTAATGCTCTGAAAACGTATGCATGATCAATCCAAGGCAAATGTGAAAAGATGGAAGTTCCTTGAAAACGTGCATAAAAAAACAAATTAGGGTCCTTGCCTTTCAGTTTTAGACCACTTGGCATGACACTTTCCTAACCATTGATATTTGTGTTGTATGTGCAGAACTGATGGTGTTTAAGGCACGGCCATGACATAAAAGGGCCTCAAAGGTTGAATAGCCTTGAGTTAAAGATACAGGGTCTAATTTCGAGTCTGACAAACAGGATACTGTGCCAGATATGTGGTGGAGTACCCTTTTTGCCAAAACCCAGTTCTCCTGCTCAGTTTAGAGTCAGGCAAATCATCATGGTTCCATTGGCTTACTCTCTGTTAGCTCTTTCATTTGAAGCCTTTGAAAGAAAATAATGATTGACAACTGGTCAGTCAAAGTACCTCAAACAATCCACTCTATTTAAGGCAGACGTTCTGATGTATTTTATTCTTGTTAGGGACGCTCATGGAAAGCTTGGCGTACCCGAACAGACCCCCACCATAAACACAGAGAAAATGTCCCAGAATGTCAGGGACATTTATAATTTTGTTTTTTTAAAACAAACTCCCACCTTGGGAATTTGCTTTTGAAAAGGAGAGGTCAGTTAAAATCAAAAGTGGGACACGTCACTGGGCAATGGCCAAACCAAAGTTCTGGCTTATGCATTCTGCAAAAAGAACATTGGTAGAGCGCCACAGGTACACACCATGGCTTGGTTTAAATGAATTCACCTTAAATGTGAGGACAAGTCTAAAAATAACACACTCAGCTGTTTAGCACAATGCGTACCAGTGTAATATACTTCCTATGGTATTATGTGTCAGTATTCACTATAGCCTTAGAACCTGCCATAGCGGGCTCTACCGGCTATGAAAAGGCCCGCTCCCGCGTTAAAGGCCAAAGGTGAGGGCCTTTAACTAGGGAGAGGCCTTTAATAGCCGGTAGAGCCCCCTACGGCGGGTTCTAAGGCTATTAGAACATTCTGCCATTAGAGGGCAGAATGTTCTCATAAATAAAACAAAGGTTTCACGGAACCGGAGGGGATTAAAATCCCCTCAGGCTCCGTGAGGCTTTGTTCACAGCTGCTGCTGTGAACAAAGAAGATTGGAATGTTGGCGTTCCAGGCTTTTACCGGCCAGTAAAAGCCCGGAGCACTCCATTGTCTCCAATGGAGATTGCAACATTCAAATGTTCTAATAATGTTTACAACGTATCTATTGGGTAAACTAACACCCTTCCATTTCAACACTAGCTCCTATCTGACCTAGTTCACAAACATTGTTCAGTGAGCAGGTGTGATTAAATCTTGATATTCAATATGTGAAACCTGCTTGTAGAAGAAAGCTATGTGAGAAGGACCTTTAACGACTTCTGAATCCTGCATATCTTTCTATGTGATCCTAATTCATATGCCTAAAAAACGACCACCAAGCTCTTTACTGAACTTTCTGAAGGTTGCCTCAAAGAGGTAGTGGGGGATATACGGATCTGTATGAAAAAAAGGGGAGAGATAATAGGGATACCCAAAAGGGCTTGTCTTCCTACTTTGTTATATCTTGAAATAAAAGAGCCCTTCTGCATATCATGTACTAAACCTCCTACAGGTAAGAAAAGCACACTGCTTTTCATTGTATAACCCTCACCCACTAGGATTACCCCTGGGTGGTATGCTTCATCATAGGGTTTTTTCCTTGGGGAGTGGTACTACCAATGGAAGACACAGGAGCACTGAATGGTAAATGCCAAATGATGGTTAAATAGGAGTTGGGGAGGTTGGTGTTAGGTAAGTTAAAAATACCTGCCTGGTAGGAAAACTATGTTTTATTTTGCCCTCGAGGCGGTATGATTAAAAAGGGAAGAGGTGCAAAAAGACTATGCGGTTGCAATGACCCTAGTTTTTGCTGGGTCTACATGTTTCAAGCCACTCTTCCCGTGGCTATATTCAGGAATAAGGATATAACAACCTGAGTTCACTCCTAGTTTAACATAGTGCAATGATGGCAGAGTGTAGCCACTTCACATACTATACAATGAAAAACAATGTGCTTTTCTTACCTGTAGGATGCTTAGTACATAATACGGAGTAGGGTTCTCTTTTTTCAGGATAAACAGACCTGCCTGGAAATCGCACGCAAGCATGCCAAGAAGTACCAGGTAGACCAGTCATTTAAGTTCCTTTGACAATAAAAAGATGGTAGGAGCTGAGGAGTTTGTGGCAAATATGAACTGATAGCACTTTACACAGGGGACTGTTTACTTCGATTGTTCTTCTCTTGTGCATAAAGAAGGGACACAAATAGTGATTAAGAAGGGCAACAGGTACACTGTATCAAATACAGCATGGAAAGTTAAAAATACAAGAAAACCACAGCAATATTTACAATAGATACAATATTATACCCAATGTTAGATTACAGTGGTTAGATAAATTAGGAAATGCCATTTTGTCTGTGAACAGACAGAAAAGAAGCAATGGTATGAACTCCCAATCCAAAATGTACAAGTTATCTGGAGGGACATATTGGAGCTAGGGAGGACCTAAGCGAAATCTAAGCTATACATATTACTAATTCGCACACACTTCAATGTCATCCTTCCACTGAGTTACCTTCTTTTAACATTCCATATACTTTGAAGAACTGCAAGACCGGATCGTTGTGGTATTTATGAAGACCTTCTCTTGCAATATTCTGAATGTGGCGGTAGTATTTTTCTTGACTGTAGTATGCAATATTTGCCTAATGTGGAGTAAAGTACACAATTAACTATTTTCAGAATCCAAACGTACACAATAAATAGTCCAATAATGATAAAGTTTGATTATCTTGTATCAAAAAGTCATAAATTGAAACCTTCCTCTTGTAGCCCTATGCAAAGTACAATCTGTAGTCTTTCAAGAATATGTTTAAAATCTAGCTCTTTTAACAATTACACATGGAAAAGATCCATGTATGTTGTGATTAATATATGTAGTAACTTTCACACATTTCCTAGGCTTTATCATTTTCTTGAAGTACCCATATTGCCTTTAAGCAGCTTATTCTAAGTGTGTGTTGCACTTTTTGTAAGGGAAACCTTATATTTAGCACATGACCAGCTGACTCACACAAACACATGCTTTTCGGATATTCTGGACAGTTACAGGAGATGAGCCACTAATACGGCCAAAATAACGTAAACAATGTAATGTAAATCACCTCAATTGATTTATAGTTACATAGGCAGAGAAAGTCAAAATATCTGTTGAGTGCACTGAGATCTGGTGTTAGATTCACATATTTTTGACCCTTGCTACTGTGCAGTGATAGAATTCCTGTGAAAATATATTCTGTGCTTTTCCTCGATCAATTATTTTTACACCGTAGCTATGAACAGGCATGGAACAGCTGCAGCATTATTTGAAACAAGTCTTTTTTGACGATAAAATCATGCACATGTGTTGTAAAATCATGACATTCTACCTTCTGTGGCATCTCTTACACTCAAATATTAATCTTACATTTGAGATATTCAAAAGCCTCTGGGTTCTTTGAAGTTCAAATATTTATTTTCCCATTTTACCCACTTGACATATCCAAAGTGACCCTCAAGCCATAGTGAGGGTGGTCACTCCCCTCTCATACCAAGCCAAGAGATAAAGTAACAGTTGTTGGCAGTTCAATCTATTCTCAAATACACAGGTATTTTTACCATTACTCCTGGATGGAAGAGGGCCCTCTGTAAGATTTGTGTGGTTCTCTTTAACATGGTCTTTACTTTGCTTCCATGGATATGTTGTGTTCGACAGAAAGAGTGAGAGAGGCACAGAGAGAAAGTAAGAGAGGGTGAGTGTGTGTGTGTGTGTGTGTGTGTGACATGATTACCTTCAAAACCATTTCTGTGAGTACCTGGAACATTACTATAATCATACGTTGTCCCTGTGGGGAATTGAATGTAATTATCTTCACATTTTACATCTGGGAGTACTTTTGTAATAGCTGCAGTTACTAACTGTGTAAACACCATAATGCTACTGTGATCACAATCCACCTCTGCAGGCAGTATCGCACATTATCCCTATGCAATGATCACATGCATCATTATTGGCAATTGAGAGCCAATGTTGCTGTAGTCAAGACATTGCTATGTGGATCTACTGTTTACTTTGCAAACAACAGTAGCTTGCTTTGGACTTGTTTGAAGGATATTTTGAATAAAGAGAAGTATTGAAAATCAACTTTTGGCACAAAACTGAACTATTTGAATATTTAACATGACATCTCTTAAAGAATGTAGGATTGTCAGATTACCCAGGAAGGATTCTTAAGTCTTGTCAATGTTGCTCATACAATGTATATAGGTCAAATCATACGTTTGTTCTAGTAAGTTAGCATGAGTTCCTCAGAAATGAAATTTAGAATATTAATGTTTGTCAATTACCTCGCAGTGGATGCATGAGTCAAGTAGAAACAATAACTAATCTTCCACAGACAGTGCACAGAGATGGCGTTTGAAACAGTTATTCTACTCAAAGAGAGAAGCATTGGAGGGTGTTAGAAACTGGGTCTCTAGTTGGCAGAGGTATGCACCCTGTCCAAGTAGGGACCATAATCTTACTCAGGGTAAGTCAGATACAGACCCTATATTAACCTGTGCTCACCCTCTCACATTTTGGCACAAAGCAGTAAAGCTTAATTTAAGAGGCAATGTGTAAAGTAATTGTGCAAAACTTCTTTACAATAACACAGTGAAAGACATCACAAAACGGCTTGCTATCAGTTTGGAGAGAATAATCATCTGCATAAAACAAGACCAAAACCACTAAAATCCAATGAGTAGAAGTCGAGATATGAATTTTTAAAGATTAAGGGGGTCATTATGACCCCGGCGGTGAGTGTAAATGCGGCGGTAGTACCACCAACAGGCTGACGGTACATGCTGCCACATTATGAGAATGGCAGGCTGGCTGCAGCTAACCCGCCACTTCTTCACTCATACCGCCATTGTGGTATCAGCAGCCGGGCTGGAGATATCAATCTCCAGCCCGACAGCCGGCACATGAGACGGCCGGCACATGGGCCTGCCTACCACCATGGTTTTCGTAGCTTTAGCAACGCCACAAAAACATGGTGGTGGGCCCTACCGGTGACAGGGAAGTCATTCCCTGTCACCGGTAGGCGGATCCCCCACACCCCCAATACACACCTGTTGCCCCCCTCCATTCAAACACAAACCCCACCCCTTCCGATCCACTCACTCGCTCCCACCTCCTCCGAACCTCTCACTCACCCCCACACACACCCGCAGACATACACCACACATACACCCTATCACTCACACTGGCATACACGCATTCATACACAGACTGGCATACATGCATTCATACACGCATAGTTCCAGACATGCATGCACACATTCTTACACACAATCACACTGACATGCAGACACGCACTCACTTCACCAGTGCTGGTGGTAGCAGCGACACCTTACCACCGTCCGCCAGTATGATCACTGCCGGATTCCCGCCCTTCTTGTGGCAGATGTCCGGCAGTGCTCATAATATTGTGGATGGATGGTAGCCGCAGTGGCGGTATTTTGGCGGCCGTCACCGCGGAGGTAGGTGTTTTTTACCTCCAAAGTCAAAATGACCACCTAAATGTGATAATGCTTAGAAGTCACCAGCGGTCAAAAGGTTACTTAAACTCGCGAGGGACCGGTACACATCAAAACTTCGGGCTGACCGTGATGGAGGCTAGGCCGGCTACAGGACCCATGCAGGGTCCACTAAGACAGTACCTTTGATGGAGCAAAGTGCCGACGTCGAGGGCACGATGCGTTGGTTTTTGCAGGAATCAGCTGCAGAACCCACTTCTGAGGCCCAGGACTGAAGGGGGGCACCTCAGGCAAGGGTCCAACTCACAGACGGCAGAGCCCAGCAGCACCAGGAGCTTGTAGGCAGTCTTTCATGTCCCTGAGACTGCAAAAACAGGGAGCATGCCAACAAGCCCTTAGAGAATTGGGTTCAAAGATGGAGAGAACAAGTCCAAACTTTCTCACTGCAGGCAAGAAGCAACAGGCCAGCATAGCAAGTAGCAAAGTGGCAGTCCCTCCTACAGCACAACACACAGCATGCAGTAGCCCAACACAGCAATGTAATTGCAGAGTGGCAGTCCCTCCTGGCAGCACATCAGTCCTCTTCCTGGCAGTGTGTGTGGGTTCCAGAAGAGGTCTGAAATGGGGGGGGTTTGGGGTCCAGTGCTCACACCCAAATGTGCCTTTGAAGCAGGGGAGACTTCGAAGAGGCCTTGGAAGTCCACAATGTCCTTGTCCTTCCTTACCTGGCTCCAGACACTCTGCAGGGGGTTATACAGCCAATTGTGTGGGGAGAGGCACAGCCCTACTCAGGTGTAAGTGAGACAGTGATAAGCTCTGCCCCCCCCCACCCATCAAGCCAGTTAATCGCCCAATAAGTCACACCTAAGCTCCCACTGTGTGTGACTGTCTAGAGGGAATGCACAAAGCCCAACTGTCACTAACCTCAGTCGTGTGATCAGAGACAGGCAGGGGCACATAATGGTTACAGTAAGAAAATGCCAACTTTCTATAAGTGTCATTTTCAGATTTTAATTTTTTAAATCTAGCTTCACCATACGTTGTGTTTTTAAACTGTGAGTCCAGAAATAGCAAACTCCAAATGTCTATCTATCTTTTCTCAATTGGAAGTTACACTTAAAGGATGCTTCAAGGTGGTAACCTTAATGTTGACCTACGGGAGAGATAGGCCTTGCAGTAGTACAGTGGCTGGCCTGAGGCATGTTTGAGAGGGTACTGTAAAGGGTGGCAAAATCAGTGCCGCATGCCTACTTGTAGCATTTAATTTACAGGCCCGGGGTACACATAGTACACTTTACTAAGGGATCACAAGTAAACTAGATATGCCAATTGTGGATAAGTCAATGTTACCATGTACAGAGCACCTGCACTTTAGCACTGGTCAGCAGTGGTAAAGCTCCCAGAGTCCTAAAACCAACAAAAACAAGGTCAGAAAATGAGGAAGAGGAAGGCAAAAAGTCTGTGCATGACCACACAGAGTTTAAGGTTTGGCAAGGTGGTTATAGTGCCCAGTCGAATTGGCAGTTTAAAACTTAATTCGGTCTGCAATGGCAGGCTATTGGGCATGTTTTTACGGGGCTAATTAGGTGGCATGAAAAATGCTGCAGGCAGACTAGTAGCATATAATTTACAGGGCCTGGGTATATTGTACACCACTCAACAAGAAACTTTCAAGTAAATAAATACTCCAGTCAGGTGCAAGCCAATTTTATCATGTTTAAAGTAGAGAGCACTTTATCACTGGTTAGCAGGGGTAAGATGCATAGAGCCCTAAAGTCAACAAAAAGGAATTTAGCAAAATTAGAAGGAGTGAAGGCAACAACATTTGGGGGAAAACCACCCTAACGCGGACTAGTCTAACAGAAAGTAGTATGTGGACTATCGGAGTCTTCGCCTGTAGGAACAAAAATCATTGAATTAGATGGACAACTGTGTCACTCTGCCATTTGTTCAACTTTCTGGCAAGCACTGTGTTTTCCCCCAAAGGTCTCAACATCTCTGAGCCCAGGGGACATGCTACCTATAGCTTTGTGTTGCTTCACAAGTAGAGCACAAGGGTCTATTAGAGTGTGGTATATACAAAATGGGCCCCCATCTGCAATCGGGTGGTGTTTGCCCACTCACTAGGCTGTGGAGAGGCTTATGTTTGTTGTCAGCTGAGATTCATTTCTGGGTAAAGGCATCTGGGTGGCAAGTCATCCACCAGCCTCCTTGTAAAATCCGATCTTTCCCTCATAGAAGGAGTCTGTTGCTTCTTGCTAAATGTATGTTGTGATAGGTGATATGGAAGTGAGCATACTAAAGTGTTGTGCGGATGGCATCCTTCACGAGAACACAATAGAGTTTCTCCACTATCATGCTTTGTAAAACCGGGCATTTTAACGTAACAGCCACTTGAAAAACCTTGTGCTTGACTTGGAAGCATTTAGGGAATCCATAGTCAGATACGAGCATTTCCGAGCTTGAATGGAGCACTAAGCACTAAGCAAAAGGGGCTTTGCTGCTTTCGCAAACAGAAAATCTAAATGATGTACGCTACTTTATGAGCTATCCTACAAGGAGAAATCCTGGGAAGATGTGTTCATCTGTAGTTGGGCAAGTTAATGGATGCTAAACAAAGGGCAAGTTTTTATTGGCCGAGCCTTCTGTAAGTACTTCTGTCTTCAGAAGCTCTGCAGCAATAGCATAAACAAATGTCTTCCTAGTACCATGACATACAGTGTTGCTGGTTCCGGACAATGGCTCAAACCATGCCTCTGCCACTGGAAAAGATCTACTGCTGTGCCCTGCTGGAAAGACCGGAGCTGGACTACCCCGAGAATGGAAATTGGCAAACAATGACTCAAGGAACAGAGTGTTATCCAGGAGCCTCAAAGGTCTCCAGAGAATCCGGCTCCATTTGAAAACTGAGGACCTCTGCTTGCAGAAAGGACTGAAGACCAGCAGAAGGCATACTAGGACAGCAAGTGGTAAGCCTGTGGCACTCCTTTGACACTCTCTCCTTCGACTTTAATGGCAAACTTCATCACCCTGCTTCCAGTCTGAAAGAGACACAATTGTTTTTCCTTTTCACATTGCACCCTGAGATGGAGCACCATTGATTAACTTTGGCAGTTCTTGATCTAAATGAGGAAACCGCTTCTCCAAGCTTAATGATTCAAGATATATTGTGATTTAAACCTAGTGTAGACCCCTGACACTAAATCCAAATTCTTCACTAGCAAGCAAGTATGTGACCTACATACGATTAATTTCCAACCCCAAAATGTCACCTCAACTGGTGGTTACAAGATAAAGGCTCCTACAGATTGGTATCCCCAGGGCATCTACCTTGGGGTTCAAGTCTAATCCCATCATATGTAGTCCTAATTAAACCATTAAATTGGAGTCTGGTTTCAGCTTTAACTGGAATTGTGTCTAGAGCCCACACAGTTCACTGGCCAACAGATCCAGAGATGGCCCCACTAACTAGGCAATGGAACTTTGATTCTGAAACCAGTGTCTTTTTTCCTATCCAGAAACCCTACTTATTTTATTGTGAATTATGAATCCTACTTCCCATTTGGATGGTGGAGTTTTGGATGTGATTTGTTTTAAAATATTGTACACGTTATCAAGATATTCAGCCAAATAAACCTGCTGCCTCGTCCTTCCTTGCACTCAGGGCTAGGAAGAAACTTGAACTAATTAAGATTCAGCATAAGCCCAGATTTACATAAACAGACTTTAATTTAAAATAATCTATATTCATTTTTAACATGGCTGTTTAGTAGTATTTCTTTGCTTAAATTATCAAAAAGGGATCATTAAGGCCTCCTTAGGACACATTTTAAAGTCCTTTCTTCTTATCTACTGATAAGAAGAAAAAGTACTGGCTTTAGGTTGTTTTGCTAATTTTTTGCACAGGTCGCAACATTAAAATACTAGCTATGCTGGTAAATAAACAACTAGGTGGTGGTCCTATGTAACCAATGGGTAAATGCAGTCCAAAATATCTCTCAGACACCAAAACAATACATCCACAGCTCAATAGCCATGACAACAATATCTAACCAGAGATAAACCAGAACACAGTAGAACCTGTACAGAGTCAAACTCTGGTCTGCGACTGAAACCCTGGAATGCCATGCAGAAACATTCCCAGAGACAACTAATAGGCCCGATCTAAAAGCAGCATAAAACAACATAGGACACAAACAAAAGAAACATGCTAGTAGGCGGGAAACAGAGTACAAAAAGGTTCTGATGGTTAAAGGTGTCCTCATTACCAGAAGGAGTATGTTGAAAAGAAACACAGTTTTTGAGATGTTTGTGCTACTTGCAGTAAAAGGACCTGCATGAAAACATGGATGCCAAAGCACTTTTAAGCAACAACTATCGTGTAACATCCGTAATGTATTTTAGTAGTGATAACAGGCCTTAAAAATGATATGCCCTTCATTTTTTAGATATCGGCTAGACAGCACATGCGCTCTCGAAGAGACATGTTGTATTTACTTTGTGGGCTTCTTCCTATGTTTAGCCCTCCCCGAGAGCAGGAACCAAGTACTATAGCAATCTACTGTTCACTATTTTAGCATCTGTTTTAGGAACAAGTTTTTTCTTTGTTGAAAAGCAATTCACAGGGCCTTTGCAGTTTTCACTTGCTCCGCTCTGTTTCTGTAAACAGGCCTGTAAATCTTGTTCTTATCTCTTTGCATTTGCTAAGCATTCGAAGACCGAGATCAAATGTCAGATGCTGATTTCAGCATTGCCACCGTCTACAACAATTTCGACCCCCAACCCACCACTCTCAGCCTCGACAACCTCAACTAACCAGTGAACACCAGCAGAACGATCACCACCTGGTCTCCGTTCACCACTCTATTACAGGTGTCATGTCGTCCATCCTCTACAGGGCACCAACTGCCCTCTGCCCCACCATCCTCAGAACCTACCCAATCAGTACAGAACTCAACAGCATCCTCAACATCTCCATCTCTGCAGAAACCTTCCCAGACAGATGAAAGCAAGCAGAGGTCAGACCCCTTCTACAGAAACCCTCTGTCAACTCTAAGGATCTCAAAAATTACAGGCCAATCTCCTTGCTCCCATACCCAGCCAAAGGACTCAAGAAGGCCATCAATTAACAGCTCACTGAATAACTGGAACAAAACCACCTACTTCACAATCAGGATTCCATGCCAACCACACCACTGAGACCGTGCTATTTACTGCCACAGACGACATCGGAACTCTCCTCATAGGTGGAGAAACAGTGGCCCCGCTCCTCCTTGACTTTTCTGCTGGGTTTGACACCGTCTACCACCAAACCCTCGTTTGACAGACTCCACAACATCAGCATACAGCAAAAAGCTCTCAAGTGGATCGCCTCTTTCCTTACAGGACGTTCACATATCATCTGAATGCCTTACTTCACCTCAGCACCCAAAAACATCATATGCAGTGTGCCCCAAGGATCATCCTTCAGCCCCACCCTGTTCAACATCTACACCTCACCATAATCTCCTACGCAGACAACACGCAACTAATCCTCTCGATCACCGAGGACTTCGCAAACAACAAAAACAATTCTTGCGACGCCATGTCTAACGTAGCCAAATGGATGAAAGACAGCTATCTCCAACTCAACTTAACAGAATTACTTATCGTCGGGAAGAACATTTCCACTTGGGAGCTGAACCTGGACCAACACCCACACCTACGGACCATGCACGCAAACTTGGCATCATGCTCAACAGCCAACCTACCATGAATCGCCAAGGCAATGCAGTCACCTCCTCCTGCTTCCACACCGTTCCCGTGCTCTGCAAAATCTTCAGCTGGTTCCCAATCAACACCAAAAAGACAGTCATGCAGGCTGTTGGACCTGGCATCCTTGGTGTGGTCTCCCCTGTCTTTTTGCCTCTGCTTCCCATGTTTTGACTTTGTGCTTAACACTGTTTTTGCTGTTTTTGGTACTCTTGGCACTTTACCACTGCTGAATAGTGCTAAAGTGCAAGTGATCCTGTGTAAAATGTATGTGTAATTGGCTTTCCCATGATTGGCACATTTAGTAAGTGCCTAGTAAAGTGCACCAGAGGTGCCCAGGGCCTGTAAATCAAATGCTACTAGTGGGCCTCCAGCACTGGATGTGCCACCCACATTAGTAGCCCTGTAAACATGGCTCGGACCTGCCACTGCAGTGTATGTGTGTGCAGTTTTAAACAGCCAATCCGACTTGGCAAGTGTACGCACTTGCCAGGCCTAAACCTTTCCTTTTCATACATGTAAGGCACCCCTAAGGTAGGCCTTAGGTAGCCCCATGGGCAAGGTCCAGTGCATGTTAAAGTGTACTGTATGTACTGATGTGTTTTAAATGTCCTAACAGTGAAATACTGTAAAATATGGTTGTGACTGTTGCGAGGCCTAACTCTCTCATAGGTTAACATGGGGGCTGCCTTTAAATATTCTTAAAGTTCAGCTTCCCTTTGAAAGCAGAAAGAAATATGGAGTTTGGGGTCTCTGAACTCACAATTTAAAAATACATCTTTTAATTAAGTTGGTTTTTAGATTGTTAGTTTGAAAATGCCACTTTTAGAAAGTAGGCATTTTCTTGCGTAAACCATTCTGTGACTCTGCCTATTTGTGGATTCCCTGTCCGGGTCAGACTGACAGTTGAGTTGGGCTGTTTGTGAATCTCCTCTAGACAGTGACACAAAGGGAGCTGGGGTGTAGCCTGCATATCCTGATAAGCCATTTGAGTTGGAGTGGAGGGAGGAGTGGTCACTTACACCTAAATGGGCTGTGCCTACGCTCACACAATGCAGTCTCCAACCCACTAGTGTGTGTCTGGGGCCTGGCATGGGTAAGGCTGGATCCTGTAAACAACAGAGACTTTCTTTCGAAGTCTGCCTACTTCAAAGACAGAAAGGGGAATAAGTAATGGACCCAAAACCCCAGACTTTAGATTTCTTCAAGGTCACTTCTGGAACCAAGAGGAACCTCTGCCAAGGAGAAGAGCTGAAACACTGACGAGAAGTGCTGCCCTGGTCTGTGACTGTGCTTTGTTGGGCTGTACTGCAGTTGCTGCCTCTGCCTGTGAAAGGGGACAAAGACTGGACTTTGTTGTGCGTTCCTGCTGGAGAAGAATCTTCAAGGGCTTGAACTGAGCTTGCCTCCTGTTTTCGAAGTCTCAGGGCCATCAAAGACTTCCTCTGCCAGTACGTGAACTCTCTGCTGAGACTCCTGCCCTGCCAAGGGGTACCCTATCCAGTCCCTGGGCCCTTGAAAGGTGAAATTGGCAGATCAA
This sequence comes from Pleurodeles waltl, assembly GCF_031143425.1. Taxonomy (NCBI): domain Eukaryota; kingdom Metazoa; phylum Chordata; class Amphibia; order Caudata; family Salamandridae; genus Pleurodeles; species Pleurodeles waltl. Next base: position 608,879,917 of record NC_090449.1, read on the forward strand.
GAGCTGAAATCCAGGCAGAGGAGGCCGTGCTGGGAAAATTTTGACGCACCATCTGTAACGCGGCTGATAAACGAAGCTCCACCCACTTCGTGACTACAATCGACGCTCCACCTGCATCGCAGCTAGGACATCGACACATCACAGCTGGAGAAACAACGCAACACCCGCTTGAGGCTGCTGATAACGACGCAAACCCCATGCAGCATGGTTTTCTAACACCGTGCAACCAGATTTCTCACGCATCGTCTCTGGGTGTCAAAGTCATTGTGAACCTGCGTGAATCTGAGGTGCCCTGTCTGGAAATCGACGCATCGCTCTCTTGCGAGGAAGAAAAATTACGCTTCGCCTACCCAACCGGAGAAGAAATGATGCAGGGCCTCACTTGCGAGTAATCGCTGACTTTTCTGAGGCACTCTTGTCCGTGCAGCTTTATTTCTGAAGCGAACCAGGTACTTTGTGTAAAATCAACTTTCCATTGTTTTCTATGGAGTAAGACTCTTATTCTTTTGAAATTTTATATTTTGACTGGTGTATGTTGTATTTTTGTTGTTTTGAACTTGTTTGATATAGATAAATATTACCTATTTTTTTTAACTTGTGTAGTGTCCATTTTGTAGTGTTTTCACTGTATTACTGTGTGTGTTGGTACAAATACTTTACACATTGCTTCTGAGATAAGCCTGACTGCTTGGGCCAAGCTACCAAGGGGGTAAGCAGGGGTTATCTAAGTGTGTTTTTCCAGTGCCCCGACTAGTCTGAGGGACCCTGCTTGGACAGAGTGCAAACTGACAGCCAGCGAGAGACCCTATTTCTAACACAGGCCCCTGCCACCAGCCACCTCGACTACGACACGCTCTCTACACAGAAATCTCCACCCAGTTCCTCAGAAGACTCCAGACCATACAGAACACTGCAGCCAGACTCATCCTAGACCTCCCCAAATGGACCCATATCACCTCCATCTCAGAAACTTCCACTGGCTCTCCATTCAGAAGAGATGCCAGTTCAAGATCTTCATGCACGTCTACAAAGTTCTACACAATTAAGAACCATCCTACATCAACCATCGACTGAACTTCCACCTGCCTGTAAGACACCTGTGCTCCTCTTCACTCCCCCATGCCCAAAACCCCGCACCTGTCGAGCCGCAACAGGTCGCTCCTTCTCCTACATCGCCGCCAAAGCCTGGAATGACCTGTCCCCCCACCTCCGAACAGCACCCTTCCTGGCATACTTCAGGAATAAACTCAAGACATGGCTTTTCGACGGTGACACAGTGCCCTCAGGGCCCAGATACCTCTAGAGGTGACCGTGCTGCGCTTTATAAATGCTGATTTATTGTTAACCGCTTACCATTCATTGGCTTAATGTAATTTGTATTTGCTGGCTCCTGGTTGGTCAGTGTTATATCTTTATATTTCATATTTCAAATCAACAATTACTTATTTTTGTTATGGTGATACATCCCTTTTGTCCCCTTAACTTTGTTGTATATGGAACATTCTGACAGTTGTAATGCAACCTGCCCTAGAATGTTGGGGATGGTTCTATTCTGTGAAGACAGCTTATTGTGAGTGGTGGAGATGTGCAATAAGGGCTGATTTCCCTATTCCCAGTGTTTGTACTGATTACAACACTGATGCCAAGTTTGTTTGCGTAAGGGGACAATACTGTCTCCTCCCCTTCTCTGTCCTCCACAGTTACTGCATGGTTCCTGAATTAATTAAGTGACTGCTGGTCTTTCTACATGTTCAATGGTGTCCTTACATGGTTAAAGGTACTATGATTTTACTATTTCATCTACACAGCCCAATAGGTAGTTTTATTGGCTGAATATTCACTCACCTTTGCAGAATATCTCTATGGTGAGCTCTGCCATCTACTTTTTGATACCAAGTCATCCAGACTGTTCCAGGAACACAGGAGTTTTAGTCAGCAAGCCCGTATTCTGGCTCCCTGGGAGCCTCATGAAATACTGTGTTCAACCAATTGTCAGGAGACAATATTGACTGCTGTGTACATTGAATCAAAACCCTCGCTGCGTCTAGTGGTTCCTTGCCCTGTGGTGATAAAATGCATTTCTGGAACATTCGCAGTTTCCTTCAAACAGTTTAAGCCCCCATCACTTGCTGTTCCAGCCTGACCACTTCTGAAGAAGACCCCACCTCTTGGGCGGGCCCAACCAGTCTCCTCTGAGACTAGAATGCATCTACCTGTTCTTTAACCCCGGTGACGTACACACCCTTGATCAGTACTAGAATCTTCACAGGCTATGCGTGTAAAGTTTTGTTCAACTACAGTGATTTTCCAATAATTAAAATGATGACACGCACACATCTAAAGACTCTGGGGGTCATTCCTACATTGGTGGGCGGCGGTCGCCGCCCGCCAAGCGGGAACCGCCGAATGACCGCACCGCGGTCAAAAGACTGCGGCGGCCATTCTGGCTTTCCCGCTGGGCCGGCGGGCGACCGCCAGAAGGCCGCCCGCCGGCCCAGCGGGAAACCCCCTTCTACGAGGATGCCGGCTCCGAATGGAGCCGGCGGAGTCGAAGGGGTGCGACGGGTGCAGTGGCACCCGTCACGATTTTCAGTGTCTGCTTTGCAGACACTGAAAATCTTAGTGGGGCCCTGTTAGGGGGCCCCTGCAGTGCCCATGCCAGTGGCATGGGCACTGCAGGGTCCCCCAGGGGCCCCACGACACCCGTTACCGCCATCCTGTTCCTGGCGGTGAAAACCGCCAGGAACAGGATGGCGGTAAGGGGGTCGGAATCCCCATGGCGGCGCTGCAAGCAGCGCCGCCATGGAGGATTACCTGGGCCAGGGGTAAACCGGCGGGAAAACGCCGGTTGCCCTTTTCTGACCGCGGCTTTACCGCCGCGGTCAGAATGGCCAAGGAAGCACCGCCAGCCTGTTGGCGGTGTTTCCGTCATTTTAGCCCTGGCGGTCGCCGACCGCCAGGGTTAGAATGACCCCCTCTGTATGCCCACAATTTCCATGGTGACAGGCACACCTTTTTATCGAGTTAACATACCTGCAATTCCTTCGTGTCAAAGGCTATGCACATCAGATTTCTTTGACAATGGTGACACTCACATCCTTAATTTTTCTTGACTATAATTAAAACGGTGCAACGCACAATTCTATAGACTCAGTGTGCCCACAGTTTCCACGGTGACACCCTCATCTTTTAATTAACTTACCTGCAGTTCCTTATGCCACGCTTAAGATTTTAAATAACTGCGTAACTTCAAAATTCACTGTGACCCACACACCTTTTGTAAATTAATCAAAGTACTGACCCCTCACCATTAGAAAACTACTTAGGCTAAAATAATTAAGTAAGTGCAATTCTAGGTATCTGATTCTATGTGATAATTACATTGCAAAGTTGCAAGGATGTATTGATAACCTTATTAAGTACAGTATGCAAATGTATTTTTTTTGTGTCAAATTGCAATGTTCTTGCATTTATTATTCAGCAATATTAAATGTAAGGTAGTGAATATTTACTTATTTTTATTGATAACGAGTGCAAATATAAAGTTACTCTGCATATTTAATATCTCATTTTAGAGTCAAATGAGTTTTGGGTAACTGAATTCCTGTAAACTATGACATAATATTAGTTGAATTAAATTACTGTCTAATTTAGGGTTTTTTAGTATATTTGTCAGTTCCATAATTATTCATATACAGAAATTTCTCAAGTATAGTATATATTGTTTGTAATTATTTATATCTAATCTTCAGATATTGTGTATTATATCTTATTACACATTTGCATCATCGCAGCTGCAAGTATGTCACAACCAATTCCATTTTTAAATTAAAGTGGTGAACCCAGTATACCATGGTAAGATTTGGTGAACATTTTTGAATCATACTTGATAGCTATAGGAGAGAGAAATTCAGTCCGGTAAGAAAACAACATATTTAACTTCATAATTTGGGCAGTCATGGCGGAAAAATATTCAAAACACTTCCTAAACCAGATTTACCACAAGATGTGGATAATATTGCTGAATATAAAATAACATATTCGAAGTTAGAAAATCATTTTTGGGACAAAATAAATATTGTCCTTGAACGTCACAAATATTTCTGTTCTTTGCAAGGTAAACAAGAAAGCATAACGAACTATGTTGCTGCTCTCAAAGGTTTAAGTAAATTGTGTAATTTTTTATTTCTAAATGATTGTCTAATGGTTGACTAGATCAACTAGTTCGCTGTACCAGTAACCACAGGGTGCAGGAAAAATTGCTGAAGAAACTTTAGAGGAGGCTATAGAAATTGCTAAATCCATAGAACAGACCGCTATTTGCTTAAAGGAGATTAGAACCCCTACCACTACAGAACAAGTATCAGCAATAAATGTAGAAAAGTCTGAGTTGGATATATACAAGATAAAAAATACTACAATTCAACACCAGAGAAATGAACATGAGAAAAATAAATTAAAGTGTTACCATTGTGATAGTAGCAATCACTTAGCCAATGATGCCAATTGTTCTACTTGCAGAAAATGCAATTAGAAAGGACACTTTGCCAGGGCGTGTAGGGATATGTCCAAGGTTCACAAACGCAGTGAAAACAAAAAACATGAAGAAGGTTCCCAAATTGTAAGAAAAACAGTATTGCAAGTCCATGAAGAAAATGTGGTCAACCAAATTAAATACCCAGAATGCAACGTCTTCATTGACGGTAATCCTGTTAAAATGTACGCTGACTCATGTTCTCCTTTTACACTTATTAATGTTTCAGATTTTAACAAAATAACAGACAACAACAACATTAATTTACAAGTTCCAGATATATCAGCTAGTGGATACAATAAAGAACCCATTTCCCTCATAGGGATGATTAGAACACATATAACTTTCAAGGATCGTTCTACAGTAGGCAAAGTACATGCAGTAAAAGATGGGTCCAAATTGTTGGGATGGCAGCATCAGAAAGAGCCTGGGATTAAATTAGATCCTAATAACCTAGAGCAAGTATTGATAGTAAATCAATCAATAACAGGTGTCCAGATTTGTGATTAATTCCCTGAAAGATAAATTGGGTTCATTAAAACAAATTCAACATATAATTAAACTAAAGACTGATTTTAAACCTGTAGTGCGTAAAACCAGACCTATACACCATCAAATGAAAAAACCATTAGAGGAAGAACTCAACAGGTTAAAAGAACTAGGTATAATTCAGCCTTTTGAAAGTTCTGATTGGTTAGCTCCCATTGTGATAGCAACAAAAAAAAACATGGTGAGGACATCAGATTGTGCGTAGATGTACGCAACCTTATCAAAAACATATGGATTGGGGGCGTGGGCTGGCCGCAGACCATAAGAGAGCTCCGTGCACCGGATGAAGGAGTCGGTGGCAGCGGGCCTGAGGAGCTGGAAGGGAGAATAGCTACCCGCTCCCCTGCCCCTACTTGGTACCAGTGGCATCCCGAGCCTTGATCCTCGGCCCGCGCTGCCCCCAGAGCCCCATGCAGGCCTACCGATCGAAGAGCGGGATCCAGGCCTAGAGACACGCATGGAGCCGTGGGCTCGATTTCAGCCTGGGCCCGTGAGACTAGATCTGTTGAACGCCTCCATCCGCCGGAGGAGGGGGACAGGGGCACCTGAAACTGGAGCATCTGTGGGAGTGTTCCCGCCCCCTCTAGACCCCTCCCCCATAGATCACATCTACGTCGCACGGGGGTGACAGACTGCACGCCGGCAACACCTGCGGCTGGAGGCTTGCCAAAGGCTCCCCAACCTGCCCCCTCCATTGCCTATTTCAACACCCGGAGCCCCTGAGCCCGACTGCACTTGGGGTGCGGGATCTTAGCTTAGAGCCACGTGAGGAGCCGGTGGCTCAGATCTCGCCAAGGACAGAGAGGCTGGACCTGCTGCCTGACGCTACCGGACAGGAGATGCGGACAACAGCATCTGGGGCCGGAGCACCGATGGGGAGTCCGCTCCTCTTACTCCCCCACAGCCACACCCACGACTTTCAGGGGGCAACACCATATTTTGTACGCAAGCAGTGCTTGAGCCCGGAGGCTCACCCGGGTGCCCCAACGTGCCCCCCTCGCTGACCACAACTACACCACAATTCACCAGCAACTGACCTTCTATCCTCACCCTTCACCCGCAAAGGGACGTCCTCCCCTGCTGAGCAACATCGCTCTGGGATAGCTATGCCCATGTATAAGTCTGCTGGCAAACCAGTATGCCAATTGCTTTTTTTGGAGGCCCTCACTCATCACCGGACCACATCAACAACCCCAGCGTATCTGTCTCCAACCTGCCAGAAACCACACAGGCACCCAAATCGGATGTTTCCATGGAACGCATCCTGCAAGAAATCATGGCGGTTGGCAGAAGACTAGAGGGCATGGACACCAAGATCTCAGAGCTCGCAGCAGAATCTAGGTCCGTTCGTACTGACGTCGCTGAATTCCAGGATAAGGTGACTAGTGTGGAACACCGTCTCTCACTCATAGAAGACAAACTCAACTCATCACCAGGGACCAAGAGCTGCAGTACCTTTGGGGCAAACTTACTGACCTCCAGGACCGGTGCTGCAGGGACAACATCTGCTTCTTTGGGTTACCGGAGCGGGCAGAAGGCACGGACGTCAAAGCCTTCCTCATAAATACCCTCCCTACCATCACAGGCCTTACATTCTCCCCCCCGTTGGAGCTTAGTGGGTACACCAGATAGGCCCTATGCGTAAAGGCCACTACGAAAGACTTTGCCCCATTATTGCTTGGTTTCTCCGCCATGACCAAATCCGACAACTGCTGACTGCTGCTCGTGCTCACGGGCCCTATGACTTTGATGGTCGGGAATTGCGGCTTACTCCTGACTTTTCATGTGACACAAGCTGAGAGAATTTCTGGTACTGCGGCCACAGCTTTGGCAAATGGACATTAAGTTTGGCCTGTTCGAGTCCGCACGTATGTGGATTACAAAGGATGGCAAATCCAAAGACTTTTATGACCCACAAGCCTTACGCCGATTCTTGGATGACGGACTGCAGCAACCCATGGATTCCTCCTCTAACGATGCCCTGATCACTCCATGCCTGCATGATGCATCTGCCCACCCACAGTACTTCGGGGACAGATGGGGCTCTGGAGGGCCTTAGACTCAAAAGCGGAGCAGACCCGCTGACCGACCTCCCAGATCATACTAGGATAGAGAAACGACTCTCCATGCAGTGGTGGTCCTCACCCAAGAGCAGGGCAGAGGTAAATCCGGGTACCCACTGAAACCCCTGCCTATAGGGGACTGAGGAGTACCCCTTCCGGGACCAGACTACACTATTACAGCAACGACCATGGTGGGGCTGCCTTTGCCCGACACATACCTCGGACCGGATATGTATATCACTGTTCTGTAAACAGAGCCAATGCCAAGAGAACCTGTGACTATTTCTCACCCTCCGACAGTCTGGTTTTCCATGTACTGATTTTGAGCATCATGGCAGGTTTACGGATAATGATTCTTGACATTTGTCCTCTCCCACACGATGGGCTGGTGATTGTTGCTTGTTGATTGTTGGTTTATGATTGTTCAAGATGGTTAGACGTGTGTATCTTCCGATTCCCCAACACAGCAGTCACTGTCACTGCGGTCCCGGGGGAGCAGAGCCCTGTTACCCTGTTTTGTAAGACCTATACCCATATGAGGCCCGCAGGTATCATCCCCACACTTAGGCCCCCATACATGCACTGCTTATCCACGGTTCCAGCTGCTGACGCGCATCCCTGCATTCCCCTCTACATTCTCCCCTGTCCTTCTCCCACAGACGATTCCACCATACAGCGGAGTGGTCCTGGGGACACGATGATGCGTTTTCACTCCGACACACACCTCCTGCCTGTTGAGGCAGTGAACCCTCATTTTCCCTCTTCCGACCTGAGCAGGACTTAGCCTTCTCCTCGTTTGTACAGGGGTCATAGACATTAGCCCACTCACTGAACACGTAGCCGGCTCCTGCCCCCCCTATTTCTTCTGTGCCAATCATCAGCCAAATGCCGCTACCTCCAGCTCCCTTGATGCACTGATATTGACTATACTATTGGTTCTGCTTCTGCCCCTCCTCCCCATGCTGGGTCTCCGGCGTTTAGGCCCGCAGTTAGACATTCCCAACTTATACCAGGGTTTTCCCATCATTCCGGCAATACCTTCGTGTTACCTCCTCCCCCTCTTCCCTTCATCACACCTGCCTATATCTCACTGCTTCCCCAATACTTGACCACCTTACCTACTTCCCCGTTAGACCCCTAACACACCACCCTCCCTATACCACCAGTGATCCCCTACCCTATCGTTCACCGCCGGCAGTAGTAGTCTTCCCCCCCCAGTGACCGAGGAACAACCCTCCTGGGGGCTTTTTCTATGTTCCATGACACTCCTCCCCTCGGTCCCTCAACTCACCCACCCACACTGGAACCTTCCCCTCTTGCTACAAACTACCCAAATCATTGTCCGGATGTCACAGACTGGCCCGCACGTCCACCCCTTACCCTAAACGTTATCTCATGGAATGTTCTCGGCCTCACTCACTATATCAAGTGAAAGAAAATACTGGCCTACCTCCAGTCCCAGAGAGCATATATGGCCCTACTACAAAAAACGCACGTGTCTCAACTCGAATCTGACAAACTGTGTCGCAATTGGGTGGGACCGTCGATTCACAGCAGCTGCCCGTCAGCTTCAACATCCTCCACAGGCCTAACTAGGAAGTGTGGTGTTGCCATCCTTTTCTGGAAAACTTTACCCTCACTGTCCTAAAAACATGGTCAGACTCTCAAGGTCACTACGTCTTTGCCATAGTCAAGATCGGGGATAGCGTCATATGCCTTGGCTCGGTCTACGCCCCTATCGGTACCAAGCATCCTTTTTTTCTCTACCTTAATCGCCTCCTCATTGAAAAAGGGGCATCACACTAGCTCCTGGTACAGGACAGGAACCTTGCCCTTGATCCTGAGCCCAACTGCACGGGTCTCCTCGATCACCATAATCAAGCAGACAGGGCCCTTCTGCATGAAATCCTGGCTGACCACATCCTGATCAATCTATGGTGCCTCGTCCACCCACGGGACAAGGAATATACATTAATCGCCCCGGTTCACGGTCACAAAACAATCTTACATACCACTGCGACTCGCTATTTGGAAGCAACACCCTTGGCACGCCCCTTCCAAATAACAACTCTCAAACCTATTTTGCGATTCGATAAATAGATTACTGAATTGCAAAATAGTATTGGTACATACAAAAATGCTATTTTCTTGTTGCAAATGGCCCGATTGGCAACATGAGAACAGCTACTTACATCTGGCCTAAAATTATAGATCTTGCAAATGAAGGACACTTAGAGAAGAGCTTGACCAAATCGAGGGCTAGAGAATGCTATTGGTTCCCCAATATGGACTCCATGGTTGAAATAAAAGTAAAGGACTGTATTAATTGTGGCAACAGCGACAAATCTAAAGTAATCCAGAAAGCACCTATTTCTCCTGTAGCCATCCCTGAAAACCATGGGAGAAACTAGCCTTAGAAATAATTGGTCCAATTAATTGCACTGGGGTTATAAAATGGTTTGCATTTGTGTTGGTTGATTACCACACTCATTGGGTTCTTACTAGGATGGTCCATCAGATCACAACAGAAGTTCTTATGAACTTCTTAAGAGACATTGGGGGTCTAAGCGGTAACCGCCGTGCGGCCGCCAATGCGGCCGCACTCCCGCGGACCCCATTACAACATCCCCGCTGGGCCGGTGGGCGCAAACCTAGTTTACGCCCGCCGGCCCAGCGGGGATGAGGCCGCAACATAGGAGCCGGCTCCTAATGGAGTGGTGTTGCGGCCGTGCGACGGGTGCAGTAGCACCCGTCGCGCGCTACGCAGACAGTGAAAAGCTGCACAGGGCCCTGTTAGGGGGCCCCTGCACTGCCCATGCCAATGGCATGGGCAGTGCAGGGACCCCCAGGGGCCCCAGGACTCCCCTTACCGCCAGCCTCTTCCTGGCGGTGCAAACCGCCAGAAACAGGCTGGCGGTAGGGGAGTCATAATCCCCAGGGCAGCGCTGCTTGCAGCGCTGCCCTGGCGGATTATCACCGCCGGGGCTAAAACGGCAGGAAACCGCCGGCCCCGGTGGTGCGACCGCGGCGCTACCTCTGCGTCGTAATACAGATCTCCGTACCGCCAGCCTGTTGGCGGTACAGACGCCACATTACCCATGGCGGTCTCCGACCGCCAGGGTCGTAATGACCCCCATAATTACCAGAGAAGGCATACTACCTACTTTTATTACTGACAATGGAGTACAATCTAAATCATTGACTATGACAAACATTTTATCACAGTTAGATATTAACTATTAAAATACAGCATCGTAAAGTCCTTGTGCCCATGATCTAGTAGAGATGATAAAAGAATGCATTCAACTTGCAAAAATAAACCACTTAAATGTTGAAAAAGCAATACAGTACATGCTATGGGCCTACCACACCACCCCCAATTCAGTTACAGGAATATCACGATTTTCTTCTTTGAAAGGCAAGAAGCCTTGCACAAAACTGTTTACCTGGTTGGGAGTTCAGCACAACACAACTAGTGTGAAAAAACAAACTTGCATGTCATCAACCCAAATCGAAGCTTATTAAGACATTAAACATGATACAAAACATCAACAATGGAAGGCAGGTGACTGGGTACATGTCAAAGAAATGGTGGGTAGAGGAGATCAAAATTACAAGTATTTTGAACCCATGCGTATCATCAAAGCCAAAAAAAAACATAGCCATAACACAAAATAGCCAGTGTTGAAGCATGGACAGATTAGTAAAATATAGTCCTCCTTCAAACCCCATCAATCCTGATACCACTAATAAATATGACAAGCATGATTCCAACAGATCTGTGTGCAAAAGAGATGCAAGATCACCGATATGGCTTAAGGATTACATTATAAATTCATAATGTTTCATTATTGTCTAAACTCTGTACCTTTATGGGCATGTTATTCTTAGGTTTCTATAATTCTTCCTCACAAACTTAAAGTAAATATTTCATTATGTATTTAAAGTTATCTTCTTTCGCATAAATGGTTGGAGGCGTGTTATATCTTTATATTTCATGTTACAATTCAACAATTCCTTATTTTATTACTTTTAATTGTTATAGTGGTAGATACCTTTTGTCCTCTTCACTTTATTTCGCATGGAACATTCTGACAGTTGTAATGCAGCCTGCCTTAGAATGTTGGGAATGGTTCCGTCTGCGGAAGAGAGCTTATTGTGAGAAGCACTGTGGAGCAGTGGAGACATGCAGTAAAGGTGGATTTCCTTATACCTGCAGTTTGTACTGATTACAATAGTCAGCATGTGCCAGTTTCACTTTCTCTTCATTTCTTTCTCCCTTCTGTGAAGCATGAACCTAGTACTAATTGCTTCTATTTGATTGCTGTTCTTCTGCTAATTGCGCTGGTACTTTTTTTTCACAGTGTGAAAATCTTTGTCAATACAGTACCCCATAAACTGTCACCACTGGCGTAATGCAGTGATGCTTTGCATAAATTTTAGTAAATCTTGGCATTTTCCAAGTAAAGATCAATATAACTATATATATACAACTGCTCGGCAATATAAGTTTCATACTAAAGGGCATACATCTGCCATCCTTGGACAGTTTGCTTTTCACCTGTCACACGCACCCCATGCCTAAGGAATGGAATGTAAACAAAACAACCCAGTAGTAAAGTAAAAATAAAACTCTTTATATGCTACGTTTGTGTATTATATAGATTTTATTTGCATGTGTTGGGCAGAGACCTTGTCACAAATCAACGCCGCATAATTCTACTACACATAACTCCGCTCAACACCACACAATGCTACAACAAATTCCGATCCAATCCACATAATTCCACTCCACACCACATATTCCACTCCATACACATAACTAAAACACATTGACAAGGCCTATATCTCTTGAATTGCCGAGACTAATTGGCTTTGCCAATGCTGTTTTTATATTAGAACTCTTCCTTTGGCCAGTAAAGCCTTTCTGAAATCGTGCAAATCACAAAACCATTGACCTGCTAGCCCCTTGTAATTCTAGCTAAAGACAGCTTTAGATGTATACATGTGATCTATTCCTCAAAAACAAGAATAGTAAAACATTCTACCAGACCTGGACACTAGCTAGTACACCAAGACACTGATACATTTTGGCCTCATTATTTACAAAATGGATATCAAATGTAAAGGGCATTCGGCAGTGTTTGACCTGACAGCCTTAGGGTGGTCATCCCCCAATTTGTTGCCTGCCTCCCTCCATTTTTGTTACCTTGTTTTTGCTGGTTTTAGGACTCTCTGCACACTTTACCATTGTTGACCAGTGCTAAAGTACATGTGCTCTCTCCCTAAACATGGTAACATTGGCTCCTACCCAAATGGGATATTTAATTTACTTGTAAGTCCCTAGTAAAAGTGCACTAGAGGTGCCCAGGGCCTGTAAATTAAATGCCACTAGTGGGCCTGCAGCACTGAGTGTGCCACCACATTAGTAGCCTTAACCATGTCTCAGGCCTGCCACTTCGACTTGGCATTTAAAACTACTAGCCAACCCTTAAACTCCTTTAGGTAGGCCCTAGGTAATCCATAGGACAGGGTGCTATGTAAGTAAAAGGTAAGGTATGTACTTATGTGTTTTACATGTCCCAGTAGTGAAAAACTCACAAATTTGTTTTCCACTGCTGTGAGGCCTACTCCTCTCATAGGCCAGCATTAGAACAGCCCTTATATACTTTTAAGTGGTAGAATATGATCTGAAAAGAGTAGCCCTGTCATGTTTAGTATGACCAAAATGGTAATAGGAAATCCTACTTACTGGTGATGTTGGATTTAATAGTACTATTTTAGAAATGCAACTTTTAGAAAGTGGGCATTTCTCTGCACATACTGCCATCTGTGTCTTACAGCCCGTCTCCAATTCACATCTGGGCTGTGCTGGTTGATAGCTCCCATTGTACATTCCACCCAGACAGCAGGCCTCCAAAAATCATAAAAATGTTACTAGACCTGCAGGTCAAGTAGCTTGAATAAGTTACTCGACCTAAATGTAATGTACTTGACCTGGAAACGGGTCTCAAATTGTGTGACCCTAGGCAAATACTGTATTTTACAGTCGCCTTTTTCTTCAATCTCACATATGGCTGCACCTTCAAATACGTGAGTTCAGCATTTCTGCTGTAAAAAATGCTCTTTTGTTTGATTAAATACACTAAACGTTTGCTCCATGTGTAATAAATCTAGCCCACATATAGGGTACACATGATCCATGCATGACTTGCCTCTTAGTTTACTTATAGCTTTGCTGTCAGGGCAGGAGTGTTTCTCAGCTCATGTTTAAACATTCACTTTTAATAAATATATTACTAAAGTGTGATGTGGTAGCACACTGTCATTTACAGATAGTACATTTCCAAGAAATGTCCAAAAACCTTCCCACTAACTTGAAGCTTTACTGATAAAACTATATAGGTTAATAACAATAATCTGTGAAAATTGGGTTTCAGAAAACAATTATCATTTGCACATCACCAAGTAAAGTGTTCTGACTTTTTTTTCATCATATTAAAATACTTCTTTCATCACACAAAAGTACAGAAAATGGTCTTTCACAGCTACAGAAATATATTTTGAAATGCTTTTAAAGTTGACTTAGTTATATAAATGTTGTGTGTTACCAAGAGCCTTTCATTTGACAGAGGTCAAACCGTTCACCTTACACAGTTCTGGAACTCTGCAGCCAAAAGTATTTGCATTGTAAGAAGAAAAACTGATTTTTGACCTCTGTCTCTGAAAACAGAGCAAATGTGTCAAGAATAAGATTTAAAGGCATCTTAAGTGCTAATTTGGTTTCTGACTGAACAGAACACCTCTCTTTGATCACTCTCCAGAAGGGGCGAAAGGATCTAAAAATAGTTCAACCTCATAAAATAAAACTTGCCATAGCAAGTGATCGAGTAGATCTTTGGAGCCATGGACAGCCATAAGCACACGACACTCAGCCACATCAGCATTCATCTGCATACTGAATGGGCCTCCCTGAGCAGGAAGGATGGAGGGGCTCTCTCTTACACATCAAAGACCAGTGGCCTTCCCTCACACAAAGGACTGATAACCCCAACAGGGATCCTAGCGGGCAGGACTTGTGCACTCCAAAACCACTCTTTGAAGTTTCACCAGCTTCAGAGACATTTTTGGGTATATATACTGGGTCTCTGACCCCACCAAATCAGGCACTTCTGGATCTTGACTTGGACTATGTCAGGGGGACTGCCTGGCTGCCCAAAGGACTCATCTGGACTACTTTTCTGAGAAGGACTGCTGCCCTGCTTGATGCAATGCTGCCTGCTGGCCTTTGACTCTGCTGGAAGGACTCTGGCTTCCCCACAAGTGCTCTCCATGGGCTTGGATTGAGCTTGCCTCCTGTTCTGAAGTCTCAGGGCCACAAAGACTTCACCCCAGAGAAGAAAATCCCCACGTGTCGAAAAATCGATGCAATGCCTGCAGAAATCGACACAGCGCCTGCTTTGCGGTGGATAAATCGTCGCATTGCCTACCGGACTGAGGCAGCACCTGATCTTTCTACCACAGCGCATGAAGGATTTTCAATGCATCATCCCTGGGTGTCAAAATATCCCCACATCACAGTGAGGAAGCAAGACTGCCCACCTGGAAATCGACGCATCACCTTGCAGCGTAGAAAGAAACGACACATGGTCTATGCCTCACCAGATAATCCGAAACAGTGCTTTATTTTTCAAGGCAACGCCTCCTCTGTGGCCCTGTGCATCGTTATTTTTTACACATCCCAGGTACTGTGTGTTACAAGGATACAACCACTGATTCATAAGGATTGATACTCTTTTAAACCTTTAAAAAGTGAGATATTGACTTGTGCATATTGGATTTTTGTTGTTTTAATCTTATTGTATTCAGATAAATATTATCTATTTCCTAAACAGGTGTGGAGTACTTTTTGTAGTCTTTTCACTGTGTTACTGTATGAGTTATTCCACAAATACTTTACACATTGCCTTCTAAATTAAGCCTGCCAGCTCTGTGCCAAGCTACCAGAAGGTGAACACAGGATAATCTGGATTGTGTTGTGACTTACCCTGACTACAATTGTGATCCCTACTTGGACAAGGGTGTATACCTCGGCCAACTAGAGACCCAATTTCTAACAGGCAGCACACCCAAACCTGGAGTGTTGGACTTGAGGCCTAGATGGTTGAATGGCTTTAGAGATGTTGTTATACCCAGTTAAGGGATGCCTTCCAGAAGCAGCATTTAGTATGATGTGTGTGGGAACACAGAGGGAGCTCAGTCCATAGTGCTCTTGGGGGGCGATGATTTATTCAGCAGTACAAGGGCATGATTAAGAAAAAACCCTACCTGGGTGTGAGAGGAGGACTACGAGTGTATCTTTAGTACATCACTTATCTTGCACATGCATTGCTCTTGAATTGTCTTGTATACCTGGACAGGTGAATGGAAGAATGCACCTTGTGAACCAACCAATCTGCTGGTCTCTCTTTGTATTGACCATGTATAGTGTAATATGCATGTTCACTATTTATGAAAGTGAAAATGCAAATGAAGGGGAAACAGCCATTACTACGCTGCTGTTCCCCCAACTAGCCTTTACCACGCATGCGTTACAACACATGCTTCATTACAATGAATAGCCTTTAACCACGCATTCTCTTACAATGATTGTAATGGTATGAATGGTAAGGGTTATGTTTTGTAATGATGGTGAAGGTTATTGGCTTTGTTAGAGGAAATGGAAAGATCATTCTGTTTCCTCAGAACGAGCTGAAATGTGCTTTTGGAGTAAGGTAAGGGGGTTTGAGTCTGGGGGTGGGTGTTACTGTTTTATGGAGGGGGTGTGGGTTATGTTTTAGGACGGGCGGTTCTCAGGTTAATTGCGGAGGGAGGATTGGGCTTGGGGGGGACTGTTTTAGGGAGGGGCAGGGGTAGGGGTGTTGGGTTTAAGGGCTGGGTGGATTTCGGGCTCGGGGGTATTGGGCCTGGGGGGTACTGTTTTAAGGAGGGGGGGGTTATGTTTTAGGGCGGGTGGTTTTTAGGTTAAGTGTGGATTGGACTTGGGGATGGGGGAACTGTTGTAGGGGGGTGGGGAATGGGGGTTAGGTTTTAGGGTGGGATGGTGGTTTTCGGGCTTAGGGTGGGGGATTCAGGTCTGGGGTGGGGGGACTGTTTTAGGGAGGGGCAGGGGTTAAGTTTTAGGGCGGGGTGGTTTCCAGGCTGGGGGTATATTGGGCCTGTGGAGTACTGTTTCAGGGAGGGAGTGTAGGGTTATGATTTAAGGAGGGCGGTTTTCAAGTTAAGTGCAGGGAGGGGGTTGGGCTTGGGGGTTGGGGGACTGTTTTAAGGAGGGGGTTGGGGTTAGGTTTTAGGGTGGCCCGTTTTTCGGGGTAAGGGCGGGTGAATTGGGTCTGCAGTGAGGGCACTTTTTAGGGAGGAACGAGGGTTAGGATTTAGGGTGGTGGGGGATTTTTGCGCTTGAGGGGGTATTGGGCCTGGGGAGGACGTTTACCACGCATATGCCTTTAAAAGACATGCTTTTCCAACATAATTCGTTGTAAAGGCAGGTGTGGTAAGGGATATGCGTAGTAATGGCATTCTCGTTGTAACACACTAGTGGTAACAGTGTGCGTTGCAATAGAATGCATGGTTCTGACATACAACTAAATGAAATTGTTTGCACAAAAGTGCAAGAAACAGAAGTACAGAGAGAGAGAGTGAGTTCTGGGTCAGCAACTTTCAGCCATTGGCTTCTCTGTGTTTTTCATGTTTTGTCATTGCTTGGATGAACTGTTCATCAATGCAATGACATTGCACGGATAGTTACACTGTCCCATTTCTGGCCCCATTAAGGTTTCAGTCCTTTTGTTAACTTTCAAATGAGACATGACTGTTAAGAGTCTGTAAGTGTTCTTTTATATATTTAATTTGGTGGCACAACAATATTTTAATAGTTGTTTTACGGCCGTTTTGTTTATGAAGTGAGTGCTGTTCAGCTAAAGTAACCTGTCAAGAATACAGTGTTACTCACTAAAGCCCCCTGCGCGTTCGCTTGTTTTTATTTGTGGTTATGATTTCATGTTGTTTGAGTTACTTTTTATGTTTTAAAAAATATGTCCACCCACATGCTTTCTTAAATAAGCAAAACAAATACTGGGTGGCCTTTTGTGTGTGTGCCACTGCTATTATCATTTCACAGAGTAAAGCATGCAGAGACTTTATTAACACACCAACAAATGTGCCTGCACTTTGTCTGTGCCCGACAGTTATTACCATGTTGTTATTAAGCAACCAATACAATCCTCTTGTTAAAAAAACTACTGAATATAAAAATGGACCTTAAACAATTTGCTTTGGACACATGATCCTTCCACTAACATTAACACTAACGCTTTTAAATGTACTAAATTGTTTTGCGCAAACAACTGTGAAAAAAAGCTCCTCTGAGTAATATAAGTATATGCATACATATTCACATTTTTGTATATTACAACTACATCTAACTCCCTGCTTCATTCACTGTTTTGCACCGTAATCTTCTAGATTTTTGTAATTTGTCTTTCAGGTTCATCACTTACAACATACACTTTATCTTTATTTTATGGTTCCTTTTATGGCATTCTTCTGTGAGCGTACAGTTTACCTCTGAGTCTATCTAGCAAAAGGCTGTTACTGTCAGCCTCCCTTCCATATTAATATACCAAAGATGTTGCCTCGTTGTGGAACTTATTTCTCGGACACCTGGGGCATCTTAGACATACGGTTGCCAACTATTACCAATTATTTCCCTTAATGATTTGCTTTTATGTTATTCTGATTTGTATAGGGCACGAGAGAGTAGCCATGTGTTGGGCAGGTGAGGATGGAAAATGCCCAAAGCGTTTATACGGCATTAAAAACCAAGATCTACTAATTTCTAGTCTACAGATATGTGGGTTGTGCTCAGGTCCTACGTAACCGAGAGTTCACTTTAGTCTTTCACATTCTATTTTTGCGACAGTATTCAGTCCTACTTCTGTGTTTATGGTATGTGCCGGATTTTTATTTTTGATTTTGAAAATCTCTGGTCAACCCCTTAAGAAGTGTAAAAATAAGTCTAGGTATATTCTAGTTGTTGTCAGGCTGGCGGCAGAGGGTGAACAAAAGAGTACAGGGATCTATCTATCAATGAGTGCAATTAGGAGCTTGGGAGGAAAGTTCTAAGGTAGTAATGACGGGTGAGGGTTGCAGGTGAAAAGTACAAGAATGGTTAGTTTAGGGCTGGAGTTGGAGGCTTAGCCGGGAAATAAACACCCACCATGATCAAGGAGTCTGTGCCCGCCATGGCTGTCACAAATCGGGGATGCTCTCTCTTTTCTGTGATCCTCCTGTGACAAAATGCAACAGCGTCCCTTGTTACCGATCGTCGCTGCTGTTGCTAGGAGACGTTTTCTATTGGAAGCGTAAGGCCGGGTAATCGATAACAGATCACCATGATCCTTGGAGACTAATACTGCATGAACTAAGAAGAGATTCGGAAAATCACAAGCAGTATTTCTCTAGTCTAGAACATCATTCACTGTCAATTGAAGAAGGTCTCGGAAACATACGATATGGTTGGGAACACCTCCTTTTTGTTGCTACCACAAGACAAACCTTAGTCTAACGGCGATAATAATAATTATACTCTCCTGGCGGGAGGGTCCTGGGGGGGGGGGGGGGGGAGGGGGGGGGGGGGACTGGAGAATTATTTCAGTACATCGTATAACCCATTGAGACTACTTGTGTTGGTTTCTCAGCGAACTGTATTTCATACTTAACTGCCAAGTTCTCAGTGTTCACATATGTGACATTTTTATGTTAATAGTGTGCGTCTGTGCCATTTGGGTACCCTATGTGTGATATTTTGAGGGACTATGCATAGCTGTCAAGTTTTCAGTTTGCCTAAGTTTAAATTATGTTTGATTATGCTTGTGTCTGACAGTTTGAGTACCACCAGGGTCTTTGCTAAGTTAGCCCCCTGGGCCAAATCAAATTTCGCTACCTTGTTGCTCCTCACCTCATCTCCTATCTCACACCAAGGTTTTCACTCTAACCTATTCGAGCTTGTAGCAGGAGTTGCTATTCTATTAATTGCATAATTTGTTAAAAACAATACAGTTGCCCAAAGGTTTTCTAACTAGGGAGTGGCCCATTTTTGCCACTGATATTGCCCACTTTCACCACTGGGCCACCATCGCCCTGCCCACTGTCTTCAGTGCTAGCAACACACGGGTGGACGTACTAAACCGTTTCAAGTGGGGTGATTAAACCTAATAAAAAACAGACAAACGGGCCCAAATGGTGAATATTACAACAGAGCTCTTTCATAAATGGCCAGAAAATCCAGAGGTTCTAAAGGCGCCTTAAGGAAGTATTACACTACTTTCTTAATGTCCCAAGGAAGAGTGTATGAGATGAGAGTAAGAGATGTGGCCTGGGGATCAAACTGCCCTTGGGTAATGCGGTGCTTGTTATAGCGCTGTAATGCCCCTCGGTCAAGTTTGCGCTAAATATATATATTTTTTCAATTACACTTCCGAGGGCTATAGGGTTATGCCCAAGACCTATCTCTCATCAAAATGCATAGAACATGTTTCTTCACTTCATGTTTTGTACAGAGTTGGAATTCTGACAATCTCTTGCTGTAGACAGGAGCCCAAACCAGTAACTGAAAACCAATGTTTTACAAAACGCTCAGACCTTCCAAATATTGCATTTGAAAATAGTCTTACATTATTCAACACAAGCTTCTGTCTTTGGCCCATGTGAAAGGGGGGCATCCATTTCTATAAAACTGTTAGGACTACAGAATAGGTTGGGAAATTGCCCACTAGGTTGAGCGCCACTGCTTTAACTAGCGGCATAGCTGGTCACCTATTTATTTTTCTGAGGACGATAACATGCACAGCAAACAGATGGATCTTTTCCTAACTCTCCCTCTCCCGGTTCTCCCTCAGACAAAACCAAGAAGGTAACATGCAGAATCCTTGCTGCAATTTACAGTATGCACAGATAGAATAGAGGCCCGGACACTTCAACAACTTTGTCAAAAGGCTTCTGCTTCAAGGGGGTGGAGAAAGGTTCCAAACCCCTGCAACGCTGAAGGAATAAAAAAGTAGGGTGCCACTGGCTCAGGAGAGTAACTCGGTGCACGTGAATCACAACACTGCATCCTGTAGACAGCGCAGTTTTGAATTTTAAAGGATACATGAAACCAGTGGCACTACTGTGAGGCAGCAGTCTGGGCCACCTACTGTTTAATTGAATGGATTTGTTGGCTGCCGGGTATGGTGGTGATCTCCTGCTGATCTCTTGGTATTCCACTGCTTTGCAATAATGTCCTGCGTGTACTTGTAGGCTACCAGAACAATACAGCCGATGAGGCTAGTCCATGTGGCAAGACAGCAAGGCCGAGTTTTCCTCTTTTCCGACTGCATGAGGAAGAACAGGAGCATTGCACCAGGGCAGCTCCTGCTCTGATTATGTGGGTCACCGATGGGCGTGTGAGGGGTGACTCTCAAAGCAACACCTTCTGCCAATGATGACCTTATCTGTGGCCTGTTCCTTGCTCCTGCTGATGGCGTGAGTGTGGATGGGGAGGGCCCTTTGTACTCACAAGTCAGAGCACCTCCCTCCCCTCACCTAAATCTTCCATTCAGTTATAAATGAGAATTGAGAGGTTCTCGGAGGGGCCCTGAGGGAAGAGATAATTAGGTGGAACGGAGGCAGACGAGGTAAATCATGCAGCACTTGGAGAAAATGAACTAGAAGGGGCCCTTGGCACAAAATTAATTATTTAAATTACTTTCTGAGCAAGTTCAGTGTGCCCCTCTACAATTAGGCTCTCTTGGCATGTGCTCAATCGCTCATGCTAAAGGCTAGCCCTGAGTGCCACAGTGTCTTGAGTAGAATAATGTCTGCGTACTGTAAGTAGATGTTGTGATGAAATCACGATAAATAAGTTCTTGTGTAAGTGTCTTTAATGTCTGGAGCCACACTTGGCTGAGACACTCCTCTGCCTGTCGTCATCTGACTTAGGCACCATTAGAGATTTTAGGTTCCGAACACGAAACACATATATGCAACACATAAACAATACTCACATAAGCAGTGAACACAACACTACCCCCTCTTTTATTATACAAGAAACTTAAATATTCCCATAACTTGACTCAACAAGATGCAAAATACACTACTTTTTTTCCAAATTACGAAGCATGCAAAAATACATTCCTTCGTATCAATGAAAAATTAAAAAAACACGCAAAACTACTCTACTTATTATAAATGATGAATCATGCAAAATACATTACTTCTTATTAATGAACGACTTTTCGCTCAAACAAAATCTCCCTACCATTTTGGTAATTTTCTCACTCTCACACCTTCTCTCATTCAGCTAGTTCCTCCCCTGACAATGTCCTCTGATGAATCATTATTTGGCTCGACATCATCCTCACCATCATCTGCATTACCACCACCACTACCTTCTACACCATCACCCACGCCACCACCATCTTCACTCACAACACTTGGACTGGCAACTTCTTTATAACTTGTGATTTCGACATTTGGAAGTGTTTTAATCGTGGTACCTCCAGTACCTTCTGTCTTGTTCTCCAAACACTGAAAATAATTTCATGAAGTACAAAACTGAGGTTCTTTCCACAACTCCCCCAAACCTTCAGCTACTGAATTTAAATTCCACACTTTACCACTATTAACCCTTACGGCATTATTTGCACTTCGACCACTTCATCCAGGTCATAAAACTGGCTCCGTCCCTTACGAACTTTACCAGGTTTCTTTATGCGAAACCAGTCACCAAATGAAATGTTAATCGGTTTCACCCTGTGTTTTTCATCAAAATATTTTTTCATTCTCAAATGTTTTTCAGCCAACTTTCTATGGACAGAATCAAAGGACCACTGCTCAAGCCCCAGCTGATATAACCTACCAGGGTTGAACTTTGATCTAGGATTCCTCCCTCTCATGATCACAAATGGTGACAACCCAGAGGCCTCGTTTCTTGTTACTCAAAATGCCCAAACTGCCTTTTTTAGTTGTACATCCTAATCAATGTTACTGGCCACAGAAGACAGTATTACACCTTTGTCCACACAGTAGACCCTCTCAACCATTCTATTCCAACTCGGGTTATATAGAGAAGTAGTTTTATGCATCACTCCTATTTTCGTAAAGTATTTCTTGGATGCATTGGATAAAAACTGCATGCCATTATTGCTTAACACAGAAATTGATAACCTCTCCATCACAAAAATCTTATCCAAGAATTCCAAAACAGAAACAGTGCCTGCCTTTTCCACAATGCCTACCACGGTCCACCTTGAGAACAGATCAATGAGCCCAATGACAAATGTTTGCGACTCACGCATGGCTGCTTTGGAGACAAATCATCACACATGGGGGATTTCAATATTTGTAAAGTCTTATCCACACAATTTGAACACTCCCTCACAAATCTCTCTACTATACTCACCCACCAGAACAAATTCCTTGCCACACTCTTTGTCCTCACAATCCCAAAATGGCCCTCATGGCATAACTCAATGACTAATCTGTGTAGGACTCTGGGACGAACAATATCCTCACACCTCAAAATAGTACCATTTTCCACAGTTATCAATCAGTCAGGGATTTGTAGAGCGTGGCAAATTACCTGTGAGAGTATCAAGACACTGGAGTTTCTAGCTGCTTAATGATAGCCTGTTCAATCAAACAGCAAGGTCTTTAGTCTTTTCCTGAATTGTAGGAGCGTTGAGGCAGTCCCAAAATGCAGGGGAAGATTGTTCCAAGCTCTGGCTGCCAGATGTGAGAAGTAACATCATCTGCTGTTGCTTCAGCAGATCTGGGGCATGTCTACGAGGAAGAGGGAGGCAGTTAATTGTGATCTAACTTCCCAAAATGGCTTGATCGCTGCACTTAACCTTCTTTATTAGGCCAATGTCCCTGGACATACTCCTTAACACTTACCTGTCACAGAACACAATCTTTTTCACATTCAGCTACACAATCTTCCTTGCACACAACATGAGCACTATTTCCCTGCACAAAAGCAACTTGAAAACTGTTCCAAACCTCATCCTCATATTCCTCAAACTTAACAGGCATTCTAGACAGACAGCCTGCCAAAAACATCATCCTTGTCAGGCAAATATACAGTTTTGTGACCATAATCCTGCATTCGCATAGATAGACTTTCGATCCTTGCTAATGCATTGACTGTCCCTTCTGTCATTAAGAATTTCATAAGTGGCACATGATCACACAATATCTTAACACTCTTCCCCCACACAAAATCCCTGCGGTGATCCAATGGCCATGTGCATGCCAAAGCCTACCTTTCAATTGCAATGTACCTCTCTTCTGTAGGTGAAAGAGCTCAATTCAAAAAAAATATTCACTCTCTCCCTTCCTTGTTTTTTTGTTATTACTACTCCTAATCGTTTCCAACTGGCATCCGTTGCAATGCAACAATTAAAATTTAGATCAAAACTATTTAACACAGGTATTTTATCGATTTCATATATAATCACCTCAAACTCCTCTTGACATTTTGTGGTCCATTCAAATTTAGTCTTGTGTTTTTTAACAGCTGTCTTATGTGAAAACTATTTTCTGCAAAACAGGAATAAACTTTGAACGATACTCTGCCAGCCCCAAAAATGACCTAATCTTTACTGCTGGGGGCTTCTTAAATGGCATTTATCAGAGAGGTTTTAGGTTTTACTCCTTCACTTCCAATTTCATTCCCCAAATATCTTACTGTTTCCTCAGCAAATCGACATTAAGAGAATTTAACTGTACCTTCCTCAACCTGGCATGGTGGATACTCTTATCTTGTCCAAAAACGAAAATATTATTTTGCAAAAATGTAATGCCTGGCTTCTTTCCGAACAACTTGAACATGAGCCTCTGAGAAACTGCAGCTGCAGATGCCAACGCGAAGAGCCTCCTCGTAAATTGAAAATACACAGAAGGGGTAATGAAGGCAGTATACTTCATGGACTTTGGGGTAAAGGAAATTTTGTGGTATGCCGCTGACATATCAATGGTGGAAAACAATGTAGCTCCTTTCAAAGACATAATCATTTCATTGATTGTAAGCAATGGAAATCGGTCAAATACAATATTGTTTTTTAAATGGTACAAATCCATCATATCTTTCCATTGCTGCGCCAAGCTACAACCAATAAAGAGATCCACTTGGATGCCTTAATAGGTTCAAGAACTTCAATCACTACCAATTTATCCAGTTCTTTGGACACTTCCTCCCTTATCATAATAGGAATGTTCCTAACTTTGTGCACCTTCGGAATAGCATTACTTTTTCAAGATAATAATGCGATGTTCAAATCCTTTGAGGTTTTCCTAACATTGAACTGAAAACCTTTGAAAACTACATATCTCTTTTGCAATACAACCCCCTCATCCTCTTTTATCACTTGATCCTTGCTGTTGGTGTCAAGAATGATGAGTCATTTCCATTGGTCAAACCAGCCAAGCACAAGAGATTGCAACATACAATTTTGCTCATGTATGTCTATTCATAAATTTGAAAGTTAGTCAGCTGTAACCCATTTACATTTTTTCTCCACTGTAACCATTGGGTTATATGTCGGGTTGACACAAATCACTGCCAATACTTCTTATGAACTTTTCCTTCCGCATTTCCATGTTTACAATCATGTTTGGTGAACCTGAGTCCACAATTATTTTAATCTCAGCTCCTCCGACGCTAATCCAACACTCAGGCTTATTATTTATAAGTTCACCAGAAGCATTAAAAATTAATTTACTACATAAACTCATGACATTCTTAGATCTTACATCTCCATTCTCACCGTCATCCTCATCATCGCACCTTACATCCTTTAATTTACATGTATCATTGCTTTCTTTCTTGCACAGTTTTGCACAATGCCCAACTGTCCCACAACTACTACATTTCTGTTTCAGTGCTGGGCAGTGCTTGCTATACACTAATGCCCTCATTATGACCCTGGCAGGGGGTGATAAAGTGGCAGTACTAACGCTAACAGGCTGGTGGTAAGTACTGCCAAATAATGACCATGGCAGTGATATCTCCGATAGACAGCCAATGTACCACACCAACCGTAAGGGTGGAAATAATAGCCACCATGGTGGTAGCTGCCTACAACCAGGCGGAAGTCAAAGTTCCGCCCACCATATTAAGGCCCTGCAAACCGCCACCTTTTCCGGGGTAGTATCAACGCCAACAAAAGCCTGGCGGAAATAGAGCACAAAAGTCAAAGGACTCACCATTGGAGACACAGGGAAGAACCACGCCGCCATGGAACCTCAACTGCAAGTTTTCCTGATGATATTCTATGTTATGCTCCACCTGGAACACCAACGCCGACAAAGGCGATGACGGTGAGTACAGCCCCCTAGCACACAAGGGAGGGTGGGAGGAAAAAGAGAGTGGTACACACACATCACACACACACAACCAGCTGCAATACAAAAACAATTTGACCCTGAAAATCAGCAGAATAATGCAAGGAAAACAGGAATTGGCAAAAGTGATTGTAATCAGTTCAACATCAAAATTAACTATCCGATTTGGCCATGAAACAGATATGTACACTTGTACTGTATAACAAAAGGACACTGTCCAGTCCAAAGTTCAAAGGGCCCACATGGACACAGGGGTCAACATGCCCATTGCTTTGTCCTGGGGATTGCAAGGCCACAGTCTCTCAAGTGGGTGTCTTGCCCACTGGTTCTGGAGGGGGCAACATGCCCATTGCTTTGTCCTGGGAAGTGCAAGGCCACAGTCTCGCAGGTGGGTGTCTTGCCCACTGGTTCTGGAGGGGGGAAACATGCCCATTGCTTTGTCCTGGGGAGTTCAAGGCTACAGTCTCTCAGGTGGGTGTCTTGCCCACTGGTTCTGGAGAGGGCAACATTCCCATTGCTTTGTGCTGGAGAGTGCAAGGCCACAGTCTCTCAGGTGGGTGTCTTGCCCACTCATTCTGGAGGGAGCAACATGCCCATTGCTTTGTCCTGGGGAGTGTAAGGCCACAGTCTCTCAGGTGGGTGTCTTCCCGACTGGTTCCAGAGGGGGCAACATGCCAATTGCTTTGTCCTGGGGAGTGCAAGGCCACAGTATCTCAAGTGGGTGTCTCGCCCACTGGTTCTGGAGGGGGCATCCCGCACAGTAGCCCCTGGAGGGTGGACTACATGGCGTCCACCTGCGGTGATGGCTGCATGCTGGTGGTGGTTAGGGGAGGCTCCTGGGCATCTCCTGCACTCTGTGATGGCTGCATGCTGGTGGTGGGGTGGGGGTGGGGGTTTCCTGGGCAGCCCCTGCACTCTGTGATGGCTGCATGCTGGTACTGGTTGGGGCAGGCTCCTGGGCAGCCCTTGCACTCTGTGATGGCTGCATGCTAATGGTTGTTGGGGGAGGCTCCTGTGTAGCCCATGCACTCTGTGATGGCAGCACATCCACGGCTGGTGGTGGGGGCCCTGTGATGGCTGGTGGTGGTGGCGGTGTTTGCCTGACAGCTTCCGCTGGCGTAGAGTGCCTCTTCTCCTCCTGGTCATGGGTTGGGGATCCCTTACCCTTCCTGGCAGGAGTGGATGGAATTTTCCCCTCTCTGCCTGGTGGTGCAGGCTCCTTCCCCTTCTTCCCACCTGGTGCAGGCTCGTTCCCCTTCTTCACAGCTGGTGCAGGCTCCTTCTCCTTCTTCCCAGCTGGTGCAGGCTCCTTCCCCTTCTTCACAGCTGGTGCAGGCTCCTTCCCCTTCCTCACAGCTGGTGCCGGACTCTTTCCTTTCATCCCAGGTTGTGTTGCCTCCTTCCCATTCAGTGTTGTTGTTCTTGTATCCCTACCACCATGAGTAGGTGGTGCTACCACTGTCCCCATGGACTGTTTGGCTGAGGTGCTGGGCTGTGTCCTTGCTACCCTGCCCATACGTGCAGGCCAGGGTGGGGTAGGGAAGAGGTCAGTCATGGAAAGGAAAAGCTTTTTAGGGACTTTGCGGGAAGAGGGAGGAGTAATGGGAGTGGAGAATGAGGGAGTGGCCGTCTGAGGTGTATGTCTGCTGGAATTGGGAGCAGGTGCATGGGCTGTAGGCTGTTGTGAGGTGGATAGCTGTTGGGTGTCTGAGTGCTTGCGTTTGTGTCCTTTAGGAGGGGGGTGGACAGACACAGTGGGAGAGGACACAGGGGACGCATGCATGGATGTTGTGGAGGTGTCTGCCAGTGAGGTGTGTGTTCTGCTTGGTGTGGTGATGATGCTGGTAGTGGATATTGATGTAGTGCATGCAGGTGTGAGTGTGGACGTAACTGGGTGGGAGGTGGAGGAGGATGGGGAGACAGTGGAGACAGTGGATGTTGTCGTGTCTGCAACTGAATGGTGTTTGTGTGAGTGCCTGTGGAATGAAGTGTGGTGCTTGTATTTGCCTGTGCCACTCTTGTGTGTTGTCTTGTGTGCATGCTCATCTGTCTGTATGCTTGGGATGGGCCAGTGTTGAGGAGAATGGGACTGGGAAGTGGAAGTTGGAGGGGGACGGTAAAAACAGGGACTATGGCTGCCATCAGAGAGGAGGCCAGAGCCTGAATAGATCTCTGTTGGGCTGCCAATCCACTATGAATGCCCTCCAGGAATGCATTGCATTGCTGCATCTGGGCTGCCAGCCCCTGGACGGCATTCACAATGGTTGACTGCCCTACAGAGATGGATCTCAGGAGGACACTAGCCTCCTCACTCAGGGCAGCAGGGCTCACTGGGGCAAGGCCTGAGGTGCCTGGGGCGAAGGAGATGCCCACCCTCCTGGGTGAGCGGGCACAGGCAACTCGCTGAGGGGCTACTGAGAGGGCGGTGCTGGTACGGGGTGGCGGCTGTGCCTGCAGCTGGGGTGGTCACAGAGGTGTCCGCCACCACCAGGGAGCTCCCATCGGAGGAGGTATCAGAGTCTGTGTTGTCCCCTCCAGTCTCCGCCGTGGTTCTCCCCTCGCCTTCCATCCCACTGGTTCCCTCAGCGTCGGTGGACTCTCCCTCCAGGGCGCTGTGGGATGCTGCTCCCTCTGTCATCGGTGCCTCTGCTCCTCCGCCAGATGATGCCAATGCACATAAGGACAGGATGACAAAACAAGAAAGGGGGGGAGAGAGATAAAGGATACACTGGGTCAATGGCTGCACCAACACCACCGTAGGCATACACAGCACCCTCACACACAGAGAATAGGCCTACGCACTATGCATTGCACTACCAGTAAATTGGCTTGTCACCAAGGCATGAGGAGGGGCACACACCGCCAACTGCAGCACACCTGGGACCCATGGAGCCCTGCACAGAAGTGAATACTAACAAGCTAGGTAAGCAGTATTTTCCATTCAAACCCTTAGCCTCCAGAGGACCGACACTGCTATGTCTGGCCTGGCTTAGGTGCACCCACTGACACACAACCACCATCCAGTTACCACCCCAAGAGCTGTAAGTTGTAATGATAGACACTGGACTCATCCCCTTGTGGCTGCTGTGATGCCCTCAAGTGCCCATCCAGCTCAGGGTAGGCCACCGCCAGTATGCGGGCCATCGGGGGGATCAGGGTCCAACGGGCACCCCTTCCTCGTTGGTAGGCCATCCCCAGCTGAGCCTTCACAGTCTTTCATGCCCAGAATCTCAGGTCCTCTCACCGTTTGCGACAGTGGGTGCTCCACCTGCAATGTACATCGCCAAGAGGACATCCACCCACCCCCTTACACGATGCCTTCACACACAACTCCATGCATTCACACCACATGCATTGTGCCCACAGTGTACTCACTTGTTGGTCTGGAGGCCCATATAGCAGTCGCACTGGGGTAGGACCCCATTAACCAGTCACCCCAACTCCTCCGAAGTGAAGGCTGGGGCCCTTTCCCCGGTCACACAGGCCATGGTAGGTTCCAGACACAGGTCACAGCAGCACATGAAGTATAGGTCCTCTCCTATGGAAGGTCAGGAAACAAGTGAGGAATGTGAAATAAAATGGCGGACACGTCCACGGCGGTGCATACCGTCACCCCTGGCGTTGATCCCCTTTGTCTACTGTACCCAATAGGGCCCAATATGAGGAAATTGCACGGCGGTTCACGACTGCCTATCAACACAGCGCACAACGTCGGTGGCATTACCTTACTTCTACTTGTCCCTCCACACAGGATAGGCGGTCGCCATTTCAGGGGGGGTGAACAGACCTATCGATAATTGCTGCGTCACAGGATAAATAGGCACATACTTTTAAATTACACTGTCCTAAAACATGATTGCACAATGTGGACTGCTGTTGTGGTGTAGTTGCTCAAATTGTGACAGCCTACTCACTCTTGTGTCCCTTAGATACCTACCGCTGCAGATTAATAGGATATGGAGACATACCCCCGTGTACAGCCCCCTAGTGGACTTGGCTACACTGGAGGACAGGTAAATTATACTGTCCTATGGACTGTGCAGGGCCACAATCACAGAGTTGCGTGCCCAGTTGGAACCTGACCTGATCTCAGCTATCTGTCATCCGACTCGGATCCCCCCTCTTGTGCAGGTTCCAACAGTGCTCCATTTCCTTGCAACTGGTACTTTCCAAGTGACAGTGGGCTTGGCAGCAGGAATGTCACAGCCAATGTTCTCAGTCGTGCTGGCAAGAGTCTTGTCTGCCCTGATAAAACACATGTGCCGCTACTTTTATTTCCCCCAGGTGGAGGATTTGGCCACTGTGAAGGTCGGGTTTTTTGCAATGGGACATATCACCAATATAATTGGGGTGATTGACGGAACACATATTGCATTTGTCACCCCCGGCAAAATGAACAGGTGTTCAGGAATCGTAAGAGTTTCCACTCCATGAATGTGCAGATGGTGTGTCTGGCCGACTAGTGCATCTCCCACTTCAATGCTAAGTATTCTGGGTCGGTGCATGATGCCTCTGTCCTAAGGAATAGCAGCATCCCAAAAATGATGTCCCAACTACAGAGGCATAGGGTGTGGCTAATAGGTGAGCCCTGGTTCCCACCCAGTATATGTTGGTGTATGCCTATGCTGTTGGCCATATATGATAGTGTGTGGCTAAATGGTGTCCCTCAATATTGACTGATAGTGACTCTGGTTACCCAAACCTATCATGGTGTGTGACCCCTGTGAGGAATGCCCAGACAAGGGCAGAAGAACGTTAAAATGAGGCACATGGGCGAACCAGAAGGATAATTGAGAGGACCTTTGGCCTCCTGAAGGCCAGGTTCAGGTGCACCCATCTGACAGGTGGATCCCTGTGCTACTCACCCGGGAAGGTCTGGCAGATAGTAGTGGCATGCTGCATGTTGCACAACCTGGTCCTCAGACAGCATGTACCTTTTCTGCAGGAGGAGGAGACTGGAGATGCCCCTGTGGAAGCAGTGGACCCTGAGGACAGTGAGGATGAGGAGGCAGAGGATAAGGATGTAGACAACAGAACATTGGTGATACGTCAGTACTTCCAATGACACACAGGTGAGACAGTGCAACTTCACATTACTATGACTATTGGTGTATTCTATGTGGCATTGGCATGCTGGCATTACCCACTTCTTTCCTCTACTTACTGTTACCTATGGATATTCATTTTACAGATGTTGGTGATATGACAACATTCTCCTGATGTGATCACAACAGCCAGCTACAGGTCATTAATTCTATGCTCATACTACTTCCAGTTCATTTGCAATGGTTGTAGCTGTTTCAATCAATACAAATTTGCAATGCATGAAATACTAGTAGTCGAGTTTTATCCAAGGGTGTTTATTATAGTGCTAATAATTTGAATCAAAAGTGCAATGGAATGGGGTGATGATGGAGGAAAGTCCAGGGTATTGTTCCAGTTTGTTTGTAGCACAGGTGCATTGTCCATGGGGACATAGGAAGGTGAGCAATGGCAGTTCAAGGTGGACAAGGTGACTGAGTGGGACACAAGGGGGACAATCAGGAGAGTCTCATTTCCTGGCGGTGGACTTGACAAGTGTCTCTGGCTTCTGTCTGGTTCACAGGAAATGTCTACAGGGTGGTTCGCCTTCTGCAGGGGGAGGGGTTCTGGTGGCCTGTTGGTCCTGTGGCAGGGCCTCTTGGCCACTAGCAGCAGCGGAAGTGGAGGGCTGTTCAGATGACTGGCTAGTGGTAGGGACCCACTGATGTGTTGTTGCCTCCCTCATGATGTTGGCCATGTCTGCCAGCACCCCTGCTATGGAGATCAGGGTGTCGTTAATGGCCTGCAAGTCCTCCCTGATCCCCTGATACTGTCCCTCCCGCAGCCGCCTGTTCTCCTGCACGCTGTCTAGGATCTGGCCCATCGTGTCCTGGGAATGTTGGTAGGCTCCCAGGATCTCGGCAAGTGCCTCCTGGAGAGTCGGTTCCTGGTCCTGCCCTACCTCTGGCGCACAGCAGTGCTCCCAGTCCCCTTAACGGTGTGCCCACTGCTACTGACCCAAGGTCTCTGATTGTCTTGTGGGCGAGGTGTGGCCTGAGGTCCCTGTACAGGTGGGCACACTGCTGATTGACGTTTCCTGGGGTCAGAGGTGTGCGTACGCTGAGTGGGTGCTGTGTTGTTGGTTCCTGATAGGGGAGGCTCTGTGGTAGTCTGTGAGTCGGCTTGGGTGACCGGAAGTCCAGAGTTACGGTCATCACAGTGGGCATTTACTGTTGGGCGACTGGATAGTGGTGGCACTTCCTCTCCAGTGACATTGGCTGGGGTGCCCACTGCTACTGACCCAAGGTCCCTGATTGTCTTGTGGGCGAGGTGTGGCCTGAGGTCCCTGTACAGGTGGGCACTCTGCTGATTGACGTTTCCTGGGGACAGAGGTGTGCGTACGCTGAGTGGGTGCTGTGTTGTTGGTTCCTGATAGGGGAGGCTCTGTGGTAATCTGTGAGTCGGCTTGGGTGACCGGAAGTCCAGAGTTACGGTCATCACAGTGGGCCTTTTCTGTTGGGGGACTGGATAGTGGTGGCACTTCCTCTCCAGTGACATTGGCTGGGGTACCTGTGGGAATGTAAATGATGTATTATGCTTCAAGTGTATGACATTTGTACTTCTGTAGATTCCCCTCTATGGTTGTTGTTCCCTTGCCAGCTTTTGCTTGTGTATGTTGGTGTATTGTGGGATTGTTAGTTTCCCTATTCTGTGCATGCTTTAGTGATGAGTGTCCACACAGGGCTGGGAGGGGTGTCCATGCATTGGTACAGCATGCAGGGCCTGGCATTGGGATTAGTGAGACGTGTTGGTGGAGTGTGTGGGATGTGGTGGAGTGATGGGAGTGAGGGTGTGTGATTGCATGCAGGTATGGAGGGAGATAATTGTTAAAAGTTGACTTACCAGTGTCCAGTCCTCCGGCAAGTCCCTCAGGATGCAGTATTGTCAGTAGGAGGTGGGGATCCACCAACAGTCCTCTGTATGGCGAGCTGGTGTCTTGCTGATATGGAACGTACCTTCCCCTGTAGGTAGTTCCACCTCTTCCTGATGTCGTCCCTTGTTCTTGGGTGCTGTCCCACGGCGTTGACCTTGTCCATGATTCTCCGCCATAGCTCCATCTTCCTTGCTATAGATATTTGCTGCACCTGTGCTCCAAAGAGCTGTGGCTCTACCCTGACAATTTCCTCCAACATGACCCTTAACACCTCCTCAGTGAAATGGGGGTGCCTTTGTGGTGCCATGGGCGTTGTGTGATGTGTGTTGGTGAGGGTGTGTTGGGTAATGTGGTGAGGTGTGTGATGTGGAGTGCGTGAGGGGTGTATGGGTGTATGTGGTGTGTGTAGTTGCCTCTGTGCTCTTCTTCTCAGTCTCCTGGTGGCAATTGGTGATCGTAAGGGGTTGTGGGTAATGGGGGTGTGTGTTTTATAATGGTGTGGGTGTGGTGTCTGTATGGTTGTCAGGTGTGTGATTTTAGTTTTGGGCAATATAGTGTTGTTTTGTATGTGGGTGTCCATTCTGAGCACAGCGGTATGTACCGTCAATGGTTTACCACCGTAGAATGTCCGCCGGGGTGATTCGTGGGTCATAATGTGATGGGCGTTTTTTTGTTGGCATAACGGTGTGGGTTTTGGAACCACCAGTTTATAACTGACCTTTGGGCTGGTGGATTTGCATATGTGGCTGTATTCTGTCGGATTGGTGTGTGTCTGTGTCATTATATGGTGAACAGATATTCACCAGTGTGGCGGCAAGTTGGCAGCCTTCAATGCGGCGGTAAGCAGGATTTACCGCCAAGGTCATAATGAGGGCCTACATTTTCCTGGCTAGCACAACAATAACATCTACTTCTTTCCTTAGATTCAACTTCAGCTTAGGCACTGTAACTTCTATTCATTGGTTTACTATTCAGTTTATACATGAACTCATTCCCCTTATTCTTGGACTTTAATTTGTTAACTTTACCCACAATGTTTAAAACATCTTCAAGTGGTGAATTGCCATTCACCCATATACGTTCTTAAATGGCCTGGTTATTGATATGCATGACCAACTGGTCTCTGACTATGTCATCTTGTAAACCACCAAATTTACACTCAGTGGCTAATTTCTTTAGTTCAGCAACATAATCATCCACTGATTCTCCCTCCTCCTGTTTCTGTTTTAAAAAACATATACCTCGTTATCCCAATACATATTTTAGGTGCAAAGTAAATATCAAGATCCCTTAATGCTGCCTCATAAACATTCATGTCCCCCACAACGGGGGCTTTTGGCATTTGATTGTACATTCTTAAACCATAAGGACCTAATAAATGTAGTAGAATCATTTTCTTCTGTTCTACTGGCATCTTTCCTAAATCGTCCACAGTAGCAATGCAGTTGATTAAATATTCTTTCCAAGCTATCCACTTTAAGGTAGTCACTGAACCTGATGGCCAAGACTAATGATGTGGGCATGTGCTGAAACTATGTGTAGCCACAATAT
The DNA here is from genome assembly GCF_031143425.1 of Pleurodeles waltl. Classification (NCBI taxonomy): domain Eukaryota; kingdom Metazoa; phylum Chordata; class Amphibia; order Caudata; family Salamandridae; genus Pleurodeles; species Pleurodeles waltl. The sequence continues at coordinate 608,914,013 of NC_090449.1, forward strand.
AGATGCAACTGTTAACTGTTCAAACATCACCTAAATGACTAGTTTCCTGTTCTTGCTTCATCATCCATAAACTATAATTGCACCCTTTAAGGTTTTATAAGTGAGGAAACAATTGACATCCTGAAGTGAATAACAGTGTCTTTTAAAGAATCCCTCATAAAAATAGCCAAAATGTGGAAAAGGTACCTTACTTGGTATCAATCCTTCCAGAAAGTAGAAGAGTTCACACTCTGCTGCATACGATGTCTCAAAAAAAAAAACGGCAAAAAAAGAATTGCGCTCATGCAAGGTCACGCAGTGTGAATTATTTGGATATCTGTGCTTTTCCTCACCTGATTTTGAGATCCATTTCACATCAGTGTTCAGCTCCTTGAACTGTGGCATATTTGGCAGCCTCAGGGACTTGCGCTTGATGGGAGAGGGCCACTTCACGACCGTACGCACACTTCTTGTAGTGTGATGTATCTTATCCCTAATGTCCAATTAAGCTGCAAATCCTTGATTCCATAATATGCTGCAGGTCCTTAAATCCACGATAATCTCAACCAGACGCACGTCGCTACTTTGCACACCAACAGCCAAGTTAACCGTTCCATTGTAGTGTTGTCGCGTGAACGATGGAGTGGAGAGGACGTGTCCCAGCCAAGTGTAGCTCCAGACAATAAAGACGTTTACACAAGAACATCTATATCGTGATTTCATCACAAAAGATTGGGAATGAGAATGTGATACGTTCTCTCTACTCCTCTGCTTGCTGTCGTCTGACTCAGACATCATTAGAGATTCTAGGTTCCGAACATGAAACACATTTATGCAATTCTTACATAATATTCGCATAAGCAGTCTGTTACGCCCAAACACGGTAATGTTGTAATAAGAGCTTTATTGAGAAACCACCAACCTGACAGCAGCGTCTGCTCCCATCCTTTCAACCGTCCAGTATCTCTGCTCCAGATTCCGAGCTTGTCATCTCACCAAGAATCTGTATGGCAGAGATTCTAGACTGTGCCCAACATTCTTGAGCAGCCACAACACATCCCCCTTATTACACTAAAAAAGGAATACATAAGGAGAACAGGAGAAACCAAACAAAAAAAAAATATATATATATATATATATGTGTGGGGCTTAAAAGACAAATAAGCAACAATATGACAATATGTTAAATGACAGAAATTAACAAGGTCATAACAGAAAATCATATTGCACAGAAGTATGTAGAAAAGGAAGCATCAGACTTCAAGAAACATAGGGGGTCATTCTGACCCTGGCGGTCATTGACCGCCAGGGCCAACGACCACGGAAGCACCGCCAACAGGCTGGCGGTGCTTCCTGGCCAATTCTGACCGCGGCGGTAAAGCCGCGGTCAGAAAAGGGAAACCGGCGGTTTCCCACCGGTTTTCCCCTGGCCAAAGGAATCCTCCATGGCGGCGCTGCAAGCAGCGCCGCCATGGGGATTTCGACCCCCTTCCCTCCAGCCTGTTCCTGCCAGTTTACACTGCCAGGAAGAGGCTGGCGGGAATGGGTGTCGTGGGGCCCCTGGGGGCCCCTGCACTGCCCATGCCACTGGCATGGGCTGTGCAGGGGCCCCCTAACAGGGCCCCAGCAAGATTTTCAGTGTCTGCTTGGCAGACACTGAAAATCGCGACGGGTGCCATTGCACCCGTCGCACCTCAGCAAATCCGCCGGCTCCATTCGGAGCCGGCTTCATCTTTGCTGGGGCTTTCCCGCTGGGCCGGCGGGCGATCTTTTGCAGATCGCCCGCCGGCCCAGCGGGAAAGTCGAAATGCCCCCCGCGGTCATCTGACCGCGGGGCTGTGTTTGGGCGGTTTCCGCCCGGCGAGCGGTGCCCGCCGCCCGCACGAGTCGGAATGACCCCCATAGTCCTTCCACCACAAAGGCTTAGAACGGAGCCTGAAAGGAGTTTTCTTGTATGGTGTTATCTTGGACTCATCCCTTGTGGTGTGATTCACTCCACGATTAACCAGATTATCGGAATCAATTCTGGGGTTGTTCCATTTCACAATTCTAGACATACTCCACACATCATCATTGTCCAGTAAAACCACATTTTGTTTCACCTCTTTAATACTGAAAGGACCCTTGAAACTTGACTTCCCTTTAGTGTTGTAAATAGGGTCTTTCAGTAAAACCAAGTCATCAACCTTCCATGCAACATTGGACACACAAGATTTGGAATCATACTGCAGTTTGTACTTTTGTTGATAATTGTTCCTACGCATAGATGCCTTACCAAGTTTCTCCTGGCCAAGTTTCTCCTGCACCAGAACACATGATCCCAATTTATCTCTGAACCACGCTGGAAACATCTTGGTGCAGCCCAACCTTCCCCTCATGTACTCAAAAGGGACGATCCCTGTAACACTATTGGGAGTTCTACGATATGCCCATCATTGGTCTCTCAGGAGACTCCCAAGCGAAACCCGAGTTTCAACTGCTTCCTGGACACAATACTTCACCATCCTGTTCATACGCTCTGCAAGACCATTGGCCTGGGGTAACTACAACGCAGTTCTCAAATGCACAATAGCTAAAGAGTCTAAGAAGGACTTCATCTCCACAGATGTCAACTGCACACCATTATCTGTAACCAGATGGCTGGGTACACCCTCTCGTGAGAATTCTTCCATCAAAAACTCAATCACCGTCCTGGTATCTACTGTATAGAGTTAACACACTTGGTCACTACCCACTTCGAAGCATAGTCTACCATGAGTATAACGTACCGTTCATTAGCAGGGAGAAGATGGAAAGGGCCCATAAAATCTAGACCTAGCTTCGCCCAGGGACTCTCAGGCACAGCAACTGGGGAAAGTGGAGGTTTTGATACTACTTTACTCTTGTCATTACGTGCACATGTCACACAATCTTTAAACACTGCTTCGACTTCGCGATCCAACCCTGGCCACCAATATATCAATCTCAACCTTGATTTGGTCAGGTTCCTGCCCAAATGACCCTCGTGAGCCAAATTGATGATCTTACCTCTCAAACCAACGGGAGGTGTACATTTGGTACCCCTTAATACTTCACACCCACTTAACAACAGTTCATCCCTAATATTCCAGTAACTCCTCAAAGATTCGGAAATGTCCTTATACTCTGGCCACCCTCTTACAATGAAACCAGCGAGCTCATGTCTGTCGAAATCTTGTTCCGCAGCAGACTTCCACTCGTCTTCATTTATAGCCATCTCTCTCACCCAGTTAATGACACTCTCATCCTCGCTCTCATCATTACCATCAATTGAACTCCTAGACAAGAAATCTGCTAACGTATTTTTTGGCCCGGGTACATACTCGACAGAAAAATTATACTCCATTAATCCTTCAACCCATCTCCTTATCCTGGGGGTCAATCCTTCACTTTTCTTGGAAGAGAAAATTTGGACAAGGGGTCTGTGGTCAGTTCTCACAACAAAGGGTAATCCCCACAGATAGAACCTGAAATGCTTGACTGCCCATGAGCACGCAAGAGCCTCCCTCTCAATAACGGAATACTGTTGTTCAGACCCCTTCAGGGAACGGGAAGCAAAAGCAATGACTTTCTCTTCTTGATTCACTCTTTGGATTAGCACTGCCCCCAGTCCTTTTACACTGGCATCAGTGTACAAAAAGGTTTTAGCGTGTGTGTCAAAATGGCCTAAGGTGGGCATCCTCCCAATGCAGTCCTTCACAAAGGCGAAAGCAGCTGCACAGTCACTAGTCCAGACAAATTAATTTCCTTTCTTTAAGAGGGATCTCAAGGGTTGGGTCACACTCAAAAAGTTGGCAACAAATTTAGAATAATACTCTGCCAGCCCTAAAAAAGGATCTCACACCCTCTTTGTCTTTGGGTTCAGGCGCATTGACAATGGAATCAACCAACTCAAACTTGGGTTTAATCCCTTCACTGGAAATAGTATGACCTAGATAAGTTACAGAAGAAACTCTAAACTTGCACTTTTCCTTCTTTTCCGTGAGGCCAGAACCAGCCAACCTACACAATACTTCTCTAAGGATTCTGTCATGCTCCTCTAACGTTTTGCCATGAACCAAAATATTGTCTTGAAAGAATAGGACTCCTAGGACCCCTTCCAAAACGTTCCTCATAATGCGTTGGAAACAGGCGGCAGCTGAGGCCAACCTGAAAGGCATTCTAAGAAATTGATAGGCCCCTAGCAGTGTCACAGATGACGTGAGGTGTCTGGAATCTGGGTGTAAAACAACTTGATGGTATGCTGACAACAAATCTAGTACACTAAATACTTTTGAACCACCCAGCCCTGACAATTCCTCAGAAATATTGGGCAGGGGTTGGCAACCAACCCAAATATGCTTATTAAGGTCTCTGAGGTCCACACACATGCGAATTTGTCTCCCATTGTCCTTTGGCGCTAGAACAATGGAAGCCAACCATTCAGAGGACTCTAACTCCTCAATCACACCAGCATCCAAAAGCTTGTTCAGCTCCACCTTGAGGGGTTCTAACATTAATTTTGGAACTCTCCTCACTTTATGCACAGAAGGAACAGTATTCTTCTTCAGAATAATCCTGTGCTCAAAATTGGACAGACACCCTAGTTCCTCTCTGAACACAGTAGGGAACTCCTTCAGAACTTCGAGATCCATGTTACTATCATTCACTACCATAACCTGGCTCTTGGCATTAGGGTCCAATTTAATCCCCATATCACGTTGGTGGCGCCAACCTAGAAGATTGCTCCCTCGTTTTGCCACATAAACCTTTCCCACAGTGGCCTTACTTTGGAATTTAATGCGCATGATCTTATACCCAATCATTTCTATTTTGGATCCCCCATAACTGACAGGGTTGATATCAGGTTCTGTTAACGAATGGAAATCCTCCCAAAAAATTGCCCGGTAATTCTTGTCCCCCACCATGGTATAAGGAGAACCTGAGTCAGCCAACACTGTCACAATTTTTCCATCAAGCTTAATAACACACTCAGGCATGGCTACAGGCCCCACATCTACCATTCCAGCATCATTTTCAATGTTATTGGTATCTGAATCAATACATAAGATCATCTTGTTAACATTCTCAGTGACAGCATCTATATTGCTTGTGTCACTATTGCAGACTCTGGCATAGTGCCCCTTTTTCCCACACTTCCTGCACTGAGAATTTTGTGCGAAACAATTAGGACTGTTCACAGTGCGCCCCGAATTGCCACAGCAAAAACAATGTTGGAGTCTAGGCTCCTTCTTCTTCTCCTGTGTAATTCCTGGGGTTTTACTGTCACTGTCACTGCTAACCCTCAAGACTTCCTCCCGGAGAGGTGGTACTTGAACCATGCACAAATTGTTCTCTCCATGGTCATTCATCTCCTTAATCCAACTGTTGGTGCTCTCCATCCCTTCAACAATTGCAATGGCCTCTCTTAAGTCAGGGTTTTTCGTCAGTAATTTTTCTTGAACTCTCTTGTTGTTAGTACAACGGACGAGTTGGTCGCAGATCAGGGAGTCTGTGATAACACCAAAATCACAAGTGCATGCTAACGTGCGCCAAAACAGCAACGTAATTACCCACAATTTCAAACTTCCCTTGTGAACGGGCAAAAAACTTGTGTCTCTCGAGAACAACATTGAGTTTGGATTCGAAGTGGGCTCCTAAAATGGCCACAGACATTTCATAGCAGTCTCTGGGTTCGCCTTCTGCCCCTCCAATAGACAAGGTCTCAAGACTATCGTAGATATTCCTGCCTTCAATTCCTAAATTGTACAATAAGACTGCTTGTTTTCTGGCAGGAGAGAACTTTTCTCCCCCTATCGCTATTAGATAGGAATCAAAAAGATTCTTCCAGCGTTTCCACGGAAGAATCGGGTCACTTTTATCTGATAGAAAGGGAGGTGGCTGAGACATTGTAGGGGTAGCCATAACGTGTATACAATAAGGTAATGAAGATTTGTTGAAGAACTAGAATTACAAAACTTGTAATTGTAAGTCTTGTTAGACTTCAATGTAGAAGGAAGTCTTGTGAGAAACAGTTATCACTGTGCAATGTACGGAGTCCGCAAATGATTAACCAATTACATTTGTGCTCAACAATATCTGGCTTTGCACGGTTGAAGAAACGTGAGCGCGTTGCAAGGCAGCGTTGCTATGGCTGTGCACGCAAACGCAGGCTCACGTTGTTGGGGCCGCGTTACTAGGCCTCCTGCACGCTTTAGTGTGTGTGTTCAGCTTCTTGGTTGCCAGGGCCGCGTTGCTAGGCTCCTGTAGCGACGCCACACTCAAACGTGCGTGCGGCCTTCACATTGAGTGCCTCGCACCATGCAGCTTCCTCGTTGCCAGGGCCGCGTTGCTAGGCTCCTGTAGCGACACTACGCTCAAATGCGCGTGCAGCCTTCAGCGCGCAGGATCCGTTGAGGGCCTTGCACCATGCACCAGTATTAAAAAAAAACTGCAGCGGCTCAAAATCGGAAGAAAAGGAAAAAGAAAAAAGGAATAAAACAGTCTCAGAAGGGAAAAGAAATGGTTCCTGAACCGCGTCGCTTGGGGATATCAAATACCTCACTTCCACTCAGTGGAGGCCGCCGACGACACCCACGCTGCCGTCGATGCGGAGAAGTCTCCACCCGTAACCAGGATAGCTGGTACCTTCACTTGAAACAGGTAGGAAAAGCGCAGCAACTTCCGCAGGAGATGGTGAAATAGAGGGACAGCACAGTAAGAAAATCCGTGGGTTCTGGGTTGGTGGTGACTTCGTCGCCAGTGTTAAGCCCAAACACGGTAATGTTGTAATAAAATCTTTATTGAGAAACCACCAACTCAACAGCAGCGTCTGCTCCCATCCCTTAAACCGTCCAGTATCTCTGCTCCAGATTCTGAGCTCTAGTCATCTCACCAAGAATCTGTATGGCAGAGATTCTAGACTGTGCCCAATATTCTTAAGCAGCCACAACACAGTGAACACAAGAGTATCAGCAAAAAAAAAACTTTTGTGCAGTGAAATGGTCTAGAAATGCTATTAAAACCACTGTTCAGATTCTAAGTTCCTGAGAAAGTGTTTATGCAAAATTACAACCATATTTACCCTTCATAATGATCCTCCTTGAAATGTGGCAGTAAAGCATTGTGTTTTTTAATAGCAGTCTGACTTGCCTTGGTGGCTGAGGCAGTATGCTCCCCGTATGGCCCTGCGTAGTGTAACCATAAGCTGTGCAGAAGTGACAATGAGTGGCTTGCAATTCTTTACATGGAAGATATGTAATAACGCTGCAGTGCAGAAGATATAATACATAACTGGGCTTTAGAACAAGGTTTGTGCTCCTAATAACGGGAAATGCGATCACATCCTGTGAAACACCCCAAATCATTAGGTGACGAGCCATAGAACGTTTAACGCAACCAGTTGAATAGGCCATTACCTAAAGATAAAGCCCATTCTGCCCATTAGAAATGTGCATCCCTAAAATCCAAAGTGCTCTTGGCTAAAAGTCCAGGACGGGCAGAAGATGTTGCTTACACAGCAGATGGTCAGTTTGCTACTGTATGCCATAGACGTACCACACACAACCTCACAACCCTAGGCTGATTGGTTAGCTTTATTTACGTTATAAATAAAGTTTGAATGATTTTATTCTTTCAGCTTTGCCATGTAAAATCATGTGATGAGGATGAGGCAATTAGGACAGGTGGTTTCGTAATTTAGCAGCAAGAGACCTGCGTTTGAATCACAGCTTCTTCACTTTTCCGAACTGTGGTATCGTGAGCCCCTTATGTATTTCAAGGCATGTGAAATTTTCAGATAGCGTTATAATTTTCCAAGAATAACAATCAGGACTATGCAGCATAGCCGAGAAAGAGATTACAATAATGTAATTTTCATCTAACGTCTTTTAGGACGGGGAGTTTAAAGAAGGAGAAAGCTACCATTTCATCATTCTTGGTTAGAAAACAATAGTAGCATCAACGTCCTCCTGGGACTTTCCTATCTATCTATGTCACACTCTGTTAAAACATAACGCAAATTTAGGATTACATCGCGCTACTGGGTAAAGACACTTTAATCCCGTCAGTAACTGAAATTGATAAATCTTTTGGCGTTCACATCCTGGGAGATCCTGGTGTAGATCTCCTTGGGCTGCAACACCCTGTCGGAGAAGAGCATAGATCCCAGAGAGGGAAACAGATCACAGTTACCACCATTACAGCAATATAGCACACTGGGGAAAACATGATGGTCCCGGTGTTTGAAGAATGGCAGTTCAAGCTGTAGGTGATTCCCGCAATGAAAACAGCATAGATTTAAGGCACATGACATACACTGGGCCCCTCTGATCCATATTTTCTCCTGACTGTAGAGAGCCAACATGTCCGAAGTTCTTGAAGGTTTTGTGTCTCATACCAGTGGATGGCACATAAAAGAACCTCTGTCACCCCTCGGATTACTAACTCCCACAAATTACGCAATCATTCACGGAGTTTAGTCGCCAAACTATCCCTTTCTGAGGAGAAGATAGCAGTCACTGGAGGAAAGGGGTTTGGGATTAGTGAAGGATTTTTTATTGTGCTACTATTTAGTTGCTAACTTGCTTACATTTTACATTTAGCAGTGCTCCTCACTAACAGGACGGTTGTAGGCAATACTGCGTGCATCTTGCAAAAGAATAAAATATTGTTAAGCCAGAATTATGTCCGGCTTCCAACATTCTTACTTTTAATTTCGTTCGACAAACACATGTTGTGGAAATAATGGTAAAAAGATTTTTATGTCATTTGCTGCAGATTTCTAATTTAAGTGTTTCCCATTAAAAAATTTACATAAAAAAGATTTCATGAAAAGTGATGTGGGGGTCAGGATATCAAATTATATAGCACATTATGGGAAAAGTAGATACGCAACTAGTTGCACTTATGGAAACGTTTGTGGGGGATATGGAGTGTGACCTACGAAAATGAATTGAACATAATAAACAATGTTAAAATCGAGCATTACTGTAACAAACTCTTGGGAAAAGTGCCGAATTTGAAAATATCATCAGTTTTTAAATTAATATGTAAACATTGTACTTGAATATATATGCTCTGCCCACTACACCAAACAATGCCCCCTCAGCCTGCGGTACTTCATTTAAATGCTCTCTGACTACTGCCAGTTTGCACAGCAGTACAGAGATTTCTCTGAGGGGCTGCAAAATCGATTGCAAATTTAACCTGAAGCTGCTTACTGTTCCAAGGAGCTGCAGGCAGTCAAATGCAGGAAAGATTGCACAATGCTAATCTCATTTGCTAATGATAGGATTAGTGCACACCTGGGTGTGAGATCTATTGAACGGAACTGAGGCCCTGATTTATACTTTTTGGTGCAAAACTGCACTAATGCAGTTTTGCACCAAAACCTTTAGCACCGGCTTGCACCATTTCTGTGCACCAGCCGGGCACCATATTTATGGAATGGTGCAAGCCGGTGCAAACAAATAAAATGACATTAGTCGGGTGGGGCTGGAGGTATGGAAGAAGGGGGTTTTGCACCAAAAAATGACGTCAGACAGGTTAGAGTAAAGAAAAATTATTCTAACCTGCCTAGAGTCATTTTCTGATGCAAAACCATCCATACCACATGACTCCTGTCTTAGAAAAGACAGGAGTCATGCCCACCACCCCAATGGCCAGCACAGGGGACCACGGTCCCCTGGGCATGGCCACTGCATCCAGTGCCATGTAGAGGGGCCCACTTCAGGGCCCCCAGTGGCACTTCAAAAAAATAAAATAAAATACTTACCTGTACTTCCCTATATTTACCTGGGATGAGGTCCCCCATCCTTCGCAGTCCCTCTGGTATGGGTGGGGGTGTCCCTGGGCCTAGGGAGGGCACCTGTGGGCTTATTCCACAGTGTTCCACCATGGAAATAGGCCTACAAGTCCCCTAACACCTGCCCTGACCCAGGCATTAAAAAATGGTGCGAAGCAGTCTTTGCACCATTTTTTGACCCCTCCCCCCCCCTCCCCCCCCCCCATATGTGATTTTTGCACAGGAGCATAAATAAGGCACTAGGGCCTCAGAGCAATTTTTTGACCGGGAACGCCTACCTTGCATCTCATTGACACAGGGTAGTTTTTCGCAGGCAAAAAATGACTTTAACTCTAATATTTTGGCACTAGACATGTCTAGCGCCAAAATATAAATATGGAGTTAAGTTGTGCCGGATTTCCGTAGAAAAAAATGACGTAAATCCAGTGCAAACAAAGTATGAATATGCCCCTAAATATTGTGACTAGTCCCTGATCTTACATGGATGTGGGAATTTGGACAATTTGTGTTACTATCACTTCTGATGGATGGTACTTGGTTGACCTGACCATCTTTCAAGCAGCTTAACAGGAAAAACAGATAACATCCTTATTTTTTATTATTCTTTGAATTCAGGTACTTCTAGTGATGTGTTTAGTGTCAAGTAGTAGCTCCCTTCAGGAATGAGCCCAGGCTCTTCTATACCAGTACATCCGAGGCCATTTGCAGCCACATGAAAGCAGGACGGTATTGCACAAAACCCTTAGGCCTAAGGAGCGGTAGTAAAAATCGGGTTCTAAATGGAGCATAGAAGACACAGAACAGTGTAAAATGGATCAAAGTCTGATGGGATACCCCATCACAGGGGCAGGGTCTAATACACTTCTCCCCATACTGACCTAGGGGGAAGCACAAATTGCTTCTAATGATCCCCAGGCGAAATCGTGTTATGAGAGACCTTTCCCTCACATCCTTGATTTCTAAAAGATATTGCTCAGGACCCACCCACATCTTTAGCATAGTAAATTCCCTGATCGATTTTTTCCTTAGAGCCTCCCCCCCCTCTTGGTCTCCTGGATTCTCTGATAGTTATCCTTAACCCATTTGTTATCATAGCTAGTTAGGTCTTCGGGAAAATCAAACAATTTAGGCCGCCCCAGGTCATGAGCCATCTTCCTTATGTGCGACAACCAGGGGATATGTTTTACCTGATCGCAGGCCAAACAATCCCTTAGGATATCCCTATTAAGAGAGGCATGTTCGTTACTCCATACTGAAATCCATAACAAAAGGGGAGCCAGCTGGGTAGTGTCCTGTACATACTCAATGTCCAGTTCCATGTGGAGGCAAAATCCAGGAATATTTTGACCAACACCCAGAAGCCTTCTACAGAAACGATTTTCTTCCACCATAAGGGCTCGGGTATCCCTAAACCCCCAAAGTGCTGAACCATACAGAAGGACAGGTAGGCATTTCCGCCTAAAGATTTCAAGCAGGGGTTTGATCGGTTTGCTACCTACCCTAGCCGCGAAGTCAAAGGTTGCACCAACTGTTGCATGAAAAAGCACAATCCTTCTGGCAATACAGGGTTTCCAAGAACCTTTCTCATCAAAGATGACCCCTAAGTATGGGAACTCGTGGACTCTGCTAATAACTTGATCCTCCACCCTTAGCTCCCCAACCCTGCTCATAGGTTTACCACAAACCATAAAGTGCGACTTCTTAAAATTGACCTCCATCCCCAGTGCTGACATAAAGATGACATAAGCTCTAACTAATTCTCGGAGACCATTCATCGTGCGGGCCATAAGGACCGCGTCATCCGCATACGTCAGCACAGGGATATCAATACCCTTCACCTTCGGGACATCCCTGCAGTATTCCATCAGAAAATCTGTAAGTCCATTAGTATATAAAAGGAACAAGGTAGGGGCCAAGACACACCCCTGGCGCACACCCCTTGAAAGCTTGAATGCCTCCGAACCTTCCCCGTTTGGGCCCACCCTCACATTTGCCACCGTCCCTGAGTGGAGATACCGGAGAAGCTCTACAATAATAGGGTCCAACCCTAACTGAATTAGCCTCTCCCATAATAAAGACCGGTTCACTTTATCAAAAGCACAGCTGAGATCCATAAAAGCAAGATAAAGGGTACCTTTTCTGGCCTGTGTGTATTTGTTGGTTATCATCAGTAAATTGAGACACTGTTCTTGCGTACCAAGACCTTCCCTGAAGCCATACTGATCCCGACTTAAAATATCATTTCCTATCATCCAGGCCTCCAGGCGCCCTAGGATGATCCGCCCCAGAATCTTCACAGAGGCATCCAGCAGTGAAATAGGGCGATAGGACTTAGGATCATTGCGATCACCCTTTTTAAACACTGGGACTATGCATGCCAATCTCCAAGAGGCAGAGATGCCCACAGTTACGGCTGCATTGAGAACATTTAGGAGAATGGGTGCCCATAACTGAGGGTTAGCTTTATACAAATCCATCGGGATCGAGTCCGGGCCCGGAGCTTTATTATGCGCACAGCTCTGTAACGCATCAATAACCTCCTGTAGTGAGAATTTGATTGCTAGGTTAGGAGCCACATCATACACACTCTCCTGTGTATTACTTAGGGGGGTACCCTCAAATATATTACAGAACCTCTATTCACCACCTTCCAAAACAGGCCGGGGTCTTTCAAAGCTGTAGCGCGCTCTAACTCTTCCCAAGCTTTATCTTTATATTTTAGCTTGCTATCCCTCAGGGTCCTTTTATACCTTGTTCTCGCTGCTTTTACGAGAACCCAATCTCTAGGGTGGGTCTTGGTAGCCATCTTTAGATTTGCCCTTGCATCATAGCAGGCTTTGTCGTACCAGCCACATTTACGTTTATTAGGGTGGTTGCCTACTACAAAAAGACAGTCTCTGACTGCTGCATATACTACTGTTATCGCATCTATAACAGTCATGGGATTTGGCGCTTCTGTCAGGAGTATTTCCATAAATAGATGTAGGTTGTTCCCCACCACCCTTCCCAGAACTTTTTGGTGGTCTACTTGCTTCCACCCAAGCCGCCTACCCTGGTCCTTTGTCACCACCGTTACAGGCCTGCCTCGTCCCAATAGGCGACACACCCCCGGGAGTTTAAAGGACAATATAAGGGGATTATGATCGCTAAAGCATTCGCCTAACACTTTACCGCCCATCACCAAGTTTCTCATAGGAGGGGACACAAAAATATAGTCAATGGTGGATCCAGACCCTCTTCCGACATAGGTTGGAAGTTGGTGAGTGCCTACTGCTTCAATATCATAGAAATTCAAGAGGCCCATCTCCCCGAGTTCCTTTAATAGATCTCTGCCTCTGGAGTCCTGCGGACCCAGCGCTGAATAGACCTCGCAGTCACGGATGAAGGGATTAAACACAGTATTGGACCGGCCCAACTTGGCATTAAAGTCCCCAGAGATGATGGCACGAAATTCCAATCCCACCTTCTCCATTCTAAATTGCATGATCTTAAGAATGGAGAACAGGGCCCCAATTTGACACCCCATATCCCACACAGCATTATAAAAGTTGACGAATAATACATTAAAATGATTGGAAAAGAGTACCCATACCAGCAATATACCTTGATGGTTACAGTTAATTTAGAAAGCACCCACTATCTTAGAGAGGCGGATTAGAGTAACCAGGCCACCTTTCGAGCGACCACCAAGAGACTGTACGGCTGGAATTGCATATCTGTCATACCCATCCCACACAGCCAGTCCCGTCGACCAAGTTTCCTGAAGCATGATAACATCATAGTTAGCCACACACCCAACCCATGCTTGATCAGATAGCTTGGTGTCATAGCCAGCAATATTCCATGAGATAAGATTACACTGTGGGGGTACCTCTTCTTGTATAGCCAGTGCCCTAGCTCATTGTCAATCCACCCCTTCCAGGGATAGGTTGCTGTTGGTTTTTCTACTGTGTGCCTGCAGGCTGAATTGACCCAGGGGGGGATTCCTACCAGATCCCGAAGAGACTTCAGTACATGCTCACATGTGATCATAAAAATAGGCCAAGGGAACCATCCCTATAGCACCTTCACTAGGGGCAGGAGAGCAATGGCTAGGGAGAAGTCTTTTAGTCAAGGCAGGATATCTGACATTTATAATAATACAGTCGCCCTTCCCCGTCTTGTTTTTAGGACCTACCCACCCAATTCTTCTGGCAAACAGGATATCCTTAAAGTCCTTACATGAAAAGTCACAATTTTTACTCAGCCAATGTCCAACCTTATTTATGAGTTGGTTTGTAGACTCAGTTGCCCCATAAACAAGAGCAGGCACATTCGTCAGCACTACCACGTAAGGGGCACATGCAGGGGGGAGATCCAATCATGCCGGGGAAGGCCTGGCCGTTGGCTGGTTCAAATTGTCATTTCCAGACAGCAGTTGGCCACCCCCCCCAGCTGCCACAGAGTCCGTATCTGGCTGCCTATTACAGCTAGACATATAGACTGGCCTCTCTGGCCTCAATGAAGGTGTTGGTACAGTCAAAGCAGTTTCAGCACAGGCTCCCTGACCCTCATTATTGACCGGTTTCACCAAAAGGTGGGATGATTTTTCCATGGACCCCAAGAGTCCTGCGGCTACCTCTGGGAAGGGCAACTCTTTACTGGCACAGGAATGCCTCATCAAGGCCCCTCTTCTACCAACACCCTGGCTTCCATGACCTCCTTGCGCACAAATCAGGGATACTGTTTTCTCTATGGCAGACAATTTCGCCACTACATGAGACAAAAGCTCCTGAATAATCTCCCAAACTTTAGTCAGTATATTAGTTGTGTCGTGCCCATAATGCTGGCAAGGTGAAAAATCAGTGCCCCCACCCTTAGGGAGCTCCAGGAGAGGTGTTTTTGTCTTTGGTATCAGTTTTTTTAAGGCTTTTCTTTTCCTCAGGGGAGGGCTACAATTTTCCACAGGACAGGCCGGGGGAGAAGACAATAGAAGTCTTTTACTTCTTCTGGAGGGGCCAAGGGACCCCAAAGCCTCTGTTGACTCTGTTGGCTCAGCCTGAACAGGCTCAGTATCAGCCATGCCAACACCTTGCCCTATCCCCAGAAGGTCCACCTCCACAGCCACGGCCTCACGGGGGCCGTTTTCTGTTGGGGCCTGGTGCCAATCTTCCAATTCCATGGATAACCTCCTCTCTGCCAAATCAATTTCTTTTGTAACAACCCCAACCGCTCTTGCAAGAAAGGAGTCTAAAGTGGTGGCACCATAGCCCTGTCTGCTGCTATGGTGCCACCACTTTAGACTCCTAAATAGTGAGTATCCGCACTTCTATATTTCCATTTAAAGCACTACCCAGGCCGAACTCTCTGTGCATACCGCACGTAACGTCTTCAGAGCACAAGTTGCACTGGGCCGTGCTGGTTTACTAGACCTCCTCAAGCAATATGCTCATGTACAAGAGCTAATAATGTATGCATGACCTTGTATAACAGAACAGTGATGCACGAACAAGCATTATTGTGCTCTACACTAATCTGCGATCCATTAAACTAGACAGGGATGTTTTCATTTTACCTAATATGCAACTGCAAAAATGGAAGGTGTTGTATTTTGTTTTGCTCTCTCTCTCTCCTTTGGCCCCACCTCCTTCCCTTGTTTCTTTGCCCGCTCCTTTTATGGCATTGCCTTTATTTCCTTAGAGTGCTACAAATGCTTTTCCATGTGACTTCGAGTTTGGCTGTTGAGTGTTCTCCGAGTTTTCAGCCCCGTTGGATTCCTGTTTTAACAGTGAATCTCCACTCCAATAAATCAAATTTTCCTCATTTACATGTTTGGACCATTTTCTTTCTAAAAAGAAGACCTCGGTGACTCCCAAAGAATTCTGGCAAAGGACCGAAGTGCTTGAAACCACTCACCCCGTCCACTAGAGCACCTGCAATTAAGAGTGAAAACACAACTTTAAGTGTTACAAACATCACATTACATAAGTACCGCGCATAAGCGTCTTGGGAAGCTAAGACATTGTTGCTATTTGGTGTTTTTAGAGAATATATATGAAGAGGAATTATTTTTGAGGAATGCTGGAGCTTAATTTTGTCTTCCGGTAATGGGTTATGTTTTTGTGTAATCAAACCGTGCTTGCCTCAGAGGTATATCATTGATTCCTTAACTCACTGATCAGGAGCATGATTTTTATGGTGCTATTTTTGAAGGGCAGTGTGCTTTTTAATTATTAGTTCCTCTCTATAGCGTGTTCAAGTCCCAGGTAGGTCGACCAGACAGCTGGGTTTCCCAGGACAGATCCAGCTTTTCGAGATCAGTCCTGGTGTCCTAAACATTTGCCAACTTTATATATATGGTCGGTTTTTAGGAAGATAAGTGAGTGAGCACTTGTACCAGAATATGCTCAATTCTACTGGCACCTCTCTAGTGTGAAATCACTTCGGTAATTACTTGTTTTTAACAATACAGTAGCTGCACTGCATCATCCTAATTCCTGCAGAGGAGCAGGAGGGTAACAGCCCTCAGTCTATGTCCTTGCAGTCTCCATCCCCCTAGCATTGAACCACAGCTGAAAATCAGATAACTAGTCACTCTTCCGTGATCATTAGCTGTATCTTTCTTTGCCTTTGACCATGTACAGAACACTGAAGTTTTTCGGCTACTTTTGAACAATTCAAATACCACATACATGTATACAAGAGCCACAGTACACTCATTATCTGACCTGTGATGTTTTGTAAACTAATACCTCAAAAGAACTAGAGTAATAAACTCGCGTGGTGGATGACATTTCCTCTGCCACCATGACATTCTACAGCCTGCAAAACTGATAGATGACTGTCTGCCTAGTGGTCATGCGAGTACAATGAAAACAACCACAGTTAGGACAGTTCGCTTCAAGTAAAAAAAAAAACAGTTTGGTGGACAGCTGGCTGTCAGGTTTGATGGCCGCCCACCAAACCTTTACCATTTTCTGTTCTTCATACATAAACTGCCAAAGTAGGAGCTTGTTTAAAAAAAAAAAAATACCAATGACCCTCAACCCTGGGAGTTTTCTTACTTGCACCCATCACTGCCTAAGTCGATGTGCTGGACCTCTGGTGGGATTCTGTTTTGGTAGAGAAGCAGTATCCTTTGTTTGCCAGTTTGTGCGCCTGGGTCTGCAATTAAACTACCATGTTTTATTCATCATTGGTGTTCTTCCCATTGCTACAGAATGTATGGAAGTGCTACTGAGCTGACAGAGCATTGCAATCAGGGTGGAGGTTCATTACATCCTGACAGCATATTGAACATTGCTTTCTGCCATTGTTTGCTATCATTAAGCATAGAACAGAAGTTATTGTAACACATGTCCCATTAGGATATGCTGCCGCCACTTTAAAAGAATTGATATCTACCAGAAGTTTTTTGAAGAAACGCAGCCTTTATCTCACTGCACCAGCTTTCTTACACTGAACACCTCCCAATTGTTTTAAAATATGTTGTCTTCTCAGTTTCAGGGCTACCGAAAATTCTATGGGGTTTGGATGACTTTGAAGCCAGTTTCCAGTGTAATGTGGTCCATTACGCTCTCAAATATGAAGAAGGAAGTCTGATTGAGGGATACCTATTCTCTGAAACTATTACATAAAAGTGACCCAAAATAGTGATCCCAGCGCACTTTATTGTAACTCGTGCATGTGCATTTCATTCCTTTTCTAACATTGAAGACATGGTTGGCTTCTTGTTTAGAGCTACAAAGTCTTTTGAGAGCAGAGGATGTGCTTTGGCCCTGATCAGACACTGTCTAGGATTTTCAGGGGTGACCTTGTCAGCATCTCCTGTTCCACTCTGTGAGGCAATGCATTTCAGTGGTTGGCATGTCTGCTTTTCCCACCTGATCTTCGTAGGACTGGAACTGGGAACCAAAAACAGTTCTGACAATAATGCCCAAATCTTCCCTGCTCCCTTCCACTCTGCGCTTTATCTCTCTTTTCCCATCCATCCATTTTCACTTTCTCTCTCTTTCTCTATCCCTCTCAGCCCCCTGTGCCCGTTGCAGTGAATCTTGTGAAGCAGGGAAAATAACAGAGGTACCAGTAGCGACCCTGAGCTTTCAAAACTAGTCTCCAGAGGCTCCAGTCCACCAGGGAAATGCTAGATGTAATAAAAGACAATGGATTTTTGTCTTCTGTGATGTTTGCTCTCCCTAGACTTATTTTGGGGTACTTGAAGTGGGGCCCCCTTAGTGCTGGTGCACCCAATTGCTGTGGGAGCGATAGACTTTCACATTAAAAAAAATAAATGTTTCTGGTGATATCCTTCTTAGTGATGTTCATTTCACATTTCTGGCACATCAATTTGAACAATCTGAGGTCAAAAGGTAGCTGTAGCATAGTCAAAGGTTTGCCAGAGTGTAGGAGCACATGATCGCCCGGCTTAGTTTGCACTTCACTCATACTTCATGCTATTGATGCTCCTATGTTCGCTATCACTGTCTTATTCATCTCCTTGCTTTTCCGAGGATGAAACTGCCAACTTGGATGTTAGAAATCTTTGTTGGCTGTCAACGGAGGAGGACCATTAGTTCCAATGTTCAGAGGTTGGTGTGCTCTTTTAAGTCCAGCAGCAGCTGTCCTTATCAGCTCTTGAATCTCATGAGTGACTCTCAGGGTCTTCTTATGGGTTCTTGTGAAGCGCTCCACCTTTCTGTTGGTTTCCGGCCAGTGTGGTGTGACTCTAAACTGTTGGGACCCTAACTGTTCTTCATTAAACTGAAAAGTGATGGCTGTGGAACAATGATGCACTGTTTGATGTCCTGCATGCCCATGGGAACGAAATGTTTGTACAAGCGTGATGCCACTCTAGCTACCATCATGAATAGCAGGAGCTTTATTATTGTATACGGTGAAAAGTCATTTATGACAACGGCAATGTGTTGCCATCTGGCAAGTCACTGAAAAGTTGCTTCCCAGGCATTTGTAGGTCTTTTTGCATGATAGTTACTGACAGCATAGATTAAGCTATTACAGGAGACTTAAACCAGACAGAGTCCCTAAGCACCTGGACACATGGATTTCTGGAAACAATGGCTTTTTGTGAAGTATATGTGTTTTTTGGCTACTCATTTCCATCTTTCATGAGCTAGTGTTACTAGTGAAAACCACAGGGACTTGGGTGCAGTACTCCTGGTGTCCATGAAAACAGTATCCTGTGATGAGATGGAAGGTTTGCAGGAAACCTGTGTCAGTGCTCTTAGGTGACTGAGTAGTATGGTCTGGTTTGTCTTAAAGAGTTTGTCCTAAGAGTGTACGTTGCCTGCTTCAGGTGCAGGCTGAAGGCAGATGTCACACCTTTTTGTGAGGATGTATGGCTTTCTGGAGCACCAGTGACAGAATAAAGTTCATACACTGATTGAAAAGCATGTTTACCCTTCTTCCAGAGCTGTCACTGGTCTCAGATGTTGGAAGGAAAGTCCAGGAGATTCCCTGTAGTGGCTGGCTGTTATGACCTGCTCTACCTCCTCGACCATCCACCCCCCAAATCCATCCCCAGGGACAGCCCACTCACCAGCATGCCCAGGGTTGGAATCATGTGCTTGTTACCAGTAGCACATATCATTAGAATACTGAAACAATTAACAGTGCCACTAATGTAAACTTCTTCATGTATCCTATATGATATGACATGCGCATTCATGTGATGCTTACACATGAAGAAACGAAAATCCTGTACTGTGATTATGTTTAGAACTTTGCAACAGTATGCCAAGATATAGAAACACTGTATATAGCTGAAGCGCACATGTTCACTCGTTACACATTTGATACATTGTGCCAGGATGTAGACGCGTTGTATAAAGCTGAGTGCACACATGCACTCATCACAGACTCAAATGCTTCACAAGACACGCCCATCGTAGGACGACGCCCAATGCGGCAGAAAACAGGACAAAATGCTATAAAAACCCAACCCAATGCCAGGCGCATGCTTTGCCTCAAGACCCCTGCCCAGAGAAGAAGACCCAACCTGCTTACCTGAGAGAATCGCCATTGTCAAGGAGCCACCACTGGTAGTCGCAGCTCCACCCTCCGGACATCGTGAACAGACCTGCAAAAGTGAAAGGTAAGAACATGATAAAACCTGCACCAAGGTACCCAACAATTTAGCGGGCCAATCTGTGTTATATTTTTAAAGACTACATACGTTTTAACTGAAGGAGAAAGCGGATAGATAGTACCAGCATGGAATTAACCTGCATTTGTAAGATTAACAAACTTATGAATTGGTTGCTAGCGTGAATGTTGTGCGACACAACACAACTTACATGGGGATAAGCCAAAAAGGTAATCACAGAGGTTAAGCTTACAAAGTTGAAGTTTTGTATTGCTCGGAGATATTATTTTTAAGAACTGGAGTCCAATTTGTTCAAGTAAATAGCATTTATTAGCCAAGAGCAACAACCCCTGACATGTCCTTCCTCCTCAGCAACTGACTGCTCTCTGCTCCTGAGATTCTACAATCTAGAATCCAGCAGAGAAAGCATCCAGTTGCTAAAATACAACACATCTTCCTTCTTCGCAACAAAATTATACAATTCTTCATCAGATTATGTAAAAGAAGGCTATAAGATCACCCGCGGAGACAGCACCAACAGACTGGGAGGAGGAATCTCCATAGTCCACAAGAACACAATAAGAATCTCAACTAACACCAGACACCTCGATACCGCCGAACACTTATACTTCCAGATTCACATCAATGTCAGCAACACCCTCAGAGGGAACCTTGTCTACAGACCCCCAGCCCCACACCACAGTTCAGTGACTCCATTGCCAAAATAATCAGCACCCAGGCCCTTGCCTCTACAGGCTACATTCTCCTCGGCGACTTGAATGTTCACCTCGAGAACGCCAACAACAGCAACTCCATCACTCTGATCGCCAACCTCGCCAACCTCGGTCTCAAACAACTGGTCACGATGCCCACCCACTCCGCCGGCCACACGCTCGACCCCGTCATCTCTGCCAGCAGCCACGTCACCTTCAGCCATACCACCGAACTCTACTGGACCGACCACCGCTGTGTCCACTTCACCTTCCAGAAACCCGCCACTCACCACCGCCCACGTCAGATTCCCCGCCGCAGCTGGAACAAGATCTCGGAAGATCTGCTGATCTCCACCCTCGCCCGGGCCTCGCCACCTAGCACCACCGACCCCAACACAGCCGCCCTCAACCTCAGACACTGGGTAGACGACTGCGCCAACACCCTTGCTCCGCTCAGGAAATCCTTCAACAACCGCACCAGCACCAAGGCCATCTGGTTCACGACCAACCTTCAGGCCTCCCAGCGGGAGTGCCAGAAAATCGAGAAGAAGTGGTGCCACGAACAAACAGAGAGCAAACACGCCACCCTCAAGACAGCCATCCGCAAACACCACTAGCTTATCCGGTCCACCAAGAGATCCTTCTACAAAGATCGCACCGACAACAATGCACACAACAGCAAAGAGCTCTTCAGCACCGACAAAGGACTCACCAACCTCAGGTCATGCTCCATCAACCCCCCTCCTCCGCAAGACCTCTGCGACTCCCTCGCCACCATTTTCCATCGCAAGATCACTGACATCCACGACAGCTTCAACTCCTCGCCCCCCACAACCCCCGCGGCCACCACTTACCCCACTGCACCCAACCACACCAACCTCTTGCTCTCCTGGACCCACATGAGCGACGAGGACACAATCAAAACCATGAGCACCATCCACTCCGGATCACCATCCGACCCCAGCCCCCCACCATGTCTTCAACAAAGCAAGCCCCATCATCGCCCCCCAACTCCGTATAATCATCAATAGCTCCTTCAAGACCACCACCTTCCCAGAGCGTTGGAAGCATGCCAAAGTCAACACCCTGCTAAAGATACCCAAAGCGGACCCCAGAGACCTAAAAAATTACCGGCCCATCTCTCTCCTTCCCTTCCCGGCGAAGGTCATCGAGAAGAACGTCAACGGCCAACTGACCCACTTCCTGGAGGACAACAACACGCTGGACATCTCCCAATCCGGATTCCGTAGAACCCACAGCACCGAGACCGCCCTCATCACCACAAACGACGACATCAGGACCATGATTGGCAAAGGCACAACACCGGCCCTTATCCTCCAGGACCTCTCGGCTGCCTTCGACACCGTCTGTCACCACACCCTCTGCACTCGCTTCTACGACGTCGGGATCCGCCACAAGGCCCTGGACTGGATCACATCCTTCCTCTCCGGCAGAACTCAGAGAGTCGCCTCCCCCCCTTCCTGTCTAAAGCCACCAAGACCATCTGGGGTGTACCCCAAGGATCCTCTCTCAGCCCAACCCTGTTTAACATCTACATGGCACCACTCGCCAACATTGTCCGATCCCACAAACTCAACATCATCTCCTACGCCGACGACACCCAGCTGATCCTCTCACTCACCAAGGACCCCTCCACCGCCAAAACCAACCTCCACGACGAACTCAGACAAGACAAAGATCCTCATCCTCGGCTCCAACTGCTCCGCATGGGAAGACTCCAGCCACACTAGGAACCCCACCAACACCCACCACCCAATCTAAGTTTCATCCTAGACTATTGCTCACCATGACCCAGCAAGTCAACGCCGTCTCATTCTCCTGTTTAAACACCCTCCGCATGCTTCACAAGATCTTCAGATGGATCCCCACGAAACCAGAAGGACGAACACCCACGCCCTAGTCAGCAGCAGACTCGACTACGGCAATGCGCTGTACGTGGGAACCAAGGCCAAGCTCCAGGAGGAACTACAACGTATACAGAACGCCTCCACATGCCTCATCCTCGACCTCCCACGCCGCAACCACATCTCAGCCCACCTCAGAGACCTACACTGGCTTCCCGTCAACAAGACGATCACCTTCAAACTCCTTATCCACGCCCACAAAGCTATCCACAACACGCGCCCTGCCTACCTCAACGAGCAACTCACCTTCCACACTCCCATCCGCCAACTCCACTCCGCCAACCTCGCCCTCGCCACCATCCCTCCCATCCATCGAACTACAGCCGGCGGCAGATCCTTTTCCCACCTCGCCGCCAAGACCTGGAACACCCTCCCCGTCAACCTACAACAGACCTTCAGGAAACAACTCAAGACCTGGTTATTCGAGCAGTAGCAATCCTTTCCCCCTCCCCCATCAGCACCTTGAGACCCTAGCGGGTGAGTAGCGTGCTTTACAAATGATTGATTGATTGATTGATGACGGTCAACCCAAATACCCTGGTTAAGAGCCCTCAAATCCACATACATGCGTGTCTTCCCATTAGCCTTACGCTCTAAAACAAAAGGACTAAGCCATTCTTAATTCTCTATAGGCTCAATTACACCTGCCATACACAAGCGATTTAACTTGTCCTTGAGTTGTGTCATTAAAGCTAACGGAACATTCCTGACCTTGTGTACCTTTGGTATGCTTTCAGACTTTAATATGATACGATGCTCAAACTTCTCCAAACACCCTAGCATGTTAGTGAATAGATCTGGGTATTTCACCTTCCAATCCTTTTCATATGTGTCATATGTTAAAAGTACTTGTTCTGGGTGATTAGGATCAAGAATAATTCCCAACATTTTTTGTTCTCTCCAACCTAATGAGGCTCTTCCTTCTCTTACTACATACACTTTACCTACTGTTCACCTTTTTTATAAGACACATCACTATTGAAATAGCCTAATAATGGTAGTTTTACACCGCAATACCCTTTGGGTTCTATGTCAGGTGATGACAATTCGCACTTCCCCATCTTTTCCCACATGTCTTTGCTAATAATAGTGTAAGGCAAACATGAATCTGCCTAAACCGTTATATCATTTTTGTTGATTTTAAAACTGCATTTGGGAGGTCGATATGTCTCTTTAATCTCACCTATCAGATTTTCACAAATCACAAGTACCTCAACTTCCTTCCTTTCATCGTCAGAGTGGTCGTCACAACCCTCACTGACCACATTCACTGCTTGTTTATTTACATTCCGATTTCCTGATTTCCATACACGTGAAAAAAACATTTTTTACACTTAAAACATTGGGCCCCTAAAGCCAGACATGTTTCCGCTTCAGCAGTATGTCTGAAACTGCCACATTTTTAACATGCACGATTACCTTTTGATGCAGATACAATGCTAGAACCATACACTGTTTACTTCCCCTTACTACCATGTTAACTTTGTTCAGCTGCTCCTCCTTCACTTCCTCCCTACACTGTCCCTCATTAAGTTCCTTCACATACCTGGATGTGTTCTCTATGCGCCTCGCTATAGTAATAGTTTTTTGTAAAGATGTGTCCTTTAGTTCTCATAATCTCTCCTGAATTGTGATATTGCTCGTCCTACTTTTAAACTGATCCCTTATTATTTCTTCTTGTAATTCCTTCAACCTACATGTCGAAGCTAATGTTCTCAGTACAGACACATATTGTTCAACACTTCACCTAGCAATTGAGACCTAGAAAAGAATTTAGACCTCTCTACCACAATGCTTCTTTTTTCCGTAGTTATCTTCTGACGCTTTCATGGCACTTGCATATTCGTCACTAACTAATTCCTCCGATTCTGACACCTCTTCCCCTTCCTCATCATGATTTGTTGCTGTTGCTTGTGAAGATTTAGGAAACATTTTTAGCACTATTCTCCCTTCAATGTCTAGATTGTGTTCTAATAAAGATAACTTGCAAGACACTATTAAGGTCTCCCCGCCTATGGCCTCCAAATAAGTCCCAAATGATTTGCGCCAATCCTCCCAAATCATGGTAGGGCTCCTGGGATTTAGCAAAATGTTATTGGGGCACAATTACTGAAGAAATAGCCATGTTATCAATTAGAGTGTATGTGCTAACATGTTATATTAGCTAAGTATTAACCTTCTGTGAATATTGTATTGAAATTCCACTGACACAGATTAACTCAGAATGCAAGACTAAATGAAGTTAATACCACAAACTAAAACAAATAAGGTAGCCACTGTTGCCTTATCCTCAATGCATGAATAACTAGGTTAATAAAACAAACCAAAAAAAGTAATGTAGTCACCATTGTCCTGTCTTCTAATTTACACTCACCAAGTATTCGCAACTGTCTCTAACAGATGTATATTTGAGATGCACTTGAAATCAGTTCAAACTTCTCTACACTGCTACGGTTCTTGCTGTGGATCCACACCGATAATCACCACCCAAACATATACGCTGCACACATTCCGTGTTTCCTGGCTACACATGATGTATTTCTTGGTTTCCACAAGCTCTGTCACGTCTCTGTTTGCTTGTCACGCTCCCACAGTGCGTGTTAACATCACACGCTGATGAGCATTATGAAGTACCCGCAGTGAATCTAACGATGGCTGGAACTCGACCGTTGCAGCTCGCGGACCACCAGACGTAAGTAAATAGCCTGCATCTTTCAAACGGATTACTTGACTTCTAACCACTGACGACTGCGTCAAAGCCAATGTCCTCGGTACTGGTGCAATTAAATGTATATGATCTGCTCATGATGTCGTGCCAATCACACACTAGACAAATCACCCTGTCTCCTGTAATTATGCTTTCTTGATGCCACACACACACGCGATCCAGCAATTCATAAATCCCTCAGTTCCATATATACAGTTTTTCAACGCTTATATTTCCTTGGTGAGGACCAGGGGTTGCTCATGAACCAGCTCAATGTAAACTTCTGATCAGAA
Organism: Pleurodeles waltl; assembly: GCF_031143425.1. Taxonomy (NCBI): domain Eukaryota; kingdom Metazoa; phylum Chordata; class Amphibia; order Caudata; family Salamandridae; genus Pleurodeles; species Pleurodeles waltl. The sequence continues at coordinate 608,939,513 of NC_090449.1, forward strand.
GTAAGTCTTGGTTTGTTCTTGGTTTTAGGATCCCATCCTCATCGCCATTTTTTTAAGAACTGGAGTCAAAATTTGTTCAAGTAAATAGTATTGATTAGCCAAGAGCAACATCCCCTGACATGTTCTTCCTCCTCAGCAACTGACTGCTCTCTGCTCCTGAGTTTCCACAATCTAGAATCCAGTAGAGAAAGCATCCAGTTGCTAAGATACAACAATTATAATTACAAAGATTGTCACTGATCATTGTTTATGTGTATTCTAGGTATCCCTGATAGTCTGCACTGCAGAAACAGACGGACTGACAATGCTGGTCACCAGAAAATCCAAGATCTTACACACACCCTTAAAAGGCCTACCTGTCTCTCTAGCCACATTACAGGTAGACGCTTCACTAGGGCACCTATCACCAATTCAGGGTGGCAAGCAGGTAGTGAGGGAATAAGACAGGAGTATTGGGAACTAATTATGGTCCCACTCTCTTTTTAAGGTCACCGGCTGTCAACAGACAAATACCAACCAGAACAGGCCTCCTTCCCAGGTTTTAATCGCTCTGCTTGTGGTTCATTTAAGGCTCAGGTAGGGACGGTTGAAGCACACTAGGGAGATCATTATCTTTTCTGCAAAGCCACATAATGGGCCTAACCAGATAAGAGCCTATGTTGCTGATCTTAAAGAAGGCAAAGCCCAAGGTGCTCTATTCATCCACACAATGTGGAGTCTCAAGACATCTCACTACGGGATATATCTACCATTCTAATGGCCATGCAAGCTGAAAATCAAGCATTATGTCAAGATGTAACAGCCTTGCAATCTCAAGTGCACAAGCCCAAAGTGGGTTATCCCTTGACTTTACCATCCCCAACACAACCTAAGGAGAAACCAATTCTTAAAACACCTACCAATTCTTAAAACACGAGTGAACAACTATTCCCCCCAACTCTGCCTCTGTTGGAACAACTCAAGTGCAGTGCCAATACCCCTAGCTCCACCAGAACATTTCTATGGTACCAACACAAAAATTTGCCATATTTATGAATCAATTCCATTTATACTTCATGGCCTGTCCCTCGGCCTTTCCTGATGATGCTTCTAGAGCAGCTGTCATTCTGTCATACTTGGACTGGGACGCAGCTTGATGGTCCATTCCCTTAGTGGATCAAAATGATCCGTTATTATACAACAATAGGGATTTTAAGGAAGCTATGCGCAAATTGTTTTCAGGGCACACATTCGTGCAGGCAGTGGATAACACAATAGTAAGTTTAAAGCAGGGTTCCTCAGAGCTCATACATTATATCCACAATTTCAATTGCCTAGTGGTAGAGGCGAATTGGCCAGAAAGGAAAAGAATATCCCTTTTTTCATAGAGAGCTTCAGGACAAACTCTAGGACCTATTGCTGCTGAATTTACACCCAGCCGAGCATGTAGCAGAGTTCAAAGATTTGGTGTTGCAATCAAATCACTGGCTCCAAGAGCGACAATCTGAAAAAGGGAGGACCACAAATAATAAGTTCATAGTGCTCCAAGAGAAACCCACACCTGAACCACCACAACATGCGGAAAACATGGTGGAACCTATGCAGATTGTGGAATTAGGGTGGTCCTTATAAAAGTAGAAAAGGAGGAACTTGAACCAATGCCTATATTGCCGTAAAACGGCATGTCATCAAGGAGTGTCTCTATCGACCCACGACCTCTAATAACATGAAGGGTGGTTCCACAGCCATTCCAGTCTTAGTAAATGAACCATTGGAAAACAAGACAACTCAATAGGTCCAGAGGTCTATCCATCAAGTGTATTCCCTAGTTTGGTCTCCAGTAACTCTTCTTGTGCAATTTACCATATCCTCACTACCTCTATAACCTTGTGTTCAACCACTGGAAACAAGTGGCAAGTTGAGGCTCTGATAGTTTCTGGAGCTACCAGTAACTTTATTGACACACAGTTTCTTACCACTTTAGGAATAAAGACCCAGTGAAAAGACAAGCCAGAGATCGTAAGAGCAGTGGATGGAAAGGAGTTAATATCAGGCTCTATCCAGTTTACCACTGAACCTTTGACTATGACATGCGATAATACCCATAGAGAGTGTACATCTTTTGACAACATAGACGCACCACCGTTCCTTCTCATTTTAGGGCTTCCCTGGCTAACACAACACAACCCTTAGATTGATTGGGAACACAGAATAGTCACCTAAGGTGCACCATGCTGCAGAATGCATTGTACGCATCAGGGTGCAGTCAGTGACAAATCACTGCACTCCGTAATCAGCATGTAACTAAAAGTATTCTGTGATAAATGGTCTCCCCGAAGAGTATTTAGACTTAGCAGTAGTACATGACAAGTAAAAAGCAAACACCCTGCTAGCTTTGACTTCAGAATATATCTGGTAAAGGGGCGGAATTACCATGTAGTAGGGTGTATGTGTTAACTGAGAAGGAAACAGAACACTTGTGATAATACATTGATGACTATCTCTCAAATGGTTTTATCAGTCACTCAACATCACCATTTTCCTCACTATTGGTCTTTTTGTTCAAAAAACGCAGGGAGCTTCAAATTTGTATAGATGCCCTAAATTACTTGACTGTGAAAAACAGATATTCACTTCTGTTAATACCTGGTTTGTTAGATCAAGTACAGAAGGTGGCAATCTATACTGAGCTAGATTTGCGAGAGTTTTATCACCTAGTCAGGGTCGGTAGCGGTGATGAATGGGAAAACTTGGACTCTTTCAGTATCTTCATTCTCTGTGATGCTCCCACTGCATTTCAGTTCTTTATGGATGAAGTGATACGATAATTCATTGATGTGTCTTGTGTGCTCGATATTGATGACATTCTGATTCATTCCACTTCTATATCAGACCATGTCCAACGATTATGCGCCATTCTTCAACAACTGCATAAATATAATTTCTACTTTAAACTTGAGGAAAGCGAGTTTACTCTACCATTATAGAGTTCATCGGTTATATTCTGAGTCCTAAAGGCCTAAGCATGGACACCAAAAAGGTAGCGGCCATTCTGAATTGGCCACCACCAACCAATGTAAAACTAGTCCAGAAGCTTTTTGGTTTCACTAATTTCTAAGGGCGATTTATTGCTCATTTCTCTAACACCATTTCACCTATCCCCTGACTCCTTCATAAGGGAGTGCAATTCAATTGGGATGAGCTAGCTGATAAGGGATTCTAGCAAATTAAGACGCAATTCACCACTGCCCCAATATTGGCCCACCCAGACCCCAACAGTCCCTACATAGTGGAAGTGGATGCCTCGCGAATGGCCATAGTAGAAATTTTATCACAAAGAAATAAAGAGCTGTCACTTATACCCCATGGCCTTGTATTCCAGAAAATTATTACCTGCAGAGGTTAATTACCCAATAGCTGACAGACACCTCTTAGCTATTAAAGCATTTTTGAGGAATTGCACCACTATTTATTGGGAGCAAAACATCCTGTAATCATTTACACCATAGTAATTCACAATTCCTGAGATCAGACCAGGGTCTCACAGCACGACAGTTAAGGTGGATTTTTTTTTTAATTATTACAACTTGATAATCACTTGTTGTCCAGGTAAAGAAAACAACAAGGCTGATGCCCTATCTCATCTTTGGGATTCAGAGACACCAATAAAACAAGACACTCAAATACCTGTACTAGCACCACATTGTTTTCAAGGACCCATTGTAACCTTAGATATTTTTGGATGATCTCAGGAAAGAGATTAAGGGGGTCATTCCAACCTCGGCTGTAAAATGCGCTTACCGCCAGACAGAAGACTGCCATAACACCGCCGCGGTCGCGGTAAACCGCCACGGTCATTCTGACCCACAACAGGCAAACCGCCCAAATACCGACATCCACAAAAGTCCGCCACACCAAAGGTCAGCGATAAACTGGCGATGACCAAACCTCCACCGTCACGCCAACAGAAATACGCCCATGCCATTACGACCCACAAATCCACGCGGCGGTCTTTCAACCGCGGTATTCTATTGGCGTTACACACCGCCGCGGTCGAAATACACATACTCGTACAAAACACTACCACATTGGCCAATTCGAACTACACACACCTGATACACATACACACACCACTCCCACACACCCAATACAATATAAAACACACACCCACATCACCCACAAACTTCCACTCCTAGAGATTCGTGAACACGCACCGAGAAAAGACATCCGAGCACCCAGACGCCCAATTCACTGTCACCCTGCAATATTAGCACGCACTTCACACAACACAACAATACACATCACCACACTTAGCACCACACAATCCATCCCACACATCACCCACACCACCCCATGGCACCTCAAAGATACCCCAGGTTCTCAGATGATGAACTCAGGGTCATGGTGGAGGAAATTGTACGAGTAGAGCCCCAGCTGTTCGGGACACAGGTGCAGCACACCACCATTGCCAGGAAGATGGAGCTATGGAGCAGAATAGTCGACAGGGTCAACGCTGTGGGACAGCACCCAAGAAATAGGGACGACATCAGGAAGAGGTGGAACGACCTACGGGGGAAGGTGCGTTCCATGGTATCAAGGCACAACATCGCGGTACAGCGGACTGGCGGCGGACCCCCACCTCCTCCCCCAGAATTTACAACATGGGAGGAGCAAGTCTTGAACATCCTGCATCCTGAGGGCCTCGCAGGAGTCGGTGGAGGAATGGACTCTGGTAGGTCTCATCTTCACTACTTCATCCCCCCCACCCCACCTGCATGCCAACTCATATCCCCACCCTCACCCCCACCCCCATCACAACTACCCCTTGCAAATGTCTCACCATCACAACCCACCCATCCCAAAACTTAGCCCTGCATGCGGCCCCAAAGCATGGACACCCATCACCAAAGCATGCCCAATGCACATACCCATCACCCCCCCCCCCAAAACACCGTCACAACAGCCCCCACAAAGGAATGCCAGCACTGGGGTACACAGGCACCCACCCATTGCACGCCATTGGCACACACAAAAGCAATAACCATACTTTTATACCCATGCAGGACCCGAACGCCAGGTCACCGCGCAGGAGGGTCCACAAATGTCCACTCCACCCCCAGAAGAGGCCCACAGTGATGACAGCAGCTCTGTCTCCCTGGATCTAGATGACCAGCCCGGTCCACCGGGGACCTCGGGACAGTCGGTTCCCCTCATACAGTCACAGGCCACAGCACACCTTCCCTCCTCTGGGAACACCAGCACAGCACCCACCCAGCGGGCCCATACCTCTGTCACCAGGACACGTCAATCAGCGGTGTGTCCACCACTACAGGGAACCCAGGTTAACCCACCACTCCAACAACAACAGGGACCTGGGGGCAGTGGTAGTGGGCACAAGGTCCAGGGGACGGAGGCCCAGGGAAACAGGGGAACTGGGAGGGCTGCTGTGCGACAGGGGGGGGACAGGCCAAGGGAACCCACTCTCCACGAGGCCCTCTCCTCCATCATGGGAGCATGCCACCGCTCCCAGGAGACGATGGCGACCGTCCTGGCCAGGTTTCAGGAAATCCAGCTTCTGCAGGAGCAACAGTATATGGGGTTCAGGGAGGAACTAAGAAACATCAGTTCCGCCATGGGTACCATCGTAGTGGCCCTGAATGAGTTAATCACCACATTGCGGAACACTCTGGCACCTCAAAGGGCCCCTGTCACTAGCATGGACCAAGAACTGGCTACCACCTCCGCCGGCGCTAGTGGACAGGAGGCCCCGACACAAGACCAACAGGCCACCAGAACCCCACCCCCTGCAGAAGGAGAACCACCCCGCAAGCGGGCCCTGAGATCCAGGAAGAAGACAGAGTAACATGTCAAGACCCCCGCCAGCAAAGGATACCGCCCTGATTGTCATCCCACTGTCCCACATTGTCACCCTGTCCAACTTTAAACTGCCCCTGCTCCACTTTCCACAGGCATTTGGACAATGCACCTGTGATACTGATAGTCTGGACTCTGCCATGGACAATCCTCCTCCATCACCCCTCACCGATTTGCAACCACCCATCCAAATTAGAGCACTTGAATAAACACACTTATTGCACATAAACAATCTGGAGTCTGTCTGTTATTTGAACAAATGTATTAGACATGACAGTGCCAAAATGTTTATTCACATTGTGATGCCAACAAACCACTGTCACACAGCTGTAGTCCATGGGGAAACAAAGCAGATGTCACGCAGTGGGGCCCACAGCTCTGAAATCGGAAGGGAAAGTCACAACACTGTTACCATATACTGGGGGAAAAAGTCAGACAGTAGAGAGGTAGGAGTCTTTAGGTAAATGTAATATGCCGGTGTCTACTCTTACCTGTGTGTCATTGAAAATACTTCTCTATTACTGTGTTCCTGTTGTCTATGTCGTCCTCTTCGGCTTCCTCCTCTTCACTCTCCACAGGCTCCACAGCTGCTACAACACCACCATCTGGACCATCCTCCTGCAGAAAAGGCACCTGGCGGCGCAAAGCCAGGTTGTGAAGCATACAGCAGGCCACGATGATCTGGCACACCTTCTTTGGTGAGTACATTAGGGATCCACCAGTCATATGGAGGCACCTGAACCTGGCCTTCAGGAGGCCAAAGGTGCGTTCGATCACCCTCCTAGTCCGCCCATGGGCCTCATTGTAGCGTTCCTCTGCCGTGGTCCTGGGATTCCTCACTGGGGTCAGTAGCCAGGGTAGGTTGGGGTAACCAGAGTCCCCTAATAGCCACACCCGGTGCCTCTGGAGTTGACCCATCACATACGGGATGCTGCTATTCCGCAGGATGTAGGCGTCATGCACTGACCCAGGGAACTTGGCATTAACATGGGAGATGTACTGGTCAGCCAAACACACCATCTGTACATTCATGGAATGATAACTTTTCCTGTTCCTGTACACCTGTTCACTCCTGCTGGGGGGTACCAAAGCCACATGTGTCCCATCAATGGCACCTATGATGTTGGGGATATGTCCAAGGGCATAGAAATCACCCTTCACTGTAGGCAAATCCCCCACTTCAGGGAACATGATGTAGCTCCGCATGTGTTTGAGCAGGGCAGACAACACTCTGGACAACACCTTGGAAAACATGGGCTGGGACATCCCTGATGCTATGGCCACTGTTGTTTGAAATGACCCACTTGCTAAGAAATGGAGTACTGACAGCACCTGCACTAGAGGGGGGATCCCTGTGGGTTGGCGGATGGGTGACATCAGGTCTGCCTCCAGCTGGGCACACAGTTCATGTATAGTGGCTCGGTCAAGCCTGTATGTCAGAATGACATGTCGTTCCTCCATTGTCGACAGGTCCACCAGCGGTCTGTACACGGGAAGATTCCTCCATCCCCTCGCATGTCCCAGCGGACGGTGCCTAGGAAGGACAACAGCGAGCACAGAGTCAATCAACCCACAGGTACGTTCCCACAGCTTGCACACAACACGATTCACTTTGCATTGAATGGTTTGTATGAGTGTTGAGGAAAGGCCTAGGTATGTGTGACGCAGTAGAAATTAAGCCATGTGGGCCCTTGAAGTGGCGGCTGCCTGACCTGTGAAGTGTGACAATGGGATGTGAGGTCAATGCGCTGGCGTGGCACACCGTGGCGGTCGAAGACCGCGGCGCAAAGCCGCATTGGTTAACATTGAAGCCTATGGGTTTCACGAGCCAATGACGATGTGCGCCAGCGGTCGCGGTACGCACCGCCGCGGTACGCACCGCCGCGGGCGTGACCGCCATTTTCTATCAGCTTAATCACTCGATACCTGATCTTCCACAGGAGAGGACCTACACTGCAAGTGCTGCTGTGACCTCAGTCTGGAAGAGACAATGGCTGCTGCGACTGGGGAAAGGGCCCCTGCCTTCACTTCTGAAGAATTGGAGAAACTCGTGGATGGGGTCCTCCCCCAGTATGCGCTACTCTACGGTCCTCCAGACCAACAGGTAAGTACACTGGGACCATGCTTTGTGGCCAATGCCTGGGTTGAGTCGGGTGGATGAAAGATGGTGGGGAGGGGAGCTATTGAGGCATGCATCAGACGACAGATGAGAGCATGTGCCACATGGCAAGGGTGGGGATGGGGGGCCACTCACATCGAGCATGCAGAAGGTGATGACAATTTTTCTCTCCCTGTACATGTCACATAGGTCAGCGCCCACCAGAAAGTCGCGATTTGGCGTGCCATCGCCAAGGATGTCCGGACCCTGGAGGTCCACAACAGACGGGGCACCCACTGCCGGAAGAGGTGGGAGGACATCCGACGCGGGAGCAGGAAGACGGCGGAGGCTCTGCTGGGGATGGCCTCCCAACGTAGGAGGGGTGCCAGTCGTCATTTGACCCCCATTATGTCCCGGATCCTGGCGGTGGCCTACCCCGATTTGGATGGGCGCGTGAGGACATCACAGCAGACACAAGGGGGTGAGTACAAATACATTCTGCTGACTTTGCGCGCAGTGGAGGTGTCCAAGTACAGGTATCCATGGCCCTGTGTCATCTATGTGTGCAGTTGTCGTCCATAGGTTTGTAGGCCATGTCCCACGGATTGCGTAGTGGACCCCAAGTGCCCGGCGTAGTGCAGGGGACTTCTGTGTCTGTCTTGTCCGCCAGCGGTAGCGGTAATCCATGCACTCAACTTGTCTTTATTTCTCCTCCCCCCTCTTTTGTGGTCTTCCTGTTCATGTGTGCATTAGCATCATCAGGCGGAGGAGAAGTGGCATCGGAGCACGAGGGAGCTGCATCCCACATGGCCCTGGAGGGCCATGCAACGGACTCTGAGTACACCAGTGGGACGGAGGGCGAGGGGAGCTCCACAGCGGGGACTTGTGCTGATGTCAGTGGCAGCGACTCGTCCTCTGAAGGGAGCTCCCTTGTGGTGGCGGCAACATCCGTGCCCCCCGCAACAACAGGTACAGCCGCCACCCAGTGCACCAGCACCGCCCTCCCAGCAGCCCCTCAGCGTTTGCCCCGTGCCCGCTCACCCAGGAAGGTGGGCATCTCCTTCGCCACAGGCACCTCAGGCCCTGCCCCTGTCACCCCTGCTGCCCTCAGTGAGGAGGTCATTGACCTCCTGAGGACCATCATTGTTGGGCAGTCTACCCTTTTGAATGCCATCCAGGGTGTAGAAAGGGAGGTGCACCGGAGTAATGCATACCTGGAGGGCATTCATTCGGGTCAGGCTGCCCATCAGCGATCGTTCAACGCTCTGGCCTCAGCACTGGCAGCAGCAATTGTCCCTGTCTCTAGCCTCCCCCCTCCAACTTCCTCCACCCAGACCCAATCCCCTGTACCTCTGCCTATCCCAGAAACACCTACAGACCAGCCTGCACACACCTCAACACCCAAGGGAAGCTCATCCAGACATAAGCACCACACATCACACAAGCATTCACACAAGCAACATCCACATGCAGACACACCAACACCCACTGCCTCCACTGTGTCCCCCTCCTCCTCGTCTCCCTCCTCCCTCCCTGTCACGTCTCCACTCACACTTGCATGCACAACATCTTCAGCCACTACGTCCATCACCAGCGCACCCACCAGAACACTCCGCACACGTGCAGTCACCACCCCCACTACCATTTACGAGTCCCCTGTGTCCTCTCCCAGTGTGTCTGTCACCCCCTCTTCCAAACCACACAAATGCAGGCAGCCACCCACCCAACAGCCATCCACCTCACGACAGCCTCCAGCCCAAGCACCTGCACCCAAAGACACCAGACTTCACACTCCTACAACCACATCCTCTTCCTCCACTCCCCTCTTTCCAACAACTCCCCCACCCCGTCCATCTCATAAGACTGCAATCGGCACCTCAGTCACCACCAAACGAGGACCTATCAAGACTGTTGTCCAAGGACTGTGGAGTCCCCCACCCTCAAGGGCAACTAGTTCTGCTAGGAGCCAAGGCACGGCCAGCCCACCCCGGAAAAGCACCCAAAGATTACCAGTGCCCGGCGCGAGAGGCCAAGGACACCAGGGACCAAAATCCCTACCCTGGCTCCGGCTGGAAGTGGGGTGCCACCTGGCACACCGCCAAAAGTGGGAAAGGGCCACAGACGACCAGGGAAGGGTGGGAAGGGCAGCACGCCCGACAAGTCCGGCAGAAGGCCAGCTGCCCAGGAGGGCCCCACCAGCCCCATCCCAGGTGTGCAGGAGGACACCCAGAGGCCCGGTACGGCAGCCCAGGAGGGCCCCACAAGCCAACAGACAGATGGGCAGGAAGGCCCCGCCAGCCACATGTCAGGTGGCGAGTGACATCCATGCCTGGGCCGGAACCGCTGCACTGGACACTCATCTCAAGCACCGCTGAACTGGGCCCTTTCACTCAAGCACCGCTCCGCTGGGCACCGCCGTCTCAAGCACCGCTGAACAGGGCACCGCCGTCTCAAGCACCGCTGAACAGGACCCTTCATCTCAAGCACCGCTGAACAGGGCACCGCCGTCTCAAGCACCATTGAACTGGGCCCTTCATCTCAAGCACCGCTCCGCTGGGCACCGCCGTCTCAAGCACCGCTGAACTGTGCCCTTTCACTCAAGCACCGCTCCGCTGGGCACCGCCGTCTCAAGCACCGCTGAACAGGGCACCGCCGTCTCAAGCACCGCTGAACAGGGCCCTTCATCTCAAGCACCGCTGAACAGGGCACCGCCGTCTCAAGCACCACTGAACTGGGCCCTTCATCTCAAGCACCGCTCCGCTGGGCACCGCCGTCTCAAGCACCGCTGAACAGGGCACCGCCGTCTCAAGCACCGCTGAAGAGGGCACTGCCGTTTCAAGCACCGCTGAACAGGGCCCTTCATCTCAAGCACCGCTGAACTGGGCCCTTCATCTGAAGCACGGCTGCACTGGGCCCTTCATCTCAAGCACAGCTGAACTGGGCCTTTCATCTCAAGCACCGCTGAACTGGGCCCTTCATCTTAAGCACCGCTGCACTGGGCCCTTCATCTCAAGCACCGCTGAACTGAGCCCTTCATCTCAAGCACCACTCCGCTGGGCACCGCCGTCTCAAGCACCGCTGAACAGGGCACCGCCGTCTCAAGCACCGCTGAACAGGGCCCTTCATCTCAAGCACCGCTGAACAGGGCACCGCCGTCTCAAGCACCGCTGAACTGGGCCCTTCATCTCAAGCACCGCTCCGCTGGGCACCGCCGTCTCAAGCACCGCTGAACTGGGCCCTTCATCTCAAGCACCGCTCCGCTGGGCACCGCCGTCTCAAGCACCGCTGAACAGGGCACCGCCGTCACAAGCACCGCTGAACAGGGCACCGCCGTCTCAAGCACCGCTGAACTGGGCCCTTCATCTCAAGCACCGCTGAACTGGGCCCTTCATCTCAAGCACCGCTGCACTGGGCCCTTCATCTCAAGCACCGCAGAACTGGGCCCTTCATCTCAAGCACCGCTCCGCTGGGCACCGCCGTCTCAAGCACCGCTGAACAGGGCACCGCCGTCTCAAGCACCGCTGAACAGGGCCCTTCATCTCAAGCACCGCTGAACAGGGCACCGCCGTCTCAAGCACCGCTGAACAGGGCACCGCCGTCTCAAGCACCGCTGAACTGGGCCCTTCATCTCAAGCACCGCTCCGCTGGGCACCGCCGTCTCAAGCACCGCCGTCTCAAGCACCGCTGAACTGGGCTCTTCATCTCAAGCACCGCTCCGCTGGGCACCCCATCTCAAGCACCGCTGACCTGGGCCCTTCATCTCAAGCACCGCTCCACTGGGCACCGCCGTCTCAAGCACCGCTGAACTGGGCCCTTCATCTCAAGCACCGCTCCGCTGGGCACCGCCGTCTCAAGCACCGCTGAACAGGGCCCTTCATCTCAAGCACCGCTGAACAGGGCACCGCCGTCTCAAGCAGCGCTGAACAGGGCCCTTCATCTCAAGCACCGCTGAACAGGCCACCGCCGTCTCAAGCATCGCTGAACTGGGCCCTTCATCTCAAGCACCGCTGGCCCATTGGCGGAAGGGGCAGTGCCGCATCTGTGTCGGGCAGGGCTGCACGAAGCACTCTGGGCAGCAGTCCCCCTCCAGAACCAGTGGACACTGTCATCCACTTGAGAGACTGTGGCTTTGCACTCCCCAGGATGTAACAGTGGGCAAACCACCCACTGTAGAGACTTGAGAGACTCTGGCTTTGCACTCCCCAGGATGGTACAGTGGGCAAGCCACCCACTGTATGGACTTGAGAGACTGTGGCTTTGCACTCCCCAGGATGGTACAGTGGGCAAGCCACCCACTGTATGGACTTGAGAGACTGTGGCTTTGCACTCCCCAGGATGGTACAGTGGGCAAACCACCCACTGTATGGACTTGAGAGACTGTGGCTATGCACTCCCCAGGATGGGACAGTGGCCATGCAGGCCCCTCGTGGATCTGCCGTCGTGTACTCATGTGGCTGAGGTGCCCCCCCTTCCTTTCCCCCTGAGGTGCCTGTAGTTTTTCTATCTGATGCCCCTGCAGTGTTCTCTCCGTTGGTGTCAGGTATCCTGTGTGGGCCTTGCCCATGTGATTTGGGCCCAGTGGGGTCCACGGACAATGACTGCTAAAAGTATCGGACTTTTAATATTTATGTATATATTAGTTTTAAATGTGTGATATTTTTATATGCCAATAATACAATATATTCGACTGTTTATGATCATTTCATTTTGTCTTTGCATTCTTCCAGGGGGTTTGGGGGTTGTAACAGTGATGTATTGCTATGCATTGATGTGTGTGTTGTAGTGGGTGAGGGTGGTGGTGGGTGTGTAGCGTATGTGTGCCCGTAATATTTTCTCCTCCACTGTGTCGTAGGTGCAGTACTCACCGTAGTCTTCTGCGCCGGCGTTCGTGCTCCTGGTAGAGGAGCAGGAATACAATAGCTGGTAGGATGTGTAGTTCGGGTTCCATGCTGTCCAGATTCCTCGTGGGGTGTATGGAGGTGAGCGTTTTCCGTTTGAAATGTCTGTTTCCGCCGTGTTTTTATCGGCGGGGCTACCGCCCCGGAAAAGGTGGCGGATTGGTGGGTTGTGATAGGGTGGGTGGTACATTGACTCCCGCCTGTCTGTTGGCGGTGACCGCCGCGCTGTTTGTTTGTCCCGCCGTGGCGGTCGGAGTGTTAATGTGGCGGTCTCTTTTGGCGGTTTCCGCCAGGGTCAGAATTCCATTTTTTTAACCGCCAGCCTGTTGGCGGGTTAGCCGCCGCTTTAACACCGACCGCCAGGGTTGGAATGACCCCCTAAATCTAAGACACTGTGTACGTGGCAAACAACACATAAAGACGTATTCTGTCAAGATGGGCTTCTCAGACTATGTGACAAATTGTACTTACCTACACAAACTTTTTAACTACTTTTTTGGTGGCCCTCCAAGTCTAAAGATACACATGAGTATGCCACCACTTGTGCCAGTTGCGTTAAAAGCAAAACAGAGCACCCAGCTCCTCGTGGCCAATTACTTCCAATTCTCTTACCACCCACTGTGTCAATGGATCTGATAGTGGAATTACCAAAAAATCCCTTGGTCATACAGCTATTCTTATGGTGGTCGATCATTTCTCTAAAATGGCTCATTTTATAAACTTAACCCATTTACCCCCAGCACCTGAATTGGCTATCATTGCTATCATTTTCTAACACACATAGGGGGTCACCGGCCGCCAGGGCCACCGACCACGGGAGCACCGCCAACAGGCTGGCGGTGCTCCCACGAGCATTCTGACCGCGGCGGTTCAGCCGCGGTCAGAAGCGGAAAGTCGGCGGTCTCCCGCCGACTTTCCGCTGCTCGGGGGAATCCTCCATGGCTGCGGAGCACGCTCCGCAGCCATGGGGATTCTGACACCCCCTACCGCCATCCTGTTCCTGGCGGGTCTCCCGCCAGGAACAGGATGGCGGTAGGGGGTGCCGCGGGGCCCCCGTAAGAGGGCCCCGCAAAGTATTTCAGTGTCTGCCATGCAGACACTGAAATACGCGACGGGTGCAACTGCACCCGTCGCACCCCTGCAACTACGCCGGCTCAATTCTGAGCCGGCGTCCTCGTTGCAGGGGCATTTCCTCTGGGCCGGCGGGCGCTCTTTTGGAGAGCGCCCGCCGGCCCAGAGGAAATGTTAGAATGGCCGCCGCGGTCTTGTGACCGCGGTGCGGTCATTTGGCAGCGGAACCTTGGCGGACGGCCTCCGCCGTCCGCCAAGGTTAGAATCAGGCCCATAGCCCCTTAAAATGAGTTACCATCATTGGTAATCACAGACCAAGGGACACAATTTGTTTCCCACTTCTGGAGATAACAGTGCAAATCTTTAGATATGGATGTACGCCTGCCAGTAGTCACCAACCCAAACTGACAGTCAAGCAGAAAAAAAAATCTAACTCTGAAACAGTACTTACATTGTGTACTATTCAGTAGAAGGGTAACACTAATTGGTCACAATTGTTATGGGCCATAGAAGGTACCTATAAATAATTCTGAGCATGCATCCTTGGGCATGTCCTCCTTCTACTGTATGTTTGGTTACCATCCAAAAAAAAAGCCCTAGGAGATTTGTACATCAGCTCTCAAAGTCCCTACAGCACATGACTTTTATTCAACCCTCCATTCCATTTGGAACACAGCCTGTTACCCCTTGACTCAAGCTAAAGAATCCTTTAAGAAATCCACTGACAAACACCGTGCTCCAGTACCCATCTGTTAGAAATGGGGTTTTTGGTTGGCAGTCAGGTTACCCCCTGTCCAAGCAAAAGCCCTCACTCTAGTCAGGGTAAGTCACACACAATCCAAGATTATCCTGTGCCCACCCTCTGGTAGCTTGGCACGAGCAGTCAGGCTTAACTTAGAAGGCAACGTGTAAAGCATTTGTGCAATAAATCATACAATACCATAATATAACACCACAAAAATACACCACACAGTGTTTAGAAAATATATAATATTTATATGGGTATTTGCAGGTCAAAACGATCAAAGATGCAATATGAATTTGTAAAGATATCACTGAAAAGTGATATAAAGTGTCTTAAGTCTTTAAAAAGCAAACAAAGGGGGTCATTCTGACCTCGGCGGTAAAAGGCGCTTACCGCCGGTCAGAAGACCGCCATAACACCGCCGCGGCCGCGGTAAACCGCCACTGTCATTCTGACCCGCAACTTGCAAACCGCCAAAAACCCGACATCCACAAAAGTCCGCCACACCAAAGGTCAGCGAAAAAATGGCGATGACCAAACCTCCACCGTCACGCCAACAGAAATACGCCCACACTATCACGACACACGAATCCATGCGGCGGTCTTTCAAACGCGGTATTCCATTGGCGGTACACACCGCCGCCGTTAAAATACACACACACATAGAAAACTGAGCCACATTGGTCATTTTGAAACACACACACCTGATACACATACTAACACCACTCCCACACACCCAACACAATATAAAACACACACCCACATCACCCACAAACCCCTACGACCCGAAATTATTGACGAAGGCTAGAGAGAGAGCACAGAATAGACAATCCCACAACAGAGAGGCACACAACACCATCAGCCACACAGAATCCACGCACCAAACACCACACACCACCACACGCACCACACTCATCACCACAAACGCCACCCCACACCTCATCCACACCACCCCATGGCACCCCAAAGACACCCGAGGTTCACTGACGCAGAACTCAGGGTCATGGTGGAGGAAATAGTCCGTGTAGAGCCCCAGCTCTTCGGGGCACAGGTGCAGCACACCACAATTGCCAGGAAGATGGAGCTATGGCAAAGGATAGTGGACAGGGTCAACGCGGTGGGACAGCATCCACACAATCGGGATGACATAAGGAAGCGCTGGAACGACCTACGGGGGAAGGTGCGTTCCATGGTATCAAGGCACAACATTGCGGTGCAGAAGACTGGCGGAGGACCCCCACCTACTCCCCCAGAATTTACAGCATGGGAGGAGGAAGTCTTGCACATCCTGCATCCTGAGGGCCTCGCAGGAGTAGGCGGAGGAATGGACTCTGGTAAGTCAAATCTTCACTACTGCTTCCCACCCCCACCCCACCTGCATGCCAGCACATACCCCCACCCCCATCACATCCTTGCAAATGGCTCACCATCACAACCCACCCATCCCAACACCAAGCCCTGCATGCGACCACAAAGCATGGACACCCATCACCAAAGCATGCCCACTGCACACACACATCACCCCCACAAGCCACCCTCACAAAAGCCCCCACAAGGGAATGCCTGCACTTGGGTACACGGACACCCACCCATCACACAAAATGCCACACATAGAAGCAATAACCATACCTTTATACCCCTGCAGGACCCGAACGCCACCACACCGCCACGGAGGGTACAGAGATGTCCATCCCACCCCCCAGAAGAGGCCCCCAGCGATGACAGCAGCTCTGTCTCCCTGGACCCAGATGACCAGCCCGGCCCATCGGGGACCTCTGGACAGTCGGTTCCCCACAGACAGCCACAGGCTACACCAGACCCAACCCCCTCTGGGAACACCAGCACAGCTCCCACCCAGCGGGCCCATGCCTCTGTCTCCAGGACACATCAATCAGCGGTGTGTCCACCACTACAGGGCACCCAGGTTGACCCACCACCCCAACAACAGGGACCTGGGGGCAGTGGTAGTGGGCACACCGTCCAGGGGACAGAGGTCCAGGAACACAGGGGAACTGGGAGGGCTGCTGTGCGACAGGGGGGGACAGGCCCAGGGAACCGACTCTCCAAGAGGCCCTCTCCTCCATCATGGGAGCTTACCACCACTCCCAGGAGACGATGGCGACGGTACTGGCCAGGTTCCAGGAGATCCAAGCACTGCAGGAGGAACGGTACATGGGGTTCAGAGAGGAACTGAGGAACATCGGTTCCGCAATGGGGACCATCGTCGTGGCCCTTAACCAGATAGTCACCACATTGCGGGACCATATGGCACCCCAAAGGGCCCCTGTCACTAGCCCAGGCCAGGAACAGCCTACCACCTCCGCCGGCGCTAGTGGACAGAAGGCCCCCACACAACGTCAGGCCACCAGAACCCCACCTCCTGCAGAAGAAGAACCACCCCGCAAGCGGAACCTGAGATCTCACAAGAAGACAGAGTAGGATTGCAAGACCCCCGCCAGCATAAGATACCCCTTGATGTCATCCCACTGTCCCACATTGTCACCCTGTCCAACCTTTAACTGCCCCTGCTCCATCCTTCCACAGGCATATGGACAATGCACCTGTGAGACTGAGAACTGGACTCTGCCATGGACATTACTCCATCCCCACCCATCACCGTTTTACAATCATGTACCTATATGTAGCACTTAAAATAAATCACTTATTGCACTTAAAATAACAGGAGTCTGCTTGTATTCTTAACAAATGTATTACACATAACGGTGCAATAATGTCCAGTTACTTTGTGATGACAACATACCAATTTCAATAAGCTTTAGTCCATGGGCAAACAAAGCAGAAGTCACGCAGTGGGTCATACAGCTCTGAAAAGGGAAGGGAAAGTCACAAATCAGTTAACAGGAACTGGGGGGAAACACAGACAGTAGAGACGCATGAGGCCTTAAGTAAATGTAAAATGGCGTGGGTGATTCTTACCAGTGTGCTACTGAAAATATTGTTGTATGACTGTATCCCTGTTGTCCGTGTCGTTCCCTTCGTCTTCCTCCTCTTCACTCTCCACAGGCTCCACAGCTGCTACAACACCACCATCTGGACCATCCTCCTGCAGAAAAGGCACCTGGCGTCGCAAAGCAAGATTGTGAAGCATACAGCAGGCCACGATGATATGGCACACCTTCTTTGGTGAGTACATTAGGGATCCCCCTGTTATATGCAGGCACCTAAACCTGGCCTTCAGGACCCCGAAGGTCCTTTCTATGATCCTCCTAGTTCGCCCATGGGCCTCATTGTACCGTTCCTCTGCCCTGGTCCGGGGATTCCTTACTGGGGTCAGTAGCCACGACAGGTTGGGGTAACCAGAGTCACCAATTAGCCACACACGGTGTCTCTGTAGCTGTTCCATCACATAAGGGATGCTGCTATTTCGCATGACATACGCGTCATGCACTGACCCAGGGAACTTGGCATTTACATGGGAGATGTACTGGTCAGCCAAACAGACCACCTAGACATTCATCGAATGATATCTTTTTCTGTTTCTGTACACCTGCTCACTTTCTTTGGGGGGAACCAAAGCCACATGGGTCCCATCAATGGCACCAATGATGTTGGGGATATGTCCAAGGGCATAGAAATCACCCTTCACTGTAGCCAAATCGCCCACCTCAGGGAAAATAATGTAGCTCCGCATGTATTTCATCAGGGCAGACAACACTCTGGACAAAACCTTAGAAAACATAGGCTGAGACATCCCAGATGATATGGCCACTGTTGTCTGAAAAGACCCACTTGCCAAAAAATGGAGTACTGACAGAACCTGCACCAGAGGGGGAATCCCTGTGGGTTGGCGGATGGGGGACATCAGGTCTGGCTCCAGCTGGGCACATAGTTCATGTATAGTTGCTCTGTCAAGCCTGTATGTAAGTATGATATGTCGTTCTTCCATTGTCGACAGGTCCACCAGCGGTCGGTACACGGGAGGATTCATCCTTCTCCTCGCAAGTCCCAGCGGACGGTGCCTAGGAAGGACAACATGGAGCACAGAGTCAAGCAACCCACAGGTTCGTTGACACAGCTTGCACAGTACACGAATCGCTATGCATTGAAAGGCTTGTATGAGTGGCAATGCAAGGCCTAGGCCTGTGAGACGCAGTAGAAATTATGCCATGTGGGCCCTTGAAATGGCGGCTGCCTGACCTGTGAAGTGTGACAGTGGGATGTGAGGTCAATGCGCTGGCGTGGCACACCGTGGCGGTAGGCGGTCGAAGACCGCGGTGCTAAGCCGCATTGGTTAACATTGCACCCTATGGGTTTCAGTAGCCAATGAGGATGGGCGCCTGCGGTCGCGGTACGCACCGCGGCGGTACGCACCGCCGCGGGCGTGACCGCCATTTTATATCTGATTAATCACTCGAGACCTGATCATCCACAGGAGAGGACCGATACTGCAAGTGCTGCTGTGACCTCGGTCTGGGAGATACAATGGCTGCTGCGACTGGGGAAAGGGCCCCTGCCTTCACCTCTGAAGAATTGGAGAAACTTGTTGATGGGGTCCTCCCCCAGTATGCGCTACTCTACGGTCCTCCAGACCAACAGGTTAGTACACAGGGTGCACGTTGAATGGGCTATGCCTGTGTTGAGTGGGGTGTATGTAAGATGGTGGGGAGGGGAGCGAATGAGGAGTGCAACGCACGAAAGATGAGAGCATGTGCCACATGGCAAGGTTGGGCAGGGGGGGCCACTCACATTGACCAGGCAGAAAAGTGATGAGATTTCCTTTACCACCCTGTACATGTCACATAGGTCAGCGCCCATCAGAAGATCGACATTTGGCGTGCCATCGCCAAGGACGTCCGGGCCCTGGGGGTCCACAACAGACAGGGCACCCACTGCCGAAAGAGGTGGGAGGACATCCGCGGCGGGACCAGAAAGACCGCCAAGTCTCTGCTGGGGATGGCCTCCCAACGTAGGAGGGGTGCCAGCCGCCAATTGACCCCCCTGATGTCCCGGAACCTGGCGGTGGCCTACCCCGATTTGGATGGGCGCGTGAGGACATCACAGCAGACACAAGGGGGTGAGTATCAGCACATTCTGCTATCTTTGCGCGCAGTGAAGATGTCTGGGTGGGGGAGGAGGGCTGTGGCTATCTCTAGGCCAGGGCGCATTCTGTAGGCTAGGCCCCTCCGTTAGGCATGGCCCTGTGCCCCCGCCCCCCACCTCTGTAGGGTGCCAAGTACAGCTATCCAGGGTCCGGCCTCACCCATGTGTGCATTTGTCGTCCATAGACCTGTAGGCCTAGTCACAATAACTGAGTAGTGTACCCCGATTGCGCGGCATAGTGCAGGGGGCTTCTGTGTCTGTCCTCTCCGACAACGGTGTTGCCAATGCATGCACTCAACCTGTCTTCATTTCTCCCCCCCCCCCCATTTTCTTTGTCTTCCTGTTCATGTGTGCATTAGCATCATCAGGCGGAGGAGAAGTGGCATCGGCGCACGAGGGAGCTGCATCTCACATGGCCCCGGAGGGCCATGCAACAGACTCCGAGTACACCAGTGAGACGGAGGGCGAGTGGAGCTCCACAACGGGGACCCGTGGAGACGTCAGCGACACCGACACGTCCTCGGAAGGGAGCTCCCTTGCGGTGGCGGCAACATCCGTGCCCACCGCCACAACAGGTACAGCCGCCACCCAGCGCACCAGCCCCGCCCTCCCAGCAGCCCCTCAGCCTTCGCTCCGTGCCCGCTCGCCCAGGAAGGCGGGCATCTCCTTCGCCCCAGGCACCTCAGGCCCTGCCCCAGTTACCCCTGCTGCCCTCAGTGAGGAGGTCATTGACCTCCTCAGGACCATCATTGTTGGGCAGTCTACCCTTTTGAATGCCACCCAGGGTGTAGAAAGGGAGGTGCATCGGAGCAATGCATACCTGGAGGGCATTCATTCGGGTCAGGCTGCCCATCAGCGATCGTTCAACGCTCTGGCCTCAGCACTGATGGCAGCCATTGTCCCTGTCTCCAGCCTCCCTCTTCTGACTCCCTCCACCCAGTCCCAGTCTCCTGTTCCTCTGCCTATCCCATCCACACCATCAGACCAGCCTGCACACACCTCTACACCCAAGGGCAGCTCATCCAGACATAAGCACCACAGACCCCACAAGCATTCACCCAAGCAACATCCAGATGCAGACATGCCAACAGTAACTACCACCTCTGTGTCCCCCACCTCCTCATCTCCCTCCTCCCTCCCTGTGACGTCTCCACTCACACCTGCATGCACACCACCATCAGCCAGTACTTCCATCACCAGCACACCCTCCATTACAGTCCGCACACGTGCAGTCACCACCCCCACTGCCATTTACACGTCCCCTGTGTCCTCTCCCAGTGTGTCTGTCACCCCCTCTTCCAAACCACACAAACGCAGGCAGCCACCCACCCAACAACCATCCACCTCACGACAACCTCCGTCACAAGCACCTGCACCCAAAGACAGCACACTTGACTCTCCTACAACCACATCCTCTTCCTCCACTCCCATACCCACTACACCTACCCGTCCCTGTCCTTCCAAAGTGCTTTTCCTTTCCAACCTTGACCTCGTTCCAACCACTGACCCACCGCCTCTATCTGGTAAGAGTCAAAAAAGCACCTCAGCCACCACCAGCCCTGCATCTACTAGGACCATAGTGCAGGGCTATTGGAGTCCACCAGCTCCTAGGGCAGGAACATCGGCCAGCAGCAAGGGGACAGCCAGCCCACCCCCTGGGAAGAGGACAAAAAAAACTAAGGGCCGGCGCGACAAGCCTGAGACGGCTGCCACCAAGGACAGTAGCCTTGCCCCGTCACCTGCCACATCATCAAAGGGAGGCAAGGGCCACAGAGCTTCAGCGAAGGAGGGCAAGGGCAGTAGGGCGGAGAAGTCAGGCAGCAGGCGAGCTGCCCAGGAGGGCCCCACCAGCCCCATTCCGGTTGTGACAGACGACACCCACGGGCCCAGGACTCCATCACAGGAGGGCCCCGCGACCGCAAGGTCAGATGGCGACTGAGCGGCAAGTCTTGGCCAGGTCCGGCTCCCTAGAAACACAGGACAAGCACCGCTGAACAGGGCCCCGCCGTGACAAGAACCGCTGAACAGGGCCCCGCCGTGAGAAGCACCGCTGAACAGGGCCCCGCCGTGACAAGAACCGCTGAACAGGGCCCCGCCGTGAGAAGCACCGCAGAACAGGGCCCCGCCGTGAGAAGCACCGCTGACCAGGGGCCCGCCGTGAGAAGCACAGCTGAACAGGGCCCCGCCGTGACAAGAACCGCTGAACAGGGCCCGCCGTGAGAAGCACCGCTGAACAGGGCCCCGCCGTGACAAGAACCGCTGAACAGGGCCCCGCCGTGAGAAGCACCGCTGAACAGGGCCCCGCCGTGAGAAGCACCGCTGAACAGGGGCCCGCCGTGAGAAGCACCGATGATCAGGGCCCCGCCGTGACAAGAACCGCTGAACAGGGCCCCGCCGTGAGAAGCACCGCTGAACAGGGCCCCACCGTGACAAGAACCGCTGAACAGGGCCCCGCCGTGAGAAGCACCGCTGAACAGGGCCCCGCCGTGACAAGAACCGCTGAACAGGGCCCGCCGTGAGAAGCACCGCTGAACAGGGGCCCGCCGTGAGAATCACCGCTGAACAGGGCCCGCCGTGAGAAGCACTGCTGAACAGGGGCCCGCCGTGACAAGAACCGCTGAACAGGGCCCCGCCGTGAGAAGCACCGCTGAACAGGGGCCAGCCGTGAGAAGCACCGCTGAACAGGGCCCCGCCGTGAGAAGCACCGCTGAACAGGGACCCGTCGTGACAAGAACCGCTCCGCTGTGCCCTTCCTGTCAAGCACCGCTCCGCTGGCCACCGCCGTTTCAAGCACCGCTCCGCTGGGCCCTTCATCTCAAGCACCGGTCCGCTGGGCCCTTCCTGTCAAGCACCGCTCCGCTGGGCCCTTCATCTCAAGCACCGCTCCGCTGGGTCCTTCATCTCAAGCACCACTCCGCTGGGCCCTTCCTGTCAAGCACCGCTCCGCTGGGCCCTTCATCTCAAGCACCGCTCCGCTGGCCACCGCCGTCTCAAGCACCGCTCCGCTGGGCCCTTCCTGTCAAGCACCGCTCCGCTGGGCCCTTCATCTCAAGCATCGCTCCGCTGGCCACCGCCGTCTCAAGCACCGCACCGCTGGGCCCTTCCTGTCAAGCACCGCTCCGCTGGGCAACGCCGTCTCAAGCACCGCTGGCCCATTGACAGTGCCGGTTCTGTGTCGAGCAGGGCTTCACGAAGCACTCTGGGCACCATGCCTCCTCCATTAACAGTGGAGTCGGTAATCCATCTGATGGACTGTGGCTTGCCACTTCCCAGGATGGAACAGTGGGCAAGCCACACACTGTAGAGACTTGAGAGACTGTGGCTTTGCACTCCCCAGGATGGCACAGTGGGCAAGCCACCCACTGTAGAGACTTGTGAGACTGTGGCTTTGCACTCCCCAGGATGGGACAGTGGGCATGGAGGCCCCTCGTGGATCTGGCGTCGTGGACTCATGTGGCTGAGGTGCCCCCCCTTCCCTTCCCCCTGAGGTGCCTGTAGTTTTATCATCTGATGCCCCAGCAGTGTTCTCTCCAATGGTATCTGGTCTCCTGTGTGGGCTTTGCACATGTGTTTGTGCACATTGGCCCATGGACTATGGAACTTTGACAGAATGGGCAGGACTTATTGCCTATGTATATATTTTTAACTATGTTCATTCCTTATTTTGTATCTTTCATATTGCATATTTCCCATAACTTCAATGGAGCTATATTATACATATATTTTAAAGATCATTTTAATTGTGTCTTTGCATTATTCCGGTGGGTTTGGGGGGTGTCACTCTGACTTGTTGCTCTGCATTGGGGTGTAGGTATTTGGGGTGGGGGGGTGGGTGTATGGCGTATGTGTGTGCCCGTAAGCTTTCCTCCTCCCCCCTCCCCTGTGTCGTAGGTGCAGTACTCACCGTTGTCGTCTGCGCCGGCGTTCGTACTCCTGGTAGATGAGCAGGGGTAGGATGTTTAATTCGGGTTCCATGCTGTCCTCCTTCCTCGTGGAGTGTGTAGAGGTGAGCGTTTTCCCGTTCGTAGTCTGTTTCCGCCGTGTTTTTATCGGCGGGGCTCCCGCCCCAGAAAAGGTGGCGGATTGGTGAGTTGTGATAGGGTGGGCGGTACATTGTCTGTAGTCTGCCTGTTGGCGGTGACCGCCGCGCTGTTTGTCTGTCCCGCCGTGGCGGTCGGAGTGTTAAAGTGGCGGCCTGTGTTGGCGGTTCCCGCCAGGGTCAGAATTCAATTTTTTTGACCGCCTGCCTGTTGGCGGGTTGGCCGCCGCTTTATCACCGACCGCCAGGGTTGGAATGACCCCCAAAGTCTCTTTCAAGCACAAAGTACCTGGTTTCTGGTGGAACATCTCCTCAGAGGGCCACAGGAGAAGAGATACGTGGAAAAATGGTGTGTGCATCGATTTCTCCCCAGCACACACGGACTTGCGTCGTTATTTTTCACGCGGGGAAGTCGTGCGTCATTTTCCGGCGCGCGGACAGTCTCTTTCTGTGGATCGCGGGGATTACCAGATGTCCCGGGTCTGTGCATGGATTCTCCTGCTTGTTTTCCGGCTGCGTGTCATTCTGCGGGGCTGCGCGTCGCAGTTTCGCACTCACAGCAGGCGTCGCGTCGATTTCTCCTCTGGAGGTCGGGCGGCGTTGTCCTTGCGAGGCCGTGCGTCGAAGTACCGGTCGTCCCAAAGGCGCCGCGTCGATCGGCGTCAATGTGTGGTGTTTTTCTCGCCGCCGAACAAGCTGTGCGTCGAAAATTTCGGCGCACGGAGCGTCCAAGTGAAAAAGAGAAGTCTTTTTGGTCCTGAGACTTCAGGGAACAGGAGGCAAGCTCTATCCAAGCCCTTGGATAGCACTTTCACAGCCAGACAAGAGTTCAGCAAGGCAACAGGCCAACAGCAAGGCAGCAGTCCTTTGCAGAAAAGCAGTCAGGTGAGTCCTTTTGGCAGCCAGGCAGCTTCTCTTGGCAGGTTGCAGGTTCTGGTTCAGGGTTTCATCTCCAGGGGTATCTTGTCCAGAAGTGTCTGAGTTGGTAGGGTTAGAGACTCTTCTTAAATGCCCAAATGTGCCTTTGAAGTGGGGGAGACTTCAAAGAGTGGCTTACAAGTGCACCAGGTCCCCTTTCAGTTCCATCTTGTCTGCCAGGGTCTCAGTAGGGGGTGTGGCAGTCCTTTGTGTGAGGGCAGGCTACTGTCCTTTGACACTTAAGTGTCGTGGCCCTCCACCCTCCCAGCCCAGGAAGACCCATTCAATATGCAGATTTGTGCAAGTGTGGCTGAGCATCCTGTGTTTGGGGTTTGTCTAAGTGGAATGCACAAGGGAGCTGTCAACTAACCCAGCCAGACGTGGATTGGAAGGCACAGAAGGATTTGAGTGTAGAGAAATGCTCACTTTCTAAAAGTGGCATTTCTAGAATAGCAATATTAAATCCAACTTCACCAGTCAGCAGGATTTTGTATTACCATTCTGTCCATACTAAATATGACCTGGCTACTCCTTTCCGACCAGAGTCTATCAGTCAAACAGTATATGAGGGTAGCACTAATGCTATCCTATGAAAAGAGCAGGCCTCACAGCAGTGTAAAAACAAATTTAGGAGTTTTACACTACCAGGACATATAGAACACAGATGTTCACGTCCTGCCTTTTACCTACATAGCACCCTGCCCTAGGGGCTGTCTAGGTTTTAACTTAGGGGTGACTTATATGTAGAAAAAGGTGAGTTTAAGGCTTGGCAGTTCCTTTTAAATGCCAAGTCGAAGTGGCAGTGAAACTGCACACACAGGCCCTGCAGTGGCAGGCCTCAGACATGGTTAGGGGGCTGCTTAGGTGGGTGGCATAACCAGTGCTGCAGCCCACTAGTAGCATTTAATTTACAGGCCCTAGGCACATGTAGTGCACTTGACTAGGGTGTTACATGTAAATTAAATAAGCCAATTGGGTATGAGCCAATGTCACCATGTTTTAAGGAGAAAGCATATGCACTTTAGCACTGGTTAGCAGTGGTAAAGTGCGCAGACTCCTAAAGTCAGCAAAAATTAGGTCAGAAAAAGAGGAGGAGGAAGGCAAAAAGTTCTGGGGTGACCCTGCAGAAAGGCCATTTCCAACAGTATATGTCACCCCTTTAGAGTCCAACATTTACACAAGTTGGTTTAGATTGGAGTGGGAATAGTAAATGTCACTTCTTTAGTGCCCAACAGTTTCCCCAAGTTGATATAGATAGGAGTGAGAATAGTAAATGTCACCGTTTAGTGTATAAGATTTTTGTGTATTTAGTATACTATAAAGATGTCACACATATTTTACATTTGTTTATTTTTAATATTTTTTAAATTTATTGTACATTTTTACGTGTTAACAAATATATTTGTAAAGTAAAAATAATAGTAATTACAAAATAAAGTAAAAAAGTAAAAGCATGAGTTTTATTAAAAAAGTTTTGCTCTAAAAATAGAAGTACATCGTATTGAATCTACTTCTATAATGTACATGTGCAATTGTTATTTTTATTGCTTCCAATTTTTATATATCTATTAACATTTTTAAATTAAATTTTTTAACATTATTTTAATATTTTTACTAGTATATAATACTTGTATATATTTTACACTATTAGTAAATGCATACTTTTTAAAACATTTTTACAACATTGTTTGACAAGTTTATCATTTTAAAAAATGTTTTACAATTGTTTTAACATTTATAAACCTTCTTACAATATGTCCCATTGATTTCTATTGGGAGATTTTTTTTATTGTTTCATTTGGCAGCCATTTTTTTTACCGCTAACTTCTATTTTGTGTCTGTTTCTGTTATTTTAGGTCATTTTTCGAGGAACCAAGACGTGGTTAGGTGCTGCTGTTTGTTGAAACTGGTTAGTCCTTTTTTAAGGATTTTTAAGGGATTTGAGGGTAAGAGGGATTTAGGATGCATGTATAAAAGTTGGTATAGTGTTGTTTTATTGTTTTTTGAATATTTAGATGTATTTTTGAAAGTGTTTTGCACTGTTTTGCCATTTAGCCTTTTTTTTTAATGTGATGTAAGTGTATGTAGATTTTATGTTAAAGGGCCTGATTATGATCTTAGGGGATGGAATACTCCATCACAAACGTGATGGATATTCTATCCACCATATTGCAATCTAGATAGGATGTGATGGTATCGTAATATGGCAGATGGTATATTTGTCACGTTTGTAATGGAGTAATCCTGTCCGCCAAGATCGCAAACAAGCCCTAAGTGTTATGTGTTTGTATATTTGGGGCTGTGATGTATTGTGCGGGTGGGTTTTTTAATGATTGTTTTATAGATTTTTGGTTTCTGAGTGATTTCTGTGGGAGTTTGGAGTTTTTTTTTTTTTAAAGGAAATCTGTTTTGGTTTATCATAAACTAATTGTTTTTTTCTTAGATTTCCCTTTTTTCAGGTTTTCTGCAGTGGTTGTTTTTCAATAGATTTTTTAGTTTTTTTTATGGAACTTATGGATTTTGGATTGCTTTGAGGGATTTCGATTAGATTGTTTATATGTCTGCATTTATTTGGGAGCTTTTTGCTTTTGGATATTTTTTTTTTGTGGCTTCCTGTTTTTTATTTTGTGGGGATGGGAAAAAGATCTGCAACTACAAAACAGTAAGTTGTATTTTTCACTTATTTTGTGTGTGTGGGAAATGTTATATTGTTTATGCCATATGTATGTTATTATTGTGTAAAATTCTCTTGAATATGTGTTGTATTTATTTGATGTTATGTATTTTTTTATATTGGTTGGTAAATTATTGTGATATATATTTTTAATTTTTTTTTAATTCTTTTATTTGTGGTTTTCTACAATATATAACTATAGGAAAGTACCCTCCTTTTGGCATGTTACCCCCAATTTCTGCCTGATGTCAGTGTGTTTGACTGTGTCACTGGAGTCCTGCTAACCAGGACCCCAGTGCTTATGCTCTCTCTCCTCTCACATTTGTCACTATATACTGGTAACCCAGTATTTCATCCCAAACTGCCATACTGGTGCCCCCTTATAAGTCCCTAGTATATGGTACTTAGGTACCCAGGGCATTGCGATTCCAGGAGTACCCTATGGGCTGCAGCATTACTTTTGCCAACCATAGGGAGCCCATGCAAAGGCTTCTACAGGAATGCCATTGCAGCCTGTGTGAAATGGTGCATGCACCATTTCACAGCCGTTTACACTGCACCAGGTTACGTAAAAGTCACCTATATGTCAGTCTTTCCAACCCTGAAGGCTGGATGCAAAGTACCTGTGTGTGAGGGCGGCCCTGCACTAGCAGAGGTGCCCCCACATCATCCAGGGGCATTTTCCCGGACTTCATGAGTGCGGGATGCCATTTTACGTGTGCACTGGACATAGGTCAAAACCTATGTCGAGCTGAACAATGGTAACTCCAAATATGCCCATGTACGGTGTCTAACAACTGTGAATTGTACCCCATTACTGATTCTAGTATTGGTAGCACAATTCCATGCACTCTGGGGGCTCCACAGTGGACCCCAGTACTGCCATACTAGCCTTCTGAGCTTTTCCAGGCAGCCCCAGATGATGCCACCTCACAGACAGTCTTCTACCCTCCTGTTGGTCACGCAGCACAAACTCAGGAAGGCAGAACAAAGGATTTACTTTGGGAGAGGGGTGTTACACCCTCTCCCTTTGGAAATAGGTGTTACAAGCATGGGAGGGGTAGCCTCCCAGAGCCTCTGGAAATGCTTTGAAGGGCACAGATGGTGCCCTCCTTGCATAATCCAGTCTACACCAGTTCAGGGCCCCTCAGTCCCTGTTCTGTCACGAAACTGGACAAAGGAAAGGGGATTGACCACTTCCCTGTCCATCACCACCCCAAGGGTGGTGCCCAGAGCTCCTCCAGAGTGTCCCTGGATTTTGCCATCTTGGATTCCAAGGTGGTGGGGCACTCTGGGAGCATCTGAGTGGCCAGTGCCAGCAGGTGACCTCAGAGCCCTCCCTTGATAGGTGCTTACCTGGGTAGCTGACCAATCCCCCCTATAGGGCTATCTAGGGTCTCTCCTCTGGGTGTTTCCTCAGATTTGAATTGCAAGATTCCAGCAGGAATCCTCTGCATCCTTTACTTCATCTTCTACCGACTGAACTGCATCTGGACCCTTCAGGAACTCTACAAACTGCAACAAAGAAGCAAAGACAACTTCCGCAACATTGTATCTTCAGCTCCTGCCAGCAACTGCAACTGTTTCTAGGTTGTGCATCCTCCTAGGACTGCCTGTCTTCAGCCTGCACCAGAAGAACCAAAGGAATCTCCCTTCCAGTGAAGGAGTCACTTCCCTGCTTCAGCAGGCACCCCTCTGCAGAGACGACCGGTAGCATGGGTCCCCTCTCCTGATGAAGTGCGTGGATCCAGCAACACAGGTTGTGGACCGAAGTTGTCCCGACGGTCCTAAAGTCCAGCTGTCCACCTTTGGTGGAAGTAAGAGCTTGCCTCCCCACGCAAGACAGTAACCCCGTGCAAAACATGGTTTGAAGCTGCCAAGGCCTGTGTGCGAACTTCCATGAAGTTCTTTGTGCACAGCATAGCTCAGGCCCCCAGCACTCCTTCCTGCGATGCACAGCTTCCTGAGTGGTTCTCCGGTGGCGTGGGATCCCTTTGTGTTGTGCTGCGTGTGCCTCCCTTTGCACCTTCTTTGTCCCCATGCTGTGGGACTCCTATGCATGCTGCCTGGTCTTCTCTGGGCTCTCTGAGTTGCTAAAAGCCCTCTCTGCCTCCCCCTCCTCAGTAGAGGCCACCAGGTCCCTCCTTGTCCCGGGCAGCACCCTTTTCTGTTAACCGCAATCTTTACTTGTGCCAAGGCTTGTTAGCAGAATCTAGTGACACAAACCAGACTGCCATCATCCATCCGGCGTGGGACATCTTCTGCACCAACCACAAACCTGCATCTGTCTTCTTGGGTGCATAACTGACTTTGTCTTCTGACTGGTGGTTCTTCTTTTGCACCTTCATCTCGGTTAGCGGGGGCTCCTGTTCACCCTGGACTCTTCAGTGCTTCTTGGACTTGGTACCCATCTTCCACAGGTCTTCAGGTCCAGGCATCCATTGTTGGTGTCTTGCAATCTCTTCTGGTTCTTGAATAATCTTCTATCATGACTTCTTGTGTGTTCTAGGAAATGTACTGTGATTTACTCCTGTTTGTCTGGGCTCTGGGGCGGGGTATTTTACTTACCTTTGGTGTTTTCTTACACTCCCAGAGCCCCTCTACACACTACACTTGCCTATGTGGGAGACTGACTTTCCCATTCCACTATTTTAGTATGTGGTTTGTGTTCCCCTAAGCCCATTGCAACCTATTGTGATTTTCACTATTTGCACTGTTTTCTAACTGTTTTTACAATTATTTCTGCATTCTAGTGTATATACTATGTATATTACTTACCTCCTAAGGAAGTATAGTCTCTAAGGTATTTTTGGCTTTGTGTCACTAAAACTAAAGTACCTTTATTTTACACTGAGTATTTGCTTTCATGCGTGTGAGTACTGTGTAACTACAGTGGTATTGAAAGATCTTTGCATGTCTCCTAGATAAACCTTGGCTGCTCAGCTACCCCTAGACAGCCCCGCTTCTAGACACTGACTACATTTCTCTAATAAGGGATAACTGGACCTGGTAAAAGTAATAAGTACTGTTAACGCGTCCTTTTATGTCAATTTTATACACATCAGGACTCGTTTTAGGCTGATGAATCTTTGGACCCAGTGGTGAGACACCGCAGAACGAGATAAGTGATTAATATGTCAAGCAATATATCAATAAAGTCACTAATATTTATCACTACAATATACTTTATTTTAGATAAAGTCATTAATTAAGCTGTCGGCGCAACCATGACCTTTCAGCCATGAATACCCACACCTTTGTTAGAATTTTATGAATTTTATTCCCTATTGATTACAATCTACTAGTAAAAGTGTCAATCTCAAAACCAAGAAGCAAAGGAACATAGTCACGATATGGAAGCAGTTATAAGACTTCAATAATGCAAAGATCACAAACATAAGGGCATACAGAAGGTGAACATAGACCAGAATGCATAGAATATCACGTAAGTCTCAGTTCAGCATAGCACAATGTCAGTCACGTCAGTTTGTGTCAGTCAAGTGATCGCCTAACCTAACCACTAATTAGCATCAGCATGTTGGGCTTCATGCAAAACAATTTAGAACATCAATTTGGAAAACATCTAACTATGGTCTCTAATCAAAAACACAGCAGTTGGTACCTAGAAAGGAAAAGCAAATAGACAAATTACAATAGCATTGTCATAATTACCCTCCAAGGATTGAGTCAGCACACAGGATCAGTCTTCGTCTTCAGGACAGTAGTCGTATCACCATCAGTCAGGACTTAACTAAAGGGCAAAATGGGCACTTCCCTCATAAGGAGGATAAATGGAAAAGGGCAGTTTATGGATGAGGATGGTTTTAATAAGTCTCAAGTCACCAGAGTGACAGAGTTTCTGGATAAAATCAATGGCATTCCCTACCTAATTCTCTCGACCCTTCTGTGACATGAGTTTTTATCCCTTTTTCACAATACCTTCCCCCAAAATCCTATTGGACATTTGCTATACCCCACTATCTTTAACCTATCAAATTATACATTAGGTAATCCCAATTGTCACCCCACGATAATTTATAACACTTTGATTGGTCTTCACAATTGACGTCTTCGTAGGTGGCACATCCGGAGGGTGTCATCGCCTTGGCACGTTTCTCAGGTCAAAAGTTCTCTTTTCCATGGTCAAGTGTCCTTGAATACTTTTACTTTTGTTGCAAACTGTATAAAGTCCATTGCAAAAACAGTTAATGTGCGGATGGGAAGAAAATCATTATTGCTACATGAAGCGAAGAAAAGAACAAATGCTGGGTCATGGCCCTTTACGAGTCAGCACACTAGAAAAACAGAAAATGTGCTTTAATATGAGAGTTACACAGCTAAAATCCTCAGCTCACGCTAACTTAAGGCCTATGGTTTTAATACAAAGGCAATCTTCATCAGTGTTAATATATTCAGTTAATCATAGTGCAAGCAATTATTTCTTACAATCAATATCAGTTTTATGTGTACAGTAGTAACTTCACACTTATAATCATGTTGAAAATACATTTAAGCAACTAGTATTTATGATCGTTTTCATATGCAGCATTATAAGGTATAAGCATTTTGCATTTAATATATGTAATATCTAAACTACGCTCTCTCAGTCCCTCCTCTCATGACGCTCGTCATCACACAAACCTTTCCCTCTGACCTTTCATTTTTCAATTTTTCACCTTGCGCATAATACGCATTTCAACATCTTGCCCTTTATGTGAACTTTCCCAAATTTCATTGAACATTTTCTCTCTTTCACTTTCTTAATTTCTCCTGGTTCTTTTAGTCCAATTTCTTTTTATTTTGTCATTAATTTTGCATGCCCCCCATAATCCTAATAGACAGACCAAAACAATTAATAGACCCATCAATATTTTTGCAAGTACCCCATTCCAAATGTTGGTAAACCAGCTGCCAACTCTGGCAATTCCTTTTCCAAATTTCTCCCAAACACTGAGTTCTTTCAAATCCTTCAAATCTGTACTATCTCTAGTAAGGTTAGTAAGCATACCTCTAATCTTTTTACTGTTATCTGGAATGAATGAACAACAATGACGCTCATTGAGCATCTTGTAGACTCCTCCACTTTTAGCCAAAAGAATTTCTAAAGCAAGCCGATTTTGAAGAGTCATAGCTCTTTCTGCAGCAAGTTCAGTATCCATTAGGAGTATAGCCCCTGTAAAATTTGTCAGCATGTTGTCCACTATAGTAGACAACTTTTGAATCTTCATAGAATTCAAGATAACCCCTACTGATGGGATTATGGCTCCAAATATATCACCAATGACAGCCGCCACTGATTCTCGTTTTTGTCTAGGATGTTGTAGTTCAGACGTCTTAGGTATCTGCTTTAAGTCATCAATTTGGTAAATCTTTGGGAATACTATTCCCAAATAACATGTCCCATACCATCCCTTAGGGAGACGGTAATAAGCATTTAGCCCACAGATGTAATAGATCCCAGGAATTGCTGGATCTTGTCCATTTAGCATAAAGGTCCATTTACTCTGAAACAAAAACACATGCCTGCATTCACTCGTTCCCACAAACAAATTATCCTGCTCAGATTTTGGCCTATATATAAAGCCTCCCTACATGTAAGGCATCTATAGCTAATTTGCCTTGTGTCTTGATTGCAGTGTAAGCATAATCATTTGCATATGTGCGTTTCTCTAATCCTTTTTCAAATCTTTCTTTTAATGCTTTGCGTCTATCATCTGTGTGGTCTAAAAAGCTTTTCTCTACAGGCGATAGTAAGCAAGTTAAATTATTGCGATCTGCATAGGCAGTTCCAAATGTAAGCGTTGGCTCAAAGAATCCCCTAACTATTTTTATATCGTGTTCCTTAGCTAACTTATTTAAGAATTCAATCACAGGCACAAATGAAAACACAACATCCAAGTTTGAATAGAAATATTGCACATGCTCTTGATTATAGAATCTTGTTAATAGCAAACTACAACTAATGCCATAAGTAAGAGGGAGGCTATGATATGTAACTCCCTCCTGCACAGATGAAGGAATTTTTGTGCATACGTAACAATCTTTCGCATCCATAGTTTCCACATACTCATTTAGTAAGCGATAGAAGACATTAGTAGAAAGTTCCCCTTTTGCATTAGTTCCCTCATGCATATGTCTTGCATCCCAAATCTCTCCCATGGTGTTAATGTGGTAGTTCCTGGCTTTGAAGTAGCATTAATAGTTTCTTTCTCTATCCAAGGCATTCCTATAATCACTCCCACAATTATCACTGCACACACAACACCTATTATAAGTCCTAGCCAACCACACACTTTACTTCCCTTGCTAGTATTTCTATTGTAAGCCATGTTTGTATAGAATCAGACAGTAGAGCAACAATCAACTAGAAGGTAGTTCAAACTCTCTGGCTTTCTGCGTTTATTTACAGCGTTTTCATTCACTCCAGGACCTCTTCTTGTCAAATCCGGTTAGCAGCTTGTCGTAATCAGGTTTGTCAATAGTCAAATCCAGTTCTAGTGACACTTTGGGTAATTCATAAAGTCTCTCTTTCTTTTCGATTTCAATTTCAGATTTTTTTTCCAAGATTTCCTTAGATTTGTTCAAGTACCGTAGTATTGGCCTGGTACCTCTCAATCAAAACAGAAAGCTAAGAATTCTTGTTGCCATTCTGACGTTGTAGCATACGCCCATTCAGGACCTGTATATCTTCTGTTTGCAATTCTCTTTCTTTTCAGCCTTCGTTCACCCTGTTGTTCTCCTTCACTCAATTCTTCCACTCGGGAGGTATCATTCTCTTCTACTATTGTGTCGCTTGATACGTCCCTTATCTTGAACAGTGGTTTATCAGACCAATTTTCACCTTTATGTGTTTTCTCTTGATGTGTTCTTTCAGGACCCTGGACAGCACCCTCCTCTTGTGATATGGTGTTTTCTCTTGACAAACCTGCAGCTGGCTCAGGAGATACGTTCTGATTTCTCTCTACAATTTCTCCCTCTTCTTCTTCTTCTTCTTCTGGTTCTGTACCAGGTTCGAGTTCTAACCCGTACTTGTCTACTTCTGTGAGAACCTCTTCTTGATTTAATTCTCCTGCTGCCTCTACTGAGATAGGCACTCTGTCACCTCTCTCGAACTCATTGACTGTTTGAGGGACAAGGCTGTTCTCAGTGGGCACTCCGGTAGTCTCAGTTTCTTCTTGACTGTTCCCTGGCCCTGAGACTTCTCCTTCTAAAGTTGTTGTGCCGGAAACTTCAAGTTCCTCTTCAACAGGACACGTTACCCTTTTTGTGTGACTGGCATGTATCCAGTTGGGAACCCCGGCACACTTTACAGCAGTAGTGGTAGTCAATATTACTTGATATGGCCCTTTCCAACGTGGTTCCAGACACGATTTCCTCACGTGCTTCTTGACAACCACCCAGTCACCGGCTTGGAGAGAGTGGCCTGGATCACCAATCGGTGGCAACGTGTTAGCTTCCACCTGGTGAGAGAAAGAGCGAATCACATCAGCCAAACCTTTGCAGTAATCCAACACCATATCATCTGTAATATTCACTAGTGCATTTGCAGGTACTGCTGGTAATCTCATAGCTCTACCCATGAGGATTTCATGGGGGGATAGTCCCGTTTTCTTGTCTGGGGTGTTTCTCATTGACATTAGCACTAGAGGCAAAGCATCTGGCCACTTCATGTTGGTTGCTGCGCACATTTTTGCCATTCTCGATTTCAAAGTACCATTCATTTGTTCTACTAGTTCTGTAGCGGTAGCTACAATGCAGCTTTTGCTCGATGTCAAGTGCAGCACACAAGAGTTTAATCATCTCGTTGTCGAAGTGTCTACCCCTATCTGATTCTATAGAAACCGGAAACCCGAATCTTGGTATCAGTTCCCTAAGTAGTAGTTGTGCAACTGTAAGACTGTCATTTCTACGTGTGGGATATGCCTCGATCCAATGACTAAAAACACACACAATTACCAACACATACTTCAGTCCTCCACAAACAGGCATTTCAATTAAATCCATTTGCATCTTGTTAAATGGACCTCCAGCTCTCCCAATGTGGCTCAAAGTTACCACAGTTCCTTTTCCGGCATTCATCTGTTGACAGATGATGCACCTGTGACAAATAATTTATGCAGCATGTCTGAATTTTGGATTAAACCAATCAATTTTGAATGACCTGATCATGGCATCTCTTCCCAGGTGATAAAGTCTGGCAAATTGTGACAGAAGACTGTTTGGCAAGACTAATTTCCCTTCCACTGAGACCCATAAATCATCAGCCCTCTGTACACATTGCATTCTTTGCCAAGAGCGTTTTTCTTCCTTGCTTGCACGACTCTGTAATGTTTTTAGCTCATCTAATGTGTCAACTACCAGCAATGCTAGGTTTAAACATGTATCATTTTCATTTTGTGGTAACAATTCCCATTGCTCCTTGAACGATATACAGTTCAATGCGCAAAATCTTGCGACTTGATCTGTATAGCCGTTTCCCATGGACACAAAGGGGGTCATTCTGACCCTGGTGGTAAATACCGCCAGGGCGGAGGTTGGCGGTAGCACCGCCAACAGACTGGCGGTGCTCTGCCGGGCATTCTGACCGCGGCGGTACAGCCGCGGCCAGAAGCGGAAAGCCGGCGGTGTACCGCCGACTTTCCGCTGCCCATGGGAATCCGCCATGGCGGCGCAGCTTGCTGCGCCGCCATGGGGATTCTGACACCCCATACCGCCATCCTGTTCCTGGCGGTTCGCCCGCCAGGAACAGGATGGCGGTATGGGGTGTCGTGGGGCCCCTGGGGGCCCCTGCAGTGCCCATGCCAATGGCATGGGCACTGCAGGGGCCCCCGTAAGAGGGCCCCACAAAGAATTTCAGTGTCTGCTTTGCAGACACTGAAATTCGCGACGGGTGCAACTGCACCCGTCGCACCTTCCCACTCCGTCGGCTCCATTCTGAGCCGGCTTCCTCGTGGGAAGGGTGTTTCCCGCTGGGCTGGCGGGCGGACTTTCGGCGATTGCCCGCCAGCCCAGTGGGAAACCCAGAATGACCGCCGCGGTCTTTTGACCGCGGTACGGTCTTCTGGCGGTTCCCGCTTGGCGGGCGGCTACCGCCGCCCGCCAAGCTTAGAATCAGGGCCAAAGTCTTGTGATCTAATGTGAGCACTGCATTTCACCATGGCAATTTCAAGAGGTAACTGAATGGCATGTAACAAATCCTTTATCTGTTCGCCATTTTTCACAGGTGAACCAGATGAGGTCATAAAACCTCTCTGTGACCAAAGTTGGCCAAAATCATGTACAATTCCAAATCCGTATCTGCTGTCAGTATAGATAATGACTTTCAAATTTACAGCTGCGTGGCATGCCTTAGTAAGGGCAATCAATTCTGCCACTTGTGCCGAAAACACTTTTTCGAGCCAGGAAGCTTCAACGATACCATTTATGGTACATACCGCATATCCAGCTCTCAGTGTTCCAGTAGAATCTCTTAGACAGGACCCATCAACAAACATAATACAATCATTTTCTTTTAACTGTGTGTCCTGTATGTCTGGACGGGGTTTGGTACACAATTGCGTCACCTCAAGACAATTATGTTCAAATTCCTCCCCATCTTTGATTTCAATATTTTCATGAGGAAGTAAAGTTGCCGGGTTCAATAAAGTGCACCTCTTAAGCGTGACATTCGGTGACCCCAGTTTGTTCATCTCATACCTAGTGAGTTGTGCATTTGTCATGTGTTGAGTCTTAGTTCGAGTCAACAGTATTTCAACTGAGTGTGGAACCATTACTGTTAGAGGGTATCCCAAGACTATGCCTTCACATTGTGTAATGCTCTGACCAACTGCTGCGACTGCACGCAAGCAACCCGGTAAGGCTGCTGCGACAGGGTCCAAGGTAGCTGAAAAATATGCTACAGGGCGATTTGCATCTCCGTGGACCTGTGTTAAGACAGACAAAGAACAAGCATCACGTTCATGACAAAACAACAGAAAAGGTTTCTCATAGTCTGGCATTCCTAATGCTGGTGCCCTGCACATGCATTCTCTTAATTCCATAAATGACTCAAGTTCTTCCTTAGGCAAAGTTATAGTGTATGGCTCATCCTTGATCTCCTTTCCTGTCAGCTTTATTAATGGCTTTGAAATGATCGAGAAGTTGGGTATCCACTGGCGACAGTAGCCCACCATTCCCAAAAACATCCTGACACTCTTTTTGTCGTTGGGGGGTTCATTTGCAAGACAGCTGTTATTCTTTCCTTTGATATTCTTCTGGAACCCTTCTCAATCAAATGTCCTAAGTATTTCACCTCCTTCTGACAGTACTGTAGCTTTCTGGGTGACACTCTGTGTCCATTCTTTCCCAGATGATTCAGTAATGCAATAGTATAGTATTTACAACTGTCCCTTGTTTTAGACGCAATCAGCAAATCATCAATGTACTGCACAAGAGTTGAATTAAAAGGCAGCACTAGTGGCTCCAAATCCTTTTTCAATATCTGATTGAAGATAGACGGTGACTCAGAAAACCCCTGAGGAATTCTGCACCAACTGTACACCTTATCCAGGAATTTAAAACTGAACAAAAATTGGCTGTCCTCATGAAGAGGTACCGAAAAGAAGGCTTGTGATAGGTCTACCACGGTAAACCATTCAGCATCACAGGGGACCTGAAACATAATTACTGCTGGATTGGGCACCACGGGGCAGCATTTTAGCACAATTTCGTTTATTTTTCTCAAATCCTGCACAATTCGAACTTTTCCACAAGGTTTCTTTAAACCCATTATTGGAGAGTTGCAAGGACTGCTCAAGACCTCTTTCAGAACTCCTTGCCTGAGGAAGTCTGCAATTATTTGTGACACTTCAATGAGAACATCTTGGGTCATGTGATATTTTGGCACTTGAGGAAACACTGCATCTGGTTTTATCTGAACTTTAACCGGTTCCACTCCTTTCATTAGTCCTACTTCTTTTCCGGTCAAGTCCCACACCTTTTCTGTCACTGTCCCTTGTAGTTCGACAGGTAAGTCGATCAAGGTATGCATAGGCAATAAAGTAATCAGAGGGTAGTATTCATTTGTTCCCGTCTCCTCCTCTATAAACTGACTTTCTTCTCCTTCATCGTCACTATTTGTCTGTACTTCAATTCTGTCATTAGAACAGGTAATCAAACATTTTGTTTTACACAACAACTCTCTTTCCAGTAGGGATACTGGACTTGAGTCAATGACTACGAACCTATGTAGCCCTTGGAAGTTGCCGATCTCAACTTGCACTGGATCTGTAATCGGGTTAGTCAAATACTGATTTGCTACTCCAACCACTCTTATGGTACGCCCTGACAGAGGCAATCTTGGAACTTCTGCGCTTCTGACCCGTGGAGCATGTGGCTCCTGTGTCAACCAGAAACAAAACCTTATACCCCATCACCTTTCCTTCTACATATGGACCTCTCTGATCCACCTCTAAGGATGCTGCAAGCCTGCACTCTTCACTGTCTGAGCTATCATCTGACCAATCTTCATTCATGACATTTTCACCTCGTAATGGGAACTGTTGTACAGTATTGTTTTGATTTGTTACCTGGCCTGTGACCTGCTGAGGAAGCGTCACCTGTTGCTGTCCCATTGGAGCCATTGGTAATTGCATTTGCTGTCTAGGCACCATAGAAGTCTGCTGCTGTACTGGCTGTAATTGTATTGACTGGAAACGCAGCATTTGCATATGCTGCATGGGCTGTACCCCTTGCATCTGCACCAAATTGTTCTGAAATTTCGGGTTTTGATGTCTTATTTTCGGACCTCGTGAATTTTGTAATGTACCAACATTAGCGCTTTGCTGACCTGCACCATCCTGCACCATATTCGGGCACACCCGTTTCCAGTGCCCCACGCCCCCGCACGTGTGACATGGTGACATCTTTTTTGCCCCTTGTACGTCATTTTGAACCACAACAGTATTCAAGTCTGAACCCCGATTCACAAACCCTCGGCCTCGACCTCTTGACTGTGTCTGAAACACACCATTCATTTGCAGTTGCTGCTGTATCATCTGTTGAACTCCATTTCCTTGTATTCCTGCCTGTGCAGCCCTTATCTGCATCACCATCACCTTTTCTTTCAACTTTTTCTGCTTCAACTCAATCACGTCACTACAGTATTTCGCATACCACAGCACCTCATCAATCGGCTTAGCTTGCCAACAGATCAAATGATTCTTAATCATCTGGCTAACCTCTGGTCACAACCCTTCAACAAATCTAAACACAAGATGGTTCATATCCTTTGGTTCAATTGTTTCAGTACCACTGTAATGTTTGAATGCCTTCAACAATCTTTCATAATATGCATGTGTCGATTCCTTAACCTCTTGAGAGGTCCGATCGATTTTCTGCCAATCAGTCACTTTCGGTGACACCTTTTGTTTCAAAAACTCAATCACTTTAGGATAATACTTCATCACCTCTTCTGAAGGTGCTCCGGTCACCTTATCTCTTGCTGGTTCCTTTGTCTGCCAATCAACACCTCTCTTACACTCAAGCCATAAATCGGGCAGAACAATGATCTCAAACAAAGTATTCAAGTCTTCCCAGAGACATTTCGCAAGTTTCACAAACCTATCTGTTTGCTGATACCACTCGATCGGTTTCTCTCTCAATCTGGGATAATCGTTAGTAAAGAATACAATGTCTCCTCTAGTCCAAGGCACATAAACCAAGACACCACCAGCTGTCTCTCTCATAGGTAATATTTTTACTGATTCCAAGTCAGGTGAAGTCTTGGCTTGATTAGATCCTGGGCTTTCTCCCTTTCCTTTGTCTCTTTTCTTTGCCCATCTGCCTTCCCATTTTTCCAGTGCTCCCCAAATTTGTGCACTTTGCAACAACTCTCTCAAGTGCGCTTTCATTCCTGCAGACCTCATGTGTTCAAAATCTTTTGGGTCGAAATCTAATCTATAACTTCTTTTCAAATGCTTAGTGTTACCGATATCGATATTGTATTTATCTGCCAAATTCGCTAATCTCTGATGTACTTTGCCTACTTCTTTAGTAATCTTAGGGTATAAGTATCTCAATTCTGCCTCTGTGTATGATTCTAATCTATTTACTCCCATTGTACCTTCCACTAACTCAGCAGCTTCTGCCTCCAGTCTCACAAAATTCAGGTATTCATCTTGTTTTTCTTTCTCCGGTTCGATTGTAACCGCTGCAGTCTTTTGTGAAGTATAAGTCTTTTCTAACCACTCATTTAACTGTTGGATTGTAAACCCCTGCAATTAAATGTTCCCTGCATGCACCATTGGGGAATGTGAGGTATTCATACTCATTGTTTGTGGAGTTAAAACTCCTAACCCTGCTTGACGCATGGCTTCGAGGGGTGCTCCTATCGGACTAAGGTCCATTAAGGGCCTCGGCTGTTCAATAACTTGTTCGCCCAAAGCCATAATCTGGGGAGTTCCCATTGACCCTCCTCTTGTCACATCTTGAGTCATCACTCCTTGATCACGCATACCTGTTCTGTCCTGTGCATATAATGGTACTGGTGGACCAACAGTAATGGGTAACGATATGGCGGCAGGTGTCTGACCTGAACCCAGACTTCTTGGAGCGGCAACTCCATAGGTCTGTTCCAATGTACCCGGAACAGGTACTAATGGTGGACCAGCTACAGGGTTGTACCCTGGTATCAGCTGTGGCAGTGGTTGCGAAAGCAACTTTGGAGTTGATTCAATCTGTATTAGCTTTGGCTTTGTGTATATCGGGTCTGGCGGCACTATCAAATTTGTAGTTGTCTCAAGCACTGGGACGTCGGGGTAGATTCTCTGTATCTGCGGTGGAGGTTGAAACTGTATCAGTACGTCTGGTGCAGTGGGTACACTGACACCATTCTGTATCGAAGCTGTATCGCTAGTCTGTGCCATATCAGTGACTCCCTTTTCCTGCGTCTGGTTCCCAGGATCCAAGCTAGTACTTGGAGCACTGTCGCTCACCGCATATGGTGGCGAACAATCATGTAATAATCTATCCATAAATTCCTCATCGTCTGAATCATCTTCCTCTTCCCAAGATCTTTTATTCTCTTTAGATTTGTTTGAGTCTTTATCTGTCTTACAAGAGGCTTTCTTTCCCTGTGTCTCTTCTCCCTGCGCTATTGCTGGGAACAATTTTTATCCATCTACAATTCCCCGTCTCCACATTTTGTTCTCGATATCCCACCTAGCCTCTGCATAAGATTTTTCTGCCCTTCTCAATCTCCTCTGAAACCTTTCTTGTCTGTGTTGGAGAGCCATTAAGTCCCAAATTGCCAAAGCCTCATACTGGGCTGGTCTCGGAGGTGGTTTTTGTGTACTTAACATCCACCTCAAGTTTTCCAGTACTTTTGGATTAAACGTCCCATGCTCAGGGAAGGCTAGACATCCCTCTTTCTCTGTTAATTTGCACCATTGTTTCATCCATAAGCAAGGCGCGACACCTTTCTCTTCCATGACTATATAAGCTGGAGTACCCTCAGGTGGTGTAGGCTCTCCATCAGTTGCAACAATATATACGTCTCCTTTCAGAGCGCTCTTGAATGCTTTAACAAAATTCATTTTTGTAATTGTTTCTTAGTTTTGTATTTAATCAGAAGTGACTTAGTTCCCAGGCCACTCTTCACTTGCCTTTCTCAACCTATTGCCTCTCACGGACGGCAGCCAATTCGAGCGCGACCCCTCTCGGCAACTGACCTATCTCAGCGCGGCACCACTGACGTCACACTCACACACACTCCAGCTGACAAAGTCTTGCGGCTCGTCCGCTCCTCACTGAAACCATACAGTCCCATTCAACTAATGCAATTATTGCGAGCACCTTAAATGACAACACAAATCTGCTGGTTTACTACAGGAAGGGTAACACATTTGCTTTAGAACTTTACAGAGATTTCACTTGAAGACTCGGCCGCTACTCTCTCCTTATCAATTCCTGCATACGCAAGCAGAATTCGACCCGCAAATTCTACTCTCGACTTGTCAATGGCTCATTCTAGTGCACTTTAGAACTCACCAAATCTCCATTGAAGGTTTTCATACACACATTATGACTCAGACTTGACTTGTCAACCATGTCCGATTGACCTATTAAACCGCACAAATTACAACATAAACCATATTTTCTTCATACTTTGGAGTCTTAGACCTCAACAGGTCCGTACACAACAACCAACCATGTGGATAATTTTTGAGCATTAAGCGCTACACTCACATGAAGTACGCCGACTTCCCTACTCTCATACTGTGGAGTACGCCCACTCCTACTAAACAACACTTAATTTGGCCTAAATACACACAAATCTTCACAATCACCTGCAAAAGGCATAAGCTAAGCAAGCGCAAAAAACCTAACCACATACACTATGGCGCCGAGAACATTTCCAACTCACTTAGGCAGGCTCCGAGATCCCGGGAAAGTCATGGTGAACTTAGAAACCCATCATACCTCCAGTTTGCATCATCACCGAAAAACAAAATTAAACAATGAATCTCCGTCCTAGGGCCCCCAAGGGCCAAACCGTCACTCTGCT
The DNA here is from genome assembly GCF_031143425.1 of Pleurodeles waltl. NCBI lineage: Eukaryota > Metazoa > Chordata > Amphibia > Caudata > Salamandridae > Pleurodeles > Pleurodeles waltl. The sequence goes on from NC_090449.1 coordinate 608,982,414, forward strand.
ACCAGAACTGTTAACGCGTCCTTTTATGTAAATTTTATACACATCAGGACTCGTTTTAGGCCGATGAATCTTTGGACCCAGTGGTGAGACACCGCAGAACAAGATAACTGATTAATATGTCAAGCAATATATCAATAAGGTCACTAATATTTATCACTACAATATACTTTATTTTAGATAAAGTCATTAATTAAGCTGTCGGCGCAACCATGACCTTTCAGCCATGAATAACCACACCTTTGTTAGAATTTTATGAATTTTATTCCCTATTGATTACAGTCTACTAGTAAAAGTGTCAATCTCAAAACCAAGAAGCATAGGAACTTAGTCACGATATGGCAGCAGTTATAAGACTTCAATAATGCAAAGATCACAAACATAAGGGCATACCATAAGGTGAACATAGACCAGAATACATAGAATATCACGTAAGTCTCAGTTCAGCATAGCACAATGTCAGTCACGTCAGTTTGTGTCAGTCAAGTGATCGCCTAACCTAACCTCTAATTAGCACCAGCATGTTGGGCTTCATGCAAAAAAATTTAGAACATCAATTTGGAAAACATCTAACTATGGTCTCTAATCAAAAACACAGCAGTTGGTACCTAGAAAGGAAAAGCAAATAGACAAATTACAATAGCATTGTCATAATTACCCTCCAAGGATTGAGTCAGCACACAGGATCAGTCTTCGTCTTCAGGACAGCAGTCGTATCACCATCAGTCAGGACTTAACTAAAGGGCAAAATGGGCACTTCCCTCATAAGGAGGATAAATGGAAAAGGGCAGTTTATGGATGAGGATGGTTTTAATAAGTCTCAAGTCACCAAACAGAGTGACAGAGTTTCTGGATAAAATCAATGGCATTCCCTACCTAATTCTCTCGACCCTTCTGTGACATGAGTTTTTATCCCTTTTTCACAATACCTTCCCCCAAAATCCTATTGGACATTTGCTATACCCCACTATCTTTAACCTATCAAATTATACATTAGGTAATCCCAATTGTCACCCCACGATAATTTATAACACTTTGATTGGTCTTCACAATTGACGTCTTCTTAGGTGGCACATCCGGAGGGTGTTATCGCCTTGGCACGTTTCTCAGGTCAAAAGTTCTCTTTTCCATGGTCAAGTGTCCTTGAATACTTTTACTTTTGTTGCAAACTGTATAAAGTCCATTGCAAAAACAGTTAATGTGCAGATGGGAAGAAAATCATTATTGCTACATGAAGCGAAGAAAAGAACAAATGCTGGGTCATGGCCCTTTACGAGTCAGCACACTAGAAAAAAAGAAAATATGCTTTAATATGAGAGTTACACAGCTAAAATCCTCAGCTCACGCTAACTTAAGGCCTATGGTTTTAATACAAAGGCAATCTTCGTCAGTGTTAATATATTCAGTTAATCATAGTGCAAGCAATTATTTCTTACAATCAATATCAGTTTTATGTGCACAGTAGTAACTTCACACTTATAATCATGTTGAAAATACATTTAAGCAACTAGTATTTATGATCGTTTTCATATGCAGCATTATTAGGTATAAGCATTTGGCATTTAATATATGTAATATCTTAACTACGCTCTCTCAGTACGTTTGGTACCAACTACAAACCAGGCCAGCCTTCTACAATAACAATAGCAACATGTGACATACAGTGCTGAAAGCAGACTGTGACCAACTGTACATAAGGATATTACATTTCAGTTGACTGCACCCATGATACGAAGATTATTACCCATCAAGACCCATCTCTGAGACTGTACCACAAATACTGAGATGTATAAAACCTTACTGAATCAATCTAATCTGAGCGACTTTAACAGTCTCAACCGGACAAATCTCTAGTGGATCAACGGGGAGGAAATCCCATACAGTTCAGTACACAAAGTGAACAAATCATCTATCGCCCTCAGGCTCGCCCGTTTCCTTGAATGATTTCTGATACGGTCCCCAATAATTTTGTGGTCGGTTCTGTGACGGAGCTAATTGGTTATAGGCATCTGTTTGAGTATTGCAATACACTATATCTGCAAGCCATTCTGTGAGAGGGGGTAGCGGGCCATGGTCCCATCTTATGGCTACTCTACGCTTCGCCAACAGAAATCCCATTGCCACTAGTCACCTGACCTCCTTATTAACATCTTTATCATACCCTAGGAGCGCCACGAAGAGGTGCGGACACCAGCTGGGCCGTGATGTCGCTTAGTTCTGCAAACACTTCAGACCAGAACTCCAGGACAATATCATGCCACGTGTAGGAAGCCCGCCTCCCTCGCCCCACATCTCGGACAATCAGCCGTTAGACATAAACCGTATTTGTGTAGCCTGCTAGGCGTATAATAAATTTGATTTATAAATTTAAAGTGTATGAGTCTGTGCCTCCCTTTAAGAGATGTGGAACATGTCGCAGAGCAACAGTATTACCTCTTTGTATCAGTAAAAAGTATATCTAGGTCATTCTGCCAGTCCACTCTGACCTTGACTACGTCTGGTCTACAGGCTTCCTGGGAATGGGCATTCAGCCTAGATACCAATTTACTGTGTGCTGTCTCTTGTATGATCATGGAGAGCACCCGCATGTCTTGTTGCTCTAATAACTTATCCCCCAGCAGGTCATACATGGCGTGTCTCACTCTGTAGTACTGATACTATAAAAGTAGTGTGAGTGTCTCTAGTTGTTCCGTGATAGTTTCCCAGGGCCTCACCACCCCCTCATCAAACAGTTCCCTAAGTTTCTCTATGCACATTTTCCGTAGTGCAGCAAGCACTGCCCTGTCCCCACTCATGGGAAGCCAGGAGCACCTCTCTAGTTTGGCATGTGGTGAGTACAGGAAAGGAAGAGCCTGTAAATTCACGAGGTTATGCCACGCATGTGTGGAAGTGTTCAGTGAGTCCATCACACCATGCCTACGCTTGGGGGGTGCAAATATGTGATAGGGCTGGGGATGTGGTGCTGACATGTCACACTCTATATGCAAATGAGGTAACCTATTGGGCCCATGAATCCACGTGTGAGCAAACATGGAATGCGCTGCCCTGTAATAGGTCTCTAACTCAGGGACGTTAAGTCTCCCCATGTAGTAGGGGAGTGTCAAAACATGCCACCGGACTCTTGGCTGCTTACCCGCCCACATCAGTTGGATTAAAAGGGACTGTTTTGTGGAGAATACGTGCTTAGATAACAGTATGGGGATAGTCTGAAAAAGGAACGAAAACCTCAGAAGTACTACCATTTCAATGATGGCAATGCAGCCCGCTAATGAAAGCGGTAATCTGATCCAGCGCTCCACTGCATCGGTCAGTTTGTGTATGTCTTTTCCATAGTTATCTGTGATGACTACAGCAGGATCCGTGTAAATCTGTATCCCCAGATATCGCATGGAGTCGGTCTCCCACTGAAGGGGGAAATCCATTGGAATTGGGGCCGTAGCTAGGATAAGGAGATACACAATAGACTTAGCCCAGTTAATGTGTAAACCGGACAGGCCACCAAAGCGCAATGCCTCCTGAATCATAGGCATGAGGTTATGGGTCGGATTCTGGATACCTAACAAGGTATCATCCGCACAGGCAGAAATGACCAATCTATAGCCCTGTGACAATGGTATTCTCGTAGCGCACACACCAATGGCTCTGCCACCAGCGCGTACAGTAACGGCACGAGCGGGCAGCTCTTACTTGTACCTCTAAAGATCGTAATCAGATTCAAGATTTCGCCGTTGAGCCTCACCCTGGCCACCGGGGTGGTATATAGTTTCTGTACCATTTGTATGAACCCCTCTCCAAACCCCATATGATGGAACACCTCAAACATGAAGACCCACTCAAAGGTCAAATGCTTTTTCAGCCTCGAAGAAAACCACCACCACCTGTATCGTTGGGTCTATGTGTTGTATGGTGTCGAAGAGAGTCCAAAGATTCAATGTCAGACTACGACCTGGTGTAAAACCCGCCTGTTCCACACCCACCATCATCGGTAGCAACGGTGTCAGCCTATTCGCAAGGATCGTGGCATAGATCTTTGTGTCTTTATTAATTAACAAGAGAGGTCTGTAAGAGGTGCATTGATTTCGGGGGCTTCCAAGCTTAAGCAGTGTTAAAATGAATGCCTCTCTTATAGAGGGTGACATTTCTTTATCCCTAACCATTTCTTTATATAGTGTCATCAGATGTGGTATCAGTAGGTCCTGGTATGCTTTGTAAAAGGCTACTGTAAGCCCATCAGGGCCCGGAGCTTTCCCTTCCACCATTTTTTTAAGAGCCTGACCAATCTCTCCTGGTTGCAGAGGTGCCATCAATTGTTCTCTGTCTACATTAGTTAGCCAGGGTAGAGTTATGTGTTCTTAGGAATCTGATATGCAGGCTGGGGCGGAAGGTACCCTGGAAGTGAACCACACAGTGTAGAATCGATTAACAATATCTGTTGGGTCCCGCAGCAGTCCACCCCCTCATTCTGCATCTCCAGGATCATGTTGCGTTCCTTGTTAGGGCGCAGGAGTTCCGCCAGTCTCGCTTCCGGGCGATCACCCTCAAAATGTGCACAAGCCATGGCATACTTCTCCATATGTTGGACCTCTGCATGTGCCGTCTCTCTACATTCTGTTCATTTTCCCTGTATAAGGCCCACCAGCCACTATCCCCAGTGACCAAGTGCTTCTTCTCCAAAAGTGCTATTTCAACCTACAATTGCGCCAGCCGCCCCCTCAAGGACTTCACTAACACAGCATGTATTGCAGTTATCATACCGCAAAGATATATAACTTAGAGGTTTCCCACATAGTGCTGAATTTAGTGACTGAGCCTTTATTTATGCTGAAGAATTCTTGTCGTGTGTGGGCAAGATCCTGATGGATTGCCACATCTAGGAGTGAATGTGGTGGGAATCGCCACACGAACAGTCTGGGCATAAGACTTTGGGCCACAAGCCAGTAATCTATACATGTGTGTAACTCGTGTACTGCTGAGTAGTGAGTGTATCCGCCCTCTGCGGGAATGTTGTGTCTCCAAATGTCTACTAGGCCAGAGTCCACTGCTATAGCGGCAATCGCTCGTGTAGCGGCAAAGGGCCTCCTATGAGGGCCAATCGATCGGTCTACTGCCAGATCCAGTACACAATTAAAATCCCATGCCCATATTTGTGGAAGCCCCCCCTCTCTTTGATAGCTTTTCAGATAGGCCCAGGTAAAACTGTGAATCATCATAATTGGGCCCATAAAGTCCTACCAATATGAATGTGAGGTCCCCCTTAGTACAGTGGGATATGATGTGCCTGCCATTTGTGTCTTTTGCTAGTTCCCGAATGTGAATCCCCAAGTTCCTTGCTGTCCAGAATAACACCCCCTGTGCATGTGAAGTAAAACCCGCAGCCAGAAACTGTCCTTGGAGCATACGCATGGGTAGGACAGAGCTTTCCAGGGCCAAGTGTGTTTCTTGTAAAATTGCAAGGTCTATGTCATGATGTTTTAAGTAGGCTATCACATTCTGCACCTTCCTATTATCATTTAACCCCCTGACATTCCACGTCAAGAGCTGCAAATCAGATGGTCCGACATTTCATTGAGGATCTAAACTATGTCTATCCATGTTCTAGTCCTTATGTTGTTTGATGTACTTGGTCCATAAAAACAAGCTACAATCTGCTGCTGCTTAACTCGTACTGAAACTACAACTCTTCCCAACTGACATACTGCAACCCCTCCCCCACCCAAGACAGGCCGTCCCCCAGCTCACCCATCTCTGCATTCAGAATCCTGCCCTATCCCTCCCATCCTCTGTATGAGGCCCACCCTTATAAAACAGTGTAGTATACACATAGGGGTGGATGTTTCCAGGCCCACCCTACATGCCCTCGTTTGGCCGTCATGCATATCTGTGTACCCCGGCTATACATTAGGAGGAAAAAATACTTTACAGTGGCCAGCATTAACCCCGATCCACCAATCCTGTCCCAACGCTGTTTGCATCAATGGCCTCTAATACATGGCAAGTTCCCAATCTCTCAAGCTTAGCAAATCTGACATAGGTTTGAAACAGGTTTCTCACGCATCATTATACGAGCATAATAACAAACTGTTAGTATTGAACTGTCCATCTGACTAAGACTTATCGGTGGGATAAGGTATCCGGTCTCACCCCCACCATCGGCATGTGGTCAAGAAATCCGAATCACCAGTAAGGCGCCCAATGATTTAATGAAGCATAGTGAGAAGTGGAAGGGTAAGCTGGTAGATGGGAGTATTAATTTCTTTAAATCATTAGTACTGGGACATACTATGTTACTTTCTTCCTCGTTACAAGCACAGCATTATAAGACAGTGATTGATTTGTATTACACACCAGCCCACCTCGTCAAATGGGGTGGATTACAAGGGACAAATTGCCCAAGATGTGGGGTATTTGGAGCTGACATCATTCATACGTTTGCTACTTGCGGGGAATTGACGGCATTGAAAAATGGTATTCAACTTGTGCTAAAAGGAGTAGTGGGATATGAAGTGGATCTTACCCCTGAGATTATGGTCTTGGGGGTTGCTGAGAAAGCAAGGGAATGGCACAGAGCTTTTATTTTTCTGGCTATGGCGGTCTATCAACTGTGCATCTCCTCTGCATGGTTGGACCCACGACCTCCATCATGGCAACAGTGGTTGGGTAAATTATTATCCGTGTATCTTCTTGAAGTTGCACTGTACGAACGGAAGGGGAGATCGGCCAGGAGAAAAGGGAAAGGAATATGGGGACAATTTCAAGAATGGATCCTGGCTCACTAATGGATGGCTAGGGTAAAGTCTGCCCTCCCGACACAATGGAAATTCTGTTTATCTTGTTCAACTAGACTATGTATCCATCTTTAATGTCTCATGTTATGGGTAGATCAGTGTATGATTGTAACTATTTCTCTTTCTTTTCCAAATAAAACAAATAAAAAAAATTAAAAAACAGAATCACCAATAAGGAAACAAAAATTATCAATCACAGTTTACATTGTTTACAACATTCCTCCCTACCATCAGGGAGCCAAGGCATGTGAGCCACTCCAGCTTCTCATGGCAACCCTGTGTTTCAGGAACTGAGTAAGTTGCCTATGGTCCGTGAAATTGTTTGGCTACCCATCCACCATGATCCGCAGTTTAGCCGGTTGTAGTATACAGTAGTCCATGCCTAGTGCAAATCAGGATAAAGGGAAATGTCTGAGCCCTCGTGTTGTAGTGTCTTGAGCTCACATGCTTTCCTCAGTGCCACATCGTTGTCCCTGTAGTTTAGAATACACGCTCAACTAAGAACATGTCCCAGAAAGTATCCCGGCCCAGGAGAGTGACAAGTATTTTTTCAACATACCTCGTCTCAGCGATACCAACCACGCAAAGGTTACTTCTTCGGGACCGAGCCTCCAAGTCTTTCACCTTGGCCTGAAGGGTAGTGAGTGATTTGCCTATACCGGATTGCATAGCAGCCCTCGATGCACGGTCATCTTGTATATCCGATATTCTAATCTCCATTGTGTCGAGGCATTCTGCATGCTAATCAAGTCTCTCGGTCATTCTGTCCCTCCTAAACAACAATGCATCTATTTTGCCACCAATTGTGGCAAGGCTGTTCTGCATCGCTGTAAGGATTTGTTTGAGGTCTGGCTCTGCTTCGAAGTCTGGATCACCTGCATCTTGTGCATTGTCTTCAGGGAGCTCTTCTCGCACCCTATACGATTTTCCCTGTTCAAAGTGGAGATTAGCTTGAGTTTTATCAGCCTTACCCATTTTTCAAGTCATAGGCTGCCGCTGTAATTGTCAGGTGTTAGCCACGGCGCCTACATTGCCGATTGGGATAACATAGTCCTTTTGGACTACATATCCCATGACGCCTAGAGGGGAAGAGGTCGCTTAAAAAGCAAGCACATACAGGAAGTAATGTGCGTTATTCGTTTCCTAGAAACCAGTCGGATGGACAACGAGGGCTCTTGCTGACGGCGTTTCCGAGGTTGAGTTGTTTGCTTAGGAGGTTTAATTCCTCCTCCGGTTTTCCGTGGAGCCTGGGACCTTCCCGATATCAGGGGGAGTGTCGAGTTTTTTTCCCAGGGGAACCTGCCACGAAGGAGAGGTGGTAAGCGGTGAGACGATTTGGTGCCGGAATCCCTCGCCTTTCTTTTTACAGTTCGACAAGGACACTGGTAACTTCTGAAGCACGGCGGTCTTTTGTTTGAGTTACCAATAAAGCACGAACGATTATCCTTGGGGCCAGAGAACATTATAGGTTTGGCTACGACAAGGGGTTAATGTTTATTTTTGCGGGAATTGAACTGCCGGGACGATATTTCTTTTCAATACGTAATGAAATAACACCGGGTTATTCCTACAAATTGCGTGACTATGACATGGGGCTTAGTGGATTAACTGAGTCATAGAAAGGACTACGAGATAGGTTCTTATCATCGTTAATTTTATTCCCTTTCTCTTCGTTTCTGTCTCCTCATTATTTCGTGACTATCTTGTATAAAAGTGGGTGTTGAGCAACCCATTAGAGATCATCGGTATTAATTATTGGCTTGGGGCGTCCATCTATGATTCAGATGGAGCACAAATAGGTGTTGGATTAGTTCTGCCCTCATGAGTTATGGGCAGGTACGGTCATTGGTACTTTAGCGAGACATTGCGAGAGTAGACAGGCAATGTGATATTAACACTGTGTATTCCTCTCTTTACAGATATCCCGTCCCTGCTGTTCCTTCCCCTTCCTTCCCTCACCCGATTACTCCAATGCACCGTGGTTTATATAGGTGACTTGGTGGAGTCAGGAGGCGGACCCTTATTTGCATCGCACCGAGTCTGAGGAGCATCTACAACGTGACAGTAATAGCTCGAAAGTGGCGCAATGTGACCTGGTGACCTGTGTCTCTGCATGCCCATCGGCGCAGCGGGATCTCTACCCTTCGCGGGTACCATTGCAGTGACACGCACCTCGCTTGAGTTTAGTTAGTGGATGCCCACCTTACCCCCTCCACACATGGATAAAATGAGCTCTTCAGGAGAGTGTCAGGTAAGCTGCAGGCTCCCGGTCTCCAGCTCCGGGGCATTTAGGTGCGCACTGCAGGATTGCTAGCCTTTTGTTTACTGTACCGCAAGGGGTGTCAGAACCGCCTTCCATGTGATCCTCTATGGAGCCGCCAGTGCCGGGAGGGGGCCCCTCCGAAACAGCCCTGCAAATCCTCTGTATGATGCCTGGGGGCTGAGTCGTTGAGTAGGGAAGGGGGGTGTTGACTTCACTGTTGACTTCACTACACTCTCCTGTCTGTCCACAACACTCCTGCAGTATCGATTCATCCCACCAGCTAGCTCGGCCAACCTGCGTTCCAGCCAGTCAGCCTCCGCTGATCCGTCATAGTGATGTGCTCTACCTGTGGGCACTCAGAAGCACATCCTTCTCGGGGTGATCTAGCGGTTGTCCACACTCCTCTTCTGGGGTCCGACATCAATCGCTCTCTCAGGTGTCAGATGTGAGTAGGGCCGGGCTGCAGTCCCAGCTCTCCCGGGCGCGCATCACGTCTCAGTAGGCTGCAGCCAATATGCCCACAGGCCTCCACACCTCCACTCGGTCTGCCGTGCGTTCCCACTGTCCGAGTGATCTAGCTCACCTGTTGCTGAAAATACCCACAGTATCGGTTGCACAGGCGCTTCACAAAATCAGGAGGCTGCTGCAGGGCATGGAAGGCTTCCAGGGGTGTCAGGATCTTGTTGGATCGGTAACAGCCGACAGAGCAGTCTCAAGCTGCGTCCATCTGGCTGCCCAGCAAGCTCCGCCCCCTAAAATATTTATTATATATATTTTATTGTATTAGAGTTAACTTGGTGGTTTTATATGTTTGTTTCACTGATTAAATAAAATATTTATGTTTATAGGATTTACTTTGGTGGTTTAAAGCTTGTATTAGTTGTTGAGGTTTTTGGTAGGTTTATATTTTTTATAGAATCTGTTTTTATTGATAGAGTTAGGACTTATATAGGACCAAACTCAGCATTTGACAAACACATCAACAACAATAATAAACCAATGAGATCATTGCTACAGTCGGTCAAGCAATATAAAATTTACATTTAGGTGCACATTGGACCGCCTGTATTATCCAAACGTCATGTTAAGTTACTAAGGGCCAGATGTAGCAAACGTTTGCGACTCGCAAACGGGCCGATTCGCAATTTGCGACAGTGCAAAATCGGAAATGGGATGCAAAAAGCCCATTTCCGACTCGCAAAAAGCGATGGGACCCGTTTGCGAGTCGCATCCGTTGCGACCCCATTTTGCGACCCGCAAATTGCAAGTCGCAATTTGCGAGTCGCAAACCTTATGCAATTGCAACTCGCAAATTGCGACTAGTCGCAAAAAGCCCAGTTTGCAAGTCGCATTTACCACTAACTCAGAGCAGGTGGTAACCATTACCAAAGTATAAAAGGAGACCCAGAAGGCATCTGGGTCACTCAAGATGGCGGACATATACCTGATAGCAGTGAGGAGGAGAGTCTACGCTGCCCAGCAGAGGAGGAGGAGGGGCCACAGACAGGAGAAGATATATAGAACAAGGCAGACCCTTTTCCAGCAAACTGAAGAGGAGATTTATGATAAATACCACCTTAGCAGCGCTGCCATTCTAGAATTAATAGATTTACTAAAACCACAGCTAGAACACAAGACTCTGCGTGACTGTGCCATCCCTACGCATGTGCAAGTACTATGCGCACTGCACCTCTTGGCCTCAGGGAGCTATCAGGGGGTCATTGCCGTGGCAGGTGGGGTATCCCAAAGTGCAGTGTCAAGGTTCCTCAGGGCATTCCTAGATGCCTTAGTAGCGCACAGGTCTCAGTTCATATACATACCAAGGAATGAGGCAGAAATTAACAGCACGAAGCTGGACTTTTACCGCATTGCCCACTTCCCCCATGTCATTGGATGTGTAGATGGGACACACATTCAAATATGCCCCCCACTAATCTGGAACATATTTTCCGCAACAGAAAGTGTACCCACTCACTCAACATACAGGTTGTTTGTGATGCCCATTACGTCATCACGGACATCGTAGCTAAGTTTCCAGGCAGTACCCATGACTCATACATTTTTAGACATAGTGGGATACATCAACGCCTGGAACGTGGGGAGTTTGGAGACGGATACCTCCTAGGTAGAGCTGCATACACCTTGCAGACATACACACAGGTCACTGTGCACGACTATCTGGACTTACTAACAATGTACTTTTGTGCCCAACAGGTGACAGTGCATATGCTCTAAGGCCATGGATCATGACTACATTTTTAACACCCAGCAATGATTCAGAGAGGCAATACAACAGTGCGCATAAGAGGACCAGGAACCTCATAGAGCGCACCTTCGGACTCCTGAAGGCAAGATTCCGATGCCTCCACCGCAGCGGAGGCGCCCTCCAATACACCCCCATTACCGCTTTAAAAATTGTGGTCGCATGCGCCATCCTCCACAACATAGCCACCCGACGTGGGCTACCTCTCACCCCTGCAGACCCAGATCCTGATGATGAAGAGCAAGAACAACCACATCGCCATCATGGGGATTGGAGTCTAGCTAATCAAGGCAGACTGAGACGGGACCACATTGCAACGCAATATTCTGGACGGTACGTGTCAACTCCCACCATACTCACCTATTAACCATTTGTTAAGTGGAACAAAAATAACTGTTTTATTAATGTCATGAAGAAACTATATACAAGTTGAAATTGTCCATGGGCAGGAAAATGCCAACCAGTCATGTGGCACATTAACGCCATGTGCCACATGAATCTGTCCTGGCTGTTATCTATGATCTCCTGCCCCTCCTGCCAGCCTGGCTGGTCCCTGCTGCGTCCATGGTGCTGTGCCTACCACTCCTCAGCACCCTACTGTGAGTGGCAGAGACACTGCTCACTGTTGAGCCCTCCTCCCAGGTGTATTTGTTAACTTCCTGGCTGTGATGTCATCATCATGTGCCAGGAAGTGTTTCCAGGGTGTTCTGGTATGCTTTCTGGAGTGTTCTGCTGCATCTGCAAGCAATTTTGAAGGTATTCGCAATTTGCGACACCCACTCGCTAATTGCGAGTTCGTTTTTGCACACTCGCAAACAGCGACCTCACAAACTGCGGACTCGCACACAGCGTTGCGAGTCCGGCTGCGAGTCGCAAAATCGGATCGCTTTTTTTTCTGGCATTCTAATTTGCGACTCGCATTTTGCGAGTCGCATCAACTCGCAAAATGCGAGTCGCAATTTTTATTTTTGCTACATCTGGCCCTAAGTGCTTAATTTTCAAGATCTTTTCCATACATGTAATAATGTGCTCATGTTTTCTTTTATGTCTCCTCATCGGGTGTGCCATTCATTAGTGAAGTGGCCTGAGCTTAGTTATTAATGTATCCCATGTTTGTATGGCTGCTTCAGTGCTATCGTCCATCCTAACCTGCCTTATGTGAACCTCTTCTGCCACAGCCCATTCCAGTACATCTCACTTCCATGATTCTACCTCTGGTCCCTGCCGGCCCAGCCATGCGATGGGCACCCTGCGCTTAGCTAACAGCAGGGTCTGTTGAGTAAATTTATACTCCATCTTTCTTGTTTTGTGGAATGAAATAACTCCCAATAGTGCAGGTAGTGGGGTATGTTCTATGTGTATCCCACAGGCATCTCCCAAATGTGTCATCACTGCCTCCCAGTATGTGTTCGCCACTAGGCAGTGCCAAGCATAAAGGTCGCTGTACATTCCTGACATCTGTGGCACCCTTCGGATTTTGAGGGGTCCATCTTATGCAGTAAAACTGGAGTAATATAAGTGTGATGCAGATAATTAAAATAGGCCAATTTAAAAACTTGTGTTACAAAATACTGTGCGTAGGATTTCTGCCAACTATCATTGTCAGTCTGTTGCCCCGAAACTTCTTCCCATGCAGCTTTAGAACGGTACTGATGCTGAGGCCTATCAGCCAGCAAAGCCCTGTACATATGCATAATTAAATGTCCTGCTCATCCCAGCTCCGAAACGCCCTAAGGAGGTTGGTGGTGCAGCAGGATATTCAGGCCAGATCTCCTTTGCTAAGTTTCTATTTAATGTATAATATGATTTTGGATATTATTTCTAATTAATGTTGTTTTTTTAATTTATGAAGAGGTTGACTTTAAATTGTAGCATGTTGTACATTCTTTTTGTTTGTTTCCTTAGTTAAGGGCTAATTTGGGAAACAGGTTGCTCTGTTCTTAGTTCTTGGTAACTCTGTTTGTTTTGCAATGCTTTGATTAATTTGTATTACATAGGTTGAGTTCAGCCTAGCATGGATTGGAAAGCATTGTGCTATCCTTCCACTGTGTTGTTTGTTTTGGCTTCCTGTGCCAAGGTGCTGTCATAGACATTCCACTATAGAATCTGGTACTTGGCTTAGCGTCTGTGTTCTAATTGTTGGAGTCTGCCAACCCATGTATCTTTGAAATAGTTCATTAGGGGACTACATTTGTTTTAATTTTGTTGGTAGAAAGTGCTTTCTACAAATGATTTATAATGGTTTACTATTTCTGTGACAGTGTCATAGGAAAGTGCAATATATATTTTTTTTCTAAAGCAAATTCGATGCTAATGGAGTATTCTACACTTAGGGGCCGATTACGAGGCTGATGGTCTTATGACCGCCAGCCTCGCAGTGGCAGTCTTAAAGCCGCCAGCCTCGCGGTGGCAGTCAGGACCTCCACATTAAGACCCTGGAGATCCGACCGTCAGGGTTACACCATTTCCGCAAAGATCGGTGATCTTGACGGGTTGACAGTGGGTGGAGGTAGTAATCTGTCAGGTCAGAACTGCATGCAGCGCTGCCCTGCGAATTATGACCTTGTTTTCTGCCAGCATTTTCATGCCAGTTTCACCTCCATGAAAAGGCTGGTGGAGAACAGGTGCAGGGGTCCAAAAGGGGGCCCATGCACTTGGCATGGGCAGTGCAGGGATCTCCCTGCCCAGCATGGTCATAGTGTTCACTGTCTGCTGTGCAGACAGTGAACATTGCGAGGCTGCTGGTGCACCCTGCAGGCGACAGCACTGCTGTCGGCTCGATAACAAGCCGTAGACAATGCTGCCGCCTGTTTCCCGCTAGGCTAGGCAGACACCTAATAGGTTTGGCGGGGTGGTCGCCACGAAGGCACCTTCCACCCGTTCGGAAGTTTGACAGACGGGCTTTCCCGTCCGTCAAACTCATAATCGGGCCCATAGTGTAGATTTTTGGGGGTTTTGTAAAGTGATAGTAACAGCCTTTTGGGTGTATATTTTTAGAATTGTTTGAATCATAGCTTGTTCAAAGCCAATGATTATTTTTTGGGGAAGTACTTATTTGTGTATTGTGGTAAATTTAGGAGTCCATAGTAGGTACTGCTTTCTTTGTTTGGTAGTGAAGCATATATGAAAGGGATATTGGTGTTTTCTTATTCACCATGTATGATGTATATTTGTGTGAATAGTTTAGGACACATACATTTTGAATGAAGGTCCCATCCATTACCCAGATATGGCTTTGGGTAAGTTTCATTGAGTTGTTTGCTGTAGAGAAAACTAAGATTCGTTTTTCATTATTTATATTGCTATGTAAAATAATGGGTAAATGGTCATGTACATTTATGCCTTGGTATGTTCTAGGGGCAGGTGGGATATCGCTGGTGGCTTTTTAATGTGTGCAATTAAGCCTTTTAAAGTGAGGATAGGAGGTAGTTGGCCTTATACATGTTTGGGGACATCTGATAGTATGTCTCAAGGTTTTGCTTGTAGGTTCGTGGGAGCTAGTGCTTGCCTCTCTAATGTCTTGTAACATTTCTCTAACTTCTATTTCTGTTACATTCTGAAGTTTTTTTTTTGCTCTTTTACATTTGTTACTGTCAGGCCATCGCCAACCTTATCTTAGGCTGGCAATCTGATCTTGCAGAGACGACATGAACCAACTCCACAGACCCTTTTCCTCTTACTTGTATATGCGTGCTAACAAGACAAGGAGGCAGGTGTACAGAGGAGGATGTCCTCAATGTTCCAGAATAGTAGCCCCTCTGGGTAAACACTGCTGCACCTTGAACTAGGAGGAACAGGATCAGTACTCATGAATTGTATCTGTCCCCTGTGTACTCCTGCCCATCCCTGGTTCAGATTTCTACCTCAAAAATGTGAGGGGGACATTCAGGAGAAAGTTTCTTTAAAACAAGAGACACCAATAGGCATTTATTATCCATGAGCAGATATTCAAGATACTGTGAAATTTTGTCTTTGGGATAAATACCTGGACACGAGAAGAGTTGTTAATGGTTCAGGAATACATATAGAAGAGTCTCAATTAGAAAGCTACTGAGGGCACTTATAACCTTAAGACAACCAATTGGTCATTGCCCCAGTGAAGCCAAAGGTAGGAAATGGAAATATGCAAATAGTGCACTCCAGATGCCTTCCAAATGAAGACTTTGTAGACCTGTTCCATGTGCATGTCCATATACAATAGTAATTGTAAATATTGCACTCTGTGAACATGTATAAGTACGTCAAAGTGGATGTCTTTAAGCGTGCTGTATGCGTATGTACAAGAAAATGCTTTTCAACGTGCACCAGGCATAAGCTTTGAAAGGAGCTCCATGTGTATGTTCAGTAACAGATATGCACAGGCTTTACAACGCGCTCCATTCACCTGTCCAGTAACAGAAATACACAGACTGTGCAACACACTCCATGTGCATGTTCAGCAACAAACTAGAAAATGTCAACGCACTTCCTCCACATGTAGAAACGAACAAACCAGAAAATGTCAATGTGCTTCCTGCATGTGTAGAAACAAAAAGGACTGGTGATCAGGAAAGCGCTCCATGCACTATTACTCACGGAATCCTGTGAGGATGGTGATCATAAATCATACGCTCAGTGCGTTCGTTTGAAACAGGGGCAGAAGGGAAGCAAAGCATTGCCGGGTACATGAGCATGACATAAATTAGCATTATGTCCTGGAAGCTTGTTGATATCATGAGAAGCCGACTGTTGAAAAGCATGCACCCCAACCTGAAAGCAGATGTGTTAAGAGGAAGTCCTCTAGACCTTTTGCTCGCAACATACATCTACTGGGGAGGAGAGTACTATGTTGCAGATCGCCTCAACCCGAACCTTTACAGTTACAAAATTATATTTTGTTGTTGCCCCCCCGGCATGCATTCAAAATATATTTAGTACATTTCTAGTTATGGTCTCTGTTGATGGTGACGTCTGGGTGGGTTCCCACATGTGGTCCTTCCAGTAGCTTCAGCAGCGGTTTTTGCTTGCTAAGACCCAGTTCCTTAGATATCTGCAACTCAGACACACGTTAAACGTGCATGTTCAGGCAGGGATGGTCCTGTCTGAGTTTAGCCCTGTAGAGGCCAAGACACTGATGGGCAACCTGGGAAGAGGGGGAGTGTCGCGCATCTATTGCACCTTAGTCACCAATACAACACAGACACTTGACAAACTTCCAGAGTGGTGGGAGCGGTGGTTGGCTCCGATGGAGGACAAGGATTGGAGGGATGCTTTGATGGCCCTGAGGACACTGACCATGACCTCCCGTCTCCGGGTGGTGCAGACCTACTACCTCCACATGGCTTACCTTACTCCTGGCAGGTTACATAGAGTGGGCCTCCTACCGCAGGCTGATTGTCCTTGCTGTACAGGCCCTGATGCTGACTTTTTTTTTTTGACTGTGGAGCTGCCCCAACATAGCAACCTATTGGCAAGCGGTGGTGACAGAGATCTCTAGAGTCCTGCAGGTAGAGGTCGAAGTTGCCCCGTTACCAATTTTATTGGGAGTCTTTGAGGGGGTGGGGTCAAGCAGAGCAGACCGGGCCATTGTGTGAATGGCATGTTTAGTGGCCAAGAGAGACACTGCAGCGAGTTGGAAGGCAGAGACAGCATCCGCGATTGTGAAGTGACGGCGAGGGGTAGACTGCTGTGCCCAGCAAGAAAAACTTGTATATGAGGCGAGCGGCTGCCCTGCTAAACACGGCAGAGTGTGGGGGAAATGGATGAGGACCTGGGGAGATTGTGCTGCAAAAGAGCCTCCCATACACATGATGATTTTAGTAATTCTTGGAAACCCAACATGTTCTGCTTATATGATCGTGCATGCAGAGCTGTGTTCCATCTTTATTTCCAATTGAAGCTACACCGGTCCATACCTGCACACTGAATGTTCTTCAAGATAAATCTTGAGAACACTGAGCTTCATTTGCAGCCCAAATTATCTCTTCAGGCCACTGTGGCAGGTCTAGCTATCCTATATAGAAAGCCAGAGTACAGACTAAATCCTAATAATCCAGAGAATGGGACAACATAGAAAAAAAATTAATAAACTTTTTTTTAATAGTTATTAAAACCCAAGTCAATGATGAAGTCTGATTTATAATGACTGTTAAGGAAAAGTAACTTTTAGAAACTTACTCTTTAACTGACTGAACTATTAGAAGGCTAATTAGCATAATTTTCTGCCAGCTCACAGTCAATATTTAGCCTTTAAATAGGCATGAAAAATGTGTGTGCAGTGCCTCCCAGGAGCAATCAATAGGTTACCCTGAATGGACAGAGATGAGTTATCTGATCGCTGCAGAATTTGCAAGCTGATACTGTGGTTATCCTTTAGTCATCACAGTTTCAAAATCCCGCTTGACATGTCTTCAGAGCCACATGTAACACTTGAAAGAGAGAGACCAGCATGCCAAGACAATTCTAATGTATCCACTATCTGGTTGCTTAAGGACTATCCTCTTTCTTCCTACCAAACTTCTGTCTCTAAGTTTTACATATAACCCTTGAGGTGCACTTGAAAGAAAGGGAACAGGATAGCAAGACAGTTCTTGTGTGCCCGCTGTCTGGTTGCTGAAGATCTCTGCTTTTGTCATACCACCCTTCAGTCTTTGGATTTATTTTGGGTCAGTGGCTGCCTCAAACTGGATTTTAGTGTTGTGTGACTGATGTGGGAGGCCACTAGGATTACCATAGTATACTCCTCACACACCCTTGCAGCCCTCAGAGACCAAGATTAGTGTGGCTGTAGACTTTTGTCATCTTGAAAATGCCTAAGGTGTGCAGTGTAGGCCCCACTAACATTTGCCCCATTGGCTCGGGCATGTTCAGCAATCATTTCCACTCACTAGCTAGTGGCAGGCATAAATATTGCACCTCCGGGCACCCACTACTGAACACTTTCTGGCCCTGAGGAAGAACAGAAGAGGTCAGAACACTGCTGGACCTAAGGAAGAACACAAGACAACTGAACCTGTTCTTTGTGACCTCAGAGGTGACCTGAAGGACTGAACCTGCTCCCTCTGGTACCCAGGACTAAGAGGTGGACTTCAGGAGTCGTAAGGCTGATCTCCTGCTCAACCTACAGAGATACAACAAGCTACAAGAGGCCTTTCCTACAACTGCACAGCTGACCAGAGAAAATGGGATCTGGATTTAACCCTGGTGTTAGCCTTCGCCTGACACCTCGTGAGTCTCTAACTATCTCACCTACGGTCCTGGGGACTTTGGAAGTGTACTCCTGTGGTGAATGGGGACTCAAAGGGCTAAATCAGAAGGTAAAATCTTTGACCAGGAAGAACATGGTTGGTGTATCTCACTCACACTCAATTGCAGCTAGCCTCAACTTTCATTTAGGCCCTGTCTACCATGACCATTAATTGTCAGTGGTGCTTTGTTCTTTTTGTGCTTTTTCTCCATGATCATACTTTTCTCATTTTGGTGTGATTTTGTTTAATACATTTCTAATTCATTTTGGATTTTGTATTGTTTTGCATTTTGTATTTATTGCTCTTTTGTTACTGCATAAATACTTCACACATTGCCCTAAATTAGACCTGCCTGCTTTGTGCCATAGCTATCAGGCGATTGTGTTCAGGTTAATTTAGCAACTTTGAGGGTTCACCCCTACTAACGTTGTGTTTATTCTTTAAGCTTAGCAGTCACCCATGGCCATTATTAATCACATTTCTTACAGTCAGCATCTGTGCATGGACTGAACCAAACACGGAATGTAAACAATCTTTATCTTTGTGTCTGCTGATTCAGCCCTCAACATTTTGAACAGGTGCAGCACCAAATATCAAATTGCACATTGTTGGATGTGTGAGGATTCAAAATGTTTTTTAAATTTTTCCTGTATAGAGCATTGTTACTTAGGCAGTGGCTTAGCTGTTTCAGCAAGGAATGACTTCCTAAGTAACCGCTTTTCCTCAACAGAATCAACACAAATAGTGGGCCTCCAAGTGACAATAGCTTGACTTTCAGGATGCTGACATACTGAAGTCAGAATTGTGCCAGAATTCACATCTGCAGTTAGTTATCAATCTATACATTCTTCTCAGTGATGTAAGCACTCACTCCAGATATTTGTCTATAACCCACATGCCATAACTGTGAATGATTAAAGCTTGCACTAGTTGCACTGCTAAAGCTGTTCTGCAGGAATTGGAAGATTGCACTTGATGCCTTCTGTGAGAGAGGGATGCTTGCTTTTCTATTGCCATGCTGTACATGTTCTGTAGGAAGCAAAGCTAGCACTTCAACTGGATTTGTGCCTGTCCTATGATGAGGAAAGCTGGAGCTGCTGCAACTCTAGCTGTACCTGTCCACCGAAGGGGGGAAGCTTGCACTGTTTTTTCAAAGGTGTACTGGTTTTATGAAGAAAGGGTGTATGAGGAGCCCCCTTCCACAATATCCCCACTTACCTGAGAATCGGAAGACGGATTCTCCCTCCATAGGTGGGAAACACCGGAGGGTCCTAAAACAAAAAGAGAAAATGGGCATTAACCAAAGCAGAAGGCTTGAGAGGAAAAGCAAGTTAACAGCATTGAAGACTAATTCTCCCTTTCAGTTTTGAAGGGGCGGACTAAGTCCTAGTCGAAAGAAAACACCTCAAGGACAGAGTCCCGGCACGCTGTGGGTTCCCAAACAGGATGACGGAAGAAAGTTGACTGCCGCAAATGAGCTGAACAACGTGGGAGGTCCTCTGCACACCGAGGAGAAGTAATGCTCGATCCTGGAGAAGGGAGCTGGAGCTGCATAGAGGAAGCCGACGATGAGATTCACATAGACTCTGAGGATCCCACAGAGACCTGGGCAAAGGACTGTTGGACACCGCCAGGAGAGGTTATTTTGCCTGACACAACTCAGGAGAGTTGTGTCGACACAGTGAGTGATCATTGCGGGATGGGTGAAAAGTAGGAGCACCATTTCATGTTGTACTCTCTACAGGTTCAGGCACAATAGGCTAAATGGGGGTAAAGGTCACTTGCCAAAGCGACGTTAAAGTATCTGAACAAATCCGCAAGGCTTTATAAAGGCTTCTCCTTGGCTCACAAAAGAACAGGATGTTACTGTATGTTACTTTCACCCAATTTTCTCAGACCTGTGATCCAGTTGTCTTTATTTCCCCTACGTATCCGGTTCCTCCCAAATACTGCAGCAACGGATCATGAAAGTCAGTTGTTCACTTCCAAAAGCATAAATATCATGTTTCTCGTCCCACACGGACTGTGAAAAAAAGACGGGTTTCGATCTTGCATGATCCTGTCTATCCACGGATGTTATGGTGAAGGGTGACCACATCTAAAAGTGCCACAAAGTATATTTACCAAGTCCTTCTCCATTTCTCTGAGGATTCTGGTGGTGGCAACTGTAGCAGGAAACCTAGAAACAAAGGAGAAAAAACCCATCAGACCGGGAGTTACCGTGAAGATCATCATCTGCATGATTAAAGTTGACATTACTTCTGTTAAGAACTAATAAAGCTACATCAATTGCAAATCAAACGTGCCTCCGAGAGTGTTTCCACTGCTGTTGTGCCATCTTATGAAAACCGCCCTATGAGCCAGGGAATGTTTCAAAAAGTTTGATGTGATATACCTATAGTTCTGAGGAAGTCATCTGCCCCTGTAGGGGTAGTATTTGAGCAGTGAGACATGTTGACAGAATAGAGAAGCAGAGTCCCTTGCTCAATCCTCACATTTAGATATGACCATTGAATCAGCCTTAGCTATATTTTGGCTGCTTTTTATAGTTGCGTTATAAAGAGTTTAAGTAGCATTAAAGCATTATAGCTTTCTGTAATATGAGTACTTAGCTAGGTGGTGATATACTCATGTTGTCTTCACAAATAATGATAAAGTGCAGGGCGCAAATAGAAAGCTTGTTTCTCAGAAAATGTCACTAGTAAAGCAGCTGCTTCGTTGAATGTTTTCTAATGTTACATTTTTATTGGATGCATTTGGCAATTATGTTTATGTGGCTACATCTTTTTATTTAATTTTGTGAGACATGCTTGCAATAAAAAAGCATAAAATAATTTAACCATTGCGCAAATGAAGGCATATCCTGTTGGATTTGCCATTGCTTGCCTCCATCTTGTAAAAAATGGAGACATAACATAGGTATGGCAGTTTGACAAAGGGGAAACATAAACGTCGACATAGAGGAACATAACCTTACCAACCTAGGGGACTAGATGCATTGTAAACTTTTAAAACATAGCTGACAAGTGACTCTGTATCATGTATAACAGATTTGACCAATTCTGAAATATATCCAACAGCACTTTAGGGTTTTGAGTGCATAATAAAAATATTACAAGCAAAAACCTACAAGCCCATAATGCATCCTGCTATTGGCTGAAAAACTAGTATAGGCCTATGGCTTCATATGTCATAGTACCAGTTGACAGACTTGTGAAATGAAAAATACAAATTAGTTCCTGTCTTTCTGCCCCTTTTTCTTGGAGGCAATTGTGAGTTAAACAGCTCAGTGGGCGAGAGGGAAGAGAGCCTTTAATGCAAAATGGGTTTGCCTCATTTGTAACGGTTTAAGGTTGACATTCATTGGAAAAACAAATCTACATGCTAAAGAGAATTTATTTACCAAAACAAGGGAAGCAGTAGCACCTGAACGTGCATGAAGAAACACTGATACTGGGAAACAAATGTGTCAGCATGACTCTTCTCAAGCCCATCCCTGGCCTACAGGTTAGTGTGGCAATACCACTGTGATGTCCCTTCCTTCAACAGTTGCAGCACATGTTACAATGCTGCCCTACGAGGGATGCCAGTGTCCTGATTGGTCGCTTATCCTGCATCGTTGCACTCAATGAGAGGTCCAATATCACCCTTCGACTAATCAGAATACATCATTTCAACATGTATCAGTTAACTTAGTTCATGGTGAAGAAATTTCAGTTTAAATAACCTATGCATAGCAAACTGGTCAGAGAATGACAAGGTGACAGTCAGACATTGCGTGACGTAGTGCATCAAAAAAGGGAGCAGGCAACCCACTATTTAAAAGGCTGGCTTTGGACCGAGACACGCTTCACTCTGACACATTGATGGTTCTGGCTCAAAACCAGGGTCTACTTTGCAGCTAAGGAATGCGTGGTGAGGAGGAAGGAACTGGGAGAGCTGCTTTGCACATTGGAGCAGATTGGTGGAAAGGCTCAGAGAGAGATATTGAGAGGCACAATCTCTCACTGCTTAATCTGTAACATAATAATTTCTGATGTCCAAACTGTTTCTCAGAAATCCTCAGCCAGCACCGTCTAATGTTGGGATTACTGAATACCAAGGCTGTGTAGTCTTAATTCCACCTCATGCCTCTTTCTTCCACTACTCTTCCTGCCCTCTTATTTCAATCTTGTTCTCTTCTTTTCCACCCATGCTTCTACCCTTGGTCACTGTTTCCCTGTCTGTCTCTTCCTCCTTTCCACCTTTTGTGTTTTTTCTCTCTCTTGCTTTGAGGTCAAGTTGGATGAGGAAATGTAAGTGTAGGTCCCCAATAATGAGTGTTGGTGGACCTCACCTGCAACCATTGGCTCAAATTAAGCACTGTAATCCCTGTTGCATTGATGGTTCATGAAGTGTGCAATTGGTTAAACATCCATTTCGCATTGCATTCCTTTCTTTGAAATTGTGTCTGTTGTAATGATGACAGCGTACTTGATAATGCAAACAAAATTGCTTGAACGTCCATATTTGTTCTACAGATTAACTGTAGCTTCAGTTTAGCAAACACTGTATGTGAAACAGTAAATTGCTGTTCTGAATCAGTGGGTTTTGGTGATGGTGTGAAAACTAAACTGGTCTATGTATTGTTGCTTGCACAATCAATCCCATTAAAGTTCTCAATTGGTTAGATTGTTATGGATATTTCTCTACATGCATTCTTCTGCCAGTGCTTAATATGAGCAGGTGTTGCATATAGGGCCCACTGGCATTCATTTGTGGGGACAGGCACTTATTTTTCTTAATCAATCTTTGAACTGGAACAAAAAAGAGTAATCACAAAAGATGAAAAGAAGGAGGACGATGAGGACAGAAACAACAGCGAAAAAGAAAGCAGGGATGAAAAAGAACGAGCAAGGTAAAGGGGAAGGGAGTTTTAGGCGGTGTAGGAAAGAGGGGAGGTCGAATCAACGCTAAGGCGGAATCAATGCTACAGGGCCTTTTTATTCAGCACTCCCAAAAAGCACTGGCTGCAGGTTTCAGAGCAGAACATTGGGTCTTAGCACTTATTCTTTTACAAATTAAGAACTCACCTTTGCTCTGCAGATAACCGTACCCCAATTCCATAAGCATACAGTATGGTTTTGGAACTGTTTAGAGGTGATCATGGTTTCTAATTGGGGTGGTATACTTGGAAAGAGAGACATTTTGACTGCCTCATTCCCTGTTCTGGTCTATGGGCTTGAGGTTTGCTTAATAGTAGGTCTATTACCCTGTCCTGAGAAGAGATCTGAAAAATGCCAACCTCTGCCCAGTAGCCCCATGAGAGTAACAGCTGTCCGCAGCTCACACGGAGAGTTAACTAGTTTACCAGAGTAGGAATCGTGCAGTAGCACTGAAACTAAGGTTGCGGTGGTGCTCTGCAATAGCACCCCATAAAACTTGAAGGAGTCTGTCTAGCTGTAGAATGAGCAGTAAAGGGGCCCTTCAAAAGATTTTCTTCTGGTATCATTTCTTTTTTTTTTTTTAAATAGTCAATTACCTCCTATGCCTTTAGTGAAGTGAGGTTATTGAACAGCACCCCAACTCTAAAAATAGTTCCAGCACCACTGACATCATGTGGTATGCAGAAGTGGATCATGGCGAATCACAGACAGTGACTCAATAGGTGGATTGGTTCTCGGGTTGTAGGTCTGCAGGTTTCATTACATATGTTTTGCAAAGCATGTCAGAATGCACACTGGTTTGAGGTGCAACCCGTCATGTGGCTTGCATGGTGTACTGTATTTGTGTAAAAAGCATAGTCTCTGTAAATGTTGAATCATATTGGTGGCAGTGGGGTGATGAGAGGCTCACTGCAATGCTGCTGAAGTCACATGCCAAGTTAGACCGTTATGATATTGAGCAATTTCAGGCTGTACTGGTACCGAGTCGGCAACAGGTGTTGTTTTGCCTCCCTATGATTAATTGGTGCAAGGTTGTTGTGCTTGTGCTGGGGGCTAGGTAGTGCATGCAAGGCTGTGGTAAGCACTTTGGTGGTATGCACAGTAGTTAGCCATGGCGTGGACTACAGCCTGGGAATGTTAAGCAAGCCTACATGTGTGAGCGATAAAGATGGTGGTTCCATGTGAAGTTGGTAAACTCAGTTGAGAGTGAGAGTGTGACAGAAGGCAAATTGGACATGTTTACATCTAAGGTACCTTGACGTGCAGTTTGCATGAATGAGTGCAGCACCTGTTGACTGGTTGATGGCATGGGCAGATTTCCCCATATGAACTCTCATGCCACAGAGCAGTGGGATGCATAGGTGTGTTTGTTTCAGTCCCTTGTTGCCAGTATAGAGAGCGTAATTTGTCCCGAAGCTGTGATGGAGGCAGAGTGAATGAGAATCACACATGATCCTCAAACACTCAGGCACAAGAGAACTAAACTTTCCAGTGTTTACACAAAATATTATGTGGACAAAATATTGTGTTAAGAATACTGAGGACAAAATATCATGGAGGGAAGTTTCTATAGGTAAGCAAAGTTTTACTATGTAAAACTTTACAGACATTCACCTTCAATATATATATGACTTCAAGGTCCGTAGATGTGGAGTTAAGAATAGTAATTCTGTACTTACCTATTTGCACTTACATTCTTGATATTTTGGGCCTTGATATTTTTGACACAATATTCTGTACACACAATATTTCCATTTCCAATATTCTGTTAGTAATCCAAACTTTCCATCACATTTTATTTTTGTGGTTCTTAACCTTTTGACTTCATTGAATCCCCCACTGAATCATCATTAGAATCTGGTGTCTCCCACTGAATCATTACTGGAAGCCGGGGGCCTATTCTAAGGAATTTCAATAATATGAACTCCCAAACAATATAGAAACACACATTCATCAAACAAATCCACAGATTATGAAATATTTGTTTTAAATATTTTCTCAAGCAAATATAAAAAATCAACATTTATATAGGGAGATTGGAGCTTTTTTAAATTCACTTGATACCACCCATCAACCATACTATTTTCTGTTTGATGCACTTGCCATTTATAAATCAATCTGAGGATACCTACTTAATTTTATTACAAGACCGGAGGCTCCTATTTTGCATTTCTTTTCTTACTTTAATAAACAGCAGCCAAGAACTACAGGTCCCAGAACCCTCAGAGAAAAACTACCATAAAGCATTGGTGACCAATCACACATGGGTATACACATAACCATCTTGACTGAGAGCAATAAGCCCTCTTTTTTTGCTGCTCGCAGTCAAGATAAGTACTCTGCTCGCATTACATTCATAACGTTATTTTTGTGATTTTGTGTATATTGTATAATATTTATTGTGTTAATTTTATATATATTCACATGCGCATTGCTTACTGTACTTTTGTGGTGCAGGCCCTGTGCTCGCGGCGCTCCTCGAACGTTCTATAATGTTTGTTTTGCCCTTCTGAGGCATTCCTGCCTCTTTAAGCGCGTCGTGTGTAGCTCTGGTCAAGTGCTGCTGCCTCTGAGCCAAAGCAGCCCTCATTTTATAGAGGCTCTCCGCCCCTCGCTCCTCGGCATTGGGACCAGTGAGGGCTTTTCTGGTTACTGTCTTTGCTCTCGTCAGGGACCGCCATTGGGCACGCCCCCTCCAACCTCCTTTTATCAAGGCCCCTCATTTGGGGTTTTTCCCTTCAGAATTAGTGCTTTTTGGCAGGTTTTCTCTGTTTAGAAGCTTTTCTGGGTTTCCTTTTTGTTTTTGTTAAACCTTTCATATTTTTTAGACGTTTTTCATTATTTATCACCACTTTTGTCTGTGACTATGTCTGGTGATGAGCAAACCCAGACTATAAAGGATAATTTGGATGATACCACACAAACAATGGATGATATTGATGATAATGGGCCTTTGGAGAAAAGGCGTAACATTTCTCCATCTGGGTTCTCCCTTCATATGGTGTCAGTTGATCTAGTTGTTCACTTTGGTGAACCCATGTTTGACCCTATGTGAATTCACCACCCAAATTCTTCTAAGTGGTTCCCGTCTGATCATGTTTCTGATTATGTGTCCTTTTATTTAAGGCATGTACTTGATAAGTCATCTAGGAACAAGTTAAAGTCAGAGTGTCCTAGACCTTCCCTTCCCTTTAAGGTGGCTGATACCCCCACGATTGACCCCAACATGTTATTATTCTTCACCAAGTTTGGGAAAGATCCCAGGAAAGGGATCGATAGGGCCTGGTCTAACTGCCAGGATAGACTTTTGGACCTAGTTGGACCTTTAACTAGGACATTTGATTTGGCCGAAGAGACTAAGATGGAGGGCAATCAAGTATACTCTGAGGCGCTGTCGAACTGGGCTCAGAGAGCAATATGCATGCTAGGCAATGCTAATGCCTATATTTCCCAGGAGCAGCGAAAAAGCCTTCTGCTAAAAATTGACCCCAAGCTCAGTTTATTGGCAACCAAAGAGGCCGGCCCCAATGTGGATTGCCATCTCTTTGGAGACTCGTTCATCAAGGAGATGAGCAGATATGTTTCTGTGTTTACTTCTTTAAATAGAGCACATTCTTTAATGAAGAAAATGTTTTCCCAGCGTGTTTTTGGAAGGGCGGGCAAAGAAAGGGGTCGATTTGGCATCCGTTGTTCTTCAAGAGGGCAATCTCTTGGCAGAGGCTCCTTCAACTAGGGCACCCACAAAGAATTCTACCAGGGGTACAAACCTCAATTCTATCCCCGACGCTTCCGTGGAGCCCATAACAGGGGATACAGATCCAAAGGAGACCAGCTTGCAGGTAAGGACTTCCAGTTCTGTCCTTCTTCCTGTAGGAGGCAGATTAGGATCTTGTCTAGATGCTTGGTTATTGCTAACCTCGGATCCATGGACTATCCAAACCGTTCAAGGTTACTGCATAGAGCTTTATCATGTTCCTTGTCAGACTCACCTGTCTCAACCTCTTCATTTTCCCCAAGATCAGTTCCTTCTGGTTCAGGAGGAAGTGCAGTCCTTATTGACAAAACAGGCTATAGAAAAAGTTTCCTTTGACCCTTCAGGATTCCTCAGTACCATCTTTCTGGTTCAGAAAAAGAACCACAAACATCGACCAGTTATAAACCTGAAGCTCTTCAACAATTTCATGGTATAGCACCATTTCAAGATGGAGACTATTCCCCATCTAAGAGATCTTCTGCTTCAAAATGATTGGTTGGTTTGTCTGGACCTCCAAGACGCGTATCTTTCAGTACCCATTTAACCTTCTTACATGAAATTTCTTCAGTTTCAATGAGGGGACTCTTTCTTTAGGTTCAAAGCTCACCCTTTCGGCCTTTCATCAGCTCCTTGGTGCTTCACCAAGATCCTCAAACCAGTTGTAGCCTTCATCAGAGGTCAGGGGATAAGACTCATTGTCTATCTGGACGATTTCCTCATCATGGCACGAAACAAGTCTTGCCTGCTGGATCAGCTAAACCTTTGCCGGGACCTTTTGTCAAGGCTGGGGTTTCCTATAAATCTTTAAAAGTCGATTTTAATTCCTTCTCAACGTCTCGAATTTTTAGGTTTCATAGTGAACACTGTCAAATCGGTGCTTCAACTCCCCCAAAGGAAGGTGATGCTGATAAAGAAAGATACGTCACGCTATCCCTCTATGCTCTCTCAGATCCATAGTTCGTTTAGTAGGTCTTCTTTCCTTCTCCATTCATGCCATCTTTCTGAGCCCCTTCATTACAGGGTTCTTCAGAGGTTGAAGATCCGTCACCTTTGAAAGGGATTAGCTTACTCGGTCCCCGTCCTTCTGGATTCCGAGTCCAGAGAAGAACCTTGCTGGTGGATGAGTCACTTAGACGCCTGGAACGGGAGAACGATTTTCTCTGCCTCCTCAGATCTTGTCTTAGAGTCAGATGCAAGTCTGACAGATTGAGGTGCAAAATGTGGGCAACTCTCGACTGGGGATCCATGGTCCATTCAGGAGTCCTCACTGGACATCAATTGTTTAGAGATACTTGCAAGTTTCTTTGCCATCCAGTCCTTTATAAAAGACCTGAGTAAAATGCTCAATTCTTCTGAGAATGGACAACCTGTCTGCAGTCAGGTATATAAACCGTCTGGGCAGAACGAAATCCAAACCTCTGGCTCTTTTGGCCAGGAGTCTGTGGGAATTCTGTCTCACCTAGGAATATCTCGGTCACTGCAGAATATCTGCCAGGCAAACTGAACGTGATGGCAGATTGGATTTCCAGGCATAACTACAACTCAAGTGATTGGAAACTTCATCCTTCCGTATTCAGTCATCTTTCTTCGGTCCCATGTCAATAGACAACTTCCCGGATCAGCACTCAACTTCCTTCTTTCTTCAGCTGGAGGCCAGATCCGCTAGCTATGGCCACAGATGCTTTCCTCCAGTCATGGTCTCCTTCTCTCCTCTATGCTTTTCCTCCTTTCCTCTTTATTGCTCGGGTGCTAGCTCAGGTCTGCAGACAGCACTCATTCCTTGTTCTGATCACTCCATTCTGGCAGTCCAAGCCTTGGTACCCAACTTTGTTGGAGTTATCCTCAGATCTTCCAGTATTGACCCCTCCTTTCCTCAATCTGCTCTTGAACCCTCAGGATCTTCCCCACAGTCTAGTCTTAGAAAGCTCCCTGCACCACATAGCGTGGAGAATTTCGGGGGTTCCTGGAGAACCCCAGGAATTTCAGAGGAAGCTGTCCAGTTCATCCAGCAATCCTGGTCTCCTGATACTACAAGAGTTTACAAATCTTTCTCCCAGGGTTTCTGGGATTTGTAGTTTTTGGCTGCTGTTTATTAAAGTAAGAAAAGAAATGATTAAAACTTGCCTCCATGTCTTTACCAAAATCTAGCCTTTCAGACACCAAGGCTAGGAAAATCTCAATTTTCAGTTATACATATCAAATTCCTTCACTTTTACAGAATATTTTACAATTTTCAGTTTTACATGTTGCTTCTTTATGTAGATACACTTTATTAATCAGTTAATATTATTTAATTTTCTTAAGCAGCTGCGGCCCTTCTCACTAGGTGTAGCAGAGAACCAGGGATCCCCAGACCACAGTTAGGAACCACTGCTTTACTACTTACTACGTCTTGCTGACCATGCAGTGCATTATATCCACTAACAACATAACACTGACTCACATTTCGTTCAAGTGCACACCATTATTGCACTAACACACCACCGCAATCACACATGCACCACACCAGCACACATGATTACAGAAGCATCACTCACTCTCTACCAAACACTGTCATATAAAGAATCACAAGGCCCCAGACTGTTAGGCACGTACATTATATAACATCATACCATAACATGAGCCCACACACACCAGCATAACTTTTGGGATTGACACCCTCTTTGGACAAATATTCATCCGCCAAACAAGTTAAATGTTTTCGTAGACTTCAATTGAATCACTTCCTGTGAAAACCTTCACCCTTCAAAACATTTTTTGGCTGCCGTAATTTCAATGGAATCAATATGTCAAACCACTCCATTTTACTCTCCTCCTAGACTCAAAAGATTCAAAAGTATGTGCAACAAAAACACAAACACCAATCACACAAATACTTATGATTGTAACTTTAGGTATTGAGTCTTCAGTAAACAAGCACTGGCAAAACCATTTAGTCTGCCTCATAAGTGAACGTACCCAGATGCAGTCACTCATCCATCTGTACATTTACGCTATCAGTCTTCCTTACGAAGTCAAAAAAGTGATGATTGGATTGCCTGAATTAATCTGAGCAACTGGTATTACTCTGGGGCACACTCCAGTCCATCTTTTTGTGTACCATGCCACCTTGGGCAGGATTCAACCATATGCAAAGCACCTTTGATCCTGCTTCAACAGGAACCATCCAGCCCAGGCTGCTATGCCAGCCCCCCACAGAACATATGAATTAGAATCCACCAGCCCTAGACTGGTTTCAGCCTCTTGCATATCAGGTGTTGCACAAAAATATTGCTGGGTGGATTACTTGAAAGAAGTTAAGACACTGGTAATTACACTGGGTCACAATCCAGTCCATAGTGTTTTTCCCCACCATGCACCTCAGACAGAAACCAGTCGTATCATGTGGGCTTTGATTCTTCTCGAATAGGAACAGTCCAGCTGAGGTTGCCACATGAGGTCTCTGAGTGAGAATACAAACAGCCCCAGACCGGTTTTGAGTTTTTTGGGCCTTGTACGTAGGTGTACAGTTGTCCTGTGGCACAGTAAACACAGGACCTTCATTTGTGCATACCTTGTGCACTTACAGCTTTGCACTGAAGAAAATAAAAAGAGTGATGGCTGGATTGCTTGAAATAATCTCAGCCACTGGTAATAAGTTGGGCCTCAATCCATTCCATCTTTTTGCCCCCTATGCCACCTCAGACAGGAACCAGGAATATGTAAATCAGCCTTTGTCCAGCTACAATATGGACGTTACAGCTTGAAATACCAGGCCAGGTCCCCTCTAAATTGCAACACAAGTAACCCCATAACTGTTTCGGCATATTTGGACCTCATTAGTAAGGCGAAGCTTGAGTCCTATGACACAGTGAAGGCACAACTCTTGTCAAGGCACACAAGTCTCAGTTCCAATGTTGCAATAAGGAAATCAAAAAATGATGGGCGGATTGCTTTAATCAAACATTCCGGTCTATCTTGTTTTGCCTACCATGCCACCTCAATCAGTACCAGCCACAAACAAATCAGCTTTGTTTTGACATGTCCTTTTGAACTGGAAAAAAAGCAACCCCAGACAGTTTTCTTCTTATTTGGGCCTCATCAGTAGAGTACATCTAGAGCCCTGTAGCACAGTGAGCATGGTTCACATTTCTGGATATATCCATCAAAAGTATTGTGTTGCCCCAAGAAAAACAAAAAAGTTATGGATGGATTGCTTCAATTAATCTCAGCTACTGGTGATTATGTGTTGCGCAATACAGTCCATCATTTTGTACCCACCATGCCACCTGAGGCAGGAACCAGTTATAAGCAAAACAGTCTTTACCTTAATCCAATACATATGCAAAACAGTCTTTATCATACTCCAATAAGAGCAGTCCAAACTCATAATTACACCTATGAGTCCTTTTATCCACCTGATGACTCCTTCTCGCATTCACTCACTAGCCCTTCCACAATACCACGCACACAAATGTTTTAGTCATCAGCCAGCCCTACTGTGTTTGCCAACATTTGGTTAAATTACACTCTGGTACCTGAATATTTGGCTTTTGAATTACTTATTCAGTACTGCTGGTGATAGAATCCTCAGGACCTAATAAGATTCAGTAATCTCACTTTTGACCTTGCTTGAGATCTCAGCATTTCACTTCCTCACACTAGATGTATGTTAGTGACATATGCTGTTAGGGAAACACACTAGGTATGCATGTGCTGGATCACTACTATGTGTGTGTGTGTGTATGTGTGAGCGGGAGAAAGGGATTGAGATATGGTTGCACTGCTGCTGTCTGTGCCTTCTTGAAGTTCTGCCTGTCTTTTTATGTGAGCTAAGCTTACAATGTTGCTAACCATGTCATGCCTCTTCCGGGTATAGGAGACACTTGGACTACTACTGCAGACATTGTTTCTGTTCTTTGTGAGAAACGCTAGCACTGCTACTGTATAGTCAGAACCACTGCAGTTATGTGGCATTGGGAGACCGAATTATAGTGTATGTTTATTAAATCATGTGGCATGAAAGGGCAAAATATGCTGCGTCATGTTCTTTCAAAACAAATTTTTGTATTATGACAGAAAAGATCTTGCTACTGACTTAACCATCCATCAATTTTAGAATAAAGACAGTAATTAGTCTGTCATAAGCATCCTAATTTGGTCCACTAAAACCAGTACCCAAACGTGTAACAGCACAAACATTTATTATTGTTGGAAACCATTATCATGGCATAAGATGTTTCTTGTGTAATCACCATGCAAAGCAGAATAGTGAAAAAGTGCACCCCAAGTGAAAAAGACATCACATCAGAAAACAATCAAGGAATTGCTGGTATTTTTCTAGCCTCTGGTATATCTCATAAAGACGGCCTCTTATTAGAATTTAGATACATTTACCAATATAGTAGTTTTTCTTCATTCAAATCACAACAAAAGTGGTCTGTCTTAGGTGAATACATCAATACCTTTATCAAGGACTTTGTTCCTCTCTTGGACACCTATGTTAGGGACAGTACATATATGATTAACTTAATTGAGTGGATGAGCTATGACCCTTCCAGTGAACTTTTGTGTAATCCTTGACATTGAGTTATTATATACCAAAGTTCCTCAGAAAGACAGCATTGAAGTAATTAAGCATGTCTTAGACACTCACCCAGCCCTATGTAAAGTTACAACAGATTTTATAATTGACTTACTTCAGATTGCTCTATCTAGAAATTACTTTTTATTTGGAACAGATTACTATGAACAATGCTCTGGTACATCTATCTGACTAATCTGTATGTTGCCTATTTGGAGTGCATGTTTATTAATCCCAGGTGCCAATCCTTTCTTTAGAAACATACACTGTTGGAAACTATATATTGATGAGACACTCCAATGTTTGTCCATTATCTGAAAAGCTGTCAGACCCACCTGAAGTTTAATTTCAATGTGTATCAACATAGCATACCATTTCTGGATCTCCTAATTAAACGTGACAGCAATCAACTCATTGTTACGCTTTTTTGCAAACCAACAGAACGCAATACTCAATAGTTTCCTCCCAAGGGCTTTGAATGGATTACCATTTGGCAAATTCCTTTGGCTTCGAAGGAACTGTACCCTGAAGAACGACTATTTCAAAGAGGGGTCTATACTCAGCCAAAAATTGCAGGAGAGAGGCTACCCTAAATGACTAATTAAGAATTCCTTCAAAAGCGCATGGCACAACCCAAGGGAGACAATCTTATAGACACAAGAAAGGCCCCCTATGAATAAAATTCTATGTGTCCGCAAACCAACAAGATTGTAAACATTTTTTTTAAACTCAGGTCCATTCTCAGAATTATTGACCCTTTCAAAGACACACCCTTTTTTTCTTACAAGAAAGGAAAACATCTCAGGTACCATTTAGTGCATGCAGACACAAGAATTAAAAAAGGGGCATTACAAATGTGGAAATGGTGTTGCCTGTCAATATACATTTAACACGAAACTCTTTGCTCATGGTGGCATTCAATTTACCCTGAAGCATCACACCAACTGTGCTTCTACCAATGTTATTTATTGTATCTGGTCTCCTTGTGACCTTATTCACACTGGACAGATGACTCAACAGCTACAAACAAGAACTGGTCAGCATAGGAAGCACATCAAATGCTGCAGGGAAACGGCACCAATGGTCCAGCAGTACCAGAAATGACAACATACGTCAGAAGACTTCAGATGGCAAGTCTTTAAAAAGGTTGTTCCTTCACCTACAGGGAGTGACAATGCACTGAACTTGCAGAGACTGGAATGCAAATGGATAGATAAATGTGATTCTATAAAGAAAGGTTTGAATTCCATGGAAGAATGGAGGAAGTATACTACATTGCTGAACTGATACCTTGGTAAACAACAGTTGTATGGTACTGCATTTTTTTATTGTTCTTGTTTAAGTTCTTTTTAAAGTGTATTTTATTCTATTCTGGTGTGTCACCAGACTGTATTGCTAATTATCCTTTTGGCATTTTAATAAAAGTCTGACTGACCCCCAACTGTCAGTAACCTGGATTGCATTGGCTTTTTCCTATTAATAAGCCTTGCCTCTTATTTAGCATGTTCCTTCAATTAGTTTTTTCCTGCAACATGTGTGTTCCACAGGAAGCATCAGTGTTCCTTAACTGTCTTACATGGACAACAGTAATTTATTATAAGCAGTACAATTATAGTGCAGTTATCAAGCTTCCTGGCTCCCATTTTGTTGCTAGTCCTTCATACCTTGATGCTAACTAAAGTCTAGTTATCCTGTGACAGGCTTCTTCCTACTGCCTTTGGTTTAGCTTTGTGGTGTTTTTCTCTATTTATGAGTGGAAATGGTGCAGGGTTTGATTCTCTACATAGTACTATTTTTCAAAAAAAAATTAATTAACTACTAACTTTGTTAATTATTTCTATTTTCCCTTCCCCCCACTCCCCAAAATAATATTTATTTAGACATTCTCACAGTGTTGAACGTGCTGTCTCTAACACGAGCAGCCATTCTTCTGAGCTACTCCTAATTAGAATTTGCCCTCGGGCGAGCGCGAAGATCATGCTTGCTTACACTAGAACTTACTTAAGGGGAAGAGCTTTAGGCCCATTCCCCTTCATTTTCTTCAATTGAGTGCATTTATTTGTATAGTGTTTCTCACTTTGGAAACAGATTCAAGACAGCTAAGGCCACAATTGCAAATTAAGGTAAATTCTGCTCCTGCTTTAGCCTTCTGTTTTGAAATGTAACAATTGGCTTATAATTGCCTTTTGGTTATCGTAGGTTATTAGAGCACCATCTCAAGCCGGACACATTGACACATTAATGGGTGAGTCATGCCCGAGTGGGAGAATGGTTCTCCTACTGCATGCATTCATTAAATGTATATACACATTCATTTTTCCTGATTGTAGCTACTTTCATTCTAGATACCATTACATTAAGTCAAGATGCAGTCCCTTAATTAACCATATTATAACAACTTCCATTTTATATATTGTTCATGTATATTTTTAATTTATGGGTTCTTAATTCATATTCATTGACAATCCTTTGCTTATTAGTTACCAGGTCATGGCTTGTCCTGATGAGACCCTGGTACCCTCCGTTAGGGTTGAAACATCATCAACAGTCTAATAAGACAGACCTCTTTTGTTGTGATTTGAATGAAGAAGAACTGCTATATTGATACATGTATCTAAATTCTAATAAGAGGTTTTCTTTATGAGATACATCAAAGACTAGAAAATCTTTTTCACATGGGGTGCACTTTTTTCACTATTCTGCTTTGCATTATGATTACATAAGAAACATCATATGCCATGATAATAGTTTCTAACAATAATAAAAGTTTGTGTTGTTACACATGTTTGAGTAGTGGTTTTAGAGGATAAAATTAGGACGCTTATGCCAAACTACTTACTCTCTTTATTCAAAAAGTGTTGGATGATTAAGTCAGTAGCAAGCTATTGTTCTGCCTTAATGCAAAAAAAAATTCAAAGTGACTTTCATGTGAATATGTACTTCCTTATATTTGTGACCAGGTTCACATGAACAGTCTGGATTGTTCTTGTAATTGTTTCGTGTGTAATGTTCTTTGGCAGATTATTTCTCTATTACATCATTTTAACATGTCAGCATATTCTATCAGTTGAATTATTGAAAGAAGTGGCCTTATTAAAACTAACTGTTTTTGTTTTTGTAAATTATTCCAAAGTCAGGAACAGCTAGAACCAAAGGAGTACTATAAGGTGAAGACAGGAAAACTCTTGGATGAAAGCCTTGCAAGCAGAAAAAATTTGAAACCTTGATAGCACCATGAGTTGCATTGTTATAAGAAAATTAACCAGCCGGTAAGACCTGGTTATCTTGATAACATTCCAGTAACATCGATGATACTGTTCCAAACTTTGATCATTTTGCTCTATTTGTCCAATGGCCTGGGGGTGGTAACCAGAAGGAAAAGCTTGTTTAATTCCTAATGCCTTTAAAAAGCCATCAAGAACGTGAAAAATAATGGGTAACGGTTATCAGAAATAATGATATATTGTAACACATGAAAATGAAAAGGAACATCAAACCATTTCTTTTGGTGAAGGCAACTTAAAAAGAGAGGAAACCTGTGCCAATTTTGAAAACGTATTTACTGCAACCATTATGACTCAAAGTCCTTCACAGGGTGCAAGATCCTTTATGAAGTCAGCAGAGGTTGTAATCCATGGTTCAGGAGCACTGCTAAAAGTTTCAAATATCCAAAAGGTTGAAATGTGATGTTTTATTCTGAGCACAAATAGGAGGAGAAAAAACATTCTTTGACATCAGAATAAATAGTAAGCCACAAAGAGATTTTAAGACAGATTTCCCATACTCTTCAATCCACTGTGGGCAGAAATATCAGAATCATGCCACATACACTTCACCTTAAGTTGTAGTTCTTCTGGAAGGAATAAAAATAGCCTCTTGCCTGAAAGGCAACTTATTTCATTGTAAAAGAATGTTTTAGGATGAAGAATATCTCATTCCTTTGGAGCCATCCTAAACATTTCTAAGAAGGATTTAACAATCCTGACAATAATATGGGAATTAATTATAGTTTGTTCCTAGACAAGTGATGACTCTGGATAATGGTGAAGTAAGATCATCCATTAAAAAAAATATATATGTGATACTGTAATGCACTGTGAAAAGAAAAATGCCAAGTAGCTTGTCGGCTGTTCTTACATTGAAGATTTTAGTGCAAACTTCAATGATGAATCCTGATATTAAATAGTTTCCTAAGGCCCATTAAAATATGTATTCATTCAATACAAGCTACCTGCACAGAGAGGGGCTCTCTTTGAATACTAAATAATTCTATTCCCTCTGACAAGACATGAGACAAACAGGAGATGAAATGTTCTAGTCCATCGCTTTCTTACAGTTGTAACAGGACAGCCCCTCTGCTCTTTCTGAAGCATCAGTCTCTAAAGTAAACTTATTAATGATATATGGTGGGACAATCTTGGAGCTTAAGTGAACATTCTTACAACATTATTAAATGTCTTTTTCAGTTTTTTTTAAACATAGGTTTTATTACTAGATAACTCAGCAAAAATTCATTAATGGACTGGCAGTAAAATTGTGAAGATCCAAGGAAATTGTGTGTCCCTTTAACAAAGGTAGATGAAGGTATTCAAGAATGGCTGAAACTTTATTTGGGTCCATAGAGTGGCCCTTAGCATTCAGTCTGCAGACCTGACCTCCTCCTTTTCAACTTCATTTCATCAAGTCAGATGGTGTTTCTATACTCTTGATGACATAAAATGCACATGCTCATGGAGTTCCATAAGGGTGTTAGTGAAAAAATAAAATATTGTCCAGATACAGCATAAACAAACTGATTGATTTGGAACAATCAGATAAAGTTAAGCCTTAAAATGTTGGAAAATAGCAGGAGCACTGTCTATCCCAAAGGGCATTACTCAATATTTCAAGTGCGCAAGTAGGGTGCAAAAAATTTCAACTTGACCTTGCAGATCAAACTTAGTACAAACTTGTGTTTCTTATACAGATTTCAAAATGTTTTTGATAAGTGGTTAAGGATCAATTGGTAGAGCAAAAGCAAGTTCACTAAGAGAAGGAAACAAGCAGACCTCACGTTTAGAAAAAAAACTAAACTAAAAGCATGTTACTAGGATGGAACCAAAGAAAGATTAGCCACAATTACATTTGATGTAGAATTTGTTATCTCATCGGTTGGTGGCCCATAATCTTCTGAAGCATAACAATGATCATGACAAAACTGTGATGATTATTAAAATTGTTCTTGTAGCTCAGTTAATGTAAGGTTGTGCCTCTTATACCTAGGAATTCCAAAAATCAATGGTTAAATAAGAGAAGCTATGACATCAAAATAAAGTACTTTAGGGTGGTTTCCATTAGATCCCTGTAAACTTAAGGAATCCTCTAGACTGGATCTGAAGCCAATGGTGAAGAACAGTTTCAGCTACTGTTGAAGCAAAGTCAGCTCAGTTCAGCTCAGAAACCGGAGACCAGCCTGCTCTTATATTAATATAAAGTAATTTATTACGTGCACACGGAGACTGATCATCCTGGAAGACCAAGTCCGAACAGTCTAAAGAAGGAAGTAATACATGATCTTTTATTCTATCACACTACAAGGAAAGTTTGTACATTTCATTGGTTCTTGACATTGATGTATGATAATTTCTTCAACATTGCAAGAGTTGTTACCGTTAATTCTTCATAACGCACCATATAGTAAAATAAAGTACAGAAAAAGAAACTACAGAATATGTCCTAAGTGTCTAATATTACGTGATACATTTTTCTACGGAAGTGAGAATAGCACGTACCCAGGATGGTACATTTCTAAAGAAATTGCT
Organism: Pleurodeles waltl; assembly: GCF_031143425.1. Classification (NCBI taxonomy): domain Eukaryota; kingdom Metazoa; phylum Chordata; class Amphibia; order Caudata; family Salamandridae; genus Pleurodeles; species Pleurodeles waltl. Next base: position 609,020,991 of record NC_090449.1, read on the forward strand.
TCAGCTAGAATGCAATGATATTTCATGGAGGCTGTTCTAATAGCAAGCCTTGCAACATAATGCATTCTGAGCAACAATATACTATCAGTAGCCATAGTTCATGTAGGTCATTTGTTGTTCAACAGAAACAGGCCTAGTTGTCATTGGGTATCACAGGGCCCAACAGGCCGAAAATGGATCCCAGGAAAATGCAATTCCACACTATCTCCAGAATCTTCTTAGCCCTTTTTAAAAATGTTATTCATAATATCCCATTCCAGATCAATGAACATTATACAGGCACCACAATCCACTAGTGCTGAAGCATTTATAATTCTCCTTCCTTCTGCTCTCAATGTAATTGTAAAAAAAAAACAGATGACTTTCAGTATTGCTCATAGAAAATACAATAAAAGGCAGCCAATGTACAACTGTTGCCTTCTCTTTTTTAGAAGACCTACATTTACTCTAATTCTTTTGAAAACATTTAGATAGGCTTAAAATATATGTCCAACATTATCACAATACAGACATGATCCAGCTTTTTACTAATGTTCCTTTACATCCTTTGTCAAGGGGTCGCTAGCTTCCCCTTCTGCGTAGGATTTTCCTGAACCAATGATCCACATGAATTACTGGTCAACTAAAGGAAGGCATTTTAGTAGAACTAAGAAACCCCCTCAGGACCTTTTTTCATATTTTATTTCCTGTAATCAACATTCAGTTAACTGAACTAAGTTCAGAAAATAGTAGGAGGATGCAAATAAAACAACTCATTCTTAATCGTTTCTTTCAATGAACAAAGTCATTCAGGCTACAACTGAAATATTCTCTGTTGACAAAGGACCAAAATGGACCACAGAGGTCAATATGTCCCTTAAACCTTGCTTATATCACATAATGCTACATCATTAGAATTCACTAAAACAGGTTTCTGATATTGTTACTAAGGAATAGCCTAAACTAATGTACAATCAGATACTCCACTTTTGTTTGGTCTAGGATAAACTGTGTAGGGTGGAAAACAAAATGCACCATAAGGAAATTGAAAACATTTGCTTCATTATATCCCCAGGGAAATGTGGGCTTTTGAACGGACTACTGGAATATCAGCAGACCTTAATCCTAAGGCCTTTTTTAACCCTGAATGGCCAAGGCATCTTCAGCAAGGTCATGAGACGTACCCATGACATGAACTGAACTAGGGAGTTGACGTCGCAATCTGTCAAGGAACAGGTGCTGTGAAGTTCCATCAATTTCTGTTTTTGATTGCCCGAAGTAAGGGCAATTTCTCCAAATAGCCACTGAGTAACCCTGCACCTAACATACACATGAAAGTTATTTAGTGTTTCCTTAGGAAGGTCTCAGGTAGAAGAAAAAACATACAGTTCTGAACAAACCTCCATGGCAATCTTAGTATTTCTAGGTTGAAGATGATCAGTTAATTCACATGTTGAACAGTATGACAACAAAACTACAGTGAACTAAGGCAAAGCTCGCTGAAGTTGCCGTAGTGAAAAGGGTTATATACAAGGCTGCCAAGGCCTAAATGTTTTGATATATGGTTTCTTTCAGTTACAAGAAGAAAAACTCCACATTTCTTTCCCTGTAAACTTCTACATTCTAAACTCTGCCTTTCTATGTTTGTGCTCCATGCAAGCTGTAAAACTTGTTTGTGTGGATGCAGCTTTGGAAATGCCAATTCTGTCTCAGTGATGAATAGAGATGACAGAGAAATCCAGTGCAGTCTGTCTTCCCACAAGTGCACACTGTGTCCTCCTGCAAGCTCCCGGCACAAATGTAACAAACTTGCAACAACTGCTGCAAAAACAGTTCAAGCACAGCAATGACAGAAGTGGTGACAGATTCAATCACAGCTACAATCACAGCTGAGAACTTTGTATCTATCAGTGCTACCACCATATAAGGAACAAACAGCAGTAGCCACAGGTGTAACCACAGCAAAGACCATAGTTAACCCGGCAGCAGCGGCAACAGATACAACAGCTTTTACTTTAGTTAGAATCATAATGGTGTCAGAGCATCAACAACAGGTGCCATCACACAGAGATAATAGTGGTGACCGCATTTGCCACTATGACATGGACACCAGTAGTGCACACAGTTCTTACTACAGCAAATACCACAGCTATAAACCCATCAGGGATCACAGCAATAGTTAAATCGGCCAGCACTGCAGGAACCACAAAAACAGCCATAGCTGCTGCAACAAAAGGAACAAAAATACAACAAACAAAGCTTCCAGCAAAGCAGAGAACACAGCATATACAACTGCTATATTCACAGGAAGAAGAAGAGCAAAAATAACTGCCACAACAGCCAGAACCAAAACAACGCATACCAGCTGCTGTCACAACTGCCAATATCAGCTCCAAGAACTGACATAACAGCAGCAACAATAGCTGCAAGCACATCAGGGACCACAGCAGTGACTCAGAAGTGGCCATGGTAGCAACAACCTAAGAAGAAAATGTAGAGTCAGCTATAAATGTCGAGCAGTGTTAGACATGGCATCCTTGGTGTGGCCTCCCCTAACATTTTGCCTCTACTTCCCAGGTTGTTTTCTGTGTACTGGACTCTGTTTGGCTGTTTACCACTGCTGACTAGTGCTAAAGTGCAAGTGCTCCCAATGTAAAATGTATGTGTAATTTACTCTTCCATGATTGGCATATTTGGTTTACTAGTAAGTCCCTAGTAAAGTGCAATAGAGGTGCCCAGGGCCTGTAAATCAAATGATGCTACTAGTGGGCCTGCAGCACTGGTTGTGCCACCCACATTAGTAGCCCTGTAAACATGGCTCAGACCTCCCCTGCAGTGTCCATGTGTCCAGTTTTAACCTGCCAGTTTGACTTGGCAAGTGTACCCACTTGCAAGGCCTAAACCTTCCCTTTTTATACATATAAAGCACCCCCAAAGGTAGGCCCTAGGTAGCCCCATTGGCAGGGTGCAGTGTATGTTAAAGGTGGGACATGTACTGATGTGTTTTAAATGTCCGAACAGTGAAATACTGCTAAATTTGGTTGTCACTGTTGCAAGGCATAGCTCTCTCATAGGTTAATATGGGGGCTGCCTTTAAATATTCTTAAAGTGTAGATTCCCTTTGAGAGCAGATAGAAATCTGGAGTTCAGTGTCTCTGAACTCACAATTTAAAAATACATCTTTTACTGACGTTGGTTTTTAGATTTTTAGTTTGAAAATGCCACTTTTAGAAAGTAGGCATTTTCTTGCTTAAACTATTCTGTGACTCTGCCTGTTTGTGGATTCCCTGTCTGGGTCAGTTTGACAGTTCGGCATGTTTGTGCATCTCCTCTAGACAATGAGACAAAGGGTTTTGGGGTGTAGCCTGCATATCCTGATGAGCCATATGTGCTAGCGTGGAGGGAGGAATGCTCACTCACACCTGAAAAGGCTGTGCCTGCCCTCACACAATGCAGACTCCAAATCCCTGGTGTGTGTCTGGGGCCTGGCCTGGACAAGGCAGGATCTTGTGAACAACAAAGACTTTCCCTTGAAGTTTGCCTACTTCAAAGGCAGAAAGGGGTATAAGTAGTGGACCCAAAACCCCAGACATTTAGATCATTTCAGGAAACAAGAGGCACCTCTGCCAAGGAGAAGAGCTGAAGACCCAAGGAGAAGTGCTGCCCTGGCCTGTGACTGTGCTTTGGTGGGCTATACTGCCATAGCTGCTTCTGCCTACGAAAGACTTTGTTATGCATTGCTGCTTGAAGAAGAATCTCCAAGGGCTTGGAGTAGAGCTTGCCTCCTGTTTTGAAGCCGTAGGGATAGCAAAGGCGCCACCAACTAGTTTTGAGTCTGCATGCTGTGGATTCTAGCTTGCCAGAGGATGCCATTCCAGTTCCTGGGCCCCTGGAAGTGAATTTCTGGACAAAAAACCTGTCTAATGATACCGGACGACGTCGTGCGACTTTGCTAAGGATGGTGATGCATGGAAACCGCAACGCCGCCTGCTCCGAAGCTATGTATATCGCAGAAGCGCGATGACCCCGACAACTCTGCAGGCCTCGTGTCGCCTCAGCCGCTGATCCTTCACGACCTTGCTGAGATAGGAGTGTCATTCAACCCCATCGCAGTGCCTGCAGCCCTGTGACGACATTGCGACCCCGTGGGGTCGCGCTGCAGCATCATGACTTTGCCGGATTTCGTCTCTGCCGGCACCAATGGACCAACATCTTGCAACCGATGTCGCCTCACCTCCACTGCTCTGAAGTAAGGACCCGACGCCTCTTCTCGATGCCTCTGCTTCCCTGCCCCATAGCACTGGAACCAATTTAGCATCGGATCCAGCAACGTCTCGCTCCCTACTATGTTCACCGGCCTGTTTTCTACCTGTTTTACTAAGGTAGTGTACCTGGGGATCCGTACAACTCCATAAATGGTGCCAGTGGCCGCGCATTGTAGGACACGACTCAGTCACGACTATGCTTAACATCAGATTACAGCATTTGTGCCTCTAGGCACTATTTTTGAGTTTTTAAGTCCTAAGATAATAGTTTTAATGGAGTATTGTGGATTTCTATCGTACCTGGTTTTGTTTATTTAGATAAAATATTTACTATTTTTTAAAACCTGGGCAGGGGGCAACCTGACTGCCAACCAAACACCCCATTTCTAACACTGGTGATCAGTGGTCAGGATTGAACTTGTATTTGTACTTGAGATACAGTGATTAAGTGTACACTACTATTTCCAGTGCAGACTATTGCATAACCACATACCACTTGTTTTGGTGATCTTGCTTTTGTTGTTTTTTCATTTTTTTCTTTTTGGACTTCATCTGCTTCCATTACTTTTTATTTTTGAACTTCTCATTGGGAACTCTTTGTTGCCTGGGAACTTTGCACTTTTTTTTATTTGCCATCATGTCTCAGTCTGGAGATTCACCAGCTGGAACTTGTGTTTGAGTTGGAGAAGCTGGAAAGTTATACAGTTGCTCAACTGAAGCAGTTTAGTAAGGATATTGCCTGTCCCATTAGGAGCTCTGCCAGGAAGTAGGAGCTGCAAAAGGCTCTAAGGGCCTGGGTGACAGCCAAGGAAGCTGGGGGGCACACAGAAGGGCAGGATGAAGGTGAGGAGGTGCAGAGTATACATAATGTGGTAGTGGATATACCTGTTATGCCTCTGGGGAGGGTCTCCAGGACAGGTAGCAGTGTGTCATCCAAGGGTCTGACTCCTGAAGAGTTGCAGGACAGACAGGCAGAGAGCGTCACCAGATGGAGTTAAAGAAGTTGAGGATGGAAATGGAGAGGGAAATGGAGGCTGGCCATAGAAGAGAAGAACCTGCTCCTGGCTCATGAGCTTAGGTTGATGGAACTAGATCAGAGGGGCCAGTCTAGTAGAGAGAGTGGCAGCAGTACCGTAGTGCAGCCTGAGAGGAGGGGGTGCACATTCCTAAAGACCTTGTGAAGGATTACAAGCGGGAGGATGACATATACTTGTGGTTCAAAGGGTGTGATTCAGCTCTCCACATGAACTTGGTCCCTGAAGCACATTGTGGGGCAGGTGTGTGGAAGCACTTTAAGGTAGAGGGGAGGGATACTCTAACATCCTTAGGGGATCCTCAGGGACTCACTTACTCTATCATGAAGGACGCTCACCCCTGAGCAGTATAAGGACAAGTTTAGGTCCTAAAAAAAGGAAGAATCCCAAACTTAGCTAGAATGTGTTGAATCCTTCTGCAGGTCACTGGATGGTTGGGTGAAGGGCAGTAAGGTAACAACTTATGAGGGGCTTTACAACTTACTTGCTTGGGAGTACTTGTACAGTCTTTGTTTTCCAGAGCACCGCCAGCACCTGACTGACAGCAAGCTGACTGACCCCAGGAAGCTTGCGCTGGAACCTGACCATTGGGAGGGCACCAGGGTCCACAAGAGGTATGGGGGAGACCACGCCAAGGGTGGTCAGGGTCCCTCTCAGAAGAATAAGGGGGTTAAGGGTAAACAGGGGGGGGGTTCTCTAAAGGGCCCCCACCTAGTTCCCAGGGTAAGGATTCCCAGCCCCCAGCTGAAAAGAAGCCTTGGTTTTCCAAATGGAAACCTGCAGAGGGGGTTTCCCGCAAATGTTATGCATGTCACCAGGTGGGTCACGAGAGGGGGGACCCCACATGTCCCAAGTGGACAACGGCACCCACTTGTCACAGGGTAGTGCTTGGGGAGGAGTTGGTTCCAGGTGGGTGGGAGCCAGCTGAGATGACCCTTGTCTCACTAGGGGACAGTGAGATGGTCCAGTGAACCCTTGTGACTTAGGACACTAAGAAGTACAGGCAGTGGTTAACCATCAATGGACAGAGGGTGGAGGCTCTGAGAGATACAGGAACTAGTGTGACTACTGTAAGAAGTCACCTGGTGCCTGAAGAGCAGATAGATCCCCATGTACTTCACCAAGTAGTGGCGGTAGACAAGTCAGAGCACCTGTGTAGAGTGGTGCAGGTTCCCTTTGAATGGGGGGATCTCAGGTGCCTTGAGAGTAGCTCTGAGTCCAACCATGCCTGCAGATTGTCTGCTTGGGAATGACTTGGAGGATTCCCCTTGGAAGGAGGTGGAACACAGGTCCCAATTGGAGATATTGGGTCTGCCTGGGTAGGTGTGTGTATCCACCCAGTCTACGACAGCCCGTCAGGGTGATCAGGAGACCCTGGAGCCTGAAAGAGTGGTCCAGGTGTCTGCCAGAAGGAGGACGGGCTGGGGGTGTGGGAAACGGGCCCCAGAAGTTCGCACGGTCCGGGAGGAGGCGGAGCCTGAGGGCGACGCCCTGGAGCCTACATGAGAACATGTGGCTGAGCTTTGGGAGGTCCCTGAGCTGACACAGTGGCAGCAGGAAGGGAAACCCACCAGGGAAGCATTCTGTGAGGCACAGAGAACATGCCCTACTCTGGAGGTCTTGCAGCGGCAGGCTGCAGACCAGGCGTCTGGTAGTGAGTCTGGATCACACTTGATCTACTGGGAGGACGGCCTCCTATACAGTGAGCCTAAGGTTGCTGAACCTGGGTCAGCCTGTGTGCTGGTGGTACCCCAGTGCTTCAGAGCCTTCCTACTGGGTCTGGCTCATGACGTGCCTTTAGCTGGACATTTGGGGCAGGACAAGATCTTTGAATGTCTTGTCACCCACTTTTACTAGCCTCAAATGAGCAGGCACTCAGATGCACACTATATGTCTTGCTAAACCTGTCAGGCAAGTGGCAAGAGTTGGGGGAAATGTAAGGCTCCCCCCGACCATTTCCTGTAATCAGCACCCCCTTTAAAAGGGTCGGTATTGACATTGTGGGGCCTCTAGATCCCAAGGCAGCCATGGGTAACAGGTTTATCCTGGTCTTGGTGGACCATGCCACCCGGGACCCAGAAGCCATTCCTTTGCAGTCAATCACCTCCCCTGTGGTGGGACGTGCTTTCATGTTTTTTTTTTACCTGCATGGGGTTCCCCAAGGAGGTGGTATCTGATAGGGGTACCAACTTCATATCAACATATATGAATCCTCTGTGGAAGATGTGTGGGGTGACATAAGTTCACCACTCCTTACCACCCACAAAGTAATGGTCTGGTTGAGACATTCAACCGCACCTTGAAAGGCATGATCATGGGCCTGTCAGAGCACTTGAGGCGTTAGTGGGACGTCCTCTTGCCATGCCTTCTGTTCACCTAGATGGAGGTGCCTCGAAAGAGTCTTGGATCTAGTCCTTTTGAATTATTGTATGGCCACCCTGTCAGGGGACCTTTGAGTTGGTTAGGGAAGGCTTGGAGAAAGCCTCCAGTAATCCCCCCCCCAGGATGTAGTCAGTTACATGCTGACTTTTAGGAACCAGACAGCTCGCCCAAAAGAACCTGGAAGCAAGCCAGGAAGATATGAAGACGACCAGAATGCCACTCTGGTTGAGTTCCAGCATGGCCAAAAGATTTGGGTAATGGCCCCAGTGGAGTCTAGGGCCCTCCAAGATAAGTGGACTGGGCCATTTGAAGTAGTGGAGCGCAAGAGTGATGTCACCTATCTGGTGAACTTGCGGACTCCCAGGAACCCTTTGAGGGTCCTACATGTCAATCGCATCCAGCCTCATTTTGAGAGGACAGAGGTGACAATGCTCTTGGCAACAGATGATGGGGTAGAGAAAGTGAGTGAGTATCTTCCTGACCTCCTGCCTGCCAAAGGGAAGGATGGGTCTGTGGAGGATGTGAACCTCCTCCTTCTCACTGAACCCAGAGCAACAGAGGGACTGTTGCCAAGTGTTGGGACAGTTTGCCCCTCTACTTTCCTTGATCCTAGGGGTCACTCATTTGTGCACACTTGATGCGGACACTGGGGACAGTCTCCTGTTAAACATAAGGTTTACAGATTGACTGACAAGGTCAGAGCCAACATTAAGGATGACATATCCAAAATGTTATCTCTTGGGATTATTGAGTTCTCCAGTAACCCTTGGGCCAGTCCTGTGGTCCTGGTCCCAAAAGCTGCTGCTCCTGGTGCCACTCCAGAACTCAGGTTCTGTGTGGATTACCAGGGACTCAATGCGGTCACTAAGACTGATGCGCACCTCATCCTCATGCTGATGAGCTCATTGATCGGTTAGGGGCTGCCAAATATCTGAGCACGTTTGACTTAACGTCATGATATTGGCAGATTGCTCTGACTGAGGGGGTCAAAGAGAGGTCCCCATTTTCAACCCCTGATGGGCACTACCAGTTTAGGGTGATGCCCTTTGGGATGAAAAATATCCCTGCCTCCTTCAGAGGTTGATCAACCAGGTGTTGGCTGGACTGGATGATTTCAGTGCCGCCTACCTGGATGACTTTGCTGTGTTCAGATCCACTTGGGAGGAACATTTGCAGCATCTCTGTAGCATGTTAGAGGCCCTGCAAAGGGCAGGCCTCACTATTAAGGTTAGCAAGTGCCAAATAGGGAAGGGTTCTGTGGTGTACTTGGGACACCAAGTAGGGAGTGGCCAGGTGGCACTATAACCTAAGATTGACACTATTCTGGCTTGCGAGCCCCCCAAGTCCCGGACTGAGGTGCAAGCCTATTTAGGTATTACCGGTAACTATAGGAGGCTTTTAAGGGATATGGCACCATTGTTGCTCCCTTAACAGAGTTAACCTCTAAAAAGCAACCAAAGAAGGTGATATAGACTGAGTCCTGCCAGACAGCTTTTGATGCCCTGAAGGCAGCCATGGGCATGGCACAAGCGCTGAAGACACCTGACTTTTCCAAGGAGTTGTCGTGCAAACTGATGCTTCAGAGCATGGGGTGAGGACAGTGTTGTCACAGCTAAATGAAGAGGGGCATGATCAACATGTAGCCTTCATCAGTAGGAGGTCACTTCCAAGGGAACGAAAGAGGAGTGTAATGGAGCGTGAAGCTTTTGCTATGGTCTGGGTTCTTCTTTGTGGCTCACTTCCGAGTTCAGACTAACCACAGGCCCCTCACATGGCTAATGCAGATAAGGGGTGAGAATCCAAAACTGTTGAGGTGGTCCATTTCCCTACAGGGGGTGGACTTTACGGTGGAACACTGTCCTGTAACAGAACATGCCAATGCTGATGGTCTGTCCAGATTCTTCTGCCTTAGTGATGAGAACTCTCATGAGGTTGGGTAGTTATCCCTACTTTCAGCTGGGGGGGGGGGCACATGTTAGACCTGGCATACTTAGCGTGGTCTCCCCTAACGTTTTGCTTCTACTTCCCATGTAGTTTTCTCTGTGCTGGACTCTGTTTTGCTGTTTGTTACTCTGGACACTTTACCACCACTGACCAGTGCTAAAGTGCAAGTGTTCCCAAAGTAAAATGTATGTGTAACTGACATTTCCATGATTGTTATATTTGATTTACTAGTAATTCCCTAGTAAAGTGCACTAGAGGTGCCCAGGGCCTGTAAATCAAATGCTACTAGTGGGCTTGCAGCACTGGTTGTACCACCAACATTAGTAGCCCTGTAAACATGGCTCAGACCTGCCCCTGCAGTGTCTGTGTGTGCAGTTTTAACCGGCCAATTTGACTTGGCAAGTGTACCCACTTGCCAGGCCTAGACCTTCCCTTTTTATACATGTAAGGCACCCCTAAGGTATGCCCTAGGTAGCCCCATTGGCAGGGTGCAGTGTATGTTAAAGGTGAGACATGCACTGATGTGTTTTCCATGTCCAAACAGTTAAATATTGCCAAATACGATTTTCACTGTTGCAAGGCCTATATCTCTCTTAGGTTAACATGGGGGCTACCTTTAATTATTCTTAAAGTGAAGATTCCCTTTGAGAGCAGATAGAAATACGGAGTTTGTTGTCTCAGAACTCACAATTTAAAAATACATCTTTTAGTGAAGTTGATTTTTAGCTTGTTAATTTGAAAATGGCACTTTTAGAAAGTAGGCATTTTCTTGCTTAAACCATTCTGTGACTCTGTCTGTTTGTGGATCCTTGTCTGGGTCAGTTTGACAGTTGAGCTGTTTGTGCATTTCCTCTAGACAGTGACACAAAGGGTGTTGGGGTGTAGCCTGCATATCCTGACGAGCATTTGGTGCTAGAGTGGAGGGAGGAGTGGTCACTCACACCTGAAAGGGCTGTGTCTGCCCTCACACAATGCAGTCTCCACCCCCCTGGTGTGTGTCTGGGGCCTGACCTGGGCAAGGCAGGATCTTGTGAACAACAGAGATTTTCCTTTGAAGTTTGCCTACTTTAAAGGCAGAAAGGGGTAAAAGTAGTGGACACAAAACCCAGACTTTTAGATCACTTCTGGAAACAAGAGGAACCTCTGCCAAGTAGAAGAGCTGAGAAGAAGTGCTGCCTTGGCCTGTGATCGTGCTTTGTTGGGCTATCCTGCAGTTGCTGCTTCTGCCTGTGAAAGGGGACAAAGACTAGACTTTTTTGTGCATTCCTGCTTGAAGAAGAATCTCCAAGGGCTTGGTGTAGAGCCTGCCTCTTTTTTGAAACCTCAGGAACAGCAAGGGCTTCACCATCCAGTTTTGAGTCTGCATGCTGTGGATTCTAGCTTGCCAGAGAGTGGCATTCTTGTTTATTTAGATAAACTATTTACTGTTTTTCTAAACATGTGTCATTTTGTAGTGGTTCACTGTATTACTGTGTGTGCCGGCAAAAATACTTAACACATTGTCTCTGAGTTGCCTGCTCGTGCCAAGCTAACAAGGGAGTTAGCGGGGGTTAACTGAGTGTGATTCTCCTTTACCCTGACTAGAGTGAGGGTCTTTACCTGGACAGTGGGCAACCCGAACGCCAACCAAAGACCCCATTTCTAACGAGCGGCAGCTACACTAACAGCAATAATAGCTTTCTCTTGGAGTAGCAACAACAGGAGCTAAACTGTAGCTACAACAGCTGTGACAAAAGCCACCACCACATATGCAAAAATAGCTGCAACAATAGTTGGAAGCACAGAAGGGACCGCATCACTGATGACACCTTCCACCACATGTAAAAGCACAGATGTAGCCACAGCTGCCACTTTCACAAGCTCAGTAGCAGCAACAGTGGCTGTAACCACAGCACAGACCACAATTAACACCAAAGCTTTCACAACAACAGCCACCAATGCAGGGACCAAAGCAACAGCAATTATTGTAATGACAAGCAGGACAACAGCCACAGCCACATCTGCCTCCATTGCAGGGGCAACAAGAACAACAGATGACCCCGAGAGAAGAGCTAGAGCAACAGCAGTTACCAGAGTATCGACCATTGCTACCACAGTGACATGGACAAGAACTAGGCAACTGCTGTTTGCAAAACTGGAACAACCACCGTTACAACATTTCTAACAATTGAAAAAATAAGCAATTCTAATGCTAATGATTAGAATGCATGAATGAATCTCTACCACTGATAGTTAATCTGGTCTACATTCTGGTCATTATTGCACTGTGCCACTAGAGACAGAGAGGAACAATAGACAAATCAGCCATGTTCCTTTTCCAATAGTAACTATCCAGCTCAAACTGTCAAAGCACAACCTTTCTGAACAGAAACACAAGCAAACATAGACTGGTCTTGCTGAGCCTCAACATTGAGGTACAACCACTGGCAGAGCATGCACAGGATGCTGGGCATACCAAAGCTACACTGATAACAAAGATTTCAGTGACAACCTCAGCTGCCACCACACTAGAAGCAGCAGGGGTTGTGACAGCTACCAGTGAAGTGGGAACAACAGCAGTAACCATAGCTGCAACCACAGCAAAGAAAACAGGTGCCACCTCAGCAGGAATTGCATTAGTGACCTCAGCTGCAACCTCAACAGAAACACACATTAATAATTTGTCTGCATTTATCTAAACCTCTGTTTGCTTGTGTTAGCATATTAACCGCTACGCTGATAGGCCTTTCCTCCCAAGTGCTAAGCTTTCTTTTGGCTATTTGGGGTAGTTTGCGCGTAGGCCTCCATAGCATTTTGCCCACATAAGCTATCTCTGCCAAAATTGCATCCTTTTTTCCCAACATCCTGGGAATTGTAAGGGTACCAAGGGATTGTGAATTCCCCAGGAGGGGACCAAGAAATTAGCCAAAATATAGCTGCATTTTGGGGGGGAAATGGGAAAAAGTGCTATAGAACAAAGCATCTGTTCTTTTTCTGCAAATGGCATCAACAAAAGGTTTTCAGTGCTAAAAACACCATCTTCCCAGCTATCAGTAACAGGCAGACTTAATTCTGAAAAACATATTTCTTTTACCACAGTTTTGGCATTTTACTGGGAGACAGCTCTTTTTTCCTATTTGTTGTGCTCTCTACCTCCCTTCAGTTTGTGGTGGAAACAGGTGTGAAACCCATGGTGTTTCTCAGGAAGCTATACATTTCTGAAAACTAGACAAAAATTTTAATTCAGCAAGGGGGTCATTTGTGTAGATCTTTTAAGGTTTCCCAAAGAAACTAAGGTCCTAATTTAGAGTTTGGTGGATGGGTTACTCCACCACAAACATGACGGCTATCCCATCTGCTGTATTTTGATCTCCTTAGGCTATAAAGGTATCGTAAGGCTGCAGACGTGATATCTGTCACGGTTGTGACAGAGTAACCCCCTCCACCAAACTCGATCAGGCCCATAGTGTTGAAATAAAAAAATGATGAAAATTAGTAGGAAAAGAGAGGCATTTGTAACAATGTTTTCATTTGTAACTTACAACAGCAATACGCCATCACATCTGCTAGACTCTTCTGCTTTTGGGGATACCTAGGGTCTGTGGGTTTTCCAAGACCTCAAGGTACCCAGGGCCAATAACTGAGATGCACCTTGCAATGTTTTTTCTGTGTGCACCGCATATGCAGCAATTCAAATGGTAAAATACAAATAGTGAAAAATAGGTATCAACTGAAACCTATTTATTTCTGAAACGGGAGTTTAAAAGCAGTAGTTATGTGCACATCTTTGAATTTGTAGGAAACACATACTAAAATGTGAATTAGAGGGCATTTCTCAAAATGAACTTTTTTCTACACACTGTTTTACATTTGGAAGGTGCAAATGCGGAAAAATACAATTGGTAATAACACTTGTTCTACTATTCTGTGTTCCACTAAGTCTCTTGATTAAAATGGTACATCACTTGCGCAGGTAGGCCGACTGCCGGCGACAGGAAACAGCCCAAAACACAACATGGGCACATCACATTCTTCCACTGAAAACTGACTTTTTTGCAATGAGCCTAACTGTGGATTTTGGGCCCTAACTCATTTGTCACCTATGGAAAACTAGCAAACCTGTAAATTTTTTAAATCTAGACACCCATGGGAATCCTGAATGGGGTGACGTGTGTGGCTCTCCCCAGGTTGTGTTACCCAGAATCCCTTGAAAACCTCAAACTTTGACTAAAAAATTAAGTTTCCTCACATTTCTGTGATGGAAAACTCTGAAATCTGTGGGGAGCCACAAATTTCCTTCCACTCAACATTCCCCTTCTGATGAAAATGGTACCTCACTTGTGTGGCTGGGGCTGGTGCCTGCCACAGAACATATCACACCAAGGTCAATGAGGGTTCCTTTGGGAGGACTCCCATTGATGTTAGTTTGACCCATTTTTGTTGTGGGCACTAGGCCCAACCAAACAAGTGGGGCAGCATTTATATTGGGACAAGTGGGGAAACCGTGGTAGTAAGAATTGTGTGGTTTCCTTTTGATGCTGGAAAAATATGGCATAGAAATGCATGGAAATGTATTATTTTAGTCCAATTTTGAGTTCTGCAGGCAATTGTTGGTAAGAAAACTTGATGGGATCAACAAGAGGCACACCACTCTGTAGTCCCCTGGGTGTCTGGTTCACAAAAATATCTAGAATTTGTAGATTTTTCCTAAAGACAATATACACCCTGGCAGAGAAAAACAGAAAAGACAACTATCACTGCACAACCATCTATTCCTCAAGTGCACACACATACTACTTGGATTTGGCACGAGGGTGAGTGAAAGGTTCAAAATGTACCTTTTAATAACAAGAGATTTCATATACATAAAATTCACTGTTAATAATTGAAAGTTCAAAAACCTAAACTAGTGAGCTGTAAAGCTGTGACAAGGGACCAACCCATTTACAGGCCATCCACACACCTTACATGCTTGAAACACACAAAACCATTCAGATCACCAGCCGAGGGCCCAACACATTACAACACTCACATCAACAGAAAGGGCCATTCAAAGACCCATCACCTTCATACGCCCTTATGACTGACACAGCAATCACACAGCTTGGCAACTGATGGAGTGTGTGGGCTGGAGTTCGGCTGGCAATGTGTGTGTAGTGACCAGCAGCAAGTCACTACACACACACAAGCCAAATGCCAGTTCAAACACACCACCAGCCAAGCAGCAGTCTCCACGCACACTGCCAACCAAGGGCCATTCCACATACACCGCCAGTCCACATTGCCAGCCAAGTGCCATCCACACATACCACCAGCCAAGCACCAGTGCACGCACACTGCCAACCAGGCACCAGTCCACTCACACGTCCAGCCAGGCGTCAGTCCACACACACAACCATCAATTTTTTGTAACAAAAAAATGCAAACTAGTTTGAAGGAATGAAAAACCAACTATGATTACAAACACAACAGGTCTAACTAAATACATCAAAAAACTGCCAACTGTGAAACTGTACAAAAAATATAAAATGATACAGACCAGTCAGTTCACTTTTACGCTCATGGTTGCTCCCAATAATTCTATTGTGTGTGGTACAATTTAAAACATGTGAACACCCATAGCCCAGGATTAGAATGACACTCAGGGCAGTACATACAACTCTCCTTCCACACATCTCTTCGGTCACAGATTCTGCATATCCTAATGGGAAAACATTTTGGGGTGTGGGAGGAGCTTAAACAGGAAAGTGTTGATCTTTCAACCTAGCCACATCCTCCACAACTCCAACTCTAGGAACACTTGCCTGTTCTACTACAACAAGGCTGCCTATCACAGACTGCTGAAACTGAACAAAAGTTATCTTTGAATCTTGAGAACAATCCTTGACTACAACAAAAGCATTGAAGGTTGCTAAATGAAACAAATGGATAGCCAGCTTCTTATACCAAACGTAAGCCTTACAAACAGCAGTGTAAGGCTCCAACCGCTGATCTACTCTATCTACACCACCCATGTGCTTATTGCAGCCTAAAATGCACATGGGTTTGCACGCTTCAGAAACCTGACACCAAACAGTCACAGGTAAAGAACTTTCATCATGAATGGTTACAAGCATGTGGACAGCTCTCCAGTGTGCACCTTTCACAGCCAGAAGTTCATCACTACACAATACACTGCACTGTCCCCTCTAAAGCATTTCACATACAAGCTCTTTAGGGTAACCTTTACGGTTAGGGTGAATTGTGCTATAAGCTGCAGTGTCCACTTAGAACAATTCCTTAAACAATTCCACACCAGTGTAGAAGTTGTCTACGTATAACTGGTGACCTCTGTTAAAAAGTCCTCTACCAAGTTCTCACACAATTTTCTTATTAAATCCAAATGTGGCCAGACAACCAGTAGGGTCAACAGAACAATCCCTGCCTGTGTACACCTTGAAATTATAGATATATCCAGTACTACTCCCAGATAGCATATACATCTTAATTCCATAAGGTGCCCTCTTGCTAGGAATATACTGCCTAAAAACCAAACTGCCCTTAAAAAGAGCCAAAGACTCATCCAAAGCTATTTCTTTCACTGGAACACAGATCTCTAAAAAGCGATCTATAAAAACATCAAGAACAGGCTAACCTTAAAGAGACGGTCATAATTAGGGTGATCTTGTGGCAATGCTGAAGCATTATCAACAAAATGCAGCATCCGAAGCAGAAGCAGATGCCGATCACGACTCATGGTTGCAGGAAATATTGCTGTTTCCATCAAGGAACTAGTATACCAATATGAATGTTGTGATGGTTTCCTTATCAAGCCCATCAAAAAAGGTAAACCCAAGAACTTCTTCAACTCATCCAGATTTGTGGGAGTCAACCGGCTCCCTCTAGAGTGGGGCTTAATTCTGGCACTGTTTTCCCTCAAATACTGTTCAGCATACAAGTTAGCCAATAATCTCATCTAAAAATACAGCATCCATAAACAACAGAAAGAAATTTGTAGGCAAAAGTTTTCAGTATTCAATCAATTAATCAGGAATTTGTGAAGCGCACTACTCACCCTTGGGGTCTCAAGGCGCTGAGGCCAGCGACACCAGTAAAGGCTGGCAACACAGACTGCACCATGTTTGGGCAACCGAGGGTTCAGCACTTCCAATGGGAAATCTTCCAGCCCCAAGCTGCAATCCAAAATGCCCCTTGCTGCACCAACAGTGTATCAGTGTTCTCCTCTGAAAGTGGCTTCATCATCACATGATTGCTGTTGGACAGAAAATCCACTGCCAGAACCTTGGACTTTCTCCTCTGCCTCTGATACAGAGTCAGTCTCAGAACCACGGACAGAGGAAGATTAAATAAACAAGCTAACAACCTGCTGAGCGGTAATCCTGTGGCTAATCATAACCTATAGTAATAAAAGTAAAACACCAAATAAGTCAACAATAACCAACAATGAGTAAAATAAGTATGAAACAAACTGTGGCCTTATCAAACAGAAAGAAAAACTAGTGTTATATAGTAATCTGGAAGAAAACGTCAATCAATACAAAACACTCAAAGACCTCTATACTCAAAAACAATACCACTCACTTGCCAGAGACAGCTAGACTGAGGATCACCTGCACCTACTCTGCACAGACTCAGCAAGCACCAACAATATCCGACTAGAAAGAAAAAAACAAGGGAAAATTACACACAAGACAACAAAATATTCATCTTGCACAAATCCAAAGAGAATTTCACACACAATAAAATAGAAGCTTTATATGCTGACATTATTACATCATTTAAAAAAAAGGCATTAATGCAGGGCAATGATACTCATTTGAAGTAAACAGTACATAAAATGCTATTTTACCAAACACTTGCAACTACAAAAACTGCAAGAAGGAGTCGCCACCTAGGAAATCAAAAGCTTTGTACTAGAATAAAAAGGAGAACTAAAACATTACAATCACAAATGCAAATGATGACAAGAAATAAAACAGTTAACATTATGAAACAGTGTGAAGTCTGACCTTGGGGGCAGGTCAGCACCTCAAACTTCCAATTTGCCCCAAGGGGGGGCACAAAGGAGGGCCAAGAAATTTACATCCTAGAGGGGGGTGACCCTTAACCCAGCTGAAACCACTTCACACACATCACCACCCACATGCCAGCCACACACAGCGCCAGCCAGAAGCCAATCCACACACCGCCACCTAAATCCCTAGTTCAAAAACACCATCAGCCAAATGCCAGTCCAGACACACCATCCGGTAAATTCCAGTATATGCAGACTGCCAGCCGAACCCAAGTTCACACGCACACAAACTTTCCCTCGTGTCTAGTGGGTTTCAGCCTAAAAATATGGCTGATCTGTCACACGGCGGGCCAGAAAACAGCCAAAATATTGCCTCAATAATGGGGAGCAACTCTTGCCTAAGGGACCACTCCCTGACATATAAATAAATAAAATCCCTTGTGTCTAGTGGCTTTCGCCTCTCTTGGGGGCAGATGGGCCTAAAAATATGGCCAATCTGCCTGGTGGGGCAGAAAATGGGCAAAATATTTCCCCCATGATAGGAAGCGACCCTTTCTCAGATGAGCCTAAAAATATGGCTGATCTGCCCCCAAGGGGGGCAAAAAATGGCCAGAACAATGCCCAGATTATTGGGAGTGACCCTAACCGCTAAGCAAAATGTCTACAAATGCACCTAAAAAAAATCCCTGGTGCTAGTGGGTTCATTTGCACTGGACGATTGTGGCCCCACCCACGATCAAAAGAGACAACGGGGAAAAGAAAAAAACTTTCCTTTACACTTCCCAACTCTTCCTCACCTCCTACTCTGCAAATGGCTTCCAGCTCCTGCGGCCTGCTCTGCTAACAAAGACACGTGGTGTGTGCACCAACATCATTAGATCACCAGGGGAGGGAGCAGGGGTGGCAGCGGAAGCACTTCCGCTTCCATTTCTGATGGGGCACCCATGAAGGGAGCACTAGCGCCTCCACCGTGGAAGGGCGCTAGGAAGGCTTGTAGCTGTCCTCAGCTCACGTCCACCGGTGCCTAGGTTAGCTCCAAGCCGTTCTCAACACCGAAGGGGTTAAAGACAAACCTCCTAATTTGTCAATGTTTATGTTTTTACTGTTCAACTGTTATTCACATTTCTGTTCCACACACCACAGCATACAGGATGGTGAAATGTGTCAGCCTATTTCAGCCAATGGGTTCCTTGCACTGATGGTGATGTAATTTTGCCTGTTCACATGTATACATTTGTCAAGAGAGAGTAATACACTGCACTTCAGTACCAGGGCCTGTGGGCCAAAACTTTATAAACCTTCCTCTTATGTTTACTCTGCCTTCTTGTTACAGTAATTCAAAGGCAGGGTTGCTATCTTTCTTAGAAAAATATACCAGACAGATGTTCGCTTTTTGCAATTCTGAACAAGCCAAGATCTGATAGACGAAAATAATTTCTACATAATTTTCAGCATTCTTTCATAGCACAGCAATTAGCCCTCTGTTTACTTTATTAATCATTCCAAAACTAGACAGCTCTCTCATACCTGCTAAAATATTTTTTTATGTGATTACTGTTTATGTTGCTCAAGGGGAAATACCAGATTTCTCTCTTTTTCCTGGTATGTTTACTTGATTGGACTTTAAAATACAGGCCAGCCAGTGAACCAAATTGGCCAGGTGGCAATCCTATAAAGCCAATAGTGTTTTTCTTTGTGCCAAAAGGAATCGTAATTTCTTATGATGCTGCCCAGCCAAGTTTCCCAGCTACATACATGACTGTCTGCACCAGTCATTTGTTTTCTTTGAATTCTGGAACTTGTAGTCTTATTTATTTCATTCATCACTGCCAGGTTTTCAGAGTGTAGCATTGGTGTAGTTTCAATGGGCATATGGGTGACATTCCAAGGTCAAATATGTGACACACTGAGTGTCGCTTTCTTGTGAGTAAATCAAAGCAACAACCAGTAGTTTAGTGACAGCAAAATTCCTGTTGCTGAATCCATACACGTCAAACAGCAATGGACATGTGGCTAGAAATATCCAAACCTATTGGCTTGGTAAATGCTTGTTACCAGTCTAAGCTCAATGAGTTGTACTGGTAATTACAATTGTTACATGTGTGACAATCAGTGTATGCGCTCTGCAGGGAGGCTACAAATTGGATTAGTGAGTAGTTGAAACATCTTCATGTCCCACCAACAGGCATGGTGAGAAACTTTCACTGACTTCAGCCTCAACTCCAGAGTACATCAATCGAACACTGTCCTGTATACCCACTCATAACGTGCATTTGCCCATATATCTGTTTGTACTATACAAGATTGAGAGTTTGCATAAAAAAACTACAGAAACACAACATTTGGAAAAAGGGTGTATCTTTAGGGCATGAAGGTTCAAGTAAAGCAGGGTCTGACTCCTTTTGTGGAGAATCACTGTCTTTATATAGGGTTTTAGACAAAGAATAAACACATCTACTGCATTAGTTCACAGTTTTCATGCTTACAATTCAGAGAGATTTTTTAAGCTTTAAAAGTATCATATTAATTAACCTGTACAAAATGGTTTTATAGACCTTAACCAAACACTACATTTAAACCTGGGTTTTTCATCTGAATCCTGCCTGACAGCATATCATATACTTGGCTGAAGCTAATAGCAAGGACACATTCCTGTTTCGTTCTTTTTTCTTGTTCTTTCTCCTTTGATAGTTTTGACCTGTGTCATAGCCATAAGTATAACATTTCATGACGCAAATGCCCTATAGTAACATACAACTGAATAGAGAGAATATTAGTGCTTTGTTTCATGACCACATAACCATGAAAAGTATTATTACAAAATAAGATTAATCTTAAAACTGTTTATTTATTGATAAGGCTTTGCTAGAAAGATGTGTGAGAGTGGAAATTATATCATCCTAAAAATGTGTCATGTCTACTAAACTGTGCTTTATCTCATAAAAGTTCACCCATGGGAAGGAGCTTGAATGTTTAATTGCTGATTAAAAAAAAGTAGGTAAATGTGTTGCATATTTAGAATGTTCTTTGTTAAAACTTGCTATATCGATGGAAGATGTCCTGTTCACATGAAGTCTTCAAGAAATGTTTGGTTAGAGCCAAAGTTTATCTACAAATACTTTGCAAGTTGTTTATTTGTAAATTATTATAAAACTGTGTTCCCAGACTAAGGGTCTGATTTTGATTTCGGCCGGCAGATTCATCCTTTACAGCGGTGATGGATATCCCATCTGCCGAAATATAAACCCCATTATTTCTTATAGGGATTTATATTTCGGTAGACAGGATATCCATCACCGTTGTGACGGAGTAAGCCGTCGCCGAAATCTGAATCAGGCCCTAAGGTAGGAGCAGTGTCGTGCTTATTAGAAAGCTTGCATAGACAGACCCTACTCACAGTCTCACGTTTCTTTAATTCTCTGCACATGCAGACACGTTTGACACTTTTTGCTCATGTCTTAGATTTATTCTGTGACTAAATTTTTCGAACTTGAACTTATTACTGAGAGACTCTACTGAAATTCTAAGAGAGTTTTTTTTAATCAAAATTATATGCTTTCACATCTTAAACGAGAACCCTTAAAGAGATCTACTGAGATATATTCTCCTGAAACTAGATTAGAATAGGGATTAGATCTTTATGGGACATGTTATATGCATTGTTCTGTAATTCATAATTGATTTTAATTGATTTGAAAATAAAGATATTGATGAACCAATGATTTAATAGAAAGAATTACAATGGAATCCAGAACTCTCATCATTGACTCTTAAAAAGAAAATGTCATTGAGAAATTGAGAATATTTAATGTTTTTGATGTGCAGCTCTTCCCTTTCTACTTACCTCAAAGGTTCATTGCCTAGGGCCCAGTAGTTCGGAGATTTTAAATGAGATAGATTAATAAATAATTTATTCGAAGTCTCCAATCTAGCTTAGTTGGTAGCAGAGGAAAGGTTTAGGTAATGACACAAAGGAGCTGCAAAAATTAAAAGTGCCCAGGATAGATAAATGCCCAATTTCCCAAAGCCTGAGTTTGAAGATTGACTGAGTGCAGTTCCTGAAGCGGTTGCCGGTAGCAGTTGCAGAGTGGTGAATTCCACTTTCAGATTATGTTTCGCAGTTATGTTGATTAATGTGATTTGTGAATTGTATATTGATTGGAGGATTGCTTGTTCATTGAGGTTCTAAATTTCATTGCTGATGCTTATGCGCTTTAGTCGAAGAAGATAAAGAGCTTAATGGACTAAGAATTAGTTTAAGAGCCTGGTGTAGATAAACAAGAGTTGATTTATGGAATTTTTGTCTGCTAATTGTAGGAATGTGCCCCTTTTTGACATGGTCACCTCCACTTTTTACCTGGTATTTGATGCAATTTTGATAGAAAGTGCACTGGGTTCCTGCTGTCCAAGTCCCAAGTGCCAGATCTCTTTCCCTAAAACTGTACAATTGCTCCCCAATTGGCAATTCCTTTGAAAACACTGTGAGTCCCCAGTAAATGGTACCCAGGTACCTAGGTACCTAGGGGATGTATACCAAACAGGGTCCCCAAGGGCTGCAGCATGTATTGTGCCACCATCAGGGACCCCTCACCTAGCTCATACAGACTGCCGTTGCAGGCTGCGTGTCTTGGTGCAGCTAAAAGTGAAAACATGACATGGCATGCAGCCTGTGTGCCATGCCCACTAACACTGCATGCAACATCTGTAAGTCAACCCTAGAGTAGGCCTATCAGCCCTAAGGCAGAGTTCATTATATTACATGTGAGGACAAATCTGCAAGAGTAGATATGCCCTTGCTATGTCTTTGTCGACTCCTAGACATAAGAAGTGATCAGAGGAGTCATTTTTAGGACATGTGCTGGACACTGGACAATACAAATTACCCAGCTACATGATGGCTACATTGAAAATAGGGATGTTTGGTATCAAACATCTCATATTAATAAACCCTCAATGATTCCAGTGATGGATTTATTAATACATGCACCCAGAGGGCACCATAGAGGTGCCACTGAAAAACCTACCAACAACTAGTTTGCTGGATGACTGGTCTTAACCAGCCTGCCACCAACAGACAAGTTTCTGACCCCCAGGGGTGAGATCCTCAGCTCTCGGAGGGTCATAAACAAAGCCTGCTCTGGCAGGGCTGTTACATACTCCTTCCAACAGGATGACCCGTGAATTAGCATTCCAATGCAGGGGGCTTCAAAGAGCCCACCCACTTTGGTATGCAAATGTGGCTTCCCTCAGAGTTGAGGAGATGCCACTCCCGACCCAGGGCCCATTTTGCACCTGTATAGGTGGGAGTCAGAGAGGCGTGTCCACCTTCAGGCCAGTTCCACCTTCAAGGCGGGCTACCTGATGTGGACTCAAGATTTGAAAGTCTGCCATCTTGGTGATAGCAGAGCTAGGAACTTTGGGACAGGGTTATGCCCACTTACCACAGGAAGCGGTCATATAGGGGGCGTAGTGACCTCAGATGTAAGTAGCCCATTGGCCATTACCCTACACTCAACTAACGTCCCTAAATTCAGTATTTAAGAAAGCCCCGGGTTCCAGAAAATCAGACCCTGCTGACCTGAAAGAAAAAGATGGACCCTGAAGAGTCGCAGAAGCAAGAACAGAAGACCAGCAGCTGACTTGGCCTCTTTGTGCAGGCCGCCACCTACTGTGAGTGACCCTGTGTCAAATACCAGACGCCTCAGGACCCCTCTGCACCCGGATGCCACAGACACCCTGTTCTGAGGAGAAAAAGACCAAAGGTGTCCCTATGTCTCCGAGCATAGTGAGACCTGAGCCCCCTTGTTGGTTCAGTCGGGCTGGTCCCGCAGGCCCAGTTTGCAGCATCTTTCTGACAGGACCTTTCCCCACAGGATAACATTAGGTCACAGGATGCTGAAAAGCACCTCTGCACCCAGATGCACGAGTCCCTCCCAAAGTGACCTGTAGGTGCTGACTTGGACTTTGCGCTATACTTAACTCAGCTCTAGAAGAACAGTCCTGTGTCGTAGCTAAGTGCCTGAATGCAGTATATGTTCCTTTTCCTACAGGACAACATTAGGGCATCTAAAGCTAAAAAGCACCTCGGCACTCTGACACCTAGTGCCTTCTGAGGTGACCTGTTGGTGCTGCCTTGGAACCTGACCCATACTCACCTTAGGACCATGAGATTGGTCCTGTAAGTTGCTTTAGAATACTTGTTTGCAGTATATGCCTTTCATTTATAGGATAAAATTACAGCTTCAAAAATTGCAGTGTGTTGATATTTCAAATCTGTAAAAATTCATAGCTTAAAGCGTACTTACGTGATTTTGATGATCTCAGTGCCTAAAATTATATAAAGATCAGTGTTATTTTTATAAATTGGCATGGAGTTCGTTATAGAGTTGCATGTATCATTTATTGACTGTGTGCATGCATTCAATGCCTAACACTCCTCTCTGATAAGCCTAAGGCTGCTCAACCACACTACCCCCTAAGAGAGCACCTTGGGATTGCTAGAGTAAGCCCCTGTCTACTTATAAGGGAACCCCTGGACTCTTTGCACAGTATACTTCATTTTGGTAAACCATATAAAGAGCCAGCTTTTCAAACTAATGATTTGAAGTGCAGGTCATGAGACATTGTTAACTGCATATTTGAGAGAGGGACAGTAACAAAATTTGTTGTGCTTGTACTAATAGTGATCAGTGTTGGTGAAGCCGATGCACAAAGGTGACACTGCATTGATTAGGTGATTTTCCACTGGTTGAGATCTCACCATTGTGGGAGCAAAACTCTTTTAATTGAAAAGTTGGAAGGTGTAAAAAACGTAAACATTCAGATTGTTGATTATTCTATGAATTTCTTTAGAAGAAGCACGCAAAGACTGTTATTTTATGTTACATAGAGTTGTAGAATTGAAGATTTGTGTGTGAGAAGAAATTGTAAAGGAAGGTGAACTGCTGCAAGGAGCGAGTTGTTGAGTCATATTGTGTCACACTGGTATTAGTTGGTTGGTGTAAATGCTGCATTGAGTTTGGAAGAAGGGCATTTGTGAAATTTGACATACATGGAACAAAAAAACGTTGAAGCTTTTTATATTATTTATTTTCTGGTTGTTGAATCTAATTCGAAATCATGACATTTTTCAAAGTTATTAGAAATTTTATAAAAGCTGATGTGACTATTGCTCTTTGGGAGAGTGATGAGGCACCTCCTGAGGGTCCAGCAACCTCTGCCGACTCAGAGGACTGCCCTGCAACTACAAAGGACCAAGAGCTCCAGAGGACAGCGTAACTGTCTACTTCAAGCGAGAATAAACCATCTTTAAAGCGACTCTCACCTCACTCCAGAAGCATGAGTCCCCATCACTCTGCACCCGACGCCCCTGGCCCGTGTCCAAAGAAACCATCGACCCAGAGAGGATCCCCAGGCGACTCTGATGACGTGTCCACCCTGGGCTAATCTCTCTCTGCACCCCCACGACGACGCCTGCAGAGGGAATCCCGAGGACCCCCCTGAACGAGACTGCCCAGAAAGAAGAAACCCAACGCCTGGAAGATGCCCTGCACCCACAGCCCCCAGGCTTGTGAAGAACCAACCACCGGTGCAGCAGTGACCAGCAGGCGGCCCTCACCCTTGCCTGGTCGGTGGCTGGCCCGCGAAGCCCCCCTGTGCCCTGCCTAAAACGTCTGAGTGAACCCCGGGTCTCCCCATTGCCCACTGCACCCGGCCGCCCCTGTGCCGCTGAGGGTGTGCTTTGTTTGCCTACTTGGGAGCCCCCCAGTGCTCTACTAAACCCCCCTGGTCTGTTCCCAGAGGACTCAGGTACTTACCTGCCAACAGACTAGAACCGTAGCACCCCCTGTCTCCATAGGTGCCTATGTTATTTGGGCCCCTCTTTGACCTCTACACCTGACCAGCCCTGTGTTGCTGGTGCTGGGTGTTTGGGGTTGACTAGAACCCCCAACGGTGACCTGTCTATGCCCCAGATACTGAACTTGTAAGTGCTTTACTTACCCCATTTACCTAACTGTACTTACCTCCCCCAGGAACTGTTGAATTTTGCAGTGTCCACTTTTAAAATAGCTTATTGCCATTTTATGCCAAACTGTATACATTACTGTTTTGGTTCAAAGTCCTATCTATACCTATGCAAGGTACCTTACATTTAATGTACTTACCTGCAATTTGAATCTTGCGGTTCTAAAATAAATTAAGAAAATAATATTTTTCTGTATAAAAACCTATTGGCCTGTAGTTAAGTAATTGAGTGTGTTTTCTCTCTTATTGCTTGTGTGTGTACAACAAATGCTTAACACTACCCTCTGATAAGCCTAACTGCTCGACCACACCACCACAAATAGAGCATTAGTATTATCTATTATTTCCTCTGTCAAGCCTCTTGGGGAACCCCTTGACTCTGTGCACTCTATCTCTTACTTTGAGACAGTATATACAGAGCCAGCTTCCTACAGTTATATACATGTGTATGGCTTCGTCAATGCTGCAAGATCAATGAAAAAGAGGGTCCATTAAGCTTTCCTAGGTGGGGGTTATTTCATTTGAGGATTGTAGACAAACTAGAAGAAATTCTTTATGAAATGAAGCCACCTCCCAGACCCACACAATTTGAAGCCGTAGGCGCTTGAGAGAAGACAGCAAGAGGTAGGGATAGAAACAGGTGTCAGAGACTAACAAAAAGAGCTATGTGAAATTATGCAGATGCAGTTTGGGATTAAAATAAGCAGAGATCAAGGGAACAAATAGTTGAGGAAACTAGATTATGGGGGTCATTCTGACCTTGGCGGTCCATGACCGCCATGGCGGAGTGCGGCGGAAGCACCGCCAACAGGCTGGCGGTGCTTCCTGGGCGATTCTGACCGCGGCGGTAAAGCCGCAGTCGGAAAAGGGGAGCCGGCGGTTTCCCGCCGGTTTCCCGCTGGCCCAGGGAACCCGCTATGTCCACCGCCGGAACCAGGATGGCGGGAACGGGTGCCGTGGGGCCCCTGGGGGCCCCTGCACTGCCCATGCCACTGGGCCCCACAAAGATTTTCACTGTCTGCCACTGCACCCGTCGCACCCCTTCAACTCCGCCGGCTCCATTCCGAGCCGGCTTCATTGTTGAAGGGGCTGTCCCGCTGGGCCGGCCGGCGGTCTTCTGGCGGTCGCCCGCCGGCCCAGCGGGAAAGCCGGAATGACCGCCGCGGTCTTTTGACCGCGGTGCGGTCTTTCGGCGGGAACCGCTTGGCGGGCGGCGACCGCCGACCGCCGCGGTCAGAATGACCGCCTATATCCTGCCATTTCAAAAGAGGAAAATGAGCAGTCAGAAAAACGTGAGAACCCTAAAAAGAAAAAGATTAAAGGAGAACCAGAAATAAAGGCTGAACAGATTCCGAAACAGATTTGGAGTAAGAAATCTTGGAAGAATTATTAGCTGGACGTCCACCACCATATGTGGGACTTGAAGTAAGCGCTGATATGACAGTAAATAATAATGTAACAGTAGCTACACCTCCTGTTAATCCAAATGCATATCAGATTACTGGAAAATTGCAAGCAATACAACCTGTTGTTACACAACCAGTGTTGACACAAACAACAATAGAACAACCAGTTATAACACAGCTGGTTGTGATTGTGACAGCCTGCTGTTCAACAAGTGATTCCCAATAATGTACAAGCTCAAGCAAGAGCTGCGCGAACTGTGATGCCTACAGGGGTTACTGCGGGATACTTCTCCCATAATAACAACTCCAGCGCAAACTACCAGAATGATTACAACTCAACCAGTCCAGTCCCAGATTGCTGGCACCCCACATACAGTAGCTCAAGAAGCTGTTGGAGGTGCACCAGTGAACAGATATTTTACAACCTCACAAAATTCCCAGGCTATAGTGTAGACACCACTACAAACTATTCAAACATTAGGAGAAGGGCCACAAATTGTTTTCACAACACAAACAGGACCAGGCGAAATGAATCTGTGAGAAGACTGGCTTTTCTTCCCATGGTTTGAAGAAGCTGCAAGGAATTGTATAAAAGTTGAAGATGCAGAGAGAACCAAGAACTGGTTCATGTTTGGAAATAGAAAGACCATTATACATCCCAAGGATAAAAATAGAATTATAAGAAATAAACAGAGGATGTCTGCACCTTGATCATGTTAATCATTATCAAGAAAAAATAATTGATCTACTTATGCAACGAAATTACAAGGAAAGCAGCAACAATACATAACAAATTAACGTAATTGACTAATAAATGTGATGTCGACATTTCAAAAAGCATCCTATTACAGAAAAGTTTCAGGGTACATTTAGATGATGAGTCAGTTGAAAACATGCGTTCTTCAGGAATGCAAATGCACATTAGTGAATTAGTGAAATGTGTCCACAGATGGAGTGAATTAATAAAATGTGAAACTAAATGGGCAAGAAAACATGGCAAAAAGAAAGAATCAGCAGCTATTGGGACAAAACGAACCCCCATCTCCCAGATGATGAGGCAGCTACAGATTACCTTTTAAGAGAAATGCCAGTTGGAGGGTATGTGCCTTGAAGTAGGGGAGACCTTGCATTATTAGCTAACAATTATCCAAAATTGAGAGAGAACCCTATGCAGTGGTATGCACAAGTTGAAAGGTTTGTTAAGATTTCAAAGTTGCTATGGACTGGTTTGAATACATGTGTTGACATTGTTGTTCCAAACAATTTGTGGGCTGAATGGAAGATTGTTGTTCAGTGGCCTGATGCAGAGGCAATGGGAGATCCTCGTACAAATGCACTCTCACCTCATGTAATGACTAAGTATAATGAGGTGATTACTTTTCTGAAAGACAGAGGGGGTCATTACAACATTGGCGGTAAAAGTCGCTTACCGACGTGCAGAAGACCGCCAACACACCGCCGCGGAATTCCACCACAGCTATTATGACCCACATCCCAAAATCCGACAAAATTCAGACAGCCACACAAGTCCGCCACACCAAAGGTCAGTGATAAACTGGCAAAAACAAAACCTCCACCTTCACGCCAACAGAAATACGCCCATGCTATCACGACCCACGGTTCCACGCGGCAGTCTTTCAACCGCGGTATTCCATTGGCGGTACACACCGCTGCGCTCAAAATACACACACATCTCCAAAACACCACCACATTGTACAATTCGAAAGACACACACATGAGACACTTACACACACCACTCCCACACACTCAGTACTATATAAAACACACACCCACATCACCCACAAACCCCTACGACAACAATTGAGAACGAAGCACAGAGAGAGACACCACCATCCACAAACTAGCAGCCACGGACACTCAACACCATCACCCACACTACTTCCACGCACAAAACACCACACACCACTACATATCACCACACTTATCACCACATACACCACCCCACACATCACCTACACCACCCCATGGCACGGCAAAGACACCCCAGGTTCTCGGGGGAGGAGCTCAGGGTCATGGTGGAGGAAATCGTACGGGTAGAGCCACAGCTATTTGGCTCACAGGTGCAGCACATCTCCATCGCTAGGAAGATGGAGCTATGGAGAAGAATAGTCGACAGGGTCAACGCAGTGGGACAGCACCCAAGAAATAGGGACGACATCAGGAAGAGGTGGAACGACCTACGGGGGAAGGTGCGTTCCGTGGTCTCCAGACACAACATCGCGGTACAGTCGACTGGCGGCGGACCCCCACCTCCTCCCCCACAACTAACAACATGGGAGGAGCAGGTCTTGACAATTATGCATCCTCAGGGCCTCGCAGGAGTAGGTGGAGGAATGGACTCTGGTAAGTCAAATCTTAACTATCATATCCCCCACCCTACCTGCATACTATCACAGACCCCCACCCTCGCCCCCACCCCTATCACTCCAACTCCTCACAAATGTACCAATATCACAAACTACCCATCCCAACACCAAGCCCTGCATGCAAAAACAAATCATGGACACCCATTACTAAAGCATGCCCACTGCACATACCCATAACACCCCCCTCAACCATCATCACACAAGGTCCCACACAGGAATGCCAGCACTGGGGTACACGGTCACCCACCCATTGCACACCATGAAACACACAGATGCAATAATCATGCCTTTCCACCCCTGCAGGACCACTACCCAACGTCACCAGACAGGAGGGTCCAGACATCTCCACCCCACCCACAGAAGAGGCCCACAGTGATGACAGCAGCTCTGTCCAACTGGATCTAGATGACCAGTCCGGACCATCGTGGGCCTCGGGACAGTCGGTTCCCCTCACACAGGCACAGCCCACCACAGACCTTCCACCCTCTGGTAACACCAGCACAGCACCCACCCAGCGGGCCCATACCTCCGTCCCCAGGACACGTCAATCAGCTGTGTGTCCACCACTACAGGGAACCCAGGATAACCCACCACCACAACAACAACAGGGACCTGGGGGCAGTGGTAGTGGGCACACGGTCCAGGGGACGGAGGCCCAGCAACACAGGGGAACTGGGAGGGCTGCCGTACCGACAGGGGGAGGACAGGCCTAGGGAACCCACTCTCCTCGAGGCCCTCTCCTCCATCATGGGAGCATACCACCACTCCCAGGAGACGATGGCAACGGTACTGGCCAAGTTTCAGGAGACCCAGCGCCTGCAGGAGGAACAGTATTTGGGCTTCAGGGAGGAACACAGAACCATCAGCACCGCCCTGGGCACCATCGTTGGGGTGCTGAAGGAGATACTGAACACCAGGAGGGACACTGTGGCACTCCAAGGGGCCCCTGCCACTAGCCAGGACGATGAACTGCCCACCACCTCCGCCGGCGCTAGTGGACAGGAGGCACCGCCACAGGACCAGCACCCCAACCCCTGCAGACGGAGAACCACCCCGCAAGCGGTCCCTGAGAACCAGGAACAAGACAGTGCACGATGCCAAGACCCCTGCCAAGAAATGAGACCACCCTGATTGTCATCCTACTGTCCCACTTTGTAACCCTGTCCATATTGGAACTGCCCCAGCTCCACTTCCTAGGCCCATATGGGCAATGCACCTGTGAGACTAATAGACTGGACTCTGCCATGGACATTCCTCCACCATCACCCCTCACCATTTTACAACCCCCCTCCAATATTTAGCACTTAAATAAACACCCTTGAAGCACAAAACAACCTGGAGTCCGTCTGTGATTTAGAAAATGTATATTAGCAATGACAGTGACAAAATGCGTTCTCAAATGTAATGTCAACATACCTATGTCACACATCTCAAGTCCATGAGGAATCTAAGCAGATGACACACGTTGGAAACCACACCTGTGAAACCGTAATGGAAATTTACAACTCAGTTACCATATACTGGTTGAAAGCGACAGACAGGATAGAGGTAGAAGTGTGAAAGTACTTGTAGTAGGCGGGAATGTATTCTCACCTGTGTGTCACTGGAAATATTGCTGGATAACTGAGTCCCTGTTGTCAATGTCTTCTTCCTCTGCTTCCTCCTCATCAGTGTCCACAGGCTCCACAGCTGCCACAACACCGTCATCTGGACCATCCTCCTGCAGAAAAGGCACCTGGCGTCGCAGTGCCAAATTGTGAAGCATACAGCAGGCCACGATGATCTGGCACACCTTTCTTGGTGAGTAGAATAGGGAACCCCCTCTCATATGGAGGCACCTGAACCTGGCCTTCCGGAGGCTGAAGGTGCGTTCAATCACCCTCCTAGGTCGCCCATGAGCCTCATTGTAGCGTTCCTCTGCCCTGGTCCTGGGATTCCTCACTGGGGTCAGTAACCATGACAGGTTGGGGTAACCAGAGTCCCCCAATAGCCACACCCCGTGCCTCTGGAGTTGATACATCACAGAAGGGATGCTGCTATTCCGCAGGATGTAGGCGTCATGCACAGAGCCAGGGAACATAGCATTTACCTGGGAGATGTACTGGTCTGCCAAACATACGATCTGTACATTCATCGAATGATAACTCTTCCGGTTCCTGTACACCTGTTCACTCCTGTGGGGGGGGACCAGAGCTACATGGGTCCCACCAATGGCACCTATGATGTGAGGGATATGTCCAAGGACATAGAAGTCACCTTTCACTGTAGGCAAATCCTCCACCTGAGGGAAAACGATGTAGCTCCGCATGTGTTTCAGCAGGGCAGACAACACTCTGGACAACACGTTGGAAAACATAGGCTGGGACATCCCTGATGCCATGGCCACTGTTGTTTGAAATGACCCACTTGCAAGGAAATGGAGCACTGATAGCACCTGCACTTGAGTGGGGATTCCTGTGGGATGGCGGATTGCTGTCATCAGGTCAGGCTCCAACTGGGTACACAGTTCCTGGATTGTGGCACGGTCAAACATGTAGGTGATGATTACATGTCGCTCCTCCATTGTCAACAGGTCCACCAGCGGTCGGTACACCGGAGGATTCCGCCATCTCCTCACAAGTCCCAGCGGACGGTGCCTAGGAAGGACAACAGCGAGCACAGAGTCAAACAACTCAGAGGTATGTACCCACAGTCTACACAGAACACAAAACATAATCCAAACAGTTGCCTGTATGTGTGTTGAGTCTAGGCCTAGGTATGTGTGACGCAGTTGAAAATGAAGCCATGTGGGCCCCTGAAATGGCGGCTGCCTGACCTCTAAAGTGGGACAATGGGATGTAAGGTAACTGCGCTGGCGTTGTACACCGTCGCGGTAGGCGGTCGAAGACCGCGGCGCAATGCTGCATTGGTTAACATTGGACCCTACGGGTCCCAGGAGCCAATGACGAAGTGCGCCGGCGGTGATGGTACGCACCGCCGCGGACGTCACCGCCGCGGACGTGACCGCCATTTTCTATCTGTTCAATCACTCGATACCTGATCTTCGACAGGAGAGGACCTACAATGCAAGTGCTGCTTTGACCTCAGTCTGGAAGAGACAATGGCTCGTGCGTTTGGGGAAAGGGCCCCCGCCTTCACTGCACAGGAGTTGGAGAAGCTCGTGGACGGGGTCCTCCCCCAGTACACGCTTCTCTACGGTCCTCCAGACCAACAGGTAAGTACACAGGGAGCACGTTGTATGGGCTATGCCTGAGTGGAGAGGGCTGGTTGTAAGAAGGAAGGGGCCACGGTTCTGCGTGCATGATGGACTCTGAATGCATGTGCCACATGGCAAAGGTAGGGATGTGGGCCACTCACTTCGACGGTGCAGTTGCTAATGACTTCTCTTCTTCCCCTGTACATTTCATTTAGGTCAGCGCCCACCAGAAGAAGGATATTTGGCATGCCATCGCCAAGGACTTCCGGACCCTGGGGGTCCACCACAGACGGAGCACCCACTGCCGTAAAAGATGGGAGAACATTCGCCGCTGGAGCAAGAAGACGGCGGAGGCTCAGCTGGGGATGGCCTCCCAACGTGGGAGGGGTGCCCATCGCACCATGACCCCCCTGATGTTCCGGATCCTGGCGGTGGCCTACCCGGAGTTGGATGGGCGCTTGAGGGCATCACAGCAGACACAAGGGGTGAGTACAACATCATTCAGCGGACTTTGCGCGCAGTGAAGGTGTCTGGGTGGGGGAAGAGGGCTGTGGGTTCCCCTAGGCCAGGGCGAGTTCCGTAGGCTAGGCCCCTCCGTAATACAGGCCATGGGGCACTCCACCCCACCTCTGTAGAGTGCCAAGTACAGGTATAAATGCCCCTGTGTCATCTATGTGTGCAGATGTCGACCATAGCTATGTAGGCCATATCCCAGGAACTGCATCTGTAGAGCCCAACAGCGCAGCGTAGTGTAGGGGGCTGCCGTGTCTGTATTGTCTGCCAACGGAAGCGGTAAGCCATGCACTCAACCTGTCTTTCTTCTGTCGTCCCCCCGCCTTTTTGTGGTCTCCCTGATCTTGTGTGCATCAGCATCATCAGGTGGAGGTACAGTGGCACCGGAGCACGAGGGAGCTGCATCCCACATGGCCATGTAGGGCCACACCACGGACTCAGAATACACCAGTGGGACGGAGGGCGAGGGGAGCTTCACGGCGGGGACAGGATCAGCAACCAGCGACACAGACTCGTCCTCCGATGGGAGCTCCCTTGTGGTGGTGGCAAAATCTGTGCCCCCCCCCACTTCTACAGGTAGAGCCACCACCCCCCCCCCCCCCACCAGCACCACCCTCCCAGCAGCCCCTCAGCCTCACCCCGTGCCCGTTCACCCAGGAGGGTGGGCATCACCTTCGCCCCAGGCACCTCAGCCCCTGCCCCTGTCACCTCTGCTGCCCTCAGTGAGGAGGCCATTGACCTCCTCAGGTCACTCACTGTTGGGCAGTCTACCATTTTGAATGCCATCCAGGGTGTGAAAAGGGAATTGCAACACACTAATGCATTCCTGGAGGGCATTCATTCTGGTCAGGCTGCCCTTCATCGAACCCTGCAAATTCTGGCCTCAGCACTGATGGCAGCCATTGTCCCTGGTCTAGCCTCCCCCCTCCAACTTCCTCCACCCAGACCCAATCCCCTGTACCCCTGCCTATCCCAAGCACACCACCAGACCAGTCTGCACATACCTCACCACACAAGGGAAGCTCAGGCAAACATAAGCACCACACATCCCACAGGCACTCACGCAAGCATCACACACATACAGACACACCAACATCCACTGCCTCCACGGTGTCCCCCTCGTCGTCGTCTCCCTCCTCCCTCCCAGTCTCGTCTACACTCTCACCTGCATGCACTACCACTACAGCCACTAGGTCCCGCACCAGCACACCCACCACCACACCCTGCTCACGTCACTCACCAGCCCCACTACCATTTACACATCCCCTGTGTCCTCTCCCAGTGTCTCTGTGACGCCCCCTCCCAAAGTACAAAAATGCAGGCACACACCCACCCAACATACATCCACCTCACGACAGCCTCCAGCGCATGTACCTGCAATCAAAGCCACAAAAGTTACACCTCCTACAACCACCTCCTCTTCCTCCACTCCCAGACCCCCTCCAGCTACCAGTCCCAGTGTTCCTAAGAAACTTTTCCTGACCAAGCTTGACCTCTTTCCCACCCCCCACCCCCTCCAAATCATAGGTCCCGTACTAGCACCTCAGCCAAAAAATCTCCGGGACCAGTGGTGCCTGTTGTTAGAGGTATGTTGAGTGCACCGGGCACCAGGGCAGCCAGTGTGACACGGAGCCACAGCACAGCCAGTCCCCCCCTGTGAAGCACCAGAAGTTGGACAGTGCCCGGCGGGAGTGGGGGAAGACTCCAGCCAGCAAAGCCGTTCACAAGGGTCCCGGGGGGAGTGCCCACTCAGCTGTGACTCCTCCCAAGGTGGGGAAGGGGCAGAAGAAATCGCCGAAGTCTGGGAGGAGCAGCACGGCGGAGAAGACCGCCATCATCCCCGCTGCCCAGGAGGCCACCGCCAGCCCGATCGTCAGTGGCCAGGAGGCCACCGCCAGCAACAGCCCAGCTGCCCAGGAGGGCCCCGGCAGCCACAGCCCAGCTGCCCAATGAAGGACCGCCAGCCCCAGCCCAGCTGGGCAATGAAGGACCGCCAAGTCAAGCACCGCTGAACAGGGCAAGCTCTGCTGAACAGGGCAAAGACCGCCATGGCAAGCACCGCTGAACAGGTCAGAAACTTCAAACTCAAGCACCGCTGAACAGGGCAAAGACCGCTCAACAGGGCAAGGACCCCTGAACAGGGCAAGGACCGCCAACTCAAGCACCGCTAGCCCATGAGCGGCAGGGGCAGTGACGCAACTGGGACCGTCACGGGGAGAGTGATGCACTCTGGGCACCAGTCCCCCTCCAGAACCAGTGGAGAAAGGCATCCACTCAGTCTGTCCTGCACAGGATGAAGCACTCTGGGTACCAGTCCCCCTCCAGAACCAGTGGAGACTGTTATCCACTTGAGAGACTGTGGCTTTGCACTCCCCAGGATTGAACAGTGGGCAAACCATCCACTGTAGAGACTTGAGAGACTGTGGCTTTGCACTCCTAGGATTGAACAGTGGGCAACCCACCCACTGTATAGACTTGAGAGACTGTGGCTTTGCACTCCCCAGGATTGAACAGTGGGCAACCCACCCACTGTAGAGACTTGAGAGACTGTGGCTTTGCACTCCCCAGGATTGAACAGTGGGCAACCCACCCACTGTAGAGACTTGAGAGACTGTGGCTTTGCACTCCCCTAGGATTGAACAGTGGGCAACCCACCCACTATATAAACTTGAGAGACTGTGGCTTTGCACTCCCTAGGATTAAACAGTGGGCAACCCACCCACTGTAGAGACTAGAGAGACTGTGGCTTTGCACTCTCCAGGATTGAACAGTGGGCAGCCCACCCACTGTAGAGACTTGAGAGACTGTGGCTTTGCACTCCCCAGGATTGAACAGTGGGCAACCCACCCACTCTAGAGACTTGAGAGACTGTGGCTTTGCACTCCCCAGGACTGAACAGTGGGCAACCCACCCACTGTAGAGACTTGAGAGACTGTGGCTTTGCACTCCCCAGGATACATCAATGGGCATGGAGCCCCCTTGTGGATCTGGCGTGGTGCACTCATCCGACTGAGGTGCCCCCCCTTCCCTTCCCCCTGAGGTGCCTATTGTATTTGTATCTGATGCCCCAGCAGTGTTCTCTCCGTTTCTGGTCAGGTATCTTGTGTGGGCCTCGCCCATGCATTTTGGGCCCAGTGGTCCATGGACAATGACTTGTGCATTACCGGCACTACTAATCGTGGTGTATATTTTGTTTAATGTGTATATATATATATATATATATATATATATATATATATGTATATATTGGTTACTGTATTTTGATATATTTACAATGGTTCCACTCATTTCCGTTTGTCTTTGCATTCTTCTGGGGGGTTGGGGGTTGTTACTGTGATGTTTGGATATGCATTGGTGTGTGTGTTGTAGTGGGTGAGGGTGAGGGTGGGGGTGTTGCGTGTGTGTGTCCCTGTCTTTTGCCTCCCCCTCCCCTATGTCGTAGGTGCAGTACTCACCGTTGTCTTCGCCGCCGGCATTGATGATCGTCGTACAGGAGCAGGAAGACTAGTGCAGGAAGTATATGGAGTTCCTGCTCCATGGTGTCCTACTTCCTCGTGGAGTGGGTAGAGGTGAGTGTTTTCCCTATGAAATAGCTGTTTCCGCTGTGTTTTTATCCGCGGTGAATCCGCCCCAGAAAAGGTGGCGGTTTGGTAGGTTGTGATACTGTGGGCGGTACATTGTCCTCCGCCTGTCTGTTGGCGGTGACCGCCAAGCTGTTTGTTTGTACCGCCGTGGCGGTCAGAGTGTTAAAGTGGCTGTCTTTGTTGGCGGTTTCCGCCATGGTCATAATTCCCATTTTTTTACCGCTGGCCTGTTTGCGGTCTTACCGCCGCTTTAACACCGTCCGCCAGGGTTGTAATGACCCCCAGAGTTCCCCCAAAGGATTTGCATTGGGTGAGGTTGGATCAAATTCAGCAGGAAGTAAAAGATTCAGTGCATGAGCATTATGAGAGGTTGTTGGAAGCATTTCAGCAGCATACGGGTCAAATGCATCTTCAACCAACTGAAATAGGATTCTTTATTTCACAGTTCATGCTTGGTTTGAGACCTGAGATTAGACAGCACACACAACAGAATGTGCTTTGTTGGCAGACTAGGGGGTTTATTATGACCTTGGCAGATGGAAAATCCCGTCTGACGAAGTCCCGACCGAGTTGGTGCCAGTGTGTTAGCCTCCCTGCCAGGCCCATTACAACCTTTTAAGCGACCCTTGACCCTAGGGTAGGTCGCTTCCCCCGTCGCTGCAGCTCCACCTACCCAGGCTCCTGCCACCTCCTAGCAAACGGTAAGTACTCCTTGCGCTCCCCCCTGTCCAGGTCCTCGTTACTCACCTCTGTCTTCTGAGCTCTCTCTCTTCCAAATTTTCTTCGTACCTCTGCTGTCCTCTCTCTGTACATTTTCCTTCGTTTTCTGCCCTTCCTCTGGTGTCCATTTTCCTTCATTTTCTGCTCCTCCTCTGGTCATTCTCCTGCGTTTTCTGCTCTTCCTCTGGTGTCCATCTCCATTCGTTTTCAGCTCTTCCTCTGCACTCCGTTTTCCTTCGTGTTCTGCTCTTCCTCTGTAGTCCATTTCCTTCGCGTTCTGCTCCTCTTCTGTAGTCCATTTCCTTCGTTTTCTGCTCGTCCTCTGCACTCCATTCTCCTTCGTGTTCTGCTCTTCCTCTGTAGTCCATTTCCTTTGTGTTCTGCTCTTCTTCTGTAGTCCATTTCCTTCGTGTTCTGCTCTTCCTCTGCACTCCATTTTCCTTCGTTCTCTGCTCTTCTTCTGTAGTCCATTTCCCTCGTTTTCTGCTCTTCCTCTGTTGTCCATTTTTCCTCCTCCTTCTCCGCTCTCTCCCTCGTCCATTCTTCTTCGCTTTTCCTCTGCTCTCCTCCTGCCCTTGCTCCTCATTTTTCGCCTCCTTCTCCTGTGGTTTTTCCTCTTTTTTCACACTTTCCCTTCTTTCTCTTCTATCTGACCCCCCCGCCCTCTGCTTTCCCGCCGCCACCCCCCATGCGGCCCCACCCCCCCTGCTCCCATTCGTTGCCCTCCCGCCCCCAGCTGAATCCTCCTCCCCCCCTCCTCCCTCTTATGGGGGCCGCGCCGCTGGTGCACCAAAGGTGCGCCAAAGGCAAGCCCGTCTGCGCCCGTCTGTGCCTGGACCGCGTCCAGCGCCACGACCCCTGACCCCCAGCACTCCCAAACCCTGCAGCGCCGCTACGACCCGCCTCCCTCCACGCACTCAACCCGGGACGTTCTACAACCTGCTTCCAAGCCAACCCGAAACGCACTTATGGACCCTTCGCATGTCTTTCATGCAAGCATACCTTCCACCGCGACTGCACCCCACCCGCCAGCCCACGCGCCAATAACCACCTCAAATGCATCGTCATCAACGCACGCTCCGTCCACAAGCACGCCATTGAACTATGGGACCTCCTGGACAATACCGCACCGGACGTCGCCTTCATCACTGAGACCTGGATGAACGCCTCCTCGGCCCCCGACATCGCCATAGCCATCCCCGACGGCTACAAGATCGCCAGGAGAGACCGCACCAACCAAGTCGGAGGAGGAAACGCCATCATATTCAAGAACTCCATCAACATCATCACCTCCACCGAAGACACCCCCCTTGCCGCCGAACACATGCACTTCCAGATCCACACCAACCCCAGGACCACCCTCAGAGGAACTCTCATCTACAGACCCCCTGGACCACGCGCCCTCTTCAGCGAATCCATCACAGACTTAATCTCCCCGCACGCCCTAGCCTCGCCGGACTACATCCTCCTCGGAGACCTCAACTTCCACCTGGAGTAGAATAACGACACCTACACCACCACCCTGCTCGACAACCTCGCCAACCTCGGTCTCAAGCAACTGGTGAACACCCCCACCCACATCGCTGGAGACACGCTCGACCCCATCTTCTCCGCCAGCAACCACGTATCCTTCAGCCACTCCTCCGTAATACACTGGACTGACCAAAGATGTGTCCACTTCACCTTCAGATGCAAGACTCTCCACCTTCGCACACAACCCATCTCACGCAGACATTAGAACAAAATCTCCACTGAACAGCTACTCTCCACTCTCAGCCACAACCAACCTACCATCACGACCGATGCCAACAACGCAGCCCTCAGCCTCACACAATGGATCACCAACTGCGCTGACAACCTTGCACCCCTCAGAAGCCTCCCAAGACAGACCAACACCAGGAAACCTCAATGGTTCACAGACGCCCTCAAGGAATCCAAAAAAACCTGCCGTACCCTCGAGAAAACCTGTCGCAAAGACCACACCGTAGAAAACATGTCTGCCCTCAAAATCGCCACCCGCGAACACCATCAGCTGATCCGCGCCACCAAAAGAACATCATTCAAAGACAGACTTGACAAGAACACTCACAAAAGCAAAGAACTCTTCAACATCGTCAAAGAGCTCTCCAATCCCAACGCCAGCTCCAACTCCATCACTCCCTCACAAGAACTCTCCAACTCCCTCGCTACCTTCTTCCATCGAAAGATCACCGACCTACACGACAGCTTCGGTCCACAGACCCAGCCAACCACCACAGAACCCACAGCCCCAGCCATCACCCTCAACGCCTGGACACACATCAGCGCGGAAGCGACCAAAACTACCATGAACACCATCCACTCCGGTGCCCCCTCGGACCCTTGCCCCCATTTCATCTTCAACAAAGCCGACAACATCATCGCCCCCCATCTCCAGGCCATCATCAACAGCTCGTTTGCATCTGCCACCTTCCCTGAGAGCTGGAAACACGCGGAAGTCAACGCTCTCCTGAAGAAACCTAAGGCGGACCCCAGCGACCTGAAGAACTTCCGCCCCATCTCGATCCTCCCCTTCCCAGCCAAAGTAATCGAGAAGACCGTCATCAAGCAACTGACCAAATTCCTCGAAGACAACAACCTGCTCGACCCCTCCCAGTCCGGATTCCGAGCCAACCACAGCACGGAAACCGCCCTCATCGCAGTCACCAATGACATCAGAACTCTGCTGGACAACGGAGAAACAGCCGCCCTCATCCTCCTCGACCTCTCGGCTGCCTTCAACACTGTCTGCCACCACCCTAATATCCTGCCTCCGCTCCACCGGTATCCAAGGACAGGCCCTGGACTGGATCGCCTCTTTTCTCTCTAACCGCTCCCAAAGAGTCTACCTCCCGCCGTTCCGCTCGGATCCCACCGAGATCATCTGCGGCGTCCCACAGGGCTCCTCGCTCAGCCCGACTCTCTTCAATGTCTACATGAGCCCCCTCGCCAAAATAGCACGCAAACACAACATCAACATCATCTCCTACGCCGACGACACCCAGCTGATACTTTCCCTCACCAAGGACCCTACCACCGCCAAGACCAACCTGCAGGACGGAATGAAAGACGTCGCAGAATGAATGAAACTCAGCCGCCTGAAGCTGAACTCAGACAAAACGGAAGTCCTCATCCTCGGAAACACCCCGTCCGCCTGGGACAATTCTTGGTGGCCCACAGCCCTGGGCACCGCACCAACCCCCTCAGACCACGCTCGCAACCTCGGATTCATCCTGGACCCGCTTCTCACCATGACCAAACAAGTCAACGCCGTCTTGTCTTCCTGCTTCCTCACTCTCCGCATGCTCCGTGCCTTTCCATACATATAAAAAAACAACTTAGTAGTGCTCCCCCTTGTTTGTTGTGCCCCTTTTGTGCCCTTTCCTCCCCTTCCCCAGCGTCCCGTACCTGGTCGGGCCATGTTCCTCCTGGAACCTGGCCTGCTCCTTCGTGTATTCTCCCCCTCGGGCTCCTGATTGCGGATTCCACTTCGTTGTTTCCGGCCACCCGACTCCAGTTTCCTCTTCTGCTGTGGCTCGGTCTTCCTCCTCCCGTCTCCTTGCTCCTCCTGCTGGTATGTGGTGAAGTACCACCGGGGTACTTCCAGGTTGGCCCGGATTCTTGCGGCCCAGTACAGAGACACTCTTTAATTGTTATGGTGCTTCATTCTGTTGAGGTTTTGCTTACCAGAACAAAAACACAGCCTATGACCAGTACAAGATTGATAAA
Organism: Pleurodeles waltl; assembly: GCF_031143425.1. Classification (NCBI taxonomy): domain Eukaryota; kingdom Metazoa; phylum Chordata; class Amphibia; order Caudata; family Salamandridae; genus Pleurodeles; species Pleurodeles waltl. The sequence continues at coordinate 609,062,166 of NC_090449.1, forward strand.
GTATGAGCAGTAGATATTTGCTGCCTGCAATATTACCATGAGACGTTGTCAGATTTTAAATCCGAGCACAGTCATGCTTCTGCCTGAGATTGAGATGCCAGATCAATTGGAGCATGGCTGTCTGGATGTCACAGATTTATGCACCACGCCAAGACATGATATAAAGGATGAACCATTGATAAGTCATGACTATGTCCTTTTTGTAGATGGCTCATGTTTAAGAATAAATTAAGGTTCCCTGGTTCATTATATGCTGTTTGTGCAATTCAATAAATGATAGAAGCTTCATGGCTTCAAGAAGTTTCCTCATCACAAGTTGCAGAATTGATTGCTATTACTAGAGCTTGTAGCTTAACCTCCCAAATGAGATTGACTATATTTACAGATAGTATGGCTTTGGTGTGGTCCATGATTTTGGACACTTATGGTCACCAGAGGTTTCATGACCTTGTCAGGATCCCTGATAAGAAACAGGGACAGGTGAGGCAACTGCTGGAAGCTTTACAGCTTCCAATTGAAATTGCGGGTGTTAAATGTGCAGCACACAGGAGCGACAGTGGTTATGTCACTGTTGGCAAATAGATAAGTAGACGAGGTGGCACGCTATTCTGCAATTGTGTCCTTCACATTTAACGGAACATTCACAGGTGGATTTCAAGAGGACACTCTTTATTCCATGCTGATGACAATAACTGACACTTGGGAAGATTTGAAAGCCAGGCAGGAAAATGTGTCTGAAGCAGAACAGTAGACTTTGATCAGAGCAGGATGTGGAAAGGATGAGAATGACATTAGGGTTTCAGTAGATGGAAAACCAGTGTTACCAGACAGATTATCCCCAGTGACAAGAAGTTTCCATTGACCTGCACATTTAGGCAGGGATGCTATGGTCAAGCCATTTAAGCAGGATTGGTTTATTCCCAGGTGTAGAGCCTATGCCTCAACTTTGATGTTAAATCCTGGAATAATTTTGAATCTGCCATCACTGACTTGCTTATGCCACTTAAAGATAAGCTGGACAAACTCGTAGGAGAGAAAATTACTACCATGTGCCAGACGTTTTCCTTGCCCACAGCGGTTTCTAACTTTTCAGCAGGCGTATTACAAACCAGGCTAGACCCTACCCCGTAGGCTGTAGATCCTGCAGCTGCTAATACCAAGATCCTAGACAGAAGGCCTCTGACTCTGGGCAATCAAGGGAGGAATGTGAAGTAGGACAAATTACTGGGCGGTGTGCAACTCCAACAATAAGCTGCATGGTCTAACACTGGGTAACCCAAGATCCAATACAACTCCCTCAGAGACTATTTCATTTCAGTCTTGTAACAGTCAGAAGGCTGAGCCTGCCACTATGCTTTCCCGGGGGAACCCCTCACCATTGATTTACCACCAGCCTGCTGCCCTTATGTATTTGTTATGGCAAATGTTCCCCCTTTGCAACTAGGCCAGTTTGTAACCCCTGTGACTTTGAAGAATAAAGTTATGCACTGGCTGGCCCTATATAACCTATTCTCACTCAACAGTGCCCATCACAGCCTTTGAACTGGGAGAGAGGGTTGGGTTGGTCGATCTGTGAAAAACTTTGGAGGTGATTGTAGAATTATCACCTTTTGGAACCCTAGACTTGTGAGGGACATTTTATCCAGGGCAGTTTTATGCCCACCCTGTGGGATGTCCCTGATATTGTTCCCTCTGGGTTTCTTTCATCAACACCTGCATTCGGTAAAACCTATGCATCCCCTGGTGCATTTTCACATTGAGCCACTTAACACTCTACCAGTGCCTATAAGTAAAAGATATCAGGTCCTGGGCTCACTATCAGATAATGATTGACAAATACATAGTGCCCAGGAGGATAAACAGGCATGTGGGCTTATTTCGGAAAGGTATATAATGTCTAGCGGTCGTAGTAATGCCCCCACAACGACTCAGGGATTAGCTGGGGCTGTTAGTATGACATGTAATAATAGCTTTGATGGGGTAATACTAGGGGGGATCCTACGTACCACTAGTCCGCCTGAAGTCGCACCTGGGGAGCAGTGAGTGTAGTAATAGCAACGATGAGTGCTACAAATTCGCCACGTGGAACGTGCAAGGGCTGCCCAACAAGATTGAGGCAGAGGAGTGGTGTAACATTGTTAATGGCCTTGATATCATATGTATCCAGGAAACGTGGCATCGCCCCAACTCATGTACAAGGTTTTACCTCACATTTCCTACATGCCACTGCTTCCCAATCAGGGAGGGCTATGGGCCGGCTCCAGGTACTTATCTCTAATAAATTCCCTGTAGTAGTCAAAAAACATCTTGGGAGACCCCCAACTTTCTACTGCTGTGGCTATCTTCTAGGAGCATGGTGGATGTGGTGTTAATTAACTTTTATACCAATGTTTTTGATCCCACCCGTTTTAGAGTAACCCACGCTCTGGATCATGCTTTGCATAAATGTTGATGACCAATCCCCTCAACTTTTATTTTACTATGGTCCAGTGATTTTAACATCCAACCTTGCTTTTTGTCTGCATCCCAGGTATACTGGTTCAACAGCCATGAGGAGGTAGGCCACGACCAATTTTGCCACAATGATTATGGAGAGGTTCTTCACTTAATCCTATCCAAATATGACCTGATGTTATTGAGATGTAAACATGGAGCTAAGAGGAAGAGATTCCATCCTTTAGAGGTAATAACTCCTCATCCGTTATTGATCACATCTTAGTGTCTTCAACTGCTACTAATATTTGTGACACCTCCTACATTGCTCAATCATCATTGAGTGACCATGACACCATTATCCTCGAGACCCTACTTTGGGGCCCTAAGCATGAGTCTCATACTATTATGAAACAGGTTGATGCATACAGGATTCATGGGGGTGAGATTGAAATGGAGAAATATTGACCCAGATGGCTTACTACAGAATATTGTAGGATGGTGTCTGCTCGAGTTTAACTATTGCTTACAAGATTATATTGATCCTATAAGGTTGCTTAGTTGTTTCAATTATGTTATTTCTAGTATCAAGGTCCTTTTGACGCCAACCAAATGACAGGCAGTCTGAGAGAAAAAGAGGATGGTTTGACCACGCTTGTACTAAGGCCAGGGAGGAACTTAATTCAGCCCTCTACATCTCCCCTCAAGACCCTGTGGTAATCAGGACATTATGTGGTAAATACAGGGAAACCCTGCAACATAGGAAGAAGCTGCTGAGGAAAGAGGCCTGGACAAAATCAGCCCTAGCCACGGAATTAACAATAATAAATTGTTTTGGGAAATGGTAAATTAGCCCTTTTTGTTTAATGAGGTGCTCCCTGAATTAGGCTCTAGCATTTCCTGCTCAGCTTGGGTGGCCCGCTTCTCGGGGGTTTTTAAGGAAACAAGGTGGGTGGCAGATATAGCTGGATACGAGGAGCTGTTGTGTGGGAAACCCTTAAATATCACTATTGAGGAGGTTCTCCTGGCCATTTCAGCTAGTGCTGCGGATAGGGCCCCCAGTCCTGACAGGGTACCGGTGGGTGTTTATAAATACAATATTAATGTCTGGGCCCCAATTCTAATGAGGATGTTTAACGCGGTAGCGACTGGAGATATCTCGTTATCCTGGGCTTCTTCTATCATTGTACCCATATATAAAAAAGGAGATACATCAGACCCTAAAAATGACAGCCTAATATCATTGGTGGACTCATCTATGAAAGTCCTAAATAGGGTCTTACTGGCAAGGCTTGATGAGTGGGTATTGGACAATAACATTCTTCCCCCGCTCAATTTGATTTTAGAAAAGCATTAGGCACCATTGAGCAATGTGTAAATTTAAACCTGCTGATAGAGAAATATACGAGGGCTAGACCACGGGCTTTATACCTCTGTTTTGCGGATCTCAGTAGTGCCTTTGATTTAGTATAGCATGCCCTTTTGCGGCCTACACTATTACAATTTGGTGCCCCAAGGGAAATCATTGTCTTTTTGGCCTGCCTGTATATAAACTTAATGTGTAAAGTCTGCTTTGAACTAATGGGAGAATGCACCCCTCCCTTTAAGGTCGGGAGAGGTATTCACCACCACTGTGTCCTTGCTCCTTTACTCTTTTCTGTATATATCAATGGGGTGGATAATTTTCTGCAGACCATAAAGGAGGATCCAGCTTGTGTGGCAGGGCGTCCTATACCTGTGTTATTATAGGCAGATGATGCAGTCTTAATCTCTAGGACTCAACTGGGACTCCAGAAATTAATGAATGGCTTTGAGGAATATATGACACTAAAGGGAATGATGATTAGTAAATCTAAAACCATAACCATGGTCTGTGGACAAAACTCGTAGAAACGTAGAACTTTTTTCATCCAGAATACACAAATTACCACTGTTAATTCCTTTAGCTATCTGGGTGTCCTACCTTCAAGTACAAGGTCCTGGGAACAGCATATATAAATGGGTAGAAATAAAATGTGTAGAAACTTGAATGGCATTTTTAGATTCATTAGTAAATTGGGAAGACATCCTGTAACAGCTATGGTGGATATGGACCAGAATTTTATCTGCGGCAGTTTATGGGGCTAGGGTGTGGGGCCATGCCGAGAGCACTCCCCTGCAAATAGAGGAAAATTGTTTCCTAAAACTGCTGCTATGCTTACCTACCTCAGCATCTAAATGGATTGTACATCAGGAGGTGGGCCTCCAGTATTTGGAGAATGTGTTGCAGATGAGCCCTTTGCTTTTATGGCACAGTATTTGGTCCAAAGATGAAATTGTTTTTACTAAACAACTTATTTTAGACTGTTTAAAATTGGACAATGCCTAATGTATCCCCTGGCTTGCTTATATTGATTCCTCTTTTAAATCGTTGTTTAACATAACCATAAAATCAGATCCAGAACGAGGGTTGACACTTTCAAAGAAACTTATTAAGGTTTTATTCCTGCAACATAGGTTGGAAGGCAGGAAAGCCTTTGAAAAGACAAAATCTACAGTTGGTGTATATATGTCCTTTTCCCGTGGGAAAAGTAGTAAAGGATATTTAGCAAATGTAACCAACATGCAGCATTGTTTTGTCCTGATAAGATTTAGAATGGGAATTATGCATCAATCCCCTAAAATAAGGACTTGCCCCAATGAAATGACCCCCTGCCCTTGTGGTGGGGCTAGCAAACAGAGCACCCTGCACTTTATGCTATTTTGTACATTTTATGCACACCTTAGGATTTTTTTTCTTAAACCTCTTTTTATTGCCCAGGATATAAGAACTCATCCGGCCGCAGTGGAACTTTTACTAGACCTTGATAATCCTCACTTATGCTACAAGGTGGCGCTATACATTCTAAATGCCATCTCTATAAGGAAAGCCTCATTCTTTAGATCCTGTTTTGTCTGGATATGAGTAACTGCATGTGTTGTGTTTTGTTTTTAACTGTTTTAATTATTTATGATAAGCGATATTATGATCTCGATTGGGATTGTGCACAAACGATCTATTTACTTATGTACTTTTATGGCTATTTTGTATTTGCTGAATAAAGATTATAAACCGAAACCGAGATGAAGACAATTTGGTATTATTTTTTACCTTTCCTTCCTTTAAATGCTATTAAAGCTCATGAAAATAATTTTACTTGCTTGATTAACCCACTAGAAAAAGCTTTCATTTTAAGGTTGGAAGAGAGAAGTGCACAATTTGCAAGATATGCATATAAAAAGTAAGATGTCTTAAAGAATGTATGGAAAAGAGAAGAGGATGCGTTTAGAAAGAAAATGTCTGTTCCAAAATTATAATTAGATAGGAGACACAAAGGGAGTCTATATGTGTTTAAAAGATGTATTAATGGGAAAAAGACAATAGTAGGGAATAGTAATTGTGAACATGTCTTTGAGTTATCGGAGGAACATGACAAAGTTTGCAGGAGGATGATCCAACTATACTTGGAGTATATTTTATCTGTGGAAAGAATGCTTATTTTAGATTGCCAGCTGAATGGGAGGGAATTTGCTATTTATGTTTACTTTTTCCACAAATGTATCATATACAGAGTTTAGATGCTTTAACAATGACACCTGCACATAGATATGCACACAGTGTAAATGAGGGAAGACAATTAGTGGGAAACATACTTGGAGCTATTATACCAGTCGTAGGGGTAGCATTAAATGATGAGAAGATTGGAAAGCTTTAAACAGTAGTAGAAAAATAAGCAACTAGTACACCTGGAGCTTTATTAGTTGAAAACAAAGAATTAGTAGCTATTAGATCAATGGTACTTCAAAACTGATATGCTTTAGACATTTTACACAGAGAAAAGGGCAGAGTCTCCTAGATGCTGAACACTGAGAACTGTTGCACTTATGTACCGGATAAGAGTAAGAAAACTACAGACTATGCAAAACTATCTCTGGCTTAAAGCTTGATTTAGAACCTTTAGAAACTATTGGTTTAGTACAAAGATTTATTAATAGTAACTGTCTGATTTCTATATACACTAGCAATTTACAAGACAATAAAGATGCGGTTGATAAAGAAGAAAAGTAGAGAAATGAATAAGAGAATGGCGAAAGATTTAGAAATAAGAGCGCGTATTAACAAAGAATATAACAGACTAAAAGAAAGAGAAAATCTGAAAAGAAAAAGGAGAGATTCAGCAGAAGGTGAGAGTGAACTCTGAATGCATCTGTAAATGTGATTGTGTGATGGTTCCAAACCATCAGATGGGGGAATAAAGAGAACATTGTTTTTAAGCTTTAAAAAATAATCATATTAACCTGTACGAAAGGATTTTGTGGGCCTTAACCAAACCGTGCACCTAAATGTGGGTTTAGAATCCAAAGCCTGCACAATGATGTACTTGGGTGAAGCTAATAGCAAGGACGAATTCCTGTTCTTTCTTTTTCTTGTTCTTTCCCCTTTGTTAGTTTTGACCTGTGTCATGGCCATAAGTATAACATTTAATGCCGCAAATGCCCTATTGTAACAAACCACTGAATAGAAAGCATATTAGCGCTTTGTTTCATGACCATTTAACTCATGAAATTGCAATATTAAGTTCATCTTTAAATTGTTTCTTTATGAATAAGGCTTTGCTCGAAAGATGAGTAACAGTGGAAAGGATATCATCTTAAAAATGGTTTGTGTCTACCAAACCGTTCTTTATCCCATAGACATTCACCCATTTACCCGGGAAGAAGCATGAATGTTTTGTTGCTGATTAAAAAAAGTAGTTAAATGTATTGCATATTTAAAATAAAATGTTATTTGTTAAACTTGCAATATTGACAGAAGATGTGCAGTCCACAGTCCACAGGAAGACGAAGACATAATTGCCTAGAGCCAAAGATTATCTACAAATATTTTGCAACTTGTTTCTTTGTAAAATAGAACAGAAATGTGTTCCCAGACAAAGATAGGAGTGGGGGAGCGGTGTAGGGCATATTATAAAGTTTGCATAGATAGACCCTACTCACAGGCTCACTTTTTGCAAAATTCTCTGCACATGCAGAGACTTTTGACACTAGTTGCTTATTCTATTTGCTTAAGTCTTGTCCTCATACTGAAGCTGACTTTATTTGGCTTGAACATAATACTGAGACAATCTAATGAAACTTTCAATGAGGTATTTTGACTAAAAATGGTATGCTTTCACACACAAAATGAGAAGAGATCTAATGAGATATATTTTACTGAAACCACATTAGAATAGAGATTAAAAAATTATGTAAGACGCTGGTAACATTCCAAAATACTTGTACAAATCATAAATTGAGTTCCTGAGTTGGCAATACTTTACTGTACTGTGGAATCGCCTCCAATTGGCAAGGATGATCATACAATTGGCAGAATGGTAAAAATGAATTCTGGAATATTTTACACCCCAAGTTAAAGACACTGCTGTAAGTATTTTCGCAATGCTGATTCCTGCTCCCTTCTGAAATGTTTCAAACTCAGAGGCACTATTTGGTCACTGGAGCTTCATTACAGATATTTTGAAAAGAAGACTGTGTTCTATAACTGATGTTTCTGTAGTACTGCTCTACACCCAAGAAGTATTGAACAATTCTGCTGCTAGTGTGCGTAAACTTGCACTCGCATACATTTTTTTACATGAAACTTTGATACAGTTTTTATAATCAATATACTTCATGGTTCCATGACCTTTTCCTCCAAATTCAATAACAAAAAGGATAGCCAGCTACCTACCTACCAGACAGATGCCTCAGCAAAAGTGTACCGTCAGTGAGGAGATGCAAAGGTCTTTCCTGTTTTTGAGGAAGGTCTGGAACAGTGATGCCAACGTGTTCTGCAAATCCACATTTTCCATGAGCCAAGGCAGAAAGCCTGATGTAAAGGAGCACACGCAGACAAAAAAAACACAAGTTGTGGGTTAAATCTTCAAGCAGCAACTTCAACATTACCACATTTTTGGGGAAGGCAGCCCCTGGAAATGCTGGACTCAGTAGGACAGCTGCTGAAGGTGCATTAGCATATCATCTCGCTAAGCATAACCACAGCTTTCGGTCAATGGACTGTCCATCAGCATTGATTCAGAAACTGTATGATGAGAAGTTTTACTCTGATTGCACCAAGACAAAAGCCTTGATTACAAACGTGCTTGCTCCTCTTGCAATGAGTGACCTAAATTCTGGCTTGAATAACATTCCTTATATATCTGTGTCTATTGATGTTTCCAACAGGAAAGAAGTTAAATTAGTACCAATTGTTATTAGATATTTCATGTACTTTGAGGATGTTAAAGTGAAACTTTTAGAGGTTGCCTCCGTTCCTGGTGAAACATCTGCAATACTCTTTGAACAATTGTACCAAGCCCTTGAGAAGTGTAATCTGCTTGAAAACGTAGTTGGGTTTTGTGCAGATGACACTAACACAAACTTTGGGGGAAAGGCTAGAGCAGGAAAGAACAGTGTGTTCTGCAAGCTTAAAGAAGCTATTCCTGATAATATGGTGTGCAGCACACATAGTCCATAATGCAGTGCAAACCGCTGCTTGTGGGCTGCCAATGGACATAGATTATTTTGTGTTAAAATTATACAATACTTTCACATCTACACTGCCTGAACTGAACAGCTGAAATAATTTTGTGAGTTTGTTGATATAGATCACTAAGAACTTCTAAATACTAGCAACACTCGCTGGCTTTCCCTACTTCCTGCAGTTGAAAGGGTGCTAAAACTGTTCTCAGCCCTACGTTCTCATTTTGTGTCCCAAGCAAATTCCCCCAACAATAATTGTCATGTTTTTTTAAAACCCTCTTGCTGAAGTCTGGCTCTGGTTTTTGCGCAACCAACAGTCTCTTTTTAGTGACACAATAAAGGAGATAGAAAAGCAGAATGCAAATGCCTTAGATATTGCAAGACACATTACACATATGCTAGGAAAGCTGAAGGAAAGGAGATATGCCTGTTTCATGGGCCTTAAGGTGAAAGAGCTTCTTAAAACCCTGAGAGAACAAGGACTCTTACCAGAAACAATAATCTGTAACTCTTTGTGTGCTTTCTGCAACAGCAGTATTGACAACTTGGAAGAGTGGGGGCATATTTTGCTAACTTAAACACTTTTTCCTGGATCCTTCTTGATACTGTTCTTGTCTTGGATAATGTTGAAATTTCTCTGGTATTTGTAAAATCTGTATCAAGCACACTTGAGATTGATGACATTGAGCTTTTTGATGAAATCACCTTTGTATGAATGTGCACAGCAGACAGACTCATTGAATGGAATGACTAGAAAAAGACTGCAGAGGAACGTTGGGTGGAAATGTTCAACTATTTCTAAAACCAGAATATTACATTTAAGAACATTGGACTGGTGGTCCAGTTTGCATTATGTCTGCCAGGAACTAATGCTCCAGTGGAAAGAAAATTTTCCATTATGAATAGCATGTGAACTTATGAAAGAAACCAAATGGTACTGGAGACTCTGAAAGCATTGTTGATCACAAGGGTCAACTTTGTACAAACCTGCAGTGAGTTCCACAATCGGTTGCTACAAAATAAAATGGTGCTGCACCTAATCCATTCCTCAGATAAGTACTGTGCTTTGCAGCAATAGGCCTTTTACATCAAACACCATTTTTAGCTGTCTTTCATGTGTTCCTATTTTATGGATCTTTACCCTGTGTATATAATTCTTCAACCAATAATGTCTTGGAAATGTGAACCTTTTTTTTTCTTTTATTGAAGTAAAAATTATTTATATTTCAGTCAACTCTGCTGAATGTAGGGGAGTGCTTTATAGGAACAGTATTGTGCATGTATTGTGCAAATAGCAGTACCCAATTTTGACGGCTACTACATATGTGTATTGCCTTATTTTATAGGAACATATACTTAGAGGTTCAAGGCAAGGGTGGTCACCAACAATAGTAAATGTTGAGGCAAAGTCTATTAAAATGTAACTAGGTTTACTGCCACTAAAAGTCCTCTGATTTATCTGTAATTCTTCACATATATGTCTGTGGAAGAGGCAGCCGTAGTCCTTTTTCTATGTCTATGACAGCTGTCAAGTAGTCCTGCTTTTATGTCGATTGTTACTTCAAACTGTAGTCCTACTTGTAGTAATGATCCTCCAGCCGCAACAGTTCCTTACGATGTTTATTGGTAATTACAGGAAAATACAGCCCCAACATCTCTGACCATCCTTCTCTGCCCGCATCTCATCCAAACAACCGTTCCAACATTCGTAAATACACACATTCTTTCATTCCCAAGCGCGAGGCCGCTCTCGCTATAAGCGCGAGGACACTCGCACAATACAACACATCTCCCCCCTTATAACAATGAAAACGAAACAATAACAAGCAATTGAGATTTTCCTAGCCTTGGTGTCAGAAAGGCTAGATTTTATTAAAGACAAGGAGGCGAGTATTATGCTATTCTTTTCATGCTTTATTTTAACAGAAGCCAAGAACTACAAATCCCAGAATCCCTGGAAAAAAAAAACCTACCAAACTGCATCACAATGGGGTCTTCCAATCACACGAGGAGCCCCATAATAACTATCTGGACTGAGAGCAACAAGCCCTCTTTTCTTGCTAAAATCAGTCAATATAACGATGCGAGAAAAAGAACAGTAGACAATAAAGAGTCAAAAATGCGGAAAGTATGTCCAAAGCGAAGGCCTTGAGGAAAGGATGACCTTGTGTAGATCCTGTTGGTTGAAGAGGAGGTCCAGAAGGGCAAGCTGGAGAAAGCTGGTCAGACAGTAGCGTTGCTGTTGGTTGCGGTTGAGGCAACTAGGATAAAAGAACAGGGAGGGTTAGAAGAGGCGGGATAATACTCGCCTCCTTGTCTTTAATAAAATCTAGCCTTTTCTGACACCAAGGCTAGGAAAATCTCAATTTTATTACAAGACAGGAGGCTCATATTATGCTTTTTCAAAGCAATGAAACAACATTTTGCATAGGATGATCAACTGGTTTACAATAGAACGTTCTAAATGTATTGACGTTAGACCAATCTGCAGATCTAAGGATATCCTGTAAACTAGCCCTGGCAAAAAAGGCCTCAGAAGCCGTAGCTCCTCTAACAGAATGGGCACCATAAATGTCAATAGGGACGCCAGCCAAATTCATCAGCCACTTGAGCCAACGGGCTAAAGTGGGAGATGAGACAGGTTTATGGGGTTTTTGATAGGAAATCAGCAGTTGAGAAGAAGAGGCTGTCCTGAGATCTGCAGTTCGTGAAACGTACGTTTTTAAGCAATTAGCCACGCACAACTTAGGTTGGGAGGGAAAAAAGGGATAAAGCACAGAGGACAAATTAGTTTTGGTACGCCTAGCCACATTGAAACACACACCGAAGGCAGAAAAATGAAAGGAGGAAACATCCAGAGCTTTAACGTCAGAAACTCGTTTGATAGAGACCAAACAGAGGAGCATAGTAATTTTTGCAGATAAATATTTTAACGAAAGTTCTGAATTATCGGGCCAAGAAAGAAGAAGATGAAGGACGGAATTTACATCCCACATAGACTTATATTTGGGGTTTGGAGGTTTGGAAAAACGTATTCCTTTTAATAGGCGGCAAACTAAGGGATGCTCTCCCACCGGTCTACCGTCCACTCTGACGTGTTCTGAAGAAATTGCTGATCTATATGTATTGACGGTACGATACACCTTGCCCTTAGAGGCTAAGGAAGCTAGGAAATTTACGATTAAGGTAACGTCAGCCGAAACGGGATTGGAATCCCTGTCCACACACCAGCTGCACCATACTGCCCAGGCTGCTCGATAAACCTTCGAGGTGCCTGGAGCCCAAGATTGTTGGATGAATTGGACAGCCTGTTGCGAAATTCCTGGGGTTCTCCAGGAAGCCCCGAAACTCTCCAAGCTATGAGGGATAGGGAACCTTGTATTATGAGGTTGTGAGGATGTCCCTGGGGATCCAGGAGAAGGTCTGGGAATGGGAGGATGAGTACTGGAAGATCTGACGAGAGTTCCAAAAGGGTCGGAAACCAGGGTTGGGACTGCCAGAATGGGGTAATTAATACTAGGGAGGAGCCCTGACGGCGGACATGTGCTAGGACCCGAGCAATAAAAAGAAATGGGGGGAAAGGCGTACAGGAGGGAAGGAGGCCACGGTTGGAGAAAAGTGTCGGTAGCTAATGCTAAGGGATCTGGTCTCCAACTGAAGAATTTGGGAAGATGGGAGTTGAGTCTTGAGGCAAAGAGGTCTATGAACATTGTACCGAAGACAGAAGAAAGACGCTTGAATATAGAAGGGTGAAGCCGCCAATCGCTTGAGTCGTGGGAGTGCCTTGAGAATCAATCGGCCACTACATTGAGATTGCCTGGGAGTTATTCCGCCCTGACTGAAATATTTTTGTGTAGACAAAACTCCCACAGACTCTTGGCCAAGAGAGCTAACGGTTTGGAGCGAGTCCCGCCCAGACGGTTTATGTAAGTTACTGCCGGGAGGGAAAAAAGGGATAAAGCACAGAGGACAAATTAGTTTTGGTACGCCTAGCCACATTGAAACACACACCGAAGGCAGAAAAATGAAAGGAGGAAACATCCAGAGCTTTAACGTCAGAAACTCGTTTGATAGAGACCAAACAGAGGAGCATAGTAATTTTTGCAGATAAATATTTTAACGAAAGTTCTGAATTATCGGGCCAAGAAAGAAGAAGATGAAGGACGGAATTTACATCCCACATAGACTTATATTTGGGGTTTGGAGGTTTGGAAAAACGTATTCCTTTTAATAGGCGGCAAACTAAGGGATGCTCTCCCACTGGTCTACCGTCCACTCTGACATGTTCTGAAGAAATTGCTGATCTATATGTATTGACGGTACGATACACCTTGCCCTGAGAGGCTAAGGAAGCTAGGAAATTTACGATTAAGGTAACGTCAGCCGAAACGGGATTGGAATCCCTGTCCACACACCAGCTGCACCATACTGCACAGGCTGCTCGATAAACCTTCGAGGTGCCTGGAGCCCAAGATTGTTGGATGAATTGGACAGCCTGTTGCGAAATTCCTGGGGTTCTCCAGGAAGCCCCGAAACTCTCCAAGCTATGAGGGATAGGGAACCTTGTATTATGAGGTTGTGAGGATGTCCCTGGGGATCCAGGAGAAGGTCTGGGAAAGGGAGGATGAGAACTGGAAGATCTGACGAGAGTTCCAAAAGGGTCGGAAACCAGGGTTGGGACTGCCAGAATGGGGTAATTAATACTAGGGAGGAGCCCTGACGGCGGACATGTGCTAGGACCCGAGCAATAAAAAGAAAGGGGGGGAAAGGCGTACAGGAGGGAAGGAGGCCACGGTTGGAGAAAAGTGTCGGTAGCTAATGCTAAGGGATCTGGTCTCCAACTGAAGAATTTGGGAAGATGGGAGTTGAGTCTTGAGGCAAAGAGGTCTATTAACATTGTACCGAAGATAGAAGAAAGACGCTTGAATATAGAAGGGTGAAGCCGCCAATCGCTTGAGTCGTGGGAGTGCCTTGAGAACCAATAGGCCACTACATTGAGATTGCCTGGGAGTTATTCCGCCCTGACTGAAATATTTTTGTGTAGACAAAACTCCCACAGACTCTTGGCCAAGAGAGCTAACGGTTTGGAGCGAGTCCCGCCCAGACGGTTTATGTAAATTACTGCCGATAGATTGTCCATTCTGAGAAGAATGGAACATTTTACTCTGTCTTTGGTAAAGGACTGGATGGCAAAGGAACCTGCAAGCATCTCTAACCAGTTTATGTGCATTGACGACTCCTGAACGGACCATGGTCCGCCAGTCGAGTGTGGACCACATCTTGCGCCCCATCCTGTCAGACTTGCATCTGACTCTCAGACAAGATCTGGGGCGGCAGAGAAAATCGTTCTCCCATTCCAGGCGTCTAAATGACTGATCCACCATGTGAGTTCTTCCCTGGAGTCCGCGTCGAGAACCACCTGATCCGAATATGACAGACCCTGTTGAAGGTGTCGGATTTTGAGCCTTTGAAGAGCTCTGTAATGAAGAGGGCCTGGAAATATGGCCTGGATGGAAGAGGAAAGGAGGCCTACAAGCCGAGCCAGTGCCCTGAGGGAAGTACAAGGTAGCGACAGGGCATGACGAATTTCTTTCTTTATCAAAGAAACTTTGTCCTGGGGAAGTTGGAGAATTGACTCGGCGGTGTTGACGAGGAATCCCAAGAACTCGAGAGTTTGAGAAGGAACAAGGGATGACTTTTGGAAGTTTATAAGGAATCCCAACTGAGAAAGGAGATCCAGACAAATTTTTGGATGGGTTGTTAGGGAAGACTGGTCTTGGGCAATCAATAGGAAGTCGTCGAGATAGACAATAAGGCGTATCCCTTGAGCCCTGAGAAAGGCCACCACTGGTTTGAGTATCTTGGTGAAGCACCAAGGGGCAGAAGACAGACCGAAGGGAAGAGTTTTGAAGCGGAAGAAAGTATGCTCCCACCAGAATTGAAGAAATTTTCTGAATGAAGGATGCACCGGTACCGAGAGGTAGGCATCCTGGAGATCTATGCGAACTAACCAGTCGTTGTGAAGAAGGATATCCCTGAGATGGAGAATAGTTTCCATCTTGAAGTGATGATACACTACGAAGTTGTTGAACTCTTTCAAATTTATGACCGGGCGGTGTTTTTTGTTTTTCTTTTGAACTAAAAAGATATTGCTGAGAAACCCCGAAGCGTCGAAGGGCACTTCTTCGATCGCTTGCTTTGACAGTAAATCTTGTATCCCGACTTGAATGAGGCGAGATTTATCGTGAGAAAAGCGAAGAGGGTGAGGAAGGAAGGGTTGAAAGGGAGTCTGGTAAAGTTCTATGCAATAGCCTTGGACGGCTTGGATTGCCCAAGGATCGGAAGTTATTGACAACCAAGCGTTTAAACACAAAGCTAGTCTGCCTCCTTCTGGAGGAAGGCCAGAACTGAAAGTTCTTACCTGCAAGTTGTTCTCCTTTGGCTCTATAACCCCTGTTGCGGCCACCGCGGAATCTGCGGGGGTAGAATTGGGGCTTGTATCCTTGATACACTTCAAGCTGGTTAGACTGGGTGTAGGAGCCTCTGTTGAGGGATTGACCTCTTGCAGAGAAGCGGCCGGCAAAACGGCTCCTTCCTTTGCCGGCCCTTCCAAAAACCCGATTGGAAAATATTCTCTTCATTGAATAATGTGCTTTGTCCAGAGAATTAAAAGTAGAGACGTACCTGCCCATCTCCTTAATGAAAGAGTCTCCAAAAAGAAGACCATCAGCATTAAGGCCTTCCTCCTTAGAAGCAAGAGTGCTGAGTTTTGGATCAATCCTGAGGAGGAGGCTTTTCCGACGTTCCTGGGAAATGTAAACATTTGCTGTTGCCCAACATACAGATTGCCCGTTGAGCCCAATTGGAGAGGGTATCGGGATCCACATGAGAGCCCTCCAACTTGGCGTCCTCAGCAAGGTCGAATATTCTGGTGAGGGGACCCACCAAATCTAGGAGCCTGTCTTGGCAATTTGACCAGGCGCGGTCAACTCCCTTCTTGGGGTCCTTGCCAAATTTCGTGAAAAAAAGGAGCATATTGGGATCAATGGCAGGGGTGTCTGTGACTTTACAGGGAAGGGAAGGTCTGGGACATTCGGAATTTAATTTATTTCTGGATGATTTATCCAGGGGGTGTCGGAGATAGAAAGAGACGTAATCCGAAACGTGATCAGAGGGGAACCATTCAGAGGAGTTGGGATGATGGATGGTAGTAGGGTCGAACAGAGGTTCGCCAACCGGGTCAACCAGGTCCTCGGGCACTAAGTGAGGGGAGTACTCATGAGGAGAAATTTTTCGCCTTTTCTCCGGAGGCCCATCAAAATAATCATCATCTATATTGTCTTGTAAGACATCATCATCCCCATCACTGTCCGTGTCCCGTAAATGCAGGATATTAAGGGGGGAGGAGGGGAGACCCGAAGATTTCGCCTCTCGGGTTGGAGGCCCAAATTTTTGAGAAACGCCTTTAGAACTGTCCTTAGAATAGGACACACGTTTCTTGCCTCTCAAAAGAGGATTTCCTCTGGGTGCGTGAAGCATTTTTGAAATAGAGGCCTCTAAATTGTTTTTAAACGTCCAACATAGACACTGAGACAGCGTGTTGGACTGAATCCTTAATAAAGGATTTTAAATTGTCCTTAATGGACTGGGTTTGATCGTCTTCTGACATGGTGGGAAGAAGAAACAAGTTAAAATTAATAATAAGGGGAAAAAACAGGGAAAAATCGTGTTAAAACTAAAGAAATACTTGGGAAAGGGTTAACTGGACAAGGGAGGCTGGCCAGGGGTGTGAGGAAGTGTATCACTAACCTCAAGAGGAAACGCGTTTAAAATAGCAAAAGCGTGTGAGGGCCAAGCCAGTTCTTTGAAGAAAATCAATAATGAGCAGGCAGTCAAGCGTGTTAAAACTAAACACGCTGTAGCCGCTCAATGAGGCGGAAAGGAATTGAAATAGACGCTTGTAAATCCAACCGAGCGTAAAGGAAGTTCACCTAAAGCCACAGCTGCCGCGTGTGAGGCAGGAATGATGAGAATGTCGTTGTTTCAGGCGCGGCTGTCAGAACGTTTGCCGAACGTTATGACAGATGGCCTGTCAGTGCTAAAATGCGCACCGGAACGCGCGAGCGCGTTAAGGATTTAAACTACCAAGGCAAATAGAATACAATATAAATTCCCACAGGAACGGATACATAATAAAAGGTTAATATATATAAATACACCAAATACACTATTATACAATATACGTAATACATAAAAAAGCGAGCAGTGTACTTATCTTGACTGCGAGCAGCAAGAAAAGAGGGCTTGTTGCTCTCAGTCAAGATAGTTATTATGGGGCTCCTCGTGTGATTGGAAGACCCCATTGTGATGCAGTTTGGTAGTTTTTTTTTTTCCCAGGGATTCTGGGATTTGTAGTTCTTGGCTGCTGTTAAAATAAAGCATGAAAAGAATAGCATAACATGAGCCTCCTGTCTTGTAATAAAACTGTATTATACCTTAACCATTTCAACAAAAACAAAGAAGAGAAGAAAAGAGATAAAAATATTACATACTAAAATATAACATAGTAATTATGCAAATATGCAGACATAACCAAAAATAATCCAGGATTTTTTTTTTAAATGTTACATTTGATAATCATTCAACATTTTAGATAATCCTGAAAATATCTAAACGTCACATTGATAATCATTCAATATTTTAGACCTCACTCTCACTCTACCATATTTACTAACATCATTACCAGACTTTGCATTTCTATCTGGTTCCTTGCCCTGAACTCGGCCAGTGGCCACTTGTAAATTTTTGTTCTCTTGCGGTATCCCCCTTTCACTCAACCCTTGAGTATCTTGTGCACTCTGGTTTTCCATTAGATTGTTTAACCAAAACTTCTGCTTTTTTTCCATATTAAAATTTTCCCTCTTTTCCATGTCAATACCACCCTTATAAGGCGCAATTCTGCTAATATGCCAAACCTTTCCATCACTAAGTAGAACTGAATTGTACAAAACCTTTTCTACACGTAATGGTGGATAAAATTTCCCTGCTCCCTTTCTCTTAAACCCAGGTATTTTGACTCTAACCCAGTCACCTACGTGTACTTCTACAGTTTTGCATTTGTGTTTCCTGTCATACACAGCTTTAGCATTTTCCTGTTTTGCACTTCTATTTCTTTTAACCACTTCCAAAGACCAATCACTTCTTCTTGATTTTGCCATCCAGCCAACATTATCCTTACCTAAAGGAATCCTTCCCCTCATAATTTCAAATGGACTACTACCTGTGATGTTACTATGCGTTATTCTATAAGACCACATTGTCGTCCATACCTCTCTTTCCCATGATAACTTTGCATTGTTGGCTAATTGTATAGCATTCTTTAACACCCTGTTAAAACGTTCCACTCCACCATTTCCTGCAGGGTGATATACTGAAGTAGTTTTGTGCACAATGCCATTCCTTTTTAAATAGTCCTTAAATTTGCCAGACAGGAATTGAGGACCATTATCAGTTAAAATAACCTTTGGCAATCCGTCTCTGATAAACACCTTATCCAAAAACTCCACAATGCCTGAAGCATCCATTTTTGTTGAAATCATTATCTCTGGCCATTTTGAGAAATGATCCACAAACCCCAGATGCACGCTAAGGTTTCCCGCTCAATAACTGAATATCTCATTTAAGTTTCTGTTAATGAGCGTGATGCAAATGCAATCACATTTTCATTTCCACGTGCATCCACTTGCGTAAGTACAGCTCCAAGCCCCTTATTGCTTGCATCTGTCGTAACAATAGTCTGTAAGTTATGATCAAAACCTTGTAACGCTGGTGCCTTTATAATATTCTGCTTGATCATATCAAACGCAGCTTGGCACTCATTGGACCATTCAAACGTCACCTTGTTTTTTAACAATTGTCTAATGGGGTACGTCTTACTGGAAAAGTTTTTTACATACTTAGCGTAAAATTCTGCCAAACCTAAAAATGCTCTCACCTCATCTTTGTTGGTAGGACTTGGTGCTTTTTTAATTGCTTCTAACAATTCAGATTTTGGTTCTACCCCCTTCACACTTATTTCATGTCCTAAATATGTAACCTTATTTTTTGCAACATTACACTTAGCCATATTGGCCGTAAGCCCCTTAACCGCAATTATATCTAACACTTTCTCCAATGTAGAATCATGTTCCTTTCTCGTTTTCCCCATGACCAAAATATCATCCTGGAAAAACATAACATCTTGTAATCCTTGAAATAATTTGAACATAAGTCTCTGGAACATGGCCGCTGCAGACGCCAATCCAAACGGTACCCTAGTAAACTGGTAGCAACCAAATGGTGTGACAAATGCAGTAAGTCTCCGGCTTTCTGGATGTAGCACAACCTGATGGTAAGCTGAGGTTAGATCAATCGTCGTGAACCAATTCATCCCTTTCGTACGTGCAATCATTTCATTAATTCTTGGTAACGGAAATTGATCTACCATAATGTTCTTATTTAAATCTCTCAGATCAACACATAACCTCAACTTACCATTGGCTTTCCTTACTACAACCAAAGGCGAAATCCAATCCGAAGATTCCACTTGTTCAATAACACCGGTCTGCATTAATTTATCCAACTCTTTGTAAACTTCATCTCTGATACTCAAATGTATGTTCCTAGCCTTGTGTGTAACTGGTAAGGCATCATGTTTCAAAACAATCTTGTGTTGGAAATCCGTGAGTTTACCGACACCTCCAGCAAACACCAAGGGATATTTATTTTTGATAGTATTTGCATCCAAACATTTCTCTTGCACAACAGACACTGCTTCAGAACTAGACGGATTAAGAATAATACCAAGTTTGCCTTGGTCCCACCAACCTAATACCGATGGCCCAGACTTTGACACATACAATTTACATTCAGCCTCTCTGTTTTTAAACATACAACACACAGTTCTATACCCTACTATGTCTATATGTTCTTCAGTAAAACTTCTTGGAGAAATATCCGAAGGTACTAGCTTATTCCCTAACCTCGGTTCTAATTTATCTCTCCACACTGCTAAGTTGATGATAGTGTATGGAGAACCGGAATCAGCAACCACACTAACAATAATTCCCTCTATGGATAAATTACATTTTGTTTTTTTCCTTGACAATGGATTTTGTGTCTCATCGCATTGATCTCTCACATTAAATACACACATATTTAAATTTTCATCACCAGACGTAGATGAATCTGAATTTGAGTCATTCTCCAACAACTTAATGAATTTCTTTTTCTTCTTCCTACATACTCTTCCAAAATGTCCAAGTAATCCACATTCTGAACATTTCTGGTTCCGCGCTGGACATTTCTTGTCATTAGCATAGTGACCTATAAAACCACATCTATAACATTTAATCATGGACTTGTCACTTTTAGCCTCAGTTTTCTTTAATTGTCCCTTGACCATGTTATCTCTTGACTTGGGAGTTTCCCGCTCAATATTTGATGTTTTCCTTCCACTTTGAATTTTATTAATTTGTTCAATAGCTTCCTTCTCTCCTTCCTTTTCAGAAAGCACTGCTTTAGCACACCTCCCAGTAAGTTCTGCTTTCCTTACAATTTCCACCACTTCAGATAATGGTGCTTCTCCCTTCGCCCATGAACAGTCCTGTATAGAAGAATTGGCTGCGTGCATGACAATTTGATCTCTGATCATTTCATCATGCAGTGTACCGAATCTACAGGTCAAAGCTAAATTTTTTAAAGCTGAAACATATTCCTCGATGGATTCTTCTTTCAGTTGTTTTCTATGATAGAATTTACATCTGTCAATACCAACACAAACTGTGGGCGTATAATATCTGTCCAAATCTTCCATAGCGTTAGAAAAGACATCACCTTGGCCATCTGGACGGGGTTTTTTCTCAATCCGATTATACATTTTTAAACCTTGTGTAAGAGAATTTTCTTTTTCTTAGAAGGTGTGAACTCATTCTCTTCATCACACGTAGCCAGGTAATTTAAGAAATATTCTTTCCATTCTTGCCACTTGCTTGTATTGTCACCTAAAAGGGGTTGAAATGGCTGTGGTGGAGGTAGGTTTAATGAACCATTTAAAGCCATGTTAGGAAAACTAAAAATTAGAAGTGCAGAATAATCCACAAAAGCACACAGTACGACTTTATAGAGCCGTTGAATATGGAATTGACTTCTCAATATGGCCACCAAATTAGCCAAATAGGTCCAAGGTTAACGCTCTAGCAGTGCGGTGGAAAACGCACCTGTAGTGCTAAACAGTGTACACTAGTAATTAAACAATAGCAGCTGCCATTGTACGCGCTCCCAAACAACTCCAACGCTCTGGTAACCAAGTAACGCGCTCCAAAATGGCATCGGTGACCATGGAAACAGGATACAAAAAAAACAGAGGTTTTAACCTCGTAGAGGAAAGAAAACAATAAAAAATAATGCTCAGTAGCTTCCTGCAGGCAGCTGGAAATGATGAAGGTCGCACGTTGAAGGTAAATCCCTTTACCTGAAATGTGAATCGCAGGTTCAAATACTGCTGCTAAAGGTCGTAAATGATGTTGGGGCTGATTGGAATAGTTTCCCGCTCGTCGCCAAAATTGTAGTAATGATCCTCCAGCCGCAATAGTTTCTTACGATGTTTATTGGTAATTACAGGAAAATACAGCCCCAACATCTCTGACCATCCTTCTCTGCCCGCATCTCATCCAAACAACCGTTCCAACATTCGTAAATACACACATTCTTTCATTCCCAAGCGTGAGGCCACTCTCGCTATAAGCACGAGGACACTCGCACAATACAACACTACTTCTATGTCTATGACTTGCCCCGTTTTTTTTTTGCTTTGAGGATAAAAAAAATTCTAGCTATCCCGTCAATAATTTTCAAATTCTATTAAGGACACGGAGGCAAGGATTATGATTTATCTTTCTTTGCTGAAAGAATACAGCAGTCAATAAATGTGTAAATAACCAAAAAACTACATAACTCAACATTCCCAGTTGTCCAATCTGACCAATCCCTGGTCCACAGTCCATTTAAATGTCCTTGGTTCCTTAGCCCTTTCTCTTCCTTTACCATAACAAAACAAAACAACCTGAGTAAGAACCGAATCTTCAATCCAACCAGGATCTTCGCCTTGGAATCCACCCGGTTACTGTCCAAATGCTGTGATCAATGAAACATTGAATCCTTATGCACCTTTGTTATCAGAACCTAATAAAGAAAAACAGATCGGTAATATCTCATATAGATTGCATAAAAGGGGAGGGAAATCAGACTAGATACAGATATCAAATATGCATCACCAATTTTGATAACTTCAGAAATAAAATAAATATCAAACAGATTCCTTAAATACATACCAAATAAAGTTGGTGGGATAATCCTCGCCTCCGTGTCCCTGATAGAATTGAAACTTTGACGCGATAGCTAGAATTTTTTTTTTTTCAATGTCAGGACCAGAGGCTTCGGATTATGCTAGTTCAAAGCTGATCCACCACAACTGAAGCTACATCTACAATAGTTTCACAATAAAACACCTTAAATGTACTATCAGAAGACCAATCTGCAGCATTCATGATGTCCTCCAAACGAGAACCAGCTCCAAAAGTCTTAGAGGCCATAGCACCGCTCACAGAATGTGCCCCAAAGGAGGAAACATCAATACCTGCTTCACCCAACAACCATTTAATCCATCTAACCAAAGTGGCTGAGGAGACTGGAGAAAATGGTCTCTGTAAGGAAATGAGTAATTGTCCTCGAGTATCCCTGCAAACTTCACGAATAGAATCTTCATATGCCTTTATGCATCGTACCTAACATAATTTAGGATGATGTGGAAAAGCTGGATAAGATACAAATTTTTAAGCAGTCTTAGTACGTCTTAAAATGAAAAAGGAAACCCCGAAGGACTAAACACTCTACCTGCTAAATCAAGGGCTCTCACATCTGATACCCTTCTGCATGAAATAAGACACAATAATATTGTGAATTTGGCCGACAATTGCTTACCTGATAAATCTTCATCACATGGCCAATTTCGTAGAAAATGAAGCACAATATCAACATCCCAAAAAACTGTATATTTAGGCTGAGGGGGTTTGACCATCCTGGTGCCTCTTAGAAGCTTGCAAACTATAGGGTGTTAGCCCACTGGTTTGCCTTCAATATGAGGATGTCCAGCTGAAAGAGCTGACCTACAATTATTGATAGTCCTATAGGCTAAACCGTGCATAGCCAATTCTGATAAGAAATTGATAATTATGCTAATTGATAGTCCTATAGGCTAAACTGTGCGTAGCCAATTCTGATAAGAAATTAATAATCATGCTAATGTGGCCCCCCAGGGTATCAATACTGCGCTCACTGCACCAATTCATCGTGCATCGCTTCCAAGAAGCCTCATATCTTTTATGAGTGGAAGGTGCCCAGAACTGGGATAAGAAGAAAATAGCTCGTCAGAATTCCTTGGCAATCTCCGCCAGTACTCGGGACCTGGTCCTGACCAATCGATTGATATATTGCACTGCCGAGATGTTGCCCTGACGTAACAGTATACAACAGCTGGCTTTGTGGGGGAGAAAGAGAGTGAATCGTGAAAGCTTCCGCCAGTAGTTCCAAACAATTGATGTGTAGGGAGAGTTCTGCTGGAGACCACCTGCCCCCCGTCTCTATCATTCCACATCATGCTCCCCACCCCCACTGACTGGGATCTGACTCCATGACTATCTCCGGGACAGAGACAAAGATTGCGCTGCCGTTCCAACCATCCATGTGTTCCAACCACCAGCATATCTCTGCTCGGGCTTCGTCTGTCAGAGAAATCTGCTCCGCATAACTCAGACCTTTGTGCAGATGTAGAATCTTTAGACATTGAAGGGCCCTGTAATGTAAGGGACCCGGAAATATTGCCTGAATAGAAGAGGCTAAAAGCCCTACCAACCGCGCCAGAGTCCTCAATGATATACTCGGAGAGGCAAGGGCTCTCCGTAACTCTTTCTTGATCCTAGATCATTTCGTCAGAGGAAGTTTTAACTGTGCTTTAACAGAATTGACCTGGAAGGCTAAGAATTCTATACATTGTGAGGGACTGATGACGGATTTGTCTGAATTAATCAGAAACCCCACATCCTGCAAAATCTGAATGGTCCAATTTAGATGGACAAGAACTAACTCTTTTGTTTGTGTCATAATTAGAATGTCATCTAGATAAATAATTAGATGTACGCTTCTTTCTCGAAGAAATTGCACAACAGGTCGTAGCAATTTGGTGACGCACCATGGGGCCGAGGACAGACCGAAGGGAAGGACTGCGAATTCGAAACACAGGTTTCGCCAACAAAACTGCAGGAATCTGTGATGCAGCATGAAAACTGGTGCTGTCAAATAAGCATCTTTGAGATCCAGATGGACGAGCCAATCTCCCTCTTGCAACAGATCCCTTAAAAGATGAATACCTTCCATCTTGAAATGGCAGTAGATTATGAAGGAACTGAACTCCCTGAGATCGAGAACCAATCAGTACCCGCCTCCTTTCTTTTGCACGAGAAAGATGGTACTGACAAACCCTGACGGGTGCAAATCTGTAGGAACTATCGCCCGCTTCTGTAGAAGAGAAGCCACCTCGATGTCTATGAAATTGCTCTCTGCTTGGGAAAAACGTAGAGAAGGAATGACTGTCTGCCTGGGAGGGGAATAAAACTCCAACCGGTAACCCAGTACAGTTTGAAGGATCCTGAGATATTTGTCTACAAGCTTGCAAATGCTCCTTTAATCTGCCCCCCAAAAACACTTTGGAAAAGGGAATGATTCTTACCTGTTGCTGCCAAGTCTAGGTTATTGAAGTTTCTCCTGTTTCCAGCCCGATGGGTATGACCTTGACCTCTCCTGAGGGAGGGACAGAATCCAGAAGAAGCTTGGTAGGAACCACAGCCTCTTTGCGAGTAAGTGGACGAGGCCTGGTAAAATCCACTGCCTGGCGCTCGGCCTGTATAGCATCCAGCCCTGTGAAAAAGGCTGCTGTGGAACATCTTTTTCATGAAGGATTGAACCTTGTCCAAGGCGGAGAATGTGGAGACGTATTTACCAAGATCTTTAATGAATTTGTCTCCAAACAAGAAGCCATTAGCCATTGAACCAGGCTCTGAAGACTGCAATTCAACCAACTTGGAATCGACCCCCATCAAAAATTATTTGCGCCGCTCAGTGGACATGGCGCAATTGGCACTACCGAGAAGACAAACAGCTGTTTGTGCCCACTCCAGGACTGCCTCAGGATCCAAAGGCGTATTATTCTCCTTGGCCTGTACTTCGCAAACTCAAGGTTCTTCGTGATAGGCCCAGAAATATCCAAAAGCTTATCCTGACAGCCTCTCCAGGCTCGGTCCAGTCACTTTTTAGGATCCTTTGTGATTTTATTAAAGAAAAGTTGCCATACTAGGGTCTAACTCCGGGGTATCTGCCACTTTGCCACTCAGGAAAGAACGGGGCTACTCTGAACGCAGAGTGTTGCAAACATCCTTGTCAAAACTATTACGCAACCTGTCCTGGACATAGTGTGCAACCTCCACAGATGGCACCCATTCGGTGGATCGCGGGTGAAAAATACTCTATGGATCAAAAAATAGGTTCCTCTGAAGCACTGCTTCTACAGCTGAATGGTGGGATTTACGTTTCCTCTTACCCGACACTTTAGGTTCATCTCGAGTTTTCTCAGAGTCAGAGGAATGAGAAGCGGAAGACTGAGATTCTTTAGTAGGCATCAGTCCCTGATAGGACAATTCTCTAGGAGTCTCAGTGAGATCCTGTTCATATTCATGGCCTCCGAGGCCCGAAGAAGCCATCTGGGACAAAATCTCCGCAGAGGATCTAGGTCCTCTAGAAACCTTTTGGGTCCAACTCATATCAGGAATTTGAGTGTAATCACCCTAGCATCAGAGGTTCTTCCCATCAATTCTCTTTGTCCAAAATGCACTAAGGGCTTTATAAGGGCTTCTTTCACAGAGTCCTGCACGGGACGATCCAGGGCCTGTACCAATTTTTCCTCCATCTGATTTTCATATGGCTCTTCGGCCTCTTGCTGAAAGAATTCATCCTCTTCTGCGTAAAATGCCACCTCTCTAGAGATAAAGAGGTAAGAATGAGTTCAATGGAGGGGGAATCAGCCCCTGCAGGTATCCAATGGAGAAACTCCAGTCAAAATTGAGAGTATAACTCTCAAAACACAGCCCAATAAGAAGTGGAGGGAGCACATGCAGTATATTCCCTGAGGCAAAGCTCTTTGACGCTTTTTCCACCCCATCGAGAGTTCTCAGGGGAAATTCTGATAAGAATTGAATCGCACATGTCTGATGCCGGCGAGATCTGAAGCATAGACGCCCTGGATCTCATCCGTGCGGTGAGAAATTCAAGAGAGGACTAGCCTCTCAGGAAGCCAGCGCTTGTACGGCTTTAAGAAGCCATAAATTACCCTGCCCGTACACCAGGATGTCGCGCAGGGCATTCCGATGTTCGGCATAAGGTATCCACACCTCCGTGCTCGCCACAACCCGCAAACCCTTGAAAGGAAAATAAATGGGAGACCGAGTGCAGAGCGCCATGCACAGTAAAGACTGGAATGAGACAGTCGCAAGCACCGTTCAACCCCTGCTCCTGCTCCATGGCCACAATCAACAAATATAAAAACAAATACAGCAATACAAATAATACACTGCACATAAGCTATTTTGTACTTAACTGATAGCTGCAAGCAGCAAAGAAAGCAGAAGGACTAAGAACAGTGTTGCCAGATTTTGAGACCCATCCCAAGCCCAAAGCTGTCCACGGTCAAGTCCAAATTCAGCCCAACGTAGAGTAGTATCAGCCCAAAAACCCGCCCAAAGTTGCAATTATGAAAGTATGCAAAAAAAGCCTTCAGGAAACATTCTGACCATAAAGCTAACTTCTGTTCAATAAGCGTATGATGGGAGGAGTTTCAATGGGCACCTATGCACGTCTGCAATCATGTCCAAATTCTATTAATAATTACTAATTTTTAAGATAGGTCTCCTGGTGACCTTCTATTTGGAACTTCTATCACCACAAATCCGATCCTGGCACTGATGAATGAACTTCACAAGAACAGACTACAACTCATATTTAATGAAGGACAAATGAAGAAATGTTGAAACTCTTTAGCTCGTAAAACAGTATATTTAACCAGTATGTTTAATGAATCTTGCAGGATTAACACCACACAGTGATGCACACATAAAGAAACCACCCTGGGGTTAAAGCAATTCCAGCATGACTGGTTTGGCAAGCTGGTAGGGTCATCGCAGTACGACAGGAGTCCCATTTCTTCTAGTTAAAATTTAAGAAGGCCAGAAAGGCTATAGTCACTTACTCTAAGTCCCATGTACTTCACTCCAAGGTCCTTCAACATGAGCACATAATCTGGCAATTAATGATATATAGGACCTGTGTTGTTGCCTTTATTCTGCAGCAAAAACTATACTAAAGATTCCAGGCTTGGCAAGATGCAGATAGGCTTGTTTTCGTTCTAAATGAAGTAACAGCTATTGGAACAGAAAGGAAAAAGATACATTTTCCCAGAACTAATGGCAAAACCTTATCCCCAACATTTCAACTGTGATGCTGCCTGAACTCTGCTGACGCTGTCATCACTCTTCTGGTCCCATCCAACTTCATCATTACTGCTGGGCAATCTCATGAGGCTTTGCAACTCCTTAATAGTCTTTAAGTGTGACAGGTCCGACAACTACTTTCAAAATGGATCTCTATATTAATGTTGTTAACTTTAAAGGGAAAAAAATTGACTGACTTCTCAACGAAGACTGGAAAACCCCTAAGATAATCAATGTCAGCAAAGCAGTCCCTATTTATATTTCACATGCTTTACTTCACCCATATAAATATTTGTTTTTCCCAGATGTTGTTTCTGTAGTTTTATTTTCATATGACTTGTACAGTACATATTGCGAACTGAGTCGCCTCTGGGTGTCTGGGTGAGTTCAGATTATGGGTGGGCATTTGTGTGTGGCATGATTAAGAGCCCTAAGGCTGAAAGCAGTACAGGTTTCTCACTGTGCCTGCCAGTGGGTCTTTAAGGTGTTCAGATTAATGCACATGTAATCCTGGGTCTCTGTGCAAATGAAAGTGCTGCACTTGTACAGCAGGAACTGGGTCATGGCCATGTGGGCAACATGAGGCCAGGGCTGTAGGCCCCTTTCACCCCTATATCTTTTCGAAATCCTCCATTTGCATACTTCACGTCACTCCTTTTCTCTTCAGCACCATTTTCGTCTCTCTTCTTCTGTACATATTTCCTTGGAAATTAGAGGATCAGGCAGCTATTATTGAGCTAGATCAGGGCCAGCATTAGTGCAATACGTTGAATTTGTCCCTGAGTAAGTTGTCTGCTTTACTTTCACAGCAGCAATCTGTTGAGGGTGAGTAGGGTTGTATATCTGTATGAGTAATTACACTAATGATGTACATACCACTTACTAATTTACTTATTTAATTGAATTCCTTTTATAGCTCTATTTTTCCTACTATAGGGTGTCAAGGCACTTTATATTACATAAACTTACTCTACAGAGACAATGAATCATACAAGTGTGTAAATCAATGTATATGGGGTTTTTATGTAAGGCAATGAGGGGTAGGAGGTATAGGAGCCACATATAATCTGTAACTGGTAGCCATTACATGCACCTCGGGTGCATGCTATACCGGACTGGGCTCAGCTGACTGTACTGAAAACAGCTGAGACCTTGCCACGGGTGCCTCAGAGGCGGTACCACTGTCACAAGGCCTGTAGTTCCTTCCATACTGTTTTTTGACTGTAACACACCTCTGTCAGAAGACTCCTCTGTTGCGTTGGACAGAATTTACTTAAGGAACAGAAGCCCCTGGTGTGAGGTGAGAGAGGCTTCCTCCCAGCATGACCCCAGCAACAGCATGATGATTGCAGTCATTTAGCACAGCTGTTGCACAGTAATGTACTGCGAGGCCTGTGGCAGCTGCAGCATTTTCCTCACTTTGGTAATGTTTGTTCCTAGAGGATTGGTTGCAAGTACATATATGTGTATATCTGCATTTGTAATTACAGCATAGGCCCTGGCACCTCCAAAATAATCATACTGGAGATCAGAAGGTGTAATAGAATAAAGATGCCTTTAAATTGTGTTTATATCTAGCACATTTGCTGCTTGTTCAAAGACATAGGTCACATGTAAGGCTATTGCTTATGACAAACTGCTGCTTATTTTCTTACAAGATAGTTTGGTGTTTATTTTTTTTCTCACACTGAGAATTTTCTTAGGTGAACTCTGCCATTATCTTACTTGATACAATGGGTGGGTAAGCAAATGCTACAAAATGCCATATTTTTCCAAACACACACCAAAATTTAAATATATGTAAATGAACATAATTTTTATCAACAAATCAAGGATCCTGCAGGGATAAAGAGAGATGCGCCCCTCACAATTCCCCTCAAAAACAGCTCTCCCTGGAGGTCTGGATCGTTGTAAACTCACCATAACTGATCTCTAGGAACCTGCCTACATTTAACACTGACAGCAGCACCCGCCATGCTACACATTCCATGCCTGCGGCATTGCCTAACCTTAGCACTCCAGGCAGCAGCAATCGGCTCGTCTTTCCTCTCGATTCCGAGTGTGGATGAGCGGGAGTTGCAGCCCCTCCCCAAACCACGGCTGGGCCAATCATAACAAAAAAAGATAATAGCTGGCCTGTCCCTCGTGATCACATTGGTCCAAAGTCAGACACTCTGGGAGGGCAGGCCAGCAGCATGAAGCTGTGTGGTTAGGTAATGCTTTTGAGCTATTAATGATTGATGGCATGTTTTTAGTGGCAGAGCCGTCGCATTCACAAATTTTGCACACAAAGGGGCATGTAAAGCCCAAATTTGTGCAAGAGTGGAGAGTTATTTACCGCACAAATGGAAAAAAATGTCGCCCATTTGTGCGGGAAATAGCCCAATCTGGCAACACTGACTAAGAACACAAGGCCATTTATAGGGACTGTAGACCAGGGATTGGTCAGATTGGACTTCAGGGAATGTTGGGTTATGTAGTTTGTTGGTTATTTAACGTTTATTGGCTGCTGTATTCTTTCAGTAAAGAAAGAGAAAGCATAATCCGAAGCCTCCGGTCCTGACCACTCTAGCCTTAAGGCAGAGAACTGCACAGATCAGCGGAAGTATGTGCCGCATCGGTTGTTGCTGTTAGTAACGGCCTGATTATTCCAAGTATTCCACGATGGCCGCCAATTCATCATTAACATGAGATAATTGAGCAGTGCAAGACTATTTCTGTTTCTCTGACCTCGTTCGGGCGTCAGAGGTCCACGTTACAGCTGTTGCTCATTGACAGCTCGTACTCTCAATTTTCGATTGCTTAGGTCTGACTACGGAGTTGTTAAATCTAAGCTTCCTGGTTCGTGTTGACTGTAGCTGTGAACACGCCCCCTGTCAGAGTAAGGCAGCACAGGGGAGTTGTCACCGCCATGGGCATCTCTCTGAGCCGCAGTGAGGAGACTCTTGGGGGTACCGAGGGTTTCCATGTACACGGGGTGAGAGGTTTTATTCATTTTAGTCTGCCCTATCATTGTCCTGTTAGCTCCGCGTCATTATCTGGCCGCCTGCGCGGCCCGTTCTTGTTGGGTTCATTTTATATGCCCCTTTGTTCGGCTGTTTTTCTCGTACTCCTGTGCTACATTTTTTGCCGTTTCCTTCTCATTAGTTGGCTCTTTCCACACGTCGTACCTCCGATCTTGGTGTTTTGGCTCTGTTTATTGCATTCCTTCCTCCTTTTTGGGTGGCTCGATTCTATTTACGATGCCTCCCGTGCCTCGTAAATGTGCCACTTTTATCGTATGTGCGTGTCAGTTTCTGGGGGTGTGGTCGCTTTTCTTGCATGGCCTCGGAGGATTCCCCCTTAGGCACACACCCCCAGACACACATGTTTTTTCACGCCCATTCCACCACCCCTGTAGATTGTCTAGACCTCTGACTCGCTTCACTCAGGCTTGGGCGGTTTGTTCGGTACCTTTACTCGCATAACCCAGTCCCTCGCCTTGAGACCCTAGTCTCACGTGGTACGCAACCATCCCGCTTAGTTGCCTGCTCTTAATACGTAACCCTTGGTGTTCCCTGGATGTGTGTTCAGCATCACAGGTCTCTAAAATGCTTATGGAACTGAAATAAAATACACCAATTAAGTTGTATATCCTAAGTCCCAGATTTAAAACCCACCTTATTATTTAACAGGTATTTGGCCCATGTCTGTAGACCAGGAACAGTGTGTCACGCTTGTATTAACATTCTTTCACGATTACCCTGTGCCTCCCTTCCATCTGATATTTTGCTGGATTCTCTTTTTTTTAATCGAATGAGCATCATTACTGTTACACCTATGTAGTTGGTTTCGGTTCCCTACTTATTTGACGCCTAAGCCCACTCATATTGTGGCCTACTCTTCCCTGATGTTCCTAGGTCCCACTTTTGGCTTAGGGGATTTAAGGCGGCTCTTTTGTCAGAGCTGGACTACTACTATTAAAATATAGGGTAGGCTTTTCATTTAACTCATGTGAGACAGTTACTGAGGAAAAGGGTTGATTTCTTAAAAGTAACGGCAGGTATTTACCCTGTACTCCGTTCTTAGCATGTCTTCTCTTGACTTTATTTTTTTATTATTATATATATATATATATATATATATATATATTTTTTTTTTTTTTAAACCAGATGCCCTTGCTGTATTGATCTGGGAGTGTGTCGTACTGAGGGTGGAGACAATTTGAACGAAATATGTTCTTGGAGAGAAATTGGAAATATGCGGTTTCGCAAAGCACCGATATCCAAACGTCTGCAGCCAGGCTTTCCGAGATAAATGGGATCACTTCGAAACATCTTCTGTAGAATGAGAGTTTTTTTGTTTCCAGTTGATGAACTGCTACTAGTTATTTCTATGTGAGGTTTAGTGCTATACCTCAGCTAAATTCTGAGAGGAGTTACATCGGTATCTCATTCAATCACACTGAATTATCTTCAGTTTCTTCAGATTGGGCTGTAAGTGCATCCGCCCAATGCTTTGTCAATGCTTTTCCTCATCTTAGAGCCTTTGCAACCTGTATTTACTTCTGCAGTTGCACGCACTCTGACACTGAAATGGAGGTCTTGGTCTATGCCTCTTGGCGACTGTTGAAACATACTTCAGTTAAGCTTCTATTTGGGCTAATGAGGAGTTTTTGGATGGTGTTCAAATGCGAAGGCATGTTGTCTTCAAGCACAGAAGTCCTGCTCTTTAGTAGCAGTATTGGTTTCTAAAGCCTCATTAGTGCTAGTGGATGCCTCGCAGTGTATTTTGTATAGAGTGTTTTGTAGCGTGACTGTGGGGTAAAGTACCACGGAAACTTTACAGTTTGGTCAGCGTAACAAGCAGAGCAAATACAACAGAGAAATAGCAGAGTATTGTGGTACACAAGACAAAGGTACCCTTCACTGTGTGAATTATTTTCCATAGGTGATATATCAACGTTATTTTTGCGTCGCAATGTTCATTTTCAGTGCCTCTTTTTTTCTGTGCAGTCAGAAATGGGAGGGTACTTGTGGCTCATAATGTGCCTCTTTAAATTCAAGCTGCTGCCAACCTATTACCTTTCTCACTTGATGTGCATGCCAGTGTTTGCCTGTTGTTTTTAATTTCGAGATACCCCTACTAAGTGCGCTTTCCACGGAGGTGGAACCCATCCTTATATTTAGTACACCAGGATGAGCCCAAATGATGAAGCATGCCACTGAGAGGGTGAGGGTCTTTTTACACAAGAGTGTGAGTTGGACCATATCTATCAACTCCACACACTAGGTCTATAGAGCAAGGGTTAAGGGTACCTTTGTCTTAACAGGTCAAGAGAGTGCCTGTTGTGGTTGAGAGGAGCTACTGTGAAGCCATTATCTGCCAGGTGAAATCAAATTGATAATGGCTTCACAGTTGCTCCTCTCAACCACAACAGGCCCTCTCTTGAACGGTTAATTTAATAGCTGAATGTCACGTTGTGGACATACCTTGTTGGGCACCATGCTTTACTGGCTAAGAGCCAAAGGTGATCTCATTCCTACCGACTAAGATAGGAAACGTGTGCTGTGTATTTTTTTGAAATTCACATACTTTACAGGACTTTAGTGCAAACTGCAGCTATGTTTAGCTTCAAAAGATATCATGTTAGTCTGGATGAAAGGCTAGTAATTGTGTAAGCCTGTAAAATATTTGCCTTGTTTCTGCTGTCACCTTTCTAATATTATTATTTTCTTTTGTAGCTATAGACTGATATTGGAGAAATACGTGAAACAAAGGGTAATTAATGCCAGTCTATTCAGCCTAAATTGACCTTTTCAACTGCTTTTGGCTGTGTAGATGGGCAGTTCTTTGGAAGAAGTTGAAGGCCATGGGAACCCGAGGGGGTGTTTTGAAACTCATTATTGCTTTTCATATTGCTATGTGGTGTCACGTTTTGTTAGGAGGTAGGCGGGATATGACCCCTAAAATCCCCACCAGAAATGGCCTGAAACGGGTAGGACTGCTAGCCCTGCTTCTTTTCTTGGTATATATGGCCAAATTAGCCTTTACCCTTTACTCTTTAGGTACACTTCTATATGCAGATGATATTGTCCTGTTAGATGTAACTCCTAAAGGTCTCCACAGACGCCTTGATACTCTATTATCCTATTCAGATACTAATTTCCTGAAGTTACATATAAATAAAACTAAGGTTATGAGGTTTCGTCCAAAGGGGTGCCAGATAAACAGAAATATGAGTATGTGTATATGTGTGTATATATATATATATATATATATATATATATATATATAATTATTTTTAAATAATAATTCTATGGTAGAATTAATAACATCATATCCTTATCTTGGCAGAATTATTTCAGCACATTTTACTGATAGTGATCAAGTTGCACATATATCAAATAAGGTGTTTCCCCCCTGCAACAACAGGTCAAAGGCACTTTAATAATATTTTACCAGTATACAAAGTGAAGCTCTCACCGTCACTCTTATATGCTATAGACAAAATTAATCAGTGGCACTTTATGCATGAGGGGAAAATTCTTTGCACTATTTGCACTTTAAATTCAATGGTATCAATAGAAGCTCTAAGGTTGCAATTGGGACTTGTGAGCACTTTCATAAGAGGATTGGCTGCTATATTACGATGGTATCATTGCCTGTTGCATACTAAAAAGTCCTTAAGGGGTCTTGTGGCTTTGGAATGTCTTTCTCCAACTATTGAGGCTGGATCATTTTTAACAAATATTTTAACTGCACTTTAGTACTTTTCTTTGACCAGAGTGGATATTCAGAATGGGTTATGTTAATCTTAAAAATGACCTAAAATGGACTATGAAAAATTGCTCCACGGAAAATGATAGAGATGTAGAGCAAAATCTTGTTTCTGTATTATTACTCGGTTTTGTCAGGCAGCCGTTTCTCAAGTGTATTTGAACTGTAACTTGGACCATAGAGTGCAAAGGTGCATAATGCTATGTAGATTGAAATGTTTACCAATAAAATCAGTGATGGATGCATGGCAGAATGTATTTAGGAGGAGAGAAAAAGCACTTTATGTAAAAATGATATGCAGACTATTGAACAAGTTATATTTGCTTGTCCTGCCTTAAAAAAAAAAAATCAACAGATTTTTAAAACCACTTTAAAAAATATATGGTATTACGTCAGCAATAGCTGCAATGGAGATGATAAATTGTCCAGTTAATGAATTGTGTTGTATGTTTTTTTAGCTCCTTCTTAAAGCTGTATTAAGGAGTGTAATTTTGAATATAGTAGATCTCATTGTTCGCTCTAAGTCTCTTTAAAAAAAAATAAAAAAAAATAAAAAAAAAAGCTTGATCTGCCTAACTATAGTTATTCCCCTCCCCCCGTGGTTCAAGGGTGTATGTGTGTTTTTTTTTTAAATATTTTTTTAATATAGGTGTTGTTTAATGGGCTAGGGTAAAATATGAATAAATAAACCTAAAAGTCTTATTAATGTCACATTTTGTGGGGGTGGGGGGGATCTTTTTGTGCGGGGATTGTTCATGTTTATTCAGGTATTCTGGAGAATGCCTCTACTGCGCTTTTACCAAACTGTGAAACGTTAATTAGCGAGTCTTGGCAGTGCTTTTATGGTCTGGCTTGACAGCACAGCTGTCTCCCGACAATTATGTGTTAATCACAGGGAGAGAGGTTTTGTGTCCACTCCCATGTTGTGAGCCAAGAGTACATGTCTTGATTGTGCAGATGTTGTGCTTCCACAAAAAGTAGTGCACTCCACACAGCTGTGATCATTTTGTTTATCCAAAAGCCTGACGATGAACTGACAGGAGCTCACTCGTGACATTGTAAAGATTAAAGTGTCTTATATAACTAGATAATTGATGCTGTTTTTCTCTCGCAGCATCACACAGGGATTTCTGGGTCTAACTTAACAGTGCAACGTTCACTTGACTTTTTAAACTATACCGGTATTATTCTAGAGTTCTTGCTTCCACATAAATATATACATATCCATTCCCATGCTATCTGCTTGTTATGCTTTACATTACCAATTACCATACAACCTTCTTTTAAAGTCAGACCCATTGGCACTGCCAGTGTGTTTTATTTAATTTATGTATTTTTTGTTTTTAGTAGCTTGTCTTACAGCAGCTTCAGCAGTGTGTATTCATGTTGTAGGAAGGGTGATTATATATATATATATATATATATATATATATATATATATATATATATATATATATAGTGCCTGAATTATTATTCTGTTTTGTGTCCCTTGGGTGTGGTAGATGCACCTTACTTGGCCTTATGATCCTATTGGTTGGACGGAAGAGCCTACCTCGAAGATACTTTTTATTCTTGATAAATGTTCCCGATGTAGTACCTGATCAATAACTATTAAAGTGTGTAAGTTAGAGCTGGTTTCAGCTATTAGTTTGATGCAAGGTTAGGTGGATAATGTAACCTTTTCAATAAGTCTACCTTTTTAAAGGACCCCAAGATTGCATTATCAGATTATTGTTGGTGTGCTTTTACATGTCCATGAAGGCTTTGTGCAGTGTGCCAGGATAGTTTTGTCATTTCATCGAATGTCTTTTGTAGATGAAGGAAGCATATCGACACACTAGAAAATATCAGTTTTGAATTTGGTAATTTTGAAACACTTGACCCTGACATTTGAATTCACAGATGCGAGTCTAGGTTCTTGTTTGCTTTTAGATTAGACCAAGCTGTGCACAAACCTGCGCCCAAAGCGACTGTTCAGTGTTTAAAGAGGTGGTTTCAGGAATGTTTACATTGAGTACTTCATGGCTTGTGGCTTGGAGTTCACCGATCCCTTGCCAGCTGCCATAGGGCACTACTCCACCTTGGTACACACCGCAGCGGTTGTGGCTACATACTGAATAGCACCGGCATGCCACCTGTGTCGTTTCTTTATTAGAGTGGTGCAACAATGTCCGTGTTTGTTTAGAATTGTCACATTTCATCTTATGATATAAGAATTAAATCGAAGTGATCTCCTTTTAATAGCTTAACATTGAACCAACATAAGGGAGTAAGCCACAGCTATATTACTCATTTTAGTCACCCTTCGAGTTCCTCAAAGCAGACCTTTCCTTTGTTAATCCTACAGGTGCAAGAGAACTCCCCAGCTCAGCGTGGAGGCCTGGAACCTTTCTTTGATTTTATCATCTCAATAGGGCATGCAAGACTGGTGAGTAAAAGGGTGGTGAGTCAGAATTGACGCATGTGCATGAAATGTGTGTTGGTACTTATAATTCAACAATGCTTTGTCTGAGAAACCTATTCTGGATTTCTCCTGGAAATTGTTATGCTTTATTATAATTCTAATCCTGGTGAATATTGCACCCAAGTGTTGACTTTTTGCAGTTGTGCCGATTGGTCATTTACGAATTATATTAAACTATGGTGCGCTGAAATCTCCACTGGCTTCATTTATCAGTTACCTGCTGTCATTTAACTTTCAGGTGACACGTGCTACACAAGTCTGTTCCTTTAGTTGCAGTTTAACCTGTACTGCCTTATTGATTAGCTTATTAAGTTTAAGACTGCCTGGCAAGCCTCTTTACTTGCTACTTCATTGCTTGAAAAGTGTAAGATATGAAACTACTTATCAATGTGTGCAAGAGCTTGTTACCTTAAAGGGGAGGAGGGGGGCATAGCTGAAGAATGCTGCGACTTTAGGGCTGAGTGTTTAGCTTTTTTATTCAGGTGGCACTAATTACAGGGCTCTGACAACATCAAGGAAGATCATTGCTTTCAATGTGCTATGCTGGGGCAGAAGAGTGGCTGTCCTTTTATTTCCAAGCAAAACAAATGAATACGGTTTAGCCAGCATGTGATGTGTTGGCCATTAATTGTTAGCAAAAAAGCGTGGACCATTATAAACACTTAATTATGGAGCATTTAGGATCCTGTTGCAAATATAACTAGATGTATCATCCCATTTAAAACTACAGTAGCATGCTAAGAAAAACATACATTGTTAGTACCTCTTTACTCCTCCACAGTATACCCACACTTGGCCATTGTGCCAGTAGCTTGCATCTCTTCTACATATAGGTACTGCTGTGTCTTTTTATAAGATGCTAGTCTCGCTTCCAGTTGTGAAAGATGTTCAAGAATCTTGTTACAATTTCAGTTTTTGTTCTCAATTGGTCCAAGTCTTACGTTTCCTTTAACTGATTTAGTGGTTGAACATAGGCAAAATGTGAGTTTCTGGCAGTGTCATGACCCTACTGTATTAGGGTGGTGTAGCCAGAAGGGACATTATTCAGTTAAGTTTGATTTTTGTAGTAGATGAACTAGAATGGATTCTTAATCGTAGGATCAAGTTTCAGCTTCCAATTAGATGCTTTTTGTAACTAAAATTGTGCTTTCTAAGTTGTATGCCATCGGGGACCACATTCAGGAGCAGCAAAGGAGCAAACATAGTAGGCCTCCACAAGCAACCCATGGAAATGGCCAGAATAGAGTCCGTTTTAAAATTTGCTGAGAAGTACACCCTGAAGCAGACATTAAATAACCAGCCATAGTATATACCTTAGGAACTTGCCCAGGATCTTAGGACATACGCGGTTTCAAAGTAGGGGTACCCAGATATGAGCTTTAGCATGGTGGTCGGAATAATGTGGTACAGAAAATCTCTCTAAACTGGGAAAGGAGAATGTATGGCAGTCATTTTTACACTATCTTACAATAAAGGAGTGCTGAAAATATCAAATAAGCTGTCTTAGACACTGGCAGCTACTAACACTTTTTTAAAATAGTCCATGAATAATTGGCTCACCTGAAGAGAAGTCTATTAAACAATGGCTTAAAACCGAGTAGCACTGTAGGTGACCCGAAAAGAAAGCTGTCTCACCTATGTGCAATAGTGTTTCCCATCTTATGTTGGCCCCTGGCTATTAGTGTCGCCTCTTTTCATTGACTGCTGACCCCCCCCCCCAGAGATCTGTGTAGCCATCTAGAGTGGCGTTGACGCCCAATGGGCAAGCTAGAGAATTTGAGAGTAGAGCCAGAGACAAGCCAAGCCACAAAAAGCATGCAAGGAGGTCTACCCTTATATCCAAAAAAAAGAAAAAACGGAATGTGCTAGTGTTGTTGCAGAACCATGCTGGGAGGTGGCTTCTCACATCCTCTCTGCAATTCTTGCTGTGTTCCGCTGAAGCCAGCAAATTTTCTGCTTGCCATAGTCCTAAATTGACTGTGAATACATTACATTTAGGTTCTAAGCCCAGATATAATGTGAACCTGGACTTGACAAATGTCAAATCGCTCAGGCTCTGGTCCCTTTTCTTACTAATTTTAAGTGGCCTGTCAGAGGCTGTCATGTATCACCTGTGTCTCCATTGAGTGCCATCATGGTGCAATGGAGGAGTTTATCAACTAGATCCCAAAATGTGATCTTTCTGTACAACTGAAGGTTATGTAGGTCCTTGCCTGCTTTATATTTATATTAAAAAATCTCATCTGCAGGAGCTCATTGAGTAAAGCTAAGAGCTGCATGCGTGTTTATAATAGCACATTTGAATCCAAGCAGGGCTGATGTCGTTTTTATTAATTCCAAGGTCCGTATATTGTGTTTCACAGAGTTGCGAGCCATTTGCAAATCCTTAAAATGACAAATCTGTGGTAGCAAAGTCCACATAAAAAGGAGATTTATGCCCCTACCCATTTTCTCTTGACTGCCCTTCACTGGGTGTCTGAACTCCACATATCTGATCTCACTCCCGAACCAGTATTTATATTTTATATGTATTTACTTGTGCTGTATTTTTGACGGAATGCATTAGAGGTTACTTCAGACTATACAGACCATCTAAGTGACCGAAACTAGTGTTTAGATGCAGGTTTTGTTTGGATTGAAGGGTATGTTCTTGTAAGTTGTTGGGACGTTGACATTTTGGCAGTGAGTAACCTGAAGGAAAATATCAGCTGAATCTTAAGGAGGCAGCGTATTTGGAATTTAGATATGCAAGTTACACTTGCAGTTGCAAAGAGCAGCAGGATTAATTTGTGAAAGATGCTGGTTTGTCCA
Source organism: Pleurodeles waltl (assembly GCF_031143425.1). Classification (NCBI taxonomy): domain Eukaryota; kingdom Metazoa; phylum Chordata; class Amphibia; order Caudata; family Salamandridae; genus Pleurodeles; species Pleurodeles waltl. The sequence continues at coordinate 609,101,805 of NC_090449.1, forward strand.
GTGCAATTGGGACAAGGGATGGAGTACATTGTGCTCCAACACACTGAGACTCCAGGCATTACTGCAACTCTGCTGTTCATTTTCTCAAAGCCCAAATGAAGGCACTGAAGATGGACGTCCAACCCCCCCTTGTTACTCAGGTAGTGAAATGCAATCTTAAATAGGGTGCAGCTGACCCTTCAGTCACATGCCTAATACCTGGTGACATGGTGCTTGCTGCCCTGGTAGTAAATATGCCTAATGAGCAAACATACCCTGACCTTTTCTTTAAAACTTGCATGGCAGTTCGTAGTATTATGTTCTCACAATCGGGTCACTCCCTCCCCCCAACTCCACTTAGCAGGTAATCAGAAATCCTAAACAATTATAAAAGCGTAGCATGATGTTGGCCAGAGCATAATTACAATAACGCATTCAAAAAAGCAAAGCTTTTGCAAACGGAATGTCACTAAAGGTACTGCCCTGTCCCAGCATCGCTACTGCTTACTCAACCATCATTCTCTAAATCTTCTAGTGAAGTTCAAACCCCCAGCACTCAATCAATCATAGCATTTTTAAAGCGCACCACTCACCCGTGAGGGTCTCTAGGTGCCGGGTGGGGGTCGGGCTATGAGGGTGCTGCTACTGCTTGAACAGCCAGGTCTTGAGGTGTCTGCTGAAGGTTAGCAGGCCCGGTGTCTGTCGCAGGTGGATCGGAAGAGTGTTCCACGTCTTGGCAGCGAGGTGGGAGAACAATCTGCCACCGGTGGTCCTTCTGTGGATGTGTAGAACAGTGGCGAGGGCAAGATCAGCAGAGAGAAGCTGGTGGGTCGGGGTGTAGAAGGAGTTGTCTGAGGCATTCTGGTCCGGTGTTGTGCAGTGCTTTGTGAGCGTAGGTGAGGCGCTTGAACGTGATTCTCTTGTCGACGGGGTGCCAGGGCAGGTCTCTCAGGTGGGCTGTGATGGGGGATGTCCAGGATGAAGCATGCAGAGGTGTTCTGTATGTGTTGTAGTCTTATCTGGAGCTTGGCCATGGTTCCTGCGTAGAGGGCATTGCTGTAGTCCAGTCTGCTGCTTACGAGGGCTTGGGTGACCGCCCTTCTGGTTCCGGTGGGGATCCATTTGTAGATTTTCTGAAGCATGCGGAGAGTGTTGAAGCAGGAGGAAGAGACGGTGTTGACTTGCTGGATCACTGATAACAATGATTCCAGGATGAACCCCAGGTTGTGTGGGTGTTGGTGCAGTTCCCAGTGTGGCAGGAGTCGTCCCAGGTGGAGGTGGGGAGCCGAGGATGAGGACCTCAGTCTTGTCAGAGAATTCAGTTTCAGGCAGCTGTTCTTCATCCATTCGGCAATGGCCTTCACCCTCGGAGTAGGTGGTGATGAGGCAGAGACAAATGGTAGTGATAAATGCAAAAATCATGTGTGAAGCTTGTCTGCCTCTGTGCTAGGTGAGGAGGGAAGTGATGTGGGTTCAAAAAGGCCTGTGGAGACTGCCAGTCCACAGGCCCGTAGAGGCTGTGCCAATCCTTTCAGTCTGTGCAATGTCTCCTCCAGGTGCCTGCAGCTGCTTGTCCTTTCAGATACTGCATTCTCACCTCCTCCACGTGTAAACAGCTGCCACTTTCAGACTGGGCTTTTTCTTCTGCAGGAGGGTAGACTACCCCAGTTTGTAGACAGTGGAGCCATTAGAGGGACAAGTGATCTGGAGCCTCAGATCAGATGTGATACCACAGGCTTTGCTCGTCTTGGGGGTTCAAGAAGAGTCTGACATCTAGCTAAAGCCTTCAGTGGCTCGCCTACCTCTACTCAAAAGTTCTAAGAAAATATATCTGATCCGTTCTGCTGATGGTCTGTGAATACTCACAGCGTCTGTGCCACTCTGAGTGACCTCTCCCCACCTCAAAACGGACTCTTGTGCGCTGTACTGTGAGGTGAGACATCACTGCTTAATTACAATGAAGGGTCAAGGGCATCACCACTACAGTACTAAGGTATTTAACCCCTACAGATGTGATGTACCATGCACTTCTGGATGAGCAGCATGTGGTAGAAGGAACAGAGGATGCTGCAGACAGCAGTTCAAAAGGAAGCAAAGATTCGTTCAAAGAAGTGAAGTCTTGATGACCAAAAGTACCTGCAGCTGGCACAGATTAAGTACACATCAACACTTGTGATGGCAGACAACCTGAACGGAAAACGTAGATGACGGATAGTCCACCTACTAAAAAGCTTGTTTATTTCAATAAGTGACCTCTGTTGCTCAAAATATCTAAAATAACCACACAAAATATGATTAGAACAGCACAAATCCATGGTGCAAACAGCATCAGCTCCTCCTGGACGCAGGCTCAATATCTGCTTTCATTAGAAAGCGTGCTACGGCATCCCTTGCAGGCAGGATAATTTTCTTGTCTGGCAGTACCTTGCTTGTGATCTGGTTTAAGGATGTTTCCGGACAGGTGGTCTAGTGGCATCCCTTATATACTGTATTTTATCTGAGATTGAATTTGCAATGCATTTCTGGAATGTTGGCTATAACTAATAAGCATCAAGATGCTAGGTATAAGAAGCATTCCATTTTACATATAAGGTGAAAATACGACTCCTTTTGGTTATTCTTTGCTTGACTTTGAAATTGAGATATCAAGGCACTTGTTGCAGATTTGTTACGTCAGGTGTTATGTTTGTCTATATCTAAATGACTTGACACTTCCACAGTTTCTTGGAAAGACAAGGACAGACAACATCTGCCTCAAAGGCAGGCATGTTGGTTTTGCAAAAAAAAAAAAAATTGGAGTAGAGGCCTATTTAAAAAAATGGAGTTGCTGCTTACTTGGAATAGTGTTGGGCCTTATCACTGTGTCAGTCTTAGGTACTTTAAAATGGTTAATGAGATCAACTTGGCTGCCCAAGAGACTACTTAACTGAGCCTAATACCAACCTGTCCAGCTCTTGCGATCCTCAAGTCCGTTCGGATGGAGTTTTTCCTCGTTGATGTCCCCACTCCCACTGCTTTTCCAACAAACTTTTATTTCTGAAGTCTGGCTCAGGAAGACTTTAGACTTTCTCATGCTCAGAGTTGCCCAACCATTGTCTCAGACAATGACTCTTCCATTGTACACCTTCTGACCACTAGGGGACAGTTACCTATTATCCCACCCAGACTAATCTCTGTGCCATACTGTCATTCAAGGGTTTCAATAGGAGCTCTCACCCAATATGCATTTATCCTCCTGGTGGGCTTAGTAACTTAGTCCCAGATTTGTGGGATGGTGGGGTTATCTTGAAAATGCCCATTTCTTTAATCTCTTCTGAAGTAAGTGCTCCTGAGTGCTTTGAATCTGCATGGTGGTGTGTTCCAAAGTTTGGCAGCTTGTACTGAGAGAACAGTGCCACCTATGGATTTCTTATATTAAGGTGGTATGATCTGTGGTGCAAGTTTGGAGCAAAAAGCTATTCCATGACAGATGTGTTTTACAGTTTCAAGGTTTGACATTTGATCCATCAGTCTTCTAATTTCGGGTACTTCGTTCTTTTACAGAGAACATTTATTTTTATTTTTTCATTTATCTTTGTGGCAGTTTTAAATGTATGTGTTACTGACAGTTGACCCTGCAAGCCTATAGATGTACACTACGGGGGAAAGGTATCACCAACATACAACATTACTTGTAACATATGCCATCCCAGAATAGGTGGGCTGCATAGAGCATTATCTATTGTACTGAAGCAAGTTCTAAAGCCTCCCTGATGTATTGTAAATCCATCCTTTCTGATGGGCCCATGCTTGTAGATTGTTAAATAATACGTTTGGAAAGGTTTTTCCTGTTGCATTAAGTAATGAAGTCAGGCGGTACCTGGCTACTCGGAGCATTTTGTAGGTCGTTATCGTTAAACTCTTTATACTAGAGAGGGGTTAAAATTTAACTATTGATGCAGATCCTGAATAATTTGGAACATTGACTTAACGGTCATGCTAACAAAAATGTCCTCTCCCATTAACCCTTTGAAGCCTGCCTTGTACCTTTTGGCAATGCCATTTTTCATTCTATTGGCCTGATTTACACCAAACCAGGTTAAGGTACTCTAAGGCAAGTATGCGTTTTATTTAAAGCTTGCAGTTCCCTTCAGTGCTTTTTGCTGTATTCCTGTTAGCATTGGCACTGTAACCTATGTTCCCCAGATAGATTTGCATGAATCCTGTCATGCTGAAACTTGGTTAAGAAAGCTATGCTATCAGAAAGTAGTATACAGGTTAGTTTAAATTGTGCATAAGTTAAGCAACCACTAAAATAGCCTATTAAATTAAAATGTAACTATAACCATAGTAATGGTCACTACTGCCAACTACATAACGAATGTCTATTATATAATGAGCACAACTTGTAATAATACAATTAAATGCGTCTTATGGCAGCAGCCTGCAGGCTGTACTGGGCCATACCCCTTTTATGGTCTCCTATGTGTTTGTTTTGAAACAATGAACTTGAGCAAGTTCTTATTTACAGTGAATTTGCCGGTTTCATTAGTTGCTTTGGGAGATCAGGTAATGGTCCTAGTCTTCTCCTTTGTAGGTTAGTTTTCCAATTTAGCTAGAAAGAATGCAGCACGTTTGTAACATGTTTAAATTATATTTTAAAAGCTACCCACTTAAGCATTATTCTGTAAGCCTTCTTTGCAGCATTGCGTCAAACGGACTTGAAATCTTACACTGAACAATTGGGCAGAATTCGTGTCTTGGTGACTGCCTTTATAATAGTTTTTTGACCATATCACTTTAAATGTTTCCTCCTTTAGAACAAGGACAACAATACTTTTAAAGACTTGCTGAAGGCCAATGCAGAGAAACCAGTGAAGCTGGAAGTATATAATATCAAGACTATGAAAGTGCGGGAGGTAGAAGTTACACCGAACAACATGTGGGGAGGCCAGGGACTCCTGGGTGCCAGTGTGAGGTTCTGCAGCTTTCAAGGAGTCCACGAATATGTGTGGCATGTGCTGGTAAGAAACAAGAATATGGACTTTTTTTCTAGCCTTTGTGGTATTGTTTTACCTTTTAGTTCTCCTTTTTCCTAGCATTCTGTTCCGGCAGAGCAGTGAAGATATTAAATGAACTGGTGAATTTCTGATCGATTGTGTGTTTTTTTTGTGTTTTTTTTGTTAGACCTTGTGTTATGCAGGTAAATATAGTGTCCTGATACCACGTGTTCATGCTAACTATTGGAAGAGACTGTAATCTGGAAAATAACAATCCTCCACTATGCCACTGATTGTTATATATTGAATAACACACCTTCCTGCAGATGGAATTTGTGGAGCCTCCAACCGTTTTTGTTGCAGATGAGTCTACACACTAATTTGTTTTACCATTTTTCTTATTGAATTTCTCAAAACAAAATTTGAACATCACATATAAATGCAGCCAATCAGTATGATTTCACATACATTCAATTCCATAGGTGTACAGTATCTAGATTTCGTCAATCTATGTGCAGGAGTGTCCCTGCCCCCGTAATATCTTGTCCTGTCTGAGTCTTTGCAATGTTATATGTTTATTTGGTTGCAAGCTTCTTTTAATACTGCGTGTCCTGATGTTAGTCTACGGCGTCACTACCATGTTGGAATGGGGATCTCACTATTCACCATGTTTGTGTTGAACCTTTAAAGAGGCCCCATTGAATGAATACATTCAAATAATTTTAGTTTTTTATTTTCATTGTATCCATTTTAATGTCACCCTCACTCACCATAGCAAAGCTGACACAATTTGTTCTTACTGCAGGTATGACTGTTAGACCCCAAAAAAGCTTCAACCTATACTCCTTACAAGTAAAACCGTCTCATTCACCCACCAAAACAACCCATCTTTGACCTTTTCAACAGAAGGTGGGATGGTTTAACTGACATAAAACTGAACACATTCACTGTAAAACACAATGCAATTCCGCAGAGCGCTTGAAAATAGTCACTGAATGTTGTGATCCAGTATACATGTCAGCTGGCATAATGCAAACTGAGGAGTTCTGCTACCTTGACAAAACACTTAATTGAAAAAGACAGTGAGCTCAAATTGCATTTTATTTTAACCTGGCAGGATCAGCCTTGTATTCTCAACTTAATCAAATTTCACAACCTAATCAAAACTGTTTGCTTTAACTTGCTAATGATATTAAAAACTGATATAATCAAAGCTATAAATATAACCGGATTTTTGGTAGATCTGCGCCCTCCAGGCATACTCCAATGCATTCTCATAGAATCCTCTGGCCTACTGGCTAAAGCAAATATTACACTTTATGTCTTTGAAATGGCTATTTCCTGATTACCTGAATACATTTTGATTCAAACCGAGAAGGAGGAACTGGGCTATTTGTCACATTTCTTTGTTCTTTTGTAGATGCCCACTAAGGCTCAGCAGTCTTATCTACTCTTCAGTGTGCATTTTGTCTGCCCTTCATTTTACCAACTCTCTCAAACAGGCTAAACGGTGCTGATGCACAGATCCTCTGAAAATCAATCTTGAAAAACTTTTGGGCCTTATGATCTCAACTGTTGACAGTTGACCAGTGGATGCTAAAAGATCATCTTCCGCTTAAGACTTCCAAAACATAAATGCTTGTAAATCTTGGCCATAGTATGGATCTATGGCCCCTTGGCCTTAGGTCATAAGACTGCCAGAAAACACAATGAAGACGGTAAAGGGCCTTGATGTGTTCATGGACTCCAAACTGTTACCTCCAACCCAAGTGAGTAATATGACTAGATATGTTTTGTATACAATTAAAATGCTACCTAACTACATCCTTTACTTGGGCCGTTCTCACAGGACTCAGTCACAAGCATCTTGTTTTGACACTTAATTATGCCAATTGTCTTCGTATCAAACATCTAGACATTTAACCGGCAAGTGAGTGAAACCAGAATGTGCATCCAGAAGGGCCTGAGCATGAGCGGACAGGATCACACTACTCTTCTGTCAATTCTCTACACTAGTTAAGTCTCTACTTCAAAGTCTGTATTGCTTACCGGGTGACGGATTCCCACTAATTTTGTAATCTGTACTAATACTGTGCTGCAGTGGTTGGCACTTACTGATGTTTACCCTTCCAAAATACTGACATTGTGAGGAACTCCATACTGTAGAGATGTAAGCTCTAGGAAACACTCCCAAAAGGAATAAGTGACTTTTGTGCAACAACCCATACTGGTTTGTATACACAGTTTGCGACTGTATCCCTCTCCCTCTCCACATGTAAAATGACCTTGCATGCTCCCACAACATGCTTGGAGCACATCTCTGGCCTTGTGTATGACACAAAAATACAGAAGTCACTGGGAACACATCTGAAGTCTGAAAGCACTTTGAGGCCAAGCCGGGGTATATGAAAGCACTTTATAAAAGCTTCAATGACAGTTCATTTCCTTGTTTCACTTTCCATTTGGTGTTGAATATTGTAGAAAGCTGCCCTCCTGTAATATTAGTTGGTTATTTAAAAATGGCCACATAGGGCCTGCCTAGATAAAGATGGCACTAGCATGTATAGATGAATTGGTGTGTTTTGCAGGATTGTTTCATGGCCATGCCCCCCCCCCCTCCCAATAATAAGCCAGGCAATTTTTCCACCCCACCTGGGGGTGGAGGTAGGGTGGCAGAAAGCCTACTAGACACGGAGACTACATTTATCCGGTATTTATTTGGGGGTGAGAGGGGGAGGAGTGACCTCCCCGGGCATGGGACCATGCTTTCCCACAGCCTGCAGCCCAATAGACTTTCCGCCAAGCCCCACCCCCATCTTTTGCTGGGCTGTAGTTGGGTGTTCACCCCCAGTCTATCCCCGGAAGGAGGCACAGAAAGCCCACTAAACACCAGGCATTTCAGAGTGGAGCCAAAATAAAGAAAAGGGAGGTGCAGCCTGGCCTGGCATGGAGCCATAGACCCCATAGCCCCCCGCCACACACACACCCCCTGGAAAAGGCAATAGTGTTTTTCTGCACCCCGTGCCCCCAAGGGGTAGGTAGGAGGTTTGTCCCAGTTGGGGATATTGCTCCAAATATGCTTCCCCCCCGACATAGAAAGTCAACCTGATACCAGTAATGTTGCGTTTGCGGCAAAAGAAAGTGGTGCAGATGTTGCACTCTGGCACTGGCTACACCCCTCTCGCCCCCCCCCCCCCCCTTAAACCAACAATAAAAGGAACAACCCCGCCTAGTCATCAGTAGAAGCAAACATGTATTTTTACCTGTCACTGGAGTGAAGCCTACAGGCTCACTCATGTGAAGTTCTGCTGCTGTGTGCTGACTCATCCTTGGCCTACATCACATTAGTATGTAGTGATGTGCAGCCTGTGTGTTGTATGTATGTGCTTGGGTGTATGTCTACCTGTGAATGGTACAATATATGGAGGATTGTAGCGTCCATTTTGGGAAAGCTCATTTTGACTGGCGGCGCATGAGGAGGTTTCGATATCTCACCCAGAGATTTGTGGATTGCTGCATTCCTATGATCTAGGGGTAGGACACTGGATGAAGGAGACACAGACTTCATTACACTTCAAAGGGTGCTGTCTGATTCAGGGAGAGGTCACTGGAATGGGGCCTGGGCACACCTCCGAAAGGATGTGTGTCTGATAAGAGAATCGTAGAGTAGGTATGGGGGCTTGAGGGTAACCTTTTTGTATACATAACATTGTGACTGACACCCAAGTGTGATCCTCTAGTTACTCCCATGGCCTCTGTTGCAGGATTTGGAGTTACTACTACTGTGACAGCCTGCTTTCTGGAGGAAGAGTAGAGGAGAGGGCACTTCAGTAGGAAACTGACCTCCCCATCACATACTTTAAAGACCTAATTCACATTTAATATCTGGAAATTTACTATAATAAGGGGAACTCAAGGTCATTAAATTTTCAACTGTCCAGCAGCCAGCCTGGTTGTGCAAGGAGGAGAATCTGTGCAAGTCTTATGCCTGTGATCAGGGCATTGAGGCTAACACCTGTCAGTCTCGTAGCTGATTGAGAGGACATCACCCTGGGACATCATAGACCACCTGTACCTGGCCCTCAGTTCCTGCCTGCTTGTCAAGACCAGTGTGCCTTGTGAGGAAGGCCAGAGCACTGGAGTGAGATACTGGCAGGAGGATCCCTGCAGTGAGGTGTGAGGAGGCGGCTCCTGTGCTGATCGGGTCATCTCCAGTGTGCTCAGCTTGACTTCCATGCCAATCAGGCTGTAGCAATGTGTGGGGGAAAAGTTGGTGATTCCACCCCATGTGCCAAGTGGGGTTGCAGTGAAGATTACTGCTGTGCCAATCAGGGCGTCTCAAGTGTCCGGAGTAAAATGTGTGACCCCGTATGTCAAATGGGGCAGCGGAAAGGTCAGAGTGTTGCTTGGCTCAAGTCTTCCATGTGAGAGGCCGATGTGGTGACCCATGGGGGCCTGGGCCCTGACAGACTATTGAATACCGAGCAAATTACCCCCTCACCCATAAGAACGTTTAGAGGAACTTACTATCTCACCGGAGGAAGTGATGTGGATGCACAGCCGCTGCACATGCAGAGCTGAGACTGCTACTCGCCAACAGCAGCAGCTGCTGCTCCACGCAGAGACTTCAGTCATGCCCTCCTTGCAGGCGCCCTGGGAAATGCCCTGGGGGAATTTATTCTGCTACATAGTGCTAACACTTGATTTATCAGTCTGAGTGGGGCTTAAGAGACTCTGACTAGTTGGGCCTAAACTGAATGTCCCCTAAAGTGAATGGGGAATAATCAGTATCTCTAGTGAGATTGAAGTGGGACTCAGCCTTGCCTATTGAACACTAGAGGCCTGTAAAGGGAGCTTTGTGTATTGTTTGTGCCTTATTTCACTTTCTGTTTGTATATAAATAGTTCTTTTGTTATAAGACTGTTTGACTAGACAGTCATTTATTGTTGCTATTGAACATATTTTGATTCGTGAGCCTGTGTTCAACATACTGCATCTACCCCCACCACCCACCCTTGAAGCCTTGAACTGCTCAACACACGCTATTACAGAGTAAAGTGCTAAGGGAGTACTTTGCCCAGTTGCGCAGGACTCATATTCCCTGGACCATCAGGAGTAAAAGGCCTCAACCCACATGTTTGGGCCTAATAACCCCTGCATTCACCCGTAGCCTCCTGAAAGAAGTTTATGAAGTACATCCATTTTCTTAATTTCACAAGTGTACAATCAACTCGTTCCTTGGATTAAATATATTGAAACCAGTTTACAAAACTGGTGAGGTATTGCTTGTTGATGCTTGCCTTTTCCCTGTTGAACAAGTGGAGATGTCACTAAGGATATTTTTACTGTCATCTAACACATTCATTGATATTGTGCCTCCATGTCTAAACTATGCATGAGAGTAGGATGTGGCCCACTACATCGGCACATTTGTAATATAATTCTGTATTTATTTATTATTTTTTTGTAAAAACAATTTTGCTGGACAAATGGTGTTTTTTTTTTTTTTTTTTTCTTTTTTTCTTTTTTTTTTTTTTTAATATAAACATTGTTCAGTGTCACTCGCATAGCGAGAAAAAAATCCATTAAACAGATTTGAAATAGGTTATTTAATCAGATTAATGTTACCTTTCAGCACTGCACAGCTCAAAAACTAAGTAATTGTATTTCGAGGAAATTCACTCAACTAAACTCATGTTCACATGTGCTCTACATTACTTATTCTAATGTCATCTCTTTAATATTCCTTACTTAACCTGTCCTATGAACCGAACTGATACATTGTTGGTTAATTTAGCAAATAACCTGTGGTCCTTTGAACAATCAACCATTGCCAAAGGATACTTACAAGACTACTGCTGTTCGTGATGTAGATGGCGATAAGTGCATTGATTTCTGGCAATCGGAAGAAGTTGCAAACCTGGAACATCATGCTTGTGTGCCTTCTCAATGCTGCAGAAACATACAACATTTTTACCACTTGTTTCCCCTTAGTTCACAAATGCTCCACATGTTATCACCCCTGTGATGAACTGAAAACTATTAATTTGTCGTCATTGACCTACCCTGTAAGGTGGTTGGTGGCAACAGATAATTATACCTTGTGATTTCACTTCTCTACAACGGATTCTTGTCACAGTTTAACTTGATTTTATGGCTACAACCTTACTGTTCCCCTAAGCACATCCATCTTACTCTCATTCCCTAAACCACTTCTGATTTTATACCTGCCAACTTTCATTTTTGGCATTGTTTTCAGGCAATATGTACCTGTCCTCATTAACACTGATGCATTTTGATCAAAATTACAATCCTTTTTAGCACATCAGATGCCTACTTGTGCCAATAAACACTCTGCCCCATGTGTTTGACTGGGCCTAGCGCCAGTGACAAGAACGAATCCAACCAAGGTCAATAAGAGTCTTCACACAAGGACTCCCATTGTCCTTGGTTTGATCCATTCCAGTTTTATCGGCACAGGTGGGGCAATGCAAGTGGTAGGAATTTTGATTCCTGTGGATTCCGGAAGTTTCCGTCTCAGAAATGAAATGAAAATGTGTGACTTCAGGCAAAGTTTGAGGTTTGCAGGGCACTGTGGTTAAACAAAACAAAAAACCTAATGGGATCCATGCAAGTCAAGCCGCCCTGGACTCAGCCAAGCATTTTTTTTTTTTTTTAAAACAAATGTACAGGGTGGCTAGGTTTTCCTAGGTGGCAGCTGAGCTAGGGTCCAAAATCTGGAGTTACAAATCGGGAAAAAGAGCGTAAATTTTCGGTGGAAAGCTGAGCTGCGTTCATGTTGTGTTTTGAGCCATTTCCTGTTGCAGGCACAAGGTCTAATCACACAAGTTTGATGCCATTTTTATCGGGAGACCTTTGAGAATGCCGGATGGAAGGACGTTTGTGGCTCCCCGCAGATTCTAGAGCTTTCCATCACAGAAATGTGTGGGTGAAAGAACCACTACTCCTAAACTCTATTTCTTCTGCCCATTTCAGAAATACAGAAGTTTCCTTGATACCCATTTTTTCACTCTGCCTATTTCTCTATAAGAATTGGTCTATACTTGGTACTCACTGAAAAACCATTGTACAGTGAAGGTCAGTTGTTGGTTCTAGGTAACTTGGGCTTTTGGAGAACCTACAAACTCTATAAATACTCCCACAATCAGAAGGGTCTTGCTGAAGTAATGGTTTATTGCTTTTGTCGGTCTGCCATCATGACAGAGATGGAAATGTAGTCACAAATGCCCGATTTTTATTCATTTATTTTTCTTTCCCGTCTCCCCATGCCCCCCATCATTTTCAATGTTCTGTTTCTTCATCTGCTAAATTCTTTGGGAAAACCTTAAGGGATCTATACATATGGCCCCTTGCTGAATTCGGGATTTTGTCTACTTTTCAGAAATCTATAGCTGTTCTGAATCACCCATGGGTTTCCACTACAAACTGGAAGTATGATGGGAAAATAGCAAAAATGCTAACAGTGGCACAAAATTAGTTTTCTTGATTCAGCTCTGCATGTTCCTGAAAGTTGGGAAGATGGTGACTTTAGTACAGCAAGCTGTTCGCGGATGCCATTTTTAGGGAAAAAAACAGGCACTTGTATTTGGAGTACTTTCTCCTTATTTTTCTCAAACTCAAAAGTTTGCTTTATTTTGCTTATTTTCTCAGTCCCTCCAAGGGAATCCACAAACCCTGGGCATCTTTAGAATCCTCAGGATGTTGGAAAATGACATAAATTTGACGCGGATCACTCATGTGGATAAAAAGATATGGAGGCCTAAGCGCAAACTACCCCAGATAGCTAAAAAGGTCTTGGCACAGGGGAGGAATAAACCTAGCAGTGAAAGGGTTAAAACTCATGTTGCCAAAATGCATTTAAAAACTGTCTGCCCAATAAACAATTGGAGCAAGACAATACTCTGAAACAAATTAGGTGTCCATATGTTTTAACTGTCTTAATTTTTGACCTATTTCATGGCCATATGCTATCCTGTGCAGATACAGTTGGTTCTCCAGTTTCTCCTGTGTACAGAAATAACAGCCCTTGGACAAAATCCTCCCTCTTCTTGCATCTAGGCCTGGGCAGAAGAGAGGAGCGACTTGTGTGTGAACCACAGTGAATTAATTTGGCAGTGCTAAGGTGATTGGGTTGATGGCCAAAACAGAAGCTTATGGTGCCGTGCTTCTCAAGCTCCCCTGATGCCAACTAGCAGTATACATTAAAAACAGACACCACCTAAAAGCTTATGAAACTTGAAACTGCAACTCCAATTCCTCCTTTCCTCACTTGTTCTTAACATGCGCTTTATGAATGCTCTTTAGCGGTGTAGTGGATGTGTTCAAATTATCATCCCGGCAAACCTTAGGCAAATTTTGGAAGATATCCATTTCTTAACACTTGGCCATTTTGCCGCTACAGTTGTGGTGTGTCATGGTGCTGCCTGCACAATTCTCCCGGTACATAAACAAATACTCCAATGTTTGAGGGATTAGGAACCAGGATTCGAACTACCCTGTGGCACAGCATTTCCATAATACACACAATTTTGATCGCACATTGCTTTTGAACAATAATGTGCAGATCATCTCTTCGAAGAAATTTTGATTTGGGAACTCGCTCCAAAGATGCAAAGAGCTGCAACATTTTATTCGATTGGCTCATATGTATTTTTGTTAGGAGTGTAACATTTGTGCTTCTACAACTATGATTGTATGGGATCAAAATCTGCTTTATGGGTCAAACTGCTTCCTCATACAAACTTTGTGATTCATTGTGTGGCATACATTTGAGCATGTAATCAAACACATTACTACTAACTCTTTAAACAGTGAAAACGAATAATAAATATGCACTTTCCTTAAACTTCTTGACCCCAGTAGTTAAAAGGTGGTTAAGGTATCGCAGAAGCCAACACTCCCATTTCCTCTCTGGCTCACCAATTGTCCAGTTAAAAAACAAAAACAAAAAAAAAACAGTAGTGCTCTGAAATGTCCTAAGTTCTCCATATTCAGTTTTTTTTGAGTCCCCAGAGTCTTGCATATATAATTTATATGCTTCTTTGCATCCTGTGGCGATATGTTTTCTTGCAGACATGAATACATATTACAATTTTAACCCACTTATAGAACTCATTTGGAGTTCTTGAGCTTGTGTGATCTTGTGCGTTTTCTATTTTACGTGCTGCTTTATGACAGTCATATGGCAGGTGTAACAAATTTATTGACATGCATGTTTCTAACATGGACCACACCTTTTGCTAGAATGCAATAAGACAGCTGGGATAGTATGTACATGTCTTATGGTCGGGGCTCATTTTTGATACTGTATTACAATTCCTGGATAAGAATTGTGGTGTGTGTGTACATGTTAAACTAAAAAAAAAACAAAGGTTACAGGGACGTTACAGTTGGGTTCTGAATTTACTTGTACAAAACCACAGAAATTCAGCAGTTCAAATCATCTCAAGTACCTATAACTTGTGCCCTAAGGTAACTGGAACTCATGCCCTTGCCATGCACAGTTTTCTTATCCATAATTATGTTGCGGTGATAATATCAAAGATGGCATAGAAGATGTCATCAATGATGTAATATGTGAAGGGAGTAATAAGTTGTGCATGGCGAAGGCATGAGGTATAGTTATTTGAAATATCCCGAACTGCTGAATTTCTGTGGTTTTGTACGAGTAAATTCAGAACCCAGCTATAACGTCCTTGTATCCTTTTTTATTTTCTTCACTGAATTTCTTGTGTTTTTTTTTTTTTTTGTTTTTTTTGTGTAGTCATTTTAATTACTATACGGTAATCTAACCACCGTCACGCACAGCCTTCGGCAGTGTTCTGTGGTGGTTGACCACAGAGCCAGTCTGTTAGTGTGTGAGTGGGTGTGGGAGTCTGAGTGGGTGTGAGTTGGACACATGAGTTTTGGGGTGGTCTGTCAAGTGGGGGATGAGAAAAGGGGGGCGGTTAAAAAAAAAAAAGTGCATTTCCCATTTTAAAACCATATGGATTGTCAATATGACTACAGCCAGAACCATTGGATGGGATTACACCAAATTTGGCAGAAAGGTAGCTTTTGGTCTGCAGAGCACGATTTTTTCTTACTGTAAATCTGTTGAGTAGTTTTTGAGATTAAAAGAAAACCGGATTTGTATATCTGGGTGGAGCCTAAGCCCAGATCTCAAGGTGAGATCTGATGGGTCGTCAGCACTTTAACCAGAAAGTGATGGCAGCCATCTTGGGACAAATATACATAATAGTACCCCATTGAACTGCATCGTAGTGAATGGCAGGTTTTGAGGGTTACAAGAAAGAAAACGTATAAAGGGTGATAACACATTTTAGTTACAATATAAACCATTTGTTGATGGCACCATAATAATTTTAGGAATTGTGGTGTGCTCTAAGGTGATTTTATCCTACTGGTATTTCATGAATCATGGTGCAGAGAACTCTTTTTACACATGATTTTCCCATACAGGTTTATGTAAAGGTGCTCCAGAAGCTAAAATGAGCATATTTTCTGTAAATTCACATCACCTTTCCCAGCCATATGAGAATGAAGTCATACGTGTACTTCCAACAGGAGCAGCCTGTCAGTTGCTTCCCCTGTGTTCTACTGCTAACAGTCTTATTTATGGCAAATGTGTGGCACACCTGAAGTTGTCTTGATTGAATTAAACTGGTAAAAAGTAAAATATTTTATTTACAAAGGAACAAAATGAGGGGGTTCATTTTGTCATAGAAATTATGGTTAGTGTTGTAAAAAGGAAAATTAGCACATGTTTTAAGTGAGTTCTCAAACAATTTTCTCTTCTGTTTCAGTAGAACATTCTGACATGTGGACTGAATCATGCACTTTCAACACTAGCAGCAGAGACTGCCAGTTAACTCCCTGGTGATCAGCAGCTTAGTGTTTTAATGAGCAACTAGAGTGCCAACATTCAGAATTTATGCCAAAAGTGTGGCATATCTGAATGCCACTTTTATGGAATCGAAGTGGAAAGCTGAAAGCAGTTTCTACTGAGGATACTGCAGTAAATAAGGAAATTCAGGCTCTTTGTCCAATTATGCCCCCCTTACCCTCCACCCCCATGCATTTTGATGAGCATCATACTTAACTTTAAAGCCCTACAAGTGCATTGGAAAAAAAACAAAGGTTACAGGGACGGTATAGTTGGGAAATTTTAAAAAAACCTTAGAATGGCCAAGACACCAAAGGTTACTCCTCCTTTGCCATGCACAGCTGATTACCTGAGATTACATCACTCATGACACCTTGTTTGACATCATTGATAATATCACTAACCTTTGCAATACAATTATTGATGAGAACTGTGCTCGGGAGGGCACGAGTTATAGTCATTTGCAATAACTATAATTATAACACCTGAATCTCTATGGTTTTGTGATTTTGAAATCTGAATCGAACTATAAGGTCCTTGTAACTTTTTTTTTTTTATTCACTGAATTGGTCACCACTAGGTAGTTACTAGTTAGATCCTAGTTTCTTTAGAAAAAGCTGTTTTTTGCTTGCCTATATCTTTGGTGCCCCTTGACGAATCTTCACAAACATATCCCAAAACATTGGACACTCAGATGAGTTGCTGTCTGGAAAGTTACATCACCGTGATCTGTGAAGTGGAGGCCGGGTTAAAGGGGGAGTGAAATTTAGAGCGTTTCCAATGTTAATTCCCATAGAAAAAATTGAGCAGCGATAGCGCCAAACCACTAGACAGAATTACACTAAATTTGGCAGAAAGGTAGCTCTTGGTCCAGAAAGAGCCTTATTTATTTGATGTAAATCAGTCAGGAGTTATTGGAAAAATTAAAAGAAATGCAAATTTGTGTGTGTATATATAGGGACGCAAAGGATTTGCAACTCCTTCCCGCCTCATGCTGAGATCTGATTGGCTGCCAACACTTCAACAAGGAAGTGTTGGCAGCCATGTTGGGACTTGGCTTGAGCAGAGTCCCAGAAAAAAAATGTAAAAGCAAAGGGGCCAGGGTACAGACAACCTGACTCCCCCCTCCTTTACCTCCGGTGGTGGGGTCTGGGTGTCTGTACCCAGCCCCTTTTCTCTTACACTGCTGAAAAGCATTTTTTTCCCCAAAAATTTTCGCCCGGATTCGCGGTGGATCCACAGATCTGGGAGGGGGGTGGTGGAAGAGCGCGGGCCAGGTCCCGGGTCCCCCTCACCCCGCAGCCTTTGGGACCACCACCTCCCGGGGTAAAAGTAATTTTTGGTGTGGGGTAGGTCCATCAGCCTCGCCCACAGCCCCGAGGCTTTCATTAATGTAGATGCTGGGGACACATGTCCCACCCTCCCCCTACTACTCCAGGGAACGACACCTCCCTGGGGATTTATGCATTAAATGGAGGGGGAATCCCCTTGAAGCAGTGGCACTGCGAGTTAATCCTTGAGGCTTAACCGCAGTGCCAGATAGCCCATAAAACACATTTTGCTAAATAATAAAAATTAAATATGTAGGGAATGCCCTTGAAGTCCCTGATAGCCCATAAAGGACTAAAAAAACAAACAAAAAAAATTAAAGAGGGGAAAAGAAACAAGAGAAAGCAGTAGCTGAGCATGCAGGGTTTGAGTCCAGTGTGTGTGTGTGTGTGTGTGTGTGTGTGTGTGTGTATGTATATGTGTATATATATATATATATACACACACGCACTTATAACAAATGTATTTTCATTTAAAAAAATGAGTTCTCTCTCTGACTTTCTTTCTCGCTCTTTCAATTTCTCCCACTCAGACACATGCACCCACTCAGACCCCCTGAATTCCTCATGCACCCACTCAGACCCACGCCCACTAAAACACTGATGTCCACTCTCACACCCAGACAGAGGCACTCTCTCACACCTATTCTCACCCCCAGAGAGGACACAGCCAACTCACGCCATGCACAGCATGAGGTTGGGTTGTTAGGGGGGTTGGCTGCAGGGCCAGGTCTTGCGGGCAACCTCCGTTGTGCACAGGTTACGGCTGTGCACGGTGCAAGGTTAGGTGCTTGTTAGGGGGTTGCCTCTGGGCCTGGCCGTCCTGTGGTAAACCACCACTGGGTGGTTGGATTAACATATATTAATGAAAATGACACACAAAAAGCAAGTCATCAGTAATCTGAATGCCAGGACATAGGGAACGGATCGTGAGGAAAAATGGAGTCAGAGTATATAATTCAATTTGATAGCAAACAGCCATGGGGTTTAAATAAGGATGAGGAACTTTATGTTCATATTGAATAATCCTTAAATTATGTTAATAGTGTCATGATTGTTTTCCAGTAGT
Organism: Pleurodeles waltl; assembly: GCF_031143425.1. Lineage (NCBI taxonomy): Eukaryota > Metazoa > Chordata > Amphibia > Caudata > Salamandridae > Pleurodeles > Pleurodeles waltl. The sequence goes on from NC_090449.1 coordinate 609,120,066, forward strand.
GTCATAGATAGCAGCATGTTAATATTAGGCTGGTCCTTGAGGGGGTATATCCTTAGAATTACTGATGACTTGCTATTGTGTGTTGGCCCAAACTCCCTAGAAGTGGTATCAACAGGTTGTGAATTTGATGGAGGACATCCACCATATATTATGTATGTTAGATGTTTCCAAAAAATGGCCAGTTGGCCTTTCAAAGCAGTGATCATTATGTTAGGCAGTTTACGTTCATATGTGTATATATTTATTTTTGTTTAAAAATGCAAAAAAGCTAAAATTATTTGAGAATGATGTTGGAAATCCACAAAAAAAGTACATGATTGTTTTAGATACTTATAGATAGGATTTTAATTTATCAAGAAGTTTGGGTTTCAATGATACTACTTTTATTTAATGATCTGTTTTCTATGTCTAGGGAAACAAAGGGTATATTTTGTAAGGGAGAGGGGGGGCCTCTGTAATGATTTGGGCTGATGAAGACTGTAACGGTTGAAATGCGTAGCCACTGCAAGTGGAAATTTGGTTTCATTGTAAGACTTTTATAGCCTGAAGTAAACTTTCGACTTGTTTGGAGTGCCGCAGGTTTTTTTTTTTTGGGGGGGGGGGGGGTTCTGCAACGTGTGTATTACATAGTGGTGCTTGCCACTAGGTAGCTATAGTAAGGACCTAGTTTCTGTAGAAAAAGCGTTTTATTTTACTTGCTTAGATCTTTGGTGCCAGTTGGCGAACCTTCACAACCTTTTCCCAAAACAATTGACACTCATGTCAGCTGTTGTCTGAAAAGTTTCTTGGGCCGGTGGGGGGTTGGAGTGGACTTGGGTGGGGCGGTTTGAACAGGAATAGTGCCCGAACCACTGGACAGAATTGCACAAAATTTGGCAGAAAGGTAGCTCTTGGTCCAGGAAGCTCCCGTTTTGTTATTTGATGTAAATCCATTCAGTAGACTTTGAGATAATAAAGAAAATTCTAATTTGTGTATATATAGGGACGCAAAAGGTCCCCAGAACCTCCCGATCTTGTGCTGAGATTTGATTGGGAAGGAATTGTTGGCAGCCATTTTCCGACTCCACTTCAGCCAAGTCATACAAAAAAAAGTTAGAAAAGGGGCCAGGGTAGGAACACTATGACCCCTTGGCTCTCGTGATGGGAACCAAGAGGGGACCCCCCCCCATCACTCCCTTTGGGCAAAAAAATATATATATTTTTTTTTTTAATTGCTGTGGTACAGGGTCACGAACCCGCAGCAAAAATTACAAAACAAAAAGAATAAAAAAGCGCAGTCTCCTGCACTTGTTCTAATGAAGCCCCCAAGTGGGCCAGGTTCCGGGGGCATGTTAAAGGAGGGGGGGATATAGGAGCTGTCTTTGAATGAAATTCTGGACCACCACCTCCCTGGTGCTGCCTCTGAATGAGATGTGGGGCTGTGCTGCCCTCTTGCAGCCCAGGGACAAATATTCAGTGACATGCAGGAGGGTGCATGTATTCACCCCTCCCCCTCCATGCAGCCCCAGGGACTGCCACCTCCCCAGGACTGAATTTAAGGAAGATGGGGCGGGGGGATCTGTTGCCGTCTTCTGGCCCCAGGGACCACCACCTCCCCAAAGAAAATTCTTCCCCCCCCCCCCCCAATATCCTGTAATGGCTTTGGGGACCACTACCTCCGGGGTGGGGCACACGCACCCTCCCCAAAAAATAAAATATTAAGGCAGGGCCCCTAGCGATGGGCTCGCTGGGGCTGAAATTAGCCGGGAGAGTGGGGCTGGGTGACCCACCTACCCCACACTGGCCATTCACCCAGCGAGGTAGCACTTATTAATCGGTACAAAGTGCTTCCTCATACGCCCACTCTCACACCCAAATAGACCCTCTAACACACACACTCCTGCCCAGACTGACACTCACAGCCATTATCACACCCAGAGACACCCTCTCAGATCCAGAAAGACAGGCGCTGCAGCCATCTCCTGCCACAACCTGGCCAAACACCATGCACAGCGTTGTGTTGGGTGGTTTGGGGGGTTCGCTGCAGGGACAGGGCAGAGGCCAGGCCCTGCCGTCAGCCCCTGCCATGCACAGGCTCTGGCCATGCACTGTGCAGGGTTGGGTGTTTGTAAGGGTGTGGGTGCTTAAAAGGGGTTGTCCGCAGGCCAGGCCCAGCATCCAACCCCTGCCTCGCACGACCAAAGGCCCTGCGCGGCAGTGATCTGACTAATGTATAGTAATGAAAATTCCTTTACTTTTAAAGCATCCTTAGAAATTCACTGAAAAACAAAGGTTACAGGGACGTTCTAGTTGGGTCCTGAATTTACTCGCACAAAACCAGAGAAATTCAGCAGTTATAGTTATTTATTTCAAGTAACTATAACTTGCGGCCTAAGGTAACCTAACTCACCAGGGGTAAAAAACCTTCAATGTACAGCCCTAGTAACCCAATTTACCCCCCCCCCCCCCCCCCCGGGGTCCATCCAAACAAAGATACAGGGGGGGGGGGTGGGGACACTTGGCCAGCTCCAGGGCCAAGTATGTCCCTAGTGACCCTATCCCTAGGGCCCAGCCAAATAAGAATATGGGAAGGAGGCCATGCAGCCCCCCTCTGACCCATTAATGGCCCTGGGGACACCACCCTCAGGGCCGGGCTTGTTTGCTCTCCCATGGTGGACGCAATTTTAAATTTGGTTTCCCAGACTGGAGAGTCTTCACTTGCGGTGCCAGATGTTAACTCGGCTTAGCAGGTAATGGTGCCTATTTAATACTCATCCCTGCCGACCCAAACCAGTTTTCTAAGCTAATGACCTGTGAACCCACTCTCTGTATTGATGGTTTGGGTGAAAATTCTGGGGAAAAAAAAATGTTATTCCTAGGAAATGGTCCCATGTTTGGTTACTGAAACCTATTCAGCTTTGACCGTTATTGGACGTTTAACCCAAAACTCCACCAAAAGACCAAAATCCCATGAGCTCCCTTGATAATTCTATTAAACACCACAAGGCTGTGGTTCTGCACTAGTCTCGCACTGCTGGATAGATTTGTCCTATGGACTGTTACATTTGTAAACCGAGTGTTTTCCTGACAGTCCTAAAACAATCAGCTGTTTCATGGTTTGCCTTGAGTGACTGAGAAACGTGCCACAGCATGACACATGCACATTCAAAGTATAGGGTGTAGCTGACATTTCTCTTTTGTTACACTATCCAGGGCAAAACGTGCTTGGAAGGAAGCACACAGTAATTGTAGGGCACTTTTCTTACTCATTTTTAGTGTTTTTTAATATTCTTAATTTTTTTATTAAGGTAACACGGACTATTCATTGCCCTTTTAAGTAAGCAATATGTTATTGTACTGGTACCCAGGTTTCTCAAAACTTGAGTACGCCTTGGCTGATGGCAGCTACCATTCTAGAATCAAGGAAACAAAGTTTTGTCGGTTTCCTGCGATTGTATACAGTACCCTAGCCAGCTACGAGAAGAGCTCATTTAGAATCTCAAACTGCTAGTGCTCCTTGGAAACCTCAGGACCTTCAATGGTACATCTAGTTTTTAACTGTGCAGAGGTGGTAAAAAGAAATGGGCAGCTCAGGTCCCTCAATTTAAAAAGGAAAAAATAAAATAAATAAATACCAGAGGAGCCCTTACACTCTTCCTTTGGTCGTTGTCCATTTTAACTTGCAGTTAAATCTCAGTTGTTACCTTACGCATGGTTTAAGAAGAATACTCATGATTTGGCTTATGGTAGAGCCTCGGTATGCTAGTATGATATACCTGTAGATACAAGAGCTTATGATATACAGTGATTCAGCTTCCCAGCATCAGTCCTCTGTTGTACTAATAAAACCTATAATTGAGAATACACCAAGTCACACTATAAAACAATCATTCATAATGTATCAAATTTAAAGTCATATTAACAGTATTGATAGGAAGGTTAAGTTTGAGTTGGTGTGTTGTCTAGTTACTTAAGGTAATGGAAGCAACTTTACTTGGGAAATTTTTTGGAGAACCCACAATCAAGATAGGAGCCTTAACTTTGTTTCATCTTTGACGTATTTGTGGTGTGCACGTATAGCTCAACACCCTTGTAAACTGGTATTTGTTACCGGTGCATATTATGAGGGGCCGAGGGATAACTAGTGAGATGAAACCACATGTTGAGTCATAATTAGACTTCTCCCATCAACAGTGGTAATAAATAGCTTGTTACCTTCATATATAGTTTAGGCCATGCTGTAGTAGGTGGAAACAAAGGTATCTAGGTGCTGAAGCCACACTTTCAGATAAAATCACACTTAAGTTTTTTGTGACTAGAAGATTAATGTGCCTCTGCTAAGCCATTGTACCACACATTCTGAGACTGCAATCAATGGTTTCTCTTTCATTTACTTTTGTTTTTTTTGTTTTTTTTTGGTAATAACATGGAATTTGACTTCTGCAATGCAGTAATCCATGAACTTACATTGTTCTCAAAAGAACACCTGTTAGTGACACGTGTTTTTTCTGGCACGGATTTGGCATAAATATACTTGTAAAGAAAATCCTAAAACCCCTACATATGTTACAGAAGCTAACTGCATTTAGAAGAGTATTCAGAATGAATCAATCCAAACTATCCCAGGCATGGTTATTTACAAGGACCCAAAAACATCACCCACCTTGCTGGCATGCTTCATCTGGTTGCTCCTCAATATTACTGGTTGTTTGGATTGACTCTTTTGCCTAGGAGCTTTTGATTAAGATCTTTTTAAGGTTTTGTGCACAAAGTATAGCACTGGATAGATAATCTAATCCACAAAAAAGAAAAATAACTTCCTAAAGGTAAACTCTAAATAATTGTATTTTGGTTCCCTATGGTAAAGGTGTTTTTTTATTTATTTTTTTTTATTTTTTTTTTCCCTTTGGGTTCCTCCTGCTCTTATACCCTCTCACCCTTTCTTTTAATATATATTGATGGCCTGAATGTTACTAAATTCCAGATAATCTTGTAATGAAAATTCACTATATTAATACAATGTAGTTTGATAACAGTTAAGACGTTCATTGTGTCTTTGGTTTATTTGTTGACTTAGTGTTTAGGTCCATGTCCTCATGTGGTTCAATCAGCCAAAGTTCAGTTACTTTGTTCATATACACTAGAGATGGGCAAGCCACTGATGGCTTGCCTAAGTGCCCTGCTCTTTCTGTCTTCTGGGACTTACCAAGCAAAAGCAAGGTCTAGCTTCTTTTACTCTGCAATCCTATCTGTATTACTGAATCAGTCTCTTTGCCACCAGGTTGCAGCAAAGAAAAGACTGCCAGGCACTGCTGGCTATTTGTATTTCCACAGTCAAAATGCAGTAAGCCTGTCACCGGCCAGACCCTGCTCCCCTGAATCCAGTGGAGCTTGGAGAATGATGTGGCGGCCCTAGAGTTGTCGAGGATACAGAAGGCAAAGGCTTTGGCGTCTGTGTAGGCAGAACACTGCCTAAAGGCCTGCCTATCGGACCCTTGTGCACAGAACAATGTGGAGAACAGTGCGAGATTGTCCGAGGATGAAAGGTGGTGGGGCATTGGGAGCAAGGACTGAAGAGGGTTAGTGAGGTAGCCAGAGAATTAGGAAGTGAAGAGAGTAGTAGTGCCATGAAGAGTGAAAAACGTATAAGTGTAAGAGAGCCGTAAAGAAACCAAGTGAAAGAGAATGATCAAAAGGAGAAAGGCTATCGCATGGTCCGATAGAGAGGTCGGAGTATCCACATTACAATACCTTGACGGTTCAGCTTGTGTATTGGCTTTTGGAGCCAAGAGGGACTCCAGCCTTGGGTCTGCCTCTCATTGCTTTCTGAAAACTGTTGCCACCTGTAATTACAGTACAAGCACACTTGTTCCAGATGTTCATAATAGGAAGCAGGTAATGAACTAGAAAATAAACTATTATGTTTTAAGCATTCTTTTTACATATATATTTTTTTCCCCTCTTTCTAGGATGTGGAACCCAACTCTCCGGCCTGTCTAGCTGGTCTTCAGCCCCATACTGACTATATTGTTGGGTCAGATCAGATACTTCAGGGGGTAGGATTTATTTTTACCATGTCTAGCAAGTCGTTGCACTGATGTAATGTTATTGATGTATTTGTGCATCTGTCATTTTGTGGGTAGCTAAATTATTTAGCCTAACCTACCTTCCTTAATTTGCCTTTTTAGTGGGTAGTTGCCCTTTATTTAATTGAGCTGATGAACACATCTAACTTCCCATTCCCAATTTTTTTTTTTTCAGTCTGAAGATTTCTATGCGTTAATCGAATCGCATGAAGGGAAGCCTTTGAAGCTTATGGTTTATAATACGGAGACTGATTCCTGTCGAGATGTTATTGTGACACCCAATGGAGCTTGGGGCGGTGAAGGGAGGTACTGAGTGAATTTTACTTTTTCTATAGGTTCTACAGTGACCAGTAAAATCTGTGTAGATAATGGTGTTTAACTCCTTGCTTTCAGAGTCTAAGCTTCTACATTTGTAAAGTTCTGCAGGCCTTATTCACAAACATTTTTGTAGTATGTGAAGTAGTAGTCCAGTAGCACTATTAACTTAGTACCATATTCACTTCACAAGCCTATGGGTGGGGATTTCCTCATCCGCTCGTCTTTTCTGGGAAGGGATTTCCGCATGCAGAAGTGTGCTGTTTTAGATTGGGGGGTGGTGGAGTATAATTACTCAAATATGTAGGAGTTAAGGGAAAATTATAGGGTTTGAGAGTGACAAGCTAGTAGAAAGCACATACTCACAAAAGAGTAAGGCCCTTGCAATTCAAAGGATACTTTCTCAGTTACTACAGCCCTAGTAGTGTTAAACAGGCTTAAATTAAATGTACTCCAGCCCAGCCTTGGAGTAAGTGGAGCACGACACAAACTAATTTGTATATTGAAATTGTGTGTGTATCTATCTATCTAGCTATCATTCTTCCACTATGAGCTAGAGTGTGAGATAGAGGAGTGAACCAGCAAAATAATCCAACTGCGCAACATAAGTAAAGAAACACACTCACTCGGGGGTTGCAGGTAAACAAGGAAGTTTACTCTGACCACGCTGCGGACGTCAGTGCGGCCTTGTTCACATGCCGAATGATAGAAAACACTCCGTGCATAAATATTATTCAAATAGTAAAAACGGTCAAATGTGCAGAACTGTGGTGACTTAATGGGGGCTTTCAAAAAACGTGCAATTTTTTTATTAGTGGTCATATTGTAAACGCAGCAAAATGTTCATAATATAAAATTAGTTGTGACTTTCGTGTATGATCGACATATGTATGTACTCAAAATGCTTTCGGTCTGCATCACATAGAAAAACTAACCAGATTTCTTAAAGGAGCAACTAATCATGAATGTGCAACACATACAGCTCAAGTGGGCGGATCAAGGTTGCATCTAGCAGCATTAACTACAATTTCCAATGTCAAAACAATAAAAGCACAGCAATGTCAACTGGCAGTAAAGAAAAGGTAAAAAAAAAAATAATAATAATTGCTGTGAATTACCATATTACTGAAAAAATACTACCAAAATGTTGTCAGGAAGATATCTGGGATAAATAACAATCTGGGCAAGCAAACATAAATTTGCTACAATACACTCGTGTGCAACAGAAACGGAAGAAAAAAACTATCCTTTTTTCAGAGAGCATCATAAAGTATAATGAAGGCAGCCTGAGTACGAGAGCTCACTAAGTCCCAGTAGCAAGTGCCAGGGGACCCAGATCCCAGGGGAACCCCAATGGGCATATGAGATCAAAAACCTTCCCCCAAGTGTAATTGTGGGAGCATGTCCAGATAATCAAGTCAAACTGGAAGTGTAAAAAGGCTCACAAGCGGGGGGAAAAAAAGCAGGCGCCCACCCAGTCCCCAAATTCAAAACAAATTATACAAAAAAAAACAACTTAGAAAAGTCTTACCTGTAGGTAAGAGTAAACCCAAAAGTGCAACAGAAGAAGAGTAGGGGAGACTCCAAGTGGTCATGAGCGTAATCCTTCCTTTCTTTCTGTTATAAAAACAAAACGTGAGTCAGAAGGATCAGACGATAAACACATGTAACCTACCATGTTAACAACAATACTCCAAGTCATATGTATAACATGGAAGGCAGAGGTAAAAAATAGACAATGGCCAACAGAGGTGGGATCCTTAATGCAATTGTATATTAACTCCTCATCAAGGTTTAAAGCTCTGGGACGCATGGTCTTCAAATCTATAATCCGTTGGGACTGCGGTGAGTGGTCACTGCATGCCCATACATGGGTCCCTTGCTCACTATGCCACTGGATTCAAGCTAGCCTGGCTGATGAGGGATGATACCCCGAAACCGGTCACAGGATGCTTGTTTCCAGTCCAGAGAAGTCCTTACAGTTTGGGCTGGACATTTCCCATGGGGAGCAGGGTCAAGACTGATTTACATATGGCTGGGTCTATCTGGGGTGGCATGGTGAGCAAAAGAACAATGGATTCATCCCACGTCTGTGATGGGGTGGGGGAGTGTGAGTTTGAAAGGTTTCAGCACTCTGTCCATCATCCTTTTGTGTAGCTAAATTTTGAATTGGTCACCATGTGAAATGTGTAAGGCTGGTGTACAGAACAATCTGTTGATGGGGGGGGGGGGGAAGGTGCAGAAATCTATGAATGAGGCCACAAAGTATTTCACCTTTAGAATGGTTGGGATGTGTAGCCTTTTGCCCAGGTTAGTGTACTGAGATTAGATTTTGTAGCTTGTTAAATGTTTGTAGGGCCTAGTCTATGTTGAGATAACCGAGTAATATAAATAAACTTGTGTATTTTTCAGTTATAAAGTAATTTACCTGTTTGAATTTGGTGTTTTTAGGTGGGTGGCAGATTGTATGTAGAAAGTAAGGGGGAGTGAGAGGCTAATGACTTACCTCAAGCATTTGAAGGTAACTTTTTGGCAGAGAAAACTCACAGGGGTGTGGAATTGTGTTTAATCCTCTTGTCTAAGGGACAAAAAGCTACATGACTCTTTGTCCTTTAGGGAAGTCCACTATAGCCGTAGAACCCGCCGTAGCGGGCTCTTCCGGCTGTTAAAGGCCCGCTCCCCGCGTTAAATGCCCGAGGCGAGGGCATTTAACAAGGGAGAGGGACTTTAATAGCCGGTAGAGCCCGCTACGGCGGGTTCTAAGGCTATTCGAACATTCTGCCACTCAGGGCAGAATGTTTTATTAAAAAAAAAAAATGTTCACGGAGCCCGAGGGGATTAAAATCCCCTCGGGCTCCGTGAGGCTTTGTTCACAGCTGTTGCTGTGAACAAAGCGAACATTGGAATGTTGGCGCTGCGGGCTTTTACCGGCCAGTAAAAGCCCGCAGCACACCATTGTTTTCAATGGAGCCCCCAGCATTCCAATGTTCTAATACCTCTTCATCAATGTTGTGGCTAGGCACAGAAACATCAATATAGATTTATTTACTTTAAGTTAATCGAACAAGGTTTTATAATTATGCTAAAGCAAAGCTTCTTTTTTCCCCTGCCAAAAGGGATGTTATATGCCTAAAACTTACTCGCAAGAAAGGTCTTGACTATGTAACCAAGTATTGCAGTTTGGCCATCTCATAAAGCAAGTCCATTTGCATAGGCAGGTGCTGCTTTAAAAATCATATTGACTACAACTGTCACTCAGTTATGGCTGATGGCCTCTCCTAGGGCCACTAAAATACCCTTGCATTACTAAAATGTAAAAACTGTTGATAAAGATTTAGAAGCCAAAAATCCATGAAATCCTGGGTGTAAGAGAGCGGTTCTTAACTTTGACTTTTGTGAACTCCCACTGAATGATTACAGGAATCTGCCCCCACCCTCTGAGTCATTGTTGGAAGCTGCGGGCCACCAGTCTAAGCAGTGTCTGTGATTTCAACCTCAAAACACAAATACAAAAACAAGTGTACACAAAGAAAATACACAAATATTGGAATTTATTGTGCGATTCAGTCAATTGTACACCATTTTTCAAATGTGCATCTTTATTTATATATACTGTGTATTTAGTTTACTATAATTTAATTTTGTAAAACTGTCATGGACCCCCTCAGTAGGCCTCGAGGACCCCAGGGGCCTTCGAAGCACAGGTTCATAGTCACTAGTGTAAGACATTCAAAATGACAGTTACTTTTAGATAACTTCTGCTTTTATAAAAGACGTAAATGACTTAAATTGATACCAAGAATGGAATATTTTTTCAGATGAAGATGAGAAACCCTAAACTGGGCAAAAGATAGCCAACAGTACCCAGACCATCCTTCATAATATTGAGGTCTCCGATTCCCCAGCAATTCCAGTTAAAAATGCATTGGGAAGGTTTGTATTGGATGGATAGCGGTTTGGCTCAAGAGGAATCTCTATAAAAGTAATGTAGTGATGGCTGGCACTAGTGTAGACCTCTGGGTAGAATTCCAGACAAAAGATTTGGGTAGTAGTCTAAGCCTCCAAAAGCAGTCATCTTGGGCTTTTAACCTGAGGCTGGTCTGTAGTTGACGTTTTAGACCTGTTCCGTCTCCTACACCGTTTAATTTCATCTGAAGCAGCTGTTAGGATTCTCTTGTGCCTCACTGAGGGCAGGCATTTTCCTGTTGCTGCTATCGGTTAAGGAATAGATTAAAGTAATGGACTATATATCATGGCATTGCTAAGGATCTATGTTGGTTCTTTTGGTGCTACCGAACTTATACGGCTCAAAAGTGTGGTGGGGGCTCCGCAGCGTGCTCTGCTAACTCCTGGCGTATGGTTGTGGCAAGTTAATCAACATTCACACTTTGCACTCAGCTAACATGAATTTACTCTTGGTGCGGAATTTCCCGAGACTAAGGATAGCAGTGCGAATTTACCTTTTGGCCACATTTAATATAAACATCTACCTTCTCAGCTTCGTCTTGACTAATGTCTGCTTAACAAAGTAAATGAAAATGTGGCTACTTTTCTCTTGACACAAGCATTAAGGCATTCTGTTTTTGCTAAGTCTGTTCTTCATCGCGGTTAGGGGCACAATACCCTTTTCGTGTGTGGAAACACACTATAATGTCTGATAGTTAAGTTATTATGTTTTAAAAGTTGCTAAAATCACAGAAGTCAACCACTGCACTAAATGGTTTACTCTTCACCTCTGAATAAAAGACTTTTGCAAAAAGTGTTTGGTTGATCAAGTAAAACGGGCGCCTGCAGAATTCCTTTTGTATCAAGATTGTTGACCAGTCCAGTCTAAATTATTAATCAGTATTAGAGTGGCAAACCTGATCCTCTTAGTAAATTGTATGTAGCACAGCATGTTTTGCCCCCTACACTTCCCCTGTGCATAACTGTATCTGACTCCAATCCTGCACTTTGTCGTGGTGTTTTTTTTTTTTTTTTTTTTTTCTCTCTTAACCGCCGATTAGTTTGTGCCCGTTTTTCTTAATAAATGTAATACTCTGAAACATGATTCCATTTTTAGGTTTCGTCAGAGACGATCTGCATGTGCTGTTGGCAAAATCTCCCAAAGCATGCTCCTAACCAGGACTAGTATATAGTGTTGATCTTGGGCGCAGAAGGCTCCCCAGTCTGCTTTGGTCTTCTGATAGGATCATATACATCAGAGATGCAGTGGGACCCAAACCCTAATGGCAGGATCGTAAGGGAGACTTGAGTGAGGTGACAGACAGACTACGGAAAGCTGGGAAAGGAGCTGTAGTATCCTTTGCGCATTAGCTTCAGGCTTTAGGCCTTTGTGCACTTTGCCCTGGATGTATTTTATTCATTTGCTTACAGCTTAGAGCCTCTGTGCACTTTGCTCTACCTGCTTTTTATTAGGCTTCGTACTGTTATTTTTCAGATAGCCAGTTCTATGGTCTTATTTTATATTCATATCACACTGTTTAGCCTACTTTAGCACTGGAGTTCTCCATAACACATTCTTGTTCACTCTGTGCTTCAGTCAAGGATACAGTCTGGTACATTGCCGATAGACGTGGTAGGAGTTTAGTCTTTGGACATTTTGTGATCACGCTGACATGTTAGTTATAAAAACACTTTCTTGTCCCAATACACGCAAGAGGGAGATTCCGACCAGGGAACCACAACTAGACGCTGACTGCTTCGTTGCAGATGCTGAACCAAGATCACAGGCCTTTGCTCAGGTATGAGGGCTGATGTCTCCCCAGTGATTCAGAAAGGCAAGTTAGAAGCTTAACATGCTGTGCTCGAAATAGAACAAGCAGAGGGAGAGTAGAAACTATTAGACACGATGATAGCTTTGTTATGTTTTACTCTCCTGGTGACTATTTCAATCCTACTGTGTTGTATGGTTCTGGTTATTGCGGCTCACGCCTTATTATCTAAAATGCAGTCGTTTTATTAAAACATTATTTAAAACTCACACTGCCTTTGTCATTTGTACATGAGATCATACTGTAAATGAGAGAGTTGGTTTGGATCTGAGTGACCACGACTTCCCTGAGAAGTTCCAAAGATGTCATGCGCTCGGCTGCCCAATCATCTCTTCCCAGTGGAAGAAATGAGGCACTGCTAGTTAGCCGGAGCAAAAAACGGATTTAGGGTGACAGAGTTCCTTACACGTGGGTCAGACTCAGTCCCCCACACCATTATCGATCCTGCTGCCTAGAAATCCAGTAGTCTCATTTAGGATAATGAGAGCCCACGCGACAGAGCCATAGAAAGCAAACATCAAGGAACCCAGTGGAACAGAGGCAGAGTAAAGGGCACAAGGAATAGTCATGTAGGGCCCAGGGAAGGAAGATGAGCTAGGGCTGAGAATCCGAGCAACTCCAAGTCCCTGCCTTCCAGCCTCTTACCAGTAAGATGTGGCATGTGCTTATAGAGCTGTTGTCCTCCATCCGTGTTCATAGGTCTCTAGTTCCAGAACGTGTCTGCCTCAGAAAAAATTGAAATGGAGAATTGCTGTTTCTCCATCCACCCAACCAAACCAAATAGTTGCACAGCACCTCCGCACTGAGCTACCCCGGGGCTGTCTTCCCAAACAGGGAGCAGTGTTTCCTAGGAGTCGGGCTCAAGATTCACCCCAGCTAATCCCAGGCTAGAGTCCGCTCACAAACCTCTAGCCGGTCACAAGTCCCCACCCTTTTCTACTCCTAGTGGAATTTCTTACTTTTGCTCATTGGCTGTGAGCACAAGAATGCTTCAGTGCAGCCTATAATTATCAGAATAGAATGTCTACTTACTCATTGAATGAACTAGAAACTAACTTCTTGTCTCCTCCCCCACCCCTGTAGACACCAACAAATGCCGGGCGTTAGGAATTCACCACCTCTTGACATAAGGGTGTAGCTTCAGCAAGGGTGTTTTGGGTGTGACCGCCTCAAATAAATGCATTCTTGGCTTGGTTGTCGGGTCTCTGGGCCCAGAGTCGGGTCTGCTTTGTTTGTGTTGGTTTTCATCATCCTGATTTCACATACATGGTTTAACTTGTTCGTTTTTTCTTTCGTTTTTTAAATTATATTTTTATTTCAGCATCTTAAATGTACCGAGTGAGCAGTTTACCAAAAAGTAGTAAAACTGCACCTATAGAAGTACTCCTTGAATGGATGCAAATTTACTACTCTTTAACATTCACAAACATTGGCAGTAGTAGAGTTGGAAAGTTGCCCTAGGTTCAGGCTTCCAGGCATACTCATGCTAATAAAACTCTCAAAAGCAAAGAGGCTGGCAAATAGTTTACTACTGTGTTGTGGGCTTATCGTGTATGGTTGGGCTCGTATTTTGGCTACTGGGATGTTGTGATTCATATATAATTCTATGTTCCACTGTGCTTGTGCAGTTCTGCTGGAACGTTGCTCAAGCAGTTAGAGGCTGGAGCTGAAGGAGATTGGTTGGTTGGCTGCCTTACTCCGTGCCTCATCAATAAAGTACTGCTTATTCTTCTAATTCTGCCTCTTCTATTACTACACACTGGCAATCTCTCAGGGTAGCATTCACTGCTATTTTCTTTCACCCACTCTAGACCGGATCTGTTGTGGGGTTTGGCAGGTGGAGTAAAGGCAGCTTGGCAAATGACTTTACGTTAGCCACCCTGCCTTTACTCCACTGGCAAATTAGAGATATATGCCAGCCTGCAGACATCTCTGTACAATGACTGGAACCTACCAAGGTAGGAAAAGTTTAATGGACTTTTTAATCATACATGCCTGCTCGCTATCAAGAATTTCCAAATTTTTATTTTTTAAAGATTGTTTTTCGAAAAACAAACTCCCAGAGTAGGAGTTTGTTTAAAAAAAAAAAAAAAAATACACATGACTCCCCTTACAGCAGAGGAGATTTCTCCCGTTTTTTGTGGAGGTTATTTGTCTTAGTTTTCAATTAAATAAATACTATCCCTCAAAGCCAGGATACACGTGGCAGTGGGAGACAGTTGAAACAAGCAGCATTGGCAAAGCAAGTAGGTCTTGCCTATGTGAGAGGTATTAGCTTTGCCAATACCTTTTAGCCATGTTGTACAGGACCTTGGCTGTTGAGCGTGGCTGATAGTGGAGTAATAGTTGTGGGTGTAAGTAACTAAAGCATTGTGTGGGACGGCAGATAGGGTGAAAACAATATAAATAAGTAGCCATATGCCTTTGTAAAAAGTAGGAAAGCACATTGCACATCCAGGAATAATACCAGAACACCTATTTAAAAAAAAGTGTTGCAAAAAGATGTGTAAGAACACATACTTGGTCCATGCTCTGGGGAGGAGTGTACTTGGTCCATGCTCTGGGGAGGAGCTAACAAATGAAAGGAAGGGAAGCCTACAGGAGCTAAGCACTCAAAAGATTGTTAATGCGTGATGAACAACCAATGGTATGATGTGGGTGGGTTGTAAGCCCATTAAATAGTAAACAATATTTCGCACAGCACCGTGCATGTGCGGTGTAGTTGAGACCTACAAAGCACTGTAAATAGGGTGGATAGTCGAATAGCACATCTTCAGTGGTTCCTGCTCCACTGGGCTGTCGGAGGAGGTTTTACACCAACTGAGTAAATTTTACTTCAAACAATCCGTTTGTAAAGCGCAACTACTCACCCATAAGGGTCTCAAGGTGCTGAGGGGGTTTGTCCTCTGAGCCTGATTGGGAGGTTTCCAGGATGTTGTTTACTTTACGTAAAACTTGCAGTCCTCCCTACAAAGTCAGGTGGGCTGACTGAGTTTGGTGGACAGAGTACTCTGTCGCCACAGGCCTCAAAATCTACTTGTCCCCTCATTATGGCAAGTCATATTTTATCAGATCGAGCAAGTTTTAGGACCTACTCACCCCTTCTGGCAAGCTAACAAGCAGGTGTTCTGCTCAGGGAGAAAAAGATGCCTTTAAATCTTGTTCTAGTCACATTTGGTCTGTGTTCAGAGACAGAGGTCAAAAGTCAGTTTGTCTTTGTCTTTTTTCATTGTAACTGCAGAGCTCCAGGATTTTGTAGGGTGACCTGTCTGACCTGCTGTAAAAAGTGTTAAATGAAAGGCTGTGTGGGTTTTTCCTGTCTCGCATTTAAATAACTAAATCATCTGTACAAACATTTCAAAATATCAGTAGCTGTGAAAACCATTTTTTGTTTTTTAGTGTGATGAAAGAAAATGGGATGAAATCAAATAAGAACACTTTACTTGATGTGTTAATTATAAATGTTCTCTGAAACGGTTTTCACTGATTAGTAATACACTACATAGTTGTAAAGCTGCAAGTTAGTGGAATGTTTGAAAATTTCTTGGAAATTTACGGTCTGTAAATGAGTATGCTAACAAATCATGCTTTTTTAGTATATTAAAAGGGAGTGTTTAAACAAATTGGGAAATACTACTTCTGCCCTGATGGCAATGCTGTTAGTAAACTAAGACAAGTCACGGATCATGTGTTCCCTATATGTGGGTTAGATTCTTACTATACACAGAGCAACGTTTAGTTATTCAAACAAAAGAGGGTTTTTGTGCAGTAGAAGTGCTTAACTCACATATTTTAAGGTGAGAATGAAGGAAAAGGTGACTCTGTAAAATAAAATATTTGCCTAGGATCACGAAATTTGCGACCTGTTTACGGGTCAAGTACATTACCGTTAGGTTGAGTAGATTATTCAGGTTACTCTACCTGCAGGTCTAGTAACAATGTTATTACTTTTTTCAAGGCATGCACCATTGTGACACCATCCCCTGTCCGCCAAACACTAAATCAGCCCCAGAGGCTGCCTAATGGAAATCGGCATTGACTCTGGTCCTCATTGAAATGGTCCAGTTGATAGATCTTTGCACCAATTTACACCTATGTTGTGCTGTCTGCTCTGAATTGTGTGATTCTGGGGTGCCAGGCGGTACAGGACGACATTGAATTATTAGTTCAACCTTGATTCCGTTATGTAAATGTTAGTATTTAATTGTGATGTGCATTCCCTTATTTGGCAGTTAGAAGCATATATTGAGGTGATTGTTGTAATCATAATTTAAATTTCTGATTGTTTTTTCATGATGTGCTTGATGGTAGTTAGTCTAGTTCTTATGAAGGATCATGGGGAATATGTCTGTCTTGTGGTTTTGATACTGTAGATAGTGGTGATTAGCAAGTGTGTATTTGTGATTTGAAGTGGATATTTGAATAATTCAATAGGATGGGATGAGGGCGGACATAACTCGAATACTTTAATAAAGGAATTTAGGTTGAAGTCTGAACTTGCAGTTCAGTGATGCTAGTTTTCAGTTGTTTGTGGAGATTTAAGTAGGGGCTATTCAGGGATACGTTTTGTGTTTGAAACTGTGAATGGATCTATTTAGGGTGTGGATACTCTGGTTTCTTTTATACTGTGAGCTTTGGTGTTGATCAGCTTGCTACGGACAGGAAAAGAGCACTGAGAAGAGGTTTCCTGCATAATTGTAGCTGGGTAAAATCGGTTTTGTGTCCAGATGTTAGCTTTAAAATAGAGATCAGTGGGTGAAAATGCAGGAATATGTATGGTCATTCGGTTTTAAACTCATGAGGATTTCTTTTACTCTCAAATAAAATACATTAATACAAATCTGTGTAAGGGACATTTATGAGATTGTGCGACTGGGATGAGTACTTTGAGGTCTTGGTCCTTGATGAGCAACTGAATGGAATCGGATTAAGCTTTTGGACTCCAAATTAAACTCAGATAATTTAAAAGCTAGCTTTGCAGTGTTTCCTTCCGATAGAGCAAAGGGGTTGTTTCTTTTCCATTACCTTGACAGGATTAAAATGTTTATTTTTGTGGCTGTCGTGTCGAGACGAAGGGAGTGGTTCTGCCTTTGTTAGTGGTTGAGACGAGGTACCTATACAAAATGGTTGATATATATTTCCTGCTTCTTGTTGACTTTGTCCAAGACTAGGGGCAACAGCTGGTCCACTTGAGGCCGAAGATGGGCAGAACAAATTTGGGACTAAAGGGATGTTGCCTGGCAAACCTCCTGGTGCTTAGATGAGCCAGCCTATGCATCAATCACTCGTTTGAACACAGGAGAAGCCTCACTGTTGGAACAGCCTGCCAAGCTAGAAGAACAGTTTGTTACCAGAGCCTGGTAGCATCGCCTCTGATGCAAACATTAAAACAACCCCAGACATCTATATGCAAACGCTGCACAAGAAGGCTTGCGTCTCCAGCAGAAGCACACTGCCCTGCAATGAGGTGTTGTATTCCTGGTGAGAAAGCTCAAGTAGTGCTAGCATTGATCAGAGAAAACCAGGGTTATGGAGTATGGTAGAGGTCTACCTTATCGTGAGTAGAAAGCAGGTGTCCTCCAAAGTGGGATAGAGGTTTCAACAGGCAGTGGATATAGGCTCCAGAAATCAGCCAAAGTTGCCAGTAGTCTGGCCGTAAATTGTTGCAGCAGGTAACGAGGAGAAATGCTATGACTTGGGAAAGGTAATGTGGGCTCAGAATCTGGAGATTTGGATCCAGCAGTGGTGAAGAAGCCAAGAGATCAGGTGGGTCCTGGCTGGCAAGAGGGTAATCAAATAGGTTTCCTTAAAGATAGTTTCCTCTATTTAATCCAACTGGTTTTCCTGCAGCACAATATTGGAGAAAGTTATCAGATTGTTAAAGATGTGTCAGCAGGACAGACCGGAGGCGATTCTGGTTATGAAAGCGGCAGAGCTATGTGGAGGAGGTTCCGGTCATCTTAGATATAGATTTTTATGTACTGATCGTTTAGAAAAGCAGTTACAGAAATGGAGGAACTGGATAGCTGGAGTCAGTTATTGTTAGAATTCTTGACTGATTCTCATGGTCAGCGCCCACACATCTGGCATTTGCTTGCTGAGAGAGATCAGATTGAGGGGTAAACTGGTGAGAAGCCTTTTCTTCTGCAATTGGACTCGCACTTCAGTGTGAACTGCGTTGTGACCACCTTCTCTACTCTGTATGCACTCACATGCACTTTGATGGCGCACCATTGATATTCCTGCTGAAGTCGTCAATTCCCCCCCCCCCCCCCCACCCCTCAGGAGGGTGATAGGTTGAGGTGCTGATATCTGGGGAGCCGCAGGAATCTCAATTAACCAGGGCTTCAACTTTTTTCTGGTTAAGAAGAGTGGTGAGGAGAGGTGCCTTGAAGGGTGGGATTCAGCAAAAGCAGGACGAGGGACCGTGCTGACAATATGATCCCTGATGGGTGCTACCCAGCCTCTGTAGATATCAGTTCGGCTTGAGGGAGCATTGACAATTACTTGCTTACTATGACCTCAGATTTTGTGCAGGGAAAAACTGCTTTGCCTATTGCCTCCTTTATCTTGAAGTTTTACAGTCTACTTTACCAAGCGCCATGACTGAAAGGAGGAAACAAAAAAGTAATCAATACCTGCAACACTTGGCAAAAACAAGGTCATAGACAACTGGGAATCTGACAGAGGGGCTACTAAGGGTAAGAAGACACTTTTATGCTACATCACTTCACTGACACCAGAGCTGACTTATACGACAACTAGTGAAGTGAAGCGGCAGAACAGAAATCAGTGTTTCGCATGCACTGTGCACAATGTGGATCAAGCCATGGAAAAGAAAGCGCTCTATTCCGTAGAAAGCTGTACAAGGGTGAAACCATTTTGGAAGCTGTGGTTTTTTTATGACCACAATAAGTAATTGTATGGAAGAATGGGTGTGTACAAAGCTGCTTAACTTGAAGGATAGTGTATCTTCAGATTCTCAGTGTCGCTGGTTGAGGAAATTGGCGGGTGGGATGGGGGGTGGTCTTTTGAGTAGATGGGAACACCGGAGTTCAGTCATTAACTTGTGAAGAGGCATGCCTACTGGCTCTGCAAACCCAGAACAACACCTACTTTAGGTGACGCAGTAGTGTCTGCCTTGCAAGAGGCGAATTATAGGAAGTATTGCAAACGGCAGTCTGGAAGAAAGTTGAGATAGGCATAAGTTGCCTTTCACTTTCGCTGTTTTTATCCCAGGTATCTTGGTCCAGAAGAGTTGCTAGCAATTTGGAGAGAGTGGATAGCACCAATGCTGAATAACTTAGTTATTCTGTGAAGTTGTGATGTATCAATGAAGGCACTGTATCTTCACAAATCATTCTGCCGAGTCTTTCCTCGATCGATTAAGTGGCTTATTTTTAGGGCTTCTTTTTATTTATTTTTTATTTTATTTTTTAACACCACCTCCCGCCCCCTCCCCACCACCTGGCTTTTTATCCTTCCCCAATTGTTTGTGTCTTTTGGGCTTCTTTGATCCTATACAGGAGAAGTTTAGGAATAGTTTACTGAAATAACCTGGCAGTTAGGTGTTTAACCTATTGCTGAAGTTAATTGCGTCGAGCTGCAACTTCGCTAATGGGTTTGTTGTTCATAAACGGGTTAACACACTTGGGATTAAATGTTAGGGAATTGTACTGTTTGTGTAACGCAGCCAACCCTTTATGAAGGTGCGTGTCAAGGCTCAACCAGAACTCTGCTTTAGGCAGAATAATCGAGATTTTTCTTCACGCCTCACATGACCGCTTCTCAGCCATGGAGTACTGACTGCACTTTGCCTGAGAAGCAGTGATCTCCCCTACTGGAAAAAAACAGGGAACTTCTAAAGTTGAGGACATTTGTCACTTCCAAGCCTTTCACCAAAAAGTGCAAATGCAAACTAGTAATCTGCATAACGCACCGCCACAAGCCCTCTTTCTATTGTATTCCTGCCAAATCCAAAAGCCGTGCTTTTAGAACCGCCTTCTTGAGGGCTGAATCCTTCACTGGGGTCCCAGCCTATTTATGGCATGACCTGGACAAGCTTAAATGATGCCTCCATTTACACAATGTTTAAAAATGCCTCCGTTTAAACGTGTTAAGCTTGAATTTGATCTGTAAGGATTTTAGTTCTGCAGGACTCTTACCAGTCAAACTTGAACCTTCCACACTGGAAGTTAAAATGGTTAACCATTCCAATAAAAAACAAAAATCACTAGGATGTGCCTGCTTCAGCCCACAGAAGCTGTGAGCATTACAACTCTTCCTTTGACTCCTTGACAGCGAATCTCCGACCCCTATCGTAACCCTGTGCTTCCCAGCAATACGTGGCCGTCCCCACACCAGTGCATCACAAACTTAATTACAAGCAACCCCATTTCTACCATTTTTAACCTGTTTAGTGGATTGTTAAGTTGTCTGCTTGAAGTTGAAGTATATACTATTCCCCGCCCTTTCCCCACTTTGACTTCCCTTCGACTGCCCCACCGCCCCTCCTAATCTCCCTCTGAAGGCATGGGCTGACATATTGACTGTTTAATGATGTATGCAATGCTCTTGCATTTTCCTATGGTCATGCTAATTGATTTACTCTATATCCAAACTAGTGAACACCCGCACAATGGCGCTGATTGTCCTCAGCATAGTAGCTTTGTCTTTAAATGTTAAAACTAATTGAAGAGATTACAAACAAAAAAAAATCACTAGATAATACAATTAAAACGAAGTTTTAAAGCTCTTCTGAGATGTTTTTAAACTGTTTTTCAGTAGCATCATGATTGTTTTAAAGCACCATTGATTAAAGTAAAACTTCAAGATGCTTACTCAATTGTTGCCCAATCATTTACCCAGAAAATTATGTTTCAGCACTCTCATGACCAGAAAGTTTTAGCAGCGTGCTACTTTTGTAGCATGACTAGCATGTTCTCTTCAACCTCTGGTCTCATGAATCTGGTGCTTTCATGCTCCAAATATGAATGGCGCATACTTAAGCACTTAAAGGTGTTAACTCTATCAGAAATTAAGAGGTTAATTAAATCATTACCAGACCTTTCGTACTTCCCCTTCTCTACCCCCTCCAAGCCGTACAAACCCCCCCCCCCCCCTCCAAAAAAAGATACCTAGGCCAAATGTGTCATTTTTTACAGGATGTTGTAGATTCTGAAGGTCCCCAAGATTTGTGGTTTTCCCTGGAAGCAGCTAGGAAATGGACAAAAGGTGGGAACATGCAATTTATTTTTGTTAAATGGGGATTCGTGTTGTGCAAGACAATTGTGTGGGTTGTGTTCTCAATGTCATGAACAAAAGGTTTGCTTTACTAATATCTCCCTCTTTTGAACTTTTAGAAACAGGCAGAGTTGTAAAAATATATATATAAATATATATATATTTGTTTTTACTACAGTTTCTGCAAGATAGACATTATTTCCTATGTTTGCATTTTCTTCCTAATTGCAGATGTGTGAACTTGGAATGCTTTACATTTCTGAAAGGTTCTGCAAGGAGTAATTTGTCTAGGTCCCCCCCTCCCCCACCCCCATAGGGCTAAGACTAACCTTCATTTGGAAGCTTAAAATGTATTCTGTAGATAATAACAAAATTCCTACTAGGCAGTGTTTCCACACTTCTCACAATACAAATGGCACCCCACTTGTGTGAATTGGACAATGGCTCACAATAGGCAGGGACCCAATTTGCAGTGTGTAACAATCAGGATTTTTCCTTTAAATGTAAATAATTTTGTGCATGTGGATTGCTGTTGTATTTCTACCAGTGATAGACTGGCACCCAAGGAAACCTGCCAAACCAGAGAACATAAATGGAATACCTAGACGAGTTAAGAATGATGTGGTTTGCACAGATCCCACTACATTTTCTTACTTAAAATGCCCTGCAAAAGTTAAGCTTGGGAAAGTTCCAGAATCTGCAGGGATTGACAGTCCTACCATCCAGCATTCTACACTTGTGATTTAAAAAAAAAAAAAAAAAAAACTTGCATGGATGGCTCTCACCAGTATCACCACTCAGGAACTTACCAGACCCAAACATTTCTGAAAACTAGACACCTGGATGAGTTAAGAATAGTGTGACTTGCATGGATTTCACCATATTTCTTTTTACTCAAAATTACTTTTAACTGTCAAAGTATGGCTTATAAACTCAGTTTCTTCATTTATGTGACAGTTGTGCAACTTACCGCTAACCGCAGAGGTCCTACTTTGTTATATTAAAACACTTGATGGAAAGGGTTCCCCCCCCCCACCACCACCCGTAAGTGGGCTTGTTGCACCAGGCAGGGGAATGTCAAACCTGACCATGTTGAAGTCATTGCAGTATCAATTTAATCTTCGATCGGGTTACAGTTTTGATCTGTTCCTTTGCTTTACTGTGCACTATTCACATGTTTTGTTAACTTATTATGATTCATTGGAATAGAATATTTGGACTTTTGCATAATCTAGAAGCTCTATCATTTAGGTTGCATAACTATAGGGGTAAATTCAGGTGCCTTTTTTTTTTTTTTTTTTTTTTTTTTTTTTTTTTTTACTATTTCTTCGAGGTTTGCAGAGCATCGGTGTACAAAAACTTGCTGGAATTCATGGAAGCCATTCTACCCTTTGCTTCCTAGTTTTCAGAAACAAGGCCCTGAAACCAAATGTTGCAGCAATCCATCATGTGCGAGGAATTTAGATGTTTTTTAGAAGGTGTTTTGACATTAACAAGATATTCTGGACTGGAAAACACACTGAGATGCACAAAAGCCACACTGCGTTGAGTTGTTCGGAAATGCCTATGGGTCACCTGGGTGCCAGCTGACCCAGAGCTTAAACTTGTCCCCATGTCAAGTGAGAGGAAATTGTAGGTCTTAGAAGCATATTTTTGACATGTGGCGCTGACTTTCTGACGCCCCTGTTGGGCAAAACTACAACCTGGCCACAGGGGTCGAACCTGATATCAGCGTAGATTGGCATTCCCCATAATTCCCTTTTAGCCAACAATACCTGCTATCTAGTGGGCTGATTTGACTCCCTGGGACAGGTAGGTTCGGGTGACCCCTCCAGTATAGCCCCTCTAGCCTCCTTAAGGGAAAGAAAAGTTTGTGTGGTGCTTGGGTTTGTAGGCTGTAGCCCACAGCCAGACATGGCAAGGCTTGTACTCAATCCCCTTTCTGGACTGCCAGCCATATTCTTTGGACAACAAAGGTAATGTAGAGAACATGAACATCTTGCCCTTCACACTCCAAATGTTGAGGCAGTGGCAATGTTTAGGTACCCTTCCTGAACATTGTTCTGCAATTCCCTATGAATAGGGTTGTTGGCACCTGCTCATCTGCCCTTGAATTGTCTTAATGCTTTACTGCTAATCATTGCCATTCAATGACATGTCTGTCTAATCTAGCTTTCTGTGCAGGGATAACTAACTTAGCTTTTTTGCATTTATTGCTTTGGGAGGTGGGGATGGTGGGGGTGGGGGAGTAGAGGGAGCGAAATGTGATCTCTTAGGAGTCCTGCGAGAAGAAATGCCCTGTATCTCGGCTGAGAGATTCTGAGTGGACCTCCGTGTTGCAGGATAGACTTTCAGCAGTGGCTGTAGATGTCACTGTACACTTTCATGCATGTTATAGACTTAGTATGTTAACCTAAACATGATTCTGTACGGGCTTCTTCCCTGAAAGCCTTGATTTTCTTGCCCAAAGATTTCTTCAACCCCCACCCCCACCCATGGGCTACCAGGAGGACTGACTGCTTGTAATATCGGCAATTGACTATTCAGTGCAGTATCATTTCTTTGAATTAGATGGAATTATGACCACTCTTCTGCTCAGGTCAGTTTTACGAAAAAAACTGCACTCTAACTTGTACCACTGAAGTTTGTGATCCTAATGAATCAATACAGCTTTTACTGCCCAAATTGGGACAGACTTGCAGGTGATTCATTGAAACTTCAGCCTATTAAACGGTTTCCCCAGACAAGCAGCTGAACTATTTGCTTGCTTAATCAAGATATGCTCCCATCCTTAGAGCAGTTTGAAGGTCCATTTCAAGGATAGTTCTGTATTCTATTTTGACTCGCACAGAGGTTTGAGGTTGGCAGTGCACTGATCACTATCAGTTCAAGGTCCTTTCTTTCGGTCAAGCCAATGCCATGCGCCTTTCAGGTGATTTGCAGTCGTACCTGCCTAATATGTACAGGGAACTATCTGCATCCTTACCTTGGAATCTGGCTTGGTGGTTTATTTCCTGAAGTGTTGTCAAGAAGTGTCTGTACACCTTGATCCTGTTGCATACCCTTCTTGACAAAGACAAACCTAGTTTTCGTGTGGGTTGGCAAAATGCCTGGGTGTTGCATGTGATACATGCAGCTGTGGTCTAACTCTTAAGAATGAAACATGCGCCTGTGGAAGCTTTTACGTGTCGGGATTTGATGTGGAAGATGTTCACAACTGTCTGCAGATGACCGAGCATTTTTTTTAATCTTCTCATTTGGCATTTTCTTGCTAGGACCGTCCACTCTACCGATGGGAGAGGTAAGATTTGATAATATGCTGGTGGGCGTGACCTTTGGGAGATGTGGATGACTTATAGACCAGTAGGAATTATCATCTGCTTCAAAACGTTACAATTGCAAATTACATTCCCTGACTGGTAAAGTGCAGTTTTCCGAACACATTTATTGTATTGGTCCCAGGCAGTGTGTCACGGTAAGGTAGAGCACTGGGATGATCACCTGGCCCATCTGGCCTCCTAGCCAGTCCTTGCAGAGGACTCCTAAATCGAGCTGTTATACGAAGAGAGCGTACATACTCCTGTTTATAGGAGAAGGTGGTTTCTCTTATTCCTGTGCCCAGTTTATCTCACAGCTTTCGTTGTCTATCACAAGCAATCTTTCGAGTTTTTTTATTTATTTTTTAATAGGTAAGCCTCTGGTTCTCATTTCAAGAATCTTTTTTGAAATAATTATTTTATTTCCATGAATAATTTATTGAAGGATTAAAAAACAAAACAATCATAGTGTACAAACAGGACATTGGCGATCCAACAATTACATCTTGTAACTCATAAGCAACCATAAATGCATACATTTTAACAGGCGGTAGCATGTAGGACTGAATAAGAGTTCAGCAGCAGTGCTGAAAAAACAGTAATATTTTTAAGACTTGGTCAGAGGGTAGGGGTTAGTCAATCTACATCAGTCCTCAAAACCACCTCCTTTTCCCCAATAGCCTTTAGAATTATTTATATATGTATTTATTTATTTTGGCAACCTTCACATTTTTTTCAGCAAGCATGTTGCGGTATACACTGGCACACCTGTCCTCAATCGGAGTTTCAACAGTACCCCATCTTTTGGCAGAATCACAGCTTGCCCCCATCAGACCTGTGTCATAAACAGATTTTGTGCATTTCAGGGGAACCTGTTGGTTTTAAATTCCCAATAACTCAAGTGCACCTGTCATTATTTTTGGACTCTTAGTGTCTGCCCAGTGCATTACCAGCTCTCTTATAATGGGTTTATCTTGGTGCCCAGCCTTATGGTAGAGGCCTGGCCACGTCCATTGACTACTAAATAATATAGTCTACCAAATCTAAACAGTTGAGTTAGTGTTGTAGATTCTATACAGTATTTGTTTTCCAAGACCCCTCCCCGCCATGGATGTAACAGTTACGTCCTCGGCTGAGGCGCCAAGGACGTAACCCTTACGTCCAAGGACTGGCTTATGGTGGAAGCTCTAGCGATCCTCCCCTCTTCCCCCTCTCCCCCCCCATGGGCCAGGATGGAATGGGAATTGCTTCCTCTTCCACCCCTGAGTATTACACACCCCCCCCCCCCCCCCCCAAGTGACGTCTGACATCGGCACATGATAGTGTGCTGACCTCATCTGAAGCCACCCCCACTGCGCTGGAAGCAGGGGTCGCTCACCAAGAGGGGCATTGGGGAGTAATTTTAACTGCTTCTGTGCCGCGGACGTAACGGTTACGTCCTGTGGCACAGTGCTCGTGTGCCCAGGATGTAACCATTCCGTCCTGGGCACAGAGCTCAGAGGGAGCACTAGTGCTCCCTCTGGTCTTCCCTCCCACCCCCCAAAGACAGGGATGGAAGGGTAAGCTCTGACGTCAGAGTCCCCCTCCCATTGTGCTGGAAGCTCAGCTTCCAGCGCGATCAGAAGAGAAATGCTTTTGCATTTCTCTTCCGATCATGTGATGGGGCCCTGAGAAGCTTCAAAGGGAAGGAAATTAATTTCCTTCCCTAAGAAGTCTCTCAGAGCATTTTAGCAGCGGGATCGTGAAGCAATCTGGCTGCTAAAATGCCCACTAGACACCAGGGATTATTTTCATTTAGGAAATTGGCATAAGGGGAGCGACCCCTTGGGCAAGGGTCGCTCCCCAGGGGGGGCATTTTTTTCTGCTGCACTTGTCAGCCTAAAAATTTTTTTTTTTTTTTAACTGCCCTTTTGGACCCGCTTTGGTTTCCCCCCCCCCCCCCCCCCCTCAATTTCAACATGTTTTTGGCTCTTCCCTGTCACAAGCACTTGGCCCACCTACACAAGTGAGGTACCATTTTTATCGGGAGGCTTGGGGGAACGCTGGGTGGAAGGAAATTTGTGGCTCCTTTCAGATTCCAGACCTTTCTGTCACCGAAATGTGAGGGAAAAGTTTTTTTTTTTTTTGTTTTAGTTTTTTGGGGCCAAATTTTGAGGTTTGCAAAGGATTATGGGTAACAGAACCTGGGGAGAGCCCCACAAGTCACCCCATCTTGGATTCCCCTAGGTGTCTAGCTATTAAAAATGCGCAGGTTTGTAGGTTTCCCTAGGTGCCAGCTGAGCTAGAGGCCAAAATCTACAGCTAAGCACTTTGCAAGAAACACATAAGATTTCAGTGTAAAAATGTGATGCGTCCATGTTGCGTTTCCTGTCGCGAGCATTAGGCCTACCCATGCAAGTGAGGTACCATTTTTATCGGGAGACTTGGGGGAACACAGAATAGCAAAACAAGTGTTATTGCCTCTTGTCTTTCTCTACATTTTCTCCTTCCAAATGTAAGACAGTGTGTAAAAAGACGTCTATTTGAGAAATGCCCTGCATTTCACATGCCAGTATGGGCACCCCGGAATTCAGATGTGCAAATCACCACTGCTTCTCAACAACTTATCTTGTGCCCATTCTGGAAATACAAAGGTTTTCTTGATACCTACTTCTCACATTTTATATTTCACCAAATTAATTGCTGTGTGCCCGGTATACAATGAAAACCCATTGCAAGGTGCAACTCATTTATTGGCTCTGGATACCCAGAGTTCTTGATGAGCCTACAAGCCTTGTATATCCCCGGAACCAGAAGAGTCCAGCAGACGTAACAGTATATTCCTTTTGAAAATCTTACATTGCAGGAAAAAGTTAGAATAAAGCGTGATGAGAAATGGCTGTTTTTTTTATTTTTTTTTTTATTTCAGCTGTTTTCTGTAAGAAACCCTTGTAGGATCTACACAAACGGCCCCTTGCTGAATTCAGAATTCTGTCTACTTTTCAGAAATGTTTAGCTGTCCAAGATCCAGTATTGGTTTCACACCCATTTATCACTAACTGGAAGGAGTCCGAAAGCACACAAAAATAGTAAAAATGTGGTATGTCCCAGTAAAATTCCCAAATTGTGTTGAAAAATGGGGTTTTGTTATTCAAGTCTGCCTGTTCCTGATAGCTGGGAAGATGGTGATTTTAGCACCACAAACCCTTTGTTGATGCCATTTTCAGTGAAAAAACAACAAGCCGCCTTTTCCAGCCCTTTTTTTTTTTTTTTTTTTTTTTTTAAACAAGTTTTGCTGTATTTTGGCTAATTTCCTGGTCTCCTCCAGAAGAACCCACAAACTCAGGGTACCTCTAGAATCCCTAGGATGTTGTGTGTGGGGGGGGGGGGGGGGGGGGGGGAGAATGCAAATTGGCGTGGATAGCTTATATGGGCAGAAAGTTGAGGGCCTAAGCGCGAACAGCCCCAAATAGCCGAAAAAGGCCTAGCAGCGGAGGGGTTAAAGTAAATTTTGTCCTGTCTTTCACTGCTCTGGGTTTGAAAATTAACCTTTTTATAGATGTTGTGTTATTTTTTTATTTTATTTCTTATTGGAGAAAGTCTACAGCAAAGCATCAACAACGTGGTGTGGCTTGTGTTATTTGTCAGATGTAGAGTAGAATGTGTCTGCTTTCTGTACATCCAGATATTCAAGCTGCTACCTTATGCTTTGTTCAAACCCATGCCAAGCATTGCTCTTTGCATTTCTTAGGCTGACGCAAAGTCACAATCTGGCTGCCGTAGATTTCCTTTTTAGACCATACATTTTCACTTGTTGGTACCTTTTGTAAACTGCTTGGGCTGAGTGGTAAATTTGTGTAATTCCTTTACCTACTGAAAAGGGTACGTTGGTGTACCTGTGAGGTGCTCAAGTCAAAGTTTACTACAGAAGACTTAACACCAGGACCCAAATTATAGAACAAACTAACTGTACTGGTTTGCACCATGTGCACCTTTGAAAAGGCGCGCCTATCGAATACTGAAAAAGCACACCTTATTTTAAATGCAATTCCCTCAGAACAGCTGTGAACTTGTTGGCTGCCTTTAGGGCAGTATATTGAGTGAAATGCGGAGCAGCTGCTTACAAGCTGCTCCGTGTTTCATGGAAAAGATGGCACCTCCCTGCACTTTAAAGTAAGGGCAGAGATCCCCCTGTAGAAGGGTGCAGTGAGTAACTGCACCAGCCTGTCTGGGTGTCAAGAAGTGGTGGGGGGCATGGCTGGCGCTTTTGCCCTTCCAGAGGGCTGTCACCAGGTAGTGCACTAATTATGGTACCTTTTTGTGGCACTCGGTATCCCTCCAAAGGCCTGTTTGTCTCAGCACCCACATCTGTAGTAGGGTAGGAGTGCAGAGGCTAGATTCCTTAATTCGCATGGAACCTCACCCCCATGCATGAGGGAATGCCCTTGCAAGATAGCACTTGTTACATGTGTCCCAGTGCCATCAGTATTGCAGAAGAGCCCACCAGGATCTTCCACACCTTCTGGAATACCATAGTGACCTAGGGAGCGCACACACACACGTTGCACCCCTAGAGCATTATGCATAACACAGGCCCAAATGTATAAGCAAAAGACTGAGCAATTAAAACATCTGCATTTTCCCTAGAAATGGCCAATATTTGCAGATGTAATGGTTACTTTCTAGAGGTTAGTGAGCTTATCGCTTGCAGCTGTTGAGCATTATGCTAGTCTGTAGTTGGAGAATATGACCTTTTCATGAATCTTGGTGTGCTAAATAAAGCACCCAAAAGATGTTTACTATGGGTTACAGAGCTCTTGCAGAGATAAGCAGATTATGGGTTTTGAAGTCTGTGGTGAGAGGTACATCTGTGAACTGCATGTGAATACAGCTGATGTTACTCCTTTCTTAAATATGACAACTTGGGATTTTTATTAGTCCTAAATCTCATCTTCCTGTGTAAATTTTTCCTTTTAACAGTATACTCCATAAAGCAGAATGTTCATCTGAAATGATAATCAAGTGAGTTACTAGATTTAAATGATAGTTTATGGGTTACATTTTTAGCTGGTGATGCAAGGGAACCAGGTGATAGGACAGATTTTAAAGAAATTGATGCTGACTCTTTGCTGTGTTCTAGAAAATTAGCACAATTGAAATATGTTGACTGATTCCATGTACCACAGATCTATCTCAAGCAGGTTTTAACATTGCACCTTGTCTCAAGGGTGCATGGCAGACTGCTGACCATATTGATCCATCTCCTGCGGCCCTCTGATACGTCTAGTGAAAGTAAAGGCCGGTGGACACTGAAGAGTCGTCTCAACTGCCTGGAGTAACCGCCTCATAGCTCCCTGGCAGAGAGGCCTGGTGTGGCGCAGGAGGCCACAGACTGAAGCAAGAGGCAACACCAGAGTAAGTGGCTTTCTGTGGCTGGGATCTTGGAAAGATTCAGCCCTTCAAAGCTACACGTGGAGGGAGCCCGAGGAGAGCAGCTCCTGCAACTGAGGTTGTTGTGTCTGGGTGCCCTGCACTAATACCAGTGCATCTGCGCGTCCGATCTGAGAGCGGAGTGCAGCAGTCTACAGTACTTGACTAGCAGTGCTGGATAGTTGACCCGCTGGTATGCCTCCAACTCCTAGCAGGGATGGCACAAAGCAAAAGATCAACCCAAGGCTCTGAAATCTGATGCCTGCATCATCCCAACGGGGCCCCAGGTGAGGCATAAAGGGGGCCAGATGTGATGAGGGACCAACACTTCTTTCAACTCCTCCTGACCTGAAACAACTTTGGAGGTCTGACTGCTGCAGGGGGTGGGAAGGGAGGGCAAAGTGTGCCTGAGGAGCGAGGATCCCCTGGTGCCCAGCGGAGGCCAAGTGGCAAGGAAGGAAATGCCAGCCCACAACAATAAATACTTCAATTACAGAACGACTGTCCACACCAGTAGTCTAGGACTGCTTCATTTCTGCACTTGAGGCACCTCGCCATAGCATCCCTGGAGATTCCGTAGCCAATGGAAAATCAATTTTAACTACTGGGCAGAACCATCACAACTCCGTTGGCCCTACCAGGAGACCTATTGAAATAATTATAACTGCACTGAGTTGTACGCACAACCTCCTCCACCCCCAACCCCCTCCTTTGCTCACCCTCTGTCCGCAGTCTCCATTGTGCATTGCAGTCGGACTGGAGGAAAGAAGTGTGGAGTCTATAGGACTTCCAACAGTGAGTCCTCTACCCTACGATACAGGGAACCAAGCCAGGCAGTATTTCAGACTTCAGATACTCAAGGGGCATGTTGTTCGACACTCGACAGGCCCCAGAGAGGGACCACAGTGAAGAGCTGTCCCTGGCCGACTTCAGTTGTTTCCCCAGCTTATCCTTTCTCAGCAATGTTGATCCTGCTTGGTGACCAAAATGACTGGCTGCATGGATGTCCCGGCCCCAATCAGCCCAAACATGATAAATTTGCATCCCCCCCACCCCCCCCCCCCCCCCCCCCCCATGATGAGGTAGGTGGAGTGAGAGTTGTGCTGGTGCCGAATACTGTGGAAAAGCCCCTGACTGAAACTGAGACGCTAATGCTCAGTGACATTATGGAGGCAATTTAAGGAGTCCCTGGATCCTTAGACTATTATTGACAGTGTCTGCGGAGGTCACTCTAGTCCGGGCAGTT
The DNA here is from genome assembly GCF_031143425.1 of Pleurodeles waltl. NCBI lineage: Eukaryota > Metazoa > Chordata > Amphibia > Caudata > Salamandridae > Pleurodeles > Pleurodeles waltl. The sequence goes on from NC_090449.1 coordinate 609,151,435, forward strand.
ATGACCCTCAGGACTGACAGTGCAACCTTGCAGAAACAAGTAAGGGAATTACGAATAACCACGGAGGCCCTAGTGGCTAAATTAAAAGACTTAGGGGGCAGCTTGAGGAAGAACAATATTCTCATAATTGGGGTCCCTGAAAGAGGGGAGGGCCCAGCAGTAGATTTCTTCATGGAGGTCCTCATCCTTAAATTCCTGCACCCTATAGGACTCCCTAAGTACTTTACAGTTGAGAGGGCCCAGAATCTCCGCCCTGTACTATAATTTTAGAGATTGCAATGTCATTATACAGACTGCTCACAATGCTCCTCCAGTCAGATATGAAAATGCAACCATCAGCTTCGTCCCAGACTTCACACTGCGGGTACAACGACTGCGCCATAGCTTTGTGGAAGTGAAAGGAGTCCTGCAGGAGCTGAACTTGACACATTCCATGATGTTCCTGTCACAATTGCCTATGGTGGCAGAAGGGAAGACCTGGGTCTTCACGACTCCTGAGGCGACATGGGAATGTTTCGATGGATGGAGGCTAGCCAGGGGTTCCAGGCTGGGGAACCGATCCCGCAAACACGACCGGGCACCTCAGTGCACAGGAAAGACCCTGGGGACGGGAGCCAGGGACGATGCTTGTCACACCACCAGACTAAAAAGTAGGCGATCCAGCAAGAAGGGCACGGAGTCTGGTTTGATTGGGCTGAATTAGTCTGGTGGTTGCTTGGCCCAATCAAATGTCAGTTTGGGGCGGAGGATGGCTCTTTCCTCCAAATCCAGAGCTATTACTGACCATTCTCCGCATTGGATGGCATTCAGTCTTCATTGTGAACCTGTACACCACAAGATATCACTCAGTCCCTGGTACTTTAAGGTGCCATGTATTGGAGAGGATGTTGTGAAGGCCACAAAGCATTTTTTCTGGGAATGATGCCAAAGTTGCCTCCTCACAAGCCTTGTGAGAGGCATACAAAATAGTGATCAAAGGATAAGGACTCTCCCTGATCGTGGGCTATAAAATGGCCAAAACCTGAAACCCTTGAAGGTGAGGTATTGAACTGAGATAAGGGCCTTGTCATGCAGTCTTAGTGATACCCACCATGCACTACAGCTGAAACCAAAGGAAGACAAAGATGAGGCCACTGATGCAGCTAGAGCAACGCAGCACCATCTCTAAGTGAGCAACAAGGCGGTGCAAGCTCTTGGCCTGGCTGGATAGGCGAGAACAGACTGGACTGTAGATGTTGGAGATTCACTCAGACCAAGTCACATTGGCGAGGGACAGCCAAATTATAGCTGCTGCTTTTGTAATCTACTATATGCACCTATACTCCATGGCAGTTATAGCCACAGCAGAGGACTTCCATAAGTACCTGGCTGACCAGACAACCAAGAGTGGCTTTCCAACGCTTGAACGAACTGATAAAGCCTTCCGTGAGGAAGAGTTCACAGAAGCTGAAACAATACGAGCAGTATATGACCTCAATCCAGGTAAAGCCATTGGTCCCAGTGGAGTACTGATTGAGTTGTATAAACTCATGCCCCGAAGCTAGCTCCGAACTTGCTTTGTATGTTTAAGGGTCACTGCAGAAGGACCAACTCTGGCCACTATTGTAGTGATTCATAAAGAAGGGAAACCATTTGAGGACTTTGCCGCCTACCGGTCAGTATCACTCCTCAGGGCTGAAGTTAAGATCCTGGCCAAAGTGTTTGCTTCTCGCATGTTCAAGGTATTCACCACTTTAATTCACCCAGGCCAGTGAGGCTTTATGCCTTGCCGAAGTACCACTCTGAATCTTGGGCACCTCCATGGGGTATTGAGCTAAGCGAACAGCCTGCAAGAAAGTGGATTAGTGCTCTTGTTAGAAGCTAGAATACCATTCAGTACAGTAGAATGGGATTATATGTTCGAGGTCTTAGGCTGGGCTTCGGCCCATGCTATATCAAGTGGGTGAAACTGCCATACATAGAACCGCTGACCTAGGTGAAAGGAAAACTGAGAGTGAACTTGTATGTTTGACCTTTGATGATGCACTGGCCAAGTTTGTCCCTGATCACTGCTAATTGCCACCCTGGTCCTTGAGCAGCTTGTGGCTTGGGTCTGACAGCACCCCTTGGTCCGCAGTATGCAATGGACTGATCAATGGGAAAACAGTCATTATACTGTGATGACATTTTATTCTATATAACAGACCCATTCAGTACACCAGATAGATTGAGGCAGATTATATCCACCTTCTGCTGCTATTCCGGCTACACTATAAACTGGAAGACGTTTATTATTTATCTCTTGAAGTGCCAGGTGTCACGACTGCCCTGGGATTGTGAGGCTACCATAGTTAGACACTTTATGATATCTGAATATATACATTTTGGCTGACCCAGAATTGTTCCTTTAAAAAAAAAAAAAAAAAATCTCACTGCCACTAGGTACGCTGAGGTGTGACAATCAACACTAGAGCTCTTTACCCCTATCATTCCTCAGCAGGGTTGCCCTCTTTAAAATGATGTCCTTGGTCTGCTTTCTTTACGCTTCACAAAACACACCCTACTCTGCGTATCACTTCTACTTCAGAACCATTTATGGGAAAATTAGAACAATGCTCTGGGATGGGGGCCTGACAAGGATTGTGGCGATAACTCAGAAGGGGGTGGTATGATGGTGGGATAGCCCTGCCTGATATTCAGAAATATTACTGGGCTCCACAGCTTTATTATCAACAGCTGTGTATTCTCACCCCCAGATGTACCTGCAGTGCAAATGGATAAGCGGATAATGCAGCTGGGGATATCTCTAGCACTCAACTGCTTGGCTAGGAACACGGCTCTTTTAAGACCCAACAGCAGCTGTGATTGCTCTTTGACATAGGGCAATAGGAGCCCTGGGCTGGAAGGGTAAGCTCACACAAGCTTTCACTTTGGGAACGCAGACAGGATTTGACAAGTGGGACTTGATTTGCCTCGTGTGTGTGGGGGACCTGTGGTTCCCGGGGATGTCTACTTATGGGTAGCTCTACAATGTGGTTATTAGCTAGCCCCTACTGAGATTTATTGCTATCTCCAAATACTACATGTGCTCTGTACAGTGTTGCCAAAGGGAGCAGAGGTCTTCAAGTCTTCACCCTTTGAAGACCAGCTTCTGCAGACCAAACACATGGCATGGCAAGCCACAGCCCTGACATAGGAAAAGTGAATAAATATCATGTCTGTTACCATACAAGATCTAAGGGAACAATGGGCCTAAGACCTAGGGGATCTGGGAGATGATAAATGGGCAGAGCCCTGACATCCCCGAGGGAGGTGGCCCTACAGGCTGGTTTCTGCTTAGTCCAATTAAAACTGCTTCATCAATCCTATGATGCACCGACAACTCTAGTTGAAATGGGGAGGGTGCAATGTTGGAGGGGTGTTGGCGTGGGTGTGGGCAAATTGGTACATTTTATCACATTGTCTGAGACTGCCCTGCACTGCAGAACTTCTGGGCAGCAGTCATGGCCTCTGTGAGAAAGACAACAGAGCGTGCTATGACCGCTTCAACAAAGTGGTGTCTGCTCAAGATCTGGGGTGCAGCAGACCTGAAACGTGGACATTGGGACTTGTCGGCTGCGAAACGCAATATAGCAAGACTATGTGGAGCTGCACAGATCTCACAAGTGAGACCGCCAACATACACCAATCCATATCACGTTTTCAAAGTGGGTGGTGTATGAGGGCTGGGGTTGCCCCTGAAAATGGGGGGAAATCTGGGGAAAATGAAATGCTTACAGGGGGAAATATTTGTAGTGATCTTGCCTCCACTGGCCTGGTAGAGTAGTGACTGGGTCTGATTTCCCTCACCAGTGTTAATGGAATTATGTGATGGAGAAGAAGTATTACCAGGAAAGTGGGGGATTGAAATGCTTGTACAATTGAACGAATTGTCAGTACACAAATATACTTTGTACATTTTTTTTTTTTTTTTTTTTTTTTTGTTTATTTAACAAAACTGTCAAATTTATTTTTAAAAAATTGCAACTTGTCTCTTGCCAGAACTTTCACTATAAAGGAATCTGGTAGTAGTTCCACATGCGCATAGTCTGGTCCACTGTTTACCACTGACTGCCAGCCATAGTTCCCCACAGTGAGTGTTCTACCTCGTTCAGTTGTCATACATCTTTCACTATACCTGTGGCTGCCCCAAGATTGGTATACACATCATTGCGTAGACATGCCCTGGATATCAGTGGAAACTTGTCCAGCAAAATTTCTACCTTGTCTGTTTACAATAACCTGTTGTAATACTGGACCATCAGCTTTCCAGGGCCCTCTACTCTGTCACTAGGAACGGTAGGTTAATTGGATGAAATGGGGCCCACTGACTAAACTCCACAGGAAATAAAATGTTTGACCAACACAGCCCGGGACAGTCCTGCTACCCCTAGCAAGTATTGCAGATAGGACTTAAAGAACAGTCTGAGCATTCAACGTCTAAAATACTTTCGTTACACACAAGAAAAGAGAACCTCTATGGCCAAGCACTAAAGAGCACAGCCTAGGGAGATGATGTAGGTTACTGGATATGTTGAACTGTGATTGGCTAAAATTGGCATGCCTGACGTTTTGTGGACTACTTACCCCAAGAGTGTGTTTTGTGCATGGCGTCTTGTATGTTTTGGTGTACTACTTTTGAGTTCCTGTAAACTTTGAGAAGCATAATCTGAGCAAAGTGTCTGCCATGGAATCCGATACTTGAGTTTTAAAAATACAACAAAGAAAATTTGCAGTGTTGAAGGAAGCACTGGTTCCTGGATGCAGGACCCATTAGACCACAATTGTAATGGCGACTAGTGAAACATTTGTGGATGCAATAAGCAATTGTGATGTATTTTCTTCAGTTATGGGATTAAATATGAATATATTCTTATTGCTTTTCTATGTTCATTTTGCAGGAACTATTGAATGCTAAATGTTTGTATTAAATTCAGTTTAAAAAAAAAAAAATCTATTTCTTTTAGCTTAGGGTGTGGAATCGGTTATGGTTATTTGCACAGAATTCCTCTCCAGTCCGTTCCACTGACACCCATGAAGAAAAATGAAATCCAACCCCCATCGCCCTTGTCATCTGAAGGAAGTCCTTCGCTGCCAGCTACAAATGGATATGATGAGGTGCGCTGCATGGGTTTTCATGTGTGTTTTTTTTTTTTTTTTTTTTTTTTTTTCCATATAAAAGTTCTGATAACTGGACTTTTAGTCTTTTCTTTGGGCCATAAGAGGTTACAAGTCTGAGCCTACTCAGGCAACTAATTAAACATTTTATTTGTCTGTACTTTCAGAGTTTATGGAGACAAACTGCTAGTTAGGTAGTCAACTGTCTGTTCTGCAGCGATCTGGTATCGAGTCCTCGCCACATAAATTAATCTTTTCGGATTCAGAGCTCTCTAACAACATTGACATTATTTGGGTAATGCTTGCCAGGAACTCCTTTCTGACTGTGAGCAGCCAGTGGCTCCTAGTCCTTGCCAGCCTTGCAACTATTTTGGTATATAGAGCCTACTCACTCCCTTGGATGACCAGGTTTACTAAAAGGCTGTGCATTGCCACTGTGTAATCTTTTAATATCTTGATAATTGTTTCTTACTACTACCACCACATGCAACACCATTACCATCACTAGAGCAATCTCATGAGTACCACTACAAATACTATCACCAATGCTATTGGTTGTCTTGTATTTTAGGGTGACTTTCAGATGAGTGCAGATTGCTTTAAAATTGAACTATACCTTTCCAAAGACTAGTGCATGTTGTAGATTGTCGATGAGTGAAACATCACTTTTCTGGTGCCAGCCTTTGTTTTTCTGCTTTAAACAGATACTTGCACAGCATTCATACTAAAAAGTGATTTCCTTTGCCAAGAGCTGTCCATAAGAACACTAATTATTTCTCTTACTTTTTAAGGCAAATCTTGTAGCTGCTGGCTCTCACACTGATAATGCTGAAGTTGCGGATTTGGTAAAACAGAATGAGGATTTAGTGGGCTATGAAATGGATACTTCCCTTCTTCCTCCTCCAGTCCAGAGAGTCATGGATCCAGGTACATTTTGCAATTTGGGATGTAACTGTTTTTGTGGCTCAGAGTTTTAGGGGACTTGCCAGTGTCTTGTTTTCCTAAAATTCATTATGCAAGGACGTACACATGCTGATTTCAAACAGCCCTGTTCATGTCATTAACATTTTGTTTCCTCCCATCACTCCATACAGCCTGGAGCAATGGGTCTACCATTTCTTCCGTTGTCTCTCTTGCATTCTCGTTTACTTGAACACTTTAATACTAAATTTTAGATTAGTGCTTGACTCTTTAATTCTGTCTGGTAATTATCATTTTCATATAAAGCTTGCAACTGCAGGTGTATCATATGTAGATCAGGAAGCAAAAGGCTACATCTTTTGATCTCCATGGTACTATATTGTTTTTTGGTGAAAGCCCAAGTGTGCTCTCTGGATTTCAGTGAGTCATTTTATATTGCACCCATATTCTGAGAGCAGTCACTTATTTTAACAAACTGTTTTTACTTCGTAATCTTGAACAATCGGTTTTGTTGAATAACCAACTGAAGCTAGTGGAATTACTGAGATTCGTTGGCAACCTTCCACTGTCTGCTACAAGGATGGTAACTGATGTTGTCTAGTTCCACTGAACCAGTTTTACACTGTAGAAGACTAAACAGATAAAAAAAACTAGCTAACATGAAGCTCTGTTTCAATTCTATTAAGGACACAGAGGGAATGATGCCTTTTACCTTCACTTTTTCTCCAATTTCAGCCAATGATCAATAAACACTACATTCCCCATGAAACATCAGGAAATTTAGTTTAACAATAACCAATTAGTTTTGTCTCAGTTATGTTCTATGCATCCCTATAGCTTTATGGGACATCAGCCTCTCTGCCCACAATGCTCCCTCATACCTTCTGTCTAGCAGCTGTGCGACTTCATAGAAAAGAGGTTTAATGGAATACCATTAGAGAGACCATTTCATGTAAACGGGTTAATGGAAATTTTTGAGGATGAATGGCATTTACCATTTTATAGAAACCAATTCATAGTTCTTTTTTTTTTTTTTTTTTTTAAACGGACTTCTACATATTTTTGAAGGTGTAAATGAAATGGTTGCAGGTCTTACTTTCAGAAGTATTTTTTACAATACCTGGGCATTGTTTGCTTCTGTCTGAACTGGCAGCAGAGTTTATGCTAGTTTAAAACTTGTTTTCTACTATCGGAGTCACATCTATTACTGGCTTAAAATAAGTGCTTTGGACAACACGCCTGCATCACCATAGTATAGAGGGGAGCTTTTAGTTAAGGGCAGGAAATCGCTGTTATTTGAGTTGATGCATCGAGACCCAGAGAACATATGTTGGTAAAACATTCTCCCTAAGATGCCTAAGGAGTGGATATGTCTGGCTTGATGTTGGAAGAATTGAGCCATAGACATTTTCCAGGATTACTCTTTCCTAGTTAAAAATTCATTTAGTTACCATGATTAACCAGTTTATAACCCTGTTAATGTCTCTGATTTGAATGTCTCAGTTCTGGAGCAACAGAGAGCCCACTCTTTAACAATCTATGCACCATGGTTATCCTGCGATGTAACAGTGTCCACCAAAGAACGACCGACTTATATGGCTGATCTGAAAGTGTTTACCAACCTGTAAGCTTGACCTTCCAAAGCTACCTTTGCTAAAATTACAGAACAGGCGAGACCCCAAGTTTTGAAGACCCCTTTCCAGACACCATATCTGGTCCATCTTTGCAAAGCTGACTTGTTGTCTACCAGCTCAGGCTCCCCTGGTGAGTTCTTCAGCTTGTCCTGAAAGATTCGGACAATCCTCCAGGCCACTAGGTGGATTCTCACCCCAGCCCTAACACCCTTATAACCAATTGATTGAAAAACTCCTTGCACATAGTCGGAATGTTCTGACTGAGAGACAAAGTAAATCACAGGACAAGTCTTTCAGAACTGAAAGCCAAACTTGTGATCTCCAAAGTGGTTGATAAGAACCTATCTGCTTCTTGTGTTTATCTGCGCCACCATCCTTGCAGTCATGGTAAGAGGGTGTAATTGCTTGCCTTTTGTCCAGTCCCACATAATGGCATTGGTAGCTCCTGCCCCCAGGTCTGGTATCCAGCAAAAGTACCTCAACAGGTCATATCCCTGGCAGGAAGCAAACAGATCATTCAGTTTGGGCCTCCATCTGTCCATGAGAGCCCAAAATATCTGGATCGAGTTTTCACATGCTGGGGTCTTAGAAATGAACAGCCAATCTGCTGACTTCTGCTGATGACCAGACAAAAATCGCCATCACCTAATTTTCCAGACCGCAGTGGAAGATGATTTTTGGCATGCTCCATAAGTGCTTTTGATTGTGTTCCTCCAAGGTGTGTTATGTATAATAATGCCAAGATGTTGTCCGTCTTCAACAGAACAAATTTTGTTGTCTCTTTGGCATAGGATTTGACTGCAACGGAACCAGCTAGGAACTCTAAACAGTTGATATGCAAGGCAAGCGCTCCCTCTGACCAAATTACTTTGTAGATGATTCTCTGCACCTGGTACCCCATCGCAGCCTAGGGCCATCTAACTCTGTCACAAGGTTGATAGGTCTCCTGTTCGTGCCTCCATATGACCCAGCCCCTACTGGATGTCTTCCCTGCTGTCTGCCTAAAGGATCACCTGCTTCCGAGTAGGTAAAGCCCATCATTAAATGGGACGCTCAATAATGGAACAATCCCTGGAAAATTGCCTCTATACAGGACACAACGAGGGGATACTGTCATAGGGACGTCTTGATTCTCATCAGAATTTTCCTGAGCTCTTTCCTGATGTCCACCTTCCTGACTGGATGCTTCAAATGTACCTGGACTGATTCTGTCAAACCACAGAAAGGTGATCTGCTTGGGTGACAACTGACTTCTCCCCCCAGGCTCTGCAGTGGTGAAATTGTTATCCCCAGATGCTGACTGAGGCACTGAATATGGGTCAGGATGAGGTAGATTGTCTCTCTGCTTTCTCATAGAGGAACCAGATCCAACACTCTGAAGCTCGAGCACTGATAATGTAGACCCCATGTGTATGAATCCAGGGCCCTGTCTTCAGTGCAAGAGTTTTTAAGGGACCTGCCGGGAGGGAGAACATTTGAATTGTCCTACAGGTATCCTTATTATTCAAATGCACCAGCCAATCCTTCCATCAAAGGGCATGCTTGAGCAGGTGGGCTTCCTCCTCTTGAATTGGCAGAAAACGCCCTATTCATTTTAGTCCTTGAGATTTATCAGACCCCTTCTTTTTTTCTTTTTTTTCCTCCTTTTCTTCTAGGGAGACATTGCTCATGAAAGCTTTCGGTCCCCATTCTCTTGACCTCCTTATTTATTACCTCTGAATGTTTATTTCTTCAGAGTTGTCACTGTGAGCCATAGGATGCTATCTGAAATCCCTCTGGCTGTTTATAGAATCCATACATCGTTGGTTAGTTCCTGACATTTGTGGACAAATGGATATCTACCCCTTTTCCCATCACTAATACACTACACGTGGGAAGAAGGAGCAGACCTCCTGGAGTATCGACTACAGTTCGGGCCTCTCTAAAATAGCCTCTGGATCCATGACAACTCGGAAGGGAAGTAAACCGGTTCTGGTCTTGCCATTATCCTCATTTAAGTCCGTCCCGTTTGAGAGACCTGGTTGGGAAAGTTAGAGCACCCTCTTCTCCCGGACCATCCAATACCTTCTGGTTGAAATATCTTTTTGATTAACTTGACCCTTGTCCATCAAGATTAATGTGGAATTGTGCTGTTCCCCACGACCCTAAATTCCTGGTAGAAAGGATCCACAAACCAATCCCCCTTGGGTTACTAACCCACTTCTGAAGTGGCCAGATCTCATAGCTTCAGGTCCACCCGTATCAGGAATGATCTGCATTTCTCAATGGATGTCAAGAAATTAAGATTTTCAAGAAATGTGATCGCACTCAATTGGGGTCACGCATCTCTTCCACTCCATTAACAAAGTAAATTAATACCAGTTACACTCTGAACGCATGATTATGCTACACTTATCCTGCCCAAACTGAAAGACACGCATAAAATTAAAACTTATTCTGGCATGAAACCTGTGACCTGCCGTGAGAAGGCAAAATGATTTTTAATGCGTTTCTGCTAATGCAATACTCATTCCATATCTCCCATGTAAGAAGATTCTGAAGTTAAGCGTAAGAGGAAATGGAAGCTCTGGGGCTTTATATCAAAATTCTACGAGTGGCAAGCTCCAGCTCAACTTAAAAATATTTTTCTTGGGGAAAATATGGCTACTGCTGACTATTATGACTTGCATCATAATAATTTATGAAAGGGGTAAAGGCAAAAAGGGTTTTGGAAATAAAGATTATGATGCTGGCCTCTCTTCTCGAAACCTGTTTACTTTCCTTTTAGTTTGACTTTTGAGAATGAATAAAACCTTGTTTCTTGTGTTTTGATTTCATTATTTTTGTAGGGGTTAAAGGTTACTTTGGAAGCTGGGTGGGTTGCAATTTCGGGGCGGTCAAGGTAATTTGCCCTTTAAAAGGGACGTTTCTCATATTGAGCGAAGACGATAACAGGGTGGTAACATTTCCAAGTGTAAGAACATAATTGAAAATGCTGAAAAGGACTGGATGCTATTAGATGTTTATTAACATAAGCCAATAGTACTGCAAGATCCTAATTTGAGATATAGGTGGCCGACAGAATACTCCTAAACTGGTCAAAAATTGTTCAGGATCTTAATTCTGATTTGCAGGAAATGTATTTGAGGTGAAACTAGAAACCTGTTCCGAGTTTGGGTCAGACTTATTTCTGCTGGAAGAGACTCCCCTAGTGAGGAGGTGGGCTGCTTTAATGTGGCAGTGGATTTGAAGTTGAACAAGAGGTTTTGTAATCATACTGCCCAATAGGTGAACATGCAAGGGGAGCTAACACAATAGATGCATGTATTTACTTTTAACTCTACACCTAGATCCTACTTGAGGGTTATTGATCTGCGATCAGAACTATTGAGACTTGCACACAGTACTCTGACCCCTTTATAGGATAATTCTCTTGTGCTTTTCATCCGCTGCTCATTGTGTAAAAACAAGAGTGTAAAATAGCCATTAGGAGTACCTGTACAGGAGAGCTTATGGTTAAGCAGTGCTGAGGAGCATTTGAATGATTAATTCCGAGCACGAAGAAGGAAAGCAAGAATTATTTAATTCAATGAGACAGCAAAGGCCAGTGTATTTTATGGCAAGAGTATGAACTGAGTAATGCAGAATCTCCGATATTGCCACTTTTACGTAGGAAGGAAGAAAGAAGGAACCGTATAACCTTTATGTGATGAAGTACTGGTAAAAATTCCAGGGATGAAGCAGAAATAGGGGAACTTAAAGTAAAATGTATTCCAAATCTGCCCTTATACCATCAGGGGTGTCCAGTGGGTGGCAGGATTTGCGATCACATCAGACAGGTGGGATCTGCAGATTGTCAGAAGGGGCTACTCCCTCCCTTATGTGACCGATTCCTTCTCCCATGCCACCGACTCGAGATAGGCTGATGAAGGATCATCTTTCTTTTCTCCAGAAGAAAGTTGTGGCTGCCTTGGCTAAGGGAGCTAGAGAGGATGCGAGCCAGATGCAGGTCGTGGTTGGAATTCCCGCTACTTTTTTGGTGCTGAAGAATGATGGAGGACGTCATCCTATCTTAGACATGCGGTCCTTCAACTACTTCCTCAAGAAGGAGAAATTCAAGATGCTCAGGTTCCATCTGCCCTGGGCCCACGAGACCGGATGGTAGTGTTGGACTTGCAGAATGCATAATTTCACATCCCTGTCCTGCCTGCTCACGTGTTACCTGGAGTTCACTGTCCGCCACAAGCATTTTCAGTTTGCTTTGCTTCCCTTTGGCCTGACCAGTGCCCTGCCGTGTTCACCAAGGTGATTGTGGTGGTTACAGTTCACTTGCAGAGATCATGGGTGTTTGTCTTCCCCTGTCCCGGCAACTGCATGTTGAAGGCGGGCTCGCCCCTGGCTGTTTCCCGCCTCCAGACTACGGTGGACCTCCTGCATTCACTGAGGTTCACTATAAACATGCTGAAGTCACACCTAAATCCCTCTCAGATGCTCCCTGTCATCAGAGCTGTTCTGAACACAGTGCAGTTTCGGACCTATCCTTCTGAGCAACGAGTCCAGGATAAAATAGGCTATGATACCAAAAATGCAGCCTCTGTCCTGGGTTTCGGTGAGACAGACTGAGCCTACTGGGACTCATGGCCTTCTGTATCCTGCTAGTAAAAAAGATGCACATTGGCATATGTGAGCTCTACAGTGGGACCTAAAGTTGAGCTGGCACATCTTCAGGGAAATGTCTCCCGCATGGTCTAGTTCTCGAAGGGAACTTCAAAAACGTTGCAGATGTAGGTAACAAACCGCAATTGGGTCAGCAGCAGACTCCACTCCCTTCTCCAACCAGATCGGACAGTAGTGACAGGTGTGTCACCCCTGTGATGGGGTGGCCATCTGGAAGAGGTTAAGATTAGGAGACTCTGGTCTCCGGCCGAATCCGGACTCCACATCAACATGCAAGAATTGCAGGCAATCCAACGAGCATTGACGGCCTTCCTGCTTTCCATCAAGGGGAAGCTGGGGCAGGTGTTCACTGACAACACCACTGCCATGTGGTATTTCAGCAAATAGAACTTAGCAGGGCCGTGGACCCTATGTTAAGAGTCATTTTATCTCTGGACATGGCTGGAACATCATGGCATTTCTCGGCTGGTTCAACACCTGGTGGGTTCTCTGAACACCAGGGCAGACAAACTCAGCCACAGTTGCTTAGCATATCACGAATGGCATCTCCTTCCTGAGGTGGGGAAGGTCTTTCATTGGTGGGGAGAACCTTGTTTAGATCGGTTTGCCTCTGTGGGGAACGCACAATGTCAGCAGTTTTGCATGCAGGAGTTTCCAAGGCAGCTCTTGCTCAGTGACTCTTTTCGTCTAGAGTGGAGCTCAGCCGTCCTGTACGCCTTTCTGCCCATACCACTACTGCCTGAAGTTCTCACCAAGATCAAGAATGACCAGGCCCAAGTCATCCTTATGGCCCCAGATTGAGCACATAGGCTGGTACCCCGAGCTACTGAGTTTGGATATCAATCCTCCAATCAGGCTGCCGCTTCGATAGGATCTTCTGTTGCAGCAGCAGGCAAGGGTTCAACACCCGAAACTGTTAAGTCTCCACCCTCTTGCATAGAGAATGAGTGTACAGTTTTTGACCTACCTAGTGAAGTCTGCAATGTCCTCTTGGCAGCCAGGTGTTTCTCCACCTAGATGGTACACAAGGCAGGGAACAATTTGGGGACTTTTGTTCTGACAAATGTTGCTTCTGCGCCCCTTTCTCAGGTTCTTGTCTTTATTCTGTCTCTAGCCCAAAAAGGCTTTGCTCTGTGCACTCTTAATGGTTCTTTCTGCCATCTCTGCGTTCCTAAGATTGCCTGAACAACCCTCTCTTCAGATCTCCTATTATACATGGATTTGTGGTAAGTTTAGTCCATCTTTCATCCCCCTTCTCCCTTTATCCTGCCTCAGTGGGATTTAAATCTAGTTCTCACATTCTTGTTGTGTGCTCCCTTTGTGTGTCCCCTGCAGTTGCTCACCATCAAAACGGCTTTTCTCATAGCTATACGAGCTGGTGAGCTACAGGCCTCATCTAAGCTCTCCTATTTATCTTTTCATTCTGACAAAGTAGTGCTTTGCACACCGGCCTCCTTTTGTCAGAAGTTAGTCGCAACCTTTTGATGTAGATCGATCCCTTACCTACCTTCTACACTTCTCCACACCCTTCCAAGAAGGAAGAGTGTCTCCATCATCTGGACTCAAACTAGCATTGTCGTTCTACCTTGACCACACATGGGAGTTGTGGGTGGGTACGGTATGTCAGATCTGAAAAGTCTTGTGCTGTGCTGAAGAGGACCATCTTCAGATGGGTCGTGGTCTGCAATAAAATCTGCTACTCATTGGCCAAGAAGCAACCCCCTCCGAGCTTGCATACTCGTTGCCAGGGAGCAGCGTGGACTTCCCTGCACCCGTTTACTCAACATTACTACCAGGGAAGTCCGTTCAGTCCTGATGGGCATTTTACCCGTACAGTCCTGCAGGACTTTACGGTCTGAATTTTGTACGTAGACCCACCTTCTGGGATGGTATTGCTTGGGTATCTATTCGAAGGTAAGGAATCTACAGCTAGAAGTCTGCATCAGATGAACAAGTTAATTACATTTGTAATGCCTTATCTGGTAGAAACTATCTAGCTGCAGATTCCTTACTGACCTCCACATCCTAACTACTCTCAAATGGATTTCTAGAGATGGGGCTGTATCCCTTTCAGGGTCCTAGTTTTCCACACCAGTGGTCAATGTTCTTTAAGGTTCCGCACCTCTGGCGTGGAAAGTTGTGAAAAGAAACTGAAGTCAGCGGGCCTTGATGATGCCTATATAGGTGCTGCAAAGTCACACCGACTCACACAGAGCTGATGAACACCTACCGGCACGCAGGGGTACTGCTCATGAAAAATCTTCTGGACCCAGTCTGATGCCTTGGATAATTCTAAGGTAAGGAATCTGCAACTAGATATAGTCACTACCAGATAATGCATTACTGGAAGGTAAGTAACTTGTTCACTAATGCTAAAAACAGGCAGCTCTGAAGGGCCCTAGTTTCCTTTTTTTTTTTTTTATTCACTTCTTAATATTGATATTAAGACAAGAACAAAGGGAACGAGAATATTGCCAGCACAAAGGCATACTGTTTTTAAAATGCATGTTGAGTCTTTTTCTGTCGTTTCCCGACCCTACATGTGGGTGTTGATATTATGTTTTAATGTTATAAGAGTATTTCTAAAGTGCACTATTACCCATGACTTAATCCTGGCGCAGAGCAGGTGTTTGCACACCTAGCCCTGCCTGTGGTAGATTGGCTGTTTGAAAAGCCAGGTTTTCAGTTTCTTGTGGAATTAAGGAGGAGGCTCTGATGTGGAATGGAAGGTCATTCCACGCTTTAGGAGTGATGTAAGCGAATTCCCATCCTCTTTATCTGGTTCTGTGTATGAGTGGGATGTGCACAACTAGGAGTCCTGCAGAGCGGAGGTGTCTGGATGGTTGGTGGAAGGAGATGCAATTCTTCAGGTAGAAGGGGCCTAAGTTGTATAGTTGTGTGTGTTTGTCTTGACAGTACACAAACACTAGCCTTTTGAGGACCCCGTAGTCCGAATTGCTGGTGACTAGGGCATGAGTGACAGTCTTTCTAATGTTATTGGAAGCCGTTTGAAAAAGCTGAGGAAGATCTTCAGGGTGTGGAAGCAGGATGCAGTGACCACGTTGACATATGCAGTCATGTCTCGTTTGCTGTCCTTTATTTATTTATTTCCGAGGTTTCTTGTGGGCGAGTTCAGCTGACCACCAGTTGAAGTCCCATTTGTCAGAAGACCACTACATCTGTCTTGTCGGAGTTGAGCTTTATACAGTTGGCTTTCATCCAGTTTGTAACTTCAGTCATGCATGTGGTGAACTTGTTTCTTGTATTTGGGTTCTTGTATAAGAGGGAGAGTGAGTTTGGTGTCCTTGCCATAGCAGAGGATGTTGATGTTATGTGCATGGTTCTCATAAGATGAGGGGTCATATATGGGTTAGAGGGTGGGCCTGAGTGAATAACCTTTAAGCACTCCAAAGATGAGTTTGCAGGTTTTCGAGGAGTAAGGTGCTAGGTTTGTGTTCTATCCCTGAATAAAGAGCTGATATAGCAGGATGCAAGTAGCTGGATGCCAGTTTCCATGCAGACCTGTGATGAGGATGTAGTGTGACACCATGTTAGATGCTGAGAGGTCCGGGAGAATGAGGGCTGCTGTTTCTTCTGTCAAGATCATGCAGATGTCATCTGTGGCAGAGAGTGTTGTTTCTGCACTGTGGTTGGGCCTAAATTTGTGGCATCAGAGGTGGTGGTTGCCGAGGCGTCAGTTGGTTAGTTTCTCTAACATACTCATTTTGGAGAAGTTGTTCCAGGAAGTAACCTGTCCTTCAATCCAAGCTTATGTATAGGGCTATCTTGCATAGGCGTTCAGCAGTTAAGTTGTGCGTAAATTGTGTACGTTGTCAGATTATCTTCATAGGATTTACATGGAGTTAATGGACACTAGCGTTTCTTATCTGTTCTTCTGGAGAATGTAGTTAATGTACACTTGAAGGTTAAAATGAGTTTCATGCTATTAATTTTAGCTTCTATATAACTAATATGTAGTTTTCCTTTGTTAATGTTTCAGGATTTCTTGATATTTCTGGAATTCCACTGCCTGAACTGACCAGTACATCAAAACTGCTTGATTTGAGTGCTTCCTTACCATTAAACCCATCTTCTGGACACTTGCCGGTGTTTGAAAGTTTGAAGATCAATGGTGATGCGTCACTAGGTAAGTGTACAAAGGGGTTTGTTACTTGCTTTGCTAGCAGTCAGAACTTTCATAGGCTAAAAGTTTGACAATATCCACACTTACCAAACGGGCTCAAATTAATGATCAATTGTGACAAGTGATTTGATTTTTGGTTTCTTCGCTTACACAGTTGTACATTACCTTTAACATATCAGATAGTGTTCTGGAAGATTTACTATGGTAGCCACAGCTACATGTCAAATTAAATGATTTAGGCCGGGCATCCTTGGATGTAACCTTGGAATGCCCATCATGTAATGCTTCTGTAATAATGACATTGGTAGGGTTTGTAGAATTGTTCTTCCACTAGATAACCTGCAATCCTAAATCTAGTTACGTTTGAGGAGATTACGTTTATTCATGATTGCATGCTGGTGCTGCATTTGAGAATTGTCTGGGTACCTTATTTGCCTAGCAACCCATACTTATACATTGTGTACCCTGTTCGAAAATTACCTTTATCTCCTTTTTGATTCTTAATTTGCTTGGCAGCAACATTCTACACCAGGGATACTACCTGTCCCATACACTTTTTACATTTGTTTTTAGTTTCAGTAGTGTTTAAGGCAGCCTTCTTCGGTAAGTGGAGGCATTGAATATAGTGGGTAAGAACTGGAAGGATAATTTGAAAGGCTCGGTGGCATACATTTGAGTTAGGTCCCCTGGAGGTGGGAAATATTGCCAGTGGTTAAGATGTGCAACTGGAGCATTTTTTCAGTATTGGATCAATAGTTGAGACTCATGCTTTTGAATTATTACAATTCAGGCTGGATTGTTTAGCTACATTCTACAAAGCAGTATTAAAGGTATATTTGTTACGGTAGTGTTGTTTGGGCATTTTGTTTGCTGATAAAGGTGGCTAGGATTCAACTAAGGCTACCGTAGAGCAATCGTCTGATGTGGCCATTACACATTTCATACTGCATGTTGCATTCTGAAGAGTCGGAGCTACACGGTGTCCCGTGCCTTCACGTTGAAGGAACATTTGTAATCCAAACTACGGCAAACAGCTCATTCACAGGTAATCATTCTGGCAATGCATATCCCTGACACACATGGCTTAAAGAAACCGCTCAATTAGGGGTCCGAAGTATGCACAGCATGTTAATTTATAATGGCCTTAAGGATAAATGTACACGCAGGTTGGTAAAGTTTGTTTTCCTATTGCTAAAGATACATTTTTTGTTTCTATCCTCTCTCCTCTGGCCAGGTTTCTTAACTTGCAACCTGCTTAGATTCTTACCTATGGGCACTTCCGTGAGGGCAGAAATCATTTGAAGTTTATCTTGTGATTGAAAACTATTCACTAATTAGGCGTACAGTGCTTTACTTTAAGAGCCTGTAAATTTAATAACTTGAAAACAATGTTCTGCCCACCCACCTCAGCATATGCTTGAGAATTGACTTTTTCAAAATGTTAAGTACCCTCAACAACGAAAAAATGTTTTCTTTTAAAGAGTCATTACCCTGGATCATTCTGGGGGGAAATGGGGATGTAGTCTGCCGACGTTACTCTTGTTTAACCCAATGTGTCCCTCCTCCCATCATACGTGACCCAGTAGATCTACCAAACCTGATTAACCATAGTCACAGATGGGTGGCGACATCTGTGGCTGTGTCCAGAATATGTACTATGCTGCACGGGCTCGGTGCCTTCTGGGCTCCATGCAAATGACTTTTGTTAAAGATCAGTTACTTGGTTAGACATCTGCTGTGACTGCGGTCTTGTCCTTGCCATGCAGGGTGGTGATGAAGAGGACGGGTGATGATCCTAGGGCGGGGAACTACACCTGGCCATGGCCTCATAGAAGGGCCACTGAAACGGATTCTGCAGCATTATTTTGCATAATTATGGGTTTGCTGCATTTGCCATATGATATATCATGTGCTCCATAATCTACAGATTATAACACGTTTATAGCTGAAACTGATCATAAATTAGTAAAAAACTTGTATTTGCACACAGTGGAAGGCTCTCAGCAAAAGTTAACTGGCCGTCTTTCAGTTTCTTATTTCTGTATTTGGCTATTAAACTAGTACTAATCGAGGTAAAATATTTGCCAAGATTGTGTTACCATATCTTTAAAAAAAAAAATATATATATATATTTACAAAGTAAATCTATTAAAAAAAAATGTGCTGCATATTCTTGGCGCATTATTTAGTAACTTTAGTTTCCTAATTCCATTAGCCCGGTCTATAGACTGTCATTTCCGTTTCACTCCCAGCAATAGCGAATGAGACCATAGTCACTTCATTAGACAGGTGTGATTTTTAGCCACACCTAGGCGTCCTCTAGGTACTGCTCAGTCCATTAGCACCTATTGTTGGAACGAAATACACCTTTGGTTATCAGATATCCCCTTTTTTGCCTACCCTTACAGCTTGATACAACCTAGTAGGTACACTTACTCCATTCTTTCTGGGCTGTGACTCCCTTCCCACCCCCTTGTCTATAAGATACAGCATGGAGGACCTGCCCTCTATCTCCCCCCTCACCCTTACCCCACCCCCATTCAGGACCTTGCTTTTCACACGTGGAGTGATCCTAAGGATTCTGAGATGTCCCAATCCAACGACTGAACCAGCTTCTGCATTGGAAATCTTCTCCCTACCTGCAAATTATGTCTGCCCTTTGACGTACTCCAAGCTCATTTCCCTTCCCACTCACCCACCCTCCCCTTCCAAAAAAAATTCCATTTTGGTTTGGTTACTTGTTCTTTGCCTAGTGGGGCATCTGTCTTATCTTACTGCATTCTCACTTGTCCATTTTCTACTCCTCGCTCTTACGGTACCTTGCCCCCAGGTTTTCTTGTATACTACAGCAGTTTTGATTTACTGATTAGGACTTGTTTCACTGTAATTACTCAGAAAATAATTCTCTCTTGGCTTGAAGATTTAGTACGAAACATGGAAATCAAACTTTTGAAACAGACTATTTTATATCATCAAATTAGATGTGTCCATCTTAGCGTATCTTTTCTCGGCACTACAGAATCATCCAAAAAATGACATTGGAGTTTAATGTTACTTCCCATAAGAGGCTGAAAAATGAAACTGATAACACTTTAACTGAGACTCAAGTTTACATTATCCAGGACAAATTTCGTCCCTTAGTTATTGGGTTAAATTGCTGGTGTTAGACACAGTTGCAGCCATAAGCATGTGACTATCCTATACCAAAAGACTCTACAATTGATGGATTTTACAGTGCACACACTATAAATCCTAGGGTGTTCATACTATTTAATTCGAAATCTATTTTAATTCCCTTTTTAGGTCTAGCCTCTAACCCCGCATGCACTGCAAGCTCTTTCGCTTGCGAGAGGTTGTTTACCACAAAGGAATGGAAACTGACCCTTGCCAACCATTTGTTGGTTTCAGTGTCACTCTACTTTGCTTCCTCCTGATTGGCGAGCGCAGGCCAAGTGACACTTACCATCCTTTCTTTGGAGTATGGTCCAAGCACAGATTGATTTCACTTTCTCAGTGCCTGTCTGCTGCTCGCATTTTGAGGTAAAATTTCTTCTTTCCCCTCCCATCCAGTGTAACTGCCTTGCTGCCCCGTCTCGTGCTACCTCCACCTCCCCACCCCACCTCTGTTTCTTCCAAATCACTCCTTTTTTTTTTTTTTTTGTGTTTTTTTTTTTTTGTTTGTTTACCTGTTGCACAGCAGCATTGGCTGCTGTGCTACCTGGTTTGGTAAAAGCAGTATGATGCAGTCAACGCTTTTGTTTTTAGTTTTTATTTTTTTTCGTTGACTTCAAGCCATGTTGGATAGCAGTCCACTCTGCTGTGCAGCAAATCTAAAAGACATTGACAAGGCCAGTAGATCTTGCATAGGCAAGACCTACTGGCTTTTCCAATGTCCTTTGTTTTTAACTTTATCCATGGTCCCTTACCACTATGACAGAGCCCTGTTCCATGCCTTATAATTAATTCTCTCTTTAAATCAGTATCTTATCTTTAATCTTTTCTATTTTGATTCCTCAATGGAGTTTTTGTTGTTGTTTTTTTTTAATAGCAAATCCCACTTCACTGGAAGTCCAGTAAAGGATCCAAGTAACTGCAGGAATCCGGCCCCCATGTCAGCAGTCTTGTACTGCTGGATCTCTTCCCTGATCTTCCGGCCTTCTGTATTTTATTTATTTATTTTTTTGTTAATCCAGCGATATTATCTTGCTTTGTTTCCTACAGTCCTTTCTGATCCCTAGGAAGGTTGAGGACAAAGACACCATGCTGCCACTGCAACCTCCTACCCAAAGGCCTCATAACACCCCCACCTCCTCTGCCTTGCACACTGCCACCTCAGTTATTTTTCAGCTCTGACCATGGGAGCCCTTGTAATCCTAATTACCTGTACCACAACCCTGATTGTCCTGGTTAAAGTGCTGACCCTTGGGAGGATTACCATGATGATCCAAGTTTATCCTGCTCTAGAACCCTACCCTTCCAAGGCCTCCCACTCCTAACCTAGATTACATCAATACCTACCATGCAGTCCTAGAGGGAGCAGCACAACACTAGAGGGTTACGTTCCACATTGTTGAGGATGAGAATTACCTTTTGGTCAAGTCTCTTTCCAAGAAAAATGTTCAGTACCAGACCATGGTAAAATGCAGTGTATATACGATTTCAAGAACCTGGTCCAGGTTGGGCATGCTGCAGATGGGAAGGAAATGTAGGCAAAATATAAGGTGGCCCAGTTTACATAAAGGACCAGGTCCAATCTGACTTTCTAATGGTGCACACAGCCAGAATGGAGGCCTTCATACATGCAACATGTGATACTTCTCATGATGAGGAGAGCAAGTAAATAGGCTGCTCCCACTGTCATGTGCTTCCCGGACACATCTATCAGTTTAAGGCGATGCTTCACCATTTCTTCAAGTGTAATCCAAGGGGTGGGGCAAAAACTGATCACATAAGAGATGGTCATCTCCAACACAGAGACCTGGTGTGCTCTGCCAGTACTGCCTCCAAAGAGCACAACACTAGCATTTTGCTCAGTTACCTGACTTAGATGTGTCTGTCTTTAGATCCGGTGTAAAACACCTCCTCAGTGTCCCATTTGATGGAGATTTTGTTTGGTCCTCTGGTTGGCTCAATGCTCAAAACATGTAAAGGACAGACTAAAAAAGGCCCCGGGTGCCTTTAGTCCCAAACAACTACAACACACCTGGACATAAGCCCTTCGGCAAGGATGGCTACTGTGGCAACGACAAAGAAAGAGGCAGCTCCAACAATGTCTTTTCCTATGGCCAAGCAGTGTTTTGCCCTTCAATTCTCCTCTGATCACAGCTCCTTCTTGTAATGGGAGTGGCGAGAGTATTTACCCCACAATGTGGAAGTAAAAAACGGAAAATGGGTGCTTTTAGGAGTACAGGTGGGGTATTGCCTGGGGTTCTCCACCCTGCCACCAAAAAGGCCACCTTTTTGTCATGTACTTTGTTATAGAACAGATGTAACATAGCAGCAATTCATTACAAGTGCTCATGGCCAAAGGTGCCATTGGACTGATGCCTTCTCACCAGCCAGACCAATGAGTTACTCCCTGGTGAGGAAAATTTGGCTGGTATCCAATAACCTCATTTTGTTGGCACATACTTGGAAGAGACTGCTGGAAATGTCAGTAAACCCTCACGAGAAGCTTTGGCTCAGAATCGAGGCCAGCAAGACACCCGCCCTCATGAAGCAATGTGGCAAGCAAGATCGTAGAGTTTGGTTATCCCCAGACTTCCAGAGGAGTGTTTGCACATTGTGCCTGAGTCATGTAATATATATGAGAGGGTAAAAAACACACACAATGCAGCAAAGTGGAAGAGGTTTGTCTATTTCTGTTGGGTGTACATATAGACCCCTCCCCCCTCGTAACGCATTGATGCAGGGCATTATCTGCTATTTTTTTGTATCTATCAGGGTGGCATAAATTACCATTCACTTATACCTCGCTGCAGTGGATGCCTACAGCAAAACATAAAATACCAGCGGTTAAGGCATTCGTGGTGCACTTTAAAAGAGTGATTGCGCCGTGGGATTTCTCCAACTCGAGGCAGGAACTTGAACATAATCTGAACAACACTAATTGCTTTTCCTCTGTAGGCACTGCATTCTTGTGAAATGTGATTCTTATCTTGGAAGTAGCCTTCCTTGTTGCTATGACTTGACTCGGGAGAATCTGAGTTGCAATCCTTAACTCTGGCAGTGCCTTTTATTGAGGTACATAAAGATAGTCGTTTTAGAAACAAACCAGAAATTTCTTCTAAAAGTCCTGTCTCCTTTTCATATAAGTTACAGTTACGTTGTCTATTTTGTTCCTGCACCCAGAGAATGGCTGAAAAGGCTTTGTAGACACGTGTTAAGAGCACAAATTAACTATGTTGACAGATATAGATTATTATATAGCAGTGGCGGCTGGCAGCTTTAGGAGGGGGGCAGGCGGGAAGCACACACTCATTCTTTCTCACACACACGCACATCCATCAACACTCATACCATTCAAACATGCACGCACCCACCAAACATGAGTTGTTAATGGATGTGCGTGTGTGAAAGAATGAGTGTGTGTGATGTTTTAAAATGAATAACACTCAAACATGCACGTGTGCACCAAATATTCAATTAAAACATCACACACACACACACACACACACACACACACACACACACACACACACACACACACACACACACACACCCCCCCCCCTTCAGCCTCGAGATCCCCAGAGGGTTGGGACTGCTGCCTTCCCCCATGAAGGCAGCACTCCCAGCCTCTGCACAGAGTGGGATGGGGTCAGTGAGACTCACCGATTGACACTCGCCCTGGGCACTTCAGGGCTTAAACCTGAAGCGCCCAGGTCGAAGTCAATGGGTGAAGCTTTCCTCGTCACCCAGGGGAGGTCCTCGAGGCACCTTTGCTGAGCCGAGGAGGTCACGCCCATAGGAGCTGTGACCTCAGCCCAGCAAAGTTAAACTCAGGCAGCCAGGAGTCTGTGCAAATCACACATGGCTCACTCCTGGCTGTCTGAGCTGAAAATGAAGAGTCTGTCAGGCTGGCCTTTGTTCATCCTGACAGACACTCTTCATGAGGGGCAAAGGGTGGGAGGGGGGGGGTGGGGGGGGGGCTCCGCCCTAAAGGACGGCCCGTGAATGTTATATAGGATAAAGCTGCTTTCATGTTTGCAGGAGTTCATATGGGCAGCCTTATGCCTACGGTGGGATCCACAGAATTATTGAGTAGAAAAGCCTGCTGTGCAAAAAATAAACTTAAATTACATGCAATGCCACAAGCACATCCCACTCAGAAGGAGACTTCTATGGTCGTCTTAGGGAAAATTCCTATGGTAGACCTATAAAGCTGCTATATTGTCAACGCCACACAAGTTGACCCAATAGCACTGAGTGGACAGCCAAGTCCACTAAGAGGCTTTAGTTAGCCAGACAGTTCTAAAAAATGTCAGTCCTCTGCACAATGTGCTCAATGGCCACCACTTACGAGAGGATCTGCTTTACACATTAGCGGCTCCTTTATTGAGGGTACACTGGCAACAAAGCTCCACCTCTCCATATCATCATACCTCACTGTGTATGGTACTTATTACATAGTGCAGCTTTTACATGAAACAGCACTCAATGATTGTTTACATGTGAAAGCTGCAATATCTCCTTTCACCAGAAGAGTGCGCCGCTGCGCTGTATTTTGCATGTCAGGCGTGGGCTTGTACAGCCCGTCCTTACAGTAGTAGTGCTGAAGTGGTGCTAGACAGTGCAGCATCTCAATCCCCAAGTTACCATTATCTGTCAGTTATGTGTCCTTATGCCACATCAGAGGCCACGATAAAGAAAGGACAGCCTCCCATCCTGTCTGAGTTTCTGATTGGGGAAAGGTTGTGTGCCTTGCTCCTACACCTTTCGATCTGAGATTTTGGGAATCCTAAAATGCATGTCGAGAACAGCCTCATACGTTTACCCATGGTATTTATTGTGTGTGAGTGAGAGCATGGTATGTTTGTCTGCTTACAGTCACACATCACATGTTTCATGGAAGTGAGGGTAGGAGTCCCAGACGTTCCTCCTTATTTTAACAAGCGTCGCTGGCGGCGCGAGGCTGGTGAGGTCGAAGCTGCCTGGGGTTTACAGCAGCGCCGAGCTGGGAGGCTAGGACAGATCTTATGTGGCAAGCAGGGCAGCTCAGCGTATGCTTAACGCCCTTGAAGGGGCACTTTGAGTTACTAAAGGGACCAGAAAGGGTTTTTACTGCCTTATGACGATGCACTGTATAGGGTGAGGAATAGGCAATCCGAAGGGAAGCTTCCTATCGCCTCAGGCTCCGGTGTGAAGAGTTAAGAGCATCACAACAAAGCTTTGCTTACTGCTCCCTGTATATAGGCTGTAAGAGGCAAGGAGCATGGGCGATCTGTGAATTAAAAGCAGCCCTGCGAATGTTTAATTACGCTCTCAATATTAGAGAGGTGTTTACTGCACCACTGCACGGACTCTTCTGGCATTGCGTTTCTTACCAGCTTCCGATGCGTTAATTCTGAAAGAAACTGCCCATGCTGTTCCCCTCACGCCTTACAGGTAGTTTCTACGAGGTGACATGGCTCCTCTAAGAGCCTGCTCGATGGATCAGAATTTTATCGGCATAAGAGCAGCAGAGGTGGGCGAGCCAAGAAAAAAAAATAGGGAGAGCTGATACGACCCTGATTTGCATGCTAGAGTATGATAGTGTTTTAAAAAAACTGTGGCATTTTTCCCACGGTAGACATATAAAGCTGCTACCTGGTCGGAGTGAAATTCTTTCTTGTGGTAGACATATAAAGCTGTTTGACGTTGTGCAATTCAGCCAAAAGATGGGTATCTCTTACTACTGTCACGTCATAGGTGAATGATTTGTCTTTCGTTCTTGGCGCACGGAGTTAGCGCATGGGTGGCGAGCAGAAGAAAAATGGAAGCTTGGTTTGTTATGCGTCAAGAGGGTCAAAGAATATCTCAAGCTAAGCCAGGCCTTCAGTGGCTCACTCACAATCTAGATGTTTAGCTCCGTGTAAGAAATGTGATGTAAAATGCTCCATTTGGCTCTTTAATAAAAAATAAATAAAAAACTTTTTTGGGGTGGAGAACCCCCTGCTCCCGGAACCCACGTAAAGACATTTAGCTCCTTCTTTTCGCTGTCTTGCTCAGTCAAAATCGATCACTTTCTAAATTCGGCAGTCGCTATTTTTTTGTGCAAAGCCTGGAAATAAAATGCATATCTTTGACGTGTAGTGCCCCAGACTGATTAGTGCAGCTGTGTCATGCTTATTACAGTGGAGTTCTGACGTAACAGTGCCTGCTGCTAGAGCCAGAAACCGAGGTGAGAGGCAGGTCAGCTCACTGAGCATTACTGAAGCAACTGAAAATTGTTTCCTTTCTTATGCTGTTTTTCAATCACAAGCAGAAAAAACATGCTTTTTTTTTTTGTACGCCTTAGATAATTATAGAACGTTTAAAGTTTGAATCTTTATGTATGTTCCTACGCATTCCAAGCTACTGCAGCCTTTTTCTTTTTTTTTTAAACTGACTTGTTTTGAACTGTTTCTAACAGGTTTTTGATGTGATTAATTTTGTACTAGATGTTTTTTTTTTTTTTTTTTTTTTTAATTCTTCATGTGTGCAAACGTGCTTTCATTTGAAAGATAAGCACCAAGGTTTTAAGTGGTTTGTGAGAAAGGTAATGGTGACCATGTATTATATGAGATAAAGAACCCGCAGGCGCTGATAACAAAATTGCAACTCAAATTTGAGTTTCATAACCATATAAAGGAACGCAGCCTTTGACTATGTTCCTCTTTGTGGTTATCGAACTCCTCTGTGACTTGCAATATCCTTATGTACGGCAGGGGATACTTTATCCCTTATAGAATGTGTGACATCATGGATGGCCCATTTAATATTGTGCTTCTTCAAATGCATTAGCTTATAAACCAAATTGTGGCAGTTTATGAAGGTGTGACCATAACTAAGTTTCTTTGAAACTACTAATTTTGTTTGGTTTATATACATTTTTCAGATCCCTCTGCGTCTTCTCTTCCAGAAGAGTCCCATGATGTGTTTCGAAACTCAGCAGTGTCTTTTACTCATCTGAACAGCACAGATTCCAAACCGGATTTCGAAGTGGAGAACGCTGCTCAAGATGGAGCTGTACACCAGACTGATCTTTCTTTAGCAGATGATTTACGGACAAGGGAAGATGCTAATCTGCAGGCAGAAGAGGCAAAGCAAGAGTAGCAAACCCTTGTGCTATGTTTGACTACACGTGCAGCATTTGTTTTAGATACGAAAGAAATAACTAACGTAGTGTTTTTCGTTTTTTCGTTTTTTTTTTTTTCTTTTACTTAGTTTTTCTTTGGGAGCAGGTTACAGAATCTTGAAACACTAGTGTTAGTTTTTAGAACTGTTGACCAGATGGTAGTGCACGTTTGCCCTTCGAGCCTTTTGGTGAGCAAAGGGAACGCATTGAGGGTTTATCTGCCAGCTCGTGCACTAGAAGTTTGACCATATGAGAGGCAAACGGCCACCCCAGCTGCAGCCTGATTGGTCATTTTTTCAACTTCAGTTTGGCTAGTAATCCTCGTTTATAAACTTAAAATGTGGAGTGGTTAAATAGTGGTTATACCTGCAAGTAATGGCTGCGATTTAAGGTCTCACTGCTAAGCAAAATGCAGCATTACATTACCTAAAATAAGGTATTTATGTGGCATTATCAACAGTAACACTTTCTCCATTATGTGACAGCTCTGCTGAGTTGCTCTTCAAACTCTTGGTTTAATGTGACATTTGAACTGAACAGCCTTACCCACTTCATCTTTACTGCTAATACTTGCTCTCTTTGTCTTGGCCCTTTTTTCTTGTAATTGTGTATTATGTATGCCTAAGGGTCAATTTACTTTAAATTTATGGATAAAGTTTAAAAAAGAAAAAAAGAAAAAAAAAAAAAGTAAATGAACAATCCGAAGAGCTGTTTTGAAGCATTGCATTGGCTGAATCTTTCTGTACGTTTTTCATTTCCAGCAAGGAATTTAAATGACCCTTTTTTGAAGGCTGAAGTTCATTGAAAGCCTCATCTTTGAACTAACAAATGGTTTGAACAGGTCGACTGTATTAAACATGAGGTAAAAATTGTTTGCTATGGATTTCATCTGAATGTTTTTTAATTATGGATTTTTTAAAAATAACGGTGTACATTTGAGGTACAAGATTATGAAGGTGCATCAAGTAGCATTTTATTAACTTGGTTAAAGAATATTTTTGATAATTGCTTGCGTGACTGGTGCGAATAAATTTGTGATTTTTAGTCACTGGGATGGCCGTGTAAGCTAATTTTATGAAATTGTTTACAAAATGCTTGAGACACTTTAATACTCTGCTCAATAAACATGAGTGAAGTTGACACTAAAACATTTCTGGAGTCATTTCTTGAAATTTCCAGATTCATTGATTTTTATTCTTAAAGGTGCATCAAAATGCAAAGAAATTCCAGCATAGGTGTATGTAACAATACCTTTCACAAGAAAAATCATTTGATGTGCAACCAGTTAGCGTTAGTGTCTTATCTGGAAATTTGAATTTTAATCCTTGGTTGGTGTTGATGTCCTTAAAACTAGAGCACGGCTTGCCACAGGCATCTCACGGTTGCTAGAATGCAATTTCATCCTGTTACATTTGTTCGTCTTGAGTTAGTTTCCTGACCTGGTTGTTTTAATTAGGTTGTTGAAGATAGCTGGGATTTGCTCGGAAGGACCCGATCTTGGAGTGGAAATAGGTAAGAGTGTTTAAATTTAGGATTTGAGTCACTCTGAAACAGTAATTGATTAGGAACAGCTCCTGCAGTATCTAAGCAGCAACAACCAGGCCTATAGTAATTACATCAACAAACTGTAAAGTAGAACACTAAGCCCTATGATGTGAAGCATAACTAACTAATTACAATGCTACTGTTTAGTGCCATTCCCCTGCCCCCTCCCCAGCCAGGTTTCACTATAGATAACTGTTCTCCTGTCTGGCTGATTTGGAAGTCTTAACATGCTTTCCATCCTAGCAAACTGGTTGGCAATTGCCTCCCTGCTGGAAAGAAAAGGAAACCGTTCTCTAACATCCCAACTGTTGGAACACGTTTCTATTCTATTTCTTTCTTTATTTCGGCCACTTACCGCCATATAAGATTGTTATTAAAAAATAAATAAAAAATCAAAAGATGTGCAAAAATCGCAATTCCATGGACTGTATAGTAATCAAGAATTGGCAACATTAAAAAATTAAATCTGTTCAACATGAAACAAGGTCAAATGCAGCCAACCATCAGGTGATACAATCAGTAAACAAATCCTCATCGTAACCGTGCACCATTCCTACAAATTCAAAACAATATCCCCATGATTGCCTAGTTCCCAAAAGTCAAAGCATTTTTAATTTACAACAATTCTTAATGCTCATCTCAGGGGTAAGATTAGTCCCCTGTAATCATATATCTTGACCGCCAATCTACATATGAATAACTAGCCTCAACGTTAGCTTATTAAAATAACTGCAATCCTCTCATAAGGACGATTGATCCACACTAAACATGTATCATAGTCTCCAAGCTTTATAAAAGTATTTAGACACAGCATACACATATAAATCTGTACTCTCTTGTAGTGAAAATTCTGAGGAGGCTTACAAAATTCCTCTCCTCATTTTCTAAACACAGGGACCAGGCCAGATTTCTTAATGCCTGTGTATGCGGGGCAGAAGAACATAAAGCATGCTACTGTTTCGAGAGGAGATGTGCAGCATGAGGAAATTGGAGATATTCTTGGCTGCACTCTCCAAATACCTCTTTGCTTATTCACAGGTAACATGCCATAGTGAAATTTCAAATATAGGGATCTCACCTCAGGGGGCTCTGTTTTTTCAAGAACTTCTTCAGGGTAAGTCACACACAATCCAAAATCAGCCTGTGCCCACCCTCTGGTAGCTTGGCACGAGCAGTCAGGCTTAACTTAGAAGGCAATGTGTAAAGCATTTGTGCAATAAATCATACAATACCATAATATAGCACCACAAAAATACACAACACAGTGTTTAGAAAAATATATAATATTTATCTGGGTATTTGCAGGTCAAAACGATCAAAGATGCAATATGAATTTGTAAAGATATCACTGAACAGTGATATAAAGTGTCTTAAGTCTTTAAAAAGCAAACAAAGTCTCTTTCAAGCACAAAGTACCTGGCTCGGAGTGGAAAGTCTCCGCAAAGGGCTGCAGAAGAAGAGATACATGGAAAAATGGTGTGTCGATTTCTCCCCAGCACACACGGACTTGCGTCGTTATTTTTCACGCGGGGAAGTCGTGCATCGTTTTCCGGTGCGCGGACAGTCTCTTTCTGTGGGTCGTGGGGATGACCAGATGTCCCGGGGTCTGTGAGTGGATTCTCCTGCTTTTTTTTCCGGCTGTGCGTCGAAGTTTCGCTCTCACGGCAGGCTTCGAGTCGATTTCCTCTCGAAGTCGGGCGGCGTTGTCCTTGCGAGGCTGTGCGTCGAAGTTCCGGTCGCCCTGAAGGCGTTGTCTGTGTGCAGCGTTTTTCTTGCCGCGGAACAAGCTGTGCGTCAATTTTCGGCGCACGAAGAGTCCAAATGAAAGAAGTCTTTTTGGTCCTGAGACTTCAGGGAACAGTAGGCAAGCTCTATCCAAGCCCTTGGAGAGAACTTTCACAGCCAGGCAAGAGTTCAGCAAGGCAGCAGGCCAACAGCAAGGCAGGAGTCCTTTGGAGAAAGCAGACCGGTGAGTCCTTTGAGCAGCCAGGCAGTTCTTCTTGGCAGGATGTAGTTTCTGGTTCAGGTTTCTTCTCCAGCAAGTGTCTGAGGTAGGGCAGAGGCCCGGTTTTATACTAAATTGTGCCTTTTTAAGTGGGGGTGACGTCAAAGAGTGTCTAAGAAATGCACCAGGTCCCCTTTCAGTTCATTCCTGTCTGCCAGGGTCCCAGTAGGGGGTGAGCAGCCCTTTGTGTGAGGGCAGGCCCTCCACCCTCCCAGCCCAGGAGGACCCATTCAAAATGCAGATGCATGCAAGTGATGCTGAGTACCCTGTGTTTGGGGTGTGTCTGAGTGAATGCACAAGGAGCTATCAACTAAACCTAGCCAGATGTGGATTGAAGGGCACAAAGATTTAAGTGCAAAGAAATGCTCACTTTCTAAAAGTGGAATTTCTAGAATAGTAATATTAAATACGACTTCACCAGTCAGCAGGATTTTGTATTACCATTCTGGCCATACTAAATATGACCTTCCTGCTCCTTTCAGATCAGCAGCTGCCACTTCAACAATGTATGAGGGCAGACCCAATGTTAGCCTATGAAGGGAGCAGGCCTCACAGTAGTGTAAAAACGATTTTAGGCGTTTTACAGTACCAGGACATATAACTACACAGGTACATGTCCTGCCTTTTACCCACACAGCACCCTGCTCTAGGGGTTACCTAGGGCACACATTAGGGGTGACTTATATGTAGAAAAAGGGGAGTTCTAGACTTGGCAAGTACTTTTAAATGCCAAGTCGAAGTGGCAGTGAAACTGCACACACAGGCCTTGCAATGGCAGGCTGAGACAAGGTTAAGGGGCTACTGAAGTGGGTGGCACAACCAGTGCTGCAGGCCCACTAGTAGCATTTAATCTACAGGCCCTAGGCACATATAGTGCACTCTACTAGGGACTTGCAAGTAAAGTAAATAGTCAATCATGCATAAACCAATCAATAGTACAATTTACACAGAGAGCATATGCACTTTAGCACTGGTTAGCAGTGGTAAAGTGCCCAGAGGTCAAAAGCCAACAACAGGTCAGAAAAAATAGGAGGAAGGAGGCAAAAAGTTTGGGGATGACCCTGTCAAAAAGCCAGGTCCAACAGATGAGTTTATACTTCTTTCTGGCAGCTGAAAACGCATCTCTCATTTCCCCCTTGAGTGCCTTGGTTAGTTCAAACTTAGCCTTTCTACAGGAAATATTAAACCAGCCGGTGCCTGCAACCACCTTTTTTTTTTTTTTTTTTTTTTTTTTTTTTTTTAAATAGATGAAACCAATTTAGAAAAATAATCTCTAGGCAACCATGGATAGCCATAACTAGGATTCAATCAGGGGAGGTATTAAAATATAGTTCAAATATATCAACTACAATTACATAAATTGTCCGAGGAGAGTCTTTGATACATGGCCATCTGATAGTCCTTCTGTTATTATGAAAGACTGTGAAAGATGGAGACCGACTGAAAGGAAGTCGCCACCCTTACCTTGGTATGGGTGTCTGTTAACAGCAGAGTGAGGGCATTGTGATCATTATCTGCCCTGTCAGTCACTTTCATGTCCCCCATATTCGCACACAGGTGAAGATCCTGCAAGATGTAATCAATTGTACTTTTTGTCTTAGCTCTCTTAAAGGTAAACCTAGGCATATGGTTGGAAAGTGATCGACCATTGCATACTCATAGCCCATGAGTAAGAGCAAATAACTCCTGTAGCCTGCCAGTTAGGGTTCTCTTATCTATGTAAGGGATATCTGCCTCAGGAATATTCCCGGTCGTGTTGTCGTCTTTTATCAATTTACATAGGGTTCTTTGGGGCTCAAAGGTTGTATTAAAGCTATACACACCTAACAGCCTTAGTATCTTGATTTGAGTAGTTGTCCAACACCTGTAAGGTAGTGGAGTCCTTATCTTTGGGGCAACAACTACAAACAAAAGTTTTTACAGCGGGAAAAGAAACCTTTCAAAATAAATAGTATCAGAATATCTGGGGAGCTTGGGTTTAATACCTTCACTTTATAGCGAGTGACATTTTTAACCCAAATGATTAAGTCTCCAGAGGGACGACCCAAGGTTGATGGTACTGCAGTAACATGTAGTTAAGAAACCCTGATCTATGCATTGGCAAATTGTGCAAGTTCCCTGGAGAAAACACACATGGAGTGAGTTAACTAAATTACTCCACCTTTGATCCCCAAGCTTAGAGTTAAAGCCAGCTACATTCCAAGAAATCTTAGTGCATCCCAACTATGCCTAGGTACCCCAAAAGGTGTAGGATCAGGCTTAGCTAGGGTGTCCAGCCTGGGTCAGATTGGCATGGCTTGCTACGACTGATCGCCTGGATCTCATGACTCCTTCCCACCCTTTGTTGTTGCTCAACCCTGACAGGGCAGAAAAACGATTGTAGGTGGCAATGGGATATGACGCACTTTGCACAGGCGTGGAAACACGCCTATCTTCAAGTCCCCAATGCTCAGTCTCAAGTCTCTGTAGAAGTATCCCAGGGGTAAAATCTTTACTTCACATGCCTTGGTAGGAGGGATGAGAGATCACCTGCAAAAAAGATGGGTTTGAAAAGATAACAACTGCACAATCTCCTGTAAACTCCTTTTCCAGGTGGCCACCCAAGCCACATTAATGGCAAACAAAATACATAAGAACAATTAGACTTGCACTGGACATGGGAGTACCGCCAGTGGGTAACCTTGTTCGTTAGCTGGGTAGTGCTTTCAGTGGCTTTGGGGTCAAGTTTGGGAAAATTAGTAAAGATCACTACATACATGCAATGGCTGGTGGTAAACGAGGCGCTGGAGAGTAATCCCAGTCTTTCGGCGGAGCTGATTAAGTGGGTGTAATTGCCGAGGAAGCATGAGAAGAACATGGCACATAGGAATGTTGGGTAAAGTACCAGCCGCCTGCTGAGAAGAGAGCTGGCAACATTATGATAAAGCAACATTGACTGTTTCGGTGCCTACAGTAGATGACGTACAGACAGCAGAGGATTCCCCAGCGCTATTGAATTGCTCCTTAGCCGGGGCACCATGCCTGGGTCCTATGATCTCAGACACTTTCCTTTTGATTGCTGTCAGTTTCTCAGGGACATGAGAAAGGCAGGTGGCTAACGCTGAATCAAGAGTACACCTCTTAGAGTAAAGGGCATTACAGTCTGGGTCAGTGCCACGGGGATGGTGATTGGAAGGATGTGTGATCATGGGCTGTTCCGTAATAGCCACTCTTTCTTGTTTCTTTACTGCACTTGCGCTTTGCTGGTGAGGAACAGTCCCCAAGAGGCGAAGATAGTAGTGTAGATGGTAGGCTCTCCTATGATGGGAGAACTCAAGACCGTTACTCTGAAGCCCCTCAGTGGCAGCAGATGAATCAGCAGAATAAGCTGGAGGGCCAAATCAAGATTTTTCAGCAACAAGCGAAAGTCAACGCTCTGCGAGCTGGATCTCTTATCAGTTACCCCTACTGCTTGCTCGATGAACCAGTCTGGTGGTCTTGGATGTACTAGGGTTAGGTATTTTGCATTAGACCATTTTGGTCGCGAGGCCCGTGATGTTTGAGGTGTGAGCTGAAGTAAAAAGGGGCCCTGGCGAGTCCTCGTAGCAGTTCTTTAAACAGGCCCAATAATCCTAAAGTACACATGAAGTTCAAAAGAAATTGTTACATCAAAACCTTGACACTGATCTTATCTCAGGCCATAAAGTTTAAACAACAATAACTGACAGTCTCAGGAGCTCTACCCGAGAGGTGGGGCCTGACCCTGCCTCTTCTGGTTGCTGATCGGCCCGCCCTTGATCCGGGTGCGCATCACCAACTGCTTCATAGTGCCCCCGCTGCGACGGGATTGGCATTTTTGGCCCCTTTTCCTTGGGCCTATGCAAGCTGGGACTTTGTCACCTGCAGTGTCAACAGCAGCACCAGGCTTGTAGTGTCCCATGCCGCTGGGTATCACGAAGCACATTATAGTGTGACCTGCTGCAATGGGTAATTGCTGTTTTCAGCCCCTCTGTATTTTTTGGCTTTTTTTCCCTTCATGTACATGTGCTGCCCCTTCTCATTATTGAACAAAGTATTACCTGTGCACCCTTTAGCCCTGATTTATTTTTATTTTTTTCCTGTAATTTTCACTTTATGATATATATTTTTAACGTGTGTATTTATCCATATTTATTTTTTGGCCATCTTATTGGTATTTATCCATATTTATTGTTTGAGGATAAAAAGACTCATAAAATGTTCTATTTCCTCGTTTATTTAGCTGATAAACATGCACACCTACTTTGATTCCTCTTGCATTTCGCAAATTAGGCTGCCACATACAGCAAAATGTTACAACTTCAGGTAAACATTAGCATTAGATCACAAATGTATGTTAACATGTGCGTTTATTTAAGGAAATGTCAACCTGTTTAACTCCCCATGAGGTCTTATCCACTCAGGTGTTGTCCTGGAATTCACGAAAGCCTGCATGGATTCATTAACAAGAAGTCAAATTTTCACTTTTTCTGCATGTAAAAATAGACAGGAAGCACTTTTTTCAGTCTGTATTTATCTCTGAAAATCTGTAAAAATGGAAAACTGGAAGCATTAATTATTATGCAGATAAACTCCTCTCTAGGGGTTGTTTTTATATTATTTTTTCTGTGGTTACTTTTTCCACTCTTTCCTGTAAGTGAAGTTCTTATGTTTCCATTTTCGATTCACTAGAACAAATACTAAAGAATGACACTGGCTTGATTGCAGGATGGAGTCTTTTGTACATTGAAAGAGATTTGGCATTGCTGTGGTCTTCATATTGACAAATGCCCAGTGGTAGCGGTATGAGGTTCTCCTGTCCGTTCGTGATCCTTGCAACATCTGGGTTCAGAAATTTACATGAACCTCTTGGTGAAAAGTTTGATTACAAAATGCGACCCTTCTGTAGTCCTGACTAACTTCTTACTAGCTTGAATGTACCACAGGGGAGATAACTGCTGAGTCTACAACTCCAAACAGCATTTAAGCCAGAGGTCGCCAACAAAGGGGCTATTGGTAGCTGCCAAATACCCTCAGAGTAGCTCTGAGGTGAAGCCAAGGCTAGTATCTCATTCAGAGAGTCTGCATAAAGGCCCTGTTCCATCAGTGGCATGGTGTGTGAGCAATGGAACATGAGTGCCAGCAATAGCGTGACCAGTGACTATTGTAGACCCACTGAAAGCATGGGACTGCAGGAGCCATAATGAATTGTCTTAGATAGCTGCATATTCATCCAAAGAGCTGAGGAGAGAAAGGTAAGGATCCAGAGGTGAAACTATTAAAAGCCTTGTGCAGGGGCAGGTCCTTCACAATGGGGAAGGAGCGTCGCCCCACTGGCTGAGCCAGCATGTGCAGGTAGGGGTGGGGCTGGGCCATGGGAGGCGGAGTGGAGTGCTCCTAAGCGCGCATATTAGTTTGGCCAGCTGTCTTAAGCTGGCCAAACTGACATGCACACTTAGGTTTCTCCAACCCAGCTGTGTTGCACAGCTGCGTTGGAGAAACTGCACTGACTCCCATTCACTGTGAGTGGCAGACCAAGCTGCTCAGACCAATCCTGACGCTGTTCTCATGCAAAGTATATCATGTTAGCAGCACCAGGATTGCGTAGGGAGCCTGTGCTGGTGTCCCAGGGACTGCTGGGACACCAACACCATTGAGGGAAGAGAAGTGAGGTAGTGGCGCAGTAGCAAAGGTACATTTCCTTTTTTAATTTATTTATTTTGTATTGTGTGTATAAATGTGCGCACACTTCTGTATGCCTGTTTGACACTCTAGCCATCCATTATTGGGTGGTGACTGATTCACTTAGGTAGACTTACACTTTTGTGTATTTTTTTATTTTTGGGGATATTAACAAACTGAGTTAACAGCAAGTTTACGAATGCAGAGAGTCCACAGGCAGGGCAGAGAACTCTGCACACAAAGTGGTCCAAGTTGTAAAATTACTAATAAGTTATAGTTGTGAATACCCAAAAAAGTAAACTTTTACAAAGGTGTACATTTACCTCTGTGAATCGGACCCAAAGAATGTTGCGCTCTGGAAGCTATGCCTGGTTTCAAGGGCTACTCGCCATTATAAGAGGTTCATCTGTCATAGTTGTCTATTCTGGGCATAATGGTCATCCTTGACAATTTGGGGCCTTCTTTTATGGTTGTGACGTACTGGAAGCCATCATTGACATTAAGATCATGATTGGCATACTTTCAGCTACTCCTGCTATGGGTGATATATGATGGGCACCTTGGTCATTATGGTGTCCAGTCTTTGCAACATGGAAGACAGTATTGACATATTACACGCATTGTTGGCGTTAAAAACCATGATCTACCATTGCAGTTTCTGTTCATTTGAGGCAGTCTGTCCCTGTGAGGCATTTGTACATGTGAGCACTTAATGAAAATTGCAAGCTGATGTTTGGGGACTGTGTTTATTAAAAT
This sequence comes from Pleurodeles waltl, assembly GCF_031143425.1. Lineage (NCBI taxonomy): Eukaryota > Metazoa > Chordata > Amphibia > Caudata > Salamandridae > Pleurodeles > Pleurodeles waltl. The sequence goes on from NC_090449.1 coordinate 609,188,226, forward strand.
AGAAAACTAATATGTTAACGACAAAACTTGTTTTCCATAAAAGGTTTTCTAGTGGAAAATTGTTTGTACCCAAAGTAGAAAGTGGCAGTGAATAGGAAAAAATGTGTATTATCAGAAACCAGTATGCATGTGAAGACAAAGTTGCAATTCTAAAACACATATAAAACTGATAGTGATTAGTATGTCAAGTGGAGTTAGGGAGACCTATAGCTGTGGTTTTGTCATATGTGCCAGAGGGCACATGATGCTTTGACTTACTTCATTAGTCTGGTGGAGGGCTTTTTTATTAAGTATTTTAGTAGCTTTTCTGATGCTAACCTTGCCAGAAATGTTTGGGTAGTCACTAGATAATCCCGGTTAGGGTGGCCATATCACAACAAACCCTATTTTACGGTGATAAAAGTTGCTAATAGCTCGGGAGGACTTTCCTTCAGCAGAATTAGCTCACACTGTTGGAGACCCCTGCTTTAACCCTTACACTGCTAGGCCTTCTGAATGCAGTAAGGGGTCATTTGTGCAAATCCTTCAAGCTTTTCCCAAAGAAACAGTGTAGAAATGAAAAAATGTTGAAAATTAGTAGGAAAAAAACATGAATTAGTGAAATTTTCATTTGTAACTTATCACCATGGGCCTGACAGGAAACAGCCCAAATGCAACAGACACTCACATTTTTACACTGAAAACTGACGTGTTTTTTTTTTTTCCAATGTACCTTGCTGTGGATTTTAGGCCCTAGCTCAGCTGCCACCTACGGAAAGCTAACTAAGCTGTACATTTGGGAAAACTAGACACCTAGTGGGATCCAGGATGGCGTGACTTACATGGATTCCACGAGATTTTCTACCATCCAGCATTGCCCCACCTGTTGATAAAAATGCTGCCCCACTTTTGTGGCTGGGCCTAGTGCCAGGCCACAGAAACAGATCAAACAAAAGACAATGGGAGCCCTTGCGTGGGGACTCGTATTGACTGTTCCTGTCACTGGCACTACCACACAAAAGGTGCTGGTTCCCAGTGGATCCCAGTTGGGAATTGCCACAGGCAGGCAATCCCCAAGCAGGAATCACCCCTTAGGCCCCAGGACATGGGGGTGGGGGGGGGGGGAACACTCCCCCTAGGCAAGGGCTTGTGATCCGTCCCACCACAGGTAACCTGGTGCAGCATTTTTATTGGGAAATGATTGGAAAGGGGAGATTCTCCCCAGTTCAATGATACCTCACCTGTCTGAATCCGTGCTCAGCTGTCCTGAGCACTGATGCAGTGAAATTGAAACCAGCCCATTGGGTCATTTCATTTTGAATTTCATTGAAATTATGTCAGCGAGCCATGCGCACTGTTCATCATTTCAGTGAAAAAACTAAAATAGCCTTGAGTGCTGGGGAAGTTCTTCTCAGCTCCTGAGGCTAATTTTAGTTAAAGGAAAGCTCCTGCCTCGTGTGAGAGGACAGTTTGGAGCAGTTTTCAGCACATGAGGACCGGTGCAGAAGCACTGAAGCGGTTAAGCACTCAGGAGTTGGTCAGGAAACAAACAAACTAAAGTAACTTAATAATTTGTCTTAATTCTTCTTGGTTTTAGGTCTGGGTGCTTCAACGTTTATCAAAGACCATTTCCTCAAAAGGGGGTGAAATATGCAGTGATTGGGGTTTCGAAATCTTGGTTTGCAGCCTGGGAGCAGAACCTACTATGTGTACTTATACATTTCATGTAACATATTCTCTCAGAGCACAGAAAGCTTAGTAAGCATGACACAGTTCACCATGGCTTTCAGAACTCTTTACACCTACCTTACAGTTTCAAGGTTTATTTCCCTTATATTGAAGGACATACATCTGTGCCACTTGAATATCATTGACCTCTTATTTGACTCTTCTCAATTAACTTCCTCCTCCTGGACCCTTCCGACCTAAAGAACAGCCTCTAACAGCTCAGTTTACGGCCAACAATTTAATTTCACCCCATCCAGTTTCATTTAGGGTAACACATTGTAGGAAATGGAGCTTCTTTTGCAGAGCCCCCTCCCCCCCCCCCCTTTTTGTTTTGTTCCTTTTAGCGCTATGAGATACTGATTATCAACTACGCCTTGAGGCCTTCTAAATTGGCTTCAGTGCTCTTTCTTTAAAACAAAGTATGTTTAACTGTTACACAAGTGTCACAGGACTTTAGCACCCCTGTAAAACCCTAGTAAATGGTACCCCTGGTACATAGGGCTTGGGTACTAAAGAGGGTCTCCATAGGATGCAGCATAACGTATGCCACCCTAAAGAAATTTCACGCAGACTGCGTGTCAGGGTGTAAGTCCTGAGTGAAAACACAACATGGCACACACATTGTGTGCCATGCCAAAATCACTGCATGCATTATACTTAAGTCCCCCCCCCCCCCTCCCCAGCAGGACTTAAAAGCCCTAAGGCAGGGTGCATTAAGATATATGTGAGAACATATCTGCATGCACAGATATGCCACTGTAATGCATAGCTCAATTCCTAGACATTGCAAGTGACCTGTCAGTCACATTAAAGCATATATTGGACAATGGTCAGCATGAGTGACCCAGCTACATGATGGCTGCACGTAAGATAGCAGTGTTTATCAAACACCTCTTCTTAATAACTCCATACTGATGCCAGTAGTGGATTTATTATGACATGCACCCAGAGGGCACCTTACCAGTGCCACCTGAAACCTACCAGTCCTCTAGTGTGCCATCTTACTGGTTTCAACCACCATGCCACCACAGATGGGTTTATGGCCCCCTGGAGGTGAGAGCCTCTGCTCCTTGAGGTCCGAAATAATGCCTAATCTGGCAGGAAGTGTTATCACCTCCACCAACAGGATGGCTAGTAAATATGCATACCAAGCTAGGGACCCCAAAGTCCCTCCTGCCTATGGTATGAGACCCTCAGACCTGGGAGGGGCAACCCCCTGTTCTGAAGCCCATTTGGCACCAGGAATAGTGGGAAAACTAGCTATGCAGGAGTTGTGATGCACTGCCAGGCTGGACACACCTCTAGCGTGAAACTCCTGCAGTGAACACAAAATTAGGATTGCCACCATCTTGTATGTAGTGGAATTAGGAATTCTGAGACAGGAAAGGAAGTGGTCATCTAGCAGGGTGTAGTGACCACAGGGGTATGTAGCCCATTGGCTACTACCCATCACACCCCTAACTTGAGTATTTAGGTGGAGCCCTGATACCAGGACTCTGCAGGACTAAAGAGGGACACAAAAAAGCAAGAACTGAGGAGCAGTAACTGACTTGCCCCCAACCCTGCCGGCTTGCTTGCTTGCTGTCCTCAACAGTTGTGCCAAAGATAACTTTTCCTCCAGGTGTTCTGCCTCTGAGGACTGCCAGCACTTTAAGACATAACCAGGATCTCCCGTGGAGTAGCGGAGCTATTTTCTTGCACTCTGTGGGCACCAAAGAACAGACTGACACTCCATAGATAGTCAGCTTCCTACACATAACAATTGTTTGAAAGCATTATTTGTGTTCTTGGATCACTTCACATGTTGTTATTGTGAACTAACCCTTCCTCATTCCATTTATTTGATATAATTTCCTTTTTCCAAAATCTCTGCTATCTCCAGTCTCTGTTTGCAGACATTTTTGCACGTACTCTAGTTCAGGGGTCTCCAACCTTTTCTGTAATGAGTTACTTCTGATTAGTGAAAATCATCATGAGCTACTGAAAGCTTGCACATTTTTACCAGTCAGCCCCACGCCCAGCTTCATTTACTTTAAGCCTAATGTCCAAAGAGCCAGATACTATGGTTTGAACAAAATACTTTTTCTTGGGGGCACTATGACAGGGCTTGCCAAGTGTGTCTGTGAGAGCATGGTTTTTGGGGATGTGTGAATGTCTGCATCTGAATGAGATATTTTTATGGGTGGCTGAGAGCCTGTCATATGTACTTGCAGCATAGGACATACCTTTTCTGTATGTGCCACCGTTACATGAATAACACAAACATACAATAATGTATTAAAAAAAATATATAAATAGGAGAAATATTAAATGCAGAAAAATGTTCTGCAATACTATTCATAATATGGAATAGTTTTCTGCACTTTCAATTTCTCATATTTACAAACATTGTATTTCTCAGTTATACTTAACACACAGGATCTACTAGGACAAAGAGGCCTGTTTGTAAAACTTTGAAATGGGAGAAAATGACAAAATGAAATCATTAAGTTAACTTTTCATTTTCTCCTATTTAAAAGCACTCAAAAGCATTTTGTTCACAGCTCCAATATTGAGTTGACAAGGACTTTAATATGAGTTAACCAGTTGTTCACCTCTGCGTTCCAGTCCCAGCGTAGGTGATAAATCTGACTGAACACTGCTCATGATCAGCTCCTGCTATCTGCAGCCTGATATTAATGTAAAATAAACACAGCCTTGCCTTAACTTTAGAAGGTATCTGTAACGTGCATATTTAAAAATGAACTCTAGGTGGTGAGATACTCTGAAGATGTCTGGGAGCTTCTGGTAGCCCAGATCAGTGGTTTGAGACACCTGCTCTAGTTTCTGGTGACAGCGTAGCAAAAACAGTCTCTTAGATAAGTTCAAAGGGGTACTTCATTACAGAGCTCTACCTCCTCAACTGGATTCATCTGTCTCAAATAGGTCAAGTGCTTACAATTCCTTAAATGGATCCAGAGCCTGCTTCATAAACCTCGCCTGCCAAAAAGTGCAAGGTGAATGGAGAGGTTTCTTCAGTTTCAGAAGAGAGGTTTGAACATCTGCTTTGAACTAACTTCTTTTTAGAAACCATGCAAACCTTAGACACAGTTCCTTCTCTGAAACCTGTGGTTTCTGATCTTTTCGCCAAGGATTCTCCCCTTGTGCAGTCTAACCTAATTTTGGGTATGGAGGCACCCTCTATTAAGAAACATTTCTGCAGATCAACAGTCCCAACTAATAAAACTTGAAGAATTGTGAATGGTTGTGTCTGCATGGTGTTATCTACCTCGATTAAGTATCCAAGATATCCATGCCAATATACCAGATCTGCCATTCATTCTAAATGCTTTATTTTTGTCATCTACTAATAGATAGCTGGGCAATGGCCCAGGTAGCCAAATCGCCCATTGTCAGAAGGTTCACCTTCTCAGTGCTTACAGAACATCACAAGCTTATAAAGTCTGAACGGATGCTTCAGTGGATGTATAATTGGTACAAAAAGCTTTATTTGTTGGAAAAGGGACTGCTTTGTTTTTTGCAAGTAGAGCTGTGTGCAGGATCAAAATGCTGACCTGCTTTCACTCCTGGGGTGAGGGGTTGTCCTATTTCTGTCCATGAAGTTGCATGCCCACTGAAAAGACTGTTTTTCCCAGCATATGGGATCTTGGCTGTCTAAGGCATTTCCTTCTCTCTTCCTCCTACCCCACCTGAATTTCTGGTAAAATTCCAAAGTGCAGTGCATACATCAATTGTCTTCTAACCACCATAGAGTGGACAAAGAAAATAAGATGGTCATGGTTCTTAACTCCTGGCGCTGCACCCCTGGGACACCATATCATTGTAGATGTATATTGATGGTACCAGATTTGTACGAATCTTTTACACAAATACCGCATGTTGACCACCCCCCCCCGTGCAGGCTCTGCAGGCGATGCAAATGGAAAGTGGATGGCACGTGGATTGTCTTCATGCGCTGACATTTGCATTAAAGAACAACATAAATTTCAGATCTTTACTATTTGAGTATTCCTACAAATTGAAGATTGGTGGCACTGTCGCTGAACTTATACTTAGCAGTGAATGTGGCAGCCGGCTAACCCACATCACCAACAAGCTTTCGTCGCATGAACACACTAGGTGGTTTTTGCTCCCATGCGAAACTAATTTGTTATTGGAAACAGCGATCTGGTTGCAGTTAAAACGTGTTACCCATTTTAAAATACCGAATCAAGCAATGAGCCAAATCATACAGTGAAGGACTGATTTAGTGCCAACAATCTTTATTTAGTATAAATACTAGCCTGTTACACACAACACATTACTGCTGTGTCAGAGGCAAGCACATCTTCATCCATCCATGCCCAACTACCATTTCTACTAAGCGCTTGCCAGTTTCTTTTTAGTTGGGGCTTATTAGTGAAAGGTTTTAAAGTCGCTACAGATAAATTAAAACTAAATGAAATTTAAAAAAATGTATCCGACTATAAAAGGGATGAGGCATTGTTGTGTGATAGATGTTCACAATTATTGAAGGTAGGGTCCAAAAGATGCTGTTTTACATTTTTAGCGTCCATGAAAATTATTTTTTTGATTAAACAATATTAATGACTCCTTAAATTGGAGAGATGGACCATGGAGGTCTGACTTATAGCCACTGGTTAAGATCTCCAGGAATCACCATGTTTTCCCTATTAAGACAACAGCAACACATTTCTTCCAATAGGTAGTTAAAATAGTGATAAAATATATATGTATGTATGTATATATAAATATATGCACATGTGTGCTGCCCTTTTCTCAAGCCAGTTATCCACTTATGAAAAGTCTTGTTTAATGTAGTTGTCCGCACAGTTACAAGCATTGGAGCATGTTGACTGTGTTTTAGATGTGACGACATACCAGATTTGATTTAAACTGGACTTATGACTTGTAATCAGTCCTCTTCTCTGCTGCTCTTTTAGTTTTAACGGTGACACATGTGTGTGTCTGTATGTATATATATATATATATATGTGTGTGTGTGTATATATATGTATATATATGTGTTCGATGGCATGTGTAGCTGCAGATACACATGCTATCCACAGGTCCTGCCATCTAGTGTTGGGCTCGGAGTGTTACAAGTTGTTTTTCTTCTAAGAAGTCTTTTCAAGTCACAGGACCTAGGGACTCCTCCTTTTTGGCTCCATTGCACATGGGCATCGACTCCATCTTAGATTGTTTTCTTTCCGCCATCGGATTCGGACGTGTTTCTTTTCACTCTGGTTGTTTGAGTCAGAAAAGTACTAGTCTGTAACCTGTGTCTGTCTCCAGACCACCGAGAGGATACTTGCGAGGCCTGCAGATCCTTCCGCTCGAAAAAGACTCTACGAGACCGAAGAGCGCGAAGGTTAGAAATGGCGTCTAGAAGCACTGAACGCCTCGACGCGGAAGAGGAGATGATCCACATTGCAGTCTCCGTTCAGGGGTCCGAATCCGAGCACGAGTTTGACAACGACAGACCAATAACAGCGGACCAGCACGTGAGTACGCCTGCCCCAACCCAGTCCAAGCCCAAACACAAGGCCTCGGGGACGCCACTGCCAGAAAGCCATGGCTCCACCTGTAAAAAAAAAAAAACTACAGTGACCAAGCAATATCTTCGGCACCGAGAAAGGCCACACCACCGAAGTCTTCGGACTCGAGCCGAAGCACAGGCTCCAAAATGCTCCAGCACCGACCCATCGAGTCGAAGCCCCAAAAATCCCTCTCAGAGCCGAGGCCAACATCTACTCCAGGCCTTTCGATCCAGAGGAAACCGGCTTCGGAGCCGAAAAGACACACACATACAGAGGAGCATGGACTTTCCAAGCAATTGAAAGAAAGCCATAGATTAGCGGAAGAACTTACGCAAATGGAGGAATTTGACGAAAAACAGGCCAGAATCCAAATTCATAAAGACACTGGCAAGATCTTCAATGCACCTCCTCTAAAAACAAAGAGAAAGCTGGCCTTTCAAGGACATTTGGACCCTGACCAGCCACCGGCTAAAGTGCAAACACCGAGACAAAAATCTCTGCCTCCTCAGTTCTCACCTCACCAGTCTATTCCTCATTATCCTCAACTAACTGTCTCTCCACCTATTACCCCCACTGCACAGTCTCCAGTACACTCTGCACAGTCACACCAGGATGAGACAGAACCATGGGACCTTTATGATGATCCCATTTCTGACCATAGTCCAGAGTGCTATTTGTTAAAGCCATCACCCTCCGAGGATAGCACCTCATACACGCAGGTTCTAGCTAGGGCAGCGTCATACCATAACATAGCCATGCACACAGAACCTATTAAGGATGATTTTTTTTATTTAATACATTGTCCTCTACTCACGCCACCTACCAGAGTCTACCCATGCTTCCTGGCATCTTAAAACATGCACATCAAGGGGCATATTTATACTCTGTTTGCACCGAATTAGAGTCATTTTTTTACTCTAATTCGGTGCAAAACTAACTCCATATTTATACTTTGGTGCTGGACTCGTCTAGCGCCAAATTTATGGAGTCAAAGTCATTTTCTGGAAGTGGAGACCTACCTTGCCTTAATGAGATGCAAGGGAGCCCAGTAAGTAGTTGAGGAAGGGCAGGCAATTACCAATAATCAGATCAGGTCAGCGTTAGACTCCGCAGACACAGCCGCAAGAACTATTAATACAGCTGTCACCCTTAGACAACATGCATGGCTTAGGTCGTCATGCTTTAAACCTGAAATCCAGCAAGCTGTTCTTAACATGCCTTTTAACGAACACCAACTGTTTGGCACACAGGTTGATACAGCCATTGACAAAATGAAAAAGGACGCCGACACTGCCAAAGCTATGGGGGCGCTTTACTCAACTCAATATAGAGGCTCATTTTGAAAGCCTCGATATAGGGGAGGTTTTAGACCACAAACATTTGAGGCATCTACCTCACAATCGAAACCCTCTTACCAGACACAATATTAAAGAGAGGGGTTTTGGGGAACATACAGAGGACAATTTCCCAGAACTAGAGGAAAATATCAGCCCTCAAAGCAAACCACACACACACACACACACACACACCAAACAGTGACTTGATCCACATCTTCCCTCACCACACTTCCCCTGTGGGAGGAAGATTGCAAAAGTTCAACACACACTGGTTACCCATCACAACAGACAATTGGATCTTATCCATTATCCAACATGGTTACTGCATAGAGTTCGCACAAACTCCTCCAGATATACCTCCAACCACACAAACTCTCCTCCCAACACATTTCAATGTTGCAAACGGAGGTACAGTCATTATTACTGAAACAGGCCATAGAGCTCGTAACACATCATCAAAGAGGAACAGGGGTTTACTCCGTATATTTCCTCATTCCCCAAAAAGACGGAACATTGAGACCAATACTAGATCTCAGAACTCTCAGTCTTTACATCCTAGCAGAACACTTTCACATGGTAACACTACAGGATGTAGTCCCATTGTTACAACAACAAGATTTTATGGCAACACTGGATCTAAAAGATGCATATTTTCACATACCCATCTATCCAGCGCTCCGAAAATATTTCAGGTTTGTAATACAAGGAAAACATTACCAGTTCAAAGTGCATACCTTTCAGGATAACAGCAGCTCACCGGGTATTTACAAAATGCCTTGCCGTAGTTGCAGCCTACATAAGAAGACAACAACACACTGCCAATACCATACATGTTATGTAATAAACACCCCACACACACTAGGGCTCTCAAAAAACAACCAAAAATCTCACTTACAACTAGCGCAGGTTCAACAGTATTTAGGAGCCACATTAAGCACCCAAACAGAACTTGCAAGCCCAAGTCCACAAAGGGTACAATCATTCCACAACATATTACCATGAATCCAGCCAAACTAGCAGTACACAGTTAAATTTGTCATGAAACTGTTGGGCATGATGGCATCATGCATCACCATTGCCCCAATGCAAGACTAAACATGCGGCCCTTACGACAGGGCCTTGCAAGACAATGGTCACAGGCACATGGTCGACTTCAAGATCTAGTGTTGATAGAACACCAAACACACAACTCACTTCAGTGGTGGAATTCCACAAATTTAAACAAAGGGTGGCCATTTCAGGACCCCGTGCCTCAAGACATTCTTACAACAGATGCATCAATGATTGGATGGGGAGCACACCTCAACAATCGCAACATTCAGGGACAATGGGACAACAAACACAAACAACTTCACATAAATCACTTAGAATTGCTAGCTGTATTCCTAGCACTAAAAGCCTTTCAACCTCTTCTCGTTCACAAACACATTCTCATCAAAACAGACAATATGATGACAATGTACTACCTGAACAAACAATGAGGAACCCATTCATCACAACTTTGTCTTCTAGCACAAAAAAATTGGCATTGGGCAATTCACAACAACATTCACCCTGTAGCACAGTACATTCCAGGGATTCACAATCAATTAGCAGACGGTCTCAGCCGGGATCATCAGCAAACACACGAGTGGGAAATTCACCCTCAAGTACTTACGCCAGTGGAGAACACCAGACATAGATCTATTCGCCACCAGCCAGAACGCAAAATGCCAAAACTTCGCATCCAGGTTCCCACACCCTCTATCCAAGGTCAATGCTCTATGGTTCAACTGGTCAGGGATATTTGCTTACGCATTTCCCCCTCTCCCCCTTAGTCCATTTCTGGTCAACAAACTGCGTCAAAACAAACTCAAACTCATACTTATAGTACCAACGTGGGCACATCAACCCTGGTACACAACATTATTAGACCTGTCACTAGTACCACACATCAAGCTACCAAACAGGCTGGATCTGTTGACACAAAACAAGCAACTGATCAGGCACCCCAATCCAGCAATACTCAATCTAGCAATCTGGCACCTGAAGTCTTAGAGTTTGGATATCTACATCTTCCACCAGAATGTATGGAAGTAATTAAACAAGCAAGAAAACCCACTACCAGGCAGTGCTATGCAAACAAATGGAAAAGGTTTGTCTTTTACTGTCAATCCAAACATATAACACCTCTTTCTGCATCCATACAAGACATTGTAGGTTACTTAATTCATCTACAAAAAGCAAATGTAGCTTTTTCATCCATTAAAATACATCTCACAGCTATTTCAGCATATTTACAAAATATACAAAACAAGTCTCTATTTAGAGTCCCTGTCATCAAAGCCTTCATGGAAGGACTAAAACTTATCATACCTCCAAGAACACCACCAGTGCTTTCATGGAATCAAAATATTGTACTCACACGGCTCATGGGTCCACCGTTTGAACCCATGCATTCGTGTCAGATTCAATATCTAACATGGAAAGTAGCATTCCTCGTCGCAATCACTTCACTACGAAGAGTTAGTGAAATACAAGCATTCACTATTGAACAACCCTTTATACAAGCACACAAACATAAAGTCGTACTTCGCACAAACCCAAAATTCTTACCTAAGGTCGTCTCTCCATTTCATATAAATCAAACATTGGAACTGCCAGTCTTCTTCCCACAGCCAGACTCAGTAGCAGAGAGAGCGCTACATACATTAGACATTAAAAGAGCTTTAATGTATTACATTGACAGGACAAAATCATTTCGAAAAACTAAACAGTTATTTGTCGCATTCCAAAAACCCCATACTGGTAATCATATCTCAAAACAAGGAATAGCCAGATGCATAGTAAAGTGCATCCATACCTGTTACCTAAAAGCAAAACAACAGCTATTGGTAACACCAAAAGCACACTCCACCAGGAAGAAAGGAGCAACAATGGCATTTCTAGGGAATATACCAATGACAGAAATCTGTAAAGCAGCCACTTGGCAACACCCCATACATTTACCAAGCATTAATGTGTAGATGTGTTAACAACACAACAAGCCACAGTAGGACAGGCTGTACTAAGAACACTATTTCAAACAACTTCAACTCTTACAGGCTAACCACCGCTTATGGGAGGAGAACTGCTTTGTAGTCTATGCATAGCATGTGTACCTGCAGCTAGACATGCCATCGGACAGAAAATGTCACTTACCCAGTTTACATCTGTTCGTGGCATGTTCTGCTGCAGATTCACATGCGCCCTCCCTCCTCCCCGGGAGCCTGTAGCCGTTTAAGTTACATTTACATTTGTACATATGTGTATATATATATATATATATATATATATATCTCTATTCCATTGCATGGACATCTTTCTTTGCACTCTATCACTCCTACCTTACCCTCTGCGGGAACAAAATCTAAGATGGAGTCGATGCCCATGCGCAATGGAGTCCTTCGGTCCCGTGACTCGAAAAGACTTCTTCGAAGAAAAACAACTTGTAACACTCCGAGCCCAACACTAGATGGCAGGACCTGTGCATAGCATGTGAATATGCAGCGGAACATGCCACGAACAGATGTACACTGGGTAAGTGACATTTTCTATATATATATATATATATATATATATATATATATATATATATATATATACACACACATATATATATACACACATATATATATATATATACACACACATATACACACACACAGAGATATGTGTGTTTTATATCTATATATTTATATAGATGTTGGATCTACCTTGTTTATGCGCATGAACCATTTATTGACCCATTTTACCGCCCAGAACAGCACAGTGTATAATTTCTTTGACATTATCTATATTACTATTAACTCCTGACATTTAAGAGACTGTACACCTTGTATTATGGCAATAGACAAAACCTTTGCACAGCCACCAGCTTTCTTGCAATTACCTGGCAAACTAAATGTCAAGTGACCGCAGTGGTTAATATATTTTTTTTAAACTACCTTGTGACGATAGATGGTGTGAAATTCTCACCAGCGTGCAAGGTGGCAATTCTGTACAGCAGTATTGGTTTGGCAGCACAATAAATGTTTGACAACATGCCAGCAGTTGCACCACAGGGGGCATCAGGAGATGAGTGGGACCAATATAAAGAGGCATTGGGGTGCACGGGCAAACAATACGATCAGGAACCGAGCATTATGCTCGAACGCCACAACGTTTTCAAGTGAAAGAGCGTGGATGAAGGTGTTGAAGAGTAGGTTTTGGCTCTGAGGATTGTAGCCGCAACCTGAGAGTTTGGGGGCGAGCAGTGACACATATATAAGTAACCAATTTGTGTTTTCTTGTTTTCCAAAGAAGATTCAAGAAAGATTGCTCAGTTGTAGAAACCCCCACTTTATTAGAAACGATTGACCTGGCAAAAGTGATTGAACCATCGATGATTTCCACAAAAGCCATTCATGAGGGCCACTTTATTAGTATGGTGGCCATGCTTGGGGATGACCTAGGGACACTGTTAATGCTGTAAATAAGATTAACAAGGCATGGAAGCAACCTACTAAGAAAACGGCTATGGTGTATTTCAGGTGTGGGTCAAAAACTCACATTAGTAATAACCCCAATTGTTCTGCCGTTGGCAAAAGTTGTATGTCTTGCAAGAAGGTAGGCCACTTTCAGGCTGTCTGTAAAGGTGGTACGAAGTGCACAAAAATCAACAGCATTGAGGTTCCTGAAGATACGGATATTTGCACTGAAAAACGAAATAATGTTGCACTGACCTTTGAATGCAAAACAGTATTTGAATGGCCAGTGTCAAGGGTCCACGGTCAATGTAGTGGTTGGTGATTTGGAGCTCCAAGTCATGGCTGACTGAATCCCAAATCACCCTCCTATCTGATGTTACATTTTATGAAAAATGGAAAGGTAAAGTGATGTTCAAACGGTGAGATGTGAACCCCAAGGCATTTGGTGAAAATTAAATTGAAATGCTTGGATAGTTCACATCCAAGGTAGAGTGCTTAGAAAGACGCACAATTACTAAAGTGTATGTAGCTGTTAGAGGCAGAAATATCATAGGTTGGCAGGATTTGGCTAAAATGTAGTCGTATTTGAAACCAGGAGCGGAGGTTCCTTTGATGGTTGGTGAACTTCCCAAGGGTTCCATGGAGAATGACTTGTTCGTGTGAAGTGTTGATAGTAGTCCATCTGCTACAGACATTGATAGTATTCTGAGTTAGTTTCCAACAGTGTTCTGTAACAAGGTGGGAACCAGCAGAGGTTTTGAGCACCACATCCGCCTCAAACCAGGGGCGTAAAGTCCGCCCACTGCTTTTGAGTGCTAGAGATGAGCTAAAAGAAGTTTTAAAGAACTTAAGGGCATATTTATAATGCCCTAGCGCCACCTTGCGCCACATTAACATAATTATTTTTTGCGTTAATGTGGGCCGAGGGAGAAATCCCAGGGCCGTAATTATAGAGTGGTGCAATGCATGCATTGTGCCACTCTGTAACCATTTGCGCTACATTACGCCTGCGCCAGGCATAATGTATGCAAAGGGGGCATTCCCCCGTTAGGGGAGCTTGAAAAATGGTTCAAGGAAAGCTGAGATTTCCGTGCGCCATTCTTTACGCCACTTTTAACACCTACTTAAGAGCAGACGTTAAAAGGGGGCTTCCATTCTTTAGAATGGGCCCCCCTGTACTTTGCAGGCGTAGTGCCAATATTTTGGCACTACCCCAGCAAAGTACATCAATAGCGTCATGAAAAATGATGCTATTGCCCCCTACCTTGCGCCATGGTGTGCCGTGTTTTAAATACGGCGCACACATGGTGGGGTTCGGGGTTCAAAGGGGTGCAGGGAAAGTGGCGCTGCACTGAGTGCAGCGCTACTTTCCATAAATCTGCCTCTTATGTTCTGAGGGGACCATTGCATTGTGTGATTCCTCACAATGGGTTTTGCCCGTTGTAGTGGCCAGGAAGAAATCTGGGGAGGTCAGGCTCTGTGCTGACTTAGTCATTAAAAAAGAACATACTCGTTGACTGTCACCCTCTCCCCAAAATACATGATTTACTGGCCATCTTAGCGGGGTCCAGATTTTTCTCTGTCATAGACCTGCTTTAAATGTACCACCAAATCTCATTCATGGCTTATTGGCAGGAACTAACTACCTTAGTGTCCCCATTTGGTGCATACAAGTACCTGAAGTTATCTTTCAATTTGGCCTCTGCTGCTAGCATTTTCCAAAAGCTGATGGGCAGCCTGTTGGATAACATACCTGGGGCCCGGGCTTCCCAGGACAACATTTTGGTATTTGCTAGCAGTTGAGGGGACTCAATTGCACAAGATCCGGTCTAAGCTTTCCAGTGCTGGCATGACTATCTGGCGAGACCAATGTAAATTTAGAGTTCAGGGGCTTGATTATTTGGGTTACACCATAACACGTGAAATGATTAAACCAAAGTTTAACTTAATCAAAGTGAAAATGATGCTGGTCCACCAACGATAGAGAGGCCCTGCGCTCTTTCTTGGGTTTAGCAGGACATTATGCTTGCTTTGGGCATGGTTATGTGTAGAGAGTAGAGCCTCTGAGGGCTTTACTGAGGAAAGGGGCCAAGTTCACTTGGACAGATGAACTCGATAGTACTTTTGGCAGGGTCAAGAAACTTATTGAGAAAGCTCCAGCATTACACCCATTTCAGGATGATCAGAAATGCTTTGTGAATGTAGATGCCACTTTGTCTGGTGTCTTGGACAGTGGGTTGCTGGCAAAGAACACACAATTGCTTTTTCACCTAGGACATTGCAAGCAGCTGAGATGCGCTACAGCACCATAGAGCCTTAAGCTCTTGCGTGTGAATAGGCCATATACAAGTTTAGGTCTTTAAGCTGGGGGCCTGAGTTTGAGGTATACATTGACCACAAATCACTGATGTAAATCAGTAGTGATGGTGGGGCGAATAAAGCTTCAGCTAGACGTTTATGCTTGTTATCGAAGTTACAAATATACCCCTATGTCATCTAGCACTTTCCAGGGGGAAACACGTTAGAGCAGAGTGCTTGTCACAGATGTCTCTGGAAGATGGTCAAGAAGATGTGGAAAATACAGACTGTATGGTGGCAGCCATGAATGCGGTTTTGTGAGTGTGCACTGAACGAAGTTGACAAGAAGCTTACTCCAAATATTGTAATCTTAGTCAGGTCAAAGATTTTATAATAGGTGGCTGGCCAGAAAGCAGGCGTCTGTCTGGGGAATTGCAGGGTTTTGTGCTAGTAGTCACTGAACTGTCAGTGGTGGACTATACGGTGATGCACCAAGACTTGTTAGTTCCCCCAGAAAGCTTGCAAAAGGATATCATTCAGACAGCTCATCAAGGACATTTAGGTGTTACTAAGACTTGCCAATGTCTTGAACAATATTATTAGTGGCCGTCTCTTGAGTCTCTGGTAAAGGTCATGATTGATGCATGTGCTGAATGTTTTCTGTCTGACAAGCAATGGCAGTTAATAAACACACCCCTTCACCCAGCTCCATTTCTACAGGAACCATGGGAAAAGGTGGGTCATGACTTTTCTGATCCGTGTGCAGCACTGCCCTGTAGAAACAGGTGTCTAATTCTGTTGGTGGATTCCCACACTAAGTGGCTGTATTACCTATTTTGTGATGGTTCCACAACTGACAATGCCATTCAATTCTCAGAAGATGTTTTTACATTGGAAGGATCACCGTAAAGTGCTGTCACTGACAATGGCACTCGTTTCCTGTCACATTGCCAGTGCACGTTTCTCAAGCTTCATTACATTCACCATCTCAAAGTAGCCCTTTATTCTCCTTCATCTAACAGACTAGTTGAGAGGGGAAACAGAATGGTGAAGGAGGGTGTGGAAACAGCGATTTCTTCTGGCCAAGATGTTCAGGATTTTGTACCAAAAAAAAGTATGGTCCAATGACACCACACTTCACAGCACCACAGGTGTGGCACCCTTTACATTGCTTAGAGGTAGGAAGGTACATACTAACTTGGTTCCTAAGTGGTTGAGCTGTAAAAGTGATCTGAAGTTGGATACTGCAGATAATATCAGGTAACGTACTTCAGAAACAAGAAGCCAATGAAACCCAATTTGATGCTAGG
The DNA here is from genome assembly GCF_031143425.1 of Pleurodeles waltl. Lineage (NCBI taxonomy): Eukaryota > Metazoa > Chordata > Amphibia > Caudata > Salamandridae > Pleurodeles > Pleurodeles waltl. Next base: position 609,204,905 of record NC_090449.1, read on the forward strand.
AAGCATTTTGAGGAAAAACAAATCCACAAAATAGTAACTAGGCTATGCAAAAACATTTATATCAGGAGCTTTTGTCCAAGGAAGGTTTAAAAAAAAAAAAAAATACCCTTCAGAAGTGACCTCTCATATAACCAGCCAATAGGATCATTCCAAGAATTGGAATAGACGCTTCACCCTCTTAATACTGGCATACTTCATCATCAGCTGTTTATTCACACCCCAGTAAGATGATACTACCGGGGCAGACTCAACCAAGGATTCTTGGGAGTTCAAAATAAAATAATGAACTGGATAATTGCAGGGATCCACATCAAAACCTAAAAGTACATACCCCAAGAATATCTCCTTTATTATGGGGTTCCAAAAAGCATGAATAAAAGCAATATTCCTAGTCTCTTTTGAGTCTTTTATGTTTCCAGGAAACCCTATCTTCACGTCAACATGTTTCGGCCCTCTCAAACAGCCCAGCCGGGTCCTGGGACCATTATCAGGGCAACTGTTAACGTTCCCTGCTTATTACCACAAATGTCATGCACACCCGTTTGGCCTGTTGCTCTCACCTGAATTTTTAGGCTGACTTCATTTATTAAAATACCTAGAGTAAACCAAAATGTAAAAACAGTCCATCTGAGAGGCTAATTTCATGATAGTTCCCCTTACCAGAATAAAAACTCCCAACCGCCTTAGGACAGCAAACACTTGGGGCCATATTTATACTCCGTCTGCGCCGATTGAGTGTCAAAAATTTTGATGCACAATCAGCGCAAACGTTGCCCTGTATTTAAACTTTGACGCCCGAGCCCGCGGATGACAAAATTTCGCCGTGTGCGTCATTTTTTGGATGCAGCTACCCGCCTTGTGTTAGTTATATGCAAGGTAGGCGTTCCCGTCCCAAAAATGGCTTTAACGGCTGTGCGTCGTATTCATGCTTTCGGGCAAAAATGACGCACGCCCGGGAGGCGGAACCAGAAAATGACGCACAGGCCGATTTGCGTAAAAAATTAACGCCTGTGTCAGGGCAGGCGTTAAAATGGGGCAAACACACCTGTATTTAATCAGAACACACAGAACAAACAGCAGAGCAGCAACAGGGAGCCATGGAGGTGATCCTAATCCAGCGTGCACACAGACGCAGAGCCCAGCAGCAACAACAGCAGCTACCACAACACCAGCAGGGACCCAAAAGGCAGCGCAGAAGGCAGGAGAGGATATTCCGCCCCCAGAATCACCATTCAGGGCCTCAGGGAACACGACATCATCCAGAGGTACCGGTTGAACTGGCAGGCCATTCAGCAGCTGCTGCGCAACATTGAACCGCAGTTGGCCCCCACTTTGGTGACACCCGGCACCATCCCACCAGAAACAAAACTGCTTGCCGTACTTCACATGCTGGCAAGTGGCTCTTTCCAAACAACTGGTGCCCTGGTTGGCGGAATATCACAACCATCATTCTCCACCTTTTTGCCCAAAGTACTGGATGCCATCATTGGACTGACACCCCGCCACATCTGCTTCACTAACACACTGCAGAAGCAGCAGGAAACAAAACAGGGGTTCTAACTCATCAGTGGCTTCCCACACGTCCTTGGTGCAATCGACTGCACACATGTACGCCTTGTGCCACCTGCTGCAACTGAACACCTCTATCGCAACAGGAAGCACACACATTCCATCAACGTGCAGGCCATAGTCGATCACCAGGGATTGATCTCCAACATCGTGGCTAAATATCCTGGGAGTGTCCATGACTCATACATCTTCCGTCACTGCACCATCAATGAACACTTCCAGGATGGACGGTACGGCAATGGACTACTTGTTGGTAAGTACATAAACCTACTTATATACACACTGCACAGCAACCCTCTAGGACACACAACAGCAACATGTGAACAGGAACACACTGAGGTCGTGACATCGCTAGCTATGTTTCTTAGGCCACCATTGAACCTGTCACACATCGGAAATTACTGTACAGCCTAATGTTAAGACGTCGAAGATCACAACGTGTGGAGTGGGTTGCCCAAATGTCACCTTGCAAAATGTAAGTTTCCCAATGACCTTTACATGAATCCATTACCTAAGTCTAAAGGTATGGGATGTCAAGGGTACATTGATATGATCGTGTTAACAACACTGTCAATTTTAACTGTGCATGGAACTATCATCTCACCCCCAGTGAAGACACACGGACACCTGTATCACAAGTCACAATGCTAGGGAGGACACACTGTACTGCAAATCCCAAAACATACTGCTGACAAACGGTTAGCAGACAAACCCTCGTTCTGCCAAGGAAACAACACAATGCAGATGGTACATCCCACAAGCATAGGATGCCACATTATTACACAAAAGAGTCACAGACAACACAAGACAACTACTGCCATGAAAGGTCATTTCAATAGTGCCAGCTACATCAACATGATCCCAATCATTTTCTCTTGCAGCTGATCAGGGGTATGGCATCCAGCCATGGATTATGACACCATTTGGCCACCCATGTACTGCTGCAGAGCGTGCCTACAACGACGCCCATAGGAGGACACGCAGCATTGTCGAGAGGACCTTCGGCATCCTCAATTCAAGGTTCCGGTGCCTCGACATCACTGGTGGTAGCCTCCTATATTCCCCGGAGATGGTCTGTAGGATCATCCTCACATGTGCAATACTGCACAACATTTGTAACAAAAGAAACATTCCCCTCCTGTAACCAGAGCCACACATGCCTGAAGAGGAGGATGCTGGCCTGCAACAGGAGGGGGAACTACAGAACACGGCTGCTGGTATACGCAGGCGGCAACAGATCGTCAACAATTTCTTTTGAATATGATCACCTTCACCACTTTAGTTAACAAATTTAAATAAACACCTATTCTAATCACCATATCATGGTCTGGCTATTCCTTTTTGCCCACCTTAATCTCTACTTATCAGAATAAGAGTGTTGCCTCATGGAGCATTGCTGAGATACTGAGTAGGACACAGAACATCCCAGAGCTGATGTGATGCCTAACATACAATGGTCACATACACACACACTCTTAATTACATATATCATGTACATTTCTCCTTTGAAGGCCAATAGCAGAGGACCACAACTATTTCACACATACATGTTGAAATCAAGGTCCAACGCAGCATATGGCACACAACTAAGACACCATCACTCAATAAGGGGAATACAAGCCTCATACATGAGTCAGTCAATGTGCTTTGGCATCAGTAACAGGAATGCCTGACCAGACCCTTGACAGCAGTAAGTCCAACTGCATCCAATATTTGGAAGGAATATCTGTGACCAGAGTCCCATAGAAGCAGAACAGAGACAGCACAAGTGCCACACATATGAGCAGCATTGCACACATGACATTCCATGTACATGTCAGCCCATTTCCTAACTCCTGACACACCCATGCACCTGGTCACAACCCACCTGTCGGAAGAGGTCCCTGGAATACTAAGATGTGTACCCTGATATTCCCTCCTCTACACACACAGACCATCATTAACAAACCAGTGTGCTACACCCTTTCCTATGGTATGCCATTGTCATAGAACATCTGACTGCAAGGACGTCAGGTCAATTTATACACTGTCTTCTAGTTTCAAAGTCCTGTTAGCACCTGTAGATTGCTGCCCGTGTGAAAATGACTGTTGGCCCTTAGAATGCAAGTCTCACCTACAGGACTGGTGAGAAACAGGTGCAGCCCACACCTGTGATCACTTCCATGCACACCACCCATTTAAAAAAGCACTGCCCCTGCTGATGCCTGGAACAGCATAGGAGTTGCCATTATGTCAAATACACCGTTAAGCATTGATACTAATTAAGCCGTGTAACACAGCCACTGGGTTCATTTGTCACCTTCAAAAACACAGGACATACACAGTTTTACATGTCAACTGCCTAGTTTGTCCTCCAAACAGTCTCAGTCAGACCACTGATTATGTAACTTGTCAAGTAGCTGGATCCTGTATCACCTTGCATTCTGTCAGCCTGGCTGGCAACTGTCTGTGCGTCACACTAAAGTATCCCTGTGTCTACATATGTACCACATTTGCGTTAGCAAACCTCTCATTCATCAGGGGGTATTGGGCATGGGCTTCTTCCATGCATACACAAATACATTGTATAGCATCATCTGCCTTTTAACTGTACCATTTGATTTACATCCTCTTGGAAAAGCAAAATTCATGGCCCATCCCTTGTCTGGGTTGCATTTATGCATGAATGACAAAGTGTGACAGTGTCCTAGGGCCGTAGGCAGGGATTGAGTACGGGGCTTTCAGCACAACCAGTAACCTCTAATAATGTCCATGAATAATACCCAAATGTCAGGACCATAACAGTTCATACACATAATCATAGTGCGCACATAGTGATGGGCCGTGTGTGGTGAATAGCTGCGAGAATAATCAGCACAGAGGCTATGATGTTCCCAGATGCAGTGGGAAGTGCAGAGGCCAACCTGTGTACAAATGTTGTAATGACACCTGCCGGAACATGACACCTGAGACATTATCTAACTCAGCACACCAAGGTTGCCCTGTTGACTGTCCCATTACACGTCTTTAGTGACCGGGTGGGACCATCCACATGTTGGTTCACATGTCCACATCCACTTTACTCACATTTATCAACCAAGGATACTCAGTAGATACAGGAATAGCTGCCACTGACTCATGATGAGTCCTGGACTGAACTGTGACAAATTACACCCCCAAAAATATACAGGATCATCATTGGACCACACACATGAACAAGAAACCTATGTGCAATTGATCACTGGAAATAAGTGGACATGTGCTGTCTTGTATGCTGGTCCACCACAGCCACTTGATAGTTGGGGATGACTTCTATGGCCTCTACTGTGGTGTCATCATACATTTGAGATTCACCCTTGTCTGTCTGTGCAAACAACATGGTACCCACTTCCTCAATGCATGTGTATGATTCACTGTGGGATTCACCAAGTAGTGCCTAGGAAGCTCTTACCAATACTGTAGGACATAGGATGTAGAAAATGTGGACCATTGACATGAACAAGAGTCTGCCATCCATCTGGTGCATGCTATGTCACATGTGGTGTCTACGTGACCCTAAAACTTGGAAGTACACTTTATGGGTGTTGTTACATATGTGACTAACACATGCCCTCGCTCATTTCCAATATGACTTGCATCTAAGGATTGGACACATGGACGTCACATTCATACAAGCATATTTACAAATATGCTTCATGTGATACACACACACTTGGTCAACAAATACATTAGTTGCCAAAGTACACAATTTGAGCCAACGGCATTTAGGTATTGTACATATGTGTGTCACATTGCTATCCTCTCCTTATGCCAAACATGCCCAATTTGTGCAACACATATATGTAGTCCACACTTATGACCATCTATTGCGTCAGCCAACCGTAAAGATACTGTGAAGGGAGTAGTGGATCATGTTCCGCTGCAGTATAATGTTACACATGTGAACATACACCATCAACACCATACTGTCTTCATCAGCCTATCTCTGATGTGTCCCAAATGTAACATAACCAAAAAACATGTAAAAATGCCCAAAAGCAGTTAATGCACTGTAATTTTGACGTCCCTAGCGTTATGCGTCATTTTTTGACTACCAAAACTGTATTTGCGTCATTTTTTTGGACGCACAGGAGTGAAATTTAGGCCGCATCCAGATATTTGTACAGTCCATGTACTATTATGTGGATGCGGGTTAATTTTCACTTCTGTGCGTCAAAAAAAATGACGCAAATACAGTATTGGTAAACAAAAAATGACGCATAACACGAAAAAGGCTGGACTTTGCATACAGGAAGTGTTGTAATAGGATATCCTGTTTACAGATCATGTACAGTGGTTGTACTTTCACTTTCACTTTACAGTCTATGATCCTTCTAGACTGTGTGGCTGTGTAGAGAGTGTTGTCCTGAGATTTTGTGCTTTTTTGTCCTGTGTGCTATCTGTATTGTCAATTTGTGAAATAAATATTGTTGCTGTATACTGTACTACTGTGTTTTGTCTACATTTGTCCATTTATCTTGTGTTTTTGTTGTTTGTGGGAGTCTGTTGTGGGTAGTGTTAGTTTGTGAATAGTTGGGCTCTTTTAGTGTTTAGGTTTACTTTTTATCTGTCTTTGTACCCCTACTTTCCCCCTTTTCCCCTTTCTATTTCTTTAACCCCTGTTCCATTTCACTTCCAAGTATGTCTGGTAGGCCACGTCTTGGCAGGATGGGGGAAGAGGAGTTGGGGGGTTCATCTGGCTTGTGCCGCATTTCTTGCCGCTCATGATCTAGGCAGGGGGCAGGGTGATACAGGGGTATCCAACAGAGGCATGCAGAATCCGGTGGGGAAAGGTCCTGCATCACCTGCAGCGTGTGTATGCCACCCAGAGGAGTGACCACCAGCTGAAGCACCGGTGGGCTGACCTCATCACCAGGGAGCAGGATCTCTTAGACCACCTGGGAATCATGATTGGTGGCACTGTTGGTGAGTACGAATCATGTTAATGTGCACGATTAAATGCTCTGTAGTGACATAAGGGGATTAATATAATGTCTGCCAGCTAACTTGCTGACTGTGTGTAATGCTGAGGAAATATAAAGGGATCATTGATGCACTATGGCAAGGATCACAATTGCTAGCTGTCAGGTAGCACGTGCTCAGCAAACTTACAGGTTACTTTTCCATGAAGGAAATTGGTGCGGCCTTTTTGTCAGAAAAGCCAACAAAATAGGAGCCAATCATGTCTATATAGGGTACTATTGACAGAGAAGTACAGATGTACCAACATTTAGGCCAACTTTGTTGACGCAATTGCTAGACTGACTTTAGAATCACTACATGAAGCAGAAAATGATTGCTGCCTTCACGTCAATTGATAATAGCAAAGTCGCTCAGACATATGTCTCATGTGAGTGTGGAAGGAAAGCGTTCACGGAAGTACTATGAATGTTTGGGATTATTGTGTTCCTTGATCTTTTTGGATACTTGTCAGTTCTGGATTTGAAAACATTGTGAAAAGGTGTAAGGTGCCCTCAACCATCATCTTAGAATGTTTGTTGGGGTTAGTTGTGCCACAATCCAAATATGGATGGTAGTCCAAGTGTATGCACATGGCTTCACATCTCCATGGTTGGTGCATATCACCATAGCTGGGCCACATCAATTGAATAAACTGTAACAACAGGATGGCTTACAAAAGTCCCTGCCCCTCCCTCTGTACATTGGACCTATGTGTAATAAATGTGTCATGGCCACAAGGCATGTTTGACTGGTAATGTCAGTCTGACTGGCAGTCCTCAAGTAACCAGGCTTTGGATGTCTCTCTTGGATGCACATGATGAGACGATTACACTCTATATTTTTTACTGCTCAACAATTACGGGGCATATTAGCAACCACATGATAGTTATGGCCAATGTATGTGTGCAGATATGTGTGTAACTGTCACAGGAGACCCATGCTATGTACAAGTTGGCCGTGATGTATCAGATGCAGTACCATCATGTCTGAATGGCTGCCATTTTCTTATTCAGCCTACACATTGTATATGTTTATGAAATTGTTGCGCTGTGCACAGATTTTTAGCACATTTCTTTCTTCCATACCTTACAGGTGGACCAGCACCCTACACTGTGGGAGAGGTGGCGACATTTGAGGACCCCGACCACTCCAGTAAGTGTTGATATGCCTGTTATGTGTTGTGTTTGCTGGTTATGGACTCGTGTGAGTAGGACGCATAGCAAGGTGTGATGTGTTGGGCAAGCTTTTCTCTTGTTCCATGAGTGGGAATACAGTTTCTCACATGTTTTGAGTTGACCAATGCGTATCCAATGGTATCAGGTAGGGATTATAGGCCAGTCCTGTAGGCCCCACTGTGAGTACAGGGGTTAGTCATGTGGATGACACTTGTATCACCAAGAGTCGCACTGGAAGTCAGCCCCGATTTAGTCAGCCTGTCAGACCCACATTTTCTAAGATTGGTACAGCAAATTGCTTTCCAATAGATATCTGCTTCCCTATTTACCTACGTAATTTTGAGACAGTAGGTAGAACCTCCTAGCAGCATGTACTTCCACATGTAGTGCTATAAGTATGTGGAACTTGAGCGCAATGGCCTAGCATGGCATGCAATTCATGATCATGGGTGTTCTAGCAACTCTGTGTCTGATGTAAGTCAGGCCTTACTGGAAGTATATGTTGTGTACCAAGTTCTGCATTTCATGACATGTCTGACCCTATGAGTGCTCTAGGATTTGCTGACTCCTAATTGTAGATAGAACTTACCTGTGGTGTGTCTGTAGAGACAAACGTGTGGAGTTTTCTATACACTCCTCGGTGTACATGTTGTTGGCAAATTATAGTTGTTTATCCACCCCCCCCCCCCTCAAACACGGGCATGGGTTTGTGAATAGGGTACCTAGTACTGATGCTACCAGTATGTTACACATACATGTGAATAAGTGACGGTTTGGTTGCAACCTAGTATACACACTCAGGTTTGGCACTTGGTACTATACTGGCAAGTCCAGTTACAACTTGTAGACCATGTGGCTTTAGTTTTGCTTTCCGTACACTGACATTTGTAGACCAGGTCTTGGCGGAGGATATGCAGCATGATTCTTATTTGATAACTGGCAGAACTCAGATTGCAAGTCAAAGCCAGTTGTTACCCATCTAGTAGGTTATGGATGTGCTATGTGTGATGTGACCTTTGTAGTCTGGCCTGCCATGTACTTCCTCAGGGACATTCAATGATCTGTATTGTGATATGAGCTGTTACAAGTACAGTAGATGTAATGTCTGATAAACTTGCTGTGCCATTTCACACAATGCAGTTACTAATGTAGAATATCTGCATTTGTCTTCACAGCTGCTAACATGACTCCAGACCAGGTCTGTGAAATTCAGCACCGGGCCATGCGATATCAGCACATCCTGCTGGTGGAGTCGGGGTTCCGGAGGATGGCCCGTCAATATCGGCATGAACGGGCCTCCGGGGCATGGAGAGCCTTCCCACAGGGTGGGCCTACTTTGCCCACCACAGCCACCACCAGCACAACCACCAATCCGAGCCAGGTGGCCCTACCCACAGCTGCCACTGTTGGTCCGACATCTGCTGGACTTCCAGGCCCCAGCATTGCCACCGGTGCAGGACAGCCCACTAGGTCTGGCACCACACCCACACAGACCTCCTCCACCGGTACACAGACTGCCACTGCTCCATCTGTTGACCCTGCAACCTTCGACCGAATGAATCGTAAGATGGACAAAGTGCTGCGCAAGTTGAGCCACCTGAGCCGGGATGTGCGGCACATTACCCAGCGTATTAAGTCCATTAAGAGGACCCTCTGGAGGGCCAACCTCTAGACTTTTTGCAATTAACATGATTCCCTCCCCTCCCTCCTCTTTCCTTGTTCTTATAGTTAGTGGGCTTAGGGGGCTTAGTGTTAGGTTAGTATAGGCTGTTAGTTTAGTTAGTGTTAGTGGGTGGGGGAGATTGGGGGTCCTGCTTGTTTCTATTTTTACTTATTACATGTGTGGGCGGGTGGGTGGATGGCTATGTTGGGGTTCTTGTGTGTTTAAAAAAAAAAAAAAAGAAATCCCAAAAAATAACAAAAAATATATATATTTGTATAGGATAGTATAGTATGTGTTTAGGTTAGTATGTGTTGTCCTCCATGTGTCCTGTCTCATAAGGGGGGTGGGGGGTAGATGTTTGGAACGTTTTGTTACATGTGATAAGTAAGTGTAGCTTAGGTTAGTTAGGGACAGTTGTGGGTAATGAGTAGTCAGGGTAGATTAGGGTAGGTAAGATTTTTCCCTCAGTTTCCTCATCTGTGATTAGCATTTAATAAATATTTGGTTAACCGTTAATAGTATGTGTTGAATGGTACTTGATTGTGGGTTTGGATTCAGTATACATCAATTTTGTACTATAACATCTGTGTCCTATGCTACAAACAAATCCCAACTGAGCTGTACGATTGGCAGCTAGCCAAGAGCTGCCTTGCAAAGTGTGGACCCTTCGTTGCAACCACCAATCACAGTTAATATGGATCACAATGTGTTTCTGTTGATAAGTGTGTTTTCAAAGTCACAAACAGTGCTTCCAGACTTGGTATTGGGGAAACAGTTTTAGGTCTGACTGCAGTGTGATAATCATGCACACCCTTATAAGATGAGTTCTCATTGGCAATCTTGTATTCTTGTCTTCATGACCCTCATACATCATTTGTGACACAGTTCGGCATGATTACCTATTTGTATGTTAACTCAGACACCTTAATTTATGCAGTTTTTTTAGTGTTTACTTAGATTAGTGTGGCATATTTATTGTGTTATTTTTGCATGTTTACAACATTTTGAGGCCACTATTTGATGACTTAGTTATCCCCTGAGGAAGCATTCTTCTGTCCAACACAGCATTGTGGTGTATGGTTTCTCACTTCATCAGATTTGTCTCTCAGGATGGGCAGAGTATGATGCAATCATGGGCACTGTGCTGAATTCTCTGACTACATATTATCAGGACGGTTGTATTGACAAGCTACGTAATTTGACAGTAGGCACATTTCAGTTATCTACTTCATAGTTGATATGTCACATTACCCAGAGACAGATTTGTTGTGTAAGTGCTATTTATTGAAATGTGCTGTAGTGCTATCTGTGCATTGTCCATGATTGTGAGTCCATTATAGTGACATCTTAAATTGTGATCCAACACAAGGGGTTACGGAAATGCTTTTGACATGCTGGGGTTGATGTTTCAGACAGTGCAGAGGGACAGGATTTGTCAATGAGTAGGAGAAAGACAATCACTGGGCTGGGTGTCAAGATATACATGGTTTACAGAACAGTGCTCGAGTAAAGTTGTTGCAAGACTGGCAAGTTACAATGGGCAGGACTTTAGTAAATGTGGGCCATGTGGCAGGGACTAGTGCTTCCGGATCATTTTCCTTGTGAATGTGATCTGTTCCATGTCTTCTTCTTCTGATGTGTGTGTTGCCTGCTTTGTCCTTGTTGTTGTTGGTTGTGAAGGGGCAACACACACCTCAGTGTTAGAAGACGTGGAGTAAGACATCCCAGTCGCTGCTCCCTGTAAAGGTCTTAAGGGCAGTACTGCAGCAAGGAGGGCCTGCTGGTTCTTGAGAATAGCAGCCACATCACGATGGTAGGCAGCCAGGTCGGCCCTGAGGGAGTCATGATTGCATTTGTGCATGCAGTGGAAGGTTTGGGGTGCGAGGTGTTGTGGCAACTCCCTTACTGCAGTGGTGAATTCCTTGACAGTTTCTTGTAGTCCTTGCAGTATGGATGTTAGGGCTTGCATAGCTGCTGCCTGATCTGCAGATGACCTCATGCACGAACGCATCCCCTCAAGGCTGGCTGCCATAGTTTGCATCCCCACCCGCACCTCCTTGGCCAGCTCCCGCTGTACTCCAACTACAGTTCTCTCAAAGCTGGTGCCTGTGTCGTCAGAGTCCTCAGCTGTATTAGAGCTGGCAGGTCTTACAATTGGGGTGGTGGGTGGATCCTCTGCGATGGCTGCTTGTTCTGTGCTCCTCCTTGTGACTGAAGGTGGGGTCTGGAGGGTGTCAAGGACCTTTTGGATAGTCTCCTGGGGAATGTTTATCAGCTCGTCATCAATGTCATCAGGGAAATCTGGGACAGGCATATCGGTAGGAGATCCATCTTCCCCTGCAATGAAACAGAGTACAATTAGTGTGTCTGTGTTGTGGCAATTTTGATGTGACGTGCCTGCCTTTTGATGAATTCAAATTGTGATCTTGTTTTGTGTTAATTTCTCCAGTCCTTCAGATGGGCATTCTTCCAGGCCTATGGCCCACCTGTGTGTCACATGTATGTTATTGAGTTATCAGACTTGTCAGCCTCATCGCTTCTAGGTGTTGGTTTATGCCAAATAGAGAATTGCCACCTTCTTTTCCTACTCAACCCTCCGTGTACATCCATTCTCATGGTGAGACCTTTCACTGGCTGTGGGTGTACTGATGGCCCTGGCAGCACACTTAACAGTCTGGACCTGCCCCAATCTCTGATCTTTCACATCCACTTAAATGTAATTGACATGTGGCATATCCTATGCATGGCAATGTTATGATCCGATATCGATGTTGATATTGGTAATGTGTCTTGCTGATGTTGGGGAATGTGTGTTACATTGGGTTGCCCTGATAATCGTATCAGTGTCCTATTTCCTCCTCTGACTGTGCAGGTGTATTTCAGTGACCAGTTACATGTGTCCCCCCCTCAATGATGTTATCTGAGCAGTATGACATTTGGGATGTTGCATTGTTACCCAGGCACAGGATGGCCCCTGACATCTGCAGCATGGGTGTGTCCTTAGTGCTGTGTAGCTCCTATTGTTGTTTACATTGGCTGATGTTTGCGACAACTATGGGCATTGACATTTGGGAGTACTGGGGCCTTTGTCTTGTTTCTGAGGATTGTTCCAGTTGTCATCCTCATCCCCTAATTTAGGTGTGTATGATCCATGGGGAGGTTACTGCCATTGGCTACTTGAGCTGCACACAGAGCAGAGGTGGTAGTGGCAACTGTTGTCACAGTTACATTCCAGTTGTCGGTATGGCTAGAGGTTGTTAATAGGGCCCTAGTTAATGTAGGGGGTATGGTGGCTGACGTGTGCCGGGATGTCAGTTTGACGTTGTGGCCTTCCCTCCTGGCGTGGCTTTCCCTTTGCTCCATCGTTGGCATGACAGCATGCCCCCATGGGACTGTTGTTGGTGTTATGTAATGGTGTGCCCCAGGTCTTCTCAGAACGGGCCATGCCCCCCTGCCGTGCCCCTTTACCCATGCCACTCCATGTATTAGATGACTTAATGCATTTAGTGGTCGATATCCCCCCCTTCTCACAGTTGACATTAGTGCATTTTAATTCCCCATGCGACTTACCCTGCATGTGCCTTGTCTCCTGGTAGTCTGCGCTGTCCTGTCCTTGAATCCCTGTGACGATCTCCTCAGGGATGACGGCTGCGACCATCTCCTCCATGTGGTCCAGGGCCTCCTGGTGTGCTGGACTCCCCCCTCCAGTCTGCAGTGCTGCCTTCCTGTTCCTGGCCATCTTTTCCTTGGTCCTGCGCTTGCAGTCATGCCAGTGTTTCTTGCACTCGATGACTGTTCTGCGTACTTCAGCCACACTGTTAATCTTGTCGACAATTTGTTGCCATATAGCCTCTCTCCTACTGATTGGCAACTTTGAGGTGACAAACAGTTGGTGCTGGTGTTCCGTCACCTCTTTAACCAGAATTTCCTGCTCCTCTGCACTAAAGCGACACTTTCTTTTCTTCTTAAAAGTGTCCTGGTTCTTGTGTGGGTCATCCTGGCTGGTTCCTGGTCTGCTGTCATCTTCCTGGGGTCTGTAGTGGCATCTGGGATCCATTTTGGCTCTCCCCTGTGAAATGGCAGTGTTCGCTGTTTTTTTTTACGCTATTGCGTAAAAAAAAACAGCGCATATCCGGTTTGCGGTGTTGTAAATTGACCCACAGTCATTTCCGCCGCGTTAACGTCGTTTTGCTTTACGACTTGACGCTGCGGTGTGCGTCAAAAATAATGACTCCCACCTGTGGTTTGCTCTGCCGTGCGTCAAAGTATAAATATGACGCCCGCACGGCGCACCAAAATGGCGTTTTGCGTCAAAAGGTATAAATATGGGCCTTGGTCTCCCTGCCAATGTAAACCCTTTTAACCTTATGCCAGGGTAATTCTAATGTCGCCCCTTTTTTCAATAACATTTTTTAGTTTGAAATATTATTGCTTTACTTTTTGCACTCCATCCTGAATCTCTTCACTTCCTATCACATCACCCAAATGGTTTGATTATACATCACTGATATCCAAAATAGTCACCTGCACCTTAATTTCTCCAAGCATCCCTACATTTATCAGGTGTGTCTATTTAAACTAAAGTGACTGTGTTCTTCCTCCTTCCTGTGATTCCTAACATAACCCATCACCTAAATCATAGGAAGAGAAACCAGAGAAAACAACCACCAGACAGTGCCCTCTAAACACCACACCCGTGTGTGAATCACATTCAATACTCTTACCCTGTTTTGGGGTTTTCCACATCTCATGCATGTCTGGCAGGGGTGCAGTCCTGTAACCCACACTTAGGCCCTGATTTATACTTTTTGGTGCAAAACCGCACCAACGCAGTTTTGCACCAAAACGCTTAGCACCGGCTTGCACTGTTTCTGAACACCAGCTGGGCACCATATTTAGAGAATGGTGCAAGCCAGTGCAAAGGGTAGGTTAGCGTAAAAGAATGACGTAAGCTGGGTGGGGCTGGCGGTATGGAAGAAGGAGGTTTTGCACCAAAAAATGATGTTAGGCAGGTTAGAGTAAAAAAAATTACTCTAACCAGCCTAGCGTAATTTTCTGATGCAAAACGATCCATACCACATGACTCCTGTCTCATAAAAGATAGGAGTCATGCCCACCACCCCAAGGGCCAGCACAGGGGACCAGGGTCCCCTGGGCACGGCCATTGCACACAGTGCCATGTAGGGGACCCACTTCAGGGCCCCCAATGGCACTTTAAATGAAAACAAAAATACTTACCTGTACTTATCTATACTTACCTGGGACGGGGTCCCACATCCTACGCTGTCCCTCTGGTGTGGGTTGAAGTGTCCCTGGGGTGGGCACCTGTGGGCTTATTCCATAGTGTTCCACCATGGAAATAGGCCACAGGTCCGCTAACGCCTGCCCTGACCCAGGTTTTAAATAATGGTGCAAAGCAAGCTTTGCACCATTATTTGACCCCTCCTCCTACCCCCTATGCGTGATTTTGGACAGGGGATAAATATGGCGCTAAGGCCATGGTCATTTTTTGAACGGGAACGCCTACTTTGTTTCTCATTGACACAAAGTAGGTTTCCGCATCCAAAATATGACTTTAACGCTATAAATTTGGCGCTAGAAGGGTCTAGCGCCAAAGTATAAATATGGAGTTAGTTTTGCACTGAATTTGCTTTAAAAAAATGACGAAAATTTGGCACAAAGCAAGTATAACTATGCCCCTTAGGGTGGAAAAAATCGACATACCAAGTTATGGTGAAGCTTTCTTTTGCCTCATTTTCTCTATGTGACACCAAATCCTTATTACCATATCGTCATTAACCTCACATGTCTATATTGTTAAACGGTCACTTGACTAGTATTTGCTACAGAGTTGTACACTCCCGTTTATGTGAAAAGAAAACTGCCAGTGGCGTCATCATGGACGGTAGATGTGTATCATCAGATTATCTATTGGCTTGTGTCAGTAAAAGTATGAGTCTCAATGGGTTCCAGTGTTACACAATCCTGTTTATGTGAGCGAAAACTGCCTATGGCATTATTATGGATGGAAGATGTGTGTCATTAGATTTTCTATAGCTTTGTTCCAGTAAAAGTATGTGTCTAAAATGGGTTACGCTGCCCCTGGAGCAAACTTTTATTCAAAGGTGTATATTGGCAGTAAGGCCCCGGAGGTAACTGCCTCTGTGAAGGAATACCGCTTTTTTAGCACAAGTGACAGCTCCCGCCAAGTATCCGATTATTCCAAAATGGTAAGAAAATTGTTCGAAGTGAGGCTTCCCGGGTTCCCTCCTTAAACAGATCCTCTGATTTAATGGCAAATGTCAGTTCCCACCAAGCTCCCCATTTTCAGAGGAAGTAAAGGGTAAAATAAAAGCAGCTTACTTCATCAAGTGTCCCACACCACACCACCATACAACCTAGTCCGTTCAGCCAGGACCTCCGAAGATAGCATACATGCGGCCATGCTGCTTTTTCAGTGCTTCCTGAGGTCAACGTCTGACGTCATTGACATGCGCCTTGCCCAGGTCATCATGGGAGTTGTAGTGCTTCACAAATATACCTAACTAACGCTCACAGCTGGCGGTTCATACATTATATGAAATTTTGGGCTCACTTACTAGCAAGAAAAGGGGGGACGCTGGACCATCTCTGTTAAACCAGAAGGGTTGAAGTGCCAGCCCCAAATTCTAAAAAGTGCAGGATATCTAATATGATTAGTAATATATCTATATTTTCACTGGGTATTTTTTTATTAGCCAGCGAGCAGCATCTGCCCGTGATGGAATAAGCCTCCCACTACTTCTTGGGAGGCGAAAGTCACCATATGTATTGACCCCAATATGGTGTAGTTTATGAAAGCTCCCCCACACATTTCTCTATGGGTCTTGTATGACGACCACTGGCCGGGTCTTTTTTATGTCTATATGAATTGTGAGGGTCAAAGACCAGAAATTGATAAAGGGTATCTCATAGCTGAATATCAAACAATCATCCATTTCAACAGATTGATCGCGGGGAATGTTATCTCCCTGACAGTTGTATCCAGGGGATATCATCGTTCAACCCTCGCAAGAAGCTTGACAATCTACATATCCAGCTTTGCTCCAACCAGAACAGCTGTCCCTCAGGTGCCCCTTGTAGTTTTTCAATGATGTTGCACTCAAAGTCACTCTCTGAATGTGCAGAATCCACAAAATGGGGCTTCAATATAGTGTTAGTTTCCTTGCATCTAAGTGTGCTTCTGTGTTCATTGATCCTAACCTTAGCTTTTCTTTGGTCACACCTAGGTACTTCAAGCCACAGGTACAGATCAGTACATAAATGCAATTCATAGAGTCACATGTGGTGTAATTCCTCAAAATCCATGGGGTTCTTAGGCCTAGGTACAATTGTTTTTTCTGACTCGTAAGGGAACAGATGTTACATCTACCACATGGGAAATTGCCTACCACTGGTGGGAGGTTCCACATAGTCTGTTTAGTAGGTGTCTGTACTTGTCTCGTTTTTGGTCTAGTATGTACCAAAAGATCTCTTAAGGATATTACTCTGCTAAAGGTGAATAGAAGTCTTTCAAATTCCAAAGGTCCTGAATTCGGAATTCTCCAATGCTTCAAATTTTTTTTTTTTATTGTTTCGAGTAAATACCAAAGGTAGTGACTCAAACAAGTTGAGTCATTGGGGCTTTTTACTTGCTTCAAGCAGCTGTTCTCTAGCATTGTTACGGGCCTGCTTATTTGCTTTTCTTATCAGAGGGGTGGGGTATTGTTTTGTTCCTAATTTCTCAGATAGAAATCCAACATGTTTGTCATAATCGACTTTGTTCATACAATTCCTACGTAATCTAAGGGATTGACCCACGGGTAGATTATCCCTCAATGATTTAGGATGATAACTGTCATATCTGAGAAGGTTGTTACACTCTGTGGGCTTATAATAAACCTCCGTTAGTAGTTTCCCTTTTGTCACCCTGATCCTCAGATCTAGAAAAGTGATTGACTCCTTCTCAATTGTTCAGGTGAACCGCAAATATGTATCCATTGAGTTCAACCATTCCACAAATTCAAGGGACTTTTTTCCATCTCCTCTCTAAATGATGGAAATATCATCAATGTATTGTTTCCATATATGGATTTTTGTCCTGAATGGGTAATCATCAATATAAATGAATTTTATTTCAAAATCATGTACATACAGACATGCCACACTTGGGACGAAGGTACTCCCGATTGATGGTCCGTGGTCTGTAAGTAGAACCTTTCCTCAAATTGAAAGTAGTTCCTCGTCAAGGTCATATGGGCGCAGTCCAGGACAAATTCCTTTGGGGTAATTGATTCCCAAGGGACCGCTTGTAGAAGGGAATCAAGAACTCTCAAGGACTCTTCTTGGAGAATGCTAGTATGTAGGGCCTTCACATCTAGTGTAAAAAAAGGAGGTCCATGACAATTTCAAAGTCAATATCTTGCATCAGATTCAGGATGGCGTTTGTATACTTCACAAATAAGGGCATCCTAGACACCAAGGGCCATATTTATACTTTTTGATGCAATACTGCGCAGGCGCAGTTTTGCATCAAAAATATTACTGCCGGCTAGCGCCATTTTGGTGCACCGTGCGGGCGTCAAATTTATACTTTCACGCACGCCGGCGCAAACCACAGGTGTAAGTCATTTTTTTTAATGCACACCGCAGCCTCAAGTCGTAAAGCAAAACAACGTTAACGCGGCGGAAATGACTGTGAGACGATTTACGACACCGCAAACCGGATATGCAGCGTTTTTTGACGCAATAGCAGCAAAATTCCCTGTGAACACAGTCATTTCAGCAGAGGAGAGCCAAAATGGATCCCAGATGCCTGTACAGACCCTAGGAAGATGACAACAGACCAGGAACCAGTCAGGAGGGCCCACACAAGAACCAGGACACTTTTAAGAACAAAAGAAAGTGTCGCTTCGGTGCTGAGGAACAGGAAATTCTGGTTAAAGAGGTGACGGAACACCAGCACCAACTGTTTGTCACCTCAAAGTTGCCAATCAGTAGGAGAGATGCAATATGGCTACAAATTGTCGACAAGATTAACAGTGTGGCAGAAGTACGCAGAACAGTCATCGAGTGCAAGAAACGCTGGCATGACTGCAAGCGCAGGACAAAGGAAAATATGGCCAGGAACAGAAAGGCAGCACTGCAGACTGGAGGTGGGAGTCCAGCACACCAGGAGGCCCTGGACCACATGGAGGAGATGGTCGCAGCCATGATTCCTGAGGAGATCGTCACAGGGATTCAAGGACAGGACAGCGCAGACTGCCAGGAGACAACGCACATGCAGGGTAAGTCGCATGGGGAATTAAAATGCACTAATGTCAACTACAACCGGGGGGGGTGATACAGACCACAAAATGCATGGAAGTCATCATATCCATGGAGTGGCATGGGTAAAGGGGTATGGCATGGGGCATGGCCGGCACAAAGAGAAGCTGGGGCACTACACCAACAACAGTCCCATGGGGGCATCCTGCCATGCCAACGATGGAGCAAAGGTGAAGCCACGCCAGGAGGGAAGGGCACAACGTCAAACTGAGATCCCGTCACACGTCAGCCACTATACCCCCTACAAAAACTAGGGCCCAATAAACAACCTCTGGTCATACCGACAACTGGAATGTAACAGTGACAACAGTTGCCACTACCACCTCCGCTCTGTGTGCAACTCAAGTAGCCAATGGCAGTAACGTCCCCATGGATCATACACACCTAAATTAGAGGGTTGAGGATGACAACTTCAATAATCCCCTGAAACAAGACAAAGGCTCCAGTCCTGTCAATTGTGAATGCCCATAGTTGTCACAAACATCAGCCAATGTCATCCACATTAGGAGCTACACAGCACTAATGTCACACCCATGCTGCATATGTCAGGGTCCATCCTGTGCCTCGGTCACAATGCATCATCCCAAATGACAACAGCATTGAGGGGGAGGACACATGTAACTGGGAACTGACATACACCTGCACATTAAGAGGAGGAAATAGGACACTGCTACGACTATCAGGGCAATCCAATGTACCACACATTCCCTAACATCAGCTGTACACATTACCAATGCCAAAATCCATATCGTACCATAACAATGCTATGCATACGATACGCTACATGTCAACTACATATAAGTGGATGTGAAAGATCAGTGACTGGGGCAGGTCCAGATTGTTAAGTGTGGTGCCAGTGCCATCAGAGCACCCACAGCCAGTGAAAGGTCTCACCATGAGAATGGATGGAGACGGAGGCCTGAGTAGGACAAGAAGGTGGCAATTCACTATTTGGCCTAAAACAAGACTAGAGGAGATGATGCTGACAAGTCCAATAACTTAATACTATACATGTGACATGCAGGTGTGCCATAGGCCTTGGAGAATGCCCATCTGAAACACTGGAGCAATGAACAGGAAACAAGATCACAATGTGAAATCATCACAAGGCAGGCATGTCACACACACACACACACACACACACACACACACACACACACACACACACACACACACACACACACACACACACACACACACACACACACACACACACACACACACACACACACACACACACACACACACACACACACACACACACACACACACACACACACACACACACACACACACACACACACACACACACACACACACACACACACACACACACACACACACACACACACACACACACACACACACACACACATTCCCCAGCAGACCATCCAAGATGTCCTTGGAACCCTCCAGACCCCACCGTCAGTCACAAGGAGGAGCACAGAACAAGCAGCCATCGCAGAGGATCCACCCAAATTGTAAGACCTGCCAGCTCCAATACATCTGAGGACTCAGATGACACAGGCACCAGCTTTGAGAGAACTGTAGTTGGAGTACAGCGGGAGCTGGCCAAGGAGGTGCGGGTGGGGATGCAAACTATGGCAGCCAGTCTAGAGGGGGTGCGTTTGTGCATGATGTCATCTGCAGATCAGGCAGCAGCTATGCAAGCCCTAACATCCATCCTGCAAGGACTACAAGAAACTGTCAAGGAATTCACCACTGCAGTAAGGGAATTGCCACAACACCTCGCACCCCAAACCTTCCACTGCATGCACGAATGCAATCTTAACCCCCCTCAGGGCCAAACTGGCTGCCTACCATCGTGATGTGGCTGCTATTCTTAAGAATCAGCAGATCCTCCTTGCAGCAGTACTGCCCTTAAGACCTTCACAGGTAGCAGTGACCGGGATGTCTGACTCCACATCTTCTAACACTGAGGTGTGTGTTGCCCCTTCACAACCACCACCACCAAGGACAGAGGAGGCAACACACACATCAGAAGAAGATGACATGGAACAGATCACCTTCACACTGAAAAGCACCCGGAAGCACTAGTCCCTGCCACATGGCCAACTATTACCAAGGTCATGCGCTTTGTAACATGCCAGTCTTACACCAACTCAACTCAATGACTGTTCTGCAAACCACTGTTAATCTTGTCATCCTGCCCAGTGATTGTCTCTCACTTACTCACTGGCAAATCCTGTCCCTCTACACTGTCTGACACATCACTCCAGCATGTCAAAAGCATTTTCCTTTACCACTTGTGTAGGATTACAATGGAAGGTGTCACTATAATGGACTCACAATCATGGACAATGTACATATAGCACTACAGCATGTTTCAATTAGCACTTACACAACAACTTTGTCTCTGTGTAATGTGACACATCAACTGTGCAGTAGATAACTGAAATGTGAGTCCTGTCAAATTACGTAGCTTGACAATACAACTGTCCTGAAATTATTTAGTCAGATAAATTTGCACACTGGCCAGGATTGCATCGTACCCTGCCCTTCCTGAGGGTAATATCTGATGAAGTGAGAAACCATACACCATCATGCTTTGTTGGACAGAATAATGCTTCCTCAAGGGATATCTAAGTCATCAAATAGTGGCAGCAAAATGTTGTCACCATACAATACTAACACATATAACAGTGCACACAAATCTAAGCAAACACTCCAAAAACTATATGAATGAAGGTGTCTGTGTTTACATCCAAATAGGTAATCAAGCTGAACAGTGTCACAAATGATCTATGTGAGTCAGGAAGACGATACTACAAGAGTGCTTACGACAACTCACTCTATAAGGGTGTCCTTGAACATCACACTGCAGTCACACCTAAAACAGTTCCCCCAGTACCAAATCTGGAAGCACTGTTTGTGACTTTGAAAACATACTTATTGACAAAAACACTTTGGGATCCATATTAACTATGATTGGTGGTTGCAATGAATGGTGGAATCTTTGCAAGGTAGCTCTGGGGTAGCTGCCAATCTTACAGCTCAGTTGGGATTTGTTCGGAGCATAGGACACAAATGTAATAGAACAAAATTAATATACACTAATGCCAAGGCCCTGATCAACAAGCATTTAACACATACTGTAAAGGGTCCACTATATATTTATTAAACAGTAAACACAGAAGAGGAAACTCGGGGGAAAGTCTTACCTACCCTAATCTACCCTAACTACTCATTACCCACAACTGTCCCTAACTAACCTAAGCTAAACTTACTTATCACATGTAACGAAACATTCTAAACATCAACCCCCTGCCCCCTTTATGAGACGGGACACATGGAGGACAACAGGTACTAACCTAAACACATGCTATACTATCCTAAACAAATATATATTTTTTTGATATATATATATATATATTTTATTTTTTTGTAAACACACAAGAACCCCAACATAGCCCATCACCCACCCACACACACACATAAAAAGTAAAAATAGAAAGAATCAGGACCCCCCCACCCACCAACACTAACTAAACTACCAGCCTATACTAACCTAACACTAAGCCCCCTAAGCCCACTAATGAGAAGAACTAGGAAAGAGGAGGGAGGGGAGGGAATCACGTCCATATCAAAAGTCTAGAGGTTGGCCCTCCGGACGGTCCGCTTTATGGACCGCACACGCCTGTTCATATGTTGAACATCCCGCTGCAGGTGACTGATTTTCCGTAGCACACAGTCCATTTTTCGTTCCATTGCCTGAAAAGCTGCAGGGTCAACTATAGCAGCTGGGGCAGTCTGGGTACCGTGGAGGATTGTGTAGGCGTGTAGAGCCAATGCCTGTGTGCTGCCCTGAAGGTGTTCCACTGCTGTGGCCTGGAGCAACTGCAGACGTTGGGACAACAGTCCCAGCTGTGGGTGGTGCC
Source organism: Pleurodeles waltl (assembly GCF_031143425.1). Lineage (NCBI taxonomy): Eukaryota > Metazoa > Chordata > Amphibia > Caudata > Salamandridae > Pleurodeles > Pleurodeles waltl. The sequence continues at coordinate 609,227,536 of NC_090449.1, forward strand.
ACCTGGGTGGAAGTGGTGGTTGTGCTGGTGGTGGCTGTGGTGGGCAAAGTAGGGCCACCCTGTGGGAAAGCCCTCCATGCTCCGGAGGCAAGTTCGATCCAGTATCTTCGGGCCATCCGTCTGAACCCCGACTCTACCAGCAGGATATGCTGGTACCTCATAGCCCGCCTCTGGAACTCACGGACCTGGATAGGTGTCATGTTCGCAGCTGTGAAGACAAAGGCAAACAATTTACGTTAGGAACTGCATTGTGTGAAATGGCACAAGAAGTAAATCAGACAGTACACCTACTGTACTTGTAACAGCTCATATCATCCTACAGATCATTGAATGTCCCTGAGGAAGTACATGGCAGGGCAGCCTACAAAGGTCATATCACGCATAGCACATCCAAACCCTACAAGATGGTTAACAACTGGCATTAATTTGGCATCTGAGTTCTGCCAGTTGTCAGCTAACAATCATGCAGCACATCCTCCGCCAATGCCAGGGGTACAGATGTCAGTGTACAGGATGGAAATCTAAAGCCACATGATCTGCAAGTTGTAAATGGCCTTGCTAGTATAGTACTCATGTGCCATATCTGAGTGTGTATACTAGGTTCCGACCAAACATTCACTTATTCACATGTCTGTGTAACATACCGGTAGCATCAGTCCTAGGTACCCTATTCACAAACCCATGCCTGTATTTGAGGGTGGGGGGGGCGGAGAAACAACGAACAATTTCAAACAACATGGACACCCAGGAGTCTATAGAAAGCTGGACATGTGTTTGGCTCTACACACACACCACAGGTAAGGTCTATCAACAAATAGGAGAAAGCAAACCCTTGACCAATCCTAGCGCCACACATGTCAGGAAATGCAGACCTTTGTCCACATCATATACTTCCAGTAAGGCATGACTTACAACAGACACAGAGTTGCCAGAACACCCATGATCATTATTTGCATGCACACCTAGGCCACTGCACTCAAGTGCCACATACTTGTAGCACTACATGTGGAACTACATGCTGCTAGGAAGTTCTACCTATATTTTAATAAGTACTTTGGTGAATAGGGAAGCAGAAGTCTTTTGGAAAGCGATTGGCAGTCCCAATCTGGGAGAATGTGGGTCTGACAGGCAGACTAAATCTGAGATGAGTTCCAGTGCGACTCTTGTTGATACAAGTGTTATCCACATGACTCACCCCAGTTCTCATTGCGGGGCCTACAGGAATGACCTACAATCCCTAGATAATACAATAGGATAAGCATTGGCCAACTCTAAAATGGTGAGAAACTGAAATCCCACCCATGGAACAAGACAAATGATTGACCAGCGCATCACACCTTGCTATGTGTTCAACACACAGGAGTCCATCACACATCACCAGCAAACACAACACATAACAGACATATCAACACTTACTGAAGTGGTCGGGGTCCTCAAATGTGGCCACCTCTCCCACAGTGTAGGGTGCCGGTCCACCTGTAAGGCATGGAAGGAAGAAATGTGCTCAAAATCTGTGCACTGACCAACAATTCCAAAGACAAAAACAATGTGTAAGATGACATAAGTAATGAAAGCCATTCAGACATGATGATGATACTGCATCTGATATATCACGGCTAACATGTACATAGCATGGGTCGCCTGTGACAATTACATACACATCTGCACACATGCAGTGGCCCTAACTATCATGTGGTGGCAAACATGCTCCTTCATTAGTGAGCAGAAATAATAATGGTGTGTAATCGTCTCATCATGTGCATCCAAGAGAGACATACAAAGCCTGGTTACTTGAGGAATGCATTAACAGTCAAACAGCCTATGTGGCCATGACACATTTATGACACATAGGTACAATGTACAGAGGGGCAGGGACTTTTGTAAGCCCTCATGTTATTACAGTTTCTTCATTTGATGTGGCCCAGCAATGGTGATTTGCACCAAACATAGAGATATTAACCCATGTGCATACTTTGGACTGCCATCCCTAATTGGAATGTGGCACAACAAACTCCAAATACCAGTGTAAGATGTTAGCTGAGGGCACCTTACACCTTTTCCTGATGTTTTCAAATCCAGATCTGACATGTATCCAAAAAGATGAAGGACCACAATAATCCCTAACATTCATAGAACTTCCAAAAACGCTTTCCTTACACACTCACGAGACACACATGAGACATATGTCTGGGCCACATTGCTATCATCAATTGACATGAAGCCAGCACTCATTTTGTGCATCATGTAGTGTTTCTAAAGTCAGTCTAGCTAATGCGTCAACAAAGGTTGCCAATATTTTAGTAAATCTATACTTCACTGGCAAATGTGACCTATATAGACATGATTGGCTACTATTTTGTGTTGCTGTCTGACACAAAGGCGGCACCAAATTACATTAAGCAAAAGTATTCTGTAAGTTTGCAGAGCACGTGCCTACTGACAGCTAACAATTGTGGTTCTTCATATAGCCAATCAATGACCCTGTATATTTCCGCAGCATTCCACACAGTCAGCAACTTAGCCAGCAGATATTGTACAAATCATCTGATGTCCCTACAGAGCTTTTAATTGTGCAGATTTACATGATTTGTACTCACCAACAGGGCCACCAATCACTATTCCCAGGTGGTCCAGCAGATCTTGCTCCCTGGTGATGAGGTCAGCCCAGCGGTGTTTCAGCTGGTGGTCATTCCTCTGGCTCCCCTACATGCGCTGCAAGTGATGCAGCACCTTTCCCCACCGGATTTGTCGTGCCACAGTGTGATACCCCTGTATCACCCTGCGTCGATCATGAGTGGGAGGAAATGGCACACCAGCCATATAAACCCCCCAAGCTCCTCCTCACCCATCCTGCCAAGACGTGGCCTACCCAACATCTCAGCACTGAAAAGGGGAATAGGGGATAAAGAAGAAGAAAGGAGAAAAGGGGGAAAGTAGAAGTACAAAAAAAAAGTAAACTTAACAACTAAAAGCGCCCAACTATCCCCAAACTAGCACTACCCACAACAGACTCCCACAAACAACAAATACAATACAATACCGGACAATTGTAAACAAAACACACACAGACAGTATACAACAACAATATTTATTTCACAAAGTAACAAGTAAGATAGCACACAGGACACAAAAGCAGAAAATCACTGGACAACACTCTGAACACAGCCACACAGTCTAGAACAGTGGTTCCCAACCTGTGGTCCGGGGACACCTGGGGGTCTGCGAAGCCTTAGAAAATTTAATAATATTAACAGATTAGGTCCCCAGCATTTAGTAATGACTCTGTACGGGGTCCCCGGATTCCAATAATGATTCAGTGGGGGTACCCGGGTCCCAGTAATGATAAAGTGGGTGTCCACAGATGTCAAAAGGTTGGGAACCACTGGTCTAGAAGATTCACAGACTGCAAAGTGAAAGTGAAAGTACACCCACTGTACATGTTCACTTCCTGCATAAAATGGCCGCCGTTTTTATCGCTATGTGTCATATTTTTTCACGCAAACAGATTGTGCGTCGTATTTTTCGACGCACAGGAGTGAAAATTAGGCCGCATCCAAATAATAGTTAATAGTCTTTACAAATATTTGGATGCGGCCTAATTTTCACTCCTGTGCGTCGAAAACTATCACGCACAATCTGTATGCGTGAAAAAATATGACGCATAACGATAAAACCGTTGAAATTTCAGGGCATGAACTGATTTTGGGGATTTTTTCAATTTTAATGTTATGTAGCATTTGGGACACAACTGAGATAGGCTGATTGCACCCACTTTGGTGTTGATGGTGTATGTTCACATGTGAGACATCATTCTGCAGCGGACCATGACCTGCTACTTCATTAACAGGATTTTGACGCTTGGCTGACGCACTAGATGGCCATATGTGTGGCCTACATATATGTATTGCACAATTTGGCCATGTTTGGCATCAGGAGAGGATAGCAAGGTGACGCACATGAGTACAATACCTCGATGCCTATGGCTCAATGTGTGTGCAGTGGCTACTAATGTATTAGTCGACCCAGTGTGTGTGCATCACAAGATGCATTATTGCAAATATGCTTGTATGAATGTGAAGTCAATGTGTCCAAACCTTAGATGCAAGTCATTGTGGAAATGAGAGGGGACATGTGTTAGTCATACATGTAGCAACATCCGTTGTGTGCACTTCCAAGATTTTGGGTAACGTAGACACCACAAATGACAAAGCATGCACCAGATAGATGGCAGACGCTTGATCATGTCAATGGACCACAATTTGGCCATCCCGTGTCCTAGATTTTTGGTAACTGCTTCCTAGGCACTTGTTGGAGAATCCCACAGTGAGTCAGGCACATGCATAGACAAAGTGGGTACCATGTAATTGGCCCAGACAGCCAAAGGTGAACCACAAATGTAATATGACGCCACAGTTGTGGTCATATAACTGAGCCACAACTCTCCAGTGGCTGTGGTGGACCAGCAGACGAGGCAGCACGTGTCCACATTTTTCCAGTGATCAATTGCACAGAGGTGTCTTGTTCATGTGTGTGGTCCAATGTTGATCCTGTATATTTTAGGGGTGTATGTAGTCACAGTTACATCCAGGTCTCATCATGAGTCAGTGGCAGCTATTCCTGTATCTACTGAGTATCCTTCAGAGATCAATGTGAGTAAAGTCGATGAGGACATGAGAACCTACAATACTGAAGACGTGTAATGAGACTGTCAACAGGGCAGCCTTTGTGTGCTGAGTGAGATAATGTCTCAGGTGTCATGTTCCGGCAGGTGTCATTACAACATTTGTACACAGGTTGGCCTCTAAAATTCCAACTGCATCTGGTAACATCATAGCCTCTGTGCTGATTATTGTCGCAGCTTTTCACCACGCACGGCCCATCAATATGTTGTGAGCAATGTGATTCAGCGTGTGACCTGTCAGGGTCCTAACATGTGGGGACTTTTCATGGACATTACCAGAGGTAGGTGGTTCTGCTGGAGGCACCGTACCCAATCCCTGCGTACGGCCCTGGGACACTGTCACACTTTGTTGTTCATGCATACATGGGACCCAGGCAAGGGATGGGCCATGATTTTGGTATTCAAAGAAAATTTAACAAATATGGTACAATTAAAAGGCAGATGATGCTATACAATGTATTTGGATATGGATGAAGCACATGACAAAATACCCTCTGAGGAATGAGAGGTTTGGTAAAGCAAGTGTGGTACATATGTTGCCACAAGGAATCTTTAGGGTAACGCACAGACAGGTCAGAGGAAGAACAAGACAGTTGACATGTAAAACTGCATATGTCCTGTGTTTTTGAAGGTGACACATGAACCCCAGGGCTGTGTTACACGATTTAATTACTAGCAATGCATAACGGTGTATTTGACAAAATGGCTACTTCTATGCTGTTCCAGGCATCAGCAGGGGCAGTGCATGTTCAGATGGGTGGTGTGCAAAGAGGTGATCACAGGTGTGTGCTGCATCTGTTTTTCACAAGTCCTGTTAGTGAGATTTGCTTTCAAATGGCCAACAATACCTTTCACATGGGAAGCAATCTACAGGTGCTAACAGGGCTTAGTAACTACAAGCCAGTGTATTGATTGACCTGACGTCCATGCAGTCAGATGTACTATGACAATGGTATACCATAGGAAAGGGTGTAGCACACTGGATCACTATTGTTTGTCTGTGTGTGTAGAGGAGGGAATATCGGGGTACACATATTACTATTCCAGGGACCTCTTCAGACAGGTGGGTTGTGACCAGGAGCATGGGTGTGTCAGGAGTTAGGAAATGGGCTGACATGGACATGGAATGTCATGTGCGCAATGCTTGTCATATGTGTGGCACTTGTGCTGTCTATGTTCTGCTTATATGGAACTCTAGTCACAGATAGTCCTTGCAAAGATTGGATGCAGTTGGACTTACTGCTGTCAAAGGTCTGGTCATACATTCCTGTTACCAATGTAATATCACATCAAATGCCTCATGTATAAGGCTTGTTTTCCCCTTATTGAGTGATGGTGTCTTAGTTTTGTGCCATATGCTGCGATGAACCATGTTTCCAACATGTATGTGTGAAATAGGTGTGGTCCTCTGCTATTGCCCTTCAAAGGTGAAATGTACAGGATATATGTAATTTACAGTGTGTGTGTATGTGACCGTTGTATAATACACATCACAATTGCTCTGGGATTTTCTGTGTCCTGATCGATATATCAGCAATGCTCCATGAGGCTACACTCTTATTCTGATAGTTAGATATGAAGGTGGGCAAAAATGATTATCCAGACCATGCTATGGTGATTATTTTTGGTGTTTATTTACATAAGTTCATACAGTGGTGATGGTGATTATTTTTAAAATAAATTGTTCACGATATGTTGGCGCCTACGCAATCCAGCAGCTGTGTTTTGTTGTTCCCTCTCATGTTGCAGGCCACCATCCTCCTCTTCAGGCATGTGTGGCTCTGGTTCCAAGAGGGGAATGTTCCTTCTTATGCAAATGTTGTGCAGGATGGCACATGTTAGAATGATCTTACAGACCATTTCAGGGGAATATAGGAGTCTACCACCAGTGATGTCGAGGCACCTGAATCTCAACTTGAGAATGCCGAAGGTCCTCTCGACTATGCTGCGTGTCCTCCTATGTGCGTCATTGTAGGCACGCTCTGCTGCAGTCCTTGGGTTGCCAAATGGTGTCATTATCCATGGCTGGATCCCATACCCCTGATCAGCTGAAAGAGAAAATGAATGGGATCATGTTGATGTAGCCTGCCCCATTGAAATCACCTTGCATGGCAGTAGTTGTCTTGTGTTGTCTGTGACTCTTTTGTATTATAGTGTTCCTTCTTAGGCTTGTAGGATGTAACATCTGCATTGTGTTGTTTCCTTGACTGAACAAGTGTTTGGCTGCTGACCGGTTGTCAGCAGTATGTTTTGGGATTTGCAGTACTGTGTGCACTCCCTATCATTGTGACTTGTGATACAGGTGTCCCTGTGTATCCACTGGGGTGAGATGATAGTTCATTACACAGGTTCAATTTGACAGTGTTGTTGACACGTTCACATCAATGTGCCCTGGACATCCCAATCCTTTAGACTTATGCAATGGATTAATTTAAACATCATTGACATCATTGAGACGCTTACATTTTGCAAGGTGACAATTAGGCAAACCACTCCAAACGTTGTGATCATTGACATCTTAACATTAGACTGTACACTAATTTCAGATGTGTGACAGGTTCAGTGGTGACCTATGAAACATGGCTAGCGATGTCACGACCTTAGTGTGTTCCTGTCAACATGTTGCTGTTGTGATGTATGTGTTGTGTGTCCTAGAGGGTTGCTGTGCAGTGTGTATATAAGTAGGTTTTTGTACTTACCAACAAGTAGTCAATTGCCATACGGTCCATCCTGGAAGTGCTGATTGATGGTAGAGTGACGGAAGATAAATGAGTCATGGACACTCCCAGGATATTTAGCCACAATGTTGGTGATCAATCCTTGATGATCAACAATGGCCTGCACATTGATGGAATGTGTGTGCTTCCTGTTGCGGTAGAGGTGTTCAGTTGCAGCAGGTGGCACAACACGTACATGTGTGCAGTCGATTGCACCAAGGACATGTGGGAAGCCGCTAATGAGGTAAAACCCCTGTTTTGTTTCCTGCTGCTTCTGCAGTGTGTTAGGGAAGCATATGTGGTGGGGTGTGAGTCCAATGATGGCATCCAGTACTTTGGGCAAAAAGGCAGAGAATGATGGCTGTGATATTCCGGCAACCAGGGCACCAGTTGTTTGAAAGGAGCCACTTGCCAGCATGTGAAGTACGGCAAGCAGCTTGGTTTCTGTTGGGATGGTGCGGGGTGTCAGCAAGGTGGGTGCCAACTGTGGCTCTATGTTTCGCATCAGCTGCTGAATGGTCTGCCAGTTCAACCTTTACCTCTGGATGATGTCATGCTCCCTGAGGCCATGAAGGGTTGTTCTGGTGCGGAATATCCTCTCCTGCCTTCTGCGCTGCCTTTGGGGTCCCTGCTGGTGTTGTGGTGGCTGCTGTTGTTGTTGCTGGGCTCTGCGTCTGCGTGCACGCTGAATGAGAAGCACCTCCATGTCCCCCTTTTGCTGCTGTGCTGTTGCTTCTGTGTGTTCTGATTAAATACAGGTGTGTTTGCCCCATTTTAACGCCTGCCCTGACCCAGGTGTTAAATTTTGACGCAAATCGGGCTGTGCGTCATTTTCCGGCTCCGCCTCCCGGCCGTGCAGCATTTTTGCCCGAAAGCATAAATACGACGCACAGGCATTTAAGACATTTTTGGGACGGGAACGCCTACCTTGCATATGATTAACGCAAGGTGGGTTGCCGCATCCAAAAAATGACGCACACAGCGGGATTTTTACGTCCGCGGGCACGGGCGTCAAAGTTTAAATATGGGGCAAGGTTTGCGCTGAATGTGCGTCAAAATGTTTGACAGAGTATAAATATGCCCCTTATTGTCTAAAAAAATAATCAGTAAATTTTGCCAAAGGTTCTATCAAAGAACCGATTCCAGAAGCAATCAGTCTGCCGGGTGGTGGAACTCGACTCTTATGAATTTTTGGAAAAATATGGAAGTAAGGGATCCTTGGATTCTTTTCAACTAGAAATTCTGTTTCTTTTTTTTTGTAATTCAGCCCTTTTATTCCACCGATTTTACCTCACCGATTTTACCACAAATTCAATAACTTCACAGATGTCCTTGGTTGGGTATCCGTGATGTATAACTAAGCCATTTAGGTAATGTGAAGTAAAGCAATTCAGGATGGAGTGCAAAAAGTTAAGTGATAACATTTCAAATATTATTTTTTTCTTTAAAGGGTGAGCAACATTAGAATTGCCCCGACATAAAGTTAAAAGGGTTTACATTGACAGGGAGACCTTGTGTTCCTGCCCTAACACGGTGGGGAGTTCCTATTATGGTAAGGAAAACTATCATGAAAGTAGCCTCTCAGATGGACTAATGTTTCTATGTTTTGCTTTACTCTAAGTACTTGAAAAAAATGAGGTGATACTAAAAAATCAAGTGAGAGCAATAGGCCTCACAGGTGTGCATGACATTTGTGGTAATAATCAGGGAAAGTTAACAGTTGCCCTGACAAAGGCCCCAAGACCAGGCTGGGCTCTATGAGAGGGCTGAAACATGTTGGCATGAAGATAGGGTTTTCTGGGAACATAAAAGTCCCAAAGTAGACTAGGAATATTGCTTTTATTCATGCCTTTGGAACTCCAAAATAAAGGAGATGTTCTTGGGATATTCCAACAGGTATTTTTTGGATTTGATCTGGATCCCTGCTATTATCCAGTTAGTTATTTTATTTTGAACTACCAAGAATCTTGGTTGAGGCCACTCCAGTGGTATCACCTTACGGGGGTGTGGATAGACAGCCGATGATGAAGCATGTGACTATTAAGTGGGTGAGACATCTATTCCAATTCTTGGAATGATCCTATTGGCATGAGAGGTCAGTTCGGATGGGTATTTTTTTTTTGTATCCTTTTTGGACAAAAGGTTCAGATATAAAAGTTTTACCATAGCCTAGTTATTATTTTGTGGTTTTGTTGTTATATTGGGAGAGCATAACTAGGTCTTCTCTCACTCTCAAGGTGTGCCACATGTTTCTAAAGGGCCGTTCAGCCCTGAGAGTTTCCGCTGATTAAGGATTTCCCTATCAAGAAATGTACTTGACTCTGAAAATTACCAAGCATGGCCAAGGGCCTAGCTTTTGATGAGGATATTATTACCTCAGTTTTAGCAGCACCATCCCTGATCCCTGATACAACCCTTTCTATGTGTAGCATAGGAACCAATGATTGGTATCGTTTGACCCAAGTAAAAAGAACAGATGTGAAAACTCTTCTACATGGTGGCAAGTATTTGAGAAGTAACATTGCTCCTAAGGGTCTGATTGTAACCAATGCCCCGCGTATCTTCCTGCAAGACACTGAGGGGCATATTTATACCTTGTTTGCGCCACATTTTAGTCATTCCTTTTACGCAAATTTGGCACAAGCTGAGCTCCATATTTATATTTTGACGTTAGACATGTCTAACGTCAAAATATAGGATTTTCCGCTATATTTTGGATGCGTGCACCTACCTTGCGTCAATGAGATGCAAGGTAGGCGTTCCCGTCCAAAAAAAGGTGCTATCCCCATAGCTCCATATTTATCCCCCGCTCAAAAATAACGTACAGGTGGGATAAGGGGCTAAATAATGGTGCAAAGCTTGCTTAGCACCATTATTTAACGCCTGTGTCAGACCAGGCGTTATGGGACCTGTGGACCCATTTCCATGTTCAGACACCATGGAATGGGTCCACAGGTGCCCTCCCCAAGCCCCAGGAACACCCCCACCAGAGGGACACCGGAGGATGGGGGACCCCATCCCAGGTAAGTTGAGGTAAGCATTTTTAATAATTATTTTTTTCCATCAGGGCCCCCCTGCATGGTACAGGGTTCAGTGGCCGTGCCTAGGGGACACTTGTTCCCTGTGCTGGCCATTGGGGGGGTGGGCATGACTCCTGTTTTTCCTAAGACAGGAGTCACATTTTTGGTGGTTGTGCACCAGGAAATGGCACTAGTCTGCTTAGAGGTATTTTTTTTCCCTTTAATCAGGCTAGCGTCATTTCTTGGAGCACAACCTCCTCCTTTCCTACCCCCACCTCCACCCAGCTAGCATTTTAGTTGATGCTAGCGCAAGCTGAGCGTTGGCGTGCGCCACTCCATTAATTTGGCACATGGCTAGCGCTCAGGAATGGCACGTTTTGCACCAACAAGTATAAATTTCAGGCCTGAGTTTAGAAAAAGCTGGTCTCTGATAGCATGGAAATGCACCAGAGATTGACCAGTTCTCATCATCCAAACCGGAAAAAGATTGTCCGATGCCCTATCGATCCAAATAAAAACTATGGAAAGGGGGCTAAGAACACAGGTCACACTGGCCATATACAAAAAGAAATTAGAGGAGAATAATAGAGTACAAAGAATACCTTATGCAAAGTAGGATTGAGAAATTGCAGAAGGATCTGAAATAACTTTCCTTCGAAGGAACTTTCCCATATTCGAAACAGGATTAACAACCACAGATATCAGAAATTCAGACTTTTCTGATTCTGAGAGCTCTGGGTCTAGTAATTCAGAGAGGGGTGGATATATTAATAAGCAAGGTAGATATCAAACAAGGAGAGGAGGGCGGCGACCTCCTAGGGGAAGAGTTTTTTTTTTTCCAACCTTTTCAACCATTCCCATTTCCACATATGTGGTATACACAACCCCAATATCCATTAAATCCCTCACAATACTGCCCTCCTAGGCAGCAGAAACTTTTTGTTTTTAGTATGAGGCCAGAATTATGGAAGAGGAAGAAGGAAAGGATAGAAAGTACAGTGGGTGGAACAATCTCAGAGGGAACGAGACCAGGGCCCCCAACCAGACCCTAGCAAAAGTAATTGGGAAAATTAACTTGAGTGACCAGGTCTTCACAGACACTCAAAGGCAAGTCCTTGAGAAAAGTTTGGGATCTGTCCCAACCCCAAGACCAGATACTTTTGGGCTACGACAAGGACTGGCTGAATGTTTTCGTAAGATTAGGCTTTCAGTAATTTTCAAGGACCAATGGGCAGAGATTGGTGAAGACACTACTGATATTGGTTTGAAGAGGAAGTCACACTTCCTCCAACACACACTATGCCCCTTGAAGTGTCAACCCTTGAGAAGGCAGTAATACAGAAAGTGGAGAATTTCAAATCTAATACATGCCATACCTTTCAAAACTAGTCGAAGGTAGAAACATTGGCCCATAGGTATACTTTTTTTGTGCCGCATTTGCGCCATATTTTGACGTAAAAGTGGCGCAAACGTACAAAATATAATTGTATTTTGTACGTTTGTGCTGCTTTTCGTCAAAAAATTAGGCAAAAGCAGCACAAAAAAAAGTATAAATATGGGCCATTGTCTCTAAAAGAAATTTGTGAGATGGACTCTGTGATTATTAAACCTGCAGATAAACGGAGTGCAACAGTCGTACTTCCTAAGGAGATGTATAGACAGGAATGCCTGAAACTCCTTCAAGACACCTGTAATTATAAAATTTTGCACCGTGACCCAACCAAGGACATCTGTGAAGATATTGAATTCATGGTAAAATTGGCAGATGTAAAGAGCTGGATTACAAGTAAGGAAGCAGAATTTCTAGTTGAACAGAATCCAACAATCCCTTACTTCGATATTTTGTCAAAAATTCATAAACGTCCAGTTCCACCTCCCAACAGACCGATTGTTTCTGGAATTGGTTCTTTGCTAGAACCTTTGCCAAAATGTACTGATTACTTTATGAGACCATTGCTGTCTAGGATGCCCTCATTTGTGAAGGCTACTGTTGGAAAGTAGCCTCTTGCTAGCTTGGTTACTCCCACTTTTTACCTTTTTCTCAGTCTGTTTGACTGTGTTCACTGGGATCCTGCTAACCAGGGCGCCAGTTATTATGCTCTCTCCTTTTACACTTGGTTGCTGAAACCTTTTTTCACCCACCATTTGGCATACCAGTAGCACTATGTAAGTCCCTAGTATATGGTACATAGGTACCCAGGGCATTGGGGTACCATGGAATCCCTATGGGCTGCATCATGTATTATGCCACCCATAAGGAGCCCATGCAAAGTATTCTGCAGGCCTGCCATTGCAGCCTGCGTGAAAGGGTGCATGCACCCTTTCACTACTAGGTCACTGCACCAGCTCACTGTAAGTCACCCCTATGGCAGGCTGCGGGTGCAGGGTGCAGGGTGCGGGTACCTATGTGTGAGTGCACCCCTGCACTAGAAGGGGTGTCCCTACAAACTCCAGACCCATTTTCCTGGAACTTGTGAGTGCAGGAACACCATTTTCTGCGGGTACTGGTCATAGGTCACTACCTATGTCCACCTACATCATTGTAACTCCGAACCAGGGCATGTTTGGTATCAAACAGGTCAGAATCATACCCCAATGCTGTTGCAAGTATTGGAAGTATGATACCATCCACTCTGGGGGCTCCTTACAGGACCCCCATCATTGCTACCACCAGTCTTACAGGGTTTTCTGGGCAGCCCAGCTGCTGCCACCCCTCAGACAGGTTTCTGCCCTCCTGCTGCTTGATCTGATCAAGCCCAGCAAGGCAGAACAAAGACTTTCCTTTGGCAGAGGGAGGAAACATCCTCTCCCTTTGGAAATAGATGTGACTGGCTTGGGAGGGGTAGTCTCCCCAAGCCACTGGTTTGCTTTGAAGGGCACATTTGGTGCCCTCCATGCATAAATCAGTCCACAACAGCTCAGGGACCTCCAATCCCTGCTCTGTTGCAAAACTGGACAATGGAAAGGGGAGTGACCACTCCCCTGTCCATCACCACCCCATGGTTGATGCCCAGAGCTCCTCCATAGGGTCCCTGGGTTCTTCCATCTTGTTTCCAAGGTTGGCAGGGAACTCTGGGAGCATCTGAGTGGCCAGACCAGGCACTTGACATCAGAGTCCCCTCCTGATAGATGCCTACCTGGTTAGGTGACCAATCCCCCTCTCAGGGCTTTTTAGGGTCTCTCTTTTGGGTGGGACCTCAGATTTGGCTTGCAAGACTCCAGCAGGATTCCTCTGCAATCTCCACTTAGACTTCTGGCCACTGGAACCGCGATTGGACTCTCCAGAAACCGACAGTGCTGCAAACAATGAAGAGGACTCTTCTGCAACATTGTTTCCACATCTCCTGCCAGCTTTGCAACATTTCCCCCTCCGTGCAGCCTTTGAAGAAAGCAACTCTTCAGCCTGCACAAGAAGAAGGCATCTTCCTTGGAGTTTAGGAGTCACTCCCCTGCACCACAGGCACCTAAAGCAAGTGATGACCAGCTGCGTGGATCTCTCCTCATCTTGAGCTGCGTGGATCCTGCAACATGGGTGGTGGTCCGTAGTAGTCATCTTGGTCCTCTCTGCCAGCTGTCTAAAATTGGTGAGGTAAGCCTTTGCATTCCCACGCAGGACAGTACCCTTTTGCACTGCTTCTCTTGCAGCTTCCAAGGCTTGTTTGCATCTCCTTGAAGGGATCTTCAGGCAACGTGTAGCTCTAGCCCACAGTACTCCTTCCAGCAAAGCACAGCCTCCTGTATGGTTCTCCAGTGGCGTAGGATCCTCTTTGTAGTGCTGAATGGGCTTCTTCTGCAACTCCGGTGTCCCTGTCCTGTGGGACTCCTGCAAGTGCTGCCTTGTGGTCTCTCTGTGACACTGAAGGTCTCCTGCGACTCCCCCTCCTGGGATGAGTCCTCCTGGGTCTTGCTGGTCCCCGGCAGCACCACTCCTCCATTAACCAGACGTTTGCCTTTGCCAAGGCTTGTTGGTGGAATTCCTGCACTGACACCGATCTACAAACTTCAATCCTGTGTGGGACATTATCTGCATCCATCAGGAACTCTTCTCCGGCTCCAGGGCTGCAGTGCTGACCTGTTCTTCATTAACGTCGACCAACTCCTACAAGTACAGCTGGGTGGGTAGTAGCTCCTACTCCTCCTGGACTCCACTATGACTTGGTCCCCTCTCTCCACAGGTCTTGTTTCTTCAGGAATCCACTGCTGGTTTTCTTGAAGTCTTATCTGGATGTCTTCTTTTTCTTCTTTTCCTCCTTTTGGGTGGTTTGGGGAAATTCCAGTGATTTCCTCCTGCTTTCCTGGTCACTCGGGGGTACTGTGTTACTTACCTCTGTGGTTTTCTAGTACTCCCAGCTCCCCTCTATACATTCCACTCACCTAGGTGGGGGTCCCGTGTTCGCATTCCATTTTTTTTAGTATATGGTTTGTGCTCCCGCTAAAGTCACTATTGGTTATTGCTATTTGCACTATTGTCTAACCTTTTCTATACCTATTTCTGATTACTAGTGTATATATTTGGTGTATTACTTACCTCCGGTTGGAGGGTTTCCCTTCTAGTAATTTGTGGTATTGTGTTCCAAAAATAAAGTACCTTTATTTTTGTACAACTGAGTATTTTCTTTCATGTGTGTAAGTGCTATGTGACTACAGTGGTATTGCACGAGCTCTGCATGTCTCGTAGATAAGCCTTGGCTGCTCATCCACAGCTACCTCCAGTGAGCCTGGCTTCTAGACACTGCCTACACTTCACTAAGAGGGGATACCTGAACCTGGTATAAGGTGTAAGTGCTTTGGGTACCCACCACACTTCAGGCCAGCTTCCTACAGATACAAAGGACATCCTGAATTTGATGCAAGATATTTACTCAGAAATTGGCACGGACCTCCTTTTGACACTAGGGTGCATATTTACAGTTTTTGGTGCAAAAAAAAAAAAAACAGCGAACAACTACGCTAGCTGGGTTGGAGGTGGCTGTAGGGAAGGAAGAGGTTGTGCCTCCAAAAAATTACGCTAGCCTGGTTAGAGGCACAAAAATGCCTCTAGCCTAGACTAGCACCATTTCCTGCCACACACCCACCAAAAACATGACTCCTGTCCTGGAAAGACAGGAGTCATGCGCACCACCCGAATGGCCAGCACAGGGGATAAATGTCCCCTGGGCATGGCCACTGCACGCTGTGCCATACAGGGGGCCTCAAGTTAGGGCCCCCAATGGCAAAATAAATAATTATTCAAAATACTTACCTGGACGTACTTGAGATGGGGTCCCCCATCGTCCGGTGTCCTTCTGGTGGGGATGGGGGTGTTCCTGGGGCATGGGGAGGGCACCTGTGGACCCATTCCATTGTGTCTGACCATGGAAATGGGTCCAGAGGTCCTATAACGCCTAGTCTGACGCCAGGGTTAAATAATGGTGCTAAGCAAGCTTTGCACCATTATTTAGCCCCACCGTGCATCATTTTAGCATGGGGGGATAAATATGGAGCTATGGGATAGCACCATTTTTTGGATGGGAACGCCTACCTTGCATCTCATTGACGCAAGGTAGGTTCATTCATCCAAAACGGGTGCAAACTCCTATATTTTGGTGTTAGACATCAAAATATAAATATGGAGTTGAGTTTGCACTGAATTTGCGTTTAAAAAAATGACGCAAATTTGGCGCAACAAGAGTATAAATATGCCCATAGATGTAGAAGCCCTAAATACCAGCACTCCCCAAGAAGCATCCTTGAGAGTGCTTGATGCCCCTCTAGAAGCGTTCCTTTAGAAATCAATTACCCAAGGGGAGTTTGCCCTGGACTGCGCCCACATGCCCTTGGCGAGGAACTTCTTTCGATTTGAGGAAAGGTTCTATTTACAGACCCACAGGACATCAATTGGGGACTACCTCCTCCCCAAGTGCGGCCTGTATTTATGTATACGATTTTGAAATGAAATTCATTTATAATGATGAGAACCCATTCAGGTCAAAAATCCATATATGGAAATGACATATTGATGATATTTTCATAATTTGAAGAGGGGATAAAAAACAGGCACTTGAATTTGTGGAATGGTTGAACTCAATGGATACATATTTGCAGTTTACCTTAACAATTGAGAAGGAGTCAATCACAATTCTAGATCTGAGGATCTGGACGACAATAGGGAAACTAGTAACTACGTTTATTTTAAGCCCATGGATTGTAACAACCTTCTCAGATATGACAGTTTTCATCCTAAATCACTGAGGGATAATCTACCCATGGGTCAATTCCTTAGATTACGTAGGAATTGTACAAACAAAGTAGATTATGACAAACATGCTGCATTTCCGTCTGGGAAATTAGAAACAAAACGATACCCGATCCCTCTGATAAGAAGAGCAAGGAAGAGGGCCCGCAACAATGCTAGAGAACTGTTGTTTGAAACAAACAAAAAGCCTCCTATGACTCGACTTGTTTGTGTCACTACCTTTGGTATTTATTCAAACCAACTAAAAAAATATATTTTGAAGCATTGGAGAATACTAAATTCAGGACCTTTGGAATTTGAAAGATCTCTATTCGTCTTTAAAATAGGAAAATCCTTGAGAGATCATTTGGTACATACTAGACCAAAACGAGACAAGTACAGACACTATACAGACCATGTGGAACTTCCCACCAGTAGTAGGCCTCTTCACATGTGGTAGATCTAACATTTGTTCCCTTACAAGTCAGAAAAAACAATTTGACCCAGGCCTAAGAACCCCATGGATTTTGAGGAACTGCATTTAGATATTGATCTGTACATGTGACTTGAAATATGTAGGTATGACCACAAGAAAAGGTAAAGTTAGGATCAATGAACATAGAAACACATTTAGATGCAAGAAAACTAACATTAAATTGATGCGCCATTTTGTGGATTCTGCACATTCAGAGGATGACTTTGAGTGGTATATCGTTGAAAAACTACAAGGGGCACATAAGGGACAGCTGTTCAGGTTGGAACAATGCTGGATATATAGACTGTCAAGCTCCTCGTGAGGGTTTAATAATGATATACCCTGGATACAATTGGCAAGGAGATAACATTCCCCCGGCACAATCTGTTGAAATGGATGGTCGTTTGATATTCGGCTATGAGATACCCTATATCAATTTCTGATCTTTGGCCCTCGCAATTCATATAGGCATAAAAAAGACCCAGCTGGGGTCTACATAAAAGCCCCATAGAGAAATGTGTGGGGGGGATCCATAAACTACAACTCGATAATAGGGTAGATACATATGGTGTTTTCCACCTCCCAAGGAGTGGTGGGGAGGCTTACACCATCACAGGCAGATAGTCCTTGCTGGGTAATACAAAAATCCCTGTGAAAATATAGATATATTACTAATCTTATTAGATATCCTGCACTTTTGTAGGATCTGGGGCTTGCACTTCAACCCTTCTGGTTTAAAAGAGATGGTCCAGCGTCCCCCCCTTTTCTTGCTAATAAGTGAGCCCAAAATTTCATATAATGTATGGACCGCTGGCTGTGGGGTTTAGTTAGGCATATTTGGGAAGCACTACACCTCCCTTGATCACCTGGGTGTGGCGCATGTCAAGGCAGCACTGAAAAAGCAGCATGACGACATGTATGCTATCTTCGGCAGCCTTGGGCGAATGGACTAAGTTGGATGCGGTGCAGGACCCTTGACGAAGTAAGCGTGTTTTTCCCAAATAACGGATATTCAGGGTGTCTTAATATTGTACCCTTTACTTCCTCTAATAAACTGGGAAGCTGGGTGGCAGCTCACGTTTGGCATTAAGTCATGAGATCTTTTTATGGAAAAGACCAAGGGAGCCTCACTTCGAACAATTTTCTCATTAACATTGTGGAATAATGGGAAACTTGGCAGGAGCTGTCACCTGTACTAAAAAACTGTATTCCTTCACGGAGGCGATTACCCCCGGGGCCTTACCGCCAATATACACTCTTAAATAAAACGTTTTAGGCACATACTTTTACTGGAACAAGCCTGTAGAAAATCTAATGACACACATCTTCCATCTATGATGATGCCACAGGCAGTTCTCTTTAACATAAACAGGATTGTGTAGCACTGGAACCCGTTGAGGCTCATACTTTTACAGGTACAAGCCGATAACAAATATAATGATACTCATCTCCCATCCATGATGATGCCACAGGCAGTTTTCTTTTCACATAAATGGGATTGTGTAACTCCATAGCAAATATTAGTCAAGAGACCTTTAAATAAGAGATTCAATATAGACATGTGAGGTTAATGACAATATGGTAATAAGGATTTGATAGGTGCCGTATAGAGAAAATGAGGCAAAAAAAAGGTTCACCATAACCTGGCATGTCGATTTCTTCCACCCTAAGGCCCAAATTTATTCCTTTTGGTGCTAAAATGGGGGAAAGCAGTTTTGCACCAAAAAGTATAGCGCCGACTTGCGTCATTTTACAGTGCCAGCCAGGCGCTGTATTAATAGAATGGCGCAAGCCGGCACTAAACTTGGGTGAGCGTCTTAAAAAAAGACTTTAGCCGGGTCGGGGTGGCAGTAGGGTAGGAGGGGGTTGTGCATCAGAAAACGGCTAGCCTGGTTAGAGGCACAACAAAAATTGCCTCTAACCAGACTAGCGCCATTTCCTTGTGCACAACCACCAAAAACATGACTCCTGTCTTAGGAAAGACAGGAGTCATGCCCACCACCAAAATGGCCAGCACAGGGGACAAGTGTCCACTGAGCATAGCCATTGCACCCTGTGCCATGCAGGGGACCCCAAGTTAGGCCTCCCCAATGGCAAAAAAAATATATATATTTAAGAAATACTTACCTGGACTTACCTGGGATGGGGTCCCCCATCCTCGGGTGTCCCTCTTGTGGGGGTTGGGGTGCTCCTTGGGCCTGGGCACAGAACCCGTGGACCCATTACATGGTGTTTAACCATGGAAATGGGCCCACAGGTCCCCTAACGCCTGGTCTGACCCAGGCGTTAAATAATGGTGCCATAGCAAGCTTAGCACCATTATTTAGCCCCTCCTCCCACCCGTGCGTCATTTTAGCACAAGGGTATACATGTGGGGCTATGTAGATAGCACAATTTTTTGGATGGGGATGCCTTCCTTGCATCTCATTGACACAAGGTAGGTTAACTAATCCAAAAAATAGTGCAAACTGCTATATCGTCAAAATGTGCATTATAGTCACAGTCAGTGAATAATTACTGCGCTGTTATTCACTAACTGCGAGTTTAATGCAAATTTTCCTAGTTTTAGGGAAGGAAAGTCTAGATTTTATTAAAGAGACACAGGGAAGTAATATGCTGTTTTTTCTTGCTTTAATTTCTGTGGTAGGCAAGATAATAGAAAACTACATTACCTATGAGCCCATGGCAATAAACTACAAATGAAGTAATACTGGTTCAGCCAACGAATAACCGTCTGGTTCTTTTGGCTGTTTTTCACACCACAGTCCATGCCATCTTAATTTCAGACTGAAATAAATTGAGATTTCTCACTAAGTGCTGAAGTGGCTCTCTTCATAGTTTACTAATTTGTAGCATCTTGTTGCGATTCCACATGAGTAAAATGCCAAGGTGCTCAATTGTGCGTCCCTCAGGTCTCATTTGTTTCAGCCCTACTTTTTAAAATGTATATGCACTCGCGGGCACAATTCCTATTTAAGATGGGACAAAGCTTCACATATATGGAGATGACACTAATTGACCTTTGGCTTTGAACATTGCGTGATTTCTATCTTAGCTTTTCTTCAATTCCTAAGCTTAGTATGCTGGTGGGTGGTACAGAACTGTTATTTGTATCCAATGTGAGAAGAAATGAAGTGTATTATATGCTCTAGTTGTGTGACCTCACTGTGTAATACACTTACCAATCCCTTTAGGACCCTTAGGTTTTGTTTGTCGAGCCAGCAGCTCAACCCTGGGTAGCTATGGCTCGGAGCATCAAGACTTACACAAAGTAACAAGTGTAAAGCATTAAACAGCACCAAAACCATATCAGAAGACTTTGACAAGACACCAACAAAATTAAACTCCAATTTAAAAAATAGACTGTAGTCTTTATGTGTTTTTAGACCCCACAATGAAAAAGATCCACCTGTGGGTTTTCAGAGATATAGAATTTATTGGATATAGTAAATCCAAGGATTTCACTAAACCACAGATAAGCTTTGGAAAGTTCAACAAATCTGACCCTTAGATATGTTTCAAGCAAAAGTCGGGCAAGCTGTAATGTGGTCACTTATAGTCACTTGGAGCAACCAGCTCCAGTATGGAGTCAGTTAGAGTGACTAGCATGGCCCTCAGAAACAGTTACCTCCACAGAAGAAGCCCTCTTCAGGCAGTTCCAGATGCTCTATCCTTTGCAGGGCTTTTCCTGTGGAAGTGGTCCTGATGCAAGAGATGAAGTATGGTGAAGTTGCTCAAGGATGCTGTGGGTGCGATGTGGTTGAATGGCTCTTGCTGTGACTACTCCTAGGACCACGAAGGGGGTGAGATGGTCCTGGTTAAAGGAATGATGTCCCTCAAAGTCCTCTTAGTGCTGGCAGAAGTCTAGTCACCCATTATTGTGGTCACAGTCCAATCCTTCCTTTATTGATAGCTCATTCTCTGGGAGTCACAGCTGCACTCAGACAACACTCGAGGCCTTGCAAACGTAATCAATCAATCACTGCATTTGTAAAGCGCGCTACATACCTGTGAGGGTCTCAAGGCGCTGGGGAGGGGGGTGCTACTGGTCGAAGAGCCAGGTCTTGAGGAGTGTTCTGAAGGCCAGCAGGTCCTGGGTCTGTCGTAGGATGGTGGGGAGAGTGTTCCAGGTCTTGGCGGCGAGGTAGGAGAAGGATCTGCCGCTGGCGTTGGTTTTTCGGATGCGGGGGACTGTGGCGAGGGCGAGGTTGGCTGAGCGGAGGCTTCGGGTGGGGTTGTGGAAGCTGAGTCGGTTGTTGAGGTAGGTGGGTCCGGTGTTGTGCAGTGCTTTGTGTGCGTGGATCAGGAGCTTGAAGGTGATCCTTTTGTTGACGGGGAGCCAGTGCAGGCCTCTCAGGTGGAGTGTGATGCGGCTGCGGCGGGGGACATCGAGGATGAGTAGGGCCGAGGCGTTCTGGATGCGTTGGAGTCGTCTCAGGAGCTTGTTTGTAGTTCCTGAGTAGAGGGCGTTCCCGTAGTCGAGTCTGTTGGTGATGAGGGCCTGGGTAACGATTTTTCTCGTGTCGAGGGGGATCCATTTGAAGATCCTGCGGAGCATACGGAGGGTGTTGAAGCAGGACGCGGAGACGGCGTTGACTTGCCTGGTCATGGAGAGAGTGGAGTCGAGGATGACCCCCAGGTTGCGTGCGTGGTCCGTGGGTTCCGGGGCTGTGCCTCGTGACGTGGGCCACCAAGAATCGTCCCAGGCTGATGGGGTGGGTCCGAGAATGAGGACCTCCGTCTTGTCTGAGTTCAGCTTCAGTCTGCTGTCCTTCATCCAGTCGACTACGGCCTTCATTCCTCGGTGGAGGTTAGCTTTGTCGGTGTGGGGATCTTCGGTGAGGGATATGATCAGCTGGGTGTCGTCGGCGTAGGAGATGATGTTGAGGTTGTGTTGTCGTGCGACGTGGTCGAGGGGGGCCATGTAGATATTGAACAGTGTCGGGCTGAGGGAGGATCCCTGTGGGACGCCGCAGATGATCTCGGTGGTTTTGGAGCGGAAGGGTGGGAGGCGGATGCTCTGGGTGCTGCCGGAGAGGAAGGATGTGGTCCAGGCCAGGGCCTTCTCTTGGATACCAGCGTCATGGAGGCGTGCTGATAGGGTGCGGTGGCAGACCGTGTCAAAGGCTGCTGATAGGTCCAGGAGGATGAGGGCGGCTGTTTCTCCTTTGTCCATCAGAGTCCGGATGTCGTCAGTGGCGGCGATGAGGGCGGTCTCAGTGCTGTGGTTACTGCGAAAACCGGATTGGGAAGGGTCCAGGATGTTGTTGACTTCGAGGTAGCGGGTCAGCTGCTTGTTGACAATCTTCTCGGTCACTTTTGCCGGGAAAGGGAGCAGGGAGATGGGCCGGAAGTTCTTGAGGTCCTTGGGGTCCGCCTTGGGCTTCTTCAGAAGGGCGTTGATCACGGCATGCTTCCAGCTTTCTGGGAAGGTTGCTGTCTCGAAGGAACAGTTGATTGTTTTCCAGAGGTGGGGCGTGATGGCTGCGCTGGCTTTGTTGAAGATGTGGTGAGGGCAGGGGTCCGATGGGGATCCGGAGTGGATTGAGTTCATGGTTTTGATGGTGTCTTTGTTGCTGACGCTGGACCAGAAAGTCAGGTGACTGGTGCGAGTGGTAGTCGCAGGGGTGGTGGACTCGGTGGTGGGTGCGGGGGGGTCGGGGTTGAAGCTGTCGTGGATTTCGGTGATCTTGCGGTGGAAGAAGGTGGCCAGGGAGTCGCACAGGTCTTGAGATGGTGGGATGTTGTTGGTGATGGAGCTGGGGTTGAAGAGTTCTTTCACAACGCTGAAGAGCTCTTTGGGGTTGTGTGCGTTGTTGTCTAGGCGGTCCTTGAAGGCGGTCTTCTTGGCGGTCCTGATGAGTTGGTGATGTCTGCGGGTGGCGCTCTTGAGGGCTGTGTGGTTGTCTGGTGTTCGCTCGTGGAGCCATTTCTTCTCCAGCTTCCGACAGGTGTGCTTGGAGATCCGGAGGTCCACGGTGAACCAGGCGGCTTTCTTGTTGGTGTGGTTGGTTGTAGAGGTCTTGAGAGGGGCGAGGGTGTTGGCGCAGTCGTTGATCCACTGTGTGAGGTTGGTCGCGGCGGTGCCTGGGTCGGTGGGGTCGGTGGGTGGTCTCAGGGCGAGGGCGGTAGTCAGTTGGTCCTCGGTGACCTTGCCCCAGCAACGGCGTGGTAGCTGTTGGGTGCAGTGGTGTGTGGTGGGTTTTCTGAAGGTGAAGTGGACGCATCTGTGGTCGGTCCAGTGTGGTTCGGTGGTGTGGTTGAAGGAGACGTGGGGGCTTGCGGAGAAGATGGGGTCGAGCGTGTGTCCAGCGGCGTGAGTGGGTGTCGTTACGAGTTGTTTGAGTCCGAGGTTGGCGAGGTTGTCGATCAGGGCGGTGGAGTTGGTGTCGTTGTTGTTCTCGAGGTGGAAGTTCAGGTCCCCGAGGAGGATGTAGTCCGTGGAAGCGAGGGCGTGGGTGCTGATGAGGTCGGCGATGGTGTCACTGAACTGTGGGCGGGGTCCGGGAGGTCTGTAGATGAGAGTTCCTCTGAGGGTGGTGTTGGGGTTGGTGTGGATCTGGAAGTGCATGTGCTCGGCGGTGGTGAGGGTGTCATTGGTGTTCGTTGAGATTTTGATGGAGTCTTTGTGGATGATGGTGATTCCTCCTCCCACTCCGTTGGTGCGGTCTCTGCAGGAGATCTTGTAGCTCTGTGGGATGGCTATGGCGATGTCTGGTGCTGAGGTGGCGTTCAGCCAGGTCTCCGTCAGGAAGGCGACGTCGGGGGCGGTGGAGTCTAGGAGGTCCCAAAGTTCGATGGCGTGCTTGCTAGCGGAGCGGGTGTTGAGGAGGATGCAGGGGAGGTGGTCGGGTTCTCTGGCTGGTGGTGTGGAGGGTTGGATGCTGGTGAATCTGCAGTTCCGGCAGGTGAAAGGCCCCTGGGTGCGTTTCGGGGTGGCCCGGTAGCAGGGGTGGTCTCGTCTGGTGTTGAGTGCATGGAGGGTGCTTGCGTCGTAGTGCAGTCTGGCGTTGCGTGGGGTGCGGGTTCCAGGGGTTCTGGTGCTGGGTGCGGTCCCGACGCGAACAGGTGCAGACGGGCTTGCCTTAGGCGCGCCCGCTGCGCGCGGCCGCTGAGCGGCCTCCATATGAGGGCAGAGGGAGGGAGGAGCAGCTGGGAGGTGGGAGCGGGGCGGCCAATGAGATTGAAGGGGGCGGGACAGCAGGGGCTCAGTGGCGAGGGAAAAACCTGGGGAAAAAACGGCAGGAAAAGACGGCGGGAGAGGGACAACAGAACACAGGGGTACAGAAAGCAAAACACAGGGGCACAGAATGAAAAAACGAAGTGGCACAGAAGCCAAGCGCAGGGGTACAGAAAAAGGGAGCGAGTAGTCAGGTGGCAAAAGCCTCAACGGAGGTTCAACCCACAGGGGGCTGCGTGGCAGATGGTGGGAGCGACCTGCCTGGTGACAGGATCAAAGGTCCTTAGGTGCGTCTCTGAGCGTCAGGCCCTCGTCCCTGGTCTTTCACTGGTTGGCAGCATGTTAAGACTTTGGGCTACCAACTTGTCCCAGCAGGCTTCTTCAGCTGGTTGGACTCTGTGCTGCGAACAGAAGGCTAGTTGGCTGGCCCTTGAAGTCTGTTTGCCTTGGCTTGGCTTTGGAGATATCTTCTTGAGCAGGACGTAGTCCCTCTCCTTTGCTAGCCACCACATGCAGTCCATGTTGGTGCAGCCTCTCTTCACTGGGAACTTGGAGCAGCACAGCATTCCTTCAGTCCTTCTCCCAGTCCAGTAGAGATCTGAGTTCTTGCTGCCCTATTTATGTACAGAAAATGCCCTCAGGGTAGGATGCATTTGGTAGCCAGTGGGGTGTCAGGTTCCCTCCTTCCTGATGACCCCCTTCCTGGAAAGTGTGGCATTTGGCTGTTTCAGAATGCACCATTCTGCCCATTCTCAAGATGGCAGAACCCCTCTCTCAGCTTCCAGAGCTCCCTAGACCAACCCAAAGGTCTAGCTATCAAGGGGGCAACACAAACCTTGAAAACTCATTTGACAGGTTTCCCATCACCTTCCCTGATGTCAGCTAGTTTGCCTAAACAATGGGGCTGCCCCTCTTCCAAATGTTTGCCATTTGCCCTTCACAGGTGGCTTCTGCTTTGAAGCTCGCCTTTTCGGTCAACACCCTTGTGGCTTCATCCAGGAGAGCAGTAACTCCTCTCTTCAGTGCAGGCCCCATTGTCTCTTTTCCTGGGAGTCGTTAGCACATCTCCCCAGAAGGGCGAAAAGCTGTCAGGCTCAGGTTCAATGTGCAGCTGATAAGGGCACAGGATATTAAAAGAACAAAGTGGCAACTTTGTAACAGTTGCACATTGTAACTTGTTACATTAATTTCGATATGATAACCAAGTTGGGCTTGATGTAATGAGTTGTTTGATACCTCTGAGTACCACCTTTTGTCGCACCGTTCAGGAGTTAGCATAGCTGAGGGGTCAGCATGTAACCCTGAAGTCACCAACAGAGTGACCAAGGGCCTTATTTATACTTTTTGGGGCAAAACTGCACTAACGCACTTTTGCACCAAAAAGTTTTGCACCGGCTTGCACCATTTTTTAGCACCAGCTGGTCACCATATTTATGGAATGGTGCAAGCCGGTGCAAAGGGTAGGGTAGCGTAAAAAAAAAATGACGTTAGGCAGGTTAGAGTCAAAATAAATGACTCTAACCAGATTAGCGTCATTTTTTTACGCTAAGGGGCATATTTATACTCTGTTTGGACTGAATTAGCGTCATTTTTCTAACTCTAATTCGTTGCAAAACTAACTCCATATTTATACTTTGGTGCTAGACCAGCCTAGCACCAAATTTATGGAGTTAAAGTCATTTTTTGGAAGTGGAAACCTACCTTGCCTTAATGAGATGCAAGGTAGGCGTTCCCGTGCAAAAAATGACTCTATGCCCTTAACGCCCCAAGGGGCATATTTATACTCTGTTTGCGCCGGAATTGCGTCGTTTTTTTTAACGCAATTCTGACGCAAAACTAACTCCATATTTATACTTTGGCGTTAGACGCGTCTAGCGCCAAAGTCCATGGAGTTTGCATCATTTTTTAGCGTGGACACCTACTTTGCGTTAATGATATGCAAGGTAGGCGTTCCCGTCTAAAAAATTTACTCCGAGGCATGTGCGCCGTATTTACACTCCCGGGCAAAATTCACGCCCGGGAGTGGGCGGGTCAAAAAAAATGACGTCCGGCCGCTTTTGCGCCGTTTTTTAGCGCCTGGACAAGGCAGGCGTTAACGGACCTGTGGGCTCGGAAGGAGCCCAGAGGTGCCCTCCCATGCCCCAGGGACACCCCCTGTCACCCTTGCCCACCCCAGGAGGACACCCAAGGCTGGAGGGACCCATCCCAGGGACATTAAGGTAAGTTCCGGTAAGTATTATTTTTTTTATTTTTTTGTGGCATAGGGGGGCCTGATTTGTGCCCCCCTACATGCCACTATGCCCAATGACCATGCCCAGGGGACAGAAGTCCCCTGGGCATGGCCATTGGGCAAGGGGGCATGACTCCTGTCTTTGCTAAGACAGGAGTCATTTCTATGGGGGTTGGGAGTCGAAAAAAATGGCGCAAATCGGGTTGAGGCGAAAACTTTGCCTCAGCCTGACTTGCCCCATTTTTTGGCGCCCAAGCTCCATATCCCCCTACGCCGGCGCTGCCTGGTGTACGTTGTTTTTTTCCACGCACACCAGGCAGCGCCGGCGGCTAACGCCGGCTAACGTCATTGATTAAATACGGCGCCCGCATGGCGCTTCAGAATGGCGTTAGCCGGCGCTAATTTTTTTGACGCAAAACTGCGTTAGCGCAGTTTTGCGTCAAAAAGTATAAATATGGCCCCAAGTCTTTTACAGTCAAAATGGCAGTTTTGGGTTTTTACTGTCAGAGCATGTAAAAGAGATGTTCTTCCAATTAAATATATGTAGTCTGCCTTAAGGCTCGGTAGGCCAGACATAGGGGTGACTTACACAGGTTTTAGGGGGACAGGGGCCTTTGCCATTGCTTTTAAATGGCAGTCGGACTAGTAGTTTGAAACTGCATTTCCAGTCTGCAGTGATGGACTGGGATACTAGTTTTACTCTTGTCACCCCCAGGGTGGAGTAAACAGTGCTACAATCCCTGAGCAGGGGGCTTTCTAACTTACAGGCCCTACGTAGCATATACTAGGGACTTACAGGTACATTAACCTATACTAATTAGGTATAGCCAATGTAACATTCACATTTTGCGCCAGGGCACTGGCACTGACGTCTGTTTTAGCAGGCCTCGGTGCACTCTCAGGGTCAAAAAACAGCAGCAACAGTCGAAAAACATAGGCTTGACTATACAAAAGAGGGGTTTCCTTACATCCTAGTGCAATGACTTCCATTGCTTTCAGGTGGCCTTCTTTAATGGATCCTCCACCTTTGGTTTCATCCATGGTGCACAACGTAGGTATTTACCTTGATTCAAATGTGTTATTAGTCCTCACTTAAGAAAAAATTGCCAGCACTTGCTTTCATTGTCTAAAAAAACTAGAAATATTTTACCTTTTCTGGATGGCTATTAGGAGATGGTTATAAATGCTTTACTCCAGTCACGCAGTGAATACGAGAAAATACAATTTTATTTACAGCTCGTGAGAGATCGATAAACCGTTTCCAGCAGGTTCAAAATGTGGCCGCATGGTTGGTCTGCAGGGTACCTAAAGGCCAGCATGTTTCCCAAACTGAAACAATTACGTTTTCTCCGTGTGTGCCAAATGATTACGTCCAAAGCTCTTACGATAGTACTTGGAGCCCTATGACAAGATTTCCTGGTTTTTATGGCTGTCAAATTTAAATGCCACAATGCTTCCCGTAATTCGAGATCAAATGATGACTTTGTCTAAAGCATTCTCCAGGACAAAAAATAGTCCCCTTTGCTGATCATTCATGTTCAACCGCCGCGGCAAGAATTTAGAACTCCCTGCCTCAATTTAGACAACTGCCGTTTTTTTTCTGTTTTCCAATGAATATTGTAGGATTGATAGCATTTTAAAGTATCAATACGCTTTGACGTATGAGCGCTGTACAAATAATAAAAAAATACAATTGCATAACCCCAGTGCTGGATCAATGTGTGTGGTAACACATTTCTACTACAAAAATATTTGCACAAAAAATACTATTATTCGTCTTCAGGATAGTTGCCATGGAATCATCCGGTTTGTCTCCAGTTTGTTCTTCACCTGCCAGTCTACAAAGGATCGCTAGACGGTGTTCTACTAGCTGGTCAAATTAGCTTTTTCACTGCTTATTGTCTCACTTCTCTGTTAAACCCCAGGGTAGTCAATTGACCAGCTTCAGCAACGATCTTTACCCAACGTCAACAATGCCAAAGTGTGTTCTTTGACTTCTGTCTCCCAAAATAAGTTATTACTCGTGTTTCAGATCTAGTTCACCAGAACTGGCTATTTCTTTGCTAGATTTTCCACCTTGTGTGGCATCTTGTACCACATGGAATTTAGATGCTGCTGTTGGAATGGATTTTTAATGGGAGTCAGGTGGTAGTGGACTTGAAGGCTGCAGTACCTACTGTGCTTAGTGCAGAAAACCCCAAAACAACACTTCGATGTAGGCAGTGTCTGTACCCAGAGAAAAGCATTGCCAGAGGATGGAAATATCTAGGGTGAGGTTTCGTTGCAGAAGCACAGAAAGTTGTCCTGTGGGACTTTTCTCATAAGGCTTACATGTATGGATAATACCTCCCAGAATCTCTCAATCATGTAATAACTTTGTAATAAATTCCATTGCATCAAATAAACTCAGTGAATGTACATAAGTCCATTCTTTTTTTCTCAAATTGTGCTTCTTTCTATTCGATTAATTCATTACATGAAGAGAATCAACCAAAGTATAGGCGGTGCTATGCACAACAGCCACAATCTCGTGCAGGATGAAACACAAAAAGTCACTAAGTTAACCTGTACATTAACCTGTGCTTAACCCTGGGTAGCTTGGCATACAAATCAGTCGGGCCTATAGGCAATGTGCAAAGTACTTATGCAGGACACAAACAGTAAGAAAGGGAAAACACAATCCAACAAAAATCTGAAACCAGTTTAGAACAAAAGGGTATATTTCGATAACAAATTTGACACTAAAACAACAAAAACCCATTCAGTAGAACCTGTGTTATGAATTTTTAAAGTTTAAGGTTCAAAACAGCACTTAAAAGATAAAAGCACCAACCGCGGACATCTGTTCGCATGAGACCAGGTCAAAGTAGAAAGTTAATACTGACGCAATGGAGCACGGTTTGGATACAAGAAGTGGATTGGGGCAGGTCTGCGCTAACCTTCGGACTTAGAAAAAGTGTGAGAGAAAAATGTCTAAGAAGGTAGATGTTCGGTGGGACAAGGCTACTGAAGTGCCCAAAGAGGAACTGTCATCGTCGGATGGCTGTGGAGCGAAGCCATGGGGAAGACTTTTACTTTTGGACTTAGATGCCGCAATGGAAGATGAAAATCTCAAGGGAGATGAAGCAGAGGGTTTAGCCGAAGACAGTCCCACGAGGTCGAATACCCCTATGATGAGGGACTGTAGAAACAGATTTGCTTCCACGGAGCAGAACGCAGCAGTAGAAGCCGCAAAGTCAATCTGACCGGCGATGCACCTCGGGGGATAGGTCAGCCGGTTGGTCCCAGTCTCCACCTGGTTCTCAGAGCACTTTTTGGCAAAATTTTGTCGAAGTTCTCAGTTTGGGAAAACAAGTTCTACTTAGGTGTGGGACACAAAAGTGCTGCAGGTCAACTTTTAGAATTTAATTGACAGGCCCAGGGTTAATGGTATATGTTGGACCTGGCACTTTTTGCAGGGTCATCTCCAGACATTTTGTCTCCTTCTTCCTATTTTTTCAGACCAGTGTTGGTTGGCTTTAGGACTCTGGGAACTTTACCACTACTAACCAATGCTAAAGTGTATATGCGCTCTGTGTAAATTGTATTGGTGATTGGTTTATCCCAGATTGGCATATTGATTTACTAGAAAGTGCATCGTAAAATGCACTTGAGGTGCCTAGGGCCTGTAAATCAAATGCTACTAGTGGGCCGACAGCTCTGATTGTGCCACCCACGTGAGTAGCCCTGTAAATATGTCTCAGACCTGCCACTGCAATGTCTGTGTGTGCAGCTATAAACTGCCAATTTAACTTGGCAACTGTACCCAATTACCAGACCCAAACCTTCCCTTTTTGTACATGTAAGGCACTCCTAAGGTAGGCCCTAGGTAACCCCAGTGGCAGTGTGCAGTGTATGTTAAAGGCGGGACATGCACTGATGTGTTTTACATGTTCTAACAGTGAAATACTACCAAATTCGGTTTTCACTGTTGCAAGGCCTATCTCTCTCATAGGTTAACATGGGGGGTGCCTTTAAATATTCTCAAATGTCAGTTTCCCTTTGAGGACAGGTATAAATTTGGAGTTTGAGGTCTCTGAACCCACAATTTAAAAATACATCTTCTAGTGAAGTCGGTTTTTAGATTGTTGGTTTGAAAATACCACTTTTAGAAAGCATCCATTTTCTTGCTTAAAGCATTCTGTGACTCTGCTTGTTTGTGGATTCCCTGTCTGGGTCAGACTGACAGTTGGGCTGTTTGTGAATCTCCTCTAGACAGTGACAAAAAGGGAGCGAGTGTAACCTGCATATCTTGATGAGCCATCTGGGCAAGAGTGGAGGGAGGAGTGGTCACTTACACTTGAGTGGGCTGTGCCTGCCCTCACACAATGCAGTCTCCAACCCCTTGGTGTGTGTCTGGGGCCTGGCCTGGGCAAGGCAGGATCCTGTAAACAACAGAGACTTTTCTTTGAAGTTGGGCAACTTCAAAAGCAGAAAGGGATATAAGTATTGGACCCAAAACTCCAGACTTTAGATTTCTTTAAGATTCACTCCTAGAAACAAGAGGAACCTCTGCCAAGGAGAAGAGCTAAAGAGCTGAAGAGAAGTCCTGCCCCTGCCTGTGACTATGCTTTGGTGGGCTCTCCTGTAGTTGCTGCTTCTGCCTGTGAAAGGGGACAAAGACCTGACTTTGTGGTATATTCCTGCTTGAGAAGAATTTCCAAGGGCTTGGACTGAGCTTGCCCCCTGTTCTGAAGTCTCGGGGCAATCAAAGACATCCCCTGCCAGCACCTGGACTTTCTGCTGAGACTCCTGCCCTGCCAAGTGGTGCCTAATCCAGTCCCTGGGCACTTGAAAGGAGAAGCTGGTGGAAAATCAAGAAGATCCAAGGAAACCTGCTTCAGACGACTTTGGACTGACACTGCTGCCAAATCCCGTGACGCTGCCTACAACAGAATCCGTGGTCCTCGCTGGAGTGCGACGAACCTGTAGGCCCGATGCAGCTTTGCCGAAGGACGCCACTACATGGAAGTTGCTGCACCACGTTGTGAAAGCCAGATATTGACTCCGTCGGAAGTGCGCGGATCCAACTCTTCACACTGACGGCTCCCCACCTCCACCACTCCCCAGCAAGGATCTGACACCTCTTTGTGATGCCTCCGCTTCTTCGCTCCGCAGCACCGGAACCAACACCACGTCGGATCCAGCAACGCCACGATCCCTGACTCCGTGCCCCGTCTTGTTTCCTCATTTGCACAAGGCACTGTACCTGGGGGTCTGTGTGATTCTGTGACTGGCGCCATTGTCGTCGGATTGTTAGGAACGCCTCCTTCATGATGACGTGATATCATCAATTCAAAGCATTTGTGTTTCTAAGTGCTATTTTTGTGTTTAATGTTTGAAAATTAATAACTTTGCTTATGATTGTTAGATTTTTCTCATTTGTTTCTTGTTTTGCTCAGATAAATATTGGCTAGTTTCCTAACCTGTTGTTGAGTCATTTTGTAGTGTTTTCTTTGCATTACTGTGTGTGTTAGTACAAATACTTTACGCATTGTCTCTGGGTTAAGCCTTTCTGCTCGTGTCAAGCTACCAAGGGGGTGAGCGGGTGTTCACCGTGTGTGTTTCTCCTTTGCCCTGACTAGAGAGAGGGTCTTTGCTTGGACAGGGGGCAACTTGACTGCCAACCAAAGACCAGAAGCGGCTCGCCAGCCATGGAAGCGGCAGGGCAGGGAGGCGCCGGAGGTGGGGAGGTGGGACAGAATAAACATTAAATTTAATTTAAAAAAAAAACACTTGCCTCCTCCGCCGCTCCTCTGTCCCTCGACGCTCCTCTGCTTCTGCAGGCACAGGCTCACAGCCTGCCCTGCGCCAATCCTGACGTTGCTCAGAGCAGCATCAGGATTAGCTGGGAGCGCCCAGTGCGGGTACTCCTAGGCAGACTGGGAGCCTGTGCAGGCGCTCTCCAGCCCCGCAACCCTGTTGCTGGGCTGGAGAGGGCCTACAGTGTATGTGGCCGGCCCGAGACGGCCATCCAAACTCACATACGCAGTGAAGGGGGAGTGCTGAGCACTCCCCCTCAGTGCACGTCACCCCTGTGGCCCTGCCCCTTTCAAAGAAAACAATAATAAACATAGTTTATTATCATTTTCTTTAAAAGGTTTTGCAGCTGCCACTGCTGGTGGGGTGGTGACGCTCTTCCGCCACTGCCAAAGACCCCATTTCTAAAAGTATCTAAGGGACTATAAGGGACTAACAAGTAAGTTAAGTAAGCCAATTAGGTGTATGCTAATCAAACCATGTTTAGGGGAGTGAGCACAAGCACTTTACCACTGGTTAGCAGTGGCAAAGTGCACTGAGTCCTAAGGCCAACAGAAGCAAAACTCCAGAAAAACGAGAGGCTAGTAGGCAAAATGTTTGTTGGAAGACCACCCTAAGGCTGATAGGTCTAACACAGATATCCTTATAGAATTAATGTTATGGGTTGTCACGCTGTTCTCAATAAAGCAGATGTATTAGAATTAATGTATCCAAAAACATCTGTGCTGTTTATCACATAACAATCACTGGTGTTAGGGCGATGTTTCAATCCTAACTTTAGCGGGTGTCACCAGGACTATGCCATCTGTGTCAATCTTGTATTTGTAGTTCACATCTCGGTAGTTCAGAGACCATCCTTATATGTGTTTAATTGCTCAGCTAATGTTTTGTGTTGTCTTTTCTGGTGGTTGGCAAAACTGTAAGTTGCCACCGTCCTGTTGTATGATAAGCGGTAGCCGATCAGTGCCTAATTTGTAAATAAAGAAGTGCTAAGGCCCAGGGTATTGCTCTGACGTCCACTGTAGGTTACACTACCCCCTGAAACAGCCATCACTGCCACATGCCAGTAGAAATGCTGCCGTCTAAACACAACACTCCTATAAATGTGTCAGTTTGGACATTTCCAGGCCACCCAAAGCAGTAAGTATGACTTGTGTGATGTAGAAAGATTTTTTCAAAGTGTAATTTATTGTTAATCTGATGAGCTCCTACAAAAATAATCAGACAGCACCACCATGTTCTGGACTGTCAAAAGTAAGTGTCCCTATTAACAACTAAGTACAGCTGCAGAGCACTGGCAAACACCAGCACAAATTAAGAAACTATATTGTTTCCCACTCCATTGAAATAGTGGTGTCTTGATGGGGAAGACATTTAACTGGTCTTATTCAGAATGTGGATTGCTGATACCTTACTGACCTTGTTTGTGTCTGTTTCTTCAGAGTGTGGTCGGTTGATACAGTGTATCCATGCTATTCTCCAGTGCCTCAGTGAAGCAGAAGAAAGGGTGACTGTGTGCGCGGGTGTAATTGGGCAGAGGGGCAAAGGGAAGCAGTGCCTCAGTGAGGCACAGACAAGCAGTGCCTGGGTGAGACAGAAGAAAGGTGTGTCCCAGGTTGTCAGGGATCAACAGTACCTGTAAAGGGCTTAAGCGGGTAGCAACTCAAACCATCCCAGAGCATATACACTTCAGAAGACCTCTGAAAACATGGTTGTTTCCAAATTAATGACATCCTCCTACAGATAATTGCATCTTAAAGTTCAATCTACCGTTCACAAATCACAGATATGGAACAACCTTGCCAGAACAGTACTTTCTATATACAGGTAAACCAAGAAAGGCTGACCTATAGTTAGCCTGGGATTTACATAGTAATGTTGATTCATATATACCCCTTCTTGCCTAAACTAATGCTATAACATTCAGCAGCCAACTATAGTTTAATCATCTTGCACTTGCATAAGACATACTGCTACAGGTCTTGTCTATCACCAGTAGTTTACCAGCCAAGAAACCAGCCATCACCAATTGAACAGGCATGGAATAACTGGAGAGATCTCGCACATACTCTCGGTCATCCGAAAGACTCTTATCTATTCCACCACTGCAGGCCCCAATTAGATGCACACTATGACCATTTCTTTACATCTCGCAAGGACAGTTAGCATATGATGATAGTAACAAAGCCTGTTCCAGCAGATCTTTACTATTTCTTTCACGAACGTGCCTGTTCATGGCCAAAACAACTTTAAGCTGACAGGTTGGATAACCAGCTAAGTAGACCATAAAGCTAACTTCAAAGCTACCAGTCCAAAGAAAACCATGAACAGCATGTTTCTCTCACTCTCTTCTTCATTCATCACACTGGGAAACACTGCATCCTGTAGCTTGATAAACACTCCTCAATGTTCATCATAATGACATGGAAACACTTCCCACATAGGCTCAAAAAGGCAAGTGCTTCAGTGCCCCACAAAGAGATTGTAATTTTTATATAAATGCTGCAATACAATACAGTGTATTCCACTCCTTGTGGTTATTAATCCCTAAAATCTCTGGCCATGTGCATCCCCTGCCCCCTCAACCTATTTCATGTAGCCTCTTCTCTCCTATTCAGAGGCTTTGCACGGTTAAGGTCCGCTCTGGCATATGAAAACTCATCAGGTCATTGGCAGCAGACTCAGACGTTTTTTGTGTGGGGAGGTAGGTAGAAGTGCCTAAGGCTC
Source organism: Pleurodeles waltl (assembly GCF_031143425.1). NCBI lineage: Eukaryota > Metazoa > Chordata > Amphibia > Caudata > Salamandridae > Pleurodeles > Pleurodeles waltl. The sequence continues at coordinate 609,262,579 of NC_090449.1, forward strand.
AGCTCGGCACAAAACTCAGCCCCCATCAACGCCCAGTCGTCTTCTCACAATGTGAAAAAAATGTAAACAGTTGGCTGGCCTGCCTCAGACAAGAAACATGCTGTGCTGCACAGACAGCAGTGCAAGATATTTTCAGGTTTAGTAATGTCAACCGAAGTGCACATATAGTAATGATACACATGGGTTCAAACAGGGTTGTGTAAATCAGGTAGTCACCAATTTATAGTCATGATATACATGCATGAGTTCGAACACAAGTTTGTAATGACACTGTCAGTAGAGCATACAAGTTGAATCCCTATTTCATACCAGAATCCCAGCCTACAGCACAGCCATCAGTACCTGGTTCCACCATCCAACTGACCTCAAACTCACCAGAGTGTTTTAAGCACAAACTTGTTTTTAATAAATAAAATGTTATTGTTTCTTAAAGGTGCCACAACGTTATGTAACACACACGAGGACCAAAGAGAGAAAGGATAATTTAAAATCTCGACATTTAGGGCCATATTTATGAGCTTTTATAGGTGCAGCAACATTAATGTACGCTATTGGAACAAGAATGGCTGCTGGCACCAGACTTGCCCTCCGATGGATCCTCATTAAAGGATTTAAAGTGTACTCTTTCCAATTAGAGGGCCTTGAAAGAGTCCTGTATTGTTATTTTCCATCACTAAATCCCTTGGATGGGGTATCTGTTTTTCAGACTCCCTCTCCGGAATTGAACCCTGATTCCCTGTTACCCATGGTCACCATGAGAGGTACAGAAAGTACCATTGAAAGTTGATAGGACATCCAAATGTATCATTGCCATCACAGGGACATGCCATCAGCCCCAGGTTATCTAGAGTCACCAAAGCAGCCGGGGCCAGCCCCGATTAGTGTTGGCCCCAGTTCTAAAAACCAACAAAATAGAACCAGAGTCCTGTTCCATTATTCCTAGCTAAAGGGAAGGATAGGACCTTTCAAGTCCTTGATCGTTCCTTTTTCTCCAATAGTTTCTCTCTCAGCTGTGGGGTTCTTCTTTCAGCCCCACCCTTTTTAATATCTACATGTCTTCATCAGCTGAGATTGCAGAACCCTATGGTCTGTCTATGGTGTCCTAGGCCGATGACACTCAGTTGTTTTTTTTGTTCTCCACTAACTCTGACCAGCCCAGCCTAACACCCTGCCTCCAAGCTGTTGCCAGATGGATGGCTGACTGTAAACTCAAATTAAACAAAGATAAAACAGAAGTAATGTTTGTAGGGAGCCCTGCCCTCTTTAGATCTCCTTTTCCAGGCCCGAAAGGTTTGGAGGAACTACCCCTGCCAAAAGAGAACATAAAGAGTTTAGGTTTTTGGTTAGACTCTCGTCTTATTATGGATTACCAATCCAAAAAGCTGGCGGCTACTTGTTTCAGTCTATTAAGACTTCTTAGGAAAGTTTTTAAGGTACTCCCTTTTTCGGCCAAAAGACTCGCTACCTAGGCTCTTATAATGTTGCACTTGGACTACGGGAATGTTTACCCCGATATGTATTAAAGAGACTGCAAGTGGTGTAAAATGCCACTGCACAACTATTTATGAATATCCCTGGACATCTGTCCGAAAAATCGGCCCTAGTGTCTTGCTTTATTGGCTCCCTATAGAACACCAAGTCAATTTCAAAGCCCTTTGCACTTTGCACAGAGCCTTGCACAATAAGGGCTGGCTTTCTTTTGGCAGATTGCAATGCCTAAAGTCTCTCAGAGGTTGCTTAGATCCTCAACAGCTTCTCTAAATAATGTTACACGGGTCAAGAAAGCAAAATGGGGTGGCAGATCCTTGGTATACAGAGCTGCCAATCTCTGGAACTCCCTTCCTTTGGAGCTCTGTCAAAATAACTAAGAACTCTCTTTCCGCAGGAAATTAAAGACTCTATTGTTCGCAGCATAGGCCTCTTCCGTGCAGTCTGTTGTGTCCCTGCTCTAGCAATAGGAGGCTTTCGCGTAGCCATGCATTTTATAAATCCTTTAACTAAATTAAACAAAACTTAAGTATTTAGGTGACTGGCCTGTTTTGAACACTCTAAGTAAATGCTTCCGAACCCCAGGACACTCAGTCAAGAGCATCAAGGTGGCGCCGAGAGGCAGAGGCTGGGACAGGCAGTAGCTTGCCTCACGGCAGACTGCCCATTTAATCCCAAGATCCAATTACTAGCTTTTTAACTGCAGCAACTTTAATATATGCTATTGGAGCTAAAATTACCGTGGCTGCTGGCACCAGACTTGCCATCCAATGCATCCTCGCTAAAGGATTTAGGGTGTACTCATTCCAATTACGGGACCTCAAAAGAGTCCTGTATTTTTTTTTTTCGTCACTACCTCCCCAAGTCTGGAAAAATATTTGAAATATAAATTATACAATAAACATCATGTAAAACAGAATAAAGCAGTTCCAAAATTCAAAAAAGTGTATTTCTTTGTAATGTGTGAGCATTTCAGTTTAGTACATTAGTCGCTGCAGTGAGCGTCATTTTCTGGAAGGGATCATTTCTAAAATGAACTTAGAAATGCCAATGCCGTTAGTGAACCTATAGGCAAGTTGAGTGCCTTATGCTGAATGGGGCATATTTATCATTGTGTTGCACCATTCTTGTGCCACTTAAGGGGCCACAAGGGCAACACAACAACAAAGTCAGATTTATCAAGCCATGCAAAGCCGACTTGCATGGCTCTGCATGGCCCGCATGGCTTGATAAATCTAGATTAATGCAAGACAGTTCGAATCGTTGCCTTGTGTCACTCTGCCCCAAGGAGGCGCTCCAAGGGTGGAGCATGGGAGTTTCCATGCATCCACCTATGTACTTTGGTGCATTCCCAGATTTACCAACACTAGTACACCTGGGAATGCGTCAAAATGCTGCCCCTCCTCATTGTTTCCTCTAAGTGTGGGGCACTTTTCAGCACACTTAGAAAGAGGAACAAGCTTTGGAGGATTGTTTTTGTGCAGTTAGGTGCCTCTTCCTGCACACAAAATATCCTGCCTGCGACACTGGCATCATTGCACCAAAGTGCAAAGGTGCCTGCTTTGGTGCTAGGCTGTACTGAGCGCACCAATGCAAGGAGAGGACAGGAGTGTGTCATATCTTGTTAAATACAGCACATTCCTGCCCTTTCCCTTTCAGGCAGAACAGCAAGATGACTTGCTGTGCTGTGTGAAAGTTTGATAAATGTGGCCCCATATATACAGTATGTAGCTCAGAGATTTACTAAAGATGCAGCAACATTATATGCTATTAAACTATACATGAGAGAATTTTGTGCAGGCATTTTCGAAACTGATGTATTTCAAGGTGCTGGCAAATGAGATGGTGAAGAAAAGTTAGGCACAGCAAAATACAATTATTGTATTGCATCATTTTATAGTGCTTATTACCCCAATGTGGGGCATTGAAGCTCTTGCTTATATGAGTAACACGTTATGCTCTGTAGGGTGTTTAGTTGAAAGTGCGTTGCCTTTTGTTTTGATCCTATGTGGGAAATGTTTCCATGTTGTGTGCGAGGACCACCAAGGTGCTGTTATGTTATGGGGCGCAGCGTTTAGCAGAGAGATGGATTACGCCATGTGAGAGATTTGAGCACAGTTTATGGTAATCAGTAAGCTGGCAATATTAAGCAGATCTGCAAATTTTGTATTTCTTATGTTCATAGTTACCTTAGCTGGTTACTGTACTGGGTTGTCCTTTCTGAGATATTTTGTGCCTGATTTATGAAAAGTTGGCGCCACCTTTGCATAATTATTTGACGCTAAAGCTGCGTAAACTTACAAAATAGAATTATATTTCTTAAGTTTGCACGGCTTTTGCGTCCAAAAATGATGCAAAGGCGGCGCTAACGTTTCATAAACAGGCCCTTTGTTTAAAGTTCATGGTGCTGATCAGGCATAGGTTTTAGGGTGAGAAGTGGTGATGAGATCTGCTGGGATAGACTTTTTTAATTTTATCCAAAATCTGATTGACATTGTGAAATGACAAGAAGTGGCAGTAGTATGTTGCTAGTCGAGTCTGGCAGTGTTGGACTAAATCAGAGTCCTCTGATAATCAGCAGTATTTGGCAGATCTCTTCAGTTATTCTGTTCAGTTGGTGATGAGTGGTTTATTGCAGTGGATGTTTACTGTACTGGCAGATGGATATGATCCTTAACAGTTTTGTTTCATTTGAATGTAAAAGTGTCAAGCAGTAACAGGATATTATAAAGCAGCCTGTATGACATACAAACAACTAACTGTTGTGTTATGGTATTAGTTTTAGTGTTGGTTATATATTGTATTGTAATTGTATTATATAGCACCTACTATCTCTGCTGAGGCATTCTTGTGCTTTTATGCTGGACAACATGCTGCTCCAGGCCTCATGGTTGTTTTTTTAATAGTTATTGGTGGTTATTGGGATTACCCTTGCGCTTTACGGGAATTTTCTCCGCATTTACTCCAGTTCATTGTGGTAAAGTACATTACCAACAATTAGATGTGATCTTTAGTGTGAGAGGGGGATATGGACATTTTATGTACTGATCGTGCTATTAATAGATGAGCTGAAGGACATTATAGATCGTTAGGCTGCAGGGTTTTACTTTTAAAGGAGAGGTTGCGATCTTTGAAATATGATGTGGGCAACTTAGAGAGTTCTTTAGTAAGTATTAAGGCAAACATGCATGTGATTTAGAGGAGGCTGTACACACACAGTGGAGGCATGCAGAAGATGCAAAGAAAGGAGAGAGCCATTTGAAAGAAAAGGGGACTCAAGAGTAGGAAGTTTAAGTCAATGTCAGTTATATAGGGTTTTTAGGAATATTGTGGACGCTTTTTGAGGCTGCATGCAACCTGTTGAAAGAATTTAACATTGCCTGTGTTGCAATATCATCTTAGGCTATGAGAACATCACTGTGCACATTCACATCCATCACCTGTGGATAAATAGTATTAAAATAAATATGGTTCAATTTTCCCATAAAATCTGATGGAAGAGGAACACAAAATAGGAATGTTGTCATTTAAATGTTTGCCCTAGAGATGTGCCTTTCCTTCCCTCGGATGATCAGGGTGGGGAGAAGGAGAACAGAGTATTTTTGTGGATCTGTGTAAAGTAATGCTTCTCAGGGCAGGTAGCACTGAGGCGGAGTCTAATCTGGAGCACCCACAGCAGGCACAATGAGATGTGAGATCCTTCAACTGGCTGTCATTTAGCCTTCCTGTGGCATTAATCAACACAGAAGGAAAAGCCCTGCCTAGAAACTCCCTCATCTGAGTAACATAAACTGTATTCCCACAATTCACAGTTCCCATTTGCCAAACCGCAGGACTCAGGGAAAGCAAGTAATTAAATGCCAGTCCTAACGAACGTCTCTTTTAATTTCCAAGAAGAGCCCTGCATCCATTCCTTGGCACCCCAGCATATAATCTCCACCTTCAAGTCATAGCTATGCAAACAAATGCTGCATTTGCACTGCATCTAGAAGGGGTAATCAGAGGCAGAAATTTAGCTCCTTCCCAATAGCATGCTATAAATGTAAAAAAACCTGGTGTCAGATCTCAGTTTCTCTGCTTGAATGAATTGTATGACAGTATGAAAGTCATGTTTTCCCACAGTATTGTGGTTTCTTTGCTTCACTGCTATGACTGGGAGCATTTAAAACCAATCACTTAATGGTGCATGAGCAGGTAATAACTGGAATAGTGTGTCCACCACAAAACAACTTCAAAATGGTCTGTTTCTCTACTGTGTGCAGGTTCAAAATTCTCTGGGCGATGAGATACTGTTTTGTGCCCAGGACAGCTTTATGAGGAAACAGGTAACTGGAAACAGGTCTTGGGGATGATATTCAACATCTCTGTGTGCAATATGGGCAGGTCTTACAGTGATCTGCGGTTGAGGGCAAGAAGCTATGCACCCAACACACTGTTTACATGCCTTCAATGAAATAACAGTGCTAGACAAAGTTCCACTGCTTCTCTTAGAGACTGCAACATTATCTGGATAGAGTTAGTCTTTCTGGTGAATGGCGGTTCAAGTCAACCCAGCCTTCAGCCCTGACATCACCACAGCCATTCCGCCCACCTACAAATCATGCACTAGGACCAAACCCACAAACCTGGCAGAAGCCTTGTGCTCATCTACAAAAACACGTCTTCCATGGATTTGGATACCAACTTCATGGAACACCTCCACTTCGAAATATAAACAGACTGTGCTACCACCCTGAAGGGAACCCTAGTCCCCAGAGCTCCTGAGCGACATTCTGCAACCACATCACAGACTTTATTGCTCTCCCCTTTTATCAGATCAACCACGCACATCCTCCTCGGGGACCTCAATTTCTACCAGGAAGACATAACAAACCCCAAACTCCACGGCCCTCCTCAACAGCCTCAGCAGACTCACCCAGCTTGTCCAAGGACCAACTTGTGAAAGTGGGAATCTTCTTCAGCTAACAATCACTTTTAAAACATAGGGACCAGAACATGCAGAGAATGCAAAATTCTGGATTTATTTAGCTCAGAGCGGTTACAAGCAATACACAGTGCCATGGTGGCAGAAGAGCAAGTAAACATGCTATAAGAGGTTGCCTCCATTTTATACCCATGAAGAAACTTGTTTGCGTGCAAAAAGATGTCATACAGATGGCGTGACTGTTAAGCATCTCTGGTCAGACACTTGGCCTACTGGATTGTGATAAAACACAAACAATTGCCAATGTACATCAGGTTGTGCCTGTGGGGTCAATGGTTAATCGCACAACATCCTCATTCCAGAGCAGGTGACCATGAGTCATGGGCTTTCTACTAAAATAACGTTGTTTTTGATAAGCTGGACTCACATGACCTTTGGAAAACATACCCATGCTTAAGAAGCAGTAGATCACTGCTTTCAGTATGACACAATGAAATATAGGCAGAGAAAAGCAAAATGGAGGCACTAATGTTGATTCATTGGGTAACTGAAAACACAAGTTTCCACAATTGGCCCTTTGGACATCAGTTTCAACATTTTGCTTGTTCCCCTTTATGTGTTATTCCCATCTATTTCCGCATAATTATCTATTATAACAGCATACTGGTGGCCATTCACGTAATCTGGACTCTCCTGAGGAGTCGTGGGTGGAGCGTTGGGGGACACATCAATGCACATAAACTGTTGCATTACTCTATCCTGGGCAAGGAAAGAATTTGTGGGTGATGTATAGAATATTTCATTGTTCATCCTAGAGCTTGGCAAAGGAGTGGGACACATTAACCAAAAACACAACACTCTATAAGAACCAAAATATTGCCAGAAAGAGCATTCCTATTTTCCAGTCCCAGACAGTCAAAAAATTCCAGAGTGACCCCAGCTGGATCCCAAGCACCCGTTTCACAATGGGCCTGCTTCCCAATACCGTGCAATCTTTTGATGGCCTCCCTAAGCCTAGTGGAGGTGTCCGTGACATAAGTACAGCAAGCCATGCCCACTAATTGACAAGCTTCTCCTCTTTCTGCCAGCATCATGCCAAGGATCATCCTATTTTGTAACTAAACCAATCTTAAGGCTTGGAGTTCTACTGTTATATTTTCAATTACTCCAATCGTCTTATCAATGGTGGCTTCCAGCAAACGAGCCAGTTTTCTTATATCCCAGGAATTATTAATAGTACCAAACCAAGAAACAAATCTCTTCACTATATCCCTGGATATTTCTGAAGTTGTATCTCCTTGCTCCACACTACTATTCTGGGGTCTCATCATGCTTCAGGATCTGATGCGCTCTTCCTGCGTAGTTTTTATCAACATGGGGGAGACAATAAAACCCAAATGACAACCACCCAAACCCTTGAGGAGCCAGGTGTAAACCTTGTCCCCTCAAATGAAATATATTGAATTCCCGACATGTAGTGTCATTTTTAATTCGGTTGAAGCTAATCCAAAAGTCATATTACAACTACTAGTGTTTCCCAACCAGCTAGATCCATTACTTGTGATACAAATACTGCCCATGTATATGTCTCCTCTTAGTTTTACAAACGGCACACTTTTGCTGTTAGTTATCAAAAGAGGATTAGAACACTACTATTCATATTTTTTTAAAGCAAGGGAGTGAAAACATCAGAGAGCGGTAAAGTGGCATTAGGAATTATTACTTTTGTACAGTTTCCCTTTTCTAAAACAGCTGCATAATATTTCATATATAGGAAGGAGTCTGGTGTTCCCTTAGCTCCTGACAGTGGTTTGACCACACCTTGGAAGGCTGTTATTATGTCTATTCTTAAAATAGCTACATGTAGCGCGTAACAAGATGCCTCAAAAGGAAGGGGTATTTGGAGAAGTGGCATTCCTTCATCTACATAAATCGGAAGATTGCGACAAATTCAACAATCACTTTTTTTTTTATCAGATGGGTATGGTCCAACAATGAGACAAAAGTGTTGTGCAGCAATTCTTCCCTATGGGCCATATCTTCCGGGCCTAAAGTATGTAGGGATATGGAAGTACTTGAAGTCGGGACCACATTTGGAGTAGGAGAAAGAACACCTAGCATATCCAATAAATATAATCAGCAATACCCCAAACATCGTCACAGAGAAACATAACTTAGATTGATACCACCTTTTTTTTTTCCTTAAGGGTGGAATATGTCTCAGTCATCTTTGCAAGAAGCAAGTGGGGCAGGAAAAATGATGTAACCTCGACCACAAGTCTCGCACTGTCCTTATTTTACTAACTTCACTGCACAAGTTAGTCCTTTAGAGTTGGCACTCTTGAGCACTGGGACAATTGGTGCTTGTTCCATCCTAAGCACTTTCCTGTCTGACCCTTTATTTTCCTTGAGCGCATGTTCAGGTGTAAGTGACCACTCCTCCCCTCCCTCCCAGCACAGATAGCTCATCAGGATGTGCAGGCTACACCCGTGCTCCCTTTGTGTCACTGTCTAGAGAGAGGTGCAAACAGCTCAACTGTCAAACTGATCCACATAGTGAATCCATAAACAAGCAGAGTCACAGAATGGTTTAAGCAAGAAAATGCCTACTTTCTAAAAGTGGCATTTTCAAACACACAATCTAAAAACCAACTTCACTAAAAGACGTATTTTTATATTTGTGAGCCCAGAGACCCTGTACTCCACATTTCTATCTGCTCCCAAAGGGAATCTGCACTTTAATGATATTTAAAGGCAGTCCCCATGTTAACCTATGAGAGAGATAGGCCTTGCAACAGTGAAAACCGAAGTTGGAAGTATTTCACTGTCAGGACATGTAAAACATGTCCCACCTTTAACATACACTGCACCCTGCCCAAGGGGCTACCTAGTGCCTACCTTAGGGGTGCCTTACATGTATAAAAAGGGAAGGTTTAGGCCTGGCAAGTGGTTACACTTGCCAAGTCAAATTGGCAGTTTAAAGATGCACACACAGACATTGCAGAGGCAGGTTCAAGCCATGTTTACAGGGCTACTCATGTGTGTGGCATAACCAGTGCTGCAGGCCAACTAGTAGCATTTGATTTGCAGGCCCTGGGCACCTCTAGTGCACTGTACTTAAGACTTAGTAGTAAATCAAATATGCCAATCATGAAAAGCCAATTACACATACATTTTACATAGGAGCACTTGCACTTTAGCACTGGATAGCTGTGGTAAAGTGTCCAGAGTAATAAAAACAGCAAAAACAGAGTCCAGCACACTTCAACAACATGGGAAACAGAGGCAGAAAAGTTAGGGGAAACCACACCAAGGATGCCAAGCCTAACAGTTGCACTCACTAGAGCTTGTACAATTGTCAGAAGGATTAACAGTTAACATTTACACGGATAGTCAATATGTTATGTTATGTTATAAAGGTTTATATAGCGCCTAACTGCCCAACGGCCTCGTAGCGCTTATACTGCCATAACGGTGACATACTGTTTAAATTTATACGAGGGTTTTAAGTTTTAAATAGCCAAGTCTTCAGTTCCTTTCTGAACGACATCTCTTGAGGGTTTACTCTCATCTTGAGAGGGAGATTATTCCAGAGCAGAGCGCCTTGATATGCTACCGATCTTCCTCCCTATCTGGCTTTCCTCGTTGTTGGAATTATGGCCAGATTAGCTGAGGAGGATCTAAGTGGCCTAGCTGGAATGTAAACCTGTGCCAGTGTTTTCAGCATTTCAGGTCCCTTATCAAATATGGATCTATGAAAGTGGCACAGGGTCTTGAACTGAATCCTTTCCGCTACCGGGAGCCAGTGTAGGGAGACAATTCCTGGCCGTATTGAATGTTGTTTAGGAATGTTTAGCAGCAGACGAGCCGCTGCATTTTGTACCCTTTGTAATCTCTGAATTACATATTTCGGGGAGCCAATAAACAAAGCATTACCATAGTCAATCCTAGCACCAATCAGTGCCTGGACAACCAATCTTCTTGCTGGGAAAGGTAAAATAGTTAAAACCTTCCTCAGGGTCCTTAGCAGAGCAAAAGCAATTCCTTCTATTCTATTCGCATGTTGGGCCATTGAGAGAAGAGGGTCCAGCCATACCCCTAAACTTTTAATGAGACCTTTAGGGGAGGGGAGGGGAGGGTCGATACTCCTCTCAGTAGGCTGGAGTTAAAAAGGGGAATTTTATTTTCAAAAAACATAACCTCCGTTTTGTCATCGTTGAGCCATCCAGGTTGCAACTGCTTTCATACACGAACCTAGAGCTGAGCCCATATCTGGGTGGGAATTAGAAAAGGAGACTATCAGCTGCGAATCATCTGCATATGATACTAGGTTCAGTCCGAACGGCTCAACTATGCCTGCTAATGGCCTCATATAGATGTTAAAAAGTAATGGACTTAAGGCCGAGCCCTGAGGAACACCACAGCTACTGAAGGTGCTCCTAGAGATATACTCTCTATCGAGTACCTGAAAAGACCTCCCATATAAAAAGGAGCAAATCCAGTCTAACGCGGTACCGGCAATTCCACATCCTCGTACCCTTTCTATGAGGATTTTTAAGTCAACTGTATCAAAGGCCGCACTTAGGTCAAGGAGGATAATCGCGGTTTCCATGCCTATATCCATCCTCTTTCTTGCCTCTTCTGTAATAGCAATCAGTGCGGTTTCTGTACCATGTTTAGGTCTAAAACCCATCTGGGTGGGATGTATAAGATTCTTTTCTTCCAGGAGTGTGGATAACTGAGAGTGTACATGTTTCTCCGCCAGTTTGGCAATTAGGGGCAGTAATGAGATAGGTCTATAGTTGCTCAGGATCTTAGGATCTAGGCTGGTTTTCTTCAAAAGTCGCTTGACAATAGCTTGTTTCCAATGGTCAGGTAGGGTGCCGTCACTCAGTGAGGTGTTAATAAGATTCTTTATTATCGGCCCTAATGCTGAAATTCACAAGGATAGAATCTGAGGGGGGGGCAGGATCTAGTGGGGAGCCCGATTTTGTTGAGCTCAATAGATTGGTAACTCTGTCCAAACTGATAGGAGTAAAGTTTGTGAAAAGGGTTAACTCCCCGATCTCTTGGCTTATTCTTTTCTGCTCGTTATTAGGGGAATTGGGAAAGGCTAGATAGATATTCTGGATTTTATCCAGGAAAAAACTAGCCAAATCTTCTACATGTTGTTGGGGGGAGTCCCTAATTTCTGCCTCCTCTCTTGGATGGATAAGATCTTTTAGGGCATTAAAGATCTCCTCGGGAGAGTTGGCAGCTGCTTCAATTTTTCCTGAGTAATAGGTCGCCTGAGTTTTTTTAATTTCCAAATGATAATCTCGGATCAGATTTTTATAATCCCTTTTCATGGATTCATCTTGGGTGCAGCGCCATCTCCTCTCTTGTTTCCTGCACTCTCTTTTCTTCTCTAATAGGCATGCATTGTACCATGGAGCCGACTTCTTACGCCGGGTGCTTTTTGACGAGGAGAGGGGTATAGTCTCCTCTAGGCTGTTCTCTATCCATTTATTAACAGAATGCGAAAAGTCTGTTATGTTATTTGTATTTATACTTCCTGGTCTATTTTTCTCCAAAGCGGAGACAAAATCTGAGGATTTTAGTCTGTGCCATTTCCTTCTGCGGGGGAGTGCCCCCATATAAGGGATCTTGTAGTGCGTGAGATGTAATTCCATTTCTAGGAGGAAATGATCCGACCATGCTAGCGGGCAGGATGATAGAAATTTTATATTTGGGTTATTAGAAAAAACCAGATCAAGTGTATGACCCTTAACATGGGTGGGGCCTTGAATAAGTTGTCTTAAATCACATGCATTCATGTCTGCTATCAGCATCTTAGAGGACGCATTATCTGTATTCTCCGCATGAAGGTTAAAGTCACCCAGCACTAAAAAGTTGGGTTTAGTGTGTATTAATATTATGCCTTTGGAGTAACTCGTCACTTTGGAAGATTGTGGGCAGAAAGAGGATTCATAACATCTGCAGGTGCAAAAATACAGCATGGACATGTGAAAGGTCGATTGTTGCAGTCCCTACCGCAAAAGTTAGCCATTATCAAGTGTAGATAGATGATGAAGTGGGGCGAGGAAATGCATTTGCCGATGAAGTAGCTAGACAAACAGCTCAAACCCCCTACTCTTTAACATATGTCTTAGTTCTCACTACCCCAGATGAAAAGGACACTGACCCATATGATGGTGTAAGGGAAATACAGGCACTTGCAGATAAAGATGAGTAGATACAATGGGAGAAAAAGGGATACCAGTATAACAAAGAGACCGGTTCTTGGGTGGTAGGCTATGAGTCTGATGTGAAGTGGGTACTCCCTGGTAGTTTTCTACTACCGATGGTTCAAATGGCGATGGTGCTTCCCATGTTGGGGTGGATGAAATGGTGAGCACTTGACTGAAACATGGTTGAACAATAAATTACAGAAGACTGCACCTGACTATTGTAAAAATTGTATGGTCTGTGCTCAACATAATGTGGGAAAAGACACAGAAGTCCCAGACGGCCGTTTTATGATGCCAGATGCCCCCTTCTGGTGTTTAAAGATGGATTTTTTCCAAAGGCCCCCCTCTCAAGGAAAAAAATATGGTTTGGCGGGTATCTTTTCATATGGCCGGTGGGAGGAAGCATACCCTTTGAAAGATAATACTGCTATAAGCACAGCAAAAATGCTGATAAAGGATTTTTTTCCAGAATATGGTTTTTGCAAAAGTTTATGGAGTGATAATGGACCACACTTTGTGAACGAAATAATGGCACTAGTATGTCAGGGTTTAGGCATTCAACAAAAGTTTCATTCTATCTATCATGCAAAATCTGCTGGTTTAGAAGCAAGGTGTAACAGCAAACTGAAAAACAAAATGGTGAAAATATGTTCCTCTACCAAATTGAGTTGGGTAGACGCTTTGCCATTAGCCTTATTTTCTATGAGAACAACAGTCACAGCAAAAACAAAACTGTCCCCGTATGAAATAGTTATGGGCAGGCCGGCTAATGTGTTTGGTTTTGCATCTCCTTTGAAGATAAGAGATCTGACACATCCAGGATTGTTGGAATACTGTAAACAGTTGACCCCTAAATTGTCTTATTCATCAACAGTTCATTGATGCTTGGTACCTTCCATTGGAAGGACAACAACACGATATAAAGCCTGGGGACTGGGTCCTGACCTGAAGTTTTACATGGAAAAACAGCCTTCAGCCTTGTTGGAAATGCCCCACACAGGTACTGTTGGTGTGAGGGGCACAGCAATTGCATTCACGTGTTTCACGTCAAAAAGGCACCTTCGTTTCGGCCAAAGCAGTCTACGGAAGCCAACTGTTCTGACAAAAGGGGTGTAATAAGCGTACCTAAAACCCCTGAAGATCAGATCACTTCTGGAATCAAGAGGAACCTCTGTCAAGGAGAAGTGCTGCCCCTGCCTGTGACTGTGCTTTGTTGGGCTGTCCTGCAGTTGCTGCTTCTGCCTGTGAAAGGGGACAAAGACAGGACTTTGTTGTGCATTCCTGCTTGAGAAGAATCTCCAAGGGATTGAACTGAGCTTGCCTCCTGTCGTTGAAGTCTCAGGACCATCAAACACTTCCCCTGCCACCACCTGGACTCTCTGCTGAGACCCCTGCCCTGCCAAGTGGTGCCCTATCCAGTTCCTGGACCCCTGAAAGGTGAAGCTGCCAGAAAAGGACCGGAAATCCACTCAAAGACTGCCATGCGGGGAAACTTTCGACGCACCACCCGCCTCGCAGCTGATAAACGAAGCTCCACCGGCCTTGTGGCTAAAATCAACGCTCCACCTGCATTGTGGCTGGAAGACTGACGCAACTTGGCTGAGGAACGACACACAACCCCCGCAGCAGCTGCTGTTAATGACCCAAGCACCCATGCAGCGCTGCTTCTTGACAGTGTGCAGCCAGATTTCAACGCAACATCGCTGGGCACAGAAAATCAACACAAAGCCTGAGAGGACCCGAGGTGCCAGCCCTGATCGACGCATCGCTCTCTTGCAGGAGAGAAGAAACAACGCATACCGACCCGACCGGAGGAGGAACGATGCGTGTTCTCGCTTGTGGGTGAGAAATCGACGCATTGATGGCCCTTTCTGACGCACACTCGCCTATTTGGCTTTATTTTGACGTTACCCAGGTACTTTTGTGAAATAACAGCGTTCTCACTGTTTTCTAAGGATTAAGGGGGTATTACAACCCTGGCGGATGGCGGAGAACCGGCAGTAAGATTGCCAACAGGCTAGCCGTCTTACCTTGGTGTATTATGACCATGACGGTTACCGCCATGGTCATCCGCCGGTTCTCCGTCCCGCCCGCCAGGGTGGAGACGACTGCCGGGCTGGAGACCTGGGTCTCCAGCCCAGCGGCCGTCAGTATACCACAGGCGGTATTTGGACCCGGCTTACTGCCGTGGATTTCCATCGGTTTCAACCGCCATGAAATCCATGGCGGTAAGCACTATCAGTGCCAGGGAATTCCTTCGCACACCCCCATGCACGCACACAACACACAACGCCCCCCGCCCCCCTCCCCTAACGGACGATCGACTTACCTGGTCCGTCGATCCTCCGGGAGGGGACGGGAGCCATGGGGGCAGCTCCGCCGACACCACACCGCCAACAGAACACCGCCACAGCGACGTGATTCACTGTGCAGTGTTCTGTTGGCGTGGTGGTGGAGGTGGAGCAACCTCCACTTCCCCGCCGCCCGCAAGTATGGCTGTTGGCGGCTCTCCGTCGGCATAATGACGGAGAGCAGCCAACAGTCATAATACACCGAGCGGCAAACCGCCTGCACAGGCGGTCTTCCGCACGGCGGTCCCTCAGCGGTCTTGCAAAAAGACCGCCGAGGTCGTAATGACCCGCTAATTCTCTTATTCTTTTTAAAATTCATAACTTGACTTGTTTATGTCGGACTTTTGATATTTTGTTCTTGTTTTGTTTAGATAAATATTACCTATTTTTCTAAACCTGTGCTGTGTCATTTTGTAGTGTTTTCACTGAGTTACTGCGTGTGTTGGTACAAATACTTTACACATTGCTTCTGAAGTTAAACCTGCCAGCTTATGCCAAGCTACCAAGGGGATGAGCAGGGGGGATTCTCCTTTACCCTGACTAGAGTGAGGGTCCTTGCTTGGACAGGGGATAACCTGACTGCCAACCAATGACCCCATTTCTAACATTGGAAATCAGTGGTGAGGATTGGATTTATACTTGACATACACTGATTAAGTGTACACTACTGTGTTCAGTGCAGACCATTACGTGACCACATACAGCTTGCTTTTGCTTTTTTCTCTTTTGGATTGTTTTTTCCTACTTCCATATTTTGTCGGATCTTTGATTTACTTTTTGAACTTCATTAGGAATTCTTTTTTTGCCTTGGAACTTGCACTTATGTTAATTCTTCTTCATGTCTCAATCTGGAGATGCATCAGCTGGAGCTAGTTTTGATTTATGGCAAATGGAGTTATACAGTTGCCCAGTTGAGGCAATTCTGCAAAAACCTTGCTTGTCCCAATAAGGGCTCCACCAGGAAGGAGGAGCTGCAAATGGCACTGAGGGCCTTGGCGACAGCTGTGGGAGCACTTTGAGCTAGAGGGGAGTGATACTCTGACATCCTACAAGATCCTCAGGGGCTCACCTACTCTATCATGAAGGATGCCCTACTCACAAGGTATGGTCTCACCCCTGAGCAGTATAAGGACAAGTTTAGGTCTTACAGGAGGAAGGAATCCTAAACATGGTTGGGATGCATTGATTCTATTTGCAGATCAATGGATGGTTGGGTGAAGGTCAGTAAGGTGACAACATATGAGAGGCTTTACAATTTAATTGCTTGGGCGCACTTGTACAGTTTATGTTTTCCAGAGCTGCGGCAGTACCTAATTGACAGCAAGCTGACTGACCCCAGGAAGCTTGCACAGGAAGCGGACAGCTGGGAGAGCACCAGGGTCCAGAAGAGGTATAGGAGAGACCATGCCAAGGGTGAGCTGGGTCCCTTTCAGAAGAAAGGGGGAGTAAAGGTAAACAGGGGGAGTTCTCTAAAGGTCCCCGACCTAGTTCCCAGGGTAAGGATTCCCAGCCTCCCAGTGTAAAGAAGCAATGGTTCTCCAATGGGAAACCTGTGGAAGGGGGTCCCCCACATAAGTGTTAGAGGTGGGGACCCCACATGCCCCAAGAGTACACCGGCATCCACTGTTGCTCAGTCCCAGGGTTTGGCTAGTGTAGAGCTTGGGGAGGAGTTGGGTCCAGGTGGGTGGGAGCCAGCTGAGATGACTCTTGTCTCACTAGGGGACAGTGAGATGGTCCAGATAACCCTAGTGCCTGAGAAACTAAAAAGTACAGGCAGTGGGTGACCATTAATGGACAGAGGGTGGAGGCTCTGAGAGACACAGGAGCCAGTGTGACTACAGTGAGGTGTCACCTAGTTTCTGAAGAGCAGCTAGATACCCGTCTACTTCACCAAGAAGTTGTAGTGGACAACTCAGAGTGCCTGTGCAGAGTGGCACAGGTTCCCTTTAAATGGGGGGGGGTCTCAGGTTCTGTGAGTCCAGCCATGCCTGTAGATTGTTTGCTTGGCAAGGACCTGGAGGATTCCCCTTTGAAGGAGGTGGAACACAGTTCACACTTGGGGATGTTGGGTCTGCCTGGGTGGGTATGCGTATTCACCAGGTCAATGGCAGCTTGTCTCGGTGGTCATGATCCCTGGAGCCTGAAACAGTGGCCCAAGGGATTGCCAAAAAGATGAAGGGCAAGGGGTGTGGGAAACTGCCTCAAGACGTTCCCATGGTCTGGGAGGAGGCGGAGCCTGACGGATACGCCCCAGAGCCTACAGGGGAGCAGGTGGCTGAGGTGGGAGTGGTCCTGAGATGTCACAGTGGCAGCAGGAAGGGGGACCCACCAGGGAGGCACAGAAAGCATGCTCTATTCTAGTGGGTTTGCAGCAGCAGGTTGCAGACCAGGCGGCTGGCAAGGAGCCAGGATCTCACCTGATTTATTGGGAGGACAGCTCCTGTATAGTGAGCCTAAGGTTGCTGAACCTGGGTCAGCCCATGTGCGGGTGGTACACCAGTGCTTCCGAGCCTTCCTACTGGGCCTGGCTCATAATGTGCCTTCAGCTGGACATTTGGGGCAGGACAAGACCTTTGAATGGCTTGTCACCCACTTTTACTGGCCCCTAATGACCAGGCACTCAGATGCTCATTGCAGGTCTTTCCAGACTTGTCAGGCAAGTGGCAAGAGTGGGGGGAAATGTAGGGCTCCCCTCCAACATTTTCCAGTGGTTAGTACCCCGTTTGAAAGGGTTGGTAGTGACATTGTGGGGCCTCTGGATCCCAAGACAGCCATGGGCAACAGGTTCAACCTGGTCTTGGTGGACCATGCCACCCAGTACCCAGAAGCCATTCCCCTGAGGTCAATCACTTTCCCTGTGGTGGGTCGTGTATTGATGGCGGCTTTTACCTGCATGGGATCCCCAAGGAATTGGTATCCGATAGGGGTACCAACTTCATATTTACTTATATGAAGTCTCTGTGGCAGGAGTGTGGGGTAACGTATAAGTTCACCACTCCTTACCACCCCCAAAGCAATGGTCTGGTTGAAAGATTCAACCGCACCTTGAAAGGTATGATCATGGGCCTGTCAGAGCCCTTTATGCGGAAGTGGGAAGTCCTCTTGACATGTCTTCTGTTCGCCTACAGGGAGGTGCCTCAAAAAGGTCTTGGATTTAGGCCCTCATTCTGACCCTGGCGGTCGGTGATAATGCGGCGGCCAAGCCGCCAACAGGCCGGCGGTCCAAAATATGCAATTCTGACCCTGGCGGGAACCGCCAACACAGCCCGCCGCATTAACACTCCGCCCGCCACGGCGGAACAAACAAACAGCGCGGCGGTCCCCGCCAACAGCCAGGTGGCAGACAATGTACCGCCCACCCTATCACGACCCACCAATCCGCCACCTTTTCCGGGGCGGGAGCACCGCCGATAAAAACACGGCGGAAACAGACTACGAACGGGAAAACGCTCACCTCTACGCACTCCACGCGAGATTCCGGCAGTATGGAACCCGAGTTGCAGGTCATCCCCGCACTCCTATACCTGCTCCTGTACCAGGAGCACGCCCGGCGGCGCGGAAGACATCGGTGAGTACTGCACCTACGACACAGGGGAGGGAAAAGAGTACCGGCACACACCCACCCACCCACACCCACTACAACACACACATCAATGCATTCCCACAGATCACTGTCACAACCCACAACCCCCCCCCTCCGAAATAATGCAAAGACCAAAAGAAGAGATCATAAACGGGCAGATATATTGAAATATGGACACCAGTAATCCCAATAAATAAATAAACTATGTACAAAATATATACAGCTACTAAATGTAGTCCAACCACTGTCCGTGGACCACAGGGGTCCTGTGCAAAGGGGCAAGGCCCAGTCCCACGACAAGAACTCCACGGAGAGAACACTGCAGGGGCATCAGAAAGAAAATAGGACAGGCACCTCAGGGGGAAGGGAAGGGGGGGCACCTCAGCCACTTGAGTACACGACGCCAGATCCACGAGGGGACTCCATGACCACTGGCCCATCCTGGGGAGAGCAAACCCACAGTCCAAACAGTCCATACAGTGGGTGGCCTGCCCACTGGGCCATCCTGGGGAGAGCAAAGCCACAGTCCATACAGTCCATACAGTGGGTGGCCTGCCCACTGGGCCATCCTGGGGAGAGCAAAGCCACAGTCCATACAGTCCATACAGTGGGTGGCCTGCCCACTGGGCCATCCTGGGGAGAGCAAAGCCACAGTCCAAACAGTCCATAACAGACTCCACTGCCACTGGAGGAGGCATGTTGGCCAGAGGACATCCTGCAGCCCTGCCCGAGACAGATCCTGCCCTGCCACGTCTGCCAAAGGGCCAGCGGTTCTTGCCTTGAAGGGCCCAGTTCAGCGCTTCTTGCCTTGAAGGGCCCAGTTCAGCGCTTCTTGCCTTGAAGGGCCCAGTTCAGCGGGTCTTGCCTTGAAGGGCCCAGTTCAGCGGTTCTTGAGACGGCGGTCCCCAGCGGAGCGGTGCTTGAGACGGCGGGGCCCAGTTCAGCGGTGCTTGAGACGGCGGGGCCCAGTTCAGCGGTTCTTGAGACGGCGGTCCCCAGCGGAGCGGTGCTGGAGACGGCGGGGCCCAGTTCAGCGGTGCTTGAGACGGCGGTCCCCAGCGGAGCTGTGCTGGAGACGGCGGGGCCCAGTTCAGCGGTGCTTGAGACGGCGGGGCCCAGTTCAGCGGTTCTTGAGACGGCGGGGCCCAGTTCAGCGGTGCTTGAGACGGCGGGGCCCAGTTCAGCGGTGCTTGAGACGGCGGGGCCCAGTTCAGCGGTGCTTGAGACGGCGGGACCCAGTTCAGCGGTTCTTGAGACGGCGGTCCCCAGCGGAGCGGTGCTGGAGACGGCGGGGCCCAGTTCAGCGGTTCTTGAGACGGCGGTCCCCAGCGGAGCTGTGCTGGAGACGGCGGGGCCCAGTTCAGCGGTGCTTGAGACGGCGGGGCCCAGTTCAGCGGTTCTTGAGACGGCGGGCCCAGTTCAGCGGTGCTTGAGACAGCGGGGCCCAGTTCAGCGGTGCTTGAGACGGCGGGGCCCAGTTCAGCGGTGCTTGAGATGGCGGTCCCCAGCGGAGCGGTGCTAGAGACGGCGGGGCCCAGTTCAGCGGTGCTTGAGATGGCGGGGCCCAGTTCAGCGGTGCTTGAGACGGCGGGGCCCAGTTCAGCGGTTCTTGAGACGGCGGGGCCCAGTTCAGCGGTTCTTGAGACGGCGGGGCCCAGTTCAGCGGTGCTTGAGACGGCGGGGCCCAGTTCAGCGGTGCTTGAGACGGCGGGGCCCAGTTCAGCGGTGCTTGAGACGGCGGGGCCCAGTTCAGCGGTTCTTGAGACGGCGGTCCCCAGCGGAGCGGTGCTGGAGACGGCGGGGCCCAGTTCAGCGGTTCTTGAGACGGCGGTCCCCAGCGGAGCTGTGCTGGAGACGGCGGGGCCCAGTTCAGCGGTGCTTGAGACGGCGGGGCCCAGTTCAGCGGTTCTTGAGACGGCGGGGCCCAGTTCAGCGGTGCTTGAGACGGCGGGGCCCAGTTCAGCGGTGCTTGAGACGGCGGGGCCCAGTTCAGCGGTGCTTGAGACGGCGGTCCCCAGCGGAGCGGTGCTGGAGAAGGCGGGGCCCAGTTCAGCGGTGCTTGAGACGGCGGGGCCCAGTTCAGCGGTGCTTGAGACGGCGGGGCCCAGTTCAGCGGTTCTTGAGACGGCGGTCCCCAGCGGAGCTGTGCTGGAGACGGCGGGGCCCAGTTCAGCGGTGCTTGAGACGGCGGGGCCCAGTTCAGCGGTTCTTGAGACGGCGGGGCCCAGTTCAGCGGTGCTTGAGACGGCAGGGCCCAGTTCAGCGGTGCTTGAGACGGCGGGGCCCAGTTCAGCGGTGCTTGAGACGGCGGGGCCCAGTTCAGCGGTTCTTGAGACGGCGGTCCCCAGCGGAGCGGTGCTGGAGACGGCGGGGCCCAGTTCAGCGGTTCTTGAGACGGCGGTCCCCAGCGGAGCTGTGCTGGAGACGGCGGGGCCCAGTTCAGCGGTGCTTGAGACGGCGGGGCCCAGTTCAGCGGTTCTTGAGACGGCGGGGCCCAGTTCAGCGGTGCTTGAGACGGCGGGGCCCAGTTCAGCGGTGCTTGAGACGGCGGGGCCCAGTTCAGCGGTGCTTGAGACGGCGGTCCCCAGCGGAGCGGTGCTGGAAAAGGCGGGGCCCAGTTCAGCGGTGCTTGAGACGGCGGGGCCCAGTTCAGCGGTGCTTGAGACGGCGGGCCCAGTTCAGCGGTTCTTGAGACGGCGGGGCCCAGTTCAGCGGTGCTTGAGACGGCGGGGCCCAGTTCAGCGGTTCTTGAGACGGCGGGCCCAGTTCAGCGGTTCTTGAGACGGCGGCCGGTCTATGGCCAACTGCTCATTGCCTGGTGGTGCCCTCCTGGGCAGCGGGGATGGTGCTCCTTCAATGCCCACCTGGGCTGTGGGTGGTGGGGCCCTCCTGGCCAGCTGGGCTGGGTCCTCCCTGGCCAGCGGCTATGGGGGTGGTGGGCTCCTCCTGGGCAGCAGGCCTGCAGCCTGACCTCTCCGACTTGCTGCCCTTGCCCTCCTTAGTCGGGAGTCTGTGGCCCTTTCCTCCCTTTGGAGCTGTGGCTGGTGACTGTGTCTGGGTGGTGTCCGGGGGGGATGTAGAAGCCGGGCTCCTGCGGCGCCCCTTCCGCCTTCTGCTCCTCTTCCCAGGGGGTGGGCTGGCTGTCCCCTTGCTGCTGGGCGAAGATCCAGACATGCGGGCTGGTGGGCTCCAATACCCCTGCACCCTTGTCAAGGGGGCTGCAGGGCTGGTGGTGGCTGAGGTGCTCTTCTTACCCCGACGAGAAGGAGGGGGGGGCTCAGGGTCAGGAAAGAAGTTAGCAGTGGCGAGGAAGAGTTTCTTGGGACAATGGAGAGTGGTAGGTACAGTGGGAATGGGAGTGGAGGGAGAGGATGTGGTTGTAGGTGAGTCACGTTTGCTGTCTTTGGGTGCAGGTGCAGGAGGGATAGGCTGTCGTGAGGTGGATGGCTGTTGGGTGGGTGGGTGGCTGCGTTTGTGTGGTGTGGAAGAGGGGGTGACAGACACAGTGGGAGAGGACACAGGGGACGTGTAAATGGCAGTGGGGGTGGTGACTGCACGTGTGCGGACTGGACTGGAGGGTGTGCTGGTGATGGAAACACTGGCTGATGGTGAGGTGAATGGAGGTGTGAGTGTAGACGTCACAGGGAGGGAGGAGGGATACGAGGAGGTGGGGGTCACAGAGGTGGTAGTGACTGTTGGCATGTCTGCATCTGAATGTTGCGTGTGTGAATGTCTGCGTGATCTGTGGTGCTTATGTTTGGATGAGCTTCTCTTGGGTGTTGAGGTGTGTGCAGGCTGGTCTGATGGTGTGGGTGGGACAGGCAGAGGAACAGGAGACTGGGAGGAGGGAGTTAGTAGAGGGAGGCAGGAGACAGGGACAATGGCTGCCGTCAGTGCTGAGGCCAGAGCCTGGAACGATCGCTGATGGGCAGCCTGACCCGAATGAATGCCCTCCAGGTACGCATTGCTGCGATGAACCTCCCTCTCCACCCCCTGGATGGCATTCAAAAGGGTAGTCTGCCCAACAATGAGCGTCCTCACGAGGTCAATGAGCTCCGCACTGAGGGCAGCGGGGGTAACAGGGGCAGGGCCTGAGGTGCCTGGGGCGAAGGAGATGCCCGGCTTCCTGGCAGAGCGGGCACGGGGCGAACGCTGAGGGGCTGCTGGGAGGGCGGAGATGGTGCGCTGGGTGGCGGCTGTACCTGTAATGGCGGGGGGCACGGATGGTGCCACCCCCGCAAGAGAGCTCCCTTCCGAGGACGTGTCCGTGTCGCTGCAGGGTCCAGTCGTCCCCGTTGTGGAGCTCCCCTCGCCCTCCGTCTCACTGGTCCAGTCAGACTCTGTGGCATGGCCCTCCTGGGCCATGTGAGATGCAGCTCCCTCCTGCCCCGATGCCACTTCTCCTCCGCCTGATGATGCTGATGCACACAAGCACAGAAAGACAAACAAAAAGGGGGGGGGGAGAGAGAAATAAAGGGATATTGAGTACATGGATCTCCGGTACAGTTAGCGGACATGACAGACACAGATGCCCCCTGCACTAAGTTGCGCACTTGGGGTCCGCTACGCATTCCGTGGAACATGCCCTACACGCCTAGAGTTGACAACTGCACCCATGGATGACACGGCCCAGGGATGGCTGTACTGACACACTACTGAGGGTGGTGGCTGGGGACACAGGGGCTTACGGGGGTGCCCAGCCTACAGATATCGCCCTGGCCTAGGGGGACCCACAGCCCTCCTCCCCCACCCAGACACCTCCACTGCGCGACAACAGAGTAGATAATGCTTGGACTCACCCCCTTGTGTCTGCTGTGCTGCCCTCACGCGCCCATCCAAATCAGGGTAGGCCACCGCCAGGATCCGGAACATCAGGGGGGTCAGTTGACGGCAGGCACCCCGCCTACGTTGGGAGGCCATCCCCAGCAGAGACTCAGCGGTCTTCTTGGTCCCGCGGCGGATGTCCTCCCACCTCTTGCGGCAGTGGGTGCCCCGTCGATGGTGGACCCCCAGGGTCCGGACTTCCTTGGCGATGGCACGCCAAATCCCGATCTTCTCATGGGCGCGGACCTATGTGACACGTACAGGGAGGGAGAAATACCACGTTCAAGTTTGTCTGCATTTTCGTTGCCAGTGGCCCAACGCCCCCCATCCCCGCCAGGCCCCCGCCATGCCCCCCGCCAGCCCCAACATGCCCCCCATCCCCGCCAGGCCCCCCGCCATGCCCCCCGCCAGCCCCAACATGCCCCCCATCCCCGCCAGGCCCCCCGCCAGGCCCCCCGCCAGGCCCAACATGCCCCCCATCCCTGCCATGCCCCCCGCCAGGCCCCCCGCCAGGCCCAACATGCCCCCCATCCCCGCCAGGCCCCCGCCATGCCCCCCGCCAGGCCCAACATGCCCCCCATCCCCGCCAGGCCCCCCGCCAGGCCCCCAAGCCAGCCAGTGGCCCCAAATCCATATTGAATTAAACTCACTTGTTGGTCTGGAGGACCGTAGAGTAGCGCATACTGGGGGAGGACCCCATCCACAAGTTTCTCCAACTCCTCTCCAGTGAAGGCAGGGGCCCTTTCCCCAGTCGCAGCAGCCATTGTCCCTTCCAGACCGAGGTCACAGCAACACATGCAGTATAGGTCCTCTCCTGTGAAAGTTCAAGTCGCAAGTGGATAAGTAGATAGAAAATGGCGGTCACGTCCGCGGCGGTGCGTACCGCGGCGGTGCGTACCGCCACCGCCGGCGCCCTTCGCCATTGGCTCCTGAAACCCATAGGCTTCAATGTTAACCAATGCGGCTTCGCGCCGCGGTCTTCGACCGCTGACCGCCGCGGTGTGCCACGCCAGCGCATTGACCTCACATCCCATTGTCACACTTCACAGGTCAGGCAGCCGCCATTTCGAGGGTCCACATGGCTCAATTTCAACTGCGTCACACAGGCCTAGGCCTTGCATAGCCACTCAGACACGCCATTCACTGCATAGAGAATCGTTTACTGTGCTAGCTGTGAGTACGTACCTGTGGGTTGCTTGACTGTGTGCTCCATGTTGTCCTTCCTAGGCACCGTCCGCTGGGTTTGGCGAGGAGACGGATGAATCCTCGCGTGTACCGACCGCTGGTGGACCTGTCGACAATGGGAGAACGCCACATTATCCTGACCTACCGTCTTGACCGTGCCACTATACATGAATTGTGTGCCCAGCTGGAGCCCGACCTGATGTCCCCCATCCGCCAACCCACAGGGATTCCCCCTCTGGTGCAGGTCCTGTCAGTACTCCATTTCTTGGCAAGTGGGTCATTTCAGACAACAGTGGGAATTGCTTCTGGGATGTCTCAGCCCATGTTTTCGAAGGTGTTATCCAGAGTGTTGTCTGCCCTGATGAAATACGTGAGGAGCTACATCATTTTCCCTGAGGTGGGCGAATTGGCTACAGTGAAGGGTGATTTCTACACCCTTGGACATATTCCCAACGTCATTGGTGCCATTGATGGGACCCATGTGGCTTTGGTTCCCCCAAGAGACAGGGAGCAGGTGTACAGGAACAGAAAAAGTTACCATTCCATGAACATCCAGGTGGTGTGTTTGGCTGACCAGTACATCTCGCATGTAAATGCCAAATTCCCAGGGTCAGTGCATGACGCCTACATCCTGAGGAATAGCAGCATCCCTTACGTGATGGAACAGCTAGAGAGACACCGTGTATGGCTATTGGGGGACTCTGGGTACCCCAACCTGTCGTGGCTACTGACCCCAGTAAGGAATCCCCGGACCAGGGCAGAGGAACGGTACAATGAGGCCCATGGGCGTACTAGGAGGGTGATCGAACGCACCTTTGGCCTCCTAAAGGCCAGGTTTAGGTGCCTGCATATGACAGGTGGATCCCTAATGTACTCACCTAAGAAGGTGTGTCACATTATCGTGGCCTGCTGCATGCTTCACAACCTGGCTTTGCGCCGCCAGGTGCCTTTCCTGCAGGAGGATGGTCGAGACGGTGGTGTTGTGGCAGCGGTGGAACCTGTGGAGAGTGACGAGGAGGAAGACGACGGGGCTGAAACAGACAACAGGGACAGAATCATTGAACAGTACTTCCAATAGGACACAGGTAACAATTCAAAGATAATTTAGTAAATCTGAACTACTCTCCTGCATCTCTGCTGCCTGTCTATTTGCCCCAGTGTATGATGACTGAGTTGTGGCTTTTCCCTCCCTATTTCAGATCTGGGGTCCCCACTACGAGTCCTGTGCTTCGTTTCCCCATGGACTACAGCTTTGTGGCAGCTGTTTGTTGACTTCACTATGTACAAGGACATATTTGCACTGTCATGTCAATTACAATATTTTGAAATCACAGCCAGACTCCAGATAGTTTTGTGCAAAATAGGTGTTTATTTCAGTGCTCAAAATGGGATGGGTGGTTTCAAGTGGGTGGGGGCTATGGTGAAGGAATGTCCATGGCAGAGTCCAGAGTAACAGTCACACAGGTGCATTGTCCAGAGGCCTGTGGAGAGATGGAGCATGGGCAGTTCAAGGATGGACAGGGTGACAATGTGGGACAGTGGGATGACATCAGGTGGTATCCTTTGCTGGCGGGGGTCTTGACATCCTACTCTGTCTTCTTGCGAGATCTCAGGGCCCTCTTGCGGGGTGGTTCTTCTCCTGCAGGAGGTGGGGGTCTGGTGGGCTGCTGTTGTGCGGGGGCCTCCTGTCCACTAGCGCCGGCGGAGGTGGTTGGCTGTTCTTGGTCCAGGCTAGTGGCAGGGGCCCTTTGTTGTTGTTGAGTGTCCGTCCTGGTGTTGATGAGGTCCTGCAGCAGCCCTACCATGGTAACCAGGGTGGAGGTGAGGGCTCTGATGTCCTCCCTGTACCCCCGATAGTGTTCCTCCTGCAGTACCTGGATCTCCTGGAACCGGGCCAGTACCGTCGCCATCGTCTCCTGGGAGCGGTTGTATGCTCCCATGATGGTGGTGAGGGCCTCGTGGAGAGTGGGTTCCCTGGGCCCGTCCCCCCCCTGTCGCACAGCTGCCCTCCGAGTTGCCCTGTTTCCCTGGGCCTCTGCCCCCTGGCCGGTGTGCCCACTACCACTGCCCCCAGGTCCCTGTTGTTGTTGGGGTGGTGGGTTATCCTGGGTGCCCTGTAGTGGTAGACACACCGCAGATTGACGCGCCCTGGAGACAGAGGCATGGGCCCGCTGGGTGGGAGCTGTACTGGTGTTCCCAGAGGGGTTTGGGTCTGTAGTGGCCTGTGCCTGTGTGAGGGGAACCGACTGTCCAGAGGTCCCCGATGGTCCGGGCTGGTCATCAGTGTCCAGGTCGACAGAGCTGCTGTCATCGCTGACGGCCTCTTGGGTGGGGGGTGTGGAGAATTCTGGGCCCTCCGCGGCGGTGTGTTGACGGTCGGGTCCTGCAGGGGTATAGAGGTATGGTTATAGTTTCAATGTGTGGCATATGGGTGTATCTGTGGGTTCCCGTGTCCCCAAGTGCTGGCATTCGTGTGTGGGGGCTTTGGTGAGGGTGGCTTGTGGGGGGGATGTGTATATCCATTGGGCATGCTTTGGTGATGGGTGTCCATGCTTAGTGGACGCATGCAGGCCTAGGTTTTGGGATGTGTGGGTTGTGATGGTGAGACATTGGCAGGGAATAGGTGTGCTGGGGGTGGGGGTGAGGATGGTGGTGGGGGTGAGGATGGTGGTGGGGGTGAGGGTGGGGGTGAGGATGGGGGTGGGGGTGAGGGTGGGGTTCGAGGATGGGGGTGAGGGTTGGGGTATGATTTGGCATGCAGGTGGGGGGGAAGCAGTAGTGAAGCTTCAACTTACCAGTATCCATTCCTCCGCCGACTCCTGCGAGGACGTCAGGATGCAGGATGTTCAAGACTTCCTCCTCCCATGTTGTAAATTGTGGGGGTTGAGGTGGGGGTCCTCCGCCAGTCTTCTGCACGGCGATGTTGTGCCTGGATACCATGGAACGCACCTTCCCCCGTAGGTCGTTCCATCGCTTCCTGATGTCTTCCCGATTTCTGGGGTGCTGTCCCACAGCGTTGATCCTGTCGACAATCCTCTGCCATAGCTCCGTCCTCCGGGCAATGCTGGTGTATTGGATCTGTGTGCCGAAAAGCTGGGGCTCTACCCGAACGATTTCCTCCACCATGACCCTGAGTTCTTCGTCTGAGAAGCGGGGGTGTCTTTGGGGTGCCATGGGGTGGTGTGTATGATGTGTGGGGTGGAGTATGTGTAGTTAAGTGTGTTGAGTGTGGTGGTGTGTGTTGTTTTGTGTGTGGATATTGTGTGGGTGATGGTGTTGAGTGGCTGTGGCTGCTAGTTTGTGGATGGTGGTGTCTCGCTCTGGCCTTCTTTCTGAATTTTTGGTCGTAGGGGTTTGTGGGTGATGTGGGTGTGTGTTTTATATTGTATTGTGTGTGTGGGAGTGGTGTGTGTATGTGTATCAGGTGTGTGGAATTCAAATCGTCCAATGTGGCTGAGTTTTGTTCGTTTGTGTGTATTCTGACCGCGGCGGTGTGTCCCGCCAATGGAAAACCGCGTTTGAAAGACCGCCGCGTGGATTCGTGGGTCGTAATGGCATGGGCGTATTTCTGTTGGCGTGACGGTGGAGGTTTTGTCACCTCCACTTTTCCACCGACCGCTGGTCTGGCGGTCTGTTGTGGCTGTCGGATTTTCGGAGGTTTGGCTGCTGCGGGTCAGAATGACCGTGGCGGGTTACCGCGACCGCGGCGGAATTATGGAGGATTTCTGACCGGCGGTAGGCGCCTTTTACCGCCGAGGTCAGAATGACCACCTTAGTCCTTTTGAGCTACTGTATGGCCACCCTGAGGTGTCACCTCACCTTTGAGTCTGGTGAAGGAGGGCTTGGAGAACGCCCCCAATAAACCTCTCCAGGATGTATTTAGCTACATGCTGGTCTTCAGAAATTAGACTGCTTGCTTCAGAGCTCTTGCACAAGATAAACTGGACGAGAGCCAGGCAGACATGAAACGGTGGTATGACCAGAATGCCACTCTGGTCGAGTTTCAGCCTGGGCAAAAAGTGTGGGTAATGGCGCCAGTGGAACCCAGGGCGCTTCAGCACAAGTGGACTGAGCATTTTGAGGGGGTGGAGTGCAAGAGTGAAGGCACCTACCTAGTGGACTTGCGGACTCCCAGGAACCCCTTAAGGGTCCTCCATGTGAACCGTCTCAAACCACACTTTGAGTGGAATGAATTGTCCATGCTCCGAACAACAGTGGAGGAAGAGAGCAAGACTCTTTCTGACCTCCGGTCTGCTAGAGAGAAAGATGGGTCTGTGGAGGTAGTAAACCTCTCCCCCTCCCTGACCTCAGAACAGCAGAGGAACTGTCGCTAGGTATTGGGTCAGTTTGCCTCCCTGTTCTCCCTGATCCCAAGGGTCTCATACTTGTGTACACATGATGTGGACACTGGTGATAGTCCACCCATTAAACAGAAGGTTTACAGAGTGACTGATAAGGTCAGGGCCAGCATCAAAGATGAGGTGTCTAAGATGTTAGCCCTAGGGGTGTTTGAGTTTTCCAGCAGTCCGTGGGCCAGCCCTGTGGTCTTGGTCCCAAAGGCTGCTGCTCCTGGTGCCACCCCAGAACTCCGGTTCTGTGTGGATTACTGGGGTCTCAATGCAATCACTAAAACCGACGCACACCCCATCCCCCCAGCTGATGAGCTCATAGATCGGTTAGGAGCTGCCCAATATCTCAGCATGTTTGATGTGACGTCTGGGTATTGGCAGATTGCCTTAACTGAGGGGTCCAAAGAGAGGTCAGCATTTTCTACCTCAGATGGACACTTCCAGTTTAAAGTGATGCCATTTTGGATAAAAAATGCCCCTACCACATTCCAGAGGTTGGTCAACCAGGTGTTGACTGGGCTGGATGACTTAAGCGCAGCATACCTGGATGACATTGCAGTGTTCAGTTCCACTTGGAACACTTGCAACATATCTGCAGAATGTTGGAGGCCCTACAAAAGGCAGGCCTCACTATTAAGGCAAGCAAGTGCCAATTAGGGAAGGGCTCAGTGGTGTATTTGGGACACCAGATAGGCAGTGTCCAGGTGGCACCCATACAGCCACAAATTGACACAGTTCTGGCTTGGTAAAGCCGCGGTCAGAAAAGGGGATCCGGCGGTTACCCGCCGGATTTCCCCTGTCTGGGCTGAATCTCCATGATGGAGATTCCGACCCCCTTCCCGCCACCCTGTTTCTGGCGGTTTTTACCGCCAGGAACAGGATGGCGGGAACGGGTGTCGTGGGGCCCCTGCACTGCCCATGCCACTGGCATGGGCAGTGCAGGGGCCCCCTAACAGGGCCCCAGCATGATTTTCACTGTCTGCTTAGCAGACAGTGAAAATCGCGACGGGTGCAAGTGCACCCGTCGCACCCCTGCAACACCGCCGGCTCCATTCGGAGCCGGCTTCTATGTTGCAGGGACTTTCCTGCTGGGCCGGCGGGCGCTCCTTTGGCGGGCGCCCGCCGGCCCAGTGCGAAAGCCAGAATGGCATCCGCGGTCTTTTGACCGCAGAGCGGCCAAATGGCAGTGACCGCATGGCGGGCGGCTACCGCCGCCTGCCGCGGTCATAATGACCCCTTATTCTTTTTAAAATTCATAACTTGACTCGTGTATTTTGGATTTTTGTCATTTTGGTCTCGTGTAGTTTAGATAAGTATTTCCTATTTTTCTAAACCTGTTTTGTGTCATTTTGTAGTGTTTTCACTGAGTTACTGTGTGTATTGGTACAAATACTGTACACATTGCTTCTGAAGTTAAGCCTACCTGCTGGTGCTAAGCTACCAAGGGGGTGAGTGGGGATTAACTGAGGGTGATTCTCATTTTCCCTGTCTAGAGTGAGGGTCCTTGCTTAGACAGGGGGTGACCTGACTGCCAACCAAAGACCCCATTTCTAACAGCAACCAATTCTGTGGCTTGTGCTGATTTCTCAGGTATTTCACAAGTTTCCACCACTCTATTGTGACTATTGCTTATACCGCTTCTGTTTTTCCATCAAGTAATTGTATGCAGGGCCCATCAACATATAACGTACCATCAGGGTCCAAAAGAGGAACATCTATTAAGTTCACCCGACCCTTTGTTTCAGATTCAGTTACCCACGGGAAGTCATGTGGTACTTCATCTTCCACAGAGGGGAGAGACATCATGGTGGTTAGGTTAATAACATTACACCTTTTGAGTGCAACATTTGGTGCTAAAAGGGCTAATTCATAATGTGATAGTCGGATTTTGTCATATGTTGAGTCTTTGATTTGTTTAACAAAATATCGATAGAATGAGGGACATAAACTGTCACATCATTGCCCAATATAATTGGGTCTGCCTGTTTTAATGTGACAACGGCTGCTGCCACGTGTCAAAGACAGCTAGGTAGGCCTCTCGCTACCGGATTCAATATTGAGGAAAAATAGGCACATGTTCTATTCTTCTCTCCATGCTTCTGTGTTAAGATGGACAAGGGACAGCCATTCTTTTCAAACACAAACAGGGCAAAGCACTTAAAATAATCAGGGGTCCCTAATGCAGGAGTATTATATAAAGCTTTCTTTAATGCACAAAACTTTGTTTGCAATCATTATCCCAGGGTACAGGATCAGTCACATCAGCATGTGTTAATGCCAATAAAGGTTTTGCCAATAAGGAAAAATTTGATATCCATTGTTTGCAAAATGAAGCCATCCCAATGAAGCCCCTTACATCATATTGAGTATATGGGCGAGTTATATTCATGACTGCTTGAACTTGTTCCGTAGATAACCTCCTCCCCCCTTTTGACAGGAGGTGACCTAAATAGGAAACCTTCTGTTGACAATATTGCAGTTTAGTGCGCGAAACCTTATGGCCATTTTTGGCTAAGAAAGAAAGCAGAGCATGCATAGCTTTTTTTGCAATCCTCTCTGGTGAGTGCTGTTATCAAGAGGTTGTCAACATATTGTAAAAGCCTGGTGACAGGGGGCAAAGAAAGTGTCCAGTTGCCTCTTTAAAGCCTGGGAATAAATACTGGGACTTTCCGTATACCCCTGTGGAGCATGACAATATGTATAAGAACAACCATCGAAACTGAAACCAAAAAGATATTGACTATCTTCATGAATGGGAATACTAAAGAAAGCATTTCTTTAGATCAATGACAGAAAACCACTCGGCATCGGAGGGAACAGATGAAAACATAGCAGTTATATCTGGAACTACAGGATACTAGCTTATTGACTTCTTGAAGATCAACCATCATTCTAAAATTGGCTTCCCCTATGCGGTCCTCTCTTTTTATGACAGGTAGCAGGGGACTATTACAGATATTTCCTGGTGCTTCTTTTATAATACCTTTAGCAAGAAAAGTATTCATCATTGCACAAAGTCCTTCCTTACCCTCTGGGGATAACTTATATTGAGGGACGCTGGGGAATTTAGAATTTTCCTCTAATTTGATGTGTCCTGGTGGAATGTCCATGACACCAGAGTCATTAGGTACTGTAGCCGATAGTCCGTTATCTATGTCCCGTAATTCAGGGAGTATATCAGTAGTACATTTTACATAGCTGGTACTTTTTTATTACATGTAAGATAAACTCCAATTGGCTCACAGTGTGTGGTGGCATACATGTTTTGTAAACTTTTAAGACCTAATAAATTCAGGGAACACTTGTCAGTGAGGACAAAGGGCATTTCACTTTGTATCGGGCCCAGCGAATATGGTAATGGGTCAGATGTAGGCCTAGAAATAACTTCATTACAGTATCTCACCACTAAATCTCACTTTCCAGAGAGTGGAGCATACACTTTCCAGAGAGTGGAGCATATGGTAGAGAGTGGGAGGTGGTAGTATTAGTTGCCC
Source organism: Pleurodeles waltl (assembly GCF_031143425.1). Taxonomy (NCBI): domain Eukaryota; kingdom Metazoa; phylum Chordata; class Amphibia; order Caudata; family Salamandridae; genus Pleurodeles; species Pleurodeles waltl. The sequence continues at coordinate 609,295,007 of NC_090449.1, forward strand.
CAGTATCAATAAGGAACTTCTCCTTTTTTCCTGAAAACTTCCATTTTAACCTAAGGTCCACTGGGGTCCACGGGTATCTGGACTCCTTCTTGCATTCTTCCCTCTCCAGGTATCCCTATTGTGACCAGTCAGTCACCATATCCTCAGCATATTCATCGGGAAAAATATGCCTTTTGCACATCTGCGTTTTTATCAAAGTGATTCTGTCTCATTGTTGCATCATTCCCTATATTCGTACCTCTGCCTCTTGACTCATTTTTCTGTCACTCTTCTTTGAGAAGAGGGCAATCTACTTTCCAGTGTCCTTCTTGGTGCAATAGGCAAACATATTATAGCCTATTCCTCTACCCCCGGGCGTTGGAGTTGATGCTCTCCCCCTCTAAAAACCTCCTCTTTCATGTGATCTCCCTCTTATGGGATATGCCTGTTGCATAAGGGCTTTTGTCTTCAATTCATTCATCTTTTTCTTTTTAGTTGAGATGTCTGTATTCCTTTTTATTTTCATAGTATCCTGTCATATGTAATTATTTGGTAGGTGTTTTAGCAGACTAAGGGGGTCATTCTGACTCCCGCCGGGCGCGGTCACCGCGCGCCCGGCGGGAGCCGCCAAAATACCGTACCGCGGTCGGAAGACCGCGGCGGGTATTTTGAGTTTTCCCCTGGGCTGGCGGGCGGCCTTCAAAAGGCCGCCCGCCAGCCCAGGGGAAAACGACCTTCCCACCATGAAGCCGGCTCGTAATCGAGCCGGCGGAGTGGGAAGGTGCGACGGGTGCTACTGCACCCGTCGCGTATTTCACTGTCTGCTATGCAGACAGTGAAATACAAGCAGGGCCCTCTTACGGGGGCCCCTGCAGTGCCCATGCCATTGGCATGGGCACTGCAGGGGCCCCCAGGGGCCCCGCGACACCCCCTACCGCCATCCTGTTCCTGGCGGGCGAACCGCCAGGAACAGGATGGCGGTAGGGGGTGTCAGAATCCCCAAGGCGGCGCAGCATGCTGCGCCGCCTTGGAGGATTCTGACGGGCAGCGGAAAACCGGCGGGAGACCGCCGGTTTTCCTGCACTGACCGCGGCCAAAGCGCCGCGGTCAGAATGCCCTGCGGGGCACCGCCGGTCTGTCGGCAGTGCTCCCGCCGACCCTGGCCCCGGCGGTCTGAGACCGCCGGGGTCAGAATGACCCCCTAAGTACTTTCATAAGTACAAATATTGTTATGAAGTTCCAATAATAAATTATTTACAAATTGTGTGGCGAAAATAAGGTGGCCTGCAATGGTTGTTAAATCCTGCCCAATGTAAGCCTTAAAACGTTTTTCTCATCTATTAAAGTAGTCTACCACACTTTCATTGTCTTTTTGTTTACAGGCTGATAATTTATCCCGGTCCACACTGACTCAGGGGACTATTTGATGGAGATGCATTAAAAGCTTCTGGGGGATTTGATGGATGGCATCTTCTAAGAGACTGCCAGGACGTCTGCTGTCTTTTTTTAGTACAATGGTCATCCCAGTTAAATAATGGATCCAAACTATCATTTTTCCAAACTTGGTTCCTCATGTCCTTTGGAGTATTAGTAGCTTGTTCTAAACCTGTAGAGAACCCTTAAGGGTCTTTTCTAGGATCCGGTATGTCTTTTTTTAGGGCCACCAAATCCATCTTAGTGAATGGTGTATCTGCAAACTGCTGACGTCGAGGATCATCATTTTCACCAGAGAGAGGATATATTTCCCTCATAGGGAAAGCTTTCTTGGGGTCCTCAGTAGTGTTCTTCTGTATTTGATCTATCTGATGTACTAATTCTCGATAAATCCAGAATCCCTTTATAATGGCTTCTTTACAGTCATCTAATGTTTACCCTGGTCGGCTTGCCTCTAATATGTCTTAAGGTCTTCAGGAAAGGGCATGTAACGGTCAGAGGCTATGCCTTGCAATTGAACATGTACATCATTTATTCTCTTCAAAAATTGTAATACAACATAGTTGCGGGTATCCGCATATGTTTCCCAACAATGTCAAGCCCCATTATCTTCGTCTAATAATAGTTTTATTAATGACCCTCTTATCAATGCCTTTTCCTGACTACCTATACTACTGCGAGTGGTATATGGGGTTAGGGTTTTCTGTATGATGGGTGTATCATCCTGTGTTGCAACTTTTTGTGTTGTGTGTATCTGGCAGTAGAATCTATTTGTTAAGCCGGGGCACCATCATTTCCAGTGACCTCAGGAACATCTTGGGAATTAGGATTATAGGGTGGAGGTGGGTGATATAACAGTTCCTCTAACAATTTGTCCTTTCCTTCGCTGTGTTTGTGCCCTTAAGCCACAAAACATTCATCTACAGAGAGAAAAAATGCCCCATTCTCCTCTTGTATTTTTTCATTCTGTTTTTGATAGTCATATTCTCTGGCTTTTTGCATTGGTGTCATTTTATTCTGTATTTTTCTTTCTTCGTTTTTCTTTATGGCTAGTCTGGGAGTAACTTTCCCATTTTTTAAATGATTCAAACATAGCAGGTCGAACCTTCCATTCAAGTAGGCACTGGTTCAAATATTGTATCTTATCTAGGTGAAAAGATCCATCTTCTCGCCACTGCAAATCCTCATTTTTACTGGTATATGTGCGTCAGAGCCCACTGAACAAAACTGTTTCAGTCCCTTTTTTTGTGAACATAACCCAAGACGGCGTACCTTCTATGAGGGCAAATACCCTTTCATCAAGTCTATTGGTACTACTTATTCAACAACAACAGCACCTACAAGAGATACATTTCTGCAATCTCAACCAGTCCCCCATTTGCAAAAGACTTCTACCAAATGTTTGTCAACAAAACATCAATCCAACAGAGTGTCAAAACAAATCATAAGTATATCAGAACAATCTCACCATTTTTTAATCTTCTTCGTCTTCTGGTCTGGGAGAAAACGTCCTTCGCCTCTCACACCAATGTCTGGGGACCTCTGTCCGGAAGGAGATCTGCTAGGGACTTCAGATGGCAGCTGCTGAGAAACTGTCTCCTCAGTGAAGGGAGCCCCACGATCAGTCGGTCCCAGGTCACACCTCTCCGATCACGGACTTACTGCCGTTGGACATCCCTCAAAAAGGTCCCTTCATGGTCACCAGTGGTGAAAGTGAGAATCATTCTCAGCCAACAATCAATTTTGAAACATAACAACCAGAACACACAGAGAAAGCTAAATTCAAGATTTATTTAGCTCAGAGTGGTGACAAGCAATACACAGCGCTACGGTGTCTGTGGAGCAAGTACACATGCTTCAAGAAGTTGCCTCCCTTTTATACTCATGAACAAACAAATTTGCATGCAAATAGAAAACAGATCTCATACAGATGACGTGACTGTTAAGCATCTGTGGTTAGACACTTGACACACTCAGATTATAATGGAACACAAACAATTGCCAAAGTACATTAGGTCACGCCAGTGATGTCAATAATCAATCGCACAACATCCTCATTCCAGAGCAGGTGGCCATGAGTCATGGCCTTTCTACTAAAATAACTTTGTTTTTGAGAAGCTGGACTCACGTGACTGTTGGAAAACATACCCTTGCTTAAGAAAACAGTAGACAAGTGCTTTCAGCATGACACAATGAAATACAGGCAGAGAAAAGCAAAATGGAGGTACTAATGTTCATTCATTGGGTAATTGAAAACACAAATTTCCACAAACTCACACAGCAGGCCACATCCTCAACTCTATTTTCTCTCCCAACACCAGGATCGCCACCACCCACACAACCCCACTCACATGGTCCAACCACTGAGTCATACATTTCAAGATACCCGCACACCAAGCAGCCCCACCAGACAGAACAAAAGCATTATCAGGACACTGGTGCAAAATATCCAAAGAAAAATGGACCAAAACCCTGCAGGAACGCTCACCCAACCCAATTAGGAACCTCGATGTCAACACCATGCCCTTCAATAAATGGCTCACTGACTGCATCAATCCCACCACTCCCAGCAGAAACAAGACCTCCAAAAACAACCAACTACCCATCTGGCACACAAATGATCTCAGGAAGTCCAACCGCCACTGAAAACAACTTGAGAGAAAATGGAGACTCAACAAAAACACCACTGCAAGATCCATATATAAAGTCGCCCTCAACCTCTACCATCAAGAACTAGGAGATGCAGGGGGCATGGCCAGCCAAGATGTCTGACTAGACATCTTTTGCCAAGGTTACTGCTGTGAAAAAAAATAATTCTCCAGTATCCAGATGAATCTGTCTTATGACAGTCAGAAAGCCAGCTGGTACCTGTACCCCCGATATGCGAGTGGGGGCAGCTGAGTCTGCAGACGCCCACATCTGCACCGTGAGCATGCAGCGGCCTCAGCCCCAGGAAAAGTGGTGCGAGGGCAATGTATTGGCTGGCTGCCTGCGAGTGAAAATGTCCCTGGTCATGGATGAGGGGCGCATCAACAGCCCTAGTAGACAGTGTGGTGGTGCACCAGGTCCGGGACCACCCTGAGCCATGGTGGTCTTGACCTGTGCGTGCTGGGAAAACCGGGGAGGAGCCTGAACATGACTGTAATGGAATTGGGCCACAGAGGCCTTCTTCCCAATATGTAGGCCACTTTGACGGCAGACAGAGTTATGCGCTAGTGGCTGGTCCTAAGCTGGCGGCTGGGCCTGCAGCAGTAACCAGAACCTGCTGGCTGGGGATAGCTGAGAAGGAGAGACACTAGTTCAGCCCCTGGTATTGACCACTGCTGTGTATGGGACACCATGTAGAAACACAACGAGAGACAGCCTGCGGTGACTTGCCCCGTGGGGCTCCATTGGGGGCTATGTGAGATGCCCTCAGGAGCTTCGCTGGATACTGGATCGAAGCAGTGGGGGAACCTGTGAAGCAGCCTGCTAGCCTATCCCCTTGGTGGGAGGAATCGTGACCACAGTAAAGCGGGTGACAGTTGTGTGGCCTGGTCCCTGGAGTGGCAGGAGGAAGTCCATATCCCCCATTGACACAGGCGAGTGACTGGCTTCTAGAGCGAGAGTCAGGCTGGCTTGAACTGCTGGGTCAGCGAATGGTGGCATTTCTGTCTAGAGCTAGCACTGCGTGGGATACTGACTGGGCCCCGCGGTTGGGCCAGATTTTTTAGTCTGTGGGGAGGGCCTGTTGCATACTGAGCCGAGAGGATTGCTCGCCTGTGTCCCAAATTTACACTTGAGATAATACTTTGGTCTCGACACGGTGTTTCAGGATTCCTTCTGCACAAGTCTGAAGGAGGAGGGATGTCCCAAAGGTCCTGAGTGCTTGACTGGACTACAGCACCGGTGTATTCTTAACTGTTGTGCTTGGAGCAGCCTGATCTGAGCCATGAATGCCCTCCCGGGTGGTGCCAGCAGGTAACTGGAGATTTGCTAAGGTGTCTGCCCCGTCCACTGGGCCTAATTGATTGAGTGGGCCCGGCTTTGGAAGAGGCAGATATCTGCCCCACCAGGTAAGGAGTGCGGGCAGTGGAGGAGGCCACTGTCATCTATTTGGCCAATGTTTGAATCCCCATTTGAGCCTGCCGAGTGCAGGCCGCTTCACCCCCTTTTTGCTTGACATGGAATCTCTTGGGCTATTCCACGCAACAGTGTGCATTGAAATGCACTTGACAACATGGGGAAGGACAAAGATCCTAATGGGGTGTAGTCGAACAAGAGTGACTAGCACACAGTTCCGGGCTGATGCCCACAGGGCACAATGCAGGAGGAGCGGTCCGATCCGGGGACTGGGAAGCTGTAGCTTGCCATGGTTGAGATCCTGGCGGCCATTGGAGACACCAGAGAGTCTCTGGAATCTAAGATAGACACTATAGCAATTGATATTAATCACTTACGCTTGGACTTGCATAAGGCGGCTGAGTGAGTGTCGGGCACTGAAGATATCACTACTCTCAATCAGGAAGTCAAGTCGATCCAGGCTGCTGTGGCCGGACTCAAATACAGTGCCTCACAAATGGAGGACCGCTTGGAGGACACAGAGGACTGCTCTTGGTGCAACATATGCCTCATTGGCTTTCCGGAGCGACTGGAGGGCCCCTCTGCAGAATTCCTCCTAGAAGACTGGATACTGAATACACGTAAACCCAATCGTCTCTCTAACTTCTTCATGATCGAGTGTGCACACTGTGACAAAAGTCTCCCAGCTGGGTGTGCAACCCCCCCGGCCCTTATTGCACTCCTGTTCAGTTTTAGGGATCAGGACATGATCTTTCAGCCTGTACGCACTCATAGTTCCCCAGATTCAAAGACAAAGAAATCTTCATTTTCCCAGATTACACTCAAAGTTCAAGATCTTCACAATAACTTTTTGCCAATTAAATAACAACTTCGAGACCACAACATTAAATACAGTCTCCAGCAAAGCTTAGACTTCAACACAATGACAGAGTTCAATTCTTTGAATCGGCCCACGAGGCAGCGGAATGGCTTGATACCCTGGCCACTGGACAAAAGTGACAAACCCTTGAGCGGGGAGAACTGAGACAGAGGGGACAACGCTGTTCTGAAAGGAACAAGACCAAAACACAAGGCTTCCTGATGAGACGACAGGTGAGCGCATTCCCGTTTGCCTGGATGGGCCGTTTCAGAATGCACCTGCAGAGGTGCTAACCCAGAACTCCTTTTCTCAAACCCGAGAAGTACCGGACATGCTGAGTGATAGTATGGATGCTGGGTGACTAATTGAACTTGGGCTGACACCACTTGGTTTGTATGGGTTGCTACGTAACATATGGGGTATCCCATACCCGATTTTCTCTACTACATATCATTGTTGTTGATGATCGGTGTGGACATTGGTGGGCAGGTCTTTGTGACCTACTGCTCATCACATGAAACTAATGGTGATAACCAACCAATGTATCCTTATCTTGATTGCAATGTTATCTTTTGATTTCACAGAAGGAGGAGGCCAAGAGCTCTGCCTCCTACAGACTGCTGTGACTCCTGATGGTCTTGCAGTTTGTGGGGGGCCCCGGCGAATTATATCTACAACCACAGTTCAATCTTTCACAGCTTAGTTGGGCTAACCTGGGGTGGGCGATTGGGGAGCTATTCGGGACTTTATTGGTCACAGATTGTGTCATGGGGTTTTGTTTGTTCTGCCTGTGGGAGTGACTGCAGGTGGGAATGTAGGGGGACATGTCAACACCAGTTTTGTTGTTGGGCGGGGTAGCTTCCATGGTTAAGTGGTGCAATGAGACGTTCTACAGTCACTTATTTGCCTTACAGAGGCTTGGTCTGCTTATACCAAACCATTATGAGAGGCAAATGCACTAAGGCCCATATTTATACTTTTTTATCGCCGCATTTGCGTCACTTTTTGACGCAAAAGCAGCGCAAACTTACAAAATAAAATTGTATTTTGCAAGTTTTCAGTGCTTTTGCGTAAAAAAATTGTGCAAATGCAGCGCTAAAAAAGTATAAATATGGGTCCAAATATGATGACGGCCTTCTCACAGGTACGGATGACTCGGATTTGGATGCAGTCCCCGACTATTTGGCAGGACTATCACTGTCAAAACTGATACAAGAGGAGTCTAAGTTACTGGGAGCCCCAATGACTATAGAGAAACAACAGGGAGCATTAGATTTAAAGTAAAATGTCAAAAGCACCCGGAGGAAATGGGTTACCTGTAGAGTTTTCTAAGGCTTTCTCAGGCGCCCTAACAGACAAACTCTTGCCAGTATACGAGGAGGCTTTGGAGAAAGGGATACCTCCTGATACCATGAGAGAGGGCTTCATATTCCTGACCCTGAAACCTGGCAAGGACACTATGGTGGCGGGCTCTTATCTCCCACTATCAATGTCGACCCAGTGTGATATCAGACGGCTGATGCATGCGGTTAGGACTAGTCAACATCTGGAGAGTGCATCACCCAAAGTCCCGCGAGTACTCCTGCTGCTCCTCCACGTAGCGCACCTATAGCAGACTTGACTACTTCCTGTTGCAATCCACTGCAACACACCAAGGACTAGATACATCATATTTGGGACAATACATTTCAGATCACTCCCCTCTACTACTGACATACTCGCTCCATCGCATGCCATATAAGATACAATCATGGTGGCTTCAGGCCCAAACACTGATGGACCCTGACTTTCTTGATGCATTAATGGAAGCCATTGATCAATATCTTGATACTAATTGGGACAGTGCAAGCTGCAGAGTGATTGAATGGGAGGCAATGAAGGTGGCCCTTAGGAGTGTGTGTATAGCAACATGGTTGCCCATCCGTCAAACACTAGAGAGGGAATTGACACAGGGAGAGTTAGAGAAGGCACTGTCTGGAATGCAGGGAAATATGACTGAATGGGATAGACAGAGACATCAGGTGTGTGAGGTGTGGGGCCGGTTGGATAGACAGGTTCGGACTACCAAACGTCGTAGATGGTACTTGGAGGGGGCAAGGGGGGTTGCCTACTGACGCACCTTCTACTGTCTAAGAACTTAACCCAGCCTGTGTTGGCACTGAAAACCCATGCAAGATGTAGCAACATCACACAGCAGGCAATTAATGCAGTCTTCGTCGATCACCTGAAGGAGGTGTATACAGCGCAATGTGACAGACTTGGATGCCCCCGACTATTTGGCAGGATTATCACTGTCACAACTGATACAAGAGGAGTCTAAGGTACTGGGAGTCCCACTGACTATAGAGAAATAACAGGGAGAATTAGATTTAAAGTAAAATGCCAAAAGCGCCCAGAGGAAATGGGCTACCTATAGAGTTTTATAAGGCTTTCTCAGGCACCCTAACAGACAAACTCTTGCCAGTATGTAGGAGACTGGCCTGGTTTGTAGTGGGTAGCTAAGGTACTTACTCCTTATAACAGGTCCAGTTATCCCTTATTGAAAGGTAGGCAGTGTTCTAGCAGCTTATGCTGTCTAGACATAGCTGTAGCAGAGCAACTTAGGCTGAACTAGGAGACATGCAAAGCTCCTGCAATACCACTATGGTTCCACAATATGTATACACAATAAAAGACAATACTCAGTGTTACCAAAAATAAAGGTACTTTATTTTAGTGACAAAAGGCCAAAAATATCTTAGAGGCAATACTCCTTCTGGAGGTAAGTTTTATACACAATATATACACCAGTAACCAAAATAAGGTAAATAAACAGTCATAGAATAGTGCAAACAGTAGAAAACACAATAGATTGCAATGGGCCTAGGGGCAACTATAAACCGTATAGTAAAATAGTGGAATACAAATGTCAAATTCCCCCTTAGGCAAGTGTGTGTAGAGGGCCGCTGGGAGTGTAAGAGAACACCAGAGGTAAGTACAATTCCCCACCCCAGATCCCAGGAAAGCAGGAGTAAAGTACAGCAAATTTACTCAGGACACACTACAAGTCGTGATCAACGATCTTGCAAGAACCAAGCAAGACTGCAAGCAACAAACAATAGATTCCTGGACCTGAAGACCTGTGGAGAGAGGAGACCAAGTCCAGAAGTCAAAGAAGAGTCCAGGAAGGACAGGAGCCCCTGCCAACCTAGAAGAAGGTGCAAAAGTGGATTCTCCGGTCAGAAGAAAAGTACAGAAGTGCACCAAAGAAGATGGCTGTGGGTTCCTGCGTGGTGAAGGAGATGTCCCACGTCGAGGTGTTGGATGCAGGCTGTTTGCGTCGCTGGATTCCGCCGACAAGCCTTGGTTCAAGCAAGTATGTGGTTTTTCTGTCAAAGAGGAGCTGCCTGGACTCAGGACGGACCTGGGGGGGGACTCAACTTGGGCTGAGGAGACAGAAGGGGCTCTCAGCACTTCTGAGAGCCCTCAGAAGACCAGGCAGCACCCACAGGAGTCCCAGAACATGGGACAAAGAAGATGCAAAGGTCTGTCATCGCAGCACTACACTGGAAGGTCCCACGCCGCCGGAGAACAACTCAGGGAGCTGTGCATCGCAGGATTGAGTCCTGGGGACCTGGGCTACGCTGTGCACGAGGAACTTTTGGAAGAAGTGCACAGCAGCTCAAGGATCTGCAGAAGATGGGGTGCACAGGGGAACTGTCGTGGCACCGGGAGGCAAGCTCTGACCTCCACCAAATTTGGACAGCTGGGTCCCTTCGGTCCACCACCTGTGTTCCAGGGAGCACGCTCGTCGTCAGGAGAGGAGTCCCAGAGTACCAGTTGTTGTCACAGAAGGGTGCCTGTAGAAGCATGAAAGTGACTCTGTCACTCCACGGGAGATTCCTTCGGTCCTTCTGGTGCAGGGTGAAGACAGGCAGTCCTCAGAGCGTGCACACCTTGGAAACTGTTGCAAATGCTGGCTGGAGCTGAAGCTGCAGGTCACAGGAGTTGTCCTGAATACTTTGTTGCAGTTCCAGCGGTTCATGGAGCAGTCTACGGTTGATCCAACAATAAGAAGCTGAAGCAGAGGATGCACAGGAGTCCTGGCGGAACCTTGCAAACTGAATCTGAGGAAACACCCAGAGGAGAGACCCTAAATAGCCCTGAGAGGCAGATTGGCTACCTACCCAGGTATGCACCTGCACTGGCAGTCCTGATGAAAGATTTGTATGAGCTCCTAATGGGTGGAAAAGAACTGCTGCAGCCCATAAGGATCTCCTGGAACACCAATGCCCTGGGTACATAGTTACCATATACTAGTAACTTTTAAGGGGGTCAAGGGTGCCAATAAGAATTGGAACATGGCGTAACTGAACTGTAGTGACAAATTTGGTAAGTAGAGAGAGCATAAGCACTGGAGTTCTGGTTAGCAGAACTTCAGTGGCACAGTCAAGCATACTGACAACACACATAGGCCACAAACTATGAGCACTGGGGTCATGGCTAGCAGGATCCCAGTGAGACAGGCAAAACACACTGACAAATAGGTTTTAAACTATGAGCACTGGGGTCCTGGCTAGCAGGATCCCAGTGAGACAGTTAAAACATACTGACAAACACTCACAAGCAGGCCAAAAATGGGGGTAACCATGATAGAAAGAGGCTACTTTCTCACACAGTGTACAAGGAGGCTTTGGAGAAAGGGATACCTCCTGATACCATGATAGAGGCCTTCATAGTCCTGATCCTGAAATCTAGCAAGGACACTATGGTGGCTGGCTCTTATCTCCCACTATCAATGTTGAATTTTGGCAATGTGTAATATCAGATGGCTGGCGCATGTGCTGCATGCCCCTGACCTGGTAGATGATCCCTACGCATTAGACTTTCTAGATATAGAACAGGCATTTGATTCAGTATGTTGGGACTATGTCTGGCAGGTGCTGGAAGCAGTAGGGCTGGGTCCTATATAAAGTGGGTGAAACTGTTATATGAACGTCCGATAGCGAGTGTCAGAACTGGCCACTATGTGTCTTCAGAGACTTTTGTGTAACGCAGCACCCAGCAGGGTGCCTACTGTCCCCCCTGCTACTTGCCCCTGGCCTGCCATCTGTGGTATGCATTACAGGGTGGGACATATGAGTGGAGCACACAGAGCATGTAGTCTCGCTCTACGCAGATGATGCTATGATTTATCTTTGTCAGCCTGATCTCTCCGCCCCTATTTTGCTGAACATAATGCAAGAATTAAGAGAGCTCTCAGGCCTGCAGGTAAATAAGGCTAAGTTGACCTTGTTCCTGATTGGGTTGCTGAAAGAAGTACCACTTGATCAGTTACCTGTGGCTGGTATTCCATGGAAAATGGATAAAGTTTGATACTTGGGCATATACGTTACACACAGGGTGCAGCCAACCTACAGATCTAATTTAGGCTGTGTGCTCAGTCACTTGCGCCCAGCCATGGAGTTTTGGAACACATTGCAGCTGTGCTTAGTGGGTAAAATAGCCCTTATAAAATGGTGGTATTGCCTAGGTGTCTATTAGCTCTGCAAGGCCCCATGCATGAAATCCCCCATCGGGTTTTTCAAGACTTGGATAACATCTGGTGCAACTCCAGTGGGTAGGGAAGCGCTGGAGGGAATAGCTAGCTACCTTCAAGAGAGAACAGAGCAGAGGAGCCTTGAAGGTCCCACACTTAGACCTCTAATGACTAGCTTCCCACATCCAAAATGCAATCCTCTGGCTTGACAGAGAGGACAACTGGGAGAGATCTCTCCTAGCTGGCTCCCACAATGGATACCCGTTGGGTGAACTACTACTGAGGGACAGGAATGTCCCCGATAAATTACCCCATGTGATCCGGATGACATGCCAACTGTAGGACAGTGCTGTGCGGAAGGTGATGCAGAGGACTTCTTAACACCCCAGAGCTAGACATTTGGAATGTGCATCCTTTTGTCCAAATTGACGATGTTGAGTGACAGATAGCAGGAAGACAGCTTCATAATGTTCTCTGACTTCTATCCAGGAAACATCTTTATTGCCATGCAAGATGCACTTGACACATTTGGACTCGGACAGGGACAGTTTTTGCAGCGAAAACACTTCATGCTATTTATCCCAACAGGGCTCCCATTTGGACTCGCTGTGGTGTGGTGGAGGCAGATTCTTTGCATATTTTGTGGAAATGCCCCATTATTATGCTCTATTGGGTAGAGATATTGGCCCATATCAAAACAGTGACAGGGTGGGTGGTCCTCTGTGTGATTAAGCAGTGCCTGCTGGGCTTTCTTGCAGAGAAGCCCAAGAAAAAGTTGGGCATGAGGTTTGGAGTGCTGAGACTGACAGTCACCAAATGATGTATAGCAATCTGGTGGCTGAGCGTAGATCCTCAATGATTCAGGCTTGAAGAGGTGATCTGACAGAATAGGCAGGTGCAGAGGAGGTGCACATGCGAAGAACCAATCACAATGATAGGGTGACGTATGACCTGCTTGCTGGGGGGAGTAATGATGCAGATGTTGACGTCCATATCGCCATAGCCCAGATTGGAGCACCACTTGCAAACAACTTGGAACAGTGTCAATGCCACTCTATAAACACCAAAGTTCGAGTCATGTAATGGACCACATACGGAACAATGTTAAGGCTCTTTTTGCTGCCTCAAAATCCAACCATACATGGGAACTTGGTGGGGTGGTTGGGGGAGTTATTTTGGGGATATGAAACCCACTTATAATGTTCCTATTGAACAGTTTATTTCTGGACAATTATTACTCGTTATTGGTGAATACATGTTATATCCTACAGGATGATAGAAAATGTGCCTACAATTGAGATATTATGAGTAATGACAGTATGTTATACCTCTCAAACATCATTGAACAGAAGATTACCAAGATCTTCAACACATTCAGCCCACATCATACCTAAATGAACACCCAGCAGGACACCTCCCTCATTGTGAAACAGCAGCTAAGAAAGTGGAAACTCCTCTCAAATTAAGACACCATTGCCCTGATGAGTACTCGGGCTCGGGAACCCCACAGACCTACTTCCCAACTTCATATACAACCTTGGAAGATTCACCATCTCCTCTGTGCTCACCATTGTCATCCACACCTCCATAATCACCACTATCTTCCTGTCTTGCTGGACAAATGCAGAAGTCAACTCCCTATTGAAGAAACCAACAGCAGACGCCAACACCCTCAGTAGCTACAGACCCATCTCACTCCTGCCTTTTCCAGCTAAAGTCATGGAGCAAGCAATTAATACCCAACTCGCAAGCCACCAAGAACTCCAGCAGCTCCGAGACAGCTCTCAATCTGGCTTTTGCATCAACCACAGCACAGAGACTGCCCTCATTGCGGCCTCCAATGATATCAGAAGCATCCTCAACTGAGGAGAAACAGCCACACTCATCCTCTTCGACCTTTCTGCAGCTGTCGAGGTGGACTCCCCCAGCCCACCCATCAGATAGCTTCAGCACTAGGATTATCTGTGGACCGGCCCTCAAATGGGTTTCCTCCTTCCTCATGGACAGAACTCATTGAGTTAGACTTCCCCTACCCTTCAGAACCTAAGAAACTCATCTGTAGAGTCCCTCAAGGAATGTTGTTCAGCCCAACACTCTTTAATGTCTAAATGACACACCTCACTAACATCGTCAGAGCCCACGGCATCAACATGGTATGCTACACCGACGACACATAGCTCACTCTCTCTCTTACCAACTCAACCAGTACTGTCAAAGCAAACTTTGCCAACAGCATGAGCAACTTCACTGCCTAGATGAAAAACAACTACCCCCAGCTCAACACAGACAAAACCGAAATCCTTTTCTTCAGCAACAACCACTCCCCCTCGGACGCCTCTTGGTGGCTCTCCAAACTTGGCCCACCAACCACCCATACAGACCATGCCAAGAACCACAGACGACAAAAGCAAACAAACACAAATGATGGGGGGAATACGGAACCAATCAAACATTCACCCCCAGTCACACATCTGGGTTTAATCCATCAATTCTTTTGCTCACTACATGTCCCTAGTTTGGACCCAGCCATATGCAAATCAGTCTTGACCCTGTTCCCCGTGGCAACAGTCCAGCGAGAACTGCCAGGCGAGGTCCCTGGTCCGGAAACAAGCATCCTGGTACTGGTTTCAGGTTATCACCCTTCTTCAGCCAGGCTAGCTGAATCCGATGGCATAGTGAGCCTGGGACCCACCTCTGGGCATACCCAGCGCACTTAGGGTGACAAAAGCAAACAAACCCAAATGATGGAGGGAATGCAGAACCAATGAAACATTCACCCCCAGCCACAGATTTGGGTTTAATCAATCAATTCTGTTGCTCACTATGCCACCCTAACTGAACTATTCTGGACATCAACCTCTCCATGCGCAGACAGACCAACGCTGTTGCCTCATCATGCTTCCAGATCCTGCGAATGCTAAGCAGAACGCCACTGGCAAACTCATCCTGAACCTGCCCTGAAATAACCACATCTCTCTACACCTCAACAATCTGAACTGGCTCCCAGTCCAGAAAAGATATAGGTTCAAGCTAGTCACCCATGCCTACGCAGCTCTCAACAACACCGGTCCAGCATACCTCAACAACCGATTTGATTTCTACCAACCCACCAGACACCTTCAATCTGTGCCCCAGGCAATAGCACACTTCATTTGCATCTAGAAGGCCAGAAGCGGAGGACGCTCCTTCTCGTACCTCGCAGCCAAGAACAACCTCCTGCAATACCTCCAAACCTCCCCCTCTCTCATGGATTTCCAATGGAACCTCAAGACATGGCACTTCCAGACAAAACAGGCATGACCCACCCCCCCCTTAGGCCTGCCCTAGTCAGCACCTTGATACCTCCTCCAGTGATTAGCTGTGCTCTACAAATCCACATAACATAACTTTGAAGGAAAAGGGCTGTGTAGCAGCATGTAACTTCACACAAACTCTGGTTTTGGCTCCATGA
This sequence comes from Pleurodeles waltl, assembly GCF_031143425.1. Taxonomy (NCBI): domain Eukaryota; kingdom Metazoa; phylum Chordata; class Amphibia; order Caudata; family Salamandridae; genus Pleurodeles; species Pleurodeles waltl. The sequence goes on from NC_090449.1 coordinate 609,310,310, forward strand.
AGAATGGCTTACTTAGTGCCAGAAGACCTGTCTAGTTTGCTCCAAATGAAAGTCACTGGGTGGACCAAGGGAGTGAGTTTTTCATACTCACTACTATATGGTCATTGAGGTCATCTCACTGCACCTAAACCAGACCTAGTCTACAGAGACTGGAGTACTTGGGTAGCGCAATGCCTTTCTGAACCTTGCCAGAGTTACAGGGCAATCCTAAATACAAAATTCCACAAGGATAGATGATTAGACTTCAGACTTGATGTTCTTGGCTCACAGGGGCCTCTCATATGAGCATTTTGTCCCATAGAGGACAGCCGGTATCCTGAGGTACACAGTGGTTGTTGACTTTAGTACACTCATGGGCAACAGCCTGCACTTCATGGCCTTTCTGGTGACATGGGTAGCGCAGACTTTGGCAAGATTGGGCAGCAGCCCGCAATCATGCAACAGTCCTGACCATACCAGGGTTCTTACACTTTTCTTACCAGGTTGCACTTAGCACAATTCCCAATGGGCCTCACTTCCTCCAGATGCTCTCCTCCTCCTCACAGGTTCATCTGGTCTTGGCAAGCAAGCAGAGGCTGGTGCTCCGGACTTTGGGCCAATTCTTCACATCCTGGTGGATGCCCTCACCCAGCAGGGTGACTAGCACACCTTGATCCATAACTCTGGTTCCAGCAGCTGTAGATGTTCCCAATACCTCTTCTAATGAATGGTGTTGTTGAATCACTTGTGAGTCTCGTGCTCCTACCTTTGAAGGCCAACTCCAGAAACAAATGGGATTTAGAATTGGATTCTTTGAAATTTGGTTGTGGGCGTCAGATCCTTTGAAGTGCTCTTTCCTCTGCTCTGCCATTCGTGAAAGCCACAGCAGGAGTGACTAAAATTCTGAGTGACTCACAACACAGGCCAAGGGAGTAACCAGGGATCAAGTAGGCACAACTCCCTTAATAGAGGTAAAAGGGCATGTTCATACTGCAGATCACTTTAAAACACGAAACAGGAATGCTGCACCCACCCAGTGTGTATCATCTAACTCTTGGTTAAGGCAGTAGCCCTCTACCTTCATGAGGGTAGCATTTGGTTCACCCTTCCTGTTCAATGGGCCGTAGTCCCAAGAGACAGTCCTAGGTCATGACGCACAAGCATGATTGATGCCCATCCATGACCAAAACTCATTACCAGCGGACTAGATATCATTCAGCTAGGGAACTAATGGCAGAGTTGCACGTAAGTCACCATGTTAGGGGATTTTCCATCCTAACATTCCTTGGGAGGTGAGCCGCTACTGTGAAGATTCTATGTCGCTGAGCTGACTACAACATGTAAATCACCTCCCAGCAAAGGCTCTCTGCCTCCACAGTATGAGAAGTTGTCATGACCACTGTAGCCTGAGGAAAACTGAAATGAAGACCCACCAAAACTTGAAGGGGTCCCCTCATCAGGGCAGATCTGGATGTACAGAGTTGGAGATTTGCATCTGAGCTGTGAGACTCGCCTAACGGTGGGGCAGCTGTGACCGATACACCATTAAAGAGTGCTCATTGGCCACCTGATGTTTGACAACAACAGGATGCACAAACCATAAGGCCAAGCAGATGCAAGACCTGCAAAACCGGGATCCAAGACTGGGTGAGTACTCACAGAATCTTCTCTTGATTATCAGTGATCCATTAAGGAGAAGAAAGGACTTCATTCTTGCTGTGTTCTGTACCATCCATATGAAGGTTATCTCTGTATAGGCGAGAAAAGTGGAACTTTTGTCAGTGATAGTAAAACCAAAGTTGTGGTGTAGAGTCATAGTCCAATGAGGGTGTTTCCTAAGCAGTCCACTGAGGGTGTTTCCTAAGCAGTCCACTGAGGGTGTTTCCTAAGCAGTGCTCGGGATTCTACTTTCACTATCCAGTTGTCCATGGATAATTTTAGTAAGGCTGCCACAACTGGCAGCACTTTTGCAACAACACCTAGAGCTCTTGTTAGTCTGTATGGTGAAATGATAGAACCATGAACTCATTATGCTGGATAACACATCTGAACACCTGGAAACGCCTGTGGGCAAAAAGAATCAGACAATGGAATAAGTATCCTGAAGACCTAGGGATGCCAAACCATCTCATGCATTTACTGCATCTTGAACTTGTCCTTTTGAATGGGCACGTTTATAAGGAGAAGATCCAAGATGTCTCTTAGATCCCCTTATTTCTCAGGGACCAAGAAGTAAAGGGAATAAAATCCTATCCCTCTTTCTCTCATAGCCACCACCTCTCTGTCCACCTTCATCAACAGGGCAAGGACTTCCATCTGCAAAATTGAAGCATTTGAAGGAGAGCTATCCACAGTATACAAACAACAAGAGTTCACATTGGTATAAACTTAACATGATTCAATTTATTGGCAAACAAGGTAGCTCATATTTGAATCCTATAGAATTTTAGTGCACACCGAGACAAAGCCATGCAAAAGGCAAACAAGGAAAATGTTTTAGTACATAATTAATTCAATTTACGCAGCGAGCCTAATCTAGACAAAGTTAAATTAATCCTGGTCTTTTTGTCAACATTTAAATCCCAGAGACACTTGAAGGGTCATCATCAGGGAATGAAAACAGAAGCATAAGAAAGGGTTTTAAATTTACACGAGGGCCAGGAAAGTGCAGAGAATTACGGGATAGGGTTGGGAATGTTCTTTGTTCTTGCGGCCCTATGCTATGGTATTTGTAGAGTGCTTCATCACCCATGAGGGAAGCCTCACGCTGAGCAGTTGTGGTACTGGAGCCTGCAAATCTAGGTGAAGAAGCACGTTTTCAGCTTTTTATGAAAATCCAAGAGGTAGGAAGAGTTCCTTATGTGGAGAGGGAGATTGTTACATTTTGGGTGAGATGTAGGAGGACCGGGCTCCGCTTTTGGGCTTGCGTATTTGTTGGGCCTGTGCAAGGGCTAGTCTTGTTTATCCGAGGTGTCTTTGAGGAAATGGATTCTACTGTTCAGGTATCCTGGTCCAGTCTTGTGGAGTGCCTTGAAAGGGAGGGTGAGCAACTTGAATGCTGTTCTTTTGTGGATCTGTAGTGTACTGCCTTGCAGAGAGGCGTAATGTGTTCTCAATGAAGGACATTCAGTATGAGGTGGGGAGCTGTGTTCTGGATGGTTTGAAGTTTGCAAGTGAGGTATGTGGGGACTTGAGCATAGAGTCTGCTGCTGATGAGGGCTTGCATGATCATCTGCCTAATGTAGGCTGGAAGCCCCCTGAAAATCCTTTTCAGTATTTTCAGCAGGAGGAAGCATGACAAGGTCACTGCGTTGATCTGAGCAGACATGTCCAGTTAATCATGAATGGTGAACTCTAGGGCCCATATTTATACTTTTGACACAAAACTGCGTTGGCGCAGTTTTGCGTGAAAAATATTACCGCCGGCTAACGACATTTCGGTGCGCTATGGGGGTGTCAAATTTATACTTTGACGCACGGCGGCACAAACCACAGGTTTAAGTCTTTTTTTTTTATGCACACCGCAGCGTCAAGTCATAAAGCAAAACAACGTTAACGCGGCGGAAATGACTGTGGGTCGATTTACGACTCCGCAAACTGGATATGCAACGTTTTTTGACGCAATAGTGTCAAATTTCCCCGCAAACACAGCCATTTCAGCAGAGGAGAGCCAAAATGGATCCCAGATGCCTGTACAGACCCCAGGAAGATGACAACATACCAGGAACCAGCCAGGAGGACCCACACAAGAACCAGGACAGTTTGAAGAAGAAAAGAAAGTGTCGCTTCAGTGCAGAGGAACAGGAAATTCTGGTGAAAGAGGTGACGGAACACCAGCACCAACTGTTTGTCACCTCAAAGTTGCTAATCAGTAGGAGAGAGGCAATATGGCAACAAATTGTTGACAAGACTAACAGTATGGAAGAAGTACGCAGAACAGTCATCGAGTGCAAGAAACGCTGGCATGACTGCAAGCGCAGGACCAAGGAAAAGATGGCCTAAGAACCGGAAGGCAGCACTGCAGACTGGAGGTGGGAGTCCAGCACACCAGGAGGCCCTGGACCACACGGAGGAGATGGTGGCAGCCGTCATCCCGGAGGAGATCGTCACAGGGATTCAAGGACAGGACAGCGCAGACTACCAGGAGGCAACACACATGCAGGGTAAGTCACATGGGGAATTAAAATGCACTAATGTCAACTACAACTGGGGGGGAGGATACCGACCACAAAATGCATGGAAGTCATGATATACATGGAGTGGCATGGGTAAAGGGGTATGGCATGGGGGCATGGCCTGTACAGAGAGAAGCTGGGGCACACCATAACACAACACCAACAACAGTTCCATGGGGGTATGCTGCCATGCCAACGATGTACCAAAGGTAAAGCCACGCCAGGAGGGAAGGGCATAACATCAAACTGACATCCCGTCACACGTCAGCCACTATACCCCCTACATTAACTAGGGCCCAATTAACAACCTCTAGCCATACCGACAACTGGAATGTAACAGTGACAACAGTTTCCACTACCACGTCCGCTCTGTGTGCAGCTCAAGTAGCCAATGGCAGTAACGTCCCCATGGATCATACACACCTAAATTAGTGGGTTGAGGATGACAACTTTAACAATCCCCTGAAATAAGACAAATGTTCCAGTCCTTGCAATTGTGAATGCCCATAGTTGCCGCAAACATCAGCCAATGTCATCAACAGTAGGAGCTACACAGCACTAAGGTCACACCCATGCTGCATATGCCAGGGTCCATCCTGTGCCTGGGTCACAATGCAACATCCCAAATGTCATACTGCTCAGGCAACAGCATTGAGGGGGAGGACACATGTAACTGGTCACTGAAATTCACCTGCACAGTCAGAGGAGGAAATAGGACACTGCTACGACTATCTGGGCAATCCAATCTCCACACATTCCCCAACATCAGCTGTACACATTACCATCAATGAAAACTATGGCCGCCATCCTAGAGGGGGTGCATCCGTGCATGATGTCAACTGAAGAACAGGCAGCAGCTATGCAAGGGCGAACAACTATCTTGCAGGAACTTGAAAAAAGGCTGAAGGAAATCAACACACCTGTAATACAGTTGACCCAACACCTACAACAGCAATCCTGTCAACGCGTGCACGAATGCAACATTGAAGCCCTCAGGGCCGACCTGGCTGCCTACCATCGTGATGTGGCTGCTATTCTCAAGAACCAGCAGATCCTCCTTGCAGCAGTACTGTCCTTAAGACCTTCACAGGTAACAGCGACCGGGATGTCTGATTCCACGTCTTCTAACACTGAGGTGGGTGTTGCTCCTTCACAACCACCACCACCAAGGACAGAGGAGGCAACACACACATTAGAAGAAGAAGACATGGAACAGATCACCTTCACACGTAAAAGTACCCGTAAGCACTAGTCCCTGCCACATGGCCAACTATTACCAAGGTCCAGCGCTTTGTAACATGCCAATCTTGCAACTGTACTCAATGACTGTTCTGCAAACTACTGTATATCTTGTCAGCCTGCCCAGTGCTTGTCTCTCAATTACTCATTGGCAAATCCTGTCCCTCTGCACTGTCTGACACATCACCCCAGCATGTCAAATGCATTTTCGTTTAGCACTTGTGTAGGATCACAATGGAAGATGTCACTATAATGGACTCACAATCACGGACAATGTACATATAGCACTACAGCACTTTTCAATAAATAGCACTTCCACAACCACTTTGTCTCTGTGTAATGTGACACATCAACCGTGCAGTAGATCACTGAAATTTGCCTCCTGTCATATTACATAGCTTGTCAATACAACTGTCCTGAAATAATGTAGTCTGCTAACTATGCACAGTGGCCTTGATTACACCATACTCTGCCCTTCCTGAGGGTAATATCGATGAAAAGAGAAACCATACACCATAAGGCTGTGTTGGGCAGAATAATGCTTCCTCAAGGGATATCTAAGCCATTAAATAGTGGCATCAAAATGTTGCCACCATGCAATACTAACACATATAACATTGCCCACAAATCTAAGCAAACAGTCAACAAACTGCATGAATGAAGGTGTCTGAGTTTACATCCAAATAAGTAATCATGCTGAACAGTGTCACAAATGATCTATGTGAGTCATGAACACAATACTACAAGAGTGCTTACTACCACTCAGCTAATAAGGGTGTCCTTGAACATCACACTGCAGTCAGACATAACACAGTGTCCCCAATCATAAATCTGGAAGCACTGTATGTGACATTGAAAACATACTTAATGAAAAAAACACGTTGGGATCTATAATAACTGTGAGTGGTGGTTGCAATGAATGGTCTAATCTTTGCAAGGTAGCTCTGGGGTAGCTGCCAATGTTACAGCTCAGTTGGGATTTGTTTGTAGCATAGGACACAAATGTAATACAACAGAATTCATGTACACTTATACCAAGGCCCTGATCTACAAGCATTTCACACATACTGTAAAGGGTTCACTACATATTCATAAAACGTTAATAACAGAAGAGAAAACTCGGGGAAAAGCCTTACCTACCCTAATCTACCCTAACTACTCATTACCCACAACTGTCCCTAACTAACCTAAGCTAATCTTACTTATCACATGTAACGAAACGTTCTAAACATCAACCGCACACCCCCCTTATGAGACGGGACACATGGAGGACAACAGATACTAACCTAAATACATACTATCCTATACTAAACAAATATATTTTTTTTTTGTAAGAAATAAAATTAATATTTTTTTTATATATATTTTATTTATTTTTTCAAAATACACATGAACCCCAACATAGCCAAACACACTCAAGAAGAAAAAAATGAAATAATCAGGACCCCCAACCCACTAACACTAACTAAAATAACAGCCTATACTAGCCTAACACTAAGCCCCCTAAACCCACAAAGTATAAGAATAAGGAAAGAGGAGGAAGGGGAGGGAATCATGTCCATCAAAAATGTCTAGAGGTTGGCCCTCCGGAGGGTCCGCTTAATGGACCGCACCCGCCGGTTGATGTGGCGAACATCCTGCCGCAGGCGACTCATTTTCCTGAGAACACGGTCCATCTTGCGCTGCTTACCTAAGATCCATAAGGATTCTCGCTCACCACCTGGTAGACCTATAGTTTCAGGAATTGGTGGTCCAACCGAGAGATTGTTGGAATACGTTGACATCGTTTTGCAGCCGTTTGTTACTAATCTTCCTTCTTTTATTAAAGACACTAAACATATTCTTAGCATCCTCACTGATATCACTTGGGAGCAAGGTATGACGCTAGTGACTCTTGATGTCACTTCATTGTATACAAGTATTGATCATGACTTAGGCATAATCGCCTTACGTCACTTTTTATACAGTCAATCGGCTAGTTTATATGGACATGCTAACATGATATTGGACATGGTCAGGATGATTTTAGACAATAACTTTTTTCTCTTCAAAAGGGAGTGGTATCGACAATAAAGGGGTGTAGCAATGGGATCTCGTTTCTCGCCAGCGTATGCGAACCTCTTTATGGGGTTCCTAGAACATAGATTGATTTGGGGCCAGGAGGCGAAAAATTGGAATTCGAATATCCTTTTTTGTGGTCGATACATCGACGATTGCATTATGATTTGGACAGGAAATACTATCGAATTAAATGAATTTGTTAGTTACTTGAATTCCAATGATTTCAACATCAGGTTTACCTGGGAATATAGCAAGACCAGCATCACTTTTTTGGATGTAGAGCTTTTCATCCATAGAGATAAAATTGAGAGTCGCCTATATAGAAAAAGCACATCTTGTAATTCAATTTTGCACGCAAGTAGTGCACATCCGAAACATCAAATTTACTCTATCCCCTACGGCGAAATGGTTTGTGCTAGGAGAAACTGCAGTTTGGAAGTGGACTTTAGAAATAACATTGATGACATGATGTCCAGGTTTAAATCCCGTGGCTATCCTTCAATTACCCTGGATAAAGCATATAGTAGGATTGGACGCCTATCCAGGGATGATACTCTGAAACATAGAAATAGTCACTGATAACAATGTAAGGTGTGTAGTGGATTATACTCCTACCTCAGCGTCCTTACGAAGATGTATGAGAAAACATTGGCATATACTCAAGGCAGACATAACTTTGAGAGGTCAAATATCAGACTCACCCACCTTCACTTATCGTAGAGGGAGAACCTTAAAAAATATTTTATGTCCTAGCTACTCTCCAACATCTCCAAGGGACAATTGGCTTACAATTTGCAGCAAGGTTTTTTTAAAATGTGGTCGATGTGTGATGTGTAAATGGAGCAGATCAGGGATTTCCATTTTCAATAGTCAGATGGGAGATAGATTTCAGATTATCTCTAATATTACGTGTGATAGCAGTTTTACTATATACATGATTGTATGTAAATGCGGTCTATATTATATAGGCAGTACTATTAGATCCCATAGAATGAGAATCAGTGAACATTATAGAGCTCTCAAACAACGGGACGAACGCTATCCCATAGTTACACACATGTATCAGTGCTCCAAACAGAACGATACCTGGACTTTTGAATTTTTTGGCTTTGAGATAGTACATGCTAGTCCACGAGGTGGTAGTAGGGAGCTAGAATTGAGGAAGAGAGAATGCTATTGGATTCTTAAATTAAGAGCAGTGGAAATGGGTCTCAATACCAATTATAAGATGGAATATTATTTGGATTAATATATTTTTGTTATGTATGTTGATAATTTACGCTTATTACTATTCATTATTACCTAAACAAGTGCCATTATTATAGAGGCTTATGAGGCATAATGTTGTCTTTCGGAAGTTTTGGTTGCAATGGAATTATATCTTTTTTCTTTTGTCTGACACAGTTTGGGGCACAGGAGACATTTTTCTATGCTTCCATTCCCTAGGGATACACGCCAACTATCATTGGCGATAATGTGTAATGGTGCCCGGCATTGTATAACTTACATCATGTTTTATTAGTCTTTTTATATTAATGTGGGCGGACGATATTCATACTCTGCTTGTTTGTTTATGTAATTAATATGTTTAAAGTATTGGTTACAGTAGGGTAGGCCTTCCTCATGTTCTGTTCATTTGCTATTTTTTTGTTGTTGTTATTTTTTAAGTTATATTAATGGACGAGTCTCTTGTTAAATAAATATGTTACTATTGGGTTTGGATTGTAAGGGAGGACGAGGATATAAACGTGATTTGGGTTTCGGTATGATCTCTTCTAATATATGATGTTGTCATTATTTTCAAGTTGTTGCTGACATTGGGTCTTATATCTCTTATTTTGATTTATCTTTTATTTTTGATCTTTTTAATTTTTTCTACTTCTCATTCTAATTCTGCAATTATAATACAGTAAGTAATCCTCTTATGATATTCCGAAATATTTATATTTCAAGTTGGCTAATTGGGATTATCAAATACGTTGTTTTTGATTTTCATATCTTAAAGATGGCGTCCGCGTTCGTTTCCCTTTTCTTTTTTCTATTTGTTGAAACGTTCTCTTCACGTTCAAGGCAATCGAACGCACGTAGCGGATCTTTTCTCCTCTCGCGGGTTTTGGTTGTAGTCACTTTGCCCCTTTAAAGATGGCGGGTTAATACGAGCTTCGCTCACGACTTTTGGGGTGATGTACTCGTGCTCCGTTTCTCGTATATAAAATAAGTCAGAACGAGAGGTGAGTGGGGGCTGCAGTATGCTCTCGCGCTGTCAGCACGGTTAGTTCTTTTTTGCTGGTAGATACTACGGGATTTATTTAATTTTCTTAATGTTTATAAATTTATGTTAATTTTTATTGCTTTAGGGGTTATTTACACATCATTACATTGCACGGACCCATTTACATGTGGTCAGCGATTGGTAGGTGTTTTTATGATTAACCTTGGGTGAATTCACAAGGTTTTTTAACCTAATTCATCATCTTTTTCACGTGTTTAATTTTGTGCTCTGTTATTGACAGGAATACTTTATTGTGTCAACAAAGTTAGTTTGCGCTATACCCAATTAAGGTATGGTCTGTCTTACTTGGGGTCACGGTGGTTAGATTTGGTGTTTTTGTTCACACTGAGTTTATGTGGCTATAGTATTTCTATTAAGTGAAATATGTGTGTAGTACTGCACTCCGCTTTTCTTTTAGGGTCGTTTGTGCGTCCAAGTTTTGAGGTCTTTCTGGCACTTCTGAATTCTTTCTATCTAGTACTAGTTATACTTTATATTTTCCTCGCCGTTTGTACCTTGGTTCCTCCCTTTCATTTCCAAACCAGATAGGGTTGACCTTATGTTCACTATAAAATTAAATTTACATTTTGGATTGTATAATAAGTATTTTGATGCAATTGGTGAATATGTTAGTTGTGTTATTATGGGTTATCTTGATTGAAATTTGAGATGTATATGTAAGCTTTGTCTTTTATGTGTAATGTATGTTTTGTTTTATGTATATTTTATGTGGCTCTTATATGTTTAATATTCTTTGCAGCCTTGAAAAAGTCACGGGGCGTATTCACTCCCATGACGAAACACGTGTTGGCTATCTTTGTCTTTCATTAAAGATGAATTCTTCATTTCAAGGACTCCATTGGATCTCTATTTACATATATGTTTCATGTGAATTGGACTATTGAAATTTTGAATTTGAATATTAGCAACTATTGACTATATAGACAACAATTTAATTACGTGTGCCTTAGTCTCTGTGTTAACAATGTGGTGTGTCTGGGTTGATACATTTAGGAGGTTGGGGAAGATCCTCCTGGGCTGAGAGCACCGTACTTCAAATTAACAATAATTTTATTTTCATTACTCAAGAGGGGATTGTTGGGAGCGCTATTTTTCCCTTAACATTTCTTCCCATTAGTTTATTACATTTTGCGCTGCAAGTCCACAAAAGCAGCAGGGTCAATTGTTGCAGCTGGGGTGGTCTATGTGCCAGCTGAGGAAGTGTGGGGCCGTGTATGGTCAATTCCTGTGGGCTGCCCTGACGGTGGTCCATTGCTAGGGCCTGGAGCACTTCCTGATGTTGTTGGCACAACGGTCTCAGCTGTTGGTGATGCCTCCTGGGTGGTAGTGGTGGTGGTGGTGGTGGTGCTGGTGGTGGCTGTGATGGGCAAAGAAGGGCCACCCTGTAGGAATGCCCTCCAGGCTCCGGAGGCCCGTTCGGTCCTGTATCTTCGGGCCCTCCTTCTGTACCCGACTCTACCTACAGTATATGCTGGTACCACATTGCCCGCCTCTGGAATTCATGCAGCTGGATGGGTGTCATATTAGCAGCTGTGAAGACAAATGAAAGAAATTACATTAGGAACTGCATTGTGTGAAATGGCACAAGAGGTAAATCAGACAGTACATCTACTGTACTTGTAACAGCTCATATCATCATACAGATCACTGAATGTCCCTGAGGAAGTACATGGCAGGCCAGCCTACAAAGGTGTATCACACATAGCACATCCAAACCCTACAAGATGGGTAGCAACTGGCATAATTTTGGCATCAGAGTTCTGCCAGTTGTCAGCTAGCAATCATGCTGCTAATCCTCCGCCAATGCCAGGGCTACAAATGCCAGTGTACTGGATGGAAATCTAGGGCCACATGATCTGCAAGTTGTAAATGGACTTGCTAGTATAGTACTGAGTGTGTATACTAGGTTCAGACCAAAGATTCACTGATTTACATGTCTGTGTAACAAACTTGTATCATCAGTCCTAGGTACACTATTCACAAACCCATGCCTGTGTTTGAGGGTGAGGGGTGGAGAAACAACTAACAATTTCAAACAACATGGACACCCAGGAAGCTTATGAAAGCTGGACATGTGTTTGGCTCAACACACACACCACAGGTAAGGTGTATCTACAAATAGGAGACAGCAAACCCTTGACCAATCCCAGCGCCACACATGTCTGGCAATGCAGACCTTTGCCCACATCATATACTTCCAGTAAGCCATGACTTACAACTAACACAGAGATGCAAGAACACCCCTGGTCATGATTTGCATGCATACCTAGGCCATTGCACTCAAGTGCCACATACTCGTAGCACTACATGTGCAGCTACATGCTGCTAGGAAGTTCAACCAACAGTTTAATCGGTACATTAGTGAATAGGGAAGCAGAAGTCTGTGGGTAAGCATTTTGCAGCCCCATTCTGTGAGAATGTGGGTCTGAGAGGCTACCTAAATCACAGATTAGGTCCAGTGCGACTCTTGCTGATACAAGTGTTATCCACATGACTCATCCCCATTCACATTGCGGGGCCTACAGGACTGACCTAGAATCCCTAAATAAGACAATAGGATAAGGATTGGCCAAATCTAAAATGCATAGTAAATGAAATCCCACTCATGGAACAAGACAAATGATGGGCCAGCGCATCACAACTTGCTATTTGTTCAACATACAGGAGTCCATCACTCATCACCAGCAAACACAACACATAACAGACATTTCAACACTTACTGGAGTTGTCGGGGTCCTCGAATGAAGCCACCTCACCCACACTGTAGGGTGCAGGTCCACCTGTAAGGCATGGAAGGGAGAAATGTGCTCAAATTCTATGCACTGACCAACAACTCCAAAGACAAATACTATGTGTAAGATTACATAAGTAAGTACATCCACTCAGACATGATGATACTGCATCTGATATAACACGGCTAACTTTTACATACCATGGGTCTCCAGTGAAATTTACACACGTATCTGCATACATGCAGTGGCCCTAACTATCATGTGGTGGCAAACATGTTCCTTCATTAGTGAGCAGACATAATAATGGAGTGTATTTGTCGCATCATGTGTATCCAAGAGAGACATCCAAAGCCAGTTACCTTGAGGAGTGCATTACCGGTCAAACAGCCATTGTGGCCATGACAAATGTATGACACATAGGTACAATGTACAGAGGAGCAGGGACATTTGTAAGCCCTCATGTTGTTACAGTTTCTTCATTTGATGTGGCCCAGCAATGATGAGTTGCATCAACCATAGATATAGGAACCCACGTGCATACCTTTGGCCTGCCATCCCTAAACGAAAGGTGGAACAACAAACACCAAATACCAGTGTAAGATGTTAGCTGAGGGCACTTTGCACTTTTTCCCTATGTCTCCAAATCCAGAACTGACATGTATCCGAAATGATGAAGGACCACAATAATCCCTAACATTTATAGAACTTCCGTGATCGCTTTCCTTACACACTCACCAGACACACATGAGACATATGTTTGGGCCACATTGCTATCATCAATTGATGTGAAGCCTGCACTCATTTTCAGCCTCATCTAGTGTTTCGAAAGTCAGTCTAGCTGTTCCGTCAACAAATGTTGGTAATGATTTTGAAAATCTATACCTCACAGGCAAATGTGACCTATGTATACATAATTAGCTCTTGATTTGTGTTGCTGTTTGACACAAAGGTGGCACCAACTTACATTAAGCAGAAGTATTTAGTAAGTTTGCAGAGCACTTGCTTCCGAACAGCTAGCAATTGTGGTCCTTAACATAGTCCATGAATGACTCTGTATGTTTCCAAAGCATTCCACACACTGAACAACATTGCCGACAGATATTGTACAAATCATCTGATGTCACTACAGAGCTTTTAATCGTGCACATTTACATGATTTGTACTCACCAACAGGGCCACCAATCACAATGCCCAGGTGGTCCAGCAGATCTTGCTCCCTGGAGATGAGGTCAGCCCAGCGATCCTGCAGCTGGTGGTCATTCCTCTGGCTCTGATACACATGTTGCAAGTGATGCAGAACCTTTCCCCACAGGATTCCCCTGTACCACCCGACCACCTGCCTCAATCATAAGGGGGAAGAAATGGCACACCAGCCATATGAACCGCCCAAGCTCCTCCTCACCCATCTTGCCAAGACGTGGCCTACCCAACATCTTAGCACAGAAAAAGGGGTATAGGGGATAAAGAAGAACAAAGGAGAATGGGGGGAAGTAGAATAAGAAAAAAGTTAACTAAACAACTAAAAGAGCCCAACTATCCCCAAACTTTTATTACCCACAACAGACTCCCACAAACAACAAAGACAATACAATACTGGACAATAGTACACAATAAACAATCAGACAGAATACAACAACAATATTTAATTCACAACCTAACAAGTAATGGACCATACAGGAGACAAAAGCACAATTGGACTAGACAAAACTCAGAACACAGCCACAAAGTGAAAGTACACCCACTGTACATAGGGGGTCATTCTGACCCTGGCGGCCACGAATGACGGAAGCACCGCCAACAGGCTGGCGGTGCTTCCTAGCCCATTCTGACCGCGGCGGTAAAGCCGCGGTCAGAAAACCGGGGCCGGCGGTTTCCTGCCGATTTTGCCCCGTCTGGGCTAATCCGCCATGGCAGCGTTGCAAGCAGCGCTGCCATGGGGATTCTGACCCCCTTCCCGCCAGCCTGTTTCTGGCGGTTGTCACCGCCAGGAAGAGGCTGGCGGGAACGGGTGTCTTGGGGCCCCTGGGGGCCCCTGCACTGCCCATGCCACTGGCCACTGGCATGGGCAGTGCAGGGGCCCCCTAACAGGGCCCCGGCCGGCTTTTCACTGTCTGCCTAGCAGACAGTGAAAAGCGCGACGGGTGCAACTGCACCCGTTGCACGGCCGCAACACCGCCGGCTCCATTCGGAGCCGGCTTCTGTGTTGCAGCCCTCCTTCCCGCTGGGCCTGCGGGTGCTAACATAGTTAGCGCCCCCAGGCCCAGGGGGAAGGTCAGAATGCCGGCAGCGGTCTTCTGACTGCGTAGCGGCCAAATGGCGGTTCCCGCCTGGCGGGCGGCAACCGCCGCCCGCCAGAGTCGGAATGACCACCATAATCTGTAAACAGAATATCCTATTACATCACTTCCTGCATAAAATGGCCGCCGTTTTTATTGCTATGCGTAAAATAAAATTTACGCATACATTATGTGCGTAATTTTTTTCGACGCACAGGAGTAAAAAATTAGGCCGCATCCATATGTTTGGAAATAGTCTAACACTTAACCAATTTTAAGGGCATAATGCGTCGTTTTTCAGTCATAAGCATCATTTTTTTATGCTTGTGTGTCATTTTTTGACACGTAAGCGTCAACATTTCAGGGCAATAACTGGGTTTGGGTCATTTTGCCATTTTAATGTAATGTTACATTTGTGACACAACTGAGATAGGCTGATTGCACCCACTTTGGTCTTGATGGTGTATGGTCACATGTGAGACATCATACTGCTGCGGACCATGATCCGCTACTTCCTTAACAGGATTTTCACTCTTGGCTGACGCACTAGATGGCCATATGTGTGGCCTACATATATGTATTGCACAAATTGGGCATGTTTGGCGTCAGGAGAGGATAGCAAGGTGACACACATAAGTACAATACCTCAATGCCTATGGCTCAATGTGTGCGCATTGGCTACTAATGTAGTTGTTGACCCAGTGTGTGTGCATCACAAGATGCATTATTGAAAATATGCTTGTATGAATGTGAAGTCAATGTGTCCAAACCTTAGATGCAAGTCATTGTGGAAATGAGAGAGGACATGTGTTAGTCATACATGTAGCAACATCTGTTGTGTGCACTTCCAAGATTTTGGGTAACGTAGACACCACAAATGACAAAGCATGCACCGGATAGAAGGCAGACGCTTGTTCATGTCAATGGTCCAAAAGTTGCCCATCCCATGTCCTGGAAATTTGGTAACTGCTTACTAGGCACCATGAGTCAGGCACATGTACAGACTAAGTGGGTACCATGTTATTGGCACAGACAGCCAAAGGTGACCCACAACTGTAATATCACACCACAGCTGTGGTCATATGACTGAGCCACAACTCTCCTGTGGCAGTGGTGGACCAGCAGACGAGGCAGCACGTGGCCACATATTTCCAGTGATCAATTGCACAGAGGTGTCTGGTTCATGTGTGTGGTCCAATGTTGATCTTGAATTTTTTTAGGGGTCTATGTTGTCACAGTTACGTCCAGGTCTCATCATGAGTCAGTGGTGGCTATTCCTGTATCTACTGAGTATCCTTCGGAGATCAATGGAAGTAAAGTCGATGAGGACATGAGAACCTACATGCGGATGGTCCCACCCTGTCACTGCAGACATGTTATGAGACTGTCAACAGGGCAACCTTGGTGTGCTGAGTGAGATCATATCTCAGGAGTCATGTTCCAGCAGGTGTCATTACAACATTTGTACACAGGTTGGCCTGTAAAGTTCCCACTGCATCTGGGAACATCATAGCCTCTGTGTTGATTAATCTTGCAGCTATTCAGCACGCACAGCCCATCAATATGTTGTGAGCAATGTGATTCAGCATGTTAACTGTCAGGGTCCTACCATGTGTGGACTTTTCATGCACATTATCAGAGGTAGCTGGTTCTGCTGGAGGCACCATACCCAATCCTTGCATACGGCCATGGTACACTCTCACACTTTGTCGTTCATGCATACATGAGCCCCAGACAAGGGATAGGCCATGATTTTGGTATTCAAAGACAATTTTACTAATATGGTACATGTAAAAAGCAGATGATGCTATACAACGTATTTGGGTATGCATTGAGGAAGTACCTGACAAAATACCCCCTGAGGAATGTGAGGTTTGGTAAAGCATGTGTGGCACATATGTAGCCACAAGGAACCTTTAGGGTAACACACAGACAGGTGCCAGTCAGGCTGACAGGATGCAGGGTCAATCAGGATCAAGCAATTTCACAAGGTACATACCCAGTGGTCTGACTTACACTGGTCGGAGGAAGAACAAGACAGTTGACATGGGAAACTGTGGTTGTCCTGTGTTTTGGAAGGTGACACAGAAACCTAAGGGCTGTGTTACACGTCTTAATTACTAGCAATGCATAACAGTGTATTTGACAAAATGGCAACTTCTATGCTGCTCCAAGCATCTGCAGGGGCAGTGCATGTTCAAATGGGTGGAGTGCATGGAGGTGATCACAGCTGTGTGCTGCATCAGTTTATCACAAGTCCTGTAGGTGAGATTCCAGTTCAAATGGCCAACAGTACCTTTCACACGGGAAGCAATGTACAGGTGATAACAGGGCTTAGAAACTACAAGCCAGTGTTTTAATTGACCTGACGTCCATTCAGTCAGATGTACTATGACAATGGCATACCATAGGAAAGGGTGTAGCACACTGGATTACTATTGTTAGTCTGTGTGTGTAGAGGAGGGAATATCGGGGTACACATATTACCATTCCAGAGACCTCTTCAGACAGGCGGGTTGAGACCAGGATCATGGATGTGTCAGGAGTTAGGAAATGGGCTGACATGTACATGGAACGTCATGTGCGCAATGCTTGTCATA
This sequence comes from Pleurodeles waltl, assembly GCF_031143425.1. NCBI lineage: Eukaryota > Metazoa > Chordata > Amphibia > Caudata > Salamandridae > Pleurodeles > Pleurodeles waltl. Next base: position 609,327,665 of record NC_090449.1, read on the forward strand.
GGTGTGGCACTTGTGCTGTCTATATTCTGCTTCTATGGAACTCTAGTCACAGATAGACCTTGCAAAGATAGGTGCTGTACGACTTACTGCTGTCAAGGGTCTGGACATACATTCCTGTTACCAATGCAATAGCACATCCACTGCCTCATGTATGAGGCATTTTTTTCCCTTATAGACGAATGGTGTCTTAGTTGTGTGCCATATGCTGCAATGAACCATGTTGCCAACATGTATGTGTGAAATAGGTGTGGTCCTCTGCTATTGCCCTTCAAAGGTGAAATGTACAGGATATATGTCATTTACAGTGTGTGTGTATGTGACTGTTGTATAATACGCATCACAATTGCTTTGCAAATTTCTGTGTCCTGATCAGTATATCAGCAATGCTCCATGAGGCTACACTCTTATTCTGATAGTTAGAGATAAAGGTAAGCACAAATGATTAGCCATACTATGATATGGTGATTATTATCGGTGTTTATTTACATTAGTTAATACAGTAGTGATGGTGAGTTGTTTTAAAAGAAATTGTTCACAATATGTTGGTGCCTACGCAATCCAGCAGCTGTGTTTTGTTGTTCCCTCTCATGTTGCAGGCCAGCATCCTCCTCTTCCTCCTCTTCAGGCATTTGTGGCTCTGGTTCTAAGAGGGGAATGTTCCTTCGTATGCAAATGTTGTGCAGGATGGCACATGTTAAAATGATCTCACAGACCATTTCTGGTGAATATAGGAGGCTGCCACCAGTGATGTCGAGGCACCTGAATCTCGACTTGAGGATGCTGAAGGGCCACTCCACTATGGTGTGTGTCCTCCTATGTGCCTCATTGTAGGCACGCTCTGCTGCAGTGCTTGGGTTGCCAAATGATGTCATAATCCATGGCTGGACCCCATACCCCTGATCAGCTGAAAAAGAAAATGAGTGGGATCATGTTGATGTAGCTTGCCCCATTAATATCACCTTGCATGGCAGTAGTTGTCTTGTGTTGTCTGTGACTCTTTTGTGTTATTTTGTTCCTACCTAGGCTTGTAGGATGTACCATCTGCATTGTGTTGTTTCCTTGGCTGAACGACTGTTTGCATGCTGACCGGTTGTCAGCAGTATGTTTGGGTATTTGCAGTACAGTGTGCACTCCCTAGCATTGTGACTTGTGATACAGGTGTCCCTGTGTCTTCACTGGGGGTGAGACGATAGTTCCATACACAGATTCAAATTGACAGTGGTGGTAAGACGTTAGCATCTATGTACCCTGGACATCCCACACCCTTAGACTTATGGAATGGATTAATTTAAACATTAGTGAGACGCTTACATTTTGCAAGATGACAATTAGCCAAACCTTTCCATACGTTGTGATCATTGACGTCTTAACATTTGACTGTAAACTAATTTCAGATGTGTGACAGGTTCACTGCAGACCTATCAAACATGGCTAGCGATGTCACGACCTCAGCGTGTTCCTGTCCACATGTTGCTGTTGTGGTGTATGTGTTGGTGGTCCTAGAGGGTTGCTGTGCAGTGTGTATATAAGTAGGTTTTTGTACTTACCAACAAGTAGTCCATTGCCATATCGTCCATCCTGGAAGTGTTGATTGATGGTAGAGTGACGGAAGATGAATGAGTCATGGACACTCCCAGGATACGTTGCCACGATGTTGGTGATCAATCCTTGGTGATCCACAATGGCCTGCACATTGATGGAGTGTGTGTGCTTCCTGTTGCGGTAGAGGTGTTCAGTTGCAGCAGGTGGCACAAGGCATACATGTGTGCAGTCGATGGCACCAAGGACGTGTGGGAATCCATTAATGAGGTAAAACCCCTGTTTTGTCTCCTGATGCTTCTGCAGTGTGTTTGGGAAGCAGATGTGGCGGGTGGGAGTCCAATGATGGCATCCAGTACTTTGGGCAAGAAGGCAGAGAATAATGGCTGTGATATTCCGGCAACCGGGGCGCCAGTGCTTTGAACGGAGCCACTTGCCAACATGTGTAGTACAGCTAGCAGCTTGGTTTCTGTTGGGATGGTGCTGGGTGTCAGCAAGGTGGGTGCCAACTGTGGCTCTATGTTGCGCAGCAGCTGCTGAATGGCCTGCCAGTTCAACCTGTACCTCTGGATGATGTCATGTTCCCTGAGGCCATGAAGGGTTGTTCTGGTGCGGAATATCCTCTCCTGCCTTCTGTGCTGCCTTTGGGGTCCCTGCTGGTGTTGTGGTAGCTGCTGTTGTTGTTGCTGGGCTATGCGTCTGCATGCACGCTGGATGAGAAGCACCTCCATGTCTCCCTTTTGCTGCTCTGCTGTTGCTTCTGTGTGTTCTGATTAAATACAGGTGTGTTTGCCCCATTTTAACGCCTGCTCTGACCCAGGTGTTAATTTTTTACGCAAATCGGGCTGTGCGTAATTTTCCGACTCTGCCTCCCGGCCGTGCAGCATTTTTGCCCAGAAGCATAAATACGACGCACATCCGTTTAAGTCTTTATTTGGATGGGAACACCTATCTTGCATATGATTAACACAAGGCAGTTTCCCGCATCCAAAAAATGACGCACATGGCGGGATTTTGATGTCCGCGGGCTCGGGCGTCAAAGTTGAAATATGGGGCAAGTTTTGCGCTGAATGTGCGTAAAACTTTTTGACGCACATTCGGCGCAGACGGAGTATAAATATGCCCCTAGGTTTCTTGCTTTCGTGCATGTCGTATCCTGAGGTTTGGTGACCACTAGTTGGAGTCCCAGACTGAGGTCTCTTTTCCAAAGGTGATCACTTCTGTTTTGTCCGAGTTGAGTTACAGACAGCTGCTTTTCATCCATCTGGCAATCTCAGTCATGCAATCCGTAAGTCTGTCCCTTGTGCTTATTGTTTTGTCTGATAGGGATACAATGAATTGAGTATCATCTGCATAGGACGGGACTTCTATGTTGTAGGCTCTGATGATGGTTGCTAGAGTGGTCATGTATATGTTGAGCTGAGGAAGGAAATTTGGGGAACCCCATAGATTAGTTCTGAGCCTCTGATGTGTGGGGCTGCATGTTGACAAACTGAGTCTTACAGGTGAGTGTGTCCTTGGTTGCCTGACTCATGCAGACATTGAATGAAGACAGGATGTGTGAAACTGTCAAAAGCGGTCTAGAGGTATCGGAGAATGAGAGTTGCCATCCATCCTCCGGCCAGGATCAGCCTGATGCCGTTGGCAGCTGCTATGAGGGCTGTTTGGGTGCTGTGCTGTGATTGAATTGGAATTCGGATTGTGAGATGCTGAGGACTTGCAGATCAGCAATATGTGCTGATAGGCATCTGCTGAAGCCTTTCGCCATGACTTTAGTGAGGTATGGCAGGAGCGATGTGGGGTTGTAGTTGGTGAGCTTGGTGGAGTCTGTGGTAGGTTTCTTCAACTGTCATTTGAATGCTGCATGCTTCCATGTTGGTGGAAAGGTGTGGTGATGATGGAGACATTGAGTATTTTGGAGAGAATTCTGGTGATGAAGGCTGAGTCCTTTGTTGAAGATGTGGTGGAGGAAGGGTCAAATGGGGGCCAAGTGGTTGGTTATCATGAGTTCTGCTGTTTCTTTGACAGTGATAAAATTCCAGGTGGTCAGGGTGTGATTACTTTCTGTGATGAGAAGGGTCTGGTGAAGTGGCTGGTTTCAGGTTAGTCCTTGATGCTCCTGTAAATGTCCTTGATTTTGTTGTTGAAGAGCTGGTTGCATAACTCCTGGAAGGGGATGATGCTGTTGATGATGGCTGTGTGTGCTGTGAATTCTTTTATCAGGGAGGCTTACTTTCTTTTGTTGGCACTGGAGTGTATGCAATTTGCCAGGTACTATTTTCATGTCCCCCAGTTGCTGGTGGGATCCTCATAATCCAGCTTTGTACAAGTCTCTGCAGTGTTTCGGTTGAGCATAAAATTTTCTTTTCCAGATGGATGCAGCGAAGTTTAGATATCCTAAGCTCTTCTATGTACCAGCAAGACTAGGTTCATGATCCTGTTGATTGTGTCTTTCTGAGGGGTGCCAATGGGTCTGCACAAAGGGTGATCCAGTTGTTCAACAGCAGAGTTTAACGGCAAAGCAAATGATCAATAAGCAGACTGGTGAAAGGAACGTTAAATGATTTGAAGCTAATTTCACAAACTTTGTTGTTGAATTAGGAGAGGAACATGTAACACCCCACTGCACTATGACCGCCTGTGTCAGTGAAGATGCAGCCTGTAACCTTAGTCGGATTGTTAGTGACACTGGTGGTGGGCAAAAAGACCAGAATAAATTAACTTATAAGTACTGTTAGTTTTGATGTTCCACTTAGCATAGTGTTTGGACCTATTAATTGATGTAGTTAATCAACGATGGATAGGATGATCGTGCTACTGAGCCTGAACTTATCATAGAATTCCTCCTCTGACTGGTCAAATACTGTTTTCCTGGCCCTAAGTATTCTTTCATGGAGCACCCTCCGTGCTAAACTGCCAAGAACCTCATCCTTCTGGCTTTCACATATAGGGCAACCACTTTGGATTAAGAAAAATTTAAACGTTCTGGCCTTCCTTTTATGTTTTGCCCCTGATTAACATCTGTGCCCAACTTGGTGTGAATTTGCAAGTACAGAATGATCAATCTAAATGTGTGAATGATTAGTACATTTCCTTTGCAATTCGCTATTTGGTAACTATCGTTAGGGAATCTTTATTTCATGGGACGAAAATTGCAATATCCTATTTCTTCGGTTCGGGGATGACAATTTTAGAACTTGAACTATTTTAACATTTAGGACAATTGACAATACACATTTAGCAGTTGCATACCACTACATGACTGGTTTGTAACTCGTTAAACTTTAGTACATCTCGCTCATGGTACCCAGAGTTATCAACTTGAAGGTTTGATTGGGCACGAAGAGGCTGAATGGGTAGAGATGCAGGATGATATTCAAAGAAGACAATTTACTTACCTTCAGTAACGCTCTTTCTAGTGGATACACTATCTAATCATTGATTCCTCAGCTGTAGACTATTCCCCAGACCTGAGAGTTGATCAAATAATTTTGAAGCAGTGTTTCTATGTGCCGATAAATGCTGCCATGTAGCTCTGCATTGGCGTACAGGAGTTTGTGCCCCACTATAGCCTGAATTCCCCTCCCAGAGAGAGCATTCTTGGGAGCTCTTAACACACAAAAGTAGTGATACTGCACATTCTCAGTTGTGGTGAACAGATATAGCCATGGTTCTCACCACTGCTGGACAATGCCCCGCACCATCTCAGGGTGTAGCCACCATCCGTGATCTGCCAGGCACTTAAAGATCTCACCAGTTGGTTCATGATCAGGGAAATCACCCTGAAGTTCCAACCAACTCCAGTGGTGTAGCGCCTTTTGGCAGAGGACTCAGGACTCCATTCCACTGTGCTTATTACAGTTCCATATGGCGTTAGTGTTGTCTGTTAAAACCTGCACCAGATTTCCCTTACTGGATGGCAGGAAGGCCTGCAATGCCAAGCGACTGGTCTGTAACTCTTTGTTGAGGGGGCTTTTCGCCAGAGATCATTGATCTTCTCTCCTAGGTGACCAACCAACCCAGCAAAGACATATCCATCACTACTGTCAACTGTGTGGGGAAGGGAGAGTGGTCTGCCATTGGTGATATTGCGTTTGAGCAGCCACAACTGCAGAAGTTGTACAGCCTCCTCCAAAACGGGGATGATCTCCAACAGGATTCCTTGGTGCTGGGCCCATTGAAATTTCAGTTCCCACTGCAGAGTCTGCATTTGCCACCTGGTGAAGGAGATACGCAGGATGCATGAGGTCAACAAATGGAGATGTCTCAAAGCCACTCTTACTGAAATACAAGACCAAGGCTGAAATATAGGGATCATGGCCTGAATTACCTGGATTTGTTGAGGCAGAGCAGAGGCGCTGTACAGCACCATGTCCAAAATTGCAACAATGAAGGGGAGCCTCTGCAACAGAATCAGGTGGGACTTCAGCTCATTGATCAAGAAACCAAGCAATGTTAGGAGGTCTGCCATAGTTTGGAGGTGGTCCACAACTGACTGAGGCGAGCCTGCCATTAACAGCCAGATGTCGAGATAGGGGAAAAGCAAACATGTGCCATGACCATCAATTTTACTCTAGGGTTGCTGGTAAGGCCGAAGGGGAGCATGGCAAACTGAAAATGCCCCTAGCTGACGTTGAACCACAGGTAGCATCTGTGGATAGCAAGACTGGCACATGAAAGTAAGCATCATGTAGGTCTACGGCAACCATGCAGTTCCCTAGATCCAGGGCAGAAAGAAATTAGGACAAAGTGAGCATTTTGAATTTGTCCTTGCAGATGACGGCATTTCTAGGGCAAAGATCTAAAATAGGACAAAGGTCTTTGACCGTCTTTGGCATGAGGAAGTAGCCGCCCAAACTGGCACCCTGTCGAAGTTTTCTTTGGTCAATACAGCCTGCACCTCTTGTCACAAAATGGAAAGATGCTCCTCCAAAAGCAACTCTGACGAAGGGGAGGTGGAGGATATCCTGTGTCTGATCCTGCTCCCCTTGTTGACTTGTTGGTTGTATGCCACTAAGGCCAATCTAAAGCAGCTTAGAGGCATGGATGTAATGGACAAAAAAGCAGACCTCATTGACCGAATGCAACGCCATGCTGGCAGGAGATAATACCTGTTTCCCAAACTCCTCAATCCTTTTCAACTCTATCCAGAGGAGTTGTAGGAAATGCATTAGAGTTAACCTTACTCGCAGAAGCCTGAATCACCAAACTCTCAAGAGTCAGGTATTAAGTGAGAAGGTCTGTGTAGGAAGCTGGCCTGGTGTGTGGTGGACACCTATGGTGTTGGCACCTTGTTCCAGGTCCAGGCAATGCCTATTAGTGACTTAAGACAGTGTCTAGGAAGCCAGGGCTCTCTAGAGGTAGAACAGCCAAGACTTATTAAGGAGACTTACAAAGCTTATGCAGTACCACAATAGTCACACAGTAACTTATCACACATGAAAGGAACCGCACAGAGGTGCTTTATTACAATAACCCTACACTAGATGCTTATAGATAGTCCCCCCAACTGGAAGTAAGTATACACTATATATACACACAATAACAATCAGAAATTGGCATGGAAAACAACAAGCATTGGCCAGAATTGTAGAAAATAGCTAGGGCCCTAAGGGAGGGCCAACCCATATACTAAAATAGTGCAATGCAAAGTGAAGTCCCCCACCCAAAGGTATGGAGTAGTTAGAGGGGAGCTGGGAGAACTTGGGACCACAAGAGGAAAGTACCTTAGTGACCTGCAGCGACCAGGAGAGCAGAGATAAGTACCTGGTTTTACCAAGGACTAACAAGAGGACTTAGAAAATGGATTGTGCGAAAACAGGACCAGGCTAGAGGAAACCAAAGGTGGATTCTGAAAGAAGAGGACCTGCAAAAGAAGGGGACAGAGTCCAGTCCGCGATGGAGGGTCCAGTCGGGGCAGGAACCACTACCCACCCTTCTGTGGATGAAGATCTCGGTCTACGGGGAAGAAGACCTGTTGTGGAGTTCAGGAGCTGCAGAGGCATCCTTGGAGCAGTGCAGATGGTGTCCCACGTCAGTCTTCGGGTCGCATATGGTCAATGGTTTAGTTAAACCACCAACAAGCCTTGGCAAATGCAAGAAGAGGCAAAAGAAGAGTTGCAAGGCTGAAAAGGACCAGCAAGGAGAAACAATGTTGCAAGGCAAGATCGTCTCAGGAGTTTCAGTCTTGTTTGTTCCTGAAGTGTCCATTTGTGGTTCCAGTGGCCAGGAGCAGAAGTAAACAATGCAGAGGAGTCCTGGTGGAGTCTTGCATGTCGAATCCTGTGGCCCCACCCTCAAGGGAGTCCTTAAATGGCCCTAAAAAGGGATTTTGGTCACCATGCACAGTCACCACCTCTCAGGAGGTGTTTCTGATGTCATCTGCCTGACCTGCCATGCAGATGCTCCCAGGGGCCTCTGCACATCTTGGTTTCAAGATGGCAGAATTAAGTGACCACCTGGGCACCACCACCTCTGGGGTGGTGATGGACAGGGGAGCGGTCACTCCCATTTCCTTTGTCCAGTTTTGCTCCAGAGCAGGGACCAGGGCTCCCTGAACTAGTGCAAACCAGTTTATGCAACAAGCACACCAAATGCGCCCTTCAAAGTAAACCGGTGGCTTGGGGAAGCTAACCCTTCCTCCTGGTAGGAGCAATACTGGGGGGTCCTCTCAGTAGCCCCCAGAGTGCATGGAATTATACAGCCAATACTAGCATTAGTATTAGGGTATGATTCCGACATGTTTGATACCAAACATGCTTAGGTTTGGAGTTACCATTATGTAGCTGGACACAGGTAGTGAATGACCTGTGCCCAGTACACAGGTAAAATGGCTTCCCCGCACTTACGAAGTCCAGTACAATGAACCTGGAGTTTGTAGGGGCACCTCTGTTTATGCATGGGTGCCCTCACACACAGTGACCTGCACCTGACTCTTTGGGCCAGAAAGGCCCATAGGGGTGACCTACAGTGACCTGGTGTAGGGACCCGTGGTGAAAGGGTGCATGCACCTTTTCATGCAGGCTGCAATGGCAAGCTTGCAGACACATTTTGCATGGGCTTCCTTGGGTGGCATAGTACATGCTACAGCACAAGGGGGGGTCCCCTGGTGTCCCAACGCCCTGGGTACCTAAGTACCATATACTAGGGACTTACAAGGGGACACCAGTATGTTAATTGTGGAGTGTACAAATGTCTTAGGAAACCAAATGTGGAGGGAGAGAGCACAATCACTCTTGGTTAGCAGGATCCCAGTGAAAACAATCTAAACACACTGATAGGAGGGGAAAAGTGGGGGTGACCATGCCAAAAAGAGGATACTTTCCTTCAATTTGGATTACCTGGTGCTGGCCTTTCATGTCTGCCACCTGTCTGTTTACTGGAAGGTAAAAGAAAGGCTTTGCCCAGGTAACCATTAAGGTGTTAGTTTAGGCTTCATTAAATGGGAGTAGGTCTTCAGATGAAACCAGATCTGGGTGCAAAACGTGAGTCACTACATTGTTTTTAACTTCCACTGAAGGTAGCTGTAGGTCCAAGACCTCCTCTGAAAGTCTAATCACCACAGCAAAAGATATGCTTTCCTCTGTAGGGTGTCTAATGGGCGACACAACCCTGTGTCCTGGTAGATATTTGTCCCACTAGTCTCTTGCAAGTCAATGAAAATGTCATCATCATCATCATCATAGTGTGGGAGTAAATTAGCCCCATCACCGTAGTCATCATTGTCTGGCTGATTTGAGTCTGATCAAAAAAGGAGACAAAGCCTCTAATGAAGGCTCATTGGAAGAGGAAGAGTTTTGTAGGAGTCTGAGCGAACTCAGACCAGGTGCGATGGAGTGGAATCAATATGTAAGCATGGTTAGGGTTGACACAGACTCGGCTCCTTAATGGACATCAAATTTAGCAGGAGCTCAATGTCCAATGCTTATCACCTTAGTACTAGCGTTGTTGGAGAAAGAAATACTGCAGATCCTGGAACTGGATGTGAAATCGGTACAGGGGTCTGTGCAGAACCAGAGGTGGGTTCGAGGAGGAGAGGGCAGATCCACCAGCAGTACCCCAACAGCAAGCCCCTGTGGACCTTGGAGCTCATAGCCACACTAGAGGGAGCCAAAAGAGGGCCAAAAATATGAAGCATGGAATCCCTGAACCCCTCGACCAGCTAGACCAGCTACAGCCTCACCAATGGCCTGGGGAAAACAAGGCGCAATGGGACCAGATGTGGAACTGGATCCATGACCAGGGACCAGGAGAGACATCAGTTGGCACCTTGGCAATCTCCAGACTTTTCTTTGGATAGTCCGGATGAAGTTGAGTCACTCTTCCACTTCTTGTACTTTTTCTTTGACTTACTGGACTCCCCCACCCATGAAGAGGATCTGTCAAAGGGGCAGTCGTGAAAGTGAGAACGAGCCTTCACACTCAACTTGGAGTGAGACTTGCATGAAGGGCTGAAAATTCTTTCAATGTTCCATGATGTACACGTTCATGCCACAGTCGCAGATTGTCTTTGAATGCATGAAGGCACATTCTGTGCATGTTTTAGAGTCATAACTGAGCCCAAATACTAGCAGCGCACATTGTGTGGGTCCATCACTAACATCAGCTTTCGAAAGTGTAATGCTATCTGGATTTTACCCCTAGCTCCGTCTTGACTACTGACGCCATTTTGTGCTTAGCTTAGCTTCAAATACCGTCATATTGGTGGTGCAGCTATTTTTCCATGCACAACTTATGCAAGATGTTTTTCACTCCTCTCACTCTCTTTCTGGTACAGCAGGGAACAGTTTGAAATTGGGAGCGCACCTTGGGATGTGGCCAATCTCTAACCGTGCTTTTTCAACGCTGACCTGGTACAGCCAGCGTTTGAAAAAAAACGTACTGTATTGGAGGGGGAAGTTTCTAGAATTCTGCTCTCTAGCATGTTTAAAGTATATAAGAGGGAAGCTTGATAACTGGGATAAGACAGAACTCATTTCTGGGAGGGGATGCCCTGCTCGGATTCCATTGTGGGTCGTTCTCTCTTTTTGCGGTCATTTGGGTTCACGACTTGAAGATGGCAAAGAGATGATGTCACTGTCAAGCCCAATGACGAAGCATTTTTAATTCTTACTTTTAGCTTTGCGTTGTGCATGAATATATAATCACTATATACGCATATATATTATACTTGGTTGAAGTAGTGTATTTTCTTTGTTTGTTTCTATGATCATTATTATTCTACTGCTGTGATTATTCTCAGAAGTGTACTTCTGTTGCTGCATTTGACATAAACGCTTACCCTGTACGAACCTTGAGAAGTGCCTTAAATTCATTACTCAGACTAAGAGTGCTGAATTGTTGGCATTCCTTTCATTTTGTCTTCTCTCAGTCTGAAGTATAGCAAAACAGAAAGTCACATGGTTTGAACCTTGCAGTCTTCGGTGGGGACACTGGTCCTTGCATACTGGAAGATTTTAAGAAGAATTGATCAACCGACAAAAGGAAGCAGATCTCCAGATGCATGTACGAAGGCCAACCCTGCCAAGTACCACTCATCAGGCATTAGACTAATGCACTTTAGTGCTGGTGTTCTGTAACGCATTTTAGTGCTGGTGTCCTCATCACCGCACTAAAATGCATTAGTCACGCTATTAACTGCCCATGAGGTGTGCTCTGAGAGAGCTGCATTTTTAGGGTTCAGCGTGGAAGTGCTCTAGCCTGCTGTAATCCCTCTGTGGGCTTTTAACCACACCCACCGCATGCCCATCAGTTTTGTTGGTTTGCAGGCTTGCTTTTAAAATTCATTTGATTTAATTTGTGATAGGTATGCATATGTCATGTTTAGCCCTCCTCGAGCACACAGGCCAACTACTGAAAACATACGAGGCTCTGTGTTTTCAGCATGGGTTCTGGACTACCTTTTCTTTTTATTTGCTACGCAGCACGATCTCACTGGGCAGTAGTCCAGTGCTTTTCATGACTTCGATCCTGTTACATGGATAATTGCACTTTTGCCAATAGGTTTGACTGCGAGCGAACTTCTGTTTCCTTTTGTGTGTCTGCTTCACGGTCATGGTGGCTGTCAGCTCGCTTATGTAAAACTGTTTTACTTTTCATTTCATGTGGTAATAAAAGCCCAGTTAGGACTTTACAACGTTAATAGCTCTAAGTTGAGAAAAAGGAAGACCCATTGCATTGCAAATGCTTGTTTTAACAGTGTTCGCCCTGGCAATGAGCGCGCTAGTGGTGAGAACGACCGTCTCACTAGTATATCAGAAGTGGCACTTGACTCTTCTTCGCATTTGTTAAACCTGACATCATGGCACCGAGCGGGCAAATGATTGATATCACCCAGAAGCCAAGCCTGTGCGAATACCATGCGTCTGTCATTGATGATAAACAATTCGACTGGCAGAGTGGCCCACGTGGCTCCAGGAACTGAACCTTACTTGTTGTTTTCCAGCAAGTTACCTACCCCATTGCTCTGACCACGCAGGGTGATTGGCCTGGGAGGTAGACACTCAGGCAACAGTTTTTTTTTTTTTCTTTGCTGCGACCGCCCCTACCAGAGTGACGCTGCAACAGTCCACAGCTGGCCAAGCATTAGTCTGGCATCATGACTAAGAAGGTGGGTCCTATTCACAGTGTGGAATGGATTCTACAGCCCTGCCTGCTCTGCCTCAGCAGTCTCCAGTACTGTGAAAGGTAGAATCTCTGCCACTACCTATCATGTGTGATGTTTCCTGTCCCTCAGTCCTTCGTAAATCAACATTTAGCTTTCTCTGCTAAGATGCTGCCTCTACGCTGCTGAATGCGAGGGCACTCTCTCGGGATGCAGGGTAGTGCTGCTATGTGTTTCATAGTGCCCGGAACACAGAGGGGCATATTTATACTCTGTTTGCACCAAATGTGCGTCAAAAGTTTTGACGCGCATTCGGCGCAAACCTTGCACCATATTTAAACTCTGACGCCCGACCCCGCGGACGTCAAAATTCCACTGTGTGCATCATTTTTTGGAGGCGGGTAACTGCCTTACGATAATGATACTGAAGGTAGGCGTTCCCTCCCAAAAAATGACTTTAAGGCCTGTGCGCCGTATTTATACTCCAGCGTCATTTTGACGCACAGGAGGGGGTGGGCCTTAAAAAACGGCACACAGCCTGATATGTGCCGTTTTTTAACGCCTGGGTCAGGGCAGGCGTTAAGGGGCCTGTGGGCTCGGAAGGAGTCCAGAGGTGACCTTCCCTGCCCCCAGGGACACCCCCTGCCACCCTCGCCCACCCCTGGAGGACACCCATGGATGGGGGGACCCATCCCAGGTCAGTACAGGTAAGTTGAGGTAAGTATTTAAAAGAAAAATGTAAGTGGCATAGGGGGGCCTAATTTGGGACCCCATACATGCCACTGTGCCCAATGACCATGCCCAGGGGACAGAAGTCCCCTGGGCATGGCCATTGGGCAAGGGGCATGACTCCTGTCTTTGCTAAGACAGGAGTCATTTCAATGGGGGTTGTGCGTCAAAAAATGGCGCAAGTCCGGTTTGAGGCATGATTTTTGCCTCAGACCTGACTTGCACAATTTTTTGACGCAGGACCCCTATTTTCCCCTACGCCGGCGCTGCCTGGTTTGAGTCTTTTTTTTTTTGCGTCAAGAAGTATAAATATGGGCCAGAATTCTTACATCACGGCACCACTTACTCTGACAAATGTTTCAGATAGCAAAAGCACAATATTGTATAAAGTTGTAACTCACATATTTGAGATCCTTCAAACTACCAAGGGACACTTTTTTTCTGGTTACGTTACACTAGCTCAAATTGATTTTCATGTTTTTTTTTAAGGATGATGAGACTAAGGCCCATATTTATACTTTTTTAGCACCACATTTGAGTCATTTTTTGACGCAAAAGAGGCGCAAACTTGCAAAATCCAATTGTATTTTGTAAGTTTGCCCCTTTTTTGAGTCAAAAAGCAGCGCAAATGTGGCGCTAAAAAAGTAAAATATAGACCTAAGTGATTTGCCCAGAATCACAGTATGTTGAGCCAATGCTGGGACTTGACCGTGTTTCCACATCTCCAAATTCTGCAGCTTTGGCCGTACGGCCACAACCTCTCTGCGCTTAACCCAATTTAGTCCATTTTATTCTAGAAATACAAATAAGAGTCACAGGGAACAATAGAAAAATGAGAGAACGCAAAGTAGGGGAAAAGTGGATTGTAGAGATGAGTGGAAGGGAGAGGGGTGAGGGAGAGGAAAGGCCTAAGGACACAAGAAGGATGGGAAGTGTTAGAGGGAAGGGAACTACAAATAGAGTAGAGTGACCAGGGAAAATAGCGGGAAAAAGGTGGAGGTGAAAAAGGAGATGTACTATACTATACTATAATATTGGGTGGAAGAGGAAAGTGCAGAGAAGGGAGGAAAAGTTAGATGCAGAGAGATAATGGCGAGATCACAGAAAATGGGAATAAAGACAAAAGGGAGGAGAGGGATGACAGTGAGGGCAATGGAGTTGCACGAGAGTTTAGGACTGGGAAAGAGAGAAAGCGAAGGAAGGAGAATATGCTAGAGAGTGAGCAGATATGGGACACTTACGCATATCATCATTACTCATAATTACTGTGGCCAAAGTATCCAATTCTTTACTCTTAACTTGTGAATGAGGACAGCGATCTTTATTGAAAGGATGTGTGTTTTCGTTCATCCTTGCCTATTTTGTAGTTTGTTTCAGCACTTCAGGAAAGTTGCAGTTATTTTTAGGCCATTTACTCAATAATGCATTTCAGAAATCAGTAATTTCTGAGGACGTATCCGCTTTGCTCCACTCATGTCAAACGTAAGGCATTACATACACAATGCAAGCATGAAAATGTTAGATGCTGGTAAAGTAAAAACTTGGCAGTTCTAATTTTGTGATATTTATCTTTTAACATAGACTTGATAGCTTGGTTAACTCCAGGTGTCACACCTTTGGTAACTGAATGTCACTCATATGGACAGTCAAGCCATGGAAGCAATCTGAAAACTTGCCATCTATAGAAGGTGCAGAAAGAAACTGATGTTGCAGGGCAGAGGTGGTTCATATTATTTGCGGCTCTGCTCCTTCACTTCTGGGGCAGAACGAAACAAATGCAGAGTTGCATGGTGTCGCCGAGTGGCGCACAGGAGCACTGCTTGAAAAAGTCCAAATACTGTTTGGCTTTTGGGAAATATTCTACAGGTCAGGAGTCTGCGGTTAGAAATATCCATCAGAAAAGGTCATTTCCACAACAGAGAACCTTGGGTCTTTGGGGCATATATTTGATGATCGCAAGTAACAACAATTCCTGCATCTCTGCCAACAGCTCTGAAAAGCCTAGAAGGACGGGGAAGGACGTGGAGTACTGGGAGCATGGATCAGAGGCCCACTGCCAAAAAGGTTCATGAGTTCTATGTAATGGCTACAAGCTGAAAAAAGCAGGCAAATTCACCATCTTCCAAAGGTGAAGACCGTTTCCTGAACCCTGCTGAGGGGGGGTAAGCCCAGTTTCTTCTAATGAAAAAGGGTGGTGGTAGACATTCTTGGTGGATTTCTGCAGGTTCTTCTTATTGTCATTGCCAGAGACTGCTTAATAGTTCTTGAGAATGCCGAACCTACAAAACATTGACAACTACCCAGATCTTATCTAGTCCACAGAAGCATCTGGATTGCACAAAGGCTCCAAGGCAGTGATCATGGCTTGAGACAGGCATGAGATCCACAAAAAATTACTTTGCAAGCTATCTGTAAATTCACTTGTTGAAGACTTTCTTTTTTCCATCAAATAAAGGTTGGCTGAGCTAGAATGCCTTAAACACCTTAAGCATTGTAGTCCATGCCTACATCAAGGCCCTGGAGTGAGGGATTAATGCGCTGTATAGTTGGCTGGAGCCTAGAACTGTGCCTGACAATCATTGGGCAGGGCAGGTTATGGTCTGTGTGTTTTTTCTTCAGCCAGCTAGAATGGCCTCTGCATTGACTCAGCACAGGTAGTATGAAATCTGACACAGCCTGAAAATGTAATAAAATACATTGGCATCTTTGCCTAAATTTACAACGGCTGAGGACAGGAGTACATAGCTTCAATTAAGAAGCAAAGTAATCTGAAGAACAATTTAATTACCTTTGGTAACAAAATATCTGGTAGAGACATATCTAGTTGCAGATTCCTTACCTTAGAATTCCACCTCCGGCATCAGTCTGGATCTGGAGATTTTTCTTCGAGCAGTACCCTTGTGCACCCTCAGGTGGCGTCAGTCGACTCCCCGTCCACTGTGGGCGTCAATATAGGCACCACCTGGAACACTGATTTCCGTTTCTTTTTACAACTTTCCACGCCAGAAGAAATGAGCCATGAAGAACACTGACCTGGTGCACCAGAAATAGGGCCCTGAAAGGGAAGTCACTGTCCCTAGAAATCAGTTTGCAGAGCAGAGAGGATGGGTGGGTCGGTAAGGAATCTGCAACTAGAATATGTCTCTACCAGATAATTCATTACCAAATATAAGTAAATTGTTCGTCTAATAGAGACTTCTAGTTGCAGATTCCTTACCTTAGAATAGATACCCAATCAATACCATCCCAGAAGGAGGGAATGCGAACCAAGATCATTACTAAGAAGTCCTGTTTGATAAATGTGTGCAAGGACGCCCACGTTGCTGTCTGACAGATGTCCAGGACTGGAACTCCGCATGCTAACTCAGTTACAGCTGTTGTTCTGGTAGAGGGAGCGTGCAAGCCCTCCGGGGTTGCTTTTTAGCCTATGCGTAGCACATTTTATTGCAGAGAACAACCCATCTAGAGATGATTCTCTTCTGCACTGCCCAACCTTTCTTCGCACCCACATAACCAACAAGGAGTTGATCATCCATCTGTACTCTTTGGTACGATCAAGATACAACACCAACGCTCTTTTTGGGTCATGGGGTTGGAGTCTTTCCTCTTCCTTAAAAGGATGTGGGGGCATGTAAAAATAATAGGTAAAGTGATGGATTGACCTACATGAAAGAGCATGACCACTTTAGGTAGAAAGGAAGCCCTGGTACGAAGCACCACCTTGTCAGGATGAATGGAGAGGAAAGATGGCTTTGAGGAAAGAGCCTGCAGTTCACTCACTCTGCAGGCAGAAGTGCTGGCTGCAAGGAAGGCTGCCTTCAGAGTAAGAAGCCGAAGCTCAAAAGGAGTACACATCAGAAAAGTAAGAACTAAGTTCAAATCCCATTGGGGCATTATGGACAGAGAAGGGGGAAACAGATGGGTAAGACCCTTTAGAAGGCTTCCAACAATGGGAGACGTGAAAAAGGATGGTTGGTCGGGCAATCTGAAGAAAGCCGAAATGGCAGACAAATAAACCTTGAGGGTGCCCAGAGCAGAGTCCTGATGGGCCAGAGAAAGAACAATCTAAAGAACCTCAGAAAGGGGGGTGAGAGGGGTCGACAGACTTGTCTGTACACCATGCCACAACTGTGTTCCAACAACAGGCGTATCACATTTTGGGGGAAGGGTGCCTGGCTGCCAAGATAACATTACAGATTTCAGACGGAAAGTCAAAAGCTGTCAACTATTGGTGGTCAATCTCTGCAGAAGAAGGCCTAGACTGGACAGGTTCGGGTGGAGAACCCTCCCCTGCTGATGCGATAAAAGATCCTCCCAAAGAGCCAGTCAGAATGGAGGATCGATGGCCATGCTCAAGAGCTCGGGATAACAGACCCTTCATGCCAGTCCGGAGCCACAAAAATGACTTGGGCTCAGTCGTTCTTGATCTTCTTGAGACATCTGGGCAGAAGTGGTATTGGCGGAAAGGAGGCCTGAGTTTCACTCATGACTAAAAGCGTCACTAAGTGAGTGGCGCCTTGGAAACTCCAGCGGGCAAAACATTTGACATTGCTCGCTCTCTGCGGAAGTGAACAGATCTAACCAAGGTTCTCCCTACTGCTAAAGAGATCTTGTTCCACCTCCCGATGAAGACACCATTCATGGCTGATGTCTGAGTTCATCGGCTCTGGCGTTCAGACAGCCTGCCAGATGTTGAACAACAAGGGATATGCCCTGATGTTCCAGCCATGTCCAGAGGCACAAAACCTCCTGATAAAGGGTCCACAACCCCACCCTACCCTGCTTGTTGCAGTACCACATGGCACTAGTGTTGTCTGTGAACACCTGCACCACTTTCCCTTCGTGAGAGGGAAGGAATGCTTTCAATGCTAGCCTGATCGTCATGTGCTCCCAAAGACTGATATGGAGCTCAGATTCCACCAGAGACCAGAAGCCTCTGATCTCCGCCTCCCCCATGTGGCCGCCCCATCCCAGGAGTGACACATCTGTCACTACTGTTAGATCTGGTGGGGAAAGGGACAAGGATCTGTCTCGGACCCAATCACTGTTCAAAAGCCACCACTGCAGATCTTGAGCAGTCCCCTCCGAGATCTGGACTATGTCAGAGAGATTTCCTCTGATGCTGCACCCACTGGAACTTCAGGTCCCGCAGCAGAGCCCACATATGCCATCTGGCATGTGTCACCAGCAGGATGCAGGAGGCCATGAGGCCCAGCAGCCTCAGAGTCATTCATACTGAAATACAGGATAGAGGCTGAAACATTGGTATAATAGCCTGAAGAACCTGGATTTGCCGCTCAGGGGGATAGGCCAGAAACTCCACTGTGTCCAGAACAGCTGCAATGAAAGGGAACATCTGTGAGGGAGTCAGGTGTGACTTCAGCAGATTTATAGTCAACCCAGCGAATGCAGGTGACCCGCCGCAGTCTGGCGTTAGGAGACAGCCTTGGGCAAGCCCTCCTTCAACAGCCAGTCGTCGAGGTAAGGGAAGACTGAAACCCCTAACCTGTCCATACTCATAGAGGTCTACCCACATAACCCTACTAGACCTGGGTAAACAGAAGACCTTACATAGATGTGTGGTAAACTAGTAGGAAAGAATAGCATAAGAATTCATCCTAAAACGGGGTAATCAATCCACCTGTTAGAAGTGAAACAATTTCATAATTTATTTAGATTAGTCATAGAAAATAATAATGCGTGAAAATATTGAAAACAAACATACTGTTTCCTTCAACAGCTAAAATACATATATCAGTTTATGCACAAAAACTTAAATAGAAATAGCATTAGTCTATATGACTAACAGTATTGTTGCTCTCCAAAAGATTTAATTCACAGTGTGGTTGTCCATTTATATTACACCTAAATCCACGAAATAGTGATGGTTGTTCTTAAAAGGACATATATCTCATGTATAGTCGTTATTTCTTCTCATTTTGAGATAATGTGTAGATTATTCTTTAGTTCCTTAATATTTATTGCAATCTCACAAGATCCTATTGTCAGATCCTATTGTCGACACGTTTCGGCCCCATCCCTTCTGGGCCTCATCAGGACCAATTGGAGATAACAATGCCTATTGAACATAGCTACAAATGGGATATGGTCATTAATTCCCATACAAATGATTGTGAAAAGATATCAGCCATTTGCCTTTAAGACTACCACATAGGGCATGCTAAAAAAGACTCCGTCTAGTGCTGTAAAACCATTTATGGTGTTGATAAATGAAAAATGGAAAGTGGACATAAACCTGTTAAAATATGGATCACTCTAATGCACCCCATAGTGAGAAAACAAAGGTAAAAACCTGAACATACTATTGTGAAAATCCTATACAAGGACCAGCCCCAAAAGTGACATGAGCAAGCTCTTAGTGTGTAAATTAGGAAAAGAAGAGCTTTAAACGTGTTTAATAGTCTTTAGATTCTTTTTTCCTACCGGTAGGTCGATCGGGACCTGAAACAAAGTTCCTTATGTCCCCTTAAGCTCTCCGACGTTTAGCTTGTGGTCTATATGAGCCAATACCCTAGAATACAAGTCAGGAGGGTCATGCTTCAGACAGCAACATATAAGTTCCCGCTAAACAGTACACCATAAGTGTTTGCCCTCAAAGTTACTCACGAGTTTTCGACACCAAGTGCTTCCCAGGAATCTTTGTTAGAGTCGAGCCCACGTACAGGTCTCCCCACCAGCGTCCGGTGTAGAAGAACAAACGCGCGCAGGTAGAAGTGATAGACTTTTTATAACTAGCGCACGCTGCGTACTTAACGGACGAGTGTCTCTGGAAGTACCACCTGGGGCGCCATCTTGGTATGGACTTACCAAACCCGAGGCCCCCGTAATATGGCCTGTAATCAAACTAATTAGAACGTAAAAGGGACAATGCAGTCTCTTGCAAAGCGGAACCCAAAGGAGTTATGCTATTAAGTAATACTCCTCTAGGAGTATAAACCAGGTACAAACTATTTGAGAATCTACAATGGATGGAATTGAGGCTTGTTAGAAATTGGGTTTTTGGTTGGCAGTCAGGTTACCCTCTGTCCAAGCAAGAACCCTCACTCTAGTCAGGGTAAGTCACACACTCCAAATTATCCTGTGCCCACCCTCTGGTAGCTTGGCACGAGCAGTCAGGCTTAACTTAGAAGGCAATGTGTAAAGTATTTGTGCAATAAATCATACAATAACACAATATAGCACCACAAAAATAAACCACACAGTGTTTAGAAAAATATATAATATTTATCTGGATAATTGCAGGTCAAAACGGATAAAGATGCAATGTGAAATTGTAGAGATATCACTGAAAAGTGATATTAAGGGGGTCATTCCTACCCTGGCGGTCCGAGACCGCCAGGGTAGGGGACGGAGGAAGCACCGCCAAAAGGCTGGCGGTGCTTCTGGGGCTATTCTGACCGCGGCGGTAAAACCGCGGTCAGAAAAGGGAATCCGGCGGCTTTCCGCCGGCTTCCCGCTGCCCCTGTGAATCCTTTACGGCGGCGCTGCAAGCAGCGCCGCCATGGGGATTCCGACCCCCTTCCCGCCAGCCTGGTTCTGGCGGTTTTCACCGCCAGAACCTGGCTGGCGGGAACGGGTGTCGTGGGGCCCCTGGGGGCCCCTGCAGTGCCCATGCCACTGGCATGGGCACTGCAGGGGCCCCCTAACAGGGCCCCACATTGATTTTCAGTGTCTTCTTGGCAGACACTGAAAATTGCGACGGGTGCAACTGCACCCGTCGCACACCAGCAACTCCGCCGGCTCCATTCGGAGCCGGCTTCCTCGTTGCTGGTGCTTTCCCGCTGGGAGGGCGGGCGGCCTTTTGGCGGTCGCCCGCCAGACCAGCGGGAAAGTCAGAATGACCGCCGCGGTCTTTTGACCGCGGTACGGTCTTCTGGCGGTTCCCGCCAGGCGGGCGGCGACCGCCGCCCGCCAAAGTAGGAATGACCGCCTAAGTGTCTTAAGTCTTTACAAAGCAAACAAAGTCTCTTTCAAGCACAAAGTACCTGGTTTAAAGTGGAAAATCTCCGCAAAGGGCCGCAGAAGAAGAGATAAGTGGAAAAATGGTGTGTGCGTCGATTTCTCCCCTGCACACACGGACTTGCGTCGTTATTGTTCACGCGGGGAAGTCGTGCGTCGTTTTCCGGCGCGCGGACAGTCTCTTTCTGTGGTTCACGGGATTACCAGATGTCTCGGGGTCTGTGCATGGATTCTTCAGCTTGTTTTCCGGCTGCGCGTCTTTCCGGGAGGCTGTGCGGGGAATTTTCGTTCTCACGGCAGGCGGCGCGTCGATTTCCCCTCTGGAAGTCGGGCGGCGTTGTCCTTGCGAGGCCATGCGTCGAAGTTCCGGCCGCCCCAAAGGCGTCGCGTCGGTGTGCGGCGATTTTCTCGCCGCGGAGCAAGCTGTGCGTCAAAATTTTCAGCGCACAAAGAGTCCAAATGAAAAAGAGAAGTCTTTTTGGTCCTGAGACTTCAGGGAACAGGAGGCAAGCTCTATCCAAGCCCTTGGAGAGCACTTTTACAGCCAGACAAGAGTTCAGCAAGGCAACAGGCCAACAGCAAGGCAGCAGTCCTTTGTAGAAAGCAGACAGGTGAGTCCTTTGAGCAGCCAGGCAGTTCTTCTTGGCAGGATGTAGTTTCTGGTTCAGGTTTCGTCTCCAGCAAGTGTCTGAGGTGGTAGGGCAGAGGACATGTTTTATACCCAAATGTACCTTTGAAGTGGGGGAGACTTCAAAGAGTGGCTTAGAAGTGCCCCAGGTCCCCTTTCAGTTCAATCCTGTCTGCCAGGGTCCCAGTAGGGGATGTGGCAGTCCTTTGTGTCAGAGCAGGCCCTCCACCCTCCCAGCCCAGGAAGACCCATTCAAAATGCAGATGTATACAAGTGAGGCTGAGTACCCTGTGTTTGGGGTGTGTCTGAGTGAATGCACAAGGAGCTGTCAACTAAACCTAGCCAGACGTGGATTGTAAGGCACAGAAAGATTTAAGTGCAGAGAAATGCTCACTTTCTAAAAGTGACATTTCTAAAATAGTAATATTAAATCCAACTTCACCGGTCAGCAGGATTTTGTATTACCATTCTGGCCATACTAAATATGACCTTCCTACTCCCTTCAGATCAGCAGCTGCCACTTCAACAATGTGTGAGTGCAGCCCCAATGTTAGCCTAAGAAGGGAGCAGGCCTCACAGTAGTGTAAAAACAAATTTAGGAGTTTTACACTACCAGGACATGTAAACTACACAGGTACATGTCCTGCCTTTTACCCACACAGCACCCTGCTCTAGGGGTTACCTAGGGCACACATTAGAGATGACTTATGTGTAGAAAAAGGGGAGCTTGAGGCTTGGCAAGTACTTTTAAATGCCAAGTCGAAGTGGCAGTGAAACTGCACACACAGGCCTTGCAATGGTGCAATGGCAGGCCTGGGACAAGGTAAAGGGGCTACTTGAGTGGGTGGCACAACCAGTGCTGCAGGCTCACTAGTAGCATTTAATCTACATGCCCTAGGCACATACAGTGCACATTACTAGGTACTTATAAGTATATTAAATAGTTCAATTGGGTATGATCCAAAGTTACCATGTTTAAAGTGAGAGAGCATATGCACTTTAGCACTGGTTAACAGTGGTAAAGTGCGCAGAGTCAAAGAGCCAGCAAAAACAGAGTCCAAAAAGTGGAAGGAGGCAGGCAAAAAGTTAGGAGTGACCACCCTAAAGCATGTCAGGTCTAACAAGGCTCAATCTCACCTATCCGGTAGTCTCCAATTGCGGAATGTCATATTAAAACGGATGAAACAGATTTTAACAAGAGTCAAAAGATCATCAGAGCCACTAATGTTAGTTAATACAGAAAATACCACAGTTGTATAGCAGCAAGGGCCTATTCTAGAATTGAAAAAGACAGTGTACTTCAAATTTAACACAGGTGAAATTTTTCACACAAACAAAGAACACCCAGTTAAATCAAAGACCATAGTTCCTCCAAGTCATTTAAGCCTTGTCTGGCTGTTTTATATTTCTCAATCAGTCTTGCCTCCATTCTCAATAAGTTTGAGCAGATGAGCTGCGACCACCGCCATCACTTTGGTGAACACTCGAGGAAAGCTGGTAAGGCCAAAGGGGAGCATGGTAAAGTGAAAAGTCTCATGATCTACCATGAACCACAAGTAATGTCTGTGGGCAGCCAGCACAGGAATATGAAAGTAGGCACCCTGCAAGTCAACACTACCATCCAGTCTCCTCAGTCCAGGGCACAGAGACCCTGAGCCAGAGTGAACATTTTGAAGTTCTCCTTTTTGAGGAAGAGCTTGAGGAACCGAAGGTCTAGGATAGAGCAGAGGCCCTTGTCCTTCTTGGGCACCTTAAAGTAGCGGGAATAACAACCACAACCTACTTCTGGCAGTAAGACCCTCTCAAAGGCTCACTTGGCCAAGAGAGCCATAGCCTCCATATGGAGAAGTGCCAGGTGATCATCCATCATCGGATCATAGGATGGTGGCATGGACGGAGGGGTAGTCTTGATGGGGAGGGGGTAGTCCCTTTGGACTATTTGCAAAACCCACCTGTTTGTTGTGATGGTGTGCAAGCGGGACAGGAAATGGCAAATCCTGCCACGGACTGGTCCCTGGTGGGGAAGCATTAGAATAGGAAGTTTGGAGGCTACAGCTGGGGGGTTTGGAGGTGGTGGACAGGCTACACTCCTGGCTCCCTGATCCACACAGATGCTGGATCCCATGTCCCCAGCCACGCAGAAGCTGGGCAGCATGCATGGCACAGTGGCTGATGGGGAACTGACACGGCTGGGCACCCCCTCCATAGCCACAAAAGGGCAAAAAGCAGACCGAAGGGTCCGGGGGGGAAGAGGGGGCTCAGCTGCAAGGCCAAGGGACCGGCAGTAGCCCGGGACTCCTTAAAGTGCTCGAGCACTAAGTTTGCTTTCTCTCCAGAGAGACTTGTGCCATCAAAGGACATGTCCATCAGTGTGGATTGGACATCCACTGAAAAGCCAGATGTTCTTAACCTGGCATGGCCACACAAGTCCACCATCAAAGCAACCGATCTGCCTAGAGAGTCAGTCTCATCCTGCCCACATCTGATTGTGAAATTAGCTGTGTCTCTCCCATCAGAAACAGCTTGGGGAAGAATGGCCTGGGCCTCCTCCAGGACCTGTGGCAGCACTTGCTCAACCATGTCTCATAAAGTATGGCTGTAACAGCCCAAAAGGCATGGGGTGTTCATAGACCACAATGCCAGGCTGGAGGAAGAAAACAACTTCTTCCCAGGGTGATCCAGCCTTTTGGATTCTCTATCCGGGGGAGCAGGAGGGAACGTGCCATGGGAAGTTGAGGCTTGGATGAACAAGCTCTCAGGGATAGGGTGTTGGGTCAGGACGCGGGGTCATTAGACACAGGCCTATGGTAGCGGGCTATTGTCCAGTTCACAGGAACCCCTGTGCTGGGTTTGGACCAGGTCCCCAGCAGGACATCAGTGAGGCCTTCATTTAAGGGCAAAATGGTTTCTTGGAATCCCTCAGTTGAAGCATCTCAGTCAGCAGGTTAGTCCTGACAACCACCGAAGGCAGCTTGAGGCCCAAGACCTCGGCCGCCCTCTGCTCCACCATGGAATAAGATGTCCCTCCTCCGTAGCCACTGTAGGGGAAGAAAGGATGCCAGCATCAGGGAAGGTGTCCAAACCGCTGGCTTCACCTAGTTCCTGATCCCAGACCATGGGGTCTTCAAGCTGGCATTCTAAAGGATCCAGCGACCCCTCTATACTCTCACCAAACTCATACAATCGGTGATGAGCGCTGCCGCTCTAGCTCCATGTCGGAGTCGCAATGAGTATGGGATCGATGCCGCCTGTGGGCCTGGGCGGCGTTAGTAGCATCAACACCGGAACCATCGTCGGGGAAGGTCGCAATGGTATGACCAATGCCGGTCCTGATCCGGAAGTGGATACCTGGGTGCCCCTCTTCCGGAGCCAAGGCCGAAGCCGCCAGCGGGGAACCCAAATGGTTCCCTGCCAAGTCAGCAGGGCCAAGGGCACTCTGACAGGGGCAGGCTGCCCAAAGATGAGGCGCATGGCCTCGTAAAATTTCTTCGATTGGACAGGGGTGGCTCCGGCTCCCGGAACTCAGGGAGGAAAGGAGTCGACCCAAAAGAAGGCTCTGAGAATGGAGGCCTTGAGCGATGACGCTCCTTCTGCTACATCATGTTGTCTGACTGACCGGGTGAAGTCGAAGAACATTTGTGCTTCTTTTACTTCTTCCTAGGCATAGCTGAATGTTCTGATGATTTTGAATGGGATGATGATGAATGGTGAGGGCTCCACAAGCAGACTCAGGACCTTCCTCTTGACGGAGAGCGATGCAGAGCTGGGCACCAGGCCACGAGTAGCTTTAGGGGCTGCTCCTGCAATTTTCGGGTTCCAGGTCTGGCACTCGGAGCGCGACTTCGAGCCATGGTCACGCTCCAAACACCACAGGTATACGAGGTGCAGGGACATCATCCAGTGACAGAGGTCACATGGCTTGAAGCCAGTCTTCTGTGACAACATCCTTTATGCACCAAGAAGTAAAAAAACTTCAACAAAAGGTTGAAAGGCTAGTCAAAAAGCACTGTGGGGAGCTCTGTGGATCTGCGCTTAGGCTGGGGCAGAAAGAAAAGAACTGACAGTGCACTGGGTGGTACCTAAATACGACCTGTGAAATCATATCCGGCGATCACGATGCCAACAACAGGTGCGGCGTTAACCGACACCACCCAACGGCATGCAGGGGTACTGCGAAGAATTATCTCCGGATCCAGACTGACGCCTGGGGAAAATTCTAAGGTAAGGAATCTGCAACTAGAATTCTCTATCAGATATGGCTGCACAGGGGCTGACCTTCACACATCCAACTCCTGCAACCCCAGCTGCCCCAAAATAGGACACTCCACTGCCTGCATCTACTGTTAAGCATGTCCAAGAAGGTTGCAGGATTTTTAGCCTGATTGAGAACTCTTAATCCAACAAGTCTGGCCTATTTAGAATTGGGTGCTTAACCCTGGGGCCCTACATCAGTATGATAATCGAAATGGCTTTAGGTGGTGCAGTATTGCCACATAGTATTATACCTGCTGGCCACATAGCTGCTTTCTTGCACACTGTAATCAAGGTTACCACCAGCAAGGATTTTTTGCTAGTGGTAATTTTCATTGCTCAAATATAGGAGCCCCATCCTCAAAACCCTCAACAAGGGACGGTCAGATTTGTAGCATCCTTTCTACCACTACAGGTGTGTGTGATATTTAGAAATGGGGATATTTTGCCAGTCATCTGGGATATTCTTCACATTTTGTTAAACTAAGGGCCATATTTATACTTTTTGACGCACAACTGCGCCAACGCAGTTGTGCGTCAAAAATGTTAACGCCGGATAACGCCATTCCAAAGCGCCATGCGGGCGCCTTATTTATGGAATGACGTTAGCCGGCGGAGCTGACTCGTGTGCGTCAAAAAAAATGACCCACACCAGGCAGCGCCGGCGTAGGGGAAAATGGAGCTTGGGCGTCAAAAAATGGGGCAAGTCGGTCTGAGGCAAAAAATCTGCCTAAACCCGAGTTGCGCCATTTGTTTTGATTCCCACCCTCCATTGACATGACTCCTGTCTTAGCAAAGACAGGAGTCATGCCCCCTTGCCCAATGGCCATGCCCAGGGGACTTCTGTCCCCTGGGCATGGTCATTGGGAATAGTGGCATGTAGGGGGGCACAAATCAAGCCCCCCTATGCCACAAAAAAAAAAATATATACTTACCTGAACTTACCTTAAGTTCCCTGGGATGGGTCCCTCCATCCTTGGGCGTCCTCCTGGGGTGGGAAAGGGTGGCAGGGGGTGTCCCTGGGGGCATGGGAGGGCACCTCTGGGCTCCTTCCGAGCCCACAGGTCCCTTAACGCCTGCCCTGACCAGGCGTTAAAAAATGACGCAAAAGGGGCTGGATGTCATTTTTTCAGGCCCGCCCACTCCCGTGCGTCATTTTTGCACGGGAGTTTAAATAAGGCGCACATGCCTTAGAGTCATTTTTTAGAAGGGAACGCCTACCTTGCATATCATTAACGCAAGGTAGGTGTCCACGCTAAAAAATGACGCAAACTCCAAGATCTTTGGCGCTAGACGGGTCTAACGCCAAAGTATAAATATGGAGTTAGCTTTGCGTCGGATTTGCATAAAAAAAAACGACGCAAATCCGGCATAAACAGAGTATAAATATGCCCCCTGGTGTTACAAAAATAAAGGTACTTTATTTTAGTGACACAATTACCAAAATGTACTAGATAGGCAACTCTCCAATAGGAGGTAAGTAA
Organism: Pleurodeles waltl; assembly: GCF_031143425.1. Classification (NCBI taxonomy): domain Eukaryota; kingdom Metazoa; phylum Chordata; class Amphibia; order Caudata; family Salamandridae; genus Pleurodeles; species Pleurodeles waltl. The sequence goes on from NC_090449.1 coordinate 609,354,879, forward strand.
CACACTAGATATGTGCGTTAGTAATCAGAAATAGGCATAAATAGCAATAGAAAAGAGTGCAATAGCAAATAGGCAATAGTCACCGTAAGGGGAGCCCAAACCATATACTAAACATGGAATGCGAATGTAGGACTCCCACCTAGGTAGGTGGACCGTGCATAGGGGAGTTTGGGAAACTAGCAAACCCCAAAGGTAAGTACGTCAGCGCCCCCCAGCGACCAGGAAGAAAGGAGTAAGTTATTAAATTTTCTCCAAACCACCCAAAAGAAAGAAAGAGAAGAAAATGCAACACCCACACAAGACTGCAAGAAACCAGCAGTGGATTCCTGAAGAGGAAGATCTGTGGAAGAAAGGGACCAAGTCCAGAATTCACAGAAGAGTCCAGTGGGGGCAGTAGCCACTACCCACACAGCTGTGGTTGCAGGAGTTGGTCGACAGTAGGATGGAGACGTTCAGGAATGAAGCCCTGGAGCAGGTGAAGAGTTCCTGGAGGATGGAGTTGATGTTCCACACCAGATGGTGCAGTCGGTCACTGGCTTGGAAAAGCCTCCCACAAACCTTGCAAAGGCCGAAGTCGCTGTTTAGCAAAAAGTGGAGCTGCTGGGAATCAGCAAGGTCCAGGAGGACTCATCCCATGTGGGGGGGCATAAGGGGGGACCCTCAGCAAGGCAAACAGTCCACAGAAGAAAAAGCAGCCCCCCCCCCCCCACAGGAGACCCACTGGAAGAGGAACCAGGAGTCGCAGAGGAGCCCACGCAGCACAAATGGGGAAAGGTCCCTTGCTACAGGAGAAGCAAACAGAGGGCTGTGCATTGCAGGAAGGAGTGCTGAGGGCTGGAGCTGCACGGAGCCTGAGGATCCCTTGGAGGAGATGCCAACAAGCCTTGGCAGCTGCAAGAGATGCTGTGAACAGGGTAGTGTTCTATGTGGAAAGGCAAGGGCTTACCTCCACCACAGTTGGAAAGCTGGCAGAGAGGACCAAGCGGACCACTCCGGACCACCACCTGTGATGCAGGATCCATGCAGCTCAGGATGAGAGGAGGTCCACCAGCCGGTCATTGTTGCAGTAGGTGCCTGTTTCACTCCAAGGGAGATTCCTTTTTCTTCTCAAGCAGACTGAAGACTTGCCGCCCTCAGATGATGCACAGCCGGGGAAATGTTGCAGAAGCTGGAAAGAGCTGTGGAAGCAATGTTGCAAGAAGAGTCTTCTTCGTGGAGGCAGCTTGTCAGTTCATGGAGGGTCCAGTCGTGGTTCCAGTGGCTAGAAGTAGAAGTGGAGGTTGCAAAGGAGTCCTGCTGGAATCTTGCAAGCCGAATATGAGGACCCATCCCAGAGGAACACCCTAAATAGTCCTAAGAGTGGCCCTGGTCACCTAGCCAGGTGCCCACCTATCAGAAGGTGCCTCTGACGACACCTGCCTGGCATGCCAACTTAGATGCTCCCAGAGTTCCCTGCTAACCTTGGAAACAAGATGGCAGAACACAGAGACCCCCTGGAGGAGCTCTGAGCACCACCCCGTGGTGGTGATGGACAGGTTACATTGTCCAGTTTTGTGCCAGACCAGGGATTATGGGTCCCTGAACCAGTGTGGACTGGTTTATGCACAGAGGGCACCAAATATGCCCTTCAAAGCATACCAGTGGTGCGGATGCTTCACCTCCCAAGCCAGTCACACCCATTTCCAAAGGGAGAGGGTGTTACCTCCCTCTCCCAAAGGAAATCCTTTTTTCTGCCTTCGTGAGCTTAATCAGATCAAGCAGCAGGAGGGCAGAAACCTGTTTGAGGGGTGAAAGCAGCTTGGGCTGTCTGGAAAACCCTGTATGACTGGTGGTAGCAATGCTGGGGGTCCTCTATGGAGTCCCCATGGTGCATTGAACAGTATTGCGGTATGATTCCAACATGTTTGATACCAAACATGCCCAGGTTCAGAGTTACCATTATGTAGCTGGACACAGGTTGTGGCCTATGTCCAATACACGCATAAAATGGCATCCCCACACTCACAAAGTCCAGAAAAATTGAACTGGAGTTTGTGGGGGCACCTCTGCTTTTGCAAAGTGCCCTCACACACAGATACCTTCACCCTGCTCTCTGGGTTGAGAGGGCCTATCATAGGGGTGACTTACAGTGACCTGGTGCAGTGACCTATAGTGAAAACAGGTGAATGCTCCCATTTCACGCAGACTGCAATGGCAGGCCTGTAGAACCCTTTGCATGGGCTCCCTATGGGTGGCAGAATAACTGCTGCAGCCCATAGGGATCCCCTGGTACCTCAATGTCCTGGGTACCTGGGTACCATATACTGTGGACTTACATGGGGGGACCAGTATGCAAAATGTGGGAAGAAAAAGGTTTAGTTACCAAAATTGACAGGAGAGAGCATAACCACTGGGGTCCTGGTTAGCAGGATCCCACTGGACACAGTCAAACACACTGACAACAGGCCAGGCAGAAAATAGGGGTAACCATGCCAAGAAAGATGGTACTTTCCTACACAACTCTCCCTCAAAAAACAAAGGACAAGAAGGCCAACCTTGCCCAGATGAGTCTTCCTTGTCTAAGTAGAAATATCTGGAGAGTTCAACTGTATTGGAGTGGTTACTCCCAGGCCTATGTTCTACTGTATACTCCATTCCCAGTAGTGATATGGACCACATTAACACTTTGGGGTTTTCTCCTTTAATCTGTTTGAGCCATTGAAGGGGCTTGTGGTCTGTCTGAACAATAAGTGAGTGCCAAACAGGTAGGGTCTCAGCTTCTTCAAGGCCCAGACCACAGCAAAGGCCTCCCTTTCTACAGCTCACCAATGCCTCTCTCTGGGGGTCAACCTTCTGCTTATGAAAGCAATTGGTTGGTCCTGGTCCTCCGTTTTGTGAAAGAGCTGCCCCAACCCCTACCTCTGAAGCATCAGTTTCAACTATGAACTTCCTGGAGTAGTCAGGGCTATTCAACACAGGTGCAAAGCACATGGCCTGTTTGAGGTCCACAAAAGCTTTTTGAGGGATAGCTGTCCACAACACTTTGTTTGCCATTCTATTAGAGGTGAGGTCATTAAGAGGGGCTACAATGGAGCGATAGTTCTTAATGAACCTCCTGTAGTACCCAGTGTGGCCTAAGAAGGCTTTCACCTGGGTCTGTGTAGTAAGGGGGAGTCCAATCTAAAATAGGTTGGATCTTCCCCTGCCGTGGTTGAATCTGGCCACCACCTACTAGGTGGTCCAGATACACAACCTTCCTTTGCCCTATCTGCCACTTAGAGGCCCTGATAGTGAGGCCTGTTTTTTGCAGAGCCTCCAAAACATTCTAGAGGTGGACCATGTGGTCATCCCAGGTGGAGCTAAAGATAGCTATCATCTAGATAAGCTGCACTGTAGGTTTCCAAGCCTTAGTTGACTGTATTCAACAGCCTTCGAAAAGTGGCAGGCGCAGTTTTCATACAAAGAGGCATTACTGCGAGGTGCTAATGCCCTCCAATGGTTGAAAATTGTGTTTTTGGTTTAGCATCATCTGATAACTTGATCTGCCAATAGCCTGCAGTCAGATCAAATGTGCTAAGATACTTGGTAGACGCTAGTGTATCTATGAGCTCATCTGTCCTAGGGATAGGATGAGCATCAGTTTTTGTGACTGTTTGAGCCCTCTGTAATCAACACAGAACCTTATCTCTTTTTTTGCCATTTTTTGAGTGAGGTTTTGGGACCAGCACCACTGGGCTAGCTCAGGGGCTGTCAGAGTGCTCAATGTCTCCTAGGTACAGCATCTTTTGCACCTTTGCTTTGATGCAGTCTCTGACATGGTCAGGTTGTCTTAAATGTTACTTTTGATAGGCAAACTGTCCCCTATGTCAATTGTGTGTTCACACCAGGTTGTCTGATGAGGAGTCAGAGAAAACAGTTCTGAGAACTGCCGTAAGAGATTCCTGCAATCTTCTTTCTGAGATTCAGAAAGACAGGCTGCTAGGATAAGTCCATCCACTGAGCAGTCAGCTGCAGTGTTGGAAAAAAGGTCAGGGAGAGGGTCACTCTCTTCTTCCTGTCCTTCATCAGTGGCCATGAGCAGGGTCATATCAGCCCTGTCGTAGTAGGGCATAAGGCGGTTCACATGAAGTACCCTCAGGGGGCTTCTGGGAGTACCTAGGTCAACCAAATAGGTCACCACCATAGTGTGGGGACCACTCCTCTTGTCCTGGAGTGCCCTGGGAGCCACAGGCTCCAGGACCCACACTTTCTGCCCTGGCTGGTAAACAGTTAGGACAGCCTTCTGGTCATGCCACTGCTTTTGCAATTCCTGGCTGGCCTGAAGGTTTTAAGTGGCCTTTTTCATGTACTCAGCCATCCTGGATCTGAGGCCAAGTATGTAATCCACAATGTCTTGTTAAAGGGGCTTGAGAGGTTGCTCCCAGCCCTCCCTTACAAGAGAAAGTGGCCCCCTAAAAGGGTGTCCAAACAGAAGTTCAAAGGGGCTGTAGCCCACTCCCTTCTGAGGAACTTCCCTGTAGGCAAAAATGAGGCATGGCAGTAGGATATCCCACCTTCTAGTAAGTTTTTCAGAGAGTCCCATGATTATGCCCTTTGAGAGCTTTCTTCAACCTCTCTACCAAACTATTGGTGTGGGGGAGGTAAGGGGTGGTGAACTTGTAAGTTACACCACACTCCTTCCACGTGGCCTTAACGTAAGCAGACGAAGTTTGTACCTCTGTTTGATACTACCTCTTTTGAGAAGCCCACTCTGGAGAAAATTCCCATGAGGGCTTTTGCCACTGCAGGAGCTGTAGTGGTCCTTAGAGGTATAGCCCCTGGATACCTGGTGGCATGGTCCACCACCACCAGTATAAATTGGTTTCCTGAGGCAGTGGTCGGGTCGAGGGGGCCAAAAATATCCACCCCAACCACTGGCAGTGGAAATAAGGGGGCCTTTGGAGTGTCACCTGTCTTGCCACTGGCTTGACAGGTGACACAGGAGTGACAAAACTCTTATGTATCTTCAGACATATGGGGCCAGTGAAAGTGTGGGACAAGTCTTGCTTTGCCCCAAGTAACCTGCCATGGGTTTGACATTGGCAAAGGAAAAAAAATGTCTATGCTGCAGAGGTACTGCCAATCTCCTGGTAGCATCAGGTTTGGGTTCCTTTGACTCTGAGTATAAGAGGTTGTCTTCCCAATACACCCTGTGGGTGCCACTGACGTCCCCTGCTTCCTGAAGGACAGTGTGCTTTCTCAACCCTTCCAGTGTGAGACAGGTTTTCTGAGCCACACTGAAATCTGCCCTGGCAGACCCCCCTGCACCTAAGAGCTTTGCTATGTCAGCTTTCAACTCTTCAGGTGTAGGTTCTGCCAAGGGAGTGGATTCCTCCTCCTAAAAGGGGGAATCCACACTGGAGGTTGGGGTAGGGGGCAACCTTTTGCCCTTTCTACCCTTCGCTATAGTAGCCTCTTGGGCCATTATTTCAGGCTTCAAGCTTCCTTTTTCTTTTTGTTTTTTTGGCCTGTGCCCTAGTCAAAGCAACAATATGCCCTGGGATGCCCAGAATTGCTGCATGGACCTCCAACTCTACTTCACCCCAAGCTGAAGTCTCGAAGTTGTTCCCTAGTAGACACTCTACAGGTAGGTCTGTGGACACTACAACTTTCTTAGGACCAGTAACCTTCCCCCCCTCCCCGAAATCAACAACTGCGATGGGGTGGCGCACAGTATTGTTGTGGGCGTCAGTCACTTGGTACTGATGACCAAGTAGGTGTTGCTCAGGGCACATCAGTTTTTTCAGTCACTGATTCATGCATAGTGACACTGTCACTTGTGTCCCTCTAGGCCTCTGCCGGAACACTATTTATCAAGGGAAGCTGCCTGTACTTACCCCTATTAAGGGGACAGGCAGCAAGGGTGGCAAAATCAATGCCCCCATCTGAAACTAAAACAGCCTCAGAGTTGTGTCTCACAAAACAAGCCCCAGTTACACTTCCTAAAGTGAGCCCACCTACACCCTTGCATTGGCTATTGTTACCTGACCCACCACTACTGCTATTACTAGGGGTCCTAGTGGTAGAGGTGGGGGTTGTAGTGGTGGGTGGCTTGGTGCTTTTCTTAGGACAGGAGCTGTCTCCTGGCCTATGGCCTTTGTTTCTGCAAACATAGCACCAAGGATTTTTGCTGTGGGAAGAAGAGGAAGAGGTTTTGGGCCCACCCTCCTTGCAGGAATTTTGTGGGCCTGATGAAGACTGTAGATTTGTTTTTGTCCCCACCCTTGCCCTGAGACTTAACTGCTTCCTTTTTCTTGTCTTTGTCACCCCTGTGTGAGCTTTGCTGCTCACCCTCGTTCTGACCCATTTGTCCACCTTCTTTCCCAATTCTTGGGGAGAGGTTGGATCTGAGTTTACCAAGTACCAGTGCAACAAATCAAACACACAATTGTTAAGTACAGTATATGCTCTCTCAGAATAAGATTGTATAAGCCCTCATAATCATTGCCTTTACTACCATATACCCAGCCTTCCAAAGCTTATACAGAGCAATTCACAAAATCAACCCAATCCTGGGCGGACTCCTTCCTGGGCTCCCTGGACTTTATCCTGTATTGTTCAGTGGTAAGGCCAAAGCCATCCAAAAGAGCAGATTTAAACACAGTGTAATTATCAGCATCTTCCCCTCTGACAGTAAGGAGACTATGGGGGTCACTCTGACTCCCGCCGGGCGCGGTCACCGCGCGCCCGGCGGGAGCCGCCAAAATACCGTACCGCGGTCGGAAGACCGCGGTGGGTATTTTGAGGTTTCCCCTGGGCTGGCGGGCGGCCTCCAAAAGGCCGCCCGCCAGCCCAGGGGAAACCGTCCTTCCCACGATGAAGCCGGCTCGTAATCGAGCCGGCGGAGTAGGAAGGTGCGACGGGGGCTACTGCACCCGTCGCGTATTTCACTGTCTGCCAAGCAGACAGTGAAATACTCGTAGGGGCCCTCTTACGGGGGCCCCTGCAGTGCCCATGCCAGTGGCATGGGCACTGCAGGGGCCCCCAGGGGCCCCGCGACCCCCCCTACCGCCATCCGGTTCCCGGCGGGCGGACCGCCGGGAACTGGATGGCGGTAGGGGGGGTCGGAATCCCCTCGGCGGCGCAGCTAGCTGCGCCGCCTTGGAGGATTCAATAGGGCGGCGGTACACTGGCGGGAGACCGCCAGTGTTGCCGGTCTGACCGCGGCTTTACCGCCGCGGTCAGAATGCCCTGCGGGGCACCGCCGGCCTGTCGGCGGTGCTCCCGCCGACCCTGGCCCCGGCGGTCTAAGACTGCCGGGGTCAGAATGACCCCCCCATATCTTCCCTTGTCAGAGAAGGAGAGCCAAAGGATAGCTGCCCACTGTCTCTGGGGGTGGGGGACCCTATGTACTTTATAGGCCCTCTCCAGAGGGGAGGACCACTTGTGAATGTCATCCCCCACCTTGTAGGGGGGGACAACCGTACTAAGGTTTCTAGAATCAAAAGAGTCCTCTCTGACCCTAGATTCCCTGAAAACAAACTTGCTGCTGCCACCATGAGGTGCTAACCCCAACACCTGCCTCTCTCTCTCTCCACTGCCAAGGTCTCCCTGCCTAGGGCTAAATGTTGCTGCTGCAGCCTCAGCTTGGCCTTCTCCAGTGTCAGTTGCCTGAGTTCCCTATCTAGAGAACCCTCTGCAGTTGTGCAGTGGCTCTCTGCAGACACTGAGGAAACATGAGATTGGGCAGAGGAGGATCTGTTCCTATTCTGGGATACCCTCTGAACCATCCCTCTAGGAACAAAGGTGGACCTACTGTTATGGTCCCCCTTTACACTACTAACAGTGCCCTTAGCAGGACTGTGGGTGTTCATAGGCTTTGCCTGATCCTCCCTGGGTATGTTTTAACCCACCTCAGTAGCTAAAATCTCTTTCTATAGCACTGGTGGGGGGGGGGGGGAGGAAGAATCTACTTCCTCCTCCTGGCTACCAGCATTTTGCTAGTGATCCTGGAGGAGCAGGCCTAGAAGCAGAGTCTTGTTGGGATTACTCTCAGCCTTCAGCATTCTTTCTGCACACAGCTCCCTAAGCACTTTGAAGGTCATTGCCTCATAAGGAGACTCCATGACCTGAGGTGTGTGCTCTGCAGAAGACATGTCAGCTAGCTAGAGTGGTGTAGGATCCATAACTACTCTAAGTCCCCAGAAAGAAGTTTGGAGTAAGGGCTATGCCTAAAACTCTTCTCTTACTCAATCCCAAGAGACTGTTTCCTGTTACTAGGTATAGTGTAGACCCCTAGGTAGTATGTGGTCTTTCCTGTGGAAAGTACAAAGTAACAGAGTGGTAAGGCAATTGCAAGAGGTAGCTGCAATTGCAAGAGTTAGCTGTGGATGAGCAGCCAAGGCTTATCTAGGAGACATGGAAACCTCATGCAAAGCCACTGCAGTTACACAGCACTTACACACATGAAAGAAACACTCAGTTGAACAAAAATAAAGGTACTTATTTTTGGTCACACAATACCACAAAATACTAGAATGGGAACCCTCCAATAGGAGGTAAGTAATATACTAATTATATACACTAGTAAACAGTAGTAGGCACAGAAAAGGTTAGAAAATAGTGCAAATAGCAATAACCAATAGTGACCCTAGGGGGAGCCCAAACCATATACTAAAAAAATGGAATGTGAACACAGGACTCCCACCTAGGTAAGTGGAATGTGTAGAGAGAAGCTGAGTACCTAAAAACCACAGTGATAAGTAACACAGTACCCCCCAGTGACCAGGAATGCAGGAGTAAATCACTGGAATTTCCCTAAACCACCCAAAAAGAAGGAAAAGAAGAGAAGACACCCAGACCAAACTGCAAGAAACCAGTTGTGGAATCTTGGAGAGGAAGCCCTGTGGAGAGAGGGGAACAAGTCCAAAAGTGTCAGTGGAGTCCAGGAGGAGTAGCAGCTACTACCCACCCAGCTGTACATGCAGGAGTTGGTCAACGGTGAGGAAGAACAGGTCAGCACTGCAGCCCTAGTGCCACAGAAGAGTATGTCCTGCACTGGAGTGAAGATTGCAGATGGGTGTCGGTGCAGGAATTCCACCAACAAGCCTTGGCAAAGGCAAATTTTGAGGTTAGTGGAAAAGTGGTGCTGCCGGGGACCAGCAAGGGCCAGAAGGATTCAACCCGGGAGGGGGAGTGTAGGGGAGTACAATCTTTCTTGGCATGTTACCCCCAATTTCTGCCTGATTGTCAGTGTGTTTTGACTGTGTCACTGGGATCCTGCTAGTCCAGGACCCCAGTGCTTATGGTTTGTGGCCTGCTTGCCAGGATACTTGCACTGTTTCATAATTGGCACTGGAGTCCTGCTAATCAGAACTCCAGTGCTCATGCTCTCTCTGTTTCTAAATTTGTCACTATAGTCCAGTGACTTCATATTTTACTGAAAATTGGCATACTGGACCCCCCTTATAAGTCCCTAGTATATGGTACCTAGGGCATTGGGGTTCCAGGAGAGTCTTATGGGCTGCAGCATTTCTTTTGCCACCCTTAAGGAGCTCATACAAACAATTCTTCAGGACTGACATTGCAGCCTGAGTGAAATAGTGTAAGCACTATTTCACAGCCATTTTCACTGCACCAGGTCACCTATAAGTCACCTATATATCTAACCTTCAGACCCTGAAGGCTAGGTGCATAGAACCTGTGTGTGAGGGCACCCCTGCACTAGCAGAGGTGCCCCCAAGTCATCCAGGTCCATTTTCCCAGTCTCCGTGAGTGCGGGGACGCCATTATAAGTGAGCACTACATATAGGTCAATACATATATGTAGCTTCACAATGGTAACCCCGAATATGGCCCTGTGAGATGTCTACTGATTCCAGTATTGGTTGCACAATCCCATGCATTCTGGGGGCTCCACCATGCCCCCCAGTACTGCCATACCAGCCTTCTGAGGTTTTCACTGCAGCACCAGTTGCTGTCACCTCACAGACAGGGTTCTGCCCTCGTGGAGCCTGAGCAGCTCAATCCCAGGAACGCAGAACAATGCATTTCCTTTAGGACAGGGGTGTTACACCCTCTCCCATTGGAAATAGCTGTTACAGGCATGGGAGGGGTATCCTCCCAGGCCCTCTGGAAATGTTTTGAATGGCACAGTTGGTGCCCTTCTTGCATAATCCAGTCTACACTGGTTCAGGGATCCCGAGTCCCTGCTCTGGCACGAAACTGGACAAAGGAAAGGGGAGTGACTACTCCCCTGTCCATCACCACCCCAGGGGTGGTGCCCAGAGCTCCTCCAGAATGTCGCTGAGTTCTGTCATCTTCTTTTCACGATTGTCAGGGAACTCTGGGAGCATCTAAGTGGCCAGTGCCAGCAGGTGATGTCAGAGATCACTCCTGATAGGTGCTTACCAGGTTAGGTGACCAATCCCCCTATCAGGATTAATTAGGGTCTCCCCTCTGGGTGTTTCCTCAGATTCAGATTGCAAGACTCCAGCAGGACACCTCTGCATCCTTTGCTTCACCTTCTACTGTCGGATCAACCACAGAACTGCTCCAGGAATGCTACAACTTGCACCAAAGTATCCAAGACGGCTACTGCAACTCTGTACTCCAGCTCCTGCCAGCAACTGCAACAGTTTCCAGGTTGTGCACGCTCCAAGGACTGCCTGTCTTCATCCTGCACCAGAAGGGCCGAAGGAATCTCCTGTGGAGTGACTGAGTCACTTCCCTCCTTCTGCAGCGACAACCTGCACTCTGGGTCCCCTCTCCTGATGACAAACATGGATCCTGAAACACAGGTAGCGGACCAAAGCGACCCTGACTCTCCAAAGGTCCAACTGTCCAAATTTGGTGGAGGTAAGAGCTTGCTTCCTGTGCCAGACAGTACCCCTGTACACTGCACGTTCTGCAGCTCCTAGGGCTTCTGTGCGCTTCTTTAAGGAAACCTTCGTGCACAGCCTAGCTTAGGTCCCCAGCACTCTATCCTGCGACGCTCAGCTCCCTGAGTTGTTCTCCAGCGGCGTGGGATCCCTTTGTGTAGTGCTGCGACGACCGTGATTTGTAACTCCTTTGTCCCAGTGTTCTGGGACTGCTATGGGTGCTGCCTGGTCTTCTGAGTGCTCTCCGAAGTGCTGAGAAACCCCTCTGCCTCCTCAGTCCGAGTTGAGACTTCCAGGTCCCTCGTGGGCCCAAGCAGCGCCTTTTCCCGCCAAACAAGTCTCTTGCGCGAGCCAAGGCTTGTTGGCGGAATCCAGCGTTTAAAACCAGCCTGCATTCACTGACTCAAAATGGGACATCTCTTGCACCAAGCAGGAACCCGCAGCTGTCTTCTTTGGTGCATTTCAGACTTTTTCTTCCAACCAGAGGTTTCACTTTTGCACCTTCATCCGGGTTAGCAAGGGCTCCTGTTCTTCCTGGACTCTTCAGCTGTTCTTGGACTTGGTCTCCTCTCTCCGCAGGACTTCAGGTCCAGGAATCCATTGTTGGTGTCTCGGAGTCTTGCTTGGTTTTTGCATTATTCTTTACCACGACTTCTAATGTGTTCTGAGGAAACTTGCTGTACTTTACTCCTGGTTTCCTGGGCTCTAGGATGGGGTACTTTACCTACCTTTTGTGTTTTCTTACAGTCCCAGCGCCACTCTACACACTACTCTTGCCTAGGTGGGAAGCCGACATTCGCATTCCACTATTTTAGAATATGGTTTGTGTTCCCCCTAGGCCCATTGTAACCTATGGTGTTTCTCACTATTTGCACTATTTTATGGCTGTTTACTTACCTGATTTTGCTTACTAGTGTCTATTTTATGTATAATACTTACCTCCTAAGGAAGTATAGCCTCTAAGATATATTTGGCTTTTGTGTTACTAAAATAAAGTACCTTTTTTTTTGGTAACACTGAGTATTGTCTTACATGAGTGTAAGTATTGTGTGACTACAGTGGTATTGCAAGAGCTTTGCATGTCTCCTAGTTCAGCCTTGGCTGCTCTGCCTACAGCTACCTCTAGACAGCATGGCTTCTAGACACTGACTACATTTCACTAATAAGGGATAACTGGACCTGGTATAAGCTTTAAGTACCCACTACAAACCAGGCCAACCTCCTACAGGGATACAGGGGACCCTCAGCGACCAGAGGACCCACGGGAGCAGAGACAGCACCCACAGGAGTCCCGCAGGACAGGGACACAGAAGTCAGAGAAGGAGCCCATACAGCACTATAGAAAGGGATCCCATGGCCCAGGAGAACCATGCAAACAGCTGTGCATCGCAGAAAAGAGTGCTGGGGGCTGGAGCTGCATGTAGCCTGAAGATCCCTTGGAGGAGATGCCAACAAGCCTTGGCAGCTGCAAGAGACACAGTGCACGGGGGTACTGTCCTGCGTGGGAAGGCAAGGGCTTACCTCCACCACAGTGGGAAAGCTGGCAGAGAGGACCAAGAGGAGTACACCGGACCACCACCCCTGATGCAGGAGCCACACAGTTCAGGATAGAAGGAGATCCACGCAGCCGGTTGTCGTTGCAGTAGGTGTCTGCGGATGCAGCGGAGTGACTCCTTCACTCCAAGGGAGATACCTTCTTTCTTCTTGTGATTACTGAAGACTTGCCACCCTCAGAGGATACACAGCCTGGGAAATGTTGCAGAAGCTGGAAGGAGGCCTGGAAACAGTGTTGCAAGAAGAGTCTTCTTCATGGATGCAGATAGTCGCATCCTGGAGGGTCCAGTCGCTCTTCCAGTGGCTAGAAGTCGAAGAGGAGGTTGCAGGGGAGTCCTGCTGGAATCTTGCAAGCCGAATCTGAGGACCCACCTGTAGGAGGCTGGCCTGGTTTGTGGTGGGTACTTTGGGTACTTACACCTTACACCAGGTCCAGTTATCCCTTGTTAGTGAATGTAGTAGTGTTCTAGCAAATTAGGCTGATAGAGGTAGCTATAGCAGAGCAGTTTAGGATGAACTAGGAGACATGCAAAGCTCATGCAATACCACTTATAGTTACACAGTACTTATACACAAGTAAAGACAATACTCAGTGTTACTAAAACTAAAAGTATTTATTTGGGTGACACAGTACCAACAATATCTTAGAGACAATACTCCTTCAGGAGGTAAGTATTATACACAATATATACACCGGACACCAAAATTAGACAAGTAAATAGTCATAGAACAATGCAAACAGTAGGAAATCCTATAGAATGCAATAGGAGAAAATAGGTCTAGGGGTAACACAAACCATATACTGAAAAAGTGGAATGTGAATCAAAAATTCCCCCCTAGACAAGTGTAGTGTGTGCAGAATCGCTGGGAGAGTAAGAATAAAGTTGGTAAGTAAATCACCCCACCCCAGAGCCCAGAAAAGCAGGAGTAAAGTACTGCAAGTTTCCTTAGGATACACTACACCTCGTTTTTGGGATTTTGAAGCAGGCAACCAAGTCTGCGAAGAACAACTGCTGGATTATTGGACCTTGAGACCTGCAAAGGCAGGGGACCAAGTCTAGAAGGCGAAAGAAGTTCAAGGAAGGACAGGAGCCCCTCCTAACCCAGAAGAGGGTGCAAAAGAAGAGTCTCTCGTTAGTCAAAGACTGCAAAAATGCACCCTAGGAAGAGGCCAGCAGGTTTCTGCATGATGCAAAAGATGTCCCACAATGTGAAGATCGTTGCAGACGAGATTTCGTGTTGAAAGGCACCAACAAGCCTTGGCTACGCCAAAAGTGCGTTTTTCATCAAAATGGCACTGGATGGACCCAGGAGAGACCTGGGGGGCCTCAATGCTGAGTGAGGAGGAAGAGGGGGCTCTCAGCACTTTAGACAGCCCCCAGGATACCAGCCAGCACCCCCAGAAGCCAGAGGATCTGGGTTCAAAGGAGGTGCAAAACATGTTTGCTGCAGCACAACAAAAGAAGGTCCCACGCCGCCGGAGAACAACTTAGCGAGTTGAGCATCGCTGGGTGGAGTGCTGGTGACCTGGGCCAGGCTATGCACGAAATAATTTTGCAAAGAGTGCACAGAGGCCTCAGGAGGCGAGGAAGACACAATACACAGGGGTACCGTCATTCTCGGGGACCTCAGGACAGTCTATGTTGATGATGTCCACCCTCTGTGTCCTTAGGAGCACGCTCGTTGCCGTGAGAGGAGTCCCAGGGTATCGGTCGTCACCTTGGAAGGTGCCTGCTTGGAGCAGGGGAGTGACTCCGTCACTCCGTGGGAGATTTCTTCTGTCCTTCTGGTGCAGGATGAAGACAGGGAGTCACCAGAGCATGCACACCGTGGAAACTGTTGCAGTTGCTGACTTGGGGCTGAGGTTGCTGAAGAAAAGTGTCTCTTGTAGACACTGTGTTGCAGTTACAGCGTTTCTTGGAGCAGGCTGCGGTTTATCCGAGGTCAGAAGAGTCTGGAGTTGTTGCAGAGGATTCCTGAAGGAAACTTGCAAGCAGAATCTGAAGCGAACCCATAGGAGATACCCTAAATAGACCTGAGAGGGGGATTGGCTACCTTATCAGGTATGGACCTCTCAGGAGGGGTCTCTGACATCACCTGCTGGCACTGGCCACTCAGAGCCCTCCAGAGTGCCCCCACACCTTGCAAAGCAAGATGGCTGAAGTCTGGGACACACTGGAGGAGCTCTGGGCAACACCCCTGGGGGTGGTGATGGACAGGGGAGTGGTCACTCCCCTTTCCTTTGTCCAGTTTCCCACCACAGCAAGGGATAAGGGGTCCCTGAACTGGTGTAGACTGGTTTATGCAAGGAGGGCACCATCTGTGCCCTTCAAAGCATTTCCAGACGCTGGGGGAGGCTACCCCTCCCCAGCCTGTAACACCCATTTCCAAAGGGAGAGAGTGTAACACCCAGCTCTCAGAGGAATTGCTTTGTTCTTCCTTCCTGTGACTCGCCTGCCCAGACCCCAGGAGGGCAGAACCCTGTCTGTGAGGTGGCAGTAGCTGTAGCTGCAGTGCAAGCCTCAGAGAGCTGGTTTGGCAGTACTGGGGGTCCATGGTGGAGCCCCCAGGATGCATGGAATTGGCTCCCCAATACCAGATTTGGAATGGGGGGACAATTCCATGATCTTAGACATGTTACATGGCCATATTCTGAGTTACCATTGTGAAGCTACATATATGTATTGACCTATATGTAGTGCATGGGTGTAATGGCGTCCCCACACTCACAAAGTCCTGGGAAATGGCCCTGACCTATTTGGGGGCACCTTTGCTAGTGCAAGTGTGCCCTCACACTTAGTAACTTTGCACCTAACCTTCAGCAAGTGAAGGTTAGACATATAGGTGACTTATAAGTTACTTAAGTGCAGTGAAAATGGCTGTGAAATAACGTGTGCGTTATTTCACGCAGGCTGCAATAGCAGTCCTGTGTAAGGGTTTGTCTGAGCTCCTTATGGGTGGAAAAAGAAATGCTGCAGCCAATATGGATCTCCTGGAACCCCAATGTCCTGGGTACCTAGGTACCCCATACTATGGATTTATAAGGGGGGGGTCCAATGTGGCAATTGAAATTGGTAAATGAAGTCACTGGCCTACAGTGAAAAATTTTAAAGCAGAGAGAACATAAGCACTGAGGTTCTGATTAGCAGAGCCTCAGTGACACAGTTAGGCACTACACAGGCATACACATTAGGCCATAAACTATGAGCACTGGGGTCCTGCCTAGCAGGATCCCAGTGAAACAGGCCAAACATACTGACATATAGGTTTTTATCTATGAGCACTGGCATCCTGGCTACCAGGATCCCAGTGACACAGTAAAAACAAACTGATCCACACTCACAAACAGGCCAAAAGTGGGGGTAACCATGTTAGAAAGAGGCTACTTTCTCACACCACCCCAGAGGAAGACCCTAAATAACCCTAAGACTGGACTTAGTCACCTAGCCAGGTGACCACCTATCAGAAGGTGCCTCTGACATTACCTGCCTGGCCTGGCCACTCAGATGCTCTCAGAGTTCCATGCTCGCAGAGTTCCCTGCTAACCTTCGAAACAAGATGGCAGAAACAAAGGATCCTCTGGAGGGACTCTGAGCACCATCCCTGGGGTGGTGATGGACAGAGGAGTGGTCACTCCCCTTTCCATTGTCCAGTTTCGCACCAGAGCAGGCACGGAGGGTCCCTGAACCTGTGTGGCCTGGTTTATGCACGGAGGGCACCAAACGTGCTGTTCAAAGCATACCACTGGCTTGGGAGGCTACCCCTCCCAAGCCAGTCATATCTATTTCCAAAGGGAGAGGGTGTTCCACCCCCCTCCCAGAGCAAGTCCTTTGTTCTTCATTCCTGAGCTTGATCAGATCAAGCAGCAGGGGGGAAGAAACCTGTCTGAGGGGTGGCAGCAGCTTGGGCTGCCCGGAAAACCCCAGAAGGCTTGTGGTAGCAGTGCTGGGGGTCTTCTATGGAGCCCACAGGGTGCATGGAATCATACTTCCAATACTGGCAACGGTATTGGTGTATGATTCCGACATGTTTGATACCAAACATGCCCAAGTTGGGAGCTACCATTATGTTGCTGGACATAAGTAGTGATCTATATCCAATACAGGCGTAAAATGGCATCCCGGCACTCATTAAGTCCAGGAAAATGGAACTGGAGTTCGTGGGGGCACCTCTGCTAGCGCAGGGGTGCCCTCACACATAGGTACCTGCACCCTGCCCTCTGGGCTGAAAGGCCTACCATAGGGGTGACTTACAGTGACCTGGTGCAGTGACCTGTAGTGAAAACGGGTGCATGTACCTGTTTCACGCAGACCGCAATGACAGGCCTGCAGAACCCTTTGCACGGCCTCCCTATTTGTGGCAGCATATCTATTGAAGCCAATAGGGATCCCCTGGTACCCCAGTGCCCTGGGTACCATATACTAGGGACTTACATGGGGGGACCAGTATGCCAAATGTGGGAAGAAAAAGGGACAGTTACCAAAGTTTACAGGAGTGAGCATAACCACTGGGGTCCTGGTTAGCAGGATCCCGTTGGACACAGTCAAACACACTGACAACAGGCAGAAATTGGGGGTAACCATGCCAAGAAAGAGGGCACTTTCCTACACTGGGGGTGCGGAAGGGAACGTCCACACAAGAGGTGGAGGCTTGGATAACCAAACTCTCAGGGATGGGGTGTTGCATAAGGAAACTTGGGTTGCTGGTAGCAGGGCGATGGTGTCAGGCAACTGTCCTGCTCACAGGAACCCCTATTTTGGGTTTGGATCAGGTACCCAGTAGGACATCTGTAAAGGCTTCATGGAAGGGGAGTAGGGGTTCAGAGGATGAAGCTCCAGGCCTACGCACCTCTGTCAAGAGGTTAGTCCTGACTTCCACCAAAGGGAACTCAAGGTCCAGGACCTCAGCTGCTCTTCGCACCAACATAGAATAGGAAGATCCCTCCTCCGTACGGTAGTGGGGAGAAAGCATGCCAGTATCTGGGGGGGTATCCATTCCACTGGCTTCACACAAGTCAATAAGTCAGTCCACAGGATCTTGGGACTAGTATTCCAAAGGGTCCATCAACCCCTCCCATTACTCACCATGACCCAGCCCAAAAGAAAGGGTCTCAGGACCTGACATAGGAGGCAAGGCTACTGCTGGCTTCAGAGTAGGTGTCGTACAACGCCATCTGGCTCTGTGTCAGAGTCGGCAGTAAGCATGGGGATGGTGCCGTTCGGGGTGCAGGCAGCGCCTGGTGCATTGGGAAGGTGGAGTGGGTACATCTGATGCAGTTACCGATTCAAGCATGGATCTTTGGGTGCCCTTCTGAGCCAAGGTGCCAGTGCGGAATCTGAAAGGGCCCCTTCAGACTCAGCGGGCCTGAAGGTGCGTCAGCAGTGTAAAACTGCCCAAACATGAGGTGCACGACCTCACAGAACTAAGTTGGGCAGGGGTCGCTCCGGCTCCCGTAAACTCCTGAAGGCGTGGAGTCAGCCCAGACGCAGGCTCTTCAAAAGGAGGCCTAGAACGACGATGCTTCCGCTTTCTCATCTTGTCGGTCGACAGACCAGGGGAAGTCGAAGAATATTTTGCTTTCCTCAACCTCCTCTTGTGCCTCGTCTTAACCGATCATCCGAGGATTTGGAGTAGGACGATGAAGAACACCACAACCGCTCCATTCCTCTCGACCAGGACCTCGACTTGCGAGGAGTAAAGAGACCGCTCCCTCGAAGCCTCCAGATCCATGGCTCGAAACTCGGAGCATGACTTCGTGTCGTGGTTGTGTTCCAGACACCGAAGGCACACGAGGTGCAGATCTGTCATGGATATTGCCTGATGACAGGTCTGTAGGGTTTTAACCCGGTCTTCCTTGATGACATCCTCGATGCACCAGGAGTTAGCAACTCGAAAAAGACTTCGACAAAGACGAAAAAGGCCAGTCAAAAAATGACTGAGGTAGCTCTCTCTGGATCAGTGCTGGCTGGTAGGGAATGAAAAGAACTAAGGTAGAGTGCCGGAGTGGCACACGTAGAGGACCCGTAATGTCATATCTGATGCAGATAACAGCAACAATGGACGCAGAGCCAATTGATGCCACCTAACAGCAAGCAGGGATACTGTAGGAAGCTGGCTCTGAATACACAATCTCAAAATGAGATAGTGTGCGCAGAGTCCAGGGGTTGCACAGAGGCTTGACAGAGGCTAAAGTAGATAATACTAATGCTCTATTTTGTGGTAGTGTGGTCGAGCAGTTAGGCTTATCAGAGGGTAGCGCAAAGCATTTGTTGTACACACTCAGACAATAAGGGAAGCACACACTCAATGACTAACTCTAGACCAATGGTTTTTATTATGCAAAAATATCTTTTGTTAATTTATTTCTAGAACCCAGAGATTCAAGGTGCAGATAAGTACATGAATAAATAAGTATTTAACATATTTATCAATACCACTTTGGTTGGAATTAGCAAGTTATACAGCTCTTAAATAAATGGCAGTAATCTGTTTTAACAGTTGACACACTGCAATTTTCAGAAACAGTTCCTGGGGGAAGAATATTAGTATGATTTGAAGGTAAGTACAGGACTTACAGTTCCAGTCTCCAGGGGATAGGAAGACCATAGGTGGGGGCTCAAGTTAACCCCAAACACCCACCACCAGCAACACAGGGCTGGCCAGGTGCAGAGGTCAAAGATGAGGCATATTTAACAAGCTCCTATGGAGACTTGGGGCACTCAGAATCAGGCCTGCTAGCAGAGAAGTACCGCGTCTTCAGAGGGCAGACCTAGGAGGCTTAGAGAAGCACCGGGGGGGGGGGGGGGGGGGGTCACAGGTCAGCACCAAACACACACCCTCAGCGGCATAGGGGTGGCCGTGTGCAGGGTGCAAACACAACGTCAGGCTCCCAATGCTTTCCTTTAGGAGGACCCCAGGGGCCACAAAGATGCTGCAGGTAAGTCCAGGGGGTCGGTTCCGAGAAACCAAAGGCTGGACAAGGCGGAGGGCCACCTGCTGGACGTTGCTGACCAAAGGCTGGACTCCCCAAGGCCAGGGGGCTGCGGTACAGGGGTACCTTTAGGTGTCAGGAATCTTCATCCGGTTTTGTCACGGTCAGGGGGGTGCTCTGGATTCAGGCTGCAGGCAGTGTCGTGGTGGACAGGAGGGGTCAACCCAGGGTGGGCACTTGCTCAGAATCACCTGGGGAACAGCTCTAGTCAGTTGGGCCACCTGACTCGGGCCGTGAGCGTTGGGTGCAGAGTGGGCAGGACACGTGGATCCAGGGCTGTTCTGGAGTCCTTAGATGGAGTTTCTTCTTGGACAGGGCCGCAGTCCATGGGAGTTCTTGGTCCTCTGTGATGGAGACAGTCTTCTGGATGCTTGTCAGAGGTTGCTTGACCTGCAGGATGTGTCTCTTTCTTTTGCACAGCTTTTGAAAATGGAGACAGGCTGGTAGGGCTGGGACCAAGTCAGTTTTCGTCTTCCGTCTTCTCTGCTGGGGTTTCAGCTCAGCAATCCTCCTTTATTCTTGTGAGATCACCAGGAATCTGATGAGCTAGGTTCACTGGAGACCTTAAATCCTGGATTTAGGGGCATTACAGGGGTCAGAGGGCAGTAGCCAATGGCTACAGACCCTGAGGGAGGCTACACCTTTATGGTGTCCACTCCCTTTGGGGAGGGGGGACACAGACCTAACCCTGCTGGTCCCCGTCCTCCAAACTAAGATGGAGGATTTTGCAAGGAGGGGGTCACCTCAGCTCTGGACACCTTAGGGTTGGTCGCAGCTGAGGTTTTCACTCCTTATTTTTCCTAAGTTGCCTGCCAAACTTGCAGCCAAAAGTGGGGCTTTGTCTGGGGACAGGCATCTTCACTAGCTGGAGTGTCCTGGGGCAGTGTAACAAGAGGCCTGAGCCTTTGAGGCTCAACGCCAGGTGTTACAGTTCCTGCGGGGGAGGGGGTGTGAAGCACCTCCACTCAGTGCAGGCTTAGTTTCTGGCCACCGAGAGCACGAAGGCTCTCACCCCCATGTAGTAAGAAACTAGTCTTGTCTCTTAGTGGCAGGCTGACACAGACCAGTGAGTCCTGCACTAAAGGATTGGGTAAAATACAGGGAGCATCTCTTAAATGCTCTTTGTGTGCATTGTTCAATACATCCAACACTGGCATCAGTGTGAGATTATTGTGCTGAGAAGTTTGATACCAAACTTCCCAGTATCAGGGAAGCCATTAAGGAGCTGTGGAGTTCATAATGGCAAACTCCCTGAACATATAATCTATAAGGCCACACTGCACTTACAATGTCTAAGAATGGCCTTAGAAACTGTAGGGGCATATTGTTCATGCAGCTATGCACTCACCTGTCTTATTGGTCACCCTGCCTTAGGGCTGTAAGGCCTGCTAAAGGGGTGACTTACCTATGTCACAGGCAGTGGTTTGTGGGCATTTTTTGTCTTATCCTCCCCATCAGCACACACAAGCTGCATTGGCAGTGTGCATATGCTTAGTGAGGGGTCCCCCAGGGTGGCATAATACATGCTGGAGCCCTTGGAGACCTTCCCTTGCCACAGGACCCTTGGTACCATGTGTACCTTTTACAAGGGACTTAACTGTGTGCCAGGGTGTGCCAATTGCAGAAACAATGGTACCGTTTTTGGGAAAGAACGCTGGTGCTGGGGGCTGGTTAGCAGGATCCCAGGACACTCTCAGTCAGGTTGGAATCAATATCTGGCAAAAAGTGGTGGGTAATCATGCCAGCAAGGGTACTTTCCTACACAACCCCCTCCCAAACAAAAGAGGATGAAACTACTGTTTCCCAAGAGAGCCTTCATTGTCTAAGTGGAAGAATCTGGAAAGGCCATCTGCATTGGCATGGGCAGTCCCAGGTCTGTGTTCTACTGAAAAGCCCATTCCCTGTATGGCGATGGACCACCTCAAAAGTTGAAGGTTCTCATCTTTCATTTGCATTAGCCATCTGAGAGGTCTTTAGTCAGTTTGAACAATAAAGTGAGTACCAAACAAGTATGGTCTCAGTTTTTTCACTGACCAAACCACAGCAAAGGCCTCTCTCAATGGCACCCCTATGCTGCTCCATTGGGGGCAAACCTCCTGCTAATTAAAGCAACAGGCTGGATCAAGGCCATTATCATTGGTTTGGGACAGGACGGCTCCTATCCCATGTTCAGAGGCATCTGTCTGCACAATTAACTGCTGAATATAATCTGGAGCTTTGAGAACTGGTGCTGAGCACATTGCCTCATTCAAGGTATCATAGGCTTTTTGACAATCGAGCCCAGTTTACTTTTCTGGGCATTTTCTTTGAGGTCAGCTCTATGAGGGTAGTCACAATGGATCCATATCTCTTCACAAACCTCTTATAGGAACCAGTAAAGCCAAGGAATGCCATGACTGGAGTCTGGGTTTTTGGATCTTCCCAGTCCAGAATGGTCTGGATCTTAGGCTGTAAGGATTGCACTTAGCCTCCACCTACAAGGTGGCCCAAGTATACAACTGTGCCCTGCCCCATCTGGCACTTTGATGCCTTGATAGTGAGGCCTGCTGAATGCAAGGCCTGCAAAACCTTCCCCAAGTGGATCCGGTGATCATGCCAGGAGGAGCTAAAGACCGCAGTATCATCTGGAAATTCTGCACTAAAGGACTCCAAGCCAGCAAGGACTTGATTGACCAACCTTTGGAAGGTGGCAGGGGCATTATTTAAGCCAAAGGGCACAACAGTAAACTGATAATACCCAAAAGGTGTAAAGAATGCTGTCTTTTCTTTTGCTCCAGGTGCCCTCCTAATTTGCCAGTACCCTGCAGTTAAGTCAAAGGTACTGAGGAATTTGGCTGCACCTAATTTGTTAATCAAATTAACAAATTAGGTGCAGTTGGTATAGGGTGAGCATCTGTCTTGGTAACAGAGTTGAGATCCCTATAGTCCACACAGAACCTAATTTATCTCTTGGAATCTTTGGAATGAGGTTTGGGGACTAGGCCCAGGGGCTGTCTGAGGGCTCAACCCCTAAATTCAGTATCTTGTGGGCTTCCACATTGATGCTCTCTTTGACTTGGTCAGACTGTAGATTTTTGTTTTGACAGGGAAACTGTCTCCTGTGTCCACATCATGGGTACACAGGTGAGATTGTCCAGGGATAAAAGAGAACAGCCCAGCAAACTGTTGCAGGACTTGCCTGCAGTCAGCTTGCTGTTGGGCAGTAAGGGTGTCTGAATAGACAACTCCATCAACTGACCCATCTTTAGGGTCATTTGAGAGGAGGTCAGGGAGAGGTTCACTCCCTGCTTCTCATCAGTAACCATCAGAATGGTTGCATCTGCACTGTCACAATAGAGCTTTAGGCAGTTCACATGGACCACCCTCTTGGGTGACCTGCTAGTGCCCAAGTCGACCAAGTAGGTGACCTCACTCTTTTTCCTTAGGGTAAGATAAAGGCCACTCCATTGGTCCCGAAGTGCCCTGGAAGCAACAGGCTCCAGAACCCAAACCTTCTGCCCTGGTTGGAACTCTACCAGTGCAGCCTTTTGGTCATACCATAGCTTCTGGAGCTGTTGGCTGGTCTCAAGGATTTTGGATGCCTTTTCCTTGTACTCAGCCATTCTTGAGCAGAGGCCAAGCACATACTCCACCACATCTTGTTTTGACTCATGGAGAGGTCTCTCTCAGCCTTCCTTTACAAGTGCCAGTAGTCTCCTTAGGAAAGGCCAAACAGAAGTTCAAAGTCGAAAACCCTACTCCCTTCTGAGACACCTCTCTGTAAGCGAAAAGCAGGCATGGCAGGAGGGCATGCCATCTCCTTTTGAGTTTTTCAGGAAGCCCCATGATCATGCCCTTCAATGTCTTGTTGAATCTCTAAACAAATCCATTGGTCTGTGGACGGTATGGTGTGGTGAACTTGTACACCCCACACTCATTTCACATCTGTTTTAGGTAAGCTGACATGAAGTTTGTACCCCTGTAATAAACCTCCTCCTTAGGAAACCCCTCTCTGGTAAAAATACCAATTAGGGTCTTGGCTACTGCAGTAACTGGAGTAGACCTATGGGGAATTGCTTCAGGGTATCTGGTGGCATGGTCCACTACTACCAGTATATACTGAGTCCCTGAGGCTGAGTACCTCAAGTGCACACACAATGTGCCCACCAACCCATTCAAAGGGAACCCCCACCACAGGAAGTGGAATGAGGGGTAGCTTTGGGTGGCTACTTGCATCATCACTGGCTTGGCAGGTGACACAGGAGTTACAAAACTCCTTCACCTTCTGGGATTTATTGGGCCAATAGAAGTGGTTGACAAGCCTACTTCATGTTTTTGTTGGTCCCAGATGCCCAGCTAGGGGACTATCATGGGCCTAAACTGCTGAGACACTACCACTCTCCTGGTGAAACCAGGTTTGGGGTCTCTGGCCTCAGTGTAAAGGAATCCATCTTCCCAATAGACCCTGTGAGAGCCACTGACATCTCCCTTTTCCTGTGCAGCTGCTTGCCACCTCAGGCCTTCAAGAGTAGGGCAGGTCTTTTGTCCCTGGCACAGCTGTTCCTTTGTGGGTCCCTCTGGGTCCAAGAGCTCTATCTGGTAAGGATCCAGCTTCATGGACTCAGTTCCCGCAGCGGATAAGACATCTTCCTGAGAAGAGAGGTCTTGTTTCTTGTGCTGCTCAGAAGCTGGTCCCCCAGTCTTCGTGCCTTTTCTCCTGGAAGGTTGGGCCATTTTTCCAAGCTCCAACACTTCTGTTCCATCATGTGCTCTGCTCTGTGCTCTTGTTTTTACACACACCAGTTCAGGGATTCCCAGCATGGCTTTTGCATTCTACTTCAACCAAGCTGAGGACTCCAGATCATTCTCTAGCAAGCATTCCACTGCGACTGCAGAAGAGACAACTACCTGTTTCAGGCCAGTAACCGCTCCCCATTCTAAAGTCACCATAGACATGGGATGGACCTTAGTTACAATGTCAGCATTAGTCACTGGATAAGTTTGTCCAGCCAAATACTGTCCTAGGGAAACCAGTTTCTCTGTCACCTGTGTCTTATCCATGTGATTGATTGACACCTGATCTGATCTATATTAGTCAATAAGGACAATCAATAAAGGACCATTCACCAATAATGTTCACAACTCAGCTTTAATAGAATTTTGAGTAAATATATGCGTTTGGCACATCAACAAAGTAGAATGAAAAATAGCAATAATGAGCATCTATTTATATGTGAGCAAAGAGTTCACCAATAGGATCACTGCATTGGTTGACTGTCTACGAAATGCATATTTCAGCTACTGCATCATATTCACATCAAGACGTTCAAAGAAAAAGCAAATATAAATGTGCAGAATACGTCATAATATAAACACAGTGCAAGTATGTTGATCAATCAGAATAAAGCAGAGAAACAAAGGCCTTTCATCCCTGGGTGGAACTTAACTTTATCCAGAATGCTGGGAAGCCCTCTCCTGCCTGCCCGAAACTCTCTCCCACTCGAGCGTCACAGTCTAAGAACAGCACAAACAGGGAGGCAGCGATGCGGGTGATGGCAGCTTGCGCAACTCCACTTGCGAGCTTCAATCCCCTCACCCGCGCTTCAGTGCTTAAGCAACCTGAAGCTTGGATTCTATCCCTTTCTCGCATCTTCTAGCTAAGTTATCAGCACATGTCCCTCGGCTGCTCTGTTGTTTCCTAGCCATTATTTTTCCGCCCTTTTACT
The DNA here is from genome assembly GCF_031143425.1 of Pleurodeles waltl. Lineage (NCBI taxonomy): Eukaryota > Metazoa > Chordata > Amphibia > Caudata > Salamandridae > Pleurodeles > Pleurodeles waltl. Next base: position 609,379,967 of record NC_090449.1, read on the forward strand.
GGACTCCCTTTCTCAGGGTTAGAACGACCTTCGCGTCCCTCTCCCACACTTCCTGCTTCTTACACATGCAGCTGCGGACAATTTTATCCATGGAATGTTGGAAAACAAGCTTGAAAGCGACATCGTGGACCTTTCCATGTTGTTTCAGGTTTCTGCAGGCATCACGCTCATCTGCACTGCTCAGACTAATTAACCCTTCGCGTCGCAATGTCTTCCGCACCTTTCCCTACACTGATCACTCCACCCCTTAGATGAGCGCGATGCATGCAAAACAAAAATCAATTTTTTGGCATTTCGCTAGCTAGGTTGCTACGAATACCCATCAGCATTATTCTAAGCACTTGCATTTTAGTATAAAGCTGTTTAATACATACATATAGACTACATAATATAGTCATCAATATGACACAAACAATCAGTAATCAGATTAAAGGATGCAACATTATATTTAGCGTTTTTGTAGCTCCTGGTGCCCAGCCCAAGAAAATATCATACCAGTGGTGCTCAGTTACTTGCTGGATGCGTGAAGCAGAGTGCATAAGCTGTTTAGCGTCTATGGTCATCTGTATGGATGTATCCTTGGTGTATTTACCTGCCATATCAAATTTAGCAAATGTGACTTGTGCGTAGTGCCTGATTGCCTCTAGTCTGGGTAGCTTAACAAAAAGTGGGATGTTCCATTCTAACTGTGCTCGCATTTGCGTTTGTGGTGAACTTAGTCGGACGGTATAGGATGTGAGTACTTATGTCAATAATGCTGGTAATATTGCACATACACATTAGTTGCTCTCTGGTGGTTTGTACAAATCTGTTAATGAGTAAGGGATGATTAGTAACATAACATATACTCTCCGTTCCTATCTGATATAAGTCTGTGCCATTAATAGGATAAGGTAACCATTCGCATTCTCCTGGTATTGGGTGAAGGCACGGATCTAGCACCCGTCCAGTGTGGGTACATACTCACTCATTAGACCAATCTGCACATCTGGTGGGATCTACAGTGTGGTTTGTCTGATCAATCCACTTTTTGTCAGTATGAGGTATCCACCATTCTTTACCTATCACTACGGGGAGTAATATAAAGGGGCACCATATTTCAGGAGGAAGATCACTTCTTGCTATATCAAAATGAGCATAACACATTTCTCCTTCACAATGAAACTGTATCTGCTTTACCAGTATCTCCTTGGGAAAATGCAATTGTTGTCTCCAATACTCTCCTTGGAGCTGTCCCCATTCTGCTTTAAAATCTGCATATTGTTGATTAACAATACTTTGCCATAATATACATTGGATACCCTTGGACACTGCTTGTGTGGTTTGAAAGCTTTTTTCCAAATTGCTCATAAGTGAAATTATGCCATTGCCAATCACAGTACAACCCTCGTAGGATTTTCCATACCTCCTGTGAGTGTGTGGGCCCCCATTGAGAAATTACTTTTATGGCCTCTCCTGTACTATATCCTGTATATGATAACTTATTCCTAATGGATTCAATATCAAAAGAATTCAAGGCCCCTATCCCTATTCCGGTGGCCCTGGCTATCAAGGATCCTAGAACTCTTCTAATGCGTAGCTTTGGCAAGGGCCATAACTGTAGTGTCCATGGTGCACATAATGGATCATACTTTAAGACATTTCCTTTAGCAATATTTATCTGTAACACAATATGGTTAATTATGCTTGCATGCAAAGCTTGCTTACATCCTATATCGGACTATGGAAACATTGCCTAAGTTGCTAACCATGCATCTTTCAGCTACATAAAACATGAAGGCTGGTGGTTTGGAATATCAAGCTCCTTTGGTTCCATTGTTCATTGTAACAACCACCATATGTCCTAGTAAAATACTTTGTTTGTCAGAACAATTATAGGGCTTACATGGATATGCCTGTGCTGGCGTAAACGGTACAATGGTATCACAATATTTGCATATCATGTTCAGGGTATAATTCAAAGCTTGTACTATTGCTGGTGTTCCTTGCAATTTGTTTAGTCCATTAGCATGTCGGATTTGCTGTCCGGTTACCTTCCAGGTCACAGCTTTGGCAGCCATCCACTTGCCTCCAGGTACTTTTACGGTGCAAAGTGAAATCTTCCCCTGGCCATCAGTTACATTAGCGGCTTGAGGTGCACAAGTGACATGAAGGTCCGTAAAAACATTCTCTGCTATATTCGGTCGAACCCAAACACCTCTTCCGGTTGCAATTATGACCGCAAACACGAACCACATCACCGACTGAGATGTCATATTTACGACCGCGGGGTAAGTCTCACTGCAGGTACAAACACAGGTAAATTAGAGTTCTTTAAAAGTACAACATACGTGCTCCCCACCTCTTGACTCAATTTCTCCCCTGCTTCTGGCTTTTTCCCCGGATGATGCACCCATACTTTTCTTCCTGTGCTTCCAAATCCTCTCTCAACTCTCTGGGTGTTATTGGGGGGGGGCGGCAGATCTCTCTTCTATATGGGGAGTGTACGCTTGTTCGCAAATCAATTGTGCAAGTCTGTCATGTGCTTGATATGATACAGCAGCATTTCCTTGGTTCAACAATACTACTTTGACTTCTCTACAATCTGGGTCTATAACTCCCCCAAGAACCGACACTCCCTTGATGGCTAGGCTAGATCGAGGGGCAATCCTACCATATCTTTCGGGTGGTACGCTCACTCCTATTCCTAGGGGTATGGTTTTCACCTGTCCTACAGGTACTTTATCTTCTGGAGCAAACAGATCTAGTCCTATACTGCCAGGAGTAGCCTGCAAAGGTAATCAAGCTTGAGGGTTTATTTTCCAGACAATCATTGTATGTATAGTTTCTCTATCATGCCCTGTCATCCGAATGAAAGGAGTCTGCTGCCCAACTGGTCTGTTGTTGGTCTCAATCAAGCCTGCAGCTTGTGGGTAATAGCTAAGGTGTAATATCCACCAAATTCCCAGTTCCTAGGCCCAGTCCTGCACTGCTTTCCCTGAAAAGTGTGTGCCCCTATCTGTTTGGATCTCATCAGGTACCCCATAATGTTTTATAAGGTAGTTTAGCCCTCGCAAAGTGGACTTCTAGTCTGCAGACTTACAAGGCATAACCAACATAAGGCCAGAGTAGGTGTCCACCATGGTCAATACGTAGCTTTTTCCTCCTTCTTTTGGTAGTGGCCCGATATAGTCCAATTGCCACACCGTGGCAGCTGCAGTTCCTCTTCTGATATGTCCGCTAGGCTTCTTTTTGCAGGGCACATTTCTCTAACTTGGTTGCATGTGGGGCACTCCTTTACTGCTTGTTGCACTTGTTCTTTAGTAACTGCAATTTGTTGTTGCTGTACCCATGCATAAGTGCCATTTTCTCCTAGATGTCCAGATGTTGCATGGGCCCAGTTTGCTAAAGCAGCTTCAGCTTCCTCATTGATGACCACTGTTCGTGTTTTGGCCATCTGATCTGCAGTATTATTGAATAGAGATGCAAGTGAGGTGTCCGATGGGCAGTGGGCATCCACATGTCCCACAAAGATTTGACATCTTTGCCCTTTCTCCCACATCTCTTCCCATAGCTACTCGCCTCCCCAGTTGGGGGTGCCTTTAATTTTCCATTTATCTTTGCGCCAAGTCGGGACCCAGCTTACTAGTCCTTGGTAAGTGGCCCAACTGTCAGTGTACACAAATGTTTTCTCTCCGATGGGGGCCTGTTCGATTACTGCTGCTACACCCTGCAGTTCTGCAAGCTGGCTTGATCCATTATCTCCTCCTCTCAGCAACAGCGTTTCTGTAGCAGGCTGGAATGCGACTGCCATTGTTGATGGTACCGGGCAGTGCCATCTGTGAACCATGCATTTTGTCATTCGTCTTCAGTAAGTTGCTCAAAAGGTGGGGCCGTTTTAAACGGTGAAGGTTCTATTTCAGTAAGTTCTGATGAGGGGACCATTGCCTGCAAGTCCACTGCCCCTAGCATATCTTCTTGTAACTTCGACACTCCTGCTGGCCCCGGCTTTGCCCTCTGCTGCAGGTACCATTTCTGCTTTACGATGGTAGACTCCTGTGCCCTGCCTACTTTAGCGCCAGACCCTCCTTCTCTTATACAGCCTAGTAAAGGGACCAGTGTTCTTAAGGGAACCGGACGGTCACCAGTTATGCGTTCCGTTTCTACTAATGCCCAATATGCCCCTGCTAGTTCTTTCTCTAATGGGGTGTAATTGCTCATGGATGGTGTTAATCTCTGACCAAAATCCTTGTGGCACCCTCTTTTTCCCTTGCCTCTGCCATAGACTCCACACCACTACATCATCCTGTACTATCATTTCCAGCTCAAATGGGTGTCCTTCTGTGATAGGGCCTAACGCAAAATAGTTCTGTAATGCATCTTTTGCCCCCTTAAAGGCCTCTTGCTGTTCAGGTCCCCATTGGAAAGCGTGCTTGTTTCGTGTGACTTGATATAACGGTCTCAGTATTAACCTAAGTGAGGGAAATGTTGTCTCCAGAATCCCATCAAATCAATACATCGTTGTACTTTTGCCTTTGTTGTAGGAACCTTTAGCTGCTGTACCGTATCAATCACTTTCTGTGGTATTCTTTTTTACTGGCCCTGACCAAATAGCGCCTAGGAATTTTACCTCTTGTGCAGGGCCTTGGACCTTTTTTTGGGTTAATAGCCCATCCCCTCTGCTGTAAGAACTCAATTAACCTCTCCAGTGTGTCTGAGACATGTTCTTTGGTTTCCCCAGTGATCATGATGTCATCAATGTAATGTGGAAGTTGTGTGTTCCCTGCCAAGAAGTTAGCTAAATCTCTGGCTATTAGTCCATGACACAAGGTGGGGCTACGTACGTATCCCTGGGGCAACTTTCTGAATGTAAACTGTCTGTTCTGCCAGCTTATTGCAAATTGGCCTCATCAATGTCAATCGAGAAAAAGGCATTTGCTAAATCAATTACAGCATGCCATTCCCCCACATCTTTGCTCAACTGTTCAACTAGCGTGATGATGTCTGGGACTGTGGCTGCCAAGGGCGGAGCCACTTTATTCAGTTGTCGATAATCAACAGTCATTCAATATATGTATCATCTGGTTTCTTATTGGGCCATATAGGGGAGTTAAATGGGCTCACGGCCGCCCTCAGCACACCTGCATCTAGTAGACCTTGAATGGTTTCTGAAATCTCTTTGTGACCTCCATGTACGCAGTACTGTTTGATGAACACTGGCTCCTTTGGAGGAGGCACATGTAATGGGCTCCACTTTGCATGCCCAATCAGAACTGTCAGATTTCTTTATATGTACGCTCCTCACACCAAAAGTGAATGTTCCCCATTGCGTGTCAAAAGCTTTGCCTAGTAACAAATCCATACCAATAATGTATTCTGGTACTTCAGCTATTAATACTTCTGCCGTAAACGGGGGTCCTTTACGAATTGACAATTTGAGTTTAACGGGTTTAGCCTCTTTCTCAGCACCCCCGTAACCCTTAATGATCACACTTTTTCCTGGCAGCCTCTTAGGGTTCCCTTTTATCAGAGTTACTTCCGCACCTGTATCGAGCAGTGCCATAACATGTTGTATTCTTTTTTGCCAATAAATAATAAGAGGTACATATGGCCGCCTGTCCCCGGGGCTTACCTCTTGCACTGATCTGACTCCTGGGGTTTGGCCTGACCTTCATAATAAGGGGTCTGGGACTTCCCAGCCATCTCTGGACAAATCAAGATAGAGAGTTGAGACAGGCAGCTTCCTATTTTTCCCTGACTCTGTTTTTTCCTTCTCAGCCTCTTCCATTGATGGTGCTGAGGGCTGCTTTTCATCGAATGCCTCCTTTTCTTTCTGTCTACGATGCAATGCTTTCCATTTATTAAGCAGATAAGGGGTAGGCTTCCTGTCTATCTCCTCTTTCTTCACCACAGTATTCAATAAATCTATCCACATTTGTCGTCTGATCACTTTTATTGTAGACTCTCCTCCCTTATATTTATTGTCTTGCCCCACAGCTCTGGCTGATTTTTGCCTGTCAAGCCCTTCTAATTGTGCCATTAATAATATCACATCCCCCACTGGTCTTCCCGGAGCGGGTCCTAGAAGAGCCAACAGGGCACATTTCATATGTGGAGGGGCATTCCTAATCAGTCGTGCTCTGATCCCTACTGTCACAGGTTCGACGTCGGGCCTTGCAAATTGTTGGGAATACACTGCGTTCTGCATCCCCATTTCTCATAGTTGTTCATTTGCCTCTGAAATTGTGTGCCAAGGGCCCCAACTCTCTTCCACATCTATAGCAGTTGGATACAATTGCTTCACTCCTTCCATCAACCAACCCATCAGAGAGAAAGCTTGTTGCCCCTGGGCACCTCGTAACCGTTGCCCTAACATGGCATGTGTAGTTACTGATCCCATTTTCAAAAGTTCAGTTGGTGATAAAAATGTACCATCTGCTCCAGTGTCCCACAATCTCACTAACCATTTAAAACAAAGGATCCGCAGGCATTTGTCTAAACATGCAGGTTATTTCCAACAGCTCACTTTGTGTATAATCTCTTACTAAACGAGAATTCTATATTTGCCCACCATTTACTCCCTTTGATTTGTTTTGCACAAGTGGACGAGCCTCCACTACACTTTCCTTCTCACCTTCAACTTCACCTAGTTCTGCTACACGTACTTCCACTTCATCCACCCAATTCCAATCATCATCGTTATCTGAGACTGTCCCATCCCAAGTATAAGGATCCCAGTTTTCTTTGCGTACCAACACCCTCACTTGCACAGCAGAGGGTATTTTAGGCTTCTGCCTACTCTTCTGTTTTGCTACTCGTACTGCTAATGCGGTCCACCTTGCTTCCATTTGATCACCCTGAGTCACTGCACTTTCTATAGTCTCTTTCATGAGTAACTGCCTTTCCTGCAAGGCTGCAACCTCATACTGCAGCTTCCTTATTTCTGCATCCTGGGTTAACGTTTTCCTGTACACCGTACGGAGCGCAGACAGGAAAAGCCATCCCACTTGCCCTGCTGCTTTCAGCTCCAGCTTTGCCCCTCTTAGTTTCACACACTCAACCGCATCTTCCACTAAGAGAGGAGTCACTTTCTCATCTAGTGCTTCCCATAAAACCGGCACTGCCCACCGGTTCAGGAGTCCTGCCACGCCAGAAAACGGGTCAGTTGCTAACCACCCCGGAATGGACCTGGCTTCTGCCCCATGCTGCCTTCCGCTCTCTGCCTCACTCTTCTTATGTCCCCAAAGAGGCATTATTGACTTATAACCCGCTTCTGGTTCCAAAATGTCTTATCCAGGTGATTGACACCTGATCTGATCGATGTAAGTCAATAAGGACGCTCAATAAAGGACCATTCACCAATAATGTTCACAACTCAGCTTTAATACAATTTTCAGTAAATATATGCGTTTGGCACATCAACAAAGTAGAATGAATAATAGCAATAAAGAGCATCTATTTATACGTGAGCAGAGTTCACCAATAGGAACACTGCATTGGTTGACTGTCTACAAAATGCATATTTCAGCTACTGCATCATATTCACATTAAGACGTTCAAAGAAAAAGCAAATATAAATTTGCAGAATACGTCAGAATATAAACACAGCGCAAGTATGTTGATCAATCAGAATAAAGCAGAGAAACAAAGGCCTTTCATCCCTGGGTGGAACTTAACTTTATCCACAATGCTGGGAAGCCCTCTCCCGCCTGCCCGAACCTCTCCCCCCCTCCAGCGTCACAGTCTAAGAACAGCACAGCCAGGGAGGCAGCGATGTGGGCGATGGCAGCTTGCGCAACTCCACTTGCAAGCTTCAATCCCCTCACCCGCGCTTCAGTGCTTAAATACCCTGAAGCTTGGATTCTATCCCTTTCTCGCATCTTCTAGCTATGTTATCAGCACATGTCCCTTGACTGCTCTGTTGTTCACTAGCCATTATTTTTCCGCCCTTTTCCTGGACTCCCTTTCTCAGCGTTAGAACGACCTTCGCTTCCCTCTCCCACACTTCCTGCTTCTTACACATGCAGCTGCGGATAATTTTATCTATGAAATGTTGGAAAACAAGCTTGAAAGCGACATTGTGGACTTTTCCACGTTGTTTCAGGTTTCTGCAGGCATCAAGCTCATCTACACTGCTCAGACTAATTAACCCTTCGCATCACAATGTCTTCTGCACCTTTCCCTACACTGATCAACCTGTATCCCTCAGGGCTTCTACCTTTGTCCCATAAAATTAGGAGGTGCTGCCTGTATTATTGCATGTTAGGTGGGCAGACAGCAAGTGTGGCTACATCCACCTCACCCTCAGAGACCAAAGTAGCTTCAGTGTGAACCCCAATTTGCTCTGGTCACAATGTTGATCCCCACCTATAGACTGGCTATGCCAGTACTAACTGGAGCAATGCTAGGGGGATTCTTTTTGGGACAGGCCAAGTCTCCAGTTTGGTATCCATGCTGTTTACAGTTGTGACACCAGGCCATTTTGGGATAAAAGTTTTTACCCTTGTACCCACTTGTAGAATGTGAAGAGGTTGGGGCCCACCCTCCTGTGCATGTTTTTAGGGCCCTTATGAAGACTCTTTGCTTGTGTCCTTGGTTGTCTCCCCACCCTTCCCTATAGGAGGCTCTGTGACCCCTTTCTTTTGGTCACCCCCAGTGGAAGTCTTGGTCACCCTTGTCTTGACCCATTGGTCTGCCTTCTTTCCCAATTCTAGAGGAGAAATTGGACCTAGGTCTATCAGATATTGATGCACATTGCCATTGAAGCAGTCACTTAAAAAATGTTCTTTCATAAACAAATTATAAAGCCCATCATAGTCATGCACTCCACTGCCAGTTATCCAACCAGCTAGTGTTTTCATGGAGTAGTATACAAAATTAATTCAGGACTGGCTCGAGTTTTTGTGAGCCCCCAAATCTAATTCTGGACTCCTCAGTGGTGAATACAAAGCCCTCAATCAGGGTAGCCTTCATGTGATCATAGGATTCAGCATCTACACCGGTGAGTGTGAGGAGTCTATCCCTACACTTAGCAGTAAACAGTTCCCAAAGGAGAGCTCCCCAATGAGAGCTGTTTAGTTTCTGGTAGCACAGGCTCTCTCAAAAGCTGTGAACCATTTGGTGATATCATCACCTTCTTCATATTTTGAGAATCAGTTTGGGGGATTTTTAGGACATCAGAATGCTCTCTGACCCTATTTAAGTTGTTTCCACCACTGATGGGTGCTAAGCTAATTTCTGCTTGCTCCCTCTCTATAGCTAGGAGCTGTAGCTCCAAAGATAACCTTTTGGCCATCCTTGCTAAAAAGAGGTCCTCTCCATCGAGGATGCCCTCAATGTTCCCAAGGAACTGGACTCCCCTGTGGAAGATCCAGGTCTTGTGAGCACTATCTTTGGAGATAGGGGCCTTGGGGCCCTGATCTCCCTAGTTAAGTCAGGAGTGGGGAGTTCATCCTCCTCAGCTCTAAGATCTTCTCTATCTGAGGTGATGTCTTCCTCCTCATCAGGGTGGTCCCTTGTATATTCTACCAAGAGCTCCTGGAACTTGACCTTGGTAGGTTTGGAACCTGTTCTAAACTTTTTCAGCTTGCAGAGGCACTTTTAACTCTCCCATCCCTAGATGGAGGTAAGGGGTGAGATGGAGTTCCACACCATTTCCTCTGACCTGCTCATTATGTTACTAAAGTTGGGGATTACTTTTAGGAACTAAAAACTACTTCTAGTTACTAACCCCTAACTTAAAATAACTTTTAAATCTAAAAAGGAAATGCTAGAGGGGACTTAACCAGGGCCCTAGCAGGACTTTTACAAATTTAGAAAAAATTGCCAAATTCAAAAACCAGTTTCTAAAGGCAATTTTGGAATTTAGTTGTGTGATCCACAAATGTAGGAAGCTGGCTCTGTATATACTATATCAAAATTAGATATAATGTGCACAGAGTCTAGGGGTTCCCCAGAGGCTTAACAAAGGCCAAAGTAGATAATACTAATGCTCTATTTTGTGGTAGTGTGGTTGAGCAGTTAGGCTTATCAGAGGTTAGCACAGAGCATTTGTTGTACACACACAGACAATAAGGGAAGCACACACTTAATGATTAACTCTAGACCAATGGTTTTTATATTGCAAAAATATATTTTGTTAATTTATTTCTAGAACCCCAAGATTCAAGTTGCAGGTAAATACATTAATAAATAAGTATTTAACATATTTATCAATACCACTTTGGTTAGAATTAGCAAGTTATACAGCTTTTGAATAAATGGCAGTAATCTGTTTTAAAAGTTGACACACTGCAATTAACAGAAACAGTTCCTGGGGGAAGAATAGTTAGTATGATTGGAAGGTAAGTACAGGACATACAGTCTCCAGGGGATAGGAAGTCCATAGGTGGGGGTTCAAGTTAAACCCAAACACCCACCACCAGAAACACAGGGCTGGCCAGGTGCAGAGGTCAAAGATAAGGCAAATTTAACGAGCTCCTATGGAGACTTGGGGCACTCAGAATCAGGCCTGCTTGCAGAGAAGTACTTGTGTCTTCGGAGGGCAGACCTAGGGGGTTTAGAGAAGCACCGGGGGGAGGGGGCCCACAGGTCACCACCAAACACACACCCTCAGCGGCATAGGGGTGGCCGTGTGCAGGGTGCAAACAAAGAGTCGGGCTCCCAATACTTTCCTATAGGGGACCCCAGGGGCCACAAAGATGCTGCAGGTAAGTCCAGGGGGTCAGTTCATAGAAACCAAAGGCAGGACTAGGCGGGGGCCACCTGCTGGACGTTGCTGACCAAAGGTTGGACTCCCCAAGGCCAGGGGGCTGCAGGACTGGGGTACCTTTAGGCGTCAGGAATCTTCATCCAGTTCTGTCGCGGTCAGGGGGGGTGCTCTGGATTCAGGCTGCAGGCGGCGTCGTGGTGGACAGGAGGGGTCAACCCAGGGTGGGCACTTGCTCAGAATCACCTGGGGACCATCTCTAGTCAGTTGGGCCAACTGGACTCAAGCCATGGGCATCGGGAGCAGAGTGGGCAGGATTTGCTGATGCAGGGCGGTTTGGGAGTCCTTAGATGGAGTTTTTTCTTGGACCGGGCCGCTGTCTATGGGAGTTCTTGGCCCTCTGTTATGCAGGCAGTCCCCTGGAGGCTTTTCAGAGGTCGCTTGACCTGCAGGATGAGTCACTTTCTTTTGCAGGGTTTTTAAAGTTGGAGACAGGTCATTAGGGCTGGGGCCAAGTCAGTTTTCATCTCCTGTCTTCTCTGCTGGGTTTCAGCTTAGCAGTCCTTCGTCTTTCTTCTTGTGAGGTCGCCAGGAATCTGATGAGCTAGGTTCAGGGGTGCCCTCAAATCCGGGATTTAGGGTGGCTAAAGGGGTCAGAGGGCAGTAGCCAATGGCTACTGACCCAGAGGGTGGCTACATCCTTCTGGTGTCCACTCCCTTTGGGGAGGGGGGGGGGGGGGGGTCACAGACCTAACCCTATTGGTCCCTGTCCTCCAAACTAAGATGGAGGATTTTGCAAGGAGGGGGTCACCTCAGCTCTGGACACCTTAGGGGTGGTCCCAGCTGAGGTGGTCACTCCTCCTTGTTTTTCCTAAGTTTCCAATTGAACTTGCTGCCAAAAGTGGGACTTTGTCCGGGGGAGGGCATCTCCACTAGCTGGAGTGCCCTTGGGCACTGTAACAGGAGACCTGTGCTTTGAGGCTCACAGCCAGATGTTACAGTTCCTGCAGCGGGAGGTGTAAAGCACCTCCACCCAGTGCAGGCTTTATTTCTGGCCACTAAGAGCACAAAGGCTTTCATCCAATGTGGTCAAACTCGTCGCTTAGTGGTAGGCTAACACAGACAAGTCAGTCCTGCCCTACATGATTGGTTAAAATACAGGGGGGAATCTCTAAGATGCCCTCTGGATACATTGTTCAATAAATCCAACACTGGCATCAGTGTGGGTTTATTGTGCAGAGAGGTTTGATACCAAACTTTCCAGTATTCAGTTAAACCTTTTAGAGCTGTGGAGTTCGGAATGGCAAACTCCCAAACCATATACCCAATAAGGCCACACAGCACTTATGATGTCTAAGAATAGACTTGGACACTGCAGAGGCATATTGCTCATGCGTCTATGCCCTCACCTGTGGTATAGTGCACTCTGCCTTAGGGCTGTTAGTCCTGCTAGAGGGGTGACTTACCTATGCTACCTGCAGGGGTTTGTGGGCAAGGCACCCTGAAAGGGGTGCCATGTCGACTATCTTTTGCTCCCCACCGGCTCACAAAAGTGGCAATGTGCATGTGCTTAGTGAGGGGTTCCCCAGGGTGACATAATGCATGCTGCAGCCCTTGGGTATCTTCCCTGGCCACAGGGCCCTAGGTAACATCGGTACCTTTTACAAGGGACTTAACTGTGTGCCAGGGTGTGCCAATTGTGGAAACAATGGTACAGTTTTTGGGAAAGAACACTGGTGCTGAGGTCTGGTTAGCAGGATCCCATCACACTCTAAGTCAGGTTGACATCAATATCAAGGAAAAAGTTTGTGTGTGTTTGGGGGGGTGGGGTTTAACCATGCCAACAAGGGCACTTTCCTATTGATACTGCTTGAGAAAAATCTCCGTATCCAGACTCATACCTGGGGAAAATTCTAAAGTAAGGAATCTGCAACTAGATATCTCTATCGGATGTATTCATTTTAGTTGTCCCTTTCAGAAGTCAGTCAGACAGAGAAGTCAGCAGGTAACTCTGTTAGCCAATGGAGCTACCAACTTTTCAAAAGCAAAAGTGATAATTTGGAAGTTTTGCTGTTAAGACATTTTAAAAGTATATGTCCTACTTAATAATATACATCTGCCTGCCATAGGGCTCCATAGGCCTTCCTTAGGGGAGAATTACATAAATTAAGGGAAGTGGGGGCTTTGCCATTGGTTTAAATAGCAAAGTCGAACTAGCAGTTTTAAAACTGTTCTTCCAGGCTGCAGTGGAAGGCTGAGAGACATTTTGTACAATCAGTGCTGCAGCCCTAGGGGCGGTGGGTGGGAGGGTACAATGTCTTTCATCGCCTTGGTAACCTATACTAGGGGCTTATAAGTAAGTCAGTTTATGTCAACTGGGAGTAGTCAATTCAAAATATATTTTGTAAGGGGTTACAACACTAGCACTAGGTTAGCAAGCCTCCGTACACTCTCAGATTCGAAAATCCAGCATCAGTCCAAACCTTTATGAGTGATCATGCAAAAAGAGGCTTTTCCTTACAGTTGTAGTTTCTCCTGAAAATCCTGTTTGATGGTAGAAAATAAAGCATAGATATGAATGCATCAAAATACACGCTGAGGTTCACATTTCTATCATTTAGGCGTACGCATGTTGTCCGAAATGTATCTTCTAAGAACAGATCTAAAAACCTATGTCAGTTTGCAATCGTACAGAATTTGTATAGAATGCATCTACCACTTAGGAAAATGTCAGTTGAATGGAAGAATGATGGGTCCCACATGTGAGACTGAAGGCAAAGCTATTAACACTAATTATAAATCAGTGCTCCATGGTGTGAAGTGTCTAAGATAGAAGAGTGTCTACTGTATTATCTACATCCCTTTTAAGATAGTATTATGTACCACTCTTGTAAATTCATAAGCTCCCTAGATCTGAGGAGCAAAAGACTCTTGTGATGTTGAGGATTCAGAATAGTGGAAGGGAGCTTAGCAGTTTTCACTGACTGACATTCAACCCAAAGGTGGAGAACAATTTTGTACAAGTTGAATTCCTAAACTTTTCAATGTCTTGGGCAGCCATCTGAAATCTGTCACATTTGACTGTTTGAGGTGCTCTTTACAAATCAGATCAGGTTGTTGGGATGGTGTCAGAAGTATAATTCCCCTGTTGAGGATTTAGAAAATGATGAATTTTCATAAGTTGCATTTTGGGGGTTGATCTGTGAGGTGTAGATTTTGATTCTGTTCTTAATGTGTTGTAGGGCATCCCCATGGATTGCTTACTGATTCACACAAAGGAGTTTAAAGGCGATTTTTGCTTTGACAAAGAGTATTTTAAAGATGCAAGTGGGCACTGGTTGAACCTTACTAATTCTGTGAAGGAGTAATGTTATTGAATACATTAGAATTGGACTTCAAGATGGAGACTATGAAAGTTTAAGAATGTTAGGTGAAAAGGTACATCTATCTTGGCACAGCAGTTCTTAATGTGTCCAGTTCAAAGTCTAATCTGCAAAAATGCTGGTTCTTTCTGACATGTTAAGAATATAATAAACATGATTCAAAATGAGAAATACTTTAAACAAATAAGTTTATTATATACATCCTTGAAATACAGATCTCTTAGCATTGCAGACAGGTTTGTTCCATCCTACCACACTTTAATCTATTAAAGGGGGCAGTGAGTGGTGGGGATGGTTATGATGAAATGTTATCACATTTTAAACCACGAAAATAAGACGAGAAAAAGCGTTGGATAACACTACTAGGAAGGACACATGCTCATAAGAACAAATCTTGAATCAGACATGATTAAAAGTAACAGGACATTTTGTAATAAAACAATTACGAGTTATATTTAGCACTTCAGAGACAAAAACGTGCAATGCTCAACAAAAACTTGAAACTGCAAACAACAAATATGACGTATCAAAATGACACAATCTTGGAAAGCCAACACCAGAAAATGTTAAAGTGGCGAAGGATTTATGGAATCTATCTCTGTCCATCACCAGCCTAAGACAAAAGAAAAATATACCTTCCCTTTGACCTTGCCCAGTTTATAATTTACAGTGGTTCCAATTTGAATTTGACTGGGATAGATCTGATAAAGAAGAGTACCTGCCAGTTTCAGGCGGGGTGGGGCTGGGTGTCACAAACATCCCTCCCACCCCCACCCGAAACTTATCTTCCTCGCTGGCTCCGCCATGCTGCTCCTCGGTCCTCACAGCAGGCACAGGCTCCCAGCCTGCCCTGCGGCCAATCCTGAAGCTGCATTTATGCTGCTGGCAGCATGAAAGCAGCATTAGGATTTGCCACAGCGCCCTGGCTAGGCGCTCCGAGGCAGAGTGGGAGCCTCTGCCTGCTATCTCCAACTCAGCAAGACAGTGTGGAAAAGCTGCAGCTTCCACCTGCTCCTAATAAAGTGTAAATTATTTGCCAGTAAAATGTACTCATATTTCTAATAAATATTTGAAATGCTGATACAATATATTGCCACATTTCAGAAACTGGTATTGTGGTTAAAATGTCAATTCTAGATCCTGGAAAGATGGAATTGTGAAGTATGATAGGCTTAACAGACAGTCAAATCTATTAAACCAAGCAGAATGAAAAAAGACCTGTATTCAGCTTTAGTAACAAAAATCAATACTCATTTTTATATTCTAAATATTATATTTATTTGCTTTGCTATTTTTTTTAAGGAACAGTAGATAATTCTTAAATTAATTGGAGTAATTATAATGGTAAAAAGATACTATATATAGGAGAGAACAGCTGCCTGTCTTCGTCACAGAAAGACTTTTTAAATGTCATTGAGAGAGCATGCAGGACTTGAACTAGATTTTCCAGTCACCTAAAATGTTCTACAGATATCTTGTCCAATTAGGATGCACAGCATCACAATTTACCCTGCTACATAATGGTGATCTAACAGATGTAGATCAATCTTGCTGCAAGAGGATGTTTGAGATTATGGAATAAAGCACAAATGGTAATCTCTACTCCTTTTAGAGTTAAAAGGGATTCAAATTGTGCAGAATATACTATTTTAGAATATGAGCATGTGCTGTTTTTTCTGTGAAAAAAACTGTTAAAATAGGGTCAGGACATATTAACAATGGAATGTACTTAAAAAGAGTGTGCATGCCTGAAAAGAGACTTAAAGTAACTATGGGCAAAATAGCTTTTCATCTCCACCATAAAGATGATTACATTATCTTATAGACAAACATAAGGAGGACATACATTGTTAAGATAATGATGAGCAAAAATGTACTTCCCGTAAATCTTACAAACATGAGCCACTCAAATGCACCATCTTTTATCTTGGCAGAATGTTTCTTCTCCTGTGAGTGTCACAGTCCCTTCCATTCAGTGTACAGGTTCTTCCCAAACCAATTCACTCGCCGAAAGTCTTGATAACCTCAAAGGGCCAGTGAGCACCTACAGTACTAATCTTTGAACCAGTACATTAGGATCAAAGAAAACAACAACTAATTGAGTCTCTTCAGTCTTTTCATGTTGATTTCTGCCGATAATGAAGGGTCAGATCACCTCCACTCTTCCAAATGAAATGCTTCACAGTTCGAAGGTCCATATTGGGATCCAATACCTGAGAAAAAGAGCAACAATTAGTCTCTCTATATATGCCTGCATTACTAGGAGACTGCAATTAAAACCCCATACAAACAAAATGAGAAATAAGAGATATAAAAAACTATGAAAACAATCTGAAAATCGCAAATAGATTACATTTTATTCATACCAAGCATCTAACGTTTGTAAAGCAAGGAAAAGTTAGTTATTAGTGACACCTGCTACCCAAGGGTAGCAACGTCTTTACATTTATATTCTTCGTTCAACTTCACTGGAATTATTGAATAACTCAGGCACATTTTCTTAGTTATTTTTTAAACAGACAACTTTGTACTGTTATGTAAAAATATTATGCTGCAGCACTACTCTCCTTTTTTGTCAAATCTTTACACTATTTGTTATCTCTATATATTCTCTACATATTTGTGGGCTGTGAAGAACAACTTCCTTTTAAATTAAAAGCCTTCTTGTAGCAAATTTGTGGCCCTGCCTTTTAGCCACTATATACTACTAATTGTTTTGAAAGTGGGGGTCTCTTGTTTGCTTAGATCCATCATATATATATATATATATATATATATATATTTAAAAAAAAAAAAAAAAAAAAATTTGCAAGCCAAATGCTCAAATCGCATTATAGTATCTTAAAGTCTTTTTCTTTTCAGCAGCCAAACGCCACCCTTTTCTGCACAGTAGTAAATAATTTCATTGGAACTGGCGAAGTAACAACAGCAAGATTCTTCTGTAAAACGTTCAAATTCCTTTATTTTGTTTTAGAAACTAATTCCATATTGATCAAGATTGTATTCCATCCTAGCTTCTCTGAATTAACTCTTCCTAGTCCTTTCTTTGATGACTGGGAAGGGAGTGTAAAGCGGTTGAGTTGCAGGAACCGTTTTTCTGTTGCGTTTTTCATCAGGAGGATTGGCTCCCTCTCCTCCTGCCTCAGATTTACACCCACCTTTGGGGTCTGATTTTTTTTTTATCCTTAAATAATAATTTATTCTGAAAGTCTCTTCCCCTGCTTTAGTAGCCTTGTGGATTATTCAAGTGTACCCTCCACTCTTACCTGTTGTTTTTAACAACCTCAAATTTGGGCAGATCTATAGTTTGGCATTTTCTGATGCCAATGCCTTTGCTCTTGAACTACTGTATGCCCTTCATATCACCGAGGGATTTTCTTGGCACAAGACTGTGGACTGAACAATGTGGGGTTTAAAACCTTTCTTGAAATTTTGTTTCTGGTGTCTGTGATTAGCTGCCACAGGCTCCATGGATTTATTAATATAGTCCTTTCATACCTGAGCTCTGGACTACAAGGTGCAGGAAGGGAGCAGAATAGTTGTGTTTTCGGGTTGCGTTTTTCATAACTAGTTATAGAAGGTTCTATGGCTCATCAATTTCTATTGCCTGGCTGCACTTACCAACAAAAAGCAGAGATCCAGAATCCAATATGTTTTCTCTATTTATCCTACAGTGGAATACTTGATATTTTAGTTTCCTAAGGCCTGCTTCTAAGTATCATCTGTGTGTCCCACAGCAGAATGTTTCAATCTGACTAGTCGCTGGCCAGCCGTTGCCTGGCTAGGCCAAAAAGGCTCCTGTTCTGTAATTTGAAAGGGTGACTGTCTCTTTCCACCCAGCCCAGCCAATTTCCAATCCCATTTGAAGGCTGGGAAGGGAATAGTGTTTCAAACCCTTATCCGAGGGGACATTTCTGAACCAGATGCCTTTCTGCAGCTGGGCCTGCGGTTTCTCGAATTTTCAGTTTTATCCTTAGCCCTCTTCATGTCTTTGGGTCAGGTTTGGGTGGACATTACTGAGAATTTGATTTGGTAGCCTTTGCCTAGCTATTGCCATTCATGTGAATTTCCCATCCACTTCCTGAGCAGAATAATTGGTAAAACGATCTTCAAAGTTTCACCAACTCAGTTTATTAAAAGTAACCCTTGCTAGCTTTATACGGTACTGTGACCTCACTAAATTGTCTCTTTCTTCATCTTAGGCAGAATGCAAATGAGAAGATAGAATCATAATAGAATTCCCATGTATTTCTGTTTGAGACACTAATGCATTGATATTGCAGGGTGATTCAAAAACAGAAGAAAATAACATGTTAAAATATTAGTGCATTCCATCTGTAGCCTGCAAAGTTTTCTTTTTTTCCTGCCACTTACAAAATAGTGTTTAGAGGGCTGAAGAAAGCCTACTAATCTGTATTTTAAATTGCCTACAGTGGGAAATCCTGGTTTTAGAGAAGTCTGATAACAATGAAGGAAGACCTCAAAACACACGCTACTTAGGGTGACATATGCAGTCACGGATGCAATTACAGTTGTTCCATCACATCTAGTAACTTCTTACATGGCTCCATGTTCCGACCATTGAGGCACCACCTAGTAACAAGTTCTGAAATGAATAGGTTTTGCTTAGTTTAGTCTGATTTATGCTTAGGGATAAGGAATCCCTGGTAAGAACTATCCATAAGTAATGTATTTTTATTAAGTTTAAAAGCAACCTCTTATTGATGCATACTAAAAGTATTATTTATGATGCTATAAATCCGGTAAATTAAGTAGAACCAGCATGCAAAAAACATCAAGAACTGCATATATGTGATGATAAATCATTTCTTTTAAAATCAGCCTACCACAGGATCTCGAAATTTCTTTCTCTTAGCAAGAAACATTTTAAAAATAAATTCAGGATAGCTCTACACAGATCAGCGCTGTTTATATGAAAAAGGACAAAAATCCAATAAGACCAACACAATACATTTTCCTTCAGCCAAGAAATTATTATTTCTCTCAGAACAGATTCAACAATCCTGGTCCTCCATCTGACTTACCTGATCCTGGCACAACAGTTCTATTTTCTCTTCAGCTAACTGTGCAACATCTTCTTCCTTTTCTTGTTCCCCTGGCTTTTCATTATTGGAGGAACTCGTGGTCTGCGATTCATTATCCAGGTTGATGATTTTTTCATATACATGCTCCATTACCTTTCTGACTTGCAACATATCACTTGCTGAAAGTCTATCTCTGCAGAAAGAATCACAAAAATCAACGAAGCTTTCAAAGTTTTGAAAGAGAACAAGCATGCTATCAAACTATGCCTATTGGTGTAAAGGGCTTTCATGACTCCGATCCAGAATGCCTGAATCTTTCAAAATAAAGTTCCACGCCACCCACCATCAAAACACATTGGACTACATACCCGCCCTGGTACATGGGCCTCCCATGTAACCCATTCATATCTCAATATACCTTTCCCGAAAGGTATCAAGCAGATCTACTTTTCAGGGTTCCTAGAGGGCTGAGAGATGAACTTATGCACGATGAACCAAGAGGGGATTATAGTAGCAGAGTAGAGCAGAGTATTTAGTGTGGTTCTAATAGTGGAAATATTGGCAGTTGCAGAATGTGAATAGGGGCTGCTAAAGGAGAGGGGTGAGAAGGGCTTTGTCCTCGGAGAGAAGTCACTGCATGTAAGGTAGGAAAGATTTAGTTTTTTGAAAGTAGCATTGTTTTGTTGCACCAAGAGGGGACAAGAAGGTGTAGACTGCAACATCTGTACTTTTCTGTGCTCGGGTGTCATTTTACCCAGCCCAATAACGCATGTTCATCCAAATCAAACAGAATTCTACAAAAATGCTGCTTTCTACACTTATGAAATGGGTATTGTCACAGAAGAATTTTGCATTTCAACATTGTGGTATATTTCTTTGTTACAATTATATCGAATATATTGAGGCAGCGTTTTCGCCTTACTCCCTTGATGTCTAGCGAGCGCATATATAAATTCCAGAACACCTAAGCCACCAGAATTATCTATCTTGCACATCCAGTGAACCTATTAAAAAGGTTATCCTTACCAGGGCCTTGAGCATATGGACAGAAGACTCACTGTGGATGAGATGGAAGGATTATGTTACTTACCTTGTAAGCATCTATTTGTCACATGTAGTTTCACATGCGGTGGACACTTCTGTCACTTAGTCTTGGGCTCAGACGTTTAAAACTTGTTTTTCTTTGAAAAAGTCTTTTGAGTCACGGGATCCAGTGATGACTACTCTTCCAGGCAATGCCCATGGTCATTTGCTCCTTCTGCAGATTGTTTTTAGACATTGAGTGCAAGTGTAGTGGAGCTAGGTGGTGTTTTAAGTGATGGCCATGTAGTGTGAGTGAAACTAAAAAATATCTATGTGTGTACATTATCTGGAACAAAAATTGACTTTGGGGAAGTGGGTGGGTGCATGTGAATCTACAGCACTACATGTGTTGAACAGATGCTTACAAGCTAAGGAACAATCCATCTATAGCGTGTGGCTATAGATACACATGCAGTGCACAGACTGTTAATCAGTTCTCCCCACCCGGTGGCTAGTCGCTGGGTATTGCTGATGCTTGGAATAAAGATCTTGGTACGGCCTGTCAGATACATGCTTTTTTGGGTGCAAGGACATCCACACAGAATTGTTTGGTAAATCTGTGTGAAGTTGACCAAGTGGCTGCTTAACAAACGTTAGCTATAGAAATGTTATCTAAGAAAACCATGGAAGGACCATTCTTCCTAGTAGAATGTGCCCATGGGGGGACCGGTAGGGTCCTCTGGCCTCAGCATAGCAAGTTTGGTTGCATTTGACTATCCATATAGCAATTCTTGCTTTGGATACAGAGTAACCCTCTCTGGTGATACAGAAAGCCATAAACAGCTGTTGTGTTTTTCTAAATGTTTTTTTCATCAATATAGTATCGTAGTGCTCTGAACATCTACAGTGTATTGTGTTCTTTCAGCTACTGAATATAGATTGAGAAAGAAAACTGGGAGCTCAATGGCTCAATTAAGATGAAAGGACAACTGAACTTTAGACAAGATTTTGGATAAGGTCTGAGGACTACCCTGTCCTGTTGCATTTGAAAGAACGGCTCTGCTAAAGTGAGCACTTGTATATCACTAACGCTACGCAAAGAGGTGAATGTGACTAAGAATGTGACTTTCCAAGAAAGGTATCGAAGTGGACAGGAATTTAAGGACTCATAAAGGGGGGCCATGAGTCTAGTCAACACCACAATGAGATTCCATACTGGAGATAGTGGTGTTCTTGAAGGTATCAACCTTTTCAGACCTTCCATGACCGCTTTGACAGCAGGTACTTTAAACAGTGAACTGTGTTCTCTGTTTTGTAAGTACGCAGCAATGGCTTCAATGTGATGATATATGGATATGTAAGCTAGACCTGACCTGTTAGGGTTGATAGAGTCAATGTGTTGAGCCATGCCGTAACATACAAAATGTTTTCCATATAGCTACGTAGCACGTGTCAGTGGTAGGGGTCTCACACTTTGAGAATGCCCATATATTCTGATGGCAGATTTAGATACCCAAATTCCAGAAATTGTGGAGCCAGGTGGCTAGATCGAGCTGTTTGGGATCTGGGTGCCTTATGACTGTCCCATTGTTTGTGTCAGAAGATCCTGCAGACTGGGGAGCTTCTTGTGAGGGTCCACTGACAATACTAGTAATATGGTTTACCATGTTCTCCGTGCCCATGTGGGAGCTACTAGAATTAGCGTGAGAGGTCTGCCTGAGCTACCTCACCACATATGGAAGTAGTTGGAGAGGTGGAAAAGTGCAGGCAAATACCCCTAACCATCCATAGTGCAGTGCCTAGTGAGTGTGGGTGGAAGCAAAGTGATGGTATATTGCATTTTCTGCTTTGGAGAATAGATGTAACTTTGGTGTACCTATTTCTGGAAACACCAGTATACAACTTGTGGGTGGAGTTCCCACTCGTGGACTTGTTGCTGCATCCTGCTTAGAAGGTCCGCAAAGTCACTGTCTACTCCTGGGAGATATTCTGCCAAGAGTTGAATATGGTGTGGTAATGCCCATCTTCATATGTGCTGTGCTAACAGAGAGGAGTAGAGAATGAGTGCTTCCTTGTTTTTGTATGTAAAACATCACTGTCATATTATCCGTTTTTATACAACACACACCATGTGCTGAATGTATGATAGGAAGGCCTTGAGCACTGAATTGCAAGGAGCTCTGGACAACTGATGTGGTGAGGTCTTTGTTGAGCAGTCTATACTCCTTTTACTGTCATTTTTAACACGCGCCCCCACCCCCAACAGTGAGTGAAGCATCTGTGTTAATGGTCATTTACAAAAGTGGGCCCTTGTCTGCCCTTCCCTGCAGCAGGTTGTCACTGTTCCACCATTGCAGGGAACAATGAATTGTGGGCTGAATCAACACTACGTCCTTAAGACTGCCCTCCGCCTGTGACCTCTGTGATGCTAAGCACTCCTGTAAAAGGCAGATGTGCAGTCTTGCATGGGGTAGAAAGGCCATGCAAAAGACCATCATGCCCAGAAGACTCATTACCGTCCAGTCTGGCAGGCGACAATGTGGCTCACAAGCAGACCTCTTTGTGAGTTGGGATAAGCTTTGGTTGTGACAGTGTTCATAATTGTCCCCGAGCAGGGTTGGATCTGGTGTGATTCCAGATGTGACTATGTCCAATTTATGGTAAACTGTAAACTTCGCACCTGTATAGCGCACTACTCACCAGTTAGGGTCTCAAGGCGCTGTACGCATACCGCTGTGGAACCTCTCCTGCTTTTCCCTGTGAGGCGCCCACTGCTGGACAGCCCCAGGGTGAAGCCAGGCATCCAAGCGCTGTGAGGGCCGTTGTGGAGATTAAGCAAGCTATTGCCCAGAGTTACAGAGTGGGGCCCATTAATTAGATTAGGCACAGAGGTGAGAATTATCTAGTCCAAGGGATTTGAGCCCAAGACCCCCCCGAGGTGGGAATTGAACCCTGGTCCCGGGCCAGATCTCTGCATCAGGGTCTGCTGCTCTAACCATTGTGCCACACTTCTCCACATGGTGAAGCCCAATCTGGGGAGAAGAGGGATAGGGACTTGTGTATCATGTACACAGATGACTGTCTGAACCCTTTATAAGCCAACTGTCCAGATAAGGGAAGACATGAATACCTGGGCTGGTAGTCAGGAGCAGATATTGTGGGGGGGCTGGCCCCAAAGGAAAAGTATACCTTAAAAGAGGTCTTGGGGATGACAGATGTGGCTACCCCCACAACAGCTTAAAAAAAACACCAACATATTAAGGTTTTAAAGAATGCCATACATTTGACTGTAGTTTTTAAAGTTTTATATGTTGACAGCTATGTGATAAGTAATAGGAAATTATGCCCTTAATCTACAATAAGAAAGGAATGGTGGGAGCCTTTCCGGAAATATGTGTCAAATGGTGTTTTGACAGCACGTCAAGGAAAAACAAACAATAGAATATGAATGCAAGTATCCCTAGGGTTCTGTATTCTCCATCAAGGCACCTTTGGGGAAATGTGTGGCAAATGCTGCATTTGCAGGAACATTTTCATAACAATTATCGATAATAATTGAATCTTTTTTAAAGGCATATCTAAACATATTGTCAAACATGACGCACACAACGTGATCTCACTGTCAGTCAGCACTGTGCTAATTGTGTCTGGCTCCTGCAGAAGAGATCTCAATGAAACAGGGATTAGAACAGAAAGCCAAGGTAAGCATTGGTTGTTGAGGGGACAGCTCAGCAAGTATGCCAATATGCTCACTTCCACTAGTCAAACGGACTACAACTAGCCATGCAGCTGCTCATCCATCACTCCAGATCACTGAACCAGTGCTTTATGTATGTGGATTAGTCGATATGGTGGGCACCCACTCTATTTTTGAGGTCCCAAATTTAGTTTCCACAATCAGACTGACCCATGCTAAAAAAAACAAAACAAGGAGACATAAAAGGTGAAAGAGAGGTATAGGGGAACAGTGACAAAATGATAGCACAGATGAAAAATAACCTGTAAGAGTAAAACAAATGAGACAGTAAATGGACGGTGGTAGGAGAGAGTGATGAGATGAAATCAAAATTAGGCAGCCTTGGTATTCGGTACAAGGGTATTCATAACCAGCATTTGCAATGCAGTAGATCTCACATTTGCTTGAGTTAGAGCTATTGGCACTGTAAATTCATAACCGGACTTTCCTTGACACACAAATTGGTCAACCCTGCCTCATAATTTCATCCTTCGCTGCCACATAATTCCAATGGCTCTGCGTATAACTAAAGCACTACCATTAATGTGTTCCTCTATCTGCACCGAAAAATTAATGTTGCCATTTAGCATCCTAATATAAATCTGTAATGGTAATTCCAATAGAATACTACTTTCACCACCCACACCATCAGTGTTGCTTGTTGGCTAAAAAAAGACACAAGACAGTCACAAAGGAAAGATAAATTAGAAGGGTCACCCAGAAGAAGACTTTATTCGGTATGAAATAATTCATCCATTAAAACAGATAAACACCAATACATTAGTTAAAATAACAATAAGGCAATATACAATAAAAACAACCATCAAAAATATAAACCGATAAAACCTCATTCATAAAAACAATAAGATAAAATTATTCATTCTAAAAACTCTACATTTTTACGCCAAGTAGTAGCTCCCTTCAAGAATGATCCCAGCCCCCTCCACAACAATACATCTGAGGCCATTTGCAGCCACATAAAAGCAGGGCGATATTGCACGAAATCCTTGGGCCTTAAAAGAGGTAATAAAAAACGAGTTCTAAACGGTGCATAAAAACACAAAACAATGTAAAATGGGGCAAGGTCTGTGGGGACACCCCATCACAGGGGCAGGGTCTAATAGATTTTTCCCCATACTAGCGTGGGGGAAACATAGATTACTTCTAATGATCCCCAAACGAAATCTAGTAATAAGAGACCTTTCCCTCACATCATTTATCTCTAAAAGACAGCGCTCAGGGCCCATCCCCATCTTTAACATATTAAAATCCCTGACCGATTTTTTCCCTAAAGCCTCCCCCTCCCTTTTAGTCCCCTGGATTCCCAGAAAATTATCCTTAACCCAATTTTTATCACGACTAGTCAGGCCCTCAGGATTTTCAAACAAATCAGGCCGCCCCAAATCATGGGCCATCTTTCTTATATACGTCAGCCAGGGAATGTTCTTTACATTGTCACAATCCCTTAAAATATCCATATTAAAAGTAGCATGTTCATTACTCCAGACAGAAATCCATAACAGAAGGGGAGCCAGCTGGATATTGTCTTGCACAAACTCAAGATCTAATTCCAAATGAAGGCAAAAACCAGAAATATTTTGCCCAACTCCCAATAGCCCTCTACAGAAACGATTTTCTTCTACAGTAGGGCCTCGGGTATCCATATACCCCCAAAGTGCAGCACCATACAGCAGGACAGGGAGGCATTTCCACCTATAGATTTCAAGCAAAGGCTTAATAGGTTTACTTCCTACCCTGACAGCAAAGTCAAAAGTCACACCAACTGTAGCATGAAAAAGCACAACCCCCTTCTGGCAATACAGGGTTTCCAAGATCCTTTATCATCAAAGATGACCCCCAAATATGGGAACTCATAGGCCCTGCTAATGATTTGATCATCGATTCTTAGCTCCCCCCACCCTGCTCAAGGGTCTTCCGCAAAGCATAAAATGTGATTTCTTATAATTAATCTCTAGGCCCAAAGCTGACATAAAGGAGGCATAAGCTCTGACTACTTCACGGAGACCATTCATAGTGCGGGCCATAAGGACCGCATCATCCGCGTACGTCAGCACGGGGACATTAATGCCATTCACCTTTGGGACATCCCTACAATGTTCCATCAGAAAATCCGACAATCCATTTGTATACAGAAGGAACAGAGTGGGAGCCAAGACACACCCCTGGCGCACACCCCTTGAAAGCTTAAAGGCCTCTGAACATTCCCCATTTAGACCCCACCCTCACATTTGCAACCGTACCGGAGTGGAGATACCGGAGCAACTCTACAATTTTAGGATCCATCCCTAGCTGATTTAACCTCTTCCACAGTATAGACCGGTTTACCTTATCAAAGGCACAGCTAAGGTCCATAAAGGTAAGGTAGAGGGTACCCTTCCTAGCTTGCGTATATTTACCAAGCAAAGACATTGTTCTCACGTGCCGAGACCTTCCCTAAAACCATACTGGTCCTGGCTTCAAATTTCATTACCTATCATCTAGGCCTCAATACGCCTTAAGATGATCCGTCCCAGAATCTTCACAGAAGAAACAAGGAGAGAAATGGGGCGATAAGACTTAGGATCGTTCCGATCGCCCTTTTTTAATACTGGGATAATACAGGCTAGTCTCCAAGAGGCAGGAATACCCACAGTAACTGCCACATTAAGAACGTTTAAAAGAATAGGTGCCCATAACTGGGGACTGGATTTATACAAATCCATAGGGATCGAATCCGGGTCTGGGGCTTTATTGCTAGCGCTACTCTGTATTGCATCAATAACCTCCTGGAGTGAAAACCTAATTGCTAGGTTAGGAGCCATATCATACTCATTGTCCCGGTTATTTCTTAGGGGGATACCCTCAAAAGTTCTACAGAAGTGATTTACCCAGGCCTCTGGGGCAATGTTACAGCTAAGTCCCTCAGATGTCTCTGTTCCAAAGGAACCTCTATTTACCACCTTCCAAAACAAACCAGGATCTTTCAGAACTACGGCATACTCTAACTCTTACCAGGCTTTGTCTTTATGTTTTATCTTGCTATCCCTCAGGGCCCTTTTATACTTAATTCTAGCTTCTTTCACAAAGACCCTATTTCTAAGATGTTTCTTAACGGCCATATTCATGTTTGCCCTAGCATCGTAACAGGCCTTGTCAAACCATCCACATTTGCGTTTACTGGGGCGGCTGCCTATTGAAAATAAACAGTCTCTCGCTGCTGTATTTACTACTGTTATTGCATCAATAACTGCCTTAGGATTGGGAGCCTCTATCAGAAGTATTTCCATAAATAAATGTAGGTTTTCCCCCACCACCCTTCCTACGACTTTTTGGGAATCTACTTGTTTCCAACCAAGCCGCCTGCCCCGCTCTCTTATCTCCACTGCAAAGGGCCCACCTCGTCCTAATTTACATAGGGCCCCAGGGAGTTTAAAAGACACTATAAGGGGATTATGGTCACAAATACACTCCCCTAGCACCCCTCCACCGATCACCAGATCTTTCATAGGTGAAGACACGAAGATATAGTCAATAGTGGATCCAGACCCTCTTCCCACATAGGTTGGGAGTTGGTGAGTATCTACTACTTCCATGTTACAGAAATTCTGTAGGCCCATCCTCCTAAATTCCTTAATCAGAACCCTGCCTCTGGAATCCTGCATACCATCCGCCGAATAATCCTCACAGTCACACTTAAAGGGATTTACCACTGTACTAAGCCTTCCCAACTTAGCATTAAAATCTCCAGACACAATAGCACAGAATTCCAACCCCACCTCCTCCATTCTAAGCTTCAATACCTGAAGAACGGAGAATAGGGCCCCAATTTGGCACCCCACATCCCACACAGCATTATAAAAATTTACCAACAGAATACTGAAATTGTTGGAAAAAATTACCCATACAGGCAATATACCCTGGTGGTTGCAATTGATTTGGAATGCACCCAATATCTTAGAGAGGCGAATTAGGGTAACCAGGCCACCTTTCGAGAGGCCACAAAGAGACTGCACAGCTGGAATCGCAAATCTATCATACCCATCCCACACAGCAAACCCATCCCACCAGGTTTCCTGAAGCATGATAATATCATAGTTAGCCAAACAACTAACCCAAGCCTGGTCAGATAGCTTGGCATCATACCCCCGCAATATTCCATGAGATAAGATTGCACTGAGGAGGCACCTCTTCTCGTGTAATCAGGGTCTTGGTGCATTGTCAATCCACCCCTTCCAAATCTAGATTACTGTTGGTAACAGCTCTTCGGCTGGTTGCCTGCAGGGTATTCTGACCTGGGGGGGATTCCTGCCAATACCAAGAGAAACCTCAGCACTCAATCGCATATGGTCATAAAAATAGCCCAAGGGGACCATACCTATTGTTCCTGCTCTTGAAGCAGCAGGACTACAAGTAGAGAGAAGCCTTTGTGTCAGGCCAGGATATCTAACATTTATAAAGATAAAATCATCATTCCCCTCCTTTTTTTTGGGCCCGACCCAACCAATTTTTCTAGCAAACAGAATGTCCTTAAAATCCTTACACGAAAAATCACAATTATTACTCAGCCAATATCCAGCCTTATTTATAAGTTGGGCCGTAGACTCAGTTGCCCCAGAAGCAAGAGCAGGAACATTCGTCAACACCACCACATAAGGGGCACAAGCTGGGGGGAGATCCAAGCAAGCCAACGAAGACCTGACCGTCAACAGGTTCTGATTATATTTCCCATCCAGCTGTTGGCAGATCCCCCCCAACTGCCAGATTCAGAATCAGGCTGCCTGCTACAATTAGACCTAATAAAGGCCCTTCCACCCATTAGTAGGGTAGTAGGAGGAGACGGTGCAATCTCAACACAAGTACTTTGACCCCCAAGATTTACAGGATTAGCCAATTGCTGAGGTATTGTCCCCAAAGGCCCCAAAGTCCCTGCAGCTTCCTCCTGCAGGATCAATTCCTCACTTGATTGGGATCGCCTAATCGGGGCCACACATTCACCTACACAATGCCTCCCTTGACCTCCTTGCTCGCATAGCCGAGAAACTGCTTTTTCTATGGCCAATAATTTCGCCACAACAGGGGACAAAATACCATGGACCATTTCCTGGAATTTTGACAATAAAATAGTTACATCACAGCCCAAATGCTGGCAAAGTTCAGGGTCACTACTCATCCCCTTAGGGAGCTCCAAGAGAGATGTTTTCATTTTGGGCACCGTTTTCTTTAGAACCTTTTTTTTTTTTCCTCGGGGGAGGGCAACATTTATCCAAGGGGCAGACCGGGGGAGAGGACAGCAAAAGTCTTTTGCTTCTTCTTGAAGATCCTTGACCAACAGAGCCCTCTATTGTCTCAACATGGGCGAGCTCAGCAGCAGCAACACATTGGTCGCCCCCCAGATAGGCCACCTCCACGTCCAAGCCCTCCGAAGGATCACTGACTACTGGGACCTGACGCCAGTCCTCCATTTCCGTGGATAACCTCCTCTCTGCCAAATCAATTTCCTTTGTTGCAACCCCAACAGCTCTTGCAAGGAAGGAGTCCAATGTGGTGGTTCCACTACCCTATCTACCACCACCACCCCCCAAGGCGCCAATTAACTGACCCCTTTTCCTACCCATTTTTCAATAGTGGAACTTCACACAACAAGAGCAACAAGCGTTGCAAAAAATAAAGACGATTTAAATCACCGTCTCACCCACTGTAGAACTCCAAATACTGGCAAAGTTAAATAGTCACCACCCACAGGAAGATGAAAGAGGGGTGGCCCAGCCAAGCCTCTAACGGGCGCAAGACGGGCCCGCCCTTGGCCCGGACGCGTCCTGCGCCGCAGGAAGAAGCAACGCGCTATACGTGCTTTCAGGGGCAGTCATCGCCCCCCTGTTTCCGGCTGTCGGGAGCGTCCCCCGAGGGCCCGGGTAGAGTTCCAAAATGTCCCACGCTGCGGGAAGAAGCAACACGCTATACGCGCTTTCTGGGGCAGGCACCGCCCCCCCCCGTTTCCGGCTGTCAGGAGCGTACCAGAGGGCCAGGGCAGAGTTCCAAAATGTCCTGCGCCGCTGGAAGAAGCAACATGCTATACGCGCTTTCAGGGGCAGGCACTGCCCCCCCGCTGTTTCCGGCTGTCAGGAGCATCCCCTGAGGGCCAGGGCAGAGTTCCAAAATGTCCCACGCCGCAGGAAGAAGCAATGCGCTATACGTGCTTTCAGGGGCAGGCACTGCCCCCCCCCCCGTCTCTGGCTACCAGGAGCGTCCCCCGAAGGCCAGGACAGAGTTCCAAAATGTCCTGCGGGAAGAAGCAACGCGATATACGCGCTTTCAGGGTGGAAAGGTTTATTATTTTGGGATCTCCACTAACATGGTGTGGGGGACCCAAATATGACCTAGAAAGATCATGTTGTGTTAAACATTTTGGTGGTGGTCCCATTGCACTAGGACCAACACAGGCTGAGTTATGGGCAAATATATTGTGAAAAAGAATGCTTGCAAAGGATTATGGGTCAAATTTTCCAGAGTGCACTGAATATTGTAGTAAAACCACACCCCCCCCCCCCGCTGTGCCTAGAGAGCCACTTTGGCTTTGACAATTTCTGTTTTATGTAAAGCATTTACCAATTTCAAGTGTTTAAAGGGGAGAGCCACAAGAAATGATTAGGTAACTGTGAACAATATGACCAGCACTTCAATTCTGTGGATCGTGTTCATGCTGTTGTGCCTGTTTGTGCGGTGAGCCATGCAGCACGAAGGGGGGAGACAAAAGAAATAGTTCACCCAGCTGAAGCATATTGGTAATCGTGCATTCATCTATGTAACAGAGGCAGTCTGCACGGCGTGACAAAGAAAAGCCTCAAGGCGGGACAAATGTAAGGCAATTACCAATTACATCAAGTGATTTTTGTAAGGCAAGTCTGCAAAGGAGTTAAAGTCATGGGTGTGAGGTGGGTGTGGGTAAAAGCCCACAATACTTACAACAGGTCAAAGCGCTAGTGTGCACAACCTAAAAATGCCAGGACAGCCTCCCAAGAAACACCTTTATCCCCTCCACTAATAGGTTTACAGATAAAGCATTGCTTGAATTCTAAACTACTACCAGGGAGTCTCACTGATACACTTTGGGGACAGACCCTCACTGTTGTAGTCTTGGTCTTTCTCTGGCTGCCTGGAAAGTGCTTCTATATTGACTGCAGGGCGCAGGCAGTGTAATTTAAATGATGATGGATTTTCAAACAATAAAATACAGGAGGCATAGTCAGACTGAATCCCCTCTTTTTTTTACTGTGACATCAGAGCGCATATGGCATCCTTGCAGCACTGTAAATTGTAAAGCTGCATTCTGAGAATGCACATTGAGACAGACTTATGGTTAATTTTGGCAGGGCTGAGGAATTATTTTATTTGGACGATGATAGGCTGCTTTATTGTCTCAAAAGGAAAATGTCACTTACCCAGTGTACATCTGTTCGTGGCATTAGTCGCTGCAGATTCACATGCTGTGCATAGTCCGCCGTCTGGTGTTGGGCTCGGAGTGTTACAAGTTGTTTTTCTTCGAAGAAGTCTTTTCGAGTCACGAAACCGAGGGACTCCTCCCACCTCGGTTCCATTGCGCATGGGCGTCGACTCCATCTTAGATTGTTTTCCCCGCAGAGGGTGAGGTAGGAGTTGTGTATGCTAGTAATAGTGCCCATGCAATGGAATGAATACGTATGTACCAAATGTAGGTTAAAGTAATATATTTACAAATGTACAAATGTTGAGGATATACTTCCAAACGGCTACAAGCTCCCGGGGAGGCGGGTGGGCGCATGTGAATCTGCAGTGACTAATGCCACGAACAGATGTACACTGGGTAAGTGACATTTTCCGTTCGGTGGCATGTGTAGCTGCAGATACACATGCTGTGCATAGACTAGTAAGCAGTTATCTCCCCAAAAGCGGTGGTTCAGCCTGTGGGAGTGGAAGTAGTTTGAAATAAAGTTCTTAGTACGGCTTGTCCTACTGTGGCTTGTTGTGCAGATAACACATCTACACAGTAGTGTTTAGTAAATGTATGAGGCGTAGACCATGTTGCTGCCTTACATATTTCGTTTATTGGAATATTTCCTAGAAAAGCCATATTTGCACCTTTTTTTCTGGTTGAGTGTGCCTTTGGTGTAATAGGCAGCTCTCTCTTTGCTTTAAGATAGCAGGTTTGGATGCACCTAACTATCCATCTGGCAATACCTTGTTTAGAAATTGGATTTCCTGTATGAGGTTTTTGAAAGGCAATAAATAGTTGTTTTGTCTTTCTAATTACTTTTGTTCTGTCAATGTAGTACATTAGTGCTCTTTTGATGTCCAATGTATGTAGTGCTCTTTCAGCTATTGAATCTGGCTGTGGGAAGAACACTGGTAATTCTACTGTTTGATTTAAGTGGAATGGTGAGATAACCTTTGGTAAGAATTTTGGATTTGTTCTTAGAACTACTTTATTCTTGTGTATTTGAATAAATGGTTCTTGTATGGTAAACGCCTGTATTTCACTTACTCTTCTTAGAGATGTGATGGCAATGAGAAATGCAACTTTCCACGTTAAGTATTGCATTTCACAAGAATGCATGGGTTCGAAAGGTGGACCCATGAGCCTTGTTAAGACAATGTTGAGGTTCCATGAAGGAACAGGTGGTGTCCTTGGTGGTATAATTCTCTTTAGGCCTTCCATAAACGCTTTAATGACAGGTATTCTAAACAGGGAAGTTGAATGAGTAATCTGCAGGTAAGCCGAAATTGCAGCGAGATGTATCTTTATGGAAGAGAAAGCTAGATTGGATTTTTGCAAATGTAGTAAATATCCTACTACATCTTTTGGAGACGCATGCAACGGATGAATTTGCTCATTATGGCAGTAATAAACAAATCTTTTCCATTTAGTTGCATAGCAGTGTCTAGTGGAAGGTTTTCTAGCTTGTTTTATGACCTCCATACATTCCTGTGTGAGGTCTAAGTGTCCAAATTCTAGGATTTCAGGAGCCAAATTGCTAGATTCAGCGATGCTGGGTTTGGATGCCTGACCTGTTGTTTGTGTTGTGTTAACAGATCTGGTCTGTTGGGTAGTTTGACATGAGGCACTACTGACAGGTCTAGTAGTGTTGTATACCAAGGTTGTCTTGCCCATGTTGGTGCTATTAGTATGAGTTTGAGTTTGTTTTGACTCAATCTGTTTACTAGATATGGAAGGAGAGGGGGAAAAGCGTACGCAAATATCCCTGACCAATTCATCCATAGAGCATTGCCTTGGGAGTACTTGTGTGGGTACCTGGATGCAAAGTTTTGGCATTTTGCGTTTTCTTTTGTTGCAAAGAGATCTATTTGAGGTGTTCCCCAAATTTGAAAGTAAGTGTTCAGTATTTGGGGGTGACTTTCCCATTCGTGGATTTGTTGGTGATCCCGAGAGAGATTGTCTGCTAGTTGGTTCTGGATCCCTGGAATAAATTGTGCTATTAGGCGAATATGGTTGTGAATTGCCCAATGCCATATCTTTTGTGTTAGGAGACACAACTGTGTCGAGTGTGTCTCCCCCTGTTTGTTCAAATAATACATTGTCGTCATGTTGTCTGTTTTGACAAGAATGTATTTGTGGGTTATCATGGGTTGGAATGCTTTCAACGCTAGAAATACTGCTAACAGTTCTAAGTGATTTATGTGAAAATTTCTTTGATGTATGTCCCATTGTCCTTGGATGCTGTGTTGATTGAGGTGTGCTCCCCACCCTGTCATGGAAGCATCTGTTGTTATAACGTATGTTGGCACTGGGTCTTGGAAAGGCCGCCCTTTGTTTAAATTTGTACTGTTCCACCATAGAAGCGAGATGTATGTTTGGCGGTCTACCAACACCAGATCTAGAAGTTGACCCTGTGCCTGTGACCACTGTGATGCTAGGCACTGTTGTAAGGGCCGCATGTGCAATCTTGCGTTTGGGACAATGGCTATGCATGAAGACATCATGCCTAGTAGTTTCAGTATTATTTTGACTTGTACTCTTTGTTTTGGAGACAAGGTTTGTATTACATTGTGAAATGTTTGTACTCTTTGTGGACTTGGAGTAGCAATCCCTTTTGCTGTGTTGATTGTTGCTCCTAAGTATTGTTGTGTTTGACACGGCTGCAGGTGTGACTTTGCGTAGTTGATTGAGAAACCTGGGTTGTGTAGGGTTTCTATGACATATTTTGTGTGTTGTGAACACCGTTTGAGCGTATTGGTCTTGATTAGCCAATCGTCTAGGTATGGGAACACATGTATTTGCTGCCTTCTGATATGTGCAGCTACTACTGCCAGGCATTTTGTAAAGACTCTTGGCGCAGTTGTTATTCCGAATGGCAACACTTTGAACTGGTAATATATGCCCTTGAATACGAACCTTAGGTATTTCCTGTGCGAAGGATGTATCGGTATATGGAAATACGCATCTTTTAGATCTAATGTTGTCATGTAGTCTTGCTGTTTGAGCAGTGGGATTACGTCTTGTAATGTGACCATGTGAAAGTGGTCTGATTTGATGTAGGTGTTTAGTGTTCTGAGATCTAGTATTGGTCTTAGAGTGTTGTCTTTTTTTGGTATTAGAAAGTACAGTGAGTAAACTCCTGTGTTCTTTTGATGACGTGGTACCAGTTCTATTGCGTCCTTTTGCAGCAATGCCTGAACTTCTAGTCCTAGAAGGTCTATATGCTGTTTGGACATGTGTGTTTTCGGTGGGACGTTTGGAGGGAGTTGTAGAAATTCTATGCAATAACCATGTTGGATAATTGCTAAGACCCAAGTGTCTGTTGTTATTTCCTCCCAAGATGTGTAGAACTGGCTTAGTCTTCCCCCCACTGGTGTTGTGTGAAGGGGTTGTGTGACTTGTGAGTCACTGTTTATTTTGAGGGGTTTTGGGACCTTGAAATTTTCCCCCGTTTCTTGGGAATTGGCCCCCTCTGTATTGTCCCCGAAAACCTCCCCTTTGATATTGTCCCTGGTAGGTTGGTGGTCTTGTTTGTGAGGTGCTGGTTTCTGTGGGTTGACCGCGAAACCCTCCCCTAAAAGTTGTTTTACGAAATGTGCCAAATGTGCCTCTGCCCTGCGGGGAATAGAGTGCGCCCATGGCTTTGGCTGTGTCGGTGTCCTTCTTTAATTTTTCAATTGCAGTGTCCACTTCTGGCCCAAACAATTGCTGTTCATTAAACGGCATATTGAGCACTGCCTGTTGTATCTCAGGTTTGAAGCCAGATGTGCGCAGCCATGCGTGCCTCCTTATCGTCACAGCAGTATTTATTGTTCTTGCAGCTGTATCTGCTGCATCCATAGAAGAACGTATCTGGTTGTTGGAAATATTTTGTCCCTCTTCAACCACTTGTTGTGCTCGTTTTTGGAATTCTTTTGGGAGGTGCTCGATGAAATGCTGCATCTCGTCCCAATGGGCCCTGTCGTATCGCGCTAGGAGTGCTTGCGAGTTGGCGATGCGCCACTGATTTGCAGCTTGTGCTACAACCCTTTTCCCAGCTGCATCAAACTTGCGGCTCTCCTTGTCCGGAGGTGGTGTGTCGCCTGATGTCTGCGAGTTGGCTCTTTTACGAGCTGCTCCTACGACTACTGAATCTGGTGTCAGTTGTGAAGTAATAAAAGCAGGGTCTGTGGGCGGTGCCTTGTATTTTTTCTCCACCCTTGGAGTTATTGCTCTGCTTTTAACTGGCTCCTTAAAAATCTGTTTAGCGTGCCTTAGCATTCCCGGGAGCATAGGAAGGCTTTGATAATGGCTATGGGTGGAGGACAGGGTGTTAAAGAGGAAGTCATCCTCAATAGGCTCCGAATGTAGCGAGACATTATGGAATTCAGCTGCCCTAGCTACCACCTGTGCATATGCTATACTGTCCTCAGGTGGTGAGGGTTTAGTTGGGTACGACTCTGGGCTATTGTCCGATACCGGAGCGTCATAGAGGTCCCATGCATCCTGATCATCTTGGCTCATGGTGGTATGAGCTGGTGATTGTGGTGGAGTCTGTGCCGGTGATACATGAGCCGACGGTGGTGGAGAGGGTGGAGGAGGTACCTTCTTTACCACCGTTGCTTGTGGTGGCTTGTCTTGTTGCTGAAAGTCAAGTTTCCTTTTCCTTCTGATTGGGGGAAGAGTGCTGATCTTCCCTGTACCCCTTTGGATAAAGATCCGCTGTTGCGTGTGATCTACTTCTGTTGTTTATAATTCCTCCTCAAATCTGTGTCTTTTTAGTTGGGAGGACAGTGATTGTTCCTCTGAGTAGGCAGTGGTTTTCGGTTCGGTTGCCGGGTGTTTTGGCACCGAAACCGTGTCTTTAGTTTTTTTCGGCTCCGACGAGATCTTTCTCTTTTTCGGTGTCGTGCCCTTTCGGTGCCGACCATCTTCGGTGCCGCTGTCTCTGTGCCAAGCAGTTTCGGTGCCGCTATCTCGGTGTCAACCCTTTTCTGCACCACTCTCTCGGTCCCGAGATTGCTGTGTGCCTGTGTCTCGACCTGAGTCGGACGACCTCGGCACCAGCTCGCCCTTTTTCGGTGCCGATGGACGGTCACCTACTTTATGGGTTAAGCCATGGCCTGTTGGCAGTGGCGTCCCCTGGGCTTTGTCTGTTTTTTCGTGTGATCTTTGTTTCGATGTTTTACTCACGGTTGGTTGCTCTTCGACGTCGAATTCTTCGGAATCCGACTCGTGGATAGGAGAAAGTTTCTTCTTCCTCTTCCTCGAACCGTTGTTGTCCTGTCAGCGTGGACGCCATCTGCAACCTCCTGGCTCTTCGGTCTCTGAGCGTTTTTCTCGACCGAAACGCGCGACAGGCCTCACACGTCTCCTCCTTGTGCTCGGGGGACAGGCACAAGTTACAGACCAAATGTTGGTCCGTATAAGGATACTTATGGCATTTAGGACAGAATCGGAACGGGGTCCGTTCCATCAATCTCGATGTTGCACGCGGTCGGGCCGACCAGGCCCCGACGGATGCTCGAAATAACCCCGAAGAGCTCCCGAAGCTCTGCAAGATTCGGTGGTGATTGGATCTAACTACCCCGATACCGAACGAAACAATACCGACGATCTAAGATGGAGTCGACGCCCATGCGCAATGGAACCGAGGTGGGAGGAGTCCCTCGGTCTCGTGACTCGAAAAGACTTCTTCGAAGAAAAACAACTTGTAACACTCCGAGCCCAACACCAGATGGCGGACTATGCACAGCATGTGTATCTGCAGCTACACATGCCACCGAACATACAATTTAGGAAGTTTTTCTGATGAACATCAATTGCCAATATTATGCTCTCTTGGTACTAAGGTGTTGGGACAGAAAAAAACTCCTCATGCTGGGAGATGCCCTGAGTGCCCAACTGTATTGTTGTCTGGATCCCTAATGCTGTTTTTGTGTCATAAGCAACAATGGATCATGTGGTTAGGCCATGACATAGGCCTGCCTCACGGACTACTGTCTTGTTGAAAAGGAAGGGGTGCCCAAAGCACTACCCTCATAGTGGCTTAAACTTACTGCTTTCATCAGGAGTTGAGCAGCACAAGTGCGGTGGTGGCAGCATTTCATGAAGTGATCAGCAGTACGGAAAAGGATCTTTTTACCCTGTGTCACTGGAGTGAGGCCTACAGGCTCACTCACTTTTTAAAAAAGTTCTGCTGCTGTGTGCTTAACTCATCCTTGGCCAACATCAGTTAGAAATGGAGTGCTGCATTGCACAGGAATAGTGACTCTGAATTAGTTGTATGTGTGCCTGGGAAGGGAACAACACAAGGATGGAGCAGTACTGTGCAGCACATGTATGGTTTGTACATGTACTGGATGTATGTATGCCTGAGAGGAATGCATTGCACAAGATGTGGTGATGTGCAGTGGGGTAAGCAGGGGCAGCATGTGCTGGGTGTGTTTGTGTGAAGTACAATACATGAAAAGGGTGAAGAACTGTGCAGCAAGCACAGTGAGTGTGTGTGCTGGAAGTGCATGTGTTTTTAAATAATACCCTGGTTAAAGATAGAAAAGAGTCAGTGATGACTAGTGTGCAAACTTAATGTGGGATAAATGCATGTGTACCTGCAAGGGTACAATGCATAGAGATGTTAGTGCTGAACAGAAAGTGTGCTATGTACACAGAGTAAGTGTGTCTGCAACAGTATTTTCTGTGGGGAACCCTGGGTTCCATGCCTAGTAAAGTCATGAGGAGGAGCGAAAACCCACCACAGACAGATTTGTGTATTGCTTCATTCCTGTGAGCTGGGTGAGGACACGCTGGAGGGAAAAGGAAGACTCCCTTTACATTTCCAAAGACTGCTCTTCGATTCAGTGATGGGTCAAAAAGAAGGGTCCTGGACACATCTCAGAAAGGGAGATGGGGCTGATAAGAGAATCATAAGGAGTAGGGTTGGGGTCTAGGGTTAAAGTTTTGATGCACATATCACTGCGGCTGACATCCAGGTGGGAACTTTGGTCACTCCCATGAATTGTGTTGTGGAAGGTCAGCTTTGAATTTGTGCCTGCTGTGACAGACCTGTTTCATGAAGGAAGATGAAAAGAAGCAGAACCTCAACATACATTTTAAAAGACCCAGAACCTAAATTACATTTGGTGTCTGGAAAAGGACTATGAGAAGGGGATGTTGAGTCCCCCAAAATATGTCATCTACCAAGATGTCAGATGGGCTGTGTAAGAAGGGGAAGCTCTGCAGGACTTCTGTCTTTGACCAGGCTTTGGGGGGGGGGGGGTAGGAGGCAGGGGGGCAGCAAGGCCTGCTTGTCTCCCTCCTGGGTGAAGGGACATCACCCAGGGAAATCAATATCACCTGGCATGGAGCACCAGCACCTGACTGCTTGCCAAAACCAGTGTGCCCTGTGAGAAGGAGAAGAGCATAGGAGGGAGAGAGGTCAAGTCGGCAGCCATACCGTGAGGACTCCCTGTACCACGTGTGAGGATTCCGCTGTCCACCAATTGGTCTGTAGCCAGTGTGCAAGGATGTTTTCAGTGACCTCTGTATGCCAGGAGAGGGCCACCATAGACTGTGCCAAGTATTGAGCGCTGTGTGGAGGGCGCCAAGCCCACATGTTCTGTTGCTGTGACCCTGTATGTCAGAAAGGGCCACAGGTGAAGAAGTTGTGGGACCACCATCCCTGGACTCGCCTGCGCGGCGATCCCACATCAAGCATGGCTGCTGTGGTGTGGCCATCTGCACCTGAGAAGCCTACATTGCGTCCGAAGGTACTGCAACAATCCTGTATGCCCAGAGGGGCTGCTGGACCCAAATCATCAAAGACGTCAGGCGGCCGCCTTGGACTGAAGTAAGGCTGTGATGGTAGGAATAGTGCACGAAAGATCTGCCCTGACTACCTCCTATGGACCAGGAGGACAATGCTGCAGGACTATTGCTATTGGGAGCCTAAGGACTGAATTCCCCGAAAGATGCTGTGATCGCAAGGGACAGCAGCCACGCCACTCCAGAAAGATAGCCTATGCAGGGCTGATGCTGCAGGGTGTACCGCGAGCAACCTGACCTTTGGATCTTGCGAGTGCTCACTGAGCACACACACTAACGCCAACAGCTTCTGTGCTGCAGGAGTGGGCATGCCTTGAACTAGGGCCTTTGGGACACTGGGGGATTTACTGATAAAGGTGCTGAAGCACATTAGGCACTTTTGACTGAAATCCTGTAAAGTCAAAAGGCAACTTTTGCGAACGGCCTAATAGTTTGCATTCCCGGATGCGGCCACCAGTGAATGGGGAATAACCATGAACATGTTACATGAAAGAGGGTAGGACAGGGATTCGTCCGATAGCCACAAGAGCCCCAACCTCAAGGGGGGACTGTGTTGTTGCATATGAATGTTGCACCGCTTTGTATGTGTAGAGTTAGAAATAAAATACTACTTTTTCTTATAAAAGCAAGTATTTGACTGGATGTTGATTTATTGTTTGTACTGTTTGCATTTTGAATTGTGAGTTGTGTTCCCTCATCTGTATCTACATCCACCCAGAGGGAGCCTTGACTGCTCGACCACAGCTACCACAGAGTCAAGTGCAGAAGGGCTACTTGGTCCAGCCGAGTGGGATCCATAGTGGGTCGGGCCAAGGACATCAGGAGTAAAAGGCCTCAACCACCACAGTCAAGCCCAGTGGCACTTGCGTGCCCTGTGGCCCTCTGAAAGGGGTTCTGAGATAAGGGCTGTTAAACAACAATGTTGTTTGGTTGGGACCATAGATTTGTTTTTTCTTATGCCCCTTGTCTAAGGGTCCATGGTGGTACAGTTTATATCACAGGCCTAGTCATTGTGTTCATGCATTGATGTCTCTATGTCCTCAAGTCCCAGTGACCTTGTGCTTTCTTCAGTGCCCTTCTCAGTGACACGGTGTGTCTGTATCCCCATGTCCCAATGCCAGAGTCAATGTGTGACTTCCACTGTCAGTGTTAGTCACAAGTTCCATATATCAATATTCCCACATTATTGTAAAAATGGCGGAGGACAGCCCCACACACAACGCTGATGCCATGGAAAACAGGAGATCACCCTTGCTGGACCAAGATACCAATAAAAGCATTCAGCCCAGGCAGGCTAAACCCTCGCCCCCCTGGTACACTGAAGAACTGAAAACACAAAACAAAGACTGCAAAAGACTTGAAAGAATATGGTAGAAAAAGGCTATGAACCACATTTGAAAAAATACACTCTGCCTATTTACAAATGATCACAAAAATATCAGGAAATCGAAGGCAAAGTTATTTCCAAAAACAAATTTTAGAATCGAAAAACCCCACAAGGGAAGTTTTAAAAATTTTAAACTCACTCATTCAGAAACAGATAGAAACTTTCCTAAATTATCACAGTTTTTAAGCAACCGTTTACCTTCTTTTTTCCACAGAACAATTCTTGACCTGGTGAAGAACATCACTCAGGCTCCAAAGACAGAGTCTGTTGGGGTTAAAACCGCTTCCCAGCCCATAAGCCTCTCTGAGACACTTTTAACCCCATTTGTGAATCAGAATTATCAATAACGTTAACAAAATGGTTTCTCCCCCCCCATATGAATGCTTGTCCACTACAACAACTTGAGAAAGCCAGGTAGTTCTATCACTCTACCACATCTCCTGCAAACCTGCAATTATATGTTGCTATTTGGTATAGTACAAAACACATAGAAGGCAGTAATTGTTTCACCTCTTTCAATTAAGCCTTCTTTAGACCATGAAATCTTAACCACCGACCAATCTCAGTTCTGCCTCCGTTTGCCAAACCAACTCAGATAAAGGTCTGTAACTTGTTCATTAGTCATCTGAAATTCTACAATTGCACAAAACTGCATTGGGTTTTCGCACAGGACAGCCTTGTCAAAGTCAATGAAGACATCACACACACCTTAGATGGAAATAGAGTGGTGACTATCAGTTTACTAGATCGGCAGCTTTGAAACTATCTCCCACTCCATTTTAATCCAAAAACTTGAGACAGCTGGAATCTCTGGAACATTCCTTGCCTGCTTTACATCTTTTTCACAGGGACGGACCCAACTGGTTATGCAGGGGTACTAGAAATCCTCAACTAAGCCCATACTGGTTGAATGCCCTCCCCCAGTGCTCTTTGCTAAGCCCCCCACACTAACTCGTACATGGCTCCTCTGCCTAATCTGAGAATCTTTTGGAACTTTTTTCCATGCTTATGCTGATCAGATAGAGTTTATCATCAAGTTACAAGAAAAACCTGAAAAAAACTGCACTTCATTTTAAGAACTCTTCCCCTTGGCATTGCCAAACACATGAGCACCAACTCCCTTGTATTAAATTACAACAAGACAATGAGTTTGGTACTAAAAAGAGTTGGCATCAAAACTGGTCCCTCCTTTTCTCCACATGCAATCTGAGGGTGATTGTTGATTCAGAATTCACTTTTTCCCACGCTATGTTCCACAGCTTTCTCACTTTTAGGAGTCATAAAAATCTTTCCTTTCATTCTGACATTAGCAAGGAAGGATTTTATCCAGGCAGTAATACTCATGAGGATGGAATATTGTATACTGTTAGTGGGGTTGCCAAATTACCTGTTACATAAAGTCCATATCTTACAAAACACAGTAGCCCATTTAGTCCTGGCCCTCAAGAAATCCTCTCTCTCCCTCCCCAACCCATATCCTGTAAGCTCTAAACACTTCACTGGCTCTCAGCTCAGAAAAGGTGTATGTTGAAGGCCATATGCTTATGCCACAAATATATATACAACGCAGAAAAAGCTCATACTTGTGTTTTCTATACTCACCTGGGACAGGTTATCTCACCCTTCAGGTCACAAAATACTTTCCTGGTTACTATACCCAGTTTCAGGAATCAACTGAAACTTTGATTCTAGCACTGTCTCTAGGGTCAATTTCTAGCACTGATTACATCTGAAGCAGAGAATAGTTTACCATGCAACTACCGCACCCAAGGAGCTCTAACGCTTTTCAGATGCCAATTAAAAACGTTACGCATTTGCAACTAATCAGTCAACCTTCACCTGAATCAAGTTGGTTGACAAAACATATTTTACACCATGCCTGGGTTAGTTTGCTAGTGCTAGGAAACTTAATTCTGGAGGTAAGTGCACTTTATAAAATCTGTATTAAATCAATCAATCATATAACTTTAAGTATCCCAAATATCAGTGTCTCACAATATATGGGACTGTGTGCCAGTAGGAGCAATGTCCTTTTCTGTGTATGTATTTGTACTCCATTATCAATATTGGTAAAACTGTGTTCTGTGACAATGTGTCACTACCAGTGCTCTTGTGTTGCTACCCCAATGTTGGTGCCCCCCAACTTTCATACTGTGCAATTGTTTGTACCTCACTGAATGTCTCCCCTGATAGTTTCCCTGTGCCAGTTCAGGTGCTCTAGTGCCAGTGACCCACTGTCACTGGCTTCATGCTGGCGACCTGTGTTGTGTTAGTGTCCATGTTTTGTGGCAACCCTCATAATTGGCCCACTGCTGGTGCCCGTGTCAGTGACTCAGCATTAGTATTTGTGGACTTCTCAGTGTTCATGGTTAATGTCAATCTTGGTACATATGAGCCAGTGTCCCTCTGTTTCCTCCATCGTTGTTGCAGTTTCAAACAGTGCCCCCTATTTCTCCGTCTATTCAGCATCTGTGTCCCAGGATCCATGTCTCCATGTCCATTATTTTGGTCTTGTCACTGTGGCAGTAACCCCTGGCAGTGTTGCAGTGCCCTGAATCAACACCTGTGTACCTAAGTCCCCATCTCGTTGTCAGTGTCCTCATGTCAGTGTCACACTGTTAGTGACACTTGTCAGCAACCACAGATCAGTACCCCAATATTGTGTCCCTCCAGTGACTGTTCTGGTGTTGTGTCCTAGCATCAGTATTTCGTGGAAGAATCTTAACCCCTTTGACTGCCCTGCCATTACCATTGTCCCAGTATTGATGTTTCTGCCCGGTCTGCATTCCAATGCTGCATCCTGTGTCTGTGCACCAGTGACTGTATCCTTGTATCAGTGTTGCAGCGTGATCGATGGTGTTCCTATGGCAGTGGCTCCCAGTGCCAATGCTGATGCCACTAAGTCAGTGTCTTTGTGTACAGTTTGCGAGCTGTGTCATAGTTACAGTTTCACTCTTGCAGGTCAAAATCTCCATGTCACTGTTGGTTTCTCTGTGTCAGTGTTCTAGTATCTGTGCCCCAGTGCCAATATCCCAATGTCATTGTCTTCATGTTAGTGTCAGCACACCCAGTAAGTGTATACCTGTCAATTCACTAATGTTAGGTCCTGCAAGTCAGTGTCCCTATGTTGTGAACTGGTATTGTGTCCTAGTGTGCACAACACTGTGCCCTAGAGTCCCTTTGTCAGTGTCCCAGTGAACTCCCCCATGCCAGTGTCCCACAATTAGTGACTGTGCCCCATGTCAGCACTCTGGTGTCACTGTTACTAGGAAGTATTGGTGCTTCGGTTTTTGTGTCTTCAACGCAATTACCCTAGTGTCAATGCTGATTTGCTATGACATTATCATTATGACAGAACCTATTGTGTGGTAGTGTTAGTCTACTTTTGTTGCCATGTCAATGTCCCTAAGTCAATGTTGTAGCTCCTTTGGCAGTGAGCATGTGAACATATGACAGTATTAGTGCACACTTGTTAGAGGCCTGTCTGTCACTCTCATTTGTGACCCTATATGTCCATCTGTCTCCCCCTTTCTCACTTGCCTCTCTGTCTACACCCCTTGCTCTGCTTAAGTTTATATGTAACCAACTGCCCCAGCGCCTGTGTTCTGGGGACAATCAGATATCTGACCCCACACGCGCAAGGACTGTAATCTTGATCTATTAATACTGATAGGAAAAAGAGATGCAGTGAGAAGGTGATGATCTCCCATGTTTAAAATAATCTCCTTCCAGTCTAATTTACTGCAATGCAGTGCAGTCTGGATTCAGTGTCACGTGCTTAACGCCCAATCAAGTGAGTATTTGTCCAGTGTTTAGAGTTTATGTAGTACTCATCTGGAGTGTTGTTTCAAGTTATGGGTGCACAAATGATGTTTCCTCAAGGTCACCTATCTTGTGTTTTGTCTGAGGGTCATCAGTAGTCCTCTTTCAAGCACCTGCAACAGTACCTGCAGCAACGAATGGACGGTTAGTGAATATAAATGACAAGGAATGGTTTGTGTATGGTTAAATGGATGGAGGCCTAATGGTGGGTTGTGTTTAGGTGGATTGTGCACAGCCACCTGGTACAGATCATGGGCCCCTAATGAGATAAAACTGCCTCTCAGAGTGACCAGATATTGCTGATTTGCTTGGATAGTCCCTTTTTTAT
This sequence comes from Pleurodeles waltl, assembly GCF_031143425.1. Classification (NCBI taxonomy): domain Eukaryota; kingdom Metazoa; phylum Chordata; class Amphibia; order Caudata; family Salamandridae; genus Pleurodeles; species Pleurodeles waltl. The sequence goes on from NC_090449.1 coordinate 609,424,652, forward strand.
AGACTTTGTCCAGGTGTCCTGACATTTTTCATTAAATGAAATACTTGATTTTGTGAGAACAGATGAACAGAAGCATGATGTGTAAAATGTTGCTCATCCTCTCATCTCATTTTCATCGTAATACAAGGACATGTAAGCTTTTACCACAGTCCTACCAAGTTTAACAGATTCATGTGACTAGCTACTCCAGTCTAGGTTTTTTCCCCTCACACTGTTACTACTAGTCTTGCTTATCCCATTATAAAGCTAGGACTACCTGTCCCAAAACGTCCTGGTACTTGTTTTTTAAAACCTGGTCACCCTACATATAGCATACATAAAATGCAGCCTTCAACTAACAGACAAATCACCAATACTGAAGCAACGTCTCCCTCACCTATGCCACAGAATGTATGTTGATAAAACGGTTTACCTCTATACACCAAATAATAGCTTCTGAGCACTTTGAAGATGGCGGTAGTTTAACAAACAGCGGAATAAGACAGAGGAACTGGACTTGGCTAACCAACTCTGCGACACTAGCTACCACTTCTGGTTATGGTGGTGAGAAAGATGGAGACGAAGTCCAAGTTTATTTTTGTTCCAGCTGACAGCCATACAATATTTTAAAAACAACAAATTAAAAGTGTTAACCAAACTGAGCCCTATGGCAAATGAACATATGCAAGGCAATACACTCAACTGCTAAAGGAACAGTGATACACTACATTCCTAGTCTAGGTAGAATCAACAGATTCATTAGAGATATATTAAAACACATATGCAATAAAATGATAAAAATATACAATCCAATCATACGCTTACAGGGAGAAACGTACCTCACAGACACTTTAATTACATAAGAACATTTGGGAGCAATAATCCTTCCTCATATTGCCATTCTACCGCACACTTAATATAAGAAAGGGCATGTGGGATTATAAGGGTATAAATTGGAGCAAAACATAGCAGCATATTACGGCCTGAGATACGTGCAAATCCACAGTAGCTATCTGGGTAGACTAGTGCCTAGCACTGCAGGCAGCTCTCTCAGGCGTCGCCACATTTCCCATAGAAAGGACGATACATAATTGACCATGGAGACATCATCAGATTTAAGGCACAGCGTCATCACCGACCCCCAAAGTATTTAAAAAGGGGAATGAACCATTGCCGAAGTGCAGAATAAAATTTGTTGCAAAACAAAATAAAATGGGCTAAATTACCTAACCCTCCAAAAAGCAATCACAGTGATCAAAACTAGCATAAAGCATATGGGTTCGTATAAGGTAATCTCTGCCGGTAGAATACCTAGTTGAAACTTTGTGTACAGTGTTCGCTTCACATCAAGGTACAACATATCTAGGTATTCTGAGAAGGAGGGGCCATAGATGTTACAAAAGTAATCGCTCAAAATGGAGCCTGGCTTCAGCTTACGGCGTTCCTTTAACTGCACATGTTCAGAATACTGCTCTTTAATCATATCTGCAGTATCCTGTCTGACTCTACCGAGGGCTTCCCTCAGGGACACCATGTGCAGATCATTTAGTATTTTATGTACATGAGAAAGCCATGTATGACCTCGACTGATACCACTGGCAATAACTTATTTTGGTATATCCAGAAAAAACGCAGCCTGGGGATTTCTTACTAATCTAACCCAGTAAATGATTGGCCTGAGTGCTGCAAATTCCTATATTGGAGTAAAATTTAACTCTACATACAGCGCCACTAATGGTGTCCCAGGTCCAAGCTCAAGAAGGGTTCCTAAGAAATCATTTTTGGCTACTTGAAGTGTTCGCGGATTCATGTACTCCCATAGCTCCGCCAATACAGAGCAGCTGCCACTGCCCTTTGTTTATATATTTGCCAGATGACACTAATACTTCTAGTTTCTGCTTTTTGCCTAAGACTGCTCCTGCCATTTGTTTGAAAACAAATGTTTCCATCTTTATGTGGTGGCCCCACAACAGATTTTCTGAAGATCAAATTCCCAGATAATTAAAATGCTTGGCAATTTCCAGGGGTTTAACAACTTTGCCCAAAGGCTTCCACTTGAAGCTAGGTGGTCTCAAGGCCATACACTTAGTTTTACTTCCATTAATGGTCAATGACTTCTTGCAGCAATATTCCTCAAATTGGTGTGATAGCTTATGGCCAGAATTTCCTGTTTGAGCCATCAGAACAGCATCATCCACACTGAATAAAATCACAGCTATAATGAGAATATCCAACAGATCTCCCTTAAGAAAATGCGCTATGTAATTTAGGAAAAGGCTGAAGAGCAAAGGTGCCAGCACACACCCTTTACCGGACACCTTATTCGACCGAGAAGGGATTGGTACACTCCCCACTAGGGCCGTACCGTAATTTGGCTGTATTGATGCAGTGCAAAGCCCTAATGGCCATTAATAAAGAGGCACCCACTTCTAGGTCTGTCAAGGCTCTCCACAACTTCTCTCTGTTGACTCAGTCGAATGATGCTTTCAAATCGACAAATATTAAATACAGCAATGACTTCCTCACCACAGTAAACTTTTAAGAAATCATGAATAAACAGAGCACCTGGTCAATAGTCCCTATAAGCCAGCCTGCGCTCCCGTCATGACATTCTGGGCGTCAACCCACAACCCTTGACGTGACTGAGCAAAATGTTCCCCAATAATTTCCCTCTGCCATTCAGGATGGCGATAGCTAACCGGGCAAGCCTGATCACCCTTTTTATGAATCGGAACAATAATGGCTGATGACCATGAAGGGGGCACTGCACTCCCAGCAAGTGCTGCATTAAACACTTTAGTGATAATCCTAGCTCACAAGTGGGGTTACTCACAATATATATCGTTAGGCACCATATCTGGGGGCTTCTGTGTCATTTCAAGGATAAATGTTTCCACCTCAGATGCTAGAATATTAATTGCACAAACCTCAGTAGAACCATTCTCTTGGACTAGCCCAGGACAGAGGAGGTAAGACTATATAGTGTACTAAAGTGGATGGTTTAAACAGAAGTCCCAATATAAGTTTCTATGGTACTAAACAAACCACCTCCATCTGATACATCAGTTACCAGAATAGTCTGGATTTTGTTTTCACAGGAGGCCTCCCTCAGTTCTTCTCAGAGTGCCAACTGATGCAATGACTTATTGGTTACTATTCACCCCTATACTTTTGAAATGTCAACTTGCTTAGAGGGCTTCGATGTTGCTCTACTAGATCAGAAGAGACAACTCCCTTCATTCTATGAGATGCATAGTCATACCAGTTTGCCCTTGAGCTCTGTTTCGCTTCCATCGACCTGGCGCAATTAGTGCCAATAGGCCCAGACCACATGGAATTCAGCTAATTAACCATCCCATTATAAGCTGTTAAAATTACACTGTTGTGATCAGAGGGGGAATGAAAAATAACCAGACCATATTTAGTAATCGAACATTTTAACAGTGGAAGTTTATGTGAGTATTTCTCACTGCTCCACCTTATTCTCCTTCTATTGTTAGACGGGGCAATCGCGAGCCTGAAGCTCCTCTCCCATAAAATAGTTGAAACTTCCCCCCTCTGGCGTACTTCCAGAATATAGTCCAAAAAACATTAATGTGCTGGAGTTCAGAGGGTCGCTATCTGAGCATTTATCTTCCGCCTGGTTAGACGGCAATGCGGTGATATGAGGCACTTTCTCCCATGAAGGGCGTTTGGTCAGATCAAACAATGTAAACTTGCTGTCTTCGCAGGACTTCACTGCCAGTACCTTGTACTCACTCTGTGGCAAGGCTCTTAAATGTTATGAATCAACCGCCAAACCATGCAGACTTAGACATATTTGTTCCTAAGTATTGAGTTTCTTGCCCAACTCTCTTTTGCAAACATTTCTGGCCATGGTCACCCCCCCTCCTTCCCTATAAATGTATTTATTAAATATATCCTCAAGGGGGAGAACCAGCTCCATTGGTATTTCACTCTGCCTGGTCTCAGTGGACTATCTGGTCAACAGACTCCCCGCTATTCCATGGGGTGGTGCAGATTCTGGTTCTTTATTAATCCTTTGATGAAGTTTGCAATCAGCTTTGAAGATGGTCTGACCACATTAATGCCACTGTTACCGCTACTGCCGCTATGGGGGAGGAAGACTGCCCCTCTACGGGCTCCACATGCACAATTGCGACTGCAGGCACTGGTGCGCTAAGGAGTCCTTTCTGCATACCGTCCTTCCTTTTTGGGTAGATTGCAAGCAATTTATGAAGGATTCTCGGGCCACCTGTTTAACACGTCTTTTTGCCCAGGTCATGACATATCTTCACCCAAAAACACAAAATTCTTGGTGTTGGCGAGGGGGACCCACTTCTTGCCCTCCACCGCAGGAACTAACAGCCATGACTAAGTGTACTCTTTTTTGCAGGGATTATTCACTTATCAGTTAGCTCCTCAAATGGTGGCCTAGAGGGTTGGGAGCACATTCGGATTGCAAGACGCACCATTCCTAGAAAGGGCTGCTTCTGCAGTCTGAGAGCTCAACCTAATGGAGTGATTCTAGCACCACTGCACCCTCTACCACCGCACTGTCTGCTGTCCCAAGGCACATGCCACAAGTTTGATGTCTCAGCTACTTTTCACGCCACACCAATCAGCGCCAAGGTTCACCTTGTAATGAATTAGAGGAAGCTCAGTTCACTGGCAGCACAAAGTCCCTGGTAGCCCCTATTGCTATTCTGTAGGGATTCTCCTGGGTTACCGGCTCCCTGACCCCTTGTTTTGCTTCAGCTTGTGAACCGATAGCCCATCCACAGTCCAACAGCCCAGAAGCAACCTCTGCAATAGCCACTGCAGCTTGCTCCTCCGCCTGGTCAGAGGTGGTGTGTACGGAAGGGGGTGTGCACATAAGTCGAGGTAACCCTGGGCCCAGGCAGCAGTCCAATCCAATCCAATTGAGGTGCACCCAGCTGAGAAAGGAGCCAATTTAGAGGGCCGGATGCTCAAGGCCCGGCACAGGTAGCAGGTAGAGTGGTGGGGGCGGAGAGAACCCAGCCTCATACCATAGTCGCCACTTATCTCCCTCTCCCCTGACCAAAAATCCAACCACGCGGGCCGGGCAGCGTCTCAGCCCTGGGCAGTGCAGCTCCGAAACCCTGAACACCAAGCTCCTCCTGCATCCTCAGTGCACAAAGTCAGAATGACACCGACAAGAGAACCTGTAAATCCTTCAAACGTTATCATAAGCAAATCAGAGCCACTAAATGCTCCACGCTCACCAGCCACATCGAAACTGTAATGCACCAAGAAAAAACTTTTCCATAGAGCAATACTTCTCCCCTTTTCTAGCAAGCTGCCTCAGCATAACACCCTCTCAGGAATTGTGCACCCAGCTGTCTCTATTCTTCAGCAACAAGATCATCAACATCTATGTAACCTTCAAGCCCAACTGGACATTTCCATGCTTGCAGCCCTCCTGCCCATCTCTAACACCCAGAGGACCACTCTACCAACATGGCCCATAATCAGCACTCAAGAAACCTCAATGACCCTGCATTCCATGTAAGTCGAAGCAACCTTGGACTCCTGCCCTCAACACCTCTTCATGTAAGAACTGGACCCATCAGTGCAGCAACATTCCCAGACACCTGGAAACACACCTTGTGCACTCCCTCGTCAAGAAACCCAAAGCAAACTGAATGTTCAAAACAACAATCGGCCTACCTCCCTGCTACCCAACCTAGCAAACGTATTGAAAAGATGATCAGCAAACGCCTAGCCAACTACTTCAAATACACCAGGCAATCAGATTCTGGAACAACTACAGTACAGAGACTGCCTTCATCGCTACCATGGATGACATCTGGATGATCATGGACAGAGGTGACACCACGGTGCTCAGCCTACTGGATCTTTAAGCAGCTTCCAACCCCATCCTTATCCAACAACTGCATGAAGCCAGCACCCAAGGTTCTGCACTTCGCTGGATTTGCTCCTTCATGACAGGCCGCACAGTCGGTCAGCCTGGCCCCCTTCACCTAGGACATCAACAACCTCATCTGCAGAGTTCTGCAAGGAGTCTCATTCAGCCCCACTCTGTTAAGAGCCTACATGACCCCACTAGCCAGGTTCACCCATGTAAATAACATATCCGATGCCAAGGACACCCAGCACATGATCTCCCTCTCTGACAAGACAATGAAATCACCTGAGGCATGAAAATCAACTAGCCCAAGCTAAACACAAGCAAAATGACTCATCGTGAGCAGCATGTACATAGAAACTCTGTCTCCTGCTTCCACACAAAAGATGCACAACAAAGTCTTCAAATGGCTCCCCACCAACACTCACATCTTTCACTCAAGCTCTTATCAACAGCTATCGGGCTTACGGCCACACCCCCTATGCTGGAATCAATGCTTAACTAACCAGAAGACGCCAGACCATACAAAACTCAGCAGCCAGGCACACCTTCATCCTCCTACCTCATGATCACATCACTGTGAACCGTAAAGCAACCGTAAAGCACTGTGAACTGTAAAGCATTATACCTAAATCACGATGTAACATAAGTTACATTGTGATTTAGGTATAATGCATTATCTCTCCCTAGTTTCCCTTATACCTGTTTCTGAGCCAGTGTGTGTGTGTGTGTGTGTGATGTCAGAGAATCTTTATGTATGCCTGGAGAGATCAGTTTGAAAGAGTGGGCTGAGCCACAGGATGCTGCTCCCGGATGGGCGTTGATATGGTTTTGAGATGACACAGGTAACTAAGACTTTATTCTTCAAATAAACATCATCATAAAACCTGTATTACCTGCCAACTGAGGATTAACAAGGAACGCAGCAAGTGTGGTGTAGCCCAACAGGCAGTGTGTGGAATTAGCCACTTAAGGGCTTAAATGCAGCTCTATTGGTATACATTGCGAGCAACGTTTAAGCTCAACTGGCAGTGAGTATATATTGGATGCCTTGTGTAAGGTCTCTATATACTAAGAAGAGGAGTACCTTTTTCCTGATTTTAACCACCCCATTGAGTAAAGCGTATCTCGCTGTTTAAGGGGACTACAATTATTACTTGCCAGAGTAGCCCTGTGTTTTGAGGGGTCAACTTGTGTAAAATGGTTATCTGGTCAGCATTATACTTTGAAACATACTGTTTCTGGAGCGCAAGCTGCGTTGAATGCATCACATGCAAGCTGTCAATCCTGAGCTCTTGATGCAGCAGTGAGTGCAGGGAGGTGAAATTGGAAATCAACGTATGATGATGTATAGAACATTTGGCAAACAAGCCCTAATTCCTGGAGAAAACAATGCTTGGTGATGCATTGGCAGCCGTTTTACATCTTTAGGAATGGTGTAATTGGATTTTATGTCACATCACCATATTGGAGGAGGATAGCTCAGCGGGAACAATAACAATTATTTTGAGTTCTGCCTCAACTTGTTCTAGAAGTCTTCAAGTATCAGAGAGCTGAGTGTAATTTCCAGAGAGCTGAGTGTAATTTCCGAAGCTGCACATCAGACACTGACAGTTTGGGCAAGGGTGCGCATTTTTCGGAAATTCAATCCGAAACAAAGCAACACATTGGGGGACATCCAAGGCTGTGGTTGGAGTTGCACTGGGAGACATAGCACGGTATTTTGCTTAGCTGACTAATGCACTGGGTCAGGGTGTATTGGCACTTTCCAGTCAGCTGTGATTGAATGCTTGATGTTCTATATGTGATCGGTAGCAGGACTCTCCCTAGGACAGACGTAAAATCGCATGCCTGTGCTGTGAAGATTGGGCATTGTATTTGGATGAAAGGTCGCTCACCAAAGACTTGGATTTGGGGTTCTGGTGAGATCTCTCTCACCAGTGAGTCGACTTGAGTTACCTGCCTAATGACAATCTGTTTTAATGCTCATTTGTTTTGATATGCTGTCAACAAGGGGCGATGCTATGTTGAGTATGCAGATTTTTATTTTATGTTCAATACTATGTGGAGAATTTGCACATGATATTTGTAATGCCAGGCAGAGTTGGTAAGACTGTGCTGACTATAGGCCTTAGTATAATTTCAATACAGCAGGGGATGTTTAAGTATTTGTGAAATGCTATGCTGGTCCTTTGTGCATGCTAGAGGTTTAATGAGGAGTCCTTGCGTTTAGTTCCCAGGCCTTGGGTGGTATATTGTGTAGAAGGTTGAGCGAAATCCTTGCCTACTGTTTGAGGGAGGGTGCATGGAAGACACCCATCAAGTTCAATTTTATGTAGAAACCTGTTTGGGATGAGCAAGGGCCGAAGTTATCCTTTGCCTACTGTTATGTTTGAGTGTGGTTTGGTTTTAATTTTATGTACTGTCCTATGGTGCAAAGATAAGCGAGGGTTGAAGTTACTCTTTGCCTACTTTTGTTGTGTGTACGTGGGGGTGGTAAAATACCCATTTTCATTAGTGTCTGTGGGTTGGTTCTAATTTTATGTAGTATCCTGTGGTGCAGGGATGGGTGAAGTTTGGAAGATGCCCTTCACCTACTGTTGTTATGCACAAGTATGGTAGGGAAAGACCCTTTAAGGAATTGCCACCTGGTTGAAAGAGACCTTTTTATGAATTGCTACCAGAGTACACAAGATTCCCTGTGTTTTGGAGAGGAGTGTTGGGGTGAAAGAGACCCTTTTCTGTGGTCACAAGATGCCTTGAGTCTCAGGGATGAGTGTAGATTGAAAGATACCTTTACTGTATCTACTGCAGTGATCAATCAATCATGGAATTTGTAAAGCGCACTACTCACTCGTGAGGGTCTCTAGGTGCTGGAAAGGGGGGGGGGGGGGGGGGAAGAGATGGGCACTGCTACAGTTCGAACAGCCAGGGCTTGCGAAGTATCCTGAAGGTAAGGAGGTCTTTGGTTTGACATAGGTGGGTGGGAAGAGTGTTCCATGTCATGGCAGCGAGGTGTGAGAATGATCTACCGCCGGTTGTAGTTCTGCGGATGCGTGGGCCGGTTGCGAGGGCGAGGTCGGCAGGGCAGAGTTGCCGGGTCGGGTGTAGAAGGAGAGACATTTGTTGAGGTATTCTGGTCAGTGAGGGTTGAACAATATTCTGTTATAATGCGCAATATGCTGCTGGGTCATAAGTGACCTTTTGTTTACTTCTTCGATGAGGGTTGAAAGATACCCATTATGTATTTTTATTATTTTCTATGAAGGGAAATGTGTAACATCCCGATTTCGGTGTAAAGCATTCTCTACCCCTAGTTTCCCTAATACTTGTTGCTCAGCCAGTGCAGTGATGCCATAGAATGTTTATGTATGTCTGGAGAGATCAGTTGGAGAGAGTTGGCTTAGCAGCAGGATGCCGAGCCTTGTGGGGCGTTGATATGGCTTTTAGATGACACCTGTAATTAAGACGTTATTCTTCAAATAAACTTCATCACAAAACCTGTGTTACTTGCCTACAGAGGATTTATCTTTGAATGTAACAGCTTTACTGACTCCCAATCCACAAACAGTACCCTTTAAACATTGACCACATGCACCTCAACAACCACATAAATTTCGACAATCCTACCAGATACTTCCGCTCAGCCGGACTCCTACTTGCACAAACATCCTGCAGACGGAGAACAAGATCTGGTGGTCATGCCTTCTACCTTGTTCCTAAAGTCTAGAAATACCTGCCCCAACAAATCAGAGCCTCCTCTCAAGTCCTTTCCACAGTCCACAAGAAAATGAAGAAGTGGCTCTTTATCTAGCCACTGGCATGACCCATACAGCTCTTACTTCAGCGCCAGGATGCCCCCCAGGGTAAGTTATGCGCTATGCAAATACACATTGTTGGACCTGGCCTTTTCTACAGGGTCATCCCCCAAACTTTTTGCCTTCTCCTCCTGATTCTTCTGACCCTTTTTGCCAGACGTTATGACTATGGGCACTTAGTGCATGCGCTCTCCCTTGTAAACTTGGTATGATTGGCTTATACCTGATTGGCACATTTAATTTACTTGTAAGTCCCTTGTACAGTGGTATCCCTATACCAAGGGCCTGTAAATTAAATGCGACTAGCAGGCCTGCAGCGTTGCTTGCGCCATTCACTGAAGTAGCCTTTCAAACCTGTCTCAGGCCTGCTAGCGCAGGACCTGTGTGCGCAGTTTGCTGCCACAGGGACCTGGCATCTAGATCTACTTGTCAGTCCAGAACTCCCCTTTTACTACATGTACGTCATCCCTAAGGTAGGCCCTAGCAAGACCTATGGGCAGGGTGCTATGCATTTAGAAGGCAGGACATGTGCCTAGTAGTGTGGCCTGTCCCAGTAGCGACAAACAGCCTATTTGGTTTCTCACTGCTGTGAATGCTGCCCTCTCATAGGATTGTACTGGAAATGCCCTGCCTTATGTCTAGAGGGTATTGTCTGATTAATGAGGCTTAGCGTAGGCATGTTTGGTATGGTTGTAATGGTAGTAAGAAGGCTGCTTACTGATGTAGGTGCATTTTTTTTTTATTATCGTTACAGAAATGCCACTTTTAGAATGTGAGCATTTCTCTGTGCTTAGGACTCTGGTGTTTTTCAGCTTGACTCCAATCCACATCTGGGAAGAGGGACAGTTGAGCTTTGTGCATACTTTTCAGATAGCCTGTAAACAGGGAGGGTGGAGGTGTCACAGAGGTGCATCTGCATTTTTAATGGTCCTCCTGGGCTGAGAGAAGAGGGAGGCTGGCACACATGCATCTGTAAAGGCTGTGCCCTGGCCTCACACAACAGGGTCATTTACCCCCAACTGATGTTTGGAGACTGTGCTGGAGGAGAGAAAGGACCCTCCCAGAACCAGTTGTAAATGGTTGAAACCCCCTCATCTTCAGTGCAAATGCTTTGCAAAACTGAGGATAAGTACAGGGGATTTTTCCCCACAATTCCGACAAGAACATACTTGGAATCAGACAGAACGCTGGCGGATGGACTCACCAGGAACCACTTTGGACTGCTGCTGTTGTGCTGACCTAAGACCAGCTGGGTCACCAGGAGGATCTGCCACTATTTGCAACCCTTGTGCTGGCCTGTTTGTTGGGCCTTGCATCCCTGTGCTCCCTCCCGTTCTGTCTACAGGGGCTGGGTGCTGTGGCCCCTGCATCTACTTACTTCTAAGCGCCTGGAAAGCGCTTCCTTTCTCTGAGCCTCTGCGCTTTGTAAGTGAATTTTGAGAGCGCTGGTTTTCTCTGCTTTGCGCTTTGAAAGCGCTCATTTACCCTGCCACTATCACCGCCATGACCCGGGCACTTTTCGATTGCCGAGCGCGTCAGAAGCACGCTCCTTCCAGTGCCCCAGGGGCAAAAGTGAAAACGGAGCGAACACATTTCTATTGGTGCCCCCAGGGTGAGGTACATTCCAAGGAGCGCCCCCGGGGCACCAGAAGGCCCTCACTTCGGACCAATCAACTCTGGGGCCCAGGTGGCCTGCCAGAGACTTGCACACCAGGTTGGGTGCGGGCAAATCCAGGACCAGACGTGCGGGGAAAGGAACTCTCAATGGAGGCTCCCTGCCACACCGTGCCCCGCAGTGGTTATTGGAGATTGTGGGCGGAGTGGAAGCCTCACTGATGCCCCTCCTCCCCTCCTCCCCCCACCGCCCGGACTCCTCTGCTGCCCCCTCGTCGGGGTTTTGGCTTTTGGTGGAGGACCCATAGCAGTCCGAGGAGGGGGCCCCCAGAAATCGCGGGTCCCAGAAGGGGCCCTAATAGACAAAACAGGAGGGTGAGTGCGTGCCACCCCCCTCCCCCAATCATTAGAGCGCCCCCCACCTTTCAGCACAGAGGAGCACAGGGGGCGCCTAGTTACTTCGTGGCACTGGAGGTGCCCTCATCAATAGAAACAGGTACTCTTAAAGAGACACATACTTCTCTAATGCTCCTAGTATGGGTGTTTTGGACTGTTATGCTAGCCTATGCTCTATTACGACATGTCATATCCTTGCTGATGTTCCTCACTTTTAAGGGCATGACATGCAGATGTTTTTGATGACTTGCCATATGCTTTCTAATGTTCCTGGTTGGGCATTTATAATATTTTTATGACAAGTGCATTTCTTTAGTAATGTGAGTCCTGACTACTGCTTATTTTGCAGAATAAGAAGTAACCTGTGTGTTATATGCGACTACTGCTGATCTCTGCATACTAACAGTATTATGTAACGTTCTGACAACTGCCTGGGTAGCAGGGTATTATTGACATGTTATGTGTGTATGGTCTAATTATGTTTTGTGCAATACAGTTTATTTTTACATAACATAATGATGTGTTCCCTTTGTGGTGTATTTATTACGTCATGTGTGTTGTGTAAACGCTTTACAGATTGCCTTTGGGTTAGGCCTAACTGCTCACCCTAAGTGGGTGAGCAGGGGTTATCTTGGACGTGTAACTCCCTTGCCCTGACTAGAGTGGGTGGGTTCTTCCTGGCGTAGGTGCATACCCCAGCAACCAGAAACCCCATTTCTAACACACTTTATAAAACATAACAGAAAGTACAGGTTGAACAGCCAATAAAAGTTAAAACCAGATGTCTGGCCTAGCTCAGCTCCATGTATTCTTGGCCCTTTTAGCTCAAAACAAGACAACTTTGAATGTGGCTTCTACCGGCCACCCATGCTTTAGGCTAATTCGCAAAGGATTAAAGTTAATGCATTAACCTTTCATGTAAAACAGGAGAAAGAGATTCCCAGCTAGTGGCTAAATTGTGAATCTATAAAACATGGAATGAATCCCGGCTTTACCACCTGACCAAATTGTGTGATCTTGTGCAAATGTTTTACTTCACCATGCTTGTTTTCTTCATTATTGCACACGAGAACACCCTCAAATATGTCTGCTGCACAAAAACCTCTGGTGTTTTGATTTAATAGACTATAATGTTGCAGGCTACATTGCATATGGGGTACACATGACAATGGAGTTCCCTCTTAGAGTTCATCAATGGCACTGCTGCATCTCAAAGTAGTGGTATAATCTGGTATTTACAGTAAAACACTCCCAGTTTTCAAATGTTTAAAAAAGTTTGTTTTTTTAACTTGATGCTAGCTGCACGATTTACATTCCAAATACGGGCTTAGCATTGACTCTTCAAAGTAAAGCCAGCCCCTCTTCTGCCTCTGGTCAGTGCTACTTTTTAATTTGTTGTCTTGCCCACCTCTTATGAGAAAGGGATGCTTTCTTGTTTGTTTGTGTGTACAGGAGTTACTTTCAGAGCAGAAGATGACCTTTGTTCACTCAACTGTCTGGAGGAACGCTGAGTCCTTGCTTGGGCTCGCTGCCCATTCCAGGCTTGGTACCTGGTGCAGTCTGCAGATCCCAGTGATGATAGTGGCTGCTGGGGCACAGAGGGCACAAGCTACAGAGGGGAGGCAGCCGACAGGCTGGTGGCGACAGGTGCATTAAAAGCAGCAGTGGCACTCTGGGGACTTGTGATGCCTGACACTGCCTGCTGGTCAGGGAGAGAAACCGAAGCTGTTCCTTGGGCTGCACAGTGCAGCAGTGCATGTGGAGCTCTGAGCAGACTCCAATAGGTTGATGATTTCATTTCAGGAGGGAGAGCACGGTAAAGTGTGGGAGGACACCTCCGCACAGCCCTTCCTCTGCCTCTTTTGACAGTTAATTTCCCACTTTTGCTGCAAAGGGAAATGTGAATCTCCCAGCTTGAAACTGAAAGCCGCCTCCTCCACTTTCTTGCGAGATAAGCTCCCACACAGCCGTAGCCCCCAGTGAAGGCAAGAGGAGCAACGTGCAGTGGGTCCACAAAATATAAAATAATAATGCAACAAAAAACAAGCAAAGCCTGTATTGTTTAGGGGTTGAGGGGATACAAAAATCGGGCTAGCCTGGCTCCCCCGTGGCACTGTCCCTCTGAACATCTACTACTGCCAGACATTTTGTGAAGTCTTGGTGCTGCTGTCACTCCGGAGGCTAAAACTTGGAATTGACAACGGCGACCACTTAGCGTAAACCGCAGATACTTGCTGTTAGAAATGGGGTCTTTGGTTGGCAGTCAGGTTGCCCCCTGTCCAAGCAAGGACCCTCACTCTATTCCGGGTAATAGAGAATCACCCTCAGCTAACCCCTGCTTACCGCCTTGGTAGCTTGACACGAGCAGTAGGCTTAACTTCAGAGTGCTAGGTGTATTTGTACCAACACCCACAGAAACTTAATGAAAACACTACAAAATGACAACACAGGTTTAGAAAAATAGAGAATATTTATCTAAGAAAAACAAGACCAAAACAATAAAAATCCACAATACACAAGTCAAGTTATCGCTAAAAATGCAAAAAGAGTCTTCATATAATTTTTTTAAACACACACTAAAACTGTTAGCGTGAAAATGTACCTTGGGTGTGTCAAAAATAACCCTGCACGGGCGAGTGGGCATCAAAAAGGGCTTGCGATGCGTCGATATCACTCATGAGCGAGACCTTGCGCCGTTTCTTCTTTAGTAAGGTCAACGTGCATTGTTTCTTCTCTCCACAGGAGAGCGATGCATCGATCCGGTCAGCACTCTCTGGTACGGGCAGGCCTTGCGTCGTTTTTTCACGCCCAGCGGTGTTTGCGCTGGAAATCCAGCTGCACGATGATCTGAAAACCAAGCAGCGTGGGTTGCGATCTCACCAGCCTCCGTCAACGATGCTGTGCATCGTTTCTCCAGCCCCGGGCATCAATCTCCGGGTCACGTTGCAGGCAAGCGTCGATTTTCAGCCGCGAAGCCGGCAGTGCGTCAATTTCTTAGCCGCAGATCGGAGTTGCATCGATTTCTTCCCACCATGGCGGTCTGTGCGTGGATTTCTCATTCTTGGGCTGCCAGTTTCTCCTTTCAGGGTTCCAGGAACTGGATGGGCACCACTTGGCAGGGTAGGAGTCTCTACAGAGACTCCAGGTGCTGGCAGAGAGAAGTTTTTGCTGTCCCTGAGAATGACAGGACACAAGCTCTAAATAAAGCCCTTGGAGATCTTCACAAGAAGGAAGGCAACACAAAGTCCAGTCTTTGCCCTCTAGCACAGGCAGAAGCAGCAACTGCAGAATAGCTCCACAAAGCACAGGCAGGGTAGCTCTTCTTCCTCAGCTCTTCAGCTCTACTCCAGGCAGAGGTTCCTCTTGGTTTCCAGAAGTGTTCTAAAGTCTGTGGTTTTGGGTGCCCTTCTTATACCCATTTTGTCAGATGAAGTAGGCCTACTTTAAAGAAAAGTCTCTCTTGTTTGTGAAATCCTGCATTGCCCAGGGCAGGCCCCAGACACTCACCAGGGAGTTAGAGAAGGCATTGTGAGAGGGCAGGCACAGCCCTTTCAGTTGTGAGTGACCACTCCTTCCCTCCGTCCTAGCACAGATGGCTCATCAGGAAATGCAGACTACACCCCAGCTCCCTTTGTGTAACTGTCTAGTGTGAGGTGTAACTGTCTAGTGTGAGGTGCAACCAGCCCAATTGTCAAACTGACCCAGACAGGCAATCCACAAACAGGAAAAGTCACACAAATGGTTTAAGCAAGCAAATGCTCACTTTCTAAAAGTGGCATTTTCAAACACACAATCTTAAAATCAACTTTACTAAAAGATGTATTTCTAAATTGTGAGCTCAGAGACCCCAAACTCCACGTATATCCGCTCCCAAAGGGAATCTACACTTTAATCATATTTAAAGGTAGCCCCCAAGCTAACCTATGAGAGGGACAGGCCTTGCAACAGTGAAAAACGAATTTAGCAATATTTCACTGTCAGGACATATACAACACATTACTATATCTCCTACCTTAACCATACACTGCACCCTGCCCTTGGGGCTATCCAGGGCATACCTTAGGGGTGCCTTGCATGTAAGAAAAGGGAAGGTTTAGGCCTGGCAAGTGGGTGCACTTGCCAAGTCAAATTTACAGTTAAATGCACACACAGACACTGCAGTGGCAGGTCTGAGACAGGATTACAGGGCAACTAATGTGGGTGGTACAACCAGTGCTGCAGGCCCACTAGTAGCATTTGAGTTACAGGCCCTGGGCACCTCTAGTGCACTATATTAGGGATTTACTAGTAAAACAAATATGCCAATCAAGGATAAGCCAATTACATACACATTTGGTATAGGAGCACTTGCACTTTATCACTGGTTAGCACTGGTAAAGTGCTCAGAGTAACAAAAACCAGAGTCCAGCACACATCAACAACCTGGGAAACAGAGGCAAAAAGTTAAGGGAGACCACGCCAAGGTTGAAAAGTCTAACACTTGCCATGAGCTGGGTGGAGGGGAATGTGAAAATATGCATCTCTGAGGTCAAGGGCTATCATGAACTCGCCTTTCCTGCAAAAGTTAGATTACATCTTGAAGGGTCACTATATGAAAATGTTCTGATAGGGTGTATCAGTTGAGTGACCGAGGTCTAGAATAGGACTCAATGTCCAGTCGTTCTCTAGGATTAAAAAGTATTGTGAATACACTCCTCTGTCCCGATACTTTTTTGGAACTGGCGTGATGGTCCTTTTGCCAAACAGCTCCTTTCCTTCTTCCTGGATAAGATTTACATGTTGAGGCTGAGGATGTTTGGTGGAGTTGCCAGGAGTAGATGGTAAACAAGCCGTACTATTGACAGTACCCACTGGTTGGACGTGAAGTCTGCCCACTGTGTCTGGATCCCAGGAAGTCTTCCTGCGGAAGATGTTGGGTGGTCAGGGGTGGTGTGGGGGCTGGGGTTAACAAGGGGAATCACTGCAATTATTTGGCACACCTCTAATGTTTTTCCTGTGTTCATTGCCTCTGTATGATTCCCAACCAAAACCTTTTACTCCTTATTGGTGGTAAGCCTGATGCTGTCACTGGTAGGACTACCCCAGATCTGTGGTGGACGCTTTACCTCCAGTCCTTACCTGTCGCTTCCGAAAGGACTGGCGTGAGGCAGCTGTCTGCAGTGCACCCATCGCTTTTGCTTTCTCTATGTCCTTTTTAATCTTTCCTAACATCTCATTGACTGTCAGGCCGAAGAGATGTTCCCCATCAAAGGGCACATTTAGAAGGTGTTGCTGCGCCTCAGGTTTGAATCCCGAAATAGGCAGCTACGCATGTCTGCATAGAAGGATAGCAGAATTTATACTCCTCACTGAAGTGTGCTGCTTTGCCATTCCATGTAGGAGCCACTACTAGAAAATCTGGGGATAGATGCCCACGGATGCAGAAATGGCCTGAGGAGAGGCTTTGTATGTTCTTTCCACCCCCGGTGTCAGTACCCTACTTTTTATTGGGTCCTTGAAACTTTCTATAGATGGCTTCTGCATTGATTATCACTGGTAGATACTGGGTAGGCTTTTCCATTTTAGGAAGTCCTACACCTCAGGTATGACATGAAATACATGTCAACCTCTTGGTACATACTTGTAAACCTTTTGGTATGCTGCAGCCCTCCCCGTATAACAGTGTAATAACTGATGGGATCGCCTGGCAGGATGGTTTAGTAGGGACTGGCTCATGATATGGGTTAAATGTAAAAAATTACAACACAAGCTGCCGAGCACCAATAAGTAAAAAATTACTTTCCCGCAATTAGTGCATTTAATAAAAATGACAAATAGGCAATCTAGCGTGGAGGAGATGGGAGATGCACTGCATGACGCTAACCACTATTGTGCACAACCAGGTGGAGGTATAGCATGAGGTGAAAGTTTATTTAAACTTCCTCTTTTTTCCCCCTCTTCAGTACGCCTAATGCCTTTTTGGTATACCAGCTGTTCTTTAGTGGTTGGCTTACCCATTTTAGCACTTATGGTCATGGTTAAGGCACTTGTGGTGGCAATTTTTTTTTATTGTGCAAATATATGTATACTTTCATTTGCTAGATTATTCATGGGTATCAGCGCCTCAGACATCTTATCCCGGTGCCCTGAAGAAGGTGGCTTCCGCTGGGCGGTCCCATCGAAACACATGTCGGCACTCTCCAAAGAATAAAAAGGATCATAGTTATGAGTATGTATAATCTACAACTGCTAAGCTGAATTCAACTACTCAATGAAATGCCATCTGAGATTTTTTGGGGAGTGAAGTTCAATAATTATTATTGATTTATCATCTCTAGGCAATGCAGGTTATAAAGCTGTTAGTTGTACTCTAAATGACATGTGAGGGTATACTGTGATTCTTTCATTATTAATTTCGATTAATTATTCCCAGGAAACTCAGGTCTAAAGTTTTACATTTATACCTATATGACATTGGGAACAAAGCTATATAGATTGGGTGTGACATAAGTGACCTTTTTTCTTACCCTTGCTGGTCTCTGATAATTTATGAATGGTATGATAGTGTGTGTTGTGAATGGTAACTTTGTATGAAGGTTTTTAATTACATGTGACGCCTGTGCCCCAGTATTTCATTTAGATAATTTATGCTAAATACTTGAAGGAAAATAATATTTTTTCTCTGAGATGTCATTATTGAGTGTATTATACAATAAATGATGAAGATTGCATTGATTTGTTGAGTTATTAAAATGTATATCTAAAAGAACTTTTTTGCCACACTAGGCTGCCTATTTATCATTTATATTAAATGCATTATTTGCAGAAAAGTTATTTTTCTTACCGATGCGGGGCATCATTTGTTTTCGTTTTTTACGGTATACTCCTTGGTTCATGCTGCCTATGTATTTTGCTTTTCAGGGGGACTCTTTTTGAACTACTCAAGATCTGGGTCATCCTGTGGGTCAACATTATAATCTTCCCATTGGCTGTCAGGGCTCTGTGGGTAGTCCGAATGCCCCTCCTAGTCATCCACTGGAGAATATGGTTCTACGCTCAGTGGCTGAATATTTAAGTGACTGCAATAAGAGAGAATATGCAGGTGAGCTGTGTGGTATTGGTGGTGGTTGGGTAGTGCCTTTGTTCACCATAGGCCTCTTTGGGGTGGATGTATTAAAGGTTACTCAAACTCTAGCCTCCTCTTTTTCGGGGCAGTAAGCTTACCAGTTTGTGGATCGACTGTCCTCTGGCATGAATCAAGGAGCTGTTGAAGTCTATTGATGACAGGGCCTTCCCCTTCCTCAGAGACGTGGTCTTTCGGGGTAGGTTTGAACTTCGGCACCAAAAAGTAATTGTGACGGCTTTTCAACAGTCTCTTTGGAGAATTCCTTCAGCACCAATGATTTCAATGTAGACAGCTTCAACGCTATGATATTCGCGCAGAGTGGGTTGGGGAGGTCTGAGGTTTTGGTGCCTCTGCGGCATGTCTAGGTCTTTGGCTAGTGGCCATAGGCCTGTCGTCCTTTCTCGGCTACAAAGCCTTCTCTCCGTGTCGACCAGAACCAGTAGGTCACAGAGGACCAAGAGTTGGGTCTCTAAATGAGCTGCTTGGGCGATCAGTTCTTGGGCGTGGCTACGGCAAGTCTTAAGACTGGTCTTTGGTAGTCAGAGCTCAAGTAATATCAGTACTCACAATCCTTAGTATAGTCTTTTGCCCCGGAATACTTCTGGCTCGATGTCAGGGCTCCCTTGAAAGGAGAAGACTGATGCCCCTCAGCATCGCTGGCTCCTTCGTTGACATCAGCGTTTTCAGATGCTACGTAGTGCAGGCTACCTGCAAAGTTCTCTCCCTTGTAATCTCTTTCCTCATCTACGCCAATTATTTTCTCCCCCTCCGACACCTCCCATTCAACAGGTGGACTCCATACTATGGGCAAATTGATGGGCCAGACGGTGTCAAAGTCTTTTTGGATTTGAACTGTTGACACGCTGCACAATCCTAGTTGGTGTGTTCCAGAGATAGACATAAATTGCAGTACAGGTGTTGGTCTTTGTGCAAGTACTTTGCATTGCACTATGGCACCTTCGTAGTGGGGTCTGTTCAATGAGCGTTCCCAGAACATTCTCTGGTCCCGATGGAAAGCACTGAATGGTCAACAAGTTGGTTCTTTCAGGACTGGTCACCGAAATCTTGGCCACGTCATGTGGTGAATGCTCTACAATGACTTAAGCTTCTCTGGGTCAAGTAGGCCTTGAAAAAGGGCATTGATAGCAACGGGCAAGTCCAAGCCAGACTGCAGAGAACAACAGTCTGAAGATGGAGCAAATGGCCATGCACATTGCCTCAAAGAGAAGGAGTCAATGGATCCCGGCATTCAAAATTCTTCAAAGAAAAACAACTTGTAATCGTCCAAACCCAACACTAGATGGTAGTAGTTTGCATAATATGGGTATCTACAGCCATACATCAATCAATCAAACATTTATAGAGTGCAGCAAATCACCCGTGAGGGTCTTGAGACAATGCAGCTGTATGCTGCTGTATAGAGGAATGATCTTTTAAACATCCAGGTCTTTAGTTCTCTTCTGAATAGCTGGAGTGACGGTGCAATCCTGAGGGGCAGGAGGAGGTTGTTCCATGCCTTGGCTACCAGGTGCGAGAAGGAGCATCCTCCGCTGTTGGCTTGACGGATCAATGGGGTGTCTACGAGGGAGAAGGAAGCTGATCGGAGGTGTCGCCTCAGTTGGGGGAAGGTCAGGCGTTTGCGGATGTATGCGGTCCTTTGTTGTGCAGGGCCTTGTAGATGTGGGGCAGTATCTTGAACTGGCATCTCTTCTGAAACGGGAGCCAGTGTCATTTTTTTTTAGATGGAATGTAATGTGGGTCCTTCTGGGGGGTTGAGCACGAGTCTAAAGGCTGACTTCTGTATTGTCTGGAGTCTCTTCAGGAGGTGTGCTGTGATTCCTACGTACAGCCTTTCCGTATTCCAGTCTGCTGGTGATGAGGGGCTGTGTGACGGTCCATCTGGTGTCTGCTAGGAGCCACCTGAAGATCTTGCAGAGCATGCAAAGGGTGAGGAAGCAGGGAACGGTGGGCGGAGCTCTCTGGGCCACCATGTGTCAGTCCATGGCAGAGGTGTTTCTCCCAAAGTTGAGGACTTCAGTTTTTTCAGTGTTGAGTTTTAGACAGTTGTCCTTCATTCAGTATGCTACGTTAATCATGCATCGGTGGAATTTAGCTTTTATGGTGGAGGGATCTTCGGACAGTAAGAGGATATGCTGTGTGTCATCAGCATAGGAGATGATGTTGAGTCCCTGTGATCTGACTGTGACGCTCGTATGGGAGGGGGCCATTTAGGAACTGAAGAGGGTCGGGCTGAGGTGATGATGATCTTGGGCTCTGAGGTGAACGGTGGGTTGGTCCTTTGGGTTCTGCCAGTGAGGTAAGAGGAGACCCATTTAAGGGCGTGTCCTCAAATCCTGATGTGGTGGAGTCTGTTGATCAGGATGTGGTGGGAGACGGTGTCAAAAGTAACAGACAGGTCCAGGTGGATGAGAGCTGCTGTTTTTCCATAGTCCAGGAGGGCTCTCATGTCATCTGTGTCTGCAATCAGGGCTGTCCCTGTGCTGTGGTTAGCTACACATGCTACAAATGTTACTTACCTTCTGTAACGCCTTATTCTGTTGAGACTATAACTAGCTGCAGATTCCTTACCTTAGAATTATCCCCACGCCAGACTGGATCCTGAAATGTTTCTTGAGCAGTACCCCTCCGCGCCAGTAGATGTTGTCATCCGCGCCAGAAGTGATGTTCACTGTGCCTATATAGGTGCCACCCAAGCACGCGGACGGCAGTTTCTTTTCAGAACTACCCACGCCAGGAGCGAGAAACACTGACCACTGGTGTGGGAAACTAGGTCCCTGCAAGGGGAACAGCCTTGACCACAGAAAACTGTCTATAAGGCGGGAAGGCTGGGTGGGTCGGTAAAGAATCTGCAGCTGTAGGAAGCTGGCCTAGTGGGTGGTGGGTACCCATGGCACTTACACCTTATACCAGGTCCAGGGTTCCCCTATTAGTGAAGTGTAAGCATATTCCAGTAGGAAGGTTCTCTAAAGGTAGCTGTGGATGAGCATAAAAGGATTATATAGGAGACATGCAAAGCTCATGCAATACCACTGTAGTCACACAGCACTTACACACATGAAAGAAAAAAAACTCAGTGTTGCAAAAATATAGATACTTTATTTTAGTGACAATTACTAAAAACACTAGATAGGCAACCCTCCAATAGGATGTAAGTAAACAAACTGTGCTGTGTAGGTGGTCTAAATACTGGAAAAGGCATGACATATGCATGCCTTTCACAAATGAAAACAAGCAGATTTTAAAAGGCAAGCCCACGAACCAATGTAAGCGACTGACGTGACATGGGCGTGGTTTGAAGTCCAAAGAGAGATTACAGAATAGACGGAGC
Organism: Pleurodeles waltl; assembly: GCF_031143425.1. NCBI lineage: Eukaryota > Metazoa > Chordata > Amphibia > Caudata > Salamandridae > Pleurodeles > Pleurodeles waltl. The sequence continues at coordinate 609,446,803 of NC_090449.1, forward strand.
ACTTTGCGCTCGCCCATAAAAATGGAACGCAAATGCAGGAACTCCACCCAGGAACCTGTAAAGGGGAGCTGGGGGAACGAGGAAACCTGAAAGGAAAGTAACAGTGCCCCCCTGGCAGCGGCCAGGAAGAAAGGAGTAAGTTACTGGATTTTCCCCAAACCACCAAAAGGACTGAAAAGAAGGATAAAGCATGAAAAGGACACCAACAAGCCTTGGCAAAGGCAAGCGTCACAGTAGAAGAAAAGTGGAGCTACTGGGGACCAACAAGGTCCAGGAGGACTCAACACATGGGAAGGAGGGGGGAGTTAGAGGGGGGAGGGGTACCAGGAGACCCTCAGCAAGCAGAGTCCACAGAAGAAAAGGCAGCCCCCACAGGAGACCCACTGGTAGAGGACCCAGGAGTTACTGAGGAGCCCATGCAGCACAACTGAAGAAGGGTACCACACAGCAGGAGAAGCACGCAAAGGGATGTGGGCTGGGTTACACGGAGCCTGAAGATCCCTTGGAGGAGATGCCAACAAGCCTTGTGCAGCTGCAAGAGATGAGGTTCACAAGGGTTCTGTCCTGCACGGGAAGGCAAGGGCTTACCTCCACCAAAGTTGGACAGCTGGTACAAAGGACCACGGAGACCACTCCAGACCACCACCTGTGATGGAGGAACCACACAGTTCAGGATGAGAGGAGATCAACGTATCTGGACATCGCTGCAGATGGTGCCTGCAGATGCAGGGGAGTGACTCCTTAACTCCAAGGGAGATTCCTTCTTATTTCTCGAGCAGACTGAAGACTTGCCGCCCTCAGAAGTTGCAGAGCTGGGGAAATGTTGCAGAAGCTGGAAGGAACTGTGGAAACAATGTTGCAAGCAGATACTTCGTCGTGGATGAAGATGGTCAGTTCCTGGAGGGTCCTGTCGCAGTTCCGGTGAGTCGAAGTAGAGGTTGCAGAGGAGTCCTGCTGGAATCCTGCAAGCTGAATCTGAGGACCCACCCAAGAGGGAGACCCTAAATAGTCCTCGGAGGGGGCTGGTCACATAGACAGGGGACCACATATCAGGAGGTGCCTCTGCCTGAAATTGCCACCCAGATGCTCCAGAGGCCTCTGCCCACCTTGGATCCAAGATGCTAGAATCGAGGGACCCTCTGGAGGAGCTCTGGGCACCACCCCTGGAGTGGTGATGGACAGGGACGTGTTCACTTTCCTTTCCATTGTCCAGTTTCGCGCCAGAGCAGGGACTGGAGGTCCCCGAACCCGGTGTAGAATGGTTTATGTAAGGACACCAAATGTCCCCTTCAAAGCATACCAGTGGCTTGAGGAGGCTACCCCTCCCAAGCCATGTAACACCTACTTCCAAAGGGAGAGGGTGTTACCTCCTCTCTCCCAAAAGAAATCCTTTGTTCTGCCTTCCTGGGCTTGAGCTGACCTGTCAGAGGGGTGCCAGCAGCTGGGCTGCCCGGAGAACCCCACAAAGCTGGAAAGAGCAATGCTGGGGTCCTCTAAGGAGCACCCAGAATGCATGGAATCATACTTCCAATACTGGAAACAGTATTGGGGTATGATTCCGACATGTTTTATACCGAACATGCTTAGGTTAGGAGTAACCATTATGTAGTTGGACACCTGTGACCTATGTCGAGTACACACGTAAAATGGCGTCCCTGCACTCATGATGTCTGTGAAAACAGAGCTGGAGTTTGTGGGGGCACCTCTGCTCATGCAAGGTTGACCTCACACACAGGTACCTGCACCCTGCCCTTTGGGCTAGGAGGGCCTACCATAGGGGTGACTTACAGTGACCTGTAGTGAATAGGGTGCAATGGCAGGCCTGCAGATACACTTTGAATGGACTCCCCATGGGTGGCATAATATATGCTACAGCCCATGAGGGACCCCTGGTACCATAATGCCCTGGGAGCCTAGATACCATATACTAGGGAGTTAAATGGGGGCATCAGTATGCAAAATGTGGGGTGTGTGTGGTCCACGCAACCAAGTTTAAAGGGAGAGAGTCAATGGGGTCCTGGTTAGCAGGATCCCAGTGAACACGGTCAAACACACGGACAACAGGCAACAAATGTGGGTAACCACGCCAGAAAGAGTGTACCTTCCTACAGCCACTAGGCAGAGTCTCTAGCAGATAAGGCATTAGTTACCGAAGGTAAATAACTTGTTCATCTGACGGAGAATTCAAGCTGCAAACTGCTTACCTTAAAATAGATACCCAAGCAATTTCTTCCCCGAGGTGGGTCTGTGGAACAAATGTATGCTAGAAAATCTTGCAGGACCGAAGGAGCAAAATGCCCACCCCAAACATCAGGACTGCCCAGGCAGTAGGGGCTGGTGAAAGTGTACAGACGCCCACGCTGCTGTCTGACAGATGCCCATGAAACTCTGCGTGGTAACGCAGTGGTAGCAGCCTTAGCTCTGGTGAAATTAGCACGTAAACCCTCAGTGAGTTGCTTCTTAGCCAATAACAGATTTTAATGTAGAACACAATCCATTGGTAGATGGTTCATTTCTGTAGAACCCTTTCCTTCTTGTCTATGACATACCCTTTGAAAAGTTAGTCGTCCAGCTGGAATTCTCTTCTGTGGTCAAATTAGAACGGCAATGGTCTTTTTGGGTCCAGTCGATGGAGTCGCTTCTTCTATTCAGAGGAATTTGGCGGAGCATGAAAGGTAGGCAGGGTGATGGACTGTCCTACATGAAAGGGAGTGACAATGTTCGGCAGAAAGTAAGCTCTGTGCGAAGAAACAGCTTGTCTAAGAAGATGGTCAAGTACGGAGGCAGAGATGACAAGGCCTGGAGCTCACTGACCCTTCGGGCAGATGGTATTGTCATAAGGGAGGCCGTCTTGACAGTAAGTGGCATGAGAGGACAGTTATGTAGCAGGTCAAAGGGAGCTCACAGAACGTGTAACACTCCGAGCCTAACACTAGATGGCGGACTTATGCAAAGCATGTATATCTACAGCTACAAATGCCATTGAACATTTAAGTACAAGCTTGAGGTCCCATTGCGGCATGATAAAGGGTGAAGAGCGAAACATGTTAGGGACATTTCAAAACCTATTAACAACAGGGGATTTTAAAAGGGGTGGCTGATCAGAGAACCGCATAAAGGCTGAGATGGCAGAAAGATAGCCCTTTAACCCCTTGGTGCCACTGACGTAACGGTTACGTCTTCGGCTGCAGTGCTGCTGTTCCAAGGATGTAACTGTTACGTCCTGCACCTGGCCCACGCGGGGAGCGCTAGCGCTCCCCGGTGGGCCTCCCACCCACACCCCCCAGGCAGGGATGGCAGCGGAACCTACCCCCTCCCCCGCCCCCTCTAGGGGCAGCTGACCTCATCAGAGGTCACCCCCGACATGCTGGAAGCATGGCTTCCAGCGCGTCCAAGGTGAAACTGATTACTTTCTCCTCTGGATGGGGGAAGGAGCAGGTCAGAGAGGCATGAAAGGAAAGGAAAGGCTTTTCCGGTCTATCTGACGATCGTGCTGCAGGAATGCCCACTAGACAGCAGGGAGCTTGTTTTTTGTATATTGCACATGAGGGGAGTGGCCCCTTAGGCAAGGGTTGCTCCCGAAGGGGGCAAGTATAATTAAGGGGGGCAGATGGACCTATTTTAATTAGGCCCCTCTGCCTCCAAGGGAGGCAGAAACCGCTAGACACCAGGGATCATTTTTATTTATTTATTTTTACAGGAGGGGGGTGGCCCCTTAGGCAAGGGTCACTCCCCTGGGAGGCAATATTGTTTTAGGCCATTTCTGTCCCCCTATGGGGGTTAGATCGACCTATTTTTATTAGGCCAATCTGCCCGAAGGGGGTGGGGGGATGGGGGTGGGGGGCAGAAACCACTAGACACCAGGCATTTTTTTTTTTTACATGCACTTTACATAAGGGAAGCGGACCCTTGGGCAAGGGTCGCTCCCCAGGGAGGCATATCATATTAGACCATTTCTACCCCCACCCCAGAGGCACATTGGCCTACTTTTATCAGGCCAATCTGCCCTCACCAGGGATTTTTCTGAGTGTGTTTTGTTTGGGTGGGCAAGCCATTGGGCAATTGTTGCTGCCCATGGGGGCAAATTACTGTTTGCCATTTCTGCCCCCCCTTGGGCACAGATCAGCCTATTTGTATTAGGCCCATCTGCCCCCAAGGGAGGCAGAAACCACTTAGGCACCAGGGATCGTGTGTGTGTGTTTTGTTTGGGGGGTGGGGGCCAGCCCCTTGTGCAAGGGTCGCTACCTTTGTGTGTGGGTTTGGTAGGTTTCCCTAAGTGCCGGCTGAGCTACAGCCCTAAATCCACAGCTAGGCACTTTGCAAAAAACAGGTCAGTTTTCATTAGAAAAATGTGATGTGTTCATGTTGTGTTTTGGGGTATTTCCTGTCGCGGGCACTATGCCTACTCACACAAGTGAGGTACCATTTTAATCAGGAGACTTGGGGGAAGGCTGGGTGGAAGGAAGTTTGTGGCTCCTCTCAGATTCCAGAACTTTTTAACACCGATATGTAAGGTGAAAAGTGTTTTTTTGCCAAATGTTGAGATTTGCAAAAGATTCTGGGTGCCAGAACCTGGAGACAGCCCCACAAGTCACCCAATTCTGGATTCCCCTAGGTGTCTAGATTTAAAAAATGTTCAGGTTTGCTAGGTTTCCCTAGGTGCCGGCTGAGCTACAGGCCAAAATCCACAGCTAGGCACTTTGCAAAAAACACGTTAGATTTCAATGTAAAAATGTGATGTGTCCATGTTGAGTTTTGGGGCGTTTCCTATCACGGGCACTAGGCCTACTCACACAAGTGAGGTACCATTTTTATCAGGGGACTTGGGGAAACACAGAATAGCAAAACAAGTGTTATTGCCCCTTATCTTTCTCTACATTTTGTCCTTCCAAATATAAGAGAGTGTGTAAAAAAGAAGTCTATTTGAGAAATGCCCTGTAATTCACATGCTAGTATGGGGACCCCCGAATTCAGAGATGTGCAAATAACCACTGCTTCTCAACACCTTATCTTGTGCCCATTTTGAAAAAACAAAAGTTTCCTTGATACCTAGTTTTCACTCTTTATATTTTACCAAATGAATACCAGTATAAAATGAAAACCCATTGCAAGGTGCAGCTCATTTATTGGCTCTGGGTACCTAGGGTTCTTGATGAACCTACAAGCCCTATGTATCCCCGCAACCAGAAGAGCCCAACAGACGTAACAGTATATTGCTTTCAAAAATCTGCTATAGCTGGAAAAAGTTACATAAGAAAACGTAGACAGAAATGGCTGTTTTTTAACTCAATTTCAATATTTTTTTTATTTCAGCTGTTACTTTCTGTAGGAGAACCTTGAAGGATCTACACAAACGACCCCTTTGTGAATTCAGAATTTTGTTTACACACCCGTTTTTATCATTAATTGGAAGGAGGCTGGAAGCACAAAAAAATAGTAAAATAGTAAAAATGGGGTATATGTCCCAGTAAAATGCCAAAATTGTGTTGAAAAATTTGTTTTTCTGACTTAATTCTTCCTGTTCCTGAAAGCTGGGAACATGGTGATTTTAGCACTGCTAACCCTTTTTTGATGCCATTTGCAGGGAAAAACCCAAATGCTTTCTTCTGCAGCAGGGACTTAAATTTGCCGTGGATCGCTTATGTGGACAAAAAGTTATGAGGGCCTAAGCGCAAACTACCCGAAATAGTTAAAAAAAAAAAGGCTTGGCAAAGGTGGTGAAAAGCCCTGGCAGCTAAGGGGTTAATGTGACCAAGGTAGAGCTTTTCTGAGAGATTGAGAAAATAAACAGAAGGACCTGAGAAAGGGGAGCGGAAAGAGGGTCAAACTTGATCTCTACACACAATGCCACAAACTTGCTCCAGCTGCAGTTGTATACTGTCCTGGTGGAGAGAAACCTGGCTGCCAAGGTAATATTGCAGACTTCGGATGGATGGTCAAAAGCTGTAAACCATCACAGCTCAATCCCCACACATGAAGGCGGAGCACTGACAAGTTCTGGTGGAGAACCCGTACCAGCTGCTGTGATCCTTTCAAAGGGCAGCCTGATCAGAGGACTGATGGCCATGCTCAACAACTCTCTGAGTGCAGTCTGGAGCCACAAGGTTGCCTCAGGCTCGGTCGTAACTGATTTTCTTGAGAACGATGGGTAGGAGTGGAATGGGCGAGAAAGGCATACAGGAGGCCCGAACTCTGCTCCAGATGAAAAGCACGTCCGAGCAAGAGCTGCCTTGGAAACTGCAGAGTGCCGAACTGCTGACATGGTTAGATCTGTTCACCTCTGCCGAGAACTCACAAAGGCTCTCCCCGCTGCCGAAAGAGACCTCGCACCACCTCTGGGTGGAGACACCATTGTTCATCCACTAGCCATCTTCGGCTAAGTTCCTCTCTCCGAGCCCGCCAGGTGTTGAACCACCATGAGGGAGAGGGATCTGCTGCCGACCCAATCACAGTTCCTTAACAACCACTGCAGATCTTTTGCAGTTCCCTCCAAGATCTGGACAATGTTAGAGAAATTCCCCATATGTTGTGCCCACTGAAACCTCATGTCTCACTGAAGAGCCTGCAAATGCCAGTGGGAATGTGTCACAAGCAGGCTCCGTGACAGAGGCATTGAAGAGTATCCGGGCAGTACTGCTGAAGGTTGCCAGCAGTGCTGGGAGCATCTACATCAGGACGAGCCTCAGGGAAGGTCGATGTGGAATGACCAGCGCTGGTCCAGATCCATCTTTGGATCCAAGGGGCTTAACTGCCGACAGGCGCTGATCGGCTGGCAGTTAACCAGTAGGGGCCCCTCCTGACACTACTGGGCTGGAAGGTGCACCAGCGAGGCAGGGAGCCAAAATAATGAAGTGCATGACCTTGAACTTTGAGAAGCTGGGCGGGGCTGCTCCGGCTCCTGGAAACTTGGGAAGGTACAGAGTTGGCCAGGCGCATGCTCAACAGCAGACTCCGGCCTTGAATGTTAACGGTCTCTCGTCTTGTAGGATGACTTCAACGGACAAGATGAAGTCAAAAACCTCTTCAACTTCTTACTTTTCTTTTACTTATGGGACTTACCCAAATTTCTGGATTACTTTGATGAAGATCGATGGCTTTTCAACCGATCCCAGGACCTTCCTTTCAACTGGTATTGAGACTGTCGCAATGTCACACGTCAGGCAGCAAGAGGTTTGAGAGACCTCTCCCCCTCAAGGCCTTCTCACTTCCTGTGGGCCACTAGGCCGCTGTCATTTTGGGCAGGTCAGCGGTGTAGACGCCAGCCTCTTTACAGGAAGTCCTATTTAAACAGCTGCTCGCGTACTAAAAAAATGGCATTGGTTACCTATTAGAAAGTGGACAATCTTCCAGCTCTGCTGCGGGACGCATAAGGCCTTATGCCAGACCCAACCTGCTTTCCTGCACTCAAGACTTAGTTACTATTTGCCTTTCAGACAGTTAAGGTCTTCAACCAAAACCTTTCTGCACACCCCATGTATTCATACCTCTAGATCTGGTTGCAGATATCCTCATATTTGGCCCTGTATCACTGGAACAATCTCCATTCTTACCTATCACAATTTTTTTATTTTAAGAAGATGTTAAAAACATGGTTGTTTTAAAAAGTGACACTTTTGCCAGAACAGCACTGTGTTGAGATATTTCTTAGGGAGTGAGTTGGACACTTTATCAAGAATGAATTAATAAATAAAGGCTGTGAGGTGCATGGCAGTCAATGAAGGTCTTCACACTGTTGTCGTGCTCCAGGCACTGAAGGCAAACAAGATGTCGGTCTGTCACCGACATCTGTCGGTGACAGGTGCCATATGGCTTGAAGTCAGCATTTCTAGTAGGCACACCTGCCACACCAGAAGAAAATAAAAAAAAAAATGAGACAAAATGTTGAAAAAAGGTCAGTCAAAAAATGACTGGGTATAACGCTCTCTCTGGATCTGCACTGACTGGTGCACAAAGAAATGAACGGACATCAGTGGGCTAGGATGGTGCCTATATAGGAACCGCACAAGTCACTTCAGGTGCAGACAATGCCATGCGGAGTCAATTACACCACCTACCAGCAGCTGGGTAACTGCTCAAGAAAAAAAGTCAGGATCCAACCCGACAGCTGGGGGTAAATCTAAGGCAAGGAATCTGCAGTGAAGTCTATCAGATATCTGCACCTTTTTTAGCTCATCAAAAGTCCCACACTAGATAAAAGGCATAGTGTTAAGCTGTCTCAAGGTCCGACCACACATCAACTTCCCCAAGCCTCAAATATATCAGCAAGACGCCCAACACTGCTGGTCTGAAACAATTTCAATCTCTCAGTGGCTACCTTAGTCCAAACACTTCCCATGAATGTAGTCCCATTTTCTTCGAAGAAGACCTGCTGCACTTAATAATAAATGGTTACCTTATTTTAATACAATCATAGATATGGAGGTCCACCGACCTTTCAGGCCACCATCATGTGACTGTTGGCAGTAAGAGCGAGTTTTGCGACCTATGTCAAGAATATTAATGAGGTACGTAGGGCTGTGACAAACTCTGCTTCGGAAATTTTTGAACCAACCTAACAATATGTAGGTCTTCTTGCAAAATTGGCCACAAAAATAATTGTGACCACTTTTTGTGGCTAGTGTAGTAATATATGGGGCATTAGATGTGAGAAGCCATTGAGGGCGTGAGTGTGTAATAGCATTAGCACATATGCCTTGCTCCCATTCAGTTTTTTAAATTTCTGGCATCAAAAAATCGTTTCATTCACTTGACCTGCAACAGGGGAATAAACATGACAATTAATGGGAACTAAACAGCTCAAGGCATCAAAACGAGGTGATTTTACAACCTCTGTGGACACAAAACACAGTTTAATTCAATGCTAACTTCGTGCCCTTCTGGTGCTCAAAGACAAAATAAAGGTACAAAAACAAACGATGGAAAGGCGACATTGCAAGTATATTAATTATTAAATTCTCCATCTCAAATTAGCAAAATAAAAATGTTCATATTCAAACATAAGAAGAAATGATTAAGTATTTGTGGGGGAAAATATTATCGTAGTACTGAAAATGAAAATTTCATAGCAGACAAGAACAAGGAGAAATAGTTTTCAAATCATAGGAATTGTTCCATAATGTTAGCTATGAGTCAAAAACACAAAAGTTAGCTGCTTGGAAGACAAGAAAACAAGAACTTACTTCTTCAATGTTTTTGCCCCAGATGACGAGTGAGGCTGGAGGTAGAAGGGAATTTTGTTGAATTTTGGCATGTTTTTCTAATAGGAAATAAAAACATTAGATTAATAGTGCTGCAACCTGCTCCTGTGAAATGATCACAACCCATGCTTTGTTTGTAAACCTCGGGACCCCCATTCTCTCCCTATGTTTTGTGTGGATGAAAAACAAATCAATGAGTTATGTAGTTGAAAGTTACCCTCTATTTCTTAAGGAGAGAGGCATCAGATTCAAAGATTTAGATGGGCAAGTTTATTATTAGACTAACATTTTTAGCCTTGATGGGTGAGGTAGGACTATGCAGTGACAAATGGCTCCAACACCAGGAGTTTAAGTGACAAGTTAATACAAAGCGCTACTATGATGTTCTACAATATGAGTTACACATTTGTCTTCATTTAATGGAAATTTCGAAGAGGTGTGAAGGTGTTACTTAGTTGCCACGTATGAAACTAAAAGACCTACATTCCAAAGTTAAATCTGCTCTTGCCCAATCGTATGATTGGATCACAGGACCTTAAAGTGCCAAAAGAAAAAATTACATACCTTTACCAACGATATTCCTGGTAGATACTCTGCTTAACAGCAGATTCATCTCTTGAGTATCTATAGATGCCAGACTGAATCAAGAAACTTTGCAACAGCTCCTGTGTGCAGGAAGGAGGTGCTGTCTCCATCTTGGCATCAGTTGTGGCACAGATGTAACATCACTGGAGCTATGTAGAGCCAATCTAGAGACTTGACATCAGTTCCTCGTACATTCTGTCTGAGCCCTTTGACTCCGAGGGAAGGACAGCATTGGCGTGAACATGAATTGCAGTGCAACACAACTAGAATGAATGAAAAATGAGAGAAATATTTATAGAGGAGTAGCTACTCCTAGGAGTGTAAATTGGAGACAATGAACAGCTATGCTTAGACAAGAAAGCCATATTTTAGTGTTTCTCAGAACTGAGGTTCATTGTTGGCGCTTCAGAGATTGACCGGGAGCTGATTCCAAACTTGAGCAGCCAGGAACGATAAAGAAGAGCCACCCTTTGTTACACATCTGACTTTTGGAATCACTGCGAACAGCATGTCTGATGAGAGAATGATCTATAGTGGATAAACGTGTCCAAAAGGTACTGGGTACCCATTTCACGAAGAGCTCAATGTGCTAGCATGAGGATTTAAACAGAATTCTTCCTTTACCGGCAACCAGTACAGGGCCCCTAAGATGAAGAGAAATTGAGGCACGGATGGGAATGTTTTGACGTAACCGTGCAGTGGCATTCCGTACCACCTGCAGCCATTTAACTAGACCATTCGTTAGACCCCAATACAGGACACTGGAATAGAATAAACTTGACGTGTTGAGAGCATTGCCAACTGTTTTTCGGGAGAATAGCGGTAGCAGGGAGAAATGCTTTCAAAGCCTGTAGCATCGCAACAGAAGAGAATACTACAGTCTTCACCAGGGGCTCAAAAAAGAGAATGGTCAAATTTCACTCACAGGTTCTGTGCCACTGTAGCTGGACTGGAGGAGTGGGGGGGGGGGGGGGGTCTTCTCCAGTATCTTGGTAGCCACCAATAAGAAAGATGAGTCTTAAGTTGGTTATGGGGCATTCAGCCCTAGATTTTGTTTTTAAGTGATGGAATGAAGTTAGCCTTCTTGCAGCTAAGTGGAAGCAATACAGTAGACCAAGACGTATTGAACATTTGTTTAAAAACAGTGTTGATGACCTTAACTTTCAATGCCAAAACCGAAGGTGGAGCAGTGTAAGCTGGAGAACCTGACTTACACTCCTTATTGGTCTTTTCTGACTCTTACTGTACAACTCCACTGGATACAGTGATATTCAGGTCACATGTGCCTTCAGATGTAGAAACATTTTGTAAGTTTAAAAATGTCCCAAGGATTATTTGAGGTAGCACTGATTTCACTCTGAAAATAGGAGGCTTGGGCAATCTTTAGGGCAGCATGATATTTAATTAGGCCATTCCTGTAAAGGGCCTTTTGAGAAGGTAAATATTGGTTCGGGCATACTCTATCTACCGTGAACAACAACCTTAATAATTTTAAAATGTCTATGACCATCTTTCAGAACATGGAGGTCAGTGGGATTAGTGCTGAATTTGAAGGTAGAGTGTACACCAGAAGGATTGTTACAGGAGGTAAGTAACTTTTCTTCTGTAGGATACTTCTACAAGCAGATTACTCAACCTCATAGTAGCCGTCCCTGCAGACCAGACTGTCCAGGCAGTAGTGTTTAGTGAACATGTGCAGAGACGCACATGTTGCTGCCTGGCAAATATCTAGGACTGGAACTCCACTTGCTAACAAAGTGGTTGCAGTAGTTGCTCGGGTAGAGAGAGCACGCAAACTCTCAGGCTATTGCTTCTCACCCAAAGATTAGCACTTTTTAATACAGAGAACAACCCATCTAGAGATGGTGCTTTTCTGAACTGCCTGACCTTTCTTCGCATCCACATAACCAACAAAGATTTGATGGTCAACCTGAAAGTCTTTGGTACGACTGAAGTAGAATGCCAACACTCTTTTTTTGGATTCAGAAGGTGGAGTCTCTCCTCTTTATGAGAAGGATGTGGGGATGCATAAAAAGTAGGCATGGTGATGGATTGAAGTATATGAAAGAACATGACCATTTTAGGGAGGAAAGAGGCCCTGGTACGAAGCACCGCTTTGTCAAGATGGACAGAGATAAAGGGTGGCTTCGAAGAAAGAGCTTGCAGCTCACTCACTCTACGAGCAGAGGTGATGTCTACAAGAAAGCCTCTCTTTAAAGTGACAATTATGAAGAGGCTCACAGGGAGCACACGAAGTAAGTGAGCACCAAGTTCAAATCCCACTGGGGCATTATGAACAGGGTAGGACAAAACATGTAGGTAAGACCCTTGAGGAACCTCCCAACAATGGGAGATTTAGACAAAGAGGGTTGATCTGGTAGTCTGAGGAAAGCAGAGATGCCAGACAGATAACCTCTAAGAGTGCCCAAAGCAGAGTCCTACTGGGCAAGAGAGAGTACAAACAAGAGAACTTCAAACAGAGGTGATGAAAGGGGATCAACAGACTTGCTGATACACCATGTCACAAATTTGCTCCAACAACAGGCATACACCGTTTTGGTAGAGAGATGCCTGGCAGACCTCAGGCGATTGGTTGGGAGCTGTCAACTGCCGCCGCTCAATCTCCATGTAAGAAAGTGGAGACAGGACAGGTTCGGTGGAAAACCGTTCCCTGCTGCTGCCACAGAAGATCCTCCCGAAGAGGAGGTCTGAATGGAGGATTGATGGTCATGCTTAGAACCCCGGGATACTATACTCTTTGTGCCCAGTCCAGAGCATCATAGATTACTTGGGCCCGGTCGTTCTTGATCTTTTTGAGAACTCTAGTCAGAAGTGGTATTGGCAGAAAGGCATTTAGGAGGCGTGAGTTTCATTCGAGACAAAAAGCGTCACAGAGTGCCGCCTTGGAAATTCTAGTGCGCAAAACAGCTGACATTGCACGTTCTCTGCGGAGGCAGAAAAGACCTAACCAAGGTTTTCCCCACTGCTGAAAGTGACCTTGCCTCAGCTCCGGATGGAGATGCCATTCATGATCAATCATGCATTGACAGCTGGGTTTGTCTGCTCTGATGTTCAGAGAGCCTGTCAGATGTTAAACCACCAGGGATATGCTTTGACGTTCCCTTCATGTCCAGAGGCGTAGAGCCTCCTGACAAAGGGTCCACAACCGTACTCTGCCCTGCTTGTTGCAGTACCACATGCGGCGGTGTTGTCCGTGAACACCTGCACCACTTTTTTCCCTTGAGAGAGTGAAGCAATGCTTTCAATGCAAGCTCCAAAAGACTGATGTGGAGCCTGGACCCTGCCAGAGACCAGACGCCTTTGATCTCCTCCTCCCTCATGTGGCCCCACATCCAGGAGTGACATCTGCCATTACTGTCAGATCTGGTTGGCGAAAGAAAAGGGATCTGCTATTGACCCAATTGCGGTTCGAAAGCTACCAATGTAGATCTTGCTCAGTTCCCTTTGAGCTATGGACCATGTTGGAGAGATTTCCCTGAATCTGTGACCACTGGAACTTCAGGTCCCACTGCAGAGCCCGTATAAGCCATGTGGCATGTGTGACCAGCAGGATGCTGGACGCCATGAGGCACAGAAGCCTTAGAGTCATTCTCACGGAAACCGAGGACAGAGGCTGAAACATCGGTATCACAGCCTGAATATCCTGGACTAGCCGCTCAGGAGGATAGGACCGAAACTTCACTGTGTCCAGAGTGACTTTGCTGAAAAGGAGTGTCTGAGAGGGAGTAAGGTGTGATTTTGGCATGTTTATAGTGAACCCCTGCGAATGCAGGAGGTTCGCTGTATTCTGGAGGTGGGAGGTAACAGCCTGGGGCAAGCCTGCGTTCAACAGCCAGTCATCGAGGTAGTGGAAGACTGAGATCTCTAGCCTGCGCAGATGACCTGTGACCACCGCCATCACTTTTCGTAAACACCCGAGGGGCACTGGTAAGTCCAAAGGGTAACACAGTAAACTGAAAGTGCTCGTGACCTACCACGAACTGCAAGTAACGTCTGTGGGCATGCAGGACAGGAATATGAAAGAAGGCGTCCTGCAAGTCCAATGCAACAAGCCAGTCCCCATGGCAGATGGGACCTGAGCCAGAGTGAGCATTCTGAACTTTTCCTTTCTGAGGAAGAGATTGAGGGACCGGAGGTCTAGCATAAGGCTGAGGCCCTTGCACTTCTTGGGCACCAGAAAGTAGCAGGAATAACGACTACAATCTACTTCTGGCACAGCGACCCTCTCTATGGCTCCCTTGGCCAAGAGAGTCTAAACTTTCTCGCCAGGGAGTACCAAGTGATCCTCCGTCAATCGATCGTATGATGGTGGCATGGGCGGAGGGGTAGTCTCCAAGTGGAGGAAGTAGCCCCTTCAGATGGTTTGCAAAACCCACCTGTCTGTCGTGATGGATTCCAGTGGGGCAAGTGATGGCAAATCCTGCCTCAAACAGGTCCGTCAGGGAGACAAGGACTAGGAAGGTTTGGAGGCTGCAGCAGGGAGAGTGGTGGTGGACTGGGCTGACAGCTGGCTCCCTGATCCACAGACATGCTGGATCTCAGCCATGCAGAGGCTGAGCAGCATGAGCAGCACAGTGGTTGGATGGAAATGGATGCAGTTGGGGGCCACTTCCATAGCCACAAAAGGGGCTAAAAGCGGACTGAGAAGAGCAAGGAGCCGCTGTGAGGCTAGGGGGCCATGCTGTAGCATGGGACTCCGTAAAGCACTCAAGCACGGAGGTTGCTTTTATCTCTGAAGAGACGGGTGCTATCGAAGGCCATGTCCATAAGCGATTGCTGGACATCCCCTGAAAAGCCAGATGTCCTCAACCAAGCGTGGCGCCTCAAGGCCACTGTCGACACAACCGATCTGCCTAGTGAGTCGGTCGTATCGAGCCAACAACAAATCGTGAACTTGGCTGCATCTCTCCAGTCAGCAACAGCCTGGGAGAGAATGGCCCGGGCCTCCTCCGGGACCTGAGGCAGCACATAAGGGACTGTATACCATAACTATGGGAAAAGTGGCCCAAAAGACATGCGGTGACCGCAACGCCAGAGTGGAGGAAGAGAACAACTTCTTCCCACGTTGGTCCAGTCTTTTTGATTCCCTATCCGGGAGTGCGGATGGGAATGTGACGGAAAGGAAGAAGCCTGGATGACCAAACTCTCAGGAGTGGGATGTTGGGTCAGGAATTTTGGGTTGTTAAGAGGAGGTCTATGTCGGCAGGCGATTGTCCTGTTGACAGGAGCCCCTGTGCCGGGTATAGACAATGTCCCCAGCAGGACATCAGTGAGGGATTCAATAAAAGCCCAAAGGGGTTGTGACGTGGAAGCCCCTGGCTGAAGCACCTCAGTCAGGAGGTTAGTCCTGACAGCCATTGAAGGCAGCTCGAGGCCCAGGACCTCGGCCACTCTTCTCACCACCACTGAATATTAGGCTCCCTCCTCTGTAGCCACAGTAAGGGCAGTCCATTTAAGAGTCTTTAAGCTGGAATTCTAAAGGATCCAGTGACCCCTCCACACTCTCACTGTACCTGTACCCATAAGCATAAGTGACAGGATCCAATTTGGGGGGTGGGGGGGAATTCTAAGGTAAGGAATCAGCAACTAGAAGTCTCTATCAGATGAAATACCACAGCAGTACTCCCTCACCAGCAGAAGGCCTGATAGGGCCGTCAAACCAGTGCATCCCACAGTATGGAGCAAGAGAAATAGCCACTTCGCAATTCTGGAATGAGCCCAAATTCTTTCTGGCACTTCCTTTTTAGCTAAGGTATAAAAGATCCTAATGCAGAGGACAATCCATGGTAACACCATCTTATCTTCTGTGCTACCTTGTCTTTCTTCCAACAAATAGCTGACTGTCTGATCTGAACTCCTTCATCTTATCGAAGTAAAGCTGACTCCCGTAAAAGGGTCCAGCCTATGAAACCTTGACTCCTTTTTCTTTGTATGGGGCAGAAGGAAAAACGTGGGAAGTGTAATGGACTGCCCTGCACAGAATGGGGTCACCACCTTAGGCAGGAAAGACGCTTCAGTTCTCTAAATCAGTTTGTCAGTGTAGAAACGGGTAAATGGTGGATGCCAATACGCACTCCGACCAGGAGAGGACATGTGCTCTCAGAGGCAACTGGAGCGGAAGACACTGGGAGAATCTCATGAGGTCTGCATACCACACCAGACATTGACCAGTCAAAGACAAACAGAATGACTTGGTGAAGTTGCGCCAAACTGAGCAAAACACATGAGGAATTAAGAATATGGGGAAATGCAGAGTTAAGTAGGAATACCACAACCCACAAGGCTACCTGCAATGGAAACTACAGGGTACTGAACTGTGGGTATTGTGCATTCTTGCGGGTGGTCAAAAGGTCCACTTTAGGCATGCCCCATAGGGTGGAAAATGTTGGACCACCTCCACATGGACAGGCCACTTGTGATTGGCAAGATGATGCAGACTCAAGCTGTCTACTCTCAAGTGAGGGGAGCATGTCAGCACAGCCACCTTAAGATTTCTGATGAAGAACTGTCAGGATTGAAGAACAAATTCCTTCCAAAAACATCAAAATCCTATACTGAATATCCAAGATGCTCACGTGAGGAGAGAAAGCCCACAGAGATGTTGTGTCTGGTAGTACTGCCCCTAAGAACAGGAAGTGCTGACAGGGCTCTGGTGTGACTTCGACAGGTTGATGGAATATCCCAAGTCGAACAGCAGTGATTACCTAGGCTTGTCGGTGGTCTGACCCAAGCTGAGGCAACCCTGCTCTAAGCTGCCAATCGCCCATGCATGGGGAAAGTAAGATCCCCGACCTGCACAAATGTGCAGCAACTGCTTCTATACCCAATTGCCATTCTGTAGTGCCAAATATTTCACTATGTATGAGTTTGCAGGTGGAAGCAAGTTAGCTACCGCAATGGATCATCCTCCTAATGTGGGATCACTTGTGGAATTCGCATTAGATCTGAGTCTGAACCCAAAAAGATCCTCAATTACCTCCCGGTATTCTTTCCCTAGCAGAGAGCCAGGTTGGGTGCATTCACTATCTCTGGCATCTTCTGCTAGCTGTTGTGCTTCCCTTCTGGACCACATTAGAAGAGCCTTAGTCTGTGGGGAAGGGCCTTGATAGGGGACATAAGCCAGTGATGGCTTCTGAATAAGGGTCAACAGCCGAGCAGGGGCTACCAGCAGAGTATTGGGTGCCCTAGCAGCTCCGCCGGCACCAGAGACCACCCTGTAGCATGATATTGAAGCTAGTTGGCACCAGGGAAATCCTCACCTTGCATACCAATCCAGGGCACAGCAGAAGGAACCGCAGCATATCTAAACTGCACTGTCAGATTTGCATCAGTAGTTCCTAGTAAGCTGAGAAGTGTGCAGGCACTGGAGCAGGAAATGGGGCCGGAGCGGGCAACTAGGCTGGAACTGTGGCCAGTGTTGGCACGGGCTCTTCCACGAGAATAAAATCAACCAACTCCAATTCGTCAGAGGACTCCAATGAGGCTGCAAAAGTCAAGGAGATCGAACCCACAAGAAAGAGAAATGTTTGGAGAAGAGTCGTGGCGACCCTTCGTGTGCTTCTTTCTCTTCTACCTCGAAGATTGGCACCAAGCATGAAACTCACTGCATGAAGCAAATAAGTTTTTGCCTCCTAGCCCCTAACTGCATTGCTGTACACAATGCTACACTTGTCACACGACTTGGATAGTGCTAAGGGCCAAAGAACCACAGACCGACCTTGTGGCGTCTGAAATGAACATCAGACCCCCATCAGGAGTGGAGGGGCTTAAAGCCTCATGCTTTAGGTATCGGAGGGGGGTTGGAGTTAAAACAATTCACGGACAGTAGCTTGGATTTGTGTCAAGGGCTGCAGAAAAAAGTTAAATACCATCAGGGCTCTGGAGTGGCACTATAAGGCTCCAGTAATATCATCTGAGTCGCAACCGAACCGACACCGAAATGAAGCCAGCACTACCTGGCACAGGAAAGCTATTGGCAAGTTTCTGGAGCCAGTCTTGTGCCTGCATATTAAAGAGGTGAGGAATCTGCAGGAAGAAATATCCACCAACAAGCAATACAAGATACAAAAAACTGCATATTTACTGTACAAAATATATTTTACTTCCATCCACACAGTTCTATGACAAACGTCTTTTTAATATTTGCAGCAATGTTAAACTAGCCACCATGTGGAGACGTGGTACAAGACCACCGCGTTGGAGGGTTAGTTGTAACTCACTAAATTGTACTTGTCTTTTGAGATCATGCCCTCAAAATAGAGTCTGCAGTGCAAATAGCAAATATATTGCCAACTTTGCACACTTCAGTACATTTTCAAAGGATCTATGAAATTCTAAAATTGGTTAAAGACTAAAGGGTCCTCACAAGACTTACTTAATCTATCTAGGAGAATGCAGTTGGTATTTTTTTTTTCTTTTCTGAAGTGACAATAGATATTGAAATTCAACAGCATTATGCAAGTAAAAGGAAACACTAATACAGCTAAGTATGACAGCTTTGTGCAGAGGGTAAGAGTGTAGTGAACAGAACTGTGAGACACACAGTAGGGTGCTTGGATGAAGAGTATACATTACGATGAAGATACATCCATGATACAAAGTAGCTTGCACACAGAGGTTAAATACTGCATGCAAGAGGCAAAACAACTATTACATGGAAAAGTGGTACCACAGCCATCAATCAACCGGGATAGGTATCACTTCTCTTGAGAAACTAGTAGAATTGAGGAACATGCAGAGGACAAGAAAAATCAATTAGGATATGCAAGCAAGCTATTAAAAGTTTAAGACATGTCTCTCAGGCACGTAAATTAATTAGCTATTTATAGCTTTCGTATCTGTGACTGTAAAATAAGGACTTTGCATAATCTGAATAAATTTAAGTGAAAGATGAACAAAATGAAGTGGACGATGGGACAAGATAACCTTTTGAACACTGCCACAGTGCTCATGTGCGTCGGACAGCTTCCAACTGTCCATGAACATGGCACTGGATCAGAGGGATTTCCTTTCGATATTTTCAGCCTTTGGTTGTTAGGGGAAGAGCTTTCCCAGCAACCAAGGCTGAAAGTATCTCCACCCTGTAATGGGGATCGGCACGCTATGTGCACCAAAGTCATTACAGAGAAAATGAATGTAAAGTGAGCGAATCAGCTCATTTGCTTTCATTTTTTTCAGTGCTTGGGGTGTATCTCAGCCCCCTGAGCACTGATTTCAACAGGAGAGGTATTGTTGGAAAGGAGATAATCTCCCCTTTCCAAAGGCTTCATCTCCTTGTGGATCCCTGCTTGAGGACCGCCTTAGTTTTACTCCACTTGACCACCAGGGAGGGTGAGCAGCTCCTTGGGAAAGGGTTTGTGCTTCCCCCTAAATTTTGTTTATTAATTCATTCTTTTTGCCCCCTCACCCTCCGTGGGTGGCAGATGGGAGCAATAGCCCCTAATCTGCCCTTCGCAGGGTAGGGGATGGTTCACTAGCCACCAGGGACTTTTTTTTTTTGTATTTAGGAAAGGGTCAGGAATGCCCAGAATGGACAGGGCAACACCCCAGCCCCAAAAATAGGCAGTCTTTCTACCTCCTGGGAGCAGATGGGGTTATTACCCACAATCTGCCCTCGGGGTGGGGGGTAGAAAGCCCACTAGACATTAGGGATTTTTTTTTTTTTTTTAAGAAACATCCAGGGTTTGGGGGCTGCACAGCAATGCCCCCCCACCCCCTCAAAAAATAGGCACAGTCTTTCTGCCGCCCATGAGGGCATGCTTTTTTTTTTTTTAAACACCCAGTCTACCCTACCACTAGACACCAGGGATTTTTAGTTTGTTTTTTATTTGTCAAGTGGGTTGGGGGTTGGCCATTCCCCCACCCCAAATAAATGGGGAGACAGTCTTCCTGCCCTACTGGGAGGTAAAAATCCCCGATCAACCTCCCCGGGAGCTAGACAGAAGGGGAGGGAGGTGCCCACCATCATGAGCATGGTTATGCCCCCATCCCAACTGAAAAGGGCAACAGTCCCCCAGGAGAGCTTGGATAGCTCCCAATATCATCCCACTTGCAATAGTGAGCAACTGCACATTTTTGATTTGGGCACGCTGCCACCTGGAAAAAAATACCAGACTCAGACACTTCTGAAAATTAAACATTTGGGGGAGCCAAAGGTGGTGTGCTTCACGTGCACTCCACATCATTTTCTTACCTACAATGCCCTACAACCTCGTACTTTGCTTGAAACCATACATTTCCCCTACATTTCTGTGATGGAAATTTCTGGAATCCACAGGAATCCACAAAATTCCTACCACCCAGTATTGCCCCATCTGTACTGATAAAAACTCTGCCCCACTTGTGTGGATAACCAAAGCAGAGTCAGACTAAAACATATGGAGAAAAAAAAACCTGCCCTTTTTTACCCGCTTTGGTCCCCCCTCAATTTCTACATGTTTTTGGCCCTTCCCCGTTGTAGACCTGGCCCACCTACAAAAGTGTGGAGTCATTTTTATCAGGAGAATGAACGGAACGCTTGATGGCAGGAAATTTGTGGCTACCCTCAGATTACAGGACTTTCCAAAACAGAAATTTGAAGAAAATGTGTTGTTTTAGACATTTTGAGGTTTGCAAGGGATTCTGGGTAACAAACTGGTAGGAACCACACATGTCACTCTATCTTGGATTCCCCTGGGTGTCTAGTTTTCAGAAATGTACATGTCTGCTAGGGCCCAAAATCCACAGCCAGGTACAGTGCAAAAAAGGGTCAGTTTTGGGTTGAAAAATGTGCAGTATCCACGTTGCGTTTTGGGCTGTTTCCTGTTGTGGGCCATAGGCCTACCACACAAATGAGGTGCCATTTTTATGAGACTTAAGGGAACACAGAATAGAAGAACAAGTGTTATTACCAACTGTATTTCTCTGCATTTGCACCTTCCAAATGTAAAACAGTTTGTAAGAAAAAAGTCATTTTGAGAAATGCCCTCTAATTCACATGCTAGTATTGGTATCCACAAATTTAAAGATGTGCAAAAAAACATTGCTTCGAAACTCAATATCTTGTGCTCATTTCGTAAACATGTAAGTTTCCTTGATACCTATTTTTCACTCTTTACAATGTACCAAAGTAATTACTGTATACCGGTACACAATGAAAAACCATTGCAGGGTGCAGCTCAGTTAAAGGCTCTGGGTACCTAGGGTTCTTGGTGAACCTACATGCCCTATATATCCTTGCAACCAGAAGGGTCCAGCAGACATAAAAGTATATTGCTTTTGAAAATCTGCCATACTCAGAGGTTACAGAAGAAAATGTAGACACAAATGTCTGTTTTTCAACTCAATTTCAATATTGTTTAATTGCGGCTGTTACTTTCTATACAAAAACTTGAAGAATCTAAACAAGTGACTACTTGCTGAATTCAGAACTATGTCTACTTTTTAGGAACATAGAGCTTACTAGAATCTATCATTGGTTTTGTACCCATTTCTACCACTAACTGGAAGGAGGTTGAAAGGACAAAAAAATAGGGGAAAAAAATGTGGTTTTCTTAGTCAAGTCTGCCTGTTCCTGAAAGCTGTAAAGACTGTGATTTTGGCACAGCAAACCCTTTGCTGATGTAATTTGCAGGGAATAAAACAGACCCCTTCTGTAGCACTTTTTTCCCATTCTTCCCAAAACTCACAAAATGTAGTTGTATTTTGGCTAATTTCTCTCTCCCCTCCTGTGGAATTCACACACCCTGGGTATGCCTAGAATCCCCAGGATGTTGGAACAAAGGAATGCAAATCTGGTGTGGATACCTTATTTGGACAAAAAGTTACGGGCTCTAAATGCAAACTACCCCAATTAGCCAAAAAAAGGATGTGGGCGGCTCCCCCGTCGTCGTCTTGCACGGGGGGACCCAGTGAGGTCACCCCTCCGATGAGTGGTGTGTGTATCTCCCCCTGTGGCAGCATACCTTCAGGGGCATTTTTGTTTACACAAGCCACACGCAGGACAGGCCGGAGACCTCATTGGAGGCCCTGTTCCTGCGGCTGGGAAACCGTACTGCACATTGGAGCACCTGTGTGGACGGGGTGTGCTTTACTTACTAAAAGGCATAGCAGCGAAAGGGTTAGTAACGTATTACTTCGTACATATCCCTTCATCTGTTTTTCTGCCTCTCTCCATGTCTCACCAGATGGAGGGTTAAGTGGAAATAAAAATGGCTTTATTTAATAGTACAGCATGGCTTTCGAGGTAAATCTCCTAAGCATTCAGAAATTGTGTCCTGAATGCTACTTCTTTACCATTTGCACACACACGAAACAATGTGTAAATGAACACACAAACATTTTTGTAAGCAAGACAAAGTGGTAGTTTGCGAAGGCAAACATATTTTGTGCTAAGATGGGAAGCCATTTCCAAGATGGGAAACTGGACAGCTATATTTTATGTTGGATTACAGTTTAAGAAGGGAATTTTGTGCTTACTTTGTAAAACACTTGCATAGGTAACAGTTCTCAAAGTCACAACATGCTGATCAAGCTGCAGTCCCTCCACTCTGTCCAGAAAAGACTCAGATTTGCAACAGAATGCATAAAAAGCAACAATAATAAAGGAGCTTACCCTACGCAAGGGCATTCACAGACATTTGCTGGTGACCAAAAAGCATATTTTGTGCTTTCCCCTGGCCACAGACGGTTGAAACGCTGCTGATCTTCCTCGCTAACCCCTGACCTGTGAAAAAATACCTTTTGATTGGGTCATGCTCGCTCATTCTCTGTAATATGAGGCTGCTAAGTAATTTGCCACAGCTGGTTTTGGTACCAATTGAGCATTAGCTGTGCAACATGTGAAGGAAACATACACGGTTTTCCATAAGCATTGCAGCAATGGATTTATTTCATATTTACCTTCTGCTTGGAAATTAAAAGGTTCACAACATAATCCTGTTACTAGAGGGCAGGTTCCTTCAAAATAAAGGACTAGCATATTTTGTCCAGAGAAGAAGTTTCAAGTGTATAGCTGAACTGAAGCGCAAAAAAGATATTTCAGTTCTAAAAAAAAGTGCAGTAACTTGTTTTTATATACCGTTTATAATGCAACCTAGTCTTTTCTTGGTGCTGTGAATAATCAGGATTACTATTACCCAATTTGCTGGACCTTTTGTGTATAGACAACTAAAATGATGAAAGGCTGGTTTGGTCATGACTGATTTGAATTGCTGCCGTAACTGGAGAAATAATATAAAGTAAACAGGCAGCCTGACCCTGCAAGTAAAATTCAAGAGGCAGCACCAGAAAGTTAAAATACGTACATCCACAGTGATATCAATCACCCATTGTGGCACTGTTTCGTTGAGAAGCATAGATTCAGTTTCACCTCCAGAATCACGACATAACAATCTAGAAAGAGAGAAGATAACTTATAATTAACCATATAAAATAAAATATTCAATTATAACCTCATTCTAATTTATCTTTTTTCATTACTGAGTATTACAACAGAGTATGTCAAGTATGGCAGGCATCAGACACCACCAAGAAAACTACTGCATTCAATGTGAATAAAACACTACCATGTAAAGAAAGACGACATGGCTGCACAGTGATTGTCTATTTTTAGGTTCAACATAGCAGCGCACAAGCACTGTTTTTCAACGTGTTGTATTCTCTTCTGTGGGCTTTAGCCGCGCTCACCTCACTGCCATCGCTTTTATTCGTTCCTGGGCCTGCAAAAATCCCTTCATATAGTTAGTAAATGCTTTATGTTTGTTCCGCCTTGAGGCTGTTTTGTCACGCTCTGCACACTGACCCTGTTACAGGGATTATTGTACCATCGGCCATATACTTTACTGTGGGCGCACTCCTTTTTTTCTTTTGTCTGTCCTCAGTGCTCTGTGGTGGCTATGTCACTTTGAAGATTGATATAGCGTGGACTTGATTGCTGTTACTGGATGGCACTGTTTTTGTCTCCTGACTTCACAACTTCTGTCACCTCGTGCTCCGGTGTTGCTCTCCCTTGTGTAGTTTCACCCCATGGAACTGCCTACCATCATGCTGCTTTATCGTCTGCTTGTCTTGGTAACCCCTCCTTTCCCTGCACCATGTTGCTCTTGTCGTAGTTGGACTCATGCTCCAGGGAAGACTGCTGGTTTAAGGATGGCAGTACTTATGTTTGTAGGTGACTATGCCAATCCTAAAACAGTTGCAACTGTCATCCCAACCCTCCCAGCTCACAAGCAGCACCTCACCAGAAACCCAAACATTAAAAGGTGATTCGTAGCAGCCTTTACACATGGACTCAAGAGTGTGGCATCTCAGGCAGTGTAGTGGTTAAACCCAGATTACCCCTCTCACATGAACAACATTTTTCAATCAAACACAGGCAATGAAGAAGAATCAGTAAAGTTTCAATAGGTTTTATTTAGCAAAATTGCAATCTGCGATACAATACATGGGCTGCAATGATTAGGATGATGAACAGTGCAAGAAACAGAATGGTAAAGACAAGAGTCATTAATACAAAGAACCCCACCATCTTGCAATAATATGTAATGACATGAGATGTGAAATATGTCCTAATACCCTAGCATGATGAGCCTAACCTCTAACCTAAAAGAGAGCTAAGTATGTTAAACCTAATTTGCCAATGCCATGTCTATGAGAAGAGCCCCCAATACTCGTTCCCTTGGAATGAGGTCTCTAGCTCAGACTCCGTAGGAACACGAAGACTGGGTCAGCGTCAAGGCGACGTGCAGCATCGACAGCAGCGATGGCATCTGGTCAGAATCCCTCTATCTGTGTAAGTGAGGAGTATTTATACAGATCTGCTTGGACCCCTGACGAAGGTCTGTTCCCAAACAACAGAGAACAAGACATGCTTGGGACGGTAATTTATATAAAGAATTCCCTCGAAAGCGTGAAGAGGGAAGTACCTAATGTGAACACCTACAGCTTTTTTTATCTTTGTCGCTTGAGATTGAAGCCTTAGCACAGTGCCACTGATAACACAAACTAAAACATGGCCCTAACTAAAAACAAGGCAGCCATCTTAAAAGATTTAATTAAATAAATGTGCTAAAACAGAGCTAGCTAAGTAGGGTAAAAGTCACTAGGGGACAGGGGCACGAGTCTGCAAGCCAAAGGTTAAGCTAACTCCAGTATCCCACTCTAATTGTTTGCTTCTCGTCCCTGTCAAACATCCTCCCACCCAGTGTTGCTCTCTTCCTCTTGTGCCCTTTGCAAAACATCTCCCGATTTCCGTCTTGCGTGCTCTCCCCTGCAATCTAGCCTCACTTTGGTTGCTTTGCCTCATGTTCTTGCTCCCCTCCCAAAAACCCTTTCTCTTGCTGTGCCAGACACTCTTCTTTGGGTTTGGGATGAAGACTAAAACCCTGCGCAAGCTAGTTCCTTACATCTCGCTCATCTCACTAGTGTCTATGACACACTTGTAAACGTAAATTGCTTTTACTGACAGCAGAAAGAGACCGGGTGCGGCATAGTGCTGATGTCATCCCACCACTTTTCATTGCCCTTTTGCTGGTTCCTGGTTAAGAATTAGCACAGCATCACAGATTTACTTTGCTGATTTGTTTTTTTTCACATTTTCTTACAAGCCATCGTCCCGTTTTCCCAGAGCATGATATAAAGGCAGCTTCCCTCCTCAGTGGGTCCTGAACCCCAATCGAAGCACCCATTTATATAATATTACAACTTTTCTTTCTGCTGAATACTTTGTACTTATAAGTGGATTACCATGGTTGGCACCTTTTTCCACTCCTGAATGGTGAAATTCCGTGTTTCTGACGCCAAGTGATGAAGATATTAACTTTTGTAATATCCCACTGCTTTTCCCTTTCTGTTTTGGAAGAGAAAATCAGTTGAATCAGGTTTAATTCAGTATCAGGAACTGATATCACTTTTAGGACTAAGGAACATTGAAACTGCAGTAGTTGTACCTTCTTGTGAATTGCAAGCTCCTCATTTTTTCCTGGGTAGACGAGCACGGGGAGTTGCACTGCGATTCCCGTCTCCTGTGCTCATTCAGAGGTGCCGTTTAGGAAATAAGTAACAGCCTAAATCCTCCAAAAGCAGAGCAGTGTATGATGACAGATTAATTTGGGCTCAACTGAGATGAGTAAAGGATCAAGTGCATTTGGCGTGAGCTCTTAGGCTTCTCAGTGCTTTGGTAACTTTGCCCATTACAGGGGTCTGATGTACTACATTTTTCAAATCTCAAGATAACGTTATATGGTGGTGCAAGACACTTTGGACTCTCACTGCTCTTCTCCCAGCACTGATTTCTGATTGAATCATAAATAGTTATCCAATAACTGGCCCATCAGGCCCTACACGGATCTATCTTTCTTTCCACAGACCATCTCTCAGAACATATAGACCATTGCTTTATCTTTGGTCTCAATACCAGCTATGTTTTTGGTCCATGTTTTCTGCAGTAAGATGTTGAATGTAAAGTCTTTTTCCATTTCACTTGGAATAGGCTGCCCATGACAGCACAACAGTTCCATTAAGTTATGTAAAAGGCTTAAAGCACACCTTTAATGCAGACCTTCCACCCTTCCGCTTTGTAGGTTTCCATTTCTAAGTTCCTATTTCGCCAGTGCCAGGAAATCGCTTGGGTATATCAGCATTTAACAAAAGCTACTGCGCTACATAACATTTCAGCCAGTGCTTTAAATAGAAATATAGAAGTGCAGGTATTCACCATTCAGAGTAACTGCTTGCTTCTCCGAAGTGCCAGTGCATCCGCACTTGAAAGTATTACAGCAGTGCAGAGGCGTGCAGGCACCCTCCTTTTTAAATTAAGTAAGTGCAATTACTCATTTCAGGACAGTATCTTCTCATTTAAAGCACTGATTTCAGCCACACTCATGCCTCAGTTGTCCAAGCACAAGGTTGTGCAGAGTAATAAGAACTGAAGTGTGGGCACAGCATCGCAAATGTAGGGGGCTACCCCCCAAAGTTATTATTTGCTAGGTGCTCCCTTGTGGCTTTGCATATCCCAGATCATCACTCTTCTAGCAGTGCCTACTGGTTCAGTCATGGCTGACACTTAACCCACTGCAGAAAGATCATCATAATTTGCAGAATCTTCACACTCGATTCCATACAGAAACTATACTAATCCTGCCTTTATGACGTTTTGTAAGAGCTTTGCTTGTTTTTCCAACTGTCTGTCTAACCTGCATACCAGGATGCTTTGGACTGAACTTTGTGAATGTTAAAATGTATTATCAACATTTTCCTGTGTTCCAGCATGAAACAATATTGCCTGCTTTGCCAAAGTTATAACCAGTTTGTAGCTGTCACATTTGCTAGGCAGTCATTGACAGGATCCTTAACCTAAGCATTACCAGACTGAGAATATAAAGAATTGCAATACTGAACTACATCGAACTGCATACTGAGGATAAATAACCAGACAGTTGTATTAGAAATACCACTGTGGCCATCTATAAAGGCTTTTGTTTTTCTTCCGCAGGATGTACAGTGTCTCAGATGGAAGAGAGACCTGTACCATCATGCGCACCTTTGAGAATTTTGCTATTTTTAGCGTATGTTACTTGCAGTTGGCTTGAACAGTGCATGAACCAAACTAGAGCTGGTTGAAAAAAGTAAGTTGCTATCATTCAGAATTCATTTTGGGAATTAAGCGTGAACTCAAAATGTAATCCAGCCTGTAACAGTACTTTAGCTGTTTAGTATATTCATCGCAAGACTACTAAAGGCAGAGGAAGCTATTTTCATTGGGCGCCACCCTCTCACTTACTTAGGTTCTTTAGGTCTCACAGCGCATGCGCAGTCTCTTCGAGACATGCTGTGTTCACTCTTACTGTACAGACCACCCACCACTTTTGATTTGGTAATGAATGTGTTGTTTCGAAAAGCTTGTTTCCGTGTGGTTTTGCTTTGTTATATGTCCCTCCGTCTCATGTTTTGCTGCCTTCCATGGAGTAGTGACCTAATGTGTGTATCCATTAACTTTAGCGTATTTCACTTGGATATATGCACTATTTTGTTTTGCAGAGTGCCCGTGTTTCGGAAGGTTCCTTTTTTTAATGTGGTTTTGCTAAAGCTTGTGGGAGATGCATTAAAAGCTATTGTTTATGATGTCCTTTTTTGTGTAGCCATGTTGACAAGCTTTTTAGAAAATTATTGAAAAAAAATATATATATACTCATATTGTTTATTAAGTCTTCGCCATGAAAGCTTTGTGAAATTGCATCAACTGCGCTTTCAGGGCGTGCATCAGGCTTTCTGTGCCCAAAAGAAAACAC
Source organism: Pleurodeles waltl (assembly GCF_031143425.1). Classification (NCBI taxonomy): domain Eukaryota; kingdom Metazoa; phylum Chordata; class Amphibia; order Caudata; family Salamandridae; genus Pleurodeles; species Pleurodeles waltl. The sequence goes on from NC_090449.1 coordinate 609,474,872, forward strand.
CAACACTGAAGAGCTGTACCTCAGAGAACACCTTTTTTTTTATTTAATCCACCAAAAAGATCTGGGAGGAGTACAGAATGGGTTAACGTCCGATGCCGGGAGTAGTAAAGTGGCAGAAGCGGAAACAAACACCTCTGATTACTGAGAGGCGTCACTATGGAGTAAAATGAAATAAAAAGTGGCATTTTGGAAAGAGAAAGGGGCCTGGATCGCTGGGTGTACAGCAGAGCACCGAAGTAGATAAATATATCTATATCTCTCTCTCTCTCTCCTCCCCCCCCCCCCCCCCCTTTGTGTCTTCCCCCTCGCAGAGAAACTCTCCTTCTCCTAGGGCTGTGCGATGCACATCTGGGCCATTGACGCTGCTCTGCCTCGATTACTCGGAGTCCGCACCCCCTAAAGGTGATGGGGCGCCCTCCACTGTGTCCCTGCATAAGCTGTCTGAACCAGGACATGTCTAACCAGGGAATCCAGAGAAACGGGAATGTGAAGCTATGCCTGACAGGTAGGAAGCCATGCAGCATGTCTTGCCCAAACGTCCTTCCCTGTGAGTGGAGAAAGGGGGCTCTTTCGTTTTCTGACCTGCTTACTCATTTGTTTTCACACCCCCTTACAAACAAAACGTTTGATAGCACAGCTTCCGTCAGCCTCACCCAGAGTTCTCTAACCATGGGCATTTATTTCTTGTAACAGTCCTTTTTGTTATAAACTCCATACCAACATATACACCTCTCATGTTCCTGTGTGGGAAATGTAATCTTCAGACAGACCTTTAATATTTAAAAATAAATATTTTTCAAAGTTTCTAAAAGTTATAAAATGTTTTGTGAATATGATGAAGTATTTCTTCTTGAGCTCTCCGAATTATTGCTTTTGATCACTGCATTAAACTAGAAACTTCAGGGAGGGATGGATAGGACAGCCACAGCTTTCAAAAGCTGAGGTGTGCCATAAATTGTACAGTTTTGTGCAGATTATGACCCATTTTCTGTCTGAATATTTCTATGCTCAGTGAGCGCTGTCAAACTGGATTTTAGACATGAAACAGAATTTGCGTTTATCCTCAAGAAAAAATGTATGGACTATTGCAGTGCATTTTTCTCTTGTAACTCTTCCATAGTCTCTTTTCATCCAGTATATTATGGTAGCCAAAAGGTGGATTCAAATGCATTAAATACGAAAGACTGGCCATTACTGGCTAGAGATATCCTCAACATAACTTAAACAGCTTTTTGTAAGCCAAGAAAAAGGGGAGAGTTTGGTTTTCTGTCTGCAGTCTCATGTGATGCTTAGATCTAGTTCTCTGGAGGCCATGTAGAGTAATATGCATTTGTGGCCACTGTCGCTGCCAATATTAGTTTTATTTTTTAGCAATTTTCTGCAGCAGAGACAGGTCCCAGAATGTGGCAGAGTGCTTTACGGAATGTCGGTTTACACAAAGCAAATACGGTAAAGAACAGTGACTGCACTCACTTGAGTTCACTTTAAGTACAATATTAAGTTAGGTACTTTATACACAAGACCAACTGTATGAAAGTGCCCCTTCTGGCATGGTTACCCCCCACTTTTTGCCTGATATTGATTCTGACTTGACAGAGTGTGCTGGGATCCTGCTAACCAGGCTGCCGGACCAGTTTTCTTTCCCAAAAACTGTACCATTGTTTCCACAATTTGCACACAGTTAAGTCCCTTGTAACAGGTGCCCATGGTACTAAGAGCCAAGTGGCCAGGGAAGGTCCCCAAGGGCTGCAGCATATATTATGCCACCCTGGGGGACCCCCTCAGCAAGCATATGCACACTGCCTTTGCAGCTGGTGTGTGCTGGTGGAGAGAAAAAGACAAAGTCGACATGGCACCCAGTGTCTGTGGCACAGGTAAGTCACCACTCTAGAAGGCCTTACAGCCCTAAAGTAGGGTGCACTATACCACAGGTGAGGGCATAGCTGCATAAGCAATATGCCCCTACAAAGTCTCAGTCCATTCTTAGACATTTTAAGTGCAGTGTTGCCATATAAAGTATATGGGCTGGCAGTTTGTCATTATGAACTCCACAGCTCCATAATGGCTTCACTTAAGTCTGGGAAGTTTGGTATCAAACTTCTCAGCACAATAAACTCACACTGATGCCAGTGTTTGATTTATTGAAAAATACCCCCAGAGCGCATCTTAGAGATGCCCCCTGTAATTTAGCCAAACTTCTAGTGCAGGACTGACTAGTCTGTGCCAGACTCCCACTTCCAGGTGACTTTGACCACATGTGGGGGGGAGAGCCTTTGTGCTCTCTGTGGCCAGAAACAAAGCCTACACTGGGTGGAGGTGCTTGGCAGCTCCCCCTGCAGGAACTGGAACACTTGGAGGTGAGCCTCAAAGACTCAGGCCTCTTGTTACAGTGCCCCAGAACACTCCAGCTAGTGGAGCTGATCCCCCACCCTGGACAAATCCCTACTTTTAGCAGCACGTCCAGTGGGAAAATTAGGGAAAACAAGGAGAAGTGACCACTTCAGTTGGGACCACCCCTAAGGTGTCCAGAGCTGAAGTGACTCTCTCCTTGCAAATTCCTCCATCCTGGTTTGGAGGACAGAACCAATGGGGTTAGGTCTGTGTCTCCCTCTCCAAACAGTGGACACCGGCAGGGTGTAGCCACCCTTGTCAGATTCCTGGCTACCTCAAGCAGAAGAAAGAAGGAGGACTTCTCAGCTGACCCCTAGCAGAGAAGACTGAAGACACCAACTCACTTGGCCTCAGCCCTACAGGCCTGTCTCCAGCTGCTGAAGCACTGCAACCAAAAGGCAACTCATCCTGCAGGATCAGCGACCTCTTAAAAGCCTCAAGAGGACTGCCTGCACCCCAGGGGACCAAGGTCTCCTGTGGACAGCAGCCCTGTCCAGAAGGAAACACCAGCAAAGGACTCCAGAACTGGCCCAGATCTGCTTGTCCTCCCCGTGTCCAGGTGGCCCAACCTTCTAGAGCTATTCCCTAGGTGATTCTGACAGAGTCCACTCTGGGTTGATTGACCCCCCTTCTGTCCAACACGATGATGCCTGCAGCCTAAATCTAGAGGACCCCTCATTGTGACGGAACCAGATGAAGACTCCAGACGACAAAAGGTACCCCTGCACCCACAGCCCCCTGGCCTTGAGGAATCTGACCTTTGGTGCAGCAACATCCAGCAGGTGTCCCTCCCTCCCTGTCCAGCCTTTGGTTTTCTGAAACCAACTGCCTGGGCTTCGCCTGCAGCATCTTTCTGACCCCCGGGGTACCCATATAGGAAAGCATTGTGAGCCCGACGCGGTGTTTGCACCCTGCACCCAGCCACCCCTGCATCACTGAGGGTGTGTTTTGAGCTGACCTGTGGTCTCCCCGGTGCTCCCACAACCCTCCCCAGATCTGCCCTCCAAAGACGCAGGTACTTACCTGCAAGCAGGCCCTCAGCCTATACAGAAGCCCATGTTAAATCAACCTCAAATGTGACCTTTGCACTGTAAATCTTGTACTTACCTTGAACCTGTGCTAACTTTTCTTCCCCCCCCCGGAACTGTTCAGGAAAATGGCACTGTCAACTTTTAAAAGAGAGTATTGCTATTTATAAAAAAAAATGTATAGCTTGCCAAATTGAAACAAAGTGGTATTGATACATATGTTGGATACTTGCTTGAAAATGTACTTACATGCAACTTGAATCTTGCGGTTCTGGGAATAAAGTAACAAAATTTATTTTTGCTATATAAAAACCATTGGCCCGGAGTTAGTAATTGAGTGTGTGCTTCATTTATTGCCTGTGTGTATAACAAATGCTTTGCACAACCCTCTGATATGCCTACCTGCTCGACCACACTATCACAAGAGAGAGCATAAGCCTCTGGGGATCCCCTGGACTCTGTGCACACTATATCTCATTTTGATATGGTATATACATAGCCAACTTCCTACACCAACTGCTTAGGGACCTCCTTCCATTTGCGATGAACAACAGAACTTACAAACAATAATCATGTGTGTATAGCACTCAATTATTCCTATTTTATGAGTAATATGTTTTTCTGGTGGTAGGAACAGATTGTTGATAAATTAGTACACAAGTCTTCTTCAAAGGTACAATTTCCAAAAGTAAAAACACCAGCTTAGTCAATGGAAGTAAAATCTTGTTCCTTTATTATGTTTTCCATTCAAAAACCAAATCTACAACCAAGCCAGCCAGTGTGTTTCGTTCTGGTCAGAACGTCATTAAGGCTGTGTAAGTATATGCAAATGTAATGGTCATTACAATTGAAAATGTGTTGTGTCTAACGGCAGTGCACTACCATAACATGCATACTCCGCTCTATGCCACTCCACACCACTGTTCTCTGCACCACTCAACTTTGCACCACTCAACTTTACACCACTCCACACCACTGCACTCTATGCCACTTCACTCTACACCTGTCTACTTTACCACTCAACTCTATGTCAATGCACGTTTAATCACTCTACACCACTGCACTCTACATCACTCCAGTCTAGGCCACACCAATCTACCCTGCTCAACGCCACTCTACATCACTGTACTCTACACCACTCTGCAACACTGCACTCTACGCCACTGCACTCTTTGCCAATACACTCTATACAGTGCACTTTACTCTGTAACACTCAACTCTATGCCCCCGCACTCTATGTCAATGCACTCGACACCAGTCCACACTAAGCCACTCCAGAGTTTGCCACCCTACGCAGCTCCATGCTGTAGGAGGCTGGCCTGGCTTGTAGTGGGTACCAGAGGTACTTACACCTTGTGCCAGGTCCAGTTATCCCTTATTAGTGTAGAAGGGGTGTTTCTAGCAGCTTAGGCTGATAGAAGGTAGCAAAGCAGCTTAGGCTGAACTAGGAGACAAGTAAAGCTCCTACTTTACCACTGGTGTCATATGCACAATATCATAAGAAAACACAATACACAGAAGTACTAAAAATAAAGGCACTTTATTTTTATGACAATATGCCAAAAGTATCTCAGTGAGTACCCTCAGTATGAGGATAAGATATATACACAAGATATATGTACACAAACCAAAATTATGCAGGTAATAGCAAGAAAAGTAATGAAAGCAGTGTAGAGTTACAATAGATTGCAATAGGAGCACATAGGTATAGGGGCAACGCAAACCATATACTCCAAAAGTGGAATGCGAACCACGAATGGACCCCAAACCTATGTGAGCTTGTAGAGGGTCGCTGGGACTGTAAGAAAACAGTGAGGGTTAGAAAAATAGCCCACCCAAAGACCCTGAAAGGTAGGTGTAAAGTGCACCTACTACCTCCAGAGAGCATAGAAGTCGTGATAGGGGGATTCTGCAGGAAGAACAAACACCAGCAATGCAACAACAGTGGATTTCCGGACCTGAGTACCTGTAAGACAAGGGGACCAAGTCCAAGAGCCGCGACAGTGTCGAGAGTGGGCAGGAGCCCAAGAAATGCCAGCTGAGGGTGCAAGGAAGCTGCCACCTGTTGGAAGAAGCTTGGTGTTCTGCAAGAACGAAGAGGACTAGGAACTTCCCCTTTGGAGGATGGATGTCCCACGTCGTGAAGAAGCTTGCAGAGGTGTTTCCACGCAGAAAGACCACAAACAAGCCTTGCTAGCTGCAAGGGTCGCGGTTAAGGTTTTTGGATGCTGCTGTGGCCCAGGATGTCGCCACTTGGATGAGGAGACAGAGGGGGCGCCCAGCAAGTCGGGGAGCCCTCACAGAAGCAGGCAGCACCCGCAGAAGTACCTGAACAGGCACTTGGAAGAAGAGTGAACCGGAGTCCACGCAAAGTCACAAATGGGAGTCCCACGACGCAGGAGGACAACTCAGAAGGTTGTGCACTGCAGGTTAGAGTGTCGGGGACCCAGGCTTGGCTGTGCACGAAGGAAATCCTGGAAGAGTGCACAGAAGCTGGAGCAGCTGCAACTCACGCGGTACCCAGCAATGCAGTCTAGCGTGGGGAGACAAGGACTTACCTCCACCAAACTTGGATGAAGAGTCACTGGACTGTGGGAGTCACTTGGACAGAGTTGCTGAGTTCCAGGGACCACGCTTGTCGTGCTGAGAGGGGACCCAGAGGACCGGTGATGCAGTCTTTTGTTGTCTGCGGTTGCAGGGGGAAGAATCCGTCAACCCACAGGAGATTTCTTCAGAGCTCCTGGTGCAGAAAGGAGGCAGGCTACCCCCAGAGCATGCACCACCTGGAAACAGTTGAGAAAGCCGGCAGGATGAAGCGATACAAGGTTGCTAGTAGTCGTCTTTGCTACTTTGTTGCGGTTTTGCAGGTGTCCTGAGCAGTCAGCCGTCGATCCTTTGGTAGAAGGTGAAGAGGGAGATGCAGAGGAACTCTGATGAGCTCTTGTATTCATTATCTGGTGAGATTCCCAAAGCAGAGACCCTAAATAGCCAGAAAAGGAGGTTTGGCTACCTAGGAAGGAGGATTGGCTACCAAGAGAGGTAAGAGCCTATCAGAAGGAGCTTCTGACATCACCTGCTGGCACTGGCCACTCAGAGCAGTCCAGTGTGCCACAAACACCTCTGTTTCCAAGATGGCAGAGGTCTGGGACACACTGGAGGAGCTCTGGGCACCTCCCCTAGGAGATGCAGGTCAGGGGAGTGGTCACTCCCCTTTCCTTTGTCCAGTTTCGCGCCAGAGCAGGGCTGGGGGATCCCTGAACCGGTGTAGACTGGCTTATGCAGAGATGGACACCATCTGTGCCCATCAAAGCATTTCCAGAGGCTGTGGGAGGCTACTCCTCCCCAGCCTTCATACCTATTTCCAAAGGGAGAGGGTGTTACACCCTCTCTCAGAGGAAGTCCTTTGTTCTGCCTTCCTGGGCCAGGGCTGCCTGGACCCCAGGAGGGCAGAAACCTGTCTGAGGGGTTGGCATCAGCAGCAGCTGCAGTGGAGACCCCGGAAAGGCAGTTTGGCAGTACCTGGGTTCTGTGCTAGAGACCCGGGGGATCATTGAATTGTCCCCCCAATGCCAGAAAGGCATTGGGGTGACAATTCCATGATCTTAGACATGTTACATGGCCATGTTCGGAGTTACCATTGTGACGCTGTACATAGGTAGTGACCTATGTACAGTGCACGCGTGTAATGGTGTCCCCGCACTCCCAATGTCCGGGGAATTTGCCCTGAACGATGAGGGGGCACCTTGGCTAGTGCCAGGGTGCCCACACACTAAGTAACTTTGCACCCAACCTTCACCGGGTGAAGGTTAGACATATAGGTGACTTATAAGTTACTTAAGTGCAGTGGTAAATGGCTGTGAAATAACGTGGACGTTATTTCACTCAGGCTGCACTGGCAGGCCTGTGTAAGAATTGTCAGAGCTCCCTATGGGTGGCAAAAGAAATGCTGCAGTCCATAGGGATCTCCTGGAACCCCAATACCCTGGGTACCTCAGTACCATATACTAGGGAATTATATGGGTGTACCAGTATGCCAATGTGAATTGTTAAATTTAGTCACTAGCCTGTTAGTGACAAATCTGGAAAGCAGAGAGAGCATAACCACTGAGGTTCTGGTTAGCAGAGCCTCAGTGAGACAGTTAGGCATCACACAGGGAACACATACATATAGGCCACAAACTTATGAGCACTGGGGTCCTGGCTAGCAGGGTCCCAGTGACACAAACATACTGACAACATAGGGTTTTCACTATGAGCACTGGGCCCTGGCTAGCAGGATCCCAGTGAGACAGTGAAAACACCCTGACATATACTTGCAAACAGGCCAAAAGTGGGGGTAAAAAGGCTAGAAAGAGGCTACTTTCTCACACATGCGAATCTCCTTTACACTACTAACTTTTAGCCACCTTGAACAGCAGCCATGTAGGTGTAGAACATAACTAAAACACATTGACAAAGCCAAAAGCTCTTGTACAGGCGAGGCCTACTGGCTGTGCCAATTCTTGTTTATCGTCTGCTATGCAAAAAGGTAGCATGACTGCTCGAACTACCCATCATGCAGCTTTGGAAATTGTGAATCACAACGTTGTTAGACCCTATGTCCTTGGCATGATATGGCTGCAGAGTTTTTGCATTCATCCCCCTATTTTTTGCTGAACACCTATGGTTAGCACTCTCTACACTTGAACCGTGATAATGAGTGGTAAAGTGCTTGTGCTCAATTTCTTAAACATGGCATAATTGGGATAGACCTAATTGGCACACTTAATTTACTTATAAGTCCTTAGTAAATGGTACCACATGTAACCAGGGCCTGAACATTAAATGCTACCAGTGGGCAGCAGCACTCATTGTGCGATCCACTAAGGTACAACTGTAAAACATATCTCAAGCCTGCCACTGCAACCTGTATTGCTATTGTAAGCTGCCGTTTTGACCTGGCAAAATAGATCTTTTATCCAGGCCGAAACCTTCCTTTTTAACGCATTTAGGTCACCCCTAAGCTAGGCCTCTAAAGGCGCGTGAGGCAGGGTGCTTGGTATGAAAAAAAAAAAAATAATTGAACATGTGGGGGGCTTGGCCAGGATGGGGTCCCATCAACATGTTGCCCTTCTGAGCTCCGTGCATCGAATCCATCAGAACTTGGCTATTATCAAGCCAGACCATGCCAATGAAAGCATGAATCCTCGACCTAGAACCTCCCCGTAATCCCAGGATATCACCTGGATTCGGCGAGGATCAGTGAGACGGTGTGACTGGGACCCAAGACTGGTGCCCTCAGCAGGATCGAGGGCTTTGCTCATGCCCACTTAGGTGGCACATCTTTGCAGTGCATAGCAGGCTATAGAGCACAGCTCCGTCAGGGATTGTTTCTGCTGCATTTCGGTCTGGAGTGTGGTGGATGTGTGTGGAGTGGAATTACGTGGGTGGAATTTTGCAGGGTGGAGTTTTGTGGTGTAGAATATATTTGTGTAGTGGAATTATGTGGCATATGGTTGAGAACTGCACAGAATGTGCAGAAAGTTATTTAGAGAGGGATAGGTAGTTTGCAGGAAGTGGTGAATGAACTTGAGACGGAAGCAGAAAGTGTGTCTGAGAAAGCGATAAAGAAGGGGAGAGCAGGCCACAGTCACAAAGAGGGAGGACCCGTGTGTAAAGAAATGGCTCCCTGTTGCAGTTACCCCCCACTTTTTGCCTGATACTGATGCTGACTTGACTGAGAAGAGTGCTGGGACCCTGCTAACCAGGCCCCAGCACCAGTGTTCCTTCACCTAAAATGTACCATTGTATCCACAATTGGCAGACCCTGGCATCCAGATAAGTCCCTTGTAACTGGTACTTCTAGTACCAAGGGCCCTGATGCCAAGGAAGGTCTCTAAGGGCTGCAGCATGTCTTATGCCACCCTGGAGACCTCTCACTCAGCACAGATACCCTGCTTGCCAGCTTGTGTGTGCTAGTGAGGACAAAACGAGTAAGTCGACATGGCACTCCCCTCAGGGTGCCATGCCAGCCTCTCACTGCCTATGCAGTATAGGTAAGACACCCCTCTAGCAGGCCTTACAGCCCTAAGGCAGGGTGCACTATACCATAGGTGAGGGTACCAGGGCATGAGCATGGTACCCCTACAGTGTCTAAACAAAACCTTAGACATTGTAAGTGCAGGGTAGCCATAAGAGTATATGGTCTGGGAGTTTGTCAAACACGAACTCCACAGCACCATAATGGCTACACTGAAAACTGGGAAGTTTGGTATCAAACTTCTCAGCACAATAAATGCACACTGATGCCAGTGTACATTTTATTGTAAAATACACCCCAGAGGGCACCTTAGAGGTGCCCCCTGAAACTTAACCGACTATCTGTGTAGGCTGACTAGTTCTAGCAGCCTGCCACAAACCGAGACATGTTGCTGGCCCCATGGGGAGAGTGCCTTTGTCACTCTGAGGCCAGTAACAAAGCCTGCACTGGGTGGAGATGCTAACACCTCCCCCAGGCAGGAATTGTCACACCTGGCGGTGAGCCTCAAAGGCTCACCTCCTTTGTGCCAACCCAGCAGGACACTCCAGCTAGTGGAGTTGCCCGCCCCCTCCGGCCAGGCCCCACTTTTGGCGGCAAGGCCGGAGAAAATAATGAGAAAAACAAGGAGGAGTCACTGGCCAGTCAGGACAGCCCCTAAGGTGTCCTGAGCTGAAGTGACTCTAACTTTTAGAAATCCTCCATCTTGCAGATGGAGGATTCCCCCAATAGGGTTAGGATTGTGACCCCTTCCCCTTGGGAGGAGGCACAAAGAGGGTGTACCCACCCTCAGGGCTAGTAGCCATTGGCTACTAACCCCCCAGACCTAAACACGCCCTTAAATTTAGTATTTAAGGGCTACCCTGAACCCTAGAAAATTAGATTCCTGCAACTACAAGAAGAAGGACTGCCCAGCTGAAAACCCCTGCAGCGGAAGACCAGAAGACGACAACTGCCTTGGCTCCAGAAACTCACCGGCCTGTCTCCTGCCTTCCAAAGATCCTGCTCCAGCGACGCCTTCCAAAGGGACCAGCGACCTCGACATCCTCTGAGGACTGCCCCTGCTTCGAAAAGACAAGAAACTCCCGAGGACAGCGGACCTGCTCCAAGAAAAGCTGCAACTTTGTTTCCAGCAGCTTTAAAGAACCCTGCAAGCTCCCCGCAAGAAGCGTGAGACTTGCAACACTGCACCCGGCGACCCCGACTCGGCTGGTGGAGATCCGACACCTCAGGAGGGACCCCAGGACTACTCTGATACTGTGAGTACCAAAACCTGTCCCCCCTGAGCCCCCACAGCGCCGCCTGCAGAGGGAATCCCGAGGCTTCCCCTGACCACGACTCTTTGAACCTAAAGTCCCGACGCCTGGGAGAGACCCTGCACCCGCAGCCCCCAGGACCTGAAGGACCGGACTTTCACTGGAGAAGTGACCCCCAGGAGTCCCTCTCCCTTGCCCAAGTGGAGGTTTCCCCGAGGAATCCCCCCCTTGCCTACCTGCAGCGCTGAAGAGATCCCGAGATCTCTCATAGACTAACATTGCGAACCCGACGCCTGTTTCTACACTGCACCCGGCCGCCCCCGCGCCGCTGAGGGTGAAATTTCTGTGTGGGCTTGTGTCCCCCCCGGTGCCCTACAAAACCCCCCTGGTCTGCCCTCCGAAGACGCGGGTACTTACCTGCAAGCAGACCGGAACCGGGGCACCCCCTTCACTCCATTCTAGCCTATGCGTTTTGGGCACCACTTTGAACTCTGCACCTGACCGGCCCTGAGCTGCTGGTGTGGTGACTTTGGGGTTGCTCTGAACCCCCAACGGTGGGCTACCTTGGACCAAGAACTAAGCCCTGTAAGTGTCTTACTTACCTGGTTAACCTAACAAATACTTACCTCCCCTAGGAACTGTGAAAATTGCACTAAGTGTCCACTTTTAAAACAGCTATTTGTGAATAACTTGAAAAGTATACATGCAATTTTGATGATTTGAAGTTCCTAAAGTACTTACCTGCAATACCTTTCGAATGAGATATTACATGTAGAATTTGAACCTGTGGTTCTTAAAATAAACTAAGAAAAGATATTTTTCTATACAAAAACCTATTGGCTGGATTTGTCTCTGAGTGTGTGTACCTCATTTATTGTCTATGTGTATGTACAACAAATGCTTAACACTACTCCTTGGATAAGCCTACTGCTCGACCACACTACCACAAAATAGAGCATTAGTATTATCTCTTTTTGCCACTATCTTACCTCTAAGGGGAACCCTTGGACTCTGTGCATGCTATTCCTTACTTTGAAATAGCACATACAGAGCCAACTTCCTACACCGTGTATGCAGAAGACACCCTAAGAACAGGAGAGGATTGGTGTGAGAGATGGAAACCATGAAAAGGCATGGGAAAGAAATCATGCTTAGTATGTGTGAGCAGGCAGTACAGAGACAAGATAGGATGTGTGAGGAAGAGATGAGAGGGGGCAGTGGGATTGGGATGGGGGTAGAGGCAGTGTGAGGGAGAGATGAGAGGGGGCAGTGGGATTGGGATGGGGGTAGAGGCAGTGTGAGGGAGAGATGAGAAGGGCAGTGGGTGTTTGAGGGAGAGCTGACAGGGTTGTGGAAATGTAAGGGAGAGATGTGTTTGATTGGAATTGTGTGGCGTGGAACTGTGCACTGTGGTGTGAAGTTGAGAAGTGAAAATATATGGTACATACTTTTAAATGTTGTTTCCTAGAATGACTACTCATCTATGCTTAAAATGGATCCTGAGATGAGAATCTGGGTTGTGAAAGAAATCCAAGACCATATGAGCTCCTTTTGTATTTCCTTGAGACTTCAATAGAAAACACTTGTGTTTCCCTCAGCCAATTGTACTGAGGTTCAAGCAAGAGTATATGTGCTGAATGTAGCACCACAGAAGACCAAAGATAGAGCCACAAACCTTTTATTTATTTTCTCCCGAGGGGTCCTAAACTTTATCATGCAAGCTAGCAAACAGCATCAGGGTGATTAAAGCTGGTATTATCAAAATGAGCAGTACCAGCCCATAGGCTGCATCGCTTTGACATTTTCACTGCCTGCTGCAGAGAAATGGAGAGAGGCTGGAGAGCACAGCAACGGAAACAGGGAGATAAAATATGTAGCAGCTTTTGCAGTATGCCACAGTAGAGCAGGGCTCTCAAAGGTTCGGGTCAGTGGCCACGGTACTTATGGGAATACTGAGGCACCCGTTGGCCAAGTATACAAATACCCTGAATATAGGGGCTTATATTTTTTTAGTAAGTTCCTATGTATATAAAGAATAGAACAAATATTACACAATAGGTGGCTAAATGACATGCAGTAAATCACAATATCACAGATCGTAAATTTCCAATTTTTTTTATTCTCAAACAAAAATGAATCAAAGCTCCCCCTTATATTACATTAATCTTTCCCACAAGAGTCTAGAGATATACGTTCATTTCCTTCCAAGTTCACTGAACAGTCTAATGATGCTTCATTCCATCTCCAAGGTCCATTGTGTTTTATCTTAGGTGTTCCTCCAATGCTTATTATAGCCTCAAGTTTGAGTAGAGTATCCAAATTTAAAGAAAATATCAAAATTCCTTACAACGACCTCACAGCCAACACGTGTTTCGTCGCTTGACTTCTTCAGGGCTGGAATGTGTTCGCTTCTTATAACATGTTTATCTGAATCCCGAGAATCATCAAAAAGACAGAGATACAATCAATGTAATCATATTGAAATCACTCAAAATGTATGTCATTACTCCATAGTGGAACCCAGTGTTCAAACACCTTCTCGGTCGATTAGTATCTAATAGCCCAATCATAATTCAGAAAATTACCCGATTAGTCCATTCAGACACCCAAAGTTGTGACACTCCTTATCGTACAATCAAAATCACCCTAGTGTGACTAAGTGAATAAAAAATATTAATAAGTTAAATACAAGAACTAAGATATAGATCAACAAGAAGAGAGTTATAATATAGCTATTTTACTGTCATGTTACAACACAATAACCCCAAACTAATGGCCCAAAATATTCAATCCAATAGCGTTTTACCTCCAAAATCACCAAGACAAAAACTTTGTAAAATTTCAACAGACTGCGAACCCACAGTCAATAGTTGTCAGAGAACTGCCTTCCCAATCGAACGTGACACGAGACGCTATCCACTGCCCTGCAAACAAACTCATCGTGAGCCATGTCTTATTGTCCTTCTCTAAACAACCTATTATCAATAGACCGGGTCGACAATATTTTATCCACAACCTCACTATTATATATTACAGTTCCCAAGTGGGAACCACGTACCTCATGTGAACTCGTTCCTTCGGTAAAAGCCGAAGTAAACACAGCTTCCGTGTGTGGTTGTAAAAGGACACGTCGATGCCAAAAACGGCGTGTCCGTATAGTCAACATTTAAATTATGTCTGATCAATAAAATCAAGGACGGACCAATGCTCAAACGTCTTACACTAAACATAAACGAGGGACCACCCCTGTAAATATCGTACCAAGTTTTTACTACTCCAAAAAAATAAATAAAGGAAGGACCATTTGTCAATCGTCCTTCACTCAAGATAGACAAAGGACTATGCCTCCAACTACGATATCAATCACAAACAAAAACAAGAAACTCAAAGAGAAACAGTGTCGCCCGACGGTCCTGCATCATATAATAATAGTGCACCTAACCACTAAATATACCAATTTACCAAAATAGTCAACCTTCTATGTGAACCTTTTAGTCACTCATTATAAGGGTTAATGCCGACAATTAACCCTTTTGTTTTAGTTCCCATAGACATTCTCCAATAAAATACTCCACTCTTAATCCCGATAAGAGAGGAAAGGGAAATGTCTCGTGGAGAAAGTCCACACTCTTTAGTCGTCCCTGAGTAAACTAAATCTTTAATCCAATATACACCCTAGATGGCTATGTGCCAAGGTAATTATAAAATGACAGTAAAAAATTATTTTAACACAAAGAACAAACTGATAGACGAAAAAGGAAAGAGTACATTGAAATGAGTATAAATTAAAATATAGATAATTATAGATACATACTACTACCAAAACATAGAATTGAACAGTCCTAATACCGGACTATAAAGACATCCGGATATATAAAGTCACGGAGGAGAAAATATAGTGTGAACACAAGCATCATACATACAGTGAAAAATAAGTACCCAAGAGATATGATTGTTAACACAGTTTCCTTGCCATCAATACAATAAGACATTTAAGTGCCTACTTCAACCAAGAAGAAAGTACAATGTAAACACATATATTATATTATATTTACAGATAAATGTGTTACCCAATACAGTCCCATTGTTAACATAATGACCAACCCCATCATAGTCAATCCGAAGAGATATATTGTGTGGCAGAATAGAGCGTAACAAAACTAAGACAACTTCCAGCTTATTGTTGTGTCATATTTAAGTACACAGCACAAGAAGTAGAACCGTATAACGATCCCCAAATGCACATCTAGATCTAAGTCCCCAGAAAATATTCCAATTCCGTATCCGAGTTCAACCCATCTTCCACTGCCCTTAACCGCATTATCCACATTGCTTCTGTTCTTCGTAGTGTCAATTCCCTATTCCCCCCTCTCGGGTCTTTCAATACCTGTTCACAACCAAAGAAAGTAAAGCCAGTTCTTGTATTTTGAGACTCACAGTTAATCATATGTGCCACCAAAGGGTATCTCATATCTTGCTGTGCCAAGGCTCTAGCATGTTCCCCAATTCTCACTTTTAAAGGTCGAATTGTACTCCCAACATAATATCTCCCACACTTACAAACCACAATATAGACCACAAAAGAAGTGTTGCAGTTCATACTCGACCTGATAGAAAATGTTTCTCCTAATAGATTAGAAAATTATTTCTGCCCATGGCAAGCCCATTTACAGAGTCCACAATCTCCACATTTATAGAAGCCTACTCTCTGTGCTGACAACCAATTGACCTTAGAGACCGATTTGGGAAAACTAGGACTAAGCATTTCTTTTAGTGACCTCCCCTTACGAAAAGTGAAGATAGGTTTTCTAGTCAGAAACTCAGTCAATACTTCGTCTTGGAGTAACAAATGCCAGTATTTAGTAGTATATTTCTTTAATATCCCTGTACAATCTGTGAAGTCCGTAATTAGTCTCACTTTATCTCCCTTGTGCTTCCGTGCGCTCTTATTGCTTGATTTCAGTGTCAAATGTCGCGGAACATGTCTTATTCTATCTTGTGCCTTATTGATTATGCCTTCCAGATATCCTCTAACTTTAAAACGATCACCCATTTCCTGGAAACATTTTTCAAATTCCAAGTCATTACTACAATTTCTCCGTGCTCTAACCATCTCACCATAGGGAATTGACTATTTGATGTTTAGGATGTGCACTATCCGCATGTAACACTGAGTTACAAGCAGTAGATTTCCGAAACAATTTGCTCTCAATGCGACCATTTTCAATATACAATTCCACATCCAGAAATTCTATGCATGTCGTACTATAATGACATGTAAACTTGACATTCATTTCATTGGAGTTTAGGTAGCCTACAAAGTTCAACAATTGATTCACACCACCTGTCCTAACATGATACAATTGTCTATGTAACGACCCCAGTAGAGGATATAAGTCTACCATTGAGCAGCTCCTGGACCCCAGACCCACCTCTCCTCATACCGGCCCATAAAGAGTCCCGCATAGGAAGTGGAGAATCTGTAGCCCATGGCTACCCCTTGTTTTTGTCTAAACCAGTCATGTTAAAAAATAAAGTTATTGTCAAGAATCATGGATATCATTCCTAATAACATCCTCGTGTGTTGCCACCAATTCACAGGTTGCTTATTCAAGAACCATTCTATAGCCTCCAGGCCCACATTGTGTTGGATACAGGTGTATAAAGAAACCAGATCCAAAGTAACCAGTAACATAGTATCCTCCCATTCCACATCATTAAGAATACTCAGAATATGCATTGTATCCTTAATATATGATGGTAAATTTTGTACAATGGGTTTCAAAAAAACATGAACATATTCAGATAGTTTTTCAGTCGGACCACCAATGCCTGAAATAATGGGTCTACCAGTGGCCACGGTAGGCTTGATTTTCAGACACGCATAGACAGGGCTGTCTGTGCATGTAATTGGCTCTCATATCATGGCATAGTGAATTTTTGCTTATGATATAGTTCACATCCAGTATAGCGCCCGTGTTACTTTACTTTTAATAACCCTGAATTGAGAGTTTAGCACCATGAAACAGAAATTACATATGAGTAAAGGTTTCTGCAGGTATTTTCACATTTATGCTTGCAGAGTTACTATTAACCTTTTGACAGTGCTGACCTAGCACTTTCTCCATGCTGTAATCCCGTAAAAACATGGTGACACCACATTGCTAAAATATTTGTGACATGGTTATACCGCCATAAAAATGCAATAGTTTTAAAGCCAACCTCCTCTATACATGCAGCAGGAGAATGCCTTTATACAGTGCTGTGCACTGTTCCAGGAAGCGCCACATAATATGATGCAGTAACACCACATGCCGTGATACTGTGGCCAGACCCTTAATGTACAAACGTCGGCTTGAGGACAGAATTCGAACTTATCCTCGAGTAAACAGACATGCTACAGGAAAAAAAAAATAGAGTACTGCTTAAATGAAGATGGTAAACCATTCTACCTGAAGGATGTATTATTAAAATTTGGCGTGCATTTTAATGAGAAAGTGAGAGTGCAGCCTGTCCAATTAAAACAACACCTACCCCAACATTCACATTTGTTATCTCTTAAGGAGGGCTTGTGATATGGTGGTTATCCATTTTTCGTTCACGTCTTCTGCAGTCTTTCCTTTATCTCACATGCAGACCTGAAATGTGAGTGCCTGGCAGCAGCCACGTATAGTTCATATACCGCTGGAGGCACCTGAGAGTAAGTTCTGAACGACTTGTTTCCACTGTTTAAGAGTAACACAATTAGTGAATTTTCACACATTTTCAGACCAAGAGCCACAACGGGAAGTGAAAAAAAATCTCCACCTTGGAACATGTTGACAAAGAGCTGACATGAAACAAGGAGCTATGGGCGCTTATTGGCTCTCCCAGGCATGGTATTTGGTTGGTTACCATTCGTTCAACCTCTGCGAACTCTCTGAAATATTTCTGCTCTGTCCTCAGAGGTTTGTTGATGACTTTCTGTATGAGATTGTGGGACTGCACACAGAAAACACCAAATAGAGACGATGCCGGTAGGATGCTGGCTTAGTAAATGGTGTACACCTATAGGTGAGGCACCCTGCACTGAGTTCAGGCAACTCTTAGTGATACTGTAAGTGGTTCTAATAAGCAAAGCTCTCCAAGGGTAGCTGTCCAGAGCAGCTAAGGTTTATCAGACGGGTTGTAGAGCAATCGCAATAACCACAGAGCCAGTCACTGATTTACACACAAGAGAGAACCACAACAAGTGTTAGAAAAATAGAGTATTATTTATTAACACACAGGCACTGAAATAACTTTGGTATATTTTTTAACCGGAGATATGCACACACAAAAAATTTACTTAAAAACAGGTAGGTAAACGCATAAAGACACATGGGCCCCAATGGGGGTGCTAAACCATATACTAAAATAATAGGTTAAGAACAGTCCAACCAGACAAGACTCAAGGATCCTAAGGACAGGGAAAGTACTAGAACACCAGAGGTTAGTAGCAGAGTTTCCCCAGAAGCCAGTGTGCAGAGGTGTTACTTAGCATTGGTGTCCATGGGATAACATGGGTTAGTCACGGTTGGAAAAAGGTTGCAGAAGGACCCTTCCCAGTGGACCCCGAGGAAACTCGATGGAGCAACGAAGTTTCAAAAGGGACCCCACCCAAAGATGCCCACAGAAGAGGAAAACAAACACCAGGGAGCCCAGGTGCATAGGGGTGAAGTTGTGTCAGAACCTCCAGTTGAAGTCAATGGGGACCAGCTACCGGAGTGACCTGTGGACCAGGTTGGTGGAACTCACACATGTGTTCCAGAAACGGAGTACCAGAGGAAAGAGGGGACAGAGTCCAACCACCCGAAGTCACCCAGGGGGGTGCAGGACGGCAATGCCCACCCTTCTTGGGGGTACTTCTCTGCTGGACAGTTGTCGTGGAGAAGCAGCTGCAGCACCCAGGTAATGCAGCAGGATTCCAGGAGTTGTCCATAAGCTGTCCCACGTCAGGTGTCGCATTTCAGAGTAGCCAGTGACCAGCAGGGCCACCACAAGCAAGAGGAAGGATGCAAGAAAAGTTGCAATACATGGGACCAGTAAGGTCCAAAGGACTCAACCTTGACAGGTAAGTCAGGGCCAGTCCTCAGCAGTGGGGAGAGCTGGCAGGAATCAATGGCGACCCCAGCAGGACCCTATAGCAGCAGACACATGGATTTGTGAGGAGGCCTCAGCAGCACAAAGAAGATGGATAACCATGTTACAGGAATTGCAGGGAGGATGTCGGTCTTGGAGCTGTGTGATGCTTTGCTTGAGCCTGGGGCTTCTTGGAGCAAGGAGGTCTTCAGACTGAAGAGCAAACAAGCCTTGGCAACAACAAACAGATGTAGTGCACAGGGGTTCCGTTCCAGCATTGCCAACTTCCTAGTTGCAAAGAAGACAGGTCAGACTTCTGGAGAGCCACAGAACCATCACCTGTGTTGCAGAGCCTTGAGGAGTCCGTGGGACTGCAGGATCCACAACCCCGTCATCAACGTTGAGGTGCCTGCGGCTGCAGGGGAGTGACCCCTTCACTCCAGAGGAAATTTCTTCTGGATGTCCTTAGTGCAGGCAGAGTCCTTGTGACTCTGAAGGATGCACAGCCACGGAAGTTGCAGTCCTTCCAATGCTCGAAAATAGTTGCAATAGGAGCCTTCCTATCCGTTGCAGTCTTGTCTTGGTTTCTGGCGAAGTCCAGTAGCAGGACCCAGTGTCCAGGTCACAGAAGAGTTTAGAAGACTAATCTTGTAGACAAATCTAAGGTCCCACCCTCAGGTGAGCCCTTATGTAACCCAGGAAGGGGCTTGGGCGACTACTGTGATGACCCACCTATCAGAAGGGGGGGGGGGGGTCAGGGATGCTACTCCACTGGACTCAACAGTCAGATGCTCTCAGGGCCTCTGCTAATCTTATTTTCAAGATGTCTCAATCCAATGGGCACCTGGCAGAGCCGTTTGCACTTTCCTAGGGGAGGAGCTGGACAAGGGGGTGGTCACTCCACTGTCCTTTGTTTCGCACCAAAGCGTAAGCCTGTGGGCTCCTGTACTGGAAGAAATCATTTGTTCCATGGAGGGCACCAAATGTGCCCTTCAAAGTTGTCTGGTGGTACTCAGGAGCACTCCCACCCTAGCCCAGAAACGCCTATTTCTAAAGGAGAGGTGGTAACTGTACAAAGCTGGTGGGTACATAAGGTACTTGCATGACGAAGACTGTCAGCACTGCGGCCCCGGAGTTGGAGAAGAGTTCCTGGAGGAGGCAGTTGACATCCCAAGCTAGATGGAAGATTGCAGTCTTTCTGTGGCGTGGATAGGCCACCAAACTAGCCTTGGAAAAAAGCAAGAGTAGCAGTAAAAGAAAAGTGGGGCTGCCGGGGACCAACCAGTTCCAGGAAGACTCAACCCACAGGGGGAGTCTCTGGGTGCCCTCAGCAAGGCAGAGTCCACAGAACAAAAGGCAACCCCCATAGGAGCCCCCCTGGGAGAGGACCCGGGAGTCTCAGAGGAGCCCACGCAGCACAACTGAAGAAGAGTCCCACACCGCAGGAGAAGCACACAGAGGGCTGTGCGTTGCAGGGAAGCATGCTGTGGGCTGTGGCTACACAGAGCCTGAAGATCCCTTAGAGGAGATGCCAACAAGCCTTGGTAGCTACAAGAGACGCAGTCCACAGGGGTGCTGTTCTGTGTGGGAAGGCAGGGGCTTAACTTCATCAAAGTTGGACAGCTGGCAGGGAGGCACAACGGGACCACTCCAGACCACCACCAGTGATGCAGGATCAACGCAGCTCAGGATAAGAGATCCACGCAGCCGGTCATCAGTGCAGCTGGTGCCTGCGGATGCATGTGAGCGACTCCTTCACTCCAAGGAAGATTCCTTCTTCCTTTCCGTGCAGACTGAAGACTTGCCACCCTCAGAGGATGCACAGCCGGGGAAATGTTGCAGAAGCTGGAAGGAGCCATGGAAACAATGTTGCAAGCAGAGACTTGGATGCAGATTGTCGGTTCCTGGAAGGTCCGGTCGCAGTTCCAGTGGCCAGAAGTTTAAGTAAAGGTTGCAAGCTGAATCTGAGGACCCACCCAAGAGGGAGATCATAAATAGCCCTGGATGGGGGATTGGTCACCTAGACAGGTGACCACCTTTCAAGAGGGGGCTCTGACGTCACCTGCCCGACCTGGCCACTCAGATGCTCCCAGAGGCCTTTGCCCACCTTGGATTCAAGATTGCAGAATCAAGGGACCCTCTGGAGGAGCTCTGGGCACCACCCCTGGGGTGGTGATGGACAGGGGAGTGGTCACTCCCCTTTCCATTGTCCAGTTTCGCACCAGAGCAGGTACTGTAGGTCCCTGAAACTGTGCAGACTGGTTTATGCAAAGGAGGGCACCAAATGTGCCCTTTAAAGCATACCAGTGGCTTGGGGAGGCTACCACTCCCAAGCCATGTAACACCTATTTCCAAAGGGAGAGGGTGTTGCCCCCATCTCCCAAAGGAAATCCTTTGTTCTCCCTTCCTGGGCTTGATCTGCTCAAGCATCAGGAGGGCAGAAACCTGTCTGACGGGTGGCAGCATTGTGGGCTGCCCAGAAAATCACCGAAAGCTGGGAGGAGCAATGCTGGGGGTCCTCTAAGGAGCCCCCAAAGTGCATTGAATCATACAACCCATAATGGCAGTAGTATTGGCTATGATTGCAACATGTTTGGTACCAAAGACGCCTAGGTTCGGAGTTACCATTATGTAGCTAGACATAGGTATTGACCTATTTCCAGTACATGCATAATATGGCGTCCCCGCACTCAAAAAGTCCATGAAAATGGAGATGGAGTTTGTGGGGGCACCTCTGCTCATGCAGGAGTGCCCACACACACAGGTACCTGCACCCTGCCCTCTGGGCAAGGAGGGCCTACCATAGGGGTGACTTACAGTGACCTGGTGCAGTGACCTGTAGGAAAAAGGGTGCAAGCACCCTTTCATGCAGGCTTCAATGGCAGGCCTGCAGAGAGGTTTTGCATCGGCTCCCATGGGTGGCATAATACATGCTGCAGCCCATGGAGGACCCCTGGTGTCCCAATGCTCTGGGTACCATATACTAGGGACTTATATGGGGGCACCAGTATGCAAATTTTGAAGTGTAAAAACCATGAACAACTGAATTTAGGGAAAGAGACCACTGTCACTGGGGTTCTGGTTAGCAGGATCACAGTGAACACAGTGAAAAACACACTGACGTCAGGAAAAAGTGGGGGTAACCATGCCAAAAAGAGTACTGTCCTACAGTAACACCTCTTCTCTACAGGAAATCCTTTATTCTGCCTTCCCATGCCCAAGTTAATGTCAGGAGCAGGGGGGCAGAATATTGTCTGGGGCTAGCACTGACTTACATGAAGACCCCACATGGGGAATCCTCTAAAGAGCCCCTAAAGTACAGAGTACCATGCACCTAACACTGGAACCAGTGTTGTTGCCTGATTTCAACATGTTTGATACCAAACATGACTAGTTTCGGTGAAACCAGCATGTAGTTGGACATCTTGTGATGGCCAGTGTCTACTACGTACCTTAAAAATGGCTTCCCCGCACTTACGAAGTCCAGAAAATGGTGTTTGTAGGGTACCTCTACTCGTGCAGGGGTACCCTCACACTTAGAACCATGCACCCTGCCCTTGAGTTGAAGGGCCTACCTTAGGGTTGACTTACAGGGTCAGAAGTGCAGTGACCCGATATAAGGTAGACCTTATTTCTGGGGTGAAGGGTGCATGCACCATTTCACTCAGATGCAATGGCATGCCTGCAGACACAGTTTGCATGGACTCCAATGGGTGGCATAATATATGCTGCAGCCCATGGAGGACTCCTGGTGTACCAATGCCCTGAGTACCTAAGTAACATATACTAAGGACTTACAGGGGTATACCGGTATGCCAACTGTGGGGTGTAAGAAGTACTTATCAACCAAATTTAGGGGAGAGAACTCGGACACTGGGGTTCTGGTTAGCAGGATCCCAGTGTACTACAGTGACACCAGACAAAAATTGGGGACAATCATCTCAGGAAGATCCCACTGTCCTACAGTGCCATCAACTAAAATTTGCACCTGTAGAGGCAGAGTTTGAACAGATACAGCATGCACTAACATGCCAGAGAACGTGCACATGGAGTGTTAGTGTGCTTGTGCAAACATAGAACAAAAGGAAAGCCTAAATACAACGGTCATTGAAATGGCTGCTTTCAGGCTGAAGGTAACAAGACCCCAATCTTGGAAGAGAGCCATTTCAATCTCAATGGGTCTGAGTTGTGTTGGCAAAAATCTTTTTTCCAAATAGAAAACACTGAAGATTTAATTGTATGTAAACCATTAATAAATACGTAGATTACGTCTATAAACTACATACAACTATTTTAAAGTCAATAATTAACGAATGTTGTGAACAGCGAATTTTACATAATGATGCGGTTGTCTTTCCATCATAAAGAATAAAATTCAAGTTTATTTCCTTCTATTTCACAGACCATATCCATTTGTGTGTAAAACAAACAGAGACCCTTTCCATTTTAAATATGGCATCGGCTTTCCCTGTCCCGGTAGCGGACAGAAGCCATTTTAGGTAGCTTGCTCGGGGTTTCATTTATGTCAGCTTGTCTGCTCCGCCCTTCATGGCAGTGACTCTAAAGCCCAGGCCGCAGGGGACCAGAAGAGACCTTCAGGATGAAGCGTGGTCACTGTGTGATGAAGTGCAGCAGCTCTGAAGCAGGCGCTGCACTTTGTAAAGAGCTCTTCTGCCGCACTGTCGCCGCGTAATGAAGCGTGGCAGCCCTGAAGTAGCGACAGGCCGAACGCTGTGTGAAGTGCTTTTTGTTCTGAATTTTAGCTTAAATATCAACATTCTCGTTGCTAATGGGAGTCTGTGAAGTGGGTGCTGTGCTGAAAAAAATGAAAAGATGCGTGGCCTCGGAAACGGAAGTCACAACGACTGAAAAGATCGAGGCTCTGTGCTAGCTGTCAGAGGAGAGAACATGCACCGAGACAAACATGAGCAGGCAAGAAAAAACAAAGTAGTCCCTAAAGGAACACAATAAACACCTAACGCGTGAGGAAACAGTCCTTGGCCAGTGCTCCATGGGAGGAAAGCAGAAACAAAAAGGAGGGACAAAGAGGAAGGATTGCCCATTACCAAGGAAGGATCTGTAAAGGACACACAAATGAAAAGCAATGCACAAGCAATGTGTGGAGTTGAACTCCATAAAGCATATACAACCAGTCGCTAAGTGACAGTGCATATGCTGTCTAGGCTCGACCTAAAAAGGGGGTACACTTCCAAACTGGGGCAACATGTGGACTCCGAGGGATGCCTACTAATATTGAAGGAGAGATTGGCGGGATCTTAGTTACTCTTTTCTGTGTATATGCTCATCTAACAATATAACATACTTTTTCAAGACTTAATGGAGAAGCTGGCATACCTGCTTGAGGGGGCATTCGTGTTAGCCAGGGACCTTAACACCACAATTAACCTAAAACTTAATAGACCATGCAACAGGAAAGGTAATCCTAAACTACGTAGACATCAAGGGGAAGGCATTAGAGACTGGGAACTTATTGACATATCGAGCGAATTACATGTAATGGACATAGAATGCACTTTTTACTCCAATGTTAAGACTTCCACAAGAAAATATGTTTTTACTCAGACACTTGATCCCACAATTCCAAGAGAACAGTATAGAAACAGATTTTATCTGATCATGCCCCAGTCTTGACTTGATATGCAAGGGGTTCTTATCAGAACCCCACAATCAAACATTGAGGCATGAACGAGATAGCTTTTAGGGATCTGCTAATTCAAGACTCCATCACAGAGGCACTCAATTATTTCCGGGAAACGGCTAGGAAACTCTTGAGAATGAAACAGACGTAGTACGTGAAAATGACAAACTTCTAGCCTACAAAATTAAAGCGATACAACGCAGAAACACAATCTAATGTATTAAACATCCCACAGGCCCTACTGTATCCATGACTGACAGAATGCTTTACATTTTTCAAGTTTATGCGCATATATATGGTGCCAACCTTACAGAAGACACTGACCCGGAGACATACCAAGACATTGTCAAATTCCCAGAAATCCTCTCCGCCATGCTTGAGCCTCTGTCGAGGACCTCATAACTCCCCAGGAAGTGATCTGGGCAGTAAAATGTCTCCCTACAAGGCCCTGGGAGCGGATGGCTTTCCAGCTTCCTTCTGTAAAGCACCCAAACCCCCTCCCATCTACTTAAGATGTCTCTTAGAGATACCCCATTGTGTTGGAACTATAATAAAGCTAATGGTGATTCGCCACACTTAAGTTTTTAGTGTAGAACTGTGTCCCATTTTTGGGACTGTACATTCAACTTTATCTGATTCCTATTTAGGATCCAGTTGAGACGGGATTTCATCTCACTCATTCAAGGCTTTTATGACCCAAAGATTAAGACTTCTAATGATGGTCTAATAGTAGACATATTACTGACTGCGGCCTGCAAATCCGTACTTGGTAACTGGAAAAACACTGCAGCCACCTCTTAAGTCCTGGCTGAACTGGTTTAAGTCTCTTTGAAATAGATCTCTTACTTAAGGGGTGCCAATAACATTATTCTCCCAACTTTCCCCTGGAGACCACAATCTACAGCTGTTTGGAAGAAGCTAGACAGTTACTTCGCTAACACCAAACCTCCATGAATACCATATTACAAGAAACAAGGAGTGCCTATTATCTTTTAGTACATCAGTTACCTCACTATATTTTGTTGAACAGGTTACTTACCTTCAGTAACGATATATCTGGTAGGGGCAAATTCTAGTTGCAGATTCCTTACCTTAGAATTTCCCTTGGGCGTTGGACTGGATCCTGAGATTTTTCTTTGAGCAGTACCTTTGTGCCCCGTCAGGTGGTGTCTGTTGACTCCGCGGGCTTCACTGACGTTGTGGTCACCGTGATGATGTCGGGGGTCGTACAAAGGCGCCACCCTCAGTGTGGTGATGTAAGTTTCTTTTCACGACTTTCCACGTCACAGAGTGGAGCCATGAAGAACACTAAAAATGGTGCGCAAGAGCTAAGGCCCTAAATGGGGAATCCCCGTCTTTAGAAATCAGTTCACAAGTGGGGAGGATGAAAGACTTCATGCAATAGGAAAAGGTAGTCCTAGTTGCAGATTCCTTACCCTAGAATAGGTAACCGAGCAATACCATCCTCAGTGGCGGGCTGTGAACCAAGATCATACCAGGAAGTCCTGCAGGACCGAATGACCAAAGTAGACGTCTCAGCTGACCTGACTGTCCAGGCAGTAATGCTTTGTAAATGTGTGCAGGGTTGCCCACGTTGCTGTCTGGCAGATATCCAGGACAGGAACTCTGTGTGCTAATGCTGTGGTAGCAGCAGTTGCTTTTGTGGAGCGAGCGTGCAAGCCCTCAAGGGGTTGTTTCTTTGTCAAAGCATAGCACATTTTGATGCAAAGTAGTACCCATCATGAGATCGTACGCTTTTGCACAAGCTCCCGTTTCTTCACACCAACATATCCAACGAAGAGTTGATTGTCCACCCAGAAACTTTGGTATGAATGAGGTAGAACGCCAACGCTCCTTTTGGATTAAGACAGTGAAAGTCTCTCCTCTTCGTGAGAAGGATATGGAGGTGTGTACAAATTAGGCAAAGTGATGGACCTGCTTATATGAAAAGGTGAAACTACTTTGGGAAGGAAGGAGGCCCTCGTATGTAGCATCACTTTGTCAGGGTGAAAAGACAAAAATGGGGGCTTAGAAGAAAGAGCTTGAAGTGCCCTCACTATGCGAGCAGAGGTGATGGCAACAAGAAAAGCAGTTTTGAGAGTAAGGAGCCGCAAAGGACAAATGAGTAACAGCTCGAATGGAGCACACATTAAGTAAGGACAAAATGAGGCACCATTGAGGCATGATAAACAGAGTGGGAGGAAACAAATGGGTTCCTGAAGGAATCTAATAGGAGATTTAAAAAGGGAAGGTTGGTCTGGCAACCTAATAAAGGCTGAGATAGCTGATAATTAACCTTTAAGGTGCCCAAAGCAGAGCTCTGCTGGGCTAAAGAAAGGATGTACAAAAGAACCTCAGAGAGAGGAGCAAATAGGGGATTAATGGTTGTTGGTACACCTTGCCACAAATGTATGCCAATGACAGCAGTGTACCGTTTTAGTGGCAGGACACCTGGCTGCCAAGATAACATCACAGACTTGGGACTGAAGGTCAAAAACTGTCAACTGCCGCCCGACGATCAATCGCCACGAATAAAGGCGAAGATTGGCCAGGTTTGGATGAAGGACCGACCCTGTTGCTGCAGTAGAAGATCCTAACAAAGTAGTCTGACTGGAGGATCTGTGGCCATGCTCAGTAGCTCTGGATACCATACACTCCATGCCCAGTCTGGAGATACAAGGATTACTTGGGCCCAGTTGCTCTTGATCTTCTTCAGAACTCTGGATAGAAGTGGTATAGGTGGGAAGGCATAAAGGAGGCCTGCATTCCACTTGAAGTAAAAAGCGTCACCGAACGAGTGCCACCCTGGAAACTCCAACGTGCAAAACGCTGACATTGCGCGTTCTCTTGCGCCACCTCCGGATGGAGGCACCATTCCTGATCGACTATGCAGCGACGGCTGAGTTTGTCTGCTCTGGTGTTCAGAGAGCCTGCCAGATGTTGAACCACCAGGGTAATGCCAGCCATGTCTAGAAATGCAGAGCCTCTTCACAGAGGTTCCAGGACCCTACTCTGCCCTGTTTGTTGCAGTACCACATGGCGTTGGTGTTGTCTGTGAACACCTGTGCCACTTTCCCTTTGAGAGGGAAGGAATGCTTTCAATGCAAGCCTGATCGCCCAGAGCTTCAGAAGATTAACGTGGAGTCCAGACTCTACCAGAGACCTCTGATCTCTGCCTCTCCCATGTGTCCTCCCCATCCCAGGAGTGACGAGTCTGTCACTACTGTCAGATCTGTTTGGGGAAGGGAGAGGGATGTGCCAGTGACCCAAACCTAATTTGAAAGCCACCACTGCAGATCTTTTGCAGTCCCCTCTGAGATCTGCACCATGTCAGAGAGATTCTCCTGATGCTGCGCTTACTGGAACTTCAAGTCTCACTGCAGAGCCCGCACAAGCCATCTGGCATGTGTCACTAACAGGATGCAGGAGGCCATGAGGCCCAGCAGCCTCAGAGTCATTCTCACCGAAACCCAGGATAAAGACTTAAACATCAGAATCATAGCCTGAATATCCTGGACTTGCATTTCAAGAGGATAGGCCCGAAACTGCACTGTGTCCAGAACAGCTCTGATGAAAGGGAGTGTCTGCGAGGGAGTCAGGTGTGACTTTGGCATGTTCATAGTGAACCCCTGTGTGTGAAGAAGGTTCGCCATAGTCTGAAGGTGGGAGACAACTTTCTGGGATGTGTCTCCCTTCAACATCTAGTTGTCGAGGTAGGGGAAGACTGAAACCCCTAACCTGCACAGATGAGCTGCAACCACCGCCATCACTTTCGTGAACACCCGAGGAGTGCTGGCAAGATCGAAGGAGAGCACTGTAAATTGAAAGCGCTCGTGACCTACCACGAAGCGCAGGTAATGTCTGTGGGCAGGCAAGATGGGTATATGGAAATAAGCGTCCAACGCTAACATCCAGTCTCCTGGGTCCTAGGCAGACACGACCTGAGCCAGAGACAGCATTCTGAACTTCTACTTCTTGAGGAAGAGATTGGGGGCCCGAAGGTCTAGGATAGGACGGAAGCCCTTGTTCTTTTTGGGCACCAGAAAGGAGTGGGAATAACAACCACAGCCTACTTCTGGAGGAGGGACCCTCTTTATGATTCCCTTGGCCAAGAGAGTCACGACTTCCTCGTGGAGAAATGCCAGATGATCCTTCGGTAAGTAACCATAGGATAGAGGCATGGCAGGAGGGGCAGTCTCGAAGGGGAGGGAGTAGCCCCTTCAGACGATCTGCAAAATCCACCTGAACGTAGTGATGCATTCCCAGTGGGGCAGGTTATGGCTAATCCTGCCACCAACTGCTCTGTGATGGGAAGAAGGACTAGAAAGGCTTGGAGGTTGCAGCAGGGGTAGGGGCGGACTGGGCAGACCTCTGGTTCTCTGTCCCACAAGCCCGTGGCATTCCACATCACGCAGGGGCAGAGTAGCGCGAGTGGCACTTTGTCTGGGAAAGGGATACAGGAATCCGCTTCTGTGGCCACAAAAAGGGCGAAAGTCGGATTGTTGGGAACGAGGGGCAGTTAAAAGGCCGAGGGACGAGCTGTAGCCTGGGAATCCTTGAGCCTCTCCTGCACCGAGACTGCTAGTCTCCAAAGAGACAGGTGCATCAAAGGGCATTGTCCATAAGGGTCTGTTGGACATCCCCCGAAAAACCAGATGGCCTCAAGGCCACTGTCGACGCCACCAATCTACCCAGAGAGTCGGTCATGTTCAACCAACATCGAACAGTGAACTTCGCTGCGTCGCTCACATCAGCAACAGCTTGGGAGACAATAGCCCGGTTCTCCTCTAGGATATGCCATAAGACTTGTGTGACCGTATCCCACAAGGAGAGGGTATAACAGCCCAAACGGCATGTGGTGTTCACTGACCGCAGCGCCAGACTGGAAGAAGAAAACATTTTCTTCCCAAGTTACGATGGGAGCCAGATTCTCCCCTTCTTATGCCAATCTCGTTATGTGATGGTTTGAGGAGAGGTGGGTCAGCGGACTGGGTGCCAGAGTGGAAAGAATATATACTTTACTGGGGGCGATTCATTGACGGTTGTCTCATGATATGGACAGGCAATATATAACAACTAATTTAATTTTGTGATTACTTAAATAACAATGTTGATAACATTAGATTCACCTATCAATATAGTAAATATAAAATAGAATTCCTGGATGTGGAACTATTTATTCATGAAGATCAGATCCACAGTAGATTATTTAGAAAACCTACCTCGTGCAACGCGATATTACATGCTTCCAGTGCACACCCGAAACACCAAATACAAGCAATTCCATTTGGGGAATTAGTGAGGGCGAGATGTAATTGCAGTAGGGATGCTGACTTTTAAGAGTGTATACAAGATATGAATTTACATTTTGAACAGAGAGAATACAACAGCAGCACTATTAGGGCTGAACAAGAGAGGATCAAGAAAGTGAAAAGGATGGAGACATCACCGCGCTTGAAATCTCGAGATTTTGACACTAACAAGGTACAGATGATTACTGATTACAGTGAAAGTTCGTCTATTATGAGGAAGATGATGAAACGACATTGGAACACTATGAAACAAGACAATATCCTGAATGTTTTCATCTCGTCGAGTCCGCTAATTACATATAGAAGATGAAGATCGCTAAAGAATATGCTATTTCGAACCTACCCAAGACCAAAAACTCATGACAATTGGTTGACAGCAAAGAATTTAGGTTTTTACAACTGTGGTCATTGTGGTGTTTGCAAATGGGCTTGTCATGGTTTACAAGAGTATGATCACAATGGAAATACTTATCAACTAAGATCACATATGACTTCTGGCACAAAATATGTAGCATATATCATAAAATGAACGTATATATGTGGGTAGCACGATACGCTCATTGAGAGTAAGTATTGGCGAACATCTGCGGGCGTTGAAACACATGGATGAGAGATATCCAATTGTACAACATGTATTGTCATGTATCAATCAGAATACACATGTGAACATAACATTTTTTGGTTTGAAACAAATTCCTCTGGATCCCAGGGGAGGTAGTAGAGAATTACAATTGAGACATGAGGAATCACTATGGATTATAAAATTACAAGCGGTAGAGGTGGGTCTTAACTCAGTCCACAAATTGGAATATTTCTTAGGAACATAAAAACATGATTTAAATAAAATATATATGTTAGGTAATAGAGATACATGCACACACAATCCTCGATATAGGTTATTAATATATAGCTCAAAACAGAATTTTATTTGGAGGAGGTTGACGATTGTCTAGGTTGTAAATTTTGTGCAACGGTTATCATAATGATTGAATATACAGTAATTGTGAACTTGGGGGAATTTCAACATAGGTAGTGCAATATTAGGTATCTGGTGCGTAATCAATGGTATGTATCTAGTGCTTTGAAAAATTCATACTTAATATATGTATTAAATGTACCATTCTGGTAACTAAAGCCATAGGAGGCGACTAAACTGTGTTTATCAACTATCGTGGAAATCTACAAGTGTGAAAGACTTATGTATAGCCTTAGTTTCAAGATTTACAATAGAGGGAACAGGTTAAGTAGTCATATAAAAGAGGAATAGGTATACATAAGATATATGGAAAAGTATTGGCTACGGAATTCACTATTTATTGTTACGATCATTGGAAGGACAACAACTTGAAATTGACAAATGTAATAAATAGACATAGACTCACGCGTGCACTTTTTCCAAAAAATAAAAAAGAAATTGAAACACCGAGGGAGTTTAAAGACGGTATGCAAAATGTACTTGTATATGGAGGAAACAACTACAAAGTCCTTTTTCAATTTCCGTGAATTCTAGGGAGTAGGGTAATCTAAGTAGGACGAACGGGAGCGAGATGCCGACCCACGCTCACATTACGTAGGAAGTATTATTTAACTAGCGAGTTTCTGCCGCGCGTATTTGAGTGTACTCGCATATAGCATGAAAGGATACTGACAAGGAGATATAATCGGGTAAGCGATTAGAGAAAATTAATTTGATTGAACGGTATAAATATTACCTTACCAGTTCAGTGTTTGGAACTGTTATATTGGATCAAGCAGTGTTACATACGCGAATTGTGAGGCAAAGGCTTCATAATTAAGCCATAACCGTATCAGGTGGTTAAAAGGATCGTACACTCTATTTGTGGATAATTCTGAAGTCTATGAATACATTTTATGCTAATTCATGACATGGTTACTTAGGAATTTTAGATTTGTTAAGTTAGTGTGAGGACCAACTAATATATCCAATTAGAATTCATTAGTTGCTATCATTACATAAAGAATTACAGTATAAATAGCATGGAATATAGCTACATTAGTTGTTACTGTTTTAGACACAAGAAAGAAACAACCATAATTTGGAAATAAGGGATCTCATTACGAGTGAAGGTTGGTTCTTAGGATGAAATTCTTAAAACTCACAGGTGTGTGCATGTTCACATGGAGGTTCATTAATTTGGATATAGGGTAATTACACAACATTTATTACTATAATATATCATAACCTTTACAAATGTAAAAGGCCAACAATATAACCGCTTGGTAGTATTAATTATTCATAATTCATCATGAATTTTACTTTGAGGGAATGAAACACTAATAAATATCAAAAGAAACGTTAATAAGATTGATATTATGTGTAGTGTGATTCACTGAGCACCGCATGGGAAAGGTTTTGGGGAGATTATAAAGATGCTCATTCATGGTTTATATTATATATTAACACAGCCTTGATGAAGTCTAATGGGAGATTTCCTAGACGAAACACATGTTGGCTGGTTTGAAGATTCAACGCAAAATACATCTGTTGGAATTTGATATAAATATATAAAGGATTTTGTTGAACTTTTTTTTACAAGGATCAGTGTGGAGGCCATTTGGATGTATATATATGGACAACGATGAAGCTAAAGAAATAAAAGAACTACTGGAAACAATTTGGAAATATTGGTGACATTAATAAGCTAGATAATCATCAGATGAAATTCAGTTAAGAGGACTGAGGAATGAACAATTGTTATTGATATATACTGTTTGCATTCTGTAAATTATATCTATGTGAATTAATAGCTTGATGAGTGCCTGATATCAATTTTAATTTATTTACCAGTGATTTTGGTTGCTGGTATACAGGACCTTTTTGGGGGTATTCATCCTGTTCAGTGCACCTTCTAGGCCAATTAATTAGGGAATCAAGGACAGGAGGCGCCACCATATTTGGAGAAAAGTTCCCTAAATAAAGAAAAATTCTTCCCAAGTGAGACCATCCTCTTTGATTCCCTATATAGGGAAGTGGTCGGGAACGCACCAGATGATGAGGAAGCCTGGATAACAAGGCTCTCAAGCGTGGGGTGTTGAGACAGGAATTTTGGATAATTTGGGGCAGGCTGCTGGCGGCAAGCGATTGTCCTTTTCACAAGAGCCCAGAAGGACATAAGTGAGGGCTTCATTGAAAGGGAGGAGAGGCTCCAAAGGGGAAGCCCCAGGCTGAAGTACCTCTGTCAGGAGATTAGCCCTGACCTCTACAGTGGACAGTTCAAGGCCGAAGACCTCAGCCGCCCTACTGACAACCACAGAGTAGGAGGCGCTCTCTGCCGTAGCCACGGTAGGATAAGAAAGCATGCAAGCATCTGGAGAAGTATCCAGACCACTGGCCTTGCCCAATTCCTGTGCCCAGTTCAAGTTAGGGTAGTCCAACTGGTATTCATAAGGTTCCAGCAACCCTGCAATCCTTCCTCATATTCGTACCCATACGAAAAAGGGTCTGAATCCGACCTGGGGTGAGTAGGCCCCATCGAAGTCGGGAGCGGTGGCGGCCGACACCACTCCGGGTCATCTGGGATCAGGATTGGGTCAACGTCCAATGACAGCACAACTGATGGCGGGAGCATCGACGACCTAGCCGGTGCCGGACATAATGGTACGACTGGCGTCGGCACGGATCCGGTAGTGGATCCGTAGGGGCCCTCAGAGCCCGAAGCTGCTGGTGTGGAACCTGAAGGGTCCCCAACTGAACCACCAGGCCCGAAGGCCCAGCAGGGAGGTCGGCCTGCCCAAATATGAGATACATGACCTCATAAAATTGTTTTAATTGGGAAGGGGTCGCTTCAGCTCCTGGAAACTCGGGGAGACGCAGAGCAGACCCAGAGGTAGGCTCTGCGGAAGGAGACCTGGAGCGTCAACGTTCCTTCCGCGTCGTATCAGCCGCATGACCCGAAGGCTTGGAGGACGACGAGCGGTGGTAACTCTGCGAGCGGTCTCAAGACCTTCCTTTTGAGCGAGACCGGGAGTGATGTGGAGTTGAGCGCCGGGCCGCCATGAGCTTTCGGGACCACTCCCTCAAAGCTTTTCGGGTGCATGGCCCAGGACTCTGAGCACGACTTTGGGTTGTGGTCGCACTCCAAACACCATATACAGTCCCCGGTGCGGATCCATCACCCAATTCATGCGGTGACAGTCCTCACATGGTTTGAAACCGCACTTTGGGGACATCCTCGATGCACCAAAAAGTCACCAAACAACTTGACAAAAGTGTCGAAATTGGTTAAAAAATTACCATGGCAGATCTCTCCGGAGCAACACGCACGGAAAGAAAAGAACTGACGTCACCGCACTGAGGCGGTGCCTATGTACGACCCCAACGCCATCACAGTGCCACCGCCTGCGGAGTTGACTGACGTCACTTGACCGTGCACAAGTGTACTGTTCGAAGAGAAATCTCTGGATCCAGTCTGACCCCTGAGGTAAATTCTAAGGTAAAGTAAGGAATCTGCAACTATAAGTAGCTATCAGACACTCCATGTAATGTGGAGTACCTCTTACCGTAATAATTCCTTGATGCACCATAGGATAGTTTTATAGTCATTACTTAACCAAATATCGCTTGATGACCTTCACCAGACTATTCCTCTCTGAAAGGTGTGAATATTGCCACACCTATTTGCAGAACTGTCATGCCTACTATTAAAATTAACCTTGAGTTATTTTTATTCATATGTTTCACTTTGCATGTAAGCTTTGTTTCATTTTAAGCTTTGTTTCCATTTAGTTTTTTTTACATTGTGTAAAGTATCCTTGTGCAAGAGAGGGGTACGCTTTACCAGCCTTTCCAACATGTGATTTGTGTTGCTATATCATGGCAATTTTGTTTGTCTCTATGCATAAAAACTAACAGCTCTTGAAATAAAAATAAAAAAGGAATTCCCCTCGCTCATTTGAGAAATAGAAGACTTCACAATAGTTTTGGGATTTAAAATTGATTATGAGACAGCCATGGGAGTCCACACCCATCCACCTTCCTGGAGGGGCCCCTTTGACAAAACTTTCAAACTGAAACACATTCCCTGGTCTACTTAGGTATATTTATCCCCCTCGGCAAGCCTGCCTATAAAATGTGAACATATCACCACTGCCAGATACATTACGCAAGGACTTACACCGTTGGGGTGGCCTTGAGATTTCCTGGTTTGGACTAATAGCATATATAAAAATTAACTTCCTACCCAGGTTGTTTTACGCCTCTCAAACCCTGCCCCTTCCGTTTCAGAGGGAGGTGCTCCATTCAATGCAGAACCAACCACTAGATTTTATCTGGAGAGGCAAAACACCCAGAGTGGCCCAGAAAATGCCATATTGATACAAGAGACGCCTGGGGTTCCCACAAATTGACAGATAGATCAGAGCATCACAGCTCCGGCCTCTCCTAGATTTGGCCAACTCACGGAGTGAGATACTGTGGGCCTTAGGGGAGGGAGGTTTTTTACCCTAGTCCTTTTCACATATTGCCTTGGCTCCCCCCACGGATGAGGTGTCTGGATTATCGCTGAGACGTGGATCACCCTTAATCATTGGAATGCAATTGTTAGAATGGGAGGAATCACATCTTACCCCTTCCAATGTCTCCTCTCCTGATAATTCAGATTTTTTGTGGGGTTTCATTGACAGGGCTTTAGGAAGTGGCAGTAATGCTACAGTGTCATTAAGAGATCTATCCAAAAAGGGGAAATATCTCATAACTGTTGAAATGGCTCCAAAATGGCCAATGAATACCAATAATGCCTTCAGATATGCGCAGCTCCAACAATGGGGTTCTGCTTCCTGAGATGCACACTAGCTGCTCAAGATCTTACCCCAATAGAGTCCTCAATAAAAGATGGCAGTAGAAAAATATGAGATCACTCGCTCATACCAATGACTAGAGTGCCCGCTAAATCTGCCAAGCCACCATATGCCTTGAAACGGGAGGAGCAACCGTGAAGAGAGTCAGGCAATACTTCCTGGATAACTATCTCGGATAGGACGGCAACGGCCTCGATATACACACAATATAAGGAAAATGGCTATTAGACACTACTACGATGGTACCTAACACTGGTATACCTGCAACCCATGTTTGGGTCTTCGCCTTATCGTTGGCAGTGTGCAGCAGAACACAACACAAATCTTCAGATGTAGTGGAGCTGCAACATGAAACAGGCCTATTGAAAAACGTATCTAACAATTCAGGAAGTTACTATTCTGAAATTAACTATGAACCCATTGACCCTGTTCTTGAGTGTCATGGGGGAGGACTTGGAGTATCCACAAAAGCTTCTTTCTCACTAGCATATTGCAGGAAGATTGACCACTGGAAATTTTGGGAAATTGACAGCCCCCACCCTTAGCAGTGTAGTTGACAAAGCTGAGGTCTATATTCACTGTGGAAAAATGAACTGCCTTAATACAAGTTAAAACTGTGACGTTTGAGAGGACATGGACACCTCTTCTGCACATACTTGAAGGCCCAAGGGTCAAAAGCCAGAGGCCGGGGTAAACTGCCCTTGATTTTTACATCGATCAGAGATTTGTGACCCAAATGAATCGTACTGCTCTTCCAGCCCTAATGGAGAAGATGATACTGACCCGTGCAGGCCAAATTGCAGACCATAGCAACTACCTGGACCATTGACATCATGCATATTGGCTCTGGGCGGCGCAGGAGGATAAACATCCATATTGTCTTCTTGTTGTGGGGAGAACTCGGATAAAAGGATGGAGAGCATTGACAGGCTTAATAGTCTGATGGTGCTGCCCAATTCTATACCTTTGTTAATTTAGTCTCTCTGCCTTTTACATGACGCTTTTGCTTTTTACATAAAGCTTTTATGTTGATGATTCTTGATTTAATGGTCATACTTTTTTTACTCACTGCGCCAGACTGTCTCAAGTCCTGCTACTTGTATGTTGCCTATAATGCCTGAATTCCAAAACATTACAGCATACAAATGATATGTCAAACACTGTTTTACTTACCTTCTGAAAAGTTCAATAAAAACAGTTATAAAAGAAGAACAGGTATAATTTCAGCTTCACATACTTGAGCTTCACATGTCCTGGCATCGAATAGCCCCTAAAATCGTTTTTCACTGTTGTAAGGCCATCTCCCCCATAGACTAACAGTGAGTTTACCTTATTACACGTAAGACAAACCTTCAGTTTAGGAATGAAAATGTCACTTACCCAGTGTACATCTGTTCGTGGCATCAGTCGCAGTAGATTCGCATGTTCTGCAATAGCTCGCCATCTGGTGTTGGGCCGGAGTGTTACAAGTTGTTTTTCTTCGAAGAAGTCTTTCGAGTCACGGGACCGAGTGACTCCTCCTTTTGTCTCCATTGCGCATGGGCGTCGACTCCATCTTCGATTGTTTTTCCCCGCAGAGGGTGAGGTAGGAGTTGAATTGTAGTAATAGCGCCCATGCAATGGAGTGACTAAGTATGCACCTATTTAAGGTTGAGATGATACATATATAAATAATTGAAGGTAACTTCCAAACTGCTACAGGCTCCCGGGGAGGCGGGTGGGCACATGCGAATCTACTGCGACTGATGCCACGAACAGATGTACACTGGGTAAGTGACATTTTCAGTTCGATGGCATCTGTCGCTGTAGATACGCATGTTCTGCATAGACTAGTAAGCAGTTATTTTCCCAAAAGCGGTGGATCAGCCTGTAGGAGTGGAAGTAGTCTGAAATAATGTCCTTAATACGGCTTGACCTACTGTGGCTTGTTGTGCGGCTAACACGTCTACACAGTAGTGCTTGGTGAGTGTGTGAGGCGTAGACCATGTGGCTGCCTTACATATTTCTTGCATTGGGATGTTTCCTAGAAAGGCCATGGTAGCACCTTTCTTTCTGGTTGAGTGTGCCCTTGGTGTAATGGGCAGCTGTCGTTTAGCTTTAAGGTAGCAGAATTGGATGCATTTAACTATCCATCTGGCTATACCTTGTTTTGAAATTGGGTTTCCTGCGTGAGGTTTTTGAAAGGCAATAAAGAGTTGTTTAGTCTTTCTGATGTTTTTTGTTCTGTCAATGTAATACATCAATGCTCTTTTGACATCTAATGTATGTAGTGCCCTTTCAGCTACGGTATCTGGCTGTGGAAAGAACACTGGAAGTTCCACTGTTTGATTTAGATGGAACGGTGAAATAACCTTTGGCAAAAATTTAGGATTGGTCCTTAGGACGACTTTATTTTTGTGTAGTTGTATAAAAGGTTCCTGTATTGTAAACGCCTGAATCTCGCTTACTCTTCTTAGGGAAGTAATGGCGATGAGAAATGCCACCTTCCAGGTTAGGAACTGTATTTCGCAGGAGTGCATGGGTTCAAAAGGTGGACCCATAAGTCTAGTTAGGACAACATTTAGGTTCCATGAAGGAACAGGTAGTGTTCTTGGTGGTATAATTCTCCTAAGGCCCTCCATGAATGCTTTAATGACTGGTATCTTATATAGGGAAGTTGAATAGGTAGTCTGCAGGTATGCAGATATTGCTGCAAGGTGAATCTTGATGGAAGAGAAAGCTAGGTTAGATTTTGGTAAGTGAAGCAAGTAACCCACTACATGTTCTGGAGTTGTGTGTAATGGTTGTATTTGATTAATATGGCAGTAGCAAACAAACCTCTTCCATTTACTTGCATAGCAGTGCCTGGTGGATGGCCTTCTGGCTTGTTTTATGACTTCCATACATTCTTGGGTAAGTTGTAAGTGCCCGAATTCTAGGATTTCAGGAGCCAGATTGCTAGATTCAGCGATGCTGGATCTGGGTGTCTGATCTTTTGGTTGTGCTGTGTCAACAGATCTGGCCTGTTGGGCAATTTGATGCAGGGTACCACTGATAGGTCTAGCAGCGTTGTGTACCAGGGTTGCCTTGCCCAAGTTGGTGCTATCAATATGAGTTTGAGTTTGCTTTGACTGAGTTTGTTTACCAGGTAAGGAAGGAGAGGGAGAGGAGGAAAAGCGTAAGCAAATATCCCTGACCAGTTCATCCATAGGGCATTGCCTTGGGATTGTTTGTGTGGGTATCTGGATGCGAAGTTTTGGCATTTTGCGTTCTCCCTTGTCGCAAACAAGTCTATCTGAGGTGTTCCCCAGAGTTTGAAATAAGTGTTCAGAATTTGGGGGTGAATTTCCCATTCGTGGACCTGTTGGTGATCTCGAGAGAGATTGTCTGCGAGTTGATTTTGGATCCCTGGTATAAACTGTGCAATTAGGCGAATTTGGTTGTGAATTGCCCAATGCCAAATTTTCTGTGCTAGCAGGCTTAACTGCGTGGAGTGCGTCCCTCCCTGCTTGTTTAGATAATACATTGTTGTCATGTTGTCTGTTTTGACGAGAATGTATTTGTGAACTATTATTGGTTGGAAAGCTTTTAGTGCTTGAAAAACTGCTAGAAGTTCTAGGTGATTGATATGCAGTTTTGTTTGATGTACGTTCCATTGTCCTTGTATGCTGTGTTGATCGAGGTGTGCTCCCCACCCTGTCATGGAAGCATCTGTTGTTATTACGTATTGTGGCACTGGGTCTTGGAAAGGCCGCCCCTTGTTTAAATTTATGTTGTTCCACCACAGAAGCGAGAGGTAAGTTTGGCGGTCTATTAACACCAGATCTAGAAGGTGACCCTGTGCTTGAGACCACTGTGATGCTAGGCATTGTTGTAAGGGCCTCATGTGCAGTCTTGCGTTTGGGACAATGGCTATGCATGATGACATCATGCCTAGGAGTTGTAATACCATCTTTGCCTGTATCTTTTGTGTTGGATACATGCGTTGTATGATGGTGTTGAAATTTAGAATTCTTTGTGGACTTGGAGTGGCTACTCCCTTTGATGTGTCTATTATGGCTCCTAGGTATTGTTGTACCTTGCGCGGCAGAATGTTGGATTTTGTAAAGTTGACGGTGAACCCGAGTTTGAAGAGGGTTTGTATGATCTGATTTGTGTGATTGGAGCACTGTATGAACGAATGGGCCTTGATTAGCCAGTCGTCCAAATATGGGAACACATGTATTTGCTGCCTTCTTATGTGTGCAGCGACTACCGCTAGACATTTGGTAAAGACTCTTGGTGCGGTTGTTAATCCGAAAGGCAGTACCTTGAATTGGTAATGTATTCCTTTGAATACAAACCTTAGGTATTTCCTGTGCGATGGGTGTATTGGTATATGGAAATAAGCATCCTTGAGGTCTAAAGTTGCCATGTAGTCGTGTAGTTTTAGCAATGGCAATACTTCTTGTAGTGTGACCATGTGGAAGTGGTCTGATTTGATGAAAGTGTTCACTACTCTGAGGTCTAGGATTGGTCTCAGCGTTTTGTCCTTTTTTGGTATCAGAAAGTACAGTGAGTAAACTCCTGTGTTTATTTGTGTGTTTGGCACTAATTCGATTGCATTCTTTTGCAATAGTGCCTGCACTTCTATCTCCAGGAGATTGGAATGGTGTGTTGTTAAATTTTGTGCTTTTGGTGGTATGTTTGGAGGGAATTGTAGAAATTCTATGCAATAACCATGTTGGATAATTGCTAGAACCCAAGTGTCTGTAGTGATTTCCTCCCATGCTTTGTAATAATGACCTATTCTTCCCCCCACTGGTGTTGTGTGGAGGGGGTGAGTGACCTGTGAGTCATTGTTTAGTAGTAGGGGTTTTGGGGCTTTGAAATCTCCCTCTATTTCTAGGGAATTGGCCTCCTCTATATTGTCCCCGAAAACCTCCTCTATACTGTCCCTGGTAAGTGGACGGTGTTGCTTGTGAGGTGCTGGCTTGTGTGCTTTGACCCCCGAAACCCCCCTCGAAAGGGCGTTTTACGGAATGTGCTGTAATTCCCTCTGCTCTGCGGGGAGTAGAGTGCGCCCATGGCTTTGGCAGTGTCCGTATCTTTTTTGAGTTTCTCAATCGCTGTGTCCACTTCTGGACCGAACAGTTCTTTTTCATTAAAAGGCATATTGAGAACTGCTTGTTGAATCTCTGGTTTAAATCCAGACGTTCGGAGCCATGCATGCCTTCTGATAGTTACAGATGTATTAATTGTCCGTGCAGCTGTATCTGCAGCGTCCATGGAGGAACGTATCTGGTTGTTGGAGATGGTCTGTCCCTCCTCAACCACTTGTTTTGCCCTATTTTGGAAGTCCTTGGGCAGATGTTCAATGAGATGTTGCATCTCGTCCCAGTGGGCTCTGTCATAGCGCGCAAGTAGTGCCTGGGAGTTCGCGATGCGCCACTGGTTTGCAGCTTGTGCTGCAACTCTTTTACCAGCTGCATCGAACTTGCGGCTTTCTTTATCTGGGGGTGGTGCATCTCCAGATGTGTGAGAGTTGGCCCTTTTCCTAGCTGCTCCTACAACAACAGAGTCTGGTGGCAGCTGTGTAGTGATGAAAACCGGGTCCGTAGGAGGCGGCTTGTACTTTTTTTCCACCCTTGGTGTGATTGCCCTACTTTTGACCGGCTCCTTAAATATGTCTTTTGCGTGCCGGAGCATACCAGGGAGCATAGGCAGGCTTTGGTATGAGCTGTGGGTGGAGGAGAGTGTGTTGAACAAGAAATCATCCTCGACCTGTTCTGAGTGGAGGCTTACGTTGTGAAATTGTGCCGCTCTAGCCACCACCTGAGAGTACGCGGTGCTGTCTTCTGGTGGAGATGGCTTTGTAGGGTATGCCTCCGGGCTGTTATCTGACACTGGGGCGTCGTATAGGTCCCATGCGTCCTGATCTTGGTCACCCTGGCTCATGGTGGTGTGAGCTGGGGAGTGTGATGGAGTTTGTGCTGGTGAAACGGTAATCACGGGCGGAGGAGAGGGTGGTGGTGTAACTCTTTTCACCACTTTTGGTTGTGGTGCTTGTTCTGTCTGGAACTCCAACCTTCTCTTTCTCCTAATGGGGGGAAGGGTGCTTATTTTTCCTGTCCCCTGCTGAATGAAGATACGCTTTTGCGTATGGTCCACATCAGTTGCTTGTAGCTCTTCCTCAAACCTATGCTTTTGCATTTGGGAGGTTAGCGAGTGCTCTTCTGTATAAGAGCCTGAAGCTGGGTCGCTTGCAGTTTGTTTCGGCATCGAAACTTTGTCTGCGTGTTTTTTCGGCTCCGAGGTGACTTTTTTCCTTTTCGGGGCCGAAACCTCTCGGCGTCGATCTGTTTCGGTGCCGCTGTCTCGGCGTCGAGCCGTGTCCACACCGGCATCTCGGTGTCGAGGCTTGTCTCCAGCACTTTCTCGGTCCCGAGAAGGCTGCGTGCCGGTGTCTCGACCGGAGTCGGACGATCTCGGCACTGTTTGGGCCTTTTTCGGTGCCGACGGTCGGTCACCGAATTTATGGGTCGAGCCATGGCCTGGTGGCAGTGGCGTCCCCTGGGCCTTGTAAATGTTTCTTTGTGTGGTTTTCGACGTCTTACTCACGGTTTGTGTGTCGTCGAATCCTTCGGAGTCTGAGTCTTGGATCGAGAAGGTACCTTCTTCTTCCTGTTCCTCGAACTCCCGTTGGGCTGTCGGTGCGGACGCCATTTGAAGTCTTCTGGCTCGACGGTCTCGGAGTGTTTTTCGGGACCGGAACGCACGACAGGCCTCGCAGGTGTCTTCGCTGTGCTCAGGTGACAGGCACAGGTTGCAGACCAAGTGTTGGTCTGTGTAGGGGTATTTATTGTGGCATTTGGGGCAGAAACGGAACGGGGTCCGTTCCATCGGCGTTCTTCAGCACGCGGTCGGGCCGACCAGGCCCCGACGGAGGATCGAAAAAAACTACCCCGAAGGGCACCGGAGCTCTTCGATCTTCGATGCGGTGTGGAATCTAAGTACGCCGATCCCGAACGCAACAATACCGACGAAAATCTTCCGAAATTAGCTAATTTTCCGTTCCGAAACTCGGAGCGACAGGAACACGTCCGAACCCGATGGCGGAAAAAAAACAATCGAAGATGGAGTCGACGCCCATGCGCAATGGAGACAAAAGGAGGAGTCACTCGGTCCCGTGACTCGAAAGACTTCTTCGAAGAAAAACAACTTGTAACACTCCGGCCCAACACCAGATGGCGAGCTATTGCAGAACATGCGTATCTACAGCGACAGATGCCATCGAACCAGATAGATTTTGAATTGTAATTTACATTCTTTTCTAAAGAAAAATTCAGATTTTAAGTCACTATTTTGAAAATGCCATACTTAGATTCCATTTTTCAGCCGAAATCAAATGTGCCCTTCTGCCAGTGTCCAAGTTCTAAAATTGGAATAGCTCTCCTGTGGTGTGATGTGTATTCCCTTCCAGGCATGGGGGCAAGGGGCCTTGGTGTGGGGGAAGTGGGTCTTTCGGTCAAATTGGCTCAGGAAGATTTGTGCCCTGCCCTCATTACACTTCAAAGGATCCTGCCTGCAGCACACACAAAGAAACAAACCGGACGCCAGGCTTGCCCTTGCCTTTGTCACCCTAGATAGATTGGAACCAAGCTCAGGTGAAGGGAAATAACTGATCCAAACCAGTTTGGGAGTAGGCCAGGGATTACAGCCACAAAAAAGGCTGTCACTGGGTATAATGTTGCACTTTCAGAACCTTTCATCAAAGCACTCCTGGGCCTGTTGATTCAGAAGGAGGACTGCCCTCCTTTCTGATGAAGGAAAAATGGACCTGGTTTCTTAAACCCAGGATCCACAGAAGTGACCCCAAGGATCAAACGGCTGACTTCTATTTGAGCTACAGGGACATAAGCTTCCAGAGGCCTTTCCTGTAACTGCCCAGCTGACCAACACCAACTGGACCTGCCTGAACCCTGCGGCTGGCCTCTGCTGAAATAAGTCCTGATCACCAGAGGTTCCCTTCAGGTCCTGGACCCTTGGCAAGCATTAGAGAGTACTCTCCCTGCCCCTGAACTAAGTTAAAGGCTAAAATCCAGAAGTTTGGGCTTTTCGCGACCATACGTGGGCTCCTTGCATCAACACCGAATCACCCTGTGCAAAGTTTCTACGGTGACCTGCTCTTCATGTCAAACAGATGCCAACCTCTTTGCGGTCTTCCCCAATGCGGAGCTCCTAAAGAAACCTCTCATATGGACTTAGACAGTGAGGGGTAAAACCTCCACTGAGAGGAAACTGCCCCCTGTATCGAACCTGCACTTCATTGCGGCCAGCCTGAACTTGTGACTGACCAGTTCTAGCATAACCAGACATGCATTTGG
Source organism: Pleurodeles waltl (assembly GCF_031143425.1). Classification (NCBI taxonomy): domain Eukaryota; kingdom Metazoa; phylum Chordata; class Amphibia; order Caudata; family Salamandridae; genus Pleurodeles; species Pleurodeles waltl. The sequence continues at coordinate 609,518,796 of NC_090449.1, forward strand.
CACTTGTTGCTTCTTGATGCTAGTTTCATCTAAAAACTTTAAAGATACATAACTCTAATTCTACTGATTGGATTTTTGCTTTTTTGGTATCATTTTATTTATTACACTTAAATCTAATTTTCAATATTGGAATTCTTCTTGTGTTGTGTTTTCTCTTTATTACTGTTTGAGTACTGCATAAATACTTTCACATTGCGTCTAAATTAAGCCAGACTGCTTTTGTGCCATGTTACCGTGGGGTTAAGTGCAGGCTTATTTAGTGCCTTTTGTAGTTCGCAGTGACACAGACTTTGTTTATTACTTGAGTGGTGCTCTCACATCTTTCAGCTAATAACCCCTTTTCTTACAAACACCAAAGAGGTTCAATGGAATTTCCTGGCCTGAATGCCCAGTTTCAAATTCTGGACTTATTCTGAAATTCTCATTTAAGTCACATTCAAAACCAGACTCTTTGGCTGTCACATACAAAGATTTGTTTTAAAACCACGTGCTTCAATTTATATAGTCACAAGAAACCTGGTAGGATGACATGTATGATGTGTCAAAAATATGTAGAGGATTCAAAATTTATGAATCTCTAAATGATACTATACTAAGGAATATAGTGAATATTTCTCGATATAAAGTTTGATTATCAGGTCATTTAATAATCTGCTGCATCAAGGGCACGCTGCAGTACATTCAATTAGGAAATAGAAGGGTTTTCATTGTGTGCCAACTGTGAAGTCCAGGGAACTCCACCTTTATGTGCATCTCTTGACCCAGTTTGAGTTTATTTATTTTTATATTTGGGGTGTATACGGAAGTAATCTGGGTAGGTCAAATATAATGTAGCTGTACAATTTATGCATTACAAGACTATCTACAAAGGAAGGCTATACTGTAATGCCTGACCAGTGTATGATATTAAACTATTGTTCAGGCTTTAATTCTATCAAGGATTACTGCTCTATTTTCCTTGTTTGCTCATGTCCTCTTTGGGCGCCATTTAACAATCAAGAATGTAGTTACTGTTCTCATCTTTGGACCAATATAAACCTCATGTTAACAAGTGTACATGTTTGAACCAAGCTTCCATTCAATCAAGACTTATTTTCAAGCCTTCTAAAGAAGAGTAAGATTCTTTGGTAAAAAACATAAAATAGCGTGATAAACTTGCATAATTCATTAGTATTCTAGTCAACACACAGAAGTCACTTGACAACACAACTTACCATCTGGGGTTTTGGGAAGTATAAGGTGGTGAGAGAGGAAAAGCTTCACAATTTAGAAATGTAGACAATATTGCCATATCACATGTATAAGTTGAACAAAACCATTCACTGATTTATGGCCTGAAGTAAAAGGACCATGAAAGATTAAGTTCCCCAAGTGACAGCCCCACTCATAAAACTTGCAAAGTGTATGCTATACTTAGCAACCCAGCACTTACCCCACCCACAGCCAAAATGGTCAATGCCGCTCCTCTTCAGCTTGAAGTGTTGGGGCCCCACAAACACACTGTGATTACAACACTATAAGTAACGTCTAATGCCGATCTCAAGTTGCTGGTCAACTGTCTGCCAACGTTTGACTTTCCAAGGCTAGCTACAACACTGAAGCCAATGGCAACAAGAAACCCTCAGCCCACATGAAACAGCACAATCACCTGAGTGATTATCAATCCAGGCTCTGCACAAGAAGACAGGATCAAGATATCTGTTGACAACTTCCATGGGTACTCATTCACTAGCCTGGACCATGGTCAACCTTTTGGTCTGATCCTCCTACAGCTGTGAGCAACATTCAACATGACTGAACATAACTGAACTGTCATCCTTCTTAGCAGTAACACGTGGATTAGCTAAAAGATCCAAAACCCTAATTAGGGATACTAAAATCATCAACTGTGATGTCCTCCAGGAATGCCTGACAAGTTCCCCCCCACCATATGGTTTAACAGTAAATATATATTGCATCCAGCCATCGTAACAGTGATTGTGGACTATGTTGTTCCACTTAAAAAAAAAAAAGAAAGAAAAAAAAGTACAAGTACAAGTACAAGAAAAAATAAACAGACTGTCAGTATACAAAAGAATGTAATGACATGCCTTAAACTAACTGAATGGTCCTGGTGCCAAAACTCTCTAGGAGTAAACTTGAACTCATCCATATCACAAGAAGAGTATACAAAAAACGTTTTTGAAGCTAAATCAAAGAGCATAAGGTCTCAAAAGGAGCTGACAAAAAATAAATGCAAACTGTTTTTTGAGGTAGTCCAAGTGGGTACAAAGTCCAGAACTATCCTACAAACATCGGGACAGACAGAAAATATGGGTATTTGCTTGTTTCTTTGACACCAAGATCAACAATACGTAAGCGCTGATTCATACAACACCCAGAAGCCTTGCAGCTCCATTGTCAGGAAATCACCTAACTGTCCACATTTAGGGCATAGCTAAACAAACAACGTAACATCATAAAGCTCAAGTTACTTTTTAAAACACTCTACCCGCCTCAGTGCCACAAGAGAGCTGTTATGCTCTAATGCCGCTTTGTTCAATCTTATAAATCTCTCCCTTCATCAAGGAATATTTCCAGACTTTTTTCCTCAACTGTTTGAAGCATTTGATAAAGTCAACCACTAAAACCTTATTCACACCTTTAAGGACTGCTTGAGTCAATCTGAAAGCAGTGTAGCAGCCCACAGTATGCCTAGAAAACTGATCGTAATTGGCTAAAGTAGATCATTCACTTACATACCCAACAGCTATCTCTCTCCAGGGGTCCTCCAGGAATCTGTGCTTCAACCAACTTTGTTTAATCTCAATACGAACCAATAGGTCTTGTCATGTCTTATCAATACACAGATGGCAACTAGCTATTCTTGAAAGCATCATTCAATGTGGACGTATCAAAAAAGGCTTATGCTAAGGACAAAATAACATTGTGGCTGACAACACCATCTCAAGTCTAATCTTTGAAAGACTGAGAATGTTCCAGCAGGCATCATCTATGCAAGTTCAATAGTGCTTGTGTTCTATAAACATTCTGGGCTGCGCTCACCTGATAGCGAATGCTAAATCTATTGGTTTCACTTGAGTAGCAGGGTCAACTTCCTCAGCCATATCCCTATGTTAGCTAGAAATGCAAATTACCACCTCGTAACTCATTTGTGGGATCAAACCCTACCTACCCGAACAAGACCTCAAAGGAGTCAGTCACGCAAAGATCGTTTCAAAGCTTGGTTGTGGGAATGGAATTCTTTTTGGCATTCCCAAAAACTCTTCCAGCTCCAATAAAAAGATCATTTAATGCTGCAACTCATAAGGGCTTGATAAGTGACTTCATCACCCCTATTTTGACTTTACTAGACTAGCTAGTAATTGTAGGAAGATCCATGTTCAAGGTTTCTTTCTTAGTCCATAAAAGTATACACATAGATCAATCATATTCTTCAGTCAAGAAACTGAAGCTCTGAGGTGGGGTCCCTCAACCCTGGAGCACAGACTTGCTACTACGTGAAGTCCCAATGCGATATATGCAGGATCCAGGAACAAATCTTGGCCAAAGTCAAAACATTATGTTGTTCCCCTCATACCTGGGCTAAAGTGCACTATCATCACATCCCTCCTTTAAAGATGCTTAATCTGCTCTCATTCAACATACTGAGGGAAAAACTTGGTACACCGGGCTCGCCATGGCAGAGCTCATTCCTAACTAACTAATCTGCTATTGCGTTTGGGACAATTCAAATGCAAATGATCAGACACTCAAATCTACCCTATCATTCACAGGGCAAGATCATTCAGTTTCTGAGACTCCACCCTCACAAACTTGCCTCCTCCTGCACAGAAGTCAATTTCATATTCTGGAACTCATTGAAAAGTGAACTCTAATCCCCGGTTTTGAGTCTCCCATTCCTGACATTGTGACTATGGATTGTTTATTCAAGATAGGCTGATTTCACTGCTGATTGTGCATCACTGGTCCCTTGCTCCTACCACCCAATCATTTTGAAGAATAAGTTACGTACCTTTGCTAACTTCATCTGGTAGAGACAATATCTAGCTGCAGATTCCTTACCTTTTCTTGTGCAGTACCCTTGCGCGCGTCCGTGCCACCTATATAGGTGCCACCTCAGTGCGCTGACATCAGTTATTTTTCACTACTTTCCTCGCCAGAGGCGTGGAGCCATGAAGTGCTATGGCCCTGAAAGGGAGCATCCCAAACCATAGAAATCTTTCTGCAGAGTAGGGAGGATGGGTGGGTCGGTAAGGAACCTACGGCTAGCTTTTGTCTCTACCAGATAAGGCGTTACCGAAGGTAAGTAACTTATTTATCTGAGACATCTAGCTGCAGATTTCTTACCTTTGACTAGATGCCCAAGCAATGCCAACCCCGATGGTGGGACTGCAGACAAATTCAAATGTAAAAGTAATGTTTGGAAACATGTACAAGGAAGTCCAGGTTGCTGTCTGGAATATGTTCAGGACAGGTACTCTGTGTGCAGTGGTTGCAGCTTTGGCTCTGGTGGAATGACTGCAAAAACCCAGGGGTTGCTTCTTGGCCAACACAACAGATTTTGATGCAAAGAACGACCCATTGGGAGGTGGTCTGTTTTTGCACCACCTGACCTTTCTTCACACCAACATAGAAGAGTTAGTCGTCCATCCAGAACTCTTTTGTGTGATCAAGGTAGAATGTCAAAGCTCTTTTTGGGTCCAGATGGTGGAGTTGCTCCTCTTTCTTAGAGGGATCTGGAGGCGCATAAAAAGTGGGTAAGTGGCGGACTGGCACACATGAAATGGTGTCACCACTTTTGGGAGGAAAGAGGCCTTAGTGTGAAGCGCCAGTTTGTCTAGAAAAACAGTTAATTAGGGGGGCTTGGATGATAAAGCCTGCAGCTGACTCACGAGAAATAGCGCCAAGAAATGCTGTTTTGATCATGAGCAGCCGGAGGGAAAAATTATTTAGAGGGTCGGAAAGAGCGTACATCAAGAATGTGAGGACCAAATTAAGGTCCCACTGAGGCATGATAAGAGAAGGGGGAAACATATGTAAAAGACCCTTAATAAATCTATTTATAATAGAGGAGTTAAATAAATAAAGTTGTTCAAGCAGCCGCAAGAAGGCAGACAGAGCAGAAAGGTAACTCGTTATAGTGCCCAAAGCAGAGCCCTGCTGGGCAAGGGTGAGAATAAAAAGATCAGCATCAGAAAGGGAAGCAGAAATCGGGTCAATGGACTTTTCTGTACAATATATTACAAATTTCTTCCATTGGCAGGTATATACTGTATTGGTAGAGGGACGCCTGGCAATATAATTGCTGACTTCACGAGGAAGGTTGCAGCTCAAACTACACACAAGAAGGCATAGAGACAGGTTTGGGTGGGGAACTCTCACCTCCTGCTGTGACAGAAGATCCTCCTGAAGGAGTAGCCTGATAGGAGGATCGATGCACATGTTCAAAAGCTTGGGATACCAGGCTTTCGGTGCCCAATCCACAGCCACAATGAGGACTTTGGCTCTGTCGTTTCTGATCTTCTTGAAAAGTCTGGGCAGGAGTGTTATCGGCAGAAAGGTGTACATAGAGCCTGAGCTCCACTCTAGACGAAAAGCATCTCCGAGCGAGAGCCGCCTTGGAAACCCGAGGGCGCAAAACTGATGACAATGTGCTTTTTCTGCAGAGGCGAACAGATCTAACCAAGGCTCTCCCCACCGCTGAAAGAGAACTTGCAAGACCTCCGGGTGGAGATACCACTTGTGATTTACTAGGCATCGACATCTTAGTTTGTCTAGTCTGGCGTCCAGGAAACCTGCCAGGTGTTGAACCACCAGAGATATGTCCTTTTGTTCCAGCCATAAGCAGGGGTGCAGAACCTCCTGACACGGTCCAGAACTCCACCCGCCCTGTTTGTTGCAGTACACATGGCAGTGGTGTTGTCTGAACACCTGCACAAACCTTCCCTTGATGAGGAGTAGAAAGGCTTGCAATACCAGTCGGATGACACGGACTCCAGCATGTTGATGTGGAGGGCGGAGTCCGCCGGAGACCAGAGTGGCCTGATCTCCACCGCTCTCAGGTGGCTGCCCAATCCCAGGAGTGATACATCTGTCACTACTGTGAGATCTGGCTGGGGAAGGGATAGGGGTCTGCTTCCGACCCAATCACAGTTTGCTAGCCACCACTGCAGGTCCTTTGCAGTTTCCACTGAGATCTGGACCATGTTGGAGAGGTTCCCCTGATGCTGTGCCTACTGGATCTTCAGGTCCCACATATGCCATCTGGTATGCATCACTAGCAGGATGCAGGAGGCCATGAGGACAAGAAGCCTCAGTCAATCTCACCGAAACCCAGGATAGAGGCTGAAACATGGGTATGACAGCCTGAATATCCTGGACTCGCTGCTCAAGAGGATAGGCCCGAAAGTACACAGTGTCCAGAACAGCTACAATAAAAGGGAGCATTAGGGAAGGAGTCAGGTGTGACTTTCGCACGTTTATAGTGAACCCCAGCGAATGCAGGAGGTCTGCCGTAGTCTGGAGGTGGGAGACAGTCTGGGGCGAGCCTGCCTTCAGGAGCCAATCGGCGAGATAGGGTAAGACTGACAACACCGATCTACACAAATGAGCTGCATCCACCGCCATCACCTTGGTGAACACCTGAGGGGCACTGATAAGGCAAAAGGAGAGCAGTGTAAACTGAAAATGGTTGTGGCCTACTGTGAACAGCAAGTAATGCCGGTGGGCAGGCAGGAAGGGGATGTGAAACTAGGTGTCCTGCAGGCCCAACGCTACCATCCAGTCTTCAGGATCCAGGGCAGACGAGACCTGAGCCAATGTGAGCATCTTGAATTTCTGCTTTCTGGGGAAGAAATTGAGGGTTCGGAGGTCTAGGATAGGGCGAAGACCCTGGTCCCTTTTGGAGACCAGAAATTCACAGGAACAGCAACTACAGTCTACTTCTGGCTTTTTATGGCTCCCTTGACCAAGAGAATCTGGACTTCCTCGGGAGCAAGGTCAGATGACCCTCTGTCAGCTGACGGTAAGATGGAGGTATGGAGGGGAGTGGAGATTCGAAGGGGAGGGAGTAGCCCCTCTGAATGATCTATAAAACCCACCTGTCCGATATAATGGACTACCAGGAGTGGAGATGATGGCAGAGTCTGCCACCAACTGGACGCCCATGATCTAGAAGGGCAATATCAGGAAGGTTTAGAGGCTGCAGCTGCTGAGGTTGGAGAGAAGGAGGGTGTGGGGGAAGCAGAATACTGGCTACCTGACCCATGGGGTTGGAAATAACCACGCCCTCGCCTATGCATATGCTGGGAAGCATGTGTGGGACAGTAGTGGCTGGGATAGGGCTGGCTCGGCTGAACGTCTCTTCTGTACCCACAAAAGGCACGAAAGGTAGACGGAGGTTGATGTGGGGCAGCTGAGAGGCCTAAAAGTGCTCCAAAGCGGAGTCTGCCTTGTACCCGAAGAGACGGCTGCCATCAAAGGGCATGTCCATGAGGGTAGTCTGGACATCCCCTGAAAAGTCAGATGTGCTCAGCCAGACGTGGTGTCTGAGCCCCACCATTGTGGAAACTGCCCTGCCTAACGAGTCAGTTGTGTCTAAAGCACAGCGAATAGTGAACTTGCACATGTCTCTCCCGTCTTTGACCACTTGGGAGAGAATGGCCTGGACCTCCTCCGGGACCTGTGGCACCACTTGTGCAACAGTATCCTACAGGGTGTAGGAATAGGGGCCCGATAAGCATGCAGTGCTCACTGACTGCAATGCAAGGCTGGTGGAAGAAAACATTTTCTTTCTGAAGCTATTCAGCATGTTGGGTTCCCTGCCCGGAAGTGTGGCAGGAAACGTGCAATGGAAGGTGGAAGCCTGGACCTCCAAACTTTCCGGGGTGGGGTGTTGGCTGAGGAAATCTGGGTCCCCTGAGGCAGGGAGATGGTGGCTGGCAATTGTCCTGGGCTTGGACCAGGTTCCCAGTAGGACATCTGTAAGGGCTTTGTTGAAAGGAAGCAGGGATTCAGATGAGAAAACTCCTGGCGTTAGCACTTTCGTCCGTTTTTTTTGTATTGCTTTGTTGTTTGCTACGCATGTTTTTATATTTTGTACATTTATATTTTATGATTTTGAGTAAAGAGTTGACTGACTGACTTCCATCAAGATGTTAGGCTTGACTGCCACAAAGGGCAACTCAATGTCCAGGACCTCAATCGTCTTCTTCACCACCATAGTACATGTAGCTCCCTTCTCTGTAGCCACAGTAGGGGGAGAAAGCAAGCTGGTAACTGGAGATGTGTCCAGACCGCTGGCATCACCCAGTTCCTCAACCCAGTCCATGCCCTGACCTTCAGACTGGTATTCTAAAAAGTCCAGTGACCCCTCCCATTCTTCCCTGAGGCCCAGCCCTTCAGAATAGGGCTGGGAACTAACCTAAAACACATGGGCCCTGCTGGCGCCAGAGTCAGTGTTGGTCTTCTTCGCTCCCTCTTGGTGTTGGATTCAGGAATACAAATGGGGCAGATGCTGCGGGGGTTGAGGAAGGTTGCGTTGGCACGAATGACACCGCTCCAGATCCTTGGAAGCCTAGCGAAGAGGAGGCGGAAGCCATCAGCACGGAACCAGATGGGGGCCCCCTCTTACCCTGCGGGGCTCCAAAGTTGGTCCGGAGGGGTCAGCCGACAAAAATGAGGCACAGAGCCTCATAAAAGCCTTTCATTTGAGCGGGGTTTGCTCAGGCATCCTGAAAAGTTGGGAGGTGCGAAGTCGATGCAGGTGTAGGGTTCCACAGAACTATGCTACTAACACCAATGCTCATTCGACCAGTCGGCTGACAGACAAGAAGTTGAAGCATGCTTTGAAATCTTGTGCTTCTTTTGCGTCTTACCTGAGTGTCCTGAGGACTTAAGAGTGGGACGAAGAGGCCTTGGGGTTCCTGGAGCAGTCGCGGGAGGTACCCCTCGACTGGGTCCGAGACCTCTGAGGAGGTGTACAATGCGGAGTTGCCTGCCCGGCTGCTAGCAGCTTTAGGAACCGTTCCCTGAACGCCTTCTGTGCCATGGCCCGGCAGTCAGAGCATGACTTGGAGTTGTGGTCACGCTCTTGACATCGCAGACACACAAAGTGTGGGTGCTAAACAGATGTGGCGACAGGCACCACACAGTTTAAAACCACCTGTCTTCCTGGAAGACATTCGCTCGACACACCAGGAGGAAATAAAACTAAACAAGCATTTACAATGCAAAGGGTCTCGCGTTTGCTCATGTTAGAGCTGATCGTGTTGTAAACTCCTAACCCGACTTTTCACCTATCGGGCAAAAGTGCATTTATGTACACAACCCGAAAAAGTGAAATTAACAATGTAAAGTGCTCGACTTCTGCCAAGCGAGATCGCGCTCATAAATTACAGAAAAATTAGTCCACGAGCCAGATGGAAAACAGCGATCCTCGCATGTTTTCTGTACTTGGTCGCTGCGCTCGAGGAGGGCTAGCCACCGGAAAAGGCATGACATATGCATGCCTTCATCTAATGAAAGCAAGCAGATTTTATTAGGCAAGCCCATGAACCAATAAAAAACACTGACGTGAAGTTGACAGGGCTCCGAGCCCTTTTCTAAATATAAAAGAGTCTCGCTGCGATACGCATGCGCGAGCGCATGCAACGCTGTCTCGACCCTAAAAAAAAGGTGTCAACAAAAGTTAAAAAGACTTTCAAAAAGTGACAGAGGATGGCTCTCTCCAGATCTACGCTGATTGGTATGAAAAGAAAAGAACTGACATCACCTATTGGCGAGCAGGAGTACTGCTCAAGAAAATCTTTCAGATCGAGTCTGACGCCAAGTGATATTCAAAGGTAAGAAAACTGCGGCGAGAAGTCTCTTATCAGAAGCAACATTTCAGATGCCCCAGTGCTAAGCAAAGTTCGGACACTGAAGATTGGAAACATATTCACTGTGTACATTTAAAAAGACTCGCTGTGAATGAGTCCTAGGAAATCTAAAAAGAATGCTCTGTGCACTGACAAAAAACTGCATAGGGAGTCACTTTGGTGGAAACACAGCCATATAAAAAGCTATAGAAACCTTGGAATTCACTTAGCTTAAAGTTATTACCGGGCTTCACATAAACCATTCCTCATAGGAAAAGGTTTGGCAACAATGGTGGAATAAGAAAACAAAACAAAATGAGACAACACAGTCTTATTTGGAGCAGTGCAGACTTTCAATTCCTTCGACCAAAAATCTTGAATCCAAGGATCATCCTTACACCTGATCACCATAACGTTTGTCATAGCTGAATGGGAAAGCCCTAAGATGGCAGTGTATTACACCTGTTGTCTTCGCATTCCCGCTGCACCAAAGAATCTACAGATGCACTCATCCCATCCCAGCAACATGATCCTCAGTACTCACCTCCAGAAACAAGATATGCTTCAACCCTCCACACAACTCAGTCCCAGCCAGCCGTCATGGCCTTTGTTATGGTGCGATAAAATAAAGAAAAGCCTTGACAACCACAGCACTACAGAAATCTGCAATGGCTGTGCATTTCAATACCTGAATAGTGTGCGTCCTCCAGCCTCACCAAAAATAACTGGTGTATGTGGTGGCACTTGAAAATAACCATTTCCTTTCTGTATTCTAGTTTCCTGTTCACCATTGACTGCTGAAATAGAAAGTTGTACAAAGAAACATTTATCAGTAGGCATTTGACAGATTCAAAGAAAGAGAAGACACTTCGAAAAGTCATGGTTCACTAATCAATTCATTGCTGCATAATATATTGAACAATGACCATCAATCTCCATTCTCATCAACTAACACAAATAAGATTACAAAGACTTCCATCATTCACCCTTTTGGTGACTTATTACTTATTGAATATGCTTGCAAGACATTCAGATCTATACAAATAAATGACTGAGCATATACTTGAGGATGGAAGGTAGTTTGGCTGCAGTTAGTTGAGGGTCCTTAAATCTGTGGCCTAAGGAAGAAAGTTGGATAACGTAATGAGCAAAAGAAAGGAAGAGGCATCTCCAACGAGTAGCATGTGAGCTACTTGTAGCTTCCCATGTACCTTTGGGTGGCTCTCTTGTGTGCACATCAGCCTATTAAGTTAAAAGCTTTTTCTTGGCTGAATGAATATATTTATACAAAAATTCAAATTTGTATTCCAGAAGAAAAAGTGAGTGTTTCCAGAACTCATAAGATGATGTTTGGAGAAAAATGGTTGAATTTCCAAAATACTTTTAAAGTGGATTGATAAATCATGCTGTGGCATAAGACTTATTACTAATATTAAAACCTTGATTACACAAGGATTGCAGCTATTGCTGTTATGCATTAAAGGACTCCACGATGACTAGACATATGTGCTGCATACAATTTGGGTAAGATCTTTAACATTTTAACAGGGTGTGCAGACCAAAGAAACTCTTTATGTAAAATAGTTGTCTATTACAAGCATTGGTAAAGCCAATGGGTCTCACATTTGGCATCTATTGATTTTGCCATTTTTTTTAGCCGTGCTATGAAGCATCACCAATGTGGTGCAGCATGGCTAAAGTTAATAAACTTAAAAAAAATAAAATAAATAAGGCACTATGACGCAGTGGTCACATCATTTTATAGGTGCCTTGATGCCACACGTGATGTCACTTGCATACCTTTTTTTAATTTTTTTATTTTAAGGACTTGTGTCCTGGCTAGCACAAAGGCTCTACGCAAATGGTGTACAGAGCAAAAGTTATTTCACATAAGTAACACAACACAGCTACACTAGAAATGTTGCACTTTAAAAAGCAAGTGTCTCTCTGTGCGCCATTGGAAGTGGTAGACTGTGCCTACTGTGCTACTTGTTGCAAAATGTCTAGCTATCCACGCACGTCTCACTGCAAACAAGTATGAATATTAATCTTCAAGAAAAGAGTTAAGAAAAGTGAAGTGAATGACACACTGGATTCTTATGGGACTTTTGATAAACTAGGGCCTGTCTTCCTCATCAAGTCTTACTTTTACATAATGTACATGCATTATTTGCATTTTATTATACGGTTTAATTCAGAAAATTGCAAGAAACAATGCTAAAGGCGTATGAATATCTCAGAGTTTATAAAATAAGTACAAGAAAATACATCAGACACCACCAGATCACAAATAATTTTTCTAGAGGATGTATTACCTGTGCCTGACCTGGGACAACTTCAGCTCTATGCACTGACAAAGGACTCCGTTTAACTGCTGAGCACCAAGTCCCTCTGCACCGCCCATTTGGTTTAATGTTGTTTGAATCTTTGTAATACCTTGAGGGACTTGCACAGTGTAAACTGCACAGCATTTCTGTGCAGACACAACTTGCTCCATGAGAGGCCAGGGCAGTGCAGGGAGTAAAGATTAAATGAGCAATGCTGGGTCTTGGCACCACAGACATGTCTATCCATCGTCCGTAAATATGGATCTGAGAGGCGGAGGTGTCGTGGCACAGCCATATGACATGATGGGCCAGTGACTAAAAGGGGAAGGTCAGAAAGGACGGGTTATTATGTATTACTCAAGAACAGGAATTCAGCAGCACTGACTGGGAACTCGATCATGGAGAGGTGGTGACAGGGACGTTAGTGGCATCAGGCATGTTCTCAAAAGCAAAGGGTTTGTACTTTTCCCTTCTTAAAGAGCAACTGACAGTGAGTCTCGGGCACTGCTGTGTGAGAAGGACAATGCTTGGAAACAATCGAGAAAATGGAAAAAAAAATAGGAAGTGCATAATCATGGTCCATTTGCACACAATGCATTTACAACTTAAATGATGGACAGTACACAATACGGCCTCTTTGGCTTGCAATTTAGGGCTGGAATTCTGTTTGTAATAACGTGTTACACAGTGCTTCATATTGCACTTTTTCTGTTTCTGCACGCTGTAAATAGCAGGCTGTAGCCTTTGCACTTTAAATAACAGGCACCACTACGTTTCCCTAATTTGTAGCACCCAATTTACTCACCTCAGACGAGTGGCTGCATCCTTGTTGATAAAGATTCAAACTGGGGCTCACTAGACCATACAAACTCACTCTCTTGTGTTTCCAACAATCACACTAATATACCACGGTCTAGGATATCAAAATGTGAATGGCTAAAGAATGCTGGTCCCCAGCTCTGGTGACCCCAAGACGGAGGTCGAATACACCTTGCCCGCAAGTGTGTTCAAGGATTGTGATGCAAGAGCATTGCTGTGGGTCCGTACGCAATGATTCACAAAAAAGCATACCGATGGGAGGGGTGTGGGCTGCTTGTGTCTCTGGGGGCTCCTCTGCTATAACCTGACAACTCTCCACGTGGAGAAGCTAGTTTCTTACAAGGATAATTGCAGGTGGCCATTTGCTTAAAAGAAGTGTGAACATGCATTACTGCTTTGCTTTCACTAATGACTGAGCTGACAAAAATCTCTGGAATGCACTTCTTAGAATAAAGAAGACATTCATTATTATTCCACCACGAGGTTCCTCAAGTAGTTCGGAGGCACACGTTTAAAAATAGTCAAAGCAATGAAAGGAAAATATATCAAAGTGATTCTCAACTACAATGTACACAGCAAATATATGCGATTATATTATAGCATAAATGCAAAACAAAGGATAAAGTCAAAATTCATCACCGTAGGGCCTGCCAAGGCTCTTCATCTTTCTCATGGCAGCAAGTTGATGACCCTGTTCAACTGCGAGAAAGAGATATCCACCCTCACAAGATAAGTGTCTGTGTCAGGCATTTGATGTCCAATCCTGACCGAGGTCTCGGAAATTCCCCTCGCTACTGACCAGGGCCACTTCTTTTATAGCTTATACAACCATGGAAAAAGCCTTCTGAAAGGCCCTTCCCTCTCAGATGTAAATATTCAAAACATGCTGGCTACTGTAGGTCAGAGTTGGAAGAAAAAACTTTTAAAATTGGCCAACATTTAAAAGCTCCCTCTTCCAAAGCCAACCTGTTCCCTGTCCTGAAGAAAAACAAAAAATATGTGCTTGCTTATCATGTTATCGTGTTCGGTAAGAGAAAATACAAAGAACACAAACTTAGATTACCATGTGGAAAAAAAACAGCTCATCTGCAATGTCTCAAATGCAATGTCTAATACCACGATAAAGCCAATAGGCAGCTAAACTGAATACAAAATGTAATGTCTAACGCCACAATAAAGCCAATAGGCAGCTAAACTGAATACAAAATGTGATTTGCAACTGGTGAACACTGAACAACTAATATGCACAGTGGTGAAACACAGTCTTTCACTACAATTACACCATGGACATACCACGGTCATTTTAATAAGATACACTACCATAGGCTTTACCTTCTATTCTTGCACCCAGAGTGCCTTGATGTTGGTGGTTTCAAGGCACAGCAGAAGTGGCTTAAGAACTAGAACTGCCGACTTTGGCTCTGGGGAACCAGGTTTAAGTCTCAGCATCAGCTGGGAAAATCACTTAATCTCCCGGTGCTAAACAAAGTAGAACTACTTTTAAATAAAAAATAAAAAAAGCTTTGCTATGACGAAGCAACACATCACAATGCAAACACTTTGAGGTGGGGTTTGAGTGAAGAAACAGAGAGAGGGGGAGTAAGACTATCCATGGAAAGAACTCTAACACGGGGAAGGGATGGGAGGTCAAACAAAGATGGGTGAGTTCAAGCAGCGAGGAGGAAGCGATGTACGGGGGCCTGGGGTGACTAGAAAAACCCCCCAGCAAACATGATGAAGGAGCAGCCAGCAGGAGGAGTGAGAGGGAGAAGAAACAGTACCTCAATCACGTTGATAGCAGCAGACAGGCACTGATTAGCTTGAATCAATCTGTGCTCGGTCCCTGCTTCACAGAAATATACAGAAATTAGGTTTTGCATGCACTGACCAATTACGGAGCATGTAAAGAAGAGTGATGTAAGACAACAAGCGGTAAGCCATGGGCAGGCTCTAAGCCCTTTTCTGTTATACAATAGTGTCTCACAAGCAAGATGCATGCGCTAGTGCACTAGCGCATGCTTTCGCAGGCTCAACCCTAAAAGGGAAAAGGCTCAACAGTTTTTTTTTTTTTTTTTTAAATAAATCTAGCCATTAGGGTTAGGAAATTAGGGAAATGTAATTATTATATTTTGCCCCACTTCATGGTGATTGACGTTCCAAAAAAAAAAAAAAACCTTTTGTTCCTGAATTAACAGCATAAGTAATAATAGGGAATTTTGGTGCACATTTCCACACAAAAATGTGAATGTAAGTAAAAATACATTCACATAACCGGTTTCCCATGTAAAATCATTTAAATACAATAAAAAGGATTAGTGACATTACACAAATATTGTCAACCGTGCAACGGAACAATGCAGACAAGACATAAGAAGTCAAGGGACACCAGTAACATTTTCACAACTTTGGTGGTGGTTACACAGGAGGCATTTAGAGGTCAGTTTGTGATTGTAGATATTAGCATGAATAGAACTAAACCTACTCATGCTGAGTAGCAGGACTTGTGAGCTACAATAAAGCAGAAACCTATTAGCTTCAGATGAACATGACTAGGAAACTACATTTCAGAATTTAAATAACTGAGCCTGATGTGTCCAATAAGGGACAACTATTTGAAGAAATAATTAGTTCTACTTGTATTCTTGCACAAAATGTAAATGAATCAGAGGTGCTCATCCTACAAGGGGAAATCTTGGCAATACAGTTCTTCATACAGAAGAACAGGTCACATCTGATCATGAATCAGAAGGCACATATTGAAAATGTCTTGAGCAGGTGTTTGTCTCAGAGAGCAGCAGATGCAACAGCCTTCATCAAAGTACAATCATCTTGGGGACAAGAAACTGGCGCTAAGAACATAAAAATATATATCTTGAAATGATCATCTACCATTCATAGGTTTCACCATGCCACTGAAATTAGCCAAAAACTGCATTCTGACTCTCAGCTCAGCTGCCCCCTACATTGTTCTCCTAAAATGCAGGTCCATCAGAAACCACTGTATAATAGTGTGGATGAAACAAGGAGCATGTAAATATAAACAAAAAAAAAAACATGCCCCACTGCTTTGTAAAAAAATGAATTCTGAACGAGAACACCTAATGGTAACTTTGTCTACATCACACATATTAAAAGAATTAATTCATTCCAATATGGAAATTCAAAGTGAAGTACAACTCCTTTACTAAACTAGCCACCAATTTAAAAGAACAGAAATAGCTGTTATGACTAAAACAAATAACTCTGTAAATGCAGCAAGCACTTCTTTCAATGCCACAGATAAGAAAATGAGAGTAATCACACAGAAATGTTCTTCTTGCCGCCATACCCTTGTTCTCAAAAGACTAGGGACAATTGACTCAATGTTGTCTATTCAACACAGTTTGTAAGCAGAGAGCCCAGTGGGTATACACAATTGAAAGGACAGGTACAAATGCAAGAAGATACTACTATATTTGAGGAGATTCAGCAGATTTCTTGGCCCCTAGGTGCTTCACCAGCAAACACAAAACACTAAAACCATCCAATGCAAAGGATAAACATATTAAATCTAGTAAACATAGAAAGGTCTTGGCAAGCTATAGACCAATCTCAAACATATCATACTAAAGCATAACACAAAGTGAGGTCATGCAACAACTCCACAAATACATTCAACACAATGTTCTTTTTCATGATCACTAGTCAGGATTCAGATGCACACTGAATCTGTCTCAATAAACATAAGAGAGAAGAACAAGTTACTTTCGGCAATTCTCTTTCTAGTGGATAGTCTATGTAAATGCAGATTCCTTACCTATAGAATATTCCACAGACGCCAGCTTGGATCCACAAGTGTACATAGCAGTACACTCATATGCCACAAGGTGGCATTGTGCGGTTCCACACTGACAGAGCTGAGCCACATATGTGCACCACTTTTATGCTGGTGTACATTTCTTACTTAGAGCCACATTTACTGCCATATCGTCAGCTTTTTGTTGGACACAAACAGGCTGATTCACGGAATCAGCCCGTTTGCAACCAAAAAACAAATTTCCCTATGTACAAATCCCTATTTTGCGAGACGGTATGCAGTTACTGAATCACAAAACAAGGTTTGCGACTTACAATTAGGAAGAGGCATCCCTTCTTAATTGCGACTCACAGGGAGATGTATGATTGTTTTGTGACCGTGAATGCGATCGCAAAACAATCACAGTTAACGCCTATTTCAAATTGCTGTTAACCCATTTGCAAACGGGAAGTGGAGTCCCCATTTTTTCATTTTTCTTTTTGTAATGTATCCCGTTTTCCTTTAGGGAATCAGTGTCGACCCTTCTCCTGATGGGAGCAGTGCAGCCTGAACTGCCAGGCCAGGTCCTCCTTGAACTGGAACAACTCAGGTGGGTTCAGCTTGGCTCCAGTGACCGAGAGCATGGGACCTACGTCATGCCACTTAGGGTGTAGCGCCCAACCCATTGTACCCGGCTGTTGAGCCCCTAACTAGGGCAAAATTGGTCCTGGGTGACTTGTAATCACCTTTTGTGTGTTTTATAATCTGTGGGACTGCAGAATTGGCACATGAAAATATGCACCCTACGGGTCGAAGGCAAACATCCATTCTCCTGGATCCATGGCAGGCAGAACTTGGGCTAGAGTAAGCATTCTAAAGTTGCCTTCACAAAGTAAGTCATTTAGAGGGAAAATATCTCAAACAGTCCAAGCTACTCTAACACAAAGAAATAGCTGAACTAACCACTTGCTACTTCCCAGGCCCAGTGGGCGGGCCAGTAGGACTTGCACCGCTTGCAGGAAGATGGAGAGGTGCACCTCTGTAAGCCACTCTGATGTGAGACAAAGGTGAGGGTGTGTTGGTAAAGAATAGAATGGCAAAGAACTGCTGGAAGATCTGGAGTACTCATCTATCAGATGTGATGGCCTGCCGCCCTGCAAGAAAACATCGAATCCTTCTTCCCACAAGGAGGCTGCATGCCGCTAAGGGCATCTAAAGCAGCTTGGAGTATGATGCCTCAGGGGTGAAGTACTAAGTAGAACTGTAACCCTGCACAGTGTCTGCTTGATACCTGTCGACAGCGTCAAAAGACTGAGGTGACTGCCTTTGTGGTGGGTAGCCAGGAGGTGCCTATACATCAGCCCCCCTGAGTTGTGGATCGGAACAAAAAAAGAACCTGTAGAGCAGGGGCTGAAAGGACCAAGCAATGTGCTGTGGCTCTGCTTTCTTTAAAGTGTTTGAAGGCAGAATCTGCCTTTTCACCAGAGGTGCGACTCATCAAAAAGCATATCCGTTAGCAACACCTGCACATTCTCAGAAAAGCCAATAAATCACATCTAGGTGATGATGTAGAGCGCAACACTATTGCCCACCAAACAGTCACTAGTGTGCCCAGGCCAGCCATGATGATATTTTGCAGCTCCCTGGCCATCCTAAATGGTTAGAGCCAACTAGGCCTGAAACACCTCCAGAACTGCCTTGTAGCAAGATCTTGATGGCCATATCCCAGAAAGACTGACTAATAAGCAGGCTGCACGGACTGACTTCAACCCCAAGCTGGTGGAGGAAAATAGCGACTTCCTGCAGGCCTAAATTCTTTTCGACTCCCTGTCTGGATGGGCTGTGCAGAATGCATTAGGATTGACTTTGCTGGTGGAAACTTTGACTACTAAACTCGCAGGAGTCTGAAGCTCTAAGTAAGTCTGGGTCACCTGGCATCAGCCTGTGGCATCCCATCACCCGCTTGTCCAATGGTGGGCAAGAGTAAGGCTTTGCTCAGGTGCCCATAAGGAAGTCAGTCAGGGCTTCTCATCAAGTGTAAGTAAGGGCTGAGATGAGGCTGGCAAGGGTGCAGAACCTCAGTAAGTACATTTGTCGTGACTGCATATGAAAGCAACTGTTAGGTCTAGAACCTCAGCAACATATCTTATCACTATGGCAAATGATGCACTCTTGTCTGTTGGAGATCCAGGGGGTGAAACCAACACCATGTCAGGGGACATATCCATCCCACTGTGGTCCTGCATGTCCATGTAGATATCTTCATAGTGCATTGGTAAAAGTGAGGTCCGTGACTTTTTCTATGATGAACATGCCCTTAATGGCTCCTGTCTCTTCGGAGAAAAGCAGACTCGGTGCTCAAACGTTTTAAAGACAGGCAATGGCCCGATCCTTCAGCTTACCTTCCCCAGCTTTTACATGGTCGAGGACACTGTATCCACAGACCTCGTGGATCAGGCAGCCAGAGGTCTGGTCATCTTTCTCGTCTCCACAAAAAAATTGCAGCTCTCTTGGCCAAGGGAGATGTAGAGAGGGTCCCAGACGTCAGAAGTAGGTCGTGCTTGCTGTTCCTGCTACTTTCTGGTGCAAAAGAAGGACGTAGGCCTTCATCCTATCCCAGATGTGCGGTCCTTCAACTACTTCCTCAAGAAGGAGAAATTCAAAATGCTCAGATTGGTTCAAGCTTTGTCTGCCCTGGACCAGCGAGACTGGATGGTAGTGCTGGACTTGCAGGATGCATATTTTCACATTCCTATCCTGCCTGCCCGCAGGCGTTACCTGCAGTTCATGGTCCGCCACAAGCATTTCCAGTTTGCCATGCTCCCCTTTGGCCTGACCAGCACCCCTCGAGCGTTCACCAAATTGATGGCGGTGGTTGCAGCTCACCTGCGGAGATCAGGGGTATCAGTCTTCCCCTATCTTGACAACTGGCTGTTGAAGATGGTCTCGCCCTGGGCTGTTGTCTTCCGCCTCCCAAAGGCAGTGGACCTCCTGGAGTTCACTATAAATGTGCCATAGTCCAATAACTCCTTCTCAGATGTTCCCTTTCATCAGAGCTTTTTGGACACAGTGCGGTTTTGGCCTTATCCTCCTAAGCGGCGAGTCCAGGATATTTGAGGCTATGATAGTGATATTTCAGCCTCGACCCTGGATTTCGGTGAGAGAGACTGAGGCTGCTGGGACTCATGGCCTCTTGTATCCTGCTATAATGGTATATGCAGGTTCTGCAATGAGATCTGAAGTTCCAGTGGGTACAGCATCGGGGGGAATCTTTCCAACATGGTACAGATCTCGGAGGGAACTGCAAAAGATCTGGAGTAGTGGCTAACGAACCGTGATTGTGGGAGCAGCAGATTCCTCTCCCTTTCACAATCCGATCTGACAGAGTGATAGAAGCATCTCTTTTGGGATGAGACGGCCATCTGAAAGAAGTGGGTATCTGGTCTCTGCAGGAATCCGGGCTCCATAAAAATCTGCTGTAATTTAAGGCAATCTGACTAGCATTGAAGGTCGTCCTAGCATTCATCAAGGAGAGGCTGGTGCAGGTGTTCACAGACAGCACCATCGCCGTTTGGTACTGCAGCAAACAGGGCGGGGTGGGGGGGATGCTGTGGACCCTATATCAAGAGGTTCTGCATCTCTGGACATGGCTGGAACATCAGGGCATTTCCCTGATGGTTCAACACCTGGCGGGCTCCCTGAATGCCAGGGCAGACAAGCTCAGCTGCAGTTGCTTAGTGGATCATGAATGCCATCTCCATCAAGGGGTGGTGCAAGGTCTCTTTCAGTGGTGGGGAGAGCCTTGGTTAGATCGGTTTGCCTCTACTGAACGCGCAATGTTAGTAGTTTTGCGCACTGGAGTTTCCAAGATGGCCTATGCTCGGTGACACTTTTCATCTAGAGTGGAGCTCAGCCCTCCTGTATTCCTTTCTGCCCATACCACTCATGCCCAGAGTTCTCAAGAAGATAAAGAATGACCAGGGCCAAGTTATCCTTGTGGCGCAGGATTGAGCACGGTCTGGTATCCCAAGCTACTAAGCATGGCAATCAATCCTCTGATCAGACTGCCTCTTCGGGAGGATCTTCTGTCGCAGCAGCAGGGGAGGGTTCTCCACCAAAACCTGTCCAGTCTCCGCCTTCTTGTGCGTGGAGATTGAGCAGTGGCTGTTGACAGCCTTTGACCTTCCTCTTGAAGTCTGTAATGTGATATCTTGGCAGCCAGGCATTCCTCCACCAAGATGGTATACGCCTGCCGTTGGAAACAAATTGTGGCCTAGTGTTCTGACAGAAATGTCAATCTCTTTCTGCCCCCCTTTCTCCGATCTTCTCTTGCCCAGCAGGGCTCTGCTGTGGACACTCTTAAGGGTTATCTTTCTGCTAAGTGCATTCCTCAGATTGCCTGATCAACCCTCTCTCTTTAAATCTCCTATTGTACATAGATTCCTTAAAGGTTTGGTTCATCTTTTTCCCCTTTCTCCTTTTATCATTCCTGAGTGGGACTTGAATCTGGTTCTCACGTTCTTGATGTGTACTCTCTTTGAACCGCTTCACAATTGTCCCTTGTGATTATTCACAGTCAAACAGCTTTTCTTGTGGCTATGACATCTGCTCAGTTAGTGAGATACAGGCCTCATCGTCTAAGCCACCCTATTTATCTATTCTTCCTGACAAAGTAGTGATTGGCACGCGGGCTTCCTTTCTTCCAAAGGTGGTCACTCCTTTGGCTACTTTCTACGCTTCACTGCACCCTTCCGAGGATGAGGAGCATCTCCATCATCTGGACACCAAACAAGCATTGTCGTGCTCCCTTCAACGCATGCAGGAATTCTGGGTGGACGATCAACTCTTTTTGGGGTATGTCGGAGCTAAAAAGGGTTGTGCTGTGCAAAAAAGGATCATCTCCAAATAGGTCGTGCTCTGCATTAAAATCTGCCACGCATTACCAAGAAGAAACACCTGAGGGCTTGTGTGCTGATTCTACCAGAGCCATAGCTGTGATCACATGGAGTTCTCTTTCTGGATATCTGCCAGGCAGCAATGTAGGCTTCCCTGCACACGCTTACCAAATATTACTGCCTGGATATTTTGCCCGTTCGGTCCTGCAGGACTTCCTGGTCTGAAATTGATCTGCAGATCCACCTCCAGGGATGCTATTGCCTTATATGGTAGAGACTATATTTAGCTGCAGATTCCTTACCAGCCCACCCATCCTTCCCGATCTGCAAAAGATTTCGAGGGGCAGGGCTATATCGCTTTCAGGGCCCTAGTTTTCTACACCACTGGTCAGTGTTCTTCATGACTCTGCGCTTGTGGTGTGGAAAGTCGTAAAAAGAAGCTGACACTGGCGTGCCTGGGTGGCTCCTGTGCGGGTGCTGTTGACATCTTTTCCGGCGTGGAAGGTGCTGGCAGCGCACACAGAGCCACCTGTTGGCGCGCCGGGGGACTGCTCACAAAATATCTTCAGAATCAAGTCTGATGCCTGGGATGGTTCTAAGGTAAGAAATCTGCAGTTTGATCTAGCTGTGACAATTTTTTATTGATTGTAAATTCATCTGACTAGGTTAAAACCCATACACCAAGATATACGCCGTGTATTGGTAAGATATATGTACATTACAGACTATATTGACTTTTGATGAGTAAAGTTCATTTAGAGGTTCGAATTGTGTTGTGTCAAAATACTGATGCAAATATTGTAAGAAATCCATCCTATTTAAATCGATGTATAATCACCACTCTTTAGAGTTGTCACTCTAGATGCCGTTAATTATTGATTTAACCTCGTCCCACTTTTAGTATCCTTTGAACTTTTACACCATATGACATACTTGGTCAGTCTGTTTTTCCATAACTTTGTTGCTGTGTCATGATGCCATACCTTTATTTCCGTTTCTGTGTGATCTGGCAGGTGTTAAATTGGTTTGGTTTACTGGTATACAGTGCCTTTATAAATCTTGCATGGCATGTCTGTCTACACTGAGAGAGGGTTCTGACTGTGGCTTGAATGCCCAGGCATTCCCAACCAAATAGCTGTGATGCCTCATAATATGTTGTCTTTCAGATATGTCTCCTTCATACACTTCTTTCGTTAATTTTCCCACAGCTATTCTTGGACTGTTGCCCATCCCAAAGGATGATGTGCACCATTTCTTCCATGGCCCTAAGGAATTCCTCTGGTACCCAATATGGTGTATTTTTTAACATATACTAGAATTTCAGTAAGAGGATTATTTTCATAAATGGCAGCCAATAAGAGATGTGGGGAAGTATATCTGCTACTGAACATCTTGTTTAAAAATCTCATTACTTTTGGTAAGTTATGTCTACAAAAACTCTTTGCCTCTTATCTCCTGTGTATCTAAATAATTAAAGCTACTTGCATCCACGTGGAAAAGATAATCAAAGTAGGGTTGTGAGTTCCATTTACGCAGGACTGATTTCGACCAATTTATATGAAACCATGAGAATTTCCTAAACATCTAGAATACATAAGTTATTCTAGTAAGGCAGAGTTCCAGTTTGAGAACATAAAAAAAAAAAACATTAAAAAAAATGCCAGGGAGACATTGATGGAAAGGGGAGAGTACCCCTTTCTATCAATGCTTTCCTGGCACAGTTTCCTTGCCATGGATTGCAGGAAACGGCCCGAGGCCCCAGGATTCTTGTTTGGGGCGGTTGGCCCCCATGTAAGTGGACAGTCCCCAATTGTGGGGGCAATATTTTTAATAAAAACAAGGGTTTCTCCCCTGCAGGTATGCTTAAAACAATCTCTTCTCATTTACGTGGGCAAAACAACACAAAAAAGTCACAGCAGTCACAATGCAAAAGCAGAATTTGGTTCAAGATTTGCTAATAAAGAGACTCCCCCACCTGTGGAGGTGACATTCAGGTTATCCTTGATCAGGATGAATGCCTTTGGATCCTTAGTTTTGACAGTATCATGAAAGGTTTGAATACAATGGGGGAATATATATGTGTATAAATATATATATATATAAAAATAGAAGAAAAATAAAACTATTAATATATATATATATATATATATATATATATATATATATATATATATATATATATATGTGGAAAATGTCACTTACCCAGTGTACATCTGTTCGTGGCATGAGACGCTGCAGATTCACATGCTTTGCACATCCCGCCATCTAGTGTTGGGCTCGGAGTGTTACAAGTTGTTTTTCTTCGAAGAAGTCTTTTCGAGTCACGAGACGAGGGACTCCTCCCCTTTCGGCTCCATTGCGCATTGGCGTCGACTCCATCTTAGATTGTTTTCCCCGCAGAGGGTGAGGTAGGAGTTGTGTATTATAGTAATAGTGCCCATGCAATGGAGTAAATATGTATGTAAATAATGTGGTTTAAAGTGATATATTTACAAATTTACAAATGTTCAAGATCAACTTTGAAACAGCTACAGGCTCCCGGGGAGGCGGGTGGGCGCATGTGAATCTGTAGCGTCTCATGCCACGAACAGATGTACACTGGGTAAGTGACATTTTCCGTTCAATGGCATGTGTAGCTGCAGATACACATGCTTTGCATAGACTAGTAAGCAGTTATCTCCCCAAAAGCGGTGGCTCAGCCTGTAGGAGTTGAAGTTGTTTGAAATAAAGTTCGTAGTACTGCTTGTCCTACTGTGGCTTGTTGTGTTGTTAACACATCCACGCAGTAGTGTTTGGTGAATGTATGAGGCGTAGACCATGTGGCTGCCTTACATATTTCAGTCATTGGAATGTTTCCTAGAAAGGCTATAGTAGCACCTTTCTTCCTAGTTGAATGTGCCTTTGGTGTTATAGGCAGTTCTCTTTTTGCTTTGAGATAACAGGTTTGAATACATTTAACTATCCATCTGGCAATGCCTTGTTTGGATATTGGATTCCCTGTATGAGATTTTTGAAAAGCAACGAACAGTTGTTTTGTTTTCCGTATTTGTTTTCTTCTATCAATGTAGTACATTAAAGCTCTTTTGATGTCTAATGTATGTAGTGCTCTTTCTGCTACAGAATCTGGTTCTGGAAAGAACACTGGTAGTTCTACTGTTTGATTTAAGTGAAACGGTGATATGACTTTTGGTAAGAACTTTGGGTTAGTTCGTAAAACTACTTTATGCTTGTGTATCTGAATAAAGGGTTCTTGTATGGTAAATGCCTGTATTTCACTTACTCTTCTTAGAGATGTGATGGCAATGAGAAACGCTACTTTCCATGTTAAATATTGTATCTCACATGAGTGCATGGGTTCAAAAGGTTGACCCATGAGTCGTGTTAAGACAATTTTAAGGTTCCACGAAGGAACTGGTGGCGTTCTTGGTGGAATAATTCTCTTTAGGCCCTCCATAAATGCTTTTATGACTGGGATCCTAAATAATGAAGTTGAGTGCGTAGTTTGCAGATAAGCTGAAATTGCAGTAAGATGTATTTTAATGGATGAAAAAGCTAGCTTTGACTTTTGTAAATGCAGTAAGTAGCTTACGATGTGTTTAGCAGATGCGTGTAATGGTTGAATTTGATTATTATGGCAATAATAAACAAATCTTTTCCACTTATTTGCATAGCAATGTCTTGTGGTTGGTTTCCTTGCTTGTTTTATGACCTCCATACATTCCTGTGTAAGGTCTAGATGTCCGAATTCTAAGACTTCAGGAGCCAAATTGCTAGATTCAGTGATGCTAGATTTGGATGCCTGATCTGTTGTTTGTGTTGAGTTAACAGATCTGGTCTGTTTGGAAGCTTGATATGAGGCACTACTGAGAGGTCTAGTAGTGTTGTGTACCAAGGTTGTCTTGCCCATGTTGGTGCTATTAGTATGAGTTTGAGTTTGTTTTGACTCAATTTGTTTACTAGATAAGGAAGGAGTGGGAGAGGGGGAAAAGCGTATGCAAATATCCCGGACCAGCTCATCCATAACGCATTGCCCTGAGATTGATCTTGTGGGTACCTGGATGCGAAGTTTTGGCATTTTGCGTTTTCTTTTGTTGCAAATAGGTCTATTTGTGGTGTTCCCCATCTTTGGAAGTAAGTGTTTAGTATTTGGGGGTGAATCTCCCATTCGTGGAACTGTTGGTGATCCCGAGAGAGATTGTCTGCTAACTGATTCTGAATCCCTGGAATAAACTGTGCTATTAGGCGAATGTGGTTGTGAATCGCCCAATGCCATATTCTCTGTGCCAGGAGACACAACTGTGTCAAGTGTGTTCCTCCCGGTTTGTTCAGATAATACATTGTTGTCATGTTGTCTGTTTGACAAGAATGTGTTTGTGGCTTATTATGGGTTGAAATGCCTTCAACGCTAGAAATACTGCCAGTAGTTCTAAATGATTTATGTGAAACTGCTTTTGCTGAGTGTCCCATTTTCCTTGGATGCTGTGTTGATTGAGGTGTGCTCCCCACCCTATCATGGAGGCATCTGTCGTTATTACGTATTGAGGCACTGGGTCTTGGAAAGGCCGCCCTTGGTTTAAATTTATATTGTTCCACCATTGAAGCGAGGTGTATGTTTGGCGGTCTATCAACACTAGATCTAGAAGTTGACCCTATGCCTGTGACCATTGTGATGCTAGGCACTGTTGTAAGGGCCGCATGTGCAACCTTGCGTTTGGGACAATGGCTATGCATGAGGACATCATGCCTAGTAGTTTCATCACCATCTTGACTTGTATCTTCTGTTTTGGATACATGGCCTGTATTACATTGTGAAATGCCTGTACCCTTTGTGGACTTGGAGTGGCAATCCCTTTTGTTGTGTTGATTGTCGCCCCTAAGTATTGCTGTGTTTGACACGGCTGAAGGTGTGACTTTGTGTAGTTGAGTGAGAAACCTAGTTTGTGCAGGGTTTCTATGACATGCTTTGTGTGTTGTGAACACCGTTCTTGTGTGTTGGTTTTGATTAGCCAATCGTCTAGGTACGCGAACACATGTATTTGCTGCCTCCTGATATGTGCAGTCACTACTGCCAGGTATTTTGTAAAAACTCTTGGCGCAGTTGTTATCCCGAATGGCAACACTTTGAATTGGTAATGTACCCCTTGGAATACAAACCTTAAGTACTTTCTGTGTGAAGGAAGTATTGGTATATGGAAGTATGCATCCTTTAGGTCTAGTGTTGTCATGTAGTCTTGTTGTTTGAGCAATGGGATTACGTCCTGTCATGTCACCATGTGAAAGTGATCTGATTTGATGTAGGTATTTAATGTTCTGAGATCTAAGATAGGTCTTAGAGTTTTGTCTTTTCTGGGTATGAGAAAGTACAGCGAGTAAACTCCTGTTCCTCTCTGATGAATTGGTACCAGTTCTATTGCATCTTTTTGTAACAACGCTTGGACCTCTAGTTCTAGAAGATCCATGTGTTGTTTTGACATATTGTGTGTTTTCGGTGGGACATTTGGAGGGAATTTGAGAAACTCTATGCAATAACCATGCTGGATAATTGCTAGGACCCAAGTGTCTGTTGTTATTTCCTCCCAATGTTTGTAGAACTTGGTTAGTCTCCCCCCGACAGGTGTTATGTGTTGGGGATTTGTGACGTCGAAGTCACTGCTTGTTTTGAGGAGTTTTGGGACTTTGGAACTTCCCTCTACTCTTTTGGAATTGGCCCCCTCTATATAGTCCCCGAAAACTTCCCGCTGATATTGGCTCTGATAAGTGGGCCTTGTTTGTGAGGTTGTGGGTTCTGTGCTTTGTCCTCGAAACCCCCCTCGAAACTGTGTTTTACGAAATGTGCCTCTGCTCTGTGGGGAGTAGAGTGCGCCCATGGCTTTGGCCGTATCAGTGTCCTTTTTAAGTTTTTCGATAGCAGTGTCCAC
Source organism: Pleurodeles waltl (assembly GCF_031143425.1). Lineage (NCBI taxonomy): Eukaryota > Metazoa > Chordata > Amphibia > Caudata > Salamandridae > Pleurodeles > Pleurodeles waltl. The sequence continues at coordinate 609,546,390 of NC_090449.1, forward strand.
CTTCGGCCCAAACAACTGATGTCCGTTAAATGGCATATTCAGCACGGCTTGTTGTATTTCCGGCTTGAATCCTGATGTACGCAGCCATGCGTGTCTCCTTATGGTCACTGCTGTATTTACTGTCCTAGCAGCTGTATCTGCTGCATCCATTGCCGAGCGTATCTGATTGTTCGAGATACTCTGTCCTTCCTCCACCACCTGTTGTGCCCTTTTTTGGAACTCTTTGGGTAAGTGTTCAATGAAATGTTGCATTTCGTCCCAATGAGCCCTATCATATCTCGCCAGCAATGCCTGTGAGTTGGCAATGCGCCATTGGTTGGCCGCTTGTGCTGCAACCCTTTTCCCCGCAGCGTCGAACTTGCGACTCTCCTTGTCCGGAGGTGGTGCGTCTCCCGAGGTGTGTGAGTTCGCTCTCTTGCGAGCTGCCCCTACTACCACAGAGTCTGGTGTTAATTGCTGCATGATGTATACAGGGTCTGTTGGCGGTGGCTTGTATTTCTTCTCCACCCTTGGAGTTATGGCCCTGCCCTTTACAGGCTCCTGAAACACCTGTTTGGAGTGTTTTAGCATTCCAGGTAGCATAGGGAGACTTTGGTATCGGCTATGTGTGGAGGATAGTGTGTTAAATAAAAAGTCATCCTCAATAGGCTCTGCATGCAGGGTGACATTATGAAACGCCGCTGCTCTTGACACCACCTGTGTGTAGGCTGTACTGTCCTCAGGTGGCGACGGTCTCGCTGGATAACAGTCTGGGATGTTATCTGATACTGGCGCATCATAAAGATCCCAAGCGTCAGGATCATCCTGACTCATTCCAGTATGAGTTGGGGACTGCATCAGTGGTGGAGTGGCTACCGGTGATGTGTGCGTTGAGCGTGGTGGAGATGGTGGCAGTGTTACTTGTCTTGCCACCTTTGCCTGTGGCTGCTTGTCTTTTTCTTGAAAGGCAAGTCTTCTTTTCATCCTAATTGGGGGAAGAGTACTTATCTTCCCTGTGTCCTTTTGGATGTGGAGCCTTCTCTGAGTGTAGTCTGGTTCCATTGACTCTGGTTCTTGTCCGAACCTATGTACTTGCATTTGTGAGGACAGTCCCTGTTCCTCTGTGTAGGAACATGTTTACGGTTCCAAGGCCGGATGTTTCGGAATGGAAACTTTTTCAGCAGTCTTTTTCGGCTCCGACGACACTTTTTTAATTTTCGGCGTTCCGGTTTCTCGGTGCCGACTCGTTTCGGTGCCGCCCTCTCGGTGCCGAACTTGTTCTGACCTGCTGTCTCGGGGTCGAGTCTGCTCTCTGCCGGTATCTCGACCGGAGTCGGATGTCTTCGACACATGCATGCCCTTTTTCGGTGCCGATGATCGGTCACCTATTTTTCGGGTTAAGCCATGGCCTGCTGGCGGTGGCGTCCCCTGGGCTTTAGCGGTCTTTCCATGAGTTTTGTGTGTCGACGTCTTACTCACGGTTTTCGGTGTCTGTTCGGGATCGACCTTGTCCGAGTCCGAATCCTCGATGGAGAAGGTTTCTTCTTCCTCCTCCAAGTGTTTTTGTCCTGTCGGCGCCGACGCCATCTGTAGTCTTCTCGCTCTTCGGTCTCTTAATGTCTTCCTTGACCGAAACGCTGGACAGGCTTCACAAGTATCTTCTTTGTGTTCTGGAGACAAACACAAGTTACAGACCAGATGCTGATCTGTATAAGGATACTTGTTGTGACATTTGGGCAGAAGCGGAATGGGGTCCGTTCCATTAGCCTTGAAGAGACACGTGGTCGGGCCGACCAGGCCCCGACGGGGGATCGAAAACCCCGAAGGGCCACCGGAGCTCTTCCAAATTCGGTGTCGATCTGTGGTAACTAACCCGATACCGAACGCACACAACACCGTCGAATTTTCAGAGATTCTAACTATCTTTCCGAACCGAAACACGGAGCGAAGAGGAACACGTCCGAACCCGATGGCGGAAAGAAAACAATCTAAGATGGAGTCGACGGCAATGCGCAATGGAGCCGAAAGGGGAGAAAAAAACTTTGTAAAACTGTAAACTTCGTACTTGTATAGCGCACTACTCACCCGTTAGGGTCTCAGGGGGCTGTACGCATACCGCTGTGGAACCCCTCCTGGCTTTTTCCTGTGAGGTGCCCACTCCTGGGCAATCTCCAAGGTGAAGCCAGGCATCCCAGCGCTGTTGTGGCCGTTGTGGAGATTAAGCAAGGTATTGCCCAGAGTTACAGAGTGGGACCCATGAATTAGATTAGGCACCGATGCGAGAATTAACAGGTCCGAGGAAATTGAGCTCAAGACCCGCCGAGGCGGGAATTGAACCCTGGTCCCGGGCCAGATTTCTGCATCAGGGTCTGCCGCTCTAACCATTGATGAGGAGTCCCTCGATCTCGTGACTCGAAAAGACTTCTTCGAAGAAAAACAACTTGTAACACTCCGAGCCCAACACTAGATGGCGGGATGTGCAATGCATGTGTATCTGCAGCTACACATGCCATCGAACATATATATATGAAAAAAATAATAAAAAATATTAATTTACTCCCTTGTAAGCTTTACTCTGTCTCCCCAACACCCTATGTTTCTATCAATCTATCCTCCATCCCCATTCTGACTCATCCCAAGCCCATTCTACTACTTTCATTTAAAAAAAACCCTGCCTAAGCTCTTTCCTTCTCTACCATATCCAACTCACCCCAAACCTCAGTTTACTACCATGAGCTCCCAAACAACCCTACTAAATTCTCCCTCCTTTATCTCACCTTTGACTCATTCAAAACCCCTCCTGCTACCATCATCTCCCTAACACTTTCACACAGACTCTTTCCTCCTCCATCTCTCCTTTACTAATCCCAAGCCTCATCTTATTACTATAAACTCCTAAATAACACTTCTGGATTCTTCTCTCCTCCATCCCTCGATTACTCTAGTCAATACAAGTAACAAATTCACATATCCTCTGCTCAAATTAACTCATAATAATACTAATACTGTACTCATATTTCCCTATACTAATCCACCATTAATTCCTTTTGGGTTCCGGAGTAGCGTGCTACTCGCCAAAAAGCGCTTTGACGCCTTGTCAGGGCTAGTAAGCGCTATATAAATACTATTACAATATAATACAATTATTTTGGTTTTTGGAGGCATACAGCTACACCGCCATTGGGGACATAAGGGCACATTCCTCACACAACCTAGAGTTGTGCCAAGAACCCAAACACCAGAGACACACCTTATGCAGTTCTGTCACAGCATCGGTTGCTGACCGTTACAGCATAGTTTGAACCTTGTAGTGTTGACGTAGTAAAAGATTCTGAAATTAATACTTCAGCTGATGAAAAGGGAGTGAGGCTTCACATCAGTGTTCGAAGGCACAGAAACCAAACAACGGGCATGGGCGAACATGGCTGGCATTTATATGTGGCTCTGCTCCATGGCATGTTACTCCATCACATCCTGGGAGGAACAAAATCAATGTGGAGCCGCACTACGACACTTAGCAGTGCAAGGGAACACTGCTATGAAAATATTAAAATCCAGGCTGGTGTCTAGGGAGTGTCCTAAAAAGTAAGGAATCTACAGTTAGAAGAATCCATCAGAATACCACTTATTTGCAAAAAATATGTGACCGCTACGCTACCTATAAAGTTCTGAAAAAGATGAAAAGTTGGATAGGGGATATTAGGCTCAGCATTGGCTAGCCTAGAGAAAAATGAATGATTGTTTCATTAAAAGCGTCTTCTTGCTAGGTTCATGTGGAGTACCTCCTGGATCACTTCATGCTCATCTGCTGTTCAACATTTACATATGCCCTGTGACACAAGCCCTTAAAAATACAGATGAATTTTCAAATATATGCCATCCAGAAATAGATTGTAGGCTAATAGGCAAAGAGCATTGGTCATGTGCTCTGCTCATCATGATCTTAGCTAAACTAGTGCTGCAGGGGATAGAACCAGACTCTCCAGTCTTCACCTGGAACTCAGCCATCCCAATCCACCTACAAGCAAGTATAGGCCTATCCACCTCACCAAGTAATAAACCTGGGGGAGGGGCTTGATCATCTTTGATGCACTGATTTGGCTCACAAATCAATTCAGTCGTGAAAGGGAGTTGGAGGGGGTCACATTGCAGTTTATATTTCTAAGAAAAGTTCTATTTCTGCAAATCAACCACCTGTTTCGGATCACAAGAGCAAGTGTCATAATAGGTCTAAATTGTTGCAATACTTTTTTTTTTTTTTTTTTTTTTTACAAAGTGTTCCTAAAGTACCCTACAAAGGCGACGAAACCAAGAAACCAAGCAGGACCTCAACATCTGCAACACATTAAACCAGTTTCAGAGTGCTATACTAGCACTTTTTTCTCTTTTTGTCCAACCCAGATGTGCCATCACACTCTTTGGCCATTCACAATACAATCGTATGTGTGGTCTTCCAATCATGTGGTGAATGCACCTTACTTTGTATTTCATTCGACCAAAATATGACTGCAAGTGATCCTTATCCCGAAGAACTACAGTACCATGAATACATTTGGCTAGATCTTCCATGGGACAAGTACCATCTTCACTGAACATGTGACCCAGGTGGGTCACCGCCATAAATTATGTGTACTTTTTCACTGCTTTATAGTCAAACCCCAGTCATAAGATTTTAACACCCATCATAATCTACTATCAGGTTAATATTTCAAGCAATCACACGCCTTTTTCTTATTTTGGAAACACCAAACCCCATTAGCACACCCCAACTTGCTTTTCGATTCCCTCTAAAAGACTGCAGGCATTGATGCCACCAAGACAGAGATTGACCTAAAGCTGTTTTCCCCTCATGCTTTAATGAATTATGCCAAATGGCACAGGTGGGGTGGAGCCCCAATGGATGATATCCCATCAAAAGAAGCTGATCACTTTAATACTCTTGTCAGCATATCCTCAACACTTGCTATGGGCTGACAATCTACCCACAGGGTCTCAATAGGATGACATAATTGAATTTCTGTTTGCCTGAAGGAAATAAACAGAGGGCTGAGCCTTCTAGTTGGCTGTACAGGTTGCATAACCTCACTTGCACATCTATTCAAGTTCTAACTTAAACTGCTCCTCGGCCTCCCACAGAATTATCACCCATAGCACCAGATTGTCTCTCTTAAAAACCTCCTTGGCTTTCCAAACCTATCTGAATATCTGAGGTTATAACACTTGCAGATACTGTGCTGTAATGGTCTCTGAAATCTGCAGGATTTGGTCACCATGAGATCTAAGCTTCAGTAGTCTGTGCAACTCATCTTCTGCAAGTATACCTTATCTTTATTGTTCAACATGGGTGATCTTGCCCGCACATATTCCATTATACATAGATTTGGGGCCCAGCGTATATGGAGAGCAGAATCAGCAAAATATCTTGACACCAGGAATGTATATATATGCCTTGGATAAATGTTTCATTTAACTGTATACTGTTGGTCAGGAACTATCTATTCTTGCCCAATGGCAACACAAACTTTATAACCCGGTCACTAATGTGAAATGCACTTTTTTCAATATTTTCTACAATCTACCCTCAACATGGGACACTCCTTGATTTGAAGTGTGACCTTTGGATTCACACAAACACTCCAGCACATCTTTGCCTCTTCCTTTTGTTTGTATTTCCAATCGCGCTGAACCTTGACTACTATACCGTCTTATTTTCCTACAAATGTGTATTTCTGTTTGCCCATAACTTCTCTTGAACTTGAGTGTTTACTGCTTTAAGCGCAAGTTAATCCGTAAAATATTCATCCTGAATTGCAGTGATCTTACAGATGAATAGGAAAACATTCAAGGCTGCTGTTTAACTCTCTTACCATCATTTGCCCTCTAAAAGCAAAAACTGAACATCTAGGACATCCTTTTCTCTGGTCTGATAAAGTTTGGTGCTGACTACAAACCAACAGTGATGAAATGGCGCTCCTTTTCTGTCTTTCAGAAGAAGGCCCTCTGGAATAACTAAACCCTTAAATAAATCCGATGTACGATGCCACAGTATATGTCTAGCAGTTCGAATCTGGACTCGGAGGGCAAGTGCAGTCTTAATGGTGGGTAGTGACATTTGTGCAGGATATTGAAACAGCTGAATTTTAGACTAGCTTCGCACAAATCTGTGTCATGAACCATCAAAATTTCAGACCAAAAATAATGGTGATCTTGTAATATAAGTCTTTCCTTCCAATTATTCGTTAGAAACACTAGAGAGGGAAAGAAAAGGGAGTCTGTAATAGTTCCGACCAAAAAACATTTCTCTATCCTTTCCCCAAATTTTAATAAATTGCTTGATTGGAGATATGGGAAAGGCAAATTCTTGTGTTATACAGTGTGATCATAAGTGCGGTAGGCCATGTCTTCTGCACAGTGTGGTCATACACAGTTCGAATGGTTTTAGCTGGTTTGCGCAGCAAAAAAAGAAGGGGCGGGTGAAGTCACAAGGACTGATAAGTGGAATGGACTGGCCTATGGTTAGATGAACCACTTCTGTTCCTATTACTACTTTTGTGACAGTGTCCCATCCTCCAAAGTCGTAGTCAGGCCCTCAATGTTATATACTGGCTGCTGGAGAAAATAAAATGAATTACAACCTAATCCTCACCTCCATGTACAGAAATGACACTTTCCTTCATGATAACTAGGACATTGTAAATTCAACCTAAGTGAGTCCAATCAATCAAATCTGTTAAATGCCTTCACTACTTCTAGTGACAGAAGCACTATGTTTTTTTCATTTTGCAATATTGGTAAGATTAACAGATAACTTGTACTTATCAGCTAGGCAATTTTTACAAAAACTGGGTTGATAGACTGATCCAAAATAAGGCAAAATCTCATGTAGTCATGCAACCAATATCACTGTAAATATTTTATCATAATAATTAACTAGTGCAATTGTCCTGCATACGCTACATAAAGTAAGGTCTTTGTCTGGTTTTAGCATTAGGCAGGTATTTTATTTGATCATGGATTTGTGATGGAATGTAAAGACAGAAAAGAATTATATACCTTTGATAAAGGGTCTGACGACAGCCCTTGATTACTATCTCTGAATGATTTATATCAGTGGCAAGAAAAAGACTGCATGCTGCTGAATCTTAAAATGTAAAACAAACTGCGGACAACTGTTGAATTCTTTCATTATTAAAAGTAACATTACAAATAAAAAATAAACTACTGTAAAAGGCTGAGAGATTAGAATAATCTAAACAGGAAACACTTGTTAAACTAACAAGACTATAAGGCAGCACAGTAAATCATTTGTAGTTGCTACTTTAATCTTAAACAAAAATGTAAAATATTAAGAGCTTAAACAGCTCACTCTGTTGATTTGATCAAAATCACATGTACAAAAACATAGGGCAACAAACTAACCATGGTTGACTTCAGTATCTTCTTCATCCACTGGACTGATGTGAGTTCTTGGCCAATACTCCAAGAGTGCTTGTAGTAACAAACCTCCAAGGTTCACTAGGAGAACATCATTAGTGAGTTAAGAGATTTACAAATAGTTTATGGAATTACACAAGCAATTTGCACCAAAATCATTCAAGGTGATGTACAGGACACTAACTGTGCTATGTAAAATTGGATCTTCAAACAATGATATTTCTTGACATGTTCAGATGCACAGGCAGAAAAGGAAGGTTGTGAGAAACTGGGATGTTCGTTGACTGGAATGCGAGCCCTGGTCAAGAAACAGATAAAATCCCTTGCGAGGTAAATCACAAAAAGGCTATAATTTAACCTGTTTTTAACCCTGAGAAGCTCAGGCTTAACTTACAGGCAATGTGTAAAGTACTTATGCAGCACATAAACAGTAATAAAGTGAAAACACAACAAAAGAAAAATCCCAAACAAATTTAGGAAAATAGAATACATTTTCATATACATTCTGACACCAAAACAACAAAAATACAATCATTAGATCCGGAGATATGAATTACAGATTAAAAATAGCACCTAGAAGATCAAAGCGCCAACAGCGGACATCTAGTCATGCGAGACCCGATCAAAGTCGAAAGTTAAGGCTGACCGTGATGGAGCACAGTTTGGATTCAAGAAGTTGATTGGGCCGGCCAATGCTTACCTTCGAACACAGAACAATCCATGAAGAAAACTGTCTGAGAAGATAAAGTTCAGCAGGGCAAGGCAGCATAAGGTATCCGAGGAGGGAGCATCGTCATCGGGTGGCCTTAGGTCAGAGCTTTCTACATTCGGACTTCGCCACCGAAATGGAAGAAAAGAACTTCAGGGGGACAAAGCAGAAGGCTGTGGCTGAAGGCAGTCCACAAGATCAGATACCCCTTTGCCAAAGGACCGCTAAAACGGATTTGCTGCTGCAGAGAAGTATGCAGTGGGGGAAGCCGTGAAGTCAATCTAACGAGCGATGCACCTCGAGCGGATAGGAAAGTAGTTTGGTTCTGGTCTTCAGAGCACTTTTTGGCTTAATTCTGTCAAAGTCCTCATTTTTTTTAAGTTCGCTATCTGAGCACCTCTGCCACCACAACCAAGGTCTACAACTGGTGTGAGACCTTCTGGGTTTCAGGACTCACTCAGGCTTCGCCCAGGTGTGGATTCAAGACAGTGGAAGCATTTTAGGTCCGTTTGGCCCTGGACTGGAGGCCAGCAAACTAGCCCTTGCAGTCAACTTCTAGTAGTCCTGGGTGCAGACGAGGAAGCAGGCTCAACAGCAGAGCTGGCCTCTCAAGGCTCAAAGCAGGCTCCAGACAGCAAAGCAGCCCTTCCAGCAGTGTGGCAAAGTGCGTAGCAGGTCCCAGCATCAGGCAGTCCTCTGAGAGTCCTTCCGCAGGTTAAGTAGTAAACTATAGAGTGGGTCTGAAGGTTCTATTTTATACCCTGGTGCCCTTTTTCTGGAAGGTGGGAGAAGCTTCTGGAAGATTTTCTGTAGTGCTTGCAATTTCCTTACTTCCTTGCCCTGCCTCCAACCTGGCTGAAGTGACAATACAGGGTTGTTAGGCTCTTGGTGTGAAGGCACAGCACAGACTATTTGGATGTAAGTGGAGCTGTGCTCAGCTTCACCCCACCCTTTCTGTGTGTGTGGGCGGGAAGCAGCTACACAATGTCATGTGACCCAATACAGGCTGCAGGTACAAAGAGCTAAGAGCAGGAACATGCCAACTTTCTAACAGTGGCAGATTCAAAACTGTAATGATATAGCCTCTTTAATGGTAAAGTCGAATTTATCATTACAATTTCATAGGTAACAAAGATGACATATCGAAATCCTCTCATACAGGAATTACAGCTTAATAAATGTAAGAAAGAATCCTTAATGTTATCGTATGTGAGGGGCGGGTCGCACAGTAGTGAAAAACTAATTTGGGAGTTTTTCACTACCATGACATGAAAAACAAACTTAATGTCCAACCTTTTAATTACATATACACTGCCATAAGGGTCACCCTGGGACCTACCTTGGGGGGGTGTATATGTAATAAAGGGGAGTGTAGTGTAGGAAGCTGGGTTCTGTAACCCCCTCCCCCCCGAAACATTTTGTTTGGTTCATGACGCAACTTTGGCTGACGTGCACTGGGTTCCTGCTAACCAAGTCCCCAGTGCCAGTGTTCCTTCCTCAAAACAAGATTCCTAGTCACTTGATCCTTCAGTGGCCAGGCCCTTTAACACCTCTGTAAGTCTCTAGTAAATGGTACCCCCGGTACCTAGGGCGTGGGTACTGAAGCAGGCCCCTAAGATCTGCAGTATAACTTGTGCCACTTTAAGTGACCCAGCACAAACCTCATGCAGACTGATATTGCAGGCTCCCAAAAGTGAAAACACAACATGGCACTCAGCCTGTGTGCCATGCCTCCTAAACACTGTATGTGATATTTGTAGGTCACCCATACAGTAGGCCTTACAGCCCAAAGGGAGGGTGCAGTATATTACATGTGCTGGACACTGGTCAATACGAGATGGCTTTACTAAAAACAGGGTGTTTAGTATCAAACATCTCATATTAATAAACCCTCAGTGATGGATGTATCAATACATGTACCCAGAGGGCATCTTAGAGCTACCCCTTGAAAACATACGAACTGGTGGTGGGCTTACTGACTAGTTCTAGCCAGTCTGCCACCAACAGATGAGATTCTGTCACCCAAGGGTGAGAGCCTTTACTCTCTTGAGGACAGAAAGAAAGCCTGCTCTTACAGGGAAGTTACACACCCCTCCCAACAGGATGACCTGCAAACCTGTATTCCAAAGCAGGAGGCTTCAAAGAAGCCCACCGCCTTTGGAATGCAGATCTGGCCTCTCTCAGAGGAAGATGCTGCCCCCCTTGTTCCAGCCCCACCTGGCACCTGGACAGGCAGGAAAATTAGCTATGCAGGAGGGGTGTTACATTTCCAGGCTAGACATACCCCTAGGGTGACCAGCCTGAATTCAACACATCCTTAGGAATTCTGCTATCTTGTGTGTGGTGGAATTAGGAATTTTGGGACGAGGTGAAGTTGAGTATTTAGGGGACCCCTTGATACCAGGATCTTCCAATCTTCGCTAGACCCAAAAGAAGGAGTGGACCTTCTGACCCGAGAATCGAGGCACACGACTGACTTGACACCAAGCCTGCCTGCTGTACCTGGCCCTGGAGAAGCAACTGACCCATCCTGCCACTGCAGCATTTTAGAAACCAGGCGAGCTGCCAGTGCTTCTCAAATCGCCAAGAACCCCTCCCTTGGAGCAGAGGAGCTGCTTCTGGATGCCCCAGACTGAGGAGATGAGTACTACTGGTGTCCCTTTGTCCCCCAGGCTTGTGAGACCTGAGCCGACTTGTTGGAACAGTCAGACTGGACCCCCAGTCAATGCCTGCAAACTGTTTCTGTGTGCCACTCCACCGTCATCGCCACCTCCACCGGTGATAGTGAAACAGATGGTCTAAACCCCCTCTGCACCTGGATGCCCTGGAATAAGAACAGGACCACTGGTGTCCCTATGTCCCAGAGCATTACAAGAACGGAACCTCCTCAGTGTTTCACCCGGACTGGACTCTCAGTCCATCCCTGCAGCATCTATGTGACCTGACCCATCTCCATAGACTTACATGGGGCCCCGGCGCTGAACTGCACCACTGCACCGGCCTCTCCAGTGCCGCCCAAGATGGCCTGTTGGTGTGGCCCAGGACACTGATTCGTACTCACCTTAAGTCCAGAAGATTGGTCCTGTAAGTTGCTGTGAAGTACCTGTGTGCTCTGTATGCTTTCTCTTCCACAGAGTAACATTGCAGCTACAGAGAAAAGTGTCGACTTTTGAAAACGTTAACAATTCCTATCTCGAAAAGTACTCACCTGATTCTGGTGATCTTGGTATCTACATTTATATAAAAGTATGCGTTATTTTTATGAATTGGCGTCAGATTTCTTTATTGGTGTGTCTCACTTACTGCCCACGTGTGTGCCTTACATGGTTAGCACTACCCTCGGACTGCTCGCCCGCACTACCACAAAAGAGCATTTGGGATGTCAATTGTGCCTCTGTGATACCTTTGGGGTTTGTCTGGACTCTATGCACAGTGTACCTCTTTTTGGTCCACTATATAAAGAGCCAGCTTCCTACAGGAAGTTTAAGGCTTGGCAAGGGGTTTTAAACGCCATGTCGACATGGCTGTGTAACACTGCATTCAGTCTGCAATGGCAGACCTGGGGCATGTTTTAGAGTGCTATTTAAGTGGGTGGCACAATAGGTGCTGCAGCCCCACTAGTAGCATTTAATTTATATACCCTGGGCATATGGTATACCTCTCTAGAAGGGACTTACAAGTAAATTAAATATGCCAATTAGTTATTAGCCAATTGGACCATGTTTTAGGGAGACAGCAAAATCATTTTAGCACTGGTTAACAGTGGTGAAGTGCACAGAGTCAATAGGCAAGCAGAAAGTGGAGGGGAAAAAGGCAAAAGGATTGGGAGTGACCCTGCAGAGAAGGCCAAGTCCGACAAAGGTTATTACACTTCAATACCTGGAAAGGTAATGGGTTGGATTATCATATATATTAAGTACAGTAGAAGAGGAGTTGGATATATTTTAAAACTATTGGCATTTATGCTAAAGTAAACGTACACAACATGGCATTTAAAATCTAACTGGGTTATAGCAACATTATTTTTAGGCAATCACTTTGACTACATAAACAATCACTGAGTGGGAGTGAGTGTCCATGGCTAATAGCTACATAGATGATCATCCTCAAGATACAATAGGGTGCACCCTTGAGTAGAATAGCCTTTGTCCATTTGTGCACAGACACATGTATACATCTTTCTCCAGCACTGAAAATCATGACAATTTATGGTAATTTGGAATATCAACCACACGCATTGCTTCTGGCAACAACCCTTCAGTCATTTCCTTACCTCATAAATCAAATGTAGTGAACTTATCATGCTTCTAATACATTGCAATATGCCTTTTTGCCAGAAGTAAGCCAAACATGGTCTTATGCAGACCTAACACATGCTGCCTCATATCAATCAATCGATCAATCAGGAATTTGTAAAGCGCACTACTCATCTGTAAGGGTCTCAAGGTGCTGAGGTGGGGGGGCAGGGTCTTGAGAAGTTTCGTGAGGGTAAGGAGGTCCTTAGTCTGACGCAGGTGGGTAGGAAGAGTGTTCCACGTCTTGGCGGCGAGGTGCGAGAATGATCTGCTGCGTAATGTAGTTCTGCGGACGCATGGCACGGTTGCGAGGGCGAGGTCGGCAGAGCGGAGATGCCATGTCAGTGTGTAGAATGAGATCCGTCTGTTGAGATATTTTGGTCCGGTGTTGTGCAGTGCTTTGTGAGCATGGGTAAGGAGTTTGAAGGTGATTCTCTTGTTGACTGGGAGCCAGCACAGGTGTTTCAGATGGCCTGTGATGTGGCAGTGGCGGGGGATGTCCAGGATGAGGCGTGCGGAGGCGTTCTGGATGAGTTGCAGCTTCTTCTGGAGTTTGGCCGTGGTTCCTGCATAGAGGGCATTGCCGTAGTCCAGTTTGCTGCTTAAGAGGGCCTAGGTGACTGTTCTTCTGGTTTCAGTGGGGATCCATTTGTAGATCTTTCGGAGCATGAGGAGGGTGTTGAAGCGGGAGGAGGAGATGGCATTGACTTGCTAGGTCATGGATAATCAGGTATCCAAGATGAATCCTAGGTTGCGCACGTGGGAGTTGGTGCGGCACTGAGAGTGGCAGGCCACCAGGAGTCATCCCATGTGGAGGGGGTGGAGCCGAAGATGAGGACTTCAGTCTTGTCGGAATTGAGTTTGAGGCAGCTGTTCTTCATCCATTCTGCGATGGCCTTCATTCCTTCGTGGAGGTTGGTCTTGGTGGAGTCCTTGGTGAGGGAGGGTATCAGCTGGGTGTCGTCGACGTATGAGAAGATGTTGAGGTTGTGGGAATCGGGCGGTGTTAACGAGCAGGCCATGTGGACGTTGAAGAGGCTCGGGTTGAGGGACAAACCCTGGGGTACGCCACAGATGATTTTGGTGGCCTCCGAGTGGAATTTGTGGGGGGGGGGGGGAGGAGGCGGACTCTCTGGGTTCTGGCGGTGAGAAGGTGGTGACCCAGTCAAGGGCTCTGTTGCAGATTCCTGCACTGCTGAGGCGTGAGCGTAGAGTGTGGTGGCAGACTGTGTCAAACGCAGCTGAGAGGTCCAGGAGGATGAGGGCTGCGGTTTCGCCGTTGTCCAGTATGGTTCTGATGTCATCGGTGGCGGCGATGAGGGCAGTTTTGGTACTGTGGTTGCTGCGGAATCGGGAATGGGAAGGGTCCAGGGTGCAGTTCTCAAGGGAGCAGGTTAGTTGTCTGTTGACAGCCTTCTCGATGACTTTTGCTGGGAAGGGGAGCAGGGAGATAGGGCGGAAGTTATTGAGGTCCTTTGGGTCCGCCTTGGGTTTTTTGAGGAGGGCATTGATCTCGGCGTGTTTCCAACTCTACGGGAAGATGGCAGACTAGAAGGAGCTGTTGATAATCCTCCACAGTTGGGGTGAGATGACAAAGCTTGCTTTGTTGAGGATGTGGTGAGGGCAGGGGTCAGATGGAGAGCCGGAGTGGATGATGTTCATGATTTTGATGGTGTTGTCGTTGACGGGGGTCCAGGAGAGCAGGAAGTTGGTCGGAGGTGAATCTGTGGTGTTGGTGGTTGCCGGGGGTGGGAGGTGGGTCTGGGTGCTGAAGCTGTTGTGGATGTCTGCAATCTTGCAGTGGAAGTAGAAGGCTAGGGAGTCACAGCAGTCTTGAGATTGCGGGATGTCGGAGCTGGGGTTGGAGAGTTCCTTCACGAGGTTGAAGAGCTCCTTGTGGATGTGTGGATTGGTGTTGATTTGGTCTTTGAAGGCGGTTCTCTTGGCAGTTCGGATGAGTTGGTGGGGTCTGCGGATGGCGTTTTTGAAGGCTGTGTGGTTGTCCAGAGTCTGATGTTGGCACCACATTCTTTCAAGTCTACAGCAGGTTTGTATTGATTCGAGAAGGTCGGTGTTCAACTAGAAGGCCCTTCTGTCGGTGCGTCTGTAGGAGGGATTCTTGATCGGGGGAAGAGTATTGGCACAGGTGTTGATCCATTGTCTGAAGTTGCAGCTGAGTCAGTGTCGGTGGTGTCTATAGGTGGGTTCCGGGAGAGGGTCACAATCAGTTGATCTTCGGTGACTTTGTTCCAATTGCGGTGGGGGATCTGTTGTAAGTGGTGGTGTGTTGTGGGTTTCTTGAAGGAGAAATGGATGCAGCGGTGATCTGTCCAGTGGAGTTTGGTGGTGTGGCTGAAGGAGACGTGATTGCTGGCGGACAAAATTGGGTCGAGTGTGTCCCCTGCGGAGTGGGTCGGCGTCGTGGTGAGCTGTTTGAGGCCGAGGTTGGAGAGGTTGTCGAGCAGGGTGGCGATGTTGTAGTCATTGGTGTTCTTGAGGTGGAAATTTAAGTCCCAAAGGAGTAAGTAGTCGGTGGACACGATGATGACGAACAGAGCCCGGGGTTCTGGCACTGGGTGCATTCCAGGCACTGGCTGGGTGGTGGGGGGGCATGAGGGGGGTGGACGAAGTGGGATGGGGAGAGGACAGCTGGGAGGCGGGAGTGGGGGCAAAAAACAGCGTGAAAAAGGAGCTGGGCTGCGAGGGAAGCAGTGGCGGGGGCGAGAGAAAGAGAGGAAGAGCGAAGTGAGAAAGAGAGAGAGCGGACTCTGAGAAAAATGGGTAAGAGTGAACGAGGTGGGACGGGGGACAGGACAGCTGGGAGGTAAAAGTGGGGGTGAAAAACGGCGCAAAAAAAGGGGCCGGGCTGCGGGGGCAGCAGTGGCGGGGGAGAGAGAGAGGAGGAGAGTGAAGTGAGAGAGAGAGAGAGAGAGAGAGAGAGCGGACTGAGAAAAATGGGTAAGAGTGAACGTGAAGCAAAAGGAGAACAAAAAGGGACAGACACTGAAGTGAAAGCAGAACAGAGAGCAAAGCAGAAAAAAGGGAGGAGAGAGGCAGAGGACAGCCTAATAGGAAAGCAGAGCTCTCCCACTAGACACTAGGGATGAGGCGCAGGCAGAAGCCGGCGGGTGGAGGAGGGCCTCAAACTCCTGACAGGGGTCAGGAGTTCAGAGGAGCGAGGGATGAGGGCTCTACTTACCAGGTGGAGCCACGGGAGGCAGAGCAGTGCACTGACCATTGCTATCAAACAGCTCCACTTAGGACTAGAGACAACCCTGTTCCAGAATGTCTGAACAAAAATCAAACAATAGAACTGTCAACACACTTAGCCTGGCATCCCCAAGAAAATGGTGGAGATCTTCTAGAAGGCAGCAGGTTCAAGATATGTCCAAAGTAAATACTTAAGGTAGGTTAGTAGACATTGATTAAATTGATTCTGCTCTTTTGTATATACTCCTTGCTCTGCGTAGACACAGAAAGAGGAACACTTTCTGCTAGTTGTCCTGGTTCGACAAGTCCAGAAGACAACTTCCTTGCACCGGCCCTGTATGACCCACCCTCTTCAGTACACTTCTGGACCTGTGGATACTCTGCCAGCAAGAAGGAATGCTGTGCTGCTGAAAGAACCGACACTCTGCTGGACTGCTGCTCTGAAGTACTGCTGCCCTCTTGCCTAGGTGAGAAGGACTGGATCTGCATCTCTTGAACCCAGAACTCCAAGGGCTAGTTGGCTGGCCTCCTGATCTGAAGCCTCAGGGACACAACAGGATTCCAACAGCCTTGCAGCTGCACCTGGCCTCTGCCACCTGTGAGTCTACCTTGCCAAGTGGTTCCAACCCAGTGCTGGACCCCTGGAAGTGGGCTTAAGGTGATCTGCCAGCCTGTGGATCCAACGGAACCGATGTATCTCCTCTGCTGTGCAGAGTAAACCCTAGCAGCACTGATGCAACTAAACTACTGTGTGGATTGAACCTGCTGCAATGACCCACATTACTGCAACAATGGATCTGTTGCAATGACCCGTAAATAAAGACCAACTGTCACTGCAGGACGCATCCTTGAAGCAGGCCCTTGTATCCCTCATCAACAGCACCCTTGACAATGACGCTGTACTCCTCATGGTAGCCTAGGAGCGCTTTGGAACAGACGAATTGCACTGAGCAGCATCCGTAACACTGGACTTGGCATCACATGCACTGTAAACCGGATCCTCAACAACACACGCCTTCACATCGCAGCCTTGCAGCATTTCAGAACAGATGCATCACTTCAGCTATGCAGTGTATTTTCGAAGCGGATCCTCACAAGGCTCCACATAACAGGATTTAAGGAACTTTGTTCAGCATGCCTAATTGACTCCCAGCAGCTGGCCCGCAATCAATCATGATTGGCCTGAACTTGTGACTTCGTCCCGGTTCAGCGCAACTAGATATCCACAGTTAGAGCTTTGTGTTTTTTGGTGCTATTTTTACTAACATCTTCCAAAAGTTCATAACTCCGGTTTTAGTGACTGGATTGTTGTTGTTGTGGTGGTCTTGTTGTATTTATTAAAGAAAGTTCTACTTTTCTAACCTGGTGTGTGATCCTTTTTGTGTGGTGTTTTCACTTTATTACTGTTTGAAATGTTGCACAAATACTTTACACAATGTCTCTAAGTTAAGCCTGACTGCTCTGTGCCAAGCTACCAGACTGCTGAGCAAGGGTTATTTTAGAGTTGGCTTGTGCCTCACTCCGACAAGGATTGCAATTACCGCTTGACCAGGCGTCACATCCCAGTCAACAAACAACCCAAATTCTTACATACAAGAATATTAAACGCAAAGTGCACAGAACTATGGGGAATAAAATGAACACAGAATACATTACTTAAAATGTTTTTCAAGTTCCTGGTACATCAACAATCTCTAAACAAGATGACTGATATTTTTCTCTTACAAATGTGGCAACCTGAGGCACAAAATAGTAAAGAAAAAAAACTTTATTAAGCTGGAATATACAAATCTCGATTTTTGCTTGTAAAGAATGTTAGTGGCAGAATTGACAGAGTTAGGTCATACATGCATGTCTTAGCAAGAATGTGAAAAGTTACATTTTCATGTGTTGTAAGGCCATTGTATTCAACATTTGTGTTTTTCCAATGGTGCCAGTGCTGCTATTTACCCCTCACCCCACTGGTATGCAAAGGCTGTGCTTAGCCTCATGACTTGTGATGTCAGCACTCCATGATGTAGGGCTCTCAAATTACTAGGCCCATGCATTAAGTACCTAATACAACCTAAGCTTTTTTCTTTCAATTCTGGTTTACAAATTGTATAATAACCCAGCTACCCATAACCAGTTCACACCTGTGAACTGCTTCAGGATAGACTTAAAATAGCATTAACTAAAGCTACATTTCTCAGGTGCAAGCCTTTAACACTGTTTGTCATGCCCGAACTACCTTTTATGTCATTTAGGATAGTTGCTTATGTCCAGTGCATACCCTGGATACACATATGTAGCTCCTGTGTGTATCAATAAGATATATTTTCTGCCTTTCTATCGTCTCTCGGTGTACATAGGCCGCTCTTGTTCCCAGGTAAACCCTACA
Organism: Pleurodeles waltl; assembly: GCF_031143425.1. NCBI lineage: Eukaryota > Metazoa > Chordata > Amphibia > Caudata > Salamandridae > Pleurodeles > Pleurodeles waltl. The sequence goes on from NC_090449.1 coordinate 609,564,397, forward strand.
CTACTTTAATTCCAGCAGCATGTAACCAATGTACTCCAATGGATTACTACTCATCACTACAAGTTAGACTCAAGATCATTTACCATGCTACTTTTATCAATTAATTAATGTAAACTGTATACATGTTAGCTCTCACTTCTTTACCTATTTCATGCCTAAGCAAGTAACCACACACCACACCAAAACACTTCCCCACAGGCCACACTGCAAATCTATACTCTTCCAAACAAGTACTGTTCCCCCACACAGAAAAGTTTGGAAACCATATACAGATATATAGTGCAGGACACCGTATTGGGAAAAGGGTGCAGACCAAAAAAAACTACATAAATGTCACACAAACTGAAATGAATAAATAACCAGCATTCTCAATGTGAAAATGTCACGGCTAAGCTGCAACATAATGGACCGCTCAATTTTGTGCTACTTTCACTAACAATCTCTTTGCAATCTTGGCTCTTGTTCTTTACCCTGCTGTGCCATACATTATCAACGTTGAGACTAATGAGTATTGATCTCCATCACCATTAACCCTTAAATAACTCTTTAACCCGTATGCTACCATAATCTATCATAAGTATTGTGGCACCAGTTTGGAAGTGATGTAAATTCAAGGGAAATAAGAGATCCTGAACATCAACTAAAAATCACAAATGCACCCATGCCTCATCAGATAAAAAAACCTCAGAGATCGGTGGAATCAGTATAAAACTATTTCAAATAAAAGCATTGCCTTCTTTGGGAGTGAACCTGTGTCAGTGACGTCTCATTAATAGCATGCTGGATGTATACAGTTTGAGTGCTCTCTCAATTCTGCTGAGTTTATTATTTTTTTACGTACTTTTATTAAAAAAGGTCAAATCATACATTGTAAATGTTTCAGCATTTTTCACATTGGTATGTACCAGAGTTTACATTACTTGAACCGTACATTTGGTAGTGTCAGTTGATCAATCACATACAATAGTCCAATAACCGTAGTGTGATGCACAGATTGTTCCTGCCGCTGTTAGCAGGTAAATATACCTATCACCGATATGAACCATAAACTGGGGAGAACTGGGACAGTGGAACCGAGGGGGAAACGGAGGAGGGAAACTAATGTGAATTTTGCTTTAGATTGGGTGTGACTATTCTGAGTGAACTTAGGTAGAATATTGAGGTTGGCAGGGAGTGAGTTAACACTGCTGGGTAGCAACAGTATTGGGTCGTACACAGTCGCGACTAGGGGGGTAAGGGATTCTAATGAAATGAAGTGAGGAGCAGGATAATGGGAAGGTGTGACATACGCTACGACATATGAAGGTGGCATGACGTTGTCTTGTGTGTGTTGGTAGAAGTGTAAAATTATCATAGCCCAATGACTGGAGATGGGGAGTTTACGAGAGGCTGCGTAACTCTTCATCAAGTAGTGCCTCCTCTTCTGTCGCTCCACATTTGCGCATGGCTCCTCACTATGCCTCTACCAGTGGCGGGATCGCTGAACACCTGGAGGGTGTTTCTGCTGCATGTTTAACTGGCATTTGTTCTGGCATTAGCAATGGTCAGGGCACTGGGGACTAGGATTACACATTATGTGAAATCGTAATGGTTGAGATTACTCACATAAGGGGAGTTATGAAATTGTCAGACCTAATTTCTAGATGACCTTTTGCCTCCAGGTTGGTAGTAGTAAGGAATAGTTGAGTATGGCTCACACAAAAAAATATTTGCCAAGGGGGGTAGCTCCATAATGGAGAACCCTGCGTGACATTCTGAGTGATTTCCAAGTCTGGCTACTGGGATAACAAGGAGGAGAAAAGTGATTATGCCCTGACCCAGTCGTCAACTTGCGACTCCTAACATATAAGGTGCCAGGACTAATTGCCCAAGGCATTTTGGTATTCCTCTGCTACAACAGTCCCAGAAATGTAATGTGCTTTATGAAATTGTTTACTGGTATTGGGGAATTCTGTTGTGTATTATGTAACAAATTAACAGAGCAAACAGAAGAATGAATGGCATGATAAGGAGAAAGCCTGCTTCCCACCAAAGACTAAAGTAGCTGTGAACAGGTATAACATAAATGTCCTAAAACAAAAAAGTTTAGTTTACAGTGACATATGCAGGAAAAGCAATTTATGGCTCCGTCATATGAACAAAAGTTTTATTAAGAACAAAAAAAAAAGGAAATAAAAAACTGTCACCCTTCCTATTTCTCACCTGACCAGCTTTCTGATGGAATTTGACAATCTGTGAAGCTACGAGGGCTACGGCCTAATGTTTTTGTTCCTCCAGCAGAGTAAAAGCTTCTGTTGGACAGGGTCTATAATAGTGGGTGGCAACTGCACCCCTCCACTATTAAAATGTTTTAAGGAGACACGAGGTCTGTAATTGATTGCAGTGTACAGGGACACAGGCAACTTTGTTTCACATGTGCCCTAGGAGAGGGATGACCAACCCTATTGTTTAAAATCCATGCAATTGCCCTTAACTGGGTTTCTCCATTATGTCTTGCCTGTATGTGGTAGGGTTTGTCGGTATGTTGTGTCATTGAGGAGCCTTTCACAGGTTTTCATTTCCACATGGTGGTTGGATAGTTCCTCTACAAAGAAACAGTGAATATAACAAAGATGAGTGTTCCTCCTTGATACTGCCTTTGTAAATATCTGTCATCCTTTCTATAGTTTACACCTAGGAGCCTTGACAGAACCAATGATACTGAAAGCTGTCAATGATTGCTGTACCACAAGCAATACAATTTACTTAATCAAGTCTATTATCCCGTAGTAGCTAAGACATCAAACTATTTGTTGTATTCATTCCTATATTTACATAGGGGTGAGTTCATATCTCAGAGAACTTAGGTTTCTTCATTGCAAAACTAGTGTTATGCAACTGGTGGAGTGACAAGTGATACAGGCAGTATGTTAGGCAGATACAACGAACCATCCACACCATTTGATATATAGTTTCGAATTGGTCATAACTGCTATACACAAAGCTGACAAAGGGAGATAAGTCATTTGGAGTTAAACAAAACACTTGTGAATCATGTACTGATAGACCTATGCTCCCTATGCCAGACAGAGAGGGATGAGTGGCCGAGATTGGCTGGAAGAAAGCAATATATGTCTCTCTCTATAAGGTGAGTAACTTGAACGTACTGGTAAATCCTATGCCCTTTACCCCAGATACATAGATAGCATTACAATTATGAAAGTGAGCAGCCAACCTTATCTAACAAAATAGGGCATCCCTTTTGGAGTAGCCCTTCACCGCACAGTGGAATCGTAACTCAGGAAAACTAGAGAGGCAAGGGCATAGAAGCCCTCAAGTGGAAAGCATCTATGTCCATAAGTTGCAATAAACCAAACAAGCTCAACGGTAGTCTTAGCTGAAAGCTTTCCAGAAGGGACACGAAAGCTGACAAGAGTTGATCAAAAGATGTAATAGTTTTAATTCTTTGGGATGCGAAGGTGATGTCTTATGGACTAACATGAAAGGCTTTCTCAGAGTCAAAGGGCAGAATTGGGAAAATACGTATGGAATACCATCTCCTGGTTGGCACTGTACTGCAACAGCATTTTGAGAAGGAATGACCAAATCACAGAATTTAAGAATGGACCATGCAACTTGCTGACTCAACAAAATGAGGCAACTGCAAAAAGGCAACATTTTACAGTCACTATTGAACTAATGGTCCAGTGGGGCCACGGAATAAAACAGGTTTGAAGTTTCATAGTGGATGGTTAAATGAGCAAACAAAATCAACTTGCCCTCAAAATTACATTACTGTAGAGCTTTGTTCTTCTGGGAAGCTCCATCCTATCCAATGTATATGTCTGAAAACAGAACTGAGAAGCAGTATAACATTCTGTTTATCCTTGTTTATGGTGGCCTAGATTTCCGCCTCTTTAACCTTTGGCAGCTTTGGCAAGATAACAGCCATAGACTTACTTGAGCTTTTGATATATCTCTGCACTTCAGCTTTTGTCAGCCAGAGGTGAAGAGCATAGTTACCTACTTTCTATTCACATTGATTCTACAGCTTGTAATTATTTTCTTATCTAAGAAGTATCACCAGACTAGTTCCTGAAACTATATCAACTAATTCTTTCATCTGTCAGTATCAGCTGGAGTGTCACACATGTCACCACCCCAATGATTTAAATGCTACGTAATGACAGTCTCTGGGCTGGGCGATTATTTGTACCCTATTTCTCTGCTCCATAGAGATCACAACGAAAAGACTGGCTTTTTTTATTTATTTTTTATTTTCAGTGGTTGGCTCAAGAATAAACCCATCCTTAATGTTGGAAAGCAGCAGAGAAAATGGAAATCTGCGGGATACAACAGTATGTACTAGAATAGCTTAGAAAAAGTTTGTTTTCTAATAGATTGGGCTGGACTGTTCCCAATTGAGAAGGACCAAGGCTAATTTGCATATGGTTGCTCCCTCTCTGGAGTGGAGCAGTGGGCAAAAAATATGGAATGGAAAGCAACCACAGTGGGTGCCAATAATATATTTTTGCGAGCATTCCATTCATCTTCTTTAATTGGACCTGCAATGTGCACAATCCAATACTTGCTATGGTACAGGAGCAAAGCTGCAGGTCATTCAGGTGCAAAAAGGCTGAAACCATTCTGTGGCTGCTTATGTTGCCATTCAGAAGAGACATGCTCAACTGCAGCAAGGCAAACATGGATTTTGATATGATTGTTTCCTATTGAAATGGGGCGCAGTGAGTTCACAATGGAATGCGATGAACAATCACCTGTGGCTGAGACATTTAGAAAGTATTCCACCCACCACCTTTTGTTGTGTTATCCCACCCTACACCTAAGACAATAATGTAATTTTGTATTACAAAACATGCTCCTGCTGAGAAATGAGCTAGCTTTTTGTTTCTGTAAAATTGATAGAGACAATAATGTTGAGAAGGTAATGGAACACGAATCCGTAGCTACAAACTATAGCTGCTGGACCCCATAATGAAGATAATGGGACAAACTGAATTATCATGGGACACATTACCTTTTCAAACACCCTAAAGTAAGTATAAAGAAAATGGAATTTAGACACACACACAAGACACTGCCATCCAAAGTTTAACACCCACATATCAAATTAAGACTCACATTTTGGGTCAGATCCATCTGGACTGCTGAATCCAGCATCCTTTGCTGATACCCACGCAGCAAAGCAGTCATTCTCATCTAAAGTAATAGTCAGCATCTATTAAAGACAACAAAGGGTAGGTAAAGACAAATAGTCAACCATATATTCAGCAATACATTTTTGAGTGTCAAATAACATTTCCCATCAAGGAATCACCATGTTTTCTAACAGATGCAAATATATTAGAAGTATGAATAATATATCTTAAAGAAAGTGGGAAAGAGATATACAGGTAAATACCAACTCACTTCCAGCCAATATAAAAGAGTAACTATTAGAAGATGCCACAGAATTACCTGAGGTTATCAGTTCTGCATTGATATAGGTGCTCCGAAATATGAGGCCGGTTAGAGGGAGTGGGTGGAAGGGTAACTTAACAGCGAAAAACTACCATTAATAAGTGGCTTACAATCTCATACCCACCTTCTGTCACCACAAAATGACAGCATGTGTCTATATTTTAGATTTTTGCTACATGATACTCACTAATAAACAACTTAAACTCTGCTATTTTTCAATCATTACTCTAAAGAAATTCACAGACCTTTCCATCAACATCAATGAATAAACAAATAACACATACATCAGAAGTGTGCACCTAAGAGGCATCTTGGAGCTGGTTTCCAGTAGAAAAAGCACCAGCAACAGAGTGTGAGAAAACATCCATATTACCAAAGTAGGTGTGTTTTTAAGATTTTCTACAACAAGCACAACAAGGAATGCATTTTAGTTTAATCTGTAGATTGTTCCATAGCTGAGGATCACATACTTTACAGGGATCAACCGTCAATCCTCACTTTCTACACTTTTGAGATAGAGAATAACAGAGACTCTCCAGAGTGAAGGGTCCACAAGGGAGTAGACCTTAAATAAGGTGATAAATGAGAATTCTAGGTTCCAAAGCAGACTGTGTGAAGTCCAAGAGCGTAAACTCAAGTCTCTGCTTCCTAGGTAGCCAGAAAAAAATGACCTGAGAACCAGTGATCTGATCATTTATTTTGAGATCGTATAAGATGTGAAATCTTTGCAGCTGATGAACCGGGGTTCCAGTTAGACCTACATAAAATAGGCTACAAAAGTCCAGCCAGGATACCACACACAAGGCTACAACTGACCTATGGAAAGGGAAGGTGGCAAATTCAAGGGGCTTTTTAATGATCTTCAACTGATCGAAAGAATAACCCACCAGAGAATTAACATGAGTTGCTAAGGTTAGCTGCAAATTCAAATGAAAACCAGGACTATTCACTGATTTGGCTGGAACTTGGGTGCAACTGGGTCTGTTGGATGTTTTCTTCCCACTAACAACTCCATCTTGATGACATTCAGTTGTTGAAAACTGTTACAACATCCAGTCCTGACATGCTAATAAACATTTAGGTAAGATTTCTGCAGATTCTAGGGTCTGTTTATCGAGGTGGATTATGTGTGATTTATGCATGCTTGAATTGCAATTGCAAGTGGTATGAGAGGGCAAACATTAAATCAAACAAAATTGTACTGGTATCAGGGAAGGTCTCTGAGGTACCCTGCAAGATATTTTATTTTAAGTTATTTGATGCATTTTTATTTAAAGGGGTTAGAACCCCAGTCTGAGTCTTGACCCAGAGAAAGGAGACAAAGCAGACCTACAATTTTCCAAGAAGTCCAATGCCTACCAAGCTGGATATCAAGATGTTATAATCCACCATATCGTAGGCAGTGGAAAAAAACAAACCAAGGAGTAAGCCTGCTGCATTTCTCTGCTCCAAAACTGAACAAATGTCCTCCACATCCAAAACAAGAGCTCCTGTTCCTTCTCCTGCTTTAAACACTAGCTGCCACTGATTGAGGAGATTGCTTCACAAATAGAGAATAAGCTTTTTTGCTACTACCCGACTAGAAAATGCTCCCAAGAAAGGTGATAGGGCAGTAGGTAGTTAGTTACTTGACTACAGTCAAAATTACTTTAAAAAAAAAAAAAAAAAGGTGGACTTACCACTTCTCGTTTCCCCTCTTCAGGATAATGTCAGATGTCAAAGTAACAGATTCATTTCATCACTAGAGGTAACAGCAATGCATCCTACTTCTTAAAAAGCTGATCTGGTAGATGATATCTGGTGAACTAGATTTTTATTTTTTCAGACTTAATTTTATCTCCAGACAATTTGGCAGATTAAAATCAAACAGGTCAGGCTTTGTTTTTTTTTCTCCTTCATGAGGAACGAGAGAGGAGATTGCATGGGGGCTTCAATAATTTTAAATCCGTTATTTTTATTTTTTATTTTAGTAATTGTGCAACCTCTTCACAAAAAGTTTGATTCTGTGAGATCTTAAGGTTTAAACACTGATGTTCTATACATGACTGTAATGAACTTAAAATATACTTTGCTGGATTGATGGTGGCTCTAATTTTTCCTTTTAAAAAAGGAGATTTCGCGTTCAAAATATCTTGCTTGTATTGCTTTAGTAACTGTTTAGAATTTGTGAAAGTGTTGGGTTTGTATGCCTTGCACAATTTCATTGCTGCTTTTTGTTCCTTTGTTTTGAGATTCTCATTTAACTATGGAAAGGAAAGTTTCCGCTTACAATCTTTTTTTTTAAATTTGTATTTTGTACTTGAGATGAGAAGGAGAAAGAATATTTACATTTGAAATAAAAATACAAAGTGAGCTATTAACTTTACGGTTTAGCCACAAAGGTCAGTAGAATGTAGAAATCCGAACTACCTAGTACAGTGGTTCCCAACCTTTTGACTCCTGAGGACCCCCAATGAATCATTACTGGAAGCCGGGGACCCCCAGCAATTTGTACAATTTCATTTTCAAACATGAAAACAGTAATTCGCAAAAAATATAACAAGTACACATCAAACAAGTACTCAAATTACTAAAGATAAAATTCTTTTATATTGAAAAAATAAGCAAAAATCGAAACATTTTACTGGAAAGGTTGATGCTGCATCTCGGCAACTACCTTTTTAATGTTTGGTTTTTATTTAGGAAAGGTGAATCCTCAGGTCAGATTCTAAATTTCCGGAGCGATTTGTTTTTATTTTTTAGGTATGCAAGATCTGAGAACGTTTTTTCACATAAACTAGTGAAGGGAAAGGAAGTAAACCATAAGGGCCTCTCATCTCTCCCTAGCCTCTCTGTCACGTGTATTTCATTTGTTTTATAGCACCTCTCATACCACTGTAGGGTGTCAGGGCACTGTACAGGGGACTTACAAGGTGTAGGATTCCCATGTCATCCACACTGGTAGGCATTTTCTAAGAGTGCTTGGTCCCGAGAAGTACAAATTTAGGATTCAGAACACAGCACAGTGATTATCAATGACGTGGGCAAGAAGAACTTATTTCTACACAAGCAAACCTTTTTTAGCAGCATAAGGAAAATGAAAGACTAGGAAAAAAAACAACTTTCTAATTTGTGCCATGCTGTTTGCATGCAGCTCTTTGATGGCAGTTCACAGCTCATTGTGCTAGATTAAGATTATGAACTGCACCGTAACAAAAGAATCTCTGTGACAAAAGCAGTAACCCACTGTGCCATGCACATAAAATAGTTTTTTCCAATATACACGTTCTTTGCAGCAGGCATATTAACCACCTGTGCTATCTTTGAGTCAAAACTGCAACTAGACAAAGCTCCCATCTCTCTTCAGCGGATACATTAATCACTTGAGTTAGCTTGACGTTTTAATTGTTGCTGTACAAGGAGCTTTGCAGTGGGTTTAAAACTGCTCAACAAATGAAGTAATAAAAATGAAAGCACGCACGCAGAGAAGTGCCTTTCTCCTAGCCCAGGCCTGCGGACCCCCTGGGAATGTGTCACGGACCCCTTGGGGCCCGCGGACCACAGGTTGGGAACCACTGACCTAGTACACTCCCTAATGCAGGAAGGCAACACATTGAGGACTATATTAAAAAGCCAAACGTTAGCGCATGCCAGCATAGTCCTCTGCTCAACCAGTTTAATCCTTTAGTGTCTCAGATGTGCACAAATCATCTTTGTGAGTGGACTGCTACACAAAGGTACACCTATCCAGATTGAAATTAATATCTAATGACCTCTTCGAATGACCCCCAGGCTAAAGAACCTAGTTAAAGAGCCATACACAAAGAGCATCAACATATCCAGCACAACACAAGCTGCATTGGCTCAGCATTCAGAAAAGCAGAAAACCTAAATTTCTAGTTTTATACAGAACAATATAGAAAATGACACTGCCTTAACTAAGATTTTTAGACAGCAGTTTTTGTTTAGAAATATTAGGCCATCACACACACAAAACTGTTGAGAGTCAAGAGCAAAGCCAGCAAAGATACTGTCTGTGGTACCCCACCCCAAGAATTTTCATCTGAAATCACAGACCAAATCAAATTGTGAAGGTTTGTGGAAAGTGGGCTTTTCAGAAAAGCTTTACGTTATCAGTGATATAGATGACACATTGAGCTTCCTTTGATGTCAATGGTGACTAACATGTAGCCGACTGAAGCCTTGTTTGGGTGATTGAGTGCAATTTTCAAAAAACTTAAAGCATGTTCCTAAAGATTCTATGGACTGCGTGCTGTTTCTCCACTAGTACCAGGAAGACCTTTGTGGGCAATTTGTTACACTTTATGAAGTATAATAATGATATAAAAACAATCCTATGTACTGTTGATTCACCAACTAAACTTGATTAGTATCCTTAGAAACCGCTTCATCAACCCTGCTGATTTAGGAGAACGCAGATTATTTCTCAGCAGTAGTAATAAGGAGGCTCAGGAGAAATATCCCAAAAAATATCTGTCATGAGAATGATCATGGCTGTATTTTGGGCAAGATGCAGCATTCACAGCAGTCTATATGGGCTATGACTGTACATGGCACTGCAGAACCTAATCAAAATTCACTGCTGCAATAACCACTAATTTTTTAGAGTGGGTCTCTTCCCCAAAGGAATGAAAGAAAATGAAAGGCTTCATTTTTTCCTTTTTTCAAAAGAGAAATTATATTGACCTTACTGCTTATCTGCATATTTTAATTACATTTCTAAGTGTTTGATAAGTTGCTCATTAATAGCCTACACAGGCTGTGACGATGAAACAGGTGAAATAACTGGCCTGTATGAAGACTTCAGAACTGTCATGTTAACAACTGATCACTCCCCAAATATCAATCTTGCAACTAAGTGAATACTGGAGAAGAAACAGACTATTCAAGGCTTTGGAAGAGCATAAAAACCTATGATCACCACAATTCATACTAAGGTTTATTAAAGGCTTAGTAATGGTAGTGACCACTCCCTGATATGTAACATTAAAGAACTTCAAGACAATTCAGAAAGAATGTAGTGTGGTGACAAAGGTAACACAACAGATACTTTTGAAACAGACAAGTGTTTGGAATACAGTCCTTTAGTGGCACCCCACACTTTCAACCTATGTTTATGGCGTGGAGCAAGTCCTCTATGACCTTTAGGCCGATTGTCCATTGATGTAAGGGAGACTAAATTGTTGATGTACATGGATACTTACTTTGCCTACATAGGAAAAAGTAAGTGTTTGGGTCTTGGAGCTTCTCTGAATATCTGGTTCTTTAATTTTATCAATTAGAAAATCTTAATGCTGGGGGGTCTATATTTTGTCAAATTGGCACTCACATTTGCAGTGAACAACTGCAACTTGATTTGAATATTCGGGTATTCATTTCTTGCACAAATTAACCTTTTCTGCCAAGAAAACGTTTAACAGGAATTCTGGGACCCAATACCTAAGTAGTGCTGCACTTTAATACACAGAAGATGTGCGGGTTTCCATTCTGTGAGAAACATTCTAAAAGTCTGGTCAACGCCATGTGGTGGGGAATTTAAAGATCGCTTCTGTTCAAATAGCTAAGAATGCAGTGATAAAACAGAGTAAGTATTGGGAACACCGTTCCAAGTAGGAAAAACATTGCATATTTTCCCTTGCCACTTTACAAGGTGATTTAGTGGAAAGGTTACTGTGGATATACTTTGGGTAAATCTTCACAATTCTGTTCTAAAATGTCATGTCATGTTTTGTGTCCAAGAGTTTAGATTTTCTATAAATGTGGTCCAAAATTCTGTGTTATTTAGAGCAACTGTACTAATGAAAACACATTCACTTCCATAGTGCAAATGTTACATTACAGTTTATTATCATAGTACAGCAAAGATAACTAGAGCAAATTAAGTATTTACTGCTGCACAGACTGTTTGGTACAATCACTTTACCTAAGGAAAAACTGACCAAGTAGCCAGGAGGCCTCGAGTTAGATTTTACTTTACAGAACAAATGTAATCCTTGGCATTTTGGCTTTATTTAAATACATATTTTAACAACAAATACAAATGAAAAAGCATCCTGTTGTGTGAATTATGGATTTTGCTCCTAACCATAACTTGTGAATTTCAGTATGTTTTTGGTTTGAGTTTGTAATCATAACTGCATTTAACTGTGCTTTTTTTAGGGGAATTTCTCAGGTTTTTCTCAAACATATGTTAAGGAGTTTTAATGTTTTTATTCTGCATGTTTGCGTTTTCTTTCCCACCAAGGGCTTAGGGTGATAAGAATGTACTAGGACGGCAAGGAACGGTTTTGTTTTGATAGAGGGCACCTTGGGATTTTGTCCAATTCCCGACGTGTTCTCTTCAAAGCCGACCTAAAGTAACCAGCATTTTTTGAATAATAAACTTATGCAGTGGGAGGGAGTTTCTAGAATTCTCCTCTCTTGTTTGTTCAAAGTATAAGAGGCCGAGACCAGATAGACCGTTGAGTGACTCACATCTCAGACATGCTCAGGATACTGAGGGGTGTCAACCTTCCCGCGAGGATAATTTATCTCACTCCACAATTGATTCTGGGATCTGGCGGTCTGATGCTGATTAGGAGGGAGGAAGCAGATTTGCCCTTGCCTCATGGTGATGCATTTTTTAAATTCATAATTTGCTTTGCGTTGTAATATAGATACATATATTTGCTGTGTATATTGTAGTGGAGAATCATTTGTACATGTTTTCATTTAATTGCTGTGACCATTTTGAAACGTGTGCTTTCAGCACGCGGACCTTCCTTTACGAACCTTGCAAAGTGATTTAAAAAATGTCTTCTTTAGACTAAGAAGCGCATTCCAGAGATTTTTGTCAGTGAATGAGTGTTTCAGCTTGGTCATTAGTGAAGCAAAACATCAGGTCACAGGCTTCCTATAACTAGACCGATCACCTTCACAGAATTTGCAACACCCATTGAGAAATATATAGGGGTGTTGACTACTCTTCCATTAACAGAAACTTTACACCTACAACCAAACAAGACAGCTATTTCTCTGTGTGGCCCATCTTTTGACCGTCCCACCCTTCAAAGTTTCCAAACTATCATAAACTTGTTCTCTTCCTCCAGAAGTACTAGCGCTGGGGCGGGATCCGTGTACGAATGAGAAAAATCAACAATCACATTCAATTCTGGAAAACTGTGAAGGCCCCTCCAGTTTATAACACAACAATACAGATGGCTATATATGTGTGGCAAAGGAGACATGCTTCACTGCCTCATCTCAAAGTCTCCACACCACCAAATGTATAACATTTGATGCATAATATGTAAAGTCTCTTTGAATCTCACTAAAAACCTCCCATAAAATACCCTAGTACATCCATCATCCTTTCAACCACACACTCTGAGAGAGCACCCAAGAACACAAAGAAAATCAGAGTGCTTTGAAGTAGTTTCAGAAGGCATGCAGCACTACAAATTCTACAATACAGTAACATGAACAGACCCCATATTAAAAAATTCTTAGAAATAATTTGTCAGCATCCCAGTCATTAGGAAAACACAGCAGTAAGGGCAACCAAATTAGTAGACAGCACAGAAGTTCACTGTCCTTCCATTACATCCAGCCTCTCCGAGAGCCATGAGCATTCCCTTAGTATTACTTTCATCATGCCCATTCTGAATCCGAGCTCCTCACATCCGTAGAATTGGTCTTAATCATGTGTGCTCTATGATCCCCTTTATGCCCTTTCAGCACTGCAAAGGATGGGACACTTTCCTTTACTATTCCTCTCATTCACTACAACTAGCAAGGTCTAGCAACCATACTGAATAACCCAGAATCTTTCTTACTCATCAAAGCACTAGTTGCCTCTTGTCAGTAGGTGCTAGTCCGATAAACTAGGCCAGTTAGCAGATATCTAGGTACAACACACAAATGCACCAATTTGGTGGCATGCAGCAAGTGACGCCAAATAATATTGGCTTCAAGTCTCAGCACCCTACTCCAGAATCAGTGGACCACAAAGTAGCTCAAAATCCTGCAGCTTTACATGTGGACTTCAACCAGTCAATTATGCTCTTCAGTGAGTGAATATGTTGAAGTCTATACAGGGTCACTGTAATCATGATAATAATAGGAATATTAACATAATGACCAGTGTTCTAATCTATTGTATGAAGCTGTTTATATAGCACTGTAAAGTTTTTAAAGCAATGTGATGAATAGTATTATTAATCAAAACAATCTATTTTAGCCTGCAAGAACTGTGTCTGAACAGAAGGGGGCCTTGCCTGATGGCAGTGGTTTGGTCAGAGTTGTTAGGATTTGATGTTTTTATTTTTTATTGTTGTATTGCTTATCCAATTTTCAAAAGACTTGACATGCAGGCAATGAATGAGAAAATCTTGCTAAAAACTAAAGGACGTTCCAGACACATTTTACATATCCCACACTAAGAAAAAGTGCATACACACAGGAAAGAAAGCAGAAAGTGTTCTGCGATTCTGTGATGATGATTAAGCTATTCAATTGCCTTGAGAAGATCACACATTACAGATCTGTTACATGATCAAAGGGCCTACAAAAAATCCTGTTAGAACACTTATTTGTTTGTTACAGCTAAGAAAGTTTTACTGAGATTATCAATTCATCCAAACCCAAAGAGAAATATACTTAAAGATACTTGGATAGTTGGTGGCATAACTAGAAAAGGTATAGCAAGCAGCTTCTTACCCCAGTTTTTAGATCTACTGAGAACCAGTTTGGAACGTACACCATTTTAAATCGTTTCTTAATTTCTTCCTCAAAATCTACTTTTCCAAGATCTTCCACTTTACATGCCTGCATAGGAAAATAAGCAAAATCAAGAACTGCTCTTTATTATAAAAATAACCATAGCTAGTATTTTAGTTATCAATCAACTGCAACAGCAGACTGTACAGTATCAATCTTGAATTAGCCAATCATCAAGAAATGTATCACCAGACCTTCAAAGAATTAAATAAGAACAACATATCAGCACAACTGTTATAATCACCTATATGCACATCAAGCAACAATGCACGCATTTTGTGCCTACTCATGGAAGGCAGCAGGGACACGTTTCCCTAGACAGAAATGGTGGACGCCTAAATGTAAGACACTTGACAGGATGTCATTATTTATATTATATCAATTAGTTTAACGGTTATGTGGAGTAAGGTTATTGGTACAAAGAGGACTACAGTTTACATTAATTTCTAGTGTATAATTAATAATGCAAGTTTAACAAATGTACTTTTTTCAAGTATGCAACAAGCAACCATTTATATACCTTGCGAACTGGCTGATGGCCCTTCTCAGTGTAAAATCACAGCAATTAAAAAGTAGCTGTGGCACAAAGTAGGCCTGGCAGCAATATGCTGTCAGTGGATAAACCTGTGTAACATAGATCATACATAAATATGCTAACTATATTTTGTTCTAGCAGTCTAGAGCCACCTAAGCTTGATTAAGGATATATAGATTCCAAGCTTTACATAAGCATAGGATTTTTCCAGAATCATTGAGAAAGAAAAATGTGTACAAAGTACCAATAAGTAGACAATGTAGGATTATTTTATAGGTGGGATACATAGTTAAGTTGGTCACGATTACTGACTTGTTTCCAACTTTACGAGGTGTTCTTACCTTATCTATCTAGGAGATGGAAATAGGGTGATGTGAAATTGTCTGTGTTCTTGAAAAAAAAAAAAAGGCTTATCTACGCACAAAGACAACACTTAACAAGTGGTGTGAACTAAGTAGTAGATAGGCAGCACTCGGGTGAAATGGGCACATACTGATTTTAGGTAGTATAATGGCTATATAATTCTAAGTACTAATAGCCTTTAGGTGGCATGCCTCCCATCTTATAAATTACTGGCCCTAGTATTTTGAGGTTTTACTCAAGCAATTGGTATTTGCAGGGTATACAGTGAAGACATGATGGCCTTAGGGGGACCAATAAGCTTACCCAAGGTTGGTTATTCATGTTTTAAGCTATTTTAATTTCACTAATTGACTTCCGAGACAAAGGAAGTGTCTCTGTCGACACTGAAAGTCAAGGTGTCTTTTCCAGACAATTCCATCTTGATAATTTCTCCCAAGTTAAGAAAAAAATACTCAATGGAAAGTTAGTGTGAACATTTCTTTACATGTTCATGTCCCATCCAAGAGGTGTTAATTACTCAGTCAATAAAACTTTATTTAGTCCAGAGAGGACATAAACAAAATTATTAAATACACAATACATCTATTAACAATATCACAGAATTAAAAAAGTCAATCATAAGATAAAACATTAATCCATAAAATAAGAAACAGTTCAATAAAAAGACATCATTTAAAACACACAATTCACGTAATAAATACCATACCTCTAAAAATAGGTGTCAGTGTATAAGAGATACAAATAGAGGACTCAGCTCACCTAATTAGAAAATCTTTTGCCAATAAGTTTTCTGGCTTTCACAGCTGATAAGATCAAATAAAACTTAGCAACACAAACCATGTCCGTTTGCAACAACCACAAATATAACATTGCTTCCTCATGGGTCATACTATTTAGTGCCCTGAGAAGTGAAAATAAAAAGGCCATTTTCTGCTCACAGTATAAATCACAACATAAAACCATATGCAGCTGTTACTAGGCATAACAGAATCGCATGGACATGGCATTAGACCCCTGAATGTGTATGCACTGGAAGGATAAGTCACCAGAAAATGGGCTAAGCCCAACCAAAATATCATCAAGTAGAATCTATAGTGTTGAGGAACCCAACACATCTGTTTCAACACTTGGAGTAGGACATAAAGGAAGGTATGCTGCCACCATAGCCTTACTTAAATTACTACTCCATCTTTCTTCAGTAATCTGGATGAGTAACTAATTCTCAGCCAATAAAATGTCTTGTTTACTTATGGGCCCTGGTAGTTATACCACCCAACATTTTCTTCACATACATTAACCATTTACACTTATGCACCTCTTCAAGTTTCAAACAATCTAAAATCAGTGACTGGGTAAGAGCCGCTTCTATTCTGGCCCATATTGACTGCCACAATAACACTGGGGCTAATCTGACCACATCTTCCAAACAAGCATTTTCAGTGCAACGGGGCTCGCATTTGCTCGAGTTAGAGCTATTTGCGTTGTAAACTCTTAACCGGACTTTTCTTGACACAAATTAAAAGAAAAAAAAAAAAAGCGCAATCGCGCTATGTAAAATGCAGCAGGATCGCACTAAAATTGAAAACGCAAAAACGGAGCGCGATCGCGCTATGTAAACCCCAGCGTGATCGTGCTGCAGGGAAAATTAACAGATAAAGTAGTCCGGAAACCCGGGCTGAAAACATCGAGCCTCGAATGGTTTCAGTAGTTTACCGGTGCTGTGTAGGTGGGTTAAATACCGGAAAAGGCATGATGTAGGCATGCCTTTAACAAATTAAAGCAAGCAGGTTTTAAAGAGCAAGCCCAGGAACCAATGAAGGTGATTGACGTGACCTGGGCGTGGTTTATAGCCCAAAAAGAGATTAAATCATGGACGGAGTGCTTTGCGTTCGCCCATAAAAAGGGAGGCCAAGTTCATGGCAATAACAGATGGGATACTACTGGGAAGTGACAACAAACTTCTCAATTTGTTCTCACTCATTTGCAAGGGGGTTGAACCAGTATACCCCCATACACCCACACCATATGTGACAATAGAAATAGTCCTGGCTTTATAGGCAATGATAATTGAGTTAAGTGGCGCAGAGCCTAGTTTAGAGATAAATTTACAGAGATACAACCACCTCCTCGTACTGCGTGACCATAGCTGCTTTAAGATTGTCCCATTTGCTATCATTATCAAAGGGCACTGCCAGATATGTAAATGTGGAGACACATTTCAGACGTGTGTCTCCAATACTACAAGGAAGGTACTATGCTTTTGGGCCGTCTGCAGACTATGGTATAAGATTTCGCTTTATTGGTGGAAAAACACAGCGCAGTCATAAAATCAACAAATTTAACTAGCAGCTTTTGAAGACCCCTCCCTGTTCACACCATGAGGACGCAGTCATCAGTAGACAAGCAAACAGGTTGCTGACGAGCACCTATCTTTGGTGGGGTCGATCTCAACCTCTACTAAAGCTTCCTCAAGGTCGAATAAAAACTACAAAGAAAGGGGGCCCAGAACACACCCTTGTCTGACCTCCTTTCTAACCTTGAAGAATCAAGAGCATTCTCCATTCAGCTCATTCCTAATCCTGGCTTCCACGTCACTATGCAGTTGCGCCAATATCTAAACAATCTTAAGGTTAGCCCCCCCCTTCTTAATCAGCATTTCCCATTATTTACTTCTGACAACGTTATCAAATGCCGCCCTTAAGTCCATTAACGCCAAGTAGAGAAACCTTGCAATATGCCTACGTACTTCTCTAACAACAAACACAGGTCAAGACAATTGTTGCACGCCTTTATTTCTTGTACATTCAATAGGGTATTCCATCTCGTTCTCGCCCGTCTTCACATATACATTATTTCAACTCAGCGCCAGCGGGTTATGGTCGCTCAGCCCACTAGCAAGAATCTGTAAATAGACCACTTTTCAACATCAAGAATTAAAAATCATGACATGATCAATCACTGATCCTCTCCCCCTTCCTTGAAAAGTTACATGAGGAACACAGTGCTTAGACAATATATCACTCCCAATATTAAATCATGTATAATCATCAAGCTATTTAGTTTATCCATGCTTGGGCTAAGCACAAAATGCAAAGTACTGGTGGCCTGTTGTAGGAAGTTGGCTCTGTATGCACTATTTCAAAGTAAGGAATAGTATGCACAGAGTCCAAGGGTTCCCCTTAGAGGTAAGATAGTGGCAAAAAGAGATAATACTAATGCTCTATTTTGTGGTAGTGTGGTCGAGCAGTAGGCTTATCAAAGGAGTAGTGTTAAGCATTTGTTGTACATACACACAGGCAATAAATGAGGAACACACACTCAGAGACAAATCCAGCCAATAGGTTTTGTTATAGAAAAATATATTTTTTCTTAGTTTATTTTAAGAACCACCGGTTCAAATTCTACATGTAATATCTCATTTGAAAGGTATTGCAGGTAAGTACTTTAGGAACTTTGAATAATTACAGTAGCATATATACTTTTCACATAAAACACAAATAGCTGTTTTAAAAGTGGACACAGTGCAATTTTCACAGTTCCTGGGGGAGGTAAGTTATTGTTAGTTTTAGCAGGTAAGTAAATCACTTACAAGTCTCAGGTTTGGGTCCAAGGTAGCCCACCGTTGGGGGTTCAGAGCAACCCCAAAGTTACCAAACCAGCAGCTCAGGGCCGGTCAGGTGCAGAGGTCAAAGAGGTGCCCAAAACACATAGGCTTCAATGGAGAGAAGGGGGTGCCCTGGTTCCAATCTGCCAGCAGGTAAGTACCCGCGTCTTCGGAGGGCAGACCAGGGGGGTTTTGTAGGGCACCGGGGGGGACACAAGTCAGCACAAAAAGTACACCCTCAGCAGCGCGGGGGCGGCCAGGTGCAGTGTGTAAACAAGCGTCGGGTTCTCTGTAGGTTTCAATGGGAGACCAAGGGGTCTCTTCAGCGGTGCAGGTAGGCAAGGGGGGGGCTCCTCGGGGTAGCCACCACCTGGGCAAGGGAGAGGGCCTCCTGGGGGTCACGCCTGCGCAGAAGTTCCGTTCCTTCAGGTGCTGGGGGCTGCGGGTGCAGGGTCTTTTCCAGCCGTCGGGACTTTAGGTTCAGGCAGTCGCGGTCAGGGGGAGCCTCGGGATTCCCTCTGCAGGTGTCGCTGTGGGGGCTCAGGGGGGACAACTTTGGTTACTCACGGTCTCGGAGTCGCCGGAGGGTCCTCCCTGAGGTGTTGTTTCTCCACCAGTCGAGTCGGGGTCGCCGGGTGCAGTGTTGCAAGTCTCACGCTTCTTGCGGGGATTGCAGGGGTCTTTAAATCTGCTCCTCTGTAACAAAGTTGCAGTTCTTTTGGAGCAGTGCCGCTGTCCTCGGGAGTTTCTTGTCTTTCTTGAAGCAGGGCAGTCCTCTGAGGATTCAGAGGTCGCTGGTTTTTGGGAAAGCGTCGCTGGAGCAGGTTTCTTTGGAAGGCAGGAGACAGGCTGGTAGGTCTGGGGCCAAAGCAGTTGGTGTCTTCTTTTCTTCCTCTGCAGGGGTCTTTCAGCTCAGCAGTCCTCTTCTTCTTGTAAGTTGCAGGAATCTAAATTCTTAGGTTCAGGGAAGCCCTTAAATACTAAATTTAAGGGCGTGTTTAGGTCTGGGGGGTTAGTAGCCAATGGCTACTAGCCCTGAGGGTGGGTACACCCTCTTTGTGCCTCCTCCCAAGGGGAGGGGGTCACATTCCTATCCCTATTGGGGGAATCCTCCTTCTACAAGATGGAGGATTTCTAAAAGTCAGAGTCACCTCAGCTCAGGACACCTTAGGGGCTGTCCTGACTGGCCAGTGACTCCTCCTTGTTTTTCTCATTATCTCTCCTGGACTTTCCGCCAAAAGTGGGGGCTGTGTCCAGGGGCGGGCATCTCCACTAGCTGGAGTGCCCTGGGGCATTGTAACACGAAGCTTGAGCCTTTGAAGCTCACTGCTAGGTGTTACAGTTCCTGCAGGGGGGAGGTGTGAAGCACCTCCACCCAGAGCAGGCTTTGTTTCTGTCCTCAGAGGGCACAAAGGCTCTCACCGCATGAGGTCAGAAACTCGTCTCTCAGCAGCAGGCTGGCACAGACCAGTCAGTCCTGCACTGAACAATTGGGTAAAATACAGGGGGCATCTCTAAGATGCTCTCTGTGTGCATTTTTTTATAAATCCAACACTGGCATCAGTGTGGGTTTATTATTCTGAGAAGTTTGATACTAAACTTCCCAGTATTCAGTGTAGCCATTATGGAGCTGTGGAGTTCGTTTTTGACAGACTCCCAGACAATATACTCTTATGGCTACCCTGCACTTACAATGTCTAAGGTTTTGCTTAGACACTGTATGGGCATAGTGCTCATGCACTGGTGCCCTCACCTATGGTATAGTGCACCCTGCCTTAGGGCTGTAAGGCCTACTAGAGGGGTGACTTATCTATACTGCATAGGCAGTGTGAGGTTGGCATGGCACCCTGAGGGGAGTGCCATGTCGACTTACTCGTTTTGTCCTCACTAGCACACACAAGCTGACAAGCAGTGTGTCTGTGCTGAGTGAGGGGTCCCCAGGGTGGCATAAGATATGCTGCAGCCCTTAGAGACCTTCCCTGGCATCAGGGCCCTTGGTACCAGGGGTACCAGTTACAAGGGACTTACCTGGGTGCCAGGGTTGTGCCAATTGTGGAGACAATGGTACATTTTAGGTGAAAGAACACTGGTGCTGGTGCCTGGTTAGCAGGGTCCCAGCACACTTCTCAGTCAAGTCAGCATCAGTATCAGGCAAAAAGTGGGGGGTAACTGCAACAGGGAGCCATTTCTTTACACCTGACTACCAGCTCTTCCACATATCCTATGCTGGAAACATGTACCTTTGAGGCAGGACCACATGTATGTCGTATTTATAGACTCACGAGCATAATTTGATCTGGTACCGAGACACACCTTATGGGAGTTTTTGGAAGCTTATAGAATTCCTGGTGATCTCCTGTGGATCCTAAGAGTATTGCACCAAGGTACATATTCAAAAGTCAGATGGAGCAGAGGAGGGGACCTTACATCTAAAATCCCCATTAGGCGAGGCGTTAGACAAGGGTGCATGTTTGCACCAACATTGTTTAGCCTGTACATAAATGGCACAGTGAAAAGGCTGTTACAATGTAGGCATGATGAACCTAAAAGTGCTGGGGTATCTGTTCCAGTCCTTAGGTTTGTAGATGATACGCTTTTAATATCAAGATCCCCTATGGGACTACAATGTGACCTGGATACCTTTGCTGCTTTCTGCCATGAAAGAGGTTTAGAATAAAATCTGTCAAGGCCAAGTTTATGATGATCAACTCACATCGGTCCTCCAGAAAGAAGCCGATAATTTGTGGAGCTCCTCTTGAACAAGTCAAATATTTCGACTATCTGGGGGTAAGGCTGGTGGATAACATGCACTGGGGACCTCAACTAGACAAAAGTAAGTCTATCTTATTTCAGAGGGTAATGGCTTTACAGAGAAGATATAAAGCTACTGGGAGGTGGCTCGGCCTCGCCGGTTCTAAAAGTTTATGGGGCCGCTGCTGTGTCAGCAGCCACATATGGGGCTGATATTTGGGGCTAAGGAAACGAAACACCATTGTCACAGACAGAAAATACGTTTGTCAGGGCTTTGTTTGATCTCCCAATGAGTGTACCCCTTCTACCACTCATTTATGACCTGTCCCTAAATAGGATTCACCATTTGACTGCTTTGAGATCCTGGTGTATTGGGAAAAATTGTGGTCATCTGCGGAATCCTCCCCATGTAGGATATCACTTGTCGAATTGGTATCCTTAGACTTACCCTGGCTAAAACATGTAAAACAATTAAAGGATATGTTAAAAATTGAGGAATCGTGGAGCAGGCCTAGGTCAATGGGGAAAGACAGTGCAGAAATTGAAAAAAGAATATTGGGATCACATTGTGTTAAGAGCCTGGGTTGATCAGAAAAATTGGAGTATAACTGTGCAATTTTTGTTACATAAGTGTATTCCCAAATTTGAACCATATGTTAACAGAATCACTCCCCTCCAAGAAAAACAACTATATATTTTGTTCAGATGTGGGGTTCTTCCCCTAAAATCCTTCACTGCATGTTGGGGGAAAAAAATCACCGACCAATCTTCCTGCCCACACTGCTTAGTGCTTAATGAATCCGAGGCTCATTTTTTCTTTTTTTGTCCACAATACGCTCAGGCGCAGAAAAAAATGGATAATTCCACTATGCAAATTAATGGGTGTGAGACAATACAAGATAATGTTATGAATGCTAAAAAGTGAAACCCAAGAAACAATCATGTTTCCAGGTTTCTAGCTATTTGCACTGAGCTTGGAGACTGACTTAGAATTACTACTTAAAATGCCCAGTAACCATGTGGACACAAACAGATACAATCTAATTATGACTGATATAGCATTTTATGTGATTGTTGAGCTTATTGTAGGTCGCCTGATGTAAATATTCGACATGGCAAATTGTACAAATTTAGTAAGTGCATGATCTGCAGTTTCTCGTTATTTGTATTGGTATTGGAAATTGAGACTGAACCAGTACTCAAAAGACCCCGTAATTATGCAGACCCAAATAGACACAACATATGTACAACTTTGGTAGAGTATCCTAAGTGATTGTTGAATTTATTGTGGGTTGACTTTTTGCAAATATTCGACATGGCAAATTGTAAACATTTTAATTGAACTTAGTATGAACAAGAGTTTAATGTATTTTATTTATTTATTTATGGCTTCAAAGCCGAAATAAAGTATTTACTACTACACTTTGCTAGTACATAACAAAATATATGCAGCTTCAGAATATGTTCTAGGAGTTATTTTGCCAAATAACAGGTAGCATGGTTTATTTGTACAAAAGACAATTGTGCTGCATCCAAGTCCTAGCAGGTTGTATTTTGCCAAGCATTTATAGTCCATATATCATACCACTTACATAACATACAACTCATCATATGTTCTTAGTTCTCCATCAGGGGAAATCATCATTATTGATGAATGTCAGGATGTTTCCATCGATCCAGAAGGCTCACAGAACAGGTAAAAAACATATTTAAAATCGAATTATCTGTTTAAATAAAAAAAATAAAAAAAAATGATAAATGTTTGCAATCTTTGTTTTTAAATCTAAGTGGGAAGAGGTTGCAAAGGGAATTAGGTGCTTCACCATAAAGCTCCCCAATATGTCAACACCCACGAATGCCTGTGATCATCATTGTTTCATAACTATTGGGATGCAGAAATATGCAGTACCTATAAGAGAGGAGGGAAAGACAGAGAAAAATGTACATTATCAAACATTGATACCCTGCAAAGCAGTTGCAAAATCGGTCTTGGCAGTGGTGTTTAAAGAAAGGGTAGGCTCAAAGCCACAGAAGAGCAACAAATTTAAGAAATGGGGCTATCCCTAACCTGAGCAGCAGTAGTAGCAATTACTTGCTTAGACTCTGAAACTTCCACATCTAGAATGGTTAAAAATGTCACACCGAGAGCCTCAAAGATTTAGTTCTTTCTCTAAATAATACTTGAGACACAGCTTACCATTCCAAAATAATCAAGTACTATTCTATAGAGGTCACCGGACTGGTAAAGAATGAAGGTAAAAGCTTGAAATTAGTTAACAGAGAAGATATGTGAAGGCAAAAACAACCTTATACATATGTAGAACATGTTAGGCTCACCAGTAAAGAAACCATTAATTTCACTAAGCCTCTTGGCTCAAGTGTTAGATACTACAAATGCTAAATTCCACAAGATAGATAGCCTTGTAGACTGACTTACATATGGGCTTCAAAGAGCACATACTTTTGTAAGAAGATTACCTTCCCAAGAAGGATCTGGTCTTCTGTTGAGATAGGAATGTCTGATGCATGGTGTACAGTTTCACCCCGCCACCCCCACACAATTAATTGCAGACTGCATATATTTGTTATCCTGGCTTTTGACTTTGGCCCTAGTCTCACGCAAATCTAGTGTGTGAGGGGGAGGTCTAGTAGGCCGGTGCTTCGAGATGGGTGAGGCATTTGATCTACCCTGAGACCTGGAGGGGGACATGAAGTATGGCCCGTTGTACAAACAGCGGACTACTGTCCCTTTAATGGGATTACCAAAGAGTGGTGGTAGCAGTGTACCTTCTTCGGTGAACCCATAGTTGTGACCAGATCTTTCCTGGCCTTTTGCACAAGATGGAGGTGAGGTTGTTTTCCCAGACAAAGGAAGTGTATAGCTGGAGGAAGAAGATCAAAAAGAAGAAGGCACTGATGTGAGTGGAGGGAAGACAATCCTCCTTTGAAAATTTGAATAGCTTATTGCTGAACAAGGAGCTGTTGATTAGTCTCTCTGGAGTACTGTCATTTTGAGGGAAGGAGTGAGGGAATAGAGTATGTTGTGCAAAGTAAAGAGGAGCCTTAGGGTGAGGCCAAGCCTCTTCTTTCCTTGTGCCCTCCTTTAGGCTTGCTAATGACAGCCAGGTGCAGTAAGTTCACACTTCTTGGTGTCTCTATTGTGGGTACTCTAGGCTGGAGGCAATTCTCACACTACACAAAGTCTGTGTTTGGAGGCTAGTCTACAAATGACATTTGGAAGGGCAACCATCACAAACCAGTTCTGAAAGTGAGAGTGTAGATACATATCTCCTGTCTGTTCTGACGACATGATTACAGGACCAAGTGGCTCACGTGTTGCTCTGCAGAGTACTCAGAGGACTGCTGCACACCAAGAGCTGGTGTCTGCCAGACAGACAGTTCCCCATAGGTGAGAGGATCCTTAGTTAAGAGCAGTGCACCAGCCCAGAAGCTGGGAACCAGCCTGCATGCTGAGAGACGGAAGGAGATTGTTCACTCTGTCTTTACGG
The DNA here is from genome assembly GCF_031143425.1 of Pleurodeles waltl. Classification (NCBI taxonomy): domain Eukaryota; kingdom Metazoa; phylum Chordata; class Amphibia; order Caudata; family Salamandridae; genus Pleurodeles; species Pleurodeles waltl. The sequence continues at coordinate 609,589,376 of NC_090449.1, forward strand.
TCAGTACTCCTGCAGAGTTAAGTGCAGTGAGACCCCAGCATAATGGGTCTGCAAAAGAGGAGCTTTGTGCCCAGTGTCTGTGTGCCCCAGAACCTCCGCCTGTGAATGAAAGCGGGACCCAGGAAGCTGCGCTATGTCCAAAGCCACTGAGCGCAAAGCGAGATGTTGTGGCGTTACCGGGCTTCTGAACTTGATCGTGAAGTGGCAGTGTGACCTGAGCAGCTGCCCCCACTGTGAACCATATTGCGTCTGCTGCACGTCTGCGCTGTCAAGCCGAGATGGGGGACTTGTTGCATACAGTCTGGAGTTGTGCTGTTCTGGCCGGTTTCTGGACTGGGGTATTTGATTGCCTGGAGGGAGTGCTGGGCCTTACTCTGCTGAGGACCCCACAGGGTGCACTGTTGCACACATCAGACGACACTGATGGGAACAAATATCAGCAGATCCTGCTATGTCTGGGCCTTACTATAGCCAAGTGCAATGTTGCAAGGGCGTGGAGCAAAGCTCCCATCTCCTCCCTTGAGGTTCGGAAGGGGGACTGGACCTCTGCTTAGGTTTGGAACTTTCTATTTAGATAGCTTGGGATTGCTGAATGAAATACTATACAATTTGGGAAGGGTGGGCTTGCTACGGTGGGATACAACTGGAGTCGTGCCCCCGGCAGGGGAGTTCCCTGGAAGCAGACATCACAGTATTCACAACTCGAATATCAATTTTTTTGGGGGGTGGGATTGGAGTTAGTCTGGATTTGTAGATTTTTCTTTGAGCAGTACCCCTGCATGCCATTAGGTGGTGTCGGTTGACTCCACGTCCGTCATTGGCGTCGTGGACACCAGACATGATGTTGAGGCTAGCATACAGGGGCCACCCAGGCGTGCTGACATCAGTTTCTTTTCATGATTTTCCACACCAGAAGTGCAGAGTAATGAAGAACACTGACCCTTCTGCGCCAGAACTAGGGCCCTGAAAGGGAAGACCCGGTCCCTAGAAATCAGTTTGCAGAGTGGAGAGGATGGGTGGTTCAGTAAGAAATCTGCAACTAGAATATGTCTCTACTACATAATTTGTTACTGAATAGTAAGTAACTTGTTCATCTGAGCAAGACTTCTAGTTGAAGATTCCTTACCTTACAACAGACACCCAAGCAATACCATCCCTGGAGGAGGGTCTGTGAACCAAGATTATACTAGGAAGTCCAGCAGGACCGAACAGGCAAAGTACTCGTCCCTTCGGACAGGACGGTCCAGGTTGTAGTGTCAGGTAAATGTGTGCGAGGATGCCCACATTGCTGCCTGGCAGATGTCCAGGATTGGAACTCTGCACGCTAACGCAGTGGTTGCAGCTGTTGCTCTAGTAGAGTGAGCATGCAAGCCCTCCAGGGGTTGCTTTTTAGCCAATGTGTAGCACATTACTATGGAGAGAACAACCCATCTAGAGATGCCTCTCTTCTGCACAGCCTGACCTTTCTTCGCACCCACAGAACCCACAACGAGTTGATCCATCCACCTAGAACTCTTTGGTACGATCAAGATAGAAAGCCAATGCTCTTTTAGGGTCCAGGCACTGGAGTTTCCTTTTTCTTGGAAGGATGTGGTGATGCGTAAAATGTAGGCAAAGTAATGGATTGGCCTACATGAAAGGGCATGACTAGCTCCGGTAGAAAGGAAGCCCTGGGGCGAAGCACCATCTTGTCAGGATGGATGGAGATGAAAGGTTGCTTCAAGTAGATTCTGCAGCTCATTCACTATGCAGGCAGAGGTGATAGGTACAAGGAAGACTGTTTTCAGAGTGAGCAGGCAAAGTGGGCAGTTGTGAAGTGGCCGAATAGGAGCACCCATCAGAAAAATAAAACTGCGTTGAAATCCCATTGTGGCATTATGAACGGAGAAGGAGGAAACTGATGGGTAAGACCTTTAAGAAATCTTTGAACACTGGGAGATTTAAACAAGGAGGGTTGGTCAGGCAATCTGAGGAAAGCCGAGACGGAGATAAATAGCCAAGGAGGGTGCCCGGAGCAAAGCCCTGATGGGCCAGAGAAAGAACAGTCTAAAGAACCTAAGAAAGAACCTAAGAAAGAGGGGCAGAGACGGGGTCAACAGACTTATCTGTACACCATCCCACAAATTTGTTCCATCAACATGTGTGTACCGTTTTGGCGGAGGGATGCCTGGCTGCCAAGAAAACGTTACAGACTTTTGGCAGTAGGTCAAAAGCTGTCAACTGCCACCACTCAATCTCTGAGCAAGAAGGGCGAGACTGGACAGGTTCAGGTGGAGAACCATCCCCCGCTGCAGCAACAGAAGACCCTTCTGAAGGGGCAGTCTGATCGGAGGATCGATGGCCATATTCAAGTGCTCGGGATATACCATACTCTACATGCCCAGCCCAGCACCACAAGAATGACTTGGGCCCGGTTGTTCTTGATCTTCTTGAGAACTCTGGGCAGAAGTGGTATTGGTGGAAAGGCCCGAGTTCCACTTGAGGCGAAAATTGTTGCCAAGCGAGTGTCGCCTTGGAAACTCCAACAAGTAAGACAGCTGACATTTTGCGTTCTCTGCAGAGGCGAACAAATCTAAACTTAGATCTCCCCACTGCTGAAAGAGACCTTGCGGCACCTCCGAATGGAGACACCATTCATGATCAACCAGGCATTGATGGCTGAGTGTGTCCGCTCTGGTGTTCAGAGAATTCACCTGATGTTGAACAACCAGGGATATGCCCTGATGTTCCAGCAATGTCCAGAGACGCAAAGCCTCATGACAAAAGGTCAACGACTCTGACCAGACATGCTTGTTGCAGTACCACATGGCAGTGGTGTAGTCTGTGGACACCTGCACCACTTTCCCTTTGAGCGAGAGAAGGAATGCTTTCAATACTAGCCTGATCGCTCTGAGCTCTAAACGGCTGATATGGAGCTCAAACTCTGCTGGAGACCAGACGCCTCTAGTCTCCGCCTCTCCCAAGTGGCCACCCCAGCCCAAGACTGATGCATCTGTCACTAAGGTCAGATCTGGCTGGGGAAGGGAGCAGGATCTGCCTCACATCCAATCACAGTTCAAAAGCCACCACTGTAGGTCTTGCGCATCTTTGTCCGAGATCTGGACCATGTCGGAAAGATTTCCCTGGTTCTGCGCCCACTAGAACTTCAGGTCCCACTGCACAGCCGGCACATGCCATCTGGCCTGTGTCACCAGCAAGATGCAGGAGGCCATTGGGCCCAGCAGCCTCAAAATCATTCTCACCGGAATAGAGGCTGAAACATTGGCATCAGCCTATATATCCTTGGCTCATCGCTCGGGAGGATAGGCCCAAAACTGCACTGTGTCCAAAACAGCTCCGATGAAAGGGAGCATTTGAGAGGGAGTCAGGTGTGACTTTGGTGCGTTTATAGTGAACCCCAGCGAATGCAGGAGGTCTGCCGTAGTCTGGAGGAGGGAGACGACAGCCTGGGTCGAGCCCGCCTTCAACAGCCAGTCATTGAGGTAGAGGAAGACTGAAACACCCAACCTGCACAGATCAGCTGCGACCACCGCCATCACTTTGTTGAACACCCAAGGGGCGCTGGTAAGGCCAAAGGGGAGCACAGTAAATTGAAAATGCTTGCAACCTAACATGAACCTCAAGTAACACCTGTGGGTAGGCGGGACAAGTATATAGAAATATGTGTCCTGCAAGTCCAGTGCTACTATCCAGTCTCCTGGGTCCAAGGCAGAAAGGACCTGAGCCAGAGTGAGCATATTGAACTTCTCCTTTTTGAGGAACAGATTAAGGGACCGAAGGTCTAGGATAGGGCAGAGGCCCTTGTCCTTCTTGGGCACCAGAAAGCAGTGGAGATAACAACCACTATCTACTTCTGGCTCAAGAACCCCCTCTATGGCTCCCTTGGCCAAGAGAGCCGTAAACCTGAAGGGAAGTGCTAGGTGATCCTCTGTCATCTGATCGTAGGATGCTGGCATGGATGAAGGGGTAGTCTCGAAGGGGAGGGAGTAGCCCCTTTGGCTTATTTGCAAAAACCACCTGTCTGATGGGATGGTGTGCCAGTGGGGCTCGTAATGGCGTATCCTGCCGCTGACTGGTCCCTGGTGGGGAAGCATCAGACTAGGAAGGTTTGGCGGGTGCAGGACATTTGGGGGGAGGACAGGGGGCGGGGTGGTGGACTGGCTAGACCCCTGGCTCCCTGATCCACGCAGACGCTGGATCCCTCGGCCAGTGTGTGGCGAGGCACAGTGGTTGGCAGGAAATTGACATGGCTTGGCGCCCCTTCCGCAGCCACAAAAGGGGCAGAATGCAGATAGAGGTGGGCGGGTGGTAGCTGCAAGGCTAAGGGACCAGCCCACAGTCCGAGACTCAAAGTGCTGAAGCACCGGGTCTGCTTTGTCTCCAAAGAGATGGGCACCATCGAAGTGCATGTCCATCAGTGTGGATTGGACATCCCCTGAAAAGCCAGATGTCCTAAACCAGGCGAGGCACCTCAAGGCCACCGTTGAAACAACTGATCTGCCTAGAGAGTCGATCGTATCCAACCCACATCTGATTGTGAACTTAGCTACGTCTCTCTCATCAGCAACAACTTTGGAGAGACTGCGCGATCATGCCCCATAGAGTATGGATGTAACAGCTCAAAAGGCATGGAGTGTTCACAGACCACAATGCCAGGCTTGCGGTAGAAAACAGCTTCTTCTCAAGGTGATCCAGTCTCTTGAATTCCCTATCCGGGGAAGCTGAAGGGAATGTGCCATGGCATGCTGAAGCCTGGATGATCAAGTGCTCGGGGGGAGGGGAGAATGGGGAAGGGTGTCAGGTCAGGAATGCTAGGTCATTAGGCACAGGCCTATTGCGGTGGGCTATTGGCCAAGACCTCAGCTTCTCCCCACCACCATAGAAAAAGAAGCCCCCTCTTCCGTAGCCACGGTAGGGGAAGAAAGCATATCAGCATCAGGGGAGGCATCCAGATCACTGGATTCACCCAGTTCCTGGGCCCAGTCGATAGGGTCTCCAACAACCCATCCATACTGTCACCAATCTAGTACCCATAACAATAAGGATCAGGATCTGACCTAGGGACCAAAGTCAGAATCAGCGACACTGGTCTAGCTCCGTGTCAACAATGAGTATGGGATCGGCGTCGCCTCCGGCCCTGCCCGGCATCAGAAACAGACGCTGGAACCGTCGTCGGGGTAGATCGAAATGGTACGACTGATGCCGGTTCAGATCCAGAAGCGGATCCTCAGGCACCCCCCTGGAACTGAGGCCAAAGCTGCTGGTGCGGAACCCAAGGCGGCCCCTGCTGGCCCTGTGGGGCCTGAAGGCACTCCGACAGGAGCGGACTGCCCAAAGATGAGGTGCTTGGCCTTGTAAAATTCCTTCAATTGGTCAGGGGTGGCTCTGGGTCCTGGAAACTCGGGGAGGAATGGAGCCGACCCAGAAGTAGGCTCAGAGGATGGAGGCCTCGAGCGATGATGCTCCTTCTCCTGCGTTGTGCTTCTTAGACTTCTTCTTGTGCTTACCCAACTGTCTGGACGATTTGGAATGGGTCGACGAAGAGTGGTGAGGGCTCCGTGAACGGTCTTGGGATCTTCCTCTCGACCAAGAACAATGCGGAGCTGGAAGCCAGGCCCTGAGTAGCTTTAGGAATCACTCCCTCAAAGCCTTTGGGTTCATGGCCTGGCACTCCGAACACGACTTCGGGTCGTGGTCGCACTCCAAGCACCCCAGACACATGTGGTGCAGATCCGTCACGGACATCACCCGGGGACAGGAGCCGCAGAACTTGTAGCCGATCTTCCGTGACAACATCTCAATGCACCACGAAGTCAAAAGAACTTCGACAAAAGGTTGAAAGGCCAGTCAAAAAGCATCTGTAGGGGTAGCTCTCTTTGGATCTGCGTGTAGGTTGGCGCAGAAAGAAAAGAACTGAAGTCAGTGCGTCGGGGTGGTGCCTATATATGACTCAACATCAAATCCGGTGTCCACAACACCCACGACAAACGCAAAACCTACCAACACCACCTAACAGCAGACAGGGGTACTGCCCGAGGAAAAATCTCCAGATCCAGACTGACGACTGGGGAAAATTCTAAGGTAAGGAATCCTGCAACTAGAAGTCTCAGATAGTGGGTGCATCTTTATTGTTTTTGTTTTGTTTGTTATTTTTATCTTGCTTTGTCATATTTTGTGCATACTGGTCATACAGCCAGGTTGGATGGTCTACCTATCCTAAATGTACAACAGATTGGTTAATATGCATGCTTGCTGTCTATTTAAATTTTACTGCATTATTGTTCAAAACACAATAAAACATTTGGAAAAGAAAAAAGAAAGAACACATCCCTGAGAGTAAACAATAGGCCTTGTCTAAGGCATCATGGACCATTAGGTCTGCTAATTTTCTAAAAACATGCTTAACGATCAAATGACCCTCTGATCTCATCTTCACATCACTGTAAAGGAGCTGGAAGAAATTGTGTACCTTATCTTAAATGGATTGGGCGTACCTGTTTAAAAAGGTGGGAAGGATTGCTGCTCTTAAGTGTTATGCACAGGAGGGACAAACAACAACAAGTGTTCAATGAGGCCAATTATCTTTCCCTGTGTTTACCAGGATTCATGAAGAAGGTGGTTCTCTTAACTATCTGAAAGGTCAAGCACCAGTTGGCTTTCTCATTAAGCTGATACTTTGACAAATAAATATTTCACATTCATTTTGCTATTGGTGTGCTACTTGATAGGCTCCAGAGCATCTAGGTGCTAGGGTACATTATCTGTATGCACCAGAGCAATGTACAAAGTATTGAAAATGAAAACGTGGCACTAGATTGACTGAACCAGGATGTTAAGCAACCTACATCCTGCTTGCAATCTCTGCAAAAGTAGTTATGTTCAAAGGCAGAAAAGACCTAGAGCAAAATTTACTTTCTTTTAATTCTAGTTCTCTATTACAGTAATCTTTACTGAATTTATGGTGATATTTGCTTGTGATCAGGAACACTAACTCAAAAACAATATGTATTGAGGCAAGACAATGTCACAGTATATTTGGCATTTCATATGAATACTCTTATAATTGACAAGCCCAGCTCGTTTTTAACTTTGCATTCCCCTCCTGCCCACTGTCCCCAACATTTCCACACACACAGGCCAGTAATAGCTAGGCATGTGAGAGACCATATGCCCAACTCCAGCTGGGACGCCTTGTCCTTGGTGGTGATCCTCAGTAGGTAAAGTCTGAGGCTCTTGATGTCTACGCATGGACATGCTTCCTATCCTTGTGAGATGGCAGAATCAGTGGCCTCCAAAACTGACAGAAATTTATTGATTCAATTATCTTCACCACACCTAGGGCCATCCATAATTCGAATTACCATCTATTTATTGTACGGTGCTCTGTTTTCTTACAGTCTGAGGCTATGAATGACTTAATGTCATCTGACATTTATTCATAAGTGTTTCCTTCATTTCTCCTATCCCCAGCAAAACCACATCTTTAGAGTCCTGATTAGGGAATCCCAATATTTGTTTAATCTTGCTGAGCACCTCCTTCCAAAAGTGCTTCAATTTGCCACATGTTCATGAGCTATGTAAGACGAGCCTTCTGTGTTGCCACATCTTCAGCACTGACTTTTTATGTCTGGATAGATTTCTTTAAAGAGATGTGGGGTAAGGTACAAGTTAAATTTAAATTTGAAACATTGCTCCCTGTGTATTACAGTTCCATCATTTGTTATGATGTACCATAGCCTTTCACTTCTTTGTCTTCGATGTTTCTCTGGAGGCTCTTTAACCATGTTTTATGGAATCGCCATATGTTATTTTTTTTCCATTCGTCTTTGGCAGCTTGTACTAACAATGGCTCCGCAGTAATACTTTACAATATTATCTTGACAGCTACCACTGCATAAGGCAAACTAGCATGGAAAGGCTCATCAAGGATGGTTTAAGGAGATACTGGGAAATGAAAAATTTACCACATATTTCTAATAAATAGAAGCTGTAAATAGAACCTTTCGGTTGAGCATATCGTTCAATAATTGTTAAACTTTAGCATACCTTACATGTGAAATGTCATGATACGAGAAGTAAAGCAGCTGAATTCCAGTGCGATAAGTGGGTTTTATTCTTGTCAAGAATATCTAAATTGCATTATCTTTCAATATTACTTCTTTACAGTAGGAGAATAGTTGCAAGTAATGCTGTAAAAGGCTCTACCCCTCAGGCCAGCTGACCGCCAACTGTCTGCGACCCATATATACATCTTCACTCACATCAGGCACACACAAACCACTTGATAACCCAACACCACTAGCTACCTTTCACTCAAGGATATTAAGGAGCCTCTTCTTTAACCCTGAGGCTAATTCTGATTAATTGGAGAGCACTTATTATTCCACTCATTCAGAGTTCACTGTACATCCTTCCAAGGTGTAGCCAAGAATGCAAATGTACCAAATGTATTTAACAGTGTTCAGAAGCATCTTCAAGGGAAAAACAAAACATAAAAAGGGCCTTCTTTCCTATAAGTACACCCCAGGTGGTACAGCAGGATGGGAGTCTACGGCTGTCTAGGGACAATGAGAGATATTACAACACCATAACTGTATGCTGGGCTCAAACAGAACCTTCCTTCTGAAAACACCTCCCTCCCAACAGTAAAGGTAAACAGTGAAAGTTAAAAACCATCCAAATGAATCCCGGAGAAAAGGCACATTAATTAAAGGGCAACTTTCAAGATCAACCTTTTGTTTCTCATCATTAATACATCACTATGAAAAGACAAACAGAAATATAGAAAGTGGTGATTTCCGAAGAAGGTGCTTTTTAGAAACAGGGCAATTGAACACGGACCTGGAATGAGGTTAAACCCTCTTAGTGACAGACAGGGGAGAGGCTTAAATGACTTGACACATAATCCACTCACACGATAAACTAAATGTGTAATGACAATATCAGCACTATACAGTGTTGATCGAAATAGCCATATAGGAGTGCACTTACCTTTAAAACATCCCAGTAGGCTACATTATTATTTGTATCTTTGGTTAGTATGTGCCTCTTGTCGTTAAGAATGTGGCACTGAATAATACTAGCACCTCCTAGTGGAAAAATAGGAGAGGGTAAAAAACATCGCTTCAATACATTACAAGGGCCTAGAATCCCAGCTTATCAGAAGGTACACATCAATGAACATTTTCAAGCTCTGTAAATACATTAGCCTCTTTTGTGAAAGCATCTCTTTTAGCGTTGGGCATCAATGAATACTAATATTTTAAGTTAATGCCGTTGTTTGTAACCTTAGAACATGCCCATGACAAATAGCTTGTTACCTTTAATCACTTGATCCGCTTGTGTACATAGTGGTGACAGAAGAGTGTTGAGATCATTATCATATTCCCCAGAAGTTCTGAAGTTATGAATACCCTTTAATGACTGAGAAGGAAAAAAAATCTAGATTAGTTAACACCCCAGTTCAAAGTTTAACATTTCAATCAAAGTTGTGTGTACATGCAAACCATAGCTAATTTTCCAACAGATAAGAGTGAGTACAGAAAATCAAGGTGTGTATGATACATAGATAACTTAAAACTGCATTTTATGGGGCTCAAGTGACAACACGAAAAACTGCAAGCTTTTTAAATGCCTATAAGCATGGAAGTTCTGTCTTGGGGTGTTTTACAGTGTTGAAATGCTCTTAATGGAGTGGTCTAAAAAATAAAATACCTTTCACTTCGAACCATACCTTGAATGGCCTCGGACAAGTAAGCCTACATTCCTCCAGAGAAAATCCCTCCAATTTTCTTTCATTCCATCCATCTGTCCGTTCACTCTTTCAACTACAACCGTCCATATTATTCTTTCACCTTTTGCTCCCTCTATCCATCCAACCATTCATACACCAATACCTTTTTCTTCCACCCCTTTCACATCCATCCACCCATCTCACCTTCGATATAATTTATTAGTACATCAATCATTTACGTCTATCAATAAATCAATGGACCATTCTATAATCCTTTCACTCTCCAGCTTATAATGATATCCATCCCTTAACCCATCTTTTCACCCATCCATCCAGCAAATTTTTCACCTTTCCATCAATTAAGTGTTTGACATTTCCATCCACTCTTTTCAACTTTGTCATTCCTTCAAACCTTTCTTCCAGTCTATCCTTCACATTTTGTTCAGTTTACCCTTTCTTTATGACACTTTCTTCAATGCCTCATTCTTTTCTCTTTCTATTTTACCCCCAAATGTATGTATTTATTTTTTGTTTTTAATCTCTCCACCTTTACTGTTGCAGTTGGTGTCAGTCTATTCTAGGCATTTATTACTAACATTCACTATACTTTGCTCATGGAACAGCCAATGGCTAACATCAGCAGCTCTAGTGCAGTTTTCTCATTACGGCCGTTTGTCTGCAAACCAACACACGAAAGTGACTAATGAATAGGTAAAAGCCTGCTGTCAGAGAAATGGGGACACGGTGCACCACCCCAACATGGCAGCTAGAACATTGTATCAATGCAGAAAAAGCAGGGTTAACTTATTAAGGAATATGGTCAACTGTAACAATGGCAGAAATAATCAGAAAATACAATTATAAAGCACCTGTAATTCCTGGACAGGAAACAGTTTTAACAGTCACTGTGCCATTACACTCACCTCTTCATTGTCCTTAATAGATAAGGAAGACCCATCTTATTACACAGTCATTGCATTGATAGATTGAGAACTCCTCCACTTCTGAGGGTGTAGTAAAGTTCACCCACCACTGAGGGCCTTCTGTTTTGTCTTTGTAGTACAGGTGTCTGGTAGATTCTGCACCCAGGATCAACCTTCCTTAGGTGGGCTAAGTAGGGTACGTATGCTGTCAATTCCTCAGCCCGGGTCCCTTCCTTTCTGTTTGTGCCTCCTGTTGCCCATTTCCCTTTGGTCTGTAGTCAACAAAATCTGGAGGGAAGGATTACGGGTGAATTCTGTTATTTCCTGTGGCCAACTAGGCTCTGGTATTTCAGTCTTCAGAAGATGATCTCCCAGGGGATTTATTTTAAGTCTCGATCAATCGCTCTCCCATCCTCTGCCCACACCTACATTGTTGTGGCTAGGACGTGATCCTCAAGTGTAACCAAGGCTCACATTATTAGGTGGTTGCTTGGGCTGCTTCCAGCAGTTTTGAATCCCACTGCAATACAAAAGCAGGGCTACCCGCCTTTCACTCTGGTAGGAATATATTATCAAGGCAATCCTTTTTCTCCGGTTCATTACATTTACTATTTTGCAGCTGTAGTGTTCATTACATTTATTTTGCAGCTATAGAAGTTCAATGTGTTTCCTGGCTACAGTCACTGTACTGTTTGTTGTATATTTCGTTATCCAGCTTCAACTAGTGAAGACTGGCAAGCAAGGGGAACTACATGGTAATGCCACACCTACTTACTGATAATGTTCCTTACGGTGTTGCACATATTATTTGTCACAGTCTTACTATCTTCCCCATTCTGTGTAAGTTTCTAAGAGCTTTGCATCTGTTGTAAGTAGTGTTGTGCTTGAAGGTAGTTTATAAGAATGCAAAAGGCATGCAGAACATCAGACCAAACCAGAAAAAGAAAGAACTAAAATGGTTTGGTAGAGTCAAAAAAATAAAAAGTAAATTGAGAAGATTGGGATCTGGGAGAATTCAACCTTTAGATGGCTATTACAAGGAAGAATTAGCTAGGGTTAAACAGGAATACAGATCATTAATCAAGTTTAGAAAAAAAAAAGAATTCTATTCGGAAAAATGGGAAATGATGCTAAAGGTGACTTGGTCTAAAGCAGAAAGGACTTTCTGGAAATTACAGCAAGATGGCATAGCGTTGGACAAATAAGGGTAAATTGCATAGTATCAGAAGACCACTAGATAGTTTCATAAACAGAGATGTTTTATTAATAATGTAAGGGTGGAAGAAGTTACATCTTATACATACCTTGGAATGACCTGTGGGCCAAATCTAGACTGGAAATTGCATTTGAAGTCCATAGAAGCACAGGCACTCCCAAGTGTATTGGGATTGTTAAAGTTCTACAGGATTTATGGAGGGTACAAAATGCGCGTGTTTTTACAAACTTTTAAGGCCATGGTGCATTAAATATTTAATGGTACAGACATTTTTTTTATACGAGTATTTATCAAGATTGAAATAGGCTGGAAGTTCAGTGTGTTAAAAGACTATTAAGACTCCCTTAGTCATCCATGGTGCAAGCAATAAGTATATTATTAAAACTGGTCTCCTGGCACATCACCTCAATGAAGTTGCGGATTAGTTCTTGGCGAAGGTTGCTGGTGGACATACAGGAAAAATTGCATATTTTATTGAAAATGAGCTTTTAAATAGTGAATTGCAGTGGGCTGCGAGTGTAACAGAGCATATTAGGAAAACTTAATTTGCTCTCTTTACATTATCGCACTTTAGAATTGCCCATGAAAATCTCTCTAAATGGTTTGAATATGAAAATGAAAATATGAGTAAGGTTTGAGGTATTTACGATCGAAAATATCTGTCTTACACATCATTGATTTGTGGTGTAATAAGGACATGTATCCTTGCATTTTCTGGATTGCGGGTCAAAGTATGCGATATAGTATCCTAAAATATAGATTGGAAAAAAACAAAAAAAACAATGTTGGCTGGTATGAAGTTGCCCAACATGATCTGCAAAAAAAAGGGTGTTCATTTATTTGGTGATGTCTTTTAATGTATTTATAGTATTAGCGAACTGTAATACATTGTAATGAATTTGAAGTTTAACAATGCTTGATATGCTTATGTTGTATATATGGCTGGGATAGTTTAAGAGATTATAGTCCCAATTAACTTATATTTTGCTAAACTAGGAGCACTGGTCAAATGGCACTGCTTCAGAAGAGAAGCCTGTATTGAAGGGCGGGCTGTTCACCTTCCAAAGAGGAAGTGACAAGCTTAAAAAAAAATTCCAGGGCTGCAACACGCTCAACACTGTGACCCTGGCTCATGTTTCTGTTTGATATTTACAAAGTAGATTCACGCGATTTTTCAGGTTGTGTCTACAAAGCGCTTAAGCTGTGTGTTACTGAGTACCATTCATCAACAATACAATAGTAGAAAGAGTGGGCTTGAGCAGTGCCTTGCTCATGAAAGTATGGTTTCATTGTAGATCGCAACTGAAGTCTCCCGTTGTGATGGCTTTCCTTCCGTCTTTTGTTTTCCCCACTCCTGGAGCATACCTTATTTAACATCATTTCGACTTGAAGAGTTGTATCTTTCCACTGCTGATATCAAGAAACTGATATTAATTATCTTTTCATTGCACGTAGTGCAGTAGGTCTGCATGCGCTTCATACTCCTGCCATATATTGTTGGGCTCAGACTGATTGCAACTTGTTTTTCTTTGAAGTTTTTAGAGTCATATGGTCTTGGGGACACCTACTCTGGTCATAGATGCACATGGGCATCTCTGCAATTGTGTGTGGATGTGTATCAGCGTTGCTCTCCAGTCCCAACGTGTTTGAGGTTTCCTACAACTTGGCAGTAATGGTTTATAATCACACCTCCACAAATTCAAATGTAAGTGGATATAATGTAATTCATTTGAAGACTAAAGATTATTTTTAAGTGGTACTTCGTAGGTATCGGAACATCCTACTACCAGGGGTGCAAATTCACAATGCATCACAAAATCCACTGTGTAAATCAAACATCCAAAAAAATAACCCAGCACTCAATAGGAAGTCCACACAAATGTAAGTGTCTGTAAAGTAAGGATTCATATGGATGGTTCAGTTAAACGGTTTGTTGAGAAGAGATGAAATCTGTAGCCTTCAATACGTTTGTAACTGGAGAACAGCCTACACGTGTTTTGTCACAAAGTGACTTTTTCAAGGCTGCAAAATCGTGTATGAATACATCACAGTAAGATATATAAGAAAAAGGGGGGAGATACAAACTACTTAAGTTAGGTGTGAGTGAAGAATGGGAAAGAAATCCCCTGCACCCAACTTGAAAAAAACATACTGTGAGGACAGTAGGAAAAGAACATTCCTTTGAATATAGTGCTGCCATGTAACGTATTTGGATAGTGAATAGTATAGAACAATTAACAATAGGAAATGTTCAAAGTGTAACCAATAAACAGAACAAATTTTGTGATGATGAACCGAAAGACTTCAGAAAAACGGGTGTTACCCACTAGATTCTGTGTCCATGATGTATGGCTAGAAACCTAATTGAGAAGAGACAAAATAAGTGCTGATTATTGAGTAAGGAAAACTGTAAAACTAACCTAGATTAAACATAAAATAAAGTAATTGATATGAAGGCTCCAATAATATTGGCTCCCATGTGTGGTAATACACCAAGAATGGAACCAATAGGAAATGGTTACAGGTTGCGATATCACTCCAGATATATTAGCCCAAGAACAGTAACATTTGAAACCTAACCAAATGATATTCCTTTGTCAAAAATGTCAGTTTCATAGTGGTTGGTCATAAACACCATTCAGTGCGAATAATGAAGCTTACATGTAGTCCCTCAGCAGTAGATCCGTTCGTGAGGTACCGCTATACAAGATATGAATCTGTATTCAGTAATAAGAAATCCAGAAGTAACTCTCTAGCTGGATATAAATACAAATAAGAGTATTTTAGAGAAAAACTAAAGTTTAAAGCGGGGGAGCAAAAGAAATGTGATAACCTCTTCTAGAGAGCAAAATTCACTTCGTTGTATGACGGGACCTTGTTATAAAGAGTATATCTTGTCAAGGAGCCATTTTTAAAAAGAAAAATGGATTTGAGAGAAATCATTACATTCAACATACGGTGACCCCAATAAACAAAATTAAATCATAAAAATTGGGAACCTACCTAAGGTATAGAACATGAAGAAGTAGCCTAATTGGGTGGTGTAAGGCCTCCTTTAAGTAATAAAACTAAAGGTTTCACCAGCAGCATATGTAGTGCCAACTTTTTTTTTTTTTTTTTTTTAATTGTATAAAGTAATTGGCCCAAACCAGTACATATAACGAGAAGAGAGGTCACATCTATATTTTTACCTGCTGTAACACCAAACAGAACGAAACGAGTAATGGTCTGAGCATCTCTTGTCCAAGGAACACAGCCTGTATGCTAAACACAATGTGATATAAACCAAGCGGCTGCCGGTATTGGCACCTTGTGTCACTGAAATTAATACAGCATAGCTTTGAGCATGACACGACAGATAAAAATAATACCCCAGAGGCAGTTGACATAGGAAAGCTGAAAATGCCATATAGTTAAAGGCATCACATGACAGTAAAGAATATAAATTAAAGCTGTAGTTGCAGAGTGTGAGCAGCATTCGGATTTAAGTATACAAGCCTATAAAAACTCGGTGAATAAGCATACCTCTCAGATGCGAGTTCTCAGTATGGCATGGAGCATCCTGGAAATAGAAGTTGGGCGCCATGTCAACTCCATTTAAATAAAGTGTGATGTGGAAATAAAGGAAGGGTTACCCTATTGTTATTTGCCCTGGCACAAAATGCTACAGATCAGCCATCTTTTAGTATAATGTTGAGATAAATAAAGATGTAGCAAGAAGTGGCGAGTGGAAATCTATACTCATGTAAGGCTACACGGGCCCCGGATATAAGAAACCCGGTGTTGTGTGTAATTCTACAATGAAGTATTGCAGATGTTATAACAAGGAACTCTAAATAAAAATTATGCCTGCAAGGGTAATGCAGACTTAGAATACAAAAAAAAAGTACCCGTTTCCAAAGCAGACACATTGTATCATAGGCTGAAAAAGAACAGGTGCCATATATAATTATAATAATGATACATGATGGTAAAAGATTACGTGTACAAGTCTAAATACTACGGAGATAGAGTCAGGAAGTTTACTGTGGCCATAAAGAAACATATCTGGCATTTGAGAAATGGCTCCAAAACTATGTTGTCAGGACCTGAGCGTTGAAGAGCCTGCCATGTATAGAAATTAATAATGGACTAAATGGTCCTAAAGACTTAATTCTAAGGGCAAGGTCAAGTACCAAGTCCGGAACCTCAAGTGAAAGCTTAGTTATCAAGACACCAAAATGTTGAACACACAGGCAAGTCTATAACATGACATAAATTAAAAGCTGATAAACCATATTTGATAAAGATATACTTGATGCATGCAAAAAACACGCAGACATGCAATTAATAGTTATATACAGAGAGGTGTATACAAATAGTATAACAAATGTATGTGCTATCAGTCTAATATACTATATAGTTTTTTAAGAGACATTTGTAAATGTCCCATCACAGCCCTAGAGCACACAGTTTTCCTTCCAGTTGCAGAGAACACAGACACACTTTCAGTTCATACAATGCACGCTTCACTCGAGTTCATAGTCGTTCACAAGCATACCACTCGGACCTCAACGCCCTTCTGGCAGCGCGCCTTCCTGACCGACCTAAAAAAAATTAGGACTTGCACGAGGTAATGGAAAGGATGCTCTTCAGGAGATACCACGGTGCCTTTCCAAATACCCCTGTATCAATTGCCACATCTGTAACTTGTGCCTGTTGAGTGTGATGGTGCATGTTGAAAGATGTGTGGTGCACAGATTACAAATCACTAAAGTCTGGGGTACACATAGTAGTCCACTTTTAAACAGGGTAAAAGATTAACACACCTGGTTGCAGGGGTATGTTTAAATGTAGGCTTCCTCTTAGCACAAACGCCTGTTGAAAACAACCTGTTAGACAGGCCAAAACATCTATTGACAACAGATTGTCTCCCAATGGATATCCTGACATGTACCCATGTTAAACGGTTGCAATACTCCGCTACAGACAAATTATTTGTTGCGATGATGTTTACAAGGTATGGATGTTTATTTTCAGAACTTCACTGAAGATTCTGAGGCAATGCAGATTGCTGAATAATAAAGAATATAATGTAGGAGTGTCCCTCTATAAGGTGATTTATCTCACAATGGCATTCTAAGCGTGGCTCAACGTTTGTATGCAATTATTCCTTTCTCAGGAATGTGTGTGCTGTACTTTACCAAACTACAGAGGGTTGTCAATAGGGACTAACGGAACATAGAATTTCAGTGACAAAAGCATACCTGTCAACCTCTTGACTTAATATCGCAGGTCACGTTAGGTCACTAAAAGGGTAATTCTGATAAAGTGAATACAATATGAACTCTTTTTTGAGGGGAGGGGGAGATGTCCAAGGTTTTAAAAAAACAGGGGCGTTCAATTAAAATCTATGGAGGCATCTTGTTTGTTAGGTAGGTGACATAGGTTTTGTATCCATCAAGTGCTCAAAGCCCACGTCCATTATTACTTGATTGGTGATAGAAAATTGGACACAGGTGTAGCATGCTGAATTACTTTTAGTTCACCAACATTACAGGATGCTGTCCCAATGACAATGTCAGTAATGTCATCTATGATTTCATTTAACATGCCATGAGTCATGTAATATGTGAGGTCATAAGCAATGAATGGCGGGGATGCCAGTTATAGTTACTTTAGTACACTCTAACTGGTGAATTTCAGTTTTGTTTTTTTGTTAATTTTGGTCATCTCACTTCAATATCTAACTAGAATGTTACTTTAACCTTTTTTAGTGAAGTTCCTAAAATGAACAAAGTTCTTGTTGCCATAACAAATTTTATTGTCAGTTTAACCTTCCTTTTTTCCAGTGAATTTCTAGAATATTGTTTTTATCATAACCAAAATTGAGAATGCACCCTAGCCCATCAGGCAATCTTCAGCTAATGCCTTCCCCTGTGCACGGCTTAAGGTTGGCCGGAAGGCCTGGTCTGTGGCAGCACCAGGTGAAAGCTTTTACAGCACCTCCTGCAGGAATGCAGAGATATCTGTGGCCTGAAAATAACTAAAAAAACAAAAAAATAATAAAAAAATTAACCTCTGTGTAGTTTCTCTGGGCACCCGCTGCATATGCCTCGTGGTAAGGGTGTCTCAGCCCTGCACTTTTATGCCCATATAGAAAAACATTTTCAGGACATAGGCATCAAGTCCCCAAGTACTATAATCGAGGTCGCAACATTTTTTTCAGAGTTGAGGCCAAATCAAACAGTCCCAGCTGGACAGGTTCTGGTCCTGCAGTAACGAAACGGCTGACAGCAGAACAGTTCCCTGGGCCAATCAGGAGGCTCTACTTTTTTTTTTCCCCAGTGATGTGGGACTCTTGAGGGACCAACCAGCCATCCAGATATACCATTTAATCCCTTCATGCTAACCTGAGCACCTCTTTAAATGCTAATTTCTCAAAAATATTTTAAAAGAAGAATACCAAATCCCAGGAAGCAAGTTTGAGAAACGTTCTAACTTCCAGCCAAATTTGGTGTAATTCCGTTCAGTCATTGTTTCTATCAGAAAACAAAGTTTCCTGTTGGAATTATCAAGGGAAAATCAATGTTTTGGGAAAATCCCACCTTTTCTTGGCCCCCGCTTGACGAATCAGTACAAAACGTTCAATGAAGGAGCAGAGGTGGCTGAACTTTATTTTGAAAAGTTTCATGAAGATCTGTCAAATGGCACCAGTTAATAACGAAACAAAAAATACTATTCCGATTGAAACTGACTTAACTATAACTACACCATGCTGACTGCCACTGTGAAATATTATCTACATAAAATGTTACCTCTAACTATCTGTTCATAGCGTGCAGTGCTTTAGGTTCACATGATCTATCATCTGGTGTTTGCAACTTGTTTTCAGCTGATGACATTCGAGTCACAAGACCGGCTGTGACTCAACCCTTAAGTCTGTTAAGTACCAGCCCATGGACTACACCTTAGATTATATTACACTCAGCAGGTGATTAAGGTAAGTGATGAGCAGTGTCGAAGACAGAATATGCTGTACGTTATAAAAGGACTGGAAAAGCAAAAAACGGATATCGCTAGAAACTGGGATGGGGCTATGTGAATTAAATGCACTACAAGCTATTATGCTTACAAGTAACATTTTCATTTCATATAATATTTGGCTGTAGATGCACATGTTCTGAGTAGACTGCAAAGCAGTTCCTCCCTTAAACACTGGCTAGCAAGCAGACTAAGTCTGAAACAGTGTTCTTAGGCCAGTTGGTCAAGTAAAGTTGGTTGATGTGCTGGAATATTAACACAAGTACTTGGTAAAGATGTGTAATGTTGACAAAGCAAAAGTTAAAGTGGAAACTGTTTTGCATGTGGGATGGGCTCTAAGGGGCAAAGGAAGTCTACGCTTAGCTTTAGCATTACAAGCCTGGATGCGCTTGACAATTCACTTTGCAATGCCTGCTTTAGGGATGGGGTGACCCTAGTGGGGTGGCAAAGGCTACGAAAAGTTAAGTGGACTTTCTAAATGGTGCAGGTCTATCAATATAGTATATGAGAGCCCGGTTAACATCTAGGGCCTGGAGGGATAACGACTCTTGTTGCTGGAAGCTCAGTGGCCTGCAGACAACCTTTAGCAGAAATGAAGGGTTTGTGGGAAGGACTACCCTATCCTTGTGGATGTGCAATACTGGTTCCTGTATTGTAAGAGCCTGAAGCTTGTTAATGTATCTGAGGGACTAAGATTAAAAAGGTCACCTTCAAAGACAATAACTCTAGGCCACATGAGTAGAGAGGCTTGAAGAGTGAGTTCAGGCATCACTGAGGACCACAGAGGTGCAGGGAGCGTTTCAGAGGTGTTATGTTTTAAGGCCCTCCTTAGAGGCTTTAATGACTGGGTCCTTGAAAACTGAAGTCTTATCAGTTTTGTAAATAGGCTTCAACTGCAGTTAAGTGTGTTCATATAGAAGTGTAGGCCAGACCTGCCTTGTATACATGTAGAAGATAACAGACAATCTATTGCACAGCAACATTAAATGGATGTTAGAAGGTATAATAGTGGCCGAATCACTTCCACTAACAGGCATAAATAAGTGGTGGGCTTGCATGCCTCTTGCAGTATAAGCATGCATTCCTTTGGAAGGTGGACACAGCCAAACTCTAGGAACTCAGGTGCTAGATCGAAAGGTTCAGCTTCCTAGGGCCTGTGCGTCTGTGGTGGCTCTAATGCAGACTGAAGGTCTGGGAGCAAGAGGACTGACTGACATTTCCTGGAGCACTGAATGCAGGACTGCCTTGCCCAGGTCGGTACAACTGGAATAAGAGACATGGACACCTTGTGCCTCTTCCTCATTAGGTACAAGATGAGGGGTTGGAGAGAAAAAGAATGGGAAAATCTCTCTGACCAGTTCGTCCACAGTGCACTGCCCATGGACTGAGGCTGAAGGTACATGGAGATGAGGTTTTGGCATTCTACATGTTCAGGAGTGGTGAACAGGTCGTTGATAGAGATTCCTCACCGAGGAATGTACTAGAGAAGGACTTGTCAGTGGAGATCAAACTTGTGGTCCCACTGCCCTGGTCCACAAAGTTGTTTTCCAATCCCAGAAATTGCTCCGCCAACAAGTAAATGGCTTTGTGGGGTGCCCAATGCCAAATCTTCCGAGTCACAGCTGGGGGAAGTAGACCTCCCCAAGACAGACAGACAGACCGACCCCCCCTCTTCTATTGCTTGACTAGCTAATTAATGGCTGTCAGTCTGTCGGTTTTTATGAGGACTGTCACGCCCTGAATGAGTTTGAGAAGTGCTCTCAGAGCTAGACGGATGGCCAGCAAATTTATAGTTTATGTGGTATCCTTGGTATACTGAGGAGTGCTGGTGCCTTGTACGGTCATTTCATGAAGGTGTTCACTTCACCCCACGAAAGACGCATCACTGCTGATGCTCACTTGCAGAAGAGAAAAAGAGATTTGCGTTAACACCACAGCAGCGACTGCTGAGCCCTAGACTTATATATATATACCTATACACACACACACAATTACATATTCTAGCTATGGAAATCAGAGCTTAGCGAGCAAAGCAGAGATAACAGCGTGCACTGATTGAAATAAGAATGTTCGGTTTTCATGAGCAAAGAAGAGGCTCAATCATGCTTAGAAACTGCTGAAATTAAAGCAAGCATAGCAGAGCCATCAATGCTCCTTAGTTGCAATAAGGATGTTGTGCTTTTGCTTGTATTTCACAAATAGGCTTCTCTTTAAAGAAGGAGGTACAGTTGAGCTCAGAAATGCTTGAAGCTTCCCATTATTAATTAAAAAACCTGAAAAACATTGAAGCTCTGCAGAAGCAGTCATGGGGATGGAATTTGCACGAAATATGGAAAATATTTCACTAGTCCTTGTAAAACCTGGGTTTTTGTACCACTGGGCAATGAAAGAACTAAATCCCACAAGACAGATTATACACAAAGGTGTAAAAAAGAGGCAAATATGCCCTAGGGACTAGGTTTTTAATGCAAAAAGGAAAGTTTAAAAAACAGCAAAGGGGGGCAGATTTGAGTTACTGAGTGAAATGCAGTGAAAAACAAGCAATATGCAATGCAACATAAAATTTTAGGATTGCTGCGAGAAAAGTACTACTTAGTGTAATGAAAATTTCGAGTAAGTAACAAGTCTCTTACCCATTTATTTACTGACGATTTGGTTGTTGCTACCCAAAGTGCTGTTGGAGGATCAGACCTATCCAGTTCCATCTACGAAGTAAATCAGAAAGGAAAAAAAACAAAATGTATTAGTATTTTGATTCCTTGTCCTGCTGTCAAGCTCTGCAATTTAAAATTAACAAAGCATGCAGTCATTTCTACGAGGTAGAGAATGAAAATGTCACTTACCCAGTGTACATCTGTTCGTGGCATCAGTCGCTGAGATTCACATGGTATGCATGAGCTCGCCATCTGGTGTTGGGTCGGAGTGTTACAAGTTGTTTTTCTTCGAAGAAGTGTTTTCGAGTCACGGGACCGAGTGACTCCACCTTCTGTGCTCATTGCGCATGGGCGTCGACTCCATCTTCGATTGTTTTCCCCGCAGAGGGTGAGGTAGGAGTTGTACTATAGTAATAGTGCCCGCGCAATGAAAAATGTAAGTATGTACCTATTAAAGGATTAAGTAATATATATACAAATGTACAAAATTGAAGGTAACTTCTGAACTGCTACAGGCTTCCGGGGAGGTGGGTGGGTCCATGTGAATCTCAGCGACTGATGCCACGAACAGATGTACACTGGGTAAGTGACATTTTCAGTTCGATGGCATCTGTCGCTGTAGATACACATGGTATGCATAGACTAGTAAGCAGTTAGTTCCCCATAAGCGGTGGTTTAGCCTGTAGGAGTAGAAGTTGTCTGAAATAGAGTTCTTAATACAGCTTGACCTACTGTAGCTTGTTGTGCGGATAGCACATCTATACAGTAGTGTTTGGTGAATGTGTGAGGCGTAGACCAAGTGGCTGCCTTACAAATTTCTTGCATTGGGATGTTTCCTAAAAAGGCCATTGAAGCACCTTTTTTCCTTGTTGAATGTGCCCTGGGAGTAATGGGCAGTTGTCTTTTTGCTTTAAGGTAGCAGATTTGGATGCATTTAACTATCCATCTGGCTATACCTTGTTTTGATATTGGGTTACCTGCATGAGGTTTTTGGAATGCAATAAATAGCTGTTTAGTTTTTCTGATGTTCTTCGTTCTGTCAATGTAGTACATTAATGCTCTTTTGACATCTAATGTATGTAGTGCTCTTTCAGCCACAGAATCTGGCTGTGGGAAGAATACTGGTAGTTCTACCGTTTGATTTAGATGGAATGGAGAAATAACTTTTGGTAAAAATTTTGGATTAGGTCGTAGGACGACCTTATTTTTATGTATTTGTATAAAAGGTTCTTGTGTTGTGAACGCTTGAATTTCACTTACTCTTCTTAGAGATGTAATGGCGATGAGAAAGGCAACTTTCCAGGTGAGGAATTGTATTCCGCAAGAGTGCATGGGTTCGAAAGGTGGGCCCATGAGTCTTGTTAGAACCACGTTTAGGTTCCATGAAGGAACAGGTGGTGTTCTTGGTGGTATAATTCTTTTAAGCCCTTCTATGAATGCTTTGATAACTGGTATCCTATACAAGGAAGTTGAATATGTAGTTTGCAGGTATGCAGATATTGCTGCAAGGTGTATTTTAATAGAAGAGAAGGCTAGCTTTGCTTTTTGTAAATGGAGCAAGTAATTTACTATATGTTTTGGAGTTGCCTCTAGTGGTTGTATCTGATTATGATGGCAGTACCAAACAAATCTTTTCCACTTACTTGCGTAGCAGTGTCTAGTGGATGGCCTTCTGGCCTGCTTTATGACTTCCATACACTCTTGACTAAGTTGTAAGTGTCCGAATTCTAGGATTTCAGGAGCCAGATTGCTAGATTCAGCGATGCTGGGTCCGGGTGTCTGATCTGTTGGTTGTGTTGCGTTAACAGATCTGGTTTGTTGGGCAGTTTGATGTGTGGTACTACAGACAGATCTAGCAGTGTTGTGTACCAGGGTTGTCTTGCCCACGTTGGTGCTATTAAAATGAGTTTGAGTTTGTTTTGACTCAATTTGTTTACTAGGTAAGGAAGGAGAGGGAGAGGAGGAAAAGCGTAAGCAAATATTCCTGACCAGTTCATCCATAGGGCATTGCCTTGGGATTGCTTGTGTGGGTATCTGGACGCGAAGTTTTGGCATTTTGCGTTCTCTTTTGTTGCAAATAAGTCTATTTGTGGTGTTCCCCAGAGTGTGAAGTAGGTGTTCAGAATTTGTGGGTGGATTTCCCATTCGTGGACTTGCTGGTGATCTCGAGAGAGATTGTCTGCCAGCTGATTCTGGATCCCCGGAATAAACTGTGCTATTAGACCAATTTGATGGTGGATTGCCCACTTCCATATTTTTTGAGCTAACAAGCTTAACTGCGTTGAATGTGTTCCTCCTTGTTTGTTTAGATAATACATCGTTGTCATGTTGTCTGTTTTGACAAGGATGTATTTGTGGGTTATGATTGGTTGGAAAGCTTTTAGTGCTTGAAAAACTGCTAATAATTCTAGATGATTTATATGCAGTTTTGTTTGATGTATGTTCCATTGTCCTCTTATGTTGTGTTGATTGAGATGTGCTCCCCACCCTGTCATGGAAGCATCTGTTGTTATTACGTACTGTGGCACTGGGTCTTGGAAAGGCCGCCCTCTGTTTAAATTTATACTGTTCCACCATAGAAGCGATAGGTAAGTTTGGCGGTCTAGCAACACCAGATCTAGAAGGTGACCCTGTGCTTGAGACCACTGTGAGGCTAGGCACTGTTGTAAGGGCCTCATGTGCAGTCTTGCGTTTGGGACAATGGCTATGCATGAGGACATCATGCCTAGGAGCTGTAGTATTGTTCTTGCTTGTATTGTTTGGTTTGGAGACATGTGTTGAATGACCCTGTTGAAATTGTGGATCCTTTGTGGAGTTGGCGTTGCTACTCCTTTTGTCGTGTCTATTATGGCTCCTAGATATTGCTGTACTTTGCTTGGCAGAATGTTTGATTTTGCAAAGTTGACGGTGAACCCTAGATTGTAGAGGGTTTGTATGACTTGATTTGTGTGGTTTGAGCATTGTGTGAGCGAACTGGTTTTGATTAGCCAGTCGTCTAGATACGGGAACACATGTATTTGCTGCCTTCTGATGTGTGCAGCGACTACTGCTAGGCATTTTGTGAATACTCTTGGAGCGGTTGTTAAACCAAAAGGCAATACTTTGAATTGGTAATGTATTCCTTTGAATACAAACCTTAGATATTTCCTGTGTGATTGATGTATTGGTATATGGAAATATGCGTCCTTGAGGTCTAGGGTTGTCATGTAGTCGTGTTTTCTGAGCAATGGTAACACTTCTTGTAGTGTGACCATGTGAAAGTGGTCTGATTTGATGAATGTGTTTACTACCCTGAGGTCTAGAATTGGTCTCAGTGTTTCGTCCTTTTTTGGTATCAAGAAGTACAGTGAATAAACTCCTGTGTTTATTTGTGTGCTTGGTACTAATTCTATTGCATTTTTTTGCAGTAGTGCTTGAACTTCTATCTCTAGAAGCTGTGAATGGTATTTTGATAAATTTTGTGATTTTGGTGGTATGTCTGGAGGGAATTGCATGAATTCTATGCAATAACCATGTTGGATAATTGCTAGGACCCATGTGTCTGTAGTTATTTTGTCCCATGCTTCGTAATATTGATGTATCCTCCCCCCCACTGGTGTTGTGTGGGAGGGGTGAGTGACGTGTGAGTCACTGCTTGTTGGTAGTGGTTTTGGGGCTTTGAAATCTTCCTCTATTTCTAGGAAATTGCCCCCCTCTATACTGGCCCCGAAAACCTCCCCTGTACTGTCCCTGGTAGGTGGGCGGTGCGGACTGTGAGGTGCTAGCTTGTGTGGCCTGACCCCGAAACCCTCCTCTAAAAGGTGTTTTGCGGAAGGTGTTATAAGATCCTCTGCTCTGCGGGGAGTAGAGTGCGCCCATGGCCTTGGCAGTGTCAGTGTCCTTCTTGAGCTTTTCTATGGCTGTGTCGACCTCCGGACCGAACAGAAGTTTCTCGTTTACTGGCATGTTAAGCACTGCCTGCTGAATTTCTGGCTTGAATCCAGACGTTCTGAGCCATGCGTGCCTACGGATGGTAACCGACGTATTAATGGTTCTTGCGGCCGTGTCTGCTGCATCCATGGAGGAGCGTATTTGATTGTTGGAAATGTTTTGACCCTCCTCAACAACCTGTTTTGCTCTTTTTTGCAGATCTTTTGGGAGATGTTCAATGAGATGCTGCATCTCATCCCAGTGGGCTCTGTCGTATCGCGCTAGCAGCGCTTGTGAATTTGCGATGCGCCACTGGTTTGCTGCTTGGACAGCAACCCTCTTCCCGGCTGCATCGAACTTCCTACTTTCTTTATCTGGGGGAGGTGCATCCCCAGAAGTGTGTGAGTTTGCCCGTTTTCTGGCAGCCCCTACCACCACAGAGTCTGGTGGCAGCTGAGAGGTGATGAATACAGGGTCCGTAGGAGGCGCCTTATACTTTTTGTCCACCCTAGGCGTCACTGCCCTACTTTTAACTGGCTCCTTGAAAATGTCCTTTGCATGGCGTAGCATGCCTGGGAGCATCGGCAGGCTTTGGTAGGAGCTGTGGGTTGAGGAGAGGGTGTTAAATAAAAAATCATCCTCTACTTGTTCCGAGTGTAGTTCCACATTATGGAATAATGCTGCTCTAGCCACCACTTGTGAGTAGGCTGTGCTGTCTTCCGGTGGTGATGGCCTAGTTGGGTATGTGTCTGGGCTGTTATCAGACACTGGTGCGTCATACAAGTCCCACGCATCCTGATCTTGGTCATCGTGGCTCATGGCGGTGTGAGCTGGCGAATGTGACGGGGTGTAAGTTGGCGAAGCCGGAGTTACAGGTGGAGGCGAGGGAGGAGGTGTTACCTTTTGTGCTGTTTGTTGCTGAGGAGTAAACTGAAGCGTTCTCTTTCGTTTGACAGGTGGAAGGGTACTGATCTTCCCAGTCCCCTGCTGAATAAAGATACGCTTTTGCGTGTGATCCACGTCAGTGGATTGCAGTTCTTGTTCAAATCTATGTTTCTTCATTTGAGAAGACATAGAATGCTCTTCAGTGTAGGAGCCAGAAACAGGGTCTGATGTCGCTTTTTTCGGCTCCGAAAACCCAGTCGATTGTTTTTTCGGCTCCGAGGTAACCTTCCTCTTTTTCTGTGCCGAAAATTCCTGGCCTCTATGGTCTTCGGCGCCACTGTCTCGGCGTCGATCCGTGTCGACACCGAACTCTCGGTGTCGATGCTTCTGTTTAGCACTCTCTCGGTCCCGAGGAGGCTGCGTGCCGGTGTCTCGACCGAAGTCGGACGATCTCGACACTGAATGGGCCTTTTTCGGTGCCGATTGTTGGTCACCGAGAATTTGGGTGGAGCCATGGCCGGTTGGCAGTGGCGTCCCCTGGGCCTTCTTTCCTTTTTTAAGGTTTGATCTCGACGTCTTACTCACAGTTCTTGTAGAGTGTAGCTCGTCGGAGTCTGAGTCCTGGATGGAAAAGGATTCCTCCTGTTCCTCTTCTGTCTCGAACTGTGGACGCTCTTTTGGCGTGGACGCCATCTGGAGTCTTCTCGCTCGACGGTTGCGCAGAGTTTTTCGGGACCGGAACGCCCGACAGGCCTCACAGGATTCTTCGCTGTGCTCGGGTGACAGGCACAGATTACAGACCGAGTGTAGGTCCGTATAAGGATATTTGTTGTGGCATTCGGGGCAGAATCGAAACGGGGTCCGATCCATCGGCGTTGTCCTCCACGCGGTCGGGCCGACTAGGCCCCGACGGGGTGCCGAAATCTACCCCGAAGGGCACCGAGGCGCTTCGATGTTCAACGCGTCGTCGTATGTGTCTATCTCTAACCGGATCGCAACGATACCGTCGAAAATCTTCCGTCTTCAGCTATCTTTCCGTTCCGAAACTCGGAGCGACAGGAACACGTCCGAACCCGATGGCGGAAAGAAAACAATCGAAGATGGAGTCGACGCCCATGCGCAATGAGCACAGAAGGTGGAGTCACTCGGTCCCGTGACTCGAAAACACTTCTTCGAAGAAAAACAACTTGTAACACTCCGACCCAACACCAGATGGCGAGCTCATGCATACCATGTGTATCTACAGCGACAGATGCCATCGAACATTATGTCATTTACATTCTTGTTATATAGAGACATTATACAAATATACACATTTGTTCGAGAACATTCATCCTGTTACAAGTCCATGCCTGCACCAAAGATGTTACTCTTACTTCCGACAGAAAGCAACTCCAACCCTAGCACCACACACTCAGACATTAATATCACAAACATCACAAAACAAACTTCATCTCAATATTCGTCACAAAGACCCAAATCCTGCCCCCATCTACACACATTCTAGATCCCCTTTTTTTTAACAGGGTGCAGTGCACAGCAGGACGACTGCAAACTAAAGACTGAGGTAGAGGACCTCTAGCTTTGCCCTCTCCATGAATCAAGTCAAGTCAAAGAAGTCTTTATTCGATATTTCATCATAAAAGACATGCTACACGTCATAATACTTATAAAATTGTCAGTGCTAATGATTATAACAATAAATACAATATTTCATAAAAGCTACTAAGAACGTATTAAATCTATCTAATGCGTCATTTGTTAAATATTTTAACATAATAATAAAAAGGAGTACATTACTTTAAAAAGGCTCAGTTCTAAAATTCAGGATAATTTACTTATCTAAAACATGTAGCTGTTTTAGTGATTCAAAACGAATTATCCATGCCCACCCCAGGAATTTGGCCACCCCTATTGCTATAGTAGGTGAAGGATCAGTTTTAAGGATCCTACAAGCAGTCTCGGCCGATTGTGTGCCCAGACTTTTGCATAGGGGTACCAACCACTTCTTCCTTGGGGCAGCATATAATGGACAAACAAAAAACAAATGGCTCACATTTTCCCGCATTTCAGTACACAATGGGCATTTATCTGGGCCACCAGTACCCCAGGTGGAGGTTAAACACCTTAATGGTAATGAGCCCACTCTAACTTGGTGATATAATTTACGGTCCATGGGTTTTGTTATAACATCCCAGTACTTTTCAATTGCAGAGGCATCTTTCACGTGTAAAAATGTTGTTGTAAGGGAACTACCTATAAGGGATGAGTGTCTTGTGCCTACCACCCATTCCCAATATAGTTGTTTCAGCACTTTTTTTTGAAGGAAAGGTAGCTGAGTCAGGGTTGTGCCAAAGGGCACCTAGACCCATGGCACAAAGAGTGGTTCTAACACCCTTAAACCAGCCAATCTTATCAGATCCTAGGGTGTCCCTTACCTCGAGACATGCTTTCGCATATAACAACAGCTCTGGGGTAGACCACAACCTCCGCCAGAAGGCCAAGGGCCGAAATCTGGCTTGGTCTTCCACCGGTTGGAGCCCAAGGTCATAAAGGAGCGGAATACGTGGGGATGACCTCGGAAGACCAACCGCCCCTCTTATAAATCTGTTTTGGGCCAGCATCAGTCGGTCCAGATTGCTATAACCCCAAAGCTCTGCCCCATACAAGACTGAGGGAAGAATTTTTGACCCATAGATTTCCATAAGTGGGGACATCGGGCGGGTAAATGATCTTTTATATTCCTTAAGAAGGGCTCCGCCTAGTTGAGCACGTTTAAGTGCTTGGATATCAATCTGGGGTTTCCAACTAAAATTGTCACTAAAATGCACACCCAGATATGTAAATTCATTAGTTTGCTCAAGAATAGCACCACACATTTTGACCCTTGCCACAGTTTGTGTTCGACCTCTTAGTACCATAAATTTTGTTTTAGAAACATTTACTTCTAGCTCGTTCTCGTCACAAAATAACTCAAATCTGAGTAGGGCCTGTTGGAGCCCTTGCCTAGTCTTTGATAATAACAAGGTATCATCCGCGAACATGAGCAATGGTACTTTCATTCCCGCTATCTGGGGAGCATCCGTGGGATGTGTTGCAAAATATTTGGTAACCCCGTTAATAAACAGGGAAAACAAAGTGGGAGCCAGGACACATCCTTGTCTAACACCTTTCAAAACATGGAACCTGTCCGTAACCTCGCCAGGCTTACCCCAGCGGACTTGGGCATAGGTGTGTGCATGAAGATTCACTAGGAGTCGCACTAGAGCCCTGGGCATTCCCTGTTCCAGTATGCAATCCCATAATTTAGGCCTAGGAACCAAGTCGAATGCAGATCTTAGATCCACAAAAGCTGCATATAACTTGCCCTTACCCAAAAAAACTGTTTTCCAATATAAGAGGGCAAAACGAAAGGCTTGATCAAGGGTGCTTACATGAGGTCTAAAGCCCGCCTGCAACGGAGTCAAAATATCTGAGTCTGTTATCCATTCCTGTATCCTCCCTAAGACGAGGCGCGCTATAATTTTTTGGATCGCATCAATAAGGCTGATAGGCCGGTAGTTTGAGGGTACTGAGCGATCGCCTTTCTTGTATATAGGAAGGATTTCTGCCCCATACCATGAATCAGGAATTTTAGCGCCTGCAGCAACTGCATTCGCCAGGTGGAGTATATAAGGTACCCATAGGTCCTGGTCTTCCAAAAAAATGTCCGCTGGAATACCATCTGGGCCAGGGGCCCTCCCTTTGGGAATATTTTGCAGGCAATTGATAACTTCAGTAGCTGAGAATATTAACAGCTCGGCGGGCTCAAGACGGTAGGGTATAGTCACTTCTACTGTATAACACTTAAACTGATCCTCAAAAATTTGTACCCACTGATGATTAGAGACAGATGCTGGGCTATAGTGGGCGTCCTGCGAGATACCCCATCTCATGAGATACCAAAACTGTTGCATGTTGCGTTTACCACAGGCTTCTGACAGCATAAGCCAGCGTTCCTCGTCCCACTTTTGTTTTGCTTTGCGTTTTGCCTCATTATAGAGTTTTCTACAAGATCTAATCTGGCTATGATTTTTGTTTTTAATAGCCTCAAAGAGAACTCTTTTTGTCAAACTACACTCTTTATCAAACCAAGTAGGGGATGAGTATTTCTTGGGCCTAGGTTGTTTAGGGATATGTTTGATGGACAACTTTTTAAGTTCCTGAAACAAGTCAGAGTGGGTGCGTATAAGTTCGCTGTTAATCTCGTCCTGTGAGCCACAATTGTTTAAAAGCTCCACAGAGCTAGACACTAAGGTTCTTATTGCCCTACGGGCCCCAGCGTCAACGGCTATTTTGGGCCAACGTACCCTGCGCATGTCATTGCTCACAATGACCTCTCGTGCTGTTACATTAGGACCACTACCCTCTGACCTCTGAAAGCTGGAATCCCTTAAGGTCAAAACCAGCGGGTCATGATCACTCTCTGGGCGTTCCGTAACTAGCATATCAACAACTGCAAACCACTGCCTCACATCGACCAAAATATAGTCGATACGACTACTGTGTCTGCCGTTGTTGAACGTATGCCTGCCCTTCCTATCTGACTTGACCCTTCCATTAACAGCTCTTAGACCCATATCCAGGCATAGCCCCTTGATATAGGTGGCTGAGCTCGACCACTTAGCAATCGAGGGTATCTCAAGTTGGGGAATACCCCAGGATAGATCCTCCTCCTCGGTGAGCGGGCCGTCCTCAATACCCAAGGGCTCAAAACAAGTATTAAGATCCCCCATCACAATCTTGTGGCCATCGGTCGTTGAACCTGATAAAATGTCATCCAACAGGAGGAGGGTCGGAGAAACCCTTCCTCCCTGGAGGCCCCTGACATAAATATTAACCAACAGGATGTTTGTACCTTGGTTGGACTTTATCTTTACGGCAATTATGTCTGAACTATCAATTGACACTTCTTCAACTCTAACACCCGCACTTTGGCGGACCCAAATTGTAAGACCTCCAACAGGACGCCCTTTCTGGCCTCTAATTGCTGGCTTGCTAAAGTTCAGATACCCCACCCGAAATATCGGTGTGATAGCCCATGTTTCCTGGAATGCAATTATATCGCCCTGATCAATGAAGTCCCTCCAATCAGGAATACACTGGCTGGACTCCAGACCGGCTATGTTCCAGGATATATACCTTGATAACATGTCAACAGACTCAGCTAAAGCAGTGGGTGAGTCCATACTAAAATTGGGTAATGCAGACAATGTACCAACAGGGGAAATGTCAGGATTATTACTTGGATCTGTGGCAATAGCCTTCCAGCTTATATCTTCTATGTGGGGGGATTTCAATAAAGTTAAATTAACTATTTCTTCTCTACCAATCAGTCAATCATTCTCATCTAGACAGGATAACGGCCCATATCTCCCGGCAGTAATCAAGGGTTCAATGCTTTCTGGTGCGAACCAGCCCCTGGGAGGGTTAATGACATTTTTATTAATCTGGGAAGGCACCTTCACCTCGGGATACACCGTAGGATAAAAATCTGGGAGTTCCCAAGTGACTATTGGTCCATCTGCAAGTTGCGGGCACCAGCCTCGCAAAAATGGGACCACATTTGTACTCCTGAAATTAACTATTACCAGATCACCTGGAATATCTTGAATCATGTGGCCAAGCCAACCCACCCTTCTCACATTTAAAATTTTACCATCAATGGTAGGGGGGAGGGGTCTATTCTTAGTAAGCCAGAAGGCTACTTTATTTTTTAAGTCATTGTAACCTTCTTTTTTACCTGAACTAAGTTCTGGCACTCCTGACAATATACATACAAATGGAGCGGCCTCAGGTGGGAGATCAATCCTAACATTATAATTATTGATGTGCTCTGTTACTTCCTTGTGGACTCGAGTTGGTTGTGGCCTACCCTCTAGGGACCCTCGAATCACTTCGGGTACCCTAGGTATAGTGGGCTCCGCCTCCAAACTTGTTTCGTTACATGGGGCTTTATGTCTTAAACTGCTGCCCGTGAGTATTGCCTGCTCAACACAATTTCCAGATGGTAAACCAAGAGGTACCGTTAGTACAGCTGCTGGTGTCGATGTGGCTTGTACCCTCAAACAGTGGACCTCTTGGGTAAGTACTTC
The DNA here is from genome assembly GCF_031143425.1 of Pleurodeles waltl. Classification (NCBI taxonomy): domain Eukaryota; kingdom Metazoa; phylum Chordata; class Amphibia; order Caudata; family Salamandridae; genus Pleurodeles; species Pleurodeles waltl. The sequence goes on from NC_090449.1 coordinate 609,621,853, forward strand.
AATTTTCAACAATAGTGTGCTAAAAATTTCAGCCATTTTTGCCGCTAGCTTATCCTCTACTGTTGCCAGTATATTTTCTATATACTGCCTGTTGTGACAGCAACCCGCTGGCTTATCAGATCCCCCGTCTAACCCCTTTGGTTTAATAGTATGGGTTTTTGCTTCGAGGGACTTTCGAGAATTGCTGACCTTCCCCGCTCCTCTTTTGCCCAACGACTTTCTACAAGCCCTAACTGCTCTTGCTGGTTGGGGGGGGGAGTATCTGCCATAACCACGGGGCTAAATGGGCTCTCGCCGATTGTACCCATTGAGTCTAAGGGATTAGAATATATCTGTGCCTCAGTTAGTATCATATCCTGATCAGTGATGGCGCCCAGATCCTCAAAGGTAGACACTGTATGTGGGGAGGAACTAGGGTGTGTCTGAACAGGGGAACCTCCTTTCCCTAGGGAAACTCTACGATCACTATTAATCTTTTTAACCACTTTAACCAGGTAGTTATCAAGCATAGTAGCCCCTAGTTTTTTGGCGGAGTTATTACAGTTAGCCATCATAGGTTGGTTGGCTGCAGTAAGTACCACCAGCTATAATTCAGCAATACAAAACACAAAACCGCGTAGTCAAGATGTACTACAAATAATTTACAGTTTAGGCAGTTTAGGCCCAGTCCCGTCTCTTGCCCCTGCCCGGTGCAGTGTACCTTGTTGCAGTTTAAGGGCCCGGGGGGCGTGGCAGCACTTTCGCGCCACTTAGCGCACAGGAAACACAGAGAATTCTGAGTATTGTAGATCTCCCTGCGTGTTTTTAGCAGGCAGCCTACTGCGGCGGCGGCGATCCGAACCGGCAACCCAGTGTCCTGCAAGAGTGTGCAAGAGTGTGCTGCTGGTTGTCTCCAGTGCCGGGGTCTGCCTCTTGTGCCCGGGGTCAGTCTCTGATGCGGGTCCTGTCACGGTGCTCGGGGTTAGTCACTAGTACCCAAGTTGTGGTGCCTGGAGGTCAGTCACTTGTGGTGCCTGTGGCCAGGATCAGGCTCTAGCGCCCAAGGCCAGTCTGTGGTAAGGGATCAGACACCGGGACCTCTCTCTGATGCCACAGTCAGTTTCCGGTGCTCGGATCGCTGGCTCCTCAGGCCACTCCTCGGGTCCCTTTAGGTGAAGGAGTGTGTAATGAGGTCTACTATAACACCCTTGGAAATCTCTGTGGAGGGCGCAGGTCACCGGCTACCCCTGCACACAACGGACTGCAACGGGACTGCGGGTCAGCGGTCTCTCCGGGGGCGCAGTCAATCACCTCCAAGGGTCTCAGGGTCTCCAAGGGTCTCAGCCCTGCCCCTCCCGGGAGTCGGCGGGGCGTCAGAGGGCCTAACGAGGGTCCCCCGTCGTCCTCAGCCTGTCTCTGTCTCTGTCTCTGTCACTGGGTCCTGAGGGGCCTCTGACTCTCCCTGGGTTTGCCCCTCGGTTTGCCCCTCGGTCTTACCCCTCGGCCGCTCTCAGTCACCGGGCCCCAGGGTCGTCCCTCGGCGCTCTCGGGTGCAACGCAGGGGGATCTCGCAGGGGGGCGCGTACCGGTGAGGAGCCGCTTGATCCAGCTCCAAGCTCCTCCAAGCTCCTCGCCTTTCCCACGGGCCCTCGCCCCCCCCCAAATGCAGCAGTAGCGGTGGTGGAGGCGGCGGCAGCGTCCGTGCTCTGCTCTACGCCGCGCCGCGCTGCACTCCGACGTGAGCCACCCGGCACCTGCGGCACCTGCGTGAGTTCAGCGTTTCGCGTATCTTGACAGGGGATGTTGGATGGGGTCAGAGAGGAGGAGGAAGGAGGGTTGATTTTAGCAGAGGTTGTTGGTGATATTATTTATAACACACAAGACAGGGATTGAGAGCGGGGCGGAGAGTAGAAAAATGAAAGGGATGTCGTTTTCGGGAATGAGTAGAAAGAAGTCCTTCGCCACAGATAATAATCCCCAGTGTTTGCCTCAATAATCCCACAATGTCCGTCTCAAAAAATGCATTCAGAACAGCAAATGCGACTGCAGAACTGCACCCGGGCTCCCCAGCTTCTGCACTTCCGTCCCTTGCCTGTCTGTTGTTCTGCTAATAAATCCCAGTTATGGTTTTGAAAGAGTTTTGTACAGACCCCCGTGGTTGCTGGTGACGCCGTTGCTCCTGCTGCTGCCTGTCAGTGGTTGGAGGCTCCTCGCTTCTAAAACCGTCCTCGAGTTGTGCTGTGTTTCAGGGCAAAGGAATTAAAGGAGAGCGTTGCTGGTGAAGTAGAAGACCATAGTGCCGGAGGAGAAGAGCAGACCTAACCCGCAGACCTAACCCGCAGGTCTCGGGAAGTGCTGGAGACAAACCCGGAAGTGACGACAATCTTACTCTGGTGCAACAAACTGGGGTGCCTCTCCATGAATCCACCACTGTCTCATCCCCAAAGATACTCAGTGGTTATGCCACGATATAAGCCTTAGATAAGGACACCTTTCACCTGACGTGTGGATTTCGTATACCCATTGAGAAATAAACTGCAACTATCACAGTGGGAAAATGCAGCACAACAGTAAACTGTGTGCAATCCCTGACAAAATTCCATACAGGCTCACAATCTGCATATGTGCTTGCTTTCTGACAGGAAGTTGGCAAACAGAATCTGAAGGAAAAATACGAAATGAAAACCAGCATCAGTTTTAACAGAAAATATTAAACTGTGACTTGAAGTGTCAATAAACGGTTTAATTAAAATTTCTGTGAACAAATATTTATAAGGGCACAGTTCTATGTTCTGGTATTCTTCTTCTAGAGCTAGAAATAAAGAGCTGAAGGGTTGTCGCTGTTTTATAAATTGGGAGTACTGTTGCACTTGAACAGCCTGAAAGGGACATCACAATTTTACTGTCTGGGAGTGTGCATGTCTATAGAAGCAATATGGTTTCAGGATTCCTCTTAAGAATGTGGAACCAGCAGCAAACGTGCTTCAAACCCATTTTATTTCTTGTACAGTGTTTTTTTTAAAGCCAAACATGGAAAGTAGATGTTGCCTTTACATTGGCATGTATTTTCTCTTCAAACGGTAGGGGGGGAAGTAACTTGGCTTTTAAGAATATTAAATGAAACTCATGTGCTACAGAAGCATTTAAATACATAGAATGGGCTACATTATGCTCTGAAATGTGGACAAAGAAATGCATTTATAACATAAATAAAAAATAAAGCCAAAATCAAGGCTAGATTATGAGTCACTGGTCAAACTACATTAAAAGACTTTAACACCAGATTTGTGCTTTAATCGTCGAGAAATAGCCCAGAATGTAAATGCTTAAGGAGCCAAAGATACCACTCTATGCAGAGGAGATGTATGCTCTAGTGCCCCAAGATACCTAATGATAAAAGCTGGCAGATCCGCATGTATCAGGCTTCAAGATCTATACCCAACCCCTTCTCAATATCTTAGAACAAGGCTGTACTCAAAACCTTAAACAAGAATCTGATTTTAAATCTGAATAAGAAAAACCGTAAAAGTGGGTGTTAGAATGGTAGACTTCTCTTGTGAGCCATGGGACTTATGTATTAAATTGAAAAGCGGTGCTTTAAATAAAAGAAGAAAAAGTGGAAAGTGAAAACTGTACGTAAGACATCAGGAGTGGGTAACCAGCTTGCGGTGATCCCCTGGTCCTCCTCATCCTCCCAAAGGCAGACTGCCATGATTCTCAAAGCGAAAGTGCCTCCTCTGCAAATTAATTAGCACAATAGTTCAGGAGTCGGTAATGATCGATAGTTTGCAACAGCAAATCGCAGTCAGAGACCACTATTACTACCTGTTGCAACACGCAAAATGGGGTGTGGTGAGCAGACAAACAGAACACATCTTTCGCACAACTTCATATCAGTGATTTGGAAAGAGTCACAAAATCTAATTTTGCAAGCCGAAATTACTTTTGACGGGTAAAATGTTTTTTTAATTTTTAAAAGGATATTTTGCAGTAGCAAATTTATGTCTTTAAGATAGAAACACACAATGTTAACTATTTGTGTAAAATGATAAGAAGTACAATGCTGGCTCAGAAAAAGAGAAGGGTCAAAATACCTTAAGAACTGGTGCCTTTTCATCACAAATCAGTACCCTGATGTCAGGATTCCTCAAGTCTGTACAGTATATTTTTCTGTCTCTGCCTCCTGAGTAAACATGAGTGAATGCTTCATTGACCTGCAAAGCCCACACACCTTCATCATGAACTCGATATGTTGCTATGCACCTCTGCTGGCCTAGAGACCAAAGACGAATTGTTCCATCGGAGCTACCTGAAAGACACTGAACAAAACGGGAAATAATTAAATTATTGTCACCAAAATTATGACTGCAAAAGTATCTCTTCTGGACTACATTACTTCTGCATTTCCTCAAACGGAGTAAAATAGAGAGCAAGACCGAAAGAGGCCTCACCCCAGGTTATAATTTCAATGCAACTGTAAATAATAAAAGTGGTGTGATATGTGAAAATCAGGAAATTTAAAAAAAGACAATCATACGTTAGATGTCAAAGTCCAAAATATACAGAAAAGCGATAAAATAATACAAATATACACCCTGCCTACCAGAGATCTAAATATTTAAAGTTGCAGACATTGAACTTTCCATCTAGAACAGCTCAAATAGCATACAAGGTGAAATGAGGTTGTAATGGAGGCATATTTCGAGACACTCAAATGATATACATAAGGAGGCATAAGAAAGCATTTTACACGTTTTGTAGTCAGGACAACAACCTAATTTATTTTATTTGAGGTATTTATAAAGTTTACATAACACTGTATTTTTTTAACCGGGTAGTGCCTGTTACAGTGGTAGACAAGGCTATTTATGTAGGACAGACTTAAGTGAAATGGATAATAAAAGGTTGGAGATGGGTGAAAAATGTGTCCAGGTGGGGGGTGTACAATGTTAGGTATATGAAAGGGTAGAAGTAGGCATTGCTTGGAAAGGAGAATTTGTTTTTTGCCTAAATGCCAAAGATAGAAAACGAGTCTTAGGGTATAGCTCAAATAAGGCTTAGCTCTTAGATATCAGAATATGTAACAGAAAACGTTACACAAATCTTTTGACACTGTCTCCTAGTGGCTCATAATATGGGGCAACATGAAAGCACAGCCGTATGTGGGTCACGTGGACAAAAGCAAATTATATGCTGTTGAACACATTGACATATGTAGAGTTCTATCCCATTTACCAGGGCATTCAAGTAAAATGTTCTCATCTTTCCAAACCCTCAACCAACATTTCTGTATCTCCAGAGCCCCAGTTCCTGTAGCACTTGCAGTGCCAGGTAGAGTTCTGCATGAATAGTATAGGAGAACTGAAATGTATTAATTTATTTCCTAAGGAGCTTTATAGTGCTCTACCAGTAATGTTTTAGGTACTTCAGAGAGCCAAAAAGAAAGTAGAATGTATGGTGAACGTTAAAGCTGGGAGTTGATAACCACTGAGGTAGCATGTAGATTTAAAGACTGTACGCAACTATGGCCAAAAGAAGGATAGGGCTAGACATGGATCTGCCACAGCTACCAAAATTAATCTAGAAATAATTTAAGTGTTGTGGAGATTATGGTATAGGTCCGAGATTAGTCTCGATTTAAGAGACGAGAATATTGTGACGTCTGAGCAATTGGACATTAACTGCCACCAGGGATACTTTTAGTTACAATTGGGAATGGTGGTGGAAAAGTAGCTTATTGAGGTCCTATTGAAGAAGTCAAAAGAGGCATTCATTCTAATAGGGAAGGAATTCATGGATGATATTCTTAGATCACAGCCCTTACAGTTTGGAAAGTCCAATTAGAAAATGAGCCTCAACAGTTCACTTTTTACAAGTTTCTAGAAAAGCCCAAATCGATAGTCTCAGGCCTTGCACTCCAATGATGTGTCTCAGTGTTTCATCTGCATCAACTACCATTGATAGAGCACATTAGAAGCTGGCAAGTGGAGGCGTCTAGCTTATGTTCCTATCAAAAGACTATGTAGATAGTGGAGGGAACTTTTAATAAGACTCTGGCTTCAAAAGGCAGTCGGTGCAGTGCTCTCAAGGCAGGCTTGAGGGGATCCCGTTTAATTAGATTAACACATTTTAGTTGCATGGTTTTTAGCCTTTGTAGTCTTGCAATGAGTGATTAATTAAGGTCAATTCAGATGATATTCCAGTAACTTAAGTCGGACATAACAAAGACTCTGATGGTTTCATCCAAAGATCAGCACAGAGTAAGCTAAATATTCTGTTGAGGGGAGAAAGCTGGAAATTGATCCTTTTTACCACTGCATTGACTTGTAAAAGAAATGACAGTTTAAAACCAAAAATAGCTTCACATTCATGGCTTGTTTTGTGGTGGATAGAGGAGGGAGCCAAGATATGGATGTCAATCCAATATTAGTGGGACAGGCTTCTTTTAAACAAATATGAGGCTCTCATCCTTGGTTCATTTAATGTTGTTCTCCTATACCCAGTCGAGGTGGTCGTGTAAACGTGAGGTAAAGTTGGAAGCTTAAGTTGGATTGTTCTCCAGTCAAAACTGAAATTGGGAGTTGTATACATACATTTGGAAAATTACATAATCCTGAGAAGATAGATATTCAATAAAAGACAGGAAAGGCGTGAACTCAGGGGAATGTAACAGGGTACGGGGCAACTGAATGATTCAAGTGGTCCAACCCTGCGTTTTGACTAGGGTTTAGAGGAAAAGGTTTGGATCAGGATTCAGCTGTGCCACAAATACTTGCATAATTCTATAGCCAGTTCAAAACTATTGTGTTGTTAGCTGTATATCAGGTAGCAGACAAGTCAGGAGCTGGAAGACTTGTCTTTATCTATTGAAAGGAGCTCCTCCCTTCTGTCAGCTCTGGCTCTTTCTGTGTCTCAAACAAGTATGATCCCAAATTGGTGGTTGAGTTGCAGATCATTCAGTTCTCCTTGTCCTTCGACGGTCTTGCAAACGGAAGCAAGGTTAAAAATTAGGATATGGTTAGGCAGGACAATGGGTCCATATTTGTTTTAAAGAAACAAGCATTTGCAATGCAATATGTCTTGGATTTGCTTGAGTTAGAGCTATTGGCATTGTACATTTATAAGTGGACTTTTCTCATCACATATATTGGTCAAACCCTGCCTCATAATTTAATCTTTTCCTGTCATATAATTCCAATGGCCCTGAATATAACTAAAGCACTTCCATTTACCTTATTCCTCTATTTGCTGCAAAAAAATGAAAATGCTGCCATTTAGCATCCTAATTCCAATAGAAAACACTTCCACCACCACACCATCAAAGTTAGCTGGCTAGCTAACACAATTCCCCCCAAAAATACACAACACAGCCACAGAGAACAAATAAACTACAAGGATGACCCAAACTTATCATGAGTGTTCAAACAGTCATAGTGTAATAAGGCTGTTAAGTTGGCCTGAATCATGGTCATAATTGCAATAAGGAGAGATTAGTAAAACATATGCAATCATCATATAAGACTAAATCAGAAATACACTTCTGGCATTAGACTGCAATGCTCAAACCAGCCCCTAGAGGGCACCATAAAAGCAATATAATTTGTGAGAAACATGGTCATGGCCATATTGTTAGCACCTAGAGGACATAACCCCTTGAAAAAAACAGGAGAAAGTAATACAGTGCAACCATATACTTAGCCCCTAGAGGGCGTTTTTAGGGCTAGCAGGCATACTGCAATGATACTACAAACAAGGCCTTTAAAAAAAATCTCCCAGCTGTAAAACAAATGATCTAGCCACAAGAAAGCTTAGAAGACTTGGATTGGCAGAAGAGGTTATTATTTTAGGGTTCCCAACTAACCTAGTGTGGGACCTAGTGTGGGGACCCAGAGATGATGCAAACAGAAAGCACATGTTGATAGTGGTCCTGTTGTCCTAAGAGCACAACAGGCTGAGTTATGAGCAAAAATGTTTTGTAAAAGTAGTTCCCTGCAAAGCATTATGGGGCAAGTTTTTGTGTCATGAATATTTTAGTATGCTGATATGACCGTAATGCTTAGAACAGCCCCTAGAGGACACCACAATGAAAATAGCATTTTTAAGAAACATTGTGATGTAACTATATAGTTAACCCCTGGTGGACATAACCGCACAAAAAGAAAATGACAATAAATAGTATAGTGTAACCATATATTTAGCCCATACATTACACATTTTCAGGGGTAGTGGCCTATAACAATGATATTACAAACAAGACCCTTAAAACACATGCTATTCCCACCTATAAAACAAAAGTTCCAGTCAGCAGAGCACTTTAAAAGACTCTAGATGGTGGGAGGGGTTATTATTTTGGGGTCCCCACTAACATAGTCTAGGGACCCAGAGATGACGCGTGCGTCATGCTGAACGATTTGGTAGTGGTCCTATTATCCCATGACCAATGTTTATGAGCAAAACTATTTTGCAAAAGTAATGCCCTGCAAAGCATTATGGGGCGAGTTTCCAGAGTGCAGTAAATAGTGTGGCATCTGCTCTCCCCGCTGTGGCAGGAGAGCCTTTCGCTTTGAGGATTTCTGTTTTACATAAGCATTTACCAACTTCAAGTGTTTTAAGGGGAGAGCAACAAGAAATTACTTTCATTAGGTAACTGTGAACAATGTGACCAACGCTCCAATGTGCCTGTTCGCGCTGCGAGCATTATGGCCTCCATGCAGCACGAAGGGGAGATAGAAAAGAACAAAAAATAGTTTGCCCATGCCAAAGTATATTGGCAATCATGCAATAATCCATGTAACAGGGGCAGTCTGCAAGGCGTAACAAAAACACCCTTAAGGTGGGACAAACAAAGCATTTACCAATTACAACAAGGGACTTTTGAAAGGCAAACCCAGGAACAAATGAAAGTGATGGGTGCGAGATGGATGTGGTTAAAAGCCCAAAGTTTATACAACAGGCCAAAGCGCTTGCGCGCTCAACCTAACAAATGGCCTTAGGTGGTTTGGGACAACTGCTAATTGATGGAACATATTTATTGTGGTTTTTTTTAAAACTCTTTATTGAAACAAAGCTCAACGTACAATGCATACATCGGACTCTGCAGGATTTACTTAGTACAGCCATAATACTTATTTTCAGCATATAGGACCATATGAACTACAGAATGGCATAAGACAGTTCAGACATCTTCCCAGCTGGTTGCTAATAGCAATCTCCCTGGGGCTCTGAATGGCCTCCGCCCATCATCGTCCTCTATCAGGCCTATGTTACCCTTCGATACTGATCGGAGATGCTGTAGTATAGCGGGTGAATTATTAAGTAATTTCACATAAATTAATGAGGGCTTTACTTGGCACTGGATCCAGTAGAAGTCTATCATCCAAGGGTGTCGCCTCTGGGAGCTGCACCCCCTCCGGGACATGACTCCTCAGGGCATGTTTCAGTTGCATATATCGGAACTGTTCCGGGTTAGTCGGTTCATATTCCCCCACCAGAACCGTAAAAGACACCATCACCCCCCACCCCCTACGTCTCCCAGATACTAAATTCCAATTAGTCTCCACTGCCTAAATCCTGATAACTTCTCCTTGCGCAGTGCAGTGCTATTCCAAAGGGGAGTACGGTTGGTCAGCTTGTTTTCCCAGTCAAGAAGCTTGCGAGTCTCTCTCCAAACGCAGACCACTGTCTGAGTGTGTTGCGGTCTTCACTCCCACCCCATAACGAAGAGACAGGAACCCTCCACTCCCATGGCCTCTCTATCCACCCGATATGCTGGGTCATCTCGCTCTGTGAAGACCCATTTGTTTATTATACTTAAGTGAGCTGCCCAATAATATAAGCGCATGTCTGGTAAGCTAATACCCCTTCATACACTCTGCGCTGGAGATTAGGCAAGGAGATACGGGTACACCCACCATCCCACAGGAGCAGACAGAGCTCCCCGTTTTCTTGTCTGAACAATTCCGGTGGCACCAGGTAGGGAGTGCTTTGCAGGATATACAGTAGGCACGGGAGGGTCATCATCTCAAAGAGGACTGCCCTGCCCATTAGGGACACTGGAAGTCTCCGCCAATGCGCAACATCTGTTCGTAGGCGCTCCAGCTGGTGGTGTAGGTTTTCCTGCAAGAAAGCAGCTGCTATAGTAATGTGTATGCCCAAATACTTGAAACCCTTGCATACAATCTGGGCTTTGCTACTTGCTGGAAGGGGAGGGGCTGTCCCTGCCAGAGGAAAGATCAGAGATTTTTTCCCAATTAATTTCATACCCTGAATAGGAACCAAAAATCTGGAAGAATCTACCGTGGTGCATGGTCTGGTAACATACAGGAGGATGTCGTCCTCAGAGTGATATGCGCTCTTCCCATCCTCCCGCACTCTCTATGCCTGTTACTAAGGGATCATGCCTAACCAAAGTCGCCAGTGGCTCCAGCGCTAAAGCGAAAAGCATTGGGGAGAGGGGGTAGCCCTGCCTCGCACCTGTCCGCAATGTAAAGGGGCAAGAGAGTATTCCATTGCCCCGCACCCTCCCCAGTGGGGCCTGATAGGAGCCTAATCCACGCACCGAAGGAGACTCCAAACCTGGCCAGGATAGCAAAGAGGTATGACCATTCAATACTACGGAACGCCCTACGGCATCTAGAGACATCGGGACGGCATCCTCATGGTCCCACACCTCAGTCATATGAAGGACTCCATACGACCTCCTCAGATTAAGCCTAGTGCCCCTATGCGGCATGAAACCCGTTTGGTCCGGGTGGACCAGGGACGCAATGACCCTACGTAGTCTGTTACCTTTGTAAGCACTTTAGCCTCTACATTCAAGAGGGAGATAGGTCGGTATGATCTAAAAGGATTCCGGATTCTTGCCCGGTTTCAATAGCACCACTATTGTGGCCATGCGTTGGTCTTCCGGGAGAGTCTCCTCCCTCCTACTCTCCCGAAACATTTCACCCATACGATTCGCTACTTCCTTTACCAAACATTTATACAGTTCTACGGGTAAGCCATTTGGACCTGTCGCCTTCCCACTTTGAAGGGCCCTGATTGCATCTCAGACCTCCTCCACCGTCAGATCAAGTTCTAATTCCTCCCTGGCGCTCCTGGAAAGCGTCTCAAGTGGGACATCGATTAACAAGTCTGCACAATCCTCCTCCGGGTATGCGGACTGGGACATATATAGGCGTTCATAATAGGAGGCGAAAACCTCAGTCATGGGCTGCCCAGTTACATGTCTCCTTCACTCATGATCTCTCAATATTTATTGGGTTTTAAAAATCCAGTGCAAGGGCAGGAAGGAGTTGTTTAAGGAAGACTACTCAGCATGGGCCTGTGTGTCAGCTATATGGTTTTATTTTGCCAGCCACAGTTAGCATCTCAACACTTTATAGGGGTTTGAAGAATGTGAATGCAGGATGCAATGAAGGTGACAAGGTGGTAAGGTCTGGTGGTGAGCCGGCTGATCTGGAGGTAGATTGCCATATTTTAGATATACTGGATTTGAGAACCCAAAGTAAATCTTCATAGCGATGGTGTGATTCACATAGGGAAACATCACCTTGGAAGAAATAGCACACAGTGAAGGGACCATGGAAGCGGGATACCCAGGGGGAGTTTGAACAAAGTCCAGAAGCACGTATGGATCCCGTAGTGAGTCTCACAAGAGGTCATCAATGACATATTAAAGGAAAAAGGGGGGTGGATGCCTACATATATGGCCACTGGTAGTACATACAATGTACTAGAGGCATGGATAATAAAACGGGGGTGGGGGGGCACTTGGGTATGTGAACAAATCAGGAAGACCAGCCTTCTTGTGATCCTATGTAGGAAGTGTTTTAGAACCACTGAGGTGTGGTTACTGTGTTATAGGACAAAGCAATTAGCACTGTGATGGATGGAGTGTAAGAAAGACACAGTGGTTTACAGTAAGTTGGCAGCTTTGAACAGCTCTGCAGGTCCATTACTGTATTCCTTATAACAGTGCACTTCAGTTGGTTATTGCACTGGTTTAGTCATTCTGAGATTGCACGCACAGGTTGCAGGGAGATGGTGAGATGTCTACAAGTGGTCATTGTATTTAACTTGCTGGTTCTTGCATTGGTGGGCTAAATAAGTCTATATTGGACAGCAGTAAGTGAGGCTTCTCTTCAGTTATTTCTTGCCAGTTCAGTTGGTTAATAGAGTTTATTTGTTTAGACTGGTACAGTGCTGGGTGAATGAATTGCCCGTAGGGTTCTTTCTTATGTGACAGTAAGAAGGTCAAGTTGTATAACAGAAATGTTGTCGGGAACTCCACTCTGCCACCTGACAGTTATGGTTTTAGTGTTAGTGTGGGCAAGGGTAGACATGTAACCCCTTCACGATTTACCTGTTCATAGAAAGTTGTGTGCTGGCTGGGATGTTTCATATCTGTGGACTGAATATGTAACATGAAGGAGTGATTATTATTCTGGGTTTTATATCAGGGTTGTGGGAAAATGCATTCTTGGAAATACCAGTGTTTTCCCATCTCTTCTGCAATATAAATGGCTCCTGAATTCTACAGATATTGGCAGCTAGTGAGTTCCAGAACTTGGTGGCTTGTACTGAGAAAGAAGCTGCCTCCTTTGGATTTCTTATGGTCCACAAGACCTCTAAGCCAGGGTAAGTAGGTGTTTTAAACTCTGAGTACTACAAATTGTACTTTGACACCTGATCTGCAGCTGTAACAACAACAGGAGAAACTTATCTGGCTAAAAATGTAATTTTGCCTGCTGCCTTAAATTCCCTGTAGAAACAGGCAACGGTCTTATCAATGAAGCATGTATAGTGATGCGGATTTAACTACTGCACTCAAATAAGTGAAAGTAAAAATTGGTTATCTGTCTGCTAACACCAGTCGATGTAAAGAAACACTGCGCTATTAAACTAAGTTTTAATCCAGATATCTATCAACAGATACACTGAATTGCAAGATGACAGGAATTATTCACAACTTTTGTGTGTGTAAACTTGACTGTTCTCATTGACTTAAGTTACCCCAATGACTTTGCTAGTATTGGACAAGTCAACATCAAACATCTTGTGACCAAGACTATCGTAAACAGCCAAAACCCAAAATGCATTGATTTACTTCGGACTTGCACCTCTGTCCCAGTGACGCTCTTAATGCATTTGTTATAGTTGAAGAGAATCTATCTATACATATATTGACACTAAAAAACTAAAGGTTAAAGGGAGATTATGGTTAGGTTCACATTTTACACACATAAAACCATGAACTTCAGCAGTTCTAGTTATATCAAGAAACTATAACTTGTGCACTAAAATAACTATAATCCACACCCCAATCATACATTTTTCTCATCAACATTTTCTTACAAATTTTGCAGTCATATTATCAATGATGTCATAGAAGATATAATGATTGATGTAATCTGTGGGCACATTACACCCCCGCCCTTCAAATGCCAATTTTGTCCATGGGGACCCCATCCGTGGGGCTTGCCTTCTTAGATATAAATACATCTTTTCACTTTAATAACTCTAAAACTACTTAACAGATTTACACCAAATTACAAAAAGCACTGTTTATGGACCAAGATCTAGCTTTCTGTCAAATCTGGTTTAATTCCATTCAGCAGTTCGGGTTGTAATCGTGTCTAAAATCCCTATGGGAAATTATCTGGGGAAACACGTTTTGGGGCGGCCTCTTTTTCTTAGCCACGCTTGACGAATCACACCGATACTGCCCAGACAGCAGCTAAGGTGACTGGCAAACTAGTTTTGAAAATTTAGTAAATAATAATCAAACAGCAGTAAAGTATGAGCAAAACAAAAAACGCTTTTCCTATGAAAACTAGGTCCTAACTTTAACTACCTACTGGCGACTGCCAGTAGGAGATATTTATATATATATATCTACTGATCATGTCAGTCTTCAGCATAACACTGCATAATATAATAATTAGACCAGTCTGACGTTTTATGCAGCTTATAATGATGATTACATACCTGTGTGCCATCTCTGTTCAAGAGCAAAGCTTTAACATTGTCTGTGTGCCCTTTCAGTTTCATCAACTTGGCACATGTCCTTGGATCCCACACTCTCAACACCTATGAAAATCAAGAATGGACAAAATGAGTAATTTCATAACTTGTCATCCTCTAGATCAGTGGTTCCCAACCTGTGGTCCGGGATCCGTTGGGGTCTGCGAAGCTTCCTCGAGGTTTGCGACTGCTTAAAAAATTAAATAATATTAACAGATTACGTACCCAGCTTTCAGTAATGACTCACTGGGGGATCCCCGGATCCAATAAGGATTCAGTGGGGTTCCCCAGGTTCCAGTAATGATAAAGTGGGAACAAAAGGTTTGGAACCACTGCTTCAAATGCAATTTCAGTAATATATCACTTGCAAATATTCAAACTAACAAAAATGTAAAACCAATCCGGAAACTCTGATGTGACAGGTCATTAGCCCTATTTGTGGAAGTTAGGGAGGGCAAAGAGCAGGCAGACAGGGGCCACTGGACCAGACCAGTAGAAGCAGAGGCTGTTTGCCACTTATACCCTGAGCGTTCGTCCTATCAATGCAGTGCAAACTGATCCAAGTACACCCTTTCCCCACGTGACTCAGGGTTGGAAGGACAAGCAGTCAAAGGCTTCTTGTGGAGGCAGGGTTGGAGGCAAATACTCAGAAACCAATAATCAACCAACAGATACAATAAATCAATGTCAAGCACAGGGTTTTGCTTTTTTCAGAAAAAAGTACTTTTAAAATCACAATGGTGCATATACTACAAAATTAGATCAGTATCAGATTCAAGGTTAGGATATCTCACTGGGATCATATACTGAGAAGCTGGATCTGCCCGACTGCCCTCATTCCTGACATATGGTGTGGTCTACCCACCTTCTGCAGGTCTAGTGCAGTACACTCCGGCAAGTCGAGTTTATGCCAAATTAGGCAAGTTTCAACAAGCAGTTGCCACTGTGGCAAGAGGTTGATCGGTTCGTATATTTTTTTTGGCCCAAAAGATTCTTAATGAAAAGGGTGAATCAATACAGCGTTTAGCTTTACTCACGTTTATAGTCTCCCGGTCTTTGGAGGCTGTGCCTCTCTGTTACCTGCTAGGTGAAGGGCTCAGCCCTACAGCTGCTGGCGGTGTCCAATTTCACTGGGTGGTGCCTTAGGTAGACACTCTATATCCACAAAGGTGATCCTACTTTCTTTTTCCCGCTTCAGGTGTCAGCTTGGCAGACAGGGCAGCGGAGGGCTGGCTTTTTGGAGATGCCGCCTCTGGGCAAGGCATCCCTATGAGGTGCAGCAGCCTTCCCTGTTCCCTGTGACTGGTTTCACATGGGTGCACTGCCCGCTGGCAGAAGCAGTTGAGCTTCTTTAGAAAGTACATCACTAGCACTATGCTCTGGGAGACTGGACAACCTCTAACAGTACAGGTCGATCCCAGCAGTGCTCCCACTAGATAGTCCACTTCCTCTAGGAGACCCATACACTGAGAACACGGCTGGGCTACTCCTCCTGGATGAATAACAGCTTTTACCATGCAATACAATTACAATGCAAGCGTCTTTATCATGCAAACTTTTACAATGCATATGCCTTTCCCACGCATGCCTTTACAATGAAAATGTAAGTATTTCACTGGTAAGTATAAAACAGGGTGATTTTACAATGTAGGGGTGTGTAGGGGCATTTGGGTGGCAAGGGTGTTTGTAGGTTGGGTAAGGGTTTACAGTTCAAGATTTACAATTCCAGTTGAAGACATAAGCCAAAACACGTTAGCCCTTTACATGTGGTGTGGTGGACTGTCTGTCAATAAAACGCACAGAGCTGTCCTGCTGATATATATGGAAAATGTCACTTACCCAGTGCACATCTGTTCGTGGCATGTAGTGCTGCAGATTCACATGCTATGCATTGCTTCCGCCATCTAGTGTTGGGCTCGGAGTGTTACACGTTGTTTTTCTTCAAATAAGTATTTTCGGAGTCACAGGATCGAGTGACTCCTCCTCTCGGTCATACTGCACATGGGCATCGATTCCTTTGTTAGATTGTTTTCCCGCAAAAGGGTGTAGGGAGGAGTGATAGAGTGTAATAATGTAAATGTACTATAAAAATAATAAGTAAAATAGATGTCCTTGCAAATGTAAATGTATATACATATGTACAAATAAAAAACTGCAATCAAATCAAATCAACAACATTTATAAAGCGCGCTACTCACCCGTGAGGGTCTCAAGGCGCTAGGGGGAGGGGGAGGGGGAGGGGGATTACTGCTGCTCGAAGAGCCAGGTCTTGAGTTGCCTCCGGAATGCAAGGTGGTCCTGAGGTTGGTGGGGAGGGAATTCCATGTCTTTGCTGCCAGGTAGGAGAAGGATTTCCCACCTGCAATGACTCTAGGCTTCCGGGGAGGAGGGAGGGTGCATGTGAATCTGCAGCACTACATGCCACGAACAGATGTACACTTGGTAAGTGAAATTTTTTGTTCCATGGTGTGAGTGGGTGCAGATACACAAGCTATGCATAGACTAACAAGCAGTTCTCCCCAAGATAACGCTGAGGCTAGCCTGTAGGAGTTGGAGTTGTTTGAAATAATGTTGTTAGGACAGTAAGATGAATTTTTAATAGATGAGAAAGCTAAATTTGACTTTTGTAAATGAAGTAGGTAGCATACAATATCTTGTATTGGCGCTGTAAGTGGGTCAGTATTTTTTGATTGACAGTAATAAACAAACTGTTTCCATTTGTTAGCATAGCAGTGTCTAGTTGTAGGCTTGCATGCTTGTGTGAAAACTTCCATACATTCTAATGGAAGTTGTAAGTATCCAAATTCTATGACTTCAGGAACCAAATTGTTAAGTTGAGAGCCCTGGGATTGAGATGTCTGATTTGCCCTTTGTTTTGTGTAAGCTAATCTGGTCTGTTTGGAAGTTTGTAGTGAGGTACTACTGAAAGGTCTAGGAGTGTTGTGTACCAATGTTGTCGTGCCCACGTGGGGGCTATGAGTATCATGGTGAGAGAGGTTTGACACAGTTTGTAGACCAGAAATGGAACTAGTGGGAGAGGGGGAAAAGCGTAAGCAAATATCCCTGACCAGTTGATCCATAGAGCATTGCCCTTGGACAGAGGGTGTGGGTGTCTGGATGCAAAGTTTTGGCCTTTTGCATTTTCACTTGTTGCAAACAGGTCTATTTCTGGTGTCCCCCACTTTTGAAAGTACTGTTGAAGTACCGGAGAGTGAATCTCCCATTCGTATATCTGTGGGTGTTCTGCTTAGGAGATCTGCTAGCTGTTTGTGAATTCCTGGAATGTATTCTGCTTGTAGATGAATGGGATTGTGAATTGCCCATTTCCATATAGTTTGGGCTAGAAGGAACAGTTGAGATGAGTGTGTCCCGCCTTGTTACTTTAGATGATACATGGATGTCATATTGTCTGTTTTTATCAAGGCAGACTTGTGTTTGAGAAGTGGTTGAAACGCTTTTAGGACAAGGAACACAGCTAATAATTCTAAATGGGTTATGAGATAGTTTAGCTGTTTTGAATCCCATTCCCCTTGTATGGTAAGGTTGTTGAGATGAGCTCCCCAACCTATCACTGATGCTTCTGTTATTGTGGTCTGAGGCACAGGGTCATGAAATGACCGCCCCTTCATTAAATTGCTGAGATTCCACCATTGGAGGGACTTGTGCGTTTGGCGGTCTAACACTAGATCGTGCAATGCACCCTGTGGTTGAGACCATTGCTGTGAGAGGCACTGTTGTAGTGTTCTCATGTTTAGTCTTACATGCGGTACTATTGCTATGCAGGATGCCATCATTCCCAATAGTTTCATGATAAATCTTACAGTGTATTGTTGATTTGGCTGCATTTGTGGTATGAGATTTTAGGAAGCTTGTATTCTTTGTGGATTTGGATAGGCTAAGGCTTTTTGTGTATTGAGAATAGCACCTAGGTAAAGTTGCACCTGTGCTGGATGAAGATGGGATTTTTGGTAATTGAGAGTGAACCCTAATGTATGTAGGGTTTCTATTGTGTATTGAGTGTGTTGTTGACAATGTATAAAATTGGCAATCGTCTAGATAAGGAAAGACATGTATGTGTCGTCTTCTTTAGGTAAGCTGCTACTACTGCACGACATTTTGTGAACACCCTTGGAGCTGTTGTCATGCCGAATGGCAGAACTTTGAATTGGTAATGTTTACCGCTATCACAAACTTAGATATTTTCTGTGAGCTGGATGGATGGGTATATGGAAATACGCATCTTTGAGATTTAATGCAGTCATGTAATCTTGTTTTTGTAGTAGTGGAATGATGTCCAACTGAGTTACCATGTAAAAGTATTCTGACAGGATATAGAGATTTAGTGGTCTGAGATCTAGAATGGGTCTGAGAGTGCAATCCTTTTTGGGAATGAGGAAGTATCTTGAGTATACCCCTGCTCCGTGTTGAGATTTTGGAACTAATTCTATTGCCTCTTTTAGCATTAGCAATTGTACTTCTTCTTGTAATAAAACGTTGTGTTCTGGGGACAACCTGTGAACGGGGAGGAATATTTGGAGGGGTGGAAATTAATTCTAGGCAATAACCATTACGGATAATTGAGAGTACCCATTGGTCTGGGGTGATATTTTGCCATTGGGAGTGGAATTGCTGCAGTCTGCCACCACAGGAGATTTGTGGGATTGTGGCATGCTTATGAAGTCATTGTTTTGATGGGATAGAGAATTTTTTTTTAGGCCTGGAATTTGCCTCTGGCCCTGAAGTGTTTTCCTCTATAAGAGCCTCTAAATCCTCCTCTATGGTACTGTTGTTGTAGACCTTTTTTAGGCTGGGAGGTAGAAGCCTCCGGAGATTGTGGCTTGAATCCTCCTCTAAATTGCTGCTTACGAAAGGAGCCTCTATAAGGTGTTATGTATAGGTCTGCCATTGCTTTAGCATTGTCTGAGTCCGTCTTGAGTTTTTGTATTGTGGTGTCAACCTCAGGACCAAACAGAGGGTTCTTTTCGAATGGCATATTCAGTACTGCCTGCTGTATTTCTGGTTTGAATCCAGAAGAACGTAACCATGCATGTCTGTGTATGGTTACAGCAGTATTCACACTTCTAGCTGCTGTATCTGCAGCATCAAGGGCAGACCTTATCTGGTTATTACTTATTGCCGGACCTTCCTCAACAATTTGTTGAGCCCTTTTCTGATGTTCTTTTGGAAGGTGTTGTAATAGCTCCTGCATCTCAACCCAGTGAGCTCTATCATTCCTTGCTTCCCAGGCTTATGAATTTGCAATGCACCATTGGTTGGCTGCCTGTGTAGCTACCCCCTTGCCAGCAGCATCAAATTTCCTGCTTTCTTTGTCAGGTGGAGGGGTATCCCCCGACGATTGGCTATTGGCCTTTTCCTGGCGGCACTGACAACCACCGAGTCTGGAGGTACCTGAAGTGTAATGTAAGCAGGATCTGTGGGTGCAGGCTTCTATTTCTTTGCTATGCGTGGTGTTAAAACCCTCGCTTTAACCGTGTCCTTAAATATCTCGACTGCATGCTTGATCATGCCAGGTAGCATTGAGAGGCACTGGTAACATGTGTGTGGAAGATAAGATATTAAAAAGGAAATCCTCTTCTAAAGGCTCATTGTGTATGAGTACCCCGTGGTACTCCGCTGCCCTAGGATGAAATGCGTGTATGCAGTTGTATCCTCTGGTGGGGAAGGTTTTGAGGGATATAGGTCTGGGAAATTAGCTGGTATGAGATCTGGATCATACAGATCCCAAGGATCAACCGTATCACTATGAGAATTAGTCTGTGAGTGAGTTGGTGAAGGCAACGGTGGTGGGCCAGTGGGTGGTAGTGAAAAAAGAAATTGTGGTGAATGTGGGAGAGAAGAATGCAAAGGTAATGGCTTCTCCTTCCGTTTAAAAATCTTTGCTGGTGGTGGAGCAGTATTGAGAAGTTCCTGAAAAGCCAACTTTCTTTTAGTCTGTGGAGGAGGAGTAATAATCCGCCTAGTCTCTTTATGCATATTGTAGGAAGTTGGCTCTGTATGCACTATTTCAAAGTAAGGAATAGTATGCACAAAGTCCAAGGGTTCCCCTTAGAGGTAAGATAGTGGCAAAAAGAGATAATTTTAATGCTCTATTTTGTGGTAGTGTGGTCGAGCAGTAGGCTTATCAGAGGGTAGTGTTAAGCATTTGTTGTACACACACAGGCAATAAATGAGGAACACACACTCAGAGACAATTCCAGGCCAATAGGTTTTTGTATAGAAAAATACCTTTTCTTAGTTTATTTTAAGAACCACAGGTTCAAGATTTACAAGTAATACTTCAAATGAAAGGTATTTCAGGTAGGTACTTTAGGAACTTTGAATTAGCAAAATAGCATATACAGTTTTCACATAAATGACATATAGCTATTTTAAAATTAGACAGTGCAATTTTCAACAGTTCCTGGGGGAGGTAAGTGTTTGTTAGTTTTTGCAGGTAAGTAAACCACCTACGGGGTTCAAGTTTGGGTCCAAGGTAGCCCACCGTTGGGGGTTCAGAGCAACCCCAAAGTTACCACACCAGCAGCACATGGCCAGTCAGGTGCAGAGGTCAAAGTGGGGCCCAAACGCATAGGCTTCAATGGAGGAGGGGGTGCCCCGGTTCACACAAAGTACACCCTCAGCGGCACGGGGCGGCCGGGTGCAGTGTGAAAACAAACGTCGGGTTTTCAATAGAAAGCAATGGGAGACCAAGGGGTCTCTTCAGCGATGCAGGCAGGCAAGGGGGGGGGGGGGGGCTCCTCGGGGTAGCCACCACCTGGGCAAGGGAGAGGGCCACCTGGGGGTTGCTCCTGCACTGGAGGTCGGATTCTTCAGGTCCTGGGGGCTGCGGGTGCAGAGTCTTTACCAGGCGTCGGGTCTTTGATGCAGGCAGTCGGGGTCAGGGGGAGCCTCGGGATTCCCTCTGCAGGCGTCGCTGTGGGCAGGGGGGGGTCAACTCTGGCTACTCACGGTCTCGCAGTCGCCGGGGAGTCCTCCCTGAAGTGATTGTTCTCCACAAGTCGAGCCGGGGGCGTCGGGTGCAGAGTGCCAAGTCTCACGCTTCCGGCGGGAAACGTGTATTGTTTCAAAGTTGCTTCTTTGTTGCAAAGTTGCAGTCTTTGGTGAACAGAGCCGCTGTCCTCGGGAGTTCTTGGTCCTTCTAGATGCAGGGCAGTCCTCTGAGGCTTCAGAGGTCGCTGGTCCCTGGGGAACGCGTCGCTGGTGCAGTGTCTTTAGAAGTGGGAAGACAGGCCGGTAGAGCTGGGGCCAAAGCAGTTGGTGTCTCCGTCTTCTCTGCAGGGTTTTTCAGTTAGGCAGTCCTCTTGTTCTTAAGTTGCAGGGATCTGTGTTCCTAGGTTCTGGGGAGCCCTAAATACTGAATTTAGGGGTGTGTTTAGGTCTGGGGAGTTAGTAGCCAATGGCTACTAGCCCTGAGGGTGGCTACGCCCTCTTTGTGCCTCCTCCCTGAGGGGAGGGGGGCACATCCCTAATCCTATTGGGGGAATCCTCCACCTTAGGGGCTGTCCTGACTGGCCAGTGACTCCTCCTTGTTTTTCTCATTATCTCCTCCGGCCTTGCCACCAAAAGTGGGGCCGTGGCCTGAGGGGGTGGGCAACTCCACTAGCTGGAGTGCCCTGGGGTTCTGTAACAAAGGGGGTGAGCCTTTGAGGCTCACTGCCAGGCGTTACAGTTCCTGCAAGGGGAGGTGTGAAGCACCTCCACCCAGTACAGGCTTTGTTACTAGCCACGGAGTGACAAAGGCACTCTCCCCATGTGGCCAGCAACATGTCTGGTGTGTGGCAGGCTGCTAAAACTAGTCAGCCTACTCGGATAGTCGGTTAAGGTTTCAGGGGGCACCTCTAAGGTGGCCTCTGGGGTGTATGTTACAATAAAATGTACACTGGCATCAGTGTGCATTTATTGTGCTAAGAAGTTTGATACCAAACTTCACAGTTTTCAGTGTAGCCATTATGGTGCTGTGGAGTTCGTGCATGACAGACTCCCACACCATATACTCTTATGGCTACCCTGCACTTACAATGTCTAAGGTTTTGCTTAGACACTGTAGGGGCACAGTGCTCATGCACTTATGCCCTCACCTATGGTATAGTGCACCCTGCCTTAGGGCTGGAAGGCCTGCTAGAGGGGTGACTTATCTATACTTCATAGGCAGTGTGAGGTTGGCATGGCACCCTGAGGGGAGTGCCATGTCGACTTAGTCGTTTTATCCCCACTAGCACACACAAGCTGGCAAGCAGTGTGTCTGTGCTGAGTGAGGGGTCCACAGGGTGGCATAAGACATGCTGCAGCCCTTAGAGACCTTCCCTGGCATCAGGGCCCTTGGTACCAGGGGTACCAGTTACAAGGGACTTACCTGGATGCCAGGGTGTGCCAATTGTGGAAACAAAAGTACAGGTTAGGGAAAGAACACTGGTGCTGGGGCCTGGTTAGCAGGCCTCAGCACACTTTCAAATCAAAACTTAGCATCAGCAAAGGCAAAAAGTCAGGGGGTAACCATGCCAAGGAGGCATTTCCTTACACATATGGATCCTTGATTTTCTTTCATCCATGATTTCTAGAATGGTTTGAATGTCAGTGACCTCAGAAATGTATTCTGATGGTTTTGATTATTTAGAGGACTGTTCATCATATGGCTTGGAGCTCTGCTTCAGGTGTCTCGGAAGTCCTTGTTCTGTACAAGAATACTTTTTCGGCTCCGAAGTTTGCAGTTTTTTTGGGCCCGAAAATATAGCCTGTTTCGGCTCAGAGGCAGGACATCGAGGTTTCGACTCCTAAGAGTGTGGACGCCGACTTGGTTCGGAAGTTAAGCTTTTGGTGGATTTGCTAGACTCCGGTATCGAAGTAGGCACCTTAGGAGTGGCCGAAGGGGCAGTCGTACTCACGTGCTGACCGGCAGTGATGAGTTGGCTATCTTCCTCCGAGTCTTTTTCGGAGGCTGTGTCCTGAATGGAAACTGCCGTCTGTGCCTGTTCTTCCTCAAGGGTGCCGATATACTCTGCACTTTGACACCATTTCCGGTCTCCTGGCTTCTCTGGTCACGCAGTGCCTTCTTGGATCGGAACGATTGACAGGCTTCACAATTCTCTTCTTGGTGATCCGGCGAGAGACAGAGATTACATACCAGGTGTTGGTCTGTGTATGGAAATTTCGTGTGGCAGCGAGGACAGAATCGGAATGGAGTCCGATCCATCAGGCTTTGGTGTGGTAGGCCCGAACAGGCTAGAGATGGGAGCTCATGCCCAGAAGGGCGAAAATTGGTTTTCGATTGTACTATCGGCTCGACTATAGATGGAAACTCGATCGAAACAATACCGACGGTCAAAGAAAGTTATCTAGAGTTTCCGATTCTAAATCTCAGAGCGAGAGGAAACACGTCCGAACCCGACAGCGGAAAGAAAAACGATCTAACAAAGGAGTCGATGCCCATACGCAGTATGGCCGAGAGGAGGAGTCACTCGATCCTGTGACTCCGAAAAGACTTCTTCGAAGGAAAACAACTTGTAACACTCAGAGCCCAACACTAGATGGCGGAAGCAACGCATACATGTGTATCTGCAGCTACACATGCCATCGAACACACACACACACACACACTATATATATATATATATATATATATATATATATATATATATATATATATTTTTTTTTTTTTATTTATTTACACACACTTTATACTTATGTTTTTGTTGTAAAGGTATGAGTGGTAAAGGCATATTCATTGTAAAATATTGCTTGATAAAGACGCATCCGTGGTTAAGACTGCGTTGTAAAGCCACGCGTGGTAATGGCATGTGTGATTCTGACATACAACCCTCCTGGACAGTCTCTCCTCATGCAGGTCTAGGCACTAATTTTTCTCTCTGAGCAGCCAGGCAGGCTTCCAGGTGACAGGCAGACTCTCAGCCTTTCCGGCTTGGAGCAGACTTCAGGTGATGCCCCCTTACCCCTGGGAGACTGGCCTTTATTCAGGCACTAGTCTTGGTTTCACAACAGCTCCTAGAGTACTCCATGGACCCCTTCCTCCTGTGGTCAAGAAAAGCTTGAAAATGGAATAAAGTGGGGTTTTGTCTGTCCCATTTTTTATATAGATTTTACAGACAGGATGTGTGGGTCCACTGTTTAAGGTCTTGGAATTGTTTCATGTGGTTTTCTTTCAAATGTCATTTTCTGGCTGCAGAGCAGTCACAGCCTTAACATATGCTTGGCACATCTAAGGGAGTTGTATCTGTGATGGCGTGAATGATGCTACATATTAATCTGAGCTATTTTGCAGTTACGTTCAAGCCTCCAATGCCATTCTAGTTTATAGAGTAATGTGTACAAAAGAAGTTAGAAAGATGATGTCAGTGACATCAATGATGTCATTAGTGATGTCATATAATATATACTGAGTGATGTAATATGTGTGGGCATAAGCAGTGTATGGCTGGGGCACAAGTTATAGTTAGCTCTGCTAGCTAACTGGTGACTTTTTGTGATTAAAATGTTTATGTTGTCACTGGCATTCACCAACCTAAAACGTTACTTTAACCTTTGCTTTTTTCATGAACTTTCTAAGAATATTTTTTTTAAGCAAAAATATTTTTTATCATACTTATTACCTTACTTTAACCTTGGCTTTGTTTTTCAGTGAATTTCAAGGTGTTTTTTTTTTTTTTCTTTTTTGTTTTTTTTTTAACATACAGTAATTTTACAACTATACATAAAGCCAAATACCCACTGTACACAGCCCTTCGCCTGCAGCCAGGTTCTGCTTTAACTCCCCTCAGGCAGCCAACTACACTCTGTGCAAAAGCTGTGCACAGAGGGGGTTGGCCACAGGGTTTTGCCTGCCGTCAGGCCATTCTGACCATACCCCCAGCAGGCTGCCAGACCAACAACAGGTAGAGATTTGGCGTGCACATCATAGGCTGCCTACGGGGCCCTAGGAACCCCATCCCCTGTGGCCAAAATATATATGTAACATATATATTAAGGGGAATGGGCATGCAGTCCCCCTGCCCACCCTCCCTATCCCCCAAGCAAAATATAATAAAAAATAAAAAAAAAGCGGTGGGGGAAGTGGGTCCAGCGTCTCCGTTAATTATAGATGGGTGCCCATGTGCCAACCCAGGGCACCCACCAACCAACACGCTGGGCCCACGGGGGAGGGTTGGGGGTTTGAAGGGGGGGACGGGGGGGGAAGAACCACAGAGTCTCTGCATCCCAATTAGTTCACCTCATGGTGCAGGAGCCGAAATTGCTCATGCCCGGAGGGATCAGCTGCTTTTCTGCATGCTCCCTTCAGCAGGGAGCAATGTCTGTTGTGTCTCGTTTCCCTGCCCACAGTGATGCGGGGAGCAAAACAGAGCACAAGCCTGCTACCAGCCAGGGGGAGCATTTTTAAATCTCCCACTGGCTAGGAGCAGACCTAGTGTTTGCTCTCATTTGGTGGACGATTTAAAAATGCTCCCACCAGGTGGGAGCAGACAAATGTTTCTCTGCCGGCATGAAAACTAGGGTGTCCCAGGGTTGGGCTCTTTGGACTCAGTCACTGATCTGGCCCCAGGGATGGGGTTTCCGGGGCCTTTAAAGGCTCAAGGAGGTGAGCCACATCTCCCCTCTCCTTGACCCCATATTTCAGCTGCCATCCCCTTTACTGCACAGTTTGGGGCAGAGGGATGGGCTCCCCAGGGCCCCTAATGGCTCAATGAGTGAGGCCGTACCCTCCCTTAGATAAAGAATGCAGCCCAGGGGGATGGGCTTCCTTGGACCTATAAGGACTTGGAGGGGTTTGTCTCCCACCCCTTATTGAATATAGACCCAGAGGATGGACATCCTCCCCCTAATTAAAAGAATGTAGCCCTGGGGAATGGGGACCCGGAGCCCAAAATAGAGTCGGGCGGCACACTTCTCATACAATATATATATATATATATATATATATATATATATATATATATATATATATATATATATATATATATATATATATATAAAAAACACACACATATTGTAGGCTGCCATTTCTTTAGTTTTTTCTGCAATCCACTGTTAGGAGTTCAGTAGGATCACTGAAAATAACTTAAAAAAATATATATATATAGTTTGGCTCCGGGTGAGGTAGTTGGGCACTCTGGGCCCTCCAGCCCACAGGGGGAAGGGTATACCTACCATATATATATTTATATTTATTCTTTTTTTTTTTATTTCAGGACAGATGACTAAGTCCCTGCGTCCAGTAATGTACATTCTTTATATATTGCTGGCAGCCAATCAGCGTCCATTCCTGCTTCCTTGCAGCTAGACCCCTAGCAGGCTGGCCACCCCACACTGCACACTGATTTTGGCATGCATAGTGTAGGGTTGGCTTTCAGGCCTGGAGGACCAGGCTTTAGGGGTCCCTATAGCCTGCAGACAAAACATATACATTAAGGGGAGGACGGTGTGCAGTCTCCATCCTCAACCCTTAATTTGCCCCGGGTACACCGCTCCCCGGGCACGTTCTAATAAAAAGAGGAGGGAGCCGCATGGCCTCCGTCCCCAAACCTTAAGCCCTGGAGTCGAATACATTTAAAATGGCGGATGGGGCCGCACACTCCATGCACCTTCCCAGGTCTTACGATCCCATCCTCCAAGGCCAAACCCAATAAAACATTTTTTTTTAAATAGATGGGGGGGGGGGGGGGGGGGGGGGTCACGTGGCCCCTCTCACCAAGCTTTATTGTACTCGAGTTACCTCATAACCCAGGGCCAAATATAATAATAACAGTGAGGGGTGCACAGCCTCCCCACCCCAAGCCTTCTCAGGACACAGAGGACCCTCTCGCTGGAGGCTGTAGTTTTTTTTTTGTGCTTTTTTTTTTTGCATGCTCTACACCCACCAAACCTTCTTAGGCTCTGAGGACCCCCATCCCCCAGGATTGTATTTATATTCAAAGAGGGAGGCCATGCACCCCCTTCCCTTCTGGTCTTGTCAGGCCCTGGGACCCCATCCTTCAGAACGGTCTTTATTTTAAAAGGGGAGTGGGACCTTCTGCGCCACCCCCACTTCCTAAGTCCATTATGGCCCCTATGCCCCAGGGACTCCATTTTAAATAGGTGGGTGTCCCATTGCCTACCTGGGGTACCCAATCATTCACACGTTGGGGGCTGCAGGGAGAGCCCCAGCAGCTCCACGCATGCTGAGCGAGCTGGTTTGTTCCAGCGCAGGAGAAGCAGCTATTTATGCTGCTCCCTCCAGGCAGGAGCAATCTGTTCTGTTTCCCTACCCCCATCAGTGAGAGCAGGGAAAAAGAACACAGGCCTGCTCCCAGCTGGCGGGAGCATTTTTAAAGCTCCCGGCCACTGGGAACAGACTTTGTGTTTGCTTCCATCTGGTGGAAGATTTGAAAACAAACAAGTTTCCATGCCTACATCTGCATTCGTGCTGGCAGGGAAACCACTGTGTTCTGCCTATGGGCCCCCGAAACACAGCAAGTCGGCCAGCCCTGGGGTCCATGGGGCCATTAAAGGCTTGAGGGGTGGCCAGGGACTTAATGGCTTATGTAGCAGGCGTAGCCTGCCTTCCCTTATAAAATACTGTGGGCCCGAGGTCAAATATGGCTTGGGGGGCAGCATGCCTCCCGCACCCTTTACTAAAAGCACTGGGCTCTTGGGATGGGGTTACTGGGACCGAATAGAGCTCAGGGAGAGGGGGTAGCATGCCCATCCTTAAAGGATGCGAGTCCTGCATGATCACTGCAAAAAATTGCCATGTTTTTTCCAATGTACCTGGGGCCTAGGGTATCCGCACGCTGCCCCTGTATGCTTTTTCCTTTAAAGTTCGAGACAGGGGACTAAGTCACAGAGTCCTATATTGACTGCCAGCAACATTTTTCTGATGTTGCTGGCAGCCAATCAGAGTTCTCACTTCCAAGGGAGTCTGACTTCCGCAGGCACTGTGAGCATTTTTAAAGCTCCCACCCACGGGGAGCAGACTTTGTGTTTGTTCCCATTTGGCAAGAGATTCAGATATGCTCCCGCCAGGCAGGAGCAAACAGACGTTTCCCTGACTGCATTTGTGTGGACTGTGAAACCACTTAGTGCCTTGTATGGGCTCTCTGAGCACAACAAGTCGGCCCCAGGGGGGATGGGGTTCACAGGGTCATTTAAGGCTCAGGGAGGAGGGGTCAGTGGCCACCCTCCCTTTTTTTTTTGTCCACCAAAGGGACATATGGTGGGGGGAGGGGTAGAAGGGTAGGCATACCTGCCCTCCTAGGTGTGGTGGGGGCCTGGTGGGGGTGCCAGAGGGACCCTTCCTGGGGCCAAATTCACTGACACACTGCATATTTTTTTTTTTTTTTTTTTTATGTGCTACAGCACTTTAAAAAACAAACAAAAAAAACAGGGTGGGCTAGGGAGGGCCAAACCATATACTAAAAAGTGGAATGTAGAATAGTGATAACAACCAAGGTAAGTGCAGATAGAAACACCAAAGGTAAGTTTAGTAAAGGTCCCCAGTAACCAGGTGCAAGGTAGTTACCCAACCAGTTGTCCCATAGGCTAAGGCAGAGAGTAGTGCTTGTAGTTCGTGGAATTCAGGAACCCACCCAGTGGACTTAGAGGAAACCAGCAGACAAGGGGCAGGATGGAGAGTGCCCCTGCCCCAAGATATCCAGAAGACACGAGTACCTACACCAAGTACTCAGATGCTGAGGGGAGAAGGGACTCTCTCTGAAGTCAGTGGAAGCATTGGATTGTACAGCTGCTGTCACGACCTGAGGTCCAGGCCGATGGAACCAGGGACAGATTCGAGACGTGGAAGACCTGCAAAGGAAGGGGACAGAGTCCAGCTCCCTAGGAGATGCCCAGGTGGTGCTGGTGACAATGCCCACCCTCCTGAATATGAAGTTCCTGCAAGTCTGTGAAAGAAGTTCAACTGTGGTGTCCAGGAGCTGCAGAAGATCGCAGGAGTTGCCTACGAGCTGTTCCTCGACGGTTGCCCGATTGCAGAAGGGTCAGTGATCAGTCAGGTCACCATCAAGCTCTGTCAAATGCAAGCAGGAGCTCAAGAAGTGTTTGCAAGGTTTTGGGGATGAGCACGGTCCAGGAGACTTTACCCAGGAGGGGCAGTCAGTGCTGACCCTCCGCATGCAGGAAGGCCAGAAGAAGTCGATGGAGCCCCAACGACTGACCCAGAGATGATGGACAGAGGGAGTCACAAGGAGGCTTCACCAGCACAACAAATCAGAAGTCCCACATCGCAGGAGTTGCAGGACAGGGGCTGATCTTCACGTTGCAGAGTGCTGGAGGTCAGGGCTTCTTGGTGCCTGAAGATCACCCAGAGGAAGAGTCAACAATCCTTGGCAAATGTAACAGTCACGGTGCACAGTGGTTCCAGTCCAGTGATAGGAGCAGGGGCCCAGTCTCCCAAGCTGGTTAGAAGACGAGCAGGACCCAGAGGAGGCCACAGACCCACCACCTGTGTTGCAAAGTTGTTGGATGTCCGTGGGACAGCTGTCTCCACCAGCCAGTCAACATGGTCTTGAGGCACCTGCAGTTGCAGGGGAGTGACTCCTTCACACCAAGGGAAATTCCTCTGTGCTTCCTGGTGCAAACAGAATCCTTGTGGTACTGGAGGATGCACAGTCTAGGATGTTACACAATTAGGAGAAACAACGTTGCAGTGGGAGCCCTTTCCACCAGAAGCAGAAGTGATTCGGCTCCAAAAACAGACTAATAGTGGTTCCAGAGGCCAGGAACAGAAGATATCTTGCAGAAAGTTCCTTGGAGAGACTTGCTAGACAAATCTGAGGTCCCACTTGCGAGGGAGCCCTTGAGTAACTCTAAAGAGGGTTGGTCACTCTTTGAAGTGACCCATCTATCAGAGGGGTGTCAGGGAAGTCATCTACCTGGCCTAACCAGTAAGATGCTCCCACGGGCTTCTGCCTATCTTGTCTCCAAGATGGAAGAATCAAGCGGCCACCTGGCAGAACTCTGTGCACCTCCCTAGGGGAGGACCAAGACAGGGGGTAGTCACTCCCCTGTCCTTTGTGTAGTTTTGCACCAGAGCAGGAACTGGGGATTCCTGAACTGGTGCAAACCAGATTATGCAAGGAGGGCACCGAATGTGCCCTTCAAAGCACTCTGGTGGTGCTCAGAGGCAACCCCACCCAAGCCCTTAGACACCTAATACAAAGGGGGGGTGATCACACCTCTCCCTTGCAGGAAATCCTTTGTTCTGCCTCCCCGGCCTGAGCTTGGCTCACCAGCAGGACAGCAGAACAGCAGAACAGTATTTGGGGTCAGCAGCAGTGTGGGCTGGCAGCTAGACCCCGTAAGGCTGCACAGGCAGAACTGGGGTAATCCTCCAAGGCAGTGGTTCCCAACCTGTGGTCCGAGGACCCCTGGGGGACCCCAAAGTCTCCTCAGGGGGCCAGCGACTGCTTAGAAAATTAAATAATATTAACAGATTAGGTCAACAGTTTTCAGTAATGACTCGGGGGGGGGGGGGGGGGGAGATTCCAAAAAAGATTTGGTGGGGGTCCAAGGCTCCAGTAAGGATAAAATGGGGTTCAACAGAAGTCAAAAGTTTGGGACCACTGCTCTAAGGAACCTCCAGGGTACATGGTATTATGAAAGTAACACTGGAATCATTGCAGTCACAGGATTCCAACAAGTTTGGTACCAAACATACCTAGGTTCAGAGAAGTCTTTATGTTGTTGGACCATTCGTATTGACCAGTGCCCACTACATATCTTAAGATGGCTTCCCCGCACGGAATCCAGGAATTGGCCTGGGGTCTGTAGGGGCACCCTCACACTTAGAGGCATGCACCCTGGCCTTGGGCTGAAGGGCCTACCAGAGGGGTGACTTATAATGTCTAAGTGCAGTGACCAGGTTCGATGGTGAAAGGGTGCATACATCATTTCACGCAGGCTGCAAGGGCAGGCCTGCAGACACAGTTTGCGTGCGCTCCCATGGGTGGCACAATACATGCTACAGCCCATGGAAGAATCCCTGGTGTACCTATGCCCTGGGTATCCTAAGTCCCATATACTAGGGACTTACATGGTGCACCAGTATGACAATTGTGGCTGCAAAATGTTTACTGGCAACCACATTTAGAGGACAGAACACAGTCACTGGGGTCCTGATTAACAGGATCCCAGTGAACTACAGTCTAAACACACAGACATCAGGCAAAAAGTGGGGTTAATTATGCCAGAAAGATGGTACTTTCCTACAATCACCATTCATTTCTAAATACCTCACATATTACATTACTCATGACATGTTCTGACATCATTGATAACATCACTGCAACAGACATCATTGATGACAACACTGTGTATACCGGAGGCGCCAGTTATGGTTACTTTAGGGCACAAGTTATAGTTATGTTAGATAATGAATTTCAGTGGTTTTGTTGGTTTAAAATGGAATGTTTTAACTGACATTTCATATAACTATAAGATTCCTTTCAAATCTGTTCTGATTCTCTCCCTGCTCTAAACTCTACTAAACACACAAGAAGTCAGGAGCACAAACCTAACACATCCAATGCGCAAACGGAAAAAGAAAATTACTAATCTACTAATTATTAACATTTAATCTGAGGGCTACTTGTCGCAGAGCGCTTTAACACCTCGTCAGGGGTAGAAAACGCTTTATAAATACAATTTACAAATTGCAATTTTATAATTTCTAACTATAAAATCACTTTAAAACAAATGTTAGCCTGACAGACAATCTTCATGTTCAGTCAGGCAGCCAGGAGTTGAATATGCGCTAAATGGGTAGGCGCCTGGCTGCACAACCTCAAATTTGCCCGGCTGAAGATTTCACAGCCAAGTGGGCATGGCCTCCTTAGCCTAGTAAATCTTCTGTGAGCCTCCCCCTCATGACGAGGGGGACTGTCACAGGCAGACTTAGGCCTGGGCACATCAGGTTTAAGCCTTGAAGTACCTAGGGCAGAGTGTCCACATTCGTAAGAGTGGGGTAGTGAAAACAAGTCTCATTAACCTCATCCTACTCGGTGACGAGTAAGGGACTGCCGCCTCCTCATTAGCTGAAGGTCAGACAATGTGGGGAGGAGACCGTCTCAATCCTCTAGGACCCACAGAGAATTCAGTCTTGCCACCCAAAAATCAGGCTAGTAAGTTTTTTTTTGTAGTTTTGGGTGCGTGTAAGTAGGTAAGTTTGCGTGTACATGCTTTGAATGAGTGTGTGCTGCATGTGGGTGTGCCACCCCTGCTGCACATTACCGACCACCACTGATTTATATAACGGGCATGATCCTCCATTTTACTGTTGGAGTATTTTACCGCACAGCGGGCAAAGATGAACTATGAAAGTGATAAATAGAGATGTCCATGCATTTGAGGAAAAGAGATAGTAAAAAAAATACTGCAACAGCTCCTGGCATCTGGGTGGGTGAGCGGTCAGGCACATATGAATCTACAGTACTGTATGCCACAAACAGATGCTTACAGGGGAAGTATTTTTTCAGTTTAAGTCATGGGAGCCTGTAGCAACACATGCTGTGCACAGACTTAAGCAGTCCTCCCCAAAAGTGGTGGCTAGTCTATGGGTGTTGCAGTTGACCAGAAAAGTGTAATAACTTCCTAACCAACATCAGCTTGGTGGCAGGCTAGAAAATCCATGCAAGTAGTGTTTTGTAAAAGTGTGAAATGTAGACCAGGTAGCTATTTTGCATATATCAGCTATTGGAATGTTCCCAAAGAAGGCCACTGAGGCTCCTTTCTTTCAAGCAGAGTGTGTTCTATGAAGAGTGTGTAGAATTATTTTTGCTTTAGTATAACATGTCAATGTATTTTCCTATCCATCTGGCAATGCCTGACTTGGATATATCTTTCCCTTTATGGGATTTGGAGAAGGCAACAAAATGTTGTTGTGTCTTTCTAAAAGTCCTGGTCCCATCACTGTAACACACAAGGGCTTCTTTTACATCCTAAGTATGGAGAGCCCATCCCGCAACTGAAACAGGTTGTGGAGAAAAAACAGGTAGGTCAATTGACTGATTAAGACCGAATTGAGACACTTCTTCAGGGAGGAATTTGTGTTTGGTGTGGAAGACAACCCTATAAGGATTATTCCAGGATTATTGCTTGAACCTTATCTGCACACTTGAGTGAGGTAACAGCAATTGCAAATGCCATCTTCCAAGATAGGAAGGGGACAAGTGTGAATGGGCTCAAATGGTGTGCCCTTGAGTTGCATGTTGACATTCCATGAGGGTGCCGGGGGAACCTGCAGAGGAATCAAACTTTGAGACCTTCTATAAAAGCTTTACTGGCGCGTATCCTGGAGAGGGAGATGTGTTGTCTATTCTGAAGATATGCAGCCACTGAGGCTAAATATAACCCTATGGAGGTTGGGGCAATCCCAGAAACTTGCAAGCGAAGCAGGTAAAAATGTTTTGTACTGTAGCTTTCAGCAGGTCAATTTGTTTCGAGTGACTGAAGCAGACAAATCTCTTCCATTTGGCCTTATAGTAGGGACACGTGGATAGGTCTACAGACTTCCATGAAAATGCTCATGCACTCAGGTGGAAGATTAAGGTTACCAAATTCTATGACTTTGTGATCCAAATTGCAAGGTTAGGGGACCTGTAATCTGGGTGTCTGATTTCTCTGTGATTCTGTGTGAGAAGGTCCAGGCTGTTGGAGAGCCTCTTGTGTAGAACCAGAGAGAGTTCGAGCAGAGTTATGAACCATGGCTTGCAGCCCATGTGGGAGCTACCAGGATGAGTGACAGAGATGTCTGCTGAGACCTCCAAACCACAAATGAAAGAAGAGAAAGAGAAGGAAAACGAAGGCAAATATCCCTGAGCAGTTCATCCATAGGGCTTTGCTGCTGGACTGTGGTTTTGGGAAACTGGAGGCCACATTTGGGTATTTGAAGTTTTCTGCTGTTGCAAACAGATCTATCTGAGGGAACCCCCACCTGTAAAGGTAACTGAGGAGGACTTGACGGTGGAGTTCCTACTTGTGGACTTCGTGTCGCAGCCTGCTGAGGAGGTTGGAAAAGTTGTTGTCCATCCTCCGAAGGTACTTCACTAACAAATTAAATTTTGTGGTGAACGCCAAATGGTGTGGGATAAAAGAGAGCTGTGGAATGCGCCCCTCCCTCCCTTTTTGAAGGTCGTACATGGCTGTCATACTGTGCGTCCAGACAAGTGCAACTTTGTCTATTAGGTGAGGTAGGAAGGCCTTAAACGCTAGGTGAACGGCTAGAAGTTTCAGGTAGTTGATGTGGAGACACTGGCATTTGGTCACCCACTGATCCTGTACAGTCAGATCCTGTAAGTGTGTGCCCCACACCGTAAGGGAGGCATCCGTTGTAAAAATCATCTGCTGAACAGGGTCATGGAAAGGCCACCCTCACAACAAGTTGTGTTCCACCACTGCAGAGTGTGATGTGTGGCAGCCAATCAACACTGGATTATCCCTATGACCTTCTGCCTGAGACCACTGTTGCACCAAACATCCCTGCAACAGGCTCATGTGAAGCCTTACATGCTGTACTATAGAAATACAGGAGATCATCACCTGTAAAAGGTGCACGAGTGTCCTGACTGAGGTGTTGATATGGTTCAAACAAGGGAATCAGTGCCTTAAACGACTGGATCCTGGCAAAATTAGGATAGGCTAAACCTATCTCCATGTTGAGAATAGCCCCTAAGTAAGGCTGGATCTTTAGGGGTTGAAGGCGGGATTTGGTGGCGTTGATGGTAAACCCTTAGCAATGAAGCAGATCTATTGTGACCAGCGTGGGTTTGCTGCACTGTTGATGGGTAATGGAGGCTCCGTCTGCGGAGGTATATAGCTACCAATGCAAGGCACTTGGTGAACACCGGAGGTGCAGTAATAACCCTAGAGGGGAGCACCCTGAACTGGTAGCGCCTTCCGCAGACCAAACATCTGAGCTATAAGAGATGATCCTTATGTATTGAGATGCGGAAATAGGCATCCTTTAGGTCAAGCACAACCATAAAGTCGCCTTACTAATGAAGCGGGATGACAGCCTGAAGAGTTACCATGTGAAAATGCTCTGATATGATGTATTTGTTTAGGGGCCTGAGGTCAAGAATGGGCCAGAAGGACCAATCTCCTTTGGGTAATAAGAAGTACAGTTAGTACCACTCCTGTTGCTGATGCTGGGGACAAGTTCTATAGCCCGTTTGAGGAGAAAGGCTTTGACCTCCTGCTTGAGTAGTGTTAGATGTTTCGCTGATAGTCTGTGTTTGCGAGGTGGAATGGTGGGAGGCGGTGAAGTGAGGTCCAGACAATAACCATGTTGGATTATATTCAACACCCACTGTGCTATGTGGGAAAGAAACCTTGTAGGCAGACCCAAACAGGTAGTTGTGTGGTCAGGGAAAGAGTAGATCCGTCAGGGTTTTGTTGCAGGTGCAGCTCCTTCAGAGGAACTACTATTGCTTCTGCATCTGGAATTGCTGCCTCTGTACAACCCTCTAAAGCAGTGGTTCCCAACCATTACTGGAATCTGGGGACCCCACCAATGAGTCATTACTGATAGCTGTGGACCTAATCTGTTAATATTATTCAATTTTCTAAGCATTTACGGACCCACTGAGGAGGGTTTGCGGACCCCGGGAGTCTCCGGACCACAGGATGGGCCCCACTGCTTTAAAGTAACCCGTGGCAGAGGATTGCTGACCCTGGGAGCACTAGTAAAATGTGGTGGCTTCAGGGAGGTGGTCTTTGAACCTACCAGGTAACGGGTGCTTCAAAAGGAGCTACAGGGAGTCGGTGTTTGCAGTGTCCCCATAGCTTTCCTGTCTCTGTACCCTTTTTATTTTTTTCCAAAGCTTGTTCTACTTGTGGTCCAAACAGGTGGGCCCCGTCAAAAGGCACCATTAGCAAGTTCTGCAGAACGTCCAGCTTAAAATCAAAGATACGGAGTCAGGCATGTCTGCCTAGCAGAATGTTAGTATTTACTCCTCGAGCAACAGTGTTAGCTGAGTATAGGTTACAGCGAATAGATATATTGGAAATGAGCTTGCCGTGAAAGACTATACCATGGCCATGTTTCCTATGCTCTTCAGGGAGGTATAGAAGGACCTCCTCCATTTTGTCGAAGTAAGAACAGTCTTATCTCGCAAGAAGACACCTGGAATTCACAGTGCACCAGTGGTTATTTAATTGCACTGCCATCAGTTTTCCTGCCACATTTAAGTCGCTACTTTCTTCATCTGGTGGCAGGACATCTCAGCTGGCCTGGGAATTTGCTCACTTACAGGCAGTGGTGATTACAAGGGAGTCGGGTGGGAGCAGACCACAAATAAATAGTGTGCCATATGTGGAGGCCTTATATATTTTATCCACCCTAGGTGTTAGGTCCCTAGTCTGGACACAGTCTTTAAAAAATGTCGGGGTGACAGCATGCCTTGCGCATGGGGAGATATTCGGCAGAGCTGACTGTGGAGGAAGGAGGCTCAAATAAGAAGCCCTTCTCTGAAGGAGGACTTCTCTCTATGTAGCTCCACCATATGGAAGGAGGCTCTACTGATGAGTTCTTGAAAGGATGTAGAATTATTAGGAGGGAAGGGGCTGGCAGGGCACAGGTATGATTCTGTGTCCCCTGAAGTGTAGATCACAGGAGTTCCCAAGGTCACCTCTGGGGGAGTACCAAATGTGTCTTGACCCCCATCACGCCCACCTGTGTCAGAATGAGGAGCTCCTTGAGATGTGATGTCAAGGGGATCTGCTGGAGAAGGCAGTGGGGAGAAGGTTGAGGCGGAGGGATAGGTGATGGTGATAGTGGTGCAAGTTTTAAAGAGCTGGTAGCCTTATTCGCCTTTTTGCATAGTTTTGTAGGAACCGGAATGTCCAAGGCCTCCTCGAAGGACAGCTGATGTTTCAAGAATGGAGCAGCAAGGCCTGAAAGGCGAACAAGAATGAGACAGTGTGTAGGTGGACAACCAGCTGTTTCTGTGTTGAGTTGAGCTGCTTTTGCATCTTATGGAGGATGGGCTCGATTGTTCCGGTGTCATACTTGGAGGTTGATGCTGAAGTCTTCGACTCCGAGGGTGCCTTCTGTTTTGGTGCCGAGGTGGCGCTTGATGTAGAGGCGGATAATGTTGGGGTGGCCAGACCGAAGCACTCTGTCTTGAAAGCATCTTCAGCACCGAGCCCGAGCTGGGTGGGAGAGCCCGAAGCTGTTACTCTGTGCAGACAATGGGCCGAGATAACGGCGGACTGAAAGCCTGCCTCTGATGTTCCAGTGGGGCTGCACACCTCTTTCTTGAAGGCTGCTCTGAAAGCATGCGGTGTCAAGAGGGCTGGGGGGCATACTCACAGGTTCTGAGAAGGTGTAAGGTCCTCAATCTCCACGTCGAGCCAGAGCTTTCCCTGAGTGGAAAGGCCTCTTTATCCGCAGCTGACTGTTGTGGGTGCTTTTCCCCACTCGAAGCCCCCCGGACTGAAAAGGTCTTGAGTATCTTCTCCGCTCCTAGGCGCCATCTTGAGTTGACGAGCTCGATGGTCACGGAGAGTCTTTTGGAGCAGAAGGAACAGTAGGCACCAGACAGCCACACTGTGTTCTTGGGTAAAACACAGATTACAGACATGATGGAAGTTGCTCTGAGGATATTTGCATGGCAGCAAGGACAATACCTAAAAGTAGTCAGCTTTATCGCTGACAAGGCATGGTGGAAAGATGCAACGGAGACAGGAGTAAGCCCAGATGAGCGAGTCCCTGGTGGGGCCCTGGTCGATACAGCACCAGCTCTAGCACACTAATTCAAATATCGAACAGCAAATGAAAAAAGGGGATGGAGATGGAAGTACAATACCGGCGAAGGAAAGGTACCATGTGAATCAGAAAAAGCACCTTGACTGTCGAACCAGAGCACACAGCCGAACTCCATAGCATTAAGAAAACAATCTGACAATGGAGTTGATGACCATGATCACCAAGAGAAGAAGTCACTATATTGTGACTCCAAAGATTTCTTCAAAGAAGAACAAACTGCACACATCAGGGCCCAACACTAGTTGGCAGGAGTATGAACAGTATGTGTATCTACAGCTACACATATAAAAAGGAAAAAAAAAAAAAAAAACACACACACACAACAAATTCTTGCAGATTCCTCCTCGCTAAGTGAAACCCAGTACCAAAGGACTGATACAGCAAAACAACAACCTTCGCCTCAAGCTTGGAAATCCAAACAATTGTGTTTAGTTAACATGTTGGTAGAAGTCCAAATCGTTACAGACAAATGCAGCACAAAAGAAGTTATAACCACTGAAGGAGCCATTAGTCTCTGGTCATGCTCACTCCTTGATCCTCCCGCTAAGTGCTGGTGCAGCTTTGACAGAACCTTAAAGTGGTTTTATAGGAGTGACTGCAGTAGAGGAAGGGGACTGCTTTCTACCTCTGCAGCCTCTGGAGAAAGAACTGCTGTATGGCCAAAGAAGCAGCCAGTAAGGTGATGGCTCCTCTGCCTCAAACGTTGGTCTTTGAAACAGATGCAAATTTTCAGCATTGATGCTAAAATATGCAGCTTGAAATGCTAAAATCAATGAGCTCGCAACTGCTCCACAACATTTACAAGGAAAGAATGCACATTTTTCACCAAAGAGACGCTCACTGGCAAACGATTTGGGTAAATACCGATTGTTGTTGCTATGCCTGCATTGAATGAAGGCATTAGTGCACTTTAAAGGAACTCGTAAAAATACAGAAAAAGCTAAAGTTACAGAAAAGTAGCTAACAAAATATACATTAGAACAGCAGAGAAGAGCTAAGATGAATAACATGAAGTTATGAAAACCATGATAGTAGCTTGGACAGCGGCAGACAATTCCATGGATCACGATCAAATGTGCCTGAGTTTTGCAACATCACTGTTTGGTGGAGGTTTGACGATGTACTTCACTGCATCCCCTATATTTGTAACTGTTTGCCAACGTATTTCTTCATGTGCTCAAAAAAAAAAAAAAACTCCCCCCCGCCCCCCTTAGAAAAAAATCCCTAGTTGCCAATTTATCAAGTTTCCACAGTGCATGACTAACATGATGGCAAGCTAGAATCATTTGCAGCGCACAGAGCCAACATTTCTACACATGAAATCAAGCCTCATTACATCTAATGGTTTCAACTCCCTGCTGGAAATACTTCGATTTTACCTTGGGTTACAAAGCCTAAAATACCAGACGCTGCAGACATGGGTGGATGAAAAAAACCTTAGGGTCTTAGAAAACAGGCCTATGCAGTTGTGCCACGTGGGTGTGCACGGCAAGGGCCGTTAAGGGCTTCTCGCACTGCGCCAGAATGGGCCCAGAGGTGCCTTACAGAAGGAAAGTAGTGGTCCAATAAAACCAAGCCTGGAAAAGTTAGTTAGCTATTACCTCAGCCACCATTAAGGGAAGTTCCCAACAGTTCAGCAGCTTTCCAAATCACAGAGACAAATGACCAAATCTCTGTAGAAGGGAGTCAGTAGAATAAACCATGTCCATCTTTGATGTGGGGTCTAACCTACAAGCATATTGTGGGCATCACTTTAAACCATCTCTGCAATCTTAAGAGGCTGAAACTTCCATTTCTAGGGCAGAGTCATAGCGAATAAATGCGTCACAAGAACATATGTAAGTAAATCAGAACTACTGAGAATAACATTTTCCATTCACTGCTGAGAAACCCAGTTTCAATTCTCCTGCAGCTAAAATTGCTTGCACTTTTTGCAAAAGAAAGCTGATGAAATATTACATAACTGGTAAGTATCTGGACGTACATGACCATAGAAGACTGACACATGGATACTGACACATGGACTGACAGCGCAGAACTACAAATGAAATTTCTGGTAATGCCCCTGTTTACAAATCCCGCAGTGCTAGGCTTAGTAAAATTCTGACTTGATGAAATGTCATTGTACGGGATAAGGTGACATCCTTCTCTATAGTTTTCCAAAGTGTAACCTTGATTTTCCCTGATTTGTTTGATGATATGTAAAAGCATGGTTTATGACGGTCTGAACAGCAACAGATTTAGTACAGGAATTTAAAACACAGTTGAGTAAGGGTAACATCAATCTTGATCATATATATTGATAATAATTTCAAAACTGCACTACATCATTATGACTAGCCGTTTTTGTGAATGTGAATCTAATAAAAATAGTTAAGTACAAAGCACATTTAATCAACTTTCTTTCTACAAGAGATGTTCATAAAATGTGCAATTAGCAGATTTTGTCATCCTTCACGGTCATTCACAAATCATTTAGAATGTGTGTGTTTATAATAACACATTTTTTACAACAGACAGTTTTGAATCTTAGTATTGGGAGACAGTAGGACTACATATTTCTTTGTTACAACAACACAGAACATATTAAAACAAAAGGTGATTTTTTTCATACTGACAAATGATCATAGCTGGGAAGTGAGAATTAGATTGATATCCCAGTATTTTCACTCAGATATGACTTCTAACAATAAAACCTGTCCCTGAATGCTTTTTAATCATTAACTCACTCTGTGTTCTTCCTTGGCAAGGTTGGATCTAGTAGCATTTAGGACAAACCATTGATTCTTTAACATGTGGAGAAGACAGATGTCTACATCCGTAAAAGAAGGACTATACACTGCACACACAGATTCGCTATTTCAAAAAAGCAAATAAAACCAATTTAAATATTACCACTGAATCTAACAGATGACCACAATCCACTGATTTAATGGCAATGCACTGCTACAAGCCACAAGTAATGATTGATACTTCTCTACACATAGTCTATACATACCTTCTCAGTAGACCCAGACACAATGACTGTTCCCATCTGATTCATTGCAAGGCTGTAGATAGAATCTTTGTTCCCGCTGAGGGAGGAAGCTATTCATGAAAAACAAGCAAAGAATAGTTAAAGTAGTTTACACCAATTGATGAAGATTTCATGATATATACATATGCCTCGTTACACTAATTGGCAGCACACAACTGCAGAAGTATGAGGGCAGAAATTATACATTCAATAAAGTATAACAACTGCTCTAATGACCACACTGAAAACTATTTTCTCGAGGCACGGCTATCATGGGAGAATCTGGAAGGGAGGTGGAAGAGACTTAAAAGCCGACAATGAGAGAAATCTGTGTTCCTTCTCATGGTTGAACAAAGAATGGAGAAATGAAAAGTACTGAAACAACAAAAAATGGCATATGTAAATAGAAAAAAAGAAACATGGACAAGCAATTAAATGGTTTGGGCCAAAAAGATGATAGGATACAAAACCGAGAAGGCAGAAATAAGGATTAAAAAACTCAAAACAAATGGTAATAAAAATGAATGATGCAATAGAAAACAGCATACCTCTCTACCTCTCTTAGGATTGAGTAAAAGGAGGTGGAATTAAAAAATAGGGGCAAAATGGAGGACAATGAATAAGGAAAACTGACAGGAGCAACAGAACAATATCAACAGGTAATAAAAACAGACTTCCAAAAAATTATCTGGAACAAAAAAAACACAAAATCCTCTACTAAAATAAATATGAGTCAAAAAGGTAACAGTACAATTAAAAACAATGGCAAATGGCAGTAGGAGATCTTAAAAATATTTGTCAAACCCAAGACTGCTGTGCAGGTCAATAGCATTATTGAATAACTATGTTAATTTGTTACAAAGATCTTGAGTTCACAAGAATAACCTTGTGGGTGACAGTGCATATAACGTAACATCTTGGCTAAAAGACTGGAAGTCCTATTGTCTAGCTTAAATGACCCTGACCAGGTGGGCATTAATAAACAAGCAAAGCAAAAACACTAGATGCCTGTCTAATCTGGTACAAAAAGCACCAAGGAGGAACCTCCTGGTGGATCCCGGTATCCGTAGATGCAAAGGGAGCCTTTGACCAGCTGAGCTGGGGGTTCCTCAAGGCAGTCAGCACACACACACACACACACACACACACACACACACAGCAAACATAATACAAGAAAAATCTCAAACCACTTTAGAATCGTAGAGTGCATATTAACAAATAAAATGATACCAGAATGACAATAAGCCAATCAGTAGAAACAGCAACATGACATTTTAAAGCTTTTTTGTCAAAATAGTGCCTTAAAGCACAAAGCACAACTCACTGGCATATAGTCAACCTAGACCAGGAGAAAGTCGACTGTGATGGAGTTGGTGGTCAGGGGGGTGTCACTGTAGCGCAGAGTCAGGTGCAGCGGAGCTTCACATTGGTGGTTAAGGGTGGCAGAGTCTTGGCACGAATGGGCTGGTTTGTGGTTGCAAGGAGCCTAAAACTTCAGGTTTTCACCTTTCTTCACAGGAGGAGCTCAACTGATACCAGCCAAGCATTCACGACCTGGGGAGGCACCTTTTGAAGATCAGGAACTGACCTGCTGCAAAGCCATGCAGGGATCAGGCAAGTCCAGTTGCAGGTCCACAAAGGTCAGGTAGGAAGTTGCAGGAATGCCTCTGGAGCTTATTGTGTCACTTCTAGCTCTGAACAGGTAGTCAAGTCAACTGACCTTTGGAGTCACTCAGGTTAGCCTGGGATGAAGGAAGAAGGCCCAGTCTTCAGTACAGGCCTCAAGTAGCAAGGAAGTCTTCTGGTAACAGGAGGGGAGTCCTCTGGGTTCAAGGCAGGCCTCAGCAGCAATACAGTCCTCTAAGGAACAAGGCAGTCTTTCTTCTGTAGCACCTGCTGGTTTAGAAGTGTACGGAAGAGTGGCTCTGAAGGTCCCATATTTATACCTGGTGCCAGCCTCTGAGGGGGAAGCTTCACTATATTACCCCCACATCTGGTTCTGGAAAGTTCTTCTCTTCCCCTTGCAATGTTCCAAGAAGTAAGTCTGGGGGTGATAAAAGACTAGTGTAAGGTTCCTTTGTGTGTGTGCTGGAGGTAAGCCATTTGAAGTGTAAGTGGGGCAGGGAACAGCTCCTTTCCCAACCATCCTGGCGGAATGGCGGATCCTGTCAACACTTAGTCCTTTTTTGTCTCACTGTCTGGGAAGAATAGACAAAGCCCAACAATAGTGCCTTTCACAAACATGTGACCCAGGACACTGGCAGAAGGCACAAATGGTTATGAT
The DNA here is from genome assembly GCF_031143425.1 of Pleurodeles waltl. Classification (NCBI taxonomy): domain Eukaryota; kingdom Metazoa; phylum Chordata; class Amphibia; order Caudata; family Salamandridae; genus Pleurodeles; species Pleurodeles waltl. The sequence continues at coordinate 609,664,945 of NC_090449.1, forward strand.
AGAAAAGTACAAACTTTCTAAAAGTGGCATTTTCAGAATTGTGACTTAAAATGCAACTATACCATTGATGAGGATTTTAATTTACAATTCACTTGAGTCTAAACATGATATTCTTATGTGCTTCCAATCAAGAGTTGTAATACAAAATGGTTCCAGAATTATGAATGCAACAATGCTAAAAACCAAATTACTATTTAGTACAAACTATCATCAAGATAAATGTCCTCTTATGAAGCATTGTTCCTTTAGAAAAGCACTGCATTACGGCGTAGTGAGTGTAAATGAAAAACCTGCTCAGTACTTTCATGGGTGATACACACGTGACAATAGTGATCAAAAGTGCATATCTAAAAGCCAAAATAGTAAATCCCATTCCTGGCTACTCAACAATATTGATAAGGGTCTGCTATTTCAGTTGACATTTCAATCCCTAAGGAGATAACAGGATCACCATCAGGTCTCTAGATATAACTAAGCCTTACTGAAAATATAGAAAAGATAGAGATAGTAAGTAAACAAGAAATGTTGTGCAAGGTACTAAAAGCATATATAGAAAGGTACTCACAGTAAAAAAACAAAATTAACCTTGCGGAAGACTGCAGGAGAATAGACAAGGTGAGGTGTGAATTTCATGTGAAACAAGTCACAGTTGTAGACCAGAATCAATAATAAATACTGCTTACCTAAAGGGGTAATGCAAAAATGACAAGTCCCTAGGGTATTATACTTGTGATTAAGAAGAGGGAACTAATGAGAAAGTTAGGAAAGTATATTACAGGAACCAAAACAGGAAAATCCTCGAAAGCCCTAATTACCTGAGGATAATGGTACAAAACCAAGGGTGGACAGCAGGAGCTAAATGGAGGGGTTACTAAACCACAGGAGAAAAAGTTCTGCTGCATGGTGTGTATCCTGAGCTTCTCCACGCAGACGAGGTCCCAAATGGGGAACAAATACAAGAAAAATCTGACACGGTGATAGAAGCAGTGGCCCAACAGCAAGTGAACAGTGTCACAGCGAATCGAAAAGTAGGTATTCCTAGTTTTTTTACCATGAGCTGCACCCTCAGGGCAGCACTTTCTGCAATTCAAAGTAGCTACTTTTCAACCCTTCCCAAAAACGCTTGGGGATTTATAACTTTCCCCATAATATTCTGGGGCTGGAGTTAGAACAGTAAATAAGCCTCCTGGAATATTTGGGGTAAAGTTGTTCTTTCCCCAAATATCCTAGGGCTGGAGTTAGAATAGTAAGTGTGACCTTCAGGTGCTTGCCATGCCCACGAGCTGAATAGTAAGCCGCCACTCATTATTTTCACATTTAAGCCAGTAGTGTGGAATAGAAAGTAGGACAAAAATGGGTGCCTTCCTGGATGTGTGGATAACAAGGTGGTAAAAAGAAAGAAAGGACACAGAGATCCTGAATGGAGTAGTCAAATTGGAGTGTTAGAGAGTCGTAGTTGCCGTAATGACGTCGAGAGTAATATATAGACACCGCTTCAGCGCAGCAATGTCAGTTTCTTTTCTCAACTTTCCACACCAAAGCGCAGAGCCGCAAAGAAGACCACTGAAACTGGTGCACCAGAGCTAAGGCCCTGATTGGGGAAGTCCTGTCCATAGAAATCAGTTCGGGAGGATGGGTGGGTCGGTAAGGAATCTGCAACTAGAATGCCTCAACCAGACATGTTGCTATCGAATGTAAGTAACTTGAACATCTGATAGAGACTTCTAATTGCAGATTCCTTACCTCAGAATAGATACCCAAGCAATGCCATCCTGCAGGACTGAACTATCAAAGTAGCCATCCCAACGGACCTGACTGTCTGGGCAGTAATGTTTAGTAAATGTGTGCAAGGACGCCCCCGTAGCTGCCGGGCAGATATCTAGGATAGGAACTCCACAAGCTAACACAGTGGAAGCAGCAGTTTCTCTGGTGGAATGAGCGCACAAGCCCTCAGGTGGTCGCTTCTTAGCCAAAGCGTAGCTCATCTTGATGCAAAGAAGTACCCATTAAGAGATGGTACGTTACGACAACACCGTCCCTTAATTTGCACCCACATATCCAACAAAGAGTTGATCGTCCACCCGGATATCTGTAGTATGATTGAGATAGAACCCCAACGCTCTTTTTGGATCCAGACAGTGGAGTCTCTTCTTCTCATGAGAAGGATGTGGAGGTGCGTAAAAAGTAGGCAAGGTGATGGACTGGCCTACATGAAAATGTGTAACGACTTTGGGAAGGAAGGAAGCCTTAGAGCATAACATCACTTTGTCAGGGTGTACAGACAATTATGGGGACTAAGAAGAAACAGCCTGAAACTCACTCACTCTGTCAGCAGAAGTGAAGGCAACAGGGAAAAACAGTCTTGAAAGTGAGGAGCCATAAGGAACAATTGTGCACTGGCTCAAAGGGAGTACACATAAAGAAAGTAAGCACAAGACTGAGGTCCCACTGAGGCACGGTAAATGGAGTGGGAGGAAACAAATGGGCGAGACCCTTAAGGAATCGACTAATAATAGGAGATTTAAAGAATGAAGGCTGACCAGGCAACCTAAGAAAGGCTGAAATAGCTGATAAATAACCTTTAAGGATGCCCAAAGCAGAGCCCTGCTGGGCTAAAGAGAGAATGAACAAAATAACCTCAGAAAGAGGAGCAGAGAGGGGATCAACAGATTTGTTGGTACACCATATGTCACAAATTTATGCAAACAACAGGCACATACCGTTTTGGTGGAGGGACACCTCGCTGCCAAGATAACATCACAGACTTCGGGTGGAAGGTTAAAAGCCGTCAACTGCTGCCATTCAATCTCCACCCGTGAAGGCGGAGATTGAACAGTTTTGGTGTGGAGAACCGTCCCCTGCTGCTGGAATAGAAGATCCTCACGAAGAAGCAGTCTGAGTGGAGGATCGGTGTCATGCTCAATAGCTCTGGATACCATACTCTTCGTGCCCAGTCTGGAGCCACCAAGATGACTTGGGCCTGGTCGTTCCTGATCTTCTTGAGTACTCTGGGCAGAAGTGATATAGGCGTAAAGGAGGCCGGAGTTCCACACGAGATGAAGTGTCTCAGAGCGAGTGCTGCCTTGGAAACTCCAACTAGCAAAACAGCCGACATTGAGTGCTCTCTGCGGAGGCAAACAGATCTAAACAAGGCTCTCCCCACTGCTGAAAGAGAACTTGTGCCACTTCTGGATGGAGATGCCATTCGTGATTGGCTGTGCATCGATGGCTGAGTTAGTCTGCTCTGGCGTAGAGCGAGCCTGTCAGATGTTGAACCACCACGGTAATGTCCCGATATGCCAGTCATGTCCAGAGGCGCAGTGCCTCCTGACAAATGGTCCAGGACCCTACTCCACCATGTTTGTTGCAGTACAACATGGCAGTAGAGTTGTCCGTGAACACGTGCACTACTTTCCCTTTGAGAGAGGGAAGAAATGCTTTCAACGTAAGCCTGATTGCCCAAAGCTCCGAAAGACTGATATGGAGCCCAGAATTCGCCAGAGACCAGAGGCCTCTGATCTCTGCCTCTCCCATATGGCCGCCCCATCCCAGAAGTGACATGTCAGTCACTATGGATAGATCTGGTTGGGGAAGGGAGAGGGATCTGCTGTGGACCCAATGTGGATTCTAAAGCCACCACTGCAGGTCTTTCGCAGTTCCCTCCGAGATCTGGACCATGTAGGAGAGATTTCCCGATGGTGCGCCCACTGGAACATCAAGTCCCACTGCAGAGCCCGCATATGCCATCTGGCATTCGTCACCAGCAGGATGCAGGAGGCCATGACGCCCAGCATCCTCAGAGTCAGTCTCACTGAAACCCAAGATAGTAGCTGAAAGATCGGAATCATAGCCTCAACATCCTGGACTCGCTTTTCGGGAGGAAAGGCCCGAAATTGCACTGTGTCCAGAACGGCTCCAATGAATGGGAGCGTCTGAGTGGGAGTCAGGTGTGACTTCGGCACGTTTATAGTGAACCCCAGCGCGTGCAGAAGGTTCGCCGTAGTCTGAAGTTGGGAGATGACTTTCTTGGGCGAGTCCGCCTTGAACAGCCAGTCGTCAAGGTAGGGGAAGACTGAAACCCCCAACCTGCACAGATGAGCTGCAACCACCGCCATCACTTTGGTGAACACCTGAGGTGCGCTGGTAAGGCCGAAGGGGAGCACTGTAAATTGAAAGTGCTCGTGACCTTCCACGAATCATAGGTAAAGTCTAGGTAGGCAGGATGGGAACATGAAAATAAGCGTCCTGCAAGGCCAACACTACCATCCAGTCTTCTGGGTCCAAGGCAGACAGGACCTGAGCCACAGGATGAGCTTTTTGAGTATCTCTTGAGGAAGAGATCTAGGATAGGACGTAAGCCCTTGTCTTTTTAGGGCACCAACAAGTAGTGTGAATAACAACCGCAACCTACCCCTGCCGCAGGGACCCCCTCTATGGCCCTATTGGCCAAGAGAGCCGCAACTTCCTGGCGGAGAAGTGCCAAATGATCCTGCAGAATATGGCTGACCAATGGAGGCATGGCTGGTGGAGCAGATTCGAATGGGAGGGAGTAGCCCCTTCAAACCATCGGGAAAACCCACCTGTCCGTCATGATGGATTCCCAGTGGGGCAGGTGATGGCGAATCCTGCCGCCAACGGGACAGAAGTGAGGGGACGGACTAGGAGGGTTTGGAGGCTGCAGCAGGGGTGGACTTGGCAGACCTTTGGTTCCCTGTCCCACAACCATGTGGAAATCCGTGTCCCCGGACATGCAGCGGCTGAACGGCATGGGTCGCACGGTGGCTGGGAAAGGGATGCAACAGGGAGCCCCTTCGGTGACCAAGAAAGGGGCGAAAGGCGGACTGTTGGGGACGAGGAGCAGTGGAAAGGCAGAGAGACTGAGCAGGAGCCCAGGAGTCCTGAACCTCTTCAAAGCCACGTCTGCCTTGTTTCCAAAGAGATGGGAGCCATCAAAGGGCATGTCCATAACAGTCTGTTAGACATCCCCCTGAGAAACCAGATGTACGTAACCAGGCGTGGGGCCACCGTCGTCGCAACCGATCTACCTAGAGAGTCAGTCATGTCCAGCCTACATCTGCTAGTGAACTTTGCCGCGTCTCTCCCATCGGTGACAGCTTGGGAGATGATAGCACGGGCCTCCTCCAGTACCTGCAGCCGAACTTGCGCGACTGTATCCCACAGAGAGTGGGTACAGCAGCCCAAAAGGCATGCAGTGTTCACTGACCGCAGCGAGAGACTGGAGGAAGAAAACATCTTCTTCCAAGATTGTTCCAGCCTTTTTGATTCCCTATCTGGAGGTGCGGAAGGGAATGCGCCAGAGGATGAGGATGCCTGGATGACAAGGCTCTCAGGCGTGAGGTGTTGGGACAGGAATTTAGGGTCATTAGGGACGGGCCGATGGGGGGCGTGCGATAGTTCTGTTGACAGAAGCCCCTGTGTTGGGTCTGGACCAAGTACGCAAAAGGACATCGGTGAGGGCTTCATTGAATGGAAGAAGAGGCTCAGGTGTGGAAGCCACTGGCTGAAGCACCCCATCAGGATATTATACACATAAGCAGGCTCGGTAGAGGATGGCCTTGAGCGTCAACACTCCTCCCCCATGGCATCAGCCGAACAACGGAGCGAAGTCGAATGATGACTGGATCTCTTCGACTACTTATTTTTCTTACCTTGTCCAGAAGACTTCAAAGAAGAGTGGTGGTGGTGGTGGCGGCTCTGCGACCGGCATCAACACCTTTCCTTCGAGCGAGACCGGGCCACCATAAGCTTGAGGGACCACTCCCTCAAGGCCTTCGGGTGCCTGGCCCGGCGCTCGGAGCACGACTTCGGGCTCCTGGCACCACAAAGAGACCCGACACGGAACAGTCACAGACATCATGCAGTGACAGTCCACGCACGGTTTAAAAACAGTCTTCGGCACAGAACTAAAAGAACTGATGTTACTGCGTTGAGGCGGCGTCTATGTACTACTCCTGACATCACCATGGCAACTACGATGCCAACAACACCCGCAGAGCTGACAGAAGCCACCTACTGACACACAGGGGTATTTACTGCTTGAAGAAAAAAAATCTCTGGATCCAGTCTGACGCCTGGGGGAAACTTCTAAGGTAAGGAATCTGCAAATAGAAGTATCTATCAGATATGCAAACTTACCATTAAAGAGTTTTTAAAATCACAATTCCTTTGAGGCTAAACATGAGATACCTACCTGCTCCAAATAAAGAGTTGGCACTTAATAAATATAATAAGGTAACCTAACTCTGTCCAATCAGTGGGACATGCCTTAGAGTAGTGAAAACAAATGTAGGAATTTTTCACTACCAGGATATGCAAAACATAACAAAAGTCCTGTTTTTTTTTTTTTAAATACAATATACCTTGCCCTATGGGCCTACCTTTGGGAGGACATATATTTATAAAAAATATATAAAAGAAAGGTTTAGACCTGGCAAAAGGTATATCTTCTGTTGGCTTGCTCTGACAGGCTTAAGATGTTTTAAAGTGCTACTTACGTGGGTGGCACAATGCATGCTGCTAGCCTACTGGTAGCATTTCATTTGCAGGCCCTGGGTACATCTAGTACCATATATGAGGGACCTATAAATAAATTAAGTGTGCCATTTAGGAGTAGTACTGGTTAGCATGGTAAAGTGCACAGAGTCCTAATGCTAACAAGAATGAACTCAGAAAACAAGAGGTAAAGGCAAAATGTTTAGGGGTGACCCTGCAGAAAGGGCCAAGTCCAACACCCGAATCCAAGAAATCAAGGTAAATAGGACCTCATTCAACACATGCATGTGCATTTGTGGCCCTACTCTCTTTCCAACTGCTCCTCACTATCTGTCAGGAGCTTTGTCTCATTCCAATGCCCTCCTGTTTGCAGTGTACAAACTACAATTTGGACAAAGTATCAAAGAATGGGAGGAGTGAGTCATTTCTCAGCAATGTAGAGTCATAAACACAGAAGCAAGTGTGACAGTTAGGCTATGTTCACATTTCACAACCAGTATCACATCTGTTTTGGCCTACATCTACATACCAGTGTGATGAACCTATGAGATTTACCAGGCTAATACATAAAGCCCATGCTGGCAGAGATTTGCAGTGCAGCACCTTCCCCAAGTCGGATCAAGGCCAAGTTTAGCAAGAAGATGCGGTTGTGCTATGTGTTGATAGAGGGAGATGGAGAAACAGACACTGTAGGTGGACTCAACAGGTAGGCAGAAAAAATAGTGCAGCAAACACATAAGCATTTGGCCTGTCAGCCTCAGACCAGTAGAGCATGAACAAATAAGACACAGTTTTATGGAGTTACAAGCACAAAAGAGACACCACAGTTGTGATTTTGAGACAGACTCCTTTCTGGTCAATCACAAATGCAAACAGTATTACTGCCTGCTGACACAGGACTAAAGCGGTCAAACAAAAAATGGGTGAATCAAGCTACCCCAAACCCCACTCTTTTTATGTTCCATACAAAAGGTCTTTGATTATGCCACACGTAAAAAGGAGTGGAGCAATTAAATGATGGCCTAATACAAGGTTGGAAAATAAATAGGCTCGGAGCAATAAAATTGCCACATGGATAGTAAGACATTGGATCAATAAATAGGACAAAGGGGATAAAAAGACAAAGGCAATAAAATAATGTGTTAAACGATGGGGCAATACAAAACAGCATGAAATAAAAGAACTGGCACAATAAAGAAATAGAGCAAATGAAGGACACAGGGTGGATCTTTGTGAGGAATGGATGTTTGTGCTGGCAACAATACACTTCAGCCGTCATTTTGCAGATTCTTCAGGTACACTGAAGAAATAAAGGCTTTTCCGCCTATGTTAAATGGAAAGATGGTAAATGTTTTAATCTACACAGAGGGCTCCAAAAGCAATAAAACAAAATATTGGTATTTGGAACAACAGGAGAGCTGGCACATGCATGCCAAAAGCACTGAGAGGGTCAAAGAGTACTACATCTTAGTTTTAGCTGCATTACTCATATTAATTGATTGAGTGAGCATCTTGGAGTCCCAATGTTTGTCTGAAGGCACTTAATGCAGTTTATTTCGAGCTGTTGGAGCAGCATAAAAAGATGTATCTGGCTCGAATTGTGCCAAAAAGTATCAAGGGTTATATATGTTAAATTCAGTCAGCTTTTGGGACTACCCCAAAAAATGTTTCGATTGAAATAACCTGACTAAACTTTGTAGATCGTCTTGCCAAATCAGAAGGGAAATTAGCAATTAGTTGGCTGAAAGCTTTGCTTGTAAATAACAGCTGCTGGGAAATGAAGTTGTTCAGTACACGTGTAGTGAACCATGGGTTAAGTGGTTCTCTGGCTGGATTAAACTCTAAAAATGTTGCTTTCTACCAATACATAATTCACAAAGTTAGAGAAACACCCTTTGTTGCTGACTGTGAATAAGTTCATAAACAGGAAATCACTGGTTAGGATGAGAAACAGACCAACATTTGGTGAATGCCTCAATAGTACAACTTTTTAGATGAATGCTGAATTTGAGATTATGTTTCCGAAGCATTCTCAGTAAAAGACATGGAATAAAATCCCAACTGAACAAAGAATATGTGCCTGTAGGAGAATTATATAGACTTACAATTATACATTTCATCTGTTAGAATATCCAAAACAGTGATTCTACCCAATATTTTCAAAATATAACATTGTAAAGTTTAATGACTAAATAGAACCAAAGCTTGAGGTGAACTCACTTGACACACGTATAGAAGTAGGGCAACATATTGATAGAGTGAGAAAAATTAATAAACTGCAGCCCATCTAGCCAGATGAATATTTTAAAACATAAAAAATATAGTATAAAAGACGAAATATTACTGTAGCATTAAACAAAACGTATAAGGTGCAATTTAACATGCTTTTGTAAACATGACCTACGCATCCGTTAGCTTTATTAATTCATTTGCAATAGGTTTTTAGAGTGATGCTGTTTATCCAAATACAACATGAATAAAATATAAAAAGGTCTTGATTGATTACAAAAAAAGACGCAGGTAAATAAAATTAGACATGGTTAATAAATGGCGGGACATTAAAGGATGCTGGCAAACTACAACTTGGAGTAATATAAAAAATGGAAAGGGTTTTTAAAAAAAGACAATTGAGTGATATAAAGTAAAAGGAGTGCAAAGATGCAACAGAGAAAATGCAGCAATGAGAAGGACAAGGCACAAGGCAAAAACATTGTGATTAAAGGGACTAGAGAAATAAAAAATAAAAAAAGAGTTAGGCAATAACAATGAATGTTATGTTGGTAGTGTGTAAAACACTCAATTAACTAAACAGAAATTTGGTCCAGGTCTTGAGGGATACCGCAACAACGATGGATGAGTTTGGAAGTGCAGTGGATTGCAGGATGTGACATGCAAATTCCCAGCAGAGATAAGGGTAGGATCCACATGGTGAGTGTGTATCCACAGGTGAAACTCTGCCAACAGCATATGCTTCCACTATTGTCTACATAAAGTACACATTTACGTGCAAAGTTTAAAAAAAAAAAAAAAAAGTAGCTACTGATTTCCCTCAACCAGTCAAATATTGTCTATCACTTATGCAGGGAGGCTTCTTTCACTCAAAAGGATTAAATGAGAACTCCGGAAGTCTGTAAAATGTTAAAATTACTTAATTGCTGTTTTGGGGTCGAGCGTGCGCAAGCGCTCTGGCCCCTGTTGTAATCTCTCTGTGGGTTTTTAACCACGCCAATCAGTTTGGTTGGTTCGTGGGCTTGCCTTTTCAAATTCACTTGATTTTATTAGTGAAAGGCTTGCATAAGTCATGCCTTTTCTGGTGTTTAGCCCTCCTCTACAGCACCAGTAAACTACTGAAAACATACGAGGCTTTGTGTTTTTTGAATGGCTTCTACACTATTTCTTTTATTTCCTTCGCAGCGCGATCTCGCTGGGCAGTAGTCGAGATCGCATGGATAATTCTACTTTCGCTGGTTACATGGATAATTGCACTTTTGCCGATACGTTTCACAGCGAGCGAACTTCTGTTTCCTTTTCTGTGTCTCCTTCATGCTCATGGCGACAGTCGGCTCAAATATGTGAAATTGTTTTACATTTCATTATCAGTTTATGTGGCAAGAAAAGTCAGTTTAGGAGTTTACAACGCGAATAGCTCTAACTCGTGCAAACGCGAGACCCACTGCATTGTAAATGCTTGTTTATGCTTTCTGCTAATGTCTTTTGTATATTTCAGCACACACTTTTTCAGACCCAAATACCTTTCAGGTCAAAAGGAATTGTGTCATGTTTTATTCCATCTTGTGCGATGATCTTGAAAAAAATTATTTAATATATTTATTAACATTTTCAAAGTTTAAACACATTGTGCTGCACAATTAGACATAGGCAATATGACATTACAATCTTTGCACATCTACGTTAAATGCCAACAATATGAGATAACCTATGAGATGTCAGATTGGTCAGTCAAGACAGCATTCTTTAATCATAATGTATTATTTTTTTCCCCACATCAAAAATGTAATATGCATATTAATTATTTTGTGGACCATCGCATAGAGACAAAAAGAGATAAAGAAATATCAGTCTGTGAGTCAAATTTTCAACTCAACTGTGGTTTAACCTTCACACATAGAAGATGATCATTGTTTCCCCACTTATTTTAAGTGCCATATATGCTCGGCACCCGCTAAATAGATTGGGTGACTCCTGGGCACTCTCTAACCAATGGGTTACAAGTTCCTGAAGTCTAATCCTACCTACTTTTAGAGCAGTTTTTGTTTGCCGTACTGCAACCAATCTCATTCCTCTGTGCCAGCTACAGCCAGACAAAATCATTGTGGGTCTAGTCACTTTGGGAACATGCTATATCTAGTGTCACGCATGTTCCACTCTTAGTATTATGCACACTATTTTGTGGGACAAAAAAAAAAAAAAAAAAAAAACAACACACAAAAGTAATGGAATGCATGTTTGAAATAATCTCAGCCACTGGTAACTGTTCAGGCAGCATCCCAATCCTTTGTTTATTTGCACACCATTTCATCTCAGTTTGGACCCAGCTATTTGCAAAACAGTCCTGCCCAGCCCAAATCTGAGCAGTCCAGCTGAAACTGCCAAGCCAGTTCCTGCCTGAAGCGAAACACAAGCAACTCAAGACTGGTTTCGCTCTAGTTATGGGCTCGTCAGCCGGGTACAGTTGGTTTCAGTGACACACTGTGCACGGAACCCACGCCTGGGCATACCCATCCCACTTAGGGCGACAGAAAAAGTACACAAAAAGTAAAAGAAGGAATGCTTGAATTAATCTCAGCCACTGGTGATTACTCGGGCCGCACCCCAATCCATTGTTATTTTGCACACCATGTCACCTCAGTTTGGACCCAGCTATTTGGCAATCGGTCTTGACCCTACTCCAATAGGAACAGGCCACACTGAACTGTCAAGCCAGGTCTTCCCCGAAACAGAATACAGAGCAGGCTAGATGCCACGTTTTCACCTTTATTGTAGTGGACAGCACAATACATGCTGCAGTGTAGAAGTTGCATTTAGCTTTCCATTTCAGTGGTGTATTTGGCACCATGTACTGAGGCTTTATAAAAAAGCTAAAAGGTACTAATCAGGTTTAAAGATAACTTTGACATGTTTTGAGAGTGCACATTTAAGGGGTCAGGAGTAAATATGCTGGACAGTGGAACGCAGTTTCTAATGTTATAATTCAAGTTTACCAGCAGGTGTGGATTGGTGTACTTTGGCTGAGTGGCAGGTCAATATAAGCAGCAAGTGTCCAAATAAATGGATCGAGATTTATGACAGCATTGGTTGAACCTGACAAGGTAATACTTAGCAGACTAAGTTGAAGAGTACATTTAAGACTAGAAATACTGTTTAAAGTCATATAAAGGCTTAACCACACTTCTTCAGTTAGCATTTGTAAGTGTGTAAAAGTACCATCAAGTAACTATACTATACATACTGTAAAGGCAGATTATGCTTTTTTAATACAAATGTGTTAACATATATATTTTATTTTTTAAAGAAGATTACCAGGAGGGGAGTTAAAAAAGATAAAGAATGAAAAAAAGAAAAACTGGGGGTGACCACCCAAGAAGGGCCACGTTGCAACAGCTGGTCTGTGCAGGCTGGTTGTCTTTGATTTACATTGTTTTCTGTTTGGGCATTGCCTTTTGGATTGCACTGCAAACCTGTGGTGTTCACCTGCCAATTTATCCGCAGACAACATGGCTGTGCTAAGGGGTCAGCAGAAAATATTTTAAAAAACAGTTTGTCTAGTACAATAGAATCTCTTTCAGAATACCGAAGGTGCATTTTTAGAACCTTATACATTTTTCAATGTACAACTGAATGGAATATGGGAGAACGTTTTAAAAAAAAAAAAAACATATGCAGCTTATCAACCATGCAGTTTCCTGGATGCCACAATGAAATGTCCAAGGCTTGTTTTGTATTGGTGTTTTTATAGAGCTTTACTACACCTTCATGAGACTAAGAGTTTTCAGATTACTAAGAGGGTACTCTGTTTTAGGGTATGATTAATACTGTGTATTTTTGGGTTATGTCGGAAGAATAATTTTTTGGTTTTGTGCATGAGATTTGGAGATCGGGCTCTAATCACATGGTGGCGAAGTTGAAACTATTTTTAAGGATAGCGTGTAGCAAAGCTATGTGGGAGCGGCAGTCACGCTTCTGTATACAGTTACTATAATTATCTTGGCAAGTAAAGAGACTAGGATGTACACTCAGATGGTGTGAAGGGACAAGTCAAGAATATTCACAGATAAGGAGTAGAGAATAAGCCACAGGCACCTCAATAAATGATGTATGTGGTCCACTTGGGAACTCTGGCAGCGTGGTGAAAGAATATTCAGGTACCTACATAAATGGGACTACCCAAAAGAAAAGGGGGATCACCCAAAAGTGGTGGAGGTCTAAAGGGGTCCAATGAGATGCAGCGACAGTACAAGCAAAGTATATTCACAGACATCTCAGTAACATGTCAAAGAAGAAGTGGTGATGGTGCAACCCCAGACACCTCGGTGGGTGGAGAACAAAATGACAGGCAAACCAAATGCACCTCATTAAAGGGCCTACGGTGGGAACCGATAATTTCACGGTAGGAGAAATTCCTGAAGAAGTAAAATAGCTGCACAAAGGAACCCAAAAAAAAATGTGCTCATATTTACAGTGGAGTCATTTACTTGAGGCTGTCTAACAGGGACACATCCAAAGCAACTGGTCACTTGATGGTCTGTGGGATGATATGTACAATTTATATTACACATACAAACACAAGAGTCATTACAGATAGTCTTGACAGAAGTGGAAAGTGGACATGTCTTGAATTAAAGGAACACTGGGAACGCATTAAAGTGTAGAGGGGCTTTTTTGCGCTGTTCACTTACTAGTAACAGTGTTGTTTGAAGCAGTGAGTGCTGTTAGAGTATTTACATCCCAGAGGAAGATTTGCCTGTCAAGTCCTGCTGATGCTACCAGCTCCTTGTCTTTTGCATATGCCAAAGCTTTCACATAATCCTACAAAGAAAAATATGCAGACATTGTTTTTTAACATATTTTTACACGGAGTAAGAATAGCTGCCTTAAGCCATCATATATATATGCAAAATAGTAAAAAGTACCATATAAAAATGAACTAACATTTTCAAACATAGAAATCATGAAGAATTATTAAACTAATTTTTCAAAAACTCTCAAACTCACAGTATGATGCAAGGCAGGGAGATTTATTTTACACAACAAATCTAGTCTAAGACTCAGATTAATGTATTACTTTAATGTTGCTATATCATCCTTAATGTTGAGCTAGAAGCCAGCCAGGAATGACCAGGTTTTCAGTCAAATATGAAAGGGCCTCCACAGCATGGGTTTAAAAGTGAAAAATATTGGGGGTGGGGGGGTGTCCTAGCTCGCCAACATGATGCCAGCAATGTAAGCGGTCTCCACTGCAGTCGTCATCAAAATCATGTTAACATCCTACCCACGCCATAGCAGACTTTATGCCCTAAACTCATGGGTACATCTAGAGACCCAGTAACATTCATGGAGTACCGAAGACCGCGATCGCGACCTCCACAGACAGTGCAGCCTCAATCGCCGGACGCGGGTAGAAACACACAGAAGGCAGCAAGCAGCCCACAGCCTCATCCCACTCCAGATCGGGCCCTCGAAGGATTGCGATAGCTGGTGGCTGTGGGCTGGCGTGGCAGGCCCAAAGGACATACAACTGGCAGCGGAGGCCGTGGATTGGGCTGCTGCTGACCTGCATGGGGGCATGAGGGAAGCAGAGAGGTAGCTCCTGCAGGAGCTTCAGAGCGGAGAGTGAGACTGATTTCAGAGTTATGGAGGTGGGGGGGGGAAATCAGTGTGTGGGGGGCTGGGATAGACCACCTGGGTCTGGTGCTGCCGTCCTGGACAGGGCCTCACTCCGCTGGGGGCACCGCGTGGGAGGTCTGAGACACCAGCTGTGTTGATCCCCTGGATCCGAGGACTGAGAACAACCCACAGCACACCCGAGCAGTCCCACAGTGCTTAGAGGGCCGAGAGGATGGACCCCAGATAAATTCCTGCCTCCATCCATGCATAGGACTCATTGAACTGTGGTGATTACCCAAACGTCACATTAATAAACTTGCCATAGTGTTCTGCAGGGGTAGGCCCCGCACCCTACGATGTCTTCGAGGAGCTTGCCGTGTCCTAGATTGCCCCTCAACTTGAAATATCATACATAGGGTGACGACACACAGCGGAAGTGGCAAGTACCAGAGAGGATATTGTTGATACAAAACCTGCTACGGACCTCAACGAGATCCTACCTGGTACAGATTGCAGCATGTTCTTTGACAATGCAGGAGAGACACTAAGGACACTACCTGGCTTGCGACTCCATTAGGGGGCCTCGCTGAAGGCTGATACCCCAACCATCGAAGCGGCCAGGCTTGGCCCTGGTGTGGCTTGCAACAGGGTGTAGGCAGAGAGACAGAAAAATACATCCACCAAGGACCCCACTGAGCGGCGATGCCTATCCTCTGCCAGTGGTGGCTACACATTGCAGAGTGCTCGTGCCTCCCCCTGTGACCTCTGCGGGTCATGCATCCTGCAGGTGTGGACCAACCCCACATACATTTGTCAAGTTCACTGCCCATCTTGACCAAAGACAAACTAGCCTTCGGGATGACCAAAAAAAGTACTCTAAAAAATACGCCAAAATAGGCGCTGCAACGCCAGACCCAAATGGGCCTGCACCATGCTGAATAATGCTACACTGCTGGCGGCAATTACACAGTCTTGCAACATGTTGGATGCTAAAATAGCGGCTGTTGGCTCAGCTGCCACCCTGCTTCATCAAGCCTTCCGAATGCGATAGAGTGGAATACTGAAGCAGAGGCATGGTGTTGGGTGTTAAAGGCTCAGTCAAGACCCTTCAGCAAAAGGCTGACACCCTAACGGTCGTAACAAAGGAACTGCTGGCCCAAGTGGAAGATGCAGAGAGCCGCACCCATCGCAATAATTTGCAATTTGTTGACTTTCCAGGGAGATGCAAGAGCCCATCCATGGATAGATTCCTGGCAACCTAGCTCTGGTCGATGATCCCGGAAGAATTCCTTTTGGCCTGTTTCGTGGTGAAGAGGGCCCATAGGGCTCTGGCAAGGAAGCCCGACCCAGGGGGAGACCATATCCAAGAATCGCTAGAATACTCAACTATATAGACTGACATGATCCTCAAATTTGCCCGGAGTCAGGACAAGATTCTATATCAATCCCAACACAATGATATTCCAGTATTATATGAAAATGGCACAACAGTGCCAATCCTTTACAGCAGCAAAACAGCACCTAAGATATCTTAAAATTCCATATGTGCTGCTATATCTGGCACACCTGTGACTCACCTGCAACTCACAGACCCTATTTTCCAATTCCTCAGAGGAAGTCTTCACCTGGTCAGATGAATCTGTGACAGTGAAGCCACATTCACCGCCCCGCATAGCCTCCGACTCATCCCACAGTGACAGACGGGAGAACCTGGCCAAACCCAGTGGGAAACGCTGCAATCATGCTCGCTCTTCTTGGAGAAACACACGTCAAGAAGATACACTATAAATCCTCACCAAGGGAAATAACCTGCCCGCTTCACAAAAAAATGCCTAATGAGGACATTTGGGCCTCATATGGCCAGCTGGGGAAATGCTTACTTAGATAACTGTAGTATGGAACACATATAATAACTGCACTCCTAGACATCAAAGTTTAACTTCTCTAGATCATTTCTTTTTTGGGGTAGGGAGATGGGGATCCATTGGCGCTGGTCCACTGAGGCCCCCGTTGGGATTCCAGGGAGGCATCTTCCATGACAGGTACTTCTTGTTCACTGAAGTATGGATCGGAGAGGAGGAGGAGGGGGGGGGGGGGGGGGGGGACTGGTTTATTGTTTTTGGTTGTTATGCACAGATTCAGTATACACACCTGCTCTGGTTCACGCACTATGTCACGTGCGCTTACACACCCGCAGAGGATGTGTGACGTGGGCTCCATGAGCCCCTTTGGCCATGTCATCACGTGGAAGGGGGGGTTCTAAAATGAATAAAACAGGGTGTATTTCTGAGGCAGGCTAAATGACAGGAGACTCATCTCCGGGATCTAGGTCTCCCTTCCTGGACACGTATGGCTATTTGCAGGTTCACCACTCAGGATTCACCAGGGGATCATCGAGCACAGGTATTAGGGTCCCCTCCCAGCTCACCATTGCATGGTTGGACAAGTTCGATAGATACTCATTTGTGACTGGCACTATTTATGGAGAGCATCTGACATTTGTCAGTATATATGCCCCTCTGCCTCTAGGGCAGCCATTCATAGATCAAGTAGTCGGGCTTTGGGGGGTGGGCTATCTGTGATAGGTGGAGACTAGAATGATGTGAGGCACCCAGAGATGGATAGATGGTGCGCCCAGGGGGAGCGGGGTGGGGAGGTCAGAGTGCAGAGGTTGGTGGGTCAAGCTGAGTTACCTAGTGTCCACACTGCGCTGGATAGACACATGGAGGGCATATCATCAGCGAGAAATGGGATACACACATTATTCAAGGGTCCACAGCTCTTTCTGGAGACTCGACTATATATTGGTCCCCAGGTTCTTCCTACACAAAGTGTGAGAGATCAGAATATGTTTTTTTTTTTAATCTGGAAGCGATAATTCTTGCCAAAACCTTAGCCAAAATACATATTGGATCTGGTCCACCAAGACCAAGCAGACTATGACTCAATGAGCCAACTGCCACAATATTAGGTACATGTACAATGCACTGGCTCTGGGAAAGAGACTGGACAGGCCAGAGGCAGTACCCTTGGCAGATATAGACAAAGCTTTTAATTTGGTCACTTCAAAGTACCTTTTTGCCCTCCTTGAACATCTAAACCTTGGCCCCAGATTCCTATTGTCTTCTCATTTGCTATATACCGACTTGTCAGCCACAGTTTGGGTAGCTGGTGAGTTCTATGACCCACTCCCAATTTGCAGAGACACACAGCAGAGGTTTCCGCTGTCCCCATTGCTGGTTCCCTTGGCCAGGGAACTATTGGCTACGTGAATTAGGGGGACGGTGCCCAAATACAAGGCTTTGAATGGTCTGCAACGCTGTCCGATTGGATAGCTCTGTATACAGACTATGGTCTATTCTTCCTCACTGACCCCGCAACCTCAAGGACCCGTAGCCTACAGTTCATGCAGATCTTGGACAAGACTTTGGGTCTGTACATCAACGAAGCAAAATCAGCAGTGCTCCTGGTTGAGGGTGGCACGGGTGCCATGCAATGGGTGTTAGGTTTGAACTTAGCCACTGAAGGATTTAAATACCTTGCAGTATACATCTCTCCAGCCCAATCGTTGCCACATTATCTAGCCTCAGATCTGTCCTGCGTGAAGGAGGAGGTGGTGGCCCCAGCTGGCCCTATCCTTACTAGGCAGATCAGCAATTTTTTTTAAATGGTCTCCCTGCCTCGAATATTGTACCAGCTTCAGAATGACCCCTACGCGGGTCCTGGGTCATGGTTCAGACAGCTTAATGCGGGTTTGAGTCTTGTGGGGGGCAAAACGAGTGGCTCTCCGAACATGCTTCCAGTCCACATACAGCGGAGGCATTGCTGCCGCAAAATTTGGGTTCCTAATATGCCGCCTCCAACCTACAGGTTATTAATGACTGGTGGTATAGCCCTCAGTTAGATCCAGCATATGCGTCAGAGCTGGGCTATGGGAGACACCTCCCCATTATGCTACCTCACTAGGTTAGCAGAAACTAAGGGATCTCTTGAAGAGCCACACATTCAGCAATCTACATAAAATGAAGAGTATTGGTAGTAAACTCAGGTTCCAATGGTGTGGCAGGTGTGACATAGGACATGCATGCCATCATTGGCAGGGTGTGCATACTCTAATAGAAAGGCAACAAAATGAAGCACAAGTGAGGGTCTTTACATCTTCAGTTCATTTTTTGGAAATATCAATGAGGTATTCTGCACTGCATCGCACATCATATTGAAAATATGCCAACATTTCATGGGCAATCGTACATTTCTGAAGGATATTCATAACAAGCAGAGAACCAACATTCTTCAAACTATATTCAAGGGGCTTTCATGAGCAAAACAAACGTATAAACGTACATTTGCAAATTTTTGGGGGAAGAAAAAAAAAACAAACAAAAAAAAGAGGGTTTTACAAACAGGTGCACAGACTAGACGAAATAACTAACTTTGCCACCTTTCAGCAAACCTACACACTGGGGCTAGACGTGGTTGGAATGCCCTTTTGAGTCTGTGCAGACCTACAAACTTGCATGTTCAAGGGTGTTCGCCAATTCTTCTCTAAGCTTTTCTTACAATGTGAAAGGTTGGAAATTTACTTATGACAAAAGCAGAAGTAAAACTTGTTCAAGGGGGTTGGAAGAAAGGGGTTGTAGGTAAAACAAGCATTCAAACTCTCAGGAAAAGGTCAAATAAACACATGCATATTTGTTCATACTTGAATGCAGTTCACAAACTTTTTTCTAGGAGTAAAGAGTCCAGGCCTACTTCTGTAAATTCAAGTGAATTCAAGAACATCTTAAATCTGCAAAATGTAAGCACATATACCAGGGGTTTAATTTTCTAACTTTCTAATTTCATATATGGTTAACTTGTCTAATAGTGTCTGCATTCTATTCTTTCATAAGGGGCACATCAGCACAAAAAGAGGTTTTCTTCAGTACAAGTGAATACTATGGCACTGGTTGCTATTTGAGATTTAAAAAGTATGTTTTGTTTTTAGCCAAAGTTCTTGTTATAATGGTGAAAGCCTGGCAGCTCCCACAACAGTAAAGTTTTACAAAAAGCATATTGAAACACTGTAGGAAGTTGGCTCTGTATGCACTATTTCAAAGTAAGGAATAGTATGCACAGAGTCCAAGGGTTCCCCTTAGAGGTAAGATAGTGGCAAAAAGAGATAATACTAATGCTCTATTTTGTGGTAGTGTGGTCGAGCAGTAGGCTTATCAAAGGAGTAGTGTTAAGCATCTGTTGTACATACACACAGGCAATAAATGAGGAACACACACTCAGAGACAAATCCAGCCAATAGGTTTTGTTATAGAAAAATATATTTTCTTAGTTTATTTTAAGAACCACAGGTTCAAATTCTACATGTAATATCTAATTTGAAAGGTATTGCAGGTAAGTACTTTAGGAACTTTGAATCATTACATTAGCATGTATACTTTTTACATAAAACACAATAAGCTGTTTTAAAAGTGGACACTTAGTGCAATTTTCACAGTTCCTGGGGGAGGTAAAGTATTGTTAGGTTTCACAGGTAAGTCAGTCACTTACAGGTTTCAGTTTTTGGTCCAAGGTAGCCCACCGTTGGGGGTTCAGAGCAACTCCAAAGTTACCACACCAGCAGCTCAGGGCCGGTCAGGTGCAGAGGTCAAAGAGGTGCCCAAAACACATAGGCTTCAATGGAGAGAAGGGGGGTGCCCCAGTTCTAGTCTGCCAGCAGGTAAGTACCCGCGTCTTCGGAGGGCAGACCAGGGGGGTTTTGTAGGGCACCGGGGGGGACACAAGTTCACACAAAAAGTACACCCTCAGCGGCACTGGGGCGGCCGGGTGCAGTGTAGAAACAAGCGTCGGGTTTTCAATGTAAATCAATGGGAGACCAAGGGGTCTCTTCAGCGATGCAGGCAGGCAAGGGGGGGGCTCCTCGGGGTAGCCACCACCTGGGCAAGGGAGAGGGCCTCCTGGGGGTCACTCCTGCACAGGAGTTCCGTTCCTTTAGGTGCTGGGGGCTGCGGGTGCAGGGTCTTTTCCAGCCATCGGGAAATGGAGTTCAGGCAGTCGCGGTCAGGGGGAGCCTCGGGATTCCCTCTGCAGGCGTCGCTGTGGGGGCTCAGGGGGGACAACTTTGGTTACTCACGGTCTCGGAGTCGTCGGAGGGTCCTCCCTGAGGTGTTGGTTCTCCACCAGTCGAGTCGGGGTCGCCGGGTGCAGTGTTGCAAGTCTCACGCTTCTTGCGGGGAGTTGCAGGGGTCTTTAAATCTGCTCCTTTGAAACAAAGTTGCAGTTCTTTTGGAGCAGTGCCGCTGTCCTCGGGAGTTTCTTGTCTTTCTTGAAGCAGGGCAGTCCTCTGAGGATTCAGAGGTCGCTGGTCCCTTGGAAAGAGTCGCTGGAGCAGGGTTCTTTGGAAGGCAGGAGACAGGCCGGTAGGACTGGGGCCAAAGCAGTTGGTGTCTTCTGTTCTTCCTCTGCAGGGGTTTTTCAGCTCAGCAGTCTTCTTCTTCTTGTAGTTTCAGGAATCTAAAGTTTTAGGTTCAGGGAAGCCCTTAAATACTAAATTTAGGGGCGTGTTTAGGTCTGGGGGGTTAGTAGCCAATGGCTTCTAGCCCTGAGGGTGGGTACACCCTCTTTGCGCCTCCTCCCAAGGGGAGGGGGTCACATCCCTAATCCTATTGGGGAATCCTCCATCTGCAAGATGGAGGATTTCTAAAAGTTAGAGTCACTTCAGCTCAGGACACGTTAGGGGCTGTCCTGACTGGCCAGTGACTCCTCCTTGTTTTTCTCATTATTTTCTCCGGCCTTGCCGCCAAAAGTGGGGGCCGTGGCCGGAGGGGGCGGGCAACTCCACTAGCTGGAGTGTCCTGCGGTGCTGGCACAAAGGGGTGAGCCTTTGAGGCTCACCACCAGGTGTGACAGCTCCTGCCTGGGGGAGGGGTTAGCATCTCCACCCAGTGCAGGCTTTGTTACTGGCCTCAGAGTGACAAAGGCACTCTCCCTATGGGGCCAGCAACATGTCTCGGTTGTGGCAGGCTGCTGGAACCAGTCAGCCTACACAGATAGTCGGTTAAGGTTTCAGGGGGCACCTCTAAGGTGCCCTCTGGGGTGTATTTTACAATAAAATGTACAGTGGCATCAGTGTGCATTTATTGTGCTGAGAAGTTTGATACCAAACTTCCCAGTTTTCAGTGTAGCCATTATGGTGCTGTGGAGTTCGTGTAAAACAGACTCCCAGACCATATACTCTTATGGCTACCCTGCACTTACAGTGTCTAAGGTATTGCTTAGACACTGTAGGGG
The DNA here is from genome assembly GCF_031143425.1 of Pleurodeles waltl. NCBI lineage: Eukaryota > Metazoa > Chordata > Amphibia > Caudata > Salamandridae > Pleurodeles > Pleurodeles waltl. The sequence continues at coordinate 609,686,587 of NC_090449.1, forward strand.
CACAGTGCTCATGCACTGGTTCCCTCACCTATGGTATAGTGCACCCTGCCTTAGGGCTGTAAGGCCTGCTAGAGGGGTGAATTATCTATACCTGCATAGGCAGTGAGAGGCTGGCATGGCACCCTGAGGGGAGTGCCATGTCGACTTACTTGTTTTGTTCTCACCAGCACACACAAGCTGGCAAGCAGTGTGTCTGTGCTGAGTGAGGGGTCTCCAGGGTGGCATAAGACATGCTGCAGCCCTTAGAGACCTTCCTTGGCATCAGGGCCTTTGGTACCAGGGGTACCAGTTACAAGGGACTTATCTGGATGCCAGGGTGTGCCAATTGTGGATACAAAAGTACAGGTTAAGGAAAGAACACTGGTGCTGGGGCCTGGTTAGCAGGCCTCAGCACACTTTCAATTCAAAACATAGCATCAGCAAAGGCAAAAAGTCAGGGGGTAACCATGCCAAGGAGGCATTTCCTTACACAACCCCCCCCCCCAAACGAAAGAGGATGAGACTAACCTTTCCCAAGAGAGTCTTCATTTTCTAAGTGGAAGAACCTGGAAAGGCCATCTGCATTGGCATGGGCAGTCCCAGGTCTGTGTTCCACTATAAAGTCCATTCCCTGTAGGGAGATGGACCACCTCAACAGTTTTGGATTTTCACCTTTCATTTGCATCAGCCATCTGAGAGGTCTGTGCTCAGTCTGAACTAGGAAGTGAGTACCAAAGAGGTATGGTCTCAGCTTCTTCAGGGACCAAACCACAGCAAAGGCCTCCCTCTCAATGGCACTCCAACGCTGCTCCCTGGGGAGTATCCTCGTACTAATGAAAGCAACAGGCTGGTCAAGGCCATCATCATTTGTTTGGGACAGAACTGCACCTATCCCATGTTCAGACGCATCTGTTTGCACAATGAATTGCTTGGAGTAATCTGGAGCTTTTAGAACTGGTGGTGTGCACTTAGCTTGTTTCAGGGTGTCAAAGGCCTGTTGGCATTCTACAGTCCAGTTTACTTTCTTGGGCATTTTCTTGGAGGTGAGTTCTGTGAGGGCTGTCACAATGGATCCATATCCCTTCACAAACCTCCTATAGTACCCAGTCAAGCCAAGGAATGCCCTGACTTGAGTCTGGGTTTTTGGAGCTGCCCAGTCCAGAATAGTCTGGATCTTAGGCTGGAGTGGCTGAACTTGGCCTCCACCTACAAGGTGTCCCAAGTAAACCACAGTTCCCTGCCCTATCTGGCATTTGGATGCCTTGATAGAGAGGCCTGCAGATTGCAGAGCCTTCAAAACCTTCTTCAGGTGGACCAGGTGATCCTGCCAGTTGGAGCTAAAGACAGCAATATCGTCAAGATAAGCTGCACTGAAGGACTCCAAGCCAGCAAGGACTTGATTCACCAACCTTTGGAAGGTGGCAGGGGCATTCTTTAAACCAAAGGGCATAACAGTAAACTGATAATGCCCATCAGGTGTGGAGAATGCTGTCTTTTCTTTTGCTCCAGGGGCCATTTTGATTTGCCAGTACCCTGCTGTTAAGTCAAAGGTACTTAAGAATTTGGCAGCCCCTAATTTATCAAATCAGCTCATCAGCTCTAGGAATGGGATGGGCATCTGTCTTGGTGACAGAGTTAAGTCCTCTGTAGTCCACACAAAACCTCATCTCTCTCTTTCCTTCTTTTGTGTGAGGTTTGGGGACTAAAACCACTGGGCTAGCCCAGGGGCTGTCAGAGTACTCAATTACTCCCAATTCCAGAATCTTGTGGACTTCCACCTTGATGCTTTCCTTAACTTGATCTGACTGTCTGAAGATTTTGTTTTTGACAGGCATGCTGTCTCCTGTGTCCACATCATGGGTACACAGGTGTGTCTGACCAGGGGTTAGGGAAAAGAGCTCAGCAAACTGTTGTAGGACCTTCCTACAGTCAGCTTGCTGTTGGCCAGAGAGGGTGTCTGAATAGATCACTCCATCCACTGAGCCATCTTTAGGGTCTGATGAGAGGAGATCAGGGAGAGGCTCACTCTCAGCTTCCTGCTCCTCATCTGTTACCATCAACAGATTCACATCAGCCCTATCATGGAAGAGTTTTAGGCGGTTTACATGGATCACCCTCTTGGGGCTCCTGCTTGTGCCTAGGTCCACAAGGTAGGTGACCTGACTCTTCTTTTCCAGGATTGGGTAAGGGCCACTCCATCTGTCCTGAAGTGCCATGGGAGCCACAGGCTCCAAAACCCAGACTTTCTGCCCTGGTTGAAATTCAACCATTGCAGCCTTTTGGTCATACCAAAACTTCTGGGGCTGTTGGCTGGCCTCAAGGTTTTTACTTGCCTTTTCCATGTACTCTGCCATTCTTGAGCGAAGGCCAAGTACATAGTCCACTATGTCTTGTTTAGGCTCATGAAGAGGTCTCTCCCAGCCTTCTTTAACAAGAGCAAGTGGTCCCCTTACAGGGTGGCCAAACAGAAGTTCAAAGGGTGAGAACCCTACTCCCTTCTGAGGCACCTCTCTGTAAGCGAAAAGCAGACATTGCAGGAGGACATCCCATCTCCTTTTGAGTTTTTCTGGGAGCCCCATGATCATGCCCTTTAATGTCTTGTTGAATCTCTCAACAAGGCCATTAGTTTGTGGATGATATGGTGTAGTGAACTTATAAGTCACTCCACACTCATTCCACATGTGTTTTAGGTATGCTGACATGAAGTTGGTACCTCTGTCAGACACCACCTCCTTAGGGAAGCCCACTCTGGTAAAGATACCAATGAGGGCCTTGGCTACTGCAGGGGCAGTAGTCGACCTAAGGGGAATAGCTTCAGGATACCTAGTAGCATGATCCACTACTACTAGGATGTACATATTTCCTGAGGCTGTGGGAGGTTCAAGTGGACCCACTATGTCCACACCCACTCTTTCAAAGGGGACCCCCACCACTGGAAGTGGAATGAGGGGGGCCTTTGGATGTCCACCTGTCTTACCACTGGCTTGACAGGTGGGACAGGAGATGCAAAACTCCTTAACCTTCTGGGACATGTTGGGCCAGTAGAAGTGGTTGACTAACCTCTCCCACGTCTTGGTTTGTCCCAAATGCCCAGCAAGGGGAATATCATGGGCTAAGGTCAGAATAAACTCTCTGAACGCCTGAGGCACTACCACTCTCCTAGTGGCACCAGGTTTGGGATCTCTTGCCTCAGTGTACAGGAGTCCATCTTCCCAATAGACCCTATGTGTTCCATTTTTCTTGCCTTTGGACTCTTCAGCAGCTTGCTGCCTAAGGCCTTCAAGAGAGGGACAGGTTTCTTGTCCCTTACACAACTCTTCCCTTGAGGGTCCCCCTGGGCCTAAGAGCTCAACCTGATAAGGTTCCTGCTCCATAGGCTCAGTTCCCTTAGAGGGCAGAACTTCTTCCTGAGAAGAGAGGTTCTCTTTTTCTTGTTGTGTTGCAGCTGGTTTCCCAGCTGACTTTCCTTTTCTCTTGGTAGGCTGGGCCTTTCTTCCAGACTCCAGCTCTACTTTTTCACCCTGTGCCTTGCACTGTGCCCTTGTCTTGACACACACCAGTTCAGGGATACCCAGCATGGCTGCATGGGTTTTCAGTTCTACCTCAGCCCATGCTGAGGACTCCAGGTCATTTCCAAGCAAACAGTCTACTGGGATATTTGAGGAGACCACCACCTGTTTCAGGCCATTGACCCCTCCCCACTCTAAAGTTACCATAGCCATGGGATGTACTTTAGTCTGATTGTCAGCGTTGGTGACTGGATAAGTTTGTCCAGCCAGGTATTGGCCAGGGGAAACCAGTTTCTCTGTCACCATAGTGACACTGGCACCTGTATCCCTCAGGCCCTCTACACTTGTCCCATTAATTAAGAGCTGCTGCCTGTATTTTTGCATGTTAGGGGACCAGGCAGCCAGTGTGGCTAAATCCACCCCACCCTCAGAGACTAATGTAGCTTCAGTGTGACACCTGATTTGCTCTGGGCACACTGTTGATCCCACTTGGAGACTAGCCCTTCCAGTGTTAGCTGGAGTGGAGTTTGAAGTGGTATTTTTCTTGGGACAGGCCTTGTCTCCAGTTTGGTGTCCAGACTGACTACAGCTACGACACCAGGCCTTTTTGGGGTCAAAGTTTTTACCCTTGTACCCAGAATTGTTTTGTGAAGAGGCACTGGGCCCACCCTCCTGTGCAGGTTTTTGGGGGCCTGTAGAAGACTCTTTACTATTTTTGTTTTTGGCTGTCTCACCACCCTTCCCCTGGGGAGGTTTTGTGACCCCTTTCTTTTGGTCACCCCCTGTGGAAGTTTTGGACACCCTAATCTTGACCCAATGGTCCGCCTTCTTTCCCAATTCTTGGGGAGAAATTGGTCCTAGGTCTACCAGATGCTGATGCAGTTTGTCGTTGAAACAATTACTTAACAGGTGTTCTTTCACAAATAAATTGTACAGCCCATCATAATTACTTACACCACTGCCTTGAATCCAATCATCTAGTGTTTTTACTGAGTAGTCTACAAAGTCAACCCAGGTCTGGCTCGAGGATTTTTGAGCCCCCCTGAATCTAATCCTATACTCCTCAGTGGAGAATCCAAAGCCCTCAATCAGGGTACCCTTCATGAGGTCATAAGATTCTGCATCTTTTCCAGAGAGTGTGAGGAGTCTATCCCTACACTTTCCTGTGAACATCTCCCAAAGGAGAGCACCCCAGTGAGATTTGTTCACTTTTCTGGTTACACAAGCCCTCTCAAAAGCTGTGAACCATTTGGTGATGTCCTCACCATCTTCATATTTAGTTACAATCCCTTTAGGGATTTTCAACATGTCAGGAGAATCTCTGACCCTATTTATGTTGCTGCCACGATTGATGGGTCCTAGGCCCATCTCTTGTCTTTCCCTTTCTATGGCTAGGATCTGTCTTTCCAAAGCCAATCTTTTGGCCATCCTGGCTAACTGGATGTCCTCTTCACTGGAGTTATCCTCAGTGATTTCAGAGAGGTTGGTCCCTCCTGTGAGGGAGCCAGCATCTCTGACTATTATGCTTGGAGTCCGGGCTTGAGAGGCCCTGTCTTCCCTAGATAGGACTGGTAGGGGGGAATCACCCTCCAGGTCACTATCATCATCCTCTGAGTTGCCATCCTCAGAGGGGTTGGCCTTTTCAAACTCTGCCAACAGCTCCTGGAGCTGTAGTTTGGAAGGTCTGGGGCCCATTACTATTTTCTTTAATTTACAGAGTGACCTTAGCTCCCTCATCCTAAGATGAAGGTAAGGGGTGGTGTCGAGTTCCACCACATTCAAATCTGTACTAGACATTATGCTTCTAAAAGTTGGAATACTTTTTAAGAAACTAAAACTAGTTCTAGAATCTAATTCAAACTTTTCACAAACTTTTAAACACTAAAAGAAATGCTAAACAGGGACTAACACAAGGCCCTAGCAGGACTTTTAAGAATTTAGAAAAATTTCAAATTGCAAAAATCAATTTCTAATGACAATTTTTGGAATTTGTCGTGTGATCAGGTATTGGCTGAGTAGTCCAGCAAATGCAAAGTCTTGTATCCCACCGCTGATCCACCAATGTAGGAAGTTGGCTCTGTATGCACTATTTCAAAGTAAGGAATAGTATGCACAGAGTCCAAGGGTTCCCCTTAGAGGTAAGATAGTGGCAAAAAGAGATAATACTAATGCTCTATTTTGTGGTAGTGTGGTCGAGCAGTAGGCTTATCAAAGGAGTAGTGTTAAGCATCTGTTGTACATACACACAGGCAATAAATGAGGAACACACACTCAGAGACAAATCCAGCCAATAGGTTGTTATAGAAAAATATATTTTCTTAGTTTATTTTAAGAACCACAGGTTCAAATTCTACATGTAATATCTCATTTGAAAGGTATTGCAGGTAAGTACTTTAGGAACTTTGAATCATTACATTAGCATGTATACTTTTCACATAAAACACAATAAGCTGTTTTAAAAGTGGACACAGTGCAATTTTCACAGTTCCTGGGGGAGGTAAAGTATTGTTAGGTTTCACAAGTAAGTCACTTACAGGTTTCAGTTTTTGGTCCAAGGTAGCCCACCGTTGGGGGTTCAGAGCAACCCCAAAGTTACCACACCAGCAGCTCAGGGTCGGTCAGGTGCAGAGGTCAAAGAGGTGCCCAAAACACATAGGCTTCAATGGAGAGAAGGGGGGTGCCCCGGTTCTAGTCTGCCAGCAGGTAAGTACCCGTGTCTTCGGAGGGCAGACCAGGGGGGTTTTGTAGGGCACCGGGGGGGACACAAGTTCACACAAAAAGTACACCCTCAGCGGCACTGGGGCGGCCGGGTGCAGTGTAGAAACAAGCGTCGGGTTTTCAATGTAAATCAATGGGAGACCAAGGGGTCTCTTCAGCGATGCAGGCAGGCAAGGGGGGGGGCTCCTCGGGGTAGCCACCACCTGGGCAAGGGAGAGGGCCTCCTGGGGGTCACTCCTGCACAGGAGTTCCGTTCCTTTAGGTGCTGGGGGCTGCGGGTGCAGGGTCTTTTCCAGCCGTCAGGAAATGGAGTTCAGGCAGTCGCGGTCAGGGGGAGCCTCGGGATTCCCTCTGCAGGCGTCGCTGTGGGGGCTCAGGGGGGACAACTTTGGTTACTCACGGTCTCGGAGTCGCCGGAGGGTCCTCCCTGAGGTGTTGGTTCTCCACCAGTCGAGTCGGGGTCGCCGGGTGCAGTGTTGCAAGTCTCACGCTTCTTGCGGGGAGTTGCAGGGGTCTTTAAATCTGCTCCTTTGAAACAAAGTTGCAGTTCTTTTGGAGCAGTGCCGCTGTCCTCAGGAGTTTGTCTTTCTTGAAGCAGGGCAGTCCTCTGAGGATTCAGAGGTCGCTGGTCCCTTGGAAAGCGTCGCTGGAGCAGGGTTCTTTGGAAGGCAGGAGACAGGCCGGTAGGACTGGGGCCAAAGCAGTTGGTGTCTTCTGTTCTTCCTCTGCAGGGGTTTTTCAGCTCAGCAGTCTTTTTCTTCTTGTAGTTTCAGGAATCTAAAGTTTTAGGTTCAGGAAAGCCCTTAAATACTAAATTTAGGGGCGTGTTTAGGTCTGGGGGGTTAGTAGCCAGTGGCTACTAGCCCTGAGGGTGGGTACACCCTCTTTGCGCCTCCTCCCAAGGGGAGGGGGTCACATCCCTAATCCTATTGGGGAATCCTCCATCTGCAAGATGGAGGATTTCTAAAAGTTAGAGTCACTTCAGCTCAGGACACCTTAGGGGCTGTCCTGACTGGCCAGTGATTCCTCCTTGTTTTTCACATTATTTTCTCCGGCCTTGCCGCCAAAAGTGGGGGCCGTGGCCGGAGGGGGCGGGCAACTCCACTAGCTGGAGTGTCCTGCGGTGCTGGCACAAAGGGGTGAGCCTTTGAGGCTCACCGCCAGGTGTGACAGCTCCTGCCTGGGGGAGGTGTTAGCATCTCCACCCAGTGCAGGCTTTGATACTGGCCTCAGAGTGACAAAGGCATTCTCCCTATGGGGCCAGCAACATGTCTCGGTTGTGGCAGGCTGCTGGAACCAGTCAGCCTACACAGATAGTCGGTTAAGGTTTCAGGGGGCACCTCTAAGGTGCCCTCTGGGGTATATTTTACAATAAAATGTACACTGGCATCAGTGTGCATTTATTGTGCTGAGAAGTTTGATACCAAACTTCCCAGTTTTCAGTGTAGCCATTATGGTGCTGTGGAGTTCGTGTAAAACAGACTCCCAGACCATATACTCTTATGGCTACCCTGCACTTACAGTGTCTAAGGTATTGCTAAGACACTGTAAGGGCACAGTGCTCATGCACTGGTGCCCTCACCTATGGTATAGTGCACCCTGCCTTAGGGCTGTAAGGCCTGCTAGAGGGGTGACTTATCTATACCTGCATAGGCAGTGAGAGGCTGGCATGGCACCCTGAGGGGAGTGCCATGTCGACTTACTCGTTTTGTTCTCACCAGCACACACAAGCTGGCAAGCAGTGTGTCTGTGCTGAGTGAGGGGTCTCCAGGGTGGCATAAGACATGCTGCAGCCCTTAGAGACCTTCCTTGGCATCAGGGCCCTTGGTACCAGGGGTACCATTTACAAGGGACTTATCTGGATGCCAGGGTGTGCCAATTGTGGATACAAAAGTACAGGTTAGGAAAAGAACACTGGTGCTGGGGCCTGGTTAGCAGGCCTCAGCACACTTTCAATTCAAAACATAGCATCAGCAAAGGCAAAAAGTCAGGGGGTAACCATGCCAAGGAGGCATTTCCTTACAAACACTCATTTCCAAACCAAACAGCTGACAATAAAAACTAATGGCTTTGCCAAAGTCTGTGTATTTTCATGTTTCCCATTATCTTGCCATAACTGCCTTTCAGATATTTATTTTGGGGAATAGCAGCATGTACTACACATTTTACTAGATGATGCTTCAAAGAAATGGCACCTAAAATTGCACAGTAGTTTAGCAAAAAACAAATTCTCTCTGCTTTTAGTTCATTTTACTTTGAAAGCAAATAATTATCAATCATGCCTTCAATTTACTGCAGGTATCTGCTTCTAGTCAGAGAGCAGTCTGGGAGCATTGTAGGCATCCTCACCTAGTTAACCTTTGCAACAGTGTGTACAAATTTTAATACTGGAAGTAGTGAAAGCTGAGCTCACAGCATTTCCTTACTGTGCTTACCCTAATACTAAAGACTTTGCATTTATAGCCCATGGACAGCACAAACACATGGATACAAATGCTAACCTTAACTGCAGACAATGCTGTTTCACAGACCCATAATGTGGCACTTTGAATTGGAAGCCAAAGGGTTTATGCTCTAGGGCAGTGGTTCCCAACCTGTAGTCCGGGGACCACTGGGGGTCCACGAAGCCTTCTCAGAGGGACTGCGACTGCTTTGAAAATTAAATAATATTAACGGATTAGATCGCCAGCTTTCAGTAATAACTCAGTGGAGGGTCCCTGGATTCCAATAATGATTCAGTAGGGGTCCCCAGGTTCCATTAATGATAAAGTGGGGGTCCACAGAAGTCAAAAGGTTGGGAACCACTGCTCTAGGGTATTCGCCCAACTTATTCCAAAGACAAGATAAACATGAAAACCTATTTTCCTTGGCTAGGCCCTGCTCGTCCTGTGCTGCTGTAGCGATCTTGCTTTTCCCTTGTTCTCACCGCTTTCTCCTTGCTCCCCCCCTGTTTTTTTTTTTTTTTTTATGTACCCGCTCTTTGCTTTTCCCTCATTTTCACATCTTACTCCTTGCTTCTCCCTCATTTTTACTGCTTTCCCTTGCTTTTTCCCCTTACTAGTGACAAACAACTGGATACTTCCACAGCCTGAAAACTCAGAAGAGTGAAGATACCCCAGACAGCATCACATTACATTATCATGACATATAGGCACCCTGGGACTAGAAATATTGTAGAGGCACAACAAAATGCAACATATACTAGTCCAAGTGATAACCTTTCATCAAAATAGGAATGCCAGTATTATACAGATCCTGCTAGCTTCTCTCTGGATTTATCCCAACAAATTTCCTAAGTATACCCTCAAGGCTGACCCAATCAATGAGCACTTCAAAACACTATCAACCGAATTGCCTTTTTAAGGAAACTTGCCACATCAGGAAGGTCTATGAGTCCTAGGTCACTGAAAATGCCACGTCACTTTTAAAGTCCTCAACACACTGCTGCTACAAAAGTATCTAGAAGAGAATGACAAGTGGAGGTGATACAGTGGCAATAATAATCTCAGTGGACCCAATTCGGTACTGAAACCCCCCCCACTTGTGCTACAGCCACCTCAAGCACCTAGCAAAGACAAACCAAACCCAGCCCTTTAATCCTGTTGTAAAACATCTAACTGATGAGGCACTACAACGCCGGGTCAGGCAAGAAGAAAGCTATAAAACTAGCATACAACATATGCACCTTAGTTCACTCAGTCCTACCAAGCTGGGCACAACCTAGACCTGCAGCCTAGAATCTTCAAACTCTGATGCCCATCCCAGTACTGTTGAGACATACTCCCCAATTACTCGGTTCAGGCACCAATACCTAACTTAAACAAAGTGCAATGTAGATTATACTTGATGCACAAGAAAGATAACTCTAACATTATCCAGGGATGCCTCTGCAACACCTTATCTGTTGGTGGAAGACCAAGAACCATGTACTGATGCCGTAAAATACTAATACAATTCCTACAATTTTGTTTTAAGTGTTTCAGCCTAAAGTGACATGAAATTAGAAGACTGCAACACAACACAGGAATGTGTTGAGACATTTTTTAACAAGCCTTTGCAATGTAATGGGTGTCACATTTGCTCAAGTGGGAGCTATTAGCATTGTAAACTCCTAATCTGACTTTTCTTGCCACATAAATTGAAAATGAAAAGTAAAACAGTTCTGCATAAGCGATCCGGTTCAAAGTGCCACGGCATCAGCGTGAAGCAGCACACAAAAGGAAAAAGAAGTTTGCTTGCAGTCAAACGTATCAGCAAATGTGCAATTAGCCATGTAACAGGGGCGATCCAAGGCGGTAACTAAACCGCCCCAAGGAGAGACAAACGTAAAGCATTTACTAACAAAAAAAAGAGGATTTTTGAAGGGTGAGCCCATGAACGAGTGATGGTGATTGGCGTGCGGTGGGCGTGGTTAAAAGCCCAGATACATATCAACATGTCAGAAAAGCAGCGTTTGCGTGTTGCTATACTCGACCTAAAAATGAAATCAGTGGACACAAACTGTTAAAAATATTTCTAGAAAAAAAGCAAACTGGAAACAATGAAGGACACCCTTTTTATAACTGCAACGGCTTTCTAGGTTTTGTCAAAGCAAAGATCAAAACACTGGTTATTATACAGGAAAACCTTGAAAAATCACCTTTTGTCCCATAACACCAAAAAGAACCCAGACTTCCAATACTGCCTTCACAAAGAAGGGCATTCCCCAAATACTCTACATAGCAGGAAAAGTGGCAACATGACACCTGTTCATTGACAGCAGTAAGGACCAAATTGACATATTCAATCTAGGCATCGTTAAACTGGTTCTTCCAACACAATTCAGTGCCAAGGAATGTCAGACATTCCACAATAGCCAAGCCAGCTGCAGAAAAGAGGGATGGCTAAAAAGAACGACAGGTGGTCATAACTAGCAGCTGCAAAAATAACAGATGATGGACGGAGTGCTGAAAAATGTCAAACATTCATCCCATCAAAGATCTGAGCCTAAATCCATTGTTTTCTTGCCCACCGTCCCACCCCAGTTTGGACCCATGCCAATGCAAATCAGTCTTGACCCTGCTCCCCAGGGAACAGTCCAGCCTGAACCGTCAGGCCAGGCTAGTCCCTCCTTGGACCAGAAACAGGCATCTTGGGACCATAGCTGAACAATTTTCACAAAGGTGTGTTGGGCACTAGCTCCAAGAGCACAGAGAAGTGAAAACGTCAACTATAACCTCAAGTCATGGTTAAGTCTGATAACAGGTTGAATGACCGACTTTACCCTGTATGGATAGCCTACAGATATAAGTTTGGGTATTCACTAAGCAATAAGAACAAGTTACTTACCTTCGGTAACGCTTTTTCTGGTGGATACACTAACTACCTGTGGATTCCTCACCTTATGAATTCGATCCTTGCGCCAGCATCCGACGGAAAGTCTTCTTCCTAGCTGTCTACGTCGACGAGGACGTCATAATGGCACGGCTCCACGTGACTCCGTCTGACGTCAACGTGCCAATAAGAGGTCCTCATCGGCGTACTGACGTCAGTTTCACCTCATTTTTTTCGTGCCTTTACGGCTAGCAGGTGTAAACCGACCATGAAAATTGATATATATACGAACACAAAAATCTTGCCCATTGAAACCATATATTTACATTATCACCTTAAATACATGAATATACAAAAAAAAAATATATATATATATATATATATATATATATATATATATATATATATATATATATATATATACACACACACACATACATACACACACACACAAATATATAAATATAAGAAGAAATATTAATCCAAAAACTGCAAGATAAGAGTGTAACCAGGCAGGCAACGGGGAGGCGGGAGGGACCGTGAGGAATCCACCGGTAGTTAGTGTATCCACCAGAAAAAGCGTTACCGAAGGTAAGTAACTTGTTCTTCTGATGGATACAACTACCTGTGGATTCCTCACCTTATGAATAGAGTCCCAAGCAGTACCACACTCAGTGGTGGGTGCCCGCCTGATTACACTAAGAAATCTTGCAATACTGAGCAAGCAAAATGACTGTCCCTCCTCATCTCAGAGTCTAAACAATAATGTTTCACGAAAGTATGGAGGGACGCCCAAGTTGCCGCTTTACATATGTCTATTAACGGAACTCCTCTAACTAGGGCCGAGGATGCAGACTTAGCCCTAGTAGAGTGGGCTATGATACCTTCAGGAGAGACTTTTTTCGCCAGAGAGTAACAAATCTTAATACACAAGATGACCCATCTGGAGAGTGTTCTTTTCTGGACCGCTCTGCCCTTTCGCTGTCCAGCATACCCAATAAACAGTTGATCATCTAAGCGAAAGTCCTTAGTCCTCTCTAGGTAAAAACTCAGGGCCCTCTTAGGGTCCAACCTATGGAGCCTCTCTTCCTCTTTAGACGGGTGGGGAGGAGGGTAAAACGCAGGTAGAGTGATAGTTTGCCCTATATGAAAAGGGGTGAAAACTTTCGGCAGAAAAGCAGCCCTGTTTTCTAGAACCACTTTATCAGGGAAAAACATGGTAAAAGGAGGCTTAACGGAAAGTGCCTGAAGCTCTTCAATCCTCCTGGCAGAAGTAATTGCTATTAAGAAAACGGTCTTAAAGACTAAAAATCTCAAAGGACATGAATGCATGGGCTTGAAAGGCGAACCCATTAAGAATGTCAAAACAAGATTTAAGTCCCACTGAGGCATGTGAAAGGGAGTAGGAGGAAATCTATTCACCAAACCCTTAAGGAACCTGTTTACAACTATCCAAACCACTTGCAGTGGCAAGACCCTGGAAGTCATCAGAAGGCTCGATCTCGCCTTCCTCAAGCTGCCTGTATTCCTCCTCCTCCAGAAGTCTCAATGCCTTCCTCCGAGATCTAAGATGTGTTTCCAAGGCCGGCGTCGACATAGAATCCATTGACGCCGACGATCTCGAACCCCGAACAGGGCCAGGAAGGCTCCTAGGCTCCACCGGTGCCGGCGCCGACACGAAGTCGGCTGATGACCTTCTCGAAGTCGAATGGCCAGAAGGTTATGGAGCCGGTCGGGATGGAGACAACAACGACGCCGGATGGCCGGAGAAGGAGTCGGTTGACGTGCAGGCGGATCCACAGTCTCAGGTGGAGGACTCCTGCCAGGGGAGACCGGAGGCGCCGACCGCCAGTCTCTGTAGGGCAGAAGGGCATGAATGGAGCAGCCCTGTACGACGCCGGTGAGCCCAAATTGAACGCTAATGGCCTCGTGGGACCCGCCGGTGCACCAGCAAGGGCCATGGACTGAAAGACAGTATACATCGCATTCAAAAATGCGGCCGGATCCGTCCCTGGCGTCGGGAAAGCCGGGTACAGTTGTGCAGAAGTCTGCTGAACATCAGGATCCCTGGCGCCGGTGAAAAGTGAGGGCTACATTGAGTGACCTCAAAAACTGAAGGCGCCGGTGACAACTCCGGACTCTCCTGCTGAGGCGTGACAGTAGGACTCATCTCCCATATCTTCTGGCGTCGTGAAGAACGAGACCGAGACCTCGACCTCGATCGGCTCCGCTCCGAACGGCGCCGAGTCATGACGGCACAGGGAATCATGATGACGCCGCTTCTTATGCTTTTTGGGAGAAGCATGGGAGGAATCCTTTTTATGGCCCTTCTTCTTTGCTTTAGCTAAGAAGAGCTTCGCCTCGCGCTCCTTCAGAGCTTTGGGATTCATGCTCTGACACGAAGAGCAACCTTCTACATCATGTTCTGAACTAAGGCACCAAATACAGTCCGAGTGGGGATCGGTCACTGACATCCGACCCCCGCATTCTCTACACGGCTTGAAACTGGACTTCTTCGGAGGCGACATTGTAACCTTCCAAAATCGTTACAGTTATCAACGAGCCAGGAAGAAAAACTTATTGGCACGTTGACGTCAGCTAGGAAGAAGACTTTCCGTCGGATGCTGGCGCAAGGATCGAATTCATAAGGTGAGGAATCCACAGGTAGTTGTATCCATCAGAAAGAGAATATACAAAAGAGGGAGGCTATCCTAACATCACTCTATTCAAAACAGCCCAAAGGCCTGATCCTTCTTGACTTGTCAATAGTGCATGAAACGAGTCATGAAATTCTACTACTAGGTGTGAAAAGAAGCAGGATCTAACCTAGTCCTTACAGTGATTCCACTTATTTCTATCTGACCTGCATCACCAACAAATTATAACTTGCTACACCTCCTTATTCACTAAACGCGCGGCAGGGGTGTGGAATTTAATAAAATATTTACTTGACCATTGGACAGGTTGCTTCTTAAATCTAGTTGTCCTGTAAACAAATCTACCCCTCCCTTTGGGGCCATGTAGTGCTGCGACAAATTATGGCAGAAATCTCATTATGTAAGACCTCTGATAATAGCCTCTCGGATTATGCCAGGGCTACTACCATCGTAGGACTGGAATACTTGCAATTTCAATCCTTACTATAGCAATTTCCTTATTTTGCCACCTTTCTGCAGATCTACATACTGGGTCTGGAGGAAGCAGTAAGCAATAAATCCAAGGCTGGAATGCCTATGAGTCTGAAAACCTACTAATGCACATGTTTTAAGGATTTACACCAGCTTTTCTCTAATCTTTTCCTATAATGAGAAAGGTTGGAAATTTAATCCTGACAAGGGCAGGAGTAGACCTTCTTCCAGGGTTGGTAAAAAAAGTGGTTAGATGGAAAGTGAACTTGTGACGGCTCATAACATTTTCACATAAGCAGATCTACACATTTCACAGATCTTTTCTAGGAGTACAATTTCAGGGTCAAATTCTATATGTTCTTGTGAATTTTTGAATGACACTAATTCAAAGACATATACCATGGGTGCACTTTTGTCACTTTCTTTAAGAATTGGATTCCTAATTCGGTCTGGCGTTAACAAAGATGTTTTGTTTTCATTAAACTTCTATTTCTCTCTCTATTGGCTGGCTTTACTGTGAGTGACTGCATTCTGCTCTTTCACAAGGACCATATTGACACACAAAGAAGTTTTGTTCAGTGACAGGAACTACTGTGGCAATCAGTGATGTAACGAAACTGGATTGGGACCCCCAGCAAAGAACAGAGGGGCCCGCCTCCAGACTCTTTCAGGGCAGTTACTGTGATGAGGGGACCCCCCTGGAGGCAGGCTGTGGGGCCTTTCTATGCTGCTAGCAGCATATGTGTACTTTTTTTTTTTAAAGACCAAAAACATTTCTTTTTTTCCAGTGTTTGTTACAATGGTGAGGGCCTGGCAGCTCCCACAACAATAAAGTGTTACTAAAGTAATTTGTCAAAAGAAGACACACACACTGACAAAACCAAAAGACTCACAAAAAATTTTGGATTGGATTGCTTTGCCAGTGCTTGTTTATTTTCATGCTTCCCATAATCTAGTTGAAAATGGTTACACTGATTTTCTATTAGAAATATTTTTTGGGAAATACTAGCATGTATCAACACATTTTACTAAATGACGCTTCAAAGAAATAGCACCTAAAATTTCATAGCCGTACAACTTTTTTTTTTTCCTACTTGCATTTTTGTTTTTTTAGCATTTTATTTTGAAAGCAAGGAATAGTCACTATTGATTACAAGCTTCTTCAAACATTTGCCTCTAATCAGAGCATTACACTTAGCCTCATATTGTTAAAATGTTCAAACATGTGGGTACACTTTTTTTTTTACTGCAACCACCGTCAGTAGTGCAGTGTGACTGTAAAACGTTTTACAGTTTTCACCCTAATAATGAAGGCTTTTCATTAATGAACCATAAAGACAAGCATGAACAGCATTAACAGATTGACACACACATCATCTTTAAATGCAGAAATTTCCCTTCTCTGTAAACTGGCAGCCAAATGATTTGTGCTGCAGGGGGTTGGGCCTATTTGTCCAAAGGACAAAATAATTATGAAAACTTGTTGCCCTTGACCCCAAACAGTGTCCAGGCGGAATTCCAGATGCCTGGTGTGGAGTCCCTTAGTCTTAACTATCACTTAAACCATTCAAAATCTACATGCCGGCCTAGGAAGACGTAACTTTGCAACACAAACTTTTATGTAATACACAAGGAGGAGACACATTACTGTAAATTCATGTCAACTCACCGGTGTTTAAGTCACGAACTATTCAATAAAGTCAAATCACTTGTAGCTAAATGGTACCAAAACCAGGGTAATTGAATCAAGTGGCACATTGGAACTTAGGGAACTAGTTGATAAATCCCACCCAACACAAGAAGAAATAATAAAATAGGCCTAGTTGAACCTAGACCATTGTTCTCTCAGCAAATTAAAAGCAACATGAAGAGTACCACCTTTTCATTCAAGACATAAGGAAAATGGTCACTCTTTACTCAAAATACAGACACGTCAATTTCACAACGAGTCCCCAAAAAAAATTCTTACGGGCTTGGTTCTCAAACAATAAAAGAGACTGAGTCCAACAGAAAACACCAGAATCTTAACAGTGTTATTTTATTAATGTATGTCTTTTTTCATTTACAGGCTCTGATGCAACTACATTCTTTCAATTTACATAACACTACCTTTCCTTTTTGAGACCAGAGTTTTTTTTATTTTTTATTTTTTTTAGTTAATGTTATTTTTATATTGCAAAGAATTACATTGTCTATTGCTGAATTCTACTGTGCTGCGTCTAAAACCACAAATGGCGTAGCTTGACGACTATTGAGAAGCCCATGGTTAAATATATGGGATGGGTGAATTTCAGATAACACATTTTCTCAGGCATAATGGTAGAAGGTTTGGTAGAATAAGCAGCCTACAGACCACAGTTTGTAAAAACATCAACCCATCCTCAAAATTATTACTTTTACATACAAGTTCACAAACATGTCGTCAAACAAGATCATTTAAATAATCAGAATAAGTAAGATACTTTACCTTGTGTGTCCGTAAAGTGGACATGCAAAATCCCTTATGTGCATTCCATACTTTAACAGTTGTATCAGATGAAGCAGATATTACTATATGGAGAATAACACAATAGATTAAACCATGGTTACAATAACAATGCAATGTATATATAACTCAATGCATTCTAATCTTCCATAGCAATCTCATTTTGAGATGAGTATTTAGGAGTGGGGATGAGTCCCTCACGCCTCTTTATCATTTGCCTCAAGTTACAAATGCACATAATAAGTATGGGCCAAATAAGAGCTAGACGTTGGCAGCCCTTCCACAGAGAAGGAACGAGACAGACTGCTTTCCCACTTACACAACATTTTTAGCAGTGCTAGGTTTCAGTACACCCAGCAGCACATACTCCATCAACCTTACCGGCCAACAGAAATGGAAAGCTAAATCTACACAACTGCTAACTCTGGTTGTCCATGCTGCCTTGCCACAGATGCAGACACACATATTCTGGGACTGCCCAAATACTAGCTCATTTTGGGGCTGAAATCTGTACTATATTTTCGTCTACTATTGGCCATCAAGAGCTAAATATCTTAGGGTGTTGCATATAAGGGCTTTATAAATTACACAAAGTACACCATACAAGTGGATTTCTAGACTTGGCATTTCTCCTCAGCAGGTGCTTGATCACAATGAGATCGAAGGCCTCATTCCTGACTGGGGTAACCAACTGGCATGCTACAGTAATTCTCTGGGCTTCTGTGGAGTTAGCATCCCTGAGATGAGAGAAAGCTGGGCACTCTGAACGCACACCATTGCTCCTCTATGTGATTATGATTTTTTTCCCCCATTAAAAACTGTCTCAAAGCAACAATAGACCACCTCAAAAAGACCGACTATCAGTTTCTATATGATTACTGTACCTAGTATGAATTGAGTTACCTAGTATTTAAACCCAGTCCCTAGGGATGCTCCCTGGACTCATAAGCATTTTGTCTCCAACAGCACAATAAAACTTGCCCTCACTTCTCCTGCTAATAGTATATGACCATGCTTGTTGCTGTTTAGTTATGTTTTGCGTTCTCTACAATTTTACCACGGTTAAAACTTTCCAATGCTTTAGCAATATTTTTTAATATATCTTTTTCTTAATCATTTTGATTATCAGTTGTAATCTCTGTTGCGTTGTTACATTCAATAAGGTATCAATATACAAGAAAACAACTTCAAAAGCTATAAACGCTCAGTGTTTACTTAATTGTCAAACCAATCAGCTGTGACGGGATGCCCCCCCACCACAGTACATCATGATTTACCTTGTTCCATTTACACTCATATACCAGGTGTCCTTTCCAAAGCATTCTACATCACCTCTAGATTCCCCCTTCACAGTGTCATCACTATGCTTTAGCAATATTGATTTGACATCATTTTTTCTTGTTATACTATTGCCACGGATCATCAATCTATTAATGACAATGTTTCCTTATCACTGCATACGGAGGCTATGTCCCAATTAGAACGTTATATTGCCATATTGCGCTCTCCTTAACTTAAAAAGGGAAAAATAATTTAAAAGAAAAGAAACAAAATTAAAATTGTTTAAGTTATACTGGCAGTGCATAAAATGCAAAGGAAAACCGAAGAGGAGGGCCAGGCATTACATATTGAATACAGTTAACACTTTCACAGAATACAGGAACCATGACAGTACTGAATATTTGGAAAGATCAAAATAAATAAGGCTGAAAGTGACACAAGGAAGAACATCCAGATATAGCTTTTTGGTCTCATTGTCAGCTGCTCTCACTTTCCTGATCCTTCTTTCTTTACTCCGCTACCCATGTCCATCCTAATGCTGGTGATACTTATTCAGGACCAATATCATAATAGCACTTTCTAGTATAAATGCATCAATCTGGGAGGGTTAGCACACAGACCTGGGGATGGGCCACTGGAAACAAGGTGCACATGACTGAAGAGCCTCAATTAGGCTGAAATTGGTCTTGTTTTGCTTGTATACCGGTTCAGACAGGACCTGGGTTGGCAGTTCGGACTGATCTGTTTTTACTGGTGCAGCAACAAAGCTAATTTGCATAAGGCTAGGTCTAATCTGAAGTGACAGTGAGAAAAAATCATGATGGACTGGGATGCAGCTCAGAATAACTACCAGTAACCGAGAATAATTCAAGCATTCTATTCAATCGTTTTTGAATTTTTCTTTGGGGTAGATAAGGAAACGGGAAAGATATTGGGTGGGGCAGGAAGCATGCAGGATCAGATCAGGAAATGGGAAAGATGTTGGGTGGGGCAGGAAGCATGTAGGCTCAGGAAGGAAGAGTGCACACAGGCTCTGGCTCAAGAGAGTACATTCATCAATTGTTAATGGGGCATTTATAACAGTAGCCAAAAGAACCAAATGTAATAGGAATAACATTAAAGTGCAACAAAGTATCCATGAATACAAGTAATGCACTGAGAGGAAACAGGGTGAGGGGATAATGGTCACTCACCAGAAATGAGGGGAAAAACACTAGAGAATGGGCAGCACCTCTCTTTACTCTCATTAAACCTTTCCTTCGGTCACTGTTAGACTTGGCATGGTCTCCCTTTACGTTTTGTCTCTGTTTCCCAGGTTGTTGATGTGTGCTGGACTCTGTTTTTGTTACTCTGGGCACTTTACCACTGCTAACCAGTGCTGAAGTGCAATTGCTCCTATGTAAAATGTATGTGTAATTGGATTTCCATGACTGGCATATTTGACTTACTGCTAAGTCCCTAATACAGTGCATACGAGGTGCCAGGGCCTGTAAATCAAATGCTACTAATGGGCCTGCAGCACTGGTTGTGCCATCCACATTAGTAGCCCTGTAACATGGCTCAGACCTGCCACTGCAGTGTGTGTGTGCAGATTTTAACTGACAATTCGACTTGGCAAGTGTACCCACTTGCCAGGCATAAACCTTCCCTTTTCTTACATGTAAGGCACCCCTAAGGTAGGCCCTAGGTAGCCCCAAGGGCAGGGTGCAGTGTATGTTAAAGGCGGGACATGTACTTATGTGTTTTACATGTCCTGACAGTGAAATACTGCCAAATTCGTTTTTCACTGTTGCAAGGCTTTATCTCTCTCATAGGATTTACATGGGGCTACCTTTAAATATGATTAAAGTGTAGATTCCCTTTGGGAGCAGATGGACCTGTGGAGTCTGGGGTCTCTGAACTCGCAATTTAAAAATACATCTTTTAATAAAGTTGTTTTTGAGTTTGTGTGAAAATGCCACTTTTAGAAAGTGGGCATTTTCTTGCTTAAACCATTCTGTGTCTCTGCCCGTTTGTGGATTCCATGCCTGGGTCAACTTGACAGTTGGGCTGTTTGCACCTCTCTCTAGACAGTGACAGAAAGCAAGATGGGGTGTAGCCTGCATATCCCGATGAGCGATCTGTGCTAGGAGGAATGGGAGGAGTGGTCACCTACACCTGAAAGGGCTGTGCCTGCCCTCACACAATGCAGTCTCCAACCCCCTGGTGTGTGTCTAGGGCCTGGCCTAGGCAAGACAGGATCTCACAAACAAGAAAGACTTTCCTTTGAAGTAGGCCAACTTCAAAGGCCAAAATGGGTATAAGAAGCGCACCCAAACCCCTGAAAATTAGATCACCTCTGGAAATCAGGAGGAACCTCTGCCAAGGAGAAGAGCTGATAGCTGAGGAGAACTGCTGCCCTGCCTGTGACTGTGCTTTGTGGAGCTATCTTGCAGTTGCTGCTTCTGCCTGTGAAAGGGGACAAAGGGTGGACTTTGTTGTGCATTCCTGATTGTGAAGAAATCTCCACAGACTTGACCTGAGCTTGCCTCCTGTTGTTGAAGTCTCAGGGCCATCAAAGACTTCCCCTGCCAGCACCTCGACTCTCTGCTGAGACTGCTGCCCTGCCAAGTGGTGCCCTATCCAGTTCCTGGGCCCTTGAAAGGTGAAGCTGGCAGACCAAGACTGAAAATCCACGCACAAACCGGCGTGCGGAGAAATTCGACACGCCGCCGGCTTCGCGTTGAAATCTGCACTCCACATGCATCACCGCTGGAAGATCGACACACACGGCTGGAGAAACGACACGCAACGCCCACTGACTGAGGTTGTTAACATCAAAGCCCCACATAGCGCGTTTTTCTGATACCGTGTGACAGGATTTTCAATGCAAACCTCACTCGGCGTGGAAAACCAACGCAAACCCTGCCAGGACCCGAGGTGCCTGTCCAGATCGACGCATCGCTCTCTTGCGGAGAGGAAAAAACGCATGCCGACCTTCCTGGAGGAGGAAGACGCACGGTCTCGCTTGCGAGTTAGAAAACGAAGCATCGCTGACCTTTTCTGACGCACACTCGCCTGTGCGGTGTTATTTTGACACAACCCAGGTACTTTTTCACGCTAACAGTGTTAGCACAGTTTTCTAAGGATTTAAGACTCTTTTTGCTTTTTAATTCAGAACTTGACGTGTGTATGGCGGATGTTTGTCATTTTGGTCTTGTTTTGTTTAGATAAATATTTCCTATTTTTCTAAACCTGTGTTATGTCATTTTGTAGTGTTTTCAATGAGTTACTGTGTGTGTTGGTACAAATACTTTACACCTAGACTCTGAAGTTAAGCCTGCCTGCTTGCGCCGAGCTACCAAAGGGGTGAGCGGGGGCTAACTGAGGGTGATTCTTATTTACCCGGACTCTAGTGAGGGTACTTACTTGGACAGGGGGTAACCTGACTGCCAACTAAAGACCCCATTTCTAATAGTCACTCATTTGGTAACTCATAAAGCTCCCCACCCCTGGCATAACCCCAAGTTTAAATAAAATAGGTCATAGGTCCTAGCAAAGATACGTTTCAAGGAGTTTTGGGGCTAACCGAGATAGAGGACTAGAAAAAAAAACATCCCCTTAAGTGATTTGAAGTCAGGAAGACAGAGTCGGTGTATGTGAGGCATAAGTGGTACTGAAAAGGCTTGAAGGCAGAAGGGAAAAGATTCTGATACAATTATATGGCTGAAATTGCCAAACAGATGTTCCAAAGGTGGTTCTTACTACTAAAGTTTGGCATATCACACAAGGCTCTTAATGTGGACACCGATCAGCACAGCAGGCAACTTAGTTGCAGACGGGGAAAAGATCACTCTGGAACCAAACTCCACAGCATCGGTCAGCTTGAAGTGATGTGGTTTTACTTACTGACAAACAAACTTTTTGTAAGTATCTGCAACAAATCCAGGTGTAATGACCCAGGAAGTAGGGGAGCTGCCAATGTCACAACACAATCACTCACATCCACGCCACCTTCAACGTACCACTCTGCTCCGCAAAATTAGAACCACCTACAGGTGCATGAAGCCAGCATGACTTCCTTGTGAAATATTTAAACACTTGCTGTGCTGCAGCTGATTAAAATGAGTCTGAATAAGAGGGTGGGTTGGAAACAATTGTTTACTGGAAAATAACCTTTATTATTCTAAACACTGTATTTTAAAAAAACAAATAAAAAAAAACCATGGTTGGTCTTTTTCCCCCCATTTACGTACTGTATTTCTACATGTTTAATTACTCTTGGGTTTTGCTAGAACATAATAAAACAAAAACAAAACAGAGCCAATATGCTAAATTTTAAAGTGCCAGATATGCCATGATTAGAAGCTAAGGCAACCATGACGATGTATTCTGATCTAGGACAAACTCACTAACATTGATGCAATAAGATGTGAAATTTTTCTAAACTGTACAGATCATGCAAAAAGCAACAGATCTAACATTCAGCAAGAGGAATAATACTTACATGTTTTTCCATTACAACAAAGGACAATATCATTTACCCAATCGGTGTGATGCTCCATAGATGCTATATATGGGTCTTGCTGAAATAAACACCAGAACATTTGTTATAGGTCTCCATTCCAGCACATCTGGTGCTATGTTCATCACACAGAAAACATTGAATTAAACACTTGTGATTATTCCTGGAAATATATTCAATATATAACCAATTAGGCAAAATGTACTATTCATGAATGTGGATTCTGTTTCAGGGCAAAAGCAAGTATTTGATATTAATCTTGATCGCCAAACAAAAGACAGCCCACAAGCCAACAAACGGATTCTGTACAACTACCCAACTCAGAAATTCCATAAAACATTTTTGTCAGAAAAAACTACCAACTTAAGACAGTTCCGAATACAAAGTAGAAACAACAGTTATTCAGAACCACTCACAAAAAGGACTCTCTTTGCTGTACACAAGAGTTAAGTATTAGGGTCTAAATGGTGGTTAGGACAGAGTAGTTGTGAAATACTGTGGTTTATGCTACTTAGATTAGTGTATATCTGTTTACATATCACAAAGTGAACGTCTGGCACAGCCAGACAGTCCAAGCAGATGCGACCACCCACGAGGACCTTTCCTTTTTTCATTTAACAGCTGTCACCACCCACCCCACCATTTTGTTCGTCCGGCCAAATCCCAAATCTGCATGGTCCATGACTGTATTTAAGGTGGTAAAGTAGGCGCAGGTGAACTCCAGCTGTTCTCCAGATTGGTAAACCAGTGCTAGTCAGGAGTGAAGAGCAAATGGATGGAAGTAGACACCTGACCTGCAGTGCACATGGAAGCCTGGTTGTCCACAGTAAACTGACTGATGGCTGCCCTGAGGGGAAGGGGAAGGTGAAGGGGCAGGGCAAGCAGAATTCAGCACAAGATCTTGCAGTGTAGTCACTCATCATAGTCCAAAACAGGATCAAGATGGGTCTTGAGTCTGAAGTGTGCATTTTAGGGGTTTTCCACCCTGCTCTGGGAAGTAATTGTACGTTTTGGCAGACACAAATATACAAGACCAAGACTCAACCTGGGGGAGTGTCAGATCTCTGGAGCAGACTAGTCATAATGGCAGCACAGAAAAGTGTTGAGATGAGGATAATCCACCACACAAGCAGGCTGTCCACAATTTCAAGTTTCCAAAGGGACCCACTTTGAGAGGGATGGAATTACACACTGGATGGACAGAAAGCATAATGATGGGTTCTTCTTGACCAGGGCAGAGTGGTTATGTCAGGGCCCAATGAGGAAGATATGGAGATATACTAGTTGCTCAACCTTCCATTTAAAAGTTAGCAAGAAAACTGTGGAAAAATCTTGTCAGGTGTGTGGGTTTTAAAGCCCATCTAGGGCATTTCAATGGGGGCGGGGGAATTAAAGCATGATACCACATACAAAGGACAAGTCGGCCTGATGGTCCCAGTATTTTTTCCTCCCTTTACAAGAAAATCCTATAGCATTTCAGGGCAAGTCGGGCCGATTGTGTTTTTTGTCTGCCATGTGAACTCTTTTCTGCATAGTGGAACTTCACCGAAGTCCTAAGCAAGTAGTGGAGACATTGCGAGCAACAAGAACCTGTATAATCAACCTGGATAACATGATTTTCATGATACAGGACAGTTTTAAGGCTGTTCATGGCAGTGATCGGCCATAACTACATGCAACAGGTTGGAATTCCTGGGACTCACCAGACACAGAAAATACAATTTCTATTCACATAGTGTACAAAACCTGGGAGGTCCAAAAGGGAAGTTTGGAGTAAATATTCTTCAACTCACCAAGATAGTCCTGCGTGCGATTGCATGACTAAGAAGGCAACTAGCAGTGTTGATTCAAGCCAATTTCCTTTGCCCCCTTATTACAGGGCACTTCATTGCTGAAGGATGATCTCAAGAAGGGCCTTCTGTTCCATTCAAAAGTGGCACTCTCCTTGGAGACTAGGACAAAGTTGGAATGGTGGATGGAGCAAACAGATCCTGTAATGGCAGGGCCATATTTGCCAAGACTGCAGGCCTCTGCATCAAATTGGATACTGGCAGGCTTTCAATGGCCATAAGCTCGGTGGTTGGAAGATACAAATGGACAATCAGTCAAAAGTGAGAGACAAAAGTCATGCTCCTTTACAGTAGCATATGTGGACATGGACTTCTGACATTATTGTGTGTAACACAGGACCTCTCTCTAAAAGAAGTCCAGGTACAAGGGAAACATGAGCAACTTAAATCCTTTTTTCCGGAGAGAGGGGGCAGTTTAGCTATCTCCTGGAGCAGTGACATCCTTGTGTCAAAAGTGTTGGGACAAAAAAGTCCTTTGCATAGGGATGGACGTGCACCATTGCCCTCAGTTCCCCAGATGCAACAATGTATGGATCTCTGGTGCTGATTTTTGTGGTCATGTGCGAACACGGATCATGTATGAGGGCCATGATGTAGGCCTGACTCACAGATTGCAGTCTTGTTGGACCAGGAAGGGTATCCAAATCAATACCCTCATAGTGGTGAAAGGCTAATGCTGTTGCCGTGAGTTAAGTAGCACAAGTATAGTGGTGGAGGCATACTGTGTAGTGATCAGCAGAACTGAACAAGCCTTATTACCTGTGTCACTGGAGTGAAGCCTACAAGCTCACTCACGTAAAGTTCTGCTGCTGTCTGCTTAACTCACCCTTGGCCTACATCAAGTTACTATGAAATGATATGCAGCGCAGGCTGCATGTGTGTGCTGTGTGTATGTGTGACTGTGAATAGTACAATACATGGAAGACTCTGGGTTCCATTTCAGGGGGCCCTGGGGTGGCTGGAGTTACATGAGGAGGTAGAGAAAGAGCCAGTCTCTTTAGCAAAGGGTGCTCTTTGATTCAGGGTGAGGTCATTGGGAAGGGGCAAGGGCACACTGCAGAAAAGAGATAAGGCTGATGGATACAAGAATCAGAGTAAAGCGCTGGGGCCCTGGACTAACCTTTTGGTGCACATATCACTTTCGCTGACATCTGGGTGTGAACCTCTGGTCACTTCCATGGCAGGTGGTGTGGGGCTATCAGATTTGGAGTTGCTCCAGCTGTGAAAGACTGCTTTCTGGAGAAAGGCAAGACAGAAGAGTGGGCACTTCGAAAGGAAGCAGACACTCAATAAGACTCAGAACCTAAATGTCTGGAAATGGATAATAAGTGGAGCTTAAGGCTCCCATAATTGTCAACTGTCAAGCAACTAGTCGGGCTTCCAACAGAGGACAGCTTCTGCAAGACTTCTGCCTAAGACCAGGACTAGGTCTAAGGTCTGCTAGTTTCCCCATCTAAGTGAGGGTAGATCACCAAGGGAAATCCTAGACAACAAGCCCCTCATGCCTGGAGCACCTGCACCTGTCTGCTTGCCAAGACTAGTGTGCCCTGTGAGGAAGAGGAGAGTGCTTGGAGGGAGCTAGAGGATCCTTGAGAGTGGATCCCTCTAGCAAGGCATGAGGAGACTGCTAATGCAATGATCAGGCTGTGCCCATGTGCATATTCAGGTC
Organism: Pleurodeles waltl; assembly: GCF_031143425.1. Lineage (NCBI taxonomy): Eukaryota > Metazoa > Chordata > Amphibia > Caudata > Salamandridae > Pleurodeles > Pleurodeles waltl. The sequence continues at coordinate 609,713,023 of NC_090449.1, forward strand.
AGTGACCCCGTATGCCAGACGGGGCCGCTATGAAGTTAGCGGTGGTTGCACTGATCATATAGAGTGTGCAGAGTAAAGTCGGTGCGATTTCCCAGAAGGGGCAGCTGTGAAAATTGCATGCTTGTCGTACAGGGCCACAGCAGAGGTAAGTTGGCAAAAACTAGTGGGGGCCACAGTGAAGGTGAAATTACTGCTGTGGTAATCAGGCCATCACCCATGAGTGGAGTGGCCACCGTGAAGAACAAGAACGCTGCCTGGTTCCACCACTGTTGAGAGGAGACGACTGTGCATGCTGACCCACAACTGAGGATCAGAACCCTAGCAACTGTTCACCCCACCTGTCAGAAGGATCACAGGAACATCTCACACGAGGTACCGCTGTGGATGCTCAGCCGCAGTCCCTGCAGAGCTGCAAGTGATACTCACCGCCAGCAGCCGCTGCAGTTCGCCGTGAAGTCAGAGAGTGAACACTCCCAGCGACTCTGGTAGCACAGCCCCTGCAAGAGCAGGTAAGACTGATTGCAAGGGCTGGAGGGCCCCAGGGAAACTTATTCTGCCACATAGACCTTTGGGCGGGAAACACCTTAGACCTTTGGCAGAGTCAGGGTGTGACTCCAGAGACTCGCACTACCAGCTGGGCTTAACCTGAATGTCATCTATAGTGAATGGGGAATAACCACTACCATTAGTGAGATAGAAGTGGGGCTCGGGGTCGTGTCATTCAAACAATGGAGCCTTTAGAGGACTGTGTACAGTTTGTGCATACTGTATTTCACTTTGTGCTTGTATATAAATACTAATTCTTTCATAAAAGCAAATATTTGACTAGCCAATTATGTATTGCGGATACTGAACATATTTTGAGTTGTAAGGCTGTGTTCACCCACTCTTGTATCTACCTCCATCCAAGAACCCTTGGACAGCTCTAGCCATGCTTCTACTGAGAGTCAAGTGCTGAATGGGTACTTGGCCCAGTTGCTCAGGACCCATTGAAAGTCAGGTCCTGGGAATCAGGAGTACAAGACCTCAAACCCCCACAGTTGGGTCCAGTAGCCCCTAATTGCCCCATGGCCCTCTGAAAAGGGTTCCAACAGGGAAGGGCTGGTTTGTTTCTCGCAGCAACACTGCATGTCAGGTTTTATTTAGTTGGCAAACAAATTCACTGATACAAGTATTCAATGCGATGTGCAGGCAGACGGTACACCTTCTCTACTTTCTTGAGAGTGAACTCTCAGATCAGGAATTTTCTGTGATGCCAATGATATCACCTGGGCCAGCTCAAGCATGGTATTTTCTATCTGGAGCGCTCTTGTTATTTTCTGATCATTCCTAATCTTCACCCAAACTCAATGGTCGTGCCTTATCCTCTAATAGCCGATGCAGCAATTGGTAATCTGGAGGATTTCAGAGTAGCTGTTCCTTCTCTGGGTTATTATTAGATGCTGCAATATTTTTCACAGAATTTTGGACTTTGGCACAAAGAAACATAACAAGTAAGTCAGGTAGGCATGGCCTTGCTGAGACTTGGCAAAGGACTGGGATTTAGGTACATAAAATGTAGCATACAGGCTTCATTGCTTTCCTAGTTGCTGAAGCACGGTGAATCAACATGCATAGATCAGTCATCTCCTACAGTTCTTACTGGGGCATTTTAAAGTGGGTGGTCTACCAGTAACCCAGATGAAAATGTGGCTGAGCAAGATCTGAAAACATTTAGTAAAAGATACTCTTAGCCTCTGAAAATTGACGGCAACAGACAACAATGTGATGGATGGAATGCTTGAACTATTTTCAGCCACTCGCAATCACCGCTCAGGCCACATTCTTGTCCTCTACTTTTTGGCCATGCACAAAAGAGATATGACAATGAAAACCTACACTGTCATGATTAGTCACAAGTCTTTCATGAACTTTATTATGTATTACTCCTATATTTCAATGAGTGAACCGTTATTCGTTTCATCTTTGAACCAAAAAGAGGTTATTTCAATTCCTGCCTTTTTGAGGAGAAAAAAAAAAAATATATATATATATATATATATATATGTGACCTCACTAGAAATAACAAAAACTGATTAGCTTACAAGCACTATGCCTGATCTCCCCTCGTGCCCTCTGAAATGCTTAAGAATGCTGCAGTCCAGCTTCAACCATGCTGAGACGAAATTTCAATAATTCTGGCTATCTTACATGGATGAGGGCACATCCACTCAATAGTAAGAAGCAAAGCCTACTTTCCTATGAAAAACGCTGAGCAGAAAGAATACACAAAAAACATCTAAAGAATCCAGGACCACCTACAACTAAGAGTAAGCATTGGCAAAGCCAATTGGGACGAACTGGTTGTCCCAATGCCTTTAAATAAGCTGTACAGAGTCAGCAAGATGGATCAGTAAATTTAAAGAAAAAAAACAACAAAAAAAACAAGAGCTCAAAAGTACTTTAAAGGGGGGGATGGGCCAGCTGAAATAGTTTTAAAAAAAACAAAACCATGGGAAGTGTAATCGTGGAAGGGGCCAATGCGGTTGGGGGAAAGTATAAAAGGTTCAGCGGAGGGAGGAGAAGCACATTTGCGAAAGTAACAGGCCGCTGAGGAGGAGGAGGAGGCAGAGAAAAGTACAAGGGGAAAGTTAGAAAACATATGCCCTCCCATCAAGAGCTTAACCAAAAATAAAAACACAATTTTCGAAAGCAAGCAGTGGAAGGACACAAAGTAGAGAGACTATACTCTTGGGGAGGGTGGAACAAAGAAGAATCCAGCAACCTCACACAAGGCAACGAGTAGAAAGAAAGTTAATGACTGTAACACTAAAGCCACAATAAAGCCAACCAATGTTAAGCAATGGGGGGGGGGGGGGTTCCTCTAAATCCACTAAATTCACAGTAGGTCTTTTGCAATCAAACCTATAAAGGTAGAAGACTTAGACAAACTGCTTCCAGAAAAATTCCACACAGGATCGCAAATAGTACATCAAATCACACCCATAAAGGGAACGCACTGCAGCGTATCGATGTTTATCAGAAAAAAATGAAGTAAGCATACAATAGTTACAATGCGATCCAAAGCATGAAAAGGCTGAAGGCAGAATGTCCGAAAGGTAAAAAATGCCTTAGGGGTCCAGAATGGAAGTCCATGAATTGGAGAAAATGAACACATGGGCTGTGACCAAAAGTATCCCAGTTTTCATGGATTCCTGCACCCCATCTATTAGCACAGTGATCACAGTTACAAGTGGTGCCATGTATACCACACTCTAATTACGGAATTTCAATGAAGTCTGAACCCCCGGATACATTTCATCAGGTCAAAGCTGCCGACATTTACCAGGGAAAAATGCCTGCTAAATATTGTGGCACGCAGATAGCACCAAAATACGAATGTAATTTCTTAATTTTAGAAGAAAAATAACGTACACAGTAAATTAAGATCCAATGATATTGGATTTTATTGGATGCAATAAATATCACAGAACCATTCAGGGTGAGAGTGTGGTTTTTTACCAGATTAGCTGAAAATTCCTGAAGCCAGTTATACCTATGAACAAACCCATTATTAAAACACAAATGGAAGCCAACATGTCTCTAGACTCTGACATAATCTGTTCCAACTGAAAAACAAACATTCAAAAGCCATTCAACCGGCAAATGGAAACAACAAAGTCAGCACCTATTAAATTAACAGGTGTTACGAATTAAAGACCACACTAATAGAACACACTTAATTCTGCCAGAATCCAACGAGTCCTCGAAAGGAAGCTCACACTCACTTAAATGAGGATAATGAAACACAATATTAATCTCAAAGTCTCAAACATATACTCAGGCGAACAAATTCTGACCACTAATAAAACTATTTTTTTCTAATAAACAGCAGGTGTGAAAGTGCCTACCAACCAAATACATGTGTTGGCACAAGCAGCAAAAGTGTCAAGTTCCCATGTCACCTAGCACCTTTCAGTTCCCATATTGTTTGGGAACTTAAGGGAGAATTCCTGGATATCTTGCAGCAGACACAAATGATATGTAGACGGTGAAGGAGACTGGCGTGGTCTGTGGTCGGAAGGTAGCTGTGCAAAGGGTCAGACAGACTGAAAAAGTCGCCAGGCAGTGATTATGCAGCTCTATGCACATACCCACATTATAGTCAGCACACATGAAACACCTCTTGCACGTATGTAATGCTGCTTGTCCGCTATCTCTTGACGCTTCACTTCTGGCAAAAGGGGAGCACTTGGTTGAGTAATACCTAAGTGACAACAGCTGGTTATAATTCACCACTTCATCCCTTGGCTTTTCAAGCAAGTAGTTTGCATGTAGGGATGCCTTTAAGATCTTTTCTCTTCTGGGGTTTGGACAGGGGGTGGGGGTACTGGGCTGGGGCGAGGGGGCCTGGGTGGATTGAATTTTTCACACTGAGACCACAGTCTAGTGCGTAGAGACTTTGGGGTTCCCCAAAGCAATGGTTAATGGTGCGAAGTAAAAAAAAAACAAATACAAAAAAAAAAAAAAAAACAGCCGAGTGGGATGGGAAGAGGAGGGGAAAGTAACAGACAAACTGAGTGGTGGGGGCAACATGAACAGAGTAGAGTGGCATGAATCTGAAGGGGGGAGCAGCATACAGTGAAGAAAGCAAGATAACAGAAACAAGTGCCGAAAACAGCAAAGAAAAAAAAAAAAATAGGTCTCACCTTTCAAGCCATACTGCATAGCACCTGCAATGATGTGCAGAGTGGCAACCAGTGTAAAAAAAATATATATATATTTTGACACAGCCACCCAGCCATTTTGTGGCTGCGTGCACCTCGCAGGCATGCACCTACAAAACGATGTAAGCACTTTTTGTGTGTGTGTGTGTGTGTGTGTGTGGGGGAGGGTTGGATCAGTAGCAAAACAAAAAAAACAAGCATTTGCAATGCAATAGGTCTCGCACGTGCCAGAGTTAGAGCTATTGGCGTTCTAAATGCCTAAATGGACTTTTGCCACATAAATTGATCAACTGTGCCTCATAATTTGGTCCTTTCCTGCCACACAATTCGAGTGTCCTGCATATAACTAAGGCACTTCCATTTAGCTTCTCCTCTATCTGCAGCAAAAAATTTAAATGATACCATTAAGCATCCTAATTTAAATCTGCCATGCTAAATGCAATAGAATACCACTTTCCCCACCCCACCATCGGAGTTGCTGGTTGCTAACACAATTTCCCCAAAAAAGACACACGACAGCTACGGAGGAGTAACGAGAGAAATAAACTAGAAGGGTCACCCAAACATATCACAAGTGTTCAAACAGTCACAGTTTAATAATGATATTACGTTGGCCTGAATCATGTTTGAGGATAGGTCAGCAGTAAGAAGAGCGAATGATGTGATTGGGTGGATAATGCGTGATATAGATGCAGTAAAGCCAGGCGCTGTCGTATGTCTTGTCCAACCTGGGGATGGTGACAGCGGAGTTTGGCGAACATTATGTTGTTTTGAGAGACCATGAGGGTGACCTTGTAAAATATTAAAGAATCTAAAGAGGCGCTAGAAGTTCACACGTGATTAGTTCACACTGTTGGAGGAGGATGACTGGTGTCCAACGATAGTGACACTTCCATATGAAGTATGGTGTTTGTTCACGGGCCTTTAAAATGTCAATTCAGGTGTTCAGAAATAATGGTGGACGTGCCGATGCCCAAAGGAACAATAATATACACAAGCAATATTAGATAGTGATAAACTGGAGAGCAGAAAGTTTAGCTCAAAGGGCACACATCTTGGATTTTCTGCTCTACACTGTCACACAGCCCCCCCCTGACCTCCCCCCCCCCTCTATAAATCTTAGTATAACTGTTCGGTAGATGTAACAAGCTCCTAGACAGAATTGGTGGCAGCCACTCATACAAACTCACATTGCCTATACAGTCAGTCAGGCTGGGCAGCGGTGCCTTGGGCTTGGACTTGCAGAAAATATGGTTCACGGCTCCTCTGCTCTCGCAATACTGGGATTACACAGACAATGGACATAGCGCCGCTGCTGATGCTGCTCCAGAGCCCTACTCAGAATCACAACGCAGCACAGGAATGATCAGCTGCACTGACAGACCATCCTGACACCAATCATGATTCAGAATCCTCCAGGAAGAGGAGCGAAGACAGGGGCCCTGCAAGGCTGTGGAAAACTCAGTGGCCATCTTGAAACATTAGATGGCTGTGCAAACCTCACTTAGTTAGCCTTGAACAGTTCTTTGTGTTTCATAAACTGTAATTTAAACCACCAACTTGAGCGAATATACATAAGCAACACCATAATTTTCAACTTCATTATCAAATATGCTCTAACAGTGATAGGATTTAAATCAACATTGATGGTTATTTTGGAATATGTATAGCCACATTTAATGACCGACAAATCCCTATGGTGTCTTATTTTCAAACAACAGATTTATCGTTGAATGAAGGCGTGTCCACTTGGAGAATTTATCTTGCCCCTTCATTGGTTACACATAGGCAAAACCAGAATAACCATAATGTAACCAATGCGAGAAACAGAATTTACAATGTTGATACGCCTAGATTTACACTATAGCTGCACCTGAAGTCAAGGTTGTGCTCAAATTTAAATTCAAGAAAACAGACAAGGGTGCCTTTTCCCTGACCACAAGGTGCAGTAACGGCATCAGAATATTGGACGCGTTTACTACTCAACGGGGAAATAATCTGTCTCTTGCTTTATTTGTTTCTCCATTTTAGAAACAGCTCAAGTGAAAGATGGTCGCCATGCTTGTCCTCACTCTGAGCCTTTTCTTTTGGAGCATTCCTGTGGACAGTTGAGAGCAGGCTTTATCTTTTACAAAAGTACTTCGTTAAAAAAACAAGTGACTGCCTCCTGGTCATCACGCTCAGAGTCAGCCATGACTACCACAGAGTGACGGAGGTAGCTCAGTGCTTAAAAATGGTGGCGGGGGAGGAGAGGGACAGAAACAGACGCCCTTGGAAAAGAGCCTCTTACCATTTGAGTTATAATGAAAGAAATACACTGACTTGGATGGAAAGCTCAGGTTTATTGGAGCATTGGCACTACTGTCTGAATGTATAGCAAATGTAATCAGATAAGATTTACAGCCCTGCTTACAGAAACAAACCTCAGAGGGACTGAAAACATCTAATGTCGTGGTCAAATGCTTTGAGAGAAATGTAAAAGTAGTCCCAAACAGATGCTACAATGGGAAAAGTGCAAGGGTACGAGTACCTGGGCACTGCTCTTTTGGAGAGGAAAAGGAGGAACAAAGAGGCAGGACTGACCACTAGCAAGCAAGGATTTTTAAATGACACTGAAACGAACAAATGAAATGGTAGAATTACTGTGTACTAAAAGTACACAAGAGGCTGATCGCTTATGCTTAACCTAAAAAGGGAATTATCACTATATATTGTGGTCAGGCAGGGGGGAGTGGCGACAATACAGAGAAACCGAGAAGGGCGGGGCACACTGAAGCAACACAGAAGGGCAATGATCCATGGCAGGGAGAAATACAAGATTGACAAGTTGGGACACTAAGAAGAAGCAAGCTAATGGAGAGTGGCAAGAAAGGCCAACCAAGGGTAAGGAATGAGCAGGCTCCAAGCCCCTCTATGTTTTTAGTGAGCCACAATATACCATGCAACATGCGGCGCAGGTTCAGTCTAGTAGTCTTGAAGTAAAAACCTATGCTCCTGGTGAGGGATAAACACATCAGGAGGAAGGAAAGTTGTTGAATATGAAGCAAGTAAATGAGATTGACAAGAAAGCCAAACTAGAAAAAGCAATAGGCAGACCTAAAGCCCATAATGTGCTGGTTATTCTATACAAAAAGTATCTCAATAACAGACCTAACAAGCAGTGGAAAAGCCAATAGGTCTCACCTGTGCGAGAGATATTGGCTTTGCCAATGTTTTGCTTAGCCATGTTGTAAAACAGTGGGCCGTAAAAGAAAAAAGTGCTGCAATGCGGACAGGGTTATAGCATTTTTCCCCTTTACTTTCAGCCATGTTGCACAGCATATCCACTAACGTACAAGGCTAAAACACAGTAACAAAGCCAGTAGCTCTCGTATAGACAAGGCCTATTGGCTTTACCAATGTTTAGTAATAAAGCGTGGCCTAGCAATACTTAGACATATAGACAGATCAGGATACAGTCACAATAAGGTTCACTCACAACCACCAGAGTCTAGAAATGCAATGCAACACATTTTACTGCAGAGATCATTAGGCATTAATAACAATCCATGTGAGGGAATGAGAGCGTCAACGGCTGGCACCCATTACTGAAGAAACAGCCTTTGACGGGCACATGCAATTCCGCAAGGCACTAAGGTACACTGATGCAAAACAAAAAGTTTTTTAAAAAAATTATAATAATCTTTCAAAATAGTGAATTATGTTAAAACGAAGATAGAGGAGCAACAGCCAAAAAACAAGCTGTGTCATAAGTTGATAATATATCTCAGTCGATAGAGCTTCCACAGCATAGATTTCTATAAGCAACAGGCCAGATGTTTCATTCAGGCAAAGGCAACTCAGCCTGCAATCCTTCCAAAATGTAAAACATGGGTATCACCTAGCTGAGTGATAACACCACATAAAACTGAGCTCTCAAGAAACAATCTGCTTTGCGGAAGGAATTGTCATTATTAAAACCAGGTCACAAATACAAAGGATTTATGATACGTATATATTTAAAACTGCATATCATGCTGTAGTCCTCATGTGAATGTTGATGTGTGCTAAAAATACAGACAGAAAATACAATTTTAAAAGAGTGTATCAGATCTTATTTGGGACTTCACAGCATAGGGCGTACAGTGAACATGTGTTTCGAAGCGCAACATCACAAAGCTGTGTTGCTGTCAAAAGCACATTGCTTCTTCCTAAAAACCTCAAGTACCTCAATCTTAGTGTGAGCAGTGGGGGGGGGCGGGGAACAAAGAAATTAATCAATGCTTGGTCCATGCTCCATGGAATAAACAAACACACAAAGAGGAAGTGAAGTTGACACGCACTGACCAATGAGAAGCAAAGGAAAGATCGCCTCTCTCAAGCCAACCAATGGTAAATAGTGGGTGGGCTCTAAGCACTTTGTAGCCTTTTTTTTTTTTTTTTTAAATAAACAAAAGATCTTGCAAGCAACAGCGCATGGGCTGTCCCTGGGGAGACCAAAAAATGAATATTATTTGCAATGGGAATCAGATTACCCATTTACCTTATGGGGAGCTAGAAGAAAAGAACAGTGCCACTTGGTTGAGAAGTTATTTTTAAAATGGAAACTACTTTTATGGCAAGCAACAAAACTGAATTGGCACAAGAGCTCCCATGCTCTAACTGTTATCAAGTACAAACTTCCCATGCAAACTCCAAAACCATCTCACAGTGAATATTCTTTGGTCGCAAGATAAACACTGCACATCAGTACTGACTGCGATAGTTATTACATCACCCTGGGTTTAAAGGTATTGCAGCACTAAATGTTGTTAATTTTATTATTTATTCTTCTACATTGATTAATTTTAGCCTGGAATAATGTGAACTGTTATGGGTGTAGGCTACTGTTGCAATGTTTGCATGAAATACCACTGAACTTAATCAATATATCAATCAATAGCTGTGAATTTGAAATTAAAAAAACTTTGATTCCACTATCCATACCTTGTGTTGGTTGACGCTCCATATCCTTATGATAGAATCTCGGCCAGCTGTGAAGAGCCTATTTAATGCAGGGTCCAACTGGAGTGCATTTACCCCATTCCGATTGTACTTCTCCACCTCATCTCTAATCACATACGAAACCTGCAACAGATTATCAGAGATCTGTGAAATAAGCATCAAGGAATATTGTAAAAGTCAAATTCCACTTTGGTAACTTTGATGGCTTTTGGATCTGGAATCTCAGAAGGACTAAACAATGTGAAAAGGTAGCTTTCAATGTCCCACACCAGTCCAGAGTGCATTCATTCTAAGAGCATCCCCAAGTGTAACATTACATATGGACAAGTCCAGTCAATTTAAGGGCACTCCCAGTACCCTTCATGTTAGCACTCCACAGTCCCATCAACACAAGCTCTGTTCTGAAAAAATAAAAATACAGTATATCTGTTTCCTACAGACATTGGATGAGAGCAATGCTAAATTTTAAGGATTCTTTCACTATCTTCATAATTCTATCAATGAACAAGCTTAATATAGCGATGCCCAATTTAGATCCAAAGAACTTGATCTGTGCCAGATATGAAGATATTACCACTAAATGAAAGAAGACTAAGATTTGGATTCACTCTATTTAAATGTGTTATATGTATATTCTGGTAATCTTACACTCATCCCAGCCTTCCTGGACCAATATTAGACACATCTAACTTAGTTGGCTACATCAATGCACAAGCCTTTCTGTGCCCTATCAATGCAAGCAACCTGCTGAGTCTCACAGTCCATGAAAGAGTCTTCCAAGGTTGTACTCGAGGGATCAAAAACCTTTCTTACACTCAGTAAAAATACCCTGCTCTCCTGGGTTCACCTAAAGCCAAAAATGTCCACTGATGACAACATTACAGCCCTGCAGAGCCATATTGAAACTACAACACAGCCATTCCAATTTCACACATCCAAGAACCATGCTGAAAAATGAGCACTTAAGCCCAAAGACAAAGTGAAGTAACTTCTGCATTAGTGAAAATAAATTGATGCATTACATGTTAACACCTGAAGTGTTGAAGATCTCAGGAGCTCTACATATTAAAATGTATTTTTGCATCATGTATCAGAAACTCAGGCATTGCAAGATGAAATACCTAGTATCAAATAGTTGTAATGTCAAAAAATGAAATAAACAATAAACGTTCTCTTCAGGCATCTCTGGTGTCAAAATGGCTCAGAATTGCATCTATACACAATGAGTGTGTGAATTACGAAGCTGCTCTGATCTAAGCGGAAAAAGGGCATCAACACCTCGTTGAACAAAAGGTATGGAGCAGGGATGATGCCACTTGTCCCCTGTTTTCTTAGGGAAAGCAAGCTGTCCCCTCTACCAACCTCCATCAACACATGCATTCCTTTCGTAGCCCAACAGGGATAAAGAAGCAGTGAAGCAAGGGCTTATAATCTTATCTCTGCCTCAATGGATAGCAGCTGCATCCATGGTGGAAACAGGCTAGGGTGCTGTATGTGAATCCTGCATCCTGGAGTTATGTGAATCTTGTGGTGCATATTTTGAGGTCTCCACTCAATCTACAGTTGATACAGATATTGGAAATACACCAATGAAACAAACTTTTCTGAAAGAGCCTATTTAGCAAACTTTCCGATAGCGTAGAGCTGAGGATGTATTTCAAAACACAAGAAATCAAGGTAGAAGTAGAATTTCAGTGTCAGAACAATGCGCTGGAATAGACTTTAAAACTGGTCAACTGAGGACGTAATTGGAAATATGCCCGACTGTATGACCAATCACTAGTCATACAGACCGACAATGGGCAAACATCACTGGGACACATTAATGTAAAAGGCCACTTCCACCAACAGCATTCTTGCCAGCCCTACCAGTGGAGGCAGCGGGCAACTCTCAGCAGCACTACTGCATCAGATTTTACTCCTACATCCAACTGCTTCTGGCGCCCAGCAGGACCCACACAGTAATTATTGCCAGCAGAAAGAACAAACTGGTGCACAGCCAAGCACAGGCTGCCTGAGGATCGTTTACTGCAGTTATGTTATGTTATCAGAGCTTCAACCTGCATTCTCAATCCAGTCTAAATTTTGTGTGTCACTGTTTGCTGACAAATGTCTGGAATCTTGATTACTATTCTCCTATTTCTATTGTGCAGCAGTTAAACTTCAACCGTGGGTACATGCAGCACTCCTACCTGCAGAAGGCAGCTGTGTTGGTGATCATGGAGAAACTACAAGTTAAAGGGACATTTTCCCAATCCTGGCATGCTTACCAAATAAATACATTTGGGCTGGTGCTTCAGTTTAATTGAATTCATTGGGATGGCACACATTTTTTGCAGTGGTAAGACTAACTACTATGCCATCTCACAAACAGGGTGCTGAAGGAAAGTAGCAAGTTGATCTTGCTACTGTGAGCTCCTCCCCTCTCCTACTCCGCTGCCAGCCGTGCTTGACCGCTTGCCACCGCAGTCACAGCTACAACCACTTGCCTGCTTGGTGATTTCTAGCTGCTGCTACAAGCTGTCTTCAAGCCTGTTTCAAGCCTTTCAAAACGGTCCAGAGACACCCAAGGACCGTGCATGTTCCTATGGTGTGCTGGGAGGAGGCGGAGGTACATAACGCTGCTCCTGAGAGTACAGAATATTGTTATCCACTCAGCAACCTCAAACTCCAGTAAGACTAGAGACTCGTGCAGGCACGGTGCCACTGCACACTAATGCATCCCGGGGATGTCGAGGGGATTGTGGTGTAACTAAGGCCTGCAGCAAATTTACAAACTGCGATGCTTCCAAGGCCCCCTGGGCATTTGCAGGCACGAAAGGAGAAGTGCTCTCTGGGGTTTGGGTGCCCGATACAGAAAGTGCCCAAGTCGGGCCTCTTACAGACACATGCTGCAGGGCTGTTGGCCTTAGAAGTGTCCACTTTGGCAGAGGCTCTGATGACGGGAATACCTCTGCTTCGAAGACAGAAGGTAACATTGTCGCTGGATTGCGAAAGGTTGTGATTTTGCCACAATGTAGCACTGACCAGTCTGATACAAGCAAAGCCTTTGCTTCTGTTCCTTGGAGTCCTTCAACACCTGCCACAAGTAACTTAGACACCAGTTTCTGTGCTGATTTACTACCAGTAAATACTGTGGGCCCTAGGCGTATGTTCACTTGGGGGGCTGAGGGGTAATTAAGTAATCATATGTGGAACAGATGCAAGCAGACAGGCCAGAGATGTTAAAAGGGGCAGTATTATTAGAGCAGGCTGAAGAAGGAGACTCAGGGACTTATGTCTTCTCCCGCTCATTCAATCTATTCAAGAGGGTGAGACTGATGGTGCTCGGGTTGCTAATGTGGATACTTCAGTCTCTTGCCACCCTCTGCTAGGAAAAGCCAGGGCAATATGAAGAAATCCAAGACCAAGTCAGCGCAAAGAGACCCCAACTTGGTAAGACTACTCCCTCATGAGTAAGGAAAAGGGTGATAAGGAGGAGGGTGATAAGTAGCCGCATCACAGGTAACCCATTGACGGACTGGGTTATGTCAAAGTGGCAATTTAAAGCCTTAATCGCCTGACTATCTATGGTTCAGAAGGAGTGTCAGCCATCACAATCTGCAGAGAAACTAAAAGGCGCAGTGGCATCTAACCTAGCTACTCCTAGATCTGAGAGCTCAACATCCCCAGAGAACAGCCTTAATGCTTCCGGTGGTCAAATCCTTTCACCAGCCTCATCTACTGATGCCTCTTTTGCTTTTGGGGGTTCACAATCAGTCAGTATTTGTAAAGCGCAGCTACTCACCCGTTAGGGTCTCAAGGCGCTGGGAGGGGGGGTGTTCTAGGCGATGGCTGCACAGTAGGAGAAGGAGAATCCTCCTGTTCTGGTTTTCCTGATGCAGGGTACTTCTGCGAGAGAGAGCTGGGCTGAGCGTAGGGCCCTGTGGGGTACGTGGAAGTTGAGTCGTTGGTTCAGTTAGGCTGGTCCAGTGTTGTGGAGGGCTTTGTGTGCGTGGGTGAGGATCTTGAAAGTGATTATTTTCTCTATGGGGAGCCAGTACAGTGTACGTAGGTGTTGCGAGATATAGCAGTGTCGTGGTAGGTCGAGGATCAGTCTGGCAGTGGCGTTCTAGATGTTTTGCTGGTGAATTTTTGGTGGATTCCCGCGTAGTGTGTGTTGCTGTTGTCCAGTCTGCTGGTGATGATGGCATGTGTGACAGTCTTTCTATGTTCGAGAGGGATCCATTTGAAGGTCTTGGTAGGAGGAGGAGGGTGCGGAAGTAGGTGGAGGTGACTGAGTTGATTTGATGATTCATGCGGAGGTCAGGGTCCAGGATGATTCCGAGGTTGCGGGCTTGGCAGGCAGGGATGGGCAGGTTTCCGAGGGTGGGTGGCCACCAGGAGTCGCTCCATGCGTTTGGTTGAGGCCCCATGAGTACTTCTGTCTTGTTTGTATTGAGTTAAAGGCAGCTGTCTCTCATCCAGTTGGTGACTGCTTTCATGCCTTCGTGGAAGTTGTGTCTGGCCTTGTCGGGTTCGTTGGAGAGGATGAGTTGGGTGTCGTCGGCGTAGGAGATGTTTATTCCGTAGCTTCTGACGAGGGTGGCTAGCAGGGCCATGTAGACATTGAACAGCGTGGAGCTGAGGGAGGATCCCTGGGGCACTCCGCAGGTGGTGGGTGTGGGATCTGCGAGGAAGGGGGCGAGTCTCACTCGTTGCATTCTGCCAGACAGGAAGGATTGGATCCAGTCGAGGGCCTTGTCTCTGATGCCAGCTTCGTGGAGTCTTCTTATCTGGGTGTGATGGGAAACTGTGCTGAAAGCTGCCAAGAGGTCAAGTAGGATGAATGCCGCCGTCTCTCCCTTGTTCAGTAGGGAGTGGATGTTGTCTGTTGCGGCCAGGAGGGCTTTTTCAGTGCTGTGGTTTGACCTGAATCCAGATTGGGAGATGTTGAGGTATTCAAAAAATGTGGTGAGTTGGCTGTTGACTGATTTTTCAATGACTTTCGCAGGAAATGGAAGTAGGGAGATGGGCCTGAAGTTTTTGAGGTTGGTGGGGTCTGCCAAGGGTTTCTTGAGGAGGGGGTTGATCGCAGTGTGTTTCCAGTCGTCGAGGGAAGGTGGCGGCAGCTAATGAGCAGTTGATGGTGAGGCAGAGCTTGGGGGCGATGGTGTCTGCAGCTCTGTTGCTGCAGCTATGTTCACAGGAACCATCTTTATCTTCAATCATACAACTACCACAAGCACTGCGGGTAGAGGTGCAACAACACTATTCCCAGGTCAGGGCTGATAATGTGTCAATCCAGTAATCACTGATTGCAGTAGGTGGAACAGGAACGGCCCTCTCTATGGATGTTTTGGAATTGCAGCAGTGAGTGGCCAATGTGGAAGAGGCTGGGTCAGCGATGGTCAAAAGTGTGGAGAATCATGATCGCTTTATGGCACTGGTTCAGTCAAAAACTGAAGATTTGGAAAATTGTCATTTAAGGAATAACTTGCAAGTTTTCGGAATTCCAGAAGGAGGGAAGGTGATGATCTTAGACAATACATCCAGCAGTTGTTCGGGAGGGCATTCCCATATGTATCGGTTTGGGATATGGATTCTCAAATACAGCGGGCACATCGGCTTCAAATTACTCAGAATAACGATGGGCCTAAGTCCAAAGCCAAGCCTACAACTCCTATACTGATTTTAATCTATGTAGGTAATTACTTGCTAAGGCAGGCAATATATTTGAAAGTCTCTCTTGCTCTCCCAGTGGCTGTTGAACCTATATCTATTTTTGTTCAGTCAGACCTGTGTAAATCTACAACGGACAGAAGATGGAAGTTTTGCCAGCTTTTTGATTCTTTTAAAGCAGTTGGGGCCCAAGCTTTCTTGCAGGAGCCAGCTATACTCAAGATTATCAAGGATGGCTGTACCAGGATGTGTCTTACTGAGTAAGACGCAGCACAGGTTCTAAGCAGTCTGAAAAGCTCTGCGTCATAGACTAGATGTCTGCCAATGCCTATGCTAATGTTGAGTAGAATTGGAGTCCCTTTATATGCTTGGTGCTCATAGTTTTGTTTTTGTATTAATATGGGCATTCTTGGTTCTTTCACTTTATGTTTGGGGCACTGTAAATTCTCTCTCTCTTTTTTGGGTGGCACGGGCAGTGGGTAGGCAGCGAGGGGCAGTCTGGGGAGGTTGGCTCCTTGGGCTGTGCTTCTTCCATCAACAGCTGAGGGATTGGGAGCATTCTCTCAGCCGGATATGGGGAGGGAGGGGTCTCGGTAGAGGAGAAGGTGAGGTGGGGGTTCACACTTCGCAAATGTGTCTAATACATGCTGGGGTTATGAGGTACTAAAGGTCAGTACAATCAAGCATTGCTAACAGAATCAGTGTCTTCAGGGTCTTATACTGAGAATGATTTTTGGCAGTTGGCGGTTTGTATGCAGCTAAGGGCATTCCTAAAATGATTATGTTTAAGTGCATGTGTTGGAACGTGTCAGGCCAAAACTCACCCAACAAATGTCAAATGCTGCTGGAGGAGATCAGGATGTATTGCCAGCTCCGGTTAGCCCCAAGAGAGACCCATCTTGCTTATAAAGACAGTTTCTTACTCAATCAGCTGGGCTATACAAGTATTATTAGCAGTCCGTCTCCTTTCGTAGGGGTAGAGGGGGAGAATCAAGTAGCTAGGAATTCAGAGATTGAGATATTAAAAACAGTTGCAGGCCTGTGGGGGATATGGGCAATTGCTCATTTTATGATATGCTGTCATAAATTTGTTGTCTGCATTGTATATGGACCGAATGTGGATGATCCTGGGGTAACTGATATGCTTGAACTTGAACTGTTGGAATGGTCTAAAGAGCTGCTTATAATGGGGGGGCTTTAACTGCGTTACGGATTGCAGTATTGATTCTACTAATCGTGCTACATCTCACATGGTTAAAACTAGAGCACCCATACAGGAGCTTGCTTGCCTGCACGGGTTGGCAGATACTTGGAGGGCACCGTATCCGACCACCCCAGCCTATACCTTTTTTCCCCCATCTTCACACAAGCATTTCTCAAGGACAGATATGATCTTTGTTAAAAGGGCTATGGTGCAAGATGCTGACATGGAGGTTTGTCACAGTCACCTTCGATCATAACCCCATAATATTGTCAAACTCCTGGCGGTACAGAGGGAGAGGCGTCAGTTTACTAAACCAGAGTACCGCAAATTTGTTACAAAATCCCTTCCAAAGTTTTTGGGGATTACTATAGGCATAGCCTCGCCACATGTGGTGTGGGATACCATGAAAGCCTTTATCAGGAGGATTACAGAGCAGTATATTTACAGTACATGCCAAAATACTTTAAGTGTGCTGAGGCAGTTGGGTCAGGAAATCTCATTGTTGGAAACTTTGCATGCCAGGACTATAAGCATGGGGGATATTGGTAGCTCTGATGAGCAGGATGTAGATCGTCAGCAGATAAACAGTCTCTTTTAGGACAAAACCTGAGAGAGAAGGTAGCAGTTAGCTATGCTGAACCTAAGACCCTCCAATATGAATATGGAGAACAGGTGGGGCAGGTCCTGATGCACCAAGCTGCAGATAAAAGGGTGAAATGTGCTATACATAGTATTAAAAGCAGTGATGGATTGGTTAATACCAACCCTCGGGATATCACGGAACAGTTCTTTCTTTTTTATCAGGAACTCTAAGGAAAACTATTATTCCCTTGGGACTGTATAAGGCCTTTAAGGATATTCAACTCCCTCCCTCTCCTTTTACGTACGATACAGTGTATTAAGGATGGCAAAGTTCCTAACACCTGGAATATGACTAATATTATAATAGTTTTGAAGTGTAAACCACCAGAGGGGAGGGGAGGGGAGTTCTATCGTCCCTTCTCTTAGATTAATGCAGATGCCAAACTTTTTTGCTAAAATTCTAGGTTTCGTCTTGCAGCAGCAACATGGCTTTACAACTGGCAGAGACACTACTAGCCATATCAATACAGCAATCGCTGCTTTGAAGTATCTGAAAAAATGGGAAAGACTGAGTATGATATTATTAGATGCAGAGAAAGCACTTGATCAGGTTTTTTAGGCACTTCCTGTGGGCTTCGATGGGGGCATTTGGGATTGGAGACCAGTTTTGTGTATGGATGCAATCTCTATATCGGAATGCATGTGCAATGCTGGTTGGCTCGGGGATCTCCTTTCTATCTTTTAAGATACTGCGAGGCACCCAGCAGGGGTGCCGGCTATCTCCCTTTCTGTTTGCTTTCTACCTAGAGCCTTATTTGCAGTCCTCATTTAAAAACAATGGGATTTGGTTTATGGAAACTGCAAGCTTAGGGTCACTGTGTATGCCGAAGACGTCACCATATGTGCATCTAACCCATCTGACGCTATGAAATGAATAATAGAAGAAGCAGAACAGCTCAGTTCATATTCTGGATACAAGTTAAATGTAGAGAAAACCCCAATTTTTTTAATTTCAGACCGACCGACCGAATCTCGGGGTAGTTTCTTCAGCTACCTACCTGGGTATTCAAATGAGCGCAGAGGTTAATAATATTGCTAAGTTAAATTATAAGCTTTTGTTGCAATTTGTTCTTTCTCAACTGTGGCTCTGGAATAGGCTGCCGATAAGCATTATCGGCCGGTGCATCATCATCAAAATGAACATGTTGCATACATTTGTATACTTATTTCAGGCAATCCAACTTAAGGTCCCAATGTTGTTTTTTTAAATGGCTTGCAGGGGCCTTAAGCAGTTTATCTGGTGGTGTAAGCGGGCTTGTCGCGCTATTCTGTATCATAAGTTACCATAGAAGCAGGGGGGGGGGCTACAACTACCAGATATTAAACTTTATTATTGGGCAGCATTTGCTGGACGACTCCGCAATCTGCTCACAGTTAGTGAGCCAGATCTTTCAGCACAGGCATATCAACTAGCATTGGGCCAGAATACTGGCTTTTTTCAATATAGAATATCTGATCCCAAATACTACAAATGGATTATATTCAATTTTATTAAGGATATCATTTTATAAGGCAGGAGATCTGTGCC
Organism: Pleurodeles waltl; assembly: GCF_031143425.1. NCBI lineage: Eukaryota > Metazoa > Chordata > Amphibia > Caudata > Salamandridae > Pleurodeles > Pleurodeles waltl. The sequence continues at coordinate 609,731,747 of NC_090449.1, forward strand.
AAATTCTCTTTAGGATTAATAAATTGCAACACACCGCTATGAAATAATCCAGCATTTCCGGAGGCGTTTCATGATGGGATTGAGGTACTGGGCAGACTTGGGGTTGAAACTGTGGGGCAGCTATATGACCTGAATTGATTTCACTCATTTGCTGGGCTCCAAGCCGCCTATAATAACCCAAACACCATTTTTTCAACTACTTGCAGTTAAAGAAACTATTTCCTGTCTGCCTGTAAAACCACTATTAACCTAGCAGACTCTACCATTATGAATTGCCTGCATTGCATTAGCAGTAAATCCTTAATTAGCACGATTTATCTAAAGTTTTGTGAGTCTAGGTTGGATGGAAGATGCATTACTTTTAGCCTCTAAGTGGAGCAAGGTGCTAGACTGCGAGGTTACACCAACAGAATTATACAGTGCTTTGCACACAGTGGAGGGGTCTGTGCACTCTGTTAAACTTAAGTTACAGTAATTTAAGACCATTTGTTTGTTATAGCAAACACCAAGAGAATTATGGGGTGGGAACACTAGTGCTGATAAAACTATCTGCCCTAAGAGTGGTCCTGGGCCGCTGACATCCTACATATGTTTGCAACCTGCCCAGCTTTACAGGTGTTTTGGGCTTGGGTAAGCCAATTAGCAGCGATATGTTGTGGATTTGAAACAATTTACCGCTAAGGAAATAATGATGGGATACAGAATGGTATATGATGTTGGTTTTAGACGGCTGCGATCCATTATTATAGTTGAGACTAGACTTTGTATTGCAAGATGCTGGGTGTCCTCAACCCTACTGCAGGCCACAGAATGTTAGTTGAACATGCAGCAGATTTAGGAGTTAGAGCTTGCTCTTGCCAAAGCAAGGGGGGGGGCTGATCACTTAAAGCTTGATGGGACCTGGTTTGGGTTCAATTGGAATTTCTGGGATAATGTGCAAACTTAATTGGGTATTGCCTATTGCTAATCTGAAGGTGTTGTTGGATGTATTGTTTATCATGAATGGTATGTTGTCCTCGTATGAGTTTAATCTCCTCCGTTCCGCCTCCTTTCTTGTTTTGGGTGGATTGGATACAGAGTTATTATGTCTAGAATAAGGGTCTCAAGCTGAGGAGGCTTATGAATGTATTTTCTGCATCTCTTCTTAAATATCGGATTCTTGGCATTGCCTTATGTGTATGTTATGATCAATCCTAAACAAAACTCATAAAAATTAATAAAAGCAATAAGCTTTTTCTGGCTAAATCTATCTGCTTTTAATTTGAGTAGAATAACACTTACTTGCAAGATCGATGGTTACACAATTTTGTACATTAGTTTAGAGGTCAATTCCAATCATGACATCAGAATTCCAATTACATTTTTGAAGCCTTAAAAAAATACCTATTTTTGTTACATACTACTGCCGAGTATAAAGACAGTTTAGTGCCCCATTGTGTGAGGTCACAAACCTACCTCCTGTTTTTGCCACAATGCTTCCTTTGTGCGATATCACGGTGTCCCTTTTCCTGCAAGTTTGCATGTGTTCCCTTCTTAAGGAGTTTGGTGGTAGGCCCCCTCTTTTAAGAAGTACTAGCACCTGACGATTTCAGAATCTGACCCTTAGCTTTTAAGGTAGCCTAAACAGGCCTCTCATGTTTACTGTCCTCATGCAATGACAGATAAAAAAGCATTGGTCTCACTTTCCAGCGTCCCTGGAAAGTGAGACCGGATGTTGCCTTCACGTGTTACAGCTAGGAAAGGGCAAGAAGCTGAAGCTTTAGTGTAAAAGCTCACTTTATTCATGTATGTTTGTTAATCAATTTTAATATTTTAAATGAAGCTCAACATGATTGGATCTGCAAAGTGGCTCGCTTTCAGTCTTTGCAACTGGCACTTTGTGAGGAATCTGTGTCCGTGTAGTAGCCTGTGCTGATTATTGACCGTGTGCAGCATTTGCCAGGTGATTTCAACAGCCCTGCAGCATCACTGTCGCTGGTAGGTCTGGAAGGCAGAGTCCAGTATTTGCTCCATGCCCTTCTTTAACTTTTTTTTTATTTTTTTATTTGTAGTCATCTATGTCTGCTAACAGTAGCTTTCAGGCTGCAGTAATCCAAAGTCAATAATACATTTTCTATGTGCAAGTAAGAATTGTAGGCTTCTGTGATGTGCACTATAAAGGGTTGTTGTACTAGTTACTTGTAAACCAGTCTACCAGGAAGCACCCATACTACCCTTTTAAAATTGAATGTAATTGTTAAATGTTTATTGCAAGCAAATGGCCAGCCCATTTACGTGGTGGTATATTCTTTCTTCGCGGTTTTGTTTTTATGGCCCATGCCTGCAAAAAACAAAACAAAACAAAAAAAGGAAATTTAACCATTGGAAAGAACAGTTAGTGGCTTTAGCAGTACTTGCCGGAACTGTGTGCAGCCACACGAACTGTTTCAGAAATGCATGTGTTGCATAGTAAAACATCATGTTTTAGGCTGGGGTGGCTACTTCATCTGTGTCACAATGCAATTTATGCTGCCATCACTCTGAAAAAGGTCATGAGATCCAACTTCCAATGATGTTATCAGTGAGCTAATTAACAATTTAAAAGCCTCGAAAATCCCACCTCGCATTGATCAAAGAACGTTGGCAAACATGACAAGAGATTGTCATAGGAATATTCAACCACGACCAAACTATAACAAGGAACTTTAGCTTTTGTACAGGTAATGTTTGGTAGAACTTATACACAGGACTTCCCACGAAAAAGTTTTACTATTATTTGCATGCCTATATAAAAAAACAACAACAAAAAACGGTCACAACCAGTAACTCAGTAAACTTCTTTTAGCAACCTCACTGACCTGGTCAGTGAACTGCTCTGCCTCTGCATAGCTCCACCACTAAGTGGGAGCCCGTCCTGTTGAACTCTGACCTCTGTCAGTTCAAGGCCCTCCTCGACCGGCACCGACCTGGTGACTACTGGGAGAGCTCCGTTCTTCTGCTGGGCTGCCCTCTGCTCCTTTTCTCTTATTTCCTCCTTTTTCTTAGTGTGTTGCCTTTGTGCCTTTCGCTCCTGCTCTTTCCTCTTTCTTTGCCTCTTTCTCTTTTCTCTTTTAGTGTGCCGTCTCTGTGCCTTTTTCGTTTTTATGCTTCTTTTCCTTGTTTTTCTCCTCACTCCTCACGTTACCCCACCGCTGCTGACCCGCCAACCTCCTCTCGCATTCTCACTGCTGCGGCCCACCCCCTTTTTTGCACCGTTCCCACCTCCCAGCTCTCCTCTCACTCCCCCTCCCCCCCCACTTTATGGCTGTCGCTGCGCGGGAGGAAAAGCAACCTCACTGACCTGGTCGGGAACTGCTTTGCCTCCGCATAGCTCCACCACTAAGTGGAAGCCCTGCTGTCTTGAACTCGGACCTCCGTTAGAAGATCAAGACCCTCCTCCACCCGCAGGCTTCTGCCTGTGCTTCATCCCTGGTGACTAGTGGGAGAGCTTGGCTCTTCTGCTGGGCTGCCCTCTGCCTCCTTTCTCTTTTTTCCTCCTTTTTCTTAGTGTGCTGTCTTTGTGTGCTGTGCCCTGTGCTTTCCTCTTTCTTTGCCTCTTTCTCCTTTCTCTTTTAGTGTGCTGTCTTTGTGCCTTTTTCGCTTCTGCACTTCTTTTCCTCGTTTTTGTCCTCACTCATAGCTTTCTCCCCGCCGCTGCTGCCCCCACGGCCCACCCTTTTTTGAGCAGCTCCCACATACCAGCGGTCCTCTCCTTCCCGCCCCTACTTAATGGCAGCCGCATACTGCAGGCACACCTAAGACAAGCCTGTCTGCGCCAGTCCGCGATCAGCGCCAGGACCCCTGGACCTCTCAAACTCCACTGCTACATGCCAGCAGCACTCATCGCTCTCAACCATGGGCACAACAACTGTGAGCAGGCATCACCAATCAACACCATGGGACCCTTCACTTGTTGCCACTGCAAATTCACCAGCCTCCGTCACCCAAGTCCACCCCCGAGGACCCACAAAGCAGAACACAGACTCAGATGTATCCTGGTCAACACATGCTCCAAAGCAAACTGGTTCGCCCAACATCATGGCAACCATCCACTCAGGAGCGCCAACCGACCCCTGCCCTCACTACATCTTCAACAAAGCCAGTGACATAATCACACCCAAACTCTGGCATGCCAACAACCGCTCCTTCAAAACTGCCACCTTCCCAGAGAGTTGGAAACATGCCGAGATCAAACCTCTTCTGACGAAACCCACCGCCGACCCGACAGACCTCAAGAACTACCAGCCCATCTCCCAAATGACCAAAGTCATCAAGAAAGCAGTCAACAACAACTTACCACCTTCCTGGAAGCCAACGACATCCTGTACCCCTCTGAGTCAGGATTCAGAAGCAACCATAGCACTGAGACCACCCTTCTAGCCGCCACAGACGACATCCGCACCCTCCTCAACCGAATCGAGACTGTCACCCTCATCCTCCTGGACCTTTCTGCCGCCTCTGACAGTCTCACACAACACGCTTTGCACCAGTCTCCACGACGTCGGCATCCGAGACTCAGCTCTGCAATGGCCCCCCTCGTTCCTCACAAGCCGAACATAGAAGGTCCGACTCCCCATCCCCCTTTTCTCTCGGAAGCCACCAAGACCAGCTGCAGCATCCCCCAATGACCAACGCCGAGTCCCACCCTCTTCAACCTCTACATGACCCCACTGGCTACCATCATCAGAAACCATGCACTCAACATCATCTCCTACGCCGACGACACCCAAATGATAGTCTCCCTCACCGACAACCCAACCACTGCCAAGAACAAGCTCCACGAAGGAATTAAAGCAGTAGCCGCCCGGATGAAAGACCGTTGCCCCAAACTGAACTTGGACAAAATAGAAGTCTTCATCCTCGGCTCCACACCCTCCGCCTGGAACTATTCCTGGTGGCCCATCGCCCTCGGAAACGCCCCCACCCCCACCGACCACGGCTGCAACCTCGGCTTCATCTTAGACTCATCGCTTTCAATGGACCAATAGGTGAACGCCGTCTCATCGGGTTGCTTTCCCACCATGCGCATGCTTTGTAAAATCTACAAGTGGATCTTTACTGAAGCCAGAAGAACAGTCACCCAGGCCCTCGTCAGCAGCCGCCTCGACTCAGTCAATGCACTCTACGCCAGAACCACCGCCAAGACTCAAAAAAGATTGCAATGCATGCAGAACGCCTCCACCCGTCTCATCAAGAACGCCCCTCGACACAGCCACACCATCGCCCTTCTGAGAGACCTGCCCTGGCTGCCTATTGACAAGAGAATCACCTTCAAGCTCCTGACCCATGCCTACAAGACCCTACACGACGTCGGACCAGCCTACCTCAACCACAAATTCTCATTCTACACTCCCGCCAGACAACTCCACTCCACCGACCAGGCCCTCGGCAATGTCCCCCCACATCTGGAAAACCACAGCTGGAGGAAGATCCTTCTCCCACATCGCCGCCAAGACCTGGAACACCCTCCCCATCCACCTCAGGCAATCACCCACCCTGTCACAGTTCAGGAAGGATCTCAAGACCTGGCTCTTCGACTGATCCTCAGCACCCACCTCTTCCTCCCTCCCCCAACGCCTTGAGACCCTCACGGGTGAGTAGCCGCGCTTTACAAATCCCTGACTGATTGTCTGAATGACACTGAGAGTACTGTCTCATGTTAATGCGTACCAGGCTCTTAAAGCTCTCCACGTTTTAGTGGTAATGCCGTGGAGGAATTTTATGGACCAAGATGTCTTTAATGTTAGTCAGGAGATGTATATTCTGCACAATTAATTGATGAAATATCTGTACTCAACTGTTACTTGATGTTCGGTTGTAATGTCCCAATATGTCCCAGATTGGACTGTGAATATGCAGGTGAATCAAATAGCCCTGTCATTCACTTTAGATGTCGTTGTGTATCCTCAATACCTTTAGGTACCAACCATCTAGAAACTTTCCTAGACAGATGACTGATTTGGTAGCTGCAGGAGGTGTTATACCACATAAGTGGAGAACAGATTCAAGCAAATGCTTCCCTCACTCTTTAACTCCTTCAGAAATAAGAGAAACCATAGAATTCAGCTAGGTTTTTACTGAAGGAAAACCTCTTTGGAAGTTATTACAGGTGAAGTCTCAACTGAAAATCATATAAACATAGGCCAGAATGTTTCCTCCTATCAAAGTGATGGCCCATTCTGGTAAATTGTTCAATGGTGTGTGTGTATATATATATATATATATATATAATTCAGTATCACTTACACCACATCATAAACTTGTGTGTGCACACCATGCTGTAATGGCCAAAGAAGCAGCATGCATTAGTGGATACTTAACTTGGAAGTGTAAGTCACCTGGGTGCTATGCCTCACGTTTGATCTTTCTGAGAGTGGTAAAACAGGTACTGAGGTTCTGAGTTAAAAACTGAAGCAGGGAAGAATGAGATAAGGTAGATATCCTTACAGTCCAGTGCTCCTCACACCCCATAACCATCACCACACTAATTTTAGTAAGACCTGTGTGTCACTTCCCCATTGCCACATAAACTGCTGGATGAGTGATTCCAGTGCCCCACTCTTCCTTTGTAAATGGCTACTTTTCCCTTTTTTCTGCAGTCTATGTCAATAGAAACAGCTTATGGTCTTATGTATCAATGTCTTTTCTGCAAAGTGCTTTGCTGTTTCTTGGCACAATCACTGTGCTTTTCATAGAAGTGATGAAAGGGATCACACATTGTTCATTCATACTTAAACATGTAAATAGCAATGGGGGGACTGGGGAAAATGATATTGGTCATAATATTTCTTCTGTATTGGTGAATGGGACCCTTCTGTTGCACTTGGCAGCTGCACAGTCACAGATACTTGTAAATACCAGTCCATTCAGATTAGAGTTTGGTTTTTAGGGACTCTTGCAGGCAGTATGTCTTTTCTTGTACAGCAGTCAGAACCTAGAGAAAGCATTATAATATTCAGTGTGTATACGGTATACTTTATGAAATGTAGGGAGCAAAAAACGTAATTCTTGATTATTTTGCCTTTACATCACCACTACAATCAAGCACTTAGAGGCATATACCCGTTTACTGTCCAGTATCAAAAAGGATACTGCCTTTCCAGATAGAAAGGCAGTTTATAAATACCCCAATCAATCAGTTTCATATGAAATATAAAAATGAGGCAGGAAAAAAAAAATTTAAAAAAACAGCATGACTCCATTCTCAATATATACAATAGCTCAGTATAAAAATACCAGACAAAGAGGTGCAGATGAGTTATCAGGAAAGCAATGAGAAACAGTTAAACTGCCAGTTTGCAATCTTAAAGAACCTAGCATCCCACTTGGCATAAGTGTCACATTTGCGCATCCCAAGAGCTTTGCAATTCGCTGGCTATTTTTTTTTCCAAACCTAAAGTACATCAAATATGTGGGTAATCAGCAAACAAAAGAGTACAGGAAAGGTCAAAATGTGCCACAATAACATACTCCACCCTTACATTCACCTCCAATACCCTCATATAGTGGTGCCTTGGCAGAAGTAATTCTAATCTTTATCTTAGAAAAAAAAAAGAATGCAAAGTCCAAATAAGAGATGGCCAGGATCTTCTCGAGATCCAGTCCAGGAGAAATGTATAACAAGCATGTACAATGCAATGGGTCTTGCGTTTGCTCGAGTTAGAGCTACTGATGTTGTATATTCCTAACTGGACGTTTCTTGCCACATAAATTGAAAATGAAAAGTAAAACAGTTGACATAAGCGAGACGATTCAAAGCGCCACGGCCCTCATGAACATGAGTGTGAAGGAGCGACACAAAAGGAAAAAGAATTTTACTTGCAGTCAAACGTATCGACAAATATGCCATTATTCATTGAACGCGGTTGGTGTCCAAGGCGGTAATAAAACCGTCCCAAGGAGGGACGAACGTAAAGCATTTACCAATGATAACAAAGGATTTTTTAAAGGCAAGCCTATGAATGACTGAAAGCTACGGGCGTGCAGGGAGCCTGGTTAAAAGTCCACAAAAAACCTAGAACAGGTCACAGCGCTTGCGTGCTTAACCTAATAAGTATATCAAACCACATTTTGACTTGATTACTTGGCTCACGACAAGTACCACAAACATACAGGCATGCATAATTCATAGACACACATGGAACGTAGATGACAGAGGAACTTAGAGGCCTGTGTCCAAATTACAATATCTTGCTAAGCTACTTGAGAAGACAGTAACACAGGGCTATGCCAGTTTAATCAACCGAATAAACTGCCTGGTAGACACCAGGCTAGCTTTAGGCCTTTGCACTGAACACGGTGAGTCGAGTGCTCTGCCTAGATACCATACAATACATTTGTTGAAACAAACCCCACATGCGTGAAACTGGTCAACAAAACTCTAAAACCAGTGTTGACATCTAGCTCTGCTTCTAAAACGCAGTCCCTCTGGGACATGTATTCAAAATCGTTCATCTTGCAATCCACAGCGTCCTATTACCAAAAATCAAGCCTATGAGTAGGTAAAAAGACCTGTAAAATGGATCTGTGAGTTTAGCACTTACCATGGATGCTGGTTGGGAAAGGAAGGTTATAAATTTAAATCTATCGTGGCAGAGACAACTCAAACTTTCATTATTTCAACACTGATGGAAAACTATTAAATGTGTAACTACAATACCTTTTGTTTACAACGCTTACAAACATCAGCATGGTTAGGTTAAATGTTCTATGGAAGTGACCGACATGTCCAGAGCACTACTTATTAGGTAGGATGGATGTGGCAGCCATGGTCAAGCATCTGGGCCTGGGGACAGGCCTACTTGCAAGCAAAGGAATGTGTCAGTTGCAAAGAGCCTCTCCAGGCTGAGTGGGGGCATATTCTCGTAAATCCAGTCTGTATGCCCAAACATTTCAAAATATATTTCAGTAGTTGTGAAAGCCCATTTTGTGCACTTCTGTGTGATGAAAAAAATATTTTAAAAGGAGATAAACAAATCACAACACTTTGCTTGGTGATTTGCAAATGATAAATATGTTTTCTCAATCCCAATTTTCACAGATTATTGTTAATTCAGTATGTAGTTTGATCAGTAAAGCTGCAAAATAGTGGAATGATTTTTGGACATTTCTTGGACATTTACTGTCTGTGACTGACAGTGTGTTGCCACATAATGCTTTAGTAATATATCTATTAAAAGTGAGCGTTTAAACATAAACTGAGAAACACTCCTGCCCTGATGACAATGCCATTAGTAAACTAAGGGGCAAGTCATGGATCATATGTCCCCTATAAGTGGGCTAGATTCTTATTGTACGTGGAGCATTAATTTTGTCTATTTAATCAAACAAAAGTGTTTTTGTACAGCAGAAATGCTAAGCTCACAAATATGAAGGTGCACTTGTATGTGAGAATGAAGAAAAAGGCGAGACTGTAAAATAAAATATTTGCCTAGGATCACACAATTTGAGACCCATTTATGGGTCAAGTACATTACTGTAAGGTCGAGTAGATTATTCAAGTTACTCGACCTGCAGGTCTAGTAAAGATTTTATAATTTTTTGAGGCCTGTTAAGACAATGGCTACTAGAATTATGCAATAGTGTGGCTGTGGCGATTTTGGCATTAATACAGGTTTGCTGCATTTTCCACACAATCCATTGTTGCTGCATAATGTGCAGAGTTTAACCCGAATAGTTCATGAGTTACTAAAACGCAGCAACATGTTTCTGGACACTGGTAGGCTTTTTGAAAACTTTGACTGGTCATCTTTCTGTTCCTAATAGGGTGCAACCAATACCCAGACAGGGTTAACGTGTTTAAAAATGAAAAAATAATAAAGCAATACTATCACAGAATGTGCCCCGTTACACCGCATGATTTAGCTTTTCTTGTCAAGTAATATACTCAAGTCTGCCGCATAAATTTAGCCCTCCGCTGCAGCATAATATTAGTGGCTCTGCTTAAGACTAGGAGGACTACAATGTGTAGGATCCATGTCATCCATACTGGCAGGAATTATACGCTAAGAGTGCTTAGTCTGAAGAAATATAAATGTAAGGTTTAAAACGTAGCATAGTGGTTGGGGTTGTTTTTTCTAATAAATATTTATTATTATCCAAAGGAACTCTATTTAGCAACCTTAGAATAATAAAAGATTAGGGGAAAAAACATTAAGGTTGTAAAGCCATGCCCTGCAGGTTCCATGCTGCTATTTGATTCTGGTTCATAGCCAGAGCAACTGTAATTATGCAGCTGAAGTCTAAATTAGGCAGCAGGTTTATTTTAATTATGTGGGAAGAAAAAGCAAATTATGTGGTGTAAACTGGCATATTTTGTGATAGCATTACTTCATAATTTTTACGCTTTACACTTGCTAAAACTTTCTGGGCATAGATTGCACCTCATTAGTACTGGTTCAACACCCACATATAGTAATGAGGAAGACAAAACTGACTAGTGAACTTTTGCAAAGGGCGTGCTGTTTTGTGGCAACACATGATGCTGCATTTTTAGTAAGTTGTCAACCATTTAAACTAGAAACAAAAACTTTTGTTAAGATCTGCTGATCATGTAGCAGATGATGGATTATGTGGCAAATCCATAACTATGCAAAAAGCTCTGCAGCAGCTCAAGCGCATAACTCCAGTGGTCCTGTTCATGATTCACTGTGCTTTATTAAAAATGTATCTTATAAACTGCAATTAACAAAAATATCTCTGTGACAAGAACATAACACACTGAACTATCTACATAAAAAACATTTATCTGCATGTTACACGTTGTGTTTTGCTGGAGGAACATTATCCCCCTGCACCACTTTAAGATAACTCAAAACTCAGAAAAACTCTACTCTCTCCAACAGTTACATTAATTATCAGAGTTAAATTACTGGCACATACTGTGGGTGCATTTAACCCTGCAGTAAATGTGAAAATACCAGGGATGTGGAATTCCTATCGGGACATCTTGTTTGGGGTCAAGGGCAACAAGTTTTTATGTTTACTTTGTCCTTGGGACAAGTAGGCCCAACCCCCTGCAGCACAAACCCTTTGGCTGCCTGTTTACAGAGAGTGGAACTCTCTGCAGTTGAGGTAATGTGTTTCCAAAAGATAATGCTGTTCGAACTTGTATTTATGGTTCATTATTTGAAAACCTTCACTATTAGGGTGAGTGCTGTAAATAAATGTTTTAAGGTCACACTTCACTACTGACGTTGGTTCCAGTACAAAAACAAAAAAAAACGTGTATACACATGTTTGAAAAGTTTAGGCTATGAGGCTAAGTATAATGCTCCCAGAATGCTCTCCGATTATATGCAAATGAAGTGTCATTTAGTAAAATGTTTTGATGCATGCTAGTATTTCCCAAAAATATTTCTCATGGAAAATCAGTGTAACCATTTTCAACACGATTATGGGAAGCATGAAAATAAACAAACACTGACAAAGCCAACTGATCTGACATATTTTTATAAGTCTTTTAGCTTCATCAATGTGTGTCTTGTTTTGACATGGCTTTTGTAACACTTTATTGTTGTGGGAGCTACCAGGCCCTCAACATTGTAACAAACACTGGCAAAAACCCCCCAAAACGTTTTTGAACTCTAAAAGCACATGTTGCCACCAGTGGCATAACAAAGGCCCCGCAGCCGCCCTCCAGGGGGCCCCTTCAGCACAGCACCTGCCCTGAGTGAGTCTGGAGAAGGGGCTCCTCCATGTTCTTTGCAAAGGGGCACCCTCCAGTTTTGTTACGTCACTGATTGCCACTGTAGTTCCTGACACTGAAGAAAACTACTTTGTGTGCCAATATGCTCCTTGTGGAAGAGAAGAATGCGATCACTCACAGTAAAGCCAGCCGAAAGAGAGAGAAATAGAAGTTTAATAAAAACAAAATGTCTTTGTTAACACCAGACCTAATTAGGGACCAAGACCCACATGTAGGTAGCTTTTTGCATGTCGCACACAGCGACTTTCGCTGTTTGCGACGTACAAAAAGCACATTGCGATGCACAAACACAGTTTTGCGATTCGGTAACCTGGTTACCGAATCGCAAAACGGGTTTGCGACTCGCAATTAGGAAGGGGTGTTCCCTTCCTAATTGCGACTCGCAGTGCAACGTAGGATTGTTTTGCGAATGCGGGCGCAAACCAATGGCAGTTTGCACCCATTTCAAATGGGTGCTAACACTTTCACAAAAGGGAAGGGGTCCCCCTGGGACCCCTTCCCCATTGTGAATGTCACTGTAAACATTTTTTCAGAGCAGGCAGTGGTCCTGCAGACCACTGCCTGCTCTGAAAAAATGAAACGAAAACGTTTCATTTTTCGTTTTTGTAATGCATCTCGTTTTCCTTTAAGGAAAACGGGCTGCATTACAAAAAACTGCTTTATTGAAAAGCAGTCGCAGACATGGTGGTCTGCTGTCTCCAGCAGGCCACCATCCCTGTGAGGCCGCCATTCGCAAGGGGGTCGCAAATTGCGACCCACCTCATGATTATTCATGAGGTGTGCATTTGCGAAGCCCTTGCGAATCACAGATGGTGTCAGGGACACCATCCTACATTCGGATTTGCGACTCGCAATTTGCGGGTCACAAATCTGAACCTACCTACATGTGGCCCCAAATTCTTAAAGAAAGTCACAAAAGTGCACCCATGGTATATGTCGTACCCCTATAAAATATTTGTGAACTGTATTTTAGCATGGGTAAATACGCATGTGTAGATTTGCTCATCTGAAAATCTATTGAGCATTTGCAAGTTCATTTTCCCTCCAGCCACTTTCTTCCCAACCCTGGAAGAAGTTCTAATCCTGCCATTGTCAGGAGTAAATGTCCACCCTTTCTTATTATGGGAAAATATTAGAGAGAAGCTGGTGAAAATCTTTAAAACATGCAGGTTAGTAGGTTTGCAGACTCAAAGGCATTCCAGCCCTGGAACTATTGCTTTCTGCTTCCTCCAGCCCCAGTATGCAGATCTGCAGAAAGGTGGAAAAATAAGGAAATTGCTACAGTAGGGATTGAAACTGCAAATATTCAAGCCCTACTATGGTAGTAGCCCTGGCATACTCAGAGAGGCTATTATCAGAGCTCTTACATAATGAGATTGCTGCTATAATTTGGCGCCACACTACATGGCACCAAAGGGACAAGTAGATCTTTTTACAGGACAAGTAGATTTGAGAAGCAACCTGTCCCGTGGACAAGTAGATATTTTAATAAATTCCACACCCCTGAATACAGCCCTTCCCCAGAGCTTGGCCGGCCTAGTGAAGATGCCATGCTCTAAGGCCAGGCAGGAGGTGTCCCAGCACATGTTGTGACTGCACAGAGAGGCTCAATATAATTCTGTCTCTGACAATCGGCTAGCAAACAGAATGACAATAGGCCAATAGCAGTCTATGCCAAGTCATAGGGGGCTGCTGCAGGACCTTGTGTTTGCAAAAGGAGAACCAGCTGGCCGGCCCCCTGTTACAGAACTGAGGCTCCTCGCTCAATGTCCAGAATTACGGACAAAAGGTGTTTGTGAAAAGGCTCTTCAAGGACAACAGACGTGGTGGTCACCCTACACAGTATTCAAAAATAACTTTGCCTCTCCATTTCGCTGTCCAGTCGGAGTCTGACGGTTTCTGCCATAGCATCTATCTAAGCTTCATGACATGAGTTGAACACTTGAAAATAAATGTAAGACACAGTGCTTGGTAAGACCTTTCTGCTCCTAACAGCTTCCAAACCAACAGCAAAACAGAATGAATCCACACACCTAGTCAAACCTTCTGTAAACCATGCACCTTTGTTCAGCAATGAAATCTAATTGTAAGACAATATAATAAAGCACTCTATTAAAATTGCATGAAATTGTGTTCTAAAATACATGAAAGGATCTGAAAGGAGCCTAGATCCAAATCTATATACTATGCATGCAACTGTTTGAACCAGCACATCACACACTGCAATCCATATGTCTTCCTGAGGCCCACTATAGTCTCGCCAGAAACAGAGAAAGAATTCAAAAGCGGCTACACTACCGGAGAGCAGGAGTTCTGGGTAACCCATGCAGGCAAATTGATCTCATGTATCGAGTTTCCTCTACGCATATGTGCCTCAGTCAAAAGAATGGCAATTCACTGCCTGCACATTACTATTCTAGGCTAATTAGTGTCTTCTATTCGGATTGTGAGCCCACCCAAATGACTGCTTTGAGATCTGGGCCTGCGAGATTGCTTGCTCTGCCTCCCCTTCTGTCTCCATTCAACAGGAAAACTCACCTTTAATAGGACATAGTCATCAAAATCTGTGTGTTACACCAACAGCACTCATTAAGTGTAAGCCCAGCATCGGCGTCTGCACAGCACGGCTCCTAGCCTTCTAGTTAGCAGTTCAGGGATATTTTGCAAGCACATCATCCCCAAGCAACAGTCCACGCTGGACAACTCCTGGAACCATCACATGCACAACATAGCTCAAGGCGACACAATAACAAACTCTCTTCAAACCACATGTATTCTTAGCCCTGTACCAGCAGTTTACATCAGACAACTTAAGAACCATCATGGTCACAGTACATCTCTTAACTATCTAGTCGTTTAAGTGTTTGATGCCTTAATGTCAGTCCTAAATCAAGTTATACCAACATCTGACCCAATACCAACAGTAAACATTAGAAACAACCAACAGCGTTATACATACAGTATAGCATCAAACTATTTAATTAGACAAGCATTTGACATCTTGGTGGTACATCATTCAAATTATCTACATCCTGGGACATACTACAAAGATTAACCGTCCTGTTATCTTACATACACCACACACACATACTTTAGACATAAACACTTGAGCTAAGCAATGGACAACTGTTTACCAAAGCAGTACAAAATAAAAGGAAATTGTATTCTGTAACTGCATCCATTCACAAAGTGCTCTGAACGGGGCCACAACAGGATCAAGCTGTCTGCTTTCAGTATAATTCATTATAAATGAATACACTAGTTCAGTGGCTCCCAACCCAGAGACCCTGAAGGTCAACTAAGCTGCCTCAGAGGGGTCCCGGCTGCATAGACAATTAAATAATATTAGCAGATTTATGAAGTGTATATAAATAAAGTGGCTAAATGTACAATTGAACAGTTTAATATGTACTGTAAATGTGAAACTGGCTCACACAGAATATAGTATGGACAATGTGTGCCTTCAATTGAATTTAGAAATGTTCCAACCTTCCTTCTAAAATACATTTTTTTATTTATATTGGTTTGCTAATTAAATAAAATATGTTATAATTTGTGCATGTCTGATGAATGCTTGTTTCTGTATTTTTGTGCATTGGTTTGCGGTTTAAATCATCAACAATGTTTAGGCCAGGGTTCCTGGCTTCCAGTAGTGGAAGGTCCCCGGAATCGAACAATGAGTCAGTGAAGGTCCACAGTTTCCAGTGATGAAAAGATGGGGGTCCACAGAAGTCAAAGGTTGAGAACCAAAGCACTAATCCACCCTAGTCTTGACACCGCCTGTCCACTAAAATTCACGCATTAATAGTAAGAAACGCAACCAAACACAAACAGGCTACTTATTTTCAGCCAATGCGAATGCCAGTAACAAAAGACGCACAGTTACCAAAAAAGCTCCGGAACCGTAGAAAATTTGGGAAAGGGATGTACAGGAGCTTTTACAATAGACATAAATACCAACACTCCCGGGTTCGGCACACGACTCATGTTGTTTTAAACTAAAAAGTACAGCAAGTACGTAGTTTCCGTCGTAAAGCGTCGTCCTCTCGAAATTAATTTTGAAATGTCAGTCTCTCAATGTTTTTCTCCTTTTCTTCTTCTCGTGATTTCGCATTTCTTACCATGTCTAACATGTACGACAAGGCTTTTACTTTTGATTTTCCATTGTAAGCATTGGTAAGAATATACCAGCAGATTCCATACTGTTCATTGAAAAAAAAACAGGCTAGCTGAACGAGAGCCTCGTAACCTTGGATCAGCTGACAGCTATTATCTTCTGTTATTGTTCAGCAAATGCCTAATGCCCCACGCCTGTTTTCAAATGCTCATGGTGCGAGTTAATGCACCTGCTTTTTACCGCATACCATTCTGCCGCTTTCAATTGATCAGCTCAATCACTACACATCATATCACTGCGTTTTATGCACCCTGCACTTGGGAAGTTTGAATGGTACGTTTCGCTACGGAACCCAACTGTTCGAATCTATGGCCGCTCGCAAACCATAAGGCTAACCAAGCCCCTCCGCACACGAACACGAAGAGTCGCCCAACTACCTCCCCTCGGCTTCGCTGCTTACAGCCATGTAGCACATAATACCTGTACTTTTCTCCTCCCGGCGGTATTCTGCCTATGATGCGCAGCCATCTTACTTGGGGAGCGACTTGTTCCCATCGCAGGAAACGACGCAGAATCGGCGCATAGGTGACGTCACCAAACGTCATGGGCGCGTGGACCGCACAAACACTGTTTACTAGGTTACTGGTTTTCCGCCTTCAGTGACAGAGTATTCACTGATTGGTCGACTGTGTGAGGTCGTACTCGGTTGCTATTGGTTGCTCTAAGCGCGAAGAGGAACGACAGGTCGAAATAAAATATCTAACCAGAGTTTACAGGGAAACAGGTGGAGAGAGAGTGGAAAATATGCGTGGCATATGTTTGATTAGAGGTGCGAGTCCCTAAGAACCAGACTTTAGTCTTGAGAGAAAGAGTCGAGGAATGACTGGTATATAAGGTCTAGATGTGGGCTGACCAAAGGCAGGGCCATCAGAGACAGCGCTTCAGAGGGGATTGTTAGAGAGACACAGCGCGGTAATGTAGAATCGGACTAAGCTGTCGTGGTCAAGAGGAGGCCTGTCGGAATGGGAGGCATTTTAGTACAGCGCAGGTTGGAGGGGTGGAATTTTATCAGAGGAGTGACTAGTGGGAGCTGATGATACCCAAAAGAGGCGTGACAGACAACTTTGATTAGTGACACGAAGACAGTTGCATTTTTTTTGGCATCTCCTTCAACTGTCCTGGATTTTTAAACTGCATTACTTTGTAATAATAATGTTTTGTATTGTCGCATAGGTTCTGTTAGACTTTTCATCCTTGGCGTTGTCTCCCTTACCTCTTTGCCTCTGTTCCCCGGGTTGTTGATGTGTGCTGGATTCTGTTTTTGCTGTTTTTGTTACTCTGGGCACTTTACTACTGCTATTCAGTGATAAAGTGCAGGTGCTTCTATATAAAATGTATGTGTGATTGGATTTCCATGATTGGCATATTTGATTTACTGGTAAGTCCCTAGTACAGTGCACTAGAGATGCCCAGGGCCTGTAAATCAAATGCCACTAGTGGGCCTGCAGCACTGGTTGTGCCACCAACATTAGTAGCACTGTAGACATGGCTCAGACCTACCACTGCAGTGTCTGTGTGTGCAGTTTTAAACTGCCAATTCGACTTGGCAAGTGTACCCACTTGTCAGGCCTAAACCTTCCCTTTTCTTACATGTAAGATACCCCTTAGGTAGGCCCTAGGTAGCCCATGGGCAGGGTGCAGTGTATGTTTAAGGTAGGACATATACTAATGTGCTTTATATGACCCGAAACTCAAATACTGCCAAATTCATTTGTTACTGTTGCAAGGCCTATCTTTCTCATAGGTTAACATGGGGGGCTACCTTTAAAAATTATTAAAGCGTAGATTCCCTTTGGGAGTAGATAGTCATGTGGAGTTTGGGGTCTCTGAGCTCACAATTTAAAAATACATCTTTTAGTAAAGTTGGTTTTAAGATTGTGTGTTTGAAAATGTCACTTTTAGAAAGTGAGCATTTTCTTGCGTAAACCATTCTTTGACTCTGCCTGTTTGTGGATTCCCTGTCTGGGTCAGTTTGACAGTTGGGCTGTTTGCACCTCTCTCTAGACAGTGACACAAAGGGAGCTGGGGTATAGCCTACATATCCTGATGAGTCATCTGTGCTAGATAAATATTTTCTATTTTTTTAAACCTGTGTTGTGTCCTTTTGTAGTGTTTTCATTGAGTTACTGTATGTGTTGGTACAAATACTTTACACCTAGACTCTGAAGTTAAGCCTTCCTGATTGTGCCAAGCTACCAAGAGGGTGAGCGGGGCTTAACTGAGGGTGATTCTCCTTTACCCTGACTAGAGTGAGGGTCCTTGCCTGGACAGGGGTAACCTGACTGCCAGCCAAAGACTCCATTTCTAACAGGTTCTCACTATCCTAATGAGACTGATTTGGGCGGCAGAATCACCTGTATTGCGGGGGACTGAGTCTAATCCCGCATCACTTGACACCTGTCGGCCTAATCCGGGTTTTGTTCCGGCTAACTCACAGTGCCTCATCTCCACCCAAGAGCAGGGATGATGGGGGCAACCGGGCGCATGACATAAATGACTCCTCAGGGGAATCGTGGTCACTCAGATCTCATATGTTTCTCTCAGTTACATTAGTCTCACATATGCAAGGACAATCCGAGGCAGAGTACAGAGTATAGTTCAATAAAGTTTTATTGAAGTAACTGCATCTTAGATAATAAAGCATGAATTGCAGTAACTAGGACAATGAAACACAATAGTATTAAAGTTGTGACAAGAGTAAAACACAAGAATAACGCTACCATATTGTCACTAGAGTTTTTAAGGATAGTTCCTTCCTAAGCTATGTTAGAGCACACCATGTTAAGCTTTTATTTTGCCCTTCAGGTTCCCCCCTGGGAGGACATCATACCTGAGCAAGAGGCCTGTAGTCTACAGAAGCAGCTGCAGCAAAGCAATCAAGAAATAGTCATGGTCATCTGGCTAGAATCTCCCTCTAACATGCATGGGTCAAAGTAGTGTTTTTAAAATGAAACAGCTGATGTTCCAAGAAAGGATCCCCGCATAAGAGTGTGAATGTTTCTGTGAACATTGGAGACAAAGCGTACCACTTTTGTCGGCAACCTATCTTGCTGTAGCCTTGAGAAAAGCACAGAGTGAAAGAAATGTCTTGTTTGAGAACGTAGTGCTGACCTAGACAAAGAACAGCTAGACAGAGAAAATAAAACAAGACCGCGAATGTAGCTCCTGTTAAAATAATATAACAAAGCTGAAATAAACATATCTAGGTTAAAGTGCACAGCGGCAGGCCTAGATTGCTAAAACAACGTATATAAAACTATAGCTCAAATGGCTGCACAACAATACTACTTTCCAAGATTTCAATGTTGTTGTTGTCCTCCAGATCTCAAACTCGGCAGTAATTAAAAACTGACCTTGCAAGGTCCTGGACTCACAATCTTCACTTTACGGGATAAAAAAAACAGAGATCGGTTTCTCAACATCGATATTTCCAACACTGACTATAAAACTTCAAGGTACTCCATGTCACAGATTTAGGTATGTTTCCGTTTCACATTTTACTTGATCTTACATTTCCTAAGCAGTCCTGCCAAGTTTCCAAGGTCCCATGCATGATGTGCTGGTCCAGTCCAGTTTTGTATTTGAGTTCTATGACTTGTAGACTTGTTTATTCTATTACAAAACAGCTCTACAAGTCCCAGAATTCAAAGAAAAAGAAATCAGGACTGTAGCATGGACCTAGAAAACTTGGCAGCTATATCCATGGGTGTTTTCTTTTTCCAAGACAATGTGTTGCTGTAGTTTTTTTGTGTAGCTTATTCTTGTACCATGCATACTGTGAACTGAGTCACCTCTGTCTGTTAGTTTAGGTTGCAGGTGAATGTTTTATCACAGGCAACGATTGATAGCTTTGGAGTTGAGGGTAAAGGAAGTGTACAAGTGGATTATTATTTAGGGTGGGCAATCGCCCATTTCAAGGAATAATATCTCTAACTTGTCTGGGGGAACCCCAAAAGTCAATAATCTAACCTGTGTTTAACCCTGTGGTAGTTATGGCACGAGTGGACAGGCTTACTTAGGCAATGTGTAAAGTATTTATGTAGTGCTAAAACAGTAATAAATTAAAAATCCCAAACCGAATTAGAAAAATAGAGTATGTTTTAATGCAAAAAAAGACACCAAAACATTAAAACCCCATTGAGGGTAATCAGAGCTATGCATTTGTAAAGATTTGAATGACAACAGTCTATGGAAGTGGTAGACTGGGACTTAGGCACGTATTCAGGCCGACTAAATGCAATTACAATTAAGTGTGAGTTGGATACATCAAGTGCTTTCTGACTTAAACTTTCATGGAACTCAAATGTTGCAACGTGGCAAGCCTGAAGCTTTATCCAACAAAGCCACATCAAAATTGGACCCTTTGCTACAAGGTCCTGCAGATGTCCCAGGGGTTTTGGAACTCCAAAACTCCTCTAAGCCCCTGCTTTTCAGAGTTTCTAGCACAGCTAGTCTGGGTCACCTTGAAGGCTCCCATGGCCTATGGGACAGTACTTAGGGGGCAGGACTCACATCAACAGAGGCCAATTGGCAAGGTCAAGTCCAGGACTAGTTGTTACAGATCATCTGGTCACTTAAGAAAAAATGCCTCATGCAGCTTGTGTCACTATAGCCACACAGTTCAGCCAATTGACCCTTGGAGTCCACTTCTCAGTCCTGGGCACAAGTGGGAGCAGATACATCCCTTTAGTTCACACAGGTCACAGAGAGCAGGCCCTCGTCCTTGTCTAATTTTCTGCAGCTCCAGAAAGTGTTCTAAGGAGGACTGCTGGAGGTGCCACATTTATGAGGTGCACTAGCCAGTGTGTGAGACTGAGTTCTGGTCCCTCCCTAACCAATGAGAAAAAAGTTCACAGGGATAGTTGGTGGCATGGGACTGTTCCCTGCGCAATGCCCAGTTGTGTTGAATGCAATGTGTGGCCTGACTGCGTACCTGTGATCCTCTTTTTTTGATGCCGGTCATGCTACACACTAATCGTGACCTAGATTTGACCTAGACCCAGCCTGATTACAATGCTAGGTTCTGGACCTATTTCTGAACCTGGAGTGGCGCACCATGTGCACCTTCATAGTGATAGATGACTACCATCCCTGACATAGGTGTCCTTTGTGGGGTGCGTTGGTAGAAACATACCATGTTACCTAGTTATAACAGGCTTTTTACCTGTGAAATATGAATGTTCACTTACTGGCCCAGTCATCTAAAGTTCTGCAGCTCTTGATGAACCCAGAATCCTAAATGCGACATCCCATGTGTTCCTCGTGTGCATGTATGCTAGAAGTTGTAGTGTGCTTGTGCATGCATATTAGATGCAGTAATGTGCCATGCAGGAGTGTTGCAGGCCTGCAGGTTTCATTTTGGAAGCCCACAGTCTGGACCAAAGTTCTCACTGGTGAGCCGGCTTAAGCTAAAATCTGCAGCTGCCACCCAGTAGACACCCACCATCAGAAGCCTCTGCTCCTGCTGTGGCATGCTATGTTGGTGGCTGCTGTACCTCCCGAACAGGACTACAGTGTGCTGCCAGGAAGCTCCTTCTTGCCACCAGTTAGATCCCGCTGCCGCAAGAGAAGTGAACGTGGTCTCACACCTTTCCTTGACTGCCATGAACTGCTGTAGGCTCACGTAGATTCAGCGAGAAGGCCAAACCACAACCTCATGGAATACTGAGGGGACTGAGTGGGGCCCGGAGCTGCTAATCTGACCTTTTTTGAGAGACTGATTGAACCTACCACAGGGGTGAGATTGGAACAACATGTTACACCCACCAGTAAACTGATTGACCCTTAGCCTGCTTTAGGGCTGAGGGGTGGCAGTACCAAAGGGGGGACCAACTAAAGCCAAATGATGACCTAATCAGCGAATGCCCCTAAGAGTACCAAGCCTGTCACCCTGGAATAAAGTATTCAAACATAATTGAATGTGTAGTGACATTCTCTGTTTTATGGAATAAAAGTGCATGTCTTTTCCTATAAAGAGAAGCACTGGGTTGGTCACTGATTTTATTGAACTGGCAAGGGTGTGATGGTATTAATTTTTGAGGTGAGCAACCCCCACACTAACCTCTAAGAAACGTGACGGCTCACCTACTGTACTACTGATAGTCAAAGGAGAAAAGGGTTGTTCTTGGCCCAGTTTGTAGTGATGTAGTAGGGCCAGCCCCAGAATAGCAAACGTAACAGCTTCAACCCCCACTATAGCCCCTGCCTGCCCCATGGCCTCATAAACATGGTCTTATATTTGGGTGCAAGCCTACAAAGGACAACTTCAAGCCATTAAAGCAGTAGTACAGCAGAATCACCTTATTACAGTACACAGCAAAAACGTCAGCTACAGGGTTAAAGGGAGAAGACCTTGACGCCCTGTCCTTAGATCAGTTGAAGGATGTACGTGTGTATAGAGCGTGGATATCTCCCAGAAGCAAGGACAGAGAGATCCTTGCGAGTTTTGGAAGGCTCAGGTAGATAAAATGGATGGAAAATTGATGTAGACTTTTGCAGTGGCACGTTGATACCCAAGAAGCTAGCTGTCTGAGCCCTATAGTTCAGTTTTCCTCCAAAGACCGCATGTGTAGAATGCAAAACGCAATGTCATCAGCGGCTGGCACTGACACTTTTTGGATGGGGGACTTAAATTGTATCGGGAATGGTGCTCTGAATTGCCGCACTCACAAACAGGTAACTAAACTTAGGATGATGGCTAGAATAGTGGAGGTCATGGCACACTTGGAGTCCAGCAATATATGGAGAGAAACGCACCCAGTACAGCAGGAATACACATGACACTCAGCCACACATGGTTCCTTTCAGCAGGCTAGACCATATATTAGTGATGCAACAGATGGCCACCAGAGTACAGTAGATAACGCACCTAACCCAATATCTGTCTGACCAAGCCCAGATTGGATGTCTATTTAAATGGAGGGGCAGTCTTAGGTCGCCCTATGCCTGGCGATTCCCATCTGAAATACTAAAGGACAGGTGGGCAGGGAGACAGCAGAAGCCCTGATATAATCTTTTAAAATCAACTGCAACACAACACAAAGCAGGCTTACAGAATGGGAAGTGATGAAAGCGGTGGTGAAGGGAAGATGTGTGTGTCTATCATGTGGGGTGAGACACACCCTACTGACAGAACTCCAGCATAAGGAAGAGACACTGGCAGAAATTCAGACACTACCATGGGTTGATGAACATATACAGGGCCGGAAACAGACGTGTTACGACAGATGGCAGTAGTTAGAGACTGACTTGAGCAATATACACTGAAATAGTATCAACTACTTCACAGGGAGGGGGAAACTTCGGGACAGCGCTTGGGAAACTTCGGGACAGCGCTTGGGAAACTTCGGGACAGCACTTGGCCTGGCCTGGATCTTACACCGTGAGATGCCACACCCTCCTGTTCTCCATCTTAAAAAGCCCAGAGGGGGAGACACATTCACCCAGAATGACATTCTGGAAGTATTTAGAAATCAGTTGAAACAGTTATACACTTGCCCCACTGACCCAAACAGGGAGTGTATCAGGAATTATCTGACTGGAATGCAGATCCTATGTGTAGGAGGGGTTGCGGCCCAGGAATTAGAAGCAGATCTCACATTTAGAGGAGGTTAAAAAGGCGATAACGTCTCTTCCAACTGGGAAAATGCCAGGGAATGATGGCTTCATGGCCACATTCTGTCAGGCCTTTCAAAAAACAGAAGTAGCACACTGATTACTCGCGGTGTACATGGAGGCACTAGACAAGAGAATACTCCCGAAGTCTATGTGAGAGGATAGCATAGCAATGGCTTTGAAACCCGTCGCTGTGGCGTCTGACCTGTCATCACATCGTCTGCTCACGATGATTAACATGGGCATGAAAGTCCTTTGTAAAGTGCTTACATTGAGACTGGGACCTGTGATTTCCAGGCTGGACCACCCAGACCAGTGTGGAGTCATCGAGAGTCGGAATACTATTATAAATCTCAGATGACTGATGCATGTCATGCATGAGGTGGAGGGCAGAAAGGAGGAACTTGCCTTGTTCTCTATTGATATTGCCAAGGCCTTTGATACAGTGGATTGGTGGCACCTAATGGCGGTTCTTGAAGCAATGGGGTTTGAACAGTGGTTCGGAGCCTGGGTGCAGTTACTCTATACGGAACCAATGGCCAGGGCCAGACTGAGACGGCTAAGCTCTGCACCTCTGAAGGTGAGCAGGGGCATCCGGCAGGAATGCCTGCTGTCGTCCCTGCTGTTTGCATTAGCGCTGGAAGCTTTGGCCATACAAATCAGACAGAAATGGCAATGTGGGGAATCCAAGTGGGGGGATAAACCATCTAATGTCACTATATGCAGATGACATGATATTCTTTATCACAGCTCAGAGAGAGTCGTTGTCAAAGCTGCTGGAGTACCTCAGCGCCTCTAGAAAAATGACAGGGCTGCATATGAATCCGAAAAAGTTCCTGATATTTCCCTTGGGCCGGCTTGCGGCACAGGATCCTACAGCGTTGCTAGTCTTGCTATTCCAATGGGAATGAGATCATTTTCATTATTTTGGGATAATGGTGGCGCACAGGGACAAGAAAAGGAAACAATATACTGTAGTGCGGATAATGGAGGGTCTCACTAAGTCAATACAATTCTGGAACACATTTCTGCTGCCCCGCATGGGATGGGTAGCTTTAGCAAAAAATTGTGTTTCTGCCGTGCTGCTTATATATGTTACAATACTCTGTGGATATGTTGCAGAGAACCGTGTTCATGCAGCTACACTCCTTACTAATGACACTAATATGGGTTGGAGGTAGATGCAGAGTAGCCTGTGAGATTCTACATTTGCCCACGGAGGAGAGGGCTTAGCATTGCCAAATATAGAGATGCATTATCTTGCATCTCAACTGCAGCATGCTGCTCATTGGTTGTCTGATGATGACAACTGGGAGAAAGATTTGCTTGCAGACGGGTCCTGTGGCACTGCACTGACGCAGCTGCTGCATAGTGGTGGGAGAGCTGATGTGCCTGTGCCATATATCATCAAGCATACAGCTTGCTTGTGGGAGCAAGCAGTGAAGGTGGTGCTGGGACGAACCCCTTTTGCATTTGAGTTTAATTCCTGGGATCTCCCAGCATTCCGTACAGAAGCTGACATGGTAGATGTGGGCACTTGTCGGGGGAGGATTTGAGGCACTGAGTGACCTTTATCCCAACAAGATGTTCAGCTTGTTTGAAGTAGCCCAAGAGACTTTTAACGCTAGACAGGAACACTTTCTTTTATATGCCACTATAGTAGATATTGTAAGGGACATATTGCCCATATCTCCAGATACTCTGCTTTCCTCTGCATTGTTTAGAACACTGCTGGAGTACCGGGGAAGCAGACACTTGGTCTCCTACCTGTACAGGGCAATGATTGCTGATAAACCTAGGATGGTATTTCTAGACAGGGCAGCTTGAGAGGAAGATCTGGATACACCAGTTGAGGATGCGTAATGGTAAAGAGTCTGTGCGCTGGTCAAGTCGGGAATGAGTAACTCTTGTTTCAAATTGGTGCACTTCAATTACATTCACCTTCCTTATGTCACTCCAGTACTCCTTCATAGAATAGATCCTTCTAGAACAAACAAATACCACTGCTGTCCAGGTCCGACTGCATCCTTGATACACTTAGCTTGGTACTGTCCACCGGTACAGGCATTCTGGGATGTAGTGGCACAGAGACTGCAGTACATTGAGAGGAATACAGTAGAGTTCGATCCAGGACCTTGTTTACTGGGAGCGGTCAAGAAACAAATGGGCAGAAATAGGGAATGGAAATTCACACAATTACTCCTACAGCTGGCGAAAAGGCTTGTAGCCATCACATGGGTGGGTCACTTGGTACCTAGTGACGAAGGGTGAGTAAGGGATGTTAAGGAATGGTCGGTGGCAGAGGAAGTGCGTCTCTGCTGGTGCAGGAGAGATAACCATCCTACTGAGGACCTGACTACCTGAGGGTCGCTCCTTACCGGATTTGAGAAGGGAAGGGAGACCCACGAGGTGGACAAGTCAGACTCCGGGGAATGATTTAACCCAGAGGGACATATGGAGACGTTCACATACCTGGGGAGGGGGAAATAGATAGTATTTTCAAATGATGTATGCGGTGAACTATAATACTCTGTAAGGAATCACTAACAATGTATCCCACATTTGAAAAGATGGCTGAGTTGTTTAAGGTGTTATTAGTTACACAACTATAATGTACTAAAGAATGCTGAAGTACTATAAAATAATGTCTATAAAAAAAGACAGCATGTGTATTTCCCAAAATTTGCTTACCAGAAATTCCCCAAGGCAATTGCCACCACTGCTTTCTAGGGCTCCACTGATTCAGACTCCAGGAATCATCTCCATTGAAGGGTTAGGTCTAGAAGAGACCCTCAGATTGAAATCAGCTCTCTAAAACGCGAAGACTGAAGAGGAGAAGGCCAAAGAGTTTGAGAGGGGAAAACTAAGATGAGCTCTCCTGGAACAGGGAGATGGAGGATGAACAGGCACAGGAAGAGGAAATGAGTGAGATAGAAAGGCAAAACAAGGAAATGGAGAGGGAGAAGTTAACTCTTGTGAAGGAAAAGCTTAGGATGGCAGCAGAGACAGTTGCTCCTGGAAAAAGCAGTTTCT
The DNA here is from genome assembly GCF_031143425.1 of Pleurodeles waltl. Taxonomy (NCBI): domain Eukaryota; kingdom Metazoa; phylum Chordata; class Amphibia; order Caudata; family Salamandridae; genus Pleurodeles; species Pleurodeles waltl. Next base: position 609,758,296 of record NC_090449.1, read on the forward strand.
TTCCAAAGTCTTGTTGGGAGCTTGCCAAGGTGCCTAAAGAAAATGTGCACATATGCATGAAGAACAATATATTTTGGAATGGTTTGTGAGATTACATGCAAGACTCAGGCTTCGAGTGATACGCTGAAGGGTGCAGCAAGGATAAGTTGGTTGTTGCTGGAAGGGACAGCAGTCATTGGAAAAAGTGACTGTGGCTGAGAAACAGTAAATACGTGCATGAAAGAAACACTGATTAGACATTTTGGCCTAAAACTAGCTAAGTACCTGCAAAGGTTTAAAGTCAGCAAGCAAGAGGATAGTGTTCTCTTTGAAACATGGATTCATGGTGTGTTGTTTGACTTGAACGAGTGACTAAGATGAATGGAGGCTACAGATTTTCAAGCCCTAAACCAGCTTATGGTTAGGAAGCGACTCATGGAGGAGTGGTCTACCCCACTTAATACCGGTCAGATTTGACAGAGAAGGCTCCAGGGACACTTGCATCCTCTGTGGTCACTCACCAATTCTGGGGCAGCATCTCCTCCTACTGGGTTTGGTTTCAAGATGGCTAGCAATACAATAGAGAGGGCAGGCTCAGGTGTCAGCTACATCTGCCTGTGGTAGGTGGAGAAACATTTTAATTAGGAGACTGGGCAGAGCCCTCAGGCCACCCTGACATTTTCGCCCAAAATCCAGGGTCTTTTGTCCACAGTTTGGGGGAGCAATACATATCTCAGTACTTGGCAGCCATCAGCAGCCATTTGACGCTAAACACCACTGGCTTTAGGCAGAAAATGTGCAACTTTCTAAATATGCCATTTAGAAAATAGTAGATTATTTCCCTGGCTGCTACTAATCCAAATTTAGCATTTAATACATGTAATAATGTAGCCCTATGTTTCCCAGAGGAAGTACCCAACCTTGCTACAGTTAAATAGCTTTTGGGGATATTTCACTTTTAGAACATATCCAACATGCATTTCTACATTACCTACTTTTAAATATACTACACATCACCTTCGGGGCAATAAGGCCAACTTAGGGGTGACATTAATATTTAAAAGAAAGGTTTAGGCGTGTTAAAAACAGGTTATTTCGAAAGGTTTACAGTTTAAAATTGCCACAGGAATGTTACCCGCGTGCAACTTCCAGGCTGCACACTACAGTAGTCTCTCATGTGCAGCCTGAACACAGGTGTGAACACATTTTCATGTGTAACTAGCCCTGTGCTCCTTGTTCTATCTGCATCACAGCAACCTTATCCTAAAAGGCAGACACTAGCAGTAAACATGCGCAGTCAATTTCCATTAAATTACCATGAGTTGTACTCGGCTAGTAAGGCTTGCCCACAGTAAGGCTACAAAAACCCGATGATCAAAAGCAAAAAACCTTTGACTAAATGGGCAGAACCCATTTGCAACACAATGCATTGCTTAGAGGGGATTGGGTGCAAAGTATGTCCTTTTTGGTGTTTGTGTGTGTTTTGTGTGCTTGTGTGTATGTGTTTAGAGGCAATGAAGGAAAGGAGATGTAAGTACACAAAGACAAGAGTGAATGGGCTAATCTTTGAAGTAGCACATATCTGGCCCCTTGGGCTGCTGTTCTCCATCTTGGACTTGTTTTGCTCCTTGTGGCCCGACATAGCCACCAAAAGCATTTTCATGTGGCTGCTTAGCCTCTAAAGGGGCACATTTTGCTGCGAGCTGGATATTCTGGCCTCTTGGCGCCATCCTTCTCCTCTGCCTGGCTTCTTGTGCTTCTGTCCTGCTGGTGGGGGCATCTTGAGCAGCTGCTAATCTACCAGCATACAAAACCTCCTCCTGCCCACATTCTCCATTACCCATGGCCTTTTTGTTGTCATGCAGGGCATCTGAGGGTGGCACTGGAATCCAGGTGTTTCCCTCCACTGGTCCTCAGGGGCAATAAGTGTCTCAGCACCACCTTGCCCTGGAGAGACCAATCCTAGTACTTGGGGTCAGCTGGAGTCAAAGTCCTTAGTCCATCCTTGCAGGGCATCAGGTGCCTTCACATTTCCCAGCTGAGCATCCTTTCCACTGTTGTCACCTCCCAAGTCTAGTGTCCCAACTGTCTCTTCCTTGTGCAGGGGTTTTTAAGTGCCAGGTACCCCTGGCCAATCCGGTGGTCACACATCATTCCTCCACCCTGCCCCAATCTTCCTGCACAGCATTCTCGGACAATCCAAAATGGTGACGTGGAGAGCTTCTCTGAGGCCTTCAGCTCTGGCCCTAACATCTTCCTGACACTTTTCCACCAAAACCTCAAAGGCGAGTCCATTCTGGGCTGGCTCCAGAGGTCTGGACTCCTTCCTTTAAAAAAAATATATTTTTCAGTTAAAGCTACCTTACATGGTAGAAGTACTTATAAATCAATTACGGCAAGCATAGAAGAACCAGACCAAAATCACAATCAGGCAAGATAGAACAGAGAGAATGCAACAGATTCAGCATAGATAAGCAATTATACAATGTCCCTGGCTCACATACTAATGCTTTCTGACCATTTAGTCAGTGCTGTCCAGATACGTTCCCCCCAGCGCCTCTTCTTATAGTTTTTGAGTCTATATAAACTCAATTCTATACCGGAAGAGCCAACAATCTTGCCCTCCAATTTTCCAATGTTGGGGGCTCCACTTTTGGACAATCTGAGGTGATACATAGCCGGAGTATTGCCATGGCCATAAAAAGGAAATATCATTCTTTTTCTACATATCCATTCTCTTCCGCCAAATCCACCACCCCCAATAACACTAAGGTAGGTGTAAGACTGACCCGCCCCTTGATAATAACACTGAGAAACTATTCTACTTCATAAAACAGAAACTTCAACTTGGGGCAAACAAAAAACATATGCATAATCTCAGCCTCTGCCCCCCCACAACGATTGCATCAGAGCTGCCTCACTTACAAACCTTAGCTGGCGTATAGTATTGGTTGAGTAGCGTCTTGTAATGTTGGGTTTGTTTTCAGACTAGCTGAAAAAAAAGTATTTTCTGCCAACTCTAATAACTCCAACCAAACCCCTTCTTTACCAAATTGCATACCCCAACTTTAATTCTGGAGAGAGAGATCATCCTGCTGAATATCTACTAATAAATTATATAGTATTCCTATCTTATCCCTACGTCTGATTGCTTCTATTATTGAAATTGTATCCATGCTGGACAGTTCCTTTTTACGACAATAGAGAAAATCTCAAATTGCAAGAACTTAAAAAAATGATTCCTGGGCAGATTCTACCAGGCCTGTAGCTCCGTAAATGATTTGAGTGTGGAGTTGGTATATAAGTACCCAATTCTAGTTATCCCTCAATGTCTCCAAATATCTAAAAACAGGACCCTTAAAAACAGAGAGAGGGAGTGATGAGGGGAAAGTGGAGCATAAAAGTTGATTCTTCCCATAGAAATCCGCCGTTTTAACTGTACCCATATCTTGTGGGCGGCTCGTAGAACCTTAAATCTTGTTAATTTGAAATAGCTGGATTCTATATATTTCAGGAGCCTAACTCTTGCGTCAGAGCCCAACAACATTTCATAGATAGAGGGAGACTCTGCATAGCTGCACCCCTCCATGCCTCCAGTGATCAATACATTCATCTGTTGCATTCAGCAGACGTAATAATATAGCATAAAGTTAGGAACCGCCCATCCACCTCGGAATCTTGGGAGAGTCATATATTTCATGGCCCTTCTAAGTTTAGTATAACCCCACAGAAACTTGCTACTGATTGCTTCTAGCTTGGTTAGCCAGCTTCTTGCAAACTCTAATGGGACTGATCAGACGAGATATAGTACTTTAGGGAAAACATTCATTTTTAATACATTGCAGGGGCCCAAAAGAGATGCAGTCAGGTGGTGCATTCTGTCTAGGTCTTTTTTTATTTTAACCAACAGGAGGGCCATATTTTGCTCCACCAGCTGACCTATTGCAGCAGTGACTCGGATTTCCAAGTATACAGCATCAGACACAACGCGCTTATCTCTGAAAATAGTCTGACCTGAACAGAGAATCTGGGCCTTGTCCTCATTTGATTTGTAGCCAGAGTATGATCCAAACATTTTAGCCAAACTTTCAATTTCCTTAACGGCTCCTTCTGGATCAATTATAGTCACTGCCACACCATCAGCATACGCAAAAACCTTATACCTCTCCCTATAATAGACAACAGGTTAATATCTGTACATTCCTTCAGTTTAGTTAAAAAGGTATCTATATATAAAGCAAATAATAGCGGTGAGGACGGGCAGCCCTGCCTAGTAACTCTAGAGATGGACATTAAATCTGAATCTAAGCCTGCCAGATGTACCATGGCTTTGAGGGCCTTATATATGGCTTTGATAGCTGTTAGAAAGCCTTTCCCAATCCCCTTCCACTTCAAGGTCTCCCATAAAAAATCCCATGAAACGTGAGCAAATACCTTCTCGGCGTCTAGTAGCACCAAACCAAGTGATGTTTGATGTGCTTCCGCAAGGTCAAATAGGGAGATAATCTGTCTGATGTGGTCAGCTGTCCCCCTGCCTGGAATGAACCCATGCTGCCTTTTGCATACTATCAGAGGAATGACCCTTGCCAGCCTGCTTGCTAAAATCTTTGCTAATTAACTTGTTTATTGGGGGGGTTGCAAGAGGAGACGGCAGGGTTTTTTAGGCAGAAGCCTTAAATCTGATTATGATCCAGGGAAAGAGTTTAAATCCTGAAGTTCTGTACAATGCGTATGTGTGTTATTGGAAAGTGCAAATTGAAACCTAGTGTGCATGTTTTACCTAAACGTGATACCGTGCTAGGGTTTGTAGGCCTAAGTGGAGTGAAAATGTACTTTAGGACAGATTTCACTTATATGTATAATAATAATATAATGAAAATACCACAGATTTTCCGCCAAACACTATGGACCTCTACCTAAAGGCCGACTACTACTCTAAGGCCTACCCCAAGCCTTGACCAAGTCTTACAGAGTACCTTCTGCAAGAGGCTACCTTTGTGCTGATAGCATGCTGGACACAATGGTAACAAACACAGCACGCACACATACCCACATGCACGAGCTCATGTGTAATCAGCCCAGTGGCTCTCACCATAGGTGGCAGCAGCTACCTTATCATAAAAGACGCACACTGGCATAGGATTGGTCCAATTACTGTGCATGTACCATGAGTAATACTCAGGTAGTGAGACTTACAGTAAAAGCTCAAAACACAGGGTAGTCAAAAGTGAAAAATCCTGGTGGACTGAATGGGCGGAACCCATTTGCTATGAGACCTTTTTAGCACTGCTTCAAAGATCAGTAGTCTTAGAAAAAAAACAATAGGGAAGTAAAACCGCTCTATCTCCGACCAAAAGGTGGTCTGTACTGTGCTGGTGCGAGTGCTCCAGTCTTCTAAAAGCAGTAGCTGTTCATCAGGATGTTCCTTTGTAGATCATTCCAACAGGAGTGCTGTTAAGGTCTGGACTCCCACCTTTTTAGGCTAGACCTATTAGACTTTGCAAATGCTTGTTTAGTTTGTCAACTACTTCTTTTCCAGTCGGATGTATCCTCTCAGTTGGGGGTGGGAGGGGGGGGTGAAATGAGCCAGAAAAGGTGCTGAGGCTTGCCAGAATGACTAGGCGCAGGTCTTGGATGCTCTGGTAGATGACACCGCTGATTTTGAATTATGTGCATGCTGGCAAGGGTGACAATGGAGTGTATCAGGGTGGAGAGAATACTGTCCCATTTGAAATGCTTGATTTTGGGATCCACCATCTCCAACGTTGCTGAAACATCCTAAAGTATTCTTGTTTTTTTCTGGCCTTTATTTCAGATATGCAGGTATTCCGAATTACTGTTTATCCATATGACTTCTACTCACACTTTTGCTCAAACTATAGCTAAAATGGCTACACAACAATACTACTTTCCAAGATTTCAATCTGGTTGTTGCCCTCCAGATCTCAGACTCAGCAGTAATTAAAAACTGACCTTACAAGGTCCTGTACTCACAATCTTCACTTTACGGGATAAAAAAACAGAGATCGGTTTCTCAACATCGATAATTCCAACACTGATTGTAAAACTTCAAGGTACTCCATGTCACAGATTTAGGTATGTTTCCGTTTCACATTTTACTTGATCTTACATTTACTAAGCAGTCCTGCCAAGTTTCCAAGGTCCCATGCATAATGTGCTGGTCCAGTCCAGTTTTGTATTTTAGTTCCATGACTTGTAGACTTGTTTATTCTATTACAAAACAGCTCTACAAGTCCCAGAATTCAAAGGAAAAGAAATCAGGACTGTAGCATGGACCTAGAAAACTTGGCAGCTATATCCATTGGTGTTTTCTTTTTCCAAGACAATGTGTTTCTATAGTTTTTTTGTGTAGCTTATTCTTGTACAATGCATACTGTGAACTGAGTCACCTCTGTCTGTTAGTTTAGGTTGCAGGTGAATGTTTTATCACAGGCAACGATTGACAGCTTTGGAGTTGAGGGTAAAGGGAGTGTACAAGTGTATTATTATTTAGGGTGGGCAATTGCCCATCTCAAGGAATAATATCTGTACCTTGTCTGGGGGAACCCCAAAAGTCAATAATCTAACCTGTGTTTAACCCTGTGGTAGTTATGGCACGAGTGGACAGGCTTAACTTAGGCAATGTGTAAAGTATTTATGTAGTGCTGAAACAGTAATAAATTAAAAATACCAAACTATAAAAATCCTAAACCGAATTAGAAAAATAGAGTATGTTTTAATGCAAAAAAAGACACCAAAACATTAAAACCCCAATGAGGGTAATCAGAGCTATGCATTTTTAAAGATTTGAATGACAACAGTCTATGGAAGTGGTAGACTGGGACTTAGGCACGTATTCACGCCGACTACTTGCAATTACAATTAAGTGTGAGTTGGATACATCAAGTGCTTTCTGACTTTAACTTTCATGGAACTCAAAATGTTGCAACGAGGTAAGCCCGAAGCTTTATCCATCAAAGCCACATCAAAACTGGACCCTTTGCTACAAGGTCCTGCAGACGTCCCAGAGGTTTTGGAAGTACAAAACTCCTCTAAGCCCCTGCTTTTAGAGTTTCTAGCGCAGCTAGTCTGAGTCACCTTGAAGGCTCCCATGGCCTATGGGACAGTACGTAGGGGGCAGGACTCACATCAACAGAGGCCAATTGGCAAGGTCAAGTCCGGGTCTAGTTGTTACAGATCAGCTGGTCACTTAAGAAAAAATGCCTCATGCAGCTTGTGTCACTATAGCCACACAGTTCAGCCAATTGACCCTTGGAGTCCACTTCTCAGTCCTGGGTACAAGTGGGAGCAGATACATCCCTTTAGTTCTCCACACAGGTCACAGAGAGCAGGCCTAGTCCTTGTCTAATCTTCTGCAGCTCCAGAAAGTGTTCTAAGGAGGACTGCTGGAGGTGCCACATTTATGAGGTGCAATAGCCAGTGGGTGAGACTGAGTTCTGGTCCCTCCTTAACCAATGAGAAAAAAGTTCACAGGGATGGTTGGTGGCATGGGAGTGTTCCCTCCGCAATGCACAATGGTGTTGAATGCAATGTGTGGCCTGACTGCGTACCTGTGATCCTTTTTTTTTTATGCCGGTCATGCTACACACTAATCGTGACCTAGATTTGACCTAGACCCAGTCTGATTACAATGCTAGGTTCTGGCCCTATTTCTAAACCTGGAGTGGCGCACCAAGTGCACCTTCATAGTGATAGATGACTACCGTCCCTGCCACATGTGTCCTTTCCTTTGTGGTGTGCGTTTGTAGAAACATACCATGTTACCTAATTATAATGACAGGCTTTTTACCTGTGAGATATGAATGTTCACTTACTGGCCCAGTCATCTAAAGTTTTGCAGCTCTTGATGAACCCAGAATCCTAAATGCGACATCCCATGTGTTCCTCGTGTGCATGTATGCTAGAAGTTGTAGTGTGCTTGTGCATGCATACTAGATGCAGTAATGTGCCATGCAGGAGTGTTGCAGGCCTGCAGGTTTCATTTTGGAAGCCCACGGTCTGGACCAAAGTACAAGATAGGGGAGGAATTGCTTTTCTCCAGTGAACATATGCATATTGATGACATCTCCTGCATGGGTTGAGGAACACTAGTTACTATAGGGAGGAAAGAGGAGACAGGCTTTCCTTAGAATTGTGAGGGTCCTTACTGATAACTGGGGCTGGGAATGACTCTGTTTACAGCTGCCATGTTGTGGACTGCGGGGGGTACAGGGTGAGACCTGCAGTATCTTTTGATAAAGAATAGAGTCATTTGAAGGGGAAGAGATTCTTATTTCTTTTCATGATCTCTGAGGAGGTGTAAATAAAACGGTGCAGTCTGCTCTCACCTTCTGTACCTTTGTAGTGGGTACGCCACCTGGAGACTATCCTGCTGGGCAGAGCATCCTTGCAGACAGAGGCCAGGTCAGGGAATTGGCCTAGTCAGGACACATGAAAGAAGTTCCCCCCAAACTAGTTCCGAAGAGCAGACCTGGAATACACATACACGGTTAGAGAAAGCGGTGTAAAGGAGGGAGATCAAAAAACCATCATTAGTTGTTGTGGACTTTTCTACTGAATACTCAGGGACTACAGAACAGCTGAGAGTTGGTGTGGCACTGACAGGCAACTCCTAAGAGGCAAGGGAACCCTTGCAACACTTGGGTGGTGGCAGTTCACAGTCCCTCAACTGGCTGTCTGAGCCACGAGATTTGCAGTGCCCAGGATGCATGATAGTCCATGGAGGCAGGGCTAGAGTCCATCCGGCGGTGGCTACAGTTGCACAGTGGTGGTAGTGCGGACTTGTGTGGGTGTCTGTATAGTGGCGGATTTCTCAGTGTGGGTCATAATACCATAGCGGTATACTGCTGCAGTCACGGTATGTGGCGGCCGTAAGCGCGGCGGTAGGCGGCATTTACCGCCAATGTTGTAATGAGGGCTTAAATGTTTTGGAATTTCTGATGTGAGCAGTAGGTGAAATGTGTTAACGGTGGGTGGAACCCTGGTGTGGTGGTCCTAACGCCATGTTTAAGGCGAATGAATAAAAGATATCTAACGCCGTACACCGTGAGTTGCGTTAGAGCTTATACAGTCTTGACATTGCCCGTCTCTAAATAAGTCTCCCATGGCCACATGCCATCCCTCATCAGTAGTTTTCAGCCCACTGCCTCGCATGTAACTGGGATCACGGTCTGGTTGTGAAGAAGCATGGCCGGTGAGTATAGTAGCTGTTTCCCTTCTCGCCTAGTTAGCTTGTGCCATGCCGCCTGTGTGCAGGTCACAATGGAATCCAGGGGTGTCATACCCCCCAACCCAGGTCCCAAGCTGGATTTATATATCCCTGTTTGATGGCCAGGTGTGGCATGTATGGGGTTTAGTAACAGTAAATGGCAAAGTGTGCCTGCGTGCAGATATGATAGAGTTCCAAATAAAAAAAATTCTAGCTTACGCGTCAATAATTTTCAATTCTATTAAGGACACGGAGGCGAGGATTATGCTATCTCCTTCTTTACTTACTCCAAACAGCAGCCAATCATTTAACAAGAAAATATAAACTACATATCCCAATAGGCATAAGTCCAGCATCACGTGGCCCAATCACCACCCGTACCCTTTGTCCATAAGAGTCCTGACCCTAAACGTCACTTCCTCTTTCTTTGATAAGTCTCTTCACAACAGTCAAAAAACAGAACTTTCAAACTGTAAACTTGGTGTGAATCGAAGTCCTCTGGGAACCAAACTTCAAGATTGGACTGAAGAACAGGTCCGTGAACGACGTCCTTAGAAATCAGTTGAAACAGTTATACACTTGCCCCACTGACCCAAACAGGGAGTGTATCAGGAATTATCTGACTGGAATGCAGATCCTATGTGTAGGAGGGGTTGCGGCCCAGGAATTAGAAGCAGATCTCACATTTAGAGGAGGTTAAAAAGGCGATAACGTCTCTTCCAACTGGGAAAATGCCAGGGAATGATGGCTTCATGGCCACATTCTGTCAGGCCTTTCAAAAAACAGAAGTAGCACACTGATTACTCGCGGTGTACATGGAGGCACTAGACAAGAGAATACTCCCGAAGTCTATGTGAGAGGATAGCATAGCAATGGCTTTGAAACCCGTCGCTGTGGCGTCTGACCTGTCATCACATCGTCTGCTCACGATGATTAACATGGGCATGAAAGTCCTTTGTAAAGTGCTTACATTGAGACTGGGACCTGTGATTTCCAGGCTGGACCACCCAGACCAGTGTGGAGTCATTGAGAGTCGGAATACTATTATAAATCTCAGATGACTGATGCATGTCATGCATGAGGTGGAGGGCAGAAAGGAGGAACTTGCCTTGTTCTCTATTGATATTGCCAAGGCCTTTGATACAGTGGATTGGTGGCACCTAATGGCGGTTCTTGAAGCAATGGGGTTTGAACAGTGGTTCGGAGCCTGGGTGCAGTTACTCTATACGGAACCAATGGCCAGGGCCAGAATGAGACGGCTAAGCTCTGCACCTCTGAAGGTGAGCAGGGGCATCCGGCAGGAATGCCTGCTGTCGTCCCTGCTGTTTGCATTAGCGCTGGAAGCTTTGGCCATACAAATCAGACAGAAATGGCAATGTGGGGAATCCAAGTGGGGGGATAAACCATCTAATGTCACTATATGCAGATGACATGATATTCTTTATCACAGCTCAGAGAGAGTCGTTGTCAAAGCTGCTGGAGTACCTCAGCGCCTCTAGAAAAATGACAGGGCTGCATATGAATCCGAAAAAGTTCCTGATATTTCCCTTGGGCCGGCTTGCGGCACAGGATCCTACAGCGTTGCTAGTCTTGCTATTCCAATGGGAATGAGATCATTTTCATTATTTTGGGATAATGGTGGCGCACAGGGACAAGAAAAGGAAACAATATACTGTAGTGCGGATAATGGAGGGTCTCACTAAGTCAATACAATTCTGGAACACATTTCTGCTGCCCCGCATGGGATGGGTAGCTTTAGCAAAAAATTGTGTTTCTGCCGTGCTGCTTATATATGTTACAATACTCTGTGGATATGTTGCAGAGAACCGTGTTCATGCAGCTACACTCCTTACTAATGACACTAATATGGGTTGGAGGTAGATGCAGAGTAGCCTGTGAGATTCTACATTTGCCCACGGAGGAGAGGGCTTAGCATTGCCAAATATAGAGATGCATTATCTTGCATCTCAACTGCAGCATGCTGCTCATTGGTTGTCTGATGATGACAACTGGGAGAAAGATTTGCTTGCAGACGGGTCCTGTGGCACTGCACTGACGCAGCTGCTGCATAGTGGTGGGAGAGCTGATGTGCCTGTGCCATATATCATCAAGCATACAGCTTGCTTGTGGGAGCAAGCAGTGAAGGTGGTGCTGGGACGAACCCCTTTTGCATTTGAGTTTAATTCCTGGGATCTCCCAGCATTCCGTACAGAAGCTGACATGGTAGATGTGGGCACTTGTCGGGGGAGGATTTGAGGCACTGAGTGACCTTTATCCCAACAAGATGTTCAGCTTGTTTGAAGTAGCCCAAGAGACTTTTAACGCTAGACAGGAACACTTTCTTTTATATGCCACTATAGTAGATATTGTAAGGGACATATTGCCCATATCTCCAGATACTCTGCTTTCCTCTGCATTGTTTAGAACACTGCTGGAGTACCGGGGAAGCAGACACTTGGTCTCCTACCTGTACAGGGCAATGATTGCTGATAAACCTAGGCTGGTATTTCTAGACAGGGCAGCTTGAGAGGAAGATCTGGATACACCAGTTGAGGATGCGTAATGGTAAAGAGTCTGTGCGCTGGTCAAGTCGGGAATGAGTAACTCTTGTTTCAAATTGGTGCACTTCAATTACATTCACCTTCCTTATGTCACTCCAGTACTCCTTCATAGAATAGATCCTTCTAGAACAAACAAATACCACTGCTGTCCAGGTCCGACTGCATCCTTGATACACTTAGCTTGGTACTGTCCACCGGTACAGGCATTCTGGGATGTAGTGGCACAGAGACTGCAGTACATTGAGAGGAATACAGTAGAGTTCGATCCAGGACCTTGTTTACTGGGAGCGGTCAAGAAACAAATGGGCAGAAATAGGGAATGGAAATTCACACAATTACTCCTACAGCTGGCGAAAAGGCTTGTAGCCATCACATGGGTGGGTCACTTGGTACCTAGTGACGAAGGGTGAGTAAGGGATGTTAAGGAATGGTCGGTGGCAGAGGAAGTGCGTCTCTGCTGGTGCAGGAGAGATAACCATCCTACTGAGGACCTGACTACCTGAGGGTCGCTCCTTACCGGATTTGAGAAGGGAAGGGAGACCCACGAGGTGGACAAGTCAGACTCCGGGGAATGATTTAACCCAGAGGGACATATGGAGTCGTTCACATACCTGGGGAGGGGGAAATAGATAGTATTTTCAAATGATGTATGCGGTGAACTATAATAATCTGTAAGGAATCACTAACAATGTATCCCACATTTTAAAAGATGGCTGAGTTGTTTAAGGTGTTATTAGTTACACAACTATAATGTACTAAAGAATGCTGAAGTACTATAAAATAATGTCTATAAAAAAAGACAGCATGTGTATTTCCCAAAATTTGCTTACCAGAAATTCCCCAAGGCAATTGCCACCACTGCTTTCTAGGGCTCCACTGATTCAGACTCCAGGAATCATCTCCATTGAAGGGTTAGGTCTAGAAGAGACCCTCAGTTTGAAATCAGCTCTCTAAAACGCGAAGACTGAAGAGGAGAAGGCCAAAGAGTTTGAGAGGGGAAAACTAAGATGAGCTCTCCTGGAACAGGGAGATGGAGGATGAACAGGCACAGGAAGAGGAAATGAGTGAGATAGAAAGGCAAAACAAGGAAATGGAGAGGGAGAAGTTAACTCTTGTGAAGGAAAAGCTTAGGATGGCAGCAGAGACAGTTGCTCCTGGAAAAAGCAGTTTCTTTCCAAAGTCTTGTTGGGAGCTTGCCAAGGTGCCTAAAGAAAATGTGCACATATGCATGAAGAACAATATATTTTGGAATGGTTTGTGAGATTACATGCAAGACTCAGGCTTCGAGTGATACGCTGAAGGGTGCAGCAAGGATAAGTTGGTTGTTGCTGGAAGGGACAGCAGTCATTGGAAAAAGTGACTGTGGCTGAGAAACAGTAAATACGTGCATGAAAGAAACACTGATTAGACATTTTGGCCTAAAACTAGCTAAGTACCTGCAAAGGTTTAAAGTCAGCAAGCAAGAGGATAGTGTTCTCTTTGAAACATGGATTCATGGTGTGTTGTTTGACTTGAACGAGTGACTAAGATGAATGGAGGCTACAGATTTTCAAGCCCTAAACCAGCTTATGGTTAGGAAGCGACTCATGGAGGAGTGGTCTACCCCACTTAATACCGGTCAGATTTGACAGAGAAGGCTCCAGGGACACTTGCATCCTCTGTGGTCACTCACCAATTCTGGGGCAGCATCTCCTCCTACTGGGTTTGGTTTCAAGATGGCTAGCAATACAATAGAGAGGGCAGGCTCAGGTGTCAGCTACATCTGCCTGTGGTAGGTGGAGAAACATTTTAATTAGGAGACTGGGCAGAGCCCTCAGGCCACCCTGACATTTTCGCCCAAAATCCAGGGTCTTTTGTCCACAGTTTGGGGGAGCAATACATATCTCAGTACTTGGCAGCCATCAGCAGACATTTGACGCTAAACACCACTGGCTTTAGGCAGAAAATGTGCAACTTTCTAAATATGCCATTTAGAAAATAGTAGATTATTTCCCTGGCTGCTACTAATCCAAATTTAGCATTTAATACATGTAATAATGTAGCCCTATGTTTCCCAGAGGAAGTACCCAACCTTGCTACAGTTAAATAGCTTTTGGGGATATTTCACTTTTAGAACATATCCAACATGCATTTCTACATTACCTACTTTTAAATATACTACACATCACCTTCGGGGCAATAAGGCCAACTTAGGGGTGACATTAATATTTAAAAGAAAGGTTTAGGCGTGTTAAAAACAGGTTATTTCGAAAGGTTTACAGTTTAAAATTGCCACAGGAATGTTACCTGCGTGCAACTTCCAGGCTGCACACTACAGTAGTCTCTCATGTGCAGCCTGAACACAGGTGTGAACACATTTTCATGTGTAACTAGCCCTGTGCTCCTTGTTCTATCTGCATCACAGCAACCTTATCCTAAAAGGCAGACACTAGCAGTAAACATGCGCAGTCAATTTCCATTAAATTACCATGAGTTGTACTCGGGTAGTAAGGCTTGCCCACAGTAAGGCTACAAAAACCCGATGATCAAAAGCAAAAAACCTTTGACTAAATGGGCAGAACCCATTTGCAACACAATGCATTGCTTAGAGGGGATTGGGTGCAAAGTATGTCCTTTTTGGTGTTTGTGTGTGTTTTGTGTGCTTGTGTGTATGTGTTTAGAGGCAATGAAGGAAAGGAGATGTAAGTACACAAAGACAAGAGTGAATGGGCTAATCTTTGAAGTAGCACATATCTGGCCCCTTGGGCTGCTGTTCTCCATCTTGGACTTGTTTTGCTCCTTGTGGCCCGACATAGCCACCAAAAGCATTTTCATGTGGCTGCTTAGCCTCTAAAGGGGCACATTTTGCTGCGAGCTGGATATTCTGGCCTCTTGGCGCCATCCTTCTCCTCTGCCTGGCTTCTTGTGCTTCTGTCCTGCTGGTGGGGGCATCTTGAGCAGCTGCTAATCTACCAGCATACAAAACCTCCTCCTGCCCACATTCTCCATTACCCATGGCCTTTTTGTTGTCATGCAGGGCATCTGAGGGTGGCACTGGAATCCAGGTGTTTCCCTCCACTGGTCCTCAGGGGCAATAAGTGTCTCAGCACCACCTTGCCCTGGAGAGACCAATCCTAGTACTTGGGGTCAGCTGGAGTCAAAGTCCTTAGTCCATCCTTGCAGGGCATCAGGTGCCTTCACATTTCCCAGCTGAGCATCCTTTCCACTGTTGTCACCTCCCAAGTCTAGTGTCCCAACTGTCTCTTCCTTGTGCAGGGGTTTTTAAGTGCCAGGTACCCCTGGCCAATCCGGTGGTCACACATCATTCCTCCACCCTGCCCCAATCTTCCTGCACAGCATTCTCGGACAATCCAAAATGGTGACGTGGAGAGCTTCTCTGAGGCCTTCAGCTCTGGCCCTAACATCTTCCTGACACTTTTCCACCAAAACCTCAAAGGCGAGTCCATTCTGGGCTGGCTCCAGAGGTCTGGACTCCTTCCTTTAAAAAAAATATATTTTTCAGTTAAAGCTACCTTACATGGTAGAAGTACTTATAAATCAATTACGGCAAGCATAGAAGAACCAGACCAAAATCACAATCAGGCAAGATAGAACAGAGAGAATGCAACAGATTCAGCATAGATAAGTAATTATACAATGTCCCTGGCTCACATACTAATGCTTTCTGACCATTTAGTCAGTGCTGTCCAGATACGTTCCCCCCAGCGCCTCTTCTTATAGTTTTTGAGTCTATATAAACTCAATTCTATACCGGAAGAGCCAACAATCTTGCCCTCCAATTTTCCAATGTTGGGGGCTCCACTTTTGGACAATCTGAGGTGATACATAGCCGGAGTATTGCCATGGCCATAAAAAGGAAATATCATTCTTTTTCTACATATCCATTCTCTTCCGCCAAATCCACCACCCCCAATAACACTAAGGTAGGTGTAAGACTGACCCGCCCCTTGATAATAACACTGAGAAACTATTCTACTTCATAAAACAGAAACTTCAACTTGGGGCAAACAAAAAACATATGCATAATCTCAGCCTCTGCCCCCCCCACAACGATTGCATCAGAGCTGCCTCACTTACAGACCTTAGCTGGCGTATAGTATTGGTTGAGTAGCGTCTTGTAATGTTGGGTTTGTTTTCAGACTAGCTGAAAAAAAAGTATTTTCTGCCAACTCTAATAACTCCAACCAAACCCCTTCTTTACCAAATTGCATACCCCAACTTTAATTCTGGAGAGAGAGATCATCCTGCTGAATGTCTACTAATAAATTATATAGTATTCCTATCTTATCCCTACGTCTGATTGCTTCTATTATTGAAATTGTATCCATGCTGGACAGTTCCTTTTTACGACAATAGAGAAAATCTCAAATTGCAAGAACTTAAAAAAATGATTCCTGGGCAGATTCTACCAGGCCTGTAGCTCCGTAAATGATTTGAGTGTGGAGTTGGTATATAAGTACCCAATTCTAGTTATCCCTCAATGTCTCCAAATATCTAAAAACAGGACCCTTAAAAACAGAGAGAGGGAGTGATGAGGGGAAAGTGGAGCATAAAAGTTGATTCTTCCCATAGAAATCCGCCGTTTTAACTGTACCCATATCTTGTGGGCGGCTCGTAGAACCTTAAATCTTGTTAATTTGAAATAGCTGGATTCTATATATTTCAGGAGCCTAACTCTTGCGTCAGAGCCCAACAACATTTCATAGATAGAGGGAGACTGCATAGCTGCACCCCTCCATGCCTCCAGTGATCAATACATTCATCTGTTGCATTCAGCAGACGTAATAATATAGCATAAAGTTAGGAACCGCCCATCCACCTCGGAATCTTGGGAGAGTCATATATTTCATGGCCCTTCTAAGTTTAGTATAACCCCACAGAAACTTGCTACTGATTGCTTCTAGCTTGGTTAGCCAGCTTCTTGCAAACTCTAATGGGACTGATCAGACGAGATATAGTACTTTAGGGAAAACATTCATTTTTAATACATTGCAGGGGCCCAAAAGAGATGCAGTCAGGTGGTGCATTCTGTCTAGGTCTTTTTTTATTTTAACCAACAGGAGGGCCATATTTTGCTCCACCAGCTGACCTATTGCAGCAGTGACTCGGATTTCCAAGTATACAGCATCAGACACAACGCGCTTATCTCTGAAAATAGTCTGACCTGAACAGAGAATCTGGGCCTTGTCCTCATTTGATTTGTAGCCAGAGTATGATCCAAACATTTTAGCCAAACTTTCAATTTCCTTAACGGCTCCTTCTGGATCAATTATAGTCACTGCCACACCATCAGCATACGCAAAAACCTTATACCTCTCCCTATAATAGACAACAGGTTAATATCTGTACATTCCTTCAGTTTAGTTAAAAAGGTATCTATATATAAAGCAAATAATAGCGGTGAGGACGGGCAGCCCTGCCTAGTAACTCTAGAGATGGACATTAAATCTGAATCTAAGCCTGCCAGATGTACCATGGCTTTGAGGGCCTTATATATGGCTTTGATAGCTGTTAGAAAGCCTTTCCCAATCCCCTTCCACTTCAAGGTCTCCCATAAAAAATCCCATGAAACGTGAGCAAATACCTTCTCGGCGTCTAGTAGCACCAAACCAAGTGATGTTTGATGTGCTTCCGCAAGGTCAAATAGGGAGATAATCTGTCTGATGTGGTCAGCTGTCCCCCTGCCTGGAATGAACCCATGCTGCCTTTTGCATACTATCAGAGGAATGACCCTTGCCAGCCTGCTTGCTAAAATCTTTGCTAATTAACTTGTTTATTGGGGGGGTTGCAAGAGGAGACGGCAGGGTTTTTTAGGCAGAAGCCTTAAATCTGATTATGATCCAGGGAAAGAGTTTAAATCCTGAAGTTCTGTACAATGCGTATGTGTGTTATTGGAAAGTGCAAATTGAAACCTAGTGTGCATGTTTTACCTAAACGTGATACCGTGCTAGGGTTTGTAGGCCTAAGTGGAGTGAAAATGTACTTTAGGACAGATTTCACTTATATGTATAATAATAATATAATGAAAATACCACAGATTTTCCGCCAAACACTATGGACCTCTACCTAAAGGCCGACTACTACTCTAAGGCCTACCCCAAGCCTTGACCAAGTCTTACAGAGTACCTTCTGCAAGAGGCTACCTTTGTGCTGATAGCATGCTGGACACAATGGTAACAAACACAGCACGCACACATACCCACATGCACGAGCTCATGTGTAATCAGCCCAGTGGCTCTCACCATAGGTGGCAGCAGCTACCTTATCATAAAAGACGCACACTGGCATAGGATTGGTCCAATTACTGTGCATGTACCATGAGTAATACTCAGGTAGTGAGACTTACAGTAAAAGCTCAAAACACAGGGTAGTCAAAAGTGAAAAATCCTGGTGGACTGAATGGGCGGAACCCATTTGCTATGAGACCTTTTTAGCACTGCTTCAAAGATCAGTAGTCTTAGAAAAAAAACAATAGGGAAGTAAAACCGCTCTATCTCCGACCAAAAGGTGGTCTGTACTGTGCTGGTGCGAGTGCTCCAGTCTTCTAAAAGCAGTAGCTGTTCATCAGGATGTTCCTTTGTAGATCATTCCAACAGGAGTGCTGTTAAGGTCTGGACTCCCACCTTTTTAGGCTAGACCTATTAGACTTTGCAAATGCTTGTTTAGTTTGTCAACTACTTCTTTTCCAGTCGGATGTATCCTCTCAGTTGGGGGTGGGAGGGGGGGGTGAAATGAGCCAGAAAAGGTGCTGAGGCTTGCCAGAATGACTAGGCGCAGGTCTTGGATGCTCTGGTAGATGACACCGCTCATTTTGAATTATGTGCATGCTGGCAAGGGTGACAATGGAGTGTATCAGGGTGGAGAGAATACTGTCCCATTTGAAATGCTTGATTTTGGGATCCACCATCTCCAACGTTGCTGAAACATCCTAAAGTATTCTTGTTTTTTTCTGGCCTTTATTTCAGATATGCAGGTATTCCGAATTACTGTTTATCCATATGACTTCTACTCACACTTTTGCTCAAACTATAGCTAAAATGGCTACACAACAATACTACTTTCCAAGATTTCAATCTGGTTGTTGCCCTCCAGATCTCAGACTCAGCAGTAATTAAAAACTGACCTTACAAGGTCCTGTACTCACAATCTTCACTTTACGGGATAAAAAAACAGAGATCGGTTTCTCAACATCGATAATTCCAACACTGATTGTAAAACTTCAAGGTACTCCATGTCACAGATTTAGGTATGTTTCCGTTTCACATTTTACTTGATCTTACATTTACTAAGCAGTCCTGCCAAGTTTCCAAGGTCCCATGCATAATGTGCTGGTCCAGTCCAGTTTTGTATTTTAGTTCCATGACTTGTAGACTTGTTTATTCTATTACAAAACAGCTCTACAAGTCCCAGAATTCAAAGGAAAAGAAATCAGGACTGTAGCATGGACCTAGAAAACTTGGCAGCTATATCCATTGGTGTTTTCTTTTTCCAAGACAATGTGTTTCTATAGTTTTTTTGTGTAGCTTATTCTTGTACAATGCATACTGTGAACTGAGTCACCTCTGTCTGTTAGTTTAGGTTGCAGGTGAATGTTTTATCACAGGCAACGATTGACAGCTTTGGAGTTGAGGGTAAAGGGAGTGTACAAGTGTATTATTATTTAGGGTGGGCAATTGCCCATCTCAAGGAATAATATCTGTACCTTGTCTGGGGGAACCCCAAAAGTCAATAATCTAACCTGTGTTTAACCCTGTGGTAGTTATGGCACGAGTGGACAGGCTTAACTTAGGCAATGTGTAAAGTATTTATGTAGTGCTGAAACAGTAATAAATTAAAAATACCAAACTATAAAAATCCTAAACCGAATTAGAAAAATAGAGTATGTTTTAATGCAAAAAAAGACACCAAAACATTAAAACCCCAATGAGGGTAATCAGAGCTATGCATTTTTAAAGATTTGAATGACAACAGTCTATGGAAGTGGTAGACTGGGACTTAGGCACGTATTCACGCCGACTACTTGCAATTACAATTAAGTGTGAGTTGGATACATCAAGTGCTTTCTGACTTTAACTTTCATGGAACTCAAAATGTTGCAACGAGGTAAGCCCGAAGCTTTATCCATCAAAGCCACATCAAAACTGGACCCTTTGCTACAAGGTCCTGCAGACGTCCCAGAGGTTTTGGAAGTACAAAACTCCTCTAAGCCCCTGCTTTTAGAGTTTCTAGCGCAGCTAGTCTGAGTCACCTTGAAGGCTCCCATGGCCTATGGGACAGTACGTAGGGGGCAGGACTCACATCAACAGAGGCCAATTGGCAAGGTCAAGTCCGGGTCTAGTTGTTACAGATCAGCTGGTCACTTAAGAAAAAATGCCTCATGCAGCTTGTGTCACAATAGCCACACAGTTCAGCCAATTGACCCTTGGAGTCCACTTCTCAGTCCTGGGTACAAGTGGGAGCAGATACATCCCTTTAGTTCTCCACACAGGTCACAGAGAGCAGGCCTAGTCCTTGTCTAATCTTCTGCAGCTCCAGAAAGTGTTCTAAGGAGGACTGCTGGAGGTGCCACATTTATGAGGTGCAATAGCCAGTGGGTGAGACTGAGTTCTGGTCCCTCCTTAACCAATGAGAAAAAAGTTCACAGGGATGGTTGGTGGCATGGGAGTGTTCCCTGCGCAATGCACAATGGTGTTGAATGCAATGTGTGGCCTGACTGCGTACCTGTGATCCTTTTTTTTTTATGCCGGTCATGCTACACACTAATCGTGACCTAGATTTGACCTAGACCCAGTCTGATTACAATGCTAGGTTCTGGCCCTATTTCTAAACCTGGAGTGGCGCACCAAGTGCACCTTCATAGTGATAGATGACTACCGTCCCTGCCACATGTGTCCTTTCCTTTGTGGTGTGCGTTTGTAGAAACATACCATGTTACCTAATTATAATGACAGGCTTTTTACCTGTGAGATATGAATGTTCACTTACTGGCCCAGTCATCTAAAGTTTTGCAGCTCTTGATGAACCCAGAATCCTAAATGCGACATCCCATGTGTTCCTCGTGTGCATGTATGCTAGAAGTTGTAGTGTGCTTGTGCATGCATACTAGATGCAGTAATGTGCCATGCAGGAGTGTTGCAGGCCTGCAGGTTTCATTTTGGAAGCCCACGGTCTGGACCAAAGTACAAGATAGGGGAGGAATTGCTTTTCTCCAGTGAACATATGCATATTGATGACATCTCCTGCATGGGTTGAGGAACACTAGTTACTATAGGGAGGAAAGAGGAGACAGGCTTTCCTTAGAATTGTGAGGGTCCTTACTGATAACTGGGGCTGGGAATGACTCTGTTTACAGCTGCCATGTTGTGGACTGCGGGGGGTACAGGGTGAGACCTGCAGTATCTTTTGATAAAGAATAGAGTCATTTGAAGGGGAAGAGATTCTTATTTCTTTTCATGATCTCTGAGGAGGTGTAAATAAAACGGTGCAGTCTGCTCTCACCTTCTGTACCTTTGTAGTGGGTATGCCACCTGGAGACTATCCTGCTGGGCAGAGCATCCTTGCAGACAGAGGCCAGGTCAGGGAATTGGCCTAGTCAGGACACATGAAAGAAGTTCCCCCCAAACTAGTTCCGAAGAGCAGACCTGGAATACACATACACGGTTAGAGAAAGCGGTGTAAAGGAGGGAGATCAAAAAACCATCATTAGTTGTTGTGGACTTTTCTACTGAATACTCAGGGACTACAGAACAGCTGAGAGTTGGTGTGGCACTGACAGGCAACTCCTAAGAGGCAAGGGAACCCTTGCAACACTTGGGTGGTGGCAGTTCACAGTCCCTCAACTGGCTGTCTGAGCCACGAGATTTGCAGTGCCCAGGATGCATGATAGTCCATGGAGGCAGGGCTGGAGACCATCCGGCGGTGGCTACAGTTGCACAGTGGTGGTAGTGCGGACTTGTGTGGGTGTCTGTATAGTGGCGGATTTCTCAGTGTGGGTCATAATACCATAGCGGTATACTGCTGCAGTCACGGTATGTGGCGGCCGTAAGCGCGGCGGTAGGCAGCATTTACCGCCAATGTTGTAATGAGGGCTTAAATGTTTTGGAATTTCTGATGTGAGCAGTAGGTGAAATGTGTTAACGGTGGGTGGAACCCTGGTGTGGTGGTCCTAACGCCATGTTTAAGGCGAATGAATAAAAGATATCTAACGCCGTACACCGTGAGTTGCGTTAGAGGTTATACAGTCTTGACATTGCCCGTCTCTAAATAAGTCTCCCATGGCCACATGCCATCCCTCATCAGTAGTTTTCAGCCCACTGCCTCGCATGTAACTGGGATCACGGTCTGGTTGTGAAGAAGCATGGCCGGTAAGTATAGTAGCTGTTTCCCTTCTCGCCTAGTTAGCTTGTGCCATGCCGCCTGTGTGCAGGTCACAATGGAATCCAGGGGTGTCATACCCCCCAACCCAGGTCCCAAGCTGGATTTATATATCCCTGTTTGATGGCCAGGTGTGGCATGTATGGGGTTTAGTAACAGTAAATGGCAAAGTGTGCCTGCGTGCAGATATGATAGAGTTCCAAATAAAAAAAATTCTAGCTTACGCGTCAATAATTTTCAATTCTATTAAGGACACGGAGGCGAGGATTATGCTATCTCCTTCTTTACTTACTCCAAACAGCAGCCAATCATTTAACAAGAAAATATAAACTACATATCCCAATAGGCATAAGTCCAGCATCACGTGGCCCAATCACCACCCGTACCCTTTGTCCATAAGAGTCCTGACCCTAAACGTCACTTCCTCTTTCTTTGATAAGTCTCTTCACAACAGTCAAAAAACAGAACTTTCAAACTGTAAACTTGGTGTGAATCGAAGTCCTCTGGGAACCAAACTTCAAGATTGGACTGAAGAACAGGTCCGTGAACGACGTCCTTAGAAATCAGTTGAAACAGTTATACACTTGCCCCACTGACCCAAACAGGGAGTGTATCAGGAATTATCTGACTGGAATGCAGATCCTATGTGTAGGAGGGGTTGCGGCCCAGGAATTAGAAGCAGATCTCACATTTAGAGGAGGTTAAAAAGGCGATAACGTCTCTTCCAACTGGGAAAATGCCAGGGAATGATGGCTTCATGGCCACATTCTGTCAGGCCTTTCAAAAAACAGAAGTAGCACACACTTACGCGCGGTGTACATGGAGGCACTAGACAAGAGAATACTCCCGAAGTCTATGTGAGAGGATAGCATAGCAATGGCTTTGAAACCCGTCGCTGTGGCGTCTGACCTGTCATCACATCGTCTGCTCACGATGATTAACATGGGCATGAAAGTCCTTTGTAAAGTGCTTACATTGAGACTGGGACCTGTGATTTCCAGGCTGGACCACCCAGACCAGTGTGGAGTCATCGAGAGTCGGAATACTATTATAAATCTCAGATGACTGATGCATGTCATGCATGAGGTGGAGGGCAGAAAGGAGGAACTTGCCTTGTTCTCTATTGATATTGCCAAGGCCTTTGATACAGTGGATTGGTGGCACCTAATGGCGGTTCTTGAAGCAATGGGGTTTGAACAGTGGTTCGGAGCCTGGGTGCAGTTACTCTATACGGAACCAATGGCCAGGGCCAGACTGAGACGGCTAAGCTCTGCACCTCTGAAGGTGAGCAGGGGCATCCGGCAGGAATGCCTGCTGTCGTCCCTGCTGTTTGCATTAGCGCTGGAAGCTTTGGCCATACAAATCAGACAGAAATGGCAATGTGGGGAATCCAAGTGGGGGGATAAACCATCTAATGTCACTATATGCAGATGACATGATATTCTTTATCACAGCTCAGAGAGAGTCGTTGTCAAAGCTGCTGGAGTACCTCAGCGCCTCTAGAAAAATGACAGGGCTGCATATGAATCCAAAAAAGTTCCTGATATTTCCCTTGGGCCGGCTTGCGGCACAGGATCCTACAGCGTTGCTAGTCTTGCTATTCCAATGGGAATGAGATCATTTTCATTATTTTGGGATAATGGTGGCGCACAGGGACAAGAAAAGGAAACAATATACTGTAGTGCGGATAATGGAGGGTCTCACTAAGTCAATACAATTCTGGAACACATTTCTGCTGCCCCGCATGGGATGGGTAGCTTTAGCAAAAAATTGTGTTTCTGCCGTGCTGCTTATATATGTTACAATACTCTGTGGATATGTTGCAGAGAACCGTGTTCATGCAGCTACACTCCTTACTAATGACACTAATATGGGTTGGAGGTAGATGCAGAGTAGCCTGTGAGATTCTACATTTGCCCACGGAGGAGAGGGCTTAGCATTGCCAAATATAGAGATGCATTATCTTGCATCTCAACTGCAGCATGCTGCTCATTGGTTGTCTGATGATGACAACTGGGAGAAAGATTTGCTTGCAGACGGGTCCTGTGGCACTGCACTGACGCAGCTGCTGCATAGTGGTGGGAGAGCTGATGTGCCTGTGCCATATATCATCAAGCATACAGCTTGCTTGTGGGAGCAAGCAGTGAAGGTGGTGCTGGGACGAACCCCTTTTGCATTTGAGTTTAATTCCTGGGATCTCCCAGCATTCCGTACAGAAGCTGACATGGTAGATGTGGGCACTTGTCGGGGGAGGATTTGAGGCACTGAGTGACCTTTATCCCAACAAGATGTTCAGCTTGTTTGAAGTAGCCCAAGAGACTTTTAACGCTAGACAGGAACACTTTCTTTTATATGCCACTATAGTAGATATTGTAAGGGACATATTGCCCATATCTCCAGATACTCTGCTTTCCTCTGCATTGTTTAGAACACTGCTGGAGTAATGGGGAAGCAGACACTTGGTCTCCTACCTGTACAGGGCAATGATTGCTGATAAACCTAGGCTGGTATTTCTAGACAGGGCAGCTTGAGAGGAAGATCTGGATACACCAGTTGAGGATGCGTAATGGTAAAGAGTCTGTGCGCTGGTCAAGTCGGGAATGAGTAACTCTTGTTTCAAATTGGTGCACTTCAATTACATTCACCTTCCTTATGTCACTCCAGTACTCCTTCATAGAATAGATCCTTCTAGAACAAACAAATACCACTGCTGTCCAGGTCCGACTGCATCCTTGATACACTTAGCTTGGTACTGTCCACCGGTACAGGCATTCTGGGATGTAGTGGCACAGAGACTGCAGTACATTGAGAGGAATACAGTAGAGTTCGATCCAGGACCTTGTTTACTGGGAGCGGTCAAGAAACAAATGGGCAGAAATAGGGAATGGAAATTCACACAATTACTCCTACAGCTGGCGAAAAGGCTTGTAGCCATCACATGGGTGGGTCACTTGGTACCTAGTGACGAAGGGTGAGTAAGGGATGTTAAGGAATGGTCGGTGGCAGAGGAAGTGCGTCTCTGCTGGTGCAGGAGAGATAACCATCCTACTGAGGACCTGACTACCTGAGGGTCGCTCCTTACCGGATTTGAGAAGGGAAGGGAGACCCACGAGGTGGACAAGTCAGACTCCGGGGAATGATTTAACCCAGAGGGACATATGGAGTCGTTCACATACCTGGGGAGGGGGAAATAGATAGTATTTTCAAATGATGTATGCGGTGAACTATAATAATCTGTAAGGAATCACTAACAATGTATCCCACATTTTAAAAGATGGCTGAGTTGTTTAAGGTGTTATTAGTTACACAACTATAATGTACTAAAGAATGCTGAAGTACTATAAAATAATGTCTATAAAAAAAGACAGCATGTGTATTTCCCAAAATTTGCTTACCAGAAATTCCCCAAGGCAATTGCCACCACTGCTTTCTAGGGCTCCACTGATTCAGACTCCAGGAATCATCTCCATTGAAGGGTTAGGTCTAGAAGAGACCCTCAGTTTGAAATCAGCTCTCTAAAACGCGAAGACTGAAGAGGAGAAGGCCAAAGAGTTTGAGAGGGGAAAACTAAGATGAGCTCTCCTGGAACAGGGAGATGGAGGATGAACAGGCACAGGAAGAGGAAATGAGTGAGATAGAAAGGCAAAACAAGGAAATGGAGAGGGAGAAGTTAACTCTTGTGAAGGAAAAGCTTAGGATGGCAGCAGAGACAGTTGCTCCTGGAAAAAGCTGTTTCTTTCCAAAGTCTTGTTGGGAGCTTGCCAAGGTGCCTAAAGAAAATGTGCACATATGCATGAAGAACAATATATTTTGGAATGGTTTGTGAGATTACATGCAAGACTCAGGCTTCGAGTGATACGCTGAAGGGTGCAGCAAGGATAAGTTGGTTGTTGCTGGAAGGGACAGCAGTCATTGGAAAAAGTGACTGTGGCTGAGAAACAGTAAATACGTGCATGAAAGAAACACTGATTAGACATTTTGGCCTAAAACTAGCTAAGTACCTGCAAAGGTTTAAAGTCAGCAAGCAAGAGGATAGTGTTCTCTTTGAAACATGGATTCATGGTGTGTTGTTTGACTTGAACGAGTGACTAAGATGAATGGAGGCTACAGATTTTCAAGCCCTAAACCAGCTTATGGTTAGGAAGCGACTCATGGAGGAGTGGTCTACCCCACTTAATACCGGTCAGATTTGACAGAGAAGGCTCCAGGGACACTTGCATCCTCTGTGGTCACTCACCAATTCTGGGGCAGCATCTCCTCCTACTGGGTTTGGTTTCAAGATGGCTAGCAATACAATAGAGAGGGCAGGCTCAGGTGTCAGCTACATCTGCCTGTGGTAGGTGGAGAAACATTTTAATTAAGAGACTGGGCAGAGCCCTCAGGCCACCCTGACATTTTCGCCCAAAATCCAGGGTCTTTTGTCCACAGTTTGGGGGAGCAATACATATCTCAGTACTTGGCAGCCATCAGCAGACATTTGACGCTAAACACCACTGGCTTTAGGCAGAAAATGTGCAACTTTCTAAATATGCCATTTAGAAAATAGTAGATTATTTCCCTGGCTGCTACTAATCCAAATTTAGCATTTAATACATGTAATAATGTAGCCCTATGTTTCCCAGAGGAAGTACCCAACCTTGCTACAGTTAAATAGCTTTTGGGGATATTTCACTTTTAGAACATATCCAACATGCATTTCTACATTACCTACTTTTAAATATACTACACATCACCTTCGGGGCAATAAGGCCAACTTAGGGGTGACATTAATATTTAAAAGAAAGGTTTAGGCGTGTTAAAAACAGGTTATTTCGAAAGGTTTACAGTTTAAAATTGCCACAGGAATGTTACCCGCGTGCAACTTCCAGGCTGCACACTACAGTAGTCTCTCATGTGCAGCCTGAACACAGGTGTGAACACATTTTCATGTGTAACTAGCCCTGTGCTCCTTGTTCTATCTGCATCACAGCAACCTTATCCTAAAAGGCAGACACTAGCAGTAAACATGCGCAGTCAATTTCCATTAAATTACCATGAGTTGTACTCGGCTAGTAAGGCTTGCCCACAGTAAGGCTACAAAAACCCGATGATCAAAAGCAAAAAACCTTTGACTAAATGGGCAGAACCCATTTGCAACACAATGCATTGCTTAGAGGGGATTGGGTGCAAAGTATGTCCTTTTTGGTGTTTGTGTGTGTTTTGTGTGCTTGTGTGTATGTGTTTAGAGGCAATGAAGGAAAGGAGATGTAAGTACACAAAGACAAGAGTGAATGGGCTAATCTTTGAAGTAGCACATATCTGGCCCCTTGGGCTGCTGTTCTCCATCTTGGACTTGTTTTGCTCCTTGTGGCCCGACATAGCCACCAAAAGCATTTTCATGTGGCTGCTTAGCCTCTAAAGGGGCACATTTTGCTGCGAGCTGGATATTCTGGCCTCTTGGCGCCATCCTTCTCCTCTGCCTGGCTTCTTGTGCTTCTGTCCTGCTGGTGGGGGCATCTTGAGCAGCTGCTAATCTACCAGCATACAAAACCTCCTCCTGCCCACATTCTCCATTACCCATGGCCTTTTTGTTGTCATGCAGGGCATCTGAGGGTGGCACTGGAATCCAGGTGTTTCCCTCCACTGGTCCTCAGGGGCAATAAGTGTCTCAGCACCACCTTGCCCTGGAGAGACCAATCCTAGTACTTGGGGTCAGCTGGAGTCAAAGTCCTTAGTCCATCCTTGCAGGGCATCAGGTGCCTTCACATTTCCCAGCTGAGCATCCTTTCCACTGTTGTCACCTCCCAAGTCTAGTGTCCCAACTGTCTCTTCCTTGTGCAGGGGTTTTTAAGTGCCAGGTACCCCTGGCCAATCCGGTGGTCACACATCATTCCTCCACCCTGCCCCAATCTTCCTGCACAGCATTCTCGGACAATCCAAAATGGTGACGTGGAGAGCTTCTCTGAGGCCTTCAGCTCTGGCCCTAACATCTTCCTGACACTTTTCCACCAAAACCTCAAAGGCGAGTCCATTCTGGGCTGGCTCCAGAGGTCTGGACTCCTTCCTTTAAAAAAAATATATTTTTCAGTTAAAGCTACCTTACATGGTAGAAGTACTTATAAATCAATTACGGCAAGCATAGAAGAACCAGACCAAAATCACAATCAGGCAAGATAGAACAGAGAGAATGCAACAGATTCAGCATAGATAAGTAATTATACAATGTCCCTGGCTCACATACTAATGCTTTCTGACCATTTAGTCAGTGCTGTCCAGATACGTTCCCCCCAGCGCCTCTTCTTATAGTTTTTGAGTCTATATAAACTCAATTCTATACCGGAAGAGCCAACAATCTTGCCCTCCAATTTTCCAATGTTGGGGGCTCCACTTTTGGACAATCTGAGGTGATACATAGCCGGAGTATTGCCATGGCCATAAAAAGGAAATATCATTCTTTTTCTACAGATCCATTCTCTTCCGCCAAATCCACCACCCCCAATAACACTAAGGTAGGTGTAAGACTGACCCGCCCCTTGATAATAACACTGAGAAACTATTCTACTTCATAAAACAGAAACTTCAACTTGGGTAAACAAAAAACATATGCATAATCTCAGCCTCTGCCCCCCCACAACGATTGCATCAGAGCTGCCTCACTTACAGACCTTAGCTGGCGTATAGTATTGGTTGAGTAGCGTCTTGTAATGTTGGGTTTGTTTTCAGACTAGCTGAAAAAAAAGTATTTTCTGCCAACTCTAATAACTCCAACCAAACCCCTTCTTTACCAAATTGCATACCCCAACTTTAATTCTGGAGAGAGAGATCATCCTGCTGAATGTCTACTAATAAATTATATAGTATTCCTATCTTATCCCTACGTCTGATTGCTTCTATTATTGAAATTGTATCCATGCTGGACAGTTCATTTTTACGACAATAGAGAAAATCTCAAATTGCAAGAACTTAAAAAAATGATTCCTGGGCAGATTCTACCAGGCCTGTAGCTCCGTAAATTATTTGAGTGTGGAGTTGGTATATAAGTACCCAATTCTAGTTATCCCTCAATGTCTCCAAATATCTAAAAACAGGACCCTTAAAAACAGAGAGAGGGAGTGATGAGGGGAAAGTGGAGCATAAAAGTTGATTCTACCCATAGAAATCCGCCGTTTTAACTGTACCCATATCTTGTGGGCGGCTCGTAGAACCTTAAATCTTGTTAATTTGAAATAGCTGGATTCTATATATTTCAGGAGCCTAACTCTTGCGTCAGAGCCCAACAACATTTCATAGATAGAGGGAGACTCTGCATAGCTGCACCCCTCCATGCCTCCAGTGATCAATTCATTCATCTGTTGCATTCAGCAGACGTAATAATATAGCATAAAGTTAGGAACCGCCCATCCACCTCGGAATCTTGGGAGAGTCATATATTTCATGGCCCTTCTAAGTTTAGTATAACCCCACAGAAACTTGCTACTGATTGCTTCTAGCTTGGTTAGCCAGCTTCTTGCAAACTCTAATGGGACTGATCAGACGAGATATAGTACTTTAGGGAAAACATTCATTTTTAATACATTGCAGGGGCCCAAAAGAGATGCAGTCAGGTGGTGCATTCTGTCTAGGTCTTTTTTTATTTTAACCAACAGGAGGGCCATATTTTGCTCCACCAGCTGACCTATTGCAGCAGTGACTCGGATTTCCAAGTATACAGCATCAGACACAACGCGCTTATCTCTGAAAATAGTCTGACCTGAACAGAGAATCTGGGCCTTGTCCTCATTTGATTTGTAGCCAGAGTATGATCCAAACATTTTAGCCAAACTTTCAATTTCCTTAACGGCTCCTTCTGGATCAATTATAGTCACTGCCACACCATCAGCATACGCAAAAACCTTATACCTCTCCCTATAATAGACAACAGGTTAATATCTGTACATTCCTTCAGTTTAGTTAAAAAGGTATCTATATATAAAGCAAATAATAGCGGTGAGGACGGGCAGCCCTGCCTAGTAACTCTAGAGATGGACATTAAATCTGAATCTAAGCCTGCCAGATGTACCATGGCTTTGAGGGCCTTATATATGGCTTTGATAGCTGTTAGAAAGCCTTTCCCAATCCCCTTCCACTTCAAGGTCTCCCATAAAAAATCCCATGAAACGTGAGCAAATACCTTCTCGGCGTCTAGTAGCACCAAACCAAGTGATGTTTGATGTGCTTCCGCAAGGTCAAATAGAGAGATAATCTGTCTGATGTGGTCAGCTGTCCCCCTGCCTGGAATGAACCCATGCTGCCTTTTGCATACTATCAGAGGAATGACCCTTGCCAGCCTGCTTGCTAAAATCTTTGCTAATTAACCTGTTTATTGGGGGGGTTGCAAGAGGAGACGGCAGGGTTTTTTAGGCAAAAGCCTTAAATCTGATTATGATCCAGGGAAAGAGTTTAAATCCTGAAGTTCTGTACAATGCGTATGTGTGTTATTGGAAAGTGCAAATTGAAACCTAGTGTGCATGTTTTACCTAAACGTGATACCGTGCTAGGGTTTGTAGGCCTAAGTGGAGTGAAAATGTACTTTAGGACAGATTTCACTTATATGTATAATAATAATATAATGAAAATACCACAGATTTTCCGCCAAACACTATGGACCTCTACCTAAAGGCCGACTACTACTCTAAAGCCTACCCCAAGCCTTGACCAAGTCTTACAGAGTACCTTCTGCAAGAGGCTACCTTTGTGCTGATAGCATGCTGGACACAATGGTAACAAACACAGCACGCACACATACCCACATGCACGAGCTCATGTGTAATCAGCCCAGTGGCTCTCACCATAGGTGGCAGCAGCTACCTTATCATAAAAGACGCACACTGGCATAGGATTGGTCCAATTACTGTGCATGTACCATGAGTAATACTCAGGTAGTGAGACTTACAGTAAAAGCTCAAAACACAGGGTAGTCAAAAGTGAAAAATCCTGGTGGACTGAATGGGCGGAACCCATTTGCTATGAGACCTTTTTAGCACTGCTTCAAAGATCAGTAGTCTTAGAAAAAAAACAATAGGGAAGTAAAACCGCTCTATCTCCGACCAAAAGGTGGTCTGTACTGTGCTGGTGCGAGTGCTCCAGTCTTCTAAAAGCAGTAGCTGTTCATCAGGATGTTCCTTTGTAGATCATTCCAACAGGAGTGCTGTTAAGGTCTGGACTCCCACCTTTTTAGGCTAGACCTATTAGACTTTGCAAATGCTTGTTTAGTTTGTCAACTACTTCTTTTCCAGTCGGATGTATCCTCTCAGTTGGGAGTGGGAGGGGGGGGTGAAATGAGCCAGAAAAGGTGCTGAGGCTTGCCAGAATGACTAGGCGCAGGTCTTGGATGCTCTGGTAGATGACACCGCTGATTTTGAATTATGTGCATGCTGGCAAGGGTGACAATGGAGTGTATCAGGGTGGAGAGAATACTGTCCCATTTGAAATGCTTGATTTTGGGATCCACCATCTCCAACGTTGCTGAAACATCCTAAAGTATTCTTGTTTTTTTCTGGCCTTTATTTCAGATATGCAGGTATTCCGAATTACTGTTTATCCATATGACTTCTACTCACACTTTTGCTCAAACTATAGCTAAAATGGCTACACAACAATACTACTTTCCAAGATTTCAATCTGGTTGTT
Source organism: Pleurodeles waltl (assembly GCF_031143425.1). NCBI lineage: Eukaryota > Metazoa > Chordata > Amphibia > Caudata > Salamandridae > Pleurodeles > Pleurodeles waltl. The sequence goes on from NC_090449.1 coordinate 609,790,087, forward strand.
GCCCTCCAGATCTCAGACTCAGCAGTAATTAAAAACTGACCTTACAAGGTCCTGTACTCACAATCTTCACTTTACGGGATAAAAAAACAGAGATCGGTTTCTCAACATCGATAATTCCAACACTGATTGTAAAACTTCAAGGTACTCCATGTCACAGATTTAGGTATGTTTCCGTTTCACATTTTACTTGATCTTACATTTACTAAGCAGTCCTGCCAAGTTTCCAAGGTCCCATGCATAATGTGCTGGTCCAGTCCAGTTTTGTATTTTAGTTCCATGACTTGTAGACTTGTTTATTCTATTACAAAACAGCTCTACAAGTCCCAGAATTCAAAGGAAAAGAAATCAGGACTGTAGCATGGACCTAGAAAACTTGGCAGCTATATCCATTGGTGTTTTCTTTTTCCAAGACAATGTGTTTCTATAGTTTTTTTGTGTAGCTTATTCTTGTACAATGCATACTGTGAACTGAGTCACCTCTGTCTGTTAGTTTAGGTTGCAGGTGAATGTTTTATCACAGGCAACGATTGACAGCTTTGGAGTTGAGGGTAAAGGGAGTGTACAAGTGTATTATTATTTAGGGTGGGCAATTGCCCATCTCAAGGAATAATATCTGTACCTTGTCTGGGGGAACCCCAAAAGTCAATAATCTAACCTGTGTTTAACCCTGTGGTAGTTATGGCACGAGTGGACAGGCTTAACTTAGGCAATGTGTAAAGTATTTATAAAAATCCTAAACCGAATTAGAAAAATAGAGTATGTTTTAATGCAAAAAAAGACACCAAAACATTAAAACCCCAATGAGGGTAATCAGAGCTATGCATTTTTAAAGATTTGAATGACAACAGTCTATGGAAGTGGTAGACTGGGACTTAGGCACGTATTCACGCCGACTACTTGCAATTACAATTAAGTGTGAGTTGGATACATCAAGTGCTTTCTGACTTTAACTTTCATGGAACTCAAAATGTTGCAACGAGGTAAACCCGAAGCTTTATCCATCAAAGCCACATCAAAACTGGACCCTTTGCTACAAGGTCCTGCAGACGTCCCAGAGGTTTTGGAAGTACAAAACTCCTCTAAGCCCCTGCTTTTAGAGTTTCTAGCGCAGCTAGTCTGAGTCACCTTGAAGGCTCCCATGGCCTATGGGACAGTACGTAGGGGGCAGGACTCACATCAACAGAGGCCAATTGGCAAGGTCAAGTCCGGGTCTAGTTGTTACAGATCAGCTGGTCACTTAAGAAAAAATGCCTCATGCAGCTTGTGTCACTATAGCCACACAGTTCAGCCAATTGACCCTTGGAGTCCACTTCTCAGTCCTGGGTACAAGTGGGAGCAGATACATCCCTTTAGTTCTCCACACAGGTCACAGAGAGCAGGCCTAGTCCTTGTCTAATCTTCTGCAGCTCCAGAAAGTGTTCTAAGGAGGACTGCTGGAGGTGCCACATTTATGAGGTGCAATAGCCAGTGGGGGAGACTGAGTTCTGGTCCCTCCTTAACCAATGAGAAAAAAGTTCACAGGGATGGTTGGTGGCATGGGAGTGTTCCCTGCGCAATGCACAATGGTGTTGAATGCAATGTGTGGCCTGACTGCGTACCTGTGATCCTTTTTTTTTTATGCCGGTCATGCTACACACTAATCGTGACCTAGATTTGACCTAGACCCAGTCTGATTACAATGCTAGGTTCTGGCCCTATTTCTAAACCTGGAGTGGCGCACCAAGTGCACCTTCATAGTGATAGATGACTACCGTCCCTGCCACATGTGTCCTTTCCTTTGTGGTGTGCGTTTGTAGAAACATACCATGTTACCTAATTATAATGACAGGCTTTTTACCTGTGAGATATGAATGTTCACTTACTGGCCCAGTCATCTAAAGTTTTGCAGCTCTTGATGAACCCAGAATCCTAAATGCGACATCCCATGTGTTCCTCGTGTGCATGTATGCTAGAAGTTGTAGTGTGCTTGTGCATGCATACTAGATGCAGTAATGTGCCATGCAGGAGTGTTGCAGGCCTGCAGGTTTCATTTTGGAAGCCCACGGTCTGGACCAAAGTACAAGATAGGGGAGGAATTGCTTTTCTCCAGTGAACATATGCATATTGATGACATCTCCTGCATGGGTTGAGGAACACTAGTTACTATAGGGAGGAAAGAGGAGACAGGCTTTCCTTAGAATTGTGAGGGTCCTTACTGATAACTGGGGCTGGGAATGACTCTGTTTACAGCTGCCATGTTGTGGACTGCGGGGGGTACAGGGTGAGACCTGCAGTATCTGTTGATAAAGAATAGAGTCATTTGAAGGGGAAGAGATTCTTATTTCTTTTCATGATCTCTGAGGAGGTGTAAATAAAAGGGTGCAGTCTGCTCTCACCTTCTGTACCTTTGTAGTGGGTATGCCACCTGGAGACTATCCTGCTGGGCAGAGCATCCTTGCAGACAGAGGCCAGGTCAGGGAATTGGCCTAGTCAGGACACATGAAAGAAGTTCCCCCCAAACTAGTTCCGAAGAGCAGACCTGGAATACACATACACGGTTAGAGAAAGCGGTGTAAAGGAGGGAGATCAAAAAACCATCATTAGTTGTTGTGGACTTTTCTACTGAATACTCAGGGACTACAGAACAGCTGAGAGTTGGTGTGGCACTGACAGGCAACTCCTAAGAGGCAAGGGAACCCTTGCAACACTTGGGTGGTGGCAGTTCACAGTCCCTCAACTGGCTGTCTGAGCCACGAGATTTGCAGTGCCCAGGATGCATGATAGTCCATGGAGGCAGGGCTAGAGTCCATCCGGCGGTGGCTACAGTTGCACAGTGGTGGTAGTGCGGACTTGTGTGGGTGTCTGTATAGTGGCGGATTTCTCAGTGTGGGTCATAATACCATAGCGGTATACTGCTGCAGTCACGGTATGTGGCGGCCGTAAGCGCGGCGGTAGGCGGCATTTACCGCCAATGTTGTAATGAGGGCTTAAATGTTTTGGAATTTCTGATGTGAGCAGTAGGTGAAATGTGTTAACGGTGGGTGGAACCCTGGTGTGGTGGTCCTAACGCCATGTTTAAGGCGAATGAATAAAAGATATCTAACGCCGTACACCGTGAGTTGCGTTAGAGCTTATACAGTCTTGACATTGCCCGTCTCTAAATAAGTCTCCCATGGCCACATGCCATCCCTCATCAGTAGTTTTCAGCCCACTGCCTCGCATGTAACTGGGATCACGGTCTGGTTGTGAAGAAGCATGGCCGGTGAGTATAGTAGCTGTTTCCCTTCTCACCTAGTTAGCTTGTGCCATGCCGCCTGTGTGCAGGTCACAATGGAATCCAGGGGTGTCATACCCCCCAACCCAGGTCCCAAGTAGGTCAAGGAGGGGGCTGGATTTATATATCCCTGTTTGCTGGCCAGGTGTGGCATGTATGGGGTTTAGTAACAGTAAATGGCAAAGTGTGCCTGCGTGCAGATATGATAGAGTTCCAAATAAAAAAAATTCTAGCTTACGCGTCAATAATTTTCAATTCTATTAAGGACACGGAGGCGAGGATTATGCTATCTCCTTCTTTACTTACTCCAAACAGCAGCCAATCATTTAACAAGAAAATATAAACTATATATCCCAATAGGCATAAGTCCAGCATCACGTGGCCCAATCACCACCCGTACCCTTTGTCCATAAGAGTCCTGACCCTAAACGTCACTTCCTCTTTCTTTGATAAGTCTCTTCACAACAGTCAAAAAACCGAACTTTCAAACTGTAAACTTGGTGTGAATCGAAGTCCTCTGGGAACCAAACTTCAAGATTGGACTGAAGAACAGGTCCGTGAACGACGTCCTCAGAATAGCAAAGATGCGACTTCAAGGATTCTTCTGATCAGAACCTAAAGAAAAAACAATATATATGTGGTAATATCCCGTAGTAGTGCAGAGAAAATATACTCTTTTAATGACAGTAACAATTCTGGGTGGGTAGAAATAATGTCAATTATACAATCAAAACATAATTGCAATCATTTGATGTTAACCACATTGTTTCTTATGGAGGGATAATCCTCGCCTCCATGTCCTTAATAGAATTGAAAATTCTTGACGCGTAAACTAGATTTTTTAAATTCTATTTCAGGACCGGAGGCTCAGATTATGCTCGTTTAAAGCTGATTAATAACCACAGAAGCAACGTCTAGAACAGGTTTTTGATAGAATTTCCTAAAAGTGGATTCAGATGACCGCTTTCATAATATCCTCTAGGAGAGAACCTAGCGCATAAGTCTTGGACGCTATTGCGCCTCTTACTGAATGAGCTCCAAATATGTTAATGTCTATGCCTGCTTCATTCATTAACCATTTAACCCATCGAGACAAGGTGGCAGACGAGACCGGTTTAAAAGGTTTTTGTAGAGCTATAAGTAGCTGTCCAGATGTATTTTGTCTGAGAGTTTCTGTAACCAATTCTTATTGTCTTAAGCATTGGACTACACAAAGTTTTGGGTTGTCTGAAAATACTGGGTACGATACCGACCTGCTATTAGTCTTTGTCCGTTTGGAAATGTTGAAAGTAACCCCTTCTGGGGTGTACACTCTTCCTGCTACGTCCAAGGCTTTGACGTCTGATATGCGTTTACAGGAGATGAGGCATAATAGCATTGTCAATTTGGCTGAAATCTGTTTACGGGATAAAGAGCCATTGTCTGGCCAGGCTTCCAAGAAACGAAGTACAATGTTAACATCCCACAAAACAGAGTATTTGGGAAGAGGTGGATTGGATAAGCGGATACCCCTAAGTAATTTACATACAAGCGGATGCTCACCTACCGGTTTCCCATCCAAGTAATTATGGCCAGCTGAAATGGCTGATCTGAAGTTGTTTACTGTTCTATAAGCTAGGCCTGTGCCGGCTAGTTCAGCTAGGAAATTGACAATCATTTCAACGTTATATTCCACGGGATTGAGACCCTGTCTATCACACCAACTATTCCATCTTTGCCATGCAGATGTATATCTCTTATGGGTACCTGTTGCCCAGGCTTGCTTGATGAAAGTCGCAGCTTGCTGCGAAATTCCTGGGGAGTTCCATCTTGCCCTGAAACCTTCCAAGCCATCAATGTTAGTTTCAGTGAAACAATCATTGGATGTTGATGTTCTCCGGGTTCAAAAGTAGATTCGGGCGAGGAGGAATGAGAAGAGGTAGGGCGCAAGTTAACTGAAGGGCAAGCGTGAACCCGGATTGCGCTCTCCAGCAAGGGGTCACTAATATAATCTCCGCTTTCTGATGTCTTATCTGAGACAGTACTCTGGGGATCATTAGGAATGGAGGAAAGGCATATCCCCGAAACTTCGACCAATCTTGGAGAAAGGCATCGGTCGCTAAGGCTAGAGGGTCTAGACGCCAGCTGAAGAAGGCTGGTATCTGAGTATTGAGACGAGATGCGAATAAATCCACTTTGCACAGACCCAAAACTTGAAAATCAGTTGGAAGATTATCGGGTCTAGTCTCCAGTCGCTGAAGTCTGTCAGGTATCTGGAGTTCCAATCTGCTATTGTATTCTGGTCCCCTGGGAGATAATCTGCCATGATAGTCAGGCGATGGCTGATGCAATAGTGCCAGAATTCTTTGGCAATTTCGGCCAGTATTCTGGATTTTGTGCCCCCCAGTTTGTTGACATACCGCACTGCAGAGATGTTGTCCATTCGAAGCAGAATGCAGCAGTCCGTCCTTTGAGGGGAAAGACTCCTGATAGCAAAGGAGCCCGCTAGAAGTTCCAGGCAGTTGATATGAAGGGTCTGTTCCCAGGTCGACCAACAACCCCCAGTTACTATCGAGCCGCATCGGGCTCCCCATCCCCAACGGCTGGCATCGGACTCTATCACAATCTCTGGGTGAGAGCCGAATATTGCCCTGCCATTCCACGCCTCCATGTGTTGGAGCCACCAATGAAGTTCTGCTTTCACTTCGTCGGTCAGGGGAATCGATTCCGAGTAGCTGAGACCCTGTTGGAGATGTCTGATTTTGAGTCTCTGGAGGGTGCGGTAGTGGAGAGGGGCCGGGAAGATTGCCTGAATCGACGAGGCCAGGAGACCTACTATTCTGGCAATGTTCCTCAGGGATACTATCTGGCTGGCTAAATCCGTCCTCAGTTCTCTCTTGATGCCTCGAATCTTTTGAGGTGGGAGAATAAGATGGGAGAGTTTGGAATCTATCCTGAAACCCAAGAAGTCTATTATTTGGGAAGGACTCAATAATGATTTCTGCACATTGATGAGGAAACCTAATTCCTGCAGAAGATTGATTGTCCATTCTAGATGTGTCAGGAGAGTCTGGGGATTTTGAGCCATCAGAAGGATGTCGTCGAGGTAGACTATGAGCCTGACTCCCTTGGATCTCAGGCGTTCCATCACTGGCCTCAATAGTTTCGTGAAACACGTCGGGGCCGATGAGAGACCGAAGGGGAGAGCATTGAACTCCAGGCAGTGTCCTTTCCAGAGGAACTGTAGGAATCTCCTGTGAGGGTGAAATATGGGAACTGACTGATAGGCGTCTTTGAGGTCGAGACGCACCATCCAATCTCCCTCTAGAAGTATGTCTCGTAACAAGTGGATACCCTCCATCTTGAGGTGTCTGTAAACAATCCAGTAGTTGAATTCTTTGAGATTTAGTACTAGACGGTGACCTCCTCCCTTTTTGTCGACGACGAAAATGGGGCTTAAGAAACCTGACGGGTGCAGGGAAGAGTAACTTACCGCTCCTTTGTGCAAGAGGTCTTGCACCTCTGCGTCTATAAAAATCTGATCTGTTAGGGAAAAATACATTTGTGTTGGGGGGGAGGACTAGAGCGGGGAGCCTATAAACTCTAGATGAAAGCCAGTGACAGTCTGTAGAATCCAGGGATCTCCCGATATTCGTTTCCAGTTCTCTAGGAATAAGCCCACTCGGCCCCCAAGGCGTACTTGTGAATGAGGGATAATGCTCACCTGAATAACTGGAGTCTTGGATCGCACCCTGCTGGCCTCTGAGGGGTCCTCGTCTGTATCTGGGGCGTCCGCCTTGGTTGCAAGTGGGGTAGAAGGTGTTGTCCGATTGATCGGAGTACCAGTTTTTTGTACCTCTTTTGTAAGAATATTGGGAGCTTTGGAAAGATCCTCGGCCGGGCGTACGCCCTCCAAAACGTCCGGCCCTGGTAAAAAGGTTTCTTTTGAAGAACTTCTTAAGAGATAAGTGCGCTTTGTCTAGGGAAGAGAAGGTGGCGCAAAATTTTGCTAGATCCTTAATAAAGGATGAGACAAAAAGGAGGCCATCGGGCCGATGGACCAGCTTCTGAGGATGCCAAGTCTGTTAGTTTGGGGTCTATTCTCATAAGGATGGATTTGCGGCGTTCCGACGACACCGTGCAGTTTGCGTTGCCTAGAAGGCAAAGTGACCTCTGGGCCCAGCCCATCAGGACATCGGTATCCATGGGTGTATTTGTTTGTTTGGCTAGGTAGGCCATGTCTAAGATCTTTGTCAAGGGGCCTGTGACATCTGATATTTTATCTTGGCAATTGCTCCATGATCGGTCCAGACCTTTTTTGGGGTCCTTGCCAAATTTTCTCATGAAAGTGACCATGGTGGGATCAATATCAGGAGTGTCCGTCACCTTTTCATCAACATCGGGTCTGGGGCATTCATCCTTAAGATGTGAACGGACCTCCTTGTCAAAACTTCTTCTGACATTGTCGTGGATGTACTGAGCTACTTCAGGGGATGGAGTCCAGTTGGAAGCTCTGGGGTGTATGATCTGAGTGGGGTCGAAATCTAGGGTTTTAGTTAGGGAAGGTTCTTTCCTAGTTTTTTTGCTGGGAATGGGAGGATCTGAAGCGTCAGAGTCGCTGGAATCCGAGTTGGAATCCGAGGAGGATGAGGAAGAGTCTGGGTCTTTAGCATTACTGTAGTTATGCTCGGTGGAATGCTTTTTAAATAATTTGTTAAATGCGTCAGCATGAATCCCCGAGATCGTGCTTTCCACTTCCTCTACGTTTTTGGTCTTGGTTTTGCATTTAGATTTTGATTTCTTCTCCTGAGAGGAGGATTGGTGTTCGCTATGCCAACCCTGGGATTTAGCGAAGTCAAATAATTGTCCTGAGAAGGGACCTAAAGCTTTTACCAGGGCGTCATTAACAGATTGCTGTACTCTGTTATCTAAGGCTTCAACCAGGTTTACCTCTAGTTGGTTGCCCAAATCATCAGGGTAGAACCCTGTCTCATTCTCACTCCATTGTGCCATAATGGGAACATTTTTTAAAAGGTTTTCTATAGTATAACAGGGGGAGTGTAAGCCCCTGACAGGCAAATCAAAAGCCCAAATATAGCGTGGAGGGAGCTGCCTGTAGTATTGACACACTCTAGGCAAAGCCTTATTGATTTTTACAACCCATGTCCTTTATAGGAACCGGGCGTCAGGGAGCACAAATATCGAAATGCAGGGAGGGAAAAGTGCAGCTAACACTCCGCGCGTCCGGTGAATCGAGCTGTCTCATCCAAAGTGGTGAGATCGGCTCGAAACACGCACGCAAAGCGCGAGCGCCGCAATTGAAGAAGGACTACACGGCTCACGCCGTGTAAACGCTCCCGCTCCCACTCCACAGGGCTAACAAAAATCGGCGATAAAAGCCGTTAAAAACAAAACAATAAAGGTGAACTATGAACGGGTCAGCGCGACCAAGATCGCATCGCTACCCGACAAAAACTGTTAACTGTTTAAACATTAATATATATACGTCAAAACACACAGATAATAGAGAGTAATTAAAATGTCACTTATCTGCTGCGGAGCAGCAAAGAAAGAGGAAGTGACGTTTAGGGTCAGGACTCTTATGGACAAAAGGTACGGGTGGTGATTGGGCCACGTGATGCTGGACTTATGCCTATTGGAATATGTAGTTTATATTTTCTTGTTAAATGATTGGCTGCTGTTTGGAGTAAGTAAAGAAGGAGATAGCATAATCTGAGCCTCTGGTCCTGAAATAGAATCTGGAGCTTCAAAGCCCCCTTGAGCAAACAGCCAGGTAAGCACCTCCCATTTTAAGCATGGCTGTTTACCTGCCCAAGCCAATCGGATCAACTGCGTTTTGAGCATACTAAAGTAATAACTGCTCGGTGAGTATGGTATGTTAATAAAGAATTAAAGCAACTTGGGCAGAATGACCATTTTCATAAAGGAAATGCATCCGGCAAGCGAAAGGGGTAGGGAAATTCAACGAGTCGCACTGGAAGTGATACTCTCCAGTGCCTTTTCATAATTTGCTCTCATAAGTTCAGCTCTATCTCGAAAGTCCTCAATGCCCTGGTACCTAAAACCAGAGTCGCACCATTGTAGGGGATAATCCGGGTGGAACATTTGCGTATTTGCTGTCAGCAGGAAGATATATGATTTCCTCTAAATGTTTTGTATATCAGAGAGGCGACCAAATCTGATCCATTCCCATACTACTGCGTTGAGGCTGATTTTGGGATACCTGATATAAAGCGTTACATCATGCGCATAAAGTGAAATAAGAAAATGTCTACTGGGTGTCCTGCTCGCATATGTACTGTGGTGCTGGCATAGCTTAGCAGCTAGGGGCTCCATCGCAAGAGCGAAAAGCAGGGACAATTGGGGGCACCCCTGCCGTGTCCCACGGCTGATTGGAAATGGCGCAGACCACAGACCATTAATTAACACTCTTGCCGAGGGATTTATCTAAAGGAGTACCTGACCCAGGACATGAACCCAGGTGGGCAACCCATGCACCTTAATATAACTATCAGGTAAATCCACTTGAGCAAGTCAAATGCCTGTGTGGCTTCTAAAAAGATAGCAGCTGCTGAGAGGTCGATGGTCTACAGTAGTGCAAAAACAGTACGTAGATTATGCGAGGGGACCCTGCAAGGGATGTATCCTGACTGGACCGGTCTCATTAGAAAGGACATTAGCTAACACAGCCAATTTGCCAGGACCTTCTCCAAGATCTTCACATTACAATTTATTAGGGACTACAGTCTGTATGAGTCACAGCTGGAGGCTTATTTGTTCGGTTTGAGTAGTGTCATAATCACAGCCTCTCTCATGGAGGGCGGTAGGATTCTGTCCTGTTTGGCCTCCGAATATACCTCTTTTAGAAGAGGCACAAGGGTGTCGGTGTAGGCCTTATAGAAGTCTGCCGGAAGCCGTCAGGGCCCGGAGCTTTTCTCGACAAAAGCTAATAGCTTCACGTATCTTATCATGTTCAATATCCACTGCTGAAAACCTGTGATGCGAATCACTGAGCCAGCCCAAGGCTACGTCCTCTAAATAGCCGTCTTTATCAATCCAGGCCTCCTCGGTCGAAGTGTAAAGGCGCTCATAATAGGTTGTAAACACCTTAAGGATATCAGGTGTGTCCAGAAGAAGGAGGCCACATTCATCCTGTATCACCAGGATGGTGATCCTCGGGCGCATTGTGTGGGTTATGGTGGCTATGGCGCAGCCCGGCTGTTCTCCCTCACTATAGGATCGCACTCCTGCATATTTGCCTCAAAAAAGCACCTCGCACTCAGCAGTCTCCTGATTGTCGGAGAGTGCCAACTGGAGCAGACAAGCCGGATTGGCAGTGTGGGATGTCGCTTACGCAGCTTCTAGGGATTGAATACCTGCCTCCAAGTGGCTGTGTTTGGCCCTGATGACCCGAAGTAAGCCTCTGCTCTTTGCTTTGCAGATACCTCACACTGTGACCTTAAGGGCCTCTCAAATCATACAAGCTTTTGACACAGAGCCCGATTAGTGAAAACAAAATCTGTTATTTTCTGTCCCAATTCATCCTGAAAATAGATGTCGAGAAGAAGGGCGGGCATAGTCTCCATCCAACATGAGGGGGAACTGCAGACAGCAGGGCGAGCCGCAGCAGGAGAGGGGAGTGGTCTTAGTACGTGCATGCCAAGGGGTGATATCACTCACCGAGGCTGCAAGGGCACGGGATGTGAGCCAATAGTCTAACCTTGACCAGCTAGTGTGTGCACTGGAGTAAAAGGTATCCTCCCTTAAGCGTGTGTGAAGCCAACGCCAACCATCCAGCAGTTCATTCGCTATCATTATGTTGCTCAGGCGCTTGGCTGTTGCCCCGTGTGACATGGTTGTGCTGGATTGTTTGTCAAGGGTAGCGGTAAGATTGAAGTCTGCCCCCTCATAATATGTGTGTGGACCCAATGTCGGCTATCCGAGCCCATAAGGGGTAAAAAAAGAAGTTGTTGGCCGTGTTAGGGCCATTGCAGTTGAGTACAGTGATCGATTGGTGTGCCAGTCTCCCCCAGATAATAGTGTATCTTCCCTGTGGGTCATTTCTAGCGTCCTGCGGCACATATGGTATGCCCCTGCTGAACAATATGGTGGTCCCCCATGAGTAAGATGAGAAAGTAACAAATTGTCAAAATGAGGCCCAGCGTGTATCAAACGATGCCAGCACACCAGGGGCGAAGTGGGTTTCTTGAAGTAATGCCAAATGTTTATTGTGTCTATCTAGATATGCAAGAATGTGCTGTCCTTTACCCAGATTGCCTAGCCCTCTTACATTTCATGTGAGGCAGTTGAGGGTGGGCACTGAGATCCAGGGGTCACTATCAGCTCTAACTGGCAACATCTAGTGTGGGGAATAGTATCAAAGCAGTGGCTCGCAGCACTTCTAGCAGAGTCAATCCATATCTTTCATATACAGTCGGTGCATGTAGGCATATACCATACACTGAACGCAAACAAACCAAGCCCCCCTACCCACACTGACAGCCCAAACCTGTCAGGCATTGCCCCTTCAATGAAATCCCCACATGACCAAACTAAAAAAAACAAAGGAATTTCAACTGGCACAGGAGTATCCCCTAGTGAGGTCATCCAGAGAGCCAAGTGGGAGACACTCCACAGAGCGAGGGTATCCAGGGAGTCCATGGTCACCCCAGGGAAATTATGCCTGTTTAAATCCACCTGGGGCACAAGTACAGGATGCCTCGCCCATAAACCAAGGAGTTTTGGTTGGTGTGTTGTTCTAACATGGCTTAAGGATAGGGGGAGATCACAGAGCAAGAACAAACATTCGGGTCTTATACAGGCGAACAATGTTAGCCAGAAAGCCATGCCAAAGGAAGCTCGCCACCAGCCACTCAGTGTCAATCAGACACAGATAAAGAGAAGTTTGGATGGCTGGCATTGTGAGTCAGCGGAGAGTCCCATCGGTGATTATACTTCAGGTACGCCCTATCCTTCTGTGGGGTGTTGAAAACGTGATCTTTGCCCCGGTGAGTGATGCGGAGTCAGGCGGGGTACAACATTGCATAGGGAATGTTTGTCTGCCGCAGTTTCTGTTTTATTGCAGTATACTTTCTGTGGGCCTCTTGTACTGATACAGTGAAGTCCGGGTATATGGATAATTTGTTGCCTTTGAACTTCAACATGTGTTGCTCCTGTGCCATCCCTAGGGCTACATTCCTATCCCTGTAGTTCAGAAGGCGAACTATTATCTGGGGAGGTGGTGTGCCCGGTGGCGGCGTCACAGCAAGAGATCTGTGCACTCGCATAGTGTCTTCCGCTGTTGAGATCCTTTGCTCAGCTTCAGTCTATCTCCCAGGTTGCATGTCCAATGTATTGGTTAGTGAGTCTAGCATAGCGCACATATTATCCATCTTGCTTTCAATTGAGGGTAGGATGCTTTGCATGGCCAACTAAAGGGGTTTCTTGTCTCCAGCTCCTGGGGAATCCTCAACAGGCTTATGGTCCAGGTGCTCTTGTTCCATGCTGTCTCATTGAGGTCAGGCTGATTTTATAGCTTCATACTGAAGTTTCACTTGTTTTTCGTCACATTTCCTCATGGTAGATATCCACCTCAACAAGGGATAAATTGAGGAGAGCAAAGAGGGGCACCCCAGGCGTTGGGCCTTGCCCCACAGCAGCAGCAGCGATCAACTAGTACGGGCTTCCAGGCGTGCAGCTGCGTGGGGCATGCAAGTGCACCCGCACCCCCTCCCCCATGCAGTCGGACAGCACCTCGGGCAACCCACTAGGAAGGGCCCAGCACTTCTCCCAGGTGTAGGTGATCCTCTTAGTGTTCTGGTGCAGGCTGATGCCTCGCCAATTGCCGCCGAAGGCCCCCAAGGCATAGATAGTCTGGCAGCCCTCGCATGGCAATTCCAGCACATCTCACTCCTACCACAGTATAGATCGACTGGGCCTGCAAGCACCTTGGTAAGAGTGCGCCGTGCCCGAAGGTGTTCTGTAGAAGTGGTTTCCGGGGTGCCCCCAAGGGAGCAGTACAGACAAAAAAGAGAGAACTGTACCTCTAATAGTTCCTGAAGGAGGATAGCTATCCGCTCAGATTAGAGCCAGGGGAGGGCAGGCCCAGCGTTGCAGGTCTACCCCCTCTCGTGCTTTGCACCTGTGTCAGGGGCCTCCTCAGGCGTGGCGCTTGCCCTGCAAGGCACTGCGTGGTTCTGCTGGTGCAGCAGGCCCCGACATGGCCACGAACAGCCTCACCCCTGCTCCTCAGGCCCCACCTCATCAGTATGATGTCAGTGTAGGCTCTGTCTCAGCGCACACCCGGCTCGGCAGTACTGCACATGCACCACGAGTGCCTCCGAGCCCCCACTGCATCCCGTGGCCTCGCGGCAGGTCTCAAGCATCAAGCAGTGCCTCCACGGACCCCGCTCCGTTGCACAGCTAGCCAGCGCTCCCGCTGACTCGATGTCCTCTGCATGGTACTTGGGAGGGCAGGAGCCCCCGTTCAATGAGCTGGCACCAGCCAAGTAGATGAGCTGTCTCTCTACCACTAGAAAGGAGGATCAGTCCTGCAGCAGCTCCGACATGTTCAACCGCTCCGCTGCTGATGTCAGAGTCAGGCCTCACTGACCATAGGGGCCCTGATTGTGTTTAATGCTGTGGTTTTGCCTATGTCAGCAAGTCTCCCATTTATCAGCACAACGGAGTAAAATCGGGAGTTGTGGGTCAGTCCCTGGGGAGGATTATGCCAGATGATGATCCTGGTTCGCCGGGAGCCTCATAGAGGTGTGGAAATCTTGCGCTCTGGCTCTCTGGCACCCCCTGTTTTGTACCTGAAACTTGATTGGAGAATTGTCAGCGTGCATTTGAAGATTCACATGATGCTGCTGTAGGAGATGTGTTAATGGGCACACATAGGTGTTGAAGACCATCATTGGTGGTGCAGACTTCTGGCTTCTTTGCAAGATTGCACCGAAGGTGAAAAGACTATTGACGCAATTCAGAAATGTTGGGTAGGAGGAGCTAACCGTTCCAAGGCAAGTTCAATGACTCTAGTCTATTCATTAAGTCTACTCAGCAGTATGTGACAGTTCAGTGTGCTAGGTTGCAGAGAGATTGTGGAGTATGGGGAGTAGATTCTTGTTTTCATTCAGATCAGAAGCAGCTATTCCCAAATGTTCACCAGGGCAGTTTCAGTGGCTGTAGCTGACCTGAACTCAGATTAGTGAACCATAATGAAATAAGATTTATTTCAATGCACTCTTGTTTCTGTCTTGTAGCCTTGTGTTCTTGTAGGGGAATGGGAGGTTGGAGCTTGGCTGGTCGTTAAACAAGCCCTTTGGAAGGGTGGTTTCTGCAGCAGAGGCACGATTGTGGCATGTTTCAGGGAATTTGTTACTACTCCATGCAAGAAAGTGGAGTTGATTGTGAAGATTTGCCTTCAGAAAAGGAAGGAACTCCCTCATACACACCAGTTTACAGGATTCTGAAGGTGGCTAGGAGTTCATTGTTCCTATGGCCGTTATATATACTTGCCCAGTGACCTGAAGGAGATAAAGGATGAGTATTGAAGCAGAGGTAGGGTAGCAAGAGGATACCTGGTTGGTTCAAAGTTGATGTCCTGGATTTTGGCAATTTTTCACTCAAAGAGCAACACAAAGTCTTCACAGTGCTGGTGTGTCATACACTGGGTGTTCTTACAAGATAGAGTCCTTTGGCTTGACTCTAAGCTTAACGTGACTTTCCATTACAAGAGGGTAACCACTGTGAAAGAGCACAGGTTGTGCACAATGTGCAAAATTTGCAAATAACTGTGTAATTTGGCAGATGGTTATCCAGTGGTATCTCAAAGTGTAATGCAAATGACATTCAAAAGTACATTGACAGTAAATATTTGCAATCCTCTGAGTATTCTGGCTGTGCATCTGACACATTGTTAGGTGTAGTATCCATCGGAGGAAGACCACAACAGTAGAGTATATTTATAGTAGTTTATTTGAAGGTAAACAAGGACCCACAGGGAACCACTGCCTGCCAGGTGAAGGGCAGAGAAAGTCTGAACTCACCTAGCAACCAGGGTTCCACATAGGAATGAGATGAACATCACAGTGACATACACCAACATTCTACATAATAAAGAAAACAGAAAATAAACTAAATGAAATACTATGTGGATCCTACATTAGGTTTGGGCTGACATCCCTGTATCACCTTTTCTGCTGGTGTCTAAATTAGTTAATGCCTTGTACATTTGTTTTGGGTGGTCAACATAAAATGCAGTTGGTTGTCTATGACGAATCATTTGACCATGTAGGCAATGTTGAAAAGGTTCAATTTTTCCGCTTCTTGAATTTTACATGTATGAACGGTAAGATCAAGTGTATGGTTATCAGGAAATAACAGAACACAGAATTGTTCACCCAATTCATAAATGACATGCTTCTGTCCAGTAGGTCTCAGATGTTTGGAATATACAAAGTGATTTGCAACATAGGGGCTGAATATGCCTTCGAAGATACAGACATTTGTCTCAAAGAAGGCAATTGTTCCACTTTACTGAGAGCTCATTTTAGGAAACCTATGTGACATTTTGGTGATCGACAGGTGAATTGTTTTATTGCTGACTAATATAGTGGGTGTTTAATTGATGAATCTGGCGTCAAAGTAGATGGTTTTAAAGGTTAGGCGTCTCGAGGTTACATTGATTTTTCTACCAGTTGCTTGGGTGCCACGGTTTCTTCTCTGTTACCAATGTGTCTAGAGTGTCCAGGAGAACCTGGCAGCTTGAGAACAGATATTGTGAAACAACAAGAGAGTTTGACTTTATGCATTAAACACTGCATAATGGTTCTGTTTTACTTCTAATTTGGGTTCCAGTGTTTGGGAGCCGTGAGAAAAATGAATGGGATTGCCTTTGCTGCAGTCTGGGTATCAGATGTTACCGGAACATCAAAAGTGGACGTTTCTTTGGTGCTTAAAATTAAGGTTTGTCTAAAGATAGGAGGAGTGATTAGAGAGGTTGGTGCTGGAGAGTCCTGTCTCAAAGGCTGCAAAAAGGAGTAAGAGTGAGTGTCACTTGACAAGACCTAGCGAGATGTTACCATGAATGCCTCCCACGGTCTCCTAAATAATTTTCAATTCACTGCATTTTTCAAATGACAGGCTGTAGCTTGCAACAGTTATAAGCCCTAGCCATCAAACCTATACGAAAAGGAAAGCCAAAAAATTGATGATTTACAAAACGTGAGGCCTGATGTTTACTTCGGAAGATGACTTCTTGAAAAACCTTTCTACATTTATTAGGTGAGGGTCAGAGACACTGGCTACAAAGACATTAGTGGTGTTGGAGTAGTAGTTTAGTTTTGCTAGTCAAAAAGGGCCGTCATTGTGGGCATGTTGTATGTAAAAATGTTTTTTTCTGATTTCTGGTGTAACGTTTCTTTTTTGTTGAGGAACTGAAACTTCTTTCTGCACATCCTTTGGTAGCACAGGAGTTTTGAAAAAAAAAGATGTGAATATCAGTTTTTTAATAATTGGTGTTGAGGAGTTGTTAGGAAACATTGCGGGCACATGCATTAAAGATTTTGCATTTCTTTGCATTTATAATTGATTTGCAACATAAGTGTTAGTCTCTGCAGAAAGATTATACTTTCTCCAGATTTATGACATGTACCACCCTCATCGCACAGGTAATCAGGGACAAAATCACAAAGGACCTTGTTGATATCACTACTGTATCACAGCATCACTGACTTAATTACTGATGCCTCTCGAGGACATTACAGCACACAGTCCAGTTGACAGAATTTAAGACTGTACCAAGCACACTATGGACACAGAGATTACCCTCCAGTCTTGCTTTAGTGGAAGGGGAAGTTGTGCTGCGAGCAGAGGCACTTTGTCTGTTCTTGGTAGGCTCTGACATTCATTACGGCCCTGTGCTGATGGTGAAAAGATGCAGTCTAGAGCCTACTTCATGTCCACTGAGAGTACTGTCTGATATTTGCCTACGCCTAGCGCTCTGCACCCCTGATGTGACAGCACATGGGCTTTTCCTTGCTCAGTGGGCACAGGGCACAGTCCTTGACCTTCCATTGGGCGCTACACAGAAGACATCTACCCCACAAGCCCACTAGGCCTGGCCATAAAGTTGCGCTTACAATGCTGTTAATGCAGGTCCTCTGTTCCGCACACCCACCTCCCTACGGTTTCTTGGCTATTTTCTTGAGAAATGTCCTGGTGGCTTTGGTCTCTGGACTTCGGCCTCAGATGTGCTTTTGTAGCTCTGAATGCAATGGCTGGCTCTTCTGATCTGTACTTCTTCCTTAAGAGCATGTTTTTTTAGTTCTTCGCTATGCCAGTCACTCATGATTCAGGGACTCCCCTCCAGCCAGACCCTTTTCTCCGCCTTTTTGCTTTGAAAGCGACTTCAGTGATGACATTGATGTGACATGTGATGTGACATGTTACATCTGCAGTAATGTCATTTTTGATGTCACTAGTGATGTCATGTGTAAGGTTATCAGCAGTGCATTAGAAATGTGGAAATAAAGCAGAATAGGTGACTGGTGAATTTCAAAGGGTTCACTTTTCATTTTGTAAGCACTGTTTCACAACAACTCTGGTTGTTTAGGTCTCCCAGCTATTACCAACACCGCCATAATTTTAAGTTGGTGAGTAGTTGTAAGTCTGTGCAAGGTAACAGGTAGTGTGTTGTGGAACTAAACTGTCACTGAATGTATTCGTATACTTTTTTCTCTTAGTAACAAACTCAAAAACCCGTGCATTCCTGCATATAAACCTTGTTTATGTCAATTTCCAGCTGTTAGGTTTCTGCCTCTTATAATGTTAGAATTTAAATCCACAGACTGCCTTTTCAGGCGGCTTCGATTTTTATTTCAATTTGACTGTGCTTGATTATTAATCATCCGCTAAAGCTGGGCAGTCAAAGGTCAGTACCACGCTGCACTTAGTCAAACACTTGAATTAAAATGACCCTGCCACTTCATCTTTGAGGCGCAGGATTTCTCCAGCTGGAAATGTTACAGTTTCTCCTCATGTGGCATCAAAGTAATCAGACCTTCCACATCAAGATGGCTGTTCAGATGCTTTTAAACAGGCCTTGCTTTATAAAAGTCACTTTGTCAGAATTGCATTCTGGGCACTCTGCATTCGTCCGGTTTTATTATCAAGGTGGTAATGATTTCAGACCTTCGTTGATTAAAGTAGTAGGTGCCTTACTGAGAGGAGTGCAGCAGGTAAGTGTAAGGGGAATCCTTTTTACATTAGCAGGCATTGGCGAGCGCATGGACAAAAATCATGAGTATTACCACGCTGTTCTAGGATAAATGGAACACTGTAAGCCAAGCAAGGAACGAAAAGAGTCCCGGGCACATAAAAGAGAGCGTAGGAGGATGCCTGCTTCCTAGTTGCCGAGTAACATTCCTGCAGCCGTAAATCACTGAACGAGCTTGAGTGGTGGTGGGTAGGCCATCGGGGAGCAGGGAGTAACCAGTCTGTGAATGCATTACACTGTAGTACCTTAATTACTCACGAGTGACCTTCGTTATTTTTTAGTCCGTAACGTCCTCATTACAGTCATTATATATTGAGGTGAGTCCCACCTCATGAGAGTTTAAAATGAATCAGGAAGATGGAGGAGTTGTCTTAGTAACCCGCCTACTCTAGTGGGCATCAATAAGAAGGACGACTACCTACAATTCATCCTCATTTTACCAAGCCCACCAGAATCCCGCAGTTCATGGAGGGTGGATGGATTACAATGATTGTGACGAGGACATCGCAGTCTAAGGATAATGATAATGAATATTACCAGTAAGGAATTAAGGTGTTATCCCTACATCCTCACGTCCTCATCCCAGTTATTATGTATTGAGGAATACTAAAGCCACAAAAAAAACTTCACCATGAAATGCAAGCAGACTTTGAAAGAAGAGATAATAGTTAGCTAACTAAATTAATTTTATTCATTACTTCAAAGAAACATAATTCAATACATTTAAACCAAAATCATCCTTATCCAGGCCCAACCCCCTAATCTTGTAGTGATTACAGAAAGTATGAGGAGATACCCAACTATTAGCTTGGCAGTTCTCAGTTAGGGATACACCTTTAGCTTTAGCCCAAGAGGCCCTTCCATCTCTAGTTGATCTCCCAACTATATTTTTTGGCCTAAGTATAGGCAGAAGGAATAATCTCCCTTATCCATCTACTGAAAGTAATATTGCAAGCTTTATTCCTTTGATTTGAATTCCCAAAGGTAACAAACGATCAAATCTTCTAAATGCTTTTGTTCATTCTAGGAAGGGTTAAGTGTCTCTTAACATCTAGTTGGCACAGAGCTGTTTCTTTTGAGGACCTGGAATTGGAAAAAAGGCATATTACGAGATAAGAAAAACACTTTAGTAGTCTAAATGCTAGATTCTCATCCTAAAGGAAACCTCCCTGAGATTCCTTAAAGGCTTTATTAGCTGCCCAATGGGCTTTTAAGGTGGTAACAGCTAACCTCTTCTGAAAACATTAAATATAAACTGAAGCACCATGTTATTGTTGCACTCTACAGGAATGATTTGGGAGAACACCAAAGTTCACAATGTTTTCAGAGTCTGGATAAGGCGTTGAGGGGTGCCTGGATTGTTGAATATTACTCGCAAAATGATCTGAAATAGCCTTGTTTAGCAGCCCATGCCTTTCGATCTTCAAAACTAAAGAGCTGGAGGTTGAAGGGAAAGAGATCCCAGAGGTTAAACTTTAAGTAGAATAAGATTTATTCTCCAAGGAGGAGGAGCAAGAGACATGGAGAGCAGAAGAAGGAACCCAGCGCATTTCGGCTGATAAGACACCACCCAATTACTTCTGCTGATTCTCTCTGAATATTTAGAAGTTGGCAAGGGTTCAAGGCTATATGAGGGAAGGTATAGAGAAGAAAAGGCTATTGAATAAACAAGACGGCCTCCCCCCAAGTACCCTGTGTTGAAAGAGAGTTGTGTGGGGAAGCAAACAGTTCTATATGTATAGTCCCAAATTGTATGCATATGTCCACAAATAACTGAGTGAGGCATAGATCTTTTGATGTCGAATGTTTATGGCTCAGAGTCTGCAGCTCCATTCTCCTTTCCTCTGATTTAGTATGCTCTCATCGATAACAGACGTTGTTCTGCCCAAGTTATGTTCATTGCTGCTACATTCAAGGATGGCGACTTAGATCCCCGGTGCCTGTTGACATATGCCATTCAGACCTAGTTGTCTGTCCTGGAAAAACACGTGTTGATGATGAATTTGTGTCTTGCGACTGATGAGGCTCTTCCAGATGGCATTTCCCTCCCTCCAGTTTGACAGTTGAAGTTAAGCCATCCTGGACCATTTCTTCTGTGGTGACAGATCTGAGAGAGTTGCACTCCATCCTTTCATGCTTGCATCTGTAGTTCTTATACACAGGTTCTAACAATCCCTTTCTCAGCCACCAAAGCAGTTATTGAGATATTTGCTGTATTACAAGAATGTATCTCTTGAACTCCATTGATGGTGGTTTCCTGTACTTGAGTAGATGAAGTAGCAAAGTTCTAAGATGGAGTCTGGCCTAAGGGACTAGAAACATGCAAGAGGCAATATGACCTTGCGCTTGCAACCAAGTTCTTGCTGTAGCCTGAAACCTCAGCAAGTACAGCGGTCTTCAGAAGCTTCCTCAACTTCTCTACTCTTTCTAGAGGAAGGTACTTCCTTTCCATTCTTCCAAATCCATTGTGAATCAGGCTCCTATAATGATACAATCCTGTGAGGGCATTGGGTGAAATTTCAGAAGATTCACCAGTAGGATGTGTTTGGATATGCAGTTCTGCATGACACGTAATCCCTAAAGAACTGCCTCCCCTGAAGATGCTGCTAGGAGCCAGTCATCCAGGTATGGAAACACGTGAAGAACTTCAAGAGGTAAAGAAGGGATTAGAGGTGACATTTTAGTGAAGACCTGTGTGGCAGCTTTGATGTCACATGACAAGACCTGGAACTGAAAGTGTTTCCCAAAGACAGTAAATCACAGATATGTTTGGTGAGATATCTCTAGAGGAATATGGAAGTAGGCATCCATTAAGGCTATTGTTACAAGAAATGCTCCTGGATGAATTAGAGGGATGATCTAATGTAGTGTTTACATTTTGAAATGGATTTTCTTGATCCATTTGTTTAGGTCACCTGAGATCAATACTCATTCTGAATTCCCCTGTCAGCCTGGGTACCAGAAAAATTCTCAAAAATAGATTCTCTTGTTTGGTTGAGATCTAGGAACTCAACTTATAGCTCCTTTCATTAAAAACAAATGAATTGCTGCCTTCATTGATGTCTTTTTCAGAGGATCGATTCGTGTTGGTGTAAGAATTGTCTTTGAAGACAGAGGAGGAGAGAATAATTCTATCTTGTAACCTCTTGCCACAACTTTTAGAATCCAAGATTTTTTACATTCCTAGAGGAAATGTTTATGCTTCCTCCAACTGGCCACTTTTGGCCATTTTCAATATAGAAGCACTGTGAGTTTTTCTGAGGAGTCTTATTTTTGTGTTCTGTAGGAGTCTTGTATCCCGTATCTTGCTGTCTCCTATGATTATAGGTAGACTGTCTCCTTGAAGTTTGTCTGAAGGTAGACTGAAACTGGTTGCCGTTGAAATAGCAGAAGACTAATAGTGGCAAAAAGAGAAGGAGTGTATTTTCTATTTGAAAACATATTTCTTCTAGTTCCTGCCTGAATAATTTGAGTCCACCAAAGAGAAGATGTAAGGCTATATTTGTCTGGGCAGGATCAATATGCCAGTTGCGTAAAAACACATTTCTTTTTGCTGCTATGATAGCTTCTTCAAATGGAGCAGAAGCTCTAACTGCAGCGAAGCTATGTCTGAGAGATATTCAGAATGTTCTTCTATACTTTCCAGTAATGCTGTGCATTCAGTTCCTTCTTCAATGTCTTTGAATAGTTCCCTAAAGTCAGACATTAAACTTTTACTTGTATAAGATGCATACATGCCTGCTCTCATGGCCAGATTTGATCCCACATATGCTTTTTGTGCTGCGTCCACTCTTTTGTCAATAGAGTCCGTAAGCATTTTCTCCTCTGCTATTGATGATCTTCCTAAGAGATTTTTCCACCAAAGAATCCATTGGCACAGCCTCTGGAATTTTCTTCTCCATATTAACAAGAGGATCTAACCCTGACATAAAACATGGCACCACAATCATGTCCATATCTTTCAATCTCTAAAAATGACATCTAAGATATGTTGATGTACGGTTAGCTAAGGAACATTAGCTTTAAGAAACTGGCATAATGCAGGTTTAATGGAATTTCATCATCTGAAAATCACATATTAAAGAACATTCTGGATAGAATGTTAGGCAAAATCTCTTTGTCAGTGTAACCCTTTTGTTAATTGTGTTGAATGACATCCTCTTCATCAAAGAAAGAAGAGATTTCAAATATTTCCAAATTATGTTTAGGGGAGTCTTTAGCAGTGTAATACCTCCCATAAAGTCCTCTTAACTTCCTCCATAAATTCTGCATCATGAGAATGCTTCCCGTACCTTTTTCATGAAAGAGAATGAGATCTGGAGGCATATCTGGAAGAATCAAGGCTTGAAGGCTCCACATGTCTAGCCTTTTATAAGTACTTATCCATGTTGCTCCTTAAGTTGCACTAGAAATTCCTGGAAACAAGAAATTAGCAGTTTGAAAAATACCAAATGTACCTGCCATTGCGATTCTAAAGAGGAACATGATGACCCTGATGCGTATGAATAATGATAAGGCGCGTGTGCGGAAACCCCAGAAAATTCCTTCTGCCCATGTGTGAAAATGCCTGCAGGAGGAATAGCAAGAGAGTCATACTCCTCTTGCTCAATTCACACAGAAAACAAGGTGGCAACAAAGGTAAAAATAGAAGCTTACCATCTCCACCTGCTAACTCACAGCAAACAAGTGGAGGGGGTCCCTGGAGCCTAAGTTCCCCCAGGACCTCAGTCTCCTGTGTTACACTAACTCTCCAGTGCCCAGCAGCAGAGAGTCTGGTGAAGTTGGGGGTCCAAGCCAGGCAGGGTCCCCATCTGAATTTCTCATCCCAGTCACAGTAGGAAAAAAACAATTAACTATGAGTAGTCTTCCTTCTTATTGACACCCACGAGGGTGGGCGGGTTACTAAGACGACCACTCCTTGTTCCGGATTCTTTTTTTCCTGCTGTGAGGTGGGACTCAATACAAAATGACTAGAACGAGGACGTAAGGACATAGGGATAATGCAGGAACTATGAAGTATGGCAGCTTCACCATTTATTGTAGAGGGAGCCATGCTTGAAAAGGGTGAGGCGAATATGAAAAGGGACATCCTCTCTCTTAAACATCATTGTTATGTTTAAACTTTTTCTGCCACTGTAAATAAATGCACATACACATACCCCATTGAAAAGGGAGACCCCGCCATCCTCAGGTGTACAAAAACACAAGTAGTGAATATGTAAAAAGAAAATCTTCTGTTAAGGTGTTCAAATATGTTTTTGGAACAGTGCAAAAAGTTCCATAATTTAGCGAGAGAAATTAAAAGAAGTATTTGTTCAGGCAAATTAACAAAAAAGAGCAGGTTGGGAGAAGTAGGTGTTGCGGAACCCACTGGTTAAAATTATCTTGAGAAAAAAGGAAAAATGCGGAAGTAGATAGGAGCATGAGGGGCCTTTGTCACAGAAAAAGGGAGGGGATTAAAAAACAAATAGAACCCCAATCAAAACAAATTTGGTAAGCAAACGAAGGTAAATAAGACAGGATTATATACATATTTTTTATAGTATTTGTTTTTCTCAAATAGTATGCATTATTTAATAAAATATTGCATCATTCCATTACAGAACATAGAAGGATACCAACAAAACAAAGTTGTGCAGTAGAACCAAGAGTGACCCCCCTATGGATTTGGTGTTTGATCACTCCAAGGAGTTCCACACATGCTGCAAAATGTAATTGCTTCTGGAAAATATTAGTCTTATCCATCCAAACAAGTGATTGGAGCTTATCATACATATCTGCAGTTTTTATTCTTGTAAATGTAAATGCAATATAGAAAAGGCAACTAGGAGATCAAACCTGGTCCTCTGCAAACATTTCAGTTCATTTCCCCCATTTGTCATAGAAAAGTCCTCTTATTTCTTATCCTTGAAGTAGCTCTCTCCATAGTGGCAAAGTTACCAATTTCAGCGATCCGGTCTCGACCTTACTTGGCTTTATAGATCTGCAATGCATCTGGATTAATCTTTTCCCATTGACAAGGCTTATTGGATCCCTAGTTGAATTCCATGGCATTACCTTCTTTCGTTTTCATACAAGTGAATAAGATAAGCAATTTACTGTTCTGCATATGAATATCAGAAAACATGTGAATGTCCACTAGTTTGTCATGCCACATTGCTTCCACAGGTGGACTTGCCATAATTAAATGTTGCAGAGACCCATTCACATTTTTGTATTTTCATCATCAGTTATCGGTTGCCTTTTGATTATACACACACTACCTTGTGTCCAGTAGCTCTAAAACTGATCATTTGCTGAATAAATAGATCTTGTCTGGATCTATACACAAGGAGTATGTCTTCAAGGACACAGTAGGTGATCTGTGATCTCTGCCCCTACTTCCTCTTTCCAGTCTGCAGAAGAATGATGGAGAAATTTGAGAATTACGATAATAGTTAACAGATAGCATCTAGAACGTCTTGAAAGTTTAGCCAAGAGCTGGAATTTGATACTGATGTAGAGTAACCACCTTAAATCAGGTCTTTGCAGACAGTGTCTCAAGTCCTGCAATTTTCACCTACTAATCATTATTACCAGGTGTGTTAGTCTGATTTGTTCAGTGGAAGAAAGACTACAACACCCAGAATGCATTAGGCAATCACTCAAAAGATCAGGACTGATAACAGTGTCCTTAATAACCTTGAAGGAGCTGGCCTACCAAAATTGATGCTTCCAATCAATAATTTGGAACAATAAATATATGCAGAGAACCAGATCATAGCAATCTGAAAAACAAGGATTTTTAAGATTCAGAGGGAGAGCTGGTCCAGTCTTCTAGGCTCTTCTCAGGTTGTCGACAGCTGGTTCAGTCCTCTTCTGATCTTCCAGAGGTCCATTAGTGTTCTGAAGTAGGTGCCTGGACATGCCACATTAATGCCTGCCAGGATCTAGTGGGTGGGGGTGACAACTGGGGATGCCCCAACCAGTGAGGTAGAGGTTTGTGGGGCTAACCCTACCCACCTTGGGAATTTACATGATGGCCAAAGTCTTCGGCCACATTAAACCTGGGCTCTGAGGGCTAGGATTGTATGTGGGGAGTATACTATGGTAATCCTAGGGGCCTCCCACATCTAACACCAAAATCCAGTTTGATGCCACCCATGTACCCGTAACAACCTCAGAGACAAAAGTCTGGTAGAACAAAGCTCAGTTTTTCGTAACCAGACATGGGATACACAAGGATCTTTTTGTCATCCTACCTTCACCCTTTGACTTGCATCACAAGTCCCCAGATGTTACATGTAAACTAGCAGATCTGTCAAATAGACTGCAACACTGTAATGTCAAAAAGAGGCCCACTGTGTCTGGGTATGCGAAACAAAAGAAAGGCTCTCCCCAAGTTTCTATAAGGATTCTATGCATACCTGTACACCTTGCACTGAGTTGCTGCGTCAGCTCTCTCCATCCTTTCTGTTGCACGTGGCTCAGAGTGGCAGTCGACTACACCACTGCAATGTAGCAATGGTGTGATGGTGTCCTCTCTGGCCACAGTATTGGATTCCCATCTGTAAGGGTTTCCAGCTCCTCACACTATGAAATTCAGCAATTACCTCATTTTTTTTTATTATATTAGTTTTATTTTTCAGGAAGTTACATGTTTTTATTAATTATTGTTACCTCTGTTTCCATGTTTTTTATTTAGTCATGTATTACTTACTTTCCCAGCCCAAGATGGCCAGCACCTTTTTTGAATTATGTCATATCCTGTTCTTCATTAGAGAAGGGACCTCATTTGAAAGTCCAGTTGCTTCACAATTTGTTTCTTAATCATTGCCCGATTCCTGGACTTTGTGGACTCTGCATTCTCTCCAGTTCCTTTCTTCTCTCATTGTCTCCTGAACCGTAGCCTGGTAGACTTTTCTGCTCTCCAGTTCTTTTATCCTACTTGCTGAGCTATTTCCTGCAGCTTTGCTGGACTTTCTGATACATTCTGGGGTCTGGTACTGCCTTTGGAGCCAAGAGGGCTTTCTTCGGACTAGGAAAACTATCCAAGCCTCGCCTAAAATACCTGCTCTTGATAGGTTGTGACAACACCGTCTTCTGAGAATAGATCAAGTTCAAGAAGTTCCTCAGATTAAGAAACTCTTGACAGTAGTTAATTGTCAGTTCAAAATCTCACAGCAGAAAATGTCTTTCTTCATTGATCTTTGGACACTCTAAAACAAGGCAACCTGGATTCTCCATTGGCTTAACTAAGATGAAGTTTGATGGCAATACCAGGAAGTTAAAGGTCTTCTTAGGTACTAGCCAGGCCCATTTAACCTTTAAACCTCACATCTATGCCTTCAACAGATCTAAGGTTGGGTTTGTTGTTAGTAACACCAATGGTAAAGCCTTGGCATGGGCTATGCTGCTAATTTCAAATTCCAGTCCTCTCCTGAATAATTTCATAGACTTCCTCCAGGAGTTCAAGAAGATGTGTTTGATCGCCAAGATCACAAGTTTTCTGCTCAAGAACAATTTCTGGAATTTTGCCAAGGGCCCATGGACTGTCATTCATGTACTTTGAAATTCAAAGCATTGGCATGATATGTGGACTGGGCTGACTCTACCCTAAAGTACCCGTTTTTAAAAAGATTAAAAGATTAAATAAAAGATTAAGTAGCTGGGGTCTTTCAACCACTGTTGCTCCAATATTCAATCAAACATCTAGAGGTATAACTTTCTTCGGGAAAGACATTTGGAACATAGGAATCAATCCTCTGCCAAGTCCTTCTACAAACCATTGTGTAAAATTACACCTAAATTTTCTGAGCCTGAAGATGAAACTATGCAATTAGGAATCACCAAGGGTCCATTAACTGAAGAAGAAAATGCAAGAGGATGAAAACTCGGTTTGGGCTTTAATTGTGGTCGGTCGGGTCATCTATTAAGCTCCTGTCTAGTTTGCCCTACATATAGTTCTGAGAAGTCGGGAAACTAAGGAGCTTTCCCCTTGTGCAGGGAATAAATGTGAGTGACAATCAGACATCTGTGCGCATTCCTTCAAAATTGTCCAGTTTTGTTCTTCTCCAAGGGGAATTTTTAATTACACCTGAAAATTGCCTGGCATCAGTGCACATTGACTGCAGAGTTTCCAACATTTATATGGACATTCAGTTGGCCTTTCATCACCATATTCCAGTTGGCAAGAAAGATGAGCCAGTTACTGTAGAAGCTGTCTAGAGAAATATTTTGGCCTCCTGCTTAGTAGTTGAGGAAACTCAGACTTTAGCTCTCAAAATAGCAAACCACTATGAAACCTTAACCTTCGATACGGTTTCTTCTCCCTGTTATCCTTTCATTTTGGGCATTATGAAATACATTGTAATGCCGTTTGGATTATGGAATGCTCCCTCTGCCTTGCAATAGTTCATGAATGCAAGCTTTTCTATTCCAACCCTTCAGTCTATGGTTGTCTACCTACATCATATCCTGTTTTTTCTAATGACTCTACTGAACACTCCAATCATGTCAAATAGGTTTTGCAGCACCTAGGAGATAATAGGCTATTGGCCAAACCTGGAAAATGACTCTCTGAAAAATCCTCTGTTGAGTATTTAAGTCACGTCCTATCATCTGAAGGAATTACTATGGACAGCCAAAAGGTTCAAGTTATCCTTGATGGCCCAGTTCTTTCATCAGTGAAATAAAAGTTTTTGAGGCATGGCAAACAACCTCATGCCTCAAAATATTTAATTGTGGAGACAGATACCTCAGAACCAGCTATGGGGGCAGTGTTCATTCAAACCAGAGATGATGGAGAAGAACATCTTATTGCCTTCCACTCTAAACATTCTCTCCCCATAAAAGAACTATTCAGTTTCAGAAGTGGAACTCCTAGCTATCAAGTCTGCCTTCCTCAAGTGGAGACGTTTCCTACTGAGAGCCCAACACCAAGTGACTGTTTGTACAAGTTATAGAAACCTTCAAGTTCTCCAACATGCTGGATACCGGAATAGCGCTGGGCCTTCTTTTATCAACAAGTTCATGTTTTCCTTACTTATATATTGGGATCAGAAAAGTTAGTTGCAGACTCTTTATCCAATTGTTACCCTGAATCCAAAAAATGTGAAACTGTGGAGAAGATCATTATTCCACAGGCCTTTGTATTCTCTGTAAATACTACTTTCTTGGAAAAGTCCAAACTAATCAATCTATTCATTCCAAAATAAAAACATCCTCTACTTAAATATACAAATGATCTAATTTGGTATTAAAAAATTATCTTTATTCCAACAAATCACTTACAAGGAAAGATATTAAATCCATGTCATGACGCATTAATTTAGGGGCACAGAGGTCGACAAGTTACTGAAGATCTCATCAAAAGGAAGTTTTGGCAGCCTTCACTTCATGAAGATGTCATAACATTTGTTAAGCCTTCTGAAAGCTGTCCCCAAAGTAAAATTGAAACACAAAGAAAAGCAGGATTACTTCTAACCCCTGAAATTAATTCCAGGCCTTGGCAGATTATTTCCCCTAGTTTTATTGTGGAATTACCTCTGTCAGAAAACTGTACCAAAGTCATGGTTACTGTTGATTCTTTCTCTAAAAATGGCACATTTCTCTGCTCTCCCTAAATTACCAACTGCCACAGAAATGGCTGAGGTCTTTTATGCTGACACATTTTGCCTCCACGGCTTGCCCCTGAAAGTTATTTCTATCATGGCCCTCGATATATTTCTATATTCTGGAAATCCCTATGTATACTATTAGGTATCAAAAGATCGTTAACATCAATTTTCCACCCTCAAGCTAATGGCCAAACTGAGAGATTGAATACAACTGAGAGAGCGTAGCTTATATAATCTATATTAACATGAAATGTTTATGAACTAATGTATAATAATGCTGCATAGAAACTATATTAATACGCTTTGTTAAAACGTGCACTTGAAATGTGACCACGGGGAGTGGCCGCCAATGTATACAGGAACTAATAGAAATGACTAATGTTGATAAAATATGATATAAAAGTGTGGTTTTGCACTAATTAATAATGATTATGTCATTACAATTATGCTAAATGAATTTTGTATGACTTAAGTTAGCATGAGCTGAAGCCTAGCTGCCTGACTCTCATATTAAATGTGATTTTCTTACGTGCAGTTTGCTGACCCTTTGTTTTCTTCAAACTAGAAGCTGAATGTAACTATAGTAGATCCGTTCTCATGAAATCCACATTGCTTGTAGAAAATATCAGTCAAAATGCAACAGTGTAGATTAATGTAATGTACAAGGTCGTTTAAACCGGTGAAGACAATGGAGCTACTGTCCAAAAGATGTGCAGAAAATTACAGAAGGATGAAATCATACTGGACATTCTACCTCTAAAGAAGTCAATAGTGTGGACCAATAAAAAGCTTGTAAAATAATATGGGGTGAAAGATTAATGACATAATCCATTTTCTAATTGGGTAAAGATAGTGGGGTATAATGTTCAACCAATTAAGTTTTAGGGGAATGTACAACGAAAAAGGGATAAAAACCCATGACACAGGGAGCCATTTAGGTGGGTTAGGGAATGCTATTGATTTTATCCAGAAACTTTGTCACTCTGTTTGGTGACTTATTGGTTTACTTAAAATCATTCTCATCCTTAGATTGCCCATTTTTACACTTTACCTCCTTATGAGGGAAGTGCCCCTTTTTACCCTAGAGCTGAGCTTTGATTGAGGGCGAATCAACTGATGTCCTGAAGACGAAGACTGAACCTGAGTGCTGACCCAAATCTTGGATGGTAACTATGACACTGAACTTGTGATTTGTCTGTTTGCTTTTCCTTTCTAGGTACCAACTGCTTACCTTTTGACAGAGTCCATTGCTAGATGTTTTCCAAATTGGTGTTCTAAATTGTTTTGCATGAAGCCCAACATGCTAATCAGTGGTTAGGACAGGGGTTCACTAAAATTGACGCAAATAGACAAAATGACTGAATCTATGTTTTGTTGAACCGACGCGTTATTGACACTCTGCTAAATCGATCTATGTTCACGCCGTGTTATATTCTGATGTTCGCGATTCTTGCCTTAGTGAAATCTTATCAGAGCTGCCATATTGTGACTATGTTATTGTGTTTCTTGGTTTTGAGATTAACACATCTGCTTTAGAATTGTAACTAATAGGGAATACAAACTCATAAAATTCTACTAAACTGTCTGTGGTTATTCATGGTGGTGTTTTGAATTGATTAATGTCTTTGACTAAAGTGAAATGTATTGTTGTGATAAACATTGATGACATTATTGACGCATTGATTGACATATTGGTTAGCTATCTCGTCCTAAGGTGTCTCTCAACTGGGTCAAAAGATTCATTGGCCTAAAACGAGTCCTGATGTGTAATAAATTATCATAGAGGGATGCGTTAACAGTTCTGGTAGCAGAGCGACTGTTTGGCCCTTTGGGGCCCTAGGACGGAGAATTATTGTTTAGATTGTTTTTCTGAGATAATGCAAACTAGAGATATGATGTGTTTCTAAATTCCCCATGATTTTCCCGGGATCTCGGAGCCTGCCTAAGTGAGTTGGGAATGTTCTCTGCGTTTTAGCATGTGTGGTGTAGGATTTGTACTTGCTCATCTTATGCATTTTGCAGGTGATTTGTGAAGTTTGTGTGTGTTTAGGCCAGGTAATGTTGTTTTAGTAGGAGTGGGCGTACTCCACAGTATGAGTGTAGGAAAGTCGGCGTACTTCAAATGAGTGTGGCGCTTTGTGCTAAAAAATTATCCACGTGGTTGGTTGTTAATGTACGGACCCGTCGCGGTCTAAGACTCCGGAGTATATTGACAAAGTGCAGGAAACACTTGGGTTTATGTTGTAATTTGTGCGGTTTAAGTAGGTCAATCGGGCGTGGTTGACAAGTCGAGTTTGAGTCAGTCGTGTGAGTAAAACCTTAGATGGAGATTTGGCAAGTTCTAAAGTGCACTAGGATGAACAATTGACAAGTCGAGAGTAGGATTTGCGGGTCAAATTCTGCTTGCTTATGCGGGAACTGAGAAGGAGATAGTAGCAGCCGAGGCTTCAAGTGAAATCTCTGTAAAGTTCTGAAGCGATTGTGTACCCTTCCGGTAGTAAACCGGCAAATTTGAGTGGTTGTTGTTGTTAAAGGTGCTCGCAATATATTGCATTAGTTCAGTGCGAATCCAGTGTATGGGCGGATAGGCCGGAAGACTTTGGGGGTGATTCTGATTCTGGCGGACGGCGGAGGCCGCCCGCCAGAATTCCGCCCCCATTATACCGCTCCGCGGTCAGAAGACCGCGGAGGGTATTATGAGTTTTTCCCTGGGCTGGCGGGCGGTCTCCAAAAGACCGCCCGCCAGCCCAGGGAAAAACTCCCTTCCCACGAGGATGCCGGCTCGTAATCGAGCCGGCGGAGTGGGAAGGTGCGACGGGTGCAGTGGCACCCGTCGCGTATTTCAGTGTCTGCAAGGCAGACACTGAAATACTTTGCGGGGCCCTCTTACGGGGGCCCCTGCCGTGCCCATGCCATTGGCATGGGCACGGCAGGGGCCCCCAGGGGCCCCGCGACCCCCCCTACCGCCATCCTGTTCATGGCGGCTTTCCCGCCATGAACAGGATGGCGGTAGGGGGGGTCAGAATCCTCATGGCTGCGGAGCGCGCTCCGCAGCCATGGAGGATTCAAACGAGCAGCGGAAAGTCAGCGGGAGACCGCTGACTTTCCGCTTCTGACCGCGGCTGAACCGCCGCGGTCAGAATGCTCGTTGGAGCACCGCCAGCCTGTTGGCGGTGCTCCCGTGGGTCAGAATGACCCCCTTTGTCAGCTGCAGTGTGTGTGAGTGTGACGTCAGTGGTGCCGCGCTGGGATAGGTCAGTTGCCGAGAGGATTCGCGCATGGATTGGCAGCCGTCCGTGAGAGGCAATAGGTTGAGAAAAGGTGGGTGAAGAGTGTCCGGGGAATTAAAGTCACTTTCTGATTAAATACAAACAAAAGAAAAGACGCAAAGATGAACTTTATCAAGGCTTAGGAGCGCTCTGAAAGGAGACGCATACATTATGGCGAGTGACGGGGAGCCTACACCGCCTGAGGGTACTCCAGCTTATACAGTAATGGAGGAAAATGGTGTCACGCCTTGCTTATGGATGAAACAGTGGCGCAAATTGACAGAAAAGGATGGATGTTTGGCGTTTCCGGAACACGGAACGTTCAATACGAGAATTTTAGAGAATTTAAGGTGGATGTTAAGTGTACAAAAGCCACCTCCGAGGCCAGCTAAGTACGAGGCATTAGCAGTCTGGGACTTAATGGCTATTAAACAAAGACAGCAGAAATTCGAAAGGAGAATGAGAAGGGCAGAAAAGACCTTAGCTGGGGCTATATGGGACAATGAGAGCAAAATGTAGAGAAGGGGGATAGTTGACAGACTTAAATTGTTCCCAGCAATAACACAGGGAGACGAAACGCAGGGAAAGAAAGCCACCTGCAAGACCAATAAAGACTCTAGTAAACCAAAAGAGACTAAGAGGTCTTGGATAGAAGAAGATGACTCAGATGACAAAGAGTTTCTTAATCAGTTGTTACATGATCGCCCGCCACCTTATGCAGTAGACGACAATGCCCGAGCACTAGTACGGGTCCTGGGAACCAGATGCAGGATAAGGGAGTTACAGATACAGTGCAGACTGGTGATACAGTTTTGATACAGAATGGTGTCAGTGTACCCACTGCGCCAGACATGCAGATACAGTTGCAACCTCCACCGCAGATACAGAGAATCTATCCAGACGTCCCAGTACTAGAGACTACTACGAATCTAATAGTGCCGCCTGATCCGATATACACAAAATCAAGGTTAGTGCAGGTTAAGCCAACTCCACAATTGCTGCCTCAGCCGCAGCAACAGTTGGTTCCAAGTTATAGCCAAGTAGCAAGTTCTTCATTAGTACCTGCACCAGCTACAGTGAGTCAAGCTTTGGGAGCTCCTGCTCCGCAGGGTTTGGGACCAGGCCAGACACCAGCCGCCATATCGTTACCAATTACTGTTGGTCCGCCGGTGCCGTTGTATGCGCAAGATAAGCCTGGCACATGCAATCAGGGAGTGAGGACCCCAGAAATAACAAGAGGAGGGTTCACAGGAACCCCCCAGCCCATTTTACAGAGAGAACAAGCAGCAGAAGGACTTAGATCTTTGTTAGACCTCAGTCCGATTGGAGCTCCTCTAGAGGTAATGAGACAAGCAGGGTTAAGTGTGATAGCCCCACAGACCATGAGTGCAGAGACATCACAGTCACCGTTGATACAGTCAGGAAACATTTCGTTGCAAGGTTTTACTGTACAACAGTTGAATGAGTGGTTAGAAAAGACTTATGCTTCACAGAAGACTGCAGTAACTGCAGAGAAGTCAGAAAGGTCAGAGAAAGATGACTACCTAAATTTTGTAAGACTGGGTGTGGAAGCTGCTGAACTGGTGGAAGGGACAATAGGGGTAAACAGATTAGAGTCATACACAGAAGCAGAGTTAAGGTATCTGTGCCCCAAGATTACTAAAGAAGTGGGTAAGGTGCATCAGAGGTTGGCGAACTTGGCAGACAAATACAATATTGACATTGAGAATACTAAACATTTGAAAAGGAGTTACAGACTACACTTCGACTATAAAGATTTCGACCACATGAGGTCGGCTGGAATAAAAGCGCATCTTAAAGAAATATTGCAAAGTGCTCAGATCTGGGGAGCCTTAGAAAAGTGGGAAGGCAGATGGGCAAAGAAAAGAGATAAGGAGAAAGGTGAAAGTCCGGGATCAAGTCTGACTAAAGCTTCATCGGACACTGAGACAGTAAAGATGTTACTGATGAGAGAAACAGCTGGAGGGGTTCTAGTCCACGTGCCGTGGACTTGGGGAGACATTCTGTCTTTTACAAATGATTACCCCAGGTTGAGGGAGAAACCGATAGAGTGGTATCAGCAGACAGACAGGTTTGTAAAGCTTGCGAAGTGTCTCTGGGAGGACTTAAATACCTTCTTTGAAATCATTGTTCCACCCGATTTATGGCTTGAGTGCAAGAGAGGTGTGGACTGGCCAACGCAGGAACCGGCAAGGGATGAGGTGACCGGAGCACCATCTGAGGAGGTGATGAAGTACTATCATAAAGTGATTGAGTTTTTGAAGCAGAAAGTGTCGCCGAAAGTGACCGAAAATCAACCGGACCTCACAGGAGGTCAAAGAGTTAATCCATGCTTATTATGAGAGGTTGTTGAAAGCGTTCAAACATTATAGTGGCACTGAGACTATTGAGCCGAATCTTGAACTATCTTGTGTTCAGATTTGTTGAAGGGCTGAGACCAGAGTTCAGCCAGATGATTAAGAATCATTTGATCTGTTGGCAAGTGAAGCCGATTGATGAGGTGTTGCAGAATGCGAAATACTGTAGTGACGAGATTGAGCTGAAGCAGAGAAAGTTGAAGGAGAAAGTGATGGTGATGCAGATAAGGGCAGCGCAGGCAGGTATGCAAGGGAATGGAATCCAGCAGATGGTACAGCAGCAACCACAAGGGAATAGTGTGTATCAGGCGCAACCGAGAGGCCGAGGTCGAGGTTTTGTGAATCGCGGTCCAGACTTGAATACTGTTGTGGTTCAAAATGATGTGCAGAGGATGAAAAAGATGTCACCATGTCACGCGTGCGGGGGCATGGGGCATTGGAAGCGGGAATGCTCAAATGTGGTGCATGATGGTGTCGTTCAACAAAGCACTGATGTCGGTACATTTCAAAATATGAGGGGTCCAAAATTGAGAGGTCAAAATCAGAACTTTCAGAGTAACATGGTTCAGATGCAGGGGTTACAGCCCACGCAGCAAATGCAAATGCCACAAATTCAACCAGCACAAATGCAGCAGGTACAACAGCAGGTTCCCGTGGTACCTTGACAGCAAATGCAATTACCATTAGCTCCAATGGGACAGCAACAGGTGATGCTTCCTCAGCTGGTCACAGGTCAAGTGATGAGTCAAAATAACACAGTGCAGCAGTTCCCATTGCGTAGTGAGGATAGATTGAATGATCGGATGACAGCTCAGACAGCGAGGAGTGCAGACTTGCGGCGTCCCTAGGAGTAGATCAGAGGGGACCCTATGTCAAGGGAAAGGTGATAGGTCACAAGATTTCATTCTTGGTTGACACCGGAGCTACACACTCTACAGTCAGAAGTGAAGAGGCTCCTAAATTACCGCTGTCAGGACGTACCATAAGAGTGGTAGGAGTAGCAAACCAATACTTGACAAACCCGATTACTGATCCGGTTCAAGTTGAGATTGGCAACTTCCAGGGACTGACTAAGTTTGTAGTCTGCGATTCGAGTCCCGTATCCCTACTGGGAAGAGACTTGCTGTGCAAAACGAAATGTTTGATTACCTGTTCCAACGATGGAATTGAGGTGCAGACAAACAGTGATGATGAAGGGGATGATGGTCAGTTCTCAGAGTTAGAGACAGAGACTGCAAATGAAGATTACCCTTTGATAACCCTGTTCCCGATGCTTACAGTGACTGACTTGCCACCTGAGTTGCAAGGAACAGTGGCAGAGAAAGTGTGGGACTGATAAAAGGAGTTGAACCAATTAAAGTACAGGTGAAGCCAAATGCTGTTTCCCCAGGTGCCGCAGTACCACATGGCACAAGATGTCCTTATACAGGTGTCGCAGATAATTGCAGACTTTGTAAAGCAAGGAGTCCTGAAGGAAGTATTGAGCAGTCCATGCAATTCACCAATAATGGGTCTGAAAAAGCCTTGTGGGAAGGTTCGAATTGTGCAGGACTTAAGGAAAATAAACGAGATTGTGGTACAATGTTGCCCCATAGTGCGAAATCCAGCAGAAATCATGTTTCAGGTTCTGTGTGATGCAGAATGGTTCACAGTTGTGGATCTGTCGCAAGCGTTCTTTTCGGTGCCTCTTCATGAGGACAGCCATTTTCTCTTCAGTTTCAAATTCCTGGACAAGGTGTACAGTTGGTGCAGAATTCCTCAAGGGTTTTCTGAATCACCTTCCATATTCAATCAGATATTGAAGAAGGATTTTGAGTCATTAGAACTGCCTTTCAGTTCGACTCTGGTGCAGTATATTGATGACTTACTGGTCGCGTCCAGAACAAAAGATGACTGTAGGTATGACACGATTGCCTTATTGAACCATTTGGGAAAGAATGGACATAAAGTGTCCGCAAAGAAGCTGCAGTATTGTCAAAAAGAGGTGAAATACTTAGGGCACTTGATAGAGAAAGGGTCCAGGAGAATATCAAAGGAAAGGGTGACAGCCATACTGCAGATGAACCCCCCCCCCCCGACAACAAAAAGAGATGTCAGAATGTTTTTGGGAATAGTGGGCTACTGTCGTCAGTGGAGTCCCAACTTTTCGATTATCTCTAAGCCATTGATAAAACTGACAGGCAAGGAAACCAAGGATGACCGTATAACATAATTTGGTCCAAAGAAGAGCTTGAGTCATTTATGGAATTGAGAGAGTGCATGTGTAAGGCACCAGCTTTAGGTATGCCTGATTACACAAAGCCTTTTCTACTGTTTTGTCATGAACGTGATGCTTGTTCTTTGTCTGTTTTGACGACAGGTCCATGGAGGTGCAAACCGTCCTGGAGCATATTTTTCAGCTACCCTGGACGAAGTTGCAGCATCCTTACCGGGTTGTTTGCGCGCAGTTGCAGCAGTTGGTCAAAGCCTCACACAGTGTGAAGGCATAATGATGGGACATCCCTTAACAGTAATGGTTCCACATTCAGTTGAAATTCTGTTGACCCGAACTAAGACTCAGCACATGACAAATGCCCAACTTACCCGATATGAGAAAATCATTTTGGGGTCACCTAATGTCTCCTTAAAGCGATGTACTGTATTGAACCCGGCAACTCTACTTTCTGTTGAAAATACTGAGATTAATAATGTCGAGGAAGTGGAGCATGACTGTCTTGAGGTAACAGAACTGTGCACCAAACCCAGACCTGACATTAAAGACACGCAGTTAAATTAAAATGACTGCATTATGTTTGTTGATGGATCATGCTTGAGAGACTCAGTCGGAATACTAAGAGCTGGTTATGCCGTGTGTACAATCACCGGTATTATAGAAGCCTCCTGGCTCGAAAAAGTGTATTCCACACAAGTGGCTGAATTAATTGCCCTTACTAAGGCATGCCACGCAGCTGAAAATATGAAAGTCACTATCTATACTGACAGCAGATACAGATTTGGCATTGTACATGATTTTGGCCAATTGTGGTCACAGAGGGGTTTCCTCTTCTGGTTCTCCAGTTAAAAATGGCGAACAAATTAAGGATTTGTTGCATGCGATTCAGTTGCCTCTTGAAATTGCCATGGTGCAATGCAATGCTCATGTTAAGTCACAAGACTTTGTGTCAATGGGAAACAGTTATGCAGATCAAATCGCAAGGTTTTGCGCATTGAATTGTATATCGTTCAAGGATCCGTGGGAATTGTTACCGCAAACTGAAAATGAAACATGTTTAAACTTTGCATTAAGAGTTGTTGACACATTAGATGAGTTAAATCACTGCAGGGTCGTGTTAGCAAAGAAGAGAAACGCTCCTGGCAGAGAATGCAATGTGTATAAAGAGCTGACGACTTGTGGGTCTCAGAGGAGGGGAAGTTAGTTTTACCAAACAGTCGTTTGTCACAGTTTGCAAGACTTTACCATGGACAGGCACATCTTGGGAGAGACGCAATGATCAGATTGTTCAAGATTGATTGGTTCAATCCAAAATTCAGACAAACCGCAGAGGTTACGTGTCACAGGTGCATCATCTGTCAACAGATTAATGCAGGAAAAGGGACTGTGGTGACTTTGAGCCACATAGGGAGAGCTGGAGGTCAGTTTAGCAAGATGCAGATGGACTTCATTGAGATGCCTGCATGTGGAGGATTGAAGTACGTGTTGTGATTGTGTGTGTTTTCAGTCACTGGATTGAAGCCTATCCTACACGTAGAAATGACAGTCTCACAGTTGCAAAGCTGTTGCTTAGAGAGCTAATACCCAGGTTCGGGTTTCTGGTCTCTTTAGAATCAGATAGGGGCAGACACTTCGACAATGAGGTGCTAAAGCTCTTGTGCGCTGCATTGGACATTGAACAGAAGCTGCATTGTAGCTACCGCCCCGAAGCATCAGGATTAGTGTAACAAATGAATGGTACCTTGAAGTCGAGAATGGCAAAAATGTGTGCAGCCACCAATATGAAATGGCCAGATGCATTGCCTTTAGTGTTGATTACAATGAGAAATACTCCTGATAAGAAGACCGGACTATCACTCCATGGGATTCTCATGGGCAGAGCTATGAGGTTGCCCGCAGTACCTGCAAATGCTCTTGTGAATATCACGGATGATATGGTGTTGGACTACTGCAAAGGTTTGGCTGATGTGGTCTGCTCTTTTTCCCACCAGGTGGAGGCCAACACATTGCCACCGATCAGTGATCCAGGTCACAACCTGCAAACCGGTGACTGGGTGGTTATCAAGAAACGTGAGGAAGTCGTGTTTGGAGCCGCGCTGGAAGGGGCCATATCAAGTGATGCTGACAACAACCACTGCTGTGAAATGTGCAGGAGTTCCAAACTGGATACATGCCAGTCACACAAAGAAAGTGACATGTCCAACTGATGAGGAACTTGAAGTTTCCGACACAGCAATTCCGGAGAAGGAAGTCTCAGGGCCAGAGAACAGCCAAAGGGGAACTGAGACTGCAGGGGAGCCCACTGAGGACAGCCTAGTCCCTCAAGCAGTGAACGAGTTTGAGAGAGGTGACGATGAGCCTATCTCAGTAGAGGCAGAAGGAGAACTAAGTCAAGGAGAGGTTCTCCCAGAAGTAGACAGGTACGGGTTAGAGCTTGAGGCTGTTACAGACCCAGAAGAAGAAGAAGGGGAAATAGTAGAGAGAGGTCAAAGCACACCGGCATCCCCTGAGCCAGTTGCAGGTCCATCAAGCGAAAACACCATAGTACAAGAGGAGGGTGCTGTTCAGCGTCCTGAGAGGCCAAGCAGGAAGAAAACGCATAAAGGTGATAATTGGCCAAAGAAACCAGCTGCAAGGGAAAAGATCATCCCAGGTGAGACAATAGAGGAAGAAATCAACACAACCAGAAGAGAGGATCTAAATGAAGGAGAGCTGCAGAGCGAACGCAGGCTGAAAAGAAAAAAGGTTGCAAATAGAAGGTATGCAGGCCCTGAATGGGCATATCCAACAACATCTGAATGGCAACAAGAATTCTTAGCATTTTGTTTTGATCGAGAACTACCAGGCCAATACTACGGTACCTGAATTCAAACAGAGAAAGAGACTGTGTTAGAGTTAAAATTGAAATTGAAAACTGAAAACTGAAGAAAAGAGACTGATAAAATTACCGGATGTGACATCTAAAACCGGAATTGACTCTGAAAAACTGATTATGACGAGCTGCTAACCTGATTTGACAAAAGGGTCCTGGGGTGAGCGAAACGCTGTAAAATCACGCAGAGAGAAAGAGAGACTTTGCATTAAGAAAAAAAAAAAACACTTTTAAATCATTCTCAAGTTGATTGTTTGTTTTGAGTTTTCTGCTATCTGATTCTTTACAGATCATGGCTTACACTAGAAGTAGTAGCAAGAATGGTAAAATGTGTGGTTGGTTAAGTGTTATCTTAGTTATTGTGTGTGCAATAATAGTTGTGGGTGTGATTGTGGGAATGCCATGGATTGATAAGAAAATGACTAACAATACTTCAAAACCTGAAACTGCTACACTAACACCGTGGGAAAAATTTGAGCAAGATACACAACACTTGCATGAGGGAACTAATTCAAAGGGGGAACTTTCCACTAATGTTTTCTATCGCTTGCTGAATGAGTGTGTTGATACAATGGATGCGAGAAACTGTTATGTGTGTACCAAGATTCCTTCATCAGTACAAGAGGGGGTCACCTATCATAGTCTGCCTTTAACCTACAGGATAAGCTGTAGTTTGCTACTAACAAGATTCTATGACCAGGAACATGTGCAATATTTTTACTCTAATTTAGACGTAGTGTTTTCTTTTGTGCCTGTGATTGAATTTCTGAACAAGTTAGCTAAGGAGCATAGTATAAAATTAGTTAGAGGATTCTTTGAGCCGACACTAACATTTGGGACAGCTTATGCCCACCGCAATAATCTAACCTGCTTATTAACACCTCTGGAAAAAAGCTTTTGAGATCACACTGATGATAGACGCAAAGCACTGAAAGAAAGATTAGAGAAAGGATTTGAAAAACGCACATATGCAAATGATTATGCTTACACCGCAGTAAAGACGCAGGGCAAATTAGCTATAGATGCATTACATGTAGGAAGACTTTGTATATATAAATCTGAGCATGACACTTTATTTGTGGGAACGAGTGAATGCAGGCATGTGTTTTTGTTTCAGAGTAAGTGGACTTCATGTTAAATGGACAGGATCCAGCGATCCCTGGGATCTATTATATATGTGGACTTAATGCTTATTACCGTCTCCCTAAGGGATGGTATGGGATATGTTATTTGGGGATATTCTTCCCAAAGATCTACCAGATTGATGACTTAAAGCAATTACCTAAAATGTCTGAATTACAACATGCTGGACAAAAACGAGAGACAGCGGCTGCTGTCGTTGTTGACATATTTGGAGCCATAATTCCTTCAGTAGGGGTTATTTTAAACTCCATAAAGATTAA
The DNA here is from genome assembly GCF_031143425.1 of Pleurodeles waltl. Classification (NCBI taxonomy): domain Eukaryota; kingdom Metazoa; phylum Chordata; class Amphibia; order Caudata; family Salamandridae; genus Pleurodeles; species Pleurodeles waltl. The sequence goes on from NC_090449.1 coordinate 609,831,349, forward strand.
AAAATTGTCTACTATTGTGGATAACATGCTGACAAATTTTACAGGGGCTATACTGATGGATACTTAACTTGCTGCGGAAAGAGCTATGACTCTTCGAAATCGGCTTGCTTTAGACATCCTTTTAGCAAAGAGCGGAGGAGTCTGCAAGATGCTCAACAAGCGTCATTGTTGCTCATTTATACCGGATAACAGTAAAAAGATTAGAGATATGCTTACTAACCTAACCAGAGATAGTGCAGATTTGAAGGATTTGAAAGAACCTGGAGTGTGGGAGAAAGTAGGAAAAGGAATTGCCAGAGTAGGGAGCTGGTTTATCAATATTTGGAATGGGGTGCTTGCAAAAATACTAAGGGATCTATTAATTGTCCTGGTCTGTTTATTAGGTTTATGGGGAGCATGCAATATTAATGACAAAAATTAAGAGAAAATGGACAAAGAGAAACAGGAGGAATGAAGAAAATGAAAGGGAGAAAATGTTTAATGAAATTTGGGAAAGTTCACACAAATGCCAAGATGTTGAAATGCGCATTATGCGTAAAGTGAAAAATTTAAGTGAAAGGTTAAAGAGAAAGGTTTTTGTGATGACGAGCATCATCAGAGGAGGGACTGAGAGAGCGTAGCTTATATCATCTATATTAACATTAAATGTTTATGAACTTATGTATAATAATGCTGCATAGAAACTATATTAATACGCTTTGTTAAAACGTGCACTTGAAATGTGACCACGGGGAGTGGCCGTCAATGTATATGGGAACTAATAGAAATGACTAATGTTGATAAAATATGCTATAAAAGTATGGTTTTGCACTAATTATTAATGATTATGTTATTAAAATAATGCTAAATGAATTTTGTAGGCCTTAATTTAGCATGAGCTGAAGCCTAGCTGCCTGACTCTCATATTAAATGTGATTTTCTTACGTGCAGTCTGCTGACTCGCAAAAGGACATGACCCTTTGTTTTCTTCAAACTAGAAGCTGAATGTAACTATAGTAGATCCGTTCTCATGAAATCCACATTGCTTGTAGAAAATATTAGTCAAAATGCAACAGTGTAGATTAATGTAATGTACAAGGTCATTTAAAGCAGTGAAGACAATGGAGCTACTGACCAAAAGATGTGCAGAAAATTACAGAAGGATGAAATCATACCGGACATTCTACCTCTGAAGACGTCAATCATGTGGACCAATAAAAAGCTTGTAAAATAATATGGGGTGAAAGATTAATGACATAATCCATTTTCTAATTGGGTAAAGATAGTGGGGTATAACGTTCAACTAATTAAGGTTTAGGGGAATGTACAACGAAAAAGGGATAAAAACCCATGACACGGGGAGCCATTTAGGTGGGTTAGGGAATGCTATTGATTTTATCCAGAAACTTTGTCACTCTGTTTGGTGACTTATTGGTTTACTTAAAACCATTCTCATCCTTAGATTGCCCATTTTTACACTTTACCTCCTTATGAGGGAAGTGCCCCTTTTTACCCTAGAGCTGAGCTTTGATTGATGGCGAATCGACTGATGTCCTGAAGATGAAGACTGAACCTGAGTGCTGACCCAAATCTTGGAGGGTAACTATGACAATGAACTTGTGATTTGTCTGTTTGCTTTTCCTTTCTAGGTACCAACTGCTTACCTTTTGACAGAGTCCATAGCTAGATGTTTTCCAAATTGGTGTTCTAAATTGTTTTGCATGAAGCCCAACATGCTAATGCTAATCAGTGGTTAGGACAGGGGTTCACTATAATTGAAGCAAATAGACAAAATGACTGAATCTATGTTTTGTTGAACCAATGCGTTATTGACACTCTGCTAAATTGATCTGTGTTCACGCTGTGTTATATTCTGATGTTCGCGATTCTTGCCTTAGTGAAATCTTATCAGAGCTGCCATATTGTGACTATGCTATTGTGTTTCTTGGTTTTGAGATTAACACATCTGCTTTAGAATTGTAACTAATAGGGAATACAAACTCATAAATTTCTACTAAACTGGTGTGGTTATTCATGACTGTCAGGTCATGGTGGTGTTTTGAATTGATTAATGTCTTTGACTAAAGTGAAATGTATTGTTGTGATAAATATTGAAGACATTATTGATGTATTGATTAACATATTGGTTAGCTATCTCGTCCTAAGGTGTCTCTCAACTGGGTCAAAAGATTCATTGGCCTAAAACGAGTCCTGATGTGTAATAAATTATCATTGAGGGACGCGTTAACACAACTCTTGACAAAATTCTAAGATGTTATGTCATAGCCACAAAATATCTGGAATTTCTCTGGCCTGCAGCAGAATTTGCAATTAATAATTACATTCATACATCCACTGGTTATTCTTCTTTTTTTCACTTACTGGGTTTTACCCTTGCACTTTTCCAAGTACTTTAGAAACTGAGGACCCTGTGCCTGCAGCTCAGGAATCATTAGAAAGGTTTAGGAAAACAAAAAAAAAGTTCCATAATTTACCAAAGTCTAAATCCAGACAGTGGGCTCAAGCCAATCGTAGAGATGGTTGAAGACAGAGGACCTGATTTAGATCTTGGTGATGTTACCGCCAAACTGCTGTGGCGGTGGGCCCGAGAAGACCGTCAAGACAACAGTGTTCCACCTGCTGTATTTAGATGTTACAGTTCTGCAAGCGGTATACTGGTCGTGGTTTGCTGATGGAGGGAGGACATCCCGGAACCCAAGGGACATCGGGCAACTGCAGTGGCTGTGGAATACAAGTAAGTCACACACACACTGTACCTTTATAATATGTGTCCCCCTGCATCACACACAACTCAGCACCAATTAAAAACTATTATCCATTACCATTCCACCACAACACTGCACGCACATGTACATGCCGCAGATACACATTGCCATACATCCACAACACAACACACACACAAGTGATGCTGCATCCTCACACAACCACAACAACCAACACAACTATACACTCATCTAAATAAACACACTCACACACAAGCACTACACACATCACAACAACAACTGTCACACAACACTCCACTGTATGTTGCACGCAGCAACACAACACACTACACAACATACACAACAACATCAATGCCATATGCAAGTGGCACATATACTGACACAACCACAGCACCCACTACACCTCCCTTCACCTCAACCAGCCAATTGCTTCGCACACAAACATACATATACTGACTCACACACACACAACTTGAATCACAACATGACAGGTACAGGTCCCCTTGCAATGTGCACACATGGACACAGTTGACAGGTATGACTGTATTGTCATTCTGATGCCGGCATTCATTTGCCAATGGATAACTGACACCAAATGACATTTGTGTATGTGTGCAACATCTGTTGTGTACCAGGATGTCCCCATCCGTGTATATCCCACCCATGTCCCCGACATATGCATGTCACAGAAATCTACAAAAATCACTGTCACATGTATATATCTGCAGTGGTCCCGAGCTCATGTGCAGTGACCCCCCACGATGTACACAGCCAATGCACGTTCCATACCTTCATGTCCAGTGACAGAGGGGTTCGTGTTTTCTCCGTGGTCCAGTTGCAGCTGCGACAGAGGGTGTTGTCCAGTCGTGTCCACCCAGAAAATGGAAGAGAAATTAGGAAAATAGTGAGTTTTCACCCCATCGCCCCAAATCCGCCAAGTCAGACTTGGAGGTCAGACTGCCACATTTTGCTTGGCGGTAAGGCACATCCAAATTTGCATGGCAGTAAGTGTGGCTGGAGTCCACCACTAGCCACTCTTTCCTAAGGAGCTGTGGAGGAGGATGGGAATCCTTGGCAGAGTTGGTGGGACTCATGCAGGTTATCATCTATGGGACTGCCAGAAGCTAAATCAGGCAGGCGGACCATCAAGTTGACGGATGGGGTTTCCGTTGAAAAAGTAGCTGCTTACCCCTTACTGCCTACATCTAAATCAGGCCTAGAGTTTGGTTATCTTTTTTTTAATTTACCTCATTCACTCTATTGATCTGAGTGTTCTCCTAGAAATTAAGGGCCTTTTAACATTTCTAGGATTATAGCTCCTTTAACAATTCATCTCAAACACCCTCCTTTTTGGGGAGTTTACCCTTCCTTTCATGTTTCTCATCTAAAATGTTATCACCCTCTTAAAGGTCATTTAATTAGAAAAAAACTGATCCTGTGTTCATTAGTGGATAGTCTGAGTATGAGGGCTAAGAAATATGACTCCCAATATTTTTGGGGAAAATTGCAGTATCTCATTGAGTGGAAGGGATGTAATCCATGTGACCACTCTTGGGAACCAGCAGACTAGGTTCATGCATCCTTGTTGCTTTATTCTAAAATTCCCAATGAACCAAGAAATCCTAGGAGGAGGCATAGTAGAAGAATTTTATCTTTACCTGTATGTCAGGCTCTCTCTGTTCTCTCTGCTCCAAACAGCTCTGCACAGAGGCCAATTACACCACTAAAATGTAGTGAAGATTCATCCTCGCTGGCACCATATTGGATTCACAGCTGTAAAGGTTTCCAATTCCATTCAAATCAAATCAAATCAAATCAAATCAAATCATAAACATTTATAAAGCGCGCTACTCACCCGTGCGGGTCTCAAGGCGCTAGGGGGAGGGGGTTACTGCTGCTCGAAGAGCCAGGTCTTGAGTAGTCTCCGGAAAGCGGAGTGGTCCTGGGTAGTCCTGAGGATGGTGGGGAGGGAGTTCCATGTCTTGGCCGCCAGGTAGGAGAAGGACCTCCCACCCGCCGTGGTGCGGCGGATGCGAGGGATGGCGGCGAGAGCGAGTTTGGCGGAGCGAAGAGGACGGGTGGGTGTGTAGAAGCTAAGGCGGCGGTTGAGGTATTCGGGTCCCTTGTTGTGGAGGGCTTTGTGTGCATGGGTGAGGAGTCGGAAGGTGATCCTTTTGTTGACGGGAAGCCAGTGCAGGTGTCTCAGGTGGGCGGAGATGTGGCTGTTGCGGGGTATGTTGAGGATGAGGCGGGCGGAGGCGTTTTGAATTAGTTGCAGACGTTTCTGGAGTTTAGCAGTGGTTCCTGCGTATAGGGTGTTGCCGTAGTCCAGGCGGCTCGTGACGAGGGCGTGGGTCACAGTCTTTCTGGTGTCGGCGGGGATCCAACGGAAGATCTTTCAGAGCATGCGGAGGGTGAGGAAGCAGGAGGATGATACGGCGTTGACTTGTTTGGTCATGGTGAGAAGTGGGTCCAGGATGAAACCGAGGTTGCGTGCGTGGTCTGAGGGGGTCGGTGCTGTGCCAAGGGCCGTGGGCCACCAGGAGATGTCCCAGGCAGTCGGGGTGTTTCCGAGGATGGGGACTTCCGTTTTGTCTGAGTTCAGTTTCAGACGGCTGAGTTTCATCCAATCTGCAACGTCTTTCATTCCATCTTGCAGGTTGGTCTTGGCGCTGGTGGGGTCCTTGGTGAGGGAAAGTATCAGTTGAGTGTCGTCGGCGTAGGAGGTGATGATGATGCTGTGTTTGCGTACGATGTCGGCGAGGGGGCTCATGTAGACATTGAAGAGAGTCGGGCTGAGCGAGGAGCCTTGTGGGACGCCGCAGATGATCTTGGTGGGGTCTGAGCGGAAAGGTGGGAGGTAGACTCTTTGGGAGCGGTTGGAGAGGAAGGAGGTGATCCAGTCCAGGGCCTGTTCTTGGATCCCGGTGGAGCGGAGGCGGGTTATTAGGGTGCGGTGACAGACGGTGTCGAAGGCAGCCGAGAGGTCGAGGAGGATGAGGGCGACTGTTTCTCCGTTGTCCATCAGGGTTCTGATGTCGTCTGTGACTGAGATGAGGGCGGTTTCTGTGCTGTGATTGGCTCGGAATCCGGACTGAGAGGGGTCGAGTAGGCTGTTGTCTTCAAGGAAGTTGGTAAGTTGCTTGTTGACGGTCTTCTCTATGACTTTGGCAGGGAAGGGGAGGAGCGAGATGGGGCGGAAGTTCTTCAGGTGGCTTGGGTCCGCCGTAGGTTTTTTCAGTAGGGCGTTGACTTCAGCGTGTTTCCAGCTCTCTGGGAAGGTAGCAGACGAAAACGAGCTGTTGATGATGGTCTGGAGGTGCGGGGCGATGATGTCATCGGCTTTGTTGAAGATGAAGTGTGGGCAGGGGTTCGAGGGGGCACCGGAGTGGATGGAGTTCATGGTGGCTTTGGTCTCTTCCGTGTTGATGTGAGTCCAGGCGTTGAGGGTGATGGCTGGGGTTGTAGGTTCTGTGGTGGTTGGCTGGGTCTGGTGTCCGAAGCTGTCGTGTAGGTCAGTGATCTTACGATGGAAGAAGGTGGCGAGGGAGTTGCAGAGGTCTTGTGAGGGCGTAATGGCGTTGGTGTTGGCGTTAGGGTTGGAGAGCTCTTTTACGACGTTGAAGAGTTCTCTGCTGTTGTGGCTGTTTTTGTCCAGTCTGTCTGTGAAGAAATTTCTTTTGGCGGCGCGGATCAGTTGGTGGTGTTCGCGGGTAGCATTCTTGAGGACAGTCATGTTCTCTGCGGTGTGGTCCTTGCACCAGGCTTTCTCGAGGGTGCGGCAGGTTTTCTTTGATTCCTTAAGGGTGTCGGTGAACCAGAGAGGTTTTTTGGTGTTGGTCTGTCTTGGGAGGCGTCTGAGGGGAGCGAGGTTGTCTGCGCAGTTGGTGATCCAATTCGTGAGGCTGAGGGCTACGTCGTTGGGGTCGGAGGGGAAGGTGGGTTGGTTGTCGTTGAGAGTGGAGAGAAGCTGTTCCTCGGGGATTTTTTTCCACTGTCGACGTGGGATGGGTTGTGTGCAGAGGTGGCGAGTCTCGCGTCGGAAGGTGAAGTGGACACATCTGTGGTCGGTCCAGTGTATAGCGGAGGAGTGGCTGAAGGATACATGGTTGCTGGCGGAGAAGATGGGGTTGAGCGTGTGTCCGGCGATGTGGGTGGGGGTGTTCACCAGTTGCATGAGGCCGAGGTTGGAGAGGTTGTCGAGCAGGGCGGTGGTGTTGGGGTCGTTGTTCTGTTCCAGGTGGAAGTTGAGGTCCCCGAGGAGGATGTAGTCCGGCGAGGCAAGGGCGTGCGGGGAGATGAAGTCGGAGATAGAGTCGCTGAAGAGGGCGCAGGGTCCAGGGGGTCGATAGATGAGAGTTCCTCATTGTGAAACTGTGAAACTAAGCAATTACCTCCTGTTTTCTTTATTATATATGAGTTTTCTGTTTCAGGAAGTGTACACGTTCTACTAATTATTATTGGTACCTCTGTTTCCATGTTTATTTAAGCATATTTAATCATGTATTACTTACCTTCCCAATCCAAGATGACGGCACATTTTATGAATCATGTCATATCCTGTTCTGCACTATCTGTTGTATATGAATGAGCTAAGTCCAGTTGCATCACAATTATTTTCTGACTCGTTGCCCGCTCACTGGACTTTGTGGACTCTGGGTTCTCTCCAGTTCCTGTTGTTATTCCCTCACCGTCTTCTGAACCATTGCCTAGTTGGCAAGAACGGTTTTTTTCTGGTCTCTAGTTTTTTAATCCTTCTTGCTGAATTATTTGTGGAGCATTGCTGAGCTTCCTGCTACATTTTGGTGCCTGTCACTGCCTCTGGAGAAAAGAGGCCCTATCTTCGAAATAAGAAAACCATCCAAGAGTGGCCGAAAAGTCCAACCCCTGACACTGTCAGCTAACATTTGCCTGTGATGAGGGGGGGCAAGGACAGCCTTCAGGACTTTTCATTGAATCTATAGAACGTGCCCGCCATCTGAGACTGCCATAAATGTATGTAGTTGCATAGTTCTGAAGTGAAATAGCAAGAAAGGAGAGCATGTCTTCACAGTCTGCATTTATGCGTTACTGTTATTTACATCTGGAAAGTAAATAGAAAATATGTGAAAAAACATGAACCCTGCATCTTCATGCACGAAGCAAACAAGGGTGGAAGAGAAAAAGGACAAATAAACAATATCTTAGCAACATTTGTAAACCTTGAAGCGCATCTGAACTAATGAGAAACCATTTCTTTTGCTGCAGGCAATTATTATAAAATCCCAAACTTTTGTTTGAAAAAGCAAATATTTTCTTGCAACTTTCAGTGCAGAGGACATCTTTTTTTTGTTATTGCCTGTATGTTAAACAATTAATAATCTCTTTATATATGCTGAGTATAGCATGATTCCATTTTTTCTGGGACAAAATTGACCTTAACCAAGTTTTCAGTTTGTGGAGACCAATTAAGTTTCTCTCAGCCTCAAAGAAGATATTGGAATAACTAAGATAACCTATTGTAGCTTTTAAACCTATTTAACAAAAGAGTACTTACATATACTTGATAATACATTTAACTGAGGCAAGGGTAGGAAAGAGTCAGTTTCTTGGTTTTGAGCAATGGTGTCTGGTGTATGTGTGTCTCTGTATCCATTTTTGAGGTTTCAGTCCATATCGTCAAATCTGTAATAAGCCCTCATTCATTTTGAAAGATAAAGTGGTAATCACTCATTGAATTTTAGTGAGTGTGATTAATGTATCGTACTGGAAAGAAGCCAGCACCCCCACCTTACCTTGACTGAATCTTGACCACCCACTGTTGCTACTCTTGGAGAATTGGTTGTATAAAATCTTTTTGATTTGGAATTTAAGAGTATCTCAGGCCACGAGACACCAATAATAAAAGCAGTATCCTTTGGACTTGGGCATTATGTCACCTCTAAATGTTTTGCCTTCACCTCTTCTGCTTTCCGAACCCATTTTAGTTGGCTTTTTGGACTATGTGCACTTCACCAATGCTAACCAGTGGTAAATTGTTTGTGGTCTCTCCTTTAAACATGGTCAAATTGGCTTCTATCCAATTAGCTCATTTAATTTACTAACAAGTCCATAGTAAAGTGGTACTACATGTCCCGAGGGCCTGTAAATTAAATGCTAAAGGTGGGCCTGCAGAACTAATTGTGCCACCATTTAAGGAGCATTTTAAAATATGCCTCACACCTGTCACTGTAGCCTGCTGTGCAGTTTTGAACTGTGATTCTGACCTGGTAAAATAAACCTTTTGCCAGCCTTTTTAATTTATATAAGTCCCGTCTAGGGTAGGCCGTGAAACACCCATGAGGCAGGGTGCAGTGTATTTAAAAATTTGGCCATGTGCTTTTAAGTTTTGCATGTCCTGGTACTGAAAAACTCTTAAATTCATTGTTCGCTACTTCAAGGCCTGTTTCTCTCAGGATAACTTTGGGTTACCTCATTACATTTAATAAGTGATCATTTTCACTTTGGAATTTGGAAAGGTAGAAGGGTCGGGTTTAGTGTCTTAAGAATTCTAATTTTAAACCCACTTTAATGGTAAAGTTGGATTTTAAGTCATAATTCTGAAAATACCACTTTTAGAAAGGTAGTATTTACTTGTCCTAACCACTTGGTGCCTGCAGCCGGGGTCCTGGATCACATCACAGGGTGTAGTTGACAGATGGCCTTTGTGTATTCCTCCCAGATAGTAAGACAAAAGGGGATTGGGTTTTGGCAGGATGAGTGGAGGGCAATTGTTCCCTGGCCTAATTACATTTCAAAGCTACTGCCTCAGTGCACTCACAAAGAACTTGACACCAGTCTGTTGTCACCCCAGACCCCTTCAAGCCTGGTAAGGGGAAGGAAAGAAATTCCAGAACCAGATCTGAAGGAAGTCTTGATGTTTCTTCCACTTCAAAGGCTGTCATCAGGTTATAATATTGGACCCTCTAACCAACTCTTTAGTACTCTCCTAGAACTGTGGAAGACTACAGAAGAACTGACTTGTACTCCAAGAGACTGCCTTGTTGCTTGAGGCCTGCATTGTTTCTCTGAGAGCTGCTGTGTTGCGACCAGATGACAGCCCTGGTGCTTGAGGTCTGCCTTGTTCTCTTGAGGACTGCCCTGTTGCTTGAGACCTGCCTTGTTCTCCTGAGGACTGTCCTGTTGCTTGATGACTGCCGTGTTATCCAGAGGACTGCCCTACTTCTTGAGTCCTGCCCTGTTGCTTGAAAGAGCAAGGACCATCTGCTCTACCAGAGGAATACCAGAACGACTCTAAGGGTCAGGGTGTTGACCTTTGTCCTGAGCTACAAACTCCAGGAGCCTCCTGCAACTGTCCAGCTGACCTGTTGCAAATGGGTCTGCCAGGACCTGCAATTAGACCTCGCTGAGCTGGTCTTTGCTGGAGTGAGTTCCTGATCCCCAAGAGGTGCCTGCCTAGGTGCTGTACCCTTGGTGTTAGTTTATCTCCTCTTGTGGAATCCTGAGGTTTTGAACTCTGCATGCATGACTTTGAGAAGGTAACCTTTTTCAGTGGGTCTAACTTGGTCCCGCTATCCAACCTCACTCCATTGTGGTCAGCCTGAACTTTTTACTTTGTCCTGATATAGCGCCCACATACCCACAGTAAGAGCTTTCTGCTTCTTGCCGCTATTTTTATTTAAACCTTTCAAATTGCATGGCTCTGACTCTACTGATTGGATTTTTTGTCATTATGGTCTCATTTCATTTATTAAATGTTACTTTATTTTCTAAATTGGTGTGGTTTTTTTTCTTGTGTTGTTACTGTATTACTGCTTGTGTGCTGCATAAATACTTTACACAGTATCTCTACATTAAGCCTGACTGATTTTGTGCCAAGCTACCAGAGGGTTAAACACAAATTACGTTAGTGACTTTTGAGGCTCACCGTGACCAGCATTGTGTTTGTTGCTTGAGAATGTTTTTCATCCCACTCAATCAAAACCCCAATTTCTTACAGTATCTGTCATTCAGTAACCACCTACTATTCCAGGTCTCTAGAAGAATCTTAACAATCTGTGTGTCAAAGCCTCAAAGCACTTAGAAACAATGCTACCAAAAAACCATTTACCAGTTCTCCAGTTGGCAATACACTGACATTAACAGACAACAGCACATCACTAACTGTGGTCCTGTGTGTAAAATTTGGTCAAAGAACTATAATATTTGTAATCCCAGCTTCTCATTTAAAAAAAATAAAAGTATGATGTAGTAAACACTGAATTCAAATCTACACAGGCTTCCAGCAGTGGCATTTGCCACAATGGCAATCTCTGGGCACATCAGAACCTACCCCACTGTAACTGCAGTGTTGTGGGCAATGTATAACCAGGAAAAATGATTATTATTCCCAATTTCCTTGTTGAAAAACTGTGCTCATGGTCAGTCATATCTTCCACAGACAACTCTGCTGCCATTTGCTTTAGCATTGCACAGAAGAGTGAGGAGGAGTGAAGATATTTTCACAAACAGCTTAAGTGCACTGCTTGCCTTCCTCTGGCTGGAAGGTGAAAATCGAGGCACTTTATGCACTCGGTGCAGCACAAATATAAAACACAATAAAAAAATCTTTAAACTTATGCTGTCTAATCTGAGGGAAGAATGAGTGCAGATGGATGTCATGAGTGCAAAGTGCTCACAAACTGAGTATCTGAAGACAGACAAATATGACACGAAACATGCCTTCTGGAGGAGATTCTCATAAAAGAAGAGCCACAGTGTGTGTGTATTGGAAATAGAAGCTTTATGAATTTGAAAAACCTGATGTGAAAAATACATAAAGGCTAAAGGCTAGCATGTGAAGTGCCTTCATAAAAAGATGCAGTGTTTGTAACATGTTCGCAAAAACCAGATGCAGTGTGTGTGTGACAGGTCATTCAAATGCATAAAGCTTGCTGTGTGAGACTCAGAGTATCCCACATCGTGAGATGCTTGAAACAATGAGAAATGTGGCACCGACCTGTGAGATCCTCACAGATATTTAGTACAGTTAAATATGCAGAACAAGATGCTTATGGAGGATGCTTGGTTAATATGCAAATATATATAAGGTTCTCTTGTAGCCAGTACAGGCTTTGATTAATTGAATCATTTGAAACCTTCTGGTGTCAGTTATTCTTCATTGAAAGACACTCTAAGGTTGTTATTAGCCCTGGAAAGGTTTGCACTAGGGACACTCCGAATATGTTGTGCTACAAGAAATATTTTTGAAAGCACAGTAAGCATTTAAACATTGAGGGGCACATTTGTAACTTTTGATACAAAGTAACCATACCAAAGTAACCAAAGTTGCTTTCCTGCATCAATAGGAGAGAGTAGAACAGCACGATATCTAGCAAGGTATGACACTGGTTTTGTCTCTCACTGCAATGGTGCACATATGGCACCAGGGAGGTGGGAAATTAGCTATGCAGTAGGCATGTTGCACCACCAGGTTAGAAACACCCCTATGGTGGGTTACCTGATGTGCTCCACAAAAGAAGAGTTTCAGCATCTTGTTTTTGGTGGAACTAGGAACTCAGGCACAGGATTATGCCAACTCCCCACAGGAAGTGGTCATATATGGGGTGTAGTCACCCCAGGGATAAGTAGCCCATGGGCTACTGACCTACACTCCCCTTAATGCCCCTAAATTCGGTCTTTAGGTGGCCTCCTGTCACCAGGAACTTAGATTGCACTGACTAAAAGAAGAAGGACAAAGTAGAGCTGACAAGCGCCAGAACTGTGGAATAGCTTACACTTTGGCACCAAACCCTACCATCCTGCTCCTGTCCCGACAATTGCAAAGACCTGACTTGTCCTGCAGCTGTGCATCCTCGCAAAGTCTTGAAGGCCTGCTAGCACTTTGCCAACCAGTCAGCATCTCCCTTGGAGTGGAGGAGACACGTTCCTATACCAGCAGGCACCAACCGGAATTGCCTGTTCTTCCATTTGGCAGACCATTGGATCCACTCAGGGAACAACTCACCAGGAAGAGGATCCTGAGTGTCCAGTATGTCAGCCCCCTTGACCCGTGCAGTCTTTGAGACACTGAACCTGCCCAGAGCCTCCCTGCACCAATAATTGGGGTATCACAGCCAGTTGCAAGCACCAGGGCTTGTTTCTGTTCAGTCCGAACATCACCACCGCCAAATCTTACCTACTTATTGAGGGACTTTGAGAGAGGCCAGCTCCATGCAAAAGTTATCTTGTTGTGTTTCCAATCCCCTCTTCTGCAGATGCACCGAGAACTGATAGAGCCTTAAACTTGCAGACCCACCACAGAAACACCTAGGCACCCAAGCCCCACAGCTTTAGTCCATTGAATTCTGACAGTGTCTCTGTGGTCCTGATCCTTCAGAGCCGAGCCCTCTGTTGGTTTTTGCTAGACTGGTCCCCACTTGCAGCCCGTTTCTTACAGGTACTTTTCCCCATTGACTTTTGCGTGTAGTGTTTGAGGCTACCACCAGTGGAAGCACCTCTGCTCCCGGACACACCAGGACAGGTAAACTTGATCTGTTGGTGATTTCTTGGACCTTAGCCCTTACTATTATTAAGTCCAGAGGAATAGTCCTATAAGTCGATTGCCAAGTGACCCTGTGCAGTGTATGTTTCTCCCATAGGACAACATTACTGCACTTGAGGCTCATGACAATCTTACAGCTGTCATTTCTGTATTTATCAATATCACTAACTCAAAATGTACTTACCTGATCTCGAAGATCTTGGTGTCTAAATTAATATAAAATCTATTATTTTTCTAAATTGGTCTCAAATTTCTTCTTGAGTGTTCCTCATTTATTGACTCTGTATGTTCAACAAATGCTTAACACTACCCTCTAATAAACCTAACCTACTCACTCACACTGCCACAAAGAGAGCATTTGGGATTAATAATTTAAACTCTGTAAGCCAATAATGGCCATCTGGACTATCTGCACGGTGTACCCCTACATTGGTACACTACATAACCAGCCAGCTTTCTGCAGCAGTCCACAGTGCACTTACCAGTTATAAAAATATATGAGATGTTGGTTAGCCACTGAAAGCTCAAGCAACATCGAAGCGGAAGATTGTCTCTGGTTGAGATCGGAGTTTAGTTGGAACTTTGAGCCCATAACAAGCTGTGCTTTTATTTGACTTCTGCCTGTCACCCTCACTCTCCTTGCATGCAAAAAAAAGGTAAAAACACAACATTTCCATTTAAAGTAAAAAGGAGAGAAAATAAATACAATTTTAGTGGCTAATTTGTACAGAGTGAAACAGAAAATCTAGATTAATCATGGCTTCCCCGCTAAACCAAATTGTTTGATCTTAGGCAAATACTTTTTTTAACCTATCTTCCTTTTTCTTCACTATTGTATACAAAGGCACCATCAGATTCATGAGTTCAGAGTATCCACTGTACAAAACCTATCATGTTTTATTTAATAGACTATGGTGTTTCTCTATTTTATACGAATGTGGGCTGCATAAGGGATTCACATGATAGCTGTTAGGGCAGGCAAATTTCTAAGTTCCTGTTTAAGAAGTATTACCTTAATAACTCTCAGTGTAGTGCCATAATGGAACATATTAAATTCAAAACTTCCACATGTTAACACAATACAAATTTTTGAATTTTGAAGAGACTTTATCATATTTTAAGTGATGTTCGGTGTATGATTTTCATGGCAAACACTTTCAGGGCTCTAAGAGCAAAGCCAGACCTTTGGCTTGGAGTATGGTTGCCCTGTTAATGTTTGGCTCACTCATTTCCATTGGCATTTTAACCAACTTGAGCTTTACTCTCAGAATAATGGATTTTCCACAGACTAGGGAGGACCAAATTATGTGAAAGAAGCAGTGGCTGCTGCAAATATCAAGGGGAGGGGCAGGGCAACAGGGGTTGGCAGGGGGTAAATAAATGTTTTTTAAAAAGACTAACCGTTTGCCGCCGCCGCCGACCTCTCCTGCTCCCTCACTCGTTCTCCTTTCCTGTTCTGGTGTCCCAGCATTTGCTGGGACACCAGAACAGGCTCTCCAGCAATCCTGGCCCTGCTTTCATGCTTAAGCTACCATCAAATCAGGATTGGGCTGAGCGGCTCAAACTGCCACTCAGACACAACCCTGGGGCCTGTGCAGTTTCTCCAGTCCTGCTGTGTACACAGCCGGGCTGGAGAAACCTAAGTACGCCTGTATGTTTGGACGGCCGTCTTAGGCTGTCCAAACACACATGCGCACTTAGTGCACTCTCTCCTCATCCCCCGCTCCCACCTCCCGAGGCCCTGCCCGCCCCTCCCTTCACATGCTGGTTGAGCCAGCAGCATAAAAATAAAACAATATTCAAGTATTGTTTTATTTTTCTGCTGCTGGCTCTTAGCCAGCGGGAAATGTTCCTCTGCCATTGCGGAGGAGCCTCCTCTGTGTGAAAGCCTTAACTAAATTATTCAGCAGTAAAAAAGCTAATTATGCTGCATAGTGTAACATTTCTTGTAATGGTATTAGTTCATGACTGCCATTTTTACAAATCTAACACTGTATGGACAAAAGTTTCACCTCATTAGTACCATTTAGTGCCCAAAGTTTGTATATCTGTTGTACATGGGGATCAGAGTTGTGCCCTTACCATGTGGTTTTGCTGCTCTTATGCAGACATTGGAGGTGAAAAGGAGAGAAGGATAGATTTTTTTTGACTGATTTTAATATATGGATGGATAGAAACGTGTACGTGCCTTGTGGCTTATGTTTGGACTATTTTGGTATGAGATGAAGGCTACCAACCTTCAGAGGCACAAACCCAGTGCATCATGCAGTTAAAAGGCCCGTAGGTCCACTTAATCACCTGCAAAGTAGCTTCCGTAGTAGGAAAATGCGACATGCACTTTACAGTGCAACAGGGAGCATAACATCCACAATACACTTCACTAAATGCAACAATTACCTGGAATGAGAAGAGCATATGAATATAGGGGGCCGAGCCATTACTTAAATTATATGTAGAACCTGATGATATGAATGTAACTTTTTCTTTTATTAAAGATTCTGTGTAAATAGTGTATTATGGTAGGAATAGTTTCAAGGTGCTAAGAAAATTAAAAAAAATGTAATTAACATTTATATTCTACCATTAATATTTGGTTATAGCTCCTAGGGACTCATGGGCGTTAGGAAAGTGCTGTAGAAGTGCTGATATTATAATATAATGTAACTGTCATGCTCATTTATGTTTTAAAGGAAACTCGTGCAATCTCTTCTTTGTAGTAGTTAAGAGTGTGCCAAGGTATATTGCAGTGTATTTGTCAATAGGGAGAGATATGCTAATGGAGCCATTAATCCCTATTTATCCTTCCCCACAAAGTCTTTAACTGACACTTTGCAGGGGGGCTGAAGAGAGCGTGAGACCACAGTTTGTACAAGAAACAATTAAAACACAATGCCTCCTCTACTTTTAAAAGGCCTTTTAATGGCCTGTGAAGTGCTTGAGTCCCACACATACCTTAGATAAGAATCCTCTGTGTCATGGAAGCTACTGCAGCCTCGGTTATAGCACAAGAGAAGGTTGGGACAGGGGAGCTGAGGCCCTTTTTGTCTAATGGGCATTGCACGTTTGGTTTCGGGAAAAGAGAAATGCTGAATTTAAGCCAGCAGTCCCTTTAAACTTCATTTGTTTTTCAGTCCCCATGTTTCTAATGTGTTTAATTTTTAAAATGAATGAAGTTTAAACAGGGACAGCATCACTGTCTCCTTTTAAACTGCTGGATCGTTTGTCCCCCCATCCTTTGTCCCCTGCGTCCCCCCACCTCTCAAATCTGAGGGGGATAAATCCCCCATGTCCCCACACTTCCTACACCCATGGGAGTGGCCGGCAAGATAGCCGTCCGGTCACACTGGATCTGAGCTCCAAGCCCGCAGTCAGAATCCTGCATAATCCTCACGCCCAGGAGTGCATCCGAGCCATGGACTGCCTGGGTACTGCTGTGGACTCTAGCAGGGGTGCGTTGTGGCCTTTAAATGTTCACCCGCCACCCAGAATTAGGTATTGCAGGTAGGCAGGGGCCTGGTGTTGCCCAGCGGCACACAAGGCGGCCCTTCCTGAGGCCTGCCTGCATTGTGCTTCCTTTCGCAGAAAACGTGTCTCCCTTCCAGAGGTGGGAAACCCCTTGCATCGCGCTGGTAGCACTGATCAACCTGCACTGAAGTTGCGGGCCGTGGCGGTAGCCGGAGCCGCAGGATCCTGATCTCCAGCTGTGACACACAGAGGCCCGACCCTCCGGACAGCAGAATTGCCTTGGACCCTTGCCTGGAGAACTGCACGTCCGTGGACTGCACATTGGGCAATGGCACACCTGTGATCAAATCTGCCGCCTATTCTGACCCACCCACCCTTCAATCATCAGCACGTCTGGTCTGGCCTGCTGATACCTCACAGAGTTGCGTTGTCCCAAGGTGTGGGGACAGCACGGACTGGGAGCCTCCCCCTGTTCACAAGAAACCTGAACAGCAGACACTGAGGAAGCCCAGTGGGCTCTGGTGGGTGTGGTGAGCAGCTCGTGAAAGCTCTGACTGCCGTGGAGGCAGTTAATCTTTGCCAATGCTGTGCCCTCCTCAACCTTAGTTGGAACTTGGCAGTAGCTTGGATAGGACGTAGTTGTTGCCCTTATTTGATCCCATGATACTGTCAATTGTGATCAACAGATCCCTGGGTGGTGTGGACTGCACCTTGACCAATCCAAGACAGCTGGGCTGTCCCCCCCCCCCTTGCAGAATGAACCCAAATGGTGAGCTCACCCTTCAGAAGGAGCTGCTTGGCACTGTATTTGAGGGGGGGGTTGTCAGCCCCGGAACGGCCTGAAAGGGACCCCTTGTCGCAGGAGACAACCAGCGCAGTTGTGGAGGGAGGTCATTAATGTGCATCTGCTACTTTCCATATTAATTTAATGACTGTCTCCTGCTGCTCACCTCTGGTAGGGACAGGCAGAGTGCCTCCCAGTAGTCCAGTGGTGGCGATACTGATTATCAGACATTCAGACCCTATTGTGGCAACCATGGGAGCACTGGACCAACAGGCCGAGTGCTTCATAGTGGTCCAGTGGTGGCGATACTGGTTATCAGACATTCAGACCCTATTGTGGTAAACATTTGGGAGCACTGGACCAACAGGCCAACATGGGTAAAAACAGGAAACTTTGGTACAAGCAGCAAACAACAATAGACCCATGGCCCACGGAGCAGAGGGGGCGCCGGCAAGAAGGTGGCCCATGGGGAACTGCAGGAACCACAAGGCCCAACAGGAGCACATATCTTGGAGGCAATTAAGGCCTCAAGAACTGCAGAGAAAGTGAAAATTGAAGCCTTTTCCCTTGATGTAAATCTACTACGATCTGACACTCTTAAAGTGACGGAGTGGTCCGTTGCCACAGAAAGGCAGGTTTCTGACTTGCAGGCGGAGATGAAGGCACTAAAGGCCACGGTGGCGACACTGTAAGCTCAGATAGGAAAGCTGGAGATGAGAGCAGAAGATGTGGAAGGATGATCTTGCAGATATAGGCCCTCATTATGACTTTGGCGGTTTTTCCTTAAGACCGTCAAAGCCACAGGTGCCAGGAGGCCGCCAGTGCTGGCGGTCTTCCAGCCGCCATAATATGGGTACTGCTGGATTTCTGCCACACTTTGGGTGGAAATCCGGCAGTATCCTTGCTGGCGGTCGTAGGCGTCTGGGCAGTGCTGCCACCTGCACCGCCCCGCCAGAAGGACGCCGCCAGCCATATTATGACCATTAATATGGCCTGGCGGTGTCCTGCTGGCGGGGTGCTGCCGGCGGTAGCAGCACCCCTTCCCTGCAGGACGACCTTCTCGTCGGACAAGATAAGTCAGGCGTCCAACAAGGAAGTGGGGTGGGAGGGTGGATGGTGTTGTGTGTGATGTCTGCGTGTGTGTATGTATGTGTGTGTGAGTGTGTGAATGCGTCTGTGAGTTGTGGTGTATGCATGTTTGTATGCATGTGAGTGAATGTGTGTATGAATGTTGCAGTGAGTGCGTGTCTGAATGTCAGTGTGTATATGTGTCAGCATGTTGGTGTGGTTGCATGCCTAAATGCGTGTGGGATGATGGGGGGGTTAGGTGATTGCTGGGGGGTAGAGAAGCCATCCACCGGTGACAGAGAATTCCTTCCTTGTCACTGGTTGCTCTGCCGCCATGGTTTTCGAGGTGGTGCTGCAGTCGCAGAAACCATGGCGGTAGGGCCACTCATAATGCCGCCGGCGGTCTTGTGTGGGATAAGACTGCCGGGTTAGAGATGAACATCTCCAGCCCGGCAGTTCACACCGCCATGGCGGTATGAGTCGTGATGTGGCGGGTTGGCACAGGCCAACCCGCCACACTCATAATGTGGTGGTATACACCGCCAGTCTGTTGGCAGTGATACCACCACATTAACCCTGGTGGTCAAAGACCCCCAGGATCAAAATGAGGGCCTTAATCTGAGATTTGTGAAATTTTCCGAAAGGCCCCAGGCTCGACGCTGGAACTGCTCCTGGAAGACTGGATACGGGCACAGCCCCTAGACATTGGTTTGTCACAATTATTTGTAGTTGAGCAGGTCACTGCCTCCCTCCCCCCCCGGCCGCTATAGGAGGGGTTTACTTTTCCTAAGGACCATCATCAGAATGCTCCTTAAATACAGATATCCTACCTATGACAACTACATGATATGGATATTTCCAGGCTACACACAAACTGTCCAACAACAACAAACTTTCAGTGGGGTTCAGCAGACGTTTAGGGTGATGGTTCCCCAGTATATGCTACTCTACCCCGCCAAGCTCAATGTGCTGCACGAGGACCAATTGCACTTCTTCATGAAACTGGAGGATGTCTGGGACTGGTTAGTGGAGACGAAAGGATCCAGCCACAGGACCGGGAGGGGGCCTGATGAGGACCCAGAAGGGACCATAACGGGAATCGACGATCAGGAAGAGAAGCAGACAGGAGCAGTGCTCCATGTCCAGCGCTAGAGTGGTGGTGCATTGAGATTGCACTTTGAACTTGGAACAACAATGCCGGGAACATGCCAGAGCCTTGGTGGAGTCGGTCACTTTGGCTGACTCTGCGATAGAGGTTCAGAATTGATGGAGGAGACGCAGATTCCTGAAGCTGAACCCACTTTGAACTGATGTGACATTTGCGCAGTTACCCCTGGAATGCTGAGGGCATGCTGGAGTGACATGATTGGTGCAGTATCCTTCTCAGGTGGCATACAACTAGAAGAAATGCTATTGTATAGGTCTGTAATGTAACCGCCGCCTAGGTAATGCATGGTTAGATCCCACTAATGAGTTGAGACATTTCAGCACAGTGGCATTTTTTGTTTCGAAAGGGATTCAGATGTTCGTGGTGGGGCAGCTGGGTGGGCCGCTGTGTCCCACCCTTGGGATATATTCCACGTTTGAGTAGAGTGTAGTGGATCTCTTACACAGCCACAAGTTTTAGTTGATTCACATTTGGTGGTTGGGGTTTATTACAGATGGGAAGACACGTGCTTCGTTCAGGTGTGTTTACCCGAGGAGGGCAGTAAGGTTCTGTTTGTTGTGTAAAATGTTATTTGCTACAGTATACAGTGTTCTCTGGTTGGGGGGGTAGGGGCTGGGGGAGGGGGTGTTGAGGGAAGCCATTGGGCCCATGCTCCTGAATAACATTTGATGGGTAGTTCCACTCGCTTTCTCATGTGGAATGTGAGGGGTCTAAACTCCTTTGTAAAATGCTACAGGACATACACTTACTTGAGACGAATGGGGATCCACATTGCAGTGTTGCAGGAAACACATCTGATGGACGAGGAGGCTCAGAAATTGCAAAAAAGTGGAGGGGGCAACTGTACTCATCAACATATTCCTCCTATGCCAGGGGGGTCTCCATGTGGGTTGTGCGAGGGCTCCCATTTCAACAGCTTAGTCACACAGCAGATATAGAGGGGAGATATGTCCTAGTACATGTTCTGTTGGATTGTGTGAAGATGTGCCTCCTATACATCTACGCTCCCAACACTGACAATGGTGCATTTTTTTAATTCCTAAAGGCCTAACTTTTATGATACATGGGCATGCCTTTTGTTTGGGATGGAGATTTCAATTGTCTTCTTGGTGGAATTGTAAATAGGCACCCACCCAAGTTGGGAACCAAACCCAACATGAGATCTAAGTTGCGGGAAAGTATGCACAGACTGCAGTGTGTTAGTATATGGCAACAGCTCCATCCGACGGGTGTGGATTTTTCTTGCCACTCCCCCACGTCGGGTGGACTGATTTCTCTTGACCACGGATGGTGTGTTAAACGTCCAAGGTGTGAGTTAATAGGTGAGTTTGCTTTTGGACCATGCTCACCTACTATTGGAGTGCGGACTTGGCAGACAAAGACCTTGTGTAACTTTGTGGAGACTCCGATCAAAGCCACTGGGAGACCCAGAATTTAAGGTGGCCATGCAGCTGGTGCTGCAGGTCTACTTTGAGACTAAGTGGAATTGTGCGGGTCACCGAGTGGGGCGTCTTTAATGTGGCCATGCGAGGGGAGAGCCTCAAAAAAGTATATGGCACCCAGAGGAAGCCGAAGCTGGAACTGCGAGAGGGAGCGGCACACTTGGCTCGTCTTCATAGATGGACATTAGGATGAGAGAGGGGCTGGCGGACATCACAGATGCATACAGACAAGTTGCTGGCATCTGGGACTGGCTAGACAGTCATGTGAGACAGGATTACCGTCAGAGACTGCACAGAGAAGGGGACTGGCTGGGTCGTATGCTGGCCTGGCTTCTATAGCAGGAAAGATCTCCCCCCAGTCCGTGATCCCATTCTTGACCAGGGAAGACAGGGCGATAGTTATGGCCAAGCAGCAATCAACCTGACTGCAAGAGCATTTGGCAGGAGTATACGCGACTCCACTGGGAAATTAGTTACACAATATAGATGTGTTTTTCAACAGGGTCGCAGTCCCTCAATTATTGGCAGAATATAGGGAGGTCCTGGAGAAAGAGACACAATTAGACTAACTACAAGAGTCCTTCTGAAACATGGCCAGAGGGAAAGGCCTAGGGCCAGATGGCCTCCCAGTGACTTTTTTCAAGTATCCTCTGCTGATCTTCTCCCTAAACCCCTGGAAACCTTCCAGAAGGTGAACTTGAATGGAATCTCTCCTGAGCATATGCGGGAGGCACTCATAATTATGCTGCTAAAGCCCCATAAAGACCATACAGACTGGGGATCATACCACCCATTATCTATGCTCAACCTAAATGTTATGTTGCTTGCAAAGGTCCTGGCAACGCGTCTGAGGCGGATGGTTACCCATCTGGTGCACACTGATCATTGTGGCTTTATGCCAGGGAGAAGCATCCACACGAACTTGCAGAGACTCTCGCCCATCTTCCATGCCACCCAGACTGTGAGGAAAGAGGCACCGTTTGTGGCATTAGAAATAGAAAAGGCTTTCAACACCCTCTCCTGGACGTGTTTATGGGAGGTGTTGCAGAGAATGGGACTCAGCCCAAAATGCTTGCCTTGGGTGCACCTATAACAAACTCAACACAGGGCGACGTTCACACTGGCCAAGTGATGTCACATGCCTTAGGGGTGCCCTCTGTCCCCGCTCCTCTTTGCTCTTACCATGGAACCACTGGCAATCTATCTGAGGGACAAACACTGTGACTGGGGAAGTCGCGGATAATACTCTCCTTTAAGTGTCTGAACCTGAAACATCAGTGCCGCTCCTTCTGCGACTTTTGGAAAATTGTCAGACCTTTATTTCTACAGACACAAAACAGTGCTATTCCCTATGTCGTCCTTGGTACTCTGAGCCATGACTGACCTCCCAGTGATGGGACTTCCTGGGAAACAAACCAGTTTCAATATCTTGGGATCCAAATAGCACACAACCAATGCATGCAATACAAATTGAACATGGGTCAGTTTTTAGAAGGCCTCACTAATTCCATTATGTTCTGGAATAGCCTACCATTGTCCGTCATGGGCAGGGTGGCACTGAGTAATGTTGTATTGCTCCTCAGATGTATTTGTATTCTGCTGGCCACTTTGTTTAGACAGCTCAATGGACTGTCTGTGTCCTTTGTCTGGGCTGGTAAGCGTAGCTGATTTAAGCTGGAGATCCTAAATTTAGATCTAGTGGGGGCTAGAACTTTCAGATCTTCTGTTGTATTACCTAACAGGATTGCTTCCATTTGCTGCACTGTGGTGTGAGCAGGGCCCCAATAGGGAAAAGAAACCACTGGAGGACCTGGTGCCGCAGTTGACCTCCAAAACCTTCTTATGGGGAGGCCGCAGAGTACAGGCGGACACCTCGTTTATAGTGTCCCAGGTCGAGCAGGCCTAGGACAAGGCAGAAACATATGTTTTCAAGCATGCGCCTTATGCGTATTTACTTCCACTTTGGTGGATCAAGACCTTCCTGCGTATTTGTGCCTCCATGGATGGCATGCTGTGGGTGAATGGCGATTGCTGGCGAGTGGAGGATCGCTACTTGAATGGCTCATGTGTAACTATCAAGGAGGCGGGCAAGCTGTTCCAAATCTGCACCAGGCAGTTTATGAAATATGCAAGCGTATTCCACACAGCAAATGAATCTGAGGTACTGAGCATGCTGCTAGATCCAGGCTCACATAAGGGTCTCATCTCTTGGTTGTATGCTGCCCTGAAGAGCAACAGGCTGATTAGCACAATATCATCCCGTCTTCAGTGGGACAGGGACTTTGACACCCCAGTCATGGATTGTGAGTGGAAGTGAGCCAGGGCACAGCTACAGGAAGCTGCAAGCAATGCTGGGTTCCAACTAGTGCAATTCTGTTATCTACACAAGCATACCTGACCCCACAGTGACTCCACAAGGTCTACCCCACACGGACAGCTGACTGTGCCCTATGTTGTAAGTCCCCTGCCAATTTTATCCATGTAATGTGGAGCTGTTGTGAGCTGCACTTTTACTGAATTCATATAATACACTCAGTGACTCAAATAATGGGAGTCCGGCTTGACCAGACGGTCCAACACTGTCTCCTGGGCCGTCTGCTGCTTCCCAAAGACGGTGGGAAAATGAAACACAGGTTTGCCCAGTTGGGCCAGTTCTGGCCAGATGCTGTATTGCTATCCACTGGGTCTCAGGACAGGTGGAGAACTAATTTGCTGGAGTGGGCAATAGCGGAAGAATGCCGTTTCAGGAGGGTTCGCACAGATGAATACGCATAAAGAGGCTTGGAGATAAGAAATGAGACTGTGCACCGGCTGGGGATTTTTGGGGAGGAGGAGGATCATCCACAAGATCACCTGGGCCCATGTCTCCCCATGGACTACTGGCGGGTTTGGCTGAGTCAGTGTAGCCTCTATGTCATGGGGTTGCACCCCTCAACCCCGGAATAGATGAGGATGGGATATTGTAGGAGGCTGGCCTGGTGTGTAGTGGGTACCTATGGTAATTACACCTTGTACCAGGTCCTGTTATCCCTTATTAGTGTAGTGTAGGCAGTGTCTAGAAGCCAGGCTCTCTAGAAGTAGCTGTGGGTGAGCAGCCAAGGCTGATCTAGGAGACATGCAAAGCTCATGCAATACCACTGTAGTCACACAATACACACACACATGAAATAAAATACTCAGTGTAACAAAAATAAAGGTACTTTATTTTGGTGATAGAAATACCAAAAATACCATAGAGACTATACTCCCTTAGGAGGTAAGTAATACACAAATGATATACACTAGTATGCAGAAATAGACATAAGATCAGTTACAAAACAGTGCAATTAGTGAAAATCACAATAGGTGGACAAGGGCCTAGCGGGAGCACAAACCATATACTAAGAAAGTGGAAAGCGAAAGTCGGTCTTCCACCTACTCAAGTGTAGTCTGTAGAGGGGAGCTGGGAGTACTAGAAAACCCCAAAGATAAGTACTAGAACCCACCCCAGTGACCTGGAAAGCAGGTGTAAAACACTAACTTTCCTAGAACACACAGAAACGAGAAGAAGAATTATGCAAAACCTAGAAGAGACTGCAAGACACCAACAGTGGATTCCTAGACAAGAAGACCTGTGGAAGAAGGGGCCAAGTCCAAGAAGCACAGAAGAGTCCAGGAAGAACAGGAGCTCCTGCTAATCTGGATAAAGGTGCAAATGGAGAACCACCAGTGAAGAAGAAAAGTCAGCAGTGCACCCAAGAAGACGAAGTCGGGTTCTTGGAGGGTGCAAGTGATGTCCCATGCCAGATGGAGGATTGCAGTCGGGTTTGCGTCGTCAGAGTCTGCCAACAAGCCTTGGCACACGCAAAGTTCGTGCTTAGTGGGAAATGGCAAAGGACCAGGTGGACCCTACCCAGGAGGATGAGTCAGACGGGCCCGCAGCAACTCAGAAAGCCCACAGAAGACCAGGCAGCACACACAGTAGTCCTACAGCATGGGGACAAGAAAGTTGCAGAAGAGGCCCATGCAGCACTACAACAAAGGCTCCCATGCTACTGGAGAACCACTCAGGAAGCTGTGCGTCACAGGATAGAGTGCTGGGGCTGGAGTTACAAGATGCATGAAGGATTTGGAGGAAGGATACTAACAAGCCTTGCCAGATGCAAAACACTTGGTGCATGGGGTACTGTCTTGCGAGGCAAGATCTTACCTAGCCCAAAGTTGGACAGTTGGAAGCCAGGACCGTCGTGATCACTTCAGTCCACCACCTGTGATCCAGGATCCACGCAGCTCAGCAGGAGAGGGGATCCACGCAGTTGGTCGTCGTTGCAGTTCGTTCTTCTGGTGCTGGCACCAGCCACTAAGATGCTCCCAGAGCTCCCTGCCAAGCTTGAACCCAAGATGGCAAAACCCAGGGACCCTCTTGAGGAGCTCTGAGCACCACCCCTGGGGTGGCGATGGACAGGGGAGTGGTCATTCTCATTTCCTTAGTCCAGTTTCATGACAGAGCAGGGACTGGGGGTCCCTGAACCAGTGTATACTGGTTTTTGGAAGGAGGGCACCAAATGTGCCCTTCAAAGCATTTCCAGTGGCTTGGAGAGGCTCCCCCTCCCAAGCCTGTAACACCTATTTCCAAAGGGAGAGGGTGTAACACCCCTTTCCCAAAGGAAATCCTTTGTTCTGTCTTCCAGGTCTTGAGCTTTTCAAGCAACAGGAGGGCAGAGACCTGTCTGTGAGGTGGCAGCAGCTGGGGCTGCCTGCAAAACCTCAGAAGGCTGAAATTGCAATACTGGGGGTCCTCTAAGGAGCCCCCAGAGTGCATGGAATCATACAACCAATGCTTGCAAAAGCCTTGGGGTATGATTCCAACATGTTTGATACCAAACATGCCTATGTTCGGAGTTACCATTATGTAGCTGGACATAGGTAGCGACCTTTGTTCAGTACACACGTAAAACGGCGTCCCTGAACTCACGAAGTCCAGGAAAATGGCCCTGGAGGTCGTGGGGATACCTCTGCTAGTGCAGGGGTGCCCTCACACACAGGTACTTTGCACCCTGTCCTCAGTACTGGGGGGCCTGATATAGGGGTGGCTTATAAGTTACCTGGTGCAGTGTAAATGGCAGTGAAAGGATGCCTGGACCTTTTCACGCAGGCTGCAATGGCAGCCCTGCAGAAGCCTTTGCATGGGTTCCCTATGGGTGGCAAAATATGCTGCAGCCCATAGGGATCCCCTGGAACCTGAATGCCCTGGGTACCTAGGAACCATATACTAAGGACTTATAAGGGGGAACCAGTATGCTAATTGTGAGTGAAATACAGAGTTTTGGGAGAGAGAGCATAATCACTGGGGTCCTTGTTAGAGGATCCCAGTGAACACAGTCAAGCACACTGACATCAGGCAGAAAATGGGGGTAACCATGCCAAGAAAGAGGGTACTTTCCTACAGATATAGGTTTAGAGATGTGGAGAATGTAACCAGATGGGAGAATGGGGTCTGTGTGTTGAACCCTTCCCCTCCCCTTTTTCTCTGACCTATCTCTGTGGCTTATGAGATTTATGAATGGTATTGCCATTTAGAAGGTGAGTGCAGTCTTATGCCTGGATCCCCCTGTTTCCCCTCTCCCCTCCCCACTGTTTCACTCCAAAGATGGGCAACAATATGTGATGTTTTTAACTGAAATCCCTGGCAGAGTGGAGAAGCAGCTGTATCAATATTGCATTTGTTTAGAATGTTAATAAATACATGTATATAAAAACATTTGCCTGTGATGGAGGGGGCTCCTGAAGTGCACCCCAAGTGTCAAATGAAAAACTCAAGCAGACCTGTCAAACAGGATGTGACATTCAAGAAGGATTTGACATGTAAATCTCAAAAAGGATCTTACCAGCCCACCTGCATATTCTGTCAGCTTCAGATGGGTCATCTCTGCCCATTCGGGTCAGCTTATTGTTTGCTCCTGGAAGCAAGTTCACACCTCACTCCTGTCTATTTAAAGGCTACTTGCTAGCCAGAGTAGCATAGCAAAATGTAGATTTAGCTTCCAGGGACTTTGGGTAGGGCAAAGGTAACTTTTTAAACGTTACTTTTCTGTAATAGCTAGAAAAAATGTGACCTCACTATTAAATTGTTTTTTTAATAACTATTACAATGGTTGTTTCATTACATTTCTAGCTAGACACTTTCCTGAGATACAGTATTAGCATTTAATGTGCATCCCAGTGCTTTCCTACAGAAAAAGCCAACCCTGCTTCAATAAGAATAGGTTTAAGGGGCTAGTTGCTGTAAAGACATGTTTAATATTAAACTTTTATGTGCTCTATTTTAAATACAGTGCACCCTGGCTTATGGCCTACAAGGCCTACATAGAGATGGCTTATAAATATTTAAAAGGAAAGTTCTGGCCTGTCAAATGAATTATTTTGACAGGTCAAATTTGCAGTTAAACCCTACACAGCTCGGTTACCGGTGGCAGGTCTGCAGACATATTTACAGTGCCACTGTAGTTGATGGCACAATCGACACTGCAGCTCACTTATAACAATTATCTTACAGGGCCTGGGTACACCTTGGCACCACATACTAAGGACGTATATAAAAGTTAAATATGCCACTCAGGAGTATACCAATTTTATCATGTTGAAAGGAGGAGCACAAGCACTGTACCAGGGTAATAGGGTCCAGCAAAAGGAATACATTGGAGTGTCCCAGCAGAAAGGGCACATTTTCAACACTTGTCCAATGTTGAACTTAGTAAGTGGGCTCTCATCTGGTTCAATGGTCAAACTTTAGAAGGACACAAAGGAGTGGGCCAGGTGTTAAGACTTTGTCTGACACTACCTCTGATGGCCAGACATGATGAAAACTCTGACTCAGTTTTTAGAGACTTGTGAATCCAACCTTGACAGACAAATTCCTCAATGGTTCCTACAACAATTATAAACATCTCCAAAACTCTGTTATACTTTTTCCGTGTTCTTGTTGTGACACATCCTGGGGGCTCCACCATGGACCCCCAGTACTGCCAAACCAGCTCTCTGAGACTTGCACTGCAGCTACAGCTGCTGCCACCTCACAGATAGGGTTCTGCCCTCCTGGGGTCGGGCAGCCCAGTCCCAGGAAGACAGAACAAAGCATTTCCTCTGAGAGCAGGGTGTTACACCCTCTCCCTTTTGAAATAGGTGTTACAGGCTGGGGAGGGGTAGCCTACCCCAGCCTCTGGAAATGCTTTGAAGGGCACAGATGGTGCCCTCCTTGCATAAGCCAGTCTACACCAGTTCAGGGACCCTTTGTCCCCTGCTCTGGCGCAAAACTGGACAAAGGAAAGGGAAGTGACCACTCCCCTGTCCATCACCACCTTAGGGGTGGTGCCCAGAGCTCCTCCAGTGTGTCCCAGACTTCAGCCATCTTGCTCTGGAGGGCTCTGAGTGGCCAGTGCTAGCAGGTGACGTCAGAGACCCCTCCTGATAGGCCCTCACCTTATAAGGTAGCCAATCCCCCTCTCAGGGCTATTTAGGGTCTCTCCTGTGGGTTCTCTTCAGATTCTGCTTGCAAGTTTCCTTCAGGAGTCCTCTGCAACAACTTCATCATCCTCTGACCTCGTATCAACCGCAGCCTGACCAAAAACCGCTGTAACTGCAGCAAAGTATCCACAAGTGATACCTTTCTTCAGCAACCTTACCTCCAAGTCAGCAACTGCAACAGTTTCCACGGTGTGCACACTCTGAGGACTCCCTGTCTTCATCCTGCACCAGAAGGACCGAAGAAATCTCCTGTGGGGTGACAGAGCGCCTCCCCTGCTCTTGCAGGCTCCTTCCAAGACGATGACCGGTACCCTGGGACTCCTCTCACAGCAACGAGTGTGCTCCTAAGGACACAGAGGGTGGACATCGTCGACATAGACTGTCCTGAGATCCTGCTGATGCAATTTGGAGGAGGTAAGACCTTGCCTTCACGGAGAGCGAAGGTACCCCTGTGTACTGCGTTTTCTTCACCTCCTGAGGCCTCTGTACACTATTTGCAAAATTCCTTCATGGACAGCCTGGCCCAAGTCCCCAGTACTCCATCCTGCGACGCTCAACTCGCTGAGTTGTTCTCCGGCGGCATGGGAGCTTCCTTTGTTGTGCTGCATCAACTGCATTTTGCACCTCCTTTATCCCCGTGTCCTGGGTCTTCTGGGGGTGCTGGCTGGCATCCTGAAGGCTCTCTAAAGCGCTGAGAGCCCCCTCTTCCTCCTCACACAGAGTTGAGGCCCCCGGGTCTCTCCTGGGTCCATCCAGCACCATTTTAATGCAGAATACACTTTGGTCGGAGCCAAGGTTTGTTGGTGACTTCCAACCCGAAATCTCATCTGCAATGATCTTCACATTGTGGGGCATGCTTTGCATCATGCAGGAACCCGCTGGCATCTTCCTAGGGTGCATTTCTGCAGTCTTTGACTAACCATGGACTCTTCTTTTGCACCCTCTTCTGGGTTGGCAGGGGCTCCTGTCCTTCCTGGAACTACTTTCGACTTCTGGAATTGGTACCCTTCTTTTGCAAGTCTTCAGGTCCAGGAATCCAGCAGTTGTTGTTTGCAGACTTGGTTGGTTACTACATAATCCCAATCACGAGGTGTAGTGTATCCTAAGGAAACTTGCAGTACTTTACTCCTGCTGTTCTGTGCTCTGGGGTGGGATAATTTACTTACCTTTGCTGTATTCTTACTCTCCTAGCGATTCTGCACTCACTACACTTGTCTAGGGGGGAATTCGTGATTCGCATTCCACTTTCTTAGTATATGGTTTGTGTTGCCCCTAGACCTATTTTCTCCCATTGCATTCTATAGCATTTCCTATTGTTTGCAGTGTTCTATGACTATTTACTTTTCTAATTTTGGTATCTAGTGTATATATTGTGTATAATACTTACCTCCAGAAGGAGTATTGTCTCTAAGATATTTTTGGTACTGTGTCACCCAAATAAATACCTTTATTTTTGGTAACACTGAGTGTTGTCTTTACTTGTGTATAAGTACTGTGTAACTATAAGTGTTATTGCAGGAGCTTTGCATGTCTCCTAGTTCGACTAAGCTGCTCTGCTATAGCTACCTCTATCTGCCTAAGCTGCTAGAACACTACTACATTTCAATAATAAGGGATACCTGGACCTGGTATAAGGTGTAAGGTGTAAGTATCCAAGGTACCCACTACAAACCAGGCCAGCCTCCTACACATGTGCACCGATTGAATTTGGTTATGAAAATTATGTTTAGGACCTTCTTCATTGTATTCTCAAAAGCAACTGCTGTCTGAATGAAGTATTGCACAAATACACCCATATATTCACATTTATGGCACACAAAGCCAAATTTTAATGTGAATATAGTATTCCGTGTGTAGGTAGGCAGTTTGATATCTGTTTAATCTGCCTATCAACTTGCTTAGGAAGAAGCAAGAACAATGCCAGACATGAGCAGCACATCATCTGCACCCAGGAGACAGAATTGTAGTCCACTGGTGGAACAAGGAGAAAAGAACAAGGAGCACAAACTCATACATGAGGTTGAGAAAAACACCTGGGAGCCCTGTGTAGTGGAGACATCAGGAACTGAACCACAGGCATTATAAGATACTCCACAAAAATAATTTGCTTTCTATTGAAGAGGACGCAAAGCTAGCGGATGATGGAGCCTGGGCCATATCTTTTCATCTGGGGTCCGATTAATCTTTTCTTCTCTGTTCCGAGTGTTGAAGAGATAGTTTACCAAATTATTCAGATCAATTACAGTGCATCTTAATAGTAACACATTAAACTTCAGAGCCTAAATTAAAGTTTCAAAGGGCTTTGTTACAGTCTCGAAGCCAAGGTTACATAGGTGAGTCTCAAAACTATTGTGTAGATATACAAAATCACCAAGGGAGTGTTAAGGCATTGCACAATATTAAATCAAGCAACATATAAAAGACCAAGGGCATGATTTAGAACTTAGCGGACGGGTTACTCCATCACAACAGTGACGGACGTCCTGTCCGACACAATCTACATCCTATTGGGTATAATGGGATTTAGATTTTAGCGGAAGGGACATCCATCACCGTTGTGACAGAGTAACCTGTCTGCTGAGTTCTGAATCAGGCCCCAAGACTTCAATGGCAACAATGCAGAGAATCAGGAAAAGTACTTTTCTACTGCCTAACAATTGAATCTAACTCCTAGACTATTCTATTACTAAAGGAATATCCGAGAAAGGTTAGCAAACAAAATTTCAGTAGAAGATTCTGTTAATGAGAGGTGCGGTGACATAAAGCCACACAGAAAATATGAGGCCTGTACCTCAAAAAGGTCCACTCTGATCAAGGGGCAAAGAAAGTCTGAATCTCTCGCCACACTTAATTCTTAATTTTTCCAGGTGTGATGACATCATGATAAAAACTCTTATTTGAAAAACATAACTGTAAGGCAGTTATAATAAACAATTCAATCTGCCAAAGCCTTCGACACCTAACCTTGATACACCTTTGCATTCAGGAATCTCAAAAGCTGTAGCTGCCTGTGCTAGGATACTCCTTCTGTCCGGTAGCTTTTCTCTCGGACCCTCTTATCTTTCATGCACAATGAGCTCTTTGTTAACTTCAGCACCTGCAGCTTAGGAAAAACTATTTTTCGGGTTGAAGATAAGAACATACAAAAAGAATGCAGCCTTCACTCTGACCAACTAGAATGAACATGAATATACCTTTATTTCAAATATATTTAAATGTCTAACTTGTTGACTATTAAATGATTATAAAGAATAACATTTCTAAAATACTATAACATTGACATTCTTGCAAGCGAGTATTAATGTAATTGCATAAATGTTAACTTTCACTGTGCACTTTTACTAATACATTTCAGTGCCCCACTTTTAACAATTTGTTTTACATGTTACAACAAGAACAAGCAAGAACAAGCATTTGCAATGCAGTGGGTCTCGTGTTTGCTCGAGTTAGAGCAATTAGGATTGTAAACAGCTAACTGGACTTTTCTTGCCACATAAACTGAAAATGAAAAGTAATACAATTTCACATAAGGGAGATGATTTAAAGCGCCACGCCATGAGCTTGAAGGTGACTAATCAGAACAAAAAGAACGTTCCGATTTCGGCTTTGCTTAGTAATAAAAAAACGAGCATTGTCGCGATGTGTAAAAGCTAGGATAAACAATAGAAGCACTAGGATAAACAAAAGAATTAAACTAGTAGTCATGATAAGCACCCCATTACTGCCCAGTGAGATCGCACTGTCTATGAAATAAAAAGAAAAAGTAGTCCAGAAACCAACAGAAAACATGAAGCCTTGTATGTTTTCAGTAGCTGTCCAGTGCGCTCGAGGAGAGCTAAACACTGGAAAAGGCAGGACGCATGCATGCCTTTCACAAATAAAGTCAAGTGACTTTTAAAAGGCAAGCCCACAAACCAACTAAACTGATGGGCGTGTGGTGGGCCTGGTTAAAAGCCCACAGAGAGGTTACAAGGGCCAGAGTGCTTGAGCGCTCGACCCTAAAATAACCACCCCTTCTCACGTTTTAGGAAGCATAATGGCGCAGCCAGGTTATGTTCTTTCAGTCCTCCCTCTGTTGACGTATGACGTCATCACAAACCCACTTCATTCTTGAATGAGACTCTCTAAAACTTAGTCGTTTTGAACAGCTTTCATCTGGATTCTTCCAAACGCTTCATGTCATTGTGATGTTTTCACAGGCTATCTTCCAATTCAACCTCTGCTCTCGTTCCTCTTTGCTAAATCCTGATTCGTGGAAAATATTGTATCCAAGTTCAAAAGTTCATTTATCAATAGTATAAAATCTTCATGAGAATTCTAGCCCAACTCCGTGTTCTTCTAAGTGACAACCTTCTTTCTTCTACTGCGGCCTAAGAAATCTTCCAAACTGTCGATCCCAATCAATGTAAATGTTGCTAATGTGGACATAAACTAAACTCATAGATCACAATGAAAGTTCAAAGTATAGTTCAACCACAATGTTCAATTCATGGAGGTTCAGCCAAACCTGTATGTTGACTCCAAACCTCCCAGATTTCTTGATCTGCATCATTTGCAAAGTAGGTCCACTCAGGTGAAGAATACCTATGACTAAGCACTTTTGTCCTTTTTGACTTTCTCAATGCCACACCTTTATCTTCACTTCTGCTCAGATCAGAGTTGTCAGTTTCCTCAACAATCACCGGTGTCACAGGCAGACTCACATTTCCTTGTTCTTGTCTTCTGGGCCAATGATCTCCAGCTTCCACTCGCTTTCTTCCAGCACTCGTTCCTTCTCCTGGGTCAGATTCTGACTCCAACTCACTTGCCACAGAACAAGACTCTTGTGTTTCAGCTTCAGAGTCAGTCATGACTAGCTCAAGACCCTGTTCAACTTGATTGAGCTCTACTTGCGGCTCTGCTTGGTCCCTGACAGCTTAAGTGTCCTGTTCATGTTGTCTTTCTTGCACCACTGGTTCCTCTGAGACAGGCGCTGTCTTATCAAGAGGACACTCAACTCTGCGAATATGGGAATAGTAGATCCAGGTGGGAAGACCTTCACACTTCACAGCAGTCATGGTCACTAGAATCACTGATAAAGCTCACGCCAGCGAGATTCCAGACACATTTTCCTGACACGTGTCTTCACCAAGACCCAATCGCTGGGAATAAGGTCTTGGCACCGTTCCTGTATTGTAGAAGCTGTAGTTGATCTGACCTGATGAGACACAGAAAGCACCACATCAGCTAGTCTTTTGCAATAGTCCCATATCATCTGTTATATTCACAAGTGCATTTACAGGAATCACTGGCAGTCTCATCACCCTCCCCATCAGGATTTCGTGGGTGGACAGTCCAGTCTTTCGATCAGGTACACTCTGAAGACTCATGAACACAAGGGGCAAAGAATCAGCCATTTCAAGGATGTCAATGCACACACCTTTGCTATGCCATTCACTTGCTCAACAAGACCTAATGCCTCAGGTCTATAACTGCAGTGCAATCTCTGCTCAATTTGCAATGTTGCACACAACAATTTCAGAACCTCATTGTTGAAATAAGTTCCTCAATCTGATTCCAAAGAGGTCGGGAAGCCAAACCTAGGTATGAGTTCCCTTAACAGCAGTTTGGCTACAGTAAATCTATCATTTCACATAGTTGGGTGTGCCTCAACCCAATGTGAAGAGATACACACAATAACCAAAACATACCTCAATCCGCTGCACACAGGCATCTCAATAAAATCCATCTGTATCCTCTAAAAAGGTTCTCCTAAACTTCCTATGTGACTCAATGTAACTGCATTTCTCTTTCCAACATTGTTCTGTTGACACGCAACACATTGGTGACACAACGCTTCAGCCATCAATCTGAATTTGGGATTCAACCATGCCTGTCTGAACAATCTCACCATGGCATCCCTACCAATATGAGAGAACCATGAAAATGTCAAGCCATAGGTCGAAGCAGGCTATTGGCAACACTGGTCTTCCATCCATTGAAACCCAAATGTCATTATCTCCTTTAACAACAACCTGCCCTCACCCAACCTTGCTGTTCATCTTCAGGCACTTCCTCTTGAAGCCCTTTCACCTCATCCAAAGTATCAGCTGTTGTCAACAAAAGGTTAAAGTTAGTCTCATCCATTCCCTCATTTGCGAATTCACCATTAAAGATACAGACATTATAGGCACAGTATTTCGCAACCTCGTCTGCATACCTATTGCTCAAAGTGACATGATCATCTCCGGAATGATATGCAGGGCACTTGACCACTGCAATTTCTTAAGGCAATTGTAGTGCATCGAGGAGATTTTTCACTTGTTCACCATTTCGGATTGGAGATCCAGAGGATGTGATAAAACCTCACTGAGACCACAGTGGCTCCAAGTCATAAACAACACCAAAATTCATATTGACTACAGTTAAACATTGTCAGTCTCAATTGATCAGAGACACAGCATGCTCTAGTAAAAACAATCAATTCAGCTACTTGGGCATGAAATATTCTTTAAAGCCAAGAAGCTTGGACAAATCTAGACAATGCACAAATAGCATAAGCTGCTCTCAAACTTCCGTCGTTGTTTCTCAAGTGTGAACTATGAACATAAAGGACATAATCAGATTCGGGTAATGGTTCATCTCGTATGCCTGGTCTCGGTTTGGTACATAGTTCAGTGATATCAAGACAATCGTGGTCCCCTTCACAATTTTCAGTAGTTCCCTTTCCACTATTGGCAGCAGAGTAGCAAGATTCAAAATCCCACAGTGCTTAATTGTCACGTTTTCTAAGGCCAATATAGTCTGCTTGTACTCAGTAAGTCGACTACTAGTTAGATGAAGCGGTTCTAGTTCTAGTCAATAAAAGCTCTACTGAATGAAGGATGTACACAGCTAATGGATGTCCCTTAACGATATTTTTGCACCTCTCTATGCTAGTTCTAACCGCAACTGTTGATTTTAAACATCCAAGCAATGCAGAAGCACAGAATCTAATTTGGTGAAAAATGGTGCCACATGTCTCTTAGCATTTCCAAGCATTTGAGTCAGCATTGAGAGAGTATAGCCCTCCCTCTCTCTGCAGAAAACTGCAAAAGATTTGGGGTACGGCAGAGACATTCTCTCAGAT
Organism: Pleurodeles waltl; assembly: GCF_031143425.1. NCBI lineage: Eukaryota > Metazoa > Chordata > Amphibia > Caudata > Salamandridae > Pleurodeles > Pleurodeles waltl. Next base: position 609,867,132 of record NC_090449.1, read on the forward strand.
CAGCTCTAAAAACGAGACAAGACAATTGTTGTCCCAAGGCACCATATCAGAAACATCCTTGTGTGTCAGCCTCTGTAAAGGCTTACCCACCAAGAAAAAGTTGGGTATCCACTGTTGACAGTAGCCCACTACTCACAAAAACATCCTGATTTCTCTCTGTGTAGTTGGCGGACCCATGTTGCACATTGGTGAAATCTTCTCTTGTGACACCTTTTTCACTCCGTTCTCAATGTGGTGTTGAAGGTATTAGAGTTGTTTTTGACAATATTGCAACTTTCCTGGAGATACTTTGGGGGTCATTATGACCCCGGCGGTCGGTGTAATAGTGGCGGTAGTACCGCCAACAGGCTGGCGGTACATACCTCCACTCTTATGACATTGGCAAGTTAACACACCGACTGCCAAGGCGATAACGACCGCCGGGCTGGAGACTACAGTCTCCAGCCTGGCGGCCGTCACTAGGCCACCCATGGAATTTTGACCCCGCCCACCCCCATGGTTACCGTGGTTTCTGTACCGCCAAGGAAACCATGGCAGTAGGCACTATCAGTGTCAGGGAATTCCTTCCCTGGCACTGATAGGGGTCTCCCCCGCCCCCTCCTACACCCCAGAGTCCTCCCCCTCCCAACCCCCACCCATATACACACATACACGCACATACATACACACCCATACACACACGTATACACACGTTCACCCACGCATGCATACATTTATACAAACTCACAGCAACACTCACAAACATACATCCAGGCACACACGCAATCACACAACACAACATGCACGTACACATACACCCACTAATGCACACATGCTTTACACACGCATGCACGCATTCGAACACAGTCACACACACCCCCACACACGCACACAACACCCCCAACCCCTCTCTCCTGTCGGAGAACCCGACTTACCTGCTTGCAGGGTATCTTCTGGCAGGAGACGGGACACGGCGCTGCTGCCAGCAGCAGCATCCGCCAGCAAAACACCGCCAGGCCGTATCATGGGACATGATACAGTAGGCGGCTTTTGCTGGCGTGGCGTTGCTGCTGGCAGCAGCACCACCTTTCCGCCGTCTGCCACCATAACCGTAGCCAGAATTCCACCAGCCATCTGTGCTGCTTTACTCTTCAGAATATCAAAACTATGCACTTCAGCATATTTTAAGGCACAATGTAAAGCAATCACTCTCAAACACCTTCGTAAGTAGAATAATCAAGTTTATTTAAGGGGCAAGTTCTCAGCTAGCAAAACTAAACCACACTAATATATATATATATACATCAGGAGAATAACATGAGAATAATGATAAAGATATAAGCACTCTGTGAATAATTGCAAGAGTAAGTGCATATAATACAAGCACCCACAATATACCTCAATGCTCAATAGCATGAAAATGACTGCAAGAATAAGTGCATATTACGCGCGCACACACAATATACTTCAATGCTCAATAGCATGAAAATGACTGCAAGAATAAGTACATATTACGCGCGCACACACAATACACTTAATAAATTGAAAAGCTTCACCGAAAAGAGCGTCTGCATCCCTCCGCCGTACACAAAGCTGGGGAACCCAAATCAGCTGGCACAGGGAGCCTCATATCGGGACAATCAGTCCTCCTGGCGTTGCGTCCAACCCAGAAGAGAGTTCCTAAACCAGCCCATCCAGGCCCCCAACTTTTATAGTATTTACTAACGCCCAGGAGTCTTTTCTAGAAAAAGACCCCCTCCTTTACAAATTGTGCAATCGGCGGTACCTTGTTCACCCTTCGAGACGTCTCCTCAGAACGGGCCAAGTTCCCAGGAGAGGACTCCAAGGTGAAGCTTGCATTCCTCCTTGTGTACAGGCGCATCCCCCTGTTGTTCTAACTGATAGCTCGTGGAATGTAAATAGCGCCCTTCGTACCAGGCAGATGGAGCGAAGTTGAGCAGAAAAACACCCCACCCTTCAGCTTGCCGAAGCTTGTGGAAAAACACAGAACAGTGCCTTACGCACCGAACCAGACTCGACAAAATGGAGTCGTGAACCAAAATGGAATCGAAGGCCAATGAAAGCAGAGGCCAATGGTCCACACTCTGCACCACTGTTTACCTTGCACGTAGTGCTGCCGCATGCACGTAGTGTATGTAGCAATACATTTCCACCCTTGGACCATTTGGCCAACTTACAACTAAGTATATCCTATAAGCTGAAATGGCAATGCTCTTGGGCGACACTGAGATAGAAGGTTAGGCACACACTGAATACAACAACATAATGAAATTAAAATAACTGTTATGATAATGATTACACCAAAGATATAACGCAGTTGGCCTAAATTAGGCAGCCATCCAAAAGCCCAATCCCACCACCCCTTGTCAACATCCTGCTGCACCCCCTTCACCAACTTATGCAGGGCCTCTATGTGGGAGTTGATTGATATGGAGTGGTCGGATAAATTGAAGCAACATAATCCTTCAAAATCACTGCAGCCATGGTTGTGTTTAAGCAGTAAATAATCAATAGCAGCGCGATTCTGCAAAGCAGCTCTTCTAATTCCCTGTACATCTAATAACAGCTCAGCTAAGGCAGCTGATGTATAGTTAATATTCTTGACTACTAAACATGCAAGATTATTAATAACTCTGGTATTATATACTGCAAGTCCTGGCACCCCTACGATAGAACCAGCTAAACTAACATATTCTGTTTTGGACAGCAATGAAATTTCAGAATCACAGTCCGTAGGTAATTGAATAGTGTCTCTGGCATAGCGAGGGTGTAGAGCAGTATCCATAGGAAACATGAGAAAGCCTAAGCGTGACCAGGCACAAGGCCCTCCGGTTAGATTGGCTGGAATATAAGTAAAAGAAAGATTACCACAAGAAAAGAGCCAACCTTTAGGCAACTTAACATTTTGAATGTGGCTGGCAGCAGGCACCACATGTTGGCAAAACATCGAATTATTTACATTCAAACAGGTTAGGTCAGTCCGTGAGTGGCACAACGTCCGTTGTGCAGCAGTTAAGTTTTTGTCTCTTTTCTCCAATTTGAGCTGAGCACATTTACCTATTTTCATAGGATCACAGGTCAATGAATAGCACACATCCCCATTTGAGATGTTAAACGTGAGTATAGATGTCATGTTCCTCCACAACCGCCTGCCCACCTCCGGGCAATGACAGCAGTACTCATAGAGTGACAGATGGGAGCGAACGTCACTCACATCCACCATTCCATCCTGGTTTGTATTGTTAAAGATGTGTAATAATACAGCAGCAGGAGTGGGCACTGCCACTAGACAAGTGGTAATCAAATCTTGAACGCTTTGCATGTTACTCATACAGAAGTGAGATATATTCAGCACTTCCTGCGCTAGATGAATCCAAACATTGTTCGGTTGATGCAGCAGCGTTGGCATCTGCGGCTGACGGTTGAATTTTTGGGCTATGAGCCCCTCCCGCTCCCCGGTGGAGTCTCCCGAACGGGCTCCATACACCACACTCATGGCACAGGCACTCCACAGGATGATCTGAAAAGAACAAAGGACAAAACACATATTATCATTCTCGCAGATAGCATTTGTCAGCGGGAACATGTTCCCATTTGTCTTGACCAGGTCGCATAACTACCAGGACATTGTCTGGTCCAGTGGTGATGACATCAGTGGGTTGAGGAGGGTTATTTGGGGATTCAATCCACACTTTGGCCCCTGGGTTCTTGTCAGTAGATCCGAACCCTCCTTTGCCTCTCACAGTGAGAAGGGCCGGGGCGCTCCCCTTCTTAACAACACCTCCATAAACCGGCATAATGACAATTTGGGCAACGCGATCACCAGGTTGCACCACTAGGTCTGTGTCACCACTGTTCAAGAGAATGACTTTCAACTCGCCTTGGTAGTCTGCATCTATCACGCCTCCTAAAACTTGGATGCCCCTCAAGGCAAGCCCAGATCGAGGGGCGATCAGACCGTAATGCTCAGGGGGAATCTGAATTCCCACCCCAGTTTCAATCAGAGTGATGTCTCTAGGTTTCAATCGATGCATGTGTAAAGCATGTAAGTCAAGTCCTGCAGATTCTGGTGTAGCTCGATATGGGGGCCAAAGCTCCTGGAGCTGTTTCCCAATACACAATGGTATTGCTCGTTGTAAACGGATTAATCTGTAAAGCAGGTGTCAGCATTCTCATGAGAGGTGTCTCGGCATTTGTTAGGGGTCGGTTGTTCAAAATTTGCAAAGCATCATACAAATTATCCCTCCACCCCTTCAGTGTCCCATCATTCAGTTTACGCAATTGTTCTTTCAGCAACCCATTCATTCTCTCAATCAGTCCCGCTGCTTTTGGGTAGTAAGGTATGTGAAAAATCCACTCAATATTGCGTTGTGCACAATAGTCCTGCACTAGTCTGCCCTTGAAGTGGCTGGCGTTATCACTTTGAATCTGGAGTGGCACTCCATAGTACAGAATCAACAGATCTAGTGTTTTCAGGGTGCTCTGCTGAGTTGCGCGCTTGCAGGGAAAGGCTATGAGATACCCAGAGTAAGTGTCTACCACAGTGCAGGCATACTGACACCCTCTGCTCACTGGCATTGGTCCAATGTAATCAATCTGCCAAATCTGTCCTGGCAATTTACCTCTACCTAGCTGGCCTCTCACCACCTGTGGGACCGGTCTGTGCTGTGCATGCTGACAAATGGGACATTCAATGATTGCTGTTTTAATCAAATCTAGGGGAAGATGCATCCCTCTAATCTCAGACCACCTGTGAGTAGCCTTTTCTCCAAGATGTCCGCATTTCTGGTGTGCCCATTTAGCCATTCCCACCAAATCAGAACTCTGCGCCTCCACTTCAGCCTCTTGAATCTTGGCTCGATCGTCTGCAAGACAATTGAACCATCGGTCTAATGAATCAGTTGGACAGTGAGCGTCCACATGATAGACAGTCACGGTGCTTTGAGGTAACATTTCCCAGATCTCCTGCCATAACTCCTTCCCCCATACCTCTTTGTTATGGATTTTGTACTGATGTGCATGCCACGTGGGAAGCCAAGTAGCTAACCCATTGGCGGTAGACCAGGAATCTGTATAAATGTGACATTTTCCGGGTAGCTCCTGTTTTAAAGCCTGATACACGGCATAAAGCTCTGCATACTGGCTACTTTTTCCCTGTCCTGTAGTTGTCAAAAGCTTCTTGGTAACAGGATTATAGGACACTGCCTTCCAGTGCCTTTTCGCTCCAACATATTTTGCTGAACCATCTGTGAACCACACATGTTTTTTGTCATCTGCAGACAAGTCTGCGAACGGCTGGCCCCACCCTACTGGGGATTCACACACTGAAGGTACATCATGCAACATTTCGGAATTCTCCACTGGAGCCTGCGCTACCTGCTCATGCAAAACGGCGGTCCCTTTTGGACCCGCTCGTGCCCTGTCCTGGACATACCATTTCCATTTTATAATGCTGGCTTCTTGCGCATGTCCAATTCTATGAGTTTTTGGGGAACTCATCACCCACTGCATGATGGGAATTTCAGGCCTTAAAATCACATTGTGTCCCAGTGTAATTTGCTCAGTATCAACCAGGGCCCAATAGCAGGCCAGCAGCTGCTTCTCAAAGGGAGTATACCGCTCTCCTGCCTCAGGTAACTTCTTTGTCCAAAATCCCAGGGGCACCCTCTTTCTTCCTTGTTTTTGCCATAAACTCCAATTGGCATACTGCCCCTGGACTGTCACATTCAACTCAATGTCTCCCTCTCGAATCGGCCACAAATCCAAAGCATGCTGAATGGCGTCTTTCGCCAATTCAAACGCGCGCTGCTCCTGCTCTCCCCATTCAAACGCATTTTTCTTTCGTGTAACTTTGTACAATGGGGCCAAAATCTGAGACAAATGGGGTATATGTTGTCTCCAATACCCAAATAGTCCAATAAAACTCTGGGCTTCCTTCCGATTTCGCGGTACTGCGAATTCCTTAATCTTTTGTTTCACTTTTGGCAACACTTCTCTGTGTCCCTGATTCCACTGAATGCCCAAAAATTTCACGCTCTGAGACGGTCCCTGCACTTTCTCGGGGTTAATCTCCCACCCTTGATTCTGCAAATGTTCCACCACCCTGTCTAGCTGAATTTGCACCTGTTCTTGCGTCTCTCCCTGCATCATCACGTCATCTATATAGTGAGAAATTTGCACTCCAGGAACCACTGGTACTTCATCCAAATGCTCTGCCACCAGCCGGTGGCAGATAGTGGGGCTATGTAAATACCCCATGGGTAATCTACAGAAGGTGTACTGACGCCCCGCCCATTGGAATGCCAGCTGAGGCTGGCTCTCAGTAGCTATTGGTATCGTAAAGAAGGCATTGGCAATGTCAATGGTTGCATACCAAGTCCCACTGTGTTTCTGTATGTTCTCAATCAAGGTAATAGTGTCTGGGACCGCTGCAGTCAGAGGAGGTGTATGTTTATTCAATTGGCGATAATCAATGCAAATCCTCCAACTGTTATCACTTTTACGAACAGGCCAGAGGGCATTATTCCACGCAGTGGTGATGGGAACTATTACCCCGGCCTCTAGTAAATCATGTATAGTCTGGCTAATCTCCTCATGTCCTCCCGGTATTCTGTACTGTTTCATTTGAATCACCTTAGTAGCTTGGGGAAGTGTTACCGGAGGAATCTTCAACAGCCCCACCCTTGCGGCGGCTATTGATATAAATCTTTTGGAACCAAATTGATAACATCCATCTTCCAAATGTAGGGTCATCCCTTTCAAAATGTCAATTCCAATAATGTATTCGGGAATGGGCACAATCAGGACAGTGTATTCTCTCTTTGGAAGTGCCCCTATTTTCATGGGAACCACTATCTGCACTGCCGGGGTTTCTTTTCCGCCCAATCCCGTAATGGTAAAGTACTGTCCCCTGAATTTTCTTGGATTGCCATGAATCAAAGTGGCCTCCGCTCCGGTGTCAACGAGGGCTCGAACTTTTTGAACATTTCCACGTTTCCAATAGATTTCTACTTTGACATGAGGTCTGTTATCTTTGCGAGCCCATCCCTGCACCGGAGTTTGGCCTGTTTCCTAATCTATTTTCACTCTGTGCACATCAGAGTCTGCCCAAGTCAAATCTGGATACAGTTTGCGGTAATTCTCAGGGAACTCCTCCTCCTCCTCCCTGTCTCTGCTTCGCAACCTCTCTGAGCTTACCAGCTCCCTCTCCCACTCTCTTCCTCGAGTTTTCCCAGAACCTGTCAGTTCCCGGTCTCTCTCCCTGCTCCGGGTTCCCTCTGCGCTTCGGTGCTCTTCCTCCCAATTTCCGTCCTCTGGGGATCTCTCTCTACTGTGGGGTTTTCTCCCTCTCTCTCCCTTTTCACCCTCACGCTCCTCCCCTCCTGCCTTTCTCTGGTTCACCACTTTGTTATCCTTCTTGTTCCCTTTCCTACTCCCCTCCTTTTTATCCAAACCGCGTTTGCGGTACATTTCCCACAGGTCCTTGGTGCTTATCCCATCGATTTCATTCCTGGTCACCCCATCTCGCATCAAGGCCTGAAACATGTCTCGCCTTGTCACCCTGTTGTTATCAGTACGATTCTCAGACCGTGAATTCCTCTCTGGCTTAGCCCATTCTCCTAAATCACTTAACTCACGCACCGCTTCTACCACCTGAGACAATGGGTTACCAGTCTGATTAATTAACAAAGTCATGATGACATGCTTATATGCAGGAGGAGCGGCCCTAATCAGCCGGTTTCGTACAGACACACTTAAAATTCCATTCATCAAATCATGGGCATTACCCATAAAGATAGCTGTTTTCATCCCTTCTTCCTTCAATCTCTGTACTGCATCTCTCAAAGTATACCAAGGTTTATCATTAGGCGGCCAGTCTGACTCTGTCGGATACTTCTGAGCACACCCTTGCGCAGCTAGCTCTAACAAATTGGTCATGGGACCATTCCCTGGATAGGTTCTAAACTCATTTTGAATAACGGGGTCTGTACTTAACATACAAAGCCTCGGTGCGTCGCCGTGATCCAATTGGACCCCCTTGCCCCCCATATCGTGCACCCGCACCAACCACGTAAGCAATGTTTCCCCAGAACTCTGTCGAAATCTGTCTATCACATCACTTAGTTCTTGCTGTGTATAATCCTCCAGGGCATCCAACATCACCCCTCCAGGATTAGCTGGGCTATGCTGTAACTTTCGCCGATATATGGGCTGCGCACGGACAACATTCCTGCGCTCTGTCTTCTCCTGTCTAACATCTTGGCAGTCATCGCCCCCGGACCCATCTGAAAAATCAGATGTATCCCAGATGTTTCCATCCCAAAATTCAGGGTCAAAGGCTAATCCTGCCTGAGAGATAGCTAAATGCACCTTCTTTTTATTAACTTTCCCTCTTCGTTTCTTGTGTTTATATTTAGCTACGCTAACAGCCGTTCTCTCCGCAACCAGTTGGTACATTTCCAACTTATCACTTAATAATTCATTTTGACAAGCTAGCATGGTAGAGGAATTTCGGGCTTCTACTAACTCCTTCTCCAGCTGCTCGTGGTCTTTTTGTAACTGTAAACATTTTTCATACAACTTTCGGTACGCAGAAAGCAAGATCCAGCCTCGCCTCCCCAACGCACAAATCTCCCTTCCCTTGTCAATTGAAACTTTCCGTAAACATATAAGAAGATCTTCAGGTTCCACATTCAACATACACGCATTCCAATTTTCACACAAACCAGCACAACGTGACCATTCCTGAGCTAAAAGTTTATACGGGGCGGTTTCCCATCCCGGTATTTCTATGTCTGGATTTGCTACATGAGAACCTGCTTTTGAGCTCGCTTTGATCTTATTAAGCATTTTCCCTTTTTTTTTTTTTTTCGAATCCTGAAAACGACTACGCCAATTTGTGCTGCTTTACTCTTCAGAATATCAAAACTATGCACTTCAGGATATTTTAAGGCACAATGTAAAGCAATCACTCTCAAACACCTTCGTAAGTAGAATAATCAAGTTTATTTAAGGGGCAAGTTCTCAGCTAGCAAAACTAAACCACACTAATATATATATATATACATCAGGAGAATAACATGAGAATAATGATAAAGATATAAGCACTCTGTGAATAATTGCAAGAGTAAGTGCATATAATACAAGCACCCACAATATACCTCAATGCTCAATAGCATGAAAATGACTGCAAGAATAAGTGCATATTACGCGCGCACACACAATATACTTCAATGCTCAATAGCATGAAAATGACTGCAAGAATAAGTACATATTACGCGCGCACACACAATACACTTAATAAATTGAAAAGCTTCACCGAAAAGAGCGTCTGCATCCCTCCGCCGTACACAAAGCTGGGGAACCCAAATCAGCTGGCACAGGGAGCCTCATATCGGGACAATCAGTCCTCCTGGCGTTGCGTCCAACCCAGAAGAGAGTTCCTAAACCAGCCCATCCAGGCCCCCAACTTTTATAGTATTTACTAACGCCCAGGAGTCTTTTCTAGAAAAAGACCCCCTCCTTTACAAATTGTGCAATCGGCGGTACCTTGTTCACCCTTCGAGACGTCTCCTCAGAACGGGCCAAGTTCCCAGGAGAGGACTCCAAGGTGAAGCTTGCATTCCTCCTTGTGTACAGGCGCATCCCCCTGTTGTTCTAACTGATAGCTCGTGGAATGTAAATAGCGCCCTTCGTACCAGGCAGATGGAGCGAAGTTGAGCAGAAAAACACCCCACCCTTCAGCTTGCCGAAGCTTGTGGAAAAACACAGAACAGTGCCTTACGCACCGAACCAGACTCGACAAAATGGAGTCGTGAACCAAAATGGAATCGAAGGCCAATGAAAGCAGAGGCCAATGGTCCACACTCTGCACCACTGTTTACCTTGCACGTAGTGCTGCCGCATGCACGTAGTGTATGTAGCAATACACCATCTGGTGGAATTCCAGCTAAGGTCATAATTCGATGGACGGTTGGTAGCCACGGCGACGGTATCTTGGCGGCCGTCGCCGTGGTGGTGGGCGGCATTTGCCGAAATCTTGTAATGAGGGTATTTATGTCAATTCCCAGCCAGATGGTTCAGTAATCCAATGGTATCCTGTTTAAAAGCTTCTTGAGTACCCAAAACTACCATGAGGTCATCGATATACTGAATCAGGACCTAAATACATGGCATGCCCAAGGATTCAAACTTTTTCTTTAGGACCTGATTAAAAATTGAAAATTGACGGTGACTCAGTATATCACCGTGGAACTCGGCACCATACAAAAACCCTGTTTCCGAGCCAGAATGCGAAGTGGAATTAACTATCCTCATGCAACGGTATTGAAAAGGAGGCTTGACACAAATCAATGACAGTGAACCTCTCTGCCTCACATGGAATCTGAGACAATTTTATAGCTGGATTCGGTACCACAGAGCAACAAGGGACAACAATATTGTTTATTTTCCTAAGGTCCTGTACAATTCTGTATTTTCCATTTGGTTTCTGAAGACCCATGATGGGAGAGTTACAGGGACTTCCCATGATTTCCTTCAGTAGTCCCTGATGTATCATGGACTCAATCACAGGAGTTGTTCCAGCAATCGTTTTGGGGGTCAAACTATATGGTGGGGTTTTTGGAACTTCAGCATTTGGTCTAACAGTAAACCAGACTAATTCTATACCTTTTAACAGCCCGATATCCTTTCCTGAAAGTCCCACACTTCAAGTCTAACTGTATCTCTCAAATCCAGAAGCAATTCATCAACTGTTAGCAAAGTCAGTGAGGTGCAATGTGTTTCACTTTTCATCAACTTAAAGACACCTTCCTCATCTTGGGTATGAACTTCTATACCTGCTGCAGAACAATATATGACACAGTTTAGTTTTGACAGTAAATCTCTTCCCAAGAGATTCACTAGACTGCGATCACATATTATAAACTTGTGCTTGTCTTCAGAAGATCCTATTTTTACTGTAACTGGGGCAGTTTCATGAGCTGTAATTTGTTTATTCTCCACGCCAACAGCTTGGACTGTTTTTCCCAAGAGGGGTAGGTTTGGGACTTCTATTGTTCTCAGAGTAGAACAGGTAGCACCAGTGTCAACCAAAAATGACATCGGACGGCCATCCACTTAATTATTTACAAAAGGTCCGCTCTGGTCTACCCCTACCTCTAAGGCTATGCCAAGTACGTAGTCTTTCTCCCCTCTCTGGCACCATCAGGCTGACTGATCAAAGTCATTTCTTTCACCTTTGTCAAACAAAGGGAACTGTTGAAATGGATTATTATCCTGTACCCCATTTGCATTCATTCTCATACCCTGATTTATATTCTGGAGCGATCCAACAGCATTCTGATGTGGCATCAGGGGTTGGGTTACTTGCATCACCGGAGCTTGGGGCACATAAAAAATTTGGCTTCTGGGTCATTGAACACCCTGCATTTGGTTAGGATTAATATTCTAAAAAGGCACGAATCCTGGCTTTTGGACATGATTAGCCGGATTCAAACAACATTCCAGCTTCCAGTGTCCTAGATTGTTGCAGAGGTGACAAGGAGTTGCCATTTTTTGATTACTTACATCCATTCCTGCACTAGCATCTATTGGGACTCCTCAACCTCTGCCTTGCATTGAATTCTGTGGCTGTTGATATACACCTTGCATCGCACCAGCATTGTTTACAGTCATGGACATCTGGCTAGTTCTTTGAGCAGCTTTCATTTGGGTAAGCATCAACATTTCCTTCAACTTTTTCTGCTTCATTTCTATTTAATCATGGCAATATTTAGCATAATGCAAAATCTCATAAATCGACTTATTCTGCCAAGACTTAACTCTGGCCTCAATCCTGTCACAAACCTCGACACAAAATGTCCCAAATCCTTTGCCTTTAGGTCTCCATACCGCTATACTATTTGAATGCTATTAACAGCCTTTCATAGTAAGAATGGATCGACACCTTTGGTTCTTGAGTTGTATCGATCTTGATCCAATCAACATCCTGAGGAGACACCTTTCCTTTTAGGAATGTCATGAACTCCTGAAATTTCCTCATCACCAACGGCAAGGACCCTACGTCACTACGTTCCTAGTCAGTTCTGTCTCAGGCCATTGAACAGCTATTTTGCTCTCAGTCCACAAGTCACTCGGAATGACAATATCAGAGAATGTATTCATATCAATCCACAACACCTGTGAAATTTTCACAAACCTTTCAACCTGTCAATACTATTCCACCGGCTTCTCTCGCAATTTTGTGAAATAATTGATAAATGGTAAGATCACTTCAACTCCACTGCACATGAACGTAACCACCACCAGGCAGTTCTCTCAAGGGTAAGGTTGTAACACCTCCCTTTGCTCCAATGGGTAGCGGTAAACCTGAAGGTTTCTTCACCTCTTTCTTTTTCGCCCATTTAGTCTCCCACTTATCAAATTCATTCCATCTCCTAATGTTCGGAATCAGTTCTCTAATCGCGTTTTTTTTATCCCGGAGTTCTCATATCAGCAATTGTTTTTCATTGAAGCACATTCAATAGCTTTTTTGCACAGCCTTGGTTTTATTTAAGCCTACCTCATATTTTTGATCAATTCTGCCAATTTATCATGAACTTGGCACGCTTGCTTAGTAATGTCCCTACATATGAATCTCTAGATGTTCCAAACCAAGATTTCAAACAATCAAGGCATCCAATTCTATGGTCAACTTTGCCACATTCAAAGTCCGCTCTCTCGGTGTTGATGGAAGTGTTCCTCGAGCCACTTCTGAAGTAGTACTCTCCTTAGATGGGGTGTTTCCATCAATGAATTGTACCTAATCATCTATCTCCTTTGCACTAATGGATCATGTCACCACAGGAATTTTAGGTGTGGAATCACTTTCCTGAGCACCATTTCCCAAATTCAAAGGTGGTTCCCAATCAAAAGGAATATGTGTGGGTATCTTCTGATATGTACCTATTGAAGTGGATCCTGACATATTCAAAGTCATATCTGCACTCGCTCCACATGGAGTGCTAGTGCATATAGAAACTAAAGGAACAAACTCCCTAAATCCTGAAGTATTGGCACTCCACTCTGCCTTTCAGTATTATTGGGTACAGTCAAATTGTGTATATTTCTCCTGGAACCTTCTGTTTTACACATAAGAACAACCAGGCCTATTGTAACTGGGACTGTAAGGGCATCAGCAGCACTCACTGTAGGATCAACTAGGGCACATTGTCTCAAACCTTTACTTCTTAACTCACAGGGCACACTAGTGGGAGAAACTCCCACAGAGCCAGGTGTCATCTTAGTTGGAGCAGTCGCGATGTTATTCGGACCAACAGTCTGATTTCCAAGTGCATCCCTAACTTCATTAAATGGAGGTGGATGTTCGGAAAGTAACACATCAAAAAGACTATCTCCAGAGCCATCATCACTGTCCATACTCATATCATCAGGCTCTTTTTGTTTCCCCTTTCTCAATTTCCATATTGCTTTCCTTTCCCCTTCTCCCTCAACTGCAACTGTCGTCAAAGCTGGATACAATCTAACTCCTTCTATCAAGTCATTCCTCCACCTTCTAGGCATCCCGCTAGCATCAGCATAAATACGCATAGCTTTCTTCACTCTGCCCTAATATTTTTCTTTTCCTCTCGCATGAGCAGCACACTCCCAAGCATTAAGTGCTTCACACTGTGCGGGTCCAGGAGGTGGCTTCATTTCATACAATACTCTCCTCAAATTTTCAATAATTCTCAAGTTAAATGTGCCATATTGTGGGATTCTCAATGGACCATCTTTTTCTGTGATCTTGTGCGTTTGACCAAGCCAAGCACACGTATGAAGCCCTACATTATTTGCCATATAGTGACCTGGAGTACCTTCCGGAGGCGCCACTTCTCCTTCTGTACTGGGAATATGAACATCTCGTCTAAACATATCTCATATAACTTTAAAGCATTTCATGTTTCAAAACGTTTCACAACATTCCAATTTGATTAAAAATAATACCATATCCACAATCCTTGTCCAACACAACCAACGATCGCAGTGCAGCACCATATAACATTGCCCATCAATAGCAGTCTAGTTCCACACCAACCGACCTATACCAGCGCAGCCCACTGTGACGTAGATCTCACTCCTTGCACCCCTTGACAATGTGCACGCACACATGCTCAGAAATATCACACAAATACAAAATACACTACAATAACCTCTGTCTGTTTCACTAAAGAATGAACAGTTTCAATCACACAAGTCCCTATTTTAACCATGCCATTGACGACATCTCACAACGAACACAACCAGTCAACAGACAATATAAACAGCGTCTTCTGCATCTTTTAAACTATCCCAGGATCTTAGGCCACGTTGGACTCAATTACCATTTTAACGTCTCTATAAATCACCACACACACAACATGCAAACATCTCCGTAAGCTAACTGCAAACCGCTGAACTCCGCTACCCTATTGATATTCACTTGTCCACTGCCAGCACAACTCTCCTTTGATCCTCTGCAACTTGGCTGATTCTTCAACTCTGGACATGGACACTAAGGTTTGGGATCTGGGGACTAACTATTCTAGAGCCCGATTCCACTTCTCCTCAATTCAGAAAGAGAACTATTCTCCGCTACCGTCTGGTGGAGACTGGGGCCCTATCTTTTTATCTGGGGTCCGATGAACCTTTTCTTCTCTGTTCCGAGGGGTGAAGAGATAGTTTTCCCAGATTATTCAAATCAATGACAGTACAACTCAAATGTCACACATTAAACTTCAGAGTCCAAATTAAAGTTACAAAGCACTTTATTACAGACTCAAAGCCAAAGTAACAGATTTGAGTACCAAAACCATTGTATAGATATACAAACTGACCAATGGGGAGTTAAGGCGTCGCACAATATTGAATCGAAGAAACATATAAAAGACTAAGGCCCTCATTATGACATTGGTGGTAAGTACTGCTTACCGCCATGCTGACTACGGCCAACATGCCGCCACGGTGGCGGATCACCACTACCCATACTATGACACACACATAGCAATCTGTCACTATACAGCCACACACACAAGTCCGCCAGCCCAAAGGTCGGTAATAAACTGGCGGTAGTAAAACCCACACCGTTACGCCAAAAGAACTACGCCTACAACATTATGACCCACGAATCACCGCGGCGGACATTCATGGCGGTAAACCATTGGCTGTACATACCGCTGCGCTCAAAATACACACACACATACAAAACAACACCACATTGGACAATTAAAACTACACACACCTGTCACCCATACACACACCACACCCACACACCCACACCACTATAAAACACACCCACACTACCCACAACCCTTTACAAATACAGACAAGTGCCACAAGAGAGATAGCAAGACCACAGACAAGGCCACAGCCACACACCACCATCACCTATATACCATCCACGCACATTAGATCACACACCCCAACACATCACCCCAGACACCCTCACCCACACCACTCACACTACACCCATGGCACCACAACAACACCCCAGATTCTCTGAGGAGGAGCTGAGCGTCATGGTGGAGGAAATTATCCGGGTAGAGCCACAGCTATTGGGATGACAGGTGCAGCAGACATCCATTGCGAGAAAGATGGAGCTATGGCGGAGAATCGTTGGCAGGGTCAACGCCGTGGGACAGCACCCCAGAACAAGGGATGACATCAGGAAGAGATGGAATGACCTACGGGGGAAGGTGCGTTCCACAGCAGCAAGACACCAAATAGCTGTACAGAGGACCGGTGGTGGACCCCCAGCTCCTCCCCCACAACTAACAACATGGGAGGAACAAGTCTTGGCAATCATGCATCCTGGGGGCCTGGCAGGAGTAGGAGGAGGACTGGATTCTGGTAAGTCAACTCTTTACTACTATCACCCCCCCTACCTGCATTCCATCACAAACCCCCACCCTAACCCACACTCCCATCACTACACCACTTCCTACACACCCCACCATCACATCCCACCCCTCCCAATACCAAGCCCTGCATGCAACACCAATGCATGGACCCCCATCTCAGACCTGCATGGACACCTAACACTAAAGCATGCACACTAGAGGGAAACAGCAAGCCCACCAAATAACTGCTCACACAAGGCAAAGCTGCCAGGGCAATAACAACCTTAGAGGGCAACACACCCATGCACAAGATGTCTCACGCAGAAACAATAACACTGCATTTACATCCCCACAGGTCCCCCACCCAACGTCACCGGAGAGGAGGTGCCAGCAACATCCAGTCCCCCCCACCCCCAAAAGAGGCCCACAGTGATGACAGCAGCTCTGGGCGCCTGGATCTGGATGACCAACCTGGCCCATCAGGGATCTCCTGACAGTTTGTTACCCAGGCACAGTGCCATACCACCAAAGAGCCTCCCCCCTCAGGAAACACCACCACTGTACCCACCCAGCGGGCCCATACCTCTGTCCCCAGGACACGTCAATCAGCAGTGTGTCCACCACTACAGGGACCCCAGGCCACCCCACAAACACAGGATGATCAGGGGCCTGGGTTCAGTGGCAGTGGGCACACGGTTCAGGGGACAGAGGCACAGGACAACAGGGAAGCTGGGAGGACTGCTGTGCGACAGGGGAAGGACAGGCCCAGGGAACCGACTCTCCAGGAGGCACTCACCAAAATCCTGGGAGTATACCACCATTCCCAGGAGACGATGGGCCAGGTACTGGACAAGTTGCAGGAGAACCAGTGGCTGCAGGAGGGACAGTACCTGAGGATCATGGAGGACTTGAAGTCCATTAACACCACCCTGGTCTCCATTGCAGTGGTGCTGGCAGACATGGCTAACACTATTAGGAAGGCAGTGGCACCCCACGATGCCCCTACCACCAGCCAAACCGATGACCAGTCCTCTACCTCTGCTGCCGCTAGTGGACAGGAGGCCCCACCACAGGACCATCAGGCCTCCAGCACCCCTCCCCCTGCAGAAGGAGAACCACCCTGCAAACGGTCCCTGCGATTCGGGCAGAAGCCAGAGACTATTGCCAAGACCCCGCCAGGAAATACGACTCTCCTGATTGTCACCCTTGTGTCCCACTCTGTCACACTGTCCACCTTGAACTGCCATTGCTCCACTTTCTTTACCCCCTTGGGCAATGCAACTGTGATCCACATAGACTGAACTCTATCCTGGACTTTCCTCCACCATCACCCCAGTCCATTGCACACCCCCCTCTACTTATTAGCACTTACATAAACACCATTTGAAAACAAAGTATGGAGTCTGTCAAATGATTGAACTATGTATTCGTTTAACAAGCTTTAAACACTGCAATACAACTGTACAGTAATGTATAGATGGGAATGACCTGTAGTTAGCTGCAGTCAACACCCCAGGAGCGATAGTGAGGCACAAATATTTGCAAATAGAGATGCCAAAGGGTACAGTGAGTGGCCATAGAAGTGGGAAAATCAGCCTGCCAGTGACAATGTCAAACACAAAACAATCATTTAAATGTTAAATTACACTGTCTTACCTGAGTGTCATTGGAAGTATTGTCGAATTATTGCACTTCTGTTGTCCTCATCCTCTGCCTCCTCATCTTTACTGTCCACAGGGTCCACTGCTGCCACACGGCCATCTCCAGCCTCATCCTCCTGCAGAAAAGGCACCTGGCAAAGTAAGGCACTGTTGTGCAACATACAGCATGCCACGATGATCTGGCAGACTTTCTTGGTTGAGTAGCACAAGGAACCACCTGTCGTATGGTGGCAACGAAACCTAGCCTTCAGGAAGCCGAATGTCCTCTCTATGATTCTTCTTGTTCGCCCATGTGCCTCATTGTAACGTTCCTCTGCGCTTGTCCTGGGATTCCTCAAAGGGGTCAGTAGCCATGAGAGGTTGGGGTAACCAGAGTCACCTGCAAATATCGAAGGACTACTGCTAGCCACACACTCGCCCTTAGGGCCCACACCATACCCATACACCAACATCCACTGGGTGGGAACCAGGGCTCACCTATTAGCCACACCCTGTGCCTCTGGAGTTGACCATCACATATGGGATGCTGCTATTCCTCAGGATAAAGGCATCATGCACAGACCCAGGATACTTTGCATTGACATGGGAGATGTACTGGTCTGCCAGGCACACTATCTGCCCATTCATAGAGTGAAAGCTCTTTCGATTTCTGAACACCTGTTCATTTCTCGGTGAGGGGGGCAAATACAATATGTGTACCATCAATAGCCCCAATAATGTTTAATGTTGGGAATATGTCACATTGCATAGAAATCAGCTTTCACTGTGGCCAAATCCTCCACCTGGGGGAAAACGATGTAGCTGCACATGTGTTTAATCAGGGCAGACAACACTCTGGTCAGCACTATTGAGAACATTGGCTGTGACATTCCTGCTGCCAAGCCCACTGTCACTTGGAAAGAACCAGTGGCCAAGAAATGGAGCGCTTGCACAAGAGGGGGGATCCCGGTGGGGTGACGGATAGCAGATATCAGGTCAGGCTCTAATTGGGCACACAGCTCTGTGATTGTGGCCCTGTCCAGTCTATAGGTGAGGATAATGTGCCTGTCCTCCATTGTTGCCAAGTCCTCCAGGGGCCTGTACACGGGGGGGATGTCTCCATTTCCTATTTATCTGCAGCGGTTGCAATCTAGGGGGAAAAATGGCGAGCAGCTGGTCAGTATCCCATATTTCCAAACACTAAACTTCATTGCATGTTGTGACTGTAACAGTATATTGTTGGATAGGCCCAAATGGTATTTATGTGTGCTGTGACGCAGTTAGGTGCCATGGCCTGCCCCCCCATGAAATGGAGACCGCCTGTCCTGTTAGGAGGGACATTTGGAAATAAGGTAATTCCGCTGACGTTGTGCGCCGTTGCGGGAGGCGGTCGAAAACCGCTCTGCAACTCCTCATATGTTAACATTGGGCCCTATGGGTTACATCGGCCAATGGTGATGTAAGCCTGTGGTGACGGTACACACCGCCGCGGATGTGACCACCATGTTCTATCTGTTCACTCACTTGCTACCTGACCTTCAACAGGAGAGGACCTACACTGCATGTGCTGCTGTGACCTGTGTCAGGAACCTACCATGGCTCGTGTCACTGGGGAAAGGGCCCCTGCCTTCACCGCAGCAGAGTTGGAGCGACTGGTGGATGGGGTCCTACCTCATTATCGAATGCTGTATGGGCCTCCAGACCAACAGGTGTGTACACTGTGAGCACGATGCATGGGGCATGAATGCATTGAGTGGTGTGTGTGAAGGCCTCGTGTGGGGGGAGTTAGTGTAAGGGCACTGGGCAGCATGCTGCATGTATGGTGGGCCATGTGAGGGCTATGGTGGGCCATGAGTGTAACAGGCAGGAAGGTCTGACTGATACCTTTTCCTTTGTGTATTTCTCTGCAGGTCAGCGCCCATCAGAAAAAGGGTATATGGTGTGCTATCGTCAATGACGTGTGGACCCTGGGGGTCTACGTCAAGCGGAGCACCCACTGTCAGAAACAGTGGAAGGACCTGAGACGCTGGGCACGGAAGACCGTGGAGGCCCAGCTGGGGATGGCCTCCCAACGAGGAAGAGGGTGCCCGTCGAACCCTGACCCCCCTGATGGCCTGCATACTGGCAGTGCCCTATCCGGAGCTGGATGGGCACTTGAGGGCCCCACAGCAGGCACAAGGGGTGAGTACAGTGGCCCAATATACTACTTGTGTGTGGTGGGTTGGCATCCGGGTGGGGGATGTGGGCCTGTTGGTGCCCCTAGGCCAGGCTGGACATTGCAGGTTAGGTCCCAATTTGAGCAGGGTTCTGATGTAAAATACCTCCAACCAAGCTAGTAGGCATCCACTACTGGGCAAGGGTCTGTGGGTCTCTGGTATGCTGCAATTGGCGTTAGGTGTCCCTGTCCATGGGCTGGTGACTAGCATTGTGACTCTTAGTGCATTGCCTAGTGCGTAGGGCTGTTCCCTGTGTGAGTGTGCTGTGTACGCCAACAGTGGTGTTGGTGCCACCATTGACCAAGTGTATCCTTTGTCTCCCCTTCCTTTTTGGTTTGTCACCCTGTCCTTATGTGCATTAGCATCATCTGGCAGAGGAGCAGAGGCACCGGTGACGAGCTGCATTCCACAGAGCCCAAGAGGCCGAATCCACCGACGGTTAGGGCACCGGTGGGACGGAGGGTGAGGGAAGCACCACGGCGGAGACTTGAGGGGACAGTTCGGACAGTGATACCTCCTCCAATGGAAGCTCCCTGGTGGTGGCGGAAGCCTCTGTGCCCACCCCAACTACAGGTACAGCCGCCACCACCGTACCAGCACTGCCCTCCCAGCAGACCCTCAGCGTGTTTCCCGTGCCCACACACCCAGGAAGGTGGGCATCTCCTTCGCCCCAGGCACCACAGGTCCTGCCCCAGTTAGCCCTGCTGCCCTGAGTGAAGAGGCTATTGACCTCCTGCGATCCATCTCTGTTGGGCAGTCAACCATTGTGAATACCTATCCCAAGCACACAGGCAGACTATCATGCACACAGGACAACACACAGGAGTGGTTCAGGCAAACACAAGCACCACACGTCATCCCACAGGCACTCACACCAACACCATCCAGAATCAGACATACCAACATCCACTGCCTCAGCTCTGTTTCCCTCCTCGTTGTCCACCTCCCTCCCAGTAGCGTCTACACTCACACCTGCATGC
This sequence comes from Pleurodeles waltl, assembly GCF_031143425.1. NCBI lineage: Eukaryota > Metazoa > Chordata > Amphibia > Caudata > Salamandridae > Pleurodeles > Pleurodeles waltl. The sequence goes on from NC_090449.1 coordinate 609,887,825, forward strand.
ACTACATCCTCATCCACTACCACCATCACGCCTATCACTACACGCCCCTCACTGGCAGTCACCATCCATGCACACGTCCCCTGTGTATTCTCCCACTGTGTCTGTGTCCCCTCCTCCCAAAGTACACAAATGCAAGCACTCAGACACCCAACAGCCATCCACCTCACACAGCATCCACCCCATGTACCTGCACCCAAAATCAGCAGACAGACACCTCCTACAACCACTTCCTCTTCCTCCACTCCCATTCCTTTACCCTCTTCCCACCCCAATGTCCCTAAGAAGCTTTTCCTCTCCACCGTTGACCTTTTCCCTACCACTCCCCCCGTCCTTCACGTCGGGCCAGGGTGGTCAGAACCCAGGCGAGCACCTCAGCCACCCAGTCCACGACCACAGTAATGTTGACAGCTACTGCAGGGGGGAGAGGATCCCGGGCACCAGGCAGCCACTCTGAAAGGATGCCTGCACCAGCAGCATCTAGGGAGGGCAAGGAGGCATCACCAGCTGCATCTAGGAAGGGCAAGGAGGCACCACCAGCTGCGTCTAGGAAGGGCAAGGAGGCACCACCAGCTGCGTCTAGGAAGGGCAAGGAGGCACCCTCAGCTGCTACAGGGAAGGGCAAGGAGCCACCACCAGCTGCTACAGAGATGGGGCAAGGAGCCATCCCCAGCTGCTACAGAGAAGGGCAAGGGGTGATCCCAGCTGCTGACAGGATGGGAAAGGGGACTGCACCAGCAGGCAAAAAGAACAAGAGGCCTGGTTCTGGGACTCAGTCAGAGCCCCCACCGACAACCATGGTGATTCAGCCATCTGAGGCTGCAGGGGAATGGCTGGAGCCTTCCCCCACTACTTCCAGCACCAAAACCAGCACTGACACTGTCACCACTGAGCAGCCGTCACCGCCGGCAGGCAGTGTGTAGTCCTGCATCCATGGGCTGTTGTGCGGCCTGGGCCCTGCAAATCCTGTGGGTCTGACACCCAGGTGAGAGACTGCGACCCTGCACAATGCCCCCTCCAGAACTAGTGGAAGAAGACATCCACTTACCCCATCCTTCACAGGATGAAGCTCACTGGGCACAATGTCCCCTCCAGAACAAGTAGAAAAAGCCATCCACTCACCCCATTCTTCCCAGGATGAAGCACACTGGGCACAATGCCCCCTCCAGAACCAGTGGAGAAGCCATCCACTCACACCATCCTTCCCAGGATGAAACACACTGAGCACAATGCCCCCTCCAGAACCAGTGGAGATGCCATCCACTCACCCCATCCTCCAAAGGATGAAGCTCACTGGGCACAGTGCCCCATCCAGAACCAGTGGTGATGCCATCCACTCACTGTACTGCCATTTGATAAAGTTTGTTTTGACCAATGACTTTGTGTTTCACCACTGCGCATATTAGTTGCTCAATGTTCACCAGTAGCACATGGTATGTTCTGTATTCAGTTGAGCCGCCTATGGGCTTTGACATTGCATTAGCCATTACATTCTGTATTCTGCCTATTGGCTTTGACATGCTGTATCCAGTCTAGCCGCCTATTGGCTTTGACATTGCATTCCTATTGACTTTGACATGATGTATTCAGTTTAGCTGCCTATTGACTTTGACATGCTATTAGATATTCTGCCTATTGGCTTTGACATGATATCATATATTACATTTTGTATTCAGCTCCGCTGCCTATTGGCTTTGACATGATATCATATATTACATTTTGTATTCAGCTCCGCTGCCTATTGGCTTTGACATGATATCATATATTACATTTTGTATTCAGCTCCGCTGCCTATTGGCTTTGACATGATATTAGACATTGCATTTTGTATTCAGCTCAGCTGCCTATTGGCTTTGACATGATATTATACATTGCATTTTATATTCAGCTCAGCTGCCTATGGGCTTTGACATGATATAAGACATTGCATTTTGTATTCAGCTTAGATGCTTATTGGCTTTGACATGACACTAGACATTGCATTTGATATTTAGGTTAGCTGCCTATTGCCTTTAACATGACATTGCATTTGATATTTAGGTTAGCTGCCCATTGCCTTTAACGTGGAGTTAGATCTTGCAGTTGAGAATCCAAGCTGTATTTTTCCAAGCTGTGTTTTTGCACCAGAGAACCAAGATGTTTTTCTCACAGTAGACTAGACATGATAAGAGAGAGTACATGGGTGTTGTTTTTTCCTCGCTTGAGCTTGGGAACAGGAGTAGTCTTGGAGACCTGGCCAGTCTCCAAAAGGCTTGCTCAGTTTCCCAGGTCTAAGAGGAGGGGGCACACCTTTGTAACGAATGTAACAGGCTGCAGAGAGTCAGATTCGAATCTGCCGGACCTCGTGCTGGAGCTTGGCGCAGGCTGCCAGCAATCCCGTGTGGGTAGATGAATCTCTCTTTCTCGCGGCTGACAGGGGTCATCAGCTTGCAGACCTTAGAAAGATGAAGCTGTAGATAATTCCCACACGGTGAAGTATTTGTTTTGCTTTGCATTCAATATCTTATAAATATAACCTGCTGTGTATATTGCAAACTGATATATTTTGTTTGATTAACGCGGACTTGAAAGCTACTAATTCGTCATTCATTCATAAATATTGTGGTTGGGGAAGAATTAACAACAATAAAAGTCTTCTTTGACCTCACAAGTGCATTTCTGTTGTGTTATGTTAGTGCTTAGAAACTAGATAAGAGCAAAGCACTACAATTGGTACCAGAGGTCGTGGGGTGTCGGTCATTAAGAGGTGATTATGAAGGGGTTTGACGAGTTAGTAGATTTCTAAGTGCACACTTTAAAAGTGTAATTGTTTTTTTGTTGTTTGGAGAGTTACAGAAATAGTTTTTTTGTTGTTTGGAGAATCACAGTAGCACGGCAGACCATGTCATGTGTTGTTAAACTGCCTGATGGTGCTACGAAAAACTGTGAATTGTTTGTTGTTTGGAGAATCACAGTAGCACGGCAGACCATGTCATGTGTTGTTAAACTGCCTGATGGTGCTAAGAAAAACTGTGAATTGTTTTCTGTTTGGGGAATTACAGAAGAAAATGCATGTGTAGAAAACGTGTGTTTTGGAAGTAATGATGACAGAAAGGTCTGGATACCTTTATCTGCTTACAGAGAAATGCAGGAGAAATGTAGGAAGTTGGAACATGAAAATAGGAATTTACGTGAGCAAATTAGCCCGACTGAAAGTTATAAAACTGCTGTTTTTGAAGAATCTTTCTTGTCCCATTCCAGTAATGAGGGGGTTAAGACAGCTCCGAGCTGCACTGAGTTTTCGTGTGAGCCAGGGTTTTTGGCAGACAAAATGCATTCCTTAACTGATAACAGGGACGAGAGAGCTCAGAATGTGATTTACGAGTTACCGTTGCAAAATGCACAAGTAAAACGAAAGATTTTAGAGCAAGAGCCGACTTTCATTAGCTTGTTTGATTTTTGGAAAAAGAATAGCTCTCATTTGAGTGAAATCCTAACACTTTTGTATATGGTCACTGTGAAAAATAATATGCAGCTGCGCGCTTGTGATTTGGCAAATGAAATAATGCAGACTTTAGGTTTCTGCGCAGTGCAAGAAGGAAATACTTATGTACACATAAATCATGAACAAGGGAAGAAAATAGTGCCCCTAGCTAGAATCATACAATGGATCTGGTACTTGCAAGACAGGGCTAGAGTACCACAGATAAAAGAATTACCAATGAAGTTGTGTGCACCATTTGAATTCGTGTCCACTGAAGATAAAAAGCATGTTTGTTTTACTAATGATTCATTGACTGAAATGTTGCTTTCTGGCACAGTAGAAGGAACAGCGTTGTATAATGTGTGTCAGATTTTAAAGCAAGAGCTACGTGAGATGTGTCATTTTTACGCTGATTTTTGGTTCTTTGATAATGTTTTAGCCACATGGCTTGTACCTAAATGGTTCAATTACCTTGCAGATGTTAATGAGAAAAATTCAGAGAGAGAAGTGTACACCCAGAATTCTGCCTTAGTGGGGATGGCCAAGTGGGTGCCCCAGAAATGTGAACAGCTGAGAGAAAAAGCCACTTACAGGTGGGCAGAGATGAGAGAGATGCACATTCCCCTAGATTTGATAAAAACTGTGCAGCACGCACAAAAGCAATCTGTCATGCAAGCAGTCACAGAGCAGTTGGGGAGAGGAAAGTTACCAGGACAGAAATGGCAAATTGATCAGGTTTTAGGGAAAGTGATTGTTGCAAATTACCAAGGAAAAATCGAAATTATGCTGATACCTAGAAAATAATCTGATTCATTCATACAAATTGGAGACAGAATGGCCCAAATTGACAAAAGTGCAGTGAATGGAGGTTTGGTAAAGAAGGAGTCTGCCCCAGCCCTTCTGACAGTGCAAGAAAAGGGAAGCTGTGGCGCAGCAGATAAAAACCTCAGTTCTGATGTGTGGGCTGAAGCCCCAAGTGATCCTCCAGAACCTGCAGCGAATATAACAAAGGGCCCCAAAAACGTCCTGCTGATTATAATACAGGGAAAGAAAGAGGAAGGGTGCAGTTTAAATGAAAAATGTTATTTGCAAGAAAAGTCATACTTGTTTCTTTTGCAGATCCTACCACGTTTCGCCACTGTCCCTGAGTGTGCTGTGTGGTCCCCCTTCCGGTGTGTGCGTGTGGGGTCGGGGAAGGGACCGAATCCCCAACCTGAACCTGGCTGAGTAAAGTGCCAGCACCATGGATCCATTTTGCGCAAACTGCGCCTTCAGTTCAAGTTCAACTTGTTTGATTGCATTCTTCCAATGGAACTAAGCTGTGTTTTTTTTTTGTTTTTTTCCCCTCTCGTATGGAACTCTGACTTTTGCTTATCTTCCAGCAAACCTTTCAGGTGGACCGTGCATCTTTTACATGAGCAGAACTCATGCCACATCAAATTGCTAACACTGTTGAATTAGAGACTCACTCAGAGTATAAAAATTGCCCAGTCTTTTCTATGTAGATGTATCTGATGTGAAAGGTTATGAGATCAATGTGTTAATCCACTTCTATTGCTTTACAGGGATTGTTTTGATCATTCAAATGTGCTGATGTTTTTTTTTGTTTTTGTTTGAAACAAGAGATATGTGAAACAAAAATTCATTGGTCAAAGGGCGGAATGTACTGCCATTTGATAAAGTTTGTTTTGACCAATGACTTTGTGTTTCACCACTGCGCATATTAGTTGCTCAATGTTCACCAGTAGCACATGGTATGTTCTGTATTCAGTTGAGCCGCCTATGGGCTTTGACATTGCATTAGCCATTACATTCTGTATTCTGCCTATTGGCTTTGACATGCTGTATCCAGTCTAGCCGCCTATTGGCTTTGACATTGCATTCCTATTGACTTTGACATGATGTATTCAGTTTAGCTGCCTATTGACTTTGACATGCTATTAGATATTCTGCCTATTGGCTTTGACATGATATCATATATTACATTTTGTATTCAGCTCCGCTGCCTATTGGCTTTGACATGATATCATATATTACATTTTGTATTCAGCTCCGCTGCCTATTGGCTTTGACATGATATCATATATTACATTTTGTATTCAGCTCCGCTGCCTATTGGCTTTGACATGATATTAGACATTGCATTTTGTATTCAGCTCAGCTGCCTATTGGCTTTGACATGATATTATACATTGCATTTTATATTCAGCTCAGCTGCCTATGGGCTTTGACATGATATAAGACATTGCATTTTGTATTCAGCTTAGATGCTTATTGGCTTTGACATGACACTAGACATTGCATTTGATATTTAGGTTAGCTGCCTATTGCCTTTAACATGACATTGCATTTGATATTTAGGTTAGCTGCCCATTGCCTTTAACGTGGAGTTAGATCTTGCAGTTGAGAATCCAAGCTGTATTTTTCCAAGCTGTGTTTTTGCACCAGAGAACCAAGATGTTTTTCTCACAGTAGACTAGACATGATAAGAGAGAGTACATGGGTGTTGTTTTTTCCTCGCTTGAGCTTGGGAACAGGAGTAGTCTTGGAGACCTGGCCAGTCTCCAAAAGGCTTGCTCAGTTTCCCAGGTCTGAGAGGAGGGGGCACACCTTTGTAACGAATGTAACAGGCTGCAGAGAGTCAGATTCGAATCTGCCGGACCTCGTGCTGGAGCTTGGCGCAGGCTGCCAGCAATCCCGTGTGGGTAGATGAATCTCTCTTTCTCGCGGCTGACAGGGGTCATCAGCTTGCAGACCTTAGAAAGATGAAGCTGTAGATAATTCCCACACGGTGAAGTATTTGTTTTGCTTTGCATTCAATATCTTATAAATATAACCTGCTGTGTATATTGCAAACTGATATATTTTGTTTGATTAACGCGGACTTGAAAGCTACTAATTCGTCATTCATTCATAAATATTGTGGTTGGGGAAGAATTAACAACAATAAAAGTCTTCTTTGACCTCACAAGTGCATTTCTGTTCTGTTATGTTAGTGCTTAGAAACTAGATAAGAGCAAAGCACTACACTCACCACATCCTTCCCAGGATGAAGCACACTGGGCACAATGCCCCCACCAGAACCAGTGAGCAGTCACCCACTTGAGAGACTGTGGCCTTGCACTCCCCAGTACCAAGCAGTGGGCAAACCATCCACTTGAGAGACTGCGGCCTTGCACTCCACAGGACCAAGCAGTGGGCAAACCACCCACTTGAGAGACTGTGGCCTTGCACTCCCCAGGACCAAGCACAGGGCATGTTGACCCCTCCAGAGCATGTGGGCAAACCACCCACTTGAGAGACTGTGGCCTTGCACTCCCGAGGACCAAGCAGTGGGCATGTAGCCTCATCCAGGACCAGTGGTGTTGTACCATCTTCCGGCTGAGGTGCCCCCCGATTCCCTGTCCCCTGGGGTGCCTGTGCATTTTCGACCTAATGCACCTGCAGTGTTCTCTCCGTGTTGTTGCAGGAATAAGGTGGGCCCTTGGCCTATGTGATGTGGCCCTGTGGCCCATGGACATTGAGGACTGGGCAGTGTCCCTACATTTGTAAATATGTATATATATTTGAATTTGTATGCACTTATTCCTAGTATTTTTTCATATTACACTCACTTTCTTCAAATCATTTTGTCCTTGCATTTTTCCTGAGAGGTACGGGGAGAATATGTAATGTTACTGCATCCGTTTGTGTGTATGGTGTTGGGGGTGGGGGTTTTGTGTGTTGCGTGTGTGTGTCACTCTCTTTTTCCTTCCCCCTCCCTTGTGTGCTATGCTGCAGTACTCACCGTGGTCGTCTTCGCTGGCGTTGATGTTCATAATGCAGCAGAAGGTAGACGAGCATGGGGAATATGTGCAACTCGGGCTCCATGGTGCTGTGTTTGTTCCCTGAGTCTCCACAGGTGAGTCCTTTGACTTATGAGATCTGGTACCGCCCCGGACAAGGTGGCGGATAGGCCGGTCATAATAGTGTGGGCGGTACACTGTCTTCCGCCTAGCTGTTGGCGGTAACTTCTGTGGTGTTTGTTGATTCCGCCGTGGCGGTCAGTGTGTTAAAGTGGCTGTTTGTCTGAGCGGTTTCCGCCGTGGTCATAATTCCATTTTTGTTACCGCCGGCCTGTTGGCGGTATTACCGTCGCTTTATCACCAACGCCAGGGTTGTGATGAGGGCCTAAGACTTCAATAGCAAAAATGCAGACACTCAAGAAAAGTACTTGATATCTGGATTCTAAAATGAAGTTCTCTTGACCAGCCACTGAATCTAACTCCTAAACTATTCTAATACTAAAAGAATATCTGAGAAAAGTTAGCGAACAGAATTTCAGTAGAAGATTCTGTTTGATAGGTGCTGTCCTATAAAGTCACATAGAAAATATAAGGTCTGTACCTCAAAAAGGTCCGCTCTGACCGAGTCTAAATCTCTCACCAGCTAAACCACACTTAAAACTTAGTTTTTCCAGGTGTGATGACATCATGACAAAAACACTTATTTGATAAACAACACTATGAGGCAGTTATAATTATTAATTCAGTCTTCCGAAGCCTTTGACACCCAACTGTGATACACCCTCGCATTCAGGAATCTCAAAAACTATAGCTGCCAGTGCCAGGATACTGCTTTCGTCCGATAACGTTTCTCCCAGACCCTCTTATCGCTTGTGCACAACAAGCTCCTTGTGAACTTCAGCACCTGCAGCTTTGGAAAAACAAGCTTTCATGTTGAAGTTTAGAACATACAAAAATAATGCACCCTTCTCTCTGACGAACTAGAATGAACACAAGTATACTTTTAGTTTAAATATATTTGAATGTCTAACTGGTTGAATATAAAATTTGAATAAAGAATAACATTTCAAAAATACTACAACATTAACATTCTTGCAAACAAGCATTAATGTGGCTTGCATAAACGTTAACTTTCATTGTGCACTTTTACTAATATATTTTTGTGCACCACATTTATCTATTCATTTTACAAGTTACAAAATGAAAAATAACCACCCCTTCTTCTCATGTTATAGAAAGCATAATGGCACAGCCAAGTTATGCTTCTTCACGTGCTAGCTAACAGTTTATCAGCAAGTAAAATGAGCTGCCAGTAACAAGGTAGAAAGAAAACCCGAGAAATTAATCTTAAAGACAAGGTCCAACCCATCACCCCAGAAGATGAATGACAATTGAGAAGACTAAAGAATCATACCACAGTGTGTCAGAGATGTGCCCTAATATACTTCCATAGACCTTCCCTCCCTCAGACATAAAACCCTCAGGCTCTCCCTATGGGAAGCCGTCCATGTCAAAATTACAGCCCCTATATAGGACACCTCCTGAAATGCATAGCATGTTGCAAAATGAATATGACACACACCAGAATGAATGTACTATGTGCCTAAACAAATATGAAACCAGGCAAAGTGAATACGCTACTTAGTGATTATTATGAATAGCTCACACTCAAAATTGAATAAGAGATATACTGAAATATTTATCAATCATACTAAAATAAATATGTCCCTCACTGTACATAATAAAGCAATCACTGAAACACATACAATATTCATCACAAAGAATGGGACATTTCATGAAATGTCTGACATATGCAAGAGGAATATGACACACATTGGAATGTATATGACAGATTGAAATAAATATAAGGTACTCAAATTAAAATGCATTATTCTGAGAGGAATATAATGTGCAGTGAACATTACATTTATAAAAAAACATGAATATGGTTTGCATTGAAAGTAATATGATACACATTGACATGATTGTGATATGTGTTGCAATCGGTATGCGTCATGTTAAAATCAATATCATGCTTTAATGTGAATCAGACATCTATTGAAAGGAATATGACACGTGATAAGATGAACATGAAATGCATTGAAATTAATATGTGCCCCCTTGAAGTTAATTCAATGTGCCTTAAACTGAATATGACCAATGCTGAAATTAAAATGAAACTTGTCAAAATTAATGTTATGCTTTGAAATCAATATGATACACATCAACATGAATACTGCATATATTGAAATTGATTTGACCTGTGTTGAAATGGATATGACACATGTTAAAATTATTATGTCAGGTGTTAAGATGAATATGACATCCGTTGAAATGAATATGCCATTCGTCAATATGACACATGTTAAGATTAATATGAACCACTTTCAAATGAATATAACGTCTGATGAAGTTGATATGACCCATATCAAAATTATTATGACATTCATTAAAATGAATATGACACTTTTTAAAATGGATATGAAACTATGTGAGATAAATATAGCATGCTTTGAAATGAATAAAGCACATATCAAAATAAACACAAGCCATGTGTAAATTAATATGACCGCTGTTTAAATAAATATGGGTTGCCTTGAATCAATGTTAATTTGCTTTAAAATTAACATTACATATTGAAATTAATATTACATATTCTGAAAGGATATGATATGAACAAAAAATAATTAACTAAAATAAATATATGTTTTCGACTATGTGCTACATTTAGTTTTTGCCTGCTTTCGGACTCTGAGCACTTTACCACTGCTGAACAGTGCTAAAGTGCATGTGCTCTCTGTCTAAATTGAACTGATGATTGGTTTATCCATGATTGGCATATTTGTTTACCAGTAAGTCTCTAGCATAGTGCAACAAGTGTCCCCAGGACCTGTAAATCAAATGCTACTATTGGGCCTGCAGAACTGTTTGTGCCACTCACATGAGTAGCCCTGTAAACATGTTGCAGACCTGCTACTAAAATGCCTGTGCGGGCAGTTTTAAACTGCCTTTCCAACCTGGCAAGTGCACCCACTTGCCAGGCCCAAATCCTCCCTTTTACCACATGTAAGGCACCCCTAAGGTAGGCCAAAAGCAGCCCCATGGGCAGGGTGCGGTACATTTAAAATGTATAATATATACTGGAGTATTTTACATGTCCTGATAATGAAATACTGCTAAAAATAAATTCAATATTGCAAGGCCTATCTCTCCCATAAGGTAACATGGGGATTGCCTTGAAATATCTTTTAACTGTAATTTCCCATTTGGAGCAGATAGAGATGTAGAGGTCTCTGAACTCACAATTAAAAAATACATATTTTGGTGTAGTTGGTTTTAAAATTGTAAGTTTTAAAATGCCACTTTTAGAAAGTGAGCATTTTATTCCTAAATCATTCTGTGTCTCTGCCTGGCTGTGGAATACATGTCTGGGTCAGGATGACAGTTGGGCTGTTTGTGAATTCACTCCAAATAGCCACATAAAGGGATCAGAGGTGTGCCATGCATATTCTGATTGGTGTTCCTGAGCTAGAGTGGTGGGAGGAGCTGAAACTTTCACCTGAATAGGGCCGTGCCTATCCTTACACAAAGCAGTCTCCAACCCCATGAAATGTGTCTGGAGCCAGGGCAGGAAAGGCAGGGTCTTGTGCACTACAAGGAATTCGCTTTGATGTTTTCCTACTTCAAAGGCAGAAATAGGTAAGAGGACTGGACCTCTGACCCCACATACTTAGAATCCTTCTGCACTTAGGATATTCTGCCAGGAAGAAGAGCTGGATGCTGTTGGAGGGACTGCCACTCTACCTGTTGCTTTGCTGTGCTGGCCCACTGCTTTCTGCTTCTGTCCTCGGATTAAAAGAACTGGACTTAGCTTTCTACATACTACTTCCAAAGCTTCTCTAATGGCTTGGACTGGGCTGTCCTCCTGTTAGGAAGTCTCAGGGATATCAAAGACTTCATCTGCCAGCACCTGGGCTCTCTTTCTGAGAGTCCTAACTTGCTTAAGTTATGCCAAATCCAGTTCCTGGACGCTTGGGAGTGAGTTCTGGTGCTACCAAGATGAAACAATGTACATTGACTCCAGAGTGACTTCGGAACAGGTGCTGCTGTCTGACTCTGCTTAGCTGCCGAGATCCGAGCTGTGGTTCCCACTGAGGGCAACGACGGAGACCGATACTGCAGGTCCGATGCCACCGCAGCAACTGCTAAGTTCCCCCACAGCGTGTCACGAGTACAGTCTCACAGATGCCTGTGACACCCAACTCCAATTCCACCTCAGTACCATTGGCCCCATGGTGTGATTGCGACACCATGAAGTTGACGCCTCATGTCTTGACCTGCTGGATTCATCAACCCAACCTTGTCAAAAGGACCCGATGACTCGCCACCGATACCACATCACCTCCCCTGCAACCATAAGAAACCAATGCCTCGCCTCCCCTGTCTAGCAGTAAGGAACCAACGCCTCCCTTCCACGGTAGCAGTAAGGAACCAACACCGCACCGACTCCATTGACACCTCACCTCCGTGACTCTATGCAAAGTCTTTGTTTCTTCATTTTTCCATGGTACTGTACCTGGGTTCCGTGCGACTCCACGTCAGCCACACTCCCACGCAAGTGGCTTCGGACTGTTGCAAATGACTCCGTCAATATGTCATGATAGCCCTAGTTGGAGCTATTGTGTTCCTAAGTGCTATACTAAGATTTAGGGCCTGATTACAAGTTTGGCGATCGGACCGCCAGACCGCCATGTTGGTGGTCCCAAAAATATTGCTGCGCTTGCGGTTCCCAGACCACCGTATTATGATTCATACCGGAAAGACCGCCATCCACCAAGCAAAAAAGGCATACTGCCAGCCGCATGGCACGGCGGCTTGGATTTAGGTGGTCTGACCTCCAGTGCAATCAGTGCAGCAGCAAAACTCAGTTGCCCCGGTGGTCAGCCAATTGCAGTCTACCACTGCGGTCTGCCTTCAGCAAAGTAAGAGACAAGTGTAATCTGGATGAATTAAAAAACAACACAGCTACACAATAGCTAAGTGGATGCACATGCAAAGGACACTATAAAACACACCCCTTCACAGACCACAATCCTTTGCATTTCCACTGCAGCATAGCAAGACAGAGCACACATCATTTCATCGATTTTTTGTCATAAGGCAGCCCTTTTTTCCCCCATCCCATTTTACACCTTTCACACACATCGTCTATTTTTGTTTTCCCATATTCACTTGTCTTGTTCAGTTAGCCACTGGCACCCTCTTTAATTTCCACGCATGTCACAGGCCAAAAACCCATGATTTTCATAGGATGAGTTGAGAGTCATGGTGGATAAAATCATTATAGTAGAGCCACAATTGTTGGGAGCCCAAGTCCAGCACGCTTCTCTCAGTAAGGAAATGAAAATGTGGGACAGGATAGTTGACAGAGTGAAGGCTGTAGACACCACCCTGCACACAAAGAAGGAAATTAGGAAGAGGTAGCATGACCTCAGGGGCAAGGTCAGTTTCCTGGTCTCCAGGCAGCAGGTGGAATCCAAGAAGACTTCTAGTGACCCTCCCATTGCCCTGTTAAGACTCTCTCCCTGGGAAAAGGTCTTGGCCATCCTGCATCCTCAGGACTTGACAGGAATAACTGGGGGAGTGGAGTCTGGTAAGTCACACACAAATAATGTCACAAAACTGCAATGCCATGCATGCTCACATCTTAGCTGTTGCCACTGTCCTGTTCAAGTACCTCAACAAAATGTAATGCCCAGAGTATCTGAGTTGTAACACTGTCAATCTGTATAAATGGATCCAACATCACAGATACCAAAGCCCATCACATACCATATGTCAAAATGATGTCTGGAAATCTCACAACAACACATTCCAGGATTCATTGTATGCCCCAAAATGTAAACTTATGCTCAAACCTAAATGCTGCCTAGTACAAATATGTAATACCAAACGTTTGTCAAGTTTTGGGGAATAGAGAGAGTGACCTGACTGCAACTCCCAGGAGGCACTGTTCCAGTAACTCTTAACATGAGTCCAGTGGTCACTTGTCCAAATACCCTTATTTGTGAACTCTCAATTCTAGCGTACTCACCAGGCAGGATATAATTGGTCAAGTGTGTGTAGTAGAGGGAGTGACCGGACTACAACTTCCAGGAGGCCCTGTTCCAGTAACTCCAAACACCAGTCCAGTGGTTACTTGTCCAAATACACTAATTTATGAACTCTCAATTGAAGTGTACTCACCTAAGAGTGATCAAGATACATATCATACTTAAATCAAAGAAGTGTCTGTCTACCTAGCTCCATCTTGACTTGCTAACCCAAGATGAAACTATTGAGGAATGACACTTTACCCAGTGTGTACAACAAGTATTCCTAAGGCCTCAATATGCATCACCAGATTGGTACTGGCAGCAGAAACATTGATGTAACACTGTTTACACGATGACTCCAGTCACATATACAACAAAGTCCTGGGTTTACTTGCATCTCACTCAACTAGACCTCAAAATGATCAATTCCATATCATGCCTCTGCTGGCTGCACTGCTGGTAAAATGTCATTTTCAGGCCATCTTCCAACGTGCAAGTGATCTGCTCATCTCATCAGCTGCTTGAGTCAAATTGTGTTGCCATGCTTCATACATGTCATGTCAAATCACCCAATACCATGATTACTTGGCACAATTGGATTACCTACAACTTAACTTTGTCCAAGGTCTCTGCTTACTGTAACATGAAACCTTTGGAGGTAAATGTCATAATTCAACAAGTAACAATGTAAGTTTTTCATCAACAGGTGGATCTTCCAGTAGGCATACTGAGGCCACAGAACAGACTACTACTACCCCCTTAGATGAAGCCCTGAGTGATGCCAACGCTCCTGGACTTGTGGACATGGAGGATGGTTCTGGCCCATCTGGACAAGCTGATCAGACGGCAACAGTGAGTCTCACTGTGCCCACAATGTCACCTCACAGCCCTGTTCCTTCAACATCACAGGAAACCATTTCCCCCACTCTAACCTGTGGAACTAGCACAGTTTTCAGCATCTTGTGTCCCCCCAGTCCTGGATCCTGAGTTGCAGTGCAACACTTTGGACAGTGAGGGTCCATTAACAATTTGGAGAGGTCACAATTTGCACAGGCCCTTGGGGGTAGGGTACGTGGGAGGGATGCTATGGGCCAGTGGGGTGAGGCCACCAGAGCTGTTCTTGGTCGGGACAACTTCAGCCATGTCTTGGGGGTCTATCAGGAGTCCCAAGGAGTAATGGGCCAGGTGTTGACCGAACTCTGGGAATTCAAACAGCTACAGAGGGACATGCGTGAACAGATGGAGGCCCACAATACCAACATGGCCTCCCTAACAGGGGTGTTAAGGGACATGTGCACAACCCCAAGTAGCATTTTTCAAAACCGATCTTCTCCTGCCTTCATCAACAACAGGCCCATCAACATCGGCGTCAGCCACAGGAAGGGAGGCCCTGCCAGAGGAACAACCAGCCACTGACACCCCTACCTCTATAGCAGCTGATCCCATGCTGATTTTGCTTTCATATTTAGCCATGTAACTATGTCAGATCATGTGAACCATACAATGATGTTCCAAGGTACTTGTATACTATGGGCTATGTTGCATGTACACAGTTTCCAGCTCAGGATTACAGCCATCCCACACAAACACTTACATACAAGTGTCTGGTCAGACTAAAAAATATATTACAGTGTTCAGCACATAGGGGGTCATTCTGACCTCGGCGGTAAAAGGCTCTTACCGCCGGTCAGAAGACCGCCATTCTACCGCCGCGGCCGCGGTAAACCGCCACGGTCAATCTGACCCACAACTGCCAAGCCGCCAAAAGCCCGACATCCACGGAAGGCCGCCTCATCAGCGGTCAGCGATAAACTGGAGATGACCAAACCTCCACCGTCACGCCAACACAAACACGCCCATGCCATTACGACCCACGAATCCACGCGGCGGTCTTTCAACCGCGGTATTCCATTGGCGGTACACACCGCCGCGGTCAAAATACACACCCAGCTCCAAAACACAGCCACATTGGACAATTTGAAATACCCATTCCTGATACACATACAAACACCACTCCCACACATCCAATCAACTATAAAACACACACCCACATCACCCACAAACCCCCACTACTAGAAATTCGGAGAGAAGGCGAGAGAGAGAGAGAGAGAGAGCACAGCTATCGAAAACCCCAACACACACAGGAACACAACATCATCAACCACACTACATCCACGCACAAAACACCACCACACACACCACACTCATCACCACAAACACCACCCCACACCACCCCATGGCACCCCAAAGACACCCCAGGTTCTCGGACCAAGAACTCAGGGTCATGGTGGAGGAAATAATTAGGGTAGAGCCCCAGCTATTCGGCACACAGGTGCAGCACACCACAATAGCCAGGAAGGCGGAGCTATGGCAAAGGATCGTCGACAGGGTCAACGCTGTGGGACAGCATCCCAGAAACCGGGAAGACATCCGAAAGCGCTGGACCGACCTACGGGGGAAGGTGCGGTCGATGGTGTCAAGACACAACATCGCTGTGCAGAAGACTGGCGGCGGACCCCCACCCACTCCACCCGAATTCACAACATGGGAGCAAGAGGTCTTGAACATCCTGCATCCTGAGGGCCTCGCTGGAGTAGGCGGAGGAATGGACTCTGGTAAGTCTAATCTCAACTACCTTACCCCCCCCAACCACCAGCATGCCAACCCACACCCCCACCCTCACCCCCAACCCCCCAGCACACATCCTCCCTGCCAATGTCTCACCAGCACAACCCACCCAACACAACACCAATCCCTGAATGCCAACACAAACCATGGACACCCATCACCTAAGCATGACCACTGCACATACCCATCCCCCCCCACAAACCACCCTCACAACTCCTCCCACAAGGGAATGCCAGCACTGGGGGACAAGGGCACCCACAAATCGCACGCCATGGCACACACAGAAGCAATAACCATACTCTTTTACCCCTGCAGGGCCCGAACGCCAACACACCGGCCAGGAGGGTCCAGATTTGTCCATCCCGCCCCCAGAACAGGCCCCCAGTGATGACAGCAGCTCTGTCGACCTAGAACCTGATGACCAGCCCGGACCATCGGGGACCTCTGGACAGTCGGTTCCCCACACACAGACACAGGCCACAGCAGACCCAACCCCCTCTGGGAATACCAGCACTGCTCCCAACCAGCGGGCCCATGCCTCTGTCTCCAGGACACGTCAATCAGCGGTGTGTCCGCCACTACAGGGCACCCAGGCTGACCCACCACCCCAACAACAACAGGGACCTGGGGGCAGTGGTAGTGGGCACACTGTCCAGGGGACAGAGGCCCGGGGAAACAGGGGAACTGGGAGGGCTGCAGTGCGAGAGGGGGTGGACCGGCCCAGGGAACCCACTCTCCAAGAGGCCCTCACCACCATCATGGGAGCATACCACCACTCCCAGGAAACGATGGCGACGGTACTGGCCAGGTTCCAGGAGATCCAGGCACAGCAGGAGGAACGGTACATGGGGTTCAGAGACGAACTCAGGAACATAGGTTCCGCAATGGGGACCATCGTCCTGGCCCTCAACCAGATAGTCACCACATTGCGGGACCATGTGGCACCCCAAAGGGCCCCTGTCACTAGCCCGGACCACGAACAGCCTACCACCTCCGCCGGCGCTAGTGGACAGGAGGCCCCCACACAACGACAGGCCGCCAGAACCCCACCTCCTGCTGAAGATCAACCACGCCGCAAGCGGAACCTGAGATCACACAAGAAGACAGAGTAGGATGCCAAGACCCCCGCCAGCATAAGATACCCCCTGATGTCATCCCACTGTCCCACTTTGTCACCCTGTCCAACCTTGAACTGCCCCTGCTCCATCCTTCCACAGGCATATGGACAATGCACCTGTGCGACTGAGAACTGGACTCTGCCATGGACATTACTCCACCCCCACCCATCACCGTTTTACTATCATGGACCCATATGCAGCACTTAAAATAAATCACCAATTGCACTTCAAAAATCAGGAGTCTGCTTGTATTCTTTACAAATGTATTACACATAACGGTGCAATAATGTTCAGTCACATTGTGATGACAACATACCAATGTCTATAAGCATTAGTCCATGGGCAAACAAAGCAGCAGTCACGCTGTGGGTCATACAGCTCTGAAAAGGGAAGGGAAAGTCAAAAATCAGTTAAAAGGAACTGGGGGGAAACACAGAAAGTAGAGATGCAGGAGGGCAAAAGTAAATGTAAAAAGGCGTGGGTGATTCTTACCTGTGTGCTACTGAAAATACTGTTGTATAACTGTGTCCCTGTTGTCCGTGTCGTCCCCGTCGTCTTCCTCCTCTTCACTCTCCACAGGCTCCACAGCTGCTACAACACCACCATCTGGACCATCCTCCTGCAGGAAAGGCACCTGGCGTCGCAATGCAAGATTGTGAAGCATACAGCAGGCCACGATGATATGACACACCTTCTTTGGTGAGTACATTAGGGATCCACCTGTCATATGCAGGCACTTAAACCTGGCCTTCAGGACCCCGAAGGTCCGTTCTATAATCCTCCTAGTTCGCCCATGTGCCTCATTGTAGCGTTCCTCTGCCCTGGTCTGGGGATTCCTCACTGGGGTCAATAGCCAAGGCAGGTTGGGGTAACCAGAGTCACCTATTAGCCACACACGGTGTCTCTGTAGCTGTTCCATCACATAAGGGATGCTGCTATTTCGCATGACATACGCGTCATGCACTGATCCAGGGAACTTGGCATTTAGATGGGAGATGTACTGGTCAGCCAAACAGACCACCTGGACATTCATCGAATGGTAATTTTTTCGATTTCTGTACACCTGCTCATCGTCTTTTGGGGGTACTAAAGCCACATGGGTCCCATCAATGGCACCAATGATGTTGGGGATATGTCCAAGGGCATAGAAATCACCCTTCACAGTGGCCAAATCACCCTCCTCAGGGAAAACAATGTATCTCCGCATGTATTTCATCAGGGCAGACAACACTCTGGACAAAACCTTAGAAAACATAGGCTGAGACATCCCTGATGACATGGCCACTGTTGTCTGAAAAGACCCACTTGCCAAAAAATGGAGTACTGACAGAACCTGCACCAGAGGGGGAATCCCTGTGGGTTGGCGGATGGGGGACATCAGGTCAGGCTCCAGCTGGGCACACAGTTCATGTATAGTGGCTCGGTCAAGTCGGTATCGAAGTATAATATGTCGTTCTTCCATTGTCGACAGGACCACCAGGGGTCGGTACACGGGAGGATTCATCCTTCTCCTCGCAAGTCCCAGCGGACGGTGCCTAGGAAGGACAACATGGAGCACAGAGTCAAGCAACCCACAGGTACGTTCACCCAGCTTGCACTGTACACGAATCGCTATGCATTGAAAGGCTTGTATGAGTGGCAATGCAAGGCCTAGGCCTGTGTGACGCAGTAGCAATTAAGCCATGTGGGCCCTTGTAATGGCGGCTGCCTGACCTGAGAAGTGTGACAGTGGGATATGAGGTCAACGCGCTGGCGTGGCACACCGTGGCGGTCGAAGACCGCAGTGCGAAGGCGCATTGGTTAACATTGAACCCTATGGGTCTCAGGAGCCAATGGCGATGTGCGCCGGCGGTCGCGGTACACACCGCGGCGGTACGCACCGCTGCGGGCGTGACCGCCATTTTCTATCTGCTTAACCACTCGAGACCTGACCATCCACAGGAGAGGACGTATACTGCAAGTGCTGCTGTGACCTCGGTCTGGAAGAGACAATGGCTGCTGCGAATGGGGAAAGGGCCCCTGCCTTCACTTCAGAAGAGTTGGAGAAACTTGTGGATGGGGTCCTGCCCCAGTGTGCGCTACTCTACGGTCCTCCAGACCAACAGGTAAGTACACTGGGTGCACGTTGAATGGGCTATGTCTGGGTTGTGTATGGTGGATGTAAGATGGTGAGGTGGGGAGCGAATGAGGAGTGCAAGGCACGACAGATGAGAGCATGTGCCACATGGCAGGGTTGGGGAGGGGGGGCAATCACATCTAACATGCAGAAAAATGATGAAAATTCCTTTCCCACCCTGTACATGTCAAATAGGTCAGCGCCCATCAGAAAGTCGACATTTGGTGTGCCATCGCCAAGGAAGTCCGGGCCCTGGGGGTCCACAACAGACGGGGCACCCACTGCCGAAAGAGGTGGGAGGACATCCGCCGCGGGACCAGGAAGACCGCCGAGTCACTGCTGGGGATGGCCTCCCAACATAGGAGGGGTGCCAGTCGTACCTTGACCCCCCTGATGTCCCGGATCCTGGCGGTGGCCTACCCCGATTTGGATGGGCGCGTGAGGACATCACAGCAGACACAAGGGGGTGAGTACCAGCACATTCTGCTATCTTTACACGCAGTGGAGGCGTCTGGGTGGGGTAGGAGGGCTGTGGGTGACATTAGGCCAGGGCGCTTTCTGTAGTGTAGTCCCCTCCTTTAGGCATGGCCCTGTGCCCCCGCCCCCACCTCTGTAGGGTGCCAAGTACAGCAATCGATGGTCCAGCATCACCCATGTGCGCATTTGTTGTCCATAGACCTGTTGGCCTAGTCACAAGTACTGAGTAGTGTACCCCGATTGCGCGGCGTAGTGCATGAGGCTCCTGTGTCTGTCCTCTCCGCCAACGGTGTTGACAATGCATGCACTCAACCTGTTTTTATTTCTCCCCCCACCCTTTTTCTTTATCTTCTTGTGCATGTGTGCATTAGCATCATCAGGCGGAGGAGAATTGGCATCGGAGCACGAGGGAGCTGCAACTCACAAGGCCCCGGTGGGCCATGGTACAGACACCGAGGTCACCAGTGATACGGAGGGCGAGGGGAGCACCACAACGGGGACCCGTGGTGACACCAGCGACACCGACACGTCCTCGGAAGGGAGCTCCCTAGCGGTGGCGGCAACATCCAGGCCCCCCGCCTCTACAGGTACAGCCGCCACCCAGCGCACCAGCTCCGCCCTCCCAGCAGCCCCTCAACCTTCGCTCCGTGCCCGCTCGCCCAAGAAGGCGGGCATCTCCGTCGCCCCAGGCACCTCAGGCCCTGCCCCTGTTACCCCTGCTGCCCTCAGTGAGGAGGTCATTGACCTCCTACAGACCATCATTGTTGGGCAGTCTACCCTTTTGAATGCCATCCAGGGGGTAGAGAGGGAGGTGCATCGGAGCAATGCATACCTGGAGGGCATTCATTCGGGTCAGGCTGCCCATCAACGATCGTTCAATGCTCTGGCCTCAGCACTGACGGCAGCCATTGTCCCTGTTTCCAGCCTCCCTCTTCTAACTGCCTCCACCCTGTCTCTGTCTCCTGTTCCTCAGCCTATCCCATCCACACCATCAGACCAGCCTGCACACACCTCAACACCCAAGGGCAGCTCATCCAGACATAAGCACCACAGATCACACAAGCATTCACCCAAGCAACACCCAGATGCAGACATGCCAACAGTCACTACCACCTCTGTGTCCCCCTCCTCCTCGTCTCCCTCCTCCCTCCCTGTGACGTCTCCACTCACACCTGCATGCACACCACCATCAGCCAGTACTTCCATCACCAGCACACCCTCCAGTACAGTCCGCACACGTGCAGTCACCACCCCCACTGCCATTTACACGTCCCCTGTGTCCTCTCCCACTGTGTCTGTCACCCCCTCTTCCAAGACACACAAACGCAGGCAGCCACCCACCCAACAGCCAACCACCTCACGACAGCCTACGTCACAAGCACCTGCACCCAAAGACAGCACACCTGACTCTCCTACAACCACATCCTCTTCCTCCACTCCCATACCCACTACACCTACCCTTTACATTGGTCCTAAAAAACTTTACCTCTCCAAACTTAACCTCTTTGCCCCACCTGACCCACCCCCTCCATCTGCTAAGAGTCCCAAGAGCACCTCAGCCACCACCAGCCCTGCTTCAAGTGTCACCATTGTGCACGGGTTTTGGAGTCCACCCTTTCCCAGCACTGATACATCGCCAACAGCAAGGGGACAGCCAGCCCCCCCCCCTGGAAAGAGGACCCGTAAAATCAAGGGCCGCCGCGAGAAGACTGACACGGCTGCCCCCAAGGAGCAAAGTCCTGGGCCGTCACCTGCCACAACATCCAGGGGAGGCAAGGGCCAGAGAGCCTCATCGAAGGAGGGCAAGGGCAGCAGGGCGGAGAAGTCAGCCAGCAGGGGCGCGGACCAGGAGGGCCCCACAAGCCCCATCCCGGGTGTGAGGGAGGACACCCACGGGCCCAGGACTCCGTCACAGAAGGGTCCAGCAACTGTACGGTCGGAGGGCGACTAAGCAGGGAGTCCTGGCCAGGTCTGGCTCCCTTGAATGACTGGACAAGCACCGCTGAAGAGGGCCCCGCCGTGCAGAAAGGCACCGCTGAAGAGGGCCCCGCCGTGCAGTAAGGCACCGCTGAAGAGGGCCCCGCCGTGCAGAAAGGCACCGCTGAAGAGGGCCCGCCGTGCAGAAAGGCACCGCTGAAGAGGGCCCCGCCGTGCAGAAAGGCACTGCTGAAGAGGGCCCGCCGTGCAGAAAGGCACCGCTAAGAGAGGGCCCCGCCGTGCAGAAAGGCACCGCTGAAGAGGGCCCCGCCGTGCAGAAAGGCACCGCTGAAGAGGGCCCCGCCTTGCAGAAAAACACTGCAGAAGAGGGCCCCACCGTGCAGAAAGGCACCGCTCCGCTGGGCCCCGCCGTCTCAAGCACCGCTCCGCTGGGCCCCGCCGTCTCAAGCACCGCTCCGCTGGGCCCTTCCTGTCAAGCACCGCTCCGCTGGGCCCCGCCGTCTCAAGCACCGCTCCGCTGGGCCCCGCCGTCTCAAGCACCGCTCCGCTGGGCCCTTCCTGTCAAGCACCGCTCCGCTGGGCCCCGCCGTCTCAAGCACCGCTCCGCTGGGCCCTTCCTGTCAAGCACCGCTCCGCTGGGCCCCGCCGTCTCAAGCACCACTCCGCTGGGCCCCGCCGTCTCAAGCACCGCTCCCCTGGGCCCTTCCTGTCAAGCACCGCTCTGCTGGGCCCTTCCTGTCAAGCACCGCTCCGCTGGGCCCCGCCGTCTCAACCACCGCTCCGCTGGGCCCCGCCGTCTCAAGCACCGCTACACTGGGCCCCGCCGTCTCAAGCACCGCTCCGCTGGGCCATTCCTGTCAAGCACCGCTCCGCTGGGCCCCGCCGTCTCAAGCACCGCTCCGCTGGGCCCTTCCTGTCAAGCACCGCTCCGCTGGGCCCTTCCTGTCAAGCACCGCTGGCCCCTTGACAGTGCCGGTTCTGTGTCGAGCTAGTATTCACGATGCACTCGGGGCACCCTGCCTCCTCCATTACCTGTGGAGTCTGTAATCCACCTGATGGCCTGTGTCTCTGCACTCCCCAGGATGGCACAGTGGGCAGACCACCCACTGTAGAGACTTGTGAGACTGTGGCTTTGCACTCCCCAGGATGGCACAGTGGGCAGACCACCCACTGTAGAGACTTGTGAGACTGTGGCTTTGAACTCCCCAGGATGGCACAGTGGGCATGGTGGACCCTTCGTGGATCTGGCGTTGTGGACTCATGTGGCTGAGGTGTCCCCCCTTCCCTTCCCCCTGAGGTGCCTGTAGTTTTGTCATCTGATGCCCCAGCAGTGTTCTCTCCAACGGACTCAGGTCTCCTGTGTGGGCTTTTCCCATGTGTTGATACACTTTGGCCCACGGACAGTGGAAATTTAAGTGACTGTGCAGGACTTATTGCCTATGTTTATCGGTTTCGCAATGTTCTTACTTGATTTTTTAAAATTCATATTGCTATTTTACCATGACTTCAAAGAACCTCTTTTATACATAAATTTTGTTTCTCACTTTAATTATGTCTTTGCATTATTCCGGGGGGTTTGGGTGGTGTCACTGTGACTTGGTGCTCTGCATTGGTGTGTAGATAGTTGGGGGGGGTCGCATATGTGTGTGCCCGTAAGCTTTCCTCCTCCCCCCTCCCCTGTGTCGTAGGTGCAGTACTCACCGTTGTCGTCTGCGCCGGCGTTCGTACTCGTGGTAGATGAGCAGGTAGACAATAGCTGGTAGGATGTTTAATTCGGGTTCCATGCTGTTCTCCGTCCTCGTGGAGTGTGTATAGGTGAGTGTTTTCCCGTTCGTAGTCTGTTTCCGCCGTGTTTTTAGCGGCGGGGCTCCCGCCCCGGAAAAGGTGGCGGATTGGTGAGTTGTGATAGTGTGGGCGGTACATTGTCTGCCGCCTGCCTGTTGGCGGTGACCGCTGCGCTGTTTGTGTGTCCCGCCGTGGCGGTCGGAGTGTTAAGGTGGCGGGCTGTGTTGCCGGTTCCCGCCAGGATCAGAATTCCATTTTTTGGACCGCCTGCCTGTTGGCGGGTTGGCCGCCGCTTTATCACCGACCGCCAGGGTTGGAATCACCCCCATAGTCTGTCAATATGTCTGAACTCTTGTAAATCATGAATGATTGTCTCATACTAAGCAAATGAACATATTTACCGGTACAGATCTCTAGACCACGGAAGGAAGGGATTTGTCAGACATTGTCCTTCAGAATAGGCAAACATGAAGTGGTTGATGTCACCAGCTTGAGCCTTATCACATACCCCACCAAAGTAATCCAACACCACATAACCCAAGATTCAGACAGATGGCAGTACAACAGTTCCGGATCACAGGGCCTTTATAATCCAACGCTCATGCATCTGGTGATATGACACAAACATATGTCAGTGTTTTGGCACAGGCACAGTGGCCTACAAGGATGAAACACATCTACAGCTACATACAGGTCATACCAAAAGTGTTTGGCAAATGTGAAGGAACAATGACTTGGTCGTAAGCTAGGACTACATATTTAATGACCACATGATGACATACATGATGCATTATGCCTTCCACAGGACACAAAACAAGTGCAATGGGCACTTCTGAACCTCCACCCAAACACTGTGCAAACTGTCTTGGTACAGGTCTCATACACCCAAATTCTGCAACCTACATTACCTGGAACAATCCATGCCCACTTTGTATGTCAGAATAGCATCACATACCTGCCAATGTCACAACTCTGAAATGTCCACATGCGGATGTCATGATGAAGGTACCTGTTCAAAGAACAAAACAAGGAGTATAGGCTTAAAACCATGCATATGAGACGTCACCTAGCAAGCATCTGGAAAACAGGTTACATTGCAAAGAAACTGACACAAACAAAGTAACATCATCAACGTGGTGATGTGTCAAAAGCTATCTTACCAATCAGCCTTTTGCTGATTTTTGCAGAGTATCAGCTCCCACGCTGTTTCAAAAACACTAAACTCCACACATTCCCACAACTACAGTTCATTTTACAGTCACAGTTAATACATTACATGACATACTTACACTCACAAAAAGTAGCTTTGGGTGAAGTCTTCTCGCAAGTCAGCTCCTTCCTCTTTATCACTGTCATCTTCATTTGGCATTTCAAGATTCTCACCTGGTGGCACTGCAGACTCCCCCTCCTCTGGGATGTACAGGATATTTCTCAGCAAGGCGATGTTGTGGAGCACTCAGCATGCTACAGTGATCTGACACACTTTCCCGAGTGAGTAGAGGAGGGCTTCACCAGCCCTGTTCAGATAGTGGAATATGACCAAGGATGGTTTGGAAATGCTAAGTCTACTGTTAAGGAAGGGGACAAAAGTGCAACAATGAGTCACTCACTTCATGATTGTAGCACCTGACATTGCTCACACATAAACAGTACAGATGTGACTTACCAACCAGCTAGGCTCTCTCTGGTTGCAGTTGTGACATCAACTGGGGTATGGCGCTGTTCTGCATTACCAAGGTATCATGAGCTGATCCAGGAAAACAGGCACACACATTTTAGATGTAGAGATGCACCAAACAGACAATTTGCACATTGATGGAATGGACATGGAATGGACATTTTTTCTGTTGCAATAGACTTGTTCTATAGCCTATGGTGGCACCAGGCCAACATGTGTGCCATCAATGGCCCAGATCGCATGTGGGATGCGGGCAAAACCTTAGAAGTCAGCATTCACATTGCTTAAATCCTCACGTCAGGGGAACGTGACATAGCTGTCTATATTTTTCAACACTGCTGATAGGAAATCTTTCAACACCAGACTGAACATAGATTGGGACATACCACCAGATACGGCCACTGTATGTTGTATGGACCCCGTGGGCAGGAAGTGCAATACTGACATGACATGTACAATGGGTGGTATGCAGTATGGATTACTGCTAGCTGGCATCAGTTCTGGCTCCAACTGATGGCATAAATACACTATTGTTTGCCTATTCACGCGGTAGAGCTGGATGACGTGGCATTCCTCCTTGGTCTGAAGGTATGGCAATGGACGTTAGAGAGGAGGTTGTTGCATCCTACCCCTCCCAGGGTACCTATGTGTAAAAACACATGATTTGCAACATTAGTTACTGTGTCCACAGCAACATGATGCATGCTAACAATATCATGTGACAAAGCATTTCTGACTGGATATACATAACACCGAGAACATATGACAGCTAGCAACTACACAAGGGTCAAATGTGACCCCATGGTTGTGAACATGTGTCCACAACATGGATTCAGGCGACAACCAACTATCTGCTACACAGTTTCCACATGAAATGTGACTGTATTTACCGCCCCCTAAAAATACTGTCAACTGTGGTGGCCGGTGCACCGCCATCATATACCATCTGTGCCCTACAACCTACTACACTGGTGAGTGTGTAGTCAGACCTGCACAACAAGACAGATTGAGGATGTTTGTGATGATATTAAACTTATATTGTTTTTGTGATGCTTATAACAGGGCCATATACAGTCTTTCAAACTGCCAAAATGGCGGATGCCTGACGAACTCCACTGGACATCAGGAACCGCCTATGGCCGACAGCGGATGTCTTCTGCACAGTAGGTGGTTTCAAACAGCGGCAGACACAGCCATAGGCTAACATAGTAGCCTATGGTGGTAGCTTCCCAATGGCTATGTCTGTCGACGGTGATGACCGCTTATGTGGCATATGTGTATCCCGCGTGGAAAATCAGCCACTTGACTCCTGATACTGCTGCCAGCAACACCTCCACCACTTCAGCTGCTGTGTGCCACCTCTGGGAGCAATCATGCCACATCCAGCAGGTGAAAGGACCACTACTTTCTCTGGAAAGACTTGTGAGCAAGGTTCTTCCCCTGTATGGTCCGCTCTACTGCTCACCAGAGGAGCAAGTAAGTACCTCATAATTTACTCTGTTCAACACCTTTCTTTCCCTCCTCACAGGCTACAAAGTGCCCCTTTGTGCCAGTTAGACTTCTTGTGTGCCTGCTATGGTAGTCTGTGTGGCACCAATGAGATGTAAATGGTGCCGGTATTGGAGACCAGTACTATATGTTGTGCTCATTCACATTGTGTTATGTGATTTTTTTGTGGGTCCTAGATCCTCCTTATGTTAGATGCACATAGCTAGGCAAGGAGACTTTACTGCCATCCAGTGACTTTTATTTGGTTTATGATGGCTATACATGTTAGACAATATGTATGTGCATGACAGCTTGAGCCATGTATGCATCTTGTCTGAGTCATTTAGACTATTGCAAGCAATGTGTATTGTGCCACAGATCTTTCACCTCACATCTGGCTTTGCCAAACTGTTGTCTGAAAGGCATACCATGACTCACTGTGCTCTTCAGGATGCCCCACAAGCCACATTGCTGATGGTCACATGATGTACTGTCTTGCATGGAAGTGATGGAAATGTGAGTGTCTTGTAGGTTCTGTATGTTCAGCCTGCAGAGATCAGGGCCTGTCAAATGTATCTCCCAATATGAGAGATAGTCCAGGCTGTGGGAGAGTCACTGTGGCTATGAAACTGTGGCACTGTGCCCACTTCCTGTAGACTTGCAGATCCTGTCAGGTGGCCAATATGAGGCTCTAGTGGCAACACCTGAACTGAATGCCTCAGTCCATTGACTAGATTAGGAATAGGTACTGAGGTAAATCCTTGAACTAGGCCATCTGTGCATTTTGCATCATTGTCAATGTGTGTCTTTGACTCATGACAGGTCCATTACTACCACAGCTCTGTTGTCACCTTCATGGAAGTCATATTTGTCCTGTACAGGCTTATTGTACAAATGGCAGACCCACAGTGCAGACAGTGTGTAGATTCCTGGGAAGCCATGACACGTGACTCAGTAGCTTGGTTATGTAGCAGAAACTGTACAATGCATACCTTTGAATGTTGGATGCTGTCTCTGTAGGTTAGAAAGATATGTTTAAAGGAGTGTTTTGTGGTACAGGTACATACCACCGAAACCTACTCTGAAGTCCATGAGTCTGCAATTGGTAGGCCACATGTCCAAACATGCACAGGGAAGATACTTTCCGTACCCGCCATGCCAGCCCTTTCATTGTCACTCAAGTGTAAGGGTGAAGTTTGTCCTATGATAGTTGCCTGTCGGGACTGTATGCATTGAGTCAATGTTGCAGAGTGTAAATGTGTTTGTCCAGTCAGGCCTAAGGAGTTCACCCTTCAGAAACCACATTGGTGTGTGATGTTTCATTGTGGCTCACATCACAGTACAGGTTGCTGGAGCATCGAATACCTGATGTCATTAGGCTTGCTTAGTCGTTGTAGCCCTTGAGCAGGGTAGTGGGTTAGTCTGCAGATGAATCCAAAAGTGTGTAGTCATGTCCCTGTACTTATTGACATGTGTGCTTCACACTTGTGATGTGTTGACAAATTGCCCATTTTATGCTTGATGTATCTGATGTGTGTGCTACAACCATTTGAGCAACAATTTGTGTTTGTAATCGCTTGATTTGTCTCTTGCATCCATATAGGTAAACACCCATCAAAAGAAGGAGATTTGGAGAGCCATCAACCAGAAGATGCAGACCCTTGGGGTCCATAGCCGGCAAAGCGCCCACTGTTGCAAGAGGTGGGAAGACCTGAGGAGCTGGGCCAGAAGATCGCAGAGGTTCAGCTGGGGCTGTCCTTCCAATGTGGGCAGGGCACACCTCAAAGCATGACCCCCATAAGGGACCGCATTCTGGCAGTAGCATACCCAAACCTTGATGGCCATTTGCAGGGAGCACAGCAGCCATAAGGGGACGAGTACAGGACATATTCCTGCCTGTCACATAGGGAAGTTGATGTGTTAGGTTCTGACATCTCCTCCTGATGACTGGGGGTGGACCATATGTGACACACAAGATGAGTAATGGTTTGTGTAGATATGTAATTTGGTGCATATTGATGTGCCTTGCCTAGTAGCCCAGGGACCCAGGACACAACTTAGTACAATCCACAAAACAATTGCTCTCTAGAGACAACACATTGCTTTGTACAGTGATCAATCAGGGAAGGTTTATTGTTGTAGTGGGTATAAATTCTACACAACAGACCACTGCTCCTCAGTGTTACAGTCCAAAGAGAAAGAAGTGATGGATCACTGTCCTCAGCCATGTGTCTGGTCAAGTGAGTAAATTGGCATCTGCTCTCCAGAGGCCACTTGTTTTCAGTGTGTGATGAGTGCTGGTGCCTCACTACTGTCTGACATGTGAAAGTGTCATCAAAACGTTCCCTTGGTAAGTGGGGAATACCCATTGACATGATTTAGGGCCCATCACTGTTGCCAAAATTCCTTGTGCCAACATGTTAGCACGTGTCCTGTTCTCTTTTGACAAAATGTGCACACTGCTATTTCATGCTTCGTCTACCTGTGTTCACGGGATGATTACTGTATTCCCTCACGTATATTTGCATGCCAACCTGTCTTTAGAATTGGACATATGCAATGGGGCTACATTTTATGTGGTGCCACGGACAGGAGTGTGTCACCATTGATTGTTGGCTAACACATACCCTCACCCATCATTGCATGTCATTTGGCATGTACAACTACAGTAGCAATGAGGGACATGACAGGTAGGACTAGAGTTTTTAAACACAATGTCCATTTCCATGACATTGATGTGGATCAAGTGCCAAAGTGCACTGCACATGTGAAATGGGAATGATTTGTTACCTGACTGTTGGCACACATTATGGAGTGACTTGCAGTTATGTTGAAATCACATATGGTTGTGGGTAGAACCATTCATCCACAGACATGAGTTTGCATGACCAAAATGGAGACAGTGATGTAGCTTCCCATAGGGCAAAATGTTGAGAGCCTTCTACAAGTGCTTGCAAATCCCTGGACATCTCCAACATACAAAGGACTAATGGCTTCTACTAATGCAATCAGAGTATGTCATTGTAAGGGGTGCCATATAATAGTGGTAATTTTCCTGGGGCTAGCTGTTTCATTGTGTTATGTATTTTAGCAACATATATCCCTGTCGATTTGCACATTTTGACTACAGTGTACAGTTCCAGGCCAAATATGTAGTATATCTGAGCAACAGTAGTACTATCTCCATGACTCCATTAGGACAATTTACACATGGTGAAGTATGCATTGTTGACATGTTTCCAGTGTGACATGAGTAATTCCATATAAACTTCTTCAGGATACCGTACTGCTATCAGCAACATGGAAGGATTTAGAGCATCATTTCTTATTGTTGTGTTATTGTGTATGTGACAAATAGATGTCTGCATGGCCTTGTGTGGGAACTGTTGGAATGGTCTTGGCATTGGCCTACTATTGTATGACAAAACGTAACAGGTATGCTCCATGAGGCAAAGCAGTGAGAGTGATATGCTCTCCTACTTGTTCAATAGTTATTGTGATTGCACAACTTCACCAATGAATTTGGAGTTGTCTGAGATCCTGATTTTCCTGTGGGCAACTGTTGACAGTTCATGTCGCATGCATGCATATGGTATGGTTCATGTAGATGCCACCTTGAATTACCTTGTTGCTGGGGCCTACTTGACATCATGGTAATGTTTGTAAATCACAGCTTTTGTTCAAGTGTGATCAAGAACATGTGGAGACCCTTTTCCCTTTTGTATTTGCAGCATCATCCCAGGAAAGCGAAGGAGACAGGGCGAAACCAAGTAGGGAAGCATCTGGCCACGGTACATCCAGCCATGACACCACCAACACGAAGGGACTCAGTGGCCCAGAAGGTGAGGGGAGTACCACAGAGGACACAGGATCAACCTCATCATCTTCAGATTCTACCTCCAGTGGCCACTCCCTAGTTATTGGGGACCCATCAGGACCTGTTCCTGTACCACACTTGTCTGCCACCCCCAGTAGTAGCACCATCCTCTCTGTTGCTCTCCATCCAGTTGGCTGTACCCACTCACCTAAGAGGGTGGGCATCTCCTTTGCCCCAAGTACCTCAGTGTCAGCCCCTGTTACTCATGCTGCCCTGAGTGAGAAAGCTATTGACCTCCTGAAGAGTATCAGGAGGTCAATAGCCTTTTGTGGGGCAGACTGACATTGTGAATGCCATCCAGGGGTTGGCAAGCCAACTTCAGACAAATTATTTCCTGAAAGACATTCATAGTGGCAAGTCTGGCCTACAGAGATCTTTTCAGGCTCTGTCCTCCTCACTGATGACAGCAATGCATCCCCAATCCTCCCTCCCACCACCTCCCTCTTCCCTATCCAAATTCCATATTACCTTACTTGTCCTAAGCACACAGACACATCCACATGCACCAACCTCAACACACACAAGCGGCACCCAGTGACACAAACTCCACCAGACACACCAGCATGCAGGCACTCAACATTCACCCACAGACACCACATCAGCCACCATTTCAACCAACACTTCTACCGACCCACACACCACATCCACCATACCCACAGACACCACCACAACACCCAGTGACACATCCATCACACACACCATACTCCCAGGCAACAGCTCACAACCCACGGTCTCACACGCCTCAGACACCATATCCCAAGACACCACCTCAACACCTACAGACACATCCACCACATCCACCGTACCCACAGACACCACCCCAACACCTAGACATATCAACCATACCCACAGACACCACCCCAATACACAAAGATACATCCACAACATCCACTATACCACAGACACCACCCCAAAAGACACACACACATCCATCACTACCACATCACCCAGCACCTCCACCTCCCAGCCCCCAAAGACACAACTGCCCACTCTCACACACACAAAAAACACCACCCAGTCGCAGGCATACCTCACACACGTGCACACCCAAGGCATCTACACCCACAGACAAGCCCACCACTCCTTCAACCTCCATATCCCCAACTCCTTGTGATGGACCTACCTGTTTTCCCAAGGAGAGTTTCCTTTTTGACCTGGCCCTTTGCCCTGTTACCTCAAACCACCCTCCCAAACCCAAGAGGCCCCCACCTACAGCCCAACCCATTCCTTCCATATCCTAGTCCTCCACTGTCACCCCTGTCCCCCTGCAAGCACCCACACCCCTCCCCTCACAAGAAGAAGCCCACCCTTCTGAAGAGAAATCCCCTCTCACAAACTCAAACACACATATTCCAAATCTGACCACACCACACCTAAGGATGAGCTCTGAGGTGCCTGCCTGCCCACTTGATGCCCCTTCCTGTGGAGGTTCCCTGGCAGTGTTTGGAGTCAAGCTTGGGCACAGTAATGTGCAAGGACTCATATGGGCTGGCCAATGGCCTTTGCTCTTCAGCATTTTAACTGAATAAACCAAAACTGTTGTTTTGATGGGTACACATTTGTCCTGCCATTACTTTTCTAACTTTATGTTGTTCCTGAGTAACTTCTGTTTCATGCCTACAGTTGTGTGTGTTTCACCCTGATTGCTGAGCCATTTGCTGTTGTTTCCAATATCTGACTTTGTGGGAAGTGTTGGTCACCCAAGACAAGGGTAGATGTTCACTGTATGGATATGTGGGTGTTAATCCAATTGGGGTGTCATTGCATTGTGTTAAGCTTGCTAGGGTATTTCATCTTGTGTTGGCCAATGTCAGCATGTATTGTGTAGATTTTTCCCCTGATATGGATTGTACTTTTGCCTCATGTGTGGGAGCTAGAGTTTTGTTTGTCCACACATGGAGGGTGATCAATTGTGGTAGCTTCCTTTGCATTTGACTGACCATGTGTCCATTTTGAAGTGTGTACCTTACAGCTACATCAACTCGATGCCTGGACCATGCTGTTGCTGTTGTATGTGCTTTATTGACTTGCACTTACACATTTGGCAGCTAGGCATGTCACTTGGCTCAAATATGTTTTGTCCCTAAGATACATGAAGGGCCAGTTCCTGTGCAAATGCTGTTTTAGGGGCATGTGCTAAGTGAAATGTGTTCATGAATGCTCCTGATGCCGCCATCCCCATTGTGCAGGTATTGTTTGCATTGTGAGCTTTAGATATTTGCTTCACAGCCTATTGTGAATCCTATTGACCTTCTAATTGTGTTGCAATGTGGGTGCTGTGTGGGTCCATCGATGAGCAGCACCTGTGGCAGGACGTGTGTGAGATGGGCTCCATGGCTGCACAGGTCATGTAACACTGCCTGCAGGTGAGTTGCTCCCTTTATGCTCTCTGTTTCCACCTGCTGGGATGTGGTGGTTGGACTTCCGCAGTAGGCAACATCATAATGTTTCCATCAGAAACACTAGCTCTGTTGGCCTGCCTCGCCACCGTTTTGGTCTGCGCTGCCTGATGGTGCTGGCGGGACTGCGGCAGTCTTTCCTCTATGGGACTGCCAGCATCGTAATACTGTGGTCCGACCATCAAGCAGATGGTGGTTGACCCGCAACATGGTGGTGCACAAACCACCAAACTCATAATGAGGCCTTTAATCTGTGAAAATTCATGTTTTTGCTTGTCTATGTATTTTTTTTCCGTTTTGGTCTTGTTTTGTTCAGATAAATATTGACTATTTTTCTAAACTGTGTGGAGTACTTTTCTGGTGTTTTAACTGTGTTACTGAGTGTGCATAAACAAATACTTTACACATTGTCTCTGAGATAAGCCTGACTGCTCGTGCCAAGCTACCAAGGCTGTGAGCAGGGGTTATCTTAGCTGTGTGCCCTTACCCTGACTAGAGTGTAGGTCCATACTTGGACAGGGTGCAAAATACTGCCAATTAGAGACCCCATTTCTAACACCTCCCTTTACCTGTACGCCCACATAAGAAAATTATGCTATTTACAAAAATACTTACCTGTGTGATAAAGTACTGTGTGATAAATCTGGAAATACTTACATGTGTTGTAAATGGATGCATGTAATGGATGCGTAGTAAAGGATGGTTCCTTGTTTTATATTCTGTTATATGTGTGGTATACTAATTTTAGCTAATTCATTTTAGTCCATATGATACCCTTTGAGAATATGTAACATTAATTTTCAATATGTAATATTAATTTTAAAGCAAATCAACATACGTTCAGAGCAAGCCGTATTCATTTCAACAACAGTCATATTCATTTAAACATGGCCTGTGTTCATTTTGATATGTGCATAATTTCAAAGCATGCTACATTTATCTCTCAGTTTCATATTCATTTAAAAAAGTGTCATATTCATGTTACAGAATGTCATATTACTTTTGGTGTGGGACATATTAATTTCACTGGTGTCATATTCATTTCAAAGTGGCTCATATTCATCTCACATGTGTCATATCCCTTTTTATGAATGTCATTCATTTCAATGGATGTCATATTCACCTTAACACCTGTCATAATAATTTTAACACGGGTCATATCGATTTCAACATGGGTAATATTAATTTCAATATATGCAACATTTATTTTGCTGTGTATCATATCAATTTCAAAGCATAACATATTCATTTTGACAAGTTTCATTTTAATTTCAGCATTGGTCATATAGAGTTTGTGATATGTTGAATTCATTTTGGTGGACCTCATATTTCTTTCAATGCATGTCATATTCATCTTAGCATGTGTTATGTTCCTTTCCATGGATGCTTCATTCATATTAACACATCTTAATTTTAACATGAATCATATCCATTGCAACATATATCATAATCATGTCAATGTATATCATATCACTTTCAATGCAAGCCATATTCATGTTGATAAATGCCATGATCATTTTAACGTTACTCGTATTCATTTTGTAACATGTCAAATTCATTTCAATGAAGGTCATATTCATTCCAACTCATGTCATATTCATTATACCATGTGTTATATTCCTTTCAATCAATGTTAAATTTATTTCAATGGATGCCATATTCATATTAACACTTGTCATATTATTTTTAAGATGCAACCTATCCATTTTACCAGATATCATATTAATTTGAATATGTGTCATATTAATTTCAAGGCATGCCATATTCATTTTTACAAATGTCATGTGAATTTCACCTTTGGTCGTTCTCATTTGAAGGCATGTCAACTTCAATTCAATGGGATTACATTAATTTCAGCACAAGTCATATTCATTTTCAATCATCTATTCACTTCTATATTTTTCTTGGCATGTCAATAATTTCAAGAAATGTCCCATTCTTTTTTTTTTTTTTTTCTTTTGAAGATGCACAATGTACAGAAACCAAAACAAAGAGAAGGCTGAATAAATACAATAAATATGTTGTATAAATACACATCATTACATATGTTTGTTTCATCAATCTGCAGCAGATAACAAGACCACTAAAAAGGGATTAGAGACCTCAAAATACAAATAAGGTGCAAGAGTTGAACATGATTACATAGATAAATCCCCTACAAACATGACTCAATTATTACCTAACCATTGTGCAAACGGGGCCCAGATAGCTTCACCCATCCGTTTGCGCGTGCGGCCCTTGCACGCATAAGAGCCCATCTCTAGATAGGACATTGAGCACATCCGAGCCAGCCAATGGTTAAAAGTTGGTGGGGTCGACTCCAGCCAATCAGATGTAATACAGCAGCGAGCCACAGACATAGCTAAAAACAAGAACCTCTGCGAATATTCTAGGTACACCACTCCATAAATTCCCAATAATACTAGTTGCTGCGTAATTAGCACCTCCTGATAAATAAGCCTAGTTAAAAAATTGGCCATATCAGTAAAGAATTCATGTAGCCTGCTGCAACTAAAAAGCATATGTACCAAGTCGGCCGATTCACTCTTGCATCTGGGACACACCACCCCCCTTGAACTGCCCCAATTGAATAGCTTAGCGGGGTATAATATAGATGAAAAACAGTTTTATAATGTTGGGCTTGTGGCCCAGCGGCTAACATAAATCGCGGTGCCATATCTAAAGAGGTCCGTAATGATACTTCAGAAACTCCAATATTCCGAGCCCACCTCTCCGCCTGTTTGCTCAAATCATCTGACATTAAATTCAAAAAAAGAGGATAAAGCGAACAGACCCGCCATCTAATGGGGCTATGAAGAACCTCCATAACTGGGATTCTATCCCCCAGCTGCCCAGCTGCTGATCTAGAGTTTACCCCCCAAAAGTGTCTAATTTGCAAATATTTAAAAAAATCCTTAGTGTCCAATGAAAATTCATTTGTCAATTCTTCAAAAGATTTAAGGTGGGTGTTCCCATAGAGATCACCAATGCGCCGGACACCCAGCTGAGCCCACCTGGCACAGTATTCATCCTTAAAAATATCAGGAAGTACAGAAGACTTCGAAATTGGGGTATAAAAATTAATCCGGCCAATTCCAATTTTTTTTTTAACATTGGACCACACCTTAAATGCAGCCCAGACAGTCTTGAACTTAACTTTTTTTAAATAACTAGGCTCCACTGTTCTCAGAAAAGCTGCATTGGCATATCTTCCCCAAATCATATTATATATAGTAGGAGAGGTTTCGCCAAAATCTCTATTATCAGCCTGTTGGCTAATTAATGGTTGAATATATTGTAGTGCAGATACCCAGTAATAAAAATAAAAGTGAGGGGCCGCCCACCCTCCCTCTCTCTGGGTAACACTAAGTACTTATATGCCCGCCGTACTTTTTTAAAAGACCAAATAAAGCTACTCGCTAAATTCTCCATGTGTTTAAACCAGTCTTTGCTAATTTCCAGCGGGATAGTGCGGAAAAAATATAAGACCCTGGGTAAAAAAATCATTTTAATAAGATTGCATCTTCCAATAATCGTTAAATGTAAATTGTTCATATGATGCAACTCTTTCATGGTTTTAGCTAAGAGAGGGGCAAGATTACTCTCCACTATCTGGTCCAAATTGGCCAACAATCTGACACCTAGATAAGTCACTTGATTGGCCCTCCTGTTGTCTTCAATAATGGCCCACTCATTGCCCAGTATTTGGCATTTACTCCTATTTAATGCATAGCCCGAGATCTCGCCGAACTCCGCGGCTAGCTTCTCTATTTCTTCAATCGCCCTCCCTGGTTCAGGAGTAGTGACAGCTATATCATCAGCATATGCCAAAATTTTAAACCTGCCCTCCACCATTACCATGGGCGAGATCAAAGTACTTTGCAATAACTTCCTAATAAAAGGGTCTATATAAAGTGCAAACAGTAAGGGGGAGCAGGGACAACCCTGTCTGGTTCCTCTTGTAATATAGAAGGGTTCTGAGGTTGCCCCGGCTAGTTGAATTCGAGCAAGGGGCTTCTGATATAAGCCTTGTATAGCCCTGATAAAACCAGCCCATATATTAACTTTGCTAAGCACTGTCCATAAATATTTCCAGCTCACCCGATCGAGAGCCTTTTCGGCATCTAATAGTATTAATGACATAGGGGCCGCCATAACCTGAGATGCATCTAGCATGGTAATAACACGCCTAACATGTTCGGCGGTCCCCCGCCGAGGAATAAACCCATGTTGCCAAGGGGAAACAAGCCCACTAATAACTCGACTGAGCCTAACCGCAAGAATTTTGGCATACCATTTGGCATCCGCGTTTATCAATGAAATAGGTCGGTAGGAGCCTGGTAAAAGTGGGTTCTTCTCTTTTTTTAAGAATATAACAATATTGGCCTCCAGCCACGAGCCCGGCACCCGCTCTCCGGCCTGCACTGAAGTAAAGAGTGCCATAATATCATCCTTCAATTCCTCAAAAAAAGTTTTAAAGAATTCTATTGGGATCATATCAGGGCCAGTAGCTTTCCCATTAGATAAAGCAGTTAAAGCCGAGATGATCTCATCCAACTCAATGGGGGCAGTCAGTTGACAGTCCTCATCTTGCGTTAACTCTGGACATGGGATATCACTCAAATACTGAGTAATCCTTTCATATCTGTCATCCGAGAAGAGATTTTCCTGCTGGTACAATACAGAATAATATTCTTTAAACACCTGTAGTACCGACGCATCTCCACACACAACCTGCCCCAGCGTATCTTTAATTGCCAAAATGGCGCTCCGAGCCTTCTGTCTAGTCTTATATGCAAGCACCTTACCCACCCTCTCACTAAACTCATAACATTCCTGCCTGCGAGTCTGGGCTTTGATAATGTCTTGATCTAGATACAGCTGAGTGATCTTGGCCTTCATGGCCGCAATCTTATCCAAAGTATCTTGTATTGGAGCATTGTTACTTGCCAGCCCCACTATCTGACTCTCCAGAGAAGCCAATTCAATCTGGGCCGCAGATATAACTAGGTGACCTTGTTTCTCCCGCCTAAGGGCATAACTCAGGGTTTCCCCGCAGATAGCAGCCTTTAAAGCATCCCATAGCATCCCCGGTGGGACCGTGTACCTGTTAAAACCCAAAAATTCTGTTATCCATACTTTCATCCGTGACACATAAGCTGAGTCAAGCAGCAAACCCCGGTCAAAAGACCAGGGTTTTAAATGTCGCTCTTTACGCAAGTCTGGAAATTGTACTACCAAAGGATTATGGTCAGATATGACCCTAGGGAATTTTTCCACCAAAAGTCCATCACATAGCAATGGCGACAAAAAAAAAGTCTAACCGGGCAGACTTTCGGTGCGGATAAGAGAAGAAAGTGTACCCAGGATCCATAGGCATACAATGCTGCCATGCATCCACAAGGCCATGAGTCTGCACCAGCGTTTGTAAGGCGTGAAACACCTTCGGTTTCCGTCCCAAATATGAATCCTGAGGGGATATTAGTCTCAATATGTATATTAAAGTCCCCACATATAATAAGCGGTAAGGCCCAAAGCACAAGTTCAGTATTCAACATATTAATACCAGCCGGATCATCAAAATTGGAACCATAAATAGAGCACACAGTAAAATTCGATTGTCCCATAGCACATTCTATTATAACCGATCAGCCCAGGTTATCAACCCTCTTCTTGACCACCTTAAGAAGATCTTGCGTGCAAGTACTGCAACCCCTCTAGTGTTAGTTTCTTGAGTGGTGTACGCCACTAGTTGGAAACCAGGAAAGTCCAACAGATGCTTTTTAGTCGGGGTAACATGCGTCTCTTGCAAACAAATTATATCCGCCCTTAATGTTTTGAGCTCATGAATGGCAAGGCGTCTTTTCTTGGAATCGTTTAGCCCACATATATTTAAGGTGGCCACCCGCAGAACATTACGGTCCCCCATTGAAGGCTCTAACAAATACACCCAAACTTACATCTTGTTTCGTCATACACCTAATAAACTCCTGTGCCTTCAAATACATAAGAAATGTCCCATTCTTTTTGATGAATATTGTATTCAGTGATTGCTTTATTGATTACAGTAAGGACCATATTAATTTCAGTCTGATTTATATATATTTCAGTATATTTTTTATTCAATTTGGTGTGTGTGTTAGTCATATTAATCACTACGTAGCATATTCACTCTGTCAGGTGTCATATTTGTTTTGGTTCAATTCAGATTCACTCTGCCAGGTATCATAATTATTTGGCACATAATACATTCATTCTGGTGTGTGTCATATTCATTTTGCAGCACTCTATGCATTTCAGGAGGTGTCCTATTTGGAGAGCTGTAATTTTGACATGAACAGCTTCCCATATCTCCCCACTGCCTGTAAAGAAAATGAACTCAGACCAAGTTTGAAAATTCTGACTATTCTTTGGGGTCCAAAACTCATACTTTTGGCTCGTCTAAGAAAGACATGAACTCTGAGTTTTACACCATAGCTGCCAAGGATTGAGATTGCTTATGTGTGACATTTTCATAGTTTCAGTGAACTTATGAGCGACATTCAAGACCTAATGTGTGACACTTCAGAATGACACTATCTTGCGAGTAAAATCAAGCAGTGACGTTTTGGAGACATATCAGAAGGTACACGCATATCAGCAACGAGAAACTGTAAGATCTTGAAACTGCAATAAAGCTTCTGAAATGGAAGGGCACTAACCTATCTCTTTCATGTATTTGGTTTTATAGCACTCCTCATACCAGTGTAGGAAGTCAGAGCACTTTACATCATATATACAAATACAATAAATCATATATTTGTAAATCAGTCTATAGGAAATCTTACATAAAACAGTGAGGATTACAGGTTTTAGGAATCACATGTCATCTACACTAGCAGGAACTATATTTGACAAGAGTTTGGTCCGGAGAAGAATAAACTCAGGCTTTAAAACATACCACAGTGGTTGGCTCCAATAGAAACAGCATGTATCTGTACTCAAACAAACCCTTTTTAGCAATACAAGGATAATGAAAGACTTGCGGGGAAATGACTTTCTAACCCATACCATGCAGTTTCAAGGCAGTTCATATGTAATTGTGTTATATTAGGATTGTAATTTATGAACAGCAAGTAACAAAAGGCTCTCTGACAAAACCAGTAACTCACTGAGCTAGCACATAAAATGCAGTTAGTGAACTGCATGGTACTCGTTCTTTGCAGCAGGCACATTAACTCTATGTGCTGCTTCTAGGAGAGTAAAAACTGCCACTAGACAAAACGCTGATCTCCCTCCAGCTGGAACATTTTTCACTTGCCCCACCAGAAACAGTATTCACTTGTGTTATCTTGACATTTTAATTGTTTCCTGAAAATTCTTGGGGACACAAGGCATTTGGCAGCAGGTATTTCTGAATACACAGTACCTGACTCGCCGATCCTTTCTACCTTTTCCATCTCAGAGCTAAGAGTCGTGGTGCAGCAGAAGTTCAAAATGTAACAAACCGATGTCGATGACAAAAGCAGTAAATCACTGCTCTAATAATTCACACAAATCGCGGTACGTGTCTTTTGTTACAGGATAATCAACCCTCTTCACTACTAGCCATGCTGGAGATTCAAAACTGCCAGTAGACAAAAAATCTGGGTCCTCTCGGCAGGAATATTATCCACCAGCACGTTATTTGACTTACTTACTTATCTCTGTGTCTCACAACTCTGTGCTGCCGCAGCCTATGCTGAGTTCGAACCCTGTAGCGTTAGAGTGAGACAGTCTCAACACGTGCACTGAGGCGCCAGCGGCCCCACTCTGGCAGCAGGCGCCAATTCAAGATAAAAACAAGCATTTGCAATGCAAAGGGTCTCGCATTTACTCGAGTTAGAGCAATTAGCATTGTATGCTCCTAACTGGACTTTTCTTGCCACATAAATTGAAAATGAAAACAGTTGACATAAGCAAGTCAATTAAAGCGCCACGGCAACCATGAGCGTGAGTGCGACAGTTATTGGCTCCCTGCCTGAATATCTAGAAAGGATCGCTGCATGGCCGCTGGGATGACAGGCAAACTGAAACCGGAGGAGAGGCCATCACACGCTGTAACAGGAGAAAGCATGACGTAGTGTGATGACCAACAAAAATGTTCACTTAGTGAAATCGCCTGGGATGGAACACAACACATAAAGGAGGGACATTTCGCAAAATGCACTAATAAAATGACACATTTAAGGCAAGCACAACAAAGAATGAATAGCAGCAGTGGGTGTGGTTAAAAGCCCACAGAGAGATTGCAACAGGCCACAGCGCTTCTGCTCTCGACCCTAAAAAACAACATTTAGTGCCCATTGTGAGCCTCTCCAGATAATGCAGCCTGCCAAAAGGTGCCAATGGCACTAAAACCCGTTGATGAAAAACAGCAACACTGAGAGGAAGGTGCCACCCCTGGATTCACTCTGCTGTTTCTGCACTCTGTCATTAGCAGGATTGATCTACCGGCCACGTGACATGGGTTCACCTCTGAGGCAGCCATGGCGGGTCCTGACCCAGGCAAGCTGCTAATGTTCAAAGTCACTTATACAAAGACGTGATTGAATGAGGCCAGTAGCTATTCCTGCTGCACAGTCTGTACTTACAGGCCACGCTGGCGATCACTTTCATCTTCTCCCTAACAGTGGCGAGGTGGTGTTAGGGTGACCACCTGGCACTGAGGCAAATTCTGGACAGGACTGTAAATAAATTAAGGACAAAGGGTCAAAATTCAGGACAAAAGTTCAGGACAAAGGGTCAAAATTCAGGACAAAAATTCAAGAACAAACGTCAGTTTTACAGACACACGCAAGAGAGGCCATGCCTCACTATGTTGTCAGTGCATTTATTTACTCTTTTTAAACATAGCACTATTAATTCACTGTGGACCTTTTGTGATTGCCTCCTGGTGTACTATATTCAGGTGTCACATTACGTCCTTGTTCAGTAGTAAATTAATGCCCTTCACGGCAAGGCCATCACCCCTACCCAAATCTACCCGATCTTTCCTGAAGAGAAAGTAACAGCAACATTTTGATTATGTTTCTGAACATTTCAAAACCCCTGGCAAACAGTTTGGGAAACATTAAGGTAATTAACCTTATGCTAGTTTAAACAAATTGAACAAAAACATCTGGCTTACCCCAACCGCCCATGGACTTTCAACCTAATTTTTTTTTAAAGAGGCAGGGCAGATGGTGTGCGTGACAGTCTCACACCTAATGACAGGATGTGATGTACCCATAACTAGTCTGTAGTCTCACTGCACTAGAGTGTATGTTTGGGACTCTACATTTATCTCAGAAATGGGAGCCCGGACTACCAATCAAAGATAATAAAAGAGTAGGATGAAATCGAGATCAAATGGGAGATCCACGGCAAGTAATTCAAAGAGTTGTTGCTAACAACTGGATAAATAAAGAAGAGAAGAACAAGGTGGGACAATTCCTAAAATCAGACAAGATGGGTCCACCAAGACTATTTGAAGGTATTGGGTACCTGGGGTGTTGTCTGAACACAGGAGCAAAACAGAAGGGGCACTGTCAAGTGGTTGAACAATCAACACCCATCCACCTTGGCAAACTCTTCTGGTGCAATGGTTCGCAGTTAGTGCTTGTGAAGGGTGAGCAGGGGCCAGACCCCTTTCAAGGTTGTGCAAGGCAATTGCCCATTTAGTCCATGTCTTTATATGGTTTTGAAATTGAGCAAAAGCCAAACTAGAGATCTGGGTTATCCCTAAGTGTCAAGTACACATAGAATCTTCAAAATATTTGGGATGGAAATTGCACAAACAAAATTTACAAAATTTAAAATTTAATTAGTGTTTCTTTAACATATGGCACTGTTTTCACCTTCATACACAATTAGAGCTCAGATTGAACTGGGAACCAGTTACCTTTCGACACCTAATGATTAATATCTACCATTCTTACACTGATTTCCAGGATGAAAATCTCGGCAGAGCGAACGGTCCCTCCAAGCCCAGTTTGCTTTTTGGTCTTCTCTTCTGCTTTCTGTAGAGGCCATGTGGCACTAGCGAAGATGGGGTGCTACCACAATGATAGTATTATTTTGCAAACCTTCCCCTGCTCATCCTTCATTCCTTCTTCAGACAGGCCACACATCTGATTTGGTCACTGCTGCGCCATCGGGAGCTCTTTCCACTCTAAAGCTAACTGTGACTGCGGGTGGATTAGATCTTCTGGACTTAGAATGCTTTTATTCAGCTGCAGATGTCCAATGGGTGGCTCACTGGCCTTCTGCCCACCTCCCTGCATGAGATGGGGTTTACCAGTAAAGACTTTTAAGGAAGGCTTAATGCACTGCTCATCGTTTCCTACTGACCATTCTATGGATCACCATCCGGGGTTATCATGCATGGCTTTCTCTTGCCTTGCCAGAACCTGTAAACTCACTGACACGAAGAAACCCTATGCTCCTGCACTGCCTTTGCTAAGCCTTCCCACTCGCACAGGATGGCTGTGCTCAGAGCAACTCCATCAGTGGCATGTTGCAGGTGTCTTAAAATTGGGGACTTTGTTTCTGAACAGTGAGCTACTAAATTTCCAAACCCTTGTGGCAGTCTACCATCTTCACCCCGGTCAACTCCTTACTTACAACCACCTTAAATAATCATTAAATGCCCTATTTCATGTCTGCTACCTAGCACTAACCCTACAAGAGGTGTGCCAGAAGCTCTGCACCATAGGAAATGGTGGCAAACTGATGGAATGGGTGTACAGACCTATCCTGCAACATGGAAACCACTCCAGGTCTTCTTGTCATACTGCCTGGGTGATTGATGTACCAAACCTCTGCAAGATATGGACTAAGATACCGGACTTTCCCCACAAAGTATCCCACAGCTGTCACTTTAAGTAAATTCATAGTGCTTCCTTGTGAATGCATTCTGCCCGTTGCTTGCCATTGGCCTTGTGGTTTGTAACTCACAATTTGTTGCTTTCAATTTGCTGGCTTTATTTGTTTTATGCTATGCAGCTTGAATTCCTCCCTTCCCTTGCCAAAACCTTATTTACAGTATCCTGCTGAGTGCTCCCTTTCTGTAAACAGGCCTGTAAATGTTGTTCTTATCTTATTATATTTGCTGTGCATTCAAAGAACAAAGTCAAATGTCAGGCTCTGTCTTAGGTGGGAACTTAGGGGGT
The DNA here is from genome assembly GCF_031143425.1 of Pleurodeles waltl. Taxonomy (NCBI): domain Eukaryota; kingdom Metazoa; phylum Chordata; class Amphibia; order Caudata; family Salamandridae; genus Pleurodeles; species Pleurodeles waltl. Next base: position 609,931,840 of record NC_090449.1, read on the forward strand.
CATTCGGACCCTGGCGGTAAAAGGCACTTACCGCCGGTCAGAAGACCGCCATCATCCCGCCGCGGCAAACCGCCACGGTCATTCTGACCCACAACTGCCAAACCGCCAAAAACCCGACATCCACTGAAGGCCGCCTCATCAGCGGTCAGCGATAACCTGGAGATGACCAAACCTCCACCGTCACGCCAACACAAACACGCCCATGCCATTACGACCCACGAATCCACGCGGCGGTCTTTCAACCGCGGTATTCCATTGGCGGTACACACCGCCACGCTCAAAATACCCACACCTTTACAAAACACAGCCACATTGGACAATTCCAAATACACACACCTGATACACATACAAACACCACTCCCACACACCCATCACCATATAAAACACACACCCACATCACCCACAAACCCCCACAAAGCGAAATTCAGAGACACGGCACAATACACACAGAGAGAGCACAGGGAACGCAAACCACAACACACACAGGAACCCAACATCATCACCCACACCACATCTACGCACAAAACACCACACACCACTACACTCATCACCACAAACACCACCCCACACCTCATCCACACCACCCCATGGCACCCCAAAGACACCCCAGGTTCTCGGACCAAGAACTCAGGGTCATGGTGGAGGAAATAATCAGGGTAGAGCCCCAGCTCTTCGGCACACAGGTGCAGCACACCACAATAGCCAGGAAGACGGAGCTATGGCAAAGGATCGTCAATAGGGTCAACGCTGTGGGACAGCATCCCAGAAATCGGGAAGACATCCGAAAGCGCTGGAACGACCTACGGGGGAAGGTGCGGTCGATGGTGTCAAGATACAACATCACTGTTCAGAAGACTGGCGGCGGACCCCCACCCACTCCACCCGAATTCACAGCATGGGAGCAAGAGGTCTTGAACATCCTGCATCCTGAGGGCCTCGCTGGAGTAGGCGGAGGAATGGACTCTGGTAAGTCGAATCTCAACTACTTCACCCCCCCAACCACCAGCATGCCAACCCACACCCCCACCCTCACCCCCAACCCCCCAGCACATATCCTCCCTGCTAATGTCTCACCAGCACAACCCACCCAACCCAACCCAAACCCCTGAATGCCAACACAAACCATGGACACCCATCACCTAAGCATGACCACTGCACATACCCATCCCCCCCCCCCCACAAACCACCCTCACAACTCCTCCCACATGGGACTGCCAGCACTGGGGGACAAGGGCACCCACAAATCGCACGCCACGGCACACACAACATCAATAACCATATTCTTTTACCCCTGCAGGACCCGAACGCCAACACACCGGCCAGGAGGGTCCAGATTTGTCCATTCCACCCCCAGAACAGGCCCCCAGTGATGACAGCAGCTCTGTCGACCTAGAACCTGATGACCAGCCCGGACCATCGGGGACCTCTGGACAGTCGGTTACCCTCAGTCAGCCCCAGGCCACAGCAGACCTACCCCCTCAGGAAACACCAGCTCAGCACCCACCCAGTGGGCCCATGCTTCTGTCTCCAGGACAGGTCAAGCAGCAGTGTGTCTACCAGTACAGGGCACCCAGGGTAACCCACAACCCCAACAACAACTGGGACCTGGGGGCACTGGTAGTGGGCTCACCGTCCAGGGGACAGAGGCCCAGGAACAAAGAGGAACTGGGAGGGCTGCTGTGCGACAGAGGGAGGACAGGCCTAGGGAACCCACTGTCCAAGAGGCCCTCACCACCATCATGGGAGCGTACCACCACTCCCAAGAGACGATGGCGATGGTCCTGGCCAGGTTCCAGGAGATCCAGGCCATGCAGGAGGGCCAGTACATGGGGTTCCGGGAAGAACTGCGCACCATCAGTTCTGCAATGGGTACAATCGTGGTGGCACTCAACCAGATTGTCACCACATTGCGGGACCATGTGGCCCCCCAAAGGGCCCCTGCCACTAGCATGGAGGAAGAACAGCCCACCACCTCCGCCGGCGCTAGTGGTCAGGAGGACCCGACACAACAGCAACGGCCCTCCCGGACCCCACCCCCTGCAGAACAAGAACCACCCCGCAAGAAAGGCCTGAGATCGAGGAAGAAGACAGAGTAGGATGTCAAGACCCCCGCCATGCACGGAAACCCCCGGATGTCATCCCACTGTCCCACTTGTTTACCCTGTCCAACCTTAAACTGCCCCTGCTCCACCTTCCACAGGCATATGGACAATGGACCTGTAGGAACGACAGTCTGAACACTGCCATGGACATGCCTCCACCATCACCCTGTTTGAACCATACACCTATTTTAATAATTCAATAAACACAATTATTGCACATTAACCAACTGGATTCTGCTATCTATTTATTTAAACCAAATGTATTCGATATAACCAACAAAACAGTTCTAGTTACATTGTGATGACAACATACCAGTGTCACACAGCGGTAGTCCATGGGGAAAAAAAACAGAGGGCACTCCGTGGGGATCAGATCACTGAAATAGGAAGTGATATACACAACTAAGTTACCATACATTGGGGTGAAAGGTCAGACAGTAGAGAGCCACTACAGTTACAGATATAATACAATGCTGGAGTAGATTATTACCTGTGTGTCACTGGAAATACTGCAGTATCACTCTGTCCCTGTTGTCTGTGTCGTCCTCTTGGTCTTCCTCCTCTTCACTCTCTGCAGGCTCCACAGCGGCCACAACACCACCATCTGGACCATCCTCCTGCAGGAAAGGCACCTGGCGTCGCAAAGCCAGGTTGTGAAGCATGCAGCAGGCCACGATGATATGACACACCTTCCTTGGTGAGTACATTAGGGGTCCACCAGTCATATGCAGGCACCTAAACCTGGCCTTCAGGAGGCCGAAGGTCCGCTCAATCACCCTCCTAGTCCGCCCATGGGCCTCATTGTACCGTTCCTCTGCCCTGGTCCTGGGATTCCTCACTGGGGTCAATAGCCATGGCAGGTTTGGGTAACCAGAGTCACCAATTAGCCAGACACGGTGTCTCTGTAGCTGTTCCATCACATAAGGGATGCTGCTATTTCGCATGATGTATGCGTCATGCACTGACCCTGGGAATTTGGCATTTAAATGGGAGATGTACTGGTCAGCCAAACAGACCACCTGGACATTCATCGAATGATAGTTTTTACGGTTCCTGTACACCTGTTCATCGTCTTTTGGGGGAACCAAAGCCACATGGGTACCATCAATGGCACCAATGATATTGGGAATGTGTCCAAGGGCATAGAAATCACCCTTCGTTGTAGGCAAGTCACCCACCTCAGGGAAAATGATGTAGCTCCGCATGTATTTCATCAGGGCAGACAACACTCTGGACAACACCTTCGAAAACATAGGCTGAGACATCCCAGATGAAATGGCCACGGTAGTTTGAAATGATCCACTTGCCAAAAAATGCAGTACTGACAGCACCTGCACTAGAGGCGGAATCCCTGTGGGTTGGCGGATGGGTGACATCAGGTCTGGCTCCAGCTGGGCACACAGTTCCTGTATAGTGGCACGGTTGAGTCTGTAGGTGAGAATGACGTGTCTTTCTTCCATTGTCGACAGGTCCACCAGCGGTCTGTACACGGGAAGATTCCTCCGTCTCCTCGCAAGTCCCAGCGGACGATGCCTAGGAAGGACAACATGGAGCACAGAGTCAAGCAACCCACAGGTAAGTGCCCACAGCATGCCCAGTACACGCATCTCTCGGGTTTGAATGGCTAGTATGATTGTCGGTGCAAGGCCTAGCCATGTGTGACGCAGTAGGAATGAAGCCACGTGGGCCCTTGAAATGATGGCTGCCTGACCTGTGAAGTGTGACAATGTGAAGTAAGGTAATTGCGCAAGCGTGGCACACCGTGGCGGTAGGCGGTCACAGTCCGCGGCGCTAAGCCGCATTGGACAACATTGAACCCTATGGGTTTCAGGAGCCAATGGCGGTGAGCGCCGGCCCCCGCGGTACGCACCGCCGCGGCACGCACCGCCGCGGCCGTAACCGCCATTTTCTCTCTGCTTGACCACACGAGACCTGAGCATCCACAGGAGAGGACCTATACTGCAAGTGCTGCTGTGACCTCGGTCTGGAAGTGACAATGGCTGCTGCGACTGGGGAAAGGGCCCCCACCTTCAGTTCCGAGGAGTTGGAGAAGCTCGTGGACGGGGTCCTCCCCCAGTATGCGCTACTCTACGGGCCTCCAGACCAACAGGTGAGTACACGGGGGGCAATGCATAGTGCCCAATGCCTGGCCTGAGTGGGGAGGATGTACGATGGAGGGGAGGGCAGCGAATGACGAATGCATGGCACGACAGATGACAGCATGTGCCACATGGCAAGGTTGGGGAGGGGGGCCACTCACATCGAGCATGCAGAAAAGTGATGATGTTTCTCTTCCCCCCCTGTACATGTCACATAGGTCAGCGCCCATCAGAAGATTGACATTTGGCGTGCCATCGCCAAGGACGTCCGGGCCCTGGGGGTCCACACCAGAAGGGGCACCCACTGCCGCAAGAGGTGGGAGGAAATCCGCCGCGGGAGCAGGAAGACCGCGGAGGCTCTGCTGGGGATGGCCTCCCAACCTAGGAGGGGTGCCAGTCGTACCTTGACCCCCCTGATGTCCCGGATCCTGGCAGTGGCCTACCCCGATTTAGATGGGTGCTTGAGGACATCACAGCAGACACAAGGGGGTGAGTACCAGCACATTCAGCTATTTTGCGCGCAGTGGAGGTGCCTGGGTGGGGGAGGAGGGCTGTGGGTATCCCTAGGCCAAGGCGATTTCTGTAGGATAGGCCCGTCCGTGAAGTATGGTCCTGTGCCCCCGCCCCCCACCTCTGTAGGGTGCCTAGTGACGCGATTCATGGACCAGTGTATACTGTGTGGGCAGTTGTCGCCCATAGGCTTGTAGGGCATGTCCCAGTGAATGAGTAGTGTACCCCAAGTGCGCAGCGTAGTGCAGGGGGCTTCTGTGTCTGTCCTCTCCGCCAACGGTGTCCCCAATGCATGCACTCAACTTGTCTTTATGTTTTCCACCCCCCCCCATTTTCTTTGTTTATCTGTGAATGTGTGCATTAGCATCATCAGGCGGAGGAGAAGTGGCATCGGCGCAAGAGGGAGCTGCATCTCACATGGCCCCGGAGGCCCATGCAACGGACTCCGACATGACCAGTGAGATGGAGGGTGAGGGGGGCTCCACCACGGGGACCCGTGGAGACGGCAGCGACACCGACACGTCCTCGGAAGGGAGCTTCCTTGCGGTGGCGGCAACATCCGTGCCCACCGCAGAAACAGGTACAGACGCCACCCAGCTCACCAGCTCCGCCCTCCCAGCAGCCCCTCGGCCCTCGGCCCGTGCCCGCAAGGCCAGAAAGCCGGCCATCTCCTTCGCCCCAGGCACCTCAGGCCCTGCCCCAGTCACCCCTGCTGCCCTCAGTGAGGAGGTCATTGACCTCCTGAGGACCATCATTGTTGGGCAGTCTACCCTTTTGAATGCCATCCAGGGTGTGGAGAGGGAGGTGCATCAAAGCAATGCATACCTGGAGGGCATTAATTCGGGTCAGGCTGCCCATCAACGATCGTTCAATGCTCTGGCCTCAGCACTGACGGCAGCCATTGTCCCTGTCTCCAGCCTCCCTCTTCTGACTCCCTCCACCCAGTCCCACTCCCCTGTTCCTCTGCCTATCCCATCCACACCTACAGACCAGCCTGCACACACCTCAACACCCAAGGGCAGCTCATCCAGACATAAGCACCACAGGAGACACAAGCATTCACCCAAGCAACATCCAGATGCAGACATGCCAACAGCCACTACCTCCTCTGTGTCCCCCACCTCCTCGTCTCCCTCCTCCCTCCCTGTGACGTCTCCACACACACCTGCAAGCACACCACCATCAGCCATTGCACCCATCACCAGCACACCCTCCACACCAGTCCGCCCACGTGCAGTCACCACCCCCACTGCCATGTACACGTCCCCTGTGTCCTCTCCCAGTGTGTCTGTCACCCCCGCTTCCCAACCACACAAACGCAGGCAGGCACCCAAACAACAGCCATCCACCTCACGTCAGCCTCCTGCCCAAGCACCTGCACCCAAAGACAGCACACTTGACTCTCCTACAACCACATCCTCTTCCTCCACTCCCATACCCACTCCAGCCACCCTTCCCATGGCTCCCAAGAAACTTTTCCTCTCCAAAGTGGACCTCTTTTCCTCACCTGACCCACCCCCTCCATCCCGTAAGAGTTCCACAAACACCTCAGCCACCACCAGCCCAGCAACTCCAAAGAACGTCGTGCCTGGTTTTTGGAGTCCGCCCTTTCGTTGGGCTGGGACATCGTCCAGAAGCAAAGGCACAGCCAGCCCTCCCCCCCCCTGGGAAGAGGACCAAGAAACTGAAGGGCAGGCGCGACAGGCCTGATACGCCTGCCCCCAAGGAGGGTAGCCTTGCACCGTCACCTGCCACATCGGGTAAGGGAGCCAAGGGCCACGGACAGTCTGCCAAGGAGGGCAAGGGCAGCAAGGAGCAAAGGGCAGGGAGCAGCCGACCTGGCCATGAGGGCCCCACTAGCCCCATTCCGGGGGTATCGAAGGAGAGCCAGGGCCCCAGAACTCCATCACAGGAGGGCCCCGCAACGGAAAGGTCCAATGCAGAGTGAGCGGCAAATATTGGCCAGGTGTGGTTCACTGGAAACAGAAGACAGGCACCGCTGAACAGGGCCCCGCCGTGAGGAGCACCGCTGAACAGGGCCCCGCCGTGAGGAGCACCGCTGAACAGGGCCCCGCCGTGAGCAGAACTGCTGAACAGGGCCCCGCCGTGAGCAGAACCGCTGAACATGGCCCCGCCGTGAGAAGCACCGCTGAACAGGGGCCCGCCGTGAGCAGAACCGCTGAACAGGGCCCCGCCGTGAGCAGAACCGCTGAACAGGGCCCCGCCGTGAGAAGCACCGCTGAACATGGCCCCGCCGTGAGCAGAACCGCTGAACAGGGCCCCGCAGTGAGGAGCACCGCTGAACAGGGCCCCGCAGTGAGGAGCACCGCTGAACAGGGCCCCGCCGTGAGAAGCACCGCTGAACAGGGCCCTTCCTGTCAAGCACCGCTCCGCTGGGCCCTTCCTGTCAAGCACCGCTCCGCTGGGCCCTTCATCTCAAACACCGCTCCGCTGGGCCCTTCATCTCAAGCACCGCTCCGCTGGGCCCTTCCTGTCAAGCACCGCTCCGCTGGGCCCTTCATCTCAAGCACCGCTCCGCTGGGCCCTTCATCTCAAGCACCGCTCCGCTGGGCCCTTCCCGTCAAGCACCGCTCCGCTGGGCCCTTCATCTCAAGCACCGCTCCGCTGGGCCCTTCATCTCAAGCACCGCTCCGCTGGGCCCTTCCTGTCAAGCACCGCTCCGCTGGGCCCTTCATCTCAAGCACCGCTCCGCTGGGCCCTTCCTGTCAAGCACCGCTCCGCTGGGCCCTTCATCTCAAGCACCGCTCCGCTGGGCCCTTCATCTCAAGCACCGCTCCGCTGGGCCCTTCCCGTCAAGCACCGCTCCGCTGGGCCCTTCATCTCAAGCACAGCTCCGCTGGGCCCTTCATCTCAAGCACCGCTCCGCTGGGCCCTTCCTGTCAAGCACCGCTCCGCTGGGCCCTTCCTGTCAAGCACCGCTCTGCTGGGCCCTTCATCTCAAGCACCGCTGGGCCCTTTATCTCAAGCACCGCTCCGCTGGGCCCTTCATCTCAAGCACTGCTCCGCTGGGCCCTTCCTGTCAAGCACCGCTCCGCTGGGCCCTTCATCTCAAGCACCGCTCCGCTGGGCCCTTCATCTCAAGCACCGCTCCGCTGGGCACTTCATCTCAAGCACCGCTCCGCTGGGCCCTTCCTGTCAAGCACCGCTCCGCTGGGCCCTTCATCTCAAGCACCGCTCCGCTGGGCCCTTCATCTCAAGCACCGCTCCGCTGGGCCCTTCCTGTCAAGCACCGCTCCGCTGGGCCCTTCATCTCAAGCACCGCTCCGCTGGGCCCTTCATCTCAAGCACCGCTCCGCTGGGCCCTTCCTGTCAAGCACCGCTCCGCTGGGCCCTTCATCTCAAGCACCGCTCCGCTGGGCCCTTCATCTCAAGCACCGCTCCGCTGGGCCCTTCCTGTCAAGCACCGCTCCGCTGGGCCCTTCATCTCAAGCACCGCTCCGCTGGGCCCTTCATCTCAAGCACCGCTCCGCTGGGCCCTTCCTGTCAAGCACCGCTCCTCTGGGCCCTTCATCTCAAGCACCGCTCCGCTGGGCCCTTCCTGTCAAGCACCGCTGGCTCATTGGCAGTCCCGGTTCTGTGTCGGGCAGGCCTTCACGACGCACTCTGCCCACCATGCCTCCTCCATGACCAGTGGTCTCTGTAATCCACCTGATGGACTGTGGCTTTGCACTCCCCAGGATGTAACAGTGGGCAATCCACCCACTGTAGAGACTTGTGAGACTGTGGCTTTGCACTCCCCAGGATGGCACAGTGGGCAACCCACCCACTGTAGAGACTTGTGAGACTGTGGCTTTGCACTCCCCAGGATGGCACAGTGGGCAACCCACCCACTGTAGAGACTTGTGAGACTGTGGCTTGGCACTCCCCAGGATGGCACAGTGGGCATGGAGGCCCTTCGTGGATCTGGCGTCGTGGACTCATGTGGCTGAGGTGCCCCCTCTTCCCTTCCCCCTGAGGTGCCTGTCTTTTTATTTTAGTGATGCCCCAGCAGTGTTCTCTCCAATGGACTGGATCTCGTGTGTGGGCTTTGCCCATGTGTTGCTGCACATTGGCCCACGGACCTTGGGACTTTAATTGACTGGGCCGGACTTTTGCTGCTTGTATGGATGGAGTTCTAGATGTGTATTCATTCTTCATATATTGCTAAGGTCGCTATACTTTATTGTTGCAATAATATGGTTCTACTTTTACATGCATTGGCTTTTGTCTTTGTTGGGGGGGGTTGGGGGTGTCACTCTGACTTTTTTATCTGCATAGGTGTGTAGGTATTTCGGTGGGGGTGAGGGTGGGGGTGGGTGTGTTGCGTATGTGTGTGCCCGTAACCTTTCCTCCTCCCCCCTCCCCTGTGTCGTAGGTGCAGTACTCACCGATGTCGTCTGCAGCATGGTTCGTGATCCTGGAAGAAGAGCAGGAAGGCAATGGCTGGGAGGATGTGGAGTTCGGGTTCCATGCTGTTCCGATTCCGCGTGGAGTGTGTTGAGGTAAGCGTTTTCCATTGGAGATGTCTGTTTCCGCCGTGTTTTTATCGGCGGGGCTCCCGCCCCGGAAAAGGTGGCGGATTGGTGGGTCGTGATAGGGTGGGCGGTACATTGTCTGCCGCCTGCCTGTTGGCGGTGACCGCCGCGCTGTTTGTTTGTACCACCGTGGCCGTCGGAGTGTTAAAGCGGCGGCCTGTGTTGGTGGTTCCCGCCAGGGTCAGAATTATTATTTTTCGGCCGCCAGCCTGTTGGCGGATTGGCCGCCGCTTTAACACTGTCCGCCAGGGTCAGAATGAGGGCCTTAGTGTTAACTTTCCTTTCTCTGACTTCAAAGTGAGAGGATTTATGAAACAATCTTGCTGGATACTGGGGTGAGGAAAGAGTTTTTTCTATCACATGACAACATTTAAATAGACTTCAGAATATATCAGAATTCGAAGTACAAATCAAGCATATTTTTGTTAATTCTGAACTGTGCTGGAAACAAATACCTTTACATGATTAAAACAAATCATTGCATTAGGTGATGCAATTTCCACACATCATCGTCTCTGCACAATATAGTTTGATTTGAAAAACTGTATATCTGTGCAAATGTAATGGTCATTTCAATCAAAAATGTGTTGTCTGTAATGGCAGTGTGTTACTACACCATGCATGCTCCACTCCACTCTGCACCACTCTACACCACTGAACCCTACTCTGTATCACTCCACTTTACGCCACTCCATGCCACTGCACTCTTTTCCATTCGGAACCACTCCACATTATGCCACTGCTCTCTATGCTACTTCACACTATGCCTCTCTACTCTACTCTGTACTACTCTACTCTAAGCCACTGCACTTTACGCCTCTCTACACCACTGCGCTCTGCTCGTCTGCACGCCATACCACTCCAGTCTAGGCAACACCAATCTAATCCGCACAACTCCACTCTCTGCCACTCTGCAACGCTGCACTGTACGCCACTGCACTCTAAGCTAATACACTCTATTCTAATGCACTTTACTCTGTAACACTCAACTCTATGCCCCTGCACTCTACATCAATACACTGTACATCATTCTAATCTACTCTGCACCTCTGCACTCTATGCCCCGGCACTCTACACTACTTTACTCTATGCTATCACACTCTATGCCACTTTATGCAACTCCACTCTAACCTGCACTTCTCCACTCTAAGCCACCTTACTCTACTGTGAAATAATCTACTTTATGCCACTGCATTCTATGCCACTGCATTCTACCCTGCACCTCTCCACTCTATGCAACTGCACTATACTCTGAAACAATCTATTCTACGCCACTGTACTCTATACCACTCTGACCACTGCACTCTAGTTCAATGCACTCTACACCACTGCAAGCTGACACTCTGCAACACTGCTCTGGCCGCCACTATACTCTACACCACTCTGCTCTGTACTACTGCATTTTGCACCAATATACTCTATTCCGCTGCATTCTATGCCACTCTACTCTGCCCAATGCCACTCTATGCAACTGCACTCTACACCAGTGTACTCTAAACAACTGCACTGCCCTTTACTCTGCACCACTGTACTCTATGCCACTGTTCTCTGTAACACTCTACACCACTGCACTGACACTCTACTCTGCAACTCTGCACTCTACACCACTCTACTCTATGCCACTGCACTCTAGGCACTATACTCTACTCTACACCTCTCTACAATACTCCACTCTGCACCACTCTACACCACTACACTCTATGCCACATGAGTCTACTCTGCACTCTATGACACTGCACCACTCTGCATTACTGCACTCTCTGCTACTCTATTGTATGCCACTCTACTCCACTGCACTCTATGTAACTCTACCCCATGCCACTCTATGCCACTGCACTCTGCGCCAATGCACTCTAAACAACTGCACGCCACTGCCCTCTACTCTGTATCACTGTACTCTACGCCACTGCTCTGTGCCACTCTACTCCACAAAACATCACTGCACTGACACTCTACTATGCAGTGTTGCACTCTCCACCACCGTACTATACACCAATGTACTATGTACTACTGCATTCTATGCCACTGCACTCTATGCCACTCTACTTTGCATCACTCCACAGCACTTTGCCCTACTCTGCACCACTCTACACTACACCACTGCACTCCCTGCAACGTGAGTCTACTCTGCAATCTATGCCACTGCACCACTCTACACTACTGCTCTCTCTGCCACTCTATTGTATGCCACTCTACTCCACTGAACTCTATGCCACGCTACTCTGTCCCATGCCACTCCATGCCACTGCACTCTAAACCACTGCACTCTACGGTAACGCACTCTAAACAACTGCACTGTACCCCACTGCACTGTACTTTGCACCACTGGGCTCTACGCCACTGCTCCTATGCTACTCTACTCCACACCACACCACTATGCCACTAGCTTTAAGCCATGCTGAACAGCAGCTACTCTGGTGTATAACATGGCTAATGGCTAAAACACATTTGCAAAGCCAATAACTCTTTCGTAGATGAGACCTACTGGCTTTGCCAATGTTTGTTAGTACTATGAGGTACTGAGGTACCTGAAAGAACTGTAAAAAATACAATTACACCATAATAAAGGCTGCTACAAAATGCGCAAATACATTTCGGTTAAATAAAAAAAAAAGCGCTTCTCAAATACAGATTTGAATAATATACAGTTTCTACGTAGTGCTAAAAAATTTTTATAACACTCCATTAATACCACACACTCCACAGCTCACCTTGGAAAACCATTACAATACCCCTCTGAAAGAAATATCTTTGCCACCAGAAAACTTCAAGTGGCTCCTTTTAGTAAATTCAATGCAGGTTTTCAAGCCCCTTTGTATTTGCAGATTTACCAGTTGCCCACATTTGCATGTGTTTAGGGAAGGAGACCCCCTGGCAAGAAGGCCTTTTCTTATCTGTCTGCCCCTCCCTCCCTCAGAGCACAGGAGACCCCTTGCCTTCCAGCTCAGCTGGGGAAACTCCTCTGCCTGTAATTTCGCCCTGCATCCGTTGCCCTTTAGGTGAAAGGCTAAAATTACGGACAAATGCCGTCCGTTAAAGCTTTCATCACGGACAACGGACAGCAGGGCGAAATTACGGACAGTCCGTGAAATTTACGGACGGGTGGTCACCCTAGGTGGTGTCAAGGTGCTAAAATTGCCTGACTAATGCATTTTAGTGCGGACCACCACATTAAAATGCGTTAGTCTAATGCCTGATGCGTGGTACTTGACACGGCTCTTATCTGATATTGCTGTTCTGTCTGGAAAAGCTAGTAATGGCTGCAGACTTGTGAGGTCACTCTGAGGCTGGTATGCCAGCCTTTGTGCGTAAGTGGGCTGGGGTGGTCACAATAAGAATATAAGAGCAAATTGTTGAATCTCAGTATTTAGGATATGGACCTGTGCTACCACGTCAGATGTGTCATAAACTCTCCTCTGGAAAAAAACAGTTACTCCCATGGGACTGGAAGTTCTTTCAAAACTGGGTGATGTGGCCCCTTGAAGATTTGGGGTTACCAGAGCTGAGTTTGCCTTCAATTGATAATTGTAAATTTACTCCCAGAGAATAATATGCAGTGCTGGCATTTTAATCGTTGAATTTTTCTTTCCAAACAATGGTTGTTTCACGTAGATAAAACACGTCAAAAGCGTGACGAGTAGACTCTTAAAAGTTATTTCCACGGTTTAACAGCAAGACAGTGTGCGTGACGTCGGACTTTACCCAGTAGGGCTTTCGGGTCTCAGAGAAGACAGACATTCTGGGAATGAAGGCCCCGCCTGACGGCACAATGGAAAGCAGCATTGCTGTACTTGGAGAGAGGCAACACTCTAGTTTTCTTGAACTTTTGGGAAGAAGAACAAATAGATCTATAAACCCACCAGAGACACACATCCAACCATGACAGAATGCACGTGCGAAGTTTCCTTTATATTGAAAAGGCCATATATAAGCGTTGGTTCGCACGTGCTAATACGTACTGAGAGTTACATTAAATGGCAGGAAAGAGAGGGGCACAATATCTACCCCTCCCCATCCGTCCACGCTCACCACGTTGCCACCCGACCAATAGACCGTTAAGTTTAATTGTGTGCAGCGAGTCCTGCAAAGGCTGTAAGTGTGTGCATGTTATCCTTACACTGTTGATCAGATCCAAGACCACGAACTACACTTTGTCGGGACTTTGTTGAAAGGAGAAGGCGACATTGGTTTTCATAGGTGCTTTATTCTTTACACCTAGAAGAATAACTGAGCAACTATTTTTGTTTGGCCACAAGCACATCCCTTCTACTAAAGGTATTTTCCCTGCAATCTCGTTTACTTCAAGGTTAGGGTAATTTATTCTGCAAGTATTACCTATTCTGTGTTCCCACATTTAAAGGTACTCCCGATATACCATGTGTACATCTGTTTATTGCTAAATCAGGCTCTAACAGGGGACCTTTTCCATACAAAAAATATTCTCATGCATATTGTGTGTAATAGAGGCACTCAACTTTGACAGGGAAAAGTGAAGGGCCCAAGTTCTAAGGAGCTGGAGGGATTTAAACCAAAGGATAAGCATCCACCTTTCTTCCTAGAACCTACTGATGAGACAGTAATGTATCTCTCATTTGGTTTGGAGTACACTTTGGGTCTTAGCCCAAATCAGAAGAACATTGATTTCTGATGGTGGAGCTACAAAACCAACATGGAGCACTTCGTATTGGCTTGCTTGAAGCTGCCCAGACACCTATGAGAAAAAGACAGAATCATCTAGAATAGTTGGAGAATGTCAGGGTAGAATATATCACACCAGTGTGAGAACCTTTTTCTCTTCAGATTATCCCAGTAAATCTAGAAAAAATTGATTCTGTTGTATCAGAGCCCTCAAATATTAATGATCATTGCCCAGGATGCATGCAACCCTGGATCAGTAAGAGGTATAAATTAAATGGTGCATGGCGAATGGAAGTAAGTCCTCCAATTTGAAGTAATGTTGGAAGTAATGAACAGTAATTTTCAGGGTGTTACAAATCTGTTTTAGCTTATTGCCATCAAAAGGAGTGATTATATTCACGGAGAAAGGTGGGTAGTGGTGGCTGAACGGGGTGCACTTCCCAAATATGGTATATGTACAGTCAATAATATACTGTATTAAAAGAGAGCTATGGTGCGATGCAGTGAGCTAAGCTCTACTACCCCAGAGCATAATGTGATGTTCAAAAGAAACACCAAGCAAGGTCTGTCCAGGTACTGCAGCACTCATAAGAATTCGTAGAAAAACGAGTCCTCCAGTTAGGTTTAGTTGTGGTAGGTTATTTTATTGAAAGACATGGACATCAAATCCATCGGATGGTCCTCATTCCATAATCATAGCCATCATAGTGATAAGATGAGCATCGTAACATAGGCACAGCCAACACGTGTTTCTTCACAACATTGGACATTTTTAAGGCTGCAAAATATATTCAACAATAATGGTAGCCAATTCTTGTCCAAGAGGCGTTTAAGGATGATAGCATAATCAATGAAAAGTATAGGTTCAAATAATGAATCATCCTTCGAAGTCGAAGAAAAAGGAGGTGATCAGATACCCCTGTACCAATGAGTGAAAGTTAAAAATAAACATTGAACGTGAATGCACACCTGTTGCTGTGTAAACAGATCAACGTAACCTATAACACACGTATTGTAGGTGCCAAACCGCATAGTAGTGACATAGCCAGAATTAAGGTGAGTATTTATTTAGCACCGTCACAATCATTAGTGCCATTGTGTGTTGGACACAAACAGGATTTATATACGTGGCGGCACGGTGGTGAATCGCAGCGACATAGGAATGGAGAAATTCATACCTCTAGGAGTATAAATGGTCTAGGAAGTGCCAGGAAATATCACACTGGGCGCTGGTATGTCTGAATAGTATGTGGAGTCACTCACTTATAGTAGGATGACCAAGATATGTAGAGACCATGGTAAGACTCATGCCTGTGGATATGATATATGAAAAGGCGAAACCTGAGGGTGTATTGGGCAGTGTTGTGAAATTACAAAAAAATTACTAATACAATGAAGTAAAATTATAAAAAAACAGAACGGAGGTCAAAACATGGTCTATAACATGTAATTAGTGCTGTTACATTAAAAGGAAAATGCGGCAAAGAACATGCAGCAGAAACAGTGGCGCCTGGGGCTATTGGTAGAGTCGCAAAGAGCCCAAAAGGCAAAAAGCCACTAATGTAGCCTGAAAATATAATATAGTAAACAGAGAGTCTGTGGAGGCAAAAAACAAAACATACTATCTGGAGAAAGACAGTGATGCCAGCCGTTACACATAATGTATGCCCATGATAAGAAACGTGTGCAAGCAATAACCATAATAACGCTTAAGTAAAATAAAGGTAACATGAGCGCAGTGGTTTAAGGCGAAGAGAAAATGCCACAAGGTCCCAATCCCATGTCAAGAAAAAAACGTTCGTATAACGGTCACTGAGACGGGAGTGTGGAGCTGGGCGTAGTCTGCTGTAGTGCAAGTGAAGCTCACGGGCAGCAAGAGCTAGAGTTAAAGTACTAATAGTCACACCAAAATAAGGAGAAGTGCTCCTAAAACCAGAAGAAAAAAAAAGTCTCAAGTCGCTTACCTCGGGAAAAGTGAGCCAATGGCAGTGTGGGAGAAAAACATCTGTTCCGAAGCCGGCCATTCTGATGGGATATTTAAGAGCCCCGTAAACATAGAAAGGGGGGACGACAGAGTAGGACATTCAGGAACGGGAAAAGGAGGACACATGCGGCAGCCATTTTAGAGTGTTGTAAGATTGGCATGTTGTGATAGTACTGAATAGGGCTAAATGAAACAGGGAAACAATAGAAAAAAATTGAAAGAATGGAAAAAATGGGGGGGGGGGCTGCATTGGTTAGTGTTCAAACGTGAACATATATCAGTCATGTTCCTGTGTTCATAACACTCAATAGAGGTGTAAGGTATGTACTAAAGAACCACATGTAGTTCTCTATCCACATTCAAACCCAGGTCAACTGCACGGAGTTTGAAGATCCACTTAGCTTCACACTTCCTGAGCTTAGAGACAACGTTGCCCCCCGCATCCCTAGTAATACTTGTAATGCCATGGAACCTGATCCCTAGAACCTCAGAGCCAGCATGTATCGAATTATAATCAGCAGCCAGGTGAGTAATTAGGGTGATTGTTCCTAATGGCTCTACTGTGCTCCTGGATCCGTTCCTTAAGAGGGTGGATGGTGCTTCCCACATAAATAAGGCCACATTGGCAAACAATGCAATAGACCGTAAATTTACTGTTGCAATTAATAAACTGTTGTATCCCATGTACATGTGCAGAGTTATATGAAAACGTAACCAGTTTATCCATGGCAAATTGACAGACATTACAACATGAGCATCTGAAGAAACCACAAGGTTGGGGGGGGTAGCCAGGTGGAGGATTTGTTTTGTGTATTAGTTTTGATATAGCTGGGACATAGCTTATTTCTTAGTGTCTTTCCATAACTGTAAGTGATCTGAGGTCTGTCCCTGATACTTTTGTGTAGTGTCTTGTCCAGTAATAGTAGATGCCAATGGCGTTTGAAAATGCGATGAATGACATGACTCTGTTGGCTGAATGTAGTGATCACGTTTATATGTCTCTTTTTGAGCCGTATGTCAGTCCCCTGGGTCAGGAGGGATGAGCATGGGGTGTTGAGAATTTTGGTTTTAGCTTTGGATAAAACCTTCCCTGAGTATACCTGTGGGAAAAGTTGTTCAACCACTTCCAGTTCCTGCACGAAAACATGGTCAGGGCTGCAGTTTCGTCACACTCCGGTAATTTCCCCTAATAGAATAGCATTAATCTGTGACGATGGGTGAGCACTATGTGCATGTAGTACTGAATTACAGGCAGTGGGTTTTCTGTACAGCTTGAACAAGATCTTGTTGTTTTCATGGTATAGGGTGAGATCAAGGAACTCAATTTGTTTATTGTTTATTTGTTGTGTAAAGAGCAAGTTGTAGTCCTTACAATTGAGACGCTCACATAATGTTTTGAAATGTTCTGTATTGCCTGTCCAGATGATGATGATGTCATCAATGTACCTGTCCCAGTATAACATGTAGTCGGTTAGAACATATGGGCAAGATGTCCATAGGTGGTGCCTCTCAAAATGGCCCATGTACAGATTTGCGTATGATGGAGAAAATTTGGTCCCCATGGCCACGCCCTGAATCTGCTTGAACCAATTATCATTACGTAAAAACACATTGTTTTCCAGTACCAATCTGGTAAGTTCAATCAGCATTTATGTGTGCTCAGAAAGGGTGGCGTCCCTATCAGAAAGGGAAGCAGTGAGTGCTGAAATACCCTTTTCGAGTGAAATGCAAGTGTATAAGGAGACAACGTCAAGTGTGGCAAACCAACAATCAGGTGTCCAAACTATGTCCAATCTATGTCCCCCATTTGACATAGTAAGTGCTTAGTGTCACGAATGTAAGATGGTAGATTTTGCACCAGTGGTTGGAAGTATACATCAATGAACTTTGAGATGTGTTCCCTGATATAATTTTTATGTTTAAGGGGCTCTTAAATATCCCATCAGCATGGCCGGCTTCAGAACAGACGTTTTTCTCCTTGTTTTGCTTTCCTTCTCTTATCTTATGACCCAGCTTACAAAACTTCTCCGGAATGCACTTGTTAGTTTAAAGAAGACATTTATTATTATTATTACTTCACCACAAGTTTCCTGAAAGACGAGAATAGTAGGTTGGAAGCACATGTTTAAAAAAAGTCGCAGCAATGAAAGCAAAATATATCAAAGTACTTCTCAGTTGCAATGTACACAGCAAATACATGTGATTATATTATAGCATAAGTTCAAAGCAAAGCATAAAAGTCAAAATTGCATCACCGTAGGGCCTATCACTCAGCTTCATCTTTCTAAGGGCTGCAAGTTGATGACTCCGGTTCAACTGTGAGAAAGAGATTTTCCACCCAAACGGGAGACAGGCAACTGACGTCCATTCCTGTCTGAAGTCAAGATCTTTTCTCCCCCTCGCTGCTGCCCAGGGCCATCGTTCAAGCTCAGTGCGGGAACCGAATAAACTTGGAGAGTGGCCAATTCTCCAAACTTCACTCATTGCCAGACTGGATTGAGAGGTAAACACAAAATCTACGCTCTCTTATCAGCTAGGGTTTGGTGTGAAAAACACAGCTTGGTCTATCATGTGGAAAAACACAGCTTGGTAAAACACAGCTCATCTGCAATGTATCAACTGCAATGTCTAGCTCCACGTTAAAGCCAATAGGCAGCTAACCTAAATACCAAATGTAATGTCTAATGCCATGTTAAAGCCAATAGGCAGCTAAACTGAATACAGAATGTAATGGCTAATGCCATGTTAAAGCCAATAAGCAGCTAACCTAAATACCAAATGTAATGTCTAATGCCATGTTAAAGCCAATAGGCAGCTAAACTGAATAATGTGCTACTGGTGAACATTGAGCAACTAATATGCGCAGTGGTGAAACACAAAGTCATTGGTCAAACACAATTAATAGCATAACACTCCTGCACTGCCATCAGCTCACTTTTCCGAAGGGAAGCAACTTGTGACTTTTTGCTAATTTCTGGTTTTAGGAGCACTGCTCCCTATTTAGGTGTGACTATTAATACTTTAACTCTAACTCTTGCCGCCCTTGAGCTATACTTGCACTACGGCAGACCTACGCCCGGCTCCATGCTCCCGTCTCAGTGACCGTTATACAGAAGTTTTTTTCTTGACATGTGATTGGGTCCTTGTGGCATTTTCTCTTTGCCTTAAACCACTGCACTCATGGTACCTTTATTTTACTTAAGCGTTATTTTGATTATTGCTTGCACGCGTTTCTTATCATGGGAATACATTATGCATAACGGCTGGCATCACTGCCTTTCTCCAGATAGTATTTTTTGTATTTTTGCCTCCCCAGACTCTCCGTTTAATATATTAAAGGAGTTATTGTATTGGCATGCAACACAGTGGCACTATTATTGGTCGAGTTGCAGAGGAGCAACAGATCTAGGACTCTTGTAGAAATAAATTTCAAATTACTAGTTTTATCCAGGAGGTGGTACTGGAGATATAGGAAAAATATTGGGTGCTATAGTTACAATTTTTTTGTCTCTACAGAACACATTTTTACCAAATGTTTGCACTATATTTCTACATCCACACATATGAGACTCTGGAAGCCTAAGTGCTGCTTTATCCCAAGGGTTTGAATTTTTCAACCAAGGTTCCCAACAGTACCATTAAAATGTTTAAAATTTGTATGATGCTTCACGCTTTGCATGTGGAACCTGAGGTGTACAGGAGGGGCGACCACCTGACCTGGTCTCCTGAGCGTTTCCGGCTGTCTTTTGTCCCCTGCTCACCATACACACAGACTTCAGATGGGGGATCTGGGGTGTAGGCTGGGACACCTGAGTGGTGCTGCCGTGGTCTGGGTACTGCGGCAAAGATTCATTAGGCTTGGCTTGAAGAACCCACTAGAACTGCCTGGCGATGCTTGGATGCAGTGCAGGTGAGCCCAGGGTGCCTCTAACACATTGCCTGACATCGCTGAGCTTGGGTGCTTTGCCAATGTGCTCCAGGTGTTGCCCTTGTTTCTCAGTCATCAGGGAGATCATGGTTGGACAATGCTTTACATTCTGGAGTTAATTATGCGGCGTTGGCCTGCAGATGAATCCTGAGAAGTTTACCCATCACTTAGCACTGGGACTCCGTTAGACATTGGTCAGGTTGCCTTTTAGGTTCACCTTCATCACTGAACCAAAGAAAAAGTAAATGCAGGAAAGATTCACAGTGGCTTGATTTCCACAAGACAGCTCACCTGGAGGGCGGCACAGTGGGCTACAGTGGGAATTGAAGGATGAGCTCACTGCTTGTGTTACGTCTAAGTAGTGGGTCAGTATAAAATTACATTTACATTGCTATCTCTTGCAACACCCTGCTACTGAGCACAAATTTAAGGTGCTGCAGTGAAAGAATGGCTAAAGAGAAGCAAGGTGATGCAGGTAAACAGGGCACATTTGGCCCTTCCCGGAGCCACACACCAAGCAGAGCAAGAGGGCTCCTTTTAAATTGCAATCACGTACCCTGATTCCTGCACCGAATCTTTGCAGGAGATTACTAAAGTCCTACAAGTGATCGAATCTGCCAGAGATGCACTTGAAGTGAAAATAGGTATAGTGGGAGTCGATGTCTCCCTAATAAGACAGGATCTAGGAAGCACAATGGACTTGACACCTGAAACCTCGGGTGAATTATTGAAACCAAGGATTGGTGTCAAGTTAGAAGACACAATCAAAATCCTATGTCGAACAGTCTCAACTCTTTCAAAGATGACTAATCAATTGGGTGAATGGGCAGAAGATAAGGAGGGGGTGCTCGTAAAAATAACCTGCAGTTTTTAGGCTTTCAGAAGTGATGGGTGAGAGGGGAAGGGAAATATGAGAGTATGTGTATGACACTAGATGGTGGGGATAGATGAGACAATAAGACCCTTTATAAAAAATCTCGGCACCCGCATAAATTTAAGTTTTCCCAAGTATGCCTGTAATTAAAGGGAGGATACCTTGGGATGTGAAACCTGCAGGGTGTTTAGTTTCCAACCCTATTTGGTGGGTACATCAATCCCATCTCACAATAGATACTGCATGTTCTTGAAATATAGGGAGGATGGAGTTTTTGTGTCAGGTAAGGGAGTTTCCTTCCAAGTTCAGTGGCAAGGCAAGACAGGGCAAGACTATATGGAGAGAAGGTCTCCCAGGAGCAATGTCATATCCCAAGCTTTTTCCTATGATTGACGGTCAGGAGACCCTTCACTTGATCCAAATAAGAATTCTCACAATTAATGTGAATAGTCCACTTAACAAAATTAAGAGCGTTGTGGTGCTTAAAGCAGCCAACAGGACTAATCTAGGTATATGCCTAATGCAGGAAACCTACTTATTCAATAGTAAATGTTCTTTTTTGGTGAGATACAGTTTCTTTCAGGTGATTCATGAAGAGTTCATCCAGGATTCAAGGGAGGTGGCCATCGTTATCCACCATCATTTGTCCTTACAAATAACAAAAACATGGCGAGATGTTAAGGGACACTATGTGCCAACCACTTATATTTTCTATGGGGAACCACTTACCCATATTTGTGAAGATGCTCCACCTCCATTAAACACTTCCTTCTTAAAATGTTTTGGTATGCTCATGGCACATACTCAGCTGGGGTCATGGATCCAGGGGTATCTCCATGGAACAGCTGATTGTTCTCTTAATCACACTGGAGGTTTTGGCCTTACATAAAGCAGCCCATTACCACTCTCTGGATTCCTCATAGCCCTTGGCCTGGAGGATCTCTGGCGAGCATTTCACCCCAAAAATAGTGCTTTACGTTTTCTAGTGGTGCTAATAAAACACTTTCAAGTATCAGTTACCAAGTTGGTGCTGAATGCTGAGATGAAGAAGGTATCTAACACCCGGACACTGGCTTATTGATCACACGCCAGTTAAGTTGTCCATAGAACTGAAACCAGCGACTAATAGGTCCAGCTAGTGCCTCAGTGCATGATGGCCAACTGACGCAGAATGTAGATATCACAAAGCAGAGGAAACAGATAAATATTTTTACTGTAGTCAAGACACAGTACACTCACCGGGTGTACTCTAAGAGGTTCGGAAGACCACCATGAACTCCTTACCTATACTTTGGGGAGAAACTGAACCCGCCAACAACAGGTTGCCCACCTGATGGCACAGCTCTTAGTCTGGAAAGCTCAATATGTCAAGACACCAAACTCTAATATATTTGGCAATGTCTAACATACTCAGACTGTAAGGGAAAACAAATCCTTACCAAAGAAACTCACACAATGTGGCTCACAATCCAGAGTCATATAGCAAAGAGGGAATAAAGCTAGCAGATACCTTACTGGGTGTGCCATAATTCTGAAAGTGGTAGTAACATCACTCACACCATGCACCAGCAGGATTTACTGGTAACTAATACCCATGATATTGCAAATACATTCTTATTGAACTATGTAGATGTTTATGAAAAGAAGAATTCTCCCTCTCTGAAACATTGAGGATCTTCAGTAATGACCTCCCACTGAAACATCTCACTTCGGAAGCGCACAAGCTGCTGGAAGCCAATATCATAAGCTAGGAGCTTGCGGCGTCAATGGGTCAGCTACAGAAGAGCATTGGACCAAATAAGCATCTCCACTGAAGTTTTCAAAAGCAGCTCAACCAAAATAGTGGATCCTATTAAGAACTTGGTGGAGGAGGCTGTGATTACTGAAGAGCTCCTGACACACTTGAGACTAGCTGAATTATGGTGATCTTGAAGCAGAAAGGCCCCCGAGACGTGCTCCTGTCTCACTACTGAACACTGAGGTGAAGATTTTAAGGAAGACCCTGAACAAATGCTTGACAAAAGTGTGCTGCTACATAGTTCACCCTGACTAGTCTGGTTTCATGCCAGTCAGGGGTACCTGACACAACATATGACATTATAATGCCTTGGCCCTGGTAGATCTTATGGACACTCCTTTAGCATTCATGGTCAATTTTGAGAAGGCCTTTGGTACGGTTGAATAGAACTACCTATCACCTTGTTAGAGAAGGTAGCCATTGGTCCTAAGTTCATCAAGTACACATGTTTGCTACACACTAAATTGTGAGCACATGCGAGGGTGGGTGGCATATTATCTAATTATTTCCAAATGTGACGGTACTATTAGTTGAATGGGTGAGAATAGACAGCCTCCTGAGACACTTTGAATTGGCACTGGGTATTGCATACAGAATATCCTTATATGTCGATGATGCACTGGTGTTTCTACACACCAGGGATGTGAAATTCCTATAGCACGGCACCCAGGACATATTGTTTGGGGTCAAGGACAACATGTTTTCATGTTTATTTTGTTCTTAGGACAAGCAGACCCAAACCCCGGCAGCACAAAGCCTTTGGCTGTCAGTTTACAGTACCACATTATGGATTAGGGAAGAGCATTGTCTGCAGTTAAAGGAATATTTGTGTCCATATGTTAAGGCTGTTCAAATTTGTATTTATGGTTCATCAATGCAAAGCCTTTATTATTAGGGTGAGCGCTCTAAGGAAATGTTGTAAGCTTGGACTGCAGCACTGAGAGTGATTCTATCATAAAAATGTGTACAGATGCTTTCAAAGTTTACCAATATGAAGCTACATAAAATGCTCATAAAATGCTTTCTGATCAAATGCAAATATTTGATGAACCTTAAAAACAAGTTTGATTCTTTGCTTTCAAAATAAAATGTACACAAAAAATACAACTAGGAAAAAGAAGGTTTGCTAATCTACTGGGAAATGTTAGGTACCATTTCTATGAAGCATCATTTAGTAAAATGCGTTAATGCATGCTAATAAATCATAATGCAAATCAGTGTAATCATATTAAACAAGATTATAGTAAACATGAAAATAAACAAGCATTGGCAAAGCCAATAGGTCAGGCGTTGGTGGTCAGCCTTTTGGTTTTGTCAATGTGTGTCTTGTTTTGACCTGGTTTTTGAAAAACTTTATTGTTTTAGGAGCTGCCAGACCCACACCTTTATAACAAACATTGGCATAAAGAAAAATTATTTTTGGTCTCAAAAAAGCGCACATTGCCCAGAAGTTCATTTCACTAAACAAAAATACTTTCTGTGCAGATATGCTTCTTGTGAAAGAAAGAAAGCAGAAAGAGCAGAAAGCTGTCAGCCACAGTGAAGCCAGCAATAGAAAGAGCGATAGAAATGTAATGAAAACAAAAGGTCTTGGTAAACATTGGCCCCAATTAGGAGCACAATTCCTGAAGAAAGTCACAAAAGTGCACTTATGGTATATGTCCTTGCATTAGTACAGGTTTATCACTTTAGTGAATTCACAAGTATTTACTGAAGTAGCCCAGGAAATTGTACTCATAGAAAATATTTGTGAACTGCATTTTAGCACGAGCAAATATGCATTCGTAGATTTGCTCAGGTGAATATTTGTTGAGCATTTACAAGTTTACTTTCCTCTAACCACTGTTTTTTCCCACCTCTGGGAGAAGTTTTACTTCTGTCCTTGTCAGTAGAAAATGTCCAGCCTTTTTCAAAGATCAAAGAAGAGCTGGTGAAAATCCCTAAAACATGCAAGTTAGTAGGTTTGCACAGATTCAAATGTGAATTCCATCCATGGAACTGTGGTCCACCTCTGCTTCCAGCCCCAGTATGTGATCTGTGGAAAAGCGGCAAAAGGGGATTGCGAGTATTCAAACTGTATTATTGTATGAGTCTGGCATAGTCAAAGAGGCTATTATCAAAGCTCTTATATAATGAACTTGCTGCCATAATTTGTTGCAGCACTAATTGGCACCAAAGGGACAAGTGGATTTTTTACAGGGTAAGTAGCTTTATGAATCAGCCTGTCCCATGGACAAGCAGATATTTTGTTAAATTCCACTCCTGTGAGGACCCATAGAAATCTGACCAAGAGTCCATCAAATCCTTCACATATTTGGTGAATTCCCTGGACTGAAACTTAACAGGGCCAAATCTGCAGTTTAAAATATTTTGTAGTATACTTGATAACACATAAGGAATTTGCTTGGGAGAGTAAAATGTAACCACAAATTGACAAATTATGTAGCAATCTAACATTCTGGTTTCCCTCTGCTGTCATCTCTCCTAGGCTGTTCAGCCATCTTTAACACTACCCATATTCAATCCCACCACATTGTTAGTGCTTATTAACAGGCTGTAGGGAGCTTTCTTTAGGATCAAGGCTGTTCCAGAACTGTAAGTGCTTAAACTCTCACAATGATGGGGGAATTACAGTCGCTGATTTCACTTCCTATCTTATCAAGACACACATTATTATTATTATTTTATTAATATTAATGAATGGTGGCATGACACGAGTGGAGACCATGCAATTGTAACTGAAATATAGGTGCTACAGAAAGATCAGTTCCTTCACCAGCTGTATAGAGGTTAGGCCTCAATCCCTTTTTCCACAAGTCACTCAAACAGTGCTTAAAGTGTGGGAAGACACCCGGAAAGATTAGGGTTGGAGAAACAAAGTCACCAAGGAGACCTCACTACAGGTAGTAAAAAGAGTTAAACACAATGCCCAGCTACAGGGATTTAAGGGCAGATACACCATTGGAATCTCCGGCTTACGGGAGGTAATGACAGGAACAGCTATATGGTCCTTTTGTGAGATGCAGTCACAACATCAGAGCCAGTTATTCTGCTACTTCTAGTTATGTCATGCACTCACCCCATAGATAAATAGCCTTGAAAATCTTTCTAACTTCAGCATGCTTGAGGCTCAACTACTGAAATGAGACCTAAAAACTAAAAACCTATCCCAGGTGTACCAATCAATAATAATTTAAACTCCTGACAAATTTGGCCAACTGTGGTGCACCTGTATCTCACCAGAGCTAGGTTGTACAGAATGGGCTTATTCGCGTACTTGACATGTCTCCGATGCAATCATCAGACAGGGGACTTTATACATACCATTTGGCATCACCACAAAAAGAGATCTCTTTGGAAGAGAGTCATGCATACACTGAGCCCAGTCCTGGGATGGTGCTGACAGACAGAGGTTGTCACTGTTCCACATAAACATGTATTTTGACTCTAACGAATACAAACTAACCTTGATTTTGCTGGTCTTGGTCACAGCAAGGCATGACATCGCAAACTGAAAAGAGACAATTAATTCGTTGACCCTGGAGTTGCTGGTTTACCAGGGCAGTGGGTGTCCACAAAAGCAATTCAAAATATGGGTTGAGTGGGCCCAATATATGTGGCTATTGTTGGATGTTTCTGCAAGCCGAAACCAGCCCAGTTGCAGCTGGGATGGCCCAGCCTTCTACCAGTGTCAAATATGTTAAAGGTTTTTTTTTTCTGGTATTGCTTCTTAGAGTCTTCCAATTATTATTGTTTTTTTTTTCTAAAACTCTATCAGAAAATGTTTCCTAAAAAAATTGGGATTGTGGAAACAGAGATAATTTTAGGGTTACCTTTCCAGTTGAAGCAGCACCACTGTGAATAAAGAGTAGGTCATGCATTGAGAGTATGAATGCATCAGCATCATTCTAGGTTAGCGCTTTAGGTTTTTGGGGTTATAGGTGCTCCTGTGTTAACAACCTCTCTTGATTGACTGCCATAAAGAGTTTATGCTTAGACTCAAATTTCAAACCGAAGGTGTGATCTTCTTTTCCTTCCTCTCAAAATTAACTGTTACCAATATTTTATCTGGAATTTTACAACATTAAGGGATAATGACCGTATTAAGGGCCATATTTATACTTTTTGATGCAAAACTGCGCTATCGCAGTTTTGCGCCAAAAAGATTAGCGCCGGCTAACGCCATTCTGAAGCGCCATGCGGGCGCCGTATTTATTGAATGGCATTAGCCGGCGCTAGCAGACCGGCGCTGCCTGGTGTGCGTGGAAAAAAACCACGTACACCAGGCAGCGCCGGCGTTGGGGAAAATGGCGTTAGGGCGTCTTAAAATGGTGCAAGTCAGGTAGAGGCAAAAAAATCGCCTCCACCCGATTTGCGCCATTTTTAACGACGCCCAGACGCCATTTACATGACTCCTGTCTTAGTAAAGACAGGAGTCATGCCCCCGTGGCCCAATGGCCATGCCCAGGGGACCTATGTCCCCTGGGCATGGTCATTGGGCATTGTGGCATGTAGGGGGGCACAAATCAGGCCCCACTATGCCAAAAAAAAATACAAAAAAAAAAAATTATACTTACCTGAACTTACCTGAATGTCCCTGGGATGGGTCCCTCCATCCTTGGGTGTCCTCCTGGGGTGGGCAAGGGTGGCAGGGGGGGTCCCTGGGGGCATGGGAGGGCAGCTGTGGGCTCATTTTGAGCCCACAGGTCCCTTAACGCCTGCCCCTAAAAAGAGGCGCAAATGCGGGTTTTTTTGCCCCGCCCACTCCTGGGTGTGATTTTTGCCCGGGAGTATAAATACGACGCATTTGCGTCGCAGTCATTTTTTTAGACGGGAACGCCTACCTTGCATCTCATTAACGCAAGGAAGGCGTTCACGCAAAAAAATTACGCTCATTCCTCATACTTTGGCGCTAGACGCGTCTAACGCCAAAGTATAAATATGGAGTTAGTTTTGCGTCGAATTTGCGTCGAAAAAAATGACGCAAATTCGGCGCAACAGGAGTATAAATATGCCCCTAAGTGTATGTGAAGTGGACTTTGATTGTATAATGGAGAAAATGTGCAACATTTTGTTAATCAGAAAATGTATCACTTATGTGTATCTGTTATGGGCTAGAACATTTACACAGTTTTTTTTTTTTAATCGATTCAATCTATCATCTCTTTGGCATATGTAGATGATCAAGTGATGGTACAAGTATAGGAAAGTGCCCTTTTTGAATGGTCACCCCACACCTTTTGCTCTAGATGCTGTTGCTTATGATTCTGAAAGTGCACTGGAGCCTGCTAACCATGCCCAGTGCAAGTGCTCTCCCTAAATTAGTATATGTAAATTGGTATACCCAATTGGCAAGGATTTTAACCCCGCTTAAAAGACCCTAATATATGATACCCGTTGTACACAGGGATGGGTGTTAAAGTGGTCACCCGGGCCTAAAGCACTGTTTGTGCCTCCTTTAGTGACCCAAGTAGACTACTGACAGCAGGCCTGCCTTTACAGACTGCAGGAGCAGTGTATCCTGCTCAAACTCGACTTTACCCACACGATGTATGGCAAAGCTAATGCACTATTTTAATATTTGTCATTTACCCTTAAGGAAGGCCTCCTGAGCCCATAAGGCAGGGTGAATTATATTAAAGGTGTTGACATATAATTGCAAGTTTATATGTTCCTGTAGTGGCCTTTACCATTAAAGGCTACTATAAGTGATAGGCGGTCCAAAGAATAACATGGGCTGGCTATGGGCATGGGCCAGCTTCATTATGGTACCGCTGAAATATATCATGTTTGATATCAAACAATGTGCCTTCTCATCCCTGACACAAATTTCATGTTGAGGGTGATGTAGCATGCACCCAAGTGGTGACATTAGAGGTTACCCACCTGGTTGCCCCAGTTATCCTGTGCTCTGGCTGCCAGCTCGCAGCTGCTGCTTCCAAGACAGGATTCTGACCCCCCTGGAAGGAGGTATCAACACTCCCAGGAAACAGAACAAAGGCCTTGACGGGAAGGAGGTCACACCTTCCTCGCTTCCAGGAAAGCTAGTGAAGTGGCACATCAAGGTGGTGAGAAAGAAAGACTAGAGAGGGGGAGTCACTGGAAAATACGAGGATGTTGCCAAAGCCCAAACTGAATATGATGGGGAAGATGGAGAATACCAAAATTCTCCTCTGTTTCCTAGATCCCTTTTACCAGTGGGAAGTGACAGGAGTCACTCTAGTAGACCCCCCATTAGTAAGGTGGTACCAAGCCTTGAGGAAGAGTTTGACCTACTCTCAATAGAGGAGAGAAAGCTAGAACTGGGGAAAGGGCTAGCCTTTGATGAATGAGGGGTCAAAATGGACTTCAAGCCCAACAGTGATGGTCGCAGCAATTCAAATAGGGAGAAGGATGAATTATTTGGTGCAAAGATCCCCAAAAGGGACTATCCCCAAGTTTAGTGATGGCCTTAACAAATGGTTTGCAGCCTTTGAAAGGGCCTGCAAAATAAGGAAGATAGATCACCCACACTGGCGCTCTCTACTGTGGAAGTCATTCTCAGTGAAGGGCAGAGAAAGACTTCTGACCCTTAATGAGAAGGTGGCTGAGTCCTATCATAATATGAAGGAAACCTTGATCGAAGGATTTGGACTCATCACAAAGGAATACATAGTCAAGTTTAGGGAGACACAAAAAGGCCAAAACCAAGCTTTGGTGGACTTTGTAGACTCCAGTGTCAAAGCTTTAGAAGGCTGGATCAAAGGAAATGAGGTGGATACATATGATGGGCTATATGATTTAATTATGAAAGAGGACATCCTAACAAACTGTACCACAGAAAAATTGCAGTAGATTCTAAGTTGTCTTCTCTCAGAAAGCTGGGGAGAATAGCTGACAAGTGGCTCAGAACCAGGGTGTCCAGGAAGACCCAAAGTGGGGGTGACCACAAGAAGGGTGCTCAGACTTCTCAGCAGGGGAAAGAGTTGAGCACTGGCAAGGATGAAAAAAAAGAAAGAGTTCTCTAAAGGTTCCAAAAATCGTCTCAGGAGGGTGGGCCCAAGACTATTCCCAGTCTAAAGAAAAGGGGTAGCACAGTAAGAATTGGGACCCCAAGAAGGCTGGGGTATGCTATGACTGTCAGAAGTCAGGTCATAAGGAGGGGGATTCAGCATGCCCCAAGAAGTCCCACAGTGATAGAAAATCCAGGGGGATTGGCTAGTATAGGAATGGGGATAGATGTGTACCCTGGAGAGGACAGAGGTTACACTGAGGCTACTTTAGTTTCCGTGGGTGTGGTGGATATTGAAGCCCTAGCAGTCTTATATCCAAGCTTGGAGAAGTATAGACAAAGGCCTAAAATCAAGAGTCTCTGAGTGATACAGGTGCCAATGTCACCATGGTGGCAACTAGAGTGGGTTCCCCAGATCAAATTATACTTGGTGTCAGTTACCAGGTGGCCAGTGCTGACAGTGAGACTAAGCTCCATCTAGTGGCCTTGATAACCTTAGAGTAGTAGAGGGGTGTTACTGGCCCAAAGAAGGTAGTTGTATCCCCTGCCATCAGAGTGGAGTGTCTGTTAGGAAATGATCTAGAAACTTCTGATTGGACAGAGGTTGAAAGGAGGGCTCATGCAGAGATACTTGGGTCTCCTTGAGTGGGTGTGTATGACAACTAGAGCACAGGGAGGACAACAGTGGAGTCAAGAGGACTTGGAGCCTGAAATTATAGCCCAAGATTCAAACTGCAAGAAAAAAGGGCAGGAGGACTGATAAGGCACTTTCAAAGAGGTCACAGGATCGGGGGAGAGTACTCCTGAGGCAGATGCCCTGATGCCTGAGGAGGGAACTACAGCTGGTGGAGTCTGACCTGACCTGGCAGAGCTCTTATGTGCAGGGGAACCCTCCAGAAAGGATCTATGCCAATGTAAAAAGATATGCCATATTCTTGATGGCCTTAGGCAGAAGGCTGCAAGGCAAGAAAAGGGAGGTGACAGTAGTACCCAGAGTGGCTGTTGGGAAGATGGGCTCCCATACACTGAGGTCAGGTGCCCACAACCAGGAAAGTGGTGATCCCCCAAGTGTACAGAGAGTTTTTTTTGTAACCAGTTTTTATTAATGTTACAGAATTCAGCAAACATTGCTATATTTGTACTGAATCTAAGTCAAAAACGTTACATTCTCCATAAAACAGATCATCCTAGCAATGGCAACTCAAGTGGTTCTCTACCCCCTCCTGTGTTTCCCTCCCACCATTGTGCATCTGAGGTAGAATAAATGTCTCAATATGGGTGACCAGTATCCCTATGTTGTCTATTTCCTGCCCCTCGTGGAAATGCTGTACCATGTGAGTAATGGTTCCCTGATAGCTGTGTCTCTGTTGCTCAAATCCCTCTCCTGTTGACCCGCCCCTGTGAAGTATTGTTTGTAGACCCCAGCTGGGGGTTATAAGGGTTTCACATTGTCTACTAGTGCTTCCCATTCCCTGGTCATTTTGAGAGAACCCTGGCCACAGTGGGCCTCACGGTGTAGCATTTCGCCCTTGTAGTCCACCCATCTTGCCAGTTCATGTCTCCAGTTGGTCAGTCTAGGTCCTCTTGTCGATTTTCAATTCTGTGTGATTTCCCTCTTGGCCAGAATGAACCCTAAGTTCTAAAATTTACCTGTGACCTTAGCCTTAGCTGTGTGTGTGGGAAATTGCTAAGTAAACAGTATCCAGGTTCATAAGCGATATCTTTATCAACTACCTATGCCAGGGTATCTATGACACCCGCCTAGAAAGCATGCCAGTCTTGACAAACTTATATCATATGAAAGAATTCAGCGCCAGCTTTTCTGCAGCGTGGGCATTTTGTGTCTGTCATATAGAAGACCTATTAAGACGTCCAGGTGTGAGGTAAGCACTATGTTAAAATTGTTTAAATTAAATCTGGCATTCCTAGATATTTTGGGGACTCTTTCCAACGTGGTTACCCAACTCTTGACATCTATGGTGGTGTCTATGTCCTTCTACCATCTATCCTATTGTGTGGTCACTAGTGTTATTACGTCTTCTCGTATCGCTCTGTACAAACAGGTGACTGCCTTAAATGTTCCTGAGGCCACTGCTATATATGTCTAGCTCTTATGATTTGGTAGCTCTTTTGTTCCTAGTCCTCAGTGTTGGTGTATTGCGTCAGTTAGAGCTCTGTGCAAGAGTAGGTGTCTGAGATGTAATTTGTAGTCTACTCTAAACTCATTAAAGGGGAGAAGTATTCCATCTTTATAGAGGTTCCCAATAGTAGTAACTCACGCCTCCCTCCAGTCCACAAGCCCTCTCCAATTGTCTTCATGTGGGAGGACTTCCAGCAGGTCCAACAACAGGTCAGGGGAGTAGGGGACTCCTGTCCGCGTCTTTTGCAGGCACCTACTCCAGCTATGTCAGATCACCTCAAATTCAGTTGTGGTCCAATTTCTTGGCCCCTGGAGGCAAATGAGGGGTTTAAGTAATGGGACTCGGGTAGGTGTATCCAACCTCCCCTCGCCAGTAGGTTGTTGTAGTTTTGCGACCCATTGTGTCAGCAACTGTAGCTGTGCTGTAATATAATAGGCCTCAAAACCAGGGACTGCTAGTCCTCCTTCCGCAGTTGTTCTCTTTAAAGTTGAGAGTGCCACATGTCTGCAGCTGGAGGCACATAGGAAAGCAATTGTCATTGTCTCGAGCTCTCGAAGAGTCAAAATATCTTCACTGACAGCACTGTAAAATAATAAAGTAATTGGGGCAGGGCTACCATTATAGCCTTAGAACCCGCCGTAGCGGGCTCTACCGGCCATTAAACTCCCACGTTAAAGGCCCGGCTGAAGGCGAGGGCCTTTAATGCCCAGTAGAGCCCGCTACGGAAGGTTCTAGGGCTATTAGAACATTCTGCCATTCAGGGGCAGAATGATCTATTAAATAAAACACATTTCTCACAAAGCCCAAGAGGATTTAAATCCCCTCGGGCTCCGTGAGGCTTTGTTTACAGCTGTTGCTGTGAACAAAGAGAACATTGGAATATTGGCTCTGGACTTTTACCGGCCAGTAAAAGCCCGGAGCACTCCATTGTCTGCAATGAAGATCCGAACATTCCAATGTTCTAATTTTAGTAATACCACTCTCCCGATCACCAAGAGGGGGAGAGTCCATATTTTGTTCTAATGATTGGATTGCCCGCCTGGCATTCCCTTCCAAGAGATCTTTTGTATTATGGAAGATTATAACTTCTAAGTACGATATACAGGTTAGTTCCCTGTGCAGGAATCCCAATGCCAGTGGAGGTTCTGCTGCAGGCTGGGCGGGAAACAAGCTCGGCTTTTGACAGTTAACCCTCAAACATCAGATGGTCCTGAAATGGCTCTGTAATACCCTAGCCCCCTCTAGTTCATTGTTGCTGTCTTTTAAGAACATATAGCGCTATATGTTGTGCCCTGTTCTCCACTATCAGTCTCCAATATGCATGTCCTTTCATGGCCCAGCACACTAAGGGCTTCATCGCTGTGGCGAATAAGAGTGGTGATAGTGGGCAACCCTGACGGGTTCCTCATTCGACTGCATAGTTCTCCAAAATGTGTTTACCCATTTTTGCCCTGGCCTTAGGAGTGGAATAGAGCAATTTGGTCAGGAAACTGCTGCCTAGGTG
The DNA here is from genome assembly GCF_031143425.1 of Pleurodeles waltl. Lineage (NCBI taxonomy): Eukaryota > Metazoa > Chordata > Amphibia > Caudata > Salamandridae > Pleurodeles > Pleurodeles waltl. Next base: position 609,964,944 of record NC_090449.1, read on the forward strand.
AAAGAACTCCATGACCCCATACAAATAGGTCCATTCCAGACTGTTGAATTCTTTCTCAACTTCTACCCAATGCAAATGTGTATCATATTGTCAACAGCCTGCAGATATTAAGGGCGGTATTACTTCCTGGGATGCCAAAATCCTGCTTAATATTTTATATTCCACATTTAATATGCATAGAGAGTGGTATGCTTTCATATCATTGGCGGATATCCCTGGTTTCAAAAGTGGGATGAAGAGAGCTTCCTGGGTAGAATGTGGGATCCTACCCAAGGTACTAGCCTCTTTGTAAGTGTCCACTAACAAGGTCACTTTATGGGGGGGTGAAAACAATGCTGCAGGGTCACACCTGTCAACATAGCGCAACTCCCCTGGGCACCCAATGTCCAGTACTTGATATTCATCCCCTCTATGTCACCTGTTAGGTTCCAACAGTCTGTTTAATATTTCAGCGCTCTCTGGGCGACCCGCCGCAGCACAGGCCTAGCGGGAGGAGGATCCACTGTCTAGGGTGCCATGCTCCCAGGCCGCAATATGTGACTTCTGAGTTCTCACGTCGGATGATCGCCTGGGGCTGCACCACTCCTTCAAGCCTGGCCACTAATCCTTTGTGTGCCGCTCTCGGCCTCCCTACACCTCAGGAGATCTCCCAGGCATGACTGGTACAATACACTGCACTGCCACGGGTCCTCAGATGCGGTCTCGGCCCCTGTCGGGAATCAGAGCAGTCCAGCTCTTGCTCCAGTTGGTCCTGGGGGTGCTGCAGTCCCACTCAGTTCTCCGTTTTTGGGCTTGCTCCCCTGTAAGTGAAGCACGTTTCTGCACTCTAGAGTTGTAGGCCTCACTGGGCCGATCGTCGATGCAGCCTAGGGTCGCAGACCCGCCGAAGTACCCCCGTCAGCTCAGGTCTACCAGTGTCAAGGGGTCTGGCACTTCAGAGGAGAGTCATGGTAAGGATTGGGTAGCACTCCCACACTCTGATGCCCAGGATGCAACTCAGGAGATAGACAGGCCGTGGCAGAGCTCTAAGCTATACATCTGCAGCTGCCACCATCTTGGCCTTGCCCCCACCCCCAAACTGTGTACAGAGAGTTTATTCTAACCTTATCCCATGACATCCCCCTTGTTGGACATCTGGTAAAATCCAAAACCTTGGAGAGGATGGTTGCTCATTTTAAATGGCCCCAGATGTCTGAGAAGGTGAAGGAGTTTTGTTGCTGAATGTCTGTTTGACCATCATGTAAGGGGTCCTCTGAGTTTGGTGAGGGAAGGTCGGGAGAAACCTCTTATACAACCCAAGTAGCACATAGTGGACAATGTACCGGGCCTGTGTTCACATATGGCAAAGAACATGAAAAAAAGCAAACAAGAATCTAGAGGCCAGCACAAGCTTCTCAAGCTGTAGTATAATACGAGTAATGGAGGCACTGTTCCTATCGAATGGCAAAGAAGAAATGAAGGAGGATGGAAAATAGGAATCCTAAAAATATTTCTTGGTGCCCTCACACAACCCTCTGGATGTCATGCTTCATCATAGGGCATGTTCCTCATAGGGCTGGTGCTGCAATGCCCTACTGGTCCCCCGAAGTGTTGCTTTAGCGTAGATCTTTTTACTTATATGCCATATGATGAGAGATGTCTATGTGAGGGTGTCGTGAATGTGTGGGGTGGAATGAGTATGTGTGGTAAAGTGAAAGGAAACTAAAACTCTTTAAGAAATACCACACTGAATCTTAATATGGTGGTTCTCTTAGCAGGGTTAAAAAACATAAAAAGGTTGGGGCTACTACGGGCAGGTGATGTACCCAAGTAGCTACAATTGTGCTTAGGCTGACATGTATCATGCCCAGTGGCCCAGAGAAGGATCCCAGGCGCTTCTTCAGGACCAAAATCAAGGGCATAACCCTACCCAACACCTAAAACATGATGTGTATATGCAGGCATTCCCCTAGCAGAAGATACCTGAATCAATCAGAGATAAAAGTTGGCCATCCAACCTAAAAGTAAAAAAGATAGCAAAGTAAACACATGGTCCAATGCATCACTAGGATCGCCATTCCAACATATTTAGTAAATGATATCTCCAAATGTAGACATGCAGATGCTGTTGAAGGCGCTAATCAGTTGTCACAGCGTATGAAAAGTGAGACAAACTCACTAGTACACAGAATTACAGTGCAGGCAAGTGGACATACATGGGACAGACAACATCACACTAGTCTGTGTTGGTGTCACACAGCGTTTCGTAAATAATAGGACAGCCAAGGTGTAAGCAAAGGGTCTTACCCTTTGGATCAGTCAAATATGCCCCATAGGCAGCAAAAAGCAGAGGGTAGCGTAAAGGTGCTAACTATGGGAAAAAGGCAGTGGTGGTCAAGTTTAAAAACAGGCAGTAAAACAGAAAAGCAAATAAGCGGCCATGGTGCAGAAAGACAATGTACAAGACTACTCACATGGTTCAGGCACAGAGAGTGCACAAGATCTACCCTCCTCTCTTCACCTTGACCGAGGATGAGCAGGGGAAGGGAAAGATCTTTTAAAGTAGGGATTATCAAAGGAACTGTTTCCAGGTATGTCATGTGCTGCCTGTCAGGAGGAGTCCTGGCTGCGTGGTCAATGGGGAGAAACACAGCATGTTCGTATACACACCAATGTGCCCCTTGTGTATAGAAAAAAATGCCTCTCAGCGGCGGCCATTTTTGGGGGGGTTAGATCTTTTTATTAAGTGGTGACTCTATTATAAAACTTTAACCCGATAAAAGACTTGCACCAGGCTAATACTAAAAGTTAGTAACCTAGAGGAGGTGGGTTGTAATAGCCCAACTCAAACCTTCCTGAGGGTAGCTAATCTTTTAAAATGCAAGTGAGAGAAGCGCAATTACTCCCAAGAGCAACATGTGCCGCCTGCCGTCATCATCGAAAAGATGAACCCCATATGTATATAAGTAACATCCTACAGTGGTGGCCATCTTAAAGTGTATTGTGGCTGCTCAGCGTAATGGTGTAATACATGGTCATAGTGCCTCAGTGGTGTGATAATAGTGAATACTCTTGCATACATGATCATGGTGGTGAATAGTGGGTGCATTTAGGCCCACATTTATACTCTGTTTGCGCTGAATTAGCGTCATTTTATTTGACGCTAATTCGGTGCCAACTTAACTCCACATGTATATTTTGATGCTAGAACCGTCTAGCGTCAAAATATAGGAGTTAATGTCATTTTTTGGAAGCGGGAAACCACCTTGCGGTAATGAGATGCACGGTAGGCGTTTCTGTCCAAAAAATGACTCTAAGCCCCTAGCGCCTCATTTATCCACTCATGCAAAAATGACGCACGGGTGGGAGGCGGACCCAAAAAATGACATTAACCCCTATTTGCATCAAATTTTAATGCTTGGGTCAGACCAGGTGTTAAAATGAGGCCCACACATCACTACTTAAGGAAAACACACAGAAGCAACATTGGCAATCCACAGGACTAGTTGGAAGTGTTAATGCTCCAGCTTGGGAGACGACACAGAGGACAACAACCACAACAGCAATCGCCACCACTACTGCAGCAACTACATCCACCACATGGCACCCACAAAGGCAACGCAGAAGGCAGGAGAGGATATTCCAGAACAGGACAACCCTCCTTGGCCTCAGGGAACAAGACCTCATTAGGACTTACCGTCTCAACCGGCAAGCCTTGCTATGCCTGCTGCACCACATTGAGCCACAGATCACAGCCAGGCTGCAGACACAACATAACAAACCACCTGTCACAAAGCTGCTAGCTATCCTGCATATGCTGGCAAATGGTTCATTCCAGACAATGGGTGCACTGGTTGCTGGTGTGTCACAGCCGTCTTTCCCAGTCTTCCTGCCAAAGGTATTACATGCAATCATCTCCCTGCCACCCTGCCACATCTGCTTCCCAAATACCCAGCAAATGCAGCAAGAGATAAAACAAGGCTTTCACCAATTTGCTTGCTTTCCCCATATGCTGGGTGCAATGGACTGCACCCATGTCTGACTTCTCCCACCTGCAGCAACAGAACATTTATACAGGAACTGGAAACATATGCATTCCATAAATGTGCAGGCCATAGTGGACCACCGTGGACTATTAACGAAAATTTTAGCCAAGCATCCTGCTAGTGTCCATGACGCGTACATATTCAGGCACAGCAGGATCATCAAACACTTCCAGGATGGCCAATATGGTAATGGCCTGCTTGTGGGTAAGTCAACAAACCTAGCAATATACATGTAACACACCAACCATGTAGGACACACAAGACATATACCACTCCAAAAATACATGGCCAGGGTAACACAGATGTGCATTTGCACCATGCTGCAGTATAGCAAAATTAGTGCAAAGCACAAACACGTACACCCACATATACGTAACACACCCACAACTTGACAGGCACACCATGTGAAGGACAGGGGGGGCTATGTACCCTTTGCTAACAGAAGATGTCCAAAAACAAGTGCCCACAGGTTGGCTACTGTTGGAAATGGCCTTTCCGCAGGGTCACCCCCAAACTTTTTGCCTTCCTCCTCCTCTTTTTCTGACCTCATTTTTGCTGGCTTTAGGACTCTGCGCACTTTACCACTGCTAATCAGTGCTAAAGTGCATATGCTCTCTCCTTAAAACATGGTGACATTAGCTCATGCCCAATTGGTAAATTTAACGTACTTGTAAGTCCCTAGTCAAGTGCACTACATGTGCCCAGGGCCTGTTAATTAAATGCTACTAGTGGGCTGCAGCACTGGTTGTGCCACCCACATAAGTAGCCCCCTAACCATGTCTCAGGCCTGCCACTGCAGGGCCTGTGTGTGCAGTTTCACTGCCACTTCAACTTAGCATTTAAAAGTAATTGCCAAACCTTAAACTCCACTTTTTCTACATATACGTCAACCCTAAGGTAGGCCTTACATGTCAAAGGACAGTAGCCTGCCCTCACACAAAGGACTGCCACACCCCCTACTGGGACGCTGGCAGACAGGATGGAACTGAAAGGGGACCGTGTGCACTTCTAAGCCACTCTTTGAAGTCTCCCCCACTTCAAAGACACATTTGGGTATTAAGCAGTGTCTCTGACCCTACCAACTCAGACACTTCTGGACAAGACGCTTGCAACCTGCCAGGAGGAACTGCCTGGTTGCCCAAAGGAGTCACCTGACTGCTTTTCTGCAAAGGACTGCTGCCCTGCTGCCCTGCTGCCTTGATGTCCTCTGGCTCTGCTGAGAAGTGCTCTCCAAGGGTTTGTATGGAGCTTGCCTTCTCCTGTTCCTTGATGTCTCAGGACCAAAAAGACTTAATCTCTGCAAAGAACTCCTTGTGCTGCGAAAATCAACGCACAGCCTGGAAGAAACGATGCACAGCCTGCATTGTGGTGAGAAAATCACCGCACGCCGAACCAGAACGATGCAGCCAGACTTCCTGAAAAGGAGATCTATGCGGTGCCAGCGTTGCGACCGGAACTTTGACGCACGGCCCACTGGATCGATACAAAGCTGACCCGGAATGACACAGCCAGATTTCATGAGAGGAATAGATGCAGCGCCTGCCGTGGAACAGAAATTTCCACGCATCGCCCACCGGATCGAAGCACCTCCTGTGACTTAATCCTGCGCGCCCAGGATTTCCATTCATTGTCCCTGGGGCGTTCGAAAACCCCACAACCCGAAGAGGATCCCAGTCTTCGCGCCGGAAATCAACGCAAAGTCTGCCCTGCATGAAAACTGTCAAGTCTGTGTGCACTGGAAAAATTGACGCACACCTCCCCGTTTTCCATGCAATTCCTCCTCTGCGGTCCCTTGTGGAGAATTTGAATGCAAACCAGGTACTTTGTGCTTGCAAGAGACATTTGTTGCTTTTTAAGACCTAAAGATTCTTTATATCATTTTTCTAAGTGATGTTTCAATGTGTACCTATTGAATCGTCATCGTTTTGACCTGCATCTTACCAGAGAAATATTATATATTTTTCTAAACACTGTGTGGTGTATTTTTTGTGGAGTTATACTGTGTTATTGCATGATTTTTACACATTGCCTTCTAAGTTAAGCCTGACTGCTCAGTGCCAAGCTACCAGAGGGTGGACACAGGATAATTTGGATTGAGTGTGACTTACCCTGAATAGAGTGAGGGTCCTTGTTTGGACAGGGGGTTACCTGACTGCCATCCAAAGACCCCATCTCTAACATGCCACTAAATACACTTCACACACACATTACACCAAACAAAGAATAGCACAGAAATACTAATGGCATATGCCATGGTCATGTAAAGAAAGTCATGCATAGACGCAGAGCCCTTAAATGATGCTGTGCAAGTCTCTGCCAGAACATACATCAAATGCCAGACAACTGGTGCCAATACCAACTACATCTCATCAACACATACCTGACTTACCTGTAGGGTGCATATACATCTGCCTGATGCATTGGGTCACACACATAGGAATACCAAATTAATGGCCATTACATACAATGTGCCAGATTTTTGAGAAGTAGCACCACACCTACTGTAGTGCCACCACATATGCACCACTTACTGACCCACAACACCATCATGTCTGTACTGTAAACAATAAATGGCCCACCAAGAGGCAGAGTCACTGTTAAACAGTGCAGATCATGGATGCTATAGTGTGACCCTGTAGGAGTATTTAGGATGTCACTGACCTTACATGCACTGTGCTAAGGGACACATTTGTAAAATAGCTGTGCCCCATCCCATGGCCTGCACTGTGCACGTGTTGACAGTATAATTGCTGATTCATGTATTGGAAGATAGGAGAAATACTGGTAGTCATGTTGACCATCCTGAAAAAATGGGATACACACTCTTGGACACCTGATGGCTGGCCTAAACATCAGCTGCCACTCAAGACCACTAAGGGACATATGTAAGAGCCCCTAGTGCCATCATCATGCCCAGTACTGTATGTAATGTTGGCGGATGACCACTCTTTTGTGACCTGATGCCACATTGTAAATAGGGCACCCTCCCACGCAGCACTTTGCATGGAAGAGGCGTGCAATGTGTGTTGCTGTAGGTGTGTCACCGCAAGATACTTAGCATGATGATGCTGACTCAGAGGTAGGTGTCACCAAAATCCTGAGGCAGTGCCAACATCAAACACCACCCCAGGGATGGTGTTTGTAGGTTGCAATAAGGAAACAGACTGTGATTTTACCTCATATGAATGTGCAACCTATGTGTGCTGCATACTGCTGCACACACAGAAAGAGCAAATTGCCCATGAAAGTAATATATGTATAGGATGGTGTCCCTTCCTGCACAGATTAATCCACCTCCACAGGGCAGCCAGCCAAGCACCCTGGTGCAAGGTTGCCATTTTTGGTGCACGGCTGCATATTTGGCACCGGCGCAAGGTACAACAAAGGATTGCCTTGTAACATATTACACATGGTGCATTCCTGCATAGTGAAAATGATGCAGTATGGCGCTGCCAATTTTGGAGCTGTGTTGTGCACTGTCATTTACTCTTTAAAATGGGCCTAGGTGTTGCATTTCATCTGTACTGACACATGTCAAAATGGCTGGGATGCCCAGGCTTTGTAGGGCTACCGTGTTGTCACTACATCTGACCCCATTGTGTTGGAAGGATGTGTCATGTCCCCTCTAGTGATAGCACACTGCTACAAAGATGCACAACACAACACACGGTACATACATACTAAGCATCAGTTAGGAATCCAAATTATAGGTCCCAGGTCCTTGAGACAATAACCAAGATTGTCATGTCCAACAACACATGCCAGTGAAACTGAGCTCAAGGCCAGGGACACACACCATACCACAAACACGTGTGATGTACAACCAACTCCAACTAACAACTGGCATGCTACATACTAAACCTGTTGCAAGTTTTAAAAACAACTTACATCTTTTACCTTTGCAACGGATCAGGGTTACAGCACACAGACGTCGGTGATGACCCCATTTTCAAAACCTAACGCAGAAGCAGAGCGTGCCTACAATGAGGGACACCGTCAGACACGCAATGTGGTGGAAAGGACATTTGGCATCCTCAAATCCAGATTCAGGTGCCTTGACCGGACAGGAGGCAGTATCCTTTATGCCCCACCCATTGTGTGTAAAACAATCCTCACATGTGCCATCTTGCACAACATATGTGTGCGAATAAACATGCCATTGTACAACCAGGCTGCTGACCTGCCTTAGGAGGAGGAGGAGGATGGTGCTGTCGATATGGAGGGGGAACAGCACAACACAGCTGCTGGGGTACGCCAGAGACAGCATATTGTTGACAACTTTTATACATAAGAACCACAGAAATCACCATGTAAAATTTGTAAATAAACAGTTCACATTTTTCCACCAATCCTGTTTTGGTCTATTCAATCTCGACTACATATACCATAGGAATGTGACTCTAACCTCAGGGAGCATGTAACAAACACAAAACTGACAAGTATTGTAGCGGTGATGTTTTAGATCATACTGCCACCACCACACACTTCATTTACAGCTTTATCACTGGTATGTGACAACTGAAGGACACAATCCATGGACCACTACATATTTTGTACATTCATGTTGCCAACTTGCTAATCAATAGCCTATCACACCCAACTACATCATGTCCTAATAGGGTGTATGCCAGGGGCCCACACATGAGGTATGGGATGTCACAAAATGTAAATTAAGTAATGTTGGAACTGAACACTGTCACAACTCAATGTGATAGTTGCAATGGCTGCATGAAAAATGTGTGACGAGGGGGGGGTCTTCATCTGTAACTATGGTTATCATGATTTGTCCAGAGATAGTAACCAATGGAAGACGTTGAGCCTGCGCAGTCTATCCATGGTAAACTGTCCTGCCACTGCCATGGGGCACAACCTTGACACTGGGTAAACATGACCTCACTCGTTGCACAGACATGTCTGTGGAATGCACAGTAGTATGGATGAGAATATATGCAGCTAGGGCTGCAGGTCCACAACACAAAAACAACAACTATTGGTAAATGCAATTAGTTAAATCAAAAATGTGTGTTCAAACCATATTCTGGGTGGGATGTAGGCAGAGTATGTCATACACACTATGTACCAAAGATGTACACGTCAGACAAATATGCTGTCTTCACACATGCCTCCAGAAAGTCTAAATCTAAATACAGATGTGGGGTTATATTTCCCAGGTAGCAATAGTTCACCCATCATCAACAATGCCTGACCTTTGTATGCAGCTTTAAATAGTATGCTCTGTATGACAACATCACACATCACATATCAAAACACAATACACAATCACAATACAGATCAATTGCATGGTACTAAGGCCCTCATTCCTACTTTGGCGGGCGGCGCGGGAACCGCCAGAAGACCGTACCGCGGTCAAAAGACCGCGGCGGTCATTCTGACTTTCCCGCTGGGCTGGCGGGCGACCGCCAAAAGGACGCCCGCCCGCCCAGCGGGAAAGCACCAGCAACGAGGAAGCCGGCTCCGAATGGAGCCGGCGGAGTTGCTGGTATGCGACGGGTGCAGTTGCACCCGTCGCGATTTTCGGTGTCTGCCAAGCAGACACTGAAAATCAATGTGGGGCCCTGTTAGGGGGCCCCTGCAGTGCCCATGCCAGTGGCATAGGCACTGCAGGGGCCCCCAGGGGCCCCACGACACCCGTTCCCGCCAGCCTGGTTCTGGCGGTGAAAACCGCCAGAACCAGGCTGGCGGGAAGGGGGTCGGAATCCCCACGCCGGCGCTGCTTGCAGCGCCGCCGTGGAGGATTCACAGGGGCAGCGGGAAACCGGCGGGAAACCGCCGGCTTACCTTTTCTGACTGCGGCTTTACCGCCGCGGTCAGAATAGCCCCAGAAGCACCGCCAGCCTGTTGGCGGTGCTTCCTCCGTCCCCTACCCTGGCGGTCTCGGACCGCCAGGATAGGAATGACCCCCTAAATGTTAAAATGTGTCCCATAAATTTTATGGCTCCAAAAGCACAATCTGGAGTGTGTGTGCTACTATTGTTGCAATGGCCAACAAGATCAGATATCCAACATCACATTGAGTCGGAGTACACTTAGCCATGTAGGTAGGTTGTTCCAAGAGATGAATACAGACCTGAGATGATTTCTAACTGTTACATCTTACAGTCATGTTTGGAGTCAGCTAGGTTTAGGGATGCTGGAAGAATTGCATGACCATGTTCCAAGGAGGTTGTGGATGGACAGCTCAGAGATACCCACTTATAGTTCCAAATAGTACACGCCATGTTACCTGGAGACTATACAAGTGCTGTGCCATAAGTCATGATATGTGTGCATGGCACTCATCACATCTCCCAAATACCACCAATGGTACGGTAACTAACAAATTGCCAGTAGAAGGAGCAGGCAAGATCCCAACATCACCCAAGTCATATGTTGGATTCTGTCCCCACATCACCACACAATGTAGTTGTAGAAGATGCGTACAAAGCAGTACCTGACAAATATCAGTGAATGATGGAGGACATAATGCATAACTTCACATTAATGCCAGAAAATAATAGGAACATGAACAGAGACACTCCAAAACAGACAGTGTAACACATCAATAATTGCAGGTCTGTCCTTCACAAATGTATATTGAGGCTGGCCAGGTACATACATGACCCAGACATCTTTGGCAGTACCATAACATAACACTTGGCCTACACCTGGCACCATGAGATGAGCATCTGTGCCATGCCATTAGTTGATCGTTGAGACAACTACACACATACAACCTTCACATGCTGCAAATGAAAACAGATGATGAGTCCCATGAATGTGAGATGTCCTACATGTGCAAGCATCTGAGCATTCTACCTCAGAGGGGAAGGCCTGACATCAAGTGCTGCATAGCAAAGCAGCACATCATGGTCAGTATGAACACATTTGTGCATGTGTAGAACCACTGGGGAGTCAACATAGGCTGCTGAGTTCCAATCATCAATGGCCGAGATCCCAGCTTTGTTAAGCCACAGACCACTGTCCTGACTAAATCAACATATGATATAGTCAGGTGCCTGTTGTAGCTGCACAGGGGCAAGAACAAAGTGGAGCACAGGGACTTGCAGCCTCCCAAACAAACATGTGTTTCTGTTGCCATTTATACCCACGCAGTGATGATGGAGAGTAGCCCTGCAAACTATGCCACACTGCAACAGTGGTACCCCGTGGACAGTAATGACAAACATGAACAAGAGAAATCTGATAGTCCATTTTGAGGCTAGCACACATGTACTGCACACTTTCAACCATAATGGCCCTGGCATTGTAACATGTCAGGATTCAGGACAGTAGTAAAAAACCTAGCAGTGCTATAATGGTATAGCTAGCAAAACTCCTGTGACATCCATATATGATCTCCACATGTGTACCCACATACATATTGAATAAGTGCCAGTGATGTGACTGCAAATGCAATAGTCAAATTCCAATATCTGCCTATAAGATTGTAATGTGACCTTGAATATCCCCTTCAGACACCAATTTCATTTGTGTCAGCAAAATGCACTTACACTTGCTTCTACACATATATACATATATACCCTGGTGTACATGACATCACCAGCAACTGAGATGCATGGGTAACCACATGACGCACGTGTACCTGAGCAACAAGACGGAACATGCAACTACAAATCACAGTGTCAACACACAATGCCACGTAACTCATCAGTGGAAATGTGATGTTAAAGCAGGACAAGTACACTGCATACTCTAAGTCCAAGTTGTAATGGCTGACTCATGACAGAGCATGTGCTGGAGTCAGGCTATCTCATATCATCAGTCATGGGTATGTCTACACACTATTGTCACAGGTGTTTATACACCCACACATTCAGTTACCTACACATATCTGCACATAGGGCACACATGTGCCAAACATATGTGGACACACCATTGTTACACATGCATATATGTTCACAACGTGCAAATGATTGCATGCTGTTGCTCTGTAACACACTTCTTGGTGGAACCGATAAATCACACCCTTACCCATTGCTGCATGGACTTCCACATGTGGCCATACCCCATATGCAACATTGCAGCACAGCCCATGTCATATGTCTGGTGAATCAGAGTGCACTTAAGGACAGTGGCAAAAAAACACGCAATCAAGAAATGAAGCAAAAAATATGACGCTAATGCATCAAAAACATCCGCAAACCTTAAGAAAATGGCACCTGGGCCCTTAGCGTGAATTCTACATTCACACTCCTCTTAATGCAGCGTTCTGTGAAATCGATGCATAACCGTCATGGGTCAATGTAAATAGAACACATGCGTTATGAGTCTAAAATAAACTACACATGTGCCAAAGGCGTCAAATAAAAACATGCATAACTGAAAAATGGGACACACACGCCTAGGAAGTGATGTAACAGGAAATCCTGTCTACAAACATGGTACAGTGGTTGTAGTTTCACTTTTTCTTTACAGTTTGTGCCTTGGTGACTGTGTGTGGTTGAGTATTGGAGCTGGTGGTCGATTGTTGAGTGTGATTGGAAGTTTGTGGTGTCCCTTGTGCCATGTTCTGTGTAATTTTGTGTGCATTGTGCCCTAGAAGTTGTAGTTTTGTGTCGTTTTCATCCAGTTTTGTAATTGTACTGTGGGGTGTCTGACTGGGGTTGTTAATTAGTTGGGATAGTTGGGTTAAGTTAGTGGGGTGAAGCTTCTTTTTATTTTGTATCATAATTCATTGGGGTGAACACTGTACGTCTGTCGACATGTATGGCAATGGGGGGGAGGGGGTGACCAGAATGTCTGCGGACGAGCTTTGAGGATTCTTTTGGCTGGTTGCACACTACCTGCCAATGATGCTGGAAATGAGTGGCTGGGTGATCCTCGGCTACTGGACAGAGGCCAGGCGGCTGTGGTGGGGCAAGGTGCTCCACCACCTGAGATGTATATATCACACAGGCCGGAATGACCACCAGCTAAAGCATCGCTGGGCAGATCTGGTGGCCAGGGAGCAGGATCTCCTAGATCACCTAGGGATCGAGATCAGGGGAACTATTGACTGTTTACTACTTTTGAATGACAGTAGCCGATAAGTTGGAGTGCTGCATGCAATGCTTGTGAACAGGTTGCATGCAACCAGTATGAAGAATATCTGCTCCAGGTTAGGCCTGGAGTTCACATGTCCAAAAATGATACCAATGCAGGTCAGATGTCTGATGAGTTCTGCACAATCATCACAAAGACATACTTGTCATAGCCCATAGCGTCACCTGTGCACCGGCATAGTGTCATGTATGAAACGACAAAGCACCGCCACCCAACCATTTTTCCCAAGATTGTGTCATCAAAGAGGCACAATGCATGCATAGCACAAATTTGTCAATATTTCACGCACATGAGCCTTGCCCCAGCCATTATGTCTGCAAAGGGAGTTTACCCGCCTTAAGGTGGCAATGAATATGGCACATTTGATTCCATGAGATTGTAGTGTGGTCAGTTTTATGCATTAGCTTCAGGCTTTAGGCCTTTGTGCACTTTGCCCTGGATGTATTTTATTCCTTTGCTCGCAGCTTAGAGCCTCTGTGCACTTTGCTCTAAATGCTTTTTATTCGGCTTCGTACTGTTATTTTTCAAATAACCAGTTCTACGGTCTTGTTTTATTTTTTATATCACACTGTTTAGCCTACTTCAGCACTGGAGTTCTCAACAACACATTCCTGTTCACTCTGTGCTTCAGTCAAGGATACAGTCTGGTACATTGCCGATAGACGTGGTAGGAGTTTAGTCTTTGGCGTTCTTGCGTAGGGACATTTTGTGATCACGCTGACATGTTAGTTATAAAAACACTTCCTTGTCCCAATACATGCAAGAGGGAGATTCCGACCAGGGAACCACAACTAGACGCTGACTGCCTCGTTGCAGATGCTGAACCAGATCACAGGCCTTTGCTCAGGTTGATGTCTTCCCAGGGAATCTGAAAGGCAAGTTAGAAGCTTAACATGCTGTGCTCGAAATAGAACTAACTGAGAGAGAGTAGAAATTGTTAACACCATGATAGCGTTATTCTTATGTTTCACTCTCCTCGTGACTATTTCAATCCTACTGTGTTGTATGGTTCTGGTTATTGCGGCTCACGCCTTAATATCTAAAATGCAGTCGTTTTATTAAAACAATATATAAAACTTAAACTGCCTTTGTCATTTGTATATGAGATCAGATACTGAAGCTTTATCATATGTTGATGATATATATCTGACGGACGATGAGTTACTGCAACATTTAAGGCGGGTAGCGCTCATTGTTGTGGGATTTGCTGAAATTGGCTACAAATTTAATTTAAAAAAATCAAAGATTGCCTTCCTCAGCGTCATTTTCCTAGGATCTGAGTTGTCGAATGAGGGCAAGAGCTTAGCGCCACACTTTTTGGAGAAATGTGCTCAGTTGCAACCTCCTAATACGGTTCGGAAACTCCAGTCATTATTGGGGTTTCTAAATTTTGGCAGAACTTATATTCCTGATTACGCTACACGTATAAAACCATTATACGAGTTGATTCGCACTAATTTTTCGAGTAGATTTTGGACGAATGAGCATACACATATTCTTCGAGATTTGCAAACTGATCTCTTAGCAGTAAAGCATTTACACACACGGGACAATAAAACGCATCTGGTCATCAGGGTTATACCTGGTGCCGTTGGATTTACATGTCACCTTTAATGAGGGTGAGACAGTCCCGATAGCATACAAGTCCCACTTGTATTCGGCTGCAGAACAACGTTTTGCACAAACTGAGAAAATTATCACTGCTGTAAAGATGGCTGTTATTAAAGAACGACCTCTTGCCCAGGGCCAACGCATCATTGTCGTCTCCTCGATTCCAGCCTTAGAGGCTGTTACAAAAGCAAGTGTTCCTAATTCGAAAGCTTTACACCCGCAATGGATACAATGGGCAACGTCTTTGTCAGCCACTGATGTAGATTACATATTTGACCCTAAACTGCAGACTCAAGAATTTCTTCAATATGAAATGGAGTACCCAGTTCCCGCTGGCACATTGCCTATTGACCAATATCAGGTGGTCATGTATACCGATGGCTCTGCGCAACCAGCGGTCGGGACTAAACAACAGTATTCTGCTGCATGTGTGGTGGTGAGCGGCTATATGGAGGGGGAAGTGTTCTGCCCCCGACATACTTATACACAGACCTTGGGAGATTGTACGGCACAGTTGGCTGAGCTGAAAGCTCTATTGTTAGCCTTCGAACATGCGGATCCGGTGATATTTACATTGCTGGTTTGTGACTCCTATTACTGTGTTCAGCTTTCAATGAATATTTGCACTACTGGAGGTTGAATGGGTTCAGAGATTCCAAAGGTAACACCATTAAACACAAATTGCTGTGGGGGAAGGTTGCGGATCTGAAAGAAACGCTTCCTAAAGTCCATGTTGTGCATACACTTGGACACCAGCGCGTTGGAATACACGTTGCTGGGAATACTTTGGCTGATGAAGCCGCAAAATCAGCAGTGGCAGTTGCCACTGTGGCCTCAGTAACTCGTTCGAGTTCCAAACCAGACACAGAGATTTTGGCTGCCATAAAAGCTATGGCTGATGGCTTGCCATTTCCTAAAGGATTCCCTTCTAAATATAGTTACTGTATGGGCGGTATGCTAAACGCTGTAGTTAAAATCCCAGGCGTTGGTGTACGTGAAATGCCCAATAAAATTGAGCGACCTCGATTAATTACTGCAGCACATGATGGGCGGCTTCTGCCCATGCAGGCGTGGCTGCCACCATTTCACTCTTACAGGCTCGTTACTGGTGGCCTGGTCTCTATAAGGAGACAAAGCAGTATGTCCTTTGTTGTGATGTCTGCCAACAAATTAAAGTTTCCACGGCTAGACGCCCGCAGCAGACGCCCCTTCTCATATCAAATAAACCTTTACAGTGTGTGTACTTGGATCATTGTGGTCCTCTGACGCCAGATAGTGCATACAAATATATATTGGTTGCTGTAGATTCGTGCTCCAGATTTGTGTGGGTCTGGCCACAGCGCTCTGCTGACGCTCGAACTGTTATTAAAGATTTGCGCATCTTTGTCGATACATATGCAGTTGCGGCTTTCCATTCGGATCAGGGCCCTGCTTTTGCCTCTAAGGCATTCAGGGACACCATGGCTTCGTTGGGGGTCCAGCTCCAGTTCCCGTCTCCATTTCATCCCGAGGGAAATTCTGTTGTGGAGTGTTTAAATCGCGATTTAAAGCAGTCCTTAACGGCCAGAGTTATAGGTACGGGTCGTAGTTGGCTAGCCCACCTGTATGGAGTACAGAGAGCACTTAATAACTTGCCTAGAAGGTCCCTGGGGGGTCGTACTTCATATGAGTGCCTGTTTGGAACACGAATGTATGTTCCTGATCTAGATGGTCCTGGTGTGGAGACGGCAGACACGCCCTTTGACATAAATGATTGTGTCACTGTTTTGCAGAATTTACAACAATTCCGTGAAGATAACTCTTCTGCAAGTGCTGCCTCCACAGGAATTAAGGATGAACAAGTAACGCCTACTGGTTGGATTCCCAGGATTGGGGATCTTGTGCGTAAAAAGGTCGCAGTGAAAAAAGAATTTGGTCCTTCTTATCGGGTGCCTGTCCCTGTGCTAGGGATCAGCAGCACAAGAAGTGTAATTTTACCACCGTTGCAAGGGGCCAAAGGAAATCGCTTTGTTTCCATTGATAATGTCAAGTTACAACATGTGGCTGATTCTGCACAGCAGACAAAGAGGGACACCCAGTAGTTCCAGAATCCCTCTCACTACTGGGGAAGAAGTTCCGCTGCAGGTGATCTGCACCAACTCTATTTCCTCTCCGAGCTTGGGGAGGGTGGAAGCTGATCTTGCGATTGTTCCACAGATGGCAAATAAATTGGAATGTTTTGATCAAGTTGCTGTACGTTCTACTGATATTGCTGAGAATGCACCTTTTGCGAGAACTGCCTCTGGCTGCTTCAACACCACTGATGATACCGTGTCGGACTCCTCGTCCTCTTTACCATCAGCCCTGGGTCCACGTAAGCTGCTGTGTTGGCTTAAACACACATATTTTGTTGTTCCTTGGAACTATCTGTGGCTTTTTATGACTGTAATGACTCTTTTCTTGTGGCTGGGGTTTGTAGATACTTTTTTTTCTTGGTAATACATGGTCATTTTCTTCCTGAACGATCTGACATTGAGCACGTGGAGACAGTGTTGAAACCACATTTTTCGTCTCATATGGTTCGAAGAGACTTGTCCTTTGTGAACATATCTGCAGTGCCGATTCCGGATGGGATTGTGTGGGATAGAGTGATGTTTGATATATATGGTCCCACTGAAATAATTCAAATACCGTGTGTTCTCAAATTATCAATGAATGATATCGTTATACCAGGCATTGTATCTGATGATTGGGATGTAAAGACAGTGGATTCTATGTTGACGGAATTGCAATATTATACTGTCTATGAAAATGAAGATGCTTACCTATTTAGAGATAATTATGGTGACATGTTTTGCTACAATTATTATGGACACCACATTATTCATAAAGCTAGTAGCCCTAAATCAATATTTGAATAGATGCAATGGGAACATTGCCCGACTCCTCCACAGGGGAGCTCTAAAACGTATTCTGATAAATTTGCATATTTTTCTGGGCATAATCAACAGAGTGCTAAGTCTTACTATTTTAAAGTTACTCCGCATGCTAATAAGCAAATGTTATTGACTGATACTAAATTACTGTATTCAAATTTGTTTGTATCCAAACTTTTGGTTGAGGGGTATGAATACTGGTCCAAAACTGTTGATTTAAAAAAGTGTCTGGGGAACGAAAAATTGGCAAATGCGGGGTAGGGATACATTGTTTATTATTCCTGTCCAAATGATTTTCCTAAATGACACTGTACAAAAGACTAGTTGTTTGGGCTTAGCAACGATTAGAGATTTGAATTTGCCTAGCATACCTGTCCCTTCCAAATTGAACAATTGGCAGCAATATATCAATGCCACGTTTAGTGAGCTTACAGACTGGGTCCAGAATGGTACGCTTAACACTTCATTGATACGTCCGGGCGGGTGGTTATTGTGGCCCATAGACACTAATGGGTGTCATCAGCGTTTTGTCACCTCTTCGGGGGGGTTCAGGACTAGTAGGGCAGACCCTCACTACGTATCACCAGAACATGCTGATATCATTACTACATACAGCGTGGAGAAACTTTGTCAACAATGGTTGAAGTCATCCACGCTGGATGCAGTTAAGACACATCTCACGTTACTGTCTAATAATACTGACATGCAAGATTTTTTGTCAGGACCAAGAATGCCGCGGAAGAAATGTTTTTTGTATGAAGTATATAATGAGATTTGGAAGCTTTCACAACAAGAGGCAACGGCCCGGTTGAGGCAAATTGATCAGGAACATTTGATACAGGCTTTGTCTGTTGTGGATAATGGGATGCATACCCTTTCAGACCGTGTATACACAATTGACAACATTGTTTCCTCTGCTATAGACATTATTAAATCTGATATGTCTTCTTTATATCATGGGCAGAGTCAAACGCGGTCAGTCATGCAGTTGGGTTGGACTCTACAGACCTTGAAGGAAGGTCGCTGTCATGACCACACAAACTTGCCAAGTCAAATCAAAGAAGTGCATGAGAAAATCAAAGAGATATCCTCAGTGGAGACAGCAAAGCCCAAACTGGAAGAAGGTTTGCAGAGTAATCTTGCGCTTATTTCAAAGGAAGAATCAAGAAGAGAAGATCCAAGATGGCCGCTGTGAGTCCTGAAGGTTAGTTACAGTTCTAGTCTTGCAATCGGTTGGTTGCTAGGTTACGAGCTCTCCAGCTGGAAGCCTTGCACTTCAACTGAGGTCTGACAGGAATCAGCTGTGTGGAGAGAGAGCGCGATTCAGAACAGAAACTCCTGTGAGGTAAAATTACATTTGAAGATTATATTACAGAAAACGGATAAATATTGTCAAGGTTTATTCGAAGAGTTTGATAGTAGACCGTTCCCGTGGAAGTCGGCCAGGCTACAGAGTTAATGTATGAATTAACCTTATGTTTACAAGTTTCTTGTTTAAGATATTAAAGTCAAAGAAAAAACAAACTTTAAAAGAGCAAGTATCTACAAATGTCAAGGTTATAAACAAAGGCCAAGTTTAAAGGAGAAACGAACTGTTAACAAATAAGCATTTACAAATTCAATGATAATAAACCAAAATAGAGTTTAAAAGAGAAACGAACTTAAATAAACAACCATTTACAACTACAAGTTATCGACAGATGTCGAAGTAAGGAAGGAGAAACTAACTGTAATAAACAAGCATTTACAAATACAAGTTATCAACAAATGTCGAAGTAAGAAAGGAGAAACAAACTTTAATAAACAAGCATTTACAAATACAAGTATTGACAGAAGTCACAATAAGACAGGAGAAATTAAATAACATCAGCTGATTTGAAGAATGCATTATCACCAACTATATATATATATATAGCAACATAAAACCAATCTCTAACAAAGGTTGAGAAGTTCTTCCAGAATCAGTAATAAGCATTTTTTTTAAGAAGAGCTATCATTTATAGAGAGAAGCAAGGCTACAGAGAACTCAGGGTGAGTGAAGAAATAACAGAATTAAAGAGAATTAAGTGTTGAGAGTAGAAAGTGAAAAACTGATGATGTATGTCCCAAGTAATTGCGACTGTGACTCTTGCAGGTGCTGTATCCAATCTTAGATGTGAAGAGGCAGACTGAGTACTGGCGTTCATCATCTCTGTGGAGACAGCAAAGCCCAAACTGGAAGAAGGTTTGCAGAGTAATCTTGCGCTTATTTCAAAGGAAGAATCAAGAAGAGAAGATCCAAGATGGCCGCTGTGAGTCCTGAAGGTTAGTTACAGTTCTAGTCTTGCAATCGGTTGGTTGCTAGGTTACGAGCTCTCCAGCTGGAAGCCTTGCACTTCAACTGAGGTCTGACAGGAATCAGCTGTGTGGAGAGAGAGCGCGATTCAGAACAGAAACTCCTGTGAGGTAAAATTACATTTGAAGATTATATTACAGAAAACGGATAAATATTGTCAAGGTTTATTCGAAGAGTTTGATAGTAGACCGTTCCCGTGGAAGTCGGCCAGGCTACAGAGTTAATGTATGAATTAACCTTATGTTTACAAGTTTCTTGTTTAAGATATTAAAGTCAAAGAAAAAACAAACTTTAAAAGAGCAAGTATCTACAAATGTCAAGGTT
Source organism: Pleurodeles waltl (assembly GCF_031143425.1). NCBI lineage: Eukaryota > Metazoa > Chordata > Amphibia > Caudata > Salamandridae > Pleurodeles > Pleurodeles waltl. The sequence continues at coordinate 609,985,217 of NC_090449.1, forward strand.
ATAAACAAAGGCCAAGTTTAAAGGAGAAACGAACTGTTAACAAATAAGCATTTACAAATTCAATGATAATAAACCAAAATAGAGTTTAAAAGAGAAACGAACTTAAATAAACAACCATTTACAACTACAAGTTATCAACAGATGTCGAAGTAAGGAAGGAGAAACTAACTGTAATAAACAAGCATTTACAAATACAAGTTATCAACAAATGTCGAAGTAAGAAAGGAGAAACAAACTTTAATAAACAAGCATTTACAAATACAAGTATTGACAGAAGTCACAATAAGACAGGAGAAATTAAATAACATCAGCTGATTTGAAGAATGCATTATCACCAACTATATATATATATATAGCAACATAAAACCAATCTCTAACAAAGGTTGAGAAGTTCTTCCAGAATCAGTAATAAGCATTTTTTTTAAGAAGAGCTATCATTTATAGAGAGAAGCAAGGCTACAGAGAACTCAGGGTGAGTGAAGAAATAACAGAATTAAAGAGAATTAAGTGTTGAGAGTAGAAAGTGAAAAACTGATGTTGTATGTCCCTAGTAATTGCGACTGTGACTCTTGCAGGTGCTGTATCCAATCTTAGATGTGAAGAGGCAGACTGAGTACTGGCGTTCATCATCTCTGTGGCAGTCTCTCTACCATCCCATTCCCCTTTCCCCCTCCGGGGTACTCAGCACAAAGGATTAATATTCGTTGTGAGTAGCTCGGGTCGGGACTGAGGAGTTATCTTCTGCTTCTGAGGAAATCGAATTGAAGTATCCTGACAGTCGCGTTCCGTGGCAGCACATTCCATTGCCAGGGAGATATTTATTTCCTTTAATTTGACTCGTCAACAACAGCTGATGGCTAAGAAGGAAGCAACATATGTTATGTTAAATATTGAAAAGTTGGAGAAATTGCCTTTTACTGTGGCTGAGATTCCGTCAGCTGAGTGGTTGATTCACGGGGTTATTAATTTGCCTATCTCCACTCTGCAATTTACTTCTTGTTTAAAGCACATTCCGGTGGGTTGATATGAACGGTTGGGAGACAGTTACATACACGAGGTGTGGGAGCTTCCCTTTCTATACAGATGTAGTAATGGTTTGAGGGAGGTTTTTCTTAGCGGTAGCGAATGCAAAACTTCTGTCAGCCATTCAATGGTTTGTAGACAGCTGTCTTTGCACGGGGCGTGTAATGCCTCGATTGCTAACTTAGCTTGTTATCTTAAGGGAGTTCCAGTCACGGTAATTAAAAACACTTTCCAGGTGCTTTCAAACGGCAGTTACGTCCTTCTTAACAGTGAACCCTGTTGTGGCATGCGTGCCGGAATAGTTTACGTAGTCATTGTCACCAAGGCCGTTACGTGCTGCGGGAATGTGTTGTTTCCCCCCACTCAAATTAGGGAGGTAGCGGACATCTGGCCTCATATTGCTACTTCCAAGGTGAATTTCGACAAGTTGAGTCGACTGAAAGCTCTATTGTTTCAAAAGCATGTGGCCCTTACATCTGCTAGCGAGACCTACTCACTTCAGGTGGCGAGGTCATCAGCGGAAATACAGTCCCTTTTGAATACTAACTTTCCGAGTCACTTTGGTGAACTCGTGGTACGTATATTTAATGCTTCCAGCACTGCTGGAATTGCACATTTTTTCAAAGCCGTTGGTGTTGGTTTTGCTCATACCTTCTCTTCCATATTCGGTTTAATACCTTCGGCTATTCACTCTATTTTCGGAAGCATTTTTGGGGGATTCCCAATTACTTTGGCTTTGTTGGCTGAGGTTTTGCTGTTGCTGCTGTTCTTCCGCAATGGCTGTCCCACTGCGACGAGATCCCATATTAGCGCTCCCGTCAGCGCAGCTGTGTCGTGAACGCATGATGCAGCATTTTGGGGAAACACTCCTGGGACAGTTGGAGTGTGACTGGTTTCTGTCATTCCGACCGGTTTTGGATTGTGTGCAACCCGTTTTTCGGTGGCTTTGGTGCTCGTTTGAACATGCACTGTCTCTCTGTCTCTCACTGCAGCGCCCCCCAGTGGTCGATACTGATCTGTTGATGTTCCCGATTAGGGCTCATTCCCAGACTTGTGCACTGCGGTTGCGTTTGCTTCGTGAGGCAGTTTATGAGATTCCCTTCCTGGAGGAAGATGGTATTGTCTCATTCATAGGCCCTGCACGGGGTGCCGCCCTGGATGGTTCTGGGGCTTTGGAACACACCTGCTCCATGATACTTTTGACGTGGATTCTCCGATGTTGACATCTGTCGAAGTGGAGGATCTCCTGCTATCCGTGGCTTCTGTCTAAGAATGTTTTTTTTTTTTTTTAAATTGACATTATGGGCCTCATTCTGACTTTGGCGGGCGGCAGAAGCCGCCCGCCAAAGTACCGCCGTCAGAATACCGCTGCGCGGTCAAAAGACCGCCGCGGTAATTCTGAGTTTCCCGCTGGGCTGGCGGGCGACCGCCATAAGGCCGCCCGCCAGCCCAGCGGGAAACCCCCTTCCATGAGGATGCCGGCTCCGAATGGAGCCGGCGGAGTGGAAGGGGTGCGACGGGTGCAGTTGCACCCGTCGCGATTTTCAGTGTCTGCTTGGCAGACACTGAAAATCTTGGTGGGGCCCTGTTAGGGGGCCCCTGCAGTGCCCATACCTTTGGCATGGGCACTGCAGGGGCCCCACAACACCCGTTACCGCCAGCCAGGTTCTGGCGGTCAAAACCGCTAGAACCAGGCTGGCAGTAAGGGGGTCGGAATCCCCATGGCGGCGCTGCCTGCAGCGCCGCCATGGAGGATTCCCTAGGGCAGCGGGAAACCGGCGGGACACCGCCGGTTTCCCGTTTCTGACCGCGGCTGTACCGCCGCGGTCAGAATGCCCATGGATGCACCGCCAGCCTGTTAACGGTGCATCCGCGGTCCCCGGCCCGGCGGTAGTCAACCGCCAGGGTCGGAATGACCCCCTATATCTAATTTGGCTTTACCGTCACATGCTTCCCAATTTATAAAATTAGTTTTCTGCTTTGCTGTCCTATGACCTTGACGAAATATATTTGATGTGTTTTTTGTATCTGGGGCATATTTTTATATTATTAAAACCACTTGCTACCGACAAGGGGAGGGTGTAGTGTGGTCAGTTTTATGCATTAGCTTCAGGCTTTAGGCCTTTGTGCACTTTGCCCTGGATGTATTTTATTCCTTTGCTCGCAGCTTAGAGCCTCTGTGCACTTTGCTCTAAATGCTTTTTATTCAGCTTCGTACTGTTATTTTTCAAATAACCAGTTCTACGGTCTTGTTTTATTTTTTATATCACACTGTTTAGCCTACTTCAGCACTGGAGTTCTCAATAACACATTCCTGTTCACTCTGTGCTTCAGTCAAGGATACAGTCTGGTACATTGCCGATAGACGTGGTAGGAGTTTAGTCTTTGGCGTTCTTGCGTAGGGACATTTTGTGATCACCCTGACATGTTAGTTATAAAAACACTTCCTTGTCCCAATACATGCAAGAGGGAGATTCCGACCAGGGAACCACAACTAGACGCTTACTGCCTCGTTGCAGATGCTGAACCAGATAACAGGCCTTTGCTCAGGTATGAGGGTTGATGTCTTCCCAGGGAATCTGAAAGGCAAGTTAGAAGCTTAACATGCTGTGCTCGAAATAGAACTAACTGAGAGAGAGTAGAAATTGTTAACACCATGATAGCGTTAATCTTATGTTTCACTCTCCTCGTGACTATTTCAATCCTACTGTGTTGTATGGTTCTGGTTATTGCGGCTCACGCCTTAATATCTAAAATGCAGTTGTTTTATTAAAACAATATATAAAACTTAAACTGCCTTTGTCATTTGTATATGAGATCATACTGTAAATGAGAGAGCTGGTTTGGATCTGAGTGCCCACGACTTCCCTGAGAAGTTCCAAAGATGTCAATCATCCCTTCCCCTTGGGAGAGATGAGGCACTGCTAGTTAGCCGGAGCAAAACCGGATTTAGGGTGACAGAGGTCCTTCCAAGTGGGTCAGACTCAGTCCCCCACACCGTGAACGATCCTGCTACCTAGAAATCCAGTAGTCTCATTTAGGATAATGAGAGCCCACGCGACAAGATGACTTTGCCAGATCAGTCATGAAATAATCAATGCATGATCATTGCAGACTTTCAATAGAGCTGCATTTCAATTACAGAGTGCCTCTGGGTGCCTTGCAGGACTAGCTTAAGTAGTTCAGTTGTAAGTCTTACAAAGCAAATACTGGCAGTTCCATGTTTCAGTTCATGTTCTGTCACAGACAGCCTCTACTGCCCCCATACCACACACATGTGCAGAGTCTGTTCCACTGGCCTACGACTCCTCACTGACAGTGTGAGGCTGCACTGCATCAGCTCCATCTCTGCCACATCACTCACTAACCTGCAACTCCAGATGCATCCTCTGACCACAGAGCAAGTGTGTCTGTGTTGAGCGCTATTTCTATGCCGATGTATTTCTGCCTCACTGGATTGACAGTAGTGTACAATGGCAACAATGGCATGCCACTCACTATTTGCAATACATACATGTCACAATGCTGTCAATGTGGAGGTAGGTAAAGCAACTGCACATGAGTCCACAGCCATAGCAATTCCCTAAGTATGTCTGCCTTGTGATGGCACACACATTTAACTCTGTTCATTGCAGGGTGTGTAATGCAAATCCCCAACACCTTGCAGTACCCACGCAATCCCAGGGTAGTAGCGTGTCTGTGAGCTATGATGATGATATAGTTGTTTCCTACATCTGTTACAGGCAGAAATGCCATGATTGTGGCAATGGTCCTGCCACTGCTACAACCCTAGCATGGCCCTCAGATGGAAAATACATGCTCAAACAGTCCCTTTTGGCTTTGGAGGTGTTGTGCCCACAGACAGCTGCACGACAATGCCACATATAAATGTTGCAGGGTGCAGCACCACAGGAGTCTCTGGCCCAGTGCTAATGTTCAGATGTGTGGCTCTAACTCACCTGAGTGTATGTGTCATTTTGTGATCATAGTTATATGTCTGTTGCACTGATTTACACTAGGATGACTAGCTCACTCCTCTTAACTAGTTCACACTGAAATTTGTTGTCCACTCGCATTGACTATGATTTGACACTAAGCATGGTTTACCATTCATGTCTTACAGGTGGCCCAGCCCCCTACACAATTGGTGAAGTAGAGCATTTTGAAGAACCTGATGCATCCAATAAGTGTGAGAATGTGTGTCCTGTGAAGTAATCCAGGGTTTGGTGTGAGTGAGTCATGGTGGTGAATACAATGCCAGATGTGATAAACTGTCCAATGATCAGATATCATAGTAGGCTGGATGGTGATATCATGGCCCATTTTAAAGAGCCCCAAGCACCAACAGAGGGTCACATCTTGTGAGGCTCGTGGTGCACAATGGCCAGCATTGTGTGTAGAAGGTGGTGACAAGCCACATGTAGGCCCATATGTAACTAAGAATGACAAAGTGCAATGCTGTGAGAAAAGTGGCAGTGGCGCACTCTGTCATTTTCACACAAAGGGATGCGCCGTATTTAATTGTATACAGTGCACCCCTGTGTTGTCCCCTGTGTTGTTCCTAAATTTGCAGCCAAGCCCCAACCCGGCCACTCTTGTGCCATGGTGCATGGATGGATGCGTTGAGGGGGGGGTTAGTTGTTATGCAGGAGGGACACCCTTCTGCACAAAATAGTATCTCCATATGTGATTTGCTCTTACTCTGCACAACTGCAGCAATACCTATCGCATTTAGACGCAGTACCAGATTAATAGATTTGCTCACACCACCGTCAGTGTCAAATTCAGCACACACCTCAAGAGGGGGGGGCCTGAGCAATGCGCAATAAGAATGAATACTCTCATGTATCCTCTGAATGGTATCTTTCAATGGCTGATGCGTTAGGCAGCACACATCTATTGTATATCCTCTTTTTCGGTTACTGTATTGTGTTGGAAGGTGTCCCTTCCGGCACATAATCAAACTCCTACTCAATGCAGCCAACTATGCACCATGGGGCAAGGCTCCATGGATTGACGTATGTTAGCAATATGTGCAGGGCATACGTGACAACACAGGAGTGCACCATATTGATCCTAATTTGGTGCATTCCTGTATTGTCATGAAGGTGGAGGACTGGGCTGGCAATTGTCCCCCAGCATGGTGCTCCATCTTTTGCACTCCATGTGTATTTCACTTTTGTGGAATGTCATTGGCTTGCACGCAGGTCAAGGCCCAACATGTGCTGGCATGGAACTGTGTGTGAAAGGAATACTTATGGCAGATCCCGTATTGATGGGTGTCTACACCTGGACACATGAATGTAGATACGATTGACCTATAGATATCAGCTTCAGAGTTGGCAGCCCTCCTAACATATGGTCCACTCCTTGACTCCATGTATGAGTGGTCAGGCCTTGGGGAATGATCAGGACTGTTGAGATGATAGATAGCATGGCCATCCCCCCCTTAGGCTCAGGGGGAGAGGAATACCAAATTTGTAGGTAGATATGATGTTCACAGCGTAGGTGACAGTTATGTTGATCAGGCTTGCATGTGTACGTATCAGCTGTCAGCCTTTTATGGTTACCAAGAGTATCCCAATCTCCCTGTGACATATCCAAGTTACTGGTGATGTATGGTTGGAAATAGACACAGATGAGGAGGAAATTTGGGTCTGATCAATGTAAAGTTAGCGCTGCCTTTGCATCCTTTTTTTCCGCAAAAGCGGCACAAACTTACAAAATATAAGTTTATTTTGTAACTTAAGGGGGGTAGTTGGCCAATGTTTAGAGTGTGGTGTTCAATGTGTAAGTTAAGTTTATCATAGGGTAGATAGCTTTAGTTGTTGGGTAAGTATAGTTAGTATAGGTTAGTTTAGGATAGGGTAGGTTTTAGTCTTTTTTAGGTCACTGGAATTTTTAATAAACGTTTTTGCATTCTCCCATTCAATTTGTGTTGTATGCTTGACTCTCAGGGTTTTACCATGAGTGCACAAGGCAAATTGGGTATGTGCCTAGGGATTCTGTCCTGCCTCCAAATACCTCAATTGACATGTGCGCCACCTATTGACAACTGAGCTGTCACATTGGCAGCAACATCACATCTACTAGTCCATGCATCTGCCATCCAGTGTACCCACTACTCATGATGACTATGTTTACTTTGTATTGGACAGGTAGGTCTGGTACTTCAGCTGTCAGTGTTGGGGTCCTTTGTAGGAATGCAAGGAACTGTGGCACATCAGACAACAGCCTAAATTGGAACTCTATCCAGCTGAACTGACCGGTGGTAAATACCAATGAGGTTAGCTACCTCTGTATCACACCAATGAGTTAAACTGGTACTCCCAGCTGACGATATTGCCTTAGACTTGCTTTACAGCCATACCTCCTGTATATAGTGAGGGAAGCACACATGTGTTCTTCATTTGTGACATGCTCAGTGAATTGCTTGTAGGTGATGAGACCAGCATACACATTTGTCATGTTAGGGACCCTGTGTGTAGCTTTGTGTCCCCACAGTCCTACACTCTTGTACTGATATTCTGTGACCAATGACATGGATTCACACATTACAATAACAATACACATAGGTCTGCTGATTGTGTAGAAGGTGCTTATTTACAAGTGGAAGTGTTGTAGCGAGATATTTACAATTTCCAGGTCAGTGACCCCATTTGTGAAATCCATACATTTGTGACACAACACAAGTCCAGGGTTGATGGACATGTCATAGGGCATGCTTGGGAGAAGTGTTGTTAAGTGCAGAGGAACAATAATTGCCAATTGGTAAGTGAGAGACAATGACAGTCCATAGCAGACATGCCAACAGTGTGTGGGTGAAGAGTGCACATATCCAACTGTGCTAACACTGCCATGATCTCAAGCACAGGACAAAGGAGAACACTGCCCATGTGGCATAGGCTGGTGCTACCGGGAACTCTTACGAGTGAAGCTGATCTGTTCCACATCTTCATCCTCCGATGTGTGTGGTGTCGCCTCTGCCCTTGATGGTGGTGGTGAGGAGGTAGAGGGAGCCACCCACACTTCAGTGGTTGAAGATGTGGAATTCCAATTCCTGGCAGCTGCCATTTGTAGAACAACATATGGCATCACTGCAGCAAGGAAGAGCTGCTGATTTTTCAGGGTAGCAGAAACATCCCGGTAATAGGCAGCCATGTCTGCCCCGAGGGAGGCCACTTCCCGCTGCATGGAGTCCAGCTTGTTCTCAGTCATGGCCTCTCCCTCATGGTAGCAGCTATGTCCCTCAGACACTGCTGGACTCCATGCAGTGGGGAGTGTGTGCCTCATTTGGCAGCTGTATGTTCATTGGCCGTCAGAAGACATGTGCGCATTCGCTTTAGGCTGGCTGCAACGGTCTCCATCCCCTCCCTCACCTGTTTGGCCAGCTCCCACTGGACTCCTACCACTGTCCTCTTAAAGCTTGTTCCTGGGTCCTTGGAGTCCTCAGCTGTGTCAGCCCTGGCAGGTTGTACTATTGGGGTGTTGGGTGGGACATCTGGGATGGCTTCTTACTTATTTCTCCTCCTTGCAACTGGAGGTGGTGTCTGGAGGGATACCAGGACATCTCAGAGGGTCTCTTGGAAGATGGTTTCAGCTGGTCATCCAGGTCATCGGGGAACTCCAGGACAGGCAGATCAGCAGGAGAGCCATCATCCTCTGCAACAAGATAGTGAAAAATCAATCTTTCTATGTTGTGGCAGTTGACATGTCCTGTCAATGTCTTGCTAGTGGGGCTCATTGACAACTTACAGCCCAAACATTGTTCCTGTACATCATGGGTGCAATTTATCAGCCTTTTGCCCCACCTGAGTGTCACATAAAGGGAGGATCAGGTGGCGCAATAGGCTGCGTCATATTTACTAAGTGTGATGTATTTCCTCTTGGTGGCTTGACACCATCCTGTTATTGTGGACCCTTCTGATGCATCCATTTGCATGGTAGGGCCTTGCAATGGGTGTTTCAGTGGTCAAGCCACAGCAACACACATTGCAATATGCCCCTGTCCAAGTTTTACATGTTTTACATACACCAGGGCGGTACCGAAACCTTACACCACCCCAGGGACCGCATTACCAAGGCACTATATTATTGTTTCCTTTGAGTGCTCCTCATGTTGATGTATGTGTATGTGTGCTACATTGCACAGCACACAAGGACCTACCAGATTGTCATTTCAGTTTCTGGTTGTGCTGGAAGGTAATCCTTCCTACACAACTATTATCTCCCCCTCAATGCAGCCATCCTTGCACTATGGTGCAAGAGATGCAGCATTGTGGTAGTGCAGCTAATTTAACACAGGGTCTGGGCGGGACCCAGAGATGGCCAGCATGTGTTTCATTTGTTGATGTGTACATCATGTGTACATGACAGCGCCTGATGCCACAAAATAATGGACATAGCCAGTTGACTAAAGTTGAACTTAGATCAGGGCCTCTAAATAGTTTGATGGAGATTTTGCAGGTAGTTGTACTGGTGCATACATGGATCCTAAATACAGGTCCGGCAGTCCTATGACCACCAGACTGCTGTTGTCAATATGTCACCGCCAACAGCGCAGGTGGAAGTGGCACATGTTGTCCATGTTGAATGCCCATGGACCAAAAGCCTGGCACTGGCAGGTTGCCAGCAGCTTACAGACTGGCAGTGCCACCTGTCTTGTGACACTAGACCAGTATTATGATCAGCGCTACCCTCCGGGTATGTTCCTGCTTTTCCTCCAGCCTTTGCATGAAGGTGAAACCCCCATGCAAAGGTTGGTTGTAATGTGGTGTGGTGTGCCCCGGGATGCCCCTTCACAGCCCATGCACCTGGTATGGGCAGTGCAGGGGACACCATACCCAGGCCCTTTACTCTTTCCACTGCCTGATTTGCAGTGCTAAGAGCAGTGTGGCCTGTCACACCCAATGCACCCCAAGGTTGGCACTGACTCTATTTGATCCATCAACAATGTGGTGGTAACAGCACTAGAGAGCTGACATGAGCAGACAGATTTCCAACCGCCATCCCAGCGTGTAACTCATACTGTCAACCGCAAAGGGTTTATTGCACTAGCAGTCTTGCCAACACCAGACTTTCCCATGCACGCCTGTCTATGTGAAATTGTAAACCATGATGTTCACAGACATACACCATATGTTGTGTTTGTGTGGTTATTTCCCCATTCCTATGTTTCTCACATGGTTGTGTCAGAGTAGTTGTGGGCTCAGCCAGTATGTGTTGTGACCTACAGATTGCAATCTGTAATGCATATTTTCTCTAGTGGTGAGCGTCAATATGTGTAGCTTCACCATACACCAGTTTATTTACACTGGGTAGTGTCATGCTTCCTGTGATACAGGACCACCCTGCAATTGCCCCAGCGGCTGCCCAGATTACTTTTCCCTGCACCCAGAGAGGCATCCTTACTGCATGATGGAGAAGTGACTGCCTTATGAGGATGTGTTGTTTATGTGCAAGATGGTGGTGCTTCCGGCACATGTGAGTAATGTTGGCCAAGGTTGCATTTTATTGTGTGCTGTAAGATGCAGCACGTGTGTTTTGGCAATGGGACAAGGCAGTTGCAAGCTGAAATTTGTTGTCCACTCGCAGTGACTATGATTTGACACTAAGCATGGTTTACCATTCATGTCTTACAGGTGGCCCAGCCCCCTACACAATTGGTGAAGTGGCGCATTTTGAAGACACTGATGTATCCAATAAGTGTGAGAATGTGTGTCCTGTGAAGTAATCCAGGGTTTGGTGTGAGTGAGTCATGTGGTGAATACAATGCCAGATGTGATAAACTGTCCAATGATCAGATATCATAGTAGGCTGGATGGTGATATCATGGCCCATTCTAAAGAGCCCCAAGCACCAACAGAGGGTCACATCTTGTGAGGCTCGTGGTGCACAATGGCCAGCATTGTGTGTAGAAGGTGGTGACAAGCCACATGTAGGCCCATATGTAACTAAGAATGACAAAGTGCAACGCTGTGAGAAAAGTGGCAGTGGCGCACTCCGTCATTTTCACACACAGGGATGCGCCGTATTTAATTGTATACAGTGCACCCCTGTGTTGTCCCCTGTGTTGTTCCTAACTGTGCAGCCAAGCCCCAACACTGCCACTCTTGTGCCATGGTGCATGGATGGATGCGCTGAGAGAGGGGTTAGTTGTTATGCAGGAGGGACACCCTTCTGCACAAAATAGTATCTCCATATGTGATTTGCTCTTACTCTGCACAACTGCAGCAACGCCTATCGCATTTAGACGCAGTCCCAGATTAATAGATTTGCTCACACCAGCGTCAGTGTCAAATTCAGCACACACCCCAAGAGAGGGGGCCTGAGCAATGCGCAATAAGAATGAATACTCTCATGTATCCTCTAAATGGGATCTTTCAATGGCTGATGCGTTAGGCAGCACACATCTATTGTATATCCTCTTTCTCGGTTACTGTATTGTGTTGGAAGGTGTCCCTTCTGGCACATAATCAAACTCCTACTCAATGCAGCCAACTATGCACCATGGGGCAAGGTTCCCTGGATTGACGTATGTTAGCAATATGTGCAGGGCATAGGTGACAACACAGGAGTGCACCATATTGATCCTAATGTGGTGCATCCCTGTATTGTCATGAAGGTGGAGGACTGGGCTGGCAATTGTCCCCCAGCATGGCGCTCCATCTTTTGCACTCCATGTGTATTTCACTTTTGTGGAATGTCATTGGCTTGCACGCAGGTCAAGGCCCAACATGTGCTGGCATGGAACTGTGTGTGAAAGGAATAGTTATGGCAGATCCCGTATTGATGGGTGTCTACACCTGGACACATGAATGTAGATACGATTGACCTATAGATATCAGCTTCCGAGTTGGCAGCCCTCTTAACATATGGTCCACTCCTTGACTCCATGTATGAGTGGTCAGGCCTTGGGGGATGATCAGGACTGTTGAGATGATAGATAGCATGGCCATCCCCCCATAGGCTCAGGGGGAGAGGAATACCAAATTTGTAGGTAGATATGATGTTCACAGCGTAGGTGACAGTTATGTTGATCGGGCTTGCATGTGTACGTATCAGCTGTGAGCCTTTTATGGTTACCAAGAGTATCCCAACCTCCCTATGACATAGCCAGGTTACTGGTGATGTATGGTTGGAAATAGACACAGATGAGGAGGAAATTTGGGTCTGATCAATGTAAAGTTAGCGCTGCCTTTGCATCCTTTTTTGCTGCAAAAGCGGCACAAACTTACAAAATATAAGTTTCTTTTGTAACTTAAGGGGGTGGGTGGCCAATGTTTAGAGTGTGGTGTTCAATGTGTAAGTTAAGTTTATCATACGGTAAATTGCATTAGTTGTTGGGTAAGTATAGTTAGTATAGGTTAGTTTAGGATAGGGTAGGTTTTAGTTTTTTTTAGGTCACTGGAATTTTTAATAAACGTTTTTGCATTCTCCCATTCAATTTGTGTTGTATGCTTGACTCTCAGGGTCTTCCCATGAGTGCACAAGGCAAATTGGGTATATGCCTAGGGATTCTGTCCTGCCTCCAAATACCTCTCTTGACATGTGCGCCACCTTTTGACAACTGAGCTGTCACATTGGCAGCAACATCACATCTACTAGTCCATGCATCTGCCATCCAGTGTACCCACCACTCATGATGACTATGTTTACTTTGTATTGGACAGGTAGGTCTGGTACTTCAGCTGTCAGTGTTGGGGTCCTTTGTAGGAATGCCAGGAACTGTGGCACATCTGACAACAGCCTAAATTGGAACTCTATCCAGCTGAACTGACCGGTGGTAAACACCAATGAGGTTAGCTACCTCTGTATCACACCAATGAGTTAAACTGGTACTCCCAGCTGACGATATTGCCTGAGACTTGCTTTACAGCCATACCTCCTGTATATAGTGAGGGAAGCACACATGTGTTCTTCATTTGTGACATGCTCAGTGAATTGCTTGTAGGTGATGAGACCAGCATACACATTTGTCATGTTAGGGACCTTGTGTGTAGCTTTGTGTCCCCACAGTCCTTCACTCTTGTACTGATATTCTGTGACCAATGACATGGATTCACACATTACAATAACAATACACATACGTCTGCTGATTGTGTAGAAGGTGTTTATTTACAAGTGGAAGTGTTGTAGCGAGATATTTACAATTTCCAGGTCAGTGACCCCATTTGTGAAATCCCTACACTTGTGACACAACACAAGTCCAGGGTTGATGGACATGTCATAGGGCATGCTTGGGAGAAGTGTTGTTAAATGCAGAGGAACAATAATTGCCAATTGGTAAGTGAGAGACAATGACAGTCCATAGCAGACATGCCAACAGTGTGTGGGTGAAGAGTGCACATATCCAACTGTGCTAACACTGCCATGATCTCAAGCACAGGACAAAGGAGAACACTGCCCATGTGGCATAGGCTGGTGCTACCGGGAACTCTTACGAGTGAAGCTGATCTGTTCCACATCTTCATCCTCCGATGTGTGTGGTGTCGCCTCTGCCCTTGATGGTGGTGGTGAGGAGGTAGAGGGAGCCACCCACACTTCAGTGATTGAAGATGTGGAATTCCAATTCCTGGCAGCTGCCATTTGTAGAACAACATATGGCATCACTGCAGCAAGGAAGAGCTGCTGATTTTTCAGGGTAGCAGAAACATCCCGGTAATAGGCAGCCATGTCTGCCCTGAGGGAGGCCACTTCCCGCTGCATGGAGTCCAGCTTGTTCTCAGTCATGGCCTCTCCCTCATGGTAGCAGCTATGTCCCTCAGACACTGCTGGACTCCATGCAGTGGGGAGTGTGTGCCTCATTTGGCAGCTGTATGTTCATTGGCCGTCAGAAGACATGTGCGCATTCGCTTTAGGCTGGCTGCAACGGTCTCCATCCCCCTCCCTCACCTGTTTGGCCAGCTCCCACTGGACTCCTACCACTGTCCTCTTAAAGCTTGTTCCTGGGTCCTTGGAGTCCTCAGCTGTGTCAGCCCTGGCAGGTTGTACTATTGGGGTGTTGGGTGGGACATCTGGGATGGCTTCTTACTTATTTCTCCTCCTTGCAACTGGAGGTGGTGTCTGGAGGGATACCAGGACATCTCAGAGGGTCTCTTGGAAGATGGTTTCAGCTGGTCATCCAGGTCATCGGGGAACTCCAGGACAGGCAGATCAGCAGGAGAGCCATCATCCTCTGCAACAAGATAGTGAAAAATCAATCTTTCTATGTTGTGGCAGTTGACATGTCCTGTCAATGTCTTGCTAGTGGGGCTCATTGACAACTTACAGCCCAAACATTGTTCCTGTACATCATGGGTGAAATTTATCAGCCTTTTGCCCCACCTGAGTGTCACATAAAGGGAGGATCAGGTGGCGCAATAGGCTGCGTCATATTTACTAGGTGTGATGTATTTCCTCTTGGTGGCTTGACACTATCCTGTTATTGTGGACCCTTCCGATGCATCCATTTGCATGGTAGGGCCTTGCAATGGGTGTTTCAGTGGCCAAGCCACAGCAACACACATTGCAATATGCCCCTGTCCAAGTTTTACATGTTTTACATACACCAGGGCGGTACCGAAACCTTACACCACCCCAGGGACCGCATTACCAAGGCACTATATTATTGTTTCCTTTGAGTGCTCCTCATGTTGATGTATGTATATGTGTGCTACATTGCACAGCACACATGGACCTACCAGATTGTCATTTCAGTTTCTGGTTGTGCTGGAAGGTAATCCTTCCTACACAACTATTACCTCCCCCTCAATGCAGCCATCCTTGCACTATGGTGCAAGAGATGCAGCATTGTGGCAGTGCAGCTAATTTAACACAGGGTCTGGGCGGGACCCAGAGATGGCCAGCATGTGTATCATTTGTTGATGTGTACATCATGTGTACATGACAGCGCCTGATGCCACAAAATAATGGACATAGCCAGTTGACTAAAGTTGAACTTAGATCAGGGCCTCTAAATAGTTTGATGGAGATTTTGCAGGTAGTTGTACTGGTGCATACATGGATCCTAAATACAGGTCCGGCAGTCCTATGACCACCAGACTGCTGTTGTCAATATGTCACCGCCAACAGCGCAGGTGGAAGTGGCACATGTTGTCCATGTTGAATGCCCATGGACCAAAAGCCTGGCACTGGCAGGTTGCCAGCAGCTCACAGACTGGCAGTGCCACCTGTCTTGTGACACTAGACCAGTATTATGATCAGCGCTACCCTCCGGGTATGTTCCTGCTTTTCCTCCAGCCTTTGCATGAAGGTGAAACCCCCATGCAAAGGTTGTTTGTAATGTGGTGTGGTGTGCCCCGGGATGCCCCTGCACAGCCCATGCACCTGGTATGGGCAGTGCAGGGGACACCATACCCAGGCCCTTTACTCTTTCCACTGCCTGATTTGCAGTGCTAAGAGCAGTGTGGCCTGTCACACCCAATGCACCCCAAGGTTGGCACTGACTCTATTTGATCCATCAACAATGTGGTGGTAACAGCCCTAGAGAGCTGACATGTGCAGACAGATTTCCAACCGCCATCCCAGCGTGTAACTCATACTGTCAACCGCAAAGGGTTTACTGCACTAGCAGTCTTGCCAACACCAGACTTTCCCATGCACGCCTGTCCATGTGAAATTGTAAACCATGATGTTCACAGACATACACCATATGTTGTGTTTGTGTGGTTATTTCCCCATTCCTATGTTTCTCACATGGTTGTGTCAGAGTAGTTGTGGGCTCAGCCAGTATGTGTTGTGACCTACAGATTGCAATCTGTAATGCATATTTTCTCTAGTGGCACAGTTCTGATCAGCGTCAATATGTGTAGCTTCACCATACACCAGTTTATTTACACTGGGTAGTGTCATGCTTCCTGTGATACAGGACCACCCTGCAATTGCCCCAGCGGCTGCCCAGATTACTTTTCCCTGCACCCAGAGAGGCATCCTTACTGCATGATGGAGAATTGACTGCCTTATGAGGATGTGTTGTTTATGTGCAAGATGGTGGTGCTTCCGGCACATGTGAGTAATGTTGGCCAAGGTTGCATTTTATTGTGTGCTGTAAGATGCAGCACGTGTGTTTTGGCAATGGGACAAGGCAGTTGCAAGCTGAAATTTGTTGTCCACTCGCAGTGACTATGATTTGACACTAAGCATGGTTTACCATTCATGTTTTACAGGTGGCCCAGCCCCCTACACAATTGGTGAAGTGGCGCATTTTGAAGACACTGATGCATCCAATAAGTGTGAGAATGTGTGTCCTGTGAAGTAATCCAGGGTTTGGTGTGAGTGAGTCATGGTGGTGAATACAATGCCAGATGTGATAAACTGTCCAATGATCAGATATCATAGTAGGCTGGATGGTGATATCATGGCCCATTTTAAAGAGCCCCAAGCACCAACAGAGGGTCACATCTTGTGAGGCTCGTGGTGCACAATGGCCAGCATTGTGTGTAGAAGGTGGTGACAAGCCACATGTAGGCCCATATGTAACTAAGAATGACAAAGTGCAACGCTGTGAGAAAAGTGGCAGTGGCGCACTCCGTCATTTTCACACACAGGGATGCGCTGTATTACAGTGCACCCCTGTGTTGTCCCCTGTGTTGTTCCTAAATTTGCAGCCAAGCCCCAACTCTGCCACTCTTGTGCCATGGTGCATGGATGGATGCGCTGAGAGAGGGGTTAGTTGTTATGCAGGAGGGACACCCTTCTGCACAAAATAGTATCTCCATATGTGATTTGCTCTTACTCTGCACAACTGCAGCAACGCCTATCGCATTTAGACGCAGACCGAGATTAATAGATTTGCTCACACCAGCGTCAGTGTCAAATTCAGCACACACCCCAAGAGAGGGGGCCTGAGCAATGCGCAATAAGAATGAATACTCTCATGTATCCTCTAAATGGGATCTTTCAATGGCTGATGCGTTAGGCAGCACACATCTATTGTATATCCTCTTTCTCGGTTACTGTATTGTGTTGGAAGGTGTCCCTTCCGGCACATAATCAAACTCCTACTCAATGCAGCCAACTATGCACCATGGGGCAAGGCTCCCTGGATTGACGTATGTTAGCAATATGTGCAGGGCATAGGTGACAACACAGGAGTGCACCATATTGATCCTAATGTGGTGCATCCCTGTATTGTCATGAAGGTGGAGGACTGGGCTGGCAATTGTCCCCCAGCATGGCGCTCCATCTTTTGCACTCCATGTGTATTTCACTTTTGTTGAATGTCATTGGCTTGCACGCAGGTCAAGGCCCAACATGTGCTGGCATGGAACTGTGTGTGAAAGGAATAGTTATGGCAGATCCCGTATTGATGGGTGTCTACACCTGGACACATGAATGTAGATACGATTGACCTATAGATATCAGCTTCCGAGTTGGCAGCCCTCCTAACATATGGTCCACTCCTTGACTCCATGTATGAGTGGTCAGGCCTTGGGGGATGATCAGGACTGTTGAGATGATAGATAGCATGGCCATCCCCCCATAGGCTCAGGGGGAGAGGAATACCAAATTTGTAGGTAGATATGATGTTCACAGCGTAGGTGACAGTTATGTTGATCGGGCTTGCATGTGTACGTATCAGCTGTGAGCCTTTTATGGTTACCAAGAGTATCCCAACCTCCCTATGACATAGCCAGGTTACTGGTGATGTATGGTTGGAAATAGACACAGATGAGGAGGAAATTTGGGTCTGATCAATGTAAAGTTAGCGCTGCCTTTGCATCCTTTTTTGCCGCAAAAGCGGCACAAACTTACAAAATATAAGTTTCTTTTGTAACTTAAGGGGGGTGGGTGGCCAATGTTTAGAGTGTGGTGTTCAATGTGTAAGTTAAGTTTATCATAGGGTAGATTGCATTAGTTGTTGGGTAAGTATAGTTAGTATAGGTTAGTTTAGGATAGGGTAGGTTTTAGTTTTTTTTAGGTCACTGGAATTT
This sequence comes from Pleurodeles waltl, assembly GCF_031143425.1. Lineage (NCBI taxonomy): Eukaryota > Metazoa > Chordata > Amphibia > Caudata > Salamandridae > Pleurodeles > Pleurodeles waltl. The sequence goes on from NC_090449.1 coordinate 610,003,174, forward strand.
TTAATAAACGTTTTTGCATTCTCCCATTCAATTTGTGTTGTATGCTTGACTCTCAGGGTCTTCCCATGAGTGCACAAGGCAAATTGGGTATATGCCTAGGGATTCTGTCCTGCCTCCAAATACCTCTCTTGACATGTGCGCCACCTTTTGACAACTGAGCTGTCACATTGGCAGCAACATCACATCTACTAGTCCATGCATCTGCCATCCAGTGTACCCACCACTCATGATGACTATGTTTACTTTGTATTGGACAGGTAGGTCTGGTACTTCAGCTGTCAGTGCTGGGGTCCTTTGTAGGAATGCCAGGAACTGTGGCACATCTGACAACAGCCTAAATTGGAACTCTATCCAGCTGAACTGACCGGTGGTAAACACCAATGAGGTTAGCTACCTCTGTATCACACCAATGAGTTAAACTGGTACTCCCAGCTGACGATATTGCCTTAGACTTGCTTTAAAGCCATACCTCCTGTATATAGTGAGGGAAGCACACATGTGTTCTTCATTTGTGACCTGCTCAGTGAATAGCTTGTAGGTGATGAGGCCAGCATACACATTTGTCATGTTAGGGACCTTGTGTGTAGCTTTGTGTCCCCACAGTCCTACACTCTTGTACTGATATTCTGTGACCAATGACATGGATTCACACATTACAATAACAATACACACAGGTCTGCTGATTGTGTAGAAGGTGTGTATTTACAAGTGGAAGTGTTGTAGCGAGATATTTACAATTTCCAGGTCAGTGACCCCATTTGTGAAATCCATACATTTGTGACACAACACAAGTCCAGGGTTGATGGACATGTCATAGGGCATGCTTGGGAGAAGTGTTGTTAAGTGCAGAGGAACAATAATTGCCAATTGGTAAGTGAGAGACAATGACAGTCCATAGCAGACATGCCAACAGTGTGTGGGTGAAGAGTGCACATATCCAACTGTGCTAACACTGCCATGATCTCAAGCACAGGACAAAGGAGAACACTGCCCATGTGGCATAGGCTGGTGCTACCGGGAACTCTTACGAGTGAAGCTGATCTGTTCCACATCTTCATCCTCCGATGTGTGTGGTGTCGCCTCTGCCCTTGATGGTGGTGGTGAGGAGGTAGAGGGAGCCACCCACACTTCAGTGGTTGAAGATGTGGAATTCCAATTCCTGGCAGCTGCCATTTGTAGAACAACATATGGCATCACTGCAGCAAGGAAGAGCTGCTGATTTTTCAGGGTAGCAGAAACATCCCGGTAATAGGCAGCCATGTCTGCCCTGAGGGAGGCCACTTCCCGCTGCATGGAGTCCAGCTTGTTCTCAGTCATGGCCTCTCCCTCATGGTAGCAGCTATGTCCCTCAGACACTGCTGGACTCCATGCAGTGGGGAGTGTGTGCCTCATTTGGCAGCTGTATGTTCATTGGCCGTCAGAAGACATGTGCGCATTCGCTTTAGGCTGGCTGCAACGGTCTCCATCCCCTCCCTCACCTGTTTGGCCAGCTCCCACTGGACTCCTACCACTGTCCTCTTAAAGCTTGTTCCTGGGTCCTTGGAGTCCTCAGCTGTGTCAGCCCTGGCAGGTTGTACTATTGGGGTGTTGGGTGGGACATCTGGGATGGCTTCTTACTTATTTCTCCTCCTTGCAACTGGAGGTGTTGTCTGGAGGGATACGAGGACATCTCAGAGGGTCTCTTGGAAGATGATTTCAGCTGGTCATCCAGGTCATCGGGGAACTCCAGGACAGGCAGATCAGCAGGAGAGCCATCATCCTCTGCAACAAGATAGTGAAAAATCAATCTTTCTATGTTGTGGCAGTTGACATGTCCTGTCAATGTCTTGCTAGTGGGGCTCATTGACAACTTACAGCCCAAACATTGTTCCTGTACATCATGGGTGCAATTTATCAGCCTTTTGCCCCACCTGAGTGTCACATAAAGGGAGGATCAGGTGGCGCAATAGGCTGCGTCATATTTACTAGGTGTGATGTATTTCCTCTTGGTGGCTTGACACCATCCTGTTATTGTGGACCCTTCCGATGCATCCATTTGCATGATAGGGCCTTGCAATGGGTGTTTCAGTGGTCAAGCCACAGCAACACACATTGCAATATGCCCCTGTCCAAGTTTTACATGTTTTACATACACCAGGGCGGTACCGAAACCTTACACCACCCCAGGGACCGCATTACCAAGGCACTATATTATTGTTTCCTTTGAGTGCTCCTCATGTTGATGTATGTGTATGTGTGCTACATTGCACAGCACACATGGACCTACCAGATTGTCATTTCAGTTTCTGGTTATGCTGGAAGGTAATCCTTCCTACACAACTATTATCTCCCCCTCAATGCAGCCATCCTTGCACTATGGTGCAAGAGATGCAGCATTGTGGCAGTGCAGCTAATTTAACACAGGGTCTGGGCGGGACCCAGAGATGGCCAGCATGTGTATCATTTGTTGATGTGTACATCATCTGTACATGACAGCGCCTGATGCCACAAAATAATGGACATAGCCAGTTGACTAAAGTTGGACTTAGATCAGGGGCTCTAAATAGTTTGATAGAGATTTTGCAGGTAGTTGTACTGGTGCATACATGGATCCTAAATACAGGTCCGGCAGTCCTATGACCACCAGACTGCTGTTGTCAATATGTCACCGCCAACAGCGCAGGTGGAAGTGGCACATGTTGTTCATGTTGAATGCCCATGGACCAAAAGCCTGGCACTGGCAGGTTGCCAGCAGCTTACAGACTGGCAGTGCCACCTGTCTTGTGACACTAGACCAGTATTATGATCAGCGCTACCCTCCGGGTATGTTCCTGCTTTTCCTCCAGCCTTTGCATGAAGGTGAAACCCTCATGCAAAGGTTGGTTGTAATGTGTGTGGTGTGCCCCGGGATGCCCCTGCACAGCCCATGCACCTGGTATGGGCAGTGCAGGGGACACCATACCCAGGCCCTTTACTCTTTCCACTGCCTGATTTGCAGTGCTAAGAGCAGTGTGGCCTGTCACACCCAATGCACCCCAAGGTTGGCACTGACTCTATTTGATCCATCAACAATGTGGTGGTAACAGCCCTAGAGAGCTGACATGAGCAGACAGATTTCCAACCGCCATCCCAGCATGTAACACATACTGTGAACCGCAAAGGGTTTACTGCACTAGCAGTCTTGCCAACACCAGACTTTCCCATGCACGCCTGTCTATGTGAAATTGTAAACCATGATGTTCACAGACATACACCATATGTTGTGTTTGTGTGGTTATTTCCCCATTCCTATGTTTCTCACATGGTTGTGTCAGAGTAGTTGTGGGCTCAGCCAGTATGTGTTGTGACCTACAGATTGCAATCTGTAATGCATATTTTCTCTAGTGGTGAGCGTCAATATGTGTAGCTTCACCATACACCAGTTTATTTACACTGGGTAGTGTCATGCTTCCTGTGATACAGGACCACCCTGCAATTGCCCCAGCGGCTGCCCAGATTACTTTTCCCTGCACCCAGAGAGGCATCCTTACTGCATGATGGAGAAGTGACTGCCTTATGAGGATGTGTTGTTTATGTGCAAGATGGTGGTGCTTCCGGCACATGTGAGTAATGTTGGCCAAGGTTGCATTTTATTGTGTGCTGTAAGATGCAGCACGTATGTTTTGGCAATGGGACAAGGCAGTTGCAAGCTGAAATTTGTTGTCCACTCGCAGTGACTATGATTTGACACTAAGCATGGTTTACCATTCATGTCTTACAGGTGGCCCAGCCCCCTACACAATTGGTGAAGTGGCGCATTTTGAAGACACTGATGCATCCAATAAGTGTGAGAATGTGTGTCCTGTGAAGTAATCCAGGGTTTGGTGTGAGTGAGTCATGGTGGTGAATACAATGCCAGATGTGATAAACTGTCCAATGATCAGATATCATAGTAGGCTGGATGGTGATATCATGGCCCATTTTAAAAAGCTCCAAGCACCAACAGAGGGTCACATCTTGTGAGGCTCGTGGTGCACAATGGCCAGCATTGTGTGTAGAAGGTGGTGACAAGCCACATGTAGGCCCATATGTAACTAAGAATGACAAAGTGCAACGCTGTGAGAAAAGTGGCAGTGGCGCACTCCGTCATTTTCACACACAGGGATGCGCCGTATTTAATTGTATACAGTGCACCCCTGTGTTGTCCCCTGTGTTGTTCCTAAATTTGCAGCCAAGCCCCAACACTGCCACTCTTGTGCCATGGTGCATGGATGGATGCGCTGAGAGAGGGGTTAGTTGTTATGCAGGAGGGACACCCTTCTGCACAAAATAGTATCTCCATATGTGATTTGCTCTTACTCTGCACAACCGCAGCAACGCCTATCGCATTTAGACGCAGTCCCAGATTAATAGATTTGCTCACACCAGCGTCAGTGTCAAATTCAGCACACACCCCAAGAGAGGGGGCCTGAGCAATGCGCAATAAGAATGAATACTCTCATGTATCCTCTAAATGGGATCTTTCAATTGCTGATGCGTTAGGCAGCACACATCTATTGTATATCCTCTTTCTCGGTTACTGTATTGTGTTGGAAGGTGTCCCTTCCGGCACATAATCAAACTCCTACTCAATGCAGCCAACTATGCACCATGGGGCAAGGCTCCTTGGATTGACGTATGTTAGCAATATGTGCAGGGCATAGGTGACAACACAGGAGTGCACCATATTGATCCTAATGTGGTGCATCCCTGTATTGTCATGAAGGTGGAGGACTGAGCTGGCAATTGTCCCCCAGCATGGCGCTCCATCTTTTGCACTCCATGTGTATTTCACTTTTGTGGAATGTCATTGGCTTGCACGCAGGTCAAGGCCCAACATGCGCTGGCATGGAACTGTGTGTGAAAGGAATAGTTATGGCAGATCCCGTATTGATGGGTGTCTACACCTGGACACATGAATGTAGATACGATTGACCTATAGATATCAGCTTCCGAGTTGGCAGCCCTCCTAACATATGGTCCACTCCTTGACTCCATGTATGAGTGGTCAGGCCTTGGGGGATGATCAGGACTGTTGAGATTATAGATAGCATGGCCATCCCCCCATAGGCTCAGGGGGAGAGGAATACCAAATTTGTAGGTAGATATGATGTTCACAGCGTAGGTGACAGTTATGTTGATCGGGCTTGCATGTGTACGTATCAGCTGTGAGCCTTTTATGGTTACCAAGAGTATCCCAACCTCCCTATGACATAGCCAGGTTACTGGTGATGTATGGTTGGAAATAGACACAGATGAGGAGGAAATTTGGGTCTGATCAATGTAAAGTTAGCGCTGCCTTTGCATCCTTTTTTGCCACAAAAGCGGCACAAACTTACAAAATATAAGTTTCTTTTGTAACTTAAGGAGGGTGGGTGGCCAATGTTTAGAGTGTGGTGTTCAATGTGTAAGTTAAGTTTATCATAGGGTAGATTGCATTAGTTGTTGGGTAAGTATAGTTAGTATAGGTTAGTTTAGGATAGGGTATGTTTTAGTTTTTTTTAGGTCACTGGAATTTTTAATAAACGTTTTTGCATTGTCCCATTCAATTTGTGTTGTATGCTTGACTCTCAGGGTCTTCCCATGAGTGCACAAGGCAAATTGGGTATATGCCTAGGGATTCTGTCCTGCCTCCAAATACCTCTCTTGACATGTGCGCCACCTATTGACAACTGAGCTGTCACATTGGCAGCAACATCACATCTACTAGTCCATGCATCTGCCATCCAGTGTACCCACCACTCATGATGACTATGTTTACTTTGTATTGGACAGGTAGGTCTGGTACTTCAGCTGTCAGTGTTGGGGTCCTTTGTAGGAATGCCAGGAACTGTGGCACATCTGACAACAGCCTAAATTGGAACTCTATCCAGCTGAACTGACCGGTGGTAAACACCAATGAGGTTAGCTACCTCTGTATCACACCAATGAGTTAAACTGGTACTCCCAGCTGACGATATTGCCTGAGACTTGCTTTACAGCCATACCTCCTGTATATAGTGAGGGAAGCACACATGTGTTCTTCATTTGTGACATGCTCAGTGAATTGCTTGTAGGTGATGAGACCAGCATACACATTTGTCATGTTAGGGACCTTGTGTGTAGCTTTGTGTCCCCACAGTCCTACACTCTTGTACTGATATTCTGTGACCAATGACATGGATTCACACATTACAATAACAATACACATAGGTCTGCTGATTGTGTAGAAGGTGTTTATTTACAAGTGGAAGTGTTGTAGCGAGATATTTACAATTTCCAGGTCAGTGACCCCATTTGTGAAATCCATACATTTGTGACACAACACAAGTCCAGGGTTGATGGACATGTCATAGGGCATGCTTGGGAGAAGTGTTGTTAAGTGCAGAGGAACAATAATTGCCAATTGGTAAGTGAGAGACAATGACAGTCCATAGCAGACATGCCAACAGTGTGTGGGTGAAGAGTGCACATATCCAACTGTGCTAACACTGCCATGATCTCAAGCACAGGACAAAGGAGAACACTGCCCATGTGGCATAGGCTGGTGCTACCGGGAACTCTTACGAGTGAAGCTGATCTGTTCCACATCTTCATCCTCCGATGTGTGTGGTGTCGCCTCTGCCCTTGATGGTGGTGGTGAGGAGGTAGAGGGAGCCACCCACACTTCAGTGGTTGAAGATGTGGAATTCCAATTCCTGGCAGCTGCCATTTGTAGAACAACATATGGCATCACTGCAGCAAGGAAGAGCTGCTGATTTTTCAGGGTAGCAGAAACATCCCGGTAATAGGCAGCCATGTCTGCCCTGAGGGGGGCCACTTCCCGCTGCATGGAGTCCAGCTTGTTCTCAGTCATGGCCTCTCCCTCATGGTAGCAGCTATGTCCCTCAGACACTGCTGGACTCCATGCAGTGGGGAGTGTGTGCCTCATTTGGCAGCTGTATGTTCATTGGCCGTCAGAAGACATGTGCGCATTCGCTTTAGGCTGGCTGCAACAGTCTCCATCCCCTCCCTCACCTGTTTGGCCAGCTCCCACTGGACTCCTACCACTGTCCTCTTAAAGCTTGTTCCTGGGTCCTTGGAGTCCTCAGCTGTGTCAGCCCTGGCAGGTTGTACTATTGGGGTGTTGGGTGGGACATCTGGGATGGCTTCTTACTTATTTCTCCTCCTTGCAACTGGAGGTGGTGTCTGGAGGGATACCAGGACATCTCAGAGGGTCTCTTGGAAGATGGTTTCAGCTGGTCATCCAGGTCATCGGGGAACTCCAGGACAGGCAGATCAGCAGGAGAGCCATCATCCTCTGCAACAAGATAGTGAAAAATCAATCTTTCTATGTTGTGGCAGTTGACATGTCCTGTCAATGTCTTGCTAGTGGGGCTCATTGACAACTTACAGCCCAAACATTGTTCCTGTACATCATGGGTGCAATTTATCAGCCTTTTGCCCCACCTGAGTGTCACATAAAGGGAGGATCAGGTGGCGCAATAGGCTGCGTCATATTTACTAGGTGTGATGTATTTCCTCTTGGTGGCTTGACACCATCCTGTTATTGTGGACCCTTCCGATGCATCCATTTGCATGGTAGGGCCTTGCAATGGGTGTTTCAGTGGTCAAGCCACAGCAACACACATTGCAATATGCCCCTGTCCAAGTTTTACATGTTTTACATACACCAGGGCGGTACCGAAACCTTACACCACCTCAGGGACCGCATTACTAAGGCACTATATTATTGTTTCCTTTGAGTGCTCCTCATGTTGATGTATGTGTATGTGTGCTACATTGCACAGCACACATGGACCTACCAGATTGTCATTTCAGTTTCTGGTTGTGCTGGAAGGTAATCCTTCCTACACAACTATTATATCCCCCTCAATGCAGCCATCCTTGCACTATGGTGCAAGAGATGCAGCATTGTGGCAGTGCAGCTAATTTAACACAGGGTCTGGGCGGGACCCAGAGATGGCCAGCATGTGTATCATTTGTTGATGTGTACATCATCTGTACATAACAGCGCCTGATGCCACAAAATAATGGACATAGCCAGTTGACTAAAGTTGAACTTAGATCAGGGCCTCTAAATAGTTTGATGGAGATTTTGCAGGTAGTTGTACTGGTGCATACATGGATCCTAAATACAGGCCCGGCAGTCCTATGACCACCAGACTGCTGTTGTCAATATGTCACCGCCAACAGCGCAGGTGGAAGTGGCACATGTTGTCCATGTTGAATGCCCATGGACCAAAAGCCTGGCACTGGCAGGTTGCCAGCAGCTTACAGACTGGCAGTGCCACCTGTCTTGTGACACTAGACCAGTATTATGATCAGCGCTACCCTCCGGGTATGTTCCTGCTTTTCCTCCAGCCTTTGCATGAAGGTGAAACCCCCATGCAAAGGTTGGTTGTAATGTGGTGTGCTGTGCCCCGGGATGCCCCTGCACAGCCCATGCACCTGGTATGGGCAGTGCAGGGGACACCATACCCAGGCCCTTTACTCTTTCCACTGCCTGATTTGCAGTGCTAAGAGCAGTGTGGCCTGTCACACCCAATGCACCCCAAGGTTGGCACTGACTCTATTTGATCCATCAACAATGTGGTGGTAACAGCCCTAGAGAGCTGACATGAGCAGACAGATTTCCAACCGCCATCCCAGCGTGTAACTCATACTGTCAACCGCAAAGGGTTTACTGCACTAGCAGTCTTGCCAACACCAGACTTTCCCATGCACGCCTGTCTATGTGAAATTGTTAACCATGATGTTCACAGCCATACACCATATGTTGTGTTTGTGTGGTTATTTCCCCATTCCTATGTTTCTCACATGGTTGTGTCAGAGTAGTTGTGGGCTCAGCCAGTATGTGTTGTGACCTACAGATTGCAATCTGTAATGCATATTTTCTCTAGTGGCACAGTTCTGATCAGCGTCAATATGTGTGGCTTCACACTACACCAGTTTATTTACACTGGGTAGTGTCATGTTTCCTGTGATACAGCACCACCCTGCAATTACCCCAGTGGCTGCCCAGATTACTTTTCCCTGCACCCAGAGAGGCATCCTTACTGCATGATGGAGAAGTGTCTGCCTTATGAGGATGTGTTGTTTATGTGCGAGGTGGTGGTGCTTCCAGCACGTGTGAGTAATGTTGGCCAAGGTTGCATTTTATTGTGTGCTGTAAGATGCAGCAAATGTTTTGGCAATGGGGCAAGGCAGTTGCAAGGTGTTTCTGCAAGGGACACCACCATGACGTAACCCCAGGAATGGTATTGACTGACTTCCTAGTATCTGATGTCATGGTCATGTTGGTAGGGTTTGTTTGACTATGTGCAAGGGATGTTGTGATGACACAACCACAAGCACAGTAATTAGACATGCCTTCCATCCTATGTGCTCCAAATGTACATGTTGGTATGTAGCCCTGGTAATTAACATACGTCCAGGTTGTGTATGTATTGTGGTGCATGGCACAATGAAGATGTGTGTACATGTGCTGCTTACGTTTGAATGGTGCAGTTTGATTAATGTGCAATGTGTCCCTCTGCACTCCTTTCACATGAATTGAGTGTGTCCTTTGTGCTTCCCCCTTCTTGCATTTGACTATTTTGCATTATTTTCCCCCAAGCAACTTACCCTGCATTTGTGGTGGTTCTTGGTAGTCTGCTCTGTCCTGTCCTGCGATTCCAGTGACCAGTTCCTCTGGGATGACTGCTGCAATCATCTCCTTCATCTTGTCCGGGTCCTCTTGTGGTGCTGGACTTCCACCTCCAGTTTCGCAGTGCTGCCTTCCTGTTCCTTACCATTTTCTCCTTTGTCATTCCCTTACAATCATGCCAGCGTTTCTTGGACTCGGTTACGGTTCTCCTCACATCTGCCACACTGTTAATCTTGTCAACTATCTGCCGCCATATTGCCTCTCTCCTGCCAATTGGCAATTTGGAGGTGACGAATAGTTGTTGCTGGTGCTCCGTCACCTCTCTCACACAGGATTTCATGCTCCTCTGCACTAAAACGACACTTGCGCTTTTTTTTCTCCCTCCCCTGGGACTTGTGTGTGTCCTCCTGGCTGGTTCCTGGTTGAATGGGGTCACCCTGGGGTCTCTCCTGGCTTGCTGGGCCCATTTTGCCTCTCCTTTGCAATGTTTCCTGCATTAGCGTCTGAAGTTGACGCTAAAGCGGGGTTGAAATGGTGCATACCCGTTTAGCGACATATTTATGTGCCGTAAAACAAGTTAGAGTCATTTTTGCAGCGTTAACGTCAGTTTGCCATACGACAGGGCGCTCTAACCAGTTTTTAGCGCTGTTATGCATCATGGTATAAACATGATGCCCAGATGGTGCTAAAAAATGGCGCAAGCCAGCGCTAAACTGCAGTTTTGCGTCAAAAAGTATAAATATGGGCCTCAGTTCTTAATCATCCCTCATAATATGCCCCCCTGGGTAGCTGTTCAGCATAACAGTGTGATAAACAGACACAGTGCCTCAATGGTGTGATAATCATGAATACTCTTTTATACATGATCAGGGTGGTGAAAAGTGGGTGCATTTCATTCTTAATCATCCCTCATAATAAGGCCCATCATAATGGTGTGATAAATGGTCATAGTGTCTCAGTGGTGTAATAATCATCAATACTCTTGCATATATAATCATGGTGGTGAAAAGTGGGTGCATTTAATTCTTAATCATCCCCCATCGTAGGGTAGAGAAATCGATGTGATCACACTCAGAAAGAAAAGCGAAAGGTCATACCTGTTTTGGACCGTGGTGGAGTAATGCAAAAGAACATGTTTTAGATGGCCCATAAGATCTGATTGATGGAAGCTCACCATAATAGTAATAGAGGTACGAGTGCGACACACTAAAGGTCCTTGTCCCTTATTATAACTGACTGCTTGTCCATATTGGTTCTCACAGATATTTGTGAAAGAAGGTGTCAGCATGGACACTTTGAAGTACATTATCCCTTATTGTAACTGATCGCTTGCCCATATTCGGTTTCATAGATATTCATGAAAAAGGGGTCAGCAGGGACAGTTGTAACATTTGGGGTTGTAGCCTGCATGGTACTCAACATAAGCACCCTCATCCTGTGGGGTGTATGAAAGTTCATCATAAGGTGTTTCAACCATGAAAAAAATCCAGAATGAGGATAAGCCTGTCGAGTAATCATATCAGGAGATTAAGGGGGTCATTACAACATTGGCGGTAAAAGGCGCTTACCGCCGTGCAGAAGACCGCCAACACACCGCCGCAATGGCGGAATCCCGCCATAGCTATTATGACCCACATCTCGGAATCTGCCGAAATTCAGACACCCACACAAGTCCGCCACAACAAAGGTCAGTGTTAAACTGGCGAAAACAAAACCTCCACCTCCACCTCCACGCCAACAGAAACACGCCCATGCTATTACGACCCACGAATCCACGCGGCGGTCTTTCAGCCGCGGTATTCCATTGGTGGTACACACCGCTGTGCTCAAAATACACATACATCTCCAAAACACCGCCACATTGGACAATTCAAAATACACACACCTGACACACATACAAACACCACTCCCACACACCCAACACAATATAAAACACCCACCTACATCACCCACAAACCCCTACGACCAAAAAATAGAGACAAAGGCTAGAGAGAGAGCACAGAATAGACAACCCCACCACACAGAGGCACACAACACCATCACCCACACAACATCCACGCACAAAACACCACACACCACTACACATCACCACACTCATCAACACATACACCATCCCACACATCACCTACACCACCCCATGTCACGCCAAAGACACCCCCGGTTTTCCGAGGAGGAGCTCAGGGACATGGTGGAGGAAATCCTACGAGTAGAGCCACAGCTATTTGGCTCACAGGTGCAGCACACATCCATAGCCAGGAAGATGGAGCTATGGTGCAGAATCGTCGACAGGGTCAACGCTGTGGGACAGCATCCAAGAAATCGGGAGGACATCAGGAAGAGGTGCAACGACCTACGGGGGAAGGTGCGTTCAGCGGTCTCCAGGCACAACATCGCGGTTCAGCGGACTGGCGGCGGACCCCCACCTCCTCCCCCACAACTAACAACATGGGAGGAGCAAGTCTTGACCATCATGCATCCAGAGGGCCTCGGAGGAGTCGGTGGAGGAATGGACACTGGTAAGTCAAATCTTAACTATCATATCCCCCACCCTACTTGCATGCCATCACACACCCCCACCCTCACCCCCTCCCCTAGCACTCCAACTCCTCACTAATGTACTGATAACACAAACCACCCATCCCTACACCAAGCCCTGCATGACATAACAAAGCATGGACACCCATCACCAAAGCATGCTCACTGCACATACCCAGTACACCCCCCCAAACATCATCACACAAGCCCCCCCACAGGAATGCTTTCACTGGTGTACGCGGTGAGCCACCCATTGCACACCATGACACACACACATGCAATAATCATGCACTTATGCCCCTGCAGGATCGCGAAGGACCGTCACCACACCGGAGGGTCCAGACAACTCCACTCCACCCACAGAAGAGGCCCACAGTGACGATAGCAGCTCTGCCCTACTGGATCCTGACGACCAGCCCTGACCTTCGTGGGCCTCGGGACAGTTGTTTCCCCTTGCACAGGCACAGCCCAACATTGACCTTCCACCCTCTGGTAACACCAGCACAGCACCCACCCAGCGGGCCCATGCCTCCCTACCCAGGACACGTCAATCAGCTGTGTGTCCACCACTACAGGGAACCCAGGATAACCCACCACCCCAACAACAACAGGGACCTGGGGGCAGTGGTAGTGGGCACACGGTCCAGGGGACGGAGGCACAGGAACACAGGGGAACTGGGAGGGCTGCTGTGCGGCAGGGGGCGGACAGGCCAAGGGAACCCACTCTCCACAAGGCCCTCTCCTCCATCATGGGAGCATACCACCACTCCCAGGAGACGATGGCGATGGTCCTGGCCAAGTTTCAGGACACCCAGCGCCTGAAGGAGGAACAGTATTTGGGGTTCAGGGAGGAGCTCAGGACCATCAGCTCCGCCCTGGGCACCATCGTAGGGGTGCTGAAGGACATACATCAGACCTTGAGGGACACCGTGGCACTCCAAGGGGCCCCTGACACTAGCATGGACGATGAACTGCCCACCACCTCCGCCGGCGCTAGTGGACAGGACGCCCCGCCACAGGACCACCACACCAGCACCCCACCCCCTGCAGACGGACAGCCACCACGCAAGCGGTCCCTGAGATCCAGGAACAGGACAGAGCAAGATGGCAAGACCCCCACCAGGAAATGAGACCACCCTGATTGTCCTCCCACTGTCCCACTTTGTTACCCTGTCCATACTTTAACTGCCCCAGCTCCACTTCCTTTGCCCATATGGCCAGTGCACCTGTGTGACCAATGGACTGGACTCTGCCATGGATATTCCTCCACTGTCCCCCATCACCATAGTACAACACCCCTCCATTTTTTAGCACTTCAATAAACACCCTTGAACCACAAAAACATCTGGAGTCAGTCTGTGATTTGGTAAAATGTATTATCAATGACATTGCCAAAATGCGTTTCTAGTTGTAAAGCCAACATACCTATGTCACACATCACAAGTCCTTGAAGGATGCAAGCAGATAACACACGTTGGTAACCACACCTGTGAAACCGTAATGGAAAGGTACAACTCAATTACCAAATAATGCTATGAAATTACACACAGGATAGAGGAAGACGTGTGACAGTGAATGTAATGGTAAAAATTAAAATTTTCTCACCTGTGTGTCACTGGAAATATTGCTGTATGACTGACTCCCTGTTGTCGTTGTCTTCTTCCTCAACTTCCTCCTCATCACTGTCCACAGGCTCCACAGCTGCCACAACACCGTCATCTGGACCATCCTCCTGCAGAAAAGGCACCTAGCGTCGCAAAGCAAGATTGTGAAGCATCGAGCAGGCGATGATGATCTGGCACACCTTTTTCGGTGAGTAGAATAGGGAACCACCTGTCATATGGAGGCACCGGAACCTGGCCTTCAGGAGGCCGAAGGTGCGTTCGATCACCCTCCTAGTCCGCCCATGGGCCTCATTGTAGCGTTCCTCTGCCCTGGTCCTGGGATTCCTCACTGGGGTCAGTAGCCAGGACAGGTTGGGGTAACCAGAGTCCCCTAATAGCCACACACGGTGCCTCTGGAGTTGACCCATCATATAAGGGATGCTGCTATTCCGCAGGATGTAGGCGTCATGCACTGAGCCAGGGAACATAGCATTTACCTGGGAGATGTACTGGTCTGCCAAACATACCATCTGTACATTCATCGAATTATAACTCTTCCGGTTCCTGTACACCTGTTCACTCCTGTGGGGGGGGACCAGAGCCACATGGGTCCCATCAATGGCACCTATGATGTTGGGGATATGTCCAAGGACATAGAAGTCACCTTTCACTGTAGCCAAATCCTCCACCTCAGGGAAAATGATGTATCTCCTTACGTGTTTCAGCAGGGCAGCCAACACTCTGGACAACACGTTGGAAAACATAGGCTGGGACATCCCTGATGCCATGGCCACTGTTGTCTGAAAAGACTCACTTGCAAGGAAATGGAGCACTGACAGCACCTGAACGTCAGGGGGGATACCAGTGGGATGGCGGATTGGTGACATCAGGTCAGGCTCCAACTGGGTACATAGTTCCTGGATAGTGGCACGGTCAAACCTGTAGGTGATGATTAAATGTCGCTCCTCCATTGTCAACAGGTCCACCAGCGGTCGGTACACCGGAGGATTCTGCCATCTTCTCAATTGTCCCAGCTGACGGTGCCTAGGAAGGACAACAGCGACCACAGAGTCAACAAATTTCCAGGTATGTACCCACAGATACACAGAACACGACACCAAACACAAAACCATTTCTGTATGTGTGTTGAGTGTAGGCCTAGCTATGTGTGACGCAGAAGTAAATGAAGCCATGTGGGCCCCTGAAATGGCGGCTGCCTGACCTCTAAACTGGGACAATGGTATTGTGAGGTAACTGCGCTGGCGTTGCACACCGTCGCAGTAGGCGGTGGTAGACCACGGCACAATGCAGCATTGGTTAACATTGGACCCTATGGGTCCCAGGAGCCAATGAACTAGTGCGCCGGCGTTGATGATACGCACCGCCGCGGACGTCACCGCCATTTTCTAACTATTCAATCACTTGATACCTGACCTTCGACAGGAGAGGACCTATACTGCAAGTGCTGCTGTGACCTCGGTCTGGAAGCGACGATGGCTGCTGCGTCTGGGGAAAGGGCCCCTGCCTTCACTGCTCAGGAGTTGGAGAAACTAGTAGACGGGGTCCTCCCCCAGTACACGCTACTCTACGGTCCTCCAGACCAACAGGTAAGTACACAGGGAGCACGTTGTATGGGCTAGGCCTGGGTGGAGAGGGCTGGTTGTAAGAGGGAAGGCGGCAGAGTTCAGGGAACATGAATGCATGTGAATGCATGTGCCACATGGCAAGGGTAGGGAGGGGGGACACTTACATCGACGGTGCAGTTGGTAATGACTTCTCTTCTTCCCTTGTGCATGTCATGTAGGTCAGCGCCCACCAGAAGAAGGACATTTGGCGTGCCATCGCCAAGGAAGTCCGGACCCTGTGGGCCCACCAGAGACGGGGCACCCACTGCCGGAAAAGATGGGAGGACATTCGTCGCTGTAGCAAGAAGACGGCGGAGGCTCAGCTGGGGATGGCCTCCCAACGTGGGAAGGGTGCCCGTCGCACCATGACCCCCCTGATGTTCCGGATCCTGGCGGTGGCCTACCCTGAGTTGGATGGGCGCTTGAGGGCATCACAGCAGACACAAGGGGGTGAGTACACTATCATTCTGGGGACTTTGTGTGCAGTTGAGGGGTCTAGGTGTGGGAGGAGGGCTGTGGGTTTCCCTAGGCCAGGGCGACTTCCATAGGCTAGGCCCCTCCGTAATGCAGGCCATGTGGCACTCCACCCCACCGCAGTAGAGTGGCAAGTACAGTTATAGATGCCCCTGTGGTATCCATGTGTGCAGATGTCCACCATAGCCATGTAGTCCAGAGCCCAGGAATTGCATCTGTAGAGGCCAGGAGCACGGCGTAGTGCAGGGGGCTGCTGTGTCTGAATTGTCCGCCAACGGTAGCGGTATGCCATGCACTCAACCTGTGTTTCTTCTGTCGTCCCCCCCCCTTTTTGTGCTCTCCCTGTGCTTTTGTGCATCAGCATCATCAGGCGGAGGTACAGTGGCACCGGAGCACGAGGGAGCTGCATCCCACATGGCCATGGAGGGCCACACCACGGACTCAGAATGCACCAGTGGGACGGAGGGCGAGGGGAGCTTCACTTCGGCCACCGGATCACCAACCAGCGACACGGACTCGTCCGCCGATGGGAGCTCCCTTGTGGTGGTGGCACCATCTGTGCCCCACACTTCTACAGGTACAGCCGCTACCTCCCCTACCAGCACCGCGATCCCAGCAGCCCCTCAGCCTTCGCCCCGTGCCCGCTCACCCAGGAGGGTGGGCATCAACTTCGCCCCAGGTACCTCAGGCCCTGCCCCAGTCACCCCTGGTGCCCTCAGTGAGGAGGCCATTGACCTCCTCAGGTCACTCACTGTTGGGCAGTCTACCATTGTGAATGCCATCCAGGGTGTAGAAAGGCAGTTGCAACACGGTAATGCATTCCTGGAGGGCATTCATTCTGGTCAGGCTGCCCTTCATCAAACCCTGCAATCTCTGGCCTCAGCACTGATGGCAGCCATTGTCCCTGTGTCTAGCCTCCCCCCTCCAACTTCCTCCACCCAGACCCAATCCCCTGTACCCCAGCCCATCCCAAGCACACCATCAGACCAGCATGCACACACCTCAACACACAAAAGTGGCTCTGGCAAACATAGGCACCACACATCCCACAGGCACTCACACAAGCATCACCCACATACAGACACAGCAACATCCACTGCCTCCACTGTGTCCCCCTCCTCATTGTCTCCCTCCCTCCCAGTGTTGTCTACACTCTCACCTGCATGCACTACATCTACAGGCGCTAGGACTCGCACCAGAACACCCAGCACCACACCCCGCTCACCTGCACTCACCACCCCCACTCCCATTTACACGTCCCCTGTGTCCTCTCCCAGTGTGCCTGTGACGCCCCCTCCCAAAGTACAGAAACGCGGGCACCCACACACCCAACATCCATCCACCTCACGACAGCCTCCAGTACCTGCACCTGCACCCAAAACACCTAAAGTGACACCTCCTACAACCACCTCCTCTTCCTCCACTCCCAGACCCCCTCCAGCTACCCATCCCAGTGTTCGTCAGAAACTGTCCCTCTGCAAAGTTGACCTTTTTGCCCCCACCCCCCCTCCAATTCATCAGTCCCGTCGTAGCGCCTCAGCCAAAAAGCCTCCAGTACCAGTGGTGCGTGTTCAAGGTGTGTGGAGTGCACCGGCCACCAGGGCAGGCAGTGTGACACGGAGCCAAGGCATTGCCAGTCCACCCCCTGTAAAGGCTCTGAAGTTTTGAAAGTGGCCGATGGGACCGGCTGAAGACTCCTGGAGGTAAAACAACTCACAGGGGTCCCAGGGGGATTTCAGAGTCAGCTGTGACTCCTCCAAAGGTGGGGAAGGGCCAGAAGAAGTCTGCACAGCCTGGTGTGAGCATCACAGCAGAGAAGGGCGGCATCCTTCCCGGCGGACGGGACGCCACCGCCAGCACCGTCGTCACTGGTCAGGAGACCACCACCAGAGTCATTGCCCAGGAGGGCACAAGTATCGTCACTGGTCAGGAGACCACCGCCAGAGTCATGAGACCACCGCCAGAGTCATTGCCCAGGAGGGCCCAAGTATCGTCACTCGTCAGGAGACCACCGCCAGAGTCATTGCCCAGGAGGGCCCAAGTATCGTCACTGGTCAGGAGACCACCGCCAGAGTCATTGCCCAGGAGGGCCCCGGCAGCCACAGCCCCGCTGGGCAATGAGGGACCGTCATGCCACACACCAATGGCCAGTCCAGAGCCCGCCATGGCAAAGCACCGCTGAACAGTCCAGAGACCGCCATGGCAAAGCACCGCTGAACAGTCCAGAGCCCGCCATGGCAAAGCACCGCTGAACAGTCCAGAGCCCGCCATGGCAAAGCAGCGCTGAACAGTCCAGAGCCTGCCATGGCAAAGCACCGCTGAACAGGGCATGCACCGCTGAACAGGGCGAGCACCGCAGAAGAAGGAAAAAGACCGCCACATCAGGCATCGTTATCCCATGTGCAGCTGGGACTGTGACGGGACAGGAACTGTCACGGCGAAACTAATCAAGTCGGGGCACCATTCCCCCTCCAGAACCAGTGGAGAGATCCATCCACTACCTCTGTCCTTCACAGGATGAAACACTCTGGGCACCAGTCCCCCTCCAGAACCAGTGGAGGCTGTTATGTACTTGTGAGACTGTGGCTTTGCACTCCCCATGATGGAACAGTGGGCAAACCACCCACTGTAGAGACTTGTGAGACTGTGGCTTTGCACTCCCCATGATGGAACAGTGGGCAAACCACCCACTGTAGAGACTTGTGAGACTGTGGCTTTGCACTCCCCAGGATGGAACAGTGGGCAAACCACCCACTGTAGAGACTTGTGAGTCTGTGGCTTTGCACTCCCCAGGATACATCAATGGGCATGGAGCCCCGTCGTGGATGTGGCGTGGTGCTGTAATCCGGCTGAGGTGCCCCCCCTTCCCTTCCCCCTGAAGTGCCTGTTGTTTTTCTCTCTGATGCCCCGGCAGAGTTCTCTCCGTTTGTGGACAGGTACCTTGTGTGGGCCTCGCCCATGCATTTTTGGCCTAGTGGTGCACGGACATTGAGATGTGCATATCTGCACTACTTCTCGTACTGTATATACCTTTGTATGAGTTTATATATATCTGTAAATAATTGACACATGTATTTTGATACATTACAATGTTTGAACTGATTTCGTTTTGTGTTTGCATTCTTCCGGGGGGGTTGTGGGTTGTTACTGTGATGTTTGTAAAGGCATTGGTGTGTGTGTTGTAATATGCGAGGGTGGGGGTGGGGGTGTTGCGTGTGTGTCCCCCTGACTTTTGCCTCCCCTATGTCGTAGGTGCAGTACTCACCGTTGTCTTCGCCGCTGCCGGCGCTGGTCTTCGTAGATGAGTAGGAAGAGAAGGGCAGGTAGGATTTGTAATTCCGGCTCCATGGTGTCCTCCTTCCTCGTGGGATGTGTTAAGGTGAGCGTTTTCCCATTGCAGAAACTGTTTCCGCCGTGTTTTTATCCACGGTGAATCCACCCCGGAAAAGCTGGCGGATTGGTGGGTTGTGATACTATGGGCGGTACTTTGTCTTCCGCCTGTCTGTTGGCGGTGACCTCCGCGCTGCTTGTCTGTACCGCCGTGGCGGTCGGTGTGTTAAAGTGGCTGTCTATGTTGGCGGTTTCCGCCATGGTCATAATTCCCTTTTTTTGTCCGCTGGCCTGTTTGCGGTATTACCGCACCTTTAACACCGTCCGCCAGGGTTGTAATGACCCCCTAAATCTCCTGCCTCTGAATTTTATCATTCAGATCTTGGCTGTCAGTGGAGTGAAGATCCACTGATGTTCTCTTTGGATGTAACTTTGAAGTTCCATTATTCGTATTTTGACAACTCTCGTGGTCATTCCTACATAATGGAGGCCACATGGGCATATGATCAAATAGACACAGTTCCTTGTATTGCAATTGGTGTATCTCTTCGGTGTCCAGATGAATTGGGGACTTAACTTGACCCCTTTAGGATATTGAGTTAAGGAGCCAACCCCACTGGACCCACTGGACCCACAGGGATAATGTTCTGTTACTGGTGGCAGGTTCCACAAGGTATTCTGCATGTTAGCCTGTTGGTTGCAGGGTCTGGTGTGTGCCAGGGGGTCCTTCAGGTTCTGAGGTCATTGGAAAGTAAAACGTGGCCATGGAATCTCAAGAGACCCAGTGCTTAGGATAAACCAATGTTTAGTGATGATCCGCTTGTTAGAGCTGGGGGTGAAGTTGGTAACATAGATGATGACATATTCAGTGGGTCTTGAGTTGTTCTCCAGTAGGGCTTCCAGATGGTTGTTTCGTGCCCTTTTCTCAGCTTGTTTAACTACTTGTGATGGGTAGTTTGTAGGGCCAAGTTCTTACTGAGTATTTCAGCTTAGGCATCGTATTCCCTCAGTGAGCTGCAATTTCTACAATGACGGACGAACTGTCCATTTGGCAAGTTCTCCCGCAGGGATTTTGGATGGTGATTATCAAATCGCAAAAGACTGTTGCAATCAGTAGTTTTCTTTTACGTCCTAGTGCATAAGTGTACATCCTCAATGGAGATTAGGAAATCCAGGTATGGTATTTTTATTGTTGAGTTTGATTGGGTAGATCTAAAAATTGACTTGAGGGTGATGATCCAGCATCCAAAGTCCTGGCATGTAGTTTCATCGCTCTTCCGGAAGACTAAAATGTCATTGATGTATTGATGCCACATTAAAATTTTGGCTTTGAAGGGATTTGCCTCTGGGAAAATATGTCATTCATCAAAGTGGGCAGTGTGAAGACAGGCCAGGCACAGAGTGAATGCGCTGCCCATAGACGTCCCTTGTATTTGATGATAAATCTGGGTCTTGAACTTGAAAAAATTGTTCTTCAGTGCTATCCTAGCACATTCGATAATGAAGTTGATGGGTGTGGAATTCGTCCACGTCTGTGCTCGGAGATAGGCTTCAATGACCTCTAGGGTGGCATCTTGAAGGATGTTGGTATATAACGCCTCCATGTCCAGGGTCACAGGAGATGGATTTCATTGGTATCAGCAATCAGGTTCAGCACATCCCCGGTGTGTTGGAGGAAAGAAGGGGTTTTGAGACCAGCGATGTGGTCACAGAACTTACTTAAAGGTTCTAGTAAGGACCCAATACTGTAGACAGTTGGCCTGTCTGGAGGAGGGTTGATTCCCTTGTGTATTTTTGGTTGTATGTAAAAGTAGGGAATTCTAGGTGAAGTCTTCACAGAAATTCTGCTTCATTTTTAGGGATCCAGTCTGTGTCTCTGCTGTCATGATCATAGATTGAATATGTTTCCTAAGACATCAGTTGGATCAGAGCTCAAGGGGCAATAATATCTCTCATTTGCTAATATCTCTCATTCACCTTACAACAGAGCTCAAAGCTTGTGTTTGGTATCAAACAATGTGCTCTCGCACCCCTGAAATGAATTTCATGCCAAAGGCAATGTGGCATGCACCCTGGTGGCGACCTTGGATGTTGCCCACCTGGTTGCCCCAATTTTTCTGTGAGCTGGCTGCCAGCTCACACATGCTGCCACCAAGTCAGGATTCAGCCCCGCTGGAAGAAAGTGTCAACAGTCCCAAGAGTCGGAACAAAGGCCTGGATGGGAAGGAGGCAAATGCAAAAACAATAGACTGATGGAGGGAATGCTTGAATAATCTTAGCCACTGGCAACACCCAGGGCCGCATCCCAATCCATCGTTTTCTTGCCCACCGTGCCAACCCAGTTTGGATGGCAAGAAGGTCACACCTTCCTCCTTTCCAGGAAGGCTAGTAAAGTAGCACATCAAGGTGATGAGCTTCAAAGGGCACACCGCCTCTGATATGCAAGCAGGATGTCCACCAGTGGAAGACACAGCTTCTCCCCTGCCTCAGGCAAATCTGAACCTGGACAGGCCAAAAAAATAGTTAGTCAGGAGGTGTACACTTCCAGAAGGCTAGCCACACCTCTATGGTGGGCTACGTGGTCTGTATATTTGAGGAAGACTTCTAGTATCTAGAAAAGTGGTGAAATAGAGGTTCTGACCTGGTAGAAAAGGTGCCACAACCAGCAGATGTGGTCACCTCAGGGGCAGATTAGCTGCTGGGGCTAGCTGCTCATTGGATACTTTTTTTTGTTGTTGTTGGTTTTTTTACATGAAAACAACATCACATACAGCACAATGACTCCTGCCCGCAGTACCAATGCTTTCCACATATGATTAAAGCCGTTTACTCAATAGGCATGTTGCACCTGATGCATTTTGAAACAATTCTGTCCCCTTACCCCTCCACATATTCCATCATCATATTCAGCCACATAGGTGCCCAGTAGTCTTCTGGACAAGATGCTTGAGGAAACTCCTTCGCATACGTATCTAGCTAATCCTCACAGTCCGCAACATCGTTATACCAATGCATAATAATCGGGTGGCCTCCCCCCACAAGTTTCCATTAGCTGTGAGCCTACTAGCTAATTCACATCAAAAACTCAGTCCAAGTCTGTCAGCTGGGGGTCAAGTACAGTATTCCATTTTCCAAGGGGCCCTAAAGTAGTGCACCTTGTCTCCCTCTGCACCCTTTATACTGTGCAGTGATCAAGCCTGCACAAGAATCTTTTCTTAACATTACTTGGAATGTGCCTATTGCAAGGAGGCCGTGCAGGAAAGTCAGATAGGTCTCTCTTAGATAAGCAAAGTGCATGATCGGGGACTCCTGACTCCGCTGTGGGAGATCTTAAAATTTCACAAAGCTACGATCAGGAAATAAATCCCTGAACGTTTGCAGCCCTGCATCTTTAAACATGGTGATTGCCCCTAACTCTTGAGTGACACATAGGTGGTCATTACAACCCTGGCGGTCGTGTTAAAGTGGCGGTAAACCGGCCAACAGGCCGGCGGTAAAAAAAATTGAATCATGACCGTGGAGGAAACCGCCAACATAGACAGCCACTTTAATACTCTGACCGCCACGGCGGTACAAACAAATACCACGGCGGTAACCGCCAACAGACAGGCGGAAGACAATGTACCGCCCACAGTATTACAACAGTCCAATCCGCCACCTTTTCTGGGGCGGATTCACCGCGAACAAAAACACGGCGGAAACAGAACTTGGAAGGGAAAACGCTCACCTCTACACACCCCACGAGGAACCAGGACGCCATGGAACTGTAACTCCAGATACTCCCTGCCTTTGTCTTCCTGCTCCTCTACCAGGAGCACGAACGCCGGCAGTGAAGACCACGTGAGTACTGCACCTACGACACAGGGGAGGGAAAAAAGAGTGACACACACACATGCAACATCCCCACCCTCACCCACGACAACACACACACTAATACATCATGATACATTACAGTTACACCCCCCAACCCCCCCTGGAAGAATGAAAATACAAAAGGAAATTATTTGAACGTTTGTAATCTATTAAAATCCGGTACTCAAAAATATATATATATACACTATAAACAAATATATACACCAAGAATACAAGTCCAAGGTATTCCACCATGAAAGTCCGTGGACCACTGGGCCCAAAATGCATGGGCGAGGCCCACACAAGATACCCGATAAAAACGGAGAGAACACTGCTGGGGCATCAGTTCGAAATACAACATGCACCGCAGGGGGAAGGGAAGGGGGGGCACCTCAGCCGGATGAGTGCACAACACCAGATCCACGAGGGGGATCCATGCCTATTGATGTATCCTGGGGAGTGCAAAGCCACAGTCTCTCAAGTCTCTACAGTGGGTGGTTTGCCCACTGCTTTATCCTGGGGAGTGCAAAGCCACAGTCTCACAAGTCTCTCAAGTGGGTGGTTTGCCCACTGCTTTATCCTGGGGAGTGCAAAGCCACAGTCTCACAAATCTCTCAAGTGGATGGTTTGCCCACTGCTTTATCCTGGGGAGTGCAAAGCCACAGTCTCTCAAGTCTCTCAAGTGGGTGGTTTGGCACACTGCTTTATCCTGGGGAGTGCAAAGCCACAGTCTCACAAGTTTCTCAAGTGGGTGGTTTGCCCACTGCTTTATCCTGGGGCGTGCAAAGCCACAGTCTCACAAGTGAATAACAGTCTCCACTGGTTCTGGAGGGGGCTTGGTGCCCAGAGTGCTTCATCCTGCCAAGGACTGAGGTAGTGGATCTGAATCTCCACTGGTTCTGGAGGAGGCTTGGTGCCCAGAGTGCTTCATCCTGCCAAAGACTGAGGTAGTGGATGTCTTTCTCCACTGGTTCTGGAGGGGCTAGGTGCCCAGAGTGTGAATGCTTCATCCTGCCAAGGATTGAGGTAGTGTATGTCTTTCTCCACTGGTTCTGGAGGGGCTTGGTGCCCAGAGTGCTTCATCCTGCCAAGGACTGAGGAAGTGGATGTCTTTCTTCACTGGTTCTAGAGGGGGTTGGTGCCCAGAGTGCTTCACCCTGCCAAGGACTGAGGTAGTGGATAACAGTCTCCACTGGTTCTGGAGGGGGCTTGGTGCCCAGAGTGCTTCATCCTGCCAAGGACTGAGGTAGTGGATGTCTTTCTCCACTGGTTCTGGAGGATGCTTGGTGCCCAGAGTGCTTCATCCTGCCAAGGACTGAGGTAGTGGATGTCTTTCTCCACTGGTTCTGGAGGGGGTTTGGTGCCCAGAGTGCTTCATCCTGCTTGTGGTGGCCCCGTAGCGTCGGAGCTTTTGGCGCTCATTGGCCTGCGGTGCTGGTGGCGGCGGTGTCCTGTGAAGTGGTGCTTGTGGCGGTCTTGTCTGCCGTGCAGGTTTTCGGCGACTTGCCTGTCTTTCTGTGCCCCTTCCCTACCTTGGATGGTGGCGCAGCTGCCTTCCCACTCCCTCCTGGGAGAGGCTTTGGTGGTAGATGTTTTGCCTTTCTCCCGCCGGGCACTGGCCAACTTTTTATGCTTTTGAGGTGGGGGACTGTCCGTGGTCTGACTCCTTGGCACACTGGCTGCCCTGCTGCTTGGCGCACTCCAGAAGCCGGTCACTGCTGGCACCACTGTTCCCGCTAATGTTGTGGCTGAGGTACTGGGTTGGGACCTGGAAAAGTGGGCTCTTGGGAACTGAAGGGTTGGGGGAGGTGAGGGGAAGAGGTCAAGGTTGGACAGGAAAGGTTTTTTGGACACACTGGGACGGGTAGATGGAGGGGGTTTGGGAGTGAAGGAAGAAGTAGTGGTTGTAGGAGGTGTACGTTTGCTGACTTTGGGTGAAGGTGCATGGGCTGGAGGCTGTCGTGAGGTGGATGGCTGTTGGAAGGGTGTGTGGCTGCGTTTGTGTACCTTGGGAGGTGGGCTCACAGACACACTGGGTGAGGACACAGGGGATGTGTGAATGGTAGTGGGGGTGGTGAGTGCTTGTGTGTGGGGTGTGGTGATGGGTGTGCTGGTGAAGGATGTAGTGGCTGAAGATGTAGTGCATGCAGGTGTGAGTGGAGATGAAACAGGGAGGGAGGAGGAGGGGGGCACAGTGGAGGCAATGGATGGTGGTATGTGTGCATGGGTATGATGTTTGTGTGAGTGCCTGTGGGATGTGTGGTGCTTATGTTTGCCAGAGTTTCCCTTGTGTGTTGAGGTGTGTGCATGCTGGTCTGATGGTGTGCTTGGGATAGGGTGAGGTACAGGGGTTTGGGTCTGGGTAAAGGAAGTTGGAGGGGGGAGGCTGGACACAGGGACAATGGCTGCCATCAGTGCTTAGGCCAGAGTCTGAAAAGCTCGCTGTTGGGCTGCCTGACCAGAATGAATGACTTCCAGGTATGCATTTGTCTGTTGCAGCTGCCTCTCTACACCCTGGATGACATTCAAAATGGTAGACTGCCCAACAGTGAGGGACCGGAGGAGGTCAATGGCCTCCACACTGAGGGCAACAGGGCTGACTGGGGCAGGGGCTGAGGTGCCTGGGGCAAAGGAGATGCCCACCCTCCTGGGTGAGCGGCCACGGGGCATACGCTGAGGGGCTGCTGGGAGGGCGGTGCTGGTAGAGGGGTGGTGGCTGTACCTGGAGATGCGGTGGGCACAGAGGGGCCCACCACCGCAAGGGAGTTCCCATCAGAGGAGGAGTGGGTGTCGCTGGTCTCAGCTCCTGTCCCCGCCGTGGAGCTCCCCTCGCCCTCCGTCCCACTGGTGGCTTCAGACTCCATTGTCTCGCCCTCCAGGGCCATGTGGGATGCAGCTCCCTCCTGCTCCGGTGCCACTGCTCCTCCACCTGATGATGCTAATGCACACAAGAACAGGGAGACCACAAAAAGGGTGAGGAAGACAGAAGAAAGACATATTGAGTGCATGCAATACCGCTATCGTTGGCGGACACTACAGACACAGAAGCCCCCTGCACTACGCTGTGCACTTTGAGTTCCCTAATTAATCACAGGGACATGGGTTACAAGGCCTATGCCCGATTGCTGCACACATGGAAGTCACAGGAGCCTGACTAGGTCTAGTTAGCTCTGAACACAGGTGGGGTGCCACATGGCCTTCCTTACGACGGGACCTTGCCTACTAAACTCGTCCTGGCCTAGGGGAACTCACAGCCCACCTCCCCCACTCAGACACCTCCACTGCGTGCAGAATCAGCTGAATGAGAGTGTACTCACCCCCTTGTGGCTGCTGTGATGCCCACAAGCACCCATCCAACTCCGGATACGCCACCGCCAGGATCCGGAACATCAGGGGGGTACTGGTGCGACGGGCACCCCTCCCACGTTGGGAGGCCATCCCCAGCTGAGCCCCCGTCATCTTCTTGCTCCAGCGGCGAATGTCCTCCCATCTTTTACAGCAGTGGGTGCTCTGTCTGTGGTGGACCCCCAGGTTCCGGACTTCCTTGGCGATGGCATACCAAATATCCTTCTTCTGGTGGGGGCTGACCTACAGGAATAGTACAGTGGAAAAGGGGAAGATATAACCGTCCGCACCGTCACAGTCATTGGCCCTCATCCCTACCCTTGCCATGACGCACATGCACTCACCGTCGTTTCATGAACGTCTCATTCTCCCCCCCCCTATCTTCCAACCACACCACTCCACACAGGCATTGCCCATTCGGCATGCTCACAGTCTACTTACCTGTTTGTCTGGAGGACCGTAGAGTAGCGTGTACTGGGGGAGGAACCCATCCACTAGTTTCTCCAACTCCTCCATGCTGAAGGCAGGGACCCTTTCCCCAGACACATGAGCCATTGTCTCTTCCAGACTGAGGTCACAGAAGCACTTGCAGTGTAGGTCCTCTCCTGTCGAAAATCAGGTATCAAGTGATTGAACAGAGAGAAAATGGCGGTCACGTCCGCGGTGGTGCATACCGTCACCGCCAGCGTACATTGTCATTGGCTCCTGGGACCCATAGGGTCCAATGTTAACCAATGCAGGATTGCGCCGCGGTCTTCGATCGCCTACAGCGACGGTGTACAACGCCAGCGCAGTTACCTCATTTCCCTTTGTCCCACATTTCAGGTCAGGCAGATGCCATTGTAGGGGGCCACATGGCATTAATTTTAAATGCGTCACACATATTTAGGTCTTGCATACACACTAATACAGGCACATAGCGGTTTTAAAAAATTGAGGAATAAAGTTGTGTTAACGTACCTCAGTGTTGGTTGACTCTCTTCTTGCTGTTCTCCTCCATAGAGCACGTCCGCTGGGGCAGATGAGGAGGTGGCGGCATCCTCCGGTGTACAGACCGCTGGTGGACCTGTCGACAATGGAGGAGCGACATGTAATTGTCACCTACAGACTTGATCGTGCCACAGTCCTGGAACTGTGTGCCCAGTTGGAGCCAGACCTGATGTCAGCTATCCGCTATTCCACAGGAATCTCCCCTCTAGTGCAGGTGCTGTCAGTACTCCATTTCCTGGCAAGTGGGTCTTTTCAAACGACAGTGGCCATATCATCAGGGATATCCCAGCCTATGTTCTCCAACATGTTGTCCAGAGTGTTGTCTGCCCTGCTGAAACACATGCGTAGCTACATCGTTTTCCCTCAGGTGGAGGATTTGCCAACAGTGAAAGATGACTTCTATGCCCTGGGACATATCCCCAACATCATAGGTGTCATTGATGGGACACATGTGGCCTTGGTCCCCCCCGCAGGAGTGAACAGGTGTACAGAAACCGGAAGAGTTAGCATTCAATGAATGTGCAGATGGTGTGTTTGGCCGACAGGTACATCTCCCATGTGAACGCCAAGTTTCCTGGCTCAGTGCATGACGCTTACATTTTGAGGAATAGCAGCATCCCTTATGTGATGGGGCAACTCCAGAGGCACCGTGTGTGGCTATTAGCTGAGGACATGGAGCCTATACAGTGTGACTAGGTGTCTGGGTCTGGGGATGTCCCTAAGAGTTAGTGTGTGTCTAACAGATTTCCCTCGACATTTGCAGGGGACTCCGGCTACCCCAACCTGTCATGGCTACTGACCCCAGTGAAGAATCCCAGGACAAGGGCAGAGGAATGCTACCATGAGGCCCATGGGCAAACTAGGAGGGTTATAGAGAGGACCTTCGGCCTCCTGAAGGCCAGGTTCAGGTGCCTCCATCTGACAGGTGGTTCCCTATTCTACTCACCAAAGAAGGTGTGCCAGATCATCGTGGCCTGCTGTATGCTTCACAACTTGGCTTTGCGACAACAGGTGCCTTTTCTGCAGTAAGATGGTCCAGATGGAGGTGTTGTGGCAGCTGTGGAGCCTGTGGACAGTGAAGAACAGGTAGCAGAATGAGGTGACATCGACAACAGAAACACGGTGATCCAACAATACTTCCAATGAGACACAGGTAAGAAGACATCACTGCCTGCTACATCTGATATATTTGTTCTACCTCTCATCTGTCTGTTACTTTCACCCAGTGTATGGACCCTGAGTTGTAACTTTCACTGTCAATTTCACAGATGTGGGTCCCACTGTGAGACATCTGCTTAGTTTTCGCATGGACTAGATCTGTGTGACATAGGTATGTTGACAATACAATGGATATAGCATTTTTACACAGTTATTGCAAATACACATTTTCGAAAGCACAGACTGACTCCAGATTGTTTTGTGCTTAAAGGGTTTTTATCTAAGTGCTAAATATTGGAGGGTGTTGTAAAATGGTCAGGGGTGATGGTAGAGGAATGTCCATGGCAGAGTCCAGTCTATTAGTCTCACAGGTGTATTGTCCAAAGGGGCATGGGAAGTGGAGCTGGGGCAGTTTAAGGATGGACATGGTGACAAAGTGGGACAGAAGGATGACAATCAGGGTGGTCTCATTTCTTGGCGGGGGTCTTGGCATTGTTCTCTGTCTTTGTCCTGGATCTCAGGGACCGCTTGCGGGGTGGTTCTCCATCTGCAGGGGGTGGGGTGCTGGTGTCGTGGTCCTGTGGCGGTGCCTCCTGTCCACTAGCGCCGGTGGAGGTGGTGGGCAGTTCATCATCGAGGCTAGTATCAGGGGCCCCTTGTTGTGCCACAGTGTCCCTCCTGGTGTTGACGAGTTCCTTCAGCACCCCCACAATGGTGCCCAGGGTGGAATTGATGGATTTAAGTTCCTCCCTGAACCCCAAATACTGTTCCTCCTGCAGGCGCTGGGTCTCCTGAAACTTGTCCAGTACCGTTGCCATTGTCTCCTGGGAATGGTGGTAGGCTCCCATGATGTTGGAGAGGGCCTTGTGGACAGTGGGTTCCCTGGGCCTGTCCTCCCCCTGTCGCACAGCAGCCCTCCCAGTTCCCCTGTATTCCTGGGCCTCTGTCCCCTAACCGTGTGCCCACTACCACTGCCCCCAGGTCCCTGGTGTTGTTGGGGTGGTGGGTTAGCCTGGGTTCCCTGTAGTGGTGGACACACTGCTGCTTGACGTGTCCTGGGGACAGAGGTATGGGCCCGCTGGGTGGGTGCTGTGCTGCTGTTTCCAGAGGGGGGAGGCTCTGTTGTGGCTTGTGCCAGTGTGAGGGGAACCGACTGTCCCGAGGTCCCAGATGGGCCGGGCTGGTCATCTAGATCCAGTTGGACAGAGCTGCTGTCATCACTGTGGGCCTCATCTGTGGGTGGAGTGGACATGTCTGGACCCTCCTGTCCGGTGACGTTGGGTAGGGGTCCTGCAGGGGTGTAAAGCATGATTATTGCATCTGTGTGTGCCATGGTGTGCAATGGGTGGGTGACCCTGTACCCCAGTGCTTGCATTCTTGTGTGGGACCTTGTGTGATAATTGGTTAGGGGTGAGTGTGGGTTTGTGCAGTGGCCATGCATTGGTGATGGGTGTCCATGCTTTGGTGTTGCATGCAGGGCTTAGTTTTGGGATGGGTGGGTTGTGATAGTGGGATATTTGTGAGGAGCTGGAGTGATGGGGGTGAGGGCGAGGGTGGGGGTATGTGATAGCATGCAGGTAGGGCGGGGGATGTAATAGTTAAGATTTGACTTACCAGAGTCCATTCCTCCAGCTACTCCTGCGAGGCCCTCAGGATGCAGTATAACCAAGACCTGCTCCTCCCATGTTGTTAGTTGTGGGGGAGGAGATGGGGGTCCGCCACCAGTCCTCTGAACTGCAATGTGGTGTCTTGAGACCACGGAACGCACCTTCCTCCGTACGTCGTTCCACCTCTTCCTGATGTCATCCCGTGTTCTTGGGTGCTGTCCCACTGTGTTGACCCTGTCCACGATTCTGCGCCATAGCTCCATCTTCCTAGCTATGGTGGTGTGCTGCACCTGTGATCTGAATAGCTGTGGCTCTACCCGGATGATTTCCTCCACCATGACCCTGAGCTCCTCCTCAGAGAACCTGGGGTGTCTTTGCGGTGCCATGGGGTGGTGTGGGTGATGTGTGGGGTGGTGTGTGTTGTGATGTGTGGGGTGATGTTTAGGGGTGTGTGGTGTTTTGTGCGTGGATGTTGTGTGAGTGATGGTGTTGAGTGCCTGTGGATGCTAGTTTGTAGATGGTGGTGTCTCTCTCTGGCCTTCAGTCACAATTGTGGTAATAAGGGTTTGTGGGTGATGTTGGTGTGTGTTTATATTGTATTGGATGTGTGTATGTGTCTCAGGTGTGTGTATTTCGAATTGTCCAATGTGGTTGTGTTTTGTAAATGTGTGTGTATTTTGAGCGCGGCGGTGTGTACTGCCAATGGAATACCGCAGTTGAAAGACCGCCACGTGGATTTGTGGGTCGTGATAGAGTGGGCGTATTCCTGTTGTCCTGACGGTGGAGGTTTTGTTATCGCCAGTTTATCACTGACCTTTGGTGTGGCGGACTTGTGTGGGTGTCTAGATTTTGGCGCACTCCGAGCTATGGGTCATTATAGCTGTGACGGAATTCCGCAGCCGAGGCGGTGTGCTGGTGGTCTTTTGCACGGTGGTAAGCGGCATGTACCGGCAACTGCGTAAGCGGCTTTGCTGGGGCATACAGTGGTTGTCGACCTGTCCGGTACGCCATGGCCTGCCAAGCCCACAAAGTACAATCAAGCGTGTTAATGGCACCTTGTGCCACCACTACTCAAACGTGAATCAGCAGGGCAGGCAAAGACACTGGGTCTGCAGCATCATGGTTTATGGCAAGGTGTGGTGTAAATGACTCAGGATGCAGCCAATAGTTAGCATGTTGCACCTGAGCACTCACATAATAGAGGTAGAAATCCGGAGTGTTAAACCCCCCTATTTCAAATGGGAGGGTTAGCTGTACCCATGCTACCTTTGGGTGCTTGCCTCCTCAAGCAAATGTCAATAGTAATACCCGTAGGGTTTTTAAAAAGTGCAGAGTTAGAGGGATTTGAATGTTTATGAACAGATAGAGGAATTGTGGTAATACAACCATTTTCACGTCTGCTAGTCGGTCTGCAAGGGATAGCGAGAGTCTAGCCTAACGCTGCACTTGATCCCCCAGTATAGTAATAGCTTTGCCATAATTGCAGCAAATGACTAGCTCTGAATCTCTATGCACCCAAACGCCTAGATACTTCACCAGATCTGTGCACCATTGCAGTGGGAATTCAGTGTGAACCACATCCGTGCTCTCTGTAAGCAGGAGCACATAAGATTTCTCCCAGTGAATACTCAAGCATGAGTGCCATTCAAACTTGACATATTCCTGTACAAGAGTATCCAAGTAGGTTTCCAGTTCACTAACATACAACACCATGTCATGGGCATAAAGAGGTATGGCCAGGGGGCGCAGTCTGAACCGGAGAGAAGCTGCAACATATCTGCCGAAGAAACACACGCAAGGGGTTCTACAGCTAGGGCAAATAAAAGTGTCGATAAGGGACAGCCCTGATGGGTGCCCCTATACACCAGAAAGGGTTTGATGTTACTCTGTTGACTTGAATTCTAGCGACTGTATCCATATACAACAGCCAAATCCAGGCGAGGAAGCCTGTAGGAAAAGTCATCCCTCGTAAAATAGCAGATAGATAGTCCAAACTATGGAATCGAGGGCCTTAGCAGTGTCTAGGAGCAGCACTGCTGCCTGAAGTGTTGGGTCTAAGTGGTGCAGTAAAGCAAAAATGGTCTGCAGATTATGTGTAGTGCTTTGAGACCAGCTTGGTTCGGTAGGCCCAAGTTAGGCTTCAGCAGGAACAAGAGTGAAGCTATCAGCTAAGCCAATATTTTAGTGTCTGAATTAATAAGGGATAGCGTCCTATATGAGCCACATCTCTCTGGAGATTTGTTAGATTTTTGCAGCGTAATCGCTAGGGATTCCCTCAAGGACAGTGGGAGTGTCCCGCTGCATACACTTGTGCCAGCATATCAAGGACATGAGGAGCAGGGATATCAGCATATTCCTTATAAAATTCCCCCAGTATGCCATTCACACCCGTGGCTTTATCATTAGGAAGCTTTTGAATATCGTATTTAACCTGTTGTATGGTAAACGGCTGGCATAAGAATTCCCTCTGGCCTGCTGATAGCCATGCCGGTGTAATGTCAGACAGATATTGAGCTATATCGGGTTCTGATGTCATCTCCCTCCGCCCACACAGTGCAGCGTAGAAGGAGATACATTGATGATGTATAGAATCATTGTTGCAGCTTAATTCTCCTTCCAAATCAACTGTATGCACCACATGGACCGTAGCTCGAGGAGACCTGAGCCAAGGATCGCCCAGGCCGTCCCACCTCTGCATATGCTCAAGCCATATGGCGTGTGGTTAAGTGCCGTGTATCCAGCTCAGCAGTCTCACTGTATTGCGTCACCTGTTCTCTAATGCGCGCTGGTATCTCTACATAAGGAGCAGAAGTGTAAGCCTTCTCACTGTCCCCAAAGGAGGCCTCCAACGCTTGCATCCTGGCCCTGAGAGCTTTCATTATACCAGCTTGGGCTCCTGTACACCCCCCCCTTAGCAGCCTTAAAAGCTTTCCGTAGGACTCTGGCACTCAAAACAGATCCCTTATTTAAAAGGAAGAATTCTACTATAGCCTCTTGCAAAGTACCCCTAAACCTTTGATCTAGCAAGGCAGAGTGCAAAAGATGCCAATTAAAGGGCTCTGAGGCATGCGTGGGGACATGCACTGTCATATACATTGGTGTGTGATCTGAAAGAGTCCTTGGGAGATATCTTATTTCTGCCACCCAGCCATGCACTTCATCAGCAACCAACTAGTGGTCCAAACACGACCAAGAACCATGCCCTCTCGCCACCCCTCATGCCACACTCGGCATACATCAGACACTCCATAGTCAGCCATGATATCATGCATCACTTTTGCGGCATGCCTGTCTTTTCCTTCTCCTGAGGCCTAACTGTCTAACTTCGGGTCTAAGGAAATATTGAGGTCCCCGCCTCAGAACAAGGGTAGCTGTGGCAACGCAGACAAGTGGCTTCATACGCGTAAGAAAAAATCAAGGTCGTCTATGTTAGGATCACAGGAATTTAGCAATGTCAACATCGTGCCACTAAGTTTTCCCTGTGCTATAGCATAGCGACCCTGCTCATCAATCTCAGTGTACGTCACTTCAAATTGTATCAGTTTTTACTAGAATCATGACCCTTCTGGCATAAGTGAAGTAGGAGGAGCCCAGGTAAAAACCCGCCCATCTGGTCCCCAATGTGTCAGCTGCATGCTTAGACAGACGGGTCTCCTGCAAATATGCAACATGTACCTGATGATGCTCAAGGTAGGCAAAGACCTAATGTTCAAAGTTAGAAATTGTAGGGGGGGTTGCTTTGGGGCTGGTGTCAAGGCTCATGACTATCAAGCCTCTGCATGCTCATATCTTGTAACATAGCCTCCTTCCCAGGCAACTTCAAACACAGTACATACTGCTGGGCAAAACAATTCCCCCAACACCTCCCTCCCCCCACCCACTTTTGCCTACCCAACCTGCTAAAGGCATGTTCTTAACTCCCTGAAAACAAACAGAACATGATTCACAACACTACATACGGCACCCCTGCGGATGCCTCAAAATTGTTTGGGACTCTCCCGCTAGGGAGACAGCAGATAGAGAGGGAACCGACACGTTGAACAAGACGCCTCTGCCTTTTTAACTGGCAGCTCACCCCAGGAACCAACAGATATTCAACAACATCGGACCCCGGGGATTCGAGCAGGCCGCTCCACTCAACTGCTCTCATGATCTCTGCGCTCGAAGCCGATTCTGTTTGGCAACTGCACCACCCCATGTGCTGTCATCCCTTGTGCGGAGCCTCCATTTTGTCTGCACCATGCAGGCCTATTCCAATTTCCGTCAGTTCACCATTGATGGGGCATCTATAATTTGTTTTCTTGGAGGTGCTTTGCTTCACAGTCCACCTTTCATTTTATTCTAGGCAGATGAGGTCCCTGGGGCAAGAAAATTGAACAGATTATCGGCCGTGGCCAGCAGAGCCGAACTAAGGCAAGACCATCTTGCAACGGGATCTCTGGTGCCCCCCTGCTCATTGGTTACTTGCACCCACACCCCTAATACCTCCAAATCTAAGAATTAAGGGCCAACCCTGCCACCAGAACCTCAGATCTGAAACAAATTTTGAAGAAAGGACAGAAGAAGACTCACATCAATGTCAGCAAAAACATTCACAAACCAAGGGCATGAAAATTTTTACCTGTAGCATCATTGCTCGACTGTGGCTCATCCTAGACCAAAGCTCAGTTACCCCAACAAGAAGGAGTTTTTTGTAACCTAAAGGCAACACCAGACTCCCTTGAGCTAGAGGTAATAGTCCTCTGCAACCGCAGGTAAAAAGCACCTACTGGAACCAAAGAAGCATTACATATCAGGTGTTCCGAGGGATCGCCAAAAAGCAGGTGGTCCAGTGCATTGTTGGAGGTGTAGTGCACCTCTCCATCAAGTTACAGCCAGCTACCTTTTTCCACATAACATCCAGAAGGGGAGATAGCTTCTCCCCCACCTTACCACTGCCACAGCTTTGTGGTGTGTCCATTCATCACCACCTTTACTTGACACTGCAACCTGAGGGCACACCACAACACCTTCAGCTGACATTAGCAGTGGCTCTGTGGTTGAATTTTTGCATCTGCTTCCTCACCTGCACCTTTTCAGTGGTAAAACCAGCAATTGCAGCTTCCCTTCAGCACCAAGGATAGCCAAGCACACCTCTGCACCCGAGACGCCTGAGTTAGGTACAGTTGCACCTCCTGATGACTCCTGGTCCAGGGTAACACATACAAAATTAACACCAAGTGGGCTCCCACAAACTCGTCCTGCAAGTGACCGAGTGTCACAAGTGTAATTCTTTAGGACCTATGGCTTCCTCGTTCAGCCACAAGGACAGCAAGGACACCTGGGCTCCAGGAGCCAGGTAAAATTGATCTAACTGACGAAGCTTGTCCTGGTACGCACATCACCTTAACCTCAAGTGGGTTCCTCTGAACTTAGCCTGCAAATAACTGAATGTCACTAGTGATTTTCCCCATTGCCTGCAATGGTAAAGTTTGGCAGCTTGTAATATACTGATTTATTTTTCACTTGAAAATCCATAACTCTGGTTCTATGTATCTGTTTTACTTTGTTTGGGGGTCTAAATTAATATAAAAATGTGCTCTATTTTCAGAAATTGGTGCCAGATTTCTTTCGAGTTGTTGCTTAACACATGTTCCTCTAGTAAAGCCTGACAGCTCTTTGCCACACTGCCAGGGGCTGAGCTAAGGATTTATTACTGTGAATCCAAGGACCATCTTTGGGGTAATGTGAGAGTATTACATGGTGAAGCCTAACTAGCATCAATGTATAATACTCCATGTTCCTAAAACGAGTATTCAGCGGACTTCCATTAAAGGAATGGTAGCTGTGTGAAAACCAGTACAGTGTGTAAAACTGGCAGACCTAGAGGGCGACAACATTGTTGATTCCACTAGCTTTCACCCCTCATTATAAACTTTAGGGAGGGGGGCTCCTTTAAGTCCAGATTTGGGGGTCATTCAATCTGTTCTGAAGTGAATTTGTAAGCTATGTATGCATGTAGGAGATTCATATAATGCTGTCCTGGTTAGATAGCTGTAGAAGTAGGTAAACAAGTGTGATTGACAAAGCTAGAGGAGGGGATGCACAGCAGTTACACGTCTGGCACTGTGGAGGAATGAGGTGGGAGAGGGTCAGGGGAGTTCTTTTATAGGATGAACAGCTAACAGGTTGTTACATAGGGACGAAGCATTGCTTTAAGAGATGGGTTTCTGCTTCCACATGAATGTAAGAAAAATATACGCTGACAAATCTTGTTAGGAAAATAATTCTAGGCATGTGTAATATAGTTTTGTAATTTCTAAACTTTTAGGTATCAAGCATAGCAATGAAAGTACTGCAGGTGTTTCAAGACCCTCCCCAGAGATCTTGATCATCCTTGCCAGGAATAGAGAGATTCAGGAGTTTAATACTCAGACAGAGGAAACCAGTCACTCACGTTTCTGAAGACCTTTACTTAGCCGTCCTGCAGCATGGAGGATGCTGTGAGATTCAGTGAATATATGTATAATCGTTTTTGAGTATAACTTTTAAAATCATTACAATTGGAAACACCCCAAACACATTCCACACCCCAAACCAATTCTGTTACATGTGATATTACATGGGATCGCTATAGAATGGCCTTAAAAACAAAGATGACATATTACACTATTTGGTGAGGGTCCAGGATGTAGGTCAGTTGGGAAATTGCTTTTATCAAAATTGGACTTGACGGCACACTGATCTTTTGTATCTTAGGGACTGATTTAGACCTTGGTGGAAGGGAATACGCTGTCACAAATGTAATTGATATCCTGTCCTCTGTATAACGATCCATTTATATCCGATAGATATCATAATATAGCAGATGAGATATCCGTCACTTTTGTGATAGAGTATTCCATCCTTCAAGATCTAAATCAGGCCTTTAGTCTTCAAGTGTAATCATTAAACAGCTCCCGCTACTGGTCTTGCAGACCTTTATTAGTCAACAAGGAGAAATAATAAAGAGCAATCTTATACATCAAACACCATGAAAAATGAAGACCATTTGGGGCTATGCAATAATCAAATTAGATAGTTGGTGTGAGTTAAAGGGTTTTATTAACAATTCTAATAACATTTAAATTGTTTTATCAGCAAATATTAATCTTTATTCATCATTATTACAAATTCACATAATCCATTAGTTGATATTTCAAAACAAGATAAAATACTAATAGGGGGTGATTCTGACTGCGGCGGACGGCGGTCGCCGCCCGCCAAGCGGTTCCCGCCGAAAGACCGCGGCGGTCATTCTGGCTTTCCCACTGAGCTGGCGGGCGACCGCCGAAAGTCCGCCCGCCAGCCCAGCGGGAAACACCCTTCCCACGAGGACGCCGGCTCAGAATGGAGCTTGCGGAGTGGGAAGGTGCGACGGGTGCAGTTGCACCCGTCGCGAATTTCAGTGTCTGCAAAGCAGACACTGAAATTCTTTGTGGGGCCCTCTTACGGGGGCCCCGCGGCACCCCCTACCGCCATCCTGTTCCTGGCGGGAGACCCGCCAGGAACAGGATGGCGGTAGGGGGTGTCAGAATCCCCATGGCGGCGGAGCACGCTCCGCCGCCATGGAGGATTCTCAAGGGCAGCGGGAAGTCGGCGGTACACCGCCGACTTTCCGTTTCTGGCCGCGGCTGAACCGCCGCGGTCAGAATGCCCAGCAGTGCACCGCCAGCCTGTTGGCGGTGCTACTGCCGACCTCCGCCATGGCGGTAATTACCGCCGCGGTCAGAATCACCCCCTATATTAGTAAAGATTACAAATTATATAGAAATAATACAGTAAGAGTGCTCCATAAAGGAATTTCCGTAGCCTAAATTAAGGGTTATAATGGCGATCTGAGCCGGAGTAAAGGTGTCAGTTTAGAAACTTGATAAATAGAGCTGATGACAGAATAAAATGCATAATCATGAAGCTTTTGCCATTAAGCAAAGGGCATTTTCAGCTGGAAAGAATTCTCAGCTATAAATTAGCAGACATCTTTTGAAAGGAAAAAGGATAACAAGGACTAAAAAGTGAAACTTTCTTGAAGAGAGGCAACCCTACAGATCTCAATAAAAGAATTTGAAATGCTGTCTTGTGCTAGAAGAGAGAGTGTAGAAAGTGTGAATGCCAGCCTACTCTAAGAAGACGTGAGAACATAAATCTGTTAAAAACACATCGAAACATCTGAAACATTCCCCATTCTCGGTGTTCAAAAGGATTTCATAAACCCTAGGAGCAGGTAAATTCCCTAAATTCTGATGTTTTCACAATAGACCACAGAAAGAAATAAGTCCATGAAAAGGTACTTCATCCACATCTTGCATTCCAGACAGTTCTTCCCATGAGTCATATTTCCTGTCATTTCCTCTCCTTCTAATGAGAACCTCACTATAAGTTGCCTAATAGATAATAAATGCCTATTCACTAACTAACAGACAGCTTCTGGAAAGTTACAGCATCATCAGTGGGGGAGGACAACATCTTGTGCAGAACAACAGTTCAATATTGAAAACAGGCCTTTCAGTGTTCATGTTGAAATCAATGTTAATATAGTATCAGTAGTTAGGCTAACTTAAATCAGTACATTATTATTTCTTTTATATGCTTATAATACCTATGTATGGTTGATTACTACAGAAGGTTTGCTTTTATTATACATGTGTTATTTAGCATAGACCTTTGCACTTTCCATTTGAATGTGTTTTATTTTTAAAATTAGTAGATTTGCTCTCACAGACCACACCAACCAGTTCTTTGATGGTAGTTCTGAATTCTGGTTCTAAAAGAAATTGGTTTGCATAGAAGAGCAGGGAGTGTGACACTAGACAGATTTAGGGCCTGATTGACAGTATAGTGGCCCACCAACTCACTAGAAACTATGGGCTCCACTACTGATGGAGAACTGCCTGCCTTATTTAGAGAGCCGCATCAGGTAAACAAGGGTCTTCCTACTTTCAGTGGAAAAGCTTTGCCATGAGTGTGCCATGTTTGATATGCCCACTTGACAAAGTTTTTTTTCCAATAATAACGTCCAAAAGTAGGAGTTTAGCCTCAGAAAACAAAAACATCATTGACCCAGATGTGAAAATATACAACTTGCATCTATATAAATTAGTACTCTTAGAGATTTTGTACTTCCCAAAAAGTCTACACAAAACTAGAGGAAACCTATGATGACTTTTAAAATAATTTAAAATTAGTCCTTTCAGAGGGCCACTGGGCACAGAGGGGTTACTGGGCCAAACACTGGTGGTTGAGGACTTTTATTCGTTATGTCAAGGGGCCCAACCAACTAAGGATTCTGAGCAACTGTGCCTTCTGCACTTGACTCTTGAGTCTGTGGTCAACCAGTCCAAGGCTTCCTTGGAGGTAAAGTTTAGATACAGTTTAGTAAACATGGCTCATAACTCATAGAGCGCACAGCAAAATCAGTGTCCAGTCAAATACTTATTTTCAGTTTAAAAAGAAGTCTTTTATTTATAACTCTACACATTCAAGGAAAAAATACAACACTTATAAGCAAGAAAACAATCCCCTTTAGTTAGGGCTCTAGTGTTTCAATTACAAATTCCTGTCCTACCCACTTCTCATGGTTTATTCTCCCTTCGATATTGGTCAGGGTTACTACCCATTCACTGGTGGCTACATCCAGGATATACTAACTAGTAGGCCTTACTCAAAAGTCCACTCCATTCGTTAGAAAGTAGTCAAAAGGGTCTTTGGTGCTGCAGCACCTATAGCAGCAAGTCTCCTGCAAGTATTATCCACTCAAGCAGCGAGAAAGTGTTCTCTGGCAAGCGGGTGCCCTAATTGTGGGTATCCCCGATGCTCCAATCCTGCTTGGTTGAGTTGGGCTGCATGTGGGTAGTCACCAGCAGTCGCGGGCTGTCTGTGACCTTGCACAGCCAGCTCCAGAGGCAATCAGAGGTGCTCCGGTGCGTCCTCCTTCAAGATAATATCAGCACTCTCCAATAGGGAGAGGGAGTTGAGCCAAGCACTTCAGATCTGGTCCAGTGAGGTTGATGCACTCATGGTGTCCTCCTAAACCCACTGGGCAAGTTGGGAATGATTTCTGAATGCTTGACTTCAACCCACATTGAACCTCGTCTCACTTCAGTTCACAGGCGTCGGCCCGAACTCCAAAAGTTAGCCCCTCCTGGCATATGGAGTTGCAGTGGTACTTGCACCCAAGGCTCAGCTATTCCTGCACAGCAGTCCACACCACTGCAGCCCCTTCTGGCATATGGAGTCACAGTCTCAGCACTTGTTGGCAGTTTTCACTTCCACTGTGGACTATCCTGGCATACGGAGATGCTGCAACAGCACCGTACAGTCTTCATGCTTCCGCATGGCACTTTGCTCACAGCTATCTTCACAACTTCCTTCTTTTGACATGGGGGGTCGCTGACCTGATTCCGCACATGGGCAACAACCCTTTCAGTATAGCAGCCATCTGCTCACACATCGCAACAGGAGTCCTTTCAACAGGGCTTCTCACTGGAACTCTCTCCCTCCAACCCTCTCTTCGTCCTCATAGGACATACTGGTTTTAACAAGCAGACATGGACTGGTGCTCCAGGTTCCAGAGCAGTTGGTCTTGGTTTCAATGGGTGATGTCCCCTCACCTAGCAGAGAGACTATCATGTCTTGACCCCTTGTCCTGGTCACAATCAGAAGTCTTATAGAGCTTCCTCTCCTCATACATTTCCCAACACCAAGTGTGATATTGGGTCTGGGTCACTGAAGTTGTATGTTGGGGCTCTGCTTCTTTTGAAGTGCACTCTTCTCTTCTCTCTTTTTCCTCTTGATAAGCTGTCTGTCACAAATCTAATAGTCTCACAACACAAGCTTGGGAGTGATTAGAGTTCACACCTGGATGTCAGCCACAGTGATATGTGAACCAAAAGGTTAATTGCGGGCTCCTACCCCAATCTTTATGATTCCCTTGTCAGCCCCGTCTCCATCCTGAGATGTGTTCAGGCCCCTTCCTTGTGATCTTTCATTGAATCAAAGAGCATCGTTTGTAGGGTAGAAGGGGAGTGTCTATCTCCCTTCTCCAGTGTGTCCCACCCAGCTCACAGGATTGCAGTAATAACAAATGTGTCTGATGGGCTTTCCTATGTTTCTCATGTCTTCATCAGGTAGGCCTGGGCTTCCCAAAAGGGAACTTAGTGTCCTCCATGTAATGTACTATTCGAGGCACACTTGTACTCAGTGCATGTACACAGCACACACACTGCCTTGTACTGTTACCTTCATATATTGTGCCACCAAAGGCACACATACATTCCACACACACAATTACATTGTGCGCTCTGCTTAGTATTGTAGTACTCCTACATTGTGCCAGGATGTTATACTTGCAAACACACAAATTGCTAGTACACACATTCCTCATACATAAACTACACAACACTTCACCCTTCAAGTATTGTACTTCTTGCAAACCCACATACACCCCGCACATGCTTTCATTGCACATGTACTGCACAGTTCTACATCTCTCATGTAATGTAGTTTTCTCCGGGCTACATTTGCCTTGACACATTCCTTTGAATTTGTGAATTTGAATCCTAAGACTCAAATTGAAATTACGTTGCTGGCATGCAATTTTCTACATATATGGGATTAAAAGTTATATGTACAAGGTGAAAAAATAAAGGGCTATTGGCTGATTTCCAATGTGACTATACTCCAAACATTACTATTTGAAGACCATACTCTACACATTGTTTTTCTCGTTATTTCTTATCCTTTAATTTTTATGTTATTCAAAAT
Source organism: Pleurodeles waltl (assembly GCF_031143425.1). Classification (NCBI taxonomy): domain Eukaryota; kingdom Metazoa; phylum Chordata; class Amphibia; order Caudata; family Salamandridae; genus Pleurodeles; species Pleurodeles waltl. The sequence goes on from NC_090449.1 coordinate 610,045,100, forward strand.
ATTTAAATAAATACACCAAATGTATCTTCAATGTATAATACTTCGCAATATTTTAACATTAATTTTTTTTCTCCTATCCTTTATAATAAAACATAATCATAGTAAAAATATATTTCTCATATAGCTATAAAAACTGTTCAAATTCACATCCGAAGGGAATCTGCATATGGTGTAGGACTTTTAACGCTGTCCCTTTGGTGGTGGAAGGGGTACCTCTCTGATTTGTTTCAGACTACATACACCTAGTACACACACTCATCATGCATGCACTGCACATCACTGATCTATCTCTGTACTGCATTCTTTCCAGGCACACATACATCCAGCGCAGCCACCACTCCTGCGCTGCTCAGCACTCCACATTTATCTGATGTGGACCAAAGGCGAGTTAAGCATACAGGTTATAAAGGTGAATGAACCTATACGCCTCACTCCAGTGACACAAGTTAAAAAGGACCTGTCCACTCCTAATGATCACTACACAGCATGCTGCCACCACTGCGCTCGTCCTGCTTAACTCTTGACGAAGGCAGTATCCTTCCACCACTATGAGGGCAGCACTTTGGGTGACCCTCCCGGTCCAAGAAGTCCTCAATCCATGAGACAGGCATTCGTCATGGCGCACACACATGATCCGTGTTTGTCTATGGCAACAAAAATCAGCATTAGGGATCCTGATATCAGTGCAATTGTGCACTCAAGGCAAGGGGCACGTCCACAACCATGCAGAGAACTTTTCCATCTCAACAATGACCGTACGTTAAAAGCATTTACTAAACATTACCTGATATCCCTACACTAAGAATGGTTAACATGGATTAGTCAACACTGTCTTTTTAATTAAAGGGACTATCCTGTCAATGGAGTCACAGCACATTTCAACAGTCATGCAAAAATCATTCAACAAAGCAATATTCTAGAATGCCTGTTGTTCATGATTGTTAGAGTTGCAGAGCTGGGTAAAGCGAACAGCCTTTTTTACGGCATGCTGGATGGTGCCTTCAATAGTCAGGGGTACCGACTGCATCCAAATTTGGCACAGATATGCTTAAAGGCAAATTCAACATAATCCAAGTTACTCTTAGAGGAAAAGCACTAGTAAATCTATCAAAAGTTGGGCCCTAAATATGTGTTCTTAAATTTAAATGCAAAAAACCTAGATTGCTTTCCCAAAATGATTGTAAAAACCCATACTGTAATCCAGATCAAGATGCAGACTTTGCAGTTCACTTGTTTGTCTTCATCTTGTATTCTTTAAGATTAGTTCCTTTTTTTCTAGATGTCGTATTTCTGTATGTTCTTCTAATGCAACATACAACTCTTGCATAGTGCATACTTTGAACTGACTTGCTTGTAGGTGGAGTTAGTGCAGACTGTGTGTAGGTGCTCCTTAAAGAATATGATTGAGAGCTGTGGAGTTGAGGCTAAATGCAGTGCAAAATTGTCTAAGCAATTCATAAAATGGTCAGGCTACATGTTCATCCAATCCTTGGCCTCTCTGCAGAAAGCACAGGACAATAGTCACATATTTGACATGACAATGAGAGAGAGGAGCCACAATGAATGGGAAGTGGCACTTGAAAGTACACTCAGAATGACAGAGTGAAAAAGCAGAGATGAACTTGAAGGGAATGACGCAAGATACCAGATAGAGGAAGATGTGAGAAAGAATAAGGTAAAAGTGATTAACACAGTCAGGGACTGCAGATGAAAGTGAAGTGAAGGGCAGAACAGGAGTAACTTAGACACTCCGAACACCACTACACCAACCACAAACCTTTTTAATGTTTTATTCACAGCTCCACATCTTCTGAATTGAAAATTGTAAATTCTAATTATTTGCAACAAAATCAGTGGTGTTGCTAATGTATCTGATAGTATTAACAAGCATTGGGCAAAGGCACTGAGACTGGCTTTTTTAGGTATATGTTCATTGTTGTGTGATATGCCTGGATACAATAACAGAAAACTTGGAGAGGCATCCAAATACGAATCACAATTACCGACTCGCAAATCAGTATGTATGAACAAATAGCAGATCAATTTTGGGATTTTGCAAATTGCAATTACCTAAATTGCACATGGGGGGTGCAACGGAATTGGAATTTGCAACCCGTAATCGCAAATTGTGACTGAGTCGCAATTAGCGAATGGGTGCAAAGGAACAGAGAAATTACACTTCCTGGTGCTGGATGATGACTTCAGAACCAGGAAGTGCCTCCCATAGAAGTAGGAGGAGTCTAGCCAGGACGTTCAGCAGAGGCACACCCAGCTGAGATGAGCAACTACAGCCATAGCAAGCCAAACAAAGGAGGCAAACACTGCAGGGAGGAAGAGAAAGCTCAAATTCTCAGACAAAGAGTCCCTGACTCACAAAAAAAGAAAATCTGGCTGAACATACAAAGTAAGATCAATGCCATTGGAGTCAGTCACCGCTCCATCGAGGAAGTATGCAAAAGATGGTAGGACCTCACGTCAAGAACCAAGGAAAGGGTTGCAGAGCGGATGAAGGAGGCGCATGGAACAAGTGGGGGACCATCCACAGTACCACCACCCACAGCAATAGAGAGTATGGTGGAGACCACACTGGAGCCAGAGGCTGTTGTTGAAATTGGGGACCTGGACAGTTCAGCACCTGGAACCTCCAAAAGTAAGTGGCACATCTCACTTATTCTCACTTTTCAAGGCACCATGCACACAACCACAGTTCGCAAAAGCAGTTAGCATTTCCGCAGAGGAGTGCAACACAACACCAATTGCTCCCCATGCACGTGAAACAACAGAGGACACCGATGTGGACAATGAGGCAGTAAACCTGACTCCCGAGCCACAGATGGGTGAGAGCCAGCCACTGAGATCAGCAGGGAGTGGGCGAGGAAGGCGTAGTTTGACACATGATGCAGGTGAGGAGGATGCCAGTACACAACTATTCCTGGGACTGGAGGCATCCCTACTCAGCAGTCACTGCCTGCAAAACAAACACATAGGGTTGATGAACCGGAATCTACAACAAATGCAACAGGCTCTCACACAGGGATTTGGGAATGTTGAAACGCAATTATCCATCATGAATGCCAACATGGTCAACCTCACCACTGCCATCAATGACCTATATAGGGAAATGGTGGCAGATCGGGCCCATGTAAGGCGCAAAGAGCGCAGCACAGCTGCACAGTTGGACCAGCTCATTCAGTCCACTGGTCGCCTACCCACCACAACCACATGCCTGTCAAGACTCACTGTCACGCTCCAGGTTGAACTAGGACATTTTGCTGGAGATGTGGCAAGGGGACTATGCCTCATTACTGCTGCTGTGGACCATATTCATACCTCCCAGGCAGCAAGAGGTACTGGTGACACCCCTAGGGCAGTGAGGACTTATCAAGTGTGAGCAGCATTTCTGCCTCAGATGCCCGCCTCCTACGTAGTAGCAGTGCCCGCCAGACATCTGTGGACCAACTAGGCACAGGCCCTGGTGGTCGTAGCTGTAGGAGGGTGTGATGTTTTGTCACTAGGTTTATCCTAAGGCACATAAGTGGAATGTGGTTAGGTTTTGGTACAAAATAATTGTTTACTGCTTGGTATACGTCTCCATTTACATAAAGCACTCCTGACATTAAAGGATATTTTTGTTTTGCACAACCTGGCTATGTGTGTCTTACATTTGTGAGTGCTGTTACGGTTGGCACATACCTGCCAAAGTAATGAGTTGCTATGTGATCCCATCTCCACCTACCCTCCATTGCGATGCTACTGTTAACGCGTCCTTCTATGTCAATTTTATACACATCAGGACTCGTTTTAGGCCAATGAATCTTTTGACCCAGTGGTGAGACACCGTAGGACGAGATAACTAATCAATATGTCAAGTAATATATCAATAAGGTCACTGATATTTATCTCCCCAATACATTTTACTTTGGATAATGACATTAATCAAATTGTCGACGCAACCATGAACTTTCAGCCATGAATAACCACACCTTGTGATAGCATTTTTTGAGTTTTATTACCTATTGATTACAATCTACTAGCAAAAGTGTCAATCTCAAAACCACGAAGCATATAAGCATAGTCACAATATGGCAACTGTAGTAAGACTTCAATAATGCAAAGATCACGAATATAAGAGCATAACATAAAGTGAGCATAGATCGGAACACATAGAATATCATGCAAGTCTTAGTTCAGCACGGTATAATGTCAGTCTCGTCTACTTGTGTCAGTCAGGGTGATCACCTAACCTAGCCTCTAATTAGCATCAGCATGTTGGACTTCATGCAAAACAATTTAGAACACCAATTTGGAAAACATCTAAACTATGGTCTCTAATCAAAATACAGCAGTTGGTACCTAGAAAGGAAAAGCAAATAGACAAATTACAGTAGCATTGTCATAATTACCCTCCAAGGATTGAGTCAGCACACAGGATCAGTCTTCGTCTTCAGGACATCAGTCGTATCGCCATCAGTCTAACTTAGTCTAGTGGAGAGGGGACGTTTCCCTCATAAGGAGGAGAAGCATAAAGGCAGTCTATGGGTGAGGATAGTTTATTAAGTCTCAAAGTCACCAGAGTGACAGAGTTTCTGGATAAAATCGATAGCATTCCCTACCTAATTCCCCCACCCTTCTGTGTCATGAGTTTTTATCCCTTTTTCGCAATACCTTCCCCCAAAATTCTATTGGATATTCGCTATACCCACTATCTTTAACCTATCAAATTATACATTAGGTAATCCAAATTGTCACCCCACGATAATTTATAACACTTTGATTGGTCTTCATAATTGACGTCTTCGTAGATGGCACATCCGGGGTGTTTTGTCATCATCTTGGCACGTCTCTCGGGTCATGAGCTTCTTTATCCATGGTCAAATGGCCTTGTACATTCTTTTGGTATACTTTTGTTTCAAATCTGTATAAAACCTATATTAAGGCAGCTAGCATGCGGATGGGAACAGGATGAAGTTGGATACATGAAACGAAGGAAAAGAACAAATGCTGGGTCATGGCCCTTTACAAGTCAGCACACTGAAAAACAGAAAATATGCTTTAATATGAAAGTTATACAGCTAAAATCCTCAACCTACGCTAACTTAAGGCCTATGGGTTTTAATACAAATGCAATATTCGTAAGCGTTAATATATGAAATTAATCATGATGCAAGCAATTATTTCTTACAATCGACATTAGTTTATGTGCACAATAGTAACTTCACGTTTATAATCATAACTCAAAATACACATTAAGCAACTAATATTTATTGTTGTTTTTCATATGCAGCATTGTTAGGTATTTATATAAGCACTTCATGTTTAACATATATAATATTTAGATTACACTCTCTCAGTCCCTCCTCTGATGACGCTTGTCATCACACAAACCTTTCCCTTTGACTTTTCATTTTTTTTTTTAATTTTTCACCTTGCGCATAATACGCATTTCAACATCTTGCCCTTTATGTGAACTTTCCCAAATTTCATTGAACATTTTCTCTCTTTCACTTTCTTCATTTCTCCTGGTTCTTTTAGTCCAATTTCTCTTTATTTTGTCATTAATTTTGCATGCCCCCATAATCCTAATAGACAGACCAAAACAATTAATAGACCCATCAAGATTTTTGCAAGTACCCCATTCCAAATGTTGGTAAACCAGCTCCCAACCCTGGCAATTCCCTTTCCAAATTTCTCCCAAACACCGAGTTCTTTCAAATCCTTCAAATCTGTACTATCTCTAGTAAGGTTAGTAAGCATACTTCTAATCTTTTTACTGTTATCTGGAATGAATGAACAACAATGACGCTCATTGAGCATCTTGCAGACTCCTCCACTCTTAGCTAAAAGAATGTCTAAAGCAAGCCGATTTTGAAGAGTCATAGCTCTTTCTGCAGCAATTTCAGTATCCATCAGGAGGATAGCCCCTGTAAAATTTGTCAGCATGTTATCCACTATAGTAGACAACTTTTGAATCTTCATAGAATTCAAGATAACCCCTACTGATGGGATTATGGCTCCAAATATATCACCAATGACAGCCGCCACTGATTCTCGTTTTTGTCTGGGATGTTGTAGTTCAGACGTCTTAGGTATCTGTTTTAAGTCATCAATTTGGTAAATCTTTGGGAATACTATTCCCAAATAACATGTCCCATACCATCCCTTAGGGAGACGGTAATAAGCATTTAGCCCACAGATGTAATAGATCCCAGGAATCGCTGGATCTTGTCCATTTAGCATAAAGGTCCATTTACCCTGAAATAAAAACACATGCCTGCATTCACTCATTCCCACAAACAAATTGTCCTGCTCGGATTTTGGCCTATATATACAAAGCCTACCTACATGTAATGCATCTATAGCTAATTTGCCTGGTGTTTTAATTGCAGTATAAGCATAATCATTTGCATATGTGCGTTTCTCTAATCCTTTTTCTAATCTTTCTTTTAATGCTTTGCGTCTATCATCTGTGTGATCTAAAAAGCTTTTCTCTACAGGCGATAGTAAGCAAGTTAAATTATTGCGATGTGCATAGGCAGTTCCAAATGTAAGCGTCGGCTCAAAGAATCCCCTAGCTATTTTTATATCATGTTCCTTAGCTAACTTGTTTAAAAATTCAATCACAGGCACAAAAGAAAACACAACATCCAAGTTTGAATAGAAATATTGCACATGCTCTTGATTATAGAATCTTATTAATAGCAAGCTACAACTAATTCCATAAGTAAGAGGGAGGCTGTGATATGTAACTCCCTCCTGCACAGATGAAGGAATTTTAGTACATACATAACAATCTTTCGCATCCATAGTTTCCACATACTCATTTAGTAAGCGATAGAAAACATTAGTAGAAAGTTTCCCTTTTGCATTAGTTCCCTCATGCATATTTCTTGCATCCTGCTCAAACCTTTCCCATGGTGTTAGTGTGGTAGTTTCAGGTTTTGAAGTAGCGTTAATAGTTTCTTTCGCTATCCATGGCATTCCTACAATCACTCCCACAATTATCACTGCGCACACAACACCTATTATAAGTCCTAGCCAACCACACACTTTACTTCCCTTGCTACTACCTCTATTGTAAGCCATGTCTGTATAGAATCAGATAGTAGAGCAACAATCAACTAGAGGATGGTTCAAATTCTCTGGCTTTCTGCGTTTATTTACAGCATCTTCACTCACTCCAGGACCTCTTTTATCAAATCAGGTTAGCAGCTTGTCGTAATCAAGTTTTTTCAATAGTCAAATCCGGTTCTAGTGTCACTTTAGGTAATTCATAAAGTCTCTCTTTCCTTTCAATTTTCAGTTTCAGATTTTATCCAAGATTTCTTCAGATTCGCTCAAGTACCGTAGTATTGGCCTGGTACTTCTCGATCAAAACAGAAAGCTAGGAATTCTTGTTGCCATTCCGATGTTGTAGCATACGCCCATTCAGGACCTGTATATCTTCTGTTTGCGATTCTTTTTCGTTTCAGCCTTCGTTCACCCTGTTGTTCTCCTTCACTCAGTTCTTCCACTCGAGATGTATCGTTCTCTTCTATTATTGTGTGGTTTGATACGTCTCTTATCTAGAACAATGGTTTATCTGGCCAATTGTCACCTTTCTGTGTCTTCTCTCGATGTGTTCTTTCAGAACGCTGGACAGCACCCTCCTCTTGTGATATGGTGTTTTCTCTTGATGGACCTGCGGCTGGCTCAGGAGACGCTGATGCGTTCTGATTTCTCTCTACAATTTCTCCTTCTTCTTCTTCTTCTGGTTCTGTGCCGGGTTCGAGTTCTAACCCGTACTTGTCTACTTCTGGGAGAACTTCTTCTTGACTTAATTCTCCTGCCGCCTCTACTGAGATAGGCACTCTGTCACCTCTCTTGAACTTATTGACTGTTTGAGGAACAAGGCTGTTCTCAGTGGGCTCTCCGGTAGTCTCAGTTCCTTCTTGACTGTTTTCTAGCCCTGAGACTTCTCTTTCTGAAGTTGTTGTGCCAGAAACTTCAAGTTCCTCCTCAACAGGACACGTTACCCTTTTTGTGTGACTAGCATGTATCCAGTTGGGAACTCCGGCACACTTTACAGCAGTAGTAGTCGTCACGATTACTTGATATGGCCCTTTCCAACGTGGTTCTAGACACGATTTTCTCACGTGCTTCTTGACAACCACCCAGTCACCAGCTTGTAGAGAATGGCCTGGATCGCCAATCTGTGGCAATGTGTTAGCTTCCACCTGGTGAGAGAAAGAGCGAATCACATCAGCCAAACCTTTGCAGTAATCCAACACCATATCATCTGTAATATTCACTAGCGCATTTGCAGGCACTGCTGGTAATCTCATAGCTCTACCCATGAGGATTTCATGGGGGGATAGTCCCGTTTTCTTGTCTGGGGTGTTTCTCATTGACATCAGCACTAGAGGCAAGGCATCTGGCCACTTCATGTTAGTTGCTGCGCACATTTTTGCTATTCTCGATTTCAAAGTACCATTCATTTGTTCTACTAGTCCTGATGCTTCGGGCAGTAGCTACAATGCAGCTTTTGCTCGATGTTAAGTGCAGCACACAAGAGTTTAATCACCTCGTTGTCGAAGTGTCTACCCCTATCTGATTCTATAGAAACCGGAAAACCGAATCTTGGTATCAGTTCCCTAAGTAGTAATTTTGCGACTGTAAGACTGTCATTTCTACGTGTGGGATATGCCTCAATCGAATGACTGAAAACACACACGATCACCAACACATATCTCAGTCCTCCACAAACAGGCATTTCAATGAAGTCCATTTGCATCTTGTTAAATGGACCTCCAGCTCTCCCGATGTGGCTCAAAGTTACCACAGTTCCTTTTCCTGCATTCATCTGTTGACAGATGATGCATCTGTGACAAGTAATTTCTGCGGCATGTCTGAATTTCAGGTTAAACCAATCAATTTTGAATGATCTGATCATGGCATCCCTTCCCAGGTGAGCCTCTCCATGGTAGAGTCTGGCGAATTGGGATAGAAGGCTGTTTGGCAAAACTAGTTTCCCTTCTTCTGAGACCCATAGATCATCTGCCCTTCGTACACATTGCATTCTTTGCCAAGAGCGTTTCTCTTCCTTGCTTGCACGGCTCTGTAATGTTTTTAACTCATCTAATGTGTCAACTACCCGCAATGCAAGGTTTAAACATGTGTCATTTTCAGTTTGTGGTAACAATTCCCATTGCTCCTTGAACGATATACAGTTCAATGCGCAAAATCTTGCAACTTGATCTGCATAACCGTTTCCCATGGACAAAAAGTCTTGTGATCTAATATGAGCACTGCATTTCATCACAGCAATTTCAAGAGGTAACTGAATCGCATGTAACAAATCCTTTATTTGTTCACCATTCTTCACAGGAGAACCAGATGAGGTCATAAAACCTCTCTGTGACCAAAGTTGGCCAAAGTCATGTACAATTCCGAATCCGTATCTGCTGTCAGTATAGATAGTGACTTTCAATTTTACAGCTGCGTGGCATGCCTTAGTAAGGGCAATCAATTCTGCCACTTGTGCTGAAAACACTTTTTCGAGCCAGGAAGCTTCAACGATACCAGTTATGGTACATACCGCATAGCCAGCTCTCAGTGTTCCAGTAGAATCTCTTAGACAGGACCCATCAACGAACATAATACAATCATTTTCTTTTAACTGGGTGTCCTGTATGTCTGGATGGGGTTTGGTACACAGCTCTGTTACCTCAAGACAATCATGCTCAAATTCTTCCTCGTTTTTGGTTTCAGTATTTTCATTAGGAAGTAAGGTTGCCGGGTTCAATACACTGCACCTCTTGAGCGTGACATTTGGTGACCCCAGTATGAAAGTCTCATACCTAGTGAGACATGCATTTGTCATGTGCTGAGACTTAGTTCGAGTCAACAGAATTTCAACTGAATGTGGAACCATTACTGTTAGAGGGTATCCCATGACTATGCCTTCACATTGTATAAGGCTCTGACCAACTGCTGCAACTGCACACAGACAACCCGGTAAGGCTGCTGCGACAGGGTCCAAGGTAGCTGAAAAATATGCTACAGGGCGATTTGCATCTCCGTGGACCTGTGTTAAGACAGACAAAGAACAAGCATCACGTTCATGAAAAAACAACAGAAAAGGTTTCTCGTAATCTGGCATTACTAGTGCTGGTGCCCTGCACATGCATTGTCTTAATTCCATAAATGACTCAAGCTCTTCTTTTGACAAGGTTATAGTACATGGCTCATCCTTGATTTCTTTACCTGTCAGTTTTATCAATGGCTTCGAAATGATCGAGAAGTTGGGTATCCACTGGCGACAGTAGCCCACCATTCCCAAAAACATCCTGACATCTCTTTTTGTCGTTGGGGGGTTCATTTGCAAGACAGCTGTTATTCTTTCCTTTGATATTCTCCTGGAACCCTTCTCAATCAAATGTCCTAAGTATTTCACCTCCTTCTGACAGTATTGTAGCTTTCTGGGTGACACCTTGTGTTCATTCTTTCCCAGATGATTCAGTAATGCAATGGTATCATATTTACAACTGTCCCTTGTTTTGGACGCAATGAGCAAATCATCAATGTACTGCACAAGAGTTGAATTAAAAGGCAGCACCAGTGGCTCCAAATCCTTCTTCAATATCTGATTGAAGATGGACGGTGACTCAGAAAATCCCTGAGGAATTCTGCACCAACTGTACACCTTATCCAGGAATTTGAAACTGAACAAAAATTGGCTGTCCTCATGAAGAGGAACTGAAAAGAAGGCTTGTGATAGGTCTACTACGGTAAACCATTCAGCATCACAGGGGAACTGAAACATTATTACTGCTGGGTTGTGCACCACAGGGCAACATTTTATCACAATTTTGTTTATTTTTCTCAAATCCTGCACAATTCGAACCTTTCCACAGGGCTTCTTTAAACCCATTATGGGAGAGTTACATGGACTGCTCAAGACCTCTTTCAGAACTCCCTGCCTGAGAAAGTCTGCAATTATTTGTGACCCTTCGATAAGAACATCTTGGGTCATGTGGTATTGTGGCACTTGAGTGAACACTACATTTGGTTTTATCTGAACTTTAACTGGTTCTACTCCTTTTATTAATCCTACTTCTTTCCCGGTCAAGTCCCACACTTTCTCTGTTACTGTCTCTTGTAGTTTGACAGGTAAGTCGATCAAGGTATGCATTGGGAATAAAGTAATCAGAGGATAGTCTTCATTTGTTCCCGTTTCTTCCTCTATAAACTAACTTTCATCTCCTTCATCGTCACTATTTGTCTGTACTTCAATTCCGTCATTGGAACAGGTAATCGAACATTTTGTTTTACACAACAAATCTCTTCCCAATAGGGATACTGGACTTGAGTCACAGACTACAAACCTATGTAGCCCCTGGAAGTTGCCGATCTCAACTTTCACTGGATCTGTAATCGGGTTAGTCAAATACTGATTTGCTACTCCAACCACTCTTATAGTACATCCTGAGAGAGGCAATCTTGGAAATTCTGCACTTCTAACTGTGGACCGTGTGGCTCCAGTGTCAACCAGAAATGAAACCTTATACCCCATCACCTTTCCCTCTACATATGGGCCTCTCTGATCTACCTCTAAGGATGCTGCAAGCCTGCACTCTTCACTGTCTGAGCTATCATCTGACGAATCTTCATTCATGCCATTTTCACCTCGTAATGGGAACTGTTGTACAGTATTATTTTGATTTGTTACCTGGCCTGTGACCTGCTGAGGAAGCATCACCTGTTGCTGTCCCATCGGAGCCATTGGTAATTGCATTTGCTGTCTAGGTACCATAGGAATCTGCTGCTGTACTGGTTGTAATTGTATTGACTGAAAACGCGGCATTTGCATCTGCTGCATGGGCTGTACCCCTTGCATTTGCACCAGATTGTTCTGAAAGTTCGGGTTCTGATGTCTTATTTTCAGACCTCGTGAATTTTGTAATGCACCAACATTAGTACCTTGCTGAACAGCACCATCCTGCACCATATTCGGGCACTCCCGTTTCCAGTGCCCCACGCCCCCGTACGCGTGACATGGTGACATATTTTTCGCCCCATGGATGTCATTTTGAATTACAACTGTTTTCAAATCTGAACCATGGTTTACAAACCCTCTGCCTCGACCTCTCGGTTGTGCCTGAAACACACCATTCATTTGCGATTGCTGCTGTATCATCTGTTGAACTCCATTTCCCTATATTCCTGCCTGCGCAGCCCTTATCTGCATCACCATCACCTTTTCTTTCAAATTTTTCTGTTTCAACTCAATTTCGTCACTGCAGTTTTTCGCATACTGCAGCACCTCATCAATCGGCTTAGCTTGCCAACAGATCAAATGATTCTTAATCATCTGGCTAACCTCTGGTCGCAACCCTTCAACAAATCTAAACACGAGATGGTTCATATCCTTTGGTTCAATTGTCTCAGTACCACTGTAATGTTTGAATGCCTTTAACAATCTTTCATAATATGCATGTATTGATTCCTTAACCTCTTGAGAGGTCCGGTCGATTTTCTGCCAATCAGTCACCTTCGGCGACACCTTTTGTTTCAGAAACTCAATCACTTTATGATAATACTTCATCACCTCTTTAGATGGTGCCCCAGTCACCTTATCCCTTGCTGGTTCCTTTGTCGGCCAATCGACTCCTCTCTTACACTCAAGCCACAAATCAGGTGGAACAATGATCTCAAACAAAGTATTCAAGTCTTCCCAGAGACATTTTGCAAGTTTCACAAACCTATCTGTCTGCTGATACCACTCGATCGATTTCTCTCTAAATCTGGGATAATCGTTAGTAAAGGATAAAATGTCTCCTCTGGTCCATGGCACGTGAACTAGGACACCACCAGCTGTCTCTCTCATAGGCAATATTTTTACCGATTCCAGATCGGGTGAAGCCTTGGCTTGATTAGATCCTGGGCTATCTCCCTTTCCCTTGTCTATTTTCTTTGCCCATCTGCCTTCCCATTTTTCCAGTGCCCCTCAAATTTGTGCGCTTTGCAGCAACTCTCTCAAATGTGCCTTCATTCCTGCAGACTTCATGTGTTCAAAATCTTTTGAGTCAAAGTCTAATCTATAACTTCTTTTCAAATGTTTGGTGTTCCCGATATCGATTTTGTATTTGTCTGCCAAGTTCGCTAATCTCTGATGTACTTTGCCTACTTCTTTGGTAATCTTAGGGCATAAGTATCTCAATTCTGCCTCTGTGTATGACTCCAATCTATTTACTCCCACTGTACCTTCCACTAACTCAGCAGCTTCTGCCCCTAGTCTCACAAAGTTCAGGTATTCATCTTGTTTTTCTTTCTCTGGTTCGATTGTAACCGCTGCAGTCTTTTGTGAGGTATAAGTTTTTTCTAACCATTCGTTTAACTGTTGGACCGTAAAACCCTGCAACAAAATGTTCCCTGCATGTATCATTGGGGAATGTGAGGTGTTCGTACTCATTGTTTGTGGAGTTAAAACTCCTAACCCTGCTTGACGCATGGCTTCGAGGGGTGCTCCTACCGGACTAAGGTCCATTAAAGACCTCGGTTGCTCAACTGCTTGCTCTCCCGGAGCCATAATCTGGGGAGTTCACATCGACCCTCCTCTTATCACATCTTGAGTCATCACTCCCTGATCACGCATGCCTGTTTTATCCTGTGCATATAATGGTACTGGTGGACCAACAGTAATTGGTAATGATATGGCAGCAGGTGTTTGACCCGAACCCAGACTCCGTGGAGCAGTAACTCCATATATTTGTTCCAAGGTACTCTTGACAGGTACTAATGGCGGTCCAGCCACTGGGTTATACCCTGGTATCAGCTGTGGTTGTGGTTGCGATAGCAATTTCGGAGTTGATTCAAACTGTATAAGCTTTGGCTTTGTGTAAATCGGGTCTGGTGGCACTATTTGATTTGTAGTCGTTTCAAGTACTGGGACATCTGGGTAGATTCTCTGTATCTGCGGTGGAGGTTGCAACTGTATCGGCATGTCTGGAGCAGTGGGTACATTGACACCGTTCTGTATCGAAACCGTATCACTAGTCTGTACCGTATCAGTAACTCCCTTTTCCTGCGTCTGGTTCCCAGGGTCTGTACTAGTACTCGGAGCATTGTCGCTCACTGCATAAGGTGGCAGACGATCATGTAATAATCTGTCCATAAATTCCTCATCATCTGAATCATCTTCCTCTTCCCAAGATCTTTTATTCTCTTTAGATTTGTTCGAGTCTTTATCTGTTTTCCAAGAAGCTTTTTTACCTGGCGTCTCTTCTCCCTGTGCTATTGCTGGGAACAGTTTTAACCCATCTACACTTCCCCTTCTCCACATTTTGTTCTCATTGTCCCACCTAGCCTCTGCATAGGATTTTTCTGCCCTTCGCAATCTTCTCTGAAACCTTTCTTGTCTATGTTTAAGTGCCATCAAGTCCCAGATTGCTAACGCCTCATACTGAGCTGGTCTTGGAGGTGGTTTCTGTGTACTTAACATCCACCTCAAATTCTCTAGTACCTTTGGATTGAATGTTCCATGTTCTGGGAACGCTAGACACCCTTCTTTCTCTGTTAATTTGCGCCACTGTTTCATCCATAAACAAGGTGCGACACCCTTCTCTTCCATGACTGTATAAGCTGGAGTACCCTCGGGTGGTGTAGGCTCCCCATCGGTTGCAACAATATACACGTCTCCTTTCAGAGCGCTCTTGAACACTTTAACAAAATTCATTTTGCGAATCTCTGTTACTTTTGTATTTAATCAGAAGTGACTTAGTTCCCAGGACACTCTTCACCCACCTTTCTCAACCTATTGTATCTCACGGACGGCAGCCAATCCGTGCGCGACCCCTCTCGACGACTGACCTATCTCAGCGCGGCACCACTGACGTCACACTCACATACACACTGCGGCTGACAGTCTTGCGGCTTGTCCGCTCCTCACTGAACCTATACAAACCCATACAACTAATGCAATTATTGCGAGCACCTTAAATGACAACACAAATCTGCTGGTTTACTACAGGAAGGGTAACACATTCGCTTCAGAACTTTACAGAGATTTCACTTAAAGCCTCAGCCGCTACTCTCTCCTTATCAGTTCCCGCATACGCAAGCAGAATTTGACCCGCAAATTCTACTCTCGGCTTGTCAATGACTCCTTCTAGTGCACTTTAGAATTTGTCAAATCTCCATCGAAGGTTTCATACACACATTATGACTCAAACTTGACTTGTCAACCACGCCCGATTGACCTATTAAACCGCACAGATTACAACATAAACCATACTTGTCTTCATACTCCGGAGTCTTAGACCTCAACAGGTCCGTACATAAACAACCAACCACGTGGATAATTTTGGGCACCAAGCGCCACACTCATATGAAGTACGCCGACTTCCCTACTCTCATACTGTGGAGTACGCCCACTCCTACTAAACAACACATATTTTGGCCTAATTACACACAAATCTTCACAATCACCTGCAAAATGCATAAGCTAAGCAAGCGCAAAAACCCTAACCACATACATTATGGCGCCAAGAACATTCCCAACTCACTTAGGCAGGCTCCGAGATCCCGGGAAAGTCATGGTGAACTTAGAAACCCATCATGCCTTCAATTTGCATTATCACAGGAAAACAAATTTAAACAATGCATCTCCGTCCTAGGCCCCCCAAGGGCCAAACCGTCGCTCTGCTACCAGAACTGTTAACGCGTCCTTCTATGTCAATTTTATACACATCAGGACTCGTTTTAGGCCAATGAATCTTTTGACCCAGTGGTGAGACACCGTAGGACGAGATAACTAACCAATATGTCAAGTAATATATCAATAAGGTCACTGATATTTATCTCCACAATACATTTTACTTTGGATAATGACATTAATCAAATTGTCGACGCAACCATGACCTTTCAGTCATGAATAACCACACCCTGTGATAGCATTTTTTGAGTTTTATTCCCTATTGATTACAATCTACTAGCAAAAGTGTCAATCACAAAACCACGAAGCATATAAGCATAGTCACAATATGGCAACTGTAGTAAGACTTCAATAATGCAAAGATCACGAATATGAGAGCATAACATAAAGTGAACATAGATCGGAACACATAGAATATCATGCAAGTCTTGGTTCAGCACAGTATAATGTCAGTCTTGTCTACTTGTGTCAGTCAGGGTGATCACCTAACCTAGCCTCTAATTAGCATCAGCATGTTGGGCTTCATGCAAAACAATTTAGAACACCAATTTGGAAAACATCTAAACTATGGTCTCTAATCAAAATACAGAAGTTGGAACCTAGAAAGGAAAAGCAAATAGACAAATTACAGTAGCATTGTCATAATTACCCTCCAAGGATTGAGTCAGCACACAGGATCAGTCTTCGTCTTCAGGACATCAGTCGTATCGCCATCAGTCTAACTTAGTCTAGTCGAGAGGGGACGCTTCCCTCATAAGGAGGAGAATCATAAAGGCAGTCTATGGGTGAGGATAGTTTATTAAGTCTCAAAGTCACCAAACAGAGTGACAGAGTTTCTGGATAAAATCGATAGCATTCCCTACCTAATTCCCCCACCCTTCTGTGTCATGAGTTTTTATCCCTTTTTCGCAATACCTTCCCCCAAAATTCTATTGGATATTCGCTATACCCGCTATCTTTAACCTATCAAATTATACATTAGGTAATCCAAATTGTCACCCCACGATAATTTATAACACTTTGATTGGTCTTCATAATTGACGTCTTCGTAGGTGGCACATCCGGAGTGTTTTGTCATCATCTTGGCATGTCTCTCGGGTCATGAGCTTCTTTATCCATGGTCAAATGGCCTTGTACATTCTTAAAACTTATACTAAGGCAGCTAGCATGCGGATGGGTACAGGATGAAGTTGGATACATGAAACGAAGGAAAAGAACAAATGCTGGGTCATGGCCCTTTACGAGTCAGCACACTGAAAAACAGAAAATATGCTTTAATATGAAAGTTATACAGCTAAAATCCTCAACTCACGCTAACTTAAGGCCTATGGGTTTTAATACAAATGCAATATTCGTAAGCGTTAATATATTCAATTAATCATGGTGCAAGCAATTATTTCGTACAATCAACATTAGTTTATGTGCACAATAGTAACTTCACGTTTATAATCATAACTCAAAATACACATTAAGCAACTAATATTTATTGTCGTTTTTCATATGCAGCATTGTTAGGTATTTATATAAGCACTTCATGTTTAACATATATAATATTTAGATTACGCTCTCTCACTACCATCCCCAGGCTGTCGTTGTGGTGGCTCCTGCTCTTCATCCTCAGAATCTGTGTCATCTAGGGTGAGATATAGCCCACATCTGGTTGCTATGTTGTGTAGGATGGCACATGTCGCCACAATCTTGCATGCAGTCTCTGGGGCATACTGGAGTGCACCTCCACTTTTGTGCAGGCATCTAAAATGTGACTTCAACATGCCAAAGGTCCTTTCAATGACGGTTCTGGTGCACCATTGTCCAATGTTGGAGCACCTCTCATTCTGATTAGAAGGTGTTAGGAATGGGGTGAGTATCCGTGGCCTCAGACCATATGCACTGTCACTTGTGTAACAAAACAGCAGATATGAGCATTGCTTCACAGGGTTACGCAGTGACAAGTATTTATGACATTGGTGTGTACTACATAGTACCTAATAAATATCCATCATCAAACTCCCCACGTTCTAGGTGTTGGTGTATCCCACTGTGCCTGAAAATGTACGCATCATGTATGCTCCCTAGAAATTTTACCACTATATCGGTTATGACATTATGAGCATCACATACCACCTGGATGTTGAGTGAGTGAGTACATTTCCTATTGCGAACACATATTCCAGATTTGCAGGAGGACATATGGGTGTATGTGTCCCGTCCACACACCCTGTTACAAAGGGAAAGCTTGCAATTCTGAAGAAGTCCAATTTTGTGTTGTGTATTTCATCTGTATTCCTGGGAAGGTAAATGTATCTGGACATGTGTGCGAATATGGCATCTAAGAACCGTCTAAAGAATCATGACAGGGAACTTTGGGACACCCCACTACCAACAGCAATCACCCCTGGGAGTTAGCCGAAGCCAAGAGGTGCAGTGAGCACAGCACTCGCATATGTGTGGGGATGGAGCAGCTGCGCAGGGTTTGGCTTTCTAGCTGAGGTTTCAGCAGTTCAATGATCTCTAAGATGACTGTGCTGCTCAGTCTATATTTCTCATATATTTCCTCCTCAGTCTGTTGAAATATGGTCTGCCTGTTTCTGTATATCCTCTCCTGTCTCCGCCTCCTTCTCCTCTGCTGGGTAGCCTGGACTCGCCTCCTCCATACAATGACGTAGAGTGCAGCCATTTTAATAAACCCAGATGCCTTCTGGGTCTGCTTTTATACTTTGGTTCTGATTACCACCTGTTTGGAATCAGTGCTAATCTGGGTGTGCAAAATGGCCTATTTGCGACTAATCGCAATTTGCGACTGCCTTGTACATTCAGTTTGCGAGTCGCAAATTGTGATTTCTTATTTGTGAGTTGCAAAATCCAGTCGCAAATGTTTGTGATTCGATAATTGGTCGCATCGCTATTTGGGACTCCGAAATGGCATTTGTACATACCATTTCGCATTTTGCACGGTCGCAAATAGCGCTGCGACTGATTTGCGAGTCGCAAAACGTACGTACAAGTGGCCCCTAGTGAGCCTCCTGTTAACATCCCTCTAGGATACCCCAAGAAAATGACTACATGTGGTATTTTCAACATGGTCACTGGTTTCCATCCAAGTGACAGAGTCCGTTAAATCCTGGAGTTGGTATTAAAGTAAGAACGAAATGGAATAGTATTCTCCCAAAAGAAAGTACTTGTTGACTCACAGTTCTAACCATCGAAAGAACCAACAACACCTATTCTGTGACAGGCCAGGAGGTTTAGGATTATGCAGATTCTTCTTTACTTTAGCAGCCTTGAAAACTATAAGGTGACAAGTTGAACGACGTTTTCAAAACTACAATGTCCATGAATCTGTGAGAACTACATGTCACATGAGGCCCAAAAGCAGCGATCAATCTTGTGTCATGTGATCTTAAAGGCAATGTTTACTAGACAAGGCCCCCCTCTTCCTTGCAGCTTGGCGGGCATATTAAATAATGATTTCCTGATGTATTGGTTTCAAATATTTTTAATATTTAATATTGTATTTAGTTTTCAAAACTGTCTCACTGAGCGGACCTTTGGTTGGCAGGCTTTTATTATATTTTTGTCCCCTTGCCAGGCCCCCACTCTGCCACCTTTTAAATCTTCACTGAGAAGAATTGTTCTCAAGTTTTATTTTACTATTTTGTATCTCACTGCCTTGCTCTTACTTCAGATGTCGATCGTGTCTTCTACTTCAAGAGCTACTGGCTCGCTCCCAATCCATTCTTCACCTTCGGCCCAGCTAGCCACCTAAAGCACTGTTGAATGTTAAGAGCGTCTTTAGAGCCCACCCTTCTGGGACCTGGCTTTCTGTTAGAGGTGGCCCCTTCATTATTCCTGAATTTTAATCCATTCCTTCCTCGTCGTTCTTTGTAATCCTTACACTGGGTTGTACCAATAATTAATCACCAACGCCCAATAATAAAAGGACTGCAAAAATAGCTGAACGCAGAGCTCCTCTGCAGGGGAAATATAGTTGAGCCTCTTATATATACAGTGCAGGATAGATGCAATAGGAATTAAGAGATTAGGAGGTTGAAATATATTTTCACCCTGGGCACCCACAATATAGGGGGTCATTGGGGACCGCATGGGGGACCGCATGGGGGAGCCCCAAGGCTCCCATGGCCCAGTCAGCTTCCCAGCCACCACCATACTGGGCACTGGTGTGAGATGGCAGCTTTCCTTTGCTCCTGTGTGGCACAGGGAGGGCGGCACATGGCCCCTTCCCCACTCTTTTTAAGAAATGTCGCCCTCTGGATGGGGTCCTACGGCTAGGAGAGGAGGCCGGCTTTTTTTCCATGATCCTGCAGGAGTCTTGCTGGTATCCCTACCCTGCTGTCATATCTTTATTTCAAAAAGCTATCTCAGGGCAGGAGACTGGGGCCCTCAAGACGACTTCGGCGGTCTTTTCCAAAGACTGCCAAAGCCACGGGCAACGAAATACCACCAGTGTTGGCAGTCCTAAGACCGCCCTAATATGACGGATCTTTGACTTCAGTCCAAAATCAGGTGGAATTCCGAGACCAGTCATGCTGGCGGTGCAGGAGCGGTACTGCCACGCCAAAAAGAGACTGCACACCGTATTACAACCTGTAATATGGTTGCAGTGGTGTCCAGATGGCGAGGCGCTGCCGGCAGTGGAATCGCCAGGACTCATCCACTCCCGGACAACCTCCTCGACAAACGAGGTAAGTGGATCGTCCGACAGGGGAGCGGTGTTTGTGTGTGTGTTTGTGAGTGCGTGTTGAGCGTCGTGAATGTGGGGGGAGTGTTTGTTGTTGAGTGTCTGTGTGTGCGAGCGATTGTGTGTGGATGGAGGTCAGTGTTTGTGTGAGTGGAAGGGGAGAGCAGGTGAGTGCATGTATGCGGTGCAACGGGGGTGTGTGTGTGAATGTATGTATGCGCATGGAGGGGAGGGAGAGTGAATGCATGCGTTGTGTTTGTGTATGTTTGTCAGTGTGAACGGGTGTGTTGCATTTGCGTGGGTGAGTGGGGGTGTGTTTGTGTGTAGAAGTGTGTGAGTGCATGTGTGGGGGTATGTGGACGTGTGTACAAATGTATCCTGGTGACAGGAATGCATATTCCTGTCACCAGGGTGCAAGACCGACAGCTTTTTCTGGCAGTGTTACCGCCAGAAAATCCCGGCAGTCTCCCGCCTCGTGATACCACTAGCGGCATCACGCCATCCGCTGTGCTAGAGGTGCTGACCTCCAGCCTGGCGGAATGCGGTAATGTGGCGGGATGGGTGGAGGCTCAGCGGTTTGGCTTCGGCCAAACTTCTAATTTGGCGGTATTCACCCCCGGCCCGTCAGCGGTGACACATCCACAGCAGCCCTGGCGGTCGTCATGAGGGCCACAGAGCGTTCTGCTTGGCCTGGGGGACTTTTTTCACTTGGGAATATACCCCAAAATGCCTTTTAAGTGGGGGAGACTTCAAAGAGTGGCTTTGAAGTGCACAAGAACCCCTTTCAGTACGGGTCTGTCTGCCAGGGTCCCAGTAGGGGGTTTGGCAGTCCATTGTGTGAGGGCAGGCCAGTAACCTTTGAACTGTAAGTGTCAGGCCCTCCACCCTTCCAGCCCAGGAAGACCCATTCAGTATGCAGATGAATGCAGATGTGTCTGAGTGTCCTGTGTTTGTGGTTGTCTGGGTCGAATGCACAAGGGAGATCTCAACCAGCCCAGCCCAGACGTGGATTGGAGACAGGCTGTAAGGCACAGATGGATTTTGAGTGCAGAGAAATGCTCAGTTTCTAAAAGTGGCATTTCTAAAATACTTGTTAGAAATGGGGTCTTTGGTTGGCAGTCAGGTAACCCCCTGTCCAAACAAGGACCCTCACTCTAATCAGGGTAAGTCACACACAATCCAAATTATCCTGTGCCCACCCTCTGATAGCTTGGCACTGAGAATTCAGGCTTAACATAGAAGGCAATGTGTAAAGTATTTGTGCAATAAATCATGCAATAACACAGTATAACACCACAAAAATACGCCACACAGTGTTTAGAAAAATATATAATATTTATCTGATAAGATGCGGGTCAAAACGATTAAAATGCAATAAGTATATGATGAGATATCACTGTAAAAGGGATATAAAGTGTCTTTAGTCTTTAAAAAGCAAGAAATGTCTCTTTCAAGCAAAAAGTCCCTGGTTCGCGTGCAAAATCTCCGCAAAGAACCGCAGACGAGGAGATATGTGGAAACAAAGGGGGTGTGTGTCGATTTCTCGGGCCGCACATGGTAATGCGTCGTTTAGTTTTCACGCAGGGACGGCTGTATGTCGTTTTCCAGCGCTCGGTCGTGGATCCTCTGTGGGTTGCGGGGTTTTCAGATGCCCCGGGGACGATGCCTGGATTTCCTGCGCTGGCAGGACAAAGTCACTGTGGCTGCGTCGATCCGGTGGGCGTTGCGTGGAAACTTCTACTGCACTGCAGGCGCTGCGTCGATTCCTCTCTGGAAGTCAGGCTACGTCGTTCCGGCTCAGCTGTATGTCGATTCAGTGGGCCGTGCGTCAAATTTCTGGTTTCTACGCTGGCGCTGAGCTGATCTTCTCATTGCGAAGTTGGGCTGCATTGTTCCGGTTCGGCGTGCAGTGAATTTTTCACTGCGATGCAGGCTGTGCATCGTTTCTGGCAGGCCGTGCATCGATTTTCGCAGCACAAGGAGTCCTTCTTGTGGAGATGAAGTCTTTTTGGTCCTGAGACTTCAGGGAACAGGAGGCAAGCTCTATCAAAGCCCTTGTAGAGCACTTCTCACCACAGCCAGAGAGCAGCAAGGCAGCAGGGCAACAGCAAGGCAGCAGTCCTTCACAGAAAGCAGACAGGTGAGTCCTTTGGGGAGCCAGACAGTTCTTCTTGGCAGGATGCACTTTCTGGTTCAGGTTCCCTTCTCCAGCCAGTGTCTTGTCAGGTAGAGTGTCTACTTCTGAGGTGTCTGAGTTGATAGGGGCAGAGGCCCTGTATAAATACCCAAATGTGCCTTTGAAGTGGGGGAGACTTCAAAGAGTGGCTTAGAAGTGCACAAGGTCCCCTTTCAGTTCAATCCTGTCTGCCAGGGTCCCAGTAGGGGGTGTGGCAGTCCTTTGTGTGAGGGCAGGCTACTGTCCTTTGACATGCAATTGTCAGGCCTTCCACCCTCCCAGCCCAGGAAGACCCATTCAAAATGCAGATGTATGCAAGTGAGGCTGAGTATTCTGTGTTTGGGGTGTGTCTGACCGAATGCAGAAGGGAGCTGTCAACTAAACCCAGCCAGACGTGGATTTTAAGGCACATAAAGGATTTAAGTGCAGAGAAATTCTCACTTTCTAAAAGTGGCATTTCTAAAATAGTAATATTAAATCCAACTTCAACAGTCGGCAGGATTTTGTATCACCATTCTGGCAATACTAAATATGACCTTCCTACTCCTTTCAGATCAGCAGCTACCACTCAAACAATATATGAGGGTAGCCCCAATGTTAGCCTATGAAAAGAGCAGGCTTCACAGCAGAGTAAATATGAATTTAGGGGTTTTACACTACCAGGACATGTAAACTACACAGGTACATGTCCAGCCTTTTGCCTACACAGCACCCTGCCCTATGGGTTACCTAGGGCATAACTAAGGGGTGACTTATATGTAGAAAAAGGGGAGTTTTAGGCTTGGCAAGTACTTTTAAATGCCAAGTCGAATTGGCAGTGAAACTGCACACAGGCCTTGCAATGGCAGGCCTGAGATAAGATTAAGGAGCTACCTACCCGTGCTGCTCACAGGTAAAGGCCAAGTGCTGCATGGGGTTGGGTGGTTACAGAGGTAGGCCACAGGTTAGGCCCCGCAGCCAACCATTGCCTCGCACGGCCAAGAGCCGTGCCTGGTGGTTGTTGTATTAACGTATAGTAACAAAAATTAATTAACATTAAAAACACTGTAGAAATTCACTGAAAAAGGTTACAGGGACGTTATAGTTAGAAATAGAATTAAAAAAATATAGAAGCTCACTTAAAAGGGCCTGATGTATGAAACAGTTTGCCAGTATCTGGCCATGTACCATCCCTATTTTGTGAGTTGGTAACTTGGCCAATTCCAAAACAAATGCACTACTAGGGACAGCTTTTGTCTGTATCAAACCTCAGACGCACACCAAACCTACATTAAGAATTGAAGTTCATATCAGTTGTAATCAGTGTTTAGTCTATAAACAGAGTTGATTTTATACCACCCTGTTTACAAACAGTGAAATGCTCATGGGAAATCCACCACACAGTATTCAAAAGAATCTACTAAGAAAAGCGTACATTGTAGACAATAGCTGTCAAAAAAGACAAAATGTGATTAAAAAAACAAGATCTGAAGGTGCTAAAAGATCATATTGCCTGCATCCTTCATATTGCATACTTCATAGATAGTCCGTCTACAGACCACACTTTCTTTGCTAAGTATAAATTATTATCCTGACAGAATTCTCTCTAATAGCTCAAGGATCCTTAAAAAAGTTAGTATCTACTACGTAGAGTGTTTTTCCTGTTGGAAACTTTTTCTGCATTACCAAAAGTTATGTAGACCATAACAGAGTTGCTCTTCAATATGAAGACGTATAACATGCTCAATACCGCTACACGTCTATTGGTGCATTAGCTGTATATGCATTCTATACACACGCACAACCATTAGCTGGACCTAGACTACGGTAGTCACCTGCCTCTATGTAAACTGTATAACAAACTAGCACACTCATTGGATGATGTAATCAGTGATGTCATCAATGAGTTAATTATGTCATTTGAGATGTCCTTGGTTATGTCATCAGTGATGTCATCAATGATGTCATTATGGGTGTTATCAATGATGTCATTATGGGTGTCATCAGTGATGTCATAAATCAAGTCATAAATGATGTGATAGAACGTCATGAGTGATGTCATATGGGAGGTCATCAACAGTGCATGGCGGGGCGCAAGTTATAGTTAGTGGTGCTAACTATAAACAGGGCCACTAGAATTATGCGGTAGAGGAGGGCCAAATTATGTTGCAGGGTTTGAACAAATTATGTAGCAAAAAAATGCTAATTGTGCAGCATAATGCAGCACATTTTGTGATAGTATTTCTAATTATTTTGCCATTTTTACACCTGGTTATAGTATTTGGAAGTAAAGTTTACCTTATTAGTAACAATTTAACTTAACTCCCAAATACAGAAATAAGCAACTTAAAAATGACCAGTCAAATTTTGCAAAAAGCATTCTAGTACGTAGGAATCCAAGTTGCTATATTTTTTGTTATTTTTAATCCTCTTGCGCTAGAAACAATATTTTTTGTTGAAATCTGCAGATTATGCAGCACATGATGGATTACCTAGGACATGCGTCAAATACATAATTATGCGAAAATCACCACGGTCGCAGAATCGCATAATTGCAATGGCCCTGACTAACTGCTGAATTTCTTTTTTTTTTCAGTAAAATGTTAGCAGTGTCACTGAGAAATTCACCTAAACTTTTGTTTTTTTCAGTAAATTTCTATGTTTTTTTTAAACTGAAAACTCCTTTTTATTTTATCTAATAATAACGTCACTTTAACCTTTGTTTTTTTCAGTAAATTTCTAGGGTTTAAAAATAAATAAAAATATATTAAAAAATACATATACACTCACTACCCCAATAATGTTTGCACTGAGAATGTTGAATTTCTTAGTTTTTGCAACTCGCATTCACAGAAATATTCCAAGAATAGCTTTCATAGTCTTTGTATGTATCTTTATTTAAACTTCATTTTTATATTTCAAAAATGCACTGTTCACAGTTTTTCTTATACTGTACACTATGGCCCTCATTATGTTACTGGCAATAAGAACCGCCTACTGCTGCCAAAAGAACGTCGCCATGGCTACCAGCCGTCTGCCGTAATATGACCACAGCCGGATTTCCGCCAGAAGGATGGCGGAAATCCGGCTGTGGCCATGCCGGCGGATGGCGGTAAGGTGGCGCTGCTGCCAGAAGCAGCACCACACCAGTAGACCGCTGCCAGACGTATTATGAGAAATAATACAGCCTGGAGGTGTTTTGCTGGCGTATGCTGCTGCTGGCAGCAGCGCCCTGTCCCGGCTCCTGCCGGACGACCCCCTGCACACGGGTAAGTGGGTGCTCTTACAGGGGAGGGGGGTGGGGGGATTGTGTGTGTGGGTGTGTGCATATATGTTTGTATGTGCGTGTATGTGGGTGTGTGTGTTGCGTGTTGGATGCCAGTATGCATGTATGAAGGTGTGAGTGCGTGTATGTTATGTTTTGTGAATGCGTGTGTGCGTGCATGGTTGTAAGTGTGTGCGGATGTATGTGTGAATGGATGTATGCATGTGTGGATGTTTGTGGGAATGTGTGTGTGTATGTGTGTGTGAAGGGGGCGTGAAAGTGGGAGGGTGGGGGGACATTGGAAAGGTAGGGGCTGTGGGGGTAACTGGAGAGGGAGGGGGAGTGGGGAGACCCCTATCAGTGACAGGGAAGGAATTCCCTGTCATTGATAGTGCCTACCGCCATGGTTTGCGTGGCAGTAAGGAAGCCACAAAAACCATGGTGGTAGGCAGAGTCATAATCCCGCAGTTGGAACAGTGACGGCAGCTGGGCTGGAGATAGATATCTCCAGCCTGGCGGCTGTCACCGCCATGGCTGTCGGAGTGCTACATTGGCGGGTGGGCTTCAGCCAACCCGCCGATGTCATCACATGGCAGTATGTACCGCCAGCCTGTTGGACGGTACTTACCGCCATATTTCCACCGACCGCCGGGATCATAATGACCCCCTATGTGTTTTCACTATGTACATCTATTTGTAGGGTTTGAAAGCGCTCTTGCGGGAGGCTGGCGAGATCGCAGAGTTATATGTTTTGTTGTAATCTGTGGTACAGAGTTCTTTTTCATCTGGTCAATTATTATTGAATGATAACCTTTAAAAATAAAGTCAGTACAGTATGTATTTTGTATTAATTATTTTGATTACAAACTTACAGCTCTCCTGAGTTGATCGCAGGAGTTAAATACACAATCCCCTACATAGACTATGAGGGTCCTGTACTTCTTGCCCAGCTTTCATCATCTGCTCGTGAGATCGTAAATTTGGATTTAAGCTCATAACACTTTATTTTTCCAGTTCTAAAAAATTTAAGACATGAGAAGTGTTGCTGAAAGTAGAAAACTATTAGATGTATTGTAGCATTTGAGATATCAAGAAAGTTCTCTGTTTTTAACGATCTTGCTAGCCTCTCGCAAGACACCCATGAGACGTCCAGAAGAGGAAAGTCACCCCAAGGAAGGATTGTGATTATTTTACATAGATGTCTTTATTATGCACAGAAAGATTATTTCCTTCTTGTATCATTGCCTATTGGATTTTTCTGTGATTTAACCTTTTTGGCTACCTCCTTGGTAGGAGTCCTTGGTCTGCCCTAAGGTAACTATAACTTGCGACCCCGCCATGCACAGTTTTCTCAGCAATAATTTTATTGCAAACGTTGCAGTTATATTACCATTTATGTCACAGAAGATGTATTGACACGTAATATGTGAGTTAATTAGCAGTGCATGGCATGGGCATAGTTACCTTAAGGTATGGGTTATAGTTTCTTGAGATAGCTATAACTATTACTGCTGAATTTCAATGGTTATATGTGTGTAAAATCTAAATCTAACTATAATGTCTTTGGTATTTTAGTGAATTTCTGCGGGTTTTTAAATTCTATTACCTAACTATAACTTCCCTGTAACCTTTGTTTTTTTCTTTGTTTTTTTAATGCTGCTTCCTAACTACAAATTCAGCAGCATGCACCTCTCCATAGCTATAGTAACCTGTTTTACTTTAAAACCAATTTCTCTCATCCTACATCTTTCCCAACTCCCTCACTACTTCTGCCATTCTCCCTCCACTATATTACCTTTATGACTGCAGGTTTTCCCCTCATGTCATCTTTCCTATGACAGCTCAATACCAATATAGTTCTTCTCTACATATAGTTGTCTTTTCTCACTTTATGTTCTCATAGTCAACACAATATCCACATCCACATCTTTCTCCTTTTCCCATGCCTCAGCAGCTTTCCATCATGTGACCTTTCACTTCCTGCCCTGCAGTCCCATGGTCTCATTCACTCTACTTTCCCGCTTGGTCTTTTGTATGTCCAGTAGACCTTAACCCACAGTGCATGCCTCCAGCTGCACTTCATTTTACTTTCCCGTCTGGCTACTGTACCCCTGGCACCTCTTCCTTGAAACTGCCCCTTCAGACCTTCACTTCTTCTGTAGCTTTCCCTACCATTGCAGCTCCTGCAAAACTCTATCCATATTGTCACTCTTCTGCAACTCTCAGTGTATTTAGCCCATCTGCACCTCTCACTCCACCTCTTACCTCTCCCAAAGCCCTTCCCATCATGAGGTGTCCTGTCCCTTTGTCCACCCTCTCACCTTTGCCACATCTCTGCCCCTTTCACTTATTCTACAGGTCTTATTGTCATTACTAAATTACATCTCTCCCTGTCACTTCACCTCTGTTCTTTCTCCGCCCTCACAGCTCTTATCTCACCATTCACCATTTGCCTCTCTTTATAGCTCTATGACTTTTCCTCTACGTCTCCTACAACCCTCTCACAGCTCTTTCAGCAATATGAATCACTTGCTACCATGCAGTCTCTCTCTGACTTCTCACTGCTCTTTTTAGAATCCCCGACTTTTCCAGTGGCTAGTTTCTACCTGCTTATCTGTCTACCTGCAGCCACTTTCTTATCCATCTCTTTCAGCTCTACCAATTCCTGTCCACTTAAAACTATCTCTCCGCCCTGTTCTGCAGCTTGCAATTGCCCGTTATCATACAGCAAACCTGCAGCCCTTTTGCAGGTCTCTCTTGCAACACATACGCTTATCATCTTTTACCTCTCCTATCATCTTACCTTTTCTGCAGTTGCCACTTGTGCAGCTCTCTCTTCCTGCTATCATTTTTCCGGTATGGATCCCCTTCTTTCCCCTCACTCCATTTGCAGGTCTCCTGATCACTTTCCGCTCTGCAGTTTTCCCTCCACCCTCTAACCTTTTTTTTCAAATCTCACTGCAGCTAACTCCTTACCTCTCTCTTCACCCTATTACCTCTCATGCTGCTCAGTTGCCTTTTCTGCTGATATTCCTATTACTTTTCATGCTGGGAAATGCACATAACCAGCAAAGAAGTATAAATATCCTCTGTGTTTTGAGACGAGGCTACCAAAATGCTTACATTCCCTCCAGCGCAAGTCTGGGGATCAGGGTGCTTCTAACTCTCCCTGCCCTCAAGAGAAATTATTGATACATTTTGCAGTTGAACCCAGCAGTGGCGGCCGGCAGCTTTAGGAGGGAGGGGGGCAGGCGGGAAGCACACACACACACCCACTCATTCTTTCACACACAGACACGCACGCACGCCCATCCATTAACAACACTCATAACATTCAAACATGCACGCTCGCACCAAACCTACCGGTTAAAAGTTCCCACACACTCATTCTTTCACACACACAAACACACGCACATCCATTAACAACATTCATAGCATTCAAACATGCACACACGCATCAAACATTCATTTTAAAACATCACACACATGCTCATTATTTTACACACACACGCACATCCACTAACAACACTCATAACATTCAAACATGCATGCATGCACCAAACATTCATTTTAAAACATCACACACACACTCACCTTCAGCCTCGAGGTCCCAGGAGGGTTGGGACTGCTGCCTTCCCTCACTGGCTGACCTTAGGTCAGCCAATGAGGGAAGGCAGCAGTCCCAGCCTCGTCACAGAGAGGGATGGGGTCAGTGAGACTGCTGACCCCACCCCATTCTTTGACGAAGTGTCACTGATTGACACTCGCCCTGGGCGCTTCAGACCTTAAACCTGAAGCGGCCAGGTCGAAGTCAATGGGTGATGCTTTCCTCCTCACCCAGGGGAGGGCCTTGAGGCACCTTTGCTGAGCCGAGGAGGTCACGCCCATAGGAGCTGTGACCTCCTCAGCCCAGCAAAGTTCAGCCGTCTGAGCTGGAAATGAAGAGTGTCTGTCAGGCTGACCTTTGTTCAGCCTGACAGACACTCTTCGTGAGGGGCAAAAGGTGGGAGGGCGTGGCCTCTCCGCCCTAAAAGACGGGCTGTGCCTGGAACCCAGGCAATTAATTCACAGGCGTAGTCCTAGTATCACCAATTGACATGTGACATGCATCGCAATGGATCTTATCAATATTTTTATGGGTTATCCCTAGTGACTGTCATGTCCTCAGTCACATTTTGTGCTTTGATGAAGGTATGCCAACTAAACAAGCCAAGATACACTGTCGTTTTAGCACCATATTAAATGATTATCGAACTTTACTATTTTTTCTTAAAGCCAATACATAGCACTTTCAAGATCATAGAAAAACAAATTGTTCATAGGGGGATTATTAAAATCTTATAGCAGTAGACATATATGTGCTATTTCTGGTGCATCTAAGTCTGGCAATCGGTGACGGGCAAAACAAAAATTGCATGCATTTTGCAAATGAAATGCAGTCAACTTCTTTATAAACTCAGTCACAATGCCCACGAATTTCAAAACTGGACTGCTTCCATTTCATGTGTAAAATATTGTCTAATTATTCTTCCATCCAGTTATTGCAAGATAGCCCAGGTATGTATGCAGCCATTTTGTTCCCAAACACATTGTATTTTGCAGGTTACCTAATGGCTGGTCAAGATTCCGTTTCTCTTACGGTGCAGACTTTTTGGGGAAGTATTTGGCGATATCCTGACTATGGAGGACGATCGCATTCAGCAACCATTGCGCTTGTTGACAGAGGAATGCAGACTCATGGTGGCTCCGGGAGCCCTCAGGGGTGTGAGGCCTCCATGACGGGCGGCAGCAGGATTCACAGAGGTGGTATTGGCGTTTTCGCCACCACGCGGTAAAGGTCGGATTTCAGGGCATCAGGTGAGGGGCAGCGGTCAAGCACCAATATGGGGAACAGCTTCAGGCAATGGGTGCAACACGGGGGCCTGCTGGGTGGCCCGCTATTCCAAACTTGAGTTTGTTACGGGGAGGGAGGGCGGGTCCAAGAGGGCTCACACTGAGGCCTAAGTATTTCCAAAAGTCATGCGGCATGCAGATATGGAAGCGCGGACCGCCAGCAAAACCAACTCAGTGGTGGGGGGGGTTGAGGGCACAGGGCAGTCACGTACACTGGAGGCCCAGTGGGCCCTGTGGCAGCCAAGGAAGGGCCAATAACAGGAAAAGGAATTCCCCTGCCCTCTAGCGCCGGCACAACAGGTGTGTCAATGGTTACAGAGTGGATTCCCCAGGGATAAAGGGAAAGACCAGGAGATGGGATGAGGGCCTCCTTTCAGACTGAGGGCAAAGAGCCCAAATGCATTATGTGGACCCCCCCAGTTCACGGTGGAGACAAGGAGATGGGGAGCAAGAAGAGATGGGTTGATTTTGGTAGGGAAATGAGAGGATCTATGCATCAGTGGCCCCCACTCTGAAGAGAGAGGGCTGGTTGGACAGGGCTTCACAGGTGGTCAGGGGTCACTGGTCTGCAGAGCATGGCTGGAGGCCACAGGCCCCCCAGGTATTGCCTGAAATGTCTACAACTGGGGCAGATCGAGGGGGGGCCATTAAGGCAACTCCCAGTGGGCCCCACACTGGACCACACCTCGACCCTGGTCACAGCCTGTTTGGAATGGAGCGCGGGGAGGATGAAGGGGAGGAGGGTTGGGGAGAGGGGTTGGACAGGCAGAAATGTGAGACTGTCACTGGCCGGAGGCAGTGGACAGAACTGCGGTGTTACTCAGGCCCTGCCACATACAGTGGTTCAGACCTGACTTGGGCGGGGTGGGCACTCATGGGGACAGCTGGTCAGTGTGGGTCATTGGCAGTGGGTTCCAGGGCCAAAGGAGGATGGTGAGCAATTAACCCGGCACACTGGTCCAGTTTTTTTCTTTACAGAAACAGCACGGAGGTGGTTGATTAGACTTGAGAGGGCTTGGTATGGCTCTTTGGTCCCGAGGAGAAGAGTTGGCAGGGCCCCATGCAGCGTATCCGATGGCGACTTGGGACTATGCGATGCTGCAACATGAAGTTCCAGGGTGGCCTAAGCGGTTCAATAAGCCGGATGGTACTGTATGACGCAGGAAGAGATATGGCAGGTTGGAGGACAATTTACGGCCCCGGGTCAAGCCCCTGGCTTTCAAAGTATGTACATTGGTGGTGAGATTGAGTGGACAATGGGCCAGGACAAAAGCTCTCAAGGCCTGGTCCTGTTACGATGAAGAGAACATGGAAGAAGGCGAGCTGTTAGATAATGGTGTTCACTCGGATGAGAAGCGCAAGTGGTTGCAGAGTGGGGCATGCGGAGGTAGAGAGGGGAGGGCAGATATTGTGGGGGTGGGTGCAGGGACTTAAGGACAAGTGGGTGCACTTGGTGCCTGCTGAGATTTTAACAAAGGGCTTTGCATAGAAGAATATTGCAAGTTCAAGCATGAGTGCTCAGAATGCACAGGTCATCATACAGGCATCCATTGTTACGGAGGAGGCTGGCATCTGATAAGGTCACCAAGGGGGCACTGGAATGCAAACCAGGGGAACTGGAACGCGAGTCAAGGACAGGCGAGTACATCTCACAAAGCACACTGGATTTTCTGGGGAAGTAGGGGCGATGGGAAAGGGCTCATACGCCAATTGACTTATGGCGACTGGATTGCTGGCTGACTCATTACTCAGATTGAGAGGCGGCTAAGCTGTTAAGTGGTGATATTTACTGGGGATTCAGGCTGGGGAATGATGGTATCTGAAATCGGCAAACATGCACAAACAGGTTGTGGCTGTAAAAATGAGGAATAAAATACACCAAGGATGAATGACCCAGCCTTTTGATGACGGCCCCATGCGTGACTTGATAGTATACCCTATTGGAGTATTCCCTAAAAAACAGGATGGTCAGTCCCAGCTTATATAGCATCTATTGTGGGTCAAAGTGCGGCCAAAGTGGCCTCTGTCTCTCCTTCTTCAGTGGTTGTCACCATGTCAATAGTGAAACGGATAGGATGGGGTGCTAATTGCAAAATGCGACATAAAAACTGCATTTCAGTTATTGCCAGTACACCCAGAGGACTTTCCTCTGCTGGGAATACAGTTTGAGGGACAGTGGTATGTAGATAAGACCTTATGCATGGGGTGTTCCATATCTTGTGCCCTGTTTGAGCTTTTCAGGTCTTTCCTGCAATGGGTCTTTACTTGGCACACTAATCAGAACACAGTGACGCACTATCTTGACGACTTCTTTGCGGGACAACCCAGTTCGACGGACTGGACACAGCAGTTGGGACAGTTCCAGGAGCTCATGGGGGACCTGGCGGTGCCTTTAGCACCAGAAAAAACAGTGGGTCAGTAATGCTTTGTCTTTCCTAGGGATTGAATTGGATTCAATGAACATGAAAACGCAGCTGTCCATGGAAAAAAGGCGCTGATGCAGCTATTACTGACCGCTACGTTGGCTAAACAAAAGGTGACAGCTAAGGACATACAGGTTCTGCTTGGGCATCTGAACTTTACGTCCAGAGTAGTTAGAGCAGGCAGGACGTTTTGCAAATGCCTCAGTGTGTCCTTGACTGGTTTATCTCAACCTCATCCTCATGCGAGGCTTTCAGCTGGGTCCAAGGCTGACCTGCGAATGTGGTGCACATTCCTGGAACATTTCCATGGAATGCCCATGGGGGTTCTGAAGGAATGGGAGTGGGATGTGCGGATTTATTCTGATGCAGCAGGCAGGCAGAGATTTAGATTGTTTTGGCAAGGTAGGTGGTGAGCAGAGGAGTTACCAGCTGCTTGGAAATGTGGTGGGAGGACCATTGCCTTTCTTAAATTATTTCCCCTAATAGTAGTGGTAACTTTATGGGGTCAGGAGCTTGCACACCCTAAGGTTCTCTTTCGGACAGCCAACATGGCAGTAGTTTGTATCGTCAACAGACAATCTACCAGGTATGCACTGGTTCTCAAGCTCATGCAGGTCTTTGTGTTGGAATGTTTGAGGCATGATGTAGTTGTTAAAGCACAGCATATCCCCGGAGTGAACAATGGCATTGCAGATGCTTTATTTCGTTGGCAATGGGAGAGGTTCCATGGAATGGCCATGTAGGTGCACAGGTTCAGGACTCATATGCCGACGGTTCTGTGGACAATAGGAGAAAAAGGATGCTCCAGCTGGTGGTGGGGTTGTTGGCCAAATCTACACATTGGTCATGTACTCAGGCATGGGAGGAGCTCTTAAAGAACGGGGCTCAGCACAGGTCAACGGGCTGGAGCAGATGAGGATGTTGTTCAGTTTATTTTTTCAATGATTGAGAAGGGCTTGTCTAGAGTGATGATCATGGGATAGCTGGAAGGGATTGCATTAATGAAAAACTTTTCTGCTGCTATGCACTGTCTGCGGGGGAGATGAGAAGGAGAATACTGGAAGGTTGGGCCTGGGAGCAGGGAAAAAGAGGTAGAAAGAGGCAGCCACTGACGAGGGGCTTGCTTGAGTCATTGGTGGGGGCCCTCCAAGCAGTTGGCAGTGAGCTTCTCTACACTGATGCCCTTGATGTTTTTCAGGAATTTCGAGTGTCTGAATTATGGGGGGTAAAGGGAACTAGTGGTGTGCAGTGGCAAGAAGATTCCATGCAGGAGGGCTTTGTGTAGCTGCGTAAGTCAAAGACAGATCAGAGATCTTTCAGCAAATCAGTGCTCATGCTGAAATTCCCAGTTGTGGAATTTTGCCCTGTTCAGTGGTTTGCCAGATTGAAGGAAACAACTGGGTTTGCGAACTGGGTGGTTTGTCGACATAGATATGGAGCCCCGGTAACCCCCTTTCAGTTCCTGGTAGTACTACGCAAGGCATTGTTTCATATTGGGGATTAACCAGGAGCTTATGGCACAAATTAATTCAGGATTGAGGTGATCACCGAAGCAGCGAGATGAGGTTGGAACAGCGAACACATCATGAAGTTGGGGAGAAGGTCTTCAGAATTCTTCCACCGCTATGTGCGCTTGGGAGTCGGGGAGTGTTGATTGAAACAAGGATGTTTTTTCTGTGTAGCTCACCCCTTTTTGTCCTTCCAGGTGTGGTTGCAGCCCCGGAGGTGGTGTGGTAGAACTGTCGATCTGGATCGTAAGACACTCCTTCGACAAGTGGGCAGAAAGACATGAAATCCAGAGAGGTCGTGTATCCAATTTGGGGTTGGAGCGGGATTGTATATAGTGACTTGGCAAGGCAAGGGGAAGGGGTATGAGATGGAAGGAATTATAGGCATGCTTGAACATTTTGATTAGAGAGCAAAGGTGTATGGACGTGTTGGCATTTTACTTGGGTGAAAAATGATATGGTGATGTGCAAGGGGCTAGCTTTGCTTAAGGAGACGAACAAGGACCTTAAGGAGATTAAGTACAAGTGGTTGGGGGTGCACATTGTGTGGACAGAATTTGTTCCGTTGAGAGAATGGAGGGGTGGGAGGCATCCATTTGCGATGAACAGGACCCGGAGGAAGGTCATTAAGGAAATGCGGGTCTTTTGCAGAGAATGTTTCGGCAGGGTGGAACATCCTCGCTTGAGATACAATGCGTTGAGTTTTTTAGCGGGGGACGGGGTGTATTTGTCTCGCTTTGGGATGGAGCTGTACCTCATGCAGTGGAGGGGTGTCCTTAAAGCCACATTTAACATTCAAAGATGAGGGGAGGTTTTTTCCCTAGTTAAAATTGGGGGTGGGTCAGAAAATTTGGGGATTTTCTGAGTGGCGGTAGGCAGTCATGTTGACGAGATTATAGAGCTAGATTGTTGTTGTTATTTACTTGACCAGGAGAAGTTGGAGATCTCAACAAAAGTTAAACATAGAGGAAGCAAGGAATTAAGAGTTACACTGTAGGAAGGTAGATAGTTAGATAGTTATAATTATAGGTTAGGTGGGTAGGTGACTTAAAGGAAAAAGAACAGCAGGACAGAAGTTAACAAGTTTTAAAAAAATGTGTAATGGGGAGATGTATTTTAGGGGTGGGGAGAACAGTGGTCTTAGGTGGTTCGTGTATAGTGAGGTTTCGTTTTGGAAAGGCAAAGGCCTAGGTTTTATTTATGTGATGCACACCTGTTATCAATAAAGCTGGTTTTTCCACACAAAAAATCAGGAGTTTGTGTTTTGTGCTGCCCCCTTTCCTCCGGTAGGTTTTGGGGGGCAACTGATAGTTAGGAGATCCATCCCCTAGGTTGATTGGGTGGATGGGTAGCCCACATTTTGAAACTAGGTGGCTTTTGGGCTATGTTTCTTGAGGCATTAAAAAGCCCAGGTATGTATGCAGCCATTTTGTTCCCCCACACATTGTATTTTACAAGTTACCCGGGGACCAGTCAGGATTCCTTTTTTCCCCATCCCACCCCTTGGTTTTTTAGTAGTTTTTTCTTCTGGTCACAGGTTAGGTTTTTTTTTTCTATCGGCTTCTGCTGTTTAGGCTGACTTTAGGTGGTCTCAGGTGAGCAGTGGTTGTGATGTTCCATGTGGGCAGGTGCGTGGTAGTTGCCCGTCATGTTGACAAGATTATAGAGCTAGGTTGTTTTTGTTATTCACATGAACAGAAGGTGTGGATCTCAACTAAAATGTTCAACATAAAGGAAACAAGGAATTAAGAGTAACACAAAGGATGATAGTTAGGTAGATAGCTATAAGTGTAGGTTACGTGGGTTGGAGACCTAAAGGCAAAGGAACAGCAAGACTAGAGTTAACAACTTTTAAGAAAAATGTGTAAAGGGGAGGAGTATTTTAGGGGTGGAGGGGACAGTGGTCTTGGGTGGTTTGTATTTAGAGTGATTTAGTTTTGAAATGGCAAAAGCCTAGGTTTTATTTATGGGATGCACAACTGTTATCAATAAAGCGGCCTTTCCACACCAAAAATCAGGAGTTTGTGTTTTGTGCTGCCCACTGTCACCCAAAGTACGGCCACAGTGCACCAGTGTTTTTTTCTGTTTATGCTCAATACAAATGTAAAAAGGAAAGATATGTTTTCACTGTGCGGATTAAAGTTAAAGGTTGCCTCTACTCGTGGACAGCCCTGCATAGGCGGGGTATGAGCAGCACAGTCAAAGAGAGGCACTGCCACTGACTTCAAATGGCCCCTCCTCACTCTCCCCAGCACCCTAGTCCCAAAACCTCAAATCACTACTATTTTGCCTCAGAAGATTTTGGTAGTGTAATTGCCCATCATATTATCAATTTCAGCCACAAGATTTCTGTCTTTCTGTACAACGACTGGTTGTGCAGTGCTCCCTACCTGCTATCTCCGACAGCTATACACTTCTCCATGGCCCGAGATGCCTCCATCGAGTGTGCTTGTTATTGGAAGGTGGTGGGTGAAATATATGCATATCACATGCACTTTGCCTGTCTCGTTTCGTGCACCTCACAACACATAGTCCTTCACAGTTGCTTTCCAAAGAGCCCGCCTCTTTCTCAATTGGCGTTTCTCTTGACGCACTGATGGCTCCACCAGTTGGCCTACAGTATGCAGGCTTGTTTTGCACAACAAATGTGCATTTCAAAGTAATGTTTGCTAAGTTTGGAACACTCCAATTTGATGTTGGCCTTTAATAGGTGAATGAAGAAAGGGTATAAGCATTCAAGAGAAATTCAATCGTAATAGAGAAGGGACACAGTATACACAAAACTACTGCTGGAGGGTGGGGCCTAAGGCCGATCAGATCCACTGGAGCACTTTGAATTACAGCAGTGGGCCGATCTAATCGGCCTGTCGCACAGGATAGGTTTACATAAAGATCTGCCCCCTCTTCCTTGCACCAGCTCACCCAGCTGGCTAAAAAAAACAAGTGCAGAAGACTGCTTGTTTTTTTTATAAAGTTTTGGCATGGATCAGTTTTGGCCCCACGTGACCCAACCACCAGGCCTATGGGGTCAGGTTATTCCTACCCTGTCCACTTGTGTTTTTGTTTGTTTTTCTTGGGAGACAGGCCAAGTCCAGAGTCAGTCCTAAGATGGCTGCCACCACTTCCTGGTTGAAATGGTGGCAGCCAATCAGATCTCAGCATGAGATTTATCAGATATGCGAACCCTCTGCATCCCTAGATATCTATATTTCTTTTTTCCTTAATAACTCCAAAACTACTGACCAGGCTTTTGTCATTTTGCAGCTTGGCAAGGATGCCACTGGGCCAATCCCATGCTTAATGATTTTGCAGTACAAATGGCAAAAGACGTTATTGCTTTCTAGCTCTGCGTGGATGGCACTGTGCTAGAAAAACAGACATTTGAGGTGGGCAAATCTAGAGTGTTGCTGGTGTTGCAGGGTGCTCCTTACTGGAGCTGCGCTCCACTTAAACTGTGAAACTGCCCAGAGTTCTCTTTTCTGTTTTGCATAATTTATGTGTCACTCTAACCCTAAAAGGGTTTTGTTTTGACTTATACTGGGTGCCCTCTTATGTCTGGACAAAGCTAGACCTCTCTGCAGAGATGTAATGACATCAGAACACGTGTCAGGGGCTGCTTTTGCTCATTTGGAGATATAATGACACAAGGTCAAACACGGCACACACAGGGAACCTTGTGTTTGAAAAATGTATTCTTCCAACAAAGATGAGTATGGGTTACTATTAGATATTGTTGTGTTTGCTAAGGGTACACCCTTCCCATACATAATATATTCTGTGGCAGAAGCACACAGTAAGCTATAAAATAAATAAGGGTTTGAATACCTCATTGCACTTAAATTGATTCCGCCAAGACATACCTTTGTCATGTCTCAAGGCAATCCTAATATTTTATTAGACTTGACAAAAAACAATATGTCAGACTTTGTATCTGGTGCAAACCGTGCAACTTTTAATCAGATCTTCCAAAACTATGTCCAGAAATGGATTTCCTCCACTCTAGGTTCTATGACACAAGAATTAAAAATCATCTTAGGTGGGCCTTCTTGAAAACTCAATTTCTCTGCTTCTGAAACTTCAAATGCAACCCGTCAAAAGGGTAAAAATACTAAATTAAGAAGATCTAAAGAAAGCATACATGTATTCTCTGGTCCAAGACCGAGGGGAAGTGGATAGGGAAGACAGAGCAGAGAGTGTGACCTTTCTCCCTAATATTATGGAAGTGGATGTTGATTCTGGCACCTCTGAGGATGAGAATGTCGGTTCTTAGCTTTCTATGCCCAAGAACAACGTTTGATGGCTCAGACGTAGGGTGGGTGCATTGAATTTCCAGTCTGTTCTAAAAATGTGGTTAACACTTATGACCCCGAAGATGTAGTACATCCTCATTCTTGGAGTGAAATCTATCCTACAGCCTACCTTCAAAGCAAACTTCACAGATCCTTTCCTGAGGAAGTCTGTAAAAGATTTGGGCAGAGTGCCCCTGTCCTTCTTTACCCGGAAAAGTGGCTTTGACACCTGACATCTACCCTAAATTATTTACCATTTTAGGCGCATTTGTGCAAGATGCGGTTAGTTATTGACAGATCTTGAAAAGCATGCTAGGATAAACACTTGGATCTCCCTGGTCCCCTCACTAAGGTCTTTGATCTAGCCTTTGAGGCAAAGGACTAAAATACACCCATCGATCAACTGGATTTTGTTTGAAGTAGGCATTGACACTTCCATGTTTGGTCCCCTTTCTGTTAGGGGTGCCATGGCTTTAAAATATTTTAATGTTAGAGCTCGATTGGAAGACATCACCCGCATGGTAGATTTGTTATCAGACTCCATGTATTCCAAATCAGTAAGTTTTCCTATTTCGTTAGTTGTTGTTAAGCTTTAAACTTGCAGAACCCGAAGCCTCTGGTACTGTCACTGAACTGAAAATGTTATAGCATATATGAACAAGAATTTTCAGTTTTATTAAGAGCAGGAAAGCAATGATTATCCCACAACAATGATGTTTCAGTATTTTTTTACCCAACCTATAATTAATTGAGATGAATATATAATGTTTTTTCTAAGCATGTTGTTTTCTGTTTAGTAACAGACCAAAAACAAGAATAATAACGAAAATGACAGTTTCCAAATTAAATGGAAACTCGCAGTGAGATGAGCTGGACATTATCTTGTCATTATTACTTATCTGGTCAACTAAAACCTGAATGGCCACTGATTATGGGCCTCATGGGGCTTGTAGTTTCCAACTTATTCCCTGCCAGTTTAGTTGTTAAAACTGTATTCAGCTCAGCATGTTACAGTTTTCGTGCTTGCTGTTAATTAAAGGAAAGAAGAAACTACATAATCCTCGCCTCCATGTCTTTAATAGAAATGAGCATTATTGTTGGCGTTTGCTATTTTCGATTCATGACTGTGGTGCTCAAAGCTCACTGGTCAGTAGAGAATAGAGATTTAATTTGTATAGGTAGCGTTTGCTGCCAAAATCTTCTAACTTAGCATAGCTGTAAATAATAAGTATCACTATACCCTATCTGAATAGCATTAATTTTATCGACCTCAAAGGGTAAGGAGCTGATTCCACTTCTTCAAATGTCCAGTATATGACTGGTTTCACTGCTGCAGGTACCTTCCCTAACTGAGCTAGGCTGGTGGTGAAAACAGATAAATACACGAAGCAAAATGCTGCTTCCCATAGGGCTGTTATGGTATTCCTTGGAAAGGGGCCATCCACTGATAAGTTTTATAAGAGGCCATTCGAGTTTTCGTGTTCAAGCACTAATGGTCTGCAGAGTCATTACGCACCCATAATACTCCGAAATCTCAATCCATTAGCAGCCCAACCCATATTCTATGCTGTGTACAAAATGTAATACATTTTTGTCATGTTGAAAGCAAGTTAGTTCCGAGATAATTGGCGCCGGGGAGAAAAGGACCATGAAAACCTCAACAGTTTGAAATTAAATCAGCAGTTTTGCTAAATCGTAAAGTGCTGTGGAGGTTGATACGATGGGCTTTGTGGTGCATGGAAGATGGAAAGCTGTGGATAACCGGGGGGGGGGGGGTGGTCATACAGGCACTGTGGGACAGTTGGGCTCAGGCTCCGCCAATATTTTCAACTACGGGGCTCTGTTTTTTAGTGGGGAGAGCAACACTGGGGAAGGTCACTGTGCTGCACCTGCATATGCCATCATATCACACAATTGCTGCAGCTGAAGCACTTGAGAGCGCGCCGAAGCTTGCCTTTGGTAAAAGGATCGCATCAGAGGTTTTCTTGCGAGAGGAGCTTAACTCCACGGGGAAGAGGGGGCTCATTCTGACGGACAAGACGTTTTTTAGCAGGCTCCCATATCATATTGAAAAGTGTGAATATTTGCATATTCACACTGTGGTAACTCATTAGTGTGCAGATGGAGGATGCGAGGGGGCTGCCAGCCAATGCCTGTAGATAGCAAGCGTTGGCAAAGCCAGTAGGTCTCACCTATGAAAGAGCCATTGGCTTTGCCAGTGTGTTTTGGCCATGTTGTTCACCAGCGTGGCAGCTGTTCAGCATGGTTAGTGGTGTTCAAGAGATTGATATGGAGTGAAGTGTTGTAGAGTGGAGTGGCGAAGAGTAAAGTAGAGTGTCATTAAGTAGAGTGTCAAGGAGTGTTATGAGGTGTCATTCAGTAGATTGGAATAGGATATGGTCGAGTAGAATGGATTTGAGTGGAGTGGAGTGGAAGGGTATAGAGTGGTGAAACAGAATAAAAGTGCATAGAGTGGAGTGGAGTAGAGGGGTGCAGAGTGGAGGAGCATAGAGTGTCGTAGAGTGGAATGGCACAGAGTGCTGTA
This sequence comes from Pleurodeles waltl, assembly GCF_031143425.1. Classification (NCBI taxonomy): domain Eukaryota; kingdom Metazoa; phylum Chordata; class Amphibia; order Caudata; family Salamandridae; genus Pleurodeles; species Pleurodeles waltl. The sequence continues at coordinate 610,086,568 of NC_090449.1, forward strand.
CAGTGGGGTGGAACAGTGTGTAGTAGAGTAGAGTGGAGTGGCATAGAGTGGATTTGAGTGGCTTAAAGAGAGTTGAGTGGAGTTGCGTACAGTGGCATAGAGAGAAGTAGAATGTCGTAGAGCTGAGTGGAGTTTCATGGAATGGAGTGTTGTAGAGTGGAGTGAAGTGTCGTAGAGTAGAGAGGCTTAGAATGGAGGGATATAGAGTAATGTGTTGTGGGGTGCCTAAAGTGGCATACAGTCGAGTAGTGTAGATTGGAGTAGGGTGTCGTAGAAGTGGCACAGAGTGGTGTAGTGTTGTGGAGTGGAATGCAGTGTCATAGAGTTGTGTGCCACAGATTGGAGGGGTATAGAATGGAGGGGTCTAGTGTGGAGTAAAGTGGTGTGGCCTATAGTGTTGTAGAGTGGAGTGGCATAGAGCTGCATACAGTAGCGTGGTGTAGAATGGAGAAGAGTGTCAGAATGTAGTGGCATAGAGTGGAGTAGAGTGTTGTGGAGTGGTTTGGATTGGAGAGTGGAGTGTGTGGAGGGACGTAAATTAGAGGGGTGTAAAGTGGAGTGGCATAGAATGTTGTTGAGTGGAGTAGTACAGAGTGGCAAACAGTGGAGTGGTGTCAAGTAGAGTGTCGGAGAGTAGACTGCGTTGTTGAAAGGTGGCATGCAGTGGCTTATAGGGAATTGCGCAGAGTGGAGTAGAGTGCCCTGGAGTGATGTAGAGTTGATTAGAGTCTCGGGGAGTGGCTAGAGAGGAGTAGGTTTGTAGAGTGGAGGGTCACAGAGTGGCAGGTTGTAGAGTATCATAGAGTGGAGTATCATAGAGTGGAGGGGCACAGAGTGGAGTAAAGTGTTGTAGAGTGGGGTGTGTGGAGTGGCGTCGCAGAGATGGCGTGGAGTGTTGTGGAGTAAAGTGTCATAATGTGAAATATAGTGTTGTGGCTTAGAGTGGAGTGTTGTAGAGTGGAGTGCCTTGGAGTGGTGTAGAGTGGAGTAGAGTCATAGAATGCAGTGGCATAGTGTCAAGTAGAATGGCCTAGAGTGAAGTAGCATAGAGTGTTGTAGAGTGGAGTGATGCATGGTGGCGCCGAGTAGAGTAGAGTGTATTAGAGTAGAGTACAGTGGAGGGGTGTAGATTGGTGTAGCATAAAGTGAAGTAAAGTGTTGTAGAGTGGAGTAGATTGGCATAGCTTAGAGTGGAATGGAGTGTTGTAGAGTGGTGTGTCATAGAGTGGACTGTCAGGGAGTGAAATGGTGTAGAATGAAGTGTTGTAGAGTGGAATGTTGTGGAATATTATATAGTGAAGTGTCATAGAGTGATGTGTCGTGGAGTGGAATTTAGTGACCCACAGGGACGTGGCATAGTTTTGCCTAGAGTGGAGAGGTGTAGAGTGGCAGAGAGTGGCATGGAGTAGAGCATTATGGAGTGGAGTGCCGTAAAGTAGAGTAGGATATAGAGGAGTGGTGTGAAATGGTATAGAGTGTAGTGTCCTAGAGTAGCATAGATTGGAATAGCATGGAGTGAAGTGGCATAAACTGGAGTATGTGTGGTGTGGTAGCACACTGCCATTACAGACAACACATTTTCAATTGAAATGACCATTAGATTTGCACATACAATAATAAAACTATACAGTGCACAAACGATAATGTGTGGAAATGGCATCACCTAATGTATTTATTTGTTTTGATCATATTAAAATATTTGTTTCCATTGCACTTCAGTATTGCTTAAAAATGTGCTTTGTTTGTGCTTTCCTAATTCTGATATATTGTGAAATATTTGCACTGTTTATTTACAGATATTTACATTTTGGTGTGTGCTACAAAAACGGTTTCCTTTCCCACCCCCAGCAAGATTGTCACTTTGAAGCTAGAGAGAGAAAAGTAAACACCAAGCTCCCGCAAAAAGCCAGCACCTGGTATTTGGCCACTGTCTTTGAATGCACAGCAAATGTGACATGATAAGAACACAATTTAAAGGCCTGTTTTCAGAAAGTGAGCCCTCATGAAAGAATACAGTAAACAGGCTTTACTCTACAGAAGAGACAGAGAAATGCTCGACAGCCTGAAACAAAGCCAGCAAATAGAAAGCAAATAGAAAGCAAGCAAATGTGAGATAAAAACCACTATGCACATGGTTGTAGTGTCCTGCTGGACACATTCTAGTGTTTCCACCACCCACTCTGGTGAGGGCTGGCTTCAACCCTCACCCCAACACCATCCAACACAGGTGTCACTGATCGGGTGACCCTGACAATAAAAGGGGCCGGTGCACGTGCCCCAGGTCAGTTCCAGTAACCACAAGTATGTGTCTGTGTGTTCATTCATAGTAGCATGAGGGCCTAGGGCCCCAGCAGTGCAATGATAAGCATTGGGGGGATTGTATTCCCAGGGAAGCTTTCAGGTTGACCCTAAGAAGACTTTTCACAACCAGACAGCTGCACTGCCTGGTAAGCTTCGACCTAAAAAACCTAGGCCGACTGTTCAGCTTAGTGCCGTGCAACATATCTTTTTTTAATGTGCAGTCGTGGACAATTTTAACTTTTCGTATTTGTCTGACTTGCTGCAGCCTTTCCCGGCAAGGCCCTGATGAAAGGGGCTGCACTTGGCAAGGGGTGGGCATGGGTTCTAAATTACATTTCTATGGGCGATTGGAGAAGCTATAACCCTACCGCAATTTTATTCCGATACTTAGGTATTCACTACTTCACTGACTGCTGAATGACACTGATTACACTGGAGCTGGTAGAGTTTTGCATTAACACGATCCAGCTACACAGACCGATTTGCAATTGGTGCAGTTTTTGCACAGACATTTGCATCGAAATTCGGATTGAACTTCCGGTGCAAAATGTTGTTTTTTCACTGATTAATTAATGTAAATGTTATTTCTCATGCGGGGTAAGGTAACTTTATTTGAACGTCAGTTAAAACTATTACAAACATACCGAGTACCATCAAAATCATATTAGATGTCATACTTCAGTGCGTAAAACAAAATGTCAAAAGCAAGGTGAATCACATGGAATTTAGAATTAAAATTGCCTCAGCTCCAGCACAATTCGTCTAATCAAGAATTATTAGTGAAAAGTATTGTTACGCTGTTTTGCCTTTGTAAACTGCTAAAGGGCTCTAGTAGATTGTGCCATAAAATGAGATGACGTAAATAAAACTGTATCTGTCTCTTTCTCATACCTATTTTCTGTTATCAGTCCACACAGAGTGATTTTATCAAAGCACTCTAGTCCCAAAAAAGGATAAGGAAAGGCACCAGGCTCCCCGCAAAGTAGGATGGGGTCCTTTATACCCTAGTCATCTGACCCTCTAGTGCCCTGCTTTCTGCTGCGAAATGTTTTTATAGATTTAGGGAAAATATATGGAAACTAGCCGTCTTCATTAATATTGAGTCACCTTACGTGGCTATGCCCCTAGATGGCGCTAGATGCCATGATTTTCTTTCCCTGCCTCAATGCACTTTAGAAATCCAGTGCTCTGCTACGAAGGCCAGGTTTGGATAAGCGTGAAATAGGACAGAGGCTATCATGTTGTCCTGTAGCCATATTTGTAATTAAATGACGGAATGTGGCAATTTAAACAATACATGTGGCTAGGAGCCCCCACGTTTTTTCCCAATTCTAGCACAAATAGTCCCATTGACCCCTTACTTCTGAAAAATGTTAACTTTTACAATAAACGTAGGCACTTATATGTGTGATTCATTCTTCATATAAAAGACATGTGCCGAAAGCATCTAAATACATTTATCTGACAAGCCACAAGCCAGAGGGCCACTGTAGTTTTCCAATAGCCATTGTGGAAATGCACACTTCAAAACTAACTAACGTTCATTCGCTTTGAGCTCGGTTCGCACCACATTCCACACCAAGGCCTTGACGATCAACTTGCTCAGTAGCAATCCAGCCTTCAATGCTGATATATGTAAGCTTGTGTCAAAGTATCCTCATTCATGTAAAAGAACAAAATGTTAATCCAAAACTTCAATCACACAGTCGATACATCAGCCAAGAGCAATGAAGATGGCATAAGCCACCTGCTGGAAACTACTGACAACCTTCATCTTGTTGCTACTAACTCTCACTAAGATGAACATTTTGGATTTTTTTAAGTACCTCCATGATCAAACCGACATGCTAGCAACAACGCATAGACATTTCCTACCATGACGGAATTACATCCCTTACCAGCTACATATATTCCTACCACCGAAACAATCAAAGGCGATGAACAGATCATTGCAGCAGTTGTTGATAGATGCACACCACAGCAACCTCACTTCCCTGGCTGATCCCCAACACAGATGTTGAGATCCTAATCCGCAACTTCAACTTCATCGTCCACTTGGCAGCAAATACACAGTCCCTGTACAGTGTAGACTAAAACTTTCTCAACATGATACTGCCAAGAGAAAATCAAAAGTAAATTAGCCAACAAGAGAAAAGTATTAATCAACTTTCAATACACAAACACACTCAATTGAAACTCCTCTCACACACATTCAAGGCACATTCAAGGCACTCCACAACTTCGGCCCCACCTTCCTGGAGAGTCACATCTCCTTCCACCAACCATCAAGACATTATTCCCCAGGACTCCTATTGCACCCATCCCAAGCATATGCAGAACCATATTGGGAGGAAAAGTGTTTTCTTACATCACATGTGGAACAACCGCCCTCTACACATAAGAACCTCCTCCTCTCTTTTTTGATTTCATAAGAAGCTAAACACCTGGATTTTCAATTAACCAACCTACCATAGGTAAGGCTAGGCACACACACACACACACACACACACACACACACACACACACATACACACACACACACACAGACACACACACCTACTTAGCACCACGATGCACTTACGCTTTACAAATGTAACATAACATAACAGATGTAAAAATATCTGACATCAATGTAAATCTTTTGCACCACTCTCCTTCAGATTGTGTCAGAGGCCAAAACTGCATACTACATGACAATCATGGGTGAGTTCTTCAAAAGATGGACACTCCTACAGGCATTCAAGCATTGGCAAACCCCACATAGAATGCCCCATTCAACAGTGGAATATGTGTGGGGCAATAAGTAAACCTCAAAGAAAAGATTGACAAGGCCCTGGCCACAGTGACAATATAGATACACCTGACTCTACAACAGTCCCACCCAGCAGCATGCCTAAGTGGGCATCCATCGAGATGCCTCTGATTATGATCTAGCAATCTTTATTACAGGAAGGCCACCTTGCACAAATAAGTGTCAAGTGAATAAAATGACCAATACGACTAAAATCAACCCACCTAAACTAACATGTTGGACTCCAGGCCCACAACCCAGGAGTCTACATCTCCTTGACCTTACTCTATATTACCTGAGCCTAAAACCTTTCTATTTCAAAATAAAAGACCCTCTCTTTTGGCCAAACGTCCCTCTACCTGAGTGGATGGCCCTTCATTGTGGACTTAGGAGTCTTTTTGTGTACACCTAAAAGGCATTTCTCTGAAAATGTTTTTGTAAACAAACTTTACATTACCAGCAGTTCAAGACTGTAGTTTACATCCCTTTCTAACTTGGCCCTCATCGAATGGGGTTGGAAATAGTACAAGCAGTACAAAGAAAAATGGTTCTTATAAACAATATTCAATAAAGTCCCAGTTCTAATTTGATGTTATTGTATCATAATATTAGTTTGCCTTTTAAAGACTGTCTGCCCACTTTGATTTTTCTCGATTCAGGTGATTCAGTTTGAGTGTCAGTTAAATGCAGCTTCGGCAGTCTAACACGAGTGGTCTCGAGATAGTATTATAAACTCTCACTGTCCTCAGGAATATTTGGAGTATGTCTCTACATCTAGCTGTGTGTGGCAACATTCAAGCCTATATCTCTGATATTTCTTGGCAGCATACTAAATTCATAAGCCGGTCCTTGATCTTAGAAGAGAATCCTCAACACCCTAACTGCTACTTTTAGAGCCACTCTTAGAGCCACAGCTGTATAGTTTTGATGAAATTTCCCACATTCTTTCCAGCATCCCTAGCGATGGATCAGCCTGCCTGTATTTCATATCATCGCTGACAATTTTGGAAATATTGCACCTCAATATGTTGCCATAGTGGGATGTGTCACTGCCATTAACAGTGTATCTTCTACTCCTGGAATCATCACACAAGGCTTTCTCCAGAAGTCTCTCATGTGTATGACACACCCTGTGAAAGAATATGTGATATTTGAGTTGATGCCTGCTCTACAGTTATTTTAGTGTGCCCAGGGCCACCTTTAGCCTTCCATTTTAATTTATGTAAATCACCCATAGGGTAGGCCATGGACAGCCCAGAGGGCTGGGTGCAGTGTATGTAAAAGGTGGGGCATATACTCTTATGTTTTACATGTCCTGGTAGTGAAAGACTCTTAAATTTGTTTTTCACTACAGCAAGGCCTACCTTTCCCATACGATAACATTGGAATTGCCTCATTACATTTTAGAAGTGTAATTTCCAAATGGGAAGAGATAACTGGATCATGTTTGGTATCTCATGAGTTCTAATTTAAAATCCTAACTTAAGGTGAAATTCTGTAAATAGCACTCTTAGAAAGTTGGCATTTTCTTGCCTTAGCCATTTGGTGCCTGTAGCTTGTCTCTGGTCATATGACTGGGTGTAGTTCACAGTTGGGCTTTGTGTATTCCTCCAGGACAGCTGCACATAAGGGGAGCTTGGGTGTGTTTGAATGGGCCATCACTGGCAGGATGAGAGGGAGAAGCTGGGCCCAGCCTCACTTACACCTAAATAGGCTGAGCCCTTTCTCCACACAAAAGGCTTAACAACCATGCATTGTGACTTCAGCTAGCTTGGGGCCCAGGCAAGGGAGGTAGGGAACACCATGCACTTTAAAGACACTGTCTTGAAGTTTCTCCCACCTTCTAGAACCAGGGCACCAGTGTATAAAAGAAGGACCTCAGATATCACCACACTTCTGTATCTGTGGATACTCCGTCAGGAAGAAGGACTGCTGTGCTGCTACAAGGACTGCCACTCTGCTGGACTGCTGCCATAAAGGAACTGCTGCCTTGCTGTGCTGACCTGCTGCCTTCTTGCCTGCGGAAGAAGAACTGGACCTGAAACTCCATCTTAAAACCCAGAATCCTGAGTAACTCAAAGGGCTAGTCTGTTAGCCTCCTTATCTGAGCCTTGGGGATATAACAGAGTCCCCAATAGCTCCTAGACCTATCTTCACCAAGTTCCTGACCCCCAAGAGGTGTCCCTCAGGGCCTGGACTCTTGGTGTGGCTCTTAAATCCAAGCTTTTAGCCTCTTCATGACCGCGAATAGGCCCGTTTGCTCCAGAACCGTTCTGTTCAACCTGAAAATTAGGGCAAGTCATCGCCAGCCTATTTCTTTGCACAGTAGAATCGACTGCTTGCATGGAACTGCCAGTGCGAAGTACCAGACTGCCCGTCCGCTATGCCCGGCCTGCTGCTCTTGTTGTGCCTCCCACCACCAATGATGCTCTCTTTGCTCCTTGCGACCCTCTCCAACGTAATCAGGACTCTTGGCACAAAACTCGAGAAGGTAAAACTGCAGCTGGACTAATCTGGGACTGTATACGAAACATGCTCCATGCAATCACCCTGAACTTTCCAAGATACATTTTCTCCACTCATTCCCATCAGCTCTAAAGTTGCAAGCAGAAATTTCAACTCAATGCAATCAAAAACTTTTATACCACCAAAAAAACGGCAATGGGTTCCATTTCCACATTCACTTGGTGCAGTATTACAAAGACTGTCTGAATACTGTGAGCAGTGGATCTACATGGCTGAAAGCCGGATCACAGCAACAGTCCTGTTAGCAGTGTGAGTAACCAGTTTGCTCTCACCTTCACCAGTATCATAGTATATGTGTTGATAAGGGACAGTATGTTTAACATTTATTTGGAGGATTGTATATTGCAATTAGGTGGTTTGTTGGGTATCCAGGTTCCTGGCTTCTTCATATATCTTGAATAAATGTGAAATTAATATATTAGTGAATTCTTCGTAGAATTACATGGTGAGCGATTTACGACCTCTCATGTTTTTGATTGCAGCAAAGATTTCTTCCACTGAGACGTGGGTTAGTAGTTCACCTCCCTTTCTGCTAAGTCAATATATACCTGCATCATTAAGGTAAGTTCTGCAAGTGTCCAGGTATCACATTCTACAAGGTATTGTCACTGTACCTCTCTAAAGTTGGAGGCTTCCATTAGCACCTCATCCACATTCCCCAACAGAGTGCTTACTAAGCGAGTGAGTGTGACTCACCAAATAATTGCCTAATAAAAGTTCACTATCACAAAAAAAGGAAAACCTTGTGTAGATGCCTTTTACTTCTCCCTTATTTGTTTTTCTTTTCTTTAGTCCATCACTTGCTGCTGAACTTCCTGAAAAAACTTCTGATTCCCATTGACCATCTGGGTTTGTCTTTTTTGCATTCTATAAGGCAACTCAGTTCTTTATATACACCATATGATACATTGGGAGTGAGGCCCAGTTTTGGCAGGTTCCACTGGAAGGCTGTTTCTTGGAAAGAAAAGGAAATTGTTCCCCATTCTGGGATGGAAAACACAGTTCGAGAATGATTCTCAATTAACTGGTTTCTCAAATCAAGGATTTCAAAATGTCAGTATATCAAAATGTTTGATTTGAATGTTATAGTTATGTTTGAGTCAGGACAATAAGGCGTCACATGTGGCCTAGTGGGTATGTCCTAGGCCCTCAATCTAATAGTTAAGGGTTTGAGTTGTGGTGTCTCAAAAAGTGAAATGTTTAAGTTCTATACTGAAAGGTGATCTGGTTCTTTTTTATTGGTAAACACATTGTTCTTTTCACTGTGTCCAAAAATATCTCATTTTAAGTATATCATTCACCAATTAAAAAAAAACATTCTCTCTCTCTCTCTTTCTCTCTCTCTCTCACTCTCTCCATCCTCCACCTGGGATGGAAGACAGTGAGAGAGAGAGACATTCTCAATACCTTGATGTCGCACATCAAGGATTTAAAAATGTCAATATGTCAAACTGCTTTGAATTTTAAGAGATATGTTTTGAGGCAGAAGAGTAAAGTGGCCTAGTGGTTAAGGTCTTTGACTCTCAGTCTTAAGGTTAAGGGTTTGCAACTTGGAGTCTCAATTCTCATGTGTGAGCTAAAATATTTGTACAACTGCAAGAAGTGAAATCTATAAGTTATATACTGAAAGAGTATCTTGTTCTTTTGCATTGGCAAATACATTTTTCTTTTCCCTTTGTCCAAAGATATCTTATTTTAAGTATATCATTTACCAAAGGTTAAACATAATTTTCTCTCTCTCTCTATGTCTCTCTCTTTCTCTGCTTTGGCATGGTCAGTCCCAGGTCTGTGATCCACTGTAAGTTCAAACCCTGTAGGGAAATGGACCACCGCAACAGTTTGGATTTCTCCCCTCTTACCTGCATTAACCACCAGAGACGTCTGTGATCAGTTTGAGCTCTGAAGTGAGTCCCAATCAGGTATGGTCTCAGCTCTCCAAAGGGGTTCTCTGGGGAGGCGTCACTTGCTGATAAAGGCAACTGGTTGATTTAGACCCCGGTCATTTAGCTGTGAGAGTACTGTCCCAATCCCATGTTCTGAAGCACTAGTTTGTACAACAAACTCTTCTAAAAGCAGATGCCTTTAAGACAGGTGCTTAACAGAAAGCTTGTTTTAAGGAACCAAAGGCCTTTTATCATTGGTCAGTCCAAATGATTTTTCTTTGCCACTTCTTTAAGGTTAGCTCTGTCAAAAGTGTCATGTTATGGTTTCATAACCTATAATCTGTAACAAATCTTCTGTAGTACCCATTCAGGCCAAGAGAGGCTCTGACGTGGGTTTGTGTCTTAGGAGCTTCCCATGCCACAATTGTCTAGATTTTGGGTTAAAGAGATTGTACATGGGCTCCACCTCATCTGTTTGGTGGCCCGTGTACAGAAGAGAACCTTGCCCTATCTGGCATTTGCTTGTCTTGATAGTCAGCCCTGCCTGTTGTAGTGTTTGAAGAACTTAGCTGAGGTGGACCAGGTGATACTTCCAAATGGAACAAAAGACGGCAATATCATCCATATAAGCTGCACTAAAGTCTTCCAAACCTGGGAGCACACAGTTCACCACCCTCGTGAAGGTGGCAGGTGCATTTTCAGCCTAAAGGACATCACTTTGAATTGAAAGTGTTCCTCAGGAGTTGAAAAAGCAGCCTCTGATTGGCACCTTTGGCCTGACCTCAGGTTATCTACCAATAACCTGAGGTCAGGCCAGAGGTACTTAGATATTTTGCAGCCCCCATATTGTCACTGGATAATCAGTTCTTGTTATGGGGTGGGCATCGGTTATTATGACTGCTTTTAAGCCTCTGTAGACCACACACAATCTCATTTCTGGTTTTTCTCCCCTGGAGTAGGGCTTGGGCACTAGAGCTACTGGCCTAGCCCAGGGACTACTAGAGGACGCAATCACCCCCCACTGTAGCAATTTGACAGCTTTAGCTTTAATGCTACCTTTGATCTGATGTGACAGTCTGTAGGTTTTACTTTTGACAGGCAGCCTGTCACTTGTGTCCACAACATGAATACACCATGTTGTCAGATCTCGGGTCAGGGAAAAGTGGCTAGCAAACTGACAGAACAGGTAGTAACAGTCCTTTTTTTCTGTTGCTCTGTGTGGGAAAACTGGGCAGATTGGAGAAGCCCCCTCACTTTTCCCCCCATCTTTACCTGATATTGGTGTTTTCTGACTGTTAACCAGTCCCAGGGCCAGTGTTTTGTGTTAATTGGTGTATGCAAATTAGGCATAATTGTAATTGGCTCTGACAACCTACCTATAAGTCCCCAGTATATGATAGGGCATGTAGTTTTAGGGACCCGAGGGTAGATAGAGCACCCCTGGGTGCACTGCTGTGGTCCCTGCTGTCATTTTAGAGGCAGGTCTGCATTGCTGGCTGCTTTTAAGTTAAAGGTAACCCCAAATTCGACTTTGGAATTAAAAGCACTTCAAAGTCCTAAACTACATTATTTTCACATATAAGTCATCCTAAGTTCTGCCCTAAGTGCCCCCAGGTTTGGATGCAGTGTAAATATAAGCATGTACTTTATAAAATATGTTTTATAAGCCCTGGTGAGGGGAAAAACAGCCAAATTAGTTTTCCCCATTGTAGTCAATGTGCCCCATAGGCTAACATTGGAGACTTTATTTTTAAATAATAAAGTACAATTTTCAATAGAGATGAAATAAATATAGCAAGTTTGGTACCAAATTAAATGTTATAATACATATAACAGCTTTCTGGGATAGATTTTTGCCACACTTCACAGGAAGTGGTCACCCCAGAGGGTTTTGGCCTGCACCCCATTGGACAGGAGCACCCCCTGCTTCCCACACCCAGGAGCAAGGGTAAATATGGCAGAGCTGCCCCACAGCTGAGACCCCTGCTGGATGAAGATACTGGAGAAGAAGGACTGTCCTGCTGGATGCCTGGTCTGCACCTGGACACTGCACTCACAAGGTCGGCACCAGCTGCACCCTTTGGGCTTCACCAGGAAAAGGACTTTGCCTTGCTTCTGCAACTCCAGGAGTGGACTCCCTGTAAGCTACAGTTAAAAGGAGCTGACCAGAGTCCTCTGCATCAATTTCCCACAAGATGAGCCCAGCTGACCAGCATCCACTGGCCATTTTAGGACGCTGACCAGGTGCATTGTGGGAACTGTAGTCCCAACTTTCAAGGAGCAACTCAGAGCTTCTGGAACCTTGGATCAAGTTTGTGGACACTTCAAGGACCCAAAAAAGGCTTCTGGAAGAAGATTCAGAGGTTTGGAGAAGTTTGGAGCAACTGTTGCAGCTTTCTGCTTTCTCCCTTTGTGATGCTTTTTCATTTTTCTTTTCCGCCCTCTTTTCCATTTGTGTCTTTTGCTCAGAGTAAATGCTTGAGGCAGAAAGATAAGGAGGCAAACCAGAGCCTCTGAACTCTTGGCTGGTGCTGTTGACCACTTTCCTGTACCCAAAAACACTTTTGAAAGTATGTGTAACAGTGTTACATCGTGGGTGGCCTGAACTCTGGACTTTGTCCCTGTCCAGTGCAACCTTTTCTAACCCTTTGAGCACTATTTGCTTCTAAGGGCTAGATTTACTTTTAATCTATAAAAAATCATATCACTGGTTCCCTACATTGGATTTATGTAATTTTAGTACCATTTTAAACATAAAAATGGTTCCCATTTCTATAAATTTGTGTCAGACTTTTATTGTGTACTGTGTTTTACTTATTTACTGTTTTATTGATATTAAGTGCTTTAAAAACCTGTCTCGTAAGTTAAGCCTAACTGCTTATGGGCCAAGCTATTAAGGGTTGGGAAAGGATTAATTTGCTGAGACCTTGACTTGACCTAGTAGGGGGTTGTGGCCTATTTCTAAGTGTAGGTACTTTCCTTCTCTTACTAATAATCCTCTTTCCAACACTGTGTCAAAATGGAAGTGAGAGCTACTCTCTTCACTGACCCATCTTTGATATTGGTCAGGAAGAGGTTCACTTTCCTTCTCTTCTCCCTCATCTGTCACAATGAGCATTGTGATATCTGCACTATCATGATGGAGCTTGAACCTATTGACATGTAGCACCCGTGAGGGTGTCTGGGGGTTCCTAGGTCCACAGATATGCAACTTCACCCTTCATTTCCGAGATAGGGTAAGACCAGTCCATTTGCCTTGGAGGGCCCCCGGGACCACAGGCTTTAAGACCAACGCCAGTTGTCCAGGTGGTACTCAACCTGATCTGATCATACCAGGGCTTGACAAGCTCCTGGCCAGCCTCCATGTTTCTATTAGCTTGCTTCATGTACTCAGCCATTCTGGAGCGAAGGCCTAGCACGTATTCCAAGATATCTTGTTTGGGATCTTTGAGAGGTCTCTCTTAACTATCTCTCTCCAAACTCAAGGGACATCTCAAAGACTATCCAAAGGGTAGTTCAAAGGGACTGAAACCTACTGCTTTCTGAGGAATCTCCCTGCAAGCAAACCGTAGGCATGGTAGGACAACATGCCATCTCCTTCTGAGTTTCTCAGGTAATCCCATGATCATGCCCTTATGGTCTCATTGAATGTCTCCACAAGACCATTTTCTTGAGGATGGTAAGGGATAGTGAACTTATAAGTAACCCCACACTCATCCAACATGACTTTCAGATAGGCAGCTATGAAATGTGTGCCCTATCAGAAATTACCTTCTTAGGGAACCCAACCCTGGTAAAGATGCCAAATAAGGCTCCATCTACTGCAGGAGCAATAACTGTCTTAAGGGAAATAGCTTCAGGGTATCCGGTGGCAATATTCACTACCACCAACACAAACCTACTACCAGAGGCAGTAGATGGGTCTAGGGGACCAACAATGTCAATCCCCCTCTCTCAAAGGGTGACTCCACCATAAGCAGAGGGAGCCCGTGGGATGCCATCTGTCTTGTCACCTGCCTCACAGGTGACCTAGAAGTTACAAAACTCCTTTCTCTTTTCTGACATTTGGGGCCAGTAAAAGTGGCTGGCCAACTTTTCTCAGGTCTCGGTCTGCCCCAGATGTCCAGCTAAGAGGATGTTATGGGCCAGTTAAGAAGGAATTCTTTGTACAGCTGGGGGACCATCACTCTCCTGGTTGCCCCTCTTTTGGGGTCTTGCCTCACTGTACAGGATTACCTTCCCCCAGTATACCTTATGAGTTCCAATGAAATCTCATTCCTCCTGTTTGTCAGCCAGCTGTCTCAGGCCCTTAAGAGAAGGACAAATCTTTTGCCCTTGGCTCAAGTCCACTCTGGAGGGTTCACCTGCTTCACTGAGTTCTGTCAGGTCAGGCAAATCTCTGAAAGAAGCAGCATCTAGGTCAGGACCTCCCCCCTGAGGGCTGGACTCCTTCTGAGCTTGAGGACCTTGGGAAGTGGTAAAATGACAGACTTACTGCCCTCCTGTGAAGTAGGGCCTTAGGCTATTATTAGGCTACAAGGTTCCTTGATGTTCTCTTAAGACATTTTGTACTCTAGTGGAAACACTTACCCACTCAGGGAGATCCAACATTGTTGCATGAATCATTCTCTCCACCTCTGCCCAGGCAGACATTACAAGGTTCTTGCCCAGCAGACAATCTAGTGGGATGGCAGTGGACACAGCTACTTTCTTAGGGTCAGTAACTTCTCCCACACTCAAAATCTGTGGTTTAAAACTTCGTATCATTGTCAGAGTGAGCTATCTTGTGCACCTCATCAGGTATGATCTGCTATGGGGAAACCAGCTTGGCCATGACCATGGAGATGCTGGCACCTGTATTCCTCAGGGCCTGGTCTTTGACCGTGTTTATTCATGGCCACTGCCTCTATTTCACCATACTGGCAGACTAGTGTGGCAAGAGTTTAACTCCTCCCCCACCCATGGACACAAAAGTGTTTTCAGTAATTACCTTGCAATCCTCACGGACACCTTCTACCCCAATTCCTACACTTGCAATGCCCTTGGGATGGTCACCAGTGTGTGGCGTCTTGGTGCGCACAGTATCTCTCTTTTGTGCCCTGGATGTTTACAGTCATAGCACACCTCACCCTTTGTAGGGCCAAAATACTTTCCCAGGTACCACACCCTTCAAATTGGATGTGGCACTGGGATCCCCCACCTTGGCCATCTTTTGGGGACTCTTTGGGAGTTTCTGACTTTTTATGTTTGGGCCCATCTTTCTCCTGAAAGGGGGGCTGCCTCCTTTCTTGTGATCACCCCCTTGTGGTTTCTTGAGCACCCTAGTGCGTACCCATTGATCAGCTACCTTCCCCAGCTCTCTAGGGTTAGCTTTGAATCTACCAGATGCTGATGTAATATCTCTCAGATACAGTTCATGAATATGTGTTCTTTTACCACTAAATTGTAGAGCCCTCTTCAGTATCTACCTGATTATCCTTGATCTAGCCTTCCAGTGACTTCAAAGAAACATCTACAAAGTCTACCCATGTCTAAATAGAGCCCTTGTGAGTATTCCTGAATTTCTGTCTATATTCTTTAGATATCAGTCCAAACAGCTCAATGAGTACCTCCTTCATATGTGTAGATGACTTTGCCACATCATCTTCTAGTTTCTCTAGCCAATCCCTCCTCACTGTTGGAATCAGGTCCCACAACAGAGATTCCAAATGGTGGTCTCCCACCCCTCTCATACTGCGAGCCCTTTTCATACGATGTTAGCAATTTATCTATATCATCCCCTTCAATATACTTTGGCAAAATACCCTTGGGTAACCTAGGGTCATAAGCACCCCCTGCATTTACCTCTGTTCCTTTGGTTCTGCCACCATGTTCCTCAGGACTTCTGACCCAGCTTGACCCTTCTCTCTTCTGGGGCCAGTGTTTTTCTTTCTTCTAGGGCCAGCTTTCTCTTTTGGATTTCTAAGAGGCTGAGTTGAGCCGAGCCTCGAGGTCCTTGGGCCCCCATCACTGAACTGGAACTCTTCTCACTCCCAGACATGGAGACATGCTTTGATGGAATTGTGGGGGCCTCACTCTTGTTGTCCCACTTGACTTCCTCATCAAAGAGATCTCTGCCATCATCCTCATCCCCACTGACAGGGATGATCACCTATGAAAGTTGGGTTTGAGCTCTCCTGGCTTTGTCCCAGACTCTGAGGATCTTCTCTAGGCCCTCTTTCGTGGCAGTGATCCCCAGACTTATTTTCCTGTCCTTGCACAGCACCCTCAAATTATTGAATTTAAGTGTGGGCCAAATAGCCAAGTTAATTTCCATGGTTTCCATCTGTTGGAGACTCAGCAAAAAACGTTTACCAAACATTTTGTAACTTTTGTTGACTTTGTGTTTTTTTACTGCAAGTAAGTATCACTTGGAAAACTGTGCCTTGGATATACAGAACTTGGCATAAACTTTCAAACTTTCTCCCAGTATAAACTTGGCAGATTTTTGGTGGTTATTAAATTACAAATTGTCTGGTACAGCTAATCACAACTTCTGGATCCCACCGCGAGGCACCAATGTGAGGATTGTGTTGTATTACATGGTATGGTTGTGCAAACTTACCATGTAATACACTAGCAAAACTGACTTGGATCCAGCCAGGGTCATTTGTAAAACATTTAGCTCAACCCTGTTTAGCTGTATCTTAGCGGGGCAAGGCTTAAACAGAGGAACTAGTGTAAAGCATTTAGAAGCACCAAATAATGAAATTAGTACAGTACATGGGGAAATCCTTATGGTTATTCTTTAGTCCATGGGTTAGGTGGGACGCTTTGGCCACATGGTCTGTTTCCCTCAAAGTCCTCTTTGAGCCAGTAGAATGCCAACTGCAACAGGACTACTGATCTCTGTACGCAGCAGGTCCAAGGGTATCCTTTGGTGAAGGCTGGTGTCCCTCATTTGGACTCAGAAGACACTCCTGAGTCTAGCAGGCTTGGGGCAACTTTTGGCCATTGAGGATTGGTCTCTTGGAGTGCCCAGGGACGATCTGCAGCAGAAAGTGGCTACTGACTTGCTTGTATGGTTTTGATGGCCGTGGTGCTGGTTCCAGAGGGTCAGCCAACTTGTCACTTATTTGGTCTTGGGCTTGGGAGCGACTTTCCATGAACCAGGGGCCACGGGCACAGTCCTTTCTTTGATAGCCCAAGGTGAGGTAGATGTAGTCCAGCAGACAATGCAGCCTCTCTTGCCAGGTCCAGGGGGCAGCAGGGAAGTCCTTCTTTGGTCCTTTTGCCAATTCTGGTGTGTTCTGAGGCTCAGAGTGCCAGGGGTGTCATATTTATGCCTAGAAAGTGTCTGATGCGGTCACTAGCCAATGTGCTACCAGGATCCTTCCCACCCTGTAACATCTTCTGGCTATGTGTGACTTGTAGCAATCCCAGGGTGCATTATTCTGCCCACTCCCAAGATGTCCTAACCCTTCCATTCATGTTAGGAGCTTGGTAGCCCACACTAGAGGCATGGCTACCTGTGTATTACACATCCACCAAAAAACTGGTTTAGGTACTGGTCTCTCCTTTCTTTTCCCTCCACCATCCTGTCTACCTGAACAAATGGGCAACCCATCAAGAGTGTGATCACCACTTGCACACCAAAGGCAGGTTTGCCATTTAGATTGCCTTTTGGGCCAACATCCTAAGCGGCATCCTGCAAGGGGGAGGTAACACCTCTGCCTGGAGCAGTCATCAATTGTTATTAAGCCCAGGAGTTGTTCACACTACTCCCCAGGAGGGCAGAAGACTGTCTGGTGGCCAACAACTATGCAAGGCCATTGGACAAACTGGGCAACAGAGCAGCAACTTGAATGTTGCCTTTCCTTAAGAGTGACATTAAATTCAAATTAAGCATCAAGCCAAGTTTAATTCCGCAAGTAATTTGATACCTTAAAGTACCCATTTTAGTAGTCCCTTTCAGAAGTTAACAGGGCTGAGGGGTGAGCCAGTAACTCTGTTAGAAAACGGGGCTACTAACTTTTCGACAGCAAAAACGACTATTTGGAAGTGTTGCTGTCATAACATATTAAAAGCATATGTCCTACATAATAATATACATGTCTGTGCCTCAGACTCCAGAGGGCTTCCTTAGGGGAGACGTACATATATTGTTAAGGGAAGCTTGGGCTTTGCCATTGGTTTAAATGGCAAAGTAGAACTACCAATTTAAAACTGCTCTTCGAGGCTGCAGTAGCAGGCTGGGAGCCATTTTGTGCTTTGTCCCATGCAAGTTGGCACAACCAGTGCTGCAGCCCTGGGAAACATTCTGTCTTACATGCCCTGGGTACCCTTGGTACCATATACTAGGGTCACAAGTCGCGGTCTACAAATCCATTTGAAATTACATTACATTACTTATAAGTAAGTAAATTTATGCCAGTTGGAGGTAGCCAAGTCAACATACATTTTGCAAGGGCACGTTTTGTAACACTGGCCCTGAGGTCTGGTTAGCAGGCTTCAGTTCTCTCTCAGAGGCAAAAAACCAGCAGCATCAGTCCAAAACTTTGAGATGATCATTGAAAAAAGGCATTTCCTTATAGTTTGTTTTGAATGTTATAGTTATGTTTTGAGGCAGCATGGTAAAGAGTTATGTGTGGCCAAGTGGTGAAGGTCCTAGACTCAGTTTGAAGGGTTCCTGTGATAGTGTCTCCATGTTCATGGGTGTGCTTTAATTCATGGTAAACTGAAAAAGTGGACTGTGTAAGTTATATGATGAAAGTAGATCTTGTTCTTTTTTTGGCAAATATATATTTTTTGACTGTTCCAAAAATATCTCATTTTAAGTATATCGTTCACTAAAGTCTAAAAGACATAGGCCCTCATTAAAGCGGTGGTAATACCGCCAACTGGACGGCAAAAAAAAAATAGAATCACGACCCTGGTGGAAACTTCCAACATAGACAGCCACTTTAACATTCAGACCGCCACGGCGGTAGAAACAAGCACTTCGGCGGTAGCCGCCAACAGACAGGCAGAGGACAAAGTACTGCCCACTGTATTACAAGAGGCCTATCCGCCACCTTTTCTGGGGCGGAACCAACGCTATCAAACGCACAGCAGAAACAGTACACAGAAGGGAAACCACTCACCTCTCAACACCCAACGAGGAACCAGGACGCCATGGAGCCCGAACTACAAGTCCGGCCTATGCTGCTCTTCCTTCTGCTCTATCAGGAGCAGGACAGATGCCGTCGAAGACCACGGTGAGTACTGCACCTACAACACAGAGGAGTGGGGGAGGGAAAAGAGAGTGACACACACACGCAACATGCAATACCCCCACCCCCACCCTCACCCACAACACCATACACACAAATACATGCAGCAACATTACATATACACCCCTTCAGCCCCTGGAAGAACGCAAGGACAAAAGGAAATGATTGTAACAAGTGTAATCATGAAAAATCTGATAGTTAAAAATCAAAATTCATTATATACAAATATGTACACCAACTACACAAGTGCGGATAGTGTGCCAATCATTGTCCGTGGGCCACTGGTCCCAAAATGCATGGCCTCGGCCAGATGAACGCACAACGCCACTGCTGCACGAGGGGGCTCCGTGCCCATTGCTGTATCCTGGGGAGTGCAAAGCCACAGTCTCTCAAGTCTTTCCAGTGGGTGGTTTGCCCACTGCTTTATCCTGGGGAGTGCAAAGCCACAGTCTCTCAAGTCTCTCCAGTGGGTGTTTTATCTACTGTTTTATCCTGGGGAGTGCAAAGCCACAGTCTCTCAAGTCTCTCCAGTGGGTGGTTTGCCCACTGCTTTATCCTGGGGAGTGCAAAGCCACGGTCTCTCAAGTGGATGTCAATCTCCACTGGTTCTGTAGGGTGCCTGGTGCCCAGAGTGCTTCATCCTGCCAAGGACTGAGGTAGTGGATGTATCTCTCCACTGGTTCTGGAGGGGGTCTGGTGCCCAGAGTGCTTCATCCTGCCAAGGACTGAGGTAGTGGATGTATCTCTCCACTGGTTCTGGAGGGGGCATGGTGCCCAGAGTGCTTCATCCTGCCAAGGCCTGAGGTAGTGGATGTATCTCTCCACTGGTTCTGGAGGGGGTCTGGTGCCCAGAGTGCTCCACGTGCAGTGTGGCCGGTACAATTCCCTCACCAGTGTGTGTGTGCCACGAGATTGCCAAGGTACAGGTAGCATGATACGCCAAGGAGGCAGCGACATACCCCACACTGCTGCGGCTTCGCATTCCACCTGCAGGTGCAAACAGTGATGGAAGTCATGACTCATGGAAGCTGGCCAGGGTCCAGGAAGTCTCCTCCAGCCTTGGACGACTGACCACTGGGGATGGTAGCCATGTTAGCGGTGGTGCCACTGTCCGAGCACGCCGCGGGCTGGTGGCGGTGCTTGCGCCGGTGTCTGTGTTGCTGGCGGTGGTGCATGGGTCAGCACCTGCTGAGGGACACAGCAGGACGTCTCCTGCAGCCTCGGACGGCTGCCCACTGGGGAAGAGGCTGGGGACTGTCGCTGAGGCTGTAGACATGCCGGTGGCTATGCAGGTGGTGGTGCAGGTGGCGGTGCAGGTGGCGGTTGTGGTGACGGGGCAGCTTGCGGTGTTCGCCGCCATACAGGTTGGTGTGGTCATGGACAGAAGGTGTGACACTGGTCCCTCAGTCGGTGCCACTGTGACCTCTCCTGACCTGCTCTTGTGCTTTTGTCCCTTCCCCACCTTTGATGGTGCCACAGTTGTCTTGCCACTATCCCCTTTTGTTTTTGCTGAGCCCTTGCTTGCTGGTAGGTGCGGCTTCTCCCTCCGGGATGTGGGCACCTTTTTCACCTTTGCAGGTGGTGGAATGTCCTTGGCCTCACTACGTGGCACACTGGCAGCCCTGATGGGTGGCGCACTAGATGACCCCGCAGTTGCTGGCACCACTGTGCCTGGGGATTTGGTGGCTGAGGTGCTGGGCTGGGACCTGGAAACCCTGGCCCTAGGGGAAGGACGGGGGAGGAGGTGTAGGGAAGAGGTCAATGTTAGCCAGGAAGAGTTTTTTAGACACACTGGGACGAGAAGATGGAGGGGTTTGGGAGTGGAGGAAGAGGTAGTGGTTGTAGGAGGTGTACGTCTGCTGAATTTGGGTGAAGGTGCATGGGCCGGAGGCTGTTGTGAGGTGGATGGCTGTTGGGTGGGTGTGTGCCTGCGTTTGTGAACTTTGGGAGGAGGGCTCACAGACACACTGGGAGAGGACACTGGGAATGTGTGAATGGTTTTGGGGTGGTGATTGCATGTGAACGGTGTGTGGTGATGGGCATGCTGGTGATGGTGATAGTGGCTGAGGATGAAGTGCATGCAGGTGTGAGTGGAGACGAGAAAGGGAGGGAAGAGGAGAACGTGGAGGAGGGGGACACAGTAGAGGCAGTGGATGTTGCAGTGTCTGCATGGGGATGGTGCTTGTGTGAGTGCCGGTGGGATGTGTGGTGCTTATGTTTGCCATGTCCACTCTTGTGTGTTGATGAGTGTGCATGCTGGAATGATGGTGTGCTTGGGACAGGCTGAGGTACAGGGGATTGGGTCTGGGTGGAGGAAGTTGGAGAGGGAGGCTGGACAGAGGGACAATGGCTGCCATCAGTGCTGGGGCCAGAGCCTAAAATGCTCTCTATTGGGCCGCCTGCCCTGAATGAATGCCCTCCAGGTATGCATTTGTTTGTTTCAAGTAAGTGGAGGGGGCTGTGCAATGGGCTGGGGTGATGGTGGAGGAATGTCCATGGTGGAGTCCAGTCTATTGGCATCACAGGTGCATTGTCCAAGGGGGCATGGAAAGTGGAGCAATGGCAGTTGAAAGTGGACAGGGTAACAGAGTGGGACAGAAGGGTGACAATCAGGAGAGTCTTATTTCCTGGCGGGGTTCTTGGCAATGTTCTCTGTCTTGCGCCTGGATCGCAGGGACCGTTTGCTGGGTGGTTCTCCTTTTGCAGGGGGTGGGGTCCTGGTGGCCTGTTTGTCCTGTGGTGGGACCTCCTGTCCACCAGTGCCGGGGAGGTGGAGGGCTGTTCATCGTTCAGGCTAGTGTCAGGGGCCCGTTGGTGTGCCACTGTGTCCCTCTTGATGTTGGCCATGTCTGCCAGCACCCCTGCTATGGTGACCAGGGTGTTGTTAATGGACTTCAAGTCCTCCCTGATCCCCAGGTAGTGTTCCTCCTGCAGCCGCTGGGTCTCCTGAAACTTGGCCAGGACCGTGCCCATGGTCTCCTGGGAATGATGGTATGCTCCCATGATGTTGGAGAGTGCCTCGTGGAGAGTGGGTTCCCTAGGCCTGTCCTCCCCCTGTCGCACAGCAGTCCTCCCAGCTTCCCTGTTATCCTGTGCCTCTGTCCCCTGAACCGTGTGACCACTGCCACTGAGCCCAGGTCCCTGATTGTCTTGGGTTAGTGGGTTTGCCTGGGGTCCCTGTAGTGGTGGACACACTGCTGATTGACGTGTCCTGGGGACAGTGGTATGGGCCTGCTGCGTGGGTTGTGTTTCCTGAGGGAGGAGGTTCTGTGGTTGTTTGTGACAGTGGCAGGGGAACCGACTGTCCCGAGGTCCCGGATGTGCCAGGCTGGTCATCTTGATCCAGGCATGCAGAGCTGCTGTTGTCACTGTGGGCCTCCTGTGTGGGGGGGACTGGATATGTCTGGCACCTCCTGTCCGGTGACGTTGGGTAGGGGTCCTGTTGGGGGGTAAATGCATAGTTATTGTATTTGTGTGTGCCCTCTTGTCCAATGTGTGAGTTACCCTCTAGTCCTGTGGTTGGCCTATTGTCTTTGGCCTTGTGTGATTGTTAATTTTGGGGCATGGGTGACTATCTGTACTGGACATGCTTGGGTGATGGGTGTCCATGCATTGGTATGACATGCAAGGCTTGGGATTGGGATGTGTGGATTGTGATAGTGGGGTATCTGTGGGGTGTTGGGGTGATGGGTGTGAGGGTAGAAGGAAGGAGTTTGTGATGGCATGCAGGTAGGGTGGGGGATATAGTAGTAAAGATATGACTTACCAGAGTCCAGTCCTCCTGCTATTCCTGCGAGGCCCTCAGGATGCATGATCGCCAAGACTTGGTCCTCCCATATTGTTAGTTGTGGGGGAGCAGGTGAGGGTCCACCACCAGTCCTCTCTACTGCTACCTGGTGTCTGGATACCACGGAACACACCTTCCCCCGTAGGTAATTCCACCACTTCCTGATGGCATCCCTTGTTCTTGGATGCTGTCCCACTGCGTTGACCCTGTCGACAATTCTCCGCCATAGCTCCATCTTCCTTGCAATGGATGTCTGCTGCACCTGTGATCCGAATAACTGTGGCTCTACCCGGATGATTTCCTCCACCATGACCCTGAGCTCCTCCTCAGAAAACGTGGGGTGTCTTTGAGGTGCCATGATGTGGTGTGGGTGATATGTGAGGTGTTGTCTGTTGTGATGTGTGGGGTGATGTGTTGGGGTGTGTTGTTGAGGTGAGTGGATGTTGTATGAGTGATGGTGTTGTGGGCCTGTGGATGCTGGTGTTGTGTTTGCTATTCTCTGTCTCTGTGCTTCTTCCAAACAGGACGTTGTAAGGGGTTGTGGGTAATGTGGGTGTGTGTTTTATAGTGGTCTGAGTGTGTGAGTGTGGTGCGTGTATGTGTGCCAGGTGTGTGTATTTTGAATTGTCCAGTGTGGTTGTGTTTTGTAAGTGTGTGTGTATTTTGAGCACGGCGGTGTGTACCGCCAATAGATTACCACAGTTGAATGACCGCCACGTCGATTCGTGGGTTGTGATAGTGTGGGCGTAGTTCTGTTGGCATGATGGTGTAGGTTGTGGTATCGCCAGTTTATCACTGACCTTTGGTGTGGTGGACTTGTGTGGGTGTCTGTATTGTGGCGGATTACGAGCTGTGGGTCGTAAAACCCTGTAGCGGATTTCCACCACGGTATCTTGACGCCGGTCACCACGGCAGTAAGCGGGATTTACTGCCAGGGTTGTAATGAGGGCCTTAATGTCATTCCATCCAGCAGTTTGGGCCGCTAATCCCTATGGAAAATGTATAGCTGAAAAAGCGTTTTGGGCCACACTTTTCATCAGCTCTAGCTTCACGAATACCCCAAAACTTTCAAATTAGGAAATATATATTTTTTTAAACCTTAGAAATTCACTAAAAAACCAAAGATTACAGGGATGGGATAGTTAGGTTCAGGTTAGATTGTACATGCCCAAAACCATAGAAATTCAGCTGTTATAGTTAGAGTTATTTCAAGTAACTATAACTGATGCCCTAAGGTAACTATACCTTGCCCCCTCGCCATGCACTGCTAATTATGCAAGATATTACATCACTCATGACACCTTCTTTGACATATTTGATAACATCACTGTAAATTTGTGGGAAAATTATTGATTAGAAAAATGTGAGATGGCAAGGGCGAGAGTTATAATTACGCTAGGCATAAAGGCAAGGATGCAGACAGTGAGCATGTATTTAACAATGAAGACTTTTTCACTGGCCAGGCGGCAAGCTTTGGAGCCGGCGCCAACTGGAACACCAGGTAAGACCACATAGACAAGACATAGAGAACCACACTTGGTTTCACAGAGGGTGGACACAGGTTGTGGGGTAACTCTGGAAGAACTGCAGTTAAGGAAGGTAGACACCTAGGAGAAGAGAAGACTTTTCAAGGCGAAATGTTTTCTTAGAGGTTTAATCCTGAAAAGTACATCCACAGATACAAAGAACTCCAACTCCTCCTAAGCCCCAGGCTGCTGCTATCCAACTGCTGCTGCTCTCCAACTGTCCAGGATTGAATGTCCACCAAATTCCAGCCAGAAGAACAGTCAGCAAGCTGGGGAAGTGATGGAACATACCAAGTAATACTAAAACATAAGGATACACATAAAGGTACAGAAATCCCAAAGAATATGAAAATAAATGAAAAGGAACAACAACAATACAATACTACACTGTCCTCCCGCTAAAACACAAGCTATAAAATAACAATTCTATTGAGATTCCAAATGTGTCCATCATAAAGTTTAACTGACCCCTTGAACACTTTCACAACTCGGTGCATTTTGCTAAAATGTGAAACACCAGATTTGATTCTTTCAGGTAATTTGACTCTAACCAAATCACATACTTGTATTTTTTTTCCCTTCACAGATTTGCGAATATCATAAGCTTCCTTTCTCTTGCTCTGGAGATACTCGTTCTTCTTAATAGCCTCCCATTTGATAATTTCACTATATAAATCAAGAGCAAGATATTTCCCTATCCATGGAGGATTTATTTTGGTATGGGGAACACGTTTTCTGAACAAAACAAAGGGAGACTGACCTGTACTAGAATGCGGAGTAAAACGGTAGTCCTCAACCTTAGATTCAAGAAATCTACCCATCTAACTCCAGTCAATGTGGACAACTGAATAGTCTCCTTTAAAGTTCTGTTAAAGCATTCTATCATACCATTTGTCTCGGGATGGTACAATGCACATTTCTTGTGTTTTATTCCTCTAGAAGAAAGAAGCTCAGACATAAGTTTAGAAGTAAATTGTACTCTATTATCTGTTAGTATGACCTTGGGATTGCCTTCCCTGCTGAAGACCTTAGAAAGAAAAGTCACAACAGATTTAGAGATTTAGAAGTCACCTCCGATGTGATCAAAATCACAGGCCAGCGAGATAACATATCCATAAGCACACTCACATACTTAGAACTAGAACCACATGAAATAGGCCCCATTACATCGATGGAAACTTCTTCCCAAACTTCTTTAGGAACATCTTTAAGCACTAGGGGTTGTGTTCTAATTTTCATAGTTTTATCAGCCAGTCGACATTCAACACATTCCCTAAACTTTCTTTCCAACGCCAAATCCATACCAGGCCACCAATATGTAGTTCTCATTCTTTCTTTGGTTTTGCTAATCCCTTGATGGCCTGCATGAGAAAGGTTAAGAAGACGACCACGTAGACTAGACGGAGGTACTAACTTGCATCATCTTAGCAACAAACCATTGTGTACTGAAAGTTCCTCACCAATTTTTTTAAAAGGTACCACTGCACTATCGCTGCTACGTTCCAACTCTCCAGACATGAGTAAATTAGTGATTTTCAACAATTCCTCATCCTTATTCATCTCTTCTAACCACTCCTTTTCTGATATACAACCATCAGTCACCACACAAACTTTCCCTTAGTCATCTTGCCACCCTGATCCACGATCATTTGTCATCCGTTACACTCCCAGAAGTCAACCTAGACAAACAATCAGCAGTTTTTTTTGTCACATCCTGGTACATATTTAACCATAAACTGAAAATCCTGCAGGGCTACCTCCCATTTACAAATGCGAGAAGAGACATTATCAAGGCCCTTTTTCTCAAAAATGTCCCTCAAAGGTTTATGATCTGAGTGAACCTCGAAACGCACACCCCAAAGAAATTGTCTGAACTTTCTAATGGCCCAATATATAGCTAATGCTTCTTTCTCTATGGTGGAATATCTGAATTCTGCACCACGCAATGTGCGTGAGGCAAAAGCAGTGGTATTATTCTGACCATCCTTTACTTGTTTCAAAACACATCAGAGGCATCTGTAGTAAGACAACAAGGCAAACCCGGTTGAAAACTGCTAAGGGATTGGGCCGATGACAATGCATTCTTTAAATCTAAAAATTCCTTCTCACACTCTTCTTTCCATAAAAGTTTTCCTTCTTAGGTAAGTTCCTTATAAAACAAGATCTTTTAGCAAAATTAGGAATATACCTTGCTTAAAATTCGGCCATTCCTAAGTACACTTGACTATCACTTTTCTTCTCTGGTGTCGCTAAGTTTACAATAGAATGCACCATTTCATCTTTTGGTTTGACACCACAACTTGTGATAACAAAACCTAAGTATACAATTTCAGACTGTAGAAACTTGCACTTTTCTTTCTTCAAAGTTATACCTTTAGATCTAAATATGCTAAGTACTTGTCTTTTTTTTTATGTTGTTCTTGTGTATCTGTGAAAATAAGGACATCATCCTGAAAGAAACAAACTCCATCCATCCCCCCAAAATTTCATTCATTGACCTCTGAAAAACGACAGCTGCTGAACAAAGACCAAATGGCATCCGGTTGAACTTGTACTCATCAAAAGGTGTGATGAAAGTTGTGACTAATTTCGAATCCTCAGTCAATTGTTCTTCTTGGTACGCAGAAGTTAAGTCAAGAGTAGAAAAGAACTTTGTGTTACCTAAAGAACTAATCATTTTTGTAATATTTGGTAACGGAAATTTATCCTCAATAACTTCCTTGTTAAGGTTGTGAAGATCAACACAAACTCTAACATCACCAGAATGCTTGGTTGCCACCACAATGGGAGCAATCCATTGAGCTGCCTCCACTTCCTCCATCATACCATCGTCTTTGAGTCTCTGAAGTTCCATCTTAACTTTGACTCGTAAAGTAATATGAACATTTCTTAATTTGCAAGCTACCGGTTGAGCATCATTCTTTAACACAATGTGATGCTTATACCCTTTAATGCACCCAACACTAGAACTGAAAACATCAGGAAATTCAACCAATAAGTCATTTAACAGATCTGATATTTTCTGCACTTGCACTTGAGGTATCGCATTGGGATTCAATATAATTCCCAACTCTTTCTGGTGAGGCCAACTCAAAATGGTGTCTCCTACAACCTCTACCGACTAGAGGCCCAATTTCTAACACATAGCAAATCGAAATGTAGATTCTTGCAGCTAGTTAAAATATATTTGCTTGCACATATTTGCTAAAACATGTTTGCTTATTCACACCCTCTTACAACTATGTCGTATAGGGCTACTATTGCAAGACTTTTATTATTGTCTCAAAAAAAAATACTGTAATGCACTTTTGCTTGGAATCACTTGCATAACTATAAACCTTTAAGATCTACTGCAGAACACCTGTTACCCATCAGAGAGAAGGAGGAGAAAGCCAAGCACAGGACATGTAGGCATCATCTGGTATGCTGAGGCTTGGTTGCAATATGGTTCTCCTCAAAATAATTAGTCCAATTTAGGTAGTCCGGAAACTCAGAATAGCTCTGTGAAGCCTATTGTCGGTGATATTCACAAAACGAATTAAACAATAAGACTTAGCACAGCATTCAAATGTATGAGACTTACTACTCTAGGTTTACTTGGCCATCTTCCTTTAGTGCACACAAAGGCCCATATTTATACTTTTTTAGTGCTGCATTTGCGCTGCTTTTTGACACAAAAGTGGCGCAAATTCACAAAATACAATAGTATTTGTAAGTTTGCGCCGCTTTTGCATCAAAAAAATTATACAAATGCGGCACTAAAAAAGTGTAAATATGGGCCAAAGTATACTATTATTATTTAAGTGTTAAGAAGTTTTGTCAAGTTCAATACATGTTGCCTTGTTGCTACTGTACAGCATCATTGCAGTAGGACACAAGGATGTGGAATGGTTTAGTGGTCTGGTAATAGTGGTTTAGTGATTTAGTATAGTCTCTTTCACAACTAAAACTAATAATAAACTCCATCATGCCACTGAAATATTTTTAGTTTAAAAAATAACTTGTAAAACGGCCACATCAGTGAATATTTTTTAAATGTAGACATATTTTTGACGTGCAAATGTATCATATGCAGGGGCCAAGAATATAACCAAAAAGGGTATATTTAGTTTGTTGCCTGTAGGTTGTTTTACATATATTATATATTATGTGAAGGATGCGTAAAAACGAGAGTAAATTAATAAATACAAACAAAACATCTATCTGAAGGAAAAATATTTAAATCTGTAAGTAAAACATTTCCTTGGAAATGTGTCACAAACGTGTGTTCAAATATTTGGAAGTCAAAAGCCAATGTACACCTTTGGTAAAAGGCCCAAACAGGTGTAAAGGAAGTTAAATAGTACTACAGCGGACACACATGTAACGTTTACCTTAATAATGTACTTAGGGGGCTGGATATAACTTATGTCTAATATATCGGTAGTGATTTTGTTTCAAAGTTGACAATATTTGTCGATTATTACTGCAAACAGTAAAGTTAGAACTACATTTATTTTCCCCAAAAAATTGAAATTAACATTTAGAAAAAAAATGTATTTCATATCATTTTAAATTCGCTTTGGCAAGCACACAAATTCCTTAACTGCATAGTGCAAAATATGTGTTTATTGATTAATAGTCATTGCCTCGTCTCTGGGTAGAGATTAAAGCATTTAGCAAATAGAAAAAATACATTTAAATCATTTATGGCATGCTTTTGTGGCTGGCAAAATCTTTATGCAATGAGAAACACAGTCCAGTTTGTACTAACAAATTACCAAAAAGAGTGGATTTAAAATTTAAGATGGAGCGCGTTTTAAATAACTACTGCAGTTATGTGCAGGGAGAAAGACGTTCGTATAAAAGGCTCACTACTGTTAAATGTATCGCACTTAAGATACAGTGGGGCAGATTTACAGATTTGTAATGCAATATAGCGCAGGATTCGAATTTGCAGTGCTGTATAAGGGAGAAACCTCCTGCTGCTGTCTCCCACTGTGATGGCAACTCTTAAAGTCTGGCTTGCACATCGCCCAGCGGCGAGTGTGCACTGCCAGGCATAGGATTTGTCCTGAAAGGACACTCTTCTAGTACGAATTCCTATATGGAAACAAACATACTGTGCATGATGCATACTGTGAACTGCAGCACACATGCAATCTGTAGGGTTTTTGGAGAAAATAGCTCTCCTTGGAACAACCTGCTTCAAGGCGGAGGTAGTTTTTGATTTCAGTAGATTGGGGTTTATGTATAAACTGATGGGTATTTTCAACGTGATGCCTCAGTAAAACCTTCTTGACACGAACAAGCACAAAGCTCTCTTTGAGCTGAAAAAAAAATCATACCTTTCCAGCGCAAAATGCTGGAGTCTAAATACAAATGCATTGCTTTGCTTTACATATATGTGTGTGGCATTGCAGTGGTACAAGGTGTTAGTACATTTGATCCAGTTTCTTAAAAAAAGAGCCAACGTTTCCACTGGCAGGGCTATCCTGACGTTTTTCTAAATACTTGAATGGCGTTTTTCCAGTGCTTAATGTGTAAAAACAAAGGCCCATATTTATACTTTTTTAGTCATTTTTTTTAGTGTCAAAAATGACGCAAAAGCGGCGCTAAAAAGTATAAATATGGGCCAAAAAGCTGAAGGGGCTAAAGTTATTATTATGAGCCTGCCAAAGACACTGCCTATGTCAGGGTTTCTAGTTTTAATTCTACTTCATACCTATTTCTTTCATTACCCCTGCTTTCAGTCTCTACATAACTCTTCCAGGTTCTTTTGTCTTCTGTGTCAGGAATTTTCCATAATTTATACAAGCGCAGGGGAGAGAGAGAAAGAGAGAGGAGGTTGTGGGGTGGGGGTGGGGGGTAGTCTACATTCTGAATTGTGCTAACCGTGTGTATGAGGGCACCATATTATTTTAAGACATTATTTTCACAGCTGTAAATTGACATTAGTCACTCTAGCAAAACAGAGGAATTAAATATTTTCACTCTGAAAACTGCAGCGAATAGGGCTACTAGGCTTTCCTGCCTTGTACAAATCAGACTTGGAAGGAAATAGAAATGGTTCCGTTTGCAGGCCTTCAGAATACTTCTGTAACAGGTATTGTTGGTGTTTGGGAGCAAAGATAAACTGTGCAGGAGTTACCCCTCCCTTCTCTGTAGAGAATAATCGGAGGAGAAAGTATAAAGGAATGTGCGCATAGACACCAGGACTGATTGCTGTGTAGGGTATGCCAAAGTTATCATATCTGACTGCAGACCCAACGTCTTTTTAAGGCATGAGGAATACTTTCTGGTGTGACATAGAAATAATTAGGAAATTCTAATAACCATTCATCCAATATATCAATAATGAGGCTGAGAACATGTATGTAGATATTATCTATGTGCTAGACTAATCGAATAGAGCATGTAATGACGTGAGAAAATATGGTTGGGTCTTCCTAATGTTAAAACTGTTTTATTTCTTGACTGCTAAGATTACCATAATAATTACCATCATTATCATAAGATTACCATAATAATTACCATGATTATCATTATCATATTTTAGATTTATGGTATAATAAATAACTGTATTTTGTAAAATACCAACAACTGAGTATGTATGTGTTTCTCTACTGTTTCTAGGTCCCAGGGTGGGGATCCGTGTCTATGCACTCATTTGAATGAGCAAAACTTCTTGGAAGGAGAAGTAAGAGATATCTGTCACTTCTCTTCCTTTCCAAGGAGGCTGTGCCACGTATTATTCCTCTTGAGGATTGTGATGATCCATCCTGGGGTTTGATCCTGCACAACAAGATGTGGAGTTAAAAATAATTTTTCATGATTTACGTCTCCCGTTATCACTCTTTTTCTATCAGTCTTTTTCTCCTTTTTGCTCCCTTTTTTGCCTTTCTCTTTCTCTTTCTGGGTCGACGTCTAATGAAGTAAAATAATCCCTTGCCCTCAAATTAAGTGCTAGTACCCACCATCTGGAACTGTAAAGCACTATAATTTTCATGTATTCTAGTTGGAGTGTTTTATTTCTATTAGACTTTCAGGACTTTTTTTGGCATGGATTAATATAGCCATTTTTCTCATTTACTTGGGTGATTTCGTTCAGGTTTATGGAAGAGATGTGACATACCAAACTTCTCAAAAGGGTTGTAAGAGGTGCCTTGGTGCTCGCACAATTTTGGAAAATATGGGCATGTCCTGGCTCATAGTGAGTAGAGGAACCCATGGTTTCACCCATCTTTCCAGCTTCTTTCCTTCACATAAGTAACCCTGGTAGTGAAAATAGAGTTACGACTCAAAGAGCCAGTGAGTCTTTGGGAACATACATGGTTATCAGTCTGGTGTTTGTACAGACAAGGCTGTGTGCTTGTATGACAATTCTCACTTACACCTTACTCTTTTTGGGTCTCAACTACCAACGAATAGACCTGTTGAATCCAATACAGACTGCCTGCGTTCTTCTAGAAGGAGAGGCTCTTCCTCTTATTCCCAGAATTAGAAGCCTGGCAAGCAAAATTTCCTAGGATACCATGTCAAATGGTGCAGACAAAAGTCAATAAGAGCAGCAGAAAGGCTGCAATCTAAGAAGGCTTTTAGGTCTTCCACAACTGTTAGCAGTGCTGATGCTGTACTATTATTAGGAGGAAAGCTAGACTGATGTGTCAAGAATTAGATTTGATTGAAGGAAATTCATAAGATGACTCAATGTGTTTTTCTAAGCTTTTTGGTGTTGGGGAGTCAGAATAAAACGGTAATGGGCTTATAGTTGCTTAATATAACATGATCAGCATTCAGTTTTTAAAAGAGAGGCATGCTTCCACTTAGCTGGAAGGGTGGCCGAGTATTATTGTGGAATTCAGTGAGTGCCAAACCAATAATGTATGGGGCCAGAGTGAAAATGTAAGAGTGGGCAGGGGTTTCTGTGGGACCCCCGGGTAGCAGGAGAACAAGATCTTAGTACTTTCATGAATAGACAAATGAGGGGCGTTCACTGTTTGAAGTGTTGCACAAATACTTTACACTTTGCCTCCCAAGTTAAGTGTGCCTGCTCTGTGTCAATCTACCAGAGGGTAAGCACAGGCCAATTTGGGGTTTTCTTGTGCCTCACCCTGACAAGGATTGTGACTTCAGGTTGAGTAGGGCCCCCCCCAACTAGTAGCCCAATTTCTCACAGTGGGTCACTCGTATTTGTTAAAGTACTAGAAATTACATTTCTGGGATATCTTAGAGTAAACTGGGGAGCCATTGGATCCAAGCATCTACTAAGCGAAACCCACAACATCCTACCACTGCACATACAGGAGTGCAGGGTCCACAACCTAAAGCACAAGCAAAGGTTAACTACTTTAAAAGCATGGTAAAAATATACATAAACTATATAAAATGCCTAAGTCCACATGCAAACCAGGCCAAAGCACAAGGCCAAATTAAAACAGGTCAGTTTAAAAGGATGCCAGTTTAAAAGTCATCGAGCTCCTGCAGGAGTTCACCAAGAACAACAGTGGAGATGAAATTCAAGATAGACCCCACTTCAGCAGACAATAAAACCACCAACTTGTCAGTCAAAAGGTGGAATAAGCATACATTGTCTGTTCTGGCTGAGTGCAGTGCCAGATGTTGAAGCAGATGTTGAGGCACCAGGAGCCACTAGATCCAGAAAGGGCGGCTCACAGAAGGCATTGCGTAGCAACCGCAATCTCATGGGACACCTCTGGCAATGAATCCTCATCGAGAACATCATCAGATTTACGTCCACAGAAAGTACGTTGTAAAGCAACACACACTTCCAGTGCGCATTTGAAACAGCACCATGACCAGCAGAAGACAGGCTACACACAGTTGAGAAATGGTCAAAATGACAGTGACCATTTCTTGTCGATTTCCTCCAACAGCAGTGCTCCAAAATACTGCATCATGCGTTCACGACACAGTTGGGCTGGTGGGAGCTCCATCCTTTCTTTTAGTTGAGATGGGGCAGCCAGTGCGAATCAAAAATAGCAACAGCAGGATACCGCCAATCAGTGCCTGAACTATCGGAATCCCCCAAAACACTTGAAAAAAATTTGGTGAATGGCTGAAGAAATAACCCCAAACACAGTCTGGAAAGTGCTAACAAATCCAGAAGCCACAGCCTTAAAAAAGTGTACAATCCTGATGGTGTTGGACGCAGTGAAGATGTGACTGACAAATTCACTGGAATGTCTTGGAAAGTTTGTATTTAAAAGGGACTGTATCTCTGCAGACAACCTTGCAACTAGCAGGCAATAGGTTTCACAGGCTGATGTGAGTGCCCCATCTTTTTGAAACAATAGTGCGTTAGTCTGATCAGCTTGTTGAAATTGACATTATACATAGAAATGGAAGGGAAATCAAGATCTGGGATTTATTTTGGGAATCCAAACAGGACTTCATAAGGGGTTCGTCCTCCCAAAGACCTTCTAGGCAGATTGTTTAATGCTCTCTGGACGTCATACAGGTGATGTAGCCTTCTGCGACCTGAACCTAACACCCTTGTTGTTAAGGACTGCTCCACCACCAAATTTCCCTCGGGATAATAGAGAGAGGAATAATGTGCCCCAAAACTCATCATTGTCATGGTATCCCTAAACCAGGGCTCTGGTCCGAGTGGAATGCTGTGACTGCATATGTCCCGATAAAGACTTGCAAATCTTTAATAAAATGTTGGGAGTCTAACAATCGTTATGGTCTTACCTACAGGAATCTGAAGCATGAATCTACAGCAAGTAGAATATATTTGTATGCACCATCTAGGTGAAAGGGACCAAAATGGTCCAGGCACACCCACCGTAAAGGCTTCTTGGAAATTAAGAGGGGTGTCTGTGGGGCGTTTGTTTGGGGATGTTTAACAGTGGACTCTTTGATTTGTTGGCAAATGTCACAACTAAGGACATGCTGCTTGGTCTGTTTGTATAGACCTGGCCACCAATAGCGTTTTTGAAATAGGGAAATAACACCTGCCATACCAGCATGGGCAGAAGCATCATCCCCATGAGCTGCTTTAATCAGATCTAGTCTGTGGTCTTATCTGTGGATCACCCAATCATCCAACTGTGGTATTGTAGAGAAGGCAATGTTTTGGGCAATTAAGGGGTAGGAATATTTTGCAGAATATGCTTTTGGTAAGACTTGCCATCAGTCAAGGCCTTCACAGCAGCCAAAATGTCATCATCCACCTCGTATGGGAACAAGTTGTCACAGTAACTGAAGCCGTAGCAAATGCAGATTAATCAGTTTTAACTGCAAATGAGTTTCCAGCAACTTGTATTGCACAATATTGGTGACCCAATGGATGTACTACATGAGCCAGTGGCAATTTGTGGTTAAGGTCTGACACTTTCCCCTACAGAAATATGTGATTTATTGATGTTTCCTTTTGAATTTATGAACCCATTAAGGTGCCAGTAGTGTCAGTTTTCATTAAAGGACTGGACACAATAAGAAGAATCACACACAATCAGTGTTGATAGTTCAGGATCCATATTTTACAGTGCCATAATCAGAGCTTTGAGCTCTGCAAGTTGTGCTGTGCAGTCCTCTAGGGTCTTGTGTAGGTTTTCTGAGGCAGAAGTTACTATCTCTCACTATCTAATAAACAGCTGCACAAACCGTGGAGTACTGATGTTCTGTACATACAGCTGGTTGAGCTGAACCATCAGTGTAAATTATGATTCTCTATTGATCAGGAGACAAAATGTTGGTAGACATGGTTTATTAAAGTTCATACTGGAGAAATTCTTGGCTCTGTAATTTTGGATCGAAAACATAATCAACATCAGTGGCAGAGAAGGAGGTAGCCCATTGTTTCCATTGCGGATGTAGTGCTTTGGCATTTGGACGCTTGATTTTGTGACAGCTGCGAGGGCTGGTATTGGGGTAACAACAGTGATGCATTTCCCTTGGGCTAGTGGTCTCTCCTTTATGACCACCATCTGCACAGCAGTCAGTATTTTTTCTGTTTGTGCAAAACACAGATTTGATTAGTATGCTACGGGTACACTGTCACCTTCATTGAATGTGACATATGTGAATCCGATGGCGCCCGAAATGACCCAAATTACCAAATTTGTTTTACTTTCACATAAGTACAAATTTGCATGTCAACTGCATTTCAGAATGGATGTCAGTCTGTAATGATCTGATAACATGTGTGTGTTGTGGTGTCCAGTCTTTACTTGAAAAATCAGGATGAATTAAATCACAAAGTGGCTTGATGTGTTGGGCATCTTCTGAAATGCATGTTCTTCCAAATTTAAAGGAACCAAGCAATGATTTCAGTTTCTTGATGTTATTCAGAAATTGCTGCATTTCTCTTGGAACTGTGATGCCACGCTTCTGCCCTCATTTGATAGTTCATAACCTAACAATAGGACACCGAGATTTTTTTTCTTTTTTTTCTTGAATTTGTAGCCTTGTGCAGCGAATTCCTAAACAATGCGATCTACCCTGCTAAATGTGTGTTGAGGTCATCATCTGTCAGATAGGTATCATCCACATGGGACAATGCCTCAGGATCAATGTCATTCAATAATGATGTTACACTGGCAGAGAACAATCCTGGACTGTTCTTATACCCTTGAGGGATACAGCAAAATCTGGGTTGGTAACCCAATGTGGAAAATACACTAAAATCCCTGCTTTCAAGCACTAGTGTTTGTAAGAAAAAACTTTGGAAATGTCCAAGGTTGTTTTGCATTTTTTGTGCACTATGTTGTTTATTAGGGCTGTACGTTGTGAGTTTTGATGGCATCTGTGTGTGTGTGACTGTATAAATGTCTGTAATCTAAGACTATGCTATATGAGTGGTCTGGCTTAGCTATGGGAAACAAAAGGTTATTCATAGGAGATACACACATTTCAATTACTCCCTTGTACTCGAGTATTGAGAGAATTTCCCTCACTGGGACTTTACCTTCATGTTTAATAGGATATTGAGGTTGTATTTGTGGGTTGGACAGTATTAGTATGACATGATAGGGGAGATCCATATCCCAACCCATATGTTTGCAGTACAACACTGGTGCCTGTGGCAAGGCCCAATCTGCTCTTAGACACTAAACAAATACAAGAGCAACCCAGAATGTCCATGTGAACCTGGGTATAAATATCACAAAATACATATCCACGTGAAACTCATTTACAATCAATTTAAATATTATAGCAGAAAAATCTTGCTACTGGTTAACTCATGCAAAAAAATCTTAAATGAAGATGAAAATCATCTGTCTGGAATCTTTCAAAAAATCTCCACTGAATCCAGTACCAGCACATACGTGAATGTAAAAAACGTGTTTTTAATGCTTTGAAAGCTGCATCTGCATATAATGGTGAATCATTTTTTTAAGCATACTTTAGGAAAATAAACAGACTGATTGTTGAAACAAGTGATCCCCAAGTGAGAAAAGAGACACCACAACATAAAGCAATAAAAAAAATTGCTCACAGTTCTGCGATCTTTGGTGTAACTCACAAAGGCAGCCTCTTATTAAGTTATGAAGTATGCTTGTCAATACATTGATTGATAATTCAAAACATAATCGAAGTGATCTTGTCCGATTAACGTGTCGACAGCGTTTCGACCCTCATGCTGGATTCTAGTGTCTCATTAGGACAAAAAATGACCTGGGGTATGGTGAAAGGTTAGAATTATTAAAGAAAGATTAAGCTGAATGTCGAATATTGGTATCACTGACTGAGCAGAATGGTGCCTTTGTCACCTCAAAATAAGAGCTGAGTAGACAGCAGCATCTTCCCACAGTGATGAACGCTGTATCCAGACTTCAGAATTAAGAAAATACTGCGTTCCCCACTGTGGCAAGAAAGTGTGATGATGTAATCAAATGTAAGATATATGCCTGATATTTTCATTCCGTTTATCTGCGATTATTCCGACGACACTATCGAAAGTAGCATATCATCTTCATGATGTCAATTAGCTTAAAGTTACATTCCTGCATTTCAAATACCAGAATCTTTATTATATAACATTATGTTTACACCGACAACCAATAGCAAACATGTGGGAGAACTGTTGTTTAGGGACCTTTGCCTACTGTAGCTTAATCTCAAAGCCAAACATATCAAGTGTTTTCAGCACTGAATATTATATTAACACTGCCATACTGTGGCTGTGAGACACTAAGAGCCAGATTTAAGAAAAGTTGTGCTGCACCCAGTGCAGCACCACTTTTCTTGCGCCCCTTAGCACTCCCCTAATTTCACCAAGTGTGTGCCGTATCTAAGATATGGCCACCATGGCGGTACTTAGGGAACGAGCGTCAAAATGTTTGACGATAGTTCGGAGCTTGGCAGGAGTAGCGTCAAACATTTTGAGGCCCATTGTCAACAATAGTGTGCTTCTTTTTAAGGCCTGCTCTGAGCAGGCTTTAAAAGTGCCAAAAAAAGTACGAAAATAAATCTCTTAGATTTCTTTGCCCTGTTTTTTCGGCTCCCCTAATGGGGGAATGTCCCCTTTTCATACATTATGCCTGGCACAGGCATAATGTAGCGCAAAGGGTTATAGAGTGGTGCAATGCATACATTGCGCCGCTTTGTAAATCTGTCACAGTGATTTTGGCATTGCTGGGCCACATCAGCATTAAAAAAATTATGCTAATGTGGCGCAAGGAGGCGCTAAGTGCTCTTAAATCTGCCCCTAAGACTGGCATCATTGAGAAACAAACATTCACAAAGCCAGTAGGTTTGACTTTTGTATAGTGTGTGCACAAAGTCCCAAAACACATGGACAGCCACAGCAATCATACAAGTACACAGAGAAAGCCTCTCACTTTAACTCATTTTCAGAGAGGCAAACACACATACAAGCACCTATGCATACTGACAAACAAACAGGCCTTGATGCACACAGACCACATCATATATAATCCCTTGCAACAGAAGACACACAATGATGTGCTTTAGCATATCATAGACTGATGTGCAGTAGGAGGCACAAGCAATTGTTATCTGGGGCATGAGGCGTTGTACTGAAGTGAAGCACTAGTGAAGAGACCGAAGAGAGAACTAAGTGATGTGCTTCACACTGAGTGATGCACCTCCAGTGAGCACTGGGTTAGGTACCTCAGGGGATACTGGACTGAGTGCCTCAGGGCAACAATGCAATCTGTTCATCAAGGTAACTTTGGATGCTGTGCATGAAGTGAGTACTTAGTTCCTCATTACAAGTGTGGCGGTCTGTGGATCACCACACTTGTGGTGACGGTTGGACCATTGCACTCCAGGCAGAGCCGCCAGGTGCCGCCATCACCATCAGGAACATTGGGCCAGATGTAGGTAGCATTTTGCATGGTGCAAACTGCGAAAATTGCAGTTTGCGCCATGCAAAATGCACATCACGAAGCTCATTCCCATTTTGCGAGTCGGTACCGACTCGCAAAATGGGAATGCGACTCGCAAATAGGAATGGGTGTCCCCTTCCTATTTGCGACTCGCACCGCGATGCTAAATTGCTTTGTGACCGCAAACGCGTTCACAAAGCAATTCGCAGTTACCACCAGTGTCACACTGGTGGTAACCCATTCGCAAAAGGGAAGGGGTCCCCATGGGACCCCTTCCCCTTTGTGAATGTTGCCAGAAATGTTTTTTCAGAGCAGGCAGTGGTCCAATGGACCACTGCCTACTCTGAAAAAACCAAAACCAAATGGTTTCGTTATTTTTTATGTATTGCAACTCGTTTTCCTTTAAGGAAAACGGGCTGCAATACAAAAAAAAAAAACTGCTTTATTTACAAAGCAGTCACAGACATGGAGGTCTGCTGTCTCCAGCAGGCCACCATTCCTGTGAGTGCAGGGAATCGCTATGGGGTCGCAAAATGCGACCCACCTCATTTATATTAATGAGGTGGGTCTTTCCGTCCCCATAGCGATTCGCAGACGGTGTCTGAGACACAGTTCTGCATCCGATTTTGCGACTCAGAAATTGCGAGTCGCACCGACTCACAATTTCCGATTCGCAAAATCGGAAATTGCTATATCTGGCCCATTGTTCCTGACGGGCTGATGGGAGTCTGAGTTGTGATCAGCCACAGCAGCGCTGAACTCAGTGCCACTAATGCTGATTACAACTAAGCTTTCTGCCAGCCTTTCCATGGCGGTCTCTCTGCCATGGAATAGCTGGCAAAACGCAGGTGCCGGGGGCCAAAGTGGGGCCTCTGCACAGGTTTATGTCAAAGAGGTCTCATGTTGTCCAATGCCAGATGTGAGCATCCCTTACACTCCAGTTTTTACTTTTGCATTCTGGGGCTTTTAGCACTTTTCCCATAGTAAATACAGGACTGCCAGCACTTAAGTGCATCTCTTGGATGAAACTCACCGTACATTATTACAGTTAAGTAATGCAAGACCTGACTCAAATGATTCTGTGAAGAGTGATTTTCCTCCTAACAATGCACCTTAATAATTTCATAGACAAACACAATTTGGTTTTGAACAGACAGCTATTCCTGAATGGTGAATTATTCATAATTCTCTTGCTCAAACAATTGCAAAGCCAGCAATTCCAAATAACACATTGAGTCCTGAATGTTTCCTTAGGGGTTTGAGTTCAAATGAATGAAAGCAAACCTCAAAAGCATTGGCAAACCCAAAAAGTCTGACATTAGCGGCCAGTCTGTTGGGGATGTCAATGACTGTTTTGTTTTATCACCATTAGAACAAAACATTATTGTTACAGACGGTGCCTAACCCTCACAAATCATAAAAAACACTGGCTAAAAAAAAAACACATTTTTTGGCATAACAAATGACACATTGCCACCACTGAAGGGAACTACTTTGTTTGTGGATGTGCTCCTTGTGAATGGGCTGAATGCTGTCACTCAAGTGAAGTTAGCTAATTCCTGAAGTGGATGATCCAATGGCCCCTGCTGTATACTGTGGTGAGTGTTACAAAATGTAGAAGACACAATAACAGGCCAATGAGAGAAGCATTTTTAGGAGGCTGGCTTTCTCTATAGTGTACGAAAATGACGTGCACTGTGTAGAGTCCACGCAACCCCACTTTGGTATCCAGAGGTAAAAAGCAGACCACCTAATGCTCTGTTTTTGTGATAGTGTGGGTGAGCGGGTTTGCTTATCTTGTAGAAGGTGCTAAGCATTTGTTGTACTCACCGTATCAATAAATGTGGACACACACTCGGAAGAATAACTTGAGTCAAGATCAATTTACAAAAATACTTCAGATTTCCATAAAATGTTTAAGACCAAATCATCAATTTATGGTAAGTACTTTTTTAGTTATGATTTTTGAAAGTTAAGAAAAGGTTGCTTTTCTGTGCGTAATTATACACCATAGGAATCAGTAGGAAATTTTTTAAAAATGCATTTAAATTTAAGTAATGATCTCCCAAATGTCACCTTCTATTTTTTAGGTCGAGGTCGTTGAAGTGTCCGATGGGCCAGCCGGAGAAAGTCTGGTGATTCCCAGTTCAAGAGGGAGCTGCGGCTGAAGGTCTTGGAGCTGGTGCCCAAAGGAGAAGAGGACCACTTGGAAACACAGTGCAAAGTTGGACTTAAAGGTAAGTCCAGTGGGTCCCCTTGGAGGGTGCAGATGGCAAGGGGTTAGGGACACCTAGAGCACAGCTGGTTGGTCGATTCAAGGACCAGGGAGGCCGGGTGCAGAGCAGATAGGTCAGCCAGGAGTTGTGTGTCTTGGAGTCCTTGAAGCCAGAAGCATGTCACTTGGAGGGTGGATTGGAGGTCAGCAGGACCACTTTGGCGGGTGGTTTTTGGGTGTCCTGAAGTGCCTCGACTGGTGCTTGATTCTGAGCTTTTGGGAATCTGGAGTGGACTTTGCTTTTGGCTTTCTGACTTTGGGGGTAGGATACCCCAGGTAGTAGTACACCACAGCCATAGAGAGTTGCAGTGCCACCAAACATGGTACAGTGACAGGTCTTGTTGTTAGGGGCTGTTGTACAAAATGTGTTTGGGCTGCTGGCTTGAGGTCATTGATCTGCAGCTGGTCAATTTACTGGACTTTGTGGGTTCCTTGCCAACAGGGTGCAGGGAGTGTTACCTTCACTCAAAGGGAGGTTCTTGGCCATTTTTAGAAGGCTGGAGGTGCTGCTGGGTTTTGTAGAGTCCTTCAGGTTTCCAGGTTATACCTCAGTGATAACTGTTGAGTCCTAAGAGCAGGAGACAGGGTTTGGTGCCTTTTTCTTTGTGCAGCAGGGCTTCAGTTCTCGTGCCTTGGGTCGCCTTTGTCCTGGTCTTCTTTTTGTATGTCAGATTAAGTCTTGTGGTCTAGAGATGCCATCTACATACTGCATTTTGCAGTGTTTTAGGGGAGTACCTGCTGGTAGCCTCTGGGCGACCTACCTTAGGGTGGCTACACCCACTAAGTGACCACTTCCTGTGGGAAGGGGTCACATCCCTAACCATGATTGACTATTTTCCTACCATCCAAGATGGAGGAAAATGAAATTGAGGAGTGGAGCAGGCTGGGGATGGCCACCCTTTCTGTCCTTGCTAGTTTTCTTGCAGGTTTTTCCACCTAAGTGGGGACAAAACCATTAGGTTGCCATCTGCTGCTAGCAGCAAAGGCCAGATTTCAAAGGCGGTAAAGCCGTTGAAGCTGACCGCTGATGCAGTTTGCCTGCCTAGGGGAGGAAGTGTAACACCTCCATCCAGGAAAGGCTTTGTGTTCTGGTTTCCTGAGAGCAAAAGACTCTCACCCCAGGAGTCCAGAGTTGTGTCTGGTGGTGGTAGGCTGGTTAGGCCCAGTCAGCAATCATGCCAGGGCTGTTTTTCATGTGCCCTCTTGGTACATTTTATAATAAATTCAGCACTGGCATCAGCGTGGGTTTATTATTATATTCTGAGTTTTTTTATACAAAACAACCCAGAGTTCAGACTGGCCATTATGTTGCTGGGTAACTCATACTGACCAGTGTCTAGCACATGCATTTGCTATGTCTTCCCTGTACACTTACTATGTCCAAGAATTTAGTAAAGGCACAGTAGGGGTATATTTGCTCATTCACACATATGCCCTCACATGTATATTAGGGGTGTAAGGCCTGCTAGAGGGGTGACTTACCTATATTGCATGCCGTGCTAGTAGGCATGGTACCTTTGGTGAGTGCAATGTGAAGTTTGCAACTTTGGATACACCTTGTCATGCACTTGCAATGGCAGAAAGCATGAGGCTTGTGTTGGGCCTCTCAGGGTGGCACAATTGATTCTGCAGCTCTGGGAGGGGCATATTCAGTAACCATACCCTAGGTACCAGGAGTACCATTTACTAGGGTCTTACAAAAGTGGCTGAAGTGCCAAACATAGTACAGTTTTGGGGAAAGAGATCTGGCCCTGGGAACCTGTTTAGCAGGGGCTCAGGGCACTTACAGTTTGAAACCACATCGTTTTCCAGGCAAAATGTGGTGGCTACAATGTCAAAAGAGACCATGTCTCACAGCATTCTATTGAAAGCCTGTATAAGTATACTGTACATTTGATTTTAGTAAAACCAAAAGTTCTTGGATAATGGTAGACCTAAAAATGAAACAAAATGTTGTAGTCTTCAACATGCATAGTTGCTTTTTATACTGTGATGGGTGGAAGAAAAATGTGAATGGCATAACAACAGACCAA
Source organism: Pleurodeles waltl (assembly GCF_031143425.1). Taxonomy (NCBI): domain Eukaryota; kingdom Metazoa; phylum Chordata; class Amphibia; order Caudata; family Salamandridae; genus Pleurodeles; species Pleurodeles waltl. The sequence continues at coordinate 610,129,241 of NC_090449.1, forward strand.
TGGGTGAAAAATGCTTACTGTAAAACACTATTAGTAAGTATACTGTACATATAATTTTAGTAACGCCTAAAGGTCTTGCATAGCAAAGGACCTAAGAACGAAACTTAATGTTGCAGTATTCAAAACTCATAGATGCTTAGTGACCACTTGTCATTTCTGGTCTTTTAGCCAAGAGCATTTGTAGAGCAACCTTTAACATTTTAAGTATGAGGGTTCAGAACTCACAGTATGAAAATTGCTGTTGGGTAAAAAGCCAGGCCCGGCCAGACATGTCATGTTTGAAATCAGGCCATTTAGTACCTACAAAACCTGTTCATCTAATTTATTTATGGTGTAAAAACATGCTGCACACTATGACTGGGCAGGCCAGAAAGAAGATGATAAAGGGTACTTGAGAAGCACAATTTTACATTTGCATAACTAATTTATTTGTTAGCAAAGGGATATATGTTGTTAAATAAGCTGTATATAATTATCACATAATTTGTAGTAGGTGACCACATTTAGCCATTAAGAGCAGCACCCAAGTTAGCCTGCTGTGTAACTTAAGTTAGTCATATTTTAATGTCATTTTGAATGCTGTATTTACATGTTTAAAGCTAAGAGGCCTGCACACTTCACTTTTTTTTGTTTTCAACTGTGACACGACCGCCACCCACCAAGCACATTTACCGGGGAGTCCATCCAGGGGGTTCCGCGATGCCGCCTGTTAGAATTGGCATAATTGGCATGGTCTCCCCTAACTTTTAGCATCTACTTCCCAGGTTGCTTCTGTGTGCTGGACTCTGTTTTTGCTGTTTTTGTTTGCTCTGGACACTTTACCACTGCTGACGAGTGCTAAAGTGTAAGTGTTCCCTGTATAAATTATATGTGTACATTGGCTTATACATGTTTGGCATATTTGATTTACTGGTAAGTCCCTAGTAAAATGACCTAGAAGTGCCCAGGGCCTGTACATCAAATGCAACTAGTGGGCCTGCAGCACTGGTTTTGCCACCCACATTAGTAGCCCTGTAAACATGGCTCAGACCTGCCACTGCAGTGTCTGTGTGTGCAGTTTTAAACTGCCAATTCGACTTGGCAAGTATATCCACTTGCCAGGCCACAACCTTCCCTTTTTATACATGTAAGACACCCCTAAGGTATGCCCTAGGTAGCCCTATAGTCAAGGTGCAGTGTATGTTAAAGGTGGGACATGTACTTGTGTGTTTTACATGTCCTGACATTGAAATACCACCAAATGTGTTTTTCACTGTTGCAAGGCCTATCTCTCTCATAGGTTAACATGAGGGCTGCCTTTAAATATTATTAAAGTGCAGATTCCCTTTTAGAGCAGATGGACATATGGAGTTTGGGGTCTCTGAACTCACAATTTAAAAATACATATTTTAGTGAAGTTGGTTTTTGGATTGTGTGTTTGAAAGTGCCACTTTTAGAAAGTAGGCATTTTCTTGCTTAAACCATTCCGTGACTTTGCTTGTTTGTGGTCAGTTTGACAGTTTGACTGTTTACACCTCTCATCGAGACAGTGACACAAAGGAAGCTGGGGTGTAGCCTGCATATCCTGATGGGCAATCTGGGCTGAGGGGAGGAGTGGCCACTTACACCTGAAAGGGCTGTGCCTGCCCTCACATAATGCAGTCTCCAACCCCCTGGTGTGTGTCTAGGTCCTGGCCTGGGCAAGGCAGAATCTTGAAAACAACAGAGACTTCTCTTTGAAGTAGGCCTACTTCAAAGTCAAAAAGGTTGTATAAGAAGAGCACCCAAACCCCCTGAAAATCAGATTTCTTCTGGAACCAAGAGGAACCTTTGCCAAGGAGAAGAGCTGGAGAAGCTGGAGGAGGAGTACTGCCCATTTGCCTGTGACTGTGCTTAGCTGGGTTGGCCTGCAGTAGCTGCTTCTACCTGAGAGAGGACAAATAATAATTTGTGTTTGACTTCCCACTGTTGAAGGATCTTCAAGGGCTTAAACTGAGCTTGTCTCCTGTTGTTGAAGTCTCAGTCTCAGTCCCCATTATTTATCTACATCCTTTTTTCTCTCCCCTTGGGCCACCCCCAGAATGTCTAAGGTAGGCCTTTTTTCTTCCGAGCACGTTTCTTTCGGTTAAGCATTTAATTCTGCTCTTCATTTGTAGGGATCACCGACCCTGATGAATGCCCCAGACTTTTTTGGCTCTTAGTGTGGGTAGAAACATATTGGTCCCCAATTTGTAGACCCCGTGAGCCATTATCCTCAACGGAGTCTCCCCCCTCTGGTTTTATTCTTACCTACAAACACCTACATTAAAACGTTCCTAAACCAAAATAGGTGATTTGTAAGGTAATTTTATTATTCTCACTCATATCTGGATCCCTTGTATTATCCAGCTATTCTAAATTTCAGCACTCCCTCTGCAGTTCTTTTAACAACAAGGTTGAGTCCGCCCAGGTAGTATCATCTTACCTTGGTGGGGCTAGGCAGTCATTTGATGAAGCAGGACACTCTAATGTGTGTGAGACCACCTAGTCCGTAAAGTGAACTCCCCCAAAGGTTAAGCCACTGATCATACTTATGCACTTTTTGTTCATCTCGTGCTCAACCAGCGCCACTCGGACAGGCCTTTAAAGCCCTCTTCCCTCTCTCATATGACCCCACACAGTTGGTGTGTTTGAAGTCTTAGGGCAACAAAGACTTCTTTCTACCAAAACATGGGCTTTCTGCTGAGAGTTCTGCCTGCCAAGTGGTGCCCTAACCAGTCTGTGGGCCCTTGAAAGGTGAAGCTGGTGAAAAAAGGGCAGAAATCCACACAAAGATGGCTGTGTTGGGAAACTTTTAAGGCTTCACCTGCCTCGAGGCTGATAAACGACACGCCGCCGCCATGTGGATAAAATTGATGCTCCACCTGCATCACGGCTGGAAGATCGATGCAACGCAGCTAGAGAAACAAAGCGCAACACCCACAGCAGCTGCTGTTAACAACGCAAGCACCCACGCATCGCGGTTTCTTGACACCATGCGACCGGATTTCAACGTAACATCGCTGGGTGTGGAAAATCAACGCAAAGCCTGCCCGGACCCAAGGTGCCTGTCTGGGATTGACGCATCGCTCTCTTGCGGGAGAGAAGAAACGACGCACGCTGACCCGACCGGAGGAGAAACGACGCACGGTCTCACTTGTGGGTGAGAAATTGACGGAACGCTGGCCTTTTTCGACGCACACGCACCTGTGCGGCTTTATTTTGACGCTACCCAGGTACTTTTGTGAAATAACAGCGTTCTCACTGTTTTCTAAGGATTAAGACTCTTATTCTTTTTTAATTTATTACTTGACTTGTGTATGTTGGATTTTTATCATTTTGGTCTTCTTTTGTTTAGATAAATATTATCTATTTTTTTTAAACCTGTGTTGTGTTATTTTGTAGTGATTTCACTGAGTTACTGTCTGTGTTGGTACAAATACTTTACACATTGCTTCTGAAGTTAAGCCTGCTTACTTGTCCCAAGCTACCAAAGGGGTAAGTGGGGTTTAACTGGGGTGAGTCTCCTTTACCCCGACTAGAGTGAGCGTCTTTGCTTGGACATGGGGTAACCAGACCGCCAACCAAAGACCCCATTTCTAACACTGCCTTTGAAAAACAAAACAGAAAGAAAAACGGGTGAAAAAGTGGTTCTGACCCAAGATTTTGTTTTTCAGAGCGGGGTCAGACCCAAGGAAGAACCGGAAGAGGAAACAAGAAAGCCAGAAAATCCCAAGAGATATAAAAATAAAGAAGGAGGAAAAAAGAGGCAGAAAAGGAGAGGAGAGAGAAGGAGCGAGGTTGCCAAACGAAAAGAGCCAGACTGAGAAGGAGATGCAAGAGGCAAGGAGGAATGGAGACGATTGGAGGAAGGAGCGAGAACGAGAAGAAGACAATTGGAGAGAGGAGCGAGGATGAGAAGAAGACGAGTTGAGAAAGGATCAAGGACAAGAAGAAGATGATTGGAGAGGGGAGCGAGGATGAGAAGAAGATGAGTGGAGAGAGTAGCAAAACAAGTGGTTTGAGGCAGAGTCCTGGGAAGAAGCCCAAAGCCCTGCCACAGTTCAAGAGAACCATGGCATTCGTGGTGAGTGACGCAGGAAAAACAAAAAGGAAATACACTAAGGGAGGTGGGGCCCTGTTGCATGAACTTCTAAATGGCACAACTTCTCACATAGCATAAAGGTCTAACTAGGAGAGCATTAACAGAGCTTACCCACCCGAGCTGAATATAAGAAGGTGGGTAAGTATGTGGATATTTCTTCCATTGTAAATCTTTTCGGGGCACCTATGCAATCTCCCTTTCTGTTGAACAAACGAGCACTGTATCTTTTGGTTGTCTGGGTTTACCTTCAGTTTCTATCCCATTGCGCACTACCTTATCGGACCTTTGTCTGTTAGGGAGGGCTGTGGGAGAACTTTAGTGATGTGTTATTCATCCTGGGTGTCTTGGTGATCGGGAACGGTCATTGTAGAACCAAACACTTACCAGGGTTTTTTTTTTCTTTCTTTTCCAGTTGTCCCCACTCCTGCCGAGATGCACCTAAAGAGAGAAGACAGAAGACAAACATTAGAGTAACATATATCATAAACACTCCGAAGATTTTTTTTGAAAAGAGACTCCAGGAGGAAATGAACTAAAAACAATAACCACTGAACACCATATAAGGCCTCCGAAGCTTCATTTCTGACCCAAACTCCCACATGTATATTGTGTTTTGTGTGTTTTTCCACTACAGATGCTGTGTTTTTTTTCCCAGATACCTTTTCCAAGCTAGTGATTAGTTTATTCTTATGTATTAGAAGACTGATAGTGAGGCTGTCATCTGGAGAAGGAGGAAGGGGCCAGGATGGGAGAGCAACTTGTGGAAAGAGTTGACTCTACCCAACAGTTTGTCCAGAGTAAAAGTCAAGGACATAGCCATGTGTGGATCATTATGTTGCCCTGAGAAAAAGGGCAGTTTACCTGCTGCCATAGTCTAAAGTAATATGTTTGGCTTCCGAAAGTGAGGGCAAGCTGTAATGTTACAAACAAGTGTTTTGTTAAATAATAATAGTGCATGTCCCTTAGACTAGCAGTGGAAATGCTTGCTGCCTTCAAACTGAGAAGATCCTTCTCTCTGCTGATGTTCGCTGACCGAATGCAAAGGGTTAATGCCTAAGCATTCTGGTTCACTCATTAGAGAATTTAATTTGGTTTTCTGAATGTTAGAAATTGGGTTTCTGGTTGGCAGAGGTATGCACCTTATCTAAGAAGGAACCACATACCTAGTCAGCGTAAGTCACAAACACACTCTATGTTAGCCTGCACTTGACACAGAGAAGTCAGACTTAACTTAAGAGGCAATGCGTAAAGTATTTGTGCAACACCACAAACAGTAAAACAGTGAAAACACCACACAAAAGTTTACCTGATTAGAAAAATAGAGCTTAACTTTATGAACAAAACAAGACCAAAATGACAAAAATCCAATAAGTAGAAGCTGAAATATGAATTTTTAAAGAAGAAACTGGAAGGTAGTACTTAAAAGCATAAATTGTCAACCGGGCTATCTGGGTGTGCTAGACCTGGTTAGAATCAAAAGTTCAGGCTGACCTCGATGGAGCATGGGTTGGACACAGTCCCAGATAAGTCCAGCTGATATTTTACCTTCTCAAGAATTGAGCCAGCCAAGAGTACCAGTTGAGGGGAAGAAGTTTGCCGGGAGAATGGAGCGTGTCGCTGCTAGTGGTCTGTGGACACGAAGAGTTGGCTGAGCGTCGCAGATAGGTGGTCTGGATGGAGCCTCGCAGTCGGGAGTGGCGATACATGATTTCTTTGAGTAGAGACAAACTTACATTGGCTCACAGGGAATCTTTGAGCAAGAGGTGCAGTTCCAGTTCGACCAATCCTCATCGTGGTCGCAAAGAGCCCAAAAGCTTGATTTCAGGAGTTAAAAGCCACTTCCAAGGGCCAATGACTGGAGAGGTGCCTTTTGGGGGTCAGGATCTGGGTGAAGACAGGTCCAGGAGCTGTAGCAGGTGAGTTGGAAATCTTTTGTGTCCTTGAGACGTCAGAGAAACACGAGGCAAGCCAGCAAACCCTTGGAGTCACTTTGTTCTGGGATGTAGAGATGCAGTTCCAGTCCTTCTCACTCCCAGGCAACAGGGCAGCAGTGCAGCTCAGCAAAGAGTCCAGCAGAATAGCAGCTCAACAGAGTGGCCCTCTTTGCAGCAGCACAGCAGTCTTTCTTCCTGGCATCCACAGATTCAGAAATGTGCACTTAGTTGGTGGTGTCTGAGGTCCAATACTTATACCAAAGTTGTGCCTTTTAGGTGGGGGAGCCTTCAAATAAAGGTCTTTGAAATGCACAGAGGTCCTCCCTTCCTGCCCTGGCTCCAGACTCACTACAGAGGTATGCAGCTCTTCGTGTGCGGCAGGACAGCGCTCTGTCAGGTGTGTCAGCCACTCCCTCCCATTCTGCCCAGTGTGACCCATAAGGTAATGCATGGCACATCAGTCACACCTAAGCACCCTTTTCTTATGGTTGTCTAGAGGGAATGCACAAGCTCAGCTGTCACCTAACCCCAGTCATGTATTGGAGACAGGCAGTAGGCACCAAATTACTGAAGTAAGAAAATGCCAACATTCTAAAAGTGGCATTTTCAGAACTGCAATTTAAAATCCAAAAAAAGTCTATGTCTTCGTGTTAGAAATGGGGTCTTTGGTTGACAGTCAGGTTACCCCCTGTTCAAGCAAGGACCCTCACTCTAGTTAGGATAAAAGAGAATCACCCTCAGCTAACCCCTGCTTACCCCCTTGGTAGCTTGGCAGAGCAGTAGGCTTAACCTCAGAGTGCTGGGCGTAAAGTATTTGTACCAACACACACAGTAACTTAATGAAAACACTACAAAATGACACAACACCAGTCTAGAAAAATAGGAAATATTTATCTAGACAAAACAAGACCAAAACGACAAAAATCCAACATACACAAGTCAAGTTATGATTTTTAAAAGGTTTAAAATAAAAAGAGTCTTTAGGTAGTTGTAACAACACACTAGCGCTGCTAGCGTGAAAATGTACCTGGTTTGCGGCAAAAATAACCCCGCACGGGAGGTGTGCGTCGAAAATAACCCTGCACGGGTATATGCGTTGAAAACAGCTCGGCACGGCGAGGCGCGTCGAAAAAGCCAGCCACGCGACGGTCCGAAAGTCCCGCGGCGCTGGTTGCGATCTCTCAGCCTTCGTCAGCGATGCTGCGCGTCGTTTCTCCTGCTCCGGGCGTCGATTCTTCGGTCGCGTTTCCTGCGGCGTCGTTTCTCAGCTGCAGAGCCGGCGTCGCGTCGTTTTCTCAGCCGCGATCGGATTCGCGTCGATCTTTTCTCCGCACGGTGCTCGGTGCGTGTATTTTTGTCCTTAGGCTGCCAGCCTCTCCTTTCAGGGTCCCAGGAACTGGAAGGGCACCACAGAGCAGAGTAGGGGTCTCTCCAGAGACTCCAGGTGCTGGCAGGAAGAAGTCTTTGCTATCCCTGAGACTTCAATAACAGGAGGCAAGCTCTACATCAAGCCCTTGGAGATTTCTTCTTCAAGATGGAAGGCACACAAAGTCCAGTCTTTGCCCTCTTACTCTGGCAGAAGCAGCACTGCAGGAAAGCTCCACAAAGCACAGTCACAGGCAGGGCAGCACTTGTTCCTCAGCTATCAGCTCTTCTCCAGGCAGAGGTTCCCCTTGATTCCAGAAGTGTTTCTAAAGTTTGTAAGTTTGGGTGCCCTTCTTATACCCATTTTAGTCTTTGAAGTCACCTTCCTTCAAAGGGGACTCACACCTTCTTGTGAAATCCTGCCTTGCCCAGGCAAGGCCTCAGACACACACCAGGGGGCTGGAGACAGCATTGTCAGAGGCAGGCACAGTCCTTTCAGATGAGAGTGACCACTCCACCCCTCCCTCCTAGCAGAGATGGCTAATCAGGAAATGCAGATCACACCCCAGCTCCCTTTGTGTCACTGTCTGGTGTGAGGTGAAAAACAACCCAACTGTCAAACTGACCCAGACAGGGAATCCACAAACAAGGCAGAGTCACAGAATGGTTTAAGCAAGAAAATGCTCACTTTCTAAAAGTGGCATTTCCAACCTCACAATCTTAAAATCAACTTTACTAAAAGATGTATTTTTAAATTGTGAGTTCAGGGGTCCCAAACTCCACCTGTCCATCTACTCTCTAGGGGAATCTACACTTTAATCATATTTAAAGGTAGCCCCCATATTATCCTATGAGAGAGAGACAGACCTTGCAACAGTGAAAACGAAATTGGCAGTATTTCACTGTCAGGACATATAAACCACATTACTATATGTCCTACCTTATCCATACACTGCACCCTGCCCTTGGGGCTACCTAGGGCCTACCTTAGGGGTGCCTTACATGTAAGGAAAGGGAAGGTTTAGGCCTGGCAAGTGGGTACACTTGCCAAGTCGAATTTACAGTGTAAGAATACACATACAGGCACTGCAGTGGCAGGTCTGAGACATGATTACAGAGCTACTTATGTGGGTGGCACAACCAGTGCTGCAGGCCCACTAGTAGCATTTGATTTACAGGCCCTGGCACCTCTAGTGCACCTTACTAGGGACTTACTAGTAAATCAAATATGCCAATCATGGATAAACCACTTACATACAATTTAAACAGGAGAGCATATGCACTTTAGCACTGGTTAGCAGTGGTAAAGTGCTCAGAGTTGAAAAGCCAACAGCAATATGTCAGAAAAATATAGGAGGCAGGAGGCAAAAAAGTCTGGGGATGACCCTGCAAAAGTCCAACACGACCCCCTACCAGCCTAAAGCCAGGGGAGAACAATCAATACCTTGATGTACTTCCCTGATTGGGGCGATAGAACAGGGACCCAGGCCCACAACAGCAGGGGCATGTTCCAGTTCTACGCCTTCCTGACTCCAGTTGGATCCCTCTGTCCATACTCTCAGGGCCCACTAAGCTAACCCATGGGGAACCCTTCTCCACATCTACAGACACCATCTGTGCAACACCTAACTTTACTTTGCTCACAGATGTATTGCAATGGGCAGATAGTACCACCAGGGCCAACACAGTGGTGTTGCCCACTCCACCCCCGGGGTGTGACTCTCGTCCTCCCCCCCCCAGGGGCAACTCTGTCCACCAGGACAGCAAGCCACAGTGGCCCCAGACAACTGTCAGGGATGAGAGCCCGACCTCAGGCCTCTCTAACCACTGTGACTGTGGAGAGTGGGGGGCGGTAGCCCCAGGTGCCTGGCACCCTTTGACCACTCTCTCTTCCACCAGGTCAGGGATGACAACCTGACCCTGGTCCTCCCCTCTGGGGCTCTGTACCCTCCCTGCAGAAGCGGCACCCCCAGAGTCCAAAACTGTCAGGGTGCTTGTAGAAGCAGTCCTGCACAATTCTTCCATCAGTGCAGGGATGTTAACCTGCAACTGATCCTCCAACCTGGGGTCTGTACCTTCAGGTTGGACCAGGGCCAGGGGTGAGGCTTCCCTCCCCCTGCCCTCTCTTCGGGGGTCCTGAACCACCCAACTAGGAGCGGCCCCCCCAGAAGACAACATGGTAGGGGTACTGTTAGCAGTAGCCCCTTCCTCCAGGTCAGGGGGGACACCCTTAACCTGGCCTCCTAATCCAGGGTCTGTACCCACAGACTGGATCACTGCCTGGCAACCCAGGACTTCCTGGGGGGCATACCTACCCCCTACCAGGTCAGAGTTTACCCTCTGAACCTGGTCATCCAACCCAGGGTCACCACCCTGCGGTTGAACCACTGCCTGGCGCACCAGGACTTCCTTGGGAGCACACGTACTCCCCATCAGGTCAGAGTTTACCCCCTGAACCTGATCATCCAACCCAGAGTCACCATCCTGCGGTTGAATCATTGCCTGGCGCACCAGGACTTCCTGGGGGGCACACCTACCCCCCACAAGGGAAACACTTTCCCCAAGGGCCATACAAGAGTCTGGCTGGCGCAGGTCTCCTGACCTCTGCCCATCTGACAGAGTCTGGATTCCCCCCAGCCCAGAAATGGTCTCACCAAGGTCATTCCTGGGGGGCTCTGCACTCAGAGCTGACCCCTGACCCTCCAGGTTCTCCACTGGGGTCCGCAACCCCCTCTCAACCCTCTGTCTGGACTTCTGCAACCCCTCACTAGGAGTGGTACTGCCAGACACCAGAACTGGTGGGACGCTGGCTACAGCCGCCCCCCCAAGTTCTCCTGACACTGTGGGGTCTCCCTCAACAGATGGCCCTATGGTACAGGCTAGGCTCCCCTCCTGGGGTTCCCGCAGGGAACCCTCCAGGACCTGGGACCGGATCTCGGGCACCTTGGGCCTCAACCCATCCCCATTCCCTCTCCTCTGAGACTGGACATGGGGTCCCTCACCCATCCCACTACACTGGGACCTACCTGGGACACTACAATCCTTCCCTACCTCACCTGGTTGGGAACTACCTAGACCACTCCTCTCAGGAGCACCCCCAAATGCCTCTTCAGACTCTCTGGTACTCACCCAGAAGTCTGCCTCCATTGTAAGCTCCCTGGGGTCAGAGAACTCACACTCCACCTGGTGTTGGCATAGCTCTGGAAAATAAGGACTAGACATATGCTCTCCAGCAATTACATCACTCAGCCCCTCACATGAATTAACCAAAGTACCCTTCACCCAACCATCCAGTGACTCTGCTTTGAAAAAGCACCCCACATCACCCTCCTGAGACTGGTGAGACAGTACCTGACTGTCCCTGACACTCAACCCACACTCTTCTGGGATGTTTTCACACTCCATAACCAGGACTTCTACTTGGGGGGAACCCCTCTCCCTGTCACTCTCACCTAGAGTCAGTAGAGTGTCCCTCCCACCAGTAGGAATATGACTCCCCATGCCAGTTCCCCAATCCACCTCAGGGACCCTGTGCATCACTGGAGCTACCTCATACCCCTGAACCTCCTGGCGTGTGTTAACTCCCTCCTTCAAGTAGGACACCACCTCTCTGGGCATGTGCACTTCTGCAGCATCACTGGATATACAATTGTTGCTGCCACCATTCCAGCTGGACTCAGCCCTCATGACTTCCAGCTCTTTCAATTTAAGCTCGTAAGCATAAATCATTTTTTTAATCTCTAAGTCCCTCCTCCTTTCTTCCAACTCCTTGAATCGGCGAGCCCTGTCTGCCCGTCTGTCCTGTAACTCTTCAGGAGTCAGACCCTTGGGTGACACCCTGCTATCCCTCCTGGGGACCCTCCCCCCAGGCGTAACAGGTACCTCCACTACACCACTGTGTATCCTCTGCACTTCCCCACCCACATTCTCCTCCTCTGTGTGCCCTCCAGCCTTCTTGATTGTCACCTCGGCCCTCTGTGCCTGTTGCAGCTCCCCCTCCCTGGTGGAGCTCTCAGTGGGACAGTCAAGATCTTTAAGGAACTGTTTCAATTGAGCAACTGAGTACTCCTTCAGTTTCTCCATTTCAAACACAGCTCCAGCTGTTGCATCTCCAGATTGAGACATGATGGTCACAAGTGCAAAGTTCCAAAGGCAGAAAAAAAATAATTTCCCAATGAAGTAAAAAGAATCAGTCAAGGGATCAGCAAAATCATGGAAGTAGAATAAAAAGAGTCCTTAAGAGAAAAATCAAAAGATCACCAAACAAGTAGTATGTGGTCGCGTAGTGGTCTGAGATCAAAACAGTAGTGTACACTTAATTACTGTATGTCAAGCACAAATACAAGTCCAAATCCCGACCGCTGGTCACCAATGTTAGAAATGGGGTCTTTGGTTGACAGTCAGGTTACCCCCTGTTCAAGCAAGGACCCTCACTCTAGTTAGGATAAAAGAGAATCACCCTCAGCTAACCCCTGCTTACCCCCTTGGTAGCTTGGCAGAGCAGTATGCTTAACCTCAGAGTGCTGGGCGTAAAGTATTTGTACCAACACACACAGTAACTTAATGAAAACACTACAAAATGACACAACACCAGTCTAGAAAAATAGGAAATATTTATCTAGACAAAACAAGACCAAAACGACAAAAATCCAACATACACAAGTCAAGTTATGATTTTTAAAAGGTTTAAAATAAAAAGAGTCTTTAGGTAGTTGTAACAACACACTAGCGCTGCTAGCGTGAAAATGTACCTGGTTTGCGGCAAAAATAACCCCGCACGGGAGGTGTGCGTCGAAAATAACCCTGCACGGGTATATGCGTTGAAAACAGCTCGGCACGGCGAGGCGCGTCGAAAAAGCCAGCCACGCGACGGTCCGAAAGTCCCGCGGCGCTGGTTGCGATCTCTCAGCCTTCGTCAGCGATGCTGCGCGTCGTTTCTCCTGCTCCGGGCGTCGATTCTTCGGTCGCGTTTCCTGCGGCGTCGTTTCTCAGCTGCAGAGCCGGCGTCGCGTCGTTTTCTCAGCCGCGATCGGATTCGCGTCGATCTTTTCTCCGCACGGTGCTCGGTGCGTGTATTTTTGTCCTTAGGCTGCCAGCCTCTCCTTTCAGGGTCCCAGGAACTGGAAGGGCACCACAGAGCAGAGTAGGGGTCTCTCCAGAGACTCCAGGTGCTGGCAGGAAGAAGTCTTTGCTATCCCTGAGACTTCAATAACAGGAGGCAAGCTCTACATCAAGCCCTTGGAGATTTCTTCTTCAAGATGGAAGGCACACAAAGTCCAGTCTTTGCCCTCTTACTCTGGCAGAAGCAGCACTGCAGGAAAGCTCCACAAAGCACAGTCACAGGCAGGGCAGCACTTGTTCCTCAGCTATCAGCTCTTCTCCAGGCAGAGGTTCCCCTTGATTCCAGAAGTGTTTCTAAAGTTTGTAAGTTTGGGTGCCCTTCTTATACCCATTTTAGTCTTTGAAGTCACCTTCCTTCAAAGGGGACTCACACCTTCTTGTGAAATCCTGCCTTGCCCAGGCAAGGCCTCAGACACACACCAGGGGGCTGGAGACAGCATTGTCAGAGGCAGGCACAGTCCTTTCAGATGAGAGTGACCACTCCACCCCTCCCTCCTAGCAGAGATGGCTAATCAGGAAATGCAGATCACACCCCAGCTCCCTTTGTGTCACTGTCTGGTGTGAGGTGAAAAACAACCCAACTGTCAAACTGACCCAGACAGGGAATCCACAAACAAGGCAGAGTCACAGAATGGTTTAAGCAAGAAAATGCTCACTTTCTAAAAGTGGCATTTCCAACCTCACAATCTTAAAATCAACTTTACTAAAAGATGTATTTTTAAATTGTGAGTTCAGGGGTCCCAAACTCCACCTGTCCATCTACTCTCTAGGGGAATCTACACTTTAATCATATTTAAAGGTAGCCCCCATATTATCCTATGAGAGAGAGACAGACCTTGCAACAGTGAAAACGAAATTGGCAGTATTTCACTGTCAGGACATATAAACCACATTACTATATGTCCTACCTTATCCATACACTGCACCCTGCCCTTGGGGCTACCTAGGGCCTACCTTAGGGGTGCCTTACATGTAAGGAAAGGGAAGGTTTAGGCCTGGCAAGTGGGTACACTTGCCAAGTCGAATTTACAGTGTAAGAATACACATACAGGCACTGCAGTGGCAGGTCTGAGACATGATTACAGAGCTACTTATGTGGGTGGCACAACCAGTGCTGCAGGCCCACTAGTAGCATTTGATTTACAGGCCCTGGCACCTCTAGTGCACCTTACTAGGGACTTACTAGTAAATCAAATATGCCAATCATGGATAAACCACTTACATACAATTTAAACAGGAGAGCATATGCACTTTAGCACTGGTTAGCAGTGGTAAAGTGCTCAGAGTTGAAAAGCCAACAGCAATATGTCAGAAAAATATAGGAGGCAGGAGGCAAAAAAGTCTGGGGATGACCCTGCAAAAGCAAAAGTCCAACACTTCGCAATTGAGAATTACACTTAAAAAGATGGTTTAATGTAATCCCAAAGTTATTCTATGGGAGAGATAAGCCTTGCAGTAGTGAAAACTCATTTATGAGTTTTTCAGTATCAGGGCATGTAAAACTTAAAAGTACATGTACTGCCTTTTAATTGAACTGCACTCTACCCTGTGGGTCACATAGGGCCTACCTTAGGGGAGAATTATAGAGGTTTATCTTGTCCGGTCTAAGTGGCAGTGTAAAACTGCACACACACAGGCTCTGCAGTGGCAGGCCTGAAACATGGCTAATTGGTTACTTAAGTGGGTGTGACAGTCAGTGCTGCAGGCCCAGTAGTAGTGTTTACTTCACAAGCCCTAGGCACATGTAATGTACTTTACTAGGGAGTTATAAGTAAATTAAATATGGCAATTGGAATTAAGCCAATCTTACCATGATTTAGGGTAGAAGCACAAGTACTTTAGCACTTGTTCACAGTGGTATAGTGCACAGTAACGAGATCAGAAAATGAAGGGAGGCAGAGAAAAAGTTGGGGGGAAAGGCCACCCTAAGGCTGTCAGTTCTAACACTAAAGCTGACACCATACCTTGCTTGCCTAACCAAATGCCTTTTCTTGACCTATACTTGCTTAATTTAGATCAGGTGGAGAGGTAGTTCAGGAATGCACACCAGAGCCACTTAATAATTTGTTGCTTCTTTTTGGATATATTAACCAGAAAAGCCTTTTGAGTTTAAGGCAGTTAAGTGGGTTTTATCAGGCAATGGGGAACAGATTTACTAACATTTGTTCACACCATATCAGATCAGCGTAGGTTTGCACAGAATTGCACGTATTCAGTCCCCAATTTATAATGTTCACTTGAATTGCAGGAGAGTCGATTGTCTGCAAATCAAGAGCTGGGCGCTCTCCGCGCATATTTATTAGCTTTGTTGCCAATATGAGTCACGGATAGGGCCGCTGATGAGGACTATCCTAGTCTCAGGGTGTTGTAGTGTTGCTTTTTTCCCTTTGAACTAACCACACTAACATCTGAAATTAACAATTTTTGTAGGTGAAAAGATCAGGACTAAATCAGTGTTTGCAATTACATGGAGTCAGGACTGAAGAGGGTGGACAAGGGTATACGGAATCCCTCCACTATTTTTAGAAACGGTACTCTGTTCCCCTAAGCCCAAGGCGGGAGGAGGAAGAGAGGTGTGATCTGTATGTGTGCAAACTGGCATCAGGGTGTTAGTTAACATCCATCCCAGTGGCAACACCTACTATTTGAGAGAATACAAGAGGGGGCTACGTTTTAATCTCTTATTCCATAAAAAACTGTGAACGCCACACTTTTAACCCTTCTATTGCTTAGCAGAATGCAATTGTGTAACGCCTTCGTGCTTGAAGCTCGAAAATGAACACATGTAAGAAACAGACACTAACAGATAGTTTAACCATTTAAAAAACAAACCCAATATATTTTGTTTACTCACTCAATGCAGTTTAAAAATGGAGTTGCCAAGTTCCGCAAGCCTATTTAAAATACTAGCACTTTCAACCTTTTCAGAGTTCACTTACACATCATGTGGACACCATAGGTGCGGTTTATAAAAAAGTGAAACGAAAAAATATTGTGTTCGCATTTCGTTGTGATTATGATAATGTGTTGTTTTTGCAAAATAAGCAGGTTCTCTTTTAAGTGAGTCTACTATAGGGACTTGCCCTGACGTATGACATCACCTCATGTGTCGTCACTGTAAATTCCAAATGCTAATTAGTTCTCCTATTTTTCGTTGGACTCGTGTCTTGCCTGAAGTGAGGTGAAATCCTAGTATAGAGCTCTGCCTAAGGTATGCTTCGGGATTCAGTTGTACCCATCTATAGAGGAGAAAGGAATGTACATACCCTCATGGCCAAGGTCAGACTGGCCCTATCAGGCTTAGGGCATTTCCCCAGGAGGCTTGGAGGATGTGTGTGGGTGCGCTTTTGTTATTGGGTGGCAGATTTTGTCTAGAGGCAGTTTTGGCTCATCCAAGGAAGTACAAAGGGTTAATGTGCCTGATGCAAAGAATGTATACTATGCAGATCACACAACAGTATTTTATGTGCAAAGCTCAGTGGAATACTGCTTTTATCACTGAGGCCCTTTTGGTAATGTGCAGTTCATAAGTTACAATCATAATAAAGCACAGTGAGCTATGAGCTGCCATCAAAGAGATGCATGCAAGCTGCCTGGTACAAATTTAGAAAGTTACGTTTTTTTCCCCACTCTTTGATTATCCTATTTTTGCTAAGAAGGGTTTGTTTGGATAGAAATAAATTGTTTTAGTAAAGTCAACCCTAAACACTGTTAAGTTCTGAAACCGAGTGTATGCTTCTCTAGACCAAACACTCTTCAAAAATGCCTAGAATTCTACACCTGCAGCATTATCTCAGCTCATAATAGAGCTGGCGGTAATGCTGTAGTGCATAAGGTACAGCAGCACCCTTCTCAAAGTTCATTGTCTGCAAAACAGATAGTGAACATTTCCACAGGGCTGGCCAAGGATGCCCATGCCAAGTGCATGGGCAGTGCAGGGGTCCCCCTGGGGCACCCTGCACCCTGTCTCCGCCAGCCTTTTCATGACGGGGTTACTGCCATGAAACCGCTGGAGGAGAAGGGGGTTGTAATCCCCAGGGTGGTGCTGCCTGCAGCGGTGTCCTTGTGGATTAGGACCGCCAGCACTGCCACACTGTCCTGTTGTTGAAAAGTGGCAATGCTGGCAGTCCAACCGTGGCGCTACCACCGCAGTCGTAATGTGGCAGTCAGACCACCACATTGGCGGCGATCCAACTGCCACTGCGACCCTGTTGGTCATTGGACCGCCAGGGTCATAAGGAGGCTCCAAGGGGCATATTTATAAGCACCTAGTGCCACCTTGGGCCACATTTGCAGCATTTATTTTGATGCAAAAGTGGCATTAAGGTGGCATTTCCCACATGCCATATTTACAAAGTGGTGCAATGCTTGCATTGCGCCGTTTTGTAAACCCTTGCACCACATTATGCCTTCACCAGGCATAATGTATTCAAGGGGGGTATTCCCCGTTAGGGGGCTGATAAAAATGGCAGAAGGAAATCTAAGAGATTTCCTTGCCCCATTTTTTTCAGCACTTTTAATGCCTGCTCAGAGCAGGCGTTAAAAAGGGGGCATAGCATTATTTAGAATGGGTCCCTATGTACTCTGCAGAAGTAGCACCAACATTTTGGCACTACTCCTGCAGAGTACATCAATGTCGGCACATAAAATAATGCTATTGCCCCCTACCCTGTGTCATGGTGCTCCATATTTCAAATATGGTGCCCACATGGTGGCGGTGGGGGGGCTCTAGGGAGCGCAAGGAAAGTGGTGCTGCACTGGACGCAACACCACTTTCCATAAATCTGCCCCTAAGTGTTTCCAAAGAGGTGTGCAATAATACTGTACCTTTTGTGCCCGTTGTTGCAATTGTTGTTAACACATTTTTCATTCTTCACAGGAATCAAATGATTCCCGGAGGTCGACTGACTTTTTGACCGAGAAAGAGAGTGGTAAACCATACACAAATGTACAGTAACACAACCCAAACAATTTAGACACCATGACCAATGTGGCCATGGAAGAAGCCTTTATTTTATAATGACAAAGCTAATGTCATGAAAGCTGTGCGCAAAATCAAATTATAAAGGTAAATGGACACCATTGGCTTCCCAAAGGGGCAAAACAAATGTAATCTAATTAGCATCAACACACTTAAGCATTCAGGAAGAATAATGCATATCATTAAAAAGATAATCTGTAACACAGAAACATATCTCAAACCAGACTGCATCAACATTAGTCAAGCGCAATTAAACAGAATATGCAAATTTGGCTTGGGCATAGATTGACCCTACAGCTAACCAAATTAAAGCAAGCATGTGTGGGGACAGGCTAACACATGCGGGCAAAATACAAAAAAAACAAAAATTAATTTGAAAAATACATCTAGGGCTATAGATCACTAACTAGAAAAATAAAAAGAATGAGTGTCAGCATGCTAGCTTTTATTCTAGAAAAAAGGAAAAAAGGAAAACTTGTCTAGGGAAATGACAATCAGTAGGGAGATATACCTCTACTAGAGTCAGCATTTAAGGATTCTTCATAAGCAAAGCATCAGATCAGTAGCAAAGTCCATTAGAAGCACCATCAGGAAAGTGCAGAACAGGAGCTGCACAGAGATCAGCAGGATCAAGAGGCAAAGAAAGACTTGACAGAGTGAGCACAAAGACAAATACAATTCTGCCTGAAACTCACAAAGTCCATCCCTATAGTAAAGTACACGAATGTTTCTCATTTGACAGTTCAGTGGCCTCACATCATGCAAAAGAGGCATCATCCAATCAAAATTCAATCAAAATGTCAGGTTGCAACAATCCGTTTTTTTCTCAGGTTTGGTCGGGACTCATCTCCTCTTTCCGTGTGAAAGTAACAATTTGTTTTTGCTTGATATGATCAAGTTTCCTCCCAGGGTGTACAATGGACTTGTCTCAGTCTTATGTGAATCTGCATTAAATGTTCCAGAACCAAGGTCATTTAACTACAAATCTCTGTATAATTGAACAAAAGAGTCTCTTAGTACTTGCAATGCATTTCATGAGAACAGAAACATAGACGTCAAAATTCTCGTTAAGAGAGAAAAACGATTGATCATTTTACATGACTGCAAATACGAGTTCCGCGGGTCTAATTATGATAACACAAGAAATATAGGTCCTCATTACAACCCTGGCGGTAAGTCTCCCTTTCCGCCGTGCTGAAGACCGCCAACATACCGTTGCGGCGGTGGAAATCCGCTACAGGTATTACGACCCACAGATCGGAATACGCCACAATACAGACACCCACACAAGTCCGCCACACCAAAGGTCAGTGATAAACTGGCGATACCAAAACCCAAACCATCACGCCAACAAGAATACGCCCAAACTATCACGACCCACGAATCAACGCAGCGGTCTTTCGACCACGGTAATCCATTGGCAGTACACACTGCCGCAGTCAAAATACATACACACTTACAAAATACAACTACATTGGACAATTCCAAATACACACACCTGATACACATACACACACCACACCCACACACTCACAACACTATAAAACACACACCCACATTACCCACAATCTCTTACAACCAAAAATTTGAAAGAAGGCCAGAGAGAGAGATTAGCTAAAACAACACCAGCATCCACAGACACACAACACCATCACTTATACAACATCCACGCACCTCAAACAACACACACCAACACATCCCCTCACACATCACAACAGACATCACATCACACATCACCCACACCACATCATGGCACCTCAAAGACACCCCAGGTTTTCTGAGGAGGAGCTCAGAGTCATGGTGGAGGAAATCATCAGGGTAGAGACACAGCTTTTCGGTTCACAGGTGCAGCAGACATCCATTGCAAGGAAGATGGAGCTATGGCGGAGAATTGTCGACAGGGTCAACGCAGTGGGACAGCATCCAAGAACGTGGGATGACATCAGGAAGAGATGGAACGACCTACGGGGGAAGGTACATTCCGTGGTATCCAGACACCAGATTGCTGTACAGAGGACTGGCGGTGGACCCCCACCTGCTCCCCCACAACTAACAACATGGGAGGAGCAAGTCTTGGCGATCATGCATCCTGAGGGCCTCGCAGGAGTAGCAGGAGGACTTGACTCTAGTAAGTCACATCTTTAATACTATATCCCCTAACCCCACTTGCATGCCCACTCTTACCATCACCCCCATCACACCATCAACTCCATATGTTCCACTATCACAACCCACACATCTCAATTCCAAGGCCCTGCATGCAACACCTATGCATGGACCACTGTCACCAAAGCATGTCCAGTACAGAAACCCACACAGACCCCAAACCAACTATCACAAAAGGGCTAACACAATGACACAAGCACAGGAGTAGAGGGTACCTCACCCAATGCACAAGGTGGCACACACTCAGATACTAAAATTATGCATTTACACCCCAACAGGACCCATACCCAACGTCACCGGACAGGAGGTGCCAGACATATCCAGTCCCCCCACAGAAGAGGCCCACAGTGATGACAGCAGCTCTGCACACCTGGATCAAGATGACCAGCCTGGCCCATCAGGGACCCCGGGACAGTCGGTTCCCCTGACACAGTCCCAAACCACCACAGAGCCTCCCCCCTCAGGAAACACCAGCACCGCACCCACCCATCGGGCCCATCCCTCTGTCCCCAGGACGCGTCAATTAGCAGTGTGTCCACCACTACAGGGACCCCAGGCAAACCCACCAACCCAAGACAATCAGGGACCTGGGGCCAGTGGCAGAGGGCACACGGTTCAGGGGACAGAAGCACAGGATAACAGGGAAACTGTGAGGACTGCTGTGCGACAGGGGCAGGACAGGCCCAGGGAACCCACTCTCCACGAGGCACTTTCCAACATAATGGGAGCATACCACCATTCCCAGGAGACCATGGGCACGGTACTGGCCAAGTTTCGGGAGACCCAGCGGCTGCAGGAGGAACACTACCTTGGGATCAGGGAGGACTTGAAGTCCATTAACACCACCCTGGTCACCATTGCAGGGGTGCTGGCAGACCTTGTCAACACCATGAGGGACACAGTGGCACACATCAGCCCCTGACACTAGCCTGGATGATGAACAGCCCTCCACCTCCGCCGGCGCTAGTGGACAGGAGGCACCGCCACAGGAACAACAGGCCACTAGCACCCCACCCCCTGCAGAAGGAGACCCACCACGCAAACGGTCCCTGAGATCCAGGAACAAGACAGAGAACATTGCCAAGACCCCCGCCAGGAAATAAGACCCTCCTGAATGCCACCCTTGTGTCCCACTTTGTCAACCTGTCCACCTTAAACTGCCATAGCTCCACTTCCTATGCCCCATTGGACAATGCACCTGTGAGACAAAGAGACCGGACTCTGCCATGGACATTCCTCCATCACCCCAGCCCATTTCACACCCCCCTCCACTTATTTGCACAGAAATAAACACCCTTGAATCACAAAACAGTCTGGAGTCAGTCTGTGCTTTCACAACTGTGTAATTGCAAAATCTCTGGAATATAGCAATGTCAATGTACTTGTTCACATACCAATGTTACACAGCTGTAGGCTAGGAGTAAACATAGCAGAGGGCACAAATTGGGACCCAGATCTGTGAAATGGAAAGCCAAAGTGACAAGTCAGGGCCCATACACAGAGTGAAAAAGGCAGACTTATGCTAACATCTACAATAGTATGAGATGTGGGAAGCAGTTCCCTCTTCTTACCTGTGTCTCACTGGAAGTATTGCATGATGATGTTGTTTCGGTTGTCTACATCTTCTTCTTCTGCCTCCTCTTCTTCACTGTCCACAGGCTCCACAGCTGCCACAAGACCAACATCAGGCCCATCCTCCTTCAGAAAAGGCACCTGGCGTCGCAAAGCCATGTTGTGCAACATACAGCAGGCCACGATGATATGATCTGGCACACCTTCTTCGGTGAGTAGTATAGGGATCCACCTGTAAGATGGATTCACCGGAATCTGGCCTTCAGGAGGCTGAAGGCGCGCTCAATTATCCTCCTAGTTCATCCATGTACCTCATTGTAGCGTTCCTCTGCCCTTGTCCAAGGATTCCTCACTGGGGTCAGTAACCATGACGGGTTGGGGTAACCAGAGTCACCTGCAAATATCAAAGGACAACTGTAAGACATCCTGCAAACATTAGGGAATCTCCCATACCCAGACACCAAATGAAACAGTGAGGGGACTTTAGGCTCACCTATTAGCCACTGGAGTTCCCCCATCACATAAGGGATGCTGCTATTCATCAAAATGTAAGCGTCATGCACTGAGACAGGATACTTGGCGTTCACATGGGAGATGTACTGGTCTGCCAAACACACCATCTGCACATTAATTGAATGGTTGCTTTTTCTATTTCTGTACACTTGTTCATTTCTGTTGGGGGGGGCAAATGCCGCATGTGTACCATCAATGGCACCAATGATGTTGGGGATATGTCCCAGGGCATAGAAGTCACCTTTCACTGTGGGCAAATCCTACACTTGAGGGAAAACAATGTAGCTGCGCATGTGTTTCAGCAGGGCAGACAACACTCTGGACAGCACGTTAGAGAACATTGGCTGAGACATCCCTGATGCCATGGTCACTGTTGTTTGAAAAGACCCACTGTGCAGGAAATGGAGTACAGACAGGACCTTGACTAGAGGGGGGATTCCTGTGGGATGGCGGATAGCTGAAATCAGGTCTGGCTTCAACTGGGCACACAGTTCCTGGATTGTTGCACGGTAAAGTCTGTAAGTGATAATTATGTGTTTCTCTTCCATTGTCGACAGGTCCACCAGGGGTCTGTACACCGGAGGATGCCGCCATCTCATCACCTGTCCAAGCGGACGTACCCTATGGAGGAGAACGGTGAGCAGAGGGTCATACAACCCATCACAATGTTTTTTTGCAAAAACGTTACAATTTCTCCATGTGCCTTTGTCTGTTTGTATTTCTGGCCTAAAAATGTGTGATGCAGTTATTTGGCCTGCCATGTGGCCCCATGAAATGGTGGCTGTCTGACCTGTAAGGTGGGACAAGGGGAAATGAGGTAACTGCGCTGGCGTTGTACACCGTCGTGGTAGGCGGTCGAAGACTGCGGCGCAATTCAGCATTGGTTAACGTTGGGCCCTATGGGTTCCAGGTGCCAATGACGATGTACGCTGGCAGTGACAGTACGCACTGCCGCGGACGTGGCTGGCATTTTCTAACTGTTCACTCAATTGATACCTGACCTTCAACAGGAGAGGACCTACACCGCAAGTGCTGCTGTTACCTGTGTCTGGAAGCGACAATGACTACGGTGTCTGGGGAAAGGGCCCCTGCCTTCACTTCGGAGGAGTTGGAGAAACAAGTGGATGGGGTCCTCCCCCAGTACACGCAACTGTACAGTCCCCCAGACAAACAGGTGAGTACACTATGAGCATGGTGGATGGCACTTGATTGTATGGAGTGTTGTGGATGGAAGAGGGAGGGGAGGGGGACAGGCCAGCATGTGAGGATAGCGTGTGTGTATGTATGTCTGGGCCGGGGGGGAGGTTTTTAGGCAATGTGTGAGAAGAACTGTACGGAATAGTAACATCCATTCTTACTTCACTTTTCCACTAGGTCAGTGCCCACCAGAAGAAGGGTCTTTGGCGTGCGGACCCGGGGGGTCTACCATGGACGGAGCATCCACTGCCTGAAAAGATGGGTGGACCTGCACCGCTGGAGCAAGAAGACGGCAGAGGCCCAGCTGGGAATGGCCTCCCAACGTGGAAGGGCTGGCCGTCGCACCATGACCCCCCCTGATGTACCGGATCTGGCTGTGGCATATCCGGAGTTGGATGAGCGCTTGAGGGCATCACAGCAGCCACAAGGGGGTGTGTACACTGTCATTCAGCTGACTCTGCGCTTGACGAGGTGTCTGGGTGGGGGTGGTGGCCTGTGGGTTCCCCTACGCAAGGGCATACGCGCAAAGTAGATCCATTGTTTTGCAGCCTCATTCCCATTCCAACCCCAAAGGTGGTATTTGTCCTCTACACCTAGTCAGGCTCCCATTAGGTGCCAGCTGTGCGTGAAATGGGTCTAGACAGAGTCCCCCTTGGGCATGTGCTTTTCCCCTGCACTGTTAGTGCATTTCTTAGTGCATAGGGCTGCTCCCTGTGTGTTGTGTCCGCCAACGGTAGTGGTGTTGCATGCACTGACCATCTGTCTCTTCTATCTCCCACCCCTTTTTGTTTTGTCACCCTGTTTTTGCGTGCATTAGCATCATCTGGCGGAGGAGCAGTGGCACCGGAGCAGGAGGGAGCTGCATCCCACATGGCCCTGGAGGGTGAAGTAACGGAGCCTCAAGGCACCAGTGGGATGGAGGGCGAGGGGAGTTCCACGACGGGGACAGGAGCATACACCAGCAATAGCGACTCCTCCTCTGATGGGAGCTCCCTTGCGGTGGCGGGCACCGCATCAACAGGTACAGCCGCCACCCCCCTACCAGCACCGCCCTCCCAGCAGCCCCTCAGTGTGTGTACCTTTCCCACTCACCCAGGAGGGCGGGCATCTCCTTCACCCCAGGCACCTCAGCCCCTGCCACAGTCAGCCCTGCTGCCCTCAGTGAGGAGGCTATTGACCTCCTGAGAACCCTCACTGTTGGGCAATCTACCATTTTGAATGCCATCCAAGGTGTTGAGAGGCATTTGCAGCAAACAAATGCATACCTGGAGGGCATTCATTCTGGGCAGGCAGCCCAACAGAGAGCATTTCAGGCTCTGGCCTCAGTACTGATGGCAGCCATTGTACCTGTGTCCAGCCACCCCACTCCAACTTCGTCCAACCAGACCCAATCCCCTGTACCTCAGCCTATCCCGAACACACCATCAGACCAGCATGCACACTCATCAACACACAAGAGTGGACATGGCAAACATAAGCACCACACATCCCACAGGCACACACACAAGCACCATCCCCATACAGACACAGCAACATCCACTGCCTCCACTGTGTCCCCCTCCTCCACGTCCTCCTCCTCCCTCCCTGTCTCGTCTCCACTCACACCTGCATGCACTACATCCTCAGCCACTACCTCCATCACCAGCACGCCCATCACCACACACCACTCATGTGCAGTCACCACCCCCACTGCCATTCACACATCCCTTGTGTCCTCTCCCAGTGTGTCTGTGAGCCCTCCTCCCAAAGTACACAAACGCAGGCACAAACCCACCCAACAGCCATCCACCTCACAACAGTCTCCGACCCATGCACCTTCACCCAAATTCAGCAAACATACACCTCTTACAACCACTACCTCTGCCTCCACTCCCAAACCCCCTCCATCTTCCCGTCCCAGTGTGTCTAAGTAACTTTTCCTGGCTAACATTGAAATTCTTCCCTACACCTCCCCCAGTCCTTCCCCTAGGGCCAGGCTTTCCAGGTCCCAGCCCAGCACCTCAGCCACCAAATCCCCAAGCACAGTTATGCCAGCAACTCTGGTCTCATCGTGGGCACCACCCATCAGGGCTGCCAGTGTGCCACCTAGCGAGGCCAAGGAGCAGGCCATTCCCTCACTTGCCAAGGTGAAGAAGGTGCCCACATGCCGTAGGGAGAAGCCGGACCTACCAGCAAGCAAGGGCTCCTCCAAACCAAAAGGGCACAGTGGCAAGACACCAGCAGCAACATCAAAGATGGGGAAGAGACACAAGCCGAAGAGCAGGTCAGGACAGGGCACAGTGGCTCCGACTAAGGGACCAGAGTCATCCCTTCTGTCAACCACTACACCAACCTGTACGGCGGTGGACACTGCCACCAGCACCGCCACCAGCACCACCACCTGCACATCTGCTGCCTCAACAACAGTCCCCAGCATCATCCCCAGTGGGCAGCCATCCGAGGCTGCAGGAGACGTCTTGCTCTGTCCCTCAACAGGTGCAGACACATGCACCACCGCTAGCACCTCCGCCACAGACATCGCCGCAAGCACCGCCACCAGCCCCACAACGTGCTCAGACACTGCCACCACAGCTGACATGGCAATCATCCCCAGTGGGCAGCCGTTCCAGGCTGTTGGAGACGTCCTGGACCCTGCCAAGTGTCCATGAGGCATGACTCTCAGCACGGTTTGTACCTGCAGGTGGCTGGCGAAGTCGCAGCAGGGTGGAGTGTCTCTGCCTCCATGGTATATCATGCTACCTGTTCCCAGACAATCTTGTGGCACACACACCCATGTGAGGGAATGGGACCTGCCACACTGTATGTGAAGCACTCTGGGCATAAAGCCCCCTCCAGAACCAGTGGAGAATCACATCCACTACCTCAGTCCTTGGCAGGATGAAGCACTCTGGACACAAAGCCCCCTCCAGAACCAGTGGAGAATCACATCCACTTCCTCAGTCCTTGGCAGGATGAAGCACTCGGGGCACAAAGCCCCCTCCAGAACCAGTGGAGAATCACATCCACTTCCTCAGTCCTTGGCAGGATGAAGCACTCTGGGCACAAAGCCCCCTCCAGAACCAGTGGAGAATCACATCCACTTCCTCAGTCCTTGGCAGGATGAAGCACTCTGGGCCCAAAGCCCCCTCCAGAACCAGTGGAGAAAGGCATCCACTTGTGGGACTGTGGCTTTGCATTCCCCGGGATAGAACAGTAGGCAAACCACCCACTGAAAAGACTTGTGAGACTGTGGCTTTGCACTCCCCAGGATGGAGCAGTGGGCAAACCACCCACTGGAAAGACTTGTGAGACTGTGGCTTTGCACTCCCTAGGATACAGCAGTGGGCAAACCACCCTCTGGAAAGATTTGAGAGACTGTGGCTTTGCACTCCGCAGGATACAGCAGTGGGCAAACCACCCACTGGAAAGACTTGAGAGACTGTGGGTTTGCACTCCCCAAGATACAGCAGTGGGCAAACCACCCACTGGAAAGACTTGTGAGACTGTGGCTTTGCACTCCCCAGGATAGAGCAGTGGGCAAACCACCCACTGAAAAGACTTGTGAGACTGTGGATTTGCACTCCCCAGGATACAGCAGTGGTTATGGAGTCCCCTCGTGGAGCAGCGGCATTGTGCGTTCATCTGGCTAAGGTGCCCCCCTCCCCCTGAGGTGCCTGTTTCATTTCGATCTGATGCCCCTGCAGTGTTCTCTCTATTTTGAGTCAGGTATCTTGTGTGGGCTTTGCCCATGCATTTTGGGACACTGATCCACGGACGATGTTTGAGTAATATCCGGACTTGTGTAGTTGGTGTACATATTTGTATATACTGATTTTTGAAATTGCACTATCTGATTTTTATTGATTACGATCGTTACAATCATTTCCTTTTGTCCTTGTGTTCTTCCAGGGGGTGAAGGGGTGTATATGTAATGTTGCTGCATGTATTTGTGTGTACAGTGTTGTGGGTGAGGGTGGGATTGGGGGTATTGCGTGTTGCAGGTGCGTGTCACTCTCTTTTCCCTCCCACCCTCCCCTGTGTTGTAGGTGCAGTACTCACCGTGGTCGTCGACGGCGTCTTTCCTGCTCCTGATACAGAAGGAGGAAGACCAGCATGGGCAGGATGTGAAGTTTCGGCTCCAGAGCGTCCTGGTTCCTCGTTAGGTGTCGAGAGGTGAGTGGTTTCCCTTCTGTGTACTGTTTCCGCTGTGCTTTTGCTAGCATTGGTACTGCCCCAGAAAAGGTGGCGGATAGGCCTCTTGTAATAGTGTGGGTGGTACTTTGTCCTCCTCCTGTCTGTTGGCAGTTACCGCTGCGGTGTTTATTTCTACCGCCGTGGCGGTCGGAGTATTAAAGTGGCTGTCTATGTTGGCGGTTCCCGCCATGGTCGTGATTCCATTTTTTTTTTCGCCGGGCTGTTGCCGGTATTACCGCTGCTTTAGCACCGACAGCCAGGGTTGTAATAAGGGCCATAATGTATTAATATATTTGTTAATAAAACACCCATAATATACAAACTTGTAATATCAGCATTAATAAAATATCATGAAAAAGAAGAAAACATTTCATTATGAATTGCAAACCTGTTAAAACATCACGTAAATGACAGAGAAGTGCATTTAATTTTCTGCACATGTTTATGAAAACTCATAAATCACATATTAAACATTAAAAAAACAAAATCCATTTTCATATTAGCAATTACTCTACAGCCTACGTTATACTTTGACATTATTTAAATCTTGCTAGCACAACGTTATATAGCCAGTAGGCACAATGGTGACCACCACAATTGAAAACATGAGCACTTTTAAAATACATGTCAGCGCAGCTTTTCTATGTGAAGCTGTTAATCGTGAAACTTTCTGCTGACTTCTGGGTCACTAAAAGCATTACTAACATTTACGCTCCACAAGTCTCGCTTTGACATCAAGCTATGCCATCACAAAAGGACACAATCTCACTTCAATGAGACAGCTCAAAAGTGTGATGTCTTTTTCCTGTAAGGTCTGCTGTAATTCTCAATTTTCTTGGGAATAGCATAATAAACTCTTCTCCTCGTCTCTATTTACATCTTTACTCTCCTCTGGTTACTCTTAGCTATTTTTCTTTTCTCTTTCCACAATTTGTATAAATTGTATAATCCAAGTGCAACTAAGGCACATAAAGCCACAATCAAAACAGGTTTCAAGATCATTCCTACTACTCTCTCTCCCAAGATTCCAAACCACTTTTCAATGGTTGAAAAACCATTACCTCTTGCTTCCCATGCACCTGTTGCTGTCAATCCTTTCAAGTGATTTTTTAGATTTGTGATGTTAGAGATAAACTTCCTTATCTCCTTTCTATTGCCGGTATGTACATGCAGCAATATTGCACATGCAAAACGTTACAGACTCCTTCCTCCTTTGCCCTCAAGATGATTTTGCCAAACCATTGCAACCATCTCCGTATCCATTAAAAGCAAAGTTCCAGCATAATCAGTAGGCATTTCATCTACTATGGTTAACAACTTCCTAATCTTGATATCCTTCAAGCTCACACCAAATGATGGAATGATTGCACCAAATATATCACCTGTAATTCCTGCTGCACTAGCTCCTCTCTTAGTTCGGGAATTTGGTTTCTGTTTCCAGATTGGATTGTCAAAATTGTCCACATGATAAATTTTCAGGAAATACCACTCCCTAGTAACATGTACCATACCAGCCTTTCAACAGTTTGTAATAGACATTTTTCCCACAGAAGAAATAAACACCTGGTATGGCAGGATCCTATCCATTAAACGTAAAAGCCCAAACACTGTTAAACAAACATACATGTCTTCATTCACCTACAAAATGTGTGTCTACTTTTGACTTTGGTCCTTGTATACATAATTTCCTTACATGTTGCCAGTTTAAAGCTAAGTGTCTTTGTGTATCACTGCCTGTAATGAATGCAGTATCTTTCTGCCAATCCTGTAAAACTACTCTGTTTTCTATTTTGGTTTTCCTTGCTTTTCTTCTGTCATCTACTTGACCAATGAACTCCTTTTCTACTGGTGTGAGAATACAGATTAAATAGTTTTTGTATATATGTAGTTCTAAAAGTCAGGGTCGGTTCAAAGAAACCTCCCACAATGTCAATGTTTTTTTGCTTTAGCAAGACTATTCAGAAGCTGATTTATAGGTATAAAAGAAAACACAAGGTCATAGTTTGAATAGATTATTGGATACACTCCTGGTTTACAACTGTGTTAATAACAGAATGCAATAAATTCCACGGCCCATATTTATTCTTTTTTAGCGCCGCATTTGGGCCGCTTTTTGATGCAAAAGCGGTGCAAACTTACAAAACACAATTGTATTTTGTAAGTTTGCGCGCTTTTGCTTAAAAAATATGGCACAAATGCGGCGCTAAAAAAGTATAAATATGGGCCCATACGTTAGTGGCAAGCTGTGATATGTGGTTACTTCCTGAACTGATGAAAGGATCTGTGTACAAACAAACCAGTCATGCACCTCCATGGTCTCAATATATTCAGGAAATAGCCTGTAGTATACTTTAGAAGACAAAACCCTCTTAGATTAATCAATGTGAAGCAATCTCTCATGAATGAATGAAAAGGCATTGTATGGGACTTCAAGTGCTTTTTCAAAATCTGATTAAAAATCAATAGTGACTCTGTATACCCTTGAGCGGTACTACACCATGAATAAACACACTTCTGAATTAGAAGCAGATACAAATTTACTATCCTCATGGAGGGGAATGGAGTAGAATGCTTGGCACAAATCAATGACCGTGAACCATTCTGCTTTACAAGGAATCTGGAACAAAATCACTGCTGGATTCAGTACCACCAGCCAACATGGAATGCCAATCTTGTTCACCTTTCTCAAATCCTGAAGTATGCGGTATTTTCCATTGGGCCCTCACAATCCTAAAATAGGGAAGTTACATGGGCTTCCCAGGATCTCTTTTACAGCACCTTGTTCAATTAAGTTTTCAATTACGGGAGTTATTCCTACAATTACTTCTGATGTCATGTTATAAGGCAGTGTTCTTTGATACACTGTGTTTATCTTCACTGTAATTTTAACTGGCTTAACTCCTCTAATGAGACCTATCTCCTTTCCTGAAAAATCCCAAACGTTTGCCATAACTGTCCCTTGCAACTCCTTGGTTAAATCATTAACTGTCATTATTGGGAACAATGAGATAAGAGGGTGCATTTATTCAATTTTGCTGGGAATTTCTTCATCACTATTTGTCTGGATGGCTATCCCCTTTTGTGTGCAACTTCTAGAACAATTTAGCTTACACAATAGATCACGAGCTAACAAGCTCACAGGACTTGAATCACAAACCACAAATTGGTGCTGGTCCTCAAAGGACACTAATTTGACTGACATATGTCCTGTAATTAGTGTTAGTTAACTGCTGATTTGCCACTCCTACCACCTGAATTCTTTTTCCTGGCAAGGGCATAATTGCCACTTCTGTGGTTCTGACAGTGAAGTGTGTAGCACCATTGTCAACAGGGAATGAAACATTCTGTTCAATAATGCTGGCATTTACATATGGACCACATTGAGCTAAATCTAAGGAGGCTGCTCACATGCAATCCTCATAATCAGAGCTGTCACTGTCAAATGTTTCTGAAAACTCCTCATCACTCAAATCAATTAAGGGAAATTGGTCTTTTCAACTGATTTACATTTGCTTTTGCTCTCTGATTCATGTTTTGCTGAGGAACCATCAATTGCTGCTGTTTCATCGGGGCTTGTGGAACTTGCATTTGTTGTGGGACTTATATCTGTTGGGGAACCTGTATCTGTTGCAGGACCTGCATGTGGTGTAATCCTGTAGGAACAGCTACATTTTGGGCTCGGGTTCTTTGGATTCTCTGAATTTGAACTTGATCACTGCCAACAGTCTGACCAACACCACCATTCTGCACCAAATCATTCAAATTATTATAAAGACACTCTTGTCTCCAGTGTCCAAAGTTGCCACACGCATGACATGGCTGCAATTTCTCCGTTGACTGCACATTAATCACTTTACTACTCTGATCTATCCGAACACTGCGTTCTAGACTGAGGCACGTTGTTAACCTGCTGTTGCATGCTTTGCATTCCACTAGTGTTCATCTGCGGGTCCTAATTTCCTGTCTGAGCAGATTTTATTTTCATCACCAATAATTTATCTTTCAGCTTTTTCCATTTCAATTAAATTTTGTTACTGCAGTGCTTTGCCTACTGTAATACCTTGTCAATTGGTTTGTTCTGCCAACAAATCTAATGCTGCTGAACAAACCTAAACACAAAATAACTCATATCTTTTGCTCAATCGTTTCAGAACCACTGTGCTGTTTGAACGCTTGCAATAATCTCTCATAATAGGCATGCATCGACTCTTTTGTTTCCTGTCCTGTCCTATCAATCTTCTGCCAATCAACATCTTTTGGGGAAACTTTGTTGTTCAGAAATTCAATCACTTTATAAAACCATTCATCACCTCTTCAGGCAGCGTACCTGTTACTGGGTCTCTCAGTGGTTCACGATTTGCCCAATCAATACTCCACTTGCACTCAATCTACAAATCAACTGGGACCACAATGTCAAACAATGTGTTTAAATTCTTCCCACAGGTATCTTGAAAGCTTCACAAACCTTTCTGTCTGCTGGTACCACTCCACTGGCTTCTTTCTCAATATCAGGTAATCATTTGTGAATGACAATATGTCACTCCTGCTCCATGGGACATGTACATAACATCCTCATGGAATTTCCCTCCTTGGTAACATTTTTACATTATCATCAGCTTGATTTACTCCTGCCAGAGACAAATTCTGCTTTGCTTTCTTTTGATCTCTTTTCTTTGCCCATTTATATAATGCACCCCATGTTTGAATGTATGTAATTAATTCTTTTATGTGAATACTCATTCCTGGTGATCTCATGTTTCCTGTGTCTTTGGCACTGAACTCTAATCTGTAGCTTCTTCTTAAGGGCTTAGATTTTCCTTTTGCACATGAATTGCACTTCGTCCTCTGTGTATATTTCCAATCACTCCATCTCAAGCATTTCCGTAATTAATTCCCTTCATTTTAATTTTAATCTGGACACATACACTGTTCTGTCCTCCTCTGGTGTCTCTTCTGTTCTGAAGTTACCATTTGATGCATCTGTTGCTCCTTTGGGCTCAGGTTGTCTAACCACTCAGTTAACTGCTGGGCTGAAAAACCTTGCAAGCTAGTATTATCTCTGGCATATTTTGTGGGGTGCTGCAATGTGGACTCATAATCTGATCTGGGGTGGGCATGTAAGGATGTGGGGTTACCTAAGGACATCTCACATCAAAAATGTGCAGCTTGATTTAACATCTGGTTAGGTTCTGCAATTTGTGTAGGGTTCAAAGCTGGGATACAAAAAGCTATTCTCTCCATTTCATGCCAGAACTTTTACCTGTTAAAACAGTACTGAAGTTTGTCCTGTTTGACTCAGGTAACATTTGACTTTGTCTGTGCTGGTGTATACATAGGCATATTATGATTCTGAGTACTACTGAGTTGTAGTCACATTAGGTGTAGACACCATCTGATTCACATGAGGGCTTGGCACTACCTGATTCATAACTGGGCTTGTGATATACTGTGCTGTATTAACAGTCTGAACTGGTAAATAAACCAAGGGCACTTGTGCCACTGAATTCACAGGTGTACTTCGAACTATCTGAATCGGGCTCTCTGTAACTGGAGCAATTTGCACTTTCGGGGCTACATTCCACACTGCTTCCTCAGTTGAATGATACGATAATGGAACCATTCATCAAAAGCTGATTTATGAATTTATCTTCTGCGTCACTTTCATATGTGGCTGTCTTTTTACGCTCATCTGCTGTCTTTTCTGCTTTAGCTGTCTGCTTCTTTCTTGTTTTGGGTTTGTACTCTTATCACCTTCCTCTGTGATAGATGGATACATTCTCACTCCATCTAATATCACCACCTCATCTAGCTTCCGCTAATGTTTTAACTGCTTTCTTTATTCTATTTTCAAATGTTATCATTTCTTTCTGTCTGGCAACAAACTCCCAAATAGCAGGGGCTTCATATTGTGCAGGTTGAAGAGGCTTTTATTCATAAAATACTCTCCTCAACAAGGAAAAGCTATTGAACCTTCTTTTTCAGTGATCTTGTGCTATTTTTTTTATCCAAATACATGCTGAAACTCCTTTCACCTCTGAAACTTCGTATGTTGGTTTTCCTTCGCGTTCTACCTGTTCACGCTCTCTAGCTGGAATAAACACAAACAATTCAGTTAATCACAACAATTTTCAATGAAACCGGGAAGTAAAGTCAATTCCACAATCCTTTCCGTAATCCCTTTTCAACCAATAGCAACACCATACTGTCCACCAATACGAGTGAAGCTTTCTCAGTAACTGATCTATCCCAGCGCGGCACAAATTATGTTACACTCACTTCACTCAGCAGCTTCAGTTGCTTCGCAATTGTCTCTCACACAATTACTCACACATACACTAAATGCATAATATTGCAAACAAGATAAAAAAAAAAAACTGTCTGCACACTACGGGTAGGGCTCAAACGCTTTGAAAGCTCTATGGCTTACACCTCCAACTCCAGCTTTCGCAATTACGCAATCAGTGAAGCTTGGCCAGCTATTCTCATCCTGGTTGGTAGGGATCCTCCTTAGGCCTTTGGGATTCACCCAATACCAACCAACAACTCACACACATTCAGGGAAAACTAATGGCATTGTCAATGGTACCGCATGACATGTACTGTACTGCAAACAATAAATTAAACAAGTGTCTTGTACACTTGTGTGTTACCCCAGGATCTTAGGCCTCGACAGACTTGTCAACAACAACAACAACTGTGCACAATTTTGTAGCACAAAGCGCCACAATCACTTTCAGTATGACGACTCCTCAAAACACTTCACAACTTCACCCTTCACTACAATCAAGCAAAAAGCATTGCAAGCGCAAATCCCTACTTATACTTACACAACACAACACTTGTATACACAACACTGGAATTTCATCAATCTCTCAAACTAACCATAGAACGAACTACAGGGTGGGCAAATTTATACTAGGCAATAACATGCCTTACCATGAACAAAAATATGGTTATCCCTCCTATTGGACGTAACCCATAATTCTGTAATCAAAACTGTGAATCCTAATTCCTTCACATTAACCTAAAATGTGGTTCCCCCTCTGATGGGACAGAACTGTCACTCTGCTAGCAAACTGTTAATGCATTTTTCATCCTTCACAGGAATCAACCGATTTACCGAGGTCGATGGATCTTTTGACCCAGAAAGAGTGTGGTGAACCATACACAAATTTACATTAACACCACTCAAACAATTTAGATACCATGACCATTGTGGCCACAGAAGAAGACTCCAATCAATGAAAAGTTTCAAAATGTAATTTTATTACGACAAAGTCATGAAAACTGTGCGCAAAATCAATTATAAATATAAATCAACACCATTGGCTGCCCAAAGAAGCAAAACTAATGTAATCTAATTAGCATCAATACAATTAAGCATTCAAGAAGAATAATACATATAATTAAAGAGATAATCCGTAACACAGAAACATATCTCAAATCAGACTGCATCAACATTAGTCAAGCTCAATTAAACAGAAAATGCAAATTTGGGATGGGCATACATGGTCTCTACAGCTAAACAAATAAGGACATGTATGTGTGGGGACAGGCTAACAAATGAGGGCAAAATACACAATAAGACAAAAATAAATTGGAAAAATATATCTAGGGATATAGAGTACTAACGAGTCAATTAAAAAAGAGTGATTGTCAGCATGCTAGCTTCTATTCTAGAAAAAAGGAAATCATATCAAGAAAAATGATAATCAGCAGGGAGGTATACCTCTCCTAGCATTCAAGGATTCTTCTTCAGCAAAACATAAGATCATCAGCAAAGTCCGTTAGAAGACCCATCGGGGAATTTCATTGAGGCCAACAACTCCTTGGACAGCTCCCAACCTGGCTTCTGCAGCAATCACAGCATGGGGACAGGACTCCTGGCAGCCAACAGCGACATCTGATTACTCCTAGACCACTGCCATACCGCAGCACTCATACTCCCCGACCTCTCAGCAGCTTTCAACACGGTTTCCTACAGACCTCTGTGCACCAGAATCCATGACATTGGAATCCGTGGAAGAGCTTTGGAATGGATGCACTCCTTCCTCTCCGGGAGGACGCATACTCCCGCCTGACACTTCCAGACCCACAGGAGTCACCTGCAGAGTCCCCCAGGGATCCTCACAGAGTCCCACACTGTTCAACCTATACATGGCCCCTGTTCCTGCCATTGTCAGAAGCCACGGTATGAACATCGTATCATATGCTAATGACACACAACTCATCATTTCCTTCACCGAAGACCCGGACATGGCCAAAAGGAACTTTCACTCAGGAATGGAAGCAGTCGCCACCTGGAAGAGAGAAAGCTGCCTCAAGCTTAACTCCAACAAGACGGAGCTCATCATCTTTGGAAACACCACCTCAGCTTGACTTATGGTGGCGCACATCCCTCAGCACCCCCCCTGCACCGACGGAGCACTCCCGCAACTTAGGAATCATCCTTGACTTCTCCCTATCCATGACCCACAGGTAAACTCTGTTGCCTCCTCCTGCCGGCACAAACTCCGCAAACTTCGGAAGATCTTCAGATGGATCCCAGCAGACTGTCGCAGGACAGTCACCCATACCTTAGTTACTAGCAAGCTCGACTATGGCAACGCCCTCTGCGCCAGCACCTCAACTGGAAATATAAAAAAACTTCAACTCATTCCAGAACGCTGCCGACAGATTCATTCTGGACCTCTCTCGCCGAGAATACATCTCCCAACACCTGAGGGCCCTCCACTGGTTACCATTCGAGAAGCGAATCACCTTCAAGCTTCTCACCCACAAGTACAAGGCCATACACAACGCAGGACCAACCTACCTGAACCACCTCGTCTCCTTCCACACCCCAGCCAGATCCATCCACTCTGCCCAGATAGCCCTGGCTATCGTCCCTCACATCCGCAAAACCACCGCCGGAGGACGATCTTTCACCGACACTGCAACAAAGAGCTGGAACAACCTCCCCCTGCGCCTCAGACAAAGCACGTCGCTCAACTTCTTCAGGAAGAGCCTCAAAACATAACTCTTTGGATGAGGTGCCTCCCCACCCCCCCAGTGCCTTGAGACCCTCACGGGTGAGTAGCCGCATTTTACAAATATTGATTGATTGAGGGAAGTGCAGAACACAGGCTCTACAGAGAACAGCAGGGTCAAGAGACAAGGAAAGTCCTGACAGAGTGAGTGCAAAGACAAGGGCAATTCTGCCTGAAACTTATGAAGTCATCCCCATAGTAAAGTATACAAACCTCTCTGATTTGACAGTTCAGTGGCCTCACCTCATGCAAAAGAGGCATCATCTGATCAAAATTCAATAAAATATCAGGTTACAACAACCTGGTATTTCACATTATGTCCACAGGCCTTATTGTTGCTGTACCAAGGTCATTTAACCACAAGTCTTTGTATAATAGAACAAAAGAGTCTCTTAATACTTGAAAAATGTTTCATGAGTACAGAAACTAGAGGAAACATTTCAGGTTAGAAAGAACAATGATTCATCATTTTACATGCCTGCAAATACGAGTTCTGCAGGTCTAGTTTTGAAAACACAAGAAATGCATTACATTAATATATTTATTAATTAAACACACATAATATGCAAACAACTTTCAGCACTAATAATATATCATCAGTAGGAATAAAATGTTTCATTATGAATTGCAAACATGTTAAGGCATCATGTTAAATATGACATAGAAGTGCATTTAATTTTATGCATGTCTATTTAAACTCATAAATCACACATTAAACATTAAAGAACAAAATTTGTTTTCATACTAGGAATTACTCTACAGCCTAAATTATACTTGACATTATTTCAATCTTGCTAGCACATTGTTAAATCTGGTAAGCACAATGGTGACTACTGCAAATGAAAACACGAGAACTTTTAGTTCAGCTTTTCTGTGTTAAGCTGTTAATCATGAAATCTTCAGGTGACATCTGAGTCACTAAAATCATTTCTAAAAGTTTCATTTCAATAGTAGTATGCACTAGCCAATACACATTTTTGGAAGAGGTACTTATTTTTCATGATCAGACTTTGACCTGGAAAAAGTGGCTGAGAGACAGAAAAAAGAGGAAGAGAAAGATAGAAAGTAGTAACAAAGGGAGAAACCACTTATAAAAACGAATTTGCAAGAATGAAAAGGCTAGGCAGCTTTGTTATTTGACAACCCCGGAATTCTGCAGTGATGGCAATTGGCTCTTAAGACAAATATTGGGCTACTGCATAAATGTTTTTTTTAAATTAAACACCAAGGGGCATATTTATACTTGTTTTGCGTGAAATTTGCAGCATTTGTTTTACGCAAATTCAGTGCAAAACTAACTCCATATTTATCCTTTACGCTAGACCCGTCTAGCACCCAATTTATGGAGTTAAAGTCATTTTTTGAACTTGGAAACCTACTTTGCGTCAATGAGATGCAAAGTAGGCGTTCCTGTGCAAAAAATTACTCTATAGCCTTAGTGCCATATTTATCCCCCATGCTAAAATCACGCACGGGAGGGAGGAGGGGTAAAAAAATGGTGCAAAGCTTGCATTGCACCAATTTTAATGCCTGGTCAGGGCAGGCATCAGGGGACCTGTGGGTCTATTTCCATGGTGGACCATCATGGAATAAGCCCACAGGTGCCTTCCCCAGACCCCAGGGGCACCTCCACTCATACCAGAGGAACAGTGGAGGATGGGGGACTCCCAGGTAAGTATAGGTAAGTACAGGTAAGTATATATATATATTTTAAGTGCCATTGGGGGCCCTGAAATGGGCCATCCTACATGGCTCTGGGTTCAATGGCCATGCCCAGGGGCCCCTGGTCCCCTGTCTTGGCCATTGAGGTGGTTGGCATGACTTCTGTCTTTTCTAAGACTAGAATCATGTGGGATGGATGGGGTTGCGTCAGAAAATGACTCTAGGCAGGTTAGAGTCATTTATTTTACTCTAACCTGCCTAAGGTCATTTTTTGGTGCAAAACCCCCTTCTTCCATACCGACAGCCCCACCTGCCTAACGTCATTTTTTTACGCTAGCCTACCCTTTGCACTGACTTGCACCATTCCATAAATATGGTGCCCGGCTGGTGCACAGAAATGGTGCAAGCCAGTGCTAAACTTTTTGGTGCAAAAATGCGTTAGTGCAGTTTTGCACAAAAATTATAAATCAGGGCCTGAGTGAGTGCATTCTTTAGTGTATAAGGGGTCTGCGACTCTTGAAGAGAAGCAGCCTTACAGGCACAGTGCACTGTGTACAGATGCACAAGTAGTCATCAGTGAGTATGTGTATGAATCTGTAGAGGTCCCACCTAATTTCCTTTTTTAGGGGCGAGCGCAAAGTGCTCTGTCCCCTGCAGTAATCTCTTTTTGGGCTTCTAACCACGCCCATGTCACGTCAGTCACTTTCATTGGTTTGTTGGCTTGCCTTTTCAAATCCACTTACTTTAATTTGTGAAAGGCATGCATACGTCATGACTTTTCCAGTGTTTAGCCCACCTACACAGCACCGCTAAACTACTGGAAACATACGAGGCTCCATGTTTTCAGCATGGTTTCTGGACTACTTTATCTTTTTATTTTCCACGCAGTGCGATCGCGCTGGTATTTACATAGCGCTATCACGCTCTGTTTTTCTGTTTTCAATCTCCGCGCAATCATGCTGCATTTTACATAGGCGATCGCGCTTAGTTTTTTTCTTTTAATTTGTGTGGCAAGAAACGCCCGGTTAGGAGTTTACAACGCTAATAGCTGCTAATAGCTCTAACTCGAGCAAATGCGAGATCCGATGCATTGCAAATGCTTGTTGTAAATTGCCAGTATGCACATTGTGTACTGTTTTCCTCTTGCGCTTGTCCACTATCAGCCATAATTCATACCATCGACCCTGTTCGACCATAATTTATAATTTAAGCGATTCGTTAAATGTGGAGAAAATACATTTTAAGTCATGTATTTACTAACACCTAAAATGTCAGATAACCTGGCTGATAAACAGTCATGAGCGAGAGGAAACAGGCCTGACGACTCTGGTATACAAAGGTTTTCCAGTAAGTACTTGTGGCAGATTCAATCGTTTCTTTGTTTCTTCGAACTCCTCACAGAAAAACTTTGAGATAAAATTAGCTAAAGGCATTACGGTTGCTCTATCATATGTCATATATTCCGTCCTCAGATATTCAATCCAAAACC
The DNA here is from genome assembly GCF_031143425.1 of Pleurodeles waltl. NCBI lineage: Eukaryota > Metazoa > Chordata > Amphibia > Caudata > Salamandridae > Pleurodeles > Pleurodeles waltl. Next base: position 610,168,545 of record NC_090449.1, read on the forward strand.
TTTCTATCGCTCGAGTAAAAGGGCTGCGCAATTAAGACAAGGTCGGGCTGTGAAGGATTTGTTTTGACATTGACCTACTCAGAAGCGAAACCTGCAATGTGCTGGTGCGCAGTGACTGACAGTGGCTCCTTCCTCACAGACACCGGATGTCCTTGGACGCATGGGTCGCTCGGAGATTCCATCGTAGTCAGCAGAACTTGAAGTTCCAGGAACCTCCGTCCACTCTCAACTGCATCAAAAATGTACACATCCATTATATATACAACAGTTCTCAAAGGCAGGTATAGAGGTAATTGATCCACTTATTTATACATTTCGGTGTTTGTTCAATTCCCTGAAGGAGTAAGGGTAGCTTGTATATAAACCATCTGTGGAATAATATGCATTAGCTACCACTTGTGGCTTCCATTGAGTTTAGCCTTCCAATTTGCTCTCAAATTGACAAGCATTGGCAAAACCAATAGGCCAGGTATGCTACCATTTGAGTGGGGCACACAAGAGGCAGACAGCAGGAGCAGACAGAGATAGCTATAGTTGTAAAGTAGCCCCTCATGCAGATCAATGCAGGGACTCGAGCGCAGGCAGGAGGATGCACCCAAACAGTTAAAAAAAATTGGGGTAGTTGCCTGTAGGAATATGTAACAGAGAAATTAATAATATATGTTGACGTATGGAATTGTTACAGTCCACCCGAAATGTATTTGATAAAATCATGTTAGTGACACTATGTGAAATATATTCACAGACATGTAACAAATTCTCCTCCTGAGGATTTAAACTCAGGAGGAGAATGTGAAGCCAAACAATGATGTGACACAGATCTGCTAAATTATTTGAAATACTTGTTGGACCATTTTTGCCAACTGCACACTATCTGCTCTTCAAGTTTAGCATATGTAAAGAAATGGCTCCCTGTTGCAGTTACCCCCCACTTTTTGCCTGATACTGATGCTGACTTGACTGAGAAGTGTGCTGGGACCCTGCTAACCAGGCCCCAGCACCAGTGTTCTTTCACCTAAAATGTACCATTGTTTCCACAATTGGCACAACCCTGGAACCTAGGTAAGTCCCTTGTAACTGGTACCCTTGGTACCAAGGGCCCTGATGCCAGGGAAGGTCTCTAAGGGCTGCAGCATGTCTTATGCCACCCTAGGGACCCCTCACTCAGCACAGACATACTGCTTGCCAGCTTGTGTGTGCTGATGGGGAGAAAATGACTAAGTCGACATGGCACTCCCCTCAGGGTGCCATGCCAACCTCCCACTGCCTGTGGCATAGGTAAGTCACCCCTCTAGTAGGCCTTACAGCCCTAACGCAGGGTGCACTATACCACAGGTGAGGGCATATGTGCATGAGCACTATGCCCCTACAATGTCTAAGCAAAACCTTAGACATTGTAAGTGCAGGGTAGCCATAAGAGTATATGGGCTGGGAGTCTGTCAAAAACGAACTCCACAGCTCCATAATGGCTACACTGAATACTGGGAAGTTTAGTATCAAACTTCTCAGAATAATAAACCCACACTGATGCCAGTGTTGGATTTATTAAAAAATGCACACAGAGGGCATCTTAGAGATACCCCCTGTATTTTACCCAATTGTTCAGTGCAGGACTGACTGGTCTGTGCCAGCCTGCTCCTGAGAGACGAGTGTCTGACCTCATGCGGTGAGAGCCTTTGTGCTCTCTGAGGGCAGAAACAAAGCCTGCTCTGGGTGGAGGTGCTTCACACCTCCCCCCTGCAGGAACTGTAACACCTAGCAGTGAGCTTCAAAGGCTCAAGCTTAGTGTTACAATACCCCAGGGCACTCCAGCTAGTGGAGATGCCCGCCTCCTGGACCCAGCCCCCACTTTTGGCGGCAAGTCCAGGAGAGATAATGAGAAAAACAAGGAGGAGTCACTGGCCAGTCAGAACAGCCCCTAAGGTGTCCTGAGCTGAGGTGACTCTGACTTTTAGAAATCCTCCATCTTGTAGAAGGAGGATTCCCCCAATAGGGATAGGAATGTGACCCCCTCCCCTTGGGAGGAGGCACAAAGAGGGTGTACCCACCCTCAGGGCTAGTAGCCATTGGCTACTAACCCCCCAGACCTAAACACGCCCTTAAATTTAGTATTTAAGGGCTCCCCTGAACCTAAGAATTTAGATTCCTGAAACCTACAAGAAGAAGAAGACTGCTGAGCTGAAAACCCCCTGCAGAGGAAGAACAGAAGACACCAACTGCTTTGGCCCCAGTCCTACCGGCCTGTCTCCTGCCTTCCAAAGAACCCTGCTCCAGCGACGCTTTCCAAAGGACCAGCGACCTCTGAATCCTCAGAGGACTGCCCTGCTTCAAGCAAAACAAGGAACTCCCGAGGACAGGGGCCCTGCTCCAAAAGAACTGCAACTTTGTTTCAAGGAGCAGACTTAAAGACCCCTGCAACTGCCCGCAAGAAGCGTGAGACTTGCAACACTGCACCCGGCGACCCCGACTCGACTGGTGGAGAACCAACACCTCAGGGAGGACCCTCCGGCGACTCTGAGTCCGTGAGTAACCAAAGTTGTCCCCCCTGAGCCCCCACAGCGACGCCTGCAGAGGGAATCCCGAGGCTCCCCCTGACCGCGACTGCCTGAACTCCATTTCCCGACGGCTGGAAAAGACCCTGCACCCGCAGCCCCCAGCACCTAAAGGAACGGTGACCCCCAGGAAGCCCTCTCCCTTGCCCAGGTGGTGGCTACCCCGAGGAGCCCCCCCCCTTGCCTTCCTGCAACGCTGAAGAGATCCCTTGATCTCTCATTGATTTCCATTGAAAACCCGACGCTTGTTTCTACACTGCACCCGGCCGCCCCAGTGCCGCTGAGGGCGTACTTTTTGTGTGGACTTGTGTCCCCCCCGGTGCCCTACAAAACCCCCCTGGTCTGCCCTCCGAAGACGCGGGTACTTACCTGCTGGCAGACCGGAACCGGGGCACCCCCTTCTCTCCATTGAAGCATATGTGTTTTGGGCACCTCTTTGACCTCTGCACCTGACCGGCCCTGAGCTGCTGGTGTGGTAACTTTGGGGTTGCTCTGAACCCCCAACGGTGGGCTACCTTGGACCCAAACCTGAGACTTGTAAGTAATTTACTTACCTGACAAAACTAACAAAAACTTAACTCCCCCAGGAACTGTGAAAATTGCAGTGTCCACTTTTAAAACAGCTTATTGTGTTTTATGTGAAAAGTATACATGCTAATGTAATGATTCAAAGTTCCTAAAGTACTTACCTGCAATACCTTTCAAATGAGATATTACATGTAGAATTTGAACCTGTGGTTCTTAAAATAAACTAAGAAAATATATTTTTCTACAACAAAACCTATTGGCTGGATTTGTCTCGGAGTGTGTGTTCCTCATTTATTGCCTGGGTGTATGTACAACAAATGCTTAACACTACTCCTTTGATAAGCCTACTGCTCGACCACACTACCACAAAATAGAGCATTAGTATTATCTCTTTTTGCCACTATCTTACCTCTAAGGGGAACCCTTGGACTCTGTGCATACTATTCCTTACTTTGAAATAGTGCATACAGAGCCAACTTCCTACAGCATAGCAGTCCCAAATATTCTTGGATGGTAATTCAGAAATACTTTGAATACATCACATAGACGAAGGAAAGAGAGGAGTAACAAAATATGTAAGGCCTCATTACGAGTTTGGCGGTCCGAGAACTGCCATGTTGGCGGTGGCGGTTGTACCGCCAACAGGCTGGCGGAGAAGACCACCAAATTATGACTATAACGGTATTTCCAACAGAATACAGCCATTGCACTGCCGCCACCGCCACTGCGGTCAGAGAGCCACAGACATAGGAAGGCACCTACAGAGAAGCATAGACCATGTTTCCGTCAGATAGATTATGAGGTTGCAAGGTTCCAAGGTTTCCACCACGGCCGCACAACCAGGCAAACCCAGGAGGAAACAAACTGCATAAAAGGAGGCACTCAACTTCCAGAGACCATACTCCTCCAAAGCCGCCATGGAACCAGAACTAGCCGCCATCCCACTGCTCCTACTCACCCAGAGACTCTGGAATCAATGCTGAAGATGACAACAGTAACTGTAAATACATACACTTTCCTGTCACTGTTGTATATTGCCACATTTTGTACACTCACACAACATACCATTGGGAATGGGTGGCGAGGGTGACACACACACGTAACCTGACACTGACACGCACACTCACAGACAGCCACATACAAATCCACACATTCACAGTACACACACCACGGCCATCACACACACACACACACACGCCAAAAACACATACCAACTCCCTAACACACAGCACACGCTCAGTCACACACAATAACATACAACACCACAACCGCAACACCATCAATGCATTGGCAAGCACCCACAATAGACACTATCCAGAGACAAATTACACATACAACACAACTTACCACCAAGAGGGAATGAACACACCCAATCACACATCCATATAACACAGCAATTGACATACACAGCAAACACACAGCACATCATATCTGACATACCATGCACCAAACACTCACACAGTCAAAGCACACAAAGCTACACAACACTGCAACAAACACATGTCAACACAAACACCAATCAATACCATGACAACAACATGTCCCCAACACACACATGCCCATCACACAACACAAATCCATCACTGGGGAACAAAAGCACTGCACACAACCACACATGCTGCCCAGACAAAACAGGTAACACAAGCACCACTTACACACAAATTCTCAGACACAAACAATGTCAGCCATGAACAAATCTGCCCAAAGAAAAGAAATGCAGGATAAATATGTAACGTCGAAATCAACAACTGGTTGGTCCAAATATGTATTAAAACTAATAAATATCAATGAAACGTCCAAGGCCATAGGCCAGTACAATTATAAAACATGCAATATGCACACAATGCACATCTGTTTGCCCCAAACTTGACTCCTGACTGCCATGTAACCTCCACTGGTAGAGGCATCAAGGGGGCAGTCATGCACCTCAGGGATTTTCAGGGGGTGAGCCTAGGCTTTGAAGGGGTCCTTTGGGATTGGGCTTGGGAGGGGGCATTTAGGTCTAGGCTTAGGGGAGAGTTGGGTTCCCTTGGGAGGGGCAGACTTCTTGGTGGGGGAGGGGCATGGCTACTTGCAGGGGCAGTAGAAGAGGGCTTGGAGGTGGAAGGTACTGGCCTGGGGAGGGAAACAGAGCATTTAGGGATCTCACGGGGGAAAAGGAGTAGGGAAAAGGTCAAAACATGAAAGGGAAGCTTTTTTTGACACACAGGGACGGTCATCAGGAGGGGGTTTGGGTGTGGAGGGTGAGGGAGTGGTTGTCTGACATGTATGTGTGGGTGTTGTGGGTGCATGTTTGTGGGAGGTATGCTTGTGGGTGTCTGTTGGGTCAGTGAGTGAGTGCGTTTATGGGTACGGGACTGAGGTGGGTGAAGGTGCTGGGGGATGCCATGGTGGGTGGGTGACTGTTCGGGTGGTGACTGCAAGTATGGTGGATGTGATGCACAATGGAGTGTCAGTGGTTGAGGTGTCTGCGGGTCTGGTGACTGGGGTGGAGGTCTGGGGGTCTTCTGTTGTGCAGACTGTGGGTAGGATAGGTATAGTGGCTGGATCTGTGAATGTTGGTATGGTGTCTGTATTTGGGTGAGGTGTAGTGTCAGTGATGCTGGGGGTACTAGGGCAGGTTGTGACTGTTGAAGTGTCTGCATCTGTTTGTTGCTTGTGTGTGTGCCGGTGGTGAGTATTGTGGTGCCTATGTTTGTCTGAGCTACCCTGGAATGTTGAGGTGGATGCACGCCTATCTGTCTGTATGCTTTGGCTGGTTTGGGGAAGGGGGGGTTGGGTTTGGGAAGAGGAAGGTGGAGGGGGGACTGTAGACAAAGGGTGACTTGCTGCTGTCAGTGTGGAGGCCAGAGCCTGAAAGGATCTCTGTAGGCCAGCCAGTGCACCGTGAGTGCCCTCCAGGAACGCATTACTCTGTTGGACTTGAGTTGCTAGTCCCGGAATGGCAATCATGATGGTCGACTGACCCACAGAGATCAACCTCAGGAGGACAATAGCCTCCTCACTGAGGGAAGCAGGGCTAACAGGGATGGGGCAGATGTGTCTGCGGCAAAGGCAAAGTCCACCCTCTTGGGTGAGTGGGCACGGCAAACTGGATGAGGAGCTACAGGGAGGGCGTGGTAGAGAGGGAGTGGCGGACAAGGATGGTGCTGGCGTGGTCTCAGATGGGTCCACCACCAGAGAGTGTCCACTGCAGGAGGATTCCGAAGATGAATAACTTGATCCTGTCTCCCCCATGGCACTCCCCTCGCCCTCGCCCCCTCTCGGCCACTGTGTTCCTTGGTGTTGGTGGTATCATCACTTGAGGTCCCGTAGCCAGCAGCTTCCCCACTCGGCTGTGTCCTTCGCCTGCATATACTGAGACTGGGAAACAGAGAGAAAGGGGATTATTTTCAAACACTTACATCACACTGTACACATCAATCACATTACAACCACTCGTACTACACCACAGATATTACCAGGCCAACATCATGTCATAGCTAGATATTACCTACACCCCTACATTACAAAAATATCACACACCAGCTAAGCCACCTATCGCACACCTACTATACCATCATATCAGTAGAGCAATCACAATAACCATTCCATGACAACCTGACTTGCCAACATGAATCCGAGTCTCTATCCACACCAACTTAGTCAATCAACATCCAAGCAATGGGAAATAGTCGTAACACACATTTCTATATATCACAAACACAAAATCCACACATACCTACATTTGTAGCAGATGTGATGTACCAGGAAAGCAACCCCATGATATGCCAAACACAAGACCGCATGTTGCATACATGCCAATACCGTTTCATGTCACAGAGTCCACAACCTTCACTAATGACATGAGCAAATATGCAACAACCATACCTGCCATTTCAATGATTGGAGTATGATAGAGTCTAAATTCATGTCAGCAACACAGGGCCCAATATTCAAGTAGGAAAGGATGATACATACTTTATGGAGCTACTCATCTAAGTCATCCTCCACCTGTACACAAAGTCATGTACATGTGTAGGGGCCACATACAGTGCAACTAATCATTATGATTGGGAACATCAATAGCCCATTTTTCAAGTGGCCACATCACTATCCACACTTCAAACATGAGCAATCTTACATCTGTACATGACCACTGCAATGCCACAACACACGTCTGAGCTTAACCTGATAGAGACATATACCTTGAAGCAAGCCACACCATGCCAACAACATGCGAAGGTGAAATGCCACATCTGCAACACAATTCAGTCAGTTCTAACTCTAGGTTTCCATACCAAGAGCCATCAAAACATATCCACAATGGCAAAAGTAAGTACGTTTCAGTTGCATAGCAATGTTTATATATGTCTTGGCCTAACAATGTGCACATGATGTTGGCAAAAACCAGTTCAGATTGTACCAATTACCAAGATGTAGTTGCCTATTTAGCATGCCCATGTAGGAAAGTACCATCTTTCTTTGCATGTTACCCCCAATTTTACCTGTATGTCAGTATGTTTTTGCCTGTTTCACTAGGATCCTGATGGTCAGGACCCCAGTGCTCATAGTTTGTGGCCTAATGTGTGTGTTGACAGTAGTGCTTAGCTGTGTAACTGAGGCTCTGCTAACCAGAACGTCAGTGCTTATGCTCTCTCTGCTTTTAAATTTTTCACTATAGGCTAGTGACTTCATTTACCAATTTCAATTGGCACACTGGACCCCCCTTATAAGTCCCTAGTATATGGTACATTGGTACCCAGGGCACTGGGGTTCCAGGAGATCCTTATGGGCTGCAGCATTTCTTTTGCCGCCCATAAGGAGCTCAGACAAACCCTTTCACAGGACTGCTATTGCAGCCTGCATGACTTAGTGCACACCCTATTTCACAGCCATTTTCACTGCACTTAAGTAACTTATAAGTCACCTATATGTCTAACCTTCATTTACTAAAGGCTAGGTGCAAAGTTACTAAGTGTGAGGGCACCCTTACACTAGCAAAGGTGCCCCCACGCAGTCCAGGGCCAATTTCCCGGACTTTGTGAGTGCAGTGATGCCATTACATGCGTGCACTTCATTTAGGTCAATACCTATATGTAGCTTCACAATGGTAACCCCGAATATGGCCATGTAAGGTGTCTAAGATCATGGAATTGTCCCCCCATTCCAAATCTGGTATTGGGGAGCCAATTCCATGCAACCTGTGGGCCCCACCATGGACCTCTGGTACTGCCAAACCAGCACTCCGAGGCTTGCAATGCAGCTACAGCTGCTGCCACCACACAGACAGGGCAGCAGCACAGTCCCAGGAAGGCAGAACAAAGCATTTCCTTTGGGTGGAGGGTGTTACACCCTCTCCCTTTGGAAATAGGTGTTACAGGCTTGGAAGGGGTTGCCTCCCAGAGCCTCTGGAAATGCTTTGAAGGGCACAGATGGTGCCCTCCTTGCATAAGCCAGTCTACACTGGTTCAGGGTTCCCCAGTCCCTGCTCTGGCGCAAAACTGGACAAAGGAAAGGGGAGTGACCACTCCCCTGTCCATCACCACCCCAGGGGTGGTGCCCAGAGCTCCTCCAGTGTGTCCCAGATTTCAGCCATCTTGTTTTCCAAGGTGTGGGGACACTCTGGAGGCCTCTGAGTGGCTAGTGCCAGCAGGTGATGTCTGAGACCCCTCCTGATAGGTTCATACCTGATAAGGTAGCCAATCCCCCTCCCAGGGCTATTTAGTTTCTCTCCTGTGGGTTTCTCTTCAGATTCTGCTTGCAAGTTTCCATCAGGAATCCTCTGCAACTACTACTTCATCCTCTGACCTAAGATCGACCGCAGACTGCTCCAGGAACCGCTGTAACAGCAACAAAGTATCCAGAAGTGCCACTTTCCCTCTGCAACATCAGCTCCAGCCAGCAACTGCAACAGTTTCCAAGGTGTGCACGCTCTGGGGACTCCCTGTTTTCACCCTGCACCAGAAGGACCGAAGAAATCTCCTGTAGAGTGACGGAGTCACTTACCTGCTCCAGCAGGCACCTTCTAAGATGTTGACAGGTCCTCTTGGACTCCTCTCCTGGTGCCGAGCATACTCCTTGGAACACAGGTGGTAGACCTCTTGGACACAGACTGTCCTAAGGTCCTGCTGTCCAAATTTGGAGGAGGTAAGAGCTTGCTTTCCCCGTTTGCGATAGTACCCCTGTGCACTGCGTCATCTTCACCTCCTGAAGCCTCTGTGCACTATTTGCAAGAATCCTTTGTGCACAGCCTGGCCCAGGTCCCCAGCACTCTATTCTGCGACGCTCAACTCACTGAGTTGTTCTCCGGCAGTGTGGGACCTTCTTTTGTAGTTCTTCAACAACCGCAATTTGCACCTTCTTTGTCCCCTTGTCCCGTGTCCTCTGTGGGTGCTGCCTGGTCATCTGTGGGTTCCCTCCAGTGTTGGGAACCCCCTCTGCCTCCTCAGTCCAATTCGAGGCCCCCAGGTCCCTCATGGGTCCAGGCAGCGCCACTTTGACGCAATCTGCGGCATTACTTGAACCAAGGCTTGTTGGACGTATCCAGCTCTGAAACTCGCCTGCATCCAACATCCCCATGTCTTCTTCCAACTGGAGACTCCTCTTTTGCACCTTCTACTAGGTCAGCAGAGGTTCCTGTTCTTCCTGGAATATTCAGTGACTTCTGGACTTGGTCTCCTCTCTTTACAGGTCTTCAGGTCCAGGAATCCACCATTTGTTGTTTGCAGTCTTGCTTGGTTCTTGCAATAACTCTAATCACAACTTGTAGTGTGTCCTAAGAGAACTTGCAGCACTTTACTCCTACTTTCCTGGGCTCTGGGGAGGGGTATTTTATTCACCTTTGTGGTATTCTTACTCTCCCAGTGATTCTCTACACATTACACTTGTCTAGGGGGGAATTCGTGATTCACATTCTACTTTTTTAGTATATAGTTTGTGTTGACCCTAGACCGATTTTCTCCTATTGCATTCTATAGCATTTCCTATTGTTTGCACTATCCTATGTCTAATTACTTACCTTATTTTGGTGTCTAGTGTATATATTGTGTATAATACTTACCTCCAGAAGGAGTATTGCCTCTAAGATATATTTGGCCTTGTGTCACTAAAATAAACTACCTTTATTTTTGGTAACACTGAGTATTGTCTTTACCTGTGTGTAAGTACTGTGTAATTATAGTGGTATTGCAGGAGCTTTGCATGTCTCCTAGTTCAGCCTAAGCTGCTCTGCTACAGCTACCTCTATCAGCCTAAGCTGCTAGAACACTACTACATTTCACTAATAAGGGATAACTGCACCTGGTATAAGGTGTAAGTACCCAAGGTACCCACTACAAACCATGCCAGCTTCCTACAGCCCACAACACATTGCAATAGGAAATCACTGTGTATCCACTTACAATCCAAAGAACATGTACCTGGTACAAATATTCTGAACACTCATATCAATGGTATGGCTTGCAGTAGGAGTCTAGTAATGTCACCAAGGTTTAGTGCATGCAGGATTTCCAATCTGAGGATACATCACATGTGCCAATGTTTAGTCCACTTACCAATGGAGACACCTCCGAACAGATCTGAGTAAGTACAGAAAGTGTGGCATTTGAAATGTAAGATCGAGATCACAGCCTCACAATAATTTGGCACTCATTGGAAACCTCAGGACTTTTAGGCATCTACTCAACTTGTCTGATTCAATATTGCACATAGAGATGGATCAAGGGAGATTTGAATGGACAGATGGCAAAGATCAGAACAACTTACCATCAGGATGTTGGGAGTATGGATCTGTAGGTGGTAAGGAACAACCAACAGGGTACTAGGAGCAGTATAGTGGTAGACATATGACACAGTCACATGTGCATCATCATATGCTACTGTACAAAAGGGATGACATAGGTGAGTAATATGTCCCATTACAAAATACATTGTGCACACCTATGTACCAATGTTGAGTATCCCACATATAGGTTTACCTAGGACACATATTACCTTTTGCACTTACCACGTTGTCACAGCTTACAGTCTTTTACATCATACACTGACCTTGCAGAGGAATGTAAATGACTGTAGTCTCTTCTCACCCCCTTGTGGCTGCTGTGCTGCCCTCAAATGCTCATCCAACTCAGGGTAGACCACCACCAATATGCGCGCCATTAGGGGATCAAGGTCCGACGGGCACCCCTTTGTCCTTGGGGAGGAAATCCCCAGCTGGGCCTTTGTGGTCTTACGGGCCCAGCGTCTCAGGTCTCCCACCGCTTTCGACAGTGGGTGCTCCGCCGGCTATGGACCCCCCAGGGTTTGCACTTTCTTGGTGATGGCACACAAAAATCCCCTTTTGTCTGATGGGCATTGACCTGCATGGATTACACAGACAAGAGGGAAAAGACATGTACAAATGCTTCATTCCAAAACAAGTAGGAGGAACAATCAAGTTAGTACAAGTTGCCATACATACCATTCCTCAAACTTCAAACTCTTTTGCAAGTTACCCTCAGCAGTCAGGCCATGTATGAAGTGGAGTCAGACATACAACATGCATACCCAGTACCACGTGTTGGCTACAAACAAAGGACCAGATTACAAGTATGTCCTTTATATGGTACACCTCAACAACTATTTGTCACATCAAGATTGATGTTGTAATGTACATATGTGGATCAGGTTACATACATCACACACTACCTACTATGTAACAGGGCTAACGGTCTTCCTATGCACATATGCACATAACCATCTAGCCACACATGTTAGCTCATTCCTTCATTCATGCACCTTTAATGTACCTCATCATATTCTCTACCTTTCACCCACTGATGTTGCATTGGACTCATCTGCTCCTCTGGTGCGCCATATAGCTGTTCATACAGGGTAGGACCTCCTCCATAAGCTTGGCCAGCTCTTCTGCCGAGAAGGCAGGACCCTCTCACCTGCCAGAAGTAGAATGATTACTCCCAGAGGCAGAACACAGCAGCTTAGGTCGTGGAGATCTTGCTGTTTCAATGGAAATGTCCACCATGTTGTAACCGCCTACTGCCATGACGACTTCCGCCAGTGGAGTCAGGTCACTTCCTGATATCTAGTACAGTAGGTCAGGCAGCTGCCATTTTAGGGCTCTAATATGTATGATGAAGTAATGAGAGTTGCGTCATTTACAGAAACCTCATATCTGTGACAATGTGTGAAGTGTAGGCTTACTGTTCACCATTATTAATTTTCATGTAATTAGTAGAGGAAGTGAAACAAGGTATTTTGGGTTAGGCACATGAAATAGTAAACACCATACTAATGACAATCGGAATATGGCATAGGTGCAAACATTTATGTGTGACATGTCTACAGGGTTGATGTAAATTTCATGGTCAGTGACAGGTTTATCCATGTAGAGTACATGCAAGGGTTTAGGGGATTTGAATCTGGTACACTTTCAAATTTTGGTTGGCTATGTGCTGAATAACACATAGTCACTGTTTCATGTGACATGATTTCAATATGTGTGTGACATTCTTATGATCATACCTATGATGGAATGGTTGAGTCATTCACATTCTTTCTGGTGTTTTCCCACATAGTTACCCAGGCCTGAGGAGAGCAAGACGACCTCCAGTGTACCATCTACTGGCAGAACTCCAGACCATGGAGGTGCGACATGTAATCCAAATCTATCGCCTGGATAGGCATACAACTATGGATCTATGTTGTCAGTTGGAGCCAAATCTGATATCTGCTGTTAGACTTGGCAACCTTGGCGTGGTCTCCCCTAACTTTTTGCCTCTGTTTCCCAGGTTGTTGATGTGTGCTGGACTCTGTTTATGCTGTTTTTGATACTCTGGGTTCTTTACCACTGCTATCCAGTGATAAAGTGAAAGTGCTCTTATGTAAAATGTATGTGTAATTGGCTTTCCATGATTGTCATATTTGATTTACTAGTACAGTGCACTAGAGGTGCCCAGGGCCTGTAAATCAAATGCTACTAGTGGGCCTGAAGCAATGGTTGTGCCACCCGCCACTGCAGTGTCTGTGTGGGCAGTTTTAAACTGCCAATTCGACTTAGCAACTGTACAGACTTGCCAGGACTAAACCTTCCCTTTTCGTACATGTAAGGCACCCCTAAGGTAAGCCCTTGGTAGCCCCATGGGCAGGGTGCAGTGTATGTTTAAGGTAGCACATATACTAATGTGTTTTATATGTCCTGACAGTGAAATCCTGACAAATTCGGTTTTCAGTGTGCAAGGTCTATCTCTCTCATAGGTTAACATGAGGGCTGCCTTTAAATATTATTAAAACCCCTGAAAATTATATCACTTCTGGAACCAAGAGGAACCTCTGCCAAGGAGAAGACCTGAGGACAAGTTCTGCCTGTGACTGTTGTTGGGCTATCCTGCAGTTGCTGTGTCTGCCTGTGAAAGGGGACAAAGTCTGGACTTTGTTGTGCATTTCTGCTTGAGGAGAATCTCCAAGGGCTTGGACTGAGCTTGCCTCCTGTTGTTGAAGTCTCAGGGCCATCAAAGACTTCCCCTGCCAGCACCTGAACTCTCTGCTGAGACCCCTGCCCTGCCAAGTGGTGCCCTATCCAGTTTCTGGGGCCTTGAAAGGTGAAGTTGGCTGACAAGAACTGAAAATCCACGCACAGACTGAACAGTTATATAGGAACAGGATAAACATCCGCTCCATAAATGTCCAAGTGGTCTGTTTGGCTGACCTCTACATTTCACAAGTTAGTGCAAGGTGTCCAGGATCAGTCCTTGATTCCTTCATCATGCAGTTCAGCAATATCCCACTTCTGATTACACAACTATATACAGAGAGGGCCTGGCTGGTTGGTAAGTCATGTATGTCATGTGTGTGTGTCCCTTTTTTCCTGCTATCATATATGTGGATGTCTAAGATTAAAGTTTGGGTTGTTGTAACTATACCTTACAGGGGACTCTGTCTACCCAAACCGTCCTTGGTTATTGAAACCAGTGAGGTACACAGCAACGCCAGGGGAAGTCTGCTTCAATGAGGCTTTCGGAAGGACAAGGTGTGTTGTGGAGCAGACTTTTGGGGTCTTGAAGGCAAGATTTCGCTGTACAGACAAATCTGGAGGAGCCTTCCTCTACGCACCCTACAAGGTCTGTCAAATAATTGTTGCCTGCTGCATGCTCCACAACCTTGCCCTGAGACGTCACATATCATTAAAACCAGATGAGGAGGAGCCTGCAGATCCTGTGGGTGGGAATGCAGATATGCCACGTAAGGATGAGTATGATGAGGATGAATCTGGAGACATCAGGGCAGATGTCATCAATCAGTACTTCAACTGACTCAAGGTATGTGATATGATGTTACTAATGAGATTCCATGAGGCATCGTTGAGGTATTGCATGCCATGTAATGTGCTTCTTGCCACCATCAGTGTGGTCTTAAGTGGGTCCAAAGCTCATGACTCAGATATGCATGCTGGCTGTTCCTTCGAGTTGTGTACAGAAATGTAATGTACAAGGTCTATTGTTCAGCACATGCACAATCAAAGTAACTTTAGTAGTTATGCATAGACAATGTTATGTTTCTGTTCCACTCTGGCCTATTCCTTATCTTTGTCAATCACAGATTTGCATGTTGGCTGTTTGGCCCATCCTCATTTGGCATTGTCAGACAGTGCCACAGGCAGATGGGATTTGCTGACTGGCATGAGCAGTAGACATGGATTAGTCCAGTTACAGTTTTGCATCAGATTTGTGATGTGTGGATTATATGCCCAGACAGTCAGGACAGTGGTTTGGAAGTGTACTTTTCCACAAAATAGACCTATTTTGTATTGGAGGTGGCTCATATGGTAGCATGTGTGTGTCAATGTGTGTCTGACACATGTCACAGTGTGGTATCCAGACCCTCCACCATCATTATGGTTTGTATTGTATGTGATCCGACTTGTGCATAGCTGTTAGTGTACTTCCTCATTGCAGACCAATGTGCATGTGTCTGAAGACTGACATAGGTGAGTGGCTAGCCGGCAGATACCTGACCATGGTAAGTGGAAGGTTCCATGACAGGGGAGCTTAGTACTGACCTCTGTCCGTTTGATCGGGTATGGTGATTTAGGAGGATAAAGTATGGATATGAGATAATGCTTTAGCTGATGATACGTTGAATCTCCTAGTATGCTGACAGACTGACATGTCCATAGCTTGTGTATTCTATGGATTGGCAGTGTATGATGCTTACGCTGGAAAACTGAAATCCATAGGATTACTTCACAGTGTGCTGATTGCCATTCTCTTAATACATTTCTGGAGTTGTACAATACAGGTGACTTGTGTCATGTGTATGTTAAAGTACCAATGTAATGTGTATCACAGTTGTGGAGTACATGTGTGATGACCATTACAGAGGTATAACATTGGAGAGGAACATTTTGGTACAATTGTTTACACATATGTCAGTTGTTTCTGGTTGATACATCACACTTACAGAGGATCTGTGATTAAGTGGTATTTATTGGGGAGTGAACAACAAAATTAGTGAATTGAAACAAAAATGTTGAGGGGCCTGATGTCTCATTGTTAGTGAAAGAGACCTGGGCCCTCATTACGAACATGGCGGTGCATTCCGCACCGCCGGCAGTGGCGGTAGAAACCGCCAACAGAGGAGCGGTCCGGACCGCCAAATAATGAACCAAACGAAAAGTAGTCCCGCTGACGACGGCAGAGACCGCCCACAGGCCGTCGGAAAGGCCCAACCCGCCCATCAAATTATGAACCACCATTCCGCTGCCAGTTCCAGAGCGGGAACCACTGCCACACAAAGCCAGGCAGAAAAGAAACAAATAGAAGGAAACACCCACCAGAGGTCAACAAAACGTGCAGCGGCAGCCATGGACAGAGAGCTGCAGATCATGCCAGCCTTGCTTGTTGCCATATATCTACATGACCGAGACCGCTGACGAAGACGGTAAGTACTGCAACCTACAAAACAGGGGAGGAAAGGGCAAAGTTACATACCCGCCCACTCCACCCACCCTGCAAAGCCCCACAATCCTTCCCAGCAGCAATAGTCAGACACCCCACACCAAGAGGGACGTACCTGACTGAAGACCACTGCAACTTGGCCATAGGACATTCAATAGCACCACAGCCGTAAATTATTTAAACAAACACCAGGGTGGAACTGCGTGCAGCCCAAACACAGGCTACACAGAAACTTTATTCAGTAGCTCAGTGAGCTAAATGATGCTAACAGGGCCAATTGCTAGTCCATAAACAGTCAATATTCCTTGGCCACAACTGGCCACACCTGACTCCCACAAGTGCTGGGTACTCCACTCAACAGGGCACCAAAGGGGATCCAGGCACCTCACGGAATGGGGTGGAGATTTACGAAGGGGTGGGACTTAGACTTGCGTGAGGAGGTTGGAGGGGGGTGGGCTTCTCCTTTGAAGGGTCTGGGGGCTGTTTGGCTCAGGCAGAGCAGGATGCCTTAGGCTCTGAGCGGGCCTTCCTCTTAACTGGAGAAGGGGAACGAGAATGGGAAGGCTGGACCGGGGTGGGCTGCGATGTGGAAGGAGCGGAAAGGGCAAGGAGGTGGGCACGTTTCGGGACAAGACGGGGTGGGCCAGTGGGTTCGAACAGGTCTACACAGGAGAGTAAACGTTTTTGGGGAGCAATTGGGATGGGCGTGGATGAGGGCGTGGGAGTGGGTGTGCGTGTAGTGGGTGCCGGTGACTGCTCAGTATGCTGTGGTGTGGTGGATGTCTGATGGGTGGGTGTCTTGGTGCGTTTGAGTGTTTTGGGAAGTGGGGGGTGGACATAGTGGGAGAAGACAGACAGCTAGTGTGGATGTATGTTGGGTGGGTGTCTGCAAGTCGGGTGAGTGTGCTGCATGTGTCAACTACAGTGGAGGTGGTGAGTGCAGGTGTGGTGTATGGGGTGCATGTATGGCTGTCTGCTATTGTGGTGAGTGCAGGAAGAGGATCAGTAACAGTGAGTGAAGGTGCAGTGCATGAGGGTGTGCATGTAGAGGGGACAGACAGGGATGCGGAAGAGGCGGGCACACTGGGGGAAGTGGATGTTGTTGTGTGTGCAGGTGTCTGTTGGCTGTGTGAATGCTTGTGGTGGGATGTGTGGTGCTTGTGTTTGGAAGTGTGTTTCTTGTGTTTTGGAAGTGTGTTTCTTGTGTGTTGATGTGCTTGACTGCATGTCTGAATGTGTGCCTTGGACTGGTGAAGGGAGTGGGGTGCTGGAAGGGGTAGAGGAGGTTGGAGGGGGGACGGAATGGCCAGTGAAACTGGCTGCCATCCAAGAGGAGGCCAGAGCCTGAAAAGATCTCTGTAGGGCAGATAGGGCACCGTGAATGCAATCCAGATAGACATTAGTCTGCTGCACCTCTGATGCTAGCCCCTGGATGGCATTGACAATGGTTGTCTGCCCTACAGAGATGGTTCTCAGGAGGTCAATAGCCTCGTCTGTGAGGGCAGCAGGGCTGACTGGGGCAGGGGAGGAGGTGCCTGGGCGAAGGAGACGCCCACCTTTCTGGGTGGGCAGGCACGGGCAACTCGGTGGGGAGCAGAAGAGAGGGCGCTGATGGTATGGGTGGTGGAAGAAGATCTCACTGTCGTGATTTGTCCACTAGTGTCTGCCACCGCCGGAGGACCCCATCGGAGGTTTCAGAGTCACTACCGCCTGTGGTAGTAGCCTCGTCTGTGGAAGTCCCCTCGCCCTCCCACCCACTGGTCCCCTGGGCGTCCGTTGTCTCTGCCTCGGAGGATCCGTGGGCCGCTGTCTCCTCACTAGCCAGTGCCTCAGCTCCCTCGCCTGATGTTGATGCTGTACCAGACACACAAAAGAGAAGAGGGATGGAGAGACAAAACAGGAGAGACACTTGTAAGTAGCTGAATGCTGATACACAATGGCCAGACATACACCTACCCAGCAGATACACCCAACAGGCAGCACCGTGCACTAGGCCCATGACTATGGCCCTGACTACTGAGCAGTATAGTGACCTACACCCATATCCTGTCATAGCATTGAAGCTGAGGTAGGTGAAACCTGACAGGGACACCCCTACACCCTTTGGGGAGCAGACAGTAGCTGGATACTAGTCAAAAACCCTGCTCTAAGCACCATGAGCCCTATCGCATTCACACTCATCCTTCCAGGCTGAAGTATGGGCTGTGAGTACTCACCCCCTTGTGACTGCTGTGCAGCCTTCAAGCGCCCATCCATGGCTGGGTACGCCATCACCAGGATCCTTTTCATGAGGGGGGGTCAGTGCCCGATGGGCACCCCTACCACGTTGGGAGGACTTCCCCAGCTGGGCCTCACTGATCTTCCGCACCCAGCACTGCAGGTCCTCCCACCTCTTACGACAGTGGGTGCTCCGCCGGTTGTAGACCCTCAGGGTCCATACCTCCTTGGCGATGGCTTGCCAATCTGCCCTCTTCTGGTTGGCGCTGACCTTGTAGGGAGACACATAGAAGAAACACAGAGGTCAGGCACCTGCACGATGGCAATAGCTGGCTGATTGTTCGACATAGGACTGACAGTACTCCCAGACATGCAGGACAGTGGCACACAGCATTCCATGCACCAAGCCCCATCCTGGCTCACAGGAGCGCACATCTGAGCAATCCAATCCATCCATTACACACACAGGCCCTCATTCTGACCTTGGTGGGCGGCGGAGGCCGCCCGCCAAAGTCCCGCCGTCAGGTTACCGTTCCGCGGTCGAAAGACCGCGGCGGTAATTCTGACTTTCCCGCTGGGCTGGCGGGCGGTCGCCTTCAGACCGCCAGCCAGCCCAGCGGGAAAGAGGCTTCCACGATGAAGCCGGCTCGGAATCGAGCCGGCGGAGTGGAAGCTGTGCGACGGGTGCAGTTGCACCCGTCGCGTATTTCACTGTCTGCGCAGCAGACAGTGAAATACATGTAGGGGCCCTCTTACGGGGGCCCCTACAATGCCCATGCCAGTGGCATGGGCACTGCAGGGGCCCCCAGGGGCCCCGCGACCCCCCCTACCGCCATCCGGATCTCGGCGGTCCGACCGCCGGGATCTGGATGGCGGTAGGGGGGGTCGGAATACCCGCGGCGGTGCAGCAAGCTGCGCCGCCGCGGAGGATTCAATGGGGCCGCGGTACACTGGCGGGACCCCGCCAGTGGTGCCGGTCCGACCGCGGCTTTACCGCCGCGGTCGGAATCCCCATTGGAGCACCGCCGGCCTGTCGGCGATGCTCCCGCGGTCCTCCGCCCTGGCGGTCAAAGACCGCCAGGGTCAGAATGACCACCACAGTGTCCCCCAAACCCGGACTCACCTGTACCTCTGGCCGGCTGTAGAGTCTGCCGTACAGGAGCAGAACCCCTTCCACCAGTTTCTCCAGTTCTTCCTGGGAGAAGGCCGGGGCCCTTTCCCCTGCACCACGTGGAACATCCATAGCCAGAGGCAGGCCACAGCAGTACACAGAGTGGAGTACTTGTCTGCCCAGGATCAGGGAGTCAATTGATCACACAATGACGAACGCACGTACGTTCTGCGGCGGAATGCCCCGGCACCGCCGGCGGCGGTCATGAGACGCCAGGATTCCCCAGTGGCATCCATGTTAGCCAATGAGGGTGCGAATATCGGTCAACACCGCCGTACGCTGTGAAGACAACGAAGGGGCAGAACTACGTTGGCCAGACATTTTGCCATCACCTACACATCTTGATATTCAAATTACTCACAATGCTGGGCCTGCTAGCCATATGAAGCACCTATGTCTCCGTTCCCTCTTAGTGATGTCAATGTACATCTGTCAGGTTGCAGTTATTGTACAGACACTACTATGAAGAATGCAGTGAATGTGTTTAGCAAATATGCCAGTGTATGTGTGCACATGACTCCTTGTTCTTACCCCTCACAGGTACCAACCTTTGTGGGGAGGAAGGGCACCATCTGTGTACAGGCCACTTGTGGAGATGGGGACCATGGTGGAGCGTCAGATCATTTTCACTTACAGACTCACACATGGAACTATTCAGGACCTATGTGCATTACTGGATCCTGCACTGGCTCCCGGAAATCGTAATCAGCATGCCATTCCAAATGAGGTGCAGGTGCTCTCTGCACTACATTTCCTGGCCACAGGCTCTTTTCAAGTGACAGTGGGCATGGGTGCTGGTCTCTCACAGCCAATGTTCAGCCAGGTACTGACAAGATTTCTGAATGCATTTGTACAACATCTGCAATCCTATGTGTGATTCCCCCAAAGTGCTGAGCTCCCTGCCATCAAGTCAGACTTCTATGCCTTTGCAAAAATTTCCCATGTTATTGGTGCCATCAATGGAACCCACATACCCATCATCCCCCCAAGAGTGAGTGAACAGGTGTACAGAAACATGAAGAACTTTCACTCCATGAACATCCAATTGGTATGTACTGCAGACCAGTACATATCCCATGTGAATGCCATGTGTCCGGGTTCAGTCCATGATTCATTTGTTTTGAGGAACAGTAGTGTGCCACAAAAGATGGAACAACTCCAAGAGGACAGAGGGTGGATCATAGGTAAGTGTGCCTGTCACTAACTAACACATTGCAGAAAAACAGCCTGTCAGACTAAGGACATTCCAATGGTGACTCTATATTGACCATTTCTCTAGGTGATCCTGGCTATCCAAACTTGCGTTGGCTCCTGACACCAGTGAGGAATCCCAGGAGGAATGCAGAGAGCAAATACAATGAGGCCCATGGATTTACTAGGAGGGTGATAGAGCGTACTATAGGTCCCCTGAAGGCTAGATTCCGATGCCTACATATCTCTGGGGGTTCCCTGGCTTATGGGCCTGATAAGGTGTATAGGATAGTCGAGGCGTGCTGCATGCTGCATGCTGTACAAAGTGGCAGTGAGACATTCAATCCTCCTTTTGGAGGTGGAGGGTGCTATAGGTCCTGATCTGTTACCTCAGAGAGGTGAGGAGAGTGATGGTGAGGATGAGGAAGGGGAAGATGTCAATTCCAGAAACCAACTGATACAACTCTACTTCCAATATCTGTCTGGGACTTCAGCCTGTATATGTGGTTAGTGACTGATACTGTAAGTGTGCCATGTCAACTAGGGGGAATTGGTCATGATATGTGAGTCATGGACCTCTTCAGCATGGGACAGACAGACAATATATGCATTCCCTTCTTGACTATTTTGAAACACACTGTACCACCACCATGCACAATTTGACAATAAAGTTTATCCCTGCCTGTTGCATCATTACTCCACTTTGTTCAACATTGAAGACAGGGGACAGTGTTACAGGTGAGATATGTTGTTTATTGGTGAAATACCGTGTAATGTGCTATGTACAGTGTTGGAAGTCGTAATGGTTGGGTGTCCTCAAAACCGACTTGGTGGCAGGCCTGTTTGATATCATAGGTGGGTCCTATTTGTTGTTTAGTACTTTATTTAGCCCTCAGCTAAGTGCAGTTGGTGAATAGGTGGGATGGTTGCTTGGCAGTAGTAGCAGTCAATTGTTGGAAGGGGGCTTGTTCTTAGCTGGGTTTCCAGTGCCATATCTTGGCCTGAGACTACGTTTGGGCGCCTGCTGTGGAGCTACTTGGGGTGACATGGTTGGCCCTTGTGATTCATGGGAGGGTTTTTCCTGTGCTGTTTCAGCTGCTTGGGACAACTGTTGCTGGTTGTCCAGGGCTGTTGTGGGGGCCTCTTGTCCGGTGTGGGTGTCTGAGGGTTTGTTGACCAACTGCAGTAGTGCTCCAGCAATGGTGGCCATTGTGGCATTGTGTTCTTTCCACTGCTCCATGGCCTGTTGGTAGTGTTCCAGCTGCATCCTCTGACTTTGCTCCAGGGTGGTTAAAATCTGTGCCAACCTGTCTTGGGTATGTTGGTATGCCCCCAATACCTCTGCAATGACGTCCTGGGCTGCTGCAACTATCCGGTGCCCTACCCCTGACCCACTGGGGCACTTGACCTTGCCCTGGCCCCCTGTGCCTGTGTCCTTTTGCAGGTCTTGACGTGCCACTAGTGCTGGGGCCCTCGTCTTCCTGCATGTTGGGGGTGGGAGACTGTGGCCTATGTTGCTGTGTTCCACCTGTTTGTGCCCTGGATCCACTGGTGTGGGCACGCCTCCCCTGTCCTGCTGGTCTTGACTCAGTGTTAGGGGTGACAGTGTTTTCCTGGGTGGGGCTGCTGCATGGTAATCAACCAGGGCTGTGTGAGGGGCTTGCCTGTTCATCAGTGTCCAGGGATCCTTCACCAGTGTCCTGTGATGTGCCCCTGTCTCCCTGGAATGCTGTGGCTCTTCTTGTCCCCTCAATTAGGGTTGCATGGGTGGTGGTGCCTGTTGGGGGACATAGAAATGTTTGTTACATATGCAACAAATGCAATTTAGTGCTGGTGTGCCTTTCAATTGCCTTCAGGGGTGCCTTTGTGAGATGGACATTGCATTTAGTGGCAGTGGTGGTGTTACATTGTGGTGGGGGTTATTATTCCATTGTGGGTACGTGCAGGGGTGGGTGGCTGTGCACAGCGGGAGTGATGTGGGCCTGGTAGTGAGTTGTGGGTGATGCAGGGTGGTGGATGTGGTGGGTAATGGCTAGGAGGGGTGTGGGTCTAGGTGGGTGTGGGTGTGGTGGTGCCTGCGTTACAAGTATGGTGTATATGGGGTAAATGTAGACGACTTACTCAGGTCCATTCCTCCAGTGAGTCCAGTGATTCCCTCTAGGTGCAGGATGGCGAGTACCTTCTCCTCCCAGTCAGTGTAGTCGGGTGGTGTGGGTGGCGGCTCTCCCCCAGTCTTCTGCACTGCGATGTGGTGCCTGGATGCCATGGCCCGGCCCTTCCCCCGCAGGTCATTCCATCTCTTGCAGATGTCGTCTCTGGTGCGTGGATGGTGTCCCACTGCATTCACCCTGTTGACAATGGTCTACCACAGCTTCATTTTCTGGGCGATGGTGTGTACTGTACCTCGGACCCGAATATTTGTGGCTCCACTTTTAGGATCTCGTCCACCATGGTCCTTAGCTCCCTTTTGGTGAAGCGTTGATTTTTGGGGCGGGACATGGTGAGGGTGGTGGATGGCGTCGGGACTGGGGACGGTGTTTGGGTGCTCCTGTGTGGGTCGCTATGCATGTCCTGTCTGCTGGCGTTCTATTTCTGGCTCTGGTGCTCTCTGTCTTCTGGTCCTGGTTTCCTTGCAAGGGATTGTGCGGTGTGTCTGGGGGTGTATATGGTGTTCTGGATGTGTGGGTGCTAAGCCTAGTTAATGTGTTCACTGGTTGCTGTTGGCCCCACTTGGCGCCCGTGGCGGTCGCAGTCGCCAATGGTCGTCCGACCTCCACTGTCCGGTGAGGTGATTTGTGCATCATTATTTGGAGGGCGGGATGTGGG
The DNA here is from genome assembly GCF_031143425.1 of Pleurodeles waltl. NCBI lineage: Eukaryota > Metazoa > Chordata > Amphibia > Caudata > Salamandridae > Pleurodeles > Pleurodeles waltl. The sequence goes on from NC_090449.1 coordinate 610,191,962, forward strand.
TGTGCTTGGCGGTGGTGGGGTGGGGTGGGCCGGGATTCCCGCCAACAGTGTCCTGGCGGGGAGTGGTGTTATGGGAATGTGTGGCGGGGTTGGGTTTTTTGTTCATTATATGGTGGGTTTCCATTCGCCGCCGGGATTCTGTTCACCACCGCCACTGCAGTCAGCGGTCTTTCCACCATGTTCATAATGACCACCCTGATGTTGTGTGCCAGAGCTACTCAGGGTAGTGTTGATGTCCCTCAGCAACCCAGCAATGGAAGCCAGGATGGCATTTTTTGCTTGCCACTGCTGCATGGCTTTATGGTTGTTGTCCCTCTGTAGCTGTCTGGTCTCCCCCATCATGGCCAGTTCCTAGCCCATCATGCCTTAGGATTTTTTGTGGGCCCCCAGGAATTGGGAGATGCTCTCCTGGTCAGCTGTGTCCCTTGGAGCCCCCACCCTCTGGTCCACACCATCCCTTCCACGCACCCTACCCTCACATACCTTAGCCCCTGGCACAGTGTGCCCACTCCCACCAGTGGAGGGACCATTATTGTCAGTGGTAACATGAGGAAACTTAGGTACCTGTACTGGGGGGGCACACAATGGAAGAGACTGTCCTTGGAACACAGTTTTGGGGGCAAATGGTTGCTTGTGATGTAGTTGCAACAGGGCTGGGAGGAGTCGTTGTGGGCTAGGGGAAGTTGACAGTTGTTGACTGACCAGGTGTCCCTGATGGGCCAGCTTCATCCTCAATGTTCAGACATCCAGGGCTATTTTCCTCACTGGGGCCTTCATCCAATGGGGTAGTGTCTGTCTCTGGTATTCTCTACATGTTGGGGATGGCACAGTTACCTGTAGGAGATGTGGAACAGGCAGTTTGTGTATGAAATGTAACATATGATGTATCAATTAGACAACTAAACAGGGTACACTGCCTTTACATGATCCCCTGACATGGCCATGACAGCTGCTACTTAAACTGCATTAGAATGTGGGACACAGAGATTTGAATTGCATAGAGCATGCTCCATGCTCCATGCTCCTGGAGTATGCTGGTGTTGAAATGGCTGCCAATATCCTCATATCTTGGCTGAGTGCAGGCATGACAATGTACATTTATCTCCTAGTAAGGTGTGTGGCTTCATTGAGTCAACTAGAAGGTGAACAATGCACAAAGGTTTCAGAGCTGGCACACAATATAGGTGTTACAATTTGACCTAGGCCTTTGTCTGGATGTACTGCAAGTGCATGCAGTTTGACATTTATGTGTGCCCCCCAGGTGAGTATATGACATATTTTGGGAGGTATTCTCAGAGTCTATTTTGGTATGGGACACAGCTGTAGCTGTGATATACTTGCAGTGGTACTGGAAGTGGGCCATTGCATAGCTGTCATTGGCATGAACAGTTATATGCTGCACCATTCAGGATGGATTACTTTGATAGTTAGTTTCACATGTAAGGCATTTCAAATTTAGTGCACTGTTCTGGTTTTGTTAATGGTGGAATAGTGCCTTTTGAGAGTTGTAGTGCTGTCAGTATCCAGGACTTCACATGCCCTTCCCTAAACACTGTGGCCCAAAGTGAGTTTCTTGACATGTGGCATGGCAGTGAGGGGTGGTGGGTGGTTTGGTCATTGGGATGGGGAAAGGTGATGCATGAGCATGCAAGACAAAACTGTTTGGTGACATGATTGGTATAGTGACTTACCCGACTCCACTCCCCCAGGTATTCCTGTCAGGCCCTCAGGATGCAGGTTGTCCTAGACCTTCTCCTCCCATTGTTGGAAGTGTGAGGGAGGAGGTGGGGGCCCACCGCCAGTCTTGAGGACTGCCAGCTGGTGCCCAGATGCCATGGAACGTACTTCCCCCTGAGATCATTCCACCCCTTCCTGTTGTCCTCCCTTGTGCATGGGTAACTGCCTACTGCATTCACCCTGTCGACTATCCTTTGCCATAACTCAATTTTCCTGGCTATTGATGTTTGCTCCACCTGTGCTCAGAATAGGTATGGTTTACTGTAACAATTTCGTCCACCATGACCCTCAACTCATCATCAGTGAAACGTGGGTGTTTTTGTACGGACATGATAGTGGTGCTTAAACGGTGAGGTAGTGACTAGAAGGATGAATGATGTTTGTGATGAGGTGTGGGTGCTGTGATGTGAGTAGGTGCAAATTGTTTGTTTTGCTAGTTTGTTTGGTTTATCCTACTCTTCTGGTGAGAGTGGTGTTCTGGTTGCACAGGATTGTGGGTTGTGTAGGGGTGTGTTTTATAGTGCAGTGTGTCAGTGTGTCAGGGGTGTTAATGTGAGTGGGGCGTGGGGTATTCAAACTTTCCAATGTGGTGTGGTGCTTTGACAGATGTGAGTTCAGACTGCCGCTGTTATAAGTGGGGTCTCTGGTTGGCAGTCAGTTTGCACTCTGTCCAAGCAGGGACCCTGACTGTAGTCAGGGCAATGGAGATACTCACTTAAGATAACTCCTGCTCACCCCCTTGGTAGCTTTGCACAAGTAGTCAGGCTTATCTCAAAGGCAATGTGTAAAGTATTTGTAACAACACACACAGACCACAATGATGAAAAAAGCAACATACACAAGTAAAGTTATGAATTTCTAAAATTATAGAATCTTACTCCATAGAAAACAATGGAAACGTTGCTGCACAAAGTACCTGGTTTGCGTCAAAAATAAACCTGCACTGGCGAGCATGTGTTGAAAAAGTCAGCGATACATTGTTTTCTCACTCGCAAGTGAGGCTGTGTGTCGTTTTCAGGGCAGGGCACCTCGAGTCCACGCAAGCTTATGTTGATTTTGATGCCCAGGAATGATGCATGAGAAATCCAGTCACATTTTGATGGGAATCTGCGCTGCGTGGGGTTTGCGTTGTTTTTAGCAGCCACAAGTGGGTGTTATTTTGTTTTCCAGCGTTGATGCAGGTGATGTGTAGATTTCCTAGCCACGATGCAGGATTGTGTCAATTTCCTCGGTGAGGCGGATGGTGCATCCTTTCCACAGCTTTGTTGTGGTGTGTCGAAAAGTTTTCCGCATGGCTTCCTGTGCGTGGATTTCAGTCCTTGTTCTACCAGCTTCACCTTTCAAGGGTCCAGGGACTGGATAGGGCACCACTTGGCAGGGCAAGAGTCTCAGCAGAAAGTCCAGTTGCTGGCAGAGGAAGTCTTTGATGACCCTGAGACTTCAAAACAGGAGGCAAGCTCAGTTCAATCCCTTGGAGATTCTTCACAAGCAGGAATGTTCCACAAAGTCCAGTCTTTGTCCTCTTTCAGGCAGAAGCAACAACTGAAGGCCAGCCCAGCAAAGCACAATCACAGGCAAAGGAGCAGTACTCCTTCTCCAGCTCTTCAGCTCTTCTCCTTCACAGAGGGTCCTCTTGGTTCCAGAAGTAATCTAAAAATCTGGGGTTTTGGGTCCACTACTTATACTCCTTTCTGCCTTTGAAGTAGGCAACTGCAAAGGAAAGTCTCTGTTGTTCACAAAATCCTGCCTTGCCCAGGCATGGCCCCAGACATGCACCAGGGCATTGGAGACTGTATTGTATGAGGGCAGGCACAGCCCATTCAGGTTTAGATGTCAGCTCCCCCTCTACTCTAGCCCAGATGACCCATCAGGATCTGCAAGCTTCAACCCAGCTCACTTTTTGTAACTGTCTAGCGGAGATTTACCAACAGCCCAACTGTCAGTCTACCCAAACAGGTAATACACAAGAAGACAGAGTCACAGAATGGTTTAAGCAAGAAAATGCTCACTTTCTAAAAGTGCCATTTTCAAACTGACAACCTAAAAACAAATTTTACCAAAAGATGTATTTTTAAACTGTGAGTTCAGAGACCACAAACTCCAAATCTATATCTGCTCCCAAAAGGAAACTGCACTTAAAACATATTTAAAGGCAGCCCCCATGTAAACTTATGAGAGAGATAGACCTTGTAACAGTGAACACCAAATGGGGCACTATTTCACTGTTAGGACATGTAAAATACATCAGTACAGGTCCCTCCTTTAACATACACTTGACCCTGCACATGGGGCTACCTAGGGCCTACCTTAGGAGTGCCTTAAATGTACAAGAAGGGAAGGTCTGGGCCACTTGCCAGGTCGAATTGGCAGTTTAAAACTGCACACACAGACACTGCAGTGGCAGGTCTGAGCCATGTGTTCAGGGCTACTCGTGTGGGTGTTACAACCAGTGCTGCAGGCCCAATAGTAGCGTTTGATTTACAGGACATGGGCACCTCTAGTGCACTTTACTAGGGGCTTACTAGTAAATCAAATATGCCAATCATGGATAAATCAATCACCAATACAAATTACACAGAGAGCATATGCACTTTAGCACTGGTTAGCAGTGGTAAAGTGCCCAGATTCCAAAAGCCAACAAAAACATGTCAGAAAAAACTAGGAGGACGGAGGTAAAAGGTTTGGGGATGACCCTGCAAAAAGGGCCAGGTCCAACAGCCGCGGTTCGCATTGCCAATGGTTTTCCACCGTGGAAGAACCTCTCCTGTGACTTGCGAATTGTAATTTAATCAATTGATTTCTGTCTGGCTGCCTGTGCTTGTGGTCTAACCACCTTTTTTCTGCCCTCCTGTGTCCTGGCGGTTTCAGGAAATTGGCAGTTTTTTGGGCAGTCTGAGGTGTGCATCTCTTAATACATCAGTTGGATGACCGCCAACATGGCGATCTTTTGGCAGCCGCAACTGCGCGGTTTTACCGTCAGACTGCCAAAGTCGTAATGAGGCACTATATGTACAAGAACCAATAGGTAAACAGATACCCAACAACTAGACAAACACATTACAACATTTTGACCTTGGTAAGACAAATATAGTCATGAATGCACATAGTGGAATGTGACGTGCCATACAATAGACAGTATCCACTCTGAATGCCCCATAGTGCCCCAGAACCTAGCCAGCCTTATCCACAATATATTGGTTATCAATATCATCCACTTGGCAGGTAAACTACATCGATCATATGTCCTAGTCATTCTAAACATCTGTAAACATACAAGCCTTTTTAACTAATGTGGTAATATCCACAAAAACTAATAAAATAAGAGGAACTGTCAAACGTGGCAGTATTCCAGATAGATGTATGTAGATGTGCAAATTAATATATAGCTCTAGCTAAGAGGGAAACACACTTAAAATCTTAAACAGGTAAACTTTTTGTTGTTTACACTAGTTATAGTTAGTATGTACAGGAACATTCAGGGCAATCAGTTTGTTGTCTATCTATGAAATTGTTTAAGGGCTTCCACATTTAATTTTCATAAAAATCAAGCCCTTTATAGATTGAAAATGAGAACACGAGTCCACAGACATATGTGTTTACCAAAAAGTAACTCACAGCATAGGAATATAACCTCATTAACAATGATGGTGTCTTTGATAGATAATGGGACATATTTTACTAATCTGGATAGAGTATTGAAGGCGCTGTCTTCCTTAGTTTATCAATTCAAAGTGTCTCTGGTGAATAGGGAGAGGTGTTAATCCCCGCAGGATTTTGTTACTGCTCCCTGGATCTAGTCATTCAACCAATTCAATGTTAAATACCATTACATATTTGCATGCAAAGCACATTAGGCTTCACAATAAAGACTGAATTCAAAGTGTCTCTGGTGAACAGGGAGAGGCGTTAAATCTCCACTGGATTTTGTTGCTGCTCACTGGATCTAGTCACTCAAACCAACTGAATTATAAATAACATTACATAATTACATGTAAAGCACACAAGGCTTCACAATAAAGACTGTAGGATTTTTAATGGTTTATTAAAGAACTTAAAGACATTAATGTGAGCAAAAGTAAGTGGTTGAGAGTCAATCATTTAATCAACAGCATGATGCTCAGAATAAAATATACAAAATGAAGAAGCATATACAGTTCAGCTCTAAAATAAATAAATAAAAGTTAGGAATCAGAGGACACACGGACATAGGGCCTAATTACAAACCGGCGGTCTTGCAACAGCCAAACACATGGTGGAGGTTGGAATGCTGCAGTCCTGGCGGTCCCACCACCGGATTTTGACCCTGGCGGTCGTACCAGTGACATAGATCCTGATGGGTTGGTGGCGGTCGAAGTCATGGTCAGCCACGGTAGTGCTGAGCTCAGCGCCGCCATGCTGAACACGACTTACCTTTCCACCAACCTTTCCATGGCGATGTCCCCGCCATGAAAAGGCTGGCGGAAAGGCAGTTCTGGGGACCATAGGAGGCCCCTACACTGCCCAAGACCATGTCATGGGCAGTGCAGGGGGCCCCTGCCTAGCACCCTCAGAATGCACACTGTCTGTTATGGCCAAAGTGTTACTTAATTGTTAATAATAATTCATAGAGTTTGTTGCGTGTTCTTGGGTTGTTGGGGGATACGGTGGGACGGTAATTAAGTAATAATTAATTCTTATTTAAAAATTATTAATTATTTATTATGTATAATTACTATTATTTTTCAATTTTATCTTGTAATTTTAAGTGATTTGTTTAATTAACTTCCCACTCCATCCCCCTTCAAACACAGCAACCCACTACAACAACATGAATTACTATTAACAATTAAATAAATATTTGATATCACTTAAAATAACAAACTATATAAGACAGTTAATAGCAATTTTACATAGTAAATAATTCATCATTTTAAAATAATTATGTAATCACTAATAATTATGTATCTTATATAATACTGATTTAATTTAGCTATATTTTAGGAGCATATTCCTAGGTTGGTAGGAGAATAGGGTGGAAAATTAATTAAGTAATATTTAATTTACATTACTTATTAATTTGTGAATGTATTGTTTAATTGATTATTAATTATATAAATTATTTAATGCATATCAATTAGTTATATTTTAGCTGTGGTTTGCCAGGTTTGTAGGGGTTTAAAGTGAGGAGCTAATTAAGTATTAATTAATTAACAAATAATTATTATTATTGTTAATTAACTATTTAATTGATTATTAATTACATAAAGTATATAATATCTATATATTTTAGTTTTATTTTAGGTTGGCAGGTTTGCAGGTTTGGGTTTTGCGGGAAGTTTGATTAAGAAATAGTTAACAATTAATTGTTCATAATTTATTTGATTATCAATTGCGTAAATTGTGCTATACTTATTTATTTTAATTTTAATTTTGGTGTGGACTGCCAGATTTGTAGGGGTTCATAGTGAGAAGTAAATTATGTAATAATTAAATACTTATTTTAATAATATATTTGTATATTAGTAAATAATTATTTAAAAAAATTAGATAGTAATTGCTTTTAAAATAGCAAATAAATATTTTTGTTGATAATCATTTCTTTGCTTTTTAAATATGTAACTTGTTTATTTGTTATTTTATTTTGTTAATATATATAAATGTATAGAAACTTTCAGGGTGATCCATCCAGCAGAGGCCGAGAAAAAAAGGGGTCCCAAAACACAATGCAAGTCAAGTCAAGTCATGTTTATTTAAATGCATAGTTAATAAAAAACAATTCATAATAAACATTTTTTATATACATTCTCTCCCATACGGTTTAAAAACAGATCATAAACTTCCCATTCTGGTCTAAAAAGTTTCTTAGGTGTTTACATGTAGTCCAACATATCTAACCATGACTTTCCTAGTGTCTATATTACATAGAAAGATAATGTTGTTGAATGTTTTTTGCTGATGATAACCTCATATTTAGAGGTGAGTATGTTATTAACGTACCCTCATGGGTTTTACTGTAAAATACTGTGACAAACTAGGTTCTAATGATTTATCTAAAAGTGAGAGCTAAAAATATTTTCGTAAATACCGTACGGGGGGCAATAAGCCAGCAGGTACCTATGTTATATTTAAACTAATTATGAACTTGTAATAATTTTTGGGATATCAGATGTAAAAACTTTGTAAATTTGGCATTCAGAGCAAAGTCAGAAGGTTTAAAGCAGGCGATCACCGCTTGTCTACAGGACCGAATTCCCCATTGATTAAATGCTGCCTTTAATAGAATCTTACGCTCATTTCGTAGGTCGTTACAAATACAGATCAGGTGTGTTATTTCTTCCAGTCCACAGCCGCATAGGCTACACTGAGGAATTGTTGCAGAGCGTTCCCATGGGGATAAATGGGCACCAACAAACAAAGATACATTGTTCCAGAGCAAAAAAAGGCTAAGAGAACACAGGGCAATCCTATTGCTAGAAGCAAAAGCCCTAACACATGGATGTCATGCTTCATCATCGGGCCTTCTCCGGCGCTGCAATGTCTGACAGGCACCCCACAAGGGGGGCTTTTTGCCGGAGACCTTTTCTATATATTTCTGTGCCGTGGTAAGAGATATAGGCACGTAATAGATAGGAGAGAAAAAGAAAAAAGATTAAAATTGGCTCATAACCAAGCATAAAACAATTAATTTATTGACTTGGAGAGGGTCTTGGCCAAGGTTAAAAGAACGAGAAGAGTGGGGAATGAGGTAATGCTCATTCACTCTCTCAATCACACTGAAGAAGGAGGGGAGGGAACAACCTTGCAACCCCTTTAATGGGTCAACATGTTTCACGTCTCAAGGGTCCATACGGATCCAGTGACGCTTCATCAGGACCAGGTAACTCAAAACTTCTCCTTCATTAACACATAGACCACAGTCAGTCTCCAACTGTCAATCTCAACATCTCCGGTCACTTACACAAATAAACTGCTCGTCAGGCTAGTCACAGGTAAAGGTCGACCTGTGAAAAAATAAACAGAGGGCAAACATCTGTAACCCAATATATATAATGTCATACACTGTATGAATGGATTGAAGCGTGACACTCAGTGAATAAAACAGTGCTGTCATGCTCAGTGGTGGTGTGCAATACAGAGATGTACTGGCTTACCGTCCCCCATTATGGATCCGGCTCCATAGGAATCCACATGCCAGGAGACTAGCCCAAATACTATAATGATATTAAAAAAATATTATATATATTTTATTATATAGGTGTTGTGACAAGGGATCTCCCAAGCTCAATAAATAGGCTGGTCTGAAACCAAATCAGTATAAATCAAGCTCCCTCCGAGATTATCGTTGGGCACAGCTGTAAGGTATAGCTGCCTGAGCATTGACCAAAACACAAAAGCAAACAACCACATACAAAAGTACAGTCCCTTCATAACAAACAGTTCATCAAGTGTAATAGAGAAGATTCATCAAATTGCTAAGGACTACAGTGGTCAATCCCCATTGACACTGAAACGAGTGTCGAAAATTGTGACAACAACAAAAAATATACTGTCATATGTGGTAAAACCAATAATTCGTCAAATAGAAGAGGGCCCTCTAAAGCGGTAAGCTTAATAGGCTTAACAAAACCCCAATGTGAGGGGGGAGCGGGGCAGTCCTTTCCTCTCATACGGTACGTTACTTACATCAAAGCTGCCAGGTCCCTGATCGAGGACCTACCCCGGGGGCGTGTTCCTGCAATAATGCAGGGAACGCTTTCGGTGGGGAAATTATGCCGATCAAACCAGGAAGTGAATTGGCCAAGTCCATGCCAATTGGTTATCTCGGGTCAGCAGATACAGCGCTGCCAAAACAGACAAAGGGCTTCGGCGAACGCGTATCCTTTATCAAAAATAAACAGAGGACTCAATTACCTATGGCACTCAGAACGCAGGACGTGGAAACTCTCCGTTCACGCGGGAGTGCCGTTAATCTTAGGGTGTGACTCAACCGGAACATAATTAACGTGGAGGCAAATAAAATTGCAAAGAAAACAAGGCAGAGAACGAGGCAACAAGACAACCTCAGCCTGGTGCCCAGCTCACAGTATAAGTTAAAAACCTTTCACAGCGATAATAGCAACAGCAATTTGAGAGATATTTCAAAAATTAAAGTACCAAGGAAACATATACAGGGCCCCAGTCAAGGGTCAAATATTATAGTATTTCATGTCAAAGTAAGGAATGATTCAGGCCCACATGGGAGATGAAAATCGCATTCCAGCCCAGGGTCACTGTCCCAGAGAAAAAAAGTAGTCTGTCTATGACATCTGGATTAAGGGGAACTATTGAGAAAAACTCATCCATGGGATGCCATCATTTAACCCATGGGTATGCGTCCCCAAATTAAACACCCATCGTTGTTCAATTTCTAGAAGGGAACTTGCACCACAGCTTATGTATTCAGGGGAGTCCAAGACTACCCACCACATGTTGTCAGGAGTGTGATTCACTTCCAAATAATAGACACTGTTACTGCGGTGTTCATTGATTCTCATTTTGACTTCTCTGGTGGTTATTCCAATGTAGCGTAGGCCATAAGGACACGTAATCATATAAATACAATTGTGGGTGTTGCAGTTGGTATGCTTTACCAGCCGCCATGTACCTATAGGTATCAGCTCTAGAGTGTCCAATCGTTTGGTGAGTGGACAAACATTGCAGTTGCCACAAGGAAAATGTCCTGAAACAGGGGGAAGATCCCAAAGGGTCATTTGTTTAGAGTCCACATGCTGAGTTTGCGGTAGAGTATGTACCACCATATCTTTAATGTTAGTTGTCCTTTTGAAAGTAAAAAGAGGTTTAGGAATACATTCCCCTCCGCTCACTAGAATAGCCATCTCTTATTGATCAGTTTCTTGATGGTATTAGACAACGGAGTTTATGTGGACACATGTAAGAAGGGTGTCAGGTATTTTGGGAGTAAAAGTCATCAGTGCGTCCCTAATATTATTCCGTGCCCGTTTGTGGGCAGTATTAACTACATGACATGGGTAGTGCCGTTCATGTAGTTTAGTCGTGAGATCTCTAGCTTGAGTTTCAAATGACTGGGCACTGCTGCAATTGCGGCGTAGTCGCAAATACTGCCCGTAGGGTAAGTTATCACGTAACACTTTGGATGATTACTCTCCTAGAGAAGTAAACTATTCAGATCAGTGGTCTTATGATAGGTGCATGTTTCAATTTCGCCTTATCAATACTAATCATCAGATCCAGAAAGGGGATGTGGGTAACCGAGACAGAGGAGGTGAATTTCAAGAAAGGGTCAAGGCCATTGACAAACGTTGTGAAGGAATCTACATCTACTATCTGGCCTTGCCATATGATCAGAATGTCGTCAATGTAACTACTCCAAAGTTTGATATTATCACGAAAGTGATTGGTGGTGGAAAGTATGTATAATTTTTCAAAATCAAACATGTACAAACAGGCCAAGCTAGGAGAAAATGTACTCCCCATTGAGGTCCCTCGTATCTGATGGAAAAGAAGATCCTAAAATTGAAAGAAATTTTCAGTCATGCCTAAGGTAGCACAGTGGATAATAAAATAAGCTGGTGTGGAAGAACCCCATGTCGCTGCAAGAAGGGCATTCTCAACTACCCTCAGTGTGGCCTCCTGGGGTATGTTAGTGTATAATGCTTCAGCATCAAGTGTTATGAGTGCGTGGACTTCCACAGTGGAGTTGATAGACTCAATCAGATTCAAGATGTCTTTTGTGTCCTTAAGGTAAGTAATGGACTCCCTAACTAAAGGTTGCAAAATATGATCGCAAAAGGTGGACAGGGGCTCTAAAACAGATCCTATCCCTGAGACTATAGGACGTCCTGGTGGAGGTACCCTCCCCTTATGTATTTTAGGGAAGCAATAGAAAAAAGGGATACGTGGATTGGTAGTTTCTCAAAATTCAGCCTCTTTTCGGGATATTCACGAATTGCTTCGAGCTTTCTCAATCATGCTCCGTATCTCGATCTGTAGTCTCTCTGTAGGGTCTCTTGTGATAGGATCATAATAAGTAGAGTCACTTAAGAGGCGTATGCATTCCTGTCTATAATCGTTTGCATTCATCACGACTATCTTCCGACCTTTATCTGCTGACTTTATGACTATAGTTTGGTCAGCTGCCAATGTTTTCAAAGCATTCCTCTCTGTAGTTGTAATATTAACAAAGGTCTGTTTAGGTCGTAATTTACTTAGGTCAGTCATCACTGCTTTTTCGAATGCGAGTACTTCACAAGGCATAGCTACTAAAGGGGGTACAAACGTACATGGTTTTTTGAGTCCAGAATCCTCCTTCAGGGAATCAACAGGTTTGTCTTTAAAGAAGACTTGTAACCTGATCTTTCTAAAAAATTGAGAAAGTTCACAGTGAAGTTGAACAAAGTCTTCTTTAGGAGTAGGTACAAAACCTAAGCCTTTATTAAGGGCTTTAATCTCATCAGGGTAAAGAGGTCTAGTTGATAGATTGACCACTAGATTCTCACTGGCAGTTTTTTTCCCTGACTCTGGGTCACCATCTGGGGTTCTTCCTTGGCCCAATGTACATGTCTGCCTCTTCCTCTCCTTCTGCCTCTTCCTCTGCTCCGGCCGCGGCCTAAAAATGGCATATAAGGCATCATGGGGCAGGGCTGGTAAAAAGGATAATGCGGTTTCCATGCTATCAGTTGATTGGTGGGGAACTGTGGAAAATTAAAGTATGGTTGTGGCATGTAGTCATCGGTACTCCAACCCTCAGAGGAAGAGCTGCTACTATATTTACGGGACTTCTTAAAAGAGGAAGTCGACTCATCTGAAGAACGTGACTAAGTGTCAGCCTCAAAATCTTCCTTGATGTATGAGTAAACACTCTCTCTACTATACTTATTTATATCCTTCTGTAGTTTAGTAATCTTTTGTGGAGTCAAGAATTATTTTGTTTCATTTAATTCAAAATTGATTTCTGCCAACCGACTCTTGAATGCAGTCAGAGAAATGGTTGTTCTTAATGAGCTTTCCATCAGGTTAATCTGGATTGTTATCAATTCAGCTAACTGTTTCAATGTATTAATTATGAGGACTAGCCAGTCCCTGTACACTTCCAGGCAATTTGGGCCCAATCTTTTCTAAATATCAAATGTTGTTAAAAAAAAAGTCCTAGGTTAGATACATGTAAACCGTTTGGGGCAATGTTGGCTCTTAAATATTCAGTCAAAATAGTTCTACGCATTATAGTTTTGATCAGATCCCGTTTTAAGGTGGACAGTTTGTCCCAGTCTTCCTTGAGACTTCCTGAAGGGCCAGCTCCATCACTACCAAGAATAGAAGGGGTCTGCAGAATGGCAGACACCATGTCATCATCAAAACTTAAACCCTGGAAATCATCCGGTAAGGTAAGGTATAGCTGCCCGAGCATTGACCAAAACACAAAAGCAAACAACCACATACAGATAGATAGATAGATAGATAGATGAGCACCACCAGGAATAATGCCTAATCGATGTTTAATGAAAAGATCCTTGTCCGCTTTTGACCACCCAGCCTCCAGATTTGGCTGATATTTCAGGAATTTGTACTCATTTATTTCCATCCAGGAGTGCGATCTAGTAGCTAATAAGCTCTTATCCATGGGTACCAATCTTTTCTTCACTGTTCGGTTTAAGATGTTTTTGAAAGCATAGTAGGAGAGATTTGAATCCCATAATTCCCATACTTCCAAGTCTTCTAATGCCTGATCTAAGTACTGTTTAGGAATGTTTCCAGGTTTTGATGTAGCTGGATTGCCTAGCTATGCACTGGTTTAAGTATCCAAACTCCAGCCTAATTTGTGCTTGGGAGGTATGCCCTGGTAACTGGAATAGGGACCTAAATACTTTTCCAGTGATTCCATTTAGGATGGTGGCATCATGTTCATGCAGGACTTCACTACCGTATCCTAATGTCGAATTTAGTTTAGCTGCAGCGACTTGAAGCAAGGGACGGTAGCTAGGGCTGTTAAGCAATTTTTTTTAAGTGCGAAAAGCAAGCAGTAGAACATTTCCTTTTCTATATAGATCCTGCTTCTGAGGGAGAAAATAACTCCTTCATCAAATAGTACATCCAGGTTTCTATACTGATTTACTTGTTCCAAAACTCCCCTTTGTGAGTACCATTTTTAACTCTAGAGATTATTTTACTGATTTCCATCACTTAGTTTTTTTTCTGATTAATTTCCATTCCATTCTGCTCGGCATATTCTGATAACTTGACAATGAGCTGACGTAGTCCTACTTTGGTTTGACTCAGAAGTACTACATCGTCGGCGTATAGCAAATTTGAAATAAGTATATCACCAAGCTTTGGGGAGTGCGCATTCACCTTATTTAGCTTCACTTTCAGGTCTGATAGAAAGAGATTCAATAGATATGGTGCCAGCACGCAACCCTGTTTCAGACCTTGTTTTGTCTCAATTTCCCTTGCAAGGAAGGATCCATCCCCTATCTTAACTGTGATTCATGTATCTGTGTATAACTGCTAGAAGCTTTTAGCAGATTCTTCGGTATTACCCAGGAGGCTAGTTTCTCCCATAGAAAGGAAGCTGTACCAAATCAAAAGCTGATTTGAAGTCTACAAAGCACATGTACAGAGGTTGATTTTTTTGTTTGCATTTGTCAATGACAATGGAGAGAGTTAGAATGTTTGTGGCCATTCCAGGGACCTTTGCAAAGCCTGTCTGATTCGTGGGAATAATGCTATTTTCAGTTGCCCACCTGTGAAGATGCGCCAGTAATAGACCTGCATAATATTTGGCCTCTATATCCATTAAGGTAATCAATCGATAATTCTTGGGGTGAGATTTACTACCTCCTTTAAATATTGGGTGGATTATAGCCCCCCCTCCAAGATTTTGCAATGCATTTTCCAAAGACCCCTTGAAGAAGGGATATCATAAAAACTGCTGAATGGAATTGCATCAGATTTGGCAGGAAGCTACATTTAGATTTTAGATTGTGTTTTTTATGATTTAGTGTAAATACATTCTGTAGTTTTTGAAAAATTAAAGTTAAAAAAATATAGACATCTGGACGGTTGGGTTTGAGGGACTCTCGTGAGAGTCCTTCAGCTCCGTTTTAAAAGAATAGAGCATTCTGATTGTCCCAGGGAGCTTTTTTTCCCTTGGGCCAGTTCGCTCCCTTAAAAGTCAAACTCTTGCAGGAGCGAGCGCCCTGATTGGCTGTCAGCAACACGAGAAAAATGTTGCTGACAGCCATTACAGAACTTTGGGACTTAGGGCCTGAATTCATATTGGCATATGGGTTATGTCGAGACGGGGCCACTCACCTCAAAAGCAGGATGTCTGCAAGGGCGATGGTATGCCCCCGACCTCCTGGAACACCTCTCGACACTTCCGGGTGGACACAGAAACCCCGGCAGGTATCCCAAAAGGAAAGGGGGAGTGGAAGAGAAAGAGACAAAATACTGCCACGTCTTGCCGTTCCAGCCAAGCACCCTGTATCTTCAGGGGGGCAGGTCGTTGTTGACAGAGTGATAGTAGAGTTAGTGCACTCATCTTCCTTGAAACTGAATCTCTCTTTCTGATATGGGCACAGGAGCGGTGGAAGAACACCAGGATGCTCCAGCACTTTTCTTGGATAATATTAACTGTTTTGCCACAATTACTAACACTGCATTACCAAAAACCCAAAATGAGTACCATAGCAATAAGTACTGTGACACTAGGGCTGGTTTCACAGAGATTCACCGTTGCACACTACAATTAGAACTGTGGTTGCACTTATCATGCACAAGAAAGACAAACAAGGGCATTAATTATATCACGTATAACTTTCCTGCATGCATAGGGTTAAACTAAAAGGAACAAAAACAATCCAAGAAATACAAATGTCCACTCTGGGTTTAAACAGTTAGGGTGGCACAGTTTGGTTTGGTTTCACTGTGTGTGTGAAAAACCCTTCAAAAGCAAATTCCTCAAACCTGAAACACAGGCATTAATGACACAATTTAAATCCAAGAGTTATGCTATTAGAGAAAGAAAAGTCATGTAAATGCTCTTTTAAAATTGCGCTGTCACTTTTTGTAGTACTTGAGCTCAAGCAGATTTCTAGAAGCACATTTAGGCAAGTAACTACAATAATAATGTAGAATGTTCAGAAATGCATGTGTCTCTTCAAGATAAGCACGCTGCCAAAATACGAGGTCTGAAATACACGAGCTGTTCTAGGAAAGCGCAGCACTCAAAGAAAAAACTCCTTGGAGAATACTAGTCACTTAGCTGTAGTCTTTTCCAGAGTGCTGGAGGAATGCCTGGTGTCAGCTGGTAAAGGAATGAAGAAAATAATTGCCTCAAAAGTCCTGAATACGAGATGACAGCAGGGGCTGGACTGCCAAATCAGATGCTGAGATCAGGAAGCAAAACAAAGCCAAGCAGGGAGGCATGCTTCACTCTGCTATTTATAGCCAATCAGGAAAG
This sequence comes from Pleurodeles waltl, assembly GCF_031143425.1. NCBI lineage: Eukaryota > Metazoa > Chordata > Amphibia > Caudata > Salamandridae > Pleurodeles > Pleurodeles waltl. The sequence continues at coordinate 610,208,157 of NC_090449.1, forward strand.
CAGTTGAGTTTCCACATGTGGATGAGTCACCACACCCTATTAGAAGCACATATCTACACCACACCCAATTAGAAGCACATGTCTACACCTGTTCACATTAGCAAAAAAGCATTGGTAAAACAAGCATTGATAAAACCAATTGTGTAACACAGCACATTATGTTTACTTAGAAACATGAAGGTTTAACCAAGAACAGAGATATGATTTAACCCTAATCCCTGGGGATGCTGACAGATAACACAGGAGGCACCTTGGGGATTCCTGACAGGTTACTCCTTTACAACAGTGACGGATGTCCCGTCCACTGAAATTCAAATTCTATTATATTCTATAGGATTTAGATTTCAGTGGATGGATGGGCCAAAATGCAAAAACAAATTAGCATTTTTTAATGCTAATCATGCAGGATCACAGAAAAAGTGGCAACCAGGACTGCATTGTTTAGTTTGAGGCCCTGGAGAGTCCTCACCTTGGGCTGCATCTCATGAGGAGGAGGTGCGTTGCCCCCTGTCCAAGTCATTCTAGACCCCCCTCTCCAAGTCATTCTAGACCCCAGGTGCTCAACCCTAGGGCTCCATTTTGTAAGGGAAGAGGTGAGCCCGGTCCCTCTCCCCAAGCCATTGTAGGCCCCAGGGAGCCCACACCAGGGCTGCATTTTGTAAGGGGAGAGGGGTATGCTACCCCCTCACCGAGCCATTAAAGGACCAGGAAGCTCACCCCAGGGAATAAATTGTTCAGAGAAGGGGAAGAGAGCCTCATGCTCCCCCTTCCCTGAGCCTTCAAAGGCCCGAATAGACTTGGAGGGGGGCTGAGTGGGCAGTATATATATATATATATATATATATATATATATATATATATATATATATATATATATATATATATATATATATATGTGTGTGTGTGTGTGTGTGTGTGTGATTTTGCTCTTCTTTCTAAGAAATTTAAAACATTTAACAACATTAATTTAAAATTGTATCAATTATATATTTGTAATAATTGTGTTACACTATATTGGTACTTATATAAACACGCATACACATAGATATGTGTGTGTTAATATAAGACTATATATATATGTATACATACATATATATGTATATATATATATATATATACATATATATATATATGTATATATATATATATATATATATATATATATATATATATATATATATATATAGAGAGAGAGAGAGAGAGATATGATTTTCGCCTGGGATTCCTGCCCCAATACACAACCTTCACCTCCAGGCAAATCCAAGAGATGGCACAAACAGGTACAGATAAACTTGCTGTTGAAAAGGGTTTTTTTATTTCAAAAGTATAAAGTGTGACGCATGGAAAACTTGGCCTACGTGTTTCGGCAACAGCCTTCGACTGGGCCAACGCACAGTGCAGTGCAAAACACTTATTTAAATAAACATTCTCCTTTTTGCCCACACCTTTTCTTAAAAATGTACACACACAGAGTGCCTGAAAACAAATAATTGCGTCTATGCCTATATGATCTTTTTCAATCAATCAGACTAAGAATCTAATTCATACACAAAGGAATGTACAGTATAGATTCGGAGGATAACAATTATTATGCTCCTATCTAAAATTGCAGTTCTGGTGAAGTACCTGCTCAATTTGCTCAAGTTGTTGCTCATTAGTAGTAAAATGTAATCAATCATGTAATGACACCATAAGTCATTAAAAGAAGATAAACAGTATACATTGGGAGAACAGCAATAATTCTGCTACCTTTCACAATTACAATTCAGGTAAAGGACCATTTGACCAAGATCTCAAACAACATCTTCTCCTCCCAATGAACAACTAATCTCATAACAACAAGAAAATGTATGACCATATACATACTCTGTGATGGTTTGTATAGGCAAAAAGATTATATCACACAGCATATATCATAAATAATATCAATACAGTAAATGATAAATTCTGGAGCAATAAGTCATTAAAGCTAATCGGAGGTTTCTCAAAGAGTTCAGTGATTGGTTCATAAGTGCACATAAAGCTCAGCATCCTTATTTAAACCCCAAGGTATTTTCATTCCAGTTATCAAAATCAATCTCGACTCTGATCTCCTAAGGGTTAATTCACAATCCCCTCCTCTTATGTTTGTCTTCACAAGATGGAAACCATAATAGCGAACATTCTTATATTCCCCATTGAGCTGTTTCCAAATATTCTTGGCAATGACAGAGGAATAATCTCTATTGTTATTGCTCTTAAATGTTGTAATATATACGTAATTTCAGTTTGTTAACAGTACTCCCTATGTATCTTTTACCACATTCACATTCTAGGGAATAAACTACAAATTAGGTTTTAAATGATATTTGTTCTCTGATTTTCGTTATGGACCCATCAAAGCATTGAAACTCTGTCATGTTCTTACCATACTGGCATGCTTTACGTTTAGTGCATTTAAAAAAATCTTTTAACTGGATCCAAAACTTTTAACCAACAAGTCATTTAAGGGTGGTGCCTTTTTGTAGGTGATTCTAGGGTACTCTGCTATCCAATTTTTTAACTCTTTATCTTTTCTTATGATTCTCCAATTCTTCCTCAGGGCTATTTTGATTTCCTTTTCTGAACGATTATAATCCATAATATATCTAATGGTCCAATCTTGATCACTTTTCCTTTCTCTCACATTTTTTGGGACTAATAGATCTTCCCTGTTTTCAACGCTCTTTTCATGGCATTGTCCAATACGGATACTGGATATCCTCTTTTTACAAATCTTTGAAACATCTCTTCACCCTGTATTTTAAAATCACTTAATTCAGAGCAGTTTCTTCTAGCTCTTAAAAATTCTCCAAACGGTACACTCCACTTGAGTGCTTTAGGGTGTGAGCTGTTGGCAAAGAGAATACTATTGAAACGGGTGGGTTTACGATATAGGCTTGTGCAGATCTTATCACAATCAATATACACCTCAATGTCCAAAAAAGTTATTTTTTCCTTACTTGTCTCAAATGTAAATTGCAATCCAAGTGGATTATGTTTCAGTGAATTTAGGAACTCCTCCAATGCATCCTGCTCACCTTCCCAGATTAAGACTAGATCATCGATGAAGCAGACCCAAAGAATGACTTTTCTGTGGATCTCAGCATACTCTTCTGTCCACACATATTCCGCTTCCCAATACCCCATCGTGAGGTTCGCATAGGTTGGAGCAAAAGACGTTCCCATGGCTCTCCCTTTTTTAAAAATATAATATTCACCCTAAAAAATGAAGATGTTATTGGTGAGACAAAATTCCAGCATTTCTAGTAGCATCTGCGTATGCTCCCATAAACTCAATGATCTGCTACATAGGAAATATGCGTAGGTTCTCAGACCATCCTCATGTTTTATTGAAGTATATAGTGACACCATATCCACTGTTGCCATTATATATTTTTATTTCCATGGTATGCCATTAATTTGATTTAAAAAATCCATGGAGTCTCTACTATAGGATGGGAGTGCCGTCACATATGGGAATAAAATGTCAAAAAATCTTGATGCATTCTCCAATACAGAATCACATGAGCTCACTATTGGACGTCCCGAGGGATTACTTAGACTCTTATGTATTTTTGGTAACTCATATATTGTTTGTGTTCTCAGATATCTTTTTTTTAAATACATAAGTTCCTCATCCTCCAACAGGCCCCGTTCATGCCAGTTATTCAATTTATCATGGAATTTCCTCATGATTTCCTTCATTGGATTTTCCCTTAGTTTCTCATAGTTTTCTTGAATCAATAGTTGCCTTATGATTTCTTGGCTAAATCCACTACGGTCCATCACAACTATGTTTCCCCCCTTATCCGAAGATTTTATCACAACATTTTTATCTTTCTGTAAATCCTGTAATGCCCATTAATCATCTTTTGTCATATACAGCCTTGATGTTTTTTGTTTTTCCTTGGGACTTGGGACTGAAGCATCTTGGTGTACATAGAAAGAAAACACCACATCTCAAAACATTGTTTACAAAATAGCTATTGTGTGCCGAATGCACAGTAAGGAAATACAGAGTAATGATTGCATGGTGAAAAAGATGGTTGCAAAAACATTTGTTGTTTTGAATTTGAGGCCTCTGTTGACAAATGTTATCATGAGCACAGTTCTCCCCACAAAATGTTTTAATTGCATGTACATGTCAATTACATTATGTTAATATAGTTATGTATTTTGTTAACAACCTGTTATTGCAATGGAATAGTTGAGTTGATTCAAATTCAAAATGGTAATTCAACAAGAGTTGAACAGTTTTGTCAATAATTATACAGAATTATATCTGGGTATGTAATTTGTATATGACTGCTATAAAATTATCAAAATGGAAGAAGATGTAGAAGATTTATAGTTGATGTAATTTGCTGTTAACGAAATGAGGGGAATACCTAACAGAGTATGCCATAGAGAAAAGAAAAATGTTTGGTCTACACTTGGAAATGGCCTGTGTCTTTTTCTGACATACCATAATACATGTTACACTGAAAATGTGATGTACAAGACTTTGCAGTTCAAAACAATCTATCATGTGATGGGTCTTATAAAATATCACCCAAGATTCATACCTTAGTCTATGTGTAACAAACTCTTAAATAATTGAATCGCAGAATTCGATTTTGTGTTAGGAACAAATACAGCAGTTTTGGTGATATGCCCTTCAGAGGTCAGATAAAAAACTTCTGTGAGTGAAATGTGCCAACAATATGAGGAATTTACAAAAAATATTATTGAACTTTAAAAGATTCTTTTTGGTATTCAAAAATGTAAAGAAGAAATGCAGCAGCCCCCCTTTAATCAATAAGAAAGAACCCCTTGGTGTAAATAAGAACCCCCTGATGAAATACAGTGACAAATACTCTTATAAATTTCAATTTCTATAATATTGATTTATAATTAAATGGAAATAAAATTGAAACACATAAAACATTGTCCAGTTGATTAATTGTAAGAGGTATGACACATATAAAAATAAATAGTAAAGCAATCAATAAACAAAGTAAATGGTACACAAATGCAACTCCATAAAATGAGTTGCAGTTTAAAAAACAGTAAGAATATATTCCTTAAAAAGAGTTCTCTATGATAATTTAATACGAGAAGAGTATCCCAGAGGCACAACAGGCATTGGCACACACTGTTTGTCCACTTTGGACACTTCTAAATTATAAAAGGAACTGCATATGCTTGTCTGCCCCCATCTGTAGGGACAATCATGTTTGGGATCATTTATGTCAAGGTGATCTCAAGGGGAAATACTTTCAACTGCATTGGAGCATGGACCCTGCACCAATTGCACAAACTAGACAATTTCAAAAGTGGTGGAACAGCTGTGTAGATGTTGTTACACTGTCTTAGGTTCTGGTGAATGCGGTAAAATATCTCAAGAATGGCATCTTCATCTAGAGAATATGAGGCGAATACCTGTCTGAAATCATGTTAAATAGGTTTTTGTGTGTCAAGCAAAAAGACCAAATTGAAATCATTTGTCAAATTACTTATGGCTGTCAAATAACGACAACAGAAAATGGTTGAAAAGTTGACTACAACTCAGTCTAAATAAGGCAATGTGTGTGTTTGTACTTTTTAGCTTTTCCTGAAAATCAGTTCAAACTATAACCAGTCATGACCAGTCATATCCAGTCTTTTATGGTATTTTGACCTAGCTTGTAGAGGGATATGTAGAGTGGTTCAAAAAACAAATTTCCATTGAATTTTGTTGGATGTTCATGTACTGCAAGCTTTGGGTATTTGGTATTTAACCATCAGTTTGTTTTCCCATGTGCTTTGCCATGTATGCAAGTATTCCTCAGAAATCTTAGGAAAATCTTTTTTTTGCAACACTTGCTCCCGGACACACTACAGGTCTGGACATTTATGTATGTATATATCTTCTACTATGTGTAAGGTAACAGTCTCAGTTCTGCAATATGATCTGAAGGCAGAATAGTTGTAGGGCAGGAGTCATTGATGTGATCTTAGAATTGATATTGCATTGTATGGCAGCACCTTGATACTCTATGGCGGAGTGGTGTGCTCTAAAATATTTGATTGATTTATTGATTGTATGAGACTGCATGTTTTCAGTGATTTGGGTGATTAATGTAACATGAGTTATGACTTGATATCATCAGGATTTAGTGTAGGTTTCTTTACAAATAGGAGGATCTGGCCTGTCTTGAGAGCTTCTTGGTAGATGCTTTGAGTGAGGAAGGAATTGACAATAGTAATTAGGGGTAATAAAGTATCTACATAGAGAACTTGGATGAAGGTAAGACCTCATGTTCATAAGAACTGGCTTTGAGAGAGTTGAGTATGTCAGCGAGTGCTGGGAGAGACAGGGCTTTGAAAGCTGATCTTTGTGAGATTCTGTGCGAAGCTATGGGTATAAGAGATGGAGCAGGCTTGGTATTGTCAATGTACGGTTGGATCGTCTGTATTTTTCATTAAAGAGGAGGTTGAAGACATTGTACTTTTCTGTGGAGTGAGGAACAGGTGGGTCTGGCAGAAGGTTGATGCAGTGATTGTCTTAAACAGCATTTTGCTTCTGTTTGTTGCTTCAATGGTGGTGTAGGAATAGTACTTTGCTTTGGTTGATGAGCTGTATGCATATTGGGTGAAGGGTCTTCAGTATAAAGAGGTCCTCACACGTTTGTTTTTAATTCTGTTTTCCTTCATGTCTGCAGATAGATTGTATATTTTCAGCAAGGTCTTTAGAGTACTGGGGGCTGAATGGTTTAACTTGCACTTGTATATTGTAATTGGGGCATTGATGTTCACATAGCTTCTCAAAAAAATGGTGTAGTTGTTTAGAAGGGTGTTGGCATCAGGCATGTAGATGAAGTAGGGAGAAGGCAGGAAGTGATGTCACTTCCTTTGCAGTTGGATGATGGGAAATGAAGTCACTTGCATGACTTTTTCTTTTAAAGACAGTTTTGGCATTAAACCAGTAATGTAGCTTCCTGTGCAGATGTATGATGGGAAATTCACTGGTGTCACTTCTTGTGCAGAGGAATAATGGGAAATGAAGTCCTCTTGGTTGGCTTATTCGTTTAGAGGATTTTGGTGAGAAACCAGTGATGTCTCCTAATGTGCAGATGGATGATGGGAAATCCAGTGATGCCACTTCCTGTGCATATGGATAACATTAAATGAGGTGGTTTCCCTCTTGTGCAGATAGATGATGGGAAATCCAGTGGTGTAATTTCCTGTGCAGGTGGGTGATGAGAAATAAAGTCCTCTTGCTTGGCTTTTTCATTTAAATACAGGTTTCACTGGGAAACCAGTGATGTCACTTTCTGTGCAGATAGATGATGGGTAATCCCGTGGTCACTTTCTGTGTAATTGGATGATGAGAAATGCAGTGGCACCACTTCCTGTGCAGATGAATGATAGAAAATGAAGTACTTAGCTTGTCCTTTTGAAGATGATTTTGACGGGAAACCAGTGATGTCACTTCCTGTGCAGATGGATGATGGGAACTGTAGTAATCTTACTACTTGTACATGTGGAAGAGGGGAAAATGTGCCTCTCTCTCTCTTGCAAGGCACAGATTTCCACAGGAGTACCAGGGAAATAGTTGAACAAATGCAAGAAGTTACCACTTACCGAGTTCTGCCCCACGTGCCTGACAGCTGCAGCACAAAGTGGAATTTTGAACTTAGTTCTTGGTTTTGTTATATTGTAAAACAAATCTGGCTTTCTTTACATAATATTTGGCAATGCTAAGACATCTTTAATGAACTGCAGTAGTGTGTAAGGCACTCCTAAAAGAGTAGTGATGGAAGTGGAGAGGATCAAATGCAAGAAATGGGGGAGGGAGTCATCAGAAGAGAGGATGGAATCTCATCCCTCCTGGGCTGCAACTCTAAAGTGGGACTTCCTCTCAAGTAGTGATACCAAAATTATCAGATTAATCTTTAATAGGTTTGTATTATTTCATGGGTAGGCATTGCTGTCAAAACAAATTTAACTTAACCACAGTGTCCTTTTATGATAGAAAGCACAACTACTGAGTATGGCTATATTTTATGACATGAGTATTGAATGTGTGTATGCTAAAACTCCTTTAAAATGTTTTACACTCAAAGATGATCATATTTAGCAGCACTTACAGTGTTCATTTATTTTGCTTTCTTCTCACTTTTCCAACACTACAAGGTATTTTGCAAATGCAGTCTGGTCAGTGTGCATCAGCAATTTCTGTAGCTATATTTGAAAGTAAATTTATAAAGAACTGTGATGAAATCTTTGATTATTTTTAGGTACAAGGGTGCTTGAGTTTGCACTAGGCAGCCAAAATTGTGCCAGTGCAGGTAGAGACCATTAATGCGCCCTATCTTGATAACTGTGCATTCCTGCCCTTTCCCTTTCATGCAGCACAAGTTGTCTTAATGCGTTGCATGATTAAATGATAAATATGCCTCAGAGCATTAAAGGGTAGTGCAAAATCTAAAAGAATTCTCGAGTGAGTTGCAAAATCAATAGCGAAACAGACAGCATACCAAGTTGCATTGGAGAGTTTTCAGAAAAAGTCTGTTTCACCCTCAAAATTAGGGGTTTATATAGGAAATCGTCTTGCAGAACAGAATAGAAAGGACAGATTCATCATGGTGTGAGCAAAAGTTTCACATTATCAGCAACTCAGAGCAGATTTTATTAAACGTCATGCTGCCTTAGTACCTAAGCACTATTCCACACTACATGAATATTGATTCTCGCCAACTCTACACTATTGTCATCTGGAGATGGCAGGACAAACTAGTTATATAAATAATAGTGAACTATTATGAATGACTACATTACAGTGAGCTAGCAGAAGGTATTTTAAACATTGTATTATTGTGACCAGGCTGGAAAGTTGTCACTGAGAAAGGCAAGAACAATGTCAATGGAAATAAACAAACATGGCTCTGCTCGACTGTGTGCTACAGAAATAATGAACATTGAAATGTGTAGGGGGAGAACATCAGTGAAATCTATATTGAAAAAGATGGTGACTGGGCCTAGGTTAACGAGAGCTAAAAACACTCTTCAGCAAGTCATAGGAATTTCATTTCAAAGACAAAAAACGTATTGTTCCTTGCATTATGGAACATACTTTTAATAAAGCAACCTTTAAATACATTCAATCCTGCTTTGAGGACTAGTTTTGTGGGCTTTCCTTCCTCTTCATTCTGTTTGTCTCAGTCCTGGAACATGGCCTCATTTCTAGTCTCATTCCACTATAACTTTTCTGGAAACCTTATTTGCTTCCTTCTAATTTCCAGTGAGTCACACTGTCCATGTTGCTTCTTGCCTCCCTCCCTCCCATTGTCCATGTTGCTTCTTGTCTAACACTCTCATTGTATGTGTTGCTTCTTACGCCCCATCCTTCTGTTGGCAGCATTGCTTCTTACCTCCCTCTATCCTGTTGTCTGTGTGCTTCTTCCCTTCTGCCCTCCCATTGCCCATGTTGTTTCTTTTCTCCCATGCTCCCATTGCCCAAGTTGCTTCCTCCCTTCAAAACTCCCATTGTCCAAGTCATTTCTTTCTTCACCCCTCCCATCCATTCCTTGTCCCTGTTGCTTATTTCATCACACTCTCCCTCCAGTTGCCTATGTTTGCCTTCACCGCTCAGCATGGGTAAAAAGCTATAACACAGCCAGCATTGCCCACATCATACTGCTTTATTTACCCACCCCTTTCTTTTATTCTTTTTTTACTGAGATCCACCACAGCAACAAAAAAAAGCATCAGATCGCCATACTCATACTCTAGCACTTAAATACATGTACAGATAACATTTCCCCACACTGTAGATCCATCAAAAAGTGAACCTTCAGATCACACATGTCATCAATACAGAGAACGAATTAAAACAACTAGAAAGATAGTAAACTCTTTGTCCTACCTAGAAGAATGGGCTATGAAATGCCCCCAGAGTTTATCACATGTCTTAATCCCCCCGCAGCAAAGGACATAGAAACACTCTTTATTTCTTAATTGCCTTATTCTCTCCACCCACTCCTCAATTGTGGGGATCAACTGTATTCTCCAACTTTGGAGCATTGCAACATACAGCAATTTTTTCAGTCTGGGAGCTAACCGGGTATAAGGATCGTAAACCAAAGCTATCCACCATACAGTAGGAGACAACTTTATCTGCCAAGCTCTTCCCAAGAATCCAAATATCTCTTTCCAGAATTCTTGGATGGCTACGCATTGCCCATTTACATGAGAACAATTTGCAACCGCCCCTGAATTACATCTAAAACAGCAGCCTGCACAGCCTGGGTTTGAATTGGACTAAAAATTGTGGGGTCTATAAAGTAGCCATTTCATGTAGAATAACATTCTCCACCAACTGGCTCCTCTCAAAACCTTAACATTTAATATATTAGTTTAATGCCACATCTTGCTAGTTAGTTTGAGCCCTTTATACTTGAAAATTGTATAGGAGCCGAAGAGCAGAAAATTGCCTTGAACTGATTCTTCAATTTCCAAGAGGCTCTTCCACCTTTCTTCAATCAGAAAATCTGCAACCTTGCAGAACCCAACTCTCTACCATTTTTGCACTATGTCGAGATCCAATTTAGCCTCGACTTCCTCAGGCAGTTCTGTTAAGGGTATAGCCACATTAAAGTGGGGGCTTGTGTGTCACATAGAGAGATCCTTACGTTCCCTAAAAAACTACCCTAACATTTGTAGCAAAGTTTCTTGGGTGACTTTATTAGTTTTAACACATCTCAAATATTGAATTAATTAAGAATCAGATGAATAAAACTGTTCTTAAAACTTCTTCCTGATCTAATTTTCACATTAAATCTGGGCATATACTGTGCAAAAAATGCAAAATAATAATCCCTTAAATTAAGATGTGCCAAACCTTTTTTTCTCCAGTCCTTCATTTAAAGTGCCCAATTCTAATCTAGCAGTTTTATTTTGCCAGATAAATGATGTAAACACAGACTGCTTTTCAAACAAATGATGTTGTTAGAAAACAGACAGAATGGCTGAAAAAAGAAAATTACCAACAGGAGAACCGTCATTTTAATCAGGACAACCCTACCCTAGGGAGTGTATTCCATCATGCAAAAATACCTTTTACCTTTAAAAGTAGAGGAACAAAATTCAGATCATATAAATCTTCAATCTAAGAATATAGTTGTATACCCAAGTGTCTCTTTGGCTGGTTATTTACAAAGGGGGCTATATCTGGAAGCAAACTATCCAAGATACAGTAGCAAAGAATACCTTCAGTTTTCTTTCTATTCATCTTATAGCCCCCAAGTTCCTGATATAATGAAAAGATCTCAAAAGCTTTCTCCAGCGAGCACCAATTTGCATCTAAAAGCAACTTTATGTTGTGAGCATACATTTTATCTTCTCATCTGTGCAATGGGATGATGGCTATTTCTGTTCTCCCTAATCATAACTGCCAGTGGTTCAATCAAAAAGTGAACAACACCGGCGATAGGGGACATCCCTGCCGGGTGCTCTGGCAAACTTACAGCGTGCCAACCTCAGTGGCATTAACTATGATCTTAGCTTCAAAATTGTTATACATCTTGTAAATCAACATCATGACCTGAGAAGGAATCCCAAACTTACCTAAAATACAAGAAAGTGTTTCACAGACAACGAGGTCGAATGCCTTCTCTGCATCCAATAGGAGAACTATGGCAGGGATGTTATTAACAGCAAAATAGTCCAACTCCTCAGCTAAATAATGTGTATTTGTGTTTAACTGTTGTTCGGCTACAAAGCCATTCTGGTCCTGATGGATCAGCTTTGCTTCTATGGAATTTAATCTATTGGCTAATAGTTTCATAATGATCTTATAGTCTGTGTTTAACAATGTGATCAGGCGATAAGAATTTAGGTCATCCCCATCCTTTGTTTTTTTTTTAAACTAACCATATTCTCATACTAAATGCGGCCAGTATAGGTCCATCCTCCATCACTGGATTCGCAGCCAATTGAAGATAGTCTGCTAACACTCCCAGGAACAATTTATAAAATGAGGCCGAGAAGCCATCAGGGCCACATACTTTGCAGTTTGGGGGACTTTTCCCCACCTCAATCAGCTCTTCCTTTGAGGAGGGGTGGGTTATATTTTCCACATCTTCTTCAGAAAGGGTAGGAGTATTCAGCGCACCAAAAAATTACCCAGGGCGTCTTTTTTTATCACTTAATTTTGACTTTAGATCTGCTTTTACTGTTAGAGAAAAATTTTCCCCAGTTTCTCCATGTATTTAACCCCAAGGATTGGGCACTTCAAAGCATAAATAATATTATTTGCATCTTGTTATAGATCCTGTCATGCTGAAACTCTTCTGTGAAACTACTTTCCTCATAAACCTTCTGAATCTAAGGCAAATAAGAAACACAACTTTTAGTACAATACAAATCATTTGGGGCCTGATTCTAACTTTGGAGGACGGTGTTAAACCGTCCCAAAAGTGGCGGATATACCACCTACCGTATTACGAGTTCCATAGGATATAATGGACTCGTAATACGGTAGGTGGTATATCCGCCACTTTTGGGACGGTTTAACACCGTCCTCCAAAGTTAGAATCAGGCCCTTAGTGCCTGTTTAGCGTCTCCCAGCTTTTTTCCTATTTAACATGGATGGGTGCCTTAGAAATTTATCTTGCAAATCCAGAACCATCTTTTCTAGTCTGTTTTTGTTCCATAGGTCTTCTGGTGTTTACCATGTCCTTTACTATCACAAGCCACCTTATATATACTTTTAATGCATCCCATACTACGCTTGGTGAGGCGGACCCATGATTCCTTGTGAAGAATTCCTTGATCTCTTCTTTACATACCTGAACCCATCCCTCCTCCTGTAGATACTGGTTATTAAAAACCCATCTCCTGGGTTGTGAAGTTACCCTTCTCCACAAAAAAACTCCAGGGCAAGAATTGTCTGGTGTGAAAAGCCATTGGGTAGAGGTAGTTGGCCCTTAAAAAGTAAGGTTTTGGAGATTTAAAAAAAAAACAAGCAAAGAGCTATGGAATCTTCCTGATAGACATGTATATTCTATTTGTATTGGAAACCCCCCCTCCAGGGATTGATAAGTGCAAGGGTTTTTGTTAATTATGCAAAACATTTGCAACTTTAGGCTGTAGCTGTTTTTTAACCCCTTCGCTGCCAGGCCTTTTCCCCCCCCTGTGCCAAGCCTTTTTTTAGCTATTTGGGGCAGTTCGCGCTTAGGCCCTCATAACTTTTTGTTCACATAAGCTACCCACGCCAAATTTGCGTCCTTTGTTTTTTCCAACATCCTAGGGATTCTAGAGGTACCCAGACTTTGTAGGTTACCCAGAAGGAGGCCAAGAAATTAGCCAAAATACAGTGAAAATGTTTTTTTTTTTTTTAAATGGGAAAAAGGGGCTGCAGAAGAAGGCTTGTGGTTTTTTCCCTGAAAAGGGCATCAACAAAGGGTTTGCGGTGCTAAAATCACCAGCTTCCCAGCTTTCAGGAACAGGCAGACTTGAATCAGAAAACCCAATTTTTCAACACAATTTTGGCATTTTACTGGGACATACCTCATTTTTACGATTTTTTGTGCTTTCAGCCTCCTTCCAGTCAGTGACAGAAATGGGCATGAAACCAATGCTGGATCCCAGAAACCGCAACATTTCTGAAAAGTAGACAAAATTCTGAATTCATCAAGGAATAATTTGTGTAGATCCTACAAGGGTTTCCTACAGAAAATAACAACTGAAAAAGAAAAATATTGAAATTGAGGTGAAAAAAACATCAATTTTTCTCTACGTTTTACTCTGTAACCTTTTCCTGTAACTACCCAGAGCCAATAAATGACCCGTACCCGGCAGTGGGTTTTCATTCTATACCGGGTATAAAGCAATTAATTTGCTGAAATATAAAGAGTAAAAAATAGCTATCAAGAAAACCTTTGTATTTCCAAAATGGGCACAAGATAAAGTGTTGAGAAGCAGTGGTTATTTGCACATCTCTGAATTCTGGGGTGCCCATACTAGCATGTGAATTGCAGGGCATTTCTCAAATAGACGTCTTTTTTACACACTGTCTTACATTTGGAAGGGCAAAATGTAGAGAAAGACAAGGGGCAATAACACTTGTTTTGCTATTCTATGTTCCCCCACGTCGCCCGATAAAAATGATACCTCACTTGTGTGGGTAGACCTAGCGCCCGGGACAGGATATGCCCCAAAACACAACGTGGACACATCACAGAAAACAGAGCTGTTTTTTGCAAAGTGCCTACCTGTAGAATTTGGCCTCTAGCTCAGCCGGCACCTAGGGAAACCTACCAAACCTGTGCATTTTTTAAAACTAGAGACCTAGGGGAATCCAAGATGGGGTGACTTGTGGGGCTCTGACCAGGTTCTGTTACCCAGAATCCTTTGCAAACCTCAAAATTTGGCTAAAAAAACAAATTTTCCTCACATTTCGGTGACAGAAAGTTCTGGAATCTGAGAGGAGCCACAAATTTCCTTCCACCCAGCGTTCCCCCAAGTCTCCCGATAAAAATGATACCTCACTTGTGTGGGTAGTCCTAGCGCCCGCGACAGGAAATGTCCCAAAACATAAAGTGGGCACATCCCATTTTTTGACAGAAAACAGAGCTGTTTTTTGCAAAGTGCCTACCTGTAGATTTTGGCCTCTAGCTCAGCCGGCACCTAGGGAAACCTAGCAAACCTGTGCATTTTTTAAAACTAGAGACCTAGGGGAATCCAAGATGGGGTGACTTGTGGGGCTCTGACCAGGTTCTGTTACCCAGAATCCTTTGCAAACCTCAAAATTTGGCTAAAAAAACAAATTTTCCTCACATTTCGGTGACAGAAAGTTCTGGAATCTAAGAGGAGCCACAAATTTCCTTCCACTCAGCGTTCCCCCAAGTCTCCCGATAAAAATGATACCTCACTTGTGTGGGTAGTCCTAGCACCCGCGACAGGAAATGTCCCAAAACACAAAGTGGGCACATCCCATTTTTTGACAGAAAACAGAGCTGTTTTTTGCAAAGTGCCTACCTGTAGATTTTGGCCTCTAGCTCAGCCGGCACCTAGGGAAACCTAGCAAATCTGTGCATTTTTTAAAACTAGAGACCTAGGGGAATCCAAGATGGGGTGACTTGTGGGGCTCTGACCAGGTTCTGTTACCCAGAATCCTTTGCAAACCTCAAAATTTTGGCTTCAAAAACATATTTTCCTCACATTTCGGTGACAGAAAGTTCTGGAATCTGAGAGGAGCCACACATTCCCTTCCACCCAGCGTTCCCCCAAGTCTCCCGATAAAAATTATACCTCACTTGTGTGGGTAGGCCTAGCGCCCGTGACAGGAAATGTCCCAAAACACAACGTGGACACATCACATTTTTTCATAGAAAACAGTGCCTACCTGTGGATTTTGGCCTCTAGCTCAGCCGGCACCTGGGGAAACCTAGCAAACCAGCACATTTTTGAAAACTAGAAACCCAGGGGAATCCAAGATGGGGTGACTTGTGGGGCTCTGACCAGGTTCTGTTACCCAGAATCCTTTGCAAACCTCAAAATTTGGCTAAAAAAACACATTTTCCTCATATTTCGGTGACAGAAAGTTCTGGAATCTGAGAGGAGCCACAAATTTCCTTCGACCCAGCGTTCCCCCAAGTCTCCTGATAAAAATGGTACCTCACTTGTGTGGTTAGGCCTAGCGCCCGCGACAGGAAATGGCCCAAAACACAAAGTGGGCACATCCCATTTTTTGACAGAAAACAGAGCTGTTTTTTGCAAAGTGCCTACCTGTAGATTTTGGCCTCTAGCTCAGCCGGCACCTAGGGAAACCTAGCAAACCTGTGCATTTTTGAAAACTAGAGACCTAGGGGAATCCAAGATGGGGTGACTTGTGGGGCTCTGACCAGGTTCTGTTACCCAGAATCCTTTGCAAACCTCAAAATTTTGGCTACAAAAACATATTTTCCTCACATTTCGGTGACAGAAAGTTCTGGAATCTGAGAGGAGCCACACATTCCCTTCCACCCAGCGTTCCCCCAAGTCTCCCGATAAAAATTATACCTCACTTGTGTGGGTAGGCCTAGCGCCCGTGACAGGAAATGTCCCAAAACACAACGTGGACACATCACATTTTTTCATAGAAAACAGTGCCTACCTGTGGATTTTGGCCTCTAGCTCAGCCGGCACCTGGGGAAACCTAGCAAACCAGCACATTTTTGAAAACTAGAAACCCAGGGGAATCCAAGATGGGGTGAATTGTGGGGCTCTGACCAGGTTCTGTTACCCAGAATCCTTTGCAAACCTCAAAATTTGGCTAAAAAAACACATTTTCCTCATATTTCGGTGACAGAAAGTTCTGGAATCTGAGAGGAGCCACAAATTTCCTTCGACCCAGCGTTCCCCCAAGTCTCCTGATAAAAATGGTACCTCACTTGTGTGGTTAGGCCTAGCGCCCGTGACAGGAAATGGCCCAAAACACAACGTGGACACATCACATTTTTTCATAGAAAACAGTGCCTACCTGTGGATTTTGGCCTCTAGCTCAGCCGGCCTAAAATAAATTTGTCCCCCAAACCCCCCCGGGAGCGACCCTTGCCTACGGGGTCGCTCCCACTGCGTGACATTGGCGCCCAAAAAAAAAATCCCCGTGCCTAGTGGTTTCTGCCCCCTTGGGGGCAGATTGACCTAAAATCGGCCAATCTGCCCCCAAGGGGGGCAGAAATGGTCTGAATACAATTTCCCCCACATGGGAGCGACCCTTGCCTAATGGGTCGCTCCCCATCTCTAAAAAAAAAAAAAAAAAAAAAATCACACAAAAAAAAGGCCTTGGCGCCTAGAGGTTTCTGCCCCCCGGGGGCAGATCGGCCTAATACCAATAGGCCGATCTGCCCCCAGGGGGGGCAGAAATGGCCTAAAATACATTTGCACCCCCAACCCCCTCCCCCGGGAGCGACCCTTGCCTACGGGGACGCTCCCCCTGTGTGACATTGGCGCCAAAAAAAAAATCCCCGGTGCCTAGTGGTTTCTGCCCCCTTGGGGGCAGATTGACCTACAATCGGCCAATCTGCCCCCAAGGGGGGCAGAAATGGTCTGAATACAATTTCCCCCACATGGGAGCGACCCTTGCCTAATGGGTCGCTCCCCATCTCTAAAAAAACAAACAAACAAAAATAAAAACACAAAAAAACAATTTGCCCTGGCGCCTAGAGGTTTCTGCCCACCCGGGGGCAGATCGGCCTAATAACAATAGACCGATCTGCCCCTGGGGGGGCAGAAATGGCCTAAAATAAATTCACCCCCCACCCCCCAACCCCCCCTACACCCCCCCAACCCGCCACTGGAGCGACCCTTGCCTACGGGGTCGCTCCCCCTGGGTGACATTGGCGCTAAAAAAAAAATCCCCGGTGCCTAGTGGTTTCTGCCCCCATGGGGGCAAATTGACCTACAATCGGCCAATCTGCCCCCAAGGGGGGCAGAAATGGTCTAAATACAATTTGACCCCCAGGGGAGCGACCCTTGCCTAATGGGTCGCTCCCCAGCTCAAAAAAAACAAACAAACAAAAAAAAAACACAAAAAAAAATTTGCCCTGGCGCCTAGAGGTTTCTGCCCCTTCCTGGGGGCAGATCGGCCTAATACTAATAGGCCGATCTGCCCCCAGGGGGGGCAGAAATGGCCTAAAATAAATTCCCCCCCCCCGGGAGCCCCTTGCCTACAAGGTCGCTCCACTTGCGTGACGGCGCAAAAAAAAGATCCCTGGTGCCTAGTGGTTTCTGCCCCCCTTGGGGGCAGATTGACCTAAAATCGGCCGATCTGCCCCCAAAGCGGGCAGAAATGGCCTAAATACAATTTGCCCCTCCAGGGGAGCGACCCTTGTCCAAGGGGTCGCTCCCCATCTGTAAAACAAAACTCCCTGGTGCCTAGTGGTTTCTGCCCCCCTTGGGGGCAGATCAGCCTAATCAAAATAGGCTGATCTACCCCCCAGGGGGGCAGAAATGGCCTAAAATAATTGCCCCCCCCCCCCCCAGGGAGCGACCCTTGCCTAAGGGGTCGCTCCCCTTGCGTGAAATTCACGCAAAAAAAACAAACTCCCTGGTGTCTAGTGGTTTCTGCCCCCCTTGGGGGCAGATTGGCCTCATCAAAATAGGCCAATCTGCCCCCAAGGGGGGCAGAAATGGCCTCAATATAGTATGCCCCCTAGGGGAGCGACCCTTGCCTAAGGGGTCGCTCCCCACCTAAAAAAAAAAAGAAAACATAACAAAAAGAGAAAAAAAAAAAAAACAATCCCGGGTGCCTAGAGGTTTCTGACCCCCTGGGGCAGATCAGCCTAATAATAGGCCGATCTGCACCCAGGGGGGGCAGAAAAGGCCTTCCGAAAAAAATGCCCCCCCTGGGAGCGACCCTTGCCCAAGGGGTCGCTCCCTTTTGTCAGTTTCAGAAAAAAAAAAAAATCCCTGGTGTCTAGTGGGGTTTCAAAAGCCGGATTGCAAGCAATCCGGCTTTTGAAACCCTGGGAGAGACTTCAAAGGGAAGGAAATACATTTCCTTCCCTTTGAAGCCTCTCCGGGCCTCCCCCATGGGATTGAAAGAGAAATGCTGAGCATTTCTCTTTCAATCGCGCTGGAAGGGGAGACCCTGTGACTAATCAGCACGCGCTCGCGCTCTGACGTCACAGTGGGGCTGGGGGGGGTCGGGGGTGGAAGGGGAAGGGGAAGGGCTTCCCCTTCCATCCCTGACTTGGGGGGGTGGGGGGGAACCCCACAGAGGGAGCGCTAGCGCTCCCTCTGGGCTCTGTGACCAGGACGTAATGGTTACGTCCTGGGCACAGCAGCACTGTGCCTCAGGACGTAACCATTATGTCCTGGGCACAGAACGGGTTAATATAACTGAGGAATCTAATCTAGGGGCCTGTAAAAACCTAAACTCCCTGCCCATGGTAATCTCTCCCAAATTTGAAATAACACTCCACTGGGGCATAGAGACTCAGAAAAGTGAGTCACTAAGCAATTAACCCAGCACCAGCGACCATATTTACCACTGACAAAATTAAATATGTCAGCCCCCAATATCTTAGCCAGAAAAACAGCAGTGCTACCGTGTGCAGTCTGGGCAGACGAGAAGCCTCAATAACCGGCCCAGACTTGAAACATGGAAAACTCTGAAACTTTTCTTACCGAAATATGAGTATCCTGCAATAAAACCACAGAGGGGCTCTCTACTATAACCCAGGTGTGGTAATGTTGTTGCAGATGAAAATAAGTTCACATGAAAGAGTTATCTTCAGTATTTAATTCCAAGTTTCTTCAAGAGATAAAAGGAACTCCAACCTCATCCTAGGCATCAGTACTTCCCAACAGTCATGCTCAGAATGCTCACACAACTCAGGAAGAATCTAAATGCCACAGGAGGAGATGGAATATACCATACATAACAAATATACTATACATAATACCGTAACACCAAAGAATGTGAAATACAACCCAACACTAAAATAATACAAAATTATACTACCTACAATATTATTAGAAACTATGTACAGTACCAAATACAATACTAATACAACACAATACTACACCCCCCCTCCCCACAACTATATTACAACAATTCTATTCAAATTCCAAATACGCCCATCATCAAGTTTGACAGCCCCCTTAAACACTTTAACAACTTCATGTACTGGACTAAATTGTGAAATGCTAGACTTGCCTCTTTCTGGCAATTTAACTTTAACTTTGTCCCCAACACGTACAAAACATTTTTTCACCGACTTACGAACATCATATATTTCTTTCCTTCTACACTGATGATATTTGTCTTTCTCTTTAGCAATCTCTTTGATGACTTCTTCATCTGCACTAAAAGTGAGATGTTTCCTAAGCCAAGGCGGATTGATTTTGGTATGTGGCACACGCTTTCTAAACAACAAAAAAGGAGTCTGGCCTGTGCTGGAATGTGGTGTGAACCTATACTCCTCAACTTTTCTCTCCACCACATTTTCCCACTGAACCCCATTGCATTTAGCAAGTTGAATAGTTTCTTTCAAAGTTCTATTGAACCGCTCTACCATCCCATTCGTTTCTGGATGATAAAGTGCAATTTTTTTGTGCACAATACCTCTTGAGGATAGAAAGTCACACATATATTTTGAGGTGAATTGAACTCCATTGTAATACAAAATCACCCCAGGATTACCCTCCCTGCTAAAGACTTTAGAAAGGCAATCTACTACAACCTTTGAAGTTATTTCTGAAACAATCAACACTTCTGGCCAGCGAGAGAGCAAATCCATAAGCACTATAACATACTTAGAATACGACACTGAAGAAATGGGACCCATAATGTCAATAGCTACCTCTTCCCAAACTTCTTTGGGTATTTCTTTTATTATTAACGGCTGAGTTCTCACCTTAAGTGCTTTATCTGCTAGGCGACACTCAACACATTCTCTGACTCTTCTTTCCAAAGCAATGTCCGTACCAGGCCACCAATACAATGCCCTCATTCTTTCCTTAGTTTTACTTATTCCCTGATGACTAGAATGAGAAAGATCAAGAAGATGTTCACGCAGGGAAAACGGAGGAATAAGCTTGTTACCCCTCAACAACAAACCCTCAACCACAACTCATCCCATACCTTTTTGAAAGGTGAGATAGAAACATCATGATCATTTTTCAAATTTCCAGACTCTAGCAAACTTATCACTTTAATGAGGTCTAAATCCTTTCCCAATTCTTCACGCCATTTCACGTTCTGACACACACCAATCAGTTATAGCACACACTTGCACTTCCTCATCCGACCACCACGATGAACAATTGAAATCGTCAGATGCACCATCAGATGTTAACCGAGACAAACAGTCTGCCGTATTGTTGTCACACCCAGGAACATATTTCACCGTAAACTCATAATCCTGCAATCCCACGACCCACTTAGAGATGCAGGAGGATACACTATATAGACCTTTCTTTCCAAATATTTCTTGTAGAGGTTTGTGATCAGACCGTACTTCAAAATCAATTCCCCAAAGAAATTGTCTGAATTTCTTAATTGACCAAAAAATTGCTAAAGCCTCTTTCTCAATTGTGGAATAATTAAACTCTGCACCACGGAGAGTGCGGGATGCAAAGGCAATAGTAATTTCAGTTCCATTCTTTAGTTGCTTCAGCACACATCCCAAACCTTTGTCGGAAGCATCCGTTATAAGACAACACGGAAGACCAGGTTGAAAGCTATTAAGCGAATGCGCTGAAGCCAAAGCTTTCTTAAGGTCCTGGAATTCCAACTCACAACTCGCAGACCACACAAACTCAACACCTTTCCTAAGCAATGATCTAATAGAGCTCGATCTCTTAGCAAAATTGGGAATGAACTTAGCATAGAATTCTGCCATACCTAGGAACACTTGAACCTCTTTTTTACAAGTCGGTGCGGACAATCCTACAATTGAGTCCACTAAATCAGATTTCGGCTTAACTCCATTATTTGAAATAACGTTACCCAAATATGTAATTTCAGACTGAAGAAATTTACACTTATCTTTCCTCAGTGTAATACCCTTAGATCTAAAAATTAAAAGTACATCTCTCAGCTTCTTAATATGTTCCTCACGTGTGTTTGTGAAAACCAACACATCATCTTGAAAGAAACAAATACCTTCCAACCCCCCTAAAATGTCTTGCATAAGTCTTTGAAAAACAGCAGCTGCTGAGCATAAACCAAAAGGCATGCGGTTGAACTTAAAGACACCAAAGGTGGTGATAAACGAAGTTAAAAGTTTAGTCTCTTCAGTCAATTGTACTTGATGGTACGCCGAGGTCAGATCCAGGATGGAAAAGAACTTAGCATCACCTACTGAGGTTATCATTTCATTGATGTTGGGCAATGGAAATCTATCCTCAATGACTTGCTTGTTCAGATAACGGAGGTCAACACATAGGGGGTCATTCTGACCTCGGCGGTAAAAGGCTCTTACCGCCGGTCAGAAGTCTGCCATTCTACTGCCGCGGCCGCGGTAAACCGCCACGGGCATTCTGACCCACAACTGCCAAACCGCCAAAAACCCGACATCCACGGAAGGCCGCCTCATCAGCGGTCAGCGATAAACTGGAGATGGCCAAACCTCCACCGTCACGCCAACACAAACACGCCCATGCCATTACGACCCACGAATCCACACGGCGGTCTTTCATTCGCGGTATTCCATTGGCGGTACACACCGCCGCGCTCAAAATACACACACCTTCACAAAACACAGCCACATTGGACAATTCCAAATACACACACCTGATACACATACATACACCACTCCCACACATCCAATCAACTATAAAACACACACCCACATCACCGACAAACCCCCACTACTAGAATTTCGGTGAGAAGGCGAGAGAGAGAGAGAGAGAGAGAGCACAGCTTTCGACAAACCCAGCACACACAGGAACACAACATCATCACCCACACTACATCCACGCACAAAACACCACACACCACCACACACACCACACTCATCACCACAAACACCACCCCACACCACCCCATGGCACCCCAAAGACACCCCAGGTTCTCGGACCAAGAACTCAGGGTCATGGTGGAGGAAATAATAAGGGTAGAGCCCCAGCTATTCGGCACACAGGTGCAGCACACCACAATAGCTAGGAAGGCGGAGCTATGGCAAAGGATCGTCGACAGGGTCAATGCTGTGGGACAGCATCCCAGAAACCGGGAAGACATCCGAAAGCGCTGGAACGACCTACGGGGGAAGGTGCGGTCGATGGTGTCAAGACACAACATCGCTGTGCAGAAGACTGGCGGCGGACCCCCACCCACTCCACCTGAATTCACAGCATGGGAGCAAGAGGTCTTGAACATCCTGCATCCTGAGGGCCTCGCTGGAGTAGGCGGAGGAATGGACTCTGGTAAGTCTAATCTCAACTACCTTACCCCCCCCCCAAACACCAGCATGCCAACCCACACCCCCGCCCTCACCCTCAACCCCCAGCACACATCCTCCCTGCCAATGTCTCACCAGCACAACCCACCCAACACAACCCCAATCCCTGAATGCCACCACAAACCATGGACACCCCTCACCTAAGCATGACCACTGCACATACCCATCCCCCCTCACAAACCACCCTCACAACTCCTCCCACAAGGGAATGCCAGCACTGGGGGACAAGGGCACCCACAAATCGCACGCCATGGCACACACAGACGCAATAACCATACTCTTTTACCCCTGCAGGGCCCGAACTCCAACACACCGGCCAGGAGGGTCCAGATTTGTCCATCCCGCCCCCAGAACAGGCCCCCAGTGATGACAGCAGCTCTGTCGACCTAGAACCTGATGACCAGCCCAGACCATCGGGGACCTCTGGACAGTCGGTTCCCCACACACAGACACTGGCCACAGCAGACCCAGCCCCCTCTGGGAATACCAGCACAGCTCCCACCCAGCGGGCCTATGCCTCTGTCTCGCGGACGCGTCAATCAGCGGTGTGTCCGCCACTACAGGGCACCCAGGCTGACCCACCACCCCAACAACAACAGGGACCTGGGGGCAGTGGTAGTGGGCACACCGTCCAGGGGACAGAGGCCCGGGGAAACAGGGCAACTGGGAGGGCTGATGTGCAAGAGGGGGTGGACCGGCCCGGGGAACCCACTCTCCAAGAGGCCCTCACCACCATCATGGGAGCATACCACCACTCCCAGGAGACGATGGCGACGGTACTGGCCAGGTTCCAGGAGATCCAGGCACAGCAGGAGGAACGGTACATGGGGTTCAGAGACGAACTCAGGACCATCGGTACCGCAATGGGGACCATCGTCCTGGCCCTCAACCAGATAGTCACCACATTGCGGGACCATGTGGCACCCCAAAGGGCCCCTGTCACCAGCCCGGACGACGAACAGCCTACCACCTCCGCCGGCGCTAGTGGACAGGAGGCCCCCACACCACGACAGGCCACCAGAACCCCACCTCCTGCTGAAGATCAACCACCCCGCAAGTGGGACCTGAGATCACACAAGAAGACAGAGTAGGATGCCAAGACCCCCGCCAGCATAAGATACCCCCTGATGTCATCCCACTGTCCCACGTTGTCACCCTGTCCAACCTTGAACTGCTCTGCTCCATCCTTCCACAGGCATATGGACAATGCACCTGTGCGACTGAGAACTGGACTCTGCCATGGACATTACTCCACCCCCACCCATCACCGTTTTACTATCATGGACCTATACGCAGCACTTTAAATAAATCACCAATTGCACTTCAAATGTCAGGAGTCTGCTTGTATTCTTTACAAATGTATTACACATAACGGTGCAATAATGTTCATTTACATTGTGATGACAACATACCAGTTTCAATAAGCATTAGTCCATGGGCAAACAAAGCAGAGGTCACGCTGTGGGTCATACAGCTCTGAAAAGGGAAGGGAAAGTCAAAAATCAGTGAAAAGGAACTGGGGGGAAACACAGAAAGTAGAGATGCAGGAGGCCAGAAGTAAATGTAAAATGGCGTGGGTGATTCTTACCTGTGTGCTACTGAAAATACTGTTGTATAACTGTGTCCCTGTTGTCCGTGTTGTCCCCGTCGTCTTCCTCCTCTTCACTCTCCACAGGCTCCACAGCTGCTACAAAACCACCATCTGGACCATCCTCCTGCAGGAAAGGCACCTGGCGTCGCAAAGCCAGATTGTGAAGCATACAGCAGGCCACGATGATCTGGCACACCTTCTTTGGTGAGTACATTAGGGATCCACCAGTCATATGGAGGCACCTAAACCTGGCCTTCAGGACCCCGAAGGTCCGTTCTATAATCCTCCTAGTTCGGCCATGTGCCTCATTGTAGCGTTCCTCTGCCCTGGTCCGGGGATTCCTCACTGGGGTCAATAGCCAAGGCAGGTTGGGGTAACCAGAGTCACCTATTAGCCACACACGGTGTCTCTGTAGCTGTTCCATCACATAATGGATGCTGCTATTTCGCATGACATACGCGTCATGCACTGACCCCGGGAACTTTGCATTTAGATGGGAGATGTACTGGTCAGCCAAACAGACCACTTGGACATTCATCGAATGGTAATTCTTTCTATTTCTGTACACCTGCTCATCGTCTTTTGGGGGTACTAAAGCCACATGGGTCCCATCAATGGCACCAATGATGTTGGGGATATGTCCAAGGGCATAGAAATCACCCTTCACAGTGGCCAAATCACCCTCCTCAGGGAAAACAATGTATCTCCGCATGTATTTCATCAGGGCAGACAACACTCTGGACAAAACCTTAGAAAACATAGGCTGAGACATCCCTGATGACATGGCCACTGTTGTCTGAAAAGACCCACTTGCCAGAAAATGGAGTACTGACAGCACCTGCACCAGAGGGGGAATCCCTGTGGGTTGGCGGAAGGGGGACATCGGGTCTGGCTCCAGCTGGGCACATAGTTCATGTATAGTGGCTCGGTCAAGTCGGTATCGAAGTATAATATGTCGTTCTTCCATTGTCGACAGGTCCACCAGCGGTCGGTACACGGGAGGATTCATCCTTCTCCTCGTAAGTCCCAGCGGACGGTGCCTAGGAAGGACAACATAGAGCACAGAGTCAAGCAACCCACAGGTTCGTTCACACAGCTTGCACAGTACACGAATCGCTATGCATGGAAAGGCTTGTATGAGTGGCAATGCAAGGCCTAGGCCTGTGTGATGCAGTAGAAATTAAGATATGGGGGCCCTTGAAATGGCGGCTGCCTGACCTGTGAAGTGTGACAGTGGGATGTGAGGTCACTGCGCTGGCGTGGCACACCGTGGCGGTAGGCGGTCGAAGACCGCGGCGCAAAGCAGCATTGGTTAACATTGAACCCTATGGGTCTCAGGAGCCAATGACGATGTGCACCGGCGGTCACGGTACGCACCGCCGCGGTACGCACCGCCGCGGTACGCACCGCCGCGGGCGTGACCGTCATTTTCTATCTGATTAATCACTCGAGACCTGATCATCCACAGGAGAGGACCTATGCTGCAAGTGCTGCTGTGACCTCGGTCTGGAAGATACCATGGCTGCTGCGACTGGGGAAAGGGCCCCTGCCTTCACTTCAGAAGAGTTTGAGAAACTTGTGAATGGGGTCCTGCCCCAGTATGCGCTACTCTACGGTCCTCCAGACCAACAGGTAAGTACACTGGGTGCACGTTGAATGGGCTATGCCTGGGTTGTGTATGGTGGATGTAAGATGGTGGGGTGGGGAGCGAATGAGGAGTGCAAGGCACGACAGATGAGAGCATGTGCCACATGGCAGGGTTGGGGAGGGGGGGGCAAACAAATCTAACATGCAGAAAATGTTGAAATTTTCTTTCCCACCCTGTACATGTCAAATAGGTCAGCGCCCATCAGAAAGTCGACATTTGGCGTGCCATCGCCAAGGAAGTCCGGGACCTGGGGGTCCACAACAGAAGGGGCACCCACTGCCGAAAGAGGTGGGAGGACATCCGCCGCGGGACCAGGAAGACCGCCGAGTCACTGCTGGGGATGGCCTCCCAACGTAGGAGGGGTGCCAGTCGTACCTTGACCCCCCTGATGTCCAGGATCCTGGCGGTGGCCTACCCCGATTTGGATGGGCGCGTGAGGACATCACAGCAGACACAAGGGGGTGAATACCTGCACATTCTGCTATCTTTACACGCAGTGGAGGCGTCTGGGTGGGGGAGGAGGGCTGTGGGTGACATTAGGCCAGGGCGCTTTCTGTAGTGTAGTCCCCTCCTTTAGGCATGGCCCTGTGCCCCTGCCCCCCACCTCTGTAGGGTGCCAAGTACAGCAATCCATGGTCCAGCATCACCCATGGGCGCATTTGTTGTCCATAGACCTGTTGGCCTAGTCACAAGTACTGAGTAGTGTACCCCGATTGCGCGGCGTAGTGCATTAGGCTCCTGTGTCTGTCCTCTCCGCCAACGGTGTTGGCAATGCATGCACTCAACCTGTTTTTATTTCTCCCCCCACCCTTTTTCTTTATCTTCTTGTGCATGTGTGCATTAGCATCATCAGGCGGAGGAGAACTGGCATCGGAGCACGAGGGAGCTGCAAGTCACAAGGCCCCGGTGGGCCATGGTACAGACACCGAGGTCACCAGTGATACGGAGGGCGAGGGGAGCACCACAACGGGGACCCGTGGTGACACCAGCGACACCGACACGTCCTCGGAAGGGAGCTCCCTAGCCGTGGCGGCAACATCCGGGCCCCCCGCCTCTACAGGTACAGCCGCCACCCAGCGCACCAGCTCCGCCCTCCCAGCAGCCCCTCATCCTTCGCTCCGTGCCCGCTCGCCCAAGAAGGCGGGCATCTCCTTCACCCCAGGCACCTCAGGCCCTGCCCCTGTTACCCCTGCTGCCCTCAGTGAGGAGGTCATTGACCTCCTACAGACCATCATTGTTGGGCAGTCTACCCTTTTGAATGCCATCCAGGGGGTAGAGAGGGAGGTGCATCGGAGCAATGCATACCTGGAGGGCATTCATTCGGGTCAGGCTGCCCATCAACGTTCGTTCACTGCTCTGGCCTCAGCACTGACGGCAGCCATTGTCCCTGTTTCCAGCCTCCCTCTTCTGACTGCCTCCACCCTGTCTCTGTCTCCTGTTCCTCAGCCTATCCCATCCACACCATCAGACCAGCCTGCACACACCTCAACACCCAAGGGCAGCTCATCCAGACATAAGCACCACAGATCACACAAGCATTCACCCAAGCAACACCCAGATGCAGACATGCCAACAGTCACTACCACCCCTGTGTCCCCCTCCTCCTCGTCTCCCTCCTCCCTCCCTGTGACGTCTCCACTCACACCTGCATGCACACCACCATCAGCCAGTACTTCCATCACCAGCACACCCTCCAGTACAGTCCGCAAACGTGCAGTCACCACCCCCACTGCCATTTACACGTCCCCTGTGTCCTCTCCCACTGTGTCTGTCACCCCCTCTTCCAAGACACACAAACGCAGGCAGCCACCCACCCAACAGCCATCCACCTCACGACAGCCTCTGTCACAAGCACCTGCACCCAAAGACAGCACACCTGACTCTCCTACAACCACATCCTCTTCCTCCACTCCCATACCCACTACACCGACCATTTACATTGGTCCTAAAAAAGTTTACCTCTCCAAACTTAACCTCTTTGCCCCACCTGACCCACCCCCTCCATCTGCTAAGAGTCCCAAAAGCACCTCAGCCACCACCAGCCCTGCTTCAAGTGTCAGCATTGTGCACGGGTTTTGGAGTCCACCCTTTCCCAGCACAGATACATCGGCCAGCAGCAAGGGGACAGCCAGCCCCCCCCCTGGAAAGAGAACCCGTAAACAGAAGGGCCGCCGCGAGAAGGCTGACACGGCTGCCCCCAAGGAGCAAAGTCCTGGCCCGTCACCTGCCACAACATCCAGGAGAGGCAAGGGCCAGAGAGCCTCATCGAAGGAGGGCAAGGGCAGCAGGGCGGAGAAGACAGCCAGCAGGGGCGCGGAACAGGAGGGCCCCACAAGCCCCATCCCGGGTGTGAGGGAGGACACCCACGGGCCCAGGACTCCGTCAGCGAAGGGTCCAGCAACTGCACGGTCGGAGGGCGACTAAGCAGGGAGTCCTGGCCAGGTCTGGCTCCCTTGATTGACTGGACAAGGACCGCTGAAGAGGGCCCCGCAGTGAAGAAAAGCACCGCTGAAGAGGGCCCCGCCGTGAAGAAAGGCACTGCTGAAGAGGGCCCCGCCGTGAAGAAAGGCACCGCTGAAGAGGGCCCGCCGTGAAGAAAGGCACCGCTGAAGAGGGCCCTGCCGTGAAGAAAGGCACTGCTGAAGAGGGCCCCGCCGTGAAGAAAGGCACCGCTCCGCTGGGCCTCGCCGTCTCAAGCACCGCTCCGCTGGGCCCTTCCTGTCAAGCACCGCTCCGCTGGGCCTCGCCGTCTCAAGCACCGCTCCGCTGGGCCTCGCCGTCTCAAGCACCGCTCCGCTGGGCACCGCCGTCTCTGAACTGCTCCGCTGGGCACCGCCGTCTCTGAACTGCTCCGCTGGGCCCTTCCTGTCAAGCACCGCTCCTCTGGGCACCGCCGTCTCTGAACTGCTCCGCTGGGCACCGCCGTCTCTGAACTGCTCCGCTGGGCCCTTCCTGTCAAGCACCGCTCCGCTGGGCACCGCCGTCTCTAAACTGCTCCGCTGGGCCCTTCCTGTCAAGCACCGCTCCGCTGGGCACCGCCGTCTCTGAACTATTCCGCTGGGCCCTTCCTGTCAAGCACCGCTCCGCTGGGCACCGCCGTCTCTGAACTGCTCCGCTGGGCCCTTCCTGTCAAGCACCGCTGGCCCATTGACAGTGCCGGTTCTGTGTCGAGCTAGTGTTCACGCTGCACTCGGGGCACCCTGCCTCCTCCATTACCTGTGGAGTCTGTCATCCACCTGATGGCCTGTGTCTCTGCACTCCCCAGGATGGCTGAGTGGGCAGACCACCCACTGTAGAGACTTGTGAGACTGTGGCTTTGCACTCCCCAGGATGGCACAGTGGGCAGACCACCCACTGTAGAGACTTGTGAGACTGTGGCTTTGCACTCCCCAGGATGGCACAGTGGGCAGACCACCCACTGTAGAGACTTGTGAGACTGTGGCTTTGCACTCCCCAGGATGGCACAGTGGGCAGACCACCCACTGTAGAGACTTGTGAGACTGTGGCTTTGCACTCCCCAGGATGGCACAGTGGGCAGACCACCCACTGTTGAGACTTGTGAGACTGTGGCTTTGCACTCCCCAGGATGTCACAGTGGGCATGGTGGACCCTTCGTGGATCTGGCGTCGTGGACTCATGTGGCTGAGGTGCCCCCCCTTCCCTTCCCCCTGAGGTGCCTGTAGTTTTGTCATCTGATGCCCCAGCAGTGTTCTCTCTAACGGACTCAGGTCTCCTGTGTGGGCTTTGCCCATGTGTTGATACACTTTGGCCCATGGACAGTGGAAATTTAAGTGACTGTGCAGGACTTTTTGCCTATGTTTATCGGTTTCGCAAGGTTCTTACTTGATTTTTTAAAAATCATATTGCTATTGTACCATGACTTCAATGACCCTCTTTTATACATAAATTTTGATTCTCACTTTAATTATGTGTTTGGATTATTCCGGGGAGTTTGGGTGGTGTCACTGTGACTTGGTGCTCTGCATTGGTGTGTAGATAGTTGGGGGGGGGGCGCATATGTGTGTGCACGTAAGCTTTCGTCCTCCCCCCTCCCCTGTGTCGTAGGTGCAGTACTCACCGTTGTCGTCTGCGCCGGCGTTCGTACTCGTGGTAGATGAGCAGGTAGACAAGAGCTGGTAGGATGTTTAATTCGGGTTCCATGCTGTTCTCCGTGCTCGTGGAGTGTGTATAGGTGAGCGTTTTCCCGTTCGTAGTCTGTTTCCGCCGTGTTTTTATCGGCGGGGCTCCCGCCCCGGAAAAGGTGGCAGATTGGTGAGTTGTGATAGTGTGGGCGGTACATTGTCTGCCGCATGTCTGTTGGTGGTGACCGCCGCGCTGTTTGTTTGTGCCGCCGTGGCGGTCGGAGTGTTAAAGCGGCGGTCTGTGTTGGCGGTTCCCGCCCGTGTCAGAATTCCATTTTTTGGACCGCCAGCCTGTTGGTGGGTTGGCTGCCGCTTTAACACTGACCGCCAGGGTCAGAATGACCCCCATAGTCTAACGTCACCAGACCGTTTAGTTGCCACAACTATCGGAGCAATCCATTGAGCTGCTTCCACTTCTTGAATAATACCACAGTCTTTGAGTCTTGCTAGTTCCAGTTTTACTTTTTCTTTTACACTCAAAGGGACATTCCTCACCTTGGAAACCATAGGTTGAGCATCCTTTTTCAAAACTATGTGATGTTTATAGTCTTTAATGCATCCCACACTGGAATTGAATACATCAGGAAATTCATCCCATAGTTGATGTTCAAGGTCAGAAATTTCTTGTATAAGAACCTGCGGTACCGCATTGGGATTTAAAATAATTCCCAATTCTTTTTGATGAGGCCAACTCAGAATAGTATCTCCGACAACTGGCACATAGACTTTACCAGTAATTTCATTCCCTTTGAAATTAATGCTTGCATTGAAGTATCCTTTCAATTCTATAGGTTTGCCCCCATACGAATAGGGTAATACATCTGGTGACATTAAGTCCACTTTACCTTCAAAAAGTGCTTTATAATCTTCAAGTGAGACAAGAGATAATTTTGCACCAGAGTCCATCATCATTCTCACAGAAATTCCATTTAACATGACCAGATCTTTTGGGTACTCACAATTGACAGCAGAAATAAAGTTAACATCATAGACTATTTGTAAAACAAAGGTTTGATCTTCATTGTCATCAGTCACTTCATTGATTTTTATATTACCTTTGTTTGTAGATTTACAATATTTAGCAAAATGACCCTTCTTGTTGCATTTGTTGCACACAATATGAATAGCTGGACAGTCTTTGAAATTTGCTAAATGAGAAGGTGAGCCGCATCTAAAACAAGTAGTTTTAGATTTGTTTTTCATGCCTATAAAGTTCTTAGGTTTTGAATCAATTTTGTTTAACGATAAGGAAGCTTTGGATTTCTTTAAAGTTTCAATGTAGGATTCAGAATGTTCGATTTGTTTTGCAACCTTCAAAACTTCGTCAAGAGTGGGATCACTCTTGGACCATAGAGCTTCCCTAATTTTATCACTTTTGCACTCTAACATAAATTGATCGCGTATTCGTTCCTCCATGTTAGCTCCAAAATTGCATAGTGCAGCAAGTTTACGGAGATTGGTTATATAATCTTCAATTGATTGTTCATCCAATTGTTTGCACTTCCCAAAATAAAATCTTTGTAAAAGAATAGATACTTTGGGCAAAAAATGCGTGTCAAGACGAAGCAGAGTTTCCTCAAAATCATTCAAAGGAGCATCTCCAACAGCTCCATCTAAATTCGAGACAACAGGTAAATTGTCTAATATTTCTTGCCCCTACGCACCTAAACAATGTTGGAGAAGAGATGTTTTCCTTTCTATTGATAAGTTGGTTCCGCAAACCTTCAAATATGTAAGAAAAACTTTTTTCCATTTAGACCAAGGAATTGTGGGTTCACCAGGAGCAGATAGGAAAAAAGGAGGAGGCAAAATGTTTTGCATTTCCAAGAGAAATATATAGCAAAGATAAATAATAAAAGAAAGGAAAAAAAAAAATGTAACACACCGTGAGAAAAGAGAACAAAATAATTAAAACAAGTAAAACTTATGCAAAAACACACTGCATAACACGACATAAACAAAAAACATTTGCTTATAGATGTAAATAAGTAATATTAATATTAATTGTTATAATCATGAATTAGTAATAATATGTTATTAAATATATATAAAAAGAAAATTAACTGCAGAACCTTCTTGCAAATAGCTAAGATGCTAAGATCGAGGTTGCCTGTAAGGATATAAGCTAAAAGTATCGACCAACCTAAGTTCGACTTATACAGCGAGAGAGACAGAGAAAAACACGCGAATGAAATGCGTTGTTTAAACACTCACACATTCAAGCTAATCCGAATGCAGACTGATTGCCGAAACGCGCGTTAGCGCGTGCTAGACAGCATGTAAATGCTGATACAGGCACGCGAGCGAGACATCCTCGTTGCTAGGATATCGCACGCAGCGTGCCGCGTTCCTCGAAACTGAAATGTCAAACGCGTCCGTGTTTATTTTTAAACTAACATGGAGCTGGCAACGTTTTACCGAAAGCGTATAAACGCTAAACAATAATAGATAAATGAGGAAAGTACCAAAGAACGAAAGCGACCAAGAAATTAGTAGAAATGTTAGTAAAAAAAAACTATAAGCGTAAGAAAGAATAAATGAGCAGACAGAGAAGAAAGATTACATACCAAAAGAAAAGTTACAAAATCCGTAAAAATCACTGAACAAGAGAAAAGATAAGTGAAGGGTAGAAAAAATTAAGTAAAAGTAGAGTACCTCAGATTAGAAAGAGTAACAGGAAGGTGAAAACCACAATCCTATGGCCAGGAGCGAGTTAGAGTTCCTTAGAAAGCAGGATTTCTTCACCAGGATCGTCGCCAAAATGTGGTAATGTTGTTGCAGATGAAAATAAGTTCACATGAAAGAGTTATCTTCAGTATTTAATTCCAAGTTTCTTCAAGAGATAAAAGGAACTCCAACCTCATCCTAGGCATCAGTACTTCCCAACAGTCATGCTCAGAATGCTCACACAACTCAGGAAGAATCTAAATGCCACAGGAGGAGATGGAATATACCATACATAACAAATATACTATACATAATACCGTAACACCAAAGAATGTGAAATACAACCCAACACTAAAATAATACAAAATGATACTACCTACAATATTATTAGAAACTATGTACAGTACCAAATACAATACTAATACAACACAATACTACACCAGGCTTCTACAGCACACAAATTCTTCTAATTGTTAAGCCCATTAACATTAAAAGGAACAACCTTCAAAGTTTTCTTATCCATCACACCTGACTTCTATTCCCAAGCAATAAACATAATACATAGAAAGTGCAAAAAATGTATGAAGTGCCTAAAGTGCCTAGCGTGCAAAGGTGCAAATGTATAGAAAGTACTGGCAGCAAGCCAAAATTTACTGTGCATCTGATTTCTAAAGTGCAACCTAGACTGCCTATATCCTTACAGAATAATCGCATATTGTGATTAAAGTGCATATGTGCATGACCCGACCACACTTCAACAAACCTTCCCAGGCATAATTAGGCAAACATTCCCTAAAGGTGGAGTCCACCACCCCACCATCCATTTAAACATTCTACCATTTCAAAACCATTGACCCACCAAACAACTCCATCAAAGACACCCCCAGTTTTTAAAACAAAATTCTATACTGATGAATATCCCTTCTATTCACCATATTGGATCTCCTTTTATCAAGCATACTAAGCCCCACTTCTGACTCCAACCTCCATCAACTCCTCACACCCCTCCATCACCGTACCACAGTGGGTGGCCCACCTTTCCACCCACTCCCCACATTCACCACAGCCCTCCACCCTAGGAATATTGGCACCATGACACATTGCCAAGACCTCCGGCCACTCCCCTCCAACCCCTTCCTCAAAATTCTCAACTATACATGTTTTAAAAAACGAATCCCCAAACACCTATGTTTGAATTAAAGCATCAACTCTAGGACCTTAGTGGTATCCAGTACGTTACCAAAAACAGTAACCCTCATAAAGCACTTTAAGGGTCTGATTACAACCTTGACGGTTGGGATACTCTGTCACAAACGTGACTGATATCCTGTCCGCCGTACTACAAGTTCCATTATATCCTATGGAACTTGTAATACAGCTGGTGGGATATCCATCACGTTTGTGATGCGGTATCCCATCCGCCAAGGTTGTAATCAGGCTCTAAGTTTGGAAAACTGAATTATCAAAGATTGCTCCCCCCAACTGACTGGAATTTTGGAATCAATGTCTTAAATTCCTTGCTCTATTGGGACGCCTCTACAGTCATGTCTGAAAATATTTAAAGTTTGAAATTCCCCACTGACTTGAAGGCTCTTTCCTTTGTTCCCTTGGTCAAAATCCTCTAACTCCAAAGTCAGCAAAGTTCACCAGCACAGTACGGGGATACTGGGCCTGACCACTAACGTGTGCCGAAACATGGCTAGCTTATGTAATTGTTAAATCCTGATCATATTCTGGAATTACATAAGACTGAATCAGTTTTTCTAACAATTTAATGCACCCAACAGTATCTTCATTATGCTCCAGGATACCTGTAATCTGAAGATCGGATTGCCTAGCATGATGTCTTTCCATCTGATCCTGTTTTTCTTTCAGTTACGCTACCTCCATCTCAAGATGTTGATTACTCTTTTCCAAATTATGTGCCTTATCCCCTCAGTCAGACACGCTCTGCCCATCTCGTTTAATCAGACAGAGAGACCCCCCAGGTGTATGCTGACTCAGTCTAGCCGCTCTCTCAAATCATCTGCCATCTTTACCTGCGTGGCTTTAACAGCTTTTATTTCTATTAAGAGTTCCGAGAGCATAGAAATCAAACCCTGTGGAGCCTCAGCCCGGCCACCTCAGTCTGTAAGCCCATAGTGCCATTGCCCACATGCCCTAGTGCCAACACTTCCTGCTCCTCTAAACCATCATTAATCTGGTCACTGCCAGCAACTGTTTCATGTTGGTTTCTCCGTCTGACTACAGCATCAGCCCTGGAACTCTTAACATAGTTCAGTTTCATTTGGAATAAGGGGTAGAGGAATCCGCCCTCAGCATTCTCAGTAGTTTAATACCGTTCCCCCTTCGGAAGATTCAACTCATCTCTTTGATCATCTTCCCCCACCTCTTGCCTCTCCATGTCCTGCATCGCTGTTCAGGTGATTCTCCTGGTACGTCTTGTGCCCTGGCCCCAACCTCCACATCTCCGAGCCTCTCTTGCGGTCTTTGATCTCCTGAGGGCTGAACCCCTTGTTCTCTTTCTGCTGTGTCTCCAGATCTTACCTATGTATCTCCAGCTTCTGCTGTTTTCAGGGATGAGACACTAAGAGAGCTGCCAGGGGTGATTACAAAGGTGTTATCAGAAGAGTTAACTGACCAGAATTTCCTTTGCTCTATTAACAATCGTGGTGCCCGGCCAACAGCCTACCCCTTAAGAGACTCCGGGATCCTCTTCTGCACACTCCTTGGCTCAGGCATCAGATTTTTCTTCCAATCCACACAGAGTTTGGGTGATTGAACTGATTTAGGGATTTTTTCCCGTACCTTTTCATCCAGTGCGCTAATAATTCTTGTACATGTTTCTGCAAGTTATCAAGCAACCAGTCTAAACCAATGACATTAAACACTGCCCGACTTAACAGAGGAGCAGAAGAGCAACAAGGGGGGGGGGATAAAAAGGGGCAAGGGGAGGTGGCAAGCCAGTAGCAGTCTCAGGACAATCACAGGTTAGGGCATGTACCGCAGGCAACCCAGGCCACAGAGGACTATTCCTCAATCTAATTACGGCCTGATAGGAAGGCAACTAGCATCAGTATAAGCTAATCAGGGTTACCTAGCACTCAAGTATGCCACTTCAGTCCAAGCTCACCTCATTCTGCATCATGAGCACCTAAAGCAAATACCGCCTGGCACTGACACCACTTTTTTAATGTCCGATTCCAAGTTCCGGGTTCAGTGTGATAGGGGAAGTAGCACTGTCCTACAAGGCTTCCAAGGACGCCAATTCACAAGGGCTCTTCTGCAGCATTTCTCCTTATCTCTCTGCGTCAGAGCTGATGCGCTACAACTTGAAGGGGGCGGGCCGGGGTCAGAGGCCAAAAGCAGGCACACACACTACGGCGGCAGTATCATTCCATGATCTCATCTATTTAACCACCCCTTGTCCGGGTTGCTTTTTCACTCCTGTTTCCCATTTTGCTTCCTACCTCATACCTTCCCTTCCACCAGTACTGTGCATGCCACAGTGCTTTATTTAAAATTTTCAGACTTGCTGCAGAGCCACACTGCTGTGCAGCTTTGCTAAACTAAATCACGAAAGGAAACCAATCTCATATAGGCAATATCTGCAGGCCTTGCCAATGCTTTTTTTTAATAGAGCCAAATGATTAATTTCATAGCACACTTGCCCATATATATTGACTAAAACACCATATATAAGTTACCAGTACTGCCCCTACACAGGGGAGCCTCTGTGTAGGACATAGGCTTGCTGGACTCCTGTTAAGGTTTTATTTGACCCACCTGTTTGTTCAGTCCAGCATTGTCAAGCACTGTGTCCATGCCTCCTGGTACACACCCCTTCTATGGTGAGCTAGTTTAACTTTAACAACTACTCAGCACATCTGCACAGCTCTCTGAGAAGCCAGAATTGATTGCCCACGTTATTTTAACGTACACTCATCGCGTCTTAGGCAAGCCTGTCTGTCCCCAGATTGTGCCAAGGGCCGAAACCAATGCCAGATGTGAGAACCAATCCCTGACTAGGAATTGTTACAACAGGGAGCATCTGATGGCACTCAACCTAGAAGGTAAGAGTGCTAGCTGTTGCTGCTAAATCTGAAAGTCAATAATCCTGCTGCTCAGATTTTCTGTCAAAGCTGTGGTTTCTCGACAAATATTAGTGACAGGAAGTCAGCTTCAAACAGGGCGGAGGACCATAAGCGAGTACCTAAAATCAACTGTCTAGTAATAACAATGAGAAAAAAGTCAATTGTGCTCTTATTAATGCTAGATCACTAGATAAACACAAACAAAAAGCAGCTAACTTGGTAGAGACACATAAACTAGATATCATGTTTCTTACAGAAACCTAGGCAGACTCATCTTCTAACTCATACATGGTTTCAGCCATTCCATGAGGATATACTATCTATAGGGTAGATAGAGCAGATAGAAGGGGAGGTGACTAGCCATTATCTACCAGGCCAACATGTCAGCCATCTTTCAGCAAGTTCCTGTTGCTCACTGCGAAGCACTTGCCTTCTCTTTTAAAGTTGCACTGGCATAATCATGCAATGGTCTTCTGATCCACTGTCTTTCTGACACCAGACACACCTTATTGTAGGCTATGAGCGCTATATTGGAATCAAGTATGCATGCTAATGATTACACCAATCTTGGGGACTTCAATTATTACTTAGAGGAGCCTACAAATAATGATACAATAGCCTTATTTGACCTAATGTCAAGTGCTGGTCTCAACCAGACTGTTGTATGCCCTAGTCACACGGCAGAGCACTGCTTGGATGGGATTTTCATGAATAATCACTGGTAAATATACGCCAGTACCCTACCTTTAACATGGTCCAACCACCATGAAATATTTAACACTGTCACGGTGCGCCCATGGCACAAGATTCTCCCTGACCAATTGAACCAGGTTCCTGTTGCAGTCTGAGCCCTTGATAACCGAAAACCTAGACAACTCAGTTGCCATCTATTCAAAGTGTACTGGATACACTGGCCTACTACTAAAAACTCCCAGTCTAAGAGACACAAACCTTCTGCACCGTGGTTCAATGAAAACTCTTAGACTGAAAAAACAATGTTACAGAAAGCAGGAGCGAAGGTGCAAGAAGACTATGGCCAATCTGAAAAAGAAATGTATAAACATTACATGGCTGAATATAAAACACTGCTGGTAAGAGAGAAAACATCTTACTTTATGCACAAAATTGAGGTGGACAAAAACTCAGTAAAAGAACTTTATCTCAAGTTAATAAATTAATCTCTATTCCCAGCAGCAACTCAGTAGCCAGAAGCCAAACATTTTGCAATAAATTAGCAAGTCTTTTTCAAAACAGAGTGGAAGAGATATAGCAATTCCTCCTTCACCAAAACTTCGACTGTGGAGTTAACAAATTCTACTCAGCCACAAATTGACTGGTTCCTTTGGGAAATTCTCTAATCATTCAATTGAGGAGGTCACTTTACTCATTAAAGCTATGGAGTCTGGGTCCCCTTTAGACCTGTGTCCTTTATCGGTGGCTAAATTAGCCCCCAACACTATTGTTGTCCATTTAACAACAATTTTTAACATCATGTTTGAGACCAGTTGTTTCCTGTCGCCTTGGAAGGTCAAGCTTAACCCTATAGACCCAAACAACTATCGCCCTATCGCTCACCTGCCACTGACAGCTAAAGTGGCAGATTACATTTTGGACAACTACCTGTCGGACCCTTCCCAGTATGGCTTTAGAAGTGGCCATAGCACCAAGATGGCCTTGATTAGGCCATCGAAGAAATCAGAGAAGTTTATGATCGGGGGGAGTGGGGCCCTTATTCTGTTAGACCTCTCAGCAGCTTTTGATACTGTAATTATGAGCTGATATTTGGCCTCCTCCACTCCATTGGAATCAGTGGAGTGGCCCTTGCCCTCCTTAGATCCTTTCTCTCAGGCCAAGAACAATCAGTGGCTTTCAATGAATTCACTTTAGAACCATTCTCTCTCCCCGAGGGGTGCCTCAAGGCTCCTCGCTTAGCCTGACATAGTTTCATGTCTATGTCACTAGCTCAGCCATTCTTGTCAGATTGTTTGGGTTTTCGATTGCATCCTACGCAGACGATACCCAAATTGTGGTATCCCTAGCTAAAAATGAACAAAGTCTCAGCTCCTGACTACACAACTGTATGCACGCAGTCAGTAGCTGTATGGCCCAGAATTGCTTGAAGCTTAACTGAGGTAAAACAAGGTTGTCCTGTTTGGTAACCATAAAGCCTGTTGGTCCCCTTTTTGTTGGCCGCCGGAAGTGGGTGCTCTTAGAGTCCCAGTCAGAAACGCTCATAACCTGTGAGTACTAGTTGATGACAAATTGGTCTTTGGGGCTCAAGCAAATGAGCTCACATTTGATTCTTTCTACACCCTTAAGACCATGACGAAAATTCTTCCGTACATCCCTGCTGATCTACAGAAGACAATAGTCACTTAATTGGCCCTACCAAGAATTGACTATTGTAACAACCTTTACACAAATCTGCAACAGCAACATCTGAACAAACTGCAAACCCTGCAAAATGCAGAGGCACATTGTGAGAAAGTAGCCTCTTTCTAGCCTTGTTACCCCCACTTTTGGCCTGCTTGTGAGTATATGTCAGGTATTTTCAATGTCTCACTGGGATCCTGCTAGCTAGGGCCCAGTGCTCATAGTGAAACCCCTATGTTTTCAGTATGTTTGTTATGTGTCACTGGGACCCTGCTAGTCAGGACCCCAGTGGTCATAAGTTTGTGACCTATATGTATGTGTTCCCTGTGTGATGCCTAACTGTCTCACTGAGGCTCTGCTAACCAGAACCTCAGTGGTTATGCTCTCTCTGTACAAATTGTCACTAACAGGCTAGTGACCAATTCACCAATTTACATTGACATACTGGAACACCCTTATAATTCCCTAGTATATGGTACTAAGGTACCCAGGGTATTGGGGTTCCAGGAGATCCCTATGGGCTGCAGCATTTCTTTTGCCACCCATAGGGAGCTCTGACAATTCTTACACAGGCCTGCCATTGCAGCCTGAGTGAAATTACGTCCATGTTATTTCACAGCCATTTACCACTGCACTTAAGTAACTTATAAGTCACCTATATGTCTAACCTTTACCTGGTAAAGGTTGGGTGCTAAGTTACTTAGTGTGTGGGCACCCTGGCACTAGCCAAGGTGCCCCCACATTGTTCAGGGCCAATTCCCCAGACTTTGTGAGTGCGGGGACACCATTACACGCGTGCACTACACATAGGTCACTACCTATGTGTAGCTTCACAATGGTAACTCCGAATATGGCCATGTAACATGTCTAAGATCATGGAATTGCCCCCCCCAATGCCATCCTGGTATTGGGGAGACAATCCCATGATTCCCCGGGTCTCTAGCACAGACCCGGGTACTGCCAAACTGCCTTTCCTGGGGTTTCACTGCAGCTGCTGCTGCTGCCAACCCCTCAGACAGGTTTCTGCCCTCCTGGGGTCCAGCCAGGCTTGGCCCAGGAAGGCAGAACAAAGGACTTCCTCAGAGAGAGGGTGTTACACCCTCTCCCTTTGGAATAAGGTGTCAGGGCTGGGGAGGAGTAGCCTCCCCCAGCCTCTGGAAATGCTTTGATGGGCACAGATGGTGCCCATCTCTGCATCAGCCAGTCTACACCGGTTCAGGGATCCCCCAGCCCTGCTCAGGCACAAAACTAGACAAATTAAAGGGGAGTGACCACTCCCCTGACCTGCACCTCCCCTGGGAGGTGCCCAGAGCTCCTCCAGTGTGCTCCAGACCTCTGCCATCTTGGAAACAGAGGTGCTGCTGGCACACTGGACTGCTCTGAGTGGCCAGGGCCAGCAGGTGACGTCAGAGACTCCTTCTGATAGGCTCCTTCAGGTGTTGCTAGCCTATCCTCTCTCCTAAGTAGCCAAACCTCCTTTTTTGGCTATTTAGGGTCTCTGCTTTGGGGAATTCTTTAGATAACGAATACAAGAGCTCATCAGAGTTCCTCTGCATCTCTCTCTTCACCTTCTGCCAAGGAATCGACTGCTGACCGCGCTGGAATACTGCAAAACTGCAACAAAGTAGCAAAGACGACTACTGCGACCTTGTAACGCTGATCGTGCCACCTTCTCGACTGTTTTCCTGGTGGTGCATGCTGTGGGGGTAGTCTGCCTCCTCTCTGCACTAGAATCTCCGAAGAAATCTCCCGTGGGTCGACAGAATCTTCCCCCTGCAACCGCAGGCACCAAAGAACTGCATCACCGGTCCTCTGGGTCTCCTCTCAGCACGACGAGCGAGGTCCCTTGAACTCAGCAACTCTGTCCAAGTGACTCCCACAGTCCAGTGACTCTTCAGTCCAAGTTTGGTGGAGGTAAGTCCTTGCCTCCCCACGCTAGACTGCACTGCTGGGAACTGCGTGTTTTGCAGCTACTCCGGCTCCTGTGCACTCTTCGAGTATTTCCTTTGTGCACAGCCAAGCCTGGGTCCCCGGCACTCTAACCTGCATTGCACGACCTCCTGAGTTGTCCTCCGGCTTCGTGGGACCCTCTTGTGCAACTTCGGGTGAGCTCTGTTTCACTCCACTTCGTAGTGCCTGTTCCAGCACTTCTGCGGGTGCTGCTTGCTTCTGAGTGGGCTCTTTATCTTGCTGGATGCCCCCTCTGTCTCCTCACGCAATTGGCGACATCCTGGTCCCTCCTGGGCCACAGCAGCATCCAAAAACCCTAACCGCGACCCTTGCAGCTAGCAAGGCTTGTTTGCGGTCTTTCTGCACGGAAACACCTCTGCACGACTCTTCCATCCTCCAAAGAGGAAGTTTCTAGCCCTTGTCGTTCTTGCAGAATCCACAGCTTCTACCATCCAGTGGCAGCTTCTTTGCACCCACAGCTGGCATTTCCTGGGCATCTGCCCACTCCCGACTTGATCGTGACTCTTGGACTTGGTCCCCTTGTCCTACAGGTACTTTCGTCAGGAAATCCATTGTTGTTGCATTTGCTGGTGTTGGTCTTCCTTGCAGAATTCCCCTATCACGACTTCTGTCCTCTTTGGGGAACTTAGGTGCACTTTGCACCCACTTTTCAGGGTCTTGGGGTGGGCTATTTTTCTAACCCTCACTGTTTTCTTACAGTCCCATTGACCCTCTACAAGGTCACATAGGTTTGGGGTCCATTTGTGGTTCGCATTCCACTTCTAGAGTATATGGTTTGTGTTGCCCCTATCCCTGTGTGCCCCCATTTTATTCTATTGTGACTATACATTGTTTGAACTGTTTTCTATTGCTATTACTGCATATTTTGGTATTTTGTACATATATCTTGTGTATATTTGCTATCCTCATACTGAGGGTACTCACTGAGATACTTTTGGAATATTGTCATAAAAATAAAGTACCTTTATTTTTAGTATATCTGTGTATTGTGTTTTCTTATGATATTGTGCATATGACACTAGTGGTACTGTAGGAGCTTCACTCGTCTCCTAGTTCAGCCTAAGCTGCTCTGCTAAGCTACCTTTTCTATCAGCCTAAGCTGCTAGACACCCCTCTACACTAATAAGGGATACCTGGGCCTGGTGCAAGGTGTAAGTACCCCTTGGTACTCACTACAAGCCAGTCCAGCCTCCTACACACATCTGTTGCTTGGAATACCAAAGTTCAGTCTGCTTCTAATGCACTAAAAACTGCATTGGCTTCCGGTCAGAAAGAGAATTATCCTTAAGGTACTCTATTTCACTTTCAAGGCCCTCCATGAAATTGGGCCAGAAAACAAGAAAAGAAAATTTGAATAGTATACACCTCCTACGACATTACATTTCTCCACATCCAGAAACGTCTTGGTTTCAAGATTCAAACTCTCCTTGTGGGGAGAAAGAAGCTTTGTGACATCAGCTTCCAAAACTTGGAATTCTTTGCCTATTCATGTCAAATCAATTGACACCTTACTCCCTTTCAGGAAATCTCTAAAAACCTTCCTTTTCAGGTCCTTATGAGCACGTCATCCCAAGCTTCAGTAGAGTTTGTGCCAAGACAACTTTGGTGCGCCTTAGAAATAACTAGAACATAATATATGTTTCACATGCAGGTTTAAAGAGAAATTAGTGATATATTCCAGTATTTCAGTGTCCAGTATAGAGCATTAGTTGTCTGCAGCAGCAAATAACATGTGCTATTATGAACAAAGTGTTCTACTCCCTCAGTGCTCTTTGTCCACAGCCTAAGAGAAGGGTGGTTAGTGGCATTGTTTGTCACCGAACTGCCAGGATACATGCAACTATATGGAGTTGGCAGTTTTAGACATGTTTGTTTCTAAAAACACAGTCACACTAACGGGACAGAAAAAAGTAATGGACAGAATTAAATCCTTCCTCTTTCCCTTCCCTTCTACTCCCCTGATTTAGTAGACCATGCCCCAATATTGGGGGCAGCAGAACTAGGTATTGGGGTAGACATATTTACCCTCTGCCTTGTCCAACTCTTTGTCCCAAAGAGAAGTGGACCCCTTTTTAGGTTAAGAGGTGATGCAGATCACACTGTCAATGACCCTCTTCAGGTTCCGGGATGAGGCTGGCAGGAAGTTAGAGATGCAGGGCAGTGATGTCATGGCTGGGCAAAATGTCAGGGTACTTAAGGTGAAGAGGTCTTGACCTTGGTATTTTTTTTCCTGCACATCAGCCCGAGCCAGGCATACCACCTTCACCTCACATTTCCTGTATGGGGAGTGCTACTGAGCCTTACCTTTCCCTCCAACCCTACAGATTTCTTAATGGGTTTTGTGTTTGTAATGATGATTGATTCACTTTTCAGTTAAAGGGGTTGTAAATGGGGGACAAGTAGCATGGATGTAATTTGTGTGGTTTGTACTGAGTAGATGCTTAGATTCCCTAGTCATATTAGGTGAGCGTGGTATAATCTCCGTTATATGCTATTGTAGACCTTTTTGTTTGTAATACTCTCAGTTTAGTAACCCTGATGGAGTTAATGTGGCTTTTTCATATTATGCTTTTCCTCCCAAGGGTGGGTTCAGCAGGACCATGGCATGGGCTAGACAAGGAGCTTTAGTTTCTGACCCCCCTCTGTGATCAGCACTCCAATACCTGGCAGATGAGAGGTGTTTTAAGTCATGAGACGCAAGGGTTTATGAAGAACTGGATTTATAAGCATTACTGGAAGTAACCGCTGGCCTTAGGTGTCCACCTTCCAACCTACACTGGCTTCTACCTTAGATGATCCTGCTACTGACT
Organism: Pleurodeles waltl; assembly: GCF_031143425.1. NCBI lineage: Eukaryota > Metazoa > Chordata > Amphibia > Caudata > Salamandridae > Pleurodeles > Pleurodeles waltl. The sequence continues at coordinate 610,252,390 of NC_090449.1, forward strand.
CCAGAAGTAGAAGCTCAGTTGCGTGGAGACATCTCGGGTTCTATTGTAAACACATAGGAAGAATACAACACATCCCCTATCCTTATATAAATTAATTGCATACATATTTTCTAGTTAGCTTCTCTTTAATAGCATACATAGTCCTTCAAGGTCCGTGATTTTTCTTTTACCCACACGCTCTCTTCTTTTAACCACGTTATCAGTATGCCTGTAATTCTGTTTACCCACTCTATTTCCAGCAAACTCCGTCTCACTTTTAGTACCTGTTTTCTTTAACCACTCTTCCTTTTCTGCTTTGTTGCATTTGTCACCCTTCTTATATTCTAACACTTGCCATCTGATACTTTGATAGTATTGCCCCTTACGTCTGTCACTCTTCTTGGTTCTGACAGCTTAGAATAGCCTTTCTTCACTATATTTCCCATGCATACTTTTACCCACATTCCCACTTCATATCCCACTTGCATCCTCCTGATCTTCTTATTGTGTCCTAATCCATACTGTGATTGATACTTCATCACTTTCTCATTTATTTCTTTATGGTTTATGCTGTGAAACACTGCTCTGGACATCCATGACGGTACTGCTATCGAACATGGTAATCTTGCCTTCAATAACAAAAAAGGTGTTCCCCCGTTACAGAATGTGGGGTTGTCCTATAATTCCACAACATGTCTCTCACTTGATTCTTCCATGAGGAGTTATTGAATATGGCTAATTGGATGCTTTCACCCAAAATGTGGTTAAACCGTTCAATCATGCCAATGCCACTGGGATTATACACTGAAGTTTTACAATGCTTTATTCCCGACTTCTTAAGAAAACTCCTCAGAGGAGAACTGTTGGCCACTATCACTCATTATCTCAGCAGGACATCTTTCCCTTCTGAAAATATCTTCAAAGTAAGCTATCACACTGCTTCTCTGAACTTCCCTCATATGACAATGGCAAACTTGTCTGACAAACCCAAACATTTGAATGAGCCACATTTGTCAATAGCCACTTTTTCCGAAGCTTTCTTTGACAATGTCACTGGACAAAGATGTGATTCTTGTATTACATGTGATTTATCGTGACACGTGCAAGAAACATAGGGGGTCATTATGACCCTGGTGGTGAGTGGTAATGTGGCGGCAGTACCGCCAACAGGCTGGCGGTACATACCGCCACATTATGAGAATGGTGGGTTGGCTTCCACTCAGACTGCCATGGCGGTAGCAGCCGCCAGACTGAAGATATCAATCTTCAGCCCGGCAGCTACTATAGTACAGCCAGCGGCATTTTGAGCCAGCCTACCTCCATGGTTTTTGTGGCGTTAGCAACGCCACGAAAACCATGGCCATAGGCCCTACCAATGACAGGGAATTCCTTCCCTGTCACTGTTAGGATGCTCACCCCACCAAACACTCCCCAGATGCCCCCCACACCTCCTCCATCCATGCTCCCCCTTCTGATTCCCCCCAAAACACGCACACACCCGCAGACACGCACCACGCATACACCCACTCACTCACATTGGCATACACGCATTCATACATGCATACATCCAGTCATGCTCACACACATACGTGCACACATTCACACTTGACATGCAGACACGCACTCACATTTCCATTCTTACATGCATTCACACACAGGCATACACCCACACAAACACTACACACACAGACGCATTCACGCACACACACATTCATGCACACAACCAGATACAAACACACAACACCCCCACCCCCTCCCCTGTCAGAAGCCCAACTTACCTTCATCCAGGTGGTCTTCCATCAGGGAATGGGATGGGACGCTGCTACCGTCAGCAGAACACTGCCAGCCCGTATCACAGGTCATGATACGGCTGGTGGCTGTCTACTGGCGTGGTGGTGCTGGTGGTAGCAGCACCACCTTACCACCATCCGTCAGTATGGCCACAGCTGGATTTCCGCCCTTCTTGTGGCGGGAGTCCAGCTGTGGTCATAATCTGTCGGACAGATGGTAGCTGCAGTGATGGCCTTTTGGCGTCCGTCACCGTGGCGTAAGGAGTTTATACTGCCAATGTCACAATGTGGGCCAAACTCCCTTAAAAATCTCTCTACATGCTTATCCATCACGCCACCAAAAATCTGCACGTGTCTTTAGTTTCGTAGCTGACATGTCACCATGTCCTTCATGTAATCATTTCAGCACTTTCTAGCTTAAATTCTCAGGTACCGCTAACTTGTCTTCCCTTCTTACCGCTCCTTCCACCCCTGACAATTCTTCCCACACATTTTTTAAAACTCCCAAATCTGCTTCCAATTTTTGTGCTTTTGGTATTGTTTTTATTATACAGGGTCTAGCAACACTGCTGCTTTCAACTCGTCCATTTCTATAGCGCTACACATATCAGATATCTCTGTCACCATCCACTCGTCCTCTTCAATCCTCTCCCCCTTATTCAATTATAGCAATGACATGCAATCAGCATTTCGGTTTCTTTTTCCTGGCACATACTTCATTTCAAAGGTATGTTCCTGGAGCCGATATAGCCACTTTCAATTCAAGGTGTGGCTTTACTTGCCCCAGTGGTGAAAAATATTTCTACTAATGGTTTGTAATCTGTAGGAAGTTCAAACTCCACTCCCCACACAAATATGTGAAAATGTTGCACCCCCCCCACCACTTCCTTTTCAACAGAGGAGTATCTGTTTTCAACTCCTTTTAAAGTATGTGACGCAAAACCACTACTCTCTCTTTGCCATTGTGTTACTGGAGCAATGCCGCTCACAGGCCATAACTGCCTGCATCCCCTATAGTTATGGTTTTATCTTCCAAATCATAAGGCTTCAATGTCACTGCCTTTGCTATAGATTGTTTTACTAGATCAAATGCTTCTTGACAACTCTTGAACCACTGAAATTTACTTCCTTTCTTCATCTACTCTCTTAATACATGCACATTGCCTGCAAAATGATCTACACATTTTGTATAATATTCTGCTAGGCCAAAGAACAAGCTCAGTTGATCTTCATTCTGTCGAGAAGGGGCTTCTTCTATAGCTTCCACGAAATTCAACTTTGGTCTTATTCCTTCATGGTTCAGTATATGTCCTAAATACTTCTTTTACACAAAACGTCCATTTGCTCCTGCTGATAGTAAGACCTGCATTTTCAATTTTGTTTAACACTCCTTTTAGTACCGCACCATGCATTTCCTTATTTTCTCCCCATATCAATACATTGTCTTGAAACACTAAAGTATTTGACATGCCATTCAAGATCCTCTGCATTAACCTCTGAAATACTGCTGAGGCAAAGGTTAGCCCAAAAGGCATTCTTATAAACTGGAATGCACCTTCAGGCTTTATGAAAGATGTTAAATGGATTTCTTCAATATGTGTACCTGATAATAGGCATTCAATAAGTCTAGAGTAGTGAAATATTTTCTCCCTCTAACACTAGCGAGCATCTCACTTATCTGTGGTAATGGATGCCTATTAATCAATATACATTAATTCAAGTCTCTTAAAGCTATGCACATCGAAACCCTTCCATTAGGTTTCCTCGCTATCACTATGGGACTTATCCATTCAGACGCCTCTATTGGCTCTTTCACTCCCTCTTCACATAACCTTTGTAATTCTTCCTTTAACTTATTACTTAGAGCTAATGGAACATTTCATACCTTGTGCACTTTAGGTACTACATTTTCTTTCAAGATAATATGGTGTTCAAATCCTTTGAGGGATCCCAATGTCTCACTAAACAGTTCTGTAAACCTATTGATTCACTCATCCTCATCCCTTGACTCCATCAATAACACCTCCTTGGTATGATTAGGGTTCAACACTATCCCCAGTGCTCATTGTTCTTTCCATCCCAGTAGCGATATTCCTAGTTGTACCACATAAATCTTCCCACTGGCTTTTCTGCCTTTAAAATATGGATTTGCTTCGAAATATCCCAGATTAGGAAGTTTTCCCCTACAGTATCTATCAGGTTCCACATCTGTGGGTTTTAAAATATCAGTTTTCTAACCTTCCCACATTTGTTTGTCTATCAAGGTGAAAGGTGAACATGAGTCTGTCCACATTTTTTACTTGTTTTCAGTTCACCCCACTGATATACTTGGGTGGTTTATACACATCGCTCTTCTCTTCATGTTGGGAACACATCAGTTGTGTCTCTTCTCCTTCTATGACTAAAACTTCCACCTCATCTTCTCCACTCGTGCTCAGATCTCATTCTTTAGTCCCTGTCTCATGTTCATTCACAACATTCACCAATTTTCTGAATTTAATCTCACTTGACATTTTACACACTCGTGCAAAATGTCTTATTTTCCTGCATTTAAAACACTGAGGCCCTCATTACGACCCTGGCGGTATAGAACCGCCAGGGCCGCGGCACGCGGGAGCACCGCCGACAGGCCGGCGGTACCCCGCGGGGCATTCTGACCGCGGCGGCTTAGCCGCGGTCAGAGAAGGGAAACCGGCGGTCTCCCGCCGGTTTCCCGCTGCCCCCAAGGAATCCTCCAAGCCGGCGCAGCTTGCTGCGCCGGCTTGGGGATTCCGACTCCCCCTCCCGCCATCCAGTTCCTGGCGGTTCTCCCGCCGGGAACCGGATGGTGGGAGGGGGAGTCGCGGGGCCCCCGTAAGAGGGCCCCAAAATGTATTTCACTGTCTGCATAGCAGACAGTGAAATACGCGATGGGTGCAGTAGCACCCGTCGCACCTTCCCACTCCGCCGGCTCGATTACGAGCCGGCTTCATGGTGGGAAGGTCGTTTTCCCCTGGGCTGGCGGGCGGCCTTTCGGCGGCCGCCCGCCAGCCCAGGGGAAAACTCTGAATACCCGCCGCGGTCTTCCGACCGCGGTGCGGTATTCACGACGCGCAACTTTGGCGGGCGGCCTCCGCCGCCCGCCAAAGATGTAATGAGGGCCTGAGTGCCATATTTAAGAAAAGTGGGGCTGTACACAGTGCAACGCCACTTTTCTTGCTCCCCTTAGCACCCCGCTAATGCCACCATGTGTGCACCGTATTTATCCAGTGCACCATGGTGGTAGTTAGGGGACTAGCATCATGGTTTTTTTAAGTTTCAAAAATGTTATTAAAAATATTCAAATATTCTGTTTCAATTAATAAGAACATTGATATTATACAGTTGAGTAAAATATATGATCAAACAAATAAGTTGTTACAAATATTATAAAAAAGAAACACTAACTGTGAATACGCATACCTTGTAATATAAAACTATATTTGCCTTATACATTAAACAGTAACTTAAGAATTATAACCAATTCAACAATTAGCATTGAGATGGGTAGTAAGGGAGATTCAAGGGGTTTTAACACTTCTTCAGAAATGGGTTGATGCAAATGAGTTCTTAATGCAGACCATTTTAGCATATGAGTCATAGGGAACCAACAAATTTGTCTTTTAATAGCTAAAGACAATGGAGTAACAAAATTGGTATCTAATCTATGATTATAGCAAACACAATACCACCAGGCCTGGAAAGAAATATTAAGAGCATTTTTCATATTTTTTGTTATTTGCTGGAAAGCTACAGCAATTAATAAATCCACAATTTGCACATTAATTTCACAATTTATTCAAATGTCAGAAAGGCTACCCAAAAATACACTTGTAAAAGAAAAGGGTATGGAGGTATGAAAAATTCAATTAATTTGAGTCCATACCTGAAGCCTAAATTGGTATGTATGTGGGCATTCAAATAACATATATTTTAGAGTTGAATTAGAGATTTGCAAGTCATGTTGCAAGACATTTTAGAAGAATTTATTTTATTTAAAATATGTGGTGTAAGTAGTAATCTATTATAAATAAAAAATAATGTTTGAGTAGTGTTAGTCGCACAAGATGTTGTGCGAATTTTAGTTCATATCTTATTCTATAAAGGAATAGGAAATTAGGTTTGTAAGTAATTTTCCCTTTGTAATTCCACTAATGTTTTCTTCCTCTGTTGAGCTACATAGTTGAAATAAGAGTAGATTTTTGAGGCTGAGGGAAACGTTAGTAAAATTTGTAATACAGGGAAGGTGTAGGAGCATGGAAGGTTACAGACAATTGAGAGTTATACGATTGTAAAAATAGCTGTGGTTAAGAGATGATATTTGTTTTGAAAATAATTAGGAAAGTTAAATAACTGTTTGGCCTGCGTACAGTATAGGAAAGTAATGAGTGATTATCTAATAATTGAGACACCCATACTAAGCCCTTTTTATGCCATGACTTCCAAAAAACACATTTATTATTAATCTTAATAAGATTATTGTACCAAATTGAAGAATTAAGAAATTGATCTAAACTGGAAAATTTAGAAGTAAAGATGGGATGTAAAATTTTACAAGCAGTTTTAAGAATAGGTAATGACATATTGGGTGGACGCTGTGTGACAGAAATAAATTCCGTAAACGAAAACGGATAAATAAAGGATAATTCTAACTCAACCCATAAAGGTTTTTGGTGTAAAGTATCTTCATGATGCAAATGGATTGAATGTTTTAGAAAAAAAGCAGTATGATAAAGTTGGAAATTTGGAAAATTAATTCCCCCATCATCCTTAGATCGTTGTAGCTTATTAAGAGACATTTGAGGTTTCCTATTATTCCATAGAAAGGAGATTAGAACAGAATTGATTTTATTAAAGACGGAAGAGGGAATATTAATGGGAGTATTGGAGAGATAGAAAATTATTACAGGAACAAGCATCATTTTAATAGAATCTAGTCTACCCTACCACAATAGAAACAAAGGATTCCATCTTGTTGTGTGATTTTTAAGGGTAGACAACAGAGCATCAAAATTAATAGAAACAGTATCTTTCAAAGAATTTCTAAACCAGATGCCTAGATATTTTACATTTATGGGGTTCCAAAGAAAGTTTGAAAATGCAAATTCATGTTAAAGCACCATTTATTAAGTGAAAGAATCTCACATTTATCAGTCTTAAGCTTATAACCTGAATTTGTTGCAAACTTTGAGACTAAAAAGGGTTTTAAGGAAAGTTCAGGGGAAGATAAACATAATAGGATATCATCAGCATATACTGAACATTTGATAGGCATGTCTCTATATTTAAATCATTGTATATTAGTATTCTGGTGAATAGAAGATTAAAAGGGTTCACATGCCAAGATAAAAAGCAAAGGAGACAAGGGACATCCTTGTCTGACTCCTTTGTGAGAGAAAAGGATGACAAAGTTATACCATTTACGAAAACTGACGCTTTAGAGGAGCTATATAAAATAGACACTAGTTTGATAAATTTCTGGCCAAAACCAAACCAAGAAAGGGTAGCAGAAAGATAATCCCAATGAATGCGATCAAACACTTTTTCAGCGTCTAAGTATATAGCAGCTAATGATTTTGAATAAGCCATAGATTTAATTAAAATATCAAAGAAAAGCCTAGTATTATCTTAAAGATATCAACCTTTAATAAAACCTGACTGTTCCTTGCCGATTAAAGTGGGAAGGAAAGATTCTAGTCTATTTGCATGAATTTAAGCAATGATTTTGTAATCAGTATTAACTAGGGATATTGGGCGATAATTTTTACATAATTTAACATCTTTACCTTCTTTTGGAATAAGGCAAATCAAAGCATCTTGAAAAGTGCCAGACACTTTGTTAGATGTTGTTATAGTAGTCAGAAAATACATGCAAGATATCTCTATCTTTAGTGGCTGGGGTAAGATCATCACGTAGAATCATTTCAATTTTGGTTCTATCTTTTTAAATTTTTAAGTAGTTTGCTTGAAGCTTGTCCGCTTTGTTCTGTCCTCCATAATATTTGGCATTTGATTTAGGAAGAAATGAGGAAGCATTATCTGTAGAGAATTTATTGAATTGTGATTTAGCTTTGACTAATTCATTTAGACATTCTTTGGTTTTAGATGTATAATAATTAAGTCCAATGTATTTAATACGTTTAATAATGTTGAGTGATTTTTTATTATTAGATTTCGTTTTGTTAGAGAAATATGTCAAAATAAAATCCCCTCAGGTGGCTTTAAAAGCATCACATATTATCCCAAAAGAGAGTTCAGGTGTATCATTCAATAAAAAATATTCATGTGTAAAGTCTTGAAAGATTTTAATAAAAGTAGTGTCTGTTAAAAAAGAGGAATGAAAGTGCCAAAAATTTATTTTGGGAGTAACAGAATGTAATTCCAGATCTAATGTAACTGGGGCATGATCTGAAATTAGAATAGTATCGATCTCTGAACCTAGGATGTGTTGAGATAATGATTTAGATGTAAATAGATAATCAATTCTGGATTGAGAAAAGTGTTCCGGAAGAAAAAAAGTGTATTCTCGTAACATGGGATTACTAAGTCTCCATGAATCAATAAGAGCTCTCTGTGCAGTAGCTGAAGTAAATTGTTCGTGCATGGATGTGGGAATAAAATTAGTTTTAGAAGAAAGGTTTAAAAAAGGATAAAAAACAAGGTTACAATCACCTCCAAAAATTAAGTAATCATCTGTAATAGACATCAACTTATTGGCAATATTTGGCCACAGCGTTTTATCTAGATGAGTGGGTGCATATACATTCAAAATTGTTATTGGTGTGTTATTGATAATAAGTTCTAAACATAGCCAACGGCCTTCTGTGCCGGTTTCTTGTGATACTAATTTAACATGTAATTTTTTTTTTACTTAAACCAACAACACCATTATGTTTACCTGTACCAGGAGATGTAAAAGCATACCCTGCCCAATTACGTTTGTTTACCAACTTCTGTATCAATAACATGTCTTTCTTGTAACAATGCTATGTCTGTGTTCAATTTGGCTAGATGTGTGAGAACTCTTTGTCTCTTAATAGGTGAACTTAACCTTTTAACGTTCCATGTAGTTATTCGAAGAAACATAAGAAATAATTTATATTAAGGTTAAGAAACTGTACAAAAGTAACAGTAAATCTATGATTGATAGTGTAGGATGCTGGCCTGGCTTGTAGTGGGTACCTTGTGGTACTTACACCCTGTGCCAGGTCCAGTTATCCCTTATTAGTAGAATAGAGGTGTTTCTAGCAGCTTAGGCTGGTAGAAGGTAGCTATGGCAAAGCTTAGGCTGAACTAGGAGACATGCAAAGCTCCTACTATGCCACTTATATCATATAGCACAATATCATAAGAAAACAAAATATACAGAGTTACTAAAAATAAAGGTACTTTATTTTTATGACAATATGCCAAAAGTATCTCAGTGAGTACCCTCAGTTAGAAGGTAAGTAATATACATAAGTTATATGTACACAAACCCAAAACAGGTAAGTAATAGTAAGAAAAGTAATGCAAACAGTGTAGAATTACAATAGGATGCAATAGGCGAACATAGGTCTAGGGGCAACACAAACCATACACTCCAAAAGTGGAATGGGAATCACGAATGGAGCCCAGACCTATGGGAGCTTGTAGAGGGTCGCTGGGACTGTAAGAAAACAGTCAGGGTGTCCAAGATACCCCACCCCAAGACCCTGAAAAGTAGGAGTAAAGTACCCCTACCACCCCAATAGGACACAATAGTCGTGATGGGGGATTCTGCAAGAACCACAAACACCAGCAAAGCACTGAAGATGGATTCCTGGAACTGAGGACTTGCAAGGCAAGGGGCCAAGTCCAAGAGTCGCGATAGTGTCCGGGGGGGGCAGGAGCCAAGGAAACCCCGGATGAAGGTGCAAGGAAGCTGCCTCCGGATGGAAGAAGCTTAGGATTCTGCAACAACGAAGAGAGCTAGGAACTTCTCCTTTGGATGAAAGATGTCCCAGGGCGTGCTGAAGGTTGCAGAAGTGTTCCCACGCAAACATACTGCAAACAAGCCTTGCTAGTTGCAAGGGTTGCAATAGAGGTTTTTGGGTGCTGCTGGGGACCAGGAAGGACCAGGATATTGCCCCTTGAAGGAGGAGACAGAGGGGGGGCTCAGCAACTCAGAGAGCCCCCACAAAAGCATCCAGCACCCGCAGAAGTACTGGAGCAGGCACTTAGAAGATTTGTGAACCGGAGCTGGCTCTGAGTCACAAAGGAAGGTCCCACGTCGTCGGAGTCCAACTCAGAGGGTTGAGCACTGCAGGACGGAGTGCTGGGGACCCAGGCTAGGCTGTGCACAAAGGAATCCTTGGAGAAGTGCACAGAAGCCAGAGCAGCTGCAAATCACACAGTGCACAGGTTTGCAATCTAGCGTGGGGAGGCAAGGACTTACCTCCACTAAACTTGGACTGAAGGATCACTGGACTGTGGGAGTCACTTGGATAGAGTTCCTGTGTTCAAGGGACCACGCTCGTCAGGATGAGAAGTGACCCAGAGGACCAGTGATGCAGTCTTTTGGTGCCTGCGTTAGCAGGGGGAAGATTCCGTCGACCCACAGGAGATTTCGTCTTTGCTTCCAGTGCAGGGTGAATGCAGACGTCCCCCAGAGCATGCACCACCAGGAAACAGTCGAGAAAGCCGGCAGGATGAGGCGCTACAATGTTGCTGGAAGTCGTCTTGCTACTTTGTTGCGGTTTTGCAGGCGTCCTGGAGCAGTCAGCGGTTGATCCTTGGCAGACGTCAAGGAGGGAAGTGCAGAGGAACTCTGGTGAGCTCTTGCATTCGTTATCTGAAGAATACCCCAAATACACTAAATAGCCAGAAAAGGAGGTTTGACTACCAAGAAAGGAGGATTGGCTACCTAGAAAGGTATGAGCCTATCAGAGGGGGTCTCTGATGTCCCCTGCTGGCACTTGCCACTCAGAACAGCCCAGTGTGCCCCCAACACCTCTGTTTCCAAGATGGCAGAGGTCTGGGACACACTGGAGGAGCTCTGGGCACCTCCCCTGGGAGGTACTGGTCAGGGGAGTGGTCACTCCCCTTTCCTTTGTCCAGTTTCACGCCAGAGCAGGTCTGGGGGATCCCTGAACCGGTGTAGACTGGCTTATGTAGCGATGGGCACCATCTGAGCCCATCAAAGCATTTCCAGAGGCTGGGGGAGGCTGCTCCTCCCCAGCCCTTCATACCTATTCCCAAAGGGAGAGGGTGTGACACCCTCTCTCAGAGGAAATCCTTTGTTCTGCCTTCCTGGGCTGGGGCTGCCCAGACCCCAGGAGGGCAGAATCCTGTCTGAGGGGTTGGCAGCAGCTGCAGTGGAAACCCCGGAAAGGCAGTTTGGCAGTACCTGGGTTCTGTGCTAGAGACCGGGGGATCATGGAATTGTCCCCCCAATACCAGAATGGTATTGGGGGGACAATTCCATGATCTTAGACATGTTACATGACCATGTTCGGAGTTACCATTGTGACGCTATACATAGGTAGTGACCTATGTATAATGCACGCGTGTAATGGTGTCCCGGCACTCACAAAGTCCAGGGAAGTTGCCCTGAACTATGTGGGGGCACCTTGGCTAGTGCCAGGGTGCCCACACACTAATTAACTTGGCACCTAACTTTCACCAAGTGAGGGTTAGACATATAGGTGACTTATAAGTTACTTACGTGCAGTGAAAAATGGCTGTGAAATAACGTGGATGTTATTTCATTCAGGCTGCAGTGGCAGGCCTGTGTAAGAATTGTCTGAGCTCCCTATGGGTGGCAAAAGAAATGCTGCAGCCCATAGGAATCTCCTGGAACCCCAATACCTTGGATAACTAAGTACCATATACAAGGGAATTATATAGGTGTACCAGTGTGCCAATGAGAATTGGTAAATTTTGTCACGAGCCTGCAGTGATAAATTTAGAAAGCAGAGAGAGCATAAACACTGAGGTTCTGGTTAGCTGAGCCTCAGTGATACAGTTTAGAAACCACACAGAGAACACATATAGGCCACAAACGTATGAGCACTGGGGTCCTGGCTAGCAGGATCCCAGTGACACATAACAAACACACTGACAACATAGGGTTTTCACTATGAGCACTGGGCCCTGGCTAGCAGGATCCCAGTGAGACAGTAAAAACACCCTGACATACACTCACAAACAGGCCAAAAGTGGGGGTTATAAGGCTAGAAAGAGGCTACCTTCCTACAGATAGACACATAAACAAATATATTATTATCTAGAAGAGAACCCTTAGGATAAAAAGAAAGAACTTGTAAACATAAAGGCATATAAATTGACCATTGAAACAAGGTAGCAACAAGGTAATAGTTAAATATCATCTGAAAAGAATTAGTAATATATAACAATTTAAAAAATATTGAAAAATTAGGGAAAGCGATATCATTAAAAACAAATAGAAAAAGATAACAAAATATACAGATAGAGCTATGAAGAAGGAATTTAAATAAGAGAATGAAGAAAAGAGAAAAGAAAGGAGGAAAAAAGAACAAGAAAAGTTGTGATGTCGAGAAAATAGAAGACATAAGGTATAAATGAACATACATATATAACACATAAGGATTTAAGGGTGGTGACACCACAGAGGGAGGAGGTGGCGCAACTGGAACTTCGATGAGGTCAACAGGAGAGGAATCGGACCAAATACAGAGACGATGACGTAATCATAATAACATCAACAGCCAATACCTGGTAAAAGAGACAAAAGGTCAGTAAGAGATATGAGATACATGAGGAAAATAAAATAAAATAAAATATTGCTTATATTAGTATTAACGAATAACAAAACATGAAAACGAAGGAAATTATCTAGAAGTGAAAAACGATTGAATGAAATTCAAGTTGCAGGTTGGTTTGAAATGTCCATGTTTTCTCCTCTACATGAGTCGATGAAGCATTGCAAAACCTTGGGGTCTTCATATACCGTTGTTTTATTTTGATATGTTACTTTAAAAGAGCATGGATGGAAAAGTCCAAATCTTGCGTTTAAAGTACGAAGAGCGGGTCTCATATCCAAAAATTGTTTTCTTCTGTCAGCTGTAGGTTAAGCATAGTCCTGTGAAAAGAACAAATGTGAACCCGACCATGAAATCTTTCCTTTCAATTTAGCGGCTCTAAGTATTTGAAGGAGTTCAACATATTCTCAAAAGTATATAATAACACCTCTCGGCTTTCGTGACGAAGATGCTTGGTGAGATGAAGGACCTAATCTGTGGGCCCGTTGTATATTCAGTAAAGATGTACAAGGAAGGTCTAAAAGTTTAGGAAGAAAAGATTGAAAAAATGTAATAGGATCTGAACCTTCCGTTCCTTCTGATAAGCCATACATACGTAGATTATTTCTTCTACTCCAATTTTCTAAGTCTTCAGCATGCTTCCTGAGGTGAAGTACTTCAGATTTAAGCAATTGCAAACTTTGAACTGTATCTTCAACATCACTGACTCGTTGTTCCACTTGTGTTACTCTATTTTCCATAAGAGACCAATGATCTGTTAACCCCTTCGCTGCCAGGCCTTTTCCCCCTCCTGTGCCAGGCCTTTTTTTGCCTATTTGGGGCAGTTCGCGCTTAGGCCCTCATAACTTTTTGTCCACATAAGCTAACCAAGCCAAATTTGCGTCCTTTTTTTCCAACATCATAGGGATTCTAGAGGTACCCAGACTTTGTGGGTTCCCCTGAAGGAGGCCAAGAAATTAGCCAAACTACAGTGAAAATTTCATTTTTTTCAAAAAAATGGGAAAAAGTGACTGCAGAAGAAGGCTTGTGGTTTTTCCCCTGAAAATGGCATCAACAAAGGGTTTGCGGTGCTAAATTCAGCAGCTTCCCATCTTTCAGGAACAGGCAGACTTGAATCAGAAAACCCACTGGGACATACCCCATTTTTGCATTTTTTTGTGCTTTCAGCCTCCTTCCAGTCAGTGACAGAAATGGGCATGAAACCAATGCTGGATCCCAGAAACCTAAACATTTCTGAAAAGTAGTTAAAATTCTGAATTCAGCAAGGGGTCATTTGTGTGGATCCTACAAGGGTTTCCTACAGAAAATAACAACTGAAAAAGAAAAATATTGAAATTGAGGTGAAAAAAACATCAATTTTCTCCACGTTTTACTCTGTAACGTTTCCCTGCAATGTCAGATTATCGAAAGCAATATACCGTTACGTCTGCTGGACTCCTCTGGTTGCAGGGATATATAGGGATGTAGGTTCATCAAGAACCCGAGGTACCCAGAGCCAATAAATGAGCTGCACCTTGCAGTGCGTTTTCATTCTATACCGGGTATACAGCAATTCATTTGCTGAAATATAAAGAGTAAAAAATAGCTCTCAAGAAAACCTGTGTATTTCCAAAAAGGGCACAAGATAAGGTGTTGAGGAGCAGTGGTTATTTGCACATCTCTGAATTCCGGGGTGACCATACTAGCATGTGAATTACAGGGCATCTCTCAATTAGATGTCTTTTTTACACACTCTCCTATATTTGGAAGGAAAAAATGTAGAGAAAGACAAGGGGCAATAACACTTGTTTTGCTAATCTATGTTCCCCCAAGTCTCCCGATAAAAATGATACCTCACTTGTGTGGTTAGGCCTAGCGCCCGCGACAGGAAACGCCCCAAAATGCAACGTGGACACATCCCATTTTTTTTAAAGAAAACAGAGGTGTTTTTTGCAAAGTGCCTACCTGTAGATTTTGGCCTCTAGCTCAGCCGGCACCTAGGGAAACCTACCAAACCTGTGCATTTCTGAAAACTAGAGACCTAGGGGAATCCAAGATGGGGTGACTTGTGGGGCTCTGACCAGGTTCTGTTACCCAGAATCCTTTGCAAACCTCACAATTTGGCTAAAAAAACACATGTTCCTCACATTTCTGTGGCAGAAAGTTCTGGAATCCGAGAGGAGCCACAAATTTTCTTCCACCCAGCGTTCCCCCAAGTCTCCCAATAAAAATGATACCTCACTTGTGTGGGTAGGCCTAGCGCCCGCGTCAGGAAACGCCCCAAAACGCAACGTGGACACATCCCATTTTTTTTTTAAAGAAAACAGAGTTGTTTTTTGCAAAGTGAATTATATAGGTGTACCAGTGTGCCAATGAGAATTGGTAAATTTTGTCACGAGCCTGCAGTGATAAATTTAGAAAGCAGAGAGAGCATAAACACTGAGGTTCTGGTTAGCTGAGCCTCAGTGATACAGTTTAGAAACCACACAGAGAACACATATAGGCCACAAACGTATGAGCACTGGGGTCCTGGCTAGCAGGATCCCAGTGACACATAACAAACACACTGACAACATAGGGTTTTCACTATGAGCACTGGGCCCTGGCTAGCAGGATCCCAGTGAGACAGTAAAAACACCCTGACATATACTCACAAACAGGCCAAAAGTGGGGGTTATAAGGCTAGAAAGAGGCTACCTTCCTACAGATAGACACATAAACAAATATATTATTATCTAGAAGAGAACCCTTAGGATAAAAAGAAAGAACTTGTAAACATAAAGGCATATAAATTGACCATTGAAACAAGGTAGCAACAAGGTAATAGTTAAATATCATCTGAAAAGAATTAGTAATATATAACAATTTAAAAAATATTGAAAAATTAGGGAAAGCGATATCATTAAAAACAAATAGAAAAAGATAACAAAATATACAGATAGAGCTATGAAGAAGGAATTTAAATAAGAGAATGAAGAAAAGAGAAAAGAAAGGAGGAAAAAAGAACAAGAAAAGTTGTGATGTCGAGAAAATAGAAGACATAAGGTATAAATGAACATACATATATAACACATAAGGATTTAAGGGTGGTGACACCACAGAGGGAGGAGGTGGCGCAACTGGAACTTCGATGAGGTCAACAGGAGAGGAATCGGACCAAATACAGAGACGATGACGTAATCATAATAACATCAACAGCCAATACCTGGTAAAAGAGACAAAAGGTCAGTAAGAGATATGAGATACATGAGGAAAATAAAATAAAATAAAATATTGCTTATATTAGTATTAACGAATAACAAAACATGAAAACGAAGGAAATTATCTAGAAGTGAAAAACGATTGAATGAAATTCAAGTTGCAGGTTGGTTTGAAATGTCCATGTTTTCTCCTCTACATGAGTCGATGAAGCATTGCAAAACCTTGGGGTCTTCATATACCGTTGTTTTATTTTGATATGTTACTTTAAAAGAGCATGGATGGAAAAGTCCAAATCTTGCGTTTAAAGTACGAAGAGCGGGTCTCATATCCAAAAATTGTTTTCTTCTGTCAGCTGTAGGTTAAGCATAGTCCTGTGAAAAGAACAAATGTGAACCCGACCATGAAATCTTTCCTTTCAATTTAGCGGCTCTAAGTATTTGAAGGAGTTCAACATATTCTCAAAAGTATATAATAACACCTCTCGGCTTTCGTGACGAAGATGCTTGGTGAGATGAAGGACCTAATCTGTGGGCCCGTTGTATATTCAGTAAAGATGTACAAGGAAGGTCTAAAAGTTTAGGAAGAAAAGATTGAAAAAATGTAATAGGATCTGAACCTTCCGTTCCTTCTGATAAGCCATACATACGTAGATTATTTCTTCTACTCCAATTTTCTAAGTCTTCAGCATGCTTCCTGAGGTGAAGTACTTCAGATTTAAGCAATTGCAAACTTTGAACTGTATCTTCAACATCACTGACTCGTTGTTCCACTTGTGTTACTCTATTTTCCATAAGAGACCAATGATCTGTTAACCCCTTCGCTGCCAGGCCTTTTCCCCCTCCTGTGCCAGGCCTTTTTTTGCCTATTTGGGGCAGTTCGCGCTTAGGCCCTCATAACTTTTTGTCCACATAAGCTAACCAAGCCAAATTTGCGTCCTTTTTTTCCAACATCATAGGGATTCTAGAGGTACCCAGACTTTGTGGGTTCCCCTGAAGGAGGCCAAGAAATTAGCCAAACTACAGTGAAAATTTCATTTTTTTTAAAAAAATGGGAAAAAGTGACTGCAGAAGAAGGCTTGTGGTTTTTCCCCTGAAAATGGCATCAACAAAGGGTTTGCGGTGCTAAATTCAGCAGCTTCCCATCTTTCAGGAACAGGCAGACTTGAATCAGAAAACCCACTGGGACATACCCCATTTTTGCAATTTTTTGTGCTTTCAGCCTCCTTCCAGTCAGTGACAGAAATGGGCATGAAACCAATGCTGGATCCCAGAAACATAAACATTTCTGAAAAGTAGTTAAAATTCTGAATTCAGCAAGGGGTCATTTGTGTGGATCCTACAAGGGTTTCCTACAGAAAATAACAACTGAAAAAGAAAAATATTGAAATTGAGGTGAAAAAAACATCAATTTTCTCCACGTTTTACTCTGTAACGTTTCCCTGCAATGTCAGATTATCGAAAGCAATATACCGTTACGTCTGCTGGACTCCTCTGGTTGCGGGGATATATAGGGCTTGTAGGTTCATCAAGAACCCGAGGTACCCAGAGCCAATAAATGAGCTGCACCTTGCAGTGCGTTTTCATTCTATACCGGGTATACAGCAATTCATTTGCTGAAATATAAAGAGTAAAAAATAGCTCTCAAGAAAACCTGTGTATTTCCAAAAAGGGCACAAGATAAGGTGTTGAGGAGCAGTGGTTATTTGCACATCTCTGAATTCCGGGGTGACCATACTAGCATGTGAATTACAGGGCATCTCTCAAATAGATGTCTTTTTTACACACTCTCCTATATTTGGAAGGAAAAAATGTAGAGAAAGACAAGGGGCAATAACACTTGTTTTGCTAATCTATGTTCCCCCAAGTCTCCCGATAAAAATGATACCTCACTTGTGTGGGTAGGCCTAGCGCCCGCGACAGGAAACGCCCCAAAATGCAACGTGGACACATCCCATTTTTTTTAAAGAAAACAGAGGTGTTTTTTGCAAAGTGCCTACCTGTAGATTTTGGCCTCTAGCTCAGCCGGCACCTAGGGAAACCTACCAAACCTGTGCATTTCTGAAAACTAGAGACCTAGGGGAATCCAAGATGGGGTGACTTGTGGGGCTCTGACCAGGTTCTGTTACCCAGAATCCTTTGCAAACCTCACAATTTGGCTAAAAACACACATGTTCCTCACATTTCTGTGGCAGAAAGTTCTGGAATCCGAGAGGAGCCACAAATTTTCTTCCACCCAGCGTTCCCCCAAGTCTCCCAATAAAAATGATACCTCACTTGTGTGGGTAGGCCTAGCGCCCGCGTCAGGAAACGCCCCAAAACGCAACGTGGACACATCCCATTTTTTTTTAAAGAAAACAGAGTTGTTTTTTGCAAAGTGAATTATATAGGTGTACCAGTGTGCCAATGAGAATTGGTAAATTTTGTCACGAGCCTGCAGTGATAAATTTAGAAAGCAGAGAGAGCATAAACACTGAGGTTCTGGTTAGCTGAGCCTCAGTGATACAGTTTAGAAACCACACAGAGAACACATATAGGCCACAAACGTATGAGCACTGGGGTCCTGGCTAGCAGGATCCCAGTGACACATAACAAACACACTGACAACATAGGGTTTTCACTATGAGCACTGGGCCCTGGCTAGCAGGATCCCAGTGAGACAGTAAAAACACCCTGACATATACTCACAAACAGGCCAAAAGTGGGGGTTATAAGGCTAGAAAGAGGCTACCTTCCTACAGATAGACACATAAACAAATATATTATTATCTAGAAGAGAACCCTTAGGATAAAAAGAAAGAACTTGTAAACATAAAGGCATATAAATTGACCATTGAAACAAGGTAGAAACAAGGTAATAGTTAAATATCATCTGAAAAGAATTAGTAATATATAACAATTTAAAAAATATTGAAAAATTAGGGAAAGCGATATCATCAAAA
The DNA here is from genome assembly GCF_031143425.1 of Pleurodeles waltl. Lineage (NCBI taxonomy): Eukaryota > Metazoa > Chordata > Amphibia > Caudata > Salamandridae > Pleurodeles > Pleurodeles waltl. Next base: position 610,271,058 of record NC_090449.1, read on the forward strand.
ACAAATAGAAAAAGATAACAAAATATACAGATAGAGCTATGAAGAAGGAATTTAAATAAGAGAATGAAGAAAAGAGAAAAGAAAGGAGGAAAAAAGAACAAGAAAAGTTGTGATGTCGAGAAAATAGAAGACATAAGGTATAAATGAACATACATATATAACACATAAGGATTTAAGGGTGGTGACACCACAGAGGGAGGAGGTGGCGCAACTGGAACTTCGATGAGGTCAACAGGAGAGGAATCGGACCAAATACAGAGACGATGACGTAATCATAATAACATCAACAGCCAATACCTGGTAAAAGAGACAAAAGGTCAGTAAGAGATATGAGATACATGAGGAAAATAAAATAAAATAAAATATTGCTTATATTAGTATTAACGAATAACAAAACATGAAAACGAAGGAAATTATCTAGAAGTGAAAAACGATTGAATGAAATTCAAGTTGCAGGTTGGTTTGAAATGTCCATGTTTTCTCCTCTACATGAGTCAATGAAGCATTGCAAAACCTTGGGGTCTTCATATACCGTTGTTTTATTTTGATATGTTACTTTAAAAGAGCATGGATGGAAAAGTCCAAATCTTGCGTTTAAAGTACGAAGAGCGGGTCTCATATCCAAAAATTGTTTTCTTCTGTCAGCTGTAGGTTAAGCATAGTCCTGTGAAAAGAACAAATGTGAACCCGACCATGAAATCTTTCCTTTCAATTTAGCGGCTCTAAGTATTTGAAGGAGTTCAACATATTCTCAAAAGTATATAATAACACCTCTCGGCTTTCGTGACGAAGATGCTTGGTGAGATGAAGGACCTAATCTGTGGGCCCGTTGTATATTCAGTAAAGATGTACAAGGAAGGTCTAAAAGTTTAGGAAGAAAAGATTGAAAAAATGTAATAGGATCTGAACCTTCCGTTCCTTCTGATAAGCCATACATACGTAGATTATTTCTTCTACTCCAATTTTCTAAGTCTTCAGCATGCTTCCTGAGGTGAAGTACTTCAGATTTAAGCAATTGCAAACTTTGAACTGTATCTTCAACATCACTGACTCGTTGTTCCACTTGTGTTACTCTATTTTCCATAAGAGACCAATGATCTGTTAACCCCTTCGCTGCCAGGCCTTTTCCCCCTCCTGTGCCAGGCCTTTTTTTGCCTATTTGGGGCAGTTCGCGCTTAGGCCCTCATAACTTTTTGTCCACATAAGCTAACCAAGCCAAATTTGCGTCCTTTTTTTCCAACATCATAGGGATTCTAGAGGTACCCAGACTTTGTGGGTTCCCCTGAAGGAGGCCAAGAAATTAGCCAAACTACAGTGAAAATTTCATTTTTTTTAAAAAAATGGGAAAAAGTGACTGCAGAAGAAGGCTTGTGGTTTTTCCCCTGAAAATGGCATCAACAAAGGGTTTGCGGTGCTAAATTCAGCAGCTTCCCATCTTTCAGGAACAGGCAGACTTGAATCAGAAAACCCACTGGGACATACCCCATTTTTGCAATTTTTTGTGCTTTCAGCCTCCTTCCAGTCAGTGACAGAAATGGGCATGAAACCAATGCTGGATCCCAGAAACATAAACATTTCTGAAAAGTAGTTAAAATTCTGAATTCAGCAAGGGGTCATTTGTGTGGATCCTACAAGGGTTTCCTACAGAAAATAACAACTGAAAAAGAAAAATATTGAAATTGAGGTGAAAAAAACATCAATTTTCTCCACGTTTTACTCTGTAACGTTTCCCTGCAATGTCAGATTATCGAAAGCAATATACCGTTACGTCTGCTGGACTCCTCTGGTTGCGGGGATATATAGGGCTTGTAGGTTCATCAAGAACCCGAGGTACCCAGAGCCAATAAATGAGCTGCACCTTGCAGTGCGTTTTCATTCTATACCGGGTATACAGCAATTCATTTGCTGAAATATAAAGAGTAAAAAATAGCTCTCAAGAAAACCTGTGTATTTCCAAAAAGGGCACAAGATAAGGTGTTGAGGAGCAGTGGTTATTTGCACATCTCTGAATTCCGGGGTGACCATACTAGCATGTGAATTACAGGGCATCTCTCAAATAGATGTCTTTTTTACACACTCTCCTATATTTGGAAGGAAAAAATGTAGAGAAAGACAAGGGGCAATAACACTTGTTTTGCTAATCTATGTTCCCCCAAGTCTCCCGATAAAAATGATACCTCACTTGTGTGGGTAGGCCTAGCGCCCGCGACAGGAAACGCCCCAAAATGCAACGTGGACACATCCCATTTTTTTTAAAGAAAACAGAGGTGTTTTTTGCAAAGTGCCTACCTGTAGATTTTGGCCTCTAGCTCAGCCGGCACCTAGGGAAACCTACCAAACCTGTGCATTTCTGAAAACTAGAGACCTAGGGGAATCCAAGATGGGGTGACTTGTGGGGCTCTGACCAGGTTCTGTTACCCAGAATCCTTTGCAAACCTCACAATTTGGCTAAAAACACACATGTTCCTCACATTTCTGTGGCAGAAAGTTCTGGAATCCGAGAGGAGCCACAAATTTTCTTCCACCCAGCGTTCCCCCAAGTCTCCCAATAAAAATGATACCTCACTTGTGTGGGTAGGCCTAGCGCCCGCGTCAGGAAACGCCCCAAAACGCAACGTGGACACATCCCATTTTTTTTTAAAGAAAACAGAGTTGTTTTTTGCAAAGTGAATTATATAGGTGTACCAGTGTGCCAATGAGAATTGGTAAATTTTGTCACGAGCCTGCAGTGATAAATTTAGAAAGCAGAGAGAGCATAAACACTGAGGTTCTGGTTAGCTGAGCCTCAGTGATACAGTTTAGAAACCACACAGAGAACACATATAGGCCACAAACGTATGAGCACTGGGGTCCTGGCTAGCAGGATCCCAGTGACACATAACAAACACACTGACAACATAGGGTTTTCACTATGAGCACTGGGCCCTGGCTAGCAGGATCCCAGTGAGACAGTAAAAACACCCTGACATATACTCACAAACAGGCCAAAAGTGGGGGTTATAAGGCTAGAAAGAGGCTACCTTCCTACAGATAGACACATAAACAAATATATTATTATCTAGAAGAGAACCCTTAGGATAAAAAGAAAGAACTTGTAAACATAAAGGCATATAAATTGACCATTGAAACAAGGTAGAAACAAGGTAATAGTTAAATATCATCTGAAAAGAATTAGTAATATATAACAATTTAAAAAATATTGAAAAATTAGGGAAAGCGATATCATCAAAAACAAATAGAAAAAGATAACAAAATATACAGATAGAGCTATGAAGAAGGAATTTAAATAAGAGAATGAAGAAAAGAGAAAAGAAAGGAGGAAAAAAGAACAAGAAAAGTTGTGATGTCGAGAAAATAGAAGACATAAGGTATAAATGAACATACATATATAACACATAAGGATTTAAGGGTGGTGACACCACAGAGGGAGGAGGTGGCGCAACTGGAACTTCGATGAGGTCAACAGGAGAGGAATCGGACCAAATACAGAGACGATGACGTAATCATAATAACATCAACAGCCAATACCTGGTAAAAGAGACAAAAGGTCAGTAAGAGATATGAGATACATGAGGAAAATAAAATAAAATAAAATATTGCTTATATTAGTATTAACGAATAACAAAACATGAAAACGAAGGAAATTATCTAGAAGTGAAAAACGATTGAATGAAATTCAAGTTGCAGGTTGGTTTGAAATGTCCATGTTTTCTCCTCTACATGAGTCAATGAAGCATTGCAAAACCTTGGGGTCTTCATATACCGTTGTTTTATTTTGATATGTTACTTTAAAAGAGCATGGATGGAAAAGTCCAAATCTTGCGTTTAAAGTACGAAGAGCGGGTCTCATATCCAAAAATTGTTTTCTTCTGTCAGCTGTAGGTTAAGCATAGTCCTGTGAAAAGAACAAATGTGAACCCGACCATGAAATCTTTCCTTTCAATTTAGCGGCTCTAAGTATTTGAAGGAGTTCAACATATTCTCAAAAGTATATAATAACACCTCTCGGCTTTCGTGACGAAGATGCTTGGTGAGATGAAGGACCTAATCTGTGGGCCCGTTGTATATTCAGTAAAGATGTACAAGGAAGGTCTAAAAGTTTAGGAAGAAAAGATTGAAAAAATGTAATAGGATCTGAACCTTCCGTTCCTTCTGATAAGCCATACATACGTAGATTATTTCTTCTACTCCAATTTTCTAAGTCTTCAGCATGCTTCCTGAGGTGAAGTACTTCAGATTTAAGCAATTGCAAACTTTGAACTGTATCTTCAACATCACTGACTCGTTGTTCCACTTGTGTTACTCTATTTTCCATAAGAGACCAATGATCTGTTAACCCCTTCGCTGCCAGGCCTTTTCCCCCTCCTGTGCCAGGCCTTTTTTTGCCTATTTGGGGCAGTTCGCGCTTAGGCCCTCATAACTTTTTGTCCACATAAGCTAACCAAGCCAAATTTGCGTCCTTTTTTTCCAACATCATAGGGATTCTAGAGGTACCCAGACTTTGTGGGTTCCCCTGAAGGAGGCCAAGAAATTAGCCAAACTACAGTGAAAATTTCATTTTTTTCAAAAAAATGGGAAAAAGTGACTGCAGAAGAAGGCTTGTGGTTTTTCCCCTGAAAATGGCATCAACAAAGGGTTTGCGGTGCTAAATTCAGCAGCTTCCCATCTTTCAGGAACAGGCAGACTTGAATCAGAAAACCCACTGGGACATACCCCATTTTTGCAATTTTTTGTGCTTTCAGCCTCCTTCCAGTCAGTGACAGAAATGGGCATGAAACCAATGCTGGATCCCAGAAACATAAACATTTCTGAAAAGTAGTTAAAATTCTGAATTCAGCAAGGGGTCATTTGTGTGGATCCTACAAGGGTTTCCTACAGAAAATAACAACTGAAAAAGAAAAATATTGAAATTGAGGTGAAAAAAACATCAATTTTCTCCACGTTTTACTCTGTAACGTTTCCCTGCAATGTCAGATTATCGAAAGCAATATACCGTTACGTCTGCTGGACTCCTCTGGTTGCGGGGATATATAGGGCTTGTTGGTTCATCAAGAACCCGAGGTACACAGAGCCAATAAATGAGCTGCACCTTGCAGTGCGTTTTCATTCTATACCGGGTATACAGCAATTCATTTGCTGAAATATAAAGAGTAAAAAATAGCTCTCAAGAAAACCTGTGTATTTCCAAAAAGGGCACAAGATAAGGTGTTGAGGAGCAGTGGTTATTTGCACATCTCTGAATTCCGGGGTGACCATACTAGCATGTGAATTACAGGGCATCTCTCAAATAGATGTCTTTTTTACACACTCTCCTATATTTGGAAGGAAAAAATGTAGAGAAAGACAAGGGGCAATAACACTTGTTTTGCTAATCTATGTTCCCCCAAGTCTCCCGATAAAAATGATACCTCACTTGTGTGGGTAGGCCTAGCGCCCGCGACAGGAAACGCCCCAAAATGCAACGTGGACACATCCCATTTTTTTTAAAGAAAACAGAGGTGTTTTTTGCAAAGTGCCTACCTGTAGATTTTGGCCTCTAGCTCAGCCGGCACCTAGGGAAACCTACCAAACCTGTGCATTTCTGAAAACTAGAGACCTAGGGGAATCCAAGATGGGGTGACTTGTGGGGCTCTGACCAGGTTCTGTTACCCAGAATCCTTTGCAAACCTCACAATTTGGCTAAAAACACACATGTTCCTCACATTTCTGTGGCAGAAAGTTCTGGAATCCGAGAGGAGCCACAAATTTTCTTCCACCCAGCGTTCCCCCAAGTCTCCCAATAAAAATGATACCTCACTTGTGTGGGTAGGCCTAGCGCCCGCGTCAGGAAACGCCCCAAAACGCAACGTGGACACATCCCATTTTTTTTTAAAGAAAACAGAGTTGTTTTTTGCAAAGTGAATTATATAGGTGTACCAGTGTGCCAATGAGAATTGGTAAATTTTGTCACGAGCCTGCAGTGATAAATTTAGAAAGCAGAGAGAGCATAAACACTGAGGTTCTGGTTAGCTGAGCCTCAGTGATACAGTTTAGAAACCACACAGAGAACACATATAGGCCACAAACGTATGAGCACTGGGGTCCTGGCTAGCAGGATCCCAGTGACACATAACAAACACACTGACAACATAGGGTTTTCACTATGAGCACTGGGCCCTGGCTAGCAGGATCCCAGTGAGACAGTAAAAACACCCTGACATATACTCACAAACAGGCCAAAAGTGGGGGTTATAAGGCTAGAAAGAGGCTACCTTCCTACAGATAGACACATAAACAAATATATTATTATCTAGAAGAGAACCCTTAGGATAAAAAGAAAGAACTTGTAAACATAAAGGCATATAAATTGACCATTGAAACAAGGTAGAAACAAGGTAATAGTTAAATATCATCTGAAAAGAATTAGTAATATATAACAATTTAAAAAATATTGAAAAATTAGGGAAAGCGATATCATCAAAAACAAATAGAAAAAGATAACAAAATATACAGATAGAGCTATGAAGAAGGAATTTAAATAAGAGAATGAAGAAAAGAGAAAAGAAAGGAGGAAAAAAGAACAAGAAAAGTTGTGATGTCGAGAAAATAGAAGACATAAGGTATAAATGAACATACATATATAACACATAAGGATTTAAGGGTGGTGACACCACAGAGGGAGGAGGTGGCGCAACTGGAACTTCGATGAGGTCAACAGGAGAGGAATCGGACCAAATACAGAGACGATGACGTAATCATAATAACATCAACAGCCAATACCTGGTAAAAGAGACAAAAGGTCAGTAAGAGATATGAGATACATGAGGAAAATAAAATAAAATAAAATATTGCTTATATTAGTATTAACGAATAACAAAACATGAAAACGAAGGAAATTATCTAGAAGTGAAAAACGATTGAATGAAATTCAAGTTGCAGGTTGGTTTGAAATGTCCATGTTTTCTCCTCTACATGAGTCAATGAAGCATTGCAAAACCTTGGGGTCTTCATATACCGTTGTTTTATTTTGATATGTTACTTTAAAAGAGCATGGATGGAAAAGTCCAAATCTTGCGTTTAAAGTACGAAGAGCGGGTCTCATATCCAAAAATTGTTTTCTTCTGTCAGCTGTAGGTTAAGCATAGTCCTGTGAAAAGAACAAATGTGAACCCGACCATGAAATCTTTCCTTTCAATTTAGCGGCTCTAAGTATTTGAAGGAGTTCAACATATTCTCAAAAGTATATAATAACACCTCTCGGCTTTCGTGACGAAGATGCTTGGTGAGATGAAGGACCTAATCTGTGGGCCCGTTGTATATTCAGTAAAGATGTACAAGGAAGGTCTAAAAGTTTAGGAAGAAAAGATTGAAAAAATGTAATAGGATCTGAACCTTCCGTTCCTTCTGATAAGCCATACATACGTAGATTATTTCTTCTACTCCAATTTTCTAAGTCTTCAGCATGCTTCCTGAGGTGAAGTACTTCAGATTTAAGCAATTGCAAACTTTGAACTGTATCTTCAACATCACTGACTCGTTGTTCCACTTGTGTTACTCTATTTTCCATAAGAGACCAATGATCTGTTAACCCCTTCGCTGCCAGGCCTTTTCCCCCTCCTGTGCCAGGCCTTTTTTTGCCTATTTGGGGCAGTTCGCGCTTAGGCCCTCATAACTTTTTGTCCACATAAGCTAACCAAGCCAAATTTGCGTCCTTTTTTTCCAACATCATAGGGATTCTAGAGGTACCCAGACTTTGTGGGTTCCCCTGAAGGAGGCCAAGAAATTAGCCAAACTACAGTGAAAATTTCATTTTTTTTAAAAAAATGGGAAAAAGTGACTGCAGAAGAAGGCTTGTGGTTTTTCCCCTGAAAATGGCATCAACAAAGGGTTTGCGGTGCTAAATTCAGCAGCTTCCCATCTTTCAGGAACAGGCAGACTTGAATCAGAAAACCCACTGGGACATACCCCATTTTTGCAATTTTTTGTGATTTCAGCCTCCTTCCAGTCAGTGACAGAAATGGGCATGAAACCAATGCTGGATCCCAGAAACATAAACATTTCTGAAAAGTAGTTAAAATTCTGAATTCAGCAAGGGGTCATTTGTGTGGATCCTACAAGGGTTTCCTACAGAAAATAACAACTGAAAAAGAAAAATATTGAAATTGAGGTGAAAAAAACATCAATTTTCTCCACGTTTTACTCTGTAACGTTTCCCTGCAATGTCAGATTATCGAAAGCAATATACCGTTACGTCTGCTGGACTCCTCTGGTTGCGGGGATATATAGGGCTTGTAGGTTCATCAAGAACCCGAGGTACCCAGAGCCAATAAATGAGCTGCACCTTGCAGTGCGTTTTCATTCTATACCGGGTATACAGCAATTCATTTGCTGAAATATAAAGAGTAAAAAATAGCTCTCAAGAAAACCTGTGTATTTCCAAAAAGGGCACAAGATAAGGTGTTGAGGAGCAGTGGTTATTTGCACATCTCTGAATTCCGGGGTGACCATACTAGCATGTGAATTACAGGGCATCTCTCAAATAGATGTCTTTTTTACACACTCTCCTATATTTGGAAGGAAAAAATGTAGAGAAAGACAAGGGGCAATAACACTTGTTTTGCTAATCTATGTTCCCCCAAGTCTCCCGATAAAAATGATACCTCACTTGTGTGGGTAGGCCTAGCGCCCGCGACAGGAAACGCCCCAAAATGCAACGTGGACACATCCCATTTTTTTTAAAGAAAACAGAGGTGTTTTTTGCAAAGTGCCTACCTGTAGATTTTGGCCTCTAGCTCAGCCGGCACCTAGGGAAACCTACCAAACCTGTGCATTTCTGAAAACTAGAGACCTAGGGGAATCCAAGATGGGGTGACTTGTGGGGCTCTGACCAGGTTCTGTTACCCAGAATCCTTTGCAAACCTCACAATTTGGCTAAAAACACACATGTTCCTCACATTTCTGTGGCAGAAAGTTCTGGAATCCGAGAGGAGCCACAAATTTTCTTCCACCCAGCGTTCCCCCAAGTCTCCCAATAAAAATGATACCTCACTTGTGTGGGTAGGCCTAGCGCCCGCGTCAGGAAACGCCCCAAAACGCAACGTGGACACATCCCATTTTTTTTTAAAGAAAACAGAGTTGTTTTTTGCAAAGTGAATTATATAGGTGTACCAGTGTGCCAATGAGAATTGGTAAATTTTGTCACGAGCCTGCAGTGATAAATTTAGAAAGCAGAGAGAGCATAAACACTGAGGTTCTGGTTAGCTGAGCCTCAGTGATACAGTTTAGAAACCACACAGAGAACACATATAGGCCACAAACGTATGAGCACTGGGGTCCTGGCTAGCAGGATCCCAGTGACACATAACAAACACACTGACAACATAGGGTTTTCACTATGAGCACTGGGCCCTGGCTAGCAGGATCCCAGTGAGACAGTAAAAACACCCTGACATATACTCACAAACAGGCCAAAAGTGGGGGTTATAAGGCTAGAAAGAGGCTACCTTCCTACAGATAGACACATAAACAAATATATTATTATCTAGAAGAGAACCCTTAGGATAAAAAGAAAGAACTTGTAAACATAAAGGCATATAAATTGACCATTGAAACAAGGTAGAAACAAGGTAATAGTTAAATATCATCTGAAAAGAATTAGTAATATATAACAATTTAAAAAATATTGAAAAATTAGGGAAAGCGATATCATCAAAAACAAATAGAAAAAGATAACAAAATATACAGATAGAGCTATGAAGAAGGAATTTAAATAAGAGAATGAAGAAAAGAGAAAAGAAAGGAGGAAAAAAGAACAAGAAAAGTTGTGATGTCGAGAAAATAGAAGACATAAGGTATAAATGAACATACATATATAACACATAAGGATTTAAGGGTGGTGACACCACAGAGGGAGGAGGTGGCGCAACTGGAACTTCGATGAGGTCAACAGGAGAGGAATCGGACCAAATACAGAGACGATGACGTAATCATAATAACATCAACAGCCAATACCTGGTAAAAGAGACAAAAGGTCAGTAAGAGATATGAGATACATGAGGAAAATAAAATAAAATAAAATATTGCTTATATTAGTATTAACGAATAACAAAACATGAAAACGAAGGAAATTATCTAGAAGTGAAAAACGATTGAATGAAATTCAAGTTGCAGGTTGGTTTGAAATGTCCATGTTTTCTCCTCTACATGAGTCAATGAAGCATTGCAAAACCTTGGGGTCTTCATATACCGTTGTTTTATTTTGATATGTTACTTTAAAAGAGCATGGATGGAAAAGTCCAAATCTTGCGTTTAAAGTACGAAGAGCGGGTCTCATATCCAAAAATTGTTTTCTTCTGTCAGCTGTAGGTTAAGCATAGTCCTGTGAAAAGAACAAATGTGAACCCGACCATGAAATCTTTCCTTTCAATTTAGCGGCTCTAAGTATTTGAAGGAGTTCAACATATTCTCAAAAGTATATAATAACACCTCTCGGCTTTCGTGACGAAGATGCTTGGTGAGATGAAGGACCTAATCTGTGGGCCCGTTGTATATTCAGTAAAGATGTACAAGGAAGGTCTAAAAGTTTAGGAAGAAAAGATTGAAAAAATGTAATAGGATCTGAACCTTCCGTTCCTTCTGATAAGCCATACATACGTAGATTATTTCTTCTACTCCAATTTTCTAAGTCTTCAGCATGCTTCCTGAGGTGAAGTACTTCAGATTTAAGCAATTGCAAACTTTGAACTGTATCTTCAACATCACTGACTCGTTGTTCCACTTGTGTTACTCTATTTTCCATAAGAGACCAATGATCTGTTAACCCCTTCGCTGCCAGGCCTTTTCCCCCTCCTGTGCCAGGCCTTTTTTTGCCTATTTGGGGCAGTTCGCGCTTAGGCCCTCATAACTTTTTGTCCACATAAGCTAACCAAGCCAAATTTGCGTCCTTTTTTTCCAACATCATAGGGATTCTAGAGGTACCCAGACTTTGTGGGTTCCCCTGAAGGAGGCCAAGAAATTAGCCAAACTACAGTGAAAATTTCATTTTTTTTAAAAAAATGGGAAAAAGTGACTGCAGAAGAAGGCTTGTGGTTTTTCCCCTGAAAATGGCATCAACAAAGGGTTTGCGGTGCTAAATTCAGCAGCTTCCCATCTTTCAGGAACAGGCAGACTTGAATCAGAAAACCCACTGGGACATACCCCATTTTTGCAATTTTTTGTGCTTTCAGCCTCCTTCCAGTCAGTGACAGAAATGGGCATGAAACCAATGCTGGATCCCAGAAACATAAACATTTCTGAAAAGTAGTTAAAATTCTGAATTCAGCAAGGGGTCATTTGTGTGGATCCTACAAGGGTTTCCTACAGAAAATAACAACTGAAAAAGAAAAATATTGAAATTGAGGTGAAAAAAACATCAATTTTCTCCACGTTTTACTCTGTAACGTTTCCCTGCAATGTCAGATTATCGAAAGCAATATACCGTTACGTCTGCTGGACTCCTCTGGTTGCGGGGATATATAGGGCTTGTAGGTTCATCAAGAACCCGAGGTACCCAGAGCCAATAAATGAGCTGCACCTTGCAGTGCGTTTTCATTCTATACCGGGTATACAGCAATTCATTTGCTGAAATATAAAGAGTAAAAAATAGCTCTCAAGAAAACCTGTGTATTTCCAAAAAGGGCACAAGATAAGGTGTTGAGGAGCAGTGGTTATTTGCACATCTCTGAATTCCGGGGTGACCATACTAGCATGTGAATTACAGGGCATCTCTCAAATAGATGTCTTTTTTACACACTCTCCTATATTTGGAAGGAAAAAATGTAGAGAAAGACAAGGGGCAATAACACTTGTTTTGCTAATCTATGTTCCCCCAAGTCTCCCGATAAAAATGATACCTCACTTGTGTGGGTAGGCCTAGCGCCCGCGACAGGAAACGCCCCAAAATGCAACGTGGACACATCCCATTTTTTTTAAAGAAAACAGAGGTGTTTTTTGCAAAGTGCCTACCTGTAGATTTTGGCCTCTAGCTCAGCCGGCACCTAGGGAAACCTACCAAACCTGTGCATTTCTGAAAACTAGAGACCTAGGGGAATCCAAGATGGGGTGACTTGTGGGGCTCTGACCAGGTTCTGTTACCCAGAATCCTTTGCAAACCTCACAATTTGGCTAAAAAAACACATGTTCCTCACATTTCTGTGGCAGAAAGTTCTGGAATCCGAGAGGAGCCACAAATTTTCTTCCACCCAGCGTTCCCCCAAGTCTCCCAATAAAAATGATACCTCACTTGTGTGGGTAGGCCTAGCGCCCGCGTCAGGAAACGCCCCAAAACGCAACGTGGACACATCCCATTTTTTTTTAAAGAAAACAGAGTTGTTTTTTGCAAAGTGAATTATATAGGTGTACCAGTGTGCCAATGAGAATTGGTAAATTTTGTCACGAGCCTGCAGTGATAAATTTAGAAAGCAGAGAGAGCATAAACACTGAGGTTCTGGTTAGCTGAGCCTCAGTGATACAGTTTAGAAACCACACAGAGAACACATATAGGCCACAAACGTATGAGCACTGGGGTCCTGGCTAGCAGGATCCCAGTGACACATAACAAACACACTGACAACATAGGGTTTTCACTATGAGCACTGGGCCCTGGCTAGCAGGATCCCAGTGAGACAGTAAAAACACCCTGACATATACTCACAAACAGGCCAAAAGTGGGGGTTATAAGGCTGGAAAGAGGCTACCTTCCTACAGATAGACACATAAACAAATATATTATTATCTAGAAGAGAACCCTTAGGATAAAAAGAAAGAACTTGTAAACATAAAGGCATATAAATTGACCATTGAAACAAGGTAGCAACAAGGTAATAGTTAAATATCATCTGAAAAGAATTAGTAATATATAACAATTTAAAAAATATTGAAAAATTAGGGAAAGCGATATCATTAAAAACAAATAGAAAAAGATAACAAAATATACAGATAGAGCTATGAAGAAGGAATTTAAATAAGAGAATGAAGAAAAGAGAAAAGAAAGGAGGAAAAAAGAACAAGAAAAGTTGTGATGTCGAGAAAATAGAAGACATAAGGTATAAATGAACATACATATATAACACATAAGGATTTAAGGGTGGTGACACCACAGAGGGAGGAGGTGGCGCAACTGGAACTTCGATGAGGTCAACAGGAGAGGAATCGGACCAAATACAGAGACGATGACGTAATCATAATAACATCAACAGCCAATACCTGGTAAAAGAGACAAAAGGTCAGTAAGAGATATGAGATACATGAGGAAAATAAAATAAAATAAAATATTGCTTATATTAGTATTAACGAATAACAAAACATGAAAACGAAGGAAATTATCTAGAAGTGAAAAACGATTGAATGAAATTCAAGTTGCAGGTTGGTTTGAAATGTCCATGTTTTCTCCTCTACATGAGTCGATGAAGCATTGCAAAACCTTGGGGTCTTCATATACCGTTGTTTTATTTTGATATGTTACTTTAAAAGAGCATGGATGGAAAAGTCCAAATCTTGCTGTAGTGCTTTCCTCTTATTTAGTTTCTAAGCACTAACATAACACAACAGAAATGCACTTCTGAGGTCAAAGAAGACTTTTATTGTTATTTTATTCTTCCCCAACCACAATGTTTATGAATGAATGACAAATTAGTAGCTTTCAAGTCCGCGTTAATCAAACAAAATATATCAGTTTGCAATATACACAGCAGGTTATATTTATAAAATATTGAATGCAAAGCAAAACAAATACTTCACCGTGTAGGAACTATTTACAGCTACATCTTTCTAAGGTCTGCAAGCTGATGACCCCTGTCAGCCGCGAGAAAGAGTGTCATCTACCCACACGGGATGCTGGCAGCTGGCGCCAAGCTCCAGCACGAGGTCCGGCAGATTCGAATCTCACTCTCTGCAGCCTGTTACATTCGTTACAAAGGTGTGCCTCCTCCTCTCAGACCTGGGAAACTGAGCAAGCCTTTTGGAGACTGGCCAGGTCTCCAAGACTACTCCTGTTCCCAAGCTCAAGGGAAGAGAAACGACGCCCATGTACTCTCTCTTATCAGGTCTAGTCTACTGTGAGAGCAAAACATCTTGGTTCTCTGGTGCAAAAACACAGCTTGGAAAAATACAGAACTCCACGTTAAAGGCAATGGGCAGCTAACCTAAATATCAAATGCAATGTCATGTTAAAGGCAATAGGCAGCTAACCTAAATATCAAATGCAATGTCTAGTGTCATGTCAAAGCCAATAGGCATCTAAGCTGAATACAAAATACAATGTCTTATATCATGTCAAAGCCCATAGGCAGCTGAGCTGAATACAAAATGCAATGTATAATATCATGTCAAAGCCAAAAGGCAGCGGAGCTGAATACAAAGTGTAATGTATAATATCATGTCAAAGCCAATAGGCAGTTAAGCTGAATACAAAATGTAATATATGATATCATGTCAAAGCCAATAGGCAGAATATCTAATAGCATGTCAAAGTCAATAGGCAGCTAAATTGAATACATCATGTCAAAGTCAATAGGCATGCAATGTCAAAGCCAATAGGCGGCTAGACTGGATACAGCATGTCAAAGCCAATAGGCAGAATACAGAATGTAATGGCTAATGCAATGTCAAAGCCCATAGACGGCTAAACTGAATACAGAAAGTAATGGCTAATGCCATGTCAAAGCCAATAGGCACAATACAGAATGTAATGACTAATGCAATGTCAAAGCCCATAGGCGGCTAAACTGAACAAAACATACCATGTGCTACTGGTGAACATTGAGCAACTAATATGCGCAGTGGTGAAACACAAAGTCATTGGTCAAAACAAAACTTTATCAAATGGCAGGACATTCCGCCCTTTGACCAATGAATTTTTGTTTCACATATCTCATATTTCAAACAAACAAAAAAAAAAACATCAGCACAAAAAAAAACATTATGATCAAAGCAATCCCTGTAAAGCAATAGAAGTGAATTAACACATTGATCTCATAACCTTTCACATCAGATACATCTACATAGAAAAGACTGGGCAATTTTTTTTTTTTTTTTTTTTTTTTCTCTGAATGAGTCTCTAATTCAACAGTGTTAGCAATTTGATGTGGCATGAGTTCTGCTCATGTAAAGGTGCACGGTCCACCTGAAAGGTTTTCTGGAAGGTAAGCAAAAGTCAGAGTTCCATACGAGAGGGGAAAAAAAAAAAAACACAGCAAACAAGTTGAACTTGAACTGAAGGTGCAGTTTGCGCAAAATGGATCCATGGTGCTGGCACTTTACTCAGCCAGGTTCAGGTTGGGGATTCGGTCCCTTCCCCGACCCCACACGCACACACCGGAAGGGGGACCACACAGCGCACTCAGGGACAGTGGCGAAACGTGGTAGGATCTGCAAAAGAAACAAGTATGACTTTTCTTGCAAATAACATTTTTCATTTAAACTGCACCCTTCCTCTTTCTTTCCCTGTTTTATAATCAGCAGGACGTTTTTGGGGCCCTTTGTTATATTTTCTGCAGGTTCTGGAGGGTCACTTGGGGCTTCAGCCCACACATCAGTACTGAGGTTTTTATCTGCTGCGCCACAGCTTCCTTTTTCTTGCACTGTCAGAAGGGCTGGGGCAGACTCATTCTTTACCAAACCTCCATTCACTGCACTTTTGTCAATTTGGGCCATTCTGTCTCCAATTTGTATGAATGAATCAGATTCTTTTCTAGGTATCAGCATAATTTCGATTTTTCCTTGGTAATTTGCAGCAATCACTTTCCCTAAAACCTGATCAATTTGCCATTTCTGATCTGGTAACGTTCCTCTCCCCAACTGCTCTGTGACTGCTTGCATGTCAGATTGCTTTTGTGCGTGCTGCACAGTTTTTATCAAATCTAGGGGAATGTGCATCTCTCTCATCTCTGCCCACCTGTAAGTGGCCTTTTCACATTTCTGGGGCACCCACATAGCCATCCCCACTAAGGCAGAATTCTGGGTGAACACTTCTCTCTCTGCATTTTTCTCATTAACATCTGCAAGGTAATTGAACCAGTTAGGTGCTAAAACATTATCAAAGAACCAAAAATCAGCATAAAAATGACACATCTCACGTAGCTCTTGCTTTAAAATCTGACACACATTATACAACGCTGTTCCTTCTACTGTGCCAGAAAGCAACATTTCAGTCAATGAATCATTAGTAAAACAAACATGCTTTTTATCTTCAGTAGACACGAATTCAAATGGTGCACACAATTTCATTGATAATTCTTTTACCTGTGGTACTCTAGCCCTGTCTTGCAAGTACCAGATCCATTGTATGATTCTAGCTAGGGGCACTATTTTCTTTCCTTGTTCATGATTTAAATATACATAAGTATTTCCTTCTTGCACTGCGCAGAAACCTAAAGTCTGCATTATTTCATTTGCCAAATCACACGCGCGCAGCTGCATATTATTTTTCACAGTGACCATATACAAAAGTGTTAGGATTTCACTCAAATGAGGGCTATTCTTTTTCCAAAAATCAAACAAGCTAATGAAACTCGGTGTCTCTTTCTCTAAAATCTTTCCTTTTACTTGGGCATTTTGCAACGGTAACTCGTAAATCACATTCTGAGCTCTCTCGTCCATGTTATCAGTTAAGGAATGCATATTGTTTGCCAAAAACCCTGGCTCACATGGAAACTCAGTGCAGCTCGGAGCTGTCTTAACCCCCTCATTACTGGAATGGGACAAGAAAGATTCTTCATTTTTATAACTTTCAGCATTATTTTGAATTATGGTATCCTGGCTAATTTGCTCACGTAAATTCCTATTTTCATGTTCCAACTTTCTACATTTCTCCTGCATTTCTCTGTAAGCAGATAAAGGTATCCAGACCTTTCTGTCATCATTACTTCCAAAACACACGTTTTCTACATATATACAACGGGAATTATTTCTCAAAACATTATCAGGCCTTTTAGCTACACATGCATTTTCTTCTGTAATTCCCCAAACAGAAAACAATTCACAGTTTTTCTTAGCACCATCAGGCAGTTCATCAACACATGTATTCTCAGACATGGTCTGCCGTGCTACTGTGATTCTCCAAACAGAAAACAATTTCTGTAATTCTCCAAACAACAAAAAAACAATTACACTTTTAAAGTGTGCACTTAGAAATCTACTAACTCGTCAAACCCCTTTTAATCACCTCTTAATGACCGACCCCACGTCTCCAGGTACCAATTTGTAGTGCTTTCCTCTTATTTAGTTTCTAAGCACTAACATAACACAACAGAAATGCACTTCTGAGGTCAAAGAAGACTTTTATTGTTATTTTATTCTTCCCCAACCACAATGTTTATGAATGAATGACGAATCAGTAGCTTTCAAGTCCGCGTTAATCAAACAAAATATATCAGTTTGCAATATACACAGCAGGTTATATTTATAAAATATTGAATGCAAAGCAAAACAAATACTTCACCGTGTAGGAACTATTTACAGCTACATCTTTCTAAGGTCTGCAAGCTGATGACCCCTGTCAGCCGCGAGAAAGAGTGTCATCTACCCACACGGGATGCTGGCAGCTGGCGCCAAGCTCCAGCACGAGGTCCGGCAGATTCGAATCTCACTCTCTGCAGCCTGTTACATTCGTTACAAAGGTGTGCCCCCTCCTCTCAGACCTGGGAAACTGAGCAAGCCTTTTGGAGACTGGCCAGGTCTCCAAGACTACTCCTGTTCCCAAGCTCAAGGGAAGAGAAACGACGCCCATGTACTCTCTCTTATCAGGTCTAGTCTACTGTGAGAGCAAAACATCTTGGTTCTCTGGTGCAAAAACACAGCTTGGAAAAATACAGAACTCCACGTTAAAGGCAATGGGCAGCTAACCTAAATATCAAATGCAATGTCATGTTAAAGGCAATAGGCAGCTAACCTAAATATCAAATGCAATGTCTAGTGTCATGTCAAAGCCAATAGGCATCTAAGCTGAATACAAAATACAATGTCTTATATCATGTCAAAGCCCATAGGCAGCTGAGCTGAATACAAAATGCAATGTATAATATCATGTCAAAGCCAAAAGGCAGCGGAGCTGAATACAAAGTGTAATGTATAATATCATGTCAAAGCCAATAGGCAGTTAAGCTGAATACAAAATGTAATATATGATATCATGTCAAAGCCAATAGGCAGAATATCTAATAGCATGTCAAAGTCAATAGGCAGCTAAATTGAATACATCATGTCAAAGTCAATAGGCATGCAATGTCAAAGCCAATAGGCGGCTAGACTGGATACAGCATGTCAAAGCCAATAGGCAGAATACAGAATGTAATGGCTAATGCAATGTCAAAGCCCATAGACGGCTAAACTGAATACAGAAAGTAATGGCTAATGCCATGTCAAAGCCAATAGGCACAATACAGAATGTAATGACTAATGCAATGTCAAAGCCCATAGGCGGCTAAACTGAACAAAACATACCATGTGCTACTGGTGAACATTGAGCAACTAATATGCGCAGTGGTGAAACACAAAGTCATTGGTCAAAACAAAACTTTATCAAATGGCAGGACACTTGCGTTTAAAGTACGAAGAGCGGGTCTCATATCCAAAAATTGTTTTCTTCTGTCAGCTGTAGGTTAAGCATAGTCCTGTGAAAAGAACAAATGTGAACCCGACCATGAAATCTTTCCTTTCAATTTAGCGGCTCTAAGTATTTGAAGGAGTTCAACATATTCTCAAAAGTATATAATAACACCTCTCGGCTTTCGTGACGAAGATGCTTGGTGAGATGAAGGACCTAATCTGTGGGCCCGTTGTATATTCAGTAAAGATGTACAAGGAAGGTCTAAAAGTTTAGGAAGAAAAGATTGAAAAAATGTAATAGGATCTGAACCTTCCGTTCCTTCTGATAAGCCATACATACGTAGATTATTTCTTCTACTCCAATTTTCTAAGTCTTCAGCATGCTTCCTGAGGTGAAGTACTTCAGATTTAAGCAATTGCAAACTTTGAACTGTATCTTCAACATCACTGACTCGTTGTTCCACTTGTGTTACTCTATTTTCCATAAGAGACCAATGATCTGTTAACCCCTTCGCTGCCAGGCCTTTTCCCCCTCCTGTGCCAGGCCTTTTTTTGCCTATTTGGGGCAGTTCGCGCTTAGGCCCTCATAACTTTTTGTCCACATAAGCTAACCAAGCCAAATTTGCGTCCTTTTTTTCCAACATCATAGGGATTCTAGAGGTACCCAGACTTTGTGGGTTCCCCTGAAGGAGGCCAAGAAATTAGCCAAACTACAGTGAAAATTTCATTTTTTTCAAAAAAATGGGAAAAAGTGACTGCAGAAGAAGGCTTGTGGTTTTTCCCCTGAAAATGGCATCAACAAAGGGTTTGCGGTGCTAAATTCAGCAGCTTCCCATCTTTCAGGAACAGGCAGACTTGAATCAGAAAACCCACTGGGACATACCCCATTTTTGCAATTTTTTGTGCTTTCAGCCTCCTTCCAGTCAGTGACAGAAATGGGCATGAAACCAATGCTGGATCCCAGAAACCTAAACATTTCTGAAAAGTAGTTAAAATTCTGAATTCAGCAAGGGGTCATTTTTGTGGATCCTACAAGGGTTTCCTACAGAAAATAACAACTGAAAAAGAAAAATATTGAAATTGAGGTGAAAAAAACATCAATTTTCTCCACGTTTTACTCTGTAACGTTTCCCTGCAATGTCAGATTATCGAAAGCAATATACCGTTACGTCTGCTGGACTCCTCTGGTTGCGGGGATATATAGGGCTTGTTGGTTCATCAAGAACCCGAGGTACACAGAGCCAATAAATGAGCTGCACCTTGCTGTGCATTTTCATTCTATACCGGGTATACAGCAATTCATTTGCTGAAATATAAAGAGTAAAAAATAGCTCTCAAGAAAACCTGTGTATTTCCAAAAAGGGCACAAGATAAGGTGTTGAGGAGCAGTGGTTATTTGCACATCTCTGAATTCCGGGGTGACCATACTAGCATGTGAATTACAGGGCATCTCTCAAATAGATGTCTTTTTTACACACTCTCCTATATTTGGAAGGAAAAAATGTAGAGAAAGACAAGGGGCAATAACACTTGTTTTGCTAATCTATGTTCCCCCAAGTCTCCCGATAAAAATGATACCTCACTTGTGTGGGTAGGCCTAGCGCCCGCGACAGGAAACGCCCCAAAATGCAACGTGGACACATCCCATTTTTTTTAAAGAAAACAGAGGTGTTTTTTGCAAAGTGCCTACCTGTAGATTTTGGCCTCTAGCTCAGCCGGCACCTAGGGAAACCTACCAAACCTGTGCATTTCTGAAAACTAGAGACCTAGGGGAATCCAAGATGGGGTGACTTGTGGGGCTCTGACCAGGTTCTGTTACCCAGAATCCTTTGCAAACCTCACAATTTGGCTAAAAAAACACATGTTCCTCACATTTCTGTGGCAGAAAGTTCTGGAATCCGAGAGGAGCCACAAATTTTCTTCCACCCAGCGTTCCCCCAAGTCTCCCAATAAAAATGATACCTCACTTGTGTGGGTAGGCCTAGCGCCCGCGTCAGGAAACGCCCCAAAACGCAACGTGGACACATCCCATTTTTTTTTAAAGAAAACAGAGTTGTTTTTTGCAAAGTGCCTACCTGTAGATTTTGGCCTCTAGCTCAGCCATCACCTAGGGAAACCTACCAAACCTGTGCATTTCTGAAAACTAGAGACCTAGGGGAATCCAAGATGGGGTGACTTGTGGGGCTCTGACCAGGTTCTGTTACCCAGAATCCATTGTAAATCTCACAATTTGGCTAAAATAACACATGTTCCTCACATTTCTGTGGCAGAAAGTTCTGGATTCTGAGAGGAGGCACAAATTTCCTTCCACCCAGCGTTCCCCCAAGTCTCCTGATAAAAATGATACCTCACTTGTGTGGGTAGGCCTAGCGCCCGCTACAGGAAACGCCCCAAAGCGCAACGTGGAAACATCCAATTTTTTTAAAGAACACAGAGGTGTTTTTTGCAAAGTGCCTACCTGTAGATTTTGGCCTCTAGCTCAGCCGGCACCTAGGGAAACCTACCAAACCTGTGCATTTCTGAAAACTAGAGACCTAGCGGAATTTAAGATGGGGTGACTTGTGGGGCTCTGACCAGGTTCTGTTACCCAGAATCCTTTGAAAACCTCAAAATTTGGCTAAAAAACACATGTTCCTCACATTTCTGTGGCAGAAAGTTCTGGAATCCGAGAGGAGCCACAAATTTCCTTCCACCCAGCGTTCCCCCAAGTCTCCCAATAAAAATGATACCTCACTTGTGTGGGTAGGCCTAGTGCCCGCGTCAGGAAACACCCCAAAACGCAACGTGGACACATCCCATTTTTTTTTAAAGAAAACAGAGTTGTTTTTTGCAAAGTGCCTACCTGTAGATTTTGGCCTCTAGCTCAGCCATCACCTAGGGAAACCTACCAAACCTGTGCATTTCTGAAAACTAGAGACCTAGGGGAATCCAAGATGGGGTGACTTGTGGGGCTCTGACCAGGTTCTGTTACCCAGAATCCATTGCAAATCTCAAAATTTGGCTAAAATAACACATGTTCCTCACATTTCTGTGGCAGAAAGTTCTGGATTCTGAGAGGAGGCACAAATTTCCTTCCACCCAGCCTTCCCCCAAGTCTCCCAATAAAAATTATACCTCACTTGTGTGGGTAGGCCTAGCGCCCGCTACAGGAAACGCCCCAAAGCGCAACGTGGAAACATCCAATTTTTTTAAAGAACACAGAGGTGTTTTTTGCAAAGTGCCTACCTGTAGATTTTGGCCTCTAGCTCAGCCGGCACCTAGGGAAACCTACCAAACCTGTGCATTTCTGAAAACTAGAGTCCTAGCGGAATTTAAGATGGGGTGACTTGTGGGGCTCTGACCAGGTTCTGTTACCCAGAATCCTTTGAAAACCTCAAAATTTGGCTAAAAAACACATGTTCCTCACATTTCTGTGGCAGAAAGTTCTGGAATCCGAGAGGAGCCACAAATTTTCTTCCACCCAGCGTTCCCCCAAGTCTCCCAATAAAAATGATACCTCACTTGTGTGGGTAGGCCTAGTGCCCGCGTCAGGAAACACCCCAAAACGCAACGTGGACACATCCCATTTTTTTTTAAAGAAAACAGAGTTGTTTTTTGCAAAGTGCCTACCTGTAGATTTTGGCCTCTAGCTCAGCCATCACCTAGGGAAACCTACCAAACCTGTGCATTTCTGAAAACTAGAGACCTAGGGGAATCCAAGATGGGGTGACTTGTGGGGCTCTGACCAGGTTCTGTTACCCAGAATCCATTGCAAATCTCAAAATTTGGCTAAAATAACACATGTTCCTCACATTTCTGTGGCAGAAAGTTCTGGATTCTGAGAGGAGGCACAAATTTCCTTCCACCCAGCGTTCCCCCAAGTCTCCTGATAAAAATGATACCTCACTTGTGTGGGTAGGCCTAGCGCCCGCTACAGGAAACGCCCCAAAGCGCAACGTGGAAACATCCAATTTTTTTAAAGAACACAGAGGTGTTTTTTGCAAAGTGCCTACCTGTAGATTTTGGCCTCTAGCTCAGCCGGCACCTAGGGAAACCTACCAAACCTGTGCATTTCTGAAAACTAGAGACCTAGCGGAATTTAAGATGGGGTGACTTGTGGGGCTCTGACCCGGTTCTGTTACCCAGAATCCTTTGAAAACCTCAAAATTTGGCTAAAAAACACATGTTCCTCACATTTCTGTGGCAGAAAGTTCTGGAATCTGAGAAGAGCCACAAATTTCCTTCCACCCAGCGTTCCCCTAACTCTCCCGATAAAAATGATACCTCACTTGTGTGGGTAGGCCTAGCGCCCGCGACAGGAAACGCCCCAAAGCGCAACGTGGACACATCCAATTTTTTGAAAGAAAACAGAGGTGTTTTTTGCAAAGTGCCTACCTGTAGATTTTGGCCTCTAGCTCAGCCGGCACCTAGGGAAACCTACCAAACCTGTGCATTTTTGAAAACTAGAGACCTAGGGGAATCCAGGATGGGGTGACTTGTGGGGCTCTGACCAGGTTCTGTTACCCAGAATCCTTTGCAAACCTCAACATTTGGCTAAAAAAACACATGTTCCTCACATTTCTGTGGCAGAAAGTTCTGGAATCTGAGAGGAGCCACAAACTTCCTTCCACCCAACGTTCCCCTAACTCTCCCGATAAAAATGATACCTCACTTGTGTGGGTAGGCCTAGCGCCTGCGACAGGAAATGCCCCAAAGCACAACGTGGACACATCCCATTTTTTGACTGCAAAAAACAGCTCTGTTTTCTAAGTGCCTACCTGTAGATTTTGGCCTCTAGCTCAGCCGGCACCTAGGGAAACCTACCAAACCTGTGCATTTCTGAAAACTAGAGACCTAGGGGAATCCAAGATGGGGTGACTTGTGGGGTTCTGACCAGGTTCTGTTACCCAGAATCCTTTGCAAACCTCAAAATGTGGCTAAAAAAACACATGTTCCTCACATTTCTGTGGCAGAAAGTTTTGGAATCTGAGAGGAGGCACAAATTTCCTTCCACCCAGCGTTCCCCTAAGTCTCTTGATAAAAAAGGTACCTCACTTCTGTGGGTAGGCCTAGCGCCCACGAAAGGAAATGGCCAAAAAACACAACGTGGACACAACATATTTTTCCACAGAAAACAGAGGTGTTTTTTGCAAAGTGCCTACCTGTGGATTTTGGCCTCTAGCTCAGCCGGCCCCAGGGGGGGGCAGAAATGCCCTAAAATAAATTTGACCCCCCACCCCCCCCAAACCCCCTCTTGCCTACGGGGTCGCTCCCCCTGCGTGACATTGGTGCCAAAAAAAAAATCCCTGGTGCCTAGTGGTTTCTGCCCCCTTGGGGGCAGATTGACCTAAAATCGGCCAATCTGCCCCCAAGGGGGGCAGAAATGGTCTAAATACAATTTGCCCCCCAGGGGCAGCGACCCTTGCCTGATGGGTCGCTCCCCATCTCTAAAAAAACAAACAAACAAAAAAAAAAAAGAAAAAAAAACTTGCCCTGGCGCCTAGAGGTTTCTGCCCCCCCGGGGGCAGAAATGGCCTAAAATAAATTTACCCCCCAACCCCCACCCCCCCTGGGAGCGACCCTTGCCTACGGGGTCGCTCCCCCTGCGTGACATTGGCGCCAAAAAACAAATCCCCGGTGCCTAGTGGTTTCTGCCTCCTTGGGGGCAGATTGACCTAAAATCGGCCAATCTGCCCCCAAGGGGGGCAGAAATGGTCTAATTACAATTTGCCCCCCAGGGGAGCGACCCTTGCCTAATGGGTCGCTCCCCACCTCTAAAAAGACAAACAAACAAAAACAAAAAACACACAAAAACAATTGCCCTGCCGCCTAAAGGTTTCTGCCCCTCCTGGGGGCAGATCGGCCTAATAATAGGCCGATCTGCCCCCAGGGGGGGCAGAAATGGCCTAAAATAATTCCCCCCCCCCAGGGAGCGACCCTTGCCTAAGGGGTCGCTCCCCTTGCGTGAAAGTCACGCAAAGAAAAACCTCCCTGGTGTCTAGTGGTTTCTGCCCCCCTTGGGGGCAGATTGGCCTCATCAAAATAGGCCAATCTGCCCCCAAAGGGGGCAGAAATGGCCGAAATATAATTTGCCCCCTAGGGGAGCGACCCTTGCCTAAGGGGTCGCTCCCCACCTAAAAAAAAAACAACATAACAAAAAAATAAAATAAATAAATTATCCCTGGTGCCTAGGGGTTTCTGCCCCCCCGGGGGCAGATCGGCCTAATAATAGGCCGATCTGCCCCGGGGGGGCAGAAAAGGCCTTCCCGATAAATGCCCCCCCTGGGTGCGACCCTTGCCCAAGGGGTCGCTCCCTTATGTAAATTTCTGGAAAAAAAAAATCCCTGGTGTCTAGTGGGGTTTCAAAAGCCGGATTGCAAGCAATCCGGCTTTTGAAACCCTGGGAGAGACTTCAAAGGGAAGGAAATACATTTCCTTCCCTTTGAAGCCTCTCCGGGCCTCCCCCACGTGATTGAAAGAGAAATGCTTTGCATTTCTCTTTCAATCGCGGTGGAAGCAGAGCTTCCAGTGCGATGGGGGAGGCCCCTGTGACAAATCAGCGTGCGCTCGCGCGCTGACGTCACAGGGGGGGTGGGTCAGGGGTGGAAGGGGAAGGTCTTCCCCTTCCATCCCCGCCTTGGGGGGAGGGGGGTGAACAGGGGGGGCGCTCTGGCGCTCCCCGAAGTTCCGGTGTGCCTTGGACGAGGTGACCTCGTCCAAGGCACACGGGAACTGTAGCCTTGGACAAGGTCACCTCGTCCAAGGCACAGAACCGGTTAAAGTCTGCAATTTGTTATTAGTTTCTTCCATTAAGGTTCTTAAAGCACGGATTTCATCTAACAGTATCTCCATTGAAATAGTATTAGGAGATTTGATGGGTGATGGAGGATCCTTTTTAACACGTTTAGTCGCTTAAGTCATGCCAACATGTTGTTTGGAAGTTGACTCATTATTTTGCATTAGAGTCCCATTGAGAGAAGAGGATGCCACATTTTCCAAAATATTGCTATCCATAGTTGTTGCAAGAATTGAGAAAGAATTATCTGAAAAATCCTTGGCAGTTGTAGCGGGAACAGAAGACTGCGTCTGGCTCTTAGTTCTTCCCATAAAAGATGTTTGTATATAATTAAAATTATTCATTGGAAAGGTTGAGAAAATAATATTTTCACATATACAAGTTATTGCAAGAAATTCAGACTGAATCTAACAGCGCAAAAATATATGCGTTACAATATGAAAGTCATGGAGATAGAAATACTGCAACAGATGGTAAAAACAGTTTTGTTTAAAACATGAAGGATATTAAAGCAAAAACAGCATTGTTTATGAAGAAAATGAAGAGTTGTTTGAATACAAAATGGCGGCCGCAGTATTCTCCTCAGAGTATTCACTCCATTAAATAAATATAGAGAAGGGCATATTTGTAGAAGAAAACCAACCTGCAGGTAGCAGAAACATTATTAGTGGTTTCTCTTACATTCCAATGAAGTTTTGTCCCTTCTGATAGGAAAGACAGACGATTTTCACCCGTGACCGCGCCGGACCTCACGGAGGTGCAGCCATCTTGAATCGGCACCAAGCCACGCCCCCAGCATCATTATTTTTTACTTTAGTCTAGAGCTTAGTACGATTAGTGTCAAAAATGTTGATGCTAATCCAGTATAGCCCATAGGCGCCCATTGTAGCCAATGGAATTCTCCTTTTAACTCCTGCCCTAAACAGATGTTAAAAGTTCTGTAAAAAAATTACGCAAAGAAATCTCATAGATTTCTTTGTGCCATTTTTTCAGTCCCCCCGTAACGGGGGAACACCCCCTTTGCAAACATTAAGCTTGGCACTGGTATAATGTAGAGCAAAGGGTTACAAAGTTGCGCAATGTATGTATTGCACCACTCTGTAAATATGGCGCAGGGATTATGGCCTTATTTGGCCACATTAGTGTAAATAAATGATGCTAATGTGGCGCGAGGAGGCACTAGGGGCTCTTAAAAATGCCCCTTACTATTGAAAGCAGGACAACTACTGGTATAAGTGCTTATTGCTTAGACATCTGAAACACACTCTTCTTTTCTCAAACTCCTCACCTCTCCTTAATCTCCTTTTACTCTCCTCCTCAAATATTTTTCCTCCTTTCTTTCTTAACTTTACTTCATTACCTCACATTCCTTTCCTTCAGTTTCTGCACCACCCAATTCCTTAATATATTGAGATGTGTTTTCCATATGTTTTACTACATTGATGGTCTTATCCAACGTGGGATTTTTTAAACCTAACAACTTTTCCTGTATTTTTTTATCTTGTATCCTATTTATAAATTGATCTCTGATTATTTCATCATTTACATCCCTGAGCTTGCATGTTATTGCCAACTGTCTTAATACAGCAATGTACTGGTCTATTGTCTCACTCTGTTTCTGAGCATGTAAAAACATCCTCTAATGCATTCATTGCTAGTTCATACACTTCTTCTTCATGATCAGAATCTTCACCCCTTTCATTCATACCGTGTATTGGCAGAGTTTTTAAAACGTTTCTTCCTTCAATGCCTAAATATTCTTTAGGGATAGTTAATTTTCTTTTTTCTACATACGTTTCCCCCACCCTATAGCTTCCAAATAAGTTTCAAAGGCTTCTTTCCAGTCTTCCCATGTCATGTCTGGCTCTCCTGGTTCTTGCAGGAACGTCATGGGATGGTGGTATTGATTGTGATGCCATTTTCCTTCTATCTCTTTTATTTTTATTTCATGCAAACCTTTTAAACACTGACGACCATTGTCTAGACTCAGACAAAATCATTTTCGTATTCCTCTCATAAAATACGCTAGATGACTTCAAACTGTGCGTATCAGTGTTTAATTCTGTACCCACAAACCACATCTTTAAGATGGGCGTTAGCTGTGCGCATCAGCGAGCGTAATGCACATCAGTAATTTCCTTTTTCCCGCAGTGTATCCAACCAAGCGCCTATAGTGCTTATTTCCCAGCTGTGCACATCAGCAATATCACCGCTTTTCAGCTATTTACTTTACTAACAGTGAGCCAAACTGGTGTGAAAATACCTTCTATTACATGCGTATCGGTTGTGTGCATCAGCGACCACTACTCAGAGGTGCTCTGCACATGTTTTCTTGCTACCTGTCTCGAATGTAATGCTTGATCTTCACACAAGTGTCGCTATGATGCTCTCTGTCACAGACACTGTGGCCCATATTTGTACTTTTTTAGCTCCGCATTTGCGTCAAAAAGTGACACAAATGCGGTGCTAAAAAAGTATAAATATGGGCCTGCGTTTGTACATTCTAGTGCTTCCTTTTCATCGTGACGCATGCGCTTCACTAGCGTTGCATGCCTCCTTGTGACAACACTTCACAGCTTCAGCATGATTCCAGTGCGCAACTCTTCACCACTTTGCTTTTAAATCAAAACACAACCGGTGAGCCATTACATTTTCCCTGTCTCCTTGAAGTCAAAATTGTGCTTCGTAGCACAATGTATTAAAACAATGCTTTTTAACACAGTCTTCAGCCAAAGCTCAATCTACGCGCACCCACGCACACGTTTACTTTGCTTTTGTTTCTCTGCCGCCTCTAAATTTACTTTCTCCCCACGTCGTGGACCAATATAATGTGGTCTTCGCACCGCTAGTTGCAGACAGCTTCAACTTCACCAGGGGTCCAGTCACATTCTGTTCATTCCGCTTGTCTTGTCCTGTGTTTTTCACGCTTCCCATCCTCGTCGCCACTTTTAGTACATGAGACACAAGGGTTTATGAAGAACTGGCTTTATTAGCATTACAGGAAACGACCCATGGACTTAGCTGTCCACCTTCCAATCGACACTGGCCTCTGCCTCAGAGAATCCTGCTATTGGTTCCAGAAGTAAAAGCTCAGTTGCCTGAGACAGCTTAGGTTCTAGTGTAAATACATCAGAAGAATACAACTCGGTGGAGTAGTAGTAAACAGCTCTACGATTTGTGTCAGATCAGGCGTCTTACCAGGATCCTTTTTGTTGGTTTACAAAAAAAGTGAAATAAATACAAGCCAAGATGTAGAGTCATGGTATTCAATTGCCTCCAGTGACTGGGGGACCAATACTGACCACATACTGTAATGTTATGCTTTTCTATTGTATGTTATTCTATGTGTATTTTTATAGCACACAACCCACCCACCCAGGAGTCTATCTTGGTGCTAAAGTTAAATTTCTATAAATCAAAATGTGTGAAACCCAATTACCAAGAAAACAATGGGTTTTCCATGAGTGGTAACTGATATAAGTACTCTAGCTTTGCAATCTACCCCATTAGTTATTAAAACTAAATGAAGAGTGCATTTTGTTCGACCAGCCTTTGTAATCTACCCCTTTAGTCATCAGAGATAAACGAAGCATGAAGTTTGTTTGGCCAACCTTCTACTTCAGGATCAGTCCACTTTTAAATATCTTAGGGCCTGATTACGAGGTTGGCGGTCCATGGTCCCCCATGGCGGTGGCAACGGTCTGACGACTGTTGGGTTGGCAGTTGGACTACTGTATTACGATGTATGCGGTTCCATAGACTAAAGACAGCCGTGGTTCCGTCGGGACCGCCAGACAGCGCAGACCGCCGCAGTGGGGATACAGACCAATGAGGCTGTCGGAGCCAGTGCTTCTGCCAGACAGTTTACGATGTTGACTTCCTCCAATGTGACTGTGGCGGTCCTATCACCACATCCTAGCTGACGGAAACGGAGGTATAAAAGACAAGAACTCACTCGCAGGCAGCGTCACATGCCCTGTGCTTCCATTGAGTCGATCACACATGTCCTGCCGCTGTTGCCACTCATAGATGTAGCCCAAAATCCAGGCCACCGTGGATGCAACCAATGGTAAGATAACATCCCTACGTGTGTTCCGAAACTCAACAGTAGATCGTTGCGTCGCCATCCACCTGGCATGTGGGTTAAGCTATGTGGACCAAGTAAACTTTTTCGTGTCCCCGTGTTCGTAGTCGTTCACAACAAATGATCCATACACAGCCACATGACACCCCCTTTGGGCAGGTCACTGACACTGCACCGCCACACTCCAGAAAAACACACATCTGTTTATCCCAGTTTCAGGGACAGTGACATTTACAGAACATTGTGTCACACAACAGAAACAGAAACATACCATCAACATCACACAAAACACATGCCATGGACTGTTGTGATATTGATGACACTTATTTATGGATGTGTCATTTAACCCAAACACATTTCCATGAAACATCCCTGCGATGGAACCAACCATGACACCCACATTGCAACACAATGGAAGGACAATAGGATGCTAAATATTTTGTGAGACAAATATCCAAATCTCATAATGTAACCAATACCTGCACAATAGGGATGTGGGCATAAGGGACACTCCAGGAAGGATGCTGCCCTGGGACACATTTCACTTTGCACATGGCACTAAAACACCATTTGCACAGGAACTGGGCCTTCAGGTATCTCAGGGACAACCAATAGTAGAGCCAAGTGACATGCCAATCTAAAAACTGTAAGCACAGGTCAAGAAAGTAAATACAACAGCAAAAGCATGGGTCACATGTGTAGATGAAGTAGCTGTAAGGTGCACACATCAAAATGGATGCATGGTCAGTCTAATGTAAAGGAAGGTAGCACAATTGAATACCCTCTATGTGTGGGCAAGCAAAACTCTAGCTTGCACGCAAGACGAATGTCCATTCTACATCAGGGGGACAAATCTAACACACTACATGCTGACACTGGCCAAGCCAAGATGAAATACTTACCATATCAAACAATACACATTGCAATGACAACCCAATTTGTTTACTCAGAAACAACAAAAAGGGAGAAAAGTAATGGTAGGACAAATGTATAACTAAAAAACAACACCTTGAGAGAAAACAATGAAGATCACAGGCCAATGACCAGTCCATAGGTAAGTCCATGCACAGTACTGTGCACCAGCTTGCCTCCAATCACTGCCAGAGAACCTCCACAGGAAGGGGCATCAAGTGGCCATGCAGGTACCTCAGGAATCATTCTCGGTTGGGATGGGGTCAGATTTGGGATGGGTGGGTTTGGTTAGGGTGGTCTTCTTCTTAGGGGGGTGGTCTTCTCCTTTGGAGGGGCGGGCTGCTTCTTTACATGAACTGTCAAAAGTTGCCCACATGAAATTTTGAATCACAGACAACTCCAATTGCATCGGTGAAGTGCGGTCACAGTGCCCATTGAACAATTATGAGGCCTCGCCACCTTCAATGGTTTGTCTCATGTAGCATCCCTCAGTTTCCTGTTGTCATACAATAGTAGGGAAATGGAAAGTTCATTTACACAGATCCCACACAAGGTCAAGCATCCAACTGGTCTTCATATACCCAATGCCACATCATGAAGAAATGATGGCCAAATAATCCAGCCATGTTGCTGACAGAAGTACAGTAGCCTGCAGAAAGTGACATAGAAGCACCCATGTCACACTGGAAACAAATCAACAATGGTCACTTCACTATGTGTACATTGTCTAAATGAACTCATGGAGGTTGTACTAATGTTTCTCAGACAGATAACACATCTTGCACGGAAATGTACACTGGAGACAAGTTGGGCAAAATGGCAATGAGATTTGTCTACAAAATCCACACTTCAATGAATCAGCTAGCCCAAGGGGTAAAAACTCTCTTGGTTGGTACTCCTGACAATACCATACTCTGATTGCATCAGTAGAAACCAATAGTCCTTTGAATGTTGTAGAGGCCCAGGGGTACTTGTAGAAGACCCTTAACACGTTGCTCAATGGGAACCCACATAACTGACTCCTTTTGTCATGCAAACACAGATTCCCTTGGATGAATGGTTGTACACAACCACATATGATTCTCACATTTCTGCAAGTCACTCCCTGATGCATGTCAACACTTAGGTAATGAACCTTCCCCATTTAACATGTGCAAAGCACTTTGCTACATGATTCTACATCAATTTCATAGAAATATACTAATTTGAGCACGTACATAGCTGAGGACAGTGATCTATTATTTCATGTTGTTTGGGCTGTCACACTGAGAAGTAGTGGACTGTTGTTTACAAATTACATGCATAACAACAAACAACATGACCTATTTGATCACGGTACTCAGTCATGTGTTGGTCCTGGAAAGTTAATTGGTTGTGGATTGTACTCGGTTGTGTCCTGGGTCACTGGGCTTATAGGCAAGGCACATCAGCATGAAGCAACTTCCATACCTACACAAACAATTACTCATCTTGTGGCCCATCCCCAGTCTTCAGGGAGAGATGGCAGAACGTAACACATCAACTTGGCAATATGACAGGCAGGAATATGCCTAAGGCTCACAAAACTTGTAGCTGCTGTGCTCCCCTCAAACGCCCATCAACCTCGGGATAAGCCCCTGCCAAAATGGGGCCATAAGGGGGGTCAGGCTCTGACGTGTGTCCTGCCCATGTTGGGAGAACAGCCTTAGCTTTTACAACAGTGGGCGCTCCGCCAGCTATGGACCCCCAGGGTCTGCACCTTCTGACTGATGGATCTCCAAATCCCCTTCTTCTGATGGGCATTGACCTGTATGAGTGCAAGAAACAAATCCAAAGGTTACAAACACATTTGTTGCCCAAATGGTTGTACCACACACATTTCAGAAACACCAAACACAACAATTTAAACTTGTCAACACACCACAAGTGTAACACATATGTGCTGATAAGTATAGGGACATGACTACACATTTTTGGAGTTATCTGCAGACTAACCCACTACCCTGCTCATGGCATACACTGGCTAAGCAAGCCTACTGACATCAGGTAGTCCAGGTTCAAGTAACATATACTGTGACGTGAGTCGCAATGAAACACAACACACCATTATGGCTTTCTGAAGGGTAAACTCCTTGGGCCTGACTGGACAGACACATTTACATTCTGCAACATTGACTCACTGCATACAGTCCCTTCAGGCAACTACCATAGTGCAGACTTTACCATAATAGTTGAGTGACAATGAAAGGGCTGCCATGGTGGGCACAAAAAGTCTCTTTCCTGTGCATGTGTGGACATGTGGCCTACCCAATGAGGATTTATGCCACTTCAGGGGGGATTTGTGTGGTATGTACTTGTAGGACAGAACACACTTTTGACCATATGTGGCAAACCTACAGAGG
Organism: Pleurodeles waltl; assembly: GCF_031143425.1. Taxonomy (NCBI): domain Eukaryota; kingdom Metazoa; phylum Chordata; class Amphibia; order Caudata; family Salamandridae; genus Pleurodeles; species Pleurodeles waltl. Next base: position 610,303,771 of record NC_090449.1, read on the forward strand.
TGGCATCCAGCCTACAAAGGTATGCTTGGTCTTTTTTCCCATGGAACAAAGCTACTGAGTCACATGTCATGCCCTCCCTAGAATCTACCAACTATCTGCACTGTAGGTTTGTCACTTGTGCAATACACCTGTACTGGACAAATATGACTTACGTAAAGGTGACAACAGAGCTGTGGGAGTAAGAGACCTGTCATAAGCCAATGGCACACATCTACAATGATGCGAAATGTACATTTGTACTAGTTCAGGGATTTACATCAGTACCCTCGCCTAATCTAGCCAATGGACTAATGCATTCAGGCCATGTCTTACCACTAGAGACTCATTTTGGTCACATGCCAGGATCTGTAGGTATACAGGGAGTGGGCACTGTGCCACAGTTACATGGCCACAGTAACTCTACCCCAGCCTGGACTATGTCCCATACTGGGAGATATATTTGACAGGACATGGTCTCTGCAGACTGAGCATACAGAATTGACATTACACTCACATTTCCATCACTTCCATGCATGACAGTACATCATCATGTGGCCAACATCAATGTGGCTTGTGTGGCACTCTGAAGGGCACAGTGAGTTAGTACATGCTTCTCATACCACAATTTGGCAAGGCCAGATGTGGGCTGACTAATATGTGGCATTGTACACATTGATTACAAGATCTTCAAATGACTCAAACAGTATACATACACAGCTCATGCTGTCATGCACATATATGTAATTTGACATTTACAACCATCATATCCAAAGATGTATCACTGCATGGCTGTAAAGTATCCTTGCCTACATATATGAAGGCAACACGAGGATGATCTGGGCCTTAACACACATCACACAACACAATGTTAATGTGCAATACATAGAGTACTTTTCTTCACAGCCTGCATTCATGTACATCCCATTTATGCCACACAAGATGTGTCAATAAGCACACAAAAAGTTGAATTGACATACAGAGGCACATTGTACCTCGTGAGGAGGGAAAGGAAGGTGTTGAACAGAGTCAAATATGCTTATGAGGTTCTTACCTACTCCTCTGGTGAGCCATAGAGCTGATCATTCAGGGGAAGGACCTCTTCCAAGAGCATCTCCAGCTCCTCTGGAGAGAAGGCAGGGGCTCTTTCACCTACTTGTCGTAGCATGATTGCTCCCAGAAGCAGCACACACCAGCTGAAGTGGTGAATGTGTTAATGGCAGCAGTGTCAGAAGTCAAGTGAGTGAATTTGCAAAACGCTGCCTACACTACTCCATGTACGTAGTCATAACCGCCGACAGGCACAGCCATTGTTCCGCGACCGTCACAGGCAACAACGTTAGCCTATGGCTGCGTCTGTGGTAGTTAAAACTGCCCACCACGCGGACGACTTCTGCAGCCGGCCACAGGCGGTTCCTGATGTCCAGTGAAGTAAGTCAAGCATCCGCCATTTTGGTTGTTGGAAATACAGTTTTGGGCCCTGATAAATGCATCACAACACAAATAGTTGTGTATGATCATCACCTACATCCTAACATAACCTTGTTGTGTTGGTTTTTAATACACACTCAACAACATAGTTTGTTGCTGGTAAGAGATGGCATAAAACGGTGGTTCGTGGTTCACTGCAGGTGATGGCATTTTTTGGCAGTCACATTTACTAATGATCCAACTCATTTGATGTCACACATAGGTTCCCGGGGAGAGGGAGGAGGTGACAACCTCCAGTGTATCGTCCATAGCCAAGCCTTCAAACCATGGAAGAATGTCACATCATCAAACAGTACCTGTCTGAATAGGCAAACAGTTGTGGACTTATGTTGTCATTTGGAGCCAGATCTGATGCCTGAAAACACTACTATAACATGCGTTCCACCCATTGTTAAACTCATTGCAGTATTACATTGCCTGGCCACACGGTTATTCCAATATACGGTGGCCCTAATCGGTGGTATGTCCCAACCTATGTTCAGAGGTTTGTTTAAGAGACATCCTATCAGCATTGTCAGATATATCAGGTTCCCCAAATGTGACGATTTAGCCTATGTGAAGGCTGGCATCTGTGGTTTTGCTTGCCACTTACATGTGGTGGGAGCCATTGATGGAACACATGTTGCCTTGGTGCCACTGCAGGCCAGTGAACGAGTTTATCGCAATAGGAAACACTTCCGTTCTATCCACATGCAAGTTGTCTGCTTGTCGGATCTCTACATCTCAAACGTCTGTGCCCGGTTCTCAGGTCCAGCCCAGGTCTCCTTTGTAATGTCGAGCAGCACCATACCCCAGCTGATATCACAACTGCAACCAGAGAGGGCCTGGCTGGTTCATAAGTCACATGTGTCCTGATTTTGTGTGTGAAATGGCAGGTGCCACAATCACAAAGTGAGTGACTCATTGTTGCACCTATGTCTCATTCCTAAACAAGAGACTTAGCATATCCAAACCATCCTTGGTTATTGGCTCTGCTGGGGAATCCAATGACACCAGGGGAAGTCTGCTTTAATGAGGCCCAGGGAAAAACAGGGCGGGCAGTGGAGCAGGCTTTTACGCTCCTACTGGGGAAGCCCTCCTCCACTCCCCCGGGAAAGTGTGTCAGATCACCTTGGTATGCTGCATGCTGCATGCTGCATGATCCATAACATTGCTCTTCGGAGGAATATCCCTTACATCCCACAGGAGGGAAGCCTGTGGTACCACCAGGTGAGAATCCTGAAATGCCAAATGAAGATGATAGTGTTGAAGAGGAAGGAGCTGACTTGCAACAAGATCTCATAGACAGCTCATGACATAGACTCATGAGAAGAAGCTTCTTCTCATGAATGTATGTCATGAGATGTCATGACTTTGTGCAATGAACTGTAGTTGTGATAATGTGTGGAGTTAATACTTGGTACCAGTTAGGGAGCTGATGTTCAGGCAAAATCTGCCAAAGGGTGTTTGATGAGGTAGCTTTTGACACATCCTTATCTTGATGATGTTGCTTTGTTTGTGTCAGATTTATTATTATGTACTTTGTTTTTCAAATGCTTACTATAAGACTTGTGTTATATGTATTATTTCATATCTATTCTACTTGTTTTGTTCTTTATCCAGGTACCTTCACCATGATATCTTCATGTAGACATTTCAGAGTTGTTACATTGGCAGGTATGTGATGCTGATTGGACATTCAGAGTGGACATGGATCTTTTTCTGGGACTGTAGGTCACAGACTTTGGGTGTAGAAGACATGTGCCAAGACAGCCTTCACAGTGATAGGAAGTGCGGAAGACTCCATTGGACTTGTTCTTTGTCGTGTGGTGGCACTGGTGCATCATGTGTATCATCATGCGGTCAGACAATATGTAGTCCTAGCCCAAATTCATGTTATTTTCCCTTCACATTGGCTGATCATTCTTTTTATGTGAAATGCATGTAGCTGTAAATATGTTTCATCATTGTAGTCCAAAGTACCTGTGGCACATCACTGACGTTTGTTTGTGTCATACCACCAGATGCAGGAGCACTGGATTGGAATTACTCTGTGATCAAAAAGTGTTGCACTGCCATGTGTTTGAGTCTTGCAGTATATGATGTTGGAATACTTTTGTGTTGTAGACAATATGGCTTCAGCTAAAGAAATCAACCACTTTAATGTTTGCATATTTTACAGGAAAATGTCTTGAAACCCCCATCCTTCCATGGTCTGGAGGCCTGTACCTGTAAATATGAGCATTTACCCAGTATGATTCAATCATGTATGATTTACTGTTTCAGACATATCAACAGCCTATGCGCTGAACAATGAAATAAAATGTATTCTTTGGCTAGACACTTGTATGTATGTGTTTGTTTGGAATGGTTGTAATCCAGAGCTGGACACTGTTTCCCTGCTTGCACAAGCACCTTGGATCATCATTGTATTTTTCACATGGCCTGACATATCTACATGGCTAAATGTGAAATTTAAGACAGCAGACAATGAGTTAATGATCGGTGAATTTATTGCTATGCTACTACATACAAAAATATTTGTGACAGAAATAAATAAAAATGTAAAGTGAAGGGGTTAGTCATGGTGAATGAAATTAATGGAGTAGATGCCACACCATTGGAAGTCCAAAGTGCAGAGTATTTCTCCCTTTAGAAATCAAAAGTGGTTTAGGATCAGTCGACAGAGAATATGTGTGACACATAAAGGAGGACATTAAGGAAGAGGTTTATTGCTGGCAGTGGTGGGTGGCTTGTCATCCGTAACTCATAAATTCTTTACTCCAAGTCTCTGCTTGCCAGATGGTGAGGATCAGCTACTGCAGAGGCAGGAGTGTCTGTGGGTGGCTGTGCCTCTGGCATGGCCTCCTTTCCTGTAGCTGCTGCAGATGTACTTGGGCGTGGTGTCGTTGTCATACAGGAAGGGGTAGATGGTGTGGTGAAAGCCCTGCTGAGGGTCCAGTTGATTTCCCTCAGCACCCCTGTGAGGGCACCCATGTTGTCATTATGGGCATCCATTTTTTCTACTATGACACTCTGAAGCTGCTTCATTTCCCATAATTTTGTCAACAGCTGGCCCATCACACCTTGGGACTCCTGATAGACCCCCAAGACATGGCTGATGGTGCCCTGGCTGACAGCAGCCCCAAATACCTCACCCGGCTATCCCACAGCATGCCTCCCACGTACCCTACCACCACAAGCCTGTGCCCTTGGCACAGGTTGCCCCCTCCAACTGGGTCCTGGGCCCTCAGTGTCAGGAGTGTCAAGTTGCACCTCAGAATCCAGGACCGGGGGGGGCACAAGATGGTTGAACCTGTGCTAGGTACACAAGTTGGGGTTGCATTGTTGGCTGGGATGTTGATTCAACAGGGCTAGGAGGTGACGTTGTGGTCACAGTGAGACTCACTGTTGTTGTCTGACCAGGTTACCCGGATAGCCCAGTACCATCCTCTTTGTTGCAAGTCCAGGAGTGTTATCATCACTGAAGGATTCATCCAGGGGGGGTAGTGGATGTCGTAGTGGGTGTCTGTACGGTGGACTCCGTGTGCCCAGTGCCAGCTCGACCTGTTGATAAGGGAAGTACATTGTTACCGGTTGAAGTGTGACATCTACCTCCAAAGGTTTTGTGGTACTCTAAGCAGAGATTTTGGTGACTTTTAAGTTGTAGGCTGGGCTATTGTGCCATGTTACCATGGTATTGAACTATTGGACATGACGTGTGAAGCTTGCATAAACTATTGGACTCAAGCAGCTCATGAGATGTGCAGATCAGTTGCACTTTTGATGATGGAATGAAAAGGACATCTTACCAGTAGTAAAGCCAACACTGTGGAGAGGCAACATATGCCTTTGACCATATGGAGGCCTAGTTGAGTGAGATACAGGCAAACCCAGAACAATGTTGCATTTGCAACTACAGTCATCATGTGTGTAGTGCTCTGTCAATGTGTTTGCTGCCGCTTCCAATCTGGTGATGTAGCTTAATGTCTTAGGAATACTTGGTATACACAATTTGTAAGGTGTCATTTCTGTCCTCAATAGTGTAATATTGGAGTAGCAGGTTAAAATGAAGGTAGGTAGACAGACACGTCTCTGAGTTGAGCATGATCTGTGTATTGCTCACTCACAGGTGAGTACACTTCAATTGAGAGTTACCAAACAGAGGTATATGGGCAGGTGAACATTGGGCTGGTGGTTGGAGTTACTGAAGCAGGGCTTCCTGGGAGTTGCAGTCAGGTCACACCCTCTACTTCTAACACATAAGGGGGAAAGAAACAAGAAGAAGCATAATGGAATACCATGCTAGCCTCCATACATATTACCAACACAAAAAGTGCATGGCGCTCCTACTGTCTTTGGCCTGAAACTTTGTGTTTCACAAAATAACTATAAGTGTATCTCTTCCAACCTCGTAAATCCCGGGGATCTCTAAGATATGAAGGAGGTGGACTCACTCACCTAAATTGACATGCTTCATCATTGGCCACCTCATCCCACCCTGGTAAGATCATACTACAAGGGTAGACTCAACTTCAGGTGGGGCTATCCTGAGGGAGTTCTTAGAAATGATCTAACTGGACAAGGAACTTAGGTCCAGATACTGATAAAAATATCTAAGGATAAACCACAGACAGTGTTCTGTTTTATTAAGGCGGTATCCTTGATATGATTATAATTCCTCAAATAAGGAGTTAACACCGGGGTTAATAGTAGGTTTTATGCCCACTCTAGGCCACATATATTGCCTGCTGACATGTATCTGCCCATATAAATTGTAACCTAACAAAGGTTCCGGGCATGCCTCATGGCTTAAATCAACAACCTAGACCTAAAAGTTTGAACTAGGAAGGTGAAATATATGTGACAGGTGATCCTACCTTGCATTTCCTGCTATTTTAGTGGTAGCGAACCCCTATGCGAAAACAATAAAACAAAGAAGGGTAAATTCTTCATCAAACTATATGTATCACACCCAAATCTGGGTCACATTATTTGGCTCTTTGTTTCATGGGACATTTTATATGACACAATGGGTGGCACTCGTGCTGGGGGACGCACACACATGCAACATATCAGTGACATCAGGACATATGTGTTTACACCACAAAGACGCATGTTACCGACCACCGCTGCATCCATTTCGCCTTCCAGAAACCCACCACGCACCACCGCACCCAACAGATCCCCGCCGCAACTGGAGCAAAATCAGCCAAGACCAGCTGAACAACAGCCTTGCCCGAAAACCACCCACCGAACCCACCAATCCCGACCTCGCAGCCTACAACCTCTGGCGCTGGATCGACGACTGCGCCAACAGTCTTGCCTTGCTCAATAAACCCTCCAACAGAGGTGCCAAAAAGGGAGCCAGCTGGTTCACCTCGGACCTTCGAGCCTCCAAGCAAACCTGCCAGAAACTGGAGGGAAAGTGGCTCCTCGAACAGACACCAGACAACCATGCTGCCTTCAAGAACGCCATCCTCAATCACCATCACCTCATCAGATCTACCAAGAAAACCTCCTTCAAAGACTGCCTGAACAACAATGCACACAACAGCAAGGAGCTCTTCAACATCGTGAATGAACTCTCCAACCCTAGCTCCAGCACAAATTACATCCCACCTTCACAAGACCTGTGCAACTCCCTCGCCGCCTTCTTCCACCACAAGATCACAGACATCCATGACAGCTTCAACAGCCAGAACACCCCGCCAATCACCGACTCCTCAGACTCTCCACCCACCTTCAACTACGAACCCCTGCTCGTCTGGGCCAACGTGAACGAAGACGACACAATCACAACCATGAGCACCATCCACTCTGGATCTCCATCAGACCCATGCCCGCACCACATCTTTAACAAAGCAAGCGCCACCATCGCACCCCACTTCCGCAAAGTCATCAACATCTCCTTCGAGACCGCGACCTACCCCGAGAGCTGGAAGCATGATGAGATCAAACCCCTACTCAAGAAACCCATGGCGGACCCGAGAGACCTCAAGAATTTCCACCCCATCTCCTTGCTCCCATTCCCGGCCAAGGTCATTGAGAAGATCGTCAACAGACAACTGACCCACTACCTCAAAGAAAACAACATCCTGGACCCATCCCAGTCAGGGTTCCGCAGCAACCACAGTACCAAAGCCGCCCTCATCGCCGCCACAGACAACATCAGGCCGATGGTTGATCACGGCGAAACCGCAGCTCTCATTCTCCTGGACCTCTCGGCCGCCTTCGACACCGTCTGCCACCACATCCTATGCACTCGCCACCACAACGCAGGGATCTGGGACAAAGCTCTGGAGTAGACCACCTCCTTCCTCTCCGGCAGATCCCAGAGCGTCCACCTTCCCTCTTTCCGCTCCGAAGCCTCCAAGATCATCTGCGGCGTTCCCCAAGGTTCATCCCTCAGCCCTACACTATTCAACATCTACATGGCCCTGCTCACCCGCGTCGCCCGGCTACACATCCTCAACATCTTCTCCTACACCGACAACACCCAACTGATCCTCTCCCTCACCAAGGACCCCCTCACTGCCAAATCCAACCTCCACGAAGGGATGAAGGCTGTCACCGAATGGATGAGGAACAGCAAACTGAAGTTGAACTCCGATAAGACAGAGGTCCTCATCCTCGGTGCCAACCCCTCAGCCTGGGATGACTCCTGGTGGCCAACCGCTCTGGGAGCAGCCCAAACACCCACCAACCACGCACGCAACCTGGGTGTTGTACCCGACTCAACACTCTCCATGACCAAGCAAGTCAGCGCCGTCTCCTCATCCTGCTTCAACACCCTCTGCATGCTCCGCAAGATTTACAGATAGATCCCCTCAGATACAAAAAGAACTGTCACCCAAACCCTCGTCAGCAGCAAACTTGACTATGGAAACGCCCTCTACGCAACAGCCCCAGCCAAACTCCTCAAACGAATGCAACGCATACAAAACACCTCTGCACGCCTGATCCTCGATGCCCACCGCCACAGCCACATCACTCCCCTTCTGAGAGACCTACACTGGCTCCCCGTCAACAAAAGGATAACCTTCATGCTCCTCACCCATGCACACAAGGCGCTCCACAACACTGGCCCAGCCTACCTCAACAGACGACTCACCGTCTACAACCCGTCCCGCCAACTCCGCTCAGCCGACCTCGTCATCGCCACCGTCCCCCGCATCCGAAGAGCGACTACCGGAGGCAGATCCTTCTCCCACCTCGCCACCAAGACCTGGATCACCCTTCCCTTACCCCTACGACAGACCGAAGACCTGCTGACTTTCAGGAAGCGGCTCAAAGCCTGGCTATTTGAGCAGTAGCATAACCCCCCCTCTCCTCAGCGCCTTGAGACCCTCACGGGTGGTAGTGCGCTCTACAAATATACTGATTGATTGATTGATTGATAGACAAACTATTCCTCCAATTAATATTACTGAAATGTAATTTACCCATATTTTGGGGCCTATTTCCCTCATGGTCTGTTCCGAGCAGGCGACTACTGTAGTCACACTCTAGATGAAAGGACACCAATCAGCTCAAGAATATAGATTCAAAAGGATATCTTCACAATTAAATGCAAGTTGTAACCTTCCTAATGAGGATAATATTGTTTACATGATATTACAAATGTTAATCATGTTGCTATGTATGCCTGAATTAATGAGACTCAGAGCAGCCACACCTTTCTTTCCTTATTTAACTCTCAAAATACTCTCCTGAGTCCCTGGGAACTCTATGCAAGTCAGACCCCCACACACATGTCATGGACCCATTGTAAAAGCAATGGCATCCCTCCACTTCCCACATTTGACAAATGGTATTTTTCCAGGTGAGTACACTTCAATTGAGAGTTAACAAACAGGGTTATATGGGCAAGTGAAAACTAGGCTGGTGGATGGATTTACTTAAACAGGGCCTCCTAGAAGTTGCAGGCAGGTCACTCCCTCTGTTACCCACACTTGACAAATATTGGGTATTACATATCTGTAGGCAGACTGCATTTAGGTTTGAGCATACATTTACATGTTGAGACATACCATGAGTCCCGGAACTTTGTTATATTGAAAGACTTACAGGCACCATTTTGACCCATGGCATGTGATGGGTCTTGGTAGCTGTGATGTTGGGTCCAACAATACACATTGACGGTGTTACATCTTGGATACTCTGGGTATTGAATATTGGTGAAGTAGATGAACCAGACAGTGGCAAAAGCTGAGCTGTGAACATGCAAAGTTTTGAAACATTTTTTGTGGGGTAACTTACCAGACTCGACTCCCCCTGTCAACCCTCCAAGATGCAGGATGGCCCTGACCTTCTCCTGCCAGGGAAAGAGTTGTGTTGGGTATCTGGGAGGGAAACACCAGTATTGTTGGCCTTCATCTGTTGCCTGGAGGCCAGGGAATGCACCTTGTCCTGCAGATCATGCCACCTCTTCCTAATGTTCTCCTTTGTGCATGGGGAGGTGCCTACAGCATTCACTCTGTCAACTATCCTTTGCCACAGTTGCCATTTTCCTACTGAAAAGAGTATGCTGGACTTAGGCTCCAAACAATTGTGGCTCTACTCTTATGATTTAATCCATCATGTCTCCCAACTCATCTTTAGAGAAAAGGGGATTTTTGGCATGTGACATGGTGAACAACTAAAGTGGGTGACAGGGACTTACTTAGCAGGGGAAGTGCAATAGGGAGTGAATGGACAAAAGTGTGTGCAAGGGGTTAAATGGGATGGTGAAAAAGGGATGCCTAATCTATGGAAAATTAAAAGAACAGTGGTCAGTGTTCTTAGTCTTCCAGTGGAGGTGCAAAGGATTGTCGTCTGAGAACAGGTTTGTTTTATAGTGCTATTTGCAGGTGTTTCCACTGGATCAATATGTGTCAGCTGGGTTGTTTTTTATTCATCCAGTGTGCGCTTGTCTGTTACTTTGCTGAACGCGGGCCACGGTGGTTGACAGCCATTGGCTAACTGCCACAAGGGACCACCACGGCGACTCTGTGCTTATAATAGGCTCTGTAGTTGGCCCCGTTGCTGACGGCAGTGAAGGTAAGACCGCCTGGATACCACACAGCAGAGATGCTGGCAGTCTGCCTTTTTGCTTAGCAGGCGGCGGTTCTGCCTCTTTCCATCGTAATACGGCAGGCTAAGAACTGCAGGCGCAATGGTCTTTTTAGGACCACCTACATGCAGTCTGGCAGTACGACTGCCAAACTCATAATCAGGCCCTAAATTACAGGAAGCCAGTATTATTTCGGATGAACATGGCTGCATGCTTGGGGAGCGTGAGGATGGGAAATACAATAGCCTTTGAGTTATGCATTAACCCCCTCACCTCGCCCTTCCTCTCTTCCCCCACTGCTGCATTTGAGATTCATCTGCACAGCCACACGAGATGGACCAGGGACTGTCTTTTCCAAGAAATTAGTCATGCCTTCCATTTTATTGCTGAATTCTGACATTCTGAAATATGGCTCTGAATGATGTTACCAATATTTGGATGTTAGATGCCCTCATATTTCTTATTGGCACACCACACAATATTTTATTCTTGATAACGTGGATCTGAATATCACTGTGGGGCTTTTTCATCCTCTGTCTCAGTCTATTAATTTCATTGTTCGGATTAAAACCAATTTAGATGGCAAACAATGCATTCTAATGCAGTAATTAAAAGTAAGTTCGGTATTTTGTGACTGTAATATTGCAATTGGTCTCTACATAATCCTGAACAAATACATATCTAAGTCCTCTTTGGCATGGTTTGAACCTACAGCCTTCAGACTGTATCTTCCTAATAGCGTGTGCATTGGCCGACCTGTTTGTCTCTAAGGACATCAAGGTTTTACCGCTGAGCAGCCGCCTATGCGGCCGCAATCCCACCGGCCGCATTATGACATAGTTTCCGCCGCTGGCCCAGAGGGGATGTCGGCTTTAACACTGGGGCCGGCTTCCCTCCCGCCATGGACAGGCTGCCAGGAAGGGGACTCGTAATCCCCTGGGCAACGCTGCTTGCAGCAGTGCCCTGGCGAATGAAAACCACCGGGACAACCATGGTGGGAAACCGCCGGTCCCAGCGGGGTGAACCGCCAGTCCCAGCGGGGTGACCGCGGCGCTACCGCCGCGGTCATAATACGCCAGATTGTACCGCCAGCCTGTTGGCGGTACAATCGCCGAAACAGCCCTGACGGTCTTTGACCACCAGGGTTGTAATGAGGCCCTTAATGTTGTTGTGTTTTTCTGTTCTTAAATACTTTGGCATAATGGCTGATCTCTCATGCTAAGCGTTAAGAGGTTTGCTAAGTAGCAAAGTCTGTAAGGTGTGATCATTTTCACCCAATTTTTCCGAAAGGATTTGTAGTTTTTATTTGTTTAGGGTATCACTAAACCCTGTGCTTAATTTGAGCCCGTGGTACCTGGTCGGGGCCCACTGGCACTCATTTTCCTCATATGACATTTACCAAGGGCAAGAGAGGGATGAAAACATAGAGGAAAAAAGGAGGAAGAGAAAGATGCAAAAACTGTCACAAAGGGAGAAAGAAGGAACCTGCAAGAGTGAAATAAGCAGGGAGTGTCTTGTGGTAAAAGCACCGGCTGCGGGCTACAGAGCAAAGCTTTGGGCATTGCACTCAAGCTTTTACAAATTAAGCACCAACTAACCCCTACGGTGAGAGTGCAGGGAGGGGACAGTGCTTGTACACAAACTCCCGTGAGACACTGCAGCTGTTCACAATAGCACAGTTTTAATGTCATAGATGGCACATTTTAAGACTGTCATGGACCTCCTTTGCAAGCCTTATTTTTACACCTACATTGAAGTTGTCAAGGGCACAAGACCACAACTGCAGCATGGACAGTGTTTAATTTATACAAATGATTGCGGTGGAGGGCACGGGTACTCATTTTTTGGGGACTGGGACTTATTTCTTATCGTCAATCTTTGAAACATTTTATGTGGCAGAAAGGCAGAACAGAGAGAAAATGAGAGGAAAATCAAGCTAGGAAAACAGTGACAACAGAAAACATGGATGAAAAACAGCCTGCAATAGTGAGGTAAAGAGACATCAAGTGTTGGGTGGCGGAAGAGAGATGCATGAGGTGGGTTCATGAGCATTGGTACTTGACAAGCTGATGGCAGGCTCCTATATTATGCCTTGGGCCCCTGCATTTATTTTTTGTTCTATTTTGTTTTATTTTATACAAATTATGCATTCAGTATAGGGAATTAAGATCCCTTCGTATTGGTTCGCTGTCTATTTTAAGAAAGGTGTGTTTTTTTGCATCACTTTTCCAAAATATCTATATTTACTGCATATGATGCTGAACTTCACAACATATAGTAGGCTATAATTCCACTTTGGGGCAGTAATGACACATGCTTAAAGTATATTGATAATCACGAAGGAATAATTAATTTGTAAACACGTGTGACCCTGGACAGTGATCATGTTATCCATCAGTGGAATTAAAAGCAGTCTATTGACACATATCTGTGGATACAGTGAAGAATACAGTTTCTCTCGTCAAGGCTGTAGAGAAGAAAAATGATACACCCACAAACATGTTGCTGCAAGTACTGTCACAAACAGATGTACTGCGATCCAGTCTCCTTCAGATGCAAATGATACCATGTCAGGTAACATAATTTCAGGAAATTTTGCATAACACGAACTTCAGGAATTTTGCAAATGTCACTGGTATAATTTAATTTTGGCACAGGCCTACTGAGGACACCCAACACTAATGTGTTCAAAAGTGTCACACCAAGACCTTCTTTCATAGCCTTATACCTCCAATTTCTAATTTTGCTCTACGTTTTTAACACCATTACTGTGTCAAATGAGGTGCGGAGAGACATGATGGGTAAAGGCATGTGGTCTAACCAATACCCATATTTTAGACGGTGAGAGGCCATAACAGAAAAAGGCCACTTCAGGAATCTGGTGGGAGATGTGATGTGGTGGTTCCACCTCTAATGGATTCTGAACACCCCAGGAGAAACACAGGGAAAGCGTAGATGTGAATACAACGTGCTGGACGGTGGTAGGCTTGGTCATGTTGTCTGGAAATAGGAGCCCTTGCTCGGGTATTTGACCCGGAGGCAGGTTTTCCCCTATTCTCCAATTCAAAACTGCAGCATGCACAAATTTGTACTGCAGAAGAAAAAGGAAATGAGAGTTAGGGGCCCTATTCCTGTCTGTAATCCGTACATTGACGGCAATCAGTAGCGCCCTTTGTCAATAGCTTATTGGGTAGTTAGGTCTCCTGATGTGGACAATGGCGTGAATGTTCAGAGGGAAAATCTGGATGCTGTCACCTCGCCTCATATCTCTCTCATCTATATTCGTCTTTAATTAAGAAGACTAGTATTAGGAAATCATATATGATATATGACAGCAATGCGCTATCTCAACCTTTCAGAAATGGTGAACAACCTTCCAAATAAACCGTCTGTGACAGCAGAAGTTCCTCAATGGTATGGTGTCCTCTGCCCCTTCAAGTGTGGATTTCTCTTTTCTATAGGGGCTACTGCGAATCCCCGTACTTATCTTTTGGTTTAATGACAGCGGTTGATGCCTTACAATAAACCTACCTTTCCAGCCATCCTGATGTACTCCGCTGCTTTGTTACAAAATGTTTACCCGGTCTTCAAAGTGGGACAATGAAAATAACACGTGTGAAGAGTGCACAGTTTAATTTACTGTATGTACAGAATATTAATTATAGCAGTACTGACCAATTGTATAGCATACTACACAGCCTGCTACGTTTTGCTGTTTATTTATTGATATTTATTACTAACTAATTCAATGTGGGTTATTTTATCACGTTCAGAAAAAATTGAAGTGCGAGCCATCCCGTCTAGATTTAAACGTTTGCTTGGTGCATTATATTTGTAGCAGGTGTATACTCCACTGAAATATCTTATGAGGACTGGAAATTGAGACCTGAAGGTTACTCTTAAATCTTTGCAAAAACACATTTCACACCTCTGACTTCTTAACCGTTCTGGGAGCTGAGAACTGTAGGATGCACACAGATCTCAGGGATTTATGGTTCTACTGCAGACATTGGGGTAATTTTAAGGTCATAATTTCAAATTGAAGAGGGTAAAATTAAAAATACAGGGATATGATAATATCAGGTTCTAGATCAGAGGTCTTCAAACTTTTTGATGCCGGGACCCCCTCTTAAATATGTTTAGGTGTAAGGACCCCCTTCTGATAAAAATTTCTAGAACCTGGTACTCCTCATCATCAACAACAATAATAAACATCCCCATTTCCCACAGCAAATCATTTTTACTGTGAGGAAATAATATTAAACAGTGTTTAGCAAACCAAAGGTCAGTGAGTGTGGGGGCGTAGTCAAGGGTGTGACTAAAAACAAAGGTACTCATTTATGAGGTTTTGGCATAGGACAGTGCCACGAGTCTTCTTGCTACACTGCCCCACGCCAATACAAAAGGGCAGGAATGCACTGTATTTATGAAATACAGTGCATTTCTGTCCTTTCCCCCTGCGCTGGCGCACAATTGTTGCCTAGCGCCAATATAGGCAGGATTGTATTTGTGCAGGATGGGGCACCTTCTGGCCCAAAAACAATCCAGAGAGGCATTGTACCTCTTTCTAAATGTGTGTCAGATAGCAACACACATGGAAAGAGGAAAAAACAAGGAGAAATGAAAACATTTCTCCTCATTATGCCTGCTCTGGGGAGGCGTAATGTTTTGGCACTGCTCCAGTTTACGTGATTTTGTAAATCTGGGGCAGCGTCAAAATCCATGCGTGTTGCATGGGAACACCCACCACTACTCCCATGGAACGCCTCTTCGACGCAAAGTTAGGCAATGCAGCTGTTTTGCCTTTCTCCATATCTACAACGCCAAATATAAATAAAAAAAAGTTGTTACTCATTGGTAAATGCACTGTAGTGCATTATGAAACCTCTATTAGTTAATGCACTGCAGAGGTCTGCGTGTAACCAGAGAGCGACAGAACTAAATCTTGGTTAGTGCAATTGAGAATAGTGACTTGTGTATTTTTAGTGCCATGAGGTCACAGCCTGTGACAGAAAGCACTGTGAATATGTGAGGCATTATTTTATGTTTGCATTACACACAGTATAAGATAGGCCACTACAAAAAGGATAAAGATAAAACTGTGGTTCCAAAATGTAGATTTAAGTAATTCCAGAGCATATGCAATACCTTTTTTTTTTAAATAGCTGTCCCTTCAACACCTCCAGGTGAAGTAAGCACTGTGGAAATACAATTACAATTAAGAGCACCCACTTCACAGCGCAGTTGTTAACTCTTTGCACTACCCTCAAAAAGAATAAATATTTGTCGTCCCAAAGCTTTGAGTGATTCGATCATTTAAAGCTGCTCCCAAGCACCCTTTACATTTGCAGATGAGCTCGTAGAGCACATTTGCATTTCATTCAGAAAGCAGACGCCCTGGGAAGGCCTCCTTAGCTGTCTGTGCAGCTTTCACAGCACTGGAGACTCAAAGTTCAGCTGAGGCATTTTGAGGATTGCTGGGTGAATGCGGGACCCCCTTTCCAGGACTCCACGCCCCCCCTGGGGGTCACGACCCCCAGATTGAAGACCTCTGTTCTAGATAGTAGAGCTAAAGTCCATGTTAGACAGATCGAACAGACTCAAATATTAGAGCTACCACTCAGCTTTGAGGTTCAGATAGCAGACACCATTATGGTTATGCCAAGCCTCACAGGCTCAGACATCAGACAGCAGTAGCGATCAGAATACCATAAAAAGTTATGTCATGATAGATGATAAAATGCTTCCATATGAGTCACAAAACTAAAATTAGGGTAGCAGTTGTCCTGTAGCACTAAGGAAATAATATCATCAACAAGCATATCCAGATCAGTAGGAAGTATACTTTAAAAATCATCTTTAAATCTACCATGAAAATTAAATCGATTCATCTCTGAACAACAACTTGTAATTTTATTAAAATGAAGACCTGTACAGTTGTGGGAAACATCCTAAAGTAGCAAATATGAGACTGTACATTTACATACTGACTTATGTACTGATTATCTTGGGATGTTTATTTTGTAAAATATATAGATTTTAATTGATGTTGGTTGCTCAGTGTCACTAAATTGGACAGACCGGTGGTGACCAGGTGCTGGAAAAAGTATAGCAGAGATGCAAATTCGGAGTTTCTGGAAGATATCAACCATGGACATTGGGAAACTTATAGAAACTTTTTTTCATATGCCATATACCTCAAAGAATACATAGGTGGGTGAAATATGTCTTTCATCCTGCACATCTGACTAGTCAACTTTATAGAAAATGACTCTTTTTTGAATATCTTTAACAAGAGATAAAATTGCTTTTCGGCTACCTCACACAACAGTATGTGAGCCCCAAAGATCAATCTGCATACTGTAAAACAATCCAGGCACTGTAGGGCAATGTAGCAAAGTCACTGATTTTTAAATTAGGTGCACAACAAAGTATTTTGTTGGTGACACCACAGATTGTGAATATTTTTAGTGGCACAGCAAAGGTGCGTTGAGCCAAGGCTAGGAAACAGGGACCCCATTTCCTGCTTTTGTAGCAAAAAACAGCAATGATGGGTGGTGCCTGCTGGTTCGAGGATTTGGGCGTGTGACCGCCTAATATTAGGCTAAGGTGGCTTGTAATAGGGCAGTGACATCTACTACCCTCAGAGCTCGACTTGAACCTTTTGACTCAGACAGGAGTAACGAGATCATCAAATCAAACAATGAGAATTAATAGCCATGAATAACAACAATATGCAATAAGGAGTTGGTAATTACCATGCCCCAGGTGGCTTTGAATCGCCACACAAATTTAATAAAGTTTAAGTATTTATTGCCCTTATTTTAACAATGCTAAGTTCACTTAAATGATGCGCAAAACTAAATAGTAGCAATACAGAAACAACAGAGGCTATCCAAAGCATCTGAAGAATCTCAATCTGATATGAGCAGTTATCATTAAACACTCTGAAAGAATTATACAGAATAATAGCAGAATTATTTGAGGAATAGCAATAAACTTCATTTAGTTGTGCAGTAGAATCAATCACAATAAGTTAATAAATTGTTGGGACAGACATCCTAGCTACTAAATTCTAATTTGAAAAGCATGTGTAGGACTGGGCTTTGTCTGCAAAAATTAAAAATAAGACAAAAATTAATTTGGAAAAACATCTAACTATGGCGCTACCAAAATATGCAGTTGGATTTCTAAGAGGAAAAACCTGCAAAGGAAAACAAATGCGCATTGGTTATACCTCTCCTATATGTGACAGCAGTTTGCAGAGTTTTCATCAGCAGAGCATAGGAACAGTATGTCTTTAACAGTCAGCATCAGGAACATGAAAAGGGAAACAGTACAGTAATGTTGGGCCTATTGTATCTCAACTGTTAAAATCATAGGTAGCTGGATAGAAGAGCTGCACAGAACTGGACTAGAAAGAAACTATATGGAATCTGACTGCACAGAAAGCTAAACGGAAAACTGATGTTGTAGTAAGCAGCCAATTAAACTTCATTCCTTTTACATTTGTATCTTTCTCCATTCTTTCTTCAAGATAGGCTCATTTTCGCGCTCCTCTCTTGACGGCAGTTTCCTAAAAAATATAACAGTGTTAAAAACAACACAGAACACGACATTTAGCTATCATTACTTCCTACCAGAAACAAAAGCTCATTGTTTAAACTTGCAATATTTATCACAAGGAAGTACAAAGTGAAAATGCCGTAGATTTCCACTGTGAAATTTTAAAAGGATGTCTTATAAAGAATGTTTGCAAAAGCAGTTCAGTAAAGTCAGCATATCATTTCAACATTGTGCTTCTGGAAAAGTACTAAAACGTAGGCCTTTTTACTTATGCCAATACAAGGAGAATAAAACATCTCTATTAATTTCAAACCATTAGTTTTGCTCATTTATGTCAATCATCATTTGTCAACACATGTATTTATAATTCATCAAAATACATTTTCACCGTCATTTATTTTTTCACATAGAAATCTAGGTGCCGGACACCATGTCAATCACATTTTAAACATGAACGTTTTATTTTTCTAACACACGTTTCTCTAAGCTAGGCCTTTTAATACACATGAATAATTTTGTTTTGGTTGCTCATATTTTAATATGTTTGCTCTCTAACAATCCCTCCTCTGACTGCAATATGTGCTATCACAAAAGAACACTTCATTAATGAGACAGTTCAAGGCTTAGTTTATTTAGTATGTCTACAGTTAGGCTTTCGCCATTCTTCAAAATGTCTCAAATCATGAAAGTATCTGCTTCTTATCTTTTCCATTTCTATTTCTTCCCTCCTCTGTTTATTTTTCATCTTTTTTAATTGTATGAATCTATACAGCTTGAAAAGTCTGATTATACAAATGAGACACACAACCACTATCAATAATGGTTTCAGTCATCATTCCCACAACACCCTGACCAAAATTTCTCAACCAATTTCCCATTTTAGTGTACATGACAATTATTTCCACCCAAAAAAGTTAAAATTTGGTCCACAATGGTTGACAGCTTTCTTATTTTTATTTCATTTAGAACAACTGCTATAGAAGGAATAATTGCTCCAAATATATTTCCAATAAGTTCTGAATAACTTGCTCTTTTTGGTTCTTGGTCTTAAGTTCTTATGAGTATAATTTATGCTGTCAATTTAGTACATTTTAGGGAAAACCACCCTCAGGTAACATGTCCCATAACATTGACTAGGGAGACGATAAAAGGCATTTCTTCCACAAATGTAATATACACCAGGAATCGCAGGATCTTGTCCTCTTAGCAGAAAATCCCATACATTTCTAAACAGAAACACGTCTGCATTCACTTGTTCCCACAAACGTAGTATCAATTCGGGATTGGGGACGATATATACAAAGCTTCCCTACATGTTGATAATCTAAAGCTATGTTAGTCACACTATATGCATGATCATTCTTGTAATTGTGTTTTACTAAACATTTCTTGATTTTCTCCTTCGTTATTTGCTTCTCTGATCAGCCTGATTGAGGAAACCTTTCTCAGCTGGTGAAAGTATACATGTCAGGTTATTCCTATGAGCATAGGCAGTACCAAATGTGAGTGTTGGTTCAAAGAAACCTCTTACAATGTCTATGTTTCTAGCTTTAGCAATACTACTCACGTGTTGGTTAACTGAAACAAAAGAAAAGACTAGGTCAAAATTTGAATAAAAATACTGTATGTATTCTTGATCATAAAGTCTTGTTAATAAAAGACTACAACTAATCCCATAAATTAGTGGTAAGCTAAGATGTATAAATCCTTCTTGCACCGAGGAAGGAATTTGTGTACACACATAACAACCTCTCACATCTGTAGTCTCAATATGTTCATACAGCAAACGAGAGAAAACATTAGAAGAAAGATCTCCTTGTGAACTGTCTAAGTGCAAATAACTCTCATCTTTATAGAACATGTCTAACTCAGAAAGTGTAGCAGTCTCTTGTACTGGAAAAGGTGTATAAGGAGTTGCAGCTTTATCAGAAACACTAATACTTATGATCAATAACAAACTTATCAACACACATACAACTGCCTATCCAACACACATATACTTGCACCCCTTGTTTTTATTGTGATTGGTATTCATGGCCTGTAAAGAATGAAAAAGTGAAAGGAAAGTAAAATAGACTTAACTATGAGCACGAAAGAGAAGAGACACTTTAATCACAGGGTGGGAAGCATGTGTGGAGAAACTACAAACGCAATAAAAACAAGGATGTTATAATACTCCATGAAACATACTTACGTCAGGAGGAGTGGGGCAAAATATGTAAGGGGCAAACATGTATCTCCCAGCTTGCATGTACTAATCAGAGAAGCAATGTGAAGGGGTGGGCATCCTGTTAAAGAATTTGGTGAATGTAAGACTGGTAAATCATGTTTCCGATCCCGGAGGGAGATGGGTTATAGCAAATGTTAAAATCAATAAGGTAGCATACTCTTTTGTAGGCTATTATGGTACAAATATTGATGACTGTAAGTCACTTCAGGAATTCTATAACCAGCTGGTGCACAGTAGAAATCATATAGTGATGGGTGGAGATTTTAACACATTGCTAGATCCCATATTTGATAAATCCATAACTAGGCAAGCAGCAAATTCCCCTAAGAGGAATGACTGTGTTCAATATAATGATATATTTGGGTCTAGTGGTAATCTGGAGACCGAGATCAGGTCTGAAGTAGGGATTTACCTACTACAACAAAAAGTATGGTCATGCCTCACAGATAGACTTTTTCCTGCTAGATGTAAAGCAGGCATCAAAAGTGAAAGCAGAATTACATCAACCAGTACATTTATCTGACCACTCTGCCATGGAGCTAGAGATTCTGATTGACAAGAATCCAGCTCCACCAAGATAGAGACTGGACAGGAAGTTACTTGAGGATCCTCAAATTATCAAAGAACAAAAAATGCCACAGTAGAGTTTTTCGAAGTAAATAAAGGCTCTGCCCACTATGCAATAAATGGAATATGTACAGAGCCTTTATTCAGGGGAGGCTTCTCACCTCTGCGGTGTACAAAAGGAGGGAAAATGGAAAACAAGTGGGAGAATTGTAATTGAAAGTAGCGAGGCTTTAAAAAGACCTGATTAATTGAATTGATCCAAAAGACCAGGCAGTATTTAATAACCAGACTAAAGATGCGCAATGAGAACTAGCAGAAGGGATGGTACAAAGAAGGTGGGAGGCCAGTAAATTGGTGTACGATGAGTATGGGGAACGGTGTGGAAAATTACTGGCTTGGAAGACAAGGGTGGCCAGCTTGAAAAGCACAGTCAAGGAGATAATAAATAAGGAAACTGGGGAATATTTGTCAGAAGAATCTAAAATAGAGTTGGCCTTTGTTAAATTCTTCCAGGATTTGTATACAAATGACTCCAAGGATACAAAAGAGCAGATAGTTACTTGGTGTACAGAGGATGCTCTCCCTATACTACAGACAGACCTGAAATGGTGTTTAAATCAAGAAATAAGCACAGAGGACGTATAAAGAATGTTTAGAGGAATAATTAAGACGAAGGCACAGGGCCCTGACTGTTTACCATATGAGGTGTATAGTGCTATGAGAGAGGAATTTACTCCGTTCTCGACCAGCTTACTAAACATAATATATTTGGAAGGTCATGCCCAGCCAAGGTCATGGGATGAGGCAATAATCATTATAATTTTAAAATCAAAGACCCCAAAATTTGTGAATTGTACAGGCCAATATCGCTACTGAACAATGATTATAAGATTTACACTAAAATGTTGGCAAAAAGGCTGGTGAAAATGATTAGGGAACTTGTGCATGAAGACGAAAAGGGCTTCATGAAAGGAAGACAATGATATGAGCTAACCCATGATTTACTAGGTGCAATAAATCCGGCATGGACACAAACCTCCCTCTTACCATTATGACTTTCAATGCTGCTAAGGCCTTCGATAGGGTGAGCTGGCCATTTTTATATGAAGTTATTAAACAATATGGTATGGGAGATAACTTTCTTAGTGCAATCAGTGCTAATTATAAAGCACCCATGGGGAGGATAATAGTCAACTGATACTTTACGAAGCAATTTGAGATAGGTAGAGGAACCCAAAAAAGTTGCGCTTTGTCCCCCCTACTTTCTAACTTTTATATTGAGCCCTTAGCAAGTCATCGCCCCATTCCAATATCACGATGAGGTGTGGCCCTTTATGCGAATTACCTGCTAATTTATAAACAGGATTTTAAGAACTCCTTCCCTGCTATTTTAAAGGCTTTAGATGTCTTTGAAGAGGGTCTCTGTTTACCTAGTAAGCCAACAGAAAACTATAGAAGAAAGAAATTGGGTACTTAGGGATCCAACTGATGAAAAATGTGGATAAAATTGACCAAATAAACTTTAATAAGCTTCTGTTGGAGACTCAGAAACTCCTGCACTCATAGGCGTATATCATGCTTTCAATATTGGGTAGAACCAATGTAATTAAAATGATGATTCTTCCACGGTTCACTTTCATTTTTAATGTGTCAACTTAGAGCCCAACTTAGAGTTTTGGAGCAGAATGGTTCAGCAAATTACAGGGCGAACTGTATAGCTTTATCTGGAGTTACAAAGGAGCGAGAATTGCCTGGAGGAAGCTGCGTAAGTGTAAACCTGTGGAAGGGATAGCCTTCCTGGACTTTCAACTATACTGCTGGGTGTTTCAATTGAAAAATGTAAGAACCTAACTAACAAGATGCTTCCAACATTTCTCGAGAGAAAGTAACTTTTTTTAATTCAAATTTGGTCACTCAAAATACTTAAACAAAATCAGGTTGGAGACTTTGCAGGTAGCATGTAAGTTTGATTTCAGCTTAGGTGGATTTTAGGCATCCCATGCTACAGTGATTTGGCTCCGATGTGGGACTCACCAGGAATGCCAGCTTGTTTGCAGGACACACTGGCACGGCTGTCAATGGATGCTGGGGAAACACTGTGGGATCAACTGATGGAGGGGGCACCCTGAGGTCATGAGAAACATTACTTCATCTCTTGAATTATAGGCTCTAAAAATTTTTATTCTACCAATTGATGAGTTGGGCACGGGAAAAGGATAACAGAAGGAAAGCCAGTACAGAATGGGACGAGAAATTACTAAAACCCCTCCCCTCAGAAGAAGTAGGTATCTAGTGCAAAGTGAAGATGGACCTTTTACTCTGCCAAAGAATGTTTGGGGAGCGGGCCTGTCCTCACTAGAGCTATTAGATCTATGGCAAGTATCAGTGTCTACACTTTAGGCTACGGTAAAACCTGCACCTCTAAAGAGAAACCTATCTATTTATATTATACTGGGTATTCTGTCTCTGAAGAAGTTGTCGAAGTTGGGAGAGCAGAAGGTGATGTGCTGCTCAAAATGCGGATTTGAAAAAACAGACCATATACACTTACCCTGGCAGTGTCTGGAAATCTAGCTGTTCTGGTAGGAAGTGAGTAAGGTAATAACAGAGATGTTGAAAAAAAAGAAAGCAAGGTAAGCCTTGCACTGATAATTGTAGGCATCTTGGAAGGTGGGGGTTCAAAAATACATTTTGGGAAGTTTCAGACACAATTATGATTTATAATATAATATAATATTATTAATTGCACAGAGAGAAAGCTGTATGAAATGGGTGTCCAGTGATCCACTGACATGCACCGAATGGGTCAGATCAGTACATCGAATTGTTAGGTTGGATTGTAGTATCACCTGATCAGATTCACGGGTTAAGATATGGTAACCATTCCTGGTACGATTCAAGAATTAGCTAAGAAGTCCAAGGATTAATGACAGAAATCAATATGGAAAGAGCACAGAAATAGTTTAGGGAAACTTCCACAAAATATTGAATGGAGCCTGATAAGGAGGAAGTGGACCTTAGCTGGACCGGCTGTGTCAGAAAGTCATAAAGTACTTTGCGCCTCTTTTCTTACTACCGGACCCTCCTACCTCAACCACTGTCTCAACTTCCACCAACTCTTCAGGCACCATCACTCTGCCTCTCTCTTGCTTGCCCACATACCCCCTTAAATTCAGGAGCAGCTCTGGAGGCCGATCCTTCTCCCATCTTATAGCGATGTCCTAGAATAACTTCCTTCCCCACATCAGGACCGCCACGTCACTGCTGGAATTCCAAAACAAGCTGAAGACCTGGCTCTTCGACTAGTACACTAGTCCCTCCATTGCCCTCAGTCAGACTCTGATAACACCCTCATATCACCTGGATACCCTGGTGGGTGATAAGCCACAATTACAAATCCATAAATCAATAAAAAATATAAAGTATAAAAACCGGAAAGAAAAAATGCATTGGCAAAATAAAATATTGATCCAATCTCCCTGGCACTGGAGTGAACTTCTTTCAAGTTACTTCACACAAAGCTGCATTTGTGATTTGTAATTCTGTAGACTGGGCATCTCACAACCTGATCTATATTGAACTCTGTATCCCACCTCATGACCGGCTTTAACTTGGCATCTTAGAACTGATCAGAAATTGTGACTCTGTCTCTTCAATGACAACAGCACCATGTAAAATAGCACGGTAGACACCATTGCATGCTCAACATCAAGGTATTTGTGATTTGTTTTGAATCAAATAAGGGGAATGAATGTTTTTTCGTATCTGTTTCGTCTCTCAATTAACTCAGCTATGCTAATAAACTCGCCATTGTTTTTTGCAGACCTTACAATGTTGTCATGGTTTTAACATAGCCAGACATTCTGATTTATTTGCCTTATTAACTGTGCCACACCACAAAGGCAGCATAAGACTAATATGATTGCTGATTTTCTTTAAAGGAATTTTCCTGTTTTTCCAAGAGCAAGAATGTATCGCTATCCTAATGGAATTGCTTTAGACAGTCTGAATTCCCTGGGTAATAATTCTAACTAAAGCTCAGTTTATATATTATATTTCTCCGGCAGCCAATAGAAAAATCAATGCATTTGCAGCATACAGGATGCTGCTGGATTCAATAATGGAATGCATGAAGTGTGTAAACTAGAATTCCATAATCCAAGGACAAAATATCAAATCCATCTAACTGACATTCAACAAAATGAAGCTTCATACCACAAAACAAATGGCTCAGTGCGACTTGGGTTTTAAGCATACTTCCAATTATAGACTCAAGTTGAATTGAAGGGCCATCTGTAGAGAGAAAGTAATTAGAATCTATCTATCTATCTATCTATCTATCTATCTATCTATCTATCTATCTATCTATCTATCTATCTATCTATCTATCTATCTATCTATCTATCTATCTATCTATCTATCTATCTATCTAACTATCTATCTATCTATCTATCTATCTATCTATCTATCTATCTATCTATCTATCTATCTATCTATCTATCTATCTATCTATCCATCTATCTATCTACCTACCTACCTGCCTGCCTACAAATATCTTTATCCTGTTTCCTATGAAACATGGGCTTGTTCATCATAATGACGGCACCCAAGCCACTTTGCAGAGTTTTTCCATTGTTAGGGCCAATAGAATTGTGCAGCAAAGCTATTTAAATTATGTAGCAAAAAGGCACATTCTCTTGCAGTACTATTTTCATCAATTTGAGCTAGACACAACAATTTTGTGAAATCTGCAAATTATGTGGCATATGTCATAAACCCCTTGTAATGTGATAAATGCTGCAGTGACAGACAAATCCAATGACCTCACACTTGTCCATCTTACCAACAATTTAGTCATGGAAGGTAAAACTAAATGTCTTCATGCTAATATGTGCCCGTTGTTAGCACCAGTTATCAGAAGTGAGAGAGATCAAGTTTATTAAACAATTAGCGATATAGAAGTAGCATATGTAGCTAATAAACATGTAATTTAAAAAGCTTAACAGAACGATAATGTAGAAACGAAAATGTGCAAATTTGAATTTCAGTGATCCATTTGTGCCTACCAGTCTTTTCTTGACAGCACGTTTAACATTAAAATATTTTACCTTCTTAAATGTGTGAATCAACAATGAATATTAACATGAGAGTATTATGTTTAGGTAAAAACGGTATAAAATAAAATGTATTATGAGTATTAATTAAACACACTTACATTGATTTCATTATAAAGTATGTCTTAAGAAAATAAATGTATGTTTAAAATTTCTTTGGCATAATATGAATGATGCTTCAATAAAATAATTTGCTTTGCATATTTGATTTTAATTTATGGGTGCGCAATAAGTTTATTAATGTGTTAACTGCATTAAATGTGCTTAGGCTTTCTTAACTTGACTAGGCCTTAAGATTAATTTTGCAAGCAGTCATGGGACATTTTACTTTCCACATTGTCCACTCTAACCTGAATTATTTCCTCTAGGCTGCAAAGGTAATGTTGAATGTTTTATTGTATTCCAGGAGAAGAGCATGTTTCAAGTTTAGCTAATGTAACAATATTTGTTCGGACTGCTGAGTTGCACAGGAAGATTCATGAAGATTATGTGAAAGAATATTAGCTTTGTTTATTGTGTGCCATGGGGAGGGAAGTGCATGTTGCAGATTAGTAGAAAATTTTATATTTTAGTAGAATCATATGAAGTCATAGTAAAAGCAATGGACTATTGCTGAGAGAATTTTATAAAGCATCAGAACTTGGTAATGCCATCTACAATGATTGGATGCTGAAATCAACCCCCAGTGTGAGCCCTCCAGATGGACCAATCAAATGGATTTTGCTTATTTTAATTAGTGAAGAACTTTGGAACAAAAGTCAGATCCCCTCTGAACTTTCTTGAAGCCAGTCCCCTTCAGAATCTGCTTGATACCAATTCCTTTCTGAACCTTCTTAGAGACAGTTAATGGATGCAAAGTCTGCTCTCTCTTTTCTCATCACAGTCTTAACTGCCATATTCTGTTATGGGGTTCAGTACTAAGAAGGCCAACCAAAATTCTGAACTGCTGATCTGTCCTATGTGCAGCTCTTGTTCTTCACTGTCCTCATGCGGCTGCAAACTGACATCGGAAGATGGTGACTATTCTGAACGATTAATCAATGCCTACTGCTGTCCCATGAGGAGAGGTATAACTAAATGTGGTTTCTGGTTTTCCTTTTTTTAGCTTAGTCACCTATACCAGCATATGTTTATAGTTAGTTTATCTAGTTAGACGTTTTCCAAATTATTTTTGTCTTCTCTTATTTTTGCCTTTGCCCGCATGTGTTAGCCAGTTCCCACACATGCAAGTCACAATCCTGGTTATTGTTAGGAATGGCCCAGCTCTAAAACCTGTAATCTGAATTTGATTGTGAAATCTGTATTTTGATGTTTTTCTGATATCACCATCATGTGCTTTGAAGTCTGATAATAATGTTCATATTGTGTTGTTGCTAATCTACATTATCTTTTACAGTATCTTACTGTATTGATGTTTAGGATGTTGAATCTTTTCAGATGCTTTTGTCAGCCAATGATAATCATGTATGTTTATAATTTAGTTTTCCACATAATTTATGTGACATTGATTTTGGGATGGTAATAAAGCTTTGAGACATCATTCAGTTTGGGGTTTTGTTTTAATATGGAGTTATTCATGATGTTTAATATTGTTTATTGGGTTTTATGTTATTGATTGATTTGTGGATTGTTTGACCCTAACTACTGACTTCGTCTTCCAGTCCAAAGATTTAGTCGACCTCTGCGGGTGAGAAATTGGGATGGTGTTTCACCCGAGCGCTTGCAGTTTCTGGACCCAAAGTGGGAAGAATACCCTTGTGGCCACTCCATCAGAAGCAAACAACATTTCAAGCTAAATCTCCTTTAATAATCACATCGTATGAAAATGAAATAAATGGGTAAATAAGGTCATATTGAGGAGTTCTGGTGACAATCACAAGCTACTCAGTCTCCAGTTTGTTGGTTTATTATTGTCACCAAAGCCCTTCAATGGCAATCATCAATATATTACACAACTGTCTTTTACAAATCCTCTCTCTCCATATATCTATATTTACATTCTTAGCTATATCATATCTGGCCAAACTCTGCAACCCAGCCCCTAGAGATGGGTAGGGGACTCTAAATGTACACAGCCATTATGTAAGTGCTGCCTGGCCTCTAACCCCATCCCACTGATGGGCAGGCCCTTGCTGCTCTTAGTTGTCTCAGTGATCAGCAGGGTGGGCCACAGGGCCTGGTGAGAGACAGGCAGTCTCCCACTGCACCTAGCCTCAGGGCTGGAATACAGGGATCAGCTTACAGCAAGGTCCAGCAGACAAATCACTATGGCAGCCAATTTTTTTATTGTTAGGTTTTTGCTCTTTTGTGCTGTGTTATTTAAAAGGTCCTTGTTTTGGAACCTTTTATATGAAAACATTTTATTTATGCTTTTTTTATAATCTTTTTTCAAACTAGATTTAAAAAAATGTTTTGATTATAAAAAAATTTAAAAAAATCAAATTAAAGTTTTTTGTGGATTTTTTTCAGGCAGGGATTCATTGTCTGGGAGATAACATTCTTATTCTCTGCACTTACTAGATTACCCTCCTGCAACAATAGCAGTTGAGGGAGAAGACTTGCTGGCAGCTATTTTCCTCCTCTTTGTCTTGTTGCAAAACTTACATGGGCGAGGTTCCTTCCTCTCCATGCACATGCTGCTGCCTCTCCATCTCTGCTCAGGAGTACTTCAATGTTTGTTCAGCCATCATGTGTTTTATCATACTCCTTTTTACAAATGAGTACATCCATGGATGCCTGCGTAGTAAAACCTTTCCATATTGTGACCTTTTCTGTTTTTGCCCTCTACAGTGATGTAAAAGATTCCCACACCACAGACTCATATTGGGGCTGAGATGCAACAGGAGATCTTGAAGTTGTAGCCACCTCCACAATATTATCATCCTGCTGTGCCCCTGCAGGAGATTTGTCTTCTGTTGTACTGGCTTGGTCCAGGGGGATGAGATGCCATGATTCAGATGACCTTTCTTTCTCTCGCTGTTAAGGAACATAGAAAAAATAGTGTTCTCCAAAGGATGTGCTCCTTGTCCCTGCAGGCTGAGGGCTTGCTGGTGAGAGAGTTTGTGGTAAATCTGATTATAGAGTATATCCTCTCAGTTGATCGAAAGGATCTTGAGTCTGATATACATAGAATGCATCAAGACCCCTTCAAAAGAAACCCCAACAAAGTGAAACCAATGAAGATGCTATTGAATTTTAAAACTTGTTCACTGAAAGAATTTTTTTTTTTGTGAAGCCTCAAAAACCTATAGTTTCACTAAAGGTGAGCTAACATTCCACATTAGATTGTATACCTCTAGGACAACACAGGACAGGAAATGAGAGCTGGGAAAATACATCCAGGAACTTAAATCCATAGGCACCACGGTTCAATTGAAATTTACAGCTACTTGGAGGATAATGGGGAACAACAAGCTGTATAATAACAAAGATCCCACTGAGGTTGAAAGCTTAATACAACAGTTAAGAACAAAATAAAAGTAGACATTGGAGAGCCGAGGCCCAAGGGTACTAGGAGTTACGGAATAAGGATGATTGGGGCTTCCCAAGCGAGGTTGGAAGGGTGGGGCAGTCTGGAGGGAGCACAAAATAAAAGAGACACTTTATAAACTGGGTGGGGAGTATGTGGAAGAACAATTAAAAAAGTTCTCATTTATGACAACAAGTGTTGTGAAACTACAAAAGCAATGAAGACAGAGGCCCTACAAACTGACATGTTTAACTAACAAACTAAATATAAGGGTCCTAACATGGAAACTAAGTAAGCACAGAGTAGCTAGTAGGAGGAGGAGAATTTTAGAATTCCTAAAACAATCAGACAGTGACGTTATAATACTGCAGGAAACACTCGTACTTCAAGAAGAGTGGGACAAAATATGTAAGGGGCAAAAATAAATGGATCACCCAGCTAGCATGCACTAATCAAAGATCCAAAGTGAAGGGGGTGGGCATCCTGTTGAAGAATTTAGTGAACGTAAGAATGGTAAATCATGTTTCCGATCCTGGAGGGTTATAGCAAATGTTAAAATCTTTAGGGTAGAATACTCTTTTGTAGGATAGTACGGTCCAAATATTGACGACCCTAAGTAACTTCAGGAAATATATAGCCAGCTAGTGGACAGTAGAAATCATATAGTGATGAGTGGAGATTTTAACACATTGCTAGAACCCATTTTGGATAAATCCACAACTAGGCCAGTAGTAAATACCCCTAAGATGAAGGACTGTGTTCAATATATAATTACACATTTAGGTCTAGTGGATATCTGGAGACAGAGATCAAGTCAAAAGAAGGGGTTTACTTACTACAATAAAAAGTATGGTTGTGCCTCTCGGATAGACTTTTTCCTGATAGATGTAAAGCTTGTATCAAAAGTAAAAGCAGTAGTACATCAAACAGAATGTTTATCTGACCACTCTGCAATGATGCTAGAGCTTCTGATAGACAAGAATCCAGCTCCACCCAGATGGAGACTGGACAGGAAGTTATGAGGGGATTCTCTAATAACCGAAAAACAACAATAAAATTACACAGTAGAGTTCTTCAAAGTAATAAAGGCTCTGCCCCCTACACATTATATGGAAAACATACAAATCCTTTGCTCAGGAGGCTTTTCAGCTATGCGGTGTACAAAAAGAGGGAAAATGGACAAAAAGTGAGAGAACTGGAATTGAAAGTAGCGAGGCTCCAAATAGACATGATAATTGTATTGATCCACAGGCACAGGCAGTACTTAATAACAAGTCTAAAGATGTGAAAGGAGAACTAGCAGATTATGAAGAAGGGATGGTTTGAAGAAGGTGGGAGGCCAGTAAAATGGCACACCTTGAGAAGGGAAAGGGTGTGGAAAATGACTGGCTTTGAAGATGAGGGTGGACAGCTAGAAAAGCATAGTCAATGAGATAATAAATAAGGAGACTGAGGAACATTGGTTAGATGAATCTGACATAGATTCGTAATTTGTTAAATTCTTTCAGGATTTCTATATAAATGGCTCCAAAGCTACAGAAAAGCGGATAGTTACTTGGCTTAGAGAGGATGCTCTCCCTGTACTGCAGAGAGACCTGAGCTGGTGCTTGAATCAAGAAATAAGTGCTGAGGAAGTAGAAAGAATTCTTAGAGAATTAAGAAAGGGTAAGGCACCAAGCACTAACTGTTTACCATACGAGGTATATAGTGCTCTGAGAGAGGAACTTAATCCGTTCTTGACCAGATTACTAAACAAAATGTACTTGGATGGTCATTCCCTGCTAAGGTCATGGGATGAGGTGATAATCACTATAATTTTAAAACCAAAGACCACAACATTTGTGAATTGTACAGGCCAATAATGCTACTGAGCAATGATTACAAGATTTACACTTACATTTTGGCAAAAAGGCTGTAGACATTTATTGGGGAACTTGAGCATGAAGATCAAAAGAGCTTCATGAAAGGTAGACAACTATATGAGCTAAACCACAATTTAGTTAGTGCAATAGATGTGGCATGGAAACAAACCTCCCTCTTAGTGTTATGACTTTCTATGCTGCTAAGGCCTTCGGTAGGGTGAGCTGGCCCTTTTTATACATAGTTATTAAACAAAATCGTCTTGGGAATAAAAAAAATTGTGCAATCAGGGTTATTTATAAAGCACCTATGGCAAGGATGTTAGAGACTAAGAAACTCCTGCATTCATGAGCTTATCTCCCGCTTTCAATGTTGTGTAAAACCAATGTAATCAAAAGGATGATTCTTCCAAAGATCACTTTCATTTTTAATGTGCAACTTAGAGTTTTAGGGCAGAATGGTTCAGCAAATTACAAGGGGGACTGTGTATCTTTATCTGGAGGTATAAAGGAGCGAGAACTGCTTGGAGGAAGCTGCATATGTGTAAACTTGAGGGAGGAATAGCCTTCCTGGATTTTCAACTATACTGCTGGGCGTTTCAACTGAAAAATTTAAGAAT
The DNA here is from genome assembly GCF_031143425.1 of Pleurodeles waltl. NCBI lineage: Eukaryota > Metazoa > Chordata > Amphibia > Caudata > Salamandridae > Pleurodeles > Pleurodeles waltl. The sequence goes on from NC_090449.1 coordinate 610,335,697, forward strand.
CTTACTAACAAGAGGCTTCCAACAGTTTTCCCCTCTCTATTGAGCCCTACCAAAAACATTTTGCGGGAGAAGGTGACTTTTTTTATTCATATTTGGTCACCCAAAATACTTGAAGAAAATCTAGTTGTAGGAGGCTTGACTCCAAAATGGGACTCACCAGGGTATCTTGGGAGGTGAAGGTTCTAAAAGAAATTTTGGGAAGTTTCAGACAAAATTAGTATTCATATTATTATTAATTGCACAGAGAGAAATCTGTATGAAATAGGTGTTCAGTGATCACCTGACATGCACCGAATGGGTGAAATCAGTACATCGAATTGCTAGGTTTGATTGTATGAGCGTGTTAGATAAACGGGTTAAGATATGGGAATAATTCCTGGTACGATTTAAGAATTAGCTCAGAAGCCCATGGATTAAAGACAGAAATCAACATGGGAAAAATATAGAGCTGGTTTGGGGAAACTTTCCCAAAATGTTGAATGAGGTCTGATAGGGAGGAAGTGAATTTTAGCTGGACAGGCCATATTGGAAGGCCATGAAGTACTCTGCGCCTCTTGTCTTACATGAGGACAAAAAATAATAATACCAGACTCTTCTACTTTAACCACTGCCTCAACTTCCACCAACCCTTCAGGCACCATCGCACTGCCTTTCTCTCGCTCACCCGCGTACCCCCTCGAACGCAGAAGCAATGCTGGACACTGATCCTTCTCCCACCTCGCAGCAATGTCCTGTAATTACCTCCCCTGAACTCCCTATTTAATGATTGTAACTAACTAAAGGTCCGCTTACATATTATGTTTCTCTAGCAGCCAATTGATCAATCTTTGCATGGGCACCACAGGTTGCTGCTGGATTGAATAATGAAATGCATGAGGTGTGTAAACTAGAATTCCTTAATCTAAGGGCTGAATATCAAATCCATCTAACTGATATTCCATAAAGGGAAGCTTCATACCACAAAACAAATAGCTCACGCCGACATTGCTCCATTGTATTACTTAACGTGGCCCATCAAAACAGTTAATTCGCATGCTCTTGTCACCAGCAATTCCAAATTCTGTTGAGGAATGCACCCAATTTTGATAATTTCCATTACTTCAGAAAAGGTGGCATAGGCAACCAAAGACGTTATTCGGGACACTTTTGTTAACCGTGAAAAGTATTTGCCATTACGAAAACTAGAGAGCCTAATTGATATTGTAATGCTTTGTTTACTGTCAGTTTTTTCAAAGTATTGTTTGAATCCTTGCATCCAACGTGACTCGACAGTGATTTCTTCTGGCTCGCTAAAGGTAGGGCGTGACTTGTTGCTCCCAAAAATGGGTTTTAAGCATTTTTGCAATTATAGACTCGAGCTGAATCGAAGGACCATCTGTAGAGAGAATCAATCTATCTATCTATCTATCTATCTATCTATCTATCTATCTATCTATCTATCTATCTATCTATCTATCTATCTATCTATCTGTCTTTCAACAAATATATTTATCCTGTTTCATAGGAAATATGGCCTTGATCATCTTGATCATCATAATGATGGCACCATGCCACTTTGCAGAGGTTTACCATTGTTAAGGCCGGTAGAATTATGCAGCAAGACTTTCTAAATTAAGCAGCAAAAATGCTAGATATATGGCACATTCTCTGGCACTACTATGGTCATCCATTTGAGCTAGAAACAACATTTTTGTGAATCCTGGAAATTTTGCGACATATATCATAAATCCCTAATTATGTGGCAAATGTTGCAGTGACAGACAAATCCAATAACCTCACACTTGTCCATCTTTACCAACAACATATTAATTGAAGATAAACCTAAATATTTTAATGCTAATATGTAGCCATTGTTAGCAGCACTTTGAAGTAAACAACATTTGAAACTAAATTTCCTTTTATAATCATGTAGTATGAAAATTAAATAAATGAGTAACGTAATATGGTCCCATTGTGAAGATCTGGTGACAATCCCAAGGTATTCAATCTCCAATTTTTTGGTTCATTATGTCACTAAAGCCCTTCAATGGCAATAATCAAACATATTACACAATGAACTATTATGTATCCTCTCTCCCCAAATATCTATATTTACAATATTAGCTATATCAATATGTGGCCAGACCCTGCAACCCACCCTTCACAGATGGGCAGGAGACCCTGAATGCACACAACCAGTGATTCCCAACCTGTGGTCCGGGGACCCCTGGGGGTCCACGAAGCCTTCTCAGGGGGTCCGCGAGAGCCTAGAAAATTAAAAAATATTAACAAATATTGACAAATTAGGTCCCCAGCTTCCAGTAATGACTCAGGTGGGGGTCCCCGGATTCCCATGATGATTCAGTGGGGGTCCCTGGGTTCCATTAATGTTAAAGTGGGGGTCCACAGAAATCAAAAGGTTGGGAACCACTGCACACAACCATTACGTATGTGTTGCCTGACCTCTGGACCCACAGCCCACATATGGACAGTCCCTTGCTGTTCTTGGTCTTCAGCAGTGCTAAGCAGGGTTGGCCACAGGGCCTGGCTAGAGATAAAGAGTCTCCCACTGCACCCAGCCTCAAGGCTGAGCCACAGGGCTCAGCCCAGCTTGCAGCGAAGTCCTGCAGACAAAGCACTATGGAAGACAATTTTTTTATTGTTTATTTTTTTGTACTTTTGTGGTGTGTTGTTTTAAAAGGCCCTTTTTTTAACCTTTTTTATATTAAACCTTTTTATTTTTGTGTTTTTTAGTAATCTTTTTCTAAACTAGATTTTAAAACGTTTTTGATTCTTTAAATCTAATTACATTTTTTGTGGACTTTTTTTCAGGTAGGGATTCATTGCTCGGTAGATAACATTCTTATTCATCTCCACTGAAAATATGATATTCCTGCAACAATAGCAGTCCAGGGACACGAATTGCTGGTTGTTATTTTCCTCGTCTTTGTCTTGCTGCTGGACTTCCAGGAGCTGAGATCCTTCCTCTCCATGCACACGCTGCTGCCTCTACATCTCTGCTCGGGGGTACGTGTTTGTGTGTTTGGTCCTCATGTTTTTATCATACCCCTTTTTACGAACGAGTATGTCCATGGATGCCTGCAGAGTAGTCTGGTGTCTGTGCCGGTCCTTGCAGAGTTGTTGCCTTGAAGGTCATAGAGTTAATTGGACTATCAGAATCTGAGGATTCACAGAAGCGTCACTAACAGGTCCAAACACTCATTGCTTCTATTACCATTGAGCAATATTTTGGCTCTATGTTTGCACTCAAGTACATTTTGTCTTAGCTGTTTTGTGTCATTTGCTCTCTGGGTTGCAGCACATTCTTTTCCAAGTTGAACCACTTCTTGACGAGTTTAATTGTTGATTTTGGTCGTCTGCATGCGGGTAGCCATAACGTCAAGTGCTCTTGTGATGTTTAAGTTAAGGTTGATTAATATTTCTTCTGCGTTTTCCTTAGTTGTGGCAGTCATAAGGTCTTTTAAGCCACCTGATCTAATATATGGAAAAATAAGAATACTTTAATTGCTAGAATAATGTATTTTAGGCAGACTTTAGAAGGTTAAAGGTAAATGTTGTTTGCCTCATTCAGCGTCTTTTCGCTGTTGGGCTCCACAGTATTCAGTTCTGCAAATGAAAAAACAGCGGTGCCTGAATGTTCGCAGGTTCAAGGTTCCTCTCGTACAATGCATTTTACCACACGGGCTTCCATTTAGCTTGCCAGCGACATTGGGGTCATTGCCTCTCAGTACTAGAGCTCAGAAATCTCTGCGTAGTTTTTGGAAGTGAATCTTTAAATCCAGGTTAACACTATTGTCAAATCAGCGCAATGTCACCTTCTCAATATGTTCATCTTGCTGGGCTTTTCAGCAAGGATTAAAGTGTGTTTATCAATGAGAGTGTGATGTCTTTTGGGACAAGTGCATGCAAGTTGGTCCGCAACATAAAATGCTAAATTACAAAATGCAAAACAGAAGCAATATGGACATCAAGAACTCACTGAGCAAGAAATCATGTATCCAGGACTAGAGTCTATCCAAAGTGGTTTGAGTTGGAAAACAAGATAGATCTTTGAGACTTGGGGCCTCAAGTAGACTTGAGGGATTACAAGCAATCTTTAAAAACCTCCAATTTGTGGAGGAAACACTAAATACTCTGATGGAACATTCTCCTTTAATTGAGAGCCTGATGTCAGAATTACCTCTTTCAAAGGGCAGAGGGAAATGTGACGGGGAGATTGGTATGGCTCCCCATAAATGAACAACAACAGGCCTGAGTCAGTAGATGGCACTATCGAATATAGAGACTTCTCTGCCCGGTGAACCTCAGCAAGTCAAGCAAAGAATCATTTGCTTTGTATTTCATTCTAGATTTTCTCTGACTGCAATTTTCATTCTGAATATTTACTGCATCTCACAGTAGATTTATTCATGTGCTTTTATGATACAACCCTGTGCCATTTCAAAAACTTGGCTGGCCTATTCATTAAATGTTTGTTTTTGTCCAAGGTTATGTCTACATCTATTCAAAGTCTACACCTGTTAAGTGTTTTTACTAAACTTTGAGCAAAAAAATGGTATGCTCATTGTATGTACTAAAAAACACACTTATGCCTATTTTCAGAAACTAACACTTGCATGTTTGATATAAGGTGTACAATACTCCAATTTAGAGTTAGAAAATGAAAGCCTTTTTAAAATTAACTTTAGAAATACTTTCTTTTGCGACTTAAATTATTTCCCTTGATATGTCATTTTTGTCCGCATCTTCAAGATCTTTGGCATTCCTTCCCACACAGCAGCAATTACATCTCGATTTTTCAGATGTAACATAGATGTGCAGATAAACGTGGGAAATGCATTTACAAATGTTTGTAAACAACTAGATCTGAGTTGGTGTTCACCACTTTTGGCTGGGACTTCTTGGACCGCACCTCTTGCTTTAGGATGGCCACAAATTTGTTTTTCTTTTGCAGTTTTATATCGTGCAAATTTGACCCAAAGGTAGTGAAGCACTTTACATGAGCACCAGTTACATTACACACGGTCACATTCATTTTTTTTAGGCAAAGGGAGATAAAATGATTTGCCCAGAATCACAGGATATTGAGATGACGCTGGGACTCAGACCTGGTTCCTCCGTTCCAAAGTAGTTAGCTCTAGCCGTAACACCACATCCTCTCCCCTTAAGTGAAACTTTAGAGATAACATATGACTGGTAAGTTAGGTACACATAAGTTACTCACTCATATCTTTCTCAAACACGCTAGTTCTGAAACTTTCATATGTGGGAAGTAACTACTGCAAACATAAATCCTGCTATTAATTATATAGAATCAAATTATTAGGTGTTGAGCCTGGCACAAAGAGAAAGATAACGGTGGCTACATTTTCCAGGTCAGGTCTACACAGAAGTTAAGATTTTTACAGCTCTCAGGAACTCTAAAAGGAAGAATAGAAAGACTTTGAAGAAATGTACATTCAAAACAAATATTTATTGCCTGGAAGGTTTGTAAAAGCAAATGCAGTTGTTGAGGTATGCTGGGCTGTGTTGGTAAGGAGTTTGAATTGTGCTTGTGTTTGAATGGGGAGCAGGTGCATCAAAGCTGTCTTGTGAAGAACACAGAAGGTCACAGCAGCAGGCAGTCCTCTGTGAGTCCTTCCACAAGCCCAGAAAGTGAACTGAAAAGTGGGTCTGATGGTCCTAATTTTATACTGGTGCCTTTTTGAAGTTGGGAGACGTTTCTAGAGGTTTTAGTCTTTGGGATTTCCTGACTCCTTTTCCCTGGCTCCAAACTGGCTGCACAAATAATGCAGTGGCGACAAGACCTTTGTTTGAAGGCAGAGCACAGCCTGTTCAGTTGCAAGCGGGGTTGTGACCAGCTCTAACCCTTATCTTGCCAATAGATGATCTTGCCAGCAGATGGCCCATTCAAGCACACCTTGCACCTCTATTGTATGACTTTATTCTTGTCAAATTAACCTCAACAAAAGTTACAGTCTTTTACAAAAGTTAGGAAATTCATAACAATTTCTACATTTATTTTGGATACTTAATTTCTAGATTTCCTTACTATCTAACACTGATACTTCTGACTTTTACAGAATAAGAGATATTGATAACTTGGGGCCATATGTACAAAGGTTTAGGTATTTGGTAACCAGGTGCCAACTGGTTATGAACCTCTACAGTTGCCTTTTTCATATGTATGAAAGGCCTCATGTTGTTTGTTGTTTTTTTGAGACTCCAAACAGGGATTCGTTATTCTTAATAGCAAAACACTATTTAAATGTATGAAGGATTCACAAATAGCGACTCATCACAGAATGGTGCAGCTGCAATTTACCACCAATCAGTAACAGGTGGTAATCAGGTGCTACCTAAATAAATGGCTCCAGAATGCACCTGGGTTTTCCACAATAGCTGCTATGTACACAGTGGTGAGGAGGATGTGGGTACTGACTGAATGACAGAGGAGGAGAAGGGAACTGGAAATGTTTTTTAGGCTCAGGATAACACTTTTCCAGCAAAGGAAGAAATCGTTGATAAATAAAGACCTAATAGTGAGGTTATTTTTGGTCTAATAGCAAAACTGAAACCACAACTAGAGATAAACACTCTCAGGAGCAACTCAATACCATCCCATGTGCAAATATTATGCACCCAGTACCTCGTAACCTATTGGAGTTGCCAATGTGTGTGACTGCTGTAGCAAGTGGGGCTTCACAAAGTGCTGTAGCCAGACTTTTTAGATATTTTCGAGATGTTGTGTTAAGTAGAATTAATAATCATATGATTTTCCCAAGTTCTCCAAATGATTTACAACTCACCAAGTTGCACTTTTATAGAATTGGTCTATTTCCTCATGTGGTAGGATGAGTAGATGGTTCCTGTAGCCCCACCATCTGTGAAAGAGATTTTGTTTAGATATTGTAGAAATTCTCATTCCCTTAACTTTCAGGTTGTTTGTGATGCATGCAATATTATCACAGACATTGTAGCTAGGTTCCCATCATGAATTATGTATGTTCATGCATAGTTGGATTTGCGCACACTATGATTAGATTTTATAGATGGGTATTTACTTGGTTAGTGTATTCATATTTACACTATGATATGAACAATCTGTTCATCCTCTTCAGATTTAAAATGTTATGTTTCATTAAGTTTAGGTGGAAGTGGACATGCTTTGTGCTTTTTGATTTTAGCCCCATACTTAAAACCTACAACACAACGTGATCGTAAATATATGAATGTTCACAAAAGGACAATGTCACTAATTGAAAGGACATTTTGGCTTCCAAAAAGTATAGTTAGGTGTCTGCATAGGAGTGGTGGGCAGTATAATATAACAATGAAAACCTGAAAAATTATAGCAACATCTGCTGTGTTGCATAACATTATTACTCGAAAAGGACTGCCAACAGTAATGTCCGAGCTGGACTCAAATGATGATGAACCAAACCTATCACGACAACAAGCATAAGATGCGTATTGATGTAAAAATGTTTCTTTGAATAACAAACCAAATAAATGTGCTACTCTCAAAAAATGTAACAGTTTATTTATCTTTAAACATTGTGATTAAAAGGTGTATATATAAATGTATTTATTGTGTTACAAAATGTTGTTAACAAAATATAATAATGAGTGCAGACATTAAACAATCTTTATGTTTGCGTTTAACTCGACTAACAGTGGGTCTTTCAGATGATCTTGACGCAGCACTTCTTGACACACCCCCATCTCCACCCTGACTATGACAACAACGCAGACTCATGGCTTTACTAACAGAAATACTGCTCACACTGAAGAGGTCGTCACTTTCTCCAGCCCCTGCTTGACCCCCCACTGGCAATCTGCCTTGTTTGCAAAGTTTCTACTGTTGTGGTTACTTGCAAAACACCACATAAGACATCCCCACGATAGTGACCCAGTTCTATTTGTAAATTTATAGTGCACCTAGATAAAGTTGCAGTCACATGAGCAAGACGGTGGATAAAGTGTCTCCATCCATCAGTACCTGCAAAATAATTATGCTGTCTATGCCTTTGTGACAATTACCCTGCTGTAACTGACAGCATAACGTACTGAGACACTTCAGTCATATTGCCCACTTTCTCACCTCGTACCTTTGTCCTTTTCTACCACCTCACCAAGTACCACACAACAGGGGCTAGACTAACCCATTTTAATGCGGGTGTTCGCATTGCTGCTCTAAAATGCATTAGTCATGCATTATAGCGCCCCATGGAGCACACAAAGGAGTGCTCACAGGGCTGCATTAAATCAGCACTGCTGCTGCTCAGAGCCAGCCTCTTCATGACTGTCTCAAGAAAATGACAGTGTTGCATACATGAAGGACTGGTGGTGGTGTGTAAATGACAAACATAAATCAGCCTGCCAAGAGCTCAATGAAGCTGAGCACCCAGCCTTGGAATAGACCACATGGAATCTCTCATTGCGTAGTCTGGGGCGAACTTCAGAATACAACGTAAACAAATCTGGATGGCGCCCAACTTTCACATGGATCCAGATGGCTCCTTGTCTGCTGTTGTTTTCCGGCAAGGCGACATCTTGGTGACTCCACAAGCAGTGAGTATCAGTCTCAGCTTGGCCCAGCAGTCACTGAGGCAGCAGCTCTCTATTTTGTTTCATCGCCATGCCTGCTGCTGCCAGAGCTGCACATCTAAATGTTATGTGGCTCAGTGAGGTACCCCTGCAGGTTCCTTCTGGGGTAACAACAGAAGAATGCGGCATCCATGCCTGGGCGTAGGACGGATTTCTGTGCCAGACCATTGTACTTGTCTTCATCAGCCGCATTCCACATAGTAAGATTTATATTGTTGTGGTTTCTATCTCTTTCTCATTCAATGTAACATTCCCACCTTTGTAAAAAATATTGTAAGTAGTCTTTTTGCATTTCTCCAACTGTTCACCAGCATGAGCTGTAAAACTGGCAGCTGAGTTTCTAGTCAGAGCCTTGGATTGGAGAGAGAAGTGAGGTTACCATAGTACACCATTTTCTTATGGTGATTATGTCACATTATCGAAGCGCATGCCCATCAAGGACAAGTCCAAAGTCTTCTGAGGGTAAGTGTTCTTGCCAAATTTAGCGGACCAACCACATGTAGAGCTGAAATGTGCTGTTATCAGAACTGTGTAAGACAGTCCCAAACTGGGACTAAAGCAGCAATATGCTTCCTTCCTAGCTCAGTGATTTGGGGTTGGGGTTCTGTGAGATACATGTTTTACCTGCAGTGCTGTGGAGTAGTGCAGTTTAGCCTCTACCCTTTATTTATTGCAATTATGCAAGTATATATTCGTATTTGACATTACAGGCACTGTGTGCCTTAATCTTATTAACATGTGGGAAGTATTCAAACTTAGTAATGACATGTAATCATTGTAGAGGTTAGAGATGTGTGCATGAATACTCTAATGTTTAGTTAAACATGTTCTCATGTTATTCCTCATCCACGTTTTACATTTTTTCCAAAGTTATACTTGTGTATTCATAATCATGCATTAAAATTCATGTTAACTGCTAACTTAACTTAGCCTAATAGTAGGCCTTAATTGAAATGCACTTAGCCATGGCAGTGTTCTTACTTCTGCAGGTGCATTCTCATGATTTTCGTTAGCTTGAGAAAGGATTATTGTTTGTGTTAGATTGCTGATAGTGAGGCGTGAAGTTGGCAATGAGTGTGGAGGCTTAATGGTCAGAAGAAGCCTTCTGTTTGTCATCTACCAGGCCCATGAGATGTTCAAGGTTGCAGTTACAGTCACAGTTTTGATGCCATGCAAAACCTGAAGGATGTTGCAAATGCTTCTCTCCAGTAATGAAGGTATTCGTTCTTGGCAGTGTGGGAAAAGATAAGGATGCTTCTGAATTTTCTATTGTTTTAACTGGTATTCTCACAGCTTGTTCGACACATTGTTTTTAGACAGCGAGGGACGGACCTCTCTGCTTCCCTTCTCTGTCAGTGTGAAGCTTGATGCTAACACTTATTGTCTTTTATAAAGACTTCTACAGAAGTCTTATTATGCTGAGACCTTCCGAGTTCCCTGGATAGCAGCCGCAGTTGGACAATCCTACATTTAGGAGAAAGAAGGGCAGTTTATTTATGGAACACCTATGTACTATACTCCGTTTCTGTACTGTTGTAGCTAATATTATTTGAATTTCATTTTATTTTGCATAAACTTGCTGAGGTATTTCAGCTTACCGGATGTTTTGTTGTATCTCTTGACCTTATTGCTAGTTTGCTTGTATACTGGATTGATTAATATCCTGAAATAAACCCCAATTTATCACAACTAGTAGATTTCTGGTTCTCATTGTTGAGTCACATTGGCTTCACAAGTCTGAAATTTATTGTTGATGTCTACTCTCTTACAATGCTTCAAGTCAACCAACAAAGGTCCATACGACCAATAAGTAAAAATCTTTGATGATTTTACTAAGAGACTGTGGTGTAAGTATCAGTGCGCTCTCAGATCGTAGCATGTTGGATGGTTGGTTACTGAAGCGAAAAGTATCCCCTGTCCTAAATGCTTTCAAATGAGAGAAGATGGATGGCCAGTACTTATAGGCTTACTTTCCCCAGAGATGGGTTTGAAGAGAGGAATATTTGCACATGTTTTTGCTTTAAGGAAGAAAGGTAAGTGAAAATATTCAAGGACGATAATATGGCAGTGTGCTAAACTGCAACACTGAGCATATCAATACCATGTTGACAGATTATAATTTAGTTCATCCAGTGAGGGACATTAAAACAGTCTGGAGGGAGTTAAGCCAAATGTGGGCTGGCGGGGGCACTATTCCAGCCTCAGATAATGAAAGCGCTGTTTTAGCTTCTTGGCACTCTTCAATACCTTTCAGTCCGGTCCAGATGCCTCCCAGAACACGCTCTATCTACTAAAGAAGCCAAAAATCACATACATAAAAAAATGATTCTTCAGACCTGGTGCCTCCACAATTGAAATGCGTGGCCTCTCCCGATTAGCCATAATATAACTATTGAGCGCGCTGTCGGCTGTTATGTGTGACCTCTTTAGACAGGCCTGGCTTTTTAGCTAAACCACTACTTGAAGTTATACAAAGCTAAATTGCATGTCCTAAAATATAACGATTTACTGGCTGAAAGATAAGTACTGGCTGGAGATGTAACACGACTATGCAGCTGCCTGTTTTATTCTGTCTTAATGTTCCTCAAGAGCCATTCAATATCTATTTTCTTGTCGTTAGTCTCTAGATTTGGCAAGGGCTTTGATCTGATCGGTCTCCTTTGCCTTAAATGTATTTCATATTGTAAATATACTGTTTGAAAATATTTCAAAGCTATACAGTTCGTCTTTTGGAACAGTCCTCTAGCTTAAGCAGAAGGTCCCTGATTAAAAATACCCATTAATGAATGTCATAATTAAATGACCTACCCACTCCTAAAACGCATTACGGTGACTTGGGTGTTGGAGAGGTGGAGCATGTTACTAAGCTGAAAGTCTCAGAGAGGTTTTGTCATGATATGCACGTCACAAAGACTCCGGATTCGACTCTAGGGGGACGCAAACCAGGCCATAAATATAGCCCTAGATTTATGCATATTCTATACGTGTTGTAATCTTACACTTTATTGAAAACATGGAGACCCTTCATTTTCTAAAATGTAGTAATTGGTAAAGAAAGGAAGTTTATTTTGCACCCCTAAGATAGTTGTTATGAACGACAAAAAAGAAAATTGTCAGTAACAAACACGAGCATGCAGGCACGAAGTAATGACACCAGAAAGATTATACATATTGTTGGTTAAGGCACTATAGTAGGATCATGTTAGAAAACTGAAATGGTTAGTGACATTCCATCAGCACTGGGGGAGCTTCACGGTTGGCTTTAGGCAATTTCTAGAAAGTGACATTACACAAAAAGAGGTAATTAGCAACACTAACTTGATTACATTGACTGGTTTATTCCACATGCCATAAAGTGTCAAAGTTTCACACAAAAGGACCTAAAATGTCACCAGTAAGAACCCCAAAAACATGGAAACATCACTCACTTGTAAACTGGAAACTTGGCAGCTATGCTTCTATAATGTTTGCTAATTGCTGAAACCCAAACTGCATGCTTCTTTCTGTTTTATGTAAATTTCTAATTCTATTGTGTTTTTTTTTAAGAGACTAAGGTGGACGTTATGAGTTTTGCAGTCCTAGGACTGCCGTGGTGGCTATGACGGTCGCACCGCCTGTGGCCCGGCAGAGAAGACCGCCATATTATGAGCATGGCGCTGTTCCCAACAGAACACAGCCAATACACCACCAGTACCACCAGTGCGGGTCGGCTGCCGTGGCCGGCGACAGGCATCTTCAGGCTGGCGGAGACCATGTTTCCGCCGACCCTATTACGAGGTTGCACACCTCCAGGATTTCCAGGGTTGTCTCACCGCCATGAAAAGCTTAGTAAAAATGAACAACATGAAAGGAGACACTAATTTTCAGGAACACAGGCACGTCCGCAGCTGCCATGGAACCCAAACTTGAAGTCTTCCCACTGCTCCTGCTGGCCATACAACTCCAGAACCATCCATGGCGACAAACACAACCACCGTAAGTACACCCACCTAGCACACACTGGAGGGAAGGAGATCAGAACACACACACACCACAGCCACTGTCAAACACATCTACACACAACACCAGTGAGTCACACAACGACAACACCATTGTGACCACACAAATGCATTGGCAGAGAGGCACACTTCCACAGGAAAACACATACTGGTAGCAACAAGTTAAGACAGCACACAACCAATACAAACAAGTGCACTGCCAAACAATGTGTCGGATCACACGCCACATCCACCCAACTCATAAAGTACACCACAGATGCATCACAACACTCACACCACTACCAAACAATGCCACACAACACCAACACAACACATCACAGCAAGTCCATAGCACAACTCACCCACAAACTCATGCTGCTACACAAACACATCACATACACAGAAGACATACACCAAATCGCACATATACAAAGCATACATGTGGAAGGAAAGACAGGACAAGTTTGTAACCCTCAACACCAACGGTTCACTGGTGCAGATATAATAATTAAATAGAAAATGATGTCCAAAAAACAATGTACAAAATGGGCCTACTGGTTAGTCCAATTGTTCACAGTGCCCCAGGCACGCTGGGCAATGTCTCTGGGCCCAAAGTGACTCCTGACTGCAAATTGGCCTCCACATGGCAGGGGCATCAATGGGGCAGGCAGGCACCTCGGGGTAATGTGGGGATGGGGCTTGAGTTTGGGAGGGGGTCCTTTGGCTTGGGTTTGGAGGAGAAGTTTGCCCTTAGTCTTTGACTTTGGAGAGGGCCCTTGGTTTTGGATTTGTAACGGGTGACCGTTTTTGTGGGGGTCGAAGTCTTTGCTGTGGGAGGGGCATGGGCAGTACCAGGGGGACCATGGTAGGACTGGGAGGTGGAAGGACTGGGTTTGGGAAAGGTATCAGGGCGCTTGGGGGAAACAGGGACTGGGTCAGTGGGACAGAACAGGGCAAACTCATAGAGGAATCTTTTTTTAGGAACACAAGGGCGGTCATAGGAAAAACGTTTGGGAGTGGAGAGAGAGGGAGTACTTGAGAGATATGCTTGAGAGGTGTGTATGTGCCTTAGGTGCTGGTGCATGGGTGGATGCCATGTGTGGACTGGGTATCTGTTAGGTGGCTGAGTGCGGGCATCTAGGGGTACTGGGAGGAGGGGGGAGGAGAAGCAGGGAGATGACAGGTTGGATGAGTGAGTGTCTGTTGGAGTGGTGTCTGCAGGTAAGGTGGATGTGCTGCATGTGGAAGTGTTGGTAGTCATGGTGAGTGTGCATGTGTTGTATAGAGGTCTGGTATTTTGATGACGGTGGGCATGAGGGGACTGGTGGCTGGATCTGGGAGTGTTGATGTGGTGATAGCAGGTTTGAGTGGTGTAGTGTGTGTGAGGGAGGAGGTGGTGGGGGAGTCTGTGTAGGGAGTGGATGTTGTTGGGTCTGCATGTGTCTGTTGCCTGTGTGCACAGCGGCGGTGGGACTTGTGGTGCCTGTGTTTGTCTTTGCGAACCGTGTCTGTTGAGGTGGAGGAATGGTGGTCGGACTGTGAGCTCTGGATGGGTGGGAGGAGGGGTGTGGGATTGGGCACAGGTAGCTGGAGGTGGGATGGAAGAGGAAGGGACACTGGCTGCCGTCAATGTGAAGGCCAGAGTCTGAAAGGATCTCTGCAGGCCAGTCAGGGCACCGTGAATGCCTTCCAGGTAGGCTTTTGTTTGTTGTATCTGTAATGCCAGTCCTTGGATGGCATTCATGATGGTTGACTGTCCAACGCAGATGGACCTTACGATGTTAATAGCCTCCCCATTGAGGGCAGCAGGGCTAACTGGGGCAGGGGCAGAGGTGCTTGCGGTGAAGGAGATGCCCACCATCCCGGGTGGGCGTGCATGGGCAACCGGGTGGGGAGCTACAGGGAGGGCAGTGCTGGTAATGGGGTGGAGGACAAAGATGGTGCTGAGCTGATCCCAGATAGGTCTGTCACCGCCAGGGAGCATCCATCGGAGAAGGAATCCAAAGAGGATGTTGTTGATCCAGACTCCCCATGGCACTCCCCTCGCCCTCCGCCCCACAGATGTATGATGGAACAACGCATGCATATATCACGCATGCCTTTACAATGCGATCACTACAACAACCTCGTCTTTACCACGCATGCCTTAGCATGTTTGGTAAAGGAATATGTGTGTTAAATTTTCCCCCGCCTTGCCCCCACACCTATCACCATACTCCACCCACCCAAACCCTTAAAACTGCCTCTTCCACCCCGTCCTGAGCCCTAACCTCCACTACCCTGTCCTAAAAACTACCCCAACTCCCTACCCCACCCTAAACCCTAAAACGCACCCTGTCCTAAAAACTACTCCACCCTGTCCTAAAAGCTACCTGACCCCCTGCCCTCACCTTAAACCCTACCATGCTTTGTCCTGAAAACTACCCAACCCCCTGCCCCCACCCGAAAACCTACCTGCCTTGTCCTAAAACCTACCCCACCCTGTCCTAAAAAAATAATCGACCGCCCGCCCTGTCCATAAATCCTGGTTGTATGACGGAATGCCGACTGACAAAACAACGGGTGCCTAAACAACGAGGTCAGAACACCGACCTCGTTGTTACTACTAATGCCTTTACCACGAATGCCTTAACAACAATATTTCATTGTAAAGGCATTCCTGGTAAAGTCATTAGTAACACTCACCCATTGATCCTGCATGCCTCACCCCACCCCCCCAACCCCACCCCAAAACCTAAAACCCCGACCCCTCACCCCCTCGCCAAAACCAAAAACGCCCCACCCCCCCAAACCCACCCCAAAACCTAAAACCCCTGACCCCCCACCCCCTCCCCAAAACCAAAAACGCCCCACCCCAAAACCTAAAACCCCGACCCCCAACCCCCTCCCCAAAACCAAAAACGCCCCACCGCCCCATCCCCACCCAAAAACCTAAAACCCCCAACCCCCCACCCCTCCCCAAAACCAAAAACGCCCCACCCCCCGACCCCACCCCAAAACCTAAAACCCCCGACCCCCCACCCCCTCCCCAAAACCAAAAACACCCCACCCTCCAACCCCACCCCAAAACCTAAAACCTCCCACTTACCTGAGTCGTCGCCTCGTCATCTGCGTCGTCCTCCTCAGCCGACTCCCTTGTTTGTACCTTAACCATGCATGTTCGTTGTTCAGGACATGCGTGGTTAAGGCACAAAATAACGAAGTCGTGGTTAAAGAAAGCGTTGTTCCGCTTTCGTTAACCAGGACTTTATTATAAAAAAGTCGGCATAAAGGATGTTTCCCATAAATCCTATCCTGTCCTAAAAACCACCCCTCCCTGTCCTACAAACTACCCGACCTCCTGCCCTGAAACCTAAAACCTACCCCACCGTGTCCTCAACACTTCGCCAACCCTGCCTTTCACCCCACCCTTACCCCTAAAACCTTTCCTGTCCTAAAAACTGCTGCGCCAAGTCCTAAAAACCACCCGACCCCCTGCTCCCACCCTAAACCCTAACAGCTACCCTGTTCTGTCCTAAAAGCTACCCAGCCATGTCCTAAAAACTAACCCACTCCCACCCTAAAACCTACCCTGCCTTATCCTAAAAACTACGCCAACCCTGCCATAAACCCTAAAAGCTGCCCTGCCCTGTCCTAAAATCTACCCCACCCTGTCATAAAAACTACCCTGACCTCCTGCCCCGTCCTAAACCCTAAAACCTGCCCTGTTCTAAAAACTACCCCATCCTGTCCTTAAGAATACCCCAAGCTCCTGCCTTAAACCCTCAAATCTACCCTGCCCAGTCCTAAAAACTACCCCTTCCCCACCCTGAACCCTAAAAACTACCCTGCCCTGTCCTAGAAATTATCCCGCCCTCCCCTTAACACTACCTGAACTCCCCCGCCATAAAACTTACCCTGTCCTAAAACCTACCCCGCCCTGTTCTAAAAACTACCCTGACCCCTGCCCTAAATCCTAAAACCTATCCTATCCTAAAACTATCCCACCCTGTCCTTAAAACTACCCGACCCCATGGCCCCACCCTGAACCCTAAAACCTACCCCACCCTCTCCTAAAAACTACCCGATCCCCTGCTTTTGCCCTAAACCCTAAAAGCTACCCTGCCCTGTCCTAAAACCTACCCCACCCTGTCCTAGAAACTACCCTGACTTTCCTGCCCTAAACCTAACCTATCCTAAAACCTACCCCACCCTGTACTAAAAACCATCCAACCCTACACCCTAAAAGCTACCCTGTCCTAAAAACTGCTCTGACCCTGTCCTAAAAACGACCCCAAATCCCCCCCGCCTGCAAACCCGGCCCCACTTACCTCTCTCTCTTCTGGTCGCTGCTCTTCCCTGTTCTGCCCGGACTGCTCTTTCTGCCATTACCACGGGTAAAGGTATGAGTAGTAAATTTATATGTGTGGTAATGGAAGCGCGGTCAATGCATAGTGTTGCATTGACTGCGTTGTTAGTGATGTTTCCCCATCCCACTGGTCCCCTCGGCTCTGCGGGTCCCAGCCTCCTGGGTCCCGTGGGCTGCAGCTTCCCCACTCGCCGGTGCCCCTTCTCCTTTGCCTGATGATGCTGATGCAGACAAAGAAGAGAGGGAGGGAGGGTTGGAGAGAAAGAAAGGGTGCAATGGCCAATACCTACCCATCATTCACACAGAGTAACAACCACATATTCTGTTGGTATGCCACGGCATGCCTTTACATTGACACGCACAACTGTGGGAAACATAGGGGAAACAGAAGCTATGAAGTGAAAACCTACTAATGTGGAAACATTGGCACTCTTTGACTTGAAGGGTCATACAATGCACAGTAGCACAGTACTTGCCACACTCCCATGGTTGTTTACATAGACGTACCCTGTACTCCTAACTCAAACGATTCCTGCATGGCAAGATAGCATGCCAACAAATCCATTAATAATGTGGCCAGTAATATCTTGTCCCCCTGCAGCCATCTATACCTACAGTATGAGGCAGCTGACTGAGAAGTCACCAATTACATCTGTCATAGTGGCAGACTATTACTGATGGCATTGCCCTGACACCCAGGTATACTGATGCTGATGAAAGGATCAGGTCACTCAAAAGATGTCAAATGTGTCCAGAAAAACTCAAACATGGAAGTAAGTCCCCTCATGAGTCACTGTCTGCATGGTATAGGCACACATAATCAAGACAAATCCTGCCAGGGTGGCTCATACCCATAGCCAATGTGCAACTATCAATGATCTGCACTACATCTTCCCACTAGTAGGCTAACAAAACCCATACATGCCTACCATTAGCGAGGTGTGAGTATGTACTTACCCTCTTGTGGCTGCTGTGCTGCCCTCAAGCGCCCATGCACCTCAGGGTAGGCCACCGCCAAAATGTGGGCCATTACGGGGGTCAGGGTCCGATGGGCACCCCTCACTCATTGGGAGGACTTCCCAACCTGGGCCTCAGCGTTAATACAGGCCCAGCATCCCAGGTCCTCCCACCGCTTTCTGCAGTAGGTGCTCCCACGAGCATTGACCCCTAGGGTCCGCACCTGCTTGGCGATGGCGCGCCAAATCCCCTCCTTCTGATGGGTGCTGACCTGCATGGGTGAAACAGACAGAAAGAGAAAGTTATGTAGAGTGGCTTCACAGCAACAGCAGTGGACTTCACACATCAGGCACATCTCATGACGACACAAACATGTCTGTGCAGCACTAACGCACCAACTCCTTTGCCATCTGCATGCATCAACTCCATGTGCGTCATCTCAAACGCCTTTCAAATCCACCCACATCCTTTCAAACAGGACAGGAATATTGAACTCACCTGCTGCTCTGATGCCCCATACAACGTACAGAGGTAGGACCCCATCAACTAGCTTCTCCAGCTCCTCCTGAGTGAAGGCAGGGGCCGTATCTCCTGCAGTACGTGGCATAATGGCTTCCACAGACAACACACAGCAGCTCACGCAGTGGAGGTCTTGCTTGCACGAATGTCAGGAGTCAAGCGAGCTATGCAACAGAAAAAGGCAGTCATGTCCGCTGCGTACATGACCGTTACCGCCGGCGATGATCATCATTGGCCCCAGTATTCCATAGGCAATAATGTTAGCCAGTGAGGAGTTGCACAGCAGTTGAGACCGCCTACTGCCATGATGACTAACGCCGGTGGAATAAGGTCACTTACATCTGTCCTGTGCTTGCAGGACAGGCGGCTGCCATTTTACATGTAGGTAGTGTACTGTAGGTGAATGATAAGTGTGTCGTGGAGGATTTTTAGTGACGTGCATAGATTAACTATGTTCACACATCAAAGCATGGTTCACACATGTGACATTCATGGATAGTGTAGTTAGATGTACAGATAACTATGACAACACGTGGAGTCACTTGCTGCCTTATAGACGCGGTAACCATATGTATATGTTCAAATGTCACTTACACCTTACCTGTGGGAATAGGGTGTTGTTACATGGAAGTGTCAGACGTTTAGTGTGTGCCAAGCTGTCTGTCTGGGGCTGAAGCTGTCATCAATGATGGCATACACGGTCAGTCCACATGGCCAAAAGGATTCAATGTACTCCAGCGTTATGTCCACAGTACTCTTGTGTGCTACATGTATAGTGTTTAGTGGCTTGTGAACTATTGACATCAACATGTGGCTAATCCTCTCTCCACTTCCTAGATTCCGTGTAATAATGAGAATCAGACATCCACCTTTGTACCTGCACCTAGTCAACCTTGCTACCCTGGAAGAGAGACACATCATCCAGACCTTTTGTCTGAACTGTAAAATCATCATGGAACTGTGTACCTAGTTGGAGCCGTATCTCTTGGCTACCATACGTAATCCCTATGCCATCCCTCCAATAGTACAGTTGTTGTCTGTGCTACACTTCTGTGCCTCAGGCTCATTCCAGATTACAGGAAGCTTGGCAGCAGGGATGTCACAGCCCATGTTTAGTCATGTGTTAAAGGATGTACTTTGTGCTTTACTCAAACATCTGGACAGCTACATTGGGTTCCCTCAATGTGCGGATTTGCCCACTGTTAAAGCTGACCTCTAAGATATGGCACATATCCCTCATGTGGTAGGGGCCATAGATGGCAACTACATTGCTTTGGTTCCTCCCAGGGCTAATGAATAAGTGTACAGGAACAGAAGAAACTTTTACTCCATCAATGTCCAGGTGGTGTGTCTCGCTGACCAGTATATCTCCCAGGTGACAGCCAAGTTTCCTGGTTCTGTGCATGACTCCTACATTCTGAGGAACAGCAATGTCCTACACATGATGACACAACTACAGAGAGAGAGGGCCTGGCTCATTGTTATGAATCCAATAGTATGTGTGCATCTGTTATCTCACCTCTCTTCACATTCTGCCCTGGGTCTCTACTGGTATTTTGATGGGCCAAACATTTGTGCACACAGGTGACTCTGGCTATCCTAACCTACTTTGGCTGCTTATACCAGAGAGATACCCTACCACAGATGGGGAAGACCGACCAGTCTGACAGATCGTTGTTGCCTGATGCATGCTACACAATCTAGCCCTGAGACGTCACATCCCATTACTGGATGTTGAGGAGGTGGTAGATGGACCAGTGGCTGATGATGGTGACATTGATAGTGATGAGGAGGTATGTGTTAATTGTGTTGTATGTGAACTGTACTGCTGTCTGCTGTGTGACATTGCTCCTCCTGATGTGTGCCATCATTGGAGGTGTTAAGTGCAGCTATCCCAATGTGTGGGTTTAGGGGAAAACATATTGGGCATCAGGGGAGGTGTTACTGTTCTATTGCCACAGCTATTTTTATTGTGCTGCTGTCTAGCATCAGACCTGCAAAGACTTGTGCATGTTGTATGTTCCCTGTACTGCTATGTCAACTGCAATAGGACTGCCAAACATATTAATGTTATCAGTATTGCTGCCTATCCTCACTGTACACAATGCATTATTATGGAACATAACTTTTACTGACAATGGAACGTCCCTTTAGTGGAGTTGTGTCAGCTGGGAGGGATGGACCACTGGGAATGCATGTCTGGGAAATGTGGGTCTGATATGTTAATATGTGTTAACATTCCACTTGCCTATTTGTACTAGGGAGCTGGACAATGTACTGCATTTGTGTGTTTAGTGTTCAACGTTGACTCCTTTCGTGATGGTTGTACCTGTCTTGGTCTATTTGCAGGTCTGTTGGGTGGTGCAACTCTGGTTCCTGGCTTGACTGGTAGCTCCCTTGACCCAAGAATTCTGAATAAGTCTGTTCTACTGTCATACTCCCTGCACATTGCTCCCCTATCTGTCCATCTTCCAGACTTTTAATGGTCAATGTGTTAACTGTAATGACATTTTGTACAACAGTAAATCTTCCTTGTAACAATAAAGACAGGTAAGCAGTAGCTGTGCTCATTGGTGTTTATGGTAATTTACAAGTGCAATGGGTGAAGAGTGGGATCATGGTAGATGACTTCATAAGAGTAGTGGGACCCGCTGTAGGTAGTCCAGGTCCAGTATCCAAGGGGCCATGGGAAAATAGAGATATGACAGTGGACAGTCAACAGGGTGTCTCAGTGGCACACAAGGGTGAATGATCAGAAGAGGTTCACTTCCTGGCAGTGGTTTTGGTGTTGGAATCAGGTCCTGCAGGATGTCTGGATGGACGACCTCGTTTGCGTGGGGGTTACTCAGCTACAGACGGAGGGGTGATGGTGGTCTGCATGTCCACTGACAGAGCCTCCATTCCACTAGCTGCGGCAAAAGTAGATGGCTCAGTTGGTATGTGGCTAGTGGAAGGGGCCTGCGGGTGGGTGGAGGATGCAAGCAGGATGGTAGTAAGTTCCTTCAGCACCCCTGCAATGGAGGTCATGGTGGCATTGTGAGCCTGTCACTGCTGAATGGCCTACTGGTGGTATTCCCTCTGCGGCCTCTGTTTTTCCTGCAAGGTTGAGAGAATCCTGCCCATCTTGTCCTGGGATTGCTGGTATGCTCCCAGGACTTGGGAGATGGCCTCCTGGCCAGTCGTTTCCTTTGGAGGCCCCATCCCTTGGCCCACAGGTGCCCTCCAACTGACCTTGGCTCCTTGTGCCTGTCCCCCTTGCACAGGATGCCAACTCCCAGTTGCACCAGGACCTTCATAGTCTTGGATGTGAGGGGTTGACACTGGTCCCTGTACTGTGGGGCACACTGCTGTTTGTACAGTCCTTGGAACACAGGCTTGGGGACAAAGGGTTGGCTGTGCTGTTTTTGCCACTGTGGTGGTGGACTCAGATGTGAGAAGGGTGGGGCTGGTGGTGGTGGATTGACCACTTGTTCCAGATGGGCCAGGCAAGTCATCAATTTCCAAACATCCACTGGGGCCTTCATCCTGGGGAGAGCTGGCTATCTCTGGCATCCTCTGCAGGGTGGCAGTGGCACTGGTACCTGTGGAGGGAGAAAGTTACATTGTGGAGGTGTACTTGTTAGTTTCACAGTGTGATGCATACAGTGGCTTGACTTGCTTCCCAGTGATGGCAATGACAGATGCAGCACTGCAGACATTGTTTGTGGGAGATGGATTGTGACATTGTTTCCATGTTCCATTGAAGTAGTGGATAGTGGATAGCATTGCTGTCATTGCCATGTAGTAGTACGCAGTTGAAACATCCAGTATGTGTAGCATGTGCTATGGTTTTACGTGCAGGTGTTCCACTGTGAGGTGGGAATAGTATCACTTCATGTGTAGGGAGTAATGCATTGTGGGAGTTGTGGTGCTTGCCTTTGTGAGTGCTATCCGTGCACTGGGGAGGGACTGTGTGGGGATAGTGGGAGTCAGAATGTGTGGCATGCAGGGGAGGGGGATCAGGTAATTGGGGGTGGGGGACAGAAGTGTGAGATGGGGTGAATTGGGGAGTGATTCGGTGGTGGGGACGCATGCTGTACAGGAGTCATTGGTGCCAGGGGAGTGTTGTTGACTTACCAGAGCCCTGTCCTCCAGTTATTTCAATACAATTCAACAGTTCAGCTGTGCAATGACCACTGTGCTGATTTGTAGGTCTTAATATGGAAGGCAGGATGTTGTCAGTGTGGCAGGAGCGGTTGGTAGGACTGCCTCACTCCCATCCTCGGTCGGCCTGGCAGTGTTGGATTTGTGGCTGTTTTTGGGTGGTCTTCAGTTTGTGTCTCGCAATAGGCAGTTGGGATACCGCCATCACTGCTGGTATTTTGGCAGCCACCACTACAAGGGTCTTCCGAAAAGACTGCCAAACTCGTAATGAGGGCTTGAGTATTCATCTAGGCCTGTAAACACCAGGTCTACCATTGGTTTATCAATGTCACTGTGTGTGGCTTGCTCGCTTGACTCACCAACAGCTTGTGCAGGGGTGGGAACCCTTTGTGCTAAACATTGCTGCTGGGCTGTGGGATTTCTGGGTTCTGTTTCATTGTATACCTCCATAAGCATTATCAGTTTCTTCCTATCCCTCAATTTCTACATCTTGACCTCTCTGGGATGGTGTATATGTGTAAAAAAATGGCTTACAATAAATGGGCTGATAAATAGATACTATGTATATCATGTAATTTTGTATTACAATTAATTTATTTTCTTCAACATTAATTTTGCTATACTGCACTATATCTCCCATAATGTACTTCCACACAAAAATCAAATTGTAGACCGGAGTTGTTGCATTATACCTTATCCTTCCCTTAGCCTAAAATAATGCTAAACTTTTAAACATGTCTATACATATATTGTCGTGAGGAACTTTTGGACATGTATTTGTTCCTCCTGTTTTTAGCTTCATTTTATATTTCATATTTTATGTGTTGCAGCTGCACGTATCTTAGCAATGACATTTACACACATTTCTCGCACGATCTTCTTGTAGGAATGTGCGGTACAAGTTGCTTGCTTAGTTAGCCTTTGCACGACATGTAACCAGTACTTTCTGTTAAAGGCTAAGAACACTGTACACAACATCCTAGTTCTTGTGTTGCCCACTTCGGAGACAGCTTCAATTACCTAGGCACAGCATTGCAACTGGACTGTGCTTCCAACACAGTATGGGTTTATTTTTTAAATGGTACACAGACCCAAAAGGGGTGGGGGCACTCTAGTCATAACCATTGTGGGACAAATGCTGTGTTCGACATGCAGCTCTGCTGTTGCTAATCTACCAGCTCCCAAAAGGATTGACATCCATACATCAGGCATCTATATCTTCGGGTATGGGGCTAATCCCCTAGATTGGGCCAGGCAGAAGGGTACACCCACTATGCTCTCAGTGTACTCTTATTGTTAGGTAGGAACTTCAAGAACATATTTACCATGGTTGAATTATTAATTGTCTTCATCATGTTTATCATGCTGGTTACTTTGCTTTGTTTCATTTGTCTAATTACCGCAGCTCATTCGCTTTATGCAAGATTACGTTTGTTTTAATAAATACATTGAAAATTCAGTTCAGATATCTTTTGTGTCTTTGCCTGGGCATGCATGAGTAGTACAACAAAATGGTGAGATCGTTTTCCCATCTTCTCTGAGTAATCAGAGTGTCATGCTCAGGTTGCCATAATCACCTTCCACCCTGGTTGGTTTGGGGGTTTGGCTGAGGCACTATGGGCTAGTCAGGAATGGGGCTGACAGGATCCAATGGTGTGTACGGACATAGTCTACCACATTCTGAAGTTCTGCTGTCCTAAATACGCAATCCTATTCTCCTAGTAGGAACCGTATAACATGGTACCACCAACGTATTAACTTATTTGAGGAGTCTCCTGAGTAGTTTCTGTTGTGTGCCCAAGGTGCCCTATTAACCTAATAGGGAGACATCCATGGTGATAGTGATCAAATCCTCCTCAACAGTATAGGAAGCACCTATATTTGTCTATATGTTGTTCAAGCTTGAACATATAAAAGAATATTCCTCTTAGTATTTCCTTCCCTGAATTCCATTAATCAAAATGGCAAATCCAGTTAATATTCCTGTCAATTAAAGGCATGCTCTTACACAACATTTACTCCAAATGGGCGAGTTAAAGGGGATGGAGCTGCGACGTTCATGGCAGAGGCACATGATGCATACAGAATGGAAGTAGTTTACTCATGGGTCACTTTTCTGCAGTCGATGCTAACACAAACACATTTCATACATACACAGTGGCCAATCCACCAGGCTAATACAGAGCATATCAATACTTAGAAATACCCTTAACATTTCAGGAACATCAAAATTGGTTCCAAGGCACCCTACCTTACGTTGTTGAACACATTAGATTGGGTCCCCTCAGTAATGACAGAGCCACATGGCCAGTTCTACCTGCCTACACACCATATCCAATCATACAAAATTTAGCAGCAGGCACTTTACTCCCCCATACAATAATCTAGTCAGGCTATGTAGATGCCTAACACAATTTATTATGCGCTCCCCAATCACTTCCCCAGAAAAACAGATGCAAAATGAATATAGGGCTGCCCCTGCCTTTGTCTTGGGGATGAAGCTAATTGGCAATTTTGCCACTGTATCCTCAATTATGTTAGGAAACATAAAATGAGAAGCAGTAGCATTGGCAGTTTGCCAACGTCCCTTGCACGTTTCTTTAATTGATCTGGAGTACAACTTACCAAAAATGATTGCAGACACCTATATATGCAAAGATCGCAATAATTTGGTGTACAGACCAAATAAGCCACAGCCTAAGGGCAATCCTGAAAAGGATAATACCAAACAAGCACAAGAGTCTTCCAAAAACCACTTGGACACACAAAGATTAAATAAAATCACTAGGAGAATCTTTGCAGCCAGGGATCTCTGAAAAATGTTGTAATTTATGTAATCATGATAATTTGAAACAGCCTGACAGGTATCAGTATACTGACACATGTCCTTCTCTTTCCTCCCAGAACTCATCCGACAAATGGTCTGAGAGAGCGGGACGGTCAGAGCGCAGACAAGAAGAGCACATGAAACTGAAAAAAAGGACTCACAACACTCGTCTGACATCATTAAAAAAAGTAAGAGAACCTTCTTCAACAAAAAATCAAATTCTAAAAGAAGGTTGCCGTAATTTTGGCGCAATATGCCATACATATAGAAAACATTAATGCAGAATAGGATGTGTGCAGTGACTCTGCTAGACAGCATGGCAGAGGTCACAAGAGTTCACCAGAATATTCGAGAGTTTCTGGATGCAAAAGCAACTAACAACTACTTAGAAGTCGAAACCCCAGACAGGTGAGTCACCCCTCCAGATAGAGTATACAAATTAATATACACATTGAGGGGGACATAATTCACACAACTAAAATAATATTCAGGGAAATGCAAACACTTAGTGATGACATTCTCTTGGCTGAAAAAGAATGGCCACCGAAGATTGTTAGAACCCTCCCACAAGAGGAAGATGTGATGTTACCTTCTTTCTCAGTCCTCATTCCAGAGCAAATAAAACAAGCATATGCTACAGACTGGGCTTTTGCACAAGCTCCTATGTTATACCACACCCATGTGGGCTGGGGTAATGTCTTGCATTATCATGTAATACCCATAAGGTCCAGCCGGCAAGCGCAACCCCAGTACCTAATAAAGCTTGAAGCAAAAGCTTCAGTGAGAGAAATTCTCTCACAACTAGAGTACCAGGCAGTAATCAAACCCTGTGAATCTCTCATGAACAACCCCTTGTTCCCAGTAGCTAAGCCAGATCATTTCTATTGAAAAGTCTTACACTACAGATATTCAAATAGCCACAGATGCAAATTTGCAATACAAAATTCACACTTAGTGCAGCACTAATGAACCATATTGTCTGTAAAAAATACAAAGCAACCCTGGAAATTTCCAATGGTTTTTTTCTGCTAAAACATTGTGCCTGAAAGCAGGCATCACTTACTTTGAGAAGTTGATGCTGCTGTGGATTTATCTACATTGCCAAAATTCAGACACACTCTTCAGCTCAAGTGGACATTCCATCAACTCCTCAAAAAGGAGTCGGTGGTGGGTGTTGGGGGTCCACTTCCAGTTGCATGCCCCTGACTTAAGTGGGTTGCCACCTTCTCTTTGATCCTTATTCTGAGATCACACTATCCTTTTCTAATCTCATCTATTGTTTAATTGGTGATTCCAGCCTATTTTATCTTCTCTTGTTGGGAGGCATACTGGAGAACATAGAGCACTATGAATGTGGTGGACATGCTTATGTG
Source organism: Pleurodeles waltl (assembly GCF_031143425.1). Classification (NCBI taxonomy): domain Eukaryota; kingdom Metazoa; phylum Chordata; class Amphibia; order Caudata; family Salamandridae; genus Pleurodeles; species Pleurodeles waltl. The sequence goes on from NC_090449.1 coordinate 610,362,451, forward strand.
GAGTTAATTGTTGGAATAATTATGGTTCATATACATGTATGTATACCTATAAACATGTTTTTTAGCACAAGGTTTCCATTAATTTGTAGTATATATCTATGTACAAAACAAATAGGATGTTGTTATTTTTTATTAATTGGTTTAGCTGTTTAAATTAACTAGTGATACCTTGAAGGATTATGTTGTCAGTAAACATATTTCCAGTCCTGGACTTTCATCTAATGCTCTCTGGGATTGTAGTCCTGTTTTCTTCAAATGGACTAATGCCCCTGAGGTAGAATTACAGAGGTGTCCCAGTGGAGCCACTGGCTTGCAAAGGCTCCTGCATGACACACATTGATCAGAAAATACATGGTGCAGACCCTAATGTGCGTTTCTTGTTTCTGTGTTGCTGCTTTTCAATTTCCTGATTTGGAGGGAACAAACACATTTGTTAAAGTAAGTTCTTGAGCTATCCTTCATGTTGGGGTTCTTCAATAAACATTGTCTTGTGATACTAGTGATTGCTTTTCACTCCAGCTTTATCTCAGTTGGGCAATTTACTTCTCCTAAACCCTTTCCATTCCACTGTTTCCTTTCCAGTGCCACCACAGGCTAAACAATGGTGGTCAGATGATCCACGCCACTGCACAGTTAGTCAACCTCTTACACTGTGTATACCCTCTCATTACTTGGCATTTACGAAAAAAGTGATGAGTTAAAGGGTGTTTACTTGTGGCATCTTCAGTTTGGGCCTGTCAGGGCCAGGACTGGCCTTGGCCCACTTCCACTGCTATTTTTCGCCTATTTTCATTCTTTCTTACCCTCTTCTGCCTCATCTCTTATCTAAAAGTACTATCTCAGTGTGCAGGACTACATTTTAACCCCTCTTCTGGTTGGCTCAATGGAAACCCATTCAAATGGGTTGTGCCTTTGTTACTTCTGTTTATGGCATGAACATACACTTCGGCCCTGATTTATACTTTTTTGCGCCGCATTTGCGGCATTTTTGGACGCAAAAGTGGCGCAAACTTACAAAATACAGTATTATTTTGTACGTTTGCACCATTTTTTCATCAAAAAATGACACAAATGTGGGGCAAATGTTTGTGTCACTTCTGCGTCCAAAAATGACGCAAATACGGTGCAAAAAGGTATAAATCACGGCCTTTGAGTCTTTAGATGCCCTTGGTTTGCATCATTTCTGCATTGGGATGTATCCCATAGCCCCATTGCTGTGGTGTCTGTGATTTGTTGGGCTGTGCTATCTCTGCTTATGAGTGTACCCCACTGACCCACATACTAAGGCCCATATTATACTTTTTTAGTGCCGCAATTGCGCCGCTTTTTGACGCAATTGTATTTTGTAAGTTTGCACCGATTTTGCGTCAAAAAACGACACAAAAAATGCAGCGCAAAAAAGTATAAATATAGGCATATGTCCGTAGTTATTCATGAGTTGCGCCGTTTTTACTTTTCTGTAGGTCCTCTAGCCCCAGAGGTAAATGGCAGAAAATGTAATATATAATTAATAGATAACTCCATTTCTGAAGATCAAAGGCTCTGGGAGGAGGAGCAAGGCAGTAAATTCAAAGACCCCCAAGGAGGGGTTTAAAGAGTTGAACTGAACCTTAAAATACTACTCAGTGCACTTGCACACGATTGGCAGGTGATGTTAATATATTTGCTTGGGAACTGCAAGCATAGAGGCACAGTTTCACACATCCTGTAGGGGAGAAGATGCTTATAGAAAGGGGAGCTGGCTGATTTAAAGAGAGCCATAAATGTGAAGGTTCTTTCTGGTCCTTATTGGATGGATGCCGTGGTGAGATGAGGAAAAAGGGACACCAGCTTGTTAGCGTCCTTTATGCTGGTGGTGACCAAATAAGTCATCTTAAACAAATGGGGAATGCCAGATCCAATCTCTTTGTTGAACTGGTACCACAGTTTGGGTATGTTTTAGAAATGAAAAAGTGACACATGACTACTGAGGGGACAGAATGATTCTTCAGTAAAATATTGTAATGATTGTTACATTTTTCTCCATAGAATAAAGGGACAGGGTTTGTCAGAGAAGACTGCGAGTCATAAAGACCCTTCCAGTAGAGACCTTATGACCATGGGGTGCTAAGTATGATACTAACATTCCTGGTCTTAGGAAACATCAGCTGATCTGGACAGATATGATCACCCACCTACATATTAATGGCGATATGGACAAAGGGGCTGCTGCATGTCAGAATGGGAGGAGGGGAGAAGTAGGTTGGGGTTCTACTCTTCGGTCTGTTCTCAGATGAAAAACAATAAAAAAATACTGAACCCTAAAACATAACGACTTGCTTTAGGATTAAACCTTTCTCCCCATGTGTCCATGACTGTGCAGTAATGATAATAGCTGTCTAAAAGACTTTTGTTAGAAATGGAGTCTTTGGTTGGCAGTCAGGTTACCCCCTGTCCAAGCAAGGACCCTCACTCTAGTCAGGGTGAAAGACAATCACCCTCAGCTAATCCCTGCTTATCCCCTTGGTAGCTTGGCGCGAGCAGTAGGCTTAACTTCAGAGTGCTAGTATTTGTACCAACACACACAGTAACTTAATGAAAACACTACAAAATTACACAACACAGGTTTAGAAAAATAGGAAATATTTATCTAAACAAAACAAGACCAAAACAAAAATCCACAATATACAAGTCAAGTTATCAATTAAAAAGCAAAAAGAGTCTTAATGTAGTTTTAAACACACACTAACACTGTTAGTGTGAAAATGTACCTTGGGTGTGTCAAAAATAACCCTGCACGGGCGAGTGTGCATCAAAAAGGGCTTGCAATGCGTCGATTTCCCTCACGAGTGAGACCTTCTTCGTTTCTCCTTTCGTCTGGTCAGGCGCATCCTTTCTTCTCTCCGCAGGAGAGTGATGCGTCGATCCGGTCAGCAATCTCGGGTCCGGGCAGGCCTTGCGTTGTTTTTACATGCCCAGCGGTGTTTGCATCGGAAATCCAGCCACACGATGATCCGAAAACCACGCAGCGTGGGTTGCGATCTCACCAGCCTCTGTCAGCGATGCTGTGCGTTGTTTCTCCAGCCCCGGGCATCGATCTTTGGGTGGTGTTGCAGGCGAGCGTCGATTTTCAGCCGCGATTGGAGTTGCGTCGATCTTTTCCCCGCATGGCGTTCTGTGTGTGGATTTCTTCCTCTTAGGCTGCCAGCTTCTCCTTTCAGGGTTGCAGGAACTGGATGGGCACCAATTGGCAGAGTAGGAGTTGCTCCAGAGACTCCAGGTGCTGGCAGAGAGAAGTCTTTGCTGTCCCTGAGACTTCAAACAACAAGAGGCAAGCTCTAAATCAAGCCCTTGGAAATCTTCACAAGATGGAAGGCACACAAAGTCCAGTCTTTGCCCTCTTACTCTGGCAGAAGCAGCAACTGCAGGATAGCTCCACAAAGCACAGTCACAGGCAGAGCAGCTCTTCTTCCTCAGCTCTTCAGCTCTTCTCCAGGCAGAGGTTCCTCTTGGTTTCCAGAAGTGTTCTAAAGTCTGTTGTTTTGGATGCCCTTCTTATACCCATTTTCTCCTTTGAAGTAGGCCTACTTCAAAGCAAAGTCTCTCTTGATTGTGGAATCCTGCCTTGCCAAGGCCAGGCCCCAGACACTCACCAAGGGGTTGGAGACTGCATTGAGTGAGGGCAGGCACGCCCTTTCAGGCGTGAATGACCACTTTTCCCCTCCCTCCTAGCACAGATGGCTCATCAGGAAATGTAGACTACACCCCAGCTCCCTTTGTGTCACTGTCTAGTGAGAGGTGCAACTAGCCCAACTGTCAAACTGACCCACACAGGGAATCCACAAACAGGCAGAGTCACAGAAATGGTATAGGCAAGAAAATGCTCACTTTTTAAAAGTGGCATTTTCAAACACACAATCTTAAAATCAACTTGACTAAAAGATGTATTTTTAAATTGTGAGCTCAGAGATCCCAAACTCCACATGTCTATCCGCTCCCAAAGAGAATCTACACTTTAATCAGATTCAAAGTTAGCCCCCATGTTAACCTATGAGAGGGACAAGCCTTGCAACAGTAAAAAACGAATTTAACAATATTTCACTGTCAGGACATATACAACACATTACTATATGTCCTACTTTAACCATACACTGTACCCTGCCCTTGGGGCTACCTAGGGCTTACCTCAGGGGTGCCTTACATGTACGAAAAGGGAAGGTTTAGGCCTGGCAAGTAGGTACAATTGCCAAGTCGAATTTACAGTTAAAACCGCACACACAGACACTGCAGTGGCAGGACTGAGGCATGATTACAGAGCTACTAATGTGGGTGGCACAACCAGTGCTTCAGGCCCACTGGTAGCATTTGATTTACAGGCCCTGACACCTCTAGTGCACTTTACTAGGGCCTTACTAGTAAATCAAATATGCCAATCATGGATAAACCAATCAACAATACAATTTACACAGAGAGCATATGCACTTTAGCACTGGTTAGCAGTGGTAAAGTGCTCAGAGTTCAAAAGCCAACAGCAAGAGGTCAAAAAAAATAGGAGGAAGGAGGCAAAAAGATTGGGGATGACCCTGCATAAACTAAAAAAAGTCCAACAACCTTCTTGTTCTGTAACTCGAATTCTTTGGGACTGGACTTTCAACATGCCAGTTCATCTTCAGAAATATATTTGACTGATATTTCAAAGTCATGTTTATTTCAGACTCATATTCCATAAAACTGAATGTAACTACACAAAAATAATAAACATATCATCCTAAAACAGCATCAAAAAAGTTTAAATTACATTAAGATAAGAAATGTCATCCAATTAAAAACAGTTAGGAATGCTTTTTGCTAGATAACTACAAAGAAATAAACTTGACTAATTTGCCATTCAGCATTCACAGGATTAAACTGTTTGTGTGCAAACTGTGGAGAGCGTAGCTTGGTGTTGTGTTGAGTACATGAATGTATTGTTCCTGTGCTCACCGCATGTATTGCTCTATTTCTGTGCTGAATAAGAAGGATCTTCCTTCACATCTTACTAATTGCTTCATCTTTTTCAACTGCTTGTACGTGGTAGATTATCTTTGGTTACTGCATGAGTATAAGGGTAGCTGTAATGGTCCCTTGACTGCTTCACTAATATTTATTTTGCTTCCTGAGGATTAGGCTGTCAAGGCACTGCTATATGAGGATTGTACTCAGAACATCCTGGAGAACCAGTAGTTACTGCTTAGTTCAACAACATACGTATAAGTTCAGGAGTGGGTGAAAAGTTGTGGGGGCAATATCTCAATCTCAAATTATTGTGATGTTTTGGTAGAGTCACTGTCTGTGTGCTGTAGTGTTCTTGAGATTTTTGACTTCCATGTGGCTTTTGTCTTTCTTTGCCATCCAGATTTCTTACGTGTCTGCTTTAAATGAGGCACCAAATATGCCCAGCCATCCCAACCTCCCCAGTGATAAGGGCAGAAGCAATGGCATCTATCATATGTGGCAAAATTGAAGGGTTTCAGTAAGTTCTGCCTTACCAACTCAGAGTTTGCTGTGCGCTGGCCACCCGACACTACTCGCTGCTCAAAGCTGCTCCACTAGTGAAGACGTACTGAAATTAGCAAGGAAAACTGGCTGAGAAATGGTACATGAATGCTACAGACTATCTACTGAGTCAGATTTCTCTCAGTCCACCAAGTTCTACGGTGTGCCACAAAGAATCAAAGAATCCACTATCTGATATTTTGTTATACCTTGTATAATTTCTGAAGTTTAATACTACAGGAGCTGGAGGATGTGACCGCTGCCAGGCTGGAACTCAGCTTCAATTAGGAGATATAGAAGACTGGATGAACCAACATGCAAGTCAGAAGTGCCAAGTCGACAGTCACAGGATCTATCGCCTTTGTCACCAAAAATAGTCTGATGAAACAGTGGTGGAACTTATTACAATTATACATGTCCATATATATGGTGGACTACCGGTTTCTCAAGACCCAGATAGCTAACTTTGTTGGCTGTGCCTTTCTTCTTGAAGGAGTGATGTGGAGTCTTCACACACTATTGTGAGTAACCCAACTTTCGCAATAGGAACAAAGTAGTGACCTTCATGACTGACCTGTTCCATCCCTTGTCGGGAACTGGGCTTGATGATGCTTGAATAAGTCACATAGCTAGAAATGCTTTCCACTGATCAGCACTTTGGTAATTCAAAGGTTAAACATTTGCGCCTGCCTCAGCACTTTGTTTGTAAGTCTTTGCAGCTCTTTCATCTTGACATTCACTGTATGGCATTGCACTTGGTGTATTACTTCAACCATAGCACCCAGACAATCTATGGCTCTCAAATGGTTTGAGATCGTGTCAGCAGATTGATCACTGAGAAAGTTGAACACTGCTTTCACTGCAGTCTGGTGCTTCCCCCTTAACTGAAAAAAGCTACATATCTAGCATCAAAGACTTTCTGGCCTTTTTGGCTGGCATTGACGTGATTTGTATGGCAACTGTTGGTTAGTATAGGCCAACACTAGGGAAGATGTGAGTTTAAAGACTTGTTGGCATTGGACTGGCCATTTAACCCCAAAGGGGTTGCTGTATGCGGGAAATGAATGACAACCCCAAAACAATGGAGATCAGACTTATAAAATCAAAGCAGGCAGCAAAATCAACCATGAAGGGTAACAAAGGAAGTGGATGTGATGAGCATGAACTCCTATCGGCCAAGAACAGGACTGTCACTAACAAACTGTCTTGCTATAGGTGTGGTAGTAGAACTCATGTTGGCAATTCAAAGAACTGTGCAGCAGTAAAGGTCACTTCGCGAGGGTGTGTAAAAGTAATATTGCCATGAAGAATGCTGCGCAGACAATCAAAATGATTGACAACGCCTACGCCACATCAAATGAAGATGAAAATGTTATTCTCATGCTTGCATGCAGTAGTCAGGAGGACAATGGATCTGTAGAGATATCTTCAGTGGTGGCAACGCGGAAGAGGAATCCACCCTCTTGTGTAGTATCAGTCAACGGCAAGGATGTGAAATTCCTGGCTGATTCTGGATCCCCATTAACATTAGTCTGTTTGGCGGACTGCATGAATATTGGCAAGATGGTTGTGCAGGATTCTCATATAAAAAATGTTGCATATGGAGGAAAAAGTATAGAGGTTGTGGGAAAGTTTGAAGCCACCTTAAAATTTGGGAGCAAATGTGCAGTAGGTACTGTGTATGTGGTCAAGGAGGGTGCTAATTGTTTGGGTTGGAAAGAACAAGGCGAATTGGGTATCATCCTATACCCGAGTCACCCAGTTGTGGTGTTATCGAAACACAAGACTGTTTATCAAACATGTACAGGAGCAATCAAAGATTGGATCGGAGACTACCCGGAATTTTTCGCAGATGGGTAAGGAAAGCTCAAGGGTTTCCAACACCGTATATTTTTGAAACATGGTGCAAAGGCTGTGGCTCATAAGGCACGCAAGGTACCACTTACACTATGGGCTGAGTTGAAGCGAGAATTGGAGAAATTATGTTCGTTGGGCATAATTGAACCTATTGAAGGGTCTGAATGGTTACCACCCATAGTTTTGGCGTGTAATGCTGGCAAAATATTAAGACTCCGTGTGGATTTGAGAGACTTAAATGCGAACATTTGGGTGGATCGTCAACCACTTCCCAACATCAATAAATGTTGGCAAATTTGAAAGGAGCAAAGTATTTCACATCACTTGACATTTCTTCTGCTTATCATCAAGTGGAGTTAAGCAGGGACTTTAGACACTATACGTCATTCGTAACTCCTAAAGGGGCATATAGATACATACGGATGCCGTTTGGTTTGGCATCTGCATCTACTGTATTCCAACGGTTAATGAACAAATTGTTCCAAGGAAAAGAGGGTGCCGTGTACTTCCAAGACGACATATTGATATACGGGGACCCTGTTGCAGTACACGATGAAAGACTAAAGAGTGTGTTGGAAATTGTTAAGTCGATTGGGATGACTTTAAGGAAAGACAAATGCAAGTTTATGCAGGATGGTGTAGACTATTTGGGACCCCATGTATCAGAGAAGGGTGTGGAACCAAAGTTGAAAATGTTGGATGCAATCCAACACGCACCATACCAGCGGATAAGGATCAGTTATGATCTTTCCTGGGTGTGGGGGAATATTATGCAAAATTTGTGCCCAACTTTTCTGACATGACTGCGTGTTTACATAGTCTTTTAAAGAAGAATGTCAAGTTTCAATGGGACAGTGAGTGTGACAAGAGATTCAAGTCAATAAAGAAGAGCATAGCCGGTGCGCATCCCCTCAAGGCTTTTGACATCAATGATACATGTATTATCGCAACTGATGTGAGCAACGTAGGACTTGGTGCTGTACTTTTGTGAGGAGTAATGCTAAGGAAGAAACAATCACATTTGCTTCCAGAACTTTGAAGAGGGCGGAGTACACATATTCTACGATTGAAAAGGAAGCTTTAGCCATGTGGTGGAGTGTCGAACATTTCACGAGTTTTTGGTGGGGAAAAGAGTTTGTGCTACGCACGGATCATAAACCATTGGTAGATTTGTTTAGCACCAAGGGTGGGGGCAGGGCCACGCCCCGTATTGCAAAATGGCAGTATAGACTTCAGGAATACAAGTATAAACTGGCATATATGACGGTGTGAGGAATCGCATGGCTGATTGTTTGACCAGATTACCCTTGTCAGAAAGTGATGATAAATCAGAATCGGTGGATAAATTGGAAATAGTGTGTGTGGTGAATGCCATTGGTGAAGTTTCAAAACAGGCGTTGACTGAACAGGAATGGATAAGTGCGTGTTTGGATGATGGTGTGTTACAAGAAGTTAAGAGTTACATTAGGGGAGGTTGGCCTAATGCAAAGAGTACACCTGAAGACTTGATTCCTTAGAAAAGGGTTAAAGAAGAGTTATCCATTGTTGGAAACTTTGTGGGGAGAGGAAATCTGTTAGTTGTCCCGGTAGGCTTATGAATGAGAGTATTACAGTTGGCACACAAAGGACATCTTGGAATTTGTGCTATGAAGCGTAGAGTGAGAGAGGATTTCTGGTGGACAGGAGTGGATAGAGTAACTGAGCAATATCTGCACGAGTGTTGTGGGTGTGTGTTGAGTGACAAGTCTCAGGTGACATATCCGTCACCGGTAGAACCAATTGAGGTTAAAAGTGTGGCTTTGTCAAAGTTGGCATTTGACATCTCTGGACCGTTTGGAGTAATTGGGGGTGCACCAAAGTATGCTTTGGTAATGGTGGACTATATGACTAAATGGCCTGAAGTGAAGTTTGTAGATCATGTAAATACTGACATAGTCAAGACATTTTTCAAACAGGTATTATTGAGGGAAGGTTTTCCGGAAGAAATAGTCACTGACAATGGGACACAACTAGTCTCCAAGGAAATGGCAAGTTTCTTAGCTAGTTTGGGAATAAAGCATCACTGTAGCATCCTCGTAGCAACGGTTTGATGGAGAGATTTCACCGGGTTATAAATGAGAATTTGCAGCTCGCGTTGGTCAATGGACTGCGTGGAAGGAAACTGTCGAAGATTTACTATGGGGGTTCAGGACAACATCCCATATCAGTACAGGAATATCCCCATTCACATTGTTAAGAGGTAGAATAGCTGGTTCAAAGTTGAATAAGGAGTGGATGGAGAGGAAAAATGTCGATGTGGACAAGTTGGGCAAGGTGGTGGATGTGAGATCTGCTGTACAGGAAAAATATAGAATAAGGAGCCAACAAAGTAAAGGTCTGATTGTACAAGAAGGAGATTTTGGTGAGAATTAGGAAACCAAGATTCGTGCGGAAGGGCTTATCTAGATTTTCTGCTCCTGCCAGAGTGAGGAAAGTTCTTGATCATGTGGTTGAGTTGGAGAATGGAAAGAGATGGAATAAATCTTTTATTTCTGTTGTGCCAGAATCTAAAAGGGATTATGTCAACTGGAGATTGGGCAGGGAAGCAAGTGAGATTTGCATGGAGGAGTGTGTGGATAAGGGGGTGTCAGGGAGAATTAGGTCATGTCCCATGAAATTCAAGGATTACATTGTGCATTAAGTCATTTAGTCAACTTCATGCATAGTTATAAGTGTATTTGGTATTGTTAATTTGTTGTATTATTTGTGTTATTGTGAAGGAAGGGGGGTAGGTTGGGTCCTAGCATGCCGAATAGGAGGCGTTCCACATTCCAGCTGGAATGTGGACCGTGGGGGGAAAAGGAGCGGAAGGCTGAGGGACGGTTGAAATGCAGCAGTTGTAATGGAGGCACGGACGAGGGAATTAATAAACTATAGCTCTCCTACTTGGTGTCGTCATTCTTTCACAGTAGTTTGGTATCATGCAGTGGTGGACTGGCCTTTTGGGATGTATATTTTGGTTCTGTGGGCCGTGATGGAAAATAGCACACACACTGGCTTTTTCAATCTAGACCATTTTGTTTTGCCAATAATTGCCAGTCCAATGGTGTTATGTTCTTCCAGAGTTCTGCCACAATTTTGGTAATGCTAACACCTCCAGGGGCTCCAATAGTGAGCTCTGCTGATTGAGGAAAGTAACTAGTAGGCACCTAAAGGTGTGTGCCTTCTTTTTTGACAGAAAAAACGTCCTCTTTCAGGGTGCAGAAATTCCAGTTTTGTGGTTGAGTAAAGTTGGACTTTTCCCAACTAATTAGGAACCCATGTGCTTATAAAGGTCGTTAGAACTCTTCCAACTGCTTAGAGCTTCCGGATACTTCCAGAGATGATGAGATGTTCAGAAGTCTAGCTCTAAGAAGATGGGGAGACTCGTATGATAGAGATGAGCTGGAGCAGGAGCTGGTATCTTGGCAAATAGTCAAGGTGATCTAACTGGGGGTATAGCAAATTCAGGGTCATATTTAAGAGCCCTAGCACCTCGTTACACCACATTAGTGTAATTTTTTTACGCTAATGTGGCCCAGCGAGGCCAAAATTCAAAAATTGCTGCACCAAATTTACAAAGTGGCGCAATGCATTGATTGCGCCACTTTGTAACCCTTTGTGCTACAATATGCCTGCACCATGCATAATGTGTGCAAGAAAAGGGAGGTCCCTCATTAGGGGGGCCGAAAAAGTGGCACAAAGAAATCTAGGAGATTACTTTGCACCATTTTTTCTGCACTTTTAATGCTTGCTCAGAGCAGATATTAAAAGGAGGCTCCAATTGGTTTCAATGGGCCTCTGGGTGCTTTGAAGGATAGCGCCATAATTTTTTTTACGCTAATCCTGCAAAGTGTTGAATTAGCATCAAAAATGTTGACGCTAGTTCCCTAACTATCACCATGGTGCACTGTATATTAAATAATTAAATAAATAAATAATACAGCGCACACATGGTGGCGTTAGGGTGGGCGCTAAGGGATGCAAGGAAAGTGGCGATGTACAGGGTGCAGCGCCACTTTTCTTAAATCAGGACCTCAGTCTGTGAAACCACATATGCATGCGTCTGTGATCATAAATTGAGGTAGCGATTATGAACAGTGTTTTGAATGAGGCCCATAATGCCCGGTATTGAGGCATGTAGTGCTATTGCTTACAAAGTGCTAACTGAAGGTAAGGCCTTGGTTCATGTCAACAGACTATTTTATTATTATTGATTAGTTGTGAAAGATGAGCTCTGCAGGGTGTTTCTTCTTAAAAAGATGTTGAAATTAGTTCTTTATATCTTCCCATGCATAAGCATGTGATGGAAATGAGAACTGCTTGGCAATTTAAAATGGTTCCAAAGGGTTCTTGTCATAAAAGCAATTTACTTCCTGTTATTCAAACCAAGCAAGTTCTTGATAAGCACTTTTGATATTTCTCATAAATGGGACATGGGAACGAGCAATGGTTTGAAAAAGTCCCAAGTGGCGAGAAAATGATAATGAGCACTTTTTATCCAATTAAAGAACGTTACACAGGGGACCCGAGACCGTTCCGCAGCTTTCATTTTTCTGTCGAGGTTGCATGAGGAATTGGCTTCTGCGGAGGTTTCAGCTCCATTTCCGAGGCACCCCTGATCTTGTTATATTTCTGAAGGCTCAGTTCCAATTCAAATCCCCCTTGTGCTCAGTCGTGTTTACCCTGCTGGCGAGTTTTCACTTGTCGTCCATTTTCTACCTTCGGCTGCGGTTCTTATCTAGTGGCAATTCGCATGGAACACCTCCGTTGACTTTGTGCAATGTGCCCCCAGAAAGAGCGTGTGTGCATTGTTTTCTCAAGGGAGAGCGGTGCTAACAGGAAAAGGTGTAGGCTGAGCGATTAGTCTTAAGTGTTAGAAACACTTTCTTAATATTTGAAAGAACTAATAACATCTGAGGTGTTTTTCCAGTTTGACCATAGGCATAAACCCAATGCCAGCCTTGAAGAAAGACACAATGGTTTAAACACCGGCGCCATGATATGCTTGTGTCAGACGAGTAATAGCCAATGGCGTAACAGCATAGGAGTGTTGCTTTTTGAAATACATTGAATGACGCATTCTGAGTATGCACGCGGTTTAAAACGTTAGAGTACATTGTACATGAACTCTATCTGTTTCCAACCAAGAGTATTTGTCAATACAGTAAAACACAAGGACCTGGCAACATTGACCGTGCTGTACCAGATACAACTTCCGGAAGAACCTCGTGGGCTACCACTACGAACCTGGAGGCAAAACCCACAAAGTCAACTTAACCCACAAATATACATTGTTGCCGGCCGATGCTGGCTATAACGGTCGTTCATTACACGCTTGAGCTCATAAAGAGGGAGTAAGTAAATAAGGGCCATTATCGCCAAGGGCAACCTGACTCAACCAGCCTTTCAGTCTTCTCTAGCAAAATGGAGAATCTAGCGGTGCTGGTGTCTTTCATTATTCCTTGGCTACCTTCTGAGCTGGAGATAAGATCATGAAATCCGCTTTACCAACTTTTTCTCTGGGCCACTGTCAGGGTGAGGGATTAAAACAAGCAGTAGGTATGAACCGCTGTCCAAATAGAACAACTCACCAAACTAGTGTAGAAAACTGTTTTTGACATTTTGCATGTCTGTGCAAGACGTTTCTCACAGGAGGTCCCTTAGGAAAAAAACATACATAATACGTGATGGCGCGTTTTCCAATTTCCCAGTTAAAGAGCTCTGACAGACCAGGGGTGGTGTAAAAAACCCCAAGAAATGTGTTGCTTCTCAACTGGATCTCGTCAGCAAACTATGATGCAAGGTGTGAAGCATAATAGCTTTTAAGGAAAGAGACACATAATCAAACCATGACGTTTTGTTAAAGATTTAAATCGACGCAGGAGGCAAAAGAAATGGTTAAAATAGGGCAATTATTAATTTAAACCTAGAGATAACATGAAGCTCACGATAAAATGTATGAAATGAGTAAGCAGACCCAGATACAATTCAGCTCTAAAGAATAACTCAGTCATAGATAAGAGGTCATACCAACATGGTGCTGCCTCTTAAAAGTTAAGGGAAAATAAGCCCAACACTGCAAGAAGGGGCTTCTTTTATAATGCGTCTTACAGTGGAACTCTTACATTTAATAACATTGTGCAAGTGACACGATTTTAACCAATCACACTGAAGAAACAACTATACGGTTTCTGAGTTCATATTCTCAACATTTATCCCACATTATCCAAGACATGAACACAGTGCATTTTCCATCCCTTGTATTATTCGGACACCTTACTAGTACAAATACTGTTACTTAATATACAATGACAAATTCTCATGAGAATCACACTATAGTCGAGCTTTATGAAAATTCGCAGTCAATGGAACAGTGTAATACAGAACTATAAAGAAAAGACACATCATTCTGTACCTGGTAAAGTCACATTCCATCTCAAAATATTGTTTTTAAAGATGTTTGTTCATCTATTGTCTGTATGCTGGGTGAAACAGAAGTGAAAAGATGAGCGTGTACTGAAAGATAGTTGCAAATAGAGTTAGAATAACCCAAAAAGTTCCGTGAGTTTCAGTCATGTAACTCCATGAAGATACAATGAAATGTTATAATACAGTCTTCCTCAAAGCCAGTAATGACTCTTCGTACTTACTCATCAACCAGGTGTGATATTAACTACATTAGTGCAGACAGCACAGTGCTTAAAAGCGCAGTGAAGTGAAACATGAAAAAGGTACAATAATACAGCAACAGGGATGTCAGTCAATTCCAGGAAAAACGTGCAGTACAGTTAGACCCCTGATTCCTGTGTTATTTAGTATGTATCGACAATCCCTTGGTGGGTGTAGATTTTTCGACCCGCCCCTGATTCTTATGGGTCTCTTCAAGACAAACAATGCCATCTGGCACATCACCTCAAAGCTGTGCTTTGCATCACATGCTGGGGCTGGAAACCACCAGAGGGCTCAAAAGTCGGGGCAGCTGTATTAACATTCGAGCGATCCTTCCAGGCTATTTTCAGGTCACTATGCTCCCCGCGAGTTGATCCGAGAATCCAAACGTCTTGGTAAGAGCTCTCCGACGTTGGCAGTGTACAACATAGTCCATGATTTAACATTCTCCCATGCGCCAAACTTTTCCAAAGCTTTTGCTTGAAGATTGATATGAGTAGTGTACATCACATAATTTTCAATCTGCTTACTGATATAGGCACAGAAGTGCAAAATTGCTGTATGTGTAACATGCAACAGGCTCTACTTTCTTCCGCTAACAATATAACTAAATAACACCTATTTTGCAAAATCAAAGCACATACACTTTTTAATGCTAGTTATAGTACTTGTCCTATTAGTAGCCAATCAATCTATGATTAATGTGGCCGATTTTCTAATCTTCAGGTCATTTAAAGTTATACCAATAGAAGAAATAGTGGCAGCAAATACATCTCAGATCCACTGACCAACACTATGTTTCTCCCTCCTCAAATGTTTGTCACCCATGCCACTAATCTCATTTACTCGATAAGCATGGAAAATACTAGCGCTAATAGCAACTTCTTACCTTATTATGCGGAAGTAAAAAAATACCACACACATATACATCCCGTTAAGAATGGGTTCGCTCCTAGTCAAAACTTCATTGTCAACTACATCCCTGTTCATTTTTGCCTTATCCCACCACTTCTGGTAATTGTCCACTCTGATGTTTCTGCTGCAGCATATACATTATTCCATTCTTTGCCTGATTAGGAATGAGTCTTTGATATATGTTTCCAAACTTTCTTCCTCTTCCTTTTCTAATTCAAACTCTCTTGCCTCTTCCTAACTTCTCCTTCTTTTCATCCTACTTTCATTAATCTCAGCCATAAACTCCTTCTCAATCTTGTTTAATCTATTTAGAAATGTGATGTTAGTAAGTTTAGTTTTTTCAAGTTGTGTAATCGGATTTACATATTTTGACATAGTTCACTCACTTTATTTCCGTGAAGGGGTTAGAGTCCTAATAACAAGCACTTTCATCAAAGGAGCACTATAATCAGAAAGAGAAATATCAATTCTCGTCGATAAAAGACAGTTATAAATATCTTACATGACTATGAATTTGTGAGAGGAAACTGCTCATGGGTCCCTCAGCTGTTGATTCAGGAGGAAAAGTACACATAAAGCAATCACTGGCATTCATAATATTTTAATATTATTCTAACAAACTAAAATACACATTCTACCTAAAATTGCTTACTGAATTATTTCTGTGCATTATTTAGTTATTTGCATACTTTCGGCTATTCATTTCGGTCTGGTTAATTATGTTTTTAGGTGCGGCATGCTCAGCTGAAATGGTGAGTCCCACTTATAAACCTACTATGAACATTAATATTATATTCACCAACATTTATTTGTAAGAATTTGCACAATTCTCTGTGCTGTTTGCCATGTTTCTTCTATGAAAGATTCTAAAAAGGAAATCAAAAATTGAACTAAACTGGCACACATTGTGACACTTGAATCCACTCTGGCAATCTGGCACATTTCACAATGATCACTTGGTGCGGGCCCTTCCAGCGAGGCTCTGAATACGGTTTACAAATATACTTTTTCACCAAAACCCAGTCACGAGATCTTGTCATTGATCTTGCCCTGTTTGTGGTGTTGTCAAGTCAAGCTTATGAGAGATAGAATGCACTACATTGGCCAGTCCCCTACAATATTCAAGAATAATGTAATCTGTGATATTTTGAAGTGCCAACACAGGGACAGAAGAAATTCTCGTGATTCTCTCCATCAGTACTTCATAGGGATAGAGTTCTGTTCTTCTATTTGGTATACTTCTGCAGCTCATTAAAACAAGCGGGAGTGCATTGGGACACTTTAGGGAGGTGGAGGAGAGCACGTTTGCAATCCTGGAATTCAACCCAGTTAAGTTTCTCAATAACTTCTGATGCCTCTGGTCTCCAGCTATAGTGGAACTTTAGGGCTATACAGAGTAACTTCATGATTATAAGCGTTTCCCATTGTCCAATTCTAAAGAAACTGGCATGCTGAATCTAAGGATCAGTTACCTTGATAATAGATTGGCTACAGTGAGGCTCTTATATTTTCTAGATGGGTATGCCTCGACCTGCCTGGAGAAAAGACACAGTACTACTCAAACGTACCTCAGCATGGTACATCTGGGCATTTCCACAAAATCTAACAAATGATTTACAATGGATGGCTGGGGCAAAACAACAAAGGACCACACCCACTATTATCATCAATTGTCATGGCACAACAAAAAAGTCAGCAAAAATTGAGACAGGTGCACAAGTATGAGGGAGCAGCCATCACACACCCTCTGTTAAGGAACCAATCCTTGATTCTAAACTAAATAAATGCTACTAAGCACTATACAAGTAACTTCAATATCTCGATGATCACATTATATTTGCCTGTATGCACCATTCATCCTTACTTGGAAAAAATAAAGATGGTCCAGAACACAAAACATTTCAGTCCTTTACTATTTCATTCATTCTTATAAAATCAATCTGATTGTAGCCAAGGAAGAATCTACCAGGAAAAGCTAACACATTTCTTCCTGTTGTGACTTCTTCAGGGTTACAAAAAATGCACTATTTACTTGTACAAGATAAAAACAATATATATGCACATTAAAATAACACTTAAATCACAAGCATCACTTCTTTGGAAAATTCAACAAGGCCTCATCGAGCACTTCATACCTTTATACATCAGATTATTAGGCATTTACCTATTCAATGTGAAATATTTGTCACTCCTTACAATAGGATTCATTAATCATATCTGGGTCAAATACACCAGTGCAATATCCGATATTAAGACAATGTCGATAAAGAACCCAACTGAAATACATTGAAGTTGCTTGTATCCAGAGTGCTGAGTAGCATTTATTTATTTTAAAAAGTCCAACTACATGTGATGGAATCAGTTGTCAGACATTTCTTTGTGTCTACTGGCCAAAACGTTTTTCTTGCAGCCATATAATTGCTGGCATGTAATACACCGCTGATACAAATGTTGATTCATGGTTAGGAAATGGGTATTAAACCAGTATTTTTTAAATGTGTGAATCATCCTACCCCTCCCAACATGAGTAGGGCAATCGAAGTGTTGGACCATTGCAGGTAACAAGGAATCTTGTAACATAGGCTTACCATCATTTGAAACCCAAGTATCATTTACACCCTTGATATCCCACTCCCAGTCATTTTTCCTTTCCATTCTTGAGTGCCTCATTTTGGAATTGTCTGAGCTCATTGAATGCCTGGAATGATGTCAACCACAAATTTATCACATAGCCAGTCAGTTGTACATGAGTCTTCTAAATGGAATGAGCAGGATTCATAAGTGCAGTATTTTGCCACCTTAACAGTGTATTGGCTGCCCGGTGTGACCGTGTCATGGTACTGTGCAGCACATTTAACAACAGAGTTTTCGCTAGGTAGATGCAGGGCTTCAAAAAGATTTAGAATGTATATTATGTTATGGATTTGAAAGCCAGGGGATGTCATAAACCCCTTTTCAAACATAACTGGCTAAAATCATAGACAACACCAAAACCATACTGGCTGTCAGTGTAGATGGTGAAACTCAAGTCACTGGCCACAGAGCATCTTCTTGTGAAAGTTATCAATCCAGCTACTTGTGCTGGGGTCACTTTCTTTAATGAGAATGCTTCTACAATGCTTGATGTGGTTCAAACTTTATATGTTGCTCTCAAGGTTTTCTATGGGTCTCTCAAGCATGAGCCAATCTAAAAATCAAATTTGCTAATTTCAGTGGTGCATCCAGTATGTATGCTCTTGGCTTGGTGCATGATTCTGTGACATTCACACAGTTGTGGTCAAAGATTTCTTCTTTATCATCATGATCTAGTATGGACAAAAGTGTTGCTGGATTCAAAACATTGCATCGTCCGATAGAAATGCTTTCAGCCACCACGAGCCCTTGTTCATATTTTGTCAAACGGTTGTATTTCATATACTGAGTTTGAGTCAGCAAAATCACAAGAGAGTGGGGTCTCAGCAGAATAAGTGCGTAACCCATCACAATTCCTTCACTGTTGGGTCCTCACATACACTAATGCAACCGAAGTCAGGCAGTGGAGAAGTGCTGTGGCTACAGGATCCACTATGGCCAGAAAGAAGGCCTCTGGCCATTTCAATTCTCCATGGGTCTGTGACAACACATTTGTGACAGAAGAGGAAAAAATCCTTCTCATAGTCTGGCATTTAATAGTGCTCGTGCACTACATATTTTGTCTCTGAGCTCTAGGAAGTCTCTGTAGACTAGAGAAAAGATAGAAATCCACTGATGGCAGTTGCTAACCATTACCTGGAACATCCTCACTTCTCCTTATGTTGTGGGAGGTTTTATTCTCAGACTTGTAGAGATGCTCTATTTGGATACCTTTAACGTTCCTTTTATAAAGGGTTGTCCCAAATAGATTACTTCCTTCTATGTATTCCAGTGCAGGAGACACCTTAGGCCCAATTTCAGCAAGACAGTTCAACCAGGCAATTATGTTAAACCTGCAGCCCTCTTTTGTCTTGGACACAACTATCAGATCGTCTATGTATTGAACCAGCACTGAATTACAGGATAAGTGTAAATACTCCAGATTCTTCTTCAATTTCCAATTAAATATTGAAGACAGCTCTGTATAGCCCTGAGGAACCCTACACTAGATTAAAATTGTGTTAAAAAATGTACATTCTAAAAGAAATTGACAGTCCTCTTGTAGGGAAATGGAGAAGAATATTTGGCACAAGTCTATGACTCTGAACCATTCAGCATCTTATGGAATATGGAAAACTATTACAGAAGGATTCTATACCACAGGACAAAATTAGATGACAATGTTGTTATTTTTTCTAAGATCTTATATTATTCTCCATTTTCTATTTGCCTTTTGAAGTCCCATGATTGAGGAATTGCATGGACTGCCCAATACGTCTTTTAAAATGCTTTGGTCTATTGTTTGCTTGATCACTGCCTTAATCGTTGGCATCATTTCTGTCACTGCCCTCTTGAGAAAGATTATCCTGGGGCATTTAGGGATAAACCACATCCGGTATTACTTTTATCCTCACTGGTTCTCCAATTTTTATCAGTCCAATTTCCTTAACTATGAAAATACTAAACATCACCCCCATACTGTACATTTTATATCAGGTAGTAGGCCTGACCTTGCAAACAAGACAGGCAACAAATATACATCTGACTCTTGTGTATTTTTTTAAAGTTAGCATCTTCATCTTGGTTTTGAATCACTACTCCATCTGATTACAAAAATTAGTGAATTTCATCTTGCACAAACGGTCTCTTGCCAAAACGTTAACAGGACCTTTGTCACATACTATGAATTCGATGTACTAATGTATTGAGGGCTTGAAAAGGGTGTGTAGGAACAACAACACATTATCTCCCTATCCTGCCTTGTCTGGTCAAAGGTGGGCTGCTAGGGATGTAATAAGACCAATAAGGCCCAGTTCCCCCACCCTGCCCAGTTGAGGATTTTCCACTACAGGCTATGTAGCACCTGCTTCAGCACTTTTGGACACTGGCTAGTCTGCCCTGATCAGGCCGAAGGCGGGCTGAACAATGTTCTAAACTCCTATCCCTCTCTGTTGAGCACCTTGTTTATCTGCAGGTATTATATATGCACCTCTGAACTTTCCATATAGTGCTTATACTGCCTTGTGTAGGTTAAGGTTGTGTTGCTAGGGGCACAGTAAAGAATAACAATTTTTTAATCCTCTATCTTGCCTGGGTGAGGTCCTGATCAATGTAGGTTAGGTAGCATGTACCCAAGCATATTACTCATAGGGGTCATCAGAGGACGGTAACAAGATCACCCCCTTCTATAGTGACATCATAGATCATGTTGGAATGTAACACCCAGTGGGTTTAGGTAAAACAACCTATGCACTTTGCCACTTTATGTATCTGCCTCCAGCAGATCAATGAGAATGATGGTCTTAACAACATGCATTTTACACTCTGGTCAGGGCTAATGAGACTGGTGTCCCGTAGCAATATAAGTTATGGTGGTGAAACATGTAGCGCACTAGGCTCACTATTTCTCGTGCTTAAGGGAGGCTTTTTTTATGTGATGTTTATCCTTTTAGTATTTCCCCCTTTTAATCATTATTTAAAGGCATGTTGAATGTATGTTATGTAATGTTTATGGTTTTTATTAACTAATAAGCTATTATTATTGCAGTGTACTGTTACAATAATGGAAGACTGTGCTCCTTTTCAGGGTGGTATTGCTTGCATCCCATTAAAATTGACAACAAAACTTCTCATTCCTTGTGGAACAATATTCAGTGCTTAATTTGTAAATAAAAAGGTGCCGGTGCTCAAAGCCCTCCTCAAACATGCGGCTGCTGCAATTAAATGTGTGAACACGGAATACTCAGGAAGCGTAATCCTGAAGCCATATCGGGCCTCCTCAATCCATATAAAGGCCACTCCCTGCCCCTTCAGCTCACTCTTGCAGCTTTCTACTTTCTTTCTTTGTGACGCTATTTCGTTTTTCCCTTCATCAATTTTTCCCATATGTGTCTTCTGCTCACAGCAAATGCTAGAGGCAGAAGAATAAGCCCCGGCCCGCAAAAATAAGTGCTGGTGCTCAGCACCAGAGACAATAAGCACAAATTAAGCACTGACAATATTCCCTGTTGGAGCATAATGAACACCACCTGAAACACTAAATCCTTGCACACCCCTATTCTTACTCAAAACAGAATCAAAATCAGAGCTTGACATAGAAGAACTCCTCTGTCTGCTCCTCTGAGCCAACTTTGTTTCGGCCACCATGTACTTAGCTTTAAATTTTCTTTGCTTCACATCATGTGTTGCAATACTATTTTGCACATTTTAATATCCTGTCCAGGGATTTCGTCAGCCAACATACCATATTCTGGTGAGAACTAGGGGCCATATTTAAGAAAAGTTTGCGCCGCCGTTGTACCATTTTTTTATGCAAAAGCAGCGCTAACCTAGCGCCATATTTATAAAGTGTCACTAGAGAACCTTAGCACCACTTTTCCTTGCACCATATTCGAGGACCACCACTTTTCCTTGTGTCGTTTAATGACAATGATATGCAAGGTGGACATTCCATCCTAAAAAATGACGCAAGCCCGCTATTGTCATATTTACAAGCCATCTGGAAAATGACGCACACATGGGATCGCCTAGGAAAAAATGTGCTTACTCTGATTAGCGTCAACATTTTAATGCCTTGTCAGACCAGGTGTTAAAATGACGCACAACCACAATTATATGAGGAAATCTCACAGAAGGAACTCTGGCAAAAAACAGGACAACATGTACCTGTTATTGCTAAAGCTCAGCACCCAGAGATGATGACAGAGACAACGCCAAGTGCCCAAGCACCACTGCAGCACCCTCAGCCACCACAACAGCAGCCACAAAGGTAGCAAAGAAGGAGAGAGAGAATACTTTGCTAACGGATATCCATCCTTGGCCTCAGGGAACAAGAGGTCATGAGACACTACCGTCTCAAGCGTGAGTCCACAGTACATCTGCTCCACCACATTGCTCCCCATCATAGCAAGAAGGGAAAGTCTAACAACAATACCACCCATTACCAAACTCCTGGCTATGCTCCACATGCTGGTCTCTGGCTCATTTCAGACCACTGCAGCACAAGTTGGTGGAATCTTGCATCCATCCTTTTCTACCTTCCTTCCTACGGTACTGCACACCCTCATCCGCCTTACTCCCCACCACATCCTGTTCCCCAAACCCCAGCAAATGCAGTAGGAGACAAAACAAGGATTCTACCAGTTTGCTGGCTTCCCGCATGTGCTGGGTGCAATGGACTGCACACATGTCGAACTTATCCCTCCTGCTGCAACAGAACACCTTTTCAGGAACAGGAAACACACACACTACATAAACGTGCAGGCCATTTCGGACCATTGCAGTATATTCAACAACATTCTCACTAAATATCCTGGCAGCGTGCATGATGCCTACATCTTTCCGCACTCAATAATAAACCAACGCTTCCAGGATGGACAATATGGCAATGGCCTACTTGTAGGTAATCAAGCAGACATGACATAACACATAAAACACAATAAACATGTGGATCAAATAATATACACACCACACTCCATATACGTGGACAGGGAAGCATAGATGACTGATGGGCAACACATATGCAACATGCATCACTCCACACATTAAATGCACATCATCCTCACATATAGCCACATGTACAAGGCCCTTGCACCACCGGCCTGTCATGTTTAATGATGCTAAGGTGGAACAATGCCCTCTCTGCCTTTTAAAAGGTGGTGCCAAGCCACTACATGTGCCCTAACGCTTACTTGAAAATACAGACCCTTCACACACATTGCTTAGTGTGGAAGTGGTCAGAAATGGGTCTGACAGTGGGCATGCCACTGTCAAACAACTTGCATATTGGCACTGCACCACATTTAGGACAATCTGGAAACCTGAGGCAGCATCATCAAATAATGCCACCCAGGGGTAGCATCACCATTGTCCTACTGACACAAATACCTGACACTCTCTTGGGTATACTTCTCACATGTGTGGTGTATACTGCACTCATATTGAAAGAGGAGATTTCCATCATTGATTGGTCATGTGCAGGAAGGGACACCTTACTGCACAGAAAACAATCAAACCTGTAAAGACCCCATCTTTCTAACTTGCTACAAGGGTGCCTAAATTGAAGCTTGGCAGCTGAACTACTGCCAGCACACAGGTAGAGGTCAGTAATGACCCATTTCGAGGATATATGGGACATTGCTGGCCTTCACCAGTGATGCAGGGCATTGCAGACAAACACCTCCTCTGTCCTGTGCCTCAGGTGTATGTTATTGTGTCACATACATGGCAATACATCTCATACTACGATGCCACACTTTGCATGATCTCTACAGACAAACATGCATGCCAGCCTTTAAATTTAGATTACAGCTCTGTTTGCAAAGGAGGTGTAACATGTCCAAGGCAGGGTTTCACATGCAACACTCAGGGCACAAAACCTGTCTCATGGCACACAACATTCAAAATATGTACAAACTCACACATTAAGGCACTTTTGCAAGTCACATGTAACAGGAAAAAAGTACAATGTTTATCAAAATCACACATATCCCGCATTGGTGAACTGTCATGTCAGACAAATCCTAAATCACCATGCCCCTGAAGTTCAACCCTTGACTTGAAAGTGCAACACAACAATACAACCATGCATGCAAACAGGAACCCACACAATACAAGGTGCTAGTCAAATTCTACACTCCAATTACAAATACTGTGCCAGGCCAGTTAGAATGAAACACAAATGCAAGTCTGACACTTTTTCTCACCTTCCATGGCAGTGGACCAAGGTTACGGCGTCCAGCCATCGGTCATGACCCATGAAAGAAGGCCTACAATGATGCGCACAAAAGGACCAGAAATGTGGTTGAGAGGACATTTGGCATCCTGAAATCCAGGTTCAGGTGCCTAGATGTATCTGGAGGAAGACTATTATATGCACCATTCCTTGTGTGCAAAATATTCCTAGTCTTTGCAATTTTGCACAACATCTGTGTCTGCACCAATTTCCCCTAAGAAGAACACGTTGAGGTCCCGAGGAAGGATGATGAGGCCAATGATGCACGACAGGAGGATGGGGAAGAACAAAACTCAGCTGCTGGAGAACGCAGAAGGGCCAATTTTGTGCACAACTTCTTCACTTAGAGACTGAAATTATAATCACTGAGCAGATATTTTTTAATAAATCTCTTGAACACAGATTTGTCTAAGAGAACCTTTTTACCCTTCACATGCCTCATCAACTCACCCACACCTTGGAAAGCATGACAGGGCCACAACATTTTAAAAATCAATTAGGAACACACTCATGAACTCCAAACAACCACATACAATGCACTAATAAATGAATGTGCAGGTGAAATGTATGCATAGCGTATCGTTCAAATCATATTACATAACAACACACATATCACACAAGTGTGTCTGGTTGACATTTGACAGCAGCCACATAGAAAAAACATGTGATGACTGTTGTTCAGATGTCTGGCCTAAGTAGGACAAGAGTAGTCAGTACCTACAATAGTGGGTCAGTGTCTGCTATGTAACAACTCAATGTCTGAATGTCACAATCACAGGTAATAACTTACAACATACCCCTCCGTGTCACTCACATGTATGACTACTAGATAGTCAACCACAGAGAATAATGCACCTGAATGTCTAGGTCTGTCAAATTCAAAGTCACTAAACCTTGGCAAACTGCACGTGGGAATAAGCAAACAAGCATTTAGGAATATGAATTTCCTTCTCCCAAGTGTCACGAGTATTCATGCAATCCAAACACACTTATAGTGGCCAAGGATTATGAATGCAGCCGTGTGTGAATGCTCATGTCCAACAAACAAATGTGGAAGTCCAGCTGAGTCGCTCCTCAACCTAACTTTGCCAGACAATATGTGGAGGGGACTCCGACAGTACACGAGTGCTTTGGTTGGTGTTGCGAGATGTGTGGGGGCCAGTCATCTCATCTTGCAAACAATGGGAATGGTATGGAAATGTTTGCTCATCCTGTAGAAAGACCAATGTCCATTGGTAAATTCCACATGTAAGAATTGCCATGACGTGCATGAAGGACTGGACAGTGAGGATGAGGAAGATGTGTAAAAAGGAAAATCTGCACAAACTGTGCCAGCAGTGTTGACATAGAAGCCACAGCACACAATCTGACTTCAAAGAGTGAGAATGATCACACAATCTCAAATCCTCACTTTACAAAACAAAATTGTGGCCATGTAAGTCCATATCCCTGTCACATTGACAGCAATTCCACCCGTGCGCTTGACCAGCACAAACAAGTGTGAGTGCTGTAAGTGAAACATGACACCATATGTGCCCTGGGTCTGCCTACATGACCCTGTGCAACCATTTACCAATGACCTAACAATTCATTAGTGGAACAAATGCCAGATAAGATAACATAGTCATGTCAATCCCCGGTATATAAGACAAGTTCAACATAACCAACCTGTAAGTCCCTAGTAATAATAGTGCAAGGCTGACATCA
This sequence comes from Pleurodeles waltl, assembly GCF_031143425.1. Taxonomy (NCBI): domain Eukaryota; kingdom Metazoa; phylum Chordata; class Amphibia; order Caudata; family Salamandridae; genus Pleurodeles; species Pleurodeles waltl. The sequence goes on from NC_090449.1 coordinate 610,387,979, forward strand.
ACAACCTGAAAGTCCCTAGTACATAATAGTGCAAGGCTGACATCAACAACCTGTAGGTCCCTAGTACATAATAGGGCAAAGCTGACATCAACAACCTGTAAGTCCCTAGTACTTAACAGTGCAAGACTGTCATCAACAACCTGTAAGTGCCTAGTACATAATAGGACAAGGCTGACATCAACAGCCTGTAAGTCCCAAGTATGCAATAGTGCAAGGCTGACATTCACAACCTGAAAGTCCCTAGTACGTAATAATGCAAGGCTGACATCAACAACCTGTAAGTCCCTAGTACATGATAGGGCAGGGGACTTCAGTTATGCAGTTGGATTTCTGCAGTTGACTGTGCACTGCAGTGCCGTAACAAACCCACCCACCCAGTAAAATCCCTTGAGGGTGATACAACCACTCTGTACACAGTCAGAGGCCTGCCACACTTGTACAGTGAACTGTGCTGTGGGGAACAGCGTGAGCTCGGGGCCACAGCAGCACCAAGACGGCTGTGGGGGCCTTTAAAATGCCACTGGTGCACTGATGAGTAGCCTGCCATCCCTGTCTGACAGCAGCCCTGCCGTGCAGAGTATGAGCTAGTAGGGAAGTCTCTGAAAAACTACATGGTGAGGAATTGTGCAGTCAAAGAGTATGTGGAAAAAAATTGACACTGAATTCTTCCTTCATATACCCCCCAGGTAAACCCGCCTTGGTGTGGCCTGTACTTTGCACATAGCCAGATGAAAACTTGCACCATATGGCATGGTGTCTGTGAAAAACAACCTCTGGACATGTAAACACAGTACACATGTATCTACATAGGTTAACATGTCTGACACTGATATGAGCAAATATATTTTCCTCTGATGGTGCACAATTACTCATGAAGGATACTAAAAGTTGTAGGAGTTACACCCCTAAACACACCACTGTAGTAGGCATCACATATCACACATGAAGTACATATACCACTCACTAGCATGTCACATATGGCCCTATGATGACTCATGTCAGTCCACCATATCCAATAACTTGCATGCGTGGGGAACAGTAATTTACATGTGTTGCATTATATCATGATGTCTGACCCTCAGGCCCCACCATAGATTGTCACCCACATGCACTAACATAGTTCTGGGTTAGCAGACAACATAACAGGCCAAATCACGAGTATCCCTAGGTATGCAGTTGTCAAGGTTATCATGTGCACGAACATGTTTCACACATGGGCCAGCTAACATAAGCTGTGTGGCCGAACAAACAGAGGAAATGTGAAAAATGCGTAGTGTAAGACCAACAATGGAAGTTTCAGCACATATGTACACTCACAGTACACACATTGTACACATGTGAAGACCAGAATGTTGAAATTTGTGTCATACACATTCACAATTGCAGTCCATATCGCTCCTCCCATGCATCCCACAGACAAACATACATAACCAAACATATTTCAATGTTTGGGTCAAAAAAATTACGCATGAGGTAATTTTCTGCCATCTCACATGAAAAAAATGAAGCATCGCACCTGCACGTCAAAATAAAGACAGTGTGCCCTGTCAGCCATCCAACAAAAAAACACGCATGACCATCATGCGTCCAAAAAAACGACGAATTACATTAAAACCTGACCAGGTGCCCAGGAAGAGATGCAATTGAACTTCCTTGCTGCAATCATCGTAAAGTGAAGTTACTTTCCCTTTCCCTTTACAGTCGTTTAGTCTGTGCTTGTGTGAAGTTGGGTGGTGCTGGTGTGAGGATATTTAGTGATACTTAGGGCCTGATTACAACTTTGGAGGATGGTGTTTATCCGTCCCAAATGTGACGGATATCCTGCCCACCGTATTGTGAGTTCCATAGGATATAATGGACTCGTAATACGGCAGGTCGTATATCCGTCACATTTGGGACGGATTAACACCGTCCTCCAAAGTTGTAATCAGGCCCTTAGTGAGTCTGTTGTGCTGTCTGCTGTCTGCATTGTGTCCCAAAAGTCTTTGTTGTGTTTTTTTGTCTTTTTGTGTTGTCGTTTACTGTGTATTGTGGGATGTCTGTGTAGGAAAGTACCCTCTTTTTGGCATGTTACCCCCAATTTTTGCCTGATGTCAGTGTGTTTTTGACTGTGTCACTGGGATCCTGCTGGTCAGGACCCCAGTGCTTATGGTTTATGACCTGCTTGTCAGTGTGTTTCACTGTTTTCTTAATTGTCACTGGAGTCCTAGTGACTCAGTATTTAATTCCAAATTGACATACTGGACCCCCTTTTATAAGTCCCTAGTATATGGTACATAGGTACCCAGAGCATTGGGGTTCCAGGGGATCCTTATGGGCTGCAGCGTTTCTTTTGCCACCTATAAAGAGCCCATGCAATGGCTTCTACAGGACTGCCATTACAGCCTGTGTGAAATAGTGCATGCCCTATTTCACAGTCATTTTCACTGCACCATGCCACTTATAATTCACCTATATATCAGGTCTTCCAACCCTGAAAGCTGGGTGCAAAGTACCTGTGTGTGAGGGCACCCCTGCACTAGCAGAGGTGCCCTTATGCCGTCCAGGACCATTTGTCTGGACTTTGTGAGTGCGGGGATGCCATTTTAAGTGTGCACTGTACATAGGTCAACACCTATGCACAGCTTCACAATGGTAACTCCGAATATGGCCAAGTAAGGTGTCCAACAACTGGGAATTGTACCCCAATACTGATTCCAGTATTGGTTGCACAATTACATGCACTCTGTGGGCTCCACAGTGGACTCCCAGTACTGCCATACCAGCCTTCTGAGGTTTCCACTGCAGCCCCATTTGCTGTCACCTCACAGACAGGCTTCTGCCCTTCTGGGGCTTAAGCAACTCAATCCCAGAAAGGCAGAACAATGTATTTCCTTTAGGAGGGGGGTGTTATACCCTCTCCTTGGAAATAGGTGTTACAGGCATGGGATGGGCATCCTCCCAGAGCCTCTGGAAATGCTTTGAAGGGCACAGATGGTGCCCTCCTTGCATAAGCCAGTCTACACTGGTTCAGGGTTCCCCTGCCCCTGCTCTGGCACAAAACTGGACAAAGGAAAGGGGAGTGACCACTTCCCTGTCCATCACCACCCCAGGGGTGGTGCCCAGAGCTCCCCCAGAGTGTCCCTGAGTTTTGCCATCTTGTTTTCAGGAAGGGCAGGGAACTCTGGGAGCATCTGAGTGGCCAGTGCCAACAGGTGACATCAGAGACCCCTCCAGATAGGTGCTTACCTGGTTAGGTGACCAATCCCCCTCTCAGGGCTATTTAGGGTTTCTCCTCTGGGTGTTTCTTCAGATTCAGATTGCAAGACTCCAGCAAGAATCCTCTGCATCCTTTACTTCATCTTCTACCGACGGATTAACCGCTGACTGCTCCAGGAACTCTACAAAACTGCAACAAAGAAGCAAAGACAACTTCTGCAACATTGTATCTTCAGCTCCTGCCAGCAACTGCAACAGTTTCCAGGTCGTGAATCCTCTGAGGACTGCCTGTCTTCAGCCTGCACCAGAAGAACCGAAGAAATCGCCTGTGGAGTGATGGAGTCACTTCCCTACTTCAGCAGGCATCTCTCTGCAAGGACGACTGGTGGCTTGGGTCCCCTCTCCAGACAACAGGCATGGATCCAGTAACACAGGTAGTGGACTAAAGTGACTCCTACAGTCCCAGCGTCCAGCTGTCCAAGTTTGGTGGAGATAAGAGCTTGCCTCCCCAAGACAGTACCCCTGTGCACCGCGTGGCTTGCAGTTGCCAAGGTTTGTGTGCAACCTTCCAAGAAGTTCTTCATGCACAGTACAGCTTAGGCCCCCAGCACTCCATCCTGTGATGCACAGCTTCATGAGTGGTTCTCTGGCGGCGTGGGAATCCTTTGTGTCATGCTGCATAGGCCACCATTTGCACCTCCTTTGTCCCTGTGCTGTGGGACTCCTGTGCATGCGTACTGGTTCTCTGAGGGCTCTATGAGTTGCTGAGAGCCCCCTCTGTCTCCCTCTCCTGGGTAGAGGCCGCCAGGCCCCTCCTGGTCCTGGGCAGTGCCATTTTCTGCTAACCTCAAGCTTTGTATGTGCCAAGGCTTGTTGGTGGAATCCAGCGACGCAAATCAGACTGCATTCATCCATCTGGCATGGGACATCTTCTGCACCTACCAAGAACCCGCATCTGTCTTCTTTGGTGCAATACTAACTTTGTCTTCTCACCAATGGTTCTTCTTTTGCACCTTTATTCGGGTTAGCAGGGGCTCCTGTTCTCCCTGGACTCTTCAGTGCTACTTGGACTTGGTCCCCTTCTTCCACAGGTCTCAGGTCCAGGAATCCATTGCTGGTGTCTTGCAGTCTCTTTTGGTTCTTGCATTATCTTCTATCACAAATTCTAGTGTGTTTTAGGAAACTTGCTGTGTTTTATTCCTACTTTCCTGGACTCTGGGGTGGGGTATTTTACTTACCTTTGGTGCTTTCTTACTCTCCCAGCACCCCTCTACACACTACACTTGCCTAGGAGGGAAATCAACTTTTGCATTCCACTATTTTAGTATATGGTTTGTGTTCCCACTAGGCCCATTGCAACCTATTGTGATTTTCACTGTTTGCACTATTTTCTGACGATTTACTTACCTGTTTTTGGTTACTAGTGTATATATTGTATAATTTACCAACCTCCAAAGTATTTTTGGCATTGCGTCACTAAAATAAAGTATCTTTATTTTTGGTAACACTGAGTATTGTCTTTCATGTGTGTGAGTACTGTGTGACTACAGTGGTATTGCAAGAGCTTTGCATGTCTCCTAGTTTAGCCTTGGCTGCTCTGCTTATAGCTACCTCTAGACAGCCTGGCTTCTAGACACTGACTACATTTCACTAATAAGAGATAACTTGACCTGGTCTAAGGTGTAAGTACCTTTGGTACCCACTACAAACCAGACCAGCCTCCTACAGTCTGTCTCTGGGGTATATTAGTTTGTTGGGGTAGTTTGGGGTATTGATATAGGTTTTTGGATTGTAGTGGAGTTCGAGTGTGACATGTAGTGGAAGGGAAGGGCAAGGTGTATCACTGCGTATGAGCTGGGAGGCTTTATATGGCTTGTCTGTCAGTACCTCCCCGATATGGTGGCAATGGGTGGCCATATCATCCTTGGCTATAAGACAAAGGCACGGAAGCTGCGGTGGGGCAAGGTACACCACCTGCTCATCCATATATATAATGTTGACCACACAGACCACCAGCTGAAGCACTGGTGGGCAGACTTAATTGCCTGGGAATCGAGGTTGGTGGTACTGTGGCTGATTCCAACTTTGCTTTTGCATGTCTGTTGGCCATAGGTTTTACTTGACTATGTCTTGACAAAGGCCAGGACTGCGAGTAGTGTGTCTGTGCTAACCTGCATCCATGACAAGGGCAGCAATGTACCATCAGTCAGATAAATGACACATTCCTGTCTTTGATCTGTGTATTTAGCCAGGAGATTTTGAAGTGCACCAAAGCCAACACACATGGGTCATGGTGCAAGAGTACATGGTGACCAGGGAAAAATGTCAATGTCCATCAAGGGCCTGACCACTGTAGTATGTTGCATGGTCATGTACATGAGATGACAATAATGATGCAAGAGTATAGGGAGTCATGGATGAGTGTGTTCCCTGAGCCATGTATGTGCAGAGTGACACAGCAATGTGCTATGCTTGCAAAAAATGTCAGCAAATGTCCTCTGCAAAACCTGACCAATGAAGCTGAGACATGTATGTATGGTAAAAGCACATATCTGCATATGTTAGCCTGGCCTACCTATGGCAGTCACAGAGAGATGTTGAGGGCTCACTAGAATATTACCTAAACTAACTCTTTTATGTCCACCTGCAAAATGTGTGTAAATTATAACATTTGTCCATGGTGTTAATTGTATAACATTCACAGTGCCATGTCTCATGTCATGTCTTGCAGGTGGATCAGCCCCCTACACCATTGGAGACATGGAAAGCTTTTCAGACCCCGATGCTACCAGTAGGTGTCATCCTACTTGTGTAATGTGTAGTGCAAGGGTTGTATATGAGGTTGTGTCATGTGTCCAATGCCATTTTAAAATTGCATGTATGGCAATTTGGACTCCATTATCCATCCTTGAATATGAACAGTATGTCAGATGTTAGGGCCAGGATGTGGAGTACAACTAAGTGATGCACTGATGGCAACGTGCGCTGCAAGAGCCTTGTGATTGCTGGACACAGTATATATGTGGACAAACACAGTGATGGCAGTCGAGACATGTGCCAGCAGTACTGGTTTCAAAACATGTATGCAAGGTAGCAATATGTTGACCATAGTACATGTTACAGATCTGTGTGCCACACGTAACACACAGTTACTCAGGGCATGTTAGGATTGGGGACCTTGTGAATAGGTCACTAAGAGGCTTAAGAAGAAGCCCCTTGTGCCGCTATTGCTTCACCTTTTGCCCTATGAAAGGTGATACACCAGCGATACAATTGGCTCATAAATAAGCATCTAAGATAGGCAGGACATAGCTCTACATACCACATATAAACACTGCATTCGATTTGCACACCCATGTTGTTCATACCCCATACTCCATGTTGGATGTGGCACCATTAGCTAGCCATGTCATTCTCATAGCTCTTGACATGTGTGTGTGACACGAGGGATGTCCATGCAACATTGTCACAGGACATGGCTGTACTCAGTACATGTTCAGATAGTTCAGGTCCTGAGAACGTTCATGGTGTAATGCAAACAGCTTCACACAATGAACAGTATTAACCAGTGCTGTTGCTAAATCAATGTGCATATAAGATGTGGGGCATGCATGCCCCCACATATGAGATGGCAGTGCTGAGTGTTGGTGTACAACACACTGACCTGAACTTACCTACACAAATACAGGCATTGGGCAGCATAGTGTGCCACATCTGGTTGCTATAGGGCTATGCAGATTGTCATGGCACAGCCGAGCATGTATTGAGCTGAGTGGATCTTGGAGTGGATTCATGCATCTCTGTATCACGAGTGGGTATTCCACCCTACCTTCTCACATACAATACCTGTGACATGTAGGATCAATGTTGCTGTGTGTCCAGACATCTGCCCTTGCCATATGAGGCACATGGTATGTTGAGTCCACTTGTAACTTGCAGGCCTTGTTCTGATGAGTGTTGTACATGTCAATGCATCTAAGGCAAATGGCGTAGGCCGAATGACCTTTATGAGCTATCCAGGATTACGAGTGTGACCTACCATGGTCACGCAACTGGTGTATAAGATGAGCCTGGTGAATATTGACCAGGTACCTAGAAGATGTTACAAGCTTGTGCCCTGGAATTGTGCAACACTGGTTAGCTTTGACACCTTGGACATAAACAATATGTAGAAGGTGGGTGTGGCGCAGATGTTAGCAACCTTGGTCTTGATGTTATTTCTGTGAGTTGTGGTGGCCAAAGTGTGTGATCTGCTGATTCTGTTTATATTGTATGCTTGTTTATCCTCTGTCCAATGCACATCTAGATGACATGTCACATCCATATTTCAGCAGCCAACATGTCCTCAGCACAGGAGAGTGCTCTTGAAAAACAATCAGAACGTTACCAGCACATCCATGCTGTGGACAAGGCATTTAGGTGAATGGGCTGGCGCTACACACGCGAAAAAGCATTTCGGTCGTAGCAGGCATTTTCCCATGGTTGACCACCAAAAAAAACAGAAACCAGCACCCACACACCATCCAAGTCGCCGAAGAAGGACAGGGGTGGTTCTGGAGGTTCTGCACCCTTTACCTTAAGGCAACCAACAGAAGCGCCATCACATCCCCAGCCAGGACCACCACTCAGGGCACAGACATTTGAGCAAGAAATGTGGCAGGGTATCGCTGTCTTGAAGTTAGGGATCAATAAATTAGAGCGGAAGACTGACAAAATCTATACAATGTTCCATTCCATTCAGGCCAGAACCAGGAGATGCTAACTTTGGACCCTACCTTGTGTGGCATATCTTCCCTTCACCTTGTTTTATAAGTTCTTAATAGTTGGGTTTTTAGATGGTTAGGGTTAGCATAGTTAGCATAGTATAGGATACTTTTAGGACATAGTTTTTTGTTCTTAGGTGGGTGGGTTTTTGGGTTTCTACTGTTTTGGGGTGTTTTTAGGGGGGGGGGGTTTGTTTGGGGTTTGTGTGTTAAAAATATATATATAAATTCCAAAAAATAGAATAAAAAATATATATAATTATTTAGGCTATATGTTTCGTTAGTCAATGTTTACCTGTAGTCAGTGTTGTCCTTGTATACTGCTGTCTCTTCAGGTGAGTGGGGGGTTGATGTTTATCATGTGCCTTACATGTATAGCATAAATTAAGATAATCTAAGTTAGCTGTAAGTATAGGTTTAGATAAATTTGTATAGTTTGGTTAATGTAGGTAAGTATAGGATTTTTTAGGTTGAGATTTTTTGTATTATTAAAACTAATTATTTACCACTATATGGTCTCCATCATGATTTAATGTCTGGGTGGTATAATCTCTGCACACGTTAGGTTATACACATGCCTTTGGGTTTGCAACCAGTTGTTAATTACATCTGTGACTATGGTGGTCATTCTAACCCTGGCGGTAAAAACCGCCAGGGCGAATGACCGCGGTAGCACCGCCAACAGGCTGGCGGTGCACCGCTGGGCATTCTGACCGCGGCGGTTCAGCCGCGGCCAGAAACGGAAAGTCGGCGGTGTACCGCCGACTTTCCGCTGCCCTTGAGAATCCTCCATGGGGGCGGAGCGCGCTCCGCCGCCATGGGGATTCTGACACCCCCTACAGCCATCCTGTTCCTGGCGGGTCTCCCGCCAGGAACAGGATGGCGGTAGGGGGTGCCGCGGGCCCCTGGGGGCCCCTGCAGTGCCCATGCCAATGGCATGGGCACTGCAGGGGCCCCCGTAAGAGGGCCCCAAAAAGAATTTCAGTGTCTGCCTAGCAAACACTGAAATTCGCGACGGGTGCTACTGCACCCGTCGCACTCAAGCAACTCCGCCGGCTCCATTCGGAGCCGGCTTCATCGTTGCTGGGTCTTTCCCGCTGTGCTGGCGGGCGGCCTTTTGTCGGTTAGAATCACCGCCTATGTGTATCCCTATGGTCAATTGGCTGTTAGTTTGGCAATGATATCACATCAGGTACTCAAGACATTCTTCAGCAATGTATGTGACATTCTGGCTGTGCATAGTTACACATCCCAATACAGGTCATTTTACACAATTTCTTTGGGTTGGTAAGTAATGAGACTTCCATATTTTTAGAGGTTGTTGTCATTGTACTCCCCCTAAATTGGGAAGTTGATATTGACACACTCATGGCTGCCCCTTACAGTCTTACACATGTATAATTTGGTTGTCATATCAATGTTGTACTGGTGCCACCATCCTAGATTTTCCCAGCCACTTGTGTAGTACAATATACAAGCCATCATAATACATAGATACTACCTGCTACATGACATGCTTGGGAGACTCAGAAATGACTTGCCAGTCCACATAGCTGCCACTCACTTCTATCATGTTTCAGTCATTGTGTGTGGTTTGGTGTCTGACACAAAGTCCATGCATTTCTTTTTGGTAAGTACTCAGGGTATTGGCTTAACTCAATGCATACAGTACAAACAGTTACTGCCTCAGACACAAATTTAACACGTGTTATTTTAGTGAATTTATTTACATGTGCAAGGTATGTTTCTGATGATGTCCATTGTATAGAAGATTGACCCCATGAGAGACCCCAAGTGATTGGATGTCCAGTCATAGTCCAAGGGGGAAATGGACATGTCATGAGATGTGAAGGAGAGGAGTGCATCAGTGAGGAGGCGATCACATTGCCAATAGGTAGGATTGGTCACGACAGACCATGTGTGATAAGTCAAAAGTGTGAAAGTGGAGAGGGGACTTTGCCAGTTGTTAAAACACTGGCACAATCTTAGGCACAGAATTAAGGATATACTGTCCATGTGCCACAGACTGTAGCTACCAGGTGGTTTTATGGGTAAATGATGTACCTTCCACATCTTCATCCTCTGATGTGTGCAGTGCCTCCGATGCCCTGTGTGGTGCTGTTATTGAAGGGGAGGGAGGCACACGTATATCAGGGGCTGGAGATGTGGATTCAATGGTCCCGGCTGCTGTCATCTGTGGAAAGATGAAAGGCATCACTGCAGCAAGGAGGAACTGCTGGTTTCTCAACACAGCAGCAACATCACAGTGGTAGGCAGCCAGGTTGTTAATGAGGGAATCAAGCATCCGCTGCCGGACTCCAGAACAGTTTGGATAGCCCCCAGCCTGTTGTCAATCACACTGTTGCAACTTTGGAAGGGAATTTGTTCAAGCCTCTGCCTCAGGACACCAGATATGTTAGCTAGAGACTGCTGCAGTCCACATATCAGAGAGTAGGTGCCTCTGATGGCAGCTGAGTTATCCTTATTCAGACTGAGGCACCTCTGAACTTCTTCTAGGCTGCCAGACATGGTCTCCATCCCCACCCACACCTGCTGTGACAACTCCCGCCGGACTCCTACCGCTGTCTTTTTGAAAATGATGTCTGGGTCATTGGAGTCCAGGGCTGTGTCTGGGCTGGCTATTGGTGTGTGTTGTCTGTTGGGTGTGTCATGTGGAGACCCCGGAACGCTGTGTGTCATCCCTGCGACTGGAGATAGTTTCTGGTTTGCACCCAGGATGTCCTAGAGAGTGTGGGCATTGATAGTCTGCAGCTGGTCATCCACCTCATCAGAGAAATCCAGGCAGGCAGCTCGGCAGGAGGTAAGGCATCATCCTCTGCAATGGGATAGTGAAATGTCAATCTTGGAATGTAGTAGCTATTGACATAAGTCATCAGGTTCTTGATCCTGGTGAATTAGTTACATGGTGCAGGGCCACACATCAAGGCCCTCATTTATGGGCCTCTAGTGAGACACTGTGCCACCAGAGCGTCATTTTATTTTAACGCTCCATTGCCACAACCCGTTCCCATTTACCTGTCTGTTACACCCACCTTTGCTTGACTTATTATGGGCTTCTGCATATGTTCCCCTTTCAATAAGTCAACAGTGTGACATTTGCATGCTATAAGTGTTGTTTGGGAATTATTAATGCAACGTTAATGGAAGCATATGGAATCAGTTGCATTAGCAGCTCATGGTTCCCTAGTAAGTGTCTGAATCTTCAGAAACCTCACAGGTGTTGTAAGTGTGTTCGAAGGGGGTGAGCTGTCCCTACGCATCCTCCTTGTCACCTTGAGTCATGCATTCCTCATCCTGCAACACCTATTGTAAGGATTAACCACCACTTGTATATGTGTTCAGACAGGAAGGTCTCCCTTCTTGCACAACGACCCTCAGTCCAGAAATGCATGCATCCTTGCATCCATGCTGCAAAGAGACCTGCATTGCAGGGATGAGTGTTGCAGGTTCAGGTCCAGAAGTACCTGATTTGGTGGGGTCAGGGACCCAGTTTATATACATAAAAATGCCTTTGAAGTGGGGGAGACTTCAAAGAGTGGTTTTAAGTGCACAAGGTCCTCTTTCAGTACAGGTATGTCTGCCAGGGTCCCATTAGGGGGTTTGACAGTCCATTGTGTGAGGGAAGGCCACTAGCCTTTGAAATGTTAGTGTCAGGCCCTCCACCGTTCCAGCCGAGGTAGACCCATTCAGTATGCAGATGAATGCAGATGTGTCTGAGTGTCCTGTGTTTGTGGTTGTCTGGGTGAAATGCACAAGGGAATTGTCAACCAGCCCAGCCCAGACGTGGATTGGAGACAGGCTGTAAGGCACAGATGGATTTGAAGTGCAGAGAAATGCTCACTTTCTAAAAGTGGCATTTCTAAAATAGTAATGTAAAATCCAACCTCACCAATAAGCTAGATTTTCTATCACCATTCTGGCCATACTAAACATGACCTGTTTACCCCTTTCTGATCAGAATCTACCACTCAACCAGTATGTGAGGGCAGACCTCATGCTAGCCTATGAAAGGAGCAGGCCTCGCAGTAGTGGTTAATGAATTTAGGAGTTTTCCACAACCACGACATATAAAACCCACCTGTATATGTCCTGCCTTTTACCTACATAGTAGCCTGCCCTATGGGTTACCTAAGGCCTACATTAGGGGTGACTTATATGTAGAGAAAGGGGAGTTTAAGGTTTGGCAAGTAATTTTAAATGCCAAGTCGAAGTGGCAGTAAAACTGTACACACAGGCCTTGCAATGTCAGACCTGAGACATGGTTAAGGGGCTACTTCTGTGGGTGGCACAACCAGTGCTGCAGGCCCACTAGTAGCATCCACATTACAGGCCATGGGCACATGTAGCACACTTTACTAGTGAATTACAAGTAAATAAAATATGCCAATTGGGGATGTACCAATGTTACCATGTTTAACCTCTTCGCTGCCAGGCCTTTTCACCGTCAGGTACCAGGTCTTTTTTTGGCTATTTGGGGCAGTTCACACTTAGGCCCTCATAACTTTTTGTCCACATAAGCTACCCACACCAAATTTGCGTCCTTTTCTCCAACATCCTAGGGATTCTAGAGTTACCTAGAGCTTGTGGGTTTCCCTGGAGGAACCAAGAAATTAGCCAAAATACAACAAAAATGTTTTTTTTTTTAACAGAAAAAAGGGCTGCAGAAGAAGGCTTGTGTTTTTTTCACTGAAAATGGCATCAACAAGGGGTTTGTAGTGCTATAATCACCATCTTCCCAGCTTTTAGGAACAGACAGACTTGAATACGAAAACCACATTTTTCAACACAATTTTGTCATTTTATCGGGACATACCCAATTTTTACTATTTTTTGTGCTTTCAGCCTCCTTCCAATTAGTGACAGAAATGGGTATGAAACTAATTCTTGATCCCAGAAAGCTAAACATTTCTGAAAACTAGATACAATTCTGAATTCAGCAAGGGGTCATTTGTGTAGATACTGCAAGGTTTCCCTACAGAAAATAACAGCTGAAATAAACAAATATTGAAATTGAGGTAAAAAAAGCAATTTTTCTTCAAGTTTTTCTCTGAAACTTTTTCCTGCGATGTCAGATTTTCAAAGGTAATATACCATCACATCTGCTGGACATTTCTGGTTGCAGGGATATATAGAGCTTGTAGGTTCATCAAGAACCCTACGTCCCCAGAGCCAATAAAGAAGCTGCATCTTGCAATGGGTTTTCATTGTATACCGGGTATACAGCAATTCATTTGGTGAAATATCAAGAGTGAAAAATAGGTATCAAGGAAACCTTTGTGTTTCCAAAATGGGCACAAGATAAGGTGTTGAGAACCAGTGTCTATTTTCACATCTCTGAATTCCGGGGTGCCCATACTAGCATGTGAATTACAGGGCATTTCTCAAATAGACATCTTTTTTAAACATTATCTTACATTTGGAAGGAAAAGATGTAGAGAAAGACAAGGGGCAATAACACCTGTTCTGCTATTCTGTGTTCTCCCAAGTCTCCCAATAAAAATGGTACCCTACGTGCGTGGGTAGGCCTAATGCCTGCAACAGGAAACGCAACATGGACATATCACATTTTTACATTGAAATCTGGCGTGTTTTTTGGAAAGTGCCTAGCTGTGGAGTTTGGCCTCTACCTCAGCCGTCACCTAGGAAAACCTACCAAATGTGTTCATTTTTTTAAATTAGACACTTAGGGGAATCCAAGATGGGGTGACTTGTCGGGCTCTCACCAGGTTCTGTTATCTAGAATCTTTTGCAAACCTCAAAATTTGGCAAATAAAACACTTTTTCCTCACATTTCGGTGACAGAAAGTTCTGGATTCTGAGAAGAGCCACAAATTTCCTTCCACCCAGAGCTCCCAGAAGTCTCCTGATAAAAATGGTACCTCAGTTGTGTGGGTAGGCCTAGTCCCTATGACAGGAAATGCACCAAAACACAACATGGACACATCACATTTTCCCAAAGAAAACAGACCTTCTTTTTGCAGAGTGCCTAGCTGTGGATTTTGGCTTTTAGCTCAGCCGGAACATAGGAAAACCTACCAAACCTGTGCATTTTTTAAAACTAGACATGCAGGGCTCTCACCAGGTTCTGTTACCCCCCCAAAAAAAAACACTATGTGGGCACATCAAAATTATCAAATACAAAACTACCTGTTTTTGCAGGGGATGCCTGTGTTTTTGGTCCTGGTCTCAGCAGCCATATAGGGAAACCTACCAAACCCAAACATTTTTGAAAACTAGACCCCCGAGGGAGTCCAGGGTGGTGTGCCTAGCCTGGACTCCCCAGTGTTTTCTTACCCAGAATCCTCAGCAAAACTCAAATTTAGCTAAAAAATCACATTTCCCCCCATTTCTGTGTGGGATAGCAGCACCAGCACACATTTCCTACCACCCAACTTTCCCCTCAGTCTCCCGGTAAAAATTATACCTCACCTGTGTAGGTGGGCCAACGGCCTGTGACAGGGAAGAGTAAAAAAACATGTTGAAATTGAGGGGGAACCAAAGCGGGTCCAAAAGGGAAGTTTGGAAAAAAACTTTTTAGGTTGACAGGTGGGGCAGAGTTTTTATCGGTATAGATGCGACAATGCTGGGTAGTAGTAATTTTGTGGATTCCTGCAGATTTCAGAAGGTTTCAACTCAAAAATGTGGAAAAATAAATGTGTGATTTCTGGCAAAGTTGGAGGTTTGCATGGCATTGTGGGTAAGAAAATGGTGTGGGGTGTCTGTGAAGACCACCACCCAGGACTCACCTAGATATTTAGTTTTCAAATGTGTCTCGGTCTCATAGAGTTTTCTACATGGCAGCGTCCCAAAGTCCAAAACGTGCAGCCCTCACCATTCCAAGTGGGACGATTTTAAGAGTTACACAAGCTCTCAAGGCCCAAATGTAAAACCAAAACCCCAAATAATCAAATGTCCTCTTGATTTCTTTGGGATAAGATGTTTTAGTGTGCAGGGAGAGAGCTGAAAGAGTGTTACCCCCTTCAGTTGGGGTGGGGGCATAACCATGCCCAAACTGGTTGGCAGCCACCACCTACTATTTTTTATTTTTTTTATTCCCTGGCACGTAGTAGTCTTTCTGCCCCCCAGGGGAGTGGATTGGGGGTAATTGCCCCATCTGCCCACCGATGGGCAGAGCAACTTTGTCCCCATTTATTTGGGGTTGGGGTATGGCCATACCCCCATCCTCTTTTTTTGAAAAAAAATCTTCCCTGGTCTCTAGTGGGCTTTCTGCCCCCCCGAGGGCAGATGGGCCTTACAGAAATGTCCAGCAGTAATGTGCCCCCAAGGGGAGCGACCCTTGCCCAAGGGACTGCTGCCCCAAACAAAACACACACACCCACCAATCTCTGGTGTCTATGTATATATGCCCCCCTTTGGGGGCAGTTCGGCCTTATAGAAACAGGCTAATCTGCCCCCAAAGGGGGCAGAAATGGCGTAAAATAAAATTGCCCCCAAGGGAAGTGACCCTTGTCTAAGGGGTCACTCCCCATCTGTAAAAAATAAAAATAAAAATCCATGGTGCCTAGTGGCTTCTGCCGCTTGCCATAGGGAACGCTCCCTTTGTGTGAAATCGACCTAAAAAATAAAATCACTGGTGTCTTGTGGTTTCTGCCCCCACTCAGGGCAGATTGGCCTAATAGAAGTAGGCTGATCTGCCCCAAGAGGGGCAGAAAGGTCTAAACATAATTTGTCCCTCAGGGGAGCGACTCTTGCCTAAGGGGTCACTCCTCCGTGTGAAAAATAAAACAAAAAAATAAATAATTCCTGGTGTCTAGAGGTTTCTGCCCCCCCCCGGGGGCAGAACGGCCTAATTACAATAGGCCGATGGCCTTAAAATAATTTGCCTTCCTGGAGAGCAACACTTGTCCAAGGCGTTGCTCCCCTCGCCCAAGGCGTTGCTCCCCTCATGTCAATAACAGAAAAAACCCCATCCCTGGTGTCTAGTGGGTTCTGCCCCCGGGGGCAGATCGGACTAATTAAAATAGGCCAATCTGCCCCGAGGGGGGCAGAAAAGGCCTTTGAAAAAATGCCACCCTTGGGGAGCGGCCCTTGCCCAATGGGCCGCTCCCCTCATGACAATTTCACTGAAACAACAAATTACCTGGTGTCTAGTGTCGTTTCTGCAGCCTGATCCTTTCCTTTGATGCCTCTCCCACCCCAGCATGTGATTGGAAGAGAAATGTAACATTTCTCTTCTGATAGCGCTGGAAGCTCAGCTTCCAGCGTGGTGGGTGCAGCCTCTGATGAGGTCAGCGCGCAACCCCGAGGGCCTCTACCAGGACATAATGATTACGTCCTTGGTGCTTCAGCGTCTCAGCACCGCAGCTAAGGATGTAACTGTTACATCCTTGCGGGGGAAGAGGTTAAGAGTGAAAGCATATGCACTTTAGCACTGGTTAGCAGTTGTAAAGTGCACAGAGTTATAAAACTAGCAAAAACAGTGTCAGAAAAGTGGAGGGAGGCAGGCAAAAAGTTGGAGGATGACCACCTTAAGGCTGTCAGGTCTAACACCCTTCCATCACTCTTACAACACACATGTGGAGACATAAGCACCCCAACACCATTTTTAAACTTGTTTATGTGTGGATGCATCAGGTTGCTATGCCACCTAAGGACTGACATTGATGTTGGACTAGTTTTTGCATCTTTCCATCATTCTATGTGTGATGCACTCATCAACAGTCATTGTAAGTGGCAGATAGCATTCCTGTTAGTTGATGTTGCAGGAAGTGTCCCTTCCAGCACATGTGCATTTGGACCTGCAACCAAGGCACCCCCACAGAATGCAGAATGTGTGACTGTGTTGGTGTTGGCCATCATTTATTGGCCCATCACCAACGGTAGTAAAGGCATGCTTTGCATGTCAATGACACTTACACATCCCTGCACATTAGGAAATGCAGCACAGCACAGCAAGCTAGGCTGCTGCACTGCACTGCACCATTTCATCTTACATGGGTATATATGTCCCACATTTCCCAGACACTGACATTATAGTGCCTCCCCAGTGCATATTTTTCACATTACACTCCAGCGGTGCAATGTACTTGCTCATATTTACCATGCCAAGGTAAGACTCCTTGTATGCCTTACCGTGGCCTGGTGATTATGTGCTGTTATCACACCTGGCACTGCATCGACTTAGCATTCCATGTATATTGCTGGCGGCATTCCCATGCAACACATGTTACCCACCTTGCTTCTGATGCATTCCAATTTTTTAACAAATGGGTTTGCTTAAGTTTTATCCTACAACTCACGAGTGGGGTAGCAGTGACAAGAGGGTCTGTGAGATCTTGGTTTGTAATGGTATTTGGATTGTTCATTGGGTGTTGCATTGTGTATCATGCATGGGGCACAATTTACCAGCCAATGCTGCATTGTTCCCGATGCACCACTCTTCTTGTACCTCTTTGTCACACCTAATGACACCACAGTAGCAGCATATTTCCATAACAACACACTAAGGTGGACATTTCCACAGTAGCCTCATGAGTCATGGCACTATTGTGGTGCTTTACTGCATCAGCACCATAGATTATGGCGCTAAGGCAGCAAAGCACGGGGAGGTCCATTGATTACAATGGGCGGATCACTTGAACGTCTGCCTTTGGCAGGCATTACAAATGACATCAAAAGATGGCACAGTGAAGTTTTGTAGATTTTACTGTGCCATTTTTTCAGCACTCACTGCGTGGAAACGTCCCCCTTGCATACACCATATCTTGCACAGGCATATTGTGGCGCAAGGATTTACAATCTGGAGCTATGCATGCTTTGTGCCACTTTGTTCATTTGGTGAAAGGGGAATGGGCACTTCAAAGACACATTAGCATCAATGCCAAAGAAGCTAGTGTGGCGCTAAGGCCTGGTAAATATGGCCCCTAGTGAGATGGAAATACCACTTGTGGCTGATGTTATACAGGAAGGTATCCCTTTGTGCACAACCCCAACCATCCCCAGTAGACAGGCACCATTGCGGCATGGACACATGGCAGCAACTTGTATTGCAGCGCAGATGGTAATCACAGACATGCCCCATATGTTGTGTATTAATCACATTTGTGCCCATTCACAATGGTGCAGGAAGGCATATCCCAGTTCTTGCCACTCCACCCTGAGCAACAGGCTTTGTGCATGACGCCCAATGACAGTTACACATGGTCAGATGGTAAAGTTGCCACAGTGAAGGGAGTGATGTGAGGGTTGTGAACTTGTCTGTGCATATAGGGGGTGTCAGTGCCCATTACATGTGTTTAGCCATTATTGTGCCCCCATGTAACCCTTTTGCATGCATACATAGGGTGGGTCCTACGTGCCTATCCCTTCTGCCATTTGTTAGTTACTAGATTGCCCCCAGCTGCAACATACCTTGAATTTGTGGTAGTTCCTGATATGCTGCACTGTCCTGTCCTGGTACTCCTATCATCAACTCCTCCGGGATGACCGCTGCCACCATCTCCTCTAGCTCATCCAGCTGCTCCTGGGGTTCCGGATATCCACCTCCAGTCTGCAGTGTTGCCTTTCGGTTGTTGGCCAGTTTCTCTTTACTTCCGTGCTTGCAAGCATGCAAGCGCTTTTTACAATCAGTCACAGACCACCTGCCTCAGCCACACAGTTGATTTTTTCTACTATTGACTACCATATGGCTTCCTTCTTACCTACTGGCAATTTAGAGATGACGAAGACCTAGTGTTGGTGCTCCGTCACCTCTGTGATTAAGATGTTGTTCTCCTCCTCACTGTAGCAACACTTCACCTTCCTTTTCTCCTGGCTTGTACAGGGCTCATTGGGGTCTCTCTGGGGTCTCTCCAGTCCTGTATTCTCCATCTTGGGTCCTCCTGACTTATTTTGCATTTCAGCAGGCTTTTTTGAAGCTTTTGATGGTAAAATGGCACCAGCACATATAGCGTCAAAAACGTGCCGCAAAACATGCTAGCTCCACTTTTGCAGCATTAGCGTAATTTTTCCTTACAACATGTCACAAAGGATAGTATCATTTTTTTTACACTATCCTTTTCTTAGCACCATGGTAAGCTATTTTATAAATATGGCGCACGTGTTGCGCTAAGGGAAGCCATTATGCACATTAAATGTTTCTTCAATATGGGCCTAAGTTCTGAGTGTAAAACAAGCACAAACACTGAAACTAATCCACCAAGGCTTTCATAAGCTGCATCTTCAACTCCATTATTTTGTTCACACATCTGAAATATCCTCTCATAATAGACATCCGCTGACTCTTTTGGCTCTTGTGTTGCCTGCATGATTTTAGACTAATTTGCCTCTTGATGTAGCGCTTACAATTTCAAATGCTCAGTAATTGATCTATATTTGTTCATCACCTCCGGGGACAAACTGTTGTTTTGAGCGACTTTCACTGGTTCTTCTGTTGGCCAATTCACAACCCCTTTACATTCCATCCACAGTTCCTTGGGAACCTCAAACAGCGTATTCAAATCTGCCCAAAGTATGTTTAAAACAGTTCCAAGTCTTTCTATCCCTATGTACCACTTACCTGTCTCTTCCCTTAGCTTTGGGAGTTTTTGTGAATGAAATAAGGTGATATTGATGCCAAGGTACATGCACATAACTTTCTCAATGAACTTCTCTCACAAGGAATTTGGTAATAATCCCTCTAGTTTCGGGCTCATTTGGACTTGTTTCTCCCTGCAATCTTTGGCTTTTTCTTCTTCACCTTAACCGCTTCTTTTGTGGTCCAACTATACTTTAATGTCTTCAATTCTCCCCAATTTTTAGTAAAATTCACTCTCAGTCTTGGCGACCTCATCTTTTTCATTTCTTCATCACCTATTACCATTCTGAAATTCAAATGTTTCTTCTGATTTAAATCAATATTTTCAATTTCTCATGTGCTTTACAGGCATGCCTAGCAGCTTCCTTCCTCAAATATCTTAACTCTGCCTCATCATATGAAGTCAATTTCTCTATACCAATCGTACCCCCCAAAATCTCTTCAAGTTCTATCTTTATTTGCAATATGTTAATTTCTTTGGACACTGGTCCTCTTACATGTGACTGTGATTCAGTGACTACAGTTATAGTTACAGTAGTTGTGCCAGGGGAATCTGTGAAGGCAGCTGGTATGACCCAGGATATTCCATCCTCCAGTGCACTCGGTACTATGGACACACATGTACTCTCAGTTGCACTGGCTCCTAGTCTTCCTGCCCCTACTCCTGTGGTGGTGAACCTACAGGAAGGTACACCTCGTTATGGAGATGGTCTTGAATCAACTACATCATCTAAAAACACAACTTCTTTATCATCATTAAACCCTGTATCTCTTTTTTCCTGCTGATCTTTAATCTGGCTATTCTCTTCTGTTCTCTCCTTCTCTTGTTCCCTTACAATTGCAGGGTAGACACTTACACCTTCAGTTGTATCTTTACGCCATGACTTCAGACCCATATGCCATCTTGCATCCATACAATTTCTGGCAATGTGTATAATCTGAGTCTTTATTCTCTTGTGTTTCTTTTCATGTGCAACACACTCCTAAGCATTCAATGTTTAAAACTAGGCAGGTCTGGATTGAGGTTCCATTTAATACATCACTTGTCTACGGTTCTCAAGCTTTCTCACTTTAAAGGTACCATTCAGGGGAAGTTGCAAGTTCTTGTCATCAGTAGTGATCCTGTTCCAGACTTTAATGCACAAACAAATATGTAAACCCTTTCGAAGCGGCATGTCATAGGCACAGAAGGCTTTTTAATTTAAACTACTATTTTCCTCACTGAAACTTGCTATATCAACCCATGTGCTACAAACATCTACAATCCACCAGTCTCAACACAGTAATTAGCGAAAACTAGCCAATCCTGGCGCAACACTCAAAGACCTAGTCAGCTAATCATAGCACAACTTACAGCATAATCAATCAATTTCAGTGTGCCCAGGTCAAAGGTTAACCTACCACAATGCGTGTCCATGTGTCTACCCACAGATTGGAACAAATCACAGCATGCCTTGCTGCAATGTCAGTTACGAGTTAATCACACAAAACAATTAAATAATTATCAATTATTGTCTGCTTTACCTTCAAAGAAAGTTGAAAAATAAAACCTCCTCTACAAAAAATCACACAAACAGGGAAAGCAGATCTTCAACCAGCAATACCCCACTTTCAATCAGTGCATTTACTTCTGTGCACCAAAGAATAAACAATCACCAATCTAGAGTAAAATTTACTCGCAACTAAACCTTTAATAAGTTCCTATGATGTTGTGGATGTGGTGCTTCACAATGCACACCTCAACTTTAGCAGACATTTTTCAACAACAGGTTTATACCTCTAGATCTTGGATTTTCAACAAAATCCGATAACCAGACCCTAGACCTTAAAGCAAAAACACGTTTACTGACAATACCTCAATAATGCGTTACTAAACACAAGAGACGCATGACAAATTACATCGAAATCAATGCAAAATGCAAATAGTAAGCATTAAAAATTCAGTTCAAAATGTGACAATATTCATCAAAATGTCAAAAGCCAAAGCTACTACTATTTTACAAACCTAAGCTCCATAGCCAAAATTCTCACCAACTGCATACCTTTTTCATGATACTGGGAGCTCAAAGTATAAATTCAGAAATGAATTGCTCAACATATGATATTATACTTTCAATGGCTTACTCTACCACAACGCATTCCCCTATTTGTACTCACTTTTTAAGTTAAAGATCAGCTTCAGGAGCACTGCAACATTATCATGAATCCCAACAGGACCATTGAAATTTGGGAATGAGAACTGAAACAGGGATGCTTTAGTTTCTGGATCTAATTAGCTGTATCATCAAGATCCAGTTTCAAACCATCAAGATCTACTCTCAAACAATTCTCTGCTACCAAATCTAATGATGCATTTCCCATTAATATCTAATTAAAGTGTTCTGATGGATCATGAGTGGTGTTTATACCTCCAGGATTTTGGTGATCATCAAATGGATCGGGTCAACCAATTATAATCCAACCTGTAAAGCACATTAGGCTTTACAATGAAAAAGATTAAAATATGAAAATGAAATCACGAAAACCTATTGTAGATTTAAATTATTATAGAAAGCAAAATAAATAGTTGAAATCAGTTAATTAGTCATTTGAATGTAGAAATAGCATGAAAAAAATGCAGTAATTTAATAAGCAGCACCAGATATAGTACATCTCTAATAAATAAATCAAAATCATAGATCAGAGGTCATACCGACGTAGTTCTGCCTCCTAAACCTAAAGAGAGCATGAGCCCAACACCCCCAAGATGGGAATTGTTTTAAAATTCATTTTTGCAATGGCAGTCATGTTTCAATTTAATTGTACAGGAGCCACGCGGTTTGAACCAATCACATTAATGAAAAAATAATACTGTTTCTGAGTTCATATTCTCAACAGTATCCCACTGATCCACACAATGCAGTGCCCATCCCTGGTGTTCTTCAGACACCTCAGTAGTTAATACAAATGTTGTCACCCAGTAGGCAATGACATGTCCTCATGAGAACCACACCATGGTCCTAGTAGGTAGTACAGGCCCATAAGGAAATTAAACATCATTCTGTACCTGGGAAAGGTATATTCCATCTTTATACTTTGCTTACAAATGTGCTTGTGCATGAATAGTTTGTATGCTGGTGAAACGGATGTAAAAAGATGACTGTGAATCGAATGACGGCTGCAAATAAAGCTGCCTTTTTGAAATTGCGGCTTAAACTGTTAAAATGTTAGAATAAATGCAATCAGCTTCACCTACCTGTTATTTATTATCATGCTAGTACTATTATATATATATTTTTTTTTAAACCTTCGTCACATGCCTTTCACCAAGAAAGAGAAGTTCATCTGACTATCTTGTGGATGAAGTGGACATCATAAAGGCCAGAAGACTAAGCCACGGTGAACCGTCTTCACCCCTCCTGGATATGGAAAATGTGCACAACCTTAAAAAGCCGAAAATATCAAGAAGGAGGCAAGAAACCTAGTTCAATGCATTGTCATTTTTTAGTAATTCAGGCCACTCCACAGTGACCTGCAAGCCTCCCAATTCTTCCTGAAAAGACCTGTATCGGTAAATATTTCCTGCTAAGGAATCATTCTGATTAGCTAACCCGATATGAATACTACAATCCGAATACAAGATAGGTGCAGCTCAGAAAAAGCTTTAATAAACATGATAAGTGGACTTTTCAGCTCCGTATTTCCTTAAGCAGTGCCGGTAAGCTGCCAGTGTGCACACATTCAGAAGTGGTGTCGTGAGGATGGGGGATAAAAAAAACATGAAAGTGCAGTGAGTACGTATGCCAGCTGGCCATCCCATGAAATATAGGAGAGTAATCACCACAGTGGTAAATATCATTACCTCACGGTGATATATTTACCACATGTGGTGAATACGACCTACTCTTAAAGTGTTGCACTTGAAAATGAGGCATAATATGCAGAATTAGTATTTTTCACACCTAAACCTGCATGTTTTGCCCTTATTCAGGCGTTTTCCTGCGATTCATTTCTGCAGGTTTGACCTGCCAGAATTTATCAGGGCATACGGAAGGGTGTGTTAATTATCACACAAGCAGTAACTTCGATCTCTGTGTAAACTCTTGTTCAGCAGAAATCTAAATTTTGCCCTTAACTTGTAATGAGGACATTTGTATACACATTATTAAAACAAATTCAATTGTAATTTCATTTAGTACAGAACATATTACATATATCTTGAGCAGAGGTCTCCAAACGTGTTTCTAAGAGGCCACTGAACAAAATGATTTGAAGTTGGACCCCCCTCCGAAACCTTTTTTCCTTTCAGTGCACAAAAGAAAAAAGCATACAACGAACGTACAGCATACATGCTTACAGAGTAGAACGATACCGAGGCAATCAATAATTAAATGCAGAGAAACAATATTGAATTTGCCAAATATTAGTTGCAACGTTTGTCCCAGGCACTTTTATGCTGTCCCTGAGGTCTACTTTGTTAGTTATGTGTTGCTAACCATCTGATGGGCCACTTAACCTCTGAGTCCCACAAACTCAGGTCAATATTGAAGCACTCCCTCCTAATCCGTATGCCAAGAATAAATGTAGTGAAAGGGCAGGACCAGGGCCGGCTTTAGTGCTGGTGGCCCCCGGTGCGACAGTCTTTTTCGGCGCCCATCCCCTCAGGACCTCCTTCTCCACGGATTCCCTCACTACCACAATCCAATAGTACCCCTATAAGAATGTTTGGTCTGAAGAAGCAAACATTTAGGATTTAAAACACATCATAGTGGTCGGGATGGCTTTACTAATACAAATGTACTTCTATCCAAACCAACCCTTCTTTTTAGCAACATTAGGATAATTAAAGACTTGGGAAAAAAACTGAACTTTCTAACATACACCATGCAATTTGTTTGCAGCTTTTTGGTGACAGTTCACTGTATTAGGAGTGTAACTTATTATCTGCTTGTAACAAAAGGATCTCTGGGACAAACAGTAACCCACTGAGCGATCCAAATTAACAAGCTCCTGTGATCCGCATGGTACATAAGTTCTTTGCTGCTGGCATGTTAACCGCCTGCGCTACTTTATGATGAGTCAAAACTGCCACTGATCTTGAGCCTTCAGTTGCATTATGTAATCATTGAAAACTCTTCAATCAGCATTTTAAAAGGTTGGAGGTAGAGGATTTAGGGCCCCATTTATTGAAAAGTGGTGCAGCGCGGTGCTGCGCCAAAATTGGCAGTGCTGCGCTGCATCACTTTAGCAATGTAGGGATGCACCGTATTTAACTGAATAAGGCGCACCCCTGCATTTCCCCCTGTGCTGGCTCTAAATTTAGCTGCAAGCGCCAACGCAGGCATTCTTGCACCATCGTGCAAGGCTGTCTGTGTTGAGGAGTTTGATTGTTTATTCGTGGGAAGGTGTCCCTTCCTGCACATAAGCAATCACTAATGCCGATTTGGCACTTCTGTGTGTGCTGCACAATGCAGCACACACAGAAGTGCCAAAGCGTCATGGCCAAATGATTGTTTATGTGCAGGAAGGGACACCTTCCCGCACATAAACAACAATTTCTGGCATTTTGCTCTTCCTGTGCATGCTGCAGAATGCAGCACCCATAGAAAGAGCAAAAAACTAGGAGGAATAAAAGTATTCCCCCTCGTTGCTCCCTGCTAACGTGACCCCTGTGGGTGGTGTTAGATTTTGGCTCTGCCTCAGGTTTTACGAAATTTCATAAATCTGAGGCAGCGTCAAAATGCAATAGGTGTTGCTGTGCCACGCCCACAGCAACACCCATTGCACGCTCCTTCCACGCACAGTGATGGGTGGGAAGGGGCTGTATTTACAAGGTGGCGTTAAGCCACAAAAGTGGCTTAACGCCACCTGTGTAAATACGGCGCAGTGCTTAGTAGCACAGGAGCGTTACAAAAAGTAATGCTCCTGTGGAGCTAGGGGCATATAAATACGGCCTTTATTTTTGACTATTGCAAATTAGATTGCTCCGTACATTAGTTTTATTTACCATTGTCTTCCATCCCTTTGTTAACTAAGGAGAAACAGCTAAATATGTGGTTAGTTTTGGCGTAAGGTTCTGGTGTTTCCCCACTTTTCAGATATGTTTATAACTACTTGTTTAACTTTGTGCTTTCTATTGTTTGGTTGAACTTTTCACTAGCTACATATTTAAGGTGCAATTAATGTTTGTTCTTTTTAATCAATTACAAATTGGGTTTTACATTCCATCTTCACTGGAATGACAACAACCTTAACATATGTAACAATCTAGTATCAGAGATGCTCAGTTGCCAATACCTGCTGTCATTCAAATGGATTGAGGGTGCAAAGGATTTTTTCTTATTGAGAATTTTGTCTTTTAGTTGCCTCTTAGTACATTTATAGGATGGTAGAGCAGTATTTGAGGGGATGAGGTTTGGCATTGTAGTCTCTGGTTCATGCACACCCCTAAATGAGAATGTTTCATGCGTATCAGTATTATTCCAACAACCAGAGGCAACTCCAAGCGGTCTTATCCGTGCTTACAGGCCTATACCGATTACATCTAACAGTTCAGTGACTGTTAAGAACAGCAGTCTTACCTTTTACTCAGATCAGAAAATTATTCCATTAACTATGCTGTGGTGCTTGCCACCCTGGTATCTGGTCGGTGTAGGAGTAAACAAAACATCTTAGTGAATGTGTACAAACATCTCTTCATATCATGTGATTAAGGACAACAGTCTTGCCCTCAAACACATTTTACAGCACCATGAAAATCGTCACTTGCATCTCTGTGCATGCCGCCTGTACAGCAGGCCTGAGAAGGTGGTTTTCTGTACTTGACAACGGCACTTAATTGACAACAACGCACTTATGATAGCTACCATATGGTGGGGCTGTATGAGTAATTTAAAAATAAGCAGAACAACAGTTGTTTATTAGTTCAGTATACAATAAAAACAACCAATACCTGCCACCCAAGCCGTTCCATAGCTTTCGGAGTGAGGGAGCGTAGCATCTATGCTCAAAATTAACATGAAATGTTTATGAACTAATGCATAATAATGCCGCAATGAAAATTTATTAATGTATTATTGCTAAACACACGCTTGAAATGTGCCCACGGGGAGTGGCCACCAATGTATACAATGACTAATGAAGCTGACTAATAGTGAAATAATTGATACGTTACTGTTTGATTTTACACTAATATTAAGAGTTATATGTTAAAGTTTTGCTAATAAATCATTAGGCCTTAGTTAGCATGAGTCGAGGCCTAGCTGCCCGGTTTCATATTAAATGTGTTTTTTTAACGTGCAGTGTGCTGACTTGCTGAAGGACATGTACTCTTATTTTTCCAAAGCTAAAAGATGAGTGTAACTGTAGCAGATCTGTTCTCATGAAATTCGACTTACTATAAGAAATATTTTTGCTGAATGCAACACTGTAGACTAGTTACAGGTACAAGGTAGCCTGAACCGGTACAGACAATGGACCTACTGACTGAAGATGCGAGAGGACCACTAGAGTATGAAATCACACCGGACATTCTGCCCGCTGGAGACGTCAATCATAAGAACCAATAAACTGCATGAGAACTGTTATGGGGTGACAAAATTTGATACTAACACTGTAAACCCATTGGATGAAGATAGTGGGGTGCCAACCCTATCCAATCAGGAATTAGGGGACTGTACAACAGAAAAGGGATAAAAACCTTTGACCCGAGGAGCCATTAGGGAGATGCCATTGCAAACTTTTGGTATGACCCAGACACTTTGTCACTCTGCATAAAGACTTTGCTGTTTGGTTCTTCAAAACATCCTTGCCTTACCTTGCCCGTTATATACTTTTCCTCCTTATGAGGGAAGTGCCCCTTTTTTATCCGTCTTGCTGTGTTTCCCTGGCTGATGGCCTATCAATTGATGTCCTGAGGGCGAAGACTGAATCTTTATGTTGACCCATTACGGAGGGTAACTATATGATGATGAAATTATAATTGACTGATTGCCTTTCCTTTCTAGGTACCAACTGCTTCTTTTGACAGAGACCATAGATAGATGTTTTTCCAAATTAGTGTTACAAAATTGTTTTGCATGAAGCCCAACATGCCAATGCTAATTTGAGGTTTGTTAAGGGGTTCACTGAAGCGGACACAAATAGACAAATGACTGGTTCAATGCTTTGTTGAATAATGTGCTAACGATACTCTGCTATGGTTAACCTATGTTGACGTTGTGCTATGTTCTAATGTTTGTGATCTTTGCTTTGATGAAATCTTATTCGAGTTGCCATATTAGGACAATGCTGATGTGTTTCATGATTTTGAGACTAATAAACTTGCTAGTAGAATTGTAATCAACAGGGAATAAACATCACAAAATCGTACTAAACTTGTGTGGTTATTCATGACTGAAAGGTCATGGTGGTTTCTGAGTCTAATTGATGACGTTATTGACTTGTTGATTGACATGTTGATCAGTTATCTCGTCCTAAGGTGTCTTCAATCAGGGTCAAAAGATTAATTGGCCTAAAACGAGTCCCAGAGTGAATGAATTAATTAGATTGGGACGCGTTTGCAGTTCTGGTAGCAGAGCGACGGTTACGGCCTTTTGGGGCTCTAGGACGAGAGACCATTGTTTAAAAGTGTTTTTCGAAATAATGCAAATTGGAGGTATGATGTGTCTCTAAATTCCCCATGACTTTCCAGAAATCTCGGAGCTTGCCTAAGTGAGTTGGGTATGTTCTCAACGTTTTAGGATGCGTGGTGTAGGATTTGCGCTTGCTCAGCTTATGCATATTGCAGGTGATTTGTGAAATGTGTGTGGATTTAGGCCAGGTAATGTTGCATTAGTAAGAGTGGGCGTACTCTGCAGTATGAGAGTAGGGAAGTCGGTGAACTTCATGTGAATGTGGCGCTTTGTGCTAAAAAATTATCCACGTGGTTGTTGGTGATGTACGGACCCGGTGTGGTCTAAGACTCCGGAGTATATTGACAAGTGTAGGTGACACTTGGTTTATGTTGTAATTTGTGCGGTTTAATAGGTCAATCGGGTGTGGTTGACAAGTCGAGTTTGATTCAAATTGTGTGATTGTAACCTTCGATGGATATTTGGAAAGTTCTAAAGTGCACTAGAACAAACCATTGACAAGTCGAGAGTAGGATTTGCGGGTCTAATTCTGCTTGCGAGTGCGGGAGCTGAGAAGGAGAGAGTAGCGGCCGAGGCTTCAAGTAAAATCTCTGTGAAGTTCTGAAGCGATTGTGTTACCCTTCCTGTAGTAAACCGGCAAATTTGGGTTTTTGTTGTTAAAGGTGCTCGCAATATATTGCATTAGTTTTGTGTGAGGAAGACAAGCCACAAGACTTTGTCAGCCGCAGTGTGTATGAGTGTGACGTAATTTGAGCCGCGCTGGGATAGGTCAGTTGCTGAGAGGGGTCGCGCATGCATTGGCAGCCGTCCGTGAGAGGCAATTGGTTGAGAAGGTAGGCAAAGAGTGTTCTGGGGATTAAAGTCACTTCCTGATTAGATTCTAAACAAAATAAAAGATGCAAAAATGAAGTTTTTCAAAGCTCTAAAGTGTGCTTTGAGGGGAGATACATACATTACAGCAAGTGTGGGGGAGCCTACACCACCTGAGGGTACTCCAGCTTATATCGTAATGGAGGAGAAGGGAGTCGCGCCATGTCTTTGGTTAAAGCAGTGGTGCAAATTGACAGAGGAGGAAGGATGTTTGGCATTTCCGGAACACGGAATGTTTAATAGAAGAATTTTGGAAAATTTGCAATTGATGTTAAGTGTGCAAAAACCGCCCCCAAGACCAGCTCAGTATGAGGCATTATCGGTCTGGGATCTAATGGCCATACAACAGAGGCAGCAGAAATTTATGAGGAGAATGAAAAGAGCAGAAAAGACTTTAGCGGAAGCTAAATGGGATAATGAGACCAAGATGTGGAGAAGGGGAATAGTTGACGGAATTAAGATGTTTCCGGCAATAACCCAAGAAGATGAGACACAGGGAAAGAAAGCCACTTGTAAGACAGACAAGGGCTCTAGTAAGCCAAAGGAGACTCAGAGGTCTTGGGTAGATGAAGATGATTCAGATGATGAAGAGTTTCTTCATCAATTGTTACATGATCGCCCGCCACTATATGCCATAAATGATAATGTACATAGCACTAGTGTGGGTTCTGAAGACCCGGCACAAAATGAGGGAATCACGAGTACAGTGCAGACAGGTGATACAGTTTTGATACAGAATGGTGTCAGTGTACCCACTGCGCCAGATGCACAGATACAGTTGCAGCCACCACAGATTCAGAGGCTCTATCCTGATGTTCCAGTATTAGAAACAACTACGAGTTTGATGGTGCCACCTGATCCAGTATACACGAGATCAAAGTTAGTGCAGATTGAGCCAACTCTGCAATTGCTGCCCCAGCCGCAGCAACAGGTGGTTCCGAGTTACACTTCTGTTGCAGGATCACAGTCAGTAGCTACAGCACCCATGAGGAATCAAGTTATGGGAGTTAATGCTCCACAGGGTTTTGGAAATGGACAGTCACCAGCTGCTATATCATTGCCAATTACTGTTGGTCCACCAGTACCGCTGTATGCGCAAGGTAAGCCTGGCGTATGTGACCAGGGAGTAATGACCAAAGAGGCAATAAGAGGAGGGTCTACCGGAAACTTGCAGGGAATGACACAGGGAAGACAGGCAACTGAAAGGTCCAGATCCTTGTTGGACTTTAGTCCGATTGGGGTTCCTTTGGAGACGATGAGGCAAGCAGGGTTGGGAACACTAACCCCACAAGTAATGAGTACAAATACGACACAGACACCAGTGATGCAGTCTGGAAATGTCTTGTTACAAGGCTTAACAGCGCAACAATTGAACAAGTGGTTAGATAAGCTCAACACTCCGCAGACTACTACAGTGACCGCAGAGAGGTCAGAGAGGGAAGAATACCTGAATTTTGTGAGACTGGGTGTAGAAGCCACGGAATTAGTGGAAGAAACATTGGGGGTGAACAGATTGGAATCATCCACGGAAGCAGAATTGAGGTATCTGTGCCCCAAAATAACCAAGGAAGTGAGCAAGATGCATCAGAGGTTGGCAAACCTAGCGGACAAGTACGGCATAGACATAGAGAATACTAAGCACTTAATGAGGAGCTATAGGTTAGACTTTGAACCCAAAGACTTTGATCATATGAGATCTACTGGGATGAAGGCACACCTTAAAGAGATGCTGCGGAGTGCTCACATTTTGGGAACATTAGAGAAATGGGAAGACAGATGGGCAAAGAATAGAGATAAAGAGAAAGGTGATGGCCCGGAACCAAAGCAGGCGTAAGCTGTACCAGACACGGGGACAATAAAGATGTTACCAATGAGAGAGACAGCTGGAGAGGTTCTAGTCCATGTACCGTGGTCCAGGGGTGACATCCTGTCATTCGCAAATGATTATCCCAGGTTGAGGGAGAAGCCGATAGAATGATACCAGCAGACAGACAGGTTTGTGAAGCTTTCGAAATGTCTCTGGGAAGACTTGAATACCCTGTTTGAGATAATAGTTCCAGCTGATTTATGGCTTGAGTGCAAGAGGGGTGTGGATTGGCCGACAGAGGAACCAGCAAGGGACAAGGTTACTGGAGCACCGTCTTCTGAGGTGATGAGGTACTATCACAAAGTGATTGAGTTTTTGAAGCAGAAAGTGTCGCCGAAAGTGACTGATTGGCAGAAAATTGATCAAACCTCACAGGAGGGCAAAGAGTCGATACATGCTTACTATGAGAGGTTGTTGAAGGCATTCAAACATTACAGCGGCACTGAGGTCATAGAACCGAAAGACGTGAATCACCTTGTGTTCAGGTTTGTTGAAGGGTTGAGACCAGAGATTAGCCAGATGATTAAGAATCATTTGATCTGTTGGCAAGCGAAGCCGATTGATGAGGTGTTGCAGTATGCGAAATACTGTAGTGACGAGATTGAATTGAAGCAGAGAAAGTTGAAGGAGAAGGTGATGGTGATGCAAATTAAGGAAGCGCAAGCAGGGATGCAGGGAAATAGGATACAGCAGATGGTACAGCAGCAACCGCAGGGAACTGGAGTGTTTCAGGCACAACCAAGAGGTCGAGGAGGTTTTGTGAACCGTGGTCCAGATATTAATACTGTTGTGGTTCAAAATGATGTGCAGGGGATGAAAAAGGTGTCACCATGTCAGACGTGCGGGGGCGTGGGGCACTGGAAGCGGGAATGCCCAATGGTGGATCAGGATGGTGTTATTCAACAAAGCAATGATATCGGTACATTTCAAAATGTGAGGGGTCCAAAAGTGAGGGGCCAAAATCCAAATTACCAGAATAACATGGTGCAGATGCAGGGTCTCCAACCCATGCAACAAATGCAAATGCCACATGTTCAACCAGCACAAATGCAGCAGGCACAACAGCAGATTCCCTTGGTACCTAGACAGCAAATGCAGATACCATTAGCTCCAATGGGATAGCAACAGGTGATGCTTCCTCAACAGGTCACAGGTAAAGCAATGAGTCAAAATAACACAGTACAGCAGTTCCCATTGAGTGGTGAGGATGGAATAAACGATGAATGGTCGGATGATTGTTCAGACAGTGAGGAGTGTAGGCTTGCAGTGTCCCTAGAAGTAGATCAGAGGGGACCTTATGTAGAAGGAAAGGTGATGGGTCATAAGGTTTCATTCCTAGTTGATACAGGAGCTCTACGCTCTACAGTCAAAAGTACAGAGGTTCCGAAGTTGCCACTTTCGGGGCGTACCATAAGGGTGGTAGGAGTAGCAAATCAGTTCCTGACAAATCCGATTACAGATCCAGTTCAAGTCGAGATTGGTACTTTCCAGGGATTACACAGATTTGTAGTTTGTGACTCGAGTCCCGTATCCCTACTAGGAAGAGACTTACTGTGTAAAACAAGGTGTTCGATTACCTGTTCCAATGAAGGGATTGAGGTGCAGACAAACAGTGATGATGAAGGGGACGATGGTTCAATCTCAGAGTTAGAGACGGAGATTGCAAATGAAGAATACCCTTTGATAACCTTATTCCCGATGTTCACTGTGAGTGATTTACCAGTTGAATTACAGGGAACAGTGACAGAAAAGGTGTGGGACTTGACAGGAAAAGAAGTGGGACTAATAAAAGGAGTAGAACCGGTCAAAGTAGAGGTAAAGCCAAATGCAGTGTTTCTCCAGGTACTGCAGTACCACATGGCACAAAATGTCCTTATACAGGTGACGCAGATAACTGCAGATTTTATAAAGCAAGGTGTTCTAAAGGAAGTGATGAGCAGCCTGTGTAATTCACCAATAATGGGTCTGAAAAAGCCTTGTGAGAAAGTTCGAATTGTTCAAGACTTGAGGAAAATAAATGAGATTGTGGTAAAATGTTGCCCCATAGTGCCAAATCCAGCGGTGATCATGTTTCAGGTTCCGTGTGATGCAGAGTGGTTCACAGTCGTGGACCTGTCTCAAGCATTCTTTTCGGTGCCTCTTCATGAGGACAGCCAATTTCTTTTTAGTTTCAAATTCCTGGACAAGGTTTACAGTTGGTGTCGAATTCCTCAAGTGTTTTCTGAATCTCCTTCCATCTTCAATCAGATACTGAAGAACGATTTGGAATCATTAGAACTGCCTTTCAGTTCGACTCTAGTACAGTATATTGATGATTTGTTATTGCGTCCAGAACAAAAGATGACTGCAGGTATGACACGATTGCCTTACTGAACCATTTGGGAAAGAATAGACATAAAGGGGGTTATTCTAACTTTGGAGGAGGTGTTAATCCGTCCCAAAAGTGACGGAAAAGTGACGGATTTACCACCAGCCGTATTACGAGTCCATTATATCCTATGGAACTCATAATACGGCTGGTGGTATATCCGTCACTTTACCGTCACATTTGGGACGGATTAACACTCCTCCAAAGTTAGAATAACCCCCAAAGTGTCCACAAGGAAGCTGCATTACTGTCAGAAAGAGGTGAAGTACTTAGGTCACCTGATTGAGAAAGGGTAGAGAAAAGTATCCAAAAAAGGGTGACAACCATATTGCAGATGAATCCACTGACAACTAAGAGAGACGTTAGGATGTTTTTGGGTGGGCTATTGTCGTCAATGGATTCCCAACTTCTCGATTATCTCTAAACCTTTGGTGAGATTGACTGTTAAGGAAATTCAGGATGGCCCGGGTGCTATAACCATGTCCGAGAAAGAGATGAAGGCATTCATGGAACTGAAGGAAAGCATGTGCAGGGCGCCAGCTTTAGGTATGCCTGATTACACAAAGCCTTTTGTACTGTTTTGTCATGAACGTGATGCTTGTTCTTTGTCTGTCCTGACACAGGTCCACGTAAGTGCAAACCGCCCAGTATCATATTTTTCAGCTACTTTGGGCCCAGTCGCAGCAGCCTTACTGGGTTGTTTGCGTGCAGTTGCAGCAGTTGGTCAAAGCCTCACTCAGTGTGAGAGTATAGTGATGGGACATCCTTTAACAGTAATGGTCCCACATTCAGTTGAAATCCTGTTGACCCGAACCAAGACGCAGCATATGACAAATGCGAGACTTACTAAGTACGAAACAATTATACTGGGGTCACCCAATGTGTCACTGAAAAGATGTACTGTATTGAACCCGGCAACTTTACTTCCTATTGAAAATGCAGACATTGATGATGCTGAGGAGGTAGAACATAATTGTCTTGAGGTAACAGATCTATGCACCAAACTGAGACCTGATATTAAAGATACCCAACTGGAAGAGAATGATTACATTATCTTTGTTGATGGTTTATGCCTGAGAGACGCAGTAGGAGTACTGAGGGCTGGATATGCCGTGTGCACAATCCCTGGTATCTTAGAAGCTTCCTGGCTCGAAAGAGTATACTCTGCCCAGGTGGCTGAATTAATTGCTCTTACTAGGGCATGCCACGCAGCTGAAAACCTGAAAGTCACTATTTATACTGACAGCAGATACGGATTCGGAATTGTACATGATTTGGCCATTTGTGGTCACAGAGGGGTTTCCTGACCTCTTCTGGTTCACCAATGAAAAATGGTGAGAAAATTAAGGACTTGTTGCATGCGATTCAGTTACCTCTTGAAATTGCCTTGGTGAAATGCAATGCTCATGTTCAGTCACAAGACTTTGTGTCAATGGGAAATGGATATGCAGTTCAAGTCGCAAGGTTTTGTGCATTGATCTGTATATCGTTTCAAGACCAATGGGAATTGTTACCTGAAACTGAAAATGAAACATGCTCAGGGTATGCATTAAGGGTGGTTGAGCTGAAATCATTGCAGGGACGTGCCAGTAAAAAGGTGAAACGTTCCTGGCAGAGAATGCAATGCGTACAGAGATCTGATGACTTATGGGTTTCAGAGGAGGGGAAAATGGTTTTGCCAAACAGTCTTTTGTCACAATTTGCGAGGTTTTACCATGGTCAAGCACATGTTGGGAGAGACGCAATGATCAAGTTATTCAAAATCGATTGGTTCTATCCAAAATTCAGAAAAGCTGCAGAAGTCATCTGTCACAGGTGCATTATCTGTCAGCAGATGAATTCTGGGAAAGGGACTGTGGTGAATTTGAGCCACGTTGGGAGAGTAGGAGGTCCATTTAGCAGACTGCAGATGGATTTTATTGAGATGCCTGTGTGTGGAGGTCTGAGATACGTGTTGGTGATTGTATGGATTGAAGCTTACCCTACACGTAGGAATGACAGTCTCACAGTAGCGAAACTGCTGCTTAGGGAGTTAAAACCACGTTTCGGGTTTCCGATCTCTTTAGAATCAGATAGGGGAAGACACTTCGACAATGAGGTGATTAAGCTCTTGTGTGCTACATTGAACAGAAGTTGCATTGTAGCTATCGCCCTGAAGCATCAGGACTAGTGGAGCAGATGAATGGTACCTTGAAGTCGAGAATGGCAAAAATGTGCGCAGCTACCAATTTGAAATGGCCAGATGCATTACCCTTAGTGCTGATGTCAATGTGAAACACACCCGACAAGAAAACAGGACTGTCTCCTCATGAGATTCTTATGGGCCGAGCTATGAGATTGCACGCAGTGCCTGCAAATGTTCTTGTGAATATCACGGATGATATGGTGTTGGACTACTGCAAGGGTCTGGCTGACGTGGTCCGCTCTTTCTCTCACCAGGTGGAGGCTACCACATTGCCACCGATATGTGATCCAGGTCACACCCTGAAAGCCGGTGACTGGGTTGTTGTCAAGAAACACGTGAGGAAGTCGTGTTTAGAGCCACGTTGGAAGGGGCCATATCAAGTAATACTGACAACTACTACTGCTGTGAAATGTGCAGGTCTTCCAAATTGGATACATGCCAGTCACACAAAGAAGGTGACGTGTCCAACTGATGAGGAACTTGAAGTGTCCAAAACAACAGCT
Organism: Pleurodeles waltl; assembly: GCF_031143425.1. NCBI lineage: Eukaryota > Metazoa > Chordata > Amphibia > Caudata > Salamandridae > Pleurodeles > Pleurodeles waltl. The sequence goes on from NC_090449.1 coordinate 610,423,902, forward strand.
GCAGAGAAGGAAGTCTCAGGTCCGGAGAGTAATCAAAGGGGAAACTGAGACTGAAGGAGAGCTCGCTGAGGACGGCTTAATCACTCAAACAGTAAACGAGATCCAGAGGGGTGACAGTGAGCCTATCTCAGCTGAGGTAACAGGGGAACCGGCACAAAGAGAGGTTCTCCCAGAAGCAGACGGATACAGGTTTGAAGATGAGCCCATAACTGACCCTGAAGGCGAAGGAGGTGAGGTGTAAGGAGGTCAGAGTTTTCAGACTCCTCCTGAGCCACTTGCAGACACAACAAGAGAAAACACCATAGTACAAGAGGAGGGCACTGTTCAACATCCTGAAAGGCAAGCGGAAAGAAAACACTTAAAGGAGATAACTGGCCGGAGCCACAAGTTGGAAAGGATAGAGTGATCCCAAACGAAACAATAGAGGAAGAAGTTGACACAACCAGTAAAGAAGATCTCAGTGAAGAAGAAATACAGGGTGATCGCAAACTGAAAAGAAAGAGAGTTGCAAACAGGAGGTAAGCAGGTCCTGAATGGACGTATGCAACATCAGCTGAATGGCAACAAGAATTTTTGGCATTCTGTTTTGATCGAGAAATTCCAGGTCAATACTACGGCACCTGAATTCAACCATAGAAAGAGACTGTGTTAAAATTTGAAAATTGAATAAAGAAAGAAATCTGAGAAAAGAGACTAATAAATTACCGGATGTGACACTGATAACCTGAATTGACTCTACAAAACTGATTATGACAAGCTGCTAACCTGATTTGACAAAGGGTCCTGGGAGTGAGTGAAACACTGTAAATACTTGCTATGAGAAAGAGACTCTGCACAAAGGAGAAAAAAAAAGAGCTTTTGGTCTACCTCAAAGTTGATTGTTTGTTTTATCCTATTCTGCTCTCTGATTCTTTATAGATCATGAGTAACACTAGAGATAATGATAGGGGTAAGATGTGTGGTTGGTTGAGTGCTATTTTGGGTATTGCATGCGTAAAAATAATTAGAGGTGTGACTGTGGGAATGCCATTGGTGGATAAGAATGCGATTAATAATGCTTCAACTCCACCATGGGAGAGGTTTGAGCAGGATACAAAATACTTGCATGAGGGAACAAATTCAAAAAGGGAATTATCTACTAATGTCTTCTATTGCTTGCTGAATGAGTATGTTGACACAATGGATGCAAAGAATTGCTATGTGTGCACAAAGATTCCTTCGTCAGTACAAGAAGGGGCTACTTACCATAGTCTGCCACTTACATATGGGATAAGCTGTAGTTTGCTATTAACGAGATTCTATGATCAAGAACATGTTCAATACTTCTATTCTAATCTAGATGTAGTGTTTTCTTTTGTGCCTGTAATTGAGTTTCCAAATAAATTAGCTAAAGAACATAACATAAAAATAGTTAGGGGTTTCTTTGAGCCGACACTGACATTTGGAACAGCTTATGCTCACCGCAATAATCTAACCTGCTTACAAACACCTGTAGAAAAGAGCTTCTTAGATCACACTGATGATAGAAGAAAAGTATTAAAGGAAAGGCTAGAGAAGGGATTAGAAAAACGAACGTTTGCAAATGATTATGCTTATAGTGCAATAAAGACACAGGGCAAATTAGCTATAGATGCATTACACGTGGGAAGGCTTTGTATACATAGGCCAAAATCTGAGTATGACACTTTATTTGTGGGAACGAGTGAGTGCAGGCATGTGTTTTTGTTTCAGAGTAAATGGACGTTCATGTGAAATGGACAGGATCCAGCGATCCCTGGGATCTATTACATATGTGGACTTAATGCTTATTACCGTCTTCCAAAGCAATGATATGGGACATGTTATTTGGGAATAGTTTTCCCAAAGATCTACCAAATTGATGACTTAAAGAAACTTCATAAAATGTCTGAATTACATCACACTAGACAAAAGAGAGAGACAGTGGCTGCTGTCATAGGTGACATATTTGGAGCCATTATTCCTTCAGTGGGGGCTATCTTAAACTCCATAAAGATTTGAAAGTTGTCTACTATTGTGGATATTAGGCTGACAAACTTCACAGGGGCTATACTCCTGATGGATACTGAACTTGTTGCGGAGAGGGCTATGACTCTTCAAAATCGGCTTGCTTTAGACATTCTTTTGGCGAAAAGTGGCGGAGTCTGTAAGATGCTTAATGAGCGCCACTGTTGTGCATTCATTCCTGATAATAGTAATAAGATTAGAGGTATGCTTACTAACCTAACAAGAGACAGTACAGATTTGAAGGAGCTGAAAGAACCTGGAGTTTGGGAAAGGGTTGGAAAAGGAATTACTAAAGTAGGGAATTGGTTTAGTAGTATTTGGAATGGGGTACTTGCAAAAATAGTAGGGGGTATATTGATTGTTCTAACTTGTTTATTTGGACTGTGGTTATCATGCAAAATTTGTAAACGAATTAAAAGAAAATTGGCAAAACACAATAAAAGAAAATAGGAAAAGAAAAAGGAGAAGATGTTCAAAGAAATTTGGGAAAAATCACACAGAAATTGAAATGTGTGGCCTAAGAAAGTGAAAGGTTGTGAAAGGAAAGGTTTTGTGTGATGACAAGTGTCATCAGAGGAGGGACTGAGGGAGCGTAGCATCTACACTCAAAATTAACATGAAATGTTTATGAACTAATGCAGAATAATGCCGCATGGAAAATGTATTAATGTATTATTGCTAAACACGCGCTTGAAATGTGCCCACGGGATGTGGCCACCAATGTATACAATGACTAATGAAGCTGACTAATAATGAAATAATTGATACGTTACTGTATGATTTTACAATAATATTAAGAGTTATGTGTTAAAGTTTTGCTAATAAATCATTAGGCCTTAGTTAGCATGAGTCGAGGCCTAGCTGCATGGTTTCATATTAAATGTGTTTTTCTAACGTGCAGTGTGCTGACTTGCTGAAGGACATGTACTCGTATTTTTCCAAAGCTAAAAGATGAGTGTAACTGTAGTAGATCCGTTCTCATGAAATTCGACTTACTAGAAGAAACATTTTTGCTGAATGCAACACTGTAGACTAGTTACAGGTACAAGGTCGTCTGAACCAGTACAGACAATGGACCTACTTACCGAAGATGCGAGAGGACCACAAGAGTATGAAATCATATCGGACATTCTGCCCGCTGGAAACGTCAATCATAAGAACCAATAAACTGCGTGAGAACTGTTATGGGGGTGACAAAATTTGATACTAACACTGTAAACCGATTGGATGAAGATAGTGGGGTGCCAACCCTATCCAATCAGGAATTAGGGGACTGTACAACGGAAAAGGGATAAAAACCTTTGACCCGAGGAGCCATTAGGGAGATGCCATTGCGAACTTTTGTTATGACCCAGACACTTTGTCACTCTGCATAGAGACTTTGCTGTTCGGTTCTTCAAACCATCCTTGCCTTACCTTGCCCGTTATGTACTTTTCATCCTTATGAGAGAAGTGCCCCTTTTTTTACCCATCTTGCTGTGTTTCCCTGGCTGGTGGCGAATCAACTGATGTCCTGAGGACGAAGACTGAATCTGTATGCTGACCCATTACGGAGGGTAACTATATGATGATGAAATTATAATAGACTGATTGCCCTTCCTTTCTAGGTACCAACTGCTTCTTTTGACAGAGACCATAGATAGATGTTTTTCCAAATTTGTGTTACAAAATTGTTTTGCATGAAGCCCAACATGCCAATGCTAATTCGAGGTTAGTTAAGGGGTTCACTGAAGCGGACACAAATAGACAAATGACTGGTTTGATGCTTTGTTGAATAATGCGCTAATAATACTCTGCTAAGGTTAACCTGTGTTGACGTCGTGCTATGTTCTAATGTTTGTGATCTTTGCTTTGATGAAATCTTATTCGAGTTGCCATATTATGACAATGCTGATGTGTTTCATGATTTTGAGACTAATAAACTTGCTAGTAGAATTGTAATCAACAGGGAATAAACATCACAAAATCGTACTAAACTTGTGTGGTTATTCATGACTGAAAGCTCATGGTGGTTTCTGAGTCTAATTGATGACCTTATTGACTTGTTGATTGACATGTTGATCAGTTATCTCGTCCTAAGGTGTCTTCAATCAGGTTCAAAAGATTCATTGGCCTAAAACGAGTCCCAGAGTGAATAAATTAATTAGATTGGGATGCGTTAGAAGGAGCCTCCAACAGTCTGAATTTTCACACTTCTAGCAGCGTAATGGTTGGCAGTTGTGTAGGTACTGTCATTGAGTGCACTGGCAGTAGCAATGAGTAGTGCAAGTGGTGGTGACCTCCTGACAAGGTCCCTGGCACTTATGTTTTTTCACATTAAGCGCTGGGTCTTAGTCACAATAGATGATCACTTGGGCTATTAGCTTCAATAACAATGACTATAGGATTCTTGGTGTTGGAGCTCGAGTGGGATCCACTGGCTGACATCTTGAGATGTTTGCTCCCATGCCTCTTGTATCCACTTATTGAACTCACCATTTATTCATAGTTATGCCTCAGAGTTTATGCCCTGGGTATCCACCTATTGAACTCACCATTTGTTCGTATTTATGCCTCAGAGTTTATGCCCTGATTGGCAAAATTGCAAATTTGAAATTTGAAGTACAGATGTTGCAGGGCATACTCAACTATTTAACGTTGAAGAGAATCTTGAAGGTCCCACGTTTCTCACCTTATTTTGAATACATTCAGCTTAGGGACAGGGTAGCCTTGGAAAGGGCCATCGTTCTCCCTGTCCCACAGAAGAATCCCAAAATAAAACATCGAGAATATGTTTTTACCATTATTAAATGTCTATCTGAAAGAGCTCTCCCTCCTTTTTTGGATATATAGCGCAGCAGTGGTTGCCTACCTGTGGTCCGGCGACCACTGGGGCTCTGCAAAGCCTCATTAGGGAATCTGCGACTGCTTACAAAATAAAATAATATCAAAAGATTAATGAAGTGTATATAAATAAATTGGCTAGGCGTACAACTGAAAATGTTAAACGTATTGTGAATATCAAGGAATTTGAAATTGGGGCCTAAAAATTAAAATAGTATTCTCAGATTGATTCAATAGTATCCTCAGCTAAATTTGTGGGATCAGTGCAGGTGCATCAAACAGAATATAGTATGAACAATGTATAGCTTCAATTGAATTTAGAAAAACTCCAAACTTACTATGAACATTACAAATTGTATTTTTTTTTAATTTATATTTGTTTGCAAATTAAATTAAATATGTTATCATTTGTGTATGTGTTTGATGAATGCCTGTTTCTGTATTTTTTGCGAATTGTTTTGCGGTTCAAATCCTCAACAATGTTAAGGTCAGGCCTAGGCTTCCAATAGTCACTCAGTGGGGGTGGGAGTCCCCGGATTCCAATAATGATCAGTGAAGGTCCCCAGGTTCCAGTAGTGATAAAGTGGGGGTCCACAGAAGTCAGCATACTGAAAACCACTTCAGGACACTATTGCTTTTATAGTATTTTGAGGAGTGGCTAACCAGCTTGTGCAACTGATGAATTTCATGTGTTCATTCTTAACTTCAAATTTCAAATTCTATGCTTGAATGTTACTTCAAATGTTCCCTTTTGCCTTATATGCCAGCCTGTGTTGCTTCATTTAATATTTAACTGAATGCTGTCTGCTTAATCATCCTTACAGGATTAGCTTTATGTTCTATTAACTGGGTGCTTAACAGTTCTTCCGGGACTGCTCTTCATCAGTTTTTGGTGATTCCAAATAGTATTCTACAGATCCATAAGCTTGTTGGTTGCTAAATAGTATTTCCAGGAATATGTGGTCTCTCATCCCTTATTCATTATAGTTTTTCTGCAGTTGATATCGTTTTTCTGTTGCCAGTGTTTTTTTGTAGAGGTGGTATAGAAGTGGCTCCAGTGGGATAATGCTATGTTACTCCTGGGTGTTGCCCATATAATACAAACTTGTCGGTTTAATAGTGCCTCCAAAGAGATGGTCTTCTGTTGTTACCCAGTAGATTCCATGTAGTACACACTTGGTGGTTTAATACCTCCTTGTTTAGGTTGGCTGTTAGATCTGACAGCCTTTGGGTGGTCTTCCCGCAAACATTTTTGCTTTTCACCTCCTGTTTTTGCTGAATCTTTCTGTTGTCCTTAGGGCTCTGAGTACTTTACCACTGCTGACCAGTGCTAAAGTGCATGTTTCTCCGCTAAACATGGTAACATTGGTGTATCCACAATATTTAATTTACTTGTAAGTCCCTTATAAAGTGGATACCATATACCTATGGCCTGTAAATTAAATGCTACTAGTAAGCCTTCAGCACCGATTGTGCCACCCACTTAAGTAGCCCTTTAAACATGCAATTGCAGACCCTGTGTGTGCAGTTTTACTGCCGCTTCAACTTGGCATTTAAAAACAGTTGCCAAGCCTTATGCTCCCCTTTTATTACATATGGGTTACCTCCAAGGTAGGCCCTAGGTAGCCCATATGGCAGGGCACCATTCATCTGCATTCTGATGGGCCTTCCTGGCCAGGAAGTTGTGGAGGGGAGCTGACACTTACACTTGAATAAGGAAGTGCCAGTCCCAACACAAAGGGCTAATTACCCCCTGTTGGTTGTTTGGAGCCAAGACTGGGAAAAAAGAATATTTGTGCACTTCACAGACCCTTCTTTGAAGTCACCTCCACTTCAAAGGCACATTTGAGTATAAGAACTGGGCCTCTGACCCCACCAAATCAGTATGCCACTGGACTTGGAAAGAACGTTGCTGGAGTAAAGACTGGTGTGCTGTTAGGATTGCCACTCTGCCTGGACTGACTGTTCTGAGGAACTTCTTCTTTGCCTTGCTGAGCTGCATTGCTACCTGCTGATCTCTGTCCTACTGAGGACAAGGACTGGAATTATGTCACTTGAACCCAGAGTGACTCAAAGGGCTTGCTGGCATTTCCCCTGTTCTTCTGCAGTCTCAGGGACATCAAAGACTGCCTACACTCTCCTGATCCTGCTAGACTCTGCCATCTGTGAGTCCTACTCTTGCCTAATGTGCCCCCTCAAGTCCTGGGCCTCAGAAGTGGGTTTTGCAGCAGCTGTCTGAAAAAAACTGACACATCGTCAACACTGCACCAGTTGGAACCGGCATATCACCCCTTTGACGCCAAAGCAGAGGCTGTTCAACAACAGCAGATCCACAGCCTGTGCGGCCCGAGGACGACACTCTGCGCGACTCAATGACAACGCATTGCATTCATCTCAATGAATTTTGACACTGAGGTGGGACCTGGCTGCGAGGCTCGAAGACAACATAGTGACCTGACTGTGTGGAAAATATTGTGGCATGGCCTTCTCATTTGCGCCTCAATGCTAATGCTTGCTCCAACCACTGTACTTTTTTATCTTAGCCTGTGTGAGTTCTGTATCCGGCCTATCCTCTTTCGTGGTCAGCCAGAACTTTAGATTTGCACCGGCCCCTTGCTACCTCAAGTAACCTTTAGACCGCTCTAGTGACTTCTAAGCACCATTTTTAGTTTAAATTTAAAAATTCTGATCTCAACTTCTAATGATTGGATTTTTGTAGTTTTGGTCTTGTCTTATTCAGATAAATATTCTCTATTTTTCTAAACCTGTGTGTCTCTTTGTGGTGTTTTCATTGTGTTGATGTGTGTGTGTTGCACAAATACTTTACTCATTGCCTCTTTAGATAAGCCTGACTGCTCTGTGCCAAGCTACTAGAGGGTGAGCACAGGTTATCTCTAAGTGTGTATCTAGCTTACCCTTACTAGAAGTGGTGGTTCCTGCTTGTACAGGGTGCATACTCTGACAACCAGAAACCCCAGTTCTAACAATGGACTTTTGTTGCTACTGAGGGGACATTAGGCAACACTCCCCATGGTTCAAAGATGCTTCCAATACTTTGTCGGCCGTGGGGTAGTCATACAGTCTTCGGTTTGTGGTTTAACAGTGCCTTCAATTAGATAGTTTTATGTCACACCTGGGGAAGGGACGTCAGATATATGTTCTTTTGGTGAATTAAAGGTGTCTCTAATGGCATGACCCTCTGTGTAATATAGGTTGCCTCCAATTGGCTGGCCTTTTGTCACTTCTGAATGGACATTAAACATTGCTCCTTTAGTGATTTAAGGTTACCTCCAATGGGACGGTTCTATATGATGCTCCTGGTGGATGTCACAAATTACTCCCTTGGTGGTTTAATAGTGCCTTTAATGAGATGCTTCTAAACCACTCCTACATGGATGACATGCAATATTCCCATGGTGGTTTAACAGTGCCAGGGCGAAACTGGTCTAGGGTTGCTTGTATTATAGTTTAAGAAGGACCTTCTCTGGCAGTTCAGGCTGGACTGTTCCTACTGGGGCAAGACTGATTTGAATATAGCTGGATCTAAACTGATGTGGCATGGTGAACAAAAAACAATGGTTTGGAATGCTACCTCGATCTATTGCCAGTGGTTAGACAAATTGCAAGTATTCCGTCCATCACCTTTTGTGTGTTTGATTTAACACTGCTTCCAAGTGGACAGCACAAATTTCTTCCTAAAGGATGTTATACAATGCTCCCTTGATCGGTTTAACAATATCTCCTATAAGATGGTACTTTGTCGCTCCTTGGTAATCTCCATATAACACTCCTTTGACGGTTAACAAGTGCCCTAATGGCTTCGATCTCTGATGTTGTGTGGTGGACTACTTTTATCTAATGAAACCCAATAATGCACCTCACTATCAGTTGCTTCAGATTACACTGTCCAATCCTAAAGAATGATACATACCTGAATGCATGACTGCCTAATTTCACACATTCTGCACAATGCCATAATTCTTTGCAGTGGCATTCAACACACTGCACTTGTACTGCATAGTTGTGTGAAAAAGCCTCTTTTGTCATGGTTAGCCCCCACTTTTTGCCTCTGTATTTGATGTGGTCTCAAAGTTGTTAGTGCCCAGGGCCCCTCCTAACCAGGTTCCCGGGGCCAGATCTCTTTCACTAAAACTGTTGTGATGCATTGGCGCAATTGGAAACCCCTTTAGCTGCCACTATAAGTCCGAGGGTAAATGGTAATTAGATACCCAGGGCCTGGGGTACTAAAGGTAGGCCAATGGGGCAGCAGCACAGATTGTACCACCCTCTAGGGCCATGCATCCAGATCCACTGCCATTTCAGGCTGAGTAATCTGGTGCAATCCTAAAATGCAAACTCGGCATGGCACACAGCCTGTGTGCCCTGTCCACTATACACTGCATACAAAATAGGGATGTTACCCCTCTGGCAGGCCTTCTAGCCCTAAGGCATGGTGCACTATATTGTATGTGTGGGCATAGATGCATGAGCCATATGCCCTTACTGTGTCTCTGCCAAACCACCGACATAGTAAGTGAACAGAGCAACCATTTTAAATGCATGTGCTGGACACAGATCCACAGTGACATGATGGCTACCATGAAACCTGGGTTGTTTGGTATCAAACAGCTCAGAAGGATAAATCCAAACTGGTACCAGTATTGGATTAATTGCAAAATGTACCCGGGATCACCTTAGAGGTGCCCCTGCAAAAGCAAACTACCCTGGCATTGCTGCTGGCCGGTCACAACCAGCCTGCCACCACCAGACAAGATTCTGGAACCCTGGGGTGAGAGATCCTGCTCTCTGGGTCGCAGAACAAAGCCCTTCCGGTGCAGAGGTGCTATCACACCTCCCCCCAGGAATTTGCACTGCCAGGCTTGTGGGCTTCAAAGGGCTTACCACCCTTGAAACTCAACCCACAAGCTGGCTGCTAGCAGCAGATGGCTGCCCCCATTGCAAACCCCGACTTTTGGCAGAAGCCACGGTGGGAAAACACACAAAAGACAGGAGGAGTGGTCAGCACAAGCTTGCACCTTCCCTAAGGTGTTGCATGCAAGGCGACCTCTCCATTTCATTTTCTTCCATCTTGCATGGAAGGAAAATAGCCAATCAGGTGTAAAGAAGTTACCTCTGAACACAGGAAGTGGTCACTTAGTGGGGGTAGTCACCCTAAGGTAGATGACCGATTGATCACTACTAGGTACTCCCCTAAACGTCCACTACAATATTTAGTGGGCATCCCTAGACTAGAGATTCAGATTTCAAGGACAAAAAGAAGACCAGCAACAAAGAAGACCCAAGGCTCGAGAACTGAAGTCCTGCTGCACCAAGAAGAAGGTGCAAAACCCCACCTGCTGAATCCATGACTTGAGAATCACCGCTGAGTTGTTGCTTGGACATTGGATGGACTCTACAAACTCCCAGAGAACCTCCACTCTTCTAAAATCACCAAAGATCTCCCTCCAGAGTGAAGGCATCACTCTCCTGCAATAAAGACGAGAAGACCAGTGAAGCCCACTTGATTGACCGGCTGCAGACCAGGGAACCAGATGCTGCAGCCAGACCAAATTTCACCCAATGGACCATGAAGACGAAACCTACCAGTGTGCCAAGTTTGATGGCACTGCAACCTCCAGTGGCCAAACCATGCAATAGCTCCAGGTACTGGCCACCTAACATTGGACACACAGAAGGACAGTTCACTCCGGGCTGAAAAAGGACTGGAGGAAGCCTCAGTCAAGGACCAACCACCAGAGTGCCCCTGCTGACCTGCAAGCGACCCTCAACACGACCTACCTCCTGCTTCCAAGGGCACCTTTGCGCACATCTCCTAGCTCACCGATTCGCTCTGCACCCGGCCACCCTGTGCCCTGCACCGAAGGACCAGCTGTGCCCTAATGGTCCCCGATCTCTTGCGACCTCAACGCTTCAACAGGATCCACTGGACCTATCTTGAAGTCCACCTGTGCAGTGCTTTTCAAAGTGGTCCCCCCAGTAGCCCTGCACCAGCTCCAATGACGTTCTGCAGCTGCTCCCCCCAAAACCGGAAGCCACTGGATCTTTTCAAGCTGGTCCATAGGGCCCACCGACAACCTCGTCCATACCTGCAAAAGGAGAGAATGGTAAACACATTGCCGGATTTTAAATGCATGTTAAAGTATTTGTCAGTTGATTCCTATGGTGCATAATTACGCACAGAACTGAGACACTTTCTAAAATTTAAAAATTCATAGCTTAAAAAGTACTTGCCCAATTTTGATGATCTTGGTCTGAAAATGTTTCTAAAAATCTGAAGTATTTTTGGAAATTGGTCTCGAGTTATTCTTTTGAGTGTGTGTCCTGCTTTATTGATACTGTGAGTACAACAAATGCTTTGCACTTCTCCAAGATTACCCCAACTGCTTGACCAAGCTACCATAAAAATTAGAGGATTAGATGGTCTAGATTTTACTTCTGTAAGCCATCGTATGGTGGCCCGGACTCCCTACACAGTGTGCCTGGTTTTGCATACTACATAAAGGGCCAGCCTCTTACAATAGTCCAACATACCACATATAAGACAAACTACAAGTAACAGCTACTGCGAAGTGGGTTCCATCCATTTAATCCCACTGGATTTTTTGCTTTTGCACTACCCAGTTTGGGACTTTAAACATTGAGTGAGTCTCACCCACAGTAAATTCTGTGAAAATGGACTGTGATTGCTAACCACCAGTATCCGCTTTTTAAAATAGAGTCTGTTGCTGCGCAGACAGAGTAAGAGCATCTGGCCTTATAATCACATCAACAAGTGAGCACACATATGTGCACAAGTGTGCCACCTGCATGTGTGAGACCATCATATTGCACAGGCCAGTATTTATGCACAGGTAGCCTTTCTCAGAAAAGACCCTTCATTCATAGTATATGTCTGTAGTGTTTACTGGAAGCCTTTGGTGCTTAACTGAAATGCACGTTGTAGGCAAAATCTGCACCAAAGTACAGCTTTGCCCCACTGAGGCACTTTAAGAATTGTCATATTTTGCTGACTCGACTACAATTAGATACCACTTCTTTTTTCCCACCATACAATGCCTAGTTAATTACTCTGCTGTCCAGCAGGAGGATAAAACGATTCCCCAGACAAGAGAGACATTAACAATTCTTTACTCAGTTCCTGGGAAATGAAGAGGTGGGGAGAATTAATTTTTCACACTCCTCTGGGCTGGGAAAGCCCAAACCCATAGAAATAAAGGAGGAGAGCAAGGCCTCTGGAGCTCTGCACAGTGGGGTTCCTCTTTAAGGTTTTGAAGGGAAGGGATCAGGGAGCTTGCTAGGTGTGGGTCTGGTGGATACCCTCAGGGAAGGTCTTCTATAAAACAATGTTGTACAAAAGGGTTGGGGCAAGATAGAGTAATGATATGGCACCCTAGGATTAGCCAGGGGTGTCTGGCTTCTAGAACTTCCTCTTCCCATTTAAAAACCCCTGCACAAGGGAGAGATGCTGGGAAGACACTGGACCTGGGAGCGACAATGACAAAAGAACGCCTAGCTGGAAGGAGAAGCTACCTGATGCCACTGCAAGGATGGACTGGAGGACTTTCACTGGCCACCAGGACTTGGATGTGTCTCTCCAGAGCCAGTGGCACTGCCCTTCTTGTGCCCCCTGAGGAATAGTTAGGGGAATGGACCTGCAAGGGGACTTAAATATTTCCAACTAAACTTCTGTGGACTGGCCCTCGACTCTGCTGATGCACATGTGCCCTTCAAATAGCCAGGAGGTAGTAGGAACTGACCAATGCAGCGGTCAGGGTGTTCTACTTACTGGATGTGGAAGAGGGCCCCCAAATAGGAGAGTGCATCAAGAGCTCAGGCAGAGGATTGGTTTGGCAATGGGTGCTGCCGGCTGTGGCTGGGTTACTAATGAAAGCCTGTGGGCCCGGGCACAAGATGGCTGACTGTGGGATGCCCTAGCTAGTCTGGGATCAGAGGGCCGGGGCTGGTGATCACCGGTGGCCCCTTGGTGGCCCCATGGTGATGCCCCCACCTGTTGTCCTGGGGTCTGATCTGGGATCCTTCTCCTGAGGGAGCCCCCCCACCTGGAGCTGGAGCAGCATTGCCGCGGGGCCTCCGGAACAACCAACAGTGCGTTCTGCGCTACCAGGGAACCACGGACATCATTTGGGGGCCTCTTCTGCCCCTGAATGAGCAGCCACCACCTCTCGGGGGATGCCAGAGGCAGTGCGCCTAGCTACAAGTAGGCCTGCATCATCATATAGTACAGAAGCGAGGGACCTGGTCTGCTCAGCTCATAAGACCCTGTCTGGTGGCTGGGGCGAACGCCTGGTCAGTCCCGAGGGTGGCAACGTGCTGCACCTGGCTATATCCGGCATACCAGCACCACCTTGCCCACTACCCTTTCTAACCCTATGGAGAGTACCGTATGGGGCTCCTCCCGGCAGCAGTACACACTCTAAAAGAGTGCTCCCTAAAAGTCATGCTCACAAAACCAGAGGGGCAGTGGACGGGAGCTGGCCTGTCTCACTCCAGTCAGGAACCATCAATGGGAAGCAATGATGTGGAAAGCCCAATGACACATTCCTTTTTCGAAGCCCTCTGTGCCTTGCTAAAGGAGTACCTCCAGACAGTCAAAAGGAGTTGCCACAAGATTTGAAGGTGGTTCATAAAGACTTGGCCGAGATAGGAGACGGGGTCTCCACCCTCAAGGACAATGCATCAAGCAGGGTTGAAGAAATTGAACATCTCCAGCAGGAGATTATCCGCCTCAAGTACCAACATATTGACCTCCAAGTCCAAGCGGAAGATCTTGAGAATAGATCCAGGCTCAACAACATCCACAGTAGAGGCACCCTAAACACAGCAGAGGAAAATTACATTGGCACCTACACAAGAGCCCTCTTTGCCCAGATATTAAATATTCCAGAGACGAACATTAAACTGGACATAGTGCACAGAGACAGTCTTTCCACCAATGGGTCCTCCTGCCCAACAAATATCTTGGAATGTGTGCACAATTTCCCTCTAAAAGAGAAAATCCTGAGAAAAGCAAAGGAGCTGCGTCAAATACAATTTAGAGGTCATACCCTAATGCTATATCAGGACCTCACTCTTCAGAAAAGACGTGATTTTCATCTCATCACTGCCCTCCTACAGGAGAAAGGTGTCTCCTACTCTTGCTGCTACCTGTTTTGACTTATCTTCCTCTGGGAGGGACAGCTGCACCAACTTCGACCGCTGTCTGCTGTGTAAATTCTACTAGGAATAGAGGAGAGGGTGGAGCGCCCTAGGCCAGCAAAGCACAACAACTCTAAACGCCCTAGATGGCAGAAATCCACAACTTCAAAGAAAGACTTGCGGCCAGACACCAAAGCTATTGCACAAGAATGACTGGCGGTTCTGGAGCAGCTATCAGGGGGAGTGGACAAAATAGAGATTACCTGAACGAGGCTTGGTTGTTGGAGCATGGAGATGGAGAGGGGTCCTGTGGGGGTGGTGAGGGAGAGAGGAGGATGGAAGACAATCCCTTTCCACGGACCTTGACTGATGTACTTATCTGGAAAACAGGTGGCTCATGTAAGGGTCTCCTCCCATCCAGAGACATTTCTACTAAAGTTAAAACTTTTATTCATTGAGGGTTGTTTTTTTGGGGGGTTGCTCCCAATTTTTATAAAGCAGATCCCAGCTTACACACCTATCTTTATACAGGGATGTACATCTGACAGGGACTGCCAGGGCATTGGGGGCCCGCTGAGAGGATTGACCACTACCATGAGTCCTCATACCTGCCTCTAACCACATTGGGTTGCGGATTGTTACACTCAACAATCCGGTGAAAAGAGGAGCAATCTTGTCGCTTATGGAGCAATTGGGGTGGATATCTTCCCCCTCCAAGAGACACACTTATTAGCAATGGACTGACATCACCTTAAATCATAGGCTTCCCCCTACAATTCCATTCTTTGACTGCTAACACGACCACGGGTGGCCATTTTAGCCTCCAGGTCATTCAAGTGGTGGTAGAGGACACGTTGGTGGAGATCAGGGGCAGACTTCTAGAGCATAGAGTGAGATTTTGAGGCTACACCATACCTCTTGGGTCTATCTATGCCGTGAATGAAAGACAGGAGCATTTCCTACACTAGGCTATTGCAGAAACTATGACATCCAACAAACAGAGAGTGCTACTGGGGGGGGATCTTAACCTTGTTTTCCATAATGACACAGACCGTTCAGCATCTCGACTTGGGACATCAGGGGAACTTAAAGTGGTGGGCTCCCAATGGTTACAAGAGGTTGGGCTCCGAGACCTTTGGCGAGCCAGAGGTTGGGCTCCGAGACCTTTGGCGAGCCTGGCATCCACAGTCCAGAGACTATACCTACTACTCACATGCACACAAAACCTACGCCTGCATCGACTGCTTCCCGGGGACCAGGGACATAGAGGGCTTGCTTAGTGCCATGGACATAGAACTTCGCTGACTCTCTAATCACGTAGCAGTTACTCTAGATTTGACGTTCCCACCTACGACATGGCAGTTTCAACATTGGCATTTACAAGAGACCCTCTTGCACTGACCTAAAGTGGTTGATCAAATGGAGCAGGCCATTCATCAGTACCTAGAGATAAATGACGCAACCATCACCTCAATAGTGGTCCTCTGGAATGCCTTAAAGGCTTAAGGGGAGAACTCATGGCAATATCTGTGGCGGACAACAAGACAGACTGCCATAAACGTGAGCAGTTGCAACAAAGAGTGAAAGAACTCAAACATATACACCACTGCACAGGTGCCCCCAGGGTATGGCGGCAACTAGAGGCAGGGGGGCTTGATGTCAACAGAGTAGAAAACTCTATTTCTTCTCTTCAAACATGCCTATTATGGGGGAGGGAATAAATGTGGGCACCTACTTGCTAATCGACTCTGCGCCCAAAGGCAGATCACTTCGGTTGAAACACTGTTGAGTAAGAAGTTGGGTCTGGTGACCTTATTGTCACCTGATTTCAGGAATTCTACAAAGAACTTTACTTGGCCCAATCTCTCCCCCAGCCAACACAGAGACTTATCTCCTAACGCCCATACCCCGCGGCTCATGACAGAACAGGTCAAAGTACTGGAACGATCCAAGTGGAGGAAGTGATAACGGTCATTAATCTCCAGAAGGCCAACAAGTCACCTGGCCCAGATGGCTTTAAAGCAATATTTTACAAATCATTTTGAAGTAGGCTAACCCCCTTGCTGACACGCCTCCATCAAAGATCAACACACCATGCCCCACTCCATGATCGAGGCGATCATATTAGTTATCCAGAAGCAGGGGAAAGAGAAACGGCAATGCGGGTCCTATTGGCCCATTTCCCTTCTTAACGTCAATGGCAAATTGTTCACCAGCGTCTTGGCATCCCAGCTGAGTTCCTTTATGCGGGCCTGATAGTTTCAGACAGGTCAGGGTTTATTTCCACAGGCAACACAGTGATACCACTAAGAGGATTCTGCACCTAATCAATAAATCCCAAAGATACACACAGGAAATAGCTTTACTGGCTATTAATGCTGAGAAGGCGTTTGACGGGATTCATTGGCCATACCTAGAAGCCACACTTCATCACTTTGGGTTTGGTTTGAAGTTCTGCAACTGTGTATTGAGCAACTATGGCTCCCCCGAGTGTCCGTACGAGTGAATGGGCATACATTGACCCCCTTATTATTTGTGCTCTACAAGGAGTCCTTTGCCCAACGAATCCGGGATAACCCACGCACCACTGGCATCTGTTTTGGGGGGGAGAGAACCATTCCATTAGCCTTTATGCCGATGATGCTATAGTGGCTCTGGTCAAACCCCGGATGGCTGTGTCAATCTTCTTGGAAGAGGCAAGGCTCTTTAGTGAGGCAGGAGGTTTTCAAATTAACATCGATAAGACCCCTTAACTTTGTGCTCCCAACTAACATAGAAGAACAGCTTTCTAGACTGTTCCTGATTCAGTAGTCGCAGACCTCAGACCCTTAACTCGGGATCCAATTAGCCCCATAAGCGTCAGACACTGCTATACTCAATTACTGCACCCTACTCCGACAGGGCACACAAGACACAGCGGGTGGTGACTGTACTGCCTTTCTTGACTTGGCCGGATTGCTGCAATTAAACTTACATTTTTCTGTGCATTCTCCATGTGCACCCTACTCCAACAGGGCGCACAAGACCTAGCGCGGTGGTGACTGTACCGCCTTTCTTGACTTGGCTGGATTGCTGCAATTAAAATTACATTGTTTCCGTGCATTCTCCATATGTTCCAGACACTACTAATTGAACCCCCAGCTGGGACCATACAAGCAACATAATGTGCCCTACTCTGCTATATTTGGACGAACAAGTGAACACAAATGAGCCACAAACAGAGTTACTGGCCCTTAGTGGGATTGAGCATCCCGAATCTCTCAGTGTTTTACCAAGTGGCCCAGCTCTGATATTTGGTGGAGCGGATTAGACCTGAGTCAGAGAAACAGTAGCTTTTCATGGACCAGGCCGTTACAGGCATCCACCTGTGGAAAGTCCCCTTCCTGAAGAAGTCACATAGGCCTCCGGGGCTATATTTCTCCCTGTTTACTTGACTGACGCTCAAGGTATGGTATGCCGTCACACTTAGTAAAGGACTGACGACATTCTCTCACCCATTACCCACTTGATAGGAAACACAGCCGCTGGGCAAGCCACTTCTTTGGCCCGGATGGCAACTTCTCCTTTGAGGAACTTAAAGAAGCCTTTGTGTTACCAGACACAGAAAGCCTTCACTATTTACAATTCTGGCACTCGCTCTCCCATCCTACAGTGCAGGAGGGAGCCAAGCCACTTCTTATGCCTTTCAAGAAATGGTTCATAACAAAAGACACAGATCAGGGCTTGATCACAGAACTTTATCGTCTGTTCCCCCAGACACACACATTGCCCAAAACCCCAGGGCAGTGCCATTGGGAATTGAAGATTGGTAGGAACTTCACACCCAAAGAATAGGGAGAGATTCACTCTGGAGCCTGGTATTCCGCTTGCAACTCTAGTACATAGACAGCCACTAAGATCATCACCTACTGGTATTACATGCCCTCCTGCCTATAGAAATACTATCTGGCATGCAGCTAAGACTTTTGGTGCCAATGTGGGTCACCTGGCATGCTCCTGCACATACTCTGGGACTGCCTCAGGCTCTTGAAGTTCTGGGATCAAGTCCTCAATGACATTGAGACTCACATGAATACACAACTATCCAGATTCCCAGCCTACATAATTCTGGGGCTCCCTAACACACTCATCTACCCACTCAAATCACGACAAGGCCATCAAATTGCCTAAGTGCTCAGGGTGGCAACCCAAGCCATACTCGCACACTGAGGTACCGCTACAATCCCTACGCACCTGTCCTGGCTACACCGACTATGGCACCTTCTGGGAACTGAAATATTAGTTCTTGTACTGTATTTCCAAGGAGACTCTTACAGAGACTTATGGAAAACACATACCGCCCTTTTATCTCAGGAATTTTGGGAGTTAACACCCTAGATATCTCAGACTGCTCTGTCTCACCCCTACAGCCCCACCTACGGTATCAGGGCCCTATCCTGAATAGACACCCCCACAGGCAGCAACATATGTGAGTACCCCGTGAGGGAGGGGAAGCTCGTTGTTGATAAAGTTCGGCTCCGCCGGTTGATGGATCCACACCTGTTTGTCAACTCTTACTTGATGTTAACCTTTAAAACAAATAAAACAGCTTTGAACCATAAAGAATGGTCCCTTTTTAGAGACTGGGCAGGAAAATGAGTGCATAACACTCTTCTGCATCTTCCCAATCGGTATCAAGAAAGAGGAGGCCACTTGCCTTGTGTTAGAACTGACAGCGTTAGGGTGGTCTTCCCTGACTTTTCGCCTGCCTCCCTCCATTTGTCTGATCTAATTTGTGCTGGTTTTAGGACTCTCCAGACTTTACCACCGCTTACCAGTGCTAAAGTGCTTGTGCTCTCTCCCCTAAACATGGTAACATTGGCCTACCCAATAGGCATATTTGATTTACTTATAAGTCCCTAGTAAAGTGCACTATATGTGTCTAGGGTCTGTAAATTAAATACTACTAGTGGGCCTGTAGCGCTGATTAAGGCCTGTGTGTGCAGTTTTATTAATGACACAAAGGGGCATATTTACAAGTTCCTTGCGCCACCTTAGCGCAGCAATAGTGCCATCATAGCTCCGCCATTGTGTAATTTTTTTTATTTTAAGGTCGCCTTTTCTGCACATCATATTTACAAAGTGGTGCAATGCACGCATTGCACCACTTTGCAACCCCTTGTGCCTTATTATGCCTGCGCCAGACATAATGTATGCAAGGTGAGCGTTCGCTCGCATGAAGGCCCGAACAAAACGGTGCAGTGAAATTTACAATTTACGGCTCACTTTCATGGCCAAGATAAGCTGATGTGGAACTATACCTCACCAGTATCACCAGCTCCTGCAACCATCACAAAGACGAGAGGACCTATACTGCATTTAGAAGCCTCAGACATTCCACCAAGGACTGGAAGAAGGAATCCCCCCAACTTTTAACCACACGATGACGAGAACAAGGTGAGACTGCCAAACAAGGGATCTTGATTGCTTGTGCTCTGCAGTTTGAAGGCTGTACACATATGCATGGAACTTTCAAGTATGCTTCACTTCAGGTAATGCTAAAACATTAACAGAACATTGACTGAGAACTTAACTAACAGCTTTTGGTTAACGTTATTGAGATTATTACAACCCTCTTAAGCAAACTGCACAGTGAAAACATATGGATTGACCCATGTGTCACAGAGCTCCGGAAAGCTGCTCTGTTTTACTGTAGTGAGCCTGCCCCTGTGCTTAAATGGAAAGCTCCTGTCTGTCTATGTAGCAGCCCTACGTGGCATCCATAAACTCCCTTCCTTGTGGTGCTGCGTATTCCTTAATTATAGTATTGCGTTCTGGTGAGATAAAAAAAAGTACTTATCTTTTGCTTAAGGAAAAGCACTGGGTGGGACATTCACCTACTTTATTTGTTGTTTGACTGTTTGAGTTCTGAGTTTCTACGTCCCATGCTACTTCCTTGAGACACCTTTGGCTGTTCACACTTGCCACCCTGAGAGTCAAGTGTGGCGAGGTTATATGTGTCCCAGTTTGTAGTTTCATATTTGGATGGATCCTAGGACACCAGAGGCAAAGGATTTCACCCCATTGTGACCAAGTAGCTTCTACCTGCCCTGTGCATATCCCCCCGTATTATGTATGTCAGTATTAAGTGGATCAATGGACTCAACATCTGTATATCAAAAATCATTATGTTCTACAATACTATATATAGGGCGAAAACAATTATTTGTGAATGTATTCGTAATAGTAAATTTACACATGTAGGCAGTGGAGATATTTTCTTAAATGGGAATTGTGCAGACCTGGTTGAGTTATCTCAAGGGGTACAACAATACTGTGTCTGGTACCCCTTCTGTTTAATTTACACCTGTACTCTAGATAAAGAATTTTGAAAGCATTTCCAGGACACTCCCATATGAGGAAAATGAAGCATTTCCTATGTTGGACTAAACAGATGATGCACGTTTACATTCTAGGGCTTCCAATAGACTGAAAGGTTTGGTAGACCAGGGTATTTTTAACAAGAGATATATGGGTCTTAATAAGAATGTCGCTGGGACTGGACAAGGGAATACAATAGACATATAAAAGTAGTGGCAGACTGTTTACTAAATCCTCTATCTATTTAGTGTTAGGTTGAGATTAGCAGTTAAATTGGCAGCCATTAGAAAGTAAGAGGTGCACACTATTTTCACAAATTAATGTGCTGTATGTAGTACTGCAGTGGATAGGATGAAAGCATATAGATTTCATGATGCACACTTATTAGATCAAAGATGTTTCAATGGGACTTTATGGGGCAGGCATATATGCAGATGGAAGAAAATAGTTCTAAATGCGATGGTTGGGTCTGCCAGAATCGATATCAGCCTGTATTGTACACCTTGTTTTAGTTAAATGATTTGCCCATAATTAAATGTTGTTGTACTTCCTTATAAAGGTTTTAATAGCTATCTCTTTAGTGGTCATCTTTGTAGTTGTCACATTAATTTAGTAGCATCGATGTTGTAACCCATCAGTGTTGTGAGGGTATACCAAGCTCATACCCGCCACAATGACAATTCAAACTACTCTTCAGGAAACTAATGAATAAAGAGTTGTTGGGGCAATTATTTGACTAGGGCAACCCTCAAAACAGCCCAGACACTGCATCTTTATTGGCAAGATTCTTAAAAAAGCAGTTGTAATACAATTACAAGCATGTATTGACAAACACAGCCTCATTCAGTCTCCTTTCGCTTCTGGCTCAGATAAAATTAACACAGTCATCATACAAGTATGGGACATTTACCTCCACTATGCCCTATAATATATATCTGTAACATGTGGACTTCCTTTAGCTTACCTCAGATTCCACATTAATGCATATGCTGAAGACACCCAAGTCTTCATTAATGCCTCATAAGACGCTAAATCCTTCCCACCTTATCATATTTTTTCAAACGTCGTCAGCTCTGACAGTGCAAAGTTGCCAAAGTTCTGAAATAAAGGGAGCAACATGGGTGTTGTGAGGAACAGCAGTGAGCATACCCACTACTACTCAAATCACAAGCGCACTGCCCAACTGCAGCTCGCCATCTCCTTGGACAGCGGAATATCCAATTTCCCATTTCTGGCAGACCAAGGGCGGACTTCTGCCAGCAGGGGATGAAAAGTAGCGAGCACAGAGCAACATCTGGGCTAAGAGCAGTTCACAATGACAGTAGGGAAAGTAATTCCCTGCTGCCTAAGTTCCTGTTCTCCTTGTGGGGAGATGTCGCTGCAGGAAACATGGGTAGAATGATTGTCTTGGACATAGGAAAAGTCATGTAACGTCCGCCCTACTTTGCCAGATAGGTTTTCATTTTGTCTTCTCCAACCAGGGACATATGACCCTTTGACTGGATTGCTGATATCTAGAATCTACCTAAAGCTCATCTTCACCAAATAGAATTTGTTTTTCTGTCTCCACTGTAATTCCATCAGTCCAAATCTTGCTCTCAGCCATGAACCACAAAGGCTTTTTCTCTCAATTAAGCTCATTTGTCAAGTATCATGGCATCTTGTATCATCAGCCACCATATTGCAAAGACATTGAAAGTTTGATACCAGTGTTCTCTCAGAATCTAACTTCTGAAATACTGTGCAAGCCCTGTGTTAGACCTTGCATCATTGGCATGGTCTTCCCTGTCTTTATTTGCCTCTGTTTCACATGTTTTTACTGTGTGCTGGACTCTGATTTTGTTGTTTTCGGTAGTCTGGGCACTTTACCACTGCTGAACAGTGCTAAAGTGCAAAAGCTCCTGTGTAAATAATCTTTGTAATTGGCTTATCCCTGATTGGCATATTTGATTTACTGGTATTTCCCTAGTAAAGTGCACTAGAGGTGCCCAGGGCCTGTAAATCAAATGCTACTAGTGGACCTGCAGCACTTGTTGTGCCACCCACCTGAGTAGCCCTGTAAACATGGCTCATACCTGTCACTGCAGTGTCTGTGTATGCAGTTGCAAGCTGCCAATTCGACCTGGCAAGTGTACCCACTTGCCAGGACTACATCTTCCCTTTTTCTACATGTAAGGCACCCCCCTAAGGTAGGCCCTAGGTAACCCCATGGGCAGGGCGCAGTGTACGTTAAAGGTGGGACATGTACTGGTGTGTTTTACATGTCCTAACAGTGAAATACTGATAAACTCAACTTTCACTGTTGCAAGGCTTATCTCCCTCATAGGTTAACATGGGGGCTGCCCTTAAATGATATTTAAGTATAGATTCCCTATGGGGGCAAATAGAAATTCTGGAAGTTTGGTGTCTCTGAACTCACAATTTAAAAATATTTTTTTGGGTAAAGTTGGTTTTTAAATTGTCAGTTTGAAAGTGCCACTTTTAGAAAGTGGCCGTTTTCTTGCTTAAACCATCCTGTGACTCTGCCTGTTGTGGATTCTATGCTAGTGTGAATTCCCTCTAGACAGTGAGACAAAGGGAGCTGGGGAGTAGCCTGCATATCCTGATGGGCCATCTGAGCTAGAGTGGAGGGAGGAGTGGGCACTTACACTTGAATGGGCTGTGCCTGCCCTTACAAAATGCAGTTTCCAAGCCCCTGGTGTGAGCCTGGGCAAGGCAGGATCTTCTGAACAACAGAGATTTTCCTTTGAAGTTTGCCAGCTTCAAAGGCAGGAAGGATTATAAGTAGTGGACCCAAAACCCCACATTTTTTAGATTTCTTTAAGGATTCAAGAGGAACCTCTGCCAAGGAGAAGAGCTGAGAAGAAGTGCTACCTCAGCCTATGCTTTGTTGGGCTATCCTGCGGTTGCTGCTTCTACCTGTGAAAGGGAACAAAGACTGGACTTTATTGTGCATTCCTGCTTGAGAAGAATCTCCAAGGGCTTGAGTTGAGCTTGCCTCCTGTTGTTGCAGTCCCAGGGCCATCAAAGACTTCTCTCTGCCAGCACCTGGACTTTCTGGTGAGACTTCTGCCAAGGGGTGCCCCATCCTGTCCCTGTGCCCTTGAAAGGTGAAGCTGGTGGAAAAGGACTGAAATACGTGCAAACACCGCCATGTGGGAAAATTTTCGAAGCACCTTCTGCAATGCAGCTTATAAAAGACGTGATGCAGGCTTCGCAGCTAAAATCGACGCTCCACCTGCAGCACAGCTGGGAGATCAATGCAACACTGAGCAAGCTTGCACCTCTAGCCTTCTCTTCATGATAATTATTATGTGTTTTATTTGTGATTAAAATATAACATTAATTCATTAAGGCTGGCTGATACTTTCTTTTCATGAGATGTTGGCAGAGGGGCTTTCTCTCCCCTAACTTTGCACCTTCATCTACCACAGCTCGGGCCGTGGTAGAGAAAGATGACTTGAGCCAGGTGTAGAGCATGGGGCAGCCTTCTGTGAACGAGGGATGCACTAGATTTTGCAGCTGTCATATCCCCGGGTCAGACGTAGGTCTGTGTGCGAGAAACAATATGTGCACGTTGCCTGTTTTGCCCCAGTGCAAATTCATTTTGTGGCAGCGCAGATGCAAAATTCGTTTTTTTTTCCAAACACCACGAGAGCAGATTTGCAAAATTCCTTCGTAAAGTTTGCCCCTGGGATTGCTAAATTACGATGTCACAATGGTACATAAACTTGGAGGTTAACGCCGTTTGAATGCTACCTTATACCAGCAGAAGAGATAATCAACTTTAAACAGCAACGAGTGAAGGAACGAGCGTGCCCTGGTCCGTAGTACAAGCACGCAAAATAACCCCATCCTTTGGTTCAGTAGTAAAGAACAGCTATAATTGTATCGGGGTAGGCCTAGGGACGCTAGCACCACTGCACCTGCTGCACTAAAGGGTGCAATGCAAAGAGCAGCAGCAGGTGTGAGCGAAACTCCCACCCCATTTAATGCTTTTGCTACAGGTGTTGCCTTGTGGGCGACGTGAGGTGGAATGATTTTTCTTTCGTGCTTCTTTCATCATTTTTAAGTACTTTCCCGAGGTAGAAATTCTGCAAGTGGAAAAGCAGAAAGTGTTTGTTTTAGACCCTACTGGGAAACGCTGCCACGATCCATTAAAAAGCTAATTCTTCGCTTACCCTCCAATGGACATTGCCTTCCCGCGGTTCCACATGCTGCATCAGCGTTTTTCAACCACAAAGAAATAAAATTGCTCAGCAATGTTAGCTGAGTCTCGCAACTCTACTTACAGTTGGGCCCTGCGAATGCCCCTTTCACAGAGCACTTTGCACAGCCATTTGTTTTTAGATGTTATTGTGCAATCACTGTGAAGAAAATAGCTTCAGTTTGGTGGAGTGGGCCACGCTATTTGTGCAAAGAAATTTGAAGCCAGCCAGCAAGTAAAACTGTCACATGGAATGGGACGCAGTACTTGGTGAAGCTGTCTGATAGAAGACAGCTGTACAGAACTCGAGTATGTGCTTGTAGGTGTACATTGCTTCAAAAGTGTAAAATGGACGTGACATGATGGAGACCACGACAGGCCTTTGCTCAGTATGTAGAAAGACTTTTCAGTGCGACTGTAGTCATGTTGATCTTCAGCCTTTTCCTGGTTGGAGCATGGTCAAGAGAGCAATTTAGTATAGGTCTCGAGCCCCAAGAGTGCTTCAGAATTAGATACAGAAGCTCTTAGGCCCTGATTTAAGAAAAATGACGCACAGCTGCGCTAGCGCAGTAGAGGGTCAGAAAAATAACTGCTGGTTAATGCCATTCCTTAGCACCATCTGTGCGCCATATTTAAAAAAACGACGCTCCAGGGCGCTAAGGAACGGTTAGCAGAAAAAAAATTACCCTAACTATTGCGAAATGTCAGAAAGAAAAAATACGCTATTGCTGTAAAAGTAGAGTTAGAAAGTTTTGCATCACGTTTTTTTACGCTAAACGTCTTAGCGCTATATTTAACAGCATTAGCGTAAAAAAAAAATGTGCACAAGAAAAAAAAATGGGAGACAAGATGGAGAATGCAGGCCAGCAGAGACCCCAGAGAGATCCCAATGAGCCAAGTACGAGCCAGGAGAGGCCAGCAAGGTCCCAGGAGAAGGAGAAGAGGAAGCAGAAGTGTTGCTTTAGTGAGAAGGAGACTCACATCTTGGTCAGAGAGATGACGGAGCACAAACACAGCTCACCATCACCTCCAAATTGCCGATAGGTGGGTGAGAGGCTATATGGCAGGCAATAGTAGATAAAGTCATCAGTGTGGAGAGGTGAAGAGGACTATCAACGATTGTAAGAAGCGCTGGCATGATTGCATGCACAGAACTGAAGAGGAACCAAAAGGCAGCACTGCAGACTGGAGGTGGAAGTCCTGCACTCCAGGAGGACTTGGATGACCTGGAGGAGATGGTGGTAGCTGTCATCCCGGAGGAGCTGGTCACTGGAATCGCAGGACAGCGCAGAATACCAATACCTACCACAAATTCACAGTAAGTTGCAGGGGGGGGGGATTTTACAAATGGCAGAAGGGGAAGGCACAGAGGACACACAGAATGCATGCAAAAGGGTTGCATCGGGACATATAGTGCCAGAATCAAAAGGTCCCATCACCACCGGACCCTCACTTTTAGTGATGCTCTGGTGGCGCTATGCACTCTACCATATACACAACATGGTGTTAAGTCACTTACTGTGGCCTACCACCACCTTGTAAATATGGCCACCCACACACACAGCACTTTTCCTGGAAGGTGTGTGCAATCAGTGTGGCTGTGGCCATGCCACAACAATACCCATTGAATACTGTTGTTGCTCCATTGAATATTGTTGTTGCCCCAGATTTAAGATTACACGTAAACCTGAGACTGAAACTAAATTCAACACTCTGAGGACCCAGACATCACCGTTCAGAGGACAGTGGTAGGAGTCCAGCGGGAGCTGGCACAGCAGGTGAATGTGCGATGGAGACCATTGCAGGCAGCCTAGAGGGAGTGTTGAGGTGCCTCAGTCATAAGGACAACTCAGCTGCCATCAGAGGCACCCACTCCCCGCTACGTGGACTCTAGTAGACCCTGAATGACATAGCTGCTGTCATGAGGCAGAGGCATGAACAATTGCCCTGCCAAAATGGCAGCAGCATGTTAGATAACAGGCTGGGGGCTAAACAAAATCCCCTGGTGCCCATACAGTGGGAAGTGGCTTCCCTCAGGGAAAACATGGCTGCCTATCACCATGATGTTGCTGCGGTGTTGAGAAATCAGCAGTTTCTCCTTGCTGCAGTGATGCCTTATGTGTTCCCAAAATTGTAGATGCCAGGACCTTTGATTCCACATCTCTATCCCCTGATGTGTGTGTGTGGCCCCCTCAACTTCAACAACAGCACAACCCATGGCACAGAAGGCACTACACACATCAGAGGATGAAGATGTGGAAGGAATAACATTCACACGTAAAACCACCCAGTAGCACCAGTCTGTGCCACATGGACAGTATTGCCTTAGTTCTGTGCTTAAGATCATGCCAGTGTTATGACAGCTGGCAATGTACACTCTTCACTCAACCACTGTTGACTTATCCTCCATGGACTGTCATTGTCTCTATTCCTACCTACTGTCAATTTGGACACCTCCTCACTAATGCACACTTCTCCTACATGTCTCAAGACATGTCCCTCACCCTTAGACTCTGAATGTACATCAAATGGCTCAGGTACTCTCATAGGGTCAGTGAACTGGACATTGTACTGCACTGGAAACTAAACTTGCACATGCAAATAAATAACCATAATCACATGTATCATGAACTTTTTTCAGTGTTTAATCGGCTGATATAAATGTCTGCATTTTGTGAAGCAATGTCAATGAGAACAGAACCAAATAACATGTGTGGCTTACTGCCAGACACAAAGGCACACACTAGGACTCAAACATGATAAAGGTGACCAATGGTATTGTGGACTACGAACAACTTACTGAGCCTCCCAAGCATGTATTGAACACATATACATGCAAGTTGGCAAATGGCATTAATGGTTCAGGAAATGTTCCTGACAAATGTACCAATACAAGAAATATGTGAGGAGCTGAAGAGCATATTTAAGACTGTGACAGGCAGCTGTCAGTGTGCCGGTATCCATACCCCAAATAACGTGGAGTATAATGTGCAAAACCTTTCTAAAAAGATTGTGACATACGTTAGCAATGACAATTGATGTTGCATCATTAGCTGTCAAAGCTGTTGAATCCATACACAATCTGAGTGTCAGGAACTGCACCGAAAAATGTCTTGAGTAGCTGATGTCATAGCGCTGCCAATCAGACAGCTCCTTGGTCATTGGTGGTACAAATACTCATAAATGTAAACCTGTACTGAATGCATACCATCAGGCATTTCCCCAACTTGGCCAGTGCAGACATGAGAACACCCAGACAGTCAATCATCATGAAAACCTCACTGTCAAAAAGTAACAGGATTCATTGGTACCTAAAAACACAACTTATTAAAAACGTAACCTGCTCACTAACCTACACTAAACTACCCTATACTAACTTAGCTTAACTGAACCCTACAGCTATCTATCCTATTCTAAACCTAACTTAAACACATAACGCCACTCAATAAACATTGTTCCCCCACTCCCCATATGAGACAATAGACGTTTAGGACAACATGAACTAAAGCTACACATATACTAACTAATCCTATGTTCTAAACAAATATATATATATTTTGTATTTTTTGAAATATTTAAATTTTTACTAGTATTTTTATTTTTTTGTACAAATACCCCTAAATATAACCCCCACCCAACTACCCCACAAACAAAAACAATACCCAAATCCCACCCGCCAAACTACACTAACTATATCCTACGACTAACCTACTCTATCCTACCTACCCTATGTTTAACCCCCTAAAACCCACGAAAACTTTAAATAATGCAGTCTGGGGAAGGGAAGGTCCAGGGAAGTAGTGAGAGGCCACACCTACAGCTTCTTCAGCTTCCTCTTGATATATTTAAGTTATTTGTAATTTCTGGTATTGTCTGCCTTAAGTCTGGCCAACCTAGCCTTGACCTCGGCCAGGTCTTTACGTATTTCTGCCTCAAAGCTGGACCCAGTGGCAGATGGTGGTGGCTGTTGTGGTGCTGGTGCCATCACATGTGCTGCAGATGTTGAGGGTGCTGGATCTGACGGAGCACCACGGACTATGGGTGCTGAGGACACTCCGTTAGTTGAGGTGGTTGCAGGCTGTTGAGCTGGTCTACCATTAGGAAAGGCCTTCCATTACCCCGCCAACTTTTCCGTGCCGTACCTCCTTGCCATCTTCATGTAACCAGCCTTGTCCTTGGCAATGTCCCGGAAACGTTTAATACGTTTTGTAAGTTTCTGTTTCTGGGCTGGAGTCATTGTGGCAGTTAAAATATGAGGAGAACACGTCATCAGTAACTGTGAAGGGTAGAAGAAGAACAAGCATGCACTGTAAACAGCATTTTCTGATGACACATGTTGTCAACCAATAAGCCAATAACATGGGCAAGCCCAAAGTCCATACAAATCTGCCTAGCAAGCATCTACAGTATTTAATGGCTCTCCAAAGTTGCATACTAGGGCCAAGATATGGGAGGGTCTAGGGCCTCCTTGCACCACATTAGCGTCATAAGCAATATTACACTAAAAAGGCACAAAAAGGCCAAATGATCAGCAGAATATCAACAAAGTGGAGAAATACCTGTTTTGTGCCACTTTGTTACCCCTTGCCCCATTTTAGGCCTGTGCCAGGCATGATGTATGCAAGGGTGGCGTTACCCTGGTAGGGTGATTGCCAAAATGGTGAACTACAATCTGATTCAGCTGCCTCATTTAGTTTTTCCCACTTTTAATGCCAGCTCAGAGCTGGAATTAAAAGGGGGCACACCACTGGTCACAATGGGCCCCTATGTACAATCCAGGGTTAGCATTAGATTATCTTGCACTAACCATGAATTGTACTTTATTTCCATCAAGATGTTAACCACAATTGGCACATACTCAGTGCCATGGTGCACTGTATATCATGTTTGGCACACACATGGTGGCGGATGAGGGGAGCTAAGGACCACAAGAGAAGTGGCATAGCACTGGGTGCGGCACCTGTTTACTTGTATCTGCCCCTATCTGTGCACAAACTTGATACACCTTCTAACCTCCATGCACTCACTCACCATGCACATTCATACACATGTGATGTGATCATGCTTGCTTACAACTATCATGATGGCTAAAGCCTGTCGTTTCATCTGCACACATCTTATTTGCTACAATCCATGGACTTGTCCCACATCCATCTGGAGAAGAGTGCAAATCTCAATGTGTTCTCAACTGACGGCTGTCCTTCTCAAAAGAGCTCCTTGCACTTCCGGTGCATCACTACATTAGTAAAGAGCAGTGGAGCACTGGTGGTGCAAGTCCCTTGCGAAAGACCCTTGTGGAGCTCTACCCAGGTACATATATTGTACAATGTCCTGACTAAATTTGTTCAGTGTGTGGCACATAGTGCAGGAACGGGTGCTGTAAAAACATGTTTGCAACATCCATGCACTGCAGAAAGCCAGGACCTCTGACACATATCATGACTGATATCAGTGTGTTTGTGGCCATACAAACCATTTCCGGAGACCCACTAATCCATGGCAGCACACATTGGCACCTGTGAAGCATTACATTTATTCCACAAACTCAACATACCATCAGACATGATGTCAATACCCAAGGGTAGAATTGACACACATGCCATTTGTACATGGCTTAATATGCATCAAACTCTCTCAGACAAAACACCGTATGTACACATGTGACATACAAGGTGACACTTACTGGTTGCATCGGGGTCTTCAAAAGTGGAAATCTTACCCATGGTGTAGTGTGGAGGTTCGCCTGCAAAACATGACAGAAAACATGGCTTTATGCTTTGTGAACAAAGATTAGCATGGCCAACTGTTACACATTGCACTTGTTTAGCTGAGTGACCTAGTGAACCTAGTGTTAGGAATGACCCACTGCCATCTACAATACATCAGTCAGACAGACATAGGTAGCACCCAAAAACATATATTGCAATGTGACTCACCCATACATATATGTCTCTTATTCACACGTCACACTTCCTGGGGGACAGGACACTGTTAATTGTGCGAAACGTAGGGGCAGATGATAGGGAAGTTCGCTGCACCCAGTGCAGCGCCACTTTCCTTGCACCCCTTAGCACCCCCTTCCACTACCATGTGTGCACCGTATCTAAGATTAGGCGTACCATGGCACAGGGTGGGGGGCAATGGCATCATCATTTTTGAAGCTATTGATGTGCAGTTCAGGGTTAGTGCCAAGATTTGGTCCAACCCTGAACAGTACATAGGGGCCCATCATAATTAATGGTGTGCTCCGTTTTGATGCCTGGTCTGAGCAGGCGTAGAAAATGCCAGAATGATTTACATAAAGATTTCTCTCTGTTTTCTTTATGCCTATCATTTTTTTCCCTGCCTAAAGGGGGAATGTCCCTCTTGCATACATCATGCATGGCGTAGGCATAATGTTGCCCATATGCTCACAAAGTCACACAATGCGTGCATCGTGCAACTTTATCACCCCTTCCTGATACATTATGCCTGCACCAGACATTATCTATCCAAAGTGGGTTTTTGCCTGTTAAGGGGGCTAAAGAAATGGCACATTGAAACCTAAAGGAACATTTTGCTTTATTTTGTTCTGCACATTTTACCGCCTGCTCAGAGCATGTGTTAAAAAGGGGGCACAACAATATATTTTGATGGCCCACTATGTATTGGTCAGGGTTTTTGGCAAATTAACGAGAATAACCCTGAAACGTACATCAATAGCATAATACATGATACAGCGCACCAGAGGTGGTGGCAGGGGCTGCTAAGGGATGCAAGGAAAGGGGCGCTGCACTGGGTGCAGTGCCACTTTCCTTAAATCTGTCCCTTGATGTCCTTACCTTTCTCATGACATGCTAAAGTTATCCTTAAGCCCTACTGTCATGCACACGCAAAGGAGGATGTTGCAATGTTACAGGTTTACTTGCCAACTGGTTCGCCAACCCAAACCACCAGGTGATGCAGGAGATCGACGTCCCTGGCAATGAGATCTGCCCACCGGTTCTTGATCTGGTGGTCTGTGCACTCCCCCTTGAAGATCCAGCGCAGCTGGAACAGCATCTTCGCCCAGCTCAGCTTCTTGGCCTCCATAGTGTAGCCCATGATTACACGGCCACCCATTTTCAACATATTGGGGAGGTAGTGGCACACTAACCAAATGGACTCCCCCAATTCAACTGGACTCATGTGCTGTGCCTTCCCTTGCCAGACAAAATGCTGTCTCCCTCCACAGCAACCAATGACCCAAAAAAGTATATAATAAGCCCACCTAACCTCAAATACCCCAAAAAAAGACACTACCCCATCACTAACACCCGACAGTACACATACAATGACATGACAATAACACTGCATAAAACTTACAAATACAACAAAATGGATTAAACAGCAACAGGACACAGCACAAAACTCTCAGCAGCCACCAATCCTCAACCAGCACCAGCTCCACACAACCTCTCTCAACCTCAGACAGAATAGACTGAAAAATAAAAGTGAAAGTAAATTCACTTTACCATGTGTGCAGGAAGGAAGTCCTGCTACATCACTTCCTGGGCGTAAGTGTCACATTTTCAGATATGCATCGTTTTTTGACACATGACGGCCATGCATGGATTTTTTCCATGAAAGCTGACAAAGTCTGTTGAGTTGCAATTGACGCGCAGAGGGCAGGCTTAATTTTTGGAATTTGCATGTTTGTAGGACAATGGTATGTGTCAGAATTTTGACGCATACAGGGCATGCGTGGATTTTTGAGGGAAGGCTGAAGCAACAAGACAGTTCAGATGCGCATGGTGCCAGGGGTCATTTTAGTGATTTCCGCTTTATGGAGATGTACCATGTGTGTCAAACTTTTTGACACATAACAGCCATGCATGGATTTTGGTGGAAAAATTGATAGTGCACCCACATTCACAGTCCTTGTTACAGGGGCTATGCATCTATGTTGTTTGTATGGTATGGCTACATGTGTGTGCATGTGCATTTAATTGTGTACCGGTCACACAGGAATGTGTTACCATTTGTATGCATGTGTGTGTGATGCATGTGAGGATTGACACTGTTTTCAAATGTGCCTGTGTATGAAGACTCTTAGCCACATACTTGTACCCATGGGATGCTAATCATGTTGTGGGTCTACCACATTGCTATGTCAGAATTCTGACTGTACGTTACTATGCACAACATAAGATGGGAAGGGCCATGTGCAATACATGTTCAGGCATATCATACCCTTAACAAATCTTTAGCAAAGGATGCTGTTGCCTAAGGCCGACAGAAGATCCTGTAAGCCATTTAAATGTGAGTGCATGTATGTGCATACTCTGGTGTGTTGTAAGGAGCAGACCTAATGATGCAGAGCAACAGATGTAACGTATGGTTCCACATGCATGCAAAAAGTTGGAGATAATGTGCTGACATGTGTCATTGTAGGTGTATATAAGTGACTTGTTTTTTGGGTGAAAATATATGTATCATATCTGATAAGTGCTGTATGATACAGTGGTGTGTTTAGGGATTGGACACATACCAAATCTCTATTCCAGCTATCTTATATGTAGGCCATTGTTCCAAAGCTGTGTGCTCATGTGTGTAAAACATGTTTCACAATGGGGGGACATTTGTAATGGTCATGATAAGTTGTAAGTTATCATGTGACACATACACATTTTACGATGTAAATTGTACTCATTGTTCATCTGCAAATTGACAGCAAGAAGCCTGGTTTACCTAGCTGGGACATGTGTGGATACATTCAGGTATGTTGTGTTAACTACATACATTTTCAAAGTTCAGTTATCAAACATAGATGTTATTAGTAGATTGATGAAATTGAAAACAATATGTATAGCAGGTGCGCTCTCATGCAGTGATGACACCCTAGTCATCAGTGCTCCTGTTGCAATTTGAATGGCCACGCAGGGCCATTATTGCATGCATGAACACCGGTTGACTGTGGTCACCTCAGCTTAGTTCACTGTGCCCAATCAGCAGGCCTCTGACTGTGTCAAGGGACAATGTAGCCTACACAGGAGTTGAAGGGGGCATTGGGTGGTGATCAGCCATCTCATGATGGATCATCAGCACTGCGATGCACAGTCCCCTGCAGACATACATCTGCACATTTGTGATCCTATGGCCAAGTATGTGTTATTACCTTTGATGTACTTGATGTCTGTCTTGCCATTTTGTATACTGGGGACTGGAAGCTTGTTTGTGTAGGACATATCTCATCAGTTCCCATGGTTTCGCATGATTTGCCAAGAATCGGTGTGGTTATTCCTAGGATGTTTGGAATCCTAGGAATAACTACTTCCTATGATACTTTTTTGAACTGGGTCTTGTCTGTAGACCAAGGGTACAGATACTGTCCTCCCTGGGCTTCCCTTTCTTGTGGATGACCACAATGGAAACCTGGCACTGGTCTAATGGGAGTACTCACCCCTTCTGGCACTTCTCATACATCTACTTCAGACGTGAGGTAAGTTAAGTGCCTGTCAACTTATCGGGTTCCATTGTTACCCCATTGGGCTCTGGTGCTGTGATGGGCTTCACATCCCTGATGGCTCCTACAATTTCCGATAGGGAAAGTGCGTCTTCTAAGGCTTCCCTATCCTCTGTAGTGAGGCTTGGGTGGGGGATGTCACCCAGCAGCTTGCCTGCTTTGATGTTTGTGGCGAAATACCTTGCATAATCGATTTTCCCACAATAGTGGGCAAACATTTGGGCTATGGATTGTCCACTACTAGCAAGTTCCAATTACTCGTTCTGTATCCCAGGAACCCACCTATCCGCTGCCTCATACCTGTCTAGACAGGCCAATATTTTTCGTGTTGTGTCCCCATTACATTCATGTTGTGCTGTGTTGCCCTATGGTGTGTGGTGGCACCTTCCTGGGCCTCGTCTCAGTATTAATTTTGCTTCAGGGCTAGGATGTGGGCTTCCTCTGATCCCTCCTCATCAGGTAAGCCGGCCTTAAGGGACAAATACTCACGTTCAAGAGCCTTCAATTTGTCCTTTTTTGTTGTTTCCCTTGCGCCATCATGGTAAGACCCATCCCCTTGAATACTGTCTCATAGGCCACCCACAACATGAGTGGAGACTCAACTGATCTGCTGTTTCCCCCTAAAATAATGGTCTTTTGCTGCTAACATCCATTCTCTAATCTTTGGCTCTTTAAGGTACCAAGGGCTCAATATGATGTAGGTACCGTTTGACCTCTCTGCCAGACCATACACTAGCCACATGGAAGATAAGTCAGAAATACCCCTGGTTAAGTTAGTCGCTTCACTGACTTTTAACAGCTGGGGAGTTGGCATGAGAAAGTGATCAATTTAGAAGAGACTATCATGCACCCCCAAGTATCGCCTTCCCGACGTTTAACAGCTGGGGAGTTGGCATGACAAAGTGATCAATTCAGAAAGACTATCATGCACCCCCAAGTAAAAGGATGACGTGTTGGCTTGCTGGATGTACCATACATCTGCCAGTGCCAAATGACCATGGACAGCTTTCTCCTCACAAACATTACTATTCCTCTAGAGCCCCATATTAGCAGCCTTTGTCTTTCCCCAATGGTGAAGGGCATTACACCTATTACCTAGGAGGTGAGTCTCTGGTATGAGAACTATCTCTGGGGAATTTGGTTTGATGTGCTGGGGCACCACTCCCATTTGACTTTGTCGCCTAGGCCATTGATATTCCACGATACTATCCTTATGGTTGACACACTAACTTTGGACATCCCACTGTATGGTTAAAGGACCACACACAGGGGGTGCCAGCCTAAAGCTGGTTGGGATTCAGACTGTGAGAGTTAATAAATTGTGTGCCTCAGCTATGTTGATTGGCCGTGTGTGTCTTGCCTGATCATTAACTGCACAGCTATTTAATTACCCCTCTGCAATCATCACTTCCCCCTCCCTGCTACACTGCTCTGCAGATTCCAAACTGCCCTCCTCCCCAACTGCGCACAGCGCCCGTTGCCCCAACTAAACATACTGCTAACTAAAATGTGTCACTATCGTCTTCTTGCTCCCACCCAGCCCCTTAGTGGGATGTCTTTACCAAGTTGTTGTCTCATCTTCTCTGTCTCAATCTTGCTCCCAATTACCGATATATGACCATTGCAGCCTGCTCCCAGCCCACCCACAAGATGCTTTGGGTGCATATCCAATGCCACATTTACAATCTCACAAGCCCCTCTCGTCTCCCTTAGGTCCTAAAATCTGTTTGGAGGATCAGGACAATGCCCCAAGTTAGGCGTTATTTGTTTTGACCCCTACCTTCACTTCAAGTGCTTCATTATTTTCCTTTGCCATGCCACCTCCCTGGTGCCTCTTAGGGTGGTTGCAGTGCCTTGACCCTCCTGCTACCTGACATTCAATCCAGCCAATCACAAACAGCTTCTGGGCTTGATAAAAAGTGAGTTTTGCATGCTGCAACTAATCAAAGCAGTGTCGGATAAGTCATTGTTTACTTGTGGTTCTGTTCCCTCAGAGCCTTCTTCACCTAGAGGAAACTGCGGCACCAAGACAGAAATTGACAGAAAGACAGAAATTGGGGATGAAGGTAACCCGACCTTTACCTATATGCAATGGAGGGGCACTGCAAGCTGCTTGGGAACTCACGTACCGGTATCGGACATTTATGATGGGACAAGGGTGTGCTCCAGGCTTTCATGGTGCACCTGGGATGCGGTGGGCTCCCTCCACCTAAAATATTTTTGGGTGTCCATGTGTTTGCAGCTGTTTCATGATGAGATTATCCACAAACAGGTCCATAACTGGACCCTTGGTATTTAGCGGTACCATTAGTATTGATACATCATTTCAGCAGGACCAGCCCTCCAAGCCTTCCAACTTCTCTCTCAACTGTTCTACTGTGGCTTCACATCACTTTTCATACCTGGTCACATGCTCACATTTGCTTTCCACAACATATCTCACATTCCCAATGAGTGTATTTTGGTACTGTGGTTACTCATGTCAGCTATGAGTAGAGGGAATGACACAATCGAGCTTTCCATGTCATTCTTCGCACATACAGTTTGGCAAGGGGCTGTGACTTGTTAGTACATTGCTTGACTTACATACAAATGCTGAGCTGATTGGGTGTGATACACCTAGACATTTGTGCATATTGGTCCCTGCTAATAAATGTGAGTGGCACTGAGAAATATGTTCTCAGTACTCATGTGTTATATTGTCATTCAGGCATAACTAAGTTACCTAGCAGACACAAACCTGCCATTGTAGGTACTTGCTAGCCTTTTTCTACCTAGCCCATACATCTGTACAGCAGTCTTCACCTACGCTTCCTGGATTGCTACAGGCATATGTCAAGCCAACCCACTTGTGTGGTATGTGTGTGACAATGTAAAATATATTAGCTACAGACAATGCCTACATTCCACCAACACATTAATGTGATAGTGAATTACTTAGGAAATGTTTATTGTTCCTGACTATGGGTCAGATAAAAGTAAAGTGGTGCAGAAGCCAGTGCAGGGCCACTTTGTCCCCCACCCCCCTTAGCGTCCCCCTACCATAACAATGTGTGCGCTGTATTTTACAGACTCCATGCCATAGTACAGGGTAGGGGCAATAGCGTATGAGGTATTTGATGCTATTGATGTACTGTTCAGGGTCCAAGCTAAGATTTAGGCCCTTACCATGAACAGTACTCAGGGTACCATTGGTCCCAATGGTGTGCCCCCTTTAAATAGTTGCTCTGAGCAGGTGTCAAAAGTAGCAGCAATATATGGCACAGTTGTTTTTGTTAGATTCTACTGCACCATTTCCCCCCCCCCCACACCAGCTGTACACCCCCCTTGCATAGTTAATGCCTGTCACAGGCATTTTGTGGCACAAGGTGTTCCAAAGTGGCACAATGCCTGACTTGCTCCACCTGTCCATCGAGTGATGTGTCAGTCAGGTGGTGCCAGGGTCTTCTAGATATGGGAGTATGTGAGGGTGATGTGCATTGCATGCAGTGAAGTGTGGCTTATGTGTTGTGGTCTACACATCTGTGTTTCCCTGTCCATGTATGTTTGAAATTGTGTTTGTATTGTTTGTACTACAAGTTTGGTGTGTTGTGTGTGTTATGATTTGTATGGTATCTTACCCGTAAGTAGGCCATTGCCATGCTGTCCATCCTGGAATGGTAAGTTTATAGTGGAGTGCCTGAAGATATGTGAGTATCATGGACGCATCTGGGATATTTTGCTAGGATGTTTGTGATAACTCCAAGGTGGTCCACGATGGTCTGCACATTGATGGAGTGTGTATGGTTGCGGTTCCTGTAGAGGTGTTCAGTTGCTGCAGGAGGGACAAGATGGACATGGGTGCAGTCCTTTGCACCCAGTACATGTGGGAATCCAGCTATTCGGTAGAAACCTTGCTTCGTCTCCTGCTGCAGTTCCTGGGTGTTGAGGAACCAGATGTGGTGGGGTGTGAGTCTGATGATGGCGTCCAGAACCTTCGTAAGGAAGGCAGAGATGGATGGTTGGGAGATCCCACCGCTTGTGCCGCAGTCGTCTGGAATAAACCTGATGCCAGCAAGTGGAGGACAGTCAGGAGTTTGGTCATGAGTGGAATTGCTGTGTGACTCCGGACACTTGCTGTGATGTCTGGCGCAATGCGGTGGAGCAGGCGTACAATGGACTCCTGCCTCAGATGGTAGAGTGTGATCACCTCTTCTTCCCTGAGGGCCATGATGCTTACACACTGGTGAAAGATCCTCTCCCATCTTCTACGCTGCATTTGTGGCTGCTGTGTTTGTGTTTGCTGTTGCTGCGGTGGTGCTGGTAGCACTTGGCGTTGTCGCTGTCAACTTCTACGAGTGCCAAGCTGTAGGAATAACACTTCCATGGTGTCCAGTTGCTTTCAATGCTCCTTCTGTGTGTTTTCCTGAAGTAGTAGTGTGTGGGTCTCATTTTAATGCCTGGTCTGACCAGGTGTTAAAATTTTGACGCTAATCAGACTTAGGCCCTCATTCTGACCTTGGCGGGCGGCGGAGGCCGCCCGCCAAAGTCCCGCCGTCAGGTTACCGTTCCGCGGTCGAAAGACCGCGGCGGTAATTCTGACTTTCCCGCTGGGCTGGCGGGCGGTCGCCTTCAGACCGCCAGCCAGCCCAGCGGGAAAGAGGCTTCCACGATGAAGCCGGCTCGGAATCGAGCCGGCGGAGTGGAAGCTGTGCGATGGGTGCAGTTGCACCCGTCGCGTATTTCACTGTCTGCGCAGCAGACAGTGAAATACATGTAGGGGCCCTCTTACGGGGGCCCCTGCAATGCCCATGCCAGTGGCATGGGCACTGCAGGGGCCCCCAGGGGCCCCACGACCCCCCCTACCGCCATCCGGATCTCGGCGGTCCGACCGCCGGGATCTGGATGGCGGTAGTGGGGGTCGGAATCCCCGCGGCGGTGCAGCAAGCTGCGCCGCCGCGGAGGATTCAATGGGGCCGCGGTACACTGGCGAGACCCCGCCAGTGGTGCCGGTCCGACCGCGGCTTTACCGCCGCGGTCGGAATCCCCATTGGAGCACCGCCGGCCTGTCGGCGGTGCTCCCGCGGTCCTCCGCCCTGGCGGTCAAAGACCGCCAGGGTCAGAATGAGGGCCTTAGCGTTGTTTTTCGGAGCCGGTCCTTTCAGTGCATCATTTTTACATTGGGTTCTAAATTTGGCGCTAGCGGCCTAGAAGCATTTTTTAGGAGTGAATGCCTACCTTGCATATCATTGTCATTAAACGACACGAGGTGAGGTGGCGCTCCCAATATACTAAGTCGAAAAATTTGAAGCTAGACCGCTCTAGTGTCAAAATCTAAATATGGTGATAAGTTAGCGCCACTTTTGCTTTAACAAAATGCTGCAAACTTTTCTTAAATCTGGGCCTAATGAATAGCACCGTATTCTCCGTTGTAGTTAAGTTGACATTTTGCCCGTGCAAAACCATAGAAATTCAACAGTTATAGTTATACTTAAAGTTATACTTATGTTAAGAAACTATCACTCGTTGTCAAAAGTTATTTTCCAACACAAGTTATAGTTTCTTCGGATAAGTATACCTATAAGTATAATAAGGTGTGTAAGTGTAGGTTGTCAGTCCCTAGGGCTAGGGTGAAGGTAGGGCTGTGTCAAGCAGTTTATAGGATAGCCATCAGAAACAGAAAGCTCGCTATTCAGCAAGAGATGTGGGACAGCTTCGTAAAATCTGTTCAGTTTAAAGATTTTTGGAGCTTTTGGGAAGTTATTAACAAGCTCAAGCGCACAAAAACCGTGCCAACATTGGTGCTGACAAATGGGCTGCCACTTGAAGGCCATTTACTCTTATGAGGGCCCCTGGGACAACAATCCTGTCAATAAATATTCTTTTTTTCCACTATCCATACAGTTTGAACTAGAGGAGGTTTCGGAAATGATCATGGACAGCCCTTCTAAAAAAGCACCTGGCTGGGTGGGGTCCCAATGGATCTATACAATGCAAGTGTGGAATTTTGGGACATAGTATTAGTGATGTAATTAATAATGCATCCTTATGTGGCTTCCCCAAAACATGGCATAGTGCAGTGATTGTCCCGGTGTACAAGAAAGGTTGCAAAAATGATCTGCAATGCTATAGGCCATTTTCTCTCCTGGGCTCAATGATTATGGTTGTAGGATGCATAGTCCTTTGAAGGATTGAGGACTGGTCTAGTGCAAACAAGGTAATGTCCCGAATACAATACCTAGTCCTTCCTGGGTTCAGGGAAGGACTAGGCACTATTGATCAATGTCCTAACCTTCATCTAGTCGTTAGTAATTATACGATTGCAAAAGGGAGCCAGTTACTCCTATCATTTATGGATTTATCTTGTGCGGTTGGTAGGGTCAATTTCAGTGAGCTTTGGGGTATCCTTTCAACCCTATTGCTGGATGAGGCTTTGATTACTTTTCTTCAGGTGCTGCATTGTGGGGTTAGCACTACTGCCCAGTGGGCAATTGCACTGATATCTTCAAACTACATTGAGGCGTCCGCCACCTGTTCCGACTCTGCTTTGCCCAGATGATGCTGTGTTAATGTCCCGAACTCCACACGGCATGAGGGACCTAATCAGCAGCTTCAGCACTTTTATGAATGGATTGGATCTTAACATCAATATAGCTAAGACTCAGTAGATGGTATTCGGGAAAAGGGCTGGGAAGGTGGTTTCATTCTCTGTCCAAGGAAAGTGCATCGAAAGGGTCACAAACTGTCTTTACTTAGGAGTAGCCTTTGATGAGAAATCTACCTGGCTGCCCTGCATAGCCAATCTGTGCTTACACTTTAGCCATTCCGTGGATGCACTGTTTGACTTTTATAAGAGAGTAGGCAGCAAGCCAGTACAACCCCTGTTAGAGGTCTGTCAGAGAACATGCTTACCAGTTTTAATGCATGAAGCCGGGGTTTGGGGCTACCAGGATGTTACAGAGGCAGAGGAGAACTGCTTCTGCCATCGTCTTTTAGGACTACCTCCTTCAATGACCTTTTTTTTCTGCATGAGAAGTTGGGCATTCCATATGGAACTGACCAGAGTAAGGTGGCCTCTCTGGTTCTTTAGCTCTCCCTATGGACAAATGAGGCTTGCTTCCTTACTAGAGAAATTAATACTAATTGCCTGAGATGTGCAAAGAGGCCCGTCATTTCCTGGTTGAGCTATGGTTAAAGAAATTGGGTGGGAAGGCATGTTCTTATCTCTGGCCTCGCTTACTAAGGCCAATGTACTTAAGGTTAAATGCCTTTTCATGTTTCATGACAGGATGTCCAGGAAACAGAAGCAGATGCGAAGATGCGGGATTTATACATCATACAGACCTCAGCTAACCTGGAGCAATACTTGAGCTGGGTCGCAAACCCCTGGGGATGTTCTGCCACAAATGTGACGGATGTCCTGTCCGCCATAACACGATCCCATTATATCCTATGGAGATCGTAATATGGCAGACAGATATCTGTCACCTTTGCGATGTAGTATTCCATCTGCCGCAATCTAAATCAGGTTCTAAGTTTCGCCTAGGGACCATTAGATGGCTTCTTTGTTTTCCCCGGGTCAATTTGATACTGGTACTGTTCTTGTTTGCTCATGTGGTGAGACTATTGCACAATCCCTTGAGCATTTCTTAAATCTTTTGTAATTATTATGTTGATTTTACTTAAATTTTTTCAAACCTGTTCTTAATATATATGGATTTCGACAATGGCCTGCACTTTACTTTTTAAGAATGTTGCCTAACATTCAGGTCTGTTTTAATGTTGGTAGTTTTTTCAAATCTGCTGTTTCCAAGCAAAGGTCCCTTCTATTCTAATGAGTTCTGATATTGCATGTGTAACTTATTTGAATAGTTATTTTTGGGCAATGATGTATTTAATATTGTGCTGCTTTTATGATTGTTCTAAATCATCGAATAAAGCTTATTGAAGATGATGATCAGGAGTAGTTTCTGCATGGAAGGTTACAGGATGATCCATCAAGCAAGGGCCAGGTAAAAGGAGGGGGCTCAAAACGCAAATTCATGATGCATTTTTCGTAGATTTTTTTTAGACAAGGCTACATCAAAAACTGCTGAACAGCATAATAATACCAAATTTGTCTGGAAGCTAGATCTTGGTACGTATATTGTGCTTTTTTTTTATTTCATGTTAATCCGTTCAGTAGTTTTTTAGATTTTAAGGTTAAAAAATAATTGTATATGTAGATGCTTGGGTCCGCGAGAGGCTCGAGAGACTCTCGAAAGAGCGCCAATTTAAAAATAGAGCGTTGTGATTGGCCCAGGGAGCTCTATGTCCCTTGGGCCATCTCCCTCCTATAGGAGTCAGACACTAGCGGGAGCGAGTGCTCTGATTGGCCGTCAGAAACATCGGAAACATTTTGCTGGCAGCCATTACAGGACTTGGGGACTTAGGGGGTCATTCTGACCTCGGGGGTAAAAGACCCTTTCGCCGGTCAGAAGTCCGCCATTCTACCGCCGCGGCCGTGGTAAACCGCCACGGTCATTCTGACCACCAACTGTGAAACCGCCAAAAATCCGACATCCAAGGAAGGCCGCCACATCAGCGGGCCGCGGAAAACTGGAGATTACCAAACCTCCACCGTCA
Organism: Pleurodeles waltl; assembly: GCF_031143425.1. Taxonomy (NCBI): domain Eukaryota; kingdom Metazoa; phylum Chordata; class Amphibia; order Caudata; family Salamandridae; genus Pleurodeles; species Pleurodeles waltl. The sequence continues at coordinate 610,466,582 of NC_090449.1, forward strand.
CGCCAACACAAACACGCCCATGCCATTCTGACCCACAAATCCACGCAGCGGTCTTTCATCCGCGGTATTCCATTGGCGGAACACACCGCTGCGGTCAAAATACACACCCAGCTCCAAAACACTGCCACATTGGACATTTTGAAATACGCACACCTGAGACACATACAAACAACACTCCCACACATCCAATCAACTATAAAACACACACCCACATCACCCACAAACCCCCACTAGTTGGAAATCGGAGCGAAGGCGAGAGCGAGAGAGATAGAGATAGCGAGCACAGCAATAGAAAACCCCAACACACACAGGAACCCAACTTCATCACCCACACCACATCTACGCACACATCACCACATATCACCACACACATCACCACAAACACCACCCCACACCTCATCCACACCACCCCATGGCACCCCAAAGACACCCAAGGTTTTTGGACCAAGAACTCCGGGTCATGGTGGAGGAAATCATGAGGGTTGAGCCCCAGCTCTTCGGCACACAGGTGCAGCACACCACCATAGCAAGGAAGGCTGAGCTATGGCAAAGGATCGTAGACAGGGTAAACGCTGTGGGACAGCATCCCAGAAATCGGGAAGATATCAGAAAGCGATGGAACGACCTACGGGGGAAGGTGCGCTCGATGATCTCCAGGCACAACATCGCTGTGCAGAAGACTGGCGGCGGACCCCCACCCACCCCACCCCAATTCACAGCATGGGAGCAAGAGGTGGTAAACATCCTGCATCCTGATGGCCTCGCTGGAGTACACGGAGGAATGGACTCTGGTAAGTCGAATCTCAACTACTTCACCCCCCCCAACCACCAGCATGCCAACCCCCCCCCCCTCCCTCACCCCCAATATCACCCCCAGCACATAACCTCCCTGCCAATGTCTCACCAGCACAACCCACCCTAAACAACACCAACCCCTGAATGCCAACACAAACCATAGACAGCCACCACCAAAGCATGACCATTGCACATACCCATACACCCCCCCCAAACCCTCACAACACCTCCCACAAGGGAATGCCAGCACTGGGGGACAAGGGCACTCAAAATGCACCCATGGCACACACAGAAACAATAACCATACTCCTTTACCCCTGCAGGCCCCGAACGCCAACACACTGCCACGGAGGGTCCAGAGATGTCCATCCCACCCCCAGAACAGGCCCCCAGCGAGGACAGCAGCTCTGTCGACCTAGAACCTGACGGCCAGCCCGGACCATCGGGGACCTCTGGACAGTCGGTTCCCCACACACAGACACAGGCCACAGCAGACCCAAACCCCTCTGGGAACACCAGCACAGCTCCCACCCAGCGGGCCCATGACTCTGTCTCGCGGACGCGTCAATCAGCGGTGTGTCCGCCACTACAGGGCACCCAGGCTGACCCAACACCCCAACAACAACAGGGACCTGGGGCAGTGGTAGTGGGCACACCGTCCAGGGGACAGAGGCCCGGGGAAACAGGGCAACTGGGAGGGCTGCTGTGCGACAGGGGGGGGAGGACAGGCCCAGGGAACCGACTCTCCAAGAGGCCCTCACCACCATCATGGGAGCATACCATCACTCCCAGGAGACGATGGCGACGGTACTGGCCAGGTTCACCGAGATCCAGGCACAGCAGGAGGAACGGTACATGGGGTTCAGCAATGAACTCCGGGACATCGCTACCGCTATGGGGACCATAGTCCAGGCCCTCAACCGGATAGAAACCACATTGCAGGACCATGTGGCACCGCAAAGGGCCCCTGTCACTAGCCAGGAACAGCCTACCACCTCCGCCGGCGCTAGTGGTCAGGAGGCCCCCACAGAACGACGGGCCACCAGAACCCCACCTCCTGCTGAAGAACAACCACCCCGCAAGAGGAACCTGAGATCTCAAAGGAAGACATGGTAGGATGCCAAGACCCCCGCCAGCCTAATATCCCCCCGGATGTCATTCCACTGTCCCACAGTGTCACCCTGTCCAACCTTGAACTGCCCCTGCTCCATCCTTCCACAGCCATCTGAACAATGCACCTGTGCGACCGAGAACTGGACTCTGCCATGGACATAACTCCACCCTCACCCATCACCGTTTTAATATCATGTACCAATATATAGCACTAAAAATAAATCACTCATTGCACATAAATCATTCTGGAGTCAGCCTGTATTAATTACAAATGTATAACACATTACTTATCAATAATGTTCTGTTATTTATGTGTGGACAACATACCGATGTCAATAAGCATTAGTCCATGGGCTAACCAAGCAGAAGTCACGCAGTGGGTCATACAGCACTGAAAAGGGAAGGGAAAAGTAAACTTCAGTTTAAAAGAACTGGGGGGAAATACACAAAGTAAAGATGCAGGGGGCATTCAGTAAATGTTAAATGGCGTGGGTGATTCCTACCTGTGTGCTACTGAAAATACTGTTGGATAACTCTGTCCCTGTTGTCTGGGTCGTCCTCTTCGTCTTCCTCCTCTTCACTCTCCGCAGGCTCCACAGCTGCTTCAACCCCACCATCTGGACCATCCTCCTGCAGGAAGGGCAGCTGACGTCGCAATGCCAGATTGTGAAGCATACAGCAGGCCACGATGATCTGGCACACCTTCTTTGGTGAGTACATCAGGGATCCCCCTGTCATATGTAGGCACCTAAATCTGGCCTTCAGGAGGCCAAAGGTTCTTTCAATGATCCTCCTAGTTCGCCCATGGGCCTCATTGTACCGTTCCTCTGCCTGGTCCGGGGATTCCTCACTGGGGTCAATAGCCAAGGCAGGTTGGGGTAACCAGAGTCACCAATTAGCCACACACGTTGTCTCTGTAGCTGTTCCATCACATAAGGGATGCTGCTATTTCGCATCACATACGCGTCATGCACTGACCCAGGGAACATGGCATTCACATGGGAGATGTACTGGTCAGCCAAACAGACCACAGGAACGTTCATCGAATGCTAACTTTTCCTGTTTCTGTACACCTGCTCATCGTCTTTTGGGGGTACTAAAGCCACATGGGTCCCATCAATGGCACCAATTATGTTGGGGATATGTCCAAGGGCATAAAAATCACCCTTCACAGTGGCCAAATCAACCTCCTCAGGGAATACAATGTAGCGCCGCATGTGTTTCGTCAGGGCAGACAACACTCTAGACAAGATTTTTGAAAACATAGGCTGAGACATTCCAGATGACATGGCCACTGTTGTCTGGAATGAGCCACTTGCCAGAAAATGGAGGACTGACAGAACCTGCACTAGAGGGGGAATTCCTGTGGGTTGGCGGATGGGGGACATCAGGGCTGGCTCCAGCTGGGCACACAGTTCATGTATAGTGGCTCGGTCAAGTCGGTATCGTAGTATGATGTGGCGTTCTTCCATTGTCGACAGGTCCACCAGCGGTCGGTACACGCGAGGATTCATCCTTCTCCTCGCAAGTCCCAGCGGACGGTGCCTAGGAAGGACAACATGGAGCACAGAGTCAAGCAAGTCACAGGTACGTTCACCACTGCATGCATAGCACACGATTATCTATGTATTGAAAGGCGTGTATGTGTGGCAATGCAAGGCCTAGGCCTGTGTGACGCAGTACAAATAATGCCATGTGGGCCCTTGAAATGGCGGCTGCCTGACCTGTGAAGTGGGACAATGGGATGTGAGGTCAATGCGCTGGCGTGGCACACCGTGGCGGTAGGCAGTCGAAGACCGCTATACGAAGCCGCATTGGCTAACATTGAAGCCTATGGGTTTCAGGAGCCAATAATGAGGTGCGCCGGCGGTCGCGGTACGCACCGCCGCGGGCGTGACCGCCATTTTCTATCTGCTTAATCACTCGAGACCTGATCTTCCACAGGAGAGGACCTATACTGCAAGTGCTGCTGTGACCTCGGTCTGGAAGTGACAATGGCTGCTGCGACTGGGGAAAGGGCCCCCGCCTTCAGTTCCGAAGAGTTGGAGAAGCTCGTGGACGGGGTCCTCCCCCAGTATGCGTTACTCTACGGTCCTCCAGACCAACAGGTAAGTACAATGGGTGCACATTGAATGGGCTATGCCTGTGTGGAGTGGAGTGGATGCTAAGTTGGTGGGGTGGGGGGCGAATGAGGAGTGCAACGCACGACAGATGAGAGCATGTGCCATATGGCAAGGTTGGGGAGGGGGGGCCAATCGCATCTAACATGCAGAAATATGATGATTTCTCCTTCCCACCCTGTACCTGTCAAATAGGTCAGCGCCCATCAGAAAGTGGACATATGGCGTGCCATCGCAAAGGAAGTCCGGGCCCTGGGGGTCCACGTCAGACGGGGCACCCACTGCCGCAAGAGGTGGGAGGACATCCGCCGCGGGACCAGGAAGACCGCCGAGTCAATGCTGGGGATGGCCTCCCAACCTAGGAGGGGTGCCAGTCGTACCCTGACCCCCCTGATGTCCCGGATCCTGGCGGTGGCCTACCCTGATTTGGATGGGCGCTTGAGGACATCACAGCAGACACAAGGGGGTGAGTATCAGCACATTCTGCTATCTCTCTGCGCAGTGGAGGCGTCTGGATGGGGGAGGAGGGTTGGGGGTGACATTAGGCCAGGGCGCTTTCTGTAGTGTAGTCCTCTCCTTTAGGCAAGGCCCTGTGCTCCCGGCCCCCACCTCTGTAGGGTGACAAGTACAGCTATCGATGGTCCAGCATCACACATGTGCGCCTTTGTCGTCTCTAGACCTGTTGTCCTAGTCAGAAGTACTGAGTAGTGTACCCCGAATGCGCGGCTTAGTGCATGAGGCTCCTGTGTCTGTCCTCTCCGCCAACGGTGTTGACATTGCATGCACTCAACCTGGTCTTCGTTTTTCTCCCCCCACCCTTCTTCTTCGTCTTCTTGTGCATCTGTGCATTAGCATCATCAGGCGGAGGAGAATTGGCATCGGAGCACGAGGGAGCTGCAAGTCACAAGGCCCCGGTGGGACCAGGAACAGACACCGAGGGCACCAGTGATCCGGAGGGCGAGGGGAGCACCACAACGGGGACCGGTGGTGACACCAGCGACAGCGACACGTCCTTGGATGGGAGCTCCCTAGCGGTGGCGGCAACATCCGGGCCCCCCGCCTCTACAGGTACAGCCGCCACCCAGCGCACCAGCCCCGCCCTCCCAGCAGCCCCTCAGCCTACGCTCCGTGCCCGCTCGCCCAGGAAGGCGGGCGTCTCCTTCGCCCCAGGCACCTCAGCCCCTGCCCCTGTTACCCCTGCTGCCCTCAGTGAGGAGGTCATTGACCTCCTGCGGACCATCATTGTTGGGCAGACTACCCTTTTGAATGCCATCCAGGGGGTAGAAAGGGAGGTGCATCGGAGCAATGCCTACCTGGAGGGCATTCATTCGGGTCAGGCTGCCCATCAACGATCGTTAAATGCTCTGGCCTCAGCACTGACGGCAGCCATTGTCCCTGTCTCCAGCCTCCCTCTTCTGACTGCTTCCAGCCTGTCTCTGTCTCCTGTTCCTCAGCCTATCCCATCCACACCATCAGACCAGCCTGCACACACCTCAACACCCAAGGGCAGCTCATCCAGACACAAGCACCACAGAACCCACAAGCATTCACGCAAGCAACACCCAGATGCAGACATTCCAACAGTCACTACCACCTCTGTGTCCCCCTCCTCCTCGTCTCCCTCCTCCCTCCCTGTGACGTCTACACTCACACCTGCATGCACACCACCATCAGCCAGTGCTTCCATCACCAGCACATCCTCCAGTCCAGTCCGCACACGTGCAGTCACCACCCCACTACCATTTACACATCCCCTGTGTCCTCTCCCACTGTGTCTGTCACCCCCTCTTCCAAGACACACAAACGCAGGCAGACACCCACCCAACAGCCATCCACCTCACGACAGCCTCCAGCACATGCACCTGCACCCAAAGACAGCACACCTGACTCTCCTACAACCACATCCTCTTCCTCCACTTCCATCTCCACTTCTCCTACCTTTTACCTTGGTCCTAAGAAAGTTTTCCTTGCTAATCTTGACCTCTTTCCCTCCACTGACCCACCCCCTCCATCTGCAAAGAGTCCCAAGAGCACCTCAGCCACCACCAGCCCAGCTTCGAGTGTCACTGTGGTGCATGGGTTCTGGAGCCCACCCTTTGCCAGCAGTGACACTTCAATCAGCAGCAAGGGGACAGCCAGCCCCCCACCAGGCAAGAAGACCAGGAAGCTAAAGGGCCGCCGTGAGCGGACTGACACGGCTGTCCCCAAGGAGCAAAGTTCGCCCACTTCACCAGCCACAACATCTAGGGTAGGCAAGGGCCCGAGAGCCCCATCTAAGGAGCGAAAGGGCAGCAGGGCGGAAAAGTCAGCCAGCAGGAGCGCGGAGCTGGAGGGGCCCACAAGCCCCATCCTGGGTGTTAGGAAGGACACCAAAGGGCCCAGGACTCCGTCACCGAAGGGTCCAGCAACAGCACGGTCGGAGGGCGACTGAGCAGGGAGTCCAGGCCAGGTCTGGCTCCCTTGACCTACTGGACGAGCACCGCTGAACAGGGCCCCGCCGTGGCGAGGAGCACCGCTGAAGAGGGCCCCGCCGTGCAGAAGAACACCGCTGAACAGGGCCCCGCCGTGCAGAAGAGCACCGCTGAAGAGGGCCCCGCCGTGCAGAAGAGCACTGCTGAAGAGGGCCCCGCCGTGCAGAAGAGCACCGCTGAACAGGGCCCCGCCGTGCAGAAGAGCACCGCTGAACAGGGCCCCGCGTGCAGAAGAGCACCGCTGAACAGGGCCCCGCCGTGCAGAAGAGCACCGCTGAAGAGGGCCCCGCCGTGCAAAAGAGCACCGCTGAACAGGGCCCCGCCGTGCAGAAGAGCGCCGCTGAAGAGGGCCCCGCCGTCTCATGCACCGCTCCGCTGGGCACCACCATCTCAAGCACCGCTCCGCTGGGCCCTTCATCTCAAGCACCGCTCCGCTGGGCCCCGCCGTCTCAAGCACCGCTCCGCTGGGCCCCGCCATCTCAAGCACCGCTCCGCTGGGCCCTTCATCCCAAGCACCGCTCCGCTGGGCACCGCCATCTCAAGCACCGCTCCGCTGGGCCCCGCCGTCTCAAGCACCGCTCCGCTGGGCCCCGCCATCTCAAGCACCGCTCCGCTGGGCCCCGCCGTCTCAAGCACCGCTCCGCTGGGCCCCGCCATCTCGAGCACCGCTCCGCTGGGCCCTTCATCCCAAGCACCGCTCCGCTGGGCCCTTCATCCCAAGCACCGCTCCGCTGGGCCCCGCTGTCTCAAGCACCGCTCCGCTGGGCCCTTCATCTCAAGCACCGCTCCGCTGGGCCCCGCCGTCTCAAGCACCGCTCCGCTGGGCCCCGCCATCTCAAGCACCGCTCCGCTGGGCCCTTCATCCCAAGCACCGCTCCGCTGGGCACCGCCATCTCAAGCACCGCTCCGCTTGGCCCCGCCGTCTCAAGCACCGCTCCGCTGGGCCCCGCCATCTCAAGCACCGCTCCGCTGGGCCCTTCATCCCAAGCACCGCTCCGCTGGGCCCTTCATCTCAAGCACCGCTCCGCTGGGCCCCGCCGTCTCAAGCACCGCTCCGCTGGGCCCTTCATCCCAAGCACCGCTCCGCTGGGCCCCGCCGTCTCAAGCACCGCTCCGCTGGGCCCCGCCATCTCAAGCACCGCTCCGCTGGGCCCCGCCATCTCAAGCACCGCTCCACTGGGCCCCGCCATCTCAAGCACCGCTCCGCTGGGCCCTTCATCCCAAGCACCGCTCCGCTGGGCACCGCCATCTCAAGCACCGCTCCGCTGGGCCCCGCCGTCTCAAGCACCGCTCCGCTGGGCCCCGCCATCTCAAGCACTGCTCCGCTGGGCCCCGCCGTCTCAAGCACCGCTCCGCTGGGCCCCGCCATCTCAAGCACCGCTCCGCTGGGCCCTTCATCCCAAGCACCGCTCCGCTGGGCCCCGCCGTCTCAAGCACCGCTCCGCTGGGCCCTTCATCTCAAGCACCGCTCCGCTGGGCCCCGCCATCTCAAGCACCGCTCCGCTGGGCCCTTCATCCCAAGCACCGCTCCGCTGGGCCCCGCCATCTCAAGCACTGCTCCGCTGGGCCCCGCCGTCTCAAGCACCGCTCCGCTGGGCCCCGCCATTTCAAGCACCGCTCAGCTGGGCCCTTCATCCCAAGCACCGCTCCGCTGGGCCCCGCCGTCTCAAGCACCGCTCCGCTGGGCCCTTCATCTCAAGCACCGCTCCGCTGGGCCCCGCCGTCTCAAGCACCGCTCCACTGGGCCCTTCATCCCAAGCACCGCTCCGCTGGGCACCGCCATCTCAAGCACCGCTGCGCTGGGCCCCGCCGTCTCAAGCACGGCTCTGCTGGGCCCCGCCATCTCAAGCACCGCTCCGCTGGGCCCTTCATCCCAAGCACCGCTCCGCTGGGCACCGCCATCTCAAGCACCACTGGCACAATGACAGTGCCGGATCTGTCTCGAGCTACTGTTCACGGTTCACTGTGCCCACCATGCCTCCTCCTTGACCGGTGGAGACTGTTATCCACCTGATGGACTGTGGCTTTGCACTCCCCAGGATGGCCGAGTGGGCAACCCACCCACTGTAGAGACTTGAGAGACTGTGGCTTTGCACTCCCCAGGATGGCCGAGTGGGCAACCCACCCACTGTAGAGACTTGAGAGACTGTGGCTTTGCACTCCCCAGGATGGCCGAGTGGGCATGGTGGCCCCTTCGTGGATCTGGCGTCGTGGAATCATGTGGCTGTGGTGCCCCCCCCCTTCCCTTCCCCCTGAGGTGCCTGTGGTTTTTTCATCAGATGCCCCTGCTGTGTTCTCTCCGAAGGACTGAGGTCTCCTGTGTGGGCTTTGCCCTTGTGTTGCTACACTTTGGCCCACGGACACTTTGAATCTCGTTAGATGTGCAGGACTTATTGCCTCGGTTTTTCGTATGCACTGGATATTGATTTTGGATTTTTGATTTGTTATTGCTATTTGACCGTGACTTATCAGTGGTTTTTATTTCCCATAAATTTCGAGTCACTATTTAATTATGTCCCTGTTTTCTTTACGGGGGTTTGGGTGGTTTCACTGTGACTTGTTGCTCTGCATTGGTGTGTACATGGTTTGGGGGGGTGGGTGTATCGCGTATGTGTGTGCCCGTGACCTTTCGTCCTCCCCCCTCCCCTGTGTCGTAGGTGCAGTACTCACCGTTGTCGTCTGCGCCGGAGTTCGTACTCGTGGTAGATGAGCAGGTAGACGAGAGCAGGTAGGATGTTTAATTCGGGTTCCATGCTGTCCTCCTTCCTCGTGGAGTGCGTAGAGGTGCGCGTTTTCCCGTTCGTAGTCTGTTTCCGCCGTGTTTTTATCGGCGGTGCTCCCGCTCCGGAAAAGGTGGCGGATTGGCCGGTCATGATAGTGTGGGCGGTACATTGTCTGCCGCCTGGCTGTTGGCGGTGACGCCGCGCTGTTTGTCGGTCCCGCCGTGGCGGTCGGAGTGTTAATGTGGCAGGCTGTGTTGGCGGTTCCCGCCAGGGTCAGAATTAAATTTTTTGGACCGCCGGCCTGTTGGCGGGTTGGCCGCCGCTTTATCACCGACCGCCAGGGTTAGAATCACCCCCTTAGTCCCCTGTCCTGAAGTAAAAAATAAAAAGTAACATAAGGCCTCATGGGGGGAACCAGGGCGGTCAAAAACAAAATAAAAAACACCAAAAATTGCTGTGATCCTTCGAGAAAACAACAATATGGCAGTTGGGATGCATTGTTTGACATATACCCCGGTGAGAGCACACCTGTATTCAATAAGGGGAGAAGGACTGCATGGTCCCCCCTCCCTGAGCCATTAAAGACCTCAGGAGCCTACCCCGGGGCCCAAATGATGTAAAAAGGGGAGGGGGTTGTGCGTCCCTCCCTTCCTAGGCCGTTAAAGACCCCAGGTAACCCATCCCCGGGGTCAATTACCTTAAAGGATGGGGGCTCCCCTCTCTGATCCATTAACATCCGTGAGGACCCTATCCCCCAGCCAACCCCACACCATGCATGGCCTTTGGCCAGGCCCTGTGACCAACCCCTGCATTCAGCCACCCCATTCCGCACACCTCCCTAGGCCAATAAGTGCAGCAGGGACCCCATTCCACAGGGCCCATGCAATTAATAATTGGGGGGTACATGGCCCCCTTCCCTGGGCCAATTTTGGCCCTTGGGACCCCATCTCCGGGGGGCGGGCCACGATAAGAATGGGGAGAGGGGTATGCAGTTCCCACGCCTGGGCCAATAGTGGCCCCAGGTACCCCACCCAGAGCACCCACTATCTCTTTCTTGGGGGTTGTGAGAGGGCCCCAATGCCTCTATGGCCTCAGCCGGCTCCCTGCCTCCTGCTGGAGCAGACATTGCTTCCGCCCACAGGGAGCAACAAAACATGTGGGAGCAATTTTTTCACAGCAGGCTGTGGAGCAGATTGAAAGTCCACGCCAGTGGGAGGGCTGGGAAAAAGATGAAAATTCTGCCCCCAGAGAGTGAGAGCTTTTTGCCTGCTTCTGCCCGCTGGGAGTGGACTTAGGGTCGGTGGAGGGGTTACTCTGTCACAAAGATGACGGATATCCCATCCACCGAAATATAAATCGCATTATATCCAATGGGATTTATATATCTGCAAACAGAATATCCATCACCATTGTGACTGAGTAACCCTCTGCCAAACTCTAAACCAGGCCCATAGTGTTTGCTCTGTCTTGATGGGAGCTTTAAAATTGCTTCCACCAAGTGAGAGCAAACACCGGGTCCCCCGCCCATGCCAGTGCTCGCAGGTAAACTGCTAAGTCCTGTGGGTGGGCATTCCAAGACATAGCTGAGTCGCCCAGGGGGGTGGGGTCCCCAGGGCCATTAATGGCTCCAGGAGGGGGCTGCATGGCCCCTTCCCATTTTTTGTCATGGACCGTCCCAGGGGTCTGGGTCTTTGGGGCCAAAAACAGCCTTGAGAGGGGAGGGGGGCATGCCTCCTCCACCTTTATTGTTACAGCTGGGCCCCAGGGGGTTGCACTACCCGGGACTGAAATCAGCCCAGGAGGGGGTCCACGTGCCTTCAGCTGCCCCCACCTCTTCAAAATATCAGTTGTGCCTTGGGGGGTAGCGGTCACCAAGGTCAAGAGTGGCCTGGGGTGGGGGCCCTATGCGCCTCCACGTCAAAATTTATAATGAAAATAAACGCCCTGGGACCTGGTGTACCCGAGAGGTCAGTTAAAAGAAAAGTGCAGCAGACCACGCTTATTTTAAAAATAAACTTTTTACTGAGAATTCACAAATCCTGTGCAAATTTGCAACAAAAATCGAAAGGTTTTTAGCCCTTGGCGAGGTCCCTATGAACAGGGCGAGGTTTTCCTGCCCTGTCCCTTCTTTTTTTTGCATCTTTATTGGACTTGGGCTGAGGCTCCTGGTGGGCCAGGTCCCGGGAGCATTTGCCATTATTTAAAAAAGGTGTGGTGTGCACAGGCTGCCCTCCTAAGACTCTATTGGGCTCCGGGGACCAGCAACCTCCTGGGGCTTTATTACTACATTGGGGGGCTGTTCAGGACCCCCTCTATGGGCTCAAGGGAGCCCTTAGGGTCCACCACCTCCCCAAGCCTTGATTTTTAAAAATGGAGGCAGGATTCACAGACATTCTTCTATTGCTGCATTTTATCGTATTTACTTCAGAATTTTTAGAATTTGGTTGACATCATATTGGGGCTGCATATTATTGTGTTAAATCAGCACTTGTTCCTGTGCCTCGTTTTTCTGTGATACCGTTTTTATCCTTTACCGTGGGCAGTTTTAAATTAGGGGAATCGGGGGGGTTGTAATTCATTTTTTAATCATTTTTATCTATTTAATCCATTGACTTTTTACTGGGACTATTTTAATTTGAAGCTTTTAGGCATTTTCGTTTCCCTAACCGGCGGCCATTATCTGGACGTTTTGCGGCGGCCATTTTGGTCTCCGCTCTAGTTGTTTGTGTGGAGCTTGGTTGGCACGCCCACATGATTCATTTAAGCTCGGGCGGCCGCCGGCTCCATAAGGTATAGAACTTCCTTATTTTGCACTATCTGTCTCTTCTATTGCTGCATTTTATCATATTTACTTAAGAATTTTTAGAATTTGGTTGACATCATATCGGGGCTGCATATTATTTTGTTAAATCAGCACTTGTTGCTGTGCCTCGTTTTTCTGTGATACTGTTTTTATCCTTTACCGTGGGCAGTTTTAAATTAGGGGAATCAGGGGGGGTTGTAATTCATTTTTAAATCATTTTTATCTATTTAATCCATTGACTTTTTACTGGGACTATTTTAATTTGAAGCTTTTAGGCATTTTCATTTCCCTAACCGGCGGCCATTATCTGGCCGTTTTGCGGCGGCCATCTTGGTCTCCGCTCTAGTTGTTTGTGTGGAGCTTGGTTGGCACGCCCACATGATTCATTTAAGCTCGGGCAGCCGCCGGCCGCTCAGCGGACGCGCGCAGCGGGCGCGCCGCTGGAGCGCCAAAGGCGCGCCAAAGGCAAGCCCGTCTGCGTCCGTCCGCGCCCGTCCGCGCCCTGGCGCGCCCAGGGATGCTGCCTCTGTCTCTAGTAATAGGCTGTGCTATTCCTCCTCTCAACTGCTTGCCTTTAGAAGTCACCCGCCATGCCCTGCTAGGATAAACATGTCTCACTCCCTCACTGGCTTTTCATGTCCTGATTGTTTCTGGACTCCCCCCACTGCTCCTTTTATTCCCCCTCAGCCTCAGTTGGGTAACATGTTACTTCTCAACTGCCGTTCTCTACCAGCACATGCCTTACACATATATACACTCTTGGAGCAATCTACACCTGATGCCTTGTTCCTAACGGAAACTTGGCTCAATGAGGATTCATCAGCTGATATATGTGAATCTCTGCCCCCTTCCTATTCTATTACCTATATAGATAGGTCTCAAAATAGAGGTGGTGGGATAGCAATTATTCACAAAACGACCATTAAGTGTCAGACATCGCCTCTTAAACTCCCTGACTGTGAAGGTATGACCTTTTCCCTACAACTATCTGCTACTTTTACCTTTTCGGGTATTCTTCTTTACCGTCCACCTGGCCCGTGTACCTCTTTTTTAGAAGTGCTCCCCGAGGCTTATAGGTAAGTCCCCCAATCTAACGGTACTCCGGGATTTTAATATTCATGTGGATAATCCGGATTGCCCTTCTGCAAAATCCCTGCTGGCCTCTTTTAATGCGCTGGACATGACTCAATTGGTCGTGGGTCCTACTCACGTGAAAAGCCATACTCTGGATCTGCTTTTCAGCAATATTCCAGATTTTGCCATTTCTCCGTCAGTACCTCTACCGTGGACCGATCATTTTCTTCCTTCATTTAACTTTCCCTATTATCTCCCTAGAGACCCTCAACCTAAGCTAACCACCTCAAGTCGCACTTGGTCTAAATTATTGCCTAATCTTTGGTGTGCTGCACTTCGTGCCTCCACTAGGTTCAGCGGTGACTCTCCTTTGACTACCCCTGAACATTTTGATAGCTGTATCTCCACCACCCTGGATGTAGTACTGCCCATCAAACTCAGATCACAAAAACCCCACCTTAAATCTAAACCATGGTACTCCCCCTTACTATTAGAACTTAGAACTAGCTGTAAAAAATTAGAAAGAATCTGGAGAAAGGACTATGGCTCTTTAGCTAAAGAAAAGTACAAACAAGCTATTAGAAATTATCATCAGAAAATTAAGACAGCCCAAGCCAGCTACTATAGCAGGAGAATAGAGGACCCCGCTAACTCTCAGAAATAAATATTCCAGATCTTTAAAGAGCTTACTATTATTCCGACACCGGCCTCCCCGATTGAAGCGTCTGTTATTCATAGTAACTCTTTAGCAGCCCATTTCCAGGACAAGATTAAGAGGATCTACACGGATTTCTCAATGTCCTCCCCCCAGATGTCTTCTGATGGGCTGGCAGAGAATTCCCTACCGACTGGACCCTCACTAACTGCCTTCTTACCGCTCACAGATGAGCAAGCTTTTAAACTACTCAGTGCTATTAAATCTGGTTCCCCTTTGGATCCTGCTCCCCGTCTATTCTTATAAAAGTCGCAGATGTTGTTATTCCTTCTTTGACGAAAATTCTCAATGCTTCCCTCACTGCGGGCCTCTTCCCACAATCGCTCAAACACGCCATTGTAAAACCTCTCCTTAAAAAGCCCAAATTTGACCCCTTGGTTCTGGATAATTACAGACACATTGCTCTTCTCCCTATTCTAGCTAAGATACTAGAGAAGCATATAAATCTACAGCTTATGAATTATTTGGAAAGTAATATGCTCCTTCACCCCTCCCAAATGGGTTTTAGAGCACAACACAACACTGAGTCTGCGCTTCTGACGGTGACCGAATCTGCCCGTCATCTATTAGATAAGGGAGGACATGTAGCCATTATTCTCCTGGACCTTAGCACAGCTTTTGACACGGTTGACCACTCTCTTCTTCGTGACAGACTCCACAAGATAGGCGTGGAAGGCCCTGCGCTTTCTTGGCTGTTCTCCTTTCTTACTGGAAGATCCTTCCAAGTTTTAGACTGCTCTTTCCTGTCTAATGTTGTTTCTTCAGTATGTGGAGTCCCTCAGGGATCCTCCTTAAGTCCTTCCCTCTTTAATATCTATCTATCTTCCTTGGCCAAAGTGGTTGTCCCGTACAATCTTTCAGTGATCACCTACGCCGACAATACTCAATTAGTCGTCTCTCTCTCCAGTACTGCAAAGTCTCCCTCTGCAAATCTATCTGGCTGTATGAAGGACATAAGTGACTGGATGATTCAATCCAAGCTTAAATTCAACGACGGCAAATCTGAAGTACTCATTTTAGGTAATAGCTCTCCTGCCTCTCCTTTATCTTGTTACTCAGAGACCTTTGCCAGCCTTCTGTCCCCTAAAAGACAGGTAAAAAGCCTAGGTTTTATACTGGATTCCCGTCTTACGATGGAATCACAAGCTAAGAAAATCTCCTTGTTTTTTTTGGGCCTTATTAGATCGCTTAGGAAGATTCTCAATCTTCTCCCTCCTTTGTCCAGAAGGATCCTGGTCCAGGCATTAATTCTTTCCCGCCTGGACTATGGGAATTCCCTCTACCTCAGCTCCCCGGAATACGTGATAAGGAAGCTGCAGATTGTTCAGAACGCTGCAGCTAGGCTCCTTACGGACTGCCCGAGACATTTATCTGCCAAGCCGGCTCTTGTGGCTCTCCACTGACTACCGGTCAAATATCGCATACATTTTAAATCCATGTGCATCACTCACAGAGCCTTACATAACAAAGGACCTTCTTTTTTTAAGAAAACACATTTATATTCACGCCCCTCGAAGACACCTTAGATCTTCTTTAGCCCGGCAGATTCATATACCCCGTGTCCATAGAGCATGGGGTGGAAACTCCTTTACCATCAAGGCTGCCCATCTTTGGAATGCCTTACCTTCTGAGCTTCGCCATGAACCTTCTGAATCCTTTTTTAGGAAGAAACTGAAAACCATTCTTTTTAGTCATTAGTTGTGTCTTTTCATGTGTCTTGGATTTCTCTGTACCTTTAGCGCTGGGATGCCCTAGGGTAGCTATGCGCTTTATAAAAATGCATAAACTAAACTAAACACTCTCCTTGGACTGTTTGATGTACCGGGGACCACCACCTCCCTGGGGTTCAATTTTAAAATTGTAGGGGGGCTGTCTGGACCATCCAGGCCCCAGGGACTACCACCTCCCTGTCACCAGAGATCAAATTAATAGTGAGGGGGAGTGTGCGCCCCCTCCTCCCGGGCCATATACAACCCCAGGGACCGCCACAATGAAATTTATCATTTGTAGTTTACTGAGCTCTCTATAGCTTCTGCTCCCACCATTCACTCCTTATGACTTTACATATTACAGCTCAATTCTTGTTCTGTGTCCATTGATGTGTTTCATTGTAGAACCTCCGTGTCCACTGTTAGGACACTCTTCTAATCTCATGTATGCCTATGTGCAGTCTCAGTTTTCATCCCTCTCCTAATCCTTACAGGCCCTCTGCCCACACCCTAATAACAACAAGACCCTCCCAGCTGTGCCCTCTGAAATCCCCTTTCCACCAACCCCCATCAGGAATTACAGCACTGGAGAGTGTGGCCAGCCACCTCACTCAGTCCTTAGGGAAGGAACAAGTGCAGGGGTATTGGGGAGTCTCCTGGAACATGGAAGAACGACACACACTTCACAGCAGATATACATCAGAGGGAACCAGCCTGTGCTGGAAGCATGCCAGTCAATCGTAGCTCACATGGCCATCTGAGCAAGACAAACTGGTACCCCCTACAGCTAGGCAAGAGTGCTCATGGTATAAAAGAATAGGACTCCTCCAATCTAACACCTCATCTTGCCCCCATAGTCCACTAAACCTTCCAGGCATACAGTATCTTGTCATGTCTGGCTTCTGTTGCTCTCTGACTCCAAAGGCAATGATCCAGAGTCCCTCCCTTCTTCAATGTTCCACCATTCTCCCAGTCTAAGCCACTCTGACAACCCCAACCTGGCATTTCCCACCCCTCCAAATATCACTTAAAATGAAATCACAGTGACCAGTTGCCAACATCCTCCAATAACCAGGAGACAGACGTGAACAATTGCAGAGTCTGCAGATACCCCAGTATTCAGGCAAGTGGCAGTAGCATTTCAGTCTTAGGCCTGGGTGGAAAAGTACATTGCTCGTAGCATCACTGGGAGTCATTGTGATAACTATTGTAAGTGACAGACAGGAGCCCACGCCACTGGAATGCAGAGAGCTGTGCCCCGGCTGCCTTGGGCCATGCCTGAATGTTATGCTCTTGTGTGAAGTCCCCCTTCTAACCAGTACTTATGGTGACGACTGTACCCAACCATCACTGGGCAAGAGTAAGCTACTTAAGAAAAATTAGAAGTACATTGGATGTATTCATATGTCATTTTAAGTAGTGCATGTAGTGTCTGAGAAACTGTAAGCAGACCTCTAATCATAATGGGGATGTAGCTAGCTTGGAAGGTGTTTCCTACAATGTGAGACAACTGTGAAACTTATAAGCAGCATCCCTTAGATGGTGAGTCATGCACAAGAGAAAATCAATGAAAATGCCTAAAGCACTTTTTTTTACATTTTCTCCTGCTTAATTAGGTTATGTTATATTATGCAGATTATGCAGATTTGTAGAGCTCACTGTTACCTGGGAGAGTATCCTGGCACTGAGCAGGTGTGAGTCTTGGCACACCCAGGGCCAAGTAGGACTATGCAAAACCCAGGTCTTCAGCTTGTGGCGCAATTCAAGAAGTGTGGCGGCAAGTTGTTACATGCTTTAGGAGCAACGTAGAAGGCTCGACTGCCAGATAATGTTTTCTGTATACATGGGATTTGTTGAAGTAGGAGTTCAGGATGAGCGAAGGTGTCTGGAAGGCTGATGAAAGCAGATGCAAATGTTGCGGTATGCTGAGCAAGTGTTATATAGTGCCTTGAAAGTGTGGGTGAGGAGTTAGAATTGTGTTTGTTTGTGAATGGGGAGCCAGTGGAGCTCCTTCAGGTGTGGTGTGAAGTGAGCATGGCATGGGCGGTTGAGAGGGATTCTGGCCATCGAGTTCTGAATGGTTTCCAGACTTCGGTGAGTTTTTCGCTGATCCTGCCATAATGGATGTTCCCATAGTCCAGCTTGCTTGTGACCGGTTTGTGCATGACGTTTTTCCTTGTACGGATTGAGACCTATTTGAAAATTTTCCTCAGCATTTTCAGGGTATGGAAGCATGAGGCAACGTAGGTATTGATTGGGCGGTCATGTTGAGTTTGCTGTTGATGATGATCCTGCGATTCTTCGCGTGGGTGTGTAAGTCCTGGCTCTGTTGGCCATCAGGTGGAGTCTCACTGTGATGTGCTCTTCTTGAAGATCATGATTTCTATCTTGGTGGTCTTCATCCAGTGAGTGATTTCAGTCAGGCAAGCGTTGAATTTGATCCAGATACTGTCCGTCTTGTCCGTGCGGCAGAGAATGAATGAGTTGCGTGTTATCGGCATAGGAGTGGACACAAATATTGTGAGAGCGGATGATGCTGGCTAGAGGGATCATCTATCTTTTGAAAATGGTTGGGGTGAGGGAGGATCTTTCAGAACTCCACAGATGAGGCTGTTGGCCACCAAGGTGTACAGTGCCAGGCTCACCGACTGGGTCCTGCCAGTCAGAAAGAAGCAGATTAATTGGATTGCTTTTCCTTGGATTTGGATGTCATGTAGGTATTCAATGATGATGGGGTGGGAGACTCTGTCAAATGCTCCAGAGAAGTCCAGGAGAATAAGGGCCATCAAACATCTATCCAGAGTCATCTGGATGTCATCTGTGGCAGAGTTGGGGGCAGTTTTCGTGCTGTGGTTGAGTCTGAAACCAGACTGAATGGTGTCATGTAGTTGGTGGTCATTGAGGTATTCAGTGAGGTAGTGTGAAAAAAGACCTCTTTTTGTCATGGTTAGCCCCCACTTTTTGCCTGGCGTGTGATGTGGCTTCAAAGTTGTTAGTGCCCAGGACCCCTGCTAACCAGGTTCCTTGGGACTGATCACTTTCCCTAAAACTGTTGTGATGCGTTGGCAGAATTGGCAACACCTTTAGCTGCACTATAAGTCCCTAGTAAATGGTATCTAGGTAGCCAGGGCATGTGGTAATAAGGGTAGGCCCCTGAGGGCAACAGCACAGATTGTGCCAACCCCTAGGGCCATGCATCCAAAAGCACCCCGCACTGCCATTACAGGCTAAGTGCTCCAATGCAATCCTAAAAGACAAATGTGACATGCCACAAAGCCTATGTGTCCTGACCACCATACACTGCATGCACTACAGGTAAGGCAACCCTCTGGCAGGCCTTCCAGCCCTAAGGCAGGGTGAATTATATGGTATGTGTGGACATGGATGAATGAGCAATGTGCCCCTACTGTGTCCATGCCATACCTGGGATATAGTAAGTGAACAGGGCAGTCATTTTAATGCATGTGCTGGACACTGGTCAGTATGAGTTTCACAGCTACACAATGATGCCCTGAACCCTGGGTTGTTTGGTATCAAACAACTCAGAAATATAAGTCCAAACTGGTACCAGCAGTAGATTTAATACAGAATGTATCCAGGGGTCACCTTAGAGGTAGAGGAAAAAAGCTAACTACCCTGGCATGGCTGCTGGCCGGTCACAACCAGCATGCCACCACCAGACAAGAGCCTGAATCCCTGGGATGAGAGATCCTGCTCTCTGGGATTCAGAATAAAATCCTTCCTGGGTGGAGGTGCTAACACCCCCTCCCTCAGGAATGTGCACTGCTCTGCTAGCGAGCTTTACAGGGCTTACTGCCCTTGAAACTCGACCCCCAGGCCTGCTGCTAGCAGCAGATGGCTGCCCCAATTGTAAACCCCCCTTTTTGGCAGGAACAACGGCTAGAAAACTGAAAAACATCAGGAGAAGTGGTCAGTCCTGATTTGCACCACCCCTAAGGTTTTGTATGCAAGGTGACCTCTCCATTTCATTTTCCTCCATCTTGCATGAAAGGAAAGTAGCCAATTGGGTGTACGGAAGTGACCTCTGCCCACAGGAAGTGGTCACTTAGTGGGTGTAGCCACCCTAAGGTAGATGACCCATTAGTCACTACTAGGTACCCACTAAAATGCCCCCTAAAAGCAGTATTTAGTGCGCATCCCCAGACCAAGAAATCAGATTCACCAAACAAATGAAGACCAGCAACAAAGAAGACCCAAGGCTTGAGAACTGAAGTCCTGCTGTACCAAGAAAAGGCGCCAAACCCTGCCTGCTGCACCCAGGACTCAACAGTCACCGCTGAGGGGTTGTTTGGATATCTGATGAACTCTACAATCCCCCCCAGAGCACCTCCGCTCTTAAAAAAATGCCAAGATCTCCCTCAAGAGTGAAGGCATCACTCTGCAAACCCAAGGAATCAAAGACCCAGTGAAGGCCACTTCACTGACTGGCTGCTGAGCAAGGAACTGGACACCGCAGCCAGACCAAACTTCACCCATTAAACTATGAGGCCAACTTCTAGCAGTATACCAAGTCTGGTGACACAACTTTCTCCAGTGGCCAAACTGTAAAATAGCCTTTGGTACTGGTCACCTCAAACCAGACACCCAGGAGAACAATCCATTCCAGACTGAAAAAGGACCAGGAGGAAGCCCCAGTCAAGGGACTTCAGGAACCACCTGGACCTTCCACTAGAGAGCCCCTGCTGACCTGCAAGCGACCCTCAAAGTGATCTACCTCCTGCTTCCAAGGGCACATTTGCCTACAGCCCCTGGCTCACTAATTCACTCTGCACCAAGCCGCCCTGTGCCCTTCTCTGAAGATCCAGCTGTGCCCTAAGAGTCCCACACCCCTTGTGACCTCTACACCCCAAGGAGACCCACTGGACTTACATTTAAGTCCGCTAGTGCAGAGCTTTTCCAAGTGGTTCCCTGCAGTGGCCTGGCACCTGCTCCAACAACTTTCTGTAGCTAATCCTGCCAGAACAGGGAGTCACAAAGCTTCTCCAGCTGGTCCAGGGTACCCATCAACAAGCTCAATATACCTGCAAAAGGAGACATTGGTAAATGCATTGCCTGATTTACTGTGAATTTTCAAAGTATTTTTCAATTGATTCATATGGTGCGTAATTACGGACAAAGAGACTAACCTTATTAAAACTTTAAAATTTAATAACTTAAAAAGTTCTTAACCGATTTTGATGATCTTGGTCTTAAAAATGTTATAAAAATCTGAAGTATTTATTTGTAAATTGGTCTGAGTTATTCATTTGAATGTGTGCCTAGATGCATTAATACTTTGAGTACAACAAATGCTTTGCACTTCTCCAAGATTGGCCTAACTGCTTGACCAAGCTACCAAAAAAATTAGAGCATTAGGTGGTCTAGTTTTTACCTCTGTAAACCAACATGTAGTTGCCTGAACACCCTGGAAACCGTGCCTTGCTTTGCACACTTCATAAAGGGCCATCCTCCTACTTTTGGTGGATCAGCGGTGGGATCAAGACTTTGCATTTGCTGATACCACTTTGTCAATTTTTTTAGCACACAAATAAATCTCTAAATTGTCTTTAGCCTAATTGTTTTTGTTTTTCAATTGGCTAGGATTTTTTACAAATGTTTAAAATAATTGTTAGGGCACTGGTTAGGTCCTGACAACAATAGCAAGAGTTTAAAAGTCCTCACTTTAGCCGGCCTTATCCAAAAAGGGGTTCCAAATTTATAAAAAAGGTCCCAGCTTTAGTAAAGTAAACATTTCAAATACAGAGACCCAGAGCCAGGAGCTCGACCTGGCACTTTACCAAGCATATAGCTATGACCAGGTAAGGAAACTCTGCAAGCTGTCAAAATGCATACTGGGAAGCATGCCAACACAGACAGGTTTAGACTTCTGGGGGGGGAGTGCGGCATGAGAAAGAGTACCCCACAGATAGAGTAACTGATTAAACTTCTGGGGGGGGAGAAGACCCTGTGGGAAAAGGGGATGAGGGTAAGTCCTCCACCCAAAGAACTAGTGCACCCACAGAAGTAGACATGGCCCTTGCCAGGCTGACCAAAAGCCTGGCCTTAGAGAGTCAGCTTTTGGAAATTGAGGAACAAAGAAAAGAGTTGGGCCTAGGGCCCATCTCTGGAGGCAGCATTCAAGTACTGAGGGAGAAATATTTCAATATTAAACTCCCAAAAGGAGTTGTCCCTCTCTTCGCTGAAGGGAATGATATAGTCAAATGATTTTCTGCCTTTGAAAGAGCCTGCATTGGGCGGGAAATTGAGAAAAAGCATTGGGGCACACTGTTATGGGAGTTAGTCTCAGAAAAGTTTGGGGATAGGCTCCTGACACTGAATGAGGCAGATTCTAAATCCCATGACCTCATGAAATGTATCCTGATTGAGGGCTTTGGGTTTACAACTGAAGAGTACTGCATGAAGTTTAGGTAGACTAGAAAAGGCCAGAGCCAAACTTGGGTAGAGTTTGTGGACTATTCAATAAAAATGCTGGGTGGTTCTTTAGCTTGTAGCAAGGTACAGGATTATGATGGGTTGTACAACCCATTCATGAAAGAGTATCTGCTAAGTAATTGTTACAATAAGAGGCTACATCAATACCTGGTAGACCAAGGTATACTTTCCCCTCAAGAATTGGGGACGAATGGAGACCACTGGATCAAGACAAGGGTGACCAAAACTACCACTGGTGGGGGAGACCAAACGAAAGAGGCCAAAAAGCCCCCCACAAGAGAAAGATGGGAGACTAAATACAAAAAAAAACAAGGAGTCTTCTCAAGGCCCCCAAAATCCTGCACAGGAGGATAGGTCCAAAGACTCCTCACAGTCTAGGGGTGGGTACAAAGAAACACACTTTGATCCCAACAAAGCTTGGTGCTATGACTGTAAAAACGGAGGGCCCCCAGCTGTAGATCCTAGCTGTAAAAACAAAAAGAATGCCTCTACTCAACCTGCAGTAAATGCAGTTGCTAATCTCCAGATGGGATCTGATGTGTGGCCTTTCCATGTCAGTGATCCCACAGAGGCACCATTAGTCACTGAGGGAGGGGTAGAGTTATCCTGTGCTGCCGGGTCAAGTAACATTAAAAAATACAGGCAGTACTATTTGAATAATGGGGAGAAAGTGGAAGCACTGAGGGATAGAGGAGCTAATGTTACCATTGTGGTCCACTCAAATCAGTTCCTAGTAGGGAAGTCTTATCCTGTCACGAATGCTGACAATGAGACAAAGTTCCAACCCATGGCTATGGTGACCTTTGATGTGGGGTGGGGGGGAGTAGGGCAAAAAGAAGTAGTTGTATTCTCATCCATCCCAGTAGATGGCCTACTTTGAAAATGACCTGGAGCATTCATGAAGACCCATGCAGTAATGCTTGGGATCCCAGAATGGGCCTGTTTCAAGACTAGGACCCAGAGCAAACTTCAGAACAAAAAAGGAAAGCTGGATCTTGAAATAGTGGACCAGCCTCCAAGAGAAAGGGCAAGAAGACTGGGGTACCAGCTTCAAACCAGATCCAAAATCAGAACCCACTCTTCCCAGGGAGAGGACCCACCCATCCTGGAGGAACCTGAACCTGAGCCTGCAGAACTTGGCCCTTACCACTCAGAGCTCTTGGGTCCAGGGGAGGATCTGTGCCAGGGCCAGAGAATCTGTCCCACTCCTGAAGGCTTGAGGCAGCAAGCTGCACTGGAAAAGCAGGTAAATGTCAGTGATAACCACAGTGTTGATTGGGAGGATGGGCCCCTATACACTGAGGCCAGAACCCTCAAGCCTGGTGCAACCAGGAGGGTGGTAGTATCTCAGCAACACAGAGAGGTTCGCCTCACTCTAGCCCATGACATTCCCCTAGCTGGGCATCTGGGCCAAAATAAAACATATAGTAGGTTGGCTAACCACATTTACTGGCCAGGAATGTCTCAAAAAGTGAAGGACTTTTGTCAGTCCTGCGCTACCTGCCAAGCCAGTGGCAAGGTAGGAGGACACTTGAAGCCCCCCTTAATGCCACTACCTGTGGTTGGGGTTCCCTTTGAGAGGGTAGGGGTGGACACTGTTGGCCCCCTTAACCCTCAAACAGCATCAGGACACAGACACATACTAGTGGTAGTGACTCATGCCACTAGATATCCTGAGCCTAAACTCCTTAGGACAATTACTGCTCCTGCAGTTGCAAAAGCCCGCCAGGTATTTTTTTATACCAGAATAGAGTTCCCTAAGAAGGTAGTATCAGACAGGTTCAAATTTCATGTCTGCATAATTTAAACACATGTGGAAGGAATGTGGTGTGCCTTATAAATTCACTACCCCATACCATCCTCAGACTAATGAGTTGGTTGAAAGGTTTAACCAGACTCTAAAAGGCATGATTGGAGGATTCCCTGAAAAACTCAGAAGATGTCATGTCTTACTTCCATGTCTGCTTTTTGTCTACAGGGAAGTGCCACAAAAGGGAGTAGGATTTAACTATTTGAACTTTTGTTCATGGGACTACTAAGTGTTCTAAGGGAAGGCTGGTAGAAGCCTCTCAAAAAACCCAAGCAATTATTAAGGACTATGTGCTTGGCCTACATTCAAGAATGGCAGAGTATATGGAGAAAGCAAATCACAATCTTCAGGCTAGCCAAGAGCTGCAAAAGCTCTGGGATGACCAGAAAGCTGCAATGGTCGAGTTCAAACAGGGCAGAACATTTGGGGGTTGTAGTCTGTTGCTCCAAGGGCCTTTCATGACAAATGTTCTGGGCCCTATCCTATTCTTGAGAAGAAACCGGAGGTCACCTACTTGGTTGACTTAAGCAGTTGCAAAAACTCAAAAAGAATTATCCATGCCACCCATCTAAACCCCTACTATGATAGAGCGAATGTGACCATGCTCATGGTTACAGATGAGGGACAGGAGGAAGAGAGTGAACCTCTCCCTGATCTCTCCAGGAACCCACAAGATGTTTCTGTGGATGGAGTGGTCTTGTCAGACACTCTCACAGAACAACAGCATACTGATTGCAGGCAAATCCTCAACCAGTGTGCTTTTATTCTCCCAGACCCTGGAAGGACTGATTGGTGTACCCGGAATGTGGACACTGGTGACAGTTTGCCTGTCAAGAACAAACATTACAGACAGGCAGACCATGTCTGTGAGAGCATACAAGCCTGGAGCCATAAAAATGTTGGATTTGGGTGTCATCGAACCCTCAGAGAGCCTCTGGGCTAGCCCAGTAGTTTTAGTCCCCAAACTTCATTCAAAACGAGAGAAAAAAGAGATGATGTTTTGTGTGGATTACAGGGGCCTCAGTTCTGCACCAAAAACTGATGCACACCCAATCCCAAGAGCTGATGAGCTCATTGACAGATACATATCTGAGTACTTTTGATTTGACATCAGGGTACTGGCAGATTGTCCTGACCCCAGGAGCAAAAGAGAGGTCAGCGTTATCTTCTTCTTAGGGGCAATTTTCAGTTCACTTTTATGTCCTTTTGACTGAATAATACACCTGCCACCTTCCAGAGGTCGGTGAGCCAAGTCCTTGCTGGACTAGAATCTTTTAGTGCAGCTTACCCTGATGACATAGCTGTCTATAGTTTCACCTGGCAGGGTCACCTGATCCACCTAGGGAAGGTCCTGGAGGCTCTGCAGAAGGCAGGCCTCACTATCAAGGCACGTAATTGCCACATAGGGCAGGGCAAAATTGTTTACTTAGGGCATCTGGTTGGTGGAGGCCAAGTTCAACCTCTAAAACCTAAGATCCAGACCATTCTGGCTTGGAAGCTCCACAACCCTGACTCAGGTCAGGACATTTCTTGGCCTGACTGGATACTATAGAAGATGTGTGAAGGATTATGGCATCATAGCTGTCTCCCTCACAGAACTAACCTCCAAGAAAATGCCCCAAAAAGGTTAACAGACAGTGAGTTGTCAAAGGACCTTCAAGCTCCAAATTACTCCAGGCAGTTTACTGTCCAAACAGATGCCTCTGAACTGGGAGTAGGAGCATTCCTAGCCCAGAAAAATGATGATGAACATAATCAGCCTGCTGCTTTTATAAGCAGAAGACTACTCCCTAGGGAGCAGAAATGGAGTGCCATAGAGAGGGAAGCCTTTGCTGTGGTTTGGGCCCTGAAAAAGCTGAGGCCATACCTGTTTGGCTGCTCTCACTTTATAGTTCTGACTGACCACAGGTCTCTCAGATGGCTACAACAAATGGAGGGTGAAAACCCCAAACTGCTTATGTGGTCCATTTCCCTACAGGGGATACCCTTTCAAGTGGAACAAAGACCTGGGACTGCCCATGCCAATGCAGATATCCTTTCCAGGTTCTTCCACTTAGATGATGAAGACTCACAAGGGAAAGGGTTAAAAAGGTAGTCTCGTCCTCTTTCATTTTGGGGGGGTGGGAGGGGGTTGTGTGAGATAGGGCCTTTTTTTGTCATGGTTAGCCCCCACTTTTTGCCTGGTATGTGATGCAGCCTCAAAGGTGTTAGTGCCCATGGCCCCTGCTACCCAGTTCCCTGGGCCATATCTCTTTCACTAAAACTGTTGTGATACATTCGCACAATTGGCAACACCTTTAGTTGCCAATATAAGTCCATAGTAAATTATACCTAGGTACTAAGGATAAGCCCTTGAGGGCAGCAGCCCCAATTGTGCCACCCCCAGGGCCATGCATCGAGAAGCACCCTGCACTGCCATTGCAAGCTGAGTGTTCTATTGCAATCCTAAAAGATAAACTCAACATTGCACACAGCCTGTGTGTCCTGGTCACCATACTCTGCATGCACTATAGACAAGTCACCTCTCTGGCAGGCCTTCCAGCCCTATGGTAGCACTGAACTACTCTATGATATGGCATGTGTGGGCATAGATGCATGAGTAATATGCCCCTACTGTGTCCATGCCAAACCTGGGACATAGTAAGTGAACAGGGCAGCCATTTTAATGCATGTACTGGACACTGGTCAGTACGAGTTTCACAGCCACATGATGGCTACCCTGAACCCTGGATTGTATGGTATCAAACAACTCAGAATGATAAATCCAAACTGGTTCCAGTATTAGACTAATTACAAAACGTACCCAAGGGTCACCTTCGAAGTGCCTCCTGCATAAGCTAACTACCCTGGCATGGTTGTTGGCCGGTCACAAACAGCCTGCCACCACCAGACAAGAGTCTGAGTGATCCTGCTCTGGGATTCAGAACAAAGCCCTTCCTTGGTGGAGGTACTGACAGCCTCTCCCTCAGGAATGTGCACTGCCCTACTAGCAAGCTTAAAAGGGCTTACCACCCTTGAAACTCGACACCCAGGCCTGCTGCTAGCAGCAGATGGTCACCCCTGTTGCAAACCCCCCAGTGTCCCAAGGCTCAAGAACTGAAGTCCTGCTGCACCAAGAAAAGGCACCAGCCCTTCCTTCTGCACCCAGGACGCGAATATCGCTACTGAGAGGTTGCTTGGACATCAGATGGACCCTATTAACCCCCAGAGGACCTCAACTCTTCAAACATTGCCAAAGATCTCCCTCCAGAGTAAAGGCATCACTCTGCAACCCCAAGGAACCGAAGACCTAGTAAACGCCACTTCACTGACCGGCTGCTGATCAAGGAACCAGATGCCACAGCCAGACCAAACTTTGCCCATTGAACCCTGAGGACAACACCTACCCGTGTGCCAAGTTTGGTGACGCTGTGCCCTCCAGTGGCCAGACAGTGCAAAAGCCCTAGGTGCTGGTCAACTCACATCGGACACCCAGAAGGACAGTGCATTCTGGACTGAAAAAGGACCAGGAGAAAGCCCCAGTTGAGAGATTTCAGGAGCCACCTGGACCGCCCACCAGAGTGCCCCTGCTCACTTGCAAGCGACCCTCAAAGTGACCTACCTCCTGCTTCCAAGGACAGCTTTGCGCACAGCTCCTGGCTCACCGATTTACTCTGCACCCGGCCAACCTGTACCCTGCACCAAAATCCAACTGTGCCCTGAGGGTCCCTTACCCCTTGCGACCTTAACACCCCAAAGGGACCCACTGGACTTACCTTTTAGTACGCCTGTGTATTACTTTTCCAAGTGGTCCCCTGCAATGGCCTGACACCTGCTCTGACTTTCTGCAGCTGCTTCCGCTGGACCTGATAGTCACCCAAACTTCTCCAGCTGGTCCAGGGTACCCATTGATGACATCGACATACCTGCAAAAGGAGACATTGGTGAACGCATTGCCTAATTTACTGTACATTTTCAAAGTATTTCTCCATTGTTTCCTATGGTGCGTAATTAAGCACAAAAGACTAACTTTAATAAAACTTTAAAAATCAATAACTTAGAAAGTACTCACCCGATTTTGATGATCGTGGTCTTCAAAATTTTAGATAACCTTAACTACTCGACCAAGCTATCATCAAATTATTTACCTCTAGTTTTTACTCAAGTAAACCAATGTGTGGTTGCCTGGACCCACTGCACAGCGTGCCTAACTTTGCACATTATATGAAGGGCCACCCTCCTACAGGCATCTGTTGATGACCTTGGCTGGAAATGGTAGCAAGGCTAACGGTATGCAGTTGGCGAGCATTGATGGGTTAGCAGAGGATTTCTTGAGCAAGTAGAGAACAGTTGCACGTTTCCAAGCATCTGGGAAGGTCGAGGAAGAGGTGGAGGCATTCAGAATGGATGTGAGCATGATGCTGATGGGTTGCAGTCCTTTGGAGTAGGCTAGGTGGGGTCAGGATGCCAATAGGGCCCCTGAGTGGATGGAATCATGCTAGCGGCAGTTTCTTCTGGAGTGATGATGGGCCATGTGGTTAGGTTTGGTTCATTGGATAAGATCGGGAGGTGTTTGGCAGGGTCTGTCGAGTTCGTTGTGGCTAAAAGTAGCTGTAACTGGTGGCGATTCGATTTTGTTGCTGAAGGATTGAGAGAGATTGTTGCAGAGGGTAATATGAGAGGATGAGGGTGAGAGCCAGCCGATGGTGAGTTGGAATCTTTCACGATGGCACAGATATCTTTGCTTATATTAGTGCTGGCATTGGTACGGTCCACCGGAGCGGCATATTTGGTGATCCAGGTCATTTGATGGTAGTCTTAGGGTGGAGTTGAAAGTGATCCTATCTGCATTGTCCTGGCTCATTCTCCATGATTAGTGGAATGCATGTTAATGCAACTAAGAAAAGGAGTATAACATCATTGTGAAAGGCTGAAATCTGTTACTTTGTTATTATGACTGTGCCTCAAGTCCCACATTGGGATTCCTCATACTATAGCACTATCATGTAGAAAATAGACTGAGAATACCAATATAAAGCTGCAAAATCAGCAGTGGTATGGTTAGTTCTGTTCTGAGTAGGACTAGTAGTTGATGTGAGCCAGGCCATAGACAGAAAGATAGTTCTGTTTGATTGATTTCCACTGAACTCAATTTGTTCTCTATTTCAAACGGGAAGGTATATATCTATAATGTTTTAGAGCTGTGTCAGCTCTCCTAACCTTTTTTTGTAGTGACAAATTGTATTGATTTTTAAGTTAACCGAACCCAGTCGTGCACCAGAGATCACACGGAACATCAATGACATGACAAGCTGAACCCATAACTTACATCCCCTGATAGCAAAAATATGCATAAAGGCAAGCCCCTGTTCTGTCCTTCCCTATACCTTCCGGACAGCAGACGCCCAGACCCTGTTGCCTTCCATCTGAACCTTTCAGAGTCTCAATCAGCCCCTTCCACCATAGGACCGAATCTCCTCCTCCAGGGAGCAACCAAGGGGCATATTTATACTCTGTTTGCGCCGGAATTGCGTCATTTTTTTTTACGCAATTCCGATGCAAAACTAACTCCATATTTATACTTTGGCGTTAGATGCGTCTAGCGCCAAAGTCCATGGAGTTTGCGTCATTTTTTAGCGTGGACACCTACTTTGCGTTAATGATATGCAAGGTAGGTGTTCCCGTCTAAAAAAGTGACTCCGAGGCATGTGCGCCGTATTTACACTCCCGGGCAAAAATGTCGCCCGGGAGTGGGCGGGTCCAAAAAAATGACATCCAGCCGCTTTTGCGTTGTTTTTTTGCGCTTGGTCAGAGCAGGCGTTAAGGGACCTGTGGGCTCGGAAGGAGCCCAGAGGTGCCCTCCCATGCCCCCAGGGACCCCCCCCCTGTCACCCTTGCCCACCCCAGGAGGACGCCTAAGGATGGAGGGACCCATCCCAGGGAACATAAGGTAAGTTCAGGTAAGTATTAATTTTCTTTTTTTTTGTGGCATAGGGGGGCCTGATTTGTGCCCCCCTACATGCCACTATGCCCAATGACCATGCCCAGGGGACAGAAGTCCCCTGGGCATGGCCATTGGGCAAGGGGGCATGACTCCTGTCTTTGCTAAGACAGGAGTCATTTCAATGGGGGTTGGGAGTCTAAAAAAATGGCGCAAATCGGGTTGAGGCGATAATTTTGCCTCAGCCTGACTTGCCCCATTTTTTGGCGCCCAAGCTCCATATTCCCCTACGCCGGTGCTGCCTGGTGTACGTCATTTTTTTTTACGCACACCAGGCAGCGCCGCCGGCTAACGCCGGCTAACGTCATTGAATAAATACGGCGCCCGCATGGCGCTTCAGAATGGCGTTAGCCGGCGTTAGATTTTTTGACGCACAACTGCATTGGTGCAGTTGTGCGTCGAAAAGTATAAATATGGCCCCAAGTTTCTCTGGTCTCTGCGGTGTGATGCCCCTATATCGGCACAATGATGCTCATACTTTATAGTGTTTAAGTGTACAACCTTTGGCCTTACAACTCTAATAAACTAATTACAAATGTAAGGTGTTGTCTGAATGTCAAGACCACTGAAGGACAAGTATGCATATGTAGGTCAACTCAGTAGTGTTAAAACTACCCCTTCATCAAAGCAAAGATTCAATTAATGTGCAACCATGAGAACCAAGTCAATCTGACCAAAAGGGCACATAAGATCTCAAGTTGGGGCACTCAGGACAATTGGACATGATTAATACAGCAGACTAAGGTAAGAAAACTACTTCTAACAAAAGAAAATATATGCTTTCTCACCAAATATGGGCTTATGAGGCAGCAGTCCATTTTAAGGCTTTAACTGCTTACACTTTTTTAGAGCTTTTGTGTGTTTATTCCAAACTGTGCATTAATAATACTTTGCAGCGTAATTCATCCATACTTGAATTCACACATGTCTACTGACATGGAGCTATTACAACTGAAATTAATTTGCTAAGACATGTTAAAGTGTGTTTTACTGCTTAGGCTAACTAGGCATCAGTTAGCCCTTCAAGCTATCTTGTTCAGAATGGACACTGTATCTTAATGTACATTCTGTGTTTAGGTTTCTCACCTGAAATTATGTACAGCAAGGTGTAGATTTGTGCTCTCAATGAAAGAGTCTGCTAGGAGAGAATCATCTAGTAACATTTTCCAAGATCATTCCACTTTCATTCGGAATTACTGTCATTTACAATGGTTCACTGTTGTTTAAGTAACTATTTGTACTTAGACCTCCAGATGACACGCCTCTTCTGGTGAATCAATATTCACGTAGTGTGTTAGTGGTAAGATGATAGGGCTATTTCATGTTTTCAATTATAAAACTGATTAGTTGGAACAATGATCATACTATGCTGACTTAGCAGATGTTGTACTATACAAGAAACTGTATATAATCCTTTGTATTTGGAAGTGAGCCAGAAGACCTCTCCTCACTCCTAGGAATGCTTCCCAATTTTCCACTAATTTTGCTGCACATTGGAGATTAGAGCTGACATATTTTGGCAGGTGGAGGTTAAGTCCCTCAGGCAATGGAATAAATCACTCCAATGCCCTGGCGGAGTCCCTGCCCACCAAATTTAGAAATGACTGCCAAGCTGGTGTTTATTTGATAGGCATTGGTATGAACCATTGTCACAGCAGTTCCTGTTAATGCTTTTTCAGGTTCGACACATGACTTTGTCAAAATGGCGGAGCCTGTCAAGCGTATTTCTTTTTATTTTCAAAAAGAAAATCCTGAAGCAAAATTTTCTTTTTTAAATTAAAAAAATGCCCCCCTCGACATTGGAGATAACTCCCATGGAGAGTGGTACATAGACACTTTACACTGCCCCTTACTGCCAGGGTTTTCCTGATGGTGATGGGCAGTGAAATCTGACCTGTATGTCTACCCAACTTAAATAGGTGGGAGGACCTAGAAGTCAAATTTTGATGCCTCTTAGTCTGTCGGGCCGTTGGAGGGATGTAACCAAAACAGAGTCAATGTAGTCTGCACCCTAGTTACCTAATGGCCACCTGCATTTAAATCCAGCTGGTGGCCCATTCTGTTGGTGGTAAAGATAATTTGTCTCCATTGGGATGGAGTATCCTTGCCACCAATTTATAAATCAAGCCCTTGTCTATTTCTGATTTTGCCTATTATTCTTCATTGTTTCTTTTTCTGAGAGCCTTCTTGGCAATGACCTTACACATTTATCAAGAATATTGTTGCATCTGCATTTTACTATTTTTGTATTGTACCTTTAAATTTTTGTAATAGACCTTCATGATTTTCCTAAATTCTGCTCTAAAACTCACTTTTTGACCCAGTCCTCTCTTTATTGACTGTATTTTGAAATGCTGTTTTGAATCTTGTTTCTGAGGCACATGATTTGAGGTTAACATCGTCTCCTACCCACCCAACACCTTGACGCACTTTTGAAATGCAGGTTTTATAGGGCTACAGAGCGCCCACACACCACATCCAACGAGTAGACTTTGTTTCCAAAGAAGATGCATGTTGAAGTAATTTATTAAGTTGATGCAATCACACCTGAAAGCCTTCTCATGAGTATTCATAGATTTCATTCAGCTGCCCTCGACAATGCACCAATTCCAATTTGTTCGGTGAGGCTCAGCACTAGTAAGGAAGAGAGAAACCAAAATGAATAAAAATAGGGTGTGTAAAGCGTGAGACACTTACAAAATGTAATCAGGCACATTCACCTCATGGAAGATGGAATTCAATGTCAAGCCAGAGGCGACAGTACAGAATACCGACAGAAGCTTACCAGTTGAAATATTGCACGGAAATAAGCAAATACACAAAGTCACCCCCGAAAGTACTTTGAATCATAACATATTATGGTTCAGCTCTGCAGCTTTAAAAATTAAACTTCCCGATAACTTGTATCGCCCTGCCGCGACAGGGGTAGAAACAGACACAGGGAAATAAAGTACGACAATAGCAAAGAATTTGAGAAAAATATTTGCAGCAACATACCTAAAAGAAAGCTGAAAAGACTCCTCTAATGAAACAGAATTAAATATGGCCTAAAACCAGCCTTCAAATGTAAGGGCAAATGTTAAATAAACTATCTGTTCATTGAAGGATAGCTGGGTAGTGTTGGTTATAGCGTTAGTTTATTAGTGTTGTTGTGACCGTTTAAGGTTACATTTCAGGTGACATTTTGACCAAAGACCAAAATCACCAGTCGAAATCAGGATTCTGAAGGATACTTATATTGTGCTGTTTAATCCCATACCCTTCTTATTTTTGCCTTGACGTTCCTTGATTTATTGTTCGTATATGTGTGGAAATAAAGGACTTTAGTGGCCAACCTGTGGTGCCTTCATTTTGACCCATAAATCTTCAAGGAAGAGCAATATGTTATTAGATTATTTATGAGGCGATTGATATTTGATGCGAACGAGGTCATTTTTTTAATGTCAGCAGCAGTAACAATTAGGATTAATGTGGAGTCGACCTCAATGAGTTTTGAAACCGTTCTTTCTACATGTTTAAACATGCTAAAAGGTCCAAATGATGGGATACTGTGCAAACATATGAGGTGCGTCTGCTGCCTTTAACATTTCTTGAACATAGTTGTTTGGTTCGATAATGGGTTAATCCTGGAAGGTGTTCAGCATATTTTATTTGTTTCCTAAAGGAATGTTGGCTTCAGAGCGTGGATTTGCCAGCCAGTCTTGAATGGATGACAGTCCCACGTGGGGGTGCTAATTTTAAAACGACATGGGCTAATCTTGTCATTCTAACAGTGCAGAATGCTTATGCTGTGGACACTACAAGCCTCAAAGCAAATCCTATACTCATGTAACAAAGTCCTGGCTGCAGAAACATTGTGTCGCAATTGTCTAGCAAAGATGCTGTGAAACATGAGGGAAATTATAGATAGACATCAGAAAAGGCTGGTGTACGGGAGGCCAAGTAGGTTTTTATACAGGATACCTCTGAATGAATGTGTGACTGCAGAGGATACCACGTCCGCCAGACCATGAAGTCTTAGGCCCATATTTAAGGAAACTTAACGCCGCCTTTGTGCCTTTAATTTTGATGCAAAAGCGGCGATAACCTAGCGCCATATTTATATTTTGTCACTAGACAATTCTAGCGACAAAATATCAGAGTTTGCATCATTTTTTGGGAGCACCTCACCACCTTGCATCGTTTAGCGACAATGGTATGCAAGGTAGGCGTTCGCTCCCAAAAAATCACGCTAGCACTCCAGCGCCATTTTACTGTCCGATGCAAAAATGACGCACAGTAAGGAACCAGTACCAAAAAATTACGCAAAGTCTGATTAGCGTCAAAATTTTACGACTGGGCAGACCAGATGTTAAAATGAGGCCCACACAGTACTACATACGGAAAACACACAGAAGAAGTATTGGCAACCCCCTGGAAACATGGAACTGTTAATGCTCCAGTTTGGCACACTGCGCAGATGACAGCGATGACAACGGGTCCTGTCAACACCACTCCAGCAACCCCAAACACCACCACAGCAGCCACAAAGGCAGCGCAGAAGGCGGGAGAGGATATTTAAAAAATGCACAGCCCTCCTTGTGCTCAGGGAACAAGATGCCATCAGGACCTACGTCTGATGAGGGAGACCATTGTACGCCTGCTGCACCACATTGAGCCAGACATCACTGCAAGGGTGGAAACTCCAATTATTCCACCCATTACCAAATTCCTGACTGTCCCCCATATGCCGGTGTCAGGATTGTTCCAGACAACTGATGCACAAGAAGGTGGTATCTCCCAGCCATCCTTCTCGGCCTTCCTTCCAAAGGTTCTGGACACAATCATACGCTTCACACCCCACCACATCTGCTTCCAAAACACCCAGCAACTGCAGCAGGAGATCAAGCAAGGTTTCTACCAAATTGCTGGGTTCAATTGATTGTACCCATGTCCAACTTGTGCCACCTGCTGCAACGGAACACCTCTACAGGAAGCGCAAACACACCCATTCTCTAAATGTTCAGACCATTGTGGACTACCGTGGGCTCTTCACAAACATCCTAGCCAAATATTCAGGCAGCATCCATGATGCCTACATATTTCAGCACTCAACCATCAATGAGCGGTTCCAGGATGGACCATATGGCAATGGCCTACTGTTAGAAATGGGGTCTTTGGTTGGCAGTCAGGTTACCCCTTGTCCAAGCAAGCACCCTCACTCTAGTCAGGGTAAGTCACACACAATCCAAATTATCCTGTGCCCACCTTGTGGTAGCTTGGCACTGAGCAGTCAGGCTTCACTTAGAAGGCAATGTGTAAAGTATTTGTGCAATAAATCATGCAATAACACAGTAGAACACCACAAAAATACACAACACAGTGTTTAGAAAAATATATAATATTTATCTAATAAGATGCAGGTCAAAACGATTAAGATGCAATAAGTATATGTTGAAATATCACTGTAAAAATTATATAAAGTGTCTTTTAGTCTCTTAAAAGCAACAAAAGTCTCTTGTAAACACAAAGTACCTGGCTTGCATTCAAAATCTCCGCAAGGAACCACAGCGGAGGAGATATGTGGAAAACAGGAAGGTGTGCGTCGATTTCTCGGGCCGCACACAGCGATGCGTCATTTAGTTTTCACGCAGAGAAGGCTTTGCATTGATTTCCAGCACTCGGACTTGGATCCTCTTCAGGTTGCGGGGTTTTCGGACACCCCAGTGATGATGCGTTGAAATCCAGCACTTGCAGGATGAAGTCACAGGGGCTGCATCGACCCGGTGGGCGTTGCGTGGAAATTTCTACCGCACGGCAGGCGCTGCGTCAATTCCTCTCAGGAAGTTGGGCTGTGTCGTTCCGGCTCGGCTTTGCGTTGACCCAGTGGGCCGTGCGTGGAATTTCCGGTCACTGCGCTGGCGCTGCGTCGATCTTCTCCTTGAGAAGTCAGGCTACGTCGTTCCGGGTTCAGCGTGCGGTGAATTGTTCACCGCGATGCAGGCTGTGCGTCGTTGTCTGCAGGCTGTGTGTCAATTTCCGCCGCACAGGGAGTTCTTCTTGCAGGAATGAAGTATTTTGGGCCTGAGACTTCAGGGAAGAGGAGGCAAGCTCTATCCAAGCCCTTGGAGAGCAGTTCTTCAGCACAGCCAGAGAGCAGCAAGGCAGCAGGGAAACAGCAAGGCAGCAGTCCTTCTCAGAAAGTAGTCAGGTGAGTCCTTTGGGCAGCCAGGCAATTCTTCTTGGCAGGTTGCAGGTTCTTGTTCAGGTTCTCTTCTCCAGGAAGTGTCTCATGAAATAGAAGTGTCTACCTCAGAAGTGTCTGATTTGGTAGGGGCAGAGGCCCTGTTTAAATACCCAAATGTGCCTTTGAAGTGGGGGAGCCTTCAAAGAGTGGCTTAAAAGTGCACAAGGTCCCCTTTCAGTTCAATCCTGTCTGCCAGGGTCCCATTAGGGGGTGTGGCAGTCCTTTCTGTGAGGGCAGGCTACTGTCCTTTGACATGTAAGTGTCAGGCCCTCCACCCTCCCAGCCCAGGAAGACCCATTCAATATGCAGATGTGTGCAAGTGTGACTGAGCATCCTGTGTTTTGGGGTTGTCTGAGTGAATGCACAAGGGAGCTGTCAACTAAACCTAGCCAGCCGTGGATTGGAAGGCACAGAAGGATTTAAGTGTAGAGAAATGCTCACTTTCTAAAAGTAGCATTTCTAAAATAGTAATATAAAACCCAACTTCACCATTAAGCAGGATTATGTATCACCATTCTGGCCATACTAATTATGACCTGGCTACTCCTTTCAGATCAGGATCTACCACTCAAACAGTATATGAGGGTAGCCCTAATGGTATCCTATGAAAGGAGCAGGCCTCACAGCAGTGTAAAACAAATTTACGAGTTTTACACTACCAGGACATATAAAACACACATGTTCATGTCCTGCCTTTTACCTACATAACACCCTGCCCTATGGGCTACCTAGGGCCTACCTTAGGGGTTACTTTTATGTAGAAAAAGGGGAGTTTAATGCTTGGCAAGTACTTTTAGTGGTGCTGGTGGCACTGCAGTGGGAGGCCTGAGACATGGTTAGGGGGCTACTTATGTAGGTAGCATAACCAGTGCTGCAGCCCACTAGTAGCATTTAATTCACAGGCCCTGGGCACATGTAGTGCACTTGACTAGGGACTTACAAGTAAATTAAATAAGCCAATTGGGTACGAGCCAATGTCACCATGTTTTAAGGAGAGAGCATATGCACTTTAGCACTGATTAGCAGTGGTAAGGTGTGCAGAGTCCTAAAGCCAGCAAAACTGAGGTAAGCAAAAGAGAAGGAGGAAGGCAAAAAGTTTAGGGGTGACCCTGCAGAAAGGCCATTCCCAACACCTTCTCATAGGTAAGCCACCATACCAATCATTGCACAGACAACACACCAAACTAATAGGACAAACAATACATACACCACACTAAACACACATGGACAGGAGAACACAGATGTACAGACAACAATACATATGCCACATGCCACACTACACCACATTCAATGCACATCACACACACACAAACACCCATATGTACATAATACAGCCACAACCTGACTGGCACACCATGTGAAGGACAGGTGGAGCTATGTCCCCATTGCATACAGAAGCTGGGCCCAAACCACTACAAGTGTCCACTGGTTGACAACTAAATACAGATCCCACATACATTACACCGAACAAGAAATAGCTCAGCATTGTGAATGCCACTGGCCATGTCAACATAAAGAAAGTCACATATAGGCACAGCCCCACATTTGTCATGGTGTGGAAGCCTCCGGCGGCACCAGTACCAAATGCCATCCCAACTATATATCACCTAAACATACCAGACGTACCCATTGTGCTCACCTTCACCTGTCTGGTGGATTGTGCTGCACACATAGGAACACAACATCACCAGCCATGAAAGACTATGTGTAGGGATGGACACCTCATAGCACTCCTATAAAAGTAACTGGTAATTGCACAACTCCCTAACATGATACCAGGGTACCAACAGGGCACTGTGAGAGCTAGACTACTGCCAATGTGCTGGGAGAGGCCAGAGATGCATGTGAATGAGGGGACATGGGACTTAGCAGGACTGGTCATGCAATGCAGGGCATTGCAGAAAAACACATTGTTTCCTCTCCTGTCACACAGGTGTCTGAAAATGCATGCTTACATCACTAAACAAACCATACAACAGTGCCACACTGTGCCCATGATCCACATGCAGATACGTATGACACCCAGCAATTGCCAGCAACTAAACTGTACAAGGGAGCTTTTCAAAGCGAAAAGGGGTGGGAATCACATGCTACACACAGGGCACAACACCTGTGTCATGGCACACAACACACAAAATAAGTTCAAAGTCCCAGAGTATCACTCACCTGCAGGTCTAAAGTGAAGTGACTGAGGGCCACATGTCAGGAAAGTGGTGCAGAATCAACAGCAGTGCCACTGTAATTGTGCCCCTATACCACACCCTACTGCCGCCATGTGGGCCCCATATACAATAAATGGCGTACCATGGTGAAGAGTAGGTGCAATAGTGTCAAGATAATGGATGCCATAGTTCGACTCTGTAGAAGTATTGAGAACATACCTGACCATTTCATAAACAGTATATAGGGATTCATTCTAAACTATGGTGGGCCCCCTCCTAACGCCTGCTCTGTGCAGGTGTTGAAAGTGTCAGTGATAAATCATGTCTAGGAACCTTGGAGAAACCTCTGCACCAATTTTGCTAGTCCTCCTATTGTGTGAATCTCACACTGCTACACATGCTGGCATAATCTGCCACAAAGGGTCACTAAGGCCCTCATTACAACCCTGGCGGTCGGTGAAAAAGCGGTGGTAATACCGCCAACAGGTCGGCAGTAATAAAAATGGAATCATGACCACGGCGGAAACCGCTCAGACAGACAGCCACTTTAACACACCGACCCCCAGGGGGGAATCAACAAGCACCATGGCGGTAACCGCCAACAGCCAGGTGGAAGACAATGTACCGCCCACTCTATTATGACCGGCCTATCTGCCACCTTTTCCGGGGCGGTACCAACGATATCAAAACAGAACTCAGAAGTCAAAGGACTCACCTCTGGAGACTCAGGGAAGAACCACGACACCATGGAGCCCGAGCTGCAAGTTTTCCCCAAGCTCGTCTACCTTCTGCTACATTATGAACACCAACACCGGCGAAGGCGACCACGGTGAGTACTTCTGCCTAGCACACAAGGGAGGGGGGAGGAAAAAGAGAGTGACACACACAAGCAAAACACCCCCCCCGCCCCAACACCATACACCCAACCAGATGCAGCAACAAAACATATTTACCCCATACTCCTCAGGAATAATGCAAGGACAAAATGATTTGAAGAAAGTGAGTGTAATATGATAAAATACTATGAATAAGTGCATCAAAATCCAAACGAATATACATATATACAAATGTAGGGACACTGCCCAGTCCTCAATGTCCGTGGGCCACAGGGCCACAACACATAGGCCAAGGCCCCACCTCACACCTGCAACAACATGGAGAGAACACTGCAGGGGCATCAGGTCGAAAATAGACAGGCACCTCAGGGGACAGGGAATGAGGGGGCACCTTAGCCGGAATATGGTACAACACCACTGGTCCTGGAGGGGAAAACATGTCCTGTGTGCTGTCCTGGGGAGTGCAAGGCCACAGTCTCTCAAGTGGGTGGTTTGCTCACTGCTTGGTCCTGGGGAGTGCAAAGCCACAGTGTCTCAAGTTGGTGACTTGCGCACTGCTTGGTCCTGGGAAGTGCAAGACCACAGTCTCTCAAGTGGGCGGTTTGCCCACTGCTTGGTCCTGGGAAGTGCAAGGCCACAGTCTCTCAAGTGGGTGTTTGCCCACTGGTCCTGGGGAGTGCAAGGCCACAGTCTCTCAAGTGGGTGACTTGCCCACTGGCTCTGGAGGGGGTAACATGCCCTGTGTTTGGTCCTGGGGAATGCAAGGCCACAGTCTCTCAAGTGGGTGACGTGCCCACTGCTTGGTCCTGGGGAGTGCAAGGCCACAGTCTCTCAAGTGGGTGGACTCTCCACTGGTTCTGGAGGGGGCATTGTGCCGAGTGTGCTTCATCCTGGGAAGGATGAGGTGAGTGGATGACTTCTCCACTGAATCTGGAGGGGGCATTGTGCCCAGTGTGTTTCATCCTGGGAAGAATGGGGTGAGTGGATGGCTTCTCCACTGGCTCTGGATGGGGCATTGTGCCCAGTGATGCAGATCTTGGGGAGCGCAAGGTCACAGTCTCTCACCTGGGTGTCAGACCCACAGGATTTGCAGGGGCCAGGGCACACAACAGACCGTGGATGCAGGACTACACACTGTCTGCCGGCGGTGACGGCTGCTCAGTGGTGGTGCTGGTGGCGGTGCTGGCAGTGGTGGGGGGAGGCTCCAGCCCTTCCCCTGCAGCCTTGGACGGCTGCCCACTGGGGCTGCTGCTGCTGGCAGTGGTGCTGGTGGCGGTGCTGGCAGTGGTGCTGGTGGCAGTGCTGGCAGTGGTTCGGGGAGGCTCCAGCCCTTGCCCTGCAACCTTGGATGGCTGCCAACTGGGGCTGCTGCTGCTGGCAGTGGTGCCGGTGGCAGTGCTGGCGGCGGTGCTGGTGGCGGTGCTAGCAGTGGTTCGGGGAGGCTCCAGCCCTTACCCTGCAACCTTGGATGGCTGCCCACTGGGGCTGCTGCTGCTGGCAGTGGTGCTGGTGGCAGTGCTGGCGGCGGTGCTGGTGGGGGTGCTAGCAGTGGTGGGGGGAGGCTCCAGCCATTCCCATGCAGCCTCGGACGGCTGCCCACCGAGGCTGCTGCTCATGGCAGTGGTGCTGGTGGCCGTGCTAGCAGTAGTGGGGGGGAGGTTCCAGCCCATACCCTGTGGCTCGGTTGGCTGAACCCCCAGAGTTGGTGGTGGGGGCTCCAAATGAGTCCCAGCACCAGGCCTCCTGTCCTTCCTGCTTGCTGGTGCAGGCCCCTTGCCCTTCCTGTCAGCAGCCGGGGATTGCTCCTTGCCCTTCCTTGATGCAGCTGGTGGTGCCTCCTTGCCCTTCCTTGAAGCAGCTGGGGATGCCTCCTTGCCCTTCCTTGATGCAGGTGGGGGTACCTCCTTGGCCTTCCTTGCAGCGCCTGGTGCAGGCACCCTATCAGTGTGGCTGCCTGGTGCCCGGGATCCTCTCCCACCTGGAGTAGCTGTGTACACTACTGTGCCCGTGGACTGGGTGGCTGAGGTGCTTGCCTGGGTTTTCATCAGTCTGGCCTGACGTGAAGGGTGGGGGGAAGGAGGGGTAGGGAAGAGGTCAGTGGTAAAGAGGAAAAACTTCTTAGGGACATTGGGGAAGGAAGAGAAGGTTTGGGAGTGGAGGAAGAGGAAGTGGTTGTAGGAGGTGTCGGTCTGCTGTGTTTGGGTGCAGGTGCATTGGCTGGATGCTGTTGTGAGGTGGATGGCTGTTGGGTGTCTGAGTGCTTGCGTTTGTGTACTTTGGGAGGAGGGGGCACAGACACAGTGGGTGAGGACACAGGGGACATGTGCATGGATGTGGGGGTGGTGACAGCCAGTGAGGGGTGTGCTCTGATAGGTGTGCTGGTGATGCTGGTAGGAGATAAGGATGTAGTACATGCAGGTGTGAATGTAGATGCTACTGGGAGGGAGGTGGACGATGAGGAGGAGGGGGACACAGTGGAGGCAGTGGATGTTGGCATGTTTGCGTCTGGATGGTGTTTGTGTGAGTGCCTGTGGGATGAAGTGTGGTGCTTGTGTTTGCCATGTCCACTTTTGGGTGTTGTCCTGTGTGCATGCTCGTCTTCCTGTGTGCTTGGGATAGGTTGGGGTTGAGGGGAATGGGATTAGGTGGAGGAAGTTGGAGGACGGAGGGTGGAAATAGGGACAATGGCTGCCATCAGAGAGGAGGCCAGAGCCTGGATTGATCTCTGTTGGGCTGCCAAGCCAGTGTGAATGCCCTCCAAAAATGCATTGGTCTGTTGCATTTGGGCTGCCAGCCCCTGGATGGCGTTCACAATGGTTGACTGCCCAACAGAGATGGATCGCAGGAGGTCAATAGCCTACTCACTCAGGGCAGCAGGACTAACTGGGGCACCTTCCTAGGTGAGCGGGCATGATAAACACACTGAGGGGCTGCTGGGAGGGCAGTGCTGGTGCAGGGTGGCGGCTGTACCTGTATTTGGGGTGGGCACAGAGGTGTCCACCACCAACAGGGAGCTTCTATCAAAGGAGGTATCACTGTCCGAACTGTCCCCTCCTGTCTCCGCCGTGGTGCTCCCTTCGCCCTCCGTCCCACTGGTGCCCTCACCATCGGTGGATTCGTTCTCCTGAGCCCTGTGGGGTGCAGCTCCCTCCGTTGCCGGTGCCTCTGCTCCTCGGCCAGATGATGCTAATGCACATAAGGTCAGGGTGACAAAACAAAAAGGGGGGGAAGAGACAAAGGATACACTTGGTCAATGGCGGCAATGCACTACCAGTCACAATGCTAGTCCCCAGGCCATGGATAGGGACACCTAACGCCAATTGCAGCATACCAGAGACCCACAGACCCCTGCCCAATAGTGAATGCCTACTAGCTTGGTTGGAGGAAGTTTACATCAGGCCCTGCCCAACATGGTACCTACCCTGCAATGTCCGGCCTGCTCTAGGGGCACCTACAGGCCCACATCCCCCACCCAGATACCACCCCACCACTCGCAAGTAGTATATTAGGGCACAGTACTCACCCCCTTGTGGCTGCTATGATGCCCCCAAGCGCCCATCCTGCTCCGGATAGGCCACCGCCAGTATGTGGGCCATCAGACGGGTAAGGGTTCGACGGGTACCCCTTCCTCGTTGGGAGGCCATTCCCAGCTGGGCCTCTGCCGTCTTCCGTGCCCAGCGTCTCAGGTCCTCCCACCGTTTGCGACCGTGGGTGCACTGCCTGCGGTAGACCCCCAGGGTCCACATGTCCTTGGCGATGGCACCCCATATACCCTTCTTTTGAAGGGCGCTGACCTGCAGAGATATACACATAGGAAAAGGTATCAGTCAGACCGTCCTGCCCTATACACTCATGGCCCACCACAGCCCTTCACATCCCCTTACGCACAGACATGGCCAAACATACATGCAGCACGCTGCCCTGGGCCCTTCCACCAACCCCCCACACACAAGGCCTTCACACAAACCACTCAGTGAATTCACGCCCCATTCATCGTGCTCACAGTGTACTCACCTGTTGGTTTGGAGGCCCATACAGTATCCCGTACTGGGGTAGGACCCCATCCACCAGTCTCTCCAACTCCGCTGCGGGGAAGGCAGGGGCCCCTTCTCCAGTGACACGAGCCATGGACGGTTCTAGATACAGGTCACAGCAGCACATGCAGTGTAGGTCCTCTCCTGTTGAAGGTCAGGTAGCAAGTGAGTGAACAGATAGAAAATGGAGGTCACGTCCGTGGCGGTGCGTAGCATCACCACCGGCGCACATCTCCATTGGCCACTGTAACCCATAGGGCCCAATGATAACCAATGAGGAGTTGCATGGCGGTTCTCGACCGCCTCCCGTAAAGGCGCACAACATCAGCGGAATTACCTCATTTCCACCTGTCCCTCCATACAGGACAGGCGGACGCCATTTCAGAGGGGGTGAGCAGGCCATGGCACCTAACTGCATCACAGAACACATAAGCACCATTTGGACCTATCCCACAATATACTGTTACAATCACAACATGCAATGAAGTGTAGTGTTTGGAAATATGAGATACTGACCAGCTGCTCACCGTTTTGCCCCATAGATTGCAACCGCTGCAGATGAATAGGACATGGAGACATC
This sequence comes from Pleurodeles waltl, assembly GCF_031143425.1. Taxonomy (NCBI): domain Eukaryota; kingdom Metazoa; phylum Chordata; class Amphibia; order Caudata; family Salamandridae; genus Pleurodeles; species Pleurodeles waltl. The sequence continues at coordinate 610,510,186 of NC_090449.1, forward strand.
CCCTGTGTACAGACCCCTGGTGGACTTGGCAACAATGGAGGACAGGCACATTATCCTCACCTCTAGACTGGACAGGGCCACAATCACAGAGCTGTGTGCCCAATTGGAGCCTGACTTGATATCTGCTATCCGTCACCCCACTGGGATCCCCCCTCTTGTGCAAGTCCTATCTGTTCTCCATTTCCTGGCAAGTGGCTCCTTCCAAGTGACAGTGGGCTTGGCAGCAGGAATGTTTCGGCCAATGGTCTCAATAGTGCTGACCAGAGTGTTGTCTGCCCTGATTAAACACATGCGCAGCTACATCGTTTTCTCCCAGGTGGAGGATTTGGCCACAGTAAAGGCTGATTTCTATGCAATGGGACCTATCCCCTACATTATTGGGGTAATTGACGGTACACATATTGCATTTGTGCCCCCCCGGAAAAATGAACAGGTGTTCAGAAATCGAAAGAGTTTCACTCAATGAATGCGCAGATAGTGTGCCTGGCGGACCAGTACATCTCCCATGTCAATGCAAAGTATCCTGGGTCTGTGCATGATGCCTTTATCCCGAGGAATAGCAGCATCCCGTATGTGATGGCTCAACTCCAGAGCCACCGGGCAGGTAACTCTGGTTACCCCAACCTCTCATGGCTACTGACCCCTATAAGGAATCCTAGGACAAGGGCAGAGGAACGTTACAATGAGGCACAAGGGCGAACAAGAAGAATTATAGAGAGGACATTCGGCCTCCTGAAAGCTAGGTTTCGTTGCCTCCATCTCACAGGTGGTTCCCTGTTCTACTCACCCAAGAAGGTCTGCCAGATCATCGTGGCATGCTGTATGTTGCACAACCTTGCCTTACGTTGCTAGGTGCCTTTTCTCCAGGAGGATGAGGCTGGAGATGGGCGTGTGGCAGCAGTGGACCCTGTGGACATTGAAGAAGAGGAGACAGAAGATGAGGATGAGGACAACAGAAGTGCAATAATTTGTCAATACTTCCAATGACACACAGGTAGGACAGTGTTACTTCACTTTTAATTGACAGTTTTGTGTTTGACATTGTCACTGACAGGCTGATTTTTCCACTTCTATGGCCACTCACTGTACCCTTTGGCACCTCTATTTGCAGATATTTGTGCCCCACTCTTGCTCCTGGTGTGTTGACTGCAGCCAAATACAGGTCATTCCTATGTATACATTACTGTACAGTTGTACTGCAGTGTTTATACCTTGTTAAATGAACACATAGTTCAATCATTTGACATACTCCATACTTATATTTTTTCAAAGGGAGTGTATTTACGTACTAATAAGTAGAGGGGGATGTGCAATGGGCTGGGGTGATGGTGGAAGAAAGTCCAGGATAGAGTCCAGTCTATGTAGATCACAGGTGCATTGTCCAAGGGGGCATAGGAAGGGGAGCAATGGCAATTCAAGGTGGACAGGGTGACAGTGTGGGACACATTCAGGAGAGTCTTATTTCCTGTCGGGGTCTTGGCAATAGTCTCTGGCTTCTGCCTGGATCGCAGGGAACGTTTGCGGGGTGTTTCTCCTTCTGCAGGGGGAGAGGTGCTGGTGGCCTGTTGTTCCTGTGGCGGGGCCTCCTGTCCACTAGCGACAGCGGAGGTGGAGGGCTGTTCATCAGGATGGCTAGTGGTAGGGGCCCGGTGGTGTGCCACTGCCTCCCTCATAGTGTTGACCATGTCTGCCAGCACCCCTGCAATGGTGACCAGGGTGGTGTTGATGTCATTCAAGTCCTCCCTAATCCCCTGGTACTGTCCCTCCTGGAGCCGCTGGTTTTCCTACATTTTGTCCAGTATCTGGCCCATCGTCTCCTGGGAATGGTGGTATGCTCCCACGATCACATGAGTGCCTCCTGGAGAGTCAGTTCCCTGGGCCTGTCCTCCCCCGTCACACAGCAGTCCTCCCAGCTTCCCTGTTGTCCTGTGCCTCTGTCCCCTGAACCGTGTGCCCACTGCCACTGACCCCAGGTCCCTGATCGTCTGTGTTTGTGAGGTGGCATGGGGGCCCAGTAGTGGTGGGCACACTGCTGGTTGACGTGTCCTGGGGACAGAGGTATGGGCCTGCTGGGTGGGTACTGTGCTGGTGTTTCCTGAGGGGGGAGGCTCTGTGGTGGTATGGGACTGTGCCTGGGTAACCAACTGTCTGGAGATCCCTGATAGGCCTGGTTGGTCATCCAGATCCAGGCGTCCAGAGCTGCTTTCATCACTGTGGGCCTCTTCTGGGGAGGGGAACTGGATGTTGCTGACACCTCCTCTCCAGTGAGGTTGGATGGGGGACCTGTGGGGATGTAAATGCAGTGTTATTGTTTCTGCATGTGACATCTTGTACATGGGTGTGTTGCCCTCTATGGTTGTTATTGCCCTTGCAGCTTTGCCTTGTGTGAGTTGTTATTTGGTGGCCTAGCTGTTTCCCTCTAGTATGCATGCTTTAGTGATAGGTGTCCATACAGGTCTGTGATTGGTGTCCATGCATTGGTGTTGCATGCAGGGCTTGGTATTGGGTGGGTTGTGATGGTGGGGTGTGTGGGATGTGGTGGAGTGATGGGAGTGAGGGGAAGGGTGGGGGTTTGTGAAGGCATGCAAATGGGGGGGGGGGGTGATAGTGATAGAGAGTTGACTTACCAGAGTCCAGTCCTCCTCCTACTCCTGCCAGGCCCTCAGGATGCATGATTGCCAAGACTTGCTCCTCCCATGTTGTTAGTTGTGGGGGAGGAGGTTGGGGTCCACCGCCAGTCCTCTGTACAGCTATTTGATGTCTTGCTGCCACGGAACGCACCTTCCCCTGTAGGTCGTTCCACCTCTTCCTGATACCGTCCCTTGTTCTGGGGTGCTGTGCCACGGCATTGACCCTGTCCACGATTCTCTGCCATAGCTCCATCTTCCTAGCAATGGATGTCTGCTGCACCTGTGATCTGAAGAGCTGTGGCTCTACCCGGATGATTTCCTCCACCATGACCCTTAGCTCCTCCTCTGAGAACCTAGGGTGTTGTTGTGGTGCCATGGGTGTAGTGTGAGTAGTCTGGGTGAGGGTGTGTGGGGTGATGTGTTGGGGTGTGTGATGTAAGGTGCCTGGAAGGTCTATAGGTGATGGTGGTGTGTGGCTGTGGTCTTGTCTGTGGTCTTGCTATCTCTCGTGTGGCAATTGTTTTTAGTCGTAAAGGGCTGTGGGTAGTGTGGGTGTGTATTTTATAGTGGTGTGGGTGTTGTGTGTGTATATGTGTCAGGTGTGTGTAGTTTGAATTGTCCAATGTGGTATTGTTTTGTATGTGTGTGTGTATTTTGAGCGCTGCGGTATGTCCCGCCAATGGCTTAGCGCCATTGAAAGTCCGCCGTGGGGATTCGTGGGTCGTATTGTTGTGGGCGTAATTCTGTTAGCGTAATGGTGTGGGTTTGGATACCGCCAGTTTATCACTGACCTTTGGGCTGGCAGACTTGTGTGTGTGGCTGTATAGTGATGGATAGGTATGTGTGTGTCATAATATGCTTGGCGGTTATCCGCTGCAGCGGTATGTTGGTGGCAGTCGGCATGGCGGTAAGCGATACTTACCACCAATGTCATAATGAGGGCCAAAGTGTTGCATTTGAGCTCCTGAGGTCAATGTTCAGGTGCCTGGCCCTGATAGGAGGAAGCCTGTTGTATGCTTCACCACTAGTATGCAAGATGATCCTTTTATGTGCAATCTTGCATAACATATGTATACGGACTAATGTACCATGGGATGAACTGGTCGATGTCCACAATGAGCAGGATGACAATGGCGCAGCACAGGTGGAGGGGGAACAACAAAACACAGCTGCAGGAGTTCGCAGGAGACACCAAATTGTACTGAACCCCTACACCTAGACAATGTACAACAAAAATAATCCTGTAAATATTGCCATTAAATCACTTTGCACCAGATTGTCCATGGTGTAATCATTCTCTGCTACATATACCTGGTCAGTGAAGTGCTCTGTCTCCCGTGGCTCCACCTGGCTCCAGCTGCTAAGTAGAGCCCTCGTTCCTCTGAACTCCTGACCCCTGATTCTGGCCCTGTGTGTCCCGATGCGACCCTTTTGCGAGCATTGAGTGTGTCCTATGTGCCTCCCCTTTCTGCCATTTGTGAGATTCCAGTGCACCTCAATCAGACCCAATTTTAGAGAAGGAAATAGAGTGAGTTATCCAGAGTGCCCTGATTAATGCCTCTGATCGGTTTTGGCATGTGAGTGGGCAGAAACGTGATGGCCTAGCACGGATGAATGGGTAATTAAACCTATTTACCACCCCTTTCTCTTTTTTGTAATACTTAAGTAACCACTAAAAAAGGAATAGGCCTGTATTTACCTTGAGATCATTTTAGCTGCTCTGGTTCCCTTTCTGTCCAGTATATCTTTATGAAGAACTCCCTCACAGTGAGGTTCAGTCTGCTGTGGTAGTACCATCTTACCAGGGTAGGATGAGGTTGCTAAAAATCAGGGGCGGCTCATCCACTAGGGTGGAGGAGCATCGCCCCCCGCCAGCAGCAGGAGCTGCAAAACGTTTATACTGTGTTTATTCAGTGCTTAATTTGTAAATAAAAACGTACCGGTGCTCAAAGCCCTCCTCTTAAACATGCGGATGCTGCAATTAAATGTGGGAACACGGAATACTGAGGCAGCGTAATCCCGAAGCCATCCCGGGCCTCTTCAATCCATTTAAAGCCACTCCCTGCCCCATCAGCTCACTTTTGCAGCTTTCTGCATTCTCCCACTGTGACTCTTTTTCGTTTTTCTCTTTCTCCATCTTTCCCATATCTGTCTTTTGCTCGCAGCAAATGTTTGGGACAGAAGAATAAGCGCCAGCCCTCAAAAATAAGTGCCGGTGCTCAGCACCGGAAACAACAAGCACAAATTATGCACTGTTTTTATTATGTTTTTACAATAAAAGTGGGCAGGGCCACTGGAGTGATGGGGATGGAGGGGGAGTGCGCAGCAATGCGCATGTATGTTTGGCCGGCCGTCTCGGGCTGGCCAAACATACATGCGCAGTAGTTGGTCCCAGCCAATCCTGACACTGCTTTGAGCAGCGTCAGGATTGCCACAGGGCAGGCTGGGAGCCTGTGCCTGCAACGACAGGGGAGAGCAGAGCAGATGAAGCGGCGCGGGACAAAGGTATGTTTTATTTAATTTATTTTTTTGGTCTCATCCCACCCTCACCACCACGCAACGCATCACCTGCCCCTTTTCCCTCCTGCGAGCAGCACCTGCTAATAATAAAGCATGCCACAACCAGTGGGTGAGGCTTTTTCTTCCAATCTAATTGGCACCCTAGGGTTAACAAAACCTTCCTTGGAACTGCCATCAGGGCATCCCTCGATACATAAGTTCCTAGTCACCAAAATGTGGCACTACAGTTTTTGCTGCCGCCCTCTTTTTGTGTTGTCTAATCTTGGAAGGTGCAGAGTATGTTTTATCATTTATAAAGAAATGTTGGCTTCAGAACGTGGGATTGCCAGCCAGTATTCCAAGGATAACAATTGCAAGTGGAGACACTAATTTTTTAACTACATGAGCAAAGGTTGACATACTAAGTGTGCACAAGGCTTATGCTATCAACACTACCAGCCTCAAAACAAATCCTAAATTCATGTAGTAAAGACCTGGCTGCAGCAACATTATATTGCAATTGCCTATCAAATCATGCTGTAAACTATGAGGAAAGTTATAGACAGACATCAGAAGAGGCTGGTGTATGGGAGGCCAGTTAGTTTTTATTTAGGCAGTGTACCTCTTGATGCATGTGTGACTACAGGGGATACCACCTCCACCAGACCATGAAGTCTTAGGGGGTCATTCTGACCCTGGCGGTAAAAACCGCCAGGGCCAACGACCGCGGGAGCACTGCCAACAGGCTGGCGGTGCACCCATGGGTATTCTGCCCGCGGCGGTACAGCCGCGGTCAGAAACGGAAAACCGGCGGTGTACCGCCGGTTTCCCGCTGCCCTGGGGAATCCTCCATGGCGGCGCAGCTTGCTGCGCCGTCATGGGGATTCCGAGCCCCATACCGCCATCCTGTTCCTGGCGGTTTTGGCCGCCAGGAAGAGGATGGCGGTATGGGGTGTCGTGGGGCCCCTGGGGGCCCCTGCAGTGCCCATGCCAGTGGCATGGGCACTGCAGGGGCCCCCGTAACAGGGCCCCACAAAGATTTTCAGTGTCTGCCATGCAGACACTGAAAATCGCGACGGGTGCAACTGCACCCGTCGCACCCCTTCCACTCCGCCGGCTCCATTCGGAGCCGGCATCCTCATGGAAGGGTGTTTCCCGCTGGGCTGGCGGGCGGCCTTCTGGCGGTCACCCGCCAGCCCAGCGGGAAACTCAGAATAACCGCGGCGGTCTTTTGACCGCGCAGAGGTATTCTGCCGGCGGGACTTGGCGGGCGGCCTCCGCCGCCCGCCAAGGTCAAAATGAGGGCCTTAATTTCCTAAATTTAGGGCCACAACCTCTACAGTTGTTAGGATAGGAAAAGCCTTTTTATTACAACTGTGCACCTCACCGTCTCAATTTAGGGAAGGAAATAGATTGTGGTGCCCTGACTAATGCTCCTGTACAGTTTGGACATGTGAGTGGGCAGAAACATGTTGGCCTAGTACTGATGAATTGGTCATTATATCTATTGACCACCCCTTTCCATTTGTATTAGTACCTAAGGTAACCTCTAGTAAAGGGATAGTCCTAGGTTTATCTTGAAGTATCTTTAGCTGTTCTGGAACCCTTTTCCGGTCAGTATATCTTTATGAAGAACTCCCTCACAGTGAGTTTCAGTCTGCAATGGTGGTACCTTCTTACCAGGGTGGGATGAAGTTGCCCGTGATAAAGCATGCCACAACCAGTGGGTGAGGCTTCTTCTTCCAATCAGATTGGCACCCTAGGGTTAAAAAAAACCTTCCTTTAAACTTCCATCAGGGCATTCCTCATTACTTAAGTTGTTAGCCGCCAAAATGTGGCACTACAGTTTTTGTCGCCGCACACTTTTTGTATTGTCTTATCTTGGAAGGTGTAGGGTATGTTTTATTATTTGTAAAGAAATGTTGGCTTCAGAACGTGGGATTGCCAGCCAGTATTCTAAGGATAACAATTCCTCCTTAACTGCTGAGTCTTAAATGGTAAGTCATACATCCTGACATTCTTCCTGACACTTAATAGCTAACGAAAAGTACAAGTTGAAACCCAATCTGACTATTCCTTCTTAGTACCATGCCCATATTATCTTCGCTCTTGTGACTTTTTATCGGGTCATATGACTAGTTATTTGCATCCATCTCAGACAAACGCAGAGAAAGAAATGTAAACCCGGACAGAATTTTAATTTAGATAAAGTTGTATTTTCCCTTCTAAGCATTACAATTGATAATGTTACTTTATCTGACAGGAATTTTTCATATTTCACGGAAGCTCAATTTTGCAATGGGGCCTCGGGGAGGGAAGACGAAGGAACGAGGAGTTCCCCCCCCCCGGGTTTTTGGGACGGGTGGCACAACCCGGGGACATGGTTGGTCTCCCGGGGTGTCAGTTCTAGGTGGGTGGGTCAGTTATTTAATCGGCCATTTTGTGAATCCAGGCACCATTTTGGGAAGGTGACCTGGTGGCCGGGCGTTAGTCAGGCAGGCTCTGGTTTTTTGCTTTTCCCGTGGCGGTTAGTGTTGGGTTATATATAAAAAAAAAAATAATAATAATAATAATAATAGATACTTTCGGTAATATTGTGCGTTACTTATGCTGATTACCTCAGAGAAGTGTTAAGTGGTGACAGGTGGCGGAGTCGGGCATCTTGTAGTCGCGATGGAGCAGGATCCTAAAATCCTTGAGGCCGTGGCGCTGTTACGCCAGGTGGGCCGGCTTGATTTGCTGGTGGAAGGAGCACTGGCGCCGGAGCGCCCGGCGCGCAGGGCCTCCGCGGGAGTCGCAGCGGCGGTCGCCGCATGCTCCCCGCCGCGTTCCTCCGGTGGTAGGAAGGTGAGTGGGGCGGCCCGGGGGGCGGGTGCGAAGGGAGTGTTGGGGGCGGAGAGTGGGAGGCCCCGAGGGAGGGCGATGGGCCGGGGTTCCCCGAGGCTTTCCCGGGGGGCGGGGCAGGTCTTACACGGCGCGAGCCGGATTCCGGCCCCCAGGGTAAAGGCGGGGCCCTTGGTGACAGCGCGCCGGGAAAAACAAAGGAGAGAGGGTGCCGCGCGGAGAGGGGGAAACCCCTCTGGTAGTATGGGGCGGGGGAAGGCTGGCTCGCGGCTGCCGCGCGTGGCTACATCCAGGGCAGTTCAAGGTTCGGCGGGCAGAAGGGGGCCCGCCGGGACAGGTCAAAAGGCGACGGTGCTGCAGAGGAAGGGGCAGGGCCCGAGTGAGAAGGGAGGGGACCACATTAGGACGGGGGCAGGTCCGCGGAGGCAGTTTCATCTCCACAGGGTGCGCATTTTGAGCCGTTGGCAGAAAGAGATCCCAAGGTACCGGTGTCTAAGAAATGGCCTACCATGCTCCAGTGGAGCAGCGAGGAGGAAGGGGGGAGTTCCCCAGGGGGCAGGTGGTACGAGGATGGCGCTCCAGAAGATAGTTCCCTGGGGGCATACTGTAAGGCAGGCAGAGAGGCTTCGCAAGAATGGGGGGTCCTGGGTCTGGGCGTGGGGTCTGGTGAGGAGGGTTCAGGGGGTGAGGGGGGTCCAGGGGATTATAGTCAGTGGGCTATTGGTTCGGCCCCCGGCACACCAGACCTTATTTGGCAGGGGCCACTGGATTACGAGGATGACGACCCAGGCGAGCAGGACGCGGCTCGAGTGCGCTGGGAAGAAGAGAAGGCTGGCCCTTGGGCGGCTAGCCGGATGGCATCACCAGGATGGAGCAGGCGGTGTTTGGGAGCTGCGGACGCTTACGCTGGGCGGTCTGGAGGAGAGGGTTGGGCACCCCCCGTCGCCGCCGCCCGGGGAGAGCGACGTCCGGGTTCATCAAGAAGGCGGACAACAGACAGAGGGAAGTATTCTGGTTGCGAGAGGTGCGGTGACTCGGGTGTGAGTGCTGTGGGGCGAGAAGAGGGGTCGGATGAGAGCCTAGAGGAGGGTGAATTGATTAACAGTGGCAGTGAGGATGAGTGGTGGAAAAGAGGCGGGCGGGGAACGTCTAACCCTGTCCATCAGTCATTGCAGGTTCAGCGGTCGGGTACACGGCAGGGAGAGCGGCGCAGAGAGCGTAGGGGTGGAGAAGCACGGACGGTACAGGAGCGGCCCCCGGGAGGCAGGATTGTTGCAGCTGTTACGGGTTTTTGTCCTTCTATGTTTGCGAAATGACATACATTTCAGCACGAAGCATGTACCGGGCGTGAATAATGACATTGCGGATGCTTTGTTTCGTTCACAGTGGGAGCGTTTCCATGGATTAACCACGGGCGCGGCATTGAGAAGAATTCGCATGCCGGAGGCATTGTGGAAAGTAGGCGATCCAGGATGCTTCGATTGGTTATGAATTCACTGGCGCCGTCTACGCGGAGGGCGTATGCGAAAGCATGGGCGGAGTTTCTGGGATCTGGGGCTCGGCGGCGGGAACGTCAGGAAGAGGTGGTGGAGGATGTGATACAGTTCATTATGGTTTTGATCGGTAAGGGTCAGGCGCGATCGGGTTCATGGGTAAGTTGGTCTGGGGTTACCAGCCATCGGCGGGGGAATTGGGTTTGAGAATTTTGCAGGGTTGGGAAAAATCGTTGGGGCAGAAAGTTCGAGAGCGGCAGCCGATATCGCTGTCATTGCTAAAACGTTTGATAACGACGCTGGGAGACTTGTGTTATAATGATCAGGAGGCCATTCTCTTCCGAACTCTGATGTTGTGGATGTTTTTTGGCGCGTTTCGGGTATCGGAGCTACTGGGTCTCGCCGGCAAAGCGGGCATCTTATGGAGGCAGGTTCGGGCGGTAAAAGAGGGGTTGGCACTGTGGGTACGGCGATCAAAGACGGATCAGAAAGGTGCCAGGGTTACGGTCGTGCTGCGTCGGTATCCCTTCAAGCACATTTGCCCGGTTACGTTGGGGGTACAACTCCGTGCGAAGTCATCGGATTTGGAAGGTGTGGTTTTTTGTCATGCGGATGGGAGCAGGGTGACATCGGCACAGCTTCTGGCAGTATTGAGAAAAGGTTTGGACGTCATAGGTTGCGATGCAGAAGGGTTTGGAACGCATTTGTTTCGGATAGGGGTGGCTACAGAGGCGGGAGCCGAAGGTTGGGACAAGGAAGAGATGATGGCGTTGGGTAGATGGCGGTCGGACTGCTTTAGGCGATATGTGCGCGGTGATTGTTAAGGGACGGTGTGAAGTTGTATGTTTTCAGATTTATTTCTCTTTTACAGGTGTGGTCCTGGGGCCAGAAGCGGCACATTTGGAGATATGGGTGATTGGGCACTCCTTCATAAAATGGGCCCAACGACAAGCGCGGAGGACTGCGGTTGGGGGCAATTTGGGTTTGGATGAGGAGCGTTACAGGGTAACGTGGAGCGGGAAAGGGGGAATGAAGTGGGAAGAACTAGTACCTCGGCTTGAGAACATGAGGGGGAGGGGAATTGCCCGGATCTCCTTTGTGTGCACTTGGGGGAGAACGATTTGGTAAGATCAACAGGTTTGAGCTTGCTGAAGGTTATGAAAAGGGATTTGCAGTTGGTCAGTGAGCAGTGGAAGGGGTGTCACATTGTTTTCACGGCGTTTATACCGCGGCGGGTATGGAGAGGGGCCAGGAAACCGGGGGCCATTGAGAGGGCCAGACGTAAAATTAATAAAGAGATGAAGGGTTTTTGCGCAGGTCATGGGATATCATTCATGGAGCACGGGGACATACGTTTCGAGGATGTGGAGTTCTTTAGGGGTGATGGGGTTCACTTATCTTTCATGGGAATGGAGTTATACCTTTTGCAGCTGAGAGAGCAGGTTAAGAGTCTTCTACGGGAGCCCTAGTGGGGGGGGCAGAAAAAGGGGGGCCTTTTTCTGGTGGCGGGGACAGCTGCAGGGCAGCTATTGAAAGCTCGGGGGAGGACGGAGCTGGCAGGGAAAGTCAGGTATTAGGACGGGGGGGAACATTAATTAGACAAGGACAGGCAGGTGACTGCTCAGTAGCGGACAGGTTCAAACAAGGGGAGAAGTAAAGGAGACAAGAGGAAGGAAAAGACAGGTCGAGAAAAGGGGGGGGGAGGGACCGGGGTAGGGGTGGGGGAGGGGCGGGGGTAGGTGATTCGATGTCTAGTGAGGTTTTAGTTTTGTAAGGCAAAGGCCAAGGGGGTAGGCGTAGGGGCACCTGTTCCAATAAAGCGGCCTTTTACACACACAACCAGGTCTCGGTGTGTCACTCTGTCCCAAAAGTACCAATTTAGTTTGGAAAAATATTAGCAAGGTATTTGATGAACGTTTTAGATAGAGTGCGATACTTTGCCATCTGGTTCAGTCTTAAAGACCCATGGTCCTTTCAGAAAGGTAAATTGAAATGTGTACATTACTGATGTGTACATTCACTCTTTCAGTTAGGTATAAGTCTACATTTCTTCACTGTTACCAGTTCTGCGTGTATTTTACACCTAAGTGCAGGGTTACGTGTGCCCAGCCACTCAGTTCAGTGAGTGAAGACATTTAAGACAGAACTTAAGTTACTATTGGTAACTTTCTCATTGAGGCTGAGTTCTTCTCCACGCCGAAGTATAGGAACAAATTAAATAAAATGTAGTATTCTTTAGAAAAAAAAGTATTAAAAATAATATACTGTAAGTTAAAAATGGAAACTAAATTAAAGTAGGTATTAATAACCTAGAATTAATAAAATGTGAAAATACATTACATTACTCATTAGATGTAAAGTTGTTTAAATTATTAAATATTTAATATATATTAATTTAGTTTATAAATATTTCTATGTAACCAAGATTTTAAAAAATGCCGTCATTAGCATCATAAAACGTTATTAATACTCATACTTAGTTAATAATTATGTGTTTGTATTCATTTTATTCAAATATATATTTATAAAAGGTTTAACTGTTTAATTTAATTAATTAATGAAATTAAATTAATTATTCATTTTTAAAATATAAAAAATACATGATCTGGTGTACGAAAAAATATTGAGTTGTTGATCAGTCAGAAACCGATGTGCTAAAGTGGATGAAACAAAGAAAAGGTTAAAATGCGTAGTGAAAACATTCTTGGCAATCGCACTTTGTTTTTTTATTTGTGATTTCCTTAATGCGATTCATCATTATCGATTCAGTAATCAAATGTACTAAAGTATTAGAAATTTTAAATAGCCACAAAACAGTCACGTTGCACGTGCAGTTTACCAGCAAGTGTAAGCAGGTGGTAAAGAGATTTAAAGTTTAAAGTGCTACTGAAAGCCCCCACAATCTTTCAAAATGGTGGTAGCCCATGTAATGGTGGGGAGACGGTATGCACTGGAACCTTTACAGGCTTTATAAAGTTGTCATTTTTTTCTTTTTTTCTAATCCATTGATGGCGGCAGGTTAAGGAGATGAGAGGGGTTTTTCATTAGGCTGACGCGAGGATGCTTTCCAGAGTATGTGGAGCACTTCCGGGTAACGGGCAATGGAGCTTCCGCAAGCCGCGTGAAGGCCTGAGACCACCGAAGCACCATGATCAAGGTGGATTGAGACGGATGGGGCAGGCAGTGGGGAGCACCCAGAGAACTGCAGGACCATTTGAGCTTGAGCAATCGGTGACAATATTTGATCGAGGCACCCTTCACATCCTTCGCATCCGCCATTCGCCACATGAGGAAGGTAGAGGTGAGGTGGAGAGGGCGTGCTGTCACGCCCTGCCTGACCTAGAGTCCTGTCTTGGTGCCCTACCAGTATCAGCTACAAACGTATTAGTCCTCGGATTCCTGCTGATTCCACCAATACTACCACTTCCCAGTTGCCTCCCTGTGGCATCCAGGGTACGGCTCCTACTCCTTGTTACCGGTGTGTGTATAGCCTTGCATCAGATTCTGCACTAGCCCCACATTAACTCTGCACCCTGCGCTCCCAGAGCTGGAAACGTATGGGTTACGAAGTGAGTGATTGCAGAGTATTACTGAATATTACTGTTTATTTATCAATTCAAGGTTTTCTGCTACATGGATATTTAAGGTTGCAGAGGAGTTGCAATCCTAGTAAAAGAAGGCTTCTCTTGATTGGTGGATTGGCCTGGTGGTGGATTGGCCTGGATGATGACCTGCGCTGCAGGACACACAGAGCACACTATAAGTCCCCACAAAACTCTATAAGACACACGGCCAGTACTATACAAGGTGCGGTGAGCACAGCTGTGGTGTCAGAGCCAGGGCCCTAGGGAAGAGCCGGAGGGGCACTGAAGCTGCCAGGCTAGGTTGTGGCGTGGTTTGCTCCACTTTGTGTGCTCCCCGCCACCTCGGTCCGTGCGGTGGCTTTTGCTGTGACTTCTCTAACTATAGTGTACTATTGGTGCAAATAAGTGCAATAAGGTATTCAGCGATATATGGTGGCTGGTCCTTGCTGGCTGTCAAAGGCAAGTGGTCATCACTGCCCAATTGGGGGACTGATTACTGCATACAATGCTGTAAGAGAAGTGCACAGGAGAGGCTAATTAGAAGGCAGTGGAAAATGACGTTAAAAAAACAGACGAAACAACAGCGCAAGGCAGACGGTCCTGAGGCACTGAATGAGAGTGTTCAGCAGGCTGGTTATGGCACAGCCCAAGGCAAAAGGATTCGGATGGAAGGAGCCCAGGACTATGGTAGGCTCTGTGGATGTCCCCCTTGGACCTGTGCCTATAAGGCCTGATTTGTACCCTTCTGCGCCACCAGTGGATACCATTAAACTCACCTGGGGTGTAGTTGCAGCGAACACGGCTATTCATAGTCCTCCTATGAGGCTAATAACTAGCTTTTACCAGAAGATGGATACAGTGCCTTCCTTGCGGCAGGTTGCTAAGCAACCAGGACAGGAGGAGCCGGCAGCAACGCAGGGCTGTGCCCCAGAGGAAGAAGATGTTGGGAGAGAACTTTGCAGTGGAAGTACTGAGGGAGCCGCTGCGATGAGGGTTGATGAAGATGTTAAAACCAGTTCACTTGGACCCTTATCGATAGAGCCTACATGCCAGCAAACATTTGAGCAACCCCACAAGAAGAAATGTCTCATACTAAAGAGTCAACAAAGTGAGATGGATAGCTCAATGGAGGAGAGTGAACTGATGACTTGGCTCCAGGGAAGGAAGGAGCACGAGGCTCTGCTCCACGGCTGCCTTAATAGAGAGCTTATGGTGCTAAACGACAACATGGGAGGTAGCGAGCGAAGGGGAAATGCGACTATCTCAATGAAAGTTCTCTTATGCTCCTGGACTACACACTCCTTGATGTACCCTGTGGCCTAGCAGCTACCAATAACAAGGTAAGAGCAGGCAAAGCTGGATCTCACAAGTCGCCCATGGCTCCACCGATACTAGACGATGATTCTGTGGCCTGGATGGAGGCTACGCTTGCCATAAAATCTGTGTACAATAGTTCTACACCCAGTGGAGGATCTGTCTGGATCCCTCCACATCTCAGAGCACATCTCAGGGTATCCCTGCTAGCCAGTATCCAAGGATTAACCCTATATCTGCCGGGCCCCCAAAGGATTTGTAATCTCCAAGGCTATGACTGGACTAAACAATGTCTTAACAGTAATCCTCGCTCTATTGGAGAAATTCCTTGGGAAACTGACAACATCAAGTCACTCCTAACCAAGATACTACAGGCCCTAGTTCCATGGGGAATGGTGGGTGAATGGAGTCAGGATATACAGTCCCCCCCACAAGCCAGCTGCGACTGGATTAAATCCCCAAGAGGAACATTATACAGACGCAAACCCCAGATCTTAGCCCCACACAAATGGAGAGCCAACTGCAAACCAAAGCAAATGGGGCCAATCCCTGTGGTGGTGGCGCCAGTGGAGGGGCCTGTAGAGAAGGCAATGGGGGATTGTAGAAGGAAGGGGCAGTCAGCCCAGAGATGAGCATCAGGCTGTGACAAAGCTACAGCCTCTAGTCTCAAGCAGTTACTAATTGGCACTGCTGAGCCCAATGCAAGAACATAGGCAGCCATAGTTCTCAAGCAAGCAGCGGGGTAAATATTGAAGTTCAAGTACAAGGATGGAGCAAGAAGCATCAGCACTATCTTGAAAATATGCGCCCTAAAGGCTGTGGCTACAGCACTCTATAGGGCAGAGCTCTGGGGATATGCATACACCAGTGTGCTACAAGTCGCCAAGAGTAAATTCCTGAGAACCTTATTAGGGTTAGGGCCGGGAACCCCCTTGAAGGCTCTCTTTGAAGAGCTCGGCCTGATGCCAGTATCAGAACTAGCAGCCCTGAGGCCAGTGCTATACTGGGTAAGGCTAGTACGTAATTCAAAGGCAGCAGTGTATTTGGAAAGCTTTCATGAGGTCACTGTGTGCGGCAGAACAGGGGAGTGCTCCTGGGGGGGCACACATTAAGAAGACTTTGAAAAATCTTCATCTAGAGGCTATGTGGGTGGATCCGGGTAGAGTTAATCAGGATACTGAGGGCCAGTTAAAGATCGATATCTAGAATTCAATAGTATAAGTGCATGTCAGGAACTCAGGCCGGAATCAATTACAAGTTATTGCGTATGACCCTTTAGCCCCTGATTATCTGGATCTGTTGCACCCCAAATTGAAGTGTTCGCTGTATCTAAAATGCAGTCTGGGGGTGATGCCTCCAGGTGGCTATCTGGTATGCACCTGCAGGATGGCGGCTGGATTGGGGTATTGTGATTGTAGCCCCGGTGGCCAATGTTGCCCACTTCACCCTGTTCTGCAAGAAATTTGACGAGGCTCTGCGCTGCTGGTTCCACCCCCTTCTTAAACCTAATGGGGTGAGTTGTACCATAACTGCATTAGCACTTTGTGTAAGGCCAGGTAATATCAATGCACATAATTTGATAGCCTCATACATATGGGCTGCTTGGCCCCGTCTGAGGGAGCTACTAGCCAAATTGGGGCTGGTTGATCTACAAGATCTTATAAGGCCCACCGATGCTTCATGAGAGGGAATTGTCTGCTCCCATCTACACAAATGGGGTTGGCTCCAACAGTTCTATCTGATGCCTTGTTGTAATAATACTGCTGGATGTATCTTACTATTATATTGTTATATGCACAAGCACTTTTTATTGGGCCCCCTGGCAAAGTCAGGATATGGTTGGGAGCTGACCTCACGTCTGTAATGTTCTTAACTAATGATTAAATGGCTTTCTAGAAATTTTTATTTTTTAGTGTATTGCACATTGTTTTATATTATTGTAGGGCTTAAAGCTGAAACAATAAACTAAATAAAGTTGTCATTTTGGATTTAATTGATTAGCTAAATTCTATGTTACAGAGGCCAACTGACCTCAGCCGAGCCATCCCTATGCATTTTCAAGTTTTATGCACCCTACATATGCTAATATCAGGGAGTTATCAAAGCACTGTTGCAGTAGTAGGAGGCATCTCACAGACTGCTTTTCTAAGAGTATTCAGATAGTTCTTTTTTTGGTTTAAAGAAGTTTAGAAGTTAGAATAAACAAAGTACAACAAGATAATACAGTCAAATCAAATGATAAAAAGCAAGTGAAGGGAGAAAAGAGGAAGGGAAGTAAAAGGGAGTAATAAGACAAGAATAATATCCATGGTCCAAAATACATTTAATCAGATAACAATTGAAGGTAAACACTTTACACTTTTAAGCATTTGAAGGAGAAAAAAACACATATGGTACGTGTACCTGAGATAGGAAAATCAAGGGGGTTGAAACACTTCTTCTGAGAGGGTTTCATGCTGAAAAGGGGATCTGGCTTGTCGATATAAAAAACTGGTAACACGATAAGGTAGAACAAGTGATAGAAAGTAAGCATATGCCAAATCAAGTTTATGATTGTAACAAACAGCCTACCACCATGAATTAAAAGATAACTGGGTAAAATCCTTCCAGTTCTTTGTTATTTGTTGAAATGCCACTGACAACATCAGATCTCTGATCGTTGTACATGGTGAACCATCTCTCCAATTGCTAGATAAACCTCTAGAAAACGTTTGATAATGGAGAAAGGCACTGAGAGTTAAAAATAGAATTTAATTGATTCCAAACTTGTGTCTCGAAAGTGTGCACTAAGGGAAAGGTAAACAATAGATGTGATAAATCTGTGTGTGGAGAGTGACTTGACCAGCAGTTATCAGAAAGGTCAGGGTATATGTGATGAAGAGTAGATGTTCAGATAATTCCTGAAAAAACTCCTAACTAGGATTAATACACATATTACATTTCCAACTACTTCTGCTGAGTCACAAATTCAAAATGCAGGCATTTCAGATACCATAGGATGTGTGGATGGAGCGGATATACTGATATGCTCTCCCTCTGGCATAGAGTTTATATATAGAAATAAACAATCGTTCAGGTGGTCTGTAATGCTGAATATATAATTACAGATATTTGTGCCCATACCTAGCAGTGCTAATGACTACTTTATTTCAGTGTGGACTAAACACCCATTTGACATGGGGAGATATTTGTCCACGGACTCTTGCTCGACTAGTGTAATGATGCATTATGTCATGGTGTATTTTCTAAAGAGTAGAAAATTAAATGTATGGATTTTTTTACAAGTCTTCTTGCCATTTGGCTGTAGATTATGGATCCTAAATCCTTAAACTCTAAGTGAACATAGCTGTAATGCTGCACACAAACAAACCAGAGGAGTTATTGAAAGTACTTTTGTAATAATAAGGGGAAGATTTAGCTGTTTATACAAAAGTAGAGGACCATTAGCATACTCCCCTGAGATACCATGTAAATATTTGCAGCTTGCGCTGTACTGTACACATTGGAATAGGAAGGGGATTGATGAAAAAGCAAGTTAAAGTGATTCTGATGACGATAATGAACTACAAACTGTTCTTCCAGCTGATGAAATGGACTCAAAACATGGTGCTAGGAGGCAAGTCTAGTCACCCGCTGTTATTCATTTTTGCCATTGTTGTGGTATAGGACCCAAATGGAATTATCTTCGTAAAAGTCTGAAGTTAGGCCCAGGTTAAATTCTTAAATATTTTTTATGGTTTAACTGCCATGATTCCTGCACTTCTTTAATATGTTGATGTTATAGTCATAATTACTAATAGGGTGCTAGCATGGTCCTTCATCATTCTCTTTGCAGATTCATGCCTATGTGTAGGGTGGCAGCATGCTGAATCATCATTCTATTTGATATGAATCATCATTGATCTGTATCGACAATATAGTGTATCACTTTACTCCATATATTAGCCAGGATATTGAAAACTAGCTTTCCATTGGTGTTGACTGACACAATTCACCTGTGCAAGGCACAAATACTTTGATAGTTCTCTTACTTTGAGAAGACAGTGATTGTGAAATACGAGGGCTCATCCTGTGTTTTGGCCTCAGGAAAGTTTGAAGCACTATCTTTAATAACACTTACTTGTATGATATGTAAAAATTGGCATGGATCCCAATACACCAAGAAAATGTTTTTAACATTGAGCTTCTTCACTGGATCTTTAAATTATTTCATCATGATCGGATATAAGAAGTATCACTATGTCTCATGGTCAATGTTGGAGAAGTCATACATTTTGTTTTGTGGTTCTTATTGCTACCTCTTTTTCTCACCTTTGAGAGGCAATCACTTTTCCAATTTTATCAGACTCATAAATGTAAAATGTGTTCTATTCTAGATGTAAACAATAGTAAGTACTTCAGCTCATCTGGTTTTACTATCAGCTGCTCTCTCTTTTTAGATTTTTCTTCTGGATTGACAGCTTTGTAATGGCATGACAATATTCGAGTAGGCTTCGGATGAGTCACAGGGATACAAAAACACTCTAGAGTTATATATAAATATTTTAAACTTTTGTTTTTATATATTTGGCTTCATTAGAAAAAGGACGTCAAAGGAAAGGGAAGAAACAACAAATAACAGACAAACACCAGTATGAACCACCAGTACGGTATGAACCATGAAAGAGTTATACATAATGGCACATAGGCGCTAGTCAAGAACAATGCTACAGCAGTTATAGCTTGATCAATTGAACGCGTTCATGATGCATCTATGTTCTCTTTAGGTAACAAGAGTTCCTGCTGTGGGGGAGGCAGGAGCCCAGTCTAGAATCCATGAGGCCTCTCCATTACAGCCTCTGCGGTATGCCGCACAAGAGGTGCCTGAAATTTTACTAGTAATACTCTGTCAGATAGAGTCTGAGGATGGTCCCATCTGATTGTTCAATACATAAGCGCAGAGAGGGCCCCATTTATTCTTTTGCCTCAGGAGGCTTGGCATCAAATCCCAGCTGTTCCCGGTAGTACATTAGGTACAATAACCAGTCTTTTGGTGTGGGGCAAGGGCCTCTTTCCCAATCCATGGTAATCCTCCGCTTAGCTACTAGTTGTGCTATAGCAACCAGCCTTGAGCTCGCAATAGAGACATTCATAGTGAGGCTAGTCATATCAGCTATCATTTTTAGCACATCAAGCCAATATGCTGCCACAAAAGGGCTTGCCCATGCCAGATGCAGGAGGTCAACAGATGAAGCTCCATATCTAGTGCTCTGAGGCCCAAATTGTGCATGTGCTGTTATGCAGTATACTCTATGTAGAAATTTGACAGGTATCCACCAATGTTTGTAATTGGGCGGCAAGATCTTGTCAAGGCACAACTGAATTTCCACTGATCCTCTGATAGTGGTACATCAAAGTCTGCTGAATTTTTTTAGCTAGTAGATGGGTTGTAGACATGAGCAGCGTTTTCCATTGTGGTATAAAGTCACCCAAGCTATAGGCATCTGAGACTCCAACAGCAGCATCAGAGCAGAGAGTGCTGGTTTAGGGCTAGGGAAGTCTCTGTTTACAGTGCTGCAGGTCTCTGGAAGGCGAAAGTCTTGGAAAATGTCAAGGGGCATATGCACTCTCATGTCTCAAATGCTATCTATAGTAAGGAATTTGTTTCCTGGGTATAGGTCCATCAATTTATTTTGTCACAATTGAGCGCGTTATGTGCATGCTTTTGGCTCAGATATGAGTGGGAGCTACGGATTGTTAGCAGAATGCCGGGTTCATATAGCTTTTCCATGCGTACCTTAGTTCTGGGGCATTTACAGCCCAGACTGTGCAATGCACTGGGTTGGTTTCCTGGTTGAGGTGTCAAGCCTGAGAACAAATTATTGTGTTGAGGTTTGGAAAAAGCAGAGAGAAAGCAAAGACAACATCAGCATCCAGAGGCACACAACACCATCACACATACAGCATCCACGCACCTCAAAGAACACATCCCAACACATCACCCCACACATCACATCACACATCACCTCACACATCACTCACACCACATCATGGCACCTCAAAGACACCCCAGGTTTTCTGAGGAGGAGCTCAGGGTCATGGTGGAGGAAATCATCCACGAAGAGCCACAGCTATTCTGATCACAGGTGCAGCAGACATCCATTGCAAGGAAGAAGGAGCTATGGTGGAGAATAGTCGACAGGGTCAACACAGTGGGACAGCATCCAAGAACTAGGCATGACATCAGGAAGAGGTGGAACGACCTATGGGGGAAGGTTCATTCCGTGGTATCCAGACACCAGGTAGCCGTACAGAGGTCTGGCGGTGGACACCCACCTCCACCCCCACAACTAACAACATGGGAGGAGTAAGTCTTGGCAATAATGCATCCTGAGGGCCTCGCAGGATTAGCTGGAGGACTGGACTCTGGTGAGTCATATCTCTTCTATTATATCCCCCACCCTACCTGCATGCCATCACAAACCCCAGCCCCAACCCTCACACCCATCACTCCAACACCTCACCTATACCCCACTATCACAACCCACACATCCCAATACCAAGCCCTGAATGCAACAACAGTGCATGGACACCCATCACAGACATGCATGGACACCTATCACAGACCTGCATAGACACCTATCACAGACCTGCATGGACACCCATCACCAAAGCATGTCCAAGGGAGAGACTCACCTAGGGCACACAATCACCACTCACACAAGGGCCAAGGCGATATTGCAAGCACAGTAATAGAGGGAAACACACCCATTGCACAAGATGGCACACACAGATACAATGACAATGCATTTACACCCCAACAGAACCCCTACACAACGTCACCGGACAGGAGGTGCCAGGCATATACAGTCCCTCCACAGAAGAGGCCCACATTGACGACAGCAGCTCTACACGCCTGGATCAAGATGACCAGCCCGGCCCATCAGGACCTCTGGACAGTCGGTTCCCCTGCCACAGTCCCAAACCACCACTGAACCTCCCCCTCAGGAAACATCACCACAGCACCCACCCAGCGGGCCCATGCCACTGTCCCCAGGACACATCAATCAGCAGTGTGTCCACCACTACAGGGACCCCAGGCAACCCCACTAACACAGGACAATCAGGGGCCTGGGGTCAGTGGCAGTGGGCACACGGTTCAGGGGACAGAAGCACAGAAAAACAGGGAAGATGGGAGGACTGCTGTGAGACAGGGGGAGGACAGGCCCAGGGTCACCACTCTCCACGAGGCACTCTCCAACATCATGGGAGCATACCACCATTCCCAGGAGACCATGGGCACGGTACTGGCCAAGTTTCAGGAGACCCAGCAGCAGCAGGAGGAACAGTACCTGGGCACCAGGGAGGACTTGAAGTCCATTAACACCACCCTGGTCACCATTGCAGGGGTGCTGGCAGACATGGCCAACATCATGAGGGAGACAGTTGCATACCACCGGGCCCCTAACACCAGCCCGAACGATGAACAGCCTTCCACGTCTGCCGGCGCTAGTGGACAGGAGGTCCCGCCACAGGACCAACAGGCCACCAGCACCCCACCCCCTGCAGAAGGAGACCCACCCCGCAAACGGTCCCTGCGATCCAGGCACCAGACAGAGAACATTGCCAAAACCCCTGCCAGAAAATAAGACTCTCCTGATTGTCACCCTTCTGTCCCACTATGTCGTCCTGTCCACCTTGAACTGACATTGCTCCACTTCCTATGCCCCCTTGGACAATGCACCTGTGATACCAAGAGACTGGACTCTCCCATGGATATTCCTCCACCATCACCCCAGCCCGTTGCACATCCCCCTCTATTTATTAGCACTTAAATAAACACCCTTGAATCACCAAACAATCTGGAGGCAGTCTGTACTTTCACAAATGTATTATGACAACTTCTTCGACAAATATCAATGTTAATGTTCTTTTGCACATACCAATGTATGACAGTTGTTGGGCAGCAGTAAACATAGCAGAAGGCAGAATGAGGCACCCAGATCTGTGAAAAGGAAAGCAAAAGTGAACTGTCAGGGTCCATACATAGAAGTTAAGAGGCTGCCTTAAACAATGTCCTACAGTAGTCAGATATGAGATGAGCAGTGCCAGTCTCTTACCTGTGTCTCACTGGAAATACTGCATGATGATGTTGTTTCAGTTGTCAATATCTTCTTCCTCTGCCTCCTCTTCCTCACTGTCATCAGGCCCATCCTCATGCAGAAAAGGCACCTGGCGTCGCAAAGCCAGGTTGTGCAACATGCAGCATGCCACGTTTATTTGGCATACCTTCTTCGGTGAGTAGAATAGGGAGCCAACTGTTAGATGGAGGCACCGGAATCTGGCCTTCAGGAGGTCGAAAGTCCGCTCAATAATACGCCTAGTTCGCCCATGTGCCTCATTGTAGTGTTCCTCTGCTCTTGTCCTGGCATTCCTCACTGGGGTCAGTAGCCATGAGAGGCTGGGGTAACCAGAGTCACCTGCACATGTCGATGGCTATCTGTTAGACAAACACTAACCCTTAGAGACTACCCCATACCCAGACACCTATTTATACTGTGTGGGGACCTTGGGCTCACCTATTAGCCACACCCGGTGCCTCTGGAGTTGCCCCATCACATAAGGATGCTACTATTCCTCAAAATGTAAGCGTCATGCACAGAGCCAGGGTACTTGGCATTCACATGAGAGATGTACTGGTCTGCCAAACACACCATCTGCACATTCATTGAATGGTAGCTTTTTCAATTTCTGTACACCTGTTCATTCCTGTGGGGGGGGACAAATGCCACATGTTTACCATCAATGGCACCAATTATGTTGGGGATATGTCCCAGGGCATAGAAGCCAGCTTTCACTGTGGCCAAATCCTCTACCTGGGGGAAAATGATGTAGCTGCGCATGTGTTTCAGCAAGGCAGGTAACACTCTGGTCAACACGTTTGAGAACATTGGCTGAGACATCCCTGATGCCATGGCCACTGTTGTTTGGAAGGAACCGCTTGCCAGGAAATGGAGCACTGACAGGACCTGCACTAGAGGGGGGATGCCTGCGGGATGGTGGATAGCTGACATCAGTTCTGGCTTCAATTGGGCACACAGTTCTTGGATTGTGGCACGGTCAAGTCTGTAGGTGATAATGATGTGTCTGTCTTCCATTGTCGACAGGTCCACCAGAGGTCTGTACACCGGAGGATGATGCCATCTCATCAACTGTCCCAGCAGATGTGCCCTATGGAGGAGAATGGTGAGCAGAGGGTCATGTACCACATAGGTTGCACAAGTGTTTTTGAAGTAATGTGAGTAAATGCGTGTGTGCTGTTGTTTGTCCGTATTTCTGCCCAAATCTGCTGTGACGCAGTTAGGTGCCATGCGCCACCCTGAAATGGCGGCTGCCTGACCTGTAAGGAGGGACAAGGGGAAATGAGGTAACTGCAATGGCGTTGAGCAGCGTCGCAGTAGGCTGTCAAAGACCGCCGCGCAATTCTGCATTGGTTATCATTGGGCACTATGGGTTCCATGAGCCAATGACGATGCACGCCGGCGGTGACGGTACGCACCGCCGCGGACGTGACTGCCATTTTCTGTTTACTCACTTGATACCTGACCTTCAACAGGAGAGGACCTACACTGCAAGTGCTGCTGTGACCTGTGTCTGGAAGCGACATTGGCTCGAGTGTCTGGGGAAAGGGCCCCTGTCTTCACTTCGGAGGAGTTGGAGAGACTAGTGGATGGGGTCCTCTCCCAGTACACGCTACTCTACGGTCCTCCAGACAAACAGGTGA
Organism: Pleurodeles waltl; assembly: GCF_031143425.1. NCBI lineage: Eukaryota > Metazoa > Chordata > Amphibia > Caudata > Salamandridae > Pleurodeles > Pleurodeles waltl. The sequence continues at coordinate 610,534,313 of NC_090449.1, forward strand.
GTACACTGTGAGCATGATGCATAGGACATGAATGTATGGAGTGGTGTGGATGGAAGATACATGTGGGGTTAGGGGCTGAGGCCTGCATGAGAGGATGGTGGGTGTATGTGTGTCAAGGCATGGTTGGGAAGTGGTGGGCAATGACTATGACAATCCGGACGGGGGAGCAATTTCCTATCATCCTATACCTTTCCTATAGGTCAGCGCCCACCAGAGAAAGGGTATTTGGTGTGCCATCGCCAAGGAAGTGCGGACCCTGGGGGTCTATCATAGTCTATCATAGACGGAGCACCCACTGCCGCAAGAGATGGGAGGACCTGCGCCGCTGGAGCAAGAAGATGGTGGAGGCCCAGCTGTGGATGGCCTCCCAACGTGGAAGGGGTGCCCGTCGCACCATGACCCCCCATGATCCTGGCGGTGCATATCCTGAATTGGATGAGCGCTTGAGGGCATCACAGCAGCCACAAGGGGGTGAGTACAGTCTCATTCAGCTGATACTGCGTGCTTTACGAGGTGTCTGGGTGGGGGATGTGGGCTGTGGGTTCCCCTAGGCCACGGCGAACTTGGTAGGGTAAGTCCCTTGTTAGGCAGGCTCTGTGGCATTCCAACCCTAATAGTGGTAGTGGCCATCTACAACAGGTCAGCCTCCTGTGGGTTCCAGGTGTGCAGCAAATGGGGTTAGGCATAGTCACCCATGGGCAGGTGTTTTTCCTACTAACTACTAGTGCATGGCCTAGTGCATAGAGCTTCTCCCTGTATGTTGTGTCTGCCAACGGTAGGGGTGTTGCTGGCATTGACCATGTGCCTCCTCTGTCTTTCCCCCGCATCTTGTTTTGTCACCCTGTCCTTTTGTGCATAAGCATCATCTGGCGGAGGAGCAGAGGCACCGGAGACGGAGGGAGCTGCATCTCACATGGCCCAGGAGGGTGAATCTATGGAGTTTGAAGGCCCCAGTGGGACAGAGGGTGAGGGGAGCTCCACGACGGGGACATGAGGGGACACCAGCCACAGCGACTCCTCCTCTGATGGGAGCTCCCTTGCGGTGGCTGCCACCTCTGTGCCTACTGCAACAACAGGTACAGCCGTCACCCCCGACCCGCACTGCCCTCCCACCAGCCCCTCAGCGTGTTTCCCATGCCTGCTCACCCAGGAGGGTGGGCATCTCCTTCGCCCCAGGCACCTCAGGCCCTGCCCCAGTCAGCCCTGCTGCCCTCAGTGAGGAGGCAATTGACCTCCTGATATCCCGCACTGTTGGGCAGTCAACCATTCTGAATGCCATCCAGGGTGTCGAGAGGTATTTGCAGCAAATAAATGTATACCTGGAGGGCATTCATTCTGGCGTGGCGGCCCAACAGAGAACATTGCAGGCTCTGGCCTCAGCACTGATGGCAGCCATTGTCCCTGTGTCAAGCCTCCCCCCTCCAACTTCCTCTACCCAGACCCAATCCCCTCTACCTCAGCCTATCCCAAGCACACCATCAGACCAGCATGCACACACATCAACACACAAAAGTGCCTCAGGCAAACATAAGCATCACACATCCCACAGGCACTCACACAAGCACCATACCCATGCAGACACACCAACATCCACTTCCTCCACTGTGTCCCCCTCCTCCACGTCCTCCACCTCCCTCTCTGTCCCGTTTCCACTCACACCTGCATGCACAACATCCTCAGCCACTGCCACAATCACCAGCACGCCCATCACAACACACCCCTCACCAGCAATCACCACCCCCACAACCATGCACACGTCCCCTATGTCCTCTCCCAGTGTGTCTGTGAGCCCTCCTCCCAAAGTACACAAATGCAGACACACACCCACCCAACAGCCATCCACCTCACAACAGCCTCCAGCCCATGCACCTTCACACAAACTCAGCAGACGTACACCTCCTACAACCACTCCCTCTTCCTCCACCCCCAAACCCTCTCCATCTTCCCATCCCAGTGTGCCAAAGAAACCTTTCCTGGCTAACATTGACCTCTTCCCTACACCTTCCCCCCCCGTCCTTCTCCTAGAGCCAGGATGTCTAGAGCCCAGACCAGCACCTCAGCCACCAAATCGGCGTCCACTGTGGTCCCTGCAAGTCCGGGAGGATCGAAGGGGGCACCCATCAGGGCTGCCATTGTGCCACCTACTGAAGCTCAGGATCACCCGATTCCGCCACCTGCCAAGGTAAAGAAGGGGCCAGCATGCAGAAGGGAAAAGACGCACCACCCACCCAGCAAGGCCTCATGCAGAACCAAAGAGGACAGAGCCAAGGTCCCAGCAGCGACTACCAAGGTGGGGAAGGGACACAAAAGCAAAGGAAAGTCACCTCAGGGCACGGAGCCTCCTGGTGAGGACTGGTGACCCCCATTTCTCATGGCAGGCCAGCAACCTGTAGCACGGTGAGCACCGTTGCAACGACCGCCACCTGCACCGCCACCTGCACTGCCATTTGCACCGCCACCAGCACCGCCATTTGCACCGCCACCTGCACAGCAGCTGCCACAACTACAGTCACCAGCATCATCCCCAGTGGGCAGCCTTCCGAGCTGCTGGAGATGGCCTGGCGTGTCCCTCCACTACTACAGACACCTGCACCACGGGCAGCACCGGCAGCATCTCCGCCGCAGACACCGCGGCAGCCACCACCAACTGCCCTGCCACGTGCCCAGCCAGTGCCACTACAGTGGACATCAGCAGCATCCCCAGTGGGCAGCCGTCCAAGACTACAGGACACGTCCTGGACTCTGCGCGCACTGCATGAGGCACCACCACCAGCACTGGGACTGCCAGCAGTTTGCAGCCTAAGTCGCCGCAGGGTAGTGTGGCTCTGCCTCTATGGAGTATCATGCTACCTGTTCCCTCAAAATCTTGTGGTTCAGACACCCAGGTGAGGGAATGGGAACTGCCACACCCCAGGTGCAGCACCAAGCCCCCTCCAGAACAAGTGGAGAAAAGCATCCACTAACCCAGTCCTTGGCAGGATGAAGCACTCTGGGCACCAAGCCCCCTCCAGAACCAGTGGAGAAAAGCATCCACTAACCCAGTCCTTGGCAGGATGGAGCACTCTGGGCACAAAGCCCCCTCCAGAACCAGTGGAGAAAAGCATCCACTAAAACAGTCGTTGGCAGGATGAAGCACTCTGGGCACCAAGCCCCCTCCAGAACCTGTGGAACATGTCACCGACTTGAGAGACTGTGGGCTTGAACTCCCCAGGACCAGGCAGTGGGCAGTGGACCCACTTGAGAGACTTGAGCGACTGTGGCTTTGCACTCCTCAGGACCAAGCAGTGGGCAAACCACCCACTTGAGAGACTGAGGCTTTGCACTCCCCAGGACAAAGCAGTGGGCAAACCACCCACTTGAGAGACTGTGGCTTTGTACTCCCCAGGACCAAGCAGTAGGCAGTGGACCCACTTGAGAGACTTGAGAGACTGTGGCTTTGCACTCCTCAGGACCAAGCAGTGGGCAAACCACCCACTTGAGAGACTGTGGCTTTGCACTCTCCAGGACCAAGCAGTGGGCATGGAGCCCCCTTGAGGAACAGTGGCGTCATCCCATCATCCGGCTGAGGTGCCTCGCCTCCCCTTCCCCCTGAGGTGCCTGTTTTTTTTCCGACCTGATGCCCCTGCAGTGTTCTCTCCGTTTTGAGGCAGGTGTCATGTGTGGGCTTCGCCCATGCTTTTTGGGACCACTGGTCCACGGACATTTCATGGGACAGTGTACGGGCTTGTGTACTTGGTGTAAATAATTGTATATACTGATTATTTACTGTTCTCTTGGGCTATCTGATTGTTCGAATATTACACTAGTTAAACTCATTTCGTTTGGTCCTTGCGTTCTTCCAGGGGGGTGACGGGGTGTATCTGTGATGTGATTGGATATGTGTGTTGTTGTGGGTGGGGGTGATGCGTGCATGTGTCAGTCTCTTTTCCCTCCTCCACTCCCCTGTGTGCTAGGTGCAGTACTCACCGTGGTCTTCGCCACCGCCGTTCGTACTCCAGGTAGATGAGAAGATACACCAGCATTGGTAACACCTGTAGTTCGGGCTCCATGGCGTCCTGGTTCTTCGTTGAGTGTCGAGAGGTGAGTGGTTTCCCTTCCAAGTACTGTTTCTGCCGTGCTTTTGTTGGCGTTGGTACCGCCCCGGAAAAGCTGACGGAGTGGGGCCTTGTAATAGTGTAGGCGGTACATTGTGTTCCGCCTGAACGTTGGCAGTTACCGCCGTGGTGTTTGTTTCTAACGCCGTGGCGGTCGGTGTGTTAAAGTGGCTGTGTGTGTTGGCAGTTTCTACCATGGTCGTAATTCAATTTTTTTGACCACCGTCCTGTTAGCGGTATAACTGCTGCTTTATCACCGACCACCAGGGTTGTAATGAGGGCCATAGTGTGCTTGTGTACATAGTACAGTTCGAGATTTAGGGCTGCCATGCCCTCTGCTTAAATGAAATATGAGTGTCTCCCAGCACAACCTGAGCTGCTTGCCAGCCAATGCCAATTGTATCATGCAGGAAAGTTATTTATTGAAATAGTGCTTAGCTACGGGGATAGGAATGTTAAGGAATAGATATAAGAAGTATGGAAGCAGAACCATTTTCGCAACTGCAATGTGGCCCTTTAAAGACAACGCAGTTTGATCTACTTTGGCATCTCATCTTGTAGTTTAGTGATAGCAGCACCATAATTGTCCCTTCATAAGGCCTCCAGATCACTGCTGATCCATATTCCAAGGTACTTTACTGAGGATGTGCGCCACTTGAGGGAGAAGTCAAATCGGCACTTTATCACGAGAGGAAAGATGTCTGATTTAGGCAGGAAAGATGGCTTATGCCAGATAGCCGGCTGGGCCTTACAATTTCTCTAACGATGGGTGAGAGATTCACCTCTGGATCATGTAAATACATTGTGACATCATAGGCATCGAGCAAAACAAATAGTTGCAGAGTCAAGAAATTGCTTTAGAGTGATATTTAGATTGTAGAATTCCTTATTATAGTCCTGGATGGATTTGTATACAACTGGCCAGACAGTACATATCCTTTTTGATATGTATGTTCTGAAACTGAGGGTGTTATCAGCCAACTGCCAACTGCAATAACCTTCTTTTCTGCTCAACCAGTCTACCGATAAGTGGATTGGCCACAATTAATATAGACAGGCTGAGGAAACCGGTAAGTCTTTACAAACATCATTTGCAATTTATAGCCCCATATTTCGCTCTACATAAAACTCTGGACTTATTTGTAATGAAATCCGTCTTACTTCCCTTGACCTGCATGCACTGAATGTGAAATTTGAAGTAAAAGTTTATATGGCTACTTTTTATTTAATATGTCACTAAATACATCCTCCCATTTTTCAGTTGCATTGGTAAGTAAATATATTTAGTCCCTGTTGCCGTCTCTTGCCACACTTTTCCCCATTACTTCCATTTGATCACTGTTTTTACCTTTCATATTACTTATTATTTCTAATGGTTTGTCAGCTTGTGCCCAGTAATTATAAGTTCATCTCTCTAGATTTGATCCAGCAGATCTTTATATTCTCCTTTATGCCATTGGTAAGTCAGACTTTGTAATAGATACTTATAATATACATGTACACTAATATTATTTTATTTCACATCTTTATAGCTATACAACTTTAGTAATTTAATGGCTCTTGGTGTCAACACTATGTACTACCCATCAGACATTAAGGTACATCCACCAGTCATGTAATTCTATGCCATTGTTACATGCATTGCTATCTATCTAGCTTTTACCTTCTCTTTAGCCTCTGACTAACAAATTTGTACAGAAATATGTGTACAAATACACTGTACAGTGTGCATCTTATTACATGTAAATATATTAACTGAAAAAAACAAAGGCTAAATTGATTTTATAATCAGGTATGGTGTTAAGATCTTAGCTTATGTTTTTAAACAAACGACAAATTCACTGGAAACAAAAACAAAGCTTATAATGATATTATAATTAGGAGTTGAAATTTGTTAAAGACCAATGTTTAAAAACCAAAACAAATCCAAACTGCAATTCACCAGCTCTGCTTATGATCTCACATATATCATTACTCATGACAAGTTAAATGACAAAACTGGTGACATCTCTGATCTCTGTTAAAGAAAGAACATATTTTAAATACACTAGAGCCCATATTTATACTCCCTTTGCACTGGATTAGTGTAATTTTTTTTACGCTAATCTGGCGCAAACTTAACACCATATTTATACTTTGACGCTAGACCCGTCTAACGTCAAAATATCATAGTGTGCGCCATTTTCTGGATGCGTGAAACCGCCCTGCGTCAATGAGATGCAAGGTAGGCATTCCCGTCCAAAAACTGACTTAAACACCCTTGCGCCATATTTATCCAACCGTGCAAAAATGGCGCACGTCTAGTAGGCGGAGCTGGAAAATGGCGCATATCCCGATGTGTGCCAAATTTTAACGCCTGGGTCAGGGCCGGCGTTAAAATGGGGCAAACACACCGCTACTTAAGGAAAACTCACACAAGTAACATCATTGCTCAAAAAGGAAGACATGGAGGTGATACTCATGCAGCATGCACAAAGACGCAGAGCACAGGAGCAACAGCAGCAGCTACCACCACACCAACATGGACCCCAAAGGCAACGCAGAAGGCAGGAGAGGATATTCCGGACCAGGAAAACCCTTCAGGGCCTCAGGGAACATGACATCATCCAGAGGTACAGACTAAACTGGCAAGCCATACAGCAGCTGCTGTGCCACATAGAGCCACTGTTGGCACCCAGCTTGCAGACACCCACATCATTGCACTGGAGACCAAGCTGCTAGCTGTCCTGCACATGTTGACGAGTAGCTCTTTTCAAACCACTGGTGACCTGGTTGCCGGGATCTCACAGCCCTCATTCTCTGCCTTCCTTCCCAAGGTACTTGATGCCATCATCTCCCTCACACCCTGCCACATCAGGTTCCCCAACCCACAGCAGAAGCAGCAGGAGACCAAACAGGGGTTTTATCAAATTAATGGCTTCCCGCACGTGCTTGGTGCCATTGACTGCACACATGTCTGGATTGTGCCACCTGCTGCAACTGAGCACCTATACCGCAACAGGAAGCACACACACTCCATCAATGTGCAGGCCATTGTGGATCACCGTGGATTGTTCACCAACATCATGACAAAGTATCCTTGGAGTGTACATCATTCATTCATCTTCTGCCACAGCACCATCAATCGGCACTTCCAGGATTGACGATATGGCAATGGCCTACTTGTTGGTAAGTACAGAAACCTAGTAATTTACACACAGCACAGCAACCCTGTAAGACACACAACACATACACCACTACATTGACACGAGGCCAGGAAGACACTGAGGTGTGACACTGGTAGTCATGTTTGATATCCTGACCCAGTGGGATACATACCTATGGACAAATCACAGATGCAAATAACAAGAGATGCCACTACAGAGCCACACAGGACCTATTTAAAATCACACAGTGACAATGACATGGCCTTAACTGGCAGTACAACTTGGAAGATGAACCTTTCTAAATCACATCAATAACACTCAATCCCACACCCTTCAAAGCAATACGTCCTATGTAAGGGGTGTGTAATGTGTGTTGCTGCAGGTCAAACACCATGAGACACATAGCATGATGACGCTGACTCTAATGAAGGTGACATGGAATTATTGAGGCAGGACCAACCTCTCACATCACTTCTGGGGTGACATTGCCAGCTAGCAATAACAAAGTGGATTGTGCTATGAAAACATGTGGATGTGGATGTGACACTAATGCAAAGTGTACACTGCTACACATACGGATTGAGACAATTCCCCACATACATAACAGATGTGCAGGCAGATGGACCTTCGTACACTAAAACCTTCACCCCCACAACCAAGTTAGCCAGCTTACCTGTAGCAAGTTCAGTAGTGTAGGTACACGTTTTCACATGAGCCAACTCGGTGAGGGCACAAAAATAGGTTTGCATAGAACTTGTCACACATGGGATAATTGTGCATTGTCAATTGTGAACACTTTAGTGCTGCCAACGTATGGAGATGTGTCACCTAGCCAATTCAAAGGGCCTCACTGTGGCATTTCACATGCAATTATATATGTCAAATTGGATGGGATGTTCAGGCCATATAGTGCAACCATGTTACCACCACAGTGGAATCAATTGTGTGTGTGGAAGTATCATGTCACCTCCAGTGAAGGCACATGGACACTTCTTTCACATTACATAACGCATTGGAGATACTATCTGAATAGCAAGTTTCTAAATATACCACTGACATCATGTCAACCAGCCAAACACCTGTTTTGATAGTCAAACAACCCAATGCAGAAAGAACATCACAGAAGCCTAGGATCCCACACAATACCACAAACACAGATGAGTTGCAGATAACACAAGATAACAACTGCCATGCAAAGTGACAATCACGGTGCAACCAACAACCAAATACTTACCCTCATTTTCTCTTTCAGCTGATCAGGGTTATGGGATCCAGCCATGGATCAGGATCATGACCCCAATTGCCAACCCAAGCACAGCAGCAGAGCGTGCCTATAATGAGGCACATTGGAGGACTCACACCATAGTTGAGCAGACTTTTGGCATCCTGAAGTCCAGATTCAGGTGCCTGGACATCATTGGAGGCAGCCTCCTTTATTCCCCTGAAATGGTCTGCAAGATCATTTTGACCTGTGCCATCCTGCACAACATCTGTGTGAGGAGGAACAATCCCCTATATGAACAGGATCAACAAATGCCTGAAAAGGAGGAAGAGGAGGATGCTGTCCGTGAAAAATGAGGGAGAACATCCAAACACAGCTGCAGGATTGCGTCGGAGACAACACATCATACAAAACTTCTTCTAACTGTATTCACCATCACCACTTTGTTATCATATGTAATTAATATAATTCATCGCTCAATCATGCTCTGGGTAATTATTTATGTATCACATGATGCCTAGGAATCATAATCAGAGTTTAGCCTCATGGAGCATTGCAGAAATACAAATTTGCATACTGAAAAAGCCACATCACATTTGATGTTTATGAATGTACAGCAAATATCACACACAGTGTTAATGGCATATATACTGTCCATTTCACATTTGAAGGGCAATATCAGAGGACCATAGCTATGAGACACATCCATGTTGTCAACATGGTCCATTGCAGCATATGACACACAACTAAGACACCATCAATCATAAGGTAAAAAAGTGCTTCATACTCGAGGCAGTGGTTGTGCAATTGCATTGGTAACAGGAACGTATGACCAGACCCTTGACAGCAGTAAAGTGTGACATCAGCTATCTCTGCAAGGAGCATGTGTGACAAGAAGTGCATCAAACCTGAAAATGGATAGCACAAGTGCCCCAGGCATGACAAGCATTTCTCACAAGACATGCCCTCCGCAGTCCATCCCAGGTAATACGTCATGCCACTGCCATGTTTTAAGTCTCTCCCTACCCTTCTCTAGGGGGTGCTGTAAATGGACTATCTGTATCCTGAGAATCTTCATCTACACACACCCAGACTCCCATTCTGACTCCTGTGTGCTTCCCTCTTCTGTATGGCATGCCATAGTCATAGTTCATCAGTCTGCATGGACTTCAGGTCCGATAATGCACTGCCTGGTAGTCGGTAAGACCTGTAATCAGCTGTCCATTGCTTCCCATGGGAAAGGTCCAGTTGGCCCTTTTAACTTGATTCTCAACTCCAGAACTTGTGAGAGACTGAAGGTGCACACACCTGTGAGCACTTCCATGCAGAACACCCATTTGAACCTGCCCTGCCCTTGCCGCTGCCTGGAACTGCTTAGAAGCTGCCATTTTCTGAATCTCCTTGTTGTGCATTGGTGTACAAATCACTTGTGTACCCGAGCCCTTGGGGTATTGTGTAACAGTGCAGACCACAGCAGAAACTGTTTTTTGTTCCCAGAGTGTTGTTCCTTCTTGTCCCAGTCAGAGTCATCTCACTGTGTATTTGCCTTGTTCCTGTTTGTTCCTGACAGAGCCTGCATCCTGTTAGCCAGACTGCTTCCAGTCTTTGCGTTAATCATAGAGGTTCCCTGTAGCTACATTTGTCTCATAGTTTCTTTCCATGCCCTCTCTTTCCTCCTGGGGTGTTGTGTCTGGTAGGTTGACGATGAATAATCAAATGTACAGTATAGTTTAATCAGTTTACTTATCGTATTCTGTTCTGGGACATGTATTCAAATGGCCTAATTCAGCCCCCATCCCTTGTCTGGATTTGCATGTATTCATTAGTGCCAAACAGTGACAGTATGCTATGGCTGTATGCAAGGATTTGGTACGGTGTCTACAGCACAAAAAACAAGGGTTGCAAATGTGTATGTAAGGACAAAACATGTTTGTGCCCTGACGGTCCAGACACAGATTTACTTCTGCCTCCACCTTCTGATGGGGCTGTGAGATTAATCAGCACAGAGGCACTGATGCTCCCTGTTGCAGTGGGAATTTTAGAGCTCACCCTGTGTACAAATGTGATGAAACCTGCCTGTTTCCAATTACTGATCCATAACGTATTAGAGCACACCAAGGTTTCTCTGTTGTCAGCCTTATAATAGTTATACAGTGCCATAGCTGGACTTTCCCCTTGTGTGTCGTTAGTTGATCTTTGGTTTTTGGTCAATTCTGCTTTGAAGGATAGATACTCTGTTAATTCAAGGGTTGGCTCCATAGACTCATGACTAGACTTGCACTTAACTGTGACAACATGGAGGCCAATACTGACACAGGGTACACATGGCCACACACTAGAACTGGACACCTTTGTGCAATGAACCACTGGAAATATGTGAACATATGCAGCATGGTCTGCTGGTCCTCCACAGCCACAGGAGAAACATAGGTCATTTACATGACTCAAACTGTGGTGTACATAATAATTTTAGGATTGGATTTGAGACTCTGTGTCACAAACACTGTACCTACCTAGCAAATTCAAATGACGGACTCATGGGTAGTATACACACAAGTGACCATGAAGTGGTATCCAACATTTCATTACATGTGAGGGGTAACATATCTGACATAGCCATTATCAACCGTCCTCGATCTCTCCTGTGTATAGTTCGTCATTGGAAATGTTTTGTCCCCAAAGTGAAGGAAGTACACACAGCATAAAACACAACAGATATAGCAAACACATATGACTGATGTACCTCAATGAATGGCATCTGATGGTTATACACATTTATATCACATTCATACATGCACACTATGCCAAACAATTCTCGTGACGTTCCCACAGAGGCACAACAATAATTTGAACAGCCAATTCACAGACATAAACACACAGGCCATGAGTCTATTTGTTTAGTTGCGTAGACTTGCTGTCTTCTATTGATGCAACACCTGCTCAAACTAGAAAATAAAAAAATTATTTCCAAAGTTTGTATTGCTGTTGCGTCAGTTAAGAGAGCTAATCCTGCACAACAACATGAGTATTATGTGCCGCAGTAGTATGGTCTGCCACATGTGCCCAAACATTAGAACACACACTGCAGGTTATACCATCCTATCTTTGTATAGTTATAGGCTGCATGCATATAAAAAATTGAAAAATCACACAAACACAGTTTAAAACAGAATTTTTTATGCAAACGCATCAAAAAAGATGCATATGCGTCAAAATATAACGCATATGCGTTAAAAAATGACGCTCACATACATTATCCATCAATTGGTCCCTAGCGTTAATTCCAACACCGCACCCCAGGAAATTGTTTATCCATTTAAAATGTATTGATCCTTGAATGCGGGGGAATTTTCATGCATATTCGTAATAAAAAAATATTGACGCAAACCCCGTAAGCATCATAAAATTACACGCAACACAATAAAAACGGCCCGCAATTGAGACAGGAAGTGATGTAAGAGGATATCCTGTTTACAGAAATGGTACAGTGGGTGTACTTTCACTTTGCAGTCTGTGATTATTCTAGACTGTGTGGCTGTGTCTTGAGTTATCTCTGTGAATACTGTGAATTTGTGTCCTGTGTGCTATTGCTATTGTATTTTGGTGTTTGTTAAGCGTTTGTGGTAATCTGTGTAAGTGTTTTTTTGTCATTTATTGTGAATAGATTTGTCTTTGTACTGTTGGGAGTGTGTTTGTGGGCATTGTTAGTTGGGGTATTGTTGGGCTGTCTGTGAGTTAGTTAAGTTTCCTTTTCCTACCTCCTTTCCCTCTTTTTCCATCTTTACCCTTTTCTCCCCTATTTTTCTTGATATGTTGGGAATGCCACGTCTGGGGCGAATGGGTGAGGAGGAGCTAGGGACATTTGTGTGGCTGGTGTGCCACTTCCTCCCCCTGATGTTGGAGGCTGGGGGCCGAGTGAAACAGGGGTATCATACGGAGCCAAGGAGGCTCAGGTGGGCAAAGGTGCTGTTCCACCTAAGAAGAATATTCAACGGCCAGCTCAACGACCACCAGTTGAAGCATCGCTGTGCTGACCTGGTGGCCCGAGAGCAGGACCTGCTGGATCACCTGGGTGTGGTGACTGGTGGCCCTGTTGGTGAGTACAAATTTGATGAATGTGTACAGTAAAATGCTCTGGAATGACTGTAGCAGATTTTGTGACATGCTGCATGCAACGTTTGTGGACATGTGGAATGCAAGTTGAACAAACTGTGGCCCTGATTTATACAAAGTTTGCAACGTATTACCGTCATTTGTTGATGGAAAAGCTGCGCAAACTTAAAAAAGACTAATTTATATTGTAAATTAGTGCCGCTTTGGCGTCAATAGATGATGGTAATGTGACACGCACTAAAATTATGAATCAGGGCCTGTGAGCGTACCACGAATGGGATGAATTTCAAATGCTAATACAAGGAACCAATGTAGTCCCCAGTTTTCCTAAACCATGTCTGAACAGTATTCTTGGCCATACATACAAAGCTCTTCCTAACTTCTGCTAATATCTTAGGCCGATATTTATATTTTGTTTGTGCTGCATTTGCATTATTTCTGGATGCTAAAGTATAGCACACTTGCTACAATCAAATTTATTATGCTAATTTCCATAGCTGTAGCGTAAACAAATGAAGCAAATGCAACACAAAAAAAGACACATCTGGCCCTAAGTTCATTGTTTCTGTGTGTTTACGTCTGGACAGAAAATCTTTCACATTGCCAAACCCAATTGTGCCAGGATGCTACCAGATTGCAGTAGCACAAAACAGGTTCATCTCGTGGCTTTTCAGAGTAGGCGTTGAAATCCTATCATTGAGTAGCAGGGCCCAACAACATTTTTGGCTTGGGCACAGTTGCTGGTACTGAGCTAGTGCAGTTACCATCTGTGTCACTTTATAGCCAAACAATTTTGTAAAGTGAATGGCTCATCATGGGATCCCTGCTCTTAGTGAATGCATGGTCGCAAACTACTTATTAGCATGATGTTGTGCAAGGGACCACTGACTGCTTCCATTATACCATTTAAGTGACAAAATGGGTTGTTATTTTACTTTTGGTACACCCCTGCTGATATAGTGCAGCATATGTACAATTATCAACTTCTCAGTATGAAGGCTATCACAGACATGGTGGTATGCTAAGATCAGCAGGCCAGCATTCCTGTGAGTGCCGCCATTCCCAAGGTGCATTCAAATAGAAACCTACCTCATCATGATTGCAGAAGTAGGACATTTGCTAACCCATGTTTTCATTAGCGGACAATGTCAGTTCGGTTGTACTATCACTGATCACCCAACTTGGCAATTCTAAGTTAATGATTCTGACAAAGTGTAATTTACAATACCTGATATGGGTACACACGGCCCAGAGTAACACATTTCGGCCCATATTTATACCTTTTTAGCACCGCATTTGCGCCACTTTTTTGAGGTAAAAGCAGAGCAAACTTACAAAATACAATTGCATTTTCTAAGTTTGCGCCGCTTTTGTGTCAAAAAATGACGCAAATGCAGAGCTAAAAAAAAGTATAAATATGGGCCGAAATGTGCAATGACTACACCTGTGCCCATGCATTCTGTCATGGATGATCAAATTAGACATTGTCAGCATACATCTTTTTGTTGTTGAGAATCAGATAAGTGGCCAATATATGTTTAGTGTAACATTGTCATCAAGTAAAACACAGGATCCCTGCCATCATGTTGTCATAGAGGGTATATACGGCTTTGGGTACTCTGCCAATGTGGCATGTATAACCTACATACAACACTGGCACACATATAATTGACCACTGAAAGCACAATAATTCCTGAACGCAAATCAACCCACACGAGCATCACACAGTTACTCATTGTCCCTTGATGCACAAGCCACAATACCTGAGTCACTGGTATTGCAGTGCACCAGGAATGTGGCATTGCATGTGTCTCACAATTACAAATGATGAAATGTAGTACCCTCTGGAATTAATTAGGCACAAAATTGAATGTTTGTGTTTGTGTTTGTGTTTGGCACCACATGATTGTTAGCGACAGTGCATGTGTGCATATGTGTGTCTATCACTCACTGGAGTGACTGTGTCAATGCATGTTTGCAGTAGTATGTCTGTTGGGGTGTCTACATGCCTGATGTTCAGCTCTTTCATATAAAATGTCACATACAGTGATTTGTTGTTCCAAGTTTTGTACAGTGAACAGACATTGAGCACATGTCACCCTTCCATGTTTTACAGGTGGACCAGCCCCCTACACAATTGGTGAAGTGGCTCGATTTTCAGACCCAGACGTATCCAGTAAGTGTTAATATGTTTGTCCTGTGTTGTGTTTGCAGCTGTTGTGTGATTGACTCCTGTGTGTTGGCCTCATTGCAAGGTATGAAGTGCTGGCATGTGATCTGATATGTGACTTGACTGGAGGTTGACATTTTGTTCCATGGTAGAGTTAGAATTTCTGTGGCAGAGAGTCATATATTGGGGGTCGAGTGCTGCGCAATCGGCATGGGCAGGTGAACAAGGTGATTTGTTGCTACATTAATGCCAATCATTAATTTGGAGGTGGCCATTGTCATAATTTAGTTAGCAAGTCATACCCTAATTCACACCGACCAGTGATGCATAAGTTATACAGACAGACCTGCGCATCCCTGTTAAGTAATGAACATGTAGGACTGTATGTGTGACTTTCCCGCAGCATCTAGCTCCACATGTTGTACTCCATTTACGTGGCACTTGAGTGAAATGTCATAGGCGTGCATGCAGGTCAAGGCCAGATGGGTGCTTGCATCAATGTGCTTGATTTTGGAAAGGTGTCAGTGAGATCTAATGATGTTGACAATTGTCCGCAATTAGAAAAATAAATGTAGATGTGATGGTCCAGTGGTTGACCCAGTCCTAGTTGGAAGGCCTCCTTACCTGTGGTGGACTGACTAAACCCATGGACAGCTGTCCAAAGCTTCGTGGTTGTCCTTGATGTTTGAAAGTCTGTGTTGCATGTCCATCCTCCCCGAGGCACAGGTTAGGGCTAGAAAATATGTGTACCTAGGTATGATGATCACAGTGTAGATGACAGACATGTAATTCAAGCATTCATGTGTTCCAAACTACAATGCCCCCTCATGATTACCAACTCATACTGTCCTGGAAGTTCCATATACAAATCACAGGTCTTGTGTGCCTTGATTTTGATCCTGAAGATAGTTATTAGTCGGCCTGGCACATTTTGAGTACTTGCAGAATTTGTTATGTGACTAATAGCAGAACAAATATGCACAGATCATTTAATTAAGTACACACCTTGTTGTGCATTGCTGTGCTGTTAGATAGTTGATGGGTAGGTTCCGTTGGCATATCATTCCTCAGGGACATTCTATCATCTGTACTGTGATTTGGACTGTATGTGCTATTTTTGATGAAGTGTTAGAATATCATCTGTAGATGTATCACACAACGATGTCACTAATGTTTGGCTGTCTCTATTTTTACAGCTGCCATCATGAATGCCCAGGAGATACTAAAATTTCAGAGGCGGGCATTGCGATACCGCCACATACTCGATGTGGAGGCTGGGTTCCTCAATATGGCACAGAGATATTGCCATGAGAGAGCCACAGGGGTATAGAGGGCATTTGCCCAAGGGGGGCAAGCATTGCCCACTACTGCCACCACCACCACAGCTCAGACCACAGTGGCCCCAGGGATGACAGCCACTCTAGCAGGTCCCTCGACCTCGTCAGCCCAGGGCCCACAAGCAGCACCTCCTGCACCTCCCCCTCTAACCACGGCAACAGCACCAGCACCAGCTTCGACAAGTGGTACCCATACAACCCCAGCTGCTGTAGTGGACATTACAGAAATCCAGACACTGAAACGTGACATGCAACGTATGTGTTTAATCAGGGCAGACAACACTCTGGTCAGCACTATTGAGAACATTGGCTGAGACATTCCTGCTGCCAAGCCCACTGTCACTTGGAAGGAGCCAGTTGCTAGGAAATGGAGCACAGATAGGACTTGCACAAGAGGGGGGATCCCGGTGGGGTGACGGATAGCAGAGATTAGGTCAGGCCCCAATTGGGCCCACAGCTCTGTGATTGTAGCCCTGTCCAGTCTATAGGTGAGGATAATGTGCCTGTCCTCCATTGTTGCCAAGTCCACCAGGGGTCTGTACACGGGGGGATGTCTCCATCTCCTATTCATCCACAGAGGTTGCAATCTATGGGGCAAAGGAGTGACTCATTATCTGTACATTATAACCACAGAGCAATGCATTTTGTGATTGTTACATTAATGTGGTAGGATATGTCCATAATGTGTATTTGTGTACTGTGACGCAGTTAGGTGCCACGGGCTGCACCCACCCCTGAAATGGCCTTTCCTGTACGGAGGGACATGTGGAAATGAGGTAATTCCGCTGATGTTGTGAGCCGTTGCATCACAGCAGCCACAAGGGGGGAGTACAGTGCCCCAATATGCAACTTCCGCCTGGTGGGGTGGTATCTGGGTGGGGGATGTGGGCCTGTGGGTGCCCCTAGGCCAGGCCAGACATTGCAAGGTAGGTCCCATGTTGGGCAGGGTTCTCATGTAAACTTCCTCCAACCAAGCTAGTAGCCATCCACTTCTGGGCAGAGGTCTGTGGGTCTCAGGTATGCTGCAATTGGCGTTAGGTGTCCCTGTCCATGGCCTGGTGACTAGCATTGTGACTGGTAGTTCATTGCCTAGTGCTGTTCCCTGTGTGTGTGTGTTGTGTACGCCAACGGTGGTGTTGTTGCTGCCATTCACCAAGTGTATCCTTTGTCTCTTCCCCCCCTTTTTGTTTTGTCACCCTGTCCTTCTATGCATTAGCATCATCTGGCGGAGGAGCAGAGGCACCGGCAATGGAGGGTGCTGCATCCCACAGGATCCAGGATGCCGAATCCACCGATGGTGAGGGTACCAGTGGGACGGAGGGCGAGGGGAGCACCACGGTGGAGACTGGAGGGGACAGTTCTGACAGTGATACCTCCTCCGATGGAAGCTCCCTGGTGGTGGCGGACACCTCTGTGTCCACCCCAACTACAGGTACAGCCGCCACCCCGTACCAGAACTGCCCTCCCAGAAGCCCCTCAGTGTGCTTCCCGTGCCCGCTCACCCAGGAGGGAGAGCATCTCCTTCGCCCCAGGCGCCTCATGCCCTGCCCCAGTTAGCCCTGCTGCCCTGAGTGAGGAGGCTATCGGCCTCCTGCGATCCATCTCTATTGGGCAGTCAACCATTGTGAATGCCATCCAGGGGTTGGCAGCACAAATGCAACAGACAAATGCATTCCTGGAGGGTATTCACCCTGGCATGGCGGCCTAACAGAGATCAATCCAGGCTCTGGCCTCCTCTCTGATGGCAGCCATTGTCTCTGTTTCTAGCCTCCCCTCTCCAACTTCCTCTATCCAATCCCATTCCCCTCAATCCCCACCTATCCCAAGCACACAGGCAGACCAGCATGCCCACAAGACAACACACAAGAGTGGTTCAGGCAAAGACAAGCACCACACATCATCCCACAGGCACTCACACAAACACCATCCAGAATAAGACATACCAACATCCACTGCCTCCCCTGTGTCCCCCTCCTCCTCCTCGTCCACCTCCTTCCCAGTTGCGTCTACACTCACACCTGCATGCACTACATCCTCATCCACTACCACCATCACCAGCACACCTATCACTACATACCCCTCACTAGCAGTTACCACCCCCACATCCATGCACACGTCCCCTGTGTCCTCTATCACTGTGTCTGTGCCCCCTCCTCCCAAAGTACACAAACGCAAACACTGAGTCACCCAACAGCCATCCACCTCACAACAGCATCCATCCCATGCACCTGCACCCAAACACAGCAGACAGACACCTCCTAAAAGCACTTCATTTTCCTCCACTCCCAAACCATCTCCCTCTTCCCACATCAATGTCCCTAAGAAGCTTTTCCTCTCCGCCGTTGACCTCTACCCTACCACTCCCTCCCGTCCTTCATATCAGGCCAGGGTGGTCAGAACCTAGGTGAGCACCTCCGCCACCCAGTCCACGGCCACAGTAGTGTTGACAGCTACTCCAGGTGGGAGAGGATACCGGGCACCAGGCAGCCACACTGAAAGGGTGCCTGCACCAGGTGCTGCAAGGAAGGGTAAGGAGGCACCCCCAGCTGCTACAAGGAAGGGCAAGGAGACACCCCCAGTTGCTTCAAAGAAGGGCAAGGAGGCACCCCCAACTGCTACAGGGAAGGGCATGGAGGCACCCCCAGCTGCTACAGGGAAGGGCAAGGAGGCACCCCCAGCTGTTACATGGAAGGGCAAGGAACAATCCCTGGCTGTTGACAGGAAGAATAAGGGGGCCTGCACTAGCAGGCTGGAAGGACAGGAGGCATGGTGCTGGGACTCATTCGGAACCCCCACCACCAACCATAGTGGCTCTGCCATCTGAGGCTGCAAGGGAAGGGCTGGAGCCTCCCACCACCTCTGCCAGCACCGCCACCAGCACCACTGCCAGCAGCAGCAGCCCCAGTGGGCAGCCGTCCGAGGCTGCAGGGGAAGGGCAGGAGCCTCCCCCCACCACTGCCAGCACTGCCACCAGCACCGCCACCAGCACCACTGCTAGCAGCAGCAGCCCCAGTGGGCAGCCGTCCGAGGGTGCAGGGGATGTGCTGGAGCCTCCCCCCACCACTGCTAGCACTGCCTCCACTGCCAGCAGCAGCAGCCCCAGTAGGCAGCTGTCCGAGGCTGCAGGGGAAGGGCTGGAGCCTCCCCCACCACTGTCAGAACTGCCACCAGCACTGCCACCAGCACCACTGCTAGCAGCAGCAGCCCCAGTGGGCAGCCGTCCGAGGCTGCAGGGGATGGGCTGGAGCCTCCCCCCACCACTGCCAGCTTCACCAGCAGCACCCCCACTGCCACCACTGAGCAGCCATTACCGCTGGCGGCCATTGTGTAGTCCTACATCCATGGGCTGTTGTGCAGCCTGGCACCAGCATATCCTGTGGGTGATGCCCCCTCCAGAACCATTGGAAGAAGCCATCCATTCACCCCATCCTCCCAGGATGAAGTTCACTGGGCACAATGCCCCCTCCAGAACCAGTGGGCAAGTCACCCATTTGAGAGACTGTGGCGTTGCACTACCCAGGACCAAGCAGTGGGCAAACCACCCACTTGAGAGACTGTGGCCTTGCACTCCCCAGGATCATGCAGTGGGCAAACCACCCACTTGAGAGACTGTGGCTTTGCACTCCCCAGGACCAAGCAGTGGGCAAACCACCCACTTGAGAGACTGTGGCCTTGCACTCCCCAGGGCCAAGCAGTGGGCAACCCACCCACTTGGGAGACTGTGGCTTTGCACTCCCCAGGACCATGCAGTAGGCAAACCACCCACTCGAGAGACTGTGGCCTTGCATTCCCCAGGACAGCGCACAGGGCATGTAGCCCCCTCCAGGACCAGTGGTGTTGTACCATCTTCCGGCTGAGAAGCCCCCCATTCCCCATCCCCCTGAGGTGCCTGTCTATTTTTGACCTGATGCCCCTGCAGTGTTCTCTACGTGTTGTTCCAGGAGTGAGGTGGCGCCTTGGCCTATGTGTTGTGGCCCTGTGGCTCACGGACATTGAGGACTGGGCAGTGTCCCTATATTTGTAAATATGTATCTACGTTTGGATTTTGATGCACTTATTTATGGTATTTTATCGTATTACACTTCACTTTCTTCAAATAATTTTGTTCTTGCATTATTCCTGGGGGGTACGGGATACATATGTTATGTTGCTGAATCTGGTTGTGTGAATGGTGTTGGGGGTGGGGGTGGGGGTGTCGCGTTTGTGTGTCACTCTCTTTTTCCTCCCCCCTCCGTTGTGTGCTAGGCAGAAGTACTCACTGTGGTTGTCTTCGCCGGCGTTGGTGTTCATAATGGAGCAGAAGGTAGACAAGCATGGGGAAGACATGCAGCTCGGGCTCCATAGCGTTGTGGTTCTTCCCTGAGTCTCCAGAGGTGAGTCGTTTCCCTTCTATGTTCTGTTTCCACTAGGCTTTTGATGTCGTTGGTACCGCCCCAGAAAAGGTGGCGGATAGGCTGGTCATAATACAGTGGGCAGTACATTGTCTTCCGCCTGGCTGTTGGCGGTTACCGCCGTGGTGCTTGTTGATTTTGCCCTGGCGGTCGGTGTGCTAAAGTGGCTGTCTGTCTGAACGGTTTCTCTCATGGTCATAATTCCATTTTTGTTTCCGCCGGCCTGTTGGCGGTATTACCGCCGCTTTATCACCGACCGCCAGGGTTGTAATGAGGGCCTAAATGTTTTAAGTTTTACCAGTTTGATTCAATTCACATAGCTTCAGGTGTGCCACACTTTTGTCATAAGTAAGAATATTAGCGATCTAGTTGTGCTTCAGAACACTCTGGAAGGCTGCAGTAGAACACTAGGAAATCAACTGACAGGCTGCTCCTGTTGGAAGTATATGTTTTACTGAGAATGTTAGACTTAATTCTCATATGGCTGAGAAAGATAGTGTGAATTTACATAAAATATGCTACCATTTTAACTTCTGGAGCACCTTCCATATGCTCTATGAGAAAATCATGAGAAAACTATTTTCTCTCAAACATGATTCATGAAATCCCAGCAGAAGGCTTTTTCACAAGGTAAAATCAACTTAGCAACACAAACAGATGACGGACGGAGTGCTGAAACTTTTCAAACACTCTCCCCCAGTCACAGATCTGGGTTAAATCCATGGTTCTTTTGCTCACTATGCCACCCCAGTTTGGACCCAGTCATATGTAAATCAGCCTTTACCTTGTATCTAATGGGAACAGTCCAGCTTGAACTGCCAGGCCAGGTCCTCCCTGGACCAGAAAACAAGGATCTAGGGACTGATTTTGGGGTATCACCCCTCATCAGCCAGGCTAGCTTGAATCCAGTGGCACAGTGAGCAAGAAACCCATGTCCAGCCATACCCTGGCCGCTTAGGGCAACTTTAGCAACACAACAGATTGATGGGTGGAGTGCTGAAACCTTTCAAACACTCTCCCCCAGTCACAGATCTGGGTTAAATCCATTGTTATTTTGCTCACTTTGCCACCACAGTTTGGACCCAGCCATATGCAAATCAATCTTGACCCTGCTCCCAGTGGAAACAGTCTAGCCCGAACTGCCAGGCCAGGTTCTTCCTGGATCAGAAACAAGCCTTCTGGGACCAGTTTCGGGGTATGATCACTCATCAGCCAGGCTAGCTTGAATCCAGTGGCACAGTGAGCAAAACACCCACATCTGGGAATACCCTGGCCACTTAGGGCAATTTTAGCAACACAAAAGGATGATGGACGGAGTGCTGAAACTTTTCAAACACACTCCTCCAGTCACAGATCTGGGTTAAACTCTTTGTTCTTTTGCCATTCCAATTTGGACCGAGAGATATACAAATCAGTCTTGTCCCTGCTTTCAACTCAGATCTTTGGCTGGGGGAGAGTGTTTGAAAGGTTTCAGCACTCCGTCCATCATCCTTTTGTGTCCCAAAACTTTCCATGCACAAGAAGACCCTGGAGCACACTTATTTTTTAGAAAATGTAATGAAGATTTGTGAATCGGTGCCAAACATATAGCCAAGTCAAAAAAGGCTTTTCCTATGAAAACTAGGTCCTAACACTATAACTATCCACTGCCAACTGCCAGTAGATGATATATATATATATATATATATATATATATATATATATATATATATAGTTGTGGGGTGATCAAGCGGGCAGAGAAAAAGGTAGGGTCAAAAAAGTGTGTTTCCCATGTTAATTCCCATAGGAGGTTGACAAAGGCAAAGGTTTTCTGAAACGCGTTCTGTTCATTCTATCTGTCATATGGATAAAAACTACAACCCTGTACTGCCCACACGGAGTGCCTATCCTTTTTTGGAGATGAGAGATGCAGTGAATATGTGTATATATGTATATATATATATATATATATATATATATATATATATATATATTTATATAACTACTGACGGTCTCCAGTAGGTAGTTATAGTTACGACCTAGTTTCCATAGGAAAAGCATTTTTTGTTTTGCCAATAACTTTGGGACAGTTTGACAACTCTTCACGAAATTTTCAAAACTGCAGTCTTGAAAATTTCAGGGTGATCTGTCAAGCGGGCCGAGAAAGAGGTGGGTCCCAAAACACCTTTTCCCTATGCAATTTCTAAAGGGATTTTTAGACACAAGCCCGACCTGCAGGTCGGAATTACACCAAATTTTACAGAAAGCTAGCTCTTGGTCCAGAAAGCATTCTTTTTGTGTTTTGGTGTAAATCTGTTCAGTAGTTTTTGAGTTGTCAAAGGAGAAAAGCATTTGTTTATCTAGAGGTGCGGATCCTCTGTGGATCCGACATTCCCGGTCCTGATATCTGAGTGGCTGCCAACACTTCAACTAGGAAGTGTTGGCAGCCGTTTTGAGACTCAGCAGTGTCCAAAAATAAATGTAAAAATAAAGAAAAGGTGCTGGGTTCCGCCAGGGACCCTGCCTGTCTAAAAACATAATTTTAGCAAAAACAAAAAAGCCCCCGGGTGGACCAGGTCTAGGGTGCATAGTTAAATATATCAAATGGGGTGGGGGGTGCATGCCTCATCTCCCCAAGGTCAATTTGAGCCATGGGAACCGCAATATCCCCAGAGATTTAAAAATTAAAATATTACAAGGAGGGCCACGCAGCCCCCCCTCCGTAGGACTGTAAGGGTCCCTTGGAACACCTCCTCCCTTGGGCTTGCCAACTAAATAAGAGGGGGGCTGCACGGACCTTCCTCCATCTTTCACAAATTGCCACAGGGACGCCACCTCCCGGGGACACAGCTTGTGTGAAAAGCTGGAGCCATATTCAGGCCCGGGGACCACCACCTCGCTGGGGCATGGCCAGTATAGAAGTGGGAGGAGGGCTGCACGGCTGGCCCTATGCCAAAGATAGGAGGGAGGCTGCACAGCCTCCCTCCTGGAGCCATTGATGACCCTGGGGACCGCCACCCCCACAGCCCAGCTCCCTATCTCCAGAGGTGCTCACCCTCTGGAGATAGCAGTTTGCTTTCACTTGGCGTGAGCTTTGACAGAGCAAACTGTAAGTTCACTACCAGCGGGTGGGAGCAGGAAAGCTACTCCTGCTTGCTGGGAGCGGACTTTTCATCTGTTTACCTGCCCATTGTCAAGCACAGGAAAACAGATGAATGGATTGATCTCGCACACAGGGAGCAGCATTTTTAGCTGCTTCCTGCATGTGGGAACAATGCCTCCTCCTGGTGTAGGTGGAGATCGGCAGGGACCGCAGGGGCAGTGAGGCTTCACCCGCAGTGCCCCTCATTTACTCTCATTTTTTCCACAGGAGGATTCAATTAATCAATCAATCAATCAAGGGACTTGTAGAGTGCGAGCTTGTCACTCCAAGGAGACTCCAGGGACTGAAGGGATGCTGAGGGCCTCGTCCGGCTGGCGATGGTGGTCGAAGAGCCAAGTCTTGAGCTGCTTTCTGAAGTCCTTCAGAGAAGGGGAGGTGCGCAGGTGGAAGGGTAGGTCGTTCCAGGATCTGGCTGCGAGGTGGGAGAAGGAGCGTTCTCCAAAACGATCGCCACAGACGTGGGGAATGTGTGCCTGGGCAAGGGAAGCTGAGAGGAGTTCTCTGGTTGGTCAGTGCAATTTGTGGCGGTTGTTGATGTAGGCGGGTCTGGCGTTGTGGAGGGCTTTGTATGCATGTGTGAGGAGCTTGATGAGGCTTTTTTGCTGGACAGGGAACTAGTGGAGGGCCTTCAGGTTGGGAGTGATGTTAGTTCTTCTTGGGAGAGCGAGGACGAATCTTGCCACTGCGTTCTGGATGGTCTAGAGGCGGATAATGAGCTGTTTTGTGGTTTCAGCGTACAGTGCTTTACTGTAGTGATGTTGGCTGGAGATGACAGTGTGACTGTTTTGTGGTGGAGATGGAGATCCATCAAAAAATCTTGCGGAGCATGCGAAGGATGTGGAAGCAGGCCGATGAGACGGCGTTGATCTGTTGCTTCATGTTCAGTTGGGTATCCAGGATAATCCCGAGGTTGCGTGCGTGTTCGGTGGGTGGGGAACCGAGAGTGGTGGGCCACCATGTATCGTCCCTGGGAGAGGGCTTGTTCCCGAAGATGAGGATCTCTGCCTTGTCTGAGTTTAGCTTGAGGCAGTTGGTCCTCATCCAGGTGGCGATATCGGTCATGATGTTTTGAAATGTTGGTTCCTGTGGTGGCGGTATCGCCTGTGAGGGATAGGACGAGCTGGGTGTCCTTGGCGTAGGAGACAATGTTGAGTCCGTGAGTGCATGCAATGTCTGCTAGTGGAGTCATGTAAGTGTTAAAGAGGGTCTGATGCAGGAGACCTGGGGGATGCCACAGATGATGTATTTGGGTGTGGAGATGAAGGGAGAGAGGAGGATACTCTGTGTTTGGCCGGAGAGGAAGGAGGAGATCCAGTTGAGTGCATTGTATTGGTTGCCAATGCTGTGGAGTCTGGTGATGAGAGTGGGGTGGGAGATGGTGTCGAAGGCTGCTGATAAGTTGAGGAGGAGCAGGGCAGCTGTTGCCCCTAGGTCAAGGAGGCATCTAAAGTTGTTGGTTGCTGCGATCAAGGCAGTCTCTCTGCTGGTATTGGGCCATAAGCCATATGGGGATGGATCAAGCATGTTGTTGTCTTCGAGGTAGTCCATGAGCTGGCGGGTGATGGTCTTTTCCAAGACTTTGGCTGGGAATGGGAGGAGTGAAATGGGGTGGTAGTTTTTGAGCTAGTTGGGTTTAGCTGAGGTTTTCTTCAGGAGCGGCTTGGCCTTGGCGTGCTTCAGGCGCCGGGAATGGTGGCTGTGGAAATGGAGGTGTTAAGGAGTTCTTTGAGGGAGGCTCTAATTACTTCTCTTCCTAGGTTGTAGAAGCTGTACAGGCAGGGATCCACCTGGGATCCGGAGTGGATGGAGGTCATGATGGAGATGGTGTGTTAGCTGCTTCCATTTGGTCATCAAGTGGGGTGGTGAGTGGTGGGTTGGGGTGAGGGGGTGGTCAAGGTTAGTGGGCTGTATGTCGAAGTTGCTGCAGATGTCAGTAATCTTGTGGTGAAAGTAGTCCGATAGCGTGTCGCTTAGGGCTTGGGAGGGGTGGATCGTGTTCTCTGTGGTGGAGGGGCAGGAGAATTCTCTGACATTGCTGAAGAATTCTCTGGCATGGTTGGTGCTTGTCTCAATGCGGGTGGTGAGTGCTTCTTTCTTGGTCTCCCTGAGTCGGTGGTGGTATTAGTAGAGGGCGGACCTGAAGGAATCAAGGTTGGTGGAGGTCTTGTTGGAGCACAAGTGTCCCTCTAGTTTCTTGCAGTGACTTTGAGGATCTGAAGTTCTGGGGTGAACCATTTGGCTTGCTTGATGGGCTTGCTGCTGGTGGTGCTCTTCGGGGGGGTGATGGTGTTCGTGGCTGAGGAGATTCAATTGGAGAAGTTTTGAATGCGGCATTCAAGGGTGTCTGCGGGATGGGTCTAGCTTCTCTGAGGGCGGTGATCCAGGGTGTTTCAGTGACTTTGCTCCAGTTGGGGAAGGGGGAGGTGGGGGTCTCTTCGGGGCTTCAGGTAGTCCCTTGATGTTGAAGTGGATGATGTTACCTCTGTGGTGTGGGAGAACTTGCCTCTGACGCTGGTGGAGAAAATGGGGTCCAGTGTGTGTCCTGTGCTGTGCGTGGGGACAGTGACCAGCTGAGAGAGGCCATTGAGGCTCATGTCTTTGAGGAGTGAGGCAGAGTTGGCTTTGTCTGGGTCTTGTAGGTGGAAGTTTAGGCTCCCCAGGAAGATGTAGTGATTGGAGTCGATTGCCAGGGTGGCAATGAAGTCCAGGATGGAGTAGCAGAAACTGTGGTGGGGGCCAGGGGTTCTGCAGGCGAGGGTTGCTCTGATGGTGGTATTGGCATGGGGTTTGTTCTGGAAGTTGAGGTATTCCATGATCGGTGTTGTGTCATCATCCGAGGTGGTGCAGATGAGGGATTCCTTGTGGATGCTGGTAATGCCTCCACTGTGTCTGTTAGGACAGTCGCAGTGGATCATCTTATATCCAGGGGTTGTAGAGGTGGCAATGTCTGGTGCAGATGTGGTGGTGAGCCATGTTTCAGTGATGAACATTATGTCAAGTGAGGGGGTGGTGATGGTGTCCCAGATTTCTATGGCATGCTTGCAGAGGGATTGGACATTGAGTAGTATGCAGTGGAGTTGAAGTTTGTGGCTGAGGGTCTGCTGGGTGGAAATTGCAGTGGTTCCAACATTGCAGGAGAAACAGCTGTTGTGGCAGGAGAACAGGCCTTTGGTGCATTGAGACGAGGCAATGCTGTAGTTGGGGTTCCGGATCTTTGGTCTGAGGTTTTTGATATCACCGGAGGAGTACCAGTGCCAGGTTACGGATCCAGGGGTCCTGGCGCTGGGCGTGGTCCAAGAGCGGATGGGCACAGATGGGCTTGCCTTTGGTGTGTTGGCTCCCGCTGCACGCGCCCTCTGTGCAGTCACGCAGTGACTGCCATGAAGTAGGTTCTGGGGCAGTAGGATGCGGGGGAAGCGGAATGTGTGCAGAGCGGGAAAAGACAGCGGAAAGCGGGGCCAGGCAGTAGCAAAAAAAGAGCAGGAAGAGTGCAAGGGAGGCATGGAGCCTGAAGCAAGCTAGGTTAGGAGGCAGCAGCCAGAGGGCAGAGGCAGCAGTGGCACTGTAACTGCAGGCGCTGTATAGTGCTTAGCAGCAGTGTCAGGGGAGTTGGGGGGGGGCCTGCTCAATGGGGCCACGCAGGGACCGCCATTAAATAGGTCCTGGGGAGTGAGAGGGGTTATTCATGGTATCAATATGAACATGCTCAAGAAACAATGTCAATAGCCAGTAGTACCCTTGTTTGATGGAAATTGAACTCTTTCTAGTCTCATAGTTTTTTCCACATGAGGATTCATGTTATCAGTATTAAGATGCTGGAGGAACACTCACAAGCCAAAATCACAGGCACTCAAGGTCATTGAAGACATTACCCCAGTGTCCTTTATGCAGCTGAAGTGTAGAATATGCACTGTACATTTTACCCAACGAGGTAGCACTTCCTAATTAGCCAGTAGAAAGTACTCCAGTTTAGTAGGCATTTTGCACAAAATGGTGGCCTCTTGTAAGCATGTCAATATCCATTCTGGCAGTGATGCTCATTTCACAGAAATGAAACCCCAATTGGAAGCACTTACAAATAAAAACAAAGCAAGTGCCCCGGTTGAAGCACCGCCTTCATAGAGTACAAATCATCCTAACTTCTTGCTCTTGGCCAAGGCAAAGCAAGTGTGTTTTGTCTGCAGTTCCACATTGAAAAAGTATCTGAAATGTAGGGGTAGGCCGCCTATGATGGTTTGGCCGAAGGCTGTGCGTGGCACTGGGTTGGATGCCTATGGGGGGTTGCGGCCAACTCCTGCTGCGCACAGCTGAAGGCCAGCGTGCTGAGGGTTGGATTAACAAAAGGTAATTTAATATTACTGAATGTTTAAAATAACCTTAGAAATTCACTGAAATAAAACAAAGGTTACAGGTACATTATAGTTAGGAAATCGAAATAAAAAAAAACCTTAGAAATTCACTGAAAAAAACAAAAGTTAGAGGAACTAGTTAGGTTCTCAATTTACACCCACAAACCCATATAATTCAGCTGTTACAGTTAGAGTTAATACAAGTAATTATAACTCATGCCCCAAGGTAACCATAACTCATGCCCTCACCAGGCACATCTAATTACTCCACATATTACATCAACGATGACATCGTCAATGGCATCATCAATATTATCATTGCAACACTGTCCATGGAGAGGGTGCAAATTATAGTTACCTTGGGGCATGAGTCATAGTTTTAATGCTTCTTTTTTTCTACCTTTCCAACTAACATCAGCACAACTAACATTTGACATTGGCACCTACAGGTCTCACACATTCCATATCACTTGTGGAGTCCCTTAGGGCTCCATACTGTCCCCTGTCATGTTCAATCTCTACAAGGGGCCACTTAGTGCTCTACTAACAGTTAACTCCATCAAGGTTCACCAGTATGCTGGTGATATAAAACTCTACAGGCTGATGATACACCACTCTACCTGAATGAGTCCTCTGCTTCATACATCCAATGCTTCAAACACTGACTGCACATCTTCTAGACCTGAAACTTCAACGCAAACCTGAAGCTCAACCCAACCAAGATAGAATTCCTGTTATTTACCGAGAACAACTTTAAAAAACACTACAGACCTTACCTAGTGACATGAACCTTGATGGCTTTGAACCCCAACTTTCACCAAATGCCAAGTCACTTGGATTTGCTCAGGACACCAACCTCACCATGAAGAAACTTGTGGCCAAAACCCAAAGGTGGCCTGGTTCCAACTCTCTTTTCTAAAGAAAGTGAAACTGTTTCTTCCAGAAAGTGTTTTCAGAAACTCTGTTCAAGCCTTGTACTCTCACATCAGGATGGTAGTAACTCCCTTCTCCATTGCCTCCCTAACTCCATACTAGAACCCTTAAATGACACCCTACTTGATATAGTTCACTTCATCCAGGTCCTGAAGAAACTGAACACCGATATTCTGATGGAACTCCATCAATCCCCCCTTTGCTGGCCTGTTTTAACATCAAAACCACCTCCATTGTTTACAAAGCCATCATGACCAGCACCCTCACTTATTTAGAAAAGCTCACCACCCATGGTGGTTCTCCGCACACCCGCAGTCAGGATACCATCAGAATGAAGTCTAAGAAGTGTTAAAAAAAAGAAAAATAGGCAGCAGGCCTTTTCTTCCATGCACCGAGGATCTGGAGCAACGTCCCTTTATCCATTCAGGGTTTCCAAATGCTGCTACAATTTAGAAAAGAGTTTAAAAGCATTTTTTAAAGAACACCACATCACAATGCATTAACAAATCACTACCTTTCGTATCATTCATTAACTTTATGTGTGTCTTTGACCCTGTACAGCACTCCACTGCCTTTTGGCTAGGTTTGCACTATAGAAACCCCACATACATACATCTTATGCAGAATCTAAAGGATAGGCTTCAGTGGTGGCTGGTGATCTTGAACATGGCGGGAATTAATTCCTGCCAGGACTTCACTTTAGAGTTCTCCATATGTTAAGAATTACCCTCACTGTGCCAATGCCAGCATTTGCTTATGGGTACCCACTTAGGGCAAGATTTACGTACAATATTCCAGTACCAGAATGTTGGTATTAATTCTGTCCATGTACCATGGATGGCCCTGAATATCAAACATCACTTCCGGTATTTCAGGGCCAGCATCAAAGTGCTCTTCCCCCAACCTGCCCACTTAGCTCCAATATGCCATGTCTGTCCTCTCTGAGGCAAAGAATTACCTTCAGTATGCCAGCACCAACGTTTTGCTTTAGGTGTCCCACTATGTCAAGTATTACTTCTAGTATTTCAGGGTCAACATTTTGCCTTGGGTGCACTCCATTAACCCTGCAATGTGCCAGCACTAGCGGTTTGGGCTGGACTGTTCCCCTGGGGAGCAGGCTCAAGACTGATTTGCATATAGTTGGGTCCAAATTGGGGTGGCATGGTGGGCAAAGAAACAATGGATTAAATCCAGATCTTTGTGACTGGAGGTGAATGTTTGCATTGTTCAGCATTCCTCCCATCATCTGTTCTTTTTGGCTTTGGTGTCAGCATTTTGCCATGGGTGTCCGCATGACAAGAATGTCCTCCAATATTCAAGTGCTAGCATGTTTTTTACACAGGCCCTTTTACAAAGAATTACTTCTAGTATGTCAGGGTCTGCATTTTACCATGGGTGCGCTTCCTTATACCAAGACTTATTTCCAATATGCCAGTGGCAGCATGTTACCTTCGGTCCATCATAAACCCAGTATGACATGGCCAGCGGCTGACTTACAATCATAAAACACACAAAAAACACACTCTCACCCACTCACACTCTCACTGATACTCACTCCCTCTTATATTGATTCTCTTCCCCCCTCTCACCCTAATTCACTCTTTTTCACTTACTCATCATCATCATCATCAATCAGCTTTATTTCGGAATCCGAAGGTTCTATAATAGCACAAAGAGAGGAAATTACATTTCCAATATACATTATAATAAAGAAAGAAAAACAAATAAGCCCCGCCATAAAACTGCCAAGACAGCAGCATTGCAGAGTTGATTCCATAATATGAGAAAATAGCTCCAGAGTCGTTCCCTGTGAAATGTGAGTCAAGGGAAGCAGAGAAATTATTATTAATGAAAAGTATAAAATAGAAAAAGGCGATTCCCTGTAAGTCCCCGCCACAGAGAAACTATCTAGCAAACTATTTACACACAAAAACAGAGAGACATGTTACGGGTACTCCATCATTTGCCTAATTTTAATGGCCTCCCTCAAAAAGTGTAAGAACAAGCAAATTCGTTTTGTAATAAATAAAGGTACAACAGGTCTGGTCAAGCTTATGTAAAACTCAAGCCTTTTAAAACGAGTTTAATATAAAAGCACCTTGGATACCTATATATAATACCCATAAAACCGGGCAAAAAGGAGTATGTGCTATGTCAATAAAAAGTCACAACCACAGGGTCCTGGATTTTTAACAGAGGCCTTTTGGGTACGGCCAACTGTAAATCAAATTCAGACGAAACCTGGTAAACAGGCACTAGTGTTCACTGTTGGTCACAAAAGATAACCAGAAGAAAATTACTTTTTTGGTCCAGTGAACAAGTTTCTTCGATAGAGAGGCCGGGGTATCAAACATAGTAAAATGACCCAATGATGTGAAAGCCACTTTAAATATTTAAACCATGGGAGCTGCATGGCCCAAGGCCTACACAGTCCTTCAGTATTTCCCCATTTAAGGTTATCTCTGGTTTTGTCCATATTAAGATCCATCTGATTAAAGGGCGAAGTGCAAAAGTGTCTGCATGGTAAGATAACCCCTGCTCCTCGTGGATAATGTAGGCAGGAATCGACTTGAGGAGATTTAAAATTGTCTTGTGAATCGATTTTCAATTGTTTTAAAAGAAAAGAGGCGAGGTGTCTATACCCCCATACATCACTGCTATACGAAGTGACAGACACACATTTGACCAAGTAAATCTGTAACATGGCTTTCCCCAGCCTATTACCAAATTCAAACATTGAGCCTACAACCTTTGACAGGAGGATCTTTTTAGAAGCTGTCAATGGGGACCAAGAGCCAAAACTATCAAATAAAAAATTAGGCCAGCTTGCGTGGGTCTGCGCTGCTTGGTAAATCTGAAGTGTCCTTGAGTTAATCTGCATGGGGAAGGCACCCCATAGGTAATTAGGGGGTGTTCCCACACATTTACCTATATATCTTGGTGCATTCCAAGAATTCTCAAGAAAGGTAAACTTGGGAATGCGTGAAAATGCTAAGCCTTCCCGATAGAGGCTCAGCAAGGAGAAATATCTTTATTGTATTGTATTTTATTAAGCACCTATAGAGTGCATAGCTACCCCAGGGCATCCCTATGCTATAGTGTACTACACATTACACAGCAGTGACGATGTTAAACATCTGCCATCAGAGCCAGGCGATCAACAAGATTGTGCTAACAGCCAAGTCTTTAGCAATTTGCGGAATGGCGATTCCAATTCAGCAGTCCACAAGGTAGTAGGAATAGAATTCTATAGCTTGGAAAACATTGTACTAGAAAGATCAGGCACCTCTTCTCACTCTCTGGATCGACGGAACCATAGCTAGGCAGGCGTTGGAAGAACGCAAGCATCTTGTAGGGATGTAAGGAGTGATCCATGCATTCCCAATCTTGAGACCCCTCTGGGTAAGTGATCAGCGAGCAATGCATAGGGAATTAAATTTAATTGTTTGAGCAACCGGCAGCCAGTGTAGCGACTTAACAGCTTGTCAGACGGAGTGAAATTTGGAGATGTTGCATAGAAGATTGGCAGCAGCATTCTGCACCACTTGTAATTTGTCAGTTGTTGATTTTAAAAGTGCCCAAATATAGCGTATTTCCATAGTCCAGTCATGCCAGAATGAGTGCTTGGACTGCTATCCTTTTGGACAGGGACAGGAGAAGGTGTAACATTTTTCTAAGAGCTCTCAACATTCCGAAGCCTGTAGCAGCCACCTTTGTTGCTTGGGTGTTCATGGTCAAGTCTTTGTCCAACCAAAAGCCTACACTTT
Source organism: Pleurodeles waltl (assembly GCF_031143425.1). Lineage (NCBI taxonomy): Eukaryota > Metazoa > Chordata > Amphibia > Caudata > Salamandridae > Pleurodeles > Pleurodeles waltl. Next base: position 610,566,977 of record NC_090449.1, read on the forward strand.
TTATCTCAGGTTTTGGTCTTGGCGGGGCGCTTAAGTCATTAGGCCATCCCAGATTGGTGGATGCATAGTGCATATATGTGCTGGCTGCCTGTAACCCCTTGTACCTTCTCATGCATTAGCATGCGCAGCCTTTGCTGCAAGATGGACCGAAAGCCATCTAGCTACCTGCTTATATGACCATGTCCCTGCAGTACTTTCCCTAGGCACATCTACTCTGTCTGCCTGGAATACGAGTACTCCTTTGGATCACTTGTCATCACTACTGGTTGGCCTCAAGATTATTTGCCATGGCTAGCTGTATACAGCTCAGGCCTGTTGGGTGTTCATCTGTCAGTCTGGGGGATTATATATAGCTATACCATGACTGCCGTTCTTGAGCATGTGGTGGATCGCTCATCTGCTGTAGCTAGGTGGACCTGAGGTAGGCTGCTCAATCACTCAAACAATAATTTTATGTAAATTGCATGTATTCCATCTCGTTCTCCTCTCCCTGCTATTAAACATCTACTTGCAACGACCTAATAAAACATGAGAGCATCACTCTGATCTCTCATGAACAATATTGAAACACTCCCCAAATAGGCCCCACTATAATGCACCTTTTTTCTAACTAGCCCTCAAACAGGATAATTTGGGAAACGATAGGCAGATAAAATGCAAGATATTGTATTGTGATGGGAAAAGACTCTAAACAAATGGCTTCTTTGTTAGAAAGAAATATCGACCACAGATGGTAATTAACAAACATATCTCAGACCGTTTTCAGTCCCATGAACCATACAGAGATGCATGCAGCTCAACAAGCCTACATAATGCAAATGTAGAATGCCTTGGATTAAGGGAGAGAGTTGAAATGGGTCCTGTATATCACATATTCAATTCATTGCCTACGCACCCTCATTTGGGGATTCATAATTCAAGATTCTTATTTTAAATGCAATGTGTGACTCATGGCAGGTTTGCTTCACCAGAAAACGCAGGGTCTGTTATTTAGATCCAGATACTTTCATGATACCAAAGTTATCCATGACTGCAATTGTATACTTCCAATTGAACAATGTTCTTGTGTTTAATGCCAATCACACACTTGAGGGTTTTTTTTTAAACTAAACTTTTTATTCATTTTATAGGCACTATTATGAGTTTTCAGTATTGTTTTAAGGTGTTTGACCTGTGGTATTTTGACCTGACATTTCAGGAACATTTTTAACTAATCAATGTTTTTTTACTTTTTAAATATTTTTGTTCAGTTGCTTCTAAGCTTAGCTTGGGCATCATGGACAGATTTGTTATTCGGAGAGGTTCTTTAGATGCAAGTCACAATCCCTTGTGTTATAATCTAAATCCTGTGCCAGCACCCCCATGAAAGTTGAAATATAAAGAAAAATATATGCTCACCTAAATCACAGTACTGCTGTGAATAAAGACCTTGTCGACATTGAAAAGCATCAAAGTCATCTCAGCAGCAGAGCTACTGATCTGAACAGGGATAAACCATCCGAACCATTTCCTAAATCTCACCCACGAAGTAGATTTGGCGACCATTAGGGGACATTTAGCTAAGACTGGTACTAAGCTCACCCTTGGCAGGAGTAGTCTGTTAGTCAAGATGCTTGCTTTTGTTTCCCATGTTGTGTGATTACTAATGGGAAAAATTATAAGGATACAGTTTTTACTGTCACTGGTTTCTGTAACTGGAAAAGTGTGCTAGCATCTAGTATAGGTTGTGCTAAACATGTGGCCAGTCAAACACACACTTATGCTGTCCTAGCTATAGCAGAGGCATCTGAGAGAACGGAAAAAGGAGATACAATTGCATTTTTATTAGATATGAAAGTATAGTGATAATCAGTATTACAGAAAAAGTATTGGAGAAGTCATTCAATTTCTCTTTGTAAATGAACTCCCCATGCGTGGCGACACATAAGATGTTTTTGAGTCAACAAGTGGATTATTTCTAGAGCGTTTCCAATACACTTTGAAAAAAAGGTAAAATGCTAGCCAACGTTATACATTCTATTCCCCTAAATGCAAAACACACATCTAAAGTTATCCAAAATGAAATAATAGATACTTTACATGGCATCTTTCTCACACAAGTAAAAAAGCAGTACAAAAGTTAAGATTCAAAATTATTTTTGTATTAAAAGCGATTGAACCTATAATACTTGTAATATTGAAAATCTGTCCCTCATGGTACATTTTGCGAACAAAGCCAAACCTGAGGAGCATTTAATTTGGTCTTTTACAGATGGAACAATTAGATGCTGGATATAGAGATGATCAGATTTCAAGCCACTTGGTTGGCTGTGATTTCAAATCAGAAGACATTTTAAGTCAGTGCTATGATGGGAAATGCTACATCTGGTTTGAAGGCAGAAGCTTGTGGTTTATTATCTCATATTCAAAGGAAAAATGTTCATGTCATTGGGAATTTTTTACAAGATCTACTTTTATCTTTAAAGCCTGCTATTGCTGTGTTTTAGACACAGCAAACACATTATATTTTGCAGTGGAAGCTGTACAGTCTACACTTAGTGCCTAAAAGCAATACTTGCAGATCCAATGTTTTCTATCGAGTACTGCTCTTCTCTTGATGTGTCAGACGAAACCACACATGTTAATCATGGACAGAGCAATTGCTGAAATGGAGACCAGATTTGCCGAGAAGAACATTGAACTTGTTGAAGCCATTTCTATCTTGGTTCCCTTATCGCCTCATTTTCTTGAAGTGAACAAGTGTGCATCCCTTTCAGACCCAAATAATGTAAGCAAAGCTACTCTTGCAGCAGAACTAGCTGTTGCAAAACCATTGTTACAAAAAAGGTCACAGATAGTGCAGATCTTGCCACAATTTGTGAACTGGTGCATGCTTATGCTGAAGTTTTCTAAGCACTTCATGAAATGTACATATCTGCACTGTTTATAGGAGTTTCAACTGAGGTCCTTTTCATCCCTATCCCATGTCCTCACACCTTTCTGACATGATTCATGATTGGAAACAGAACTTGACTATGTTATCACTCAAGATGGAGCTCATGGCAAACCTATTTATGGATGAGGTTGTAAGGGAGTTTTCAAAGAACAGAAGGTTACCTTTATGACTGCAATTACTAGTTTTGCAATAGTCAGCCATGAAAACTGCTGTTAGTTTTCAAAAATACTCCTTTGTTTTCTTTTCAAATGTGTTGCTGTTTTTCAAACATTTTTATATATGAAAGTACATCAGAAAAGAATGACAATATAATAAAAATTATAAAGTTCATATTGTACAGAGAAATAAGTGTTGGACAAAAACAATGAGTAAATGGCCAGCCTTTCTTGTACAATGATGTCAAGGCTTTCATGCTGTAATAGGGACCTCCTTACTGTTGAACTACTTTTCCAATATGATTGGTGTTCAAGTACTTGTGTTGAAGCCTGGTGTGCTGGAATTTGAGGGTTTGCACTTGTGTACAGACATTGCTCTAACTTTCAAATAAGTCTCTGCATGTTCTGTATACACACATAATCTATGGTGACTGTTTGCAAGTATATATGATGTAATCTAGAGCTTGTAAGGTACCTCCAGAAGAGACACACTGAGCCTGTAATGATCCACATGAATGCACCCTGTGCCCACCCAAATAAAAATTCCTGGTGCCGGGCCTGCTGGGGCAGATCTGTTAAAGTTATGTGAGTTGGATTGGGTACTCTGTGCCCTATGGGAATGGCCCTGCACAGCAGTCTCAAACCTTTTGTCATGACCAGGGTCCAAAGGGACCTGAAAGAGAAAGTCTAAATATTTGTAATATCATAATCAATGTTAGCTTGTCTTGGCACATCCTCAGAGGACATCAAACTATGGAAATTGTTTGCGCCAATTGCTGGTTTACAATCTGGTCCCTTGTGTCTTAGATAGTTGGTTAGCCTATTGTCTTAAGGCTTAATACCCATGGTTAGCTCAACTACTGTGCTTTCAATCCTAGACAGCCTGGTAGAATAGTCAGCAAAACTTTTCATAATTAGGAGTTCCACTCTACTAAAAATGTGACCACATGGGGCTCAAATAACAACGTTTCAGCAGTCTGTGGATGGTCACTAAATGACGTATTAGTGTAGAGATTCGTAAACCTCTCTTTTGGAACCTCATTCCTTTTTTCTTTGTTTCCTAGGCAGAGGAGCAGGTACAGGTCAAACGGTCAACGTCCCGTGGACTGCATTATGGATATCGGCCTTAAATTCCCTCTCTTATTGGGTCCCTTTTGAGAGGGACCCTGAATTGCACCCTCCTGAGCTGGATCAAGACTGGTCAGTAATGAGGTCTCTCTGGCTATGACAGAGGCTATGTCAGCGGAAAAGAGACCCAGCTATTCCTCTATAGTTGTAATTTCACTTACGTTTGCCCAACCTCTTTCACATTTTAATGGAGATGTTAGGGGGAGGCCCAGTACTGTCTCATTCAGCCAGGGAAGGACATAGACTGGCCAGCTCTCTCCCCAAGCTGTTCCCTGGCATGTCCTGTGCCGTGGGAAGAAACAGTGGAAACTGTGCACTATATGCCTGAGGACAACTTTGCTTCACCTCCTGCCCCTTCTGGCAGCACAGACTTGTGGACCTTTAATTGATTTGGGCCCCACTTACAGTGCCATCGTACCAACCCACAGAGTAAATCATCGCTCTATACGTGCAAGGGACGCTTTGCTCCCCCTCCTGCTGCTCCAGGCAGCACAGACTTTTTGCCCTTGAAGTCCTTGGTCCCCACTGGCAGTTACTGTGTCCTAATTACTCATTTTCACACAATCACTGCCACTTACTGTTACCCACACATAAATGTACTCATACTCGCTGGTTTTCACTTTCACTTACAAACAGCTTTGCACATCCTCACCCTCTCACACTCACTAGGTGGGCCTTGGCTCAACTGCTCCTGCTACACCACTGATAACTCTACACCTTTCAATCAATCAAACAAATTTCTTAAGCGCACTATTCACCCGGTAGGGTCTCAAGGCGCTGGGGGGCGGAGGGTTACTGCTCGACTCATTTCCAGTCCTTCTCACTATCTCCAGTCACTCACTCCTTCCAACGCACTCATACTCCTTCATTCACTCCCTTGCACTCAGTTTCAATTATTCATACACTTTCTAAAACTAAGATTCTTACTCACTTTCTCTCACATTGAGACTCACACACATACTTTCACTCAATCTCATTCACTCTCAATCACTCACAAACACTCTCACAAGCTTATACACACTCTTTTACTTACCTGTGCCTTTTGCTACCAACTGAGAGGCTCCATGGTAGCAGCAGAGAAGGAATCTGGTGCTGGTCACTGGAACAGCATGCCATGCTTCCTAACAAGGAGCCAGGCAGAACAGCAATGCCAGATTTGAAAAGGGGAAGACTCACCTTAATTCCTTTCCCAGCTTCTTGACAGTGCTAGAAGCAAAGCCCTACAAGAATCTGGGACATTGTTAGGGATCCTGTCCCTGCTGCTCCGTGTCGCTTCTCGTTGGCCTCAGGGTTGTACTGATGTGCACCCTGACAGCCACATTTTAGCATATAAACCAGGGTTCAACACCTTTTCTGTAGTGAGAAATACCTCTGATCAGTGAAAATCAATGTGAGTTACTGAAGGCTAAACATCTTGCGCATGGTTACCCGACACCTCCACTCCTAACTACATTGACTTTAAACCTAATGTCTATAGAGACAGATACTATGATTTGAATAGGGGCACTATTACAGGGCTGCCATATGTCAGTGTGTGTGGCGGTTGGGGATGTATGAACATGTGTGTGCATAAATAGTGTGGGAAAGTCATTCCTTTTGCCCTGATCACCCCCCAAATGCTTTGACTGATACTGGTGGTTACTGACTCTGACTGTGCCCTGGGCAATGCTGACCAGTCCCAGGGCCACTGATCTGTGTAAAATTGTATATGCAATTTAGGCAAATTATAATTGGCTGTGACAACCTACCCATAAGTGCCTAGTATATGGTAGGGCATGTAGGTTTAGGGAACCCAGTATAGGTAGTGCACCCAAAGGTGAACTGCTGTGGTGCCCAGTGTCATTTTAAAGGCAAGCCTGTCTTCTTGACTGCTTTCAAAATAATGCTAACCCCAAATTTGACTTTGGAATTAGAAGTACTTATTTGTACATATGTCACCCCTGAGGTGTACCCTAGGTGCTCCCCCCCCCCCCCCATGGGGTTGGGTCTAATGTAAATATAAGCAGGGGCTTTATAAAATATGTTTTATAAGCCTTGGTGAGGGAAAAACAGCCAAAGCTGTTTCCCCATTGTAGTGAGTGTGCTCCATAGGCAACATAGACAGGCATTATTTAAAATGAATACAATCTATTTTCCCCAGTAAGGAGAGTAAGGAGCTAAAACTATCAAATTTGGTATCAAAATAAATATTATAATAAATCCAATAACTTGCCAAGGTTGAATTAATTATAACTAGCACAGAGATAGAGTTTTAGAACTCTTGCTGAAAGTTACCAACTTCAGCCCTGTAGTGCCCTTTACTGATTGGTCAGCCTCTGGTAGCCTGAGCTAAGCTGCCTTGATGAGGTGTGAAGTGGACTGGGCTGAAACAAAAAAATCATCTGGTGGGAGGAGAACAGCTACAACAGATGCCAAAGTAGGGTGGGGGTAACCAAATTAGTCTTCAAAGTAGGGAAAACCACTTTGGACAGAAACTGGCCCTCCTCCATTTCCTGCTCCCCCAAACAGATGGGAGCCCCAATGATTAGATTAAGAGAGGGGCTGAAAAGGGGTGTGGTAGGAAAACGAAGCCACACCTGCGGGTGGACTCAGCCAGATCTAACCTCTGAGAAGAAATGTTCTCCATGTTGGATTTTTAGAGAGTGTTGCTTTCTGGGACTGATTTTTGCCACACTTAACAGGAAGCGGTCATCCCAGAGGGTGGTGGCTTGAACCCCAATTGGCAACTCAGAGCATCTGGAACCTTGGATCACGTGTGTGGACACTTCAAGGACCCAAACAGTACTTCTGGAAGAAGATCCAGAAGCTTGGAGCAACTTTGAAAAAAAGCTCCATTTGATGACCAACCCGTTGACGAGAGTTAAGCCGGCGATGTCAAGCCATGACCCAGCCTGAATTTCAGGTTTGTCCGGCTGAAACTCCTGGGCTTTTCCCCATCAACAAGACTTCCAGAAGTTGACTTGAACCCCGGACTGAGTCAAGCCACTGTTGTTGCATCGTAACCCGGCATGAAGAAGAGCCTCGCCCGACGACAAGATAAAAAGCTAAAAAAAATGACTACGTCCGAAGGGAAAATCTTAACCGAGGCTTCCCGCTCAATGTATCCGAGTAGGGCTCCATCGTGGTCAGCCTTAACTTTTGTCTTTGCCCCGGTCAAGCAGTAGCAAATGTCTCATGTTAGTGCTTTTGGTTTTTAGGCTCTAGAAAGCATTTTTTTTACATTTTATCTTTAGAAATGCAGATCTCCTGTTTCCTACATTGGATTTTTTTTTTTTTTGGTTTCATTTTAAAGATGAAAATATTTCCTACTTTTATAAATTGGTGCTGGATTTTTATTGGTTGTTGTGTTGTATTTAGTAACTGTTTTCTTGAAATTAAACGCTTTACACACCTGTCTCCTAAATTAAGCCTAACTGCTCGTGGACTAAGCTACTAAGGGTTGAGCAAAGATTAATTTACTGAGAACTTGATTGGAACCTAGTGGGGGGTTTGTGGCCTATTTCTAAGTGTAGATACCTACCTGTCTTTATCAATAATAATCTACTTTCCAACAAATGGGATATATGTGAATGGGTGACTGAGTGCCTGTGTTGTATGTACTTGTGTAATAGAACATACGTTACATGTTCACCTATGACACCTTAACATGTATAACACAAACAAACAAACATTTTCTTAAATGGAAGAATTATAAAGTGCGGAAACATTTTCTGAAAAATGTTTATAATATGGAACATTTTTCTGCACTTTACAGGTCTCCCACTTAAAATAATGGCTGTATTTTTCAGTTATAAATATGACACCAGGTCTACAAGCCACTGGGAGCAAGATGCCTGCTGTGTGTGAAGGTGACACTTTGAAATGGGAGAAATTTACACTAGAGAGCTAGCTTTATGTTTATAAGGATGCTATAAAACTCATCATTTAGATTTTCTCCCAAGTCTCTCATTTACAAACAGCAGGCATTTTCCTCCCAGTGGCCTGTAGGCACGGTGACGCATTTGTAACAGAAAAATACACCCATTTGTAAAAAGGAGAGGAATTTAAAAGTTAGAAAACACGCTTTGTAAAATATTAACACATAATTAGCCTAAATGAAAGTGGAGAAAAACATTAAGCCTTAATGTTTCAAATGAATATTTCTCTTCACTTTACATTTCTTCAATTCGAAAAAATAAATAAACAAATATGGCAAAGTGTCTACTGGCCACTGGGAGCAAGAGGCAAGCTGTTTGTAAATGCAGTACTTTGAAATGGGAGAAAACTGAAATGAAGAGTTAACTTACTCATTAAGGAAACTTTTCATTTTAGAAGCATTCAACAACATCATTTTGTTCTCACGCTCTAATATTGAGTCGACAGGGACTTTTATTTAAGGGTTAAATACCTCAGTGCTTCAGTTCTTCACCTTTGTCCGGAGGTCTGGCTCTTAAATCTGAATGAGCGCTTCTTAATATCAGGCCTTGCTATCTGCAGCCTGATGATAACAATGTAAAATATACACACCCTTCCCAGGAAAGTGAGAAACTGTGCTTATTTCAAAATGAACTAAAAGCTACGAGCTACTCTAAAGGTGTCTGTGAGCTACTGGTACCTCTGGATCGACTGGTTGGAGACATCTGCATATTGAGGAAGATACATCACTGAAATGTTTCTGGATATTTTAGTTATGTTTTGCTCTTATTCCATTAAAATGACATTTCTTCTTGTTTAATGAGCTGGGAATGCGAAGAAGGAGGCATTTGAATAGTGTGAAGGAATCATTCAAGGAGTCTGTTATTTTAAAGTGCATAAGAAAACTAAGATTAGCCCTAAATTGATCAACAGTTTTGCCCAGGTCATCATTAGGCAAATCCTTACCACTGGAAAGGGAGAATTTCTTCAGGACGTTCTTAGGTCATTTGTGTCTGAAGAAGAATTGTAGTCCAAGCAAGGTCAAACTCTCCTGTCCCACTCTGTTAATTTGGGCTTCAAACACATGTACTGTTGGATAGTTTCGATGGATCCAACATTTATGTTTCAACTTGGAAGCTGATTGAGCACTCAACTTTTGAGCTGATGAGGAATGATTTACACTATCAGAATAGGGCAAAAAATGTCCGCTGCCAATCTGAAAGACCAAGTGCCTGATTTAAGAAAAGTGGCGCTGCATCAGTGCAGCGCCACTTTTCTTGCTCCCCTCAGCACCCCCAGTAACGCCACCATATCTAAGATACGGTGCACTCTGGCTGTAGTTAGGGGAACTAGCGTCAACATTTTTAACACTAGTGCTGAGCTTTTCAGGATTAGCGTACAAAAAAATTACGCTTATCTTTCAAAGCCCATTGAGGCCCTTTGAAAACAATGGTCTGCCTCCTTTTAATGCCTGCTCTGAGCAAGCATTAAAAGTGCCAGAAAGAATTATGCAAAGAATTTCCACAGATTTCTTTGCGCCATTTTGTTGGCCCCCATAACGGGGAACACCACCTTTACATATATTATGCCTGGTGCAGGCATAATGTAGCACAAAGGTTTACAAAGTGGCTCAATGCATGCATTGCACCACTTTGTAAATTTGGCATGGTAATTTTGGCCTCGTTGTGCCAAATTAGCCTTAAAAAATTACGTTAATTGTGGCACAAGGTGGAGCTAGGGGCTCTTAAATCTACACCCCAATTGTTTAGGTTTCATTCCACACCACAGCAAAGGGTAAAAATCTGTCAAAAAAAATTTCTCCCTGTCCTTCATTTCTCCTGAAAAATGGTCCTTCATTTCTTAAACAGGTCTTTTGCCCTCATCTACTCTCATCTAGTCTGGGATATGGCCACCCTGAACACACATCGCGATGTCCAGAGAAAAGTACGTACGTGCGTGGAGTATGGGAACCACGCTAAGCAGGGGAAACACCACTATGCGCTCTCGGAAGGCGCGAAGTCATTAATAGGGCGAAAAAAGAAGGGAAGTAAATCACATAACTGAGCTCCAAAAAAGTTCACAACATGCAAACTTTTTGCCTTCTAACACATATAAATGCCTGCAGCACAGAACTGAGAAAGAAATGAAAATGTCGCGCGGGCAGATTGCAGCTCAGCAGGAACCTCTGATGTTAATTTTAAATTAGAAATCCACGAACAGGTGCCCTCCACCCGACTCAAATATGAATATTGCAACTTCCCACTACACTGAATAAGGAGCGAGCAATCCATCCGCGCCAACAGTGACAAAAGTAGGATGAGATGGAAGGCTAAGCTACTTTTGAGGTGGAAAAATACACAATATGGTGCATTTACTAGAGTAACTGGATGTCTCGTTTTCTAGGCATTGTGCTCTCCTCTGTTGTTACTCCTGCCGTCAAGAAGATGGGCAATGTGGTACTTTTATATTTAGAGTTTTACATTTTTATGTACATTTTTATGTATCCATTTTATGATTTATTGTTTAATTGCGGAATCAAACTGCCAGCTGTTATTCTAATGCTTTAAAAGATAAACATACTGAATTGCCTGTAGACAGAGATACTAGAGTGAAGAAATGTAGTGGTGGTGGTGCAGTGAGTCCCATCTGAGCTAGGGTTTTGCGACCTCCATCACCCAGGTGCTAAGTTATATTATATTTGTCTATGTAATAAGACATACCTGAAATATCACCTAACAAAAGGTGACGCTTTCAAGTGAGCACGTCATTTGCACCAGAAACATTAACAATTAAGGGGAAAAGAGTGAGGAAACGGAGGGAACACAAGGAGACAGGCGAGAGATGTACAGTAAAGGGTGAGATATAAATATGGAATAAGGAAATGCACTGAAAACGTTTCGTTTATCGTCATTAAATGGAGCCATACTCTTCCTCTTTCATGGTGCCCACGTAACAGGCACTCATGATTGATACATTTTGTTTTAGATTGAGTCCCTCTCCTCGACTAGCTTGTGCAATAATTCACCTTGAAATCCTGTTGATGTACCCAAGCAATAATAACATTATCCGAAAATATAGACAGCAGAGTTGGGTGGGAGGAAGAAGTTTACCTTTCTGAATCAGTCCCATAATGTTTGCTGGTTGTCCAAAACATGGAATAGCCAGATCCAACAACAGAGATGTAGTTTATAATGATGTTTTACTGTGTACCGACCATACACCAATCCAAAACGTAAAAGAAAACAATGAATAACAAATGGATATGAAAAAACCCTAGGTATTTTTTGAAAATATGCACTAGATACTGAGGGCCTCATTTACAAGCGCTTTGTGCTGCCCTGCGTCATTTTTTTATGATGCAGCAGCAGCGCAATCAGTGCTCCACTCTGCTCCATATTTACAAACTGATGCATTGGGCCCAAGGCATCAATTTATAAAGCCCTGCTTCACATTTTACCTGTGCCAGGTGTTATATATGCAGGGTAGGTGTTCCCACATAAAAAGCCACGTAGAATTGACACAGGGAAATGTACAGTTTTTCACTTTGTCACTCCAGGACTTCACTGCATCAAAATTTGAACACCTTCTCAGACCAGGAGAAACATTTGCACAGGGCTTTTTACAATGGGGCATTCTCCTGTGTTCTGACACATTGCTGTAGTTTCGTCCAGCAATACTTCACTTTAGCGGCAAAAGATGTGTCAGAAGTTCTGAAGCATCCATGAAAAAGTGCGCCATGGATCTCTGTATTGTAAATACAGCGCATCCATTGCGTGGGAGGGGATTTGCAGCAGGTGCAAGAAATCGGACTGATCGATGCCGATGCGTCAGTTTCTTGTGAATGAGGCCCTGAGTTTGGGAACAATGCTTGTTTGTACAACTCTGAATTTGGGTTAACCATGCAATCAAGTGATTTAGATGGCATTTTTCAAAAAGTGTTCTTTCTTGCAGACTGGATTACATTTGGAAAAAAAAAAAGAGAGAAATTCAAATGCTTATAACAAATGATCTACTATGTGTGCTTCACACTTCTGATGAAAACAGTACCCCACTACTGTAGATGGACCATGCACCTGCAGCACAATAGTCCCCAAAATGCAACATAGAGACATCTTGCTGTCCCCATGAACATTGACCCAATTTTGTGTTGTGGGTAGGTTTGGTAGTTGGGCTTGGACTTGGCTGCCACCCAGGAAAATCTACTAAACTGAGACATTTCTATCAACTAGACACCCAGAGGAGTTGAGAGTGGGCTGCCTATCATGGATCCCCTGCATTTTCTTACCAAGAATTCCATGCAAACCTCAAATCTTGGCTACAGTCACACATTGCCCTCATATTTCCAAACCTGCCAACCCACATGATGCCATTGTATATCACATAAAATCAGCTCCCTTGATATGGTCACCTGGTGAAGAGCTGATACTTTGCAGTGGCAAAGTACATGACCTGGAAAACCGTACATTGAGTGGGTTTCCATCTCATTCTTGGGTTCTCTAAGTAGCTGATGTCCATTAAGAGGTGTGAAAACACTCAAAGACACCAGTGGCAACCTCAGTAAGCTTTTGTGATTTTAGCCAAATCATGAGGTTGGCAGTTTTTGAGGTTTACTGGACATTCCGAGAAAGATAATGTAGTGGGATCCACGAAATTCTATCACCCTAGAATCCCCTGAGTGTTCAGTTTTCAAAAATATCAGGAGTTATTATTATTCCATCTGAGCTCACTTACACTGGGTCCAAATATCTTAGCCATCACAAAGGAAAATATGTATTGACATATGCAGGCATTTTGGGAGATGCTAAAGTTTCAATACTTTAGGGTCATCTCCACCCCAGTTATTGAGAAATTACCTGCAGCAAAATGTTTGTAGGTGAGACAGACATCAATGTGGGAACCTGTTTTAGAATGGCCCCAGAAGCATTTCTCACTGTTGATTTTTCCAGTCCTAAAAGGCAATGTGCACCCTGGAAGTGAAGGTCAGAGACCAAAACTAAGACCTCAGGAATATTTCCTGTACTGTTTCACACAATGAGCTGGGGTGCCAGAGATGCTGGTTCCTACACCTCTGCCATGTGTCAGACAGCTGAACAAGATGTTAAGTTGCTTTAAAATCAACCAATCAATCAAAAGATACTTTATTCGGTTTAAAGAAACCATAAAGTGCATAGAACATACCCAAAGCAAGGTTAAGACATTGTAAACAAAATCCTTTAAAATCAATAGTGTAAAAATGTACAGCATTTATGATACATTCTAATGATCACAGTAAATAAAACTTTAGTGTCATGTGATGTTGGAAAGCCAAAAATGACATGCCATATTTACAAAGTGGAGCAATGTTTGTATTGGGCCACTTTGTAACCCCTTGTGCCAGACATAGGGGGTCATTCAGACCCCGGCGGGTGGCGGGAGCCGCCCGCCTGGCGGGAACCGCCGAATGACCGCACCGCGGTCAAAAGACCGCGGCGGGCATTCTGTGTTTCCCGCTGGGCTGGCGGGCGACCGCAAGAAGGCCGCCCGCCAGCCCAGCGGGAAACCCCTTCCCACGAGGAAGCCGGCTCCGAATGGAGCCGGCGGAGTGGGAAGGGTGCGACGGGTGCAGTAGCACCCATCGCGAATTTCAGTGTCTGCTATGCAGAAACTGAAATTCAAAGTGGGGCCCGCTTACGGGGGCCCCTTCAGTGCCCATGCCCATGCCCATGCCATTGGCGACACCCCTCAACGCCATCCTGTTCCTGGCGGTCGGAACCGCCAGGAACAGGATGGCGGTGAGGGGGTCGGAATCCCCCATGGCGGCGCAGCAAGCTGCGCCGCCATGGGGGATTCCTCAGGGCAACGGAAAACCGGCGGGACACCGCCGGTTTTCCTGTTCTGACCGCGGCCAAACCGCCGCTGTCAGAATGCCCTGCGGGGAACCGCCAGCCTGTTGGCGGTGCTCCTGCCGACCCCGGCCCCGGCGGTCAATGACCGCCGGGGTCGGAATGACCCCCATAATGTATGCAAGGGTGGCTTTCTGCCGCAAGGGGGGGCTGAAAAAATAGCACAAAGAAATCAAAGAGATTTCTTTGTATCATTTCCATCGGCATTTTTAACACCTGATAAGAGCAGGCCTTAAAGGGATGCTCCCATTGTTTTCCATGGGCCTCTGGGTGCTTTGCTGTATTACTATCAACATTTTTCACGCTAATCCTGAAAGATGCCGGACTAGCATAAAAAGTACTGATGCTAGTACCCCTGACTACCGCCATGGCACACATGGTGGCGTTAGGGGGGCGCTAAGAGGTACAAGAAAAGTGTTGCTAAACTAGGTGAAGTGGCAGTTTTCATAAATCTGCCCCACAGAATGCCAGATGCATGATGGCATAAATTCAGACTGACTGCTTTTCTTGACACGGGGAAGACATTGCATAGACTGGGTTAGCTTTATTCCAAGATAATCAAAAGCGGTGACCCTGGCAGGACTACTTTTGTCAAGGATGAGGGAGCCCCTGAATAACCTATGGGTTTGATGGTCATAACCTTTTGTTTTTGCATTGTTGACTATAACCCCATGATCAGTGCAAACGGTTTCAGACTCGCCAACCAGAGTCTGCAGGCCAACTAGTGTCTTACAATCAGTAAAGTGTCATCTGCAAACAGAAGCAGAGGGACTTTTAAACCTGCCCTCCTTGGTGCGTCGTTATCACAGTCTTCAAGATAACTAAACACATAATTAAAGTATAGGGAAAACAAAGAAGGGGCTAGTACACATCCCTGCTGTACACCATTACGAATCCCAATATGCTCCATCAACTCCTCCAGAGGCCTCCACCGAACCTGGGCAAACGCACTATAATGCTCAACAGGTCATGGGTGACCTTGTTCGCCTTCAATGTCGCCCATAATGTTTGAGGGGGAGTAGGTCGAATGCAGACTTCAAATCGACAAGCACAAACTAAAGATGTGACCTGGTTAATAGTGCTCACATCTCTTCTAAACCCCGCTTGAAAGTTAAATCCAAACTTCAACGCTATCCAGGAGCTTCCTACAGAAGACCTTCTGTGTCACATGAATAAGGCTAATTGTTCTCTTATTAGGAAGGGACTCCCTAGAGCCTTTCTTATGGTCTATTTCTGCTGTTTCCCAACTAGCAGGAATTTCAGCACCCTCCAAAACAGCATTTGAAAACTTGTTAATGTAAGTAGCCCACTTTTCAAGATCAGAGGAAGTAGGACCCCTGTGATCCCATTGGGACCAGCTGCATTGCCAGGGGCAATACTACTAATTGATTCTTTAGTATCTTGTATCTCAAATGGTGAGGATGGAGACAGACTACAGCACTCGCTAAGAGTTAATACACTTAACATCTCCTCGGGTCCCGACAAAGGATGATAGAAGTTTGAAAAATGTTCAAACCAAGGCCCATATTTATACTTTTTTAGCGCCGCATTTGCGTACTTTTTTTTACGCACAAGCGGCGCAAACTTACAAAATACAATTGTATTTTGTACGTTTGCGCAGCTTTTGCATCAAAAAGCGGCGCAAATGCAGCGCTAAAAAAGTATTAATATGGGCCCAAGTATCTGCACTGATAGTGCTTTCTAAATGAAACTTCCCACTCTCTCCCTCTTGGGATACAATCCCTCAAAACCTCTTAAAGTCTTTGGTCTTAATTGCAACAAAAAGATGTCACAAAATGTGGGTATCCCAATTTATTTGCGCCTCCCTGGGTCTGCTTATAAATTTTCCTCTTTGCCACTTTCAATGATGTGGCGCAATGCATTTTTGGCCTGCCTCCAACCTTTGTTCTACCGTAAACTATCCCTTGGTCTCCCATGCGGCTCCCCCCAAAAACATTGGCCAATAACATTGCAAAGATGAGCATGAATAGATAGAATCACAGAGTTTCCATGCGGTTGGGACTGTAGTATATCTAAGTGCTCCAGCACGTCTAGGAGGGCTTTGTCCATAATATCCCTGCGCTCTACATCTATTTCTATGTTAGGCCATTTAAGTCTATGCCTGTTGGTCAATGGGAAAAGTCCAGTGGAAAGCAAGAGGGGAACACCCTCCATGTGGTTAAAGAGGTTAGACAGCGTACAATGCATCAGGTTATGATCGCTATCATTTCTTGGGACGACCTTATATCGACTACCAATCGCCACAGCGCGATGGCCACTCAAGCTTAGTTGATCCTGCTGGCCTACCCTGAATGATTAAAAATAGGAGATACTTTAAAATCTTATTTGTATGACATTTGGAGTTCACAGGCATAGGAGAAATAATGTAACAGGCTTATTGAAAAGGCATTTGAATTTCTGTTAAACAGAATTTTACCCTCCTCCACTACTCAAGTACAGTCTCAAACCGGTTGGGTTTAGCACAAGCAGTGATACAAGGTTCAAAGAGCAAATGTTATGAACAAATGATCTCACATAAATCAAAATTCTGAAAACACTGATATTAAGACAATTTGAATATTAGAATGCTGAACCCGTACCTCAATGCTTGTGAGAATTAAAGGCATGTTGGGGCACCAACCATTTTACTGTCCATTCCCACACCCTTATTGCACCAGATACAAAACCAATCACATTGCTAGCTATGGGCCAAGAACAGCGCAGCACTCATATCAACAAAGCACCAATTAAGGGCCATTTATATTAATACTCCTATAGGACTGAAACGCTTATGACTGCTACTTACAGAGTCATCAGCCAGCTTACATTCAAACAGAACAAGAAGCAAACCACTATACACATACTACCAGCCAACAGCCACACATACTGTCAGCTAACAGCTGCACATACTGCCACTCACACATACCACCAGCAAAAAGCGACACAACCATGACTATACACATACTGCTAGACAACAGTCAGAAAACTGCAACCACACACACACACACACAAAAACAACCAGCAAACAGCTATAAAACTGCAACCACATACATACATACTGCCAGCCAGCCAACATCCACATAACCACCACTATACACATTCTTCAAGCCTGTTTGAGTGGTGGCTTGAAGTGGTCTGACTCACTGACCTGTGCTGTATGCTGAGTTGGGCAGAAGTAAAATGAGAATGACACAATAACAGACCAATGGCTGAAGTGGTCTGACACATTCCTCCATGCTGTATGCTATGGTCGGTAGAAGGAAACTGTGAATGATACAATAACAGACTAGAGGCTCAAGTGGGCTGACCCAATGTCCCAGGCAATGTGCTGTGCTGAGGTGAAGGAAAATGTGAATAACACACTAGACCAATTGCTAACGTGGGGTGACCTTGTGCCCAATTTCCAAAACATAAACATATGCCACCTGGTGGGTTGCCCCCCCAGCAAGTGAGGTAGAATCTTCTCAAGAAAAAACACACCTGGTGGCCTAGTTTGATTCCTGCACAGAGATCACTGTCATAACCATGATCCCTGAGCAGGAATCTATGGCAAAGTGGCACCATTGGAAAAGAAAGACTCCCCTTTCTCTGATGATGCTCCTCATGTAAAGATTGCTCCCTGAGGTGGGGTGGCAGCAAGCCCCCAGGCAGGTGCAACCAAAAACTAAATGGAACATGATTGCACCACCACCCCCCAAAATTACTTATATGCCCTCCTGGTGGGTTGACACAAATGCGGGGAGGACAACCCTCCAAAACAATCTTCTCTTGTGCCTAGAGGTAATCCCAGTTCATGGACTGTGGTGGTTTTTGGTTTTACGAGGAGGAATCCTTTTGAGAGAGGCAAAAGTAAACAAAAGGAGACTCTCTCTCAAGAAAAAACAAGGAAGTCTTCTGGGTGGAGGAAATAGCACCGGACGCTCAGTGCTGCCCATACTTTCTCCTCGTTATGCACCATCCAATAGGATAATGATGTCATTGAGGGGTAGAGGAGGAGCAAGGGGTTACATGGAACTCATTCTGCATTGGCACCTAGAAAAATTCCATTGCTGAAGCTTTTTTTCCATATATAACACACACTGCCTGCTGAAGGAGCAAATCAAAACTCAGGGCCTCATTTACAAGCGGCCTGTGCCGCTGGTGCATCCCTTTTTTTGATTCAAAGTCGGGGCATGCTTCAGGGCCATATCCACAAAGCCACGCAAAGCCACTTTGCATGGCTTTACATGGCCTTGTATATATGGCCCCCTTTCACCCATTAATCTGCATGAAAGGAGCGTTCCATGGGTGTTGCTGTGGGTGTGCCCACAGAACACCCATGGAATCTCACGCATTCCCAGATTTACAAGGTTTTGTAACCCTGGAAATGCATCAGTTTCCTACGCCACCCCAGGAGTTGTGTAAGGGTGGCACAATGGGTAGAAGTAACATTATTTCTCCCCGGTTTTCTCTCTTTTTATGTATGCTGCAGAACGCAGCACACATAGAAGGAGGAAATCGTCTCTTATGACAGTGTCCCTTCCTGCACAAAAACAAGCATCCCTGCAATGCAGGCAACCTTGCACCATGGTGCAAACGTGCCAGCATGGCATATGGCCTATACAAACAAGAGGGAACCCTGTAACCCTAACCTGATCTGGGTTAAACAACAATAATCACTAGCAGTACGGTCAAAAGGTTGGGATAAATTAAATCAATATTTTTAAAGACCAGTGCTCAATACTGTCCTTATGGATTAATTACTTTTCATTATTTATTCCAACTAGTTTTATACAAGGCCAGCAGTGGCTCATCAGTGAATTATATACAAAACACAGTTATTTACAAAACAACAACATTACACACTTACACATAAAAAGCCAATTTATTTTACGTACAACTGAGGCATCCTTATAATCATACAAAGTCTAAACCCGGCAAAAATGCCAGAAAAGGGTTGTGCCCAACAACCTTTCTTTGATGGTGGTTACCAATAACAGATTGTGATTGTAATCCACTCGATTGCGATGATTGATGGTTCGTATATCAGCAGCTAACAAATACCTATTTATTTTTTAAGGGTATTTTGCAGTGCACATTAAGTTTTTTCTCGTCAAGATAACTTGAATTAGAGAACACAGTCTCGCCGAAATATGTGTCAATGCATTTCGGCCTCTTCAGTCAGGGCCTCATCAGGACTATCGGGGGCCATGAAGCCTCTTTTTACGTTAGTGTCAGTTCTGCTCGAGAGCCACACAACGGTTCAGTGGAGACGCGAGGAGTTTTGAGTAAGCGTCTCATTGAGGCAGAATCCGAACCGCCAAGACGGCTATAAAATTGACTGTCTGTTGACGCTCGTAAGCGTTTAAGCTGACGCGAACATTACAGCCTCTACGGTTCATACACAAGGTTTAGCCGTGCCTCACCGAGATAATTGGTATTGAGGGATTCCGGTACCCTTTATAACAAACATCGAAAAGAACGCGGTGGCTCTCGAGTAATACTGACACTAACGTAAAAAGAGGCTTTGTTGCCCCCGATAGTCCTGATGAGGCCCTGACTGAAGAGGCCGAAACACGTTGACACATATTTCGGCGAGATTGTGTTCTCTAATTCAAGTTATCTTGACAAGAAAAAACGTAATATGCACTGCAAAATACCCTTAAAAAATAAATAGGTATTTGTTAGCTGCTGATATATGAACCATCAATCATCGCAATCGAGTGGATTACAATCACAATCTGTTAATGGTAACCACCATCAAAGAAACGTTGTTGGGCACAACCCTCTTCTGGCATTTTTGCCAGTGTTTAGACTTTGTATGATTATAAGGATGACTCAGTTGTACGTAAAAGAAATTGTCATTTTATGTGTAAGTGTGTAATGTTGTTGTTTTGTAAATAACTGTGTTTTGTATATAATTCACTGATGAGCCTCTGCTGGCCTTGTATAAAACTAGTTGGAATAAATAATGGAAAGTAATTGATCCATAAGTATCACCCACAAAGCTATACATGGAACAGGACCGCTTTTTATCAGAAACAAAATTACCAAATACATCCAACAAAGAAACCTCCGCTCAAGATTGGCACCCCGCCTTAGAACACCACCATACAAGAAAAAGACTATAGATGGTACATCCTTCTCCGTTCAAGCAGCCAAACTATGGAATTCATTATCCCCAACTATAAGAGCCACAGATAACTTTCTTGTCTTCAGAAAACTACTCAAGAATTGGCTCTTTCCTTCATAACCACCATATTCAAACAACTATGAACTGTATATGCCTATGTTGATAAATATTTTTTTCAGATTATGTGTATATTTCTAGTTATGTATAGTTTCTTTAGAAAATATGTATCGCTACTATGTCATAACAATAAAATACACACACACTCTTTAAACCTGTTTGACTAAGTATATTTTACCCATGGTTCTAATTATGTATTGTATGTGCATATGTGTGTGTATTCATGTGTGTGTGTATGTATATATATATATGTATATATATATATATATATATATATATATATATATATATATATATATATATATATGTATATGTTGTTTCTGTGCTTGGCATGTCCGTGGGTCATTGCATGGCTCCTGGGTGGGTTGTTATACTAGATATCTATGAATTACTGCTCTCATCTTATCACACTTATCTACCCATCATCATATGTCATGTCTCTATCAAACTATCCTCCATTCTCACTCTGACTCATCCCAAATCCTTTCTACTACTTTCATCTCCTAAATAACTCTGCCTAAGCTCTTCCCTCCGCTTCCACAACTAACTCACCAAACCTCACTCTACTACCGTGACCTCCCACACAACCCTACTAAATTCTCCCGCATTTATCTCACCCTGCTACTATGCTCTCCCTAACCCTTCCACATACTCTTCCCTCCTCCATCCCCCTTTACTCATCCCAAGCATTTGGGTTGAGTAAATTGAGGATATACTCCCAATTAACACTTCTGGATTTCTTTCCTCCTCCACCCCTACATTACTCCAGTCAGTCTAACTAACAAACTCTCATATCCGCGGCTCAAATGAACTCATAATAATACTAAAACTGTACTCATTATTTCCCGATACTAATCCATCACTAATTCTTGTTGGGTTCCAGAGTAGCGTGCTACTCACCGAAAAGTGCTTTGACGCCTCGTCAGGGGTAGTAAGCGCTATATAAATACGATTACAATACAGTACAATACAATAAGGACAGTATTGAGCACTGGTCTTTAAAAATATTGATTGAATTTATCCCTACCTTTTGACCGTACTGCTTGTGATTATAGCATGGCCCATGGCAGCAACTTGTGCGCCCGCGCAAGGGACACGGACAGGAGTGTGCCGTATCTTGTAGATACAGCGCAATCCTGCCCTTTTGTTTTGCCGTAGGGCAGCTCAGCAAAAAGGCTTGCAATGCTGTCCTACGCCAAAACTTTGTAAATGAGGCCCTTAGTTTCGTATTTAGTGGGATGTGGTAATAATTTCCACTCCACACTATACAAAACAATAAATAGCAGAATGACGATCAATACATTATGCAAAACATAATAACTATTAGAGGATGTGTACTTCTTGGTCTAAAAACAAAAAGTTGTAATTTATTTAATATGCAGCACACTAAAATAAGTAGAGTATGAAGGCTGTGCAGAACGTCCATTAGAAAAGACAACCCCAACCAAGCACAAGGACAGTAAGGGGTAGATGAAAAATATCAATACTTCTATTCCCTTTAAGCAGCAAAAAAGGCAAAGTTCATATTGCCATAAGTAGAAGTCGGGCCTCCCACCAATAATCTAGTGTTGATGATTCCTTCTGATCTCGTGATATAACCTGGAAGTCAACACCATGTGCTCAAATTCCTTCAGATGTTGATATTCTGATCAACTTAATTAGGTTCATCTGAAGATGCAAAGAACAAACATGATAGAGTAAGCAAACAATTAGTTCTTTCTTTAAAGGCAAGCTCGAGAACCTAAATCTGCACATCAATAATGTTTGCACATTTTGGACTGCCGGGAATGCCATCTCTTCATTTGATTCCACTGAACTCCAAAGTCTGACAACCATGTAATAAGTGGACAATATCAAAAGTCACTGTTTGTGACAGAGATCCTTAGCGATGTTTATTTACCTCTTTTGAAATTGTCAACAAATCACTTGCCTAGCCTTATGTCTTGCCTCTCCTGAAGAAGCCTAACCTCTGCCCAGAGGACCTTGCTATGCAATACTCATTACTCACCAACAATTCCAATGAAAAGTCACTGAGATGGCTTATATCAAGCAACTTCAAGAGAAGATTGAAAGCAATGCCATCCTGCAAAGCTCCTAGTCTGAATTCAGACAGCAGTAAAGTATGGCGAACATCAGCCATCCATACTCTTCAAAGTAGTGCCCTTTGTATATGAAATGGACTTCTGAGTTGCTGTAGATGCACTAGGCTTGTCGCATCTTGATAGAGGTAATGCTCTGCACTCGCAGTGTCCCAGAGACCCATCTGTCTCCACTAAAAAGGGTACTAAATGTAGCAGCCTGTCGAATCAAAGGTAAATATGACAACATTAAACTAGCACCCAAAGTACTCCACTGTTTCCCACTCTCCATCAGCAGCACATTAACAATCCGTTCCATTGTTTACACGCTGTTAATGCCTACAGTCCAATGCACCTATCGACCAGGATCATGACCTCTTGTGGAACATGTTCAACGCACATTTGCAGTATCACCAGACTGTAAGTAAGAAAATGCAAGAAGAAAAAGACCAGACACCAGGTTTTCTTCTGCTGCACACCTAAGGTGTGGACCATCACCCCAGTTCAGATCCAGCAGGCCCCATTCCTTCTACCCTTCATGAAAGAGCCTAAGATTGGCAACATCCGATCACATTATAACCAAAACGTAACTCGCTTGCCACTTCGCCTTTATTTGCCCCTCTCTTTCCCATTGCCTCTTGATCCACTGAACTATCAAGTCCTTTCCACTTCTCCTCCCTATTCTGCTATCACTGCTACTGCTGCTCTGCCCTCTATCCTGCTCTCGTGGCTTCCTTCTTTCCTGGGGAACCATCTTGCTTGCCCCTTTCTATGACCTTCGCGAGCCACCTATACACTACCTATTAGGCCCAACACCCGTGGCGTAACGAAACTTGAGGAGGGCCCCTGCGAAGTCCCTGGAGGGGGCCTCCCCCTGGACCCAGTCAGGGGGCCTGCCGCCCGTGCACAGTGTACTGTGCTGAGAGGGCCTCCTTGCGCTCGGACCCCCCACCCCCCGCATCAGGGGCCTTTGCTACGCCCCTGCCCAACTCCCACCCTCACCTCGCTGCCTTATTGTATACCTTAATCCTTAACTGGGAAACTGTGATCTAACGCTTCGAGGCTATGTTAACCCATTTGTAACTCATACATACAAGTCGGCTTACTACACTTGACATATTTAATAAATGTTTTAATACACATTTTCTCAAAGTTGAATACATTCAGTTACCCATTTAAAAACATCACCACAACGTCAGTTATACTGGCCCTCCTTCCTCCAGCGCAGTTAAAATGACATTCCCAAAAAATAAAAAAACAAAACAGGCTTTACAGTGCTGAAATATTTGTATCAGACCTGTCAAAATTATCGGCGTTTTTGCATTCCAGTTGCACAATGAACAGTCACTGACACAAAAATAAATAAATGCAGTTTATCACAATGACATAATTTTCCATACATTGCAATGGCATGACCTAACTGCTTTGTTCTTAAGTGACCATGAAATTGTGCAAGGCCATATCTTAAAACCGAGCAGCTGCTGTTGCTATCAGAGATTGATTCATGGATTCACAGTCCTTTGTTACCATTACTTACTGTCTAGAAATGTTGAAGTTTAGCTATAAATGAACAGCATTATATAAAAGAAAAGTCTTAAATATTCAGCCAGGGCTATGATTGTTATTATGAAAGGGTATTTTGTTTGCCTAAAACATCCTAATTAAGTCTGTGTGTCTGTAGTCTGCAGCAGTGGACAGGAAATTAACAGAAATCCTTGTGCATGACTCTCAGGCAGGCTACAAAAGAATTAATATCTACAAGCCTGGTATACTGATTTGAAGAGTGAAATTCTCTCTTGCTGGTTTTCAGACTCAGAGGCAATCTTCAACTCTTTATCTTCCGGCTGCAATTAGGGACCTTAAGCAATATTGCAAAACAAGCCCTGTGGTCCTGGGGCTCTATCACATAATGTGCCTCAGTGAAACAGGGTGTGGATACACTTTCTGAGGCCCAAGGACCCTTTGGTGCTACAGAAGGTGCTAAAGCAGGTGTTTTAATAAAATAATAATGAATATTCATGTATTCTGAGTAATGGATTTGCGTAAAAAATGTAATAATATAACGAAAAATAATGCACGCATTTGAAAATGTGTCCACATGAGTGGCTGTCAATGTTCACAAATTATACTTATTAATTGCTTATTTATATGAAACATGGAGCTTTTGTTTGATTAATGTAGTAATACATCATATTGAGGGTTATGTATTATGTATTAAGCTTTATTTATTGTAGGTCTTAACTTAGCGATGGTCTTGGCCTAGTTGCATGGCCTCATGTCAAGCTGTATTTCTAAACAGATTAATAAAACTTTGCTTAGAGAATTACATTATGATATTCCACTGTGCTGACCAAATGTGCTCATAGCTAAAAGTCTTTCTCATGAGAACCGCTTGCTAGAAGACGTTGTACTTGCTAAATGTAACAATATAAGTGTAATGTGTAAGTCTGACTTTCTCAGGAGAAGAACAATGGAGACACTGACTGGAGTATAAACTGCAACAATATTGTTACCTGACGAGCCGGATGATGAGGACATTACAAGAGGAGCCAATCAGCGACATGTGAACCGAGTACTAGTAGCAATTATAGATTTGATATTTTAGTTGTATTGGACAAAGTGTGAACATGCAATCCCTTGACCAATAGGGACTTGGGAAGTAGCTTTAGGAAATCTAACTTAGCCGGCTACACTGAGAAGAAGTCGCCATTGCGCTTTTGCCTTTTGCCACTGCCATTACTTTCTTGAGCGTCTTGACAAGAGACATACTTAACTTTACTGCTTAAATACTTTGCGTTTTCTGTACTTTGATGCTGATTCCTGATGCCTTTCTGACTGAACTGATGTCCTGATGATGAAGACTATCTTAGCTTGCCGATCCATTTGAGGAGAGGTATGTTATTACTGATGCGTTTCTTAAGACTATTTGCTTTTTCTTTCTAGGTACCAATCGCAATATTTTGATAGAGCCATAGTTAGATGTTTTCCAAATTTGTGTTTACTAATTATTTTGCATGAAGCCCAACATGCTGATGCTAATCTGGTGTTAGATGGTATTCCCCACTAATGCTATATGGGATAATGTTTGATGTCTTTTCATTGCTGAATCCAAATGTATGTGACATTGTATGCACAATCGTTCTTGTTATTAAATAGCACTGAAACTTTAGAATGTGTAGTGGATCAAGCTTTGATTAGATTATGCTTCTTTCGCCACTTTGGACAGCCAGTGATGTTTCTGTAAGTATATCATTTGATTTTGAGTTTAGTTTACATGACATTAGCATTGTTAATATAGGGAAATAAATATTCTAACTTTTAATAAAGGTGTGATTATTCATGACTGAAAAGTCATGGTGAGTGAAAATTACTGACTTCAGTTGGTTATTAGTTATGTTGATTATCATTGATTATTATTGTTATTGATTAATTATTTATTATTGATCTATGTGTACTGGAGTTCTGGTGGGAACGTCTTAAATGCGAGTCAAAAGGTTCATCGACCTATTCGCGTCCCCTTTTAAGTTTACTTATGAATGTCTGACACACTAACAAAGGTGTCTCAGATGCTTGGGTGGCCCCTTCAGTAATATAGATCGTGATGGTGCACATATAACGCCAGTGCTGTCCTAAGTGGTCATTCCCTCATGTGCACAGAGACTTGGCCCAATGGTAATGAGGGAAACACTTTGCCTCTGTGCCCGTGCCATATCATGAACAAGGATACTGAGCCAAGAATGCCATCAGGAGGCAGACTGACTGTGTGCGACAAAGACATGGTGCACAGTCAGTGCACCTCCGTTGGCATCTTGTGAATCGATGGAAAATAGACCCCCCAGACACCCCTCTTTGGAAAGCAGTCTGGGTTGCCACCTGCATGGTGAAAGCCAGAGCAGCTGCTTTAAAGAGCCAATCTGCTTTTAACTAATGCACTGCACTCATTGCATGCGAGTTTTCAGCTACCCTGGGGACAGCACCTCAGTTGTAATATGGCGCACTGTCCTTGTTTGCACTTTGGACACCTAGTCAAAGGCATGCTCTAGTGAGAAAAGGGACAGTGCTCCCTATAAATAATACAGTCTCTCATTTGTGCAGGTTTCTATTCTGATTGTGTATGCCCACTCACAAAAAAATTGGCTGTGTACAGCACAGGTCCTAACTCGGTGCATGTGCTGAAAATATCACTTCCGGGAGATCAACCTGGCTTTTGAGAGGGAACAAGCACCCACCCACACGAGATGATAACTGTGGCTCCTCCCACTTGCAGATGGTTGCATCCTTGGGCCTTCTATGCCTGCCCCAAAGGGTGCCGTCTGCGGGCATAATAACTGAACCCCATTTTCTAGATAAAGCATAGTGAGTGAGCCTGCATTAGAGATTTGGCACTAGTGTTCCAATGCAATGTGTTTTACCCAAGAGGTCGCACAAGCATTTCATGAATCTTCTGTAACATGGAAGTACCCCGGGGCACACAAAAAGTGTGCACATTATCCCTTATCGATATCCTATCTGGTAATCCAGCTCCATGATGGCATGTAAGAGTAATGTTGTAATCAAAGCATTATTTGGCTGATTATAATATCTTTTACTTGCCCTTGGGACATAAGGGTTTTGTTCCTTTCTCATGTAATGTGGCAGGTCTGGTCAGTTTTGAGTAATTTCTCCTCAGCTATCAACTGTACATAATTGTCTGGGTCCGCCCATCCTCCAGATACCTTTCTTTTCTCATCTTATACAGAAGAAAGACTCAAGCGCCCCCTCTACCTGTCTGGTAAACTAAGTTTTTTTTTAAACGGTCAGTACGCTCCAGTTGGCACCTTGTGAAACGATGGAAAGTGGGTCCCAAGGACGAAACACGTAACACATACCTCTGCTGCCCCTGGGGAATGTGGGCGGAGTGGGGGGGCAATGCTCCACAGGGACCACAACCCTTCAGGTCAGGCCCCTTTCAGCAAGGCCAATGAATAGCTGTGAAATATTGGAGCCTCAGGGGCCTTTGGGAACATTCTGCAGTGTGTGTGTGTGTGTGTGTGTGGGGGAGGTTATTTTGCGTTACCCCAATGGACCCTCTGCTGGACTTGTCTCTTTGGTTTCTTGTGTGTTCATTTTCTTTTTCGATCGTGTACTCCGTGAAGGCCCTGGTCTGCTTCCTATGTAGGATCTTACATTTTCTCTAGAGGCTGTTGAGGCTGATTCACTGTGAAGCAATTAAAGTCTAACTGAGCAAATATTATGGAATTCTTGTAGTTCTTTTTGCTAATAGAGGCAGTAATGCCTACTGGATCCATGTTTCTAATGTCCACTACTGCACAGTGCTGGTTGTTGTATTTTAACACCTTATGCTTCTGTATTTTTAAGCCTGGCCTAAACCCAGTTTTAGCCTTGTCTTCAGCCTCATACATGCAAAAAATGTAGAAGGATAAATAAATAAATACATACATACATGCACACATACATACATAAAGGAGCTTCAGGTCAGTCCTCTTTATCATTTGGCCTGTTAAGTTGCCATTCACATTTTGCTTTGCCCACCAGAGCACTGGGGCAGTGTGGCAGCCCACTTTAACCACTGACTCTCTTACACTGTGAGTGACACTATTTGAGGCCAATCGCATGCACACATCTGCCTAAAAGTAATGCCAGGACACGTGGGCCAATCTCTACATTCTGTTCATTTGCATTTACTTTTGTCTTCCTTTGACATTTTTGCCAGATGCCAGCTGCTCCCCTCAGTGGTACTAGGAGTTGACTGTGAGCCAAGCACCAGAATTACTGGAGCATGAAACATTGTAGAAATGAATGTAACTCTAATTTTATTCATTTTAAAGGGGCTGTTAATAATGTGTGAACTTGGCCACAGCAGGCAGGGCGTGCTTAAAAGACACCCAAGTATGTTTGAAAAAGAAAACTTAGGGTACTATGAGTGAGAAAAGACTGACTAATGCAAAGTTCTTCGGAAAGCGGAAGAAGGGAAGTGAATACCATTTAGGCGGGATGGGGTGGGTTGTGAGACATTTCCTGAATTTTACCAATGATAGTGAAAGCCTGAGGTGCATCGGAAGGTAATTCTGAAGTCTTAGCCCACATGCTGAGAAACCCTATTGGTGCGAGGGCCATTTCCACATTGTCTACAGGCACATACTACAATATAAAGAGTTAAACTATATATCTGTGAAAATATAGAATAATATGCAATTTTATTGCGTTATTGCAGGACCTTAACTGAAAAATGACCAGCAAAAAAGAGGTCGTACTGCCATCAGTCAGGGGTTCTTTAGGGTCAAGTTCTGAGTGGTTACATGTATACTTTTTCCATCTGTTGTTTGTCCTCCTGAGGATTTGTAGTTCAGGTAGTGTTGTTCATGTAGAAGTGGTTAATATTTAAACACAAAAACATCATACTATAAAGCAGAATCATTGGCTCATAGGCCATTTTACAGGGCTGGTTCTAGATACCCCTGTGATAGAGTGTTCCTGTTTGATCTCGCGCCAGGCCACCCTCTTCCAATGGTTTAAATGATGGATCTTTTCTTGTCGACATGAGAGGTGAAGGGGGTTAATATTAGGCAAACAATCCTAATTAACAGTGTAACCTGACTGGGTACACAATGAGAGCTAGGAGTCAGAAATACATTTAAGGAGTTTTATTTCAAGTTAACACAGGTTAATATAAACCAATTTTAATAACATACTGTTGTTGTGTAGCCATTTTAGTTATAGCTCCATGCACGTTAGTTTAACACACTAGGCCGCTGTGCACTTTGACCTAGATATATTTTAAACGGCTTCACATTGTTATTTTTACAATAACCAGTTTTACGGTCTTGTTTTATTTTCATCTATCTAACTGTTTTTGCTTAGCCTAGCACTGTGTTCTCAAACAAGACATTCTTGATCACTTTGTGCTTTAGTCAAGGCTTCAGTTTGATCCATTGCCGGTGAACGTGGTAGAAGTTTAGTCTCCAACATTCTTAGAAAATACACATCCTTACTTAGGGACATTTTCTTAGAACATTAGTTGTATTATTATAAAAACACTTCCTAGTCCCATTACACGTTAAGAAGGAGATTCCAGCCAGGGAACCACGACTCTTTGCTGACTGCTTCGCTGTAGATGCTAATGCAGACTGCAGGCCTTTGCCCAGGTATAAGGGTCGATGTCCTCCCGGGGGATCCTGAAAGGCAGAATTAGAGCTTAACATGCTGTGCTCAGATTATGACTTAGAAAATAAATATTCCATAAATTCTAGTGACAATATGATAGCTTTATTCTTGTGTTTCACTCTCCTGGTCACCATTTTAATATTGTCATGTTGTGTTGTCCTGGTTATTGCAGCACACGCTTTGCTATCTAAGATGCAGTTGTTTTATTAAACCAGTCATTAGAACATATACTGCTTCTGTCTGTCATTTATGTACGAGACCGAATTGTGAATGAGAGAACCGTATTCGACCTGAGAAGCCTAATATGTCATGCGCTCGGCTGCCCATTCATCCCTATCTTTTGGTAGAGATGAGGCACTGCTAGTTAGCCGGAACAAAACCCGGATTTAGAGCAACAGGTGTCACCCACAGTGGGTCAGACTCAGTCTCCCACACAGTGGACGATCTTGCTGCTCAAAATCCAGTAGTCTCATTAGAATAATGAGAGCCTACGTGACATTGTAAAGATACAAGATAACACTACTGGCCCTTACTTATCACTGCCACTTAGGTGAGATTCCTCAGGGTCTTCAGAACAGTGTGTGACACTCGCAGTTTGGGCAAACTCTGTCCTCTTGGTCTCTGGTCTCCAGGCATTACACGCTTTAGTGTGGCACTAGACCCTTCGCCAGGATATGAGTTTGATGCAGTCAGCAATTAAGGACAAGATCCTCTTGTACTGACTTCAACTGTTGACTCACTCAGACCCCCTTCAGGCTGAACTTGGGCTGTCCCAAACTGTTGTTAGGCCACAACAGCTTGACTAATCTGCTCCCTTTGTCTCACTGTAACCACCAGCACTTCAGCGAGAGGTGCTGTTACATCATCAAGGGGACACAGGACTCTGTGAGCATGTGCTGCCTGCACCCATTGGGGTGACCTTCAAACATCATAGCTATTGCTAAGATGATCTGATAGGGTCCTCTCCACCGGGGTTTCAAGCAAGTTTTGTGCACCCGCTTCTTCACCATAACGTAGTCACCAGGACTGAGGTCATGACACTGCGCCTGTTGAGGCAGAGCTGTAGCCTCTCCAACCTGATGAGACACAGGACACAGCACATCAGCCCGTCCTTTGCAGTAATCAAGAACCATGTCATCAGTTATTTTCACAAATGCATTTGCAGGCACAGCTGGCAATCTCATGGGCTCTTCCCATGATTGCTTAATGAGGAGACAATTCTGTACTCCTATCAGTAGTACTGTGAAGCCTCGTCAAAACAAGAGGCAATGCATCAGGCATTTTCAAGGAAGTGGAAGTGCACACTTTAGCCAGTTTGAATTTCAGCATTCCATTGACTTGCTACATGATACCAGAATCCTCAGGTCAATAACTACAATATAGCCTCTGCTCACTTGCAATGCTGCATCTCAGGACCTCATTGTCAAAGAGGGCCCCTTGGTCTGACTCCAGAGACGTCAGGAATCCAAATCTGGGTATGAGCTCTCTCAACAACAATTTAGTTACTGTGAGACTATCATTTCTCCTACTAGAGTAGGTTTTGACCCAACACAAGAAAACTCACACAATTACTAGAACATATATCAACCCATTGCACACAGGCATGTTGATGAAGTCCTACTGCATACGTTTGAAGGGACCTCCTGATCTCCCTATGTGTCTCATTGTTACTATAGTTCTTTTATCTACATTCATCTGCTGACACACAACACATCTGTGACATAATACTATAGCCATCGGTCTGAATCTAGGATTAAACCATATCTGCCGAAACAGACGCAACCCTTCGTACACGAGCAGATCCACGATAATGTCTGACAACTGGGGGTAACAAACTGTATGGCAACACAGATCTTCAATTTCTTGAAATCCAAATGCCATCATCATCTCTTTTAACACAGCCTGCTCTAACCCAACCTTGCTGTTCTGCTTCTGAAACTTCCTACTGTAGTCTCTTAACTGTTGCGATTAGCAAGATGTTGTAATTGGTTTTATCTTTTCCCTCATTTTGATATTCGCCATTAAAATTACAAGCATTTAAGGCACAATATCTCGCAACCTCATCAGCATGCCTATTTCGTACAGTTACATAATCATCCCCTTTGCAGTGTGTTGAGCATTTCACAACAGCGATCTGAGCAGGTAGCTGCAATGCCTTTAACAAATTATTCACATTTTCTCCATTCCTAATTGGAGACCTGAAGAAATCATAAATCTCTGATGTGACCATGGCTGTCCGAAGTCATGGGACACCAAAGCCACACTGACTGTTAGTGAAAATGGTCACTTTCAGCTGGTCTGAAACAGAGCATGCCCTAGTGAGAGCAATCAATTCAGCCACTTGTACCACAGCACTCCTTGAAGATAGGATGCTTTGATCACCCCTGAGACAGTACAAACTGCATAGGTGTCAACATCAGGACAGTGTGCGCTCTACGGGCGACTAAAATGCAAAAACCCAGTCTTTATGCAAAAGCATAATGCATGCATTGTGTTTATATGCAGTTTGTTAACCTTTTGCATTGCAGAGTTTAATCTTGAAAAACATTATTAATGGTGTTTGCAATAACTGTTCATTTGAAATGTATTGCTGCTGGCTTACTGAATGTGTTAGGGTCTGGTCCCTTTCTAGGACCTTCTAGAAGCTTTCCCTGCAGCATGACTGGGTGTGGTTTGTGGGCTGGGCCAGACTCTATATAAGAGAGCCAGCCCAGCTCCACGTGCTCACTATTCAGAGGTCCCGGTGCAGAGCAGCAGCAATTCCTGAGCTCCTGTTCTGGAGGCCTACCATGATGTTCCAGGCCTGCCCCGCATTATATGGGTGATCCTTGAGCAGAGTGGTAAGGCGGAGGTCGGGCTGGGCCCCCGACCCTGTTCTCAAAGACTCTTGAGTTTTGGGCCTACTGGTGAAACTTCAGAGTGCGCGATTCATTGCTCTCATGTAAACCTTGGCATTCAGATCGGCAACAGCTTGCGCGATAATTTCATGGCATTTGCATATTCTTGATTGAATCGGCAGTGTGCGCGATTCATTTCTAGCATGTAAAACTTGATGTTCAGATCGGCAACAGTGTGCGCGATCATTTCATGGCATTTCCATATTCTTGTTCGAATTGGCTGTGTGGGCGATTCATTTCCAGCATGTACAACTTGATGTTCAGATTGGCAACAGCTTGCGTGATCATTTCATGGCATTTGCATATTCTTGTTTGAATCAGCATTGTGCGTGATTCATTTCTAGCATGTAAAACTTGATGTTCAGATCGGCAACAGTATGCACGATCATGTCATGGCATTTGCATATTCTTGTTCGAATCGGCAGTGTGTGCGATTCATTTCCAGCATGTAAAACTTGACGTTCAGATCGGCATCAGTGTGCGCGATCATTTCATGGCAATTAAAACTTTGATGTGTAGTGTTTGTTGAAGTGCACACATTTATTCTAAGCTTTTGGATTTTCTGTGAAGATGCTAAATTCAAAATGTGACATTCTTTGTGCATATTAAGTCCCTGGTACAATTCCTATTGTTTTCCAGGAAATGTTTCAGATAGCCTTTTGTCCTCATGTAAAAAGCACTGTTTGTTCTGAAACATTATTCTAGAAGGCTCTTGTATTTCTAGACAGTATGTGATATTTCATTGAAAAAGCTCATATGAAAAATTGTATTAACCCATTCGTGATTTTTCCAGGTACCTAGATGTTTTGAGGCCTAGTTGGAGTCTAGTTCTAGGCCATTCATGTTTCTTCAGTACAGAGTGTTATTTCATGTTCCGAGTATCATTGAACCCTAGGTTCAACAAAGTGTTATTTCATGTTCCGAGTATCATTGAACCCTAGATTCAACAGAGTGTTATTTCATGTTCCGAGTATCATTAGACCCTAGATACAACAGAGAGTTTTTATGAAAATCAATGTGATAATATCTTGATATTGTGTGGTTTAACCTTTTGCTTCCTACAGGTCTCCTTCCCAGCTGTTCCCTACCTAATCCCCTTTTCCCCCACTTGGACTCTCTCAGGCTCTGTGATATTTCTATCGGAGCTTTGGAGCTGTCTGGTGGTGGACATGTTGGGAACGTGCGCAGGCCCAGAGGATCTGGTCTCCCTGACAATAGGCTGCTCTCAGACTTCCCTCATGGTCTCAGAAACAGGAGCCGTCAACAAATATAACATAGGGCCTGATTACAACTTTGGAGGAGGTGTTAATCCGTCCCAAATGTGACGGATATACCACCAGCCGTATTACGAGTTCCATAGGATATAATGGACTCGTAATACGGCTGGTGGTAAATCCGTCACTTTACCGTCACTTTTGGGATGGATTAACACCTCCTCCAAAGTTGTAATCAGGCCCATAATCTGATTCAGGTAGTGGCACATCTTGTATGTTAGGCCTTGGCTTTGAGCACAGTTTAGAAACATTGAGACAGTCATGATTAACTTCTCTCTCCATAACATAATTTCCAGGAATGGGCAACAAGTTAGCGGGATTTAGAGTAGTACATCTTTTAAGAGTGAAATTGCTAGCAGCAGGTATTACCTGTTAATATTTTTTCAAACAGCTGTTGGTAAGATGTTGAGTTCTGGTGTGGGTCAACAATACGGGGGGGACAAAAACATTCAAAGGATGACCCATAACAATGCCTTCACGATGTTCTGTGCTGACACCTACTGTGATCGCAGCTTTGAAACAGCCAGGCAATGCAGAAGCTACTGGGTCAAGGTTAGCTGAAAAATGAGCAATGGGTCTGTGAGCATTTCAGTGCATCTGAGTGAGCATTGAGAGAGTGCAGTCCTTCCTCTCACTGCAAACAAAGTGAAGTATTTGTTATCATCAGGTATTCCCAGTGCTGGGTCACAACAGAGTTTTTTTTCTCAGCTCTGAGAAGGGACACATGCAAGTGTCATCCCATGCTACTAGATCTGACACATCCTTGTGTGTCAGCCTCTATAAAGGTTTGGCCACTAGGGAAAAGTTGGGAATCCACTGTCGACAGAAGCCCCCATTCCCATGAACAGCCTGACTTCTTTCTGAGTGGTTCGCTGATGCATTTGCAGAATCTCAGAGATTCTCCCTTGTGACACCTTCCTAGCTCCTTTTGCAGTGTGATGTTCGAGGCATAGAACTTTTCTCTTGCAGTACTGTAGCTTGGTCTGGTACACTTTATGTCCATTCTCAGCTAAGTGGGTCAACAGGGCAATTGTATCTTGTCTACAAGCTTCCCGTGTATTTGATGCCACCAATAGGTCCAGAACTGGGTGATAGGGCATCACCAGGGACTCCAGATTCTTTTTAAGGATCTAGTTGAAAATGGATGGATACTCTGTGTACCCTTCGAGGACTCGGCACCATGTCAAAGTACGACTGTCGAACCTCATGCAACGGTATGGAGAAGAATGATTGGCAAATGTCAAGGATAATGAACCACTCAGCCTCACATGAAATCTGAAAAAAATGACAGCTGGATTTGGTACCACAAGACAACAAGGAACTACAATGGAATTGATCTTTCTCAGGTCCTACATTATGCTGTACTTGTCACTGGGTTTCTGCAAGCCTGTAATGGGTGAGTTACATGCACTTCGCATAATCTCTTTTAGTATATCTTGTTGAATCATTGAGT
Organism: Pleurodeles waltl; assembly: GCF_031143425.1. Classification (NCBI taxonomy): domain Eukaryota; kingdom Metazoa; phylum Chordata; class Amphibia; order Caudata; family Salamandridae; genus Pleurodeles; species Pleurodeles waltl. The sequence continues at coordinate 610,602,066 of NC_090449.1, forward strand.
CAATCACAGGAATAATCCCAGCAATAATATCAGGGGTCCAATTATACTGTGTGAATCTTGGATACTCAGCATTAGGTCTCACTGTTATGCAGACGGGTTCAACACCTTTAATAAGGCTGATGTCCATCTGTGAACAGTCCCAGACTTCAGGTAGTACTGTCTCTCTCAGCTCTGGGGACAAATTATCAGTTGTTCGCATGGGGTACAGTCTGACATCTTAATTCTGATTTACAAGTTTAAAGGCAGCGTCTTCATCATGAGTTTGTGACTCAATGCCTTTTGGAGTACAATAAATGAAACAATTCAGCTTGCTAAAGGTCGCGTTCAAGCAGACTTACAGGATTGGAACCACAGAACACAAATCCGTGATTCTTCTCAAAGGACCCTATTTTAACAGGTACAGCTCCAGTGACAGGGTTAGTCAATTGTTTATTGGCAACTCCTACATTTGGGTTATTTTTACCTGAGAGGGGTAGGGTGGGAACCTCTGCTGTTCTAAAAGTAGAGCAGGGTATATTAATAGCACTAGTATCAATCAAGAATGGAACGAGGTGGCCTTGCACTTCGCCATCTACAAATGGACCACTCTGGTCAACCTCTAAGGTTGTGCCAAGCACGCAATACTCCTCCCTTCTTAGGCACCGTCAATGTGGCAGACCTGAGCTGTAATCCTTGTCTGCTTGTATCATAGGGAACTGTCGAGACATACCCTGATTCACAAAAGGGTTGTTATTCAGTTATTAAGTTGGATCTGGAAGCATTTGCATTATGTTGTTATTGGAACTTGTGGAACCTGCATCACTAGAACTTGGGGCACATTAAAATGTTGTGTTCTCTGTCGCTGTATATGCTGTGTCTGTGATTATTACCTTGAGTTTGTACAAATTCACCATTCTGAACCCTGTTCTCATTCGTCATGCTATTAGCATTGAATTGACATTCCCGCTTCCAATGCCCCATCCTGCAGCAGATGTGACAAGGATTAGTTTTCTTCAGAGTAGCCACATTAATCCCTGTACTTGAATCTATTCTGTTGTTGAACTCCATTACCACCTTGCACCATTGGATCTCCCTGTGGATAAACTCCCTGCGTAGCACCAATATTCCCCACACACTGCTGATTCCAACCTCGTTGTGCAGTTTTCATTTGTGCCACCATCAGCTTCCCTTTCAATTTTCTCTGCTTCATCTTCAATTTATCACTGAAGTAAGCTGGTGTACCTCCGAATTTTATAATTTACTTTCTCTGCCAACAGATTAAATGCTATTGAATCATCATGCTAATCTCAGCTCTCAATCCATGCACAAACCTAAAAACAAAATGTCACATATCTTTGGTCTCAGTAGTCTCCGTCCCACTATACTGCTGAAACATCTTCACAACCTCTCAAACTAGGAGTGTATTGACTCCTTGTACTCTTGAGTCGTTCTGTCAATCTTGACCCAATCAATGTCTTTAAGAGATACTTTTGATTTAAAAACTTTTATCACCTTTTGGTATTGGATGTCTCATAGGTTCTTTTTTAGGCCAATCCACAGCTATTTTGCATTCAAACCACACATCACTTGGGACCACAACCTCTAACAAAGTATTCAAATCTATCCAAAGGACCTTTGATATTTTCACAAACTGGTAAGCCTGTCTGAACCATTCCACAGTTTTTTCTCTCAATTGTGGAAAATCATTTGCGAATGATGCAAGATCACTTCTATTCCAGGGCACATGGACATAGCCTCCACCAGAGGCAGTTCTAGTCAAATTTTCTTTGGTTCCTTCTTCTTTACCAACCTGCCTCTCCATTTATCAAGCACCCTCCATTTTCAGATATAGCCAATTAATTGTATGATCTGTAATTTTATTCCAATAATTTCATTCCTGGCAGTCTCATGTTAGAGCAGAGGTCTTCAAATTGGGGGGCGGGCTCCCCTTTGGGGGCCTCAAGTGATCCCAGGCGATGGCCAAAGGAAATATTAGACAGATAACAGGGCTTTGTTTTAAGCATAAGCATGTTATTTCATGTTTTAAAAGGTAACAGTACTTAACTGCAATGGTTAAATAGGCCTATACATATTTAAACATTGCGATCTTCCTAAAATATTTGGGAAAATTTCTGAGGGGGGCCCAATGATTTTTATTTTTCAACTGGGGGGGCACGGCATTAAAATGTTTGGAGAACACTGTGTTAGAGATATCATGGTTATTAAAACTTAAATGGTAACTTCTCTGTAATGCCTTGGATTTATTCAAATCAATTTCGTAGTTATGTGCTAATTTGGCCAATCTTTCTTGAGCCTGTCAAGCACATCTGGTGACATCTTTACACATGAACTAGAGCTCATTCTCTTGGTACATATCTAATTGGGACATATCAAGATTTCCAAGTATCATTTATGGTATTTTCCCTTGCTGGAGTTTCAACCGGCTATCCACTTGATCTCGAACCTTCATCTTCATTTTGAATGCCTATACCTTTGAGCCAGTCATCTAATTCTTGGGCACTAAGACCCTGTTGCTCATCTGGGATATAAATTATTATCTCTCCCCTATAGGTCCTAGGATTTGCATTATCTGGTGAATTCCAACTGGACATCTCAGAATTTGGTCAATCTAAAAGTATTTCTGCGCTGGGGGTTCTGCAGTTAGCACTTGGAAGTGCATTCGTTTTAGGCAAGAAGAAGGGGTGGTGATCTTTGAGGAAACCTTTCATTGGGGGAAAATCCTGTCTGATTTGATGTTGGATCAGCATTTGAGGCACGTGTAGTATTCGTTTGTGTAGGGACCGAAGGAATTCTCGTTATTAAGCCCACACGATTGTTACCTGAGGTTCCCCTTTCAGTAGGAACAGTCAAAGTATGTATACTACTCACTGCTAATCCAAGTCTACACAAAGGAACTACAGGACTAATTGTGACAGGAAAGGTCAGTGCATCTGGGGTATTTAGGACAGATTAATTTGGAGGGATTGCCATCCCTGAACTCTCTACGATTGAATTAGGACATACATCTACTGGTGCAGAAGGTATATCAGAATCCTTTTACTCCTTCTTGTTGGGTCACATTATATGGAGGTGGAAGGTTTAACAATAGTTCATTTATGAAATCCTCCTCTAAATCACTATCACATTCCCCACCTCCATTCTCTGTGTTATCTATCTCTTCCTTCTTTATCTTTTCCTTTCATTTACCATGCCCCTCTACCTTGCTCATATAGACATGATGCAGTCTAGTTTCTTCGATCATATCAGTTCTCTATGTCTTCTTTTCGTCATCCCACCTAGCATCTACACAAGAATGTATTGCCTTCTTGACCCTTCATCATATTGTTCCTTGTGTCTTCTGTGTGCTATGTGTTCCCACACATTAAGTGCTTCATGTTATGCAGCTCTAGGAGGCTGTTTTATGTCATAAAACATCCTGCTTAAATGTTCAATGAGTCTCAAATTATATGTGCCATAATGGGGAAATGCAAGTGCACCCTCTTTCTCAGTGATCGTATGCCATTGTTCAAGGCAAATACACACGCGAAGACCAGCATTTTTTGCAATATTATGACCTGGTGTACCTTCAGGAGATGCCTCGTCCCCTTTTCTAACAGGTGTAGTCACATCCTCCTTTATCAGACTTTGCAGTGCTTTAAATTATTTCATTTTCAGTCAAAATATGCAGATTTCAAATATAACTTTTCACTTAAACCACAAAATGGTTCTTCACCCACAGTTTTTTGTTTAGTGTCCACAACCAGCATGGCTCTCTATGATATAGACAACCAATACCAGAGTGGCTCTAAACCAGCCGACTAATACCAGCATGGCATCCTGTGACATCGACTTCACTCTTTGCAGCAGCTCACCCTACATTACATTTTTCCACGAGTGCACCCTCTCTCAACAATTTACGTGCAAAACAAATGAAAGAATTTTCAACAACTAACTTCGTCTGCTCCTCTAAAGAATTCCAGATATTCAATCACACATGAAACAGTCAGGAGTAACGCTTTCTGACCATCCCTCACACACACACACTCAAACTAAACCTTGACCAGCGGGATCTTACTCAGACTGATACAATTCCTCCCTGTGCACTGAGATTTACTATACCAGCCACACCTCACAATCACGCAAAGATAAAGTCCCTTTATCAATAGTGTTGTCAACTACATCTCACTACTACCACCACCACACCATAGTAGACAACTACAATATAGTGTATTCTACACTTTTTAATACCATCCTGGAATCTTAGGCCACGATGAACCTGCATTAACCACCACATTCACACAACAACTTAAAGTATATCTGCAAAACACCTCACAGTCACTGCAAACAACCACAAGCTACGCATAAGCAACCACAACGTGCAACCCTATTAATACTCACACTTCTGCTATGTTAGGAATGGGGTCTCTAGCTGGAAGTGGTTTGCACCATATCAAAGTAAGGACCCTCACTCTAGTCAGTCACACAGATAGTGTCAAGAGCCAGGCCCCAGTCTATCCTGGAGTCTCGAACCTCTGTGGTTTTGAAAAGTGGGGGGCAGTAGCCCTAGGTGTCTTGCACCTTTTTTCTACTTCACCTCCCACCAGTTCAGGAGTGGTATCCTGGGACTGGTCACTGAACTTGGAGTCTGTACCCTCAGGCTGAACAAAGGATAGGGGTGGGCTCTTCCTCCTCCTTTCCCTCTTGCTGCATTCCTGTACCTTCCACCTTGGAGTGGTGCCCCCAGAAAACTGAACTGTTAGAGCACCTTTGGCGACTGCCCCTCCAAGTTCCCCTGACACTGGGGGCAACTCATTCCCCAGAAGGCAGTCTACGGGCATCTGGGGACTAACTATAACCCTCCTATGTGTCATCCACTCGCCCCACTCTGGGACACCAGGGCCATAGGGCTGAACAAGGTCTGCCCATGGGCTGGTGTCACTCTGCACACCTGGCCGGTGTACTTCTCCGGGGAGATACGTCTTTCCACCATCATGGTATGTCTAGCCCACTGTCCCTCAGAGCAGTGAAGTTGTCCCATACAGACAAATTGTACAGCCCATGAGAGTCTGTTTCACCCAACCATCCAATGCTCTGCAAGAGGAATCCACACGCTCAAGTCAGGTCTGGGGATCAAGCTTCCTACTCTTCCTAAACTTCCTCCTGTGCATCCCTGGTGTCAGGCCATACCTAGTGATAAGGGCGTCCTTCATGGTAGTTATTAGAAATGGGGTCTTTGGTTGACAGTCAGGTTACCCCCTGTTCAAGCAAGGACCCTCATTCTAGTCAGGGTAAAAGAGAATCACCCTCAGCTAACCCCTGCTTACCCCCTTGGTAGCTTGGCAGAGCAGTAGGCTTAACATCAGAGTGCTAGGTGTAAAGTATTTGTACCAACACACACAGTAACTTAATGAAAACCCTACAAAATGACACAACGCCAGTTTAGAAAAGTAGGAAATATTTATCTAAACAAAACAAGACCAAAACGACAAAAATCCAACATACACAAGTCACGTTATGAATTTTTTAAAGATTAAACAAAAAAGTAGCGCTTAGAAACAAAAATGCTTTGATGAGGTGTTAACACGGCGTCGTGACGGAGTTGTTCCCAACAAGCCGACACCAGTGGCGCCGGACACGGAGTCGCGTAGACCCCCAAGTACAGTACCTTTGGTGAAGAGTGAAAACAAGCTGATGCGCGAAGTCGGGGATCGCGGCGCCTGTGCGAAACGTTGAATCCGTGCACTTCGAGCGGCGTCAGTCACGACATGGTGTGGTGACTTCCACGGAGTCGCGGATTTCAGCGAGGCTGCAGCGGCGTCAGGCCTGCGAAGAGCGTTGCGTTCCAGCGAATGTCATGGCATCGGGTGCAGGCTGTGTCACCGGATTCAGCAGCGGCGTCGGTCCGAAGTTGTCCGAAGTCGATTTCCTTGGATTTCCACCAGCTATCCTTTCAAGGGCCCAAGGACTGGATAGGGTACCACTTGTCAGAGCAGGAGTCTCTCCAGAGACTCCAGGTGCTAGCAGAGAGAAGTCTTTGCTGTCACTGAGACTTCAAACAACAGGAGGCAAGCTCTAAATCAAGCCCTTGGAGATTTCTTCACAAGATGGAAGGCACACAAAGTCCAGTCTTTGCCCTCTTACTCTGGCAGACGCAGCACTGCAGGAAAGCTCCACAAAGCACAGTCACAGGCAGGGCAGCACTTCTTCCTCAGCTATTCAGCTCTTCTCCAGACAGAGGTTCCTCTTGGTTCCAGAAGTATTTCCAAAGTCTGTGGTTTTGGGTGCCCTTCTTATACCCAATTTCTCCTTTGAAGTAGGCCTACTTCAAAGTAAAGTCTCTTTGGAATGTGAAATCCTGCCTTGCCCAGGCCAGGCCCCAGACACTCACCAGGGGGTTGGAGACTGCATTGTGTGAGGGCAGGCACAGCCCTTTCAGGTGTGAATGACCACACCTCCCCACCCTCCTAGCACAGATGGCTCATCAGGATATGCAGGCTACACCCCAGCTCCCTTTGTGTCACTGTCTAGTGTGAGGTGCAACCAGCCCAACTGTCAAACTGACCCAGACAGGGAATCCACAAACAGGCAGAGTCACAGAAATGGTATAAGCAAGAAAATGCTCACTTTCTAAAAGTGGCATTTTCAAACACACAATCTTAAAATCAACTTTACTAAAAGATGTATTTTTAAATTGTGAGCTCAGAGACCCCAAACTCCACATGTCCATCCGCTCCCAAAGGGAATCTACACTTTAATCAGATTTAAAAGTAGCCCCCATGTTAACCTTTGAGAGGGACAGGCCTTGCGACAGTAAAAAACAAATTTAGCAATATTTCACTGTCAGGACATATAAAACACATTACTATATGTCCTACCTTTACCATACACTCCACCCTGCCCTTGGGGCTACCTAGAGCCTACCTTAGGGGTGTCTTACATGTAAGAAAAGGGAAGGTTTAGACCTGGCAAGTGGGTACACTTGCCAAGTCAAATTTACAGATAAAACTACACACACAGACACTGCAGTGGCAGGTCTGAGACATGATTACAGAGCTACTTATGTGGGTGGCACAACCAGTGCCGCAGGCCCACTAGTAGCATTTGATTTACAGGCCCTGGGCACCTTTAGTGCACTGTACTAGGGACTTACTAATAAATCAAAATTGCCAATCATGGATAAACCAAACACATACACATACACATTTTATAAAGGAGCACTTGCACTTTAGCACTGGTTAGCAGTGGTAAAGTGCCCAGAGTAACAAAAACAGTAAAATCAGAGTCCAGCACACATCAACAACCTGGGGAACAGAGGCAAAAGTTAAGGGAGACCACACCAAGGATGAAAAGTCTAACATGTGTCCCCCCAGCTGAAAGTGGGGAGCAACTACCCAAGCTCATGGGAGTTCTCATCACTAAGGCGGAAGAACCTGGACAGACCATCAGCATTGGCGTGCTCTGTACCAGCACGGTGTTCCACCGTAAAGTCCATCCCCTGTAGGGAAATGGACCACCTCAACAGTTTTGGATTATCACCCCTCATCTGCATTAACCATCTGAGTGGCCTGTGGTCGGTCTGAACTCGGAAGTGAGTCCCAAACAAGTAGGGTCTTAGCTTCTTCAAGTGCCCAGACCACAGCAAACGCTTCACGTTCTATGGCACTCCACCTACGTTCCCTGGGTAGGAACCTCCTGCTAATGAAGGCTACGGGTTGATCTAGGCCCTCTTCATTAAGCTGTGAGAGTACTGCTCCAATACCATGCTCTGAGGTGTCTGTTTGCACAACAAACTCCTTGGAGTAGTCAGGTGCCTTCAGCACAGGTGCTGTGCACATGGCAGCCTTCAGGGCATCAAAAGCGTTCTGGCAAGCCTCTGTCCAGATCACTTTCTTGGGTTGCTTCTTAGAAGTCAACTCAGTTAAAGGGGTAACAATGGTACCATATCCCTTAACAAACCTCCTGTAATATCCTGTGAGACCTAAAAAGGCTTTCACTTCAGTCTGGGTCTTGGGAGGCTCCCAAGCCCAGATCGTGTCAATCTTAGGCTGTAGGGGTGCCACCAGGCCACTACCCACCTGGTGTCCTAAGTACACCACAGAACCCTGCCCCATTTGGCACTTGCTCGCCTTCTGCAGGGCATCTAACACTCTCCAGAGGTGTTGCAGGTGTTCCTCCCATGTGGAACTAAAGACAGCAATGTCATCCAGGTAGGCGGCACTGAACTCATCCAGTCCTGCCAACACCTGGTTGACCAACCTCTGAAAGGTGGCAGGGGCATTCTTCATCCCAAACGGCATCACTTTAAATTGAAAGTGTCCATCTGGTGTAGAAAATGCTGACCTCTCCTTGGCCCCCTCAGTTAAGGCAATCTGCCAGTACCCAGATGTTAAATCAAATGTACTGAGGTACTTGGCAGCTCCCAACCGGTCAATGAGCTCATCAGCTCAGGGTATGGGGTGTGCGTCAGTCTTGCTGACCGCATTGAGTCCCCGGTAGTCCACACAGAACCTGAGTTCTGGGGTGGCACCAGGTGCAGCAGCCTTTGGGACCAATACCACTGGGCTGGCCCAAGGACTGCTGGAGTGCTCAATAACCCCTAGGGTAAGCATTTTGGATGCCTCATCCTTAATGCATGCCCTGACCATGTCAGTCACCTGGTAAACCTTCTGTTTAATAGGTGTACTGTCCCCAGTGTCCACATCATGTGTGCACAAGTGTGTGACTCCTGGGATCAGGGAAATCAGTGAGGAAAACTGTCCCAACACGTGGCGACAGTCACCTTGCTGCTCCTCAGTCAGGGAGGGGGAGAGGATACTCCCTCCACTGACCCATCTTTTTCTCCTGCAGACAGGAGGTCAGGAAGAGGCTCACTCTCCTCCTCTACCCCATCATCTGTCGCAAGGAGCATGGACAGTTCAGTACGCTCAAAGTGAGGTTTGAGGAGGTTGACATGCAGGACCCTTAAAGGGTTCCTTGGAGACCGCAAGTCCACCAGGTAGGTGACTTCACTCTTGCGCTCCACCATCTCAAATGGCCCAGTCCACTTATCCTGGAGCGCCCTAGGCTCCACTGGTGCCATCACCCACACTTTTTGACCAGGTTGAAACTCGACCAGAGTGGCATTCTGGTCATACCACTGTTTCATATCCTCCTGACTTGCTTCCAGGTTCTCCTGAGTGAGACTCCTGAAGCGGGCAGTCTGGTTTCTCAAAGCCAGCATGTAACTGAATACATCCTGGGGGGGTTTACTAGGAGCTTTCTCCAAAGCTTCCTTAACAAGACTCAAGGGTCTCCTCACAGGGTGGCCATAAATCAGCTCAAAGGGACTAAACCCAAGTCCCTTTTGAGGCACCTCCCTCCCTGTAGGCGAACAGAAGGCATGGTAAGAGGACGTCCCACTTCTGCCCCAAGGGCTCTGACAGGCCTATGATCATGCCTTTTAAGGTGCAGTTGAATCTCTCAACCAGACCATTACTTTTGGGGTGGTAAGGGGTGGTGAACTTGTAGGTTACCCCACACTCCTTCCACAGAGACTTCGTATACGTGGATATAAAGTTAGCACCCCTATCAGATACCACTTCCTTGGGGAACCCTATGCGGGTAAAAACCCCCATCAATGCACGACCCATCACAGGGGAAGTGATTGATCTCAAAGGAATGGCTTCTGGGTACCGGGTGGCGTGGTCCACCAAGACCAGGATAAACCTGTTGCCCATGGCTGTCTTGGGATCCAGAGGCCCCACAATGTCAATGCCTACCCTCTCAAAGGGAGTACTGACAACAGGCAAAGGTTGGAGGGGAGCTTTACATTTCCTCCCACACTTGCCACTTGCCTGACAAGACCTGCAATGTGCATCTGAGTGCCTGCGCATTAGGGGCCAGTAAAAGTGGGTGACAAGCCTCTCAAAGGTCTTGTCCTGCCCCAAATGTCCAGCTAAAGGCACATCATGAGCCATCCCCAGTAGGAAGGCCCAGAAGCACTGGGGTACCACCAGCACACGGGCTGACCCAGGCTCAGGAACCTTAGGCTTGCTATACAGGAGGTCATCCTCCCAATAAATCAGGTGTGATCCTGGTTCATGCCAGCCGCCTGGTCTGCCGCCTGCTGCGCATTAGGGGCCAGTAAAAGTGGGTGACAAGCCTCTCAAAGGTCTTGTCCTGCCCCAAATGTCCAGCTAAAGGCACATCATGAGCCATCCCCAGTAGGAAGGCCCAGAAGCACTGGGGTACCACCAGCACACGGGCTGACCCAGGCTCAGGAACCTTAGGCTTGCTATACAGGAGGTCATCCTCCCAATAAATCAGGTGTGATCCTGGTTCATGCCAGCCGCCTGGTCTGCCGCCTGCTGCCGCAAACCCTCCAAAGTAGGGCATGACTTCTGTGCTGCACAGAATGCTTCCCTGGTGGGCCCCCCTTCCTGCTGCCACTGTGACAGCTCAGGGACCTCCCCCAGTTCAGCCACCTGTTCCCCTGTAGGCTCCGGGGCATCACCCTCAAGCTCCGCCTCCTCCCGGACCGTGGGAACTTCTGGGGCCGGTTTCCCGTGACCCCTGCACTTCCTCTTCTTGGCGGTCCCCTGGGCCACTGTTTCAGGCTCCAGGGGCTCTTGATTACCCTGACGGGCTGCCATTGACTGGGTGGATACGCATACCCACCCAGGCAGACCCAACATCTCCAAGTGAGACCTGTGTACCACCTCCTTCCAAGGGGAATCCTCCAGGTCATTGCCTAGCAAACAATCAACAGGCATGGTTGGACTCACAACTACCTTCAAGGAACATGAGACCCCCCCCTATTCAAAGGGAACCTGCGCCACTCTGCACAGGCGTTCTGAGTTGTTCACTGCAACTACTTGGTGAAGTACCCGGGGATCAATCTGCTCTTCAGACACCAGCCGACTCCTCACTGTGGTCACACTGGCTCTTGTGTCTCTCAGAGCCTCCACCCTCTGTCCATTAATGGTCACCCACTGCCTGTACTTCTTAGTGTTTTCAGGCACTAGGGTTCTCTGGACCATCTCACTGTCCCCTAATGAGACAAGGGTCCTCTCAGCTGGGTCCCACCCACCTGAAACCAACTCCTCCCCAAGCGCTACACTGGCCAAACCCTGGGACGGGGCACCAGTGGGTGCCGGTGCACTTTTAGGGCATTTGGGGTCCCCCCTCACATGACCCACCGGGTAACATGTGGGGGACCACCTGCCACTGGTTTCCCTTTGGAGAACCATGGCTTCTTTTCACTGGGGGGTTGGGAATCCTTACCCTGGAAATCAGTTTGGGTCCCTTTAGAGAACTCCCCCTGTTTGCCCTTATCCCCTCCCTTTCTTCTGAGAGGGACCCTGTCCACCCTTGGCGTGGTCTATCCCATACCTCTTTTGGACCATGGTGCTCTCCCATCAGTCCGCTTCCTGCGCAAGCTTCCTGGGGTCAGTCAGCTCGCTGTCAATCAGGTGTTGGCGCAGCTCTGGAAAACATAAACTGTACAAGTGCTCCCAAGCAATCAGATTGTAAAGCCCCTCATACGTAGTTACCTTACTGCCCTTCACCCAACCATCCAGTAACCTGCAATAAGAATCAACACATTCCAACCATGTTTGGGATTCCTTCTTCTTGTAGGACCTAAACTTATCCTTGTACTGCTCAGGGGTAAGACCATACCTTGTAAGCAAGGCATCCTTCGTGATAGAGTAGGTGAGATTCTGAGCATCCCCTAAGGCTGTCAGTGTATCCCTCCCCTCTACCTCAAAGTGCTTCCACAGACCTCCCCCCAATGAGCTTCAGGGACCAAATTCATGTGGAGGGCAGACTCATACCCTTTGAACCACAAGTATATGTCATCCTCCCTCTTGTAATCTTTAACAAGGTCTTTAGGAATGTGCACTGTCCTCTCAGGCTGCACTGTAGGGTGGCTGCCACCATCTCTACTGGACTGGCTTCTATCATCCATCTCTTTCAAGCTAAGCTCATGAGCCATCGCTAACTTCCTCGCCTCAAGGGCTAGCCTCCTCTGCTCCAATCGGTACTCCCTTTCTGCCTGTCTGTCCTGTAACTCCTCAGGTGTCAGACCCTTGGATGAGACACTGCTACCTGACCTGGAGACCTTCTCCCTGGACATAACAGGCCCACCCACAATACCATTGTGTACTAAACACTCTTCCTCATCCTCCTCATCTCCCACATCCTCTGTGTGCCCTTCAGTGCTCTTGGCTGTCACCCAGGCCCTCAGCGCCTTTTGAGCTCCTCCTTCCTGGATGAGCTCTTAATGGACAGTCAAAACTTTTACAGAACTGCTTCAACTGAGCTTTGGTATAACTCTCCAATTTCTCAAGGTCAAAGTCAGCTCCAACTGATGGATCTCCAGCATTGGACATGATGAAGATTCAAAAACAAGTGCAAAGTTCCAAAGGCAGAAAAACAAGTTCCCAAATGAAGTTCGAAAGAAAGTCAATCAAGGAATCAGCGAAAAAAAAATGGAAGTAGAACAAAAACAGTCCCAAAGAGAATAAATCAAAAGATCACCAAACAAATAGTATGTGGTCACGTAGTGGTCTGAACTCAAACAGTAGTGTACACTTAATCACTGTATGTCAAGTACAAATACAAGTCCAAATTCCGACCGCTGATCACCAATGTTAGAAATGGGGTCTTTGGTTGACAGTCAGGTTACCCCCTTTTCAAGCAAGGACCCTCACTCTAGTCAGGGTAAAAGAGAGTCACCCTCAGCTAACCCCTGGTTACCCCCTTGGTAGCTTGGCAGAGCAGTAGGCTTAACTTCAGAGTGCTAGGTGTAAAGTATTTGTACCAACACACACAGTAACTTAATGAAAACACTACAAAATGACACAACACCAGTTTAGAAAAATAGGAAGTATTTATCTAAACAAAACAAGACCAAAACAACAAAAATCCAACATACACAAGTCAAGTTATGATTTTTTTAAAGATTAAACTAAAAAATAGCACTTAGAAACAAAAATGCTTCGATGAGGTGTTAACACGGCGTCGTGACGGAGTCGTTCCCAACAAGCCGACACCAGCGGCGCCGGACACGGAGTTGCGTAGACCCCCAAGTACAGTACCTTTGGTGAAGAGTGAAAACAAGCCGATGTGCGAAGTCGGGGATCGCGGCGTCTGTGTGAAACGTTGAATCCGGGCACTTCGAGCGGCGTCGGTCACGACGTGGTGCGGCGACTTCCACGGAGTCGCGGATTTCAGCGAGGCGGCAGCGGCGTCGGGCCTGCGAAGAGCGTCGCGTTCAAGCGAAGGTCACGGCGTCAGGTGCAGGGATTCAGCAGCGGCGTCGGTCCGAAGTCGTCCGAAGTCGATTTCCTTGGATTTCCACCAGCTTTCCTTTCAAGGGCCCAAGGACTGGGCAGGGCAGCACTTCTCCTCAGCTATTCAACTCTTCTCCAGACAGAGGTTCCTCTTGGTTCCAGAAGTATTTCCAAAGTCTGTGGTTGTGGGTGCCCTTCTTTTACCCAATTTCTCCTTTGAAGTAGGCCTACTTCAAAGTAAAGTCTCTTTGGAATGTGAAATCCTGCCTTGCCCAGGCCAGGCCCCAGACACTCACCACGGGGTTGGAGACTGCATTGTGTGAGGGCAGGCACAGCCCTTTCAGGTGTGAGTGACCACACCTCCCCTCCCTCCTAGCACAGATGGCTCATCAGGATATGCAGGCTACACCCCAGCTCCCTTTGTGTCACTGTCTAGTGTGAGGTGCAACCAGCCCAACTGTCAAACTGACCCAGACAGGGAATCCACAAAAAGGCAGAGTCACAGAAATGGTATAAGCAAGAAAATGCTCACTTTCTAAAAGTGGCATTTTCAAACACACAATCTTAAAATCAACTTTTCTAAAAGATGTTTTTTTAAATTGTGAGCTCAGAGACCCCAAACGCCACATGTCCATCCGCTCCCAAAGGGAATCTACACTTTAATCAGATTTAAAGGTAGCCCCCATGTTAACATATGAGAGGGACAGGCCTTGCGACAGTGAAAAACGAATTTAGCAATATTTCACTGTCAGGACATATAAAACACATGACTATGTGTCCTACCTTAACCATACACTGCTCTCTGCCCTCGGGGCTACCTAGGGCCTACCTTAGGGGTGTCTTACATGTAAGAAAAGGGAAGGTTTAGACCTGGCAAGTGGGTACACTTTCCAGGTCGAATTTACAGATAAAACTGCACACACAGACACTGCAGTGGCAGGTCTGGGACATGATTACAGAGCTACTTATGTGGGTGGCACAACCAGTGCTGCAGGCCCACTAGTAGCATTTGATTTACAGGCCCTGGGCACCTTTAGTGCACTGTACTAGGGACTTACTAATAAATCAAATATGCCAATCATGGATAAACCAAACACATACACATTTTGTAAAGGAGCACCTGCACTTTAGCACTGGTTAGCAGTGGTAAAGTGCCCAGAGTAACAAAAACAGTAAAATCAGAGTCCAGCACATAATCAACAACCTGGGGAACAGAGGCAAAAAGTTAAGGGAGACCACACCAAGGATGAAAAGTCTAACAGTAGTGTAGGTGAGCTTGCTTACTGCCCTAAGGCCAACAAGGTGTCCCTCCCCCCCAGTGTGAAGTATATCCACAGACTTGCCCCCAATTTCTCTGAGGGGCCCTGTGCATGTGGAGAGCTGCCCCAGAGCCCTGACACCACATGTGTATGTCTTACTCCTTAGGGTACTCTTTCCCTAGATTCTTGGATAGGTGCACCTATCTCTCAGACTGCACTGATGAAATGCTGCCACCATCTGTGCTGGTCTTGCCTTTCAAGTCCAGCTCCTTTAAGCCTCTTTTGTGAGCCAAGATCGTTTTTCCTTCTTCAATGGCCAGTTTCTTTCCCTCTCTTTCCAGCCTGAGCCTTTCAAACTTCGAAGTGTACTTCTTAGCTTCTCATCTGTCCTACAGCTCCTCTGGGGTCAGAACCCTGGAAGAAACACTGCTGTCTGCCCTGGAGATTGCCTTTCCCAAGTCAGATCATGTTGTGCCACAAAATCAACATGTACACTCTGCTCCTCCAGATCCACACTGTCCACCTCTGCATGCTCACCAGGCTCCCTGGCTGCCAACCGGCTGCCAACATGCACTTTATCAGCTCCTACTTTCCAGTGAGGCCTTTTAAAGGACAACTGAGCTCCTAGCAGAATGTTTTGAGCTGAGGCACCGTATAGCTCTATAGCCTCTCCTGCTCAAACACCAGTGGGCATATTTCTGAGCCCCTAGCACCACTGGAGCGTCACTTTTTGTGATGCTCCTGTGACGCTATGCCGGGTGCCATATCTACAAAGTGGTGTTATGCCACTTTTTGGGCGTAACCCCACCTTGTAACTACAACGCCTTCACACACAGCACTTTGCGTGGAAGGGTCATGCAATGGGTGTTGCTGTGGGCGTGCCACAGCAACACCCATTGCATTTTGACGCTGCCTCAGATTTATGAGTGTTCGTAAACCTGAGGCAGCACCAAAATCTAACGGCACCCCAGGGGTGGCGTTAGCAGGGCGTAACGAGGAAGAATACTTTTATTCCTCCTCATTTTTTGCTTTTTCTATGTGTGCTGCATTCTGCAGCACTCACAGAAAGAGCAAAATGCCAGACATGATTGTTTATGTGTGGGAAGGTGTCCCTTCCTGCATATAAACAATCCCTGGAAAATGACGCTTTGGCACTTCTGTGTGTGCTGCATTCCGCAGCACACACAGAAGTGCAAAATCGCCATTAGTGATTCGTTATCTGCAGGAAGGGACACCTTCCCACACATAAACAATCACACTCCTCATTGCAGATACCCTTGCACGATGGTGCAAGGATACCTGTTTGGCCCTGGCAGCTAAATTTAGCGCCAGAACAGGGGACAACACAGGGGTGCGCTGTATTCAATTAAAGACCGTGCATCCCTGCATTGTGAAAATGACGGAGCGCGGCTCTGCCAATTTTGGTGCAGCATTGTGCTCCATCATTTTCCTATAAATATGGGCCCAAATCTGCAATAACTCCTGCTGGTTCACCAGACTGACACACGATTGTGGACGAAACTTAGAGGTTGCACAAAAAACTGCAGAAGGTAAAAAGAAAAGGCCAAAAGGAAAACAACAGTATGTGGATGTACAATGGTCTGCTAAATGGAAATAGTGTACACCAATCTCTGTATGTAAAGGACGAACACAGGTCCAATCCCCACCGCTGATCACCATTGTTAGAAATGGGGTCTCTAGTGGGCAGTGGCTTCCACCTTGTATAAGTAGGAACCCACACTCTAGTCAGGGTAAAGGAGTCACATAGCTAAGATTACCCCTGCTCACCCCCTTGGTAGCTTGGTTCAAGCAGTCAGGCTTATCTCAAAGGCAATGGGGAAAGTATTTATACACACACACACATTCAATAACACAGTGAAAACACTACAAAAGGCTTCAATGAGTCTTAATCCATAGGAATGTATGGTTGTATCTTTTTAGCACAAAATACCTGGGATGCATCAAAAACAAAGATTATGCGGGCCGCAGGGGAGGCAAGGTGCTGAAAAGCAAATGAGGCATTGTTTCCTTACTGTGCAGGGGAGGTGATTTGTTGATTCTTTCCTTGCAGGAAAGGTGATGCGTCAGTTCCTTACTGGAAGAGGAGGTGATGGATCGATTTTATCCTCGCAGGAAAGGCGATGCATTGAATTCTGGAAAGTAACCTTTGTTTTTTACTGTGGTGCAGGGTCGATGGTTAATTGATGACCCAGGAATGATGTATGGAAAACCCAGATGCGATGTTTTGATAGAGCCGTGTGGAAACAGGTGCTTCATTGATTTTGTAGCCATGAGACAGGCACTGTATCGATTATCCAGCAGCGGGACAGGCGCTGTGTCGATTTACATGCCACTGCTCGTCGGTGCATGGATTTTCTCCTTCAGGTCACCAGCTTACACTTTCAAGGGCCCAGGGACCAGAGTTGGCACCACTTGGCAAGTCAGGACTCTGAGAAGAAGAGCCCAGGCACTGGCAGATAAGGCCTTTGATGTCCCTGAGACTTCTTAGCCGGAAGCAAGCTCAGTTCAAGCCCTTGGAGAACCTTGGAAAGCAAGATGCAGAAAGCAAAGTCCAGTCCTTTAACTCCCAAGACAGAAGCAGCAAGCAGCAGGCCAGCACAGCACAGCAAAGCAACAGCATTAGTGACAGTCCCTTCTATGGCAGCCAACTCTTCTTAGCATAATGTGCTCAGTCCAGAAGTGTTCTAACTATGTGGAGTCAGAGGTCCTGTACTTACACCCATTTCTGTCTTTGAAGTAGACACACTTCAAAGTGAAGTCTTTGTAGTGCACAAGACCCTGCTTTTCCCTGCTCTGGCCCCAGACACACTCCGGGGGGTTGGACACTGCTATGTGTGAGGACAGGCACATCCTTATTTCAGTGCAGGTGTCAGCTCCTCCCACCACTCTATCTCAGGAAGACCCATCAGCCTGGTGATGGGCCAACAGGATATGCAGGGCACACCTCAGCTCCCTTTGTAATAGTATATGGAGTGAATACACAAACAGCTCAACTGTCACCCTGACCCAGACGTGTATTCAGCAGACAGACAGAGGCACAGAATGGTTAAGCAAGAAAATGGCCACTTTCTAAAAGTGGCATTTTCAAGCTAACAATTCAAAAAACAACTTCACCAAATGATGTATTTTAATTTGTGAGTTCAGAGACCCCCAACTCCACATTGCTATCTGCTCTTAATGGGAAATTGCACTTAAAGATATTTGAAGGCAAACCTCATGTTACCCTATGGGAGAGATAGGGCTTGCAATAGTGAAAAACAAATTTAGCAGCATTTCACTATCTGGACATGTAAAACCAGTACATGTCCTACCTTTTAAATACTCTGCACCCTTGGGCTTACATTAGGGGTTACTTACATGTAGAAAAAAGGAATGTTTGGGCCTGACAAGTGGGTTCACTTGCCAGGTCAAACTGACAGTTTAAAACTGCACACACAGACACTGCAGTGGCAGGTCTGAGACATGTTCATAGGACTACTCATGTGGGTGGCACAATCAGTGCTGCAGGCCCACTAGTAGCATTTGATTTACAGGCCCTGGGCACACATGGTGCACTAGAGTAGGGACTTACTAGTAAATCAAATATGCAAATCATGGATAAACCAATGACCAATGCAATTTAGACATAGAGCACTTGCACTTTAGCAGTAGTCATAAGTGGTAAAGGGCACAGAGTCTTAAAGCGAGCCGAAATGAAATTTAGCACAGAATCACCCTTACTTCAGTGACAAACCATCCGACAATGGTACAAGTTTGACCCAGTGCTAGGACATCCTCTTCCAATCGTTTACCTCATGGATCTTTTTTATTTTTTGACATGAGAAGTGGAAGGAGTTAACATTAGGCAAACAATCTTAGTTAACACTGCAACCTGATTGGCCACACAATGAGGACTAAGAATATGAAGGAAAGTTAAGGAGTTTTATTAAAAGTTAACAGTCAGGTTAATGTAGACCAATCTCAATAATGTACTGTAAAGATACAAGATAACAACAGGATAACCAAACCTCCTGAAGAAGTTTTGGCAAATCAGCATAAGACAAAGCAGAAGTATAGTTACAGCAATACAGAAGATTAGAAACAAAATTTGGTGCTCAGATGTGAGTCTTCAGTATCCTCTCCTAAATATGAGTAATGTCTAAAGTCATCTAATTGGGAATCTAAATCATTCAAAGATAATTCCTAAAGAAAAATCTCAAAAAGTCAGGGAAACGCTGAAAAAGGAGAAAAATATGTATGTGCAAGCATATACAGAAAGATATCAGTGTTCAGAAACTGGGTCAAGAGTTTCCTGGTGAAAGATAATTGTTAGCCTATGCCGCACTTAGCAAGGGGAGAAAATAAAAAAGACAAGGGGAAAGCATAGAGGTCTGCATCTCTCAAAGTCCAATGGATTAGTCGCCCATTTCACCCTTTGAGAGCACTAGGTAAGATCACATAAATCTTCTATGTAACACCCCTCATTGGGAAACACCCAGAAGAACGAGTCCAGAACCACGAGGTTGTGAAAAACAGAATTGAAACAACGCTTTCGTTTTCCATGACTTCCTGGTTTTGGTACCTTATCCATGCATGTCTGAATAACGTACATGCGTGATTAAGGTACAGAGGGAATCGAAGTGGACGCGGAGAAGGAGGAGGTAAGTTGGGCTGGGACTGGGGATGTTTTTAGGAGGCGCTGGGGGTGATTAGGGTTTGGGGGGCAGGGTTTAGGTTTTAGGGGCCGGGGTGGGGACTCAGGGTATTTTTAGTTTTTGGGATAGGCTGGGGGTGATTAGGGTTTCAGGGTGTAAGGTGGTCAGGACTTAGGTTTAAGGGGTGTGGGCTGAGATGGAAGCATGCTGGGTCGTGCATGTTGATTGCTAATGACTTTACCAGGAATGCACTTACAATGGTAAAATCGTTGTAAATGCATTTGTGATAAAGGCATTAGTGGTTAGAATGAGGTCGTTTTTCCAACCTCGTTGTTGAGCTATGGGTGATTTAGGCACCCGTGGTTCTGAGATATAACCCCCCTAATTCACACCATGAGGGGTTCCATTGTCCTCTTCTTTCTCGTGTTGGAAGCTGCAACAGTTGCACATTCTCCCAGACCAGTCCTGAGAACGCTGTTGAGCTTTGAGTACCTGTAACTCCTCAATACCTTAAAGAATAAGGACTGTCAGTTAACATTCTGGCTCTCCGTGTTCTTTGTCAAGGTCCTCTTCTTAGGCTCTCAGTCACTAGTACAGTCTTAAATATATTCTCTGAGTAAAATGTCATTTGAATGCACCCGCAAAGAAAAGGCACACAAGCAGAAATGGAAAACAATATTTAATTCTGAAAAAAATACAGGCCTAGTCATGTCGAGTTTAAATGTATAATTCAATGGTGCACATTGAATATGTGTCATTTGTGCACATATAACTACAAATAAATAAAAATGTCAGTGCATGAACTGAAATTAAATTTATGCTGCAGCTTGGGGTAAATGCAATACAACCTTAAATACATGAATTTAAATGCAACTAAGGACTACACTAGAATATTCAAATGTGAAATTTGACATTGCATATGGCATTCCAATACACAGCAAATTGGCCTTTAGATTTTGCTTTTCAATTTCATGATGATGTTTCTACATTTGGAAAGGAGTTGTTGAGGTCTTTGCCTTTTAATAATTGGTTTTACAGAGAAAAAGTAAACAGCGTTAATTCGAATATGTTTCTTAACTCAAGGCAAATGCGAGGCAATACTTTGCCAAGTATTATTAAAATATGGTAGTAAGCTACCCATATATCATTGAGGAGGTTCTCTAGAGATTCACCCACAGAAGTAATATGAAACCTGCGTATCTTAACCCATGATCTCACTTTGATATCTTTGTCCTTGAGCTCAAGTCTAGTGATATGATACCATCCTCATTCAGTATATGTATTGTAACATAGGAGGGATGCAAATTGGTCCATCTGGTCGGCTAGTTAGGTGATTTAAACTTACCCAATTCCATCCCCCTCTCCTTTTTTTGATCTGGGCTACCTTGTCCTTCTCTACATCTTTTTTCTTTTGTCTCCCCAAAATAATTGAAACTCAAAGTGATTAATACATGTCTGTCTTCGACCAGATCATTTTTAATTGCATCTAAATTCTTAATTTTATCTTCACTCTTTTATTCCTTCTTTACCTTCCAGAACACCAAGTTATCTTTGGTCGGGCCCAGGTATATGTGCTAAGTCCTGATGATGATCCCTTATTCCTATACGATTGAAATGTTGTTGACTTTTTGGACTTACAAAGCTTATTGCTATTGTTATCTTAGGGTAGTTTTGCACTGTGTGTGATGCACCAATTTTGCATCCCTTGTGTGACACATATGGGCATCTGGCACGTTTTTTCACCTCACACACTGTTCAATAGTGATGGTTTGGCTCTAATTATTCAGTAAATAAGGACTGACTGCTATTCTACTTCATTTGTTTTTACTAATTTCAGATTAGCGGCTACTGTTGTAAAAAATACAAATTCATAAAACCAGGTCCTTAGTGATTTCAGGGTTTACCCTTCTTCATGATTACAGTAAATTTATTGTCAGCAAGAGCTGAGCAAGAGGAAGGCTTGATAATAACATCCTGTGGTGGTCAACTAAGTATACAAATCAGGTCCAAGATGTGATAACAATTTTGAGTAAAAGAAGAAATAATTTGGATAAATTGAAGTTGTTTCGCAGCTTCCAAGGTCAGCTCATGAAGACTTTGGGCCAGGAAGATCTACCTAGAAATTAAAGTAGTCAGTTGCCATCACTGGGTGAGACAGCAGGATGACATTAATTAGGTGTTGCTAAAGGTGGATTACAAAATCACCCGCTGTTCCTGGAGGACAGTAGACTGACAAATTTGTTTTATGCATTGTTTGGCAGATATATGTGAAAATAAAATGCCTGTCTCAAATGTTTCAAGTGCTAGGGTGGACGGAGAGATCATTTTAGACTAGTCCTAAAAATTGAATAAACCACCCTTTTTAGTTTAATCTTTGCTTCCTTGTGATGTGATAACTGTTAGGAGCCAATGTGTCAAGTATGTAGTTCAAATTAGAATGGAGACTTGATTGTAAGATAAATAAGCAGTCTAAGGAATGGTTTATAATCGAGCTCTGGATTTCTTGCTCACAATTCATTGCAGAACATGTGTTTTTGAGCCACAATATAGTTCACAGTGTGTGAGTCTTATACTCCAGCGAAGAATCTTTTAGAGTCACTGGGTGTTCCAAACTGAAGATACCTAGAGTATGAGGAGTATTTTGGATAAACAAGATACAATATTAAGAGTTAACATGGCCAAGGGACCTCATGACTAGTATGAAAAATCCTAAAAATTTACAAAAAATCACAATATCCTCTGGCCCTTATATATTGCCCAAATGCTATTAAATGGAAAAGACAATCTTCAGTTGGTAGCCATGCATTTTAATGACATAAATGTTGTGATAATAGGCGAGGACATTTGTACAGATAACAGAGCTTTCAGAAAGCATGCTTAACCGACCTGCTGATCAAGGCTCAAACTGGCCCAAACAGGATATCTGTACGCTCTTTTCACCCATTTATTTTTAGCCCTGTTGGTACCAGATCATGTCTGGATGGCTGTGGAAAACCTATATTTTTACTGTGTTTTCTTCATTTGTTTGCCCTAGCCGTCTGGTATTTGATCTCAGGTCTGTTGACCAGGCGGCAGCTACACATGGTATGTTTTGAAAGTGAAAAATGATTTTGCTAAACAATTGACATCTTGAAACTTTGGTAAGTCAGCTGCAATTGCATGCAAAGGGTGTGCACAGGTTCAGAAAGTTAAATTATGGGATGCAAGTGTGAAGGAGATATTTTCCTGCTTGCATTTTAAAACATATGCTTTCCAAAGGCAATTTTTCCAATTGCAGACTTCTAAGGCCTGTTTTTAAAAGTGTCACATTAACAAATCCCTTAAATAGCAAATGTCTTTGCTCTTAAATGTTTTACATGGAAAAACTTCTAATTACTACCTTTGATTGGGAAACTCCTACAAATATAATATTTTCAGTGTAAAGGTTATTATTTGAGAGAAAATGATTGAGGAAATGGCCTCTTAATCATCTGAACTCTTTGTCTGAATGTTCATCCTCAGACAGATAGGGCTGATCACAGTATCTGAAGGAGAACAAATACGACCTGGATATGTGAAGATTTCCTTTCATTGTTGGTACATGGAAACGAGGCTGACCTTAAGAGAATTGAGCAAGAAATAAGTAAGAGGAAATCTGGCAGCTGGAATATTTATTAAATGAAGATTATGGGACCCATTCTTTGTATTAAAGAATATCTCTCAAATAGTAGACTAAAGGCCTGATTTAAAGTGTGGCAGATGGGTTACTCCGTCACAAATATGAAGGATATCCTGTCTGCCGTATTACGATCTCCATAGACTATCATGGGATTGTAATACGGTGGATGGGATATCCATCACGTTTGTGATGGAGTAACCCCCTCTGCAAAAAAATATAAATCAGGTGCTAAATCACTTTTTCAAAAGGCATTGGATGGAGAAAGTCCGGGAACCTTTGTTTTACTTGATCTAGGGTTGTTGATCAATGATCTTTTAGCAAATTCAGAATGTGTCACCCTCATTAGAGAATTTCTTGGTACTGGTGAAGACAAGAAACCTACCGTTCATGTTGCTTCAAAGATTTGCTGCTTACTTGGGAATGGAAGAGAATTGTCTCCAGTTATGGACTTGAATCTCTGAACCAGAATGTTTCTCTAGGTCTAGTGCTACTAGGCACTTGCTGGTGCCTTAGAAGATAGTTGATCAGATCCTACCAGAGGTGCCTGCTTGGCCCTGATGAAATTCTCTCCTGTGGCTCAAGGATACACAAAGTCTGGCAAAACAGCAAGCTGTGGCTGCATGGAAGAAAAAACAGTGGACTATTTTATGTTTAAGATCTTTTTTATTTTATAATATAAGACAACCAAGGAACAGTACAACATTTCCCACATACATCCAATGGCTGGTGGGTAGCTTTGATCATATTAAATGGGAAAAAGGGGGAATATGAAATGGGTAGGGAGAACATTTATGGGGATGACTATTCCTATGTAAAGCCCTGTGGCTATGTAGAAAATTTAGCTTGCAGTGCAGGGACCACTTCTCCATTGTCTCAACAATCAAACCCCCTTTCTGTCAATATCAGATGTGGTCAATCGGAGAATATGTAGATATAGCAGGCATGTCAGTTCCCTAAACTACTCAGTTAGATATTGGATACACGGGCCCCACATTTTATTGAATAGGGCCAGCAGGCCCGCCGCTGTCAGCTTTTCTATCCCCAGTATGTTCCATAATTTATGTAGCCTGTCAATGCCTGTGGGTATTGCCTCTGAGCCCCAGTGTGAAAGTAGCAGTTGCTTAGCCTCCCTTAGGGCTAGTGTGATAGGGCGTCCTCTAAGGGACCAGAGAGGGTATGTCTGCGGATTAGGGAGTCCCAATAACACACAGCTAGGGAATCTTGGTATAGCGGTGTTGTATATTTCGTCTACAGCCTGCAAGACAGTTTTCCAAAAGTAGTCAATTTTGAGGCAATGCCACAGCAAGTGAGTAGGTGCGCCGTCCAGGCCACAGTTACGTGAACATCTACTGTTGTTGTGTGTCCTCCACCGAGCAACCCTCATCGGTGTGTAGTAACAATTATGGACTATCTTTAGAAACCGCTCTTTAATAGTTATATTTTGGGCGATGACCCATGCTCGATGCAGAATATCACCCCACTCCCTATCCGTAAATGAGCGACCGTACTCCAACTCCCATCTTCGCCTGGCTGGCGTTTGAGGCAGTGTAGGGGGGCAATTAGAAAAGTGTATATGTAAGGCAAAAGTTGTCTGTCGGATGTGCGCGTGAGCAACCATATTTCAAATGGCGTGAGGGGTCTGCTCGCATGAGGTCGTATCAATGGGGATGTCACCTAGTGGTGGACTGCTAAGGATTGCCAGTGTGCTGTGTCTGGGAGATCGTAGCCCTCCTGTATCTGGCCAAAGTCCATAATCCCATCTGCATCAAAGAGGTCACCAATTCTCTTGCAGTTGGCATCTCACCAAACTGCAAACAAAGTTTTGCTTTGTGCAGGGGGAAAGCTGGATTTCCAATGATTGGGGTCTGTGGAGAGACCAAGGTAGACATTTCCTTCCTCACATGAACTCTATCCCAAGACCTTAATGTGGCTCTCAAAATAGGGGAGATATGGACACCTGGTGGTCGGTGCTTCTTTGGCAGCCATGTGATCTTCCAAATATATACTCCGGCCATGGCTTTTTCAATAAAGCACCAATGCTTCTTGGTGTATGGCCGTGACCCTACTACTATGTAGCACAATTGGGCTGCGTGGTAATAACTCAACAGGTGTGGGATTCCCAGTTCCCCTTCAGCCTGTGTCAGGTATGCTTGGGTCTTCACCATTCTGGCTTTCATGCCAGCCCATATTTAGTCCCAGATGTGTGTTTGTATTTTGTCCAGTGTGCTAGGGGACAGTTGCAGGGGTAAAGTCTGTATAATGTAGAGCACCTTTGGCAAGAGCGTCATCTTGACTGCGGCCAAGCATCCCAGCCAAGAGAGGCCATATGTCTTCCACCCTGCCAAATCTGCCCGGGCGGTCTGCAAGATCATGTTATAGTTGTAGTCTACTATAGCTCCTAAGGTGGGGAGGATCTGCAGACCCATATATCTAATCCTGTTCGTGGCCCAGGAGAAAGGCAAGTATGTCTCCAGGGAGGCCCTGTCCACCTCAGGTAGAGTAAGATTCAAAATGGATGATTTGTGTAGGTTAGTTTTGAAGCCAGAGACTTCACTAAAGTCTGCCAACTCCTCCATGACTGCTGGGAGGGAAGTCTGTGGTTGGGACAGGTGAAAGAGCACATTGTCCTTATATAGGGCCAACTTATGTGTTCTACCACCCATAGGAATGCCTGTTATGAGGGAATGTCTTATGCGCTCAGCAAAAGGTTCCATATATAGGGCAATCAATGAAGGCGACAGGGGGCAAACTTGTTGCATGCCCCTAGAAATAGGGAAATGCTGGGAGAGGGTTCTGTTCACACTTACCACAGCCCTTGGCGCGTCAAATTTACTATGTGTCCTGTTACAGAACCTAGGACCCAGGCCACAGTGCCCCAAGACTGCACATAGATACGGCTAGTGCACACGATCTAAGGCTTTCTCCGCAACATAGAAAGGAGTATGGCCGGCATTGTGAGTGGTGAATTTTGTCCAATAAATGGCAAAGATGCATGGTATTATCAGCACACAATCTTTCAGGGATGAACCCGGTCTGGTCCGGGTCCACTAAGTGCTGCATGTACGGACCCAGCCTGTGGGCCAATATGACAGTGAAGATGTTAGCGTCTACATTTAGCAACATGATGGGACGATAGGAGGAATACAGCCATGGGTCTTTTCCAGCCTTGGGTATGACCATTATTGTGCCCGGCTGCATCGAAGGGGGGAGGGATCTACTGGCGCCCAGGGAATTATACAGCCTAGCCAGTATGGGAGCCAATTGGGTTCCAAAAGTCCAACCCAAAGCCATCATTACTAAAGTAATGTCTTTATCTCAGCTGGCACTAGTCACCTGTGAGATCTGGGGAAGAGGACGTAGTTCAAATAAGCCCCCACACCATCAAGATCAAGATCATCGCGGCGAAGAGGGACGCGGATAACACTTTGAATTGCTTGAGGATCAGGTCGTCTTGGTGTGTCAAGGTGTCATCGGACAATTTCACTTCCACCACCCTCCTCTTCACGGACTGAGATCGAAGGTGGTGTGCTAGCAAGCGACCAGCCTTATCCCCCCCACGTAGGTCTTCTGTTTTGTCCATAGTAAGGCATATTCCGCCTCATCCATATCTAGTGCTCGTAGCTGTTTCTGGGTCGTGGTCAGAAGCCTTCTGGTGGCCATCGACCCCGTGAGCCTGTGTGAGACCTCCAAGTCCTGTATAGTATCCTCTAGTTGGTGTCGTTTGTTATGTCTAATTGTGTAAAATCTTGCCACTACAGTTATAAATTGACCTTTAAGAACTGCCTTAAGTGCCTCACATTATGTGGCGATTTTGGTCTCTAAGGTGTCATTCATAAGTAAGTAATGGCCTATTGTATTTCGAATTTCGGCTAGGGTGTCCTTGTATGTGAGAGCTTTAGTATTGAGATGCCAGTGTCACATATTCAATGAGGGGGCGGTGAGAGCGAGATGCAAAGTAATAGGAGGATGATCAGAAATAAAGGCCGCCCCAATCTCTGAACAGGACACTGAATTAGTAATGCATGGCGTGGTGAGAAAGAGATCTATATGAGCGTACGTTTTGTGGACCGCTCAAAAGAAAGTGTAAGTTCTGTCTAGAGGGCGCCGTAGTCGCCATATGTCTGTCAAGCCTTCCTCGAATAGCCATTCCCGGAAGCTCTTTGAAAAGGCTCCCGACTGACCGTGTCGCTGGGAAGATATGTCTAATTGGGAGTCTGGAACGATACTTAAGGTCCCCTCATAATGACATCTATGTTCGGTGTAAGAAGATACTGTCCCATTTGCATCTTTAAGAAAGTTTTCTTGTTGGTCATTGGTACCATAAATGTTTGCTGCCTTCATCTTGCGACCATGAATAGAAATGTGTATGGAGAGGAATCTCCCGGGTAGCTCCGCTTGAGTGCCCATTATCTTCCCTGGGAAATGTGTGGCCATCAAATTTGCCACCCCCGCCTTCCTGCCCTGCCCCGGTGATTGGTACTGACGGTCATACCCTCTTGTTTGTAGTTATTTCCAGTCTACTCTCAACAAGTAACTTTCCTGCAAGAGGAAGATGTTGCATTTCATTTCCAGGAGTAGTGAGAGAAGAGCCAACCTCTTCACTGGAGCATTAAGACCCCTTACATTAGGACTATCGCCCTCATTACGACCCTGGCAGTCAGTGATAAAGTGGCGGTAATACTGCCAACAGGCTGGTGGTAACTACCACCAAATTATGACCATGGCGGTGATATCTCCGAAAGACAGGCAATGTACCACACCGACCACCAGGGTGGAAACAACAGTCATCACTGCGGTAACTGCCTACAGCCAGGCGAAAGACAAAGTAACGCCCACCATATTTTGACCCTTCAATCCGCCATCTTTTCCGGGACAGTACGAACGCCATCAAAAGACTGGCAGAAACAGAGCACAAAAGTCAAAGGACTCACCATTGGAGACACAGGGAAGAACCACGCTGCCATGGAACCAGAACAGCAAGTTTTCCTGATGATCTTCTACGTAATGCCCCACCTGGAACACTAGCGCTGGTGAAGACGACAACGGTGATTACAGCCGCCTAGCTCACAAGGGAGGGTAGGAGGAAAATGAGAGTGACACAGATACACGCACAACACACACCCCACACACACACACCATACACACAGAGCTTCACAAGAAAATCAATTTGTCCCTGATAATCAGCAGAATAATGCAAGGACAACAGGAACTGACTAAAGTGATTGTAATAAGATCAGCATCAAATTAATAAGTTGATGTGGCAATGCAACAGATATGTACAAATGTACAAAAAAGGGACACTGCCCAGTCCATAGTTCACAGGGCCCACATGGCCACAGGACAAAGTCCAAGGCCCCACTCGATTCCTGGCCCAATACGGAGAGAACACTGCAGGGGCATCAGTTGGCAAATAGGCAGGCACCTCAGGGGGAGGGGGAGCTCCTCAGCTGGATGCAGAAACAAGACCACTGGTTCTGGGAAGGGGCAACATGCCCTGTGCTTTGTACTGGGGAGTGCAAGGCCACAGTCTCTCAGGTGGATGAATACCCCACTGGTTCTGGAGGGGGCAGCATGCCCTGTGCTTGGTCCTGGGGAGTGCAAGGCCACAGTCTCTCGAGTGGTTGACTTGCCCACTAGTTCTGGAGGGGGCAACATGCCTTGTGCTTGGTCCTGGGGAGTGCAAGGCCACAGTCTCTCGAGTGGGTGACTTGCCCACTGGTTCTGGAGGGGGCAACATGCCCTGTGCTTGGTCCTGTGGAGTACAAGGCCACAATCTCTAGATTGGGTGACTTTCTCACTGGCTCGGGGGGTAGGTCGCACAGCAGCCCATGGAGGCTGGACTATATGGCGTCCGTCGGTGGTGACGGCTGCACTGTGGTGGTGGTTGTGGGAAGCTCCTGCTCAACCCCTGCACCCTCCGATGGCTGCACTGTGGTGGTGGTTGTGGGAGGCTCCTGCTCAGCCTCTGCACCCTCCGATGGCTGCACTGTGGTGGTGCTTGTCGGAGGTTCATGCTCAGCCCCTGCATCCTCTGATGGCTGCACAAACATGGCTGGTGGTGGGGGCTCCGTGACAGCTGCTGGAGGAGGCTCCTTCCCCTTCTTTGTGGCTGGTGCAGGCTCCTTCCCCTTCTTTGTGGCTGGTGCAGGCTCCTTCCCCTTCAGTATTTGTGGCCTGTAATCCTTTCCACCACGAGTAGGTGGTGTGAACACTGGGCCCGTGGACTGTTTGGCTGAGGTGCTTTGCTGGGTCCTTGCTACCCTGGCCATACGTGCAGGACAGGGGGTGGAGAGGTAGGGAAGAGGTCAATCTGTAAAGCTTTTTAAGGACATTTGGGCGGTAAGAGGGAGGAGTAATGGGAGTGGAGGATGAGGGAGTGGTTGTTGGAGGTGTTTGTCTGCTGGATTTGGGTGCAGGTGCATGGGCTGTATAGTGTTGTGAGGTGGATGGCTGTTGGGTGTCTGAGTGCTTCCGTTTGTGTACTTTAGGGGGGGGACCGACACGGTGGGAGAGGACACAGGGGACATGTGCATGGATGTTGTGGAGGTGTCTGATAGTGAGGTGTGTGTTCTGCTTGGTGCGGTAATGATGCTGGTAGTGGATGATGATGTGGTGCATCCAGGTGTGAGTGTGGACGTAACTGGGTGGAAGGTGGAGGAGGAGGAAGGGGAGATTGTGGAAATAGTGGATGTTGTTGTGTCTGCAACTGGGTGGTGTTTGTGCCTGTACGATGAAGTTTCGTGCTTGTGTTTGCCTGTGACACTCTTGTGTGTTGTCTTGGGTGCATGCTCCTCTGGCTGTGTGCTTGGGATGGGATGAGGTTGAGGAGAATGGGACTGGGAAGTGGAAGTGGAAGTTGGTGGGGGGATGGTTAAAACAGGGACAAAGGCTGCCATCAGAGAGGAGGCCAGAGCCTGGATCGATCTCTGTTGGGCCACCAATCCACCGTGAATGCCCTCCAGGAATGTATTAGATTGCTGCATCTGGGCTGGCCGCCCCTGGATGGCATTCACAATGGTTGACTATCCTACAGAGATGGATCTCAGGAGGTCACTAGCCTCCTCACTCAGGGCAGCAGGGCTGACTGGGGCAGGGCCTGAGGTGCCTGGGGCGAAGAAGATGCCCACCCTCCTGGGTGAGCGGGCACGGGCAACTCGCTGAGGGGCTACTGGGAGGGCAGTGCTAGTATGGTGGTGGTGGCTGTACCTGCAGCTGGGGTGGTCCCAGAGGTGTCCACCACCACCAGGGAGCTCCCACCAGAGGAGGTATCAGAGTCTGTATTGTCCTCTCCAGTATCCGCCGTGGTGCTCCCCTTGCCCTCCATCCCACTGGTGCCCCCAGCATCGGTGGACTCTGCCTCGAGGGTCCTGTGGGATGCAGCTCCCTCTGTCGCCGGTGCCTCTGCTCCTCCTCCAGATGATGCTAATGCAAATAAGGACAGGATGACAAAACAAGAAAGGGGGAGAGAGAGACAAAGGATACACTGGGTCAATGACTGCACCAGCACCACTGTTGGCGTACACAGCACCCTCATATACAGGAAACAGGCCTACGCACTATGCATTGCACTACCAGTGAAATGGATACTAACGAAGGAATGAAGAGTGGTACACACCGCCAACTGCAGCACACCTGGGACCAACGCAGCCCTGACCAGTAGTGAATGCTAACAAGCTAGGTAAGTTGTATTTCCCCTTCAGACCCTTAGCCACCAGAGGACCTATGCTGCTATGTCTGGCCTGGCCTAGGGGCTCCCACTGACACAAAACCACCACCCAGATACCACCCCTCCAGCTGGGAGCTTCAATTATGGCCACTCTATTCACCCCCTTGTGGCTGCTATGATGCCCTCAAGCGCCCATCCAGCTAAGGATAGGCCACTGCCAGTAT
Organism: Pleurodeles waltl; assembly: GCF_031143425.1. NCBI lineage: Eukaryota > Metazoa > Chordata > Amphibia > Caudata > Salamandridae > Pleurodeles > Pleurodeles waltl. The sequence goes on from NC_090449.1 coordinate 610,632,781, forward strand.
GCGGGCCATCAGGCAGGTCAGGGGCCGACGAGCACCCATTCCTTGTTTGGAGGCCATCCCCAGCTGGGCCTCTGCGGTCTCCCGTGCCCAGCGTCTCAGGTCCTCCCACCGTTTGCGACAGTGGGTGCCCTGCCTGCCATAGACCCCCAGGGTCCGCACCTGCTTGGCGATGGCACGCCATATACCTTTCTTTTGATGGGAGCTGAGCTGCAGAGGCAATACAGACAAGAGAACACCATTAGACAAACAGTCCAGCCAGTAACACAAATGGCCGCCCATACCCGTTTCCATCACCATTGGCACACACCTAGCCCAGCACACAATGTGTACACCGCCAAGAGGACATCCACCCACCCACCTTACATGATGCCTTCACACACACCTCTATGCATTCATGCAACATGCATCATGCTCACAGTGTACTCACTTGTTGATCTTGAGGCCCATACAGCAGTCCGTACTGGGGTAGGACCCCATCCACCATTCATTCCAACTCCTCAGAAGTGAAGGCTGGGGCCCTTTCCCCGGTCACATGTGCCATGGTAGGTTCCAGACACAGGTCACAGGAACACATGCAGTGTAGGTCCTCTCCTATGGAAGATCAAGAAACAAGTGAGGAATATGATAGACAATGGCAGTCACGTCCGCGGCAGAGCATACCATCACCGCCGGCGTAGATCACAATTGGCCACTGTACCCTATAGGGTCCAACTATAACCAATGAGGAGTTGCACGGAGGTTCAACACCGCCTACTGCCACGACACACAACGTCAGCGGCATTACCTCACTTCCACCTGTCCCTCCACACAGGAGAGGCAGACGCCATTTCAGAGGGAGGGGGGAACAGGCCTATGGATTAATGCTGCGTCACAGGATAAATAGGCACATACTTGACAAATTACACTGTCCCATAACATGTTTGCACATTGCGGACTGCTGTTGTGGCTCCATTGTTCAGTTTGTGACAGCCTCCTCACTCTTGTGTCCCTTAGATACCTACCACTGCGGATAAATATGAGATGGAAACATACCCCCGAGTACAGACCCCTGGTGGGCTTGGCTACACTGGAGGACAGGCACATAATACTCACCTATAGACTGGACAGGGCCACAATCACAGAGCTGTGTGCCCAATTGGAGCCTGACCTGATATCTGCTATCCGTCAGCCCACTGGGACCCCCCCTCTTGTGCAAGTGCTATCAGTTCTCCATTTCCTGACAACCGGTTCTTTCCAAGTGACAATGAGCTTGGCAGCAGGAATGTCACAGCCAATGTTCTCAATAGTGCTGACAAGAGTGTTGTCTGCCCTGATTAAACACATGTGCAGCTACATTGCATTCCCCCAGGTTGAGGAATTTGCCTCTGTGAAGGCCAGATTCTATGCAATGGTACATATCCAAATATAATTGGTGCGAATGACGGAACACATATTGCATTTGTTCCTCCCACCAGAATGAACAGGTATTCAAGAATCGTAAGAGTTTCCACTCCATGAATGTGCAGATGGTATGCTTGGCAGACCAGTACATCTCCCACATCAATGTTAAGTATTCAGGGTTGGTGCATGATGCCTTTGTCCTGAGGAATAGCAGCATCCCAAATGTGATGGCCCAGCTACATAGGCACAGGGTGTGGCTAATAGGTGAGCCCTGGTTCCCACCCAGTATATGTTGGTGTATGGCTATGGTGTTGGCCATATAGGATAGTATGTGGCTAAGGGTTGTCCCTCGATATTTTCAGGTGACTCTGTTTACCTAAACCTATCATGGCTGCTGACTCCTTTGAGAAATGCCAGGACAAGGGCAGAAGAACGTTATAATGAGGCACATGGGCGAACCAGAAGGATCATTGAAAGGGCCTTTGGCCTCCTGAAGCCCAGGTTCCGGTGCCTCCATCTGACAGGTGGATCCCGGGGCTACTCACCCAAGAAGTTCTGTCAAATAGTAATGGCAGGCTGCATGTTGCACAACCTGGCCCTCAGACGCCATGTACCTTTTATGCAGGAGGAGGAGACTGGAGATGCTCCTGTGGCAGCAGTGGACAGTGAGGATAAGGAGGCAGAGGATGCAGATGTGGACAACAGAACATCTGTGATCCGTCAGTACTTCCAATGACACACAAGTGACAGTGAAACGTTACATTTCAATAACTTTGGTTGTATTCTGTGTGGCATTGGCATGCTGGTATTTCCCACTTCTTTGCCCACTTACTGTTACTTCTGGATATTAATTTTGCAGATGTTGGTGATTTGACAAATACTGCTGGTGTGATCACAACAGCCAGCTACAGGTCATTAATTTTATGATCATTCTATGTACAGTTCATTTGCAATGGTTGTAGCTGTTTCAATCAATACATATTTGAAATACATGACATACTCAAAGTCGATTTTTATCAAAGGGTGTTTATTGTAGTGCTAACATATAGAGGGGAAAGTGCAATGGGATGGGGCGATGATGGAGGAAAGTCCAGGGTATTGTTCCAGTCTGTTCGTAGCACAGGTGCATTGTCCAAAGGGACATAGGAAGGGGAGAAATGGCAGTTCAGGGTGGACAAGGTGACTGAGTGGGACACAAGAGGGACAATCAGGAGAGTCTCATTTCCTGGCAAGGGTCCTGGCAAGTGTCTCTGGCTTCTGTCTGGATCACAGGGAATGTTTGCGGGGTGGTTCACCTTCTTCTGCAGGGGGAAGGGTGCTAGTGGTCTGTTGGTCCTGTGGCAGGGCCTCCGGGCCACTAGCGGCAGCGGCAGCGGAAGTGGAGGACTGTTCAGATGACTGGCTAGTGGCAGGGGTCCGCTGGTGTGACACTGCCTCCCTCATAATGTTGGCCATGTCTGGCAGCACCCTCGCTATGGAGATCAAGGTGTTGTTGATGGCTTGCAAGTCCTCCCTGATCCCCTGATGCTGTCCCTCCTGCAGCCACCTGTTCTCCTGCACGTTGTCTAGGATCTGGCCCATTGTGTACTGGGAATGTTGATAGGCTCCCAGGATCTCGGAGAGCGCCTGCTGGAGAGTCGGTTCCCTGCTCCTGTCCTCCCCCTGGCACGGAGCAGTCCTCCCAGTGTCCCTGGTGGCCTGTGCCTCTGTCCCCTGAACGGTGTTCCCACTGCCACGGACCCCAAGTCCCTGATTGTCTTGTGTGTGAGGTGTAGCCTCGGGTTCCTGTACAGGTGGGCACACTGCTGATTGACGTGTCCTGGGGACAGAGGTTTGGGGATGCTGTGTGGGTGCTGTGATGTTGGCTTCTGATGGGGGAGGCTCTGTGGTGGTCTGTGACTGGGCTTGGGTGACTGGCTGTCCAGTGCTCCCAGAGTTACTGTCATTACTGTGGGCCTCTTCTGTTGGGGGACTAGATTGTGATGGCACCTCCTCTCCAGTGACATTGGCAGGGGTACCTGTGGGGATGTAAATGATGTATTATGCTTCATGTGTATGACATATTGTACATCCCTGGCTTCCCCTCTATGGCTGGTGTTGCCCTGCCAGCTTTTACTTGTGTATGTTGGTGTGTGGTGGGATTGTTAGTTTCCATATGCTGTGCATGATTTAGTGCTGAATGTCCATGCAGGGCTGTGGGGGGTGTCCATGCATTGGTTCAGCATGCAGGGCTTGGCACTGGGATTAGTGCGATGTGATGGTAGAGTGTGTGGGAAGGAGTAGAGTGATGGTAGTGCGGTTGAGGGTATGTGATGACATGCAGGTATGGGGGGTGATAATTGTTGAAAGTTGACATACCAGAATCCAGTCTCCTTTCCGACTCCAGCAATGCCCTCAGGATGCAGTATTGCCAAGACTTGCTCCTCCCATGCTGTGAGTTGTGGGGGAGGAGGTGGTGGTCCACCGCCGGTCCTCTGTATAGTGAGCTGGTGTCTTGCTGCTATGGAACGTACCTTACCCCGTAGGTCGTTCCACCTCTTCCTGATGTTGTCCTTTGTTCTTGGGTGCTGTCCTACGGCGTTGACCCTGTCCATGATTCTCTTCCATGACTCCATCTTCTCTGGCAAATGATATTTGCTGCACCTGTGCTCTAAATAGCTGTGGCTCTACCCTGACGATTTCCTCCACCATGACCCTTAACTTCTCCTCAGTGAAATGGGGGTGCCTTTGTGGTGCCATGGGTGTTGTGTGATGTGTATTGGTGAGGGTGTGTTGGGTAATGTGATGGGGTGTGTGATGTGGAGTGTGTGAAGGATGTATGGGTGTGAGTGGTGTGTGGCTCTAGTTGTCACATTGTCCTGGTGTCAGTCTGGTGGCTATAATTTGTATTCGTAAGGGGTTGTGGGTAATGTGGGTGTGTGTTTTATAATGGTGTGGGTGTGGTGTGTGTTTGAGTGTCAGGTGTGTGTTGTTTGAATTGTCCAATGTGGTGTTGTTTTGTCTGTGGGTGTCCATTGTGAGCGCAGCAGGATGTACCGCCAATGGTTTACCTCCGTTGAATTTCCATCACGGTGATTCGTGGCTCATAATGTGATGGCCGTTGTTCTGTTGGCGTAACCGTGTGGGTTTTGGGGCCACCACTTTTGCACTGACCTTTGGTCTGGTGGATTTGTGTATGTGGCAGTATTCTGTCAGATTGGTGTGTTTGTGTCATAATGTGGTGAACGGATATCCGCCACTGCGGAGGTAAGTTGGTGGCCGTCAGGGTGGTGGTAAGCGGGATTTACCACCAGGGTCATAATGAGGGCCTAAGTATGCACACCATTCAGGTGGTGTATAACAAGTGTAGGTCTTGTCTCATTTGTCTGGTCGTAGGCACATAACCCGAACAACAGTACCCACAGGAATCCTCAGAACGGACAATACGCCCAGTGTGGTCACCATCAAAGAAATATGAATAACAAGAATAAACATATGATGAACAATAAATAAAGTTCCCCCACCTGTGAATAGAGACAAGTACTTCTGTGGGGTACAGCTTGTGACCATGGTCCGTTGCTCATCATTCAATGTCCTAGGGTTGTGGGGCTCTGTCAGTCCACTGCTGCCAGACATGGCCGGTTTTCCACGTGCGACCATCTGTGAAAGACGAACCCCGCAGGGACCCCTCCTTGGCCCCACTTAACAGGCAGTCATCACCCTGCAAAGGTTGGACAGAGTAGCCCTAGCAGTGGACCATTTTAGAATTTCTTCTGCCTATTTTCTAGAATTTTTCTCTAGTGCCTAAGGAATGCAAAAGCTCCTGTGGCCACAGGAAAGTGAGTGTTTCTGCAGAGAAACCTAAAGGGCTAGCTGCAACTAGATGTTTTTCTTGGCCTGAACTAGAGTTGTGGGCATCTCTTGAAACTGGAAACCATGGGCTGGTTTCTATGGAACCAGATCTGAAGTGCAGGATGTTGTTTATCAAGGTACATTTTAATAATGACTTTAGTTGAGGGATCATCTTTAATGGCAGACATTTACTAAATCAATTTCTCTAATGAACACTTTCCCTTATGACATTGTTTTCTGTCAGTGCCTAAATAAATGTATAACAGCCCTGTGGGTATTTTAAGAAACACATAAAGCACATCTATTGTTTTTTGTTTTTTTGCTTCACTCCATTTCTACAGCCAATCTTTTCCAATAAACATTACATTCACTTTTTGTTATATCATTTGATTCCTACATCAACTTTCATACATTGTTGTGGCAATTTGCTTAAACAATTCATGTCCATTTTACTAACTGAAACTTTCACATTGCATATTTTCTAAACTATGTTGTGCGGTTGTCACACATATTCTGAACACATTACTCTGAGGAAGCCTGTGAGGAAATGGCTTTCTTCTGGTTCACCCCACTTCTTGCCCTACTTTTTTACTATTACGTTTTGGTGTAATGACTCAGTGCAAATAGGTCTGCTAGCCTAACTTCATTTGTCAGTGCTCTGACCCTTTGAAGTGTATGTTCAACTGGCTTATATACAGCGGGTATACGTTAAGTTACTTATAAGTCCCTAGTGTATGGTAGCACATGTGAAGGGGTAAGGTAAAGTGTCCCTCATGGGCTGCAGCACTCATTGTGCCACCATGAGTGGGGCAAAGTACAACATGTCTCCCAGCCTGCCACTGCAGACTGATAGAGCAATCTTAAACTGCAAATTTGAGTTTGTATTTAAGCAAGACATAATTCAGAACTAATTTTGTCATATATATATATATATTTATATATATTTATATATATATATATATATATATAGTCACCCCTAAGTTAGGCCTGTTGAACCCTAAGGGAAGGTGCTGTATTAAAATGTAGGACATGAGTTTTATATATCCTTCCAGTAAAAAAGACAAATTGCTGGTTTTACTGCAGAAAGGCTAGTAACCCCACTGGCAAGCACAGGATTACACACTCACTACTCAACTATGCTAACTTCTAAATCTGACTACTGAAGTAAGTATTTCAATGTATCAAAAGAATCATTGCACTTACCCAGGCAAATTTAATGTAACTTTTGAGAAAAAGGCAACTTTAGAAAGTTGCCAAGCCATTGCCCAGGTTTTCAAGCAGTCATTTACAGTTGCGGGACACGAGACAGTCTTCTACGTTTCTCGGAAAGGACACAAGAGAGGTCTGACGCTAGAAGAGATGATACCTCTTCCTGGCAGAAAGCCAAACATTGTGTCAGCTCAAAAAGCAAGCTTCAAAGGGGAAGCCAACTTTGAATGGCAAATGGTGGATGCCACAAGAAGGGCTGCTCTTTTGTTCCAGTAGAGAGGTTGGCATCAGGGGCAGAGAGAAGGAAACAGTACTCAAACCAGTTTTTCCATAGCTGCGAAGCCCTCAGGTAGCCACACCTCTATGGTGGGCTAACATGATCCACACATCGAGAGAATGGTTCTGCCATCTCTTGGGCATGGGCAGACTAGTACACTCTGGTATAGCTAGATGCCACCCATTGTAGGAAATTGTCATCAGACAGAAGGGTATGTAATCGCCCAATTGCAAGTAGTCACTGCATTACCTTAGGGCATGCTGTGGGCATAAAAGTGGCACCCCTGCCACCCATACCTCAGGTCATGTCGGCACTGGAGAGAGAACCAAAGAAGGACTGCCCTGCTGCTCCCTGGACCTGGCCAGGACAGGCTGCACCAAATACTGGGCTGATCCTGCTTCTCCTGGGCTAGCAAAGAGACAACTGTGCCTGTGGTGCCCTGGGGATGAAAAGTCATCCTCAGGTCCCCAGATATAAGAGGTGAATGCCTAGAGTTAGTTAGCTGACTTTCTGTTAAAGCTGCAGGGCCACAAAAACTGATGAAGCCACCTTGGCAAGTTGGTAGCCACATTCACTTACCTGCCACTGATCGCTGAAGAGAAGCCCGCGCCCCGATTTTCAAAAGGTTCACCCGAGTTTGCTGGACCTAGGAGAGTCATTGAAGTGAGCTTTGGTCACCCAAGACAACACTAGCTGCAGTTAGTTGGGAGTTGTTAGTTTTGCTGTGACCTGAAACCAATAGACCATTGGCAACTGTTTTTTGACTGGACTTCACCTGGACTTCGAGGGAAATTTACTTATGTGGCCAAAGTCACCACACCTTGTTGTTGACTTAGGGGTGGCTGCTGGAGACCGCAGTCAACTGGATCAGCATTCTCATAATCTTCAGCATCCTGTAGCAATTGCATCAGGTCCACTCCTTTAATGACTCTGGAGGTTTGTGCATAGAACCTGTAACTGAACTGGTGACTGCTATGACTGCAAGGTAGTTGTCCTGCTAAGCTTTATTGGACCCTCTGACTTACTCTTTCCCAAAGCTGGTCACTCAAAGTGTGCCAGAGTAGCCGAACGCAACTTTATTGAAATCTTTCAAAATAACAACTAACTGTAGTAGTTGTCAATGCTTGTTTGCTTTTTGGATGAAACACAGTGATTTATAATTTGTTTAATAGCCTATATCTCTAAAACCCCCTGGTGAATTTGTTCACTTTGGTATGTAAAAATTCATTAAAATAAAATCAGTTTCTCTAAATTGGTGTTGGATTTCCTTTGTGTCACATTTCTTTCTTAAACTGTTGTTTTGCTACTTTTAAGTGATTTGCACTTGTTCATTTGTTACAGTCTGACTGTACAAAGGCACAGCTAGCCAGGGATAGTTAAGCTAAGGTTTTACAAACGAACCTGAATGACCCAGAATGTGTTTGTGCGTTTATCACACAGTGAGGTCGCACAACCACAACATAGAATCTATTGAGGGTTAACCAAGTATTACTGACAGAAAGCAATCTATCAAATAGTAGCCAGGTTGTTTGAGGTTTGTGGGAGGTTAGTCACAGGTTACGTCAAGACTGTGACATCATCACACCAGCTTAGCATTCCTGTCGCTGACAGCAATGTTTTTCAGAGATGTGACTGTTGGGTGATGGAGAAATTAAGTCCTGACCTCCTTTTATTTTTAACAGTAGCACTAGAGCACTATAGAATCACAGAAAAAACACAGAGAAAAGACAAGAATGTATTATAATGTGTATCTTATACTCTCACCGCTGTTAGGTAACATAAAAAGAGTGAGAGAAACCCAAGTAGAAAGAGTATTAGGATGGGGAAGAGTCCTTAAGTGTAAATGTTAGTGAGGTGTGTGTGCAAACTGTCACATTTTTAAAAGCAGAGTGAAAAGATGGACACAATATCCCATACTTGGATGGATAATAGAAAAATGACAGACGGGAGTAATGGGCTGGAAAGTCAGACAGGGCACAAGAAATGAGTAAGAAAGACATGAAGGAATACTAGCTTATGTCAGAAGTAGGCTGGTGTATGCAGAGATGGCAATAAGGACAGATAACATTCAACATACTAATTTCAATCCAAGTCTGTGGTAGTAGGGAGGCATGACAACTGGTGGCAAGAGCATGCTGGACTTATGTTGTGCCTCCCTTGGAATCTCTTGGCCTGTCTGAGCCCCACTGTGTCTTCTGATCTATGCTTAGGCTCTGGCCTTGAGTCTCAGCTGCTCAATTTGCCTATGATGACCTTTTTGCCAGTGACTCAGAATTAAGGTCACCTCCTGTGTGCACCCCATGCAGTCAGTGTCCTGCTCCTACCCACCCACTATCATGCTCTGGTACCACTGGTGTGTAGATCAGTGCAACGTGCATTGGCGTTGATGCCATCCACTGATTGAACTATCTGTGGTCCACCATGGCCAGGCTTACTCTAAAAAAGTGTGCAGGCCGGCTGGGCCCAAGATGGTGTCTTACGGTCCCACTTTGAAGTCTTGTATTATTCAGTAGATCGAAGTATAATCAAGCATGCCACTGAGCTGACATGGATGGTGTCTCCCATTGTTGCTCTACACAAACAAAACAGACACTTAATACACATATCTCTGTATATGTGTACCTAAACACAGTCATCAAGAAGGAATGACACTCACAACCACAACTGAATGGCATGATCAGCTGCAGTGCTTAATTTGTAAAAATAGAAGTTCCAGTGCCCTCACCAGGAGGCCACTGTAGCTTGCACCACCCATTCCTCCTGCCAGTGCTGCCAATAACCGTACCAACACAACTACCAATGATGACACTCATGCTAGCGCGCCTGGTCCTTAGTAAGTACACTTACAAGGAGACGCTTATAGGTCAATGAACCTTTTGAATCACATGGAGTATCCTAGTCATGCAGTGACTATAGAATCAATAACTAATACCAATAATCAAGGAAAACACTCTATGGAATCACAAAACTAGACCATACTAATCAAAAAATAACCACTACTCAGGAAAAGCGTTAACAAGTTTTATTCCCTATTGCTCACAATTCTAAGTCATCTGTTAGTTCAAACTTTATCCAATCAGCTCTTTATTAATTCATTAGTTAAAAGACATTGGCCCTCATTACCACCACTGCGGTCGGTGTTAAAGCGGCGGTAATACCGCCAACAGGCCGGCGAAAAGAAAAATGGAATTACAACCACGGCGGAAACCGCCAACATAGACAGCCACTTTGACACTCCGACCGCCACGGCGGTACAAACAAACAGCGCGGCGGTAACCGCCAACAGACAGGCAGAAGACAATGTACCACCCACCCTATCACAACACGGCAATCCGACATATTTTCCGGGGGGGGGACCAATGCAAAAAAAAAACACGGCGGAAACAGTACACAGAAGGGGAAATCACCCACCTCTCCAGACCCCACGAGGAACCAGGATGCCATGGAGCCAGAACTGGAGATCCTGCTGGCGATGGTCTTCCTGCTCCTCTATCAGGAGCTCCAAAGACGGTGGCAACGACCACGGTGAGTACTGCACCTACAACACAGGGGAGGGGGGAGGGAAAAGAGAGTGACACATACATGCAACACGCAACACCCCCAACCCCACCCTCACCCACAACACCATACACACAAATACATGCTGCAACATTCCGTATACACCTCCTATCCCCCCTTGAATAACGCAAGGACAATAGGAATTGATTTGAATGATTGTAATCTCTAAAAATCCAGTAGTCAAAACGTAAAATACAGTATATACAATTATGTTCACCAGCTACACAAGTCCGGATAGTGCACCAATCATTGCCCGTGGACCACTGGGCCCAAAATGCATGGGCGAGGCCCACTCTAGATACCTGACTGGAAATGGAGAGAACACTGCTGGGGCATCACACCTAAAATATACAGGCACCTCAGGGGGGGAGGTGGGGGCACCTCAGCCTGATGAACGCACAACGCCACTGCTCCATGAGGGGGCTCCTGGGGAGTGCAAAGCCACAGTCTCTAAAGTCTCTCAAGTGGGTGGTTTGCCCACTGTACCATCCTGGGGAGTGCAAAGCCACAGTCTCTCAAGTCTCTCAAGTGGGTGGTTTGCCCACTGCTGCATCCTGGGGAGTGCAAAGCCACAGTCTCTCAAGTCTCTCTAGTGGGTGGTTTGCCCACTGCTGCATCCTGGGGAGTGCAAAGCCACAGTCTCACAAGTGGATAACAGTCTCCACTGGTTCTGGAGGGGGCTTTATGCCCAGAGTGCTTCATCTTGCCAAGGACAGAGGTAGTGGATGCCTTTCTCCACTGGTTCTGTAGGGGGCTTTGTGCCCAGAGTGCTTCCTCCTTCCAAGGACTGAGGTAGTGGATGTGATACTCCACTGGTTCTGGAGGGGGCTTTGTGCCCAGAGTGCTTCATCCTGCCAAGGTCAGAGGTACTGGATGTATCTCTCCACTGGTTCTGAAGGGGGCTTTGTGCCCAGAGTGCGTCATCTTGCCAAGGACTGAGGTAGTGGATGTATCTCTCCACTGGTTCTGGGGGGGTTTTGTGCCCAGAGTGCTTCATCCTGCCAAGGACAGAGGTAGTGGATGCCTTTCTCCACTGGTTCTGGAGGGGGGTTTGTGCCCAGAGTGCTTCATTCTGCCAAGGACAGAGGTAGTGGATGTATCTCTCCACTGGTTCTGGAGGGGGTTTTGTGCCCAGAGTGCTTCTTCCTGCCAAGGACAGAAGTAGTGGATGCCTTTCTCCACTGGTTCTGGAAGGGGCTTTGTGCCCATAGTGCTTCATCCTGCCAAGGACTGAGGTAGTGGATGTATCTCTCCACTGGTTTTGGAAGGGGCTTTGTGCCCAGAGTGCTTCATCCTGCCAAGGACCGAGGTAGTGGATGTGATACTCCACTGGTTCTGGAGGGGGCTTTGTGCCCAGAGTGCTTCATCCTGCCAAGGACAGAGACAGTGGATGACTTTCTCCACTGGTTCTGGAGGGGGCTTTGTGCCCAGAGTGCTTCATCCTGCCAAGGACTGAGGTAGTGGATGTATCTCTCCACTGGTTCCGGAGGGGCTTTGTGCTTCATCGGAAGACTGACCACTGGGGATGGCAGCCATGTCTGCGGTGGTGCCAGTGTTTCAGGATGTCGGGGGCCGCTGGCTGTCCTTGCGGCAGTGTCAGTCGCGACGGTGCTGGCTGCGGGCTCTGTGGTGGCGGTGCTGGCTGTGGGCTCTGTGGCAGCGGTGCTGGCGGCGGGCTCGGTGGCGGTGCAGGTGGCGGTGCAGGTGGCGGTCTTCTCCGCCGTACAGGTTAGCGTCGATGTGGACAGAAGGTGTGACACTGGTCCCTCAGTCGGTGCCACCATGCCATCCCCTGACCTGCCCTTCGGTTTCTGGCCTGAAGGTGCATGGGCCGGATGCTGTTGTGAGGTGGATGGCTGTTGGGTGGGTGTGTGCCTGCGTTTGTGTACTTTGGGAGGAGGGCTCACTGACACACTGGGAGAGGACACTGGGGATGTGTGCATGGTAGTGGGGGTGGTGAGTGCACGTGAGTGGTGTGTGGTGATGGGCGTGAAGATGTAGTGCATGCAGGTGTGAGTGTAGACGAGACTGGGAGGGAGGAGGGAGACGTGGAGGAGGGGGACACAGTGGAGGCAGTGGATGTTAGTATGTCTGCATGGGTATGATGCTTGTGTGAGTGCCTGTGGGATGTGTGGTGCTTATGTTTGCCTGAGCCACCCTTGTGTGTTGAGGTGTGTGCATGCTGGTGTGATGGTGTGCTTGGGATAGGCTGGGGTACAGGGGATTGGGTCTGGGTGGAGGAAGTTGGAGGGGGGAAGCTGGACACTGGGACAATCGCTGCCATCAGTGCTGAGGCCAGAGCCTGAAATGCTCTCTGTTAGGCTGCCTGGCAAGAATTCATGTACTCCAGGTATGCATTTGTTTGTTACAAATGCCTCTCGACAATGGTAGACTGCCCAACAGTGAGGGATCTCAGGAGGTCAATAGCCTCCTCACTGAGGGCAGCAGGGCTGACTGGGGCAGGGCCTGAGGTGCCTGGGGCGAAGGAGATGCCCAACCTCCTGGGTGAGCGGGCACGGGATACACGCTGAGGGGCTGCTGGGAGGGCGGTGCTGGTAGGGGAGGTGGCGGCTGTACCTGTTGACGCGGGGGCACAGAGGTGCCCGCCACCGCAAGGGAGCTTCCATCAGAGGAGGAGTCGCTGTCAATGCTGTCACCTTCTGTCCCCGCCGTGGAGCTCCCCTCGCCCTCCGTCCCACTGGTGGCTTCAGACTCCGTTGTGTCACCCTCCAGGGCCAAGTTGGATGCAGCTCCCTCCTCCTCCGCCTGATGATGCTATTGCACACAAGAACAGGGAGACCAAAAAAAGGGGGGGAAAGACAGAAGAAAGACATGTTCAGTGCATGCAACACCACTACCGTTGACGGACACTGCAGACACAGCAGCCCTCTGCACTACGCCATGCAATTATAGCTCCTAGATTTATCACATGCTCATGGGGTCCAAGCCCTAAGGCTGATTACTGCACACATGGAAGTCACAGGAGCCTGACTAGGTGTAGATGGCACTAACCACTAGTGGGGTTGGGGTGCCACTGAACCTGCCTCACAAGGGACCTTCCCTACCAAGATTGCCCTGGCCTAGGGGAACCCATACACCTCGTAATGCGTGCAGTCAGCTGACTGTGACTGTACTCACCCCCTTATGGCTGCTGTGATGCCCTCAAGCACCCATCCAACTCCGGATACGCCACTGCCAGGATCCTGGGCATCAGGGAGGTCAGGGTGCAACGGGCACCCTGCCATTTCAGGGGGCCACATGGCATATATTTTAAATACGTCACACCGATGGATGCCTTGCATACACACAGTAACAGGAATAGTCACCTACAGACTTGATCGTGCAACAACCCATGAACTGTGTGCCAGTTGGAGCCAGATGTGATGTCAGCTATCTGCCATCCCACAGGAATCCCCCCTCTATTGCAGGTCCTGCCAGGATTCCATTTCCTGGCAAGTGGATCCTTTCAAACAACAGTGGCCATTGCATCAGGGATGTCCCAGCCAATGTTCTCTAACGTGTTGTCCAGAGTGTTGTCTGCCCTGCTGAAACACATGCGCAGCTACATCGTTTTCCCTCCGGTGGAGGATCTGCCCACAGTGAAAGGTGACTGCTATGCTCTAGGACATATCCCCAACATCATAGGTGCCATTGATGGGACACATGTGGCCTTGGGACACCCCCGCAGGAGTGAACAGGTGTACAGAAACCGGAAGAGCTACCATTCGATGAATGTGCAGATGGTGTGTTTGGCCGACCAGTGCATCTCCCATGTGAATGCCAAATTTCCTGGCTTAGTGCATGACACTTACATTCTGAGGAATAGCAGCATCCCTTATGTGAGTGTGCAACTCCAGAGGCACTGTGTGTAGCTAATAGGTGAGGACAAGGACCCTATACAGTGTGAATAGTTGTCTGGGTATGGGGTTGTCCCTACGGGTTAGTGTGTGTCTAACAGTTGTCCCTCTACATTTGCAGGTGACTCTGGTTACCCCAACCTGTCATGGCTACTGACCCCAGTGAGGAATCCCAGGACAAGGGCAGAGGAACGCTACAATGAGGCACATGGGCGAACTAGGAGGGTGATAGAAAGGACCTTCGGCCTCCTGAAGGCCAGGTTCCGGTGCCTCCATATGACAGGTGGTTCTCTCTATTACTCACCAAAGAAGGTGTGCCAGATCATCGTGGCCTGCTGTACGCTGCACAACCTGGCTTTGCGACGACAGGTGCCTTTTCTGCAGGAGGAGGTCTTGTGGCAGCTGTGGAGCCTGTGGACAGTGAAGAAGAGGAGACAGAAGAAGAGGATGTCGACAACAGAAACAACGTTATCCAGCAATACTTCCAGTGAGACACAGGTAAGAAGATGTCACTGCCTCCCATATCTCCTACTATTGTTTGAGCTAACATAAGTCTGTCATTTTCACTCAGTGTATGGACCGTGACTTGTCACTTTGCCTTTCCATTTAACAGATGTGGGTCCCACTTTGTGCCCTCTGACCTCTGCTATATTTCATCCAGCCCTACAGCTCTGTTTCATCTGTATGTGAACAATTAAATTGACATTGCTGTATTTTTTTTGTTATCGCCAGTTTATCACTGACCTTTAGTGTGGTGGACTTGTGTGGGTGTCTGGATTATGGCGGATTCCGAGCTGTAGGTCGTAATAGCTGTAGCGGAATTCCGCAGCCGCAGCGGTGTGTTGGCGGTCTTCTGCAAGACGGTAAGTGGGAGTTACTGCCAATGTTGTAATGAGGGCCATTATCTCTTAAAGAAAACATATGCGACAAAGCATCACCATAAGCTATGAATATCATCATTAATAATGTAATTCAGCAATTAAGTTTGTCAGTCATTTATCACCGTCAACGTCACCCCTAACAGCCTACCTAACCAATGGAGGTCTTCAGGCGAAAAACTATTTAGAGAAAACATTAATTTGGAAACAAATCTATCTAAGTGTGAATCTTTATAAACAGAGCAGTTGGTACCTAGAATAAAAGGCACAAAATTGTCAGTCACATTATTATAGCTACCTATCCAGGATGGATCAGCAACGAGTCAGTCTTCGTCTTCAGGTCATCAGACAGTCAGCTACAGATCAGGCTCACAGAGTATGAGCCCAATATCAGCACCTCGAACAGCGTCTCCTGACGTCATCAATTTTCTCCCCGCAGTTCTCCCCGAATTCTGAAGTCTTAGCCCTTTGTCATGACTTTTTATTAGAGTCTCCCAGTCAATCCCCCAAATTGCTAATTGGTCCGTTGGTCAGCAGGTATGACTTTAACCTAAAGTTTTTGTTTACTGAATCTACTTATTTTAATAAACTTCAAATTACATTAAATAGACTGGTTCTTCTTACGATGCCCTCATCATCTGGTCCTTCAGGTATCAAAATTGTTGCATATGGCTTCTTCAGTCAGTGCCTCTATTGTTCAGGTCCTGGGAAAGTACATTTAGCCTGCTCTACATGTAATTGTATCAAATTGTTTTCATCATCTCCTGGTCGTCGGTACATTGCAGAATGTTCTAGCTAAATAATTTGAACTTCGAGCGGTTCAATGCTGCAGTTCACGATTTCCAGTCCTTTGCAGGGCGTCCGGTTTCTCCATGTTCAGAGTGTGCAAGGCCCAGTGGAACTATGCCTCCAGTTTAGCTAACTTAATACACAAAACAGAGGTTATACATCTCATTATGACATATTACTACATTTTTCTCATATATTTTCATTATTTTTTAAATTGTTTGTTATTTTAGTACACATGATGATCATACCCGAAGGCACATTTTTGAATATGCACATTATTTTTCTACAATTCATTTCTCTATGCATTTTCACATTAGTAACAACATATAAATCATTACCAATTTTCTTAACTAGCATATCTGCTTCAACACGCCTAAAATGTGACAGTTCGATAATTCCAGGCTGCCCAAAGCTCTAAGAATGGATTGGGCAGCTGGTGTCAGTCATTTTTAATATTTAGAAAATTATTTAACAACCGTTTTTGTGCTCATCTCAAAATTAGACAGCCACCATGGGCGGACTGTTGTTAGTGCCTGTACCGTCAATTAAGTGCTGGTTCTGAGCAATGGAAACCACTGGCTCAAATTCAGCACTGATCAGCTGTCTCATTATGACTACATGTTCTCAAAGCGCGACTGTTAGAAATGGGGTCTCTAGTTGGCAGAGGTATTCACCTTTGTCCAAACAGGGACCACAATCCTAGCCAGGATAAGTCACACAGTTTTACGCAATCATGGGAAAGGAATAGGAACCAGAATCAAAGACTCAGGTTAGAGTAAGAGAGGGCTTAGTCATAAAGGCACTGGCTCTGACATAGAAGAACATGGTTGTTAGAAATGGGGTCTCTAGTTGGCCGAGGTATACACCCTTGTCCAAATAGGGACCACAATCCTAATCAGGGTAAGTCACACACAATTCAAATTTACCTGTGCCCACCCTCTGGTAGCTTGGCACCGAGCAGTCAGGCTCAATTTAGAAGGCAATGTGTAACGTATTTGTGCAATAAATCATGCAATAACACAGTGGAAACACCACAAAAATACACCACACAGGTTTAGAAAAATATAGTTAAATTAAGGTCAAAATGACAAAGATTATATAAGCACAAGTTGAAATATGACTTTTGCAATATTACAAAGAGTCTTAGGCCCACATTATAACTTTGGTGGTAAGTTCCGCCTACTGCTGCGCTGTCAGGGAGACCAGATCCTCAGGGCCTGCGCACGTTCCCAACATGTCCACCACTAGACAGCTCCAAATCTCCAATAGAAATATCACCGAGCCTGAGAGCATCCAAGTGGGGGAAAAGGGGATTAGGTAGGGAACAGCTGGGAAGGAGACCTGTAGGAAGCAAAAGGTTAAACAACACAATATCAAGATATAGGGGGTTATTACAACTTTGGAGGAGGTGTTAATCCGTCCCAAAAGTGACGGTAAAGTGAGGGATATACCACCAGCCGTATTACGAGTCCATTATATCCTATGGAACTCGTAATACGGCTGGTGGTATATCCGTCACTTTACCGTCACTTTTGGGACGGATTAACACCTCCTCCAAAGCTGTAATAACCCCCATAATCACATTGAGTTTCATAAAAACTCTCTGTTGAATCTAGGGCTCAATGATATTCCGAACATGAAATAACACTCTGTTAAATTTAGAGTTTAATGATACTCGGAACATGAAATAACACTCTGTTGAATCTAGGGCTCAATGATACCTGGAACATGAAATAACACTCTGTTGAATCTAGGGTTCAATGATACTCGGAACATGAAATAACACTCTGTTGAATCTAGGGTTCAATGATATTCGGAACATGAAATAACACTCTGTTGAATCTAGGGTTCAATGATGCTCGGAACATGAAATAACATTCTGTTGAATCTAGGGTTCAATGATACTTGGAACATGAAATAACACTTAGACTGAAGGAACAGAAATGGCCTAGCACTAGACTCTAACTAGGCCTCAAGAACTCTGGGTACCTGGAACAAATCAAGAATGATTAATGCAATGTTTCATTTAAGCTTTTCATAACATGTCACATAGGGGGTCATTCTGACCCTGGCGGTCATGGACCGCCAGGACCAACGACAGCGGAAGCACCGCCAACAGGCTGGCGGTGCTTCCATGGGCATTCTGACTGCGGCGGTACAGCCGCGGTCAGAAACGGGAAACCGGCGGTGTCCCGCCGGTTTCCCGCTGCCCCTGGGAATCCTCCACGGCGGCGCTGCAAGCAGCGCCGCCATGGGGATTCCGACCCCCTTCCCGCCAGCCTGGTTCTAACCTGGCTGGCAGGAACGGGTGTCATGGGGCCCCTGGGGGCCCCTGCAGTGCCCATGCCATTGGCATGGGCACTGCAGGGGCCCCCTAACAGGGCCCCACATAGATTTTCAGTGTCTGCGTTGCAGACACTGAAAATCGCGACGGGTGCAACTGCACCCGTCGCACCCCTTCCACTCCGCCGGCTCCATTCGGAGCCGGCATCCTCGTGGTAGGGGGTTTCCCGCTGGGCGGGCGGGCGGCCTTCTGGCGGTCGCCCGCCAGCCCAGCGGGAAACTCAGAATGACCGCCGCGGTCTTTTGACCGTGGTACGGTCTTCTGACGGTTCCCGCCAGGCCGGCGGCATCCGCCGCCGGCGGGGGTCAGAATGACCCCCATAATGTCTAGAAATACAAGAACCTTCTAGAATACTGTTTCAGAACAAACACTGCATTTTTAACATGAGGACAAAACAATCTGAAACATTCTCTGGAAAACAATTGGAATTGTACTAGGGACTTAATATGCACAAAGAACGTCACATTTTGAATTTATCATCTTCACAGGAAAGTCATAGGCTCAGGACAAATGTGTGTACTTCAACAAACATTACACATCAAAGTTTTTTCTTGCAATGAAATGATCGCGCACACTGTTGCCGATCTGAACACTTAGGGGGTTATTACAACTTTGGAGGAGGTGTTAATCCGTCCCAAAAGTGACGGTAAAGTGAGGGATATACCACCAGCCGTATTACGAGTCCATTATATCCTATGGAACTCGTAATACGGCTGGTGGTATATCCGTCACTTTATCGTCACTTTTGGGACGGATTAACACCTCCTCCAAAGTTGTAATAACCCCCTAAGTTTTACATGCAGGAAATGAATCATGCATACTGCCAATTCTAACAAGAATATGTTAATGCCATGAAATGATCGCGCAAACCTTTGGCGATCTGAACACCAAGTTTCAAATGCGGGAAATGAATCGCGCACACTGCCGATTCTAACAAGTATATGCAAATGACATGAAATGATCGAGCACTCTGTTAGCGATCTGAACATCAAGGTTTAAATGTGGGAAATGAATTGCGCACACTGCCGATTCAAACAAGAATATGCAAATGCCATGAAATGATCACGCACTCTGTTAGCGATCTGAACACAAAGGTTTACATGCGGGAAATGAACTGCGCAAACTGCCGATTCAAACAAGAAATTGCAAATGCCATGAAATGATTGCGCAAGCTGCTAGCGATCCGAACACCACGGTTTACATTAGAGCAATGCTTTGCGTTTTCTGAGTTAACAAAGTAGGCCCAAAAACTCAAGAGTCTTAGAAAACGGGGTTGGGGGCCAGCCCGACCGCCGCCTTACCACCCTGCTCAAGGATCACCAATATAATGAGGGGCAGGCCTGGAACATCAAGGCAGAACTCCGGATCAGGAGCTCAGAAAACTGCTGCTGCTTGCACCGGGACCTCTGAATAGTGAGCACGTGGAGCTGGGCTAGCTCCCTTATATAGAGTCCGGCCCAGCCCACAAACCACACCCAGTCATGCTGCAGGGAAAGCTTCTAGAACGTCCTAGAAAGGGACCACACCCTGATACACTCTGTAAGCCTGCAGCAATACCTTGCAAATGAACATTATTTGCAAACCGCATTAATAGTAGTTTCAAGGTAAAACTCTGCAATGCAAAAGGTTAACAAACTGCATAGAAACACACTGCATGAATTATGCTCTTGCATAAAGACTGTTTTTTTGCATTTTAAGAGGCCTAGAGGGCGCACTGTCCTGATGTTGACACGCGGTAACAGCCGCCAAAATACCGTTGCTGCAGCTAACATCCGTCTGCCAGATAATGACCAAAGCCAGATTTCCGCCACAAGAAAGGCAGAAATACGGCTGTGGCCATGCTGGTGGATGGGATTAAGGCGTTAAGGTGGCGCTGCTACCACCAGCAGCGCCACGCCAGTAGACCACTGCCAGCCATTTTATGAAAAATAATACGGCCTGGCGGTGTTCTCCAGGCAGGCGCTGCTGGCGCTAACAGTGCCCCATCCCGTCCCCTGCCAGAAGACCCCCGGAACCAGGTAAGTTGGGTTTCTGACACGGGAGGGGGGGTGTTGTGTGTGTGTGTGGGGGTGTGTGCACGAATGTGTGAGTGTGTACGTGAATGTGTGAGTCTGTGTGTGAATGCGAATGTATGTGTAGTCTTGTTTGCGTGCGTGTATGCATGTGTGAGAATGCGTATATGAATGGATATGTGAATGCGTGTCAGTGTGAATGTGGTACGGATGTGTGCATGAATGAATGGATGCATGCATGTGTGAATGCGTGTATGCGTGTATGCCTGTGTGAGTGGGTGTGTGTAGGAGGAGCGTGGATGGAGGGGGTGGGGGCCATATGAGGGAGTGTTTGGGGGGAGAGGGCCTCCTATCAGTGACAGGGAACGAATTTCCTGTCACTGATAGGGCCTACTGCCATGGTTTTCGTGGCGTTACGAATGCCATGAAAACCAGGGTCAAAATGCCTAAGGCGGTACAATAGTTGCCGCCGGACTGGAGATTCTTATCTCCAGCCTGGCGGCTGCTACCGCCATGACGGTTGGAGTGGTACAATGTCATAATGTGGCGGTATGGCCGCCACTATCCTCTATCCCTAGCTCCATTACAAAATGGCCGCCACTCTTTTGCTGTTACAACATCTTCACAAGATGGCTGCTACTATTCCCAGTCCTCTCTCTAGTACGATGACCAACCACCATATATTCACCCCTCTCCGGTCACGTTCCATTCTTCCTGGGACGCGGAGCAGGGGTAGGTGATAATCCACCCGGTGGCCTTACGACCTGGTAAAGTTTTACGTTATTTAATTTTAAGGAGCAGATCGCCCAACTCTGGGCTTTCTGCAGTCTTAGTTGCAGCTAGCGTTCTGTTAGAGCATACAGGATGACACCGGTCTGTTTAACAACGCTTGGTGGGAGCTGTCATCTTTGTTAGGGGCTCATGCATAATTATTCTTTACGTTAGTAGGGGCATATCTTTACCCATATTGGAACTTGGAGCCATCTTTTTCCATATGCAACACTTCTAAAAAGGTATCTAATTTTTTCCTCCGTGCATTTCTTGACGCAAGTAAACTGAGCTAATTTTCTGGGAAACCGCTTGGTGGGTGCTGTCTATTTTTGAGGGCCATTACTTAAAATTGTATCTAAGAGATACTATCTATACCGCATAACACCAACTTTGCCCCATATTGACCCTTGGTGGGAGCTGCCATTAAACACTGGACACTGCTATGACCCTGTGTTCTTGTTACTAAGACTACTTGTGTACATAACATAATTGGATTGGTGATTGTGTCCTCATACTATGCACATTTTTGATATTGGACATGTTTGACCTATGATTTAAGTTTGTTCTGACAGTTTGTATTTACTTACAATTGTCCACATATATATACTTGTTATGGTGACTGTCTGTGTCCTCATACTAAGGACATTTTTGTTATTGGACATGTTTGACCCATGATTTAAGTTTTTCCTGAGCAGTTTGAATTTATTTACAACTTTTGATATATATACTTGTTATGTATGACATGTCATTTGCATCTATACTTAGTTGACTATACCAGCCTGGACCACTGATGCTTGTCGTTATCCCGATGGGGCCCATCCTTTAATACAAGGAGGGTAAGGATTCATCCTCTGAGTCTGTTTGATTTATACTTCACTGTGTGATACACTGCACATTAGGGTTTCTCACCGGAATGAGCTCACTGTGCACATGGTTATATTTGCATTATGAGTCTGTATTTTCTGCTCTTTGTAGGTTTTTGTGGTACGAAGAAATCCCCCATTGGGTTATAACATGTGGATTAGGTACGTTTTTTTGTCCTGACGAATCGCACCGATCTTAAAAGACTTATTTTGCGAGAAACATATTGACCTCTATAATAGAAGTATAGTTATTTCTGTACTCTTGTTTTCCACATTCCCCCAATTCAGGGACTTTTAGTTTTTTGTCTTTGAGGGTGGACTAGACATTACTTCTAATCCTTACCTATACTCTGTTTTTAATCATGACATGGGTCTAGGTTGGTTAAATATGATGTTTCCAGACCTCTACCCATTTTTATTCTCACATATTCATATACCAATCCCACATACTAGCACTCAGCTACCGGCATTCTTTACACTCAAAAGATCTCCGGCAAAGAGCCCTCCCACGAGGGGCCCGTCAGGCATTGCAGTGCCGGCCTGACGAGGAGCAAAAGCCCGATGATGAAGCATGTCACCATTTGGTGAGTGAGGGCTCTTGTTCTAATAAGAGCAGACTCATAGACTCTATTGCTTACTGTATACACTTGTACAGAATCTATTGTCTGGAACTATGTACTTTTGTTATTTTGGTATTATGATGGGAGTACCGTACACAGGACCAACTTTTCTCTAAAAACTCCTGATATATTAGCCCTTCTTTGTTTGTATTCGGTATTTCCAGCCAGCCTGTTGGTGGTACCACCGCCACATTACCACCGACCGCCGGGGTCAAAATTACCCCCTTAGATCTTACAAATCAACAGTTGTCTCTTGTGTGCACAAAGTACCCGGTTTGCATCAAAATTACACGCACGGAGACCGCAGAGGAGGAGATGCGTTGAAAAATAAGGTGTGCGTCGGATTTTCTGATGCGGCACAGACATTGTGTTGTTTTTTTCCTTGCTGCAATGGGCTTTGCGTCGATTTCTGGCACGCAGTCTTGGGTCCTCGCTGCGATGCGGGGCTTTTTTGACGCCCATGGACAATGAGTGGAAATCCTGGGCATGCGGGATGAAGTCACAGGTGTTGCGTCGATCCGGCAGGTGGTGCGTCAAATTATCTGTCACACAGGAGGTGGTGCATCGATTCTTCACTCAGGAAGTCAGGCTGTATTATTCCGACTCGGCTGTGCAGCAATTTTCTCATCGCAAGGCAGGCTGTGCATCATTGTCGGCAGGCTGTGTGTCGATTTTTGGCGCACAAGGAATTTTCTTGAAGAGATTAAGGCCCTCATTCCGAGTTTGGCTGGCGGCAGTAGCCGCCAGCCAAACGGGAACCGCCACTTGGCCGCTCCGCGGTCAAAAGACCGCGTAGGCCATTCTGGTTTTCCCGCTGGGCCGGCGTGCGCCCGCCAAAGGAGCGCCCGCCGGCCCAGCGGGAAAGGCCCTGCAAAAATGAAGCCGGCTCCGAATGGAGCCGGCGGAGTTGCAGGGGTGCGACGGGTGCAGTTGCACCCGTCGCGATTTTCACTGTCTGCAATGCAGACAGTGAAAATCTTTATGGGGCCCTGTTAGGGGGACCCTGCACTGCCCATGCCAGTGGCATGGGCAGTTCAGGGGCCCCCAGGGGCCCCACGACACCCGTTCCCGCCATCCTGGTTCTGGCGGTGAAAACCGCCAGAAACAGGCTGGCGGGAAGGGGGTCGGAATCCCCATGGCGCTCCCAGCCAGGGGTAATCCGGCGGGAAACCGCCGGACCCGACTGGGCGACCGCGGCTGTGGATTACAAAAGGAAGCACCGCCAGCCTGTTGGCGGTGCTTCCGTGGTCGTCGACCCTGGCGCTCGACCGCCAGGGTCAGAATGACCCCCTAAGTCTTTTATGCCCTTAGACTTAAGAAACAGGAGGCAAGCTCAATCCAAGCCCTTGGAGAGAACTTCTCAGCAAAGTCAGAGGTCAGCAAGGCATCAGGGCAACTGCAAGGCAGCAGTCCTTCACAGCAAAGCAGTCCAGATGAGTCCTTTGAACAGCCAGGCAGTTCCTCTTGACAGGTTGCAGGATCTGGTCCAGACATGTCTGTATTGGTGGGGTCAGGGACCCAGTTTATATACCCAAAAATGCCTTTGAAGTGGGGGAGACTTCAAAAAGTTGTTTTGAAGTGCACAAGGTCCCCATTCAGTACAAGTCTGTCTGTCAGGGTCACAGTAGGGGGTTTGGCAGTCCACTGTGTGGGGGCAGGACACTGGCCTTTGAAATATGTCAGGCCCTCCACCCTTCCAGCCCAGGAAGACCCATTCAGTATGCAGATTAATGCAGATGTTTCTGGGTGTCCTGTGTTTGTGGTTGTCTGGGTGGAATGCACAAGGGAGCTGTCAACCAGCCTGCCCAGACGTTGATTGGAGACAGGCTGTAAGGCACAGGTGGATTTGAGTGCAGAATAATGCTAACTTTCTAAAAGTGGCATTTCTAAAATAGTAATACAAAATCCAACCTCACCTATAAGCACGATTTTCTATTACTGTTCTGGCCATATTAAACATGACTTGTTTACCCCTTTCTGGTCAGAATCAACCACTCAAACAGTATGTGATGGGGGGCTAATGCTGGCCTATGAAAGGAGCAGGCTTCACACTAGTGGAAAATGAATTTAGGAGTTTTCCACTACCAGGATATATAAAACACACCTGTATATATCCTGCCTTCTACCTACATAGCACCCTGCCCTATGGGTGACCTAGGGCCCGCCTTAGGGGTGACTTACATGTAGAAAAAGGAGCGTTTAAGGCTTGGACAGTACTTTCTAAATGCCAAGTGGTAGTGGCAGTGAAACTGCACACACAGGACTTGCAAAGGCATTCCTACGACATGGTTAATGGGCTACTTATGTGGCTGCAGGCCAACTAGTAGCGTTTAATTTACAGGCCCTTGGCACATGAAGTGCACTTTACTAGGGACTTACAAGTAAATTAAATATGCCAATTAGGTTTGTGCCAATGTTACCTTGTTTTAAAGAGTGAGCACCTGCACTTTAGCACTGGTTAGCAGTAGTAAAGTGCCCAGAGTCCTAAAGCTAGCACAATTTAGGTAAGAAAAAAAAGAGGAGGAAGGCAAAATGTTTGGGAGTGACCCTGCATAGAGGCCATTTCCAACAGTGACCTTTACAATGGGTAACACTAACCAAAATGAAAGTATGAATCTTACTACACTACCACGTTCTATACACATTAGGCAGTATGGTTTGCTATAAGCATCCCAGTTTTGGCATCTCCACAGCAGCTGAAATAGTCCAAGAAGCAGTCAGAAAAATAATTAGTTTAATAAAGAAGGGCGTTAACTGCAATGATGACAAACATATTTTTAGGCACATGAAAGAAAACGATTACCTTTTCTAGAATGACGTATGATTAGATCTGGGTGGGATCACACTCAATCCTTATAAATGTAAAGTGAACAAAACTGAACTCATGATCTTTGGTCACATCTGTTCTAAAATAGACATGAAACAGTAATTAGACAAATCACCACCTAAAATCATGTCTATGTTCACTTATATCAGGCACTTGTATTATTTCCTCTAGATACTAAGCCAATTCTTACCCTATCTTAGGGATTTCGACACCACCAATCTTAGGGTACTCACTAATCTCAGTAAAGAACAGCTGTTTGAGTGGTCTCTCAAGTGCCTAGCTATATTTCAGAAAATCAAGGAAGATGCCGTGTCAGCTGACCCAATGGTTCATTTCGACCCAAGGTGTGAGAGAACAGGGCTGATTGCAGAGGTCCTAACTTTTTGCCCCCATTTTCCACTTTTTACTGGTGTTTTCCTGACTCTGATGGTGCCCTGGGTACTGCTAACCAGACACAGGGCCTGTGATCTGCGTAAAATCAGTATGCAAATTAGGCTAATTAAAATTGGCTAAGTCAACCTACCTATAAGTCCCTAGTATATGGTAGGGCATGGAGGTTAAGGGACCCCAGCATAGGTAGTGCCCCCATAGGTGCACTGCTGAGGTGCCCAGTGTCATTTTAAAGGCGGCTGCTTTTAAATTAAAGTTACATGCAAATTCTACTTTGGAATTAAAAGTAGTTCCAAAGTCTTAAACTACCTTATTTTTACATAGAAAGCCACCCCTAAGGTGTGCCCTATGTGCCCCTAGGGCTGGGTGCCATGTAACTGTAAGCAGGGACCTTGTCGAAATAGTTTTATAAGCCCTGGTGAGGTAAAACAGCCAAATTTGTTTTTCCCTCCTTGTAGTGAATGGCCTCCAGAGGCTAGAATGGGGAGACTTTATTTTAATTTTAAAAGTCCCCTTACGTAACAGATACCAGAAGTGTGGTATCAAAATAATTGTTATAATAAATCCCACAACTTCCAGTTGTGGGATTTAATAAAACTTGTTCAGGTAAAGAGTTTTAAACTTTACCTGAAAAGTTGCCAACTTCAGCCCTGCAGTGTTTTTGCTGCTGTGCTCTGATTGGCCTGCCTCTGGCAGCCTGGCCAGGCTGCCTTGATGAGGTGTGAAGTGGCCTGGCTCCACACAAAGAGATGTGCCTGGGAGAGGAGATCTTCCCCTCAGCAGATGGTGAAGCAGGAAGGGGGAGGGCTGCCAAACTGGTCTTCAAAGGCAGAGAAGGACATTTGGAGCAACCCAGCAACACCCTGACAATCTTCAAACCCAGACAATTAGGTGCCCCCTTGATTAGATTAGGAGAGGGCAGGAGAGGGGTGTGTTTAGGATTTTTAGCCACACCAGTGGGTGGGCTCAGCCAGACGTAACCTTCAAAAATCACTTTCAGCCATGATTGATTTTTGAGGAATGTTGCTCCCTGGGATTGATTTTTGCCACACTTCCCAGGAAGTGGTCATCACAGGGGGAAGGACCATGCACCTCATTGGAGAACCAGGACCCTCCTGTTTTTCACCCAGGAGCAAGGATAAAACTGGCAGACCTGCACCCACACCTCAAATCCCTATCAGATTCCAACAAGGAAGAACTACAGGAGAAGAAGGACTGCCCTGCTGGACCCCTGACCTGCACCTGGACACTCCACTCTGGAGGACTGCACCAGCTGTACACTTGGGCTTCACCATAAAAGGACTTTACCTGTCTTCTACTGCTTCAAGAAGGGACTCCCTATTTGCTACAGGTACAAAGGAGCTGCCCAGTGTCCCCTACATAAGTCCTGTAAGCAGAGCCCAGCTGACCAGCGTCCAGTGGCCATTTGAGGATTCTGACCAGGTGCATTCTGGGAATTGTAGTCCCTACACCCAAGGAGCAACTCAGAGCTTCTGGAACCTTGTATCAATCTGTGGATACTTCAAGGACACAAAAAGGACCTCTGGAAGAAGATCCCAAAGTTCGGAGATGTCTGGAGCAACTCCATAAGTTGAAGAGGTGCATTGTGGGAGTTGTCGTCCCAGACCCCAAGAGGCACACCAGAGCCTCTGAACCCTTGGCTGGTGCTGCAGACCAATTTCCTGAATCAAACACTTCTGAAAGCAAGTGTGACAATGTGACCTCATGGGTGGCCCAAACTCTGGACTTTGTTCCTTTCCAGTGTGACCTTTTTAACCCTGTAAGTGCTATTTGCTTCTAGGCGCTAGAAAGCATTAATTCTTTAAAAATTCATATCTCCAGTTCCCCTTATCCGATTTTATTCATTTTGGAGTAATTTTAAAGATAAAAATATAATATTTTTTTATAAATTGATTTTGGATTTTTAAACTGTTTCCTGTGTTTTATTTAATTATTGTTTTGTGATATTTGAATGCTTTACGCTTTGTCTCCTAAATTAAGCCTTGTCGCTCGTTGCCAAGCTACCAAGGGTTGAGCTAGGTTTAATTTATTGAGACCTAACTGGACCTAAGTGGAGGTTAGTGGCCTATTGCTAAGTGTAGGTACTTACCTGCCCTTACCAATAACCCATTTTCCGACACAAGGTATGCACTGAGTTTCCTGTTGATGCCAGATCAATGGGTCTCAGTGCCACTGTAGCAAAATACAAGCCCAGATAATAGTCTCCACTGAGAAGAGTCGTGTATGCCAGCAGAAACCTAACTGAGACAGTAAGATTACTCACAGCCAGTGACAGAGGAATAGTTCACTCCCAGCCAAAGAAAGAGAGCCTGGCTGCTGTGCAGCTATGTGAGCACCGATATGTATTTCTTTAGGCAGAGCTGTTCACTATTGGGATAGCTGAACAACCACTGATCGACATTTATGGAACCACCCACCCCCACCCCCCAAGAAAAAGCAGAATGAAAAGGTGAGGGGTAATCTAACTGAAATAAACTCTAAAATAAGTCATAGGACTAGAAAGCCCATAATCCATGGATTACAGTTCTCCAAGAAAAGAAAAATCAGGCCTTGCTGGTGGAGGAATGCTTCAATTTTATTGAGTGCCAGTAGGTCACAGAAATAATGTAGAAACAGGAACCTGTCAGCCAGTCAGTGCAGGACCCAACCTAAGTGAAGTAAGCAGAATCATGTAATTACAATGGTGGAGGAACATCAACCCCCCGCCCCCCCACCAACAAATGGCCTTCTGAATTACACCATGATGGTATTCAAGCATTTGACACAGAGGAACTGACAGAAACTAGTGAGGTAGTCTTAATGCAAGGTTCCCAAATGGCATTTCCAAAGTTGCTAAACCAAAGAATAATGAATGTCATGTCTTAGCAACAAAGAAGCATCTGCAATTAGAAAAGGTTTGGTTCCCAAGACTGAACATCATGCTATATGGTACCATCAAATGATGCCACATGTGGCAAAGAACAAGCAAATCCCCTCGACCTGAAAAACTGCTAACTTCTGAACTCCCCGGTGATTGATGATAGTGGTGGACTTTTACAGTTTACTGAAATCCAGAATCTGTCTGCTGATGGTCATTCTCCAGTACTCTTAATGACCACTACTCTGATGGATTTTGCCCGCCTCACCAACAGTAAAGACTTCCTCAAATTCATGAATAACCAAACATATCACTGATGTAGGACTAAGCCAATAACATGTTAATGTCATTCAAGTCCACTATAAAAACGATTCAAAGTGCAAACCTGGCTTGAATGTCTTTGACCAAGCCGTTTGTCAAACCTTCAGTGACTATTGCAAAACTTCATCCACCTCCAAGGAAAGTGCCTTTCAAAGTTGATATTTGGGTGAGTTATCAGACACACCTCACTCACGTGGAGCAAGATCCTCCAATGGAGCTTTACAACAAAGCTACACAACACAGAGAACAGAATGAAGTTAGAAGCAGATCACAAATGCCAGACTGTGTCCTCCAAAGTGGCATGAGAGATGTGGTCCTACTTCATCACAGACAATGCAGGAAAACCACTGGACTCTTTGATGCACATCACTCAAGTCAAAAGAGCAATGGTGTCTGCCAACAGAGAGTAACGCTCAATAATGTGAGATGCCTTGCATCATTAGAAGTATCACCATTTAGATTCAGGCCCTCAGCATGGAACCCATGAAGATGCAGACAGGAGGTTATTACAGGGAGGACGTGGTGGTAAAAGAAGACCGGGTTCACACACACACACACACACACACCCATCATTATTAACATCCCCAAGCCAGTGCTTGAAACGGAAATATGTAGGTGATACTACACTTTATGCTGGCAGTACTTGTTTGCTATTGAGAAGTGTGAGTGCTCTTCCATTGAGAGTATAGAACAGTTGCTCAGAAGTGCAGTTACTCTCCCATTCAAATGAAAGAAGTGCAAGTGCGCACTGTTGGCATCCCTTTATTCTGACTTATCAAACAAGCACAGCAGATTAATTGAACTGGTGCAAGTCAGAGGAAGGAATGTCACATTGTGAGCAACAAAGGGAGAAAGGAGAATCCTAGGGGCATATTTATTCAAAGTGAGTGCAAGCATTGCAGAAAGCAAAGTTGCTAAACTGCACTGTGCAAAGGGGAGAGAGCTTTGCAGAGCCATATCTAGTTAAATACAGTATGCTGCCTCTCTCTTTCCTGGTGCTGGCTCACAAACAGACAGCTAGGGCTGGCATTTAGGCAGAGTGGGGGAGGTAGGCAGATGTGGTGTTGGTGCATGCATGCATGGAAGGTGAGTGATGTGTGTAAATAAAAAGAAAAAAAACCACCTACCTTGCTTCCTGCATGAAATCCGACATCCTCCTCGCGCCAGTCTCCTCGGGCTCTAGCAAATTCCCTTAAGCAATACTTGCACTGCTTTCATGGAGGTAACCAGCATGAAAGAAGCATTAGGATTAGATGGAGTGGCCTCTCTGAGTACTCTAAAGAGAACTGGAGGCCTGTGCTATCTCTAACCCAGCTGTTTTAAGACAGCTAACTTAGAGAAGTTTAAAGTGTGCATGTCTGGCTGGCCGTCGCAGGACAGCCGGTCAAAAAGACATGCGCACTTTAACCTGTGCACAGCTCCCTGCTGCCACTCAGCAGCAGTAGACCCACTTCGTCCTGAAACTTGAGAAGACGGACAATAAAAAGATAATAAATTAACTTTATTCCCATTTTATTTTTCATCCCTGGGGGGCATTTTAGGCAGAGGGGTGACACTCCTCTGCCCTAATGTAGGAACCGCTGCTGCAAACAGCCTGCCTAACGTGTGCACCATTGTGCAAAGATGTGTGTGAGTGTGATATCTATCATAGGTTTTTGCTGGTCCAATACAAAGTACTATGTTTAGTCCAACATTAAATCTTTTCACAAATTAGATGTGTGTTGTAGAGCGCAGCACACAAGCAATTGTAAAAAGTTAGGAGAATGAAAACATTTCTCCTTGCTAACAGGTGTTAGGTCTCAATGAGGCCTTAAGTTTTTTGCACAAATCCCTGTCTACTATTGTTAGTAGATAGGACGTTTCATCAGAAACCATGGTGGAAGTGGGGGAACGCCCCCCTTGGGACACCCAATTGATGCAAAGTAGCATTCAGTGCATCACTTTTAAGGATAATTTTGTGCTGGAAAGTAAATACTTAAGCAACACGTTGCACCGATTTGCTCTACTTCGCATGACTTTGTACCACGTGGGCTTGATAAACCTGGTCCTACACCTGTACTCCTCTCACAAGCAACAGGGAGGGAAAGGGCTGTGGAGAAGCGAGGAGTATGAAAGGCGGGCAGCACAGGAAGCGTGGAAGGGAGATGCTGGGAGCCTAGCTTACATCAATAGTATCCGCTGTATGCAGAGAGGGTATTAAAAATACAACATCCGAGCTACTAGTCTCTCTGTTCGAACCAGTGATGGGAGGGAGACGCACACAGCCACCCCCTAGAAGGGCGCCTGCGCGCTCTTTTCTTGCTTCTGTTAGCCACAGAGGACGACAGGGTTATGTTTTCCAGAGATGCAATTACCGGGTTGGCCAGGAAATGTAGTCCGGGCTGCCTCCGGTATACAATGTCTGCTCCAGACCACCACAGTCACACAAAGTAAAAAAAAATACACGCATGTGTAAGATATAACTTCTAGTAGCTAGGCCAGTGGCGTAGTTTCCCTTGGTGCAGCAGGTGCACTGTAACCGGGGCCCAAAGACCTGCGCAACCTACTAAACCTTGATTATTTGTGTTTTTTACGGTACAAGCAGCGCCTACAGGGCATGTTCCTCTCTTGCGCTAGGGCCTATGACACACCGCCCACGCCACTGGGTCACAGTGGGTGGTAGGATTGTAAACTGGTGGGCACAACCTACCAGCCTGGAAAAAAGCCCCGAGCAGGAACGGGGGCTTGCAGTCAAGAACCGTGACAAGGAAGTAGGAGCAAGTGTTGAGCGTCCTAAGATTGGCCTCTATAGCGCTTACAAATCAATCAAAACCCCTCCTCCCCACCCTTACACGCACACACCCGCCCCTCAGGAGAGTTCCTCTTGGCCAAGGCATTTCTAGCTCTGTTGTGCAATCCAAGGGACATTTTAGCAGCACTTAAGCAAATCGTGCTGTAGGCGAGCATCATTTAAAATGTTTGAGTGACTCCACTGAAAGTAGTAACACGGTGACATATCGCGGGAAAGATGTCGAGAGTGTGATCGAGAGTTCATGGATTGGCATGTGGGAGAGAGAAAGCAGGAGAGTACTGTCCTGTATGGAGAGAAGGAGACTGTGAATTGAGCGGCGAGCGATTCACTGGAAGGCGCAATTAGGGTGACAATTGTAGAGGAAGGAATAGTGTGGGTGTGGATATAAACATATGATGAGGACCTTTTGCACAAGACAGAGGCTGAGAGCGAGGGATAAAGAAAGCGAGAGAGCTGCAGACAGAGCCAAATAGAGGAGGCTAGAAAAACCCTCACGTGCTGGGGTTATGCGGGAGGGGGGGAAGGCGTCTGCGTTGTCAGCCGTCCCTTTATTCAGCCTTTACTGAACTTGAATGGCAGTGCCTGCTGATGACATCATCAGGAGGGGAGTAGCTGTAAGGAGTGAAGCAGTGCAATTGAGCCTGAGGAGGCTAGTGAGCCCCAATTATAAATGTTTTTCACTACGAAACTAAGTATTGGAGCCTCATTCCCTTTGCTTGTATTATGGTCCATGGCAGTGACCGTGTTACCTGGCCCAAAGAGGAAGGGGCCTCTGGCACAGGCAGCCACGTTTTCACTCGTCAGGGTCAGGGTTGCCATTTTCAGATGCAGGCTGGCAGACAACTATCTCATTTTTTCTAACATGCTTTCAGCGTATTTTTAAGCAAAGTGCTTTTGATTTCTTTAAACTATGCCAATCCCACCTACAATGCAGTATACCTATTGTTATTATTATTATTATTATTATTACTACTACTACTACTGATGTTATTATTTGTTATTATTAAGATCAACAGTAGACCAGAGAAACTCGCAACATGTTAAAAGGGAAAAGTAATGTGTAAAAAAAATGAAAGTCCGAAAAAGACGTTAGCCTGTGACTGAACTGTGAGGGATTCTTGCATACGTCATTGGTGTGACTGATCGACACCCTGGTGGCCGGGATTAGGCCCACCACAGGGGCGGTGCAAATCTGCATAAATAAAATACCTCAATGGGAGCCTGGCAAGGCTGCCAGCAATGTGCCAGTCCTAAAAATAGAGAGCCGAGGACGTGGCGTGTCACCTCTTCCTGGTATTTAAAGGTTTTCGTGACCATTTCTGCTCTGTCCAAGGTCCTGAATATTCTGAGCAGAATGGGACAAAACACACATCAGGCCCTGGGAGCATTTTTAATCCGAAACGTTAATTTTGTGTTTTGTCCTTGTCCGAGGGCGATACAATGGGTTACGTTTGAACGTCAGTCAAGGGCACTTTGTAGAGAGAGAGAAAGGAGTGTCGGGTGGATAACACGCTTTTGACATAGCACTTGTTGCATCAACTCACAATACCGTGTGCTATTATTACGTAATGTATTACAGTTAGAAGGATGAAATGGTGAGTCAGTTTTGTTCAGATTCGAACACATGACTTGGAGGTTTAAAACGGATTTAAATAATCTATGCAATAGACAACCGAACCAGGTGAAAATAACTGATGTTCTGCACTTCGGTCATGTATGCGCGCGCGTGTTTCTGTGTTCAGCGTGTGGGCACATACCGGTAATTATCATTTCAAAATGGGTCCTTTGCCCATTTTAAGTCACTTTTAATTTTGCGGTGTAGGACGCTTAGGCAGGCCATGATAAAGCGATCTTCCCAGGATCCGAGAAAACTGGAAATTTTCGGTCAAATTTGGCTCCGTGCAATAACATTGGCGATGATAACACGTGGTCAACTCCTCAATCAGAAGCGTGAAGTTGAGTTTACTGTTTGTAGTGGGGGAGGGGTGGGGACTGGGTGCAGGAAGGAGAGGAAATAGCTCTGCAGGTGGCCAGGGAGGGTGAATTCCCTCTGGCACACCCCATGCGTGTGCCAGCAGAGTTAAAGGGCGCGACCGGTGCCCTTCTGTTCCTTTATAGCCACCCAAGAGGGGAAACATTTGTCTGCCTGCTGTGGAACATATGGAAAGATTGTCAAGGGTGGAGAGAGGGATGGGGCCGGTGGGGGTGCCTGACAGTGGCAGCAAAGACTGCACTACTGCAGCTGCGACCTCTTCCCACCACAAAGGCTCCTCCCACCCGCATCGTTTATCACTGCGTGCTTATTATGAAGCGGCAAGGACAACAGCATATTGAGAAACCCCACAAGATGAGTGTTTGATAGTGCCAGCCCTGGAAGTAGATAAGCACAACAAATAAAGCTTATGATCACGTCTTCGACTCTACAGTGACACGTGGTGTGATCTTATGCGATCCACTTTAACTGTTTGACTAAGCCAATCATTTAGTCATACACTGAGCGATAAAAGGACTACCGTCCACTTGACATAATATAAATCATTTCTTTAGAACACTTATCATTAATTTTAATTGTACTTTGCTGATGATAGTGACTAATATTATTATAGCTGCTGTTATTATCACTTGGCTGTATATTTATTAGGTTACTTGTGTGGTGTCAATACATGGACATGGCAGGTTGAATCGGGGGTGGTATTATATTAAGTATAATAACTTCCAGCAGTAATATTTAATCTGAATAACTAGTTATGACAGAGATGGAACAACTACTGTTTTGCCACAAGTGGATTATTCAGCGCCATAGAGCAATTTTGGCAAAAAGAAAATGTGTACACTGTTAGAAAAAGACGTGCCCCTAAGCCTACCTTCCAAGCTTTGAGAAAGAAGTAATTTATTATACATGTGACATGACGTGTGTTAAATGGGGACAGTTTGGCACTTGTCCGCTAGAGGGCCCTGTGGCTCCAGGGTTTTGGAAAGCAGACCCCTTTTGAAGGAGGCGCTGGGAGCCAGGGAGTGGCAGCGAGCAGAAATTTCCAGCGTTGCTAACAGATGCCCTGTGCACAGTGGATGTCAGGGTGAAGTCATTGCGCTGGAGACAGATCTGACACCTGGCTGTCCTCCTCAGGTGGAGCAGAGAGCCGGTGGCGAGTACCAGCCCCTTCCACACTCGCCCCTCTGCTCAACACCCAGTGCGCAAAGTTTGGAAATAGGGAGTTGTACCACCATCCTACACAAGCTTTTGAAGGAGTTTCTTATCCTGGGATATCTCCTCGTTACAGCTGGTCGAGACTCGAGGAGGGGTGTCCCGGACCCCTGCTGTCGAGGTGACCCCGCCCACGAGGAGGGTGGGATGGAGCACTGACGGAGAAGTTGCCTTTTCTCGGGATAACTCTCCACAGAGGCTGCTCTGCGCGCACATGTCAGCGCGTCCACACAAACGGGGAGAGGAGTTTTCCTACGTTAATGACTGACCTGCGCCAGAACAGTCACTCGCACAGTATTAGCTGACCGACTGGCTTCTGGCTCCCAGGGACACCTGAGCAGGAGAGCTGCGCCACCTGTTGCTGCACTGAGGATTCTGCTGCCCTCCCACTGCCTCTGGTCTCTCTTGTGGGCACCCCCTTGCCTGGACTGGACCATGCTCCCAAAATAAGGAGGATGTCGGGAGACCAGCTGCTAGGATGCCGGCTCCGGCCCAGGTTAGACTCCTTTGGCATGCCTCGCCCGCTGCATGTGCCCGTTCAGCCTTTACTGTATGATGGATGTGGGAGAGCAGCGCCTTCCTCAGCTGGACCACTTCTGTGCGCTTTGCGGGGCGCAACGGTAGCTTTTCTGTTGGCAGGGAGTGGCTCTCCTCACAGGCACCTCCACGGGAGGCGAACTGGGGTTGCGGGGTGCTGCTGGCTAGAGTTCTTTGTGTAAGGTGTTTATTGTTTGTTCATAAAGTGAGCGGAGGTTGGCTGTAGGGGTTATTCACTGAGCTCGCTATGTATGGGTGGGTTTCATAGGAAAGCTGTGTTCTACTGTATTGCCAAATTTTTGTAGCGCCTCATACCCTCGAGGAAACACCGAGGCGCTCTTGGCGGGCGAGCAGGGGGCTATCTCGTTCGTTGTGGTTCGTCAGGAAAAGGTGGCTGTCTGGTGATGAGTTTTGGTATACCGCTTGAGGGTCGGGGTTGGGAGTGCCCCAAGCATGTAGGGCGCTTGTCTCTCCGCGTAGGCGCCGAGGGAAGCCATTACTCATCATAGAGTTAGAGGAGCCTGTGCTTGTAGGCGAATGCTCGTAGTAGTGGGTCGGGTGATTTCAGGTAGATAGTGGAAGTCCTGCAGCTAGACAGGAAGAACCTGGGTGGGGTTTACGACCTTGCAGGGCAAACTGAAGGAAGCCGTGGAGTTTGAGGGCAGAGGCCCAGGAACCGTTTAGAGGACCGTGTAGTATTCATAGTTTGAAGTTGCGGGCTAAGGTAGGGATCAAAGTCTTCCAGGTGGGATCAAATTGGGATTCATTACGTTAGACCAAGGGTTGGGGTCATAGGGTTAAAGATGATAAAGCGGGATTACATGGAGTGAGAAGAGTAGTCACTAATGAGTTTCCAAGAGTTCGTTCAGGAGTTAGGATGGAATTCATGGGGCTGGAAGAGGGGTCCAGGGCAGAGTCACAAAGTTAAAGGCCGAATGAGGGTGGAATTCATGTAGTGCCATTTAAAGGTTTTTGGGGGGCCCTGGGAGATGCCAAATTTGGGTTCCTGTGTTTCGAAGAACTCTGCATTTTATTATATATTTTTGGGCAATTCAAGTCTGCGCAATACCAAACAATACTGAATTATGCATTACATTATCAGAAACAGACTTCACACAGCAACAGCCACATTAAGTATTTTCTGGACCCCAAAATCCTCAAGATGACACTGGGTAGAGAGGCACAGTGTGAGCTAGGCAGACAGAGATGAGCACTTTAGAATGGATATATGGAGGTGATATAGAGAAACAAATCACTTTCCCGGTGGCCCTTTGAAAGTGGGCCCTGGACAATTGTCCACTTTGTCCATGCCTTAAGCGTCTCTGGACTCATAGAGTTAGACAAGAGGAAGTGGTTCAAGGGGTAAAAGGTGAAGTGGTTGGGCTGTATAGATTTGGAGGCACTTAAAGTCTGTTTCCCCTAGTTAGACAGGATTTTAGGGTTGGAGCTTGATGGGTGCTGTGAGGTTCATAGAGTTGGGTGGGGGGAGTCGGGGTACCTCTGGAGCTTGGAAGAGCGGGGGGTTTGGTGGGAGCACAGAAGTAGGATTGTATAGTGGTAGACATGAAGTAAGGGTGGGGTTCAGGTGGTGAGTCAGGTGGGATTCTGGGAGTGAGGAGATGGTAGGAAGGAGAATTCATGCTGGAAGAGCTCCTTGGGAAGACTCATAGATTTAGGCAAGGGGCTGAGGTAGGACAATTTGGGGTGCAAGTGGGTGTGTAAGGGGACAAGGGCAAGTTTCACAGAGTTGGACAGACAGAGGTCGATGGGATCCCCAGAGGTACAAGGGTTGATATCAGGGTATTATTCATACAAGCAGCTGGGGAGGGTCTGGATCTACAGAAGTGGAAGGGGCAAAGGTTCCCCAGAAGTAGAGAGGATGAGGTATGTTTGCATCCATACATGTGCTGGGGGTCAGCGGGCGTATATGATCATACAGGGTGATGTCATGATAGCATTCATGAAAGTGAGGGACTTGGGAGTTAATTCTTAGTCAGACAGTAACGCCGGGTATGGTCGAGGAGGAGTCATTCAGGGAGAAGGGGCGTGGTCATAGTGGGCTTCATGGGGCCGGGTCAAAGGGACAGTCTGTGGTAAAAGGGCGGGGTTCTGCTGGGAGTCAACATAGAAGGGGTAGGTCAGGGTAGGAGCCATAGATGTAGAATGGGTGGCGTCTGTATGGGAGTCCCGGAGGTAGGAGGGTCGTGGGCAGGAGCAGGGTGGGGTCCTTGATAGTGGAGGGAGCGGGGTCCCTCGATGTTCAGTTGGCATCCAGGCCCCCACTTTCTTAGCACAGACTGAGTTCCCGGGCTCCCGGCTCCGCTCATCCGCCCGACCCATCCTCTCGGCTTCGCCTCAGGTACCTCTGCTCTGACACGCTCCCAGACGCACGCCCTCCCTGCTCCGAGGGAGCTGTAAACACGCACAGCTCTCAGCGGTAAATCACAGCGCCTGCTCCGAGCTCAGCGCGGCCCTTTATCTGAGGGAGGTTAATGTGCCAGGCTGTCAACATCCGATAATTATCAGACCCGGAGCACTACAAGTGTGCCGCGCGTTCAAAGCCAGAGTTTGTCCTCACTGGACTAGGAACCACCAAAAATAGTTTTCAAGCGCCCTGAAGCTAAAGACGCGTTATTGGTTACGATCACAAAAAAACTGACTACGTAGAAAATAGAAGATGTTTAGGGTCAAAGCGTAAATTGTCCATTCAGATTGTACGTATTAACTTCTCTGTCTTTCTATAACGTATGCTCAAAAAACAATATTTCTTACTATGTATTCACCCGTGGGTTCATTTCCAGCGTACAAGTTCTAATTCAAGCCACGCTGAGCTCACAGGCTTGTTAATATGTCTAAACACATCCGGTAGTACCGCAATTTTCGTATTTTCTTCTATGTGTGCCCAGTCTTACACCTTGTATTTTATTTATAGCAAACGTATGTCCGTCTTCAATTTTAATTGTAATTGTAATTGTAAATTGCATTCATACAGCGCTTATTACCACTGACGAGGCCTTGAAGCGCTTTGCGGCGAGGAACCCAAGGTTAGAGTTAAAAGCTAGTGCAGCGGTTTTTAATCTGTGAACCGAGGACACTCGGGGGTCCCTAAAGCCTACTCAGGGGTTGCGTGATTGTTTAAAAAACGTAAATAATATTCAAATTAATAATTTAAATTAGTAAAGAAGCAATGTTTAATATTGGAAAGCTCTTTCTAAATTTGATTGTGGATTCAATACTCTATTTCAGTGTTTGAGAATTTGTGTGGTGTGTACTTGTTTTTGTATTTTGTATGTATTGTTGTGAGGTTCAGGTCATCTGGATACCAGTGATTCAACGGGAGGTCCACGTCAAAAGGTTAAGAACTACTGAGCTAGTGGATTAGTAAAACGCTTTAAAAAAAATGTCCTTGTGGATGTTAACTCCAGATTAAAAATAAATTTGTGTGTTCCTTTCCCACTGCCTGCCCGAGAGTGCGTTGGGTGACGTTTTCAGCACGAACCCTATTATAAAGTTAACTCTAACTTCTAGCAACAGTGGTGATCCAGTAGCCTCTATGCGCTCTGAGACTCAACAATACAGCAAATGCTTGTGACTACTGTTAAACGTATTTCTGACTTCTACCACGCAACAAATAGATCAATTAGGCTAATTACGGCGGTAAGCACATAATAGATTTCACAACATTGAAGTTCAAAGTCACGTTACGTTCATATCCAATTCTATAAATTCGTGCATTTAATCTGTTTGACTAAACAGTCAAAACCGAATATAGTTAGACTCCTGTCGACTTTGGAAGAGAAGATATTGAAGAAATGAATTGTCCAAAATCACACTCATAAGTGAAATGAAAACGGGGGGGTTCGAAACGCTACTTTGCAGGCCACGTCTGCCCCTTAACACGTGCTTGGGCACCAGTCCTGAGGTGGAAAGTTGGTGACGGACAGACAGCAGGCCCCCTGGGAGGGGGTATGGAGCACGCACCAGAGCCCGTGGGTGCGTGTCCTGCTGTCCTATCTTATAAATTATCCAACCAGTCGACAGTTGTTCATTTCACTCCATTGTGGCCTTAGACAGACACTGGGACTGATAGTCTGCCACAATGGCGCAGTCGTCTGCAGGATGCTTTCTCCGGGAGGCTTTGTGGCGCGAGATAAGGCTAGGCGGAAGGATTAATAACTAGTCCTGTTGGATATCAGCCCAGACCATACAGGCTTAAATAGATCATGGGAGAATTAGAGCTCGGCATTGCCACTGATCACGTAGTGTGTTCGCGGCCCTGACAGTCCCCAGAGGAGGCCTAGCAGGAGCCTGGCAGGGGGTCCTCGGTGAGGGGCCGAAGCTGCTCTGTTGGTGTGAAGCCACGTTATGTTGTGATGCAATGTCTTGCTATGTTATGATGTGCTATGTTATGACGCTGCCCTCGGATTAACTGCGCTATGGGGATGTTTAATGCACCAGAATAACAGCACTTTTGACCCAGGATGTTATAAATACTAACGCAATTTTATATCTATTTTAATAATTATTGGTACGTATGACGTCAAGGATACGAGCATTAACATACACTCCAGGTGCTCTAAAATGGCAGTAGAACTGCGTAGAAATATAGTTCAACCCGAAGGTCACAGGTTCATATGTCAATAAAGAGGCGTCCTTCGCATTTCACCCTTTCATGGTTGTTGACATCGTGATGATTGAGCTGGTGGGTAGTGGTGTCAGCTGATACTTTAAGCACTACCAAACAGTGTGAGTTTGGCAGAAGGTGCACCCAAAATATTTCAGACGTACGCAATACAAATTCTCTAAGGTACAAAGTCACTGAAGTCACAGAGCACGATTGTCGAACAGTGCACTTTGATGCGGAAACTCAAGAGATCTTCTAGCAGCCTGTCTAAGATGCCTGCTGGGGGTAATTTATTTGGTGTATGTGCCAAGAATCCATTTTCTCATTGTAATAAACTCTGTTGTCTCATATGGCTGTGGGGATACTTGTATTGCTCAGCAGAAAGCGCGTTTCATTCAGTATTTGTCACACTACATACTCCTCCCACGGAAGAGCAGTCCTTTCAATGGGGAGATGAAGTTATTTGCACAGGATCATACAGTTTGGATCAAACGGAGTAGTCAGTGGTCGAACTCTAGATTCTTTGTTCCGATAATGGCATGGTTGGAGTTAGGCCACATCTCAAGTGCCTTCTGTGTTCTGTCTCCTTTTCCAGCTCTTATATTTTACACTTTTCTGCCCCGCCAGTGCTGTGGCCGTGGGATGTCTGTCAAGCTCAAAATTGAATATCTAATAATCATTTGGTAAACAGCATCATTGTTGAGGGGTGACCTTTGAACTGTTAGACCACACTGTTATTCATTTCCTATATAACTACCTTTATTACATATAACTTAGAAGGAGCTCACATTTATACTGCCATGCTACTGCAAGACTGTGACTGCAAGGTTTTAGTAAAATATTAGATTAGTTTCACTATATATCTGAAAAACAACTTTCTGAACAATAGTATACATTGCTAATATTGATGAAGACTCATAATATTTGTTATTACACCAGTATATGTTTTATTATTGTTCTTAGAGCATCTGGTTGGGTAGCAATACTCATAAGCCATTCAGAACTAAAATGACCCTTGAGGTGAATGTGGATTTACCAATTACTTGTATTCTTATTCTTATTCTTATTCTTATTCTAATTCTCATCCTTATTCTTATTCTTTTATTCTTATTCGTATTCTTTTGCTCAATCTTATTCGTATTCTTAATCTTATCTTATTTTTATTCATACTCTTATTCTTATTCTTATTCTTATTCTTATTCTTACTCTTATTCGTATTCTTGATCTTATTCTTATTCTCATTCATACTCTTATTCTTATTCATAATCTTATTCTTAGAACTAGTACTTCCATTTACCTATTTCTATACAAGGCCATATTTAACTTTTCACTGCAGGCTCTGACACAGTAAACATTCTCAAAAACAGGCAATTTACCATTGGTCCATAAAGTTGCCATGCAGGGTTACAGTGTGGCCTAAATGTGATTTCAACAAACACATTTAATTTAAATCGCATTTCATTATGGGGATATCTTTGCATGCAATTA
The DNA here is from genome assembly GCF_031143425.1 of Pleurodeles waltl. NCBI lineage: Eukaryota > Metazoa > Chordata > Amphibia > Caudata > Salamandridae > Pleurodeles > Pleurodeles waltl. The sequence continues at coordinate 610,674,231 of NC_090449.1, forward strand.
CATCTAAAATCTAAAAGTGCACTTAATAAATACACGTCATATTTGTATTAGTTATTTCGATCAAATTGCTACACCGCACATTATATCAGCTTTAAACTCTGCCATTCAATTTTTTTTTTTTTTTACAAAAGAGAAGAAGGTGGTAATTTAGTACATCTTTTAAATTACTTTTAATATATGGTATTCTTTTTTATTTACACGATTTAAGGTTTTTCCATGTTTCTAAACAATGCAGTATAATGCTTTCCTTTGCAATATTTCAAACAAATCTCTCTGCTTTTGCTTTCCTATTAAAATATCCCTCTTGAAAGGGGTGAGTGCACATTCCCTATAGTTTTAACACAATTATGTTTGTTTAATTTGCTTGTTCCATACACTCCAGTCACTTTGTAAATGCATTTTAGTGGTATTTCAAATAGCTGTAAAATCATTACAATTATGCAGCCTTTGTGAAGAAACCTCCGTGTGCGGTACTCTGCCAACAGTTCCAACATGGTTTTCCTTCTCCCCTAGTTTGTCTTGTATGGTGGAGCCATATATTTTACTGATTTTGTACATTTTTATTCCATGATGATTTTATTTTTGTAGCTGAATTTGCAGCAGTGAATTTGCATGCAGGATTTTTTGTTCTGCAATTAAATTTCTGTTAATTGGAACTTTGAAGCAGGTGGCGAGGAAAGTCAGATCGGGCTGTAGTAGGCCTCATATATTTAAATTGATGTGGTCAATTTTGTTTACCCAAATTCAGCATTGTTATGACCTACCTCCATTTTTCATATAACCTAGTTCGTCCTGGCTTATAATTCAATTATTAGAAGTTTTGTATAGCGTGGGCAAGATACCCTGGGTGGGAAAGCACTTCACAAAAAAGAGCAGTTTTGAACAAATAGCAGTTAGGAAAAGAGGTAGAATATATATATGCACAGTAACGTAGTATAAAATAAGTAGCTTATACTAATATAGTACATGGTCAAAGGAGAGAAAGTAAAGCAAAAAAATACAGTTGTCGAGAGTTTGAAATGCATGAAATCCAAACATTAATCTAAATGGTGTTCTATTTATCTATAGGTTGCGAACAACGTTCTAGATTTCAGAACCCATCTCTGCATATTAGAGCAAAAAGACAGTGTTCAGATGCACTAACGTTCTGGTTGCATAAAGTGGTCACAGTTTGCAACCAATTTTTTTGTTTACCAGAATAGAATTTTGTGAATGGAGTTATGTATTAATAGGTTAGGTCACAAAATTTAGCATTCGATTGAGTAAGGATCTGACCTACGTATTTAATATTCATTAGGTAAATCACAAATTGCGGTTTAATCCATTTGGTCACAGGGACAGTGGCTTACAAGAGTCAGCATACCAACGTGTTGTGTTTGTTTTCAATACGTTTTTTAAGCAGACTTTTTACCTTAATGGAAAAGGGCCTTTTAAAAAAAAAAAAACATTAAAAAAAAATTCCTTTGAGATTTGGCAGCGGTTCCCTGGACCACTGACTACACCTCCTAAACACTTATGTCACAATTCCACATTGACTCCAAAGGGCACCCTTTCCCTGTTACCGCCTCAAATTAGGCATTGGTTTCTTTTCAATGGTTTGTGCTTGAAATGTCAGTTGCAAACCATTGATACAGAGGATAACAATCCAGAATTTGGAAGGGGACCTATAGCATGCCCTTTGCAGACTATGATCAGGTATCCATTCACATTCTCTTCTTAGAAGTTGGTATATGTTTACTGACTCCTACATAGGATTCGTACGTATGGAAAACCTATTTTGCAGCTGAATTTCTCATACATCGCAGCGTTTGCAACTGCAAAAAAGATTAGTATATCTGGCCCAATGTTCTTTATGTTAAAGATTGACCCCTCTTGGCGGGTCCATTATCCACTACAACCGAGTCCCACTATTATCCACACAAGGATTAGGAACATTGCCATGTAGTTAACATTGTTTTCACATATGGCTGAATTATAGTGTTTTTGATTTTTGCATATTGAAAGAGGCACTTCAGAGGAACCAAGGAAGTGGAAAATGGGACAAAATGCGGTATTTCTGATTGTAAAACTATCTCAGTGGTTGAACTGCACGGATCTGTGTATAGTGTGCCTATTACGTTTTCATATCACATACTCCCCTAGTTAAAAAAAAAGTGTCTGGAAACGATGACACCTACTTTTCAAGTGTGAGGAGACACGTCATTTAGGAAGGTATGTTCTATACAGTCAATAATATTATTGATACCCTAGACAGACTATGCATCAGTCTCAGGACTCTTGATTTTTCACAGTAGTTTTCAGTACTCAATTTGTGCCTGAAGCATGTGAAATTAGAAAAGGAAGTGGGCTCCTAATCTCTTTTTAGGGAAAACGCATTATCGGATTCTCCAGACATGAAATAAAAACATTACGTTTTTATTAGTAGAATTACAGATCATGAATGTGTTCTTGCAAACTAATCGGAGTCAAGCCCTCAGCACCAGAATCAATATGCGGTCATGTGCACGAGGACTTGAGGAATTGCAAGCGAAAATATTTCCTGTGGTGCTTTGGTACACGTATATGTATTTTTTTCAACGTTCTTACTTTGCAGGCAGTGTAGTGAAATGAAATGTTTGTTAGTAATTTCATTAAATGAAATAATGCAGGTGCTACCGAAATATATGAGCAGCTTGCAGGTTCAAATCCTTGTGTAAATTCAGCTTTTTAGGTCGCTGTATTATCACCTTACAGTGGGCTTATAGCACTGTCTTTGTTTAGCATTGGTTGTCTTAATTATCACTCTCATTTCATTTCTTCTTATTCAACAGCTGTGTGAGCTTCCTTCCTTTTCTTGTTTTTGTTCTTCTCCTAAAGCATGGACCATGGATGCATTACTGTGTAATTCCACTGCCCGGTTTTTTACATGTTCACTCAACCACACGTTGGCCAAAATGTGTCTGTTTCTCTGTCTCCTAAGAAATTAATTTCAAGGCAACATATATGTATATATAGCCTTGAAATTAATATATATATATATATATATATATATATATATGGTTATAGTTATATGTATATTTTCAATATATATATATATATATATATATATATATCCAGAAAAATGGTGTATTTAAATCGCACACCAAGGGCTGCACATCATTCAATACCAGCTGGTAAAATACTCAAAAAACCACTTATTATCGATAAATTCATCGGCTGCTATTTATTGAAAAAAGATTAGATTGCAGGTAAATCACACCAGCAAAAGTTGGTACAAAAAGCACAAAAAAAGATCGACAATGTGCCCACCATTCAAAAGACACATACGCTGTCCCAACCAAATGTCTACGCGTTTCGGCCGAAGCCTTCAACAGGACATATATATATATATCAATGATGCATTTTACTTATCAAATAGCATCTAGCAACTGGTGGCTTAGATTAGAAGTGGCCACTTAATTACATACTTTCATAAGACCAAACCGCACATCTTTATTGGGGTCTAATGTCACTCTGCGTCTTTGTTGTGCTTGACACCACTATGCACTTCATTTTCATATGCAGATCTATTACCCTCCTGCATTAGGTTGGGACCACCTATCTCCATCATTCGTTTTCAACATAGATATCTGCCCTCATTCTGGTAAAATATTTAGTGATACAATGGCCCTGCTAGCGCGCCTTGTCCTTAGTAAGTAAACGTACAAGGGGACGGGTATAGGTCGATTAACCTTTTGAATAGCATGGAATATTCTAGTCATGCAGTGACCATTGGACCATTTACTCGAATCAAGAATCAAGGTGACATTTATAGAAAAACACCTTAAACCATCCACTCATGAATGACTACAACTCATAAATGAGTTAACATTTTTTATTTCCCTATTGATTACAACTCTAGGTCATCTGTTAGTTCAATCTTTATTTAATCAACTTAATTTTATTAGTTAAAAATATCACTCTTGGCGAAAACATATGCAACAATGCAAATTTCATAAGCTAAGAATACCAACATTAATTGTGAAATTCAGCAATTAAGTTTGCCAGTCATTGTCACTGTTAGCGTCACCCTTAACAGCCTACCTAACCAAGATTAGCATCAGCATGTGGGTCTTCATGCGAAAAACAATTTGGAGAAAACATAAATTTGGAGAAATCTACCTAAGTAAGAATTTCTATAATCAGCACAGTTGGTACCTAGAAGAAAAGGCATAAAGTAATCAGTCACATTTTCATAGCTACCTATCCAGGACAGATCAGCAACAAGTCAGTCTTCGTCTTCAGGTCATCAATTAGTCAGCTACGGATCAGACTCACAGACCATGAGCCTAATATCAACACCTCGGACAGTGTCTCCTGACGTAATCAACTCTTCTCCTGCAACTCTGACTCTTGCCCCCGGTCATGACTTTTTATTAGGGTCTCCCAGTCCATCCCCCTAATTGCTAATTGGTCAGTCAGTCGGCAGATATAACTTTAAACTATAGTTTTTGTTTACCAAATGTACAAATTTTCATATTTATTCATTCACAAGATGTGGATTGGTTCTTCATGTGATGCCCTCATCATCCGGCTCATCAGGTATCGAAATTGTTGCATATTCCTCTTCAGTCAGTGCTTCTATTGTTCAAGTCCTGGGAAAGTACATTTAGCCTGCTCTACACATAATTGTATCAAATTGTCTTCATCATCTCCTGTCCGCCGGCACATTGCAGAAAATTCTAGCTAAGTAACTTGAACTTTGAGCGAGTCAAGGCTATAGTGGCTTCCAGTCCTTTGCAAAGTGTTCAGTATTTCAGGTTTTTCAAGTATGCGAGGCTCAGGGAAACTAGGCCTTTGGTCCAGCTAACTTAGTACTACAAATTAATACAAAACATAGGTTATACATCTCATTATGACATATTATTACATTTTTCTCATACATTTTCATTATTTCATACAATTTCAGTCATTTTAGTACACATGGTGATCACATCCCGAGGGCACATTTTCAAACGTGCGCATTATTTTCTTTGTGATTAATTTCTCTGCACATTTTCTCATTAGTAATCACAGATATATCATTAATAATTCTCTTAATTAGCATATCTGCTTCAACAGCCTTATTCTGCATTGTTAGTACAAAAACAAATTCTCAGTTTTCCTATAAAGACCAATTCTTATCCTTTTTATGCATTAGTTGACTGTATAGTTTTGTTTTGATAGAAACCACAGAACATCCCAGTAGAGATTATATCCATAGACAATGCCTACAGTTTGGATCTTTAGTCCAGTTTTTCTACCGGCTGTTGCATTCTCAGTATGGGTCACATGTAGCTCCCTTCCACCTTAGTCCATGGCATCCATTCTTAGGTTGTATATTTAGTCAAAAGACTCACCAACATTTTATATACTTAGTTTATAGACCATACTCCCATCCTGAATTTTATGTAAGCAGATACCACCTTATAAGCCACTATATTTAATTTAAAGACAACCCCAACTCTGTTCATCATATTTAGTTGAGAGGCCATGCCCTTGTGCGGCTTGTTTTCTAAGCTAACTTGTTACATCCACTTTGAATATTTACCCTGAAGGAATCAGAGGCAACATAATGAACATGTAGATATTATCACCATTCTTCATCTTTAGTAGTGAGATCCGACACCAGGTTCAATCTTTAGCCCAGAACCATTACCTTCTTTTTGAAACTACAGTCTAAAAAACACACTTCAAATTTGCATCCTTATATTAGAGAGCCTTTGTGCTCCCAGCATCCTTCATCTACGATTCAACACACATAGGGGGTCATTTCAACCCTGGCGGTACAGGTCCGCCAGGGCTGAAATGACGTAAGCACCGCCAACAGGCTGGCGGTGCTTCCAGGGTCATTACGACCGCGGCAGAAGCGCCGCGGTCACACCGCCGGGGCCGGCGGTTTCCCGCCACAATGGCCCCGGCGGTAGTAATCTGCCAGGGCAGCGCTGCTAGCAGCGCTGCCCAGGGGATTACGAGTCCCCCTACTGCCAGCCTTTTCCTGGCGGTTTGAACTGCCATGAAAAGGCTGGCGGTACGGGGAGTCGCGGGCCCCTGGGGGCCCCTGCACTGCCCATGCCACTGGCATGGGCAGTGCAGGGGCCCCCTGACAGGGCCCCATGCAGCTTTTCACTGTCTGCTATGCAGACAGTGAAAAGCGCGACGGGTGCAACTGCACCCGTCGCACGGCCGCAACAACGCCGGCTCCATTTGAAGCCGGCTCCCATGTTGCGGCCCACATCCCCGTTGGGCCGGCGGGCGGAAACTCAGTTTCCGCCCGCCGGCCCAGCGGGATGTCATAATGGGCACCGCGGGAGTGCGGTCGCATTGGCGGGCGGCGGTTGCCGCCCGCCAATGTTGTAATGAGGGCCATAGTCTTGATTCCTAGTCTAGCACCCATACCACCACCATTAATATTTAGTATGAAAAACATAATATACAGCAGTGTCTAGATTCTATCCTGAGCTGCCTCTTAGGTCTAGGGACCCCACTTGCACCAATAATTTCTAGTTAAAGGACTCTCACATTACATCTGTAGGTGAAGGCATTAAAATGTATTTATCTCTGTAGCTCCTAGATCAGACAGCAATGTCTATCGTTTCTTTAGACAATTTTTCTCTGCCATTGTTGGAAATGGCCTCTTTGCAGGATCACCCCCAAACGTTTTGCCTTCCTCCTCTTCTTTTTCTGACCTCATTTTTTCAGGCTTTGGAACTCTGGACACTTTAACACTGCTAACCAGTGCTAAAGTGCATGTGCTCTCTCCCTAGAAACATTGTAATATTGGCTCATAACAAATTGGCATATTTGATTTACTTATAAGTCCCTAGTAAAGTGCACTACATGTGCCCAGGGCCTGTAAATTGAATGCTACTAGTGGGCCTGCTGGTTGTGCCACCCCCATAAGTAGCCCCTTAACCATTTCTCAGGCCTGCCCTTGCAAGGCCTGTGTGTGCAGTTTCACTGCCACTTCAACTTGGCATGTAAAAGTACTTGCCAAGCCTTAAACTCCCCTTTTTCTACATTTAAGTCTCCCCTAAAGTAGGCCCTAGGTAACCCATAGGGCATGGTGCTATGTAGGTAAAAGGCAGGACAGGTACATGTGTATTTTATCTGTCCTGGTAGTGGACAACCCCTAAATTTGTTTTCCACTACTGTGAGGCCTGCTCCTTTTATAGGATAGTATTAGGGCTACCCTCACATATTATGTGAGTAGTAGATTCCTGATCAGAAAGGGGTAACAAGGTCATATCTAGTATGGCAAGAATGGTAATAGAGAATCCTTCTTATTGGTGAGGTTGTATTTTATATTACTATTTTAGAAATGCCACTTTTAGAAAGTGAGCATTTCCCTGCATGCAGAACCATCTGTGCCTTACAGCCTGTCTCCAATCAACGTCTGGGCTGGGCTGGTGACAGCTTACTTGTGCATTTCACCCAGACAACCACAAACACAGGACACTCAATCACACCTGCACTCATCTAAAAACCGAATGGGTCTTCCTGGGCTGGAAGGGTGGAGGGCCTGACACTTAAATTTCAAAGGCTAGTGGCCTGCCCTCACACAATGCACTGTCAACCCCCCTACTGGGACACTGGCAAACAGACCTGTACTGAAAGGGGAACGTGTGCACTTCAAAACCACTCTTTTAAGTCTCCCCCACTTCAAAGGCATTTTTTGGTATATAAACTGGGTCCCTGACCCCATCAAATCAGACACTTCTGGACTTGAACAACCTGTCAAGAGGAACTGCCTGTCTGCCCAAATCTGGACTGCTTTTCTGAGAAGGACTGCTGCCCTGCTGGTGCCCTGCTGTCTTGCTTCCTTGCTGCCCTCTGACTTTGCTGGGAAGTGCTCTCCAAGGGCTTGGATTGAGCTTGCCTCCTGTTTTCTGAAGTTTCAGTGCCAAAAAGACTTAGGGGGTCATTCCGACCCCGGCGGGCGGCGGGCGCTGCCCGACGGGCGGAAACCGCCCAAACACCGCACCACGGTCAAATGACCGCAGCAGTGATTCTAACTTTCCCGCTGGGCCGGCGGGCGATCTCAAGAAGATCGCCCGCCGGCCCAGCGGGAAAGCCCCTGCAAAGAGGAAGCCGGCTCCGAATGGAGCCGGCGGATTTGCAGGGGTGCGACGGGTGCAGTTGCACCCGTCGCGATTTTCAGTGTCTGCAAAGCAGACACTGGAAATCATTATGGGGCCCTGTTAGGGGGCCCCTGCACTGCCCATGCCAGTGGCATGGGCAGTGCAGGGGCCCCCAGGGGCTCCATGACACCCGTTCCCGCCAGCCTCTTCCTGGCGGTGTAAACCGCCAGGAACAGGCTGGCGGGAAGGGGGTCGGAATCCCCATGGCGGCGCTTTACCGCCGCGGTCAGAATTGCCCATGAAGCACCGCCAGCCTGTTGGCGGTGCTTCCGCGGCCCTCTGCCCTGGCAGTTTCAAACCGCCAGGGTCAGAATGAGGGCCTTAATCTCTTCAGGAAACTCCTTGTGCGCTGAAAATCGATGCACAGCCTGCCGGTACGGACGCACAGCCGTAGTGCGACTGAGGACTCACCGCACAGCCAAACCAGAATGACACAGCCCGACTTCCAGAGTGAAGAATCGACGCAGCGCCTGCTTTGTGGTTGGAAATTCGAAGCACAGCCCTACCGGATCGACGCACAGCCGACCAGGAACGACGCACCCCGACTTCCCGAGTGAAGAACCAATGCAGCGCCTGCCATGTGACAGACAATTCGATGCATCGCCATGGCAGATCGACGCAATGCCTGTGACTTAATCCCACACACCCAGGATTATCCGGCATCATCCCTGGGCATCAAAAAGATCACTGCATCCTAGTGAGAAACCAAGACTGCACTCCAGAAATCGACGCAAAGCCCCTTGCAGCATGGAAAAAAATGACACATCGTCTGTGCTGCATTGGAAAATCCAAAGCACAGCCTATTTTTCTATGCATCTCCTCCTCTTCAGTCTCCGTGCGTAATATTTTTAAGCAAACCAGGTACTTTGTGCAAACAAGAAACAACTGTTGACTTCTAGGATTTAAGACTGTTTTTAATCTTGCAAAATTGATATCTCAACCTGTGTTTATTGAATCTTTATTGTTTTTTTACCTTAATTTAACCTGATAAATATCATATATTTTTCTAAACCTGCGTGGTATATTTTTGTGGTGTTTTTTTACTGTGTTACTGTATGATTTATTGCACACATCCTTTACACATTGCTTTCTATGTTAAGCCTGACTGCTCAGTGACAATTTGGATTGTGTGTGACTTACCCTGACTAACATTGTGGTCCCTATTTGGACAAGAGCGTATACCTCTGCCAGCTAGAGACCTCATTTCTAACATTGGTAGTCAGCGGTGAGGATAGGACTCGTGTTTGTGTAGTGACATACAATAGCTACGTGCACACTACCTACCCACAGTTAAAGGTCAATTTGATTTGTTCTCTTTTTTGCTGCAATTTTTGTCTGCTTGACATTTTAATCTAATCCTAAACAAATGTCTCTGACTGAGTCTCAAGGAGGAGCTGGAGAGTTTTACCTGGCTAAGCTGGAGACATAAACTGTCAGCCAGCTGAAATGGTTCTGCAAGGGGATGCGAGTACCTACCCGGGGTGCCTCCAGGAAGGAGGAGTTCCAAAAGGCACTGAGGGCCTGGGCAGAAGCCTGTTCACAAGAGGATATTGAGGTGGAGGAGTCAGAGGATGGATCCCCAGAGGATTTGCCTATAGCAGTGGGGGGTGACACCCCTGGATGTGTGCCCCCGGCTAAACTAGGGAACAGTGTCTCATGTCACAGCCTGGCCGCAGAGGAAAGGCTGGAGGTGAAGCTTACCCAGTGGCTCCACTCAGGGCCTCCACTTAGCAGTGGATGACCTGGCTCTTGACATTGACAGCTGTCTGAGGCCTCTTTTGGTTGCTGTCCTTGAGGACAGAGCTTTCCCTGGGTTGGAGACAGAAGTCAGACCCAATGAGTGGAATGGGCCACATCACTTTGTTGGCCATGGTAGTAATGTCTGCCTACTGGGAAACATCTGTGAGCAAATTAAGGTTAGGAGCTTCACAGATGGGGTCCCCAGATGAGGAGCAAGGTTCCCCATGGGTCTGTTCAGTGGCCCCAGAGAGTATAGACAGAGAAGCCTAACTGAGTTCAGAAGGGCATAGAACTGGCAAGTGCCCCTGCAGAAGTGGGCCATTGTCCATGTTCTATCACCCTAAGCAGGGATGTCCATCAAAGTATTGATTAGCCTACCCTGGCTTTAGGCTGGAAGGGGGATATGTTGGAAATTACCTCTCTGCAGGGTCACTCCCAAACATTTTGCCTTCCTCCTCTTATTTTTCTAATCTCTATTTTGCTTGCTTTAGGACTCTGGACACTTTACCACTGCTAACCAGTGCTAAAGTGCATGTGCTCTCTCCCTAAAAACATGGTAACATTGGCTCATACCTAATTGGCATATCTGATTTACTCATATTTCCCTAGTAAAGTGCACTACATGTGCCCCGGGCCTGTAAATTGAATGCACTGGTTGTGCCACATAAGTAGCCCCTTAACCATGTCTTAGGCCTGCCCTTGCAAGGCCTGTGCATGCAGTTTCACTGCCACTTCACTTGGCATTTAAAGTACTTGCCAAGCCTTAAACCCCCCTTTTTCTACATATCAGTCACCCATAAGATAGGCCCTAGGTAACCCATAAGGCAGCGTGTTATGTAGGTAAAAGCCAGGACAGGTACATGTGTGTTTTATCTGTCCTGGTAGTGGAAAACACCTAAATTTGTTTTCCACTACTGTGAGGCCTGCTCCTTTCATAGGATAGCATTAGGGCTACCCTCACATATTGTGTGAGTAGTAGATTCCTGATCAGAAAGGGGTAACCAGATCATATTAGGATCGCCAGAATGGTAATAGAGAATCCTGCTTATTGGTGAGGTCGGATTTTATATTACTATTTTAGAAATCCCACTTTTAGAAAGTTAGCATTTCTCTGCTTCAAAACCACCTGTGCCTTACAGCCTGTCTCAAATCAACATTTGGCCTGGGCTGGTTGACAGCTTCCTTGTGCATTTCACCCAGACAACCACAAACACAGGACACTCAGTCACACCTGCACTCATGTGCATACTGAATGGATGTTCCTGGGATGGAAGGGTGGAGGGCCTGACACTTACATTTCAAAGGCTAGTGGCCTGCCCTCACACAATGGACTGCCGTACCCCCTCCTGGGACCCTGGCAGACAGACCTGTACTGAAAGGGGAACTTGTGCACTTCAAAACCACTCTTTGAAGTCTCCCCCACTTCAAAGGCTTTTTGGGGGTTATAAACTGGGTCACTGACCCCACCAGATCAGACACTTCTGGACCTGAACCTACAACCTGTCAAGATATCTGCCTGGCTGATCAAAGGACTCATCTGGGCTGCTTTGCTGAGAAGGACTGCTGCCCTGCTGTTGCCCTGCGTTCTTGCTGCCCTTTGTTGAGAAGTGCTCTCCAAAAGGCTTGGACCGAGAAATCGCCGACCAGCCGAACCGGAATGAAGCAGCCCGACTTCCCGAGTGAAGAATCAATGCAGCACCTGCTTTGCAGCTGGAAAATCTGACGCACAGCCCTACCAGATTGATGCACAGGTGGCCCGGAAGGGTGCAATCCGACTTCCCGAGTGAAGAAGCGATGCAGCGCCTGCTGTGCAACAGAAAATTTGATGCATCGCCATACCAGATCGATGCAACCCCTGTGACTTCGTCCCACATGCCCAGGATTTCCCCGCATTGTCCCTGGGTGTCAAAAAGATCCCCGCACCACAGTCAGGAACCAAGACTGCACCCCGGAAATCGACGTAAAGCCCCTTGCAGTGTGGAAAGAAACAACGCATCGTCTCTGCCTCATCAAAAAATCCAACGCACACCCAATTATTCAATGTGTTTCCTCCTCTGCGGTCTCTGTGCATAATATTTTTGACGCAAACCAGGTACTTTGTGTAAACAAGAGACAACTGTTGATTTCTAAGATTTAAGACTCTTTTTAACCTGCAAAAGTGATATCTCAACTTGTGCTTATTGAATCTTTATTAATTTAACCGGCTAAATATCATATATTTTTCTAAACCTGTGTGGTGTATTTTTGTGGTGTTTTTATTGTATTACTGTACTACTGTATAATTTGTTGCACATATACTTTACACATTGCCTTCTAAGTTAAGCCTGACTGCTCGCTGCCAAGCTACCAGAGGGTGAGCACAGGATAATTTGAACTGTGTGTGACTTACCCTGACTAGGATTGTGGTCCCTATTTGGACAAGGGTGTATACCTCTGTCAACTAGAGACCCCATTTCTAACAACCATGTTCTTCTATGTCAGAGCCAGTGCCTTTATGACTAAGCCCTCTCTTACTCTAACCTGAGTCTTTGATTCCTATTCCTTTCCGATGATTGTGTAAAACTGAAACCAAGGTGCATTTTTCTTGGATTCACTGTTTCTATAGTATCGCCCTTTGTTAGGTACAAAAGTTATGCCCTGCTTTGAGCATTAGTTTTAGACCTGCAGATTGTATCCAAACTATGAACATCCTCCTCGTTTCTATAACTAGTTCTATGAACCCAACACTATATTTTCTTTCTGGATTTACAATCAGCTTCTCTCTTTCCCCTTCCAGCTATATTCGAGCAAACTTAGTAGTACCATGCAATAGCCCAGGACAATGCTGTAATGCCCGTTTTATGATCATAGTAGGCAAATATTCTGTCTATATATGTATGTGGTATTCATGTAACACTAACTAAGCCAAAAGGCATGGAGAATCGAACAGGGTATTTTACAGTGGTTGCACAACGGATTCAATGGCCATCAATATGATCAAAATTAATATTTGCTAAGACCCAGAGGGCAGGGCTTTCTCTGAAACATGTCTTCTCTTTGCAGTGAACTTCTGTTGCCAAAATAAGGACTTCAGGCATTTTCTTCACTCGCCCTTACCCTAATGTCACTTTCAAGCTTCCCTCACAAACATAATACATCCAGCACAGATGGCAGCAATTCAAGCTTCTCTCATACATAGGTCATTTACAATATAGATAGCAGTCATTTAAGTTATACTTTTACATAGAACAGGTACAGCACAGGAAGCAGCAGTACAAGGATCTCTCACAGAACGTATATAATACTGATAGGAGTGTAAGTTGCCCTTACACATGAACGGGTACTGCGGAGGCAACAGCAGTGTGAACTTCCCTCACTCATCGAGCATGGGTAACTAGGTATCAGTAGTTCAAGCCCCTCTCACACATACAGAAAAGGCAGAGTATTAGAAACCAGAAAACCATTGAAAGTATTCATTTTATTCTAAAACATATTCTCTCTGGAAACACTGGGCTAATGAAATGTATTTAGTGCTGTCTCACAACCAAGATCCATGTTTCAGTTTGGGCACTGAAGTGTCTGTAATCTTGCATCTGATGCTGCCTTTGTCATGTCCTGCATTCACAAATACAGATATTTAAGCTTCCACTAGTGGATATTCAGAAAATGATTAAATAAAGACTCGAATGGTTCTTACCAGCTAGAGAACTTGGAACATTCAATGTATTAATACAGGGAGAACCTCAAGCAAACATTTGCAAAACTCAGACCTTTTGTAACTCACTATGAAAATGGAGGTAACACGAAAACAGAAAAGTGGTAGTGTGGTGGGATAGGGGTATGTGTAGATGTTTGTTGTGGTGTACATGTAATTGTATTTGTGTTTATGTTTGTGTGTAGCTTTGTAGAAGATACAGCTGGATTTGAAGATGGTGTGAAATGGCAAGGGGAGCAAGTGGAGTTATATCAGACTGGTTATGATATGTCTTATTTTATTAGGCCCTTAATGAGGTGCAGTGTAGAGTGTAAGATTCCCTAAAGATGGACCCGTGTGAAATCAGGAAGGTCATGAAGCAGGTTGTTGCTCCATCCAAACATAAGAGTATCTTGGGGCCATACTTATACCCCGTTTGCGCCGGATTTGCATCGTTTTTTTTTACGCAAATTCGACGCAAAATGAACTCCATATTTATACTCTGGCGTTAGATGCGTCTAGCACCAAAGTTCATGGAGTTTGCGTCATTTTTTAGCGTGGACACCTACTTTGCGTTAATGATATGCAAGGTAGGCGTTCCCTTCTAAAAAATGACTCCGAGGCATGTGCGCCGTATTTACACTCCCGGGCAAAAATGACGCCCGGGAGTGGGCGGGTAAAAAAAAAATGACATCCAGCCGCTTTTGCGTCTTTTTTTAGCGCCCGATCGGGGCAGGCGTTAAGGGACCTGTGGGCTCGGAATGAGCCCAGAGGTGCCCTCCCATGCCCCCAGGGACACCCCCTGCCACCCTTGCTCACCCCAGGAGGACGCCCAAGGATGGAGGGATCCATCCCAGGGAACTTAAGGTAAGTTCAGGTAAGTATTTTTTTTTTTTTTTTTGTGGCATAGGGGGCCCTGATTTGTGCCCCCCTACATGCCACTATGCCCAATGACCATGCCCAGGGGACATAAGTCTTTGCTAAGACAGGACTCATTTCAATGGGGGTTGGGAGTAAAAAAAAATGGCGCAAATCGGGTTGAGGCGAAAATTTTGCCTCAGCCTGACTTGCCCCATTTTTTGACGCCCAAGCTCCATATTCCCCTACGCCGGCCCTGCCTGGTGTAAGTCATTTTTTTTGATGCACACCAGGCAGCTCCGCCGGCTAACGCCGGCTAACGTCATTGAATAAATACAGCGCCCGCATGGCGCTTCAGAATGGCGTTAGATTTTTTGACGCACCACTGCATTGGCGCAGTTGTGCGTCGAAAAGTATAAATATGGCCCTTTGTGTTTTATGGTATAGGTTGCGGATGGTGTTCTAGGTTTTATTTGGTAGTGTAAGGGAGGTGTAGGATGTAGTAGGTGCATGGACTGTTCAGGTTGTAGTGTCTGGGTGCTGTGGAGTTAAGGTGGTTACGAAGGGATGGAGGTGATGGTGTAGGGAGCAGCAGGTGACGAAGCAGGCACTGTTGGGTAGGATTTAGGAATGGGAGAGAAAGAAGGGTGTAAACACTGATGCAAGTCATGGTGTACATGTAATTTGTTGTTGCACTAAAGAAATGCAGTGTCAATAATTTTACAATGCCTGGTAGGGATCAGGTTAAAATGTATGCTGCATGGGGTTTACGTTATAAGTGTAGGTGATGTGTAGTATGGTGGTGGTGTAGGGTGTAGTGGGTTGTGATGGAGTGGACTGTTGTGTAGGTAGTAGATATTGTGGGTTGTAGGTGAAAGGTATTATTTGGCAATCGTGTCATAAAATGGGCAATTTGATCCTAAACTTTAGTAGGAGAAGTTGTGCTTGCACACTTCATTTACTCGTTCAGTTGTAACCAGCCTTAGTGTATACACTGCACCATTTAAACGTTCACCAGTTGCAACCAGGTTTAGAATTGAGGTGGTGGTGCAAATATAGGATGTAGATACTTATGCAGAGTGTAGGATGATGTGGTGATTGTAATTGTGGAAGGCCATAAATGTTATGCGTGGTTTGTGTGACAGTGTGGCATGCAGAGAGTAGATATGGTGAAGTATGGAGCAGTAAGTAGATGGAACAGCTGATAATATATTCTTTAGGCTGGGGCATGCAGAGTACATGGTAGTGTAGAGTTATAGTGTGTACTGGACTGTGCAGGTTGTAGCTGATCGTGCATGGTGAATGTGTTATAGATGCAGGATATAGGTGGTGGTCTATGTGGTAGGAGTATATAGGAGTTGTGGTGGTGTAAGGTGCAGTGCAGCCTGTTAGATGGGTAGATGATTGTATATGATGTAGTATACATGTGTGTTATTTATAAGGTAAATCTGGTGTTAGTGCTGTGTGTTGGTGATGATGTAAGTGGCGGTAAAAATGTGAGGTGGTGGTGTAGGTTTGTATGTGGTGCAGTTATTGGGCGTAGACAGCCTGAAATATCCATACAACATAGGTTGCAGATGGAGTCCTGTAGCGTAGGTGGTTGTGCGAGGTGTATGGTTACAATCGTCGTGTATGTTGTAGCCTTGCAAGAATCAAACCTGCCGGTAACTGCACACATCGGAAGAGCGGGATCAACTGGGTGAGCTGTCTTGTCGGATAGTTGTTTGACAGTTTCGCCTAATTTGTAAGTCATTGGGTGTTTACTTTGAACGAAAGACAATTTTGTACTTCTCTTTTCTAATATGAGTCTACAGGAATCCTGGGAAAAATGGAACCCTGTAAATTATGATGTACCGTTCTATTGTTTTATAATCAACTGCAATTTGTCTTCTGCAGCCGGAATGGAGCCATATGTTATGCTGTTTCAACTTGAGAGCCCTAGAAATGAAAGTCAGGATTGTTTCTGCTTTAAAAGCTCCGCCGAATCGCTGAGAACAACCACAGATGTCGAAATATAAACAAAACAAACAATCAAGGAGATGTCGCTCATCCGTGATTACATTAGCAATTCTATACTTTCATAGCAGGCTTTGGAAACCAGGGATCTCTTTGCAATACCTGTCCACCTAGTTTAAGGGGATAGTGCTTAATTTGTACTGGTGATAGGAGGTACTTGGCACCAGTAATCCTTTGGGGGAACTAGGACATAATTTACATCATCACACGTTCACCCAGAACAACAGCGAGAAAGGCAGAAAAGAGGGAAAGAAAGAGAAACGAACAACTGGAAAACAGTGACAATGGGAGAAAACATGGATGAGAAAGAATGTGCAAGAGTGAAGTGTAAGGTCCTGAAAGAAAGGAGGCATGAAAGCCGAGGCAGCCTTGATATTCAGCAACACCAGCACTTGGCAATGCTAGCAAAGGACTCCTAAGAAAAACTTTGGGCTCTGCTGTTATATATATATATATATTTAATTAAGCAGTTCCTGTGCATCACCTTACTGCCCCCATTTGGTGCCAGACCATGGTATTTCTCTCCAGTACAAGCCTAAGCCCAATGTTCTCTGGAAAAGTGCCATAAATAATAGTGAAATACAAAATTACAGTGACCAACATTAATCATCCAGGGCCCGACAAATGTCACATTTTTAGAATAAGTACTGACTAAGTACTTTGGGTCCCATTGGGAACCATTGCATGCAAATGGACGCCACCGCTTGTTTTGCAAATCTGGAATGGATCAGCCTCCATAGACACCTCTAGCTAAGACTAAGTCAATGTAAGCCACATTGCCCTTGGTTATTGTTGACATTTTTAACTAATGACAATGACATGTTTAACTTGTTTCATACTTGTGTAAGGATCACACTAGAAAGTCCTACTAATTTTGTATTTATAAGAACAAACTATTAAATTAAATAAGGTCGTAATGCAACCAAATAAAAAGCAAAAACCTAGAAATATAGATGGGTGTAGGAAATTGTGATATTATTTGTGTGGCCTGCACACATAATAGGTTCACAATTCCCTTTACTTGGAACCAAGCACCCCAATGTAGTGCTTGACTCTCTCCCAGTAGCAAAGCAGAGCAGTCCAAGGCCTACTCATAGGAGGTGGTGTGGGCTAGTAGTCACCATTCACTAATGTGCAATAATAACACCCAATAAATGATTCTTCAGTGAGTACTTTTTCTTTAGAAGAAGAAGTACATTTATTGCACGCACATTACTAAACATTATGAAGTAATTTACAAATATATACATTGGTAGATAGAAAAGACCACAGATGATATTACGTGACCACCTTTGACCCCCTTTAGCCCCCTTAAAGGGGTAATACAAACTTATCATGTAAGTCTATTGGCTAGGGCAAGGTTTAAGAGCAACAAACCACATGTTAAAATCATAATTACACACTTAAATGCATTCTTCAAAACAATCATCCAGAGTGAACGCACTTATTAATGTTTATTAACATCATTTAAAAAAGTGTTTTCACTTTGATCACTAATCATTGGCAACACTATTAAATCAATAAAGAATTTAAAGGGATCAAAATGTGTTTGTGTAACTTTTATACATTTTACAGACATAAAAATGCAATTATAAAAGCAGCCCCAAGACAGTATCATATTATAATTGCCATGCAACCACAGACTTGGCCACTAGAAGGCGCGTCAAGAAAGGCATCTCTTTTAGCCAATTTCGAGCCTTGCCAACCATAATATCTGCAACCATAAACACAACCCCAATAGGGTGCAGCAGACCCAGCTGTACAGCAAAAGTTCTAACCTGGTGGGTGCTCGAAAACATTACAGAAAGCCGGGAGGGGTCATGGATTCATTCACCCTGCAAACTTGGTGTCATGCAGAAAGTCTAAAAAACGTGTTTCGCGGGGAGCTGCAGCACTTCTGAGGCCCCCACCACACCTCCTGCAACTTGTTGGTGGTGCCCCTGCCATCAGAGGGAGGGCCACCAGAGGGAGAGCTAGCATAAAAAACTGGAAAGCCTTGCAAGGCATTATAGGGCGCTCCTCCTGGAGCAATGAATACTTTAGTAGTGGGTCTCCCGCTGTGCTGGGAGATCCGCAGAGCCTTTCTTTTTTTGTCCTGCTTGCGGCCTCGCACCATGCTCCTCTTTGTCTCTCTTTTTGAGGGTGCACCGGTCCCACTTGGGCAACCCACATGCTCCCAACTCTAGTTGCAGCTAAGGGAGCTGCTGGCTGGCTCCTGCGCAGCCCGCTCCTCTATATGCAGCCACTAGAGCTGGCAGTTTAGTTCTCCCTGGTGGCTCTTGCAGGCAGGGAGTTGTCTCCTGTGGTGCCCAGCAGCTCCCCCCAGGCAAGGGAAGTGGTGATGATGCCACTGCCATTGAGGTACTGGTAGTGACCAGTACTGTTGTGCCAGCCTCTGGGAACATGGGGGTCACTGGGGGTGAAAGTGAAGAGAGGGAGGGTGCTCCATGCATGCCCCCCTCCTTGCAAAATAAAATAAACAAATTGTCTGCCACCCCCCAGGCCCTGGCCCTCCTCTGGGGTAAATTGAGAAATAGTGGCAGAGCCTCACACACTTCATCACCAGTGAAAGGTCATCAAGCATTAGAATGCCATAACTCAGACTCAGTTGGACTGTTTTTGGCGATCTTGAGCTCATCTTACTCCTGCTGGTGCACTCTCGCCACCAGGGGCAGTTGCAGGAGACCTCCTCACTTCCAAAACAGTGCATCCCTCAAGGAACTGGTTCTCGTGGTTCCCTGCTCCAGCCTCCCTCCTGGTCTTGTTTTCTGGGTGAAAATGTCCAGAGATTTCCCCCAACTAGTCTTCAGGGGGTGTAAGGGAGCCAGCTTCACTGCCCCTTGGGGAAACCCACTGGTCCTGGGGTCAACTGGGCAGAGTTCTTCATTCTTTCTGGGCATCACTGGGTTCCTCTTTCCAGTTCTACATGGCAGTCCCAGGATCCTGCAACGAAGCACAGAGAAATCACAAGGCAAGGGAGAGTCTCCACTTGTGCAAGAGTTTTTTAATGTGAGAGGAAGATTCCAGAATTTAATCACCCCGAGCCAATCCTAGGGTGCTGCCTCACTTTTCCACTCCTCTCCCAACTCTCCTGCATAGCATGCTTGGACAGTTCAAAAGGGCTTCATCCAGGGGTCACTGGTCACATCTGCTCTCAAGGCCTCAGCTCTGTCCCTTGCTGACATCACTGCCAGGGTCTTGCACACCAAGAGTTCAAAGAGAACCAACCTCCTGGGTTGGCGGCAGTTGTCTAGGGATCCTTCTTTGTTCAGTGGGCTTGGGCAGGAACATCCCTGGTACAGTGTAACAGCTGATGGATTGATGCTTATCATTCCGCCCCACCACTGACCTCCTCAAGAGCTGGTTGAACTACTGTTATTTGCTCCCTTTGTGTGGGGAGGCCTTTGTTCCCTTCTGCTGGAGACAAATGTAAGTCACTGGATACAGCAGGGTAACAAAAGGCCTGGGCTCTGATCCTGAGCTGAGCCAGGGAAATATGACAATTCTGGATGACCCATAAAGTGTACAGATATCATTTTGTAAATTGTAGAATTGATTTTCCCACACAGAGTACACTCATATTTGAGATGTCAATGGTCTCTGTAGGCCAGATGGAAGCAAAACTGCACTCTAAGGCAGTTCTCTTCCCATGTGTATAATAACGTGTCATTACAGACAAAACAGCAAATCACACTGACTTTCCCTAATAGTGTACACTAAAATTATAAGGCCTACCACAGATCAATGGTGGATCCTGCAGAGCCTCTATTGCACCAGCCTACCTGTGCGCATCTACCAAGCTGCGCAAAACAGTAGTCTCCCATGGGCAGCATGCACATATGGACACACATGTGTGCTCATGTGTTCACGTGTATCCAGCAAAGCTCCCCTTACCCTTGCTGCATCGCAATGGCATTATCTTAAAAGACAGACACCAGTGGTAAACATGCGCAGTCCATTTGCCAAATGATTACAATGGTGAGACACATGTAGTAAGATTCAGACACAGTGAAAAGTCCAAAGCTGAGTGGTCCAAAAAGCAATGGTTACCAGGGAATAGCAAAAAAAATTGTTTCCCCCAAGGGTTTAGGAGTGACATAAAATAGACATTGAAGCAAAGGTGGATTGCAGTGTCACTCAGAAACTAAAATGACTAACATCCCAGTTTTAACTTTACCCATATACCATGTTATGTTATGTATGGCATGCACAAATCATCTTCCCCTGTCTTCAACAACTGTGCAAGATCAGAGGAGAAAGGGATAGCCACATAAAATACCTGGCCTCCTCCCACCCATCCTTACACCTACTGAAATTACACTCTACCATGCTGAAATTGAAAAGCAATCTGGTGTCCTCTCATCCACTCATATCATCCCACCTTCAACCCTGCCCAAATAAATAAAAAATAATCCTGACAAGTGCCACCTATTCCCACCACCCTCTGTACCTTACCTCCCCCTCTCACCCACAGCCATGCACTGTACTGTAACGTGGGAGATCTGTAGTCAAAATGACAGAAGCTATCTGTCTGCCTTCTCCCACCTCCATCAGGTCTGTGGAAGTGCAAGAAGACATGTGAGAATGCCAGCTGACATTCCACCACTTCATTTGGGTCTCTGGGGATCTGGGTGAGCTGGCAGAACACACAGGAAGTGAGCACTTCCTTTGGTGATGTAGCAACAGTGGGAAACCATTTTTGTTTCTCAGTGTGGTTATGTAATAGCAGTAAATGTCATTTCCTGAGATGGATGTTGATGTATCTAGCTTGCTTTTAAAATTGTAATATCTACATACAGCAGCATGTTCAAATTACTGTATGTGTTCACATTTTGCAATCTTAGAGTGCCCTCCTAGATCTAGATCCTTGGAATTCATGAACTCATAGGGCCTGATTACAAGAATGGTCAATGTATTTCGATATGTGTGTAAACTCCGGTTTACATACTGGTTGGAATTACATGTTGGAAGGGATTTATTGTATTTGATAATTACGGGATGAGTTAAATACCTCAACTTTTATGAAATTTCAGTAGGTCAAACGAAACCGCCAAAAATTAATAGGGGTAATATGTATGGTATTTAGGGTACCATGCAGATTTTAGTGTATTTCCCAGAAACTCATAATAGCTGCTACTTGGTGCACCGATAAATAATGTGCCCCATTATATTGATATATATTGGGCGTGATAAATAGGATCTATACTCATAACGAAAAATTTCCTAGCTGTCGTAACAGAAAGTTTCTATTCTATTAAGGACAGGGAGGTAGGGATTTGGTTTTGACTTTCTCCACTTTATTCTCCAGCATTCATTAACTTTATGCAGATAACAATAAACCACATTTCTCATAAGACCTTGGGAAAAAGGAAACAAAACAGTTAATCTAATCAGAATGCTGCACAACCAATATTATTCACTGGAGACCCTCTATCCTCCTCTTTCTTCCTGTGACAAAGCCAAGTTTTCTTTTTAACTCCTGTATGTGGATTCCGTCCCTGCAAAATAAATCATAACATAAGAAATTCTGGATCCATGTGGCGAGGACTCAAACGTCAAACGATAATGATAGCAATTGTTTATACATGTCTATGCAACTGAACAATCCTTAAAACATTTCTATGCCTGAATCTCATCCATTGAAATGATTTAGATACTGAGAAAAAACTGTCATACTTTGACGAGTGGGTGCCTAACAACGTTGAAGAAAGTTTAGGCTAAACTTTGCCTCTGTGTCCTTCATAGAACTGAAACTTTTCATTACAATAGCTATGACATTTTTCATTCTATGTCAGGACCTGGAGGTGAAGATTAGGCCAGTCTAAAGCTTTTCCATCACTAATGGGGACAGATTTGAGACTCAGTTAAAGTAAAATGTTAAAAAAGTTTGAAGACTAATATGCTGCATTAAGGATGTCTTCAAATATAGCACACAGAGAAAAGACTTTAAATGTCATGGCTCCTCGGGTGGAGTGAGACCCAAATTGGAAAATATTGAAACCAGCATCCTGCATAGTCCATCTGACACATCTGGCAGTAGTAGGGGAAGAAACTGCTTTATGAGTGATAGTGAGACCTATCAACAACTGTCTCTCCCCTGGAGGGCGTAATTCTGCTTTCATAGACTCATGAACTTTGATTGCCTTAACAACACATAGCTGGTCATTACAACCTCGGCGGTCTTTTTGCAAGACCGCTGAGGGACCACCGTGCTGAAGACCGCCAGTGCAGGCGGTTTTCCACTCGTCGAATTATGACTGCTCGCAGCCCTCCGTCCTTTTCCGGACGGAGAGCCGCCAGCAGCCATACTGGCGGTCGGCGGGGAAGTGGAGGTTGCTCCACCTCCACCGCCCCGTCAACAGAACACCGCCCACCGAATCATGTTCCGTGATTCGGCGTGGCGGTGTTCTGTTGACGGGGTGCTGGCGGCGGAGCAGCCCCCATGGATCCCGTCCCCTCCCAGAGGATCAACGGACCAGGTAAGTTGATCGTCCGTTAGGGGAGGGGGGTGTTGTGTGTTGTGTGCGTGAATGGAGGTGTGTGTGTGAGTGTGTAGAGGGGGTGTGTGAGTGCGTGTATGCCTGCAGGGGTGTGTGTTGTGTTTTGAAATGTGTGCGTGTCTGTCTGTATGTGGGTGTGTGTGTATAACTGTGTGTGTGGCTGTTGGCATGTTTGGTGATATGTGTGCGGGTATGTGTGTTGGTGGTGTATGCATGCGTGTACGGTGTGTGTCTGGGTTGCAATGTTAGGGGTAGGGGTGGGGAGGGGGGTCCTGCCACCTTTGGAGGGTTGCAGGGGGGTGAGGGGTGTGGGGGGAGGAAGCAGGGGTGGGGGGTGGGAGGGACCCCTATCAGTGCCAGGGAAGGAATTCCCTGGCACTGATAGTGCTTACCGCCATGGATTTCATGGCGGTTCCCAACCCCATGAAATCCATTGCGGTCAGCCGGGTCGTTATAATGGCGGATGACCATGGCGGTAACCGCCATGGTCATAATTCCAATTTTTTTACCGCCAGCCTGTTGGCGGTAAGACTGCCACTTCTCCGCCAACCGCCAGGGTCGTAATGAGGGTCATAGTTTTGGAATGTCTGGGTATGCAGGATATGACACAATTTTTTAATTACTCTTGGTTCTTTGAGCAACATGAAAATAAACCCCTTCTGGGGTAAATACCCTACCAGTTATATCCAGAGCCCTTACATCTGAAACTCTCTGGCAAGAAATCAGGCACAATAGGGTGGCTAACTTTGCAGACATTTGTTTTCATGACAGATATTTATTCGAAGACCATGACTTGAAAAGGTCCAAAACATTGTTCACATCCCACAATGTGGAGTATCTAGGTTGAGGTGGAACTGATAACATAATGCTCCTCAGGAGTTTGCAAACCAAAGGGTTCTCCCCCAACGGATGGCCATCTATTGGCAAATGACCTGCCAAAACAGCTAATCAAAACCTGTTGATTGATCTGTAGGCTGAACCCCCAGAGGCCAGGGCTGCAAGGAAGTTCAAAATATGGCCAGCGTCCACCTCCAAGGGATCCAGTTGGCATTGAAGATACCAACCCAACCACCGTGACCACGCGGAGCAGTATCTTTTCATCATGCTGTCTGCCCAGGCTTTGGCGAGTAGAGAGGCAGCTTCTCATGAAATGCCTGTGAATTTCCAGCATTCCTGGTAATCTTTCAAGCCATGAGATAAAGGGAGCCCACTACAGTTAGGTGATGAGGATTGCAGTGAGGATCCTGGAGGAGATCTAGAAGTAGGGGAAGAGGGATTGGAAAATCCCAGGAAAGTTCCATCAGAGCTGGCAACCAGGCTTGAGTCCTCCAAACCGGAGTGATCACCACCACATCTGCCTGCTGTCTCCAAACCTGAGTTGCATAATCTCATTATCATTGTGAATGGTGGAAATTGTGGAGAAATGCATCTGTTGCCACTGCATTGGGATCCAGAGACCGATTTTAATATCTGTCAAGTTGGAAGTCCAAGCTTGAGGCAAAACGATCTCTGGAAAATGGTCCCCAGCTATCCTGGATCTGATGAAACATTCTCAGGTGCAGTTTCAATAAGCTGGCATCCTTCCAAAGCCGGGATTGCTAATCTGCCACTTAATTGGACCTCCCCAGAAGATGCTCTACTGAAACCGAGATATGGTTGTTCATGCAATAATTCCAGAATTTTCGAGCCAGATCCGAAAGGGTTTTCAACTTCGTACCCCCCATTGCGGACCATGGCTACATTGTACATTGTGAGGAGGTCACAACATTGAACCTTCCCTTTGGCCCAACATTTGATGGCAAAGGAACTGGGCCTTAACTCCAGGCAATTTATGAAGAGGGCTTGTTCTGGGGAAGACCATTTTCCTTATGTGGAATATTCTCCTCACCATGCTTCCCAGCCCGAGCTCCTGGCATCCGATTAAATCATGAGATCGGGTTGTGAGCCGAAAATGGCTCGACAAGTTCAGGCTTTCATGTGGGAAATCCACCATTGCAGCTCCACCTTCGCTTGCAATGAGAGGGGCACCAACTGGGAATAGGTAAGGCCCCTTAGGTGATGAGAAATCTTCAGACGTTTTAGCGCGTGATAATGGAGGGCACTGAGGAAGATGGCCTGTATGGACGATGAGACAGACCCACAACTCGTGCTAACTGGCGTAGTGTTATCAGAGGCCTGGCTATTGTCTTCCTGAGCACGTGTTTTATCTTGGACAGTTTGTGGAATGTCAGGCTGAGGGTGGCTTTAACTGAGTCTGAGAAATTGCAAAGATTCGAAATGGCAGAGAGAGGACTTTTTCTCGTTGACCAGAAACCCAGAGACTCCAGTAGATTGATAGTCAGCTGCAATTGTTCAGTCAGACGTATCGAGCATTGATGCATGATAAGAATGTCATCTATGTAGATGATTAGATGCACACTTGTGCCCTCAAGTGTTTGATCTCCGGTTTCTACATTTTTGTGAAACACTCGGGACCAGAAGATAGACTGAAAGGAAGGGAAGCAAACTTGAAAATATGTGTCCTCCATTAGAACTGTAAAAAGCGCTGATGAGGAGGGAAGATGGGTATCGCTAAGTGAGCATCCTTCAAATCAAAGTGGACCATCCAATCAGCTACTTGCAGGAGATCCTTGAGGAGATGCATTCCTTCCATCTTGAAGTGGTGGTAAACGAGCCACTCATTGAATTCTTTCAGATTGATAAAAGGGCGTTGACCACTGTCCTTCAAAATGTTGCTAGGGAAACCTAAAGGGTGTAAGGTGGAAGAGACAATCGCTCCCTTCTCTAAGAGCTGCTTGATTTCCCGCACCACTAATTCTGATTGCTCTCAAGAGAAATCCAGGGGACTCGGTCTCTGTGGTTGTTAGGGGGCCCCTTAAAATTCTATCTGAAACCCCTTTGCGGTTGAAGAACCAACACATCTATCTGAGGAAAGACATTCCCAGTTTCGCAAAAAATTTCCCAAACGGCCCCCAAGCAATAGCCTTTCGGAATTTTGTACTCTCACCTTGGGAATTATTGCAGTTGTTGGAACCTCTGGAACTGTCTCTTGTGCCCCGACAACAAGGTAGTTCCTTGGGGGATACAAGTTTCTAAATGTGAAGGAATCTTACCATTGTCCTCGACGGGAATCTGTTCCTCTAGCCGAGGCTTGGTGGAAGGCGGGGCTGGTAGAGCGCCCCCTACTACGACCACTAAAAACACAGGATGTAAAAATCTTCTTAATGGAGGTTTGGACTGTGTCAAGGGAATTGAATGTGTTCACAAACTTGCCCAGCTCCCGAATAAATGGATCCCCAAAAAGATTACCTTGGGCTATAGGGCCCAACTCTGAAGTAGCTGCCTATCCCAATTTTGGGTCTAATTTGATCGAAAGAGATCTGCGCCGATCATTCGAGATCGCGCCATTGGCATTCCCAAGAAAAAGGATGGCCCTTTGAGCCCAGTTAGACAGGGTCTCTGAGGAGATGGGGGATCCGGATGCTTTAGCATCCTCCCCCATAGCCAGTATTTTAGATGAGGGTCCAAACACATGCAAGAGTTTGTCCTGACAAGAGTGCCAGACATGGTCTATGCCCTTTTTGGGGTTGCAAACAAATTTTTCAAGGAGTCTATGCCAGTAGCATTCAGCCCGCAGGCAGTTCTCAACTTCCACCTTGGGGGCCGGACACCGTTTCGCGGAGGTCGTCCAGGTACAAAATATCTGTGTCAGTGACCTGGGGAGCAGAGTTCCCTGAGGGACCATTATTGGGTAAAATTGTTTTGCCAGTCAGACGCAAAGACCTGCTAGGGTCCCCATCCCCACCAGAGATGTTATATGAGTCATCCTCATCTCTAGGGTCAGTGGGGACGCGCAGAGTGCATTTGTGAGATTGTGCGGCACCTAGCAGCCGGTGGACCGCATCGCGCACTAGGGCCCGGCAAGAAGGAGAGTGGCTGTGAAGGAGTGAGAATGTTCTTGCAGTTTCACTGTGAAAAAAGGTAAAAGCACACAAGTCAGCAATGTTATATTAAAGCAGCGTGTACTAAAGCGGGAAAGGAACTTTCATGCTGTGTATCGCCACAAAGCTGTAACGCAATGAACTATTGTTGACAGAATGTAAAAAGCACTTATCTGAGGCTGTTGGAGCAGTGAAGTAGGAGGAGGGTACAGGGTCTCCAGTGAATAATACTGGCGGTGCAGCGTTCTGATTGGATGGACTTTTTTTCTCAAGGTCTTTTGGGAAATGTGGTTTATTGTTATCTGCAGAAAGTTAATGGTAGTTGGAGAATACAGTGGAGAAAGTTAAAGCCTAATCCTTGCCTCCGGGTCCTGACATAGAATCAAGGCCTCATTGTATAATGGTTGGCATTTCTTCCTATGGCTCTTTGGGTGATTTCACAATTCTATTTTCACCAGTAGAATGGTCTTAGTAGCTTCAATGAACTTCTTTACTGCCTCTGTTTCTTGACATATCATCTTCAAATAACCTTTGGTTGAAACTGTGTTCCTTGTATTTGTTTTGGTGCTATCTCTATGCTTATGTAGATTGTTAATTTTCAGATAAACCACAGTGCAGGACCCCAAAAGTTTTCTTAGGACCCCACTACTGATGTTCCAAAAGACAAGGTTGCTGAAAACCAAAACTATCTAGTCTTGCTTCTGCCACATGTCTTTTCTTTTACCACGCTAAACTTCTTGACTCTTTATCTTCCTCTTGCAAGTGCTTCCTCATTATTTCCCTTTTTCTCATTGTCACTGTTTTCCTATCTTTCTCTTCCTCTTTCTTTCTTCCTTCTCTCTGTTTCTCTCTCCTGCGCTGGATCAAAATCTTAGGTTGAATATAAGTCTTGGACCCCTAACATTAATTTAATTTTCTGAAATTAAGAGTTAGGGTTATGGTTGACATAAGGTTTACATTGTGGTTAGTACTTACGTTTAATTCAATTTGTTTTAGAGATACAGATACTGTGGTTAGGTTAGGGCAATCAATGACAGATGTAAATAAAAGCCAATTAGATTACCTTTACTCTAATTTTAAAACGTTTATCTACATATAGGGTCTAAGAAGTGGGGATCAGAATAGGTACATCCAAAAGTAGCTTACACTTACTTAAAAGTGCTGGGAAGGAAGCGGCATCAATGTGCTAATACCATGTTGTAGTTGACCTTAAGATAACAACATCTACCCCTTTCAGTACGATACTTTGCCATTGTGTGGGCACAGTTTTGATATTATCCGTCCATTAACAAGAGGAGATCGTGAGTCCATATTACTAATTGGGTACATGGCTCTACCTTGCACCATTGTTCAGCCTTTTTTTTACTGTGTATCAAAAATGGGCCATGCAGTGCTTGTATTAACTCAGAGAGTGCACAACAGAATGGCAGTTTCACCTCCACTCTTTCACTATGGATGGTGCTACCACTATTGAGGAGGGCCCTGAAATCTTCCAAAAGGGTCAGGATGGTTATACTGTTATTTTTATTTTGGAAGTTGTATGTAAACCTGACCAAGCACCCATGGCCTAGATTTATTTAGTTTATAACAAAGTATATACAAGAGATACATATGAAAACGGTATTATATCTTGTTAAAGAATTAATATGTGAGTTACAAAGTCAGATTGCAGAATCAATTGGCCAAAAGTTCTATAACATTTCCTCAAGAATACCAAAGGGTAAAATATACTGTCAGGGAAGTACATCCTTCTATAAAACAGTCCCTGGCTTTAAAAGTTCTTATTCAGGGAAGACCATTTG
Source organism: Pleurodeles waltl (assembly GCF_031143425.1). Lineage (NCBI taxonomy): Eukaryota > Metazoa > Chordata > Amphibia > Caudata > Salamandridae > Pleurodeles > Pleurodeles waltl. The sequence continues at coordinate 610,702,899 of NC_090449.1, forward strand.
AGAGTGACAAGGATGCATCAAAATGGAGAAAGAAGGACACCAAGGGGAAGATTTACCAACATTTTGCACCTGGCTTTAGCAAATGCTTTACACTGTTTTGCATTACTTTCCATCTGGAGGAGTGGGGTGTTCCATGGGTAGTAGTAGTACATGGCATTCCCATGCCACCATTTTTTTAACATGAAACCCTAACTACCAGGGCTGAGGCGGCGGTCAGACTTCCACATTATGACTGTGGCAGTTGGGCCACAGTCGGACCACCAGCACCATCAGTTTCCCTCCACTGGAGGGACTGGAGGTGCTAGCGGTCCTAATCCGCCAGGGCAGCGCTACATGCAGCGCCGCCCTGGGGATTACGACCCTCCTCTCCGCCAGTGGTGGCACTGCCATGTAAAAGCTGGTGGAGACAGGGTTCAGGGGCACCCATGGACAGTCCTGTTGTACTTTTCTCTGTCTGCATTGCAGACAGTGAAAAGCACGACGAGTGCTGTTGCACCTTACGCACCGCAACATTGCCCCCGCTCAATTATGAGCTGGCAACAAAGTTGTGGGCTGTTCCCCGCTGGGCCAGCGGGGAACTTGTAATGGGGCCCGTGGGAAGGCGGACACACTGGTGGCAACATGACCGCTGGAGTTCAGTGGGCGGCCTTTTCCACCTGCCAAACTCATAATGACCCCCAATGTCTCTTAGAGGCAGGTGCTAAAAAACAGAAATGTTCTTATTTCTTCAAATTTGTCCGACTTTATATGTGTGCTGCACTGTATAGCACACATACAAATGGGCAAACATTTTAACATTTAGTTAGGCATCGTAATTTGTACTAGACCCCATGCTAGATATGACACAGACACCTTTTGACCATGGTTTGTGCTTGGCACTAGGCAGTTTGATTGTGCACCATCGCTAGGGAGAGAGTAGGACAGTGCCATATTTTAGTAGTGGTGCGTTCTACTTTTCCCTCTCATGCAAAGCAGTGCAGCAACTTTGGTGATGCTCTGTATGGTGAGGCATTTATTTTAAATCTGGGCAGACGTTTGAAAGCATTTCTCGTGAAGTTGAGACTTTGGGAAATGTTTAAATAATTTGAAGGTATTGAGCAGTCTAATGGACTCTGGTAAGGAGTTCCAAATCGTAGGTGCATGTCCTCAAAGGAACGGTCAGGGGAGGAACTTTCCGCAAAAGGACTACTCGGCAGGACAAAGGGGGTTATTCTAACTGTGGAGGAGTGTTAATCCGTCCCAAAAGTGACGGTAAAGTGACGGATATACCACCAGCCGTATTACGAGTTCCATAGGATATAATGGACTCGTAATACGGCTGGTGGTAAATCCGTCACTTTTTCGTCACTTTTGGGACGGATTAACACCTCCTCCAAAGTTAGAATAACCCCCATAGTCTTTTGCTTCTAGCCATGTGGGATCCCAAGGAGAGGGTCAGTTTTGGCAAGAGGTACTTAGGTGTATTCAGCAATAATGCCCTGCAGGTTAAGAAGGCAGTTTCAAGAATTTCACTTGAATGGGTTGTGATGCAACTACTCTTGTGCCACTAGTTATAGCAATGCTCCACTAATTATAGCCATGCCGCTGACACATTCTAAGTAAACGCCCTTTTCAAGTGAGCCTTGATCTTCTGGGATGGGCAAGAAAGATCTTGTCTCCTACTACTATCAATGAACCAGCTGCAGAAACAGCAACTTAATGGGCCTCTCTTATGGCTGTGGTGCCAGAATTTGATATTGATGGAAATACTGTAAGTTGGTGATTATTACTAGTCCTTAGTTGTCACAGATGCTATACCCTTGCGCACATTGCAGGGTAGTGGGACACATTTTCATCAGGTTTTTATGTAGGTGAGAACACAGAAATGGGAGAAGTAAAGAGGAAGAGAAACAGCACAGAGTGACAAAGGGAGAAAACATTGATTTTAAAGAACCAGGATGAGTGAATTAAAGAGACAGGGAGTGAAGCAGCGCTTAATTTGAGGCCGTGGTTTTTGGTGCTCAGCACTGGCACTTAATTGTGAACTGGCACTTAAGGCAGTCTAATTTAGAGACGAGCACAACAGCAGATGTTTATTCATTCATTATACATAACAAATAAGTAATACCTACCACCCAAACCATTCCTATAGCTTGGGGGGCCTTGTATATACTGCTTGCCACACTTTTAGGAATATGATGTTTAATGTTTTTTTGGCAACGCTGGCAGGTGCAATTGGTGAAGCAGGCTGCAGTTGCCTCCTGATGAGGGCCCGAGCACTTAGATTTTATACAAATTAAGTACTGGAGTGAAGGGTGGTGGAAGAAAGAGTCATGGAGTGGAATTAATACTAGGTAGCCTTGGAATTCAGTATACCCGGCATTCAGAAGAGGTTCCTTCTTTGCTGGGCCGATTGACTAAATAATCCATTGGGCAATTCTCCGAAAGAGTAGGCTGGAGCCACTGGAGGCTGGTTTTTGAAAGTCGACGGCTGCTGCCTCTTTTTCCAGTTCCCTAAGGTTTATGGCATAGGTGTAACAGGGGAAAAGATAGGGATTGGAAAGAGACAGGAGCAGGTTTGAACATTTTTGCCAGAGCTGCTTTTGGTTCCCAGTCCAGCCCTTCACACTGCAGAGTCCGCGCAGAAGTTGGCGTACTGATTGCAGACTTTAGGAAAGCGCCGGTAAATCCTCCCTGCCTGCAACTCTCCGAACCATGCTGAAACAGATAATACCGAGGGAGGGTGTGGAGAGCCTCTGAATTCGCAGTTTGACAAAGGGAAGGGATTTGCAGACAAGCTGAATACTGTAGCTGTATTGATTTCCGCGCTTTGCTTTTGTTACTAAACAGCAATCCAAAAATAGACAGCTGTAATCTAGATCAATGTCTAATTGATCTCATGTTGTCACATCTTGTTAAAGAGGGAGACACCAGTGCACACAGAAATAGCGGAAGGGCAGCATTAGCAAGGATGCATGACGCAACAAAATGACTGCTCGTGCTGGGGCTTTCATAGGGCGTGGTAAGACAGCAGCTCTAGGGCGCCACCTAACGATGACGTGACAAAAATGGCCTTTATCCAGTGCACTGGAAGTTATTCTGTAGGGAAAATTATAATTTACCTTGAGTTCCCAAAATCCGTGCACCATTCAAACTTGTGTTACCTGTTTTTATGCAAGCATTTGAATGCTAAAATGATATATTTAAAGCACCATCTGATGCCACACCTCATATTTTCTATTTCGTTGCACTTCTACCTAGGATCATGTTTCCAGTCCTGGGCTTTCAAGCAGCAAATCAGTGCCCTCTGGGAAATGTAGTTGTTGTTTGATCCAATTAAAACAATTGAACTAAGTCATCTGTGAAACACGATTTTTAAAAAGAAAAGCCAGGACTGGAAGTATAGTGTTCCAGTGACTTGGCACCACGAGTCAATCATAATTTATATTGAGAAAATGGAAGTGCAGTTCCTCTATTTGTGAGAGCTCCCTCTTTCCAAAACAGCTAGGAAATTTTGCAAGCATAGATCAATTCATAAATTGCAACTGTAAACTGCAAATTTAAGTTGGTACAACAATTTTCTTGGAGTTTTCCACTTTAGTCCCCTATACAATTATGCTCCAGTCAATTGAAGGAGTAAATATGTGTTTATTAAACAAAATTGACAGTACATCCTCAATATTGATGGGTACTTATTTAGGCCGGTGAGTTCTCCATATAGAAACTTTTTTCCACAAGGAAAAAAAAAAACAGAAATTGTCCAAATTTTTTCTCACATTTCTACATTCAGAAACATACACCTGTTACACTTCTGCAGATGAAAATATCAGATATAAATGCATTTTATCCTAATCCACTTGTAATAAGATTGAATGGATATCCTTCATGTTTGTGACTGAGTACCCATCCATCAAATCAGGCCCTTAAGTATTCGATTACTCCCGTAAATCTACAAATGTCCCTGGTTTCCAAGATTTCAATTGGAATTCTTTGTGAATTGCAAATAAATCAGAAATTTGCTGCAGACTTAGAGGTAACACAACTGTAGCAGATTTTTGAATTGTTTCTCTGGTTTTTACGTTCTTGGAACGAAGATACATCAATCGTGTAGGTGTGTGAAGAATAGATGGTAAAGGCATGGGTCCTGCCTATAATCTTAAAAGGACGAGGGCCTGCCATGCATGGGAATTATAACACATTCTAAAGAGTTTTATTTTATGTACTGTACCTTATACTTTGATAGGCTCTGGTTATTCCCAGGTCGTTACCTGTTCATATGCCATACAACACGTATCCTAATTTGTGACAGGTTTTATACTGTCCCTTCCCTAAAATCACAAATCCCCGGTCTTTTCCATGAAATATACAGCTTCATCTGTAGAAATGTTGCTATTTACCTTTTCAACAGATTTAAGACTAAGAATATATGAATGGTAATGAATTCTCTGTTTTTTATTTAAAATATCCTCCATATGTGTTTTAATCAATGACTAAAAATAGACATGGACTAAAACTGCGTTACCCCTCCTAGATTTTTTTAACCTTTGTGCTGTAACCTGAGTGCACTTCTAATGGTCCCGCCATGTGATCACCTTCCCTTTTAGAACTATTGATTTGTCCTCTTCAGCAGGGGAACCTGATCGTGTTTTTTTTTTTTTTATCTTCCACAGAAACAACCCTCCTCCTACCCACACATTGCACTGGAGAAGCATCACATGAGATGACTCCTAATCTTTTCATCCTCTGCACTCCAGATTTCAGCTGGTTGGTTCCTTAGGCCCCCTTCATCATTTTCTACGTTTGCCTCACACACACAGTTTTAACTTTTCAACTTACTTAGTAGTTTTTAAGGTGCATGTTTTTGGGGATCTCGTTTAAGCACCTGTACTAACCAGACAGAAAAGAAAAACATTAAACGCCTTATCCCCTTGCCCAACTCAGTCTTCTGTTTTTTCTAGGCACAATCCAATTTTTGTCCAAATGATGATTTTATGGTTTCACTACATACAGTACAATGAACATACACAGGGCTAATGACAACCGGTTTGAAATGTTCTCAACCCCTTGACAACGCTGGAGTTCCTTTCCAGGCTCTTTAACCCTGTGAAGCCAGAAGGAATTGTGCTGAAAGGGCAATACACTTTTATCATTGTGCTTTAACGAGGGCCTGCAGTTTCAAGGCTCAGTCTCAGTGCTGCGCTGGTCAGTAATATCACTGGGCATTTCCCCAGGGGGCTGTAGTCATTGGAGTCCGGTTTCAAGGCACGTGGCCACCTCCTCTCCCTGGGGTTTATGGCAGCAAAGAGAGAAGCAAGCTAAAACAGGACAGGTTTGAACACTTTTGCGAAGGCTGCACATGGTTCCTAGTCATCCCACCGGACTGATTTTACTCTACAGCAGGATTTGCACAAATCTCCTAGTTCTCGACCCCCCCTGGTAGTGAACTAAACTAAGATTAAGCCCTAAAAGGGGGAAGAGGAAGAAAGAAGTGGGAACAGAGACAGATTAAGAAACCTTTAGCAGCTTGATAACCCTACACTCTGTGAACACGAGCTATGCAGCTGTGCCTGTCAGGGCCCAGTATTGGTTTACAAGGTAAGTGGGAGGGAGGGGTGCAAGAAAGAACCCGTTCACCAGCACAGCTTGAAACACAACTTTACTTCTACGGAGGCTAAAAAAGAAAATTGTCAACAACAAAGGCTCATAAGTGGGAAGTAATTGAGCCCAATATTCCCCCTGTCCCACTGTTAGCTGCCCATAATGATATTGGAGTCCGAGGGTTGATTATCTTCACGCAGTGATGTCATGGGCTAAGCCCTGATCATGTACCCTTAGTGAGATTATAATCCAGGACTTGATCTGTTACTGTCATAGTGATCCACAGTCAGGGTCATGAATTGCTGCACACACAATTGTCACAGTCTGGGCCCTGATCAGCTGTACTTATGTAAATTACGGTAAAGCCCCAACCTGCGCATGAATGAACATGTAAAGTGATCTCACTGCATGGTCTTTGATCAGCTATCCAAAGTGATGTCATGGTCTCGGCTCTCGTCGAGCACCCATAGTGATGTCACAACCTGGGGTTGGATGAGATACACAACAACACCTCAGAATCGTACCTCTTATATGATGCAAGATTTGAAGTCAAGGCTTTAATCAACCGTCCTTAATGAGATCACATTCTTGGCTTTGATCAGTTACTCATAATGATGTCATCACAGTCTGGTCTGTAATTTCACTCTTAACTTTGATCAGTTACCCATAGTGATGTTATAACTGTACTCTGACCAGCTCCTCTAAGTGATGTCACAGTGTGGGCATTTATCAGCTACCCTAGTGATATCGTAGCCTGGGCACTGTTCAGCTACTCACAGAGATGACACAGTCCGTACCCTAGTCACACATCTGTAAGGAATCTGATGTCCTACAAGATATCAATGATGACGTCAAACACTGAGCTCCAATCAACTGCCCATAATGAGATTACACTCCTAGCTGTGATTAATTATACATAGTGACTTCACAGTCTGGGCTCCAATTAAGTACCTAGAGAATTGTAATTTTTTGGGTTTTGATCAGATGCTGAAAGGATTTTATAAACAGCCATTCTTCAGGCTTTCATACAAATTTCACTGTCTAGATTATGACAGGTAACCACAATGATGTCACAGTCTAGTATTAAGAGCACACAGCACAGATCCTACGAATGTCATTGAAGGCAAATTGATTGTTTGTCAGCGAAGATTTCATACCAACCGTTTCTGATTGTACTTTAGTGTGGGATAAAAGACCTCAAAGAAGAGCTTTATGAGTGTTTAAGATGTGTCCCTGTCTAGAGGAAATTATTTTAGCTGTGGATGCCTTTTCTACATTTTGTTGCTTGAAATATCATTCTGGTTGTTTGGTACTGAAAACACTTAGAACAAAAGTCTTAAGGCAAATCCACTACATCACCAGACCAGCCAAAGATACACTATACATGTTGTAATTGAACGCTTTAGATATAGTTTTGGCTCTCCCTGTCACAGCTAACATACTCACACTTAAAGCAACACTGCCATTGCAAGATAACATCATTCTGAACTTTTCATGAAATGATAAAATGCAAAGCAAAACTTCAAAGAGATCTATTGTACTCAAATTGTCAGTGTTCACTAACATCCTGCTGTGGGTTGAACTGTGTGTAGATCCAACTGTTCAACTCTGTATCAGATATTTAGGATATTCACGTGAGATACATGGCAGTACATTAGAATGCTCATTGCAAGCACTGACAAAACCAATATAGATCTGACATTGGCTGTTATACGTTTGGCTTTGTCAATGCTTGTTTTGTGAAATATTGTCTAAAAGCAATAATATGTATGTCTTCTCAAAAAACACACATTGCCACGGTAGTCCCTGGCACTGGAGAGAAATACTTTGTATGCAGTTGTGATAAAAGACAGAATGCTGCCACTCACAGTGAAGTTATGCAGCGGCTGAAGTGGGCTGCCCCACTGCTCCATGCTGTACTGGGTGGAAAAAAAATGTGACTGACACACCAACCAATGGAGGGCTGGCTGAAAGACCCTGTTAATAGGTATATACATATATAATATAATTTATTAAACAATCAAACTGAATGGGCAAACCCCAGACCTAAAAGTCTACGATATTCACAAAAAGAATGGAGATGCCTTTCTGGTATGACTTTAAAAAAGAAGGTGCAAGTACCAGAATGCATATCAATGTAAATTAAAAAGTCAAGACTACCTAATTTCTGACGCTTGATACTGTGCAGTTTCATATTACAGAAATCCGATTAAATAATCCTCGATAGATGACAGTTACAGGATTCTAGGAACTGTAGTTTTGCTTTCCCCGTTGGCAGACAAGTCCCAACACATGGCTGGCATTAGATCAAAAGGACAAAGGTCTCACGGAGGTCATTTTGATGACATTCAGCTATCAATAATGGGAAACGGGCCCTTTCAAGCATCCACATTAACACCATTCTCAAGCAAAGTGCGGCCCACCACTTTGGAGAGCATACACTTGCTGTCTTCCAAATCACAGCTGTCTCAGAGAGTATCATCATGCAGTCTTATAAAGAATTTTTAAGCTCTGTTAATGCAACCTAAAGCAAAAAGACGGAAGGAGAGGGACAGGGAGGAGGGGGGCGAGGGGGCAAGGATAAAAACAAATCTTCAAGGAGTTCAAGGCAAATGCCTCTTTTCCATCTACAAATACATTTTCTAATCAAATAATTGGAAGCAACCATCTAATCAACCCACTACTGTTTAACAGTATGGGAAAAATATATAATTCCTTCTCGTCAAATTAGCAGCTCTGCAGTTAAAGCACAGCCCGGTCTGTATTTAAAAGATAGCTTCCATCTGAAATTAATCTAAGCGATTGCTTCAATAACACAGTCTTCTAAAGAAATTGTTTCATGCAAGTAACTTTGTAGCTCTGTCTCTCTTCCTCTTACAGTGTTGCATTTTAAGCGCCATTGCAATTTAATAATTCGTGTATTGCATGAAGGCTTCTACTGCAGTTGCTGTAGTGGCACAACCTTCACCAATCACACACACACACCACACCACCGGGTAATGTAGCTGTTCCTCCGTCAGTCTTCTTGTGTGCCATATTTGAATAAGGTAAGGTGTTTCCAGTCTAAATCGTAGAAATAGTATTTAAACATTGGTATTACCAATGTGAATCAGAGGCACACATTAATGTAATGTGCACTTTTGAATAATGTTTTTCATAGATCCAATTATAAGAAATATTGTATTCCCACCGAACTCACTGAGATTAATTTCAGATTAAGAACAAATCAGATTGTGCACTGGTTACAGACGCTGTTTAATTTTATGTGAAATAATTAGCTGTATCTATAGTATTTAAAGACGTATAATTACGTTATTAATTAGTTATTCGCCTCATACTTAAAGATGGATCGTGGGGCACCTATATGTACTACTTCAAGAAGAGAGGTCTGCCTAAAAAGGGCAGTTGTTTTTTATTGTAACCATAGTCTAAAATTGTTAGCTCTACATTGAGATTCATATTTTAGACCAGCAATAAGCATATGATTACTTCTGTTCTATACTACTGAGTGATCTTGTAGTATGACTATTTTACATTAATTATGTTAGCCTTGTTTGTCTGAATTTAAGTGAACAGGAATTTTGGGGATGGTTGGACCCAGCCCTCTCTGCCATGTCAGTTTCAGATTTTGTGCCTTTTCCCTGCATTTTTTGCTGGCTTTAGGATGCTGCGCACTTTACCACTGCTAACCAGTGCAGGTACTCTAAACATGGTAACATTGGCTTATCCACAATTGGCATATTTAATTTATTTGTAAGTTCCTACTAACGTGCACTATATGTGTACAGGGTCTGTAAATAAAATGCTACTAGTGGGCCTGCAGCATTGATTGTGCCACCCACTAAAGTGGTCCTTTAAACATGTCTCAGGCCTGCTATTGCAGAGCCTGCGTCTGCAAAATTGCAGTTTCAACCTGGCAAGGGCACTCACTTACCAGGCCCAAACCTTCCTTATTGGTGCATGTAAGTCAAACTGAAGGTTGGCCCTTGCTAGCCCCAATGGCAGGGTGCATTGTACTTAAAACGTTGGATATGTACTTTTGAGTTTAACATGTCCTGGTAGTGAAAAACGATTACCTTTGTTTTCACTACTACAAGGCCCATCTCTCCCACAGGGCAACATTGGGATTACCTTGATATAGTTTTTAAGTGTAATTTCCAATTGGATAATTATAGACATTTGGAGTTCGGTGTCTTTGGACTCCCAATTTAAAGTCACAACTTATGGTGAAGTTGGATTTTAAATTGCATGACTGGAAGTGCCACTTTAAGAAAGTTAGCATTTTCTTATTTGAATCATTCTGTGCCTCTGCCTCTCTCTGTATACACATCTTGGGTGGCTGAGAGATGGGCATTATGCCTTCCCCCCCAGACAGTCACATGCAAAGAGAGCTGGGGTGTGACATTTACATCATGATGGCCCATCACCAGGTTGATGGGCCTTCCTGGTCTAGATGGTAGGGAGGGGCTGACACATACACCTGAATAGGGCTGTGCATGTTCCCACACAAAGAGCTGCATAACTCGCTGTAGATTGTCTGGAGCCGGGCAAGAAAGGGCAAGGACCATATGGACTTCGAAAGCCTTTCTTTGCAGTCTCCCACAGTTCAAAGGCTCAACGGGTGTAAGTAATGCACCTCAAGGCCCCAACAAATCAGTATGCTTCTGGATCGGAGGACATTCTGTCAAAAGAAGGACTGCTGTGCTGCCAGGAGGGACTGCCACTTTTGCCTGGGAGTGAGAAGGACCAGCCTTTGCTCCCTACATCATCTGCAGAACCAAGTGACTTCACAGGCTTGCGGTATTCCTCCTGTTCTGGAAGTCTCAGGACCATAAAAGACTTCCCTCAACTCTGCTTCAGCTGCTGGACTCTGCCACTGTGAGTCTTGCACTGCCAAGAGGTGCCAATCCAGCCCTGTGCCTTGAGAGGGGATTCTGCAGCTGCTTTTCTTCAAAAACCGAGGTATTCAGACCATTGTGCTGCTCTGAACTGCCGCAGTGCCCTTCGACGCTAATGCAGTGGCAAATCAATGACGACACAGAACTCAACTGTAAGGTTAGACTACAACACAGCACTGATCCAAGGACATCCCTGTGCAGCTCGATGATGACTCATTATCTGCAATGAAACTGCTGACGCTGGACTCTACTGCGTGGCTCGACTATGACCCACCTACCCGACTGCTTGGATCGGAACCGACACATCATCTTCATCACCAACGCTTGCTCCATTCAAGGTACTTTTTTTCTAGCGGGCCCTGCATGGGTCCTGTAGTTGGCCTGCCCTCTATCATGGTCAGCCTGAACTTTGGACTTACCACGGTCTAGCGTGACCTCAAGTAACCTTTCAGTGTTATTGACTTTTAGCACTACATTGTAGTTTATTCTTTAAAAATTAATATCTCGAATTCTACTAATTGGATTTTTGCCATTTTGATCTTGTTATTTTTTTATAAATATTCTCTGTTTTCCTAAACTGGCGTGGAATCCTTTTGTGTTTTTTTCACTGTGTTACTGTAATTTAAATGTTACACAAATACTTTACATATTGCCTCTTAAGTTAAACCTGACTGCTCTGTACATGCCTACCTACCAGAGTGTGAGCACAGGTTATTCTAGAGAGTGTAATTGACTTACCATGACTAGAATTGTGGTCCCTGGTTGTACAGGGTGCATACCTCTGTCAACTAGAGACCCATTTTCTAACAGGGATCAAATCAGATTTCCTAAACTCACCATTTTTTAATATGTTGTTTTACTTTGCATCAACTATGAAATGAGTGGAAACTTTGCTTTTTCATGATTTCATTATGGGCAATTGCCTATAGGTACTACCGGGAGGAAATTGAACAAGCAAAACAATGCTAGTGGTAATGTTATGCACACGCTTTAAAAAAATGTTAACACACAAAATTATTGAACCTCAAAATTTACAATCTGATGATTGCTGAAACTGACATGGTATCATGTTCAAATGATGCTTTTACTGTGATGCTTTTTCACCCATAATTACAGCACAACTTCTAATAAGGCTATAGGTGTTATATACATCATTCACCCACTCACCCACTTCTACTCTGCTCACTATCACTGAGAAAGCCAGTGCTTTTTCAAAAAGGTTGCTAGCCTCTTTATAAAGTATAGCAATTTGTGCATGTTTCAATTCATGTATACTCCAAAATAGCAAAAGGAACAAAATAAAGAAAGTAGCAAAAAAGAGCAAGGTGAAAAATCACAAAAGAGTATGTATGAAAATTCACTTATGTAGTGCATTGCCATTATTATGTTGCTTGTGCTTGTTTTCGGTTTCTTTTGACAACAAGCTGTACATATTTCCACAACCAAACCTGACATCTGTTGTAGATGGACTGCAATGACAATTACAACATTACCTTTTCGGAACACATCCACCTGCTGTGGGTAGGGCATATTACATGTAAAACATTATGCAATTATTTCATTCACGTTCCTCCCTCATAGTGGAATTTTGTATTTTTTTCCTCAAAATTCCAATATGCGGTAATTTGTCTTGTCTTCTTATATATTATTTGCATTTTGCAGTACAAATAGAAGGAGCAAATCACCACTGAAGATTGTTTTTGTAGAGGAAGGTGTCCCTTCCTCCACAAAAACAATATCTCCTTCAACACAGCTACCCTTGCACTATGGTGCAAGGGTGGCTGCGTTGGTGTGCAGCAGCAAATTTTGCGCCGGCGCAGGTGGAAACCCAGAGGTGCGCCGTGTTATTGTAAGTATGACTCATCCCTGCGTTTTGAAAATGACAGTTCGTGAAACTGGCAGATTTGGCACAGCGACGCGCAGCGTCATTTTCACTTAAATCTGGGCCTTAATTTGTGCAACACAAATCAAATTCAAATTAGACATGTGTGTTTAGTACTTTAAACATGCGGGCGAGCAGCACTGGTGAATTTCTATTATAGGAAATTAAACTTTATTGGACTAACTCAATGGGTACACAAAAGGAATCGTGCATCAATTTTTCAAGAACTCAGAGGTGCGCGGTATCAAAAAATTAAATAACATTTCACAATTGTGATCATTTTGCTGGCCCAATGACATAATTTACTACCTTTCTATTTGAAAAAGTATTTATTGGACTGGAGAAGAAAGAAAAATATTTTTGAACTAATGGCATCTGACAGAGTTAATATTTACTTACTTTCAACATTTCAGCAAGAAGACGGTGGACAGTTGTTGAAATCAACATTGTGCTAGAACATAGAAATTTCCTAAAATACATAAGTAATGTATAATAGAGTGCACTATGGCACTGTGGGATGCTGGTGTTGTGATCAATAAACTTCAAAGTTAATTGCTTTGATTATTTTTAGCAGAGCCAGAGGTTGGAATTTTGTGCTTGAGATTTGCGCCATTGACTGGCAGGCACATGCATTGCGGTATTGTAAGGGTACCATGGGCCCTAATACAAGTAAAGAAAATAGTCCCACAGCCTATTGTATAAGTAGAAAAATACAGCGATAATTAGGTTTCAGGGAGGCTGCTCAGGTCTCTGGGCTTTGGTAAAACTGCACCTGCTGCACCATTGACAGTTACACTACTTACAAAGATCTCTTTACCGGAAAGACAAGCCTATCTAGATACTTAGGGGCAGATTTATGAAAAGTGGCGCTGCACCTAGTGCAGTGTCATTTTTCTTGCACACCTTAGCACCCCCCATAACACCACCATGGTAGCGCTGTATTTAAAATATGGCGCGCCATGGCGGTAGTTAGGGTGACTAGCATTATAACTTTTGACTGTAGTCCAGCCCTTTGCAGGATTAGCATAAAAAGTTAAGATGCTAATCCTGCAAAGCACCCAGAGACCCATTGTAATCAATGGGAGCCTCTGTTTAATGCCTGCACTTCGCAGGTGTTAAAAAATGCCAATAAAAATAGCACAAAGGAATCAGATAGATTACTTTGCGCCATTTTTACGTCCCGCCAACACCAGAGCGTCCCCTTGCGTACATTATGCCTGGCACAGGTATAATGTGGCGCAAGGGGTTACAAAGTAGTGCTACGTTTTTCCCCATCCAGTGCCACATTAGCATAAAAAATATGACGCTAATGTGGCGTTGGAACGGCGCAAGGCCAGTATAAATCTGGCCCTTGGTTTTCCAAGCAATAAACACTGCCTCGAAATTTAACTAATACATCTAAAATTTTAAAAATTACATCAGTGGAGACCGTGAAACTAAATGAGCAGCCGGAGGGAGCTTGCATAAAAAAGAAAACAGCAGTTAGCAAAGGCCATAACCATTTAAGATATGTTCCTCACATTCCTCCTAAAAGAGAGCAATAAATTCCACCTAACCTGACTAGAAAGCTATTTATTTGCTTATTAACTCTAGTGTGTCCTTCGAGAATGGATATCTTTTCCCTTGTTGCTCCATCTCTTATTTGTAAATGTACATACGTGTGTTTTCCAGCTATAAAGAGCTTACTCCTTTAATTCTCTTTCCCACTAGTGCACACCAGGTGCAGCTCCCTATTAAGGACAGAGGGACCACGCCTCCCCACCTTTTTTCTAAGCATGAAGAGTGTCTGTCAGGCTGAGCTTTGAGAAGGTCAGTCATGACAGACACAGTTCATGTTCAAGTCAGGCAGCCAGGTGCTGTACATGCGCTAAATACGCAGGCTCCTAGCTGTCTCAGCCAAACGGTGCCAGGCTGAAGATTAAACAGTCCTGGCAAAGTGCTTTGAGGCTGTCACCTCATGACAAGGAGAAGTGTGTAGACACGGACATGGGCGCTTCAGTTTTAAGCACTGAACTGCCCATGGTCACTGTCCATCAGTGATACCTTGACGTAGAGTGGGATAGGGTCAACAAGTCTCAATTACCCCACTTCACTCTGTGACAATTAAGGATAGGTCCTCTTTACAGTGGCTGACATATGACAAGGTCAGCCAATAAGAAGAGGCAACTGGATCTTCCGACAGTCACTCTTCGAAACCTTCAGGAATCATAGAGTCTTTCCTCCCTCCTCCCAGTTTCAACACCGTGGCAAGGTAAGTTGTTTTATAATGTTGGGTGCATGTGTATATGTATGAATGCATGTGTATTTGTGCATGCTGTGAATAGGTGAATGCCTGTGTATGTGCTTGTGAATGGTGGGTGCATTTGTGTATGCTTGTGAATGGAAGGATGTGCAAGTGTGCATGTAGGTGGGTGAGTGTGAGTATGCGTGTGTGCATGCGTTTGGCCCACCCCACTGCTTAAGGCACAATACCGGCCGACACTGCTGTGCACAATTCCTCCATATTCTACAGCTTCTAGGTGCCACCACATATCTCCAGCACTTACAGTGTATTGCCCTTGCTGCATGTGCCACTGCCTCTTCCATCAAATAAAATACATTAATGACGTCCAGTCTACCACTGTACCTCTGCGGGGAAGGACCTTTCCTTGCTCAGTTTAAAGATAAGCAGAGCTTAATATCTTGAAGTCCATTTTTCCAAAGTGCAGGGCCTGACTGCCCATTCTGCCACTCTAATCATTTCCCCTACAGACTGCAACCTAATGTGCAGCTTTCAGAGCAGAAAGGACTGCCATGATCCAACCATGCCCCCAATGTTCAAATCTAGTTGCAGCCTCCTGCAGCATGGGGTTTGGTTGGTTGAACATTTTTGTATGGCTGATTTTGATTCCCAGTCCAGCTCTGTGCGTGGACCCTACAGAAGGTGTCACTTATTCCAGGTTTATGAGCCTAGCAAAAGCATGTTACTCTGCACATAAAAGGCTGCAGTAGCAGCTAGTGATTATACGCGTCTCAGATCAGAAATACTAAACAAGTATTTGCAATGCAATAGGTTTCGCATTTGCTTGAGTTAGAGCTATTGGCATTGTAAATTCATAACTGGACTTTTCTTGCCGCATACATTAGTCACCCGCCTCATAATTTTGTTTTTTTCCTGCCATATAATTCCAGTGGCCCTGCACATAACTAAAGCACTTTTACTTACCTTCTTCTTCTATCTGCATCAAAAAATTTGAATGTTTCCATTTTGCATCCTAATTTAAATCTGCCATGCTAATTCCAATAGAATACCACTTTCACCACCCCCACCATCAGAGTTGCTGGCTGGCTAACACAAATCCCCAAGGCACAAGACTGCCACAGAGGAGAAATAAACTAGAAGGGTCACCCAAACTTATCAAGAGTTTTCAAACAGTCGTAGTGTAATAAGGATGTTAAGTTGGCCTGAATTATGATCATAATTGTCATAAGGAGAGTTTATTAAAACATATACAATTATCATTTAGACCTTTATCAGAAAGAAACTTTTGACATTAGACTGTAATGCTCAAAACAGCCCCTAGAGGGCACCATAACAAAAATATCATTTGTAAAAAACATGGTCATGTAACCATATTGTTAGCCCCTTGAGGGGATAACCCCATGAAAAAGTAATGCAACATAACTATTTAATTAGCCCCTAGATGGCGCTTTTAGGGCTAGCAGGCCTACTGCAATGATATTATAAACAAGGCCTTTACATCAAAATTTCTCCCAGCTGTAAAAAAAATTTCTAGCCATAAGGAAGTTTAAAAAGATAATTAATGGTGGTATGGGTTATTATTTTGGAGTATCGACTAACATTGTGTGGGGACCCAGAGATGATTAGACAGAAAGAGTGTTTTGAAGGTGGTTGCATGGTACTAACTATAGAGTTTGCCCTTGGAGGGCATAACCACACAAAAGGAAAATGACAATAAATAATACAGTATAACCATATATTTAGCTCCTAGAGAGCATAGTGAATTGCTAATATTCAGTGCTAGCAAGCCTATAGCAATGAGACCGCAAAGAAGAACCTTAGAACACAAACTTCTCTCAGCTGGAAAACAAAAGTTGTTGCCACAAAAAAAGCTTAAAATGACACTGAGGTGGGAGGGGTTATTATTTTGGGGTCCCCACAATTTTAGTGTGGGGACCCATAGTTGACTAAGACAGTATGAGTGTGTTGTGCCGAACATTCTTGTGGTGGTCCCACTGTCCTAGGACCACCACAGGATGAGTTAGGGGCAAACATGTTCTGAAAAAGAATGCTTGCAAAGCATTATGAGTTGAGGTTTCCAAAGTGCAGTTAATATTGTAGTATCAGCTCTCCGGGGGAGAGCCGCTCTCGCTTTGAGGATTTCTGTTTTATGTAAAGCATTCACCAATTTCAAGTGTTTTAAAGTAAGAACCAAAAGAAAGTCCTCTGATTAGGAAACTGTGAACAGTGTGATCAGCGCTCCAATACCACCAATAGAGTTCATGCTGTTGTGTGTGTTTGCGCTATGAGCGCCAAGGCTGCTATGCAGCACGAATGGGAGAGACAAAAGAAATAGTTCACACACGCTAAAGTATATCGGCAATCGTGCAATAATCCATGTAAGAAGGGCAGTCTGCAGGATGTCACAAAATCAGCCTCAAGGCGGGACAAATGTAAAGCAATTACCAATGACATCCAGTGATTTTTGAAAGGCAGGACCAGGGACGAATGAAAGTGATGGGCATGGTTAAAAGTCCACCATACTTACAACAGGTCAAAGTGCTTGCGCTCGACCTAGAAATGACTTGAGCCGATGAGAAATATGACCCATCCTCCACAAAACACCTTGCCCGGTCCGGACATGAGAATGACGCCCTCAAGACACCTGCTGAGTTCATGGCCTGAATGTTACTTTCCTACCTCTCCCTCTGTTATCCAAATTCACTTCTTACCAACCATATTGTAGCGCTTGAGGCCAGGCCCATATTAAGATCTGGGGCCAGGTACACAGTGCGCAGCCTAGGGGTGCCACTGGGCAGGCCATTTGTCATTTTGTGTATAATAAAGGGACAGCAAGGCTGTGTGTAACAAGCCCGATTTGTACTGAATTAGTTTGTATTCAGGGCTTGTGAAGGCAATTAAATCCAGGCAGGTGTGCTGACAGCACTGTACTTTGAAAAAACACAATGCCCCAGTGTTGTGCCCTAGTTACAGACCCCTCGCCCATGACCAAATGCACTCCTCACCAACTAGTCATCATGTTATGGAAGGTGTGTTAGATTTGTAATAGACCAACGTAGCACAGGGAATTGTAGTTGTGAGAATAAATACTTGGGCCACCTTTGTCGTCCACAGTAGCGGGACTGTATGTTCATAGTTGATGCAATACTGTTTTCCCATTTTATTTTATTTCTGTACAGCATTTGCCGAAGCGCTGAACAATTATAAAAACAAAAAAACTTGAATAACTAATGGCAAGAAACAGATACGAGTATATGCCTGTTTGACAGAAGACAAAAGGATTTCAGATTTGTGACAAAAAAATTGCAAATTGTAGGACAATCTAATTTGGGAACAAGAAGAGAAACAGAATGAAATTATGATTGGGCACACAGAGGGTGTGAAGAGACTAGTACGAACTTAGATGCCGAATGGATGTTGCAGTTATGTAAACAGACTAGAAAGAGACAAGTGGTGCATGCTAGGAAATGCATAGTACATGCATGTATTTAAAAAGTAATGGAAAGGAAGGCGAAAAAATGTGACGGTGCAAAGGGACCAATGGAGGGATCTAGAAGGATTAAGGTAGAAAAAGGAAGAGATGGGCGAAAATGAGTTGAATACAGAAGTTAATGCTAGATTGGAGGGGACAAAGAGAATAGGCAGCAAATCTGAGTAATAGTGAACAGCTATAGTCGGCAAGAAGGAAGTTAATAATATTACTATTAAGTGTTGAACAATATAAAAAACTCGTACATCTTTTTGATTAAATATTTAAAAAATGTAAATCCATTAAAACAAATTAAAAAAATGTTGTTAACGACTTATTAAAAAAAACACTTGAAGAATTTTTTTTATATTTATATATTATGCATTAGTTTTTTCAAAAACGTATTTATAGAATTAATTTAAACATGTACTAAAATCTAAGGTTACTTATATTTTTATTTTAAAAGGTTATTATTATTAATCATGAAATTATATATTTTTATTTATATACTTTTTAACGTGAAATTAAAATTATTTATAGTCTCAAAAAGTTTAAATAAATGAATTGTAACAGTTATTTAAGACCCTGCTTCTGTTATTTTCTGTAGGATGGTGTTGTAGCACCAGAAGTTGTCTGGGTGTTGTGCAGATCTTAGTTCAGTTTTGAGCTAAAGTGCATTTACTACTGTTTTGGGTCCTTTGCCGCTGTTGTAACTTTAGATGTGCAACTTGAGAACAGAAATAGGCATACTCTTTGGTGGGTGGGGTGTCCCTCCGTGAGAGTGGCTGAGATAAAGGCAGGTAAGAGAGGAGAACAGAGTGGTAAAGTGCACAATAAGTGTGAAATATGGAGGGAGAGTGAGAGAGTAGAAAAAGAAACAACGAGCTAGAGAGAGAGTGGGAGATGGGGGAGTATGAGGGAGAAAACAACGAGCTAGAAATAGATTCGAGGCATTGAAAGTGTGTGAGATAAAGAGAATGTACGGAGAGATTGGAGGTCTGTAGGGGAGTGAGATGAAGGACGGATAAAGGGGCTCAGAAGAAAAGCGGTAAAAAGAGGGGTAAAACAAAACAAATAGCGTGAGAGACAGAGAAAGGGAGACGGAGGGGGGAAATGAGAAGTGAAACAAAGGGAGATGTGAAGAGGATGACAAAGGGGGTCTAAGAGTGAAATGTGAGATAACATGACAGATAAACGGACAGGATAAAAGTGGTTGAGAGAGAGAAGTTGAGAGTGGGGCACAGAGAGAAAGATAGGGGGATCTAGTAGAGAGAGATAGAGAAAGAGAAACAAGATGTGAGTATATGGAGCTAAAGAGAGAGCGAGAGGCTTAGTGTATGTTAGAAGAGTATATTTTGCTGTAGTGCCTAAGTGGGTCGCCTGTCAGTCTACTAGACTCAGGGTCGCATCAACCCTTTCTCACGAGCCAAGGCATTCAAAATATAGTCATATTGTGTGGTTTTTGGAAGAGGTTGATCAGCTTTCGAAGGTAAATGCATCTCTGCAAAGGTACACATAAATATAGTTTATCGTGAAAGAGGGGCTCCATATGTCTATGTCCACTGCAAAGCACATTTGGGAAACTCCTGTGGTCTGAAAATTCTATAGTGTACTTGTTATGAGAGACTGTGTGAGAACCCTCAGCGGACTGTTATCTAATTCAGAAAACCTATCATCGCAGTCAGTGGTGTAATGCAAAAATGATGCACCCCCCCCCCCACAGAATATGATGAGGAGCCCTGAGTCTCACATATCTCACAATTATTCATTAGACTTGGGCTGAATTGTGGCCCCTGACGTTTGAAGGTTTGGGGCCCTCCCTGCGCTTGCCTTACGCCTATGTTACGCAGCTGATTACGCTTTCATTGCCATATTGTGATAGCGCTTTGACCACTCAGCAGCTTCTAGGTGGTTGCCTGAGGTCCTTACTGCCTAACATCAATATTAATTGACAGGGCAGGAGCCAGTTTAACATGAAGCCTAAACTAGGAGGTGCGCCAGGGGGCCCCAGAGGCATCCTAAACTACACCATTCAACAGAAGAGCGCAGCAAAATGTGGCTAAATGACACACAGGCCCTCATTCCGAGTTTGTCGGACTGAAGGAGCTATCACACCCAATATATACTGACAGCCTGGGGTATGTTATTCATTGGTTGTGATGAATAGCACTTATCATTTGTTTTTGGGTTTACCACACCAAAATCCACATGGTACAATCAATAGTGTGCACTTTCCCTGGTAAAATTCCAGCAGGTTTGTCCTCCTGAAATTAAACGATTCAGGAGTTATCTAATACACCTGTTAATTACCAGATGAAGTAAATACCACCGAATTCACAGTTCTGATCTCTGTACAAACAGTGGTTTACACATGGGTCGGTATAGTCCAATCAACTCGTAATCAGAGCCTTAGATATGGTGCCAGAAGTCCTTTGCTGAAACATAATCCCACGAAATTGTGGATTCAATCTTGAATTGGAGGGTTGATTGCCAGAGTTGAAAATATCTGAGTGAGTCAAACTTAAATAGACGTTATCCAGAAACCCATTGCTGTGCGAGTTTTGTTTCATTGATGCTTTTTCGTACCTATAGGGAATCATTTTCCATGGCAATTTAAAACAACAGTTTGTGCTCATTTGTCAGAACATTTAGCCTTCTTAGTGGCAACAGCCCTGGGCTGACACATATGCGGGCAGGATGCTTACCAGCTACCAAACAGGATATTTGTTCGCCTTTCTCTCCATCCACTAAGTATTTTATAACAACCATAGTATGTATAAGCTGAATGGGTGCAGGTGACAAATGTAACATATACACAATGGGGCGGACCCACAAAAGCATTTATGAGCAGCCATCTTAACGAGGGACCCCTGCAAAGTACCGATAAGGGACCTTTTCCGCCTGGACTCAGTCAGTGGCCTGTCGGCCCTGCACAGTGTACTGTGCTGATGGGGCCTATCGCACCGCGGGGGCTGCGGGGGCCTTTGTTATACCCTTGTGAGGTCAGAAAGCATGAGTACCGGAGTAGTCTTTTACCTACTCTTACATACCTAAATTGGACTGAAACTTCATAAATGAAACGATGGAAATATTCAGAAAGTATTCTTATATAAGCTGAACAAGTAGAAAGGACTGTGCCCTGTTTGAACTTTTAGTAATATAAGTTCGACGTTTCAGGGGCGATTCTTGTATATGATTATTGTTCAACCAACGGTTAATATTGTTAGCAACATCTGTGTAAATTGTGGGGAAGTAAATTTAACACGTGCTGATGTTGCCTGTTGATTGGTAGTTATATGATCAAGAATTAAAACTTCTGCTGCCCTTTCACTAACCTGTTTATTAGCGGCGTTTCCTAGAATCACAAAGTACCAAAACTGACCTGGTCCCTCGGCCCTTCCACGTTGACCGTGAAACTGGCAAGAAAGTGTGAAAGTATAATTTTTAAAATAATTTTAAATTGTTTCCACTTATCACCCAAAACGATATCCCAACGCCACAGCTGTGTGCATGTATGCGTCACTGCCATTGATTGGCAGTTGTAGGGTGAAAGCCAGGATTAGGCCCAGTATTGATTCACACTCTGTCATTCATTATTGTAAGAGTAACACAGAGGCCTTCTGCTGCCTGAGTGCCACAAGCTCTTTATTATGTTTTGAGTGAAGGTTTCACATTTAAGGAATGAGCAACCCCCTTCGTCACACTGGCCGTCCTATCTCTCTGCGCCATATCTATGATGAAAGGATATAGGGGAGGGGAAACAAAGGCCTTATACATTTAAAAGAAAGTCATTGTTTATACGTCTACCAAAGACTGTCGTCTCAACCTAGTAGGTGCTTCTTGTCTGTGGATGGCCTGCGGAATGGAGGGCCATTCAATTGTAGCTGAAGTAAACTTAAGACATTCTAGCAGCCACACTATTTAATACAGCAACCATTAGCAAGGTATTCCATAGCATCAGTGCTCCTTTAGAGCTTTTTCCATTGATAAATTCCATTAGATCCCCTAAGGAACTCCTGCTTAATTTGCTGTAGTTATTTTCTTGGGTTGTGATGGTGGTGTTTTTTTTTAACTCTGGTAGTTTTTAACCCCATTCACAATTAGTTTGATGGGTGTATGTTAGCACTAGTTTTAGGTTTTAGATCTGTTATTTCTTTACCCAGTGTGGATTGTGCGTGAAGGAACCATGCTCACATGCTAACTGGCATCTGTGAGTATTGCCCTCCTTCTAACTTTTTACACCAAGAAACAGACTTCTTTGTGATTGTCGCGGTATGTTTATTGAGAGAGTGTGGGAAGTTGTTTGTGCCTCTTGTTAGGGAGCCTGTTCAGGTTCTGAGATCTGGGATCCATGTGCTCTAACTGGAGAATAATTTTTAAGAACAATCTTGTATCCGAGGAAAAATACCACAATGGTTCGCCGAAGGGATGAACTTGGAGTGTATTGCGCCATGGTGGTAGTTGCACTCCTGTCAATTGTTTTTGAATCAGACTGTAGAGTAATCTCATAGGCCTAACCTTATTGCAAGGTTCTACGGTCCATGTAGAAATAAGAAGATCCATTTGAGTTACTTGGTTTAACTGAGGTAAACAGTCCTTATTTCAAATTAAGCTTGCAAAATGATGTGATGAAAAAACGAAATATTGATCCCGGTCTATGTTAGGTAAAATACATCAAGGCTGTTGGGATTTTAAAAATGTTACCATTTTATGGTCAGAGGTTGCTAAAAACAGGCTTAATTTAATCCCAGCTAATGGCTCAAAGGAGGTTTATAATGTGACTAGAGGCGGGCAAAGATAAAACCTTTGCCTCCAGAAGTCTGCTGAATTTTAAAAACTTTACATCTGTTAAAACGTTGTTTTGCAACTTTACCTGACTGCTCATTTATTTCCCCGCCTTCATAACTGATTTGTTTGCCTGTAAGATGTTGTCTAGCCCACCCTGTGGCTGAGAAAGGGTTCCAGTTATATGCCAGGAATGAAGCAGCCAATGGTGTTATCAACAGAGGCCGGGGTTTGTGCGTGGGGGTCTATCCCACAGAAAACTTGCCAGTAAAGAGAAAGACAATGGCGGTCATTCTGACCCTGGCGGTTGGAAACCGCCAGGGCAGAGTGCCGCGGAAGCACCGCCAACAGGCTGGCGGTGCTTCATGGGCAATTCTGACCAGAAAAGGGCAACCTGCGGTTTCCCGCCGGTTTACCCCTGCCCCAAAGAATCCTCCATGGCGGCGCTGCTCGCAGCACCGCCATGGGGATTCCGACCCCCTTCCCGCCATCCTGGTCCTGGCGGTAAAAACCGCCAGGAACAGGATGGCGGGAACGGGTGTCGTGGGGCCCCTGGGGGCCCCTGCACTGCCCATGCCACAGGCATGGGCAGTGCAGGGGCCCCCTAACAGGGCCCCATAATGATTTTCAGTGTCTGCCTAGCAGACACTGAAAATCGCGATGGGTGCCACTGCACCCGTCGCACACCAGTAACTCCGCCGGCTCCATTCGGAGCCGGCTTCATCATTGCTGGGGCTTTCCCGCTGGGCGGGCGGCCTTTTGGCGGTCGCCCGCCCGCCCAGCGGGAAAGTCAGAATGACCGCCGCGGTCATTTGACCGCGGTGCGGTCTTCTGGCGGTCTCCGCCGGGGTCAGAATGACCCCCAATGTGTCATTGAATGATGCAAGGGTGTGCGAAAAGGGGTAAGGGATATATCCAGGGCAGCAAACAAGCAATGGCAGTTGACAGACGCCTCTCACGACTGTGGGGTTGGTTTCCATGCTGTGAAGGTTTGCTAAAACTGCTTCAACTTTTTTTTAACTTTGGACTTCTTTTTTTACTAAGTGTAGCTCACTCGATTACGTAAATCAAAGCAACAGACAGTTTATTGTCTGAGACTTAGGCCCATATTTATACTTTTTTTAGCACCACATTTGCATCATTTTGGGGCGCAAAAGCGGCTCAAACTTACAAAATACAGGCCCATATTTATACTTTTTTAGCGCTGCATTTGTGTCATTTTTTGACGCAGAAATGTTGCAAACTTGCAAAACACAATTGTCTTTTGTAAGTTTGCGCCGTTTTTGCATCAAAAAGCGTTGCCAATGCGGCGCTAAAAAAGTATAAATATGGGCCACAATTGTATTTTGTAAGTTTGCCCCACTTTTGCGTCAAAAAGCGGCGCAAATGTGGCACTAAAAAAAGTATAAATATGGGCCTTAGTACATTGCCTGCTAGCTCCTTTGTGAAGACCCAGAAGGTTACCTCTGATCGTGCAAAGAGGCAGCGTTCCACCTGTTGTTGGTCTGTGTTATTCACAGTCATCTCAGAAAATGTTGACTGGCGCCACTGTTTCAAACAATTAGGCCCATATTTATACTTTTTTAGCGCCGCATTTTCGTAATTTTTTTACGCAAAAGCAGCGCAAACTTACAAAATACAATTGTATTTTGTAAGTTTGAGCCGATTTTGCGTCAAAAAACGACGCAAATGCGAAGCTAAAAAAGTATAAATATGGGCCTTAGTACGTCTTTCTCATATTTATCTAGCTTACAGTCATTTTAAAAACAGTTTTACAAACCTCACTTCCGTTTCTATTACAGGTGCTTTTGTTGGCCACTTTAAAGTTAAGCTACCAGCATTTGTACAGTTTGTCTTTCGTTTGTACTATCTCTTAGCACGTCTGGAGTAGAGTACTTTCAGGCATTGTTCTCTGTGTGCCCGTAACTGGTGTTAAAGTGGTTCTCAGGCAAAGTAACCAGTGCAGTTAGCTTTTTATGTGAGTAGTGCCTTAATCCTGCCGTGAATGTGAATTATTCCCATTATTTAGGACTGAATGGCAAAGCGTTTTCTGTGAATAGATCCTGAATTAGTACATAGATACTCACAACTCACAGAAACCATGAGTAACTATAATTTGCCAATGGAAGTTGAGGAGTAAGTCCTACTTATGCTCAAAGTAAACTTTGAGAAGGAGGCATGGATGAAAGGAGGACAGAATTGCTTATAGCAGAAGATCTGTGAGGAGGCCCGTTGTTTGCAGTCAGTGTAGTTGAACTTATCAAGTGGCGATGGTGTATTATGTGCATGGGGGCTTCTGTTTTAAGATTTTGATATTTAAGCTGTACCACAATGTAGACACTTAGCAGTCCTCCGGAAAAATGGAAAATTGAATTTAGAGCTAGACTGGCCATTTATCTCACTGGACATTTTCCCAGTGGGTGGTTGGGAGATTTCAAAGCCATTGGAGTCAGTTTTTGAAAGCCTCCGGCCCATACTGGCACCCCCTTCACTTTCCCCAGTTTGGGTTATTGCAGCTAGAAAAGCAAGGGCATGAGGAGAGAGAGGGAGGGAGAGGGAGCGAGAGATGGAGACGTAGAGGGCACAGAGAGAGGACGGACGGAAGGAAAGGACAAGAGCAGAAGAAAAAAAAGCAAATGGGAGAAATTTGAGGGCGAGGGAGAAGAGCGAAAGAGTGACAGAGACTAGATGGCTGGAAGGAGGGTGGGAGAACAGAGGAAGGGAGCAGGCGGTCGGTATTGAATGATATCCTTTTGCCACCTATGACCGAGAAGTTTTCACAAGTCACTGTTGCTACCTCTGTCTGGGAATGTTACAAGTCAATGAGATTAAGACTCGATTAGAGTTCAAACTAACGATATTGTTTAAGAATTCGAAATTCATTTATGGCCTTTTATATTTCATTATGAATATCTGTAGTGGCCATTTAAACCACAATTAACGTGTTTTTAAAAACGAACAATTATATTATAATGGTTTGTCTGCTGAAGAATTAAGGGCTTTTGACTGGCTCACTATCACTGCAGTGTGCTTCCTATGCATCTGTGTTTTCCACTAATACCTTTTATTCATAGTGAAGGTTCATGTAAGGCCTAGCCTCCCTTTGTAGGCCTCCATCACGGTTTTCTAGCAACATGGCTCGGTAATACCAGGCATGGTGTTACCGATTCTGGCCTATGTCTCCACCCCCGTTACTGAGCACTACGAGTTTTTGGACCTCAATGAGAACTGACTTCCGAGTCAAGTATTACACAAGCAATGCCCAGGTCCCTTTTATACTCTTTTATGCTAACATTTTCCACCTTCCTCTAGAATCTGAAAAATGTCAGCGGAAATGTATTTGGTTTACCAGGTGAAATTTAGTAGCAAGTAAAATTGTGCTGGGTAGTACTTTCACAAAATATATTCTGAATTACCGCTCCACACAATTTGGAATGATGGGAATAAAGTACTTTCCTTGCTGCTTGCTCTAACTTGCTGCATTTTTAATTTTTTGGGGGGGCTGTTTACTGTGATTTAATATTCTGGTATTCTCTCGATTTTCTGTAGCTTGGTCGTCCAGTATGTTCTAGATTTTAGAATTTCATCCCTTTCACCCACTTTAGCAGTTTCACCTCCGTTTCTTCACCTTGAATTGACTATTTTGGTTGTAATTTTAATAGCAATCACACTGATCTTAAATGACCCTAACTTTTTGTTTTAAAGTAAAACCTCATTCATGACTATTTGATGATTGTATTAGAGAGGCAATAACAGTCTAGGGACCATAACATACAATCGTGATCTGCTGTGTACGGTGTATGATTTCTAAATATATGTCTTAAATCCCTGACTGTCTGAAAGATTATGCTTTAGGTCAGGAGTTAAAAGTTGTGAAGTTTTATTTGCCCCTTTGCAAACATACACGGAGAAACGTCCACCTGTGTGCAGATTTGAAAGCATTTAGCCTGACATGTCCTATGAAAACCATGACTTTTATGACACTTTTCTTGTAAATATCTTTATTTACTATTAACAAAATTCTTCTTCATAGGATACACTTCACAGAGAAAACTAGGGCCCATCTTCTGAAAGGTGTCATGGAACGCAGCACAGAACCCTAAAATGCTGCACTGCGTGACAAGGAGAGAGCAGGAGACTACCATATTCACATAGATATGGCTCTCTCCTCACCTCTCCCTAGCTCTGGCACCGATTTCAGCTGCTGTGCGCAACACACACATCTTAACTCATAATGCTGGGTGTGTGCAGGAGTCTAGCACAGCTTTTGCACATAAAGGTATCCTTCCTGTACAAAATACTATTCCTAGACAAGTGAACATTCTTTCCCTAATTTGTATGTGTGCTATACAGTGCATCATACATGCAAAATCAGAAAATCACAGAGAAATGAAACATTTCTGTCTACTAATGTTAGTGAATGGGGTTTAGCGTAAAAAAGCATGGGTGGTTGGTTGCATGGGAACTCCCATGTACCACCCATGTAACACTCACTTGACACAAAATAATGTAAAGAAGCGTTTCACACTGCTTTGGGTTACTTTTGGGTACTTTTCAGCGCAAACAAGTTTTGCACTGGAAACTGAATCAGGAAAAAAATGTTTTGTGCCGGTTAGCATCACTTTTGTGATGCTAACCTAGCGCAAAATGTTTGAGAATCTCTCCCTTAGTGTTCTCCTCTTAAAGGCAATATCATTTTGCAGACAAAGGCTCTGAAAAACCAACAAATATGTGACAGTGTGCATTTAAAAGGTTAGCAAACAGTAAAATTGAAGACAAAAAATCTGCACAAGTTTTCAAACTGGGCAAGACTGGACTAGTTAGAAAATAATTGTACTGTGCAGTGAAAATGACCTCACGATGCAGAAAAAAACGTTGCTTACTCAAAGCTAAACTGAAACATCACAAAGTTTATAAAGTGCAAAATGTAATAACTTTGTCTGCAAAAACAATCTTTGCACATCACGATTTTTAGATACATTTTTGCTGTGTGTTCAGAAGCCTCTACCAGTGCAGGAATAACTACAAAACATGGTTTAATACTGAGAGGGCCTCATTAAAAAAGTAATTCTCTGCTTGATTACAAGAATTAACAAAGAGGCAAGTTTCTGACATTTGCAATTGCATGTAACAAAATCGCAAATTTCTTGTTTGTATCTTCCTCGGAAGTCCATGATGTTTTTATGTCTCACCTACAAGACAGCCCTAGCTGTCTGATTGTGAAAAACCTATTGTGGATTTACCAAGCCCTTACTGAGGGCTAAAAGCTCACCCTTTGCTTACAACTGGTTGACTTTATTGTCACTCTTCTTTCCTTGCTTCTTATTTAATGGATTTCCATGTTCATCTTATTCCACATTGTGTTTTTCCTTTCCTAGTGAATGGCCTCTTTACCATCCACTTGATAGAATGACTTCTGTCCTCACATGGCTCACTTTTAGGGCTCTACTTTTTTTTCTTTTTGGTTAACCACACCAATAGAGTGCATTTGTGTTGAGGAGTGGCTTGACCAAGGGCTCAGAAACAGAGGAAGACTAGAGCAGGAGCGCACCAACCTGTCATTGCAGTTTGTAGTTAATTGCAGCCTCGGCTTGCTGCGCGGTGCAGCCGTGTTGCTAGTGGAGGGTGGAGGCTCTGTGGGCATATTGGGTGACTGAGTGTGAGCTGTGAGACAGAAGCAGTGCATGGGTTGGTGTCGTTTGCGCCAGTGGTGAACATCCTGTGACTAGGAGCGGGCCCCCATCGGGCTGCTGGGCGGGACCTGTGCCCACGATTCAGAGCCCGGCTGGTGGCCTGACTTGCTGCGGCCCAAATGGGTTTTTCGCAGAGCACAGCAGTTGGCCTGCTGAAGTAGCCCAACCTGGTACGACTGTGTTGACGCTCTCCTCACACACTGAACATTTGATGGAAGGTGAAGGAAGGTATGGAGTGAGCCCCCTCTTCCGAAGGCTTGTTGAGGTATTCTGTGGCACCAAGCGCTTGTGACTCTGGACACAGGCTTCTCCTGGTTGATCCTGCCCCCCTCATATGGGCCCGTGATCTGCTGCAACTGAGTATTCTATCTGGAGGTAGGGTCTGCCTTCTGGGAAGGGGGAGAGGGTGCACAAAAGATCTAAGGCTACACCATCTGGGTTGCAGCCTTCTCTCACCATAAATCACAACGAGGACTACACTTCTACTCTTCGTACTGACCTATTCAGGGTGCCTGGTTTATAGGGGGTGTCCCTCACCCTGTGACCTCTGGCACTTCCCAGGTACACTTCATGCTGCGCCCTGCAGCGGCTCGTGGGTATCTACCCTCTAGTGGTTTCTGCCACCAGACATATCTGAACTACCAAAACCATGAGCAAAAACACCAGCTGGAAAATAGATTTTACTGACCATTGCATCACCCCAGAGAGAGAGGTCCCAGAAGCTATCATATTTGTCCCATATGATGGAAGCAAATGGGGATGACCATCCGGGCCCAACGCTGAACACAATCCTTCAGACCATTGCCGCATCAAGAAAGGTCCTGGAACTGAAAATAGATACAGTGGTGATGGACTTGAGCCTCCTACGGCATGACCAACAAAGGTTAGATGAACAAGTCACAGAACGTGACGTGGAGGAACTGACTCCAGAAGTGTCTATGGTACAGACACGGCTGACTTCTATGGAATCAAGGATCAAGACCCTGGAATATCGTGCCAAAGGCACTGAAAACAGGGCATGTCATAAAAACATCAGGATAATAGGACTCCTGGAACATATTGAAACTCTGCCTCCAATATGATTGACTTTCTGGAAGAATGGATCAGAGATGAAATAGCTCTGGAAACTTTATCCCCCTTCTACTCACTAGAATGCGCACATGGAGTCCTGGCATGGCCTAAGCCTCCTGGCTCAGTGCCCCGTCCAAAAGTGGCGAGGCTGCTACTTTACAAAAGACCAAGACTATATTTTCAGCCAGGCTAGACTACGTGAAGAGATCCTAATTGAAAACCAAAGGGTTATGTTTTTCCTGATTTTTCCAAAGAGGTGCAGAAGCAGAAGGCATCATTCATGGAATCCATGAAACACCTTCGGCATCTTCGTCTACAATATGCAATGCTATTCCCAGCACGCTTATGAGTGACAACCCCTGATAAAGTGCACTTCTTTACCTCACCTCAGCAGTGTGGGATTAGTTGGCTCTCCTCCCTCAACATGGCAGAGGGAATGCAGCAGACCAAAGACAGACCCAAACAGAGGCATCCCTAAAGCAAGCCAAATGTTAGCTAAGTGCTGTCCCTTCACAATTCCAGGTGAGGCTGGAGCATCTATGCGTGGTGGAGGAGGTGGTGGTCATGAGCGGCAGGGGGACCTACGCTCTACCTTTGCTAGATGGTGCAGAGACACTATGCAACACTGACTCTTAGGGGTCCCTGATTCCTCTGGCACCTCGAGGGACTCCCTACCTAAGATTATGCCTGGTACAGCTGACGAAATTGTGTGATAGAATTAATTCTGTTTAATTTGATCAACTGTCATTGGAAATTAGTCATAGATCTTTCCTAAAAAACTGCAATATCCTTCGATATTATCTACAGCTTAACATTGTTTTCCTTTTCAGGGCCAGAGGAGATGCGGTTTCTACCTAGGATTACATTTTGGGGGTGACTTACCCAGCCCAAGAGCACCCAAACAGACAGCACAACATATGTGCGTGTGATGTATGCACATATGTTGGCTGTTATGAGTTTGGTTTTGATGAGGAGTAGTTTACTTCTGGTCCTGGGGGTTGGGCGATTGAGTTTTGTATTAGTTTAAGGGGGAACTTTAGGGATGTCACTGACTTCTGTCCCATTGCTCCATGGGAGGAGGAACCACCTTGTGCTATCTGGCTCAGATCTGACTTTTGCCCCCTCTAATACCTGGAAAAGTAAAATTGACACAATGGCGTTCCCCCTATATTACAATTTCACATCTTGGAATGTCCGGGGTCTTACCAGCATGTGCAAACGCTATGAGGTATATGCATACTTTAAGAGGTGAGGTGCATAAATTGTGTGCTCCAGGAGAACCACCTCACTAAGAAGAAGACACTAGCACTACAGAAACTTTGGGGGGGACAGATTTATGTTACGACCTGTTCGACCTTTGCACGGCGAACCTTGATCTGCCTAAGACCAGCAGTGCCTTTCCAGAAAATAAGGGAACTTATTGACCCAGATGGTAGATATGTAGCAGTCCTGGGTAGGTTGGCGGGCAAGACTTAGCCATTATTGGAATCTATGGCTTTAACATGGATCAGGGGGAATCTTTTACGGAGTTCACCAGAGTGCTTGCTCCATTCCTAACACATTGCCTGATTCACTTATGCACCGCGCAGCCCAGGCTTTCACTGATTGGCAAACACAGTGGGAAATGGTGGATGCCTGGAGACACTGCATCCTGTGATGCATGCTTACTCATTATTATGGGACATGCATGAACTACATATCAGTTTTGATACTTTCCTATGCTCGCCAATTATTCAGGTTATGGTCCACAATATAGAATACCTCTGTCGAATATCATCCGACCATACCCTGGTCTTGCTTTCCATAAAACTGGGGCAGGAGCATCCTTGTATTTCTGACTGGTGCCTACGCGTTGAGGCATTGGAAGACCCTGTCTTCAAGCACACCATTGGGGACGCTATTTCCCATTAATTTGCTGAACATACTGGGTCGTCCTCTTCCTTTCTAAGTGAATGCGATGAATTCAAGATGGTCATCAGGGGCAATGCACAGCCAAAGTAGTGGGGGTCAGACATATCTTGCTGTCTGAAAGTGAAAAACAGGAGAAAGAGCTGAGAACTCTGGAGACGCTAAAAGTGGCTGGAACCTTATTTGCATGGTTTACCAACCCCACTGCCTAGAACTCTATGATTTTGGAAATAGAGTCAGAGGCAGATATTTTTAACAGATTCCGGGAGTATTGCATGTCCCTTTGCCAACAATACTTCCTCACTTGTATTAGGAGTACCTCAGCACTAGCACTCTCTCAGTGCTTCCCCCAGACACAGCAGATACCTTAGGGTGAGCCATTACGATTCAGGAAATTAGGGCTATCCTCAAATCAATGGCACTTGGTAAAGTGCCTGGAGCAGATGGATTACAAATTCATTTTTTTGCTTCTTATGGGGATCTTTTAGCGCCAATATTAGTAGACCTGTACACAGCTGCTCATGAAGCAGGTCACCACCGGTGTCTGCTTGCGAAGCATTGGTTGTGCTGCTCCTGAAGCCTGGGTGCCCATTCACCAACGTCTGTGCATATCGCCCACTGTCTAGGCTCAATGCAGACTTAGTTGCATATTGGTAACGTGTCTCCTGCCTCATATGTCCACCCTAATTCATGTAGACCAAACCAGTTTCATTCTGGGACACAATACTGTGACTAATATCCACAGAACTATCTTTATTTTGTATGATGACAGTTTTGACAAACAGACGGCAGCAGTTATCGCACTGGACATTGAGAAAGCTTTTGACAGCCTGAGTTGGGATTTTCTTTACCAGGTTATGGCGAGGAGGGGGTTTGCACCAGGCTTTATTAAGTGGACAAAACTTCTCTGCACAGTGCCCACGGCACGGGTACGCACGCGCAGAATAATATCAGACGCTTACCCTGTTGGGCGAGGAACCTGATAAGGGTGTCCTCTCTCCCAGTTGCTGTTTGCCATAGCAGTAGAACCTCTGTCCTGCAGTGCACGCACAGTCGGGCACTATGGTGGACTGCGGGCCCGGAGGCAGACAAACTGTGTGGTATTAAATGCAGATGATATGCTGCTTTTCCTCCAAGGTGTGAAGTGGGATTCCCCAGCGGTGATAGGCCTCTTTGGAGCTGTTCGGAAGGATATCCGGTCTCCAAATTGACTGACAAAAATTTCACTTATTCCTGATTACAAAAGATGCAGTGCTGCCCTGAGACCTTCATGGCCTCAACTGGAATGGTACTTGTTTGAAATACCTGGGGGCCCAAATATATCAGGACCTCCTAGATGGGAACACTGGAGCTGCAATAAGAGCGCTTCACAATAGTGTAAACTTCTGGTGCTCACTGTTACTATTCATTACAGGCAAGATTGCAGTGGCTAAAATGGTGGCACTTCCATGGCTACTTTATTTTTTTCACCACCTTACTAGTACTAATCCCCTGTCGAATGTGGAATGGACTCCTTACTGATTGAATTATTCTGGAGGCGGGCAGATGCAGACTAGTATTAACAAAGTTGCAACAACCCATGGCTAAAGGAGGCCTGGCAGCACCCGATATGAAGGCATATTACCTTACAGCACAACTGCAATAGTTCAGTAGATGGATTTCTGACCTCCCGGATATCCGAGAGCTTATGTCCATCCTCTTGGTCCCGCACCATTGCCTTCCAGATATGTCTTTAGGCGGGCAGGTGATGCTGAAATGCTGGCACCGTTTTCTCTAGAAGACTCACACTTGTGCTTCCTATTCACCTGATATACCATTGAGATGGCTAGAGCGACTAACCCCTGGCATAGTACAAGGAGGTCTGGCGGGATGGGTGACAAGGGGAATCACCCGAGTTGGAGATCTCTACAGAGATAGTATGTCTACATATATAGTAGCAGCAGTCATATGGAGTGGCCCAACCTAGGTGCATGATCAAAGGATTCCCCTTGACGAATGTGTGACTGTAGGTAAACCCCCCCTCCTAAAGACTGATGAGGCCCTTCCCTGTCAGTCACAGGAAGACGTATAGAGGACAAATGTAAGAATCAGTCTTACCTCATTGCATACTTGATTTAATTGACATGCTAGACAGTAGGGACTAAAAACAGTTGCCCTGAAGAAGGCTGGAGGACGAACACCTTGGGAATAGATTTTCCTGGCGGGTACCTCTCTGGTGGCTGAAACATGTTGGCAGATCAAAAAAGATGCAGGGATCCATCGTAGATCCATTAGACACTGTTATCACCCCTTGGACAAAAGGGGGTGAATTAAATTTAACCCTGCTCAACATCATCCCGAAAAAAGAAAAATCTTTGGATGAATATTGAGGTCGTCTTAGCTAGGTTTTTTACCACACTCATACCCTACTAACCAGAAGACAATTTATTCTGATCTCCCTGCCCCAGAAGGAGCCAGTTCTCCTATGGGGCTACGGTTGAGACCGCCTGGTTAGTGCTACCTCAACCAGGCGGGTTGGACTAGCCAATGATGAAGTATGCAACTATTACGTGGGTGCGTCTTTTCATCCATAAATAAGAGTCCTTCTAGAACAGAACAAAACATCCATGGTAGAAAACAGATATCAGAAGAGATATAAGTGTGGATAGAGTATTCCCACCCCACTTTTTGTGATTGATTAGGAGTGAGTGGGGTTGGTGTTTCTCTTACCTCTCTGTAGTGCTTCCTGTGGTATATTTATATCCTTTTAGGAATTTACAGGCGAATATAAGATACTGGGTGGTCATTTCTTGCTACAGCGCTCGCTGATAGATGTCATATCCAATCATAGGGGCATGTGTGCTCGGAACCTGTGGTGCACCAGGGTTGTCAGCAGCTCTGTACTGCAACTGGGCATTTCAAAACAGTAACATGTCTATACTGGGCCAAAGCGCAAATTTTATAGTGCCCCTAACTGACCTAAAAATTAAATGGAATACTGATTTGTCGCACCAGTTTACAAATATTGACTGGAATAAGATACTGGCGAATACTCACACTGTCACATAATTTCAGGTTTAAATTAATTAACTTCTATTTCTGACACAGGGCCTACCTCACACCAGGTAAAATTAATAGACTTTATCCCTCAACAATGGCGTCCTGCCCGAGATGTGGCAAAATGGGTGCTGAGGCTTAGCACATATCCTTCGTTATCTGGGTTCTGGGAGGCAATATTGGACTATATTAATGAGTTGACCCTCTGGGTGGTTCCCTGTACTCCCAATAATCGTATACTGGGGTGGTTCCTGAGGCCTCATAAACGAAAAATTACCACCTGCTTTACAGATCTGGCATTGTTCCTTGCTAAACGAGATATAGTGATGCAATGGAAGGCAGCTAAAGGACCTAGGCTTGAAAAATGGAAGGGCGAATTAATCAAAGGAGTGGATTTGGAAGCACAGTACTGCACAGGGTCTTGAAAAGAGGAGTTGGTAAAGTCGATGATGCTCGAGCATTGGCTAACCTTGTTGACACCCTAATGCAGACATGGAATCAGAGACAGACCCATCATCTAGCACTAGTATATGGGAGGGAGGGTCTGGAGATGAACGAGGCTGTAAGTTAAAGTGGATCAGGGGAATTTCAAGCAATGCCTAGAGATAAGATACCCCAGAGCCTTGAGAAGTCGTATACCTAATTCTGAGATGGAGAATAATGTGTCAGACAAGGAAGTAGTGGCAGAAGGGATGGGGTTACCTGGGGTTGGTTACGTGTGGTTAACCACTGTGGAGATTGGACAAGATCTGAAGCTCGAAAGGCAGTGATAAGTAAATTGTAGGAATTCACATTGCATACAGAGGACTGCCTATATATTTACATGTTGACGTACACATCGATAACATTAGCTGAGGAGCTACCAATGTACTATGTGGTATTGTGAAATAATAATAAAATTTGTTTTAAAAAAGAGTGTATTTGTATTCCAGCTCTCCCCCTCAAGTTATTATATCCCACCCCACACCCCAGACTTTTTCTTGTGTGCTTGTACCTACCCCATGCACTCCATATTGCACTGTCTCTCTTGTGTGCTCCTCCCCTCCCCCATGTTGTTCACACCATGTGTGCTTCTTTTCCAACTACCCATCTGCATCTAGTTTCATTTAGTTTCCCCTTCTACCTGTCCACTCTCTATTGCTATTACTCACACACCTCTCAATGGAGTCCCGAATTCCTCATGGATCTGTGATTTTGTGTTAATTTTAGAGGGGCCAGCAGATGCCATTTACTGGTGGCCCGCTCAGCAGAGAAATAAGTGTTGTTCCCACTAAATCCACCCCTTTTTAGGGCGCAGCATAACAGGCAGCGCAGCTGTCTGGTTTGCTAAAGACATTGGGGGGGCATTCAGAAAGCTGACCTAGGAAGGTATTCTGCCCATTGCTTGCCATTGGCTTAGTGGTTTGTAGCTCATATTTCCTTGCTTTCCATTTCCTGGCTTTATTTATTTTATCTGGCCCAGCTTGAGTTTGTACCTTCCTATGCCCAAAGCATATCTACAGTATCCTTCAGAGTGCTCCCTTCATGTACAGAGGCCTATAAATAATTTTCTTATCTCATCACATTTGCTGTGCATTTAAAGACAGAGGGCAAATGTCAGGGGTTGTGTTCGGAGGGCGCTTCTTTACTTTTCTTTCTCTGATTTCAAAGTGAGAGGATTTATGTGCCAATATTGCTGGATACTTGGGTAGGCAAGAGTTTTTCTTTCTAGCAGACAATATTGAAATGAACCGTGTGAGTATTTCAGGATATATCAGACTTAGAAAAACAATGGAAGCTCATTTTCTATTTACTTTTGAAGGTATATTGGAAGCAAATACTTTAATATGATCAAAACAAACCATTACAATAGGTGATGACATTTCCACACATTTTCATCTGTGCACTGTATAGTTTAATTAGTTAACCCGTATGTCTGTGTAAATGTAATGGCCATTTCAATTGGAAATGTGTCTGTAATGGCAGTGTGCTACCATACTATGAATACTTCACTCTACTCTGCACCATTCCACACCACTGCATTCTACTCTGCACTACTCCACACTACCGCACTCTACTCTACATCACTCCTCTTTACACCACTTCACGCTACTCCACTTCATGCTACGTCTCTCTACTCTAACCTGTACCACTCTACTCTATGCCAAAGGTACTCTTTACCACTCTACTCTACACCACTGCACTCAGCCACTACATTCTACACCATTCTAGTCTAGGCCACACCAATCTACTCTGCACAACTCCACTCTACAACACTGCACTCTATCCCAATACACTCTGTGCCAACGCACTTTACTCAGTGACACTCAACTCTATTCTCCTGCACTCTACACCAATCCACTGTATTCCAATCTAATCTATACTGCACCACTTTACTTCGCACCATTGCACTCTGTGCCACTGAACTCTCTTTACACTCTATGTCCATCAACGCAACTGCACTCTACCCTGCACCACTCCACTGTATGCCACTGCATTCCACATCACTTTACTCTACGCATTACATTTTTTGTCTCTCTATGCAACTGCACTTTACTCTGCACCATTAAATTAATTGTCATTGCACTCTACATGACTTTACTCTATGTCATTACACTCTATTCGACTGCACTCTACACCACTTTACTCTATGACATTACAAGTTTTGCCACTGCACACTAGACTACTTTACTCTATGCCAACACACTGTTTTCTACTGCAGTCTACACCACTTTACTCTAAACCATTACACTCTATGCCACTGCACACTACACCACTTTACTTTACACCATTACACTCCATGCCACTTCACTCTACTCCTCTTTACTCTGTCATTATACTCTCAGCCACTGCAATCTACTCCACTGTACCCTTTGCCATTACACTCTATGCCACTCTATGCCACTGCACTCTACACCACTTTACCCTATGTCATTCCACTCTATTCCACTCTAGGCCACTGCACTCTACACCACTTCCCTTTACTCAGTTACTCTCTATACCACTCTATGCAACTGCACTTTATACCACTTTACTCTAAGCCATTACACTCTATGCCACTCCCTGCTACTGCCCTGTACACCACTTTACTCTATGACCTTACATTCTCTGTCACTCAGCGCCACTCCACTGTGCACCACTCCTCTCTGTGCCAATGCACTGTGCGCCAACACACTCTGCACCAGTGGTTCTTAACCTTTTGATTTCTGTAGACCTCCACTTTGTCATTACTGGAACCCGTGGACCCCCACTGACTCATCAGAGGAAGCCTGGGACCCCAGCCTAAACATTGTTGATGAGTTGAACTGCAACCAATACACAAAAAATACAGAAACAAGCATTCATCAAACATATACACAAATTATAACACATTTGCAAAGAAATATAAATAAAAAAATACAAATTTTAATTTTAGTAGGAAGGTTGGAGCTTTTCTAAATTAATTGAAGCCACACATCATCCATATTATATTCTGTTTGCTGAACCTGCACTGCTCCCACAAATCAATCTGAAGATACTAATATAATTTTTAGCCTTCAATTTCAAATTCCTAGACATTTACAGTGCGTTTTAAAAATTTCAATTGTACATTTGACCACTTAATTTATATACACTTTATTATTATTTAATTTTCTAAGCAGACACAGATCCCCTGAGTAGGCTCCGCAGACCCCCCCCAAAGATCTCCCGACCACCGGTCGGGAACCACCGCTCTGCACCACTCTAATCTACACCATTGCATTCTACAACACTGCATTGCATGCCACTGCACTCCATGCCACTCCACTGTGCGTCATCATACCCTGCAACAATCTCTGCCAAGGCACTCTACGCCAGTCCACTCTACTCTATGCCACTCAAGTGTATGCCACTCTACACAACTCACCACTATGCCACTCCGCTCTTTGTCATTCCACTCTATGGCTCCCCACGCCACTCTCATCAACGCCACTTACTTTTAGCTGGTGTACAACATGGCTAAAGCACATTGGCACAGCCAATAGCTCTTGCATCAGCAAAACCAATTAGCTTTGCCAATGCTTGTTTTATCTACTGAGCCATGTGGCCTCCACTACCTT
Source organism: Pleurodeles waltl (assembly GCF_031143425.1). Lineage (NCBI taxonomy): Eukaryota > Metazoa > Chordata > Amphibia > Caudata > Salamandridae > Pleurodeles > Pleurodeles waltl. Next base: position 610,741,518 of record NC_090449.1, read on the forward strand.
GAATCACGCATGTGCAAGCCGTCAGCATAGTATTTTCTTAATGTTTTTTTTTTTTTTATTCTGCACAGTCTCAGCAAAAGCATTTTGATTTTTCCTGCGATGCCGGCCAGCTTCGGCAAACACTATTGGCAAAGACAATAATCCGTCTAGGTGATACTTATTGGTTTGCTAATGCTTGTTTATTGCGGCTGCTGTTTTCATGAACATTTGTTTCTTTTGACGTGAATGTTTAGTCTTCGGCATGAAGATAAAAGCTAGGTTTTAGCAGTTTTCAGCAGCTGTCTCCCTCTGCCCTGCTTTGTGGATAGCTGCCGGCTAATGCAGGGAACCGGAGCGTCCAGAGGCTTGAAATAGCCAGCATGCCTGAAAGGCATTGTTTGGCTAACGGGAGAACAGGAAGTCGTGACCAAGGCCCGGTCAGATGACTGCTCTCTAATGCTCCTTCCTGCCCCGTGGAATGTGTTGATAATAATGTCTGCCCATCAGGATGGCATCTGCCCTCTTAGTCTCTTTGACAGCCATGAATCAGAACTACCTTTGCTTGTATAAATTATGCGGGTCTTGTTAATGGACAGACTGAGAACACTTTCTGACCGGCATGGTAGGTGCATGCTGAGAGGTATTGACATATGCATCTCATCACTTTTTTCAAGCGAAGTACTCCCTACGGTATAGAGTGTTACCCATGCACTAATGTGCTTTTAACCTCTTCATGGGAATGAGGCGCTATATTTACGCAACTGCAATGAAATACAAAACTGCACGCATATAAAAGTAGCTTAGGTGTAAGATGAAGATTCCTGCTTTTCATGATCATACCTAAAATGTTGGAGTCTGAAAACAGAATCTCAGAGGGAAATTGCAGTTTTCTAAACTGACTAATTTTGGTGCTAACAATTTATGACTGCTTTTCGTTTGTATGAATTTTAATGTTAACTTTCAGTTTGGGGTCAATTTTCTATATTAATTTTAAAGCAACGTTCGATTTTTTTCCCCACTTTTTTGGGGTCAGGAACTTTTTTGAAAACAAACTTGTGAGCAACCAGAAAATACATTGCTAACAAAATACCCCTTTTGGAATAACTTGATTGAAACAAGAGATATGACGCAGATTTACAACATTGCTTCCAAAGTACAAGCGTTATTTATGCATCCACAATTGTGAACTGTGCCAAATTGCAAAATTGTGCGAACTCACTGGGAAATTGTTGCAGTTGTGCAAAATCAAATTATTTCCGGAAGCAATTTGTGATTTTTGAGGACTAGGTGGTGATTCGTGCAGTCCAATTGTACTGCTACTGATCTAAAAATGTGTGCAGCACATTGAGCACACTACATGTAGGGAGTTATTAACAAATCCATCAAGAATTAAAGTCCATATAATCCTTGTGGTCAAAACAAAGTTGAAATGCCCTCAAATCCACAAAGTATTTGATGTAATCACAAAACGTAGGACCATAAAGGATTCTGCCCTCATAACCAACTTTAGGGCACCTTATAGCCACACGACAAATAGCTTCTATTTGGCGTGTGACTGTATGGCGTCCCTATGTTGGTGTGAATATCATCATAGAGGTATGCAAACCCTTATCAAGAGATCTTGTTGTGTTCTTTCCTGTGGCTTGACCTAAACGAATATTGTGGATACCTTACGTTATGAGGGCAGAATCCTACGTTTTGTGGATACCATACGTTATGAGGGCAGATATCAAATGCTTTGTCGATTTGATGCTTTGTGGATATATCAAATGCTTTGTGGATTTGATGGCATTTCCTTGTAATGCCGATCCTACCTGCATATAAAAATATTTGGTGATAATAATTGGTGATATTGTTGAAAACAGAAGTTTGGAACCTTGAAGAAGTCTTTCATTAAGACGAAACACGTGTTGGCAGCTGTTCGTTCTATATTCCATCTTGGTTTTGGCCATAAGGATTACATGGACTTTAATTCTTGACATATAAGGATGACTCTAGCAGATATGGCTTCTTTGTTTAGGGACATTTTACATTGTTGTACCTCTATGATGTATAGTCTTTATTTTTTTGATAAAGGGTGTTAACAATAATAAACCTAATAATGTTTTATATGAATCTTTCCAGTGATATCACAAAATTGATTTACTGTAGAATATAAATAATTTTTTTGTGTTGATTTAAATTGTCTAATTGGGTGCTACGGATTTGTGAATATCTTAGTGAATGTGATTGTGCTTTTGTGGCATCTCTCGCAATCCTACCTTTGCAGCAGGGGTACTGCCTGCTGCAGCGTTTGAGTGTTTCTGACTTTAACCACTTTAGTTTATAATAATTGACATGTAGGGAGTTACTCGTGCCCACTGTGGACTTTTCTTAATTGTTTATCCAAGCATCACAGTAACTAACATTTTATTTAAAGGTGTAAAATAAATTAATCTTGATGAGCAAAGTCCACAAGCATTTCGCAGTTCAGTGATATTGCGTATCTTGATTGCCTCTAATCATCAAAAGCAGTGTCCTGTTCAGTGTCATGAGTAAAAATTAAAATGTTGATTAGCACTTGTATAGCGCACTACTCACCCGTTAGGGTCTCAAGGCGCTGTACTCATACTGCTATGGAACCCCTCCTGGCTTTTCCCTGTGAGGCACCCACTCCTGAGCACCCCCAGGGTGAAGCCAGGCATCCAAGCGCTGTTGGGGCCATTGTGGAGATTAAGCAAGCTATTGCCCAGAGTTGCACCCATGAATTAGATTAGGCACCGAGGCGAGAATTATCTGGTCAAGGGGAATTGAGCCCAAGACCTGCTGAAGCGGGACTTGAACCCTGGTCTTGAGCCAGATCTCTGCTTCAGGGTCTGCCTCTAACCATTGAGCCACACTTCTCCACATGAGTAGAGGTATGTTCCAAGACTGGTAACATTTAAGAGTCAATAGTTACCACCTACATTAATTGACCAATTCTATTTGGCTGCCTCATTTACTAAGGACGCTGGCTATCGTTCCCTTAGTAGTTTATTGATGTCATCACAAGTTGATGGAGGAAGTACAAGCAGAAAGGTATCACCCACACTATTAAAAAGGCAGACCGATAATGTTGTACTATGTGACTTGGAATATGTATTGCACATGTGTGGTGTACAATTTTGTAGTGCTGAGTATAGTCTAGAATGAGTGTTTCATTATAACTTTGGCACGCTCGGGCTGGGACCAACAATAGTCTCGGACACCAAAATAAAAGTGACCCCATTAGTGAATTAGATAGCTAAAAAGGCGGCCCACGTTTACAAATTGGGGCAGTTTTGAATTCGCAAAGACATGCCGTATAATTGGTCTGCAACCTATGGAAGATTGCACAGACTTCTGGTTGCTGCAGGGGATGTTTGTTTTAATATCAGAGACATCAACAGCAGAAAACAGCCTAACAGACCATAAAATAGGCCTACAAAGAGCCCCAAAAAGTCCCACACTGAACTGTCAGACTAGCCCATTGGGGACTGACTGCTTGCCCAATAGGCCAGTTTGACGCTGATGTTTGGCTTTTAGTGAGCAGCTTTTCATTGGTGGCCATGCTGGCCATTATAATCCACTTGTCTGTTAGAGTTGATCGAGTGTGCTAGTAATCCACTGTGTGACCCCGCTAATTATTTGCTGATTTCTTGCAAGTCATGCCTGCATGGTGTGTGCGTCTGTCAGAGTGTAACAAGAACAATCAGAGGATGTGTGCTCAATGTATTGTGCTTTGGAAGGATCTCAACATCCGTAGCAATGAGCTTACATTACACCGCTTGTCCTTGGACAAATATAAACAGGAATGTTAATGGAGCGGTTCATTGAGATTAGGCAGTCAATTTGCTGAAATATTGTCACGCTTGTCGGTACCATACAGCAGCTTGAAGTACAGCATTGGGACCAGGTGAGCAGAAGGCTGAAGGTGCAGAATATGACCAATGAAAGTTGAAAAGGTGCACCTTGGTTGACACACAGTTGAGATGTTTCGCTTCCAAGAATAGCAGTTAAAAAAATTAAAGTCAACTTAGTGATTAAATTGGAGGACTCTGGGTGCAAATTTAGTGGTGCTCACGCTGCGGAATGAAAGCAGATATTCAATGTAGCTTTAGAATGTGACATGTTGTTAGACAAGACATTAAAAAGCACTTGATTCTTGGTACTGCGGGTTATAGAGCTCTTGTTTGGTCACATTCTCTTGGATAATTGCAGATAATCATCGCTAGGTGTGGTACAAAGGAAGCTTATGCTCAATTGAAGATGTATCTCTTTCTTGAGGGGGATTGAGTTCTTGGTGACTTCTCATTAGATGTATGCAGAATAATCTGTATTTCTTTCCAGTTATGCAATATGCTCTTCTGATGAAACGCTATGAAGCAAGTAAGGTGTGGAAACAGACTGACATTAGTAAAAAAAAAAAAAAGTGGGAAACCTGCTTGTTGTCATCAGTGAAGAATTACCCAGAGGCCTCAAGGTTGAGGTGTTACCTAGAAGAGACCGTAACAAATGACGTGAGGTGATAAGGTGAGATAAGCAGATGCAGTACCAGTCTAAATAGTCTTTACCGACAGTAACAATAAATTGCCTCAAAAAAATCAATTTGTGTGCCCTCAAAACAACTCGCATCAAAACCATATGTCTAGAAAAGGCTCAGGTCAGCTTAAAGGGATTAAGAAAAAAAGTGTCACTGCTTAAGACGACCTAGCTAAAAAGTATTTTTTCTTAACTGTATAGTAATAGTGAGGCTTAAACTATTTTATGAATAAGAACATTTGTGAATACTAAAATAAATTATGAGACTGAAACTGTGAAATTAGAAGGGAAAAACAGTAGTGCCATTACCATCAAAAGGCAATTATGACCAACTGTTTTTTGCTGTTTTTTCAATTTCCAAAACAATAATAGAGGCTCACTTTTTGTTATTAAGAACAAGAATAAAAAGTAAGTATCCTTTATCATCCCGTTAATTTAAAGCAATCAAAAGATCAACGTGTTGTCGGTAATAGGCAAATGTGCCCGCAGTATGACACTGAACTGTGTAATTTTCAAGTAACAAAAGAACGAGTTTGGCTCTATTCAGGTTTATAAGATTTGCCTCAATTACCGCATTTCTGAAATTATTCTCAATTTACTTTCACCAAAAAACAACGTGGTGAGAGGGGAAAAAGGAAGGAATGTCAGCCTGTGGCAAAATACGCTGTAATAGTGTACTCCGTCTGGCATACTACAGGTTATGCTTCATTCCAACCTCCACAACTTATAATGGGTAATACCACGCCCAGTAAATACTGTACCCTGTGGAACTGTTGTTTACTAGGTGTAATGTTAACGTGTCAAATACCAGGACTTTCGTAAGGACGCCACAAGTGTCTGGTCAGCTTGTCTTGGTGATGGTACTGGAGGTGTCTGGTTGGCAGAAAGCCAGTGTAGTATGTTGGCCTGACCGGCTCACCGGCACTTTTCATTTCTACTCATTTGAGTACCACAACTTTTGCTTGCCAAGAAAAGAGTAACAGTACTCAGCACGTATATATGGCCAGGGTTTAACAGGCATCTCATGGCTTGTGTATGCCCCGCCCCCTGCACCAGCAGGCTGGCGTCTCCGCCCAGTAGGGATCAGCAGTACTCAAGACAGATGCATGCCTCCTACAAATGTTTAAATGTACCATTTGTCTCACTTCCCCCTCTCCACCTCTGCACATACAGACACACACACACCTCTGACCTTTTTCTCCAAACAAAAGGAGAAATAAATCCATTAAGCTTGCTGATGCCCTAGTAACCAGCTAAGGTAGTGACACGTTTCAGCTGTTAAAAACCACTCTCTTCCTATTTCCTGAAAAAAACTTTGCTTGTTTTGTGTTCAGCTCGTTGGAGTCTATTTCTCTCTCACTTTTTCTTTCTAATGCCGTGCAATACCTCAGCTTTCCTATTTTTTAAAAGGGTGAAAGGATGGTGGGCACGTAATGAGGGCTAAACAAAAACATAGAACAACCCCTCATGGTTTTGTATGTCATGATTGGGACAAATAGAACATATTACAACCTACCTGATTCCCATCCATGCTCCACTGCTGCCTATCTTTAAGAAGAGAGGTATGATTTCCAACCCTGTACTTGTTGAGTGAGTGCAGTTATTTTCTTTTAATGAAAAACCCATTCTTGCCAGTATTAAAAAGTGCATTTGTATTGTTGGAGGTTGGAGTGGGGGATCAAGGTCCAGGGTTAATTCCCATAGGGGACTGTAGCAGCGGTGACTTTTCTCTATGATCACCCTGGATTGTTTCTGCCTCTATCTAGAATGGTACGTTTAAAATTCGTTTCAGCAAGTTGGTTTATTTAACTTTCTTGTAAGGTCATTGTAGACAGCTTATCCTAGACAGTCCAGAAGACTGAAAAATGGCATAGCAGTTGAAGGTCATATGTAGGCTGCAGAGTTTATCGACACCAGCCACAAAAATGGTCAGAGCACACTTGTGCTCTCCCTTGGATGCAGTTTTAAAGCACTACAGTGACACATGGGAAGGAAAGGCGCCTTTACCATGAAGCAAATCCTAATGTTGTCTATTAATACGTCACCCCTAAAGAGTGCCTAGTAAGCCCACACGATTGGATGCTTGCTATTTTAGAAAAGTTGTACATTATAGATTAAAAATATTGTTCCATCACAATAACTAACTATCAAAAAGCTGTCTCACTATGTAACGGATTCTCCACGAATAGGGCTAGTTACAGTTAAATTCTGAGTTTCGATAACTTTAGTGAAAAAATAACTTAATAACAAGCATTGGCATAGTCAAGAGGCCTCGCATTTTGAATGTGAATGCACTGTTTTTGCGTTTCTATTGTGTTATTGTTTAGCATCTTTCATTTCCAGTACAAGCGAAATAACATGTTTATGACGCTGTACTCACACGCATTGAAAGTATTAAAGGACGTTGGGGGCTGTGGTCAGAGCATTAGCCAACTCAATGTATTAGACCACGGATCTGCCTTGTGAATGAGATACAACCGCCCGCTGCGTCAGAATCAATAAGCGCTGGGGAAAGAGAGAAAGAGCTGTAGAGAGGTAGGGGTGTAGAGGTAGCTGTAGAGGGAGAGGGGTAGTGGCAGAGGGGTAGAGAGAGAGGGAGAGGTGTAGAGCGGTATTGATAGAGAGGTAGAGGCAGAGAGGGGTAGAAGTAGAGAGAGAGATACCGGTAGAGGTATAGAGAGCTAGAGATGTACAGATAGAGAAGGAGAGGTGTAGAGCTAGAGAGAGGGGATTAGCGGTAGAGAGAGCGGGGTAGAGGTAAAGAGAGAGAGGGGTAGCTGTAGAGGAAGAGGCAGAAGGAGAGATGTAGAGAGGTGGAGGTAGAGGGAGGGGTAGAGGTAGAGAGGTAGAGGTAGGGAGAGAAGTAGCGATCGAGAGAGAGGAAGGGATAGAGGTAGAGGTGTAGACAGGTAGAGAGGTAGATGTAGAGGTATAGAGAGGTAGCGGTGTAGAGGTAGAGAGGTAGATGTAGAGAGGTAGTGGTAGAGAAGTAGAGGTAGAGAGGGAGAGGGTGAGGTAGAGAGAGGGGTAGAGGTAATGAGAGAGGTAGATGTCGGGAAGAGGGCAGAGGTATAGTAGAGGTGTAGAGATAGAAAGGTAGAGGTAGATAGAGGTAGCGGTAGAGAGAAAGGCAGCACGAGAGAGTTTAAGAGAGAAAATGATAGAAGTAGAGAGAGAGCAGTAGGGTTAGAGAGCGAGGCAGAGAAAGAGGGGTAGAGGTAGAGAGAGCTGTAGCGACAGAGGTAGAGAGAGAAGTAGATGTGTAGGGAGGTAGAGGTAGAGGTAGAGAGAGAGAGAGAGTAAGAGGTACAGAGGTAGAGAGAGAGGGGTAGAGTTAGAGAGAGGTAGAGTTAGAGAGGTAGAGTGCGGTCGAGAGGAAGAGATACAAAGAGAGTGGTAGAGGTGTAGAGGTAGAGAGGGAAAGGTAGAGAGAAAGATAGTGGTAGAGAGGTAGAGGTAGAGAGAGGGGGTAGAGAGGTAGAGAGGTAGAGAGAGAAAGAGAGGTAGAGGTGTAAAGAGGTGGCGGTGTAGAGGTAGAGGGAGAGGTAGAGAGAGAGAGGGATAGAGGTAGAGAGAGCGGTATAGATAGAGAGGGGATGAGGTAGGGGTACAGAGGTAGCGAGGTAGAGGTACAGAGGTAGAGAGAGGTGGATAGAGAAGAGTAGAGGTAGAGAGAGAGAGGGATAGAGGTAGAGAGAGAGGAGTAGAGGTAGAGCGAGAGAGGTAGAGGTAGAGCGAGAGAGGTAGAGGTAGAGAGAGGTAGAGGTACAGAAGTAGAGAGGTAGAAGTAGAGAGAGAGGGGTAGATGTAGAGAGAGGTAGAGAGATAGAGGTAGATAGGTAGAGAGAGAGAGAGAGAGAAGAGAGAGAATGCAAGAGAGGTAGAGATAGAGGGAGAGGGAGAGGTTTAGAGGTTGAAAGGTAGAGGTAGAAAAGTAGAGGGGTAGAGATAGAGAGAGGTAGAGAGAGAGAGGTAGAGGTAGAGAGAGATAGAGGGATAGGTAGAGGTAGAGAGAGAGTGGTAGAAAGGTTGAGGTCGAGGGGTAGAGGTAGAGAGAGAGATCGAGGGAGGGGGTAGAGGTAGAGAGAGATAGAGGGATAGAGGTAGAAAGAGATAGATCAGACTTTTCTATCCTCAGAAGACAAGGTTTTGAAAGTTGCCTGGAGAAGATCCTGCCAAAGGCGGACAAGAAAACCAGACTTATCCTGCTTGGACCTTTTTGGCACTTTGAACTTTGGTTCAGAAGGACCTTGCATTTAAGTTACCTGGCCTTGTAGATCCCTGCCTGTCTACACCTTCAAGCCTGTTTCACAGGTGGATTTTGAGAACCAAAAAGTGATTAAGTCTGAAGAGAAAAAATCCTGAATCAGGGTGAGACAGCAAATCTAGCCCACCGGCAAACTACGTCAGTGACTATAAAATCTAGTTTTATCCAGTTGTATGCTTTCGGCACCTAAACCTATATGTTCTGGGGGCGCATAATGATGACATATCTGACTTAGAGGGACAACTGCCAGCTTTAGTCTTGGACCTTGCCCCACTGGAGAGCTTTGACTTCCAAAATTAGAATAAATCAGATGTAAAAAAATGTAGCTGTGGGGACAAACTTACAGTATTTGACTTCCACTCCATTGTAGTCAGTCTAAAATCATGTTTAGGCCCCACTCAACTGTAAATGAGACTTTGTAATGATGCTTTACTTTTTCTAGGCACTTTTGGCATTAAAATTCTAAAAAAAATCTTCATTCATTATCCTGTTGTAAACATTTTAAGCTTTTTGCTTATTAAACATGTCTATTTTTTTAAGTTGGTTTTGGAATTCTATTATTCTGTTTCCCTGGCATTAAAAGTGCAGGTAGTGCTTCAACTAACACACCTTTAGCTAAGGAATTGCCTGCTGATTGTACCGTAGTTCCCAGTGTTTGAGCGCCATCTCAGTGTCACTTGTTATTGCGACCTGATCAGTGTGTTTATTGAGTTGGTTAGGGTCATCCTTCCCAAATTAGAAATCCATTTAAAGTGATGCAGTCCCAACTACACCTTTATGAAAAAAGATATTAATATACCATATTTTTATGTCTCCAATACGTCAATCTTGGGAGTGTGAACGGCTTAGTTGGACATGAACGGATTCAAACTTGTGTTCTGGAGGTTGAGTACACATACTTACAGTAAACTAATCTTATGAATAGTTGCGTGAGACTGCAAATTGAACATCAGTGTTCTAGCCATATTATTGTCTGATCAATCCGATATATTTGTAAAAGAGATTAGGGGCAACCTGCAAAAAATGTTAATAATTGACTATATCATGGTACACTGGCTTCCTCAGGATTCGTTCTAACTCAGTAATTAGTTATTGACCCTATTAATCCAATAGTACTATTCTTACATATACCTACATATATGTGAATGAGGTAAGAACATTAAACTATAGAAAAACCTTTGATCCAACTGTATTAAACAGACAACAGAAGGCGCTCAGTGTTTCAGGTATTGCACAGTGATAAACAAGTAAAATGTGCATATAAACGTAATATGCATATAATCGTCGGGACAATAGCACTTACAAGTCATAATTATGCACAACATTAAGAATGATTTTTAGACATTATTCCTATTCATACTCCGATTCCAATATGGTCGTATATTGGTAGACCCTAGGAACAATCAGCAGGTCTTCATCATGTCGTCTGTGAGTACAAAAAAGAATGGCCATGAAGTCCGGGGAGCGGGTGAATCGAAAAAACTCGGCGCTAATCAAAAGGATCCCGAAAATGGATCACAATGATCCAAATAGGCCACTGTTTGCAAAAGGTTTTCGGATCCTGGCATTGCAGCCGTCACTGTATGCGGCTTAGGAAGAGTGAAGCAATTAAATGTCCTTGTGTACTGCTTCCATGTGTCTATATATATATATAATGCAATAAAAACAATATATGTCCATTAACTTACTGCCGTGTCAAAATGAATCCTATGATGTGTCCTACATGGGTTGTAAGATGTGACTTTCAAGGTAAAGTACATCATGCAGTAGGTTCATTATTACTTGGGTTACGTTAGAGTGAAAGATTTACATAACCTTCAGATGCTACTCACTGACAAGCACACAGAAATCTGCAGCAGGCGCTGACATGCTATCCTGCGGGGAGCATGTATCCTTAATGTAACAGAGCAAAGCGTCAGGTACTTTGACCCACCAAGCAATCAAGCAGACATTGGATGCTGTGTCACACACAGATCTCTGAAGCAGAAACTCACAGCACCGAGCTACGTAATTAGGACTTGGATATGCAATGTGAAGCTGTCTCTGGGGGTTACAACCACACGGAATCCCCTACTCCATGCAGTTTTTCTGCATACATTTACCACCTGCCTTGAGCAGGTGGTAAATGTATGCTGGGGCTGGTGCGTGAGGTGGGGGCGAAGAAGGGGGTGGTGGAAATAAGGGAGGGAAGGGAAAGATGTTTTCAGCAGGGGCAAGCATTCGATCTAATTTCTGTTAGAAAAAAATGACATGACACGACCGATGCTGTAGTCAATGTCTCATATAATTTTCGAGACAGTTTTACCAGCCAGAAAAATCAGGTCAAATTCTTCTGCACCCTGTAAATTATGGTGCCAGAAAACCTAACCAGTAATCAGGTGCATGCAGGCATGAGTTAATTTCATTCTGCCTGACTTAGAACCAGACAGTTAGAGTTAAAACAGGCCCAAATACCACCTGATGCAATTTTAGCACTATTGGCACTGGATAGTCTAACAGTAGTCACCTTGGACTAGCTAACAGGGAAATCCAGACACTGGTAACTGTAGTCACACATTTTTTTATTTAACATGTTAACATGGAGTTGCACACATTGGTAGCTTCACAAGAGGTGTATGTAAGCAAAGTTTGGGGGGCTCGGCTTGCCGCAAATGGGGTAGGATGCGTGCCTAAGTGCTCTGGTGGGCGGGCCCCATCCAACCCTCCATCCTTCACAATACTGGCCCTCAAAAAGCAAAAACACAAAGCTAACGACCGAGGGTGCCTGTCTGAGGGCTGTGATGACCATTTTGTAGTAGTCTGAGGGAGAATAAGATGCTTGCCACAATGACGATGATCCACCTAAACTGGTGGACGCATGGAACCGGGGTGACTGAAGGCTAGGAGTGCCCCCCCGGAATGAGCGGTACAGTGTGGATCGATTCCCCTGCCTGCCGACTTGAGAGGCAAAATCACTGACCTGCAGCAGCGGAGCATGGGACAGAAGCTGGAGGAGAGGCCTGTTGCAGTTGGACCGGATGGGCAGCTGGTGGAGGCCTACCCCTGGACCAGGAACAGTATCCACTGGAGGGGAGCCCCTGCAGACACCTGTCGGTGAGTGGCGCAGGGGCGGAGGCGGATCACTGGGGTGCGGCGACCGAGGATGACGGGGCAGAAAAGAGGCGGATGAAACCCCATCAGCGAAGGAGACGCTCCTTCCAAGATGGCAGACGAATGAGGTCAGGATGAGGGAAGCGCTGCAGCGGTGAGAAGCACTGTGCTCCGGAGAGCAAAATGAGGTGACAGTAGCGGTCCCGGCAGTGAGCGGGTGACTCCACAGGCCAGCAGACCGAGGACTAGGTGAAGCTGAGGGCCCTGGTGTGAGGCTATGGTCCTCTGCAGGAAAAGGGAGCCTACTGAGAGAGGGACTTACACAGGCGGATATCAAAATAGGCCAGAGATCGCCTCGATACAGAGACTGTGAAGGGGGATACACAGGCAATACCTGGGGAGAAAATCACCCTTTAATATACTGAAGTGCCGCTGCGAGCAAGAGGCGCCGCTGCAGCACAAGACCTCCAACATAGATGTGCACAAATAGGAACTGATAGGAGGTGGGAGGCCGGAATATTGCTGGGGTGGTGGCCAAGCTGGCAGCCAACTCGACCCTGCTTGTAGTGGACCTGCTTCCCCATGTAGGAGAAGAGAGGTGGGAGATGAGGTAAGATGGGAAGCCTGTGAGAAAGGTGCAAAACCACAATAGTTCTAATGTGGCCTGGTCTTGTGGGAGTAGAGGAAGAGAAGAAACTAAGATCAAGGAAAGCTATCCCACCACTAGATGCCTGGGAGCCACGAGTGAGACTGAGAAACTTGTGCACAAGGGTGCACACCGCTGAGAGGCGACATGAGGCCTTCTGTTTTCCAATCAGAGAGGTCTGTTCCACAGTGAATAATGCAAACTGGCATTGTGGGAATAGTGGCCTGATGAGAGTACAGATCAGATCCTTTTATTCATTGATGGCACAAGAACATTGGCAAGTACTCCCGCAAGTGCGCAACCTGCGTGACCTGCAGGGTATCGACTGGCCGGACACCACCAGAAACCCCATCTGCTGAAACTGCATACTGCAGGCAATCATGGCCTCGCGAGAAGCCCTAGAAAGTAAAATAGACTCTCTGAGCTCAGACCTAGGCCTACTGCGGGATGACCATAGGCACGTAGTCAAAAGGGTCACCACCACAGGAAATGCGAATGAAAGCATTGGAGTCTAAAGCTGACGATGCAGAAAATAGGTCGCTATGCAACAATATCCGGATAGTTGGGCTCCCCGAGCGCTTGGAGAGGAGCGACATGGTCTCATTTTTGGAAGGATGGTTGTGCACGGAGGTGGCTCCAACAGGCCTATCTGCATTTTTTGCACTAGAAAGAGCACACCAAGACCCTGCGAGGCTGTTGCCTCTGGGGATGCCTCCGAAGCCTGTGGTAGCCTGGATGCTGTTTTACAAGGACTGTGACCACATCGTGAATTGGGCTAGACAGCTGGGCACCATCACCCTTGAGAACAGCAGAATAATGATTTTCCATAATTTCTCCCATGAGGTCCAGCTGCAAAGGGCAGCCTTTTTGGAAACAAAGAAGAAGCTGCAGGAAATGGGAATATTATATTCAATGCAATTCCCAGCACAACAAAGGTTTATCACCCCAGAAGGAGCTCAGTTCTTTATGACTCTGCAAGAAATTTGGTAGTGGATTGACCTGCAACCGAGTGCTGGCCCCAGTGGAGAGAGCGAGGTGCGCATGTCTCAAAGTCACCCCCGATCCCACTGGAGAAAACCAATGACAAAAATCATCAGGGGTGCCAAAGTTTACAGAAAAGCTAAGGGAGAGGTGGAGAGTGGTCGCAGCAGTGACCTCTCTGAGTGGCTCCAGTACTGCCCTATGTACACCAGACAAGCAGCCTGAAGAAGAATTAGAAGAATCTGACTCAGACCCTGTATCCTCAGTTTCAGCAAACTCTAGCGATATCCTGCCGGTGGTGACTCCTAGGACAGCAGATGAACTATTGAAAGGCAAACCCACTATTGTTTTGGGAGGTCTACTTGCGGGAGGGAAGGGTACTTGACACGAGATGTCATTCTTCGTGGAACAATAATTAAGATAATGTATAACTTGCTCTCCAGACCATATTCCAAATTAATTGAAGGTCGGATGGGTGCCTGCCCACTTGACCATGGGCACCACTATGTCAAGTCCCCCTTAGAAGAACGTTTTGAATAACTTTGTTACATCTAAGTTTGGATGGGAGAGGTTTGGCTTCTTATCCATGGGAAGGGGAGTTGGGAGTTACTACCTGTTTGGGGGTTTAAAGCACTAGTTACCAGAGCATCTCTGAGATGGGCATCACTTTTAGGCATACTAGTGACAAGGGCAGAGAAGGAACACAGTCATGCTAACGCATCAATATGGTACCTGGAGCAAAATATAAAATGATCTCCTAGAATGTCCGGGGTATACACTCCTTAGCAAAAAGATATAAATATTCTTATATCTCAAATGGCAGTGTGTCCACATAGCCCTACTTTAGGAGACACATCTGATGGGCAAAGAGGGGCCAGCACTTCAGCGGAGGTGGAGAGGGCAAGTATATTACAGCACATACTCAGCCTTTGTTAGCGGAGCATTGATGTGGGTTGGGGCGGGGTTCCCATGTCAACATTACAGCTCAGTAGTGGATCCAGAGGGCAGATATGTGGCAATATTGGTTAAACTTAATGGAAGAGACATTACCATCATAAATGTATATGGGCCACATACAGACCAGCTCTCATCCCTGGCAAAGTTGTCTTCTTTCCTAATGCATGATGCAATTGTGGGAGGAGACTTCAAATGCATTGCTGACCCCCTTCTGGACAGATCACACCCTCTGCTGAACAAATCCCCCATGCATCACATAGCCCGAGGACTAGCAGATTGACAAGAGCACTGATCACTTGTGGATTTCTGGCGACACAGGTATCCCCAAGCCCGAGACTACTTATATTTTCTTATATGCAAGAACTACATGCGTGACTTGACACGTTCTTATGTACTACTAACATACTGCCACAAGTACATGATACTGAATATCTCATACGCACCATATCAGATTATAACCCAGTATTGATACACCTCAGCTGGCACTTAGCATTGGCTCAAATACCCACTTGGAGACAAGCTACTGATGCGCTATAAGACCTGCCATGAAGGAACAAATCTGTTCTTATTTTGCAAATAATTCGGGGTCCGCCACTACGCCACAGGTAGAGTAGGATGCATTTAAGGTAGTGCTACAGGGATATTGCCTGTCTGCAGAGCAGGGAATTCGGAAAACACTATTGCAGGAACTTAGCGAAGCTGAAGACAACCTAAGGGAGGTAGAACAAAGGCTCCTAGAACACCGAGAGGTACAGGTACAACTGCTGGAGGCCAGAGAGAAAGTAGCAACGCAGATCGAGAGGTTATGCTCTTATGGTTATAGGACCTACATAGAAAAAATAATTGCGGAAGGCGACCACCCCAGCCACCTACTGGCATGGCTGGCCAGCTTGTCAAAACGGGGAATGCCCATAGTTGAAATACACACTGCAGCAGGGAATCACTATATGCTCAAGCAGACATTAGTGATCGCTTTCTGCAATATTACACTACACTATATATGAGCAAATTTAACTTAGCGTGGTGCAGGAGTTTTTGGCAGATATTGCTCTCCCCCGGGTGACAGTTGATGAAACCAAGGCTTTGGGTTCAGATATTACCGTGCAGGAGACCCTTGTAGCAATTCAAGAACTCGCAAAATGCAAGACCCCGGGTTCGGATGGGTTACCATCTGAATTCTATGCAGTATGTGCCACCGAGTTGGTTCCCTGGCTGGTTGATGTCTTTAAAGCAGCTAGGCAATCGGGGAACCCTCCTGAATACCACTCAAGAAGCTGTAGTAATACCACTCCTGAAACCAGGGAAGCAAGCAAGAGATGTAATGGCATATAGACCACCTTCTATGCTAAATGTGGACTAGAAGACACTAAGCAAAGTTCTTGCCAACAGGCTGCTCCCTCTTCTGTCACAAATCATACATCCGACGAAGCAGACTTTATTCCAGGTCGTAACACAGCCCATAATGTATGTAGGATGTTCGCTATATTGGACGCTAACGCTCAGGAGCTGGTGGAAGCAGTCATATTGGCAGTAGACACAAAGAGAAAGCTTTTGACAGCCTAGAATGGGAATGCCTGTATGGAGTTAAGCTGCATATGAGTTTGGGGCTGGGATTTGTTCATTGGATGAAGTTACTCTACACTACCCCAATGGCCCGGGTCCACACAGGTCACACTATCTCATAGAGTTATGCAGTGGAGAGGGAAACTAGGCAGGGATGTCCCCTCTCGCCCCTTCTGTTTGCCTTAGCGATGGAACCTCTGGCAAGGTAGGCCCGAGGAGGCAATCATTACAGAGGTATCCAGACGGGGATGGTATCGCAAAAGATAGTGCTATATACAGACGATCGCCTATTATTCCTGAGCAACGCCCACAAATAGCTAGTTGGGGTGAAAGCAATGTTACTGGGTTTTGGAGATATATCTGGACTTAGAGTCAACTGGCGAAAGTTGTGTCTCTTCCTTATTAGACCTGAAGCACAGCTGCCTGGGGTATTACATGGATTGCATTTGGAACCTAGATGCTTAAACTACCTGGGGATCCATCTATCACACTACGCTAGACATATTTGAGGGAAACCTGGAGCTGGCAGTGAGAAACCTAAAGACCCACATAGAGTTCTGGACAACGTTCCCACTAACAGTGCATGGGCGTATAGCACTGCTGAAGATGGTGGTGCTCCCTCGGTTCCTATACCTGTTCAGAGCACTCACCATCTGGATCCCACAGTCCTTTTTTGTGATGCCATACTGGGGTCCTTTATATGGGGAAGTAGTCGGAGGGTGGTATTCGCTATCCTGCAGCGACCATCCAGGGAGGGAGGACTGGCACCGCCAGACTTTGAGTCATATTATTTAGCTGCACAACTCCAGTGGTATACCCAATGGATGGCGGGCAGACAATCAGTAGGCAGAGAAATTAGTAAATTGGTCTCCATGTTAGCTACACTCACTAAAACGCTA
Source organism: Pleurodeles waltl (assembly GCF_031143425.1). Classification (NCBI taxonomy): domain Eukaryota; kingdom Metazoa; phylum Chordata; class Amphibia; order Caudata; family Salamandridae; genus Pleurodeles; species Pleurodeles waltl. Next base: position 610,758,439 of record NC_090449.1, read on the forward strand.
TCGAGAATCGGCCCAGCCATAAAGCCTGGCCCAAGGGAATTTGTCATCATCCAAAGATGCTGGGCTAGAGCGCTGCAAAAGTCACATGCCAGGACTCCGTACTCTCCAGAGCTACCACTTCATCTGCTGAAAAAACTGCCACATGAGGGGGAATGGTGGGGGATCCAGGAGTGGCCTGCAGCGGGCCTCACTACAGTGGGACACCTATTAGGGGACTCAACCTTACTTACATTTGACATACTCAGACAGAATATAGAGCTACCCCCAGGGCACCTCCTACTACATAGATCGATAATGGCAGCTATTCACTGCCATTGGAAAAATGGCAGGCATGAGCCCCCAACACAACAACTATATCGCAACATCTGCTTTTACATTCAAGGCCATCACATGTCTGTATAGAGCAATTCAAACTGAATCCAAGGGGTAGCTGGACAATTTGAGACCTCAGTGAGAAGAGGATCTGGGGACTCCAATAACAGAAAGGGCATGGGAGACTATCTTGGAGCGCATGCCCAAAATATCTTGGAATACTTGGTTTAAATTGATAGGGTTCTAAATCCTAGATTGGGTCTATCTCACCCCTGAGAAAATGTATACTTTTTTTGATTCACCAATGCTGCATGTGCGGGATGTGGGGAGGTGAACGCCAAATTTCTCCACATGTTCTGGACATGTCCCTCTTTCACAACATAGTGGGAAGGGGTCACCATAACACTGGCGAGGTTGATAGAGAAGACGGTTCCTGCAACACATGGCCACTGCCTTCTCCACTGGTTTCCATTCACAACTAAAAACAAAATTACTAGTAAATTTCAAGACTTAGCCTTACTATAGGCAAAATGGGAACTTACTTGTTACTGTAAAGACCCGATGGGCCCACAGCTAAAAGCATTGAAACAAGAATTGGAAAAATGGGCACACTGTGAGGGGACATTGCTGAAAAGAGAGGCTCACAGGGGCATTGGTATATAGACAATGCTAGGGCATGGGAGGACCAAGTAGATGGTCTACGGGATGCAGGCCAAGGATCTCACAATAGTATTTCCACACATACCCACTAGTGAGCATCGGTTCTGCAACCCCCCCATGGGCTCAGAGATGGTAAAACAACATGATCCTTCCTAAAGACCTCGAATAGCTATATTGTATGGACTAGGACACATATGATAAGTAATAGGCCAGAAAATTGATAAGTAGTTGTGCGCTATGAATGACCTATATACTAGCCCTATAAGAGTGCCCATCCATGATAGTGAAGGCTACACTCAGAGGATGCAGAGGGAGGGAGGGGCGGAAGGCAGGGAAGAAGGGAGGGTGACTGTTAATACTGTGTAACCAAGAATGATTAACATTGGCAATATGTATTGCGTCCTACCTATTTTTCCCTCCTACTTGGGGAATGTTGTATTTTTCGGAAAATCAATAAAATATGTTAAAAAAATAAAATAAATGAAGTTTGTGTTCAACACATACATGAAATAACACCACATGAACGTCATGTAAATCTGGGCATAAATCACATTCAAATATGTAACGGTACGAGGCCCAACAGTGTTAATACAAAATCAACAGAATGTACACATGAGAAAACAAATACTTTCCTTCCCACACCCACATGCGGAAGTATCGCATTGACGGCACAAGATCCACCCCAACAGTCACCTCAGTTCAATGTAAAACAGTCGTAGGATGTATCCTGGTTCCCAACGATAGTAGCAATGTATACACACAGAGAACTATAGCACTTGTGAAATAGCTCCAGTAAACGTCAATGTCAACTACAATAGAACAACGTGCACGGCAATGCAGCCGTGCGGTGAAATCAAAACCAGACACCCACTCCCACACACTCACTACACACTACTGTGCTGTCCCATGGATGTCGCACACATTCACTTGCAGCACCCTAATGTTGCAGACCCCTCTCAGACCCAAACCTTCCTCCACCCTCCAACCAATTCCTGCCCCCGTCAGAGTTAGAAATGCAGCAACAATTACCCGAATACTACACTGCCCAGGGCCTGTAGTTACTCTTAGTCAAGGCAAAGATACAGGGGAAGAAGGAGAGATTGGCTGATTAGGCAACAGTCAGCAAATGGAAGTTTGGCTCCCACTCAGTAAATTCACTCAGGGGTCTCGACACCGGCCTTCCAGTGCTGGCCCCGGTCTGCAAAGCATAGGGGGAGGATATCCTTGGGACAATCTTTCACAGTGGAGCCCAGCCAACCAACATACCACTTCACAGATAGTGACCAATCCGGCACCTCCCAGGACATGAGGTGTCATGGCTGGGGCACGATGACTTGGGCCGCCACAAGCATCCTGGTTGCACATGAAGAGTTTACCAAATTTTGTGCCCTCCTGCTATGGACACAAGGTCTGGTGTGCGATGACCTGAGGTGCGCCATACACTTCTAAACACAGATGAAAAGTGCCCACTCCAGGGCCATCCTTGGATGAGGCCCAACATCTGGTGCGCAATGACTGGAGTCCCACCAGACAATCTTGCTGCACATGAAAAGTTACAGCTGCTGTGCCTTCCGAAAATGAGGCACCACATCTGGATAATGATGACTTGAGTCGCACCAGACAATCCCGCTGCACACAAATAGTTACCAGTGCCATGTCTCCCTGTATTGAAGCACAATGTCTGTTGCGCATTGACGTTAGTCACACCAGGCAATCCAAGTGCACATTAAAAGTTACCAAAGCAGTTTCTCCATGTAATGAGACACCCGCTTGGTACACAATGACTTGAGTTGCACAGGCACTTCTGGACACACAATCAGTTCCTGTTCCCTACCTCCCTGGAATGAGGCAAACATCTGGTCGCAACGACTTGAGCCGCACCAGACATATTCGATCTCACACACACACAGAGATGCCAGTTCAGTAGTAGCGCACAAGATAGAATGCAACACTATTCTGGGTACACCCCTATCTCTGAGGGTCTCAACCAGTGATGCAACACTGCACGCAATGAGCATGCAATTGGTGATCGCACAAGAGAAATGCGACACACTCAAAAACAACATGCCCCCCTGGGTCCACAACCAGCAATCCGTTCACAATCAACCAAACACCTGTGACCTGGCCCCACGATAAAGGGCCACACTCCTGAAATGTGGGCAGTAGTTTGCAGGCTCCCCACAAGACCTATCCGGTCTCCAGGTTCAATACTTAGTTCAACGCTCACACTGCTGCTACCAGGTGGAATCCAGAAGACGAAGACGAGTAGAAGGGCACCGCTCTCCGGATGACATAGTAGATGGTGTAGGTCCTCACATGAGGTCTTTGATGTCTTTGAGACCTTTACACAGAACAGGGGGCAACCCAACAGGCCCTTAGAGACCGCACTTCAGAGTGTCACACTGAAGCAGGCAGTGTGCCCAGGCCAGCCACAATACAGGAAGGGTGCGCAATCCCTTCCCAGGACAGTGAATACTCCTGTGCACAACAGATTCCTCTGGTAGTGTGCACCATGCAGTACGATGACTCCACCCTGTGCTCCTGCAAGTGAGTCTCTAAATTGCTTAGGTGTGGTCCCGTAGTTATACAGAAGTGGGCCTTCCAAGTTAGGGGTGGTTCAAAGAGTTCCTCTTTGAACTACAGCTGTCTCCCCTAAATTTCAGTCCTGTCTGCCATGGGGCCCTGGAGTGTAGTTCCTTATCTTTAGTGGTGCCATGATCAGACTCCCAGAGGCCAAGTGTCAAAACCTCTTCCTTCAATCTGTCCAGCCAGGCCCTTAGATGGCAGGGGTCTTTTGTTTCACTTCGGAATGCATAGATGTATTTTCCCCAAGCCCCCAGTGAAGTGAAGCTTGAATTGAAAAGGCACAAAAAAGGGATTTTAGAACATGGAAATGCCCACCTTCTAGAAGTGGCATTTTCAAGGTATTACTAACAAAAGGACCTTCAGAAAGGTTTGTCTATAGGAATATAATGATAGTAAACATGATGGAGGTGCTACACTGTAATCCATTGTTGCAGGTGGGGTTAATTATAAAATGTCCACCATATTAACCATTGGGCAGAGCAGCTCTCAGTGATAGTGAAAACACACATGGGTATTCTTCACTCCATGGACACATTTGCCCTGGCGCACGCTCAAACTTGCAGGGGCAGGGTGGACACAAGCTTTGAGAATACAACAAAGGTGCAAGTGCACCCATACAGGCATTCTATGTCAGGCTCAGTACATACAGAAAAACCCTAATGTGCAAGTGTGCACATACTGGTAAATTGTGCCAGGCTCAGTATACATATGAAAACACCAATGTGAAAGTGTGAATACACTGGCAAGCCACGCTAGGCTCAGTATATACATGGAAATACTAATGCACAAGTGTGCACATATAGACAAGCCAGGCCAGACTCTGTATACACATGAAAACACTAATTTGTAAGTGTGCACATATAGGCAAGCAATTCCAGACTAAGTATATGCATTAAAACACCAAGGTGCAAGTGTACATCTACTGGTAGGTGCCTCTTCCTAACCTATGTACAGAGTGCGCTCTTGTCCTTTCACCCTGTACATCCAATGGGAAAGTGCCTAGGGCCCTAAGGCCACTCAGAGAGGATCAGAAAAACCTCAAGGGAGAGCTAATCCCCTCAGTAGTGAAACCCATGAGGGTGTACTCCCCTACCAGGGCAGTGGACACCCTTACGTCCCTGCCCTGCCTTCTGCCTACCACCAACTCCATCCTAGGGGAGATGCTCTAGGGGTAGCGGAAGGCCTACTCAGGGCTGACTCCAGTGGGGAAGATGCCACCCTTAGAGTAGATGCACCTGCGCCTCCACAGGCCTGCAATACTAGGCCTAATACATATTGGTCAGGCTACTCTGGTGGGTGGCACACTTAGTGCAACATCCCACCAGTGGCCAGGGCCGTACCCATCCTGGGTATGTGTATTTTTTTACAGGACACTCATGGGTATGGCACCTCAACCAATGCCGTAAGCGACTCTTGCTGGCATGAGTCAGAAGGGCCTGCACTCTTTCCTCCTGCAGTACAGTGTGAATGTGACAAAAGTCCTTAGGCCACACACAGAGAATCAGCAAAAGACTGGGAAGAAAAAGCAAAACGTTTCAGGGAAATCCCCTAAGAAGGACCATGTCCAACATACAGCATCAAAAACAACTGTAGTATTTGAAAAACATATGTCTTCTGCTTACCTTCAGAAATGGCAACCCCACACATTGAAACGTCCTGTTTTTCTCAATGTAATGCAAAATGGCCACTGAATTTGCATGAACAATCCATTGTTCATATTCTGTTGTTTTCTTTCAACACAGTGCATTCCCCGGTTTGTTTTTCTGCTAGCAAGTGAAAACGTGGATGGGGGTGTTATGCATTGGGAAAAAACAGTGTGCAACTCATTCGGCTAAAGGAAGTCAATGGACACTGTTACACACGGAGCACATGCCCACGCACTCCCACACCAGCAACAGTCCTCATGAGCCACTGGTGCTCCACCATACGTGGCCACGTCGGCGAAGCCAGAGCCCACAGTCCTCGATCTCTGACAGTTAGCCCCTAATCATTTAGCTAATATGGAGATGCAAATCATGGTACCCAGCAACTATTTTACCTAACAGTACGATGCACCGCATAATAGGCATAAATGATTTTGGCGATCAATGATAGGCACGTGTTCAATACAATTGATGATGGAACGTGACTCTTTAGCATCCTGAGCTTGAAATTCGTGATTTTAGTGAAAAGTGCTACATGAAGTCCATATTGTAGTCTCTGTCTGGTTCTGTTATGAGAACCACCGAGTCCCAAGTATGTATCAGCACAAAAAAAATGCAAAATGGCCGGCTGGTCCCTGGCTCTTTGTATTAGTATTGCAGCCAGGATGGCTGGACTCAACGTATTGTACGGTACGTTGGAAGGACTTTTTATTCCTCTGTCGGGATAAACAGAAATTGCCAGAAATCGTATTTTTGTGCAACAGGGCACATTTAGATTACTTCTTCCAAATTTAGAGTTTTCATTATTGGGTGGTGCAGATTTTTTCAATATCAATTATCATTCACTCTGAGTGAAACTTGTCTATTGACTAATATTCACACAGACACTGTCAGTGCCAACCGTATTTTGGTGTAAACAGTGCTTAATATAAAAAAGAATGAGTCCAGATGTCCAGCGTTTTTATCCAAAAGCTTGCTACTGACATTGTCGAAAACCTGGCATGCTGAATTCCAAGGCAGCCTAGTCTTGACTCCAGGTAAAGCCATTAGCGCATACCTCCTGCACTGACCATACTCTTATCTCATTCTTGCAGGGCCTTTTTCGTCCCAGTTCTCCCTTTGTCTCTATCTTCCTGTCTACCTCTACTACCTCAGGGACACATTCTGAAGATGAAAATCAAGTCCTGGCCCTAAACAGGAGTGTTGGGTCTTCTTGCATTTAGCCACTTGCACTAATGAAGTACTTGGTTAAATACTGTGGGGGTTGGTGGGGAATGAACTCCTGTTCAAATCATTTAAGGTGTACCCTCCATTGCATCCACAAATATTTCCTCAGTTACCAAGCAGAGAGATCAGTATTTGATGAGGGTATCAACTGGTGATAAGTTATTTCTTTTTTTGTCTAACTTGGGAGGAAACTGAAAACTTTTCATTTTACCAGCTTTGTGAGACACAATACGAGCGCAAACTGAAGTGTTTCTATCCAGCTTGTAGTGTAACCACTTGTATTATGTACTCTTGCTTTTCTCTTTTCTGCCTTCATTACTGCCCCTATTTTGCCTCGGGGCTCCACAAAGGAATGACGTTTTTCTGCATGGAGGTGGTTTTTACGTAAAGGATTGCATGCGAACCTTGTGGGAGGTTTTTTACTAAACCGGTTGGCACTTTCTAATAACGGGTAGATGCGTTTGAGTTACACCCGCAGGGCCTCGTTCAAGCTTCGCTATTTTCAACGTGTGACCTGCATACGTCTCTGTCGGGCCCTTTTTTGTGTTTGACCTGATAGGTGGTTGTCTTTCCACCCTCTATGGGGAACCATTACTCGTGCACCTGCTAAATATGAGAGTAGCTGCATAGGTGTAGCGGAAAAAACACAGGAGAAGGAAGATTGTATTTTATCCAAGATGCCTTAATACATTGAGTGGATTCAGGGCGTAACTAAGGCTCCTGCAATCTTTGAGGTGCAAGAGGGTCCCCACATTTATGGAGCCCCCTTCAGCTTAAATAACTGTGAGATTCATGAGTCTCCATGGTCCCTCATTTTGTGCTAGAGCACTGGAGTCAGCTCTCCTATTATGCCTCAACCCCATTCCTGACACATTCCTTATCTTCCTCAAAAAACCTCTATGCTTATGCTCTTGTGAAATGATGGGAAAGCAATGGCTACGTTTTTCCCTCATCTATGGTAACCCATTCGTACCCATCTTTTGTGCCAAATTCTTCAACTGACAGGTACAATAACGCAGGTTTTGTATCGGTTTTAAGTGCAAAGGTCACTAGACACTTGCCCGAATCTGAAGCACAATTGCCTAGAAGCACTGCAAGGCTGCCAACCACCCCACAATATATCTGAACACACTATACTCTCTTCCCACGACTAAAGAAAAAAAAATAATAAAAGTTCACTGTCCTTTAAATGGCCACCGCCTCTCCTCTCCATCCTTTTCTGTATGAAAGCACTGAAGCACACAGGCTCCCAGATTCCCCTAAGCCAATCACAGTGCTGACGTCACCAGCATGACAGCAGCGTTGTGATTGGTCTGAGTGGCCTGCTTTGGCACTCAGACAGGGACTGCATGTTCTCCTCTCAGGTGTGCAATAAAGCCCGGTGGAGAAATGCTAAGTGCGCATGTCTGTTTGGCCGGCCCAATACAGCCAGCCAAAGTATCATATTTACTTATGGTGCACTCCACTCCTCCTCCTGTCCAGCCCAGCCCCACCCCACTCTAAGCTAGCTCGCACTGAAAAATAAAATGATAATAACATCATGTTATCATTTTATTTTTCCCTTTTTGCTCAGTGGGGTGACACTCCTTCGCCATAGTGGAGGAACCACCACTGTAACTTCCTAAATGAAGCATTCCTTTGAAGGTGGAGTAGAAAAGCTATGAAGCTGAAAAAGGGTTTTCCTGCATCACCTTATGTTTTTTTTTTTCAATTATTCAATCTTGGTAAACTTTGGGGATTTACAAAGTTTAAAAAAAAAAAAAAAAGACATAGGGCCTCATTACGACTTTGGTGGTCGGAATCATCTGACCGCCAAAGCCACAGGGAGGAGGCTGCGGTCATACCGGAGGCCTTTGCCCCCGGTCGTATTACAATGTGTCCACCGGGCTGACCGTGGAAACAGCTTATTGCGATGTTAAGGGAGCCGAGGCCAATGCTGTGGCACAACAGCACCCCCGGAATGCACATTGTCTGCACAGCAGACTGTGCATTCCGAGGATGCTGGAAGGGGAGCACCAGCACTGCCCATGCCCTGGATATGGGCAGTGCAGTGGCCCCCCTGTGGCCCCCAGCATTGGCTCCCCACCATGAAAAGGCTGGTGGAAAGAGGACTCGTGATCAACATGAAAGTGCTGAACTCAACGCTGCCGTGGCTGATCATAACTCCAACTGCCGTCACCCCATTGAGATCTATGATTCTGTGACAGCGGTCCACTGGTGGTCTGACTGCCAGGGTCCTAATCTGGCAGTCGGACTGCCAGGATTGCAGCAGTTGACTCGGACTGCAAACTTGTAATGAGGCCCATGATAACTGGAAACATTTTTTGCTAAAAGGCCTGAATGAGAGAATATTGCAACCTAAACACTTAATATGAGATTCTTTTTGGTTAAAAATAAGTTTTGCTGAAAATTTTCTTGAAAAGTTTATTTTTGTTCAGAAAACAGCTTCCCAAGCAGCACCAGCCAAGGTAGTAAACACAACAACCTTTCAGAAGTGTGAGATATCTGACATTTGTGAATAATTTCCACTGTATAATATGATGAGGCGGAAAAGAAAGTGTTGTGGTAAGAGGGTGGTATTGGGAAATGCATGGCTTTGGTGAGATGGCATTTCAGAGAATTTGAATGGACACACCTACCGGCCACAACAAAGTTGCATGGAGAATCCCATTATGGGGGTGGGAGGCCAGTAGGGAGCAAAAGATTGCTGGAAAAGTATTAGTGCAAATTCTATACTAAAAGCTGGAAACCTGACTCAAAGACTTTACAGCGTACCTTACTTTTCAACATCTGCCTGTGCCTCATAATGGGGTGGCTGTATGAAGAGTGATGAGAACTTTTAAAACATTACATCACCTTGTGACTTGTCAGATCTAGTACAGTTTCTAAAACTAACTGGTTGGAAATGGAAATCAAAGCAAAACTTTGTTTCTGATCTGCAAGTAAATGTTTGACTTGGGTCTGCTTACCTTCTTATTACACATTCTGCAAGCCAGGAGGACTATCATCAACTGTCTTTATCATACTATAGTGCTCAAATGTTGATAAACAACCACTAGTGATAAGTAGTAGGCATAGATCTAATCACAAAACTATCTTACCAAAAAGTAATACTATTTGACTTACCAATTCATTTTATTTAATGCCTTCTTTTATACTGATAAAATGAAGATATTTTACTTCTCTTTAGGAGAGCTGGTTATAGCTTAATTAAAATCTAGGCAATCAATTAGGGCACCACCAATTGGCAGGGAGGACGACAAGTTACCCATATATGCACCAACTTTGTCCATAAGGCAAGACAGGGTGGCAAAATGTCACTTTACCTATGGTGGCAAGCCTACTTGTAACAGTCTGGCTGACAGTAAAGGTTATGCATTAGCAGATGTCAATATGAGTGAATGGTGTCCTTACTTTCTCAGATTGTTAGATTGAGAAAACTTTTCTCTTGCCAAGTTTTCCGTCCCTTCTTGATAGATATAGCCTTACGAGATACATCAGATTTTTTAATTGTCCTTTTAATGTTTGCTTTTGTTTTCATGAGTACGCTCTAAGCACCACTTATTGGCTCATGCCACACCCAAAAAACCCTTTGCCTTACACTAATTGTGGTTAACACTAATTTCCTTTATGCTGTAAGCTCTCTTGAGTCAAAATACTTTCAGTAGCCACATCAACTTAAAGTTTTAAGTAAGCAGCTGTGAGAAAGTGCCTCTGCTTGAGTGGTCACCCCCATTATTTTGCTGACTGGTATTGCTGGTAACTTTGTACACTGGGGCACTGCTATCAAGTTCCCATTTATGTGCCCAGACCCCTACAACACAGTAAATTGACTCACCCTCAAATTACTTATTTGACTTTACGGAAAGGGCTTAGTACATAGTGAATGAAAATAAAAACAATAGTATGGAAAATAAATGTTACCTGTGGATTACAGCACTTATTGTGCCATCTATAGAGCGACAAAAAAAACATGGCTTCAAGCTTACCTGCGAAAGCCTGACTTCTGCACCATTGAAATAGCAGGTGAGCCTGACAGAAAATTACCATAGTTTTAATTATTAAATAAGACACCTCTAAACAGCCCCTACGGCCTGCAGGATAGGGTGCATTTTATTTAAAAGTGATACGTGCATGAATTTATTGTTGACGCACCTATTGTGGCTAGCCTTTAAAAGCTATTTTCACTCTCAGAGCAGTAGCTATCCAATGAGAAACACTAAGGTTCAGATAAAATAATAAGTCTACTAACTATGGATTGGGATAAGCTAATGAAGCAATTAATCCATATATGTTAATGGTTTTTAAAATGAAATCAATTGAAGGAGTCTGATTTTTAGTACATTTTTAAGAAAAGTGACTTTTAAAAAGTTACACTTTAATTGCCTTAACCTCCAGTAGGCTAATGAGCATCAGCCAGCAGTTGGATCCTGTCAGTGCTTGCCCCCAATGATATGTGATAACTGCTCCCAGAACAGGAACAAAGGCTTAAAAGGGAGGCTTGAGGAATGGAAGGTTTTTGATCCATAGACAATCCGTCAAGAGCTTGGCACCAGGCTAGCGGTGGGGGGCTGGTCCCAAAACTAGTTTGGTGTGTTGGAAGAGGAGGGGACTACATATTTTCCTAACCCATCCCTGGCTGGCACGCAAGATTTGCCTCAGATTAGTGCACTGTGAGATAGTTTGCAAACAGGCAAACAGGAGATGCCACAAAAGTGGGGAGTGTCCAGGAGCTCACCTCACCTGCTAGCTAGAAAAACCTGTAAAGCTGAAACCTCACTCACAGCTCATAAAAACACTCTCAGAGCCTGTGGAAGAAGAGAGGGGGACTGGACCTGCTTTTTGAGACCTGTTTGGTGCCCTCAAGAGTTGGAAATACTCAGTTGTGTACCAAACCTAAGAAATTGACTACTTGGTCTAGTTGACTGACCTCTTGTATGGCTACAGTGACATAAGCTGAAAGAGGCCATATTCCTAAGGTGCCCAGCTGACCAGTAGCAACCGGGTCTGAGCTAGATCCTGCTGGAGTTAATCCTGGCCCCTAAATGCTGTCCCTGTGGTCCTGCGAGCCTTACAATTGACAAAGAGGGGTTGCTCCAGAAACTCTGAAAAGTTAGAACTTAGAATATTTGTGGACTTCCAGGACCTCTACAGGATCAGCAGAACCTCTCAGGAAAGATGTACAATGTTGTAGGGGCTTTGTCAAATATAGCTTCAAGTTTGCCCTACTAGAGGATTTTGAGCTCCATAAAAAAGACAAAGGGCCTGATTTAGAGTGTGGCAGAGGAGGATACTCTGTCACAAGCATGACAGTTACCCCGTCCATTACAATTCCATTATAACCAATGGAACTTGTATTATGTTGGCTGTGATATTCATCATGCCCTTAGTCTGACCTACTGCAAAAGTGAAAAGTATCCCCCCAAAGCGAGGACTTCAGTGGCCATGAAATTTGAATTTCTCCCACGTCGATCTTTTCCTACCAAAACAAATGGCTTAAACACAATTTCATCTAGTGGTAGCCAGAATTGAGAGGATCTCGGCGGACACAGTCTGCAACTTTGTGTCACTGGAGGATTTTGACTTCCATTTCAGAGGCTAAGTTAGAGGGTAAAATCTTTGACCAGGATGAACCAGCTTGGTGTATTCCAACCATGCCCCAGAGTGATCAGCCGTAAATCGCACATAGATGCCAGTCAACCATGAACAGTGACAACTGATTGCCACTTTACTTTTTCTTTGTGCTTTTTGCTTTAAATTATAAAAAATTCATATGTCCAGGTCCCCTTATTGGACTTTTATCATTTAGTTGTCATTTTACTTACTATAAGTTTCTCTATTTTTCTAGATTGGCTCTTGGCTTTTTATTGTGTTGTGCCGTATAAACTGCTTTGTTACTGCTTTAAGCATTTCTCTAAGTTCAGATTGCCTGATATGTGCCATAGCTACCAGGTGTTTGAGCCCAGGTTTTAAATATTGAAACTGCAATTTACCCTAGAAAGTTGTTGGCCTCCTTGTGGTGGACTCACATTTATCCCAATTAAAAAAACACTTTCTTACAATAGCCTAGTGTAGAACGTCATAACACAAATAAATATGGCCTTTACAGAATGATTACAGCAGCTAGGTAAATGCTTTATGCAGCAGACATTTTTCACGTTCCTTCTCAGAGCTAGGGAGTCCACTGCCCATGAACTAGTCAACTGTCCTGACTGCTTCTACATGCTCCTCAACATGCTTAGTAAACTTGTATTGGATAATCGTTCTAAGAAATACAAGTATAAAAACAAAACTTAGATATTTTCGCCACTCAGATCAATGGAGCTCTATAACTACTATATCAATGAGTGCTCATTTGAGCATTTGGGCAGAGGCCTCCCTTAAATTGGGTTAATTCTGCCTAAACACCACACAGTAAGATATTTATGATTAGGAACATCTAAATTGATAAATATGCAAGTACACCAGTTGCCCAATGCAAATAAAGGACTCAATTTGCCTCTGTGCCTACGTCGTGAATACGGATGGGAGAGCAGAAGCAAACAGGTCTTTGGGAGGGCTGATCCTGCACAGAGCAATACGGAGTGGCTTTGAAGTAGCCACTCTGTATTTCATTGAATGAGCAGCTGTCAGAGCAGTACGAGTTTGCAGCTGGCCTTTGGGCAGCCAATCATTGTAATGGGGCTTGCTATCTGGTCTGTGCCAAGCAGATCTTTTGAATGGTGCTCAATGGCGCAAACAGGGAAAGTGTACTCTGTTGGTAAATACAGGCCCTGGGGCCTTCCTTCACCCACTGGGCTGAAATAAAATCATTTAAAAAAAAAAAAATCTACATGAAGACTTGCCCTCCACTGCTGGACTTTTTGAAAAAAATGCAAAATACTGAAATAAGTGTCAGAGTGTCTCTGGGGCAACTAACTTATTTTAACATATTTTGCGTGTATAAATTAATTGTATAGATTTTCATACTATCAGTTTAAAAATAAAAATATTATTTAAATATCAGTAAATGAGTGAATGCTGCATGATTATATACTTTTGAAAAAAATCTTTTTTTTGTTAAATAATTTCCATTTGGACCATTGTAGTTGTATTATATGAAATGTGGATATGGCATAAAGAAATTTGAGGAAGAAAGAATGTTAACACTGTTCGGACAAAGATTCAGGGTGGAAGTATAGCTGGCACATATTTGTGAGAGTTATGTCGGGGTTGTGCCAGGCGTGTCATGAAATTAAAATATTGGAAGGTATTTGTGCCTCATTGACAGCCAAGCAGTATGTTGTCAATAGAGGTAAGTAGAGGTGTGGCTGTGGATGTAAAATAGGCCTCATGTAGAGACGTACGTAACCCTATCCAAGGAATAAGACAGTATTTGGGTAAAGTGACCATTACTGTCATTGATTGGGCTCATTGCCGGGCTCTTGACAGATCCACTGATGAGGTTTGGACTTTGCGAAAAGGAAGGAGAGTCCGACATACTGATTATTTTGGCACCCAAACATCTATGCAGCAGCTGTTGCAGATATTAACAATTCATTTGAATTTTGATGGGGCAAATCTATCCATGAGTTGGTGTGAAACAGATATATTTCATGAGGTTCCATATGAGTGACAAGTGAACCGTTTTGGTATTCTGGGTCAGTGTGTCTGTGGGTGTTTTCAGTTTTGAGAAACATGGAGATTTAGGGCCCCTGTGAAAAAAGTGATTTTTCCCACAACCGTCTTGTTCAATCAAATCACATAGTTTGGATGAGAACCCAAGATCCCATGGTCTATAGCTAATATATGGAGGATTGCATGGTCTACAAAAAATATATTAACTAGTTCACCTGATATAATCCTCACATATTGCAGTCTCTCTGTCACAAATTGACCTCTCTTTGTCATCCAAAAATGAAGCTCCAGGGAGAGTATGTTCCAGCATCTGAGACATATTTAGAAACATATGATTAATGAATACAGATGTTGGATGTGTGCAATCATATTGAGATTTTGCAACCCCTTTAGTTGTTTAGGCTTTCAATATTTTAGATATTTCAGAAAAAAACACTTTGTTAATAGGCAGACTTTTTTCCAGTGTCGTGCAAAGGTTCACTCAATTTGACTTCAGAACATTTTTTGGTAATTCACATATTCTTGTTTTCTTTTATAACTAGTGTTTAAGTCATTATAGGTTCTCTACCTACTACAAGTGGGAATAATTTTAAAACCCAGCCACAAGAATCACATCCATACCTCTTCTTCTAGTGTAAAAATAGGGTCGCACCCTTACAGTTCCCTTTTCAGGACACTGACACCATGCGGCAACAAGGCCTTGAACGAACACAGCATCACTTTAAGTTCACCCTAGCCCTAAGGGTTACTACTACTCAAACAAAGACATTCTGCTGAATTTGCCCTACACTGACCACTTCACCATAGGGAGCCTCTTTCATCAAAATATGAAGTTATGTGACATATTTACAAAACCTGTATTGGAGGAATGCACTTGAATGCTGCAGCCTAAAGACATCAGTTAGAGTTCAAGTCGTCCTTGACTACTGATTCTTTTTCCAAGCAGTTTAGTCGATCAAACAGCATTTGTAAAGAGCACCACTGTCACCCTTGGGGTTTCTGGGCACTGAGGGTGCCTATTCCCCATCGAATAGCCAGGTTTTGAGTTTCTTTCTGAAGTTTGCTGGAGAGGGTGCAGTTTGGAGGTGGTGGTAAGGTCGTTCCAGGTCTTGGTGGCGATGTAGGAAAAGGAGCAACCCCTACTACAGCTAACATAACTCACAACTGTAGATTATGTTTTTTAATTCAGAGTATACCCCGGACAAAAACACTATTTAATTCCTGTGGCAAATGCTTTTATCAAAGGACACAAAGTTCAATAGCCCATCAGGTTGTAAATCCAAGAGCTTTAGAGATTCCCAGGTCCAGGTGAGTAACTGATCTGTCTAGTCTTTGGCTTTACCTTCTGGTATTTGTGGCCATTATCCCCTTATGAAATCGGGACCATATGTAAAAGAATGCAATGAAATACTTGGAGTGGATAAGATAAGTATAGAACTTAAAACCTGGAATCCTGCTACCACAAACTAGTCATAAATAAATTGGTGACTAGAATGTAGGCGCACAAAAAAGCCAATCCTAGCATAAGTCCCAATGTAAAATGCATATTTCATCAATCTAAAGGCCACACATAACATTGTAACTGTTCCAAGGTAGAATTTAAGTTATATGTCACAGATGAAAACTTTAATTCTCAATAGCCACTTCCACGGATTGTTTGTTCCTTGTCCCCCTTAAGGCCGGTTCCCTAGGCAGGTGCACACGTGGCCAAAGCAGTTGTCCTAGCTCTGTCTGAATTTAAAGATGGTTTCCCTGGATTATTAACTGGTAGAAACAATAGTTCTACAATTTATCCCCGAACATACCAAGAGATATAAAAAATATTCCTGAAATGGCTGATTGTATTTTTTTCGGAGCAGACCAACAATTTCCGCCAAATTTTATGGGCAAGTTCTACATCAAAACGTCAACTTTATATTGTATCTCTGCATCAGGATGTTAAGGTACAAGTCTGTGGGAGGAACAGTGGAAATAGCTTTGCCTGAGGCATAAATGTCCCCGCCCTTTCTAATGTGTGGAGGTCGCCTGAGCCTCGAATTGCTAACCATATTGGGATCTTCCGAAATCCATGTTTCCCATTTTACTACTTGAAAACCAGGCATCATGTACAATACGGTGCTGTAAATGCTTTCATATAGTACCCCTGGCGAGGCGTTGGATCACTTTCTAGTGAGCAGCATGCTGCCTCGGAACACAAGATTAGTGCTTAGTTCAGTGGTTAGTGGTTAATGCTGGTCACTATAATTTTCCTTGTGCTATAAGGGAAACCATTCAAAGCGTTTCATCCAGTTTTTTTGCGTAGATTGAATGAATACATTTCAGTTGTGATCGTAGTTGGGTGTACGGGGAACACGTGATATGCAGATGATTGGTGGGGTCTATGGATGAGCTTGAGATTAGATAATGTTTGAATATGACTTTCTATAAGAAGAAGGTTAGGATCTTTGAAATGAAGTGTGGGCAATTTGCAGAAATACAATAACAAAGATTAAGGCAAACATGCAAGTGACAAACATAAAAGTGACTCAGAGTGGAGTGTGCTCAGAGAGAGGACTAACCCAGAGGATGGAAAAGAAGGAGAGGGCCATTGGAAAGAAAACTAGTGGTAGCAGTCAGAATTTTTAAGTCAAGGTCACTTTTTCATAGCAGGTTTTAAGCATCACACACCCACAATGATTTCTTAATTTGTTCAAATGCTTAGTTATTCTGTAATTCTGCCATAACATTGTGACCGTAGGCCACCCAGTTGTTGTATTCATGCGTTCCGAGCGGTACATATAAAAATATAGAAGTTGCATCTTGGGCATTCTTGCAAAAAAATCTGGCCTAGTCAGGGTTTGGCTAATGACATTGCATTGTTTATTGACCAACGAATGTGCACAGCCTCATATTTGGCGATCATATGATGGAACCAGGGTTGTCCTTCAACTGAATTGCTCATGCCGCAGTCCAGAACTGCATGTCCTCTGTGGCTTCAAAAAGAAACAGCACTACTGACATGAATTAGCACAACTCTTGATATTTAAGTTTGCACCCGGCAATCTGGTCAAAAATCACTAGCACAATTTTCTTTGTATTGCATGTTGCGTGCTGAGCCAATGTTCATGCATAAAATGGGCATGCGCCATTGTACTGTATATTAAATAGAGATTCAGCTGCTCAAATCTTCTGTGCCAAATTGCCAATTGCCTCTCAGAATACCTGAAATGCCTGTCACCCCATTTGAGATGCTACAGGGTAGACACCAGCTACTGGACTACAACCATGGTGGTTGAGGTAGTTTACTGTTGGTGCCCTGGGATCTACTATGGCTCTGCAAACTGGGACAAGTACGACTGCTTCAGCATTTGACTCTTAGGGTTGCACAAGCCAGCAGTCCCTGTCTTCTCAGGGAAGTAATGTGTGCAAACTCAACCGTGAACCTACAGGCACAATAATGTATTGTCCAGCACTATGGTGCATCTTTTGCGTTAAAGAAAGCACCATAACTACACAGCATAATGTAAAACTATACTGTGCAATTAGGGAATGCCACAGAGGGTTGAAATCTTCTTTGTGAACCTTGAGTGGCTACACCCTCTGCACCCTCCTTCCCTAACAGAGTAATGGAACATGTGTAATCCTGAGCATATAATCTGGAATACTGCGCTGATTAATTGCTGGTGCAGTTCACTCAATCACCCCCAAAGCAGTCCAGTTTTATTTTAAGCATTTGTTGTTAATCCTTAAAAAGACTTAATTTATGCTGTAGACCTCAGTTTTCTACTCAGTCACTCATTCTCACACAGTTTATAAGCCCTGCACTACTTGCATCTGGAAGATGGAGTCTAGCTTGTGTGGGATAGAATTGTGCAGCATCTGGCTCCTGCGACGGCTGCTTCAGGGCAATCAGTGCTGTGACAGACGCATCACTTGGAAATTGAAGATTTCAGCATGGCAGTTCCTAGCAGCTGCTTTTTTCTTCTTTTCTCCTGGCAGATGTGATACTAGCCTGGTGCAGATGTGATATTGGTACAACAAATGTGGTTTACAGGCTGATCTTGCGGATGCCGTCAGCTTGGCAGTCTACAAGCTGATCATGGCATTCGACTCAGCGTAGACAGACTTTTACATCAGCAGCACCAGTTTTTCATTCATAGCAGACTACTGATCACACTTGATTCTTGAGTTTTGCAGAAGGCTTGATCTTGATATGATTCATGATTGGAACCATTTAGGTTGGTTAGAGGACCTCGTCCAGACTCCGATCACCCCGGGCATTCGCACCATTTGCAAATGCAAAAAACATTAATACATCTGGCCCCGTGTTAGTTAGCTAGTGAGCATTACAAATCCATCTTCTAGAGCATTCTTGACCTAGCCCTCCACATCACCATTAAAAATTGAGGGGCGGCAAAAACCACCAATTGCCTGTTGTCAGATTTAATAACCCTATATGCGTCCCTGAAGTCTCTGACACCAATATTTCAGCAAGGGTTCGTAAATTACACTAACATACCTGTGCACATGGCCTGCACTTAGAGCCAACATGCCCTCAAAGCTCTGTCAATGCACCTCACCACTGACTCAGTCTACTTCATCACTGATTAGCACAAATCTTTGCACACACCGCTGTCTCATTGTAAATCATCTTGCACATTGCTTGTGTTCATACAGCTCTGCATTTGCGCATCACCCCTGATTTACATGTACAACATGCACATACGGTTCTGCCTGTGTGCCTCAACCCTGCTCTTAAATAGCAAATGCACACCAATCTCTATTGCTGCACCATAAACGTTACCTGTATGTATCCACAGCCACACAAGTGCACCTCAATCATGATCAGTTTCTACCTTATGTGCGCTCATCTCTGCCAGTGTACCTCATTCCTAACCCCTACATCTCGTATATAACAACACTACCAGTGCACCTCTTGCCTGACCTCCGGGTACACATAGAGTTCCACCAATGCACCTCTTCCAAAGCAATTTAGATGTGCCAACCTAGATCTACATGTGCCTTTCAATCTTTAACATACAGCTCTTTCCTTATTTGAGCATGAGTTTTAGGCATATGAGAGTGAGCAGGAAACACATAAAATTGAGGGTTAGCAGCAGCCTCAAGGAACTGAGTTTGAGCAAGAGCCTTGAGAACATAACCCGAGCATGTCTCTTGCTCTGGACCGGAGCATAAGTAGAAGTCCAAGGGACATTAGGGGTGAGACAGAGCTTTGAACCTCTGGTGGTGAGTAACATTTCAGGGCCTTAGATTGACCAGAGCACCAGTGGAGCTGAGGGTAACTGGAAGCCTTAGGGAGCCACATGGTCTCCTGGTGCTGCTTTAGACCTAAAAGTGAGATCATTCACTGGAGACCTTCTGGTCACTGGGAAGTGAGTGTCAGTAAGGGCAAACAGAAATTTTAAGGCTTGATGGCACAGGGGACTTTCAGGGATCTGATTCTGAGGACAGGATAAGGGACCTGTGGTTGACCAGCAAAGTGAGAGACCTCAGGCTGAGAACGAGATTTATAGCCATGAATACGAGCACTAGGAAACCTGAGGGTGACCTGCAGTGGAATGATGGCTTCCAGTGTTTATTTTTTTAAAGTTATCTTTATTAACATCAGGGCAAGAATACACAATACACAACAGTGAGAATCATGGGAGGAATAGTGTGTTATATTTAGCAGCATGCATATTGTTCTCTTTCATATTAAGCTGATGAAGATCTAAATGGTTCTTTTCAATTGTATGTTTTATGACCACTGGAATTTACAAAGTTGACACGACCATGACCTCCCAAACAACCCTACTAAATTCTCCCTCCCTCATTTATCTCACCTCATCCAAAACCCCACATGCTACTATTCCACAGACTCTTCCCTCCTCCGTCCCCTCTTTACTCATCCCAAACCTAGATCGGGTTACTATAAACTCCCAATTAACACTCCTGGATTCTTCCCGACTCCACCCCTCCATTTCTCCAGTCAGTCCAACTAACAAACTCACATATCCGCGGCTCAAATGAACTCATAATAATAATAAAACTGTATTCCTTTTTCCCTACACTAATCCACCACTAATTCCTTTTGGGTTCAGGAGTAGCGTGCTACTCGTTGAAAAGCGCTTCGATGCCTTATCATGGGTAGTAAGTGCTATATAAATACTATTACAAGACAATACAATACAATACAATGCAAGGCACAGCATACATAACAAGAGTCTCGGAGTGGAGTTCCAGTTCTCCCGCTCCCTTTTACACATCTATTCTGGGGACTTAGATGGGACCACCCAGCTCTTTCATTATGAGAGGCTTCTAGTGTTGACCAAAGTAACTGGTGATACAAGCTTTAAAATACCTTTATTACCACAAATGTTTGCCAACATTAACTCAGTCATCCTAACCAATCAATGTTTTTGTGAAAGGTTGCGGTATATGTAAATTTGAGCCTTTTTGAGCTGCCAGGGCAGGGCCTAATTGTAGTTCCGATCCATTCACAATAAATCCCACTGTGCTCTGATACGCCCAGATAGTGGTTGCCTCCATTTTGAGCCTAGCACAGATGCTCGTGGACACATTGTTGCTCAACCTGCCAAGGTCAACTATATCTTCACTGAGGAGCAAGTACATATTTTTGTACTGTGGGGCAGAAAATACTGTTATCCGTTGCAGAGGAATTATAATCTCTCCTTAGCCCAACCAAACTATTCACAATAACTATTTGGGGCAGCGGTTTGCTCTTGAGTGACGGTTCCTGCAGCTGTTGTTGAAATGCAGTTTTTTGTCGCGTTTCAAAGAAAAAAGTAGTGTTCAGCACTGAACCCATATGATTTATGCCGCTATTCACCCAAACAGAATGCGGAGTTATTGTGTGACGCAGGAGGAAACCACGCTGGAGCAGATGCAAGGTGTGTTGGCAAAGGGCAACAGCAGGCGTGTTAATCACTTCAGATTTTTACAAGAAAGCCATACATTTTGAAATCTGGCTCCAGAGTTTCAGGAACTAGCACGTGAGGGAATATTATTAAAGGCCGAGGCGTCAAAAATGTTCACGTCAGCATGTGTTTCCTTGTGCAGAGCGCTAGGACCCAGTGAACCGGAGGCCTCCGAGGAGGATGGGTAATTAGGTGCTGTATAAGGGAAGAGCTATGTAGAGTGCGCCAAGATTCATCTGGGCAGTCGAACAGGTGCAGCCCGGATCGCACGAAATGCGAGCGCGCGGCTGCTCAAGGTAAGCTCCCTCTACGTTTCTGCTTCTTGTGCGCAGTGGTGAATTGCACTGTTGGGATAGTGGGAAGTACTTTGACTTTAAAGACCACAGATAACACTTTTACTGTTACATTAGGCATTTGTGAGCATTCTTAATTAGACCCTTGTATGCATCAGTTTGCAAGTTGTTTTTTTTCATTCTGAAAATGTCTAAATTGGGTCTTTTATGGGTAGGCGTATATTTATTGATGCACAGAATAAATAAAGACTATAATACGTACTACCCTGGCTGTATTGAAGCTAAGATTTTGCTGGATAGCGTTATTCTAAAAATTCAAGTTGGCCCATATCTCTTAAAGTTTGGCACCCAGGCGAAAATAAGAAGCAGCTTCATTTTGAACTAAATTTGGAAATAAAATCTAACGACTTTTCTTTATTGCAAGAGATTAGCCGATACGTGAAGTTCGGTTTTGTAGTAGAGGTAATGCACGCGGCACATTTTGTTTGGCAAAAAAACTCCATAGCGTAACTAAAATTATTATAGATGCTTTATATAGGTGTTGCGATAGTTCACCAACCCTTAGAGCCATCTTTGCCCAGGACAAAACGTTTACGTAAAAGATCAGATTACGTCCATTTGCCACAGTTGAGGTCTGTTTGTCAGAAACCTTTACCCCTGACCGTCCAGTGTGAAAACCACATAGGGACAGATGTGCCATTGAAAAAAGACACGTAGGCTGACAGACAGGTGAACTACTTTAATGTCCTCAGCCGTTGTATAATGCAACGGCTCTTTTTTGCAATGGTCAGTCCATACAAATGTTGGTGTAAAATGTACCCCAAAGTACAAAATGGATTTTCACCATTTTCTACACCAGTGCAAAACTTTACTATAAAGTACTATGTCTCGAAATCTTTTTAAAAAAATACTGCCACATTTCCAACTTTGCTGAGTTGTGCCACATATTTTATTTATATACATTTAATTCAAACACACCTTTCGCTCTCTGTAGGGCATTATTAAAGAAGCAAGCTAAGCCCCAATTCATGCATTTCATAAAAATGTGAAAAGAAAATCCTGAAATTTGGGAGTGTGTGAAAGCAAAGTTCACTACTCATGCAATGATGTAATGCTGATAAACTGGTTCTGATGTTGTGATTTTTTAACATAGCTAATTTTTGTTCCAATGTATAAATCTACTTGTAGTCAGGTACACCTTTATTTCTGATACCGAATGAGGGAAGTGGCGTGACCAATGACAAACATGGGGACAATGTGAATGGTTGAATGGTGATTGGATTCCACTTTCTTTACTGAAACATATGTTACAAACGTGCTGTGGGACACGGTGGGCCAGGGGCTGCCAGTCCAGTCAGGAAAGGGTGTCAGTGAGATGTGTCAGCCCTGTCCTGATCTGTAGGAAAGGCCTGCCTCTCCCCCGCCCACAGTAAAGGTAAGTTATTTACCTGTTGTTGGTATTTGTGTGGCTTGTTTAATCCCAAGCTTCAGAATTCCCCCAAGGCAGAAAGTGCCGACCATATATTCGCCAGTTCGTGCACTCAAAGGCGCTATAGATGAATAGAGAAAAGGAAAAAATAATTATCAGTTAGCTTAGAGATATGGGCCATGGAAAGACCAAGGAGATAAATGACTAATGAGAGCAGATGCTAAACAGGAAGAACCAGATTCCAATGAACCTTGGGAATTTGACAAAACAGGTCACAGTGGTGTACAAATAAAGCACAAATAAGAACAGTGCGAACATTATTTTTATTCTCATTGTCATAGTTCATCTTATTCCCATTATTATGATTAACATTCATATATCCTAAATATTATTGTTAGTAGCAGCAACAACAGCACTAGTTAAATTTAAGTATGTGTGTATATCATGTATATTATTTATTATTATTATTATTATTATTAGTATTACTGTTATTATTTGAATAATTAAAAAGATTTGGAAATCCAGACTGTCACACATCATTATAAAAGAAATATGAAACAGTCAAACATTATCAAAAGGTAGTAAACTAATTGTCAAAAAATAAAAAAATATAGGAAGACTACACAGAGCACAAGAGACAGTGCTGAGGAGCCTACAGCGAGGGCTCAGCCACACTACCTACTTTTCAGGAAACTGCTGAAAACAGAGCTGTTCCAACAATCATATTACTGAGAGCCGAGCACAAACAAATGCAACTAAACACTGAAATCAGATTCCTCTAGTGGGCGACCAAAAAACACTGCAGTTTATAATTATCTATGCCCCCCTCAAGCTCTTAGTAATGAAGGTATCATCCCACAACGCTACACTCACTAAACTCAAAGGCAACATTTAGACACTTTTGCTTTTCCTCCCCGAACCACTTCAGATTTTAGGCCTGAACTAGTCTGGATATTTCAAACAGGCCTCATGGCAGGATGTTGCTCTGTGGAAAACACCAACATACGTGAAAAGTTCTAGTAGTAAATAAACAGAATCACTTGCTGTTAATTAATGACTTCCAGCATGTTAACAAGGCTTTCTTGAAACGGCTTCAGCATGTGACACTACTCCCTGTCTTTGCAAGGTGTCGCATGGGTTGCCTATGTTAGAGTGGGCAGATGTCATGAAGGACGATGCTGCGATGTGGAGTATGCAGAAGCAGCTCGCTGGAATTACGGGCGGGGTGGGAGGCGTGTGAGGGGGGCATTAATACATTATTAAAATGTATTAAAGAAAAAAAAAAGTACCTTCTCCGCCGCGCGCTGCTCCTCTCTCCGCGTCGTCACTCCAAGCACGGGCTCCCAGCCTGCCCAGCGCCAATCCTGATGCTGCTCAGAGCAGCGTCCGGATTGGCTGGGAGCACCCAGCCAGGGTGCTCCCAGGCAGACTAAGAGCCTGTGCAGGCTCTCTCAAGCCCGGCAACTGTGTTGCTGGGCTTCAGAGAGCCTACTGCGCATGTATGTTTGGCCCACCCGAGACGGCTAGCCAAACATACATGCGCCGTGAGGAGGAGGGCTGTGCACTCCCCCTCAGTGCATGTCACTCCGTGGCCCCACCCCTTTCAAAGAAAAGGATAATAAACTAAGTTTATTATCCTTTTCTTTGAAAGGTTTTGCAGCTGCTGCTGCTGGCGGGTGAGTGATGCTTCTCTGCCCTTATGGAGGAGCTGCCCCTGGGAGTATGTCTGATAACACCAGGTGGAGTATGTGCTCTTCCACCAGGCTGAACTTATAAATAGAACTCATACATGCGCCCCTAAGATCTTGTTTGGATTGAGTCAAGAAAAGATTGATCTCATGGTTGCAATGATTTGTCTTGTTGAGAACGCTTTTCCTTGTTTATGCAGCATCATCCCAGGTCTGGAAATAGGTTGCAGGGGAAGAAGCAAAGGAGTTGCTTTGAATAGAATATGTGAATGTTACAGTCTTAACTCAGTACCACATATTTCACACTTGACATCACATATGATATCATGGAGGTCACTATAGTGATGCCATAAGTATTCCATCAGCAACTCGCCTAAAAGAGCAGCAAATGCAGCACTCTGCTAGAAAATGTCAGTCCTTTTTCAGTATTTCACTTTACTGAACACATCTTAACACCCAGAAGGCCTGATCAAAAAACGTTTTGCACTGACTGTTTCATGGTCTTGGTGGTAATTTTAAGGCAGTGTTTTACGCAAACAACGTTTACCACTTCCACAAAGTAGATTTTTACAAGTGGTTATGTGTGAGAAGAATGTTAAAGCTTCTTTGTTGGGTGGTATTTTGTTGTGATTGCTATGTGGTTTGTTACTTATTTGTGCAGTTGTGTTCTTCTGCTGTGTTATTGCAGTGCAATGTTACGTTGTACTGTGGTTGTTGTGTTGCCCTATGTTTTGACTCTTCATTTGCACTTTCTGTGTTTTAATTGTGTTGTTAATTTGCTTTATGTATTTTTTTGTGTAATGTTCTTGTATTTACTTAGGATATGCTACATTTTCTCAAAAAAGCAGCACTTGCCTTTAACATTCCTGTGGCAAGCAACCATTTACCACTATGTCAGGTGCTAAAATGCTGCTGCTCCAGCTCAACTATTCAGCCCAAAACTGAGACAGAGACTTTAGACCTGATTTAAAGTTTGGTGGATTGGTTACTCCATCATAAATGTGACAGATATTCTGGCTGCTGTGTTACGATCTCTATAGGCTATAATGAAATCGTAATACAGAGGACGGTATATCCGTCACTTTTGTGACAGAGTAACACCATCCGCTAAACTCTAATTCAGGCCCTTTGTGTTAATGTTGCACTCCCAGTGTTCACTTAGTATAATAGTGCCCTGAGTCTTAACTTAGTGCTGTCAGTGCTCTCTTTATGTGATAGGGCCTGGAGTTTTAAATAGAACACACAAAAGGTGATGAAAGGATTTCTCACAATAATTCTAACCTCTAGCAATCACTTAGGGTAACGATACAACCCATCGTTCTTTTGCCCACCATGTCATCTCAGTTTGGGTTGCTTCTATCGTAGTTCAGACTGAACTGTTCATATTGGAGTGGGATCAAAACTGATTTGCGTTTGGCTGGGTCTCAACTGAGTAGTTAAAAATTGCAAAATAACGAGGACTGAGAAATGGCTCAGAGTAATTTCCAGTGGCTGAAATTAATTCGAATCCACTCATCACTTTTTTGTATGCTTCAGTGCAATGCCCTAAGTGGGAAAGATATGCTCAGAAATGGGACTTGTTCATACTGTGCCAATAGAACCAAGCTGTACTCAACTAAGGATCCCAAATAAAGGTGAAAGCAGTCTTGGGTTGCTTGCGTTTCAGTTTGAGGAGGACCTGGCCTTCAGGACTGATCCTATAGGAGCAGGGTCAAGACTGATCTGCATATGGCTGGGTCCAAACTAAGGAGGCACAGCACAATATTCATTGGCTAATTAAGCAAAGAACGAGGAAGGTTTCATAATAAAGGGAAGGTTAGAATTTCCTTTGCTCCTTTCACTCCATAGTGTGTAACTTCTTTTCTCATGAGTATATGATTTGTTTTAGTCCTCGTAAGGAGTACTGTCAATGTGTTTTGGCTCTATTGTGCATTAAAGGCCTCACCAGGACTTGTAAAAGGGCTTATTCAGGATTCAGTTACCAAAAAGAAATAACAATTATTCATTGGAGAGGAATACTTAACATATCAAGTATTATCCTAATGTTATATAACACAATATGTTAACAGATTGAGTGCAGAATTGTTAATATAGAGCTGGCAAGAACCATCTTAGGGCCTGATTCACAAAGGTAAACTTACATTTAGTGTAAGTGTATGATTGTTTGCTTTTCACAAAGGTATTTTACAAGTAGGATGTGCATGACTACTGAGTCTCCACACATGCACATATAGGGTAGTTCTGTCTATTTATCTGTCGGGCTCTGCAGTCGTAAATACACTACCTGCAAAATAACTTTGTAAACAGCTAAAAGTGTAAGTTTACCTTGTGAATCAGGCCCTTACTCTTCAGCTAAAGAGCATAGGTTGTTGGAGGTATAAGAGGCGTATGATACAGATGCTCTTTTAACAAATTTGTATTAGAGCATAATGGTTAAAACATACAAGGAACATTTTAATTATGTATTGTCAATCATATATTTAGCATACATCTTCACTGTGATGCTAAGCATGAAAGAAACCATATTCCTCATAGAAGATAGAGCCACATAACTGATATTAACTTAGATGAACATGTATTCAGGATGTCTTGATTTTAATATGCTGTTTTCTTTCACACAAGGTGGCATGTATGATGATGTTTGTCTAGGCCAGTAATTTATCCTTAGTCAAAGTACTACATTTCCCAAGGTTTATGAAGTGTAATGCTAATGACCAGTGATCTTAGAACTGCCAGTTAGCTTCAGTTCTGTACTTTAAAGAAGTATGTCTGCCAATTATTGTCCAGGTGCCCAGCCCTGGAGTGCGTCATTGTGCAGTCTCTCTGACTAGTTCCAGCAAAGAGAGGGGCTGCGCATCTGGTTAATAAACAAACATTGACAAAGCCAATAAGTCTCACCTATGCAAGAGCTATTGGCTTTGCCAATGTGTTTTAGCCATGTTGTACACCAGCATGGCTGCTGTACAGTATGGCTAATAGTTAGTGGTGTAGAGGAGAGTTGCAGAGGGGAGTGGTGAAGAGTGGAGTAGAGTGTTTTAGAGTGGAGTGGCAGAGTGTTGTGTTTTGGAGTGGCATAGTGTGGAGTCACGACAAATGGCAAACACTAGAGTGGCATAGAGCAAAGTGGACTGGTATAGTGTGCATTGCTGTAGAGTGTTGCAGAGTATGGTAGCATAGAGTGCAGTGGGGCTTGAGTGCAGTGGCTTTGAATTCAGCAGCGTAAAATGCAGCATCGTAGAATGCAGTGGCCTAGATTAGAGTGGTTCATAGTACAGTGGAACGGTGCAGAATGGAGTGGCGCAGAGTGGAGTGACACAGAGTGGAGTGGTGCAAAGTAGAATAGTGTAGAGTGGTGCAGAGAGGAATAGGGTAGAGGGACTTAGAGTGTTGCCGATTGGAGTGGTACAGAGTTGAATGATGGAGAGGGCAGTTGCACAGAGCGGAGTCGAGTGGCATATAGTGCAGTGGTGTAGAATGCAGAGTAGAGTTGAGTGGCATAAAGTGCAGTGGCATTGAGTGGTGCAGAGTAGAGTAGCATAGAGTGGTGCAAAGTAGAGTTTAGTGCCACAGAGTACAGTGGCATAGTGTGGAATAGGGTAGAGTGGAATTGTGCAGAGTAGAATGGTATAGAGTTCAGTGGCTGAGAGTGTAGTGTTGCAGTGTAGAGTGTCAGAGTGCGGTGGTATAGAGTGGAGTTGAGTGGGGTAGATAGCAGTGGCACAGAGTACAGTGATGCAAAGTACAGTTCAGTGGTGTAGAATGTAGTGACATAGAGTGCAGTTACATAGAGTGCATTGGCGTAGAGTGCAGTGGTTAGGACTAAAGTGGCATAGAATGCAGTGGCATAGAGTTGAATGGTGGAGAGGTTGGAGTAGAGTGACATAGAATGCTGTGGCACAGAGTAGATTGTTTCAGAGTGGAGTGGAGTGGCGTGGCATACAATGGAGTAGTGCAGGATAGCGTACACTTGCATAGAGCCATAAAATGTAATGCCATACAATAAAGTGGTGTAGAGTGCAGTGGTGCAGATTAGATCAGAGTGGCATACAGTGGATTAGTTCAGGGTCAGAAAGTTGAGTGCTACAAAGAAAAGTGCATTGGTGTAGAGTGTATTGGAATAGAGTGCAATGGCATAGAGTGCAGTGTTGCAGAGTGCTGTAGAGTACAGTTGTGTAAAGTGGAACTATGCAGAGTAGATTGGGGTGGCCTAGACTGGAATGGTCTAGAGTAAAGTGCATTGGCATTGAGTAGAGTGGCTCAGGTTAGAGTGGAGCGGTGTAGCGTGCAAAGGCGGAGAGTGCAGTGGTGTAGAGTCCAGCGTTGTGGAGTGGTGTAATGTGGAGTGGTGCAGAGTAGAGTGCAGTAGTGTGGAGTGGTGCAGACTAATGGAGTGGCGTAGAATGAAGTATGCATGGTGGGTGGTACACTGCCATTACAGAAAACACATTTTTAATTTAAATGACCATTACATTTGCACAGACATTCAGTTTTACTAATAGAACTATACTGTGCAGAGACAAAAAAGTGTGGAAATTGCATCGCCTAGTGTAATGATTAGTTTTGATCATATTAAAGTATTTGTTTCTAACTCACTTCAGAAACAACAAAAAATTTGCTTAATTTGTGTTCCTAATTCAGATATATTATGAAATACTTACACAGTTTATTTAAATGTTGTCATGTTACAAAAAAACGCTTTCCTATCCCAATACCCAGCAAGATTGTCACATAAATCCTTTCACTTTGAAGTCAGAGAAAGAAAAGTAAAGAAGCACCCTCAGAAGACAGCATCTGACATTTGACCTCAGTCTTTGAATGCACAGCAAATGTCATTAGATAAGAACAAGATCTGTTTACAGAAAGGTAGCACTTGGAAGGATACTGTAAATATGGTTTGGACAAGGGAAGGTACGAACTTAAACTGGCCAGCCTAAAAGTTAGTAGTGTAGAAGAGAGTTGCATGGACTGGATAAATACAGTACCAAGCATATAGAATATGATACTTCTTATGATTATGTGGTCGAAATACAGCAGCAAAGACCCTGAAATCTGATTATAAGGGAAGTTGGCCTTTTGCCATCAAAGCACTGGCACATTTTGAAAACAAACACAAAGAAAAGCGAGGATGCAAAAGATAAAATGCATTCAATAAGTTAAACTATCTGCATTATCAACCAATTGAGTTAGAATTTGGGAAGAAAGGCACAGATTAATTTATAGCACAAATCTTATCTCCTGGAAGCCACTTCAGAGCGCAAATATTCTCCAAAATATATCTTGGGGATACTTTAGAGGTCTGTTAAATCTTGTTTAAATATCTTGATTTTCAGGTTTTTCTAGATTAGCGTGTACTCTCTAATGATTGTCAAGTCGGCTGGCGTCTTGTTCCAGAGAGCAACTTGCATGATGCTCATTAGTTGGCCTCTAGGGTTTTCTTTCTGTATTTTCTGAGTGCTTATGAAATTGGTAAGACAGGAAGCTGAGCTTTATCAGACTTGTCTTTATCTGACATGTTTCTTTTGGGTCTTTTATGAAATTACATCAGTCGCTCGCTTGTCCCATAATAACAGGTGAGTTATGCATGAGACATTAAATAACATTCATCAGTTGATCACAGTCCTTTGTTCTGGTGAAGACATGGAAATAGATAGTCTCTTGGTTAAAGTCTGGTAATCATTTTTAACACCTACAGTACACAGAGTTTTAGTACTCCACCCTGAGCAACTTAACTACCGTTAGGAAAAAAGGCGATAGTACATACCCTAGTAGATAGTTTTATTCCTGAACAGCTTTCTAATAATCAAAGGCTTAAACATAATTTATAATTTTAGGGTCAAAAGCCAACTTGCAGTAAAAGTAAAGCCTAAATAATTGTCAGCTTTATTAAATAAAGTGGAGTTGTTTAATTGAGAATGTACCCATATAAAAACATATAGGTTAAATCCGACTTGGATTAGTCTTAATTTTGTTGTCAGTTCACTAAATTCTCTCTCCATTTTTCATATGCCCATTAGTGTATCATTTATTTAAGCAGTTTAAAAGTTGATCACATCTTGATCACATACATCTCATTGTCATGTTATGTACATAGTTCAGTTCTTCTATTACCCATTGGATGCGCAGCATAATATTCAGTGCCTAATTATGCAAAGAACAAGGACTATTCCAATTGAAGAGCAGAGTTTATTGTCCCTTTGCTTCTATAATTCCATTTTGTGTACCTTCTTTTTTTTCATACAGTCATGATTTTTGTTAGTCTTTATGACGACTATACTTTTTCAGCCATATTATGCACTAAAGCCCCCATCAGGACATATACAGGGACTTTTTTCAGGATTCAATTTCTATACAAAGTAAAATAATTAATTAGAGAGAAGTTCTCTATCAAGTGTTCCCTCATGGTATATAAAACAATATACCTATTGATACGTTCAGAACCCTCAATAAAAAACTGGGGAGAGCCGTTTCATTTTTTAAATATGGAGCATAGGTTATCGGATCTTTCAGAGGTATACAATATAAACATTCTTTTAACAAATTGGTATTAGAGCGCAATGATTGAAACATAGAAGGATTTTATTCATTGGGTATTGTCATTCATATATTTAGCATATATCTTCATTACGATTGCAGGCATGAAGAAAATAAAACGTCTGATTCAAAATGTAGTCACTTAAATTATTTTAAATTAAATTAGATGAACAGGTATTTAGGAAAGTTATCTGATTCTAATTTTCTGTTGTCTTTTCCACCAGATGTCAAGTATAAAAGTAGTTGTCTAGACCAGTGATTTATCCTTCATGAAATTACTAAGTTTACCAATGTTTAATCGGTATAATGTCCGGTTCTATTAGTCTAAGATCTTTTAGTTAGTTTCAGTTCAGTGCATCAAATAGGTATTGCTGCCAATTGCTTGCCAGGTACACAGCCCTGGGGTGTGCCAGTGTGAAATCTCACTGACTGCTTCCAGCACAGACAGGGTCTGCGCATCTGATTAATAGACAAAGAGGTCTATCTGCATCTGCAGTGCATGTGCTAACTTAGCAAAGTACTATGTGTGATAGAAGCAGTGCAGAACGGAAACCAGAGCAGTCTTCTGCGCAAGTGATTCTGTTACTCTTGCGGTGGGACCCTGAAGGCATCCACGAGACTACACGCACCCTTGTGGAGGTCTTCAGCCCCTCCAATTAATGCCTGCACCTCACTATTGGTGTATTTGTAAGGGCACCTAAGGCATTTACATGGCCAGTGCTAGGGACCCAGGAACTCCCCGCTATGGAATAATTTTAGGGTCCCTGGGACTCTACATTTTTCGTGCCATACCAAAGGGTGTCCCTGTGGGATACCAACAACTGTGAATCATTTCATAGGCATTGCACATTTAGAATGTTAGCAGGAGGCCTTATTTGCATGTGCACCCACGTATGTAATATAGAACAGTAGCTTACCTCTAAGAAAAAGACAGGGCATATTTGTTATATTGCTCCCTTTGTCATGTACAGTAGGTGTTACAAAGGGTTAAAATGTCTATGACCATGTATGAAACAGCAAAGTGTTCACAGAGTACTAAAAGCGGGTGCAAACACTTGTTACACTGTCACATAATTTCGTAACAAAGACCATTATCCTATATTCAAACAGCTAATTCTAATTGGTGTAACAGACTTGATTTTGTGTTGCATTAATTTTGAATTGAAAGATACTCCGTGTAGTTGAACGAATGCCCTCTATTAGATTCAGTCTTTCTGCCTCGCCTCTTTAGTCCTTCGGAGTGATTAAGAAAAAAGTAAACATTTTTAAGGATTGAGTGATAATTTCTGCTGTGTGTGTGGAGGGGAGAACTTCAAGCACACCTTGAAAATGGATCTGGGACACACATTCAACAGTGAAGGAGATGCACATGCACAATGGGTCTAGCTATGTAATTTACTCCCAGCACCTGTGTAGATATACTCTCTGGTGGAGTGTGAAAACATCTAGCCCACGGCATTCATTGGCAGTAAAGTTAAAGAAAGGATCTAACATCACCGCCCAGCTGTACTGCTGCACAGACGAACTACGGTTGGTTAAGTGTACACTCTAAACCAACAAGATGGATGCATGCAGATATTATGGTTGGGCATTGGGCACCTCCAACACGAGGTGAACCCAAGAAAATAGGCATTGAAAAATAGGAGGTTTGCATTCTTAGACTACAGCAATCGGATTCCACACATTTTTGTCAGATAGCTGGTTACACTGCAAAAAGTCTCTTATTTTTCAAGGTATTTAGTAAGTCAGGTGCGTATATATTTATTGAATTGTTGTGAATGCATTAGTTTCTAATTGTTGCATCTGAGTATACCAGCATGTGACTCCATTCCGCATCTTCTATTTCCCTGCCCAGATCCTCATCCTGTTATAGTAACATAATCCTCTGTTGAGGTGAAGTGTTATTTTATATTGCAATAGAAAAGCAGGATTACAGAAAATATTGGTAACTGCAGCAGGTGCCCCTCAGGAGCACAGTTAATGCTGCCGAACATGCTTTTGATCTGCAGGTGAACTAAAGAAAGGTGCCTCCCTCGCAGTGACCCTCAACCACAGATAAGGCAATTAGTCCAAAAAGTGCCACATATCTATCCCTCCACAAACAGGTCTCCTCAATGGATGGTTTTATTTGTCGCGTCACTGTGCACAATTGCTGTTCTACACACGAATGAAGATGTTACAGAAATCTACCAGCGTGATAATGGGAGGTGCAAAGTGACGCACACCATTTGCACTCACCGTGCATCTCAGCATCATGGCCGAAGAAAATATCTCTATGTCACAAGTCAGTTCTTCTCCGGCTGTACAAAACATCACTTCATTGCCTCACCACTAAGGTCATCTGTGGAAACAAACTACCGCACTTGTATGATGAAATAGCTTAGCTGTGTGCTGTAGAAACCATTCTCTTTAATGCATAAAACTAGTGACGTGTGAAATGTTACCTCTTGCAGAGGCATTGGGCAAAAGCATAATTCGCCCTTTGTGAAATTTGTATTTGGGTATTATGAATGCAACCGAAATAAATAAATACAAATCATTTGCAAATGTGAAAACTTAAAAGTACATTGATGAAAAACAGTTTTTTTTAAAATAATATGTTTGCAAGTGATTAATGTAAAGTGTCCTGCGCCTGATTAGCTAGAGTTATTTTAGTTGTTTGTGGCATTACTGGCTTTTGGATTTGCTTCTCACTGTAGCCAACTTCCACATCATTTTCTTTTATTTTTAGATATACTTGTTACGAATTGTACAACTTTAACTTAATATCTATAATAACATTTATGTTACTTTAAAAAAAAGAAAACATTTGCAAGCATCATCGATAAATTGATCATATCTTCCAGAGAGAAGATCGATTAAAGTAAGTTCTGAAACGCCAACAATTGGTGGAAAGTCACATTTTTTAGAGTTTTTCTTTATTAAGTCCAGCTAGTGCTTGTAATGAATGTAACCTCAACTCTATAAAAGTAAACGTTGAGCGTCAATAAAAGACCGTGTTGAAATAATATTCTATCTAGCCCAAAGAAAGACATTACAATTGAGAAACTCCATGGCGTACAGAATTACTATGTTTGATAAACTTAAAAATCTTGTTTAGGAGACCATCAGGGAAAGCTGGAAGGGAAATCATCTTAGCACAAGGCGAAGAGAAAACAAATCCGTAAAATCCCAGCATGAGACAAACATTAAATACATAGAAGCCTCTATTCCAAATCTGAACACAAAGGAAGAAAATGTACACAGTCTACAAAGCATCAAAGAGCGGCACAGAAAGAGAGAGATGTCTCGAACAATGTGAAATCCTATTTGGGAGGCCTCTGGACTTGATCCCACCCTAGTATTTAAATACAATGGATCAATAGATTCATTCATATATTCCAGATGCTGGTTTAATACTTTCTGTCTCCATTTGTGAATGCATAGTCCCACTTTATGCCAGCGAGGATTCTGTACATCAGTGTGTTAGCTGCTAAGTAGGTGCAAATGATCAAACTCTATTAGCTTAATAGCATATCAAGACCCACCCAAGAATACTCTATCAATTACCTCACTCACTCACTCACTCACAAAAATTAATATGCAACCTGCACTAGGGTGCACCAAGGTAACATTCTCTGAGGGTCAGGGCACCATGCTGAACTGGGCCTCTGTGCACCTTGTACTCATAAAGTGTGAAATGTATGCATCTATTTCTCCAGTCGCCTGTATATCAAGTTAGGAGAAGTCATGGGTTATTGTTTCCTATTTGGAAATACTTCTGGAGGAGCAAGCAGCCCCCCCCCACCAACCAGGTCACCCAACAAAATTAACAAAAGGTAAGTTGTCCTAAAGAAGACATCTTCCCCTTTGTGAATCAGTTAACACCTCTTTTGAGATGTTGATAAGTGGTCAAAGGTTTGCGCAGATGTAGTTGCAAACTATAAGTACCTACCACTGTGACTCACACTTAGATGCTCCTCCAAATGCAATTTGGAACGGTTCATTTGTAGATAGAAAATATCCAAATAGAATTGTTCGTCATCACAAAATGTCAGTATACATCTGGCCCAAGGTTCTGTGCTTTGCTTCAGCCTGTTATTTTGTGATAAAAACGTACAAATTGTTTATACCTTTCAATTCTGCAGGCAACCCTTGCAGTCATTTGCTCAGTTGCTCATTCATCAGGAGGGTCTCCTTAAATGGCATACGAAAAACTGTGACAACTAGTAACAGCTGGGCTTTGTCAACAAGATGCACTGTATTTCTGAAATAAGGGTTTGTGGAAGCAGTAAGAGCCATTATTAACTGATATTCAGCTTGAGGTCCTAGTGCCTCGAAACATCCTAACCTGCCTCATGTTGTGGTTGTTACTTAATTAACTCTGGTTCTTGATGCGCATGCAAATCCTCAACCACGTGCTGTTCATGTGCATTTCATGAATTTAAGTAGTTTTAGGCCCCCCGAATTTTTAGTATTTTTTATTTTATTTGTCTGTCTGCATTTATCCACATGTACTCTTTAACATATCAATGGCATATAGCCTTATGAACTTGTTGATGAAAAAGATAAACTGCAACTGCTAGGCGTCCACATCTATTTGCATGATAAATGTTCACTCAGACCTCCATGTGTGTTGATTTTCACTGCACCAAGCATACACGCCGAGTAAAGTAATACTCACCTGAAAACAGTCGCATTAAAGTACCTCGACATATCGCTTCTACAGCTGTCTAAACTTTGCATAAATGCTTCTTGCTTTTTTAATACTCATGTGGCAATGTGTTCATCTGTTGGTTTGTCGGTCTTTATTAACAGCATGTACGGGCACTTAAAAGTAAAAATCTATTTCTGTATTTACAAATAATTACAACAGTGAAACACATGTTTTTTCCCTATATTTATGTATAAACACCACTGAAAACGGTACTTGGCAGCCTAAATCATGTTATATGCTAATATTGAATTTCTTGACAAGCTTGTAATTTATGTAACACCTTGAGTGTGTCTTTCTTGGTCTAAACCTGACAGCTAGGAAGTGGCAGAGTGTTTTTGTAATGACATTGCAGAGTATCTGTGTACTACTGCTTTTACGCCAGCAAACCAGAATGCTTGGGGCGCAGACCATAGCTATCAGTAGTATAGTGAATTCCAAGCTTCAGCAAGGAGTGATATTTCCTCAGTCACTCGTCCTCTCTCACTTTCCTCTCCTTCTTTTCCACTCAAGCTTCCTTCCACCCTCTCACACCATTCCTTCCATTCACAATCACCTCCTTCCTTGTAACTTCTCCATCCCTTCTGATCTGTCCCACCCTTTCAACTCCTGTCATTCCCCTCTCTATCTATTCCTCTCCTTATGTCCCTCTTTCTCTTGTTTCTCCTTCAACTCCTTCATGATGTCAGACAGGGCTCACCTACATGACAACAGTAATACCCAGTGCTCTTCTGGTTGGTTGGAAAGTGAGGGTGATTTGTCATGGGAGGGATATCTGATAACCCCAGTGGATTTCCATGCTAACAGTGTTCAGTGCAAGGCCCAAAGAGGCCCAACAGTGAGCAGGACCGAATTGCACATAAACCTTTGCTCCTGTTCTCAGGCCTGCCATCCACTTCCTAATATCACATGACACCTCTTCCCGCCTGCTCCCCACGTGCCCCCCTTTTTCCCTACATCTGATTTATGAACATGAATCATGTTGAGATCCAGCAGCAGGGAGGGATAAAGAGGAGTGGGTAGACTGAAGCAGGTGCAGGAAAGGGGGTGAGTTGAAGAGGAAGTGGCTGCACTGTACAAATTCATGTGCTAAAACGTCATTGACCTTGGTACTGCTCTCTCCTGTTCCATTTACCTTACGCCATGACCGTCTGTATGTTCCCTTGGTTTGAGCCCATAAACATTACTGGCTGACTCAGTCACCATTATTGCTGAATTAAAGCGTAGAATATAATTTTGTGGTTTGCTTAACTTTGACACCATCTTTACTTGAGCACTAACTGTCCTCTCTCACCGTCCCTCTTTCCTTGCCCTCACTTCACCTGATTCAGCACCCATTCCTCAATAGCCTTCCAAGCATGCCCACTGAGCCCAGAAGTCAACATATTACAAGTGCATTATATCCTATGGCAGTCGTAATAAGGCCTGTGCTAAAGTGCTTCCCGAGCCCCTGCCCATTGTATGTTAGGATATGGACCATGTATGAGGCCTAGTCCTGCACTGTTATAGATGTAAACAGCACCATATTTCAAATGATCTTTTAGATAAAGACAAATATTCACCAAGGAATCAAATTTAAACTTTCAACCTTGTGATTATTTACAGATATTGATGGAGCAAGTTACTAGTATTGCTTTCTGTTGGAAATGTGTATCCTCACTTTCTGTTATCTACTATGAAAGGCTTGGTTCCACCGTGTCCACTTCTTCTTCGGTCTCGCTGCTGAGATTCATAACTTAGCTCTCGGAGTACCTGAAGCCAAATCTTATGCCACATGGTAGTGCTGGGGATGAGGTCTACCATTTTATTTAATAAGGACCAAGAAGCATCACCATCTTAGTCACAACAAGCCAGAAAGGACCTACTCCATAACTACACAACTACTCACGCTGGATGGATACCTTGATGTGAAAATCCCACCAAATTACTGCAAAATTGTGCTGGTAACTATCTCTTGCATCAAAGGTCCTCTCAGTTCAAACCCTTCTCAAAGAAAAATGAAAGTTATTGGTAATTTAATTCAATTAATTTAATATAAAAATGGATTGAGTGATTACAGCTTGCAGACGCCTTTTATGATGAGAGTTACTAAAATAGTTCAAGAACA
This sequence comes from Pleurodeles waltl, assembly GCF_031143425.1. Classification (NCBI taxonomy): domain Eukaryota; kingdom Metazoa; phylum Chordata; class Amphibia; order Caudata; family Salamandridae; genus Pleurodeles; species Pleurodeles waltl. The sequence goes on from NC_090449.1 coordinate 610,796,142, forward strand.
CCACACAATATGTATATTCAGAGGTCTGTGCATAAATTATTTTTGGGGTACGTACAGTAGTACTCCTGTAGTACTGTTTTAAGTGCTCTTACATGGCTTTGTGAATTGACTCCAAAATATCTAGATTGGGAATAAAATGTGAATATTCATATGCAGTTAGTAGAGATAGAAAGGGCACTTTTACTAATAAAGAAGTCTGCATTTTGGGGTCGATTAGCAAAGGTGTGTAAGAGTACTTAGAAGAAAACGTATGTAGTATTACTTCCTGTACTCATCAAAAACTTTTCTTGTTCGACCCCTCAGTGCTGACATTTACACAGGTTAAGAATTATATATTGAAATTATTTTTCATTACTGTAATTACTGTAAATTACTCTTTCTGACTATTACAAAAAACGTGTTTGCTTTTACTGTATTTCTACCATTTGTTAGCATTACACATAGCAGATGTTTACTCACTAATTAAATGATGCTCAATTTACCACCCTTTTAAGACTGGAAGGTTACGTCCGCTGTGTGGGGTCTCAAACTTGTGATCTTCAGATCATTGCATGTGTCAGTGGCGAATGTTAACTCACTGAGCCATCTTGCAAGAATAGAAGCTTTTAAGCGAGACCTTGTGCACCATGTTCCAGCAGGTCCTTCCTCTTGTCAGCACCATTTATTACCCTTCTGATGTGTAATAAACTAATGCTGTCATGGCGCATCTGTTTACTATTGGTTAACGGAGTCCTAGGCTTAGATAGACAGTAAGTGGATAATTGAAACTTCCACAAACACTGGGGCAGTCCATTATACTAAGCGAGGCAGGGGTGAGTTCCAGAGAGCTAACAAACTATTCATCAATCAGAGGGCTCAGTCAACAGCTGTCAGCCTCCATCTAGCCGGTGACTCTCTTCCCTGTGGAAGCCCCTGGCTTAAATTTGAATCCCTGTGATGCTTCCGTCCCTGAAAAAGATATGCGGCACCAACATTCATCAGTAGCTAGACAGTTAGTCTGACTGTTTTTAAACTGGAATTTTTCCAGCCAAAAACAAAGAAATGAGGCGATAAACCAGTATGGATCAGCCATCATGTTCTTTCGACGGCCCAGGAAGACAGCAGTGTCGAAGACATACACAGCGTAAGCATGGAACGTACAAGTCGCCTTGGTATGACGCTTCTCTGAGTACAACATCCAAAAAAGAGTACTAAGGCATATGATCATATTCTTTACCAATATGCAGAACCACTGGATTTATGGAATTCTGCATCCGCTACATTTTGTGCATAATAAAGGATTTACCACATTTTTCACGTATCCCTCGTCTGCTGCATTATTTGCTGGTTTACAAAAAAAATGTTTCCTAGCTCAAATGGATCAAAAGTTACTTAAATGCAGCCACACGTTTTGCTGCTCAGTGGAACGCCTTTTGCAAAGGTTGACTTGTCGCCTTTCAGATGCTTACTGCTTTTTGTGAGGGCTAAACTGGTACTAATGAGGAGAAACCTTTGCCCAGAAGGTTAGTGAATAAAAATGACAAAATAACGGCTTAATACTATCACAAAATGTACTGCATTGCACCAAATAATTTGCCTTATCTTGGCATATAATTTTGTAAACTTTTGCATAATGTGGGCCAGCCCATTACATAATTCCAGTTGCCCTGGAACAAATGAACAAGAATATTTTCCTTAAATTAATGCAGTATATTCTTAGGTGCTTTTTGTAGTGTTAATGAAACCAATTAACATTTTAAGGGATGCAGTTATTCTTGAGAAAAGTTACTTTTGACCTTGTATTATGGACCTAAAGTAGTTCTAAATAAAACAAAAACTTTGGAAAATAGAAACAGCTCCTTTTGGAGCTCTAGGCTCAGAAACAGCTAGGCAGACAGAATACCCTTTGTTAATATGAAGGACAAACTTTAGAACACAATGATTCGAAATTTGATTTCGCATGGTCTATGGTGATCCTGGAACTGCTTTCTACGCCGATGTTAACTGGAGCTGGACTTCCCTGCGGGGGCGGGGCTTTGGAGGGGTGGGGCCTGATGTCAAAAGCAACCTAAAAGGCACCCTGCTTTCTACCAATCCCCCCATGGCTCCCAAACAAAACAAAAAAACAAATGGTCACTGAGGCTGTCACCAATGAGTTGGGGTGTTTTCACAGTCCCTTAATGAACATTGTCTGCTCACAGTCTCCAAAGATAAACTGGAAAGCCACTTTGTCCAGATTGTTTCCCTAGCACCACGCATTGTGTACTGGGATAACACACAGTGGCATCAAGTGAGTTGACAGGTCTGCAAGAGTTGAGAGAGCAATGGTAAATTGAGCATGACTATGGTTCGACAATGAACGTTTTTGATATGGTATACTGCAAACTGTTTAGTGTTTTTACACATAACTGTCCTGGTAATAGCACATGGAAATCCAGCCACAGTTTTACAGGGCATCATAAATAATTAAAATGGAATCCAACAGTGCGGTGAAGTTAAAATGCAGTTGCTCAAAATGTTGGATCCTAAACTGCTTTTTGTGCCTTTGTGCTGGTTAAATGCTTAGGCAGGTAGGAGAACCAGACTTAAGACAGCTCTCATGTGTAATGGCGGTCTTTTAATGTGACATGTGTCAAATATTCATACGTGAGACATGAACATCAAGCGTCTTGGTGCATGTTAAATCTTGAATCATGTCCTTGAGAGGATGGAAGCTGGAGTAGAGGGGCCGCTAGCCAACCGTGGTTTCAGGCAATGGCCAGAGGTCATAGCACATGGATCCCTTTGGATGATGCAAGAATGCTACTCATTTAAACTATAATAGAATGTAAGCTTGCACAATCAAGTGCACACAATGGTGCATGCTGTCCTCAAACCATGCCACACTTGATTCTGATCAGAACATTCCTGGTCCGACTATCAACATTGACACGTAGTACAATGGGTATTTGAACCAGTTCTGTATACTCCAGGGCAATTTTATATCACAAAAGTATTGTGGCTATTAGTTCAGTCCCTTCTGTAAAAGGTAGTGTATACGAGCAAAGTCACCACATCATGTGTTTCTCAAATTGCATAAGGAAGTGATTCCACTCAAAAGTGGGGTTCGTTTTGCCTGTGCACAACATTATTGTCGTTTCACACAGAAAAAAGGGCCCTGGGAGGCAAAATCAGAGCTACCCAGGAGGAGGCCATATCTAGCATGCCCGATTGGGCTACTCCCCTAAATGTGGATTGAACTGGTGCCTTTGTGCAGACACTAAGAATGTGGTGAGGCTTCACGGTCTGTATCAAAACATGAGTACCCTCTCCTCTGGTCAGGTCTGAAAGCAACAATCAGGATGGGACAACCTGTGACTGCTGCCATTCTAGGGGCCATCTATAACCCCCATCCTTCGGCAGGTGAAACGTGCAGATACACTAGAGGAGGAGTGACCATTAACTCAATCTGGATTGCATTGGGTAATTGGGTAGGCCAACTGCCTTAAATACAGTTTGACTTGTTCTCTGCTGGTGTATTGACTGCTACACTGTATTCTCCTCAAAAACGTCGCTAAAGGCACAGATGTGGTATTAAAGCTGTGCTATATAGGACATCTTCCTTCCATTCACTTTGGAAACAAATGCTAGCTCCTGACCGGCCTATCGGGACAGCCACGCAGGGGTGGCCACTCCATTTTAGCGGAGGAGCTACAGCCCCCTCCTTAGTCAGACAGGCAACAGCAAATAAAATGATAATAAAACAATGCTATTAGCATTTTATGTGCCGCTGTCTATCTGACAGCTTGAAATGTAGGGCAGGCGGGGCCAGGCCACAAGACAGTTTTTTAGAGTGTATATGAGAGATACAGTTTTATTGTGGACATAAATGTAGTTTTATGTAAAGGATAATTATTCTAATAATATGTCAAAATGCTATGAAGTATTATATATTGTAGAGCTGTATTGTGTATTTATGGAAACATTTATATAAAAATAAAAAGGAAAGAAATAAGCAAAAAACAACGAACAAATTATGGATTTAAAGAGGAGTGTGTATTTGCAAGAAGATTCAGAGACGATCATAAGTTAATGTTTTTTCACCTTTCGTTTGAACAAATTGTGCGCCAGTAATATTATTTATAATATTAGTTAGGGCTTTCGATTGAGTATATTACCAAGGGGGATTTCTGTATGAGTATGCACTTAAACCTTGTCCCTTTGGGGGTCTCTTTATTTTGTTTAGGGGCGCTGTAAAGTGCTCATATCTGTGTAGCCGGTCGTCTCAGGCCAGACAACAGACATGAATGCTTGCATTTCTCGAACCTGGCTGTGTTGCACAGACAAGCTGGAGAAATGGCACAGGGTTCCTGTGCCTGAGCGAGTGTCAGACCAGGCCACTCAGGCCAGTCCTGCCGCTCCTTTCATGCTCGCTTCAGCATGAGAGCAGCGTCTGGATTGGGAGCCTGTGGTGACTGCTGGGAAGAGAGGAAGCGACCAACAGCAGGATCGGATTTAATTTTTAAAGCCTACCTCTCACCCCTGTCCTATCCCCCGCCCCACCACCCTTGATTGATGGTAGCCGCCAATGCAGCTAAAGTTCACAGTGTGCAGGATTGCATGAAGAACATACCATCTGGACTCTCAGGGCTTCCCTGTAGGGCCCACAAAAGAGTAAACCTCTGCTCCATGCGTGTGCTGTGTCCAGTGTCTTGCCAACAATTTGAGGTAACTTTTGTTAGTGGGATATACAGGTGTGGCCTGGACCTGGTTTACCCAGTTTGGGGACTCATCTGTCCATGCAATGCATTATTAATATGACTTCTGATAATGCACTTCAAAGTGGGGATGTAATTGGGCAAATAAATTTAGGGATCGTTCATTTCTGCAATACGTGCTGGTTCGGGCTTTCTGGTGTAGTATATTGTCTTTATTTAGTTATTCACTTTTCAATTTATATTTTCAGGGTTTTGTGTAGGGCAAACTCTGGGGGAAACTATAAATACTGTGGCCTATTTTACGACTTAAGGGTTAAATTCCGATCACCGTGCAAACAAGTGGCAGAATTTTGGGGTGTGTGATAATTATCACTCCCTCACAGTTTCTCGTTTACAAGTTGTGGCAGGTCAACTTGCCGAAATGAATCAGGTGAAAAGACCTGTAAAAAAGATAAAAAACTCGGAACTCAGAACGTTAAAATGGATTCTGCATGTTATGCTCCATTTCATTTAAAAACTGTTGAGTACGAGGTATTTACCATACGTGGTAAATTCCTTACCCAGTGGAAAATACCCCACTCCATTCCTCTCATAATGAGGGCCATAGTAGAATCCTCCGTCTGAAATTCCTCCACCAAAAGGATATTATATAGGCCTGGAAAGAATTTGAATTACGCGGGTGTAATTGAAGATGAATCAAGAGATTGCCATTAGCTGGCACTATCATTCGACGTTTTATATATATATGAACGTTGAAGACTTGTTCTCATTACTTTTTCATAACATTTTGCACAAACACGTTATCGTTCCTTTTCTAAAAGCAGCAAATAAGAACATGCTTTTTTCTAGGTCGGTATTTGTAGCGCCTAACTCGTCAGCAACAGAGCATTGAACAGGGGCTTAGAATGTACAGCCTTTGGGTGAAGACCAAGGGTAGTGCTCCTTGACGTGTGTATCCGAAGAGGTGTGTCTTCAGAATTTTTCTGAGTTGTAGGAGAGCTGGTGCTTATCCAATATTGTTAGTTTCTTCTAACAGATGATCATTTAATGACATATTTTATAAATGTGAATGTTTCCTGTAGCTGACCCCACCCTGGCACTTGCATTAATCAATATTTGATAGGTATATATTATTAAGCTTATGTTAAGTCATCTGTTTTGCCTTTATTTGTTGTATGGATGCTGGCTTACTGGACTGAAGTGTGTTAAGCTTTTGTGAAGTGTTGTATCAATTAGGTAGCCTAATTTCAGTGGATAATTTCGTTCCGTATATTGGGAGCTCCGACTGTGGACACTAATGCCATTGTTTCCCAGGTTGTCCAACAAGGTCTAAAAGAGTGAAGCCAGGATAGCTATCTGTTACCTGACAGACTTAGGGTGGTCATCATGCAACTTTTTGCCTGCCTCCCTCCATCTTTCTGATCCTGTTTTTGCTTGTATTAGGACTTTGTGCACTTTACCACTGCTGACCAGTGCTAAAGTGCTTGTGCTGTCTCCCATGAACATGACAGCATTTGCTCCTACCCAATTGGCATATTTAATTTGCCTATAAGTCCCTATTAAAGTGAACTACATATGCCCAGGGCCTGTAAATTAATAGCTGCTAGTGGGCTGCAGTGCAGATTGTGTCACCCACATAATTAGCACCTTAACCATATCTCAGGCCTGCCATTGCAAGCCTTGTGTGTTCAGTTTCACTGCCAACTCGACTTGGCATTTAAAATTACTTGCCAAGCCTTAAACTCCCCTTTTTCTACATATACATCACCTCTAATGTAGGCCCTAGGTAACCCGTAGGGCAGGGTGCTATGAAAGTAAAAGGCAGGACACGTACATATGTGTTTTACATGTCCTGGTAGTGAAAAACTCACAAATTAGTTTCTCACTACTGTGAAGCCTGCTCCCCTCATAGGCCAGGATTAGAACTGCCATTATATACTTTTAGGTGGTATTTTCTCATCTGAAAGGAGTAGCCCTATCATGTTTAGTATGGTCAGAATGGTAATAGAAAATGCTGCTTACCAGTGAAATTGGATTTCATATGACTATTTTAAAAATGACACTTTTAGAAAGTGGGCATTTCTGTGAATCAACTGCCATCTGTGCCTTGCAGTCTGCCTCCAATCCATCTCTGGTCTTTGCTGGTTGACAGCTCCCCTTGGCCATTCCACCCAGACATCCAAAAACACAGGACACTTGGTCACATCTGCCTTCATCTGCATACTGAATGGGCCTCCCTGGGCAGGAAGGGTGGAGGGGCTCTCACTTACACGTCAAAGGCCAGTGGCCTGACCACACACAAAGGACTGATAACCTCCAAAGGGATTCTGGCAGACAGGACTGGGTTGAAAGGGAACCTTGTGCACTTCAAAACCACTCTTTGAAGTTTCCCCCACTTTAAAGGCATTTTTGATTATGTATACTGGTCCTGTGACTCTCCAAAATTAGACATTTCTGGACCTCCAACTGGACTCTGTCAGAGGGACTGCCTGGCTGCCCAAAGTACTCATCTGGACTGCTTTGCTGGAAGGCCTGCTTCCCTACTTGTTGCCACAAGTGCTCTCCAAGGGTTTGGATTGATCTTGTCTCCTATTGTGAAGTCTCAGGGCCACAAACACTTCACCTAAGATAAGAAAAACCCCTTGCGTAGGAAAATCAATGCAACTCCTGCAGAAATTGATGCAGCGCCTGCCTCACATCTGAAAAATCGCTGTATCACCTACAGAATCGACACTGCGCCTTCTCCTTCTTACCAGTGCGTCAAGGATTTTTAACGCATCATTCCTGGGCGTCAAAATATCCCTGCATCGCAGTGAAGAACCAAGGCTGCGCTCCTGGAAATCGACGCATCACCTTGTAATGTGTAAAGAAACAACACATTGTCTGTGCCGTGCTGGAACAACACATTGTCTGTGCCGTGCTGGATAATCCAACATAGCGCATTATTTTTCAATGTATCTCATACTCACATGTATCATTATTTTTTACACATCCTTGGTACTGCGTGTTAAAAAGATACAACCACTAATTCTTAAGGATTGAGATTCATTTAAACCTTTAAAAAGTGATATCTTGACTTGCGCATATTGGATTTTTGTTGTTTTGGTCTTATTTTATTCAAATATATATTATCTATTTTCCTAAACCGGTGTGGAGTACTTTTTGTGGTGTTTTTGCTGTGTTACCTTATGAGGTTTCGCACAAATACTTTACACAGTGTAATTTAGGTTAAAACTGCCTTGCTCTGTGCCATGCTACCAGAGGGTGAGTGCAAGATTATTTGGATTGTGTTGTGACTTACCCTGACTAGGATTGTGGTCCCTACTTGGACAAGGATGTATACCTCTGCCAACTAGAGACCCACTTTCTAACACTACTCCTTCAATACCAGCCGACAGCATGTTTCACACAATCCTTGCCTTTTTTGCTTCAGTACGTCAGCTTGTTGACCACACATTGCAGAGGTCTGCTTGTTAAGAGTGACTAGCCATTCAAGTTTCTAATCTGTGCAGACCTGGCACAACATATCAACCTTGCGAGGTTGAAAAAGAAATGCCACTCAGTGTGTTTAAAATGAAAAGCCCAGTCTGGCACTTTACTGCATGGCACAAGCTGTATACATAGTCAATGTAGTAGAGAAAACCATCAGCAGGACGGCAATCACCATGTGAAATACATTTTTCATATGCACATTTTACATGAGCAAAAACATAGATTTGTGGAAGCAGTGTCTTTGAACATGGAACAGAGAAGATATACCTTTTACAGCCTGATAGTTGTTTCTGATTGTCCGCATGCCAAGACATCCCCATTCATTTGACTTGTGATAATGCAGTGTGGTGGCCAAGTTTCCATCCCAAGTCAGATGCAACATTGACCGTTGCAGATATGAAGTGTTCTGAGCTACTTTCTATTTTTAATCAGTGTGGAAATCATTAATACAAAGTTTGTTTTATTTTTCTGTTAGAGGTAACGATGATGTATAAAAATGTATGAAATGTACTCCACTGTCTTTGAGTACTGGAAAGGCTGACTTAGTGCACACTTAACCAGGTTTATTTTATCAATCCCAGCAGGGTCCATCACATTTGGAGAGTTTTGCCACACTTGCCGGTTGGGTTTTTCATCCAAGCCCCATTCCACATCCAGTCCACTCACACTAGTCCGTGAATATCTGTGATCGACTTACTTTCAAAGGATGTAAAGAACATGTAGACTAACTAGGAAACTAAAGCGTCGGCAGAGCAAACACTCTTCAAACAGAGTGAATGGTCTGGCGTGGTAGCTCAATTTCTGATGTACTCTAACAAGTGAAAGACTACTGTACTTAAAAAGGTGTTTTTTTAAGTGGTGAACTCAGATCACTTTGGGGACTTTTCTTTCCAAATAATCCTCGACAGAGAAACATAGAGATCATATATCTAGTCTCTGATGTGTTACTATTTCAAAAATATAGTTTTTCAGACTGAACCACCCCATTGTCCTTGTACTTTTAAGGTGTATAGCTTAAAATACACTTAAACAATGATCTGTCTGATGTTGTCCCCATCAGTTATATAAGTGGGATGTAAAGGGTGGGGGTCCCTAAAAAGGACACGGTCAAGGCATAGCTAGGAATCCTTTAATAACTACCTGACCTGTATTTAGGTACCTCTCTGTTAGCTTTCTGTTATTGCTTCAGGCCCTATCACACAACATCCAACATGTAGACTTAGAACAAGACAGACCTTTTGGCTTTGCCAATGCTTGTTAGCAGTATCAGGTAAATTAATAAAAAATTGATTTGTGTTGTGAATAATTAGAATTGAAAATGGTTCAATTTAGAAAATATTAGCCAGTGAATTAAACATTACTAAAGCCTGTGGAAGGGGTTGCGACGTTTAGAATGTCTCTAATCACTAGCATTCTCCCCTTCATACAACTTTTTTCCTGCAGACGCTCACTCTTTTGGACACCAGGGCCTTTTCCTCCTCACATATTTTTTTAATTCTCCATCTGCATATCTCACACATCATGTCAGCACTCCTTTTACTTTTTGCATGTACTTTCTTTCATTTCACTTAACCATCACTAATTCAAACCACCCACTAACCTGTAAGTGCTGCATTTTAATTTCCTTTTGCTCTGTCCACATTTCAACAGATATGCACCTCCTTCACACACTTTCATAAAGGATCAGAATAGCCTTTGATACATGTGACCATTGCTCTGTGCACCTTCCAGGATGGCCAAAGGCAGCATGTGCAGATATTCTGCACAAATGTGTGATCCCCTGACCAGCAGTGTAAGAGATTTATACTACTTTCAGGCTCGATTTCAGAGAATTCACTTGTGTGCCTTTGTAAACATCTACCACAATCTGAATGCATTTGGATACCTGGAGGTGACTCAGTTCCGTGTGTGCACCACACAAGATTCATATGTTGTATGAAAAACACAGAAACACACCTTGAAAATGCAAATACTGTTAGGGAATACAAGATGAAGCAAAACATGAAAAGTAAATAGGGGTGCATTAGTGCATTGATTACCTCAAGGGTTATTAGTGTAATTGTTAAAGAATGGAAAAAATGTTTTGCCTGTAAAGTTAAGGACATGAATGCAAGGCTAGTATGGACCCTTTCAAAGCTGTTTTTTATTCTGAGATTTGGCAGTATCAACTCCCACTTAAAACCTTGGTCCGAATCACATTTCTATTTGTTTTTTATGGTGAATTGAATATGCCTACATTTTCTAGCCGCTGGGAAATTTTGATGGAACAAACCAAGATAAACTGATTATCAAAAAGAAGGAACTTCAATTTTGTCCAAAAAGGGTGAAACTATTATTGAGGATTAAGGCAAGGAATCCTGTCACATCTGATTCTTGTCTCTTCTAGATTTCTGAGATCTGGACCCAGTACTATACATTGCTCCATATAGAATACCTCCTGTTCAGGGAGTAATTTGTTAAAAGAAAGTGCCAGGGCCCTTGTCAGGAGGCCACTGCAGCTTGCACCACTCACTGCCCCTGTCAACGCTGCCAGTGACAGTACCAACACACCTACTAGCCATCACACTCCTAAAAGTGTGACAACTCAGACTATGGCAGGCCACTCACAGATATAGGAATGGCATGGGCAGCAGGTATTTTTAATGTATACTGAATTATTAACAAGCTGTTGCTGTGCTCATCTCAAAATTAGATAAACAATACCATCATGTGGTGCACTGACATAAGTGCTAGTGTTGACAATTAAGAACCTGTGCTGAGCACTGGAAACCACTGGCTCAAATTAAACACTGCCCCTGTTGCAGATGGTCCCGCTGCAATACAGATACTATTTGTGCATTACTACAGCACTCCTTGAAGTCTGGCCTGCCAGTGTTTAAGTTGCTCCTGGGGAGGGGGGTGGGGGGAGGGGGTTGCAGCTGGTGGGGACCGGTACTAATTGCTGGGGAACAGCTTTTATTTTTCATCATCAGACTTGGGCACAGAGAAACTGAGGAAAAGGAAGAAAGGGAAGATAGGTGGAGAAAAGAAATCTATAAATGGAAAAATTGGGGATGAAAGAGAACCTGCACTAGTGAAATAGACCAATAGGAAGTGTAAGGGATGGAAGAAGGAGGTATGAGGTGGAACTGAGATTAGTCAGCATTTGTATTTGGCTATCTCGGCATTCAAGAGAACTATGAATGGAGTTCTAAGAACAAATTTGGCCCCCCACACACATGTATGTGTGATTGCTGTAGCTCAAACCTAACCAAACGCAGCAGAGCACAGTACAGGTTCAAAGACAGGCATACAGTCAGCTAGTTATAGGGGAAATAGCTTGTCTGTGGACTATTCATGCAACATGATATAGTGGATGAATATGTGAAAAGGGCTGCTGCCTTGTTTTTTCTTTTTTACACTTCCTAGCATGTAGTTTGATGGTGTACTGGCTACAGATGTGAAGAGAACCACAAGGATGGTGAACTTGTAGGCATGATTTGAGCAAGTGCTGGTCTTTAAGGCTTTGTAAATTATGTAGCTGGTTTTGAAGATGGCGCAGGCCGGCAAGGAGAGCCAACGGATGGGGGTTAATGTGATCATATTTTGTTTATTACAAAATAAGTACTGGAGCTCGTTGCAACATCAACTATATATTAAGCAGATAACTTTAAAGTCTCTGCATGCAACACTTCACAGTGAGATTGATGAACATATCCCTAGATTTTAAAATTAAAGAATAAGCAGAAGTAAATTATTTTCAATTTGTCTTTATCAGAAGATACATGTGCACTGGATTTGTGCTGTTGACTTAGGCCTCTAAAAACATCATGCAGCCTTTAACTTTCTAAGACTCATTCTTCATTGTCAATATTTTAAAAATTAAGTGAATACCTAACTGTGTTTGCTTGGCTCTTTTTGGATGACTGGTGTTCCAGTTTTGCTATTTCGGTGATCTGTTTATGGTTGCTGTTTAACGCCCCTGATCTGGTTATGAATTGTACTTGAGTATGGAACTGATTTAAACTGGGAGGAGGAATTTTTATGCCACAGTTATCTCTGGATCCACATTCCCTAATTTTCTGGAGTGAAAGACTATAGGAAGGTTTTTAGAAGAAAATCTACGGGCCAGGGGAATCAATGGGAAAAAATGTATAATGAGGGTACCAAACTCCTTAAATGAGCCAATGTACATATGCTGCAGTGCAAAACTGAATGTGGTTTCATGGGTTTTTCATCTCCCTTTTGCCCGCCCCTTGCGATCGAGATGTTTGGAATATGAGAATTTACAATTGTGCTAGGTTTCTTTTCAGAAATGAAAGGAGACTCTCCATTTCGTATTATGTTCCTGTTCACTTTATCTCTTCACATCTGAAATAGTTTACGTTCCTTTGATACTGGATGTTGGAAATGGCCCCTCAGCAGGGTCACCCCCAAACTGTTTACCCTCTTTCTTCTCTTTTTCTGAACTCATTTTTGCTGGCTTTAGGACTCTGGACACTTTACCACTGCTAACCAGTGCTAAAGTGCACGTGCTCTCTCCCTAAAAACATGGTAACATTGGCTTATACCCAACTGGCATATTTGATTTACTTGTAAGTCCCTAGAAAAGTGCACTACATGTGCCCAGGGCCTGTAAATTCAATGCTACTAGTGGGCCTGCAGCAATGCCAGGCCTGTTTGTGTAGTTTCACCACCACTTTGACTTGGCAAGTATTTGCCAAGCCTTAAACTCCCCTTTTTCTATATATATAAGTCACCACTAAGATAGGCCCTAGGTAACCCACAGGGCAGGGTGCTATCTAGGTAAAAGGCAGGACATGTACATGTGTGTTTTAAATGTCCTGATAGTGGAAACTCCTACATTAGTTTTCCACTACTGTGAGGCCTGCTCCTTTCATAGGATGGCATTAGAGCTACCTTTATATACTGGTTGAGTGGTAGATTCTGATCAGAAAGGTGTAGCCATGTCACATTTTGTATGGACAGAATGGTGATAGAAAATCTTGCTTATTAGTGAAGTTGGGTTTTATATTACTATTTTAGAAATGCCACTTTTAGAAAGTGAGCATTTCCCTCCACCTAAAATCCATCTGCGCCTTACAGCCTGTCTCCAATAAGCGTCTGGGCTGGGCTGGTTGACAGCTTCCTTGTGCATTTCACCCAGACAACCACATACACTGGATACTCACTCACACCTGCACTTATCTGCATACGGAATGGGTCTTCCTGGGCTGGAGGGGTGGAGGGGCCTGACACTTACATTTCAAAGGCTAGTGGCCTGCTATCACACAATGGACTGCCAAACCCCCTACTGGGACCCGGGCAGCCAGCTTGTACTGAAAGGGGTCCTTGTGCACTTCAAAACCACTCTTTGAAGTCTCCCCCACTTCAGAGGCATTTTTGTGTATATAAACTGGGTCCCTGGCCCCACCAAATCAGACACTTCCTGGGACAGATACTTCTGGACCAAATCCTGCAACCTGTCAAGAGGAGCTACCTGGGTGCCCAAAGGACTCACCTGGACTGCTTTGTTGTGAAGGACTGCTGCCTTGCTGTTGCCCTGTTGCTTTGCTGGCCTCTGACTTTGCTGATAAGTGCTCTCCAATGTTTGGATTGAGCTTGCCTCCTGTTTCTGAAGTCTCAGGGCCAAAAAGACTTCCTCTCTTCAAGGAAACACCTTGTATGGCGAAAATCGACGCACAGCCTGCCTGAAACGACGCAGAACCTGCCCAGCGGTGAGAAAATCGCTGCATCACCAAACCAGAAATATGCAGCCTGGAGATTGGCGCAGCGCCAGCGTTGCTATCGAAACTTCAATGCACAGCCATACCGGATTGACGCACAACTGAGCTGGAACAACACAGCCCAACTCCCTGAGTGAAGAATCTCTAACGCAACACCACCCAGATCCACGCATGCCCAGGATTTCAATGCATCTTCCCTGGCCGTCAAAAGACCCCGCATCACAGTGAGGATCCAAGACTGCATGCCGAAAATCGACGCAAAGCCCTTGCAGTGTGGGAAGAAACAACGCATCAGGGAATCCGACGCACACCTTCCTTCTTCCACGCATCCCCTCCTCTGCGGTCTCCGTGAGTGTAATTTTGACACCAACCAGGTACTTTGTGCACACAAGAGACAATTGTTGATTTTTAAAGACTTAAGACTCTTCTTAACATTACAAAAAAGATATTTCAACTTGTGCTTATCAAATCTTGATAGTTTTTCACCTTAATTCAAACAGATAAATATTTTACATTTTTTTAAACCTGTGTGGTGTATTTTTGTGGTGTTTTCACTGGTTATTGCATGATTTATTACACAAATACATTACACATTGCCTTCTAAGGTAAGCTTGACTGCTCAGTGCCAAGCTTCCAGAGGGTGGGCACAGGATAATTTGGATTTTGTGTGACTTACCCTGATTAGGATTGTGCTCCCTACTGGGACAAGTGTGTATACCTCTGCCAACTAGAGACCACATTTCTAACACTGGACCATATCAACGGTGAGACTGAAAGATGTGTGTTTCACTTCCATGATAGGTTTTGTGACAAATATTGTCTACATATGCAAACAATGCACATGTAATTGTTTTGTATATTTTTTAATATATATGCGATTAATATATATGCCTAATTTTTGTGTGAATGTTGCAAATATATAATAAAGAATAATTTCAGGAAAAAAGAGATTAAATCAAAGAGACTTCATATGCACCAGGTCTTCAAATCTCTTCCCCGCAAGAAGGGAATGGCATTCTGAAACTGCACTGCATGCCGACATTTTGGTTAGGTCAGAAAAATGTGCACATTATCAAGACTTCTCTTTGATTGTGATGCTTCTTTGAGCAAAGTTATTCCACTCCTTGTTAATTTACTTTGTTTATGGCCACTGGAATCACGTGAATCCACTGCATTTTCTGTATAACTATGTATGTGTTGCACTTAACACACAACACACACTTAAAGCATTGTAGGCTTAAACTTAGGGCCTTATTTATGAGACCTATCACCACAGGAGCTTCAGTTTCAGCTACACTCCGGTGGTGCTGTGCCCATCTCCACATTAATAAGGCAGAGCAAGGCCACTTTGTGTGGCTCAATTCTGCCTTACAAATATGGGTCGCCGGATGCAGTTTTCTGCAGCAGAGGGGCGTGCAATTGGTGTTGCTGTGGGTGTCTCCATGCAACATCCATTGCTTTTGACACTGCCCTAGATTTATGGGAAATTTTAAATCTGAGGAAGCCTCAAAAACTAACACCACCCCAAGAGTGGCATTAGAGTGGAGCAACAAGAAGAAATACTTTTATTTCTCCTTGTTTTTGCTTTTTCTATGTGTGCTTCATTCTGCAGCACACATAGAAAAAGCAAAACATCATTAGTGATTGTTTACATGCAGGAAGAGACACCTTCCTGCACATAAACAAGAAACCCCTGCAGTGCAGGCAACCTTGCACTATTGGCCACCCTTCAGCTGTTAATTGCTGCAATTATGCATTAAAAGTTAAAAGTTTCCCAGATGGTGTTAAAGGTTCTATTTGATGAAGGATGGTGAAGACTTAAATATTTAAATGAAATTCAAATAGGATGGGAAAATGACTTCTTTTTCAGTATACATTCAGATTCATATTTACACCATGAACACTATTTCTAAAGCAGCAGTTATTTCAGCTCCTTTGACAGTTTCCACTGTGACAGCCTCTGGCAATACCAAGAGCCTATGGCATAACACAGCAGACATTTCTCCTCATTAAGAGCTTCTAAGATAATTTTACCTGCAAGGTGGAAGGTAGTGACTATAGTTTTGAAGTCAAGACCTGTGCTATACATGGTTACATCATGTTGGCAGTGTTGCTCTTCAACTTAATCATCAACTGGGTTATGCAGCATACAACTGAAAATGGAGCCAGAGGCATCAGATGGACCTAATTCTCTATGATTGATGACCATGGCTATGCGGATGACCTAACCTTGCTCTCTCTCAAACATGCCATCATAAGCAGGGAAAGGAGTCTTGCCTCAACATCTATGCATAGTAAGTGGGCCTGAAGATCAACATGAAGATCTCAAGAGTCATGCTGGTCAGCATCCAAACCCTTCCTCAATCAAGGTGGATGGAAAGGACCTAGCCACGATTGAAGAGTTTACCTTCCCTGTCAGTGCTATCAGACACATTGAAGGAGAGGACTTGATATCAAGAGCAGGATGCTGACAATATATGTAGGTCATCTGAGTACAGCACCAACACCAAGCTGAGGCTTTACCAGAGCTGTGTTCTGTCCACACTCTTGTACGGATCAGAATGCTGGAGCATGGTGAAAAAGAACATCACCAAAGTGTCAGCTTTCCACACTAGTAATTTGAGAAGAATCTTGTGGGTTTTCCAGCGACATAACATCTCTAACCAGGAACTGCTCACCAGATGCAAGCAAGAGAACATAGACACCATCATTATGAGAAAAAGATGGACATGGATAGGAAATGAGAAGAGAACAAGACACCATCACAAGAACAGCTCTCCACTGGACCCTGTAAAGTAAACAGAAGAGAATCAGGTCAAAGAACACCTAGAAGCAAACTGTGAAAACAGAAATAAAGACCGTAAACCACAGCTAGTGCACCATACAGAAATGTGCCCAAAATAGACAGAAGTAGAGGTCCTTAGTTGCTGCCCTACATACCAGTTGGCATAATGGGTTGTAAGTAAGTTATTTCAAAAAGACACCCAATGATTTTGAATCTCTTTTAAATGATAGTTTTGAATATTTAAAGTGCTTTCAAGTAAGAGGGAGACACAAGCAACTTCACCCAACTACATGCATGAAGTATTAACTTCAAAATGAACTACAGATAAAGTGTTTGTAAATGACATGACATTCTAAAAGTCAGAAATATCAATTGAAACCAGTTTGACCTTAGCAATTTTCTTCACTATTTATGTAGCACATTCCTGGAGCACATTTACTATATAAAAATCATGTAATGTAACTTCTTATGATATCATTATAGGTTACTGGACAAGTGATATCACGTTCTATGGTATCACCAAGAAGCCAACAGACATATGGTATAATTTCAGCTTCTCCAATCACTTTGATTAAATGTGCCATTGAGTTTTAGACATTTCTTAAGAACAAACCTGGAGGTACTCCAACAAAAGTCCTTCACATTAGATTCTCAGACAGTAACCTAATATTTTTATCTTCTTTGTTGATTTTTTTGTAAAAAGCAATATAGCCAACGCCTTTCGGCCCAAGAACTTTTACAGGGCACCAATAAATTTAATTGGTCCAAATCACCAAGGGGCAAGTGTATGTGGAGGATGCAACCTCTCTGGACCCTTATGTAAATTATCACATGTTTTTATTTGTTCTGACAGGTGTGGGCACCAAAATCTGTGATCCACACTGTGCTTTAAATGTTGGTGTTTCCTGTCAGACGCCTTGGCTGTGGGTGTACCGCTTTTTAGTACAATTATAATTCAATGATTTAAGGATCACGTCACAGGTGTTATTGTCTGAGAATCTAATATGAAAGACTTGTGTTTAAGTGCCTCCTGATTCGTTCTTATTGCCCTTTCCACTTCGGTGCCAGTAGTATTGGCTGCTGCTACAACTCAGGTGAAATCTACTTATTACTGGGTTAGATTTCGATGTGCTGTGTTTCTGCCTTAACTGCTGTGCAAATTCCTGCTGCCTTTTAGACCCTTCTTGCTCCAACATACCTGAAAAAATAGTGGCTCTTGTACTTGTAAATACATTTCTACTTTGAAGCTCTGATAAAGAACGTATAATGTTGAAGTACAGATACTGTGACAAGCGCTCACATAAGAAAAAGCTATCACTATTAGGTTATACCAGACTAACAGACATTATTTCAATCGGCACTTCATTTACTGTTAGGTGAAGTAATTCTCTTTAAAAATACCATAGATCCCTTGGACGTGATGTGGATGTTCCACTGCAGGAAGGGTATGGAGAGTTTGGAAACTCCCACACAATTGTGATTTTGTGATATAAACAAACGTTTTCGGTCTTATTCACGCCCTGGACACAGTCCGACTCCGAGATGTACTCCTGTCAGGAGCAAGAATAAGTTCTTATGCAAGATTAGAATAGTGAATCAACCCCTGAAACACTGGTGATCGTTTGGTAAAAAGAATTTCTTCAGGGGTAAATAAAATGTTGCTGTACATTTATGCAAGTGGGTGTTCACAACTTTGAGTGCCTTTGTAAACTTGTGGCTGTGTCGGCCTCCCCACAGTACTCCTGTTATTGGTTTAGCGTCCTACAACCCTCCATGAAAAAAAAAAAAAATTACTCAAAAAAAGGCTGTAACTCTATGGGAGTAAATTTACAGCACTTTCGTGGGAACTGAGCCCCACGTTTGGGTGGTGCACTTGTGCACCCAAAAAGTACTACGTTACTATAAGAGATAGAGGTTATCCTTGGTTATTTTCCAGTACGCAAATGTAATGTACAGATTCGGACAAAGAAATCCAATTCCAATTGCACAATGGGCCCTTTGTTATTGGCCCTCAATGGAGGACAGAGGGCAGAGGATGGGTCGCCAAAGCACAATGATTGAACAAAATGCTCACCTATGGCTTCTACTAGACATGCTGAGGCGGAGTAATATCATACCGAAGGTGTGATGCTGAGTTCACAGCTGGCGCGGAGCTGGTATACGTTGTGTGGGATAATGAATTGCTCCCGCGAGGGTACAAGCATCTATATTTAGGAATGATCAGGTACTGCAGGTGGAAGTAAATGCAATCTGAACCTGTGAAAATAGCACATCTGTGAATGCACTGATGAAGTGGCTTGCCTGAAGAACATGGGATGTCATGCTGATGGATTGTGGCAGCACAGAAGGAGCAGGAACAGCAATAACACGTCGCTCCTTTACGCAGTTCACTTTCACATCTTCAGAACACCAATGTTTAGGTGGATAGGCTGATGCAATAGAGGCCAAAACTTCATTTGCTTCAATTTTATCTTTGTTAATATACACATCAACATGCTCAGGTTTGGTATGGCTTTGCAACCCCAACTGGGTTCAATACCTTCTCACTTCGGTTTTGAGTAATCTGTCTCAAATAGGACTCTGATGTAATTTGCAAGTTTTAATAAGTGCCAGGCAACGTGATGATTTTTGATGTTGTATTGATCATTAGCAGTGTTATAATTTTGTTGAGCATGGGTTGAGGTCTAGTCTAGATGCTCACACAGTGACAGGGTTCTTTGACTTGCAGTTTGCTGAGTAGGTTTGTATGCGTATGAATTACCTGTATGTGTTGGGTAGTGCAGTGGAATCCTGACATCCATCTGGACGGTCCTGGGCAGGTGTGGTTAGTTCTGTCTAGACAGGGCTGCTGTATGATTTAGCATGGTGATGTGTTATTTCTTTTATGGGCACATTGGTAGCTAATCGTTATTGGTTATGTGTCATGTGTTCTGTCTAGTGTGTTATCTTGGAAGCTGGTTTGTGCCATTTCATTGCAGGTGGTATGGTGCCCTTGGCACTCGACTGTTAGGCATGTCTCCATAGTGTTGATCGCACAAAGCTGCGGCTGTAGGATAAAGTGCTTTCTTATGAAGTATACTGGATCCCCGCAGTCCCTACCTCACATACAGTCATCTATTTTGAGGCATCACATTTTAAGTAGAAAGGTTCAATGGGAGCTCTAGCTACACTGTCCTATAGGGAAATCTGGCAACGCGAGATGGGCTGGTCGGACAAGTGAGTGTGTGGGCTGTTTTTTAGCTGTTTGTGGGAGTGTTTTATTGGCCTGTTGAAGGCTGGTTTTTACTGGTGATTTTACCAGTAACATTGCATGCAGCTAGCATAAATGCTTATAGTATGGGACTTCAAACATAGGGGACGGGCACCCCTAGGTGGGGGCCTCAAATGATCCTAGGAGGATGCTAAACTCAGGCCAAGAGAAACAATATGCTGATAACAAGGCTTTGTTTAAAGCTGAAAAATGAGCAGCAGTAAGCCACTCTGTAAAGGGCCATCACTAACATGTTTTGTCATTTATTTCTAAGCTTGGTGGATGTAAGGGGAGGGACTCCAAATACTCTTCAAACATCTAATAATCACATTGTGGATACTTTTACACGTTAGTACGGCCTGCCTGACCAGAATAGTATATTTGGTATCATCTATTTGATTGCATTTTTAAAACATATCTTAAATGCAATGTTTTAAAAAGTCTAGAATTATTTAAACATTGCCAATTTAATAGAATAATTGTGAAAACTTCGGAGAGGGGCCCGGTGATTTGATATTTTTTTACTGGTTGGTCGGGTGCAGCAATAAAAGTTTGAAGAAAATAGCCTACAGTTTCCCATACTTTGCAAAACCATATACAGCTTGCCTTTACAAGTTCAAAACTGTCCCAGTTTACAAATGCTGGCCATCTTTTTAACTAGCAATAGTCTTTTATTTTGGTGCCCGGGCTATTTTCCGCCAGTCTGACCCTGTCTAGGCACTGCCTTTTAAACTCTATCTAATGATAATTATATTGAGGATGCATACACAGCATACAAAAAACGGAATAATCTCTTGGCGATTTTATCACCAGGCCGTAGTAATATTGACATCATTTTGTGGCCAGCAGAAGAATAAAATCTTGTGTCGGCAGTGTCAGGTTCAAACCTGTGAGCTGCAAATTGAATATAATAAATGTGTATTGGGTAAGAGCTGACCACAAGCAGCTGTCTGTTCTACTTTGTGAAAAGTTATAGTATAATATTTAACCATATTTCTGCCTTGCCTACTCACGCTGCGTCGCCATGTACCAAACCGTTTCGACTCTTCACACAGCCACGCCGTGTAAAGGCACATTTACAGGTTGAACAGCAATACTTGGTGAGGGGAAGCCCTGACACATCTACCCAGACAATGCAGTCCTCCCAAACCCCCAGTCTCCTCTCTATGTCCATGTCCTCCTCTCTACAGAACTTTCTTCTCTTCCCCCAACCCCCCTTCCCTCCCCCCCAACCCCACGCCCTATCCCACGGTGCCACGTATTCCCAGGTGGGGCAGTTAATTACTACACTGGCATTCAATAGCATCTTTCTGATAGGCTTCACTGTGGCAATTTAGGAGAACATTGATAACCTTGATCTAATCCAAAATGTGTATGCACAGTGTTTTACATATTGTCATGTAAGGCCTGGGTTACATTTTCATTATTTCCGCTCATCTCGCCAGTCTTTGAAGGATGATGGACTCAGTGGCTCTTCGGGGATTAGACACATCTCTTTGTGGATTACAGACAGCTGCTCTCCGGTTTGACCAGTTTCCGCAGCTAATGTTGCCAGTAAAGAGCCTCTTTCACATTGCCCCTCCCCTTTTATCACCCTGGGAAATCGCCTCCTTAGATCTAGGGCTTCTTGAGGCCAAACGAGATTTGAGACATTTTGAAAGAGCATTTAGGAATTCAGTACACTAATTGTGCACATGGCAGTAGCGTAGCAAGTATGCCATATGTCCAGATACAAGCAAGAGAAACGGTCCCTTGGACTGCATTTGGGGGTATTGAAATACAGCAACTGTCAGGTTTAATCGTTCCTTCGGGGTCGGGGGCCCGGGTGTCACTGCACCTGCTGCACCATTTGTGGCTATGCAACTGGCAAACGGTCATATTCGACGCCGAACGCAGCTTTTAAAGAGTTGTCTACGGAACATGACTGGGCACGAAATTGTAATAAAAAGTATTGTATTCCCCTTGCATTGGGGAGAAAAGACATTAGTGAAAGGGCGGCCGCGGTTTTAAATCTCATTTCTTTCACTGACACCGGACCGAAAATCACTCCCGCGGGATTTATAGACAGGGCTTTAAGTCGGTCGGGTTCTGCCGGTGCTCAGCACCCACAGTTCTGAAAAGCAGGTACTGAGACGGGCCCCTATCGGGCTTTCCATTCTAGCCCGCAGGGTGAAAAAAATCTTAACTGGGCAGAAGTACAAGCCTGCTCTGCTTTTGATGTAACTTCAAAGAGACTTGTTACAGTTCAGAACTGAAGAATTTTCAAGATTTTATAAAACAAAGTCAAGGTTGTGCCTTATTTATCTTATGCAAATAACAACCCTTGACAAAGCCAATAGCCCTGGCTTGTTGTAGGTGTAATGTTACTTGCTGTATTACATATCTGGATGCAATGATAGAAAGAAGCAGCCAAATACCAGTTGAGGGGCACACTATGCTACACACAGATGTTT
The DNA here is from genome assembly GCF_031143425.1 of Pleurodeles waltl. Lineage (NCBI taxonomy): Eukaryota > Metazoa > Chordata > Amphibia > Caudata > Salamandridae > Pleurodeles > Pleurodeles waltl. The sequence continues at coordinate 610,818,524 of NC_090449.1, forward strand.
AGCTTACGTCTTTTTAAGGCATGCTCTTAATTGCATCGGTCACGCCCCTATGAAAGGACCCCCCCCCAGTTTTTTCATCCCACCCAAAGTACTGGTTATAGATTTCACCAGAAGCGCATGTAATGTGTGATCTCCTTTTTGGGGGGATGCCTTTGGGCGTCTGAGGGACTCTGTGCCCAGTCCTATGGTGTGTCCATGTGGAACGCATTGACTTTGTGCCTCAATCGGTGCGCCCCGGATGCCTTGTCGGCCCCTGCACCAATGTCTATCATGCACTGAAGGTTCAAAGGTGTCATCTCATTTACATGGGGTCATGGTCCACAAGCAAAGAAGGAATGCCCACTGGTATCTTGAGAGTGCAGAATTCAAGGCTACGCAAAACATATTACAGGACTTTTTGAGCAATTGCGTGCAGCCTTTCTATAACGCCAAAGTGGCTATGAATGCACAACTCCTGCACAACAATGTTTGCACCCTAAGAGTACTTTGCATAACGTGGCCCTGATCAGGGAGTAGAGGGCTAGTTTCAAATTCTGCGAAATCTAGTTACATATATACTGATTTATATGTATGTTAGTAGATGAGGAACACTGCAGAAAACAGGCTTAGTGTTAGAAAAGGCTGAACAATACACTGCTTAATTTAAGCCGGTGGTTTAAGGTGGGGCCCACCGCATTCATTTTTGGTGACCAGGACTTGTTTTTCATTCATCAGACGTTGACCCAGAACAAGAGAGAGAAATCAAAAAGAGGAGCAATGAAGGAGGAGGAGAATGATGGAAAAGCAGTGAAAAAGAGAGAAGGAGTGAGATTAGGGGACATAGAGAGTGTGGTGGCAACCTTGACATTCAGCCCCACTTCTCTGAAAAACTTTAAACATCAGCTCTTGTTATTGTAAAAATGAAGTAATGGGCACCACGTAACATATCATCCACATTGTTAAAGGTGGTACAGACGTGGAGCGGACACCACAGCATGACTTGACTCAAGGTACTGCTATCAGATGCTACAAATTAGCAGAATTATGAAGCTGGTGTAAAATAATTGGCTTCCAGGTGCCAACGCGTAAATATGCGTTTCTGACAGTCTAGGTATGGGTTATCTTTGGATGGGTGGAGGTTTCGCTTTTTAATTGGCAGTTGGTTTGCAGAAGCCTCCTCACACACACACACACACAGACACATTATGACATCTGGCTTTTAGTGGGCCCTCTGAGGGCCTTCATATTCTGCGAGAAACGCCCACTTAGGATCATTTTGTTGTCCCATTCAAGGAAACACAGGCAGCCTGCATTCAGGAGGACGTTTGTTGAATTTTGATGTTTCACTGCACATGCATTACTATTCCAAGCTTGTTGATTGTGGAATCGCACTTCTGATGCAAGGTCATTAGCAACAAAAATACAACATAAGGGCTGCGATTTTTATTGCTGGGCAAGAAATGCGCTTTTTTATGTTTGATGCCAGTTCCTTCTGGCCCATTTGGCCGATGGTCTCTATAGAGTAGATCATTGTCTACTCTGCCGGTGGAAGGGCACCAAAAACAATTAAGTACCTTTTTAAAAAAAATCAGCGGTCTGCATGCGGAACCCATAATTAACTCTGTCTTTTTACACAAAAGTATTTCTTTTAAATCGATGCCTAAGTGTCTTTGAGAGGTGGGAGGTGCAATGCCTATCAGTTACCTTCAATTAAGTAAGAGTAAAACTCGAAGGGCCTTCTTTTGCGATCTTAGTGACTGTTAGGATCGGCGTCAGGATGCCCTTTTCACAAGTATCTTAATGAGTAGAAGGCCCCACCCTTCGAACATGTTACTCCAAAAATATTTTTTTAATCCATTGTCGAGTAATGATTTACCTTCTCAAAAGCAGCCTCTCAAAAGGGCGGTGGGGAAAGAGAACAGAATGTGTTGAAAAATAACTATTTTTTGATAATATTTTCAGAAACTATATAAATGAAATTCTGAAAAGCACAAGCAGATTCTGTTAGAATAAACGGGAATCGTTAGTGAGTTACTCTTTATTTTAGTTTTATATTAAGAAATGTATTTACAAATTCTTCATACTATAAAGTTACAAGTACGTGTGCAACACCCAATGAAACAAGGCAGTTTTCAGAAGACACCTTTTCAGTTCCTTTGTCACCTGCCCCGGCTGTCTTTGCACTCCACGCCTTTCTCTTATTTCAGTAGAAATCTTAAATTAAAAACAGATGCCAGAACTTTTTAGGACCTATGATGATATTTATTTAATTATATTTTTTTTAGATTAATGTTATATATTATCGTTCTATTTTTTCAAATTGCTTTAGAGGAACGTTCTTGGAGAACATAGTTTGAGCAAATCGTCAAGTATGCATTAAAAAACTGAAAGAGATAACGAGAGATATCTACACACCGAAGGACAGGACACACAAACTGTTTTGTGCTGGTGGTATTTTAATTTGTCAGCAGTACTGAATATATTAAGTAAACATATCTGATCCAGAAGTTTTGACTTTGCTAGCCGTAAAAGCAGTCGTCGATATTCGCATTTGTCAGCAGTGAATTGTGCATACATTATGATGCAGAAGTATGGGAAAGACTTATAAGCTAGAGGTTCTAATTCTGGTAGGGCTGCCTAACCCTTCTGTCCACCTCAGACTGATAAATGTAGTATGATGGTGCAGAGTCACAATAAATGTTTATATTTGATAACTGAAGCTTCACCCCTCTCGCTTGGCCGCTTAGGTAAGTACCTATGCTTCTGTGTGATACCTCTGTTTGGGAACCAAGGACCGAGGATGAAGTGAAATAGATCTGGAGGCTGGCCCTCCTTGCGGTGGGCCCCAACTCTGGAATAAGCCTGCAGCGCACATTAGAATGCTTGAGAGACACGTAACCCCCAGGAAGAGTCTGAAACATTTATTTTCTGCTAATTATGTTGTATGGGAGTTCTGGAAGTCATGCTAGCCCCTTCGTAATATTGGTGTAAAAAAAACTATTGTTGCTTTTGATGTACTCCGTACAAAACAATATTCATCAAAACATTTTTTGCCAGCCGCAAAGAAACTATTTAACTTGTAGCGTCTAGCAAGTGAAGGTTATTTTATCTTATGAGCATTTCTATAGTGTAGCACCAAAGCACCTTTTTGTTTGGGCTTCATATAGGCGCTGTTCTAGGATTTGTATCAAACTCTTTGTGTGTGGCTGTTGATTTCGTTGCATTTGTTCATCAAAGATTTGTTAAATATGCAGTTTAGTGATGGCTCGTGTTAGTTAATGTGAAATTAAATCAGTTAGATCTTGCTAAATATGTTTTGCAGTGTGCCACCGTTGTCTTACTAAATGCCACTTTTGCTTTCTACAATAATCAGTAAATGTGCTGGAATAAACCATTTCATTTCTGGGAGCCCTGAGTGGATTTTAAATACAAATTTCCTGTGATAATTTCTCATTCGAAGAGTGATAATACTTCTGGGACTGCCTATGAAGAGATGTATTCGATGAAGGCCCAAGGCCCAAGGCCTTGCATGTCTCTCTTGCTCCTGACGGATGTATGACACATATTCAATCACCATCATCTGTCTGCAAGATTGTAAACACGAGAGTGCTGCCTTCTGTCTGCAATGAAGTCTCACTTGTATATGATAACTCTGGTCACGTTTTCTCTCTTGTTGGCTAAAGACTGGTTCCTTACTTTTTGTTTTTTTACATAATTATTAGTAAAGTTCACAAAGCATCATGATGTGAGGGGACCACAGACTCATGATAGTCTAAAGAAAAATAACATAGACAATAAACAGAGATAATAAGAGCAATGCTAGGGAATCAACGCAATAAGAGGGTTCAGGTATCTTCCGAAACAACCGTGAGAGGGAGTTAGCCTAGGGGCTGGTGAAAGCTTGTACCAAAGATGAGGACCCAATTCAAGGGAAATCTACCCCACATCCCGCCCTTCTAAATCCGGAAATTTGAAGTATGCCCCCCCCATGCCTGCAAAAGTCTAAGTGGTAGAAAAAGCACAACACTTTTGTAGGAAAGCTGGTGGATAAGGCAGACGACATTAAAGATGAACTTTTGCTTGATTGAGAGCCAGTGCACAGAGCGTCTGCCCTCACAGACATGATCAAATTTCCGTAAGGTCAAAACAAATCTCACAACCGCTGTCAGTTCCTCTGGAATCTTTGCAGTGCGGCCGCTCTGCCAAGTTAGATGATTCCTTTTTATACTGTCCACAACTATTCTCTTTCATTGACCATTTCTAAAGATCAGGAGCCTAATTTAGAGCTGAGTGACACTGAAAAATCCTCCATTTACAGGAGTATCTGCAGAATGCACAGGCACATTTTTCACCTCATAGGGAGAATATGGTGTAAGGAATTTCCCCAGATGTAGCATTTCCTTCAGCAATGAGAGGAAGGTGCTTTTTCCAATCGCTCTAAACAAAAGTATAACCATTTACTTATTTTACATTTTAATTTTAATTGCCATTAAATTTAATAATGCGACCAGGCCCTGGAGTCAACCCTCTGTAACCACCCAACTCTGCACTGTGCACAGTGGGAGATGGCTGCAGGGCCTGGCCTGCAGTGAGTCACTGCGGTCAACCACCCTAACCACCCAACCCCAGGCTGCGCACGCCCTTTGGTGAGGTGCAGCAGGAGTTAGAAGCAGGGTTTGTCTCTCTGGGTGTGAGAGGGTGTCTCTGGGTGTGAGAGTGGCTATGAGAGTGTATGGGTGTGAGAGTTGGCATTAGAGGGTCTATGTGAGAGTGTCTGATTGCGCTCCAATAGATGAAAGATGTATTCGCCTCTACAAAGAGTTTCAGATAGTTTTTTAGTAGGGAATCACACAGTAAACATAGTTTGCCTTCACCAAACCCAGGAGTTAGGATCATTTGTCCTTTCCAGAATTGGAGCTTCAAATGGGGCACCTGCTTTGTTTATATTTGTAAGTGTTTCCTGTTGAGGTTTAATTTCTGTAAAACAGAGCATCATGACTAGAACGGAAGCTCACCTGTTTATTCAACAAGAGTCCACAGTTTTGTACAAAATGTCTATCCACTTTAGCACTTTTTACTGGTTAGTTAGTAAGTGCTACAGTTGAGTGAATTGCCAGGGTGCGGGAGGGGGCTGCACAATCCCCCTCCACTGACCAATTTGGCCCCAGGGACCCAACCCCTGGGGCCCTCTACAATTCAAAGGGGGGGGGCATGTGGCTTCCCTCCATGGGCCTATCTCAGCCCCACTGGCCCAGTCTTAATTAAAAGGAGAAGGGGGCCTCATAGCAATCATTTCCTCACTTGTCTACGGGAGGGAAACAGAGTAAACCTCCTCTTTCAGTAAGTGAGAGCTATTTGACATCTTTCACTTGCTGGAACCAGAGAGTTTGCAGTGACTTGGCAGGAGCTATTAAAGCTCCTGCCAAGTCACAGCAAACAACTATGTCCTGGGGGTGGGCACCATGGGACATAGCAGGAGCCGGCCTTGGGAAGGGGCAGTCCCCAGAGCCAATATTTGCTCCTTGATGGAGGCTGCGCAGCCCACCTCCAACCTTAAACTTTGCCTGGGGGAGGCAGAATTCCCCGAGGCCAGGGGTCTGCTACAGACCCCTTTTTATTATTTCAATTCTGCACCATAGAGGTGCCCCCTGCAGCCCCAGGGACAACCAACTCCTTGGGGCTGGTGGGGGGGAGCGCAACCCCTCTTATTTTAATAGAATTGATCCATGCACGGGCCAGGCAAACCCCTTTCATTATCTTGTTTTCAGCCCCCGGGAAGTGGTGGTCCCTGGGGCTGTGAGGGCCCTGGGACACCCGTCCATTAATAACCGTTTAGCCCCATGGAAAGTGGTGGTCTCTGAGGCTGGGGGGTGGGCGGAGGCACACAGCCCTCCTACATTAATTGATTGTTTAGCCCTGGGGAGGTGCCAGTCCCTGGGACTGTGGGGGCGGGGGGGGGCACGTGGTCTCCGCACATAATTGAGTATAAGCCCCAGAGAGGTGGCAGTCAATAGGAGGGAGGCCTCATGCGCACCATTCTTTATTTTTCACATGACCCTGCGGCCTGGCTCACCTGGGGGATATTTCCAAAACAAGCACAGGAGCCTGTACTTCTTTTTTTAAGGAATTATTACTGCAGATTCATTACCCCGGTGTAAATTTGCTAAAAACATTATTTAAAAAGTGCTTCTTTGCCCTGAGGAGGTCCCTCTGGGAGCCCAGCACCTGATCTAAGGGTTCAGGGTGTCTCTACCCTAGCCCCTTTTCTGTTCTTTAATCCTTTTTTCTGGGACTCGGCTGAAGCCAAGTCCCAACATGACTGCCAACACTTCCTGGTGGAAGTGGTGGCAGGAACAAGGTGGGCACCTCAGGAGGTAGCAGTGGTCAGCCTTGGGGAATGGCGGTCCCCAGCGTCATGTTCGCTCCAAGAAGGGGGTTTCACAGCCCCCCTCTATGTTTTCAAGTTTGCCCCAGGTGGAAGGCGGTCGCTGGGGCTCAGGAGGTCAGAGCACCCCACCTTCTAATTTATTACATTTGGCCCCAGGGAGATGGTGGTCCCCAGGGTTCAAGGGATCCACATGGCCCCCACACCTTAAATTATTATAGCCCCAGGGAGTTGGTGGGCCCCAGGGTCTTTTGGGGGGGGGGGTTCACAGGGCCTGCCCATTGATTTTCTATTACTTGCCCTGGGTGCTCCCCAGGTTGCGGGGCGACTGTGCAGACCCCCGCATATTATAACACTGTAGCACTGGGAAGGTGGTGCTCCCCAGGACTTTAATACACTCTAGGAGGTGATCCTGTGCCCCTCCTATATTTTGAGAATGCACCTGGACCTGGCCCACATGGGGCAAAATAAAAAGCAAGTGCAGGAGAGCGCGCTAGCTTTTTTTTTAATCTACAGTGAAATTTGTGAATATTCGTGATTTTCACTGTGAATTAATAAGAAAAATGCTTCCTAGCCCTGGTAGGGTTCCAGGGATACCTCTGGACCAAGGCTAGGGGCTCGATGTATCTTTACTCTGCCTCCTTTTCTTTTAAAAAAAATTTGGGGGGACTCAGCTGAAGTTGATTTCCAATATGGCTGCCAGCACTTCCTGTATGAAGTGTTGGCAGGCAATAAAATCTCAGCACAAGATTGAAACTATTTGCAAAGTCGTTGCAACCCCAGATATACAAATTTGGATGTCCTTTAATATCTCAAAAGTGTGATCTGTGGACCAAAAGGTACCTTTCTCCCAAGTTTGGTGTAATTCCATCCAGCGGTTCGGACTGAGGGCATCTAAAGTGCCTATGGGAATTAACATGGGAAACACATTTCTTTTGACCCTACTTTTTCTCAGCTCCCGCTTGACAGGTCACCCTGAAACTTTACATGCACAACAAAACCCAATTTCACACTTTTTTTTAAAATGACGTGAAGATTCGTCAAACGGCGCCAAAGATATAGCCAAGTCAAAAAAAAATGTTTCCATGGAAACCAGGTCTTAACTATAACTACCTACTGGTGAGCACCATTAGGTGATATATATTACCTACTGGTGGTTGCCAATAGGTAGTTATAGTTAGGACCATGTTTCCATAGAAAAAGTGTTTTTTGTCTTGCCTGTATCTTTGGCATTGTTTGACGCATCTTCACAAAATTTCCCCCAAAAAGTAGCCCAGTGACTCTTGTTGTGCCTGGAAAGCTTTGGGGTGATCCGTCAAGCGGGGACCGAGAGAAAGAGGGTTAAAAAACCTTGCATTTCCCATGTTAATTTCTATAGGATCTTTAGTCATTACTACATCCCGAACCGCTGGACAGAATTACACCAAATTTGGCAGAAAGTTAGCTTTCGGTATGCAGATCACGCTTTTTACCTGGTGTAAATTCAGTATTTATGAAATTAAAGGGAAAATAGATTTGTATATCTAGGGACGTAGATCCTTCGTGAATAAATGACAAAAATTCATGTATTTTCGTGAATATTCTTGCAAAAAGAAGTGCTGTAATTGACCGCAACCTGACAAGAAAGTTGTGGCTGCCATTTTATTTCACGGGACACGGCCCCCAGGGGTGAAAAACCTAATTGAAAGTGGCATAAGGGGTCGGGGTGAAGGTACTCTGATCCCAGGGGTGTGATGTAGGTGTGTTTGAGGGGCAAATTATGGGTTTAAAATAATTTTGCATCACCTTGCCTGATATTTGCAAAAATCTGCGATTTTTCACAAATTCCGCTAATTATGTGGAAAATATTTGCGAATGTGAAAACATTTGAAAGAAAAACCACAGACTCATTCATATACTCATTTTTCCACTCATATATGCACTCAGAGACTCATGCACCTACTTATAGACCTACTCAAACACTCATGCACCTACTCCGACCCACTCATTGACTTACTCACCCACTTTCAGACTCACTCAGACACTCACGCACCCACTCACAGATCCACTGAGAGTGACAGGCCCTGTGGCCAACCTGCGCTGCCCACAGCCAAAGGCCGTGCATGGCATGGGGTTGGGTGATTATAAGAGCTTGACTGCAAGGTCTGGCTGCAGGCCTGGCCTTGCGACCAACCTCTGTAATGCACGGCCAAAGGCTGTGCGCTGTGGGTGTTGGAATAATGTACAGTAATAAAAATTACTTTACATTAAAAAACCATAGAAATTCACTGGAAAAAAACAAGGTTAGAGGGATGTTATAGTTATATTCTGAATTCACTTGTACAAAACCATGGAAATTCAACAGTAATTGTTAGAGTTCTTTCAAGTAACTATAAATCATGCCCTAAGGTAATTATAACTCACACCTTCGCCATGCACAGCTAAAAATTCCACATATTAAATCATTGATGAGATCTTGTATGGCATCTCTGATATTATCACTGTCATATTTGCAATAAAAGTATTGATATGAAAACTGTGCATGTAAAGGGCTTGAGTTATAGTTACCTTAGGGCGCGAATTATAGTTACTTGAAAGAACTCTAACTATAACTGCTGAATTTCTATGGTTTTGTACAAGTAAATTCAGACCCTAACTATAGGGATCCTTGTAACCTTTGTTTTTTTCAGTGAATATATATATATGTATATAAATTGAATATTCATTGAAAAAAAGAAAGGCTACAGGGACGTTATAGTTAGGTTGACGTTTTACCCATATGAAACCACAGAAATTCAGAAGTTATAGTTATGATAATAGTTATACTTATGGTAAGAAACTATAACTTGTGGCATTAATTTACTTAACAGCACAAGTTATAGTTTCTTCAGATATGTGTAACTATATATTAACTGTAACTGCTAAATTTCTATGGTTTTGTACATGTAAAACGTCAACCTAACTATAACTTCCTTGTAACCTTTGATTTTTTCAGGGAGTTTCTATGGTTTTTTAACCATATTTGGCTGTGTGCATCAGGGTTGGCAATGGGGTTAAATGCAGTGGCTGTATCTTTTTTCCATTTTTTTTGGATCCATGGATCCTTTCCGAGTTTAAAGTGGGGGCCACACTGAGCCCCGCGGTAGATCAGTGGATCAACGGATCATCCAAAAGAAAATTGGGCAACATTTTGCCCATGAGGGGTTCCTAAAGGACCCTTCCATGTGTCTTCTGGGGTCAGGATACCAGTATCCTGACCCCACATATGGTTTTCCACTCCAATTTTCCCACCCCTAGCCAATGTGAGAAACAAAATGGCAACTGCAACTTTTCTGTCAGGTTGCAGCCAACCATTCAGGGCTTTGCTATTCCTCAGATCTGCAGATCCTCAGCGAATGGAACTGTGGAGGATCTGCGTTCCTATCTATCTAAGTTTTTTAATCTTAAATAACTCTGAAACTACAGAACAAATATACACCAAATTACAAAAAGCACGATCTGTGGATGAAGATACAGCTTCCTTCCAATTTGTTTTTTAAATGACTCTAGAAATGGCATAATCTTGTAGATTCCATTGTGTCATTTTTAGTGACCCTCTAACAAGGGAACATCCCGTTTGCATACATCATGCATATACTATGCATGCTGTGGCGAAAAGGGTTTACAAGGTGGCACAAACTAGTTTGCACCACCTTGTAAATATGGCGCTATGGTAGTGGCCCGTTAGTGGCCCATTTACTGTAAAAATGTTGCCGCAAATGTGGTACTAAGGGATGCAAAGGCCTTGTAAATCTGTCCTTCAGTGTAAATCTGTTCAGTGGTTTGGGCTGTAGCCGTATCTTAAGAATGCAAAATCCATAGACACAGAATGGGGAAAAAGGGTTTTGGGACCCCCTTTTTTTTTGGACCTCGCTTGACGAATCACCCAGAAACTTTCAACACAGGAGCTGAATTGACTGTTGTAATAGTTTTGGAAATTTCATGAAGATACGTCAAACAGCCCCAAAGGTATTGGCAAAACAAAAAATACTCTGTCTATGGAAAAAGCTACACACATGGATCAATAATCTGGACTTTTGAAACAGTTGCACATTGAAAACTATATTTACCTAATTTATTTGCTTCCCTGATCATTATAGCACCAATCGTGTCACTTTTAGACACCTTTGTTGCATATATCTAGAGGTTTGTGTTAACATATATAACTAAAAGAAGTATTGATGAATGGCAAATTTGATAAATAAAGCTTGGCTTGAGACTGAAATATAGGGATTCCACCATTGTCTTTGGGATAACGATAGAGACTGGTATGATTGCTCAGGTGGTAATTTGTATTGGTGTAGGTTGAAGGCTGTCTTGCAACAGTTTGTAGGCTGTTTGAGTTGAATTGGTCTGAGGCATTGCTCTAAAGTGAAGCCTGAGATACCAGTTCTCAATTAAAGGCTCATGTAAATAGATAAATCATGGGCATTTTGCCTCTAGACACAAGTGCTTACTTTGTAAAATAATAAGAGCTGTTACCAAAGGCTTTTCTCAGTAGCCCTCCACAGGAGTTGTGTTAGAAATGGGGTCTTTGGTTGACAGTCAGGTTACCCCTTGTCCAAGCAAGGACCCTCACTCTAGTTAGGGTAAAAGAGAATCACCCTCAGCTAACCCCTGTTTAACCCCTTGATAGCTTGTCATGAGCAGTAGGCTTAACTTCTGAGTGCTAGGTGTAAAGTATTTATACCAACACACACAATAACTTAATGAAAGACTACAAAATGACACAACACAGGTTTAGAAAAATAGAAAATATTTATCTAAACAAAACAAGCCCAAAATGACAAAAATCCACAATACACAAGTCAAGTTATCACTAAAAATACAAAGGTCTTCATGTAATTTGAAACACAATGTTAACGCCGTTAGCTTGAAAATGTACCTTGGGCGTGTCAAAAATAATCCCGCACGGGCGAGTGTGCGTCAAAAAGGGCTTTTGAGGCGTCAATTTCACTCATGATCGAGACCTTGCGTTGTTTCTCCTTCAGTCGGGTCGGCGTGCGTCATTTCTTCTCTCCGCAGGAGAGCGATGCGTCGATCCGATCAGCACTCTGGGGTCCGGGCAGACCTTGCTTTGTTTTTACACGCCCAGTGGTGTTTGAGTCAGAAATTCAGCCGCACAATGGTCTGAAAACCACGCAGCGCGGGTTGCGATCTCACCAGCCTCCGTCAGCGATGCTGCGTGTCGTTTCCCCAGCTCTGGGCGTCGATCTTCCGGTCGCGTTGCAGGCGAGCGCCGATTTTCAGTCACGTAGCCGGCCGCACGCCGATTTTTCAGCCGCAGATCGGAGTCGCATCGATCTTTTCCCTGCACGGCGGTCGGTGCGTGGATTTCTCACTCTTGGGCTGCCAGCTTCTCCTTTCAGGGTCCCAGGAACTGGATGGGCACCAATTGGCAGAGTAGGAGTCTCTCCAGAGATTCCAGGTGCTGGCAGAGAGAAGTCTTTGCTGTCCCTGAGACTTCAAACAACAGGAGGCAAGCTCTAAATAAAGCTCCCAGAGAGTTCTTCACAAGAAGGAAGGCAACACAAAATCCAATCTTTGTCCTCTAGCACTGGCAGAAGCAGCAACTGCAGGATAGCTCCACAAAGCACAGTCACAGGCAGGGCAGCTCTTCTTCTTCAGCTCTTCAGCTCTTCTCCAGGCAGAGGTTGCTCTTGGTTTCCAGAAGTGTTCTAAAGTTTGTGGTTTTGGGTGCCCTTCTTATACCCATTTTGCCCTCAGATGTAGGCCTACTTTGAAGGAAAGTCTCTTTTGATTGTGAAATCCTGCTTTGCCCAGGCCAGGCCCCAGACACACACCAGGGGGTTGGAGATTGCAATGTGTGAGGGCAGGCACAGCCCTTTCAGGTGTGAGTGACCACTCCTCCTCCTCTCCCTCTTAGCACAGATGGCTCATTGGGAAATGCAGACTACACCCCAGCTCCCTTTGTGTCACTGTCTAGTGAGAGGTGCAACCAGCCCAACTGTCAAACTGAACCAGACAGGGAATCCACAAACAGGCAGAGTCACAGAAATGGTATAAGCAAGGAACTGCTCCATTTCTAAAAGTGGCATTTTCAAACACACAATCTTAAAATCAACTTTACTAAAAGATGTATTTTTAAATTCTGAGCTCAGAGACCCCAAACTCCACATGTGTATCCGCTCCCAAAGTGAATCTACACTTTATACATATTTAAAGGTAGCCTCCATGTTAACCTATGAGAGGGACAGGCCTTGCAACAGTGAAAAACGAATTTAGCAGTATTTCACTGTCAGGACATAGAAAACGCATTACTATCAAATCAAATCAAATCATTAACATTTATAAAGCGCGCTACTCACCCGTGCGGGTCTCAAGGCGCTAGGGGGGAGAGGGGGGGTTATCGCTGCTCGAACAGCCAAGTCTTTAGGAGTCTCCGGAAAGCGGAGTGGTCCTGGGTGGTCCTGAGGCTGGTGGGGAGGGAGTTCCAGGTCTTGGCCGCCAGGAAGGAGAAAGATCTCCCACCCGCCGTGGAGCGGCGGGTGCGAGGGACGGCAGCAAGTGCGAGGCCAGCGGAGCGGAGGGGGCGGGTGGGGACGTAGAAGCTGAGGCGTCTGTTGAGGTATTCCGGTCCCTTGTTGTGGAGGGCTTTGTGTGCGTGGGTGAGAAGACGGAAGGTGATCCTTTTGCTGACTGGGAGCCAATGCAGGTGTCTCAGGTGTGCGGAGATGTGGCTGTTGCGGGGTACGTCGAGGATGAGGCGGGCCGAGGCGTTTTGGATGCGTTGCAGGCGGTTTTGGAGTTTGGCTGTGGTCCCGGCGTAGAGGGTGTTGCCGTAGTCCAGGCGGCTCGTGACGAGGGCGTGGGTCACGGTTTTTCTGGTGTCGGCGGGGATCCAGCGGAAGATCTTACGGAGCATGCGGAGAGTGAGGAAGCAGGCGGAGGACACGGCGTTGACTTGCTTGGTCATGGTGAGAAGAGGGTCCAAGATGAAGCCGAGGTTGCGGGCGTGGTCTGCGGGGGTCGGTGCGGTGCCGAGGGCCGTGGGCCACCAGGAGTCGTCCCAGGCGGACGGGGTGTTGCCGAGGATGAGGACTTCCGTTTTTTCAGAGTTCAGCTTTAGGCGGCTGAGCCTCATCCAATCTGCGACGTCCTTCATACCCTCTTGTAGGTTGGTCTTGGCGCTGGCGGGGTCCTTGGTGAGGGAGAGTACAAGTTGGGTGTCGTCGGCGTAGGAGGTGATGATGATGTCGTGCTTGCGTACGATGTCGGCGAGGGGGCTCATGTAGACATTGAAGAGTGTCGGGCTGAGCGATGAGCCTTGAGGTACGCCGCAGATGATCTTGGCGGGTTCTGAGCGAAACGGAGGGAGGTAAACTCTTTGGGAGCGGTTAGCGAGGAAGGAGGCGATCCAGTCCAGGGCCTGGCCTTGGATCCCGGTGGAGCGTAGGCGGGTGATTAGGGTGCGGTGACAGACGGTGTCAAAGGCAGCCGAGAGGTCGAGGAGAATGAGGGCGACTGTTTCACCGTGGTCCATCAGGGTTCTGATGTCGTCTGTGACTGAGATGAGGGCGGTTTCCGTGCTGTGGTTGGTTCGGAATCCGGTTTGTGAAGGGTCGAGCAGGTTGTTGTCTTCCAGGAAGGTGGTCAGCTGTTTGTTGACGGTCTTTTCTATTACCTTGGCTGGGAAAGGTAGAAGAGAGATGGGGCGGAAGTTTTTCAGGTCGCTTGGGTCAGCCGTAGGTTTCTTTAGTAGGGCGTTGACTTCAGCGTGCTTCCAGCATTCGGGGAAGGTAGCAGAAGAAAAAGAAGAGTTGATGACGGTCTGGAGGTGCGGGGCGATGATGTCGTCGGCTTTGTTAAAGATGAAGTGCGGGCAGGGGTCCGAAGGGGCGCCGGAGTGGATAGAGTTCATGATGGATTTGGTTTCTTCCGTGTTGATGTGGGTCCAGTTGTTGAGGGTGATGTCCGGGGAAGCGGGTTCAGTGGTGTATGGTTGGGTCTGGTGTCCGAAGCTGTCGTGGAGGTCGCTGATCTTGCGATGGAAGAAAGTGGCGAGGGATTCGCACAAATCCTGTGAGGGCGTGACGGCGTTGGCGCTGGCGCTGGGGTTGGAGAACTCTTTGACGATGCTGAAGAGTTCTCTGCTGTTGTGGCTGTTTTTGTCTAGTCTGTCGGTGAAAAAGTTCCTTTTGGCAGTGCGGATCAGGTGGTGGTGTTCGCGTGTAGCGTTCTTGAGGGCGGTCATGTTGTCAGCGGTGTGGTCCTTGCGCCAGGCCTTCTCAAGGGCACGACAAGTTTTCTTTGATTCTTTGAGGGTGTCAGAGAACCAGAGAGGTTTTTTGGTGTTGGTCTGTCGATGCGTGCGTTTGAGGGGAGCAAGGTTGTCAGCGCAGTTGGAGATCCAGTTTGTGAGGTTGAGAGCTGCGTCGTTGGGGTCGGTGGTGAGGGTGGGTTGGTTGGCGGCGAGAGCGGAGAAGAGTTGCTCTTCAGGGATCTTGTTCCACTGTCGATGAGGGATGGGTTGAGTGCGGAGGTGGGAGGTCTCGCGTCGGAATGTGAAGTGGACGCAGCTGTGGTCGGTCCAGTGTAGGGCAGAGGTGTGGCTGAAGAAGACGTGTTTGCTGGCGGAGAAGATAGGGTCGAGCGTGTGTCCGGCGATGTGGGTGGCGGTGTTCACCAGTTGTTTGAGGCCGAGGTTGGCGAGGTTGTCGAGCAGGGTGGTGGTGTTGGGGTCGTTGTTTTGTTCCAGATGGAAGTTGAGGTCGCCTAGGAGGATGTAGTCCGGTGAGGCGAGGGCGTGCGGGGAGATGAAGTCGGCGATGGCGTCGCTGAAAGAGGCGCGAGGTCCAGGAGGACGGTAGACGAGGGATCCTCTGAGGGTGGTCCTTGGGTCGGTGCGAATCTGAAAATGCAGGTGTTCAGCGGCGAGGGGGGGGTCTTCGGTGGAGGTGGTGACGCTGATGGAGTCTTTGAAGATGATGGCGACACCTCCTCCTACTTGGTTGGTGCGGTCTTTTCTGGAGATCTTGTAGCCTTCGGGGATGGCGGTAGCGATGTCTGGAGCAGAGGAGGCGTTCATCCATGTCTCCGTGATGAAGGCGACGTCCGGGGCTGTGGAGTCCAGGAGGTCCCAAAGTTCAACGGCGTGCTTGTGGACGGAACGAGCGTTGATCAGGATGCACTTGAGGTGGTTGATGGCGCGTGGGCTTGTGGTCGTGGTAGTTGCGTGGTGGAAGATGCGTTTGCAGGAGTTGCAGGCGAAGGGTCCATGGGTGCGTTTGGGGTGAGCTAGGAAGCAGGTTTTGGAGCGCCCTGGGTTGAGGGCGTGGAGGGTGGTGGGGTCGTAGCGGATCAGCGGGGCTTGGGGGAGCTGGGGACCAGGGGTCGTGGCGCTGGGCACGGGCCAGGCGCGGACGGGCGCCATAAGAGGTAGGAGGGGGGGGGAGGGGTCAGCTGGGGGCGAATGGGAGCTGGGGGGCGGGGGCGTGCAGGAGGTCGCGGTGGGAAAGCGCGAGGGAGGGGGGGGGACAGGTAGAGTGAGAGGAGCTGGGGGAGGGGGTTTAGGGTGGAGGAGGGTGAGTGTTAGGAGGTTTGGAGATTTGGGAGAGAGATAGGAGTAGGGTTGTGAAGATAGGGGAGGGGGGGTTGTAGAGGTGGGTGAGGGAGAGAGGTAGAGTGAGAGGATAGGGAGATAGGTAGTAGAGGGGGTGGCGGGAGGGGGGGGGAGAGATAGAGAAATAGATAGAGAAAATAGATAGAGAAGTCGATAGATAGGGAAATAGATAGATAGACAGATAGGTAGGTAGGAGGAGGTGGAGAGTGGGGGAGTTAGATAGTGAGATAGGGAGCTAGAGAGATAGGAAGATAGGAGGAGTGAGGGAGGTAGATAGCGAACGGGTTAGCTAGGGGTGAGAGAGGGGGAGGCGAGTGAGGGAGGGGGATGAGGAAGGAGCAGGAGGGCAGGCTCGGGGGAAGAAGACGGAGGAGGTAGAAGAGCCGAAGACAGGAGAGCAGAAGACAGAAGAACAGAAGACCGGAAGAGCAGAAGACAGAAGAACAGAAGACCGGAAGAGCAGAAGACAGAAGAACAGAAGAACAGAAGAACAGAAGAACAGAAGAACAGAAGAACAGAAGACCGGAAGAGCAGAAGAGCAGAAGAACAGAAGAACAGAAGAACAGAAGAACAGAAGACCGGAAGAGCAGAAGAACAGAAGACAGAAGCACAGAAGATCGGAAGAGCAGAAGAACAGAGAAGAACAGAGAAGAACACAGAAGAACACAGAAGAACACAGAAGAACCGAGAAGAACAGAGAAGAAGAACACAGAAGACCGGAAGAACACAGAAGAACAGAAGGGAAGAACAGAAGAACAGAAGAGAAGAACAGAAGAACACAGAAGAAGATTGCAGAGGGGGGGCGAGGAGGAAGAGACAGAGAGGAGGAAAAGAAGCAGGAGCAGGAGAGAAGGTGAGTGGCGCGGGGCAGGGCGAGGGGCTGGGAGGAGGGGGGTACTTACAGTTAGGTGGGTCTCAGGAACACAGGAACTCGGGAACTTGGAGGAGCTGCAGCGGCAGGGGGAGCGACCTACCTATATGTCCTGCCTTAACCATACACTACACCCTGCCCTTGGGGCTACCTAGGGCCTACCTTAGGGGTGTCTTACATAAAAAAGGGAGGGTTTAGGCCTGGCAAGTGGGTACGCTTGTCAAGTCGAATTTACAGTTAAAAACTGCACTCACAGACACTGTAGTGGCAGGTCTGAGTCATAATTACAGAGCTACTTAGGTGGGAGGCACAACCAGTGCTGCAGGCACACTAGTAGCATTTGGTTTACAGGCCCTGGGCACCTCTAGTGCTCTTTACTAGGGACTTACTAGTAAATCAAATATGCCAATCATGGATGAACCAATTACATACACATTTTGTATAGGAGCACTTCCACTTTAGCACTGGTTAGCAGTGCCCAGAGTAACAAAAACAGCAAAAACAGAGTCCAGCACACATCAACAACCTGGGAAACAGAGGCAAAAAGTTAAGGGGACCACGCCAAGGATGAAAAGTCTAACAAGTTGCTTAATACCAAAGCTTGATTCCACCTAGTGCCCCTTGCTACCAATAACCTACAGTTCTGTCTCTTTACCACACTCTTGCTGTTTTTTTCTTTATTCCTGCATTCTCACCCACGTCATTATTTTCCTAGTGTTCTTTTCCTCCGAATTTCTCCGTTTTCTATCTCTTTCTTTCTTGCTTTGGATCACAGTTGTATTATGAAAAATAAGCCCCAGCCCCCAAAAATGAGAACCAATACCCACCACTTGCAACCATCAGGGCAGCATCTACATGGATGAGGCATTGTTGACACTAACAAGGGCAAAACGAGCAACATTCAGACACTTGGAAGCTTACGAGGCCAGGGATGATGACACTGCATCATGGAGACATGCGCATGGGGACAGGACACTCTCACCAACAACAGTCAGGCCAGGAGGCGAAGGCAAGGGCCAAGGCAACGTTTTAACAGTGCAACTTAACCATAGCTTGTGGTTGTAATTGCTGTGTTGCCAGGTCATGTGAGTTCTTTTTCTCATATTTCATGTGAAAGTTTCTGTGAAGTAAGCAGTGCAAGGACAAGGTGATGCGGCACACGTCTGTTTACATTTCTTAGCATGTGGAAACTTCAGTCACATTATTACCACAGCTTTTCTTTTTTTCATTAATACTCTGTATACCCACTTTTGATGTTTTTTGTTTCACGCCCTCAGATAATTCACTTTACACGTATATTGCAACTTTAGTTATCTAATACTGTAAAAATAAACAGTAGTCACCGTCAAGGGTGAAGCAAATTCATATTTTTTTCACAAAATACAAGGAATTGTGGGAAAATTATAAGAAATTACACAGACCGTGCAAAGTTTACTTGGCCCATATGCATAGGTCGAGTGAAAGTTACATGACATACCGGCAGGAGACTTCTTGAAGGATAAAATCACTTGTGTAATATATTTTGGCTTAAACCAGTTTCCTTTGGATGAAAGTTACATGTAACTGTGCAACCGCAAAACTATAAAAAATTTATACGGGTGGCGTAGCGCAAAATTCCTGAATTTTCGGAGATTTCAGCATGTGTAGTAAAAAAAATAACCTGGGCCTGGTCACATAGGGCCCAATTTAACTGATTGATTTTTCAAGGTTTTACCGTAAAAGAAAAAGAGTCGGATATCGTTTAATATCACATGCCAAATAACTTAGTGGCATACGCTATAAAAATAGTGATTCTATGCATACTTTTTTTTACTGAGTTTCAGCGCAGTTCACGTGCAAACGAAGAGGTGTTCATTACAACTAAACTCAGGGGTGGAGGTGTGTTTAGGTTTCTCCATTCCCGTGTTGCTAGGGCTGTACAACTGGGACAGCATGTTAGCATGTCAGATCCCCACATCAGCCTCTTCTAGCTACTAGAGAGCTTTTAGCGAGCAGCAGTCTAAAGGTCACTGGTCTCATGCATCCTGGTGTCCATTTTGGACGTGAAGATGCTTTTCTTGCCGATAAAACAGTGCAAGAAAAATAAGTACTATCAACAACAGTTTTCAAAATCTGTTTGTTCATGTTCTTCCTGTTCCCCTGCAATAGGATTTTTACCAAAACGGACCTGAAATTGCGCAAAGTGGCGAAATGGCACAATTTCGAGAATTTTGTGTAACAAGTGTAACACAAAATGCCTGAGATTATGCAAGATTACACCGCTGTAATGAAAACTTGAGCCGGGCCTAGTAGTTATGTGGCAATTTGGGTGCACTCTCCTGTAGTTTGACATCTCGTGCGATATGTTTTGATGCGGTGTTATATACTGAGATGCACTCTTGGTTGTGTGTTGTGTTATTCGGTGAAAATGTGTGGAATGGTAGAAGAGGCATATCGTTCTTAAATGAAACAATGCTTGTTGGTCGGAACACCTTTCCGTCCACCGTACTGCTGCAGGCGTCAAACAGTAGAGGGTGGAGCAAAAGATTCCCGTTATGGAGTGAGTAAGCAAGTGGGAACATGTGTGCAATATACAGTGCAAAAGGCAATCCTTTCAATATGAAATTCCCATGCATCCTCCAGGATGGTCAATGTCAAACAGTATGTAGATATTGAGAGCATACTGTCTGACACATCTAGTCTTCTGCACCATTCTAGAACTTATTACGAGCACCCTGGAAATCCCTGGTGGGACTTGTATAAGAGGTACCTGCACCACTAGTAATTGTAAGGTCTGTGGGAACACCAGAGACCTGTTATGTTTCCTTCCTGAAAATAGCCATCATCTCCCTGGGGAAACAGAAGGAGAGAATTCAATATTACCCACTGAATCGGACACAGGATGAGAGATTCAATGTAATGAATGCTTTAAATTGACAGATACTGTCAGGTACTGAATACCTGCACTTCTTTAATTTAAAATGGAGAGTACCTGCACTTCTCAGCACTGTTGCAATACATTTGATGGGACAATACTTCTTAGGGGCAAACAAGGACTCCGAATGCTGAGTACCTGCACTTCTACATTTCTATTTAAAATGCTCACTTTAACTCCTCATTTCTCAGGGGTCAACCCTTCATCCGTGTTAATTCTAGACCCCCAGAATTAACGGGACCGCCGATTTTTGTTAACTCTGGGGGTGCAGAATTAACAACTCCCATATTGGGACACTTGTACTGAAAGTCGTCTGCGCCTTATTAAGTCTTCAGCTCAGTCTGTTCTCTTACACCTTAATTACATGGACATACTTATACAAGAACATAGTTCAGTCTTACAGGACAAGAATGCATTTGCATACATGTGTGATGTTCAGTGGATACGATATTGATAGTTTAGTTGGTAACCTATTTTTAGAATGAAAAAAATGGGATCCAAAATAGATTTTGTGCTGCTGCTGACGGCTATCCCAGCATGCCAGAAATGAAAAAGAAACCCACTCTGAAACATTCTAAAGTGCAAACGCTCTTCGCTGGTACTTTATAAAAGAAACCCCAAGGAAACGGATAAGAGCTTGAGGCAATAATTTCATCTTGCAGTTCTGGTGACATTCCATAATTGCATCACCGGGGCTCCTTGATGGAATTACCGCCTTGTAATAGGTGGCTGTCTTTCTGTGATTCTATTTGTGCGCTGTACATCTCAGCTGAACTATTGCTGCATAAAACGGTGCCCGCTACGGCCAGGCCCTCCTCGTTAGATCATTAGGGATGGCTAGCTGTGTCACTTCTGGTCTGTTCAATTATAGCTCACCGGAGTGGGAGGAAAGGGCAATTGCTTTTGGGCTAATATTTCGGCGGCAATGGCCTTACTGCGATCACACGTCTCATTCAGAACACTCATGAACATTTTCGGTGAAGAACTGCTTTATGTCTGCAACGAACTATGGTCTGTGGTCTGTTTGTAAATAAATAGTTGAGGGCGTGCAAATGGTCTTGCTTGCCTCTGCCAATACCTCCAAATCCCGAGGTTGCCAAATGCCAAAGCTTCTGCCTTGTCTTGGTACATCCACCTCTCTTGCTTTCATCATCCTAACCTTCCTGTCTTTTTTTCTCACCATTTCACATTCTTTTTCATCCATCGTTTTTTTCTTTTATCGCAGTTTTCCTTTCTTTCTCTTTTTTTTCGTTCTCCTCCTGTCCTCGGTTAAAGTCTGGTGATGAAAAAGCAGTCTTGGTTCTCCAAAATGAGTGCCAGTGTCCACAACTTTCAACCACCAGCTCAATGTGATTGGGCACAAATTTCCTGTGAGTACTATGCTTTTATTTTGTGGAAGAGGCTAAACTATATTAGACAGTGGGACTAGTGTTCTTAAGTTCCTTGAACTAAATCTCTTGGGTATACCTATGTTGATTTATTTCATGAATACAGATGGTGGAAATTCTAAATGTCCACCTGGATGTACCAACCCCTCCAGAACTGTGAATGAGTATCCATGCTCTACCGAAGGTTATTCAGCGTGGATTCAAGAGGACAAGATCCTGGCCAAAGTAACACAAGGCAGCACAAAGCACTCTGTTGAATTACATTTCTTTATAAAGCCAAGCAAGGCAGTGCAGTTCACACTTTACATGTCCTTGTAAATATTACTGAAACTTCTGCATTGTCCTGGCATCACCTTGTGCGACGGAAGGACAACACAAAGTCATGACAAATGCCGGCCTATATGTTGAGTTATCGCCTAGATACAGTTAGGCCATTTGTCTCTTGAGTTGGAGTTTTGAATTTGAGCACTTCAGCCTTGATTAACTCACAAGAGCAGACTGCGCCTGTTCCAGGTGTGTGACATCATCTGCAAGAGCAGCCTGTCATTTTTTTCTCAAAAAGATGGGAATCAAAAGAGAAACATTGCAGTTTAAAGGTACCACTACGGCTATTAAGATACTTAATAAATCTCAAGCTGTATCTTGACCTTTGCCAAGGACTCTTTGAGGCCTGCTCCTCAAGGCTGGAGAGGTTGTTGAATAAGCACTTCCTTGTATCGTGCTGCAGTCTCGCCTTGAGCTGCAAGAAGGCTTGCGCTGACAAGAGTGCTTGAAATCAGAAGGAACCTTTCAGTCACCTGGTGAAGGCCTAAGAGAATTTAGAAAAAACACACAGTAAAATTCATTTTACAGCTGTGGAACTTTAAAAAAAGAGGTACTACCTGGAGGTCAGAAATGACACTCCACCACAGGGTTTCCCTTGAGACCTGAGAGTTAGGCACTGTACAGCAGGCGCTTTGGAGTGTTTCTGTTAGCCCAGAGCAGGCAGTGCTGTAGTGCTGGGATAAAAAGTTTTTTCTGTCAGACAGGTAGAGCCATATGACATGATACAAGTATTTCCTATCTTGGAATAAGTGACTAAAGGATTTGTCTTAAAGATCAAACCCTACATTGTAAGAAGGATATAGTTTTGTCATGGCCACTCCATTTTTCCTGTCTGGTTTTGTTGGCTATAGGACTCTGTGTTTGGGCTTTCTTACTGTGAATTGGATCTAACTAACTGGCTCTTTTAACTATATTGTAAAGCTGTGCTAGATGGCGCTGACAGTGAACTAATTGGGTGAAAGTTAAATGTTATACGTTAGTTGCATTGTGTGTTTACACCAAAACACGTATCAAAAACATATGCCTGCCAGGAGCGTCACTGCACTAAGGTTCGGCTGCAGTTTAAAAGTACTACAGAGACACATGGAGAGGAAAATTGCCTTTGTCATGTAGGAAACACTACTTTTATACTACTTTTATAGTCCTAAAACATGCCTTGGAAGCCCATTGGGCTGGGTGCTTAGTATTAAGAAAGAGGCATGGAGCTTGATATAAAAGGTGGCACAATATGTTTTTTTATATAGTGTATCCTTACAGTGAGGACATTACTAAAAGCTGTTTTAACTGTGGAAGTTCACCTAAATTCTCGACAAGACACAGGTATTATTAAGACACTTAATTTGTATCTTCACCTGGTAGAATGCTAGAAAAAAGATCCATAATATTTTTCCATTCAGTTTTGAAGATCTTATTCATTGATGAAATCAGATTTTTGATAATTTTAGTGAAATAGTAATTAAAATGTACTATGTGCTGCATGAGCCAACCTTTGTTTAAACTAGCTTTGCCACTCATCTCACCTCTAGAGACGTACTATATGTTCCTGGCTGGGGTCATTTACCCTGCTTTCCAGAGAACAATAGATTGGCCCATGGAGCAGAAAGGTAGGGGTGGTGTAAACAACTGTTCACTACAAAAGGATTTGTTTTCAGGGAGGAGGTTGGAACAGCTGGTAAAACAAAGGACAACTTAAGAGCTCCCTGTTTTGACTAGGAGATCTCAAATATGACTATCTGGGGCCAGGGAAAACCCACTCCCATTCATTCTCAGGGTCCTACCAGAATTTCTGGCTCCAGTCCCAGTAGGGGAAAACCGTTCTTGACTTTGACAGAATAAGGAGGTAGCATCTTAATTGGAGAGTGGCGTAGGGGGAACCAGAGATCTTTCTGATGGAAGGAGGGGCTAGATATTTTGGTTTTAGGGCTTAGGGATTTTTTAACAGTGAAGCATTGAAGTTCATCAAACGGACATAGGCATAGGATGAACATCTATACAGGATTGGATAGAAAACATTATCTAGTATCTCTCTGCTGCACAGGATAAAACTACCACTTTCTAAAAATATTGATGAACCTGGGAAGACTGCATCTGAACAATGAAACAAGACTCAAAGGACTCCAGGCTCCTTCTGCCACCTTGTGTCTGGAACTACTCCCTAGGTGTCAGGTGACTGACCTCTTTATTGCTTGCTCGAGGGACCCATTAATTAGAAAGAATCCTGACTCCAGGACGGCCCAGCTGACCATTGAGAAGACAGAGTAATGCAGGAGCCCTTCATGGAGATTGACCTGGTGCCTAGAAGCCTGCCTTGGGGATGTGAGTGACCAGGACTGCATTGAAAGCAGCTTTGTTGCAAATTAGGTTAATATTTGAGTGGGGGAACCGTACTCAAGCAGCAACTACAATTTATGTTAGGGTGAAGTCACCAGCAAACTTCAAATTAACCTGTGCTGAAGGCACAAGAGCGGTCAGGCTTAATGTAAAGGTAATGTGAAAAGTATGCTACAAATAAAGGTACACTGTTCCATGAGTATATAATGGCCTAGGGGACCTGAAGTTTCAGGAGCAAGAGCCCTCAAGCATCACAATGGATGACCAGTATCATCATCGGGAAATGCTCCTCGCCAGGCCGGCGCCGCAACGCCTGACGGGCTCCCCGTGAGGGGGCTCTAAGCCGTACTGTTCTAATAGTGACTGGTGGGTTCGAACTATCTAAACAGAAATGCCTCTTAATCCGCCACTAGCACAAGTAGGAGAGAACAGAAAAGGAAAAAAAATCTAAAATTGGTTATTCATCACCACCAATATCATTCATTTAATCAATGTGAGTAGATGAAGACCAAGGTTAAAAACAAGAGGAGAGTAACGTATGAGTAAATGATGCTCAATTACTCTAAAAAAACGACTAATGTGCGTGGTCTATAATTATTATAGTCCCTCTAGGAAAAGGTCGACATGTTTCGCGTCGTGCGGTCAAAAAGGATCAAATGACGCATCATCAGGACCAATAATTGTGTTCTTCTCCAATTCATAAAGGTCTCAACAGAAGAATAATACTACATAAACCGGTCACTTACATTAAAGAGAGCTGGCTATGTCAAAGTCAGGTCGCCCGTCCCCAAATAGAAAACAGGCTCCTTGGGAGGCGCTTTCAAAGGACTCAGAAACAACACTGTGTATCACTGATTCTGGTCCAAAACTCAGGACCTACCCTCCTGAACGGCGTCCCGTACTCATACGTTACTCTCCTCCAGAGATATGCAATTTTAACGATTTAAGTGAAAATAGTGCCTAAAAACACAAAATGCAAACTATGGTTATCTGGTTGCCCTGGACCAGGATATGGTCACAGGTTCAGGCTGACTGTGATGGAGCATGGGCAGAATACAGGGACCAAGGAAGGCCAGCTGAGCAGAGTACCTTAAATGCTGATTTGTGGAGCTTTGCAAGCTCCTGCATCGAGGATGTGACATGCAGCAGCAGTTCCATGGGGCTGTGGGACTGCAATACAGAGTCCTGTGTTGTCGCCGAGGATGCCATCAATGAGGGGCATGTGATGTGAAGTCTGGTGTTGAGGATGTGCTGTACAGTAGTGGTTCAGGAGAAGTGGCGGGGCTGTGATGCGAACTCCTGCGCAATAGTCGAGGATACTGTCAACAAGGGGCTTGCAATGCAAAGGCCTGCGTCAGCAGTGCATCGCTCTGTGGTGGTTCCAAAGCAACTGCGTGGAGATGCATTGCGCTGCATTGGTTCTGCTCAGAGGATCATGACTGAGCGGGAAGGGCACCTTCGGGCCCATTCCAAAGGGTCCAGCACTAGGGTTGCACCATTTGGAGGGCAATACTCACAGCAAGTAGGGTCCAGGTGCTTGGTTCAGTCCTGAGGTTCTGAACAGAAGGCCAGCCAACTAGCCTTTGGATTCACTCTGGTTGTCCTGGGTCCAAGATACATGCCCAGTCCTTCTCTCTCAGTTAGCAGGGCAGCAGAGTAGCAGTCCTTCTTGCAGAGCAGCACAGCAGTTCTTATAAATCGTCCACAGGTTCATAGATGTACTGTAGAGTTGGTTCTGAGGGTCCATTATTTATACCCGGTGCCCACTCTGAGTAGGAGAAGGTCTGGAGGGTCCCCCTCAGGGGTGTTTAAGATTTCCTGCCTTCTTGCTCTGGTCCCAGGTTGTCTCTGGTCACAAAAGACTAGTGTCAAAACCCTTGGTGAGTATGCTAGGCAAGTGTGGTAGGTGACAGCTCCTCCCCTCCATACAGGTAAGATGTCCCATCCTGCCAGCCACTATTCCCCTTTGACTCACTGTCGGGGAGCAATACACAAAGATTAACTGCCAGCTACACATAGTAATGTGATCCAAGATACAGGCAGCAGACACCAAATGGTTGGGACAAGGAAAGATTAAATTTCTAAAAGTGGCATTTTCAGAATTGTAGCTTAAAATCTGACTTTACAATTAAGGAGGGCTTTATGTCACAGTTCGTTACACACCAAACTTGACATTCCTAACTGCTCTCAATTGAAAATGATCACTTATTAAATGTAGTAAGGGAACCCAATGTTATCCTAAGGGAGAGGTAGGCCTTGCTGTAGTGAAAAATGAATTTAAAAGGTTTTCACTACCAAGGCATGTAGAACTTAAAAGTTCATGTCCGAGTTTTATAGCCACTGCCTCCTGTCCTCTGGGCTGTTTAAGTCCTACCCTTGGGTGACATGTATGTATTTATAAGGAAAGTTTTGGGCCTGACAATAAGCTTACTTTGCCAGGTCAAAATGGTAGTTTAAACTTGCACACATAGGCTGAAAATGGCATGCTTGAGACGTGTTAAAATATACTTAAGTGGGTGGCACAATAAGTGCTGCAGGAACACTAGCAGCATTTATTTAATTTACAGGCACTGGGTACATGTAGTACCACTTTACTAGTTGCTTACAAGTAAATTACATGTGCCATTTGGGTATAAGCCAATTTCACAATTTTTAAAGGAGAGAACACATGCACATTAGCAGTGGTTAGCAGTGGTAAAGTTCACAGAGTCATAAGGCTAACAAAAATAAGTTTAAGCAAAAATGGGGGAGTAAGGCAAAAAGTCTGGGGGAAGACCACCCTGAGACTGACAGGTCTAACAGTTTTGGTTGTAGCTTGTAGGGAATGCTTCCAGCCTTGTTAAGCCATGCCTAGCTACATCTTCCAGTGAAGGATTTTCAGAACCAAAAAAGCAAATAAGTCGGAAGGTAACAGCTTTCAGTAGGGTGATGCATAATCTATCCTAACAGCAACGGTACATCTGTGTCTACAAAAGCCACTTCTGTCCCATTCAAAGATTTTTTTCATTTAAACCAAAGACTACAGCAGGAGCTCAATTACATCATATCAGACTTAAAGCACTCTCTGGCTTCAGCCTTCGACCTATCCCCAAGGGGATACCTTGACCTCCACAAACAGAGGCTAAGTCAGAAGGTTAAAACTTTGGCTGGTGTGACCTCAATTTTGTATCTGACCTCTACACCACTCTGGTTATCCTGCAATCCTGCCTGGCCCAGTCAACCACAAACTTTGATTGATGCTTTAATTTTTCTAATTTTCTTTGTCTTAAAATGTAAAAAAATACCCTTATCTAATTTTATTCACTTTGGTATCTTTTGGCTTATTAAATGTTTCTATAATTTTCTAAATTGTTGTGCGAAAAGCGATATATGATTGACCATATGTCCAGATATACTACAAAAGGCAATACATTAATAAACCATGTGCTTTGAACATATATAAATGAGCTTCATAGGGTTTTATAGTTCTTTAGGAATAGAAACTCATAAAATATTTCAGTTCTTCAGAGAACACTATTTCTTTTCAGCAGCATATGAAGTGTGTGCATATAAGACAATTGCTTGCTACACCTTCAGTGGTGCTTTATGGATAGGGAGAGCTTTGTGTGTGATGTCCCTCCTCTCCATTACCAATAGTGTTAAGCAGTATATTACACTCACCAGAGATGCCTGTATGGTTTAAGGCCTACAGAATTTCAGGTGTAGCAGTTCTAAACAAAGTTGCTTAACCAATACAAGGTTACAAGATAATAAGTCCAAGCCTCAAGATAGAAGTGCATATTGATTTGGTCTTGTTACTATTTTCAGAATTATTTTTCTTTGTAAATCATTGTCATTGTCATCAAAAACTAAGCTTCCCTTTCTCTCATTTCGGTTATGCTGTACTATGGCATGGAAATTGACCTTTGTACTGTAGCAATAAATTGAGGAATGTGTGTTTGCTAGTGCGAAGCCCAGTGGTGTAACAAAACTTGAAGGGGCAAAGTACCTGGATGGGGGCCCCTTTACCCTGGACACAGTTGGGGGGAGGGGAGGCTTCCACCCGTGCATAATGTATTGTGTTGAGGGGGCCCCCTGGAGCTCGAGGGGCCCCCGCACCGTGAGGGCTGCGGGGTCTTTGTTACACCACTAACAATTTCTCTTAATGCTGCTTCCTCTAAAAGGCCACGTTTACGTGTATTTCCAGTAGCACATATGTTTATGCCATGACAATGAAGATAAGTGTAGCCCACTAACACATTTGTTTACAGCACGTGTACTAATGAACATGCAATCACACCTTTATTACTACAGTTCTAAGGACATATCAGTTTATAAATATGGTGCAGGAAAGTTGACTTGAGAAAATGACTTCTTTGCGCCCTCACAGACTACAAGTAACACTACTTCACACATGAAAACAAGTCTAAAAATCATGATATCTCTTCAGTGTGATTTTAGCTTGCTGCACAAACTAAACCCTCTTGCATCTTGGTTTTGACTAAAATACCATGGCCTCGCCTATTGTGAGTCAACAGGAGAAATAATAAACATATAATACATACATATAAATATATAGGTATATCCCTAAACATAGTTCGCAGAAGTTAACATACAAACTCTGTGCAGTATTCTGTTGATGCAGAGATGTGAGTGTATTATCTTCCAGCTGTGAAACACGTCACATATTGGCTGAAAGCCTTTGTCACGTTTTTGGACCTTTGACAGAGGCTTTCAGCTGAAACACGTCGGGGATCACAACTGCAAGATAATAAACCCACGTTCCTGCATCAACAAGAGAGTACGCAGAGTTTATCTGTTTAACTCAGTATACTTTGTTTTGGAATATTACAAGCATTCGGTGTCCGTTTGCATCCACCATCACCATATACCCACTAACTTAACTAATTATGGGTATATCCACATTCCATAAGTCACAACCATAACTTGGACCCAAAATGCAATGTTCAAGCCGTCACCTTGATGGGCGGATGCAATTATAAATTGCACAAATGAAGTTGCAGGTGAGATAACGTATCACATTCACATTTATGCTATCAGTGCGATGACTAATTATACTATTATTTATTGTTCTGGCTATTTGTTATATTTTAATGGTGTTGTGGTTTTAGGCGTTGTAACTTATTAATGTATGTTTTGTGAGCGGAAAAGCTGTATGCAATGAGAATGGCTCTGGGGTCTGCTGTCCGGCTAGGCCCAGTGCCCAACGGCCCACAGACGTCTAACCTCTGCTACAAATGGCCTTTGGCTGTTTACAGCAGAGCTGGCCACAAGGCCTGGATTTTGGACATTTGGGCCTGGCTAAAGGCAAGGCACATAATTCCAGGCTTCACCCCGAACCCACCATAGGTGGCCAACCTCCACTACACAAAGCCCTTCGCCCATGTGCATTGGGGTTGGCCACAGTGCCTGATCTTTGGCCAGGCCTTGTGCCACAGGTAGCCTTGCAGGGCCTCAGAACAAATAGAGGTAAGCCCTCCTACTGAGCTTTGTGGGTGTCTCTCAAAAGAACGCTTTTTTTTTAGCTTTTGGTATTTTTTGAGGGGGGTGTTGTGTTTTGTTTATTTGTGATGTTTTTATGGGCTTTTTGGAACTGCGATAACACACAGCCACTCACTTTAAAACTGGAAACACATTCTTTTTATTGGTGCTATTTTTGCATTGCTCTTCCATCTTCTGATTGCCTATAGTCGTTTTGTTCTTAGCACCACGCATTTGAAAGACATTTTAGTTGAAATCTGCAAATTATGCTGCAGAGGTTGATTATTTGGCAAAATAGCATAATTCAAGTGAGCCTTGGTAAAAGGTAAAATTATCCCTCAGTGCCTGGGACAATTTAATTATTCAGGTTATCAGAATCGAAGTTCATCAATAGGCATTTATGGCTAAAAATAATTTGACTGCTATTATGTTCTTTACCTGAGCAATATTATGTCTTAGAGGTCTTAAATGCTGCAGGAAAGACGGACTCTCCTTACTTTTGTGATGTTAATCGCCCCCTCCAAAATAATAAGAAAGAGGGTAAAGGCAACTTGCTCTAAACCTTCATCATAATACAGATTCAATTTGGTTCATAAAGCAACGGCAAATTTGAGAAAATAGCTTAAATATGTAGAAACCTCAGATATGGCACTGTGCCATTCTCAGCTATTTTATCTTGGTTTGAGAAAAAGGAAAACAAATTCGTATATGGCATAAACTAATTCCTAATTTCTTTCTTATCAATATTAATTAGCCACTTCAAGATTAATGCATTTTTAAATGACATCCATTAATGTTTCCAGGAACCTTAGAATCTTAGCTTTGCTGAGACTGAACAATGCATTATGTAAGTGGCCAGGTTTACTGAAAAATATAATTCATAGTTTTCGTTGAGAAATCTATCATTCCAACATCCTTCCGCATGTTGCCTTGAAACATTAGAGATGGATTTTCTTTCTAAATCTCGTACATCTTTGCAACAAAAGTACTGCAAAGCGAAACATCTTTGTAGCACAATAGCCATGATCATAATCAGTTTTTTAATTAATGATTGTTTCTGGCTTTGACTTTGAAAGATGTGATTGTGACACAGTGCTGATCCAACCAGTTCATTGGTGGAATTATTTTATTGGCGGTGTCTCTAAAGCTTCCTCGCTATATCTTCATACGGAGTGTTGGATTTAAAAATGCTGCATTAAGAAATTATTTGGCTTAATTCATTTTCTACTTTAAAAAAAAATATTTATCAAATGAGCATCAGGGCGGGAAGAATATTCCGCAGCTGAGCTCCTAAATGCATTACTTACTTATTTGCAGGTAAATATGCATTTTCTTTTATCTAATGGAAACCGATTCAACGTTAATTCTTATAAAAGTGGATGGTGTATGAAGTAACCGGGGTGTAATCTACTTAAAGGCAATATATTCACACAAAAGTCTTTTTCTTCACGTCCCATTCTTATACACTGTGAAATTAAAAGAAACATTAGTTTGGCCTTTGTATGTGGAGATATAGCTGGGCCACCATATTTGCCCATTCTTTTCTTCAGTAAGAGGCATCACTGGTTCTGTAGCAACCTGATCTATATTTGACATTGTGATTTTTTTTAATTAAAACATTGCAAGGCACTTGATATCTGTCATCACAAATGGTAAACCAGTATTTCTCGTTGTATCAGAAGAAGCACTAGGTAGATAAGAGAGATTATGAAACTTGTTGTCTGCTTTGACTGCTGCTTTGCAACTTTTAACCTATGTAATACATATTTGTACTGCTTGAAGTAGCTAAGGCACTGGGCTGATTCTAAGACAAAATACCACAAGTTACATTTCTATAGATTTTCTATACATAACTCTACAGATACCTACCTTGGTGATATACATACATCTTAAAGGTAGGTAGATGTAGAGTTAAGATTAGAAAATACATACCACCCTCTGTGCACTTACCTCTTCAATATTTGGACTGTCGTTATCCTGGTCAACATAGTGTGATCCTTTGATTTTGTGCCTTTGAGATTCCCTACGATAATCCTGTCTGCATTAAGCAACAAGTAAGATTGGCGATTTCACTGTATTAACCTGATGTGACAAGACATTTTGATTAAATAGATATAATTTATGTTTTTAAGACTACATGAAAATAAAGAAACAATAAAGAAATATGAAAAATAATAATTTAAAATGGAAAAAAGTGTAAATGACATTTTTATTTGGCCAACAATGAAAAAGTATAAGCAAACAATACTGAAAAATTAATAAAATATATATTTTTAAAAACGGAATCTAACATTAATTAAAAGGACTAAGGCCCTCATTCTGACCCTGGCGGTCGGTGATAAAGCGGCGGCCAAGCCGCCAACAGGCCGGCGGTCTGAAATATGCAATTCTGACCCTGGCGGGAACCGCCAACACAGCCCGCCAACTTAACACTCCGCCCGCCACAGCGGTACAAACAAACAGCGCGGCGGTTCCCGCCAACAGCCAGGCGGCAGACAATGTACCGCCCACCCTATTACGACCCACCAATCTGCCACCTTTTCCGGGGCGGGAGCACCGCCGATAAGAACACGGCGGAAACAGACTACGAACGGGAAAACGCTCACCTCTACGCACTCCACGCGAGATTCCGGCAGCATGGAACCAGAGTTGCAGGTCATCCCCGCACTCCTATTCCTGCTCATATACCAGGAGCAGGCCCGGCGGCGCGGAAGACATCGGTGAGTACTGCACCTACGACACAGGGGAGGGAAAAGATTACCGGCACACACCCACCCACCCACACCCACTACAACACACACATCAATGTATTCCCACAGATCACTGTCACAACCCACAAACCACCCCCCTCCGAAATAATGCAAAGACCAAAAGAAGAGATCATAAACGGGCAGATATATTGAAATATGGACACCAGTAATCGCAATAAATAAATAAACTATATACAAAATATATACAGCTACTAAATGTAGTCCAACCACTGTCCGTGGATCACAGGGTTCCTGTGCAAAGGGGCAAGGCCCAGTCCCACGACAAGAACCCCACGGAGAGAACACTGCAGGGGCATCAGCAAGAAAATCGGACAGGCACCTCAGGGGGAAGGGAAGGGGGGGCACCTCAGCCACTTGAGTACACGACGCCAGATCCACGAGGGGACTCCATGACCACTGGGCCATCCTGGGGAGAGCAAAGCCACAGTCCATACAGTCCATACAGTGGGTGGCCTGCCCACTGGGCCATCCTGGGGAGAGCAAAGCCACAGTCCATACAGTCCATACAGTGGGTGGCCCGCCCACTGGGCCATCCTGGGGAGAGCAAAGCCACAGTCCATACAGTCCATACAGTGGGTGGCCTGCCCACTGGGCCATCCTGGGGAGAGCAAAGCCACAGTCCATACAGTCCATACAGTGGGTGGCCCGCCCACTGGGCCATCCTGGGGAGAGCAAAGCCACAGTCCATACAGTCCATACAGTGGGTGGCCCGCCCACTGGGCCATCCTGGGGAGAGCAAAGCCACAGTCCATACAGTCCATACAGTGGGTGGCCCGCCCACTGGGCCATCCTGGGGAGAGCAAAGCCACAGTCCATACAGTCCATACAGTGGGTGGCCTGCCCACTGGGCCATCCTGGGGAGAGCAAAGCCACAGTCCATACAGTCCATAACAGACCCCACTGCCACTGGAGGAGGCAAGTTGGCCAGAGGACATCCTGCAGCCCTGCCCGAGATAGATCCTGCCCTGCCACGTCTGCCAAAGGGCCAGCGGTTCTTGCCTTGAAGGGCCCAGTTCAGCGGTTCCTGAGACGGCGGGGCCCAGTTCAGCGGTCCTTGCCCTGAAGGGCCCAGTTCAGCGGTGCTTGAGACGGCGGGGCCCAGCGGAGCGGTTCTTGAGACGGCGGGGCCCAGTTCAGCGGTGCTTGAGACGGCGGGGCCCAGTTCAGCGCTCCTTGCCTTGAAGGGCCCAGTTCAGCGGTTCTTGAGACGGCAGGGCCCAGCGGAGCGGTTCTTGAGACGGCGGGGCCCAGTTCAGCGGTGCTTGAGACGGCGGGGCCCAGTTCAGCGGTGCTTGAGACGGCGGGGCCCAGTTCAGCGGTGCTTGAGACGGCGGGGCCCAGTTCAGCGGTGCTTGCCTTGAAGGGCCCAGTTCAGCGCTCCTTGCCTTGAAGGGCCCAGTTCAGCGGTGCTTGAGACGGCGGGGCCCAGCGGAGCGGTTCTTGAGACGGCGGGGCCCAGTTCAGCGGTTCTGGAGACGGCGGACGGTCTATGGCCAACTGCTCATTGCCTGGTGGTGCCCTCCTGGGCAGCGGGGATGGTGCTCCTTCAATGCCCACCTGGGCTGTGGGTGGTGGGGCCCTCCTGGCCAGCTGGGCTGGGTCCTCCCTGGGCAGCGGCTATGGGGGTGGTGGGCTCTCCCGGGGCAGCTGTGCCGGTTCCTCCCGGGGCAGCGGCTATGGGGGTTGTGGGCTCCTCCTGGGCAGCAGGCCTGCTGCCTGACCTCTCCGACTTGCTGCCCTTGCCCTCCTTAGTCGTGGGCCTGTGGCCCTTTCCTCCCTTTGGAGCTGTGGCTGGTGACTGTCTCTGGGTGGTGTCCGGGGGGGATGTAGAAGGCGGGCTCCTGCGGCGCCCCTTCCGCCTTCTGCTCCTCTTCCCAGGGGGTGGGCTGGCTGTCCCCTTGCTGCTGGGCGAAGATCCAGACATGCGGGCTGGCGGGCTCCAATACCCCTGCACCCTTGTCAAGGGGGCTGCAGGGCTGGTGGTGGCTGAGGTGCTCTTCTTACCCCGACGAGAAGGAGGGGGGGGCTCAGGGTCAGGAAAGAAGTTAGTAGTGGCGAGGAAGAGCTTCTTGGGACAATGGAGAGTGGTAGGTACAGTGGGAATGGGAGTGGAGGGAGAGGATGTGGTTGTAGGTGAGTCACGTTTGCTGTCTTTGGGTGCAGGTGCAGGAGGGATAGGCTGTCGTGAGGTGGATGGCTGTTGGGTGGGTGGGTGGCTGCGTTTGTGTGGTGTGGAAGAGGGGGTGACAGACACAGTGGGAGAGGACACAGGGGACGTGTAAATGGCAGTGGGGGTGGTGACTGCACGTGTGCGGACTGGAGTGGAGGGTGTGCTGGTGATGGAAACACTGGCTGATGGTGAGGTGAATGGAGGTGTGAGTGTAGACGTCACAGGGAGGGAGGAGGGAGACGAGGAGGTGGGGGTCACAGAGGTGGTAGTGACTGTTGGCATGTCTGCATCGGAATGTTGCGTGTGTGAATGTCTGCGTGATCTGTGGTGCTTATGTTTGGATGAGCTTCTCTTGGGTGTTGAGGTGTGTGCAGGCTGGTCTGATGGTGTGGGTGGGACAGGCAGAGGAACAGGAGACTGGGAGGAGGGAGTTAGTAGAGGCAGGCAGGAGACAGGGACAATGGCTGCCGTCAGTGCTGAGGCCAGAGCCTGGAACGATCGCTGATGGGCAGCCTGACCCGAATGAATGCCCTCCAGGTACGCATTGCTGCGATGAACCTCCCTCTCCACCCCCTGGATGGCATTCAAAAGGGTAGTCTGCCCAACAATGAGCGTTCGGAGGAGGTCAATGACCTCCTCACTGAGGGCAGCGGGGGTAACAGGGGCAGGGCCTGAGGTGCCTGGGGCGAAGGAGATGCCCGGCTTCCTGGCAGAGCGGGCACGGGGCGAACGCTGAGGGGCTGCTGGGAGGGCGGAGATGGTGCGCTGGGTGGCGGCTGTACCTGTAATGGCGGGGGGCACGGATGGTGCCACCCCCGCAAGGGAGCCCCCTTCCGAGGACGTGTCCGTGTCGCTGCAGGGTCCAGTCGTCCCCGTCGTGGAGCTCCCCTCGCCCTCCGTCTCACTGGTCCAGTCTGACTCTGTGGCATGGCCCTCCTGGGCCATGTGAGATGCAGCTCCCTCCTGCCCCGATGCCACTTCTCCTCCGCCTGATGATGCTGATGCACACAAGCACAGAAAGACAAACAAAAAGGGGGGGGGAGAGAGAAATAAAGGGATATTGATTACATGGATCTCCGGTACAGTTAGCGGACATGACAGACACAGATGCCCCCTGCACTAAGTTGCGCACTTGGGGTCCGCTACGCATTCCGTGGAACATGCCCTACACGCCTAGAGTTGACAACTGCACCCATGGATGACACGGCCCAGGGATGGCTGTACTGACAAACTACTGAGGGTGGTGGCTGGGGACACAGGGGCTTACGGGGGTGCCAGCCTACAGATATCGCCCTGGCCTAGGGGGACCCACAGCCCTCCTCCCCCACCCAGACACCTCCACTGCGCGACAACAGAGTAGATAATGCTTGTACTCACCCCCTTGTGTCTGCTGTGCTGCCCTCACGCGCCCATCCAAATCAGGGTAGGCCACCGCCAGGATCCGGAACATCAGGGGGCTCAGTTGACGGCAGGCACCCCGCCTACGTTGGGAGGCCATCCCCAGCAGAGACTCGGCGGTCTTCTTGGTCCCGCGGCGGATGTCCTCCCACCTCTTGCGGCAGTGGGTGCCCCGTCGATGGTGGACCCCCAGGGTCCGGACTTCCTTGGCGATGGCACGCCAAATCCCGATCTTCTCATGGGCGCGGACCTATGTGACACGTACAGGGAGGGAGAAATACCACGTTCAAGTTTGTCAGCATTTTCCTTTCCAGTGGCCCAATGCCCCCCATCCCCGCCAGGCCCCCCGCCATGCCCAACATGCCCCCCATCCCCGCCAGGCCCCCCGCCATGCCCCCCGCCAGGCCCAACATGCCCCCCATCCCCGCCAGGCCCCCCGCCAGGCCCCCAAGCCAGCCAGTGTCCCCAAATCCAGATTGAATTAAACTCACTTGTTGGTCTGGAGGACCGTAGAGTAGTGCATACTGGGGTAGGACCCCATCCACGAGTTTCTCCAACTCCTCTCCAGTGAAGGCAGGGGCCCTTTCCCCAGGTGCAGCAGCCATTGTCCCTTCCAGACCGAGGTCACAGCAACACTTGCAGTATAGGTCCTCTCCTGTGAAAGTTCAAGTCGCAAGTGGATAAGTAGATAGAAAATGGCGGTGACGTCCGCGGCGGTGCGTACCGCGGCGGTGCGTCCCGCCACCGCCGGCGCCCTTCGCCATTGGCTCCTGAAACCCATAGGCTTCAATGTTAACCAATGCGGCTTTGCGCCGCGGTCTTCGCCCGCCGCCCGCCGCGGTGTGCCACGCCAGCGCATTGACCTCACATCCCATTGTCACACTTCACAGGTCAGGCAGCCGCCATTTCCAGGGCCCACATGGCTCAATTTCAACTGCGTCACACAGGCCTTGCATAGCCACTCAGACACGCCATTCACTGCATAGAGAATCGTATACTGTGCTAGCTGTGAGTACGTACCTGTGGGTTGCTTGACTGTGTGCTCCATGTTGTCCTTCCTAGGCACCGTCCGCTGGGTTGGGCGAGGAGACGGATGAATCCTCCCGTGTACCGACCGCTGGTGGACCTGTCGACAATGGAAGAACGCCACATTATCCTGACCTACCGTCTTAACCGTGCCACTATCCATGAACTGTGTGCCCAGCTGGAGCCCGACCTGATGTCCCCCATCCGCCAACCCACAGGGATTCCCCCTCTGGTGCAGGTCATGTCAGTACTCCATTTCTTAGCAAGTGGGTCATTTCAGACAACCGTGGGAATTGATTCTGGGATGTCTCAGCCCATGTTTTCGAAGGTGTTATCCAGAGTGTTGTCTGCCCTGATGAAATCCGTGAGGAGCAACATCATTTTCCCTGAGGTGGGCGAATTGGCTACAGTGAAGGGTGATTTCTACACCCTTGGACATATTCCCAACGTAATTGGTGCCATTGATGGGACCCATGTGGCTTTGGTTCCCCCAAGAGACAGGGAGCAGGTGTACAGGAACAGAAAAAATTACCATTCAATGAACATCCAGGTGGTGTGTTTGGCTGACCAGTACATCTCGCATGTAAATGCCAAATTCCCAGGGTCAGTGCATGACGCCTACATCCTAAGGAATAGCAGCATCCCTTACGTGATGGAACAGCTACAGAGACACCGTGTATGGCTAGTGGGGGACTCTGGGTACCCCAACCTGTCGTGGCTACTGACCCCAGTAAGGAATCCCCGGACCAGGGCAGAGGAACGGTACAATGAGGCCCATGGGCGTACTAGGAGGGTGATCGAACGCACCTTTGGCCTCCTAAAGGCCAGGTTTAGGTGCCTGCATATGACAGGTGGATCCCTAATGTACTCACCTAAGAAGGTGTGTCACATCATCGTGGCCTGCTGCATGCTTCACAACCTGGCTTTGCGACGCCAGGTGCCTTTCCTGCAGGAGGATGGTCGAGACGGTGGTGTAGTGGCAGCGGTGGAACCTGAGGAGAGTGACGAGGAGGAAGACGACGGGGCTGAAACAGACAACAGGGACAGAATCATTGAACAGTACTTCCAATAGGACACAGGTAACATTTCAAAGATAATTTAGTAAATGTTAACTACTCTCCAGCATCTCTGCTGCCTGTCTATTTGCCCCAGTGTATGATGACTGAGTTTTGGCTTTTCCCTCCCTATTTCAGATCTGGGGTCCCCACTACGAGTCCTGTGCTTCGTTTCCCCATGGACTACAGCTTTGTGGCAGCTGTTTGTTGACTTCACCATGTACAAGGACATATTTGCACTGTCATGTCAATTACAATCTATTGAAATCACAGCCAGACTCCAGATATTTTGGTGCAAAATAGGTGTTTATTGAAGTGCTCAAAATGGGATGGGTGGTTTCAAGTGGGTGGGGGCTATGGTGAAGGAATGTCCATGGCAGAGTCCAGAGTAACAGTCACACAGGTGCATTGTCCAGAGGCCTGTGGAGAGATGGAGCATGGGCAGTTCAAGGATGGACAGGGTGACAATGTGGGACAGTGGGATGACATCAGGTGGTATCCATTGCTGGCGGGGGTCTTGACATCCTACTCTGTCTTCTTGCGAGATCTCAGGGCCCTCTTGCGGGGTGGTTCTTCTCCTGCAGGAGGTGGGGGTCTGGTGGGCTGCTGCTGTGCGGGGGCCTCCTGTCCACTAGCGCCGACGGAGGTGGTTGGCTGTTCTTGGTCCAGGCTAGTGGCAGGGGCCCTTGGGTGTTGTTCAGTGTCCGCCCTGGTGTTTACGAGGTCCTGCAGCAGCCCTACCATGGTAACCAGGGTGGTGTTGATGGCTCTGATGTCCTCCCTGTACCCCCGATAGTGTTCCTCCTGCAGTGCCTGGATCTCCTGGAACCGGGCCAGTACCGTCGCCATAGTCTCCTGGGAGCGGTTGTATGCTCCCATGATGGTGGTGAGGACCTCGTGGAGAGTGGGTTCCCTGGGCCTCTCCTCCCCCCCCTGTCGCACAGCTGCCCTCCGAGTTCCCCTGTTTCCCTGGGCCTCTGCCCCCTGGCCGGTGTGCCCACTACCACTGCCCCCAGGTCCCTGTTGTTGTTGGGGTGGTGGGTTATCCTGGGTGCCCTGTAGTGGTAGACACACCGCAGATTGACGCGCCCTGGAGACAGAGGCATGGGCCCGCTGGGTGGGAGCTGTGCTGGTGTTCCCAGAGGGGTTAGGGTCTGTAGTGGCCTGGGCCTGTGTGAGGGGAACCGACTGTCCAGAGGTCCCCGATGGTCCAGGCTGGTCATCGGTGTCCAGGTCGACAGAGCTGCTGTCATCGCTGACGGCCTCTTGGGTGGGGGGTGTGGATAATTCTGGCCCCTCCGCCGCGGTGTGTTGACGGTCGGGTCCTGCAGGGGTATAGAGGTATGGTTATAGTTTCAATGTGTGGCATATGGGTGTATCTGTGGGTTCTCGTGTCCCCAAGTGCTGGCATTCGTGTGTGGGGGCTTTGGTGAGGGTGGCTTGTGGGGGGGATGTGTATATGCATTGGGCATGCTTTGGTGATGGGTGTCCATGCTTAGTGGACGCATGCAGGCCTAGGTTTTGGGATGTGTGGGTTGTGATGGTGAGACATTGGCGGGGAATAGGTGTGCTGGGGGTGGGGGTGAGGATGGTGGTGGGGGTGAGGATGGTGGTGGGGGTGAGGATGGTGGTGGGGGTGAGGGTGGGGGTGAGGATGGGGGTGGGGGTGAGGGTGGGGTTCGAGGATGGGGGTGAGGGTTGGGGTCTGATTTGGCATGCAGGTGGGGGGGAAGCAGTATTGAAGCTTCAACTTACCAGTATCCATTCCTCCGCCGACTCCTGCGAGGCCGTCAGGATGCAGGATGTTCAAGACTTCCTCCTCCCATGATGTGAATTGTGGGGGTTGAGGTGGGGGTCCTCCGCCAGTCTTCTGCACGGCGATGTTGTGCCTGGATACCATGGAACGCACCTTCCCCCGTAGGTCGTTCCATCGCTTCCTGATGTCTTCCCGATTTCTGGGGTGCTGTCCCACTGCGTTCACCCTGTCGACAATCCTCTGCCATAGCTCCGTCCTCCGGGCAATGCTGGTATATTGTATCTGTGTGCCAAACAGCTGGGGCTCTACCCGAACGATTTCCTCCACCATGACCCTGAGTTCTTCGTCTGTGAAGCGGGGTTGTCTTTGGGGTGCCATGGGGTGGTGTGTATGATGTGTGGGGTGGAGTATGTGTATTTAAGTGAGTTGAGTGTGGTGGTGTGTGTTGTTTTGTGTGTGGATAGTGTGTGGGTGATGGTGTTGAGTGGCTGTGGCTGTTATTTTTTTGGATGCTGGTGTCTCGCTCTTGCCTTCGTTACGAAATTTTTAGCGTAGGGGTTTGTGGGTGATGTGGGTGTGTGTTTTATATTGTATTGTGTGTGTGGGAGTGGTGTGTGTATGTGTATCAGGTGTGTGGGATTCAAATCGTCCAATGTGGCTGAGTTTTGTTCGTTTGTGTGTATTCTGACCGCGGCGGTGTGTCCCGCCAATGGAATACCGCGTTTGAATGACCGCTGCGTGGATTCGTGGGTCGTAATGGCATGGGCGTATTTCTGTTGGCGTGACGGTGGAGGTTTTGTCACCTCCACCTTTCCGCCGACCGCTGGTCTGGCGGTCTGTTGTGGCGGTCGGATTTTCGGAGGTTTGCCTTCTGCGGGTCAGAATGACCGTGGCGGGTTTCCGCGACCGCAGCGGGATTATGGAGGATTTCTGACCGGCGGTAGGTGCCTTTTACCGCCGAGGTCAGAATGACCCCCTAAGTTTTGAAATTTGGCTTGGATATTTTGTTTAGAATAAGGATCTGTGTTAGTGGTCACAGTGTGGTTAGTATTAAAGCGTAATGGGAAGTGTTATCTGCATGCAACTCTGTAATTGAACCAAAAGCGTTTTGCAAATGTCACAAACTTTGCAATTTCTTGAAGTAGCTATATTTGTTACCTTCATAAAATTTTGCCTGCAAGTTAAATTCTAAAGAAATGTTTTGAGCCATTTTTCGAACTGGGTCCACTTAGCAAAGTAAAACAAAAACTTCACTGGGTCTGCAATTTCACCAACTGCTAAACTTCAGACGGGGAGGTTGCTGCCACACACTGTACCCAATAATAGTTTCCTACTATTCTGGCGGGCAGAAACCTGGCTTTCTGCCTGCCAGCCTAGCAGGAAACAGGCTACAGCATTGTCTCTGGCTCATAATCTATGAGGGAGGGGGGAGTTGGACTAATCTGAGCAGAAAAGGCTTTAGATGCGAAAGTCCAAGAGGGCAAGCCA
This sequence comes from Pleurodeles waltl, assembly GCF_031143425.1. Lineage (NCBI taxonomy): Eukaryota > Metazoa > Chordata > Amphibia > Caudata > Salamandridae > Pleurodeles > Pleurodeles waltl. The sequence continues at coordinate 610,859,462 of NC_090449.1, forward strand.
CCCGTAGCAGGCAACTAACAGAGGAACAGAATGTTCATTGAAAAAATTCCTTTCCTTTGTTTCCCCCACCCTCGCCCAATAGGTGGGATTGTGCATAATAAGAGCCAACTGCCTTCACCACCTGACCTGAATCAGGGTCAGATTTTTCTAACACAAGTCCCTAGAGTCACAAATGGGCATGGGGAAGGCCAAGATTGGAACATAAAGAAGTGCTACTCGATCATTAGGAGCGACATCAAGAGAGTTGAGCAAATTGTAACTCCTGTAGAGGGCTGTGATCTGGTGAGAGTGGTTCTGAAGCACCAATCCTTTGTGGACTGTCTTCTGTCCATGGTGGCTCATAGAATTTACAAAGCTAACACTCAAATCCTGATCAAATATAGGGAAGAACCAGAAGTACCCTGCCAAGGGAAAGTGCCGCATGTTCACAGGTCAAATGTTCAGAACCCACATTGGTTTGGCTGGTTGGGTGAAATTGAATGACTGGGTTTAAATCCCAACATAGGATATCCTAAGATAAGTGTTGTTTTGGGAATGGACCCATGGTAATTGCGCTTGGGTATAGGATGAGACCCTTGCTTGTTGGTGATCCTTCCAATGCTATCAGAATGAGTGGGACTAGCCCCGTGGTGGCTAGTGAGGGGGATTATTTCCAGATAAATATAGGTGGGCTGAGTAGAAATTGTATTCCAGAATGGGCCTTTGTCCCCTGTAACCAGGAAGCACTCAAAAAGTGCATGAGTAATATGATTAAAATTTTGTCATGGAAAGTGGCTAGGGGATGGATACTTATCGGGGGTATATAGATAGATAGTCATTACATTTGCCTCTTCCAGGAGACTTAGAGTACAAACCCAGTCATTACAAATGAATACACATCATTTTGTACTAATGCAGCCAGAAGGAAGACCTTTGGAGGGCCTAGTGATCTGAGTAAGGATGGAACTCCAACGGTCAATTAGAGTTCCTTCAGTTAATTCTATGGGTGTGTTGGCAGTTAGGGTGGATTTTCATGTGTGTAATTTCCTGGTGCTATACAATGTTAACAATCGGTTGGATGAGAAAACCAAAATTATAAGCATACTTGAGGATTTCCTGTTAGAGTACAATGGCGAATGGAAGATTATAGTAGCTGGAGATCTTAACTCTAGCTTTGAACCATTAGTGGCCACCTCTCTGGATCTAACAATTGATCAGGATATTAAGTGGAGAATCCCTTCCCTGGACATTTCCGTAGTGGAATCCCAATTGTTTGCCACCCTTGATCTTAAAGCAGCAAATGGGAGTATCATCTCAGATATTGAGGGCAGACACATGTTCAATAGACCGGGTCACTCTATTCGGATTGATTATGTTTTAATCAAGCTGAGTCTTTGGCCATTTGTGCACAATATGATTTTTATTGATGTGTGCTGATTGCGACCACAACACCCTTAGTTTGTCACTGCAGTTTTCATTGATAGGGCGGATAGCTACCACAAAGACCTTATTTTATCACTGCTGGGTACCTTAACAGACAGCCCCCAAATTGAGTCAGCTCACAAGTTGACCATGGGTTGAAAAGCATCCATAGGCCCTGGGGTTGGCAGTTAGCAAAGTTAAGGAGCAGGTAGAGATATTGACTAGTCTATGCCTGAGGACTGACCCTGGCAAAAGCCCTTGATGCCTTTTTTGGTAGTATGAGAGACCTTCTGGTGCATGATAACAAGCGTGTCACCAAGAACTAGAAAAAGCTCCCTGGTATACAAAAGCTTGTAGGTTGGCCAAGACGGAGCTTTTATCTGCGGTTATTTAAAGAATAGCCTTGAGCTTGTGATTTGTGTGCCAAACCACAAAAGAGAATTGGCAAAAGCTTGGAGAATGAGCTCTGGGAAGATTTGTCCCTTACTATGACCAAGGTAATAGAGGATTTTGCAAAACCCTGGCTTTTAGAGAAATTGGCTCTAGAAAGGAAGGAGAATATTTTATATATCCCCAAGATTTGGTATCCAATTTTAGTAATTTGCATTCTTGTATTGATGAGCCATCCTGGGTTGGTATTGACCATTTGTTGGCAGCCAAACTAAAGAACCATAATAACATGGATTTTGAGATCAGGGAATCTGTAGAGGCCACCAGGACTAGTTTACCAGTAAAAGCTCCAGGCCCAGATAAGATTCCAAATGAGCCTTTTCTGGCACACCCAGATGTCTTGAGTCCTTACATCAACCATCTTTAAAATTCTATTTTAAAGGGCATGAAGATCGCTCTGCCTCTTGAAAAACTGTAGGGATCATACCAATCTATAAGAAGGGACAGCATAATGTGCTGATTATTTTAATAGATACTTCTCAGAAGATTTTCTGCAAGCAGGTACTAGTGTACTTTCTGGCTTGGATCAAGGACAACAATGTACTATCTGATTTCCGGGCGGGGTCTAGAAGTGGCATTAGTACGGTTGACCAGATCTTTCATTTTAACAGTATTTTTTGGAAGACCTTAGCAATCAACAAGGGTTGACTTTTTGCCATTGTTGATTTGAGTGCACCATTTGATTTAGACCCAAGAGCAATGCTTTGGACAACCTTAGATAAAAGTTGTGTATTCCTTCCAATTTATTGGCAATGCTTGTTTGGTTGCAAGAAGAAAATTACGCTAGAGTCAGGTGGGGAGACAGGGCCAACTCACGGATCCCATATGGATTAAGCACAAGGTGAGGCAAGGTTGTGTCCTGGCTCCTACTTTGTCCTCAAAATGCATAAATGATGTAATGGAGTGGCTGGATAGGGATGGTTGTGACTCCCTAAAAGTAGCAGGAAGGTGAGTACCCGCTTTACCCTTCGCAGATGACACTTAGTTGAGTTCAAAATATTTTAAAGGTTTACAACAGCTCCTAAATGATTTTAACAACTTCTGCAATGAGCGCGCGTTAGAAGCTAGCAGCTCAAAAACTAAATGTATGATATTTAACTCCATGAAGGCCAAAAACTACAAATTAAGTTGTGTGTTGGTAAACACTCCATTGAAAAGGTCTCCATTTTTGCATATCTGGGGTTAAGATAACAGCCAATTTGGATTGGGTCATGCAGGTAGAAAAATCACATATTTTCTTATTGCAGTATGCAAGAAGACTACTAAACATTTTAGGAAAACTAATTCTAAGAGAGCTGCCTTGGCAATAGAGATCTATAATGTCAAGGCATTGGGAGCCACTTTATATGCCTCTGAACTTTGGGGACAAGTACATTGCAGCATTTTGGCCCTGACAGAAAATAGATTTATTAGATCATTTTTATGCCCTCCCAATGAGCAAGTTCTTGATTCCTCTGCAGCTAGACATTACACTCAAAATAATTTTTCGGAAGCTGAGTATAGGCCTTTTTTATACTGGCACAGACATTAAACCTCGACTGCTTTAGGAGCTTATCGAGAAATTCAAAGTGATGTTTTGGTATTATCTAGTGTTCATGTCAATTTGAGTCTGGAGATCTTCTGTTTATGTCTGGAGGAATCAAACTCCCTATCTAAAATGGTCATTTAATCATTATACTGGGAGTATGTGTTTGCTGAATCTATCCATGAAAGCAAAGGCACTTTAAGCACTGAGCTTATCAATTTTAAACATGCCCCTTCTGCATGAGAGCACAATTGATTAAAGTATGCCCCCTGTGGCCCTGAAATTGTATTTACAATGTAGGTACTTGTCTCTCCCCACTACAGTTTTTTCTAACAAGTGGTCCAATATACAATCTGTTGGAGGTATGTGTCCAGTTTACAGAGGGGCCCAGGAGTCTCTACCTCACAGTTTGTTCTTTTGTCCAGCATATGGTCACCAGAGAACAACATGGATATTGCCTCTGTGTAAGTAGCTGGGTGCTAGGAAACATTTGGAGGTTGTGGTGGGGTGGGTAAAATTATATTCTAATGGAATTAGCGTGGCAGACTTAAATTAGGATGCTAAATGGCAACATTTTCATTTTTGGCTGCAGATAGATTAAGAAGGTAAATGAAGTGCTTTATTCATATGCAGGGCCCCTGGAATTATGTGGCAGGAAAAGACCAAATTATGAGGCAGGGTTTACCAATTTATGTGGCAAGAAAAGTCTGGTTATGAATTTACAATGCCAATAGCTCTTACTCAACCAAACGTGAGACCTTTACATTGTAAATGCTTATTTTTGTTACAAAAGCTGTGCAAGTTAGGTAAATCATCCTTAAATGAGTTTTTTGGTCGTCAGAATCCAGTTGGCTGCAGCCCAAGTGAGATAAGTTCTCACTTTTTAGGGTGCGTATGAATCTCAGTGCTCTGTTTAGTGTACACTTCAGCCTTCCAAGTAAGACTTGCTATCAGCACTCTGCAATAGTTTTATGGCAGTCCATTCATGAAAGTGCAAGTGCTTTGATAAGTACTCTTGAAACATCTGAGGCAATAAAAGGAGTTTCATTTATTTACAGATGATCATTATAAATTCAATTTACAGTCACATGTCTTGATGGTGAGGTTGTGTTTGAAGAAGGCCCAGATGATTTTAGCCTCTTTGAAACCATTTTGAGGACTGGACCATAAGGCCTGGTCACTCGCAATTTGACTAAAATCAAGGAATTTGGATTGATGGTTGTCTACCCTATTTCACTCCCCTTTTAGCAGCTTCATATATTGAGGAGTAGGGAAAGAGTACAGAACTGCAGTACCTAAATCAAAGTGTGATTAAATAGAATGAGATCTATATTCATCTATAGAATAAGAAATATATAAGTATTTGAACCATAGGGGACCCAGGCTCTTTGTTGAATTCTCACACTAATACTATTAAGAAATGTTAATTTAGTTCTAAAGACATTAAACTTTCCTTAAAAACATTACATGGAGAATAAATGTACTTTATACATGCCCTTTTCTCCTATTCATAATCCCTGTTCTTAACATCCCTCGATACAGCCACAATGCCTATACTTTGAAGTAGTAGTTGTCATTAAAGGTCATATGGGGTCATTACGACCTTGGCGGGTGGCTGAAGCCGCCTGCCAAGGTTTGACCGCCGGGCAGCCGCCAATGCGGCACCACTCGCGCCACAGCCATTCTGAGATCCCAGCTGGGCCGGCGGGCGGAAACCTGGTTTCCACCCGCCGGCCCAGCGGGGATCTCGGCCACAACACAGGAGCCGGCTCCAAATGGAGCCGGCGGTGTTGCGGCCGTGCGACGGGTGCAGTTGCACCCGTCACGCTTTTCACTGTCTGCATAGCAGACACTGAAAAGCTGCACGGAGCTGTGGCAGGGGGCCCCTGCACGGCCCTGCGACTCCCCTTTCCACCAGCCTTTTCATCGCGGTGCAAACCGCCATGAAAAGGCTGGCGGGAGGGGGACTCGTAATCCCCTGGGCAGCGCTGAAAGCAGCGCTGCCCTGGAGGATTACTCCCGCTGGGAGTAAAGTGGGGGGAAACCGCCAGTCCCGGCGGTGCGACCGCGAATAATCCCCAGGATTTCACCGCCAGCCTGCTCGTGGTGAAATCCGACAAAACAACCCTGGCGGTCAAAGTCCGCCAGTTTTATAATGACCCCCATAATGCCATCTTGGCATTGTAGTTTAGATCCATTTCAAGTTAAAAACATTGGCTGAAGTACCAGAAAACATTAGGTTGTAAGTAGGCCTGAGCAATATTTTTATTATACCAGAATAATCTAGGTAATTTTTGTAATTTTGCTTTACTCTTTTGATGCAGAAATACCGAAAATTACACAATTATACCTGAATGAGTAATTTTGAGCAATTTGTCACTAAAATCGTATTGAAGGAGAGCAGAAACAACAGATTTAGCTAGCACAAACAGCTGCTGGGAGCTGCTCTTCGTGTTCTATTGCATTTAATGCTATTTTCTTAGTGCAAAATGCATCTTCTGGTCCATATTGGACACAAGGGTGCATTTTGCGTTAAGAAAATAGTGCTAAATGGGTAGCTCTCCTTCCATAATTCCCTGTAATCTTGAGTAACTTTGTTGTGATTTCACATAATTATGCTACAGCAAATCACATGAGTTACACCCACCCCAGATGTAGTGAAGTTTAAAAAATTTAAAGGATGGACTACTTGAATCAATCGCAGCCACTGATAATTACTCAGGGCTGCATCCGAGTTCATTGTTATTTTGCATACCATGCCAGTTCAGATTAGGCCTAGCCATATGCAAATCAGCCTTGGCCCTTTTCCAAGAGGAATATTCCAGCCTGAATTGCCAGGCCTAGTTCTCGCTGAACTGTAACACTAGCGACCCAAGCGCCTCTTTCAGTAGAGCTCATCAGTCTAGTATTACTTCAATCCAGTGGCACCATGTGCACAGGACCTTTGCATACCCATTCCACTTGGGGCATCACACTGAAGTATGTAAAAAAGTGATGGATGGACTGCCTCAATCAATCTCAGCCACTGTTAATTATTTGGGTCGCATCCCAGTCTATCACCATTTTGCAGGTCAAGCCACACTCAGTTTGGACCCAGGGATGTGCAAATCAGTCTTGACCCTACTCCGATAGGAACAATCCAGCCCTTGCTGTCAGGCCGGGTCCTTTGTGTACAAAAACACATGCAGCCCAAGAGGTTTTTTTTCTATAGTTGTAAACGGGAAACTGAAGCCTGAAACATGATGTTCTTGGAGATGGGAAATCCATCTCCAATGCTATCCCTAATATGACCATTGAAAGAGCAGTTGGGCTAGAAATACCTGGGAAACTGAGCATCTTCCTTGTGTCCTTAGCGCAGTTTAAGAACAACTTGCCTTGTCTAGTTGTGAATGGCATGACTATGGTACTCCAAAGGGGAATGCACTGTGCACTGTGCACTTTGGCACAGGTACACAAGGTAACAGAGGCTAACCCTCAACATTAATTTCATTCAGCAGTCTAGAGATTTACATTTTGATTAAGGCTTTGTGTTTTTCATAGTTGACATAATGTTCAATAATTTTCTAAGGATTTACTGGCACCTGGGTGTGCTGAGACTGCCAAAAACCCTTCCAAATTGCAAGCCTTACAGAATATGCTAAATAAAAGATTTTGGGAGTTGGCACCTGAACGGACGCAAGTATTATGTGGGGCACATTTTTTTCATGCAATTTGACATTGTTGGCAATCAAACATACTTCAGTTAGGCGAACAGGAGGGGGATTTGGCACAACGATGTCAGGTTTCATTATCAGCGTTGAATTTATATCTCACTCTAATGATCCAGATATGTCACAGTCTGAAGTATTGATTTGATGCATAATCTGTGCAAAGTAACTGCTCATAATTGCAGTCAATGGTAAAGAAAATAGCCATTCTGATGTAATACGAAAAACTTAAACTATAGAATTTAGCACTGTTTTTGATTATGAAGATCTGGTCTCCTAAAAAATCATGATTAATACAATCATCTTTTTCTGAACAGGATATCACAGAAGATAATATGATCAATTGCAGCGGTAATTAAATGTGAATTAAAACTGCCCTGGATTATAATGTCTCATTTTGGGTAAGCACATGTACCAGATAATTTTCACATGTATTTGCATGTCATGATTGATAGATTTTAAGTCCCTATTAGAAATGCAAAAATACTGCCTGTAGCATGCATGCCCTACTTGAGGCCAGTCGGGCAGGATCCATGCCAGGTTTTGAGGATAAACATGATGTAAATTATTTCCATTTAATTTCAATATATTCAAATTTATCTTATATAGATACCCAGAAAATCATGCATAGACCATATCCCCATAGATCTGCTTTGGACAACACTAGCTTATTATAGTTAAGCATTGGTGAAAGCAGTCGGTCCTGATGGTGTATAACCAGCCCCTGCTTTAACCAGCAGTACAGAATATACTACTGAATGGCACATTACCAAGGGAAGTAATCACCACTGTATATGAAACCTGGTGCAACCACTAACATTGCCATTTCTTGATAAATGCAGTCATGCATGTATGCAAAATGTTCATATAGGATATTCTTCTGAGCTAGTAACAATATTGGGTTAGGAGTGTTTAGATAAAAATGTTTTAATTAAAGGAAGTCACAAGAGTGGCAATGTACCCAAGTGATATAATGCTGAAGCAATTTCAGCCTTATACTGGTGGTACATTGTATTTGCCTATCTCATATTGTCTTGGATCTGATTGCCTCTGTCATTTTGTGAGTGCACCATCATTTTATTAAAAATTATATAAATCCCAAATTCAGCTGGATTCAAGCCCAATATCAGAATCTAGGTGGATTCGTGTTTTATATCTATGGGATATGATAAAGAAGGTTTAATGTGTTAGTAAGAGCTGGCTGTAATGTAGCTGATCCCATATATGACTTTTGAGTATGAGTCATAAGGGTAGAGTAAGAGTGGACCAAATAAATATGTAAATGAGCAATTCCAGTCGGGAGGACATAAAGGTCAGGGCAGGTTGCTGGTCTGTACTCCATCCTACTTTCTTCAGTTGTTGAATTCATTCCATTTGGGCGTGTGCCATCTCTCTGCTGCGGCTAAAATAGAGTTTTTTCTATATTAATTCACGATTATCTGCTTTCCATCAAGCCTGGCTGTACCCCAGGGGTTTTAGCAGGTAAACTATGGCTTGAGGGTGGAGCTGTGGAGTTTTAACGCCTGTGGTGGGCCGGAAATCATGAGCTGTCTTTCGGTTGTTTGATGGACTACTATCGCGGATGAAGTGGTGGGTGGCTGTCATGTGCCAAGCAGGCAGAGGTCACAGGGCTTGCCTGAACAGCCTCTAATTGTTTCCTAAAGAGCAAAGTTTACTGTTCTGCATCCGAGATTGGGTTTACTATCTTGTAGTTACTATGGCCACGCACTATGATGTAACTTCCCCAAAGTTTTCATTAAACCATGGGTTGGTGAATCTTGAGTGCTTTTGCAGATTAGAATCACCAGGTCAGATGTTGAGTAGGGTCGACTTCTGCGATAACCTGGGTAATTCTTACTGTAGGCCTTCTGCTTAACTGGCTAAAATGGGAGCCAGTGAAGGCACTTATTGGTGGGTGTTGTGCTGTTGGCATTTGCTAGTTCAGTATTAGCATGGACGCTGTATTTCAAATGTATTGTAGTATATCTGTATGGTTGGGGCTTTTGATCATGTCATTTCGACACAATTACTTTAAAAAAAAATAATGTACTTTATATCCTATTGCGGACTGGAATAACTTTCACTTGTGGCATAATAAACCACAGTTGGTGGGTTACATATATGATTATAAGTTTGTACTCGTCCAGCCATGGGCCTTAGAAATCTTTGATTTCGAGCCATCATCTCTCCTTCCAGATCAATGCATGCACCACCATCTTCTTTGAAGCAAAATGACTCTGTGCCGCACACAAAAGACTGAACTTCTCCAGACATGCTTCAGTTTGTACAGACTTCTGTATTATCACTGCACTAAGATGGCATACTACGCAAAACAATACAGCTACGCCGATAATGTGCCAAGTAAAACCGTCTCCTGATATTTTCATTTGTATAGAATACAGAATACTGAATGTGCTGTGAACTTGTTGATGCAGGTCGGTGCCTTCTTCTGAGGCTAGCAGCTGTATTAGAGTACCATGTAGTCATGAACACCAACAAGACAGCATAATGAGTTAAACATTAATTTCTGATGTCTGCATTGGTCTGCGGGTCAAGATTACATTTTGGTAAGGCCAGCTTATACTACCAGTATTGGAGACCAAAGATCCGAGAACCATTCAGTTGCCTTTTCTCTAAGACATTATAACACATCTAGGTGGATAACTTGAATCTCCCAGTTTGAAAACATTCTTGCAGAAACTTTCAGTTAAAACGTTGTTTTAATTTGGTTACTGTCTGTATGTATATATGCTTTTTTCAGACTTGCCATAGCCATAATTTTGATCTTGGCAATTACTTCAGCTGGACAAATTCTCCCTTCTAACTTGAGACCCAGCACGTGTATGCTACAGCCATGTTGTGCTACTGCTCAAAGCCGATTCTCAAAATTTGTTTTCAGACTAAGACCCATATTTATACTTTTTTAGAGCCGCATCTGCGTCGTTTTTTGATGCAAAATTTGCGCAAACTTACAAAATACAACTTTATTTTGCACGTTTGCGCCGCTTTTGTGTAAAAAAATAACACAAATGCGGCGCTAAAAAAGTATAAATATGGGTCTAAATGCCTTTACATTAAATAATTTTCGACCCCCCACCTGGATTCAAAAACTTGAAATCCTCTTTATAGTAACAGTATATGTGGACATTTGTGGCCACAGATGGAATCTCTGATTTAGGAAAACGAACAGACATGTCAGATTGTCCAGTGTTGCAAGTGTAGGGTTATGCCTGGGATCATGGACCATGAAGGTTTCCATGAGACGGGCAGATGGCTAATGGAAATGTAGTAAATAATGGCATAGTGATACCTTTGCTGGTATTCACATATATTTTAGTTGGATTTTGTATTCATTTGCACATGACAATGCAGTCCAAAAAAAGATGCAGTAAGGGAATGAGGTGGAAATATATTACCAAGCAACCCCTAATTTGTTGAGCTTGTGGAGAAAGTTTTTCTTGCTCACAGTGAAAAAAATCCACAAGAATAGGTGCAGGCCAGAAGAAGTACGCATGGAACTCTGAGGCTCTCATTGCCAGTTGTCCATGAATAAAGTTGGTAATTATTGCACCTGATAAAAATCAACACTGAGGTTTTCAGTATTTCCTGACTTTTTTAATAAGCTGTGTTTTATGGGGATAACATGGGGATTTTGGTGCTGTGCACTGCATTTTTCCCACAAAAAAATATCGGCAGGATGGATCTGCTAATACTTATCATAAAACTCTAGGAGCCTAATTTAGATCTTGGCGGACGGGCTTACTGTGTCACAAATGTGAAAGATAGCCCGTCTGCCGTATTACAATTCCATGATATCCTACAGAAATTGTTATACTGCAGACGGAATAGCTGTCAAGTTTGTGACAGAGTAACCTATCCGCCAAGATCTAAATCAGGCCCTTAGTCTGATAGGTGCAGGTACAGGCTTTGCCACACATAGCATTTATTGCCTACTACTTTGGATTTTTGTGAACCCCCTAAAATGATTAAAAAAAACTAGGAAGTTATTTGCGTTGAGCATATTTCCAGTTTAAAAAAAAATACTTATCATCTCATCAGTCATATTTTCAAAATTGCAATGTACTGATAGACCATGTAACGCTGTAAGAAACTCATCAAATGTCTCTTCTGAATGTTGTACTCTTGTGTAAAATTTGAATCTATTCTATGCTAGACTCGCAGTAGGTTTGAACCTCTTCTCCAATCTCATTATCGCCTCCTTGAAGACATCCACCTCCACCTCTCCATCACCCCCGTATCGGGGGTAATGTTCTAAAAACCATTTGCCCATCAGAACCCAAACAATGCAAAAAGATATTTTTCTTCCTTTCCTGTGACATGTTGTCATCATCAATAGCTTTCATGTAGGTTAAGAACTCCTCCTTCCACCTAGACCAGTGCATTGGTGGATCACCCTTGCTCAGTTAAAATTTAGCTGGTGGTTCAAACTGCATGTCTCTGTCTTTTCACAGTGAGGAGAAAAGAATAAATACATAAAATAAGTGTCAGATTCCACAAGTAATTTTTCTTAAAAAGTTTGAACCTTTCTAAGATGTTCTACTTTGAAAAATAGAATTTTCAGATATAAAAAATTGGCATAAGCAAAAAGAAAACAAAACCTGAAGAACAGTCCTCTTTTCATGTCAACATATATGTCCTCTTTTTTTCTAAAACCTTTCTCGTTGACACTAAAACAAGAAAGAAAGTCCTTTCACCATGTTCACACCTTGACAGGGAGAAAAGAGAAAAAATAACTGGCCCCGCCCACTGTCAAATCCAATACGGCACAAGCGGCAAAGATGCAGGACACAGGTAGGCGATCCTTCAGTAGCGCGGCCTCCACAAGAAAAGAAACACATGAGGTCATCCCAAGTTATTATTAGTGCAAATTCAGTAGCTCCTCCAAATTAGAAGCCTGTTTGCCTATCTGACAGAAGGTTATTTTTGTTTAAGAATCTGAATAAATGTTGCTGTATCAATGGATTCCCCCAGAAATGACCAATGAACCATAAACCTTCTGTATTTCAATTCTGCCTGATCAGCTCAGTGCTTCCGTAGTATGCACTTGAAGTAGGATTATTTGGTCTGTTGGAAAACTCTCCGGGACAAAGGGCTGGCCTAACTGACTTAATTATTGATCTGGCTCATTTGGGAGTAGCGAATGCTATGAGGATGTCTTTGATGCAAAGAACAGGACTAGGGATCGATAATCGATTAATTTCTATCTTGGAAAAACTTGAGAACATCAGTGATATTTCCCTTACTTCCATTTCCCCTCCACGCCCCTTTTATATTATCCACTTTGAAATGGCTCCATTTCATATTCTCCCTCTCTGCCTTTGTCCGACTGATGATTTAATTGATGTGCAGCTCCTAGCCCCTGCCATGGGTGCACTCACTGAGCTAGTCAGTTGAAACAGGTACAATTAGCTTAGGGAGAAGATGAGAAGTACATATGGGTGACAGACACAAAAGACAGTCAAAATCTCTCACTGCCAAGACCCTGAAACCGCCCCAGAACATTGTTAGAACCCTTCATGCCTGTCTCGGGTATGGCTGAAGGCTTAGAGCACCTATGCAGTGCATGTAGAGGCTAGGGGTTTTGCACATTGGGGGAGTTATTTTCTGATTATAATTATATGTGCATACTAATATGAATCTATTGAATTTTAAAAAAAAATACTAAGACGTGTACTCAACCTGTTCAAATAGGACTCAATATTGTGTCTATATTGTCTCACTTGCCACGTTATTAAGTAAAATGTGAGACTATTAGTTTTGTAATGAAAAGCTGCTCTCGAAGAAACCCATAGGAAGCCGTCAGTACATTCAAAGCTCTTACTGCTTGCATGCGGTAGACAGAACATTTATGAATCTTTCCATAATTTATTGTAAGGCATTTGTTCAGTTACCTCCGAGGACGTTAGGTCAGAATGGGCAAATAAATATGCATTTGGTGGGGCTAGTGTTTGGTGGGGCTCGTGAATTTATATGATGCTTTATATTTCTGAATTGTGATTTGCTAATGGAAGGGTAAATTTACTCCTCCAATGCTGTCCGATGCAGTTCTTTATTCCTTTCTATGGTGAAATTCATTACAAAAGACCCATGAATTTCCGGGCGAGCTAGACCTTTTCAGTCTCTACTGAGGATGCTGTCTGAACCTCTATTATTTAGCTGCACAATTTGGACTTGAACTGTTCTCTGGTTTTTGCTCATTATTGTGCTATTTCCATTCCTTAGAGCCTTTATGACAATCAGTTTTATATGTCCTATGATGGATGGATTGAACTGAGCTTTATTTTGCGTTCTATATTGTGTCTTACTAGTTTTAATAAATAATAATGCTTTATTCGTATTTACTAATCTCAAACTATATTTTTGAGTCAATCCCTTATTTTTTATAAGAAGTCAGAGCAGCCTGTAAAGGTGCACTGGCAAGATATCATATGTACATAGGGAAAAGGTAGAGAAGCTACATATATAGCAAAATTGAGAATACGAGCAATTCATCTTAAGAGCTCTCCAAAGTGCTCAATGACTTTACCAAGCCATGCGCTTGTTCTATGTTGATTCCTGCCTCACAGCAACTATGTGACTCTCCGGTTGACTTAAATGAGGAAAAAATTGAAGTCATCTACCAGAAATGCCCCATCAGCCAGAGTCACACTAACCCAACTGCACTGATGGTGTACCCATCTGATTCTTTCCCTCTTATATATAGTTTTTTTTTAACCTTTTACACTGGATACAATTTTAATGCTCCTGGCCAAAGCTAAAACTGGTTCACCGGTGGAGGTATGTCCACCTAAGGTAAGCTTAGCTAAGCTAAGCTTGTTTCCCTATTAGCACATAGAATCCTCTCAGTTTTTAATTTATCCTTAGATACAGCCAAAATACCACCTGCCTCATAGACTGTATGAGAAGAATCGCTGCCTAGATGACAGCACATTGTCTTCAACTCAACAGTGAAAAAACAGAGGTGGGGCTGTTTGGCAAAGGTCAAGACCTCTGGGCCCCTGACTGGTGGCCTTTGGAACTGGGGGCGCTCCCCTTCCCCCACATCGGTGTGAAAAATCTGGCTGTTCCATTAGATCAGGCCCTATCCTTGAAGGACCATGTCTCTGATACGTGCAGGGCATGTTGTGCAACTTTGGCTACTAAGGAAAATCTTTCCTTGATTGCAATCCTCTGCAAGGCAGACTCTGGATCTGGCAGGCTCCCCATCAGTGCCCATACTAAAAGTCTTACACTGGCTTCCGGTCAGGAAACACACCGTTTTCAAGATATGCTGCCTCACTCATTAGGCTCTAATGGGTGGAGGCCCCACCTACTTAAAGGATGAACAGAGGTATTAATGTCCACAAGAATGCTTAGATGAAGCCATAAGGTGCAACTGACCATTCCCTGCATTCATCCTTCCAGATTTGGTGGTAGAGCTTTTTCTTTTACCGCCCCATCTATCAGTGATCAACTTCTATACCATCTCCGCAGCAGCTCCTACTTTGCTAAATTAGAAAAGTGTCCGAAGTCCTGGCTGTTTTAGGATGACGTGGTGTTTCTGTGCTGGCGTTGCACCGAGATATACCTTTGGGTATGATTTGTGTGCTGCATCAAGTGGAAATAACAATAACAATAACAATAGACTATATTTTTGCATTGCTGTTTGAATCCTATCCTTAGGGATATATTACTTCATCTTTCTTAAGGTCAACACTGTCCCACCCTTGCAATTTGAGTGCCACAATATGTATAATATCTAAGTGATAGCACCAGCTGGCCCACAATGGGATCTGTGCTGTCCCAATATGGAACAGGTCATTTGCCACCAAGAGGTATGGACCTTCTTTTTTAATTAAGCTAAAATGTACCCACAAATTAAAAACTCTCCAAAACAGTAGTATCCACAGAAAGCATTTTTTGCAACATAGTTTGGAAAAAAAGTGTCACTCCAGAGTCTGATCCATTCTGACAAAACTACTAGCTGGGTACAGAAAGCATGCCCTAGGCAGTCAGCCTTACGGATGCAGTTGGAAAGTTACTGATTGGCTGCACAGTGAAAGGTCACAGGAACAAGAAGCTTCTTCATCACCTTGTGTTTAAAGAGTAGTGGCTTAAAAACTCTGTGTACAATTTACCTATAAGGTACATCTATATTGATTTGCCATATGTGCAAATTCAGGTCCTGGAAGTTGGTGGTGGTAGTGTCTTTGAAAGTCATTGCCATTAGTGTATGCTGTACACACGTGAAATATCTTAGTTGCTGTTTTTAAAATGAGTTCAGCTTAGGTGTGTAGATTGTCGCATTTCAGAACCCAGGTCAAATACTGAGGTTCCAAAATTATGCTGGACAATATGTACCCAGCAGGCAAAATTAAGCTCTACATCAAATACATTCAATGACCACAATATGAACATTAATAAGATGTTCCAAGATGTAACTGGATATATTTTTCTATAGCATGTGATTAAATGTCCAAAACCGATAGGTTACCATCTGGATCGAATGAGAAACCTGTGTAGCTCTTGGAAAGGATTTTAACTTTTGTAAGGTCCCTACATATAAGCTCAGGAAACCTGAAAATCAATTTATTTGATTTGGTAATGTGTTTCTTATATATGCTTTTGTAAGGGTACTTTGGCAAAAGAACAAGAACAAGAAACAAAGTTTGACTAGCTCATCAGCTTCACTAGTTAAAGCTTGCCAGAAAACATTTGTTTCCAGTCCTTTCCAAAATTTCAAGTGTCCCATTGATCACGTAGTGCTTGGGTTTTCCCACCACCGTATTAACAATGCTGTCTAATGTGACTGTTGAATATGTATGTGCCAATAGGAGTTTTGCAGTGTAATGGTTTAAAGACAGAGGTCCCTGTGGGACAAAACGTCCCCTTGCCTGATTTTTTTGTCAAGTTAGATATTAGTTCTGATTGAAATCTGAACCACATTATTGGGTGAGAGTGATCTGATTTTCTTTAAAAAAGTTCAGTTTGAGGTGTCCAGCTCACTTCCAAGTTATGGGCTGAAAGAGATACTGCAGGCGATGGACCAGAGTTTTGTAAGAATGCAATGAACATTTTGCTAAAGAAAAATTAAAATATGAAAGACTAAAGCTGTATATTTGAAGCAGTATCCATAATAAAATGACTACTTACATATTATACTCAAAGGTTTTTGTCTTTTCCCGTTCCCTGAATCCCTTCTCCAAATAGTGAGTCGGCTAGTCGACCTTGCTAATGTGATGTTTGTATAGCTGTAGCACTCATTCAGTGATTAAAGTCACCACTAAATGGGTACAAATCTGAAGTTCAAATTTACTGTGGCTTGTGGTGTTGAGAAGTGGATGCTCTGTGATGCATTGGTATTTAGTTTCCAGTGTAAAATGTGTTATGCGCAGGATAGGTGATCTATGCACAAGAATTGTTTTGCATTACTTTGGATCAATAAAATGTTACTGAGGCATTACTGCGGCACAACTCAAAACTTTTGATGCAAAGCCCAGTCTATTAAATAGCTAGACTGGGCTTTGCATCAAAATGTAGTGCCTCCTTTAAAAAGGCGTTAGCAAGAGTAAATAAATAATTTCACCAAAAACCCATGCATTGCCTGTGTTCCCAGCACACATCCAATGTGTGAGATCCATGTAAGTTTGTCTAAACATAGGAGATTTTAATCCAAGGGTACTCTATGAGTACAAACCTTATGCTTGACACCACACTCTCACCTTTGCATGATGGGAAGGCAGCCATAATACAGCACCAGCCAGGTGATGAGAGCAGCAGCAGACCAATCTTAATAGATATGGCTCTTCACAGTTTTACCTCCTTATGCAATACATCACAATAAGTTTGGTTGCTGCACTGCATTGCATGAACAATAATGAATCTGACACTGAAAGTTGATTCGTTTTATGGTGTTTTTAAAATTCAGCCGAACACTGTGAAATTAGCACTATTCCTTTGCAGGAATCAATGCACACCTCAGGTGTATGGATTTTTTGACCCTGCAACAGGATGTGGTACAACCATACAATTCAATTTCAATTCAAACCAGTTAGGTTAAACAGTATGACCAATTTTGCCATACAAAGAAAACTCCAGTCCAGAATATAGTTAAAGGATTTAGTACAAACTCAAGCTTAATGTCATTTAGACAATTCACAATACAAAGTTATAAAGATACAGAATCACCAAGGTTTGACCAAGGTGAAGTAACAAGTGCAGGCGAAGTAATAAAACTAAGCATTCTACAAGAAGAATGCAAGACATTAACAAATGTTTCTGAGATAAAGAAAATAAAGGTTGCTTAGCTTTGACAAGCATCAATTCTATTCAGATCATAAATATTTCAATGTACCTGGGCACAGGGAAAACCCTATTAGTAGGATTAGGGAATAACATGTGGGGGGCAGAACACATGCGGGCAAAAGACAAGAAGGTCAAAAAGGACAACAAGAATTTGGAAAAAGGTAATCTCAGGCAACAAGGTACTAACTATGGTGGGCAAAGATAGGTAGGAAGGGGAAGCATTAGCATGTCAAAAAGTCAATCAAGTCTCAATAGGGCATTTCAAAGGGGCAAAGCAGAGAGGAAGATACCTCTACAAAGGCTTCAGTATCCAGATACAGGGAAAAGGGCTCAGCATCTCATCCTCGGGGATCTGGAAGGATCTCTCTCCAAGGGAGAATCTGACCAATCTGACCAAAGTCCAAGTGGTCAATGACATATCAAAGTTTGCACGACAATCTGATTCACTCTGAGCTGCAGTCCATTTTACGTTGAAGGGGCATCATCCAATAGCAATCGATCACACAACTCTAAGTTGAAACTAACCACATCTTCCCAGGTCTGTCATGGGAAAATTATCCATCCATGTAGCTCCACACAAGATTGAAACAATTGTGTATAATCCCAGTCCACAGTTCTGGATGTTCTATATTCAAAGACATTGTTTCACTTCTCTCTATGTCTAAAACAATAGGGGTAAATTACCAAACCCGGTCTTCGCATGGAAACGAAGTCTGAAAGAAAGTTCAATTTTATGAAAATGAATCTGCATTTTCTGTACAGTCATGAAATACAGGCCTAGCAGGCCTCACTTAGGCTAATGTAAGTGAATTAAAACAATACATTTAATTAATACGTTCTAATAAATACATTTTAATATGCAAACATATAAATTCTACATTAATAATTTGTCATTATTAGTCATGTTACATTCACTTTAAACGGTATGACTCTGTTAATACATTTCAGCCAGTATAACAGAGAACTCAATTTCTCTATATGCACACATATTTAAAATATTCATCATTAGAAATTCAATATTGTTTCAATACACTCTTGTAGTCCAAGATCTAAATTACAACCTAATATCAATTAGTTCTTTCATTCATTTAGTTTACCCTTAATACCATCATGGTTTCTAACATAAGTCTAAACAAATGCACATTTAAAATGACTTCTCAGTACATCTTTCTACTGTTAACTATTAATACTTTGGTTAACAAAATGCATGTATTGCCAAATATAGATGACTTCTGTGACATGAGGGACAGCACTTAACCTTCGACTACATCATTTGAATGCTTTGTTGGTAGTATGAAAAAGAAGGTGTCTGTTCAGCATGAAAAGTGACTTGTTCCCTATGTTCTCTTGTTCTCTATGTGGTCATGGGCCCATTCACCACTTTAGCATTGTTTTTCTTTGTTAAGAAAGACACAGTTCCTAAGGGATTGATTTTGGTTCTGGAACTAGACTAAACTGTGCCACTTGGGCCAAGGACTAGCCTGATAAACTGTTGAAATGTGCTCCTATTATCGTTAAAGTCAACTGTTGATGGCTGTACAGGCTCTGAGCATCAGGGAGGGGTCTTTAACATAGGGAGAGGGACTTTAACAACAGTTATACCCCTAAGCAGAAGGGCTAAGCTGCCTTTAGAATATTACAGCATGAGTGTAGAATATTCTAAATTAGGAGAGAGAAACAGAATGACAAACTTTGGAATGCTGGAGCAGGAGGTCTGTACCAACCTTTATTAGCCCTCCTCCAGTCTAAATGTCTGCAAAGAAGTTCCCCAAATTCTAGTTTTTAACTTAAAGGTTAGAAGAGTTTGACTGGAGAAGACTACACAGAGAGAATAGCTGCTGAAATGTTTTTGGAACTGTTGTGTGCAGATTACCAGATAAAAACCCCACAACATGCCTCATGCTCTTTTTTGAACATCTCTTCATGTCTCCAGCCAATTTACACGGAACGGTTGTCAGTGAACATGTTCTCAAACATTGTTATAGAGTGGCCTATGGAATAGACACAGAATTCAAAAATGTTTTCAAAGGAAATGTAATGAAGAAAAAAGTACATTATGTCATATGAATTTTCATTGCACAACTGTCACTACTTTAGGAAGTATGGTGTAACCACAAGTATAAACCTTCAAATAAAGAAGGTTTGTCATGATCACATCTTATTTATTAGCCTAGGTGTTTATAATCTGTTCTAAACACAGAGGAATATTAATCATTGGTCAAGTTATATAATTGTATTTACCTATTATGACAGTTGTCTTCAAAAGGAGTGCATTGAAATCAAAGAAATCCTTAAAACTAGCTCAAACATTTTATAATCAAAGATAACAACATTCTAATTTAATGGGATGTTTTAAATAGGAGGAGATAGCTACAATTATATCACAGTTACTCAAGTGACTAATTAATCATTCTGCGTTGTAGTGATAGTCTACATCATATTTTATAAACAGGGGACAAAGAGCCCACCTACAAAGTGAATGAATTAGTTTAAAGTCAAATCAGCGGTGATTTATGTCACATTCATCATTCAAATTACAGATAGAACTCCTTCTACAAGTTTGTGTGCATACACCACGCCCTTAATCTACCACACAGGATTGATGCTTACGTGAAGCATTAATATTATTAAGAGATGTATTACTTTAGTAAGTAGGTATTTAAGATCATATAAAACAATCTCATTGCCTATTCAATTCAAGATGATTGTTACAGACTTTTTTTAAGTCATATTTATTTATTGTACAGCTCCAATTGATCTCCCAAAGTGGATCTTAATGTGGTTCAGCAAGGATACCTTTAATATTTCAAGAGAATTTGCATAACAGCAGAGTTGTTTCTCCTATCACGGCTTTCTAGCGTACAGTTGACATTTTTTTTTAATCCTGAGGAATGTCACAGAGGACACACAAATCTCACGATATGCACATGGACCATAATAGAAATAGAGTGGCATGGATAAACCAATTCTAATCTCATTATTTGAATCATTCAAATGGATGGGAAAGAATAGCTGTTTAAATTGGCAACTTTTTATTTTCTGCCAGCCAGTTCTAGATTCTAGAGCTAATAATTCTACCCCATATAATGAATGAAAGATTACTCTCTCTTGTATGCAAACCATTACAAATCTGATAAACCCCCCACAAATTGCCTATGAAAATGATGAAGGCCATTCACTGCTGTTAAATATGTAATAGATGCATGAGCATATTGGATTGTCAACTCAGATTTGATGAGAAGGGTAATTCTAAATATTTGTTGGACTCAACTATTTCACGTTTTTCATCAAACAACCACCAATTAACTTTACAGTGTCCACATGTAGAAATGAAAGTTTTAGTCTTCTCTGTTCTAATAAATATTTTGTTTAAATAACAATAGATTTGAATGGGAGATAATTGTTGCTGTGGGCTGGTAGGTTTGTAATCTATTATTACTTGACCATCAGTATAATGTGAACAGAGAATGTGGGTGCCCCCCATTATTGGATGAAAATGACTGAAAGTTGGTTAGTATTTCTGAAAATTCTGCCAAACACAGACCAAAAAAGATGGGGCATTCCTGCTTTACACCTTTATTAATGTGGATGAAGTCTGAAAGGTGTCATGTTAAATCAGTGACTACTTGGGTCCAGTTGTCAGCATGAAGCTTCTGCAAGATCCCAAGGAACTAGATGGAATGCTGTATCCTCTAAGCTTGCTCCACAGTATTTGTCAGTTGACTCATTCAAATGGACATCAAATCTATTAAACATCAACTTTAGTACCCTACCACATCTATAGCTCTCTGGGCATTGCCCACAGAAAAAAACAATGATCTATGGTTGAATGGTTTCCCCAATACTCTCCCTTTTTGTAACAAACTATGCCAATCTCAAGGGATCCATTTACTAAACTCCTAAGTTATAGCTTAGCATGTACTTTCAATATAGTATGCAACAGAGATTTTCATCAGTATTTAATGGAGCATCTCTGTCTCCTTTTTTGTTTGGTGGTTTCATTAGAACACTTTTCTAGGAATCGGAGATGACACTAATATACACCACCCATTTAAAGATGGTGCTCTTATTATGGCTGCTATAATCAACATTACTTCACTTATTACCTTTATTATGCCCAGTAAAGCTGTGGTAGATTTACTCAACATCTTTGTTGATGCATAATAGAAAATAGTGGACATTTTCATAACTTCTTCACCAATCACCCTATTTTTTTTAGAAATCACACTTACAGCAAAGTGGTCACTCATCAAATTGGATAAACGGGGATCTGTTTTGTCAAATTCCACCAAATTATCACGTGAACTCTATCAATGGAACATTATTTACTGTATTGTATTTAATGTATGGATGGGAAAGCTTTTTCTCTAGTTGTCCTAGTTCTTCATTTAATATTCCAATATTTATGTCATTGAAATGCTTATGCTAACTTGACGTCTTGGGTTGCCTTATCTATTATTCTTTGTAGGACTGTGTTAATTACAGAAGAAGGGAGATTTATTGCTTTAACTCACCTTCATCCAGTACAGATTTCAAGATTTTGTTTGGTAGCACTACATTCATTTGAATCTATGGAAAATGCATTAATATTGTTTGTTTTCCATATTCCTCATCTCCTGCAAATAGATGAGGCTATTTTTCTAGTTTGTTATTATTATCTTTTGATATTGTAATTGGGAGAGAGTTTCCACATTGTCATTCAAAAACAACTGAATGTTGTGAACCTAAAACGTTTTTTAAAAAGATGATTATTGCGTTTGCATGGGCTCAATGAAAAACATTAGTTCCTCTTTAGCGACTATAAATAATACACGATTCACTCTCTTCTCCGAACAGGAGTTTGGCATTGTTAATGCATGGGTGTATTGTATTTACATTTGGAGGCTGTAGCTGCCTCGTGACTTGTAACTTTATGCCCTCAACGGCCCAGCTGCTGTTGCAGCTCGATTTTCAAACTCCTTGTTCTGTTCAGCTTCTTTCTGGTTGGATGCTGGCAATTGGCACGGCCTGGTGCACTGTGGGAAGCTCGTTCAAAGAGGATGTTAGCTATTACCAGGGCCAGTGGAATTATGTGGCAACAGTGGACCAAATTATGTATCAGTGTTGATTGAATAATGGGTCAATGAAACCATATATATGGGAAGGAAAGCCAACATATGCGGCATATTATTCAACTAAAAAGCAAGTTATGTAGCATGTAGTACACATTTCACTATATATTGATACAGAAGGAATCCCGAAGCAGAAATAATTACAGGTTTCCTCAGTAACAAAATAATTTGCACATCGAATTATTAATGTACATTTGCTTTAAAGTTCACTAATGCCATTCTATTAATACTAACCCTTCTATTTTGCATAGTGAAATAGATTGTTTAAAACATATTATGTTGCACTCAGCAGAAAACAAGCATGCATGGGCACACTTTTTAGATTTGGCTTGGCAACATAGCTGTTGCCAGACCTTGTGTGAGTACCGTATTTGATTGAGAAGACAGTGTACACTTCCATCAAAAGAGTGCTTGTATTGCATTCCAATTGGACTCTTGAGGGTTCCTCTCACCTAACAATATGCAGGGTCACTGGAATGATGTCGCAGAGGAGGGACAAATTATGCAGCAGGATTGATTAAATTATGCAGCAAGAAAACACAATATTATTTGGCCCACTGTACCACGTTTTATGATGGTATTGTTTCAATATTTTTGTCATTTTTACATGTGTACTGTTAAACACTGAAATGTAGCAATAAGCAACAGAAAGGTGACCTAATCAACCTTTACTCGGGATCTACCACTGCGCGACAGCGCGTTGGTGTGTTTTTACTAACTTTTGAACCGTTTGAGCTAGTCACATTTTTTTTTGTTCAAATCTGAAAAGTATGCAGCAGGTGAAGAATTATGTGGCAAATGCGGCTAATTCATAATTATGCTGAAAACGCCATGGCCGTACAATTTCATAATTCCATTGGCCCTGACAATATGGCTGTCACAATGAAGCATAACGACGCGGCTGCATGCAAATCCTGAAAAGGCAGGTTCACTTTACTCTAAGTGCACCAGCAACTGTATGAGCAGCTCAACATGGCAAAAACTTCCATAGAGATGCAGCTCACTAAAGATGTCCAGTTGTCAACATAATGATGTACCACCCATCTCAGCGTAAAATATATTATTTCATTGTATTTTTCCAATACGGTGCTTCTTTGAAGTTGGCAGAAAATATAAAAGGTTAGTAAAGTCTGCATGAGTGCAGGGTGAATGGAGGGTCTGTATGAGCAGAGGGTGGGAGATGTGCTTGTGTGCGTGTAGGGAGAGCGGTGTACCTGTAAGAGTACTGGAAAAGGTGTGTGCCAGTGTGAGCAAAGGGGGAGAGACGTGCTGGTATGAGCGGAGGGAAAGGGTGTGGCTATATGACAGGGGGATGGGTTATGCCTCTGTGAGTGCATGAAGTGGGTGTGCCTGTGTGAGTACAATGTAAGTGGTGTGCCTTTGTGGGTGCAGTGTGCAGCACACTGAAGCTTTACCTAATGTTTTTGCCAATGCTTGTTGTAATCAAATTCGTGTCTCAATTATTTGATGCATCCCAGTCATGAAAGGGTTATGTGTTGACTCCCCAGGGCAGCACATACAGCTCAGCCACACAGAATAGTACACTTCATACTTATTATTTATGATTTTCACTTGGAAGTGCATTAGGATTAAAGACGCCGCACCTTGAAGAGAGATGTATCATATTTGGTTTTTTTCTAGCGTTTGAGTGTCCTCTTCAAATACCTGCTGCTTTCAGAACAGTGGAAGCGAAAGGGTCATTCTTTCCACTCTGAATTCAAGCCGGTAATGTATGTTATTGTGTCCAGCTTTAGACTGAAACCCTTCGTGTCCTACTGTAAATTCTTCCTTCGGTTCATTAACTCGGGATGCGTGCGCAATCATAGCCAAATTGTCATCTGTTTGAAAACCAGAATGCCACACTCAAAAGAGCTGAGATGTGGCTGAATATTTTTTTGCTCAGTGTTTCCACAGTGTTACGTGAGCACCTTGTGCACCCTATCTTTAATAACTTTTGATCCATTTTTCCTGGATGTCATCTGCAAATTATGCAGTAGCTAATGGATTATATAGCAAGCGTAGCTGATTTATATTCATGAAGGAAAAAGTAGCGCACCCCTTTTCCAATTCAGTTCCAAGGTTACCCTGCTGTCTCCTATATCTGCATACTGTGTTTATCCACCACATGGACCCCCGCCATACAGGATTACTTGGAACCCAGGTTGTACGTCCTGACCCAGTTGGGATGAAGCCTTCTTCGATTTCGCACTCAGAAGATGTTTTCAGTGGGTCTCTATGGAGCCCCTTATCAGGGCTTCAAGTGGGCCAGTATTTCTGGGTCTCAGACCTGGCAGCAATTAAACCTAGACCTGGAAACTGGTCCCTATTTGGCTCTATAGTCATGTTACTAGCTTTACAGGAAAAATACTGAGTGATTTCAGAACAATGACTGTACAAACCGTTCAAGTAATTCACATCAACACTGTAATTCCGGTGAACATTTCATGTTTTGCTTAATCTTGCATTCCCGAAGAGTGCATGTTTTTTTCCAGGATATTGTGTTTCTGTATTTTTTCATGCAGCATATTGTCCTTCTATAGTTCATACTGTGACCTGAGTTGCCTCTAGGTGTCTATATGAGCTCAGGGTATGAGGGGGTGTCAATAAGGAGTCACTGTTGAGACCCCTGGAGTTCAGGGTGAAGGTGTTGCAAGTTTCCCAAAATGTATGTCAGTGGGTCATAAGGGTTTTGGAACACATGCTCATTCAATCCTTAGCCTCTCTGCAGGGTGCACAGATGAATATTCACATGTGGTGATTCTATGCAGTAGTGTGTGAAAGAGGTACACTAGTGTCGAAATACTGACACGGAGAAAGTAAGAGAAAAGGCATGCATGTACATGAGTGGGTATATTGTGCGTAAAGTATGGTTAAGTGAAGGACATGCAAGGACGTACATTCCGGAGAGAGTGAACAGAGGCCCATATTTATACTTTTTGACGCACAACTGCACCAACGCAGTTGTGCGTCAAAAATTTTACCGCCGGCTAACGCCATTCCAAAGCACCATGCGGGCGCCTTATTTATTGAATGACGTTAGCCGGCGCTGCGGACTGGTGTGCGTCAAAAAAAATGACTCACACCAGGCAGCGCCGGCGTAGGGGAAAATGGAGGTTGGGCGTCAAAAAATGGGGCAAGTCAGGTCTGAGGCAAAATTCAGGCCTCAACCCGATTTGCGCCATTTTTTTTGACGCCCAACCTCCATTGACATGACTCCTGTCTTAGCAAAGACAGGAGTCATGCCCCCTTGCCCAATGGCCATGCCCAGGGGACTTATGTCCCCTGGGCATGGTCATTGGGCATAGTGGCATGCAGGGAGGCCCAAATCTGGCCCCCCTATGCCACAAAAAAAAAACAAAAAAAAATACTTACCCCAACTTACCTCAACTTCCCTGGGATGGGTCCCTCCATCCTTGGGTGTCCTCCTGGGGTGGGCAAGGGTGGCAGGGGGTGTCCCAGGGGGCATGGGAGGGCACCTCTGGGCTCCTTCTTAGCCCACAGGTCCCTTAACGCCTGCTCTGACCCAGGCGTTAAAAAACGGCGCCCATCAGGCTGGGCGTCGTGTTTTAAGGCCTGCCCCCTCCTGTGCGTCAAAATGACATCAGAATATAAATATGGGGCACAGGCCTTAAAGTCATTTTTTGGAAGGGAACGCCTACCTTGCATATAATTAACACAAGGCTGGTTCCCCCTTCCAAAAAATGACGCACATGGTGGAACTTTGACACCCGCGGGGTCGGACGTCAAAGTATAAATATGGGGCAGGGTTTGCGCCGATTGTGCGTCAAAAATTTTGACGCACATTCGGCGCAAACAGAGTATAAATATGCCCCAGAGGGTGTTCTAGAGGAAAGAGATTAGTTGTGAGATTTGGGGATGGAGGATTTCAGAGAGATGTGGGGAGATAAAAGGGTGTAAGTGCTTAACAGAGGGATAAACTGCAGAGGAAAGGGGTGTGGAATGAAGCATGGGAGTGACTGAAACTCTCTGAAGACCACCACCTCTTCCACAGGCCATAGTAATCATTCATTCCTAGTCTTATATTTTCAGAATTGAAAAATGTTTCCTTTTTAATTTTTCACAACAGAATTGCTGTTGTTTTTCTTTTATCTAATATTGCTAAAAAGCATTTTCAAACCTAATAGTTTTGGCTTGTTTTATGTGACGTAACACTATCGTGTGATACTCGGCATGCAATAACAAAAAGTTCACAGAGAGGCACCAAAATACCAGCCAGGTGGCATGCCATGGAAAGTACAGGATTTTATCTTAAAAATGTTAAGCCACGCCCATATTGACATAGATCACATCTTCAGAATAGGATTCGTAGATATGCTTGATAGGCTATGATAATTTCGGAGCACCGCCCCATCCTCACTTTGTTCATCCCATTTAAAGCTCTGCCCTTATTTATGCCTTTAAATTTACTACACGGACTACAGGCCTCCTCAAACTCTAAAAATTCTGAAGAGTTTCATTTAGATCATTTATTGAAAAGAAAAGCTAGAAAGGCTTTTGTGGTTTAATAACAGTGTCTGCGCGCGGAAGCTATAAATTGAACAGGGAAGGCAGGTTTGATGGAGGGAGGGGAGAATTTAACATGGATTGGGCGTTTGTTTGACCTTTACGTTCTGTTCTCTATGTTGCTCTGTCTCGCTCGTTTGAAAAATATCCTGTCCTATGTATATCCCATGCCTTGAATGGGTTTGTCTGCTCATCAGAAGCCTTTGTTCAAAATGAATAAGCATGATGTTTGAGTGCGGTCGGTCAGGTTGCTTAGTGGGTTGAGTGTTTCCTGCAGATCAGATACGAATCAGAGCAGAACTATCACATTCCTTTCATCCTTCCGCAGTCGGTAACCAGAGTTCCGTACAGTGTTCGGCTGAAACCTGCTGGTCACGAGCTTGAAAGGGGCAGTTGTTTCAATTCACCAATATTATTGAAGCAATGGAAGTTATATTAGCCAGGTATATCTCTATGACATCACAGGAAGTAAAATTATGTTGACCGTTTTCCTTGATGTAAAACTAGCCTATACTTTAGCAATCTCAACCAACGACAAGAGCTACGTGAATAAACTAGAACAGTGCTTCCCAGACGTTTTAGAATCACGACCCTCTTTTTAGTGCAAAAATCTTTCGTGACCCACCTAGCTTTAATGGACATGAGACAGTCGATTTTTTAGTGTAACAAAAGCTTCATGTGGGCACTGTCATTTATAGACAGCATATTTTCCATTGAAATGGTCACTGAATTTGCACAGACATACAGTTTTACTGATAAAACGTGTTGCACACAAATAACAACGTGTGGAATATCGTATTTATTGAATATTTATTATTTGTGCATCATAATGTAAAGGTGCTTGTTTTCTTCTGAGCCTGTTAAAGTCTTTAATCACACTGCAGAATATCAAAAACGTGTGCTTTATTTTCATTTTCTTAATTGCTGAACAGGTACAGTTCATTTACAAGGCTTTACATTGTGTTGTGTGCTACTAAAATGGTTTCCTTCTGCCTTTACTTTCACACTTCATGTACCCCAGTAATATTGTCAGATAATACACTTTACTTTTCTTTATCTGGCAGCAAAGTGAGAGGAGGTTATCAACACTAGTCTCCATAGCAAAAAAGCAGCAATTTGTCAGAAGACATAATCTGACATTAAAGCCCAACAAATGCGACAGGTTAAATGCAGAATTTAAAGGCATCTTTATTTATTGCTTCAACTTTCGAAATCCACCATCAAATTTCGTTGCCAAAATGACCCACAGTATAAGAAACACTGAAGTATGGAAATGGGAACACATCCGAAATAGTAATAACAAGCTACAAAAATGAGCTAATGCTAAAGGTGTACTTACATTTAATAAGTCAGTACGCTAATTAATTAAATCACAGTCTTTAACACGGAGTTCACAGTGGCTGCTAATAGCAATGTAGGGGGTAGAAATGCCTATCCATATGTACCCTGGAGTGGACTCCATTTCCTCATTTCAAAACCGTTTCAGTGAGTTCGGTAATTAAAACACGTGTGATATAATTACAGTGCGCTTAATCTCTATTTATATACATAAAATACTATTGATGAAAAAGCAACAGAATAGTTTTTGCCACAGAGTTCTAAAATACAAGCCTGTCTTCGCCGTATTGGTGTATAAGTTACATCCAGTCTATGCCACCCATGGTGTAGGAAAATAATTTATGACTATCATTCAGATTGTCAAAAGCACTTTCCAGATATGGACACATTTCAGTCCTTATTTTACCAGTAGATGCTGGAGGGAGCTGGCACAAACGGGGTTGAGGAACCAGGGAAATATTCGGTTTTTTAATTTTTATGCAGCAACTGCTTCGCCATAAAATCATACCAAATCATACATACAAATATACATACATATTAACATGTATAGAGTGGCTTTGGGTCAGGCTTCTTCAAGCATTGGTCTTTTCTAATGTGAATCACAATTGGTTTGGCCCACCACAGCAAACTGCTTTGGTCTGTGGATCAGCCAACTTCAGCCAAGCAATTGACTTCTTGCACTGTGAGTTATAGCATTATGACCTGCCACATTTGCATATCCACCTAAAAAGAAGTGCAGTTCAGTGCCAGAGCTTTTTGGTCAAAGTTTTCCTTTGCCATTGCTTTTTACTTTCCGTTTTTTTTTATTAATTTCTTTTTTGTAATGATCGTGTGTTTAAATGATGTTTTAAGGTTAAGTAAATCACAAACAGTAGTACCTTTTCTTTGCAACAATTAGTATCATACTTTCCTGTGATGTACACTGAAACTCAAATGGGCTTTATAGCTGTAAGTACATCTGTCTTAAAGGAAGCACCAAATATAGGGAAAGATCCAGAACCACACCTGCGTTGTTCACACAAGCGGAACAACGCTTGCCTGAACAACGCAGGCCTTTTTCTCTGCCTTAACCATGCATGTGCTGAACAACGGACATGCGTGGTTAAAGCACAGAAGAAGGAAGATCCATCGCGAGAGGACATGGTCAGGTAAGTGGGGCTTGGGCAGGGTTTGTGGTAGTTTTTGGGGATGGGGTGCTGGCTGAAGGGGTTGGGATGGTTCGGTTATTTTTTTTTTTAAGGGGCAGGGGTGGGGAGGTCAGTACTATGGGTTTTAGGGCAGGGGTGGGGGGGTTGAGGTTATTTTGTTTTTAGTGGTGGGGTGGGGGGTCGGGGTAATTTTGTATTTGGGGGTGGTGGTTGGGTTTTTAGGGGTGGGGGTCAGGGTAATTTTGTATTTAGGGTGGGTGGGGGAGTCGGGGTTTTAGGGGTGGGGGTCAGGGTCATTTTGTATTTGGGGGTTGGGGTAATTACGTTTTTAGGGCAGGTGGGGGGTGGGTTATTAGGGGTGGGGTTCGGGGTAATTTTGTATTTAAGGTGGGTGCAGGGGTTGGGTTTTTAGGGGCAGGGGTGGGGAGTTGGGGTAATTTTGTATTTAGGGCGGGTAGGGTTAGGGGGTCAGGGTAATTTTGTATTAGGGCAGGGTGGGTTTTTAGGCGTGGGGGTCGGGGTAGTTTAGTATTTAGAGTGGGTGGGGGGTCGGGTTTTTAGGGGCGGGGTGGGTGGTTGGGGTAATTTTGTATTTAGGGTGGGTGATAGCGGTTTATTAGGGGTGGGGTTGGGGGGGTCGGGGTAATTTTTTTATTTATGGCGGGGCAGGTTTTTAGAGGTGGAGGTTCGAGGTAATTTTGTATTTAGGGCTGATGGGGGGTCGGGTTTTTAGGGGCGGGTTGTGGGGTTAGGGCAATTTTGTATTCAGGGCAGGCGGGGGTCGGGTTTTTATGGGCAGAGGTGGGGGGATTGAGGTAATTTTGTTTTTAGGGGTTGGGTAGTTTTATTTTTGGGGGCAGGGGTCGGTTTTAGGGCTCAGGGTGGGTTGGGGTATCAGGGGTAGTTTTTAAAGGTGGGGGTCAGGGTACTTCTGTTTTTAGGGGTGGGGGGTTGGGGTAATTTTGTTTTTAGGGGTTGGGTTGTTTTATTTTTGGGGGTCGGGTCGGTATTAGGGCTCAGGGTGGGTGGGGATATCGGGGTAGTTTTTAAGGGTGGGGGGTTCGGGGTACTTCTGTTTTTAGGGTGAGGGTGGCACATGACAACCACACATGCCGTTTCCACACATGCCTTTACTAGGCATGCCTTTACAATGAAAAATCATTGTAAAGGCATGCGTGGTCAAGGCATACATGGAAACAACGCAGCCGTTGCTCCAGCCGCATTGTTCAGGCATGCATGGTTGCCACATGCGTGGTTCCATCATACAACCCCAAATCAGTGCTTAATTTGTGCTTGTTGTTTCCGGTGCTGAGCACTGGCACTTATTTTTGAGGGCCAGGGCTTATTGTTCTGCCTCAAGCATTTGCTGCGAGCAAAAGACACATAATGGAAAGACTGAGGAAGAGAAAAACGAAAAAGCGTCACAAAGTGAGAAAGCAGAAAGCTGCAACAGTGAGGTGGAGGGACAGCTTGAAGATATAGATTGGAGAGAGCCGAGATGGCTTCAGGATTACGCCGCCTCAGTATTCCGTGTTCACACATTTAATTGCAGCAGCCGCGTTGATAAGAGGAGGGCTTTGGGCACCGGCACTGGAACCTTTTTATTTACAAATTAAGCACTGCCCCACATATATTTTATTAAAATGATATGCAGTGGTTAAAATGTTTAATGTTTATTACAAGCACTTGTCTGCTACATTTAGGCAGCTGCCTGTTTTCTATTTTACCTTTTTGTTGTATATGGTTGCAATACAAAATGTAAAAAATATTAACTATTACACCAGTTTGCTATATCCAAACCTATTGGCTTTTCCAATACTAAATTATAAATGCTTCACACTAATACCGTTTAGCTCATGCAGTCCTTTTTACCTGGCTCAATCCACTTTTCCCCATACTTTTGCTGGGTTTTGTTTCAACCATATTTCTATTGGATGGTGATTCAGTAAGCTTTAGGGCTTTATCCTAATGGATAAAATGCCCTTGCATCATTACATACCCCTAAACAAAATCTACAATCAGCACTTACTTTTTGCCAATGATTGCAGTTTGTGTGCACCAGTACTCATTTTTGTGGTCTGGGCAGTGCAGGAAATGAGAGTGATTCAGCCAGATCCTAGTTCAGCAGCTGTTTCTCCTCTGACTCAGGGGTCCAGACATTCTGTAAAATATGCTCAATTAGTCCTAGTGTAATTTTCCAATAACCAGGCTACAATTCAGCAGCACCCACACATTGGGCCTAATTACGACCTTGGCGGATGGGATGCTCTGTCACAAGCATGACGAATATCCCGTCTGCTATATTACAAGTTCCATTAAATCCTATGGAACTTGTAAAATGGCTGGCGGGATATCCGTCACGTTTGCGATGAGGTATCCCATTCTCCAAGGTCATAATCTGGCCAATTGTCTGCTTTCTGTTCGGAACAACAACCTGCAGCCAGCAAGGGGACTTTCTTATTTTCACTTACAGCTGGACCCAAAACAGAGGTCGAGTTTAAAGGGTTATGAGACCTTCTTTTCTTCAAGTACAATTCTGATAGAAGGCCATCTGGAGCCTAACACCTAGAGGCCAATGCAATGGAAGGAAACAAAGGCACACAGCTTACTACTTACCTAGAACGTCAGAGAAACAGGCAGGTTTTTCACTTTATTAAAAATACCCTGTTGTCCCAGTGAGAGATGTGGTTGCACAGTAGAAAGGCAGATGAATCTGTTTGTAGGAGTAAGTAGACAAAAATGATTTAAATGGCACTCACTCATTTATTTTTTATTTAAATCTTTTATGGCACTACTTATCCCAAGCCAGAGCTCTTTACGTCACACACAGAGAGATAGTAAATCATACAAGTGTGTAAATCAATGTACAAGAAATGTCACATAACATAATGCGGATTATAAGGTGTAGGAACCACATATTATCCATACTTGTAGACACTATGGGCATGATTACAAGTTCAACCTTCAATGGGGAGGTTGCCGGCAAAGTGGCTACCTCCCCGCCGGACCCATTAAAGTTTCCCGCTAGGTCAGCCGGTGGAAACCTGAATGTCCTCCCGCTGGCCTAGTGGGAAACATTCTAGAGCAATGTTTCTGGCTCGTAATCGAGCCGGCGGCAATGCTGTAGGATGCAGGGTGCACCAGCACTCTTGCAATGTTCACTGTCTACAAAGCAGAGAGTGAATATTGCAATGGTGCTGGCCATGGGGACCAGTGCACTGCTCATGCTAAGTACATGGGCAGTGCAGGGGCCCCTCTAGGGGCCCCCGCACCCGTTCTTCGCATCCCTTTTCACGGCAGTGCTACCGCCATGAAATTGCTGGCAGAGAACAAGGTCAGCCCTGGCGGATTAGGACTGCCACAACTGCCAGAACGCTGGGATCTCTGGGATCTCTGATCCTGACATTGCTGGCGGTCGGACCGTGGCACGACCGCCGTGGTCATAATATGGTGCTCGGACCACCGCATTGATGGTGGTCCAACCGCCACCCGAGTCTGGTGGTCTAGGGACTGCCAGACTTGTTATGGGGCCTTATATGTTAAGAATGTATGATAGGCAGAAACACAAACTCAAAATCTTGAACGTAATATAGTGATTGAGATTGTCTGTACTAAGAAGACTATACTACTACCCAAGGGACCCTTCTTTGCAAAACCTAGAAAAGTTACAGAGTGAGACAAAATATGAATTTTTAGACTGAGGAAAAAATAAGGATGTCAACCCATGACTTGCAGTTTGCAAATAGCTCCTTAATGCTGGTTCATAGCCCACTGAGCTATATTAGAAGAATTGCAAGTTATAAACTGGAAGTCTCAAAAGGGTCTCTGTCAAAGCAGTAACCCACTTACCTACCTATATAACATACAAATATGTGATCTGTGTGCTACACTTTGTGTTTGCAGCAGGCACATTAACTCTATGTGCTACTTTATGAGTCAAAACTGTGACTAGGCAACACGTAGCTCTCGCCTGAAACTACATTAATGCCCTGAGTTATCTTACTAATATTATTATCCTCCCAAATGTACTGGCCACACAAAGAAAATGCACCTCTTTGTGACCAATTAATTAAGCAGGACAGACTTACTCCCTCATTTGTGCTTGTTGCAATTTTCTTTGTAGCAGATTAAAAATAAAATGTATAGGTTAATTGTTATGCCTTCACACCTACTTATTCCACCTCTTTCCCCCTATGTCGCACTTTGACTCCCAATTTATTGGCTCGACGGAGTAAATATTGTCCATTTCAAATAGTGGATCTGGGACTTATTTTTCGACACCAAGCTTTGACACACAGAGAGAAAGTGAGATAAAAGCAGAACATGGAGAAAGAAGGAATAGGAGAAATGTAGGAAATAGTGACAGACGGCCAAAGCAAGGATGAAAAGGACCTGGAAAGTGACAAAAATAGACAGCAAGCACAGGGTGGCTGCCAAAGAGAAGGCTGGTGGTGGACTTCTCAGGAATACTTTGGCCCATTGTATTTATTTCCTATTATTATTTTTAACAAAAGTAAGCACTGGCTGCTACTCTATTTGCGTTGTAATACTCCTGTTTGTGTGCAGCTATCCTCACCGCTTTGAAACCCGTGTGCAGGACAGTGGCGCATGCTAAGGTGATTATGCACTGCACAGCTGGATCAGACTGATCCCATTAGGCATTAGGCTCTTTTGAAAAGAAAATCCTCTCAGCCAAAACACCGTCATCAGACTCACTGGTTGGGGGCAGGTGGGGGATTCAGTAAACTGAGACACAAGTGTGATTAGATTAGACCTCAGCTTCTCCTAGCAATTAATTGTTAGCACGTTATTGAAGACAGTGGGGAGGGCACTCTTTTTTTGCGGCCCTGGACTCATTTTTCATCATCTTTCTTTGACCCAGAGCAAGAGAGAGAGAAAGGTACAAAAAGGAATAAGCGTTTGCAATGCCAATAGGTCTGGCTTTAAAAAAATGTGTGGTAATATGCAGTATTAGGAGTAAAAGGCATGAGAATGAATATGTATGTGTGTTGAAGCAAAAAACGATAGAAGTATGTTGGTGTAGGTTAAAAAGTCAGGTGACAGTTGCACTGTCCAGCCAGCCTGAAAAATCCATGAGGGAACCATGTCTACTGAGGTGGGAAGGAAGCGTGTATGGGATAAAAGGATGAAAGTTCACAAATATTTGCAAGTAGTACATTTTACCCCCTTTTTAGGATGAGCATAGCAGCGCACAAGTGCTACTTTTCCGATGTGTTGGTATGTATCTGGGCTTTTAATCACACCCACCGCACGCTCATCGTTTTCACTCGTTTATGGGCTTGCTTTTCAAAAATCCTTTGTTTTCATTGGTAAATGCTTTACGTTTGTCTCTCTGGGCGATTTTGTTACTGCCTTGGCCATTGACCCTGTTACATGGATAATTGCACTGTTGCCATTAACTTTGACTGCAAGCAAACTTCTTTTTCCTTTTGTCTTCTTCGCGCTCAGTGGCGCTTTAAATTGGATCAGTTATGTCAACTGTTTTATTTTTTATTTTCAGTTTGTGGCGAGAAAAGTACAGTTAGGAATTTACAACGCAAACAGCTCTAACTCGAGCAAACGCAGAGCCATTGCATTGCAAATGCTTGTTATTTTTTGTCCTAGTGGCCCCCCTGGATGTTTTCCCTTCTTCTTAATGAATATGTGCTATTTTTGAATTGAACTTCAGCTGACATAAATTTGAATGTTATTGTCCCTGTTCTTTTTTGATTATTTTTAATAGACGAAAAAAGAGAGATTACTTTCTCTTCTTTATTCAGTTTGATTAGCTCTAAATCCATGGGCTGCACAGTTTTGCCTAGCATTTTAAAATGACACATTTGGACGTGCACTTATAAACTGTTAATAACTATGTGTATTTTCAAATTATGTTAATCGCGTTTGTTTAAAGTTTTTGGGTCTGCAAGACCAATTACATTATCAATGTTCCCTTCGGAAAGCAGATATAAAGTCATGTACGTGGAACCTTTATTCATTTATTAATGGGTTTAATACCACATAAAAAAATGTAACAGTATGGGCAGATAAAAGCCTTTTGTCAGTCAGTTAAATACACAAGAATAAAGTACATCTAAATGGGTTAGATTGGTTATTGGATGGACAAATGTCCGGATTCTCACTGAAGGGATAGTTTTAGGCACAGTATGCTTTGTCACATTCTGGCTTGTAAAGAGGGCTAGACAAAGTGCAATTGTGAGGGACACTGGGATTGTGAGGGAGATGGGGGAGTTTATGTGCAGCTAGAATCATCCTGGATGCAGTGTTAGCACCCCACACCTCTTTCTTCTGTCTATACCTCATCTGCACACTTTCCAGGTGTGGCCTTTCCTTTAGGGCGGAGGGGCCACGCAACCCCACCTTTTGCCCCTCATGAAGAGTGTCTGTCAGGCTGAACAAAGGTCAGCCTGACAGACAAACTTCTCGTTCAGGTCAGGCAGCCAGGAGCAGACATGCGCGATTTGTACAGACTCCTGGCTGCCTGAGCGGAACTTTGCTGGGCTAAGGAGGTCACAGCTCCTATGGGCGTGACCTCCTCGGCTCAGCAAAGGTGCCTCGAGGCCCTCCCCTGGGTGACGAGGAAATCGTCTAAGCCCTGAAGCACCCAGGGCGAGTGTCAATCAGTGACACTTCGTCACAGAGTGGGGTGGGGTCAGCAGTCTCACTGACCCCCATCCCACTCTGTAACGAGGCTGGGACTGCTGCCTTCCCTCATTGGCTGACCTAAGGTGTGTGTATGTGTGTGATCCTTTAAAATTAATGCTTTGTGCGTGCATGTTTGAATGTTATGAGTAGTTTTAACAGATGTGCGTACGTGTGTTAAAGAATGAGTGTGTGTGTGATCTTTTAAAATGAATGTTTGGTGCATGCGTGCATGATTGAATGTTTTGAGTGTTGCTAATGGATGTGCGTGTGTGTGTTTGTGAAAGAATGAGTGTGTGCTTTCCCCCCTCCCCACCTTCCTCCTAAAGCTGCTGGCTGCCACTGACACTCTCCACTGAAAGCTAATTTTGAACATTTGAGTTGGGATAGATTTCTGAATTGCAGATAATTGTGTTCTACTTGTGGGCCTGCCTATTACACATGCCAAAGCCTGGTTCCCCAATTTCCCATGGCCCTGCCTTCATGCTTTAGCCCTTTCAAACATGGCTGCTGTCTATGCATGCCCTTCAGGTTAAGGCACAGTCTGGCTGCTGTTTTTTTAATCAATGTAGCCTATTGAGGGCCATGGGACTCGGTGCACTTTATTTTTGCTACTCGGAAGTAAAGTGTTTGTACTCTCCATTTTATACATGGTAAAATTGGCATACATCTTATTGGCACATTCAGTATACTTATAATTCCCTGGTATGTGGTACTATACATACCTAGGGTCTGTAAATTAAATGCTACAAGTGGCCTACAGCACTCATTGTGCCCCCCACTAAGCTGGTACTGAAAACCATGTTGCAGGCCTACCATTGTAGCCTGCTGTACAGTTTTAAACTGCCATTTGGACCTGGCAAAATATGCCTTTTGCCTGAATTAAACCTTCCATTTCACACCTAAGGTGGGCTCTAAATGCCATAGGGCTGAGTCCATAGTATATAAAAAGTAGGACTTGTGTTAGTTCTAGACTAACTCCTTCATTAACCTATGATCATGGGAGATTACGAAAAAGTCATCAAATATTTGTCAATAGGTTCCAGAAATCGCCAAGAATATCTAAATCATATGATACAGTAAGATTTCTCCAACACAGAGATAAATATTGCACAATGTGCACTAAAATTTTGAATGCACCATCTATAGTATACCCTTCCCATGTTCCCTATAGAAATTTAGAATTAGTTAGTCAATGAATAACCTAATAACCCTGAAACCAGTAATCCCTTTAACATTTTATTCAGGTATTTTTATAGTGTGACCCTTATGCCGGAGTACAGGGTGGTGCTTTGCATAGCACTCAGAAATACATCATATGTGTCAGAGTTATGTGGTGCACTTTGTGTGAGTTTGAGGACATAGCACAAGGAGATTAACTGTAAAAGAGACTGAGTTACAATGCAAAACCATTTTGGGTGCCACGCCTTGGATTTAATGTAAAAACACAAGAGATACAGTATACCTGTGGAGATTGCATAGTGGTAGGAGATCCACATAGTACAGCGGTTTGCAGGTGACAGCAAAGGGCTGCATGGCGTGGCCCAAAGCGAACATTATGGATGCCATAATTATAGAAACTAGTTTTGTTGAGAGGCGCATTCACATAAGAGGTGAGATTAATGTTGTTCCATAAACAGTTGAATAAAAGTACAGAGTCTTACACGGCAACACCTCGCAGGGTCTGGGTGAATGCAAAGGAAACACTTGTTTCATGCTTTCCTGTATTAGTACTAGGAAGCATAGTGAAGTTTTATATTCTAGGTTGTGAAAATGTATTGGTGGGGATACTGGACTGAATGATTCACTGAGTTCACTTACTTTTTCACACACCTCATTGCCTCGCCGACTGACTCACTCCCTGACTCATTCACTCTGTCTTCCTGTCCCCACCCCACTATTACAGCACTATCATATATCACGATATAATATCCGATTGTGTGGGGAAAGTTTAAGTAATTTGTAGTGACGACTGATACAATTTAAAAGTAGTGGGGCGGATGGAGGGGGCGCGGATGAAGTGTGCGATGGGGAGTGTGCGGGGTGAGGTTTAATATTAAAACAAAATGGAAACTTACCTAGTGCTGGCAGCCGCCTTGCGCTCCTCTGCTTTCTGGTCTCAGCAATCTCCGCAGCTTCAGAGACTCCCTGTGCAATCCCTACACAGCTCTCATGCTATTACCAAGTATGAGAGGAGCATGGTGATTGGCCTGAGCTGGCTGATTTATCGCTCGCTCAGGGACAGGGAGTCTATGCTTTTTCTCCAAAATGGCTGTCAAATACAGCTGGGTTGGTGAAACCTAAGAGCACATGTCTGTTTGGCCAGCTTCAGATGGCCAGCCAAACCTACATGCGCACTTAAGTGCACTTCACGCCACTTCCCCCCCCCCATGGCCCAGCCCCTCCCAGCACGCACTGCCTCAGCCAGCAGCTGAAAAATAAAACAATAGTAAAATATTGTTTTATTTTTCAGCTGCTGGCTCTGAGCCAGTGTGGGAACGCTCCTCAGCCATTTCGGAGGAGCTTTGGCTGTAAAAAGATAATAAAATATTGTTTTATTTTTCAACTACTGGTTCTATGGCAGTGGGATGACACTCATCTGCCATTGTGGGGGAGTCGCGGCTGGTAATTTGAACAGCAGATCTTTCGCAGGTACACAGCTGAAGCACATTCTAGAGACTTATGTGCACTCTGATTTATGTATTGGATATGTGGTTCTTTAGCACCAATGGCCAATGTTGTAAACAGTTTAATTGATTAAGACAGAAGTCTCTAAGCTACCTCCTAACAGTAATCTCTACAACCGCATTGTTGATCTTGCACGTTTCACAGCAATTGTATATATACTGACGCGGTGACTCTTTTCAGCTCTTTCCAATAACAGAACTAAAGGCAAGCAGAGAAGGTGCAGGATGAAAAAATGGCAGCCCTGCTGTTACAACCGGGTCCTGAGAACTTCCGCCGGTTCACTCATGAATCCCTGGGTGCTATTGAGAAGCGCATCGCTGAGGAGCAGGCCAGAAGTGCCAAGCAGGAGTATCGAGAAGAAGTGGTTGACCAGGAAAAGCCCCGACCAGCGCCCGACCTGGAAGCTGGCAAACAGCTGCCTCATATCTATGGGGACTTCCCTTCACAGCTCATCGGAGAGCCCCTGGAAGATATTGATCCTTTTTACAACAATCAGAAGGTGAAGACCAAAAATATCACTTGTTCTGTAGATATCTTATTATTGCATTTGAAAGATGATACGTGGATAGGGGATCAAATAGGAATTTGGCTTTTCTTCTTTCTTGAGCAATGAAGTCATTAACATATTTTGCCTTAGAGAAAACAGAAGGTTCACCAGCGTTCTGTATAACACAGGTGGTTGCCAAAATATCTCTTGAAGGAAAACGCTTATATGGTAAAAAATGTGATTGCTGAAGAGTTGTCTCTTTTTTTGACAGTTTTCGGAGCACAGTAGTTGCTTTGGCCACACATCTTTTAAAAAACATGTTTCCAAAAAAGATCTACCTAAAATGATTCCTATCTAAGAAAGTTATGATTTCGACAACTCCATTATCACCCTCCCTTTTTCATTTACAAATTACTTCGAGGGTTAATCACAATTGTTTCTGTAATTTTGAATTTGAAGAATGAATATGTCAAATCCTTTGATAGGTCAGAGATATTTTTGTCAAGAAGGTAAAAATAAGTACAATTTTATTGTGATATGTTTTGAAAACTGTAAACAACTATCTGGGCTCTGTTTCTTACCACTTATCATATATTCTGGTATAGTATAATTAAGCACTAACTTTAATTTTTGTCATTTGTGTACCATTCTTTAATGTTTACATAGGCAACGTTTGAGATCCATAAATATGGAATATCAGTTTAAACGCTATTTTGATTCATGGTGACATATGTCCAATTATGCCTATGTTGTGTCGCCATGAAGTTGAGCAGGGTTTTGTTATGGCAATACTTTGAATTTTTCAGAATCGTTATCAGTGTGCTTAAATGTAACAAAAAATGTCAGTTCAGCTTTGATGTCAATTTAACATAATTCAAATGAGACAATTTTTCAGGTCTTGCCTTGATTTTCACTTAAAAAACAAAGGTTACAGGGATGTTATAGTTAGACTCACAGTTTCAACGTACAAAACTATAGAAATTCACCAGTTATAGTCAGAGTTACCTCAAGTAACTCTAACTCGTGCCCTAAGGTAACTATAATTCACGCCAGCTCCATGCACAGTTTTTTTGTCAAAAATTCGACAGCAAATATTATATTGATATTATCAATGATATGACCAAGGATTTCATGAGTGCCGTAATTTGTGGGGTAATTAGCAGTGCATGGCAAGGGCGCAAGTTATATTTAGCCCTTTCTTTTTAAAAATATTTGCCCTTGGGAGGTGGTGATTCATGGGGCAGCGGGGTGGCTGCACAGCCCCCGCTAATCAATT
This sequence comes from Pleurodeles waltl, assembly GCF_031143425.1. Lineage (NCBI taxonomy): Eukaryota > Metazoa > Chordata > Amphibia > Caudata > Salamandridae > Pleurodeles > Pleurodeles waltl. Next base: position 610,900,082 of record NC_090449.1, read on the forward strand.
ACATTTTGCCCCAGGAATGGTGGTCCCCAGGGTTTGGGGGGCCACCGCCCCCCCCCACATAAATTGCATTGATCGCCCCAGGGAGGTGGTGGGCCTCAGGGCAGTGGGGGGCATGCGCCCCCACCGCATATGTAATCACAGTCCTGGGGAGGTGACGGTCCCCGGGCAGCAGGAGGGGGGCAGGAGTCCCCCTGCATTTTTAAACAAATGCCCCTGGGACTTGCCCCACTCAGGGGCTTTATAATAACAAAGTGCAGGAGCCGGTGCTTCATTTAACTTTTTTTTTTTAAGGCAGATCCACCAGAGTTGATACCTGCCCGTATTCTTTATTTTTAACATTTTTTTGAAACTCAAAAATCTATTTCATATAAACCACATCAAAAATCCTTCATGAAAATCACCAGTGGCCTCCTCAATACCTTCTAGTGTATTTCTGAATTTCTGACTTGAAATATGTGCGCATGGATATCCCCAAAAAATAGTCTAATGTAATCAGATTGCCAAAGCAGCTATGTATTACCATCCACACTGCCCATAGCACATCAAAAGTGCCGTTCTGGGAGCATTATTTGCCCAATTCTTTACAAATCCCAGACATTAGTGCTGAGCCTTCCAACTGAGGCACATATTGGTCCCAGTAGGCACTTACTCTCTGGGATTAACACTGACACCAACATTGCCACAAATCCTATCCTATGTCAGTTGTCGTCATTAGAGAGCTCGGTCAATAATCAAATGCAGATGATAAGGCTCCTCATACTCTATGCTACAAATTCAGCAAGATCCGAGGTGTGACATTATTATTCCAGTTCAACCTGTGCCAAAACTCAGACAGCTCAAGGGCTAATAGAGTTTTAGCTATACTTGTCACTTATGAGAAGAATTTACAGAACTGTCTGGCCTATTCAAATTGTTGTGGATTTTATCCATTTTACTGTATATAGGCCAAGTTTGGGCGGTTTTGTGGTTTCACTTTTGGTGGCACTCCACTCACTGCTCCATCTAGTAGAAGCTGCTGGTGTTTGGGTCATATGTCAGAGAAATGGAGCTCTATAGGTTTTCATAAATACTTAATGATGTACATTTTATGGTCTTACTTTGCACTGAAAGAAACAGAGCGATTGAGTAAATAAAGGAATCAATTGCAATAGCCATTTCGTAGCCCGACTTTTGACTTACTAGTCCACAGCCATGCATAGACAGAGTGCAAAGGAATGTATAGTTCACTTCATATATGCTTAACCTACAGAGGACCGCCAATGCCTCCAGCATAATCTGTGTTGTCATGTGTGATGTGCTATGCATAGAGGTATTGCATCACACAAAGATATGTAGAGGGATAAAAGAGGGACAAGTTCTGGCTCCACTCTGAAAGGCTTGTAGTCTGGGGCACAGCCAGCTTTATGCTGTGCGCACATTTACATGCCAGTCATAGATATGAAGGCAAAAAATCATAGGCTAGACACAGTTACTTTTTAGTTGCATCTCCCGAGAAGATGATATGGACTGTCTAGCCAGTCTTTCTTACAGGGTTGTAATATATCTTGCTAGTCAGATATCATGTGTGTACCTCTAAAATGCTGGAGTATCTGGCATATGGTTAATCACCTACCAGCCTGATGCTGCTATATGACTGTTACTAATGGGGAACAGTGTGCTTATTGTAACTCAGTAGCCCCTTTAGGGTCATGTGACTCAGTAGGATACATCCCAATCTATTGTCTGTGCCTTTTAAAGCCTGGCTCGCCTTGTGCCATCAGCCGCAAGTCTGGGTACAGCTTTTTGGGGTCTTACAGGGCCTAAAGCACCTGATCACAAGATGGGCGGCTGTCCCCGGATGGTCAGAAGGTGAAAAGTGACGTGACCACATCCCAATCCATCATTGTTTTGCACACCATGCCACCTTTGTTTGGATCCAGCTACATGTAAATCAGACTTGACCCTGTTCCAATGGAAGCAGTGCAGCGCGAATGGCCACGCCCATTCCTCCATGACCTGATACACCATGCGCCCCAGGACTGGTTTCACCCTAGGTATGGGCTCATCGCCAGGTACAGCGTGGCTCCAGTGACACAGTGTGCATGGGACCCAGGCCTGGGCATACCTGCCCCACTTATGGTTACAAATCAAAGTATACAAAACGGTGATGGATGGAATGTTTGAATTAATCTCAGCCTCTGATAATTACTCAGGCCACATCGCAATCCATTGTTATGCACACCATGCCACCTCAATTTGGACCTAGCTCTTTGCAATTCAGTCTTGACCCTTCTCTAATGGGATCAGTCCAGCATGAACTGCCAAGCCAGGTCCTCCATTACTGGAATACAACCAACCCAGGACCAATTTTATCCTAGTTATGGGCTCATAAACCAGGTACAGCTTGGTTCCAGGGACACAGTGTGCATGGGACACACATCTGAGTATACCCACCCCACTTAAGGTGGCATAACAAAGTATACAAAAAATGATGGATGGAATGCTTGAATTGATCTTAGCCACTGGTAATTACTCGGGCCACATCACAATCTATCTTTATTTTGCAACCCAGAAAATCAGCAGTACAGGGGAAGAGTCAGTCCTGTTGCCTGATGTTTCGGGAACATTGTTAAGTTTGGTTGATAGTCACATAAAAAGGTTTTAAATCCTGAAAGCCATTGGTGCCTGAGCAAAATCAGTTACCGCTCAAGCCCTCCTTATCTCCCTGGAAGACTGACCGGGAGAGAGGGAGAAGGGTCTGTGCTGAACACCGGAGAATAGAATGTTAGAAACAATGTGGTTTAGTCAGTTTCCAACTGTGCTGTGTGTGTAGGACCAAAGTATTTAAATCAGCCACGTGTGGTAACCTATGTCACTTCCTGAAATTCAGAAGGGAGCGATAACTCAAAAGATGTTTTGAGCACATGCTTTAGGATATGTTTCTTACCTTGTGATGTTACTGCACACACACTGAAAAATGCTTTATATTTTAATATTATGTTTATCACTAAGTCCTTCTTTATGAGTATGCTGAAACTTGATGCAGTGATATTGGGGGACAGGATCTCCGATTGCAGATGATATCCCCCACCAAATTCTGTGGATTAATAACTTTTTTTGATTGAAAGGGGACTAATTGCATGGATCCAGGACTACCAGATGCTTTTTCTGTGCATTTTTCACCTGCTCAGAGCAGGCGGAAAGTATCAGCGTGAAGACTGAAGGGGTTTATGGGTTTGGGCTGGAAGTATGGGTCGGGGAGAGTTAGGAGAGATTTCAGGAGTTCAGACTTTCCAGGGATGGACTGTCTGGTCCCCTGTTTTCTTGCAGGGTTTGGAAGCGGGAGCCGGGATGAGATGCTGTCTGCAGCCCTGGCAACATGGAAAAAGGTCCAGTGTCAACAGGCCCAGAGTTATGTGGTTCTGAGTTTGCAGATCTAATATTTCTGTGTGCAGCAACACTTGAAATAGTCGGTTGTGGAATTTCACTTAGGCTCATGTCTCTGGGTAAAATTCCCTACTCACAACGAAGGCCTTAGAAGGAGAAAACATCCTATGTCAATCAATTAAGAGCCTAGCCACATGTAGCAGTTGAACATTCTGTGCTGACTCCCTGTGAAATAGATACCAAGCTCATGGCGCCATTTCAATCCTGCAACATGCTTCTTAAAAGAAATCTATGTATGTATTTTTGTGCAGAGAAATTGGTTCCAATTGCTCACTTTTGTTTTCTGTTCCTTTTTCCCTTTCAGACATTTGTAGTCCTGAACAGAGGGAAGACAATCTTCCGATTTAGTGCCACACCTGCATTGTATATATTTAGTCCCTTTCATCCTGTCAGAAGAGTTGCAATTAAAATTTTGGTACACGCATATCCTTTTTCAGGTTATTTCTTTTACAGTTCTTAGCCCGACCTGAAGGTAGGAGTTAATATTGCGGCCACACATCCCCATGTTAGTACTATTTCGTAATGCAAGCATTTTATGTACATTTCCTATTTCACCCAGTGATAAAGTATTCGGGGTTCAGTAACACAACCTCTATAAAAAAATAAAAAAAAATAAAAAAAACAGTTTTTCAGGGTATACAGGTATATTATTATATTCAGTCACCTTGTGTGGAAAGTTTTAGAATTCCCTGTCGTTTAGAATGATGTTTGAATGTGCCAGCCCAACATGCTCGTCCTGTTGTTAGCCAGTAACATGTACGAATGGTATTTGTGAAACGTAAAATGTTTCGCAGTTAGAAAGTTGTAAGTGCCTGCACAAAACGAGAGCAATTTGTATTAGCCTTCTTGCAGCCACAGGTGCAAAAACAGATGCAAACACCGTATGCACTGGCTTTAGCCATACTGCCTAGATCCAAAGGACAATGTTAATATGTTTCTTGACAGTGGAAATGCACATTATTTTGAGATGTACTTATTTTGACTTGGATCGTGGTGTAGATGTAAAAAAAGATACCTTCAAAATTCTAACATTTTCCTAATTTGCAGAGCCCATTTAAGTCACAAAGATTGGTTTGGATGACTTTACCATTACATGCATGACAGATGTGTTCATTACGTGTCGCCAAATGCTGCCATTTACAGAAGGACAAATACTTCAGTCCTGTGAGTTATCTGTATAATTTGGGATCAGGTTTGTCAGCTACTGTCGCAGTAGGGATGATATGCTGAAGTAATTTGGCCTTAACTGGTCAAGCGAGGGGTCATTTCGACCTGACTGATAGGAGTGACCTTCCCACTGATACCGGTGACCTAGTTGACCCCTGACGCCAGAGACAGCGTGACAAATCTTCGTCCTGTTAATGGAAATAGAAAGGAAGGTCCTTGAAATTAAAGAGAGCAAGGTTCTTTTCATTGAGGTTAGATGTGAAAGAGCGACACAAGCACAGAATTAACACATCAAATATTTTGCAGGACACCAATATCCTTCACTGAAGATACAACACTGTAGACCTATAGGGGTACATTTGGAAGGCGAATGCATAAGGTTAAAACTGTATCTGCAGGAAAGTTTAAGGAATATCAGGAAGTGATATTCATGAACAATAGAATAATCCACTGGTACGAACAATAAGCTGATCAGAGGCTAAACATGCCTGATCTTAATCAGGTCCACTGAAACCATGCAGCAATGGAGGACCAAATTAAGCATCAGAGCGGATTTATCGATTTGAGGTAGGAAATTTTTTGTTATCCAACAGATCCAGAATATATGGAAAGGATGGTAAATGCATAACTATGCAGAAAAAAAACTGGAGAAACACACAATTGCAGTGGCACTGGTAAAAATTCGGAAATCCCATTTAGAAATTTACATTATACTTGCAAATGGAGCTTCTGGAAGTACGACAGATAAAAAAATGTGCCAGGAGATGCCCCAGACTAAACTCCACCACCTATGGAGAGGAGAACTATTTCAATGACTAGCTCCCAAATAGAAACACATCTGGACTTAAACTGGCGTGGAAACTTTATAACCCTGCAATCAGTTAACATATTTCCACATTTTGAAATATATAGTTGGGTTTATTGTTTTCACTCAATGATGTTCCATCTAAATCGAGTGCAGATGTACAGCTGCTTGATATGTCAGTTCCAATAACTGAGTTGTGTACAAGTACCTTGTCAATGACGACAGTGCTGTGACGGGTTCACTAGAGCGTGTGGTTTGTTTTGTACTAATGCAGGTGAATAAGTATCCGTTCTATGAACAAGGATGTGACCAGCTAAGAGATTATCAACGTTTTCACTCCCTTTAACTGCCTAGTTCAATTGATGCACTTTGTTAGACGTTCAGATGGGTGTCCTCCAGAATCTCATACAAGGCATAACTTCAATTCCTTTTCAAGTTCAATATTTGCTTCTCTGCCTTTTGTCCAGCGTTATGGATATGTAATTATTAAACTGTATCACAAGTAAATCTCAGGAATAAGTAAGCATTATCCAGGAGCTGCAAATTGCAGATTTGTGATATTTGGAGAAAACTATTCACTACATCCAAACTTTATTTTATAAACTGGTCTGCGTCCCAAATATTACTAACCTTTGTTCACAAACTAACCTTTACACAGTGACTAATCTGATTGGAGGAGTGGCCTTTAAGAGGATTTGCAAGGATATGAATAGGGAAAGTGTCAGAACACTACTTTGTGAAACAGTAATTCAAAATCTCTCAGTGTCTTCCTCTTCATTTGCAGCACTGGGCACATGCTGTGTAATGCTGGTGAAACTCTATAAAAGGGCTTCACAGAACTGCAGCACTGCTTTTGTAAGGAATGTGCTCTGCACACATTGCATAGTTTTTATGGCTTATTGGTGAACCCGTAATATCTTGAGCTGTGCATGTGCTAAGCAGCATCACTTTTGCCATGGGTTTTTAAGTGTAGGGGTACCTTGGTTTCTCCATCATTTCCATAAACATCTGAAAGAGAAGCAGCACTATTCCATGTAATCATTTCACGAACATTACATTGCCCTATTGTCCATCGCTGTATATGTAACCACCATTTACTGCAGTGACTTACTAAAATGCTTTCAGGTATTGCTGTTTAGGGGAGGACCTTCTTTCTAAGACACAATATAACCAGAAAGAATCATTCTGTGTCTTGCAATCAAATATTGATGCTAACATTCTTGCATCGTTTGGGAAAGAAGAGAGTAATACATTGAAATGTTCATGGGAAAACAACAACTGAAATAGCCATAACAATATTTAAATCTTCATTACACCTCACTTTTAGGAAAATGTTTAAGACTCTACAGTATGCACAATAAACTCTGGTTTTGACATCCCTTGAAGCATATGTGCCCAGAGATCTGAACATGTGTATTGTGATGTCTAAATGCCATTCAACAGAACAATATAACGTATGGTGTGCCAATTAATTTGACCAACCTCAACTGATGAAAATGACTCGAGATATTTTACTTTCAATGGTTTTCTAGCTCATCCATAGCATTACATATTAATCATATGCAAAACAGTCTTCTCTCCTCAATGCAATGATCAGCCCTCGGTGAATTGCTTGGTGAAGTAGTGATTCAAAATTGTTTAAGTATTTCCATCTTTCCATTTTAAACCTCCTCCATCTTTACCTTAAAACTGCTCAGGAGGAGATTTCACACTGGAACAGCTGTTTGTGGTCCTTTATCAGAGGAGGCAGTGCAAAGAAATGGAAAAAAGAATAGGTTGATTGTTAGCCCTGTCTCTGTGCTTGAAAGACACATTTCCCCTGCCCCTTGATTTCATTCATCTATAGCTGTTACAATAGATACAATCTACTGGAATTATATCTTCACACACACTGTGGACAATAACAGTCTTCTGAAAGATTAAATGATAGTGTCACTTATCAACCTCATAAAATATCTCTCTATGGAATTTGAGGATGTTATCAGAATAAAAGGTATGCATTATAAATTGCATAGGAAAATCCAATCTGCCCAACAACTAATCTGACAGCTACAAACAAAGACACCTGTAGATGACACATGTCTCTGAAAAAGTCAAAATGTAAGAAGGCATAATTGGAAACAATTGCATAGAAATCACATTATGTACAGTTAGCGTGATACACCGGTTTCCTCCAAAATGCATTGCTGCACTTTGAAATGTTGATATTTTACGGTACAGTACATTTAAGAAAACTGAACAATTTCGTGACAATGCATTTTGCTCAGCAGTTTTATTTCCTTAACCTGTTTTTACATTGTTCAGTATATTTATTATGTGCACTATTTTAACCAACTGTGTGTTCATGGCCATGTCTGACACGGCGCCATGGACCAAGTACGTAGAGTAAGTATCTTTTCACTCTCTACCTACTTCGTTTAACACAGTTGTTTACAGTACTTTCATTGTATTATACTGTACACCTTACTTCCTATTTCCCTCTATACTTTTCAATAATGAGAACAACCAACTAGGCTGCTATAGTTGTTTTTTTGTTTTTGTTTTGTGAAAGCATTAAAACAGTGCATACATATAAATATAGTGAAAAAGTACCTAAATGGAAACACAATAATAGATGTTTATTATTTGTACTATTCATTGGTTAAACATAGTGTTTACTAGATGTACACTGTTTTCTTGATACTAATAAACAAGTTTGGATGGATGGAAAAAAGAAAACCTTTTAGGGCACAATTATGAATTTAGCAGACAGGAACAGCCATCCGACAAACTCACGACGGGCTGATCGCTGCCATTCTGGCCAAACCAAGGTTTCTGCCTGTCAGCCCAGTGGGAAAGTGACAGCAGCATTGTCACCAGCTCATAATAGAGCCAGCTGCAATGCTGCTTCATGCAGGGGGCACCAGCACCCTCAAGTTGCTGTGCAGAGGGCCCCCTGCACTACCCATGTTATGGGCAGTGCAGGGGACCACCTGTGGCTGCTTGCACTTGTTCTCCGCCAGCCTTTTCAAGGTGGTGAAACTGCCATCAAAAGCATGGCAGAGAACAAGGTTGTAATCATCAAGGCTGCGCTGAATTCAGCGCCACCCTGGCTGATTGCAACCTGTACTGCTGTCAGCTTAACAGGATCAAGGATCCTGGCAGGGATGGTGGTAGGCTGGCGGCATCTGCCTGCCAACCTCGTAATGTGGTGGTAGGACCGCCACAACCACCTCAGTCCATGTCCCTTAATGTTTGTCTCTATTTTACCTTATTTCAACATTGATAACATATAATGACACCTTTGAATGTCAAATTGGGCCTCAATACTGAATCAAATATGTCATCAATACTCATTTTTTGAAAAAAAATATTGGTACTATGCTCTCTTTCAAAAAATCTATTGAGGTTAAAATTTTCAGTTTTTGAATTCCTATGTGAGCAAATAAACTATTGAACTACGAAAAAAAAAAAAAAAAACACTTTGAAATAAACAGTGGTAGAAAAATTACCTAAAAAAAAACGTAATAGCCAATGGTTATGAAAAAAGTAGTGTGCAGCAAACTGATAGGTTTCTTTTGGTAAGTAGCACTATTATCAATGACAGAAAAAAAAAAAAAATCAGTTGCTGAGAATGGATAGCTTTGTTTTGAATGTACAGTTTGCAATTTAGCTTGGATCACCTCTGCAATCAAAGCAATTTTTTCAGGGACTTAATATTGACTGAACACAAAACAAAATATTATGAATGCCTGTTAGACCTGACAGCCTTAGGGTAGTCACCCCTAACTTTTTGCCTGCCTCCCTCCTCGTTTTTGGATACTGTTTTTGCTGGTTTTTAGACTCTGCGCACTTTACCACTGCTAACCAGTGATAAAGTGTATATGCTCTCTCTCTGTAAACATGGTAACTTTGGATCATACCTAAGTGAACTATTTAATCTACTTATAAGTCCCCCGTCATGTGCACTCCAGGTGCCTAGGGCATATAGATTAAATGCTACTAGTGGACCTGCAGCACGGATTGTGCCACCCACTTAAGTAGCCCCTTTTTCTTGTCTCAGGCCTACCATTGCTAGGCCTGTGTGTGCAGTTTCACTGCCACCTCGACTTGGCATTTAAAAGTACTTGCCAAGCCTAGAACTCCCCTTTTTCTGCATATAAGTCACCCTTAATGTGTGCCCTGGGTATCCCCTAGAGCAGGGTGCTGTGTAGGTAAAAGACAGGACATGTACCTGTGTAGTTATATGTCCTGGTAGTGTAAAACTCCTAAATTCGTTTTTGCACTACTGGGAGACCTGCTCCCTTCATAGGCTAACATTGGGGCTGCCCTCATACACTGTTGAAGTGGCAGCTGCTGATCTGAAAGGAGCAGGGAGGTCATATTTAGTATGGCCAGAATGGTAATACAAAATCCTACTGACTGGTGAAGTCGGATTTAATATTACTATTCTAGAAATGCCACTTTTAGAAAGTGAGCATTTCTTTGCACTTAAATCCTTCTGTGCCTTACAATCCACGTCTGGCTAGGTTTAGTTGACAGCTCCTTGTGCATTCACTCAGACACACCCCAAACACAGGGTACTCAGCCTCACTTGCATACATCTGCATTTTGAATGGGTCTTCTTGGGCTGAGAGGGTGGAGGGCCTGCCCTCACACAAAGGACTGCCACACCCCCTACTGGGACCCTGGCAGACAGGATTGAACTGAAAGGGGACCTGGTGCACTTCTTAGCCACTCTTTGAAGTCTCCCCCACTTCAAAGGCACATTTGGGTATAAAACAGGGCCTCTGCCCTACCTCATCAGACACTTGCTGGAGAAGAAACCGGAACCAGAAACTACATCCTGCCAAGAAGAACTGCCTGGCTGCTCAAAGGACTCACCTGTCTGCTTTCTACAAAGGACTGCTGCCTTGCTGTTGGCCTGCTGCCTTGCTGAACTCTTGTCTGGCTGTGAAAGTGCTCTCCAAGGGCTTGGATAGAGCTTGCCTCCTGTTCCTTGAAGTCTCAGGACCAAAAAGACTTCTTCCTTTCACTTGGACGCTCCGTGCGCCGAAAAATTTCGACGCACAGCTTGTTTCGCGGCGAGAAAAACGCCGCACACCGACGCTGATCAACGCGACGCCCTCGGGACGATCGAGACTTCGACGCACAACCTCGCAAGGACAAAGCCGCTCGACTTTCCAGGAGAAATCGACGCGACGCCCACCGTGAGTGCGAAACTTTGACGCACGGCCTCGCAAGGACAACGCCGCCCGACTTCCAAGGAGAAATCGACGCGACGCCTGCCGTGAGACCAAACTTTCGACGCACGGCCTCGCAAGGACAACGCCGCCCGACTTCCAAGGAGAAATCGACGCGACGCCTACCGTGAGATCGAAACTTCGACGCGCAGCCCCGCAGAACGACGCGCAGCCGGAAAACAAGCAGGAGAATCCACGCACAGACCCGGGACATCTGGTAATCCCCGCGATCCACAAAAAGAGACTGTCTGCGCGCCGGAAAACGACGCCCGACTTCCCCGCGTGGAAAAGACCGACGCAAGTCTGTGTGTGCTGAGGAGAAATCGACGCACACACCCCTTTTTCCACGCATCTCTTCTCCTGTGGCCCTCTGAGGAGATTTTCCACCAGAAACCAGGTACTTTGTGCTTGAAAGACACTGTATTCCATTCTAAAGACTTAAGACACTTTATATCACTTCCCTGTGATATTTCTACAATTTTCCATTGCAACTTTATTCTTTTTGACCTACAATTATCCTGATAAATATTATATATTTTTCTAAACACTGTGTGGTGTACTTTTGTGGTGCTATATGGTGGTATTGTATGATTTATTGCACAAGTACTTTACACATTGCCTTCTAAGTTAAGCCTGACTGCTCGTGCCAAGCTACCAGAGGGTGGGCACAGGATAATCTTGGATAGTGTGTGACTTACCCTGACTAGAGTGAGGGCTTTTGCTTGGACAGGAGGTAACCTGACTGCCAACCAAAAACCCCATTTCTAACATTGGTGATCAGCGGTGAGGATAGGACTTGTATTTGTGCAGTGACATACAGTAGCTAAGTATTTCACTACATACCCACAGTTGAAGGTCAACTTGGTTTTTATCTCTTTTTGAAAATCCGTTTTTTCCTGACAATTTTCAAAAACTAAATCCTCACTCAACATGTCTCTGACTGGGTCTCAGACAGGGGACTTTGACCTAGTCCAGTTGGATACATACACGGTCAAACAACTAAGAGGATTCTGCAGGGCATTAAGGGTACCCACCCAAGGGGCCTCCAGAAAGGAGGACTTTCAAGTGGCGCTGAGGGCCTGGGCAGAAGCCCATTTAGAGGATGATGAGGAAGAGGAGCCAGAAAATGGCCCCTCAGAAGGATTTTCACTATCTATGGATGGTGTTACCACTGCAATTGTGCACCCTTCCAGACCAGGGAGCAGTGTCTCCATGCAAAGCCTGACCGCAGAGGAAAGGAGAGAGGAAAGGGAGTTCCAATTGCAAATGGCAAAACTGAAAATTGAGGCACAACAGGAGGAGAGGAGGGCAGAAAGAGAAGCCAAACAAGCTGAGGCTGAAAGAGCAGCCAAACAGATTGAAGCTGAAAGAACAGCCAAACAGATTCAAGCAGAAGCTGAAAGGGCAGCCAAACAAGCAGAAGCTGAAAGAGCAGCCAAACAAGTGGAAGCTGAAAGAGCGTTGGCTGAAAAGAAACTATTGTTGGCTCATGAACTGAGTCTCAAGGAGCTGGAGATCAAGGCAAGACAGTCTGAATCCAGCAATAATGGTGGCAGCATACAGACAGGACCTGCTGGAGAAAAGAAGGTTCGTATACCCAAAAATGTGGTGCCCAGTTTTGTGGTGGGAGATGACATAGATAAATGGTTAGCTGCTTACGTTGTTGCACTAAGGGCTCATGAGGTCCCTGAAGGGCAATGGGGGGTAGCTATGTGGGGTTATGTGCCGCCATTGGGGAGGGACACACTTCTCACATTGGACCCACCGGATCAAAACACATACCCACTCCAGAAAGCCACTTTACTTGCCAAGTTTGGGCTGACCCCTGAGGGATACCGTCAGAGGTTCAGGGACAGCACCAAACAAACCACACAAACATGGGTAGATTTCTTTGATTTCTCTAGTAAGGCACTGAATGGATGGGTGCGGGGCAACAAAGTAGCAGATTATAAAGGTTTATATGACTTGATCCTGAGAGAGCATATGCTTAATGTTACTTATACCGATTTGCGCCAGCACCTAGTGGATAGTAAGCTGACTGATCCCAGGAAGCTTGCTGAGGAGGCGGACCTCTGGGTTAGCACCAGAGTGTCCAAGAAGGTACCTGGGGGGGACTCCCACAAAGGTGGTCAGGGTTCCCAACAGAAGAAAGAGGGGGGAGATAAACTTACAGATAAGGAACTCTCTAAAGGCCCCCAAAAGAATTCCCAGGGAGGGGGTGGCAACCCTTCCTTTTCCAAATTTGGGAAGAAGCCAGGGACATTTGACAGGTCAGGAAAATCTAGCCCCAAATGCATGGAGTGTTACCAATATGGTCACTACAAAGGCGATCCACAGTGCCCCAAGAGGGCACCGTCCACTACCGGACAGGCGCCTGGGTTGACTAGTGTAGCACTCGGGGGGGAGATGGACCCCACTAGCTTTGGGGAGCAGGTAGAGATTTCCCTAGTGTCCCTGGGAGAAGGAGAAATGATGTCCAAGGTCCACATGCCTAAAAATACTTCCAAGTACCGGCAGTGGGTCCTCATTGATGGGCAGAAGGTGGAGGCTCTGCGTGACACAGGAGCCAGTATGACTACTATCAAGAGTCAGCTGGTGTCCACAGAGCAGATAATCCCTAATACATTCCACCAGGTCATAGTCGCTGACAATCGCGAGAGTCACCTACCGGTGGCTCGGGTTCCCTTTGAGTGGGGGGGGGTCTCTGGTACTCTGAAAGTAGCTGTGAGTCCTGCCATGCCTGTAGATTGTCTGTTAGGCAATGATCTAGAGCATACTGCTTGGAAAGAAGTAGAGCTCAGATCTCACCTGGAGATGTTAGGGTTACCTGAGTGGGTCTGCATGACCACCCGGTCCATGGCTGACCGAGAGGGAAGTCAAGGGCATCTGGAGCCTGGAACGATGGCCCAGGGAGCTGCCAAGAGGAGGGACGAGGGGCGCGGGAAACCGGCCCCAGAAGTTCCCACAGTGGCTGACGGGGCTCCTGAGGAGGAGACTCCCGAGCCAACTGGGGAAGACATTGCCACCCTAGGTGACTTACCGGAGCTTGCTGGCTGGCAAGTTGAGGGTGGACCCACCAGGGAGGAATTCTGCAAGGCGCAGAAAGAGTGTCCCACTCTAGAAGGCTTGAGGAAACAAGCCTTAAACCAGGCAGCAGGTGACGCCTCTGGCAATCACCACCTATATTGGGAGAATGATCTCCTCTACAGTGAGCCTAGGGTTCCGGTCTTTGGGGCAGCACGTGTGCTGGTGGTCCCCCAATGTTACCGAGCCTTCCTACTGGGTGTGGCTCACGACATTCCCCTGGCAGGACATTTGGGACAAGACAAGACCTTCAACAGGCTTGTCAACCACTTTCACTGGCCCAAAATGGGGACACACTCAGACAAATTCTGCAGGGCTTGTCCTACCTGCCAGGCTAGTGGTAAAGCAGGAAAGAGGGTTAAAACCCCCCTGATTCCACTTCCTGTCGTTGGCACCCCCTTTGAAATGGTGGGCGTCGACATTGTTGGCCCCTTGGACCCCAAAACTGCCTTAGGCAACAGGTTTATCCTGGTTTTGGTGGACCATGCCACCCGGTACCCAGAGGCAATCCCTCTGAGGACCGTAACTGCATCGGTGGTAGCCAGAACCCTGATGGGGATATTTACCCGTGTGGGATTCCCCAAAGAGATAGTGTCTGACAGAGGCACTAACTTCATGTCCGCGTACATGAAGCATCTGTGGGATGCGTGTGGTGTAACCTACAAGTTCACCACACCCTATCACCCCCAGTCTAATGGGCTTGTGGAGAGATTCAACAAGACCCTGAAAGGCATGATTGGTGGCCTCCCTGAGGCCATGAGGCGTAAATGGGACGTCCTCTTACCATGCCTTCTCTTTGCTTACAGAGAGGTCCCCCAGAGGGGGGTAGGGTTCAGTCCCTTTGAGCTTCTCTATGGGTACCCCGTCAGGGGACCCTTAAGCATTGTCAAGGAGGGATTGGAGAACGCACCAAAGACACCCCCTCAGGACGTGGTCAGCTACATGTTGGCCCTCCGCAATCAGATGACCCGCTTCTGGAAAGAGGCCCAAAGTAACCTGGAGGCCAGTCAAGAGGTGATGAAACAATGGTATGACCAGAAGGCCACTCTGGTAGAGTTTCAACCTGGAGACAAAGTGTGGGTAATGGAGCCAGTAGAGCCCAGAGCTCTCCAGGACCGCTGGTCTGGCCCATTTGAAATAAAGGAGCGGAAAGGGGAGGCCACTTACCTAGTGGACCTCCAAACCCCTAGGAACCCCCTACGGGTGCTCCACGTGAACCGACTAAAAGCTCATTTTGAGAGGTCGGAGATCAACATGCTTCTGGTCACAGATGAAGGAATGGAAGAGGAGAGTGAACCTCTCCCTGACCTCCTCTCTGCCCAAGAAGGTGATGGGTCCGTAAGCGGGGTCATTCTGTCTGACTCCCTGACTCTAAACCAGAAAGGAGACTGCTATGAGCTGTTGGAGCAGTTCTCCCCCCTCTTCTCCCTTACTCCGGGACTGACCCACCTCTGTGTTCATGATATTGACACCGGTGACAGTCTCCCTGTGAAAAACAAAATTTACAGGTTGTCAGATAAGGTGAAGGCCAGCATCAAGGAGGAGGTCTCCAAGATGTTGACGCTAGGGGTTATTGAGAAGTCCAGTAGTCCCTGGGCCAGCCCAGTGGTGTTGGTCCCCAAGGCTACTGCCCCAGGCGCGAAGCCAGAACTCCGGTTCTGCGTGGACTACCGGGGTCTCAACTCAGTCACACGGACTGATGCTCACCCCATCCCCCGAGCTGATGAGCTCGTGGACAGGCTAGGCGCTGCCAAGTTCCTGAGTACGTTTGATCTTACTTCAGGGTACTGGCAGATCGCCCTGACTGAGGGGGCTAAGGAAAGGTCCGCCTTTTCCACCCCTGACGGCCATTACCAGTTCCGGGTGATGCCGTTTGGATTGAAAAATGCCCCCGCTACCTTCCAACGGTTGGTTAACGGGGTCCTGGCTGGCAAGGATGCCTTCTGTGCAGCCTACCTGGATGACATAGCTGTCTACAGTTCCAGCTGGGAGGAACACCTGCTCCACCTCAAGGAGGTGCTTCAGGCCCTGCAACAGGCAGGCCTGACCATCAAGGCTAGTAAGTGCCAGATTGGGCAGGGTTCCGTGGTGTACTTGGGACACCTAGTAGGTGGTGGCAAGGTGCAGCCACTCCAGGCCAAGATCGAAACTATCAAGGCCTGGCAACCACCTCGAACCCAGACTGAGGTGAGAGCCTTTTTAGGCCTCACCGGATACTACCGCAGGTTTGTCAAGGGCTATGGTACCATTGTGTCCCCCTTGACACAACTCACGTCCAAGAAGCAACCTAGGTTGGTGAATTGGACAGAGGCTTGTCAGAAAGCCTTTGACGCCCTAAAGGAAGCCATGTGCACGGCCCCCGTGCTCAAGGCCCCTGACTACTCCCAGGAATTTATCGTGCAGACAGACGCTTCAGAGCATGGCATAGGGGCAGTCCTAGCACAGCTAAATGAGGAGGGCCAAGATCAACCGGTAGTCTTTATTAGCAGAAGGCTATTACCACGGGAACAGAGGTGGAGTGCTATTGAAAGAGAAGCTTTTGCTGTGGTCTGGGCACTGAAGAAGCTGAGGCCCTACCTGTTTGGGACTCACTTCCTAGTTCAGACAGACCACAGGCCCCTCAGATGGCTCATGCAGATGAGGGGTGAGAATCCAAAACTTCTGAGGTGGTCCATTTCCCTACAGGGGATGGACTTTACGGTGGAACATCGCCCAGGGGTTGACCACGCCAATGCTGATGGTCTCTCCAGGTACTTCCGCCTTAGCGATGAGAGCTCCCAGGAGGTCGGGTAGCTCTCCCCACTTTCAGCTGGGGGGGACACATGTTAGACCTGACAGCCTTAGGGTAGTCACCCCTAACTTTTTGCCTGCCTCCCTCCTCGTTTTTGGATACTGTTTTTGCTGGTTTTTAGACTCTGCGCACTTTACCACTGCTAACCAGTGATAAAGTGTATATGCTCTCTCTCTGTAAACATGGTAACTTTGGATCATACCTAATTGAACTATTTAATCTACTTATAAGTCCCCCGTCATGTGCACTCCAGGTGCCTAGGGCATATAGATTAAATGCTACTAGTGGACCTGCAGCACGGATTGTGCCACCCACTTAAGTAGCCCCTTTTTCTTGTCTCAGGCCTACCATTGCTAGGCCTGTGTGTGCAGTTTCACTGCCACCTCGACTTGGCATTTAAAAGTACTTGCCAAGCCTAGAACTCCCCTTTTTCTGCATATAAGTCACCCTTAATGTGTGCCCTGGGTATCCCCTAGAGCAGGGTGCTGTGTAGGTAAAAGACAGGACATGTACCTGTGTAGTTATATGTCCTGGTAGTGTAAAACTCCTAAATTCGTTTTTGCACTACTGGGAGACCTGCTCCCTTCATAGGCTAACATTGGGGCTGCCCTCATACACTGTTGAAGTGGCAGCTGCTGATCTGAAAGGAGCAGGGAGGTCATATTTAGTATGGCCAGAATGGTAATACAAAATCCTACTGACTGGTGAAGTCGGATTTAATATTACTATTCTAGAAATGCCACTTTTAGAAAGTGAGCATTTCTTTGCACTTAAATCCTTCTGTGCCTTACAATCCACGTCTGGCTAGGTTTAGTTGACAGCTCCTTGTGCATTCACTCAGACACACCCCAAACACAGGGTACTCAGCCTCACTTGCATACATCTGCATTTTGAATGGGTCTTCTTGGGCTGGGAGGGTGGAGGGCCTGCCCTCACACAAAGGACTGCCACACCCCCTACTGGGACCCTGGCAGACAGGATTGAACTGAAAGGGGACCTGGTGCACTTCTTAGCCACTCTTTGAAGTCTCCCCCACTTCAAAGGCACATTTGGGTATAAAACAGGGCCTCTGCCCTACCTCATCAGACACTTGCTGGAGAAGAAACCGGAACCAGAAACTACATCCTGCCAAGAAGAACTGCCTGGCTGCTCAAAGGACTCACCTGTCTGCTTTCTACAAAGGACTGCTGCCTTGCTGTTGGCCTGCTGCCTTGCTGAACTCTTGTCTGGCTGTGAAAGTGCTCTCCAAGGGCTTGGATAGAGCTTGCCTCCTGTTCCTTGAAGTCTCAGGACCAAAAAGACTTCTTCCTTTCACTTGGACGCTCCGTGCGCCGAAAAATTTCGACGCACAGCTTGTTTCGCGGCGAGAAAAACGCCGCACACCGACGCTGATCAACGCGACGCCCTCGGGACGATCGAGACTTCGACGCACAACCTCGCAAGGACAAAGCCGCTCGACTTTCCAGGAGAAATCGACGCGACGCCCACCGTGAGTGCGAAACTTTGACGCACGGCCTCGCAAGGACAACGCCGCCCGACTTCCAAGGAGAAATCGACGCGACGCCTGCCGTGAGACCAAACTTTCGACGCACGGCCTCGCAAGGACAACGCCTCCCGACTTCCAAGGAGAAATCGACGCGACGCCTACCGTGAGATCGAAACTTCGACGCGCAGCCCCGCAGAACGACGCGCAGCCGGAAAACAAGCAGGAGAATCCACGCACAGACCCGGGACATCTGGTAATCCCCGCGATCCACAAAAAGAGACTGTCTGCGCGCCGGAAAACGACGCCCGACTTCCCCGCGTGGAAAAGACCGACGCAAGTCTGTGTGTGCTGAGGAGAAATCGACGCACACACCCCTTTTTCCACGCATCTCTTCTCCTGTGGCCCTCTGAGGAGATTTTCCACCAGAAACCAGGTACTTTGTGCTTGAAAGACACTGTATTCCATTCTAAAGACTTAAGACACTTTATATCACTTCCCTGTGATATTTCTACAATTTTCCATTGCAACTTTATTCTTTTTGACCTACAATTATCCTGATAAATATTATATATTTTTCTAAACACTGTGTGGTGTACTTTTGTGGTGCTATATGGTGGTATTGTATGATTTATTGCACAAGTACTTTACACATTGCCTTCTAAGTTAAGCCTGACTGCTCGTGCCAAGCTACCAGAGGGTGGGCACAGGATAATCTTGGATAGTGTGTGACTTACCCTGACTAGAGTGAGGGCTTTTGCTTGGACAGGAGGTAACCTGACTGCCAACCAAAAACCCCATTTCTAACAATGCCATAAACACGTCATCCGCTTCTCTGGATGTATTTATAAGAATATTCTTTAAACGTTTATCAAAATATGAATAATATCAAACATTTCCCAAACACATGGAAAACTTGTCATTTCTATGTGACATATTAAGCATGGAATTTTGCATTTCCGATAGCATTGTAGATGTTCAGGTTGACATGGAATATAAAAAATAGGCATAAGGAACACTTTCTTGAACGTAACTAATATTAATCATTTAATGAGCATGTATATGTGGTAAGCAGAAAAAACTGTCAACTTTCGTCCACTCATATATTTTTTTGGACCTAATTGTAGTTTTTGGGACATTATACCGGGTAAAATGCCAGAACGCTAAAGCATACATTTTGTTTTCTTCTTAAATAAAAATATTAAAAATTATATGTGAGAAATGGTCTCATGAGTCCTGTGCTTCCATCAATCTTAATACAAAAAATGTTTAACATTTTATGGTTATTTATTGGAAGAAATGATAACACGTGACTCGTTGGTGATAGCTAAATATGCGTTATCTATCCTGATTAAATGCTGTGCCTGAGGTTTCATGCCTTGCAAGCTGTATTTAGCGAGTAAGTATATGATTTCCAGCCAGCCTAATTCATTCATTTTGCTAAATTCACTTGTTATGGTACATCTGGATGAAGTCATTGTACTATTAAAATGTAATTGGACATCTTCATTACATCCTTCTACTCTGTGCGGGGTTTAGTTAGGTCAAAGGATACTATAACATACAAGGTACCTCTTTGAATCGTTGACTTTGCAAATGCTTGTCAATACGTTTTATAATGTTCAAAATGGAAAGGGATGCAATGGAAATGTGTTTTGTGAATTGTTCTGGTTGTGCAAGACAACTTATGAGTTTCCTTGTGTAGTTTCTTTTAATCTCAATGAAAAACATTATAGAGCTGCCATTTAGTGGATCAATAAAGAGAATTTAGTGAAAACCAGACAGAAGAGGTAGCATGAGTATCACAAATATTACATTATTACCAATGTTGAGAACTCTGGGCATAGCATTATTAACCATAGGTAGTTAAGGACTGACTAGGTCAATGCAGGTGCTTATTTTTCTAGTTACATGAACATCACATGGGTTGGGTGTGTATGAAATCAGGCCACATTTTAAAATGCTTCGATCACATCAACTATACATAATGGTACTGCTAGCACATTATTGATATTAATATTGTTATTTATAAGTGTGAACACTGTTGTTTACAAGTGTTTTCAAGAATAACATGTTTTTCACCACAGCATGCGAGTGGATGTTATTCTGTACAACAGTGTAAGCCCTGTGGATCTACAATGATACACTTTGTATTGGAGCCACAGTACCCGTTTATTTGAATGATCACTCTGGTTGATATTGAAAGTGTTGGCAATCCAATAAGTGATACGGGAGGCATTCACACAGATTTCAGTTAACCTCCATCCTGTGTGATTATGTTTGTGGTGTGTCCAATGCAAATACATTATCAACTAATACATGGATTAGTTGGTCAACAAGCAAACATGCAAGGCTTTCCCATTTGTAAGCATTCATTTTGAGCTTGAAGAGGCCAATTTGATTATTTCCCACCTATGTTTCAACTATTAATAAAATTATATATATGATCAATCACAAATTCCCATTAAATGGGTAATATTGTGATTGGTATGCGATTTAAGTGGCAGTGCTGGATTGATACAGTTCTATCACACACGATATTCTTCCATGTTGAATATGTTTAGTATGTCTAATGCACTGATTAGTTTTCAGACTCATGTATGAAGAAAAAATACCTGCTATCTCTAGTTGTAAGACACTTACCACAGTGTTAAAGGTGAGAAAGACTTCAGTCATACTGTGAAACAGAAGCGATGCACAGTGGCAGTAATGGACTAATGCCACATGCACTAGTGCATTGACTGATTATCTGAATAAAATAGAATCTTTGTTGGAATATAATGCAAGATACTATTCAGTGTTGGAATTTTAGTAACATTTCATTCTACCCTTTCTCTTTTGGAAGTCATTACAAAGCGTTCATTTTAGACAAGTGTAAACCCTATGTAACAGCAATGCATTTTAAATGCAAACCTATTGATGTGAAGGCACAATTGAGTTACTTGGAAGAGCACAATGTAGTTTCTTTCCTGGAAATAATTGTAACTCCTGTTAAAAGAACTTGCACATTAATTTTGAAGGATATCTCTGTAGTTGTATTACTGCTAACAGAGCATGGAATGACCCTGGTTTTAATTTCATTTTCCAATAAGACCAACCTCGTACCTTTCAATTTCTCCAACTTAGATTCACTGAGTTTATTTAATTAAATATAAATAGTAAAATATGTTTAATTTACGCTTTACTACTAACATTGAAACATATTTTAACAGAAAGAAAACTATTTCTTTGTTAAAATACAACTCAAACATAGTGTATTGCAGAGGCAAGGAAATGCTATGTTAAAAAATATGAAAACAAATTACTCATAGGCGCATTGATAGAAACACAAATTTGGACAATGTATACCTTCTTTTTAAAGGACTAGTTGGCAGAAAGACAAATGTCTTTACTGAAACCAAACGGAGGAGTAATATAGGTATAGTTCAATGCTGTCATCTTCACGAATGTAGCGTCAATGCAGTACAATAAAATATGCTTTGCATGGAGATGCCACTGGAAATTCTCCAACCAACATGGCACCAAAATGTTCTCTCATGTTAGATGAGAAAGAGATTTGAAAGGTATGAGCAATATGATCACATTCCATGCACACACATTAAACAAAATCAGTTACCTACAGATGCACATGTTCATGCTTTCCATTGACTTGCTGTTGAGTAAGAACATAGAAAATTGTCATGTTGTTTAGTTGATAAACCTATTTGCTTGGTAATGTTTCATAGCTGATTTGACAACAATTTAATCATAAGCTTTCACAAAGAATCTATTAACCATCATATGACCAAGAGCTCATGTGCTGTTGCATTAATCACACGTTCTTTGGATCCAGCCAAGCTGGCTCACAATATTAGTGGGCTGAATATCAAATTTGTTACCTGCTAATTCTCTTTGTTTTCTTAACAATTTATATAGGTACACTTTCACTGGCATTTACACATTTGAATCATTGATTAAAATACTGGCAAGAGGATTCTGCTTGAAGGGTTTCACCTTCCTTCGTGACCCATGGAACTGGCTGGACTTCAGTGTTATTGTTATGGCGTAAGTACCTTTATTCCATTTTTTCCGTACACAGTTTGTGCTTGATTTAATTTCAGTGGTGGTTGATGTTTTAATATATTATTGATTCTACTACTGTTGTGGTTTGAATGTAAGGCAAGCACTGCGCTGGTCAATAAGACCTTGACCATGTTGGTATTGGTACAAGTTGGAAGGATAAGGAATATTTCAGAGATCGACATTGGGAAATAAGCCGACTCACAAGAGTTAAAATGCAGTGACTGACTTAATTCACCCAGATTTACCCATAATTCGGTGTAGCTTCTAAAATAACATCAGCGTCTGTTTCCAAACACAAAGAACACAGATTATATGAATTTACTCCATTGTCAATAAGATGACATTGGCAACAGTGTCTTACCATGTCACTTGCAAAATTGATTTAGGATATTTGATCAATGTGATGTTGAAATCCCTATCATATCCACCCATGACACTTAATAATTAGGAGTAATATTTGACGGACTGGCCTCTGGAAATTGAATTCCCTAGGAAAAATGTATTACATTCCTTGTGAAGCTCTGAAATTTGAAATTATGGGTATTTTTCTTTAAATAGGCCGTGAAGGTCAGAAAACGAATGATTTAGCTATCGTTCCTCTGTTAATTTATACTCCGTGTTCAGGTCAGGTAATTGGCTTTATAACTTAGTACACTCTGAAACAAATCAAATCTTTTTTGACAATATTCTTGAGTGTCTATTCTCTGATGCATTATTTTGAATCTCTAGTTAAGTGGAAAAAGGGGAAGTGTATATTAGCAAAAGAGCTAAATATTGGCTGCAGTAGAAGCTTCAACTAAACCCTGGAGCCGATTGTAGTATATTGCACCTGACTTAGGATTTTTGCGTTTTAGTAGCTGCCAATATTTCAGAATATCTTGTGTTACTTTGCATAATTTAAAAATGTGATTGTTAGCCTCATATACAGTATGTTTTAGAAATGTTGTAAACATTTGTGTGAATGGGGATGAACAGTCTATAAGGCTTTAGCATCAGCTCTGCACTCCATTTTATACTATATTCTGTACAAAATGATCTATGTTTGGAAAATTTGCTCTGACTCGTAGTTAGTGCTGTGCTAATACTAAATGCAAAATGTTGGTTATGCCTTTCTCACTGCACCTTTTGAGATATCAGCTCATATATTTTTTGTTAGAATCTGTCATCTTTAATTTAGGAGAAGTTATTTCACAACATGTTTTAACACAACCAATCCTAGTCCGTCAAATTTGAAAGTTTTAAGATTCTTCATGTTTTAGAAGATTTGTGCAGAAACAACCTAGTGTAAGGGTATCCTGCAAGTGATGCAACAGAGACTCTGAAGTCAACGCTGGGATGAGCTTGTAGAGTTTATTTTGGGTAAACGTATTTGTTTGTGTTGCTGGAGAGTGGAACAAAATATTTACAGTGCCTCCATTTTACCAGTTTAGTAATTCTAAAACGCTGGCACAGAACTAAAAAAGTAGCTTGGGACGTCATGACAGTTGAATCCATACATAACCGATTGCACAAGAAATCAAATTACTCAAAACAATTAAAAAACACTCCCCATTACCAATGGCTCCTAGATATATCCACCTATATGTTGGCCTGACAGATCACACGTTTGAATAGTAAAACTACAAACGACCATCAAAACCAGATTTGATGGAGGAGAATGTCACGTGCCTTTTGACCGTACATTGAATTACCTTCATCTAGGTTTTAGTAGATGCACAGAGCTTGAGCATGCCCCTTACAACAGCATGTTATCTGTCTCCACATTTCATCAATCAGAGGTTTAATAGCACCAAGCTGAGCCTTCCCAGGGTATATACAACACTGTTCCATGAACTCCCAGTGGTTTATCAGTGCTCTGTAATTTCCTTGGTACATGTAGGCTTTTTCCTGTCAAAGTTCTCAAAGGAAGGTGATGACCTACCAACTACAAATAAGAAACAATGAACACAGTGCTAACACTTATGTTAGTGCTTCTCATTAGAATTTGTCACTTCAGTGCTTGGACTGTGAATTTCTCTGGACTGTTTCCCTCAAGATGAAAAGTTAATGCAGCTGAGAACAGGATGCCAGGACTCGGGCTCATACATCTGCTTTAGCATCACATCCAATAGAATTCTAATACCCACTCTTGTGTTGCAACGCCTATCCATTCCACCAAACCACTTCAAGAAGAATATAGACAATGCGTCACTGATAAGCCTTGATAAAGCTTGTTTGCACTAAGCCACGGAGTGAAACGTGTTGGCTAGTCAATGTCTACAGAGCTGGTAAATATTGCCCTTGGTACCATTTTGTATCATGTCCATGGCATGTAACCATAATCTATAGACAAAAAACATTTATTCAATGCAACAAAGGTTAACAGTAAACACAAACATGCTCATGCAATTGGATCATTTCTTCAAGCATATTCAGTACCTGAAATATACATTTATTGTGAACAGGTCACAAATTGAAGGTTTACAAGCATCACAGAACCTCTCATTGTTCACAATTAAGCACCTCCATCTAACTGGGTACGAAGTCAACACCAATGGGGTTCATGAGCACCAGTGCCTTTAACAAAGTAACAGGTGGAACAACCACTGGGCATTTCTGTGTCAGACAACTTCAGGCCTGTATTTCTTCAGAAATTGTTAAATAACCCTGCAGCATTCCAAAATGCTTATTCAAAATATTTCAGTGCCTTCAAATCTTCAGGTGCCTGTGTTTGACTCTAACATCAACAGTCTGTTAAATACACCCACAAATGGGAGTTTTATCACCTGTCTCCCGTCCCTTCATCAGAATTTACAATTGCACCCACTGTTATTCAGTAAATGCTCTAATATTTTTTTCTATTTTGGAATAATGACTTTTTATAATTGGCAACTTCTCCTTTGGATGGAATTACCCTTTCAGAAGTTGAGCTCAATGGAGATTACCACACTAATCCTTGGTATTTTTTGCCTGCCCCACGTTGCAGAAATAAACAAGGGTCAACTTATTCAGCTAGTGAGTAAACATTAAAAGGCAGAGCTCATAGGCCATGCTTTTAGATATCTGGCAACTTGACATCTTGTTTAATCAAAATGTAGGTCAACACAAACGTTGGCAAATTCTGGACCTTGTTCTGCTGAATGTAGGCCTGAATGAGTTCCAATTTTCATTTAATTCCTTTCCTCTGGAACCATGCAACTGGCATTTGGCAAATTCATATTAATGTGTCTGGAACTCTAGGCATCAGAGCATAAATATCTGCACCTGATGACAGACCTGCATAAGGGGATCAGCTATGGCTGAAAACAAACTTGAAACACATTGTTCCTTTATGGTCCTCTTAGTTTGATCAAAGTCTCTATAATTGCCACAGATTTCAGGTTAATAATATACAGTATCAGTTGTTTTAACAACACGTTGTTCCATTGAAAAAAAAGTAGAATTATATGGTGCCTCCCCCAGGAGGCACCGAATGAAGCACAGGTTAGGGATGTTTTTAGACTTTCATTTTTTAAGAACAGTTCCATAATAACTTTGGGGCCTTTTGGCATGATATCTGTGTGGAGTTCTCTGGGCTATCTAAAGGAGGGGATACATTTTTAATCTGTGATAGATTTTTGGCACTCTATCCCTTGGCTTCAGCAGCAAAGAAAATACACAAGTACAATTTATGGGATATAAATTTCTAATCCCTATGGCTGTGACATCTTGATGCACCTAGGAAATATACAATGATCCTTCATGAGGAATGAGTTTGACGTAATCGGAATTATTAGATTACGTCATTATGTTAATTGCACAGCCAAGCACCTGAGTTGAGATGTTGCAATAGTTCTGAAGCAATATCCACTGGTGCTACAATAGCCCCCGCAGTCCCTATGGTGTGGGATGGCCCCTGTGCTCCAGGGCCCCCACGCAGCACAGTAACCTGTGCACTTGCGGTGGACCCCCACCTCGGAGCTCCTGATTCGGTCGAGGGGGAGGAGCCCCTTGATGTACTTTCAAGTTTTGTTATGCCATTTGCAATAAGGTGCACTTTTAAAAGGAGCTGACCAAAACAAGTGAGGACCCTGTTGGACACTGCCCTTTAATCATGTGACATCAACTAGTATCCATGGTTACCTGGCCGGCTGCGTTTTACGTGAGAGATATAAACGACAATTTGGAAGAGGTCTTGATGAACAGAGAGAGGTGTCCAGTTCCAGGTTATTCCTCATGAAGAATATGACAAGGTCACATCACAAGCATTCACTAACAACATTGCTTCTGATGCCCCTACCCCAATGCAAGTTATGGAATGAAACCATCCCCTCTTAACTCTACCTATATCCGCCTACTTCTATTATTTTCTAAAGCTCAAAAAATGCCAATATATGGATTTAGAAAGACATCTTTTAATTTGTGCTGCTAACATGTGAGGATGGAGCCTGAGAAAAACATCCTCTTCTTAATCCGAAGAATGAAACAAAATTAGTTAGATACGAGTTGCTATCTAGACGCTCTGCACATGCTTGAGTGAGCAGCGCGGTTTGGACCATACTCAAGTCATTACTGGGCCTGATCTGTTAGAATACATCTCTCGCTCTTCACAATTGCAAAATTATCAGCTCGAATGCGCTGCAGGACAAATAATAATTACATTCTGCGTTGACACAGTATTCAAATGAAGCTTTTGCCGACATGTGGCACAGTAACCATGAGGCGAGAGTCGGGCTGAATAAGCCCTTGTGTCCCTATTCATGTTTGTGTGTTGATGGCAGGCTTTTGGGGGGAGAACTATGAACAGCAGCATAACAGAAAGCATGCACTATCAGGCACTCTCAAATCACAGTTTTTAGGCCTGGCACTAGCCAAGACCTTTTGTTTTGCAAAAATATATATGTATTGTACATACTTGCATACTGAGGCCTTCAGTCTGCCCTTTTTCATCCATTGGTCTAATGTAGTGTCATTAAGATTTGGTTCATCCCATCACAGCAGACAGCATGATACAAATAGACAAACCACTAATTATGAAGGATGGCATTCTGCTCTTGCTCAGTGTGCACTTCCACACAATAGGAAGTCCCCTTAATGCCAGAGACAACTGCTGCGCTGTGTGGTCTATTAAATGTTGTATAGGTTGTAGATAATGCTTG
Source organism: Pleurodeles waltl (assembly GCF_031143425.1). Lineage (NCBI taxonomy): Eukaryota > Metazoa > Chordata > Amphibia > Caudata > Salamandridae > Pleurodeles > Pleurodeles waltl. Next base: position 610,927,239 of record NC_090449.1, read on the forward strand.
TTTTACTTAGGAAAGCACCCAGCAGCTCCCCCAATACTGCCACTGGGAAGCTTACAAGTCATGTCTTCGTTCACAAAATATTCACAAATAAAACAAGGATTGGCAAAGCTAAAATGGCCTCAGCCAAACTCAGATCCATTGGCTTAACCTATGCTTGTTAGGCATGCTTAAGGCCCAAGGTAACTTTGAAGCACTGAGAATATCTTTGAACATTCTGCGATTATTGTGTAGCGCTTGTTAAAGTGAATGAAACACAAAGCACTCGGCCCTGGGCTTTTTTGCTTATCTTCCAGAGCAATAGTGGAAATTACCCATTTTATATGGGGTGTGGTAATTACCACATTAATTTGGATTGTGATCCTTACACAGACACAGGTTTGAGCAAGGATCGGAATTCACAGGCCGACTCATAATTTAGGTGACTATGGAGCTGGCACCCCGACAGTTAATCTTTCTTATTGTTGTTATTGCAAATACCGCTTACCAATATGTGAAATTGTGTAAAGGGTCTGTCTGGTGTTAAATTCTGCTGTGGGAACTGTCCCTTCTCTCATATAACCAAACAAAGGGATCCATCATTCCAGCTCTGGAATAAACATTGTTCTTGGGATGCGAAGGGACTTTTCACTGGATAGGCACCTTAACAATGTCAATGGCCAGGTAACATTGTTCATTCATTTGCATGCCATGGTGTATGACAGCAAGTAACTGTGATTTGGTTCTGCAGGTATGTAACCGCATTTGTAAACCTAGGCAATGTCTCAGCCCTTCGGTCTTTCAGAGTCCTGAGAGCTTTAAAAGCTATCTCAGTAATTCCAGGTAAGGAGCCCCCTCTTCTTACAGTAACTAGTGACTCCTGCTTCAAGTGATGCTCTTTGTCTGCCTGCTTGCTCTTCCCCCATTCACTGTTGTTGCCTGATGGTGTTCTTGTCGCTGTCTTGTGTGTGACTTTCCCTTGTTACAGATATGCAACTGAATTTGTGGACCTGGGCAATGTCTCAGCCTTGCGAACGTTCAGAGTACTTCGAGCATTGAAAACAATTTCGGTCATTCCAGGTGAGACTCAGGTTAAACACTGAGGCTGCTACGTTAGCCCACATTCCATGTCCTCGTAGAGCGTAGATGAACGTAACACATGGTGCAATGCCATGCTAGGTACTGACTGGGAATGGAATGAAGGGAATGCACCTGTCAATAGAATACTTTTTCAATTTGTTGCAGTTTTGCTCCTCTGTTGCTTTACAGATTTAAGTTTTAGTGCATATCTATCTATCTATCTTTTTCTGTCTGGCTATCTATCTGTGTTCCTATTGTGCTGTCTCCACCCATACCCCGTTGTCTCTGTCTAGCGTTCTCCATTTTACCTTCTGCCTTTCATTTTATTTTTCTACTTGCCCATCTATTTATCTTTATTTGCTTGTCTTTTTCTACCTGGTTGTAATTTTGTATACGTCTTGGTCCTTTCCATGGAGAATGACGATGATAATATCATTGGCACTATGACTCAGTTGTCATTATTGATGTCATTGATGATGTAATTTATGAAGTTACATGTAATGGCAAAAGTAATGTCATCGGAAAAGTCAAAGTATGACGCTGTTTCTGCTACACTGCATGACCTAAATTAAATTTGATAAAATCCCTTACGTATTTTGCAAGTTGCTGACAATGGCTTTCTAGATTTTTCCCATATACGTAGAATCAACTAACTCCAGATCATGTTGGCCTTAATGATACTATTATAAACAGTTTTCATTTTAGATTTTTAAGTCTTTAACGAATTCACAGAATTCACAGTGACATCACTATGTTTGAAACATTTAGGGCCAGATGTATCAAAGGGTTTTACCCATTCTATGTCTATGGGAAAATGTGTTCGTACATATGGCCCTTAAAGTGTACAAAATTGATGGATGGAATGCTAGAATTAACTTGGTGCTGCATCCCAGTCCATCATTATTTTGTACACCATGCCACCTCAGTTTGGCACAGTTATATGTAAATCAGCCTTGACCCCCCTCCAATTAGAACAGTCCAGCATGGACTGACAAGCCAGGCCCTCCCTGAACCGGAACACAAGCCACCCAGAGCCATTTTTTACCCCAGTTATTGGCTCATCAGTCAAGTAGAGCCAGGTTCCAGTGACACAATATGCACAGGATACACATCAGGGCATACCCATGTGATTTAGGGCAACAAAGTAAAGTATACAAAGTAGTGATGGATGGAATGCTTAAATTAATTTTAGCCACTGGTAAATACTCATCCGCATTTCAGTCCATTGCTTTTTTGCACACCAGGCCACCTCGGTTTTAAACCAGTGGTATGCAAATCTGTCCTAAACCTGCTCCATTTGGAACAGTCCAGCCTGAACTTCCAGACCAGGCCCTCGCTGAACTAGAACACAAGCAACTCAGGTCAAGTTTCACCCTATTTATGGGCTCATCAGCCAGGTACAGCCTGGTTCCAGTGCACAGTGTGCAGAGAATTCACATCTGGGCATATCTGTCCCATTTCGGCTGACAAACTAAAGTATACAAAAAAAGTGATAGATAAATGCTTGAATCAATCTCATCCACTGATAGTCACTCAGGGCCACATCTGAGTCCATTGTTATATTGCACACCATGTAACCTCAGTTTGGACCCAGCTATATACAAATCAGTCGTGACCCTGCTCCAGTTGGGACAGTCCTGTCTGAACTGCCAAGTCAGGTCCTCATTCAACCAGAACATGAGCAACCCAAGACCAGTTTTACCCAAGTAATGGGCTTATCAGCCATGTAAGGCCTAGTTCCAGCGACACAGCGTGCACAGGACCCATGTCTGGGCATAACTGTACCACTTAGGGCAACAAACTAAAGTTTACCAAAAAATCATGATGGAATGCTTGAATTAATCCCAGCCACTGATAGTTACTCAGGACTGTATTGAGTCCATCCTTATTTTGCACACCATGCCACATCTGTTGGGACCCAAAGATATACAAATCAGTGCTGACGCTACTCCAATCAGAACAGTACAATCCGAATTGCCAAGGCAGGTCCTCCTCATTTGAGATAATAAAATAGAAATACTAATTGTGCAAATCTTGAAAACATTGTAAATCTCTGCTGCCATAGATACATAAATTTTACCTGTTTGGACATCCCTCGGCACACGAGCTTAATGCCTTGCAATTGAAGCAACATTGCTGGTGCAGGCAAGTTTTTCATGAAATTTGACTATGATCATTTTTCTAATTCCATTAGCAATGTTTCTACGTATACACTTCATTTTCCCCAGCCTTGGAAAACGTGGGATGATTTTCTGCTCTAGTTTTATTATGCTTATTTTAGTGTAAAGTTAGAAGTGCTGAAAAGTGTGGAAAGGGTATCGTACATATTTCTGAATACCCATAGAATTTGTGTTCACCTTATTCCCAAGGGGAACGCCCAGGCATGTAACACCTGCAGAAACATCTGCACACTTATTGATCCTTCCAAACTCACAAACAGGTCTTCCACACACCAAATATATTCTAAGCTTTCCTATTTGAATGTAATTCAGATTTTGTCAGTCCAGTGGTCTTAATTATATCCTATGTATTGAAGGAGTCTGAGGAATGAGGGAAATGTGAATAATGTGCAAACCACCTTTTGAAAAAAAATTCTATACCTGGACCTCTGCCGCCACCTGGAGAACCGCGCCGCTCCTCACCTCTTCCTGCAGGCACAGACTTCCAGCCTGCCCTATGGCCAATCGTCAAAATAGCATCAGGATTGGCTGGGAGTGCCCAGGTGGGGAACTCCCAGGCAGACTGGGACCCTGTGCAGGCTCTCTCCAGCCCTGCAACTGTCTTGGGCCGGCCAAACACACATGCGCTCTGAGGGGAGTTCACAGAGCACTCCCCGCTGCTCGTCACAGCCTGTGGCCCGCCCCTTTCACAAGGAAAGGATATTAAACGCAGTTTATTATCCTTTCCTTGTGAAAGGATTTACAGCGGTTGCTGCTGGTGGGGGGTGACGCTCCTCCACCCACAAGGAGGAGCCGCCCTTGCGTAATTTGCTCTACAAGTGGATTTCTGCATGAAACATTAAGCCACTAGTGTTCTGGTGTTCCTTGAACTGTGACATGCTATTGTGAGGAGAGCGCGATACATTGCTTTAGTGAACGGGTAGTTGTCAACTAATCAGAAGGGTTAAAGATACCATTCAGATTGGCTGGTGACAGTTCTGCTTAAACACTGGACACCTATATTATACTATTAAAACAATAACCTCTTGTACAGTTGTTAAATGTGTTCAAATAAGTAACACTACACGATGTGTCAATTCACATTGAATTGCCCTGTGTGCACAATCACATTCTCTTCCACTCTCGCATCTGAATTGCTGTCAAATGACACTACAGAGCAATGGTCTTGATCAATGTTTTGTCTGGTAATACGTTGGTAGCAATCAGTTCATATTGTGACTGGAGCTCGCCTAGTGCTCCCATATGTGGCATAGAATTAAAAAAAGCACCACAGTGGTGCTACAAACCCAAACTAACACATCCTTGGAAATTACAGCTGTCTCCTGCTCTTCCCCTCCATTTGTCGTGTTCCTGTTTCTCTCTAACAACAATATTGATGTCTTTGCTCCCAGGCAGTAGTACCAACTGGACTCATTAACAATGAAAAGCGTAGCACCTCTTTTTATTAGATCTTATAGTTTAAGCTATACTCAAGGAGTCATCTGCAGTCACTCTAGAGAAGCCTGTTAGTTATTTGATTTTTCAGTTTGTGACACAGATAATTAACTATATACTCACCAAAAATGTTCTCCCACTGTGTTCAAGAGGGTCTAGTATCTTAGAAGATATTCTGCTGAGATTATGATTTGTATTCTGTGGACAGGTCTCATTCAGCCTCAGTGTTTAACACATCTGACCTGCATGGCAAGGTGAAGGGATTGGACATGGTGCATGGTGAGCCCCAAAGTTGGTTCTCCCAATCTGATGTTGGCAGTTATAAGCATGTCTCTCCAAATCATTGTTATGAGGTGTGTAAGCCTAATTAGTTCAATCAAAGCAACCAGTGACTACAACACCCAGAATGCACTAGGCTGACATACAAAACCTCAGGACTGGAAACTGTATCAATAATGACATGGAGGGAGGTGGTCACACTTACTGCAGCACTAAAAAGGGCTCACAGCATGTACAGAACAATTACTTTCAATATTCCTTTTTTACACTGGGCAAAGTTGCCTGATAGCCCAAATCACCAGCGCCTTCACCAGAGCACTAGATTGCAGAATGGACCTTTCTACTTTTCAGTCTTTCTACATATCATAAATGTTTGTCTAGGTGGCTCATTAAAGGCCACTTTTATTACCAAACATTATTGGTTATTTTGCTCCCAAAGACGTACTAAACTTATCTACAAACGACTTACAGTCCACCATGAACATTTAAAGCCATTCTGCAGATAGCCCTATTGTTGGAGCTTTTCTGCTGAGTAGAATTGGTTCAGGCTACCAGACACAGCTGCAATTGAAGCCCATAACTTTATGAGCCATCAAACAATATTTTGCATGGCTACTGATGTATCCTTGAACGTGTAAGGGCTAGTGGGGTACATCGGGTGGCAGTCTTGCCTATTTCCCAGAGACGCACAATTGACTCCTTGTGCATGCAGGTCTAATAGTGGAAAAACATGCAATTTAAAATGCTTCGATCCTCTCATATCCAAGACTGGGTACCTCCGAGGCGAAAAGCACAGACTGCACATTGTGTGTAAGCCATGCCATTGGACATGGGAGACCAGATCTTTTGAGACTTTTTGTGTTTTGTTACTATTCATTCTAGCCATCAATTTTCAGGAGCCTGAATTACAATAATTTTAGTTGCTTTGGATTGCAAAAATAAAACCCCTTACTGAACATTTCTCTCAGCACTTTAGCGTCATACAGAATAAAACATGTCCTGTTTTGTTCTGAACAAAACAGCCTACTAGAAAATAAAGCCACCGAAAACAATGAAAGTGTTTCGACTGTGGATTACTTTGAATTCAAAGTGTTCTGCCAGAAAAGCTGCTGCTGTCGGTTCTAAGTAAATGTCAAGCTACTAATACTTGTAAGAGTGTTTTGTAGTTGATTGATTGCCAACATCTGATTAGGACAATCCGGGACATAATTGCAACCTAATTTTAACAAATTATATACATTGTTGATTTTCATATTATAAAGGAGAAATATAATGTAGTTTTAGTATTGTGAATATTAGTATTTGCATGCTGTTTGTGTTTTATGAATTGCCTTTGATTAATGTTGTTTTTCATTGCACTTCATATTGTTTGTTTTCCTAACCAATTTTAATAACAAGAATAAACTGATGCACTCTGTTGTTCCGAAACTGAATCTGAAATGCCACTTTTCAATGTTTTAACACAACACAGCATAATACACGTTCAGCACTGGACCAATTTAGGACTCTTTAAATCTAAAACTAAACACACCGTGGAATCCTGTTTCATTTCTAGAGTTAATGCACAATTTACGCGATAAATTAGACACATACATTGTTTGCGTGGATATTCTTTAATCCGGACAGGATTATACTATTTGATGGGTCGATTTCCATAGTCCTTTTTGGAACTGACTAGATGCCTGAAGCCGGCGTGTCTGAGGGAGATCCAAGAACTCCAGATCCACGTGAAAATGTTTGGGCACCTAAAGTTACCTATTATGGCTAATCAGAAACTCTGTCATTGCTATGCGTGACCTATTGGTAGCCACATTAGCATATGTTCAAACAAGCAATTTATGTATCACTGAAATGAGATAGCTTGCACAAAACATATAATCAGATTAATTTGGGTAATGTTGGACCCCCTTGTGTGTAGCACTTATTCGCACCAATACATTCCACTGACTTTGTTTAATGCTACAGGTTGGCATTACAATGCACATGTTATAGTCATAAATCATAGGTAGAATTAGAAGGCCGACTGTGCACATAAACATTGAGTGGATCACAAAACATAAGAGTAAATTTACCAGAATTACCCAAACAGTTCATTTTATTCAAATGTCATTCACATAATATACAGAACAACAGACCTAAGCATTGTGCATTATGAGGATATAGGCATAAAATTGTTCCCGCACTGTCCTCTGCTGAACCACTTTCACTACATCACTGCAAATCTGTTGTAGGTGATGACAATGTTGGCAGCTGCATTTCAGACATGTTTCCTGTCTCCAAATTTGGGATGTGTGCTCAATGTATAAAAAAGGTTTATGCCTCTGAAACATGCATGCATTTCTGAATAGAACCTTAACTAAATATGTCCAGGATACGGGGTTTCTGTTGTAATCTGACGTAATCTGATTTGCTCTGTAAATGTTATGAAACTGTTGATTTCTGTATGCCCATCTTTCCACTTTTTGACTGTATTCATTATTGGAGTTACCAGGTCGAAACTCATTTTCAATCCGCTCTCCTGATTCACTGCATACATGTATCCATGATTCTGCCAGCCCTATTTTCACATACCAGGAGATCAGTTCGACTAATCGAGCACAGATGGATTTGACTCCGACAACCATCTCAGAGCCTCCTACATAGATCATTTCTGTACTGCTATTGCAACAGCTCACTGATCCCTAGTTGAGAGCATCTTTCTCAAAAGAAATTTCTGTGCACCGGGCAGCAAACCTCCACACGAATATAATAAAAGGCAAAAATAAACAAAACACAAAGCTTTCAGTTTGTGAATAATTTAGGCTCTTTACTAAATAAATTACACCACTCTACCAATACTGTAAGAAAATCAATGAATATTATAAGTTAAATAAATATACAAATGCTTCAGTATATCAAAAATCATCTGTATTTCATTAACAGGCAAATAAAAAAACAAACTCTGTAAGTTTTTGCAGACAATCATTCACTGCTGTTTATGCCTTTCTCTCTCTTATTCAGATGGGTGTTACTTTTAAAATGATAATATGAATCCCAAGTGTCAAAGACATAGTTCATGTTTTGACTCCATTCGTAGGAAGAGTCAAAAGACCTCTAACAAGTACCCTGCCTCTTAGAGAATGAAATTGGGATTCAGTGTCCATCATCGTTTAAAGTGAAGTGAATGTATTAATGGTCTTATGATATATATGCATATGACAAAACAGTACCTCTAAAAGAAAGGAACTGTTGAATAAAGGAAGGAACTCACAAACATTTGGGTTGGCTGAAATGTCAAACAGCCCAGGACCAAATTCTACAGGTGTTTGTACCCCCATTTAAATCACACTTAATGTCTGTGAAAGAAACTATAAGCAAATAAAAGTGACGTTTGACGAAAATTAAAAAATATATATTGTTGTAAATCGTGCTAACAGGTTTACACTCTGTCTCCATGAAATTAAAAATGATTAACTTTTATGCATTTCAAGCAAATAAATGATCGTAACTTCTTTTGATACTTCCGTAGCTACTTAAAAACAGTTGGTAGAGATTTCTGGAGCGTGAGTTCTCAGGAAGGGCACTTTAAATCTAAAATCAGTCTAAGGCCCCTTTTGGCTGTAGTTTTAACCAGCGAGGCAAAGTTCAGGTCCCATTTTTGGGCATGCTCATTCTCTTGCTTACTTATCAGTGAAACTACACCGACCATCAGCCTTTGCAATGTCTGCCCAAGTAACAGGCTTCAAAAAAGGTTCGGATTTCTATGGAGCTGAATTGCCTATGGTTACAAGATCATGTACATTAAGATTTAAAATGCACGCCTTTAAAATGTACTGGGAAACAAATCCTCAGCTTTAGTCTCTTACTTACTCTCACAGGCTTTATAAAGAGTGGGAAAAGAAAGCATGGCCTTGAGTAGGATTCAGGATAAGTTTCCTGGTGGACATTAATCCAGGAAAAAGAGGTTAGAGTCACTTTTTTTATTGGTTCATGGGGAGAGAGCATGACGTTTACCCCTTTTTTGCCTAAACGGGTTACGCAACTTCTAAAAAGAAGATCTCACCATATTTAATTTCATGAATATTCTTGCAATTAAATTCCGTAGAAAATGAGCTTTACAGTGTTACCTAGGCTTCCATTTATGGGAGAGTAGTGATAGGATGCCCCCAGGACCATCCACATAACTTTGTATTTAGTTTATTAATTTTACATCTCATTACTTTAAAAGTCAATGTGTTTCCTGTTTGGCTTCCTAACTAAATTAAACAAGTTACGCAATGCATTTATTTGCTGTGCCCAGAAAGCATTTTATATATGACAAAGGGGATGCAAAATATCACACACAAATTGTTCTACAAACGCAGAAAAAGCCTATAAATATAGCAGATAATCCCACCTTAAATAGACCCTTCCTTGATTTTTCGTTTACTCTGATCGCCAGTGCCGTCAAACTTTCAGTAATTCATTTAATTTGAAGCTGATATAGACATAATCCTATGTTCGTGTGCGTTTTAGGTCCAACCAGCACTGTTCGGATACCAATACTTTACACTATACATAATGGGGGCTTTCACTCTCCCAGAGGAGTATTTCTCCCTCTCTTCATGCTTTTGGTTGTTTGGTGTATCCTTCCACTCCTATGGAGTGCTAGTATTGTTACGCATGGGGAAATATTTGAACTTTCCAAATGTTTTCTGAATCATCAAATATTGAATTAACTATCTCAAAGGTTCTTTATATACAGGCAACAATTGTTTTACCTGGGGCCCACAATGCAAGCTAGACCTATTGGCTTTACCAAGGCCTATTGCGTTATCTTAAGTGGTGACTTCAAAATGTTAACTTGTCAGTCGATGCACTTTTGTAAATATACCTCAAACGAGGCCTCGAAGAGTTCGACAGAGATCGGATATAGAACTGAGAATTATGAACTGCAACATGAAGACAAAATACCAATGATTTGGCAGGTTCCCAAAATTGTTTGACTACATAAACATTCCAGGTCCTTTTTCCGGCTGGGACCACACCGCAGCCACAGTACCACCCAGCCATGTACCACCTGGTAGTAGCACTGAAGTGGACCCGGGTTGTGATTGTGCTTATTTTACATTGGAACCTTTTGAGACCTGAGCAAACATTGAGTTTCCCTTCCCAGGCACGTGTCAATAAAACCTGATAAAAATAAAATAATAATGTGCTTAAATGGCAACAAACGCGCATTTCACTTACCATTCTTTACCTTTTCACTGTTAAGAAAACTTGGTAAAAACCTGTTAGACATTTTATTTCTGCAAAATAGTTTTTCCGACAAATGTTCGTCTAACAGAAGGGTGTTTTTGAGCTAGTACGTAATGTAAAAGCATACTAGAATTTGCGTAATAAACAGACCCACCTCCTCAAATGACTTATTTTCCAAAAACCTGGATGAATAGACTTCCATTTGAAAACGTCATTGCCTAGGGTGCCAGAACCCCTCTGTCACTCTCACATCAGCAATTAAGGGTGTCTGGTACAAAAGAACAGTCCTAAAAATAGCCTACCTGCAAACAGAGGGCCTGATTCATAAAAACGGAAATCCCTCATATTGGTGGCGTTTTTTTCTTTATTTCTAACGCGTAGATAAAAAGAGACGCTATTTTGAGCACAATAAGCAGGCTCATTTCTTGCGGAAAGGTGAACTTGAAGTGGGTCGCTCAGACACTCAGAGACAGGCTATTTTGGGCAGACACAATCCACCTGCTAAACGGAGAGAAAATAGTCTGCGAAAGGGCTATTACTCATGCTTTTATTCTCACCGCTGTGATTGGTCCGAAAGAATGTTTTGCTGGCTTAGTTCTGACATTTTTGAAAACCACGTTTTGCCGTCCAAAAATCCAGTATTTTCAAAATTAAAATGCAGATCACAGAAAAAAAAAAAAATCCGGTAAACATCAAGATATTTTCTACCAAATATCTAAAGTTTAGTGCATGAAAATAACCCTGCTATATGTAAGAGCATAAGCTTGCCCTATTGCTATGTACATGGCGCTGTTGCTTCTCAAATGAGTTTGTCCAATGTAAGAACCAATATTACGTAGCAGGAGCAAACACCAAACGCCACACAGTCGTTTGCCAACTTGTGTTCTCTTTTTGTTGTGTGACTATTGTGTCAGGTTTGTTTTTTTAACTAGCCCAGCATACGCCTAATCCTTATTCTCTTATAGCGGTCTCAAACAGATTAACTTTACACTTGATGGCTCACTTTAGAAGAATATCTATACTTGAGTTCCAAAAAAATGTCTTCAGCGGAAATATAGTGGACTCGCTCTGTACAATCTTTCACTTAAGGAATTGAGGCATCTCTTTCCGAGTCTTAAGCAGTTGAGCTGTATCTCCATAAGCCACACTATCTACCAATTTAATGAAACATACGACCAAAACTAGATCTTTACTATTCTTGAATTCACATCCTCTTACCTTGATAAAATAAGTTGGTAGCCAATAATGTAGAGTCGACATAAGTACGTTTATATAGTTTATATATTAACTTTGACATTTTAACTTCAATATTATGGTAGAGCACCAGTGGAAGGATGTTAAAAAAACTAATAAAATACATCCAGATGTTTATCTGAGTGTACTCTGAGGGAGCCAAAGGGCTAGTGATGCAAAATGAGTCGGTTCCTGTTCTTCCAAGAAAGAAAACATGTGTCAGACCCCTCTGGAGTACTCAAAGATAGCTTCTTGATAAGAAAGAGAATTTACTAGGGATGAACTTCCAGCTAAAAACAAGTCTGGGATCCGTTTTATAGTAGCCAAATTGACATTGAGCGAATGAGCTGTGCCAATGATCTCAACTGTCTCAAATGCCTTTGGGATGACCTGTTAGGTCAAGCGAGTCATTTTACAACTATATTTTCGAAACGTTCCTAAAAATGGGAAAGGTTTTTCCATCCCTTATGTAATAATCCTTTAGAAATAAAAAAAACTTCACTGTCAAGTAAATGTAGAAGGAAATGGACTAAATGATGAGTTGATTGAACAAGAAATTGCACACAAGTCCATTTTTTAAGCAGCCTAATTACCATAAAATGTAAATAATTAAAACATTACTAGTTATTATACTCAAATACAAGTATTGTGTATGACAATATTTTCTCCTGTTCGCATTGCAACCCTGATGCTAAACATGCATTTACAAATTTCAATGACAACTTTTGGATGAAAATAGTCCCTCCAAAATTGTTCATGTTTACCAGCTAATATGCATCCTGACTCAGCAACAGATGCTTTCACTACAATAGTATCCTTTGAATAACCCAATTGAATAGGTTTGTGCTATTTTTACACCAAGCATTACAGTCCAGCACTTGCCTTACTGTTTTCAATAAAAGTCTCAATTTTAAAGCGCAAACAACATGTTTTTCCAAAACCTAGACCAGGAAACAGAAAAAAGTTTTGTGAAAGCCAAAAAAACTAGGAATCTAAGACTGATCTCCTCTTTTAATTTCATTTCCCAACTTTGTTTTCAAGTTCATTGCCTTGGAGAAGAACGTTAATAAAAACAGCCATGTCCCTAGGTATGTCCATTAGTTTCACTAAAATGGGTCTGAGGTACACTAAGCAATGGAGCTAAACATTAATATTCTTTTCCAAACCATCAAATGAAGGTGACTGGGCACTACCACTCTAATATCGGCACCGTCCCCTAAACCAGGGGTGTCAAATGTAGATTCTTCATGGGGTGGGTCTATGCCATATTTTCATGATAGACACTGACTATGTCAATAGGTTTAATTTAGATTCGTACTATGTCAATTTATTGTATGTAGATATCCTTACATTTTGGCATGGAAGGGATCTAACTGTCCTGGTGCAACCTTAAATACCCTGTAAATTTATCACTGACGCATAATGCAGGTCTACCTTCCAGTGAATGACCTTGACTAATTTGAAGTGCTGTTGGTTGCTTTGGCCAATAACATGTTGGAATTTATCCCCCCATAGGACTGAAGACCATTGTTGGCGCCCTTATCCAGTCAGTTAGGAAACTTGCAGATGTGATGATCCTGACTGTGTTCTGCTTAAGTGTCTTTGCCCTCATAGGCCTTCAGCTCTTCATGGGCAACCTGAGGCAAAAGTGTGTTCGGGATTTCACCATGCTCAACACCAGCGGCAGCTTTTCGTGGAATGACAGTGATTGGGAATCCTACGAGGCCTTCATTAGTAATTCCAGTAAGTAGTTTTTTTTCAACTTTATAAAATGTAAGCAATACTGTAATAAAAATAGATGTATGAAATGTTATTCAATAAGTCGTATTGCTGCTAATGTTTTATGGGTTTGCTCACAATTTGTCTTGCAAAAAGGAGCAGAGTGCTATTGTTTTATAACTGGGTGGGTGTGTTGCAGACAATACAATTGTAAAGTTGCAGCTGCTCAAACTGTGCTCTGTATTACTTGTTTGTGATTTCTGTCTGTACATGAGGGATTGAGGAACTGTCACTGTTGAACAGTATTTGTTAGTTTCACTCTGCTAGCCCCTAGTTCTAATTATTGGGTATTTCTGATACTGTATGAATGTATCTTCTAATAGTATGTCATTAGATAACTTTTCGTGAATATAACCTCCAAATGCATGGCCTTAATTTTCTTTATGTTTTAGTTTGCCATGTAATTTGTTTGTGGTGCAAGACTAAAACGATTATCACAAAATCAATCCATTGCAAAAAAAGGAAAGGCTGTCTTACTTCTTATTATGCACCATGAAAAATAAACTATGGCAGAAGTAAGTTCAGATATTGAGGGCTGGTGAAAGGCAAATGGGTTCTGTGCCAACTCCTTGACCTTTGAAAGGTCCACATAGTCAGTAAAAATGCCTCAAATTGGTGTGCACATGGATGTCTGGATTCATGAAAAGGTATCTGGCACAGAGTGGCATGCTGTAGATCAGTGGTTCTTAACCTGTGGTCTAAGGCTCCCTGTGGGTCCATGAAGCCTTGTCAGGAGGGCCGCTACGGTATTACAAAACTAAATCATTTGAAAATTAATCAAGTTACATTAATAAAATAGATAAATTTAAAGAGAGAAAATTGAAAATGTGAAAACAGAATGTTATAAATATTTGAGCGTTTGTTCAGTACATACTTGTTTTTGTATTTTTTGTGTATTGTATTAAGGTTCAGATCTTAGAAATTGCTTAAGCAGGTGTTCCCTGACTCCCAATAATGGCTCAGTGGAGTCCCCGGATTCAAGTAATGATTCAGTGGGGATCCACAAAAGCCAAAAGGTTAAGAACAGCTGCTGTAGATTACCTGACTCAACCAGGCTGCAATTATATGAGGCTCGCTACCTCTATGGAGAGTAGTTTCCAATGTAGATCTATAATGAACAGAACTCCCCTCTCAGAAGGAGGTACATCCCACAATGTCAGTAGTCAGTATGTTGAAGGAAAAGCCAAGTTGTTACTTCGGAGAATACATTTAAACCAGCAGCTGAGGCTGTAGTAATAACTGATAATTATATGTGCACTATGGTCTTTGTCACTTTATCAGGTATGCATTGAAAAGTTTGCATTTGAAATACTTGCTGTCTGTTAGAACGGTGATATGCTCCATCAAGCCCCTATAAATCACAAATGCTTGACTGCAGCAAACAATTTGTATACAATGTGACCCATACTACTTTCAGACTGCCACTGAAAATTGGGAAATATGGCCTCCTTTGTTCCCATTTCAAAGGACTTACTGCTATGGTCCTAAGTGTTGATTGATGCCCTCTTAAGGTATAACCTCATTGTTCAAGCAACAAGATTCAAGGCATACTGAGGATCTACTTAACGGAGGGTTAGTGCCCTGAACAAGGGAGTGGAAAGCAGTGCTCCCAGAGCTTGGTTTTCTTTCACATTCCTTGAGCCTTGCCAATGGTGATGCCAGGGCCATACAGGCCCTAATGCAAGCAAGTAAAATGGGTTCTTCTCCTTGGCAGGTTAGTCAAAGAGAGACACAACTAGACTGAAATGACCCACTCTGACCACTCTTCCCCAGTGACACTGTTTCTGATCCACTAATGATAGCTCTGCCTATTGTAGAAACCATTGGGTAAGAAAGTGAAGGTAATTTGGAGCATCCCAACATTCCTCCTGTCCCCTCTAGTCTGAACGATTCAACGATTGGGTCGAAAGCACTGAGAGTACAGAATTTCCATGAGTGATCTTCAACAATTGAACATATATTGATTTCCTCTTTTCCAAGCTCTCCATCTAAATTCGAATATATGAGCTTCTTGAACAATATATTGTGTTTTTTCAATGTACTATAAATATAAATCTGTGAACGTCTTTTTTTTTATAGGGCTAAAGTCTTTGCATAACATTGTGGCTGCAGAATTAGGTGCACTGGCTTTTATTTTGCAATGGCGAGCCTTCACAACCATGCACATTGACTTACAATATTTAGAGTTTACTCCAGCTTGAATGGGATGTCTAGTGCCCCCACATTAAATACCTGACCTCTTTTCACATCTCCTCCTTTCAGCTCTCTCCCTATCATTTTTTGTTATCTGTGAATCAGATCTTCCCTTTAAAGTGGTTTTATTGTGCTTCCCTGCACTTTCCACAAATTCTGGATGCAGCCTTTTGTGATAGGTTTGCCTCCTCCTTCATAATTTGGTCCATCTTGCTGCATAATTCCAGTGGCCCTGGATATATAGATCTTCCTCAGTAATCCATCCTTCTCGAAAGGGCCGGGCAAAAGAAGTGGCAACTGAGTTTGGACACCTGAGTTCAATAGAAAAATGTCTCAATCAGATCCATTAAGACATGCCACCGCTTTGTCATGCTAACGTGTATTCCATGATCAGGGCGTTACAATCCTGCAGACCTCTTTGACCACATCTAAGGCAAAGGTCCAAGGAGGAGGAATTTGTAGTCGAGAGTTCTGTACTATCTATACTGGTGCTTTCAAAGGAACCGTTGCCGACATCCTCACATGTCTCATTGTGGAATCCTTAGGAAACTGATACCTGAGTATGTGCCCCTGGGGCTGTAAATGGGCAGCCTAACTGTCATCAAAAGGAGTTACATTTCGCAAGTGGGAATGGTTTCATCATGTGATACTCTGATCGTCACCCTCCAGACACTCATTCTCAATTGATGTTTCAGAGAGACCTCTTACCTCAAGCATCACGTCACATTAATATAGACTAGTGATTTCTGTAAACATGCCGGATTTTACATGACTGACACCTCTCTGTTATGAATAAGCAAATAATGGCAGTTTTCCTGCATTCATGTAATGGCTTAAAAAGAGAGAACAGCGGGTAGCTGTGGTCTATCAGCCTTCTATTTGAGACACATCAAAAGTCATTGGTTGCCATGACATCACTAATGGTAGGGGTTTGGTATTTCCATCACTGCATGCCCACCCTTTAAGAAATAATAATGTGAAGAAATCTTCATGCATTACTTCCTAAAAATACCCTTCTCATAGTTACGGTTAGTATATTCTATATATTCTTTTTTGTAATACTTTCAGCACCATTTTTAACAGTACCGCGGAATTGCCATTGTTGCTTTTTTGTGGATCAACCCACTTGGGGCTGTGATATTTTACTCCACACACCAGTCTTACGACGTTAATGCTAAATCTCCCTTCTCCTTTTCTTTGTTTTTGGACTCTTAACCCTTCAATCTGTTTGGCTGGTTTTTCGGACATTTATCAGGGGTGCAGCTTCAGGTGGGTATTTGTCGTGGTACACCCCCTAAAAAATGTATTTCCTGGACAATAGTTAGGTTCATGTGATTTCAGTTGCGTAGGGTGAGTTCTTTGTCGAATATTTGCACACACACAGACAAAAACGGGCACACGCTCTCTCCCTCCCTCTATTCTGAACGTCTTTAAAACTGTTTGTTATTTTACAAAATATTGTGTTTTCTCTCTTTAAGTTCCCCGACCAAACCGCATTCCTCTCCCTTGTCATGCAATGTATTTTTAACATTATGTGCCAGTTTGATTGTTGGGAAATCTGAACCTCAGCCCCCTCTTCCCCTCAATCTTACTGACAAAGCTACGCCCCTGCCAATTTTGAAGGTTTGGTTCAATCTATGTTCAGGGAGCTGTGGGCATTTGCTGTAGCTCTATCGTAGGGCTTCCTGCAAAGATTGCTTTAGTACTCAAAAATTAGATTACATTCTGAAACTTCAGGTTTGTAGTAATACTTCGGTGAACACTACATTTTCTTTCCAGTTTATGAGTTCTGTCACTCACAGGCCCGCATTTTCCCACAGCCAATGAGACAGCTTCATAAACCCTGATAAACAGATAGGAGATGCAATGCTGCAGAACCCGTTTTCCATCCAGGCGTGAGATGTGGAATCGTGTGAGGGCCGACTCAAATTTTTGACTCAAACTTTGTGATACACATTCTCCGGAAGAGTCTGTGTGCTGAATGAATACAGCAATAATTATGTCCTCTGCTCTGACCAGTGAATTGATTTCTTCACATAGTGAATTTCTGTTTTTGGGTCATACAGTGATAAATATATTTAGGGGCATATTTATACTCCGTTTGCGCCGGAATTGCGTCGTTTTTTTTGACGCAATTTTGACGCAAAACTAACTCCATATTTATACTTTAGCGTTAGACGCGTCTAGCGCCAAAGTCCATGGAGTTAGCGTCATTTTTTAGCGTGGACACCTACTTTGCGTTAATTATATGCAAGGTAGGCGTTCCCGTCTAAAAAATCGACTCCGAGGCATGTGCGTCGGATTTATACTCCCGGGCAAAAATCACGGCCGGGAGTGGGCGGGTCAAAAAAAATGACAGACGGCCGCTTTTGCGCCGTTTTTTAGCGCCTGCAAAAGGCAGGCGTTAAGGGACCTGTGGGCTCTGAAGGAGCCCAGAGGTGCCCTCCCATGCCCCCAGGGACACCCCCTGTCACCCTTGCCCACCCCAGGAGGACACCCAAGGCTGGAGGGACCCATCCCAGGGACATTAAGGTAAGTTCAGGTAAGTATTTTATTTTTATTTTTTTGTGGCATAGGGGGGCCTGATTTGTGCCCCCCTACATGCCACTATGCCCAATGACCATGCCCAGGGGACATAAGTCCCCTGGGCATGGCCATTGGGCAAGGGGGCATGACTCCTGTCTTTGCTAAGACAGGAGTCATTTCTATGGGGGTTGGGAGTGAAAAAAAATGGCGCAAATTGGGTTGAGGCGAAAAAATTGCCTCAACCTGACTTGCCCCATTTCTTGACGCCCAAGCCCCATATCCCCCTACGCCGGCGCTGCCTGGTGTACGTCGTTTTTTTTAACGCACACCAGATGGCGCCGGCGGCTAACGCCGGCTAACGTCATTCAATAAATACGGCGTCCGCATGGCGCTTCAGAATGGCGTTAGCCGGCGCTAATTTTTTTGACGCAAAACTGCGTTAGCGCAGTTTTGCGTCAAAAAGTATAAATATGGGCCTTAGTCATTTAAAAAAACGCACAGTTTCAACAGCTTCTTGCGGCTACTATAGGTGATATGTTTGCTTTATGTGTTAGGAATGTAAGCATAAGCATATACATGGACGTCATTTTGGGGTCGGGGACTTGCCCCTCACTACCCCAGGGACTGACTTTGCGACCCCTGGCCTCAGAGGAGGAAAAATCAGCGCCAGGAGCACAGGGGCAGCTCCACTTCCTTTTTTTCTGCCAATTTTTTATTAGTCTAACAGTGAATAACATTTTATTATTCACCATTAGTGCAATAAAGAATGAATTGCGGTTTAGTGGAATAGGACCTCCCTGGCAGCTTAAGTAAGAAAAAATGATTTCAAATGTATGTTAGGCGCCTGCTTGTGGGTGGGAGTGTGTTTAAGTGAGAGCTAGTGTATGTATGTGTAAATGTGTGCGCATGCGGGTGTGAGTGAAAGTAAAGGTAAACTGGAGCATGACGTCACATCCACTACCCCTGACATTTTGGTGAATTGACGTTCATGAGCATATACCTATGAATTTAGCAGTGCATCAATTTTTTATGATTCCCAAAATCAATTTTGGCGTACTCCTGACAATACAATGACGATTGTAGTTTTCGTTTCTGTGGCTGTCAGCCCAAACCTACTGCTTTTGAGTTGCCCTCCCAGTGGTAAATCAATGAAATAAAGTTAAGCTAAAGGTGCTACTTCAATTTTCTCCCCTTTTTCCTACTATGGGAGTAATTTTATCATATTCCACGTTCTTCCATGAGTATCCCTTCAAACACACACATTAAGAGTGACATTTGGGGCCGATTCTCACACTCATTGAATCATTAGAATTGTAAAGTGTGAAAAAGAGGCTTCAAACGAAGCTGCATTCATAGATTACTATTTTTCACATATGCCTGCTTGACTTGTGCAAAACCTGTGAACATGGCCCTTTGTTAACGCATTTTGAAACCTACAACGCTGTGTACACTGAACATATATATCAAACTAACCGGAAGATTAGAGGCTTGTGGTTTCTGTTAAACAGACTGATAAACAGAAACTGCACATTTCCCAGATCAATTTCAGACTTTTTAAGAAAAACATTCCCAAATAAATGTTCACTTATAAGGGATCTTGACGACCTTCCTTTACATTAATGCAAAATAGAAGCAACGACAAGGTTTGAAAATAAATCTAAAACGAGACATATTATTTTTGAAAAAAGAAACACACAGATGGTTCTTTAAGGACACGGTGGCCCAAATGCAATGCAAAACCGGCGCTACGTTGCACTCTGAAAAAAGCAGTTGAACGTACACGTCAAATATTTCAAATTCTGAGAGGCAACTTTCTTTTCGTTCTGACATCGAGGTCAAAGCAAAGAGCTTTGCCGCATGTTGAGGAAACTATGGGCCATATTTATACTTTTTGACGCAAAACTGCGCTAACGCAGTTTTGCGGCAAAAAAATTAGCGCCGGCTAACGCCATTCTGAAGCGCCATGCGGGCGCCGTATTTATTGAATGGCGTTAGCCGGCGTTAGTCGACCGGCGCTGCCTGGTGTGCGTGAAAAAAAACCACGTACACCAGGCAGCGCCGGCGTAGGGAAAAATGGCGTTTGGGCGTCCAAAAATGGGGCAAGTCAGGCTGAGGCAAAAAAATCGTCTTAACCCGATTTGCGCCATTTTTTTTTGGCGCCCAGACGCCATTAACATGACTCCTGTCTTAGCAAAGACAGGAGTCATGCCCCCTTGCCCAATGGCCATGCCCAGGGGACTTCTGTCCCCTGGGCATGGTCATTGGGCATAGTGGCATGTAGGGGGGCACAAATCAGGCCCCCCATGCCACAATTTTTTTTTTTTTTTAAAACTTACCACAACTTACCTTTTCTTCCCTGGGATGGGTTCCTCCAGCCTTGGGTGTCCTCCCGGGGTGGGCAAGTGTGGCAGGGGGTGTCCCTGGGGGTAGGGGAGGGCACCTCTGGGCTCATTCTGAGCCCACAGGTCCCTTAACGCCTGCCCTGACCCAGGCGCTAAAATCTGGCGCAAATGCGGGTTTTTTAGTCTCGCCCACTCCCGGGCGTCATTTTTGCCCGGGAGTATAAATCCGACGCAATAGCATCGGAGTCATTTTTTAAGACGGGAACGCCTACCTTGCATATCATTAACGCAAGGAAGGTGTTCACGCAAACAAATGACGCTAACTCCATGAACTTTGGCGCTAGACGCGTCTAACGCCAAAGTATAAATATGGAGTTAGTTTTGCGTCGAATTTGAGTCGAAAAAAACAACGCAAATTCGGTGCAAACGGAGTATAAATATGCCCCTATATCTCGCGTGCTTGCTTCTTCCGCCATGATCAAAACATTCAGCTTGTAACCGTTAGCACCCACATCATAGCGGGTAAATAGCTCCTGCATACATCATCTTTACACATATATTTCACTGTCCACGTGCAGCACGAAAATAGTCTTAATAAGAGCTGCTACACGATTGGGTGATTTGGCCCCGTACCCACATGGTTAACATACCTAGATTCAGAGTTTCCTGTGCTACCCTTGCAGCAGTGGTTGTGTTGAAATCTCTGCCCTTTTGATAAACGTGGACTGCAAATTTGAACTAACATTACTCACTTAACGAAAAAGCCCTATTTACATAAATGGTATTCATTTTCTTGCATTGTTGGACTGGCCTTTTGGGCAGCCAGGCAGTCTGGCACTGCTGGATGAGCCAGCTTGAAAAGGTCAGGATTTTGAGTTTTTTGGGATCCTTGGGCCACGAAAGCACCAACAATAATCAGTATACAGAGTGTCCCTTTCAAGCTGATCTATCTGGCCCTACCTGACTGCCTGAAATGCCAGCACAACACGGCTGTAGGCGTTCAGCGACATAAAACCGAGTTCGGTTGCTTGCAGTATTTTTTTAAATCATAGTGTGAGAAACATTCTTTCTCTGTCAAGCTTTAGAGAACTTGAAAGGGGTTGTAATTGTCCTCAAGCCAGACCTTAAGCTTGAATTCATTCCAGTTAATAACCGAAATGAGCAAGGTGCTCAGTTTTATGTAGCTATTCGAATATAAGAGCTAAATGCTAGTAACAAAGTAGGACATTGAGTATAAAAAGAGTTCATGTCTGTAACGATTGAAAATTAATTTATAAAAGGCATACAGCATACATTTAGTAGTAATAAGTAACAATAATTGATTAAGTAAGAGCTTGGACAGTAAAAATATAATTTACTAGCCTTATAATATAGGAACGGGATGCTGCAATAGTAGATGATGTACAGAATGCAGACAAACTTGCCAAATATCGTTCAAGTAATTTCAAGGAATTAAGGAGTTTGGGGCCAGATGTATCATCACGGGCCATTGCGATTCGGTAATAGCGATTTTTAAGAAATCGCTATTACCGACTCGCAAAGGGCCATGTATCACATTTGCGATTCGGTAATAGCGATTTCTTAAAAATCACAAATGCTATTACCGAATCGCAAATTGCATTACCGGCCCCATTCGCAGCTATGGGCCTGTTGGCCCACTAACTGCAAATATTTTGCATTTCCAAAATTGCAATTTCTGAACCAGAAATCGCAATTTTGGCAATGCAAAAGGCCAGGGTGCTGGGGGCCTAAGGCCCCCTCTGCTGCACCCCAAAATCATTTTTAGCAACATGTAAGGTACACACATGCCAAAAGGGCATGTGTGCTTTACATGTTCAATTTAAAAATGCAGTTTAACTGCATTTTAAAATTTTGCACCAGGTTACCACCTGGTTGCATATCATGGTATTTTGCAAGTGCAAAATACCATTCTGCGAAAAATCGCAATTTGCAGCATAGCCTTGCGACCTGGAATTTGCGAATCGCAAATTGCGACTCGCAATTTCCAGGTCGCAATGCAAGAAATTGCAATTTTAGCGATTTCTTATGTGTGGTCTGCGAATGCCTTTCATGCATCGCAGACCACTGTTTTGCACTCGCAAACGGCCAAATTTACCGATTCGCACCATTTGCGAGTGCAAAACATTTTCATACATCTGGCCCTTAGTGTGATAACCCTGCAGAGATTAACCCAAACAGTTCCTTGGTGGGATACTCAGTAAGATATTACCATCCATAACTTGGCTAAATTTGAGTTTTGTTTGTGGAGTAAGTCAAAGAAGTTCTAAATGACCTGGCATAGTGGAAGTTCCAGTGTTGAACTGGTTTCTGTCCAGCTTTAGTGGACGATTGCGATGTTGATTGTCCGACCATAGGTACGCCAATACATCGGTCAGGAGGACGACGTCAAGTGGAGGGTCTCCCAATCACCATGATGTTTATGATGTTTTCGCGGGGCTGGATGGCACAGACAGTGCAGCGGCATTGGCTTTGGCTCTAAAGGAGCACCAAGGCCAATGCTCCAGCACTGTCTGTGTCGCCAGCACAGGTGGAATGGCACTGTTGCCATTGCAGACAGTGCTCAATCCGACTGTGCTGACAGGGGTGTCCCTGCACTACCCACCGCAAGGGCATGGGCGGTGCACGGACCACCCTGTGGCCCCTTCTCTGTCTTTCCACTGACCTTTTCATGTTGGTGTCTCTGTCACGAAAAGGTTGGCAGAAAGGCAATTTGTGATCAACACAGAGGTGCTGATATCTGCACTGCTGTGATTGACCATACCTTTGAGCACCTCCACAACCAAGGGATCTGTGATCCTGGAAGTTGTGCTGGTCTTGTGGCGGTCTGACCACCAGCTTCATAATCTGCTGGTCAGATCTCCAAGGAAGCAGTGGTCGGACCACCACCACGGGTAGGCGGTAGGGTAGGCGGTCCCAGGACAGGCCCTTAATCTGGAGTGTCAGTCAATTTAATTTTTACTGGACATTTATTAAAAACCATTACAATCATACACATCATACATACTGACAAAAATGCATTTTACACATATGTAAGACAGTCTCAGGAGTGCTGTGATGGAGCTCCTAGTAGCATGACTCCTGGATGAAGACTGCTTGTGATTACCTGAAGCCAGGCAATCTTAGGTGTTTGGCAAAGGTTATATTCTTTTGAAAATATAACTGAAGATATGGCTTTGTGGTGAGCAGCTCTACCAACTGTCGCTTAATATGTTCAAAATGGAAAACATGTTTTTAAACTGTTCCTTTTATTTTTAGGAAATTAGACTGCTTTAAAAAAAAATAAAGATTTCCATTTTGAAATGCAATCACAGGGATGGTGGTCTGCTGTTCCTTGCAGGCAATCAACTCTGTGATCATATCCAATCTCAAAGGATCGCAAATGCAACCTGCATAATGAATAATGTTTAGGAAGTTAGGGCCAGATGTAGGAAAAATAAAAATTGCGAGTCGCATTTTGCAAGTCAATGCGACTCGCAAAATGCGACTCGCAATTCGGTATGCCAGGAAAGAAACCGGTCCGATTTTGCGACTCGCATCCGGACTCGCAACGCTGTGTGCGAGTCCGCAGATTGCGAGCTCGCTGTTTGCGAGTGTGCAAAAAACGAACTCGCAATTAGCGAGTTGGTGTCGCAAATTGCGAGTTCCCTCAAAATTGATTGCAGGTGCAGCAGAACACTCCAGAAAGCACACCAAAACACTCTGGAAACACTTCCTGGCACATGATGATGACATCACAGCCAGGAAGTTAACAAATACACCTGGGAGGAGGCTGGACCACACCCTTTTACAACTGCCAGTCTGCACACTGAGCTAGCTGCAGCAGCCATGGAGGGAACCCCCCGAAAAAGGAAAATTAAATTCTCAGAGAGGGAGCTTGAGGTGCTGACCGAAGAATGTTGTCAGCACCATGATGAGCTCTTTGGGAGAGCTGCCCTCACTGTTCCAGAGGCCACCAAAAAGAAAATCTGGCAGGAAATGCAGGAGAAAATCAATGCACTGGGGGTGAGCCACAGGACAATTGAGGACATAAGGAAGAGGTGGTATGACCTCCGCTCCCGGACCAAGGAGAGGGTGGCAGAAAGGCTCCGGGAGATGAGAGGCACTGGAGGGGGACCATCATCTGTGCCACCACCCACACCCCTGGAAGACAGGATTGAGCAAACCTTTGAGCAGGAGGCAGTGTGTGGATTTGGGGACCTGGACACTTCAGAGCCCAGCACATCAACCGGTGAGTACCGTGTGATAAGCCTGTATCCCTATCAATGTCATACACCACCCACCATGTACACAGGTGCATGCCCAACCAAATTAGCTCCATTTCAGGGTAGAAAAAGCCAGAATGATGCATTATGGGAAATGTAGTCCAATAGGCAGTGCATAGGCAAATGTTTATTAGGAATTGTGCAAAAGATACTAGACACTGACAGTCTGTTCCCCATGTCCCACAGGTCTCCAGCAAGACACCCCCTACACCCCAAGCACCCAGGCCCAGGAGGACACCCCAGGACCCTCCAGCACCCCCACATGCACAGTCAGCAGCATTCCTGCAGTTGTAACGCCTGCTGCAACAGCAACGGCAGGAGGTGCCCCAGCAACAGCCAGGGAGGATATAGGTGCGAGGACAGGGCAGCCACCACTGCGCAGGCGTCGCAGGGCAAGAGCGTCTGATTTCTGGATTCCTCCTCCAACCAGCAGTGAGGCACATCTGCTGCGGGGTCAGCGCCTGCAGAACACAACATTGGGCAGGATCAGTGGGGTGCTGCACCGCATTGAAAGACAAAACCAGTCAAGCATGCGGCACCTCAACAGGCGGATGGACCTGATGTGCCAGAACACTGGGGACATTGCCTCTGCCATCAGGGAACTGGCGGCCGGATTGCTGGGTCAGGCAGAGGCTGGGCGGCGCAGGGATCGGCAGATTATGTCAAGACTGGATAGGATGGCCACATCAATCGGCAGGCTAGCCATCAACACAACAGGCCTGTCGAGGAGGACAGTTGGCCTGCAAATTGAGATGGGCCATTTTGCTGGGGATGTTGCCAGGGGCCTGGGACGTCTTACACATATCATTGAACTAATGGAGACACGTGAGATGTCGAGGGCCACCGGGGAAACACCCCAGGATAGTGAAGAGGGCTCCACAGTGAGCAGTGTATCTGCCACTGACAGTAGGGTGCTAAGGAGTGGGAGGCAGAGCACCATAGATGCGGCTGGGACCAGCCAGGCTGGCAGGAGGGGCAGGAGAAGTTAGCCAACAGCCCGGACAAACAAATGTGGCACATGGCTTTAATGTGCCACGTGAGTGGTTGGCAGTTCCCTGCCCATGGACAATTCAATCTTGTATATAGTTCTTGCATTACATTATTAAAACTGTTATTTTTCTTCCACTTAACAAAAGGAGTGTTTGGTTAATGGGTGAGTATGGTGGGAGTTTACACGTACCGTCCAAAATATTGCGTAGCAATGTGTTCCCGTCTCAGTCTGCCTTGATTAGCTAGACTCCTATCCCCATGATGGCGGTGTGGTTGTTCTTGCTCTTCCTCATCAGGATCTGGGTCTGCAGGGGTGAGAGGTAGCCCACGTCTGGTGGCTATGTTGTGGAGGATGGCACATGCGACCACAATTTTGAAGGCGGTAATGGGGGTGTATTGGAGGGCGCCTCCGCTGCGGTGGAGGCATCGGAATCTTGCCTTCAGGAGTCCGAAGGTGCGCTCTATGAGGTTCCTGGTCCTCTTATGCGCACTGTTGTATTGCCTCTCTGAATCATTGCTGGGTGTTAAAAATGGAGTCATGATCCATGGCCTTAGAGCATATGCACTGTCACCTGTTGGGCACAAAAGTACACTGTTAGTAAGTCCAGATAGTCGTGCACAGTGACCTGTGTGTATGTCTGCAAGGTGTATGCAGCTCTACCTAGGAGGTATCCGTCTCCAAACTCCCCACGTTCCAGGCGTTGATGTATCCCACTATGTCTAAAAATGTATGAGTCATGGGTACTGCCTGGAAACTTAGCTACGATGTCCGTGATGACGTAATGGGCATCACAAACAACCTGTATGTTGAGTGAGTGGGTACACTTTCTGTTGCGGAAAATATGTTCCAGATTAGCGGGGGCATATTTGAATGTGTGTCCCATCTACACATCCAATGACCTGGGGGAAGTGGGCAATGCGGTAAAAGTCCAGCTTGGTGCTGTTCATTTCTGCCTCATTCCTTGGTAAGTATATGAACTGAGACCTGTGCGCTACTAAGGCATCTAGGAATGCCCTGAGGAACCTTGACACTGCACTTTGGGATACCCCACCTGCCACGGCAATGACCCCCTGATAGCTCCCTGATGCCAAGAGGTGCAGTGCGCATAGTACTTGCACATGCGTAGGGATGGCGCAGCCACGCAGAGTTTTGTGTTCTAGCTGTGGTTTTAGTAAATCTATTAATTCTAGAATGGCAGCGCTGCTAAGGCGGTATTTATCATAGATCTCCTCTTCAGTTTGCTGGAAAAGGGTCTGCCTTGTTCTATATATCTTCTCCTGTCTGTGGCCCCTCCTCCTCCTCTGCTGGGCTGCGTAGACTCTCCTCCTCACTGCTATCAGGTATATGTCCGCCATCTTGAGTAACCCAGATGCCTTCTGGGTCTCCTTTTATACTTTGGTAATGGTTACCACCTGCTCTGAGTTAGTGGTAAATGCGACTTGCAAACTGGGTTTTTTGCGACTAGTCGCAATTTGCGAGTTGCAATTGCATATGGGTTGCGACTCGCAAATTGCGACTCGCACATTGCGGGTCGCTAAAGGGGGTCGCAACGGGTGCGACTCGCAAACGGGTCACATCGCTTTTTGCGAGTCGGAAATGGGCTTTTTGCATCCCATTTCCGATTTTGCACTGTCGCAAATTGCGATTCGGCCCGTTTGCGAGTCGCAAACGTTTGCTACATCTGGCCCTTAGTTCTTTGGCTCCCTATTTTGCAAACGAATCTGTTAATACATAGGTCGGTAGACAAAATCAGATTGGATTTGCAAAAAGTCAGTGCTCAATTTGGCACTTTTTCGTGTCTAATCTTAGTATATATGGCCCCACATTCAGTACATACCAGTGAGGTTGTTAGAATGCATGTTCCTGTGGAGGACAAAAAACATTTGTAGTGTTTCTTTTATTTCAAGTAGACAGTAATCGAGGAGAAGCTGATTCTGATGCTCTAATACATTTCGTGGTTAGCGCTGCTCAGTGCTTCCATTCCATGGACCAATATTAATCACTTAATCTATATCATGGGACTTTTAACATCAAGAGCAAGATCAATAATGTACACTGTAATGCTAGGTTAATTGTTAAATCCTTAAATCTAAGGTCGCGCTGTCACTTTCTTGGCTCACAGTAACAATAAAATGCATAACTGAGAGAGGCCACCGACTGACCTCCCCCTCACAGAAAAAGAAGCTGCTATGTGCTAAGGAAGGTCTATTCCCTGGGCTGGAGGGCTGAGGGTAGTGCTTAATTGGAGCTGTGATTGAAGGTGGGCCCACCAGGACTTATTTTTAATAATCAGATTTTGACCCAGAATAAGAGAGAGTAAGGCAGCAAAGAGGAAAAGGAGGAGGAAGAGATAGATGGCTAAAGGAGACAGATGGGCTGAAATAGAGCCTTTAAGAGTGAGCTAGGAGTGTGTTGCTGGAATAAAGAAGAATGAGGTGGAATAAAGACTATACAGTCATGGTATTTAACAACCCAGGCATTTATCAGTAATACTGGTGATTTATCAGTAATACTGGTGACCATCTGAGAAAAAATTGAGTTCCGGACTTTGTTCTTTCACAAGTTAAGCACTGCTATAGGAATCTGTGTAGCTAGATCATAATAAATCTGAATAGGTCAGATTCTGTGTGGAGGATGCACTCCCTGAGCTGGCATTATGTTAAAAACAGAAGTATATAGAGCAAAAAAAGCTCTATAAGCTCTTTAATGTAATTGTAACAGTCCTATCAAGTCATACCGAAATCCAAATAAAAAAGAAAACATTGCAAGCTGAGGTCATTTAAATGTTTGG
This sequence comes from Pleurodeles waltl, assembly GCF_031143425.1. NCBI lineage: Eukaryota > Metazoa > Chordata > Amphibia > Caudata > Salamandridae > Pleurodeles > Pleurodeles waltl. Next base: position 610,955,543 of record NC_090449.1, read on the forward strand.
TTGCTAAACTTTTCCGCCTCTAAAATGCTAAGCCCTTTTTGGGAAATTTGGATTAGCTCGCGCTTAAACCTATATAGCTTTTTCCACAAGAGGTATGTAGTACACATTTGCATCCTTTTTTCAAACACCATAGGGATTCTGAAGGAACTCCTGTGGAAGAAAGCGAGTTAATAGCCAAAATATAGCAAAGTGTTGTTTTTTTATGTTGGAAAGATAAAGGAATGTGGTGTGCCAGAAATTGTAAGCTCTTTTTTCTAAAAATTGCCTAAATGAAAGATTTGATGTGCTAGGATCACCATCTTCACAGTTTTCAGGAACAAGCAAAGTTGAATAAAAAAATTACCACTGTTTTCGCATTCACCATTAGTGTGGCTGAGCCTAGTCCCGGGTAAAAAAACACCTGATCAAACTATAGACAATAGGAGTCCTTTGTGACAGGGACTGTTCAAACCAGGGACAATGAGAGTCCTTCACATGGACTTCCATTGTCCTTGGTTTAATCAATTCCTGTCACAGACACCAGGACCACCTACACAATTGGGGCAGATTTTTTGTTGGGACAATTGTGGTTATGCTTGATGGTAGGAATTTTGTGGAGATATAGGAAGTTTCTGTCACAGAAATGCCATTAAAATATTAGATTTTATGTGATTTTTGAGGTTTGTAGAGCATTGTGGGTAGGAATACATGATGGCACCCATGCACGACACACCATCCTGGACTCCACCATGTGTCTAGTTTAAAAAAAAGTCTGGATTTGGTAGGTTTCCCTGTATGGTAGACAAGCCTGGACCCAACTCCTGAGTTCTCTTTTTGACCCATGTCGTCATATCGCATTTTGGGGCCTTTTGTGTTACAGGCACTAGGCAAAGCCATATAAGTGGGGTTCAATTTTAATCAGGAGAAATGGAGAACACTAGGTGGTAGGAATTTTGTGAATCCTTGCAGATTCCGAAAGTTTAGGTCACAGAAATGTGAGGTAAATCAGTGATTTTAGGCAAAGTTTATGGTTTTCAGGGCACTATGGGTCACACAGCATTGTGGGATCCATGGAAGGCACATCACTTTGGACTCCCCTGGGTGTCTAGATTTGGGTAATTCTGGGTTTGGTAGGATTCTCTTAGGGACCACCGACCTAGAGCTCAAAAAGTGCAATCATTCAACATGGCAAGTGGGAAGCAATTGGGATTTACCCCACTATGCTGACTCATATGTGAAAAAATGTTAGCGCATCTGACCTTAATAAGTAAACTTACAAGGGGACGCGAATAGGTCGATGAACCTTTTGAGTCGCAATTAAGATGTTCTTACCATAACTCCAGTACATAATCAACAATCAATACACAAATAATCAATAAACATTAGTAATCAATAACATCAATAATCAATCGAGTCAGTAATTGTCAAGCACCATGACCTTTCAGTCATGAATAACCACACTTTTAGTAAAAGTTAGAATATTTATTTCCCTAAATTAACAATGCTAAGGTCATGTAGATTAATCTCAAAATCAAATGAAACACATACAGAAACAATACTGGCTGTTCAAAGCGGCAGAAGAAACGTAATCTAATCAAAGCTTGAACTGCAACACATTCTAAAGTTATGGTGCACATCAATCACAAAGTCGACTAAGTCGAAGTAATTTCATGCGTTAAGTTTAGCAGAGAAATTCATCAAGCATTTATCCCTATTACCATGATTTCATTAGTGAGGATCCTTAACTAACATCAGATTAGAATCAGCATGTTGGGCTTCATGCAAAAAGATTTAGTAACACAAATTTGGAAAAACGTCTAACTATGGCTAAATCAAAAAAGTGCTGTTGGTACCTAGAAAGAAAAAGCAAATGCATAACAATCAACAGCCTGGGCCATAATACCTATCCTTAGTGTGGATCAGCAAGCAGAGTCAGTCTTCGTCCTCTGGACATCAGTCGATCGGCAAGGGATCAGGATTCAACATCAAAGTTCAGAAAACGCAAGTCTCTAAGCTTTAAAGTTAAGCACTCCTTTTGTCAAAATGCATAAGAAATATTGCCCTTTTGGTCAGGAAGAAAATGGGCAAATGGGTAACGTCAAATTGCAAGGGAAGAATGTCTAGCTAAAAATGCTGCTTTCTTCTCAGTGTAGTCCCGTTAAGTCAAAACTGCTAAAACTACTTCCCACATCCCTACTGGTCAGTTAACTGCATGTTCACACTTTGTTCAATAAAACTAAAACTCCAAATCTAAGAATTCTAATATTACTCCGTTCACATGTTGTTGAATGGTTTGTCCTACAATGTCCTCATCATCCAGCTTGTCAGGTAACAATATGGTTGCAGCTTCCACTCTAGTCAGTATCTCCATTGTCCTTCTCCTGAGAAAGTAAATCTCACACACATTACACACAAAATGTTACAGTAACAGGAACATCATCTTCTAGCAGTCGGTTCTCATGAGAAAGCTTCCGTTATGAGCACATTTAAACAATACAAAAGAAATCACAGTTTAACTCACTAGGACAGCCATTTTATTAAATGTTAAGAAATACAGCTTTTACATGAGGCCTAACAATTAGGCCAAGACATTTGCTAAGTTAAGGCATAGAATTAATAAAGCTAAAGCTTACTGCATAACCCTTAATATGATGCACTACTACATTAATCAAACATATATTCAATATTTCATATTATTAAATCACTGATTAGTACCTTTCATTAACATTGGTGGCCAGCCCGCCCAGCCCCTCGCCCTTCCCTGCGCTACTCAAACACCTGCAAACTCACCTTCCACCGCGATAACCCCACGCCCGCCAGCCCACGTGCCAACAACCACCTCAAATGCATCCTGATCAACGCACGCTCCGTCCACAAGCATGCCGTTGAACTATGGGACCTCCTGGACTCCACTGCACCGGACGTCGCTTCATCACTGAGACCTGGATGAACGCCTCCTCGGCCCCGACATCGCCATAGCCATCCCCGACGGCTACAAGATCTCCAGGAGAGACCGCACCAACCAAGTAGGTGGAGGAATCGCCATCATCTTCAAGGACTCCATCAACTTCACCACCTCCACCGAAGACACCCCCCTCGCCGCCGAACACCTGCACTTCCAAATCCACACCGACCCCAGGACCACACTCAGAGTAACTCTCATCTACCGACCCCCTGGACCACGCGCCCTCTTCAGCGACTCCATCACTGACTTCATCTCCCCCCACACCCTTGCCTCGTCGGACTACGTCCTCCTCGGTAACCTCAACTTCCACCTGGAACAGAACAACAACCCCAACACCACTGCCCTGCTCGCCAACCTCGCCAACCTCGGCCTCAAGCAACTGAACACCCCCACCCACATCGCCGGACACACGCTAGATCCCATCTTCTCCACCAGCAACCACATATCCTTCAGCCACTTCTCAGCTATGCACTCGACCGACCACAGATGTGTCCACTTCACCTTCCGACGCGAGACTCGCCACCTCCGCACACAACCCATCCCACGTCGACAGTGGAACAAAATCCCAGAGGAACAGCTTCTCTCCACTCTCAACGACAACCAACCCACCTTCTCCTCCGACCCCAACGACGCAGCCCTCAGCCTCACGAATTGGATCACCAACTGCACAGACAACCTCGCTCCCCTCAGACGCCTCCCAAGACAGACCAACACCAAAAAACCTCTCTGGTTCACCGACACCCTTAAGGAATCAAAGAAAACCTGCTGCACCCTCGAGAAAGCCTGGCGCAAGGACCACACCGCAGACAACATGACTGCCCTCAAGAACGCTACCCGCGAACACCACCAACTGATCCGCGCCGCCAAAAGAAATTTCTTCACAGAAAGACTGGACAAAAACAGCCACAACAGCAGAGAACTCTTCGACATTGTCAAAGAGCCCTCCAACCCTAACGCCAACGCCAACGCCATCATGCCCTCACAAGACCTCTGCAACTCCCTCGCCACCTTCTTCCATCATAAGATCACCGACCTACACGACAGCTTCGGACACCAGACCCAGCCAACCACCACAGAACCTACAACCCCAGCCATCACCCTCAACGCCTGGACTCACATCAACACGGAAGAGACCAAAACCACCATGAACTCCATCCACTCCGGTGCCCCCTCGGACCCCTGCCCACACTTCATCTTCAACAAAGCCGACGACATCATCGCCCCGCACCTCCAGACCATCATCAACAGCTCGTTTTTGTCTGCTACCTTCCCCGAGAGCTGGAAACACGCTGAAGTCAACGCCCTACTGAAAAAACCTACGGCGGACCCAAGCGACCTGAAGAACTTACGCCCCATCTCCCTCCTCCCATTCCCCGCCAAAGTCATAGAGAAGACCGTCAACAAGCAACTTACCAACTTCCTTGAAGACAACAGCCTACTCGACCCCTCTCAGTCCGGATTCCGAGCCAATCACAGCACAGAAACCGCCCTCATCTCAGTCACAGACGACATCAGAACCCTGATGGACAACGGAGAAACAGTCGCCCTCATCCTCCTCGACCTCTCGGCTGCCTTCGACACCGTCTGCCACCGAATCTAATATCCCGCCTCCGCTCCACTGGGATCCAAGGACAGGCCCTGGACTGGATCACCTCCTTCCTCTCCAACCGCTCCCAAAGAGTCTACCTCCCACCTTTTCGCTCAGACCCCACCGAGATCATCTGCGGCGTCCCACAAGGCTCCTCGCTCAGCCCGACACTCTTCAATGTCTACATGAGCCCCCTCGCCGACATCGTACGCAAACACAGCATCATCATCACCTCCTACGCCGACGACACTCAACTGATACTTTCCCTCACCAAGGACCCCACCAGCGCCAAGACCAACCTGCAAGATGGAATGAAAGACGCCGCAGATTGGATGAAACTCAGCCGTCTGAAAATGAACTCAGACAAAACAGAAGTCCTCATCCTCGGAAACAACCCGACCGCCTGGGACGACTCCTGGTGGCCCACGGCCCTTGGCACCGCACCGACCCCCTCAGACCACGCACGCAACCTCGGTTTCATCTTGGACCCACTTCTCACCATGACCAAACAAGTCAACGCCGTATCATCCTCCTGCTTCCTCACCCTCCGCATGCTCCGAAAGATCTTCCGTTGGATCCCCGCTGACACCAGAAAGACCGTGACCCACGCCCTCGTCACGAGCCACCTGGACTACGGCAACACACTATACGCAGGAACCACCGCTAAACTCCAGAAACGTCTGCAACGAATTCAAAACGCCTCCGCCCGCCTCATCCTCAACATACCCCGCAACAGCCACATCTCCGCCCACCTGAGACACCTGCACTGCCTTCCCGTCAACAAAAGGATCACCTTCCGACTCCTCACTCACGCACACAAAGCCCTCCACAACAAGGGACCCGAACTCCTCAACCGCCGCCTCAGCTTCCACACTCCCACCCGTCCTCTTTGCTCTGCCAACCTCGCTCTCGCCGCCGTCCCTCGCATCCGCCGCACCAGGCCGGTTGGGAGGTCCTTCTCCTACCTGGCGGCCAAGACATGTAACTCCCTCCCCACCATCCTCAGGACCACCCAGGACCACCCCGCTTTCCGGAGACTACTCAAGACCTGGCTCTTTGAGCAGCAGTAACCCCTTCCCCCTAGCGCCTTGAGACCCGCACGGGTGAGTAGCGCGCTTTATAAATATTTATGATTTGATTTGATTCTTCGTGATCACATTTTCAAATGTGTGCATTATTTTTTTATATTATTTTATTTTCTACACAATCTTATTATTCAGAATACATAAACACTCATTAATAATTTTTATTAAAACACCTGTGCTAACAATCCCTTCTCTGATGACTAAATGTGTCATCATACTAACTACCACCCACACATATTTGCATCAGTTAAAATTCTGTCAATCCAATCCCTTCATACTTCTGTTTCCCCTTTGAATTTGCTTTATACAATTTTTCCCTTTTTTTTTAATCCCTTCTCTGAATATTCTTGGACCTTTTCAATTTAATTATTTTGCATAATTTACACAGCCCCCATATGCCAATTAGACAAACTACAAAAATTAATATTCCTTGCACGATTTTCAATAGAATCCCATTCCAAATGTTGCTGAGCCAATTTCCCACTGAAGCAAAACCTTTGCCAATCTTTTCCCAAACACCTGGTTCTTTCAATTCTTTCAAATCAGCACTTGCATTAGTCAGATTAGTAAGTAAGTCTCTATTTACTGTTATCAGGAATATATGAACAAGAATGCCTAGAATGAATCATTCTAAAGACTCCACCATCCTTCGCTAAAAGAATGTCTAAAGCAAGACAATTTTGAAGAGTCATAGCTCTATCAGCAGCTAATTCAGTATCTATCAGGAGTATGGCCCCTGAAAAATTTGTCAGCATGTTATCCACAATAGTAGACAACTTTCGAATCTTTATCAAATTCAGAATGACCCCCACTGAAGGAATCACTGCTCCAAACATATCTCCCACTATACCAAAAGAGGACTCACTCCTCTGTCTCATGTGATGTAATTCAGTCACTTTCGGAAACTTCTTCAAATCCTCCATTTGATAAATCTTTGGGAAAAGATTTATCCCCAACTAACATGTCCCATACCATCCTCTTGGAAGACGGTAATAAGCATTAAGACCACATATGTAATAGATCCCAGGAATTGCAGGGTCCTGTCCATTCAACATAAACGTCCATTTACTCTGAAACAAAAACACATGCCTACATTCACTCGTTCCCACAAATAAGGTGTCAGTGCACGATTTAGGCCTATATATGCAATGTTTCCCTACGTTGTGCATATAAAACTAATTTCCCTTGCGTCTTAATTGCACTATAAGCATAATCATTCCTGTAAGTCCTTTTCTCTAAGCCTTTTTCTAATTTCTCCTTTAATGCCTTTCTCCTGTCATCGTGTGATCTAAGAAGCTTTTCTCTAAAGGTGTAAGCAAGCATGTCAGGTTATTTCGATGTGCATAAGCTGTGCCAAACGTCAATGTAGGTTCAAAGAAACCTCTATGTCATTATCCTTAGCTACTCTACTCCAATATCTAGTTATAGGAACAAACGAAAACACAACATCATAATTCAAGTAAAAGTACTGAATGTACTCCTGGTTATAAAATCTTTTTAGTAACAGACTACAACTTATTCCAGAAGTTAAAGGCAGACTATGGTAGGTGACTCCTTCCGCGAATGATGAAGCAAACTGCGTACACACATAACAGTTCTTCACATCCATGGTCTCAACATACTTGTTGGACTTTTTTTGCTTATGCAGGGTCAACCCCAATGTTTTTGCCTCCTGCCTTCTATTTTTTCTGAACTGTTGCTGTTGGCTTTTGCACTCTGAGCACTTTACCACTGCTAACCAGTGCTAAAGTGCATATGTTCTCTGTGTAAATTGTATTGTTGATTGGTTTATCCATGATTGGCATATTTGATTTACTAGTAAGTCCCTACTAAAGTGCACTGGAGGTGCCAGGGCCTGTAAATCAAATGCTACTAGTGGGCCTGCAGCACTGATTGTGCCACCCACATGAGTAGCTCTGTAATCATGTCTCGGACCTGCCATTGCAGTGTCTGTGTGTGCAGTTTTAACTGTAAATTCGACTTGGCAAGTGTACCCACTTACCAGGCCCAAACCTTCCCTTTTCTTACATGTCAGACACTCCTAAGGTAGGCCCTAGGTAGCGCCAAGGGCAGGGTTCAGTGTGAGGTTAAGGTAGGACATATAGGCCCTCTTTCCAACCCTGGCGGTCATAGACCGCCAGGGTGGCTGTCCACGGAAGCACCGCCAACAGGCTGGCGGTGCTTCATGTGGTATTCCGACCGCGGCTGTAAAGCTGCGGTCGCCCAGCCGGGTCCGGCGGTTTCCCGCCGGATTAGCCCCGGCTGGGAGAATCCTCCATGGCGGCGCTGCAAGCAGCGCCGCCATGGGGATTCCGACCCCCTTCCCGCCAGCCTGTTTCTGGCGGTTTTCACCGCCAGAAACAGGATGGCGGGAACGGGTGTCCTGGGGCCCCCTAACAGGGCCCCAGCATGATTTTCACTGTCTGCATAGCAGACAGTGAAAATCGCGACGGGTGCAACTGCACCCGTCGCACCCCTGCAACACCGCCGGCTCCATTTGGAGCTGGCTTCTGTGTTGTAGGGCCTTTCCCGCTGGGCTGGCGGGCGCTCTCTTGGCGGGCGCCCGCCGGCCCAGCGGGAAAGTCTGAATGGCCCCCGCGGTCTTTTGACCGCAGAGCGGTCATTTGGCGGCGTAAGTTTGAATGACCCCCATAGTAATGTGTTTTATATGTCCTGACAGTGAAATATTGCTAAATTCGTTTTTCACTGTTGCAAGGCCTGTCCCTCTCATAGGTTAACATGGGGGCTACCTTCAAATCTGATTAAAGTGTAGATTCCCTTTGGGAGCGGATGGACATGTGGAGTTTGAGGTCTCTGAGCTCACAATTAAAAAATACATCTTTTAGTAAAGTTGATTTTAAGATTGTGTGTTTGAAAATGCCACTTTTAGAAAGTGAGTGTTTTATTGCTTATACATTTCTGTGACTCTGCCTGTTTGTGGATTTCCTGTTTGGGTCAGTTTAACAGTTGGACTGGTGGCACCTCACACTAGACAGTGACACAAAAGGAGCTGAGGTGTAGTCTCCATTTCCTGATGATCCATCTGTGCTAGGAGGGAGGGGAAGAGTGGTCACTGGTGCCTGTCCTCACACAATGCAGTCTCTGACCCCCTGGTGAGTGTCTGGGGCCTGGCCTGGGCAAGGCAGGATTTCACATTCAAAAGAGACTTTACTTTGAAGTAGGCCTACTTCAAAGGAGAAATTGGGTACAAGAAGGGCACCCAAAACCACAGACTTTAGAACACTTCTGGAAACAAGAGGAACCTCTGCCTGGAGAAGAGCTGAATAGCTGAGGAAGAAGAGCTGCCCTGACTGTGACTGTGCTTTGTTGAGCTATCCTGCAGTTGCTGCGTCTGCCAGAGTAAGAGGGCAAAGACTGGACTTTGTGTGCCTTCCATCTTGTGAAGAAATCTCCAAGGGCTTGATTTAGAGCTTGCCTCCTGTTGTTTGAAGTCTCAGGGACAGCAAAGACTTCTCTCTTTGCCAGCACCTGGATTCTCTGGAGAGAGTCCTGCTCTGACAAGTGGTGCCCTATCCAGTCCCTAGTCCCTTGAGAGGAAAGCTGGTGGAAATCCAAGGAAATCGACTTCGGACGACTTTGGACCGCCGCCGCTGCTGAATCCGGTGACGCCTCCTACAGCCGACTCCGTGATCTTTGCTGGAATGTAACGACCTTCGCAGGCCTGATGCTGCTACAGCCCCACTGAAGTCCGCGACTCAGTTGATGTCGCCGCACCACGTTGTGACCGATGCCGCTCGAAGTGCGCGGATTCAACTTTTCGCACAGACGCCGCGATCCCTGACTTTGCGCATCGGCTTGTTTTCCCTCTTAACCAAAGGTACTGTACTTAGGGGTCTATGCCACTCTGTGTCTGGCGCCACTGGTGTCGGCTTGTTGGGAACGACTCCGTCACGACGCCGTGTTAACGCCTCAGTGAAGCATTTTGTGTTTCTAAGTGCTATTTTTTAGTTTCATCTTAAAAAATTCATTACTTGACTTGTGTATGTCGGATTCTTGTTGTTTTGGTCTTGTTTTGTTTAGATAGATATTTCCTATTTATCTAAACTGGGGTTGTGTCATTTTGTAGTGTTTTCATTAAGTTACTGTGTGTGTTGGTACAAATACTTTACACCTAGCACTCTGAAGTTAAGCCTACTGCTCTGCCAAGCTACCAAGGGGGTAAGCAGGGGTTAGCTGAGGGTGATTCTCTTTTACCCTGACTAGAGTGAGGGTCCTTGCTTGAACAGGAGGTAACCTGACTGTCAACCAAAGACCCCATTTCTAACAATACTCAAGAAGCGTTAGAAAATATTAAAAGAAAGTTGTCCTTGCGCATTAGTATCCGCATGCAAATATTTCTCATCTAACCTAAACTTCTCTTTTGCCGTTAGTGCAGTAGTCATTTCGGAAGCAGAAGTATGGTTGGCTTCATTCTTATTAAGAACAGACATACCTACAATTAACACCACAAACAATATCCCACACGTAATCGCCAAACCAATACTCATATATTTACAGAGCCTATTATTCCTACCCTGTTGACTACTGTAATGTTACTCATGATCTGTAAAGGATCAGAAAAGATTTAGAAAAACTTGCAGCAAAAATCAAAAATAGGCAACTTTTTTCAGCAGTTATGTATAGCTCTCAGTCTCTCTTCCAGGATCCCTTGTCAAAATCGGTTAGCAGCTTTGTCAAAATCAGGTTTCAAAGTCAAACCAGGTTAACAATGTCTCTTCCGGTTACTTTCATCAGTCTCTTTCTCCAAAAATGTATCTCAGATTGTTTCAACAGTGCAGTTAATTAGCTTCTTTCAAGTGCCAAAGTACTGACCCGGAACCTCTCTATCACAACAAAAAGACAAAAACTCTTGTTGCCATTCATTTGTAGTTGCATACTCCCATTCAGGACCTGTGTATCTTCGACTTGCTATACTCTTTCTTTTCAATTTCTATCACCATTCAGTTCTTCTTCACTTAGATCTTCTCTCCTTGTGGTATCTACTTCTTCTTCTATGGTTGTTTCAGCAACCACTTCTTTTCGTCTTTCTATGTGCGACTCTGGCCACTTATCTCCTTTCAGTGAATCGTTTCTCAGTGTTCTCTTCAGTGTCGAACTTGAACCTTCTCCTTGTTCTGTGGTTTTTTCTCTTGAGTCAGAACACATTGACTTTATTCCACCTCAACTTCTTCCCCTTCTGGCAATTGCTCTGTTTATCTCTCAAGATAATCTGCTTCTGGGAAAGCCCTCCTCTGAGCAGGCTCTCCTGCTGCCTCAGTTGAGATAGGCGCTCCATTACGCTCCTGTAGGTCATCTCCTTCGTCTCTCACAGGAGTGACTGAACCGTCCTCAACGGGCTCAAATCCGGTCTCAGTTCCCCTTTGTTCTCTTTCCAGCCCTGAGACTTGTCTCACTGTTGTTGGTACTCTCAACAATGCTTCTTCATGATCCAGTGGACATGCCACTTTCTCGTATGGCTTGCGTGAATCCAGTTTGGAATTCTAGCACATTTCACAGCTGTGGTAGTTGTCAGAACTACCTGATAAGGTCCCATCCAACAAGGCTCCAAACACGTAAACCTCACGTGTTTCCGGACCACAACCCAGTCACCAGCTCTCAGATTGTGCCCTGTTTCATGGATCGGTGGCAGTGTGGTGGTTTCAACCTGCTGAGAGAAAGAGGGAACCACATCAATCAGACCTTTGCAGTAATCCAACACCATACCATCTGTAATGTTGATAAGTGCATTTGCAGGCACTGCTGGTAACCTCATTGCTCTGCCCATGAGGATTCCATGCGCTGGCAATCCTGTCTTCCAGTCAGGTGTATTTCTCATTGACATCAACACTAAAGGCAATGCGTCAGGCCATTTCAAATTCGTGGACGCACACATCTTAGCAACTCTTGACTTCAAGGTACCATTCATCTGTTCCACTAGTCCTGATGCTTCAGGGTGGTAATTACAATGCAACTTATGCTCAATGTTCAATGCTGCACACAGTAATTTAATTACTTCATTGTTGAGGTGACTTCCCCTGTCTGATTCTAAAGAGATCGAAAATCTGAAACGCAGTATCAGTTCCCAAAGCAGTAATTTCGATACTGTGTAACTAGCATTTCTTTGTGTAGGGTAAGCTTCAAACCAGTGACTAAAGATACAAACAATCACCAACATGTCTCAAACCTCCACACACAGACATCTCAATAAAATCCATCTGCATTCTGCTGAATAGACCTCCTGCTTTTCCAAAGTGGCTGAAATTAACCACTGTCCCTTTTCCGGCATTCAGTTGTTGGCAAATGACACATCGATGGCAAACTGCTTCAGCGACTTGTCTAAACTTTGGGTTAAACCAATCATGTTTGAACAAACGAATCATTGCATCCCTCCCAATATGTGCTTGACCATGATAGTACCTCTCCATTTGAGACAACAGGCTATATGCAAAACCAACTAACCTTCTTCTGAAACCCACAATTCATCTTTTCTTTGCACACATTTCATATTGCTCCATGAACGCTTTTCCTCCTGTCAACATTATTCTGCAACATTTTCAGTTCTTCCAAAGTGTCAATTATTTTCAATGCATAGCTTGTACAAGTTTCATCTTCTTCAGGTAACAGTCCCACTTGTCTTTGAATCATATACAGTTCAATGTTCAAATTCTTGCAACTTGATCCTGATATCCGTTTCCCAATGGCACAAAGTCCTGCGTCTTCAGATGTGCACTGCATTTCATCATGGCAATCTTTTCAGGCATTTGAATAGCATGTAACAATTCTTTAATTCATTCACCATTTCTCACTGGTGAACCAGAGGAGGTCAGGAAACCTCTCTGCGACCACAACTGGCCAAAATCATGGACTATTCCAAATCCTTACTGGCTATCCGTATAGATTGTATCTGTCAGCTGAGCAGAAACATTCCACCATCGAGTAAGGGCTACCAGTTCCGCTAGTTGGGCAGAATACAATCCTCGAAGCCGAGATGCTTCCAAAGTACCAGTAATTGTGTACACAGCATATCCTGCTTTCAGTGTCCCTGCATTGTCTCTCAGACAAGAACCATAAACAAAGATAATTTGGTCATTTTCTTCCAATCGGGTATCTCTAATGTGAGGTCTCGGTTCTGTGCACAAGTCAGTTACTTCAAGACAATCAGGCTCAACATCTTCCACTTTTTCAATTTCAACATTTTCACTTGGAAGTAAGGTTGCCGGGTTCAGCACTGTACATCTTTTCAATGATACATTTGGTGACCATAGAATACTCATTTCATACCTAGTCAACCTTACACCAGTCTAATATTGGGTTTTCGTCCTTGTAAGTAGAATCTCAATAGAGTGAGGGACCATTACAGTCATGGGATGTCCCTTCACAATTCCTTCACACTGTGTAAGACTCTGACCAACTGCTGCAACTGCGCGCAAACAACCTAGTAAGGCTGCTGCAACTGGGTCCAAAGTAGGTGAAAAACATGCTACTGGGCGAGTTACACCTCCATGGACCTGTGTCAAGACAGACAAGTAACATGCATCACGCTTATGACAAAACAATGTGAAAGGTTTTGTGTAATTAGGCATACCCAACGCTGGAGCCCTACACAGACTGTCTCTCAATTCCGTGAACGCTTTCTTTCAGCCTGGCCTAACACTATGGGATCCATAATTTCCTTATGAGTCAGCTTCTGCAAGGGTCTCGAAATGACTGAAAAGTTTGGAATCCATTGAGGACAATAACATACCATCCCTAAAAACATCCTGACCTCTCTCTGTGCAGTTGGGGGATTTATCTCCAATATGGTTGTAATCCTTTCTCTGGATATCCTTCTTGAACCCTTCTAAATCTGGTGACCAAAATATTTCACTACTTTCTGACAGTACTGCAATTTAAGTGGAGACACTCTGTGACCATTATTTCCCAAATGGTTCAACAGGGCAATCGTATCATACTTGCACTCGTCCCTTTTTTTGGACGCAATCAACAAGTCATCAATGTACTGCACCAAGGTCAATTGGAAAGGCAATTCCAGTGACTCCAAATTCTTTTTCAAAATCTGATTAAATATGGAAGGTGACTCTGAAAACCCTTGAGGAATTCTGCACCAGCAATAAACTTGATCGAGGAATTTGAAACAAAAGAGAAATTGACTATCATCATGAAGAGTCACATAAAAGAAAGCTTGTGACAATCAATGACAGTGAACCATTTGGCATCACATGAAATCTGAAACATTATCACAGCTGGATTTGCACTACCGGGCAACATTTAACCACAATCTCATTTGTATTTCCCAAATCCTGAACAATTCAAACTTTCCCAAAGGGCTTTTTCAAGCCCATTATCTGTGAATTACATGGACTGCTCAATACTTCCTTCAGAACCCCTTGCTTTACAAAGTCTGCAATTATCTGAGCAACCTTCATAAGAACATCTTGTGGCATGTACTGCGGACGTTGAGGGAAAACTGCATTCGGCTTCACAGTAACTTTAACTGGCTCAACTCCCTTTATCAAACCTACTTCCTTTCCTGTCAGATCCCACACCTTCTCCTTAACCGTTCCCTGCAGATCATGATGAAGCTCTTTCACTGTGAACATCGGGAAAAATGCAATCAGAGGGTACTCCTCATTTGTAGTTTCCCACTCTATCTCTGGGGCTTGGTCATCTTCATCATCACTATTTGTCTGAATCTCAGTTCCCTCATTCGAACAAGTTATCAAACCCTTCGTTTTACACAGCAAGTCTCTTCCCCGTAGAGATACCAGACTTGAATCTCAAACTACAAATTTATGCAATTCCTGGAAGTTGCCAATCTCAGCTTGGACTAGATCTGTAATCGGGTTTGTCAAATACTGGTTTGCTACTCCCACAACCTGAACTATCCTACCTGAAAGGGGCAAATTTGGAACTTCTGCACTTCTCACTGTAGAGTGTGTAGCGCCTGTGTCAACCAAGAATGAAACCTTGTGACCCATAACCTTTCCCTTCACATAGGGACCTCTTTGATCTACTTGTAAGGAAGTTGCAAGCACACACGACTCCTCATCTGAAATGTCACTCATCCATTCATCATTTATTCCATTCTCAATGTGTAACGGGAATTGGTGCCCTGTGTTAGTATTTTGGTTATACCTCTGACCTGTGACCTGTTGAGGAAGCATCATCTGTTGCTGTTCCATCCGGGCTTGAGGTATTTGAATTTGCTGTCTAGGTACCATGGGAACCTGCTGTTGCATTGGCTGCAAATGTGACATTTGTGCACATGGCATTTGTAGCTGCTGCATTGGCTGAAAATTCTGCACTTGATTCACATTATTCTGAAAGTTTGGATTAGGACCTCTCACTCTCTGTCCTCTCAAATTCTGGATTAAATTGATGTCATTACACTGCTGAACGACACCTTCATACACCATCATCGGACACTCCCATTTCCAATGTATAACGGCTCCGTAAATGTGACATGGCAATAACTTCTTCATTCTCTGCACATCATTCTGAACCACTACAGTATTCAAGTCTGGACCACGAGTCATATTGCCTCCACGACCTCTACCACTCATTTGGGGCTGAAACATCATGTTTCCCTGCTGCCGCTGTGGCAACTGCTGTGGAAAATTCACCTCCACCCCTGTTTGAGCTGCTTTTATCTGCATCACCATCGCCTTATCTTTCAGCTTTTTCTGCTTCAACTCATTCTCATCAGTACAGTATTTTGCACACTGCAACACCTCATTAATCGTCTTTGCTTGCCAGTAAATCAAATGACTCTTAATCATCTGGCTAATCTCAGGTCTCAACCCTTTCAAAAATCTGAACACAAAATGGAGCATGCCTTTCACCTCAATTTTCTCTGTACCACTGTAATGCTTGACTGCCTGCAACAATCTCTCATAATACACATGTGTCAACTCTTTTGCTTCCTGAGCAGTCCTGTCAATCCTCTGCCAATCAATGTTCTCGGGCGAAATTCTTGTTTTCAAAAACTCAATCACCTTATAGTAATATTTCATTACCTCAGGAGACGGTGCACCTGTATTTTTGTCTGTCTCCGGTTCACTTGTTGGACAATCTACACTCCTCTTACAGTCGATCCATAGATCAGCTGGAACTACTATCTCTAGTAATGTGTTCAAGTCTTCCCACAAACACTTTGCAAGTTTCACAAACCTATCTGTCTGCTGATACCACTCTATTGGCTTCTCTCTCAATTTTGGATAATCATTTGTGAATGATAGAATGTCACTTCTGCTTCACGGGAAATGAACAAAATTTCCCCCTGGAATCTCCCTCGTTGGTGAAATTTTCACTGGATCTTTATCCTGCTGCACATTTGCAGTCAGCTCCAAAGAATCCCTTTTTCTCTTATCTCTTTTCTTTACCCATCTGACTTCCCATTTGTCTAATGCTCTCCAGGTTTGAGCACTTTGAAGCAATTCCTTAAGGTGTGCCGCCATTCTGGCAGATCTCATGTTTTCAAAATCTTTAGCCTCAAAATCTGCCAAGTCTGCTAATTTCTGATACACATTGCTCATTTTTCTCGTAATCTTCGGGCACAAATATCTCAATTCTGCCTCTGGATTCTAACCTATTTACTGCCATAGTTCCCTCAATGAGTTCACCTGCTTCCATGCTTAGCCTAGTATAATTCAAATGCTCTTCTCCCTTAGGGGCACTTTGTGGGGTATTCAACTTGTCTAACCATTCAGTTAACTGCTGAGCTGTCAAACCTTGCAACAAAATGTTACTCGCTTGGACCGGTCACACCTGCTGTGCAACTGCATTCGGGGTCTGCAGTATCAATGATTTGAAATTCTGACTAACGTTTGGTCATGATATAGTATCTGGAAGTGTTACAAATGGACTAAGGTCTAACAATGATCTTGATACGTCAAAAGTCTGTCCCACAGGAGAGACTACCTGAACATTTTTATTATGTCCTCCCCTCATTAAACTCTGGGACATTGCTCCCTGTTCACCTACAGTCGCCGTCCTTTGTGCAAATAATGGTACAGCTGGACCCACAGTAATAGGTAGCGATATAGCATCTGAGCTGTTCTGGCACTTACACTCTGTGGGAGAGTAATTCCCATATTTTGATTAATTTTCGGAGTCATATCTGACTGTGTCCCTGTCACTGGAGTGAATCTTGGCATTACCTGCGGCTGCACTTGAGGCAATAAAATTGGAGTTGGTTCAGTCTGAACCAATATCGGTCTCGGGTAAATCTCATCAGGATAAATTCTCTGAACCTGTGGCGGTTGCATCTGATTCTGCACTACAGGAGTGTTAGGCACATTAAGACCACTCTGCATCGCATTCTGTGTCAGCTAGTATTAACCTGCATCGGACTCATTGCCTCATTAACCTGTGCCAGAGCTGTGGGATCAGCACTGGTACTCGGACCACTCTCATGCACTGCATATGGTGGTGGACGATCTCTCAATAACTGTGTAATAAACTCATCATTGTCCGATTCCTCCTCCACTGTTGAAGACTTCCTAGCCTCCCTACTCTAGGACGGACTTTTGTTAGTCTTCCTAGTAGCTTTCTTTCCTTCCTTCTCATTGTCCTGCGTAATTGCTGGAAAGAACTTAGGGCCAGATATATTAAGCAGTTTGCACGTTGCAAACAGCGAATTTCGCTGTTTGCGATGTGCAAAATGCACTTCGCAATGCACAGACCTCGTTTTGCGATTCGGTAACCTGGTTACCGAATCGCGAAACGGGTTTGCGAGTCGCAATTAGGAAGGGGTGTTCCCTTCCTAATTGCGAGTCGCAGTGCAATGCAGGGTTGCTTTGTGACCGCGAACGCGGTCGCAAACCAATCGCAGTATGCACCCTTTTGTAATGGGTGGTAACCCATTCGCAAAAGGGAAGGGGTCCCTATGGGACCCCTTCCCAGTTGAGAATGGCACTGCAAAATTTTTTTCAATGAAACGAAAATGTTTCATTTTTCGTTTTTGTAATGCATCTCGTTTTCCTTTAAGGAAAATGGGCTGCATTACTAAAAAAACAAAACAGCTTTATTAAAAAGCAGTCACAGACATGGTGGTCTGCTGTCCTCACAGGCCACATCCCTGTGAGGGACCGCCATTCGCAAGGGGGTCTCAAATTGCGACCCACCTCATGAATATTCATGAGGTGGGCCTTTGCGACCTCCCTGCGAATTGCAGATAGTGTCAGGGACACATCCAACATTCTGAATTGCGACTCGGTCTGACTCGCAATTTGCGGGTCGCAATTCCGAATTTTGTTACATCTGGCCCTTAATTCCTTGCAAAGTCTCCATCCTCCAAACTTTCAGAACACAGTCCCATCTAGCCTCCACTAGAGTCTTTTCTACCTTTCTCATCCTCCTCTCGAATTTCTGTTGCTGTCTAGCTACTAGCTCCCAAATCACTAATGCCTCAAACTGTGCTGGTCTCAGAAGGGGCTTCGATTCATATAGCACCATCCTTAAATGCTCCAAAACCCTCAAATTAAATGTCCCATTTGTAGGAAACGCTAAGTTCCCGTCCTTTTCTGTCAATTTGCACCATTGCTTTAGCCAAAGACATGGCGCGACACCCTTCTTTTCCATTACAATGTAAGCTGCGGTACCTTCTGGCGGTGTAGCCTCACCTACACTCGTTGTGATATACGTATCTCCCATTAGGACACTTTTTTAATGCTTTAAAAAATGTCATCTTTTCAACTCTTTTTGCTATTCAAAATCAAATCAGGAAGTGACTTTTAATCCCAAGATTCCGTTCACATACGTTCTCAACGATTTGCCTCTCACGGATGGCTGCCAATCTGTGTGCGACCCTTCTCACTAACCAACTATCCCAGCGCGGCTCCAGTGACGTCACACTCACACGTACTGCGGCTGGTAAAGTCTTGCAGCTTGTCCTCCCAAACTCTGGTTCACACAAACTAATGCAAAAATTCTGAGGACTAATCAAAAACCCAAAAACAAAAACAAATCTGCTGGTTTACTACAGGAAAGGTAACACAATCGCTTCAGAAACCTTATGGATTTTTCACTGATGGGTCTTCCCACACTTACAGCTACTTCTACTTTCTCGGTCTCCCCGATTCGCAAGCAAAATTCGACCTGCAAATTTTACTCTCAACGTATCAAAGGGTCTGTCCTGGTGCACATAGGACTCGCCAAATCTCAGTCAAAATGTTCTTTCACTCACTTTACTCACACGCTGACTTGTTTACCATGCCCGATCAACCTTCTAAACCAAACAGATCACAACATAAAACCAAGTGTCTCATACACTTTTCAATATACTCCGTAGCCTTAGACCACGCAGGGTTCGTACATCAACAACCACGTGGACAATTTTTGAGCACAAAGCACCACACTCATGTGAAGTTCGACGACTTCCCTACTCTCACACAGCGGAGTACGCACACTCCTTCTACAACTTCATTTGGAGTATGCAAACTCCCTAAAACCCTCACAAACCTCATAATTCACCTGCAATTTGAATAAGCTGTGCAAGCACAACCTACTTCATTTAGACTGTCACTAGAACGCCGAGAATATCCTCAAACAACCATTAGCAGGATCCAGGATCTGGGAAAGTCATTTCTGGACTTAAGTGGACATCTTCTCCTCAATTAGCATCATTAAAAAATCAAATCCAAACCTCAATAATAATGAATTCTGCTACCACCTCTGGGACCTTCAGTCCTGCTACTATCTCTATTATAAGCTTTCCAGGAGATAAACCATTACCTCCCTAGTCTCTGTTCAATTATTATTCTATAATGAACATCTATGGTAAGCTCTTAAGGAGATGAACCACCAGTTTCTTACCATCTCTGTTAACACCTGTCACTCTGTACCGGACATCTATGGCAAGCTCTTAAGGAGACTAACCTTTACCTCCAAAACCATCTCTGGTAGCGCATCTGACCTTAATAAGTAAACTTACAAGGGGATGCGAATAGGTCGATGAACCTTTTGACTCCCAATTAAGATGTTCTTACCATAACGCCAGTATTAATCAATAATCAATACACAAATAATCAATACTCATTAGTAATCAATAACATCAATAATCAATAGAGTGTCACGCACAATGACAATTCAGTCATGAATAACCACACCTTTAGTAAAAGTTAGAATATTTATTTTCCTAAATTAACAAAGCTAAGGACATGTAGATTAATCTCAAAATCAAATGAAACACATACAGAAACAATACTGGCTGTTCAAAGCGGCGGAGGAAACGTAATCTTATCAAAGCTTGGACTACAACACATTCTAAAGTTATGGTGCAAATCAATAACAAAGTCGACTATGTCGAAGTGATTTCATACGTTAAACTTAGCAGAGAAATCCATAAACTGTTAATCCCTATTAACATGATTTCATTAGTGAGGATCCTTAACTAACATCAGATTAGCATCAGCATGTTGGGATTCATGGAAAAAGATTTAGTAACACAAATTTGGAAAAACATCTAACTATGGCTCTATCAAAACAGTGCAGTTGGTACCTAGAGAGAAAAAGCAAATGTATAACAATCAACAGTCTGGGTCATAATACCTATCTTCATTTTGGATCAGCAAGCAGAGTCAGTATTCATCCTCAGGACATCAGTCGATCGGCAAGGCATCAGGATTCAACATCAAAGTTCAGAAAACACCAAGGGGGTTATTACAACTTTGGAGGAGGTGTTAATCCGTCCCAAAAGTGACGGTAAAGTGACGGTAAAGTGACGGACATACCACCAGCCGTAGTACGAGTCCATTATATCCTATGGAACTCGTAATTCGGCTGGTGGTATATCCGTCACTTTACCGTCACTTTTGGGACGGATTAACACCTCCTCCAAAGTTGTAATAACCCCCTTAGTCTCTAAGCATTAAAGTTAAGCATGCCTTTTGCCAAGAGGCATTTTGACCTTTTGGTCAGGAAGAAAATGGGCAAATTGGTAACGTCAAAATGAAAGGGCAGAATATCCGGCTAAAAATGCTGCTTTCTTCTCAGTGTAGTCCCGTTAAGTCAAAACTGCTAAAACTACTCCCCACATCCCTATTGGTCAGTTAATTGCATGTTCACACTTTGTCCAATAAAACTAAAACTCCAAATCTATGAATTCTAATATTACTCCGTTCACATATAGTTGATTAGTTTTTCCTGCAATGTCCTCATCATCTGGTTTGTCAGGTAACAATAATAATGTAGCTTCCACTCTAGTCAGTATATCCATTGTTCTTCTCCTGAGAAAGTCAGTCTCACACATTACACACAAAGGGGGTCATTACAACCCTGGCGGACGGTGTTAAAGCGCCGGTAAGACCGCCAACAGGCTGGCGGTCTTTTTGTTAGTATTATGACCATGGCGGTTACTGCCATGGTCATCCGCCGCTTCCCCGTTCCGCCCGCTGGGCTGGAGACCTGGGTCTCCAGCCCGGCGGCCGTGACAATACCACCGCCGGTATTGTGACCTGGCTTACCGCCGTGGATTTCCAGCGGTAGGAACCGCCATGAAATCCATGGCGGTAAGCACTATCAGTGCCAGGGAATTCCTTCCCTGGCACTGATGGGGGTCTCAACCACCCCCCACCCCAACTCCCTCCCCTACCCCCCACCACCCCTGCCACCCCCCAAAGGTGGCACGGCCCCCCTCCCCACCACGACCCCCGACATTACCTTACACCTACACACCCGACACGCATGCAGGCACCACCAACACACATACACGCACACACACCAACATACATGCCAACATCCACACACACAGTCAGACACGCACACCCACATTCAAACATACACGCACACATCCATACAGACATACATACAGACACGCACCCGTTTCCGAAACACGCAACACCCCCGCAAGCATACACGCACTCACAAACCCCCCCTACATACACAGACGCACACCCCCATGCACCCACACAACACCCCCCACCCCCCTCCCCTAACGGACGATCGACTTACCTGTTCTGTCGATCCCCCGGGAGGGGACGGGAGCCATGGGGGCAGCTCCGCCAACACCACACCGCCAACAGAACACCGCCGCGCAGAATCACAGGACGTGATTAGCTTGGCGGTGTTCTGTTGGCGTGGCGGTGGAGGTGGCGCAACCTCCACTTCCCCGCTGCCCGCAAGTATGGCTGTTGGCGGCTCTCCGTCGGAAAAACGACGGAGGGCAGCCAACGGTCATAATACGCCGAGTGGCAAACCGCCACTACTGACGGTCTTCCGCACGGCGGTCCCTCAGCGGTCTTCTTAAAAGACCGCCGAGGTTGTAATGACCCCCAAAATGTTACATTAACAGGAACATCATCTTCTAGCAGTCGGTTCTCATGAGAAAGCTTCCGTTATGGGCACATTTAAACAATACAATAGAAATCATAGTTTAACTCTCTAGGACAGCCATTTTATTAAACGTTAAGAAATACAGCTTTTACTTAAGGCCTAACAAGTAGGCCAAGACATTCGCTAAGTCAAGGCCTACATTAATAAAGCTAAAGCTTACTCCATAACTCTTAATATGATGCACTACTACATTAATCAAACTTATATTCAATATTTCATATTATTAAATCATTGATTAGTATATTTCGTTAACATTGGTGGCCATTCTTCGTGATCACATTTTCAAATGCGTGCATTATTTTTCTATGTTATTTTTTTCTACACAAAATTATTATTCAGAATACATAAACACTCATTAATATTTTTCATTAATTCACCTGCGCTAGCGAAAGATCAAAATATCCTCTCGCTTGCCATAGAGAAGAGGATGCTTTAGTCACCAAGGAAGCAGAAGGAATGTTGAGACTTTAAGGGTGGGGATGGGGCATGATGTCACGATGGCCAGAACCATCCTATTGTTTTATAAAAAATATTCCTGTCATACAGTGGACTTTCTGACCTACTTACGGCAAACCCCTTCTCTGCCCTCTGGGTGTCCCTTTTGGATTGGGGGTATGCCTTTCTATCTCGCGAGGGAGCTGATTACGACCAAGTTTGATTGGGGCAATCCATCTATCAGCCCTGCAGGGATGGCGGGGGGCAGAAAAAATCTAGTGCCTCTTTTGGGGATCAGGTGTGGCCCAATGCCAGGCTGGCCTGCCTCATCATTTTGTTTGTGTCAATGGCATTTTGAAATCCCTAGTGACTAATGGGCTTTCTGCCCCCTGCAGACTATTTGGGGCAAACCACCTATCTGCCCTGGGGAGGACAGAAATACTTTGGTTCCCCTTTTGGTGTATGGGGCAAGCATGGGCCAATGCCATTGTGTGATACGCCCTACCCTTTTAGTTTGCCCAAATATAAAATCCCTGGGGCCGTGAAATGGTTTGACAAGGGGGCCACATGCCCCGAACCATAATAAAAAATGTAAATAAATAAATAAGTGCATTTAAAATAAGTGGAGTGGGCACTCAATTTCACATTCACTGCTACAGCTGGGGAGTACCCCATAATGGCTTGCAGAGGCTTTTTAAATATCTTTTGATTCTGGTGGTAGGGCACCACCACGTTTTTTTATTGTTGTGGGGGGCTTTAGGGAGCACAGCAGCCCACCTAACAACATAAAAAAATGCAGTTAATCTAGGATATTGTTGTTATTTTCAAAGGACTATGAACTGAAGCTATGCGCTCTTCAGCTCGAGTTCAGGGACCCCTTTTGATTGGTCCTATGGCTAAGCTTTGTTGCCTGAATTATGTTAAAAAAAGACTCAACTACCTGTTAATGATTTTATTTAAAAAATCTTTATTGAAAATCATTTGTGTCAACCACTATTAATAAACATTGTAATGTATGAATTTATGAAATATACATTTGGTTGTAGTTATTGGATACTTTTTGACAAGGCCAATATGACTGCTTAATATATGTTCATGTGATGACCCCCTGATAAAGCCAATAGGTATGCTTTTTATATTTTGGTGCTCTGACCCTTTGATAAAGCCAGTAGGTCTTTAATATTGGACATGCATGCTTCACTTCTATATATTAAGCAACCAGCCCTGTGGAGGTACAAGTCCCAATTTACGGGTGATGGATAAAACCTAAAGTAGGTTTTCCTACATGGCAATACACTTTTCATTGCCAGGTGACACTTAAGTGAGTTTAACCTGCAGTCCAGCAAGGGAATTATGTTTTTCCCTGGTCATATATGAAACTATTGTAAATAAACACTGCAGCCAACATATGGCATTTAACTTCCATGCTTCTATTGCATTTCCAATACCAACTTACCATTGCTTCACTAGAAGGTTAAATAAACCAGTTTGAAGTAGTCCAGTTCCAAACCCAGTTTAAGTACAGAACACACACACTGCGCTCACAGTGACAGTGCTGCAGTGCACAGAGGATATCAGCAAAATATATGTTCCATAAAGGACAAAAAATCAGGGGAGACCACAAAGAAAATGCATATTTTCCAAGCCTGGTTTTGTTGATCGATGAGTGTTGTACCTAGAGTAAGAATAAATGGTTGGTCTCAATGTACATCAAAGTCATCCATTTTATTTTCAGAGTTCAATACATCTTCCAGCATATCTGGCAGGTGATCTTTACTCAATCACAGACATTTTAGTATTTGGAGGAATGAATGAAATATTGATAAATTGCAACATTACCTAATGGTTTCTAGGAGCTAGCATTTCGGAGAACATCACAACACCGCCAGGAAGACATAGACATGTGAGAAATGCTTAAGACTAGACTGAAAAAAACAGCTTTAATATGCTTACGAAAGATGAAAAAGGTTTCAGCACCGGAGATGTGCGTGGGTTATGAGTTCCAAAGTTTAGCAACAGAATGGGCGAGAAGCTGCCACTCCAACTAGCCCTGTGGATTCTTGGAACAGCCACCTAGCTGCTAGATGCAGAGTGCAGCAGCCTACCTGGTATATACCATTTGAAGGTGGATGTGAAGAGCCTGGGACCAGTGTTATGTAACGCCTTGTGAGCCATACAGAGGACTTTGAAAACTACATGTTTCCTAATCGAGAGCCAATGAAGGGTCTGTAAATCTTTTGCAACCAAAATATGTTTTGGAATGTACAGAATCACTTATGCTGCAGTATTCTGAATCACCTGAAGTTTGTCGCGGGATGCCTGGTTAATATTTAAGTCATCTAGGCGAGATGTGACAAGTGTTATGACCACCAATTTGTGCAATTCTTCCAGGGTCAACAGAAAAACGTTTTTGAGAGTTCTGATAATATAGAAACATGTGCTATCTGTGCGATTCACCTGCTTATCAAATGACAGAGTATTGTGAAAGATGACCCCCAAGTTTTTATCAGAGTCTACAGGGGCTGGAAGGTGACCAGAGGACTCTGGCAACCAGATCATAGACCAGATACACTGTTGTGGTTGAAATACCAGCACCTCTGTGCTATGGCCACTCCTAAAGCCAGTCTGGGAAGGATCAAGGAGGTCATTTATATCAATGTACTCCATCAGTTTCTGCTTCAGATGTTTTCCAGCATTTTTTTATATTAGCTTCTTTTCATAGACTGGGTGTTCCAAATGGCCCTTTTTGAAGGGTTATCCCCAAACTTTTTCCCTTCTTCCTCCTATTTTTTTAGGTCCGTTTTTGCTGGTTTATTGTCTCTGTGCACTTTACCTCTGCTAATCAGTGCAAAAGTGCAAGTGCTCCCTAGGTAAATTGTATTGTTGATTGGTTTATCCATAATTGGCATATTTGATTTGCTGGTACGTCCCTATTAAAGTGCACTGGAGGTGCCCAGGGCCTGTAAGTCAAATGCCACTAGTGGGCCTGCAGCACTGGTTGTGCCACCCACCTTAGTAGCCATGTAAACATGGTTCAGACCTGCCACTGCAGTGTCTGTGTGTGCAGTTTTAACCTGCCAATTCGACTTGGCAAGTGTACCCTCTTGCCAGGCCTAAACCTTCCCTTTTACTACATGCCAGGCACCCCTAAGGTAGGCCCTAGGTAGCCCCAGGGGCAGGGTGCAGTGTATGTTTAAGGTAGGACATATACTAGTGTTCTTTATATGTCCTAACAGTGAAATACTGCCAAATTCGGTTTTCACTGAGCAAGGCCTATCTCTCTCATAGGTTAACATGGGGGCTGCCTTTAAATATCTTTAAAGCGCAGATTCCCTTTGAGGGCAGATAGAAATGTGGAGTTTAGGGTCTGTGAACTCACAATTTAAAAATACATCTTTTAATGAAGTTGGGGCCAGATGTACGAAGCATTTTTCAAGTCGCAAAGGGGTGGATTCGCAGAATCTGCCCACTTGCGACTTGAAAAGTGGTTAATGGGATGTACAAAGCCCAAAATGCAATTCGATAACTTGTTACCGAATCGCAGTTTGGGTTTTGCGATTCGGTATTAGAAAGGGGCGTGACAAGGGCGTCCCTTCCTAATACTGAATCCAAATGGTATGTAGGTTTGTTTTGTGACTGCGAATGCAGTCGCAAAACAATCGCAGTCAGCACCAGTTTCAAACTCGTGCTAACCCATTTGCAAATGGAAAGAGATACCCATGGGACCCCTTCCCCTTTGTGAATGGCAGCAAAAATATTTTTTCAGAGCAGGCAGTGGTCCCACAGACCACTGCCTTCTCTGAAAAAATGAAAAGAAAACTTTTCATTTTCGATTTTGAAATGCATCTTGTTTTCCTTTAAGTAAAACGGGCTGCATTTTAAAAAAAACTGCTTTATTTAAAAGCAGGCACAAACATGGTGGTCTGCTGTCTCCAGCAGGCCACCACCCCTGTGAGGGCGGCCATTCCCAATGGAGTCGCAAATTGCAACCTCCCTCATGAATATTCATGAGGTAGGTCACTTGCGACACCATTGGGAATCTCAAACAGTGTTAACTACACTGTTGTACATCTGGTTTTGCGAGTCACAAACTGCGAGTCGCTAAGACTCGCAGTTTGTGAGTTGCAAAACCTGATCTTTGTACATGTGGCCGTTGGTTTTTAAATTGTCTGATCGAAAATGCCACTTTTAGAAAGTATGCATTTTTCTTGCGTTAACCATTCTGTGACTCTGCCTGTTCGTGGATTGTCTGTCTGGGTCAGTTTGACATCGGGGCTGTTTTGCACCTTTCTAGACAGTGACACAAAGGAGGGCTGGGGTGTAGCCTGCATATTCTGATGAGCCATCTGAGCTAGAGGGGAGTGAGGAGTCGTCGTTCACACCTGAAAGGACTGTGCCTGCCCTCACACAATGCAGTCTCCGACCCCCTGGTGTGCGTCTGGGGCCTGGCCTGGACAAGGAAGGATCTTGCAAACACTTGAGACTTCGCTTTGGAGTTTGCCAACTTCAAAGGCAGAACAGGGAATAAGAAGAAGACCCAAAACCCCAGACTTTTAGAATCTTTCTGGAATCAAGAGGAACCTCTGCCCAGGAGAAGAGATGACGAGCTGAAAAAGGAGTACTGTCCCTTTGCTGCATTGCTTTGCTGGACTGGCCTGCAGTTGCTGCTTCTGCCTGAAAAGAGTGCAAAGGGTGACCTTTGCTGCGTGTCCTGCTTCAGAAAGTTCTACAAGGGCTTGGAGTAGAGCTTGCCTCCTGTTCGAAGTCTTAGGGACACCAAAGACTTCAGTTTCCTGGACCTGCAGCACTGGGAACTGTGTGTTTTGTGCTGTTCAGGAGGTGAAACCACTGCAACGCCACCAACGATGCCGCTGGCCTGCACCGTGACCTGTCAATGCCGCACAGAGTCACATTGCTTCGCTTCGCACTGTGACCCTGGTCTCGCCGACGCCATCATTGGACGACTTCAACAAGTCGCTGCTCGCACCACGACCTGTGGGCCCTGCACTCCGGCATTGCCTGCTCACATCGCAGCCTGGGCATCTTTGACGCAGCTGCTCCTGCTGACGCCGGTGCCGCTGCCTGCCCCGTGACCTGTTGACACCGCTCGTGAGGTACACAAAGCACCGTCCATCCCACACCGCAGCCCCGGTCCACTGACGCCAGCATCATCGACTCCAATGTTGTCACCAGGCATCCTGCCTGCACCGTGGCCTGTGGACACCGCTCGTGAGGGTCACGAAGCACCGTCCCGCACCGCTGGCTTGGGCCTACCAACAACAGCGCTTCCGCACCAACGACGCTGCTGCTTGCACTGTGACCTGTGGACACTACACGTTGCACTGCCCCGCTTCACACTGCATCCCTGGTCTCACTGATGCCGCTGGACAGCGTCACCGATCCGCTGCCTACACCGTGACCTGAGGGTACCGTACGTCGCATCGTCCAGCTTCGCAGGTATCTCCCTTATCCTGACTAGAGTGAGGGCCCCTTCTTGGACAGGGTTCAAACTGACTGCCAGAATAGAATATGCGCAAGACCAAGTTATAGAGATACATAATCATCAAGGGCTGCCCAAGACGATGAAATAAGTTCGAGCATACTAACATTAGCAAAACTAAATATTCAAGAAGAATAATAGAGAAAGTTAACAGAAATACCTTAGACACAGAAGTCACGCAGTGCTCAAATTTCACAATCATTAAGTCAGTTCAAATTCATTGAATTTATATAATCACTGGCTGGGCATAGGTCAAACCTGCAGCTAACCAAATAAGGGAAATACATGTGTGAGGAGAAACACATGCGGGAAAAATACAATAAGGACAAAAGTAGTTTGGAAAATAATAACGCAGGCTACAGGACACTAACTAAAATAACAATAAAATAAGTGTCAGCATGGTGGAGTTTCTAACCTAAAATGACATTTCAAGGGGCAAGGGCAAATAGCAGAGAGGAAGATACCTCTCCAGGGGATAACTTATTCAGGGAATCTTCTTCAGCAAAGCATCTGGTCAGCTAGGCATCTGCAAGCATCAGGAAAGTGTCTCAGGCCATGACAAGAATGCTTCTACATTTGCTCTGGGAAATGTGATCAACAAGTGATATATTAATCCACATGAAATGTTCCAATTGGTCTCTAGGGTCAGTTCATATTACGAAAAAAGGGCATTATCTAATTGAAATCAATCATACGACTTTAGGTTGCAACAGTCCAACATTCTCCCAGGTCTGTCAAGAGAACATCTCTTTTTCCGTGTGACTCCAATGGGTTGTAACAATTTGTATATGATTTCAGTCCATGTTCCTGCATTACAGGACTTTCAAGGCCAAAGAGATACATTTCTTCTACAATTAAACAATAGATTTTTTAAAAAGGGGGCTTTGCTTCTCATGGGAACAGAATCTGAAGAAGAGTTTCTGCATGGATGTGTTCTGTGGCATTCTAAATCTTGTACATATTCTTGTAGTGATGAGTTACTCAGAAGCCCTGCGCTGTAATAAGGCCTACTGGATTGTTTATCTCTTTGTCCCTCTATAAGATCATAAAACAATTGTTAAAAATGGGGTCTTTGGTTGGCAGTCAGGTTACCCCCTGTCCAAGCAAGGACCTTCACACTAGTCAGGGTAAAGGAGAATCATCCTCAGTTAATCCCCTCTCACCCCCTTGGTAGCTTGGCACGAGCAGGCAGGCTTAACTTCAGAAGCAATGTATAAAGTATTTGTACCAACACACAGTAATACAGTGAAAACACTACAAAATGGACACCACACCTGTTTAGAAAAATAAGTAATTTTTATCTAAATCAAACAAGACCAGAACAACAAAAATCCAACATACACAAGCTAAAATATGAATTTTCATAAGAACAAAAGTCAATCTTGGTTAGCATAAAAAATAACGCCGCACGGGCGACAGTGTGTCGAAAAAGGCCAGCGATGCGTTGATTTCTCAATCGCAAGCGAGACTATGTGTCGTTCCTTCTCTGGTTTGGTCATCATGTGTTGTTTCCTCGCTCCTGCAAGAGAGCAATGTGTCGATTCCCAGACAGGTACCTTGGGTCCGGGCAGGCTTTGTGTTGATTTTTCACACCCAGTGGTGCATCGTGTATCAGCGGATGGTGCATTGAAATTTTTCGCGCATGGCGGTCTGTGCATGGATTTCTGTCCATTTCCAACAACTTTACCGTTCAAGGGCCCAGAGGTAGGTTAGGGTACCACTTGGCAGGGCAGGAGTCTCAGCAGAGAGTCCATGTTCTGGCAGAGAGAAATTTTTGATATCCCTGAGACTTCAACAACAGGAGGCAAGCTCAGTTCAAGCCCTTGGAGATTCTTCACCAGTGGGAAGTCACACAAAAGTCAGCCTTTGTCCTCTTTCAGGCAGAAGCAACTACTGCAGGCCAACCCAGCAAAGCACAGTCACAGCCAAAGGGGCAGTACTCCTCCTCGAGCTCTCCAGCTCTTCTCCTTGGCCGAGGTTCGTCTTGGTTCCAGAAGTAATCTGATTTTCGGGGGGTTTGTGTCCAATACTTATACCCCTTTCTGCCTTTGAAGTAGGCCTACTTCAAAGGAAAGTCTCTTTTGTTCACAAGATCCTGCCTTGCCCAGGCCAGGCCCCAGATACACACCAGGGGTTGGAGACTGCATTGTGTGAGGGCAGGCACAGCCCTTTCAGGTGTGAATGAAAACTGCTGCAGGCCCACTAGTAGCATTTGATTTACAGGCCATGGGCACCTCTAATGCACTTTTCTAGGGACTTACTAGTAAATCAAATATGCCAATCAAGGATAAGCCAATTTACCCATATAATGTATACAGGGAACACTTACACTTTAGCACTGGTCAGAAGTGGTAAAGGGTCCAGAGCAAATAAATCAGCAAAAACAGAGTCCAGCACACAGAAACAACCTGGGAAGCAGAGGCAAAAAGTTAGGGGAGACCATGTGAAGGATGTCAAGTCTAACACGTGCCTCCTTGGCTGAAAGTGGGGCGCAACTACCCAACCACATGGGAGTTCTCATCACTAGGGCGAATAATCTGGACAGACCATCAGCATTGGCGTGTTCTATGCCAGGGCGGTGTTCCACCGTAAAGTCCATTCCCTGTGGGGAGATGGACCACCTCAATAATTTGGGATTCTCACCCCTCATCTGCATTAACAATCTGAGGGTCCTGTGGTCTGTCTGAGCCCGAAAGTGAGTCCCAAACAAGTAGGGTCTTAGCTTCTTCAGTGCCCAGACCACAGCAAAAGCTTCACGCTCAATTGCACTCCACATACGTTCCCTGGGAAGTAGCCTCCTACTGATGAAGGCTACAGGTTGATCTAGACCCTCTTCATTTAGCTGTGATAACACTGCTCTTATACCATGCTCTGAAGCATCAGTTTGCACAACAAACTCCTTGGAGAAATCAGATGCCTTCAGCACAGGTGATGGGCACATGGCTGCCTTCAAGGCATCAAATGCTGTCTGGCAAAACTCAGTCCAGATCATATTTCTGAGCTGCTTTTTGGAAGTCAACTCAGTCAAGGGAGCAACAATAGTGCCATATCCCTTGACAAACCTCCTATAGTATCCAGTGAGACCGAAAAAGGCTCTCACGTCAGTCTGGGTCTTGGGAGGCTCCCAAGCCAGAATGGTGTCAATTCTTGGCTGTAGGGGTGCCACCTGGTCACTCCCCACCTGGTGTCCCAAGGACACCACAGAACCCTGCCCTGTTTTGCACTTACTTGCCTTAATGGTGAGGCCTGCCTTTTGCAGGGCCTCCAATACTTTACAGAGATGCTGTAAGTGCTCCTCCCAAGTGGGGCTGAACACAGCAATGTCATCCGGGTAGGCTGCACTGAAATCATCCAGCCCAGCCACACCTGGTGGACCAACCTCTGAAAGGTGGCAGAGGCATTCTTCTTCCCAAAGGGCATCACCTTAAACTGGTAGTGCCCATCTGGTGTAGAGAATGCAGACCTCTCCTTACCCCTCTCAGTAGGACAATCTGCCAATATCCAGAGGTAAGATCAAATGTACTTAGGTATTTGGCAGCCCCCAACCAGTCGATGAGCTCATCAGTTTGGGGGATGGGGTGTGTGTCAGTTTTGTTGACCGCATTAAGTCCCCTGCAATCCATACGAAACCAGAGTTCTGGAGTGGCACCAGGAGCAGCAGTTTTTGGGACCAAGACCACAGGGCTGGCCCAAGGGCTACTGGAAAACTCAACAACCATAAATGCTAAAATCTTAGAAACTCATCTTTGATGTTAGCCCTAACCTTGTCAGTCACTTTGTAAACTTTATGTTTAACAGGAGGACTGTCCCCAGTGTCCACAAGTGTGTGGCCTGGGGCTCAAGGAGAAGAGGGAGGCGAACTAACCCAACACCTGGCGAAAGTCCATCTGTTGTTCTGGGGTCAGGGAGGATGAGAGATTCACACCCTCCACAGACCCGTCCTTCTTCTTAGCAAACAGGGAGTCAGGAAGAGGATCACTCTCTTCCTCCACACCAACATCTATTGCTAGGAGCATTGTTAACTCAGTTTGCGCAAAGTGTGGCTTGAAGAGATTCACATGCATGACCCTCAAGGGGTTCCTAGGAGTCCGCAAGTCCACCAGGTAGGTGACTACACTTTTGCACTCCACCACCTCAAATGACTTAGTCCATTTGTCCTGGAGTGCCCTAGGTTCCACTGACACCATCACTCATACTTTTTTGCCAGGCTGAAACTCGACCAGAGTGGCATTCTGGTCATAACAGTGTTTCATGTCCTCCTGGCTTGCCTCTAAGTTCTCTTGTGAAAGACCTCTGAAGAGGGCAGTCTGGTTTCTAAGAGCCAGCATGTAGCTGAATACATCCTGGGGGGGGTTTACTGGGGGCTTTCTCCAAAGTCTCCTTTACCAGACTCAAAGGTCCCCTGACAGGGTGGCCATATAATAGCTGAAAAGGACTAAATCCAAGCCCTTTTTGAGGCACCTCCCTGTAGGCAAACAGAAGGCATGGCAAGAGGATGTCCCGCTTATGCCTCAAGGGCTCTGATAGGCCCATAATCATGCCCTTCAAGGTGCGGTTGAACCTTTCAACAAGACCATTGCTTTGGGGGTGGTAAGGAGTGGTGAACTTATACGTTACACCACACTCCTTCCACAGAGACTTCATATATGTTGATATGAAGTTCGTACCCCTATCAGATACCACTTCCTTAGAGAACCCCAATGTGGGTAAAAACACCCATCAATGCAAACCCCACCACACGGAAGGTGATTGACCTCAGAGGAATGGCTTCTGGGTACTGGGTGTCATGGTCCACCAAGACCAGAATAAACCTGTTTCCCATGGCTGTCTTGGGATCCAGGGGCCCACAATGTCAATACCGACCCTCTCAAAGGAGGTACTAACCATTGGAAAAGGTTGGAGGGGAGCCTTGCATTTCCCCCACTCTTGCCACTGCCTGACAAGTTTGGCAAGACCTACAATGTGCATCTGAGTACGTGCGCATCTGGGGCCAGAAAAAGTGGGTGACAAGCCTGTCAAAGGTCTTGTCTTGACCTAGATGTCCAGCTAAAGGCACATCATGAGCCAGACCCAGTAGGAAGGCTCTGAAGCACTGGGGTACCACCTGCACATAGGCTGACCCAGGCTCAGCAACCTTAGGCTCACTATATAGGAGGCCATCCTCCCAGTAAATCAAATGTAATCCTGTCTCTTTGCCAGGCGGATGGTCTGCAGCCTGCTGCCACAAACCCTCCATAGTAGAGCATACATTCTGTGCCTCACAGAATGCCTCCCTGGTGGGCCTCCCTTCCTGCTGAGTTCAGGGCCCTCCCCCGGTTCCGCCACCTGTTCCCCTGTAGGCTCCAGGGCCTCCACCTCAGGTTTAGCCTCCTCCTGGACCTTGGGACCGTGGGAATTTGTGGAGCCAGTTTCCTGCGCCCCTTGACATTCCTCCTCCTGGGAGACACCTGGGCCACTCTTCCAGGCTCCAAGGTCTCTTGATCACCCTGACGGGCTACTATGGACCGGGTGGACACACACCTACCCAGGCGGACCCAACATCTCCAAGTGTGACCTGCGTTCCACCTCCTTCGAAGGGGAATCCTCCAGGTCATTGCCATGCAAACAATCCACAGGCATGGTTGGACTCACCTACTTTCAAGGAACTTGAGACCCGCCCCCATTCAAAGGGAACCTGCGCCAACCTGCACAGGCGCTCTCAGCTGTCCACTGCAACTACTTGGTAAAGTATACAGGAATCTATCGGCTCTTCAGACACCAGGTGACACCTCACTGTAGTCACAATGGCTTCTGTGTCTCTCAGAGCCTCCACCCTCTGTCCATTGAGGGTTACCCACTGCCTGTACTTCTTAGTGTTCTCAGGCACTAGGGTTCTCTGGACCATATCACTATCCCCTAGTGCGACAAGGGTCATCTCAGATGGCTCCCACCCACCTGGAACCAACTCCTCCCCAAGTGCTACACTGGCCAAAATCTGTGACTGAGCACCAGTGGGTGTCGGTGTCCACTTGGGACATTTTGGGTCCCCCCTCATGTGGCCCTCCTTATCACAGGAAAAGCACTTGCGGGAACCCTTCTCTGTAGGTTTGCCAGTGGAGACCCATGGTTTCTTTTCTATTGGGCTGGGATTCCTTACCCTGGGAACTAGGTTGGGGCCCTTTAGAGAACTCCCCCTGTTTACTCTTACTCCCCCAACCCCCACCCCACCTCTTCTGATTGGACCCTGCCCACTCTTGGCATGGTCTCCCCATACCTCTTTTGGATCCTGGTGCTCTCCCAACAGGCCGCTTCCTGTGCAAACTTCCTGCGATCAGTCAGCTTGCTGTCATTCAGGTGCAGGCGAGGCTCTGGAAAACAAAGGCTATATAAATGCTCCCAAGCAGTCAAATTGTACAGCCCCTCAAAGGTTGTTACCTTACTGCCCTTCACCCAACCATCCAGTGACCTGCAAAAGGAATCTACACACTCCAACCAAGTTTGGGACTCTTTCTTTTTTTAGGACTTAAACTTTTCCTTATACTGCTCAGGGGTCAGACCATATCTTGTGAGTAGTTCATCCTTCAATATGGTGTAGGTGAGTCCCTGAGGATCCCCTATGGATGTCAGAGTGTCCCTCCCCTGTACCTCAAAGTGCTTCCACAGAACCGCCCCCAATGTGCCTTAGGGACCAGGTTCATATGGAGAGTAGACTCATACCCCTTAAACCGCAAGTATGTGTCATCCTCCTTATTATAGTCCTTCACTAAGTCTTTAGGAATGTATACCCTTCTCTCAGGCTGCACTGAGGTACTGCTGCCAGCATCTCTACTTGACGGGCTCCTCTGATCCAGCTCCCTCAACCTGAGCTCATAAGCCAGCAGTAAAATTTTCTCCTCAATTGCCAGTCTCCTCTCTTCCATTTCCATTTGCATCCTAAGCATCTCTAATTCTAACTGTGGAGTGCTTTCTGCCTGTCTGTCCTGTAACTCTTCAGGAGTCAGACCCTTGGATGGCATACTGCTACCTGCCCTGGAGACCCTCCCCACATGCATACCAGGTCCACCCACTATACCGTTGTGTATACTCTGCATCTCTGCCTCCTCAACCTCCTCCTCTGTGTGCCCCCCAGCCTCCTTGGCTGTCACTCAGGCCCTCAGTGCCTTTTGCAGCTCCTTCTTCATGGTGGAGGTCTTAATGAGACGGGAAAGATCCTTACAGAACTGTTTCAACTGAGCATCAGTGTAACTTTCCAGTTTCCCTAACTCAAAAACAGCTGCAGCTGGGGCATCTCCAGATTGTGACATGATGGCAAATCAAAAGCAAAAGTGCAAAGTCCCAAGGCAGAAAAAAAGAGTTCCCAATGAAAAGTTCAGAATCAATAAAAAAATCACCAAAAATATGGAAGTAGAAAAAAGTCTAAAAAGAGAAAAAGCTAAATCACAAAGATAAGTAGTATGTGGTCACATAATAGTCTGCACTGAAAACAGTAGTGTACACCTAATCACTGTATGTCAAGTACAAATACAAGTTCAATCCCAACCACTGATCACCAATGTTAGAAATGGGATATTTGGTTGGCAGTCAGGTTACCCCCTGTCCAAGCAAGGACCCCCTCTAGTCAGGGTAAAGGAGAAGAAACACCCTCAGTTAACCCCTACTTACCCCCTTGGTAGCTTGGCACGAGTAGGCAGGCTTAACTTCAGAAGCAAAGTGCAAAGTATTTGTACCAACACACGCAGTAATACAGTGAAAACACTACAAGATGGATACCACACCCATTTAGAAAAAATAGGTCATAATTATCTAAATCAAACAAGATCAGAACGACAAAAATCCAACATATACAAGTTAAAATATGAATTTTCAAAAGAATAAGATTCTTAATCCTTAGAAAACAGTGAGAATACTGTTGTTACACAAAGTACCTGGTTAGTGTAAAAAATAAAGCCGCCCGGGCGAGCGTGCTTTGAAAAACGCCAGCGATGCATCGATTTCTCACTCGCAAGTGAGACTGCGCGCCATTCCTTCTCTGGTTAGGTCGACGTGCGTCGTTTCCTCTCTCTCGCAAGAGAGCGATGCGTTGATTCCCAGGCGAGCACCTCAAGTCCGGGCAGGTTTTGCATTTATTTTTCATGCCCAGTGATGGTGCTTTCAAAATCCGGGCGCATGGTGTCAGGAAACCATGCTGCGTGGGGCTTGCGTCATTATCAGCACCCGCTAGCGGGTGTTGTGTGTTGTTTCTTCAGTGGTGATGCGTTGATCTCCCAACCGCAATGCAGGTGGAGCATCGATATTAGCTGCGAGGCGGGCGCTGTGTCGTTTATCAGCCGTGTGGCGGATGGTGCGTCGAAAGTTTCAACGCATGGCGGTCCTTGCATGGATTTATGTCCTTTTCCACCAGCTTCACCTTTCAAGGGCCCAGAGACAGGTTAGGGTACCACTTGGCAGGGCAGGATTGTCACAGAGAGTTCATGTGCTGGCAGAGAGAAGTTTTTGATATCCCTGAGACTTCAGCAACAGGAGGCAAGCTCAGTTCAAGCCCTTGGAGATTCTTCACCAATGGGAAGTCACACAAAAGTCAGTCTTTGTCCTCCTTCTGGCAGAAGCAGCTACTGCAGGCCAACCCAGCAAAGCACAGTCACAGGCAAAGGGGCAGTACTCCTCCTCCAGCTCTTCTCCTTGGCAGAGGTTCCTCTTGGTTTCAGAAGTAATCTGATTTTCAAGGGGGTTTCGGTCCAATACTTATACCTCTTTCTGCCTTTGAAGTAGGCCTGCTTCAAAGGAAAGTCTCTGTTGTTAACAAGATCCTGCACTGGTCAGCAGTGGTAAAGTGTCCAGAGCAAACAAAGCTGCAAAAACAGAGTCAGCACACAGAAACAGCCTGGGAAGCAGAGGTCAAAAGTTAGAGGAGGGCACGCCAAGGATGCTAAGTCTAACAACAGCTTGATAAATTGTGATGACCCACAATATACAGATAGGTTGCTTTATTCACCACATCTTTTGAACAAAAGGATGCATACCAAAACGTATTGAAAAGACCGTGCTTACGTAAGTAGACATAGGTGGTCGTCATCTTTTGAGGACCGTTATAGTCAGTTGCAGCTGTAAAAACAGAATCAAAACCATCACAACCTGAACACCGAGTGGAAATGAGCGGCATGCTGTAACAGTCCGAGACCCTTGCTTTATCTGGTCCCGAGGCTTCCATGAGGCAGCACGTGCCAAGGCGCGAACATTCCGCTCCCCCGCGCTCACACTGGTCTGTGTCCCGAGCACCCTGTCAAATGTCAAACCCTCGCAAGAGCCCTCTCGCCATCGCCATCACACCCAACCCCAACCCATGGGCCAACACACTCGATGAAAGACAAACAAACCAAACATGAAATAGCAGGGAATTATCAGACAGGAAATAACGCTACCCCCTGGTGTCGCTACTGGCAACTTGTCTGACCGCTGAAGAAAAAGTACAAGTTTCGTGTCCGTTTTTTTTGTTCCTGAATACGGCAACGGATTGTGCGTTTAATAGTTTGGGATGAGGGCCTTATTCAAAGCATATCCTTATTACGTTCAGAATCATCCTGCATATGTCTTAACTCACTGCTAATTAATGTTCTTTAAACTAGACAAGTTGACATACTCTAAGAGACAGAATTTTTTTAACAATCCAGAAATGAAATGAGAACAAGATCAAAGAAAACACGACAGTTGCGAGAGTGGAAAGGTATAATGGGAAATAAGCAGCGTGATCTATACCAGAGATGGAAGATGGGATGGGAGGCGAGCAGAGGGAACTATGGGAAAATAATGAATTACGCATTTTGAACTATGCCTAAATGACAAAGAATAGTGCAAGGCGCCCAAGTTGCTGAGCTCCCAGATCTGTTGTGGCTTTGAAATGTTGCTTTTTCATTTTCTCGATGGATGGTTAAATTTACTCACATTGGTCTAAGGGGGCACAAGGCAAGCACCTAACGTAATCCCCTCAACACTGAGTATAAGCAGAGTTACAAGCCCTAGAAAGTAAGGCCTGTATTTATACTTTTTTAGCGCCGCATTCTCTCCGCTTTTTGATGCAAAAATGGCGCAAACTTACAAAATACAATTGTACATTGCAAGTTTGCGCCGCTTTTGCGGCAAAAAACTATGCAAATGCGGCGCTAATGAAAGTATAAGTATGGGCCTAAGTGTCGGCAACTTGAAAAAATGCATGACGTGTCCATTTGCAAAGTGCCTGTTCACTTCTTAAGACATCTTGGTGCTAAATTATATGTTGACAGAAAGATAAATGGTCGAATGGACCTGTCAGAACTCAAACCTGTGATCATAAAATGAAACCCTGAATCTTAGAGGAGAGGCATTAGTACACTGAGGCACCAGACAAGACAACTAAAAGCCACGTGGACACGTGGCTATACAATACACTGCACACAATTCACACACAATACCCAAATAAAACAATAGTAACGTGTCAAAGCTACCAACTAAGAAACTGAGACCAACTTGAATGTAACATGCCAGACATCCTTTTTAAAGAGCCACTAACATCCGTCATTCCTCCTTAAGGATACGTTCACAACCATAAGGAAAACAAGCATTTACAATGCAATGGGTCTCGCGTTTGCTCACGTTAGAGCTGATCGCGTTGTAAACTCCTAACCCGACTTTTCACCTATCGGGCAAAAGTGCATTTATGTACACAACCATAAAAAGTGAAATTAACTATGTAAAGCGCTCGACTTCTGCACAGCGAGATAGCGCTCGTAAATTAGAGAAAAAGAAGTCCACGAGCCCGATGGAAAACAGCGAGCCTTGCATGTTTTCTGTACTTGGTCGCTGCGCTTGAGGAGGGCTAGCCACCGGAAAAGGCATGACGTATGCTTGCCTTCGACTAATGAAAGCAAGCAGATTTTATTAGGTAAGCCCACGAACCAATAAAAAACACTGACATGAAGTTGACAGGGCTCCGAGCCCTTTTCTAAATACAAAAGCGTCTCGCTGCGATACGCATGCGCGAGCGCATGCAACGCAGGCTCGACCCTAAAAACCATGGCGACTAGTAAACTGAAGGAGCGCCAGGGTAGGTCTACTCCCAGCGCCTGCAACTGTCCCAGGCTTTGAATTGTCTTCAGTATCAGTAGAAGCAGATACATCTCTGAGAACATGTAAGCCTATGACTTTACTTATGATGAAAGCCACTAGAATTATGCGGCAACAGAGGACCAAATGTTGGTTCAGGGTTGATAAAATTATGTGGGAAGGAAAGGGAAATTATAAAATGTAATATGATAAAGTCAGTTGCCGTATTATTGTACTATTTTGACATTTTAACTCACATTAATAAGGTCTTTGAAAAAAATCTCCTCATTAGTAATACTTCAACCACCGAATACTGCAGTCAGTAATTAAAATGTGAACTTCGCAAAGGATCTTCCCATGTAGGGCACAATAAGTAGTGCCTTTTAGTAACTTTAGATCTATTCTAAGCAGAAACATTTTCTGTTGAAATCTGCAAATTAAGCAGAAAATGGTGGATCATGTGGCAAGTGTGGTAAATACATAATAATGCACTAACTTTTGCAGCCACAGCACTGCATAATTCCAATGGCCCTGCTTATGAATCAGCCCCTTACAGGTTACTCATTGCTTTTGCGTATGTATTCTCCCATTGTAATTTCACTGCCATAAGCATCTTTGTGCAGTCACTAAATTGCTGCGAGAACATCTTTACAGGCATACAAAGCTTAACTCCAGGCAATTGTTTTATTGATTTCCACAAGTACGCTGAAAGGGCTCTGTTGGGCATTATAGATAAGATCAGCTGTACTTTAGACACCGGACCTTAATACTGACTAGTTCTAATAGATGGTCAATGACATTTGATACTGTGGCCACCCTTGTGGTTTCAAAAATGAACCGCAGTGGAACGGGTGGAGGCTCAACAGTGAAACTGGAAACCTTACCTTCTCAAGCAACCCTTTTGACAAGTGGAGTCCCTCATGGTCGTCCCTCATCTACTAAATGTCTAAATACAGTCTTTGTTAATTCTTATATGGAGCTGTAGCTTTTCTTGTGTATCATATTCAGGAGTCACTGAGATTTTGGCTGTTCTAGATGACACTCAATCAACATAAAACTCTGCGATGTTGTGTTATTGACAGTGAGACCTGGTTGTACAACAGATGGCTTTAGCTCAATCAATCTTGATGGAGAATATTGCTTGGGGTGAAAGAACAAATGTGGATACTATGGTCAAAGGGTCTAATACCCTCTACTGGTGTCATACTGGTCAAGGATATCTCCAAGAAACGTATGACTACAAATATAATTGTTGTCATTATTTTCAAGACACAACATACAAATCAAAAGGAATGAAGGAGCTGGACTGGTGGATTGCCTACATAGAAGAGGGGAAGTATCTCAGGCAAGAGCGAGGGCCGCACTGCCTTAAAATTTAGTATTTGAGCAAATTCAAATGCTCTGTGTAATGCTGATTGTAGTGCCCTGTGTCGTGCCATCCTATGTCCTCCTCTACCCAAAGACCAAGGTATGTTAATCACATAGGACAAGCTTATTATCAGTAACCAAACACAGCTTTAACATATGGACCTGTATGTATGGATAGAAGGGGCCGTGCTGCCTTGCTAATTGAGCTGTGGAACACCCTCGCCTGATTCCTTATGACAGGAACAACCACCTTCTAAATTCAAATCTGATCATATGACTCTCACTTGAAGTCACTGGGGGGAGCAGTGCCTACAGACGTTTCACACATAACTTGTACTGCTTAACCACAACCACCAGTCCTCAGTCAATCAATTGCAGAAGTAACTCAAGTCACAAATGCAGACACGTTTTCTGGATGAATTATGTTTGTATTGGTTTGAACCCCAAGAAAATGGCACCCAGACTTTTGGCTTATTTCCTATTCAGGAAAATGAGCTTTCTACTCTGTATAGAAGTTTTGTAACAATTGCCCTGGAAAGGGGTGGTTCAAAAGTCGCCCCAATCTTCAGAGGCAATTGAGGGGGGGCTCCTGGGCATTCAAAATGTGAGTGGGATAGGCACAGCACTGTTACTTCAAGCTCGTAATTCCCGGTCAGTGTGCTCATCTACAGTTGTGTGCTAGCCAGAAAGAGCACCAACATACGGTAATACTAAAACACATATTTTTGGATGGGGTCAAAACTGCTGCTGATATAGACTGGAGTTACTTTAGTCAAGCAAACAGAAACTCTTAACTTGCTGCTTAGTTCAAAAGACAAACACCATCCTGATCTTCATCTCCCGTCTCCTGTGTGCATTTTCTGATGCCCTGTAATTCTAAAGAGCGCAGGACTTCTTGTGCACCTTACATGAATGTCAGCCACTACTGCACCAAACACCAGCCCACTAAATCTCTTCCACAATTCATGTCCAACTCACCACACCTTAATGTGCCTACGGTGGGCATGACATTTGTATGCACCATAATATGCACCAAACCATTATATGCAACCACCGCAGCAACGAGTGCTAGCACCCACGTAGAAGCAGTATGCACAAGCAACAACCTTCAAGCAAGCAGACTACCTCCAACACATAGCAACAGGCAAGCTGCTACATCCAAAATCAACAGCACTGAATATAAAAGCCTTTCAATCTTTCTCTCTCACACATACACATGTACGGACATACACAAACACACAAACATGTACACCACATGCACACACACCCAACCATCTAATAAACTCGCACACCCACATACACAAACAATACATAAAATACCTCTAAAAACATTTGTAAATCATTTCTCGACAACATCGCGACAAAGTTAATTTCTACAAATCGCTTACTGATTGTTTATCAGAATTATTAGATTCTACAGGCATCTGCTCATTATTTGACCCAATACAAATGACGGCTCTCTTTTTCTCTCCTTCTGATGTCAACTTGAAGAATGGCTGGATCTTCTAAGGACACAGATAGAGATTTAATAACGTGACATGCGTTACTTAATAAAAAACAGCAAAACACAACACATGAGTCTGATGGACTAAGGCATCCTACGCGTTATGCACCGAGCTGGCGGCAGCAATTCCACTAAATAAATATACTGTATGAAGCTCCTCTCTCTAAAATGTTTGACATTGAATAGGCGGTTGGACCCTTGCCTGTCCAGAACAGCCAAAGGCCAGTAAATGAGCCACCAGGCATGATGCCTAAGAAGACAGTCTGGTTTCCTAGTGACGATTGCAAGTGACAGGGCTTGGGTGACAGGAGGGGGATTATAGTATTACTGCTGAAGAGCCAAATTGCTGCATTATCACAAAGCACACACTATGGTCCCAGTTTTATCAGCAAAAACACCATGACTGTGCTCATCGCCTCCACCTAGTTTGCTTGGGAAGCACAGCTCTCCAAATATGTCTTCTCAAATGTCATATCTATGAGTATCTGAAATAATGTCTCTATTTAAAACCATGTCTGCCAGAAATCCAATTTAAAAGACCATAGAGCTAGTCAGTATTAATAACAACCTCTACAATACACTGATCACTCTATCAATACTACTACTGTTAATACTACTAATAATAATATTAATATAACTATTAATAATATTATTAATAATAATTATCATCATTAAAATGGGAGAAACTATATTGATTGGAACTTTGGAAATGCATTAAAATCCTTATATTTCCCTAGTTTTTTTCTTGATATTAACAGGCTGAAATAACCCCCAGCTTGATTATAAAGAATGAGAATTGTCACAGAAGAAGCATCTACATTTTTTCTACATTTTTCAGTGTAGGTGGTCCACCTGCTGTCGCCTAATCTTAAGGTGCATATTCCTTTTATGCATCTCTATTGTGATGCCTGCATGGATTCTGGCCTTTTGCCTTTTCAAATGTCCTTTATTTGGCTCGGGGTCAAAAAGGGAGGGTCAACAGGTACCACAATAATCCTCTGCATCTGCCACTAGCTGGACATGGAGTACTTGGTTAGAGGACATTAAGCCACAGGTTTCTCTTTGGCCTCTGTTGTGATAACGATTTCCTCAAACCCTGACAACAACAAATGACTGGAGCTGTGATAATAAGACCCTAAATTGCATAATGGTCAAATATAAATCTGCTGAAGCTTGAACTACTATCCCCCAGTAGCCTGCTGGTAAACTAGATGCTAACACTTGGAAACAGAGTAACCCAATTGCATAATATAATGGGCTCATCATAACTGAGGATAACAATCTCAACGGGGCAGATTATTGGGCAGGGACATATATCCTGCTGCATAACA
Source organism: Pleurodeles waltl (assembly GCF_031143425.1). Classification (NCBI taxonomy): domain Eukaryota; kingdom Metazoa; phylum Chordata; class Amphibia; order Caudata; family Salamandridae; genus Pleurodeles; species Pleurodeles waltl. The sequence continues at coordinate 610,998,685 of NC_090449.1, forward strand.
CACTTTTCTTTTATTATCTGAGCATTGGGTGACCACATCTAACCTGTGCTTTATGTCAGTGCAGTTGGTTATGGCTTTGGATGAAGGTGAATTTTAGCACCATTTGTGATGGAATACAGAGCCAGGTATACATGTGCACAAAGGTACTCTTTAACTCAGTGAATGTTGAAAAAAAGTTGTTTTTATGGGCAGGCAGTGATTCTTGGGACCACTGTCAACGCCTGAAAAACTGTTTTTGAAACTTAATTTTTTTAAATGCATCATCTTTTTCTTTAATGTTAATGAGCAGAATTTATAAACAAAAAAAGTTGCTGTATATGAAAGCAATCACAGCCATCATGGTGTGTTGACCCCAGCAGGCCACCATCCCTGTGATGGCAGTGGATCGTAGTGGGTTACAATTTTCTACCCACCTCATTAACATTCATGAGGTAGAGCAAATTGTGACCAAGTACGATTCAGTGTTTTGTGACCTGAACTATTAGTACATATGTCGGTTCCCAAAATACCAATGCATTTTGTAAAAGTCTGAGCACAAATTACATCTTTTACCAAATACATTGTGGGTTCATCTGGTTTGTAATGCTTAATGTGGCGTATCAGTGATATATTGACTGGAGTAAAGCACATGCTCCAAATGCTAAGCTCTTCTAGTGGTGGTAACAATGTGAGACAATTTTGCAGGCCAATGGTATTTCCCTCTTTTGTAATGCGTGGTATGAAACCCGAATAGTAATTGCACTCTTACTTTTAAAATTCCGTTAACATTCATTTTCTTCTCAGTTGCTTTTTATTCAAATACCATGTAAAAAGCTCTCGGCCTGCCAGCCCCAACCCTCTGCAGAAAGATATTTTCAGTACAACGAAAAAAACAAATGCATACATATTCACAATGCCAAAATGGTAATGAGCTTGTACGAGGAGCAATGTGTGTGCTTGTGATTGCCGTAGAAATAAACAAAATTGCAATGCGGCCAGACTTGTTTGAGTTCACTGCCATGAAACCTATGCAGATTGTTACATTTACTAATTAGGCTACCGTCGACTGACGTCATTCTAGCCATGCTAGACTACTGTTGCCTTGCTCGGCAAAGGAGTAAGCTGCGAAGCTTACTTTCACATTTAAATATAATTCCAGAGATTCTTGGAAACTATAATTTAAATAGATGTGCGTGTACAATATCTCTTCAAAGAGGCCTACATTCGTGCACATAATAGGTTTAACGATTAGTATATACGCGGTGTGTGGTAAGGTGCAATGGAAAACAATATTCCCTGGGGACAAATTGTTTTCAGAGGCCTTCGCTCTGGGTATTGCAATCAACAAAAGGCCATGCTTTACCCATTAAAAGTAAATATTTTCCACTATACATTGCACGTTTGGTCAGTGTATTTAGTTGCCATTGTGCTGTCATAAGATCAGCATTTGTTCATTTTGTCAAAATCACTAAAGATAATTCAGGGAATAGGTGTCTGTTTTAAAGTTACTACCATGTTGTTAGAGAAGAAGTGCAAAAGACCGCCCGTGTTAATAGGTCATTATCTAGTGGACTAGTATCAAAATGCAGCCATAACTGGGGTTGATCGGGCCCCAGAGATTATAGGCTGTGCTACTATTGCATCTACTGCACTATTGATAGCTAAGCCTCTGCTAACATGCATGAGGTGGGTGCATCTAGGCACCCCACTGCCAATCCAGTCACAAAATGGCTTTGTACCTCATGCCAGATGGCTCCCCTCCACCAAACCATGAGATCCTAAGAGGAGGAGACGGCCACACCACACATCCTTGCACCACACATTGCGAAGCTCCTGACAGACGGACACAAGTCCATTCCGGGAAGGAGGGTGGTTTATAAGGAATGTGCACAAGCCAACTTGTGCATTGTTTCATCATAACCACCACGCAATATTGTCAGTACACTTGCAAGTTTAGTCAATGTTAAGCGTAGCAACTGAAAACCTCTAAGTGCAGAGTACAAACAACAGTAGTTGATCCCACCATAAACCACTATCGAGAATCAAAAGTAGAAGAGGAAGCCCAGGTTGCAGCAACATAAACCTCTTGCATGCATGTACTTGTAGAATCTGTTCTAGAGACTGTGGTACCTCTAGCGGGCCTGTCCTCGCAGTGGCATACTAGGACAGATACAACAACCAAATCATAGCTCATCAAAATTAGACACCATTGCTGCCTACTCAAGAAGGAAATGGAAGGCTTGTGATCCTAAGGAGCCACTCCTCAGTCACAAACTGTTACACTGAAGAATATCCATGATGTGAGCTATTTGACTGATTTGACCTAATGGAATAGGGAAGTTAAATCAGCAGAGAACACCAGAAGCTTGTTCGCCTGATTACAACAGAATGTAAAGGCCATGTTTGGCGAAAACCCCCAATCATGCTGCATGAACAAGTGACGCCTAGAAATGTGTGCAAGTTAGGTGGTCAAGATAGCAGAGACCTTAGGGACAGAGGCTTGCAGGCTTAAACACATTATAGGAAACCCCAAGTTCAAGCATATACTCCCCCTCCTTTCACATAAGGTTCTAAAAGACTTCCAGTCTTGATCTTAGGCTTTGAGGGTAATAGGCTCTCTGACAGTCTGTGCTGCCAAGACTAGGCACTGGTCAACCCCTTCTGCTAGAGTCCCTGTCCCTTAACATCCAGGTCGGTAGATGCATCCTTTGTTAAGCTTGCAGAAGTGGGAGGATGTGATGAGAGAGAAAGAACTTGAGAACAACAATTCTCTAGCAACTAGTAGGTCATAAGCTAGGAGAGTTTGTTGCTAACCTTCATGTAGGATGTGGCCACACTCTCTTTCTGTCTCTCTCTGTCTCTCTGCCTCCCTCCTTACCCCTCTCTGCCTCCTTTCGTTGAATTATTTCTGATAGTTTATTTTTCTTTAACACAACATTTAATTGCTCTTTCTTTTTTTCAAAGCACTTTTTATTCCCGAAGCAGAAGGTAGTGTAGAAAGATTAGAACACTGGAATGCTGAGTGCTCCATTGAAGACAATATATTAGCTCTGGGCTTATAGTGGTTGTTGTAAGCTGAGAGCTCCAACATTTCAATGTTTGTTTTGCTTTTTCTCCCTTTTTAATTTAGAACATTCCACCCTCAGTGGATGGAACGTTCTAATACCCTTACAGTGCTTCTACCTTGAACTATACCAGTTGTTAAAGACCCTCATCCTCATTATAGGCCCTAGCCTGTGGCTCGGACCTGTAATTCTTGTTCAGGGCACTATAACAACCTCAGCATCGGACTCTAAGTCTATGTTACTAATGGAATGTTGGGAGCTCCATTGATGACAATTAAATAGCTCATGGTCAACAAAGGCTGCTAACCCACTGCTCCAACTCTTCATTGTTTGTCTTTCTGGTTCTTCATTTTAAATTTAGAACATTCTACATAAGTAGCTGGAATGTTCTGATCACATCAAAACACATCTGTTTCTGCCTTACCATTTGTTAAAAGACCCCTCCCTTATTATAAGACCTTGCCTCAAATATACCAGTTGTTAAATGCCCTCTCTCTCTCTCTCTCTCTCTCTCTCTCTCATTATAGGCCCTCACCTTCAGCTCTGGTCTATAATCGGGTGGGGCTTTAAAACCAGAAGAGTAGAGGGTATAATACAGTAAGCAGTATAGAAAACAGTCACTGATTTCATGTGAGTGTTAATATACATCTGGAGTAATCACAGTCCAGGGGTGAATCACTGGTGTCTTGTAGGATCATTAAATATCTCATGTACATTAGCTTTTCAGCAATCTCCTTCAGTCTGACCGATCAGAGAGCTAACATTTCTCTCGATTTTCTCAGAACATCTTTCAGTGTAAGATACATTCAAACGGGCCATACAGAACTCCTTTACAATCCCCCACTGTGCTACACCTTCCCGTCACAGGTCAAACATTGATACATCATTTTACATCCAGTGGATTGAAATGTGCCTATTTACAAGTATAAGGCCCTGTGCCAACATACAATAAGAAATACATTTCTTTTTGGGTCTTAGTTACAAAGTCAAAATGATTTGCTTGGAATGAAGAACAATCTTGTTCCTGCCACATGCTGCAGGCAGGTCACCACATTATATCAAAATATACCTACGACTCCACATGACCAAACTACAGGCATTAAACCAGCTTCACGCTATCCAATCCTGGACATGGTTGCTTTGCAACATTTTTTATAAAGGGGAATTATGAGTGGCCTCCTTCAATCAGTGACAAGGTTTCCAGGTGTACTCCACACACCGATGCCCTACCCGGAAATTAACCTTTGCAAGTACTTAATTTGAGGTAGCTGTTGCTGGTGGGGGCCATCTGCACTCATTTTTGGGAACCGCCCCTTATTTTTCCATATCAAACATTTACCAAGAGAGGGAAAAACAAATGAAGTGGAAAGACAAGGAAGAGAAAGACAGAGAAACAGTCATAATGGGCAAAAGCACAAACCGACAAGAGTGAGGTAAAGTGGTAGGGAGTGTCTGGTATTGAATTTAAGAGCATAAAGAGGATGCAAGGCTACACAGCATGGGTATTTGGCACATCAACATTTAGTTGTATCACCCATGGGCTGCTCAGCAGAGTTTTGGACACTGGCTCTCATTTAGTTACAAATTAAGCACTGACCTTTGTCATGCATCACTCTAGACAATCTAGTATGCAACAGAAATTGTCTTGCACACTCCGATCTGTTCTCTAGCGTCTTCAGATGTACAGCAAATATTTCCATTACATATATCTCCAATCATCTTACAAATCTAATCTACTCAGTCTGTTGCCCGAGCTTCAGAACACAATTTGCAGAAGTATTTTAGTCTGAAACGTGGTGCCTGCTTGGCAAAGATGTCTTCGTCGCTTCTGTCTTAAACACCTGGTCCCACATCACAGACCTTAATGAGACCAGGAAAATTAGGATCTGCGTCACTGCAGCAAGGAATTTATATTTAAGTTTCATATTACCAGTGCAAACCCTCAAAAGCCTATGCTTGCTGCAGGTACCTCAGCTAGTTATTTGCTGTTTCCTTTAATCTGTTTAGTTAGGATGTCCATATGTAACATGTACTCTGTGTTCACTTGAAAAATCACATTTCAAGAAATTGCTCAAATCACTTTGAATTGTCAAGTGCTCTTCCTGACTCTAAAATACCAAGCTTGCTGCCTGCCCACCTCTTTTAATACTGTGTGCTTCATATGAGCTGCTTTCCGTTTCCCATTGGGCTTACTGGCAGGATCAGACAGCGCGATGAAGAGGCAAGTGATGGTATGTGGGTGGGGCAGGGTTTGGGTAGAATGTAACTGTGCTCATACAGTGGAAGGGGCTCCTCCCTGTCTCCTAAACCACAAGAAAACTCCACCGTACTACAACTGCGGGTCCGCACACAGAGGGAGGCCCAACCTTCCTTCTTTGTAATATAACTGTGCACAAAAGGAATGACTGCTGAAAGAAAAACTTCCAATGAGACACTGAAATGCTTCTCAGTTTCCTGCCTGTTCAGCAGGTGTTACGCGGGAGTCTTTACAGCTGTTCAAACATCACTCAACGTCATTTTGTGTATGGTTGCCCATTCAAGCAAAGACTACTCCATTGTGTCTAAACACAGCCTTGGACGTTCTCTAGTAAGAGAACTGGGACATGTGAAGCCTCAGACACAATAGTAAGCTTCGCAGAGTGGCTAATCATATTTATTGTATTTATCACAAAGGAATTGATTGTGAAAGCCATGTGCTCCCCCAAGCTTAACTTAAGTTCACAAATAGCACGGTTTACCCCGTATAGAATTGTCAAAATGTGATTTTACATCCATAATTGAAAACTTGAGTACATTTTTTCAAAGAGATGGAGGATAGACACTGCAGAGCAGTTATTTCCCAGGAAACATATGAACCCCCCGATTCTATGCAGATATCTGCGCAAGTTTCCACAACCTAGTCCACCTTGGGCACGGTTCGATACTTACTCCTGTCAAGAGTAGGAGTTAATCTATATCCAGGGTGGCAGTAGGAAGGTACACCTTGAAAATTGGCGACGGTGTGCAAGATAAAAATATTTTCCTTGTGTAGAAATAAATCTGAAAACTTTTGAGATGAAAGTGCACCACTGGCTTACATTTATCTATGCAAATAATCATGGGTTGGCCTAATGAAAAGATCACATGCCTTAGCTCATATAGCTTAAAACAAAGAATATGGTATTAGCTTATATTCTTATTCACAGCAATGGGGGACAGAAGTCTAGATTTTTCATAATATATGTATTATACAGAAAAATAAATCATTACTAATGCGTGATACATTAATAAATTTATTAAAAACAACTAGACCATAGGTTTATTATTTAAGGCTAGCCCAAAAACTTCAAATGCACACATGGTTTGGCTCTATAGTCCTTGGTGAGGGGAAATCCTTTAGAACCCGAGTTACTTATAAAACCTTCCATCGGTCCTATTTTCTTTTTTTAAAGGACTCCTCTTCTTTCCACCTTCCCTTTTAAAAATCAACTTTGATCTCACAATTTCGCAGACTTAAACTAGTTGACTTCATTAGGGTGGTACGTCATATGACCAGCAAGGTTACAGTTCATTTCATGTCCACAGCTGTGCCTCAAATAGTATTAGTTCTCATATGATGCAATCAACGCCAATTCTCTCTTGGTCAGAGCCAATTATTTTGTTGGTCAGGGGATATCTTAACTTTTTCTACATCAATCATTTATTTCACACTCCATTTATATCATGATTATAATTATTCGAGACAAAATCACCCCTTTTTCGCTCAGGGAACTATATTTTCCCAGCCACTATGCACGCAGTCTATATTATGGTTTTCACCGGGGGTTGACGAGAGAGACTCTGTGAATGTGTAAATGTGGAGTATTTGGCCTAGGTTTTAATAAAACACTCATGGTCTAGATGTGTTTAATTACTGTTTTAATTAATAAAGCATTTGAAATGAGTTCAACTGTTTGTATAATACAAATATTACACTTAGCCATGTTCAATGTAAAGAATTTATATTTTCACTGTTTTGAGGCTGATTTAATCTATTGACTCAAACGTTTCCACAATCCAGGGAGTTTAAAAATAAGTAATCCAAATTTAGGGGGAAAACCATAAGGACGTCTCCCTGGCTTTTGTGTGACTCAAGCCCAGATTGTTTTTTAAAACTTTGGTGAGACACTTATTTTTGGTTGTAATATGTGCTTTAACTGTGGCAACTATGTTAAGATCAATTCCAATATTTTATCATCGCTCTTTTTGTTCACTCCAATAGACTTGGAAAACCTTAGCTGGAGTTTCACGAGAAAGTAAAAAGTGACATCTGGCATGGTACTATGAAAAGGGTCATCATTTTACCTACGGTGACCAGATTTTAAAAAGAAGAAACCGGGACAGGTTAGACATAAAAGTAGGACTAAAGCCTTTACTCTCACTTTTATAACTGGCCTATCCTGTAAAAGTGTGTGTTGCACCCACACACAAGCACGCAGGAGAGCAGGCAGAAGTATTTAAGACTCTGGAAGTGCAGGTGAAAGGACAACATATCTTTCATTTCTGATGACAGGTTGACCCGACCTTTGACCCCAAAACCAGAACATTTATTTAAAGTTAACAAAGGCATTCTGAGGTTGACCTGACCTTTGCCCAAAAAACCTGGACATTTATGTAAAATGAACAAAAGCTTTGGGACACCGGGACAGTCCTGTGAAAACCGGGACTGGCCGGGGAAATCCGGGACGTCTGGTCACCATAATTTTACCATCATGTGAGTCATGAAAAGGGAGTCTTGGAAAGCACCCTGAAATAAAAGAAGAAAGTAAGAAAGACAGTCAAACGATTAAAAACTGTAACATATTCGATAATTTAAAAATACCAGAGCAGGCGTAGCTCAAGCTGATGTTGAGTAAGAAAAGCTGAAGAATAAAATTGAGTTCTGAAAAGCCGATACATTTAGAGTACTTACAGTAAAACGAAGAAGAGAATGAAAACAGGTGGGTGACAGGTTTCAAAGATAGCGGTAGTCAGAAATACTGGCTAACAGAAAAGCCCCATTTTGGAGATATCACATTTTGACCATTTTTCAAACTGGAGAATGCCACTATGAAAAAAATTCAACTGTTCATTATTTATTTAGAAGAAAGATCCGATCCTGTTATTCATTTTTGGGTCCAATATGAAAACAAATCTGAAAAGTCCAACAATTATTATATCATTGGCACGAATCATTTATTTAAAACATGATAGAAAGAGTGTCCACGGTTTTGAAAATGGGGAGCAATAGCCCACCTTCTCTTTCTGTCCTGACCTGTGAGGTACAAAGTGTGTTTAGACTAAAAATATATAAAAATGGGAAGTAGTATTGGGGAAAATGACCCAAGGGAAAGGAACATATACAAAAGTGGGAGCATTCCAAAAATGCAACCATCACAGCTGGCCCAAAAAAGGAAATATAGACGGAGTTAATAAAAGAAGGTAAGATGAAAGGGGAAAGAACACAAGGTAGGTCCTGAAAACAGCTGGCTTCTGAGAAACAGAGGACACCGCCACTATTGACACCTTTTCCCAGCGACCTCCTTGCCACTCTGGTGAATCTACTGCAGGAAATACCAGGAAGTGCACTCGCCCTTTGTGAGTCTGCTGTGCTGAATTCACTGGACACCCCTTTAGACCAGACTCTCAATTTCTCAATATCATTGTTAGAAATGGGGTTTCTGGTTGGCTAGGGTATGTACCTCAGCCAGGCAGAACTTACCCACTCTAGTCAGGGCAAGGGAGTTACACGTCCAAGATAACCCCTGCTCACCCCCTTGGTAGCTTGGCACGAGCAGTCAGGCTTAACCCGGAGGCAATGCGTAAAGCGTTTGCACAACACACACATACATGTGACGCAATATCCCCACCACAAAGGAAACACAACACCAGATTATATGAAAATACACTGTATTGTACACAACGTAATTATTAGACCAACATCACATAACAGTACTATCCTGCTACCTTAGCAGTTGTCAGAACACGTTACACATTAGTTACTCTGCAAACTAGCAGTAGTCATCACACATAACACACAGGTTACTCAGTATTCTGCAGCATAAGCAGTAGTCAGGAAACACGTTATCACATTAGCACACTTGTCATAAGAATATCATAAAACGCCCATAGTAGGAACATTAGAAAACCTATGGCAAGTTAAGCAAACATATTAGCAAGTCATGCCCATAAAAGGAACATGTGCACACATATGTAAACACATCATAGGACAGGCAGGCAATATAACATAATTACAAAGTCTGTAAAAAGAACTTTAAATCAATGTTACATTAGTCCGTTTTAAAGTACCTGAAAAATGATGAAAAGGCACCTCCAGTGCCTAAAACAAAGAAGAAAGGGGCCCCCAGCGCTCCTCTGCGCAATGAGGGGGCCTCCTTGGAACCTTGGGGAAGAGGGGGGCGGCACGCACCCCCTCGGTATTGCTGTGGGGTCCCTCCTGGGGCCCGCGATCACTGGGGGCTCCCCCGGGCCTCCACCGGCCCTCCTGTGGGGGGCCCAGGTCGCCCAATCCTTTTAGGAAGGAGGGGGGCGCCACGCACCCCCTCCAATTCAAATGCGGGCCCCTCCTGGGACCCGCAACCTTTGTGGGGCCCCCCGGCCTTGTCTGGCTCTCCTCAATAGGGGGGGAGCCCAGAAAAATCAGTGCTGGCCCACACAAGGGCCAAGCTGTGGACCGGCGGTGCGGGCGAGCCTCCGATGAGGCTCCCTCTCCTGCCCACGTTCGTGCTGGATGCTGCAACCCGTCTGGGCTGCAGCCGAAGGCAGGCACCCAAGTAGGTGCCTGCTTGTGCCCCGGGGGCGCTCCCTAGAGCGAACCTCGCCCCGGGGGCACTCTAGGAGCGCGTCGCTCCGATATTTTAGTGTGAAGATGCCCCGGGGGCACGGAGAGGAGCGCGCCGGCTCCTCTCTTCCTCCTGGGGCTACCAACAGCGCGCTCCGACGCGCTTGAGGTATTTAAAGGGGCCCTGCTGCGGCGGTGATTTTCTTGACACAGAAACGCGCTCCAGGAAGCGCGAGGGCACCATTTGAAGCCCGGGCTGCGGCGGTGATTTTCTTTGGTCCAAGAAAAGCGCTTTCAAAGCGCGCTAGCACCTCAGCAGCTTCACCCATTTAAAAGAAGCCTTTTTCCCTTAAAACATCCTGGGCAAGGATGTAAAAGATCGTTGCAGGGGTCAGGGGCCACAGCACCCTGCCCCTGGGAACAACTAAGCAAGAAGGAGCTCAGGGCTGGTGGGCCCAGCTACAGGCCAGCACAAGGGGTGCAGATGGTGGCAGTTCCTCCTAGTGACCAGGCAGGTCACAGGTCAGCACAGCAGCAGCAGTCCATGGCGGTTTCCTGGTGAGTCCATTCATCAGCGTTCTGTGTCCAGTTCCAAGTTCCAAGAATGTTCAAATTGTGGGGAAAATTCCCCTGTACTTATAGTCCTTTTTTTACAGTGTTTTACAATGACAGGGAGAGGAGGTTCCAGCCAGTTACAACTGGTTCTGGGAGTGCCCCCTCTCTCCTTTCAGCACAGGCTCCAAACATCAGTGGGGGGTTAACGACCCTATTGTGTGAGGCCAGGGCACAGCCTTTACAAATGTAGGTGTGCCCCGCCTCTCCCTTCTCTCAGCCCAGGGAGACTATTCAGTATGTAGATGCACCTCAGTGACACCTCCACCCTCCCTGTGTACAGGCTGTCTGAAAAGTATGCACAAAGCCCCAACTGTCACTCTGCCCAGACGTGGATTGGAGTCAAGCTGCAAAACACCAGAATCATAAGCACAGATAAATGTGCACTTTCTAGAAGTGGCATTTCTGTGATAGTAATAAAAAATACACCCACACCAGTAAGCAGTATTTATTATCACCATCACAACCATACCAAACACGCCTACGCTAGCCCTCATAAATCAGACAATACCCCTACACATAAGGCAGGGCATTTCTAATGCAATCCTATGAGAAGGCAGCACTCACAGCAGTGAGACACCAAGTTAGGCTGTTTGTCACTACCAGGACAGGCCATGCAATATGGCACATGTCCTGCCTTTCTACATACATGGCACCCTGCCCACAGGGCGTACTTTAGGGGTGACTTACATGTAGTAAAAGGGGAGTCCTGGGCCTGGCAAGTAAATTTAGATGCCAGGTCCCTGTGGCAGAAAACTGCGCACACAGGCCCTGCGCTAGCAGGCCTGAGACAGGTTTGAAAGTCTACTTCAGTGGGTGGCGCAAGCAGCGCTGCAGGCCCACTAGTAGTATTTAATTTACAGGCCCTGGGTATAGAGATACCACTGTACAAGGGACTTATAGGTAAATTAAATATGCCAATCAGGTATAAGCCAATCATACCAACTTTAGATGGGAGAGCACCTGCACTTTAACACTGGTCAGCAGTGATAAAGTGCTCAGAGTCCTAGAGCCAACAGCGAAAGGTCAGAAAAACCAGGAGGAAGGAGGCAAAAAGACTAGGGATGACCATGCGTATGGCCAAAAGTCCAACACAACCCCCTACCAGCCAAAATCCAGGGGAGAACAATCAATACCTTGATGTACTTTCCTGATTGGGGCGATAGAACAAGGACCCAGGCCCACAACAGCAGGGGCATGTTCCAGTTCTACGCCTTCCTGACTCCACTGGGATCTCTCTGTCAATGCGTCCCAGGCAGCCTAGACCAACCCACGGGGATTCTCTAGCTGCCAATGGCCAGAACCAGGCCCCAGGCCATCTAGGAGCCTCTGGTCTCTGAAACCATAATGAGTGGGGGGCGGTGCCCCAGGTGCAAAGCAACCTGTCTCCACTCTATTTCCGATCAGTTCAGGGGCTCTACCCTGCAACTGATCCACCAACCTAGGGTCCGCACCCATAGGTTCTACAGGGGCTAGAGGCGAGGCTCTCCTCCCTCTACCCCTCCTTCTAGGATCCCGCCCTCCTCTCCTAGGAGGGGTATCACCAGAATCCACACTTGCCAGGGTGCTGGGTACAGCAGCCCTGCACAACTTTCTCGCCAGCCCAGGATCACTACCTGGCGACTGACCACCCAACCTAGGGACGACACCCTTGGGTTGCACCGGGGTCCAGGGCGGGCTTCCCCCTCCCTGACCCCCACTTCCAGAGTCCTGCATCTCCCCACCTCGGGAGAAGCCACCAGAAGTTTCACACAGGGGGGTGAGCACACTAACCGCCCCCCCAACCAGGTCAGAGTTTACCCCCTGAACCTGTCTATCTAGTCCAGGGACGACACCCTTAGACTGGACCATTGCCCAGCGAACCAGGACTTCCTTGGGAGCACACCTACCCCCTACCAGATCAGAGCTTACCCCCTGAATCTGGCAATCCAACCCAGAGTCACTACCCTGCGGTTGAACCACTGCCTGGCGCACCAGGACTTCCTGGGGAGCACACGTACTCCCCATCAGGTCAGAGTTTACCCCCTGAACCTGATCATCCAACCCAGAGTCACCACCCTGCGGTTGAATCATTGCCTGGCGCACCAGGACTTCCTGGGGGGCACACCTACCCCCCACCAGGGAAACACTTTCCCCAAGGGCCACACAAGAGTCTGGCTGGCGCAAGTCTCCTGACCTCTGCCCATCGGACAGAGTCTGGATTCCCCCCAGCCCAGAAATGGTCTCACCAAGGTCATTCCTGGGGGGCTCTGCACTCAGAGCTGACCCCTGACCCTCCAGGTTCTCCACTGGGGCCCGCAGCCCCCTCTCAACCCTATGCCTGGATTTCCGCCTCCTCCGCTGTAGAGCGAGACTACCAGACACCAGGACCGGCGGAACGCTATCACCAGCCACCCGCCTAAGTCCTAATGACAAAAGGGGATCCTTCTGAACAGCTGGCCCTACGGCACAGGTTAGGCTCACCTCCTGGCGTTCACTCATGGAACCTTCAGGGGCCTGGGACGGTATCTTGGGCACCTTGGGCCTCAGCCCAGCCCCATTCCCTCTCCTCAGAGACGGGACATGGGGTCCCTCACCCATCCCAGTCCACTGGGACCTACCTGGGACACTCCATTCCTTTCCCACCACACCTTGTTGGGAAACACCTAGACCACTCTCATTAGGAACACCCCCTAATGCCACACCAGACCCTCTGGTACGCAACCAGAAGTCTGCCTCCTTTGCGAGCTCCCTGGGGTCAGAGAGCTCACACTCTGACAAGTGTTGGCGTAACTCTGAAAAACAACAACGAAACAGGTGCTCTCTCAGAATCAGATTAAACAGCCCTTCAAAATTGTTTACTGTGCTACCCTTCACCCATCCATCTAGTGCAATGCAGCAATCCTCCACCAACTCCTCCCAAGACTGGTGGGACAGTTTCTTACCACCCCTAAACCTTTTTCTGTATTCCTCAGGGGAAAAACCATACTTCATAATCAGTGCGTTCTTCACAGCGGAGTACCCCTCCCTGTCACTCTCTCCTAGAGTCAGTAGGGCATCCCTCCCCTCCTCAGGAATAAAACTCCCTAGGCCAGTTCCCCAATCCTTCTCAGGGATCCTGCGCTCTACCAGAGCCTTCTCATATTCCTTTAACCACTGACGTATGTCACCCCCCTCTTGGAACCTAGGTACCAGATCTATGGGTATGTGAGGAACATCTTTGCTACAGCACTGTACATTGCTGCCACCACTGGACTCCACCTGCAGCGCTGGTGAGTCCAGAACCTTCAGACTGCGCTCTAGAGCGAGTCTTTCTCTGGCAAAGGCCCTCTCTGCCTCTGCCATTCTCTCCTGTACTAAGGCCTTCTCTACCTCAGCCCTTCTCTCCTCAACAGCTAGGCGCGCTAACTGCAACTTCAGGTCCCTCTCTTCCCGCCTATCTCTTAGCTCATCAGGCGTCAAGGAATGAGAGGTAGCCCTGCTTCTTACACTGGGCCCAGCAAGGGACTCCCTATCACTGGGGCCTTCCCTGTCAACTGGCGTCCCCAACCGGTCATTCTCACCCTCCTGATCAGTCTCTCTACCACTCTCTAGGGATGAGGTCTGGGAGCCCTCCCATTGGGAACCCTCGCTACACTCAGGATCCTCTGGGTACCCCCTAAGCACACTCCCTCCCTGGGTAAATGTCACAAACCTTTCAAAGAAATTCAGAGATCTCCTGAGGTCCCCTTCTACAGGCAGCCCTCTCTCTCTACAGAACCCCTCTAATTCCTCCTGCGTGTAAAACGGCAGGTCCTCTAAATCAAAGGTAAGCCCCATCTTGAAAAGGTACAAATAACTCAACTGTGACAACCACAATACCCAAGCGTGAGAACTGAAAACAGGAAAAATGACCAAAGAGAGAAAGTTAAGAGAAGCCAAACATGTGATGGTCTAAACGCAATCCTTGTAGTGAAATAATGAGTCACAATGGTATTGTGCAAGCGCAAGTCCTATCCTCACCGCTGACTTCCAATGTTAGAAATGGGGTTTCTGGTTGGCTAGGGTATGTACCTCAGCCAGGCAGAACTTACCCACTCTAGTCAGGGCAAGGGAGTTACACGTCCAAGATAACCCCTGCTCACCCCCTTGGTAGCTTGGCACGAGCAGTCAGGCTTAACCCGGAGGCAATGCGTAAAGCGTTTGCACAACACACACATACATGTGACGCAATATCCCCACCACAAAGGAAACACAACACCAGATTATATGAAAATACACTGTATTGTACACAACGTAATTATTAGACCAACATCACATAACAGTACTATCCTGCTACCTTAGCAGTTGTCAGAACACGTTACACATTAGTTACTCTGCAAACTAGCAGTAGTCATCACACCTAACACACAGGTTACTCAGTATTCTGCAGCATAAGCAGTAGTCAGGAAACACGTTATCACATTAGCACACTTGTCATAAGAATATCATAAAACGCCCATAGTAGGAACATTAGAAAACCTATGGCAAGTTAAGCAAACATATTAGCAAGTCATGCCCATAAAAGGAACATGTGCACACATATGTAAACACATCATAGGACAGGCAGGCAATATAACATAATTACAAAGTCTGTAAAAAGAACTTTAAATCAATGTTACATTAGTCCGTTTTAAAGTACCTGAAAAATGATGAAAAGGCACCTCCAGTGCCTAAAACAAAGAAGAAAGGGGCCCCCAGCGCTCCTCTGCGCAATGAGGGGGCCTCCTTGGAACCTTGGGGAAGAGGGGGGCGGCACGCACCCCCTCGGTATTGCTGTGGGGTCCCTCCTGGGGCCCGCGATCACTGGGGGCTCCCCCGGGCCTCCACCGGCCCTCCTGTGGGGGGCCCAGGTCGCCCAATCCTTTTAGGAAGGAGGGGGGCGCCACGCACCCCCTCCAATTCAAATGCGGGCCCCTCCTGGGACCCGCAACCTTTGTGGGGCCCCCCGGCCTTGTCTGGCTCTCCTCAATAGGGGGGGAGCCCAGAAAAATCAGTGCTGGCCCACACAAGGGCCAAGCTGTGGACCGGCGGTGCGGGCGAGCCTCCGATGAGGCTCCCTCTCCTGCCCACGTTCGTGCTGGATGCTGCAACCCGTCTGGGCTGCAGCCGAAGGCAGGCACCCAAGTAGGTGCCTGCTTGTGCCCCGGGGGCGCTCCCTAGAGCGAACCTCGCCCCGGGGGCACTCTAGGAGCGCGTCGCTCCGATATTTTAGTGTGAAGATGCCCCGGGGGCACGGAGAGGAGCGCGCCGGCTCCTCTCTTCCTCCTGGGGCTACCAACAGTGCGCTCCGACGCGCTTGAGGTATTTAAAGGGGCCCTGCTGCGGCGGTGATTTTCTTGACACAGAAACGCGCTCCAGGAAGCGCGAGGGCACCATTTGAAGCCCGGGCTGCGGCGGTGATTTTCTTTGGTCCAAGAAAAGCGCTTTCAAAGCGCGCTAGCACCTCAGCAGCTTCACCCATTTAAAAGAAGCCTTTTTCCCTTAAAACATCCTGGGCAAGGATGTAAAAGATCGTTGCAGGGGTCAGGGGCCACAGCACCCTGCCCCTGGGAACAACTAAGCAAGAAGGAGCTCAGGGCTGGTGGGCCCAGCTACAGGCCAGCACAAGGGGTGCAGATGGTGGCAGTTCCTCCTAGTGACCAGGCAGGTCACAGGTCAGCACAGCAGCAGCAGTCCATGGCGGTTTCCTGGTGAGTCCATTCATCAGCGTTCTGTGTCCAGTTCCAAGTTCCAAGAATGTTCAAATTGTGGGGAAAATTCCCCTGTACTTATAGTCCTTTTTTTACAGTGTTTTACAATGACAGGGAGAGGAGGTTCCAGCCAGTTACAACTGGTTCTGGGAGTGCCCCCTCTCTCCTTTCAGCACAGGCTCCAAACATCAGTGGGGGGTTAACGACCCTATTGTGTGAGGCCAGGGCACAGCCTTTACAAATGTAGGTGTGCCCCGCCTCTCCCTTCTCTCAGCCCAGGGAGACTATTCAGTATGTAGATGCACCTCAGTGACACCTCCACCCTCCCTGTGTACAGGCTGTCTGAAAAGTATGCACAAAGCCCCAACTGTCACTCTGCCCAGACGTGGATTGGAGTCAAGCTGCAAAACACCAGAATCATAAGCACAGATAAATGCGCACTTTCTAGAAGTGGCATTTCTGTGATAGTAATAAAAAATACACCCACACCAGTAAGCAGTATTTATTATCACCATCACAACCATACCAAACACGCCTACGCTAGCCCTCATAAATCAGACAATACCCCTACACATAAGGCAGGGCATTTCTAATGCAATCCTATGAGAAGGCAGCACTCACAGCAGTGAGACACCAAGTTAGGCTGTTTGTCACTACCAGGACAGGCCATGCAATATGGCACATGTCCTGCCTTTCTACATACATGGCACCCTGCCCACAGGGCGTACTTTAGGGGTGACTTACATGTAGTAAAAGGGGAGTCCTGGGCCTGGCAAGTAAATTTAGATGCCAGGTCCCTGTGGCAGAAAACTGCGCACACAGGCCCTGCGCTAGCAGGCCTGAGACAGGTTTGAAAGTCTACTTCAGTGGGTGGCGCAAGCAGCGCTGCAGGCCCACTAGTAGTATTTAATTTACATGCCCTGGGTATAGAGATACCACTGTACAAGGGACTTATAGGTAAATTAAATATGCCAATCAGGTATAAGCCAATCATACCAACTTTAGATGGGAGAGCACCTGCACTTTAACACTGGTCAGCAGTGATAAAGTGCTCAGAGTCCTAGAGCCAACAGCGAAAGGTCAGAAAAACCAGGAGGAAGGAGGCAAAAAGACTAGGGATGACCATGCGTATGGCCAAAAGTCCAACAATCATGCTTTGCTTGCAAATTGGGAAATAAGAAAGAACTCAGGTGCTGGATATCCCGATGGTTCGAGATATGCACTGTAAGGAAGGAAAGGGGATGTAGACATATACATGTTGCAGCAGTAGGAGAGGTCTGTACGTCACAGCAGCTTTTAACCTGCACCATTGGTTGCAGGTAGTGGGGACAAGCACTCATTTTTTGAATGTGGATTTATTTATGATCAATAGAAAGGGAGAAAAGAGATAAAGAACAAGAAAGAGAAAGATAGGAAACCAGTGACAAAGGGAGAAAGCATTGTTTAAAAATAGCATGCAAGAGTTAGGGAAATAGACAAGAAGTGTAGGGTAGTGGAAAAAAGAGGAATAAGGTGGAATCAAGACTGCTATTCATCAGTCCTGGAATTGAGCAACACCGAAGGTGAGTTCCAAAGAAAAACTATGAGCCCCTACCCTTATATATATATTTTTTATTTTTTTATTTTTTACAATTACAAATTTAGTACTGAACATACACACAAGGAACACCTAAATCAAGTGTGTGATCAAAAACACGATTAAAACTATAGATATCAGCTGTCTTTATGTGAAGTGTGAATAACTATTTTTTTAACTAACACAAAGGTTTAACTATCATTGAAGGAGCAAAACTATTTTAAAAAGTCTTATGTAAGTGGATACAAACGTAATCACCACAAAATGTGGACTGTTGATTAATGCATCAAAGGTTTGGTTTTTGCAAAAATGAAATAGTTGCATGGAAGAGACTCTTAACAGATGGGGTGTTATGTATACCAATTTCAGAAATAAAGGTTAGATTTCATAGTGGTGGAAATAGAGAGAACATGTCGAGGTTCAGAATGTTTTTTCTAGCTGCTGAATAAAGGGAGAGGATTGGACCAAACTGGAGGTGCAGTGGTTACCTTTTGCAATTACCTGTGTTTCTTCTGAGATTGGATTACACTCTGAAATCGGTTGGTTAACAAACAATCTTGACGTCATAGACTCTATGTATGCCCCACTAGTACTTGCACCCACATTGATAATACACACCTCAAAATGACTATACTCTTGTATTTCCCATCAGGCAATTTCTACATACAAAGTGGCCGTAAGGATGCCTTACTCTGCGGCAACAGTACTGACGCTGGGTAAGTACTAAACATTCTTCCAAAAGAGCTTGATCTGCTTTGGAATCTGTGTTGTCTGCATTCGAAGGGTATTATGATTGACTGCATTGTAATGCTCTGAACAGATAGAGGTCTTGGTGTTCATTATTTATGGATTGATACGAAGTGCTCTTAACCAAAGTGCTGTACTATAATTAGCTGGCAGTACATCGATAAAGGGATACATCAGTACAAAAATATAGTGCAGGAACTGAAGTGGCTACGGATGAGAGGCGAGGAACCTGCCGGACTAGATGCACAAGGGCAGACTTTCTTTAAAGGGAATACTTATTTTACATAGTATAATGCTGCCACCCTCTCCGGATGTATATTTAATACCGTAGTCCATGGCACATTAAGCAGACACATGCAGGACACAAACCTGTTAGTTAGTGATAGGTGGAGGGTTGGCTCCCTTTTGTGCAGTGGTGAAAGGCTGGTGGCAGGTGGCCTCGGGTGCATGGGATATGAATGCCGATCAGTGACTGCGGGTCTCTTAACACCGGCGACCTTACCGGCTCTTTGCACTTGTGTTGATGATGTCTTTGGGAATCAAAGTGCTGACACGTGAGAGGTGGAGAGCACAGGAAGTCCAATTCCACCTAATTATCCTCTGCAGCAGGTAAAGCTGTATGTATGCATGTATATGTATAGCACGAATCTAGCTATGAAGCAATGAACCGCTGTATATTATGTGAGTGGGCGGGAGGTGATCCTCAAGAACATGTGCATCAAGTGTGAATTACACAGATACATTATACACAGAATTAGACATAGGGTGATTAAGAGATTTACCCAGAATCACACAATGTTGAGTCTGGCACCAAGGCTGGGATTATAACCTGTGTCCTCAAATCCCAAAGATGCTAGCTTGACCCTAGAGGTAACCTTAGCTCCTCTAAGCTTTGGCACTATGACCACATAACTCCTCATGAGGGGGAGAGGAAGTCCAGACCCCATGGACTGCTGCTTTTAGATTCTCCTCTGTGAATGGTATTATGGATTTAGGCTAATGTCAATTGTCATGGGAAACTGTTGTCAGAGATGGGTTTTCTCACCCACTGGTGCCAGTGGGGAGTTAACCATCATTTATAGATCTTTGATGGCAATTAATTTTGACAATACAGACCATGGTCTGTTTGGAGTCAAAGGCCATGCATCAAAACTAAAGATATCACCTTTCACCTGCAACCAAAATCTTGGACTGTAATTGCCTGTCTGAGTGGGAAATCGAACCATCCAATAGTGGCACTGAGAAACATTCATTGTGGCTTTTGAGGAGGAAAGCAAGTAAACTTCCTTCCACAGGCACGAAAGGGCTTCATGTCAGATGATGAAACCATTGTAGGACACAGTGTCTAAGAGTGTGTTGCTGAGTGGGAGGCCTTCCATCACAGACATGGTCAGTGGAATTATGCAGATAATGTTGCATGTCGTATGGTGGTATTATTTTGACATTTTGTTATTTTAACATACATTGATATTGTCTGATCAAACATTTCATCTTGTTAGTACCAGTTTAACCCCCTGAATATGGCAATCAACAACTGAAAGGGGATTGTTTAACCCTTGCAGTATCGTACACACATAAAGAACTGATTAACAAAAATGGTGGTCCTAAATGTAATTTACAAAAATACTGCCATATTGGAGTTAGTAATAGAAATCCTATACTCCATAGGATGATTTTTATGAGACAATTTTCATACCGGCCAATACTTTTGTCAACAATATTCTGATGTACAAACACTTTTGGATGGGGACTTTCACTGCAATGTACCATGTGTTGCATAGTTACTAAAATAACCTCTGATATATTTGAGCTATGAGCATATCTTTTGTTGAAATCAGACAATTATGCAGCCATTGAAGGAATATGGTGCAAGTGCAGTACATCCATAACTATGTGGAAAAAGACACAGCTTCTGAAATATATAGTTCGAGGGTCCAGGGTTGGAGGAAGAGCACAGATTGTCATATGCTAGTCAATGAACTTCCAATGTCTGCTACCACCATAATCGACAATTGGATGGTTCTCTTGTACAAGGACATTGCCACAAAAGTGTGGAACCCATTTATAAGTTTAGCTTTTCTTCGAAAGAAGACAAAAAATATATGTTAGCTTAAGTTCAGTATGGGGGTTCAGTATGGGGGTGAAACACTTACTCTGACATTTGTTTGAATAATGCTGCATTCACCAATTTCTTGGTGTGGTGTGGATCCAGAATATTGAGTAATGAATATTGTTATACCTTAATATCATAGCTACAATATCAAGGACTAAATATTGCCAGGCACTTCTGTGTACATTTTGTATACCTAATTCCACATATGTGTACTTTGGTGGTATATGTATCTTCCAGCTACATAGATGTAGTGTTAAGAACATTAAACATATTCTTCCTTATATAGACTTACCTTTCAATATTTTGGTCCTCAATTTTTGCTTACAATATTAAGGCATACAATATTCCCTACTTCATATTCCAGTCTACAACCACCTTATGGTTGTCAGTGAGGTTACTGATAAAAATGAAGTGGAGCTTCAAGCACAATATAGGGCCTTGGCCTCTGAGATCGTTGATATCCTCCTTGAGCTTTCTAATCAAAGTACCATTGATGAATGTTATAATAAGTCCAAAGCACCTAGTAGTTCTTCAGTAATGTTTAATACAATAGCAGGGCCTTTTTCAACCTTAGCTCGTCATCTGGGAAACTCAAAACCTCTTCAGCACGGAAGCAGGCAGCACTGTACTGCAAATAAAACAGTGTCATGAAACAACACAAATGTAATAAATCTCTTCAGTGCCAAGAAGCTCTAGGAGGAATAAGCACCTAATAACATCCATTAACGTCCCAAAACTATATATAATGTTTTTCTTTTCATTTGACAAGACTGAAAGATGTTGATACATGGTTATGTCACTGTCACTTTCCTGTGTGTCATCACCAGATATTTTATTTTTATTTACATATTTTTGTGAAGGGTGAGCCAAGCCTCTTCGGCCTTTGGAGCACTGTATAACAGTACAGTGAGCAGACTGAGTACAACTTATCATAAAGAAGCAAGATATTCATCCAGGTATAGTTAGAGGTGTGCCATTTAAAGCACAATGCAGGTTTGAGCCCGATCCCTCGCTCTGGTGTAGCTCAAGTTCCGTTTGGACACTCAAGCTGAAAACGAGCCGACATTTCCTTGGGAATGCCTGTCACTGTGCTCTCATCTGATGTGACAGAAATGAAGGAAAAAGTATTAAACTTTGATGTTAAAAATGGAGACAGAGACAGGTGGATATTTAGTGGCAGAAATTCAGAATACGTAACTAGAAAACCTGGGATCCCTGCTTGACCAAATTGTGTGATTTTAGGCAGAAAAAAAAGGCAAAAATGTCACTGCACTTCCTTTTTCCTTCACTATCACACATGAGAACACCTTGATATTTGTGACTTCTGGATGAGCATTGTACAAAAAGCCTTCCAGTGTTTGATTTAATAGATGATGTTGTTCAATGTATGCTCAAAATCTAGGCCACATATAGTTTACATATGACAACCGATTATTTAGATTAATCGGACAAACTTGAGTTTGGTTTTCACTTAGGGCTTTTTTCTAATATATTTTTTGTAAGACTATTGAGTTTCTTGGACTGTAGCCATTGAAGGGCATATGAACTTTATGACTTTTGTGTGACATTCCATTTAGACCAATTCTGTGGCTAGTATGTACAGCACCGCAACTCTCCTCTCTAGAGGAGATGTAGCCTGATGGCTAGTACTGCCAACCTTGGAGCCAAGTTTGAATCCTGGCCTAGGCTCAACATCCTGTGGTTCTGGGCAAATCACTTACCATCACTGTGCATAAAAATACAAAAGTATATAACTTCTAGGGCTCTGATAAAGTGGTCTAATGCTCTTGGGCCATGTTTGTGCTACACAAAAATACAAAAATAAAAACAAATAGACGGCCCATTGAATTCCTGACATTGCGAAGACATGCTTTTAAGTCTTTTCTGATTCATGTCTGAAGCAATTTGGGTACTATCACGATGGGCTGTGCTGGCACAGCGCAGACCCAAGGGCCTGTTTTTTTCATGTGAGGTGTCTAAAGTTCAAACATATAACCAGGGGCATAGCTTCATGGGAATTTGGGGGATCTGACCCCTTAATAAATTAATTTCCATGTTTAAACTCAGGACATGGGAGCCCCTGTTGAGTCTACCAGTGTCTCCTTAGGGTTCACATGGGGTGAACATCTGAGCGCACCCTCTCCTGTCAATGGTGCATCCTCGGGGTGCCAAGGAACACCTCCTAAATTCACTGCAGAAGGAAACATACAGTTCAGCTTACATTTATGTTGCTGCTGGTTGTATTTATTATTGCACATGCTCACAGTACCGAGCAGCCCAGAGAGCTGTGCATGAGAGTGCATGCAACTAGGTCGTGAAGGCCGTGGATTATTTTGTGGCCTCTGAATGTAGTGAGAGGAGGGATGAAACAAACCGATAAACATTGAGTTGCTGGATACGTAATAACCTCTTGCCACAGAGAAGCAGCTGTCGTTGCTCATGATGGTGCACCCATTTACATTAAGCTACACAAATGTGTTTCAAAATATATTGGAATTGAAAACTCTAATGGATTCTTGTCCATTTTTGTCGCACATGCACAAGATGAAATTGAGTTTTTGCTAGCATTAGATCACGCGTAAGCCCTGTCGCGCCAAAAAGTAAATAAAACCACACACTCTTTCCCCCAATATAACACTTGTGAAACACGTGCATTACCCTAATCTATTACCGTCATATTATAGAAAGACTGCAGAAGGAGGCACCTCTCTTCCTGTGCTGTCTCACTTAGATGCGAGTCTGTAACTTGCAGGTGACACGGTTTCTAAGGCATGTACTCAACACATAGATCTGTTTATGGCCCAATTTTTAAAAAGTCGTTTTACAAAACGCACAGATCAGGGATAGATGTTTGGATTGAGCTTATGGGCTTTAAGAACGTCTACTTTTCAGGATGATGTCTGACATCTCTAAGACCCTTCTGAATCTCTGCCCTCTCGAAAACCCGTGTCCCCCTTTTCCTCCCAATCCTCCATTTGTTATTTGTGTCACAGTGGCGGCCGGCAGCTTTAGAAGGGAGGGGGGCGGGCGGGAAGCACACACACACACACACTCATTCTTTCACACACAGACACGCACTCACTCACATCCATTAACAACACTCATACCATTCAAACATGCACGCACGCACCAAACATTCATTTTAAAACATCACACACACTCATTCTTCCACACACGCACACACGCACATCCATCCATTAACACTCATAACATTCAAACATGCACCAAACATTCATTTTAAAAGATCACACACACTCATTCTTTCACACACACACGCACGCATGCTCACACATCCATTAACAACACTCATAACACTCAAACATGCACGCGCGCACCAAACATTCAATTTCAATCATCACACACAAACACACACACACTTACCTTCAGCCTCCAGGTCCCAGGAGGGTTGGGACTGCTGCCTTCCCTTGAGGGAAGGCAGCAGTCCCAGCCTCGTCACAGAGTGGGATGGGGTCAGTGAGACTGCTGACCCCACCCCACTCTGTGACGAAGTGTCACTGATTGACACTCGCCCTGGGTGCTTCAGGGCTTAAACCTGAAGCGCCCAGGGCAAGTGTCAATGGGTGACGCTTTCCTTGTCACCTAGGGGAGGGCCTCGAGGCACCTTTGCTGAGCTGAGGAGGTCACTTCCATAGGGGCTGTGACCTCCTCAGCCCAGAAAAGTTCAGCTCAGGCAGCCAGGAGTCTGTGCAAATCGCGCATGGCTCACTCCTGGCTGTCTGAGCTGAAAATGAAGAGTGTCTGTCAGGCTGGCCTTTCTTCAGCCTGACAGACACTCTTCATGAGGGGCAAAAGGTGGGGGGCGTGGCCCCTCCGCCCTAAAGGACTGGCGCCACTGTTGTGTCATCTATTTTAGTTGGGTCTGCTACTATGTTTGTTGGGAAATCTCAGGCTTACACTCCCTGATTCTCACCGACAAAGCTACGACCCTGCATATAACTCAGCATTTCTCCCAGCTAATGTAAGAACCTTAGACAGAAGAAGTTGGGAGCAGAGATAATTTGCTCCATGTTTCCGACTTGTTCTGTTTAATGTTCATGCATTAATTTGGAGAAATTCTGAGTTTTATGGTTGAACTTTAGTCGCTTCGGACATAAAACACATAGATGCTCATCGCAGTGCTAAGCCACTGCAGCTGTGTGCATGCGAGCAGTGAAATCAAAGCAAGGTGGGCCCACGCCCATTTTATGTCTGAAATATGTTTTTTTAATTGGCAGTCTGCAGCACGCACACACGGCGCAATAGTGAATGTGGTGGTTGCACGTACATACTTTGTGCCTATTAATCTGCAGGGTAAGTGCTAACTTGACACCAGAGCGCATGAGCTTCAGACTATATGATTGAAAAAGGTACAACACCCCGCTTTTGGATATGTGTACATTTATGCATATAATTGATGTTTTGTTACCTGCGCCGTTTTCGCTACGATACTGTCGCCACGTGTAAATCTAGGCGCTACATATATCTCAGCAGGGAACCATAGAATGGCGGTAGCCACTCAGTTGTTTCAAGCTGTCATCGACCTGTAAAGCATGTGTTAACAAGTAGAGTTAGCTCACACACCTTTCCTGACTTTGCACACTCACTGCAAGCTTATGAACTTCACTGGTCCTCTGTGGCAAGATTCTTTCTTTTTTTTAGATTTTATTAGCTGGGGATTCAAAAATGCCCTTTCAGCCAACAAGAGAGAAAAAATGTTGGCATTTTGACGAAACCATGTCTTTATTTTTCCAAAATAGTTCGGAAGCGGCATAGTTTTCTCTTCCTAGGTCAGGAAGGTTTAGCTGATTTATACAAATAAAGGCCAGCTATCCAAGGTCTACCTCTTTTTGCACGTTGTGCACGGTTGCCCTGTGCACCTTGCACAGAGCACCCCCAGAGTTGAAATAAAGAAAACAGGGGCTTGACCACCTGGTGTTTTCAAAGCTAGGCCGGTGTCGCTCTCTCGTCGGGGATGACGATGCCAGACGAGCCTGGGAAAGAGATGACAAAGCATTCACTAAGCCACTCTGGGGAGGGCGCAAGAGGCAATCACTGGTAACTGCATCCTAGTTACTGTTGCTATAGAAACTTTGCCTACATTTATCGCCACGGTGACCTTGATTTCTCTCAGCCGTCCACATACTGATAAATTGCATGTATAGAAACAGGTGGCTCTGTGTACAGATAGGGCTTTTGTACACGTAGTCCGCGCGCTAGTGGCGCAGCTAAATCTTGAGATAAATGTTCATTCGCGGGAGGCCTGGGCCTTCATGTGTGGCAAGGGAAAGAATATCACCACAGTGGGGATGTGCTAAGCTGGTCCCGTACAAGCCGTGCAGCAGCCTTAGATCACCATAGGCTAATTATGCACTGTCGGAAGGTTGGCGCAACATGTTTCCTCAGAGGAAGTAGAACAACTGAGGATTGGCTTAGAAAAGCTGAAAGAGCAACCAAGTAGTGTGTTGTATTGCAGTATTTATATAGCGTTTACTACCTCTATGTAGGTCGCTGAAACGCTTGCTACATGAATAGCATGCTATACCATGTAGGGTGTGTGTGCTGGGAGGATGTTCTTTTTGTTTTGATCCTATTTGAGAAGTGTTTCCATGTCATGCATGATGACCACTGAAGTGCAGTTATCACGGTATGGGATGCAGCACATAGCTTTGTGTTGGATGTTGAAGTGTAAGAGACAGGCGTGCAGTTTTATACTTTTCAGTATGTTGTTAGCTTTAAACAGCTGGCGGTGTTTGGTTTTTGGCTGCCCAGTGCTGGTGATGGACAACCCTCATAGCAGATATGTATTATCTGAAATTAATAGGTAGATGTTACAATTTGTTGCTGACTGCTTTGGTTTAAGGTTTTAGTATTATGGAGGGCAAAAACTGTTATATCCGGAAATAAATAACTATATAATTAGCCAGCTAACTATAGGGTTGGTAAAAAAAGATAGTTAAAAACATTAAAGTGCCAAGGCTGGTAACAAGGCTTCTTGGAATATTCCAACAAAAAACGAGAACTCTGTCTGTTCTTAAAAATCAGTTGCAATTTAGCTTCAGCTTTATTTAATTTCTTTTACTGTTTGTCAGTGCCTCTTTAGCCTTGCTCTTCATTCTACCCTTATTCAAATTTTCATCTGGTTTCTCCATTCTTCTCTCATTACCTTCTTCCATTTATTTGTTTCCTGCTGTCATTGCCCATCTTCACTCTTTCTTCCTCTTCTCACTTATTAATGTTCTTTTTACTAATTTCTGCTTTTGATGAGCCACCTTTGTCCCATCTTTCTCCATTCTCCCCATTTTGCACTTCGTCTAACACTTATTTTTTAATTTTAAAACATTATTTGTAGATAACAAAGTTCCCTCCAAAGCTATAAAAAACAAAGTATGTTTGTAGATGGCCACAATTATCACAGCTAGCCAACCAGATGCGTAGGTGCAGAAACTGGTCTCTCCACAAACAACCAAAGATGGCTGCAGAAATTGAGACATTCCAAGGGCCACTGGAATTATGGGGCAGGGAAGCACCAAAATATGTGGTAGGGTTGACTAAATTATGCAGCAAGAAAAGGAAAGTTTTGTGGCATAAAGCAGCACATTAGTTCATTATTTTGTAATTTGTACACACAGTAATTCTGTACGGGAAAAGATTTCACCTCATAACCAATTAACAACCAAGTATAGATATTAGCAACTGAAAGATGAGCAGTTAGCCTTTGAGAAGGGGCGTTCACTGCGTGCAACCATATGTTGCAAAGTTTTTACTAACTCTTGATCTGTTTGAGCTTGGAACTTTTTTTTTGTTAAAATTGGTAGAATATGCAGCAAATGAAAGATTATGTGGCAAATGTGCATTATCCATAATTATGCAAAAAAGCCACAATTGCAGAATTGTGTAATTCCAGTGGCCCTGGTCATACCACAAAGAAATCTGTTGTAACAATCCACAAAAACTATATGCCCATCTGCCTTATTGACTCTGTATAAAAACATTTGACAAAATGACCCTGAATATAGGGTCCAACTTTGGACAGAGAAGAACCAGGGATCAACACATTTTAATACACAGTTTTTGCAAAAACATAAGCCCTGGTCACCCGTGTAGCTATTGTTTGTTCTGTATCAGCATTTATATGGTGTTTTCCTAACCCTTGCAAGGCCCAAACATCTTTAGGGTTCTGAAAATATTAGCCTCATAAATGTGTCACTATGTATTCTGTTTATGGACCTCAAAACAGTAGAGTGACCCGCAATTTCTTCTTCAGAAATGGGGATTCCCAGACGTCTTCTTGCATGCTGTTTTCAGACTCCACAAAAGCAAATTTGCAAAATTCACACTGGTCAATGAGCAGGAAAGCCCACGGTGCTTTTCCAGTCAAAAGAGGTGTATTCCATGATTGAGAACTTGCCCCATCCCTCTGTTCTATTTTATTAAATGAGACGATGGATACTTGGCTGAATCTAGAAATCATGTACACATGCTAAGGAAAGGATCTCAACTTTACCTTTCTGTTGTATGTATTGTTGTAATGTCACAGTTCCAAACAGTGTTATACGATCTTCTAAACACCTGACGACATTTGTACTTTGAGAGGCCTAACTCTTAATCTAGACGTATCCAATTACATAGTGTATCGTTTCGACAAATGCTTTATATCAAATGTTGGCTTTGCTGGCGCCCATCGTGGGCAGGTGCAAGACCTTCTCTACAGAACATTCTAGACTTCGTCTTTCAACCTTAGATACCAAATCAGTACCCCACATTATTGGACTACAGTGCTGTATACCTATGAGAAATCTGCTACAGTCTTTGGCGTGAGCCCACTATAACAACACCGTAGTGTATTGAAGGTATTGCCTTATTATGCATTCAATGTCATTGCATTGCTTGCATGATCATTTAACATACAGTTAACTGAGGCCCACATTTTGGTGATTGTTTTGTAATTTGTTTTGTGAACATATATTTTCTGTCTCTAGTTTGATGAGAGAGTTATTTAGTGGTGCCCAAGATGTGTATATCGAAGGCTGTATTGAAACTTCACTTATACAGTGCTTAGTACCCCTGACGAGGCATTGAACTGCATTACGGCGAGAATGCTACCTACCAGCATTAAGTGCGTGGTCAGTGCATTGGTTCTTGGGGTTCGTCTTGCGTGCTAAAGGAAAACATTTCCATGAAATACAGTTTCGATGTGGTACATTAGTGACTTAGGAGTGATCTTTAGAGCAGGCTATGTGATTTAAAAAATGGCTTTACGACAGACATGCATGAGATTTAGAATAGTTTATATACAGTAGAGGCAAATAGAAGGGAGGCCGAGGTGTATTCAAAATAATGGAAGGAGAAAGGGATTCAATGTCATTTTTCACGCAGGCCTTTAAAGAGAATAACAGGTGGATATTTGTTGTAACCCATGAAGTCTCTGGACGTAAACCTGTGTAAAGAAACAGTGTAAATTTTGCTCCAAATGAATGTGGGTTTTAGAGACCAGGCAGATACTTGCCTCATTGCAAAAAGCAAATCCACTGCTTACTCAGGCCCCTTTACCAGCGACCAGGAAGTAGTTCGACACTTAAGCATATTCCACTACCCATAATTACAATTTTACCACCAGCATTGCCTCACTGTGTGTAATATAAGCAATACTTTCAGACCCGAGAGAGACCCCTAAGAGCACCTACGAAACCAGTAAATTCAATACCATTAACTATTGTTATGGTTTATGCAAATCATTTTACACCATACATAAACTTCACATATAACATAAACAGGTTATGTATAACAGTCCCTCAAATTAAATATAACAAGGCAGCTGAAAAACAAATTGCAGCAATCAAAATTCAGTTCATGTTTATGTGATGCGTTCACAACCTGGTTCAGAAATTGCTGTTCTTGATTATGAAGAGGGTTCTATATTGCACTTTCCAAGGACACAGCAGTTTGGGTTCAGACTGTAGCTCTCAGTGGTATGGGGTGCTCCAGATTCTCGTACCCGCCACTGCGAGCTTCATCCACCTTTGTTTGCATGCTTTAAATGGATGTTTCTAATTGTGCTTGAATTAGTGATTTTAATTGGAGTTGGCTGGTCAGTGTGTATGGTTTGAATTGTTTTTCTAGTTGGATCAGTAAGGCAGAACAACATTTTGTGGATAATTGTCATGGTTTTGCATTGTGGCCTTTATCTTATTATCTGTGAATGGTGGTTCTTATTATGGGGAGTGGGGCCTAATTTGAAACATCCTGTACCTTCTTTGTGGGCTAAATTTTGTGTTTTCTGTCTGTATTCTTTGTCTATCTCTGCAAGACCATTCATCTCTCTTAAAGCAGCAGCCAAAGGACAGATTCCTTCTGGAACTATCACCATCATATTCAACAGCTTTATTTGAATGTTTTTGGCTGGAAGTGACATTTGTATAAAAGAAGTTAAAACCGTTCAGTTTCACCTATCAGCATCATCTTTGTTTCCTTGTAATAACAGCTACATTATGTTTCTGGGTGAATGCCGCTAGTTCTGAGGAATTCAATTGCTTCAGAGTCAAAGAGTGACCTTCCATAAGTTGGACTTCCTGGTCAGAGTTCACTCAATGTGACCTTCTGAGCTAATTATATGGTCTGTTCCTCAGTAGTTCAATGCTAATCAAGTGCCCATTCCGATGTGGAGATCTATTGCATTTTTCCTAGTACGCATCAATGTGACTGTGTAGTGATCCTAAGGCAGACAATTACAGCTAATTATTATTGGTGTAACCATTCCATTTTACATCAGGGCCGTAATGTAACTGTGCTTCTAGCAGTGTAGAAAACATCATGCTGGTTCTGGTAGACCAATCTTCCATAAGCATATGCCTGTAGTCCATTTTTTGCCAAGGAACTTTTTTTGCTGAGTCCAGCTTTTAATGCCAGTCCACAGTGGTGAAGAATCTAAAGGACACTGGACGTGAATTTAAAACTTCTGCCACTGTGCACTCGCCAGGTCAGTAGGACACCGTGTTTGCAGTCTTGGGCTTTATTTCACAAGTTAATGCATTCTAGGTGTTGTAGTCTTGATTTGCTTTCGTTTAACTGATTGGAATATCACCCCTGATGTTTATGGTTTGTAACTGCAAAAGACTGGGCTCATCCTGCCAACATTGAGTGAGATGGCTAGTCTAACTTTAGCCCAGTGGTGTGGTGCGACACATGGGGCAGTGTCGGTCTTGAATCACGAGAGGGCTGTTAGTCAATCTTTGATCCAGGTCCGTCTTCACTATGGAATGATGGTGCTAATTAACATGAAAGTTTCAAAACTTACTGACACGTTTGCTATCAGCACACAATAAAATAATCCGATTTATTTGTAATCTTAGGAAATTTCACTATGTCTCCAAATGTCGAGAGAAAGTGGGCTGGCCAGTCACCAGACAAACTAATCCATTTCAAAGTTGTCATGCCACCTGAAATGGTTGCGCTCACCAGTGACGTGACACCTGCAGTCTATTTCAAAATCAAAGCTATTCATATACCAATACTCATGTGTGAGAGGTGGGGCACAATGGTAAAACTTGATTGGTTGCTAAACACACTGCTAATTTTCTGTAGTCTAAACACCTTTTTTTTGTTTTTTGTTGAAAAAATCAATTTCGACAAAGAAAAACAATAATACAATATTGCTCGCTATTACAGTAAAAAAACTACAATAAGCTACAATTGCAACATTTGAAAAGAATGATAAAAGCCGGAAATTCAAAACAAAAGCATTTCAATGTAATATTAAATAAGACTACTGTAACAAAAACATATAATGTATAGGGAAATAAAGTAAATATAACTATTTTGAGTTGACACTTTGCCTCCAAAGTTTGATACCTGTCTAATATGATCCTTGCTATTGGGCTATGTGTTGATGTGTCGGGCGGTTATTTTTCTATCATTTGTTGCTGTTATCCACCGCATATGGCCATTTTCAAGTGCTGAGCCTCGAAACACTCATTTGGTGGCAATCTATTTGCACTTTTGGAATTAAAAAAATAACCTACTCTCCATGCTCTTTAGGACGGCAGTAGTGTGGGACATTTCTTCCGAATGTTCTCAAAATGCACACAGATGAAGGCTGCCACTTGTGCACGGTGAGGGCTTAATGACTTAAATCACAGCAATTTGTGAAAGGAGGAGTGCGCAGTTGCTAGATGTCAGCCAGCGCTTTAAATGGGCAGGTGCTGTCCGGTACTGTGTCCCTGCACTCCTTTAAATTTGAAAGGGAGAGTGCGTGCAAAGTACATTTCAATGGGAGCGTACTGGCACTCTGAATAATCAGTACCTGCACTTCTGCATTTGCACTTAAAGCACTAATATCACCTTTGGAACCCGCCCCTTTAGGTTTCCTATGGAGTTTGCTCATTTCCCCAATGCTCTGTGTGATGAAGGCGTGCCAGTAGCTGTGTGGGTAGCGAAGACCATTAGGAATTAGGAAGGGATCACTAACGGAGTCGACGCATGTCTGAAGACTGGCTGGTGGCCTGCAGATGCCCCGAGGTAGGGACTGAATAGCTGACAAGCTTATCTGTACTGGGACCAGCGGTGGAACCATGACAATAGCTTGACTTATTTTGTTTTCCCAGGGCCCTGTGGCCTTAATATAGCAATATATGTAAGCATAAAACAACAACTGGATGTAGAACATTGACATATGCTAATATGCTGTGTACATCATACAGATAGGAACATTAGCCGAGCTGCAAGCAACTCAGCTTCCTGTAGGATCATGGGAAAGAGCATCATTGCAAAGTACACGTTTGTGACAAAGTACACAAAACAGAGCAGCGTAATACACCGTGTTTCTTCATTTAAAACGTTCTGAAAACTTTAACTTGCTAAAAGAAAATTAATAAATTCAGATATTTTCTATTTTGCGTTATGTTATGATTTATTATTTTACAGCGTTTTTAGTACTGTTCAACATCCATTGTTTCCGGTGGGCTTTTGGTATCGTTTGCTTCCAGAGTGAAAAGGGCAAGGACACTTTTTATGGATGTAGAGAAAAGGGTTACAGGGGTTTCTTTTCAAGCAAAAAAAAATCCTGTAAAAAATAATAATAATTAAAGGAAATCTGCACATGCATAGTGGGGCAGCCTTTCCCCGAACTGGAAGTTTACCCGTGTACATTTTCGCGTTGGGGAAAGAACGTGTTCAAAGTCACACAACTATACGTGAGGTACGCCTGGAAATCTGTGACTCTGACAAAGTTCCAGGCACACTACATGGAAATATTGTAAATACACTAAAATTGTGAATATGAGCTGTACTTTCTGGGTGATAATGTAGGATTCATTTTATGAATCGGGTCCTTTGTGTTCATTCATACCCTCATTTTGCTGCTTTTGGAACTGATGTTGTGCAAATGTAAGGAACTTTGAAAATCAAATCTTAATTTTACTTGAAAATCCTAAATTTAACACAACGTACTGTGTGGGAAAAGTATTAGAGGAAATTATTATCTGCCTCGGTGGACACATTTTTTCTTTACTATGTAGACATTTACATTAGGAAGTGATTACAGAAAGTGATCTCGCTTTTTAGGCAAAGGGGACTTTTAAAACAGTTTTTTATCTTGTGTCCTACATAAATTTTTTGGGCACATCCTGGCTCCTCATGATTCCACCACAAAGGCACCATTTTGATTCGGCACGCTCTAGTGGTTCGAATCAGGCTTCCTATTGTGTATCTAAGCAGTGCTATGCTTCAAACGAGCAGTGGACGTGAGCAGAGGGTACACCGCTGGTGCCCCAGAAGCACGCCAAAGGTAGGCCTGTCTGCGCCCATCTGCGTTTGGATCGTGCCCAGTGCCAGCCATACTGCTTGATTGCTTAGCAGACCGCCTACATTTGAGGTATATTTGAGAGACAAATTGCCAAGTATTCAAAAGCCACTTGCCTTCTCTTTGTGTGGTCATAATTTTAATATTGGTGAGGATTGTAGTAGAAATGGCAATTTTAAGTGTTTTGCCTGTGGCTTTGCATTGGTTGCCTCTGACGGCGCTCTGCGGATTGAGATTCCATTGCCCTCATGCAAGATGAGTGAACTTCCTTCACATTGCAGGATCTAACATTGTCAGCAGATGTGCTGAATTTCAGGAATATTCTTAAACATGCTTTTGACATTTATAATCTGCTTGACGAGAACAATTTTGGCCTTCAATTTCTTATGACAATGTGGCTCAATGACTCCTCATTTCTGGACACAGCTCAAGCCATTCTGGCTGGGTTCTGTCTTCAACATATTAATAGGCAGATTAGAGGAGAGGAGGTGTGATGGTAGTGTATCGAGAAACTTGTCTGTGTGTACGACAACAAAGCTGTCAAATATTGGGCTCATCGAAGGTACCTCCTTTTATATAACAGTGGATTTGTCTTTTACTTTGTCAGCACTGCTAATTTATAAAACCTCTTAACTGCTCCAATGAGTCCCTTGGTTTACTTACAGATTTGGTTAGCCAGGTTTTTATTCTTCATCTGAACTTCTTATTGCTGGACGACTTTAACCTACACATCGATGACCCCAGCTGCTCCATTGCCAATCATGTTAGAAGGTTTTAATTTGGAACAACATGTGAATAACTCCACTCACATGGCTAGTCATTCTTTGGACTTAATTTTTTCTCATTCACTGAATGTTCTTATGGGTTTGGCCTGCAAGTTGATTTGGTCCAACCACTTTCTGCTTCCTTTTAAGATTGCTACCAACCGGCCCAAAACTCATCAGGCCCCACTTCGGAAACCTGACGGATCTTGTTGCCAAACATCGGAACCACTTTTTTTTTATAGGCTCTCCAAGTGAGTCCTCTAGTGCTTTTAGGCCCTATTGACAGGGATTTAGGGCAGGTGGACAATTGGCTATCTGAAGCCTTAGATCTTATTGCCCCAGTGAGAACAATATCTCAGAACCAATCTAGGCCATCTGCTTCTTGGTTTTCTGAGGCATTAAGAGAGGAGAGGGCTTTTTGTAAACAGCTTCAACGTATTTGGTGGAAGTCCTACAATAAGTCTGCAAAATTGATGTACAGAGAAGTCCTGACGAGTTTCTGTAAAGCATGCCATAAGGCTCACAAGGAATTTATTGCTTCTGCCATTGATGCTGCTTCACACAGACCTTGTGAATGCTTCAGTATATTTTAACTCTTTCTTATAACCCAGAACTATTCAGAATCATCCTACCCCTTCTGCTCATTTATATGAGGAGCTTGTTGACTTCTTTGTTTAACAAAATTAAAATTATTTATTATCTGTTCCGTTCAGAAATCACAGATAGGACCCGCTCCTCTGGACGTGTGTTGTCTGAGTTTGAACCTATCTCCTTGGAGGCCTCTGAACTGATGCTGACCAATTATAAATCTGGCTTTCAGATTTAATACTGCCTTGTCTTTTGAACCACAGGTCAAAGCGGTTTCTACTAGCTGTTTTGCAACTACAAAGTCTCTCACTAGGCGCTGCTTCTGTTTCTGTTGACTGTCTGGAAGACCATTGTCCATTCTTTGGTCACCTCAAAGTTAGACTATGCGAATAGTCTATATCTGGGTCTGCCTGCATACCCACTTCACCATTTGCAGACCATTCAAAATGTGGCAGCACATCTTATCCATGAAAATCCAGCATGCCTGTCATTGACTGCCTATCTATGTCAGCTGCACTGGCTGCCTACTGCTAGCCACATTAAATTCAATGCACTAATTTTTGCCTTCAGAGCTGAAGGGCCCTTTATACCTAAGGGGAAGGCTCAAGGCATACCGCCAGGTCAGATCCTTGAGGTCTAACACCTTAAAAATCTCATGTACCCTAAGGATTTGCAAGGCTGGAAGAGCTGGATGATCCTTTGTGTTTTTAAAGGTGAAAATCTGGAACTCTCTTCAGACGACTCTTCATTTTGCCCTATATGAAACTGCTTTCTGGAATAGTCTGTAGACTTATCTTTTTAAAGCTTAGGCCTGTGGTCTATGGGTTAGACGCTTGTTTGTCTGCAGTCCTTTCTGCTAGTGCAGGGACGCTTCCTCTGAAGCAGCTGTATGCTTTATAAATTCTATTGTATATTATTCTGTGCGGAAAGCCATAAGAAGATGAACAAGTGAACTCTTTTCCCGCAGACCCACCTACTTCCTATAGATAACCATGTGCAAGCCTCTCAACAGAATCGAGAGTGGGAGTTGCCCAGTGACCCCTACCATGAGGAAGGGGCCTATGTGCTTCTCCCTTGTCTAGGATGGCCGAGGTCAGCTTTGATCCTTGAATTCATGGTGATTTATGTTATTTTAGGCTTTTATGCAGGACTACATTTGCCAACTACTCAATGTTGATAATTCTCCTTGTCAACACAAATAATCCCCCTCGGCCAATAATGTTCAGACAATTGAGATGGACCTGCAAATTTAACACATTATTTGTAATGTGCAAACAAATAAATGGAGATGAACAAGGAAGAATAAGAGATAGAGGAGGGCTTAGATGCCATAGAAATTGGAAATCACAATGGCAAACCAAATGTTCCCTATAAATCCTTTGCAAAATGGGGATACGTGTCAATTATTCTGTGGGCCATGGTCAATAGGATAATTGCCAAGTAAGTCTTCATAAACGTTTGGAATCATGTGCTTTCCATCCTCTTTTTACAGAAGCTGTTTGTCTCCTAAACCTTCAGCCAAACCTTACACTCGAAATGAATACTGGTCGATATCTTTCTTCCCTTTTCTACCTAAAGGACAAGTTTCCCAAGGTATGTACTCATCGCAGATCGGATTTCGTCCCCTCCATAGCACTGAATCGACTTTAGTAGCAGTCTCTAACACTATTAGAATCTGGGTATCTGTTGTGACAAGGATTTGTCTCCTCCTAACAAATTAATCAGCCTCTGTCTCTAGTCTTACTTTGCTGCACACTCTGAGAAAAATTCTTCCCCCTTTTTGTTCAGAAAAGTATCCTTGTTGATCACTTCCCGCCTGGATTACATTAATTTGTTCTTTCTATGGCATCCCTAGTATCTCTAGCCCTGGCTGCAAGTAGTGCAGAATTCTGTTGTTAGGCTGTCCTTAACCTCCTGCCCAGTGGACAACGTGCATTAAAAAAGTATAGGAACTGTGATGCTGCATGCAGTGGTGTCAGGGAGAGTGGGGACGGGGTAGAAGGTGTGGCTATAAAAAATAAAATGTTCTTTAATTTTTTTGGTATTTCACTGTCAGGTAGCTACATGTAGCATAAAATGCAGCTCAAATGAAAAAGAAACTTTAAAAAAACTGTTACTCATTGGGAAATGCACTGTAGTACATTATGAAACCTCTAGTAGATAATGCACTGCAGTGGTCTGTGTGTAACTAGAGCACCAAAGAATGAAGTCTTGGTAGGTGCAGTGGAGAAAAGGCATTTGTATATGTGTAGTGCTACGAGGTCACAGCCTGTGACAGGAAGCACTGTGAATATGTAATTCATTATTTTAAGCTTGCATTTATGTCCCTTCAACTTCTCAAGGTGTAGTAAGCGTGATATAAATACAATTACAATTAAAAGCACGCACTTCACAGCCCAGTTGTTAACTCTTTGCACTACCACTCAAAAAGAATAAATCTTCATCATCACAAAGCTTTGAGTGATTAGGTCAACTAAAACCGGTACGGGCTCCCAAGCATCCTTTACATTTGCATTTCTTTCAGGCAAGCAGCCACCCTGGTGGGAAGTTGTGTTCAGCTGTCTGCCCGACTTCAGTTTCACCCCACAGGAGATTCACTGAATGACAATTTAACTGAGGCATTTATTCTGTTGGAATTAGCCGTCCCAGGACGGTTGTCTTTTTGTAAAAAGTAGGGGAACGGTGTTTCATAAATCATAAAAGTATGGGCCCATCATGCCCCTCCAATCCTGCTCACTTTGACCACTGCACCTGCCCTACACTCTGAAATTCCCATATTAAACTGCTATACTGGCTCCGATCAAGAAACGTTCTACTTTTAGGCTCCCTCCCTAACATACAGAACCTTGTGCAATCGGGGCTCTTCAAATGTAAAAAATACGATCAAACCTTTGCTTCCTTCCACCACTTTTCGCTCCACCTTGTCAAGAGCAGCCATTATTCTGTCTTTCAATAGATCTGTGGGGGGTAGGTAGCCCCATTTTCCTATATAGCTGATAAATCCTGAAACTCCCTTCCTCTGAACACTAGAAACACCACCAATCATCTGAGTGTCATAAAGTTACTTAAAAGTTTCCTCTTTTGATTCCTGTGCCTTGAGTGTTCATCTGGGTGATCTCTATCACGCCAAGGGCCAAGACACCCCTTGTGGGTATTCACATGCTGTTAAAATACTTTACATGAATCTGTGTTAATGCTTTTGGGTAGACATATAAAATATGTGGGACAGGGACGCATAGCAGTGTATTCCATGTGGGAAGTAGAACTTAAGTTTTAAAGTTCACAAACTGTCTCAGTCTTACTTGCATGTGACCATACTCATTCAGCATATGCTAGACAGACCCTTCAACATGGTCTGAAAGAAATATATTTGGGACAGTGTACCAAACCAACAGATCTGTTGTGCATCACGCTCAATGAACCTTCTAGAAACTTACAGAGAAAGCCAGTATGAACTGGCCACACCCTCTGGCCACAACATTGCATCATTACACATTGGTCTGGATTGTGACAGATACACTGAAAGCAGAATGCCCAGGGTGAGCAACTGATGACCAACCACCCAATCGAAATAATGGAAAAGTCCTCCTGTACCTTCCCATCTAATAAGACACCACAAAGGTTTTCCGTAGGTCAAATCCTCTTGTTCACATTAACTTACAGAAAACATTTTTAAACGAAACACTGAATAAAACTCCACTGATTGTACACCGTCAAAAACCAACAGAAAACATTTAGGGCCAGATGTAGCAAAGGTTTTTACCCATTCTGTGTCTATGGGAAAAAGTGTTCGTACATATGGCCCTTATTAACACACAATGGCTCATAGAGTTCTGCCAGAAGGAGGGGCCCGGGTGATGAAAGCACTAATCTTCAGAAGCAACTGTTGGAAGTGCTAATCCAATGGCAATAATATAATTTAACTTAACATGAAATGACACACCATAACCAAGACACTTTGTGGCCCCTCTTTCACCACTTTACAGAGCACGAATGCTCTCTCTTAAATATATTCTTTTTTGATTCATGTACAAGATAGAAGTGGAATTCAAATTTAGCATTTCTTATTTTTTTTTGGAAGAAAAAAGCGAGCGCATTCTCTTATTATCTAACTAAAATATATACTGTTTTTAGAAAAGCGACATATTTCACATATCAATGTACCATTTAAACACTAGTTTATATGATATTTCTGGGAGAATTGTTAGACTTCATGTGCAGCACATCATATTGTTATCATTTTTCTAGTCAAACATTTTAAAATCCCATTTATGTTGATTTATATTCAATATTGATCTTTTGGAGTACTTAGACCTTCACTAGGGTGAATGGAATTCTATTTTTACATGGTGTTCCCTGGTTTGGATGTAACCAAAACTGCAGA
This sequence comes from Pleurodeles waltl, assembly GCF_031143425.1. NCBI lineage: Eukaryota > Metazoa > Chordata > Amphibia > Caudata > Salamandridae > Pleurodeles > Pleurodeles waltl. The sequence continues at coordinate 611,037,798 of NC_090449.1, forward strand.
TTAGCTCACTTGGTTTTGTACTTTTCTGTGGGTGTAACACTATGGTTCAAATGGGGTCAATTAATCGCTCCTAATAGGTTTTAGTCAACATCCTGTGATACTGATTTAAAGTTTGGTGGACAGCTTACTCTGTCACAAACATTTCGGATATCCCAACTGCTGTATTACGATCTCAATAGGTAATAATGAGATCGTAATACTGCAAACGGGATCATCATGCTTGTGACAGAGTAACTCTCTCCGCCAAATTCTAAAGCAGGCCCTTAATCTCTACGTGCCTAAAAAAATAGAAATAAAAACATAGCTCATGATGGGAAAAGTGTGAAATATATGGCTTATCGCATAGTTTATTGGCAACTTCAAGGCTGCTGTGAGTGAATTTTGATACAGTTATTGAGCATTTTCATGCTGAAAATAATTGAACATGGAAGGCAGAATCCTAGCCATGACCTAGCAAAGAACATGATCACACTACTTTTTAAAAATCTAAATTTGCCACTTGTCCCATAACTCACTAAATAGTCCGTAATTTGCCCATTCTATCAGATTTTTCCAGCGCATCCAGGACAAAGGTTATTAAGATTGCTGCACATGAGCGCACCTAAGCACCAGTTATTTTGCAACAGTAAACATATTGACTTCTCAAAGCTGCAATTATTCAAGCATAGCCCTCAGATTTTAAACGAATCACAAACAAATTGTGTCTGTTTTTAAAGTGTAATATCTTCAATTCTTAAGTCCTTTCTATAATTTGAAATTTACTATTTCATTCTCCAGACTGTTTTCTAGTGCAAAGAAGTGCTTCAAGAGGTGTTAAATATTAGAACATAGGATAAAACTAACAGGTGATAGCACATAACTGGAACGCACTGAATTAAACAAGAAGATCCTTTTTTCGATAAGAATGTGCATGTAGGTTACTTTTAGCAGAGTGAATCGGTGTATGTGTTTTACACAATCTATTTTATTCTGCGAGACAGAAAAACCCAGAAAAGACAAAAGCCTTTATTAATTTGCAGAATACATTTTGGACAGAATCTACTAAATCTGTATAATGTGTTTTCCTAAAAATATCGTATGTGCTTTCATAGCAGTAGGAGCCCCTTTCTGTCAAGGTGTTGCAGTGCTGAAATATCAAGAAAATGCTGCTAACTGTAGAACATAATTTGTCTGTAGGAGCATAATATACCATGACATTTCCCTTTTGGTAAAAAAACCGATTGTCAACTTTGCCACATAGTCTGGCAATTCAGTACCACATAATTCCAGCAGCCCTGCTTGCAGCCATACAGACTGACTCCTTGGGCTGTCTGGGACTGGGAAGGTTCATATTGGCCAACTCTTAGAGTGGGGTTCTATTTCAAGGATATCAAATGCAAGATTCATTCTGCTATATAGAATACTTAACAAGACAATTTCATACGGGGCTAATAATTTATGGTTCATGTAGGGGTGCAGTTCTTTGTAACATGAGGGAATTCCACTCTGATACTAGGAGAAAGCCGTTGCATGCGGAGGAAGCTATATGGTAATTGTGAGAGAATTGTGCTTTTGATTGTGAGGCAGTTTCATAAATCAGATTTAAGCAAGGTCACGGCTAGGTATAATTACTATGTTATGCTGTTCAGCAGTGCTATAAGTGCCTGGCAAAAATAACACTGAAAGGTATTCGCAGCCCTTTCGACTTGCCATCTTTTTTCTGCATTTGCTTTCATTTTCATCAGCTCTCACCAAACTGAATAAACGTTGCCCAGCAAGACATTCCAAAGATCAAAAAGGCACCCTGTGCACGAAACTGTGGGTCACTGCATAAGAAGAAAAGATTGTCTACAGGAACCTAATAGGAACTCTGAGGCAGGAACCGTTAGAAAAAAAGGCACGCGCGCGTCCCCTGACATTAAGCAACACGCTGCCATTTTGTCCCCTTCTGCTCGCCCCCGAGCTCTGCTGCTTTCATTCGAACTGCTGAGCTGCAGAGGGCCCGCATGCAACAGCGGAGACCGGCTGACATGCGGCGATCGGGGAAAAGCTGTCCGTTCTGACTGAGTCACTTACTCTGATGTTTGAGGCGTTACATGCGACCCCTTACCATTGCAGAGTGTCTAGTGTACAATGTGTCTCGCGGCGCGGCTGTGAGGCGTGGCATCATTTTCAAAGCAGAGGCATGTCTCAGCATTGTATCTTCCTGTTCCCAAGCGAAGTGTCAGACATGAAATGGCCAGAGACCACTATATTTATGGATGTAATTACCGCATTATGAATCTTGCTATGGATTAACCTTGGGTGCTGTGCCGGAATTGGAAAAAAAATACTATCGGAACCCATAGATTGGGGTCAACCTGTGCATTAGACAAGGGAGTGGAGTCACGAGGGGGCAGAGTTTACAAATAGAGTCTTATAGTCAAATCATATCTTTATTTTAAAGAAAAAATGGTGTAAAGAAATTCGCAACAAGGAAAAATGTGACAGAACATCTGTTCTAGTTTACTTAATTTGTCACAAAGTAGCTGCATGTTAAAATATTTTACAGGCGTAAAACGCCTATTGCAGAGATCTTTGTGTACCCAGCAATTAAGAGGGGATCATCATTGAGGCAAGGTAACTCTGATGGTTGATGCAGTTCTGGAACAGTTGCGTGTCATGTCGAATCACAGTTTTGACTCAAAGTAGTGTAGAGGATTAAGGTGCCTGCTGCAAAGCACATTGTGTAACGTACAGATCACTGATTTGTATTTTATGGAGATAGGTAAACACTGAGATAATTTAGCTACTTGCAGTTCATATGTTGCATTTCTTGCAATAACCTATTTACCAGCATCAAGGAGCTGCCTGCAAACTGTAAATTGTAGGATTAGATCCATATTGTATTTTTTCTCAAAGTGTTGTTATTTTAAGATTTCAAAGGAAAACTCCTATGAGAATAAATACATTCTTGTTAGTACAATCAACACCAATCACTGCATTACCTTTTGTATCCTGACTCTGAGTTTCTCTTGACATATAAAGTCTACAAGTATAGACAATATGTGATTGGACAATTTGTAATTCCTACACATTATAACCCAAGTAAGATTTGCTGTACATTCATTCAGATACTTGTATGATTTACTGTATCACTATGTGTGATTTAAAGCACTCTGACACCCTACACTGGTATGGGTAGCACTATAAAAAATTCATTATCAGTGCTCATACACACAGATAAATCTCGCCTTCTTACAGTGTTTACACATCTCTTAAATGGGGGGGGGGGAAGGGTTGAACAAAGTAAAAAAACATGCCCCAAGTCATAGTGACTGTAAAGTACTTGTGAAGTGATAAACTATGTGCATTTGATTTCTTTCATTGCATTGGCATCTTGTTGTTAGGCTCCAGACGGCACTTAAGCAGGGTGATACTTCAACAAAAGGAGGGCTGATAGCCCTTTAAATCAGGTCCTTATTTGAAACTGGGTGGAAGTGAAAAAACAAACAAAAAACTCTTGCTGTTGGAGGTTGCTGCAACACATGGAGGGCATACAATGTGCGGGTGTTGATGAATTATGTCCCGGTGTCTGAAAATGATGCCAGGGGAAACTCAGCATATTTGCCTTGGTCTACCAGATCCCAGATCCCCCTACATTCCAGCACTGCTTGAATGCTACTCCTTTCTATCTACTGCAGGACCGAAAAGCTGCAGTAGTGTGCAGGTGTTCCAAGTGCTACCTTTCTGAAGTGAACCACTTTATTTACCACAGGCAGGAGCTCTGCTGTCTTAATTGGACTGGTGAGAGTCTTCCTATGGAAATTAGCCCACACTGGTGCAAACATGGCCTGGTATTTGAGGTGTAAGGAGTCATTTTAAAAGGTGTTGTTCTGGAATATCCGAAACAAAATGCCATTTGACAGAAATATTTTGTCCTAAGTATTGTTTACAAAAAATTGCCACTTTCAAGTTAATATTAGTAGACGTAACCCCAATGTGATGATATTTTCATAAATGACATATAGGATACAATATTTCAGATAAACAATATTTTTGCTAACAGTATTCTGTGAGGCAAACTTTCAATATGTCATTTTTTTGTCTTTTGTGAAATAGATAAATGTATTTCATAAGCTTGTGAAATGAGTTTGGTCTGGAGAAAATGTTGGTCATCTAAGTTCACTCCAAGCCTCTGTCACATATTTGCTTCTTTGGACATGTTTCCGTTGGAAGTGATGCAACGGACCGGTTGGTCACAGATATTGGATTCCGGTACTTTTAAGTTACAGCCAGTATTTGCTGGAAAGTAAGGGACTCTGGCCCTCATTCTGACCCTGGCGGTCTTTGACCGCCAGGGCGGAGGACCGCGGGAGCACCGCCGACAAGCCGGCGGTGCTTCAATGGGGATTCCGACCGCGGCGGTAAAGCCGCGGTCGGACCGGCACCACTGGCGGGGTCCCGCCAGTGTACCGCGGCCCCATTGAATCCTCCGCGGCGGCGCAGCTTGCTGCACCGCCGCGGGGATTCTGACCCCCCCTACCGCCATCCAGATCCCGGCGGTCGGACCGCCGAGATCCGGATGGCGGTAGGGGGGGTCGCGGGGCCCCTGGGGGCCCCTGCAGTGCCCATGCCACTGGCATGGGCATTGCAGGGGCCCCCGTAAGAGGGCCCCTAAATGTATTTCACTGTCCGCTGCGCAGACAGTGAAATACGCGACGGGTGCAACTGCACCCGTCGCACAGCTTCCACTCCGCCGGCTCGATTCCGAGCCGGCTTCATCGTGGAAGCCTCTTTCCCGCTGGGCTGGCTGGCGGTCTGAAGGAGACCGCCCGCCAGCCCAGCGGGAAAGTCAGAATTACCGCCGCGGTCTTTCCACCGCGGAACGGTAACCTGACGGCGGGACTTTGGCGGGCGGCCTCCGCCGCCCGCCAAGGTCAGAATGAGGGCCTCTTCTGTCTTTTAGTCTGAGCTGATTTGACTTTCCATGGACTACCAGAATGGTAATTTCACCAATGCTTGTCAGTGGAAGTTCACCTGAGAGTAATAGTCTTGCTCCAACCTTTGCTAATATTTTCTGCCACAGATTTACATGTATGGTTGTAAGGTTAATAGTGGCATGTCAGTCATGGATGCGAGCTCTTTGTATGTTTGCATGATACCCTGTATTGCAAAAGCAGCAGAAATGTATCACCTGCAGTGGTGGCTGGTGACATTTCAAAGTAGAGGGGCGTAAAAGTTGGGAATGTGTTTGACTTAGCGAGCAAACAAAGCAAGTGAACCAGGAGGCATAAGGGGTTTTGGGCGTGGAGGGGAGGACCCACCTCCAAGAAAATATTTTTTTAAATAGTGGTAAACCACACATTTTAAAGATTATTTTAATAAATAATTTTATGAGAATATAAGAATGACTATAAAGCAATATTGATGGTGTAGTCTTGCAATATGACAAAACATTTAGGAATGAAAGAACACATCATGCTATTTTTCACTCTCCCTGCCTTTGTCTCTTCCATACTCTCTCCCAATCTTTCCCATTCCCGGGTGTGCTGCCATAGGCACTGCCAGATGACTGGCTGTGGCTTCACGTCAGGTCCTCTTGGACCCTCAAAACAAGAGGATCTTCCATGTGGTTTTTGACTGCCACACTTTCTCATACTTCATAAGCCAAAAATTCAACACATTAACCTTTGGTTCACAAAGGATAGGTAAAGTGCTAACCATCTAGTGGCTGAACTGCACATTGTGAAATCAAAAACCTGGAATCAATTCTGGATTCCTCGTTTGACCAAATTGTGTGATCCTAGGCAAATATTTTGTTTCACTCTGCCTCATTACTTTCATTATTTCACACGTGAGCACCATGAAATTATTTTGTTCAGAACGTGCACTTCACAAAAAGCTCTTTTGTGTTGATTTATCAGACGATAATGTTGCTCTGAGTATTATACAAATATAGGCCGCCTATATATTGTGCCTGACAACTGACTTGACCGTTAGTTCACTAATGGCACTGTCCATGTTGGAGGAAGAATGAATGTTTCTAGCTTCGAATGTAAAACTCCCATTAAATAAATGGCTGTACATCTAGTAATGTAATCCGATGTACAATAGTGAAACTCCTCAGATGTTGTAGAAATACATATTGTTGCATTTTGCAAATACTTTATTGTATTTTATTTCCATGCCACAACTTTTGATGACCTGACTTGTGCACAGACTCTTAGAGTCAAGCCAATGGCACTGTGTGTGGTGGCCCGTGTGTCTGGCGGCATCTTGAGGCAGATTCTGCCAGTTCCAGGTGGGCAGGGACACATGTGCTTCACAGGCAGGCAGGATGTTCTTACCTGCTGCAGCCACTGTGGCCTCTGGTCGGCTATGCACCTTCCTAGGGTCTATGCTGCGACCTCCAGGGGTGGAATATGGGAAAATGATGCCCTAATTATGTGCTGCACTACAATATGGTCTCGGAGGACCCAGTCCAGCACAGGACCTTGGTCAAGAGAAGTCAGGTAAAAATATGCTATTCTATGTTAGGCCTCATGAACTTGTACTTGACATTCATTACTAATGCCCATTCTCACACGTTTTCGAAAAGATGGAACGGGGCACATAAAGATGAAGTAATTTGCGCAGGACCACCCATTTTGGTCAAGTGTGGAATTCCACGAATAGGACTCTGGGCTTCTTGTCTGTATGTAAAATAATATATGTAAGCACCTGTATTTATATCAAGAGAAATTTGCTGGTGAGGAAATTGTACAATGAGATGGGGTGTTGGAGGAGTACAAGGTGTTCATCAAACTAAGACCCTGTACATTTGAATTAGACAATCATATCTAATATTTACAGCGTCATCACATTCATGATTTAGACATGTGAAGATTAAGGGTTTCGCCATAAATCATACAGTTTAAACCCCTATGCTGATCTGATATTATAAGGGTCCCAGAGTGCGTAACTTTAGCCATTAAACCAGATCTTCTCTAGGGGTGGGCGTAACTTCGGGAGATTTAGTCTGCAAAATTCTGCTGAGTTATCTAATAACTCCACAAGATTCCATGTAGTTCCGTGAGTGGCTGAATTCCAGTCCACTGAACTGCTTTTGGATCTTAACTGAATTTTCTTTTCAACAAACCTGATGAAATAATTAACTTTCAATTGACAAGTCAGTCTTTAGATTTTTTGGGCTAGAAATTGGCCCTCAATATAATTAAACACACGGATTTTTTTTTTTTTTTTGGAAGGATTAAAAAATGTCCACGGGTAGAACAGTTCCCTCAATAATTATTTTCTTCTGTAATCTGGAAATTTGGAATATAAACGTTATTCTGTCAAGACCTGAGACTCAAGAAATGAGCTGCTCTTTTTATATCTAAAGAAGTGATGTAACTATTCTGCCAATTACACAGTGCACACAGGGCCATCCAACTCTTCACACTGTTAACTTGGAAGGCGCAGTGGCCTACCTTCTGGTGACTGTCCTCTCTGGAAGCTCTGCAAAGGTTTACTTTTCTGCTGAGGGCCTCCATCACTGCATGTAGCTTGGGGAGTGGGTACATGGGTTTTCTTCACCCAACGCTTGGAGAAAGCACTTCCACAACCATGCATGATGCTCACCTAGTACCGTAGTCACTCACAGTTTGAGAAGAAGGTATTGCATATATCTCTCAGCAGTGAGTACTTAACCCTTCACATTATCTTCTCTGCTTTTAGCAGGTATCCCAAGATAGGCGCCCCACCTTGCTGCAGTGCATGCCCAGCTGCCAACTCCATCAGCTCGAGCCTCCCACATAAGCCGCCACCTCCCTCTAATGCACGCAGATGGTTTTGACAGGAGGGCCTGCTCTGCCAGCTCGTCATGACTACAGGCTACCCCAATTCAGTGGGAGACAAGAGGCTGAGAGGGGCCATAGCATCTAATTACATCGTCAAGATTGTCTCAGAACAGACCCTCCCTTGATAGAGTTGCACTGACCTCCTCCTTGGCTTACACTTCTTGACTCAGTGCGCTTGGTCTCCAGGCTTCGCTTTAACAAGACCACATGATGGACAAAGGTCGATTGAACACCCCTTGGAAGGAGCCTGAATGGAAAGGATAACCCTTCCATCCACCTGGAGCTGAGGACTTACCATATCTGAAGGCCGTCTTGGAGCAGAAGGAGGAACAGCTGCTACTGGCTGAATAACTTGGCAAAGCACTCTCAGAGAAGAACCAGGAGCTACGAGCAGAGAACAGGAGGCTCCAGAAGCGAGTGACTGACACATTGCAGGTGAGGGGTATTGAGCATATTACCAACCGGCGAGAGAAAACCGCACAAGTGCCCCTGCTGCTTATTGAAAATGAAACCCACTGCCTCCAACACACACTCCATGGTGCTCACTCAGCCCCTTCACTCTAGTGCCTTAACCCATTTTTAGGTTTCGCCTGCACAGTGCTTTTGCTGTTCTCGCAAAATCTCTTCTTATTAAAAAACAAATAATCTTAAAACAGACTTACAGACTGCCCCTTATTTACCATTCGTAAGCTTATAGATCACTCTCATTTTCTGGCTTCTCATTGGCCAGTGGCATCAGGGTCACATTATTTAGGTTCACCTCCTCTTTTCTGGCTGTACCTTGGAGCTTGGACCAACTACACTTTCCGGTTGACGCCATTGGGTGGCGGAGAGTGTCCTTCCACTAGCCGCATGCTTTTCAACGTATTTATTTTTTATTTGAGTTTTCGCACTCCATACAGATGAGAAGTGGAGCTAGCAAGGCATTTAGAATTCGACACAAGACTGCACCGGAAATGTCCGTCTTTTATTTCCATCCTTGCCACCCTCTCCTCCTCGTTCTCCGTTGTTGCACGTGATCGGTCAGCTGTAGCACAGAGACCTTCACCTTCCCTTCCTACACCCGAGCACGGCCATGAAGGGCGGTCCTCGCAGGGTGAGTGTGCCTGCTTTCTTTGTGAGCTATGGTAGTGTACAGGGTAGGCACTTCAATGCTTCTGGGATGTCCTGCATTAATGGTCTAAGCCTCTGGCTATTGTTTACTGCTCCGAATTTGAGAGCTGGGTATATGTGTGTAGCTGTGCGCACCACAGGACTTAGTAACACACCCCCATGCATGTCATTACATTGAGTAGTAACCAAGCATGTTTTTTTTGGGCAAAGGCCAGGATGGGCCGCCACCCCCCGACCTTAGCAAAATTATATAGGGTGGGGGAATGGAGGGGTCACAGAAGACAGTGCCAAGATTTCATTTTATAATATTTCTATATATGCATGGTTTTTATTTAGAGAAGCAGCGAGAGGCGATCTGTTTCTTGGTTGTTTATGGTTTTACATTTCTGTCTGGCAGGGATTTCCATGCTAACTTTCCTAGCCACCCAAAAAAAAGCATTGGCAAAGCCAATCTGTGTTGACCATATGAAATCTATTAGCTTTGTCAATTTTTTTATACGTTTTGCACAACAGTTTTGCTGCTTTGGAACATTGCTTAAAGTAAACAAAAAACTCCATGACTCGGTCAAAACTGGCCACGTCATAGAACTTTTTTTTGTACTTTAAGCCATGTCATACAGCGGGTCAAGTGCTGTGCGCCATGTAAAAAAAACATTGACAAAGCCAATAGATTTTTGCTTTGCAAAGCCTATTAGCTTTGCCAATGCTTGTTGATACTGCCTTCAGCCCACACTCAGTGGTGCTCACTCAGTCTCTTCGAACTGCTCATTCCTCCCTCTCATGCCCCATGGTTATAGCTGTAACTGGACTCCGGACACTGCTCAAAAAGAAACAAAAGCCACTGTTTACACTTTCTTGCTGAGCCTCAACATAAAGCGTCTATTGGACCTTAGTGCCAGATGCTCTCTGGGTGTATTGCACTCGCCTACTGGCCATTCTAGCAAAGAACACCAATGGTAACTATTAAGAGCCATGATTGGTGCAAAGAGCTATCAGTCACTCAGAAGGCTAGAGCTGCCAGAAGCAATGATCAAAAACTAAAGCCACAACCTAGTTAGGATGGGTGATAAAATCCGACATGAAGCGGATGACAGAGTTTTTGCTGAACTGTGTGCTTCAAGAGGAATGGGGAGTGGGCAAACCTCCACAAACTCTGCTGGCGGAGAGGAGTTTACCACCCATCACCAAATCCTCTCTACTGTCCCTTGTTGTGTACACGTTAGAGCTGTTGACTCCCAGATTCATGCTGAGATGTTCCTTGGACATACAAATATTGGTTCAGCCTGACCTTTATATTGAAATACACTCAGAGGTCAAAATTGAAAAGTTGTCATTTATGGGAAGAGGACATCTGAGTAAAATCAGGATTCAACCTACCAAATGCAAGACTGTTGAGTGATATGCATTTGGATGTTGAGGATGTCCATTCTGGACCCCGGTCATTTTACCCACTTAAGGAGTTCAGTGAGTCTTTGTGCCTGCTGTTGAATTAAGTGTCTAACCCACCCTCTGGTCACAAGTTCAACGGCAATAACATAGCTAAGGTTTGCATAGTGCTTATTAACCAGATGTATGTGTAACACTCAGACCACAAGTCCCAAGCACAGGAAGGTAGCACAAGGTGCTGGCATGCCTACAACTGAGATTTATGTAAAATTGTGTGTACATACTCCTCAGATTATCGGTTCTCATCAGAGGTAGGCAGCTCAAAAGGTCAGTGGTCCTGCAACTGACATATGAATTTAACCCTTGGGTCACAGCCCATGAAGAATAGCTCGATTGGTTACTGTCCTTGCCATTAAGATCTTTGTGCAGTAAGCATATCCCAAGTGTATTCCTGAAATAGCAGAGCACATTATACAGTAGTTTTTAAGTTTGATAAAGTAAAAGAAACTTCCCTAAACACAGCCAAGTTCAGAGCCCCAAATATATTACGAGCGGCTTTAGTTACAGCAGCTTCTGTGTCCCCAACCTCTCCACTAGATCGTAACCACTACTTTTGGCACCCTTGATCTGTCATCCACCTCCACTGACACCATGTGTGCCAGTCGTCCTTTCTCTTTGGCCCCAGCCAGTCTGATGCTGTCTGCAATATTAACCCCTGCAAAAAACCATTAAGGAAAATCTCTCAAATTCAGTGAAACTCTGGATTTTTGAATGTTTCTCTGGCACTGCATGCATGTACTGTCCAAGACGCTAAGAACACAAGCTGCTGGAGCACAGTCTTAATTTATTGAATGGAATAAACTGCTTAATTTGCTACAAGCTAGGTAGAATCAGGAGGCACAGTAACCCACAGCTGCATCTAGATCAAGTAAATGCAGTGCTTTTGCGGAGAACCTGGCAAGAAATGTTACTTGATGTGTGCTAGGGTTAAGTCTGCTCATCTGTCCTTTCTTCCTTTCTGTGCATGCCGAAGAAGTGCTCACTAGAAATGTTGGAAAATTCTGTTTAAAATAGTAACTGAAAGATGCTACAAGCCATGCCGTGGACACATTATGTGCTGTGTAAGCTCTAATTAGGAAAAAATAATAAGTGATAATACACTTTCAAGCATTTCTTAAAACATATCAGATGTTCAATGACAGGCACAGCAATGACGAACGCAGAAGGTGCAGAGCCTCCATAGTGTATTTTTGTAACTACAGCTGCCCTTGTATGGTTTTGGTGGTGAAGTGCTGATTTGGAGTCAGTAAAGTTCTACTTGGGGCACAATTTTGGGTGTATTGGGGAAACATTAGTTAACCTTTTCAGAGGCTGTGGATAGTATTTGGGGCCAGATGTAGCAAATTCCGGCATTGTGACTCGCAAATTGCGAGTCTGAGCGACTCGCAATTTGCGAGTCGCAATGCCGGATGCAGGATGGTGTCCCTGACACCATCTGTGAGTCGCAAGTGGGTCACAAAGGCCCACCTCATTAATATTAATGAGGTGGGTCGAAATTTGCGACCCCCTTGCGAGTCGCAGCACTCACAGGGATGGTGGCCTGCTGAAGACAGCAGACCACCATGTCTGTAACTGCTTTTCAATAAAGCAGTTTTTTTTTTTTTGTAATGCAGTCCTTTGCATTACACACGAAAAAATGAAACGTGTCAGTTTCATTTTTTCAGAGCAGGCAGTGGTCCATAGGACCACTGCCTGCTCTGAAAAAATGTTTTCAGGGCCATTCACAAAGGGGAAGGGGTCCCATGGGAGCCCTTCCTTTTTGCAAATGGGTTACCACCAGTGTGATACTGGTGGCAACTGCGAATTGCTTTGCGACCGCATTCGCGATCACAAAGCAATTCTGTATCGCGATGCGACTCGCAAATAGGAAGGGGAACACCTCTTCGTATTTGCGAGTCGCATTCCCATTTTGCGAGTCGGTAACCAAGTTACCGAGCCGCAAAATGGGAATGGGCATCGCAAGGTGGCTTTTGCGCCTCGCAAACAGCGAAAATCGCTGTTTGCGAGGAGCAAAAGCCTTGCTACATCTGGCCCTCAGTGTCTTTTATTGGAAGGTTTTTTTAGGACTCGAAAAAGCAAGGTTTTACTTAGCTCACCTTGTTATTGCTCACATGATACAAGGTCCATGTCTGTAGAATTTTGTGCTGTAAGAATGTTGGATTCTGATGAACAAATGCTCTGGGCCGGAGAGGACAAGGTGATAAGTGACTAAGCCCCTCTATTCTCCTCATGCACACATTGTTTTAAGAGTCCTGCACATGAGGGGATGAGCATTTCTTCACCGACAAAGAATAAAACACAACTAATCACTGTATGGTTTCAAAATAAAGCCACACAGTGATTTGCCATCTTTTGTAATATCCCTGCCCTACGCTACGTATGAGCACAGGCCCACAGTGACAGGCCAATTTGAAGCTTGGTGATCAAAACCAATGCTTGCATTGCTACCATGCTGTATTATTAAACAGCCTGAGAGCTACACATGGATTGCTTGGAGCAGGTGAACCCTGCACTCCATAAGATATCAGCGGGCTGGGCTGTCTTCCCCGTGACTTCTTAACACAGCACAGGTTCAAGCAGCCTTTAGTGTGCATGGCAGGACGGTCACAGTCAGATCAGGTGCACTTGACTTTAGCCTTTGCCTGAAACCTGCCAACCAAATGGATTACCACCGCCCTGTCCAAATTTGAAACGATTAGGGCATTGTGATTGACACCCCTTAGCAGGAACAGCCCTTGATCAGCTTTTTCATCATTTGTTTAGGCCATTTGTCAGAAACTATGTGAGAGGGCCATGGAATAAGCAGGAGCTACTTAGCCCAGCCGCGGATGCTGAAACCTTTTCCTACTGACCTACTTTGGATCCTGATCAACTTGTACAAGTAACCCTTCCACACTGATTGTCCAGTCAAATACTTGCTTTATGAAAAAAAGGAGTATTTATATACGAACACAAAGTAAAATACTACATACACAAATAATACACACATTTGTCCTGAGGTCAGTACTCTAGTGTTACATTGGCAGGTCCTTGAATCCCAATGCCCTCTTGTTAACGGTAATGGTTATTCTCTGTGAGAAATAGAGTTGTTGGTTGAAGGGGGTGTGAGCCCTTCTGAAGCAACAGCCGCAATCCTTGTAGAGTGAAGCACATAATGTCACTAAATTAGCCTGTGCTTAACCCTCTGGTAGCTTGACACAAATGCAGTCTGGCTTAACTTGGAGGCAATATGTAAAGTATTTATGCATCATTTAAATAGTAATAATGTGAAAACACAAGAAAAAAAGCCACACCAATTTAGAAAAATAGAGTACATTTTAATACAGTGGCAGTAGAGCCAGAGTTATGATTTTTTTCAATGTAAAAGAAAAATAGCACCTAAAAGATCAAAGCACCATTTGTAGACATCTAGTTGTGTGAGTCAAAAGTTATGTGCGACCACAATAGAGTGGGGTTCGGATACTCAAAGTGGATTGAGCCAAGTTTCCACTTAACTTTGGACTTGGAAGAACTTTTGTGAAAGAATGTCTGGTAAGATAAAGTTCAGCGGAGAAAGGCAGCCGACTGTATCTGAGGAGGAGTCATAGTCATCGGGGAGCCGCTGGGTGGAGTTGCTGTGACATGTCCACATCAGACTTATGGCCTCATTATGAGTGTGCCGATCTGAAGATCACCACACTCGTTTTGATGGCTGGACCGCCGCACTTCAGCCGGTTCAACTGCCCAATTACAACCCTGGTGGGCGGACCCACAAGGGGACTGCCGTCCGAGCCGGAAACATAGTTCCCAACTGCATGAGGGAGGTCAGAGTTGTACTCAGCCAGGGTGGCGCTGAACTCAGCGCCACCTGGCTGATTACAACTCCCCTCACCGCCAGCCTTTCCATGACAGTCTGATCGTCATGGAAAGGCTGGCGGTAACTGTGTGCTAGGGGCCACAGTGGGCCCCTCCACTGCCCAGCACCCTTAGAATGCTCACTGTCTGCTTTGTAGACAGTGTGCATTCTGAGGGTGCTGGTCAGCCCCCTCTGTGCTACGATATAGCAAGTGGCTCCTTTAAGGGATCTGCGTGCTATCACTTAGCACTGTTCCTGCCTGTCTGACCTGTAGGAACACTCTATTGCAATGTTTCCGCCGGTCACACCGATGGGAACATTTTAATAGGGTAGGGGGACGCCACTTCCATGGTGGTGGTATCCTTACCACATGTTTGGCAGCCCCACCATGGGACCACCAAACTCTCAATGAGGCCCATAGTCTCTTTTTATGAAATTTGAAAATCTCCAGCGGGATGAAGCTGAAGGCTGTAGCTGACAAGCGTGCCAAAAGGCTGGATACCCTTCTGGACAGGAGCTGCTGAACAGGATTTGCTGCTGTTGAGAAGGACGTAGCTGGAGCTACAGTGAAGTCAGGCTGACTGGTGATGCACCTTGGGTGGATCAGTGAGCAGGTAGTACGCAGTCACGTCTTGGTTCTCATGGTAATTGTTTACTATAGTTCCCAGTTTTTAATTCAGGCAATCTGGGTACCTTTAGCTCCACTTTCAAGGTTTCAGGACTGGAGGCACACCAATTGGAAGGTTAAGATCTGAGGCCAGGTGCTGACTCAAGATTATTGGAGACTTTTCTGTCCCTGAGGCTATGATCAGGAAGCCAACCAACTAGCCCTTGGAGTCACTCTGGAAGTCCTGGGTTCAAGTAGAAAATCAGGTTTCAACCAAAAAAGCAGTCTTCCAAGGGCACAGAGCAGGCTTCAGGCAGCAGGACAATCATCGTGGTGCAGCAGGAGGTCCCCAGAAGTACACAGCAGGCCACATGCAGCAGGGCAGTTTTCTGAAAGCCCTTTGCAGGTCCAAAAGTGAACTGAAGAGTTGGTCTGAGGGTTTTAATTTTATACCTGGGTAGCTTTAAAGTGGAAAAAGGTTCTGGAGTTTTCCCCTCCCATGAGTGTGTAGCATTTCTTGCCTCCCCGCCTCAGTGCCAGGCTGTCTGTAGTCACAATAGGCTCGTGTGAAATTCCTTGTGTTTAAGCTAAGGCAGTATCTTTCAAGTGCAAGTGGGGCTGTCCACAGCTGCGCTCCCTCATCCTGACAGAATTGCCCTTCCTACTAATAATCAGTTCCTCTATTGTGTGGCTGTCTGAGTGCGAATACACAAATACCAGCATCCAACTACACCTAGCCATGTGACCCAGAATCAGGCTGCAGGCACCAAATGGTCAGGACAAAAAAATGCCAACTTTCTAAAAGTGGCATTTTCAGCATTGTGAATTAAAATCTGACTTTACCATTAAAGATGATTTTCAATTACAGTTCCTTAGACACCAAAGATGAAAATTCTGTTTGCTCCCAAACAAAAGGTATCACTTATCAAAAGTTGTCCTATGGAAAAGGTAGGCCTCACAGTAGTGAAAATCAAATTTGTCCCTCAGCATGTTCATGGAGTAAAGAATGTTGGTATGCAAAATGCACTCGTTTTTGACAGGTAAGAGTCCAGTGCCTGTAATAATGGGATAAAGTTATGCCACCAGTATGGACAATGATAGAAAACTGCTTGCGGATTGCCAGTAAATGGTCAGAGTTTCCAGAATAATCTACCACTTTGGATATAAAGCCACTGGAATTATTCAGCAGTGCTTCAGCGGTGGCAGAAATTTCTACAATGGCGGAATTTTCAACCTATGCAAAGCGGTGGAGGAAAATCTGCTGCTGGCCAAATTCCAGATCAGGGTTTTGGTCTCAGTAAATTTTAATGTTCTCTTTTGCTTCATCTGTGTCCCCCATACAGGTTCATCCTTCTAAAATGAAGCGTTGTGAAAGCAAAACTTCTTATCCCAATACAAATGAGATCCATTGTTATATTTTTGTTAGTGATTGTCAGGTTTTGCTTTCCTGAGTTCAGCTGCTTGTGGGTTGCTGGTGGGGTGCCTCTTTGATTTCACTTGCTGTACTTTGGTGCTTTGATGTGGAGGCTTTCAGGTTAAATATCGAATTGAAAAAATTGAGTCAACAAAACACGTCATTTGGCTTTGAATTCCCAAATAAAAGGTTTGATTTGTGGGTGATAAAGAGGAGTGCCTGTTTCTCCCCATGTTTTACACGATGATTTTCGTAATATTTGGGGATTTTTAAGGTATTCTTACCTTGCTAGGTTTCTCCATTTTGAGTTTGGAGCAATATTTTGCCCACCATCCATCACCCCAGGTCAGTTGAGAGGAATCAGCATTTAATTTCTCAAGCTGAGCTGTGCCTGTATATTTTTTTTAAACATTCATAAACGAAAACATCGAAAGGTGTCCAGATGCTCCTTTGTTCAAAATGACTGCGTATGACGTGGAGGGACCCGAAGGCTACCTTTGTGTTTCGTAAAGATTTAGGGAGATCTGAACACTGAGGTCAGCTTCAGAGCATGGGAACAAACTATTTATGTATGTGGAGAGGTATGCATGCTGTATACATTTCTGCACACATTGATAAGACTGTTTGCCCATGGATCTGGAGAGACATGAATGCCTGGAAAGTATTGAATACATATGAACAGAGCTTGTTGCGTCTCTATTTAGAGAGACATGAATGCCATAAAAATGTCTTTTTACACAGGGCTGGGTTGGCTCTCGCTGTTCGTGCAGATAAATGAATACTGTATACATGTTTGCATTGATATTTGCAGATCTGCTTGTCACTGTAGGTGGCGAAACTTGAATGCTATGGGAACTGCTGCATACAAAGGGCGAGAGTTGGCTGCCTCTGTATGTGGCTTGGTCTGAGTGCCATGAAAATGAAATCAACATGAGTTTGGGAGAGGGACAATTCTGTACAATTTTTTTTAATGTCAAGAGGCCAGTCTTCAGCTACCTCTGCGGGATATTTTTTCACTCTCCTATAAACATGGTTAAGTGCATTTATTACACTTCTAATTGGAGTGCACTGCGCTAACATCCTACCAAAATTGTCCGACTTTCTAAATCGTTTTAATATAGTTTTAATACATTTTAGCAAGGCTTATCAAAAATAAATTGTGTTTTTTTATCAGTCCAAGACTCCGTAGGCTATAAACATATTACATTTGGAGAGTTTCTCTTTGAACGAAGACAGGAGAAATAATGTCAGTGCAAAACAACAACACGACTAAAAATAGATGTAGAAGTGGAACATATAGCTTCAACTGATCTTGTCCTTCCAGCATTAACCCTCATAATTTATCAAGGATGTGCTAGTTGTTAGTTGCCCCTCTAAGCTCGGCGTGGTCCCATGTTTTTATTTGAACATATAACATGCCTCGGGAAGCCGTGTTAACCTTTTCTGGAATAAAGTCATCACCCAAGAGCAAATGAGGTCTACATGTTTCGATGAGAAAACCTTAACTAGCCTTCATGAGATCAGAGTGGGGAGTTTGAATCTGTCGCTGTGCAATGTATACAGATCAGCTGAAATGTATCTAAGCCCCACAGGATAATCAGGAAATATGCATCGTCAGAGCATGTAGGACTTTTCTGCAAACGACTTTGAATCATACTATTGTGGTTTTGCTTGAATCATCATAGGCGGGGCTTGCAGGGCAGCAACTTTATGAAGGCTGCTAAAGTATTGTGTGTCTAGGAGAGTACAGCTCTGGCCATAGAAATGTCGGAATACAATTAGTGAGAGATAGGTGTCCTTGTATGTGAAGAGACATGGATGTCTAGGAATAATGTCAGACATGCGTTAAGCTGGCTGTTTGTGCGTGTTGCAACTTGAGTGCATCGTGGTCATTGATGGTGCATCTAAAGAAAGGCAGCTGGCTGTGTATGTGAGAAAAAGGTGGCTCTGATATAGAGAAGGTCTAAGTAAGGGAGTAGCTACACAACCAGTGAATGGGACATATGAATGCATCAAATAACAGCAATGCGGTTATGGAAATCACAAAGCAATGAAAGAGACTATTGAAGTCAGCACAAAACACTAGATTGTCCTTCTTATCAGGGCTTTCTTAGAGCTTTTGGTCTTTATCTTTTTGCTTCCTACTCATGCTGGACTTGTTTTGATTTGTACACTGCCATACACGTCAAGAATTGAGCTTTGAAATCTGGATGTGCACAGTCCACCCAGCCTTAAACCGTTGTAACGTTTTTAAGCACTCCCAGTGCACGTTCTGAAAACCCAATTCCACATCAGCAGACCCTCAGCCTCCCCGGTGCAACCTAGTAAGCAAAATGAAACATACCAAAGGTCTCCTGTGAAATGATTAGGTGCTTCCTGTTTGAGCACGTCATTAAAAGTGTCTAGAAAGGCATACAGCACACTTTAAGAAAAGCTCTTCATCCCTTCACGGCAGCTTGGGTATGTCTGTAAAATGGCTGGTCTGAATCAGGGGTTTAGGCATAATTTGTGCTGCAGGTGCACTGGCACAAGGTCAAGAGGGTCTGGATGAGCCCATTATGACACAAACCTGGCTGCATTTTACCATCCAACCATTGGTCAGGGGGGGCCTATTTCTTCTTTCCTTTGTTTACTTTAGGGCTCACTGCACCATTGCTCCTCTACTGGTCTGAAGGCAATTATTGATCAGACGTCACAGTATCACAAATGGCCTACTTGCTCTGAGCCCTTGCTCTCTTGTGGAGCAAACCTTGTGCACAATCCAAAGGGCACAAACCCTTTAAGGCCACAGAGCTTGTGTTCACAAAACTAATCACTTTCAGCTCAGCAAAGACCAGTGGAGCTTTGACTAACAGACCCACCATCTAGGCTCATGCGTACATCATCCAAACGACACCACGCGGTTTATTATTTCCATTTGGTGAAACCATATTCACCACTGGAAAATGAGAGAAGCACTGCCCGCCGTCTCAATGGAAAGATGTGATCAGGGTGCCAAGAAATCTAATGACACTTTGAGGTCCTTGTCATATCGTTTATTTTACTAGGTGTTTTAATTATGTTCAAAATCGTTAGTATTATGGTGTGCTATGTGCATTTGAAAAGTGAACATGCAAATTATAATTTAGATTATGTATGTTTACATATGATTACAGAGTATGTTGTGTATTTGCTAACAGTTGACTGACTCTCGAACAGATGGTCAGGTGAGTTTTACAGTCCTGCAATTGTATTGTGGATTTATGCTGCATCATTTTGTTGGGAGTGTAGGTAGATAGTTTCTTTGGGTTATCTGTGGTCTTACCACTTGTTGGGTGATTGTTGGTTGTACTTTTTTGGGGCCTGGAACATAAGTTATGAATGTCCATTATTTATGAACATAATAATGGTAGTTCCTTGAGGCAGGAGGCCCTTGACTGATGTAACACACATTAGAGGGCTAATCCTATTGGCTAGTTTTCTCATCTCATCCACAGGCAGAAAAGATGAGGCAAAGATGTGTGGAGCTAATTGAAGAAATGGCGACTTCTCGGAGATGAAGACTTTAGTCTCCCACGTTTCATTCTTTTTGTAGGAAAAGGCAAGGATGCCCTTGCACTGCTGTTGATTGCCGAATGATTGCTTTTCAATTCACTGAATCTGCTATTTATTGGAATAAGTTGCAGTTCCCTGTGAAGGGGTAGCAGATTTCTTCCTCTTGGTTGGTTAGTTGTATCATCTTTTGTGAATTTTGCATAGAACTATTTTTTGCCTCAGTTTAGGATTGTCTAAAGCAACGTTTAAGCCTTCAGACTGTGTTTTTCAGGTGTGCCAGATTTTGGTTTCACAAGCTGCTGATGGCTTTCATGCCTTGCTTAGATAATTTCAGTTTGAGGGATTGGTGAGGTTACATGGTTTCATGAAATCATTATAGAAATTCCTTAAATGGAGTTTATGGTTTGTTCTATCAAGCATTTTAGGAACTACTGGGTATCTATTTTGCAAGAGGCTTTCGTTTAGGCTCTTCATCCACCTTAATTTGACCATTTCCTGATATGAATTGTAGCAGGTGCGATGGCTGTGCAGCATGCTTAGAAGTGAGTAATGCATTCCCAGCTGTTGGGCATGATATTAATGTTACATGACAGAACGTGGTCCACCATGAAAGCAGCTTTGTGCTTGTCACCTTTCACAAGATGGTTAATCCCAGTCCTGCCATATTCTGTATGAATTCTGATGTCAAGGAATAGGCACACAAAAGTTTGAGCCCTGAGTAGCAGACACTACAGCTTGCAGATGCAGTTTTAGTCTGAGGAACTCATCGAGCAAATATTACCCGAGCAGCAATTCAATTAAGCCTGCTACCAGGAAGGGTGGGTGATGCTCGCAACCACATATTACACCGACTCAAGGTTTGGTACCACGCAGATTGAGAGTTTGAGCCCCTGCTACCTACCAATTCACCTCTGCTTCTTACTCCTCTAGTTTCAGAGGTCACTTTGTACCCTGTTAGGGGCAATTAATTCAGGATTCTGATGACATTATATCCAAACTAGGCTTGGATTTTTATCCGCAGTAGAAATCTTTCAAATGTTGCAAACTTTGTGATATATGAATGGCATGAAATTTCATAGGATTTTACAGTTAGGATATTTCGTATGACTATCACACTTTTGAAACTGGTGCCTGTATAAATAGTAAAACCACAATTGACATACCTCTCTTAAACTAATCACCTGCCAGTATCATGTATGGTGTTTAAACTAAGGGCATGCTCTCATGTCAATTTTGAAGCAAGGTCCCGGCGAGGAAATTTTGCAAAGTTTTCTGTGATTTCAAACAATTTTTGTGAAATTTCTTAAAAAGCTGTGATTTTACCTACCCTTAGGCAAATATTTTTCTGTCAGGCCTAGTAAATGACAGGCAGTCTTGACAATCACATAAATGATTTTTGGATATGTTTCTTGACTGGATAAATGCCCCTGTCAACTGTCTTTGAAAATTACATTGTGTGAGCATGTTAGGGATTTTTCAATGTCGCTGCCAACCCACTTTGAAATTCTTCCACGACTGTTTCTAAATTGTCGGTCTTTACTTGTTTGCCATTGTGCCTTGGTGTGCATATTCCCTTAGCTTCAGATGTTTGATTGCTGTGCTCCTCCTCATCTGCCATAGACCATAATTGGGCCTTTAGCTGAACTACCTCTCTTTCATGATTTAGCATGTGAATTTCCCTGTGTGTGTTTTCTTGTCTTTAAGACCTTTGTCTATTAGTTATGTATAGTTGCAAATTCTGGAATGTTTGTAGACATTTAGCAGAATTGCCACTCTGGTACTTTTGTTTCTGGTATCTCAGTGATGCTAGTAGAGTTACTTTTGGCCTTTCCAGTTGCCAGTCTTTCCCTCTCATCTTCAGTGAACATTTGTTGATGTCTGGTATCCCGATAATTGTCTGGGTCCACACCTCACAACGAGGCCCAATGAGTTATCTGTTTCCTGCGTTGGGGTCTGGGATCCTTCTATGGCTCATATCCGAACTGTAATGTAAGGTATTTGTGACGAGGACCGAGACTCACGTACATCGTAGGCTAAACTCCTAAAAGAATTTCTTCAGCTTGTGCAAAAACTTTCAGGGAGAAATATGAACTGACAAAACTGAGGGCCCTATTTACAAAGGTAAATTTAAACATATAAATCTACTCCTGCATCTATTCTTTTTGAAATTCACCATTTCTGAGTGTAAAGTTTATCCTAGAGGTAGACTGAAATATCTTCACCCTCTAGTTGAGCTGCCTAGATCAAGATTTACAATTCTAAAGTTACTTCTCATAACTTTTCACACATCAGTGGATGTCTCCACCACTAGGCCAGAGATCTCTCTTTGGTGAAGTATAAAAAGAGTTATCAAACTGAAAAACGTAATACAAAGATTTTATTGTAGAAAATCATTTGAAATCATGTTATATATGAATTTTAAATCTAGACTTAATGAAATAAAATGTTACAGCACTTTAACTTAAATTTGTATTAAGTATTTAATTATTTCAAATGTGTATTTATTGTAAGAATAATATCCCTCACAAATATAATGAACATAAACCCAGCAACATTAATATTTCTATATATATTAAAAAGTATTAAATGTTATGTATGGATTGATTTTTGAAAACGAATATCTGTGCAATAAAGCAGTCAACATTTGCTATACTGTTAATGTTAATATGCTTTACTCTTGTTTTTCAAAATATATTTAATTATTAATTATTTATGTGCATTAATATTTAGTGTAGCTCATTTATCCTCATCACATCAGCCTGTTCAGAGAAACAAAACACACACTCAAGCCCTTTTTTCTCATCTATGTATTTGCTACACCAAACGTGACACTACACACAGTGCGATTTATCCATGAGTGACCTATGTTAAGTAGTGTGTGTTTTTAATACACTCATAAAAACATATTTTAAAATGAAATGCAAGGACACAGAAAAGAGGCAAAAAAGGAATAGTCATAAAAAGATCCCATATAGCGGCATTGTGTTACAATTCATTCTTTTATGATGCTGACATGTTACCTGAATAGTGTTGAATTTGAATACATAAACAACTTGAACAACTGTTAGTTTGATATTCAACATATCTATATATAAATCACCAGTTTGGTAGTGCATTGCTCAATATGCTTTCAAGCTGGTCATTTCTACATACAAATATAGCTAAATTGGATTTCAAGTTAGCATTACATTAACTAGTCACTTGATTTGTCTTATTTTATTGATAATGAGACACTTTCTGGTGCAACGTGATAACTGTAATAGTGAACTAATAAATGTACGTATATTTGAATATGAATATTTGTATTCATTTTAATATATATATATATATTAATATATATATATATATTTTTTTTTAAAGTCAAAATAACGTTATTTTTATAAACATTATTTCCTGTGTGGTGATTTTTTTGTTTTGTTTATATCTCTATTATTTTTTATGAGAGTGTGCAACAGTACCTATGAGCGTACATGTGTACGTTGCGGGACCTTTTCCACTGTAATAACTTCAGAAGTGCAGTTATGAATGCATTAGCTCTTCTGGTTTGGGATGGTATTTTGTTTTTACTTGTCCCTCCCTAAACCACTCCTTACTTCTTCCTACTTCCCTCCAATTCAGGTGTAAGTATTCCTCATTTTCCAGCCACTTCCTCCTGTCTCTTTCATATTTAATGCTAAAATGTAGACCTAATTGTGTGGAGATCTCTGTATCGAAAAAATAGGCGAGGAAACGATCTCCACATGTATGTTTGTGAACTGCATTTTGTAGTACATGAGAAGTGTTACTTTAGAACCACTAAATGTTCTTCAAAATACAGTTTGTAACTAGCTGTCAGAATTTTCTTTTTTCGGGGGAGAGAGCAAAACAAATAGTAGCACAGCTTTCCTTTAAGATATATAGGCCACAATCTAAAGATCTTTGATGGCTATTCCAGATGTTTTGTTGTAAATATATCTAAGTGGAATTGAGATTATATTACTGTGTACGATACAATCCAATGATTCATTTCTAAAATTTGGCAGCTGTGAGGAGTATTCTATATGGAAAACACATTCACCAGATAGACACACCATCTAATATGTGCAGCGTCTTCAGCCCACTGATCAGGTGTCTACAGAAATCTGGCTTCCATTTCCTCATGTCGATTCCAGCAATCTTTTAGGCCCTGATTTAAGAAACGCTGTGCTGGGCCCAGTGCAGCACCACTTTCTTGCACCTTTTAGCGCCCCCTAACACCATCATGTGAGTGCTGCATCTAAGATACGGCGCACCATGACGGAAGTTAGGGGAACCAGCATCAAACATTATGATGCTAGTTCGGAGCTTTGCAGAACTAACGTCAAAAATGTTGACGCTAATCCTGCCAAGCCCATTGAGGCCCATTGACAACAATGGCATGCCGCTTTTAACGCCTGCTCCCGGCAGGCGTTAAAAGTACCGTGATAAATGACACAAAGAAATCTTTTAGATTTCTTTGTGCCATTTTTTGGTCCCCCTAACAGGGGAACGCCCCCTTTCCATACATTATGCCTGCCACAGGCATAATGTAAAGGAAAGGGTTACAAAGTGACGCAATGCATGCATTGCATCACTTTATAAATTTAGTGTGGCGATTTTAGACTCGTTGGGCCACTTTAGCGTAAATAAAAATGATGCTAATGTGGTGCAAGGAGGCTCTAGGGGCTCTTAAAACAGCCCCTAACTGTTTTCATTTGTTGTTTTCTCAAAAAATCCTGTTGTATGGTTGTGAAAGATTTGTAAAGCTGCAATGATGGTGAATGACAAGAACCACTTCCGTTTTTTTCTTCACAAATACCACATTCTCAAAGAATATCTTAAAGTGCCCCAAATGAATGATTAGTACCAATCAGATTATTGTCTTCAAAGGACCTGATTATTAGATTTTTAGTATTACATATTTAGTTTTTTTTATTTTCCAGAGTGTGTTGTAGGAAAGCTGAAGTAATAGCAAACAGTCCTTTTACATATGCAGCATCATTTTAGAATATAAAAAGAGATTTACTACAGAGTTCTATTATGTAGCATTAATGGCAGTTGATTTATATCTGACCTTCTGGTGGACGAGGCTGCTGTAACTTTGCATCTGTGTGATCAAAATGTTTTGATGCCTGCCACACTAGTGTTTGCATGGAGATACCTGAATGAGAGGAGTGTGCATAATTTGGAGTGGGTGAAATTGCAAATTGAGCGTGAAATGTCTGGAAAAGTATGCACAATTGAGTGTCATTTTTGTGATGCGCCCTTGTGGCATTTTGCATTGCCTTTAAAAGTCATTCTCGATGATGGTAAGGGACATTATCAACTCTAACCAGTTCCCTGAGGAGAAAAGCTGTGTGAAATGTTGCACATGCAAAAATCACAAACTGTCACAAAAGTAATCACCATTCCACTTTATAGAATGGCCATTAACACCTTCACCACTGTCTGGTATAAGACTGCACTTGCTTTGGTTTTTATGTTTATTTTATTTTCAGTGTTTGTAATATGTTTCTTACCACCAAATGGTGACCTCGAAGTTCTTTGTGTATGGGTACAAATAAGAGGGACTAGTGAGTTGCAATGTATTTCAAGAACCGGGTGGTAGAGACCTAGTCAGTCATCTGGCAAGAATGGAGAGTGCTGGGTAATAACCGCAGTTGAATATGTCCACAAATAATGATAAAGCCTTGAAGAAGAGCAAGACTCCTGGGTGAACAAGAACTGTGGAAGGCGCAGAAGGGTGTCAATGACTTGGTAGCAGCTACAACGGATGCCTTTGGCTAGTCTACTTTGTTGCCAGGATAGCTCTCCTGGAGACCGTTGGCAGTGATGTCTTGGAGTATGCATGTTATTTTCGCACTATGGGAAGCATGGTTTGGGTGATTAGGCCATCAAATGCTTTTCCCTGGTTTTCAATTTCGTCCCATTTCGAGGGGCTACAGGCAGGTACAGGATGAGTGCAGTAAAATGAAGTGGATGCATGAAGTAACACTAGAAAGTATGAGTCAGTCGGATTTGTTACATTAATTCTGACTTTCAAGATAATGGGCATGATTTAAATTTGTGCGGGGATGGTAAATTCTCTGATGTGGTGGAGGAAATCTCACCTGTGGATTCTTCTTTGGATGTAGCACTTACTTCAGAAATTGATTGACTTTTCCTTATCATCCAAATCTGGATCAGGATCTACACCTTGTTGCTGGGAGAGGCCAACTACCTAAACGATGGTACAGGACCTATCTCGTTAAGCCAACAAATTCTTTGCACGTATTCAATACACATTTCAGTTTGAAATTTGGAAAACAACAGCGCATGGACATACCATTTCTTATTTTCGTGCCAAAGTATAACTCTGTGAATTTAGCGGTGAAACACGTGTAGTATAAAACTATGGGTTTTTCGTTGTGAGGTTGATTCATAAAAAAAATCATGTCAGCATGAAGATAAGAAATTGTAAGCTGAAGTACTACTTTTTCAGATATTCAAACTGAACTTCTCAGACTTTGTCTACAAAACAAATTCTAGGTTGTACGTGGTGTGCGGTGTGTAGTGTTACGTAGCATCAGCGAATTTTGCACACCTTGGTAATGGCTGCAAACACTGCTCTGCACAAACTTTTGCATACAGGATGTAATTCAGTCGAGCTGACGAACGTCCAGTAATCCAATTTGCGTATATGTTGAAATAACTGCTTCAAAATATTATGGTACCAGAATAGAAGGTAAATGTATATAGGTAATTATAGATTTACTATGCTTAACTACACATCTACAGAAGACATGTTTATCGCCAAATATGTGGAGTTAAGCAAAGCAACTCTATACTTACACTTGTAAACTCTGTAAATTCACCATGTCAATAGTTTTATCCTCAATATTTTTAAATTATATTTTGGTACTGCAATATTCTGCAGTAGATATTAAGATGGAGTACCTCCATTTGGTTTCCGTCTACTGGAAAATCTACTGTAATAGAATCAAAAGTCTTCTTCCAATGTAGAAATTATATTTCTGACCTTTCAAATCAGGACATCATGAATTGAAGCCTCTTATACTAACAATGTTATCGTTTTTAGAGCCTGCTGTAATCTCTCGATGGGCTTTTAACCACGCCCACCGCACGCCCATCAGTTTGTTGGTTTGTGGGCTTGCCTTTTAAAAATCGCTTGATTTCATATGTGAAAGGCATGCATACGCCATGCCTTTTCCGGTGTTTAGCTCTCCTCGAGCGCACTGGCCTACTACTGAAAGCATACGAGGCTCCATGCTTTCCACATGACTTCTGGACTACTTTTCTTATTATTTCCTACACAGTGCAATTTCGGGGGTCAGTAGTTGAGCGCTTTGTATGACATTGACCCTGTTACATGGATAATTGCATAACTGCTGATACGTTTGACTGAGAGCCAACTTCTGTTTCCTTATGTGTGCTACTTCACACTCATGCTCATGGCGTGGTGCTTTAAATCGGCTCACCTATGTACAACTCTATTACTTTCAATTTTCAATTTATGTGGCAAGAAAAGTCCAGTTAGGACTTTACAACGCTAATAGCTCCAAGTCGAGCAAATGTCACACCCATTGCGTTGCAAACACTTTTTTTCTTTCTTAACACTACACCCCAAATAAGGCAGTTTCATGGCATTTGTAGAGCTGGAAGCACCATAACAGGAGGATTAAGAGGAGTATTTCATGTTGCTGTCTTAGCAAAGAGGACTGTCTTCATAGCTCTTATGAAGTCTAGACAGTTCTTCTTGTTGTGCATGGTGTATTGGAGGATATTTGCATATCTCTGGTTCTGCTAAACGTGCGTTTCTTGAAAAGTAGACCTGAAAGGGTGAAGAAAAAGTAGATGCCTTGGTTTCTAAAAGGAGCATGTCTGCTTATCAAGTTCCCACGATTGACAGTGAAAAAGCTGAACTGAGATATTTTACTTGTGGGCAGTCAGCGCTAGTGCTTTAAGTGAATCAGAGCCTGCCAGGGTTGACCCCCCCCCCATAAAGTATATATAAAAACACAACATTGATCCAGGGACTTATATAGCCATCCATTTTTAGGGTCTAGCCTGTGAGTGTATGCGCTAGCGCATGATTCTTACTTGCCCGACTCTGGTGTGTACAGTAAAGGGCTTGAGGATCACCTGTCACATTTGTTGTCTTACCCAGCACTGTTCTTTACAGCCTCGTAATCCGTTGCTGTAGGCTTGGTGCTCCTCTGTGTGAAGCAGGGACCAAGCACTGATTTATTCAACTTAATCAGTGCCCGTTCACTACTCCTATTACTATTTTTTTCTAGTTTAACTTCTAGTGCACTATATTGCAATGCAACATTGTATCTGAATCAATGCATTAACATGTAATCGTGCAGTACACCCCAATCCATCCACTCCAATCTATCCCAATCCACCCCACCTCACCCCACACAATCCACAACTCAAATCCAGACCGCTCACCCCAGTCCAATACATTTCACTCCAACTCACCCCACTCCAGTCCTTCATACCCACCCTAATCTAATCTGCCCAAAAACAATGTGCCCCACTCCAATCCAAAACAATCTGCCCACGCCATTCTGCCCTACTCCAATCCAAAACAATATGCCCCACTCCCATCTACCCCACTCAAATACCTCCTACTCCAATCCAAAACAATCTGCTTCACTCCAATCTGCCTCAATGCAATTCAAAACAACCCACCTCATTCCAATACAAAACAATGTACCCCACTCTAATCTGCTACACTCTAATCTGCCCCACCTCAATCCAAAATAACCTGCCCTACTCCAACCCACCCCACTTTTATCTGCCCCACTCCAATCCAAAACAATCTATCCCACTTGAATCTGCCTCACTCCAGTCCAAAACAATATGTCCCACTCCAATCCACCTCACCTCACCCCAATCCAGTCCACCTCACCCTATCTCATTTCACCTCACTCCAATCCACCGTACTCCCATCCAATCCACCCCACACCAACCCAAATCACCCAAATCACCCCAATCCAATCCACCCTACTCCAATCCAGTCCACTTCACCCCAATCCAATCCACCCCACCCCACTTCATCCCAATTCACCCCATTCAAATCTGCCAAAATCCACTCCACAGTCCACTCCACCTAATACAATCTGCCCCACTCCAATCCAAAAAAATCTGCCCCACTCCAAACCAAATCAATCTGTCCCATTCCATTACACACCACTCCACTCTGCCCCACTCCAATCCAAAGGAATCTGTGCCACTCCAATCTGCCCCACTCCAACCTGCCCCACTTCAACCTGCCCCAGCCCACCCTGCCCCACTTCAATTCCAACAACTGACTCCAATCCAAAATAATCTGCCCCATTCCAGTTCACCCCCCTCAAA
This sequence comes from Pleurodeles waltl, assembly GCF_031143425.1. Taxonomy (NCBI): domain Eukaryota; kingdom Metazoa; phylum Chordata; class Amphibia; order Caudata; family Salamandridae; genus Pleurodeles; species Pleurodeles waltl. Next base: position 611,066,909 of record NC_090449.1, read on the forward strand.
TCCAGTCCACCTCACCCCAATACAATCCACCCCACCCCACTTCATCCCAATTCACCCCATTCAAATTCACCAAAATCCACCCCACTACAGTCCACTCCACCCCTCACTAATTCACTCCACCCCATATCATCCAATCCACCCCAATCCAGCCTAGTCCAATCTACCTCACTGCAATCCAGTACACTTCATCCCAATTCTATCCACCCTACCCTAATCCACCACACTCCAGTCCAATCCACATCATGCCAATCCAATCCACCCTGCTCCAGTCTGATCCACTTCAGTCCAATCCACCCCACTCCAATCCAACCCACCCACTTTTATCAATCCCACCCAGCTTCAATCCTACCCACCCCACCCCAACCCAGCCCAACCCAATCCACCATCTCCAGTCCTCCCCACTCCAATCAAGTCCACCGCTATCTAATCCACCTCATACTAATACAGCCCATCCACACTACCCCAATCCATTCCACTCCAGTACAATCCACTTTAATCCAATTCAGTCCACATTATTCCACCCTACTCCAGTCCAAACCACCCCACTCCAAAGCACCTGAATCTACCCTACTCCAGTCCAGTGCACCCATCTCCAGATCACCCCTCTCCAGTCAATCCACACCAATCCAATCAACCCCAAACCAATCCAATTCACCCTACTACAATACAATACACCGCATTCCACTCCAATCCACTTACTCCAATACAATCCACCGCACTCCAATACAATCCAACCCACTCCAATCCAAACCAATCCAATTCACCCCACTCGAGTCCAATCAGCCACAACCCATGCTACTCAATCCACCCCATCACACTACAATCCACCCCACCCCACCCTGCCCCACCCCTATCCAATCCAATCCACCCCAATCCAATCCACCACACTTGATCCAAACCACCTCACCCTAATCCAGTTCACCCCATGACAATCCAATCCACCGCACCTCACCTCAATGCAATCCATCCCACTGGAATCCACCTTACTCCAGCCCCCTCCACCCTACCCCAGTCTACCCCACCTCAATCCAATCCACTGAAATCTGATCCACTCCACTCCAGCACACTTCAGTCCAATCCACCCAACTCCAGTCTACCCCAATCCAGTCCACCCCACTTTGCCCCACCCCACTTCAGTCAATCCACATCGTCCAGTCTACCCTGTCCCATTTCAATCCACTCCTTCCCACTCAAATCCACTCCAACGCACTCTAATCCACCCCACTCTACTTCAATCCTCCACAATGTACCCCAATCTAATAAACCAACCCCATCCTAGTTCAGTCCACTGCTCTCCAATCCAATCCACCCACCCTACCCCTCTCCAGTCCACCCAACTCCAATCCAATTCTCCTCACTCCAATCTAATTCACCCACACCAATCCAATTCACCTCACCTCAATCCAATCCACCTCACCTCTATGCAATCCTCCTCTCAAATCCACCCCCTTCAATCCACCCCATTCCAATGCAAACCACCCCATTCCAGTCCAATCCACCCCCTCTAGCCACCCCACCACAATCCACTCCATTTCAATCCACTCCATCCCACTCCAATCCACCCCACTATACCCCAAACCAATCGACCCCACCACATCCTAGTTCAATCCACTTCACTCCAGTCCAGTCTGCCAGCCTACCCACTCCAATCCACCCCAGTCCAATCCACCCCCACACCAATCCAATCCACTCCACTCCAATCCACTCCACTACAAGCACCGACCCCAATCTAATCCTCCCCATCGTAGTCCAGTCCATCCACTCCAATCCAATCCATCCACCCAACCACACTCCAATCACCCCACGTCAATGCAATCCACCCACCTCCAATCCACCCCACTCCAGTCCACCCCAATCCAATCCAATTGAATCCAATACACCCCACTCCAATCCACCCCACCCCAATCCATCCCACCGCATCCCACCACGCCCCAATCCAATACACCCCACTGCAATTCAATCCACTTCACATCACTCTGTCCCACCTCACTCCATTCCACCACACTATATTCCAATCCACCCCACTCTATCCCAATCCAATCTACCCCGCCCCATCCCCGTTCAGTCCACCCAACCCACTCCTATCCACCCCACTTCAATTCATTCCAGTCCAATATAATCCAGGCCAATCCAATCCAGTCCAACCCAATCCAATGCAATCCAATCCACTCCACTCCACTCCAATCTACCCCAATCCACCCTGCTTCAACATAATCCACCCCCTCAAGTCCAATCCAGCCCACTCCAGTCCAATAAATCAAATTGACTGCAGTCCATTCCAATCCACCCCACTCCACTCCAGTCCAATCTAATTCACCTCACCCTATTTCAATCAACCCCACTCCAGTCCCATTCACACGACACCAATCCACCTCACTTCACTAAATCCACCCCAGCCTAACCCAATACAATCCACCCCACTCCACTCCAGTCCAATACACCCCACTACCTCATTCCACTCCAACTCACTCCACCCTTTTTCACCCCACTCCACAACACATTTTGCCACTCAACCACTGACCTCTACTCGCCTCTACTCAACTCTACGACATTCTATTCCCCCACTCCACTCTGACCCTCCATGCCACTAACTTTTAGCCATGCTGAACAGCAGCCTCACTTGTATACAACATGGCAAAACACATTGTCAAAGCCAATAGCTCTTGTAGAGACAAGACCTATTGGCTATGCAAACGCTTACTATCCTTTGTGACAGACGAAAAAGCTGTAGCTAGCTTCATGTTCCATGCCATGCCTGCACCATAGTAACCAGAACTCAGAGACTCAGCAATATGATGTTGTTTACAATTGCTGTCCGGAGGTATAAGATACTATTTCATTCCAAATGAATACCCAAGTTATTACTTCTTATTTTTACATTTACCTTATCAAATATTTTATTCCTGAGTCATAAAATAATGGTGCTACAAAAACTCTTAAGTATATATTCTGCTGCCTCCTCATTTTCTTTTTTCATTATCCAGTAAGACTCTAGTTATGAATTTGTCAAACAGAGTATTCAGTTTCACATATATTAGAGCGTACTGTTAGTTCCACCTCTTATGAGGTTTCATAGATATTTTGCTTAGGCCACATGGCTTTCACCCACCCCCACCACGCATATTTCATCCACGGCAAAGCACTAGCTACTTTGGAATGAAAAGACTAAGTTTAAAGTGTTCTCTTTGTTTCATCTCATAGATCACTACATTGTCTTGAATCTGATAAATCTAAAGATTTGTCTGGATGCTTTTGGGAATTATAGAGCACTTGTAGGCACATTACACTGTATTAGAAATCACAAGGGTAGTTTCTGGCAATAGTATGAGATTAGAAGTGAGGTTCTTTGGCATGTTTGGATTTGCATTTGGCATATTTGACTACATAATTAATTTGATTGATAAGGGCTACTTAGGAGTCAAAAGTACCTTTGCGGTTAGCCCCAGGGAGAGCATTGAATGTTTGTGGGGTCAGGGAGGTATACTCACCTAGATGGAAAAGCAATAGATTCAGATAGCTTCTTTGTCTATGGAATTATTTAGGTTTACAGTTTATGCATCGAAAGCAAACGTGTGGTTTCTTTACAGCAGCCAGTGGGGCCAATGAAGGACCTTGCAGTAGTGGGCTGTCAAAAGTTAATACAGAGCTGGTGGCTCGACTGATGTCGAGAGCTTAGATCTGGAAACCTTAGAGTGCCCAGTAATCCTGCATCCTTATGTAAATATCTTTAAATTAAGTTTTTAACAACATGAGCATTGCTTCATATAGTATTGTCAAAATCTTCAGTTGCTTGAAGCATTGCAAACAAGCTTTGGATGGAATGCTTCTTTGAAACTCAGCCATTGGTGATTACTCTGGTCAAATCCCAGTCCATCATTATTTTGTCCACGTTGTCACCTCAGTTTGAACCCACCAATATGCAATCCAGTCCTGACTCTTCCCCAATCACAATGAACTATTCTTGGGTTGTTTGGGTTCGTGTTCAGTGAGGGCCTGGCCTGGCATTTAAAGCTGGACAATGCCTATTGGATCAGGCTCAAGGCTGGTTTGCATATGGCTGGGTCCAAACAAAGGTGCCATGGTGTACAAATTAACAATGGACTGGAATTTGGACTGAGTAATTACTGATGGCTGAGATTAATCCAAAAATTCCATCCATCGCCTTTTTGAATGCTTCAGCTTGAAGCATTGCAGGCATGGCCTGCCTTGCTTGTAAGATTTATCAGATTTTACGTTTATTTAGATTTGCACCCAATGTGATGCATGCTGGCCAGCAGTTCTAAATGATGCATCTTTTCAGGACAGCTAAGATCAATACACTTTCACTGCTGCAAAGAAACCTTTGTCAAACAAACCATGTACGGGCCAACCCTGTAGCAATTCAATATTTATGTATTTAATGGCTTTGTATGTTGCAGCTGCACCTCTATGGTATTAATGAAGAACAAAATTGGAACTAGAAAAGATGTTCCATTTTAGCATACTTTGGTAAGGACTAGAAAAACAAATAGTGAAGAAAAGCATAAGCAGTACCGATATGACTGCCTTTGAAGGAATGTTGTAAGGAAATATGAAGCATTACTAGTAAATAGCACATAAAGTGAAATCTATTTGTGTGAAAGAAAAGAACTGTAGCGTAACATAGGCATAGCTGTAAAGATCAGGTAACAGTTGCACTGTCAAGCCAGACCAAATAATCCAGATAGGTTAATGTCTGCCCTTTTCCAATAAGTGCTGCTGCCAGAGAAAAACAACAATTATCAGGTTATCTACGACACCTTAATAGCACTGCAGTGTCATGTGTGTACCCCTTAAAGTTCAAGCTTAGGCAGCTGGATAAATAAACACAATTATCACAGCTGCTGTAGGGCAAGCACTTTTTTGTGGAAGAACGCAACATCTGTCCAACTGAAACATGTACTCTTAACTCTCAACATGTGGGAGGAGCCAAAGCCACTCTCTAGTGATGCTGGCATAATTGTCTGGCGACAACTGCACTGTCAAGCCAGACCATCAACAGAGGCTGAGTAAAGAGTGCAATAAAGATTAGCTTGAACCTGGGAATTGAGAGATCACTGTAAAAATGATTACTATGATTATTGTCAGCTGCACAAAAGTCACGGAGTTCTGTCAGCTCTGACTAACACATCGGTGTGCATACTGTTTTCTTTATCAGTTTGTTACTTTTCTTTATCAGCTTGTTACTACCCTGGTGGTATTGTTTCATACTAAACAGTATGTTCAACGTAAGAGCTCACAACTGACATCTGTTATTGTCCTTTGGGTCACAAATTCAAATCACAGCAGGGTGGAATCTGCTCTTCATCCTTCTGTGTTCGAAAAAAAGAGCACCATATCTGGCAATTGTAAAACATTAAGCTTAATGCTATGAAAGTACAAAACAGCAATTACTGATACTACATAAAAACAATATATTATTATTATGATTCATTTTAAGAATCTGCATGATGAGAAATGAGATTGCTTATATTTGTGCTTTTATGACAATTTATTTTTTGCATTATTTTCTTTGTTTCACTATACATGCACAAAGGTTTATAATAGAAAGGATGTTAAAAAAAGAACAACATTTGCAGTAACATGATGTCCTACACATAGACATTTCTTGAAGTATGTTTTTCTTTTCTTAGCCAATGTCCTTCCGCCTATGTGTGCGTCAAGACCGGAGAGAATCCAAATTATGGCTACACAAGCTTTGACTCCTTTGGCTGGGCCTTTTTGGCTCTTTTTCGCCTTATGACACAAGATTCCTGGGAGACCCTCTATCAGCAGGTATCATTATCAATATTGCAGGAAATTTTCAGTACTCTTCCAGAGTAACCTACTGTTACATAAATGTTTTGCTTCCTTATTCATTGGTTTTCATTAAATACATTCTCAAGCTATATAAACCACTCCGCACACCCAGATGAAACAATGTGAAAATATATTACACTACCAGTAAATAAAGGAGATATGATTGATATAGTGCAGCATTCGTTAAGGTTTCTGGATACTGAAGAAACAGTGGTGATGGGACCACTATAGAATGTGCCGAAAGACCTCCAACTTGATACTCGAGTAGCTATTATATTACATATTCTATCATTGTAGATCACATCATATCACATAAATGACACGTGTTTTTCAAGCTTAGTGGGATAATAGCTAAGTGGATACCAGAAACAATAGCAATGAAACTGAGTCCTGTGCTGGCCTTGGTGCATCCTCCAAACGAGCACCAGAGAAACCTTTGATGCAGAGAAGCAATTCCTCAAGCATATCACATTTGTCATGAATGAGACCTCTAAATGCAAAGACAAATCAATCAAATTAATCAAGTTCTCTTTTCTTCATCTAAAATATTGATGTTCATTTTCTGAATGTCTTCCGTAGGGGTCCACCTGAAAGATCTTTTTACTTGGCTGTCTGTGTCTGCCCTATTCATTTCATGGTCGTGTCTCAGGTTCTCAGTTTAGGTTACAGTCTTTTTTTGAAATAACTGCCAAGGTTCCTCAATTGTATAACCTGAGATCTCTGGACCACGTTCCACCTCTGTGGCCTATGTACAAATCCAATACTGGAGTTGGGTCCTACGCACAGAGGCAGTTTCTGTACTCAATAACTACTTCCATTTAATCCTACAAATAAAGGGCCAACAGTTTCTTTGCTTGAATCGTTAAAAGTGGCCCTCCCATCTTAGGTGTTGGCTAAATATATTGTTTAAAAGGAACTGTTTTTTGCTGGAAATAAATGACGGATAGAAAGGACATTTCACAGAAACTTTTTGAATTAATCTTTTTGATTGAAAATGTGCCTTTAAAACCTTATCTAGACTAGGTGGTAATCCTCTAAAAATCAGTGGCAATATAATTTTATATATCAGAGTAATTTTCCATTTGCAGTTGTTTGCTGGAAGAAATACCACTGCTACACTCAGGTGTTATTTGGTGGAAACGAGGGTTATTAGGAAAATTACATCACCATAATTCAGACGGTTTCATGCGTTGTTTTGTACCAGAAGAGCTAATATTTTTAATTATAATTGTTTGGTAGTGTGTGGTGCATTAAAACTAAGCCTTGATTTGAAACTTTAGATACCTTCTTTAGTAATGTAGCCTAGTGCAGAAACAGGCAAGATTAGCTTACGATTCTTGCAACAAGAAGATAGTTATATATATAAAATATACATAAAATACACTACGTGTAGCTAGATGGTCAAGCAGCTTCAATTCTTGACACTCTGGCCCAAACTCCGACCACAGAATACCACCACATGAAGGATCCCATGATCTCTTGGGGTATCACAGATGGAAGGATGACCATTGCATAACAAAATATGCCACGTGAGCATGCCACACACCTTCCTTTTCTGAAACGTAACAGAATAACAGTTACTACAAACCCCTTCCATAAAGACAGGCCAGGTACATGTTCACACAAAGGCAAACAAAACAGAATGCCACGCATCTCCGTTTATGGCATACAAGGAAAATAATCAAATCCAAATACATATCTCCCCACTTAAATCATGCACAAAAAAACAAGACAATAAATGGTGTTACATAAAACAAATAAAACATTAAAACACACAGTTATAATTGACAAATGGTCCAGGGAACAATAAACATATATCTAAAATAAGCTTTCAGCAGAAGAGAGAATAGTGCTAAAAGACACTATGAGTACATCTAAAAAGGATGCCACACACCTAGCCAAGATGTCTGACTACTACTCAGAATGTCCTGTACATACTCTAGTCACGGACAACACTTTTCCATGCTTGAAGGAGAAAATTGCCAAAAGGCTTACACACGGTACACACCCACTCAGGATGTCTTATGTATTCTTTGCACACAGAGGACAGTTGTCTGTGTCTGAAGGAGCATACTGTTTATAGCCAATACAGTTTCACGCACACCTATGTGCTTCCTGCGCCCATAGTCTTCCAAGCATGATGCAGTATATTGCCAGTAGCAAACACCATCTCACATCCATAAATTACCAATCATAACTAAATAGATGTAGCAGGAACTAACTCACATAACAGCTAACTCTATTTACTTCAGTACTCACCCGATCAAAAATGAGATTCTAAGTTCTGAGGAAATGCTTTTTAATGTTACTCAGTTGACAGCCATGAGGTTGAAGAACAGAATAAACACTCACTCAATTAGTCCACAGAAGACATATATAAATGTCAACCAATGTAACTTACAACATACGAAAATAAAACACAGCAAGAATAGTTAACACAACTCATCAACACGAGCTTTATCATAATGGTGATCCCATCTTGAACGATTTACAAACATGTGATCAGACGCTTTTACCAGCATGGGGTTTTGGAAAAGAAATTTGGTTTAATCCCAGCAGAGGCTTTTTTAGGATCATTCTGCCGATACTCGGGCATTGACTTATTTATGTTGCCAGTTCTCTGTATTTAAAGATTTCCCGTGTATGCGATTTATCATTTACAACTCATGTGAAATGCTGGTGCTTTTTTCCTGCTTGACCTACCACTTAGGGTTTCTGTTTCTCATCATTATCTCCATTGATTACCCATCACAATAGGAAATGTTTTCAAGACTGTTTGCATCATCCATAAAGTGCTATAATATTCATAAGGGTTTGAATTCATCAGCAACCTGGTTTACTTCTGTCGACAAAGGTGGATGTTTGCTTTTCTTTTTGAATGTTGCTAAAGTCAAGAAAGTTTACCGTCGTTCCTTTTCTCTCCTTGCTCCTAAAATCAAGAAATAACCTCTCCACCCTCATTGAACAATGACCAATCACCTAATGTTTAGGAAGTTGTTGGAAAATGGCTTCTCAGTCTCCAATTTACTTTGCCTATTTGCTTTCAGTAAATCCCAGCGCCGGGAGAGTTAACATTTGTGCGTCAAACACATTAAAAAAACAACACGCAACTACTAGTAAATGAAGCAGCAAAATAATGCTGCCCTCCCAGCCGAAACGAAGCTCTGGAAATCCTATGGTACAATGGAACTGGAACCACCCATCTCTTAGATCTCTTAGTTGATCGAAATTTAGCCAAAAGCAAAGTCAAAATAGCTCTATTCGGTTTTGGTTAAAAGCCACTCGGAAATTTAGTCATCAACTGTTCCAATTTCTTAAAAGCAGGAATATCCTTTTCAAGTCTTCAAACTACTAATGAATCTGAGAAATCTGTCATGCTCAAATAACGATATTGAAAGCTTGTACTGCTCGAAGCTTTCCACTTACAAAGCTGAACTGCTGCATGGAGTAACATTACACCTGCGCCAACACACATGTGTGATGGCAAAAAGTGTGGCTCAGGTCAGGTGGTGAAAACCTTGGGGAACAAAGAAGATGCCTGGATACAACACAAAACTTCATACTGGTATATTTCTGTCTCCTTGTGTGCAAATAGTACACATGTACCCGTAAGCACCACCTCATCCGAGGCCTGTCAAAAGGGAATGTAAAATAATCAACCCCAGAACATGCCACGAGCAACCCAATTACCAGCAGCAGTTAATACTAGTTAGTCCAACATAAGGCAATCTCACATCCTCCTCTTGCCACTGTCTGAGATATCTGTGCCCTCATTTCCACAGGCCGCTGCACACAAGGACCATACTAGGTCTCTTGCAGTGGTTGAAGAGTGAGACATAAGCTAACAGTGTCACACGGCACATTACTTGATCTCACTTTGTCCGGGTACCTTCAATTCCTCCCTAGAGGCTCGCCACCCCATTGTGCTTCTGGCACAACAGAAGTACCTGTGAGGTGATACTTTATTGATGCACATAGAAGGTTAAATAAATTAGTGACTTGAGTATTGCATGTATGAAGGAATAGAAGAGAGCACTTTGATTAAGAAATTATGCCGGATTGCATGATACCCTGTTAAATGCTAACACACTGTATTAAAGTTTGAGCCCCTGCTGGAGAGGCTATTCTTTCCAGTTAGAAAAAGTCACTTATGTTATTATTTAAAAGCTATAACCATGTAAAATAGTTTATACTAATATGTCTGCTGAGAAAACTCATATACTGAATGTGCTGTTTCTTTCAGACAATTAGAGCAGCAGGGAAGACCTACATGATATTTTTTGTCATAGTCATCTTTCTTGGATCTTTTTACTTGGTGAACTTAATCCTTGCTGTGGTGGCTATGTCCTATGAAGAGCAAAACCAAGCCACCATCTCTGAAGCTGAAGCCAAGGAGAAGATGTTTCAGGAAACAATGGAACAGCTAAAGAAGGAACAGGAGGTTTGTATACGTGACTATTCCTAGAGAACAGTCGGTTGGTCCAGCGTTGCAAATACTGTATAGTGTAAGATGTGCTTTCATTGGGGATATTTTACAAATATAAGCTTGGAGATTCATTCAGTGAAAACAGTACTTAAGGGCAATGTTGGTCCTACCCAACATAAAACCTACTGAGGTAATATCTGGCCATCATGTGAAATATCATGGCACACATCTTTGGATCATGTGTGTGATTAGCAAAAACAAGTATCAGGGGCGTCCAGGGTCAGCACAAGCGTTTTTATCATTATACACAATGTGACACTTTACTGCTCCACCCCTGGGGTATAAACTCACTTTGATAAATTGGCTACTAAGAAATATAGCACACAAGTGTGGAATTTAAGAATAAATTATAAATATGTGGCAGTTAAGATTGTAAAACTTTGAGAGAATTCATTTTTTGCTTTTTACAAAGTGTTAAAAAATACCCTTTAATGTGGACTCCTGCACTTACCTATAAAATATGTTGGTATATTAAGTCAATTACCTGGATGCAGTTAATTTCAAGATGCACTGATTGAAAGTGATGAAAACATGGTGAAGGAATAAAGACTTCCTGTGATATAAAAGTGCAGGGTGCATTGAGTTGAGAGACCATCACAGGGACAACTAATCATTCATGGCTGGAAAGGTGATTAACCGATGAAAGATATCTAGCCTGAATTGTGTCAAGAGGTATGGATGTCGTCGATTATGGACAGCTGTAGTATAACGTTGTATCTTAACGGTGACTAACATCAACGGATTTCTGATAACACTATGTTTGACTATTTCCTTACAAAATCGCTTGTCTTAGAGAAATGACAACCAGAAACTTTAGATCTCTTCTATTGATTAGATTGGACAGTCAGGGTATTAAAATATTCTTTGGTGGCCCAAGTTCATGAAAAATCTGCTTAATATGCTTAAACCATCGCAAAGAACCAGAATAAGTTAAATTTAGGCAATCATTTAGAATAAAGCTATTTAAGGTGGTAAAATCGCTGGTCCACACCTTGTGCCATAAGACAATGGTCTGCATAGTGATCAAATCAGATAAAAAGGGAGCTCCTAACACTGCATGGCAAACAAAGGTGGAGCAGCAGAGGGCAGCTAAAAAAGTCTTTAACAACTTGTTCTCAAGTTTCTGAAGTGAACTAACGCTTTTAAAACCCCAAATACCTGCCTCTTACAGGGCAATAGACACACATTTGGAATAGTAAATAGTCAACATTTCTTTAACTGGTTTGTCCCCCAACTTGGTTGCAAACAAAGCAACAGATGATGCGGCAGGGCCTGCTGGAGGGCATAGTCCCACCCTAGCAGGTCACAATGAGTGTCTGGTGCCAAATTAGCACATCCCATGCTGCGGCGATGAAAGGCACTTTTCAAACACTGTGTGAGTCCCTCCACCTGGGTGGCAGGTGATGAGGCAGGGACTGCTGGGAACGTTGTCCAACCCCAGCAGGTCACAACAATTGTCTAGTGCCAAAATAAGCACATGAAATCAAACGGCAGCATATGGGGTTTAGGAAAGAAAAAGATATTTCATTGGATGAGGGAAGCTCCAGGGCAACACATATTTGCTCAGAATTTGTGTTAAGTAGCCTAGAGTTGGATTGTTTATGGACTTAAATAGCACAATTATTAATTTGTTAGGAGCTATGTTTCTTACTGATAGGTAAGTGAATTGGTGATGATGGTCGTATATATGTGTCTGTGAAGGTTATAGGTACTTATAGCAAAATTTAGAACTTTATCCAGCGTTATGAGGTGGTATTGTGGAAGTCCATCTAGAGGCAATAAGCTAATTTGATTAGAACTAGTGCAGAGTAGTGTTTTTACAACATGCAGTTGTGTGGGGTACAGATTTTAACAATATTGAATACTTGGTGTTTCACATCAATAGGTGTAGATCTGATCAAGTATTCCAGCGCATTGTGGGAGTGAATACTATACCAAAACTTAAGGCTGAATGTTTAAGGGGAGAATGTTGAGGGGAAACGTGCAATAACATTGGAAGATTCATGGGTTCAGATTTAGCTTGGAAGTATATGAATTCAGTCTTAGAATAAATAAGCATAAGAGAGTGGAGTGCCATCCAGTTTCAAATTAATGTAAGTTAGTGAGATATTTAGTTTTGGAAATCAAACTTAAAAGTTAGGAATGAGACACATATTTATGTGCCCTGACCATAAAGGTGATGAAGGAATCCAAAAGACATTTGTGGACCAAGTGATAGATAAAGTAATGAGTTAGTTACCATGTTGCAAGGCCGTTAAACAACAGTTAGCCTCATGCGCTAGACCATGTGAGATACAAGGTCAAAATCAAATTTTGTGAATCAGCAAAGTGCACATGCACTTTGCTTTAAGTGAAGGTTGCAGCCTCTATACACAAATATTACTGTGAAACGCTATGCAAAATGATTAAGGGAAAGCTAACTTTTTCGCCTTTGAAGCAAACCCAAATCATTTTATTGGTGCCCACTGTCCAACTTACCTAGAAACTGTTTATATACCTTTTATTTTTTATTTTAGGTCAAATGCATTACATAATGACAATTAATTTGCCATCTTATTATGCCACTAAGATGTACCACAACCACCTTATCAATAAAACAGCAGGTCTGATTTTGAGTGTTATCTATTTTCTTTCTTTAGGCATTAGCTGCTAGAGGCGATGACACTCTGTCACACAGTTCCCGAGAAGTGTCACCTCTGAGTTCCAAAAGTGCCAAAGAGAGAAGGAACAGGAGAAGGAAAAAGAAATCCTCAGAAATGGACGAATATAGTGAAGACCACAAATTCCCAAAATCTGGATCTGATGAAAGTCTCAGAAAAATGGTAAACATATTGCGTCTCTATATCCCTTATTTATTGTAAACTGTATCATTTGCAGAGATCGTCTAAGGGAAGGTTTTATCCTGGAAGAACAACTATCATTGTGCCTTCTCCCTATTGCTGTCTGCCCGCTTGGTTTTGCCTGTGTGTGCCCTTTGCTATCTGCTTGTTGTGATCGCGCTCCCCTCTCTCCGTGTACCCCGAGTGTGTGCCCTTTGCTGTCTGCCTGCTTGGTTTTGCCTGTGTGTGCCCCTCGCTGCCTGCTTGTTGTGATCGCGCCCCCCTTCTCTCCGTGTACCCCGAGTGCCTGCCTTTGCCGAGTGTCCCCGCCGCCCCCCCCGTCCTTCCGCCGCCTTTTCTCCTCGTTTTCCGCGTTTTTTCCACGTTTTTCGTACCTTTTTCGGTACTTTTTCGTTTATAGGCCTCCTCGCCACTCTCGAGGCTTCCCGCCGTTGCTTTCCCGCTTTTTCACCTACCCGCTCACCTCCTGCCTCCCAGCTAACCCCGCCTCCCCGGCTACCCCTTAAATGGCGGCTGCTGCGAGGCCGTGGTAGCGACCCTTGACCCCAGGGTAGGTCGCTCCCCCGTCCTCACAGCGCCACCAGACCTGTGTGCCTTCTCCCTATTGCTGTCTGCCCGCTTGGTTTTGCCTGTGTGTGCCCTTTGCTATCTGCTTGTTGTGATCGCGCTCCCCTCTCTCCGTGTACCCCGAGTGTGTGCCCTTTGCTGTCTGCCTGCTTGGTTTTGCCTGTGTGTGCCCCTCGCTGCCTGCTTGTTGTGATCGCGCCCCCCTTCTCTCCGTGTACCCCGAGTGCCTGCCTTCGCCGAGTGTCCCCGCCGCCCCCGTCCTTCCGCCGCCTTTTTTCCTCGTTTTCCGCGTTTTTTCCACGTTTTTCGTACCTTTTTCGGTACTTTTTCGTTTATAGGCCTCCTCGCCACTCTCGAGGCTTCCCGCCGTTGCTTTCCCGCTTTTTCACCTACCCGCTCACCTCCCGCCTCCCAGCTAACCCCGCCTCCCCGGCTACCCCTTAAATGGCGGCCGCTGCGAGGCCGTGGTAGCGACCCTTGACCCCAGGGTAGGTCGCTCCCCCGTCCTCACAGCGCCACCAGACCTGTGTGCCTTCTCCCTATTGCTGTCTGCCCGCTTGGTTTTGCCTGTGTGTGCCCTTTGCTATCTGCTTGTTGTGATCGCGCTCCCCTCTCTCCGTGTACCCCGAGTGTGTGCCCTTTGCTGTCTGCCTGCTTGGTTTTGCCTGTGTGTGCCCCTCGCTGCCTGCTTGTTGTGAACGCGCCCCCCTTCTCTCCGTGTACCCCGAGTGCCTGCCTTCGCCGAGTGACCCCGCCGCCCCCCCGTCCTTCCGCCGCCTTTTCTCCTCGTTTTCCGCGTTTTTTCCACGTTTTTCGTACCTTTTTCGGTACTTTTTCGTTTATAGGCCTCCTCGCCACTCTCGAGGCTTCCCGCCGTTGCTTTCCCGCTTTTTCACCTACCCGCTCACCTCCCGCCTCCCAGCTAACCCCGCCTCCCCGGCTACCCCTTAAATGGCGGCCGCTGCGAGGCCGTGGTAGCGACCCTTGACCCCAGGGTAGGTCGCTCCCCCGTCCTCACAGCGCCACCAGACCTGTGTGCCTTCTCCCTATTGCTGTCTGCCCGCTTGGTTTTGCCTGTGTGTGCCCTTTGCTATCTGCTTGTTGTGATCGCGCTCCCCTCTCTCCGTGTACCCCGAGTGTGTGCCCTTTGCTGTCTGCCTGCTTGGTTTTGCCTGTGTGTGCCCCTCGCTGCCTGCTTGTTGTGATCGCGCCCCCCTTCTCTCCGTGTACCCTGAGTGCCTGCCTTCGCCGAGTGTCCCCGCCGCCCCCCGACCTTCCGCCGCCTTTTTTCCTCGTTTTCCGCGTTTTTTCCACGTTTTTCGTACCTTTTTCGGTACTTTTTCGTTTATAGGCCTCCTCGCCACTCTCGAGGCTTCCCGCCGTTGCTTTCCCGCTTTTTCACCTACCCGCTCACCTCCCGCCTCCCAGCTAACCCCGCCTCCCCGGCTACCCCTTAAATGGCGGCCGCTGCGAGGCCGTGGTAGCGACCCTTGACCCCAGGGTAGGTCGCTCCCCCGTCCTCACAGCGCCACCAGACATGTGTGCCTTCTCCCTATTGCTGTCTGCCCGCTTGGTTTTGCCTGTGTGTGCCCTTTGCTATCTGCTTGTTGTGATCGCGCTCCCCTCTCTCCGTGTACCCCGAGTGTGTGCCCTTTGCTGTCTGCCTGCTTGGTTTTGCCTGTGTGTGCCCCTCGCTGCCTGCTTGTTGTGAACGCGCCCCCCTTCTCTCCGTGTACCCCGAGTGCCTGCCTTCGCCGAGTGACCCCGCCGCCCCCCCGTCCTTCCGCCGCCTTTTCTCCTCGTTTTCCGCGTTTTTTCCACGTTTTTCGTACCTTTTTCGGTACTTTTTCGTTTATAGGCCTCCTCGCCACTCTCGAGGCTTCCCGCCGTTGCTTTCCCGCTTTTTCACCTACCCGCTCACCTCCCGCCTCCCAGCTAACCCCGCCTCCCCGGCTACCCCTTAAATGGCGGCCGCTGCGAGGCCGTGGTAGCGACCCTTGACCCCAGGGTAGGTCGCTCCCCCGTCCTCACAGCGCCACCAGACCTGTGTGCCTTCTCCCTATTGCTGTCTGCCCGCTTGGTTTTGCCTGTGTGTGCCCTTTGCTATCTGCTTGTTGTGATCGCGCTCCCCTCTCTCCGTGTACCCCGAGTGTGTGCCCTTTGCTGTCTGCCTGCTTGGTTTTGCCTGTGTGTGCCCCTCGCTGCCTGCTTGTTGTGATCGCGCCCCCCTTCTCTCCGTGTACCCCGAGTGCCTGCCTTCGCCGAGTGTCCCCGCCGCCCCCCCGTCCTTCCGCCGCCTTTTCTCCTCGTTTTCCGCGTTTTTTCCACGTTTTTCGTACCTTTTTCGGTACTTTTTCGTTTATAGGCCTCCTCGCCACTCTCGAGGCTTCCCGCCGTTGCTTTCCCGCTTTTTCACCTACCCGCTCACCTCCCGCCTCCCAGCTAACCCCGCCTCCCCGGCTACCCCTTAAATGGCGGCCGCTGCGAGGCCGTGGTAGCGACCCTTGACCCCAGGGTAGGTCGCTCCCCCGTCCTCACAGCGCCACCAGACCTGTGTGCCTTCTCCCTATTGCTGTCTGCCCGCTTGGTTTTGCCTGTGTGTGCCCTTTGCTATCTGCTTGTTGTGATCGCGCTCCCCTCTCTCCGTGTACCCCGAGTGTGTGCCCTTTGCTGTCTGCCTGCTTGGTTTTGCCTGTGTGTGCCCCTCGCTGCCTGCTTGTTGTGATCGCGCCCCCCTTCTCTCCGTGTACCCCGAGTGCCTGCCTTCGCCGAGTGTCCCCGCCGCCCCCCGTCCTTCCGCCGCCTTTTTTCCTCGTTTTCCGCGTTTTTTCCACGTTTTTCGTACCTTTTTCGGTACTTTTTTGTTTATAGGCCTCCTCGCCACTCTCGAGGCTTCCCGCCGTTGCTTTCCCGCTTTTTCACCTACCCGCTCACCTCCCGCCTCCCAGCTAACCCCGCCTCCCCGGCTACCCCTTAAATGGCGGCCGCTGCGAGGCCGTGGTAGCGACCCTTGACCCCAGGGTAGGTCGCTCCCCCGTCCTCACAGCGCCACCAGACCTGTGTGCCTTCTCCCTATTGCTGTCTGCCCGCTTGGTTTTGCCTGTGTGTGCCCTTTGCTATCTGCTTGTTGTGATCGCGCTCCCCTCTCTCCGTGTACCCCGAGTGTGTGCCCTTTGCTGTCTGCCTGCTTGGTTTTGCCTGTGTGTGCCCCTCGCTGCCTGCTTGTTGTGAACGCGCCCCCCTTCTCTCCGTGTACCCCGAGTGCCTGCCTTCGCCGAGTGACCCCGCCGCCCCCCCGTCCTTCCGCCGCCTTTTCTCCTCGTTTTCCGCGTTTTTTCCACGTTTTTCGTACTTTTTTCGGTACTTTTTCGTTTATAGGCCTCCTCGCCACTCTCGAGGCTTCCCGCCGTTGCTTTCCCGCTTTTTCACCTACCCGCTCACCTCCCAGCTAACCCCGCCTCCCCGGCTACCCCTTAAATGGCGGCCGCTGCGAGGCCGCGCAGCGGACGCGCGCAGCGGGCGCGCCGCTGGCGTGCCGAAGGCGCGCCTAAGGCAAGCCCGTCTGCGCCCGTCCGCGCCTGGACCACGCCCAGCGCCCGACCCCCTGGTCCCCGCGCCTCCCGCCTGACCTACGACTCCACCACGCTCACCAAACTCAACCCTGGCCGCACGCCGGGCTGCTATCGCGCCACCCCGAAACGGACCCACGGATCCTTCACCTGCAACAACTGCCGCTTCACCTGCCTTCGGGCCCACTCCGCTCCCGCCAAGAACAACCCCCCCGGAAGCAATCTCCACTGCATCCTGGTCAACACCCGATCCATCCACAGGCACGCCATCGAACTGTGGAACCTCATCAACTCAACAAACCCGGACATCGCCTTCCTCACCGAGACCTGGATGAACCCCTCCTCGGCACCCGACATCGCCATAGCCATCCCCGACGGCTTCAAAATCATCCGGAAAGACCTCACCAACCGCATCGGAGGAGGCATCGCCATCGCACACAAAAACTCCATCCGCATCTCGACCCACACCGACGACTCACTCCCCGACGCCGAACATCTCCACTTCACGATCCACAGCGACCCCAAGACCACCCTCAGAGGCACCCTCATGTACAGACCACCAGGAACCCGCGCCAAGTTCAGCGAAGACATCGCAGACTTTGTCAACCCTCACGCACTCCTGTCCACCGACTACATCCTCCTAGGAGACCTCAACTTTCACCTGGAGAACCTCACCGACAACAACACCACCGCCCTACTGGACAACCTCGCCAACCTGGGACTGAAACAACTAGTCAACACACCCACCCACCACGCCGGACACACGCTCGACCCCATCTTCTCCTCCAGCAAACACATCACCGTCAGCCATGCCACCGAACTCACCTGGTCGGACCACAGCTGTGTCCACTTCAGCTTCAAGAAGACCACCGTGCTTCACCACACCCAGCAACCACCAAGAAGACACTGGAATCGTATCACCACTGAACAGCTCGCATCAACCCTCTCCCAGAACCAACCCACCAGCACCACCGACCCAAACGAAGCTGCCAACAACCTCACAAGCTGGATCTCCGACTGCGCCAACCTCCTGGCCCCCCTGAAGACTCAAGCCAACACCAACAACCACAAGAAAAACTCCTGGTTCACCCCCGACCTCAAGAACTCCAAGAAAGAATGCCGCGCCCGCGAGAAGGTGTGGCGCCTCAACCAGACCGAAGAGAACATGTCAGCTCTCAAGGACGCCACCCGCCAACACCACCAACACCTCCGCGCCGCACGAAAAACAGCCTACCGGAACAGACTTGACAACAACGCCCACAACAGCAAGGAACTATTTGGCATCGTCAAAGAGCTCTCCAACCCGGACGCAGAAAACAACCCTATTCCCCCCTCACAGGACCTCTGCGACTCCCTCGCAACCTTCTTCCACCACAAGATCATCGACATATACAACAGCTTCCCGACCCCCAACGCAAACCCCCACCCGGAACCCGCCACCGACATCACCAGCATCCTCACCTGGAGCCCTACCACCACCAAGGAGACCACCCGCGTCATGAACTCGATCCACTCCGGATCCCCATCAGACCCCTGCCCGCACCACATCTACAACAAGGCCGACAACATCATCGCACCGCACCTCCGAGACGTCATCAACGCCTCCCTCACCGCCGCCACCTTCCCGGAGAGCTGGAAACACGCAGAGCTCAACGCCCTCCTAAAGAAACCTACAGCAGACCCCACCGAACTCAAAAACTTCCGGCCCATCTCTCTCCTACCATTCCCCGCCAAAGTGATTGAGAAAATCGTCAACGCTCAACTCACCACCGCCCTGGAAACCAACGACTCCCTCGACCCCACACAGTTCGGTTTCAGGGCCAACCACAGCACCGAAACCGCCCTCATCGCAGCCACGGACGACATCCGAGCCCTGACCGACAAGGGAGAAACCGTGGCCCTCATACTCCTGGACCTCTCTGCAGCCTTCGACACGGTCTGCCACCGCACCCTGATACACCGCCTCAGCAACGCCGGCATCAGAGGCAAGGCCCTGGAATGGATCGTCTCCTTCCTCTCCGGAAGGACTCAGAGAGTCCGCCTGCCCCCCTTCAGATCCACAGCCACGGAGATCATCTGCGGCGTACCCCAAGGATCCTCCCTCAGCCCCACTCTCTTCAACGTCTACATGACCCCCCTGGCGAACATCGCACGCAAACACGGACTCGACCTCATATCCTACGCCGACAACACCCAGCTCATCTTATCCCTCACAAACAACCCCACCTCAGCTAGGACCAGACTACATGAAGGAATGAAGGAAGTAGCGAACTGGATGACAGACAGCCGGCTGAAACTGAACACAGATAAGACGGAGGTCCTCATCCTCGGCCCTACTCCCGCCGCATGGGACGACTCCTGGTGGCCCCCCGCCCTAGGCAGCACTCCCCAACCCACCGACCACGCACGCAACCTCGGCTTCATCCTGGACTCATCCCTCTCCATGACCAGACAGGTCAACTCGGTGACCTCGGCATGCTTCAACACCCTCCGCATGCTCCGCAAGATCTTCCGCTGGATCCCCACCGACACCAGGAAGACCGTCACCCACGCCCTCGTCACCAGCCGCCTGGACTACGGGAACACCCTATACGCCGGCATCACCACCAAGCTGCAGAGGAAACTACAACGGATCCAGAACGCTGCCGCACGACTCATCCTGGACATACCCCGCCACCACCACATTTCCGGACACCTGAAGAGACTTCATTGGCTCCCAGTCAACAAGAGGATCACCTTCCGACTCCTCACCCACGCACACAAAGCCCTCCACGACCTCGGACCCAAAATCATCAACAACCGCGTCTCCTTCTACACCCCTCCGCGCACTCTACGCTCGACCGGACAGGCCCTGGCTGCCGTACCCCGCATCCGCAAAGCCACCGCCGGAGGAAGATCCTTCTCTTTCCTAGCAGCGAAAACCTGGAACTCTCTGCCCAGCCACCTTCGCGCCATACCTGACCACCTCTCCTTCAGAAGGCAGCTCAAGACCTGGCTCTTCGAGCACTGACCCCCCCCCCCTCCAGCGCCTTGAGACCCTTTATGGGTGAGTAGCGCGCTTTATAAATGCGATTGATTGATTGATTGATATCATTCAGTGTGCCTTTAAAAAAATATATATATTTGAAAAACAATGATTGGTCTTGTAGAAATTTTAGGATTCTAAACATGTAGGCACACGAACCAAAGAAATTCTCCAGCTAACAAGAAACTTAACTACTGAGTCCTAAAAATGAATTTTGTGTTCATTGGCCTTTTGTGGGATGTGAGCTAAATGTACAGTTGAAGAACTCTCTGACTTAAGAGTGGAAAAACAAAGAAGAAAGACACTTTATACTATATCTAGTCTCCCACTGCACATTGGTATTTCTTGTTTTGAGGGAGACATGACTCAACTCTATTATAAGGTATCTCCGGCAGACTATTTGCAGTTAGGCCAGGAGGCAATACAATTTTAACTGAACATGTGTCTGAGACTGATCACCAGGCCTCACACCACAACAGTGTTAAAACGTCATGTGGTACAAAAAGCAAAGACATCTGGAGATCTTTTTCATTATTTATAGTATCATTGGGGATCCTTTGATGAAAATATATAAACCTTTGTTCTAATGACATGATCATAAATGAGTCCAAAAGAGAACTTCTGAAACAAAGTTTATTGCCCTAAAAAAGGAGTCCGTTCAAACATCTTTTTCTAACTTTGTCTCAAATGCATTTTCTATCACCACTCAAATATACCAAAACAGGTCTTCCACTCACAAATAGCGTTAATTGATAAATGTTCTTTCTTTCTTTACATTGTTTGTATGGCTTTGGGAAAGGAGGGAAATAATCATGCCTTCCACTCCTCATCACACTATCTCAAAGCTGTGATTATTTTTCCCCTTCCTGAAACCTCAACCCATGCTGCCTATGACACCGACCACTGCCACATCCCATGACCTAGAAAAATATGTTACACTAGCATGCATTTGAAAACAAGCATTTGCAATGCAATGGGTCTCATGTTTGCTCGAGTTAGAGCTATTAGCATTGTAAATTCCTAACTGGACTTTTCTTGCCACATAAATTGCAAAATGAAAAGTAAAACAGTTGACATAAGCGAGCCGACTCAAAGCACCATGGCCGCATGAGCATGAGCCCGAAGGAGAGACACAAAAAGAAAAAGAAGTAGAGGCAATCGTGCAATTATCCATGTAACAGGGACAGTCTGCAAGGAGGTAACAAAACCTCCCCAAGGAGGGATAAACGTAAAGCATTTA
Source organism: Pleurodeles waltl (assembly GCF_031143425.1). Lineage (NCBI taxonomy): Eukaryota > Metazoa > Chordata > Amphibia > Caudata > Salamandridae > Pleurodeles > Pleurodeles waltl. The sequence continues at coordinate 611,088,453 of NC_090449.1, forward strand.
CCAATGATAACAAAGGATTCTTGAAAGGCAAGCCCATGAAGAAGTGAAAGTGGTGGGCATGGGTAAAAGTCCACAATACTTCCAACAGGTCAAAATAATAGCACGCCCGACCTAAGAACGTGACAGCTATGAATTAATGAATTATTTTATATGGCTTTGTTGTGGTATTGCATTGCTACAATTCTTGCTGCTCCTTCAATGTTATTGCCAGAGGAAGTAAATACAACCGGTGTGTCAATATCCACCTACAGCAGGTGAATATTTTGTGCAAAGCTGAACCTAAGCTGTTTAAAAATTATGCAATTTCGTTTTTGTTTGTATTGCAGTCTCTTCTTGGTATTGGATTTGGTCGTAGCTCTAGTAATGCGAAGCGCAGGATCAGTCATGGAAGCATATTCAATTTTCGTGTCCGGGGACGGGATATTGGCTCAGATACTGAGTTTGCCGACGATGAGATCAGTAATGTTGGCGAAAGAGACAGTCACCGAGGATCTTTGCTCGTCCCATGGATGGGACGACGATCCAGCACATTCAGCCAAACTAGCCATACCTCTCGCCCTACAACTCCCAGCTTTACCCAGAATGGCAAGAGGAACAGCTCTGTGGATTGTAATGGGGTGGTTACACTGGTTGGGATGTCTGGAACATGCTCCAATCCAAACTCTCCTGGAGGATTACTGCTGCCCCCAGTCATCATGGAAAAACCATCGAAGGAAGACAATGTAAGTTTTATGTCACACGCTTGATTATATTATGATTTGTGGCTAAAAGAAATGATGATGTTATAGTTCAAGCAATGTGCATCAGATACTGGTCTATCTTGGTATTTTATTTGATTAGAAAATCACATAACATATGAAGTCCGATGACCAACCACATTGTTCAACTAACCTTTTATAGAGCGCAGTAGCCTCAAGTTGCAGAAATCAGAAGGACACTGTTTTGCATTGTTGAAACAAGGGGTTCCAACGCCGAAGACCTAAACACAATTTCCATTACAATATCATAATTATTATACACTGGTCCAGTGGTGAGTCACACTGAACAAAGATGACATTTGCTGAAAGGTTCAAACTCACCACACCAGGTACCTCGGGTTGCAGAGGGTTTTCCATAAGCTTGTTTTCAATAAAACTCACTTCTCAAATGTTTAGAACAGAGTCCCTTTCGGGGTCACAGGGTTTCATGTGTGATAAACTTGGAGAGATGTGAAATAGGATGCACAGATATACCAATAGTCGACATACAACAAACAATTAAATGCATCATTCAAATTAATGGGTGTTGGCAGACAAATGGAATTATGCGATTCTGGAGCTGCTGCATTTTGCTCATTGTTACCACACTTGCCGCATATTGCACAATGTGCGGAACAATTTGCAGATTTCAGCAAAAAAAATGTTTCTTGTTCAAAAGACTCAAAAGTTACTAAAAAGATAAAGCATGCATGATGTAGCGCAGTACTTGATCCTTTGCAGTGGGTGGTTGGTCACTTTTTAGTTTATGGGGCCTATAGTTAGGTCTTAAACTGATACAAAGGAGGTGATACTAATAGCCATGAACACATTACCTTCTCATAATGATAAAATAGTGAATCTTTGCTAAATTGTCTTGTTCCTGATGCTTCAGTTAGTCAATCTTCTCGCACAATGTGTTCCTTTAATGCCGCATAATTCGAGTGCCCTGCTAAAATAAGCTTGGCCATTTTGAGGTAAGTGTGTACAGAATTCAAGATCACATGCAAACTCAAAGTTTAAAACAATATATATTGGTGTCTTCTGATTAATAGATGCATTATACAGCTGCAATAATTTAAAGAAATTATTTGGAATGTCATACAAATACTTCCATAGATAGGTATGAGCTTGGCATATTAAATCTCAAAATTAAAGCTTTCAAAAAACACCTGCATGTTATCTGTCAATATGTAACTGAAATACTTGGTAACTTGATGAAAAATCGTCAATCTTTTCCATTTCTTAATATTGAAAGACTGCAAACATTCATTTCTGAAAATGAATCAATTAGGATTTACATTGATATCACAATTCCCCACTATCTCTTTATTTCCAGTTTACATATCCTTCCACGGCATTATATATTTTTCCAGTCATTGTTGTCCTTTGTCTGGAAGTGGCCCATTACAAAATATTGTAAATAGTTGTTCTTGTGAAGACTATCTTCTCCCCGGTACTGCCTTCCAGGCATATATGTATCTTTTACGCAGACCACTTTACAACCTCTCTGTGGCAACAGAATATTGTACATTGTCCATTTTTTGTTTTGCAGGCAGATGCCTTTCCCTTTCCCGACCTCCACCTCAGTGGTGGACTTCTACTGTAGATATCTCATGTTTCCTATAGACTTAGCCCCCCTATTAGATTAATCATAAAGCTATCTTTACTCTTCTCTTTGCTTTATTTCGCCGCCACCAGTGAACCTCTCTGATCTAACGATGGAGCCGTTCATCACCATTCACTTTCTCTATCCATACTCTCTACATCCTTCCATCCACCCACCCAAGCAAAATCCATCCATCCTTCCCTGATTCGCCATTAGTATTTCCCCCATCAACATACATTCAACATACATTCACAAACTTCCCAGCATTCACTGTTCATTCACCAGCCATTTGCTTACTAATAAGTGCTCTTTTGTGCACCATCCATCCACCATCAATTCAGAGTTCTGGCACCATCTATTCACTGTTAATTAATCATTCAAAATACAACCACCAACTATTCACCATTCACCATCCATTTATCATCAATTGGCGAACCATTCACCACTCATTCACCATTCCCCATCGACCTTCCGCTATCTATTCGTCATCCATAAGGTGTTCACCATCCACTCACCATTCACTATACACTCGCCATCCACTGTCGATCCACCGTCCGTTCACTACACTTGTTCTACTTATCATTTAATATCCAGCATCCATTCAACGTTCACTATCAAGTCACCCTCCATAGATTATCCATTCTCTAATCACTCGCCATGCATTCACTGTTCCACATACTTCTTCTACTTACTACCTATCAAACCTTCTCTTAACATTTCTTATCTATTCACCATTCCCATCTATTCGGTAATCAACCATTTGCTATTGATTCGCCAGTTCATCCATTTGCTATAATTTCACCTTTTACTATTAATTAAACTTTCCAACAATCAGACACATTACGACAAAAGTGGCCTTTTGAACTGGATAAAAATACAGGCGTGGCCACCGTAGGTGAGCACAGTATATCATGGATAGCCTCAAAAGCTGGAGGCAAAACTCTAGGTTAGGCTTCAGAACCAAAAATAACATGCCAAACATTGCACATAAATTGTGGTGTAGCTATATGTGGCTTTTAAAGGTATGAGCAGTACCGCACGTCAGGGATTGTGAACTGTACACCATACTGCAGATGACGCCTTAAACTCATGGCAGTATCTGGGATCAGTCCATACTACAAGGTGGAGCACATATAACTCGAACAGGTACCCCTTAGCACTTCAGTACTCGAAACACCTTATTAGTTATTTATAGACTGTACAATTGTAACACATTGTTACCAGGAAACCCCTTTAGAATTCTAGTAGTCCAGACACCTTATTGGTAATGTATACATAACTTTACCTTTTTTCTTATATTAATATTATTTCCCCTATGCCTCCAACGGTCCTGTTGCTGTATCTGCTGCAGTGTCATATTATTTAGCCATTTCAGGTTATCCGGGATGTTAACTGAAATTAAGTTTTCACTCTTCTGACCTTGATATGTTGGTGCTGTTTGTGCAAGGAAAGCTTGCACTATGGGGCACGTATGGTAACTGTTCTACAAAAGTGCGGAAGTCTGCTATGCTGTTGCACATATGCAGCAGTCCGTGCACCTGTGATGTACCTGTTCTTTGTATTAGGGAAGGCTGCATTTCGGGCGGTCCTGTGCGATTTGTTAATGCAGCGTGGTGAAACCTTTTTGCTCTACCAAATAGCATAACTTTGCATTTGACAACATTTGTTTTATTCCAGCCCGTAGGCCCCTAATTGTAGCATCTCTTACCAAGCAACATGTGTGGTGGGAGTGGGACACAGCAATAAGCAAAGGTCCACCAAGTAAGCAAAGGCCCGCGTAGCCCAAGACCCTGTTTTATTATGTACATCTCGAATTCAAGTATCTGACGTCATGGGACCAACATTTTTTTGAGCTCTCAGTCCCATGTGTGATTAGTTCATCCAGTTCAGATTTTTTCCCTTTACTTTTCTTTTCGTTTTAACGGGTGTAATCCTGATTTTATAGCTGGATAAAACATAACTACAGGCCTCAGAATGCAAAAGAAAGACTTCGATGAATTTCTCACACATAGGCCTACGAAACTAAAATAAACTAGGAAACTAAACTTCAGAATCTCTGGGCCATATTTATACTTTTTGACGCAAAACTGCGCTAACGCAATTTTGCGTCAAAAAATTTTGCGCCGGCTAACGCCATTCTGAAGCACCATGCGGGCGCCGTATTTAATCAATGACGTTAGCCGGCGTTAGCCGCCGGCGCTGCCTGGTGTGCGTGGAAAAAAACGACGTACACCAGGCATCGCCGGCGTAGGGGGATATGGGGCTTGGGCGTCAAGAAATGGGGCAAGTCAGGTTGAGGCAATTTTTTCGCCTCAACCCGATTTGCGCCATTTTTTTCGACTCCCAACCCCCATAGAAATGACTCCTGTCTTAGCAAAGACAGGAGTCATGCCCCCTTGCCCAATGGCCATGCCCAGGGGACTTATGTCCCCTGGGCATGGTCATTGGGCATAGTGGCATGTAGGGGGGCACAAATCAGGCCCCCCTATGCCACAAAAAAAAATGGAAAAAAACACTTACCTGAACTTACCTTAATGTCCCTGGGATGGGTCCCTCCAGCCTTGGGTGTCCTCCTGGGGTGGGCAAGGGTGACAGGGGGTGTCCCTGGGGGCATGGGAGGGCACCTCTGGGCTCCTTCAGAGCCCAGAGGTCCCTTAACGCCTGCCTTTTGCAGGCGCTAAAAAACGGTGCAAAAGCGGCCGTACGTCATTTTTTTTGACCCGCCCACTCTCGGGCGTGAATTTTGCCCGGGAGTATAAATCCGACGCACATGCCTCGGAATCGATTTTTTAGACGGGAACGCCTACCTTGCATATAATTAACGCAAAGTAGGTGTCCACGCTAAAAAATGACGCTAACTCCATGGACTTTGGCGCTAGACGTGTCTAACGCCAAAGTATAAATATGGAGTCAGTTCTGCGTCGAAATTGTGTCAAAAAAAACGACGCAATTCCGGCGCAAACGGAGTATAAATATGCCCCTCTGTATTTTTCAACCACGGTGTTGTGGATAAAACCCGAATACATTTAATATCTATAAAAGTGCCAATTCCTCGTACTTCGCCAGTGCCAGAACTTTGCGTCATCTAGCCGCTGGTCCAAAATGGACGGGGTCATTTAAGTGACAGCTTTTTTATATTCCTTTTTAATAACCCATTTTATTTAGCACCTGATGCGAGCACCCACCGCTGAGCGCCTTTTGGTTTTGATAGAAGCTCGGGAGTACCTGACGCACCTGTTGGTTTTCTGTTCTCTGTGCGGGGGAGAGAAGAAAGAGTGAGATTAAAGTATAGGAACACAATATCGAACGGTGCACGACGCTGAAAAAAAGGGTTGTGAGAGGGCACCTGCCGCTGTAGCACTCTACCTAGAGACCTGCAGTGTGTCTGCTAATTACAGCCGCGCTTGGGAAGAGCGCGAACGCTGAACGATCGCGTCTCTGTTGAGCGGTGGTGGGGCACACAAAGTAAAGCCAGTGGGAGAAATAAAATAATTAAAGTTGCAAACAGCAAGGGGATCCGGCTGACGCGAAACCGTGATTGTGTTATTTTAAAACGTGGATTAAAATCAGTAGATCCCGCGGCGCCTAGGGGGGCATGGAGATTTTGTATACTGGGCTCCTGGTTGGGAATAAACACAAGGAGAAGGTGTAAAATTAAAACGACAATAAATGGCAATGCACATTGCTGTCAATTAGTCGTGTGCGTAGCACAGTTCATTGTTCTCTGAGCCCGGCTGTTGCTTTGCTCCTTAAAAACATATTGTCATAGTAGTTATTAGGAAAAAATATAAAAACATCAGCACTGCTTTATTTCTGACGGTATAGTTCGGAACTTCAAAAGAATACCAATCTGTTTCTTTGTACGGGGTCGCGCCCGTGGTGACTGAGTTATCACTAACTTTTTGTGTGTTCTTTCTGCCAGAGTGGTACCATATATAAAATGATAAAGGTATCAAAACACTTCCCAACTGGTACCTAAACCCCTCATCTAAGTCCAGGCGCTCGTTGTTCAGGATGGGCACCTATGTCTTTATGTAATAGAGGTTCAGCCTTTTTGCATCTGTAACTCAATATGGGGGAGGTTCATTGATAGATACTTTCGACACCTGTGGTATATGAATGCTCACTTGTGGGATAGCTCATGGGCAGGAGGTTTGAAGGGGCCACTGAGCACAATTGGGTGAAGTTCAGGCGACACTAGGGGGCGTATTTACAATCCCTGTGTGCCACCAGTGTATCACTTTTTGTGATGCACCAGCGACGCATGGTGCAGACCTACAAGGCCTTGCAAAGTAACTTTGCGTGGCTTTTCATGGCTTTGTACACATGCTGTAAGGCAATGTAGTGCAAGTTGCTGAGGTGGGTATTCCCACGCAACACCCACATTTTGTGACGCCTTCCCAGATTTACAAGAATCTGTAAACCTAGGAGTGCATCAAAACTGTACGCGCCCCAGGGCAGGCGCAACAAGGAGAAATATCTTTATTTCTCCTCGTTGTTTCCTCTTTCGATGTGTGCTGCAGAAAGCACACATAGAAAGAGGAAAACTCCTCTCTGGATTGTATTTGTACAGGAAGATATCCTTTCTTGCACAAAAACAATCCTGCTAGAAACAAAGGTGCCCATGTTGGCTCTAGGCAGGGACTTTCTGCCCTCTGGAAATGGCACAGGGCAGCGCAACAGAAAAGCTTGCAGCACTGTCCTATGTCAATTCCTTGTAAATATGCCCTTAATGGGTTAATAAGCGTGTTAGTCATCTCTCAAGAAGAACATTCACATTTTCTCTGCAGGATGAGCCTGTAGCACCAGGGTCCTAAATGTGTTTAGTAATTTTTATAGAGCTTGGCTTCGAGGTGCTTCAGGGATTTGCTTTTTTTGGAGACAGTGATGCAGAAAGCATTGTATTACTTAAGCCCATTGCCGTCATGTTTATGTTATGGACCTCAGTTTTATTATGTAGAGGTAGTACTGTTGCTGAGTACGATGAGCATTGCATGTTTGGTTGTGTCTCACTAATGCCCAGCTATAGCTGAGTATTATCAACCTAGTAGCCAATGAGATCATGCATGCGGGCCGTCGGTATTATATAGATATGGGAAAGAAAGTGGACCACGTGGGTGGTCTGCTGGAACCCTGAAAATCATGTGATTGGCCGATGAGAAATAATTTATGACGAACTTCTGTTAACACAGGAGACATTGGCTGTGATCTCAGAGGGTATTATCACATGATGAGCAGTTTCAAAATCGTCCTGAAAGCCCTGCGATAATTTTGTGTTTAAACTTTTAACTTGCAGAAGAAATAGAACATACATTATTTTGGCATGTTTTTATTAAAACTGGTTTCAGCATTAATTTCCTATATTTTTTGTCAATGTCAGCTTTTTGAATGGGGATCTCCTTTTATGTTTGTGGTTTCTTCCAAGGCTCAGATGTATTTTATAATACTTTCTGGGGAAATACTGAGTGATTTCTTGACATGCAACAGTGGTCATTTTAAACGAGAGGTTTTTACAGCTAATAAACGTTTAATAGTTCTCGAGAATTACAATCATTTTGGGGAAAATATTTTGCATGAATGCATAGCGCAAATGGTCTTCTTGAATACATTGTCCAGTCAATTCTCTAGTAATTGTGTTTCTTTAAGGTCACAAGTAAATCTCGTATCCAACTAATCACAATAATAGTTGTTTTTAGATGTTGATATTACATTTTCTTAAGCATATTGTTTCTCAAGCGGATTCTGTTTGAGTGCCAATAACATGTAAACATGCAGTTCAGATTCTTAGAATAGGGTGGTTTCATGACTACTACATAAATGTGTGCTTTTGAATTATGCGGACATGCTCCTGAGTCCCTAATTCCGATTTGTCCAGTGTTTGGGCTTAAATGAATCAAACCTGACAATATTCAACTCTACTAGGCCAACATTTTCCAGGTATGGTAAATAACTCTCAATTGCGAGTTTGTTTTTAAAAATGGGGAATAGATTGAAAGACTGTGGTGCTTAGCACACTAAAATCCCACTGTCCCCATACGTATCAGGCTTTTTTCTCTCAATAGAATTATTGGGGGAACCTTCGAGTGCCCTGTTAGCTGCAGAACTCTAAATTGCGGTATGTGCGATATCAGAAGTTATTGCACATGTCGCATGTAACCAAGAAACACAAAATGGGGGCCTTAAAGTAGAGGTGTCGTGGGGGTGAAGATCCGGGCCATTTTCGCCAAGGTCACTGGTTTATTCAAAACCATAAGTTTCCTTGTGAATTAAATCACAACCGAGGATGATTATTTGGATTGGATTGGGACCAGGACATTAACCTTCCCCTTTGAAAAAGTGGAAAGCGTTTACAATTAAAATGTTGTCAGTGTGTTATAACCTTATTTCTCACTACTCTTAGCACTGATTATAATTTATATGTTTGTCATATTTCTGGAATGACATCAGTGTTTGAGATTTCACCATATTGATGTGCAAAACCTGCTCTTTTTTTACACACCTTCCTAATGTCAACACAGTGCTTTTTTGGGTAAAATTGGGAAGTTTAGGCTGTATATAATTTCAAAATATTGTTTGACAGTTTTTGAATGGTGGTGTCTTATTTATTTCAGTGCCTAGAACACTAACGTTCTTTTGTGTGGTTACCACAAACATGGATAAAACAATATCTGACGTATGTTTTGTTTACATTCGTGAGTGTAAATTCACGTTTTCTGAATACCAAACTTGATCTTTCACAATGAAATCAAGTCATATGAGCACCAAAGTGTAATTTAGGTGTGCAAATTGCGTTACAAATCTGTTCCTCAAATATGCGGTAATAGTATGAAGCAGTAATGAAATAACCATATGTTGAAGGTGTGCTATTAATCAGGATGTACCATCCAGTGGAAAATGTGGTAAAGCATGTCAGGGAGGTGAAATCCCAGCACCCTCTGTGCCACATTGTTTACATTTTTTGCACTTCGTCACTGTCACCCTGTTGTTAGTGGGATTAATTTCATATCCTGACGTATTTCGTCTTACTGAAAATCAGCAGGGATGGTTGAACTGTGACATGATTGTATTACTACATATTTTCACTATTTCTTGGCTGCTCTAAGCGAGCTCAATGACAGTGTCTAAAGATATTTCACTTCTTACCAGATGTTGAAAATGCACAGATCAATAATTTAAATAGTGTAGAGCAGGTCGGTGGTGAAGCGTAGGATGTGTGAGAGAAGTGAGACTATAGATGTCTTTTTAGTTCAGTTGAAGCTTTGCAGTGCACCCTTCTGCTTTTTGACACACGTAGTGGTGGGGGAAGAAATGTGGTTTAGTTTGTGAGAGGATGAAAATCTAAGGAAGATGAGGCACTGCCTCATTCTTGTGAGCATAGGTGCTAACTTGGCTAATACAAGTCTTTCTCAGACTGCCTCCCATGTGCTTCACAATGAGTTTTCAGTGTACAACGGCCCTTCTTCAGAATGGACATACAATGAATAGGAATCCCTCAAATTTTCTTTCATAATTGTAATTTGTTGATAATACAAAGTGAAACGAACTCTATATGTCAGATTCCTAACACCAGTCAGCAGTACTGGACTATGAGAATATGGATGCATATTTAGTTCAGTTGGAATTTTTGCAATGCACCTTTGCTGCTTTTTGACACACAGGATGGAGGGGCAAGAAACTTGTGAACTTGTGAGGGGATGAAAATCTAAGGAAACTGAGACACCACCTCATCCTTATGAGCATAAGTGGTAGATGACCTGACTCCAGTCTTTCTCAGACTGCTTCCCACCAACCAGCAGTGCTGAACTAAGGCTTAATCTTTTCCATCTACTTTATCATGCCAACAATCACCCCATGATATCATCTATGAAAGTTTCCTAATGCAGTAGACCTGTGACCTATTTTCACTGTCTACATTCAGACATTCAAAATATTTGTTTTGTTGACATGTGTTGTAACTTGTTTCCTCTTTACCTCTAGAGGTCTGAGGCATTGTTTGTGTATTGAGCAGCACCTTACAAAATACTCAAGATAAATGAATAATTAAAGTTCGTGGGCACAGCCCAGATTGTCATCCTGCCATAGGAACAGAACACCTCCCCACCTACAAGGCCCTTGTCTCAGCTCTGGAAGCAAATTCACACCTCATCATGTACCCTAATCAGCTTTTGGGTAATAGCTGGAAGCTCATGCAAATGGGCCTCTAGAGGCTTTAGGAAGGAAAGAACAACTTTCTAAAAGTACCTATTGCAACATGTTTATCACAAATGCAACTTTATCAGTGAGTTGTGCTTGTAATAAATATTTTACAAAATCCAGGAATGAGCTTTGTAGTTTTTTCGTAGGTAGAGATAACATTTTCAGTTTTAATACTATGTCCCATTGCTTTCCTTTGGAACAGCTGTCCCCTGGTACAGTGAAAATAGCATTTGGAACTTGTCACTTTAAGGACATGTTTAACATGAAAAATTGCCATGTACTTTTTTTCAACACACTGCAGCCTGCCTCATGGACATTAAGGCTTACTTAGGGGTGACTTATTAGTACCTAAAAGGAGGGTTTAGACCGGTCAAAAGGATTTTTTGACTGGTCGAATTTGCAATTTCGAAATGGCACAGACAGACTAACATGGCTAGGCCTGCAATCATGATTGCCCTGTAACTGTAGTGGGAGGCACAATGCGTGGAGCAGTGCACTAGTGGTATTTAACCTTTTGGTCTTGGGTACACTCTGTACCATATACTAGGTACTTACAGGTAATTTAAATATTCCAACTAGGAGTATAGCCAATTTTGAATTTTTTTTCTGGGTTAGAGCACATGCACTGGAGCCTGGTTAGCAGTGTCCCAGAACAAAAGTAAAAAAAAAAAAAAAACAACAGCATCAGTCCAAAAAAAAGAAAATAAGTGTAATGATGCAAAAAGAGCATTTTCTTCCAACCTCCTTCTGTTGCTGTGGTAACGCAGTCATGTTCACGGGACCACACCGTGACCTAACATTGGCTCCCGCAGATTTCTCCAGATGCAATCACAGAATGCACTATGGATGGCAAAATGACTGGATTGCTAAGGAAAATAGAGAGGACCTGGTGAGCTAGTGACCCTCAGATTCAGTAAGAAGTAATAACTGTACTGTGCTTAAGTGACCTGCTATGTGGGTGAAAGGGCTTGTAATTAGTAGCTCTCAGTTCATCCATTCCCTACATTGCAAACATTGACAGTGACACACAGCAGCAGAACCATTACACACAATACTACTTCAGTATGACAGTACAAGTTTGATTTCCACAAATTGGACCAATGTATCCGAGCGGCAGCTGCTATAGATATTCTACTGTCTCAACAGATAAAGGAATCATGGTGTTATATGCTAGATATTTCAAACATTCTCAATGACTGCAATTGTAATAGATGGAATAGATTACCACAGCACAACACCCCTTCTGATCAGTAATGAACAAGATTACCAATTTACTGTACCTCAACTAAGATTATGGAGAATATGATTATCACTTAGGCCGATTGCTGTGCTTTTTGTCTCTCTGTCTTTTGAAAATTGAACTGAAATATAAATCCTAAAAAAGTGGTTTTCCCTTTACCATCTCTTATTTTAGATTCAGGCGAGCCACTTAGCATGAAACAGGTTCATAAATAGTTACCTTCCAATTTTAACACATGGGAGTGTATTTCAATACGAAACTCAATTACACATCTAAGAGTACTGGCATGGTTAATACAGAGCTAAGTTTTCAGATTGCAAAAGTGTACACCGATTTTCTGTGGTTGCCTCATGCTCAGAAAGCAATGGGCCACAATCATAAAAAAAAATAATCAAACATTTTGGAATAGCTAAGTGCCCCTCCAGGGGTGGCTGCATTTTCTGAGCCTGCAGATCCAAGTTCATAATGAAGGCCTTGCACGCCTCAAGAGTCCATTTTTCACTTCCAGGTTGAGGCCAGCCCTTGAGGTATAGTAAAGCATTGTGTAGATACCCACTGATCTAAAATGCACGTCACTCTTATAAGAAACTAGGATGGAGGAACTGAGCCTGTCAGCAGACTCGCCCTTCTTCACCAGTCCTTAATTTGTGCTGGTGGTTGTAAGTGGTGGACAGTCAGGACCATTTAGAAGACTTTGACCCAGAATAATGGAGAGAAAGGCAGAAAAGGAAGAAAGAAGAGATAGACAGGAAAAGAGTGACAGAAAGGAGGGATGTAAATTACCAGCATAATATAACGAGACAGGAAGATAAGGTGCTCGAAGAAAGAGGTGAGGTGGAATCAAACTAAGGCAGTCTTGATTAAGTGACAAACAACACATTTGATGATCGCCTACCAAGAATAACTCTAGGTCCCTGTCCTTGTTCCCTTTTATTTTTCAAACTATGCACTGTTTTGCTCCCATATCAACGAATGTGTTATTGACGTGCAGGTCATTATGTGTTCATATACGTCAAAGCATAACAATGGATTTCTTGGTCTAGTTTAGTGGTCGAGATGCAATTCTGGATTTTACTAACCAGCACCTACTTACTAAGGAGAGCATGTGTCTTACAGCACTTTCAATGGGCATTTCTGTCCCTTGTTAACTTTGAACACTCTCCTGGAGCATCCCTGCAGCAAGTCGGTCTGCCATAGTGAATGCCATCCTAGATAAGCTGCTGACACAGAACTTGTCACACCCCTCTCTAACTGAGACATACAGTCACACTTGCACCTGTTACACCCCCAGGCCCACCCCTGACTGCACATTTTGTGGGATAATTGCAGGTTCTGTACGCCAAATGTTGACCAATGTACATTTTGTGCATCTGGGTAATGTTGCTTCTTTCCATTGGTGTGTTCTAATCTTAAATATTGTAATGGCAGAAAAATATTCCAGGGTATATTTATTATTTTTTATCACAACTCAGCATAGTACCAAAGATTGTTGTGCTGTGCTCCATTGTGCAATGAGGAGAAAGCAACACAAACACGTATTTATCACAAAATGTCTGCTGCTACTTACAACCCTGCGTGGCCCCACAATAAGGCAGCCTAGCACCAGGAACAGCTTCTGCACCAGGGAGTGGCATTGTTGTCTTGTCATATGAGTTCTACTGTATGCATACCCTTTTGGTACCATATCCTATTCCTAGACAAATTCTTAAACATTCCACACACTGGTTGTGTGCTGTACAATGTGGCAGACATGCAATGCATGGGATATTTGGAGAACCGTAGAAAATTCCCATGTTAGCACCAGTTCCAAAGAGGCTTTTTTCATGCAAAGTCAGGTCTGGCTAACTTAGTAGATTGGGCTTTGCATCAAAAACTATGGATGCTTGCACTGATCCGCCCAAGTTAAATCCAAGTTATGCCTCCTTGACACCATGTTGTGGAAATCACTGTTGGCACTACCAAAACGGCACCTTTACAATCCGAAATATAATTTGTGCTGAAAATAAATGCCCTTGCAAGCGTTTGCTTTGCAGTACCTTGTGTCACTTAGAATGACTTTGCCTCCGCAGAAACCCAAACTAAATCTGGCTCCTCAAGTTAAAACTAAAAGTAAAGTCATGTATGTACTTTACATCAATATGTTTTCTTCATTGAAAATATTTCTTTTTGGGGGAGGACAAAATAAGGATGGGATTTTAGAGTTTATTTTTTCGGGTTAATTTTAGACAGGGGTATACTCACGTACCTTCTCCTCTCATTCCTGCTGGCTACCTTTCTTTAAATATTTATGCAATGTTTTTCTTATTCCCTATCATTTCCTTTTTTCTCAAACTCCACACTGATGAACACCCACCTCCCTAAAAACTGTAATTTTTTCTAGCAAAATCATCACAACTCTGCCTTTTTATTGGTTAAATTCCGCAGATTCAGTGGGAAAATGTTATCATTCTATAGAACCCGGATGCCCCCAGTAGGCCCCCGCCCGAACACCCGCCAAACGTAAACCGACAAAGACTGATTGTTTTTGGCATTGGGATCATTTTATTTGCAAATGTCAAATATGAAAATCATATATCATAAAACATATCGTGTAGTCAAAATTCAATCCTGTCATAAAATAATTAAAATCATAAAAACATTGTGTAGTCAAAATTCAATCCTATCATAATCAATCATGATAACGACCCAACCAAGGATCCACCCGCGTCCAGAACACCGTTGGACCACACAGGTGAACCGTACTTCACCTGTATCCTTGGGGGGGCCGGTTCCCAACACCTTACCGTCCCTTGTCCTTGTGCTCCGGGTTCCGCCCCTCCCCCCAACACCAATCTGCCGTGGGGGTGCAACGGGGCGGCCAGGAGCGGGAGCACCGTGCCCACCCCAGCGATCTGGGCACCCTAACCCCCAAGCTGGTGTGTACATCCGCCGGTTGATTCAGGACTGCAGGATCCTACCTTCGGTGTTATCCAGGGTACCCTGCTTTGGGTACCCCTCTGTTGCTTAGGGTAAATTTATTATCTCCTCTCACGCCACAAGGGCGACCAGGGGCCCAGGGTCCTTCGCCCTCCCCACCCCCAAACAAACTGATGGAAAACAGACCCCAATCAACCGTATCAGAGGAATGCACCCTCTCCTTAGCACCTGACCTTCAAACAGTCTGTGTGGGGTACTCCCTGCGTGCCCTGGACCGGGACCCTATTGCGGTATACTTGCCTCTCCCAGGTCCAGGTCTCCCCTCTGTACGGCCATGAGGTCCGGGAACAGAAGTCCCCCGCACTCTTCTTAGCACCTGCCTGCATCTTCAAGCAGCCTGAGTAGGGTATTCTCTGCACGACCGGGGCACTACAGTGGTATACTTGCCTCCCCCAGGTCCCCCCACTGTACGGCAATGAGATCCGGGGACAGAAGTCCCACGCACCCCTTCACCCATTGGACCAGTTGCTGCCGCTTGAGGGACTCAGACCACTGATCCCACACTATTAGGTATTCTGTGAAATGATGCTAGCTGAGGCTTGCGGAGCGGTGGCAACCTGGAAGCCGCCTGCTGAACAATGGAGTGCCGAGCACCCATACCATATACGATGTCCTGCTATTGAAACAAAGGAGACAAGCATGAGTAGGTTGCACAGAAGGGAAGCATAAGCAAAGCGAAAATAACTGTCATTGCAGCACAGGCCAAATATAACGTCAATAGCAGACAGCGGACCACCAGCCACTTGTTTTCATTTCCCCAGAGTACATACCAGCGTGCGCTGCTACAGCGGCTGCCTCTCTACGAAATGACTTGACAGATAACCAGCAGGGCTGCTCCAAATGGTCTTAAGGCTGCCGCCTTGCCTGAAAAAGAACCAATACTGTACCCAGCACTCTTGACCCATGTGAAGGCAACCACTGCTGGAGCACCAGAAAATAGACTAACCGCCATTGACAACCTCCAATTAACTCCCGGGGCACAAGGGAGAACCTAGTGCAGCTGTAAGTTTACTGGCTGACCCCCCCACCCCCACTTGGGTCGTGACTGGCTCAGAGGGGATGTATAGACCATCCCCAGGCAGGGGGCTTCAAGTAGACCCAACTTAGGGTTACTGGAACATGCGGTCAGTGTGCCTGTAGCTCCTAATTACAATCTGCGCGAGGCATGTACCTATCGTATCTAACAGTGCCGACACTGCCCCAACGCACTCGTAGATGCAGGTTTTTCAGGGCTCTACCCGCGTGCCGCGGAAAAACAAAGGAGCTCCCAGCACATCTGTGTACCACAGGGGTCCGGCCCCACAGAACTTGTGGCAGCATCTCCTGCGAGACGTGCTCAGGGGGTTGAGGGATCTTAATACGTGTTCACAATTATTCTGAGTCAGGAGCTCTGCCGCGTGGCTCTTGAGCAACTAAGCTTCCTTGCCCCACCCATAAGTAACTCCCCTGAGTGTAGGCGAACCTACAGAACTGACAAACTTATGTCTACTGGCAAAATTGCATTAGTCCTCTTGAGGTGTCCCATTTCCCAGCAGGTAGGACTATCCACCACTCTCCATGCTGCCAATTACATTCCTATAGACCTTCCAACCAAATAAAATTTGTTGAACTGAAGAGTACTGATGGAGAAGATGAGGGGGGAAGCGATTCTTATTAATGATGTCAATTAAAAGGCGGTCTCACTTCTTCAGTGACCTAGTTTTTAGGTCCTTAGTTCAATAGTGAATGTTCGATGTATTTTAAACAGTATATGATTCCAAAGCTGTCTAAAAATACAAAAATGGACTAAACCCGTTCAGCAGGGCTGCATATTGGCCAGAATTTGTACTCGAACCATTGGTACTGCAGGAGACCACCCAATGGCTATCGCCAAGCCCCAAATATTACTGCCTGGCGTGGTGCCCGTCACCTACGTTCATCAAGTGGATCCTTGTACAAACTCAGCGAGGAACTCCATAAGACAAGTTTCAGAAATGTACGAGACGATGTAAATGATAAGCATGTTTGACGGTAGCCCCAAAAATATAAACTGAAAGCCGCGTCTGTCCTTGACCACCCAGTTTCACGGGCATCGCAGCACTATTCATCAACATATGCTGTTACCGCCATTGTTGTGGCAGAAGTAATGCCGTGGTTTCCCATTCACAACTGAACGACAATTACATGCACCTTCCAATTTGTGTAAATAGGACTGTCACTAGGGACGCCCCCCTAAAATCCTGCAAGGACGGCTGCCATCCTGTACATTTCTTTCAACTGTACTTGATACATTGCCGACAACATGCTGCCCTATGTCTGGGTGTTTCGTGTGAAGGGCTCAGTTATTTTAGTAAAGATGTGACCCCGTTGGTAATGTCTGGGGGTGTGAGGATGACCATACTTAACACTAGCAGGCCAGGCTTGTGCGGTGAGCGCTGACCTTTCAGTAGCCCATATCACATGTGGATGGAGCCTGAATACTTTTATAACACAATGACGAGCCTAGCGAGGAATTCACATAGCCTCGGACTCATCTCCAGAGCACTCACTCAAAGCTCCTTGTGAATACTCACCCCTAGCCAGACTAGCCCAGGAAAGAATATGAGAAAAAAGCCCACAAGTATGAAAGGACTGCATACCCAGAGAGAGCCAGCATCGCCCAGAGCGCACATAAAACCACCTCAAGCATGCTCTCTAGACGCAGATGTCCTCAACTAAGATGGTTCAAAAGTCCAAACACACCAATCCCACGAACCTGATAGCACCCAAGACCCCCTTGGCAACACGCGTGAATGTACACCCTAGGGCAGCAAGTGCTCCACACCTAGAACACACAAACATGTTAACGCCTAGGACCACTTAACATCACTAGTTGAGCCATCCAATCCTTCATATGAATCCTGTTTCACCTCTTCCGTCACTTCTGCTGCATAGCCATACAAACCTTCACATTACAAGTTAAATTAAATTAATGTATTTGTTTGCACTGTTCTGTGTAGCCTCAAACCCTGGTCAGGCATATTATTTTGTCCACCTTAGCCACCAATCTATCTAATTATGTAAAAGAAAATTGACACTATGTCCATGATTTCTTGCTAAAGAATTATGCAGTGTTCGATTCACGTGTGAAACAGCACGCCCAAGGCCGGGAATGCGTGGCCCCACCTCCACAGCACAATCTGGGGGCGTCACGCCACGGCAGAAAACTGAAAAATCACAAACCGGGGGTCATGTGCCGCAACCCAAACTGAGATCCCACAACACAGCGGGAGCCAAGGTTTACAAAAGGCAGATTCTTAAAAGGCAGCATTACCCCAGATCATCGAATGTCAGGACACACAAGAATACCGAATCGCACCAAAAATGTATCCCTGTTTGCAGAGACTATAGGAGGCGCCTTGGCTTTTGCTGGCATGAATGAACCAAGGCTTCCGCATGAACCTAGAAACATTATGCGAGTCATAGTTCAGTTTCTCGTACACACCTGGATGGAATTCTGCATAGTGCAAACACACTTCATTCCAGGGCGCCTAATTATGGAGACAACTTGTTTTAATTGTGTGCAATAATATCGGACCATTGGCTACAATGTCCCTAAGCATTTATTGAGCAGTCGTTTAACCCCGCAACCCTGGCAGAAGCCGACTAATGGGAGCCACATTGCATGGTATCACCCTTGCCCAGGCACACATGATTGTCCAACAGGGCTGGGAAATACCAGCCGGTAATGGGAGTCAGGTGTGCATAACCTAGGGGATTATTCCTCAGAAACCCTGAACGGACAAGTGGTGGTTTTCACAGCAGCCCCTTAACTGGAGCCGGGCTGAGCCGAGGACAGCTTCGTGTTGCGCATTACTGTGAAGGGACTCGATTTTAGATGAGCATTGGCCCGAAGTTTCTGAGAAAGGCTTTGTTTGTGTTAGATGAATAACACCATATACCCTGGGAATATCACTTGTGCAAGAGCCACACCCACTCCCTTCACTGAGTTCTCATCCCCAAAATGAAGGCACTGCTGGGAGCTGACTTTACTAAAAAAAATTGAAGCATTTCCAACACGCTCTAAGAACACTCTTATTAAATTAATCTAAGAGCGAAAGATGCCCTCGAGAGCAGCCTCCCACAAATCCCCTTAAAACACAATAAACATCATGTGGCGTGACACGGCTGTAAACAGCTCAGCAATTACCCAATGAATGCTGCCTGTGAACTGCATGTCACGGGCTCGAGTCCTAGCAGGGTTGGCTCGACCTATCATCTTTCTGGGGTCTTTACAACCGAAAACCATTGCTATGGGAAATACGGACACTGTCCATCCTCAGCTGCCGCAAAATGCCCCCCTCTCGACTCAATGCCCCACACCGCCTTGTTGGGCGAACACCTCGGCGACACTGAGAACCAAGTTGTAAATGAGAGAATGAATGCTGTCGCTGAGTGCAAAATTTTCCGCGAAAAGACGGCCCATGTTTGCCCGTTAAACGCCCTGAATAAGGTTGTAATGTAGTTCAGGGTTCCGTTGCCAACTTCAAACAACACGTCTTCAGCACCCCCGCCCGGGGACATCAGGAATATGGGTGTCATGAACACCCCAATTTCATGAATTGTGCAGTGTTTAACAGAGGCCCCCGAGCTGTTTGCACAAATCAAACAATCAAACGCCGGAGCCAGCCCCACCACAACTGCCGCGCAGTGTCCACACCAACCCCGAAAGAATGGCGAAGCCAGGGGCCACGCCGAAATAGCATGCAATGAAAGGGGGCAAAAACTATGACTCTGCCTTGTTACAAGACCACCGACGCCACATTTATCCACGTTCAAGTTGGGAACGCTGCGCCCTGATGCAGGCATAGCCAAGACGCGGTTCACTATTCACGTGAGAAAACACAAACCGACCTCACAGAAAAAAGCGCGGCGACAACCGAACCGGTGCCTACCTCAAGCTCTAGACTCCAGAGGCCTACAATGTCGAGTATTTGGACGTGAATGCCAGCGCGCACATTTGCACTTGGACGCACACAATGATGTTTGAACCACGGGCGCTACGTCTGTTGCTAGTGCCATGTAGTGGACACTGCTGGCCCAGGATCACACAATGTACACCGCCAGGCATCCAATCACTTGATGCTCGCCGGCGCAGAACGAGCCACACTCACCCTGTAAAAGACCGAATTGGCAGCCTGGCGTCTCGGAATTAACAGCCACAATAGGCTGTATCAGAGCGGCGAGGTGGGAACGTCGGTACGGAACAGGAGCCCTGGGAAACAACCTTGGAGACACCCGGGATAACGATGAACCCCAGATGTGCCGCCCACGCCGCATCCATGAAAAAGGCCGAGGCCTGATCTAGGGGGCACTTAAATACCCCCCAAAGGATGCAGCGGCATAGGCGGCCGGAAGTGTCACGCGTGACCTCCCCCTAATTTTTGCCCTTCCGCCCTCTCACCTCGCGAGAGGGCAGGAGTGCCAGGCCAGCAACGTAGGACCAGCGAACAGGGCTCGGGCCACGGTGCCCCCGGATCCTAAGCGCCGCGCCCCCCCAATTGGGGAGGCGCTCTGTCAAATGAAAGCCAACCTCCTTAAAGTTTTAATTTGATATATTCTATGCAAGGTCTACTCTTGCCACAAAGGCTCAGACTATGAGTTAAGGAGGCTGTTTTTTTTTTTTTTGAATTCCACACTCCTCAATCATGAGTGGGTTGTTGTTCCCACATCCAGAGTAACTGGGTGGGAGAACAACAGATATGATTGTAATGGCAAAAAATCTGGCAAGTAAAATCACCTTGGCAAAGGGCAACCTGAACTAATGGTCAGAGCAGGTGATACACGTGTTTCGTAAACTCCTCAGAACAGGGAATACCTTGTAAAATCTCAACCGATAGTTCCAGGGGCACACATATACTTACCATTCTGAGGGGTTCACCTTGTGATTGCATAGTCTGAAGGGGTGCCCTGCAGAGTATTAGCAATTAAAGTTGCACCCCACCAGTACCATACAACTCGTAACTGGGGTGCAAATTAGCACCATCGGAGGTTCCAATACATTCTTTTGTGTCAGGTTTCTAAAGCAATCAATCAGACATAAACGAAAAAGGTATTGTCATGTCTTCCTTCAAATTAAAATGTTGTTGAAATAATGAGCTACGTGTATATTTCCAAGGGTGAGAACTTTAAACGTCCGATGAGATTAAAAGAAATCCGAAATGATGGCTTGTATCACATAGTGACACTGGAAATGGTGGCTCAGTAGGCGAATACATCCACTCCAGGGGTGTGTATTTGATCTTGTGGTCTAAAGTTAAACTAACATCAGGTCTGCTCAGTCTTTGTTCCATTGAGATTGTTATAGTGGTAACTATAGGTAACAATACATATCTCTGGAGAAACTAAATGAAATAGGAAATTATGTTGTACATCGCATAGTGTCTGGTCTGGTAGTTCAGTGGACTGATGCATTTACTCCAGGAATCTGTGTTTGAGATTGGGATCAAAAATTCAAATACTTACAGGTCTGCTCAGCCTTTCATCCTTCTGAGTTCACTACTTTTCAGTAACAATAAATATCTGAATTTCTAGTGCCCAGATTACCATGGAGTGAAAGCTTGCTATACAAATAAACATATTATTAGACTTTTACAGCTGGGACAAAAGTTTTTCTACGAAGACTTTTAGTAAACCCACACCACCAGTTTAGACTATTTTCATGTACATTTAGCACATATGGCTAAATAGAACATCTGCATTGATTCAGCAAAGCTGGAAAATAATTTGTATGTTAGGTATAGTAGGTCTACATTTTACCTGGTTTGATTATTATGGTTGCTGCGTCTTTTAAAGCAAAGTTTTGAATTTCTAACTACCTTGTTAAATACCTCAAAATTGTGCTAATAAAACTCGGTAATTAAATTAAATATTGTTAAGTGCCCAAATGTTTGTCTTTTCTTTTCATTTAATGCACTCGTACGTTGGGAGAATAAATTTTGCAATTTGAACGCTATAATGTAATTATTGAATGCTTGCAAAGCTAGCACGGTGGCTATTTCTGATCCAATTGTACTAAAATGTAATTATACAGATTTTCTTAGGAAGACCGATCAGAAGCGTTCATTCAGCAACTACTTCGTTGTTGATGAAATTTGTATAAGTTGGCTTTTTAAAGTAAAATTCTTCTTTCAGCAGACCTCACTTTTGCACTGGAGTTTGACGTCATGCTCGCGGTCCCTCTGCGCCACTAAAGCAGGAACTGGCCCCTTGAGTTTTCCCACAGTGGGTTTCATTTGGATTTTTCAAGGTAGCTGGATTTTGATTGAAGCAAGGTTCAGGTTTTCAGTAAAATGAAAAAAAGAACCAATTATCGTCCTCCATAACAAACTACAAGTTCAGCAGTTCTGTTATAGTGCACAATATTAAAGATTTCTTCATATTTTCCAGTGCAGGGAATGATTCTCGGAAGCATTGATGCCATCATTGATAACATGACTGACCCCCCCACCCCCGTCCTTGGACAACGTAATGGGGAGAATTCCACTGCCATTGGCCTGGTCAGGGGTAGGGTCTGTTAATACTTCCTTCTCTTGGGCAAGCTGGGGAGGGGGAGAAAGGCTTCCGGGAGGGTAGCCACTAGGTAGTAAACTAGTAAATATCTCCACTTTTACACAGAGTGAAGCATTTTTAAAGAGGTGCATGTCAATAAAAACAAGGGAATCATGCCAAAATATAAAGTTAAGATTGATAGAGTGTAATAGTGTCTGCAGGACAATAGCTAAAAACACAGAATTTCAGAAGTTAAGATGCACCACTAACCTCACCTCCCACCTCACCATACTCACTTAACTTTAACACCTACATATATTCTGTACAACATCAAACATATTTTCACTCATAAAGTTGCACATTACCTAATATGCAAAATCACAAATTATATCCATTATCATACACTTAAACATCCACATGTATGAGGGCAGCATTATTTAAGACAGTTACATAATATACAATACCACACCTTACATTACTGTGTGTAGTTAACGTTTGCTTTTGTCATTTTATATGTGGATGCTCAACTTTTATAATAATGGAAGAAGTGTGTAATATTGTACACCATGATGATAGTGATAACATTTTTGAATAATGTGATGCGGTGTGATGGGGTGAAGCTAGAAGAACTATTTTTCCTTCATCTTAGTCCTCGAACCTCCACGCCTTTTATTTTTAAGTTCGAAGATAGAGCTGCTGGACACAAAGGGCCAAGACTATCCTTAATGAGGGCAACATTGATTGGCTTGATACACTACTATGGATCCTTTGAGGACATCAGCTGCTCACGCCGAGCTGTCTGCAACACCTTTCAGGCTCTATTCACTCTGACCCTCACCCATCTCTCTTTTAGTGTTAAAAGCAGACCAGCAGAAATGAGTCTAAGTGGACGTAAACCAGATTTTTCAACCAGATTAAACAATTGGGATTTCTAGTGGATGAATTCCAGATTCTTACACCCAGGTGAATACTAATTTTAGTGGATGCACATTTGAGCCTTTGAACTTAATTTAATCTACAAGCGTTTCAGGCAGATACATGTCAGATTTTATTATACTAAATTTAATCTGTTTGAATCTCCCCCAACATGTGCCTTGCTCTTTGACTCAGGTTTAATCAGTAACAGTCATAGTGTAGAATTGCCACATTCTTTGGCAAGGTTCACATACAGGAGTCTGAGTAGATGCACTTCAGATTCCTTCATCAATGTTAACCCTACTTGTGGGCCAATGGATCTATGCCTAGGTTTTTGGTCCAGACTTCACCTATGTTAGTTTTGCTGGGTGCATTCCGGATTCTTTGCCAGCAGTAGAGTTTATGCTGGAGTCAGCAACTATGTGGCAGGTTATTTTGTCACAGGTTCAACCCATGGGAGTTTCAGTGGCTCCTGTTCAACTTTACATATGTTTCAGCTGATAAATACATCATTCTTTTCCAATATTTACCCTGTGAAAATATCACTTGATACACGCCAGATTTTTTCTCACAGCTTACCATATAGATGTTTCAGTGGATGTGTGTCAGATGTAGCAGATACACTTTTAGCGTGGGTTTAACCCAAATGAATCTCTATGTGTACATGCAATATTTGTTGGCACATGTTTAGCCTATGTGCATCTCCAGACTTACGTGCCAGTTTCTTTGGCTCAAGTTTTAGTCTAGACATTACCGCTTCTTGTTTCCCACTGACTGCCACAACTACAGAAAAGGCTGGCAGGGCGGACATTTATAGATAAACCCTGTACACATGTCTGGTTCTTATTTGCCTTCAATCGCTGAGCCTTGTCCCTGATCTTATGCTTGGTTGGGCAGGAGTAACCAGGAAATGCATGGCACACTACTGAAAAATGTTTATTCTTACTTAGCACTTACTCTGATCAGGGGAGCATCATGGGCAAACATGTTACAGTCTGTACTTAATTGGTTTACTCAGCATGGAGCTGTTTGCTCATGAAAGCTTTTCGTCACAGCATGCATGCTCTTTTGACAAGTAGTGAATATTCACGTCTATTTTCAATGTCTCTCCCTAGTTAGTGTAATGTGCAATATGCTTCTAATGAATTCACTTGCACGTGGGAGGGAAACAAAAGAAGTGCACAGGAGAATAAGAGCAGAATGGCGGCCTGTAGGAGGTATGCAAAACCTCTTAAATGAGCAGATAAGCAAATTATGTACTGTGGGGTTGCAGATTTACAGAATGGAAAAATGTAGCGAAGTGGTGCCCATTGTCTTTAAAATTACCTTAAAACAGCACAGTTGCCAGTCATTATGCCTTAGACATAAGTTGGTGTTTTTCTCGTGCTTGAATGGTGAGGACGGTGCATGAAATGCACTCCCGACATAACAAGGTTATGTTCAGCTAAGCACATGAAGAGGTTTGTTCTCTGTAGGAAATGCTTATTCGACAACCGTGCATTAAAAACTTAAGCTAGTTCTTTCCATAACATGATTTCTGCAAGTGCGAGGTGACCATAAATGCTGAGGGCCCTAGCCCCTCAGCATCGATTGAAATTCAAAATAAGCCTCAATGTATGAGAAACAGATATGTATGAGAAACAGATATGTGTGATATGTATGAGAAACAGATATGTATGAGAAACAGATATGTACAATATCTCTTATATGCGCACACTAGTTTTTAAAAAATAATGTCACTACCCCATTCACCAGTGACGTAACATAAAACACTACCAGCCCCCCCACTGCAGAATGTGAAGCAGACTACGGAGTCTCTCATATTTCACAAATCTTTGTTGGCCTTAAATGGAAAGCAGCCCTTCTGATGGTATGGGGGCCTTACAAGGGTGGCACCTTTGTAATGGCAAAGTCTCAGGCCAAACACACGTGCACTTAGGTTTCTCCAGCCGACTTTGTTGAACAGCCAGGCTGGAGAAACTGCACAGACCCCAGGGTTGTGTCTGAGAAGCAATCCAAGCTCCTCGGACCAGTCTTGACGCTGCTTACATGCTAGGTTTAGCATGAAAGTGGTACATGATTGCTGGGGAGCCTGTGCTGGTGTCTCAGGGAAAGCTAAGGCACCAGAAGAAGAGGAGCGACTAGCAAGGCAGCAGGAGCCAACGGCGACAGGAAGAGGTACTTTTAAAAACATTTTATAATTTTTTTATTTCCCCCTGGTCCCTACCCCTGCCTGCCCCTCCCATTGAGATTTGCGGCAGCTGCCGCTGGGCCTTACCCAGGAGCTGAACATGCCTGAGTTATGCCTCTGCTGCACACAAAGTCCACACTGTGTCATTTCTTTTGGTTTAGCTTAAATATTTACAAGAGATGACTTGTTTCACTATCATGGGATTTCTTAAGGCTTGCATCTCTTGGCATTCTCTAGAAGTTTGGTCACTTACGTTACGTTTGTTTTTCTTCAATAAAGGTGCAGTTGTTTTCTTTTATGTTGCCTCCTTTCTGTGCTGTTCTGTGTTGTTAAGTGTCTTTGTTTGAACTTTTTGTTTTCACACCTTTTGTGGGTGAGTTACATTATGTGTTTCTTGATGATGTGTTTAAGCAAGGTTTCCCTGGCATCTTAGTTTGGGGGGATAGCACAACATTTTTAACACAGTTACCATCATATGAGAAATTACATTTTAATTCCAATTATTGCCTTTTATTTCTTTTGTTTGCATAAGGGAAAGGTGGTAATCAGTTCCCGCATGTGGTTAGTATGATATTCTGCCATGGTTACGCCATTTACTGTGATTTAAATAGAAAAGCATGAATAAACATTCTATAGAAATTAAATTTTTCATTTCATAGTTTTTTATGGCAAAACTAGAGTTATTCGGAAATAATACGTCACAATAACATTTATTTGACTGAAATATGTGCAAGGGTGGACAAATAAAGCAAATGGGAGCATCAGGAAAGTTGTCAGAATATTGTGTACAGATTTAAAAATTGATCTAAATATTGTGTCCTAAATATCGCTCCTTTGAGTGTACATTTTCTATTATTATCTCCAGTGAGGTAATATTTTTGCAGACAATATTTACAACACATTATTTATTTATTCTGGCAGCGATATCCTGTTAGGACACTGTTAGACTTGGCATCCTTGACGTGATCTCCCCTGACTTTTTGCCTCTGCTTCTCAGGTTGTTTCTGTGTGCTGGACTCTGTTTTTGCTGTGTTGTTTGCTCTGGACACTTTACCACTGCTGACCAGTGCTAAAGTGTAAGTCTTCCCTGTGTAAATTACATGTGTAATTGGCTTTCCATGATTGGCATATTTGATTTACTAGTAAGTCCCTAGTAAAGTGCACCAGAGGTGCCTAGGGCCTGTAAATCAAATGCTACAAGTGGGCCTGCAGCACTGGTTTGCCACCCACATGAGTAGCCCTGTAAACATGGCTCAGAACTGCCACTGCAGTGTCTGCATGTGCAGTTTTAAACTGCAAACTCGACCTGGCAAGTGTACCCACTTGCCAGGCCTAAACCTTCCCTTTTCTACATGTAAGGCACCCCTAAGGTAGGCCCTAGGTAGCCCTATGGGCAGGGTGCAGTGTGTTGTAAAGGTGGGACATGTACTGATGTGTTTTACATGTCCTAACAGTGAAATGCTGCTAAATTCACTTTTCACTGTTGCACAGCCTATCTCTCTCATAGGTTAACATGGGGGCTGCCTTTAAGTATTATTAAAGTGTAGTTTCTCTTTGGGAGCAGATAGAAATGTAGAGTTTGGGGTCTCTGAACTCACAATTTAAAAATATATCTTTTGGTGAAGGTGGTTTTTAGATTGTTAGTTTGAAAATGCCACTTTTAGAAAGTGGACACTTTCTTGCTTAAACCATTCTGTGACTCTGCCTGTTTGTGAATTGCCTGTCTGGGTGAGACTGACAGTTGGGCTGTTTGTGAATCTCTTCTAGACAGTGACACAAAGGGAGCTGGGGTGTAGTCTGCATGTCCTCATGAGCCATCTGGGCTGGAGGGGAAGGGAGGAGTGGTCACTTACACCTGAATAGGCTGTGCCTGCCCTCACACAATGCAGTCTCTAGCCCCCTGGTGTGAGTTTGGAGCCTGGCCTGGGCAAGGTAGGATCTTGCAAACAAGAGAGACTTCCCTTTGAAGTTTGCCAACTTCAAAGGCAGAAAGGAGATACGTATTGGACCCAAAACCCCTGAAAATCAGATTATTTTTGGAACCAAGAGGAACCTCTGCCAAGGAGAAGAGCTGGAAGAAGAGTACTGTCCCTTTGCCTGTGACTGTGCTTTGCTGGGTTAGCCTGCGGTAGCTGCTTCTGCCTGAGAAAGGACAAAGACTGACATTTGTGTGACTTCCCACTGGTGGAGAATCTGCAAGAGATTGAACTGAGCTTGCCTCCTGTTGTTGAAGTCTCAGGGACATCAAAGACTTCTCTCTGCCAGCATCTGGACTGTCTGCTGAGACTCCTGCCGTGGCAACGGATACCCTAACCTGTCTCTGGGCCCTTGAAAAGTGAAGCTGGTAGAAAAGGACAGAAATCCATGCACATGCACAGACCACCTTGGGGGACATTTTCAACGCACCACCTGCATTACGGCAGGGAGACCGACGCATCGCGGCTAGAGAAATGACACGCAACACCCGCTTGCGGCTGCTGATAACGATGCAAACCCCACGCAGTGCAGTTGTCTGACGCCGTGTGACTGGATTAGAAATGCAACATTGCTGGGCCTCCCCGGACCCGAACTGCCAGTGTGGAAATCGAACCATCACTCTCTTGCAAGTGAGAAAAATGACACATCGCCGTCCCGACCGGAGAAGAAACAACTCTCAGCTTCAGTTGCAAGTAAGGGATGGACGCATCGCTCACTTTTCCAATGCACGCTCGACCGTGCGGCTTTATTTTTGACGCAATCCAGGTACTTTGTGTAACAAAAGTGTTCAGACTGTTTTCTATGGATTAAGACTCTTATTCCTTTGTAAATTCATATCTTGACTTGTTTATATTGGATTTTTGTCATTTTGGTCTTGTTTGATTTAGATTAATATTACCTATTTTTCAAAATTGGTGTGGTGTCCATTTTGTAGTGTTTCACTGTATTACTGTGTATGTTGGTACAAATACTTTAGACATTGCTTCTAGGTTTAAGCATTTCTGCTCATTCCAAGCAACCAAGTGGGTGAGGGGAGGTTAACCAGGTGTGTTTCTCCTTTACCCTGAATGGAGTGAGGGTCCCTGCTTGGACAGAGTGCTAACCTACTGCCAAACAGATATCCCTTTTCTAACAGACACCATTGCAAGGGATTGGGGCATAAGGGGTGAAAGGTGGAATAATGGGGTTGCTCCAATAAGGATATAAAAGAAAGAGCACAAATAAGAGAGAAAAACAATTATATTTATGTTATGCCACATGTGTTGACAATACCACAACTGTCTATGTACAGTAACACAAATGTGTGTATAGTAACAGCATTGTATCACATAATAGTTTTTGTGCAGCAACACAAACAGATCATAATTGTAGGTGCAGTGCTTAATTTGAGCCAGTGAGGACCAACCAACACCTATTTTTGGGGTAGGCATTTATTTTGCTGCAATAGATGATAAAACAAAGTAGAAAGATGGAAGAAGATAAAGATGGAAAACTTGTCACGAAGGGGGAAAGCAGGAGCCTGTAAGCTTGAGATAGAGGTACAGGAAGTTTCTACTGTGAATTAAAGAAGCATGAGGTGGATGCAAAACTATGTATCCTTGGTATTCAATGTGGGGACATTTAATTACACCACCTGCGGGCTTCTGAGAAGGGCTTTGGACTCCAGCAATCATTGCATTACAATTTAGGCCATAGCCAATTATAAATAGTCCACAGCGTGATGCTTTTTTTCTGTCCACAAACTATGCATACACTTTTTACTGTCCATATTTGCACTATACAAAAATAGGAACGATACGACTTTCACCCAATGACAATGACTAAAACTTTTGATTATAATATGCTCTAGGAAAGGTGGCAAGTAGTCCAGCAATGTTTCTGACATGCACCCTTTGGGTCTATTTTAGAAAATGTAAGTCCAGACAACCTTAGGAATCACACTTAGTAGGTGGCTTATCTAGGTTAAGCAGCTCAATAAGCACTGTCTCGAGCATTGGCAGGGGAGAGTATGCCTCACTAAGCAGAATATCAGCACATTGTTTATAGTTGAGCCAGGTGCCTTACTCACGGGGAGATCTCCAATCACCAACAGTTTTTCTTCTAGTATGAGAAAGTGATGGTGGGAGTCAACCAGCCAGCCCAGGGCCACATCTTTCAAATAATGTGTCATCCACGCCAGGGAGCAAGAGCCCTTTAATGTGTAGACGCCTGTATAATGTGATGTGAATACCTTAAGTAAATGTGTGGTAGTCTGTTAAAGCTAGCCCCCTGTGTCTTCTATTTCATCTGTTTCCAAAAATATCATTGGTCATCCATTATGGTTTGATCATAGTTTCCAGGGTCTTACTGGGAAGCTCTCCCTCCTAGTATGCTGTGATACACACATATTTCCCCCTGTATTTGCTTTCTCTCTCAGCACTGTCTAGGAATTGAGACAATGTAGTCTACCCTAATATGTTTTAATATCGACCTACTATTCCCACAATTAAAAGCCCTCTAAAATACCTTAAACTCACTTACCAGGCAGGCTAGATGCCCCGAAGAGATTTAAGAATGCCACCTCTCTTTGCTACACAGATGCCTCTTGTTATAGCCTTGAAAGCCTACCACACCATTCCCATTTGTTCCACCGTACCTGTGTTAAGTTTGAAATATTCAATGATTTCAGCATGCAGTTCATCTGCAAATACGCTTTCCAGCAGGGTCTCTCAGTTAAGACGCAAGTGACTATGAAATGGTGTAACCTCAGGGACCTCCAGGTCCAGCAGCATAGGTGAGTGATCCGATAGTGTGTGAGTTAGATGTCTAACTTCTATAACCCAAGGCCATAATCCTTTTTTATAAGCTAGAAGTCCAGCCCCAACCACACGGCATGCAATGCTTAGTAAAATGTGCCCTCCATGGTAGCTGGGTCTCTTTGTCTCCGCACATCTAGCAGGCTATGCTCGCACATAATGTTCTTCAGGTGAATGGCTGCAAAGGAACGGGCCCCAGACTTGGGTTGAGATCTGTCAAGACTAAGATGAAGCGGGCAGTTGAAGTCCCCTCCTCACAGCAATGACTGCGAGAACCCTGCACCACAAACCATCAAGTAAGCTAGTGTCATTTGTATCCAGAAATTAACTGCTGGTTATAGTGATATTCAAGAAGCCAAGCCTGCCCCGTAGGATGACATATCTGCCATGTTAATCAGTTACGGAGTTGTGACCCTGAACAGCGTACTAGTTTTAAATAGGAACAGCTACTCTGGAGCATAAAAAGAGAATGAAGAGGTAGCACATTGTGAGGCCCATATTCCTGCAAAGCGGTGATCTTAGCTTGGTGCAAAGTGGATCTCCTGCAACCATGCAATGTCTGTGTGGTGACTGTCTAAGTAAGCCAGGACCTGCCATATCTTAAAAGGGTTGTTAAGAACCCACACATTCCATGTCAAGCACTTAATGATTCAATAGTTCTGTGTGTTAGACATGACATGAAAGTGAGTTCATCTTTTTCGAAGGATATGGCATGCCAAAAGTTATGCTTGAATGGTATCCCACAATTTAACCACCTAACCAGGCATCTGCATGCACTATCCGCTGTACCTGTTCAATAGTATAAAACCCTCCCTCGCTAACCCATCCACTCTGGCAGCCAAATTCCACAAGGACACTACCGCCTCTCTCCCACATAATTAGACCACTGTCAACCAAAAAGATAATACAGAAGTAAACTTAAAAAAAGAGAAAAAGATGAAAACAATAAGTAGCAACAGTAGCTATAATATCCTAGAAGCACTATGGGACATGGTAAATATAACACCTTGAGATCATGTCACATGGGTCGGAGGAACAATAATAATCATTAACAAACTACATGGATAAAGGGATTCATTAAAGGAGAAACACGAATGCTTATGGTATTGCACTTAATAAGTGTGGCCGATCAGAATGCATCTTTCAAATAAAGCTGGTTTAGAATGAGCAATAGGGGCTATGAATAGAGTATATAATGAGCATAAGTTGCAAATCCTAGTCAGTCCATTTCTGAGAAAGCCAGTCTCTCAATTGGGCCACTTAGTCTGTGTACTTCTAAAGAGTGAATGTATCTGCAGCTCTATGAAATCCCCGGCACTCCTCATCACAAGAAAGCTTCTTCAAAAATTCAGCAGCATGCTGAGGTATTTGAAAGATTTGTTGTTTTTCCCAGTAAGTAATCATCAGATGGGCCGGGTCTAACATTGCGTGCTGTATGTTTGTTTTGAAGAGCTGTTTCTTAACAGGAACAAACATGCACCTAGCCTCATGGACGCTACAGTAATGTCTGGTAAAAAGGAGCTAGCCTTCCCTTTAAAGGTCATGTTTCTTGTGAGCCAGACGAAGGACTGCGGGCCAGATGTAGGAAACTAAAAATTTGCGACTCGCAAAATGCTAGTCGCAAATCGAAATGCAGGCAAAACATCAGTGCCGAAATAGCGACTCTCACCGGAGTCGCAACGCAGTGTGCGAGGTCGCCGATTGCGAGGTCGCTTTTTGCGACCGTGCAAAAAACGAACTCGCAATTTGCGAGTGGGTGTCGCAAATTGCGAGTTGCATGTAAATTGATTACAGGTGCTGCAGAACACTCCAGAAACCACTCCAGAACACTCTGGAAACACTTCCTGGCACATGATGATGACATCACAGCCAGGAAGTTTACTAATACACCTGGGAGGAGGGAGGACCACACCCTTTTATAACTGCTGAACTGCACACAGGACAAACAGCAGCTGCCATGGAAGGAACTCCAAGGAAGAGAAAATTGAAGTTCTCAGAGAGGGAGCTGGAAGTGCTGACAGACGAATGCTGTCAGCACTATGACGACTTAGTTGGGAAGGCAGCCCTAAATGTGCCTGAAGCCACCAAGAGACAGCTGTGGCAGGACATCCAGGACAAAATAAATTCCCTGGGGGTGAGCCACAGGAGCATTGATGACATCAAAAAAAGGTGGTATGACCTCCGCTCCCGGACCAAAGAGAGGGTGGCTGAAAGGCTCCGGGAGATGAGAGGCACAGGAGGGGGACCATCGTCAGTGCCACCACCCACACCCCTGGAAGAAAGGGTGGAGGAAACCCTGGAGCAGGAGGCAGTATCCGGATTTGGGGACCTGGACACCTCAGAGCCCAGCACATCAACCGGTGAGTACCATGGGACATGCCTGTACCCCTATCAATGCTATACCCCCACCCACCATGAACACAGGGGCATGCTCAACCAAGATAGCTCCATTTCAGGGTAGCAAACACCAGAATGATGCATTATGGGAAATTTAGTCAAGTAGGCAGTTCATAGTCAAATGTTTATTAGGAAGTGTGCAACAGATAGTAGACACTGACAGTGTGTTCCCCATGTCCCACACGTCTCCCACAAGACACCAGCACTACTCAAATAAGCCAGCCCCATAAGGACACCTCAGGACCCGTCAGCACTCCCACCTGCACAGTCAACATCATCCCTGCAGTATCCACCCCGGCTGCAACTGTGTCCCAAGAGGCTGCGCCAGCAACAGGCAGGAGTGAGACAGTGGAACACAGAGGGCAGACACCGCTGCGCAGGCGACGCAGGTCCACGACATCAGGACTGCAGTCTGCATCCGGCCAACAACCTCCCAGCACCAGTGAGGCACATCTGCTGCGTGGTCAGCGCCTACAAAATAGAATTTTAGGGAGGATTAGTGGTGTGCTGCACCGCTTCGTGCGCAATAACGAGGCCAGCATGCAGCAACTGAACTCCAGGATGGACATGATATGCACGAACACTGGGGACCTTGCCCTAGCCATGAGGGAACTGGCGGGAGGACTACTGGCCCAGGCCGAGGTTGGGCGGCGCAGGGACCGTCAGCTCATCCACAGACTAGACAGGATGGCCACATCCATCGGCAGGCTGGCTATGAACACCACAGGCCTGTCGAGGAGGACAGTTGGCCTGCAGGTGGAAATGGGCCATTTCGTAGGGGATATGGCTAGGGGCTTGGGACGTCTCACCCACGTCATAGACTTGATGGAGGCCCGCCATCTGTCCAGGGGCACAGGGGAAACACCCCAGGACAGTGAGGAGGGCTCAACAGTGAGCAGTGTCTCTGCCACTGACAATAGGGTGCTCAGGAGTACCAGGCAGAGCACAGCAGAGGCACCAGGGACCAGCCAGGCTGGCAGGAGGCGCAGAAGGCCATAGAGTTTACCCTGGTCCGGTTGAAGTGGCACATGACGTCAATGTGCCACATGCCTGGTTTGCATTTTCATGCCCATGGACATTCATTACTTGTATATAGTTATATTTCTGCACTAATTAAATAGTTATTTTGTTCCACTTAACAAATGGTGTTTTTGGTCAATAGGTGAGTATGGTTGGAATTGACACGTACCTTCCAAAGTATTGGTTAGCGATGTGTTCCCGTCTCAGTCTGCCTTGATTAGCTATACTCCGATCCCCATGATGGCGATGTGGTTGTTCTTGCTCTTCATCATCAGGATCTGGGTCTGCAGGGGTGAGAGGTAGCCCACGTCGGGTGGCTATGTTGTGGAGGATGGCGCATGCGACCACAATTTTGAATGCTGTAATGGGGGTATACTGGAGGGCACCTCCACTGCGGTGGAGGCATCGGAATCTTGCTTTCAGGAGTCCAAAGGTGCGCTCTATGATGTTCCTGGTCCTCTTATGTGCATTGTTGTATCGCCTCTCACATTCATTGCTGGGTGTTAAAAACAGAGTCATGATCCATGGCCTTAGAGCATATGCACTGTCACCTGTTGGGCACAAAAAGTACACTGTTAGAAAGTCCTGGTTGGTGTGCACAGTGACCTGTGTGTATGTCTGCAAGGTGTCTGTAGCTCTACCTAGGAGGTATCCGTCTCCAAATTCCCCACGTTCCAGGCGTTGATGTATCCCACTATGCCTAAAAATTTATGAGTCATGGGTACTGCCTGGAAACTTAGCTACAATGTCAGTGATGACATAATGGGCGTCACAAACAACCTGAATATTCAGTGAGTGGGTACACTTTCTGTTGCGGAAAATATGTTCCAGGTTTCCAGGGGGGCATATTTGAATATGTGTCCCATCTACACATCCTATGACATGGGGAAAGTTTGCAATCCTGTAAAAGTCCAGCTTGGTGCTGTTTATTTCTGCCTCATTCCTTGGTAGGTATATGAAGCGTGCCATGTGCGTGACTAAGGCATCTAGGAAGGCCCTGAGGAACCTTGACACTGCACTTTGGGATACCCCACCTGCCACAGCAATGACCCCCTGATAGCTCCCTGAGGCCAAGAGGTGCAGTGAGCATAGCACTTGCACATGCGTAGGGATGGCGCAGCCAAGCAGAGTCTGGTGTTCTAGCTGTGGTTTCAGTAAATCAATTAATTCTAGTATGGCTGCGCTGCTAAGGCGATATTTATCATATATCTCATCCTCAGTTTGCTGAAAAAGAGTCTGCCTTGTTCTATATATCTTCTCCTGTCTGTGGCCCCTCCTACTCCTCTGCTGTGCGGCGTGGACTCTTGTCCTCACTGCTATCAGGTATATCTCCGCCATCTTGAGTAACCCAGATGCTTTCTGGGTCTCCTTTTATACTTTGGTTGTGGTTACCACCTGCTCTGAGTTAGTGGTAAATGGGACATGCAAACTGGGCTTTTTGCGACTAGTCGCAATTTGCGAGTTGCAATTGCATAAGCTTTGCGACTCGCAATTTGCGACTTGCTATTTGCGGGACGCAAAATGGGGGCGCAAATTTTGCGAGTCGCAAACGGCTCGCATCGCTTTTTGCAAGTCGGAAATGGGGTTTTTGCATCCCATTTCCGATATTGCATTGTCGCAAATAGCGATTCGGGCCATTTGCGACTCGCAAAATTTTGCTACATCTGGCCCTGCATTCTGATCGCAAACATTTAGCAAGCATGTGACAATGGAGTGTGTAGGGACAATAGGCAGTGCCCTAGCCCCAATGACCAGTGCGCTCTCTCCACCACCATTAGGCAGCAAAAAGCTGAAAGTTTTCAGCAGCAGGCATTACACATACCCTTTCATCTTACCCATGTTTGCAGACTTGAGTATTCCCAATATACACATATTATTTTGGCAAGATCTTGGTTCTAGTTACTCATTGTTTGCTGCTGTTACACAAAGCACCTTTCCCATATTCAAAAGTGTGTTGCTTTTGAGATTAGCTTATCCTCAGTTGCCAATGTACTTGTTCTGCTTGTTGTCCTGCTTCTGAAGCTTGCGGGTAGTCAAATCCATCCCAGCATTTAGAGTATCTATTTTTATGTCTATGGGAACCAGGCTGTCCTGCATAGCTCTCAGCAATGTTTTTGTGTCCTCATCCCTGTCCCATTGTGCCTGCGACACACCCTGGAGCTCAAAATCTCAAGTGTCAGCAGCTATTATTCTTGTGCCCCTTCTTGGACCAAAGGGTAGCTTTTGCTGTATCACCCTCTATTGTGTAGTATGGCCTGCAGCTGTCAGAAGGCTGGAACAGAACATGTACAGGGACAGCGACGGCCTCCACAGTAGCCCATCCCAGGAAGCAAGGGCAGGTTGGATCACTGCACTCTTCCTTCCAGACTTGATTCATAGCTACATTGTATGAGGCCACGGCCTGAGACAGACAATTTATTCTCAGCAGCACTTAAAGGTAGATAGTGATGACTCCACTAGTTGCACAGCATCTCAACTAGAATAGTTTATTTAGTATTCTGATGCCTGCATGGTCCCACCTCACCCCCGATCCAGCCACTAGGCACTTTGGGGGGAACAAGTAGATCTGGTGCACTTATCGAGATTTTGCACAGCACATGCCTCTCTCGCACTGGTTGCAGAGAGGAGGTCAGACCAGGAAAGCAAGAATCACCAAAAAGTCCCACCAAAATCTTGTGGCACTATTAGGTGTTGTCATTTAAGGTCAATAGGGGCACATGTGGCTAACAGATCAAGTTTCTTTGTTTTCTACTACTTTTTCTCCCCCTAATGTACACACAATCTCCTGTCCCCACTAAAGCTCTTGCAATGACCCATATTGGCTGACACAGTCAACAGGGCACATCGTCAGGCATTGGTGTAGAAGTCATTAACCGCTGATGGAGTATTGATTGAGCATGGGAGCACTGCTCAGGGAAGGTAGCTGCCCAGACCTGGCCATGGCCATGGCCCCAGGCCTATGACCTGCCTGGTACCTCCCACTCTGCACTGTACAGATGGCCAGGACCCTGTTCCTCCATGCTCTAAACCATGCAGGGATCCAAGTGTACATTACTGCCAGGAGGAGTCACTCTAAACCCCAACACAGGCTTCTCCTGCTTCAGCCCGAAGTTCTCGGGCCTGGCTAGTTTCCTGCTACCTACCTGCCAGTGCTTGTTATTAAGTGGCCTCTATGTTATCATCATGCCACTCAACTCCCCTCTGCTTGGCTGCAACAGGCCAAACTGCTCAGTTTTCAAGAGCTAAGTAGCAGGGCACCAAAACAAATATTTGCAGCAGTGTTTCCCCAAGTTTTTCATGGGTTGGTTGTTGTGCAGGTAGACAAATGATGGCGGATTGCTGCCTCCGCGATTGGAGCCTCACTAGCGTGTAGCTATAAGGTGTGCCGGCTATCTGGCGCCCCTTTCTATATGTACTTCTCTTCATGATACTGTGTTAATCGAGATTCTGGAGTCCATATTTTTTCAGAATTGCATTAAAACACTCTATAGTTTTGTAGAATACAAAACAAGCAACATGATGCTTCACGATGATGCTTCTGGCATATACCCCTAAATCAGTTTCTCTAAGTAATGTCTTAATGGAAGTCTCATTGTAATATCGTAAGTATTATTAATTACAATTAAATTAATTCAAATATAATTAATTGAAAGGATCATTTAGTATTATTAATGTCTTAAGTGTTGTTGTAATGTCTTCATGTAAGTAATGTCTGTAATCAATGTCTGCCTGTCTTGGTGAAATTCCTGCTTCACCTTGTAACCTACATTATAATAGTGGCGACCAGGGTTGGGTGTAAGACAATACAGATGGAACCCCGCAAAGTACTTAAACATGACTCCTTTAACAGACTGGAACTGTATAAACGTGGTTTGCATTGGTTTAAAATGAAATTCAGCTCTTAGAGTTTGAAAGGGAAGGATTTTGGCTAGAGCTGCACATGCCACATGGTGCCTTTATCTGGCAAGATTCTCTCTGTGATGCTGACTTCCCTGCTCCTTCCTTTGTTTTCCTTGCAGGGCTTTTTAATGGCAGTCATTAAGGATTGTTTGGAGTCGTTCAGTTGCGAGAGCCAAACCTCAAATAACAATTCAATGGCAGGTCATCTTCCCTGCTGGGATTAGCTGTGCAGACGGCATTACTGGCAAGTGCACGGTGGTATGAATTACCGGCATATGCTATAATATAAGAGTGAAAGATTATTTTACTGAAGAGCCAATGTACACGTTTTGCTCGTGCCTTGGTGCATAAATACAAACACAGCAATAACTCTGCACATGGCTATTGACAGTGAGCACTTTGGGATATAAAAATCTTCCAAATTATGTGATCACAAGTGACAACTGAGAGGGATCCTAAAAACACCTTATGTATAAAAGCAGTTTTTTACGATCGTTTTCTCTAGTGGTGTTTCTAGAAGTGAATTTACGGGGTGGGTAGGGGACAGCACAAATTGAGCCAAAGATAAAAAAGATGTATATATAGTCGTTTATTGATAGTTTGAAACATTTGATAAATCATTAACAAGTGCATCAGTAAAAACGTTTAAAACATAGTACAGGTTAAAATCACTTTAAAGCAACAGTAAATATAATTTAAAAAATATGTGCAACAATGTATTAGCCAGGTTTAGTTGTCTAAGAGCAGGCTCATACAGAAAATCATCTGAAGTGAAGCTTCTGTGCAGGACCTAGCGCTTTAAGTCTAATTGTCCAAGCTATCAACTAAAATTTGGAAACAGCTATAATCACAATCAGGGAGGTGTCACTTCTGCATATTCTGTACGCCTCTCCACGAGTTTGTGGGCAAAGGGATTTACATAGAAGAATGATCCATTTGAGTCTTGGTTTTGTATAAAGGGGACAAAGGAACAACACATGCTCATCACTTTCGCGTACATTTCCACAATAAAAGCAAAGGTTAAAACCCTGGGTCTTCTTCCCCCAATTAAAGGTGTGAGCTGCTACTGGGAGAGTCTCATACCTAAATTGGAGAAATAGGGGCCGGGCGCGATCCGGATGAATGAAATCCAGGAACTCTTCAGCCTTACCTATGCCTATGGAGGAGAAAAGCTCTTGTTAAACAGCCTAATGAATTTGAGTGGTATCTGATACTGGTAGCTTTCTCCTGGGCCACTTTCTAACTTTGGGGACATCTGCACAACAAATGGCTCGCTCCACAAATTCCCTAGTCCAAATTCACTCCAGGCATTTATAGGGAACTTAACCATCTAACTTTTCCCACACCCTTAGCCATAATTGCATCCTGCAAGCCCTCCCAGAGGTGGCACAATTCATGGGCACTCCATATATATGCGTGCCTGTGTGTTTGACATCTACCTCAGCACATACAATTAGCCGTGAAGAAATTCCACTATAAAAAAAGTAACAAAAAATGTTGGTAGTTTTTTATTTCAAAACAGAATACAAAAAAAGAAGACTTTCAAACAGGACTGGGACTCTCAGCTTGGATTGTGCATGGCACACATTGAATGAGTGTGCTCAGGAGTACCGATTTAATTGTGCTTCTATTTTAATGGCAGCAACTGGGTATTGATTGGAGACACAACACGGGCCTTAAATGACTCGCTGTAGGAATGCTGTTGTTTATGTTGCCACAAATGCCATTGAGAATTGGTTAGTTGTTTTTAAAGTCACAGTTGATAATGCCTAAAAACCTCCAGACCCCATTACAGGCACGGTGGTAATTCTAATCAGCCATTTTGTAATTACAGTGGCCACAGACCCTGTAACTTCTAGTCATGGACTCGGTGTATTAAAAGCAGCTAATGAGAATGGAGAAATGAATAGGTTAAACTTCATCTCTTTTTCCAGTTGACTCTTTTTCCAAAGCATATTTCTGATTCACCCACGCAAGATGCAGTAACAAGGTGTGAGAAGGGGTGTGGAAGTCAGAAATGTCAGTGGCTGCTGAGATTTCTTGCCTTCGGCACTATTTATTGAATGAGTCAGACTATTAAGACCTGCTGATAGGTCAACTTGCAAATTTCTTAAAGTTGATTGCAGCAAATTACCCAGCGTGGTGGATGGGTATTTCTGTACATAGCCAATCATGCTTTATTGTAATGTTCATGTGAAAAACTATAATCCCTCCTAGCTGCATTGACCCTTTGAGTAAAGGTACTAGACCTGAACTAACAATAGTCCACTATTCTTGACTGATTCCTGACACACACACACACACACAGGCAAGAGATTTACAGAAGAAAGCTATAAAACGTTATTCCTGTGGGAAAATAGATTTTGCATCTATAATCATTGCTGTATCTGTTCTGGTCACAGTCACTTATAAGTATTGACTGTTTAATACAGTACTAAAAAAAAGCTCAATAGGCTACTAACTGGTCTTGTGTTATTTTATGTAATGTTGTGTTATCATTGCACTGTATCACTTTCATGTTGGGATTTTCATTTATCAGTTGTGTATGAGTGGTCAGGGGCCAGGCAGATTTGTTTGTTAAAAGCACATTTTCCTCATAGTTCATGTTGGTTAATGTGAGAGATAAATGAGTTAGGTGGGAATCCAAGAAGGGACTGCAGTCTTGCCTATCGAAGAGGCAGTAAGTCGGCCAATGAGTATCAGAGGGAATGAAGAATTTATTGAAACTCCTGATGCTAAAATGGGGCTAGCAGGCCAATATGTCACTTGTAGAGTAATCAGCATAGGGACTGTAGCTATGGTGTCTATGGAATGTTTCAGGGCTGAAACATAAGTTACTGGAACCAGATTGGCATGAATATATAGAGCAATTTCATCTCTGCCTCTTTCAAGAGACATGGCTGATAATCCCACCCTACAAACTGGGATACAAAACCTGTTATGTAGAAGAGACACCGTCAACAAAGCAGTAAGCCCTCAGGGGGGTTGGTGGTTTGGGTCAGAATCACTTTAGATGTGAGAACTAGTGTCATGGAAATAAACACATGCAAAATCCTTGGTTTAACTTTGGGTACTAAGAACAAGACTCATATCCATCTGTTCAATGTGTACCATAGATCAAACGAAAGCTACTGTGAATCCCAGATTATAGACACTCTGAATACTGCCCTTGAATGTGTGGCACCACAAGACACAGTGATTGTAGGTGGGGATTATAATTGTACATATGAACCAATAAATGGCCTGGAAGCAGTAACAGAAGAGGCAGGCATGCCCAGGGGTCTCTTGCAGCTGGATACAGGTCCTTCAGTTCCTTGTATGGGGGCAGCAACACAAATAATGCAGCTCATATTAGAACATGATTTAAGGGCATACAATGGCAGGATTAATCCCAACAATGATGGCAATACCCCCTTGTATACATTTAGAAGGGGTAGAGCCCGATCAAGGAGAGACTATATCACGCATAGCATAAATAATTGATAGAGGATCTCTGGATTTAGGATAGATGATAGACAGGATAGCCACCATCACCCTTTTTGTTTAGAAATGACTGAGTACCATGGAAACACAGCCATCTGGCAGAAACTCCCCATTAATCCATCTTTTGATTGGGAACAATTGTAGAGCTGTTAAATGGCCATGCATTGTAGACTACTTACAATTATGACTCGTATTTATGAAGTATTTTCTGGGGTAGTAGGCCATGATGCAGAGCGATAACAAACTGGAACCTCAGTAATGACCATCCTCCACTCATTAGTAACACCTTTAAAGCCCTTACTGACTGTAGCTACCAAGTAGGAACAGAAACACAAGGCAGCAAGTACATCTAAAAGTAACCCTTGGTTCACTACAGACTGCAAGCAGGCTAAACAACTACTACTACAGAATTTAAATCATGGGAGTACACACTTGGTAAGGGAGGCTGGGGACAACTATAAGAAGGTAATAGCTAGTGCCAAGAGGAGATGGGAGGAGATGAACTGGAGTCATTTACTCCAGGCAGCAAAATCCAAAGATACATTGAAATTCTGGAGAATAGTGGCCAATGGAAATAAGGATAATTGCTTGCTCAGA
Organism: Pleurodeles waltl; assembly: GCF_031143425.1. Lineage (NCBI taxonomy): Eukaryota > Metazoa > Chordata > Amphibia > Caudata > Salamandridae > Pleurodeles > Pleurodeles waltl. The sequence continues at coordinate 611,129,992 of NC_090449.1, forward strand.
GTTACAGGGAAATTCTGGAGAATAGTGGCCAATCGAAATAAGGATATAGCTGCTTGCTTAGAGCATCATTTGGATCATATAACCTGGGCTAAGCATTTTCCTAATCTGTACTTCGACCCTGAGTCACTCATTAATGGTCCACAACACACTGCAAGCATCATGGGACATACAATATACTTTACTCTATCAGTGACAAACCAGGCGATTGATGCTGTAAAGCTGGGGAAAAACCTAGGCCTAGACAAATTACCAGGTGATCTTTTCAAGCATGACAGAGATATGTGGGGCCCCAATGCCATGCATTAACCAATGGAGCACCAATTCAACTGCATGGACGGGGGCTGAAATAGTGCCATCCACAAAAAGGGGAGTAAGCAAGACCCAGGGAACTACAGGCCCATTAGCCTAATAGATGTATTACAAAAAAGTATGCTAGACAAGCGCTGAGCAGACTAAATGAAGGGTTAGAGTGCAATACTATTTTAACATTGTATCAAGCTGTTTCAGAACCCACATTAGCACTTTCAACCACGTTTTTAGGATTAGCCTTCCACTTAATTGGTCTGATCCCCAATGAATTCTGCAAAGTTCCAAAAAGCACCTAAAACGAATATTTTGGGAATACATGCTGAATTCAAGAGGAAGAAATGGATTGCTATATTATATAAAAAGTTGGTGTTCAGGAAGTTTCACGGTGCCCTTAGAGTAGTGAAATGTGATTCAACGCCCCACATAATTTTCAGTTTGTCTAAGTACTTGCTTGCAGTAAGATTTATCTGTGCCAAAATGGGTCTCAGGTTGTAACATTGTATGAATTGGGTCCTGTATTAATCATCCTTATTTTAATTAAATTCTGTATAAATTCTGTTTCATTCTGTTTTTTTCTATAAATGCATTAATGGTATTTTAATTTGTTCTTTTAATGTTTTTTAGCCAAAATAAAAATGTTGGGCCTTATTGACTCCAACCTGTGTTGGAACTGCAAAATTATCCTGTGCTTTTGATACATATTGTGAGAAACTGAGGTTGGGGATTAAGCCGTGGTGAAGCAGTAACCACAATCCTCATCAGGGCAAGGCTCAAGCAAACCCCAATTTAACCTGTGCTCAACTCTCTGGTTGAGCACAGGTCTCTTAAGAGACAATGTGTAAAGTATTCATGCAACATTTCAAACAGCAAAACAGTGAAAACACCACACAAAAAAACCTATGCCTTGTTAGAAAAACAGGGCCTAATATAAAAAACAAAGCAAGAGCAAAATGACAAAAATTCAATCAGTAGAACCAGAGTTATGAATTTTTAAAGAATAAAATGTAAAATAGTGCCTAAAAGCACAAAGCGCCAATCGCTGCTATCTGTTCATGCTGGACCGGTTCTAAAGTTCAGGCCAACCTTGATGTTGCACAGGTTAGATACAGTCCAGCTAAGTCTGCTGAAGATTTACCTTCTCAAGTTTTGTGGCAAGATTCCAGTTTATGTTGGAGAAGGTCGTGAGGAGCAAGGTGAGCATCGCAGGATGCTGTTGGCAGGGCGCGAAGAGCAGGCTAGGCATTGTGGACAGGCAGGCGATAGCATTTTGTTGGCAGTCCTCTGCAGATGGTCAATCCAGATGGGCGAAGAGATGCGCTGGCAGCGCCTTCCACTGATTTTTGATGCCAGCGGTGCAGTCTCGGGGTGAGCGGGCCCATTTGCTGTCACAAAGAGCCCAAAAGCTTGATTTAAGAGCCCATGAGTCACACAAACGACCTGAGAGGCACCACTTTGTTGTCAGTAATGTGATGCAGCTGGGTCCAGGAGCTGCTTGGGTAACTTTTTATGTCCTTGAGGCTCAGATGAGGAGACCAGCTCAATAGCCCTTGGAGTCACTCTGACGTCCTTGGTTCAAGATGCAAGCCCAGTTCTTCTTCCCCAGGCAAGAGAGCAGCAGGCAGCAGTTCAGCACAGAGTGGCAGCAATTCCTTTAGAGCAGCGGTCCAGCAGAATGGCAGTCCTTGTAGCAGCACAGCAGTTCGTCTTTCTGGCACTGCATCCACAGATCCAGAAGTTTACTGCATTGGTGGTGTCTGAGGTAAAGTATTTATAGGCAGTTGTGCCTTTGAAGTGCGGAGAAGCTTCTAGAGGCAGGCCTTTCGAACAGAAATACATTCGCATTGTACTCCAAAAGAGGAGAGACTGGGCCAGACAGAGAAAGTGTTGAACCTTTGTTCCATATGTTACACGTAGATCCAATGCCTTAAGTGGAATGAAAGGGTGAGGGGGTCTCTGAAATTAGCTTTACCAAAGAAGCTTAAGTAGGAATTCTTTACTAGAGGCATGGCCTATGTAATTATGTGTGTGGCCTAAACTGTGAATTATAATCCTATGTTTAACACAGCATACCAGCAAGCCAGTATTTGGGTACCTCTACCTATGTTTATGAATAGTGCATTCAAATGCAATACAAAGAGGTGATGGACAAAATGCTGAAACATTTCAAACTCTTACCCCTAGTCACAGATCTGGGTTAAATCCATTGTTCTTTTGCTCACCATACCACCCCAGTTCGGACCCAGCCAAATGCAAATCAGTGTTGACCCTGCTCCTCGTGGGAACAGTCCAGCCTAAACTGTCTTGCCAGGTCCTCTCTAAACCAGAAACACGCATCCGGGGACCATGAATTCTGATGGGAAAAAGCCTTTACTACGTGGCTGTAAGAAAGCCGGCCTTACCACGCTTGACTAAACCACACAAATACATGGTTCAGGCACAGAGCGGGAACAGCTGGGAGAGGAACTCTGCAGCCAGGTGAGTTGGGCCACAGGGTGCTACGTTTTAGGACATGGCGGGAAGGTTTTAGGGTTGAGGGCGGGGATTTGGGGTAGTTTTTGGTGCAGGGTGCGCTAGGTTTTATGGTTCAGGAAAGGGGTGGGGGTCAGGATAGTTTTTAGGATGGGGGGAGGTTTTAGGTTTCAGGACGGGGGTTCGGGTCATTTTTAGGACAAGGTGGGGTAGGTTTTAGGGTTCAGGGTGGGCACTTGGGGTTGAGGTAGTATTTAGGACAGGACGTGGTAGGTTTTAGGGTTCAGAGTCAGGGTGCTTTTTAAGACAGGTCTGGGTAGGTTTTAGGGTTCAGGCTAGGGTGGAGGGTCGGGGTAGTTTTTAGAACAGGGTGAGGTAGGTTTTAGGGTTCAGGGCAGGGCGGGGACAGGGTAGTTTTTAGGACAGGGCAGGATAGATTTTAGGGTTCAGGGCTGGGGTGGGCGTTAAGGGTAGTTTTTATGACAGGGCAGGTAGGTTTTAGGGTTAAGGATGGGGGCAGAGGACATTTTTAATGCTGGGTGGAGTAGGTTTTAGGGTTTAGGGCAGCGGTCTGGTAGTTTTTAGGTCAGGGCGGGGTAGGTTTTAGGGTTTAGGGTGGGAGAGTTGGGGTAATTTTTAGGATAGGGTGGGGTAGTTTTTAAGTTTCAGGGCAGAGGGTCGGGTAGATTTTAGGCTAAGGCGGGAAGGTTTTAGAATTCAGGGCTGGGATGTGGGGTCAGGGTAGTTTTTAGGGCAGGGCGGGGTAGGTTTAGGGTTCAGGGCAGGGGTGGGGGATTCAGAGTAGATTTTTGGCAGGGGTGGGTTTTAGGGTTTAGGGAGGGGTGGGGGGTGGGTAGTTTTAAGGGCAGGGTGTTGTTACTTTAGGGCTTACAGCAGGGGGGTGTAGGGCTCTAGGCATGGGGCAGAAAGGGCAGTTTTAAGGGCTGGGGCAGGGTGGGTTTCCGAGTATGGTATCAGGTGTCAGGGGGCAGGGTGAGGGATTTACCATGCACGGTCTTTTACCAATCATGCTTTTACAATGAAATTAATTGTAAAGGCATGTGTGGTAAAGGCGTGCATGGTAAAGTCGCAGTTGTTGTTGTGACCACGTTCTTAAGGCATGCATGACTCCATCATACAACCCATTCAAATGCATCACACGATAATTCATGTACCTAGAACAATTTAGAACTATTGGTTTTACCAATGTTTGTTAGCACTGATTTTTAGTCAATATTAAATAAAAGAGTAAAAAGTCCCATTCTTCCCTTCACACCACTTTCCACTGCAGTTTCCCTCTCAGTGTTAGCCACTTGGGCCATTTTTCTTCCAACATATCTTTACTAAGTCTCTTCACCTGCATGTCTCACACTTAATCTTTTAACTGTGCATCTCTGTTTTTATATTCTCTCCTCCTGCATGTATTTTATTTCATCTCATCCACTTCAGCATCTCCTCTTAGACACATTGCATATTCTTTTCCTTTGGCACTGTCCATACTTCATCGGGCTGTGCACCTATTTTAACATACACTTTCTCACTGAATCACTATTACAACTGGTGCATGTGTCAAGAACTAGATGAGAACACCTTCATGACAGCCACTGTAAGAAACACCACCAGGGAACTCAGGCCTTCATTACAACCCTGGCGGTCTACAGACAGCCAGGGCTGCAGTGGCGGTCGGACAACCGCCAATGTGGCGGTCCGTCAGCTAGATTATGACCGTGGCTTTACCACCATCGTCAGTCCGCCTGCACCGTCACTTTTCGGCTGCTTGATTGCCTGGCAGTGCTGGCGGTCCGAAACCTTCTCCTCTGGCGTTTACATGGCGGTTCCCCGCTATGTAAATGCTGATGAAGAAGAGGTGAGGGGGGACAATGGGGGCCCCTGCAGTGCCCATGCACTTGGCATGGGCAGGGCAGGGCCCCCATGGCCAGCCCCGTTGTGCTTTTCATTGTCTGCTTTGCAGACAGTGAAAAACGCGACGGATGCTGGTGCACCCTATGCACTGCAACATTGCCAAGGCTCAATTACGAACCAGCGTCAATGTTGTGGGCTGTTTCCCGCTGGGCCAGTGGGCGGAAACTTTGTTTATGCCTGCTAACCCAGCAGGAAACTCGTAATAGGGGCCACAGTAAGGAGACCACACTGGGACTCAGATTGGATTATGCGCTATACAAGAGGAAATGAAAACGAAAACACAGAAATACTGTGGGAGAAGGAGTTACTCATAGTAAAAAAGGACACCTACAACATGCAACATGAGCTAAAATATGTGAAAAGTAAATGTATCACTTACTTGGATTATCCTAATGGTTCTTGCAAATATTGTTGAAAACAAAATCAGTGTTTTGCTTGCATAGAAAATGGTGTACGTATATGAAGCTGGAGGGACCTGTTTCAATGTTTCTTTTAATTACTGTTAATGTTGAACTCTGGCAAGACCCACTCTACTTAAAACCCTGCATAGGTCTCTGCAGCTGCTGTTGTGACTACTTCGCTACCCAACTTCAACCCATTCATTAGGAACAGCAAATGATCCACCCATTATGTTTTCATAAAAAAATAGAATCTGCCATATTTGAAGACACGGGCATTGAAAGGTGCATCAATGCATGCTATCAGACACACAAAGGCAAGGACAAGGTCAGGTTTATTCAAATAACTTCGATTGCATTTATTATTCGAGTAAAAGCTCATGTAGCCATTAAAAGAACAATCACAGTTCATACATATTTAATTTGCTCATGTGCTAAACAATTACCACAATTCAGTTCCAGCAACTTATTCCTGAAGATTTTTCTTCAGATTACTAGAGCCATCACTGGAACATCTCCATCACAGATTTAGGACAGTGCACCAGTGCTTAATTTGTAAATAAAAATGTGCCGGTGCCCAAAGCCCTACTCTTAAACATGCGGCTGCTGCAATTAAATGTGCGAACATGGAATACTAAGGCAGTATAATCCTGAAGCCATCTCGAGCCACTTCATTCCATTCACAACCACTCCCTGCCCCTTCAGCTCACTCTTGCAGGTTTCAGCTTTCTCCCTTTGTGATACTTTTTCATTTTTCTCTTCCTTCGTCTTTTCCATAGGTGTCTTTTGCTCGCACTAAATGCTTGTGGCAGAAAAATAAGTGCCTGCCCTCAAAAATAAGTGCTGGTGCTCCGCACCGGAAACAACAAGCACAAATTAAGCACTGCTGTGCACTGCATGCAGTATAGCACTGAGTATCTTTATCGCAATCACAGATGCAATATGAATATGCTCATTCAGTGTTCAATTTGTGCCAGTGGTGGTAAGTGATGGGAGGGAAAGTTCTTGATTTATAATTCATCATCAAACTTCGACTCAGAGCAATAAGGGAAAAGGCAGAAAAAGGGAAAATAAGGATACAGAGGAAGATAGGAAAACAACAACAAAAGAAGAAATCAGGGAGATAGGAATTGTATGCTAATAGACGAAAGAAGCATGAATTGGAATTCAAGACTAGACAGACTTAGGTCTTGATTTAAGAGGGTCTGGCGCCTCCTTGTGCCACAATAGTATCATTTTTGTTTTAACGCTAATGTGGTACAGCGAGGCCAAATTTGCTGCGTCATATTTAGAAAGTGGTGCAGTGCATGAATTGCACCACTTTGTAACCTCTTGCGTCACATTATGCCTGCGCCAGGCATTCCCCCATTAGGGGCGGGGCAAAAAAATGGCACAAAGAAATCAAAAAGATTTCTTTGCACAATTATTTTCGGCATTTTTAATGCCTGCTCAGATGCAGGTGTTAAAAGGGGGCACACCATTGGTTACAATGGGCCCCTGTATACTGTTCAGGGTTAGATCGAAAATTCTGGCACTAATCCTGAACAGTACGTCAATAGCGTCAAAAATTCGGAGGCTATTGCCCCCTACCATGCTCCATCCATGGTGATGGTAGGGGGGCACTAAGGGACGAAAGAAAAGTGGTGCTGCATTATCTGCAGCACCACTTTTCTTAAATCTGCCCCTTAGTATTCGGCAACGACGGCACTCAGCAGCACCGGCAGTTGGTTCATAGCTAAACTTTAGGTCCCTGAACTATTAAGTTTACAATTAAGCACTGCAGACAACATACAAAGAGGTCATACCACCTGATTCAGCTTTCCTGTTTCCATAACATGACAACCACACCTCGGTAGTTAGCGTGCATTGCATGGAAGCATTTCCTATATAGATTCAAAGCAGAGACAACACACATCCAGCCACACACCCCACACACAGTGTAGTGTGCTATTAGTGTGGATTAGTGCTTTGGTGCCCCACACACTACGTGGTATAGAAATGGTACTGTGCAAGTCAGTCATATCAGCAAGATATTTCTGCTTGGTGTGGGTTGCATGAGCGCAACCCACCTACAAGCAAGGAAGCTCTTGTTTAACAGAAAATGTCTGTGATTTAATTGTTCACTGTAGCAGTTGTTTTCAATTTTTTTAAATCTCTTTAGCTAATGCCATTTCCTATCATTTGTCTTTAAAATCAGTATGCCTAACTATCCTTTCTTTGAGCCTTACAGCTAAGGCATGGATTTGATTCTGTGAATGGGCGGAGTTGCCACGGGTTTCACATGCTCTTTCTCCCCCTCAGGTCTGGCAGATGTATTTTAATAAACTTTAGGCAGGACATTATGCTGCTTGAGGTATTTGCAGGACAAGCCGGGTCACATGAGTAAGATGCCTTTCTCTTCATCTCTGGCTTGCCATTCCCAACGTCTTTTAAAGATGGTAGGGTATCTCTTGAGTGAAGGAGGGAGGAGATCATATGCCGGTTTGCAGAGGAAATGGTTTCGAAATCGCTTTGCTAATGAACCATTCCATTGTTCATATCCAGCGAAGTCAGCCCCTGGTGGACTAGCCCAAGTTAAATTCCCCTTTAACTTCCCCCTCTTCTATTTCCTGCCAGTTGCCTTAATATATTTGGAAAGGGAATTCCTGGTTGGTGTTAATATAAGTTAATCCTAGATGTTGCTTTAGAACAGACTCGTTGTACACTGATATGAAAAGTGCCTGGGGGCACTGCCAATACTGATGTAGAATCCTATGGCAGAAGATAGTTAAGTACCCTTTCCTAAGAGTGTATCATGGAGAAATTGCTCTCATGAAGCTTTCGTGAAGTGGTCTCACCAGAATATTTAGAACCGTGAGCATCCTTCTCGGCTGACAGTGGCCCCCACTGCCTGCTGCCAGTGATGCTTAGGAAAGAGTCATAAGCTTCCTTCCAGTAGCCACATAACTTCTGTTTTGCCAGAATTGGAGGTCAGTGAGGTATAATGCCTGTTGGCTGCCCTGAATTATTTTGAACTCTACATCTAACCACTACATGTTTCTTCGGAGAATGCCAAGAGTCCTCCATCAAAAGATGGTACAGGATATGTTGGATTCCTCGAAAGCCTCCACAAGCTTTCTATAGATTTAAATACTCTCATATATATTCCAGCTACAAGGAGAGCTAGAACTCATAACAAAAAATATCTATTCAGATTTCCACACACAGCATGTTTGGTTGAGAAAATAATTAAAAGGGCTAGAACACTGCACTGCCTCCAAAGTTAAGATTTTCTGATCACTGGTCAATATGGGATCATTTTGAGTGCTTTGAAATTGCATTGTTAATTCTGCCTCCAGTAGAGGGATGGGGTTATTAGGGATTACCAGCAAAGGAGTAGCGATAAAAATAAACTACCCCCAGTTTAAATCGTATCTTGAAGCACTAGAAGTGAGCCAATTAGGCAAGCAAGTGCAGTCCTCATTCTTCTGCTCCCAGGGGAAATTTAAAAAAAAAACAATGGTTCTAACTGGCATCTTTTATACCTAAATTCTCAATATATGTGGTCATCTAAGATTATTATACTTCCTTCTTTGCATCGATTCTTCCTTCTTTTTAGTCACCCATCCACCCCATTCTTCTCTCAGTCGTTTATCCATACGTGTCTACATCCCTAAATCATTATTCCATCCATACATCTCTGTATCATTCGTCACCCTTCCTGTCAGTCATCCAGTTTTCTCTAAAAACTTCACTTCCATCCATCTTTTTTCTGATCCATTCTTTGCATCCATTCATCTGTCTCTCGATTCTTCCATCTCTCTCACCCATCCATTCTTTTCTTCATCCTTCTCTTCCTCTCTTCATCCTATCTGTCCTTTCAAGCACTTTTGTTGCATTTGTTCCCCACCTTCCACAGCTCCATCGGGCTATTTTATTGCAATGGTATTTCTGAGCTGCTTTTTAGAGACCAATACTCTAATTAAAGTCACAGGACCCATAACGATATTTAAAAGGTTTTTTGCAACACAATCTGCCCTGGGGCATCCTCCACAAAAACTGCTAAAGTAGTGAGTTAATGATGCGTCTGATTACCAGGGGGAGCCCAACGGGGATCTGTAATTTCAGGTTTGAATCTCCCAATAATTACTCACTCTCCCATGGAATTTATCTCAGAGATTTCGGCTGTTTTCAGAAGAAGAGTCTCCTGATGAAACTTAATAGGTCCACTGTAAAATTGCAGACATTGTAATTCTGAAGGTTTTGGCAACAGGAGTTACCGGCCTCATTTGAATTACTTTACTGCTCATAATGGAGCCCAAAGTCCAAACTTACATTTATTTGCACAACAAAGCAGCGAGTCAGGCTGGGGCGAAGGCTGCGGATCACGCCAGCTGGAGCCCCCAGCTGCTAAATATTAATGAGGATAGGTCCATGGACATGCTTTTCTCTGCAGAGGAAAGCCTTCTAATCTTTCAGACTCAGGTGTGGTCTGACTAAGTGACTCTCACTTTCAGGGATCGTTTAAATGTTTTATTCATTGCCCCCTATTGCTCAAATGCAACATTACATTATATAGGAAAAATGCTTATAATAATACAGTTCGACTTTTGACAACGTCATTTGTGGCTTGTGTTTGTTAGTTAGATTCTTTATGTAACAAATGTACACATCTGGAAAGTAAGCATTTTATATCCTAATTGTGCAGAATGCTACTGGTAATTCCTTTGTGACTTTTCATCACTTCTGATGATTTTTTTTCTGTGTGGTGGGCACCAGAGAGCATGGCTACCTGTAAAACCACTGTTGCTTATTAGTGCTATGCATGACGTAGTGGGGGTTTGATAGAATTGTCATTTATACCTTTGCTTACTTCTCTCTGACTGAAGACATGTGGTTTGCTGTGGAGAACAATATGCTTTGAATCAATGGAAACAAAATTCTTATATGGCTTCACATATTTACTTATAAAGAAAATAGATCTAGGATTCAGGAGCAGCTTTATTTCAACGGGCTGCCGCAGATCTCTCAGAAAGATGATTTGCCATTTGTCACAAGGCTGATCCCTAAAAGTATCAGTTATTAGAGAAAATGTTATGCGTTATGGGAGGGCAAGGGATTAGAGATGATGATGAGAACCAAGTCAAAGGTGAGGAAGAGAATAAGGATGAACCAAACTGTGATCCACTAGTGGTTCTGGGAAGATGTTAAACGGATGCAGACTCATCCCATAAGCAAAATCTTAACATTGATGAGGAAAGCAGTTCTACATTCCTGTATCCCCTTACCAAGCCAGCTATTGTGGGCTCTAACATGGACAATGACAGTAAACAACATGTGGTCAAGTAAAATGGGTTGCACTCAAGGTCTTTAAGAAGAGAAGACGCACTCATAATAAAGAACAGTGGGCTCATGAGAAAGAACTTTGAAGGCGAGGGCCCTGTAAGAAAAGACAATTCATCTCAGTGGTGGAGTATATCTGGTAAACATGGCCTGTAACCATGGAAAGGCCCCCACACACATTTTAGGATCACGTTTGTGGAAATAACGAAGGTGGAGATACATTAGACTGAATCATGGAATTTCATATTTTTGGCACTGAATATTGGGTCGAAAGATTGTTTGGGAGCTGTTTCAAAGAGGAGGTTATCAGCAAAAGCTAAAAACAACCTTTGTGGAGAATCCCATTGAAGAAATTAACAGCCACAATCTATGAGGAAGGAAGGAACAGTCCAAATTTCTCAGACATTCCTAAAACTGATTCAGGGAGTGTGTGAAAAGGACAAATAGAGCCAAGGATGACAAAATGTGGAAGATTTTCAGTGTGTGTGTGTGTGTGTGTTTATGGGATAAAAGGTTTGACACTGGAAGAGATACCGTATATCAAGCTTGCTACGTGTTTCTGCATGTGCCAAATGAATACTATTAGCATGGTCCTGCATCATCCATTTTCGTAAATTGTACAAAAAGAAATGCCCATGTCCCCTCTTGAAAATGTGTGTCCTTGCTTTTAGACATATTTCAATATCTTTTAAAAATGAATGTCTGAGGTTGTGCTAGACACTTGAAATTTTATGGGAAAGTTGCTGCAACTAAAAAAGAAAATACCTTGGTAAAATTACAGACATTTGCTGTAACCGAAATGTTCTCAGATCCTTCTAGGTTGGATATTGGTATGTGAATTATTATCTAAGCATATCAGAATATTTTGAAATAGTATGTGTTAGACGCTTAGAAATAAGATTGAACACATTTTTTACCCCGGAGGCTGTGAGTCAACCTTTTCTCATGACCCATTTCCTGGAGAACACTTTTAATGGAAAATATCTGAGTTTTGAAATGGGAATTGTTTGTTTGTATAATAAGTGATAGTTACTCTTCTAAAAAAAAGCACACTTAATGACGACATTACAAATATGTTTTTTTTTTTTTATATGATATCGGTAATTGTACTTTGCTAAACGCCTACCATTGGTGCCTAACTTAATGGTCAGAAACATTTTGGGGAATCTTATGTAATTGTTTTTGACTCTATTCCTCAGCACATTCATATCTGCAGATCCTCTCCAAAGCATGGGGCTGTAATTTCTGGAGCAGCTCAGATGTGCTCCAGAAGCAGCATTTTCTCTGTTGATGGCGCATTTGTAGGGTAAAATAGACTCGAAGGCTTTCTGTTCTGCAGAGAGAGGATGCAGTCAGGTATTAAATTCTCCTTCTAGGAAAACTTTGGCACCATGACTAAAGGCAGTAGTTGGCTTTCACAGAGCGGCATAGCCTTGTGTTTTAATGTGCACACCACTTCCCTTGAATGCATAGAGTAGAGGGCTAGCTCCGTTTATCTAAGGGCATTCCTAGGAAACATTTTATCTCGTGGAAGTGCACTTTAAAGAAAATAGTCCATAGTCTTTGTCAGAGGTTTTCAGCATAGTTCCATGAAGGGCAAGCCGTACCGGATTTTTAGGATATCTGCAAAAGGAAGCTTAATTACAAAGTCAGCAGCATAACTTGCTTTTGAACAGTGCTTAGTACCAAATTCATGCAGGTTTTACTATTGCTCAAATGTTGGCACTTAATTATCCTCCTTAGAAGGATGGCATGCTAAGATGGCCTTTCAGGAAGTCAAATCTATGACATGTGGATCACAGCAGAAATCAGATATGCATGCTAACTCACTGAGCCACCTTTACACCATACACTTAAAAAATCTCATACAAATTCAGCCCTCATAGCTCTAAGTTGGGCACCCATGTTATATATACATATATTGCCTTCCTATCTTATTGGTAGTCTTAGTATTTTTAGCATGTGACTCCTTAATAATGGCCCAGCTGCAAATCCTGGCCAGTGTGTGATGTTGGATTTCTAATTCTTTCTTTGAATGATGCACATTGCATTATCGGACTCTGTGCAGTGGCTTAACTACACCTTGGCTCTCATTCTTTGTTTGCTGATATCTCCCAGCCTGAATTGATCGGGTCCACACACATTGGACACGATTATTCAACGCCACTGAAAGAACTGTAAAGCTGCAAGGGCTGCAGGTGGCTACTGAGCCTGACCATGCCCACCGTTATCCATTAGCATGGGGGGAGCAGAAGAAGGCCTCTTCAGCTGAAGGAGAAATGACTTTCCTGCCTGCTGCCCATCCTCCTTCCATCCCTCCCCTGGAAAAGAAACCCACCTGCCTTTTTACTACCAGCCCCAATCAAGTGGTAATTGGATTAGTATTTGAGCCTATTTCCCAGGAATGAGAGAAAACATGTGGGGTTGTACTTGGTATTCCCAGTGCCAGGTATTATTCCTCATTCACAGGAAGATATCACCAAGTACCATAAATTCTGATTTTGGTATCTCCCCACGCAGGCAACAGGGAACTCCTAATAGTGCCCTTCGAATGGTGTGGCTCCTGAATATCAAGTCCACAATATTGTGGGACACCAATATAATGGATAAAATGAACCTGTAGGAGGCACATGGGAGGTAATGGGGGAACGGGAATGTGAAGGAACCACTGAAGACTATACTAATAACGATTGGGCTATACAAGCGCCACTGACTCCCTATTGGAAACAATGGGGTACTGTCATGAATCCCTGGTTAGTCGAACTGTCAAGATTGCAATATGGTGTATGTTATGTTTGAAACCCTGTCGGTCTAATAAAAAGAAGTTAAAAAAATAATATGATAGAAAAAAATTTGAGGGGCAAAATATGGAAAGGTATGTATAGATTCTATATACCTAAGTCCATGTCTGTGTACCTCAATAATATACATATATTGTCAAGCTACACAGATGTGGATTTAAGAATGGTAAATCTGTACTTCCTTCTCCGCATTTACTTTTCGCTACTTTGTCCCGTAATATTTTGTCGATGATATTAGTGGGCCACAATATTCTTGTACTCAGTATTTAAAAGTACAATCCCTCAGAATCCCTCCGGCGTGTCAGGTTGTCTCTGTGTCCTCTGACTTTCATTTGCAACTAGCATAGACCACCATCAAAGCATGAACACTTGTAACACTCGTGCTTAATGACACACACATAGATCCAAGAAACATGTTATTCAAATGGGAGATAGAATATTACCTTCACGTCAATCAATAATCTTGCCTAAAAACAACCAAGGGCTCCTATCTAAGCACGTGCAGGGCAGCATCCTGTTTTGATACTGAACGGAATTGCTTCTGTCATTGTTCCGTACGAGGAGGTAGGGTCGTCATTCCTCTTGTGTTTGAGGGAGTCTCTGGGGTATATTTCCCTCCCCCCAGCATGTGTGGGTTTGTGCTGAACTGGCATGCATTCTTCTTTCTCCAAGAGCCAATGCTGATGGGAAATGTTATGCACCCATTGCAACAATTACATCGCAAAGAGGCAGTAAGATGTATCCCTGTGCTGCCTAATGAGCACATGGCTTTGCTACAGTCCTCATTTCACCACAGAATAGAATATCCGAACGCACAGCCAGTTTAGTCTAAAACCTCATTAAGAGGAAACACCTGCTCTATACCAAGCCATCTGGCAACATTATATCTTCCATTTCTTTTCATATCTAAAATACAATAAATTATACGAAATGTTACTTTTTGTCAAGGGGCTACTTTTGACGCCAGACAATGCTCCCCTAGCCCCATTCTCCATATGAATCTCATCAGCTGAAATCCCTAGACAATTAATTAAAAGTCATACCTTCGTGCAACCATGTGGTTTGCTTGTAAAGGCTTCTCTTTGAGACCGTCAGACCGCTTGATGCTGTCGAGCACACCCTTTGTTACAGATCGCTGGAGAACCTGTCTCAGATCAATGATCCTGCAAACTTTACACACAGCCTAATGGGAAGGTTTCACTGCCACATAAGGGGCACAGCAGCTACCTTATCTTGGATGCTTTCTTCTAAACCAACTTACACCGAGAAAGTGAATTTCATGGGTGTAGCTATCAATGGAGCTGCAGGTGCACTAGGGCCCAGAGGCCTGAGGAGGCCACTGAATCCTGATTATTTTTGTATTAAATTAGCCAAACAGCAATCAGGAAGCCTATTTCCTGTTGGAATGCGACTTCGAGGAAATCTGCACAATCCTCCTGCCAAGAATAGGATCCTTGCATGCATAGGTGGTAGAATGAGATGTAATACGTCATTTACGGCTAACACACCAACTAGTAAATGTTTTTACGTCACTGAGGCCTATAGAAATTCTTGATTCTTTGCATCATGTTTAAGACCATGAGCATCATTGGCCGACACTCCTCTGTTCCATTTTTAATGGCGTCACACCTTTCATTTGCACCTTTAAGCTGAGCCTTCGCTGCATTACCGGCCCACAGTGAATTTCAAAAGCTTCATTTTACAAGCTGGTTTGCTTTGCTTTAGTCTGCAAAATATAAACACATACTTGGGGATTCCACTGTGCCCTGCAGTTGTAGGATCAGTGAAGATTTGAATGTTACTGCTTGCTCTCTAGAGCACTGTCCCCTCACTTTCCAAAACAGCAGTGTATGTTCTTGCCTCAAAAATATGTACAATGTTACAGTAACCCCTGTCCTAAATCAAGCACTAGAAAACTCAGTAATTATAGATCACTATCTGGACCCCAATGACTTGAACAATTTTCCCCATTTTTCCAACTACTTGTGCCTAGTAAAATTTTGAGATCCCCACCACACCCTTCTGACAAACTGCCTCTTGGAAGACTGTCACTTCTGTTTCTCCTTCAACACAACTCAACAACTGTGATCCTGGCTATCGTGGGTCAGTGTCTCTTGATCCACAGTACAGGTCTTCCCATTTTCTACCTTCTGTCCGCATTCAGATCTATTGACTTACCATCCAGTTTTGCACACTAAAAGACAGAATGGGTCTGTTTTGGTAAGAACTGGCCTAGGCTAACACAATCATACTAAGAGGATTCATCTTGTGGCCATAGGCACACACCCACGCACCTGTGGATCCCCTCTTGAACTTCTTCTTTCTCCCCTCATATTGAGCATTTACATGTTTCTTCTCAGAACCCTCTAGAGGGAACAATGCTGTTACGTTGATTGTATGTCAGAATATGTGGACTTTAATATTATCTTACAAGAATATCATAGCCAAAATTTCATCTATCAAAAGATTATTATGTATTTATAGGTAGGAATGGATTTACTATTCTTAACTCGTCTTCTGTTTATCTTGAAAATATATTTATGATATCCTTGACATTATGATTAGAACACATATTCAGTGACACCAAACACCCATGTATTGCTGTCCCTCTATTGTTTCACACTCCCTTACATTAGGGATCAGAATGATACCTCACCATTAGCAGCACAAAACTACAGCATACATGTACTTTCTGTTGTGCCCTCCTCAGCCCAGTAGCATGCACAACACACCACACACACAGAGCTTGTCGTAAGCATCTTTAATCCTCAACATCCAGCATGTAACTAACTCTCAATATCCCAATAACCATTAAGACCACCCCCTGACACCTCCCAGATTGATTGTGTTATTTCCTGCATACATCTGCCCCCAGTCACGGGGTACTAACACCTACAGTTCTAAGACACTACACTTTCCAGCTATCCATTTTTCTTATGAAGGATAAATGCCCTGATTTAGAACTTATTCAGTAAGTACAGTGGAAGTGCTTGTTCCTGCATTCCCATATTCTCTACAAATCAGCATCACCACAATGCTCAAAATATGGGGCACAATTTACAGTTCAAGTGTGCCTGGGGACACAAATTTGTAGTACCAAGTTTTAAGATATCATTATTCAAACTACAAAAAAACAGGGGTGGATTTCGCCCACCACTTTTTCTTGATTTGCTTGATGTATTGCAAAGAACAAAACTGGAGAAAGATGGCAATGTGGTGCTGTTTCTTGAGAAATATTCTTCATAATTCATATTGCTAAACGATGCAGTGTTATAGAACGTAATGTAATGTAACATAGCATAATCTCCCGCAGTATCTCTTGTGTTCGATAGCCTATGCTTGTGGATCTGATGTAGAATCCCACACAATATCGAATAAATCTTTGTACTCAAAATGGTGGAAACATGTTGTTCAGCTCTCCATTATTAAACACGCCAGTACGTTTTCAACAACTAATAAACTTATGCTTTCCTTTTTTTTTTAAAACAACAACATGAAGACTGCTGCCTCAGACAATGACAGCACCAGCAGAAAGCAATGGCTAATGCCTCGCCTATCCGTGGATTACTTTGACGGAGAAGCATTCCAGAGGCCCAGAGCAGTCAGTGCATGTAGCGTCCTCACCAACGCCATGGAAGGTAAGTTCTTTTTGGTCGTGTTTTGTGATTCCTTTGTTTGAGAATTTACTGGGAAAATGTAATTTGGTGATATCAGAAGCTCTTTGCTCTTGGGCCAGGACAGGTCTGTGTAGCATCCGCTGTGGTGTCAACAGGAAACGACAATGAACAACCACAGTAAATAGCCCATTTAACATGGGAATTCGTGATCGACCTGAAACAGCAAGAATATATCCCGAAAGACATGGCAGCTGTCCAAGATATTATTTCTTGCATTCTAAATTACTAAAAGGCGCAAAATATACTGACCCATACAAAAAGAGTGCATAAGTTCAAATATGGAGCATCCTAAAATAGCAACAGAATCAATAAACATCCATTAGCTATGAAATTGAAACAAGCACAGCTCTTGTCAAAGGGTTGTCCTGTCCTGAACCTTTGGCCTACAGACTATTAGGACAGAGGTCGTGCACTGCTCCTCCAGTGTCACTCCTGTCCATCTGATGGTACCTTCCTGTGCGGCACTTGTCATCTTCAGAACCCCTGCCATTGTGGACACTTTTCATTTCTTATGCGATTCCAATAGTTAAAATGTTTTCTGTAGAGAAATGCGGAGTTGTGAATATGAGTGCATTTTTTCAAACTTTTGTAAGATTTGTGAATTGTGAAGCTTAGTCGAAAGGCAGCTTCATCAACCCTTTTCAGCAGTGGGGGAGTGTTTCTTACTGCTGCAAGAACCAGCAAGGAGATACTGACCATTCAACAGCAGTTACCTGTCACAGCCCCCTGAATGTCTACTACCCCAACTGTTGACCCTCCCTGCCCAGGGCCCTTTGAGCAACAGTTCCAGAGCTCTATACAATGCTGTAGCCCCTGGCATGTCACCATACACCACCCCACACAACACCACCCTTCATCTTCTCTTGTACAAAGGATCCCACCTTTCATCTCTAAAGTTCCCATGGTTTAGCCTCCTTCATGTAGGGGCCTTGAGTAAGCACATTCTTGAACAATTTCAGAATAGTGAAAAACTCAGTGGCGTAGTCGAAATGTTTTTGTTAGTTGTTTCACTCGTATTAATTTTTTATGGATCAACTCTGGAAACCTGGAAAAATAACAGATATATCCATCTTCATCCAAACTGCCAGCGAAAAACAGGCATTGAAAACGCAACTCAGCTCTCCCCAAGTCCAACCCACCCCCAATACTCACAGGAAAAAGACTTACACTTTATGCAGTTCAGTAGTGTTTCTTTTGCAGAAGCAGATTTGCTGTTTCCTCCATCTGCAGTAAGGTAAGTTTTTTCAATTATTTTCTAATCAGATAATTTTCTCTAGGCCTGGGATTCAAGTCGTTTAGGCCAGTATACACATCTTCAAACACTAAGGGCAAGTTAGTTCTTTAAGTTCCATGGATAGAGAGGTTATCCCAGAAATCCCCTTCATTGTGCTTAAGGGCAAGGGACTGTTAACTTCTCCATGGTCTATAGATCCCATATCTGGTACAGCCAGGTTTTATGCTCCAGGATTGTGTTGGTACCCCAAAGGAAAAATATTATCTATTATGTCGCACACTGTGTGAGAGCTATCCGTCTGCTCTTTAGTCATCGTACTGGGGATGTTTGTCTACTAGGATAGCCAAGTGTGATGTATGATGAAAAATGTCATCTAGGACTCTGCCACCAGTGAGTTAGCCTGGGGCAGTTCCACAAGAGGTGAAGTAATTACCATGTACTGCTGCATCCTCTTCTCTACACTTCTGTTCTTTTGGCGTACCAGTTATTTACTCGGGCATGAGTGAAACACCAGTATGAGCCAAGCTTCATCATGGTTTCCCTGCCCAGAGAGCAGCCACCATGGTAAGAGTTCGGTAGACCAGGCCGTCCTATTCTTTGTCTGTGAGAGTGCAGCCCTACTTATCTGTCCTCCCACCCCAACTGGCCTGCTGACTTTGCTATTGGATGGCCAGCGTCAGCAGGTTGTATATCTTAGGAGAAATTAATTTTCAACAGACATTTAGATATTGAAGCTACTCTAGCATAAAACAGAGAAGAGGATCTCAAGACATGTGTTGCACCCCTTTAATGCGCTTGTACTGCACAAGACCATTTTCCTACCTAAAGGAGCTGTGAGAAGGGCAAACGGAAACAAGTTTAATTACAGCTCGGGCACCTTGTCAAACGTAAGGGTTTCCTATCTCAATACCTGCTAAAAGCAAGTGTACCTTTGAAATGACTGTTTGATATCCCAGAAGGTGCCAGACCTGCAAGAAGCTGATGTTCTTCCTTCTCGATCAAAAGAAAATATAAACAAATCAAATGCTTTGACAGAAGTGGAAAATCATTTTGAAAACAGGAATTTTCATTGGACAAACCCAGAGCATGCAGATGCACATTTCCTCCTCAGATCTTTATGAGTACTCTTTTTTGTTGATTACGAATTGTGTCTTCAGCTCCAGTGATATATAACTCCTCCTTCATTGGCATGAATAAGGTGCACCAAACCTTTGCTCAGAATTTGTTGTTATGAGCAGTAGTCTGTAGGCCGATTTAGAAGGAGTGAGACTTTCTGCAGGATAGCTCACTAACGCTGCTCTCTGCAGTAATACCTATGTGTAAATTTCCACTTTTACCCGAGTTCAATACAAATCATTTTCCTGATTTCAAAAAGATGAACAGCGGAGTCAGGCATGTCTAACGTGATTGAACTGGACTCTGTTGCAACAAGCCTTTAGAGGCGTGAGTGGTTTAAGGATCATTCCCATTTCACTGTTGGATAACATGATTTCTGTAACATTTGGTGAATTACTCCTTTTGTAGGCCACTTAATTTGATTCCTAAACAATGTTTTCCCCCTCCAACCTAGTGTGGCCTGGTGATTCAGTAATGACTCAGAGCTTTTGATACATTCTGGGAATTGCAGTCTTGGTGCACTTCAATTGGGAACGCCTAGTAGTGTAATATGTGGTTTCGAAGCTGGTAAGCGTACTCCAAGCTCATTCTCTTCAGTTTTTTCTTTTTTATGTTTTTACCAGTGTTTATTCTGGTTTTTATTGTTTTCTTCTCTGCTCTAAATCTGGAACTTCCATTTGGTATTAGATTAACTTCACCTTTTTACCATGATTTATGAAGTTTTTAGTCATATACTTTGGCCTCTGGCCACTGCACAAGAACAGAGGCCATGCTGTTTGGGATCTATTCACAGAGTGTGGCCTTCGATCCATCCTTGCCTCATTCCTCTTGCTTCCAGAATAAACTGCACATGGCCTTTGACTATGCCCAGCGTGCTCTGGGTACCAGGTATTGTTCTTTACAAAGGCTTGTGCCAAGTCCATTTGCGTTCAGTGCTATTTATTTTAATTAATGTATTTCCCATGAGCTTTGCATATCAAAGAAGGTGTCTTCTCTGCTTTAAGGAATCCGGAGGATCTCTACAGATCTGTGAAATCCGTGGTACCCCATTTGGATTAGTGAATCTTGCAACTCAAATTGTATCTGATCTTTTTGATCGTTCTTCACCCCTTCCCCCATTGGACTGGGGGTTCTCCACAGGCTTCTAACCCCCCTGAATTATTTTATTCAACAAGAGATCCAGAAATGTCTGTGGACTGAATGTATGTCGGAACAACGCATGCTGGAACAATGCATGCCTGAACAACGAGGTCGGAACAACGACCGCATTGTTACCACTAATGCCTTTACCACGAATGCCTTAACAACGATTTTTCGTTGTAAAGGCATTCCTGGTAAAGGCATTAGTTATAGGCATGTATGGTTGCAGCATGCATCCCCCTTGACCCCCCACCCCTACCCCTAAAAATTATTGTGACCCCCATCCCCTCCCCTAAACCACGCCAACCCCCCACCCTTGCCCCAAAAACTACCCCAACCCCCACCTCACCCCTAAAACTGCCCGAGCCCCCACCCCGCCCCTAAAACCTAAACCACAACAACCCCCACCCCACTCCTAAAATTACCCGACCCCCAACCCACCCCTAAAACCTAAAACCACCCCAACCCCCACCCTTAAAACCTAAAACCCCCAACCCCCCACCCTGCTTCTAAAATTACCCCAACCCACCCCTAAAACCTAAAACCACCCCAATTCCCACCCCTAAAACAACACCAACCCCCATCCCATCCCTAAAACCTAAACTACCCAACCCCCACCCGTAAAACCTAAACCACCCCATCACCCTGCCCCTAAAACTACCCCAAGCCCCCCACCCGCCCCTAAAACCTAAACCCCCTCCAACCCCCCACCCTGCCCCTAAAATTACCTGACCCCCAACCCACCCCTAAAGCCTAAAACCACCCCAACCCCGCCCCTAAACCAACCCCAGCCCCCACCCCATCCCTAAAACCTAAACTACCCCAACCCCCACCACTAAAACCTAAAACCACCACAATACTCCTTCCTCTAAAACTACCCCCAGCCCCCACCCCAAAAAAAACTAAACCCCCAACCCTCCAACCTGCCCCTAAAATTACCCGACCCCCAACCTACCCCTAAAACCTAAAACCACCCCAACCCCCACCCCTAAAATTACTGCAACCCCTCACCCAGCCCCTAAAACCTAAAACCACCCCAACCCCCACCCATAAAACTTAAACCACCCCAATCCCCCACCCCACCCCTAAAAACCTAAACCACCCCGATCCCCCAACCCCAAATACTAAAAATACCCGACCCCGCCACTAAAACTAAAAGTACCCCTCCCCCAAACCTAAACCGCCCTACCCCCACCCCTAAAACAAAAAATACCTCAACCCCCCACCCTGCCCCTAAAACTAAAAATACCCCTCCAGTCCCTCCCCTGCCCCTAAACCTAAACCGCCTGACGCCCCCTAAAACCGCCTGACGCCCCCTAAAACTAAAAATACCTCGACCCCCCACCCCACCCCTAAAACTAAAAATACCCCGACACCCCCTTTCCCCACCCATAAACCTACACCGCCCCTAAAACAAAAAATAACCCGACCCCCTCCCCTAAACCACCCTGACCCCCCAAAACTAAAAATACCCACCCCCCACCCTGCCCCTAAAACTAAAACCCCAACCCCCCACCCCTGGCCCAAAAACTTAAAATACCCCGACCCCCCAGCCCCTAAAACAGTCCCACTTACCTGACTCATCGCATCGTCCTCCTCAGCCGACTCCCTTCTTCTGGGCGTGGCTCAGCACATGCATGCTTAAGGCACAAAACAATGAAGTAGTGGTTAACGAAAACGTTCAGCTTTCTTTGTCCTCTACTTCGTTGTTACGGAGTCGTGGTTCAGGGCGTTTCCCCTGTGGACTGCTTGCATCACTTAATATCAGTTCAACAACTCTTATCTGTCAGGGCTAACCATTTCAATCGCTTTGATTTGACATCTGCAGATACTGAAATGACCAATGGGAAAACATACTTTGTTGTCTAATCAGATTAATTTGTTTCTGTATCTGCAAGTAATCTGTGAGTTAACTGTTCAAATATTAAAAAGGTTAACATTTCAAAACCCGATTGATCCTTTTTTGGAAAAGCTCATATGCTGAAAATGAATGAATTAATGTATATGAAGCAAAAATCGCTCTATTTAAATAAAGTCAAATACAATGAGATAAAATAAATGTGTATCATCACACCACATTTGGTGTCATTCTGTTCAGCATTTTGTTTCTGTAGCAGAGAGCACAATCTCCTATGTGACTCAAAATAGGGAAATCTTTTTCATCACCATTTGTCTTCCCATGATGTATCTGTACGAAGGTTAGAAAGACCAATCAGATCCGGATGAGTCTTGTATCTACCACATTTGAGGAAGAATCATGAAACAGCACATGAGTTCTTTGAAAATGAAAGAATCCATTATTCCCCAATTTAAGTCTCACCTCAACACTTCTCCTATTAGTCGATATCACCAAATCTGCATGCATGCAGGATTGCATACAACACATAATGAAGTTAAAGTCAAAATCGTTCACTTTCCTTTGTCTCATTCCAAGACCTTTCTAAATGTATAATTCAGATTGAAAATTGAGCAGACTGCAAATGAAGACTGCATACTCAATGAAAATAGCAACATTGTTTAAACGTGTACACCCCAAATAAAGGCCATTGAACCGCCAGCCTACTCTTCCAAAATGTTTAAGATTCCTAATATCACTACTGTTGCATTTTCCTATATCCCAATGCGCTAATACATTGCATGGTTTGCTACTTTTTCGCAGTATATAGCATTGACTTAATTTAGCCTTCAGTCAAAGAACTAAAGTAACCAGAGCCATTACTGAATGTTGAATGTTCTTTCCATCATTGTACCTAAGTATTAGATTTAGGCTCTCATTATGGGATATCAAGAGTGGCAATTCTGAAGGTTTTTTGTAGAATCACCCCTTGGAATGGTTACAAGTTTTATTGTGTGCGGAATTGCGCATATTCATATCACTTGCACATCTGCTCACACTTTCCACCTGCCAATAGCAGGTGAATATTTCAACAGAAATTCTATAGAGTTCTTTAAAACCATGTGGAAAATGCCTTGATAATCTGAGAAATCATGTATTATTACCATTTCTGGCCTGAAACGTTGAAGAGCCGGTAAATGGGGTGGTAATATAAGTCAGTAATGGTAATAATGTGCTCAATTTTACCTCCCCATCTTATCGGCTAACTAGTAATAGAGTCCTGAGTCAATTAGTTCTATTAGCAGATCTTGACTCCTTATTATTCGACTTTTCTGCTGTGATACACTTGGTTCATTGAGTCTTCATTTCAACTGAATAAACTAAGCAATGTACCATACAATTAGTTCCTTTTGTCAGCTCAGCATTTCTTTCAGAAAAGCTGTTAAAAACTCTCATTGCTGCAAGCAAAATGTTCCTGTAGGCCAGAAGTCTTAAGTCAAAAGAATAGGTATAAAACTTCACCAGTATAAAGTAAGAATAACTGTTCTATTGTTTTTGTGTCACGGACTCCCAAAGAAACATAATTCCCCACACTGCTGTTAACTCATATATATATATATATATATATATATATATATATATATATATATATATATATATATATATATATATATATATTATTTTTTTTATTTTTTTCACAGGAAAAAAACAAAGGTTAGAGGGACTTTATAGTTTGGCTCACATTTCATGCGTACAAAACCATAGAAATTCAGCAGTTATCGTTATAGTTACCTCAAGTAACTATAACTTGTGCCCTAAGGTAACTATACCTCGTGCCCCCGCCTTGCACAGTTTTTTTTTTTTTTTTTTACTGCAAATATTACATTGATATTATCAAGCATGTTGTTAAAGATGTCATGGGTGCCATAATTTGTGGGGTACTTAGCAGTGCATGGCGAGGGCACGGGTTATAGTTACCTTAGGGCATTAGTTATAGCTACATGAGTGTGATTGGGCGCGTAAGTGTCTGAGTGGGAGAAATTGATTGAAGGAGACGAAGAAAGTGAGAAGGAAATAAAAATTTCTTTTTTAGGCTTTAATATTTCATATAGTTAAAATGAGGTACTTGTATTCAATTTAAAATAAAATAAAAATATTTATTATTAAAATATGTTTTATTTAAAAAAAACAAAAACAATAAATAATAAAGAAAGGAAATGAGTCCAGCTGGACTCGAACCCCCAAAGCTCAGTGTGATAGTCTGCAGCCTTCACACCCAGCTATGGGGACTGTGTTTTTTTTTTTTTTTTAATTAACCCCTTTAGGGGCTTTCTGGGACAGCGGGGGAGCCCTCAAGGGTCCTTCATGGTCCCTAGTTATATATATATATATATATATATATATATATATATATATATAGGTTTTTTTTTAATGCCCTTTACGCGCTACGTGACACTGCAGGGGAAGCTGCAGGGCCATTGCTTCAGCAAGCATTGAACTGCTTTGACAGTAGCTCTGTGCTTGCTGAAACATTTCATCTCTGTCCCCTGCAAGTGTGCAGGGGACAGAGATGAAAACACTGCTATTTGATAGAGGGAACTGCTTTAAAGGTCCCATTGTCAAACAGTAGAGTGTTTGCTGGGGCTTGCCTGCAGTTGCAGACCTGCAGCCAAGTCACTTCAAACAGCTATGTCCCGGGGGTTGGCACCCTGGGACATAGCAGGAGCTCTAGGGGGTGGCAGTCCCCAGGGCCATCAGTAACTCCACAAGGTGGGGTCACGCAGCCCCCCTCTAACATAAAGAATGGCCCGGGGTGGAGGTCCGAAACGGACCCCCTTCAAAATGGTTTCTGTTTGCCCCAGGGGGTGGTGGTACCTGGAAAATGGGGGCCACGGGCCCTCCTGCATATATCTATATAGGGACCCCGTTTTGTTTGAAAGATTTGCCCCGGGGTGGTGGACCCCGGAGTGTGGGGTAGCTGTGCAGCCCCCTGGCTCAAAATTCAGTGTAGCCCCGGGGGTGGTGGTCCCGGAGGCTAATTCTTTTTTTAAATATTTGCCTAGGGGTGGTGGTCCCTAGTGTGCGGGGGAGCTACAGGCTCCCCCACATATCATTTCTTATACGCCCATCAGCTCCCTCTCTGTGACAGCAATGCTGGCTCCCACAGGAGATGGGGAGCCTGCAGGGACTGTGGGGGTCTTCAGGCTCCCCCCACAGTCCCCAGTATTATGACTATGTGCCCTGGGGGCACCGAGGTCACATGGACATGCACAGGGGGATTGGGTCCCCGGGGCTGAGATTAGCCTGGAGAGGGGGGCAGCGAGCCCCCCTACCTCCCAAAAAAATTATTAAGCCACACCCCAGAGAATGGGGTCCCCTGGGCCAAGATTACATAATACATCACATCACATAATACTTCACTCATGACATCTTTGACAACATCAGTGATAACATCAGTGTAACATTTGCAGTAAAATTATTTAGAAGAAAACTGCATGACAGGGGCGTGAGTTGTAGTTATCTTAGGGCACGAGTTACAGTTACTTGAGATAACCGAAATATTGAAATATTAATAAGTGCCACTCTGCCCACTATTGTTAAGGGAAGTAAAGGCCATCTGTCCAACAAGACCTTTATCTTCTTCAACATCTCTGCATAATTTAAACGCAAAAGATCAGCATGGTTTTTTGTTACAAAGATCCCCAGGTAGTCAATTTTTTTTAGCTGGCCTGCTGCTGCAAACCTTGGGGGGGTTGACTAACTGAAAAATTGAATAAAAGCAATTCAGTTTTAGTTCAATTAATTTTATAACCCTCAATCTGTTCAAACCATGCAAACTCCTTAAAAGTCTATATAATGGTCTGCTTCTCTGAGCTAAGATAGAGGATAATGGGGGTCATTCTGACCCTGGCGGTCCAACGACCGCGGGAGCACCGCCAACAGGCTGGCGGTGCTCCCATGGGCATTCTGACCGCGGCGGTACAGCCGCGGTCAGATACGGGAAACCGGCGTCCCGCTGCCCAAGGGAATCCTCCATGGCGGCGCTGCAAGCAGCGCCGCCATGGGGATTCCGACCCCCTTACCGCCAGCCTGGTTCTGGCGGTAACGGGTGTCGTGGGGCCCCTGGCATGGGCACTGCAGGGGCCCCCTAACAGGGCCCCACCAAGATTTTCAGTGTCTGCCAAGCAGACACTGAAAATCGCGATGGGTGCAACTGCACCCGTCGCACCCCTTCCACTCCGCCGGCTCCATTCTATACAAAAAGATGAATAAAATTGGAAACACAGGGCACCCCTGCCTCATACCCTAGTTTATATTTACCACCCGCCAAATTGGTATTGACATAAATATGGGCTTGCACACCTTGATAAAGATTCTGCAACATTGTGCTGAACCCAACAGGAAAAATGCCAGAACTCCCCTAGCCATAGAACAATGCGCCCCAATTTATCAGGTCAAATGCTTTGTCTGCATTAACCATAATTACTGCAGCATTAATCTGATTGATAGAAAAATAATCCAGAGCCTATCATAGAAACCCAGTATTCACCAACGTAAACTGACCCGCCACAAACCCCCCTGATCATGTTGTATTAGTGCCTGAGCTGCCAGGGTTATGCACCTCACCCAAACTTTCATTAGCAACTTATGGTCCGAGTTCAAAAGACTAATTGGACGGTAGGAATTGACACCTTTAGGACACTTATCTTTCTTTAAAAAACTGACAGATGTGGATTCCTTAAAAGTCGGAGGGACTTCCCCCATCTCTAATTTAATCAAACAGCTCAGTTGAAAAGGGCATAAGCTCACTGGCAAATAACTTAAAAAACTCCTCCGTGAATCCATCGTTACCACAAGCCTTCCCATCTAAAAGTTTATGAGTGTAAAGCATGTATACCATAATACTACAAAAGTTAAAATAGTATAATTTATTTACTACTAATGAGTGATACTATTTCTAACATATATTATGTGAGTGGCTGTGTGACTGTGTGTATCCGTGGGTGAGTAGGTGTCTGAATGCCTCTATGGGTGTGTGAGTGGGTGTGTGAGTACCTGTATGGGTGAATAAATAGTAGGTATGCGATTAGCTGTGTGGTTAAGTGAATGGCCGTATGAATGACTATATTGGTGATTGGGTGTGTCAGTGGCTGTATGAGAGAGTTAGTGGCTGTATGACTTGCCATATGGGTGGGTGAGTGAGTGTGTGAGTGACTGAATGCGTGAGTGAGTGGGTGTCTGAATGGTTGTATAAGTAAAAGACTGGCTGTGTAAGTGGCTGTGTGGGTGAGTGAGTGGCTGTTTGAGTAGCTGTTTGGTTAAGTGATTTGGTGTGTGAGTGGCTGTATTTTAGAGTAAGTGTCTGTGAGAATGGATGTATGGGTGAGTGAGCAGGTGTGTGAGTGCTTGTATGGACGTGTGACTAGGTATGTAAGTGGTTGTGTGAGTGTGTTACTGAGTGAGTGCTTGTATGGGTGAGTGAGTGGCTGTGTTGAGAGGTTGTATGGGTGAGTGAGTGGGTCCTCGGTGATGTCACTGACCATGTCATGATTGATGTAATATGTGAGACTATAAGCAGTGCACTGCAGAGCCGTAAGTTATAGTTAGCTCAGGTAACTATCACTGATGAATTTCATTGGTTTTGTACAAGTGAAATGTGAGCCTAACTATAATGTCCTTGTAACCTTTGTTTTTGTCATGAATTTTTCAGGCTTTTTATTCTGTTTCCTAACTATAACATCCCTGTAACTTTTGTTTTTTCAGTGAATTTCAAAGTTTTTTTTAATGTTGTTTCCTAACTACAACGTCCCTGTAACCTCTGGTTTTTTAAGTGAATTTCTATCGTTTTTTAAATTTTATTTCTTAACTGTAACCCCTAACCTTTGACAGTGAGTGTGTGATTGAGTGCATAAGTGTCTCAGTAGGTCTGTGAGTGGGTGGAAAAGTGTCTGAGTGGGTCTGTCAGTGGTTGTGTGGGTGTCTGAGTAGGTCTGTCAGTGGGTGCGTGAGTCTCTGAGTGGGTCTGTTAATAGGTGGATGAGTGTCTAAGTGGGTCTGTGAGTCAGTGTGTGATGTCTGAGGGGGTCTGTGAGTGGGTGCATGAATATGTGAGTGGGTCTGTGAGTGGGTGCATGAATGTGTGAGTAGGTCTGTGAGTGTGTACTTGAATCTCTGAGTGTGTATGTGACTGACTGCATGAGTTTCTGGGTGGGTCTGTGAGTGAGTGCATGACTCTCTGAGTGGGTGTGTGAGTCTGAGTGGGTCTGTAAGTGGGTGCATGAATGTTTGAGAGGGTCTGTGAGTGGGTGCATGAGTGCCTAAGTGGGTCACTGAGTGGGTCTGTGAGTGGGTGTGTGAGTCTCTGAGTGGGTCTGTGATTGAGTGCATGAGACTCGGTGGGACTGTGAGTCAGTGCATGAGTGTCTAATTGGGTCTGTCAGTTGGTGTGTGAGTATCTGAGTAGGTCTGTCAGTGGTAACTTGAATCTCTGAGTGTATATGTGACTGAGTGCATGAGATTCTGAGTGGGTTTGTGAGTGAGTGCATGAGTCTCTCAGTGGGTGTGTGAGTCTGAGTGGGTCTGCGGGTGGGTACATGAATGTCTGAAAGGGTCTGTGAGTGGTAGCATGAGTGCCTAAGTGGGTCTATGAGTGGGTGCATGAGTGTCTGAGAGGGTCTTTGAGTGAGTACATGAGTCACTGAGTGGGTGATTGGATGCATGAGTTTCTGAGTGAGCGTCTAAGTGAGTCTGTGTGTGTTTGTGTCTGTGTGGGCATGTCAGTAGTTGCATGAGTGACACAGAAAACAAAAGAACCGCACAAGCCCATTTATCCAACAAAAGTCCACAGTTTTGCCCAGAATGTGTACCCAACTGAAGTATATTCTACTGGTTAGTTAAAAGTGCTACCTCGTTGGGTAAATGTCCAGTGTGAATTCTATTCTACACTACAGCTGCATAATGGACCCAGAGGAAATGTCTCCAGTGACCTTGTGTGCATTTGGCAATGTGATTGTTCTTCATGCTCTTTCTTCAGAATTCTATGATAACATGAGTCCTCCTATAGAGAGGCCAACAAGACTACAAAGAAGTCAATCTCCAGCAAATTTCCTCTTAGCTATATGGTGTAAGTGCTTCTTTGTTTTGTGGAGATGTCCTCATCTTCCTCAGTATCATGAAAGTGTCACTAAAATCGGCATGAAACGCACTGGGGGCTTCTTGGTTAGCTGTGCATCAACCTGGAAAAAGGCAATAAGACATATGCATATTACTAAGGTGGGCAGGAAAGCCTGCCCAATTATTAGAAGGAGAGGGGCCCCATCCCCTGGGGCCCACCACAATTCACTGGGGGAAAGGAACCATCCCTCTGGACCCAGCCATGTGTCCCTGGGTGTGCTGGTCCCAGCCAGGTTACCCAGTGTGCTATAGGACCATAGGGGGAACCTAAAGGCCCCCGTGGTCCCAGTTGGCTCCCCACCTCCTGCGGGAGCTGGCATTGCTTTTGCACACAGGGAGCAGTTAAACATGCAGCTTCTTGTGTGCAAGAGCAATAGTTTCATCTCTTTCCATGCCTGCATGTCTGCAAGCAGGGAGAGGGATGAAACCTCTGCCTACAGCAGGTGGAAGCACTTTGACAGCTCCCACCCGCTGGAACTGGATTGTTTGCTTTCGCTTGGTGGGATCTGTCAAAGCTCCTGCCAAACTAAAGTAAACAGGTATGTCCTCGGCGTGGGCACCCCAGGACATAGCAGGAACTGGCTCTTGGGGGTGGAGGTCCCCAGGGTCATATACGACTCTAGAAGGGGGGCCGCACTTCCCTGCTCCTTCTATGTGCACGGCCATCTCAGGGAGGTGGTGGTCCTCGGGCTGAGAAGGGCCTGGGAGGGGGGCCGTGAGGCAGCCCCGGGGAGGTGGTGGCCCCCAGGGTGTGGGGGGTCTGCATGGCCCTCCCCACTCCCTATTTAAGTTAGCTCTTGGTAGATGGTGTTTCCCGGGGCTCATGGGGGATCTGACGGCCTCCTCTAGGCAATTTATTTATAGCCCCGGGGAGGTGGTAGTGCCCGGGGATCAGGGGGGCCCAGGCAGCCTCCCTAAGCATTTTCTTTGTATCCCTTAGAGGTGGTCGTCCCCAGGGCTAATGGGGTGTCCATGCAGCCCCATCATATTTTTTTAAATTTGTAGTCCCAGGGAAGTGGGGTCCTTGCGGCCCAGGGGCCGATGCGGCACCCTGCTCAGTATTAAAATTAGTCCAGGGGAGGTGGTTGTCCCTGGGGCAGTTTTAAGCCATTGAAGGGGAGCCCCGTGCCCCCCTCCATTTTTATTAAATCCTGTATGTCCACAGGACCTGGCCCACCCAGGCACTACAACTAAAACAAGCAATTGTTTTTTTTATTTTTTTGCTGCAAATTTGTGGCAAATTTTTTTAAAACAGCAAATGCTTTTTTGCCCTGATGGGGTCCCTCTTGGAACCTTAAACCAAGGCTTGGGGGTCAGGGTAGGAAGTCCCAAAACAGCTGTCAACACTTCCTAGTCAAAGTGTTGGCAGCCAATCAGAGCTCTGAATTCCCCGGCTTGAGCTTGTTATTCTATGCAAAGTCGTTGCGGAGGAACCGCGGCCCTAGATATACAAATTTGTATTTCCTTAAATGTTTCAACAACTACTGAATGGATTTACATCAAATAAAAAAAGCACTATCTGGGGAACGGAATCTAGCTTTCTGCCAAATTTGGTGTAATTCCATCCAGTGGTTTGGGCTGTAGTTGTGTCCAAAACTCCTTTGGGAATTAAGATAGGAAATGCACTTTTTTTTACCCCCCCGCCTCCCTTTTTCCTCGATCCCCACTTGACGGATCACCCCGAAACTTTCCATGCACAACATGAATTACCGTCACACTTTTTTGAAAAATTCTGTGAAGACGATCCATTAAATGGCGCCAAAGATGTAGGCAATTCAAAAAACTATCTTCCTACTGGCAACTGCCAGTAGGTATTCATATATATATATATATATATATATATATATATATATATATATATATATATATATATATATATATATTATTTTCTGTGCTTAACAAATTACACTTTTTTTTTATGAATGACAACCTGTAATGACAACTTACAGAAGGAAACCATCTACCCTCTGTGCCTTTGTTTTTACTATCACCAGAATTGCTTGACTGCATTATATCAGCACGTTTCCTTACTCCTAATCTACATAGTATTGTGCTCGGGCTCTGATGTATTTTTAAATCGGGAGATGTACCCCATTGCTGACTGTGAAGATTATTTTTTTTCCGTGTCCCAGACAGTATTTTTAATGCACCATTCACTGTTAATATTTTGCTTTTGGAACCTAAGTGCCTGATTACATTCAGCTCTACTCATTATATCCTATGCATGTTATACCCATGAAGTAAAGCGCTTTCCCACGGGTTTATAGGAACACACAATAAGCAATTCTGAGTGGCCGAAGCGTTTTCACGTTTAGATGCCTAAGGCAAGATTGCTCATAGACCAATAAATTGCCTGTCAGCGATTTCTTTAAAAACAGGCATTTCCAATGCAGTGGGTCTCGCATTTGCTTGAGTTAGAGCTATTAGCGTTGTAAATTCCTAAGCAGACTTTTCTTGCCGCATAAACTAAAAATGAAAAGTAATACAGTTTCACATAAGGAAGTTGATTCAAAGTGCCACGGCATCAGCGTGAAGGAGCGCACAAAAGGAAAAAGAAGTTTGCTCACAGTCAAACGTATTGGCAAAAGTGCAGTTAGCCATGTAACAGGGGCAATGTCCAAGGCGGTAACTAAACCGCTCCAAGGAGGGACAACCGTAAAGTATTTATCAACAAAAATAAAGGATTTTTGAAGGGCAAGCCCATGAACGAGCGATAGTGATGGACGTGCAGTGGGCTTTGTTATAACCCAAGATACACACCAACAAATCGGAAAAGCAGCGCTTGCGCGCTGCTATGCTCAACCTAAAAAGTCAAACGAGGCCAGCTAGCTCTGGAGCATCTTTGCTCATTAAATTCCAGCAAAGGTGGACTTCTCCACTGGGATGATACTCAGTTCCAAACAGAATTATTTTTACTGGCAAAATGCATATGCCATCACCATGTGTTTTGTTCCTAAAACCCTACTTTTTAGTTTTTTACATGCACGTGCCTAGATGGGGAATGTATTATGTTATATTGTGAACCTATGTGTAGGGCTTTCCACCATTAGTTAGGTGCTATTTTCATACTTTTATAGGATTTCCTTCATTCAGATAAGTATGGTAAATTGATTGTTTTTGGTTGTGTTTCGGTAGTAGGTAATTTGTTAACTGCCTAGTTTACCAATGCTCCTTGAACTTTTAAATGAAAGTGAAATGAGATTGATCCCGATAAAGATCTTAGGAATGTGCTATGTGTATGCATTGGTTTGCAATAGGACTAATTTTGTTTTAAGTTGAGCTGGGTGGTCGGTTGTACATTGCTTGGCTTGTTGTAGAGAGGCATCACAGTAAATGCACCCAAAATTAGCTGTCAGCGTCCTGGGGTGTGTACTTTGATCCTTTCATATCATTCCTTAGTTGTCCCTTTTACACATCGGTTCGATTTGCTTTAGTGAGCCCTTCTGCTGGGTATAACAAAATGATTAATTTATTTATCATGCTGTTGTTTGCGTGCCTTCATGAAGTCATATTTTTAAAAGCATTTCATGCATCCAGTGGAGGTAGTCGACTGAGTCCTTTGCTGCCAGACATGCCACTAAATAGCTGACCAAATAGATTTGCTGAAACGCTAAGCAAAGGTCTCAAGTCGTGACAATGCTGATGCAATGTGTCTGAAAATATCAACGATTAGTCCACTGGAAAGCTGTTGAAGGTAGCAATTGGAACTGATCGCTAGTTTAGTCCAACTTGATACTCTTACCATCTTCTTAGCAGTAGATTTCTTAAGCTCATTGGATCGATTTTACTTTTCTCAAAATTGTCCTTGTGAGTCAAGCATTCTTTTCCAACAAAAAGTAAGCATAAAGTATGAACTGGGTGCCACTACCGCTGTGTAACAAATTTAAAGGAATACGTTTGCAATCAGAAAATGGAAATATTGATAGATTCTGCAAAATAAGCGGTTTTGTGCCATGCTTTCAAATGTGTTGTGGGATAAGTTCCTTTTCTCCAGTGACAACTCCAATATTTAATTTCCACGTCAGCATGTCCTCTCAGAGGCCCCGTGCCTCTTCCAGTCTTCCAAATCTGTTTGCTAATCAACACAGGTCTCGCGGGCTTACATGAATGATGCAAAAAAACGATATTTGCACAGTAAACTGCCAAAGCCTACGCATGCCCAGGCAAGCAGTGCGGCAGCCTGGGAAGCCAGTCGCAAAATTAGTTTACTTTAAGAGTGACCCCAATCAGAAAGATGCCAGAGTCTCATGCAGGATGTCACAATAACCGGTGCGCACAAGCACCATGATCAGTGGTGGGCCAGGCTCTGAGTTCCTGTGTTTCGCCACAATCTGATTATTCACTAGGCTACTGTTCTATTATCTATAAAGAGGGTTTTTCATAAGGAGATGTTGCTTTTGGGTTTGGCCTCGCCTACCATGCTGAAAATGGGCGAAATGATTTCAAAGCCCAATGTTTGTATTCACGTGGGGTAACGTTTGTGAAAATTGGATTACAGATTATTCGCAGTCATAACAAAACCAAAACTGAGGAGGGGAATATGAGCAAGAAGGAGGAGAAAGTTGTTTTTCTAAGATTAAAGCTTTCACACGTGAGTCCGTGTCATAGACATACTTTTAATAAAGGGTCAAATTCCTGCTTCCAAAGTAGCAGGATTAGGTATATGAATATTTGGTCGCAAAATACTAGTAACAAACCGCAACCAGTATTTTTGCGCATAGTAAAGATTTTTAAGAACCGACCTACGACCTAAAGTTCGGGTCTTAAAAATCCAGTTTGCAGTAGGACAGAATCCAAGCTTTCTAGTAAATATCAATGAAGTGGTCACAAACATCGAATCTCTATGATTGGATGACATCAACAGGATGATGGCCTTTTGAGATCTGCAAGACAACCATGTCTGTGATCGTATTTCAATGAAGTACCTTTTTAGGGGTGAGCGAAAAGCTCTCCGTCCCTCTTCTAATTTCTCTTTAGGGGGATATTAACCACGCCCATGTTACATCAGTCACTTTCCTTGGTTTGTCGGCTTGCCTTTTAAAATCCGCTTGTTTTCATTTGTTAAAGGCATGCATATGTCATGCCTTTTCTGGTGTTTAGCCCTCGTCGAGAGCACCGGTAAACTACTGTAAACATATGAGGCTCCATGTTTTCCGTATGGTTTCTGGACTACTTTTTCTCTTTATTTGGCAGCGCGATCGCGCTGTGTTTTACACAGCGCAATCACGCTAGGTCTTTTTCATTTAATGTGGCAAGAAAAGTCCAGTTAGGCGTTTACAATGCTAATAGCTCTAACTCGACGCAATGAAAGACCCGTTGTATTGCAAATGCTTGTTTAAAATGCAGCCGGTTTTCCTTGAAGGGAACCAGGCTGTGTTCAAAAAGAAAGTTTCCTATTTTTTTTTTGTTTTAGACTTTTGCAGTGGTCCCGTGGACCACCGGCTACTATCAAATAAACTTTATTTAAACATTTACAAAAGGTAAGTTGTCCCAAAGGGACAATTTCCCTTTTATGAGTGGATTACCACCCCAGCTTGGGACCTGGTAATGTTTCAATTGTTTATGGTCACTATTTTGGTACTAAACGACTGATACATAAGGACATGAATCCTTTAATTGGAAGGGATGCTTACAACACGACCCTTACAAATAGTTATTCCTTATACAGTTTTAAAACCATTTTTGGGTTTTAGTTCAGTGCTAAAAGCAGTTTTCTGGTTGCAAAGTCTGAATCCAGGCGTAGGCAGCCGAGGCAGCCGAAAAACCCCTTGCACATCTGGTCTGTAGCCTCATTTTCGATCACCTAAACACACATTGTAGAATATGGAAAAAAAAGCTGGTTTCCTTTTGAAACAACTGAACTCAACAAAGCACCACTGCAGGCAGAAAATTGACTTGAGAAATGCTTTCCTTTTCAACTGCTGGACTAAATGAAGCACACCTGGATAGTCAAAAGGCAGAAACATAAATGCAGAGCTCCTCAGCAGCATGAGTCATATCAAACTCATGGAGACAATTGATGTTTGTTTTCCTGTCTGAGTTTAAATCTAATGAAATTAGCTTTTCAATGTAAATTGAATAGTTGGAATTATAGTTCTTCTCAGGTGTTAACGGAAACCCGATTTGGTGACTGCTGGACTGATTTAGATTAAAGTGATTTACAAGTTCCAACAAAGTACACGTTTGTTTATTACACCTGGGTCCTTCTGCACAGGTCTTTGCTAAGCTTGGATTAAAATATCAAGAAGATTAGCTGAACTTGCAAATACATTGCAGCGATATCAAGATTTCACCTGGTGTTGATCACTAATCAGGATTTTTCTTTCTAATAGAGCCCCGAAGTCCACTGCTTCAGAAACTTAATAGTTTCTTGTCTGCTTTGTACACTTTCTGTTGCTTTTGACTAGGAGGACTCCCTGTCTCGTGGCAACTGGTCACTGAGTTGGGTCACTAAATTGAGGATCAGAAAGCTTTTGCAGAGGAGAGCAAATTGAGAAAATGTGGGCGGTCACTGCATAGAATGAACTACTCTATGGATGTGTGCTTTCCCCTTTCTGTTTAATTTCGATCTGTCAGGGTTAGGGGAGATTTGCCTGATCAATTAGTCTTTCAGCAGAGAATAAATGGTTTGTCCATTTTATTTTTATTTATGTATGAAATGTTTTAGCCCTCAACATGTGGACAACATTGTTTCAGCAATAAAAGTCAAGCATGGAGAAAATGCAATCATCAACTTTCATAAACTATCCTAAGTGACACACTTTACAACAATTAAAATACACAGTAACATTTAAAAATACAATAACAAAGGGAGCAGTCGAGTGGAGAGATAATTAGAGAGAAAATAACTTAAAAGTTTCGACTTTGTATTTAAGAAATAGCTGCCCTAATAATTTTGCTCTAGGGTGAGACAGTGCTGAAAATGCACATAGAATGAGGTCAATGTCCTGTGTAATTATGCTACATAAATTGCAAAGGCATTCTTTAGAAGGCAAACATTCCCCGTATAGAACTAATTTAACAGATTCAGCCGGTTCTCAATAGAAAAATACATTCTCATCTTTTGTACATGTAAAAATTGTAACCTTAACAGGTGTTTATCGAAATCTGCAGAAGTAATTAAAAGTTGATAAGATTTTAAATTGAGATAGTAGTGAAAGTCCAAAATAAAGTCTGCATTTACAATTCGATCTTTTAAAATTGTTTACGTTTGGTTTTCCAGCCTTCTATTTCTTTAAGGGAACGAGTAACATTTTGTGGCACTTGAAATTTAGAATAAAACAACCCTTATGCCCTACAAGGGTACTCAACTTGAGCTTTACTAATTCTTTTAATGTGCCTGATCTAGCATGTAAAATCCAATAACTCTATCTTGTGATGGCTGCAGGTCCCCTGGTGTGGGTACTAATTAGGATATACTCAAGTCTCAGTGGTGGACTGGGGTTGACCTCCACAAAGAACAAAGTGAGTACAATATTCTGCCTTCAATTTTATCAAAAAACTAGTAAAAATGATCACAGAATTATTCTGCATAATGAAGTAGAATGGCTGGAACTTTTCTTTTGTAAACATTTAGCAAGGGTAAGAAGTGTAAGTGTCTCTGACACCAAGCCCTTTATAACATACGCATCCCTGTAGCTTTGGAGGAAGCATGATTTATATTTAGGGAATTACTCAGATTAGAAGTTACCAGGCATTCAAGTATACATCCCTACCTTCTCCAGATTTTCTTCTCCTAGATACCAATTATAAGAAGTGATACCACAGCTTTATGTGTTAAGTTGAAAAGTTTATTACCTCATGCATGCATTAACATATTCAAGCAGTGCACTCCTATTAAAGGAAGAATTGTATGATTGGTATTTAAACTTTTAGGAAAATCATATAGATAAAAGGAAATAAGGAGATGAGGTAGGAAACAGCCCTGCCTTAATCAGTTGAAATTAGGGATCTCTTGCAGGTCCCATAAGTATCCTACACCAAGTCGCTATGTGAAATTCGATTACTAAAATTAAAAGGTGACTAGGAATTTCTAATGCTGCTAATTTCGGTCAAACCTTACGTCTGTCCACATGTCAAATGCACTAGAAAAATCAGTAAAGGCCACATACACAATCTGCTATCTTTGTTTCCCATATTTGTCTAAAATGGCATTAAGAAATGCAATATTATCCACAGTGAATAAATTAGTTTGGAAATCAGGCTGTCCCTGAGGGATAATATATATACAGATCTACACAGTAGTTGTTCGAAAATACTTTTGATAAATAATTTGCCAGAGGAATCTAAAAAAGTAATGCAAATATTGGGTTATTAGTTAAGAAGGTTGGACACTCCAATCAAATAATAGGCATAATCCTTGTCAGGGTGAACCACAAAGTCAATAAATTAACCTGTGCATAACCCTTGGGTAGCTTGTCATTAAAGATGTCAAGATT
This sequence comes from Pleurodeles waltl, assembly GCF_031143425.1. Taxonomy (NCBI): domain Eukaryota; kingdom Metazoa; phylum Chordata; class Amphibia; order Caudata; family Salamandridae; genus Pleurodeles; species Pleurodeles waltl. The sequence goes on from NC_090449.1 coordinate 611,167,829, forward strand.
AACTTAGAGGTGATGTGTAAAGTATTTATGCGGCATGCATACAGTAATAAAGCAAACTCACAACACAAAAAAACTCAAACCAATTTAGAAAAACAGAACAAATTGTAATAAATGCAAATGGCAATCAAACTGATCAAAAAAAACACTTAATAGCATAGGTGATATGAGTTATTAAAGATTTAGGTGAAACTAAAGCCAATAAGTACAGAGCGCTACTCACAGTTTTCTGGCCGTGCTAGAATGGGAAAAAGTCACAAGTTCAGGCTGACCATGACAGAGTGCGTGTTGGATATAAGGACCAAGTAAGTCCTGCTGAAGAGTACCCTTCTGAAGTTTGATGTGGGGGGCACTGTTTGCATTGGCAGGGACCACTAAAAAAAGGCTGATTTTGCCAGGAGCAGGGCAAGTGCTGCGGATAATTGCTGCTGTAGTGCAAAAAGCTAGCTGTCACTGGAGCTTCACGTTATTTGATCATCATGGGCAGTTGTTGCTGGCACCACATGCAGGTCTCTCATTGCCGGTCCTTGTGGATGGTTGCTGTTGGCTTGAAGAACAGGACCCACTGGAGTTTGCCGTTGCATTTGGCAGTTGTCAGGGGCAGTTGACTCTTCATGAGAAGAGGTCACTATGTAGTCGCAAACATTTTCAGTAACTTTTCCTTTTCTTATAGAGCCATTAACAGTCAGGTGACCCTGGACACTGGCAGGAAAGTACAGTTGGTTTGGGCTGAAAAATGCCAACTTTCTAAAAGTGACATTTATTTAATATTGTCACCTAAAATCCAACTTCACTATTTAAGAGGCTTTTAAATTACAGCCCACTTGAGTGTAAACATCCCTTCTCAATCTGCTCCCAATCTGAAGTTAGCACTTATTAAGTTTAATAAGTAAACTATTGTTAGTCAGTGGGTAAGAGAGGCCTTAAAGCAGGGAAAGATGACTTAAGGTGTTTTTCACTGTCAGGACATGTAAAACTTAAACCCACATGTCCTACGTTTTGAATACCATGCTCCCTGCCCTATGAGGTTTTAGGGCCAAACAAACTTAGGGTTGACTTATAAGTAATGTAACAGGAAGGATTAGGCCTAGCAAATGGTTTATTTTGCTAGGTCGAAATAACAGTTTAAAACTGCACTACATGTTGCAGTAGCAGGCCTGAGATTCAGTGTGTAGTGCGACTTTAGTGGGTGCCACAATGAACACTGCAACCCACTAATAACATGTAATTTACAGGGCACGGTAACGGATAGTAGCATTAACTAGAGACTTACAAGTAAATTAAATGTGCTAATTAGGTGAAGACTAATTTTACCATGTTTGCACAAGCACTTTTGTTTGCCTGTATTTACAAGGATCACTCTGAGATCCTTGTTTGTGTATAGGCATGATTAGAAACTGTTTGGAATTGAGCCAGAACTTTAACAGCAATTAAGGACAGGAAATAGAAATTACCCCCAGAGCATAACATTGTTTTTTTATAACAGCTAATGAAATTTGATCTGGACCCATGGTCTTAGAAACACTGGCTGCAGAGATGTGTGTGAGCATTTGTTTTACCCAGAGGCAGTTGATTTATCTGTATGTCAGTGGAAGTAAGACATAGTATTCAGAGAATTATTATTGGCTACATGGGAATAGAAAACATACTCAATTCAGGCACTTTCAGTCACAGAGATTTCTGGGTGCCAATAGCCAGAGGAATCAAATACCAATAACTTCTTATATTATGTTCTCCTGCTGCCTTTTTATTTCATGCCAGGCCTGATCCCTCAGTTTTGACAAATGCTTTTTCCGTTTTTTTATTTTTATTTAATTGATCTTATAAATTTCACTTCCACTGGAAGATAAGCATTAAATTGCCTTTGTGTTAAGTTGCTATTTTAAATAGGAGTAAATCTGTATCTCCTATTTTCATAATATGCCTTCCAAGGCTTTTCTGGTTATTAGCATATATTAAAGAAACAAAATAGTCTATTGTATACTCATTTTCTACAATTCTTTCTGAGGAGCAGTTTCAAAAAATCCCTTCTCGACTTTAAATATTCCCAAATCTATTCAAAAGTAAAGTGGTAACTGCCTGTGGGCGCCAATACATGCATTCCATGTGATTTCAATTTCTGGTGAGCTCCCTTTTAAATGCATAATTGAGCCGAAATTTAAGCAGTGATAAGAGTAATCACTGTATTTTAAAAAAGTTGACTTCAAGATTCGAGGCGAAGCAAACATGCATTTACAAAAATCTAATATAGAGATGTAACTTGAACCACACTTTGTACTAATTGCAGGGCACTCGCTATGTTGGTGCCCTACAGAATTATGCTGTCCATTTCTATCAGTTTATTTAAAAATAATTCACCACGTTGCTTTGAACCTGCTGGAGAACATTGATTCCGGAATGTTCTATACCAACTCCGACTCTGGAGATCAAAATGCTTCCAACACCTGATTAGATATTTTAACATTCAAGTGCCCTGTTACAATAATGCAGCCCACATCCCCACTGTGAATAACTGAAATAAGTTTATGACACTTGCAACAAACCAGTATTATATTTCAGTTCTGTGAGAAGCAGGTATTATATAGCAGAACGGGGGAATCTGAACATCAGAGTTACCAAGACAATCTTATCCCTAACAAATATGGAGAATTAAAAGACAGTATTTCACAAGATCATGATTCGTTTGTTGAGAGTAAATTTGCTTGTCCAGCACTAGCATTTCCCTAGAATGATCATTCGCCTGGTTTGGAAACCATTATTTATGCAAAAGACTCCATAATCCATGTTTCCCATAAACAATAAATGGATGCTCTGAGTTAACCTAAAAAAGAACACTTTAAGTAATTAGTAAATAACCCTGAAATATTTCAAGTGACTAAACTCAAGTTTTGACTACAATAAGAAAATAGTTCTTGTTGTCTTTGTTGTCTTGGTGGTAGTATTGAGACTATCAGCTAGTCATGACCAGCAATCATCTACCTCATTTTGATGTGACAGTTAAATGTCCTGTGAGTGGATCGGACTTACTAGTTGGCCATCTGAACCACAGTGAATCCTTATGTTACTTGGCACAGTGGAGTGAATAAGTTGAGAAGGTTTAAAAGATGGGATCACATATGTTGATCTTATTAATCCAGTGAATTTTGATGATCAAGGTCTCTAAAGCTACATAAAAATGTAATCTATTTTTGTAACCTAGTGTCTTGTTTCTTTCGTGTCCTGTGACTTTCGTATTCTGTTGTTTGCTGTTGTTAAATACTTTACATGTTGTTCCTTTGCTAAGCCTTACTGCTCACAGCCACAGATACCCAGTGCTAAGCTTAAGGTTGAGTAAACGTGCCTGACTGGACCCAAGATTGTATTTATGAGTGTACTGCACAGTAGGGCTAAAGAGCCATGCCACATAGTACACCCCAGATCCTCACAGTGAGTGCATAACATTATTACCTTTTTCACTCTAACTGCGGTGCACCAGTAACTCACTGTATATCTTCCTTTGAAACTGTCAGGAAGGGAGCTTGCAAGGATTTTATAGGTTAGTACCTACATTTGTTATCTTGTCCTGTAAGCAACTCAACACTATTTACACTGGCACACAAAATGCATGCATAAGTCACAAAGTTCATGAAAGTACAACTCGCAGGGAAATTTGCACCCCTTGCACACTCTGCCTTCTGTGAAAAATGCACAGTGGCCTGCCCAGCATGATTTGTTTGTACTTCAGAAACAAATCCCCAATGCAGGGGTTTTTCTGAAACACAAAAAAAAAAAACGAATTTCTTAACACAGTTTTCTCTGCTTGCCGGGTTACATCATTTCTTCTTTTCCTTCCCAATCTGCTATCCTTCTAATGGCAGGCACGGACAGGAAAATGAATGTCATAAAGGCACCATAAATGGTAATATTCTGACATTCAGAGGCCGGAAGCTGAGTGGCTGATGCATGCCCAGTCAAAGATTTCCTATAGTGGAACCAACTGAGCTCTGACTTCGGGAATCGTGCGTGTCCCGGCCTTCAAATGAGGTAGGGGAACTGCAGGTGTGATGGAACGAGACACACGCTGAGTTACAGGGGTTATCCTACTCTGCAGACCCTACATATTTCCTTAGATCTTGACTATGGTCACCCAGTACATATCATCGAGGCATGAGGTGATTATAGGAGCGAGACAGAGAGAGAGAGAGACCTCTAGTGTCCTTTTATTAAAAAATGTTGTCATGTTTTTTATTTTATGGTGAACATTCACATTAACATACATTTGATTGTGTGCATATTGACAAACGCTGAATAAGAATAAACAAGTATGGATTATTTCTTGGAAGAACTCAAAAACATCATTAATTTTTCATAAAATACTGGCTTGAGCAGTGCTAAAATCTCTTTTAAAATGAATAAATTATGGTGCAGCAAACAAAACTTTTCAGGTCTGAAAAGATGTATTGTGTCAGAGTCCTTCACATCAGAGTTGTTGTGCTGAATAACAGTTATGGCCCTTTGTTTGGACCTGCATTTTTGTATTTAAATGTGGAAATTGCCATTTTGTTTTCCATATATAAATACTAGACTTTAAGCAAATAACATTACAAAGATAATTTATGGATTATAGGGCAGCCAATCATAATTTTTTTCTTGGAGCTTGTATTAATTCATGGGAAAATATTACACACGTAATAAACGTTTGTAGGTAATTATCTTAGGATGGGCATTTTCTAACATGCAAATGGATCTGTATAAAACATATGTCACTGATTATATTTTTATTTATTTGTTTGTTCTATGTAGAGAGTCTTATATTTCTGTGGGGTTCAATTTATTTGCCACAGACAAGTGTAGGTGATTATATCATCTTTACGCATCAACAAGTCACTCAAAGGTGCCAGGGGGGTGAACGAGTGTGAGTTACGAAGATTACTAAAAACACAGCAAAGAAGAAAAGAGGTTTGCTTATCTGTCAATTCCAATTTGAAACAGATATTTCACTGGGAAATGCAAGGCCCGCACCCACACAATTGTGGGGTGCTTCATTTTGGGGCGTTGCCATTCTTGAACTCATTTGGACTCATTGGGCTACGACAAAATTGTTGTTTTTGTGTTGTTTTATAGTGAGAGAAAATGTACCAGTACTATAGAAAGCAAAAGTTAAAAAAGTCTTCAGTATCCCTAAGTTGTATTTAACTTGTGATTACCTTGAGTGGCTTAAAATGATTACTAGAGATTAATTGGGCCAATTAGTACCCTTCCATCTAACTAGGTCTACTTGTTTCAACCGTCTATGCGGAGACCAGTGGGTCTGTGCCTTTCTTCAGGAGTGATTCTTTTTAAGTGACTCTGGCTAATAATAGGAAATACCTATGTGTAAAACTTGCACTCCAAAAAATCCTACCAATGGGGATATCAACACCAACCGATAACAATGTTTTTTCACATCTGATTCTCTCTGTAAATAAGCCATAGAGCAAATCTCAGAGGACAATTGTACTAAAACACACAAAAGTCATTGTAAGGTGCGAGCAGAAGACGTAGGCACAACACACAGAGGTGACATGCATAAACACACTGTCCAGTGAAGATAGACGTGTTTATTAAAAAACACAATATGCTTAAAATCTCATACATTCAACAGGTAATTTAATCAAAAGTTTAGACTACTTGTACCAAACCAGGGAAGAGGAGGGACTATCACCCCTAAGTCACACACTTAAAAAAAAAAAGACATACTTGGGTGTTTTAATTGTTGGTATGCATTTACTCCCTCAAGACAAGCGTTGCCCGGTTTAGAAAGTATACTGGGCAGCAGACACAGTCTAATGAGTCTCAAGATGAGAGTGCCCCCTTTGGACGAGCATTACACCCTTTTGTTGTGTACCTCATTAGAGTAATCAGTCCGTGATGGTTAGGCTGTTCATTGCCTTTTCGATTCCTATTGACTCTTTTGTCTACTTGTTTCCTCCTTATACCCCGTTTATCTAATTTTCCCTACTGTATTTTTTATTCTCCTGTTGCATCTTTTATTCTGCCTCTCACTTCTTTTATTCCCCTGCAGCCCTTTCATTCTTTCGGTTATCTTGTTGAGTCTCCATGTTTGCCCTTTGGCTCTCCATCCTATCTCTTTGATAATTTATGTTGCATCTTTGAATCAATATGCTGTCTCTTTGATTGTCCCTATTGCCTCTCGTTTCATATTGAATCTCTATGTGATCTCCATTCAATATCTTAGCAGGTCTTTCAATCCCTGTTTGGATCCTTCTTTTCTCTTTTGAGTCTACCTGTTATCTTTTTCACTCTGCTTGCCATTTCTGTGAATCTTTTCTTTGCCTCTCTCTTTTTGTTGGCTGCCATTTTCATTCTCATTGTTAACTGCAATTCTCTCTGCTGTGTCTTTCATTCTTCTTTTTACCCTTTTCGCTCACCCTCTTTACTCTTTCAGTCTCCTAGTTGCCTTTTTTATTTTATTGAATAATTTGCTCACTCCCAGTATCTCTGTTCCTTCCTGATGCGACTGCACTATCGTTCTTTATGTGGCATTTGTTATTCTCTCTGTTGCTAATTTGATTTGTTTCCCATATTATACATTCTACATACATCTTTCAACTACAGTCACAGGTACAACAGATAGATTTAAATTTGTGATACTATCTATATGCCTAATTTGATTGAAGCATTACTAAATCACAAGGGTCAAAACAATGGAGATGTACACATAGGAGGACCGTATTTCACTCTTTTTATTCGCGAAATTTAGAAACTCTGAAAAAGTACTTAAGTTATGGAAAAGACATTAAGAACCCAGATTGGATTAACAGAGTTATCAACAGGGCCAAGAAGCATATAAAAACACTTGCATGTTGAAGGACCTTGTTTAGGAGTGCCGATCATGGTCTCAGGGTCCTTGTCAGAATTTCAAGATGTCCCTATAAGACCCTTTGGCGTTAAGAGATCTAAGTGGAAATCATTTATTTAACCTAAGATTATCCCGAAAAAAAAAGTTGGATCTGGTCGTTTTTTACATATGCTGGTCACCACTGATATAGGTGATTTTTCTTTATACCTTTCAGTTTCAGTTTCATTCTTCAAGTACTCATGGTCTTTGTTAAAGAATATGTCCTCTGAACCACTATTGAGGGTGCACATAGGTTGACCATAGGTTCCTTTTAGAAAGCAGTGTTTTTGCTTACTTACACAATAAACAGTGGTTTCTGTTTTCATTAACGTGTCTTGATTAAATTTAATTATTCCAACTAATGCAGAGCAACTCTTTTTTAACTTTCGGGGTCTTTGATCTTTTTAGAACTTGAAGAGTCCCATCAGAAATGCCCTCCTTGCTGGACCCACTTTGCTGAGAACTATCTCATCTGGGACTGCTGTCCACTTTGGTTGGAGATCCGCAAAGTGGTGAAATTCATTGTGATGGATCCGTTCATTGATTTGACTATCACTATTTGCATCGTCTTAAATACTCTCTTCATGGCTCTAGAGCACTATGACATGTCGGCAGAATTTGAAATAATGCTTTCCGTTGGAAATCAGGTAAGAAATATATTTATTTTACGACATGCATTAGGAATGGAATCACCCCCCCATGTTAATTTGAAATCATTTGATTGATTTATGTTCCCAAAAGAAATGTTGCTCCTAGGTCATAATCAATTCAGAGTAACAACAAATATTATGACAACATTAACCATAGTTGAAGTGTAAGGAAGAAGGTGCAGAGTAAGTGGTTTTGGGGACAGGAGGTTATTTTTTAATCATCAAACTGTGAAACAGTGCAAAAGAGTAATTTCTAGAAAATGGAGACCAAATGTTGGAGAGAAATATAAGAAAGCAGTGATGAAGAGAGAAAACATATAAAAAGAACCTCCAATATGAAATAAGGAGACAGGACATTTTGGGTGGTAGAAAAAAAGAGACGTGTTGCAACCTAGACTGGTTAGACTTGGTATTCTGCAACTCTGGTATTCAACACTGACGCTAGCGGGCTCCTAAGAAAACCTTTGGGATTATTATATTTTCTTTTTTTTTGTTTTGTTTTACAAATTAAGCATTTAATTGCAGGCATGTGTGAGAAACGTACATAGCCATTGTATTAGTTTAGAGACTGCTAGCAAGGAGCATAAATGTGAAGGTGGATTAAGATGAGCAAAGTTAATGATTGTTGTGTATGATTGTTGAAGTAGAGGACTTTATCAAGTAGGCAGAAGGTGGTAGTGCTGTATGGGGAGAATCTGAGTAGGGAGTTTTTGCAATAGTCCATATTAAGAAAAAGGTTTTTCAGGCGGGGAACAAGGGTGAAGTCATATGCACTGGATGTGATATCAAAGTGGACACATAGGATGCTAATGAAGTGGGAGAGGAAAACATGGTCTAAGGAGCGTTAGTTTTTGTTGAGTTCAACACCAGACAGCTCACATGAAATAGTTGATGGAGCAGGGTGGTGAATGAGGTGAAGGAAATATTTCTGTATCATAGGCAAATAAATAGAAGTCAAAACTGGATGATGTTATTGATTATGCTCTTTAGCACTGTGGTGCAAAAGGATAGTCAAAAGAACATTGTAGACTGTCCATGAGAAGGAACACAGTTGGTGGAGCACCGTGTGACACCCTCCAGGTATGATTTGAACCATTTGAATGCTAAACTCTTGACAGAGACAGTGTTGAGAAGTATGATTGAAAGACCTTTGCAAAATCAGCAGAGAACTCGAGAAGTAAGTGTGGGCAGTTATGTGGGTGCTGGCACAAAGAGCCTAAATGAAGTGTGTTGTGGTGGTTGTAACAGAAGAGGTAAACAATTATTAACCAAACCAACAGGTCCGACCTTTGGCTTTGCCAATGATTTGAGCAATATGTTACTGTATATTCATTGCATATTTTAAATAAGTAAAGACTTTGAATTCGGTAGCATTTGTGAACTGTCTTTGTTTTAGAACAATTGTGTATAGTAATTAAACTAACCAATAATAAGCAAATGGTGGACTCTGAGGCCACTATTATCTAACAATACAGCGCAAGCTCTTGCTAGTAGGAGAGACCTAAAAAGAAACCCACTAAAGACCTGGGCCAGATTTACAAATTGGGCACACTGTCTCTGGTTGTGATGCAGTGCACCCAAAACTAGGGGCAAACTTGGAAGGTGCCCTCGATTATAGCAAAACGGTGTTCTCAGCACAAACGTGAACTCTGACAGGTCGCCCCTGCACTGATCACAACGTGTTAGTGAATGGCAGGGCTGCAGCCTGAAACCAGGGGTTCCTCTTTCACTGGAGGCAGACTAGGCTCTGTTAATAGAGAGAAAGGCATACCCTTGTAGAGGGGTGGAGTGTGTAACTACACTTACTTGCAGGGGGATGAGTACGTGGTGCCTGGGGCACCTGTGCCACCCACCCACTGGATGCCCTTGGGGACATTGACTGTAAGCCACCTCTATATGTCCAAGCATGATGAGTTCATTGCCCCTACACCCACATGTGCAATCTGCTGTGAGTGCAGTAGCAAAGGGTTCCCTCATTTGCGTGTAGTCATATTCATCAAATGTGAAAATGCTCCCTCAAGTTAATGTTGACAAAAACTTGCACCACCGCACTACATATTATAGAAGAGGCAGCAAGGGCATTTTCAGCACCTTCTACAAGCCCAACGTACCACAGGAAGTAAAACAACAGGCACAGATGCCCACTGTGCCCGCACAGTACTATTTGTAATATGACCCAAGGAACTCCATAATCTTGGCAAGGTGTGGGAGGAGGGAGACGGGCCAGGAGGTGATAAGGATATTCAGATTAATAAACATCAATCTTCATGTTATTCTTGGGTAGAAACTGATTTGAGTACAATATCAAGGATCTTTGTACGGTGAGATAGTAGGGGATGTATGTGGTATTGGAGGTGAATTGGTTTACCAATTCATTTGAAACGTTGGCAGCCTAAAGCAGAGTCCTGAATTGACCAACATCAGCCAAGAGAAGGATGAGAAGGTGAAAAAGGATTGAATGTGAGAAACAAGTGGGTGGGTGGGGTTACCGAAAAGCGAGGCATGTGAGGAGGTCAGCCACACTAGATCTTTGGGGGAAAGAAGCTTGTAAAGTTGTCCACTATGAGTGCGGATTGGATAATGGTTTAGATAATTACTGAATATTGGCTGCTGAGGTATCTGTTGTGGCCACCTCCCCTTGCCTCTTGAACCTGGCAAATGTGGGTTGTCTCTCTGAGGCTGTGGGTAGTCTACAGGCCTTCATGTGGGTATCCTGGTTTTGTAGGTGTCAGCATCCCTTGCATATTTCACTGTAGTGTCTGATTCACAATGCACAACGCATATTGTTTTGATTATGCTGAAAAGTCCCCCCAGCACAAGGCCTATATAATATTATTTTTTTCTAAGGTAAAAAGCATCATATAACAAACGAAAAGGGCAATTATTGCTCACAATACCACGAAACAATCATGGTGTCCTGAGTTTAGCTCCTTCAACGTTTGTGCGACTTTTGTGTTAGCTATTGAGGATTTTTTATTTTATTTTTTAGAGACAGACAATTAAGAGGAGAGACTGGCCTGAGCTAGAAATAGAGATTAAAGCCAGGCTATCTGCTCACAGGAGACTACTTATTCCAAACTTTTGCTTGTTTACAGTAATTGAAGAACGCTTTTAAACACAGCAGATCGAAGTGTAGCCTTGTTATTGACAATCCATTATCTCGATTGAGGAGTAGGAGGGAAAGTAAAGAAGCACTCCTCTTAACATATTCCAGGCAGCAATTCAAAGGTACACCCAGGATCGGGGCTATTAATGCTCACCTTGTGGAGCCTGAAAGTTCCTCATAGATGGATGCATGGTCACCATTCTTTTGCTCTTTCGGGTGACATGACATAACGAGCTGTAGTTGGTGCAGATACTCTGGTGTCTTATAACAAGTCTGGGAAATTGGATAGTATTTCCCCCACCTCTGGAGTTGTGTGTACTGAGGTAATAGTCACTCTGGGGTGGGGAGAGACGTGCTCCTTACGAGTGGGACGCTGAGGGTGCCATAAGAAAGGAGACCCACTCATTCTGGGCTTGCTTCCTCCAGTAATTCCTCAATGTCCCCAGACTTCATACAGAGGCTTTAGCAGCAGCCAAAACACCCATCTCCATATGAAAGTCAAGGGGTCTGCAGTGTTCCCGTAGATGTCATAATTCCATTGAGGCCTATCACTGCTGTTACTGGCCACATCAGATGATAGAGGGAACTTGTAATGTCGGCGCAGGGCTATAATCCTTATTTAGTAGCAGATTGTACTGGAATGTTGACTCAGTTAGTGTAAGTAAAGGGACGACATTGGGTTTGCTGAGTTTGCTTTCTCTACTTTTTGCTGTTGCGATACCCTATGCACAGGCACTACTGCAGATGACATAGCACAGGAATGAATGTTGAATAATACTGATGCTGTGCCGTCATCGATAGTGCACATAATTCAACCCCAGGAGTTAACTTTTCAACTGTAATGTTATGTGTCTTGGAGCCCTGTTGCCCCATGGCTGCTTCCTTCATGCACCATTACCACTGCCCACACATAAGTGGGGCCCATGGACCTGCATTGCATCTGATGATTGAATTTGCTCTAGACACAGCAGCATGCGGTACCCCATAATCTGTTTAGAAATATACCAATTTTTGCTCTGATTCACTCAAAAAAATCACATGTCTGTAGCACTAGGATTTACTCTTACATTTTTGTAAACACATACACATTTTTGGAGTTCTCAAAGAATATCCGGAGTACTGGAAACTGGAATAGTGGTAAGTGCTCACAATCCTAAGCACCTACATGTGTAATTGCATGTATGGTGCAGTTATGCATGTGTAAATATTTGTGTAAGGACTTACCTAAATTGGTATTTTTGGGTGCTCTTTCCCATTCCTATCCTGGAAGAGGTTTTACTCCTGCTCAAATTTCTGACCACTCCCAGATTGGGGATGAGCCAAGGAAAGGTTTATGAATATTTGCTCACTCTTTTCGGAGTGTGTAAAGTTTCCAAGAAATGTCATACCATGGACTGTCATTCAACCCCCACAGGAGTAGATATGTCACTAATGAGCAACCTTTCATAAAATATTGGCCTTCTCGCAGATCAGGAAAAAACGTTTCACACTTTCGATAAATAAATGGGCAGAAACACTCCGAGAAAACTATGGTGTACCCTATTTTATTTAAATAAACTTTACCCTTCACTTATTATTATTACTTACCTTGAGCTGTGTGCCCGAAAGTAGTGGAAGTGATGTAGGGGGTAAGACAGTGTAATGGGGGTGAGTTAGTGGGGCTACATACACAAGAACTCTTGCCGGCTGCTTACAAACTATGCGGGTCATTCCGACCCTGGCGGTCGGTGGCCGCCAGGGCCACCGACCACGGGAGCACCGCCAACAGGCTGGCGGTGCTCCTACGAGCATTCTGACCGCGGCGGTTTAGCCGCGGTCAGACGCGGAAAGCCAGCGGTCTCCCGCTGACTTTCCGCCGCTCGTAGGAATCCTCCATGGCTGCGGAGCGCGCTCCGCAGCCATGGAGGATTCCGACTCCCCCTCCCGCCATCCAGTTCCTGGCGGTTCTCCCGCCGGGAACCGGATGGCGGGAGGGGGAGTCACGGGGCCCCTGGGGGCCCCTGCCGTGCCCATGCCTATGGCATGGGCACGGCAGGGGCCCCCGTAAGAGGGCCCCTAAAAGTATTTCAGTGTCTGCAAAGCAGACACTGAAATACGCGACGGGTGCAACTGCACCCGTCGCACCTTCCCACTCCGCCGGCTCTATTACGAGCCGGCGTCATCGTGGGAAGGGAGTTTTCCCCTGGGCTGGCGGGCGGTCTTGCGAAGACCGCCCGCCAGCCCAGGGGAAAACTCGGAATACCCTCCGCGGTCTTTCGACCGCGGAGCGGTATTTCGGAGGGGGGAAGTCTGGCGGGCGGCCTCCGCCGCCCGTCAGACTCAGAATTAGGCCCTATGTATTCAGACAGTCTTCATAGTAAAGAAACTAGGCATGCTCTTTGACGTTGACTTCTCCTTAGCCCATTAAAATCTTTGGAGCTAAAATTGGCGTTCTGTGCCTGAAATTACACAAAACTATGGGCCTCATTTAGGAGGTTTTGGTGCAGAGGAGCGTTGCAAGGAAACTTGCTGCGGTGCCCTGGGTCAAAAGAAAAGGGCAAGAATGAGCTGTATCTATAAAATCTTTATAGGATGTGCCACATTCCTGTCCTTTTCCCCTGCGTTGATGCGCAATGGACTGCCACTGTGCAAGGGTAGACCTTCCTGCACAAAAAACAATCACAAGAGGTATTTTCCTTTTTCTATGTGTGCTTCAAAATGCAGCACACAGAAAAATGAAAAAAACAAGGAGAAATAAAGGTATTTCTCCTTGTTACGTCTCCCTTATGCGTCCCCTGGGGAGGCGCCGGCTTTTGACATGATCCCAGGTTTACAAAACCTTGTAAATCTGGGAATGTGAAAAATGCCATGGGTGTTACGTGGAAACCCCACCACAACACCTATGGCATGCTTCCCTGCTGGAGATTGAGGCAACGCAGTGACTAGCGCTGTGTTGCCTCAGTCCATATTTATAAGGCCATGAAAAGCCACGCAGGGTGGCTTTACGTGACCTTGTAAATATGATGCTGCCATGCGGACCACCGGACCATCACTAAAAATTATGTTTCGGTGGCGAGGAGGGACTTGTAAATAAGCCTATATGTGACCTTTGCTGAAGTTCCCTAAGAGGGTGTCATCTGCTCCAGCCTTTGTGATCTAGGACGTTATTTATGTTTCAACCTCTCATATTTTGATCATCATCAAGGCCCTCAGGATGACCAGTTTTAGGTTTCAGCCATCATGGTCCCTGTAAGGAGCACATCGCAGTGGCCCATCACGAAATACTCTATTTGTTCTTCCGCAGCCTTTCGCTCCTCAGCTGATTTATTTAACCCATCCTTCTTGCATCAGCGATGGGAAGGAGGAAAATATTTTTTCTGCAGTTGAAACGCCACAGGAAGTTCGCTTCCTATCTCAATAAGAACAAACAACTAGCCACCTTTCATTAGAACATCAATTAGGAACTGTCTCTTACCACTCTAATCTCCACTGGGTTATATCGCACACTTATCTTTAACTTCAGCCCCGAAACACCCTGATGAGTATGCATGCTATAAAAGTGCAATATTAAAGCTACATAACAAATATATCTCCCACATTAGATGGATGCTGTTCGCATAGAAGATTTCACTTTTATACTGTGTCTGTTTCAATTCCTGTCCTCATTGAGCACCAGGAGATGAACAGATCAGACTGTGTTATCGAACGTGGCTTTGGTGGTACACTAAAAAAGAGTTACTTAAACGTTATGCCATCTGTGTAGCACACATCTCTCACTAGTGCGGCATCGTAATATTCACACTGTCCCCAGCAGCTGGGGGCATACCTACGCTTAGAAGTAGAATGTGTGCTTGTCGCATGTTCTATGTGGAAAGAGTTTTTTTGTGCATGTGTTTGCATTTGGTAGCAGTGGCTCTCGTTTTTGTGAAGTGGAACGTATTTTTCATCATCAGATTTTAACTTTAAGCAAGAGAGAAAAAGGCAGAAAAAACGAGGAAGAGAAAGAAACAGAGGGTCACAAGGGGAGTCAGCAGGAATATAAAAGCACCTTCAAGAGTGATATAAAGAGACAAGAAGTGTAGTGGAACCAGAGGCCTGAGGTGGAATCATGATTAGTCTCCTGGGGTCTTCTGAAACTCTGGCATTCAACAATGTCGGTGGCGAGATGCTAAGAAAAACTGCACTTATTATCTTTTCACAATTGAACGCGGGTGATGCATGAGAGCCTTCCACACACTGCTCGTACTGCAGTGAAATTATTGCTGTTGGTATGCCATCTGATATACAGATAGCCTACAGAGATGGCAGGTACTTTGATGTGATGCTCCTTCTATTGACACTTTGTTTGCTTAACTGGAAGATGCCTATGTTGTGGCTGGGAAGAGTTTATTGTTTCCTGACATGCCAGAAAAAGTTAATGATTTAATGTAATTCCATCAATTTGTCTTCCTTTAGAGGAGAAAGCTTTTGCCATACAGAAAAGTAAAAGTGCTGGGAAAATCATTTATAGGACGGGATAGAGAATCGTATTCTTTCCTATCATTCACAAATCACTCCACTTTAAGAAGGCCCGGTTGTGGTGGGGGGGGGGGAGCGATTCACATAGATATGAAAGAGTATGTGAAAGAGTACTCCTGTAGTTCTCTTTTACACGGGTATAAAATGGTAACATTCATCTCATGTTCATATACAGATAATACGAATAAAAAGAACTCTGCCCTCGTTGCACTTTTACCAATAGGGAGTTGGACGTTTCAGACCGATCCACAAATGCATGAGAGTATATAACAAGGTACTCCTTCAGTACTAATCACTGTACCCATAAATGCTTTTATGATTTTGACCCATGCAGTACACGCTACTATGCACACTTTGTCCTGGGGAGACTAAACACTAAACTATTGTTACCATGTTAGCAGTAGAGGTTGCGGTAAATAATAGGTTCAGGGATATTTGTTCTTTAATTATGGACCTTTTTTATGTTACCCACCATAAGTTTAAATAGTTTGGGATCGACAATGGGACCAAACATAAACAATCCTCTTTGACACTCCTATCTATTTCTTCATTTTTTTTTGATTTTCACAAAACTCGGAAGGGATGAATGTTTGACAGTACAGCATATCACTCGAACTGCTCCAGTGCACTGAATTCAGGCACGCCCTCAAAAATCAATCCGAGAGGAAATATATTTTGTTAACGGTCCAGGAGTGCTTTCCCAGTAATAACTAAACTGATTGATCTGAAACATGAGCAAGCAAACAAGGAAAAGGAGTGTAGTGCCAAATATAAAGTGGAAAAAATAAAGTGTCTGCGACCAAAGAAAAAACTTCCAAGGAACGTGCTCCACAGTGTGAATATCGACTTTAAGGCGGGGGGGGGGACGGAGGGGCCTTCCTTTTATTGTTACAGTGGTAATTTGGTCACATAAATAACGCTAACTTTAGCTATGTAGCAGGAATTTTAGAAATTAAATCGAATTATCTATATGTGAGCACAAAGTCATAGGAGCCAATTCACAAAGGCATTCATGAGTGCTTGAAGTAGCACTGCAAGGGTACTAATTCATGTAATTCATGTACTCTGAAACACCCAATCTCAATTAATAAAAAGTGCAAATAGGGCGCAGTTCTTTCTCTCTGTATTAATTATATATGAATAGTCCCTGAATATTTCCATTTTATATGTTTTGAGGCCAGTGCAAAAAAGGCACTTAACATTGTCTATCATATTATCACAGGAGTACCGCAACTGACAGAAGTGACCAAATCTCTCGGGTTCACTCTCAAATCAAACCTCTCAGGTAAAGACACATTGCTAGAGCCTAGTTTCACCTTTGCTTTCTGATAGCAGTGAAACTTTTTTTGCCCAGGAGAAGCCTTCAGAAGAAGACATTTGAAGAAAATTGCAGATGCATTGTGGGTTTCATGGATATGGATTTAGGATTCTACCTTGAATACTTCCATGCCGCTTTAGTACATTGTAAGGCCAATGAAGACCAAATATAGGCCAGAGGCTATCATTTAAGAACCAGCAGCTTAGAGCAGAGGTGCCCATTTATAACTCAGAGGGCATCGTACCCTTAGAGAAAAGACAAGGACGTTTCAAAATATATGCTTATAAAATTCGCATTTTCCTTTCAGGTCTTCACTGGAATTTTTACAGCTGAAATGGTCTTAAAAATTATTGCCCTCGACCCATACTACTATTTTCAACAAGGGTGGAACATTTTCGACAGCATCATCGTCATCCTGAGTCTGATGGAATTGGGGTTATCCAGCATGGGAAATTTATCCGTTTTACGCTCCTTCCGATTGGTAATTGCATTTATTCCTACATGACCTGCATGCCATGTTCCTGTTTTTTAAGTATCTGTGCTGTGTAGCAGTGGGCTATAAACATTCAGGAATTTTATAAAGAAAAGGATTCATTTTTTACATAGTGAGCAATTTTCAAAACTTTAGCAATTTTCAGTAAATCATTCAATATTGTTAATGGCCTGAAAATGTACAATGTTTTAGATGATGCACAACGTTGAAAAGAGCACTTAACTGTGCAGATTTTACTTTATCAAGCAGACCATACAACTTATGAATACTGAATGTTAATGCACCTTTTCATGTATTGCACTCAGCAAACTCAAATACATCAGTGGGTATTAGGCTTTATATTTTCATGGTCTCAAGCTTTTCAGTTCACAGTTTGATGTTTTAAAGAAACGAAAAACACAATGTCATCCAATTTAACCTGAACCTCACACTCCATCATTTTATGTTTAGGGGAAAGGCTTTGATTTATTGGATGACATTTTGGAGTAGAAAAGTGTAATCTCCCTCAGAAACAAAAACATCGTTATATATTTGAAGGTTAATTAATTAATATTCCGATCAGAATTTATTTGATTGTCTAAGCTAAAATAGAGGATATTGAATGTGTGATACCCAATGAGCAACTTCAGTGCCAAAACAGTAAGTGACATAAGGCGATAATAAATTATAGAAATCAGTTTATAAAACAAAAATGATATCTTTTCAATAAAAGATTGTAGTGAGGCTAATCGCTCTTTTCTAACTGTACAAGCTTTGCTTGGTGTCTTTGACAAGATTCTTTATGTTAATGACTGCATTATTTACAGTAGATCAATAACGATATCCGTAGTTTTCTCTTTCTGAGTTACTTCAATCAGATGTAAGTTGGTCCTCGACTCTGACCAGATTTGAATCAGTCCGGGGGATTCATAGTATAAATAAATCAATTCTGACTCCCACTGACAAGCCTCTCACCCCAAAAGAGGTTTGAATTTGATCAGAATTGTATTTTTAACTGAACTTCGTAAAGTCTGAGAAAAGTTTCAGTTTGTCATTTCTTTCTGGTTCATCTGTTCTGTCACCTTTTGATCAGCTGTCACTCAAGTGCAAACATTTACGAAAGTTAGTGAACCTAAGATATCCAACCAGCTTTCTGAAATCATTAACTTTCCAAGAAGTATCACATCTAGTCAGCATCTTACCTGTGACTGAGTTTTGCAGATGGTTCTTGTGTTCTTCACTATAATATTCACAAGCCTTAAATTAATTTATAAATATACACATCTTTAAAAAAAAATTGCCTTTCAGATTTCTGTGATCATTTTGAAATTATGTAGTGATATACTTATTATTTATTATGCCTACCGTTATTGCCCAATTTGTATAGGCTACATTAATATTGTCTTACTGTATAGTATGCCCATTTTAAATGCCGTACTTTTTCTCAAGATTTTTTTTTTTTACTTTCCATTGGTTGAAAAGATAGCAGGCCATATCGCTCACAGACCTGCATTTTCTTACCCCTACCTCAATAGTCATTATTTTTGTCACCCAGTGAAGCAATCAACCTTATTTAAAGCCTGCCTCCTTGTAAACGATCTTAAATGGTATTTTTCGGGGTCATGCAAATTATTCAGCTCTCCAGTCAGGTTCATACTATACAATCACTAACATACCCATAATCATCCACATGTGTACAAGGAGACATAATTTCAGTATTTTGGCATAGATGAAGTGATGGCACTTTGGGAATGTGGGGGGCACCCATCATTTCACAAATGGGCAAACAAATGTAGGCCTATTAGTGGAAATGTGGGGAATAACTGCGTATCTGTTAAAACAACTAGATCTAACATATAAGGAAAGTTAGTGTAATCAAGCATATTTTCATGAGCAATTGTCCCTTTGGTTACTCTTGGTTTCTTTGGGACTGTGTTAAAAGCTGAAGATAACCCTTACTCATTCTGATAGTTAAACCTTTTTTACGTCTATACAGATATGATTTTTTCTCCTTAGTACATGTACAGTGCATTCCGTGTTCTCTAAACTTTATTAATATTACAATTTAATGTTCAGTGTAGTTGTCAATAGTACTTATCACGAGAGACTATTATCTAAAACTGTTGAAACTTGTCAGTTGTTTTCAATATCAATTTTATGCAACTACTTACCTTGTAAATCTTTGAATGTTGATATATATATATATATATATATATATATATATATATATATATATATATATATATATATACATATATATATTTATATATATATATATGTGTGTGTTTATATATATGTGTGTGATTATATATATATATATATATATATATATATATATATATATATATATATATATATATATATATATATATATATATATACAGAGAGAAAGAAATAAAACTGTATTTTGTAGAACATTCATGTTTGGGTTCTTTACCGTTGCATAGAAGAATAGTGCATAAAATCTCCTTTGTTTCAAACCAGGTGAATAGTAACTTTGATGAAACATAATTTGATTTCATCACTGCACGATTGCAAATGTGCATGAAATTGTGGCCCTAGACAAATAAGTTTCTTCAATGCTGGCCTCTCTAGGTGTTTTCAGAATGCATTAAACTGTTCCGTAGTGAACCACGATGAATGGAATACAATCCAAGCTAACCAAGGGAGTAACTATTGCCCATCTCTATAAAACTGTCAAGCAACAATAGTTAACGAGCTAGTCTAGATTTGCATATGTGATTTTTTTTTTTTACTTTACTTTCATTTTGTATAATAGTCAGACAGCATGTAATAATTTGATAGTTACTGGTGCTGGTGAGATACAGAGAACTTCGTGCCAGCCATTACAGGCTCACAGTAATGGTGGTCATGTTCAAGATGGATTAAAAGGTATATTGAAATGCATGTGGTAAAAGAAACGGACGTGTCCTATTACATAAATATGATTAACCACATTAGGTGTCCCATGGGATTCACTGGCCGATATCCATTCCCATATCATTGCACGGTGGCACAATCTGTGATCGTCGCCCTGCCTATGGACCATACCACACACAACCTCAGCCACATTGAAACACCCTCAAAAGGCAGACAGCAACTATGCAGCAGCATATCTATAACACTACAGTACTCGAACCTACGTCCTCATCGTCATCATTCCTCGAGCACACAAGGAACACCTGATATGACCCCCAAATGTCCCTCGGACGGCTGCAAAGCAGTATAATGTCATGCTAAGCATCCAGTTGGGTACTGCAGTACGTCATATCAGTATGTCATTCTTGAAGTGTGGGGAGGGGTTCTTTCATCCCACAAATGGCTATTCTGTGCTGTGCCAGTTGGAGACCCAATGCAACAAGTGTTCTGCAGGCCCGATACTTCCTTGTCATATCTTAATAATGATAAAAGAGGGGTAGATGCTATCAGCACATCCATGATCTCCTGCAGTACCCTGATTACCGTGAGCCAGAAGCAGTGTATGCCATGGTAATGCCATGCCACATGTGTGAAGCCAGCACCCAACAAACTGTGGCGTGGTCAGCCAGAATCCTAACTCAGGCCTCAGCGGAATAATCGAGCCAGGGTGTAATACACCAGGCTAAGGATTTAAAGTGTATCAGCTGATGCCGGCCATTCAAGGAGACAGTCCGGAGCACTGAAAAACAATAAACTCATTGCTTGTCACTAATTACTATCTCCAAATACTCCTGCCAATCCATACGAGCCTTAGCGACAACTGGATGCCAGGCTTCTTGTGAGAAGGCGTACAATGTAATGATCTCACCTCACAGTGAAGCCACTCGCAATAAATAAATCAGACTGGGTAACTCGAGGGTTCCACCAGTGACTCACCCAGTCGAGCCGCAGCATCTGACGCAGCATATAGTACTGAAACTGTACTAGAATAGTGGTGCTTCACATTTGGCACTCACCTGAGTCCAGTCACAGAGTATTCACTCTTCAAATAAGTGACCAATAAACTTCAGTCAAAGCCCCTAAAGAGCACTCACCAAGGCCCTCTCCTGCCCCAAGAGAACCCACGTGCTCCACACCAGTGGTAGCCAGCAAGAGTGCAGCAGGGATCCAGTCTGCAGACTGTCTAGTTTTTTCCAGAGGCATTGTGTGGTACCAGAAGGGTCCACAGTGTGAAAACGACACATCGCCTTGCTGAACACAAATTGGGCCAAAGACAATGGGAGAGCAGCATCTCGATCCATCCACAAATGGAGGAGATTTGCCAGACCATGGAGCCAAAAGTGAGCAAATATAGATTGGGCAGCATGATAACAAGCTTCAAGATCTGGTACATTCAACCCCCCTAATGCATAAGGGAGTGTGAGCGTGTCCCATTGCACCCGTGGCTGTTTTTCAGCCCATACCAAGCTCACCATCAAGTCATGCAGGGTCCGGAAAACCGCACTGGGCAGCAGCATGGGGATGTTAGCAATTAAGATCAGGAAGTGGGGCAACCCTACCATTTTCTTGATGGCAATCCGACTGTAAGAGAAAGGGGCAGCTGGATCTAACTATCAATATCCTTCATGAGGTGTGCACTGCTTTCCCAAAGTTCTCCCACGTCACTATCTCAGGTCCATGTGGACCTGTATGCCTAAATATCTCACTGATTCGGTTGTCCACTGTAATGGATACTCAAGCGGTACTTAGGTCATGGCCGCAGTTAGTAGGAAGATAAGGGATTTATTCCAATTGCTTCATAACACAGAGTGACAACAGAAGAGCATGACCTCTCTGAGGCCCGAAGAGAGATTGCATCCCAGATTTCTGAAATATAAAAGAATATAATCCACATATGCTGACACTATCAGATTATAATGTGGGAAGTGTGTACCTTGGTGGGCATGGTATTCACGTAGTGCACAAGCCAAGGGCTCAGCCATGAGATCATATAACATTGGGGACAGGGGACAACCATGGCACGTGTCTCTCATGATAGGTATTGGCTTGAAACTATACAGTTATTCAGACGTGCACAATTGGCTCAGTGTATAAAACCTGAATCAGTTTTAGGAAAATATCCCCCACGCAGCGCAGCCCAGCACAGAGAGCATAAACCCAGACTCGACTGAATCAAATGCTATCTCTGCGTCTAAAAAAAATACTGTGGCATGCACCTCTGGGCCAATATGGGAATTGAGCTAAAGAGCATGCGGAAATTGTATATGTGTGATTGACCGGGTATAAAGTCACCCTGTTCTGGTCCTACTATTTCTGGGAGTAGATCCACTAAGCGGTTCACGAGTATTTTCAAGAAGATTTTTGGAACAGTGTTCAATAATGACAATGGTCTGTAGGATAAACAGTAATTAGTTGGGTTACCTGGTTTAAGCAGGGTGACTAATAGTGCCTCACACATCTTGGGGGGCATGTGCCCATCCTTCACAATCTCCTCAAAGAGGTTAAGTGTAACATGAGTTTGCTCAGGTAAGTCTTAAAAAAGGCCACCATCAGTCTGCCTGTTCCCGGGGCCTTTCCGCCTGGCATAACCTTCAAACCGCCACAATCTCTGAAGGACAAAGCGGCACCATGAGTTTTTCCCTCTGTGCCGCCGTTAGACATTTCATGCTGATATGGGACAGGTAGTCTGCTGTTGCTTGCTCGTCATGAGTAATCTGGGAAGCATAGTGGTTAGAATATGAACGATGAAACCAATCTGCCACTTGATTGACTGCGTGTAGAGATGCATCCTATTCATCCTTAATAGACAGCACCCTGCTGTCCTCTAAGCTAGGTCCAACAAGGGCTGCCTGTGCAGTGCCCAGCTGTGAGCCCTCACCAGTAAACTGTGCGGTCACATATTTACCCAGGTGCGTGACCTCACTCTGAGCCAGCTCATCAAAGTCAGCCAGCTGAGCTCTAATATTGCCCAGCAGACTCTACTCTGTCATTTCACTTTTTACACTCTCTAAGTCGGCAAGTTTCATCTTCAGCCTCGCCAGGCGGCCTCAGATTGAGCGGAACACACCTGCATGATTTGAGACCTCCTTAAATATAAACTTTAAATGCCTCCCAAATAGTGAAAAATTTCTCAGAAGACTGCAAATTAGTATGGAAAAATTCACCTATCACCTGAGAGGAACACAGGGTCCAGCACAGAATACTGCAGGAACCATCAGGAAAAAGCTGGGGGATGTAAGCCATCTAGATCCAGAACCAGCAAAACGGGAGAATGATCAGAGTATGTTTGTAGTGGATGTTCGAAGCTCCGGACATGAGACACTAGACTCTGAGCCAAGAGACAATTATCAATGCATGCGTGTATGTCATAGACAGGGGAATAATGGGTATACCTTCTGCACATAGGGAATCAATAGCGCCATACATCTAACAGTCCTCTAACAGTGATGGCACAGGCCACAACTGAGGACCTCCGGAGCAATCCATATCTGGAGATAAGACACAATTAAAGTTGGCACCCCAAATCTGCGGCAAGCCCCCATACTGAGCAAGCCCAGCATGCTGATCTTAATGGAACTGCTCATCATCGTAGTTGGGGCCATATACCCCCAACAACAATATGGCAAAGTGATGTTTGTGTTGCGCCACTAAGAAACAGCCCCTGGATCCACACAAACATGCTGAAGCTTGATGCCAGAGTCATGTCGGACCCATATTAAGACACCACACGCATGCGTAGTGAAACCTACTGCATAGCAAGTGCCCCTCATGTGTCATATGTGAGCAGTCCACTGCAAGGGGCCAGGTGTGTTTCCTATAAAATGGCTAATTCAATTTTATGACACTGCAGGTACAGTATCACTTTATGATTTTTCCTGCTGTTGTTCACCCCGTACTCTCCATGTAAAGAAGTTCATGTGTAATGGGAACCCTGCATCCACTTTGACATTCACTGCTCTGCCAACTGGGCACGCCACTTTAGATGAAGAAGCTAGACACACTACAAGCCTTGTAGCGCTATTGGCACTCTCCCGTGCAAAGTAAGTAGTTGTACAGAACTCCATCCACACCCCACCCATGCTGCACCCCCAACAAATGACACAGCTGTACATCACTCACCCCAGACCCTCCCGATGTCCCTTAAAGTAAGAACCCAAGATGAACAATGTGGTACACACAAGGGGACAGATAATGCCTGCAGAGCGTCCTGCTACAGAAAGTCACAGAAGGCTGCATCATAAGGACAGTGTGGGCTTATCTTCTGTACTTAAAACCACAGACACACAGATCCATCCTTCAACCACCCATAAGGATTGTAACATAAACTTAATCCCAGCATAATGGCAACCGACACCCAGGACCCACAATCAGTCCACAGAAAGAGCAATCCTGATAATCCATGAAGAGCCTCCACATCTAGCAGCCACCACATCCCCTAGAAGAGCTCCACCCCAGCACCAGGACAATAGAGCAGACTACCCCCTCACATTGTCAGCATGAACACATTCAACAGTGCATGAAATAAACAGTGCAGAAGATAGGAGGAAAAGGCTAGCTCCAAAGTTAGGTAAAATGGGAAACAAGAGTTAGTGCAGCCCTTTAGGTCCTGAGAGGCTTTAGGCTTGTACTCTTCTGACCTGGTGAATACCGATGAGCACCTGCCACCTCTTGCTGCATAAGAAAATGCTACAGGAATTTAGGGTCACTGAAAATCTTCGTCTTATCATCTACTGTCACAAGTAAGCGAGCTGGGTGAAGCACTGTGTAGTCCACTTTCAGTTCTTATACCTTCGTTTTGCTGGAAGAAACTGTATCTGCATCTCCAGGACATATGGCATGAAATCAGGTAAAATGGATAGCTCAGTGTCCTCATAGTGAAGTGTCTGCAATTCCCAGGACCAGCGGGGCACCACATCGCGGTCAAAGTAGTAGAGCAGTCTTATGATAATCGGGTAGGGCCTGGTCCCCGGCACTGGATGAGATGCAAGAGAGCGGTGAGCGTGCTCCACAACAAAGATATCAGAAAAGATCTTTCTCCCCTCCAAGTCAATGAGAGTCATTCCACAAAGGGCTCCATATTCCCAACATTTGTGGATTCTGCTCGGCCCAATATATGTAGATTTTTTTGATGGGAGCAAGCTTCTAAATCTTCTGCCTTTGCCTGTATTATGATAAGTGTCTTCTGCTGCTGTTTCTGTGTCTCCGGAATGGAGACCTACTCATCCTCCACCTCAGACACTCACCTTTCCACCATATCTAGACGCTCTGCATGTTTGTCAATGCTCACCAACATCCTGTCCATCTGACAAATGATGTGGAGTCTAAGGCAGGAGTCGAGCGCAGACAGGGCAAACCCAGAACAGAGCAAATCAAGGGTACTACAAACAGAGTTACCAGGCACTGCAACACCAGCAGTGAAGAACATGTAGTGGCCGCTGTGTCCAGGCCTAGGCCCACAGGGTACTTGATATGGCCAAAAGTCACATCAATGACCAATAAGCCAAGTGGCAATGTCAGCTGCTAGCTGTAGCTCCTGGAGACCGGTGCTTCAGTTTTGCACTGGTACAAAGATAAGGCCAAATAGGGCCTTTTGTGAGTCCAATATTCTACTAGGAGGCTGCACAGGCGCACCATATCCAGATGCATGCACCCCCGCTGTGTATATGTGTTTTCTTATAAAAACCTTACCAAACAAATCTTTCCAAGAATTATGTCACTTAAAGTAAATGATAATTACAGACATATGTCATGAGTTAACAGTAAAAAAGACTTGAGAGTGCACTGTTCAATTCTTAGTCGGAACTTTGTGTCTCAGAATGTACACGAAATAACCATAAACAATTTTAATATATTTTCACAGTTTATGCTGATATTGTCTAGTTTAAGACCCTAAACATATTTTTGTCTGTTTGCCTGCAGCTCCGAGTCTTCAAACTGGCAAAATCATGGCCCACATTAAACACACTTATCAAAATTATTGGGAACTCAGTGGGTGCTCTGGGAAACCTCACTCTGGTTTTGGCCATCATTGTCTTCATTTTTGCTGTGGTGGGAATGCAGCTTTTTGGGAAAAACTATGAAGATTGTGTCTGCAAGATCAACGAGGACTGTCGGTTGCCACGATGGCACATGTCTGACTTTTTCCACTCCTTTCTCATTGTTTTCCGTGTGCTTTGTGGGGAGTGGATTGAAACCATGTGGGACTGCATGCAGGTAGCTGGGCAGCCTCTCTGCATCCTGGTCTTCATGCTGGTCATGGTGATTGGCAACTTGGTGGTAAGTTGGGAAGATATCTTCCACCTTTAATTCCTTCTAGAAAATGTTAAAAGCTTTTTTAAAGCAATACATAATTTATATCAGTGTTGAAAAATAGAAAACAATATAAATGTACTAAGCATGCTCCGGTATTGTATGTGAATGGAATCACATTGCAGATAAGTGACTTAAAGGCTTCTGATAGACGTATGGGAAACTTGCTATGGATTTGATTGTTACCCATATTTCTTACCTCCTGCGTAGCCCAAGTAAATCGGAATCCACATTTCTTACCCATATCCACTCATTTAATACTTCATGTACACTAACATTTAACCAAAACGTGCATCAACTTGTACAACCTCATACAGGTCTTCCAACAATGTTACAGTAGCTCCAGTGTTTCCACTTCGCATGGTATACTTGTCTTCAGATATGAAGAGCAGAGATCCCGAAAACCCTTCTGCTTCACTGTAGACTCTTCCATTTGTTTTCTTGATTTATCTACTCCTTCGCTGATCATAACATTTTTTGTGCCACATTATAGATAATACTTGTTGGACCTGGTTTTTTGACAGGGACATCCCCAAACTTTTTGCCTCCTTCCTCCTATTTTTTCTGACCTGTTGTTGTTGGCTTTTGACCTCGGAGCACTTTACCACTGCTAACCAGTGCTAAAGTGCATATGCTCTCTGTGTAAATTGTACTATTGATTGGTTTATCCATGATTGACTATTTAATTTACCTGTAAGTCCCTATTAGAGTGCACTACATGTGCCTAGGGCATGTAGATTAAATGCTACTAGTGGGCCTGCAGCACTGGTTGGGCCACCCACCTCAGTAGCCCCTTAACCTTGTCTCAGGCCTGCCATTGCAAGGCCTGTGTGTGCAGTTTCACTGCCACTTCGACTTGGCATTTAAAAGTACTTGCCAAGCCTAGAACTCCCCTTTTTTTACATATAAGTCATCCCTAATGTGTGCCCTAGGTATCCCCTAGAGCAGGGTGCTGTGTAGGTAAAAGGCAGGACATGTACCTGTGTAGTTATATGTCCTGGTAGTGTAAAACTCCTAAATTCGTTTTTACACTACTGTGAGGCCTGCTCCCTTCATAGGCTAACATTGGGGCTGCCCTCATACACTGTTGAAGTGGCAGCTGCTGATCTGAAAGGAGCAGGAAGGTCATATTTAGTATGGCCAGAATGGTAATACAAAATCCTGCTGACTGGTGAAGTCGGATTTAATATTACTATTCTAGAAATGCCACTTTTAGAAAGTGAGCATTTCTTTGCACTAAAATCTTGTTGTGCCCTTCAATCCACGTCTGGCTAGGTTTAGTTGACAGCTCCTTGTGCATTCACTCAGACACACCCCAAACACAGGGTACTCAGCCTCACTTGCATACATCTGCATTTTGAATGGGTCTTCCTGGGCTGGGAGGGTGGAGGGCCTGCCCTCACACAAAGGACTGCCACACCCCCTACTGGGACTCTGGCAGACAGGATTGAGCTGAAAGGGAACCGGGTGCATTTCTTAGAGACTCTTTGAAGTCACCCCCACTTCAAAGGCACAACTTAGTATAAAACAGGGCCTCTGCCCTACCTCATCAGACACTTGCTGGAGAAGAAACCTGAACCAGAAACTACATCCTGCCAAGAAGAACTGCCTGGCTGCTCAAAGGACTCACCTGTCTGCTTTCTCCAAAGGACTGCTGTCTTGCTGTTGCCCTGCTGCCTTGCTGAACTCTTGTCTGGCTGTGAAAGTGCTCTCCAAGGGCTTGGATAGAGCTTGCCTCCTGTTCCTTGAAGTCTCAGGACCAAAAAGACTTCTGCCTTTCACGTGGACGCTCCGTGCGCCGAAAATTTCGACGCACAGCTTGTTTCGCGGCGAGAAAAACGCCGCACACCGACGCTGATCAACGCGACGCCCTCGGGACGATCGAGACTTCGACGCACAACCTCGCAAGGACAAAGCCGCCCGACTTCCAAGGAGAAATCGACGCGACGCCTACCGTGAGTGCGAAACTTTGACGCACGGCCTCGCAAGGACAACGCCGCCCGACTTCCAAGGAGAAATCGACGCGACGCCTGCCGTGAGACCAAAATTTCGACGCACGGCCTCGCAAGGAAAACGACGCCCGACTTCCAAGGAGAAATCGACGCGACGCCTACCGTGAGATCGAAACTTCGACGCGCAGCCCCGCAGAACGACGCGCAGCCGGAAAATAAGCAGGAGAATCCACGCACAGACCCGGGACATCTGGTAATCCCCGCGATCCACAAAAAGAGACTGTCTGCGCGCCGGAAAACGACGCCCGACTTCCCCGCGTGGAAAAGAACGACGCAAGTCTGTGTGTGCTGAGCGGAAAACGACGCACACACCCCTTTTTCCACGCATCTCTTCTCCTGTGGCCCTCTGAGGAGATTTCCCACCAGAAACCAGGTACTCTGTGCTTGAAAGACACTTTATTGCTTTTTAAAGACTTAAAGACTCTTAATATCACTTTTCAGTGATATCTTTACAAATTCGTATTGCAACTTTGATCGTTTTGACCTACAATTATCCAGATAAATATTCTATATTTTTCTAAACACTGTGTGGTGTATTTTTGTGGTGTTATACTATGGTGTTGTATGATTTATTGCACAAATGCTTTACACATTGCCTTCTAAGTTAAGCCTGACTGCTCGTGCCAAGCTACCGGAGGGTGAGCACAGGCTGATTTTGGATTGTGTGTGACTTACCCTGACTAGAGTGAGGGTTCTTGCTTGGACAGAGGGCAACCTAACTGCCAACCAAAAACCCCATTTCTAACATTGGTGATCAGCGGTGAGGATAGGACTTGTGTTTGTGCAGTGACATACAGTAGCTAAGTATTTCACTACCTACCCACAGTTGAAGGTCAACTTGATTTTTTATCTCTTTTTTGACTTTTGGTCTCTGATGTCCTCCTAGATATACTATTGATATTTTGGACTTTGGATTTTGGTTTTTGCTGGTAAGATCCTATCAGAATGGGATCGCTTACCTACTTATTCTTTTTGCCTACTGACCACCTCACTAAGGCTGACCTAAGGAAGCTTTGCAGAGAATGTGGCCTTCCTGTAGCAAAGAGATCTACTAAAGCAGAGATGCTACGTGCCTACATAGTCTGGGAGGAAGACAGATGGGCAGAGAGAGAGGCAGCAAGAAACCAAATGACTAAGTACCCCTCAGAGGAGGAGGAGGACGACTCAGATGAGGAAAGAGACCCAGTGAAAAAAGAATGGCTCATGGCTCAAGCACGGTGGATGGAAGAGCTAGATGAGTTTATTGAAAGGGCTGAGGCAGCAAGTCTCTTAGCCCTGGAAGAAGAAAAGATTGCAGCTCAAGAGCTGAGCTGTAAAGAGCTGAAACTGGAGGCCGGAAGGGCTGAGTCCAGTTCAGATGGTGGCAGCAAAAATCTTGCATCTAGTACTGCTGAAGAAGGGCACAAGCCCAGAGATGTGGTACCCAACTTGAAGAAGAGAGTTGACACACCCCAGGCGGTTCAAGGGTATGAGGTAGTTCCCGTTATGCACAGGGTCCCTGAGAAGGATTGGGGAACTGGCACAGGGAGTCATATTCCTACTGGGGGGAGGGACACTTTACTGACTCTAGCAGAGAGTGACAGAGAAAAGGGTTCCCCCCTGGTGGACGTCCTGGATATAGAGTGTAGAGACATCCCAGAAGAGTTTGGGTTGAGTGTCAGGGACAGACAGATACTGTCTCACCAGTCTCAGGAGGGTGAAGTAGAGTGCTTTTCCAAGGTTGAGTTACTAGGTGGTTGGGTGAAGGGTACTGTGGTTAATACATGTGAAGGGCAGAGTGATGTAATTGCTGGAGAGCATATGTCTGGTCCTTATTTTCCAGAGCTACGCCAACACCAGGTGGAGTGTGAGTTCTCTGACCCCAGGGAACTTACAGTGGAGGCAGACTTTTGGGTGAGTACCAGAGAGTCTGAAGAGGCATTTGGGGGTGCTCCTGAAGGGAGTGGTCTAGGTGGTTCCCGACCAAGTGAGGTGGGAAAGGATTGTAGTGTCCCAGGTAGGTCTCAGAGCCTAACCTGTACCGTAGGGCCACCTTTTGAGGGAAGCCCCGCAGTGGCAGAAGAACTTGGGGGGATGACTGTAGACAGCATCCCAACAGTTCTGGTGTCTGGCAGTACCACTCCTAGTGAGGGGGTGCAGAAGTCCAGACATAGGGTTGAGAGGGGGTGGCAGACCCCAGTGGAGGATCTTGAAAGTCAGGGGTCAGCTCTGAGAGCAGAGCCCCCCAGGAATGACCCAGGTGAGACCGTTTCTGGTTTGGGGGAAACCCAGACTCTGCCGGATGGGCAGAGGTCGGGAGACCTGCGCCAACCAGACTCTTGTGTGGCCCTTGGGGACGGCGTGTCCCTTGTGGGGGGTGAGAGTGCCCCCCAGGAAGTCCTGGCATGCCAGGCAAGGATTCAACCTCAGGGTGGTGACTCTGGGTTGGATAACCGGGTTCAGAGGTTAAACTTTGACCTGGTGGGGGGTAGATGTGCCCCCCAGAAAGTCCTGGAATGCCAGGCAATGGCTCAACCTCAGGGTGGTGACTCTGGGTTGGCTTACCAGGTGAAGAGGTCAAACTCTGACCTGGTGGGGGGTAGGTGTGCCCCCCAGAAAGTCCTGGCGTGCCAGGCAGTTGTCCAACCTCAGGGTGTCGACTCTGGGTTGGATGGCCAGGTTCAGAGGTTAAACTCTGACCTGGTGGGAGGTAGGTGTGCCTCCCAGAAAGTCCTGGGGTGCCAGGCAATTGCCCAACCTCAGGGTGGTGACTCTGGGTTGGCTAACCCGGTTCAGAGGTCAAACTCTGACCTGGTGGGGGGTAGGTGTGCCCCCCAGAAAGTCCTGGTATACCAGGCAATGGTTCAACCTCAGGGTGGTGACCCTGGGTTGGAGAACCAGGCTCAGAGGTTAAACTCTGACCTGGTGGGAGGTAGGTGTGCCTCCCTGAAAGTCCTGGCCTGCCAGGCAATGGTTCAACCTCAGGGTGGTGACTCTGGGTTGGATATCCAGGTTCAGAGGTTAACCTCTGACCTGGTGGGGGGTAGGTGTGCCCCCCAGAAAGCCCTGGTGTACCAGGCAATTGTCCAACCTCAGGATGGTGACCCTAGGTTGGAGAACCAGGTTCAGAGGTTAAACTCTGACCTGGTGGAGGGTCAGTGTGCCCTCCAGGAAGTCCTGGCGTGCCAGGCGATTGTTCTACTTCAGGGTGGTAACTCTGAGTTGAATGGCCCAGTTCAGAGGTTAAACTCTGACCTGGTGGAGGGTCAGTGTGCCCTCCAGAAAGTCCTGGCGTGCCAGGCAATTGTTCAACCTCAGAGTGCTGACTCTGGGTTGGATACCCAGGTTCAGAGGTTAAACTCTGACCTGGTGGGAGGTAGGTGTGCCTCCCAAGAAGCCCTGCTGTGCCAGGCAATTGTCCAACCTCAGGGTGTTGACTCTGGGTTGGATGACCAGGTTCAGAGGTTAAACTCTGACCTGGTGGGGGGTAGGTGTGCCCCCCAGAAAGTCCTGGCGTGCCAGGCAATTGCCCAACCTCAGGGTGGTGACCCTGGGTTGGGGAACCAGGCTCAGAGGTTAAACTCTGACCTGGTGGTAGGTAGGTGTGCCTCCCAGAAAGTCCTGGTGCGCCAGGCAACTGTTCAACTTCAGGGTGGTGACTCTGAGTTGAATGGTCAGGTGCAGAGGTTAAACTCTGACCTGGTGGAGGGTCAGTGTGCCCTCCAGGAAGTCCTGGGGTGCCAGGCAATTGTTCAACTTCAGGGTGGTGACTCTGAGTTGAATGGTCAGGTGCAGAGGTTAAACTCTGACCTGGTGGAGGGTCAGTGTGCCCTCCAGGAAGTCCTGGCGTGCCAGGCAATTGTTCAACTTCAGGGTGGTGACTCTGAGTTGAATGGGCAGGTGCAGAGGTTAAACTCTGACCTGGTGGGGGGTAGGCGTGCCCCCCAGGAAGTCCTGGTTTGCCAGGCGGTGATCCAGTCTGAGGGTACAGACCCTGGGCTGGAAGACCAGGTTCAGGGTGTCCCCCTGGACCTGGAGGGAGGGGCTACTGATAACAGTGCCCCTACCATGTTGTCTTCTGAGGAGGCCACTCCTAGTTGGAGGGTGCTGGACCCCAGAAGGGAGGGCAGGGGGAGGGAAGCCTCACCCCGGGCCCTAGTCCCACCTGAAGGTACAGACCCCAGGTTGGAGGGCCAGTGGCAGGTTAACAGCCCTGCACTGGTGGAGGAATGGTACAGGGCGACTTCTGTAAGCCCCCTGGCCATGTTGGACTCTGGGGGTACCGCTCCAGGAAGGAGGGTACAAAGCCCCAGAGGGGAGGACCAGGTTCAGGCTGTCATCCCTGACCTGGTGGAAGGGAGAGTGGTTAAAGGGTGCCCAGCACCTGGGGCTACCGCCCCCCACTCTCCACAGCCACAGTGGTTGAAGAGCTTTGAGAGGCCTGGGGCCTGGCTCTCATCCCTGGCAGCTGTCAGTAATCACTGTGGCTTGCTGTCCGGGTGGACAGAGTTATCCCTGGGGAGGGGACAAGTGTCACACCCCAGGGGTAGAGTGGGCAACACCACTATGTTGGTCATGGGGGTACTATCCTGCTCCTGGGATACATCTGTGAGCAAAGTAAGGTTAGGTGCTGCACAGATGGGATCCGCAGGAAAGGAGATAGGTTCCCCATGGATGGGCTTAGTGGGCCCTGAGAGTATGGACAGAGGGATCCAATTGGAGTCAGGAAGGCGAAGAACTGGAGCATGCCCCTGCTGTTGTGGGCCTGGGTCCTTGTTCTGTCGCCTCAAACAGGGAAGTACATCAGGATAGTGATTGTTCTCCCCTGGCTTTAGGCTGGTGGGGGGTCATGTTGGACCTGGTTTTTTGACAGGGACATCCCCAAACTTTTTGCCTCCTTCCTCCTATTTTTTCTGACCTGTTGTTGTTGGCTTTTGACCTCGGAGCACTTTACCACTGCTAACCAGTGCTAAAGTGCATATGCTCTCTGTGTAAATTGTACTATTGATTGGTTTATCCATGATTGACTATTTAATTTACCTGTAAGTCCCTATTAGAGTGCACTACATGTGCCTAGGGCATGTAGATTAAATGCTACTAGTGGGCCTGCAGCACTGGTTGGGCCACCCACCTCAGTAGCCCCTTAACCTTGTCTCAGGCCTGCCATTGCAAGGCCTGTGTGTGCAGTTTCACTGCCACTTCGACTTGGCATTTAAAAGTACTTGCCAAGCCTAGAACTCCCCTTTTTTTACATATAAGTCATCCCTAATGTGTGCCCTAGGTATCCCCTAGAGCAGGGTGCTGTGTAGGTAAAAGGCAGGACATGTACCTGTGTAGTTATATGTCCTGGTAGTGTAAAACTCCTAAATTCGTTTTTACACTACTGTGAGGCCTGCTCCCTTCATAGGCTAACATTGGGGCTGCCCTCATACACTGTTGAAGTGGCAGCTGCTGATCTGAAAGGAGCAGGAAGGTCATATTTAGTATGGCCAGAATGGTAATACAAAATCCTGCTGACTGGTGAAGTCGGATTTAATATTACTATTCTAGAAATGCCACTTTTAGAAAGTGAGCATTTCTTTGCACTAAAATCTTGTTGTGCCCTTCAATCCACGTCTGGCTAGGTTTAGTTGACAGCTCCTTGTGCATTCACTCAGACACACCCCAAACACAGGGTACTCAGCCTCACTTGCATACATCTGCATTTTGAATGGGTCTTCCTGGGCTGGGAGGGTGGAGGGCCTGCCCTCACACAAAGGACTGCCACACCCCCTACTGGGACTCTGGCAGACAGGATTGAGCTGAAAGGGAACCGGGTGCATTTCTTAGAGACTCTTTGAAGTCACCCCCACTTCAAAGGCACAACTTAGTATAAAACAGGGCCTCTGCCCTACCTCATCAGACACTTGCTGGAGAAGAAACCTGAACCAGAAACTACATCCTGCCAAGAAGAACTGCCTGGCTGCTCAAAGGACTCACCTGTCTGCTTTCTCCAAAGGACTGCTGTCTTGCTGTTGCCCTGCTGCCTTGCTGAACTCTTGTCTGGCTGTGAAAGTGCTCTCCAAGGGCTTGGATAGAGCTTGCCTCCTGTTCCTTGAAGTCTCAGGACCAAAAAGACTTCTGCCTTTCACGTGGACGCTCCGTGCGCCGAAAATTTCGACGCACAGCTTGTTTCACGGCGAGAAAAACGCCGCACACCGACGCTGATCAACGCGACGCCCTCGGGACGATCGAGACTTCGACGCACAACCTCGCAAGGACAAAGCCGCCCGACTTCCAAGGAGAAATCGACGCGACGCCTACCGTGAGTGCGAAACTTTGACGCACGGCCTCGCAAGGACAACGCCGCCCGACTTCCAAGGAGAAATCGACGCCTGCCGTGAGACCAAAATTTCGACGCACGGCCTCGCAAGGAAAACGACGCCCGACTTCCAAGGAGAAATCGACGCGACGCCTACCGTGAGATCGAAACTTCGACGCGCAGCCCCGCAGAACGACGCGCAGCCGGAAAATAAGCAGGAGAATCCACGCACAGACCGGGACATCTGGTAATCCCCGCGATCCACAAAAAGAGACTGTCTGCGCGCCGGAAAACGACGCCCGACTTCCCCGCGTGGAAAAGAACGACGCAAGTCTGTGTGTGCTGAGCGGAAAACGACGCACACACCCCTTTTTCCACGCATCTCTTCTCCTGTGGCCCTCTGAGGAGATTTCCCACCAGAAACCAGGTACTCTGTGCTTGAAAGACACTTTATTGCTTTTTAAAGACTTAAAGACTCTTAATATCACTTTTCAGTGATATCTTTACAAATTCGTATTGCAACTTTGATCGTTTTGACCTACAATTATCCAGATAAATATTCTATATTTTTCTAAACACTGTGTGGTGTATTTTTGTGGTGTTATACTATGGTGTTGTATGATTTATTGCACAAATGCTTTACACATTGCCTTCTAAGTTAAGCCTGACTGCTCGTGCCAAGCTACCGGAGGGTGAGCACAGGCTGATTTTGGATTGTGTGTGACTTACCCTGACTAGAGTGAGGGTTCTTGCTTGGACAGAGGGCAACCTAACTGCCAACCAAAAACCCCATTTCTAACAATACTGTTTTGCCATTGCATAGGGAGAAAAAATTATATATTCATAGTAAAATATATCTTTGTTCCTAATTTTACTTTTTATTCCAGCAGCTCCCTTAATGCAGGGGCAATGTAGTACCCTCAGTTCGGAGAACCCACTAGGAATCCCAAGCAGGCTGCATGGCAATTACTGGGGGTAGGCAACCACCAGAACAAAATTTGGAGGAGCTGAAATTGAGCGGGACCCTCAAAATTGATTTGCACCTATCTGGGGAAAAACAGTCGTACAAAGGAAAGAATGATCCCCTAGGAATCATTCAAGCAATATTTCTTGCATTGGCAAGAAACTACATTGTATATTTACCCCTCTTTAGAAACACAGTAAATGTGATGAGAGCATAAATATCAAAGTAATGATTTTATGTTGTCACCATATCATTAATACATGACAATATAGTCAGTTCAAAATAATGCAAGATACTCCTGGTAACGGTGCAGTGCAGAGGAATAGGTACTGAGCAAAACATTTAATTATATGGTTCACAGACAATATGGACAACTTGTACATTGAACTTAACCATAGAGACAGCATTTCATAAGAAACCAAATGAAATGGACGTTCAGGATTATAAATGTCCACTGGGGCTCAAACAGAACATCTGAGAAGAAGACATATCATTAGAAATAACACGACCTCTAAAATGGTCTCCATTCTTCTGTTTTGTTAGCCACAGCTGCATGACCACTGTAGGCTAGACATGGACTAGATGGGAAGCAGTGACATGGTGTGTGATTCATTGTTTAGGAACGACTGCCATTATCATCACCACAGAGGAGGGTTATTCATTTTAGATGCTGCTGGCCATCTATTTTCCATTGTTATCAGTATGTTCCTTCTTCTGGTGTTCTTATAAACCCTTCCATAAAAGTAACCCTGGTCCTTTTCTTAAATATCTAACCAGATTCATTGTAGACATGTATTATGAGCTTCCAAGTTCCATGTTTAATAATGTCATAAGATGCATCTATACTGAAGGTATTTTAAAAATATTAGAAACTTAAACATGCTGTGGTTTCCATATTGCTCGAGTCCAAACTCTTCGATTCCTGCTTGGTTATATACCAGATGACTTATATTGCTCCATAATGCTAGTGTAGTCCTCATATTAAACTGCATAACTTGGGTTAGAGTGCTATGAATGCTCGATATCTTCTTTGGTAACATCCATGAATTCTAAGAACTGGGTTCTGAATGGCTGCATTTAGCCCCTGCACATTATTGTTTATCTTATTTTATGGTGGTGGAGAAGGTGCACAGAGTAGATTATGTTTCTTTGTACTCCAATCCTTGTGTTTTAAGTTCACCTAATAGTCTAGAAGTTATCCCAAATGTCATTGTATGAGCTCATGAGACAAGGAAAAAAAGAGCTGCTTAATAACTGTAATTAATTATTTGGGAATGGGAAATATTTTAGGCATTAACTCCACTATATATTTTCCTTAAAATGCAAGAATGGTTAGAATTTAACTCTCTTATGGCAAATTTCAATTTCGCTTTCGCTCTAAAAGAGATGTCAGGACCTCTGGGTTCAAACTAGAGAACATATATTAATGCTGGGAAATGAGTATATTGCCCCGGCATTGATCCCGTTGAAATGTTCTGCAGTGTTTGCTACTAAGAAAGCAAGATTCCACTGGGGTGCTGGAACACAAGACGGGTTCTTAGAAGCACTGCTAATGTGGAATTCCTCAAAGATCTGCTTTTTGATGGCTCTTGTGTAATGTTAAATGTTCTCCCTGCATAGAGGCTCAAAGGGTGCACTGCTGGCTCACGAAATGGGCTCTTCTTTGGGGACTGCCCAGGAGCCATTGAAATAAAGATGGAAGGGAACACTTTGCATGTGAATTATGATAGAATGGAGATTCAGTTTATGGAAGATCATCTTCCTGAAACATATTATTTAATTGGTGCCTGTTGGATTAAGTCCCTCCCTTAAACCCAGTGAAATGTCCGATCTAGACAGCATTATAAGCATCAATTGTCACCCTACAATGAGTGGCAAACTTAAGCCACTAACTCTTGATTATGTAAGATTTCATAAATCACTACACCCAATTCCGCCTCCCACAAATGGCTGAATTAACCACACAGAGCCTTGTTGATGCCAGCTGTGCCGTCAAGCTTGCAGTTTTCCAACGAGGTATAGTTAGGTGCATAATATACTATGACAATCAAGCTGACACTGGTTACCAATAAAGCAATCAGGGCTGTGTTTTGATGAAATAAACAACACATCTATCTGTATCGGGGTTCACTGTAGGTTGAGTACCGTTGTGGCAAGCAATTGAGTATAGCTACTAATAACTACTTATTTACCATTTGAAAGCCCCTTAGTGGCAATGGTGCATGTACATGACGAAAACATACATTGCAGATGTGAAAACTTTAAATTGGTAATCAAAGGAGACCAACACTTCGGCCTTTATGAGTTATAAGATACATTAGGTCAGGCAGTGCTCCTGTTGGGTAAACTAGCAACTGAAACCAAGGTTTGAACAATTTACATAATTTTAAATTATCATTTGACCAGAGTTCCTATTAAAGCAGTAATGGTGTTTTTTTTAAGGAGGGTGATCTGGCCTGAAGATGTAAATATGTATTTTAACAATGTCTGGAGATAGGCATGTATGGCATTTTGTATTCAGTTTGTCTGAAACAAGTTACTGTTTTAGTAACAGGAATCTTATTACAATGTCACGTCCTACCTTGTAATGTTTGCTAAAAGCTACCACTTTTTCCGTATGAAAAATCGTTGTTTTCTCCTCAATTTTGTCAGAGCAAGACTAACTACTGGTTGCGTGCAAGCTTAAGCTCAAAAGTCGAAGTATTACGCAGGACACATTTTATGCCCATAGCTCGTTGTGTCTGCAGTTTAAAGGGCTGTCTCTTACCTATCAAACATTTTGCTCTATTGGTCCTCTCAGGTATTCGAGCTCTGACATAAACTCCCTATCCAGGGATCTGCTTCTTCAGTGACGAGATTTTGTGCATCTCTTGTTTTAAGGAAAATCAAAAAACTTGCCATGGCTTTCCTAACTTTAACTGCCTTATTCTAAACCTCTGCCTCCAAACATCAAAAGCACAGAGCAACATGACAATATTAAAAAATAACTTAAGACGTGGGTTTTGTGAGGTTAGGCTGGAATCTGAGCCAAGCCACCCCAAGGCAGTTTTCTGCTTTAGGGTACACCCCAAATGGATATTCTCAACTACATTGACCTACCACGGCCCCCCTGCACCACATGCCCCAGTAACTTAATGCAAAATGATGGGGCCTGCCTGGTGAGATGATGGACATTTGAGTTTTCCATATATCATAGATGTTCATTGACCTTGGGCTTAATGGGCCATCCTAAAGGGTTGGGAACCCCCTGTACTGCAGAGGCTCTAGAGGTTTGGAACCCCCTGCACTGCAGGGCCTACAGGGGTGTGGTGTTACGCCCCTGACATTGCCTGTCTTTACAGTATCAAAAGTAGGTCTATCACGTAAATTAAAGCTACGTTTTTTGGCTAAAAATAGGGCAAAAGGGTAGTAAGGCAAAAGCAAATTTAATCAAAATAAAATATAATAAAATGTAGTAATGGAAGTTGGTGTGCTGAATGTGAGATAGGTTAATGAAGTGACAGGCGATTAATAACAGAACAATTTCTGGTTGAATAAGGGATAGAATTCCTCAGTGCCAAATAACGTGCAATGTTTTAAGGCATACATATTTCTCTATTGATTTATCATGTCCTACATCAGTTTCTTAAATAATATGCGGCATAAGCGGAGGCCAACACAGCCTATTAGAGTTACACGAGACCCTCTTAATAGACATGACCGCAGGCGCTTTGAAGTACCCATCAGCAGATTTGACGCCAGTAAAAAATGCTTTCATGAGGGGCGCAATTGCTGACTGGAACATGCGGCAAACATAACACACTCACGGGCTGCGCAGGGTTCATGTACTCACCGGCCCTTCATTCCAGCAGCACAGGCAAGGTTACACAGAGGCGGCTCCAGGCTGACCTTTCTAACAAGCTCATAGCAGACAGCCGTCCACTCGACCTTCTGACCCGGAGCAACAACTGCATCGTTCACCTGCCCCTAAAGAGGTGACTCGCATTTCACAGTCTGTGCCCTAGAGTATTTCTCCTTGAGTTTGTCTCCTTGAACCTGTCTCGACCACTCAGCACACCTCAAGGTTGTGAGCTGTCCAAAATGGCATTTAATGTTATGTACAAACTTGTTTAAATAAATAGATTACTCTTAAGGCAATATGTATTTGTTTTTTATATATTATTGGTTTTGAAAATGCTATATTTGTCCTGAATCAGCCTGTACCTCACAAAGCCACATTATTTTAACTCATCAAGTTTCACACTAAGGTCCAAATTTAAGAAAAGTGGCTGTGCATTATATGCAGAGCCACTTTTCTTGCGCCCCTTAGCGCCCCACTAACGCCACCATGTGTGTGCCATATTAAACATACCGCACACCATGGCGCAGATTAGGGACAATAGCATCATCATTTTTTATGCTATTGTAGTACTTTGCAGGATTAGCGCCCAACATTTTGAAGCTAATTCTTCAAGGTACATAGGGGCCCATTAAGAATAATGACGTGCCCCCTTTTAATGCCTGCTCTGTGCAGGCATTAAAAACAGCCGCTAAAAATGGTGCAGTGGCATCTCATAGATTTCACTGTGCCATTTTTGCGGTCCCCCTAACAGGGGAACGCCCCCCTTGCATACATTATACCTGGCGCAGGCATAATGTAGCGCAAGGGGTTACGCAGTGATGCAATGCATGCATTGCGTCACTTTGTAAAAATGACGCAAAAATGTGGGTCTCGTTGAGCCACATTGGCGTCATAAAACATGACGCTAATGTGGAACAAGGAGACGCTAGGCCTTCTTAAATCTGGGACTAAATGTTTCTGGCGGTCAACCAAGCATGACTTGCTGTGGAACGTATTCAGTAATTTCTTGCTTACATTTTTTAAAAAATTGCAGAACTTAATAAGTTACCACTTTGACAATAAAGATGTTTAATATTTGGAGTTATGGACAAAGAACGCTCATTAATGAAGTCCAGATCATGCTGTGCTTCCGAAGTGACCAAACAAATTATTTTCACAAATGTTTCTATATCAGCTCACTCCTTACCCCAATTGCTTTCAAATATTTCAAGTCAAGTATACCTGGCTCTCCCTCTTCACCGATAAAAATATCAGAATGTCTTCTTTTCGGAACAAATGCAGATGTTTTATCACATAATTCGATGCATTCGATCTTTATCTGAAAATAGTCTACGTAATGTTATGGGAGGTAAACTTTTGTGAAACAGTCGGGAAAATTTGCTGAAGTATAGGGTAAAAAAGTTCACACTTTACATTGTAATATCATTTTATAAAAAACAATTGGAAAGTGAGTTTTTATTCTTGCTCAAACACGCAAAACCCCAGAAATTCCCCAAACATTGCGGGCACAAGCAATGCATCCCATAACTTATGCACGCACACGCCCTGTTATGCTTCTGGTAGTGAATCCTCTTTTTCTATGCCAATTTGAAAAGTGTATTTATGTTTTGTTTTGTGTTTTCTGCATTGATGTATGTGTATTGTGCGTCCTTTCCATACCATAATGGGAGAATTTAATTAGTTATGCTTGTTTGAGCCAGAACCATAACTAAGTTATCAACAGTGTTTTTTCAGTCAACCTTATTTTTTTTTTATGATACACCATCTGGCTCTTGTTGGTCTGTAGCGGAGCACCTACAGTGGCACCTGAGGTCTGAATACCTTAACGAGAGAATTTAATTGGTTATGTATGTTTGAGCCAGAGCCATAACTAACTTTTTAGCAGTGTTTTTTTTTTAGTCAACTTCATTGTTTTTATTATCCATCATCCTGCCGTGGATGGTCTGGGGCAGCACCTACAGGGGCACCTAAGGTCTGCAGTATTGAGGCAGGTCCTGTGTACCGGGGTGCCAGTATGCTATTTTAGGTGTCGGTTTATCTTCAATCCACAAAAGGATCCGCTGACCCCAACCTCCCTGGCATTTTTTTTTGTTTTACTTAAATCATGATGTGCCCTGTGAGGCTTCCACCACTACGGCATGGGGATCAGCGTGCGCTTACTCTGCTCCCTTTTATGACTTATGTCCTTTTTTTCAAGATGCAGCGACTGTGTCCCTTGATCTGAAATGATGTCTGCAAAATATATATTTCTTTTGTGACAAGTGAAACAGACTTCTCTGATACTTGAACTCTACTTTGGAATGCTGATTCAAAAGGCACGATGGGAAAATGGTCCTCTCTTCCATTAGGAGTTCAGTTTTTTAACATTCACAATTAAAACTGTCAAAATAATACTATATGGTTAAACTTATAAAGCCTACTCTGCAACTTTTTTAAACGCTCACATAAAAAAAAAGAATGGTTTTGAACCAAACCACTAAAGGTATGCACCTTTCTGAGTAAAGTTCTAATTTCATGCAAAGTTTGATATAAATCCGTTCAGCAATTTTTGCTGTAGGCTAGAGCAAAATTTCCAATGAGAGCTGTAATGGGGAAAGTCATATTTTTTCCGCCTTAACTTTTTTCCCCTGTACTGATCTGTATGACTATTGACATACTGGACCTTAGCTTACTACAACAAATAACCGCCAAACTGGTGCAAATCTGTCCATAGGCTAATAAAAAAATGGAAGGTGCTGCTAAGCCATATATGTCTATGTAGATATGAATTTGACTAATTCAGTGGCTCAGTTGTCCTACAAACCCAGCTCTAGTTATTGTCCGCCCACCTACCTCTGTAGTTGGTTGAGTGGTTGTGCATGTGTTATTACTGTGTGTGGGTCTCACCTGGGAGCAACTGTATTAGGAAAGTGTTTTATGTACTCCAAGAAAGATGGAGGCAGATTTAACATTGTTTCATGCAGTGCAATGCAGCAAAGCCACCTTGCTGCTCTGTGCTGCGTGCAAGGAAAAGGGCAGGAATGCACCATCTTTAGCATTATGTGATGCATTCCTGTCTTTTACTAGTACTGATGCATATTTGGATGCCTAAGGCCAATGTACGCACCAGTGGCATAGCAAAACGTAGAGGGGCCCATGCAAAGTACCTGTAGGGGGCCCCCAGGTCCCAGTCAGGGTCCTGCCACCTGTGCGCATTGTATTGTGCTGAGGGGGCCCCCTGGCGTGTGGGGCCACCCACACCCCAGGACTGCGGGGGCCTTGTTATGCCACTGGCAGGCACCCTTGCTTCATGGTGCAAGGGTGCTTGTGTTGTAGGCAGGATTGTTTTTGTGCAGAAAGGGACACCTTTCTGTACATTAACAATCCAGTGAGGGATTGTCCTCTTTCTGTGTGGGCTGCAGAATGCTGCAACCGTAGAATGAGGAAATAAAAAGGTGAAATAAAGATATTTCTCCTCACTATGCCTCAAGTGGTAGGCATAGGATTTTGACTCATTCCAGGTCTACCACTAATGGTAATTCTGTGAATGTGCCAAAATCCATGGGTGAATGCATGGGAATACCCATGCTCCATCCATGGAAAGCCTCCCTCCCAGAGTAATGCAAGGCATCAATTTGCACTGCCTTGCATTACTATAGATGTCTCAAGCCATGCAGAGCCATGCAAGGTGGTCTTGCGTGGCTTGATAAGTCTCACTTTGGTTTTGCATCACTCTGCATGGCTCAAGGGCGACATAAAATCATGTTAAATATGGGTCATCTCATGGTCAAATCCTAACCAATGAAACATGTGGTTTATAAAGAGCTAACTTTGCTCTTCTGTTGGCATACTCATTCCGCCCCTGACTTGCCTTGAATTACATGCCAAATGGTCTGTCTGTAAATCTTGATGTGTCTCTGTGGCACAGCTGAGTGCTTGGTATGTTGGTGTCTTAACTGGCGCATGGATCCTCTCCCGAACCCCTGACCTCTGTCCAGTGCGTTGCTTTTAAGACACAACTATCCGAGGGTGAAGGTGAAACATGAATGCACACAGACCTGTAGTCTGTTATCTGGTCCAAGAGAAACAAATAGCTCCTTTCTTGCAAACTGGCTTGCAGTTTACATAAATGTTTAAGTGTCTAGTTGACTTCTGTCAAGAAGACCATTTAAAATTTTCCAAAAAGACACCGTCATGTTTGTACATTCTGTACTTGAAAAATACATAGGATTGGCTTTGAGCTTTGATTCCATTGAGTGGGATTTTTATTCATACCTATGCTATCAAACAGATGCATTGGCTGCCGTGTGGCTCAGGTAGCTAAGCCCTCGACTCTGACATCTGTGTGATCATTGGGTAACAAGTATAAATTGCTCCATCCAAGACCAACCCAGCATTTCATAATCCAAGGTCAATACACTGATTACCAGTAAACCGGGTAAAACTAAAAGCTGCTGTTTATAGTGCTTTGAAATGAAAGAAACTACAGTACTAAGTGTTATATTGAAATAAAATACTATTGTATATGAATCAGTTGTTGCCAATGTTCTTTCCGCCTGTGATTTGGATAGCACAGACATTAACGATGCCACTCGCTAGAATTTTAAGTAAGATTTGTTTGAAAACGGTAGTAAAATTCTCATACACATTTTTTTTTAAACATTAAAGAGTTACGTGGTCAAATAATGCACAATTTACATTTGCCACAATAACCTAGATTTGAAGTTAAATTTTTAAATCAAGTTATCAACACCTCAGCTGTGTGGTTATTCCACTGTGCAGTAATCGTTTACTGACAAGGACAGTTTTAAGCGGGACTAACACTGGTTCTTATGGCAGTTGCCATGAGAAAGGGCGTGTCAGTGAGAGGTTTTGCAGAGTGAATAGTAAACCTTCCTGTTGTTTTTTGGCGATCTATCCACTAGACTGAGGGTACCATGGGTGGCGGGGCCTTTGTAGAGGAAAGGTCTGCTTCCCATATCTGTAGGGTGACCAGATTTTGAGGAGCAAAAACCGGGACAGGTCAGACATAAAAGAAGGACTAAATACATTACTCTCACTTTTATATCTAGCCTGTCCCGTGTTTTTTGCGTAGCTTTGTGAATGTGTGCCTAACACGTGAGTGTGTGTGTATATATTTGCATATATACACACACATATACACACACACACACATTTACAAGACTACATATATAAAATTAGCTGTGGCTTGACCTCCCATGTTGCACCCCAACCCACCCCCACCCACCTC
This sequence comes from Pleurodeles waltl, assembly GCF_031143425.1. Lineage (NCBI taxonomy): Eukaryota > Metazoa > Chordata > Amphibia > Caudata > Salamandridae > Pleurodeles > Pleurodeles waltl. The sequence goes on from NC_090449.1 coordinate 611,212,304, forward strand.
TCTCTGCTCCGCCACTCCGTCTCTCTGCTGGGAGCAGACAGGGGACTGTGTTGCCTGATAGTAACAGATAAAATACTTTAATTATTTCATACTTTGTAGGCGTCTTTAACCTATGCTTCCCTAGATGATCTGACCTTTGTACCAAAAAACTGTACATTTATTTAATAATCCGACCTTTGTCCCAAAAACCGGGACATTTATTTAAAATTAAGAAAAGCGTTGGTACACTGGGACAGTCCTCTAAAAACCGGGACTGTCTGTGGAAATCCAGGACGTCTGGTCACCCTACATATCTGGCTATTCACTTTGGCTGACCCCTAATTTGCTAGTAACGTCAGATTTTAGATTTCTACTTTGAAGCATTGATGGGAAATCTGAGGTATGTGTTCGACTAAAGGACGTTGAGGACAGTTCAGAGCATTTTTACTGTTTTTCTTTGTTCTACACGGGGGCAACAAATGGTGTGTCAGGCATTTTTGCATGTACTGAGTTTGTTAAACTGTTTGCGTGGTATGTAGCTCTACACCTTGCAGTTATTAAGAGCCTTGTTTACAGTGATCCAAAACTATAGGATGTCCCTTCCAACACACTATCATTTCTTTTGTCTACTTTAATGATGGAGGGACCGCCTGGTTTCTTACAAGGGAGCCTCAACTCACTCGCCATCGGAACTCCATTGCCAGCAGCCCATCTGCCTTAGGGTCACCGGTTTTACACCACTGGATGGTCTGCCGCTCGCCAGCATTGAATTCTCCTACTCGTGACTGCCATGCAAGTCAAGGCATGATGTGCCTAGATAGGAAAAAAGTTAAATGTTCCTTTGCTCAAGGAGAAAAAATCCCTGTGTGCTGGGGACATTGCTTTTTTTTATTTTTCCAAAACAACCCCCATTTTGGGGGTTTGCTTCAGAAACAAATAAAGCTGATCAAGGCTGAATGTCTCCTTTTGATATTTCAGAAATGCTAAACTCTCTTGGAATGCCTGCTCTTTGTTCGCTATTCAAATATGTTTTTCTATTGGTAGATGTCAGTGGCGTCAGATTTAGGTACTATGCTCCTATCCTAACTACTGTGTAGGTGCACAGGGGTAGTGTATCTGTCTGTAATCAGGGATGGTTTACCATCTCAGCCTAGCACCATCAGAGTTTTAGTCTTGATGAAGCTAATTTACAATCCTGGTATTCCGCCTAACTTGCATAGGCGTCTTCTGAACCTAGGTAACTGAATGTTCCAGATCGAGATGGACATTTTAGAGCACCACGGCAGCACTGAAGTCCTCTATGAGTGCTCCAGTTGAATCAGCCGCAAGTGTCTTTTGCACATTGTGAACTGTGCTACTATAAGTTCTTATAGCTCTAGCACCGGCGAAAATCTATTTCTGTAAACGGATCCGTTTTTTGTGTTCTTGCATTCCCTTTCTACTGGTGTTCTAGGCTGTGGGCCTGCAGGCAATGTGCACATGTCACCAAGACAATCTGTAATAGATTGGAATTCAGTATTTGTGGGTTTAAGCCTCTGTTTGGAGAAATGTGTAACTCCACATTTCCCTCCTGTTCGTTTCCCACCACCTTCCCCGCTGTCCATTCCTGTTTCTCCCTCCCTAATCCCCTGCACCTACCATGTGTGGGTTGTTAAAGTTATTCTCTTTTTTAATGCAAGCTCTGGCCCTCACATCCAACTCAACGAAAGAAACAAAGTAACAGAGCCAAATACCTCTTGGAGAGCTATTTGGCTTTGTTAATGTTTTTTCATGATGCTGCACAGCAATATGGGCTGCTGAGCAACATGGCTTAAAGTAAACAAAAAAAGTTCTATGACGTGGTCTACACTGGCTGTGCCATAATGCTTTGTTTTTGCTTGTTTTATATAGGTTGCCATTTCTTTCTGTCTTGCTTTTGGTTCACAGTAGGTCCTATGGGTTCCACAGACAATTAATTTTAGCTAAGTTTTGATTCACATAAGCTGCTGTTTATTCAGCACTCTACACTTTCTGCCCCATACATTTACTAAAAGCCTCTTTATAGGGTGCTATTTTGCTGGGGAAGCTGTGAGAATGCTCAGCAGTCCAGTGCAACAGGCATGCACAGCAGGCACACACATCGAGCACACCAAAGGTGTGCCAAAGTTGCGCCCAAGGCAAGCCTGTCTGTACCCCTTCTTGACTTCAACACACCAAGCTTCAGGACCCCTGCTCCTGGACAGATCCACCTATCTACTCTATCAACACTTAAAATCACTCACAGCTTATTTAAATATAAGCACGAGCCAACCATGCCTCTCTAGTTTGCCACAAGATTACTATTAATGTCCTAAGTGCAGCTATTCTCATATTTGTAACCTCTCAGGCTAGCTTTTTGCCACAAATCTTCTGACAGCTACTAATACTCTTACATCTCCTACACCCAGCATGATACTGGTATAGCCATGAACAAGCACTCTCTTCCTCAACATAAAATCAAGATACTCAGCCTGATTGAGGATGACAGGCTAGATGCTCTTTTTACCTTTTGAAACGTAGAAATAGAAATAGCAAATCAAAGCAGCCATATCTACCTTTTTTGAAGCAGAAGTCTTAACGCAAATAACTTGGCATGCAGAGTTGTAACCATTGTTGAAGAGCAAGGCGAACCATCTGCTAATGCTAATTCCCCCTCCCGCGCAGGACGGAAACTATGTACTTCACAAACCATCTTCTTTGACCTCAAAATAAACACCGTTTATAAGTCTTTTGGCTCAGTCACCAATCTGGGTCCATTGCTGGGCAAATTCCTCTTTTTTCACCCAATCCTTTGCCTTTGGTTACTCTGTCTTGCTTAAATCCTCTCTTGTTGGTTTTAGTCCACAATTCTCTACATACATTAAGTCAGGTCCCCCTATGGATCCCTTTTCTTCTTGTATCCCTATTCTCCTTGTATTAATTCATAATGGACATAGTTGCTCCTATTAATCTTTAACTATTTAACTCTACTCTTGCTTTTAAGCTAGTCTGACATGAGTGGAATCATGCTCTACTAATTCCTGCCTTGAAATATGTCAGTGCTTGCCCTGATATTCCCAGCAACTACCAGTTTATAGCCCTTTCTCCTTTTCTACCAATTCTTGGAAAGGTAGTAAATTGCCAAAGATCTTCTTTTATTGAAAACATACCTTGATTGACACTGCCAAATCTGACTTCATATATTTCCATGGTGCAGAAACTGCTCTTTTATCCATTACTGATAGCTTATGCAGGATTCTGTAGTTGGATATCTCTGCTACCATTATCCTCTTCATCCTTTCTGCTGCATTTGATACAGTTTCACATGAATCATTTGTATCACCTCTCCTGCCCATTGATATTCGTAGTTATGCTTTCACCACTTTCCTCTTTTATCTGATTATACTCAGGCTACTACCCTTCAACCAATCTGTTCTGTTTTGTCAGTATTTCTTATGGGTTACCTCAGAGTTCCTCTCTGAGCTCCACTCTATTTAACATTTTCATTACTCTCCTCATTCAATCCTTTGGCTTCAATGTTTTGTCCTATGCTGACAACCCTCAAATTATCATCAGCATTGGCAACAACATCTCTAGTACCTAAGAGCAATTTAGCTCATATATGTCACAGGTCACTAAATAGGTGCTAGAAATTCTAAATTGAGGCAAAACTGAATTCAGCCTTTTATTTAGTCATCTGTTTGTGAGCCCCTGAGTGTGGTTCCATTCCTATTCTAGTCACCTGAGCCAAGACCTTGGGCTTTATCTTTGACACCTCTCTATTTTTCCTTTCTTATCCAGAGGGGTTGAGTAGCTTCTTTTTGCTTTTACTATCTATGAATGCTCTGCAAAACCATCTCTCGTCTTCTGGTTTTCACTTGGCAGTCAGTAGATGTTGCTATTGTTTCCAGGCTTGATTATGACAGTTCTCTAAGTCATCTTCAGCTGGTGCAAAATATGTCAGCCTGGCTAACACTTGAATTACTCCTTCGGGTTTCCATTTCTGGCCACGGTAAAGCACTGCATTGGCTTCCTAAATATCAAAACATGACATTCTGATAGTGCTCTGCATCTGTTTCGAGACCATTTGCAATGCAGGTTTCAACCATACTCCCTGCTATAAGTACTGCATAAGGATTCTCTCTTCCTTTATGAAGCATCTTAAAACCTGACTGTTTCAGCTTTCTTAGTTTTTTCTTTTTTCTGTAGTTGATTCTTCTTTTAGGACCATGGTGTCCCTAGGCGTAATAGTTCATGCTCTACAAAACTACTATCATCATCATCTTTCAGTTGGAGTGTTGTGAAGGGAGCAATATTTAATTTGAAGATTCATCTAGTGACCTCATCTCTTCTGTTTCAACAAACCACCCAAAGTTCAATTTAGTTATATTAATAGGGAGCCCATTTTTCCTCCACCTTGGAATAAACAAGATACAAAGTACCTGATTACAAAAGGAGTGCATGGGCCTAGATTGCACCGGCATGTCCATGCACTTGGTGCTCTGTGCACACAAAGGGACTGCATGCTCCATACCAAAATTAAACATTGTGTCTCCAGTTCATGTGCTAACTCAGGAATTTCGAACATGCTTTGGAGATAACACAGCCTAAAATCAATATTGTTGTTCTGAATTTCTGTGGAGGTTCCCTGTGCAACCAATGATTGGTATCCTCAAGGTCTACACTGTGGTAGATGATGTTACAGACTGCAGCTACATTTGTAGGGACCTACTTCACTCACCTCTGGTGCTGTGACAGGGTCCCTTAAACCAATACTAAAAATACCAGCAGCGGCCGCTGCAAACCTTTAACAAAGAAAGGATAATAAATGCTTATTATCCTTTCTTTGTTAAAGGGGCTAGGACATGCTGGATGACAGGGACGAGGGGAGTGCACTTCCTTCAGTGCGCATGTGTGTTTGGCCGGCCATCTCAGGCCAGCCAAACACACATGCACACTCTGTTGCCGGGCTGAAGAGAAAAGGCACAGACTCCCAGTCTGCCTGGGAGCGCACTGGCTGAGCACTCCAGCCAATCCTAACACTGTTCTGAGCAGTGCTACGATTGGCCTCAGGGCACGCAGAGAGCCTGTGGCTGCTGATGGGATGGAGGACCGGTGGCGCGTTGAGCAGGTACTTTTTTTAAAACTATTTGTATATTATTAATATTCACCCCCCGCTGTGTGCCGCCCGCACCTTGTGCCCCCGCTAGCCACAACTGGACAATATAGTCCCTAATGCACTACTAATACTGCTACTAATATCTGTGCAAAGGCACAGCCAATCTCTTCTTGAATGGAGGTCAGCAATGCCCACATGGGGGACAATATCTTTGAATTGTGTGCCCTGTGGGTAGGTCCCCAGATTCCCCAGTAACCCCTACCAAAGGACACCCTCCTAGGGATGGTTAAATGTGTGCCTCGTTCTGGGTGGTGGTAACTGCATTTGATCAATAGCGTTTAAAGATGGAGGTGTAAAAACATATGTTGCTTCTCTGTGATACCAAATTGTAACAGGCTCAAATACTCATTGTGTTCTCAGAGTAATTTCACTAATCTTGCACTTGCCTATCTGAGGTCAGAATCCTCATTTAACTACCAGTCAGAGGTTTTATTTGCAGATTTCGATATGTAGAAACTATGTCAGAGCTGTAGGACCATTCATAGCAATTAACATATATGTAAATGGTATCCTTAGCATCCTGTTCCAGAGTCACACTGTATGTCATTGTCATAGAGGGACCTCTGTAACCCAAACGTAAATTCAGGGACCTCAGCAGCAATTTAGCATGTACAATTTTCAAGCAGGGATTAATCTTATTTATCTTCGGGATGTGCATTAGTCCCAGCCCCTAAATATCTAATTCTACATTAAAATGCATTTGTATTTTCAAAACAATCCAGCACAATAATTGTCTTATGTATTATTTTGTTTTTACTACAAATTCATATCTATATACTCCCTTAAAATAATATGGTAATTCAAAATATTTTAAATGTCCTAAATTGTATTGTTTGTGTAAGTAGGGAAATTTCAGCCGCGGCAACTGAGTAATCTCTTATTCATTTATCAAATTACGACATTTCATTAATTAATTTCTTAATTACAAAGTCTCACTGTTTAATCAACACATTTCCATCTTCAGTAATTTGTAGTCCTTCTTGTGGCGTAAAACGGCACTATTGTGAAAAAATGAATACAAAAATCTCACTGCCCAGCCTTACTTTACCTTAACAAATTTACCTAGTATACAATTTGTTTATAAACAGTCAATATTCTACTTGTGGTCAACTGTATCAGTCAATTTTATAATCCTTTGATATGAGATCATCTTTCTTTTAATTCAGTGATATGTTCTTTGGCAGAGAATTAGAAAAGTAAACATTAATCAATTACTCCATTCTAGATGTAATGCTATAACGGGGTGTCCTATTACATTTGAAGGGATCACTATAGCAAAACAATCACATCGTTTTGCAGCTTGGGGTGTACAGAGTGTTATTTTAGGGCAGATGGGGACCACTGAAATGAACGCTTCTAATTTCAGTTTATAGACTGGTAGCCATCCCCGAAGATTTCAGAAATTAGCAAAACCAGGTTCTTCCTGGAAAAATTGATTGCCATGCAACACTTCTCTCTTTGTGAAATAGTCTGCCCTTGAAAATTTGTGTTACAGCACAGCCAGGGATACCTAAAGCAGTTCTATTTAAAGGATGTTTTCAAACGAATCAACCGCGTCACTGGTTCTTTTACCATTGTAGCCACTGATAAAAGGCTGCTGTCAAACATAATTGCAGATTACCAGATTCCAATCGTGCCTTTGCAAAAGTATGCTCTCAGACAGTGTGGGTCACAGTGGACCTAATAAAATGTAAATCTAACATGCAGTGGTTGTGTCAGAACAGTAGGCACGGGAGTTTCTAGGAGCGAGAAAAAAAAAATAAAAAAAAATATATATATATATATATATATATATATATTTTACGTTTATATGCCGAAACCAGAATTTCAGTCACAAACGTTTAACATGGGAATCACTTCTGTACATTAATGAATGAAGGTAAGGTGGCTAACATAGTTTTAAAAGAGTTAGAGTTAATACCGTTGTAAATTCCTAATTGGACTTTTCTTGCCACATAAATTGAAAATGGAAAGTAAAACAGTTGACATAAGCAAGCCAATTCAAGTCGCCACGGCCGCCATGAGTGTGTGCGCGAAGGAGAGGCACGAAAAGAAAAAGAAGTTCGCTCGCAGTCATACATATTGGCAAACATGCAAGTATGCATGTGACAGGGTCGATGGCCAGGGCGGTAACAAAACTGCCCCAAGGAGGGACAAACATAAAGCATTTACCAGTGATAACAAAGGATTTTTGAAAGGCAAGCCCATGAACAAGTGATAGTGATGGATGTATGGTGGGCGTGGTTAAAAACCCACAGATAGATTACATCATGTGAAAGCGCTTGCATGCTCGACCTAATAACGACAGTTTAGGGAAGATTAATGGGTCAAATGTATGAAATTTTTTAGCGACGACGACTACGCACCTAAGGCACTGGCAAAAATAAAGTAAAATAAAAATCCATGATGACAGGCTGTGGCTAGTGGTTGCATCATTGTGTTGGTATAGGCATGTGCAGTGACACTTACATATGCCAGTGGAATGACGCAGTCACTATTTGGTTTGCTTTTTTTAAATTTATTGATCAAAGGTGGCACTACTTAGTCGGTAAATGAAAAAGAAAATGTTTAGTGTGAAAGCGCTAAATAAAGAAATGGTAGCATGTGAGTGGAACAGAGGAGGGGGTGAAAAGCAGCATAAGAGCGAGATAGCAGCACATGGTGGGGGAAAGCACATGATGGAGAGAACAAAACGGATAGTGGGGCTGGCAAATTTGGTGGCAGAAAAAGATATAAGAGAGGAAGAGAGCAAGATGGCAAGGTGCACTAGAAAAGTGGGCGGAAATAGAGAGCACAGTGTTAATTAAAGAAGCATTACGGGGCCAAAGACCCAGAGAGAGTGTCACGCAATGGGACTTATTGCAGGAAAACTTAAAGAATGTGGATGCCCCTTCTACGGAGGAAGACAATTCTATATCGGACTTGGACTCCAAACAGATTGCTACAACTGCTTCATAAATACGCTGAAACTTTGACCTACCTCAGAGACTGGTCGTTATAAGATCTCTATTTGATGTACTTAGTGCACTATGGGGGGGCGGGAGGGGTTACGCAGTTGGGGAATATCTTAATGGGTTTTGATTTATGCTATCTTCTTCATAAAAGCAATAAAATATATATTTAAAAAAAAGAGAGGAAGAGAGCAACACATGAGGAAGAGAGTGACAGAGGGTCAGGGGTAGAGGTGCATGGACAGCAACACAAAGCACTGGGTGCCCTGGGGGAACATCACATGGAAGAGAGAGAGAGTGAGCCATACGTGAGGAAAAGAGCAGCATGGTGCGCAGCGGTGGGTATTTGGTAGGAGAGAAGCACAGGGTAGAGAGAGCTGAGTGCAAAGCAAATAGCACCAGGATACCCTCACGCATCGAACCGAGGTGTCTGTTGTAAGATCACACCAGACGTTTAGCTTGTGAGGCCGCCATGCCCCTCAGGGTCATCTTAAAAACACTATCCGTATCAATAACTTTACTGCCAAATATCCGGGCGTGACGATGGTTTAAAATATTCACAAAAGGATTAAACCTTTTAAACAGAACAAATCAGTATACCGTAATAAACGATGTAAATCGTAGGTCACAAGTTCATATCCTGCAAAGCTAACTGTGTCTTGTGTCCTTCCAAGGACTCTAAATTGAGTAGTATTACATTCTGTAATAGCACCATAGTTTCAAAAGTATTCCAACAATTAACTCAAATTCAATGGTCAAACCATATTGATATATACTGTCGGTTGCGCAAGGCTTTCTTAACGAATTCCTGACGTTTAAAATAGGTGTATTGAATGTATGATACAAGGTTATTCAAAAAATGTTCATACAATTAGACTTATTAGTTAAGCTGAAATGAATCATGTGTTGGCCTTGAAGAAATGACAAGTTGTAGTGAAATTCATAGTCATAAAACAGGTTTTAGATATCCATTCTTTTAATTTTGAATAAAGTACATCCAATTTTAAACCATTAAAATAATTTTAATTAATTCCCATTGAAACCTCTTCACCTCAATAACCACTCCTTCTAATTAACAAGTTTGACGACCAACAGTGAAGCTGGTGCAGGGACACGGGGACACAGAGTTATAATGGGTGTAGTTTTTCTTACTTCCAGTCATCGGATGGAGTTTATTTTCTTTGCTTGCAGGAGGGCACAAGGCACCATTGCTTCATCACTCTATAAGGTATCACCTTTGTATTGTTTGATGTCCCCCCAGGTACTTATAACTGGGAGGTAGGCATGAGGCAGGAAAACATGCTGTGTGGGATAAAAGGGAAATGTATGAGAGAAATTCATGTTGAACACCTTGTAATGAATGAATGCTGTGCATTATTACGATGAACACATTTTGTGAAGCAGTGCTTTGGGATTTTACTTATAGCCTTTCCTTTAGAGAGATGAATATTTGATGAAGCTCTGAGTTAGTGTGAGTGCAGAGGATTGGCATTGCCAGATGCAGATAATGGAGTCCTTTTGCCCTTGGCCCCTAACAGAGATTGATGCAGGCCACAATATTCTTCCTGATGGATGAGTACAGACAGAACACAAGAAAAGCGCTGCTGCATGGTTCCCCTGTGACTCGAAGAAATACCTCCTCCTATGGGAGAACCATGAAGGGTAATAGGGAACAGTTCTGGCCGCTTGCCAATAATAAATAAACACTTATTGTTTGGCCTACTTAAAACTGCATCGTTTGTTTTGGATTGAGGTGGCGATGCAGGCTGTACTGATTGACAAAGGGCCTCATTACGAGGCTGGAGGTCTTAAGATTGCCAGGATTCTGCCATCTCCACTAGGATCGGTGATCCTGCCGGGTTGACAGCGGGTGGGGGGCGCAATACGCCCTTGCAATATTCACTGTTTGCTGTGCATACAGTGAACATTGCGAGGGTGGTGGTGCACACTTTAGGTGACAGCATTGCAGACAGCTCGATTTTGAGCTGGAGACAATGCTGCCACCTGTTTCCATTTAGGCTGGCTAGGTTTCAGCCCGTTAGCCTAGCAGGAAACCCCTTATGGGTCTGGCAGGGTGGTTGCCACTACGGCGGCAGCCACCCTGTTGGGAGGTTGGCGGACGGGTTATCCCATCTGTCAAACTCGTAATTAGGCCCAAAGTGTTAAAAGCCAGTAAACACAATTGTTTGGGTCAGTGTTTAATTTGTTTAAAAAACGCACGGAAGGCCAAAGCTTCTCTTAGGAGTTCAAAGCCAGCCTTGACAAATACCACAGCTGCATTGTCTTGATTCTACCCCATGTTTCTTTATTCCACCATCTGCACTTCCCTTCTATTCATCTCACAATTGCAGGTTTGTCTTCATCTGTGCTTTTTCCCTTCATCTTAGTTTTCCTATCTGTCTCTTCCTCCTTCTTTCTCTCTTTTATGCCTTTCTCTCTCTAGCTCTGGGTCAAAGTCTGATGATGGAAAATAAGTATCAGCCAACATAAATGAGAGCTATTGCACACCACCTGAAAACCATTGTTTGAATTAAACATGTGAATCTGTGTTCAATTTGTGTAGATATATGTACATGTGTGTGTTTCTAGCTGTGTTTGCATGCAAGTGTGCTTTGTATCTTCGTTTTGTTGGTCTGTTTGTGCACACCCATGTGTATGTGTGTGTGTGGTTGTGTCTGTGTGCCTGGTGGAATGTCTCCACTAATCTCTTAACCCTCTGCATCGGAGGAAGGTTGACATGCAGTCAGTTTTCAGTGAAATCAAGGACACTTAGCAGCATTAACCCTAACTGATTTCGTATATACTTTGTAGATTTTGAAATAACAGCTTATGCTTATGTGGTTGGTAAAAGTAATGCCTATTTGTGCAATATAAGAACAATAAATAACTTTATATGTTAAAAAAAAATCATCTTACATTTAGAGGAATGTGTTTTTTTGTAACTGCAGTGAAGGCAATGCATTTGGATTAGAATGAAATAGGAATATTCATTATACTTTAGGTGTTACTATAAGTAATTGGATTATTTTTTGGCAAGGGAGACTATCAGCCTCATGGAATAATCGCACCCCTTGTCGGGGCGAGCCCTCAAAGGCACTTAGTTAACCTTCGCTCAGCTCCTGGTAGTTATGGCACAGAGAGGATAGGCTTAATTTAGGGCAATGTGTAACGTATTTAAGCAATACCAAAAAAGAAATAAAGCAACAATTCAAAACAATAAAAGACCCAAACTGATTTGGAAGTTAGAAAAATAGAGTAAAATTAAATAAACAAAACAAAACTAAAATTACATACATTCAATAAGGGGGAACATGGATATGTATTTTTTTAAATGTTTAGTGTGTATAGCACCAAGAATCACAAAGTGCCATTGATAGTCAATGGTCAGAATAGACCGGGACCTTGGCACAATTTGAGATTGGCTGCAATAGAGTGCAGGTCAAATCTAAACCAAGTTCATCCTGACCAAAAATGTTACCATCTGACTTAACTCTTTAGGTTCCGACCTGCCACAGGAGTAGCCTTCTAAAGCCATCCAGGATCTCGGGTGAGACAATTAGAGACTGACAGGGTGCCAGAAATAGGCCAACAGCAATCCAGGTCCAGTTGCCACTGGGCAGCTGGGCAGGTGCAGGAAATGTGTCTTGTAGTTTGTTGTATCCCATATAGCTTGAAGAAGAGATCAGTCTTATGACCTTTGGAGTCCACGTTTTTGTCTTGGGTACAAGAGGGAAAAGATCTTGCCCTTCAGGGCTCCTCTCAGGTCACAGACAGCAGGTCCAATCCTCTAATGAGCTTCTTCAGGTCTATAAAATGTTATGAGGTGGATGCCCGGAGGTGCAATATTTGTGCCGGACACTAGCTAGTAGGTGGAAATGACTCTTGGACACACCTTAACCAGTGGGATAAAGGTTCCTTCAGCCAAACCTACCTAATTTGGAAATGTTCAAGATGGGCAAAGTCTTTGACCAAACTGAGCATGGTCTCTATGTGCTGGGGTGTGTCTAAGATTTATACTATGTTAGGAGGATAATTATATTATCCTCCCACATCTAACAGTAAAATCCAGTTTGAAGTAGCCACTGTACCCACAATTAATCCAGAAATAGAACTCTGGTAGGACAAAGCAGCGCTTATCAGCAACCAGAGAGTGGATATGCATTAATTGTCTTGCCATTGTGTTTTCTTCCTTTCAAATACACCCTACTGTAATATGTAAACCACAGCAGGCTTGTCAAGCAGGATTTGACACTGTGATGCCAAAATCGATGCTCACAGTTCTCATCCTGCATATTCTGTGAGGTTCAGAGGCGTCACCTCTGTTTATTCCAGTCAGGCTGCTTACTCAGGGATGCTTCGCTCACCTTTGTCACACCTATTCACATGCTAATCTCTGGCTGGGGAAAGTTGGGGAGCAAATGCAAATTAGCTTTCCATAACTTCAGGCTGGTTAAATGTTTATTTCTAAAATTTACTTTTCCTTATCATTTACTAGAAATATGACTTCATCATTGAATTGGATTTTTAAAAACTATTAAAAATAGTTGTTTAATATTTCCCTACCTACTTCCATTCCCAAAGCACAGTATTAGTATTTTATTCTGTACTCTAGTTTTCTGCATCGGACTGCTAGGCCTCCCACAGTGAAAATAGCTTTTGAGCACTGATCACTGTAAAGGCATGGTAACAATACATTTCTACATGTCCTACTTTTAAATACCACAAAGTCTCCCTTGTGGGCCACAAAACCTACATAAGGGTTGTTACACCTGGCACCTTAGATTGGTGTTCTCCCAAAGTTTTTGCCTTCATTTCTCCTGTTTTGCTGAATTCATTTTTGTTCACCTTAGCTCTCTGGACACTTTATAATGCCTAGCAGTTTTAAAGTACTTGTGCTCTTTCCTTCAAACATTGTCAAAGTGGCTCACACTCAATTGGCACTTTTACTTGTAAGTCTCTAGTTAAGTGCTACTACATGTACCTAGGGCCTGTAAATTTAATGCTACTAGCGGGCCTGCAGCACTTATTGTGACAACCACTTACATGGCCATGTAAAAACATGTCTCACGCTTGCCACTGCAGACTGTTTGTGCAGTTTTAAACTGCCATTTCGAACTGGCAAAATAAACCTTTACCAGGCTGAAACATTCCTTTTTAATACATATAAACCACCTCTAGGGTAGGCCCTCAACAGGCAATAGGACAAGAAGATTTGTATTTAAAAAGTTGGACATGTACTTTTACGTTGAGGTAGTAAGTGTCTAGGTAGTGAAAAGTTCTCAAATGCATTTTTCACTATTGATGAGGCGAGCTTTCCCATAGGATAAAATTGGGTTACATTATTACATTTATTAAATAATAACATTTGACTGGGAACAGGTAGGAAAGTCATGTTTTGTGTCAGGAATTATAATATAAAATCATCTCTACTAATAAAGGTGGATTTTAAGAGATGATTCTGAAAATGCCACTTTTAGAAATTGGCATTTTCTTGTCCTAACCATTTGGTGCCTGCAGTCTGTTACTGAGATACATGGCTAGGTGTAGTTGGCAGTTGGCTTTTGTGCATACCTCCCAGACAGCATCACAATAGAGGGTCTTGATGCTGGCATGATGGGCCATCTCTGGCAGGATAGGGTAGAGGATCTTTCACCTACCGCACATGCCCTTAAAAGGCACTGGCCAAGCTCTCACACAGAAAACTTCACTCTAGGCTATTGTGCCACCAGACAGACTGGGACCAGGGCAGGAATGTTGGAAATTCCAGACACCTCTGTAAGGGGAAACTCCAGAAATGTCTCCTACTTCTAAGTGGAACCAGGAGCAAAAAAGGAAGCCCTCTGACCCACTGTTCAGTACACTCCTGAGCCTGCGGATACCACAGAAGAAGGATGCCCTGCTATCCTGCTTCTTGAGGCCTGCTGTGCTTGCTGAGAAGGAAGACTGCACCTGCATTCTTCATTCTAGGCTGATGTGGCTCCACAAGTCATCTGACTGACCTGCTGTCTCAAGTTACAGGGACATAAGAAACTCCAGAGGCCTCCCTGCATCTACCCAGCTAGCCTGCTGCCTGGACTTGCAAATGGAACTGCCTGAGCCCTGCTGGCCCCTGCTGGAGTGAGTTCCTGATCCCTAAGAGGTGCCCCTCAGGTTCTGGACTCTTAGTGTGGCACCTGTTGAGCTCATCCTTGAAGAAAAGCAGAAATCCTGAAGTTTTGGGTTCTTCGCGACTGAGAAGGGACCCATTCATACCATGATCCTGCTGCTTGCAGCGGCCACCAATAAAGATCTCTGGTTAACCCATCTCTTCATGCTACTGGGACCACCAATGACGACCGGCAACACAACATATGCACTTCAAGATACAGCATTGACAGCCTGAGGTGACCACCAACATGAATATCCAGCAACGAATATCTGCGATGAACAACAGTATCTTCACACTACTGCAATGACCATCTGTGACTTCTGGCCTGCCCGCTCGTCATGCTACAGTGACAAACATCTGTTATTCTTGGCATTCCCCTTCCAGGCTCCTCCACCCCGAATGGAATTCTTCACACTGGACTTTAGAAGACAACTTTTTCAGCTGGCATAACCTGGGCCCTGTATCCAACCTGCGCTCCATTGCGGTCAGCCGAACTTGTGACTTTCATCAAGTCTAGCACGACCTGATAACCACGAGTGGAGCTAAGTGCTTTTAGATGCTATAATTACCTGGAATCTTTAAAATTGCATATGTCCTAATCTACTGATTTAATTTTTGTTTGTTAGTGTCAAATAAGTTATTACATTTTGCTCTATGGTTCTAAATTAGTGTTGGTTTGTTAAGACTGCCTGCTTTTGTACGAAGCTGCCAGAAGCACAGGTTAATTTAGAGACTTTTGTGGTTTACCCTGCTACTTGAGAAGTGCACTAACCCCCCACAACCAGCATCCCAATTTCTTACAGGTGTGACTTACTAATATTTAAAAATGAGGTTTTCACCTGACAAAAGTGTTTTATTTTGACAGGTCAATTTGCAGTTTTTACTACAATGATTACAATGGAAGCCATGTTTTACACTATCAGGATAGTGAGTGGCATAATAGGTGCTGCAGTCCACTAATGACATTTAACTTACAGACCATGGGTACACTTTGTACCATGGTTGAAAATTTGCTCTGTCTGCAGGGTCGCCCACATTTTTAGCCTTCTGTAGCTGAACCTATTTCTGTTAGCATTGAGATTCTGTGCACTTTACCCCTGTTCTAGAGAGGTAAAATGCTTATGCTCTTGCCTTCTGTAGACTACCACTGGTTTACCTTATTATGTTTACTAAGTGATCAACGTAGTTTGGAAGCAGCTAGAGAAATACTTCTTCCTCTCAATTTAATTGGAGTTTAAAATTGCCCTTAATGGTAAAATCGTTTTCTTTTTTTTTCTCGAAATGACAGTTTTAGAAAGTTGGCATTCTCCTGCCTAAAATTTCTGGGGGCCTTTTTGTGAGTGGCCAGCTGTCCTATGGCTGTTAATGTCCCCCCTCCCACACTGAGAAATGTATGTTGGAGCCTGGCAGGGGACAAAGGAAATGGGTCTGAGGGGAATTGGTCTTCTTGACAGGATGGCTGGTGAAGAGCTGTGCCCTTCCCTAAATGCACCTCAAAGGGAACTTTCCAAGCAAACACAATGGAATCTGACACTGGGCCTGTCCTTGACCATTTTGTCCTAGTTGGACTTTCGCTTCTAGATGAGACTGCTGGTTTAGGGATAAAAGCACTTTTGTTTGTAGACGACTAGGCCAATCCTACAACAAATCACAACTGTCTGCCCAACCCTCCTGGCTCGCAAGCAGTACCTCGCCAAAACACAAACAGTAAAAGGTGATTTCTGACAGCCTTTATGCATGGACTCTAGAATGCAACATCTCAGGGGAATTGTGGTGGAATGGAAGTTACCCTATTCTCACGTTAGTAATAAGTCTCAATCACACACAGGCAATAAAGGAGATGCAGGAAAGTTTTCAATAGGTTTATTAAAAGGATTGCAATCTACGATAAAATGCATGAGCTGCAATGATTAGGATAAAGAACAATGGAAGAAGCAGAATTGTAAAGATGAGAGTTGTGAATGCAAAGACCCCCACCATTTTCAAGAAACATGAAATGGAGGCAGGCAAAAAGTTAGGGGTGACCACCCTAAGGCTGTCAGGCCTAACAGACATGATGTGAATACCTACATCCATCACTTGGTTTTGCCGCTTATAGTGCTGCCTTCACAAAGTGGCACTGATAATGCAAATCAAAACATTGCTCTAGCCCTAAACAAAGGCAACCATCTTCAAAAAATAATAAAATAAATACACTAAGACAGAACAGGATAAGTAGGTTAAAAGTCACTAGGTGATGGGGTCACAGGCCAGCAAGTCAGAAGGCTAAGCTAAACTCCTGATTCCCAATGAAACTAAGTTGGATCCACTACAATTTCTTCTTACTGGATTTTTGCCACTTTAATGTAATTTTGGTGAATGAACTATAAACTATTTTTCCTATTCATTTTAGGATTTTTATTTTTTTTCATTTACATGTAATTACTGTTTTAATACTGCATAAGTACTTTAAACATTGCCTCAAGGTTTAGCCTGACTGCTTTGTGCCAAGCTACCAGAAGGTTAAAAACAGATTTATTTCATGAGTTTTGTGGTTCACCCTGACAAGGAGTGTTATTATTATTTGAGGGGGGTTCTCACCCCGCTCAATTAATACCTCTACTTTTTTTTTTAATAACTGTATACTATGAAGTTATAGCTAAGTTAAGTATGCCAGCTAGTAGTATACCAATTTCACAATGTGGAAAGGAGGGCACAGGCACTTTAACCCAGGTTAGCAAATGTAACATGCACAGAGGTCTATCCCCTTCTGTGCCACGGACGTAATGGTTACGTCCTGCGGCACAGTGCTCATGTGCCCAGGACGTAACCATTACGTCCTGGGCACAGAGCCCAGAGGGAGCGCTCCCTCTGTGGGGTTCCACCCCACACCCCCAAGGCAGGGATGGAAGGGGAAGACCTTCCACCCCTGACCCCCCCCCAACTCCCCTGTGACATCACCGCGCAAGCGCGCATTGTTTGTCACAAGGCCTCCTCCCATCGCGCTGGAGAGCATTTCTCTTCCGATCACGTGGAGGAGGCCGAGAGACTTCAAGGGAAGGAAAGTTATTTCCTTCCCTTTGAAGTCTCTCTCAGCGTTTTGGCAGCTGGATTGCAAGCAATTCGGCTGTCAAAACGCCCACTAGACACCAGGGATTTGTTTGTTTTTTAAATGAAACCGGCATGAGGGAGCGACCCCTTGGGCAAGGGTCGCTCCCAGGGGGGGGCTTTTTTTTTAAAGGCCTTTTCTGCCCCCTGGGGGCAGAAACCTCTAGGCACCAGGAAGTATTTTTTTTTTCTTTTGTTTTATATTTTTGAGGTGGGGAGCGACCCCTTAGGCAAGGGTCGCTCCCATAGGGGCAAATTATATTTAGGCCATTTCTGCCCCCCTTGGGGGCAGATTGGCCTATTTTTATGAGGCCAATCTGTCCCCAAGGGGGACAGAAACCACTAGACACCAGGGAGTTATTTTATTTTTTCGTGAATTTCACGCAAGGGGAGCGACCGCTTGGGCAAGGGTCACTCCCAGGGGGGGGGCATTTTTTTAAAAGGCCTTTTCTGCCCCCCCGAGGGCAGAAACCAATAGGCAGCAGGGATCGTTTTTTTATTTTTTTTGTATTGTTGAGGTGAGGAGCGACCCCTTAGGCAAGGGTCGCTCCCCTAGGGGGGAAATTATATTTAGGCCATTTTTGCCTCCCTTGGGGGCAGATTGGCCTATTTTTATGAGGCCAATCTGCCCCCAAGGGAGACAGAAACCACTAGACACCATAGAGTTTTTTTTTTTTCCGCGTATTTCACGCAAGGGGAGCGACCCTTAGGCAAAGGTCGTTCCCCTGGGGGGTAAATTTATTTTAGGCCATTTCTGCCCCCCTGGAGGGCAGATCTGCCTATTTTAATTAGGCCGATCTGCCCCCATGGGGGGCAGAAACCACTAGGCACCGGGGATTTTTTTTGTTGTTGTTGTTTTACAGATGGGGAGCGACCCCTTAGACAAGGGTCGCTCCCCTGGAGGGGCAAATTGTATTTAGGCCATTTCTGCCACCTTTGGGGGCAGATCGGCCGATTTTAAGTCAATCTGCCCCCAAGGGGGGCAGAAACAACTAGGCAACGGGGATTTTTCTTTTGCGCCAATGTCACGCAAGGGGAGCGACCCCGTAGGCAGAAACCAATAGGCAGCAGGGATCGTTTTTTTATTTTTTTTGTATTGTTGAGGTGAGGAGCGACCCCTTAGGCAAGGGTCGCTCCCCTAGGGGGGAAATTATATTTAGGCCATTTTTGCCTCCCTTGGGGGCAGATTGGCCTATTTTTATGAGGCCAATCTGCCCCCAAGGGAGACAGAAACCACTAGACACCATAGAGTTTTTTTTTTTCCGCGTATTTCACGCAAGGGGAGCGACCCTTAGGCAAAGGTCGTTCCCCTGGGGGGTAAATTTATTTCAGGCCATTTCTGCCCCCCTGGAGGGCAGATCTGCCTATTTTAATTAGGCCGATCTGCCCCCATGGGGGGCAGAAACCACTAGGCACCGGGGATTTTTTTTGTTGTTGTTGTTTTACAGATGGGGAGCGACCCCTTAGACAAGGGTCGCTCCCCTGGAGGGGCAAATTGTATTTAGGCCATTTCTGCCACCTTTGGGGGCAGATCGGCCGATTTTAAGTCAATCTGCCCCCAAGGGGGGCAGAAACAACTAGGCAACGGGGATTTTTCTTTTGCGCCAATGTCACGCAAGGGGAGCGACCCCGTAGGCAAGGGTCGCTCCCCGGGGGGGGTTGGTGGGGCAAATTTATTTTAGGCCATTTCTGCCACCCCTGGGGCAGATTGGCCTACTGTTATTAGGCCGATCTGCCCCCGGGGGGTCAGAAACATCTAGGTGCCAGGGCAAAAAAAAATGTGTGTTTTTTTTTTTTTTTTTTTTTTTTTTTTTTTTAGAGATGGGGAGCGACCCATTAGGCAAGGGTCGCTCCCCTGGGGGGCAAATTGTATTTAGACCATTTCTGCCCCCCATGGGGGCAGATTGGCAGATTTAAGGTCAATCTGCCCCCAAGGGGGGGCAGAAACAACTAGGCACCGGGGATTTTTTGTTTGCGCCAATGTCACGCAAGGGGAGCGACCCTGTAGACAAGGGTCGCTTCCCGGGGGGGCAAATTTATTTCAGGCCATTTCTGCCCCCCCCGGGGCAGATCGGCCTATTGTTATTAGGCCGATCTGCCCCCGGGGGGGGCAGAAACCTCTAGGCGCCAGGGCTAATTTATTTTTGTGTTTTTTTTTTTGTTGGTTTGGTTTTTTTAGAGATGGGGAGCGACCCATTAGGCAAGGGTCGCTCCCCTGGGGAGCAAATTGTATTTAGACCATTTCTTCCCCCCTTGAGGGCAAATCGGTCGATTTTAGGTCAATCTGCTCCCAAGAGGGGCAGAAACAACTAGGCACCGGGGATCTTTTTTTGCGCCAATGTCACGCAGGGGGAGCGACCCCGTAGGCAAGAGTCGCTCCCCAGGGGGGTGGGAGGCAAATTTATTTTAGGCCATTTCTGCCCCCCCTGGGGCCGGCTGATCTAGGGGCCAAAATCCACAGGTGGGCACTTTGCAAAAAACACCTCTGTTTTCTGTGAAAACATTTGATGTGTCCACGTTGTGTTTTGGGCCATTTCCTTTCGTGGGTGCTAGGCCTACCCACACAAGTGAGGTACCATTTTTATCGGGAGACTTAGGGGAACGCTGAGTGGAAGGAAATGTGTGGCTCCTCTCAGATTCCAGAACTTTCTGTCACCGAAATGAGAGGAAAAAGTGTTTTTTTGGTCAAATTTTGAGGTTTGCAAAGGATTCTGGGTAACAGAACCTGGTCAGAGCCCCACAAGTCACCCCATCTTGGATTCCCCTAGGTGTCTAGTTTTCAAAAATGCGCTGGTTTGCTAGGTTTCACCAGGTGCCGGCTGAGCTAGAGGCCAAAATCCACAGGGAGGCACTTTGTAAAAAACACCTCTGTTTTCTGTGAAAAAATGTGATGTGTCCACGTTGTGTTTTGGGCCATTTCCTTTCGTGGGAGCTAGGCCTACCAACACAAGTGAGGTACCATTTTTATCGGGAGACTTGGGGGAACGCTGGGTGGAAGGAAATGTGTCGCTCCTCTCAGATTCCAGAACTTTCTGTCACCAAAGTGAGAGGATAAAGTGTTTTTTTGGTCAAATTTTGAGGTTTGCAAAGGATTCTGGGTAACAGAACCTGGTCAGATTCCCACAAGTCACCCCATCTTGGATTCCCCTAGGTGTCTAGTTTTCAAAAATGTGCTGGTTTGCTAGGTTTCACCAGGTGCCGGCTGAGCTAGAGGCCAAAATCCACAGGTAGGCACTTTGTAAAAAACACCTCTTTTTTCTGTGAAAATATGTGATGTGTCCACGTTGTGTTTTAGGCCATTTCCGTTCGTGGGCGCTAGGCCTACCCACACAAGTGAGGTACCATTTTTATCGGGAGACTTGGGGGAACCCTGGGTGGAAGGAAATTTGTGGCTCCTCTCAGATTCCAGAACTTTCTGTCATCGAAATGAGAGGAAAATGTGTTTTTTTGGTAAAATTTTGAGGTTTGCAAAGGATTCTGGGTAACAGAACCTGGGTGTCTAGTTTTCAAAAATGCGCTGGTTTGCTAGGTTTCACCAGGTGCCGGCTGAGCTAGAGGCCAAAATCCACAGGTAGGCACTTTGTAAAAAACACCTCTGTTTTCTGTCAAAAAATTTGATATGTCCACGTTGTGTTTTGGGCCATTTCCTTTCGTGGGCCCTAGGCCTACCCACACAAGTGCGGTACCATTTTTATCGTTAGACTTGGGGGAAAACAGAATAGCAAAATAAGTGTTATTGCCCCTTGTCTTTCTCTACATTTTTTCCTTCCAAATGTAAGGCAGTGTGTAAAAAAGACGTCTATTTGGTAAATGCCCTGTAATTCACATTCTAGTATGGGCACCAGGGAATTCAGAGATGTGCAAATAACCACTGCTTCTCAACACCTTATCTTGTGGCCATTTTGGAAATACAGAGGTTTTCTTGATACCTATTTTTCACTTTTTATATTTCAGCAAATGAATTGCTGTATACACGGTATAGAATAAAAACCCATTGCAAGGTGCAGCTCATTTATTGGCTCTGGGTACCTAGAGTTCTTGATGAACCTACAAGCCTTATATATCCCCGCAACCAGAAGAGTCCAGACGACGTAACGGTATATGGCTTTCAAAAATCTGACATCGCAGGAAAACGTTACAGAGTAAAACGTGGAGAAAAATGGCTGGTTTTTTTCACCTCGATTTCAATACTTTTTTATTTCAGTTGTAAGTTTCTGTAGGAAACACTTGTATGATCTACACTAATGACCCCTTGCTGAATTCAGAATTTTGTCTACTTTTCAGAAATGTTTAGCTGTCTGGGATCCATCATTGGTTTCTCACCCATTTTGGTCACTAACTGGAAGGAGGCTGAAAGCACAAAAAATAGTAAAAATGGGGTATGTCCTAGTAAAATGTCAAAATTGTATTGAAAAGTTGGGTTTTCCAATTCAAGTCTGCCTGTTCCTGAAAGCTGGGAAGATGGTGATCTTGCCACCGCAAACCCTTTGTTGGTGCCATTTTCAGGGGAAAAAACACGAGCTGCCTTCTGCAGCCCTTTTTTCCCATTTTTTAGAAAAAAACAAAATTTTCACTGTATTTTGGCTAACATCTTGGTCTCCTTCAGGGGAACCCACAAAGTATGGGTACCTCTAGAATCCCTAGGATGTTGGAAAAAAGGACACAAATTTGGCGTGGGTAGCTTATGTGAACAAAATGTTATGAGGGCCTAAGCGCAAACTGCCCCAAATAGCTAAAAAAAGGCTTGGCACAGGAGGGGGAAAAGGCCTGGCAGCGAAGGGGCTATAGCCATCAAAAACGGTTAAGACAAAAATCTGAGGAGATATAACACTAAACATGGTAATTTCCTATGGTTATGGAATCAAATATGAGCTCTATTGTATCTCCTGCTACCACAAGTTTACATGGTTATCAATGTCATTGGTGCTAGGTCCCTCCCTCAGCTCCCTTCACCTCTCATTCCTTGCACCCCAAAGGACAGGTTCTACAACTGAAACATACCATGTAATAAACTTGGTGCAAATAACAGATCTTTTCTAGATGGACTTAAATTTGTGTTGGAGATTTTTAATATTAATGAGTGCTACCGTAACAGAACACCACCATCTGTTGGAACTTTGCTTTTGGCATCTACAAACTAAATGCACTGGCTGTCTGGGCCTCCCCCAAAATACACCTATACCACTCACAATCTCTAAATGCCTGTGAATATTAAAAATATTTAGGATAATTTACATTAGGATAATTTACATTTCTGATGATGACTGCCAAAGGGGGTCACTTGGGGTCTGTCTTTAGTCTTTTTGCCTTTAGACTTCAATACTTTGCTTTTACTATCACGTCACCCATTAACAAGAAGTGCCTGCACATGAAACAATGGGTTCCAGTAGATGTGGAATGAACACAGATCTTCCGGGGGAAAGTCACAACTCAAAGCACTGCAAATACCCTGAACAGTTAGGATGCACCCTCAGTGATTAATCGTGTGCCAGACTTTGCAGCTGATGGGCAACAGCACTCTTTTTGGTGGACCAGGACTTATTTTTCAACATCAATCTTTGACACAGAGTAAGAGAGTGGGGAGGAAAAGAAAAACAGGATACCTAAGAGAAAGGGAGAATTTGAAGATGGATAAGAAACTGAAAGAGTGAGCTAAAGAGAATGGAGGTGTAGAAACATGGAAGAAAGAGACATGAGGCGGACAAAGAAAAGGATATTCTTTTAATCTGGCAACTCCAGTGTTCAGCAGCACCGGCAGGGGGCTTTTAAAAAATCCCTTTGGATCCTCTGCACCTATCTATTTCTTATTATTTTTCTTTTTTAACCAATTAAGCAATAAACACCATTACATCTCCCAGTTCATAAAATCTGCCATGTCTGCGTATTTATGCAAAAGCCTGGTGTCTGACCATCCTCAGGGAATGCTTACCAGATCCACTGCTTTATTCACTTCTCCCTCTGAGGGCCAGGAGCAACAAAAACAAGCATTTGCAATGCACTAGGTCTCGCGTTTGCTCGAGTTAGAGCTATTAGTGTTGTAAATTCCTAACTCGACTTTTCTTGCCACATAAATTGTAAATGAAAAGTAAAACATTAGTTGACATAAGCGAGACAATTCAAAAAGCCATGGCTGCCATGAGTATGAGCGCGAAGGAGAGACAGAAAAAGAAAAAGAAGTTTGCTCGCAGTCAAATTCATCAGCAATCGTGCAATTATCCATGTAACAGGGGCAGTCTGCAAGGCAGTAACAAAAACGCCCCAAGGAGGGACAAATATAAAGCATTTACCAATGATAACAAAGGATTTTTGAAAGGCAAGCCCAGGAAAAAGGGAAACTGATGGACGTGCAGTGGGCATGGTTAAAAGCCCACAATACTTACAACAGTTCAAAAGCGCTTGCGCGCTCACCTTAAAATACAAAGCGGGTTATACATAAAACAGTTCTATATTGCCAGCTCGTGGTTTTGGTTTATGACTTTAATAGAAACCCTTGTGGCAATACTAGCATGTTATTTATCTTTTATATATATGAATATATGTATAATTGAGCCCAAACGTCCCTAGACACAAAGTTACAGTACATTTAAAGATGATACAGCCTAATCATTCTGCTATTATGCAAATGACGCCGATGCAGCCCATCCCACCACACCTCAACACACGATTACAGCGTATATAAAACTGACTGAGCCCCCAGCCACAACGTTACTATATAAATAATTCTAACCGAAAGACACAAGGTTACAGTGTACACAAATCACAATTCTGCTGCGATCACGATAAGCAAGAAGGTAAAATCTAGGAAAATGCGTTACAGCTTCAGTCACCTAAAACTGTATGTAAACCAGCAAAGTTTCAACTTCTTAAGATATATTTCTGATCAATACAAACACAATGTTATTCCTATAGTTACTTTCAGTAAAGACAAAGTTCCAAACTGTACTGTAAATATAACTGATGCTGTTAAATCTCTTTTGTTAATGCAATAATAAGAAGGCCCTGCTATAGAAAGAATTCTTTGTTTTGTGAAAGATGTGCAGCTCGCAGTCATTTGGACCTCAGCTGGGTGAGCATTAGCCCAAAAGTCTGGATCATTTAACAATTCCATGAGAAATGCAGTTTTTATTTTTTCTAATAACTAATGCCAGCTTTCCCACAAGGAATACCCACAAGTATACTGAGTAGCCACTATATGCAGTCGCCCATGTGGCACTAGCTCCTATTTCTGTGGCACGTGTCAGACTGTATTGACGACTTAAGTGAAGCCTCTGCACCTAGGGAGCAGGAAGGATGTTTTCTGGACTCTATGGTAATATTCAAAGACCAAACATCGCTGGTGAAAATTCCAGTTGGCCAGTTATGGATGCTCTCTACTGGACCTAGTGGGCAGCATTTAGTATTTTGAGCATCTAATTTTTGTAAATTGCGTCACTTTGGGTGGAGACTTTCTGTCACTAACCAGCTAGTGGGCTGATATTTTTCTAAACAATAGTTATGACTTCATGTTTCCGTCCGACAATATTCTGACTATGTTCTGGTACCACACCTGTACATTAGATGCTCAAAATACTGGAACGTCCTACTGGATCCAGTCCAAGCCAGCTGTACTTCCACAATTTTACCTTTCTCAGGGTAACCAGAGGGCAGGATGTTGGGTCCTGTGCATTACTCTGCTGAGAAGCTGCCACTTGTTTTGGAATAGTGCATCATCTGTGTCTCTCTCGTTGGGCTTCCCAAGCCTTTCTTGGTAATTGTTGGCTTTCTGACACCTATTTAGCGATAGGCTGCGTTTGATCTGCCTCGATTTATTTTATGCAGTGTAGGTCACACCATGTGACAGTCATATGAATTTGTAAAGAACTTTACTACCTACCATCTGTTTGGCCCCATAGCGCTTTCGAACTCTGGGTGCCCTATATGAATTTTGATTCACTCTATCTCAGTTGCCATGTCTCTTGGGTTCTACACATCCAGAGTAGACACATGATTGATGGTGTTGTATCTCTTCTGTTCTCTTAGCAAAATATACTAGCCTGCATCACCAGACTACTCAATGGACATCTTAAGTTCATAAAAGTCTCATAAACCAGGCCATTAATAACTAATTCTCCTAGGACCCACCAGATCAGCAGGCCAGTGCCAAGAAACCTTCAAGCACAGACGAGCACTCTATACATATGCCATTTTCTGGATCTTGGGAGAAGGCTAGTCAGCGCTGCTTGTATTCAGCCCCGTAGCCTGTCAATAACACAGGATGGCAGTGTTTGGCATTCAGCTGGCCGTATTATTTGAAACCACTAGAAAAGCTTGACTTCTTTTGAATTGTCACAGGAGTCTAGGCACCTGTAAAGAGGACTGCTTCACAAAGGGGTCAACTGTTGGATGTGGTGTAACGGTCAGCGCTGCTGACTTTGGAATGGGGGAACCAGATCTGAGTCTTGGTGTTGGATCCAACATCCTATGATTCCAGGCAAATCACTACCTTCAGGTCGAGTAAAACTGCAAAACAAAAAAAAGGTAATTGTCATCTTTTCACAACAGATGCCACGAGCAAAAACAAAAAAATAACATGAGTGGAAACTGAGAAAAGATGACAATAAAAAAAAATAAAGTTAGCTTAAAAATATAAAACTTTGCAATTTTGTTTGTCCTGCTGCGTACAGTCATAAGCCTTCTGTTTGCGGGGCACTGGAAGTTAAAACGAACAACATAGTACCTCGATCACGTCGAGAACAGAGGACGGGCACTAATTAAATTGCATCAATTAGTGCTCGATCCCTGCTCCACATTGAGGAACAGAAATGATGCCAGACGTGCCTTAACGAATTATGAGGCTGTTAAGCAGAGTGCCATGCAAACCAACAAATTGTGAGTGACAGGTGGGCTCTAAGCCCTTTACTGAATACAACAGTATCTCACATGTGAGACGTCACAGGCTCGACCCTAAAAACTTCTCGCATTCTGTGTATGCAAACTAATTACACAAGAGTTTTTGAGACTCCCTGCTTTGAAACTGATGCGTACTCCAGACGCAGCACAAATCACAGGTGGGCCGCAAAGCAGTCTGTATGCAAAAAATACCGACTCCTTTGCAGGGGTGGCTCCTCCATTAGGGTGGTGGGATCATCACCCCCTCACCATCAGTGGCAGCTGCAAAGACTTTCAAAGAAAAGGATAATAAACTACGTTTATTATCTTTTTCTTTAAAAGGGGCGGGGCAACGGGGATGACGTGCTCTGAGGGGGAGTGCACAGCACTCTCCCTCACTTCGCATGTATGTTTAGCCTGCCCTCTCGGCCCTTTTGCACCACACCAACCGCCACTGCTCCTTTGTGACTCAACCGATGTACCGCCGGAGGTGAAATAACCCTTTATAAACTTAAGCATAGACAGTATGTGGGTGACTTTAACAAATTGTTAATTATATGACAGAGATCGCCGACAAATGCTTGAGCGTCTTGCTTCGAACTGTCCAGTAACCCTTGTGCAAAGTAACAAGCTGTGAATGCCTCACAGTCCTAGCGAGGATCACTCACTGAGGATGTTAACTCATATTATGATTACATATTCGATGATTAGATAAAGAGAGAAGGCAGTTTTTTCAATGTTGAATTTAGAGGTTAATGAGCAACAAGAAAATGTGTTGTATTTTTTTCAAGAATTTTAAACTGTAAAGTGTGCTAAATCGGAAAGATATTTGAAAGATGCATTGTTTTTAAGTAGCAATGTATAAGATGATTGTCTTTTTTTAGAAAAACATTGTTTTATATAGATGTATTTGTTGAATGCTCAATTTATAATATTTAATTTTAACAAAATCAAATTGATAACAAAATGAGTTTTCAATTCGGCCCTTTTCAGAAGGTCGGTGGATTTGTGGACTGCAGTATCAGTAGTTATTTCTTTTTGCCGAACATTCAAATTCAGAAAACAAAATGTGGTGCCCCGGGTAGAATGAAGCTGCCCTCCGTTTCCCTCTTCTTACAGCTGCTGTGGCATGCACGGATGCCAATCACATCCTTGGCAACAGGCCGCAAATGCCCGATAATTGCCCTCGCCCTCTGAATAGACGTCTCTGCCTTCAGCTCTGCTCGCCTAACATGAAGGGAGAGCCTTAGCTTGCATTAAAGCTTGCCCCCAACGACATACCGCCGTGTACCGCACTGACACATTAGGAACAGGGAACACTGTAATCAGTCTTAGGACAGCTGCCGCGCATTGTTTCTGCTTTTTCAGCACAAAAACACGGTATACTGTTTATGACATGGCAAGCCATAGATTTATTGTGCCAGAAGGGGAAAGGCCTGCAAAATGGAAGTTATGTAAATAATTGCATGCATTTTAGATGATGCCAGTGAAACTGGAGCTATAGTTAGGTGCCCTACATAATTTGTGACAAGCCCCCCCTAGAATCGCACCGCAGCACCGTGACCGATTGAAATTGGCAAAGGGGTTGTGCAGTGAAGGCCGCGAGTTTACTAAATACAAGGTGGGGTGTGTTGAGCGCGCCCCTAGCACTCTCCCCAGTTTCATGGATTGATCAAGTTGCAGATGATACACAACTGATCTTCTTGAGTTGTGTGTTTTTCTTTCCTTCCTGTATCATTGTTAGTCTCACACCCATGTCCTCAGGGGTGCAGCTTGAGGTTTCCTTTCAGGGCCCATTCGATCCTCTTTTGTGCCCAACCAACTTTGTCATCCACTCATCCAGAGAATGCCCCCGATTCGGGCTTAATTTGTGTCAGAGGTTACAGTGGGCGAGCACAGGCACTGGTTTTTGGAGATAATTACTTATTTTTCACCTTTAAACTTTGACCTAGAACAGGAAATGATAGCAGGAAAGGGAGAAATAAAGAGGTAGAAAAGGTTAGGAAAACAATGACAAAAGGAGATACAAGCATGATAACGAACTTGCAAAAGTGAGACAAAGAAACAGGACGTGCAGGGAGGTGGAAGGGGCAGGAGATGTAAACTGAGCTAATTAATGTTGTATTCGGCAACTCTAGCGTTCTCCAGCATCAACAGCAGGCTCCCATGAAAAACTTTAGGCACATTTACTTATTTATTTATCTTGTTTACAAATTCAACACGAACCCAGCATTCTTTCCGCCAAATGGTCTCACTCTTGTTAGCCTAGACATTTCTCAAAAGGGAATCCCCACAGTCTTCCGCCCTTCCCAGCACTATCCTCCTGTCCTGTCTGCCACGTGCCCACCGACATCACCTCCCGCAGTCACCTCCCTGACAGTCTTTCCCCCCAGTCGTATATAAGCCTCTAAAGCAGAGGTCTTCAATCTGGGGGGGGGTCGGGACCCCAGGGGGGCCGTGGAGTCCTGGAAAGGGGGTCCCGCAGTCCCCCAGCCGATCCTCAAAATGCCTCAGCTGAACTTTGAGTCTCCTGTGCTGTGAAAGCTGCACAGACAGCTGAGGCCTTCCCAGGGGTCTGCTTCCTGAATGAAATGCAAATGTGCTCTATGAGCTCATCTGCAAATGTAAAGGGTGCTTGGGAGCAGCTTTAAATGATGGAATCACTCAAAGCTTTGGGACAACAAATATTTATTCTTTTTGAGGGTAGTGCATAGAGTTAACAAGTGGGCTGTGAAGTGCCTGCTTTTAATTGTAATTGTATTTCCACAGTGCTTACTTCACCTGGAGGTGTTGAAGGGACAGCTATTAAAAAAAAAAAAAAAAAAAAAAAAGGTATTGCATATGCTCTGGTATTACTTAAATTTACATTTTGGAACCACAGTTTTGTCTTAAACCTTTTTGTAGTGGCCTATCTTATACTGTGTGTAATGCAAGTATAAAACAATGCCTCACATATTCACAGTGCTTTCTGTCACAGTCTGTGACCTCATGGCACTAAAAATACACAAGTCACTATTCTCAACTGCACTAACCGAGATTTCGTTCTTTCGCTCTCTGGTTACACGCAGACCTCTGCAGTGCATTAACTAACAGAGGTTTCATAATGCACTACAGTGCATTTACCAATAAGTAACAACTTTCTTTTATTTATTTTTCATTTAAGCTGGCTGTTATTTTATATGTAGCTATCTGACAGTGAAAGACCTAAAAAAAACATAGAGAATATTTTGAGTTTATTTAAGAGAAGCTTGCGCTGCTGGAGCATCACCTTTTTTGATGCTCCAGGGGCACAGGCCTCTCAATCATACCTATGAGGTGACGCAAAGCCTTCCTGAGTGGCTTTGAATGGCGTTGTAGATATGGAGAAAGGCAAAGCAGCGCAAACTGCTGCATTGCCTTACTTTGCGTCGAGGAGGTGTTCCATGGGAGTAGTGGTAGGTGTTCCCATGCAACACGCATTGATTTTGACGCTGCCCCAGATTTACAAAATCACGTAAACTGGAGCAGTGCCAAAACCTTACGCCTCCCCAGAGAGGCATAATGAGGAGAAATGTTTTCATTTCTCATTGTTTTTTCCTCTTTCCATGTGTGTTGCTATCTGCCGCACATATAGAAATAGTACAATGCCTCTCTGGATTGTTTTTGCGCCGGAAGATGCCCCTTCCTGCACAAATACAATCCTGCCTATATTGGCGTTAGCCAACAATTGTGCTCCAATGCAGGGGAAAGGACAGGAATGCACTGTATTTCATAAATACGGTGCATTACTGCCCTTTTGTATTGGCGTGGGGCAGTGTAGCAAGAAGACTTGTGGCACTCTCCTATGCCAAATCCTCATAAATGAGTACCTTTGTTTTTAGCCACACCCTTGACCACACCCCCACACTCACTGATCTTTGGTTTGCTAAACACTGTTTAATATTATTTCATCACAGTAAAAATGATTTGCTGTGGGAAATAGGGACATTTATTATTGTTGATGATGAGGTGTACCAGCTTCTAGAATTTTTTATCAGTGGGGGTCCTTACACCTAAAAATTTTTAAGAGGGGGTCCCGGCATCAAAAAGTTTGAAGACCTCTGCTCTAAAGCCAGGCACTCTAGTGCTTTCCTCTCCTATGAAGTGCCACCTTGAACTGCAACCGCTCTTGTATTGTGGAGTTACAAGTTCTTTCAATGAGACCGGTCTGCGCGGAATACAAGTACCTAGTGTTGCAAACAACGTTACCTTGGAGATAAGGGTGGCCAAAAAACGACATACTCGAAATTACAGAATAATACAGGCGCATAAGCACAGCAGGAGGGTTTTGTGTGAGTTATAAATACACAGCTAACGGAAGCTCCCCTGTTTGGAAATGAACTCCCTCAGCTTGCTGAGAGGAGACTGCAACACCCATCTAAGTGTAGAAATGCACTAGATGTAAAGAAGGCCGCCTGGGAAGAAAGGATATCAGAAAGCTTGGGATTCAAAGAGAAGAGGCTGAGATGGGCAAGTGTAAAGCAGGAGACAGGTTGATGCACAGACATTCCCCATAAGGCAGGCCATTGTTAGAGTTAGGTGGGCCTAGTGGTCTTTTATACCATTGTCTTTCGTACGTGTGTCTATGTAGCAATGATTGCGTGGATTTGTCAATGTTTTCATGTTTGGCCGGATGTATGTATGCATGTAAATATGTATGTATCAGTAGGCATGTATTTTTCTATCTAGGTATTTCTATGAGAGTATGGATGTATCTATATATCTACAGGTATGTATTTATGTACCTATGCACGCCTATATGTATGAATGCATGTATGTATCTCAGAACAGATTAATCGATTTCCGTATATGTATGCATATTTGTATTTACAAATGTATGTATCTTATTCTGTATGAGACTAGCATGTATCTTTATAAAGTTCTGTCGGGATTTGTTAATGAGATCTGGTTTTAATAGAGTCGGAAGAATATGGCTCCGACCAGTCAGCAGATACTATTTGTCATGTTACCATCGCAGAATGGCGTCTGAGTCAGGCAGTGGTGCTATCTTACGAGTATTGTGTTCTGGTCGTATCCTTGGTTACGTTGTGTGGGCATGAATGTGGTGTTTGAGGTTTGAGGCTGGAGGGTTTAATCATGTCAGATGCAAGGCAGACCTACTTTAAGGTGCTTGCTAGGGGTGCTTGATGACGGAACAAGATGAAAAAGTTGAAATTTCAGGGGAAATATCTGTCACGATGAGTGCTTTCTAAAAGGACTGGGATCATTGGATGAAGATGGAAGTCTTTTCCAGAGTGGTCTGAACCCCACATCTGTTTCTGTTATTCCTTCGAGTAACTGATGTATTACATGGGTTTGACCTGAAGGTCTGTGGGAGCATTCAGTAGCGAGATATTGGTACTGCAAGATTGTATTTAAACAGTGGGGGGTGTCTAAGAAGTGCTTGGGGGAGTTCAGTGAGGCCAAGCCATGTGCTGCAGTCTTCTTTGCCAAGATGTTGCAATTCATTCAGAGAATAAAGCCCATTTGAAATTTTGAACAGTGAAAAAGCAAGACTTACACCGTTCAATCATGGTAGTCATCACTCGAAAAAAACAAATATTGACGGACCTGTCAATTAATGATCCAATTTCCCGACAAGCAGGTAGCCAAGGAATGCTGTTTTTGTTGATCGGAGTGTGTCAACTCAGTCTGACATTAAGATCTTCTGATATTCAAGGAAACTGGGCAGACAGATGCGACTTTGGCAACACTTGTGGAAGGTAAATCGTCCTATTACCTGCCTCCACATATTCTTTGTAAAACATCCAATTGCGGATGGTTGTCATAACAATGTACTCAAGTTGGGCCCTCACCGGTCGTTTTTTGGTTCTCTTTGTTTACCGGTAGTGACCTACTGGAACCCACCCTAAGTTGTCACCGCTCCTCTTGGTTACCGAACGACCGCTTTCTAAATGCCACTAAACATCTGTCACAAGTAGCTTCATTTAAGAGGCCTCAATAGGAATCAGCTGAAAATAGTTACATATGTAATTATTTTTTCTCTTTTCTATTCAGTGTTTCACGCCTCCTTTGTTGCTTCATAGTATAAACTGTCCAGGTCAACTCTCACTGGGCTTCTAGACAGCACCACTTAAGATATTATAAAGGAGCCTCAATTCATTCCAATTCATTCAACCTCTTGTGGAAGCATTCAGCGCTATTTTGGGACATCATCAAAAATAATGTCTTTGAACTGTACAGACAGACAGATCGCCTCAAAAGAAAATGGAAAACCACAGCTTGAATCCCAGAAAAGTAGTACAGCTTCTGAGATTTGTGTATGGTTGTTGTCCTCAGCTGGCATGGTTGGAGGAAGAGATAAGTGGAGAGATCTGTAGGAATGGGCATTTTTATTTTCATCCCATAGCTGTGTGTCTAGGTCCGATGCAGAGAAGCAGTCAGGTTGTATAGTTAATGGGGACCTTCAGTGAATGTTTAAGTTCTCCAAAACTGTACAGTAATGTATGACAGATCTCTTCAGTTATTCCATGTTCATTCAGCGATGTTTTTTTTTTTTAGCTGTACAGTGCTGGGGATGGACAAACCCCACAGGAAATACATATTAGGTGAATTTAATAGGTATACGTTACAAGTGGTTCCTGACTGATAGTTATTATTGTTTTAGTATTATTGTGTGCCATAATAGTTCTATATGGAAGTACATAACTATATAATGTCACAACGACCATAAGGTCAGCCCTTATATGCTTATCTGCATAATTAAAGTGGTTTTCTAGTTGAGTTGCTTTCAGTTATTCTGTTGTAAACTGAGTATTGCACTTGAATGTGTGACTGTTTTCTGGGCTCTTTTGCTTGTCTGCAGGTGGTGCATTTATCTGGGAAACGGCCAAGTTTTCAACTATCATTGGAAGCGTAAATGCTCCTGGGTGCTTCTAATGCTGGCCGATAATGAGTTTCAGAGCTTAGTAGCTTGTACTGAGAAAGCAGTGCCTCCTACAGATTTCTTATTGTTGGGTGGTACGATGATAAGTGGTGCATGCTTGGAGTGCAGTATTCTGTTTGCTTTGTATTGCTTAACAATGTTCATTTTCCTTGGGAGGCTATGTGGACAATGCAGAGTGCCTTGAACATTGCCCTATAGGTAGCCAGTGGAATGATAGTAGGAGTGGTAGCATGTGTTCTTTTGGTTGAAGAAGGAGAAGAAGCTTTGCAGCAGTATTTTGGGTGAGTTGTATTTTGCACCAAGGTTTAGACTTTTGGCTTAGTCCAGCTTGGAGATTGAGACCACAAAGATGGCTTGCAGTTTATGTTGGTATGTAAGGTATGTGAAGAGATTTAAGTAGAAGGCACTCTCTATAACACTGTGAGCATGAGGTATCAATAATTGGCGTGAATCCATGGTTACTCCTAGGTTTCTAACTTCTCTTGGTACTGTCAGATGGGCTTCAAGCTCCTTAGGCCATATGGTGGCAAGCTCTTTGTTCTGCCATGGTCTGCATGTCATAATCTCTCTTTGCGGTAATTTGCATTAGATGGATCTTCATCATCTTTGTGTTTATGGCTCAAAGGAAGTAATTGAGTTTTGAATTGTAGGGGTCTTTGAGACAATCCATTTTTAAAATGATTTGCATGTCATCTGCATACTTGTAGCAGGTGAGGTTGTAAGATTTAATTTGATTTGTTTAGAGGGTTAGGTAAATGCAGGGATTGAGTTGAGGGTAGATGACGCCTACCCACCTTTTTCACAGGGTGGACTCTGTCTACCCTGCAAAGAATGTGGGCCATACAGAAATATGTTAAGCTTGTCCCAGTGTAATTTTTGTAGAAACCGGGACACATTTAGTAGCACCTGCACTTTGTCTGCTTTCGTTCCAAACAGAGATGTGCGGGCGGGGAAGGGGCTTGTCAGATTCCAGCTGGGTCCATAACAAAGGTTGAAGTCTAATTTGTTAAATATTGTAATGTGCTCAAATGTACTCATGTTTGACCTGCTAAGCATATGTGTGAGGTCTTTAGATCTGATGTCACTTCTTGTGATGTCAGTTCCTGAGAGGTAATGGGTTGTGATGCTCTTCCCTGTGACGCCATGTGCGATATCACGTGCCATGATGACACTGGCATACCACCTAACTTGGTTAGTCCCCCCACTTCTTTTTTTAGGACATGTGCCATGGGTAGATGTTGAATAATAGGTGTCCTTGAGGAACACCACAGTGTTATGTGTGAAGAGGTGATGTAGGGGTAGGCAGACTACACTTTGACTGTGAGATAAAAAGCTAGCCATTTTTAAAGCATTTTCATGGGTTCCGATATGGTGAAGACTTTGCAGTGGGGTGTTGAGACGGACAGTGTCAAATTCAGCTGATAAATCCAGAAGTATTAAGGCCTCTACTCCATTTTTCTCCCCTGTGAGTTTTAGCTCATCCCAGATGGATATGATGATTTTAGAAAAAAAACACCTTTGTTTTTGACCATTCTAACCTCGTAACATGTGCCAAATGTTAATCTCTGTATGTCTTGTGTATAGTAGTAGCTTCTTGGTTACCTAGATTTCTTCCCACAAGGCTCTGATTTTTCATTGGCTCCAACATAGTGAGGAACAATATCTTTGCCATACACTGTAATCAATGACTTAAATGTAAATTATACCCAAGTTCCTAATCACTGTTGGTCCGCTGGGTAAACCTCCACACTCCTGCTGAAAGTTAAAACATGTTGAGATTAGATATGGGCAAGTTGCAAAGTAGGTGGCCTCACAACTTTGTATTTTTTCTAAAAAACCTGACGACTTTGAAAAATCGAAAGTAGTAGCCCCTTCTCTTTTTTCTGTCTGAAGCATTATGGTTTTGTCTCCTTTCTTTTTTGCTTGAAGTCCAATGGTAGGACATGGGGCAGCAGGCACAGGAGGTGACATGGCTGAGCACAGCCCTTATGTTTCCTTACTGCCATTTAAGTGAAAGTGGGAAAACAAAAATCCCTAAGGGCCTCATTTAGAAGCTTTGGCTCTGATTGGTCAGATTTCTTGCGCTGCCCTGCGCTCCCCTAACAACGCCATGGAGGTCCTGTATAAACCACACAGAGCTCCATGGTGCAGCTTTTCACAGATGCATCAGAAATTCAAAAACATCTGTGGCGCTAAAGTCATGCATTGCTGGAAAAGCGTTAAAAAATGATTCTACACCAGCAATGTGAGGGGGCCCCCATAGACAAAAGACCTGCATCACTTTTACTGCCTAGTCTGAGCAGTGAAGGCACAAAATGGCACAGTGAAATTCAGTAAATTTCACTGTATTAGTTTCTGCATAGCTTTTTGCCTGGGAACACCTATCTTGCATATTATTGTCAGTAGCTGGCGCCCAGGAGATGATTAGTGATTCTACAGGCCTCTAGCGTCACTTTGTAGATATAGAGTTGTTTTAGCGACGCAGCAGTGTAAAAAACGGATGCAAAAGCCTTATATGTAAGGCCCTAAATCCAGATGCAGAGATTCGTGAAGTGGAACAATCCCAACATCTGAAAAATTTGGGTAACTTTGCACTTTGTGAAATGCCAAATTC
Source organism: Pleurodeles waltl (assembly GCF_031143425.1). Taxonomy (NCBI): domain Eukaryota; kingdom Metazoa; phylum Chordata; class Amphibia; order Caudata; family Salamandridae; genus Pleurodeles; species Pleurodeles waltl. The sequence goes on from NC_090449.1 coordinate 611,248,052, forward strand.
CCAAGTTTGCTTGTCTACATGGGCTTAACTAACTTTGCCCAAACCTAGTGGGGATACCTTTCACCACAATGAAGTTGTATTTTTAAGTGGTAATATCATACAATAGTCCATGTGTTGCTCACCTGTTACAATGGGAAATATTTTCTGCGTTTCATTGATATTCGCCATCTGGACCATCCACCCTAGCAATGTCTCATCTCAAAAAAAGGAGCTGGATTATTTTGGATTCAGCATTAACGCAGTTGTCTTATCACTGAGATATTGGTCAATATTTTTGTTTTCCTCTTTCATTCACCCATTTTTACTTTGCAAGGTAACATGCCTGCTGGTCCTCTACCATGTAATGTGTGTGCACCGGGGTCTTAGTCTCCTATATGGGTGTCAACATTGTCGGGGTAACTGCAATAAGGCACCATTCTGCAAGAAGGGAGCATGCCTCATTTTTTTTACTTGACCTTCGGAAGACATAGGAGCATTTAGCTGGCTTTTTGGAGGTCCCTGAGAAATACTTTATCAGGTGCAGGCTGATTGGTATTTATGCCAAGTGGCCTTCTGACCTGGCTTGTCACCCATCCTTACTCCCAATCTCCCACCCAACTATATACCCTTTTTGAAAAGGCTGCAATGTCAAATGTTGTAAGAATCTGCTGCAGTAAAGAATAAAAACAAGTCTTCTGGAAAGATAAGTGACACCTTCTGTGAACTGAAAACCTCTTTAAAAATGATCTCAGATGTGGCATTGTGGGAGGGTCGAGGTGTCAGTAGCACACAGATCCTTTCCTACTGTCTGTACTTTAGGATTGCTCACATCGCTACGTTTTCATTTTCTCGGACAACAGATGTCATCTCTCTTGATGAGGAGTAACATTCCCCAGTATAAGCTTCAATGTTGAAGTTTCAAATGTGCGGGAGTATTAGCAATATTAAGCTTATTGTCCCTTATTTGATTATACATTTATATTTGAAGCACCCACCTGTTTTTCTGCACAAGATTTTAGAGAATTATGGGTATCAGAATTTGAGTATTAAAAATGGCTTTCCTGTCTTTTGATGTGCGGAGGTCTTCGACCACACTATGGAACCTCCGCAGCCGTAAACCTACTATTAATTCCTAGTTTGTGAACTGCAAAAAAAATATTAAATTAAGAAAAAAGTGTAAGCTTACCTTTGCGCAGCTGGCCCTGAGTCCCCATCGTTTTACTGTGTGATACAATAAACCTTCTGGCGTGTGTGGTACTTTCCATTTTTCTCATCTACTTGTAGGTGAGCAAGCACCCACCAATGCTTGTACACACACAGACAGACACACACATATTTACATTTATTCACATTCATACACACATCTCCCAACCCCACTGGCATGGTTTCCAATGACGCAAACATCCGGAACAGCCAAATCCCTTTGGAACTAAGTGTGAACTAATTGGCAAGATCCTCGAGAGCCATTTCTGGAAACAAACTGGGCTCGATAGAGCTTACAACAAATAATGGGGAAGGGGGGTCCTAAATCATCCAATTAACTATAATCTTTCAAGACAACAATTCTTGGAAAGCACCAGTTGCTTTACTTTTGCTACACTGTCTTTTGTTGATAGAAAATCATTTCTATTGGGATTATTTCAAGCATAAATAAGGCATGACCATTTTGATTAATGCTTATTGATATTGAGTAACACATTTTTGGCACATTGATCAGAACAGAAAATAAATCAAAAAGCATGCGCTTGTAAAGATTGTTCACAGGTGCTGCAAAGCTCATACCCTAAATGATTCATTGCCTAGAAACCATGGCACCAGTCACCCGGGGTTTGATGACGTAGGCTTGGATATATGAAATTGTAGCCTTCTGACTTTACAGACAATTGTAGCGAGTGCCTTGGGGGATGAGTCTAGGGACTCTTTTTCTGTCTATAGTTGTCATACAGTGGGACAAGCCATATAGAAATAAATACAAATAAATACATTTGTCTTGATCTAAACATTTTCTTCACACCCAAATGATATGTAGGTACACAACTAATAGAAATATATGATTGTGAATTGTGACATTTTATGACTGTAAACTACATGCACAATGGTAGAGAATTCACTAAAAAGTTGGATAGTTAGGGGTGGGACATGTTGCTTCAGCAGGAGAAATCCTGTAGACATTGGTTAGTAGTTCCAAACTTCCAAGTACCTTTCATGATTTAGAAGGAAACAGAAATGGAGTTCCCTCTCTACCAACATATAATTCGGGCACTGTATCTTTCAGCTTGCTGTGCTAGCCTAGTGTGGTCTCTTGCCTGTAGGTGATTGTCACTGGGTCGGACTTCCTCTCGTATTGTCAGGTTGCTCACGTGTAAGTTCGGGCAAGGTACAGGGGAGCACGATGGAGCCCTGTTGTTAGTGAATATTCGTCCTTGACGAGAGATAATTGGTGTGGAATATGCGTCAGCGCATGATAGAGGCTCCAACTCTGCACCTGATGATTCACCCCCTTAGCTATAGAAGGGCAAAAGAAAGTTTTTGTGCCCTCCTTTAGAGCGTAAGGAGAAAATAGTCAGCAAACATCCAGTTAGTATTTTTGTCTAAGTAGCATCATCTATAGATTTAGTGACCCAGATGGTATGGGATGGCAATAGCACGGTTAATGCAATGCCGGGTACGAAGGACAAACAGGGGAATAAGGTGCTTGATTGGGGGCAGACAGCCGCTAGCTTTCCTGGGCCAACGGTGGTCACCAACATGGCAGGGGCTATCAAGAAGGAGGAAGGAGGCTCTCAGCCCCATCTACAGTCATTAAGTCAGATGCAAGATGGCCTGAATATTGAGAATGTCTAAGCACTGATAGGAGAGACTATCCCTTGTTCTCATATAACATGCACATTTTGACAAAAGTACTGGTGTTGCCGGATGCAGTTGTTGATGTGCCTAATGGGAAGGGGCATAGCGAGAGCCAGGAGCTCTTAACAGAGCTGGTAATAGAACAAGTACTGGAGGAGTCAATGATACATGGGAACCTAGAAAGGCAACTGGATGAGCAATTGTCAGAGGATCAACTATCTGAGTCACAGCCTGAGCAAAGTCAGTGGCAAGGAGAACAGGGTGGCGATCAGGCTCCTTCTCGGATTGATCTCAGCTCCAGCCTAGTGGAGGGATATACAAATTCTGCGAGTGCAAGTACAAGGCAAGGGTGATTCAGCCCAGACACAACCATGGTTCTTGCTTGAAATTGTCTTGCATGAATAAAAATGAATCATTGACCAGAAGCCATGGCACCAGTCACCCGGGGGTTGATAATGTGGGTTTGGATATATGATTTTACAGACAGTTGTAGCGAGTGCTGCAGAGATGAGTCTAGGGACTCTCTGTCATGCAGTGGCACAAGTCATACAAAAAGCTATAAAGCTGAGGGACACACAAAACAAGGAAACAACTGCAATTAATCAGTGACTGAACACAACAGAGGAGGTGATGGGACAGATTCTGGCATGATTACAAGAGCTAGAGCAAAGAGTTTAAGATCTGGAAGATCGCACCCTGGATTGGGATAAAGAGTTATATAATGTGCAAAAGATGCTACATGAATCTCAGAATTAAACTGAAGACATGGAAAATTATGCCAGGTGGTCAGATCTCTGCTTTTTGGGAGTACCGGAAGGGACAGAGAATTGGGGCGACCACCAGAATACGTTGCAATTTATGGAATCATTGATCAAAACTCTTACCTTGGAAAACCCACCAGATGATTTAACAATCGTGAAAGCCCATTGTGTTCCCGCTCAAAGGCCAACAGATGCAAAGTTTCCACGTACAATCATTGTAAACTTTGAGGACTACAGAATAAAGGAACAGATTCTTATAGAAACAATTCAAAATAAATCATTCTGCTAGCAGAGGAGGACCAAGTTTGAGTGTTCTCTGGCATATCAGTGGCATCAGCACGTAGAAAGATGGGCTTGATTGGATTGATAAGCCAATTCAGGGCAGCTGGCACCCAGGCCTCCATAGTGCACCAGTCTAAACTAAAAGTATTATCTAAAGGTCAGTTTTTTCTATATTCATTGCTTGAAGAGGCCCAGAACCTGTTGAGGACTATGCAGTCTGGTTGTGGGCTGGTGGTAATGATGAAATGTGTTCAGGAGTATATGTCTCTACTCTCTGTGTGTTATATAGTTGATTATCATGATTAGCTCTAGAGCAAGGGGCGGAGTGGGAGATAGTTTCACCCTTCTGAACAAGCCAGGGTGCTATTCCAGGGCAGCAAATCTAGGAAGGGATGGTTTGAGGTAGTGTGGGTTATTCCCCCTACAAGGAGGGTAGGGCATGGGGGTAGTTGGGGTTCTGGTGTGGGCGTACTTGGGGTGGAGGAAAAATAAAGAAGAGCAGATATGCCACCAGGAATGTGGGTGTGGTTATAATATGAGCTGGAGAGCATTTTTAGAAGTCAAAAAAGGGAGGAAAATGGTCCAGCCTGAGCCATCCTTATATAGGGAGGTAGTAAGACTAATGCGGGGCAAGGGAGATGTTTAAGATTGGGTTTTTTGTCATGCCATGTAAATGGCATCCCAAATAAGTGAAAATATGGGGATGTAATGAACTGGCTATCTACGTTTAATCCTGAAATCATGTGTTTTGCAGGAGACCCAACTCAAAGAGAATAACCCAAACGTTTGTACCCCTTGTAACTTGTTGAATGTCTTTTTTGCTTCAGCAGGGTTGGCTGTTCGGGGAGTGGCTATTTACCTTTCCAGATCAGTGGATTGGGAGTTAAGGGAGGTGATAAGAGATGAAAAGTGTAGATGGATCTGGGTCCAAGCAGTCTTGTTTAGTCTACTTAATTATTGTGGCCCAGTGCAAGATAATGATGCCCTATTGAGGGAAATACTTGCTGTTGCAATGGGGGAAGAGGAGCCTTTAATTTGGAGAGGCAATTTCAACTAAATTCCAGACCTCAAATGCGACACCTTTAATAGAACAAAAAAACAGGTAAATCCTAAAACTGCTCATGTTTCTGACTCAATTAAATATAATTTAAATCTGGTCAATCTGTGGTGCTTAGATCATACTGAATAGGCATAATTTAGGTGCTGTTCTAGTCGATTTAATACAGTTTCATGAATAGTCTTTTTTTTAAACTTCATATTTTTTTAAGTGGAGCAGAACAGTGATTTGGGCTAAGGCATTTTCAGATCATTCAGTGGTAGGTGTCACAATTGAGATTGAAGATTTTAAAATCCCGAGGGCATGATGCAGCTTGACAGGACACTTTTGGTGGACCAGATCTGGTTAGATACCATGCGTAATCTCATGCAAGAGTTTTTTTTTTTAGAGCAATCAAGGTACTGCCTCACTCTTTGCAATATGGAAATCATTTAAATCCACATTTAGAGGTCAGGTGATTGCACATAAGTCAGCTAAGAATAGTGCTCAAAAAGCTCGAGACAAGGAGCTACAAGGTGCTTGCGATCGTGCACAAAATTGATTAGTCAGGGACAGGATAGAACTAAGAACAGAGTTGAAAGAAAAAATCAACTAGTCTAAGCAAACACTTAGGGTTTTTTTTATTATTAAAGAGATCAATAGTGCAAGAACTTTTCACCAGAAGCAGTATGAAGAGAGTCAGATGGTGGGCGGGCAGTTGGCCCGGTCGGCACGTCTTGAGCAAGATGCATTGTGCATTGAGGAAATTAAGGATCGCAACTCAAATATAGGGCAAAAAGATGACCTTAAAAATAGCACAAATATTTCTACAACATTATAAGAACATCTATGGGAATGCCAACAATGTTTCTAGGTCAAGCCTTGAGGAATTCTATGGGCAGATAGGACTCCTGTGCTTGATCGAGGCACAGATAGAGACATTGCTGCAGGCCATCTTGCTTGGGGAAGCTGCTCGAGTATTACAAAAGATGCTGAATGCCAAGGAACTGAATCACAACAGAGGTATATAAAGTATTCCAGAAAGAATTACAACCACATCTGGTGCAAATATTTAATGAAATTAGTGGAGGACTGGACATTTCCTCAACTTTCAAAGAGTTGGTATTGTTAAGTTTCTTAAAAAAAGATAAAGATCCCGTGAGCACAAACTCTTATCGCCAAATAAGCCTTCTTAATGCTGTATACAAGTTATTTACAAAGATTTGTGAGTCATGTATATTTGCAGTTGGGCAGACTCCAGTCCACAAGGAGCAGAATGGGTTTTTACCAAAGCGAATAATGTCAGCAAAGACGCAGTACCTGGTTCAGGCTATAGATTTGTTTTCTAGAGGCCAAGATGAAGCGGGACTTACAATGGTCGAAGCCGGAAAGGCATTTAACCTTGTAAACTGGGATGCCGTGTTTTTAACACTAGAGAGGTTTGGATTCCCAGCTAGAATGGTGACAATGCTTAAGAATCTATACCAAGGGGCTGAAGCATGGGTAATAATTAATGCAAAGTTAGCAGGCAATATGAAAGTAAACGTGGTAACCGACAGGGGTGCCCAATGTCCCCTGTTCTTTTCACGTTATTTATTGAACCACTAGCGGAAAGAATATGTTGTGCCGCTAAAATTTCCACCCCTCTGCAGGGGATGTCCAAACTTAAGTTGTTTACGGACATTATTATCTTGTATTTAAGAGCTAATCAGATTCATCTCAAAGGTGCTCTTAATGTTATTCAAGATTACACAAATTTGGGTTATACAAGGCTAATCAAGATAAAACTGAAACTTTGCTTTTTAATGTCCATACATCAGTCCTGCCCGTGGACATAAATAAGAATTATAATAGTACTTGTCCTATTCGTTATCTTGGGATCTGTGTGAAAAATTAATATATCAACCTGTTCAATTTGAACTACGAGAAGACGATGGAGAAAGTGAAGCGCTTTCTGAATAGATGGTCCTTGTTGCCTCTCACATCAATAGGGAGAGTGTATTTGATAAAAATGTCTGTCTTGGCCTAGTTTTTATTTCAATTTGCAAATATCCTGACAAAGATTAATAAGATATTTTTTAAAGAGCTAGATTGCCTCAAAATAAAATTTATATGGAAAGGAGAACATTCAAGAGTGAGATACCCAGTTCTACAGCGGGACACGGAATATGATTGTCTGGCTCTTCTTGATTTCATTTTGTACTACAAGGCCACATGGTTGGATATTTTTTATTAGAATGGGTACAATAGAAGGAGGTCTCAATATCTTTCTTACTAGGAGGATGGTGAAGGGGAGTGAAGGCAACTTAAAGCTGTTTATAAAGATGGCAAGATTGAACCAGATATTACGTGCTAGGTGAAATTAATTGGATAGTGAAAAGGTTTTTTAAAACAAGACAAGTCCCAGTGTGTCATCACATCGTAATGCTGCAGGACTGTCAGGGGCTAGGCCTGGTGATATCAAAAGCGATTTGTGGCATATGGAACTCTCAAGGGTATTGGTCATTGGGCAATTTCTATTTAGGAATTCGGATTGCAAACTGGGAGGAAATACAGCTATGAGTAGGGATGGAACACGAGAAGCTGTGGCACCGCTTTGTTCAGATTAAAGGTTTGATAAATATCTGTCTGCAAGAAATGAGCCATTCCTCCGAGGTGTGGATGAAATTATGGTATAAAAAACAGTTAATGGGGGTAGGGAATTGATATAGGTCCCTGCGGAAGTACACAGACTCCTCATTGATTGAAGATCATCTAAAGATCATCTAACATAGATAGAACAGGAGACAGAATGCCAGCTGGAAGTAGGAGAATGGGAACATATTTCAATACTAGGGTATAAATCCCTTAGAGTAGCTAATTTCAAGAGAATTAGTTTTGTCACAATGGATGTCTTATTATACTCAGAGCAATTCATGTATCCATCTATACCTAACAAATGTTTTAGATGCACCCAAAAGGGAAGGGGGGATTGGTTACTTCACTTTTTGAGTGGCTTAAGCTGTCACAATTATGGGAGGCGATCTTCCAAGAACTAAGTCAGGGTGTCCGAGCTGCATTACAGCCAATAGCAAAGTTGTTACTGTTTGGGGGATCTAGTCAAACTTTTCAGCTAGATAAGTATGCTCAGAATTTTATTGCAGCATCACTAGCTGTGGCTAGATTGCTGATATTACAATGCTGGTTGCATTACAGCCAATAGCAAAGTTGGTACTGTTTGGGGGATCTAGTCAAACTTTTCAGCTAGATAAGTATGCTCAGAATTTTATTGCAGCATCACTAGCTGTGGCTAGATTGCTGATATTACAATGCTGGTGAACAATCAGGGTACCAACTTGTAAGATGTGGCCAGTGAACCTGCAAAGGACCGGGCTTTTTGAAGAAGCATATGCCATGAGGATGGGCAGCTTGAAAACATATCTTACTGTGTGGGCACTGCTGGAGAATGTGATCAGGCATTTAGCAACATGTTAGCAGGGAGGGTTCCAGTGGTGTCCTTCCTTGGTTGATTGCTGGTGAAGATTGCTGTCCTGCGGCATAGAGGGGCCTATTAGAATGATGAAGGCAATTTAGCATGGTAGAACTTTTAAAAATATATATCGTACAATATTTGTTGTTGCTTCGGCCGTTGATACATTCCTCCAGTAAAGCACTGCAGCACTTTAATAATGAAGGATGGGAAGAAGAGGTATCTGAGGGCCTTCAACATGCACTTTTGTTTGCTATGTGCTGATAAGTGAAAAGAAGGCTATAATTGATTGTTATTTGCTTGTTCGCACATGTTATTCTCTTGCACTTTAACATAGTATGATGATTGATTGTGTTGATATATTTGGTAGCACCATGGCATCCTAATGCGATCCAATGCAATGATTGTGATATGCTTTTTTGCATGTTTTTCTTTTGCACTTTGTATCAGGAAGCTGCACCTGCACTTTAAATTAGTGGAATGTTGGTTTGTACTCACTTTTCTGTTAGCACCACAGCATATTAATATGATCCAATCTGACTTAATGTAATTTAGCCAAAATGTGACCATGCTTGGTGTATTGGAAATAGTGTATACTGATATTTGGGTCATAAAGTAATATATATGCTGGATCGCTAAAAAATGCCTTTTGCTATATGTGTAGGCTGGGTGGTTTGGGAAAGTATTTTACTAACGATTTATTCTGTACTATGGAAGTCTGCTCAATGAAATATTTTTTTAAAAGAACCTGGGCCCTACTTATATTTAGTTGGGCAGCCGATTTCTCCCCCAAGTCGATTGACCTGGCAGAGATGCTGCCTGCCTCATTTAGAAATTACCACGAAGGTGGTAGTCATTTTAAAGCATTGCCAGGGACAGCCTGTCCTATCAATTCTTTTTCCCAGTTTGTTGCTGGTCTCCATCAACATAATTGAGCCTTGCACCAAATTGTTTTAGTTTTTGTTTCAAAAAGAAAATCCATAAGCAGGATTTTCTTTTTGAAAATAATAAATGTGACGTGCCCCTTGCCATGGAGTTCTCTTCCATGGTTAGGGGAGCATATTTTGGTTTTTACTGCTCCTTACATCCAGGGTTTGCCTGGCAGTGACAGGAAGTTAAAAAAACTATTATTGTATTGTATTGTATTGTAATCATATTTATATAGCGCTTACTACCCCTGACGAGGCGTCGAAGCGCTTTTCGATGAGTAGCACGCTACTCCGGAACCCAACAAGAATTAGTGATGGATTAGTATCGTTTAATAATGCGTACAGTTTTAGTATTATTATGAGTTAATTTGAGCCGCGGATATGAGAGTTTGTTAGTTAGATTGACTGGAGTAATGGAGGGGTGGGGAAGGAAAGAAATCCAGAAGTGTTAATTGGGAGTATAGCCTTCATTTACTCAACCCAAATGCTTGGGATGAATAAAGGGGGGTGGAGGGGGAAGAGTATGTGGAAGGGTTAGGGAGAGCATAATAGCAGAGTGAGATGAATGCAGGAGAATTTAGTAGGGTTGTGTGGGAGGTCACAGAGGTAGAGTGAGGTTTGGTGAGTTAGATGTGGAGGTGGAGGGAAGAGCTTAGGCAGAGATATTTAGGAGATGAAAGTGGTAGAAGGGATTTGGGATGAGTCAGAGTGAGAATGGAGGATAGTTTGATAGAGACATGACATAAGAGTGATGAGTAGATAAGTGTGATAAGATGAGAGCAGGAATTCATAGATATCTAGTATAAAACCCCCCAAACCAGGAGCCATGCAATGATCCACGAACATGCCAAGCACAGAAACAACATATACACATACATATACACATACATACACATATAAATATATATATATATATATACACACACACACACATTAATACACACACAAATGCACATACAATACATAATTAGAATCATGGGTAAAAAATACTTAGTCAGACAGGTTTAAAGAGTGTGTGTGTATTTTATTGTTATGACAGTAGCAATACATATTTTCCAAAGAAACTATAAATAAATTGAAATATACATATAACCTGAAAAAAAATATTTATCCACATAGGCATATGCAGTTCATAGTTGTTTGAAAAAGGTGGTTATGAAGGAAAGAGCCAACTCTTGAGTAGTTTTCTGAAGACAAGAAAGTTATCTGTGGCTCTTATAGTTGGGGGTAATGAATTCCATAGTTTGGCTGCTTGGACGGAGAAGGATGTACCACCTATAGTCTTTTTCTTGTATGGTGGTGTTCTAAGGCGGGGTGCCAGTCTTGAGCGGAGGGTTCTTCGTTGGATGTATTTGGTAATTTTCTTTCTGATAAAAAGCGGTCCTGTTCCATGTATAGCTTTGTGTGTGATACGAAGCAGCTTGAAAGTGCATCTTCTGGCAACGGGTAACCAGTGTAGTGCTCTCAAGGCAGGGGAGATGTGGGCTTGCAGCTTTATATGTAGTAGTAGCCTGGCTGCGGAATTCTGGATACGTTGTAGTTTTTTCATAACAGATAGATATGATCCATGGTAGAGGCTATTGGCATAATCCAGTTTGGATAGTACAAGCGAGATAGTAGCTTGCACCTTATGTGGAAATCCGAGGTGGGGGAAGATGCGTCGTAGAGTCTTTAAGGTGATGAAGCTTGTGCGTGCTAATTTGTCTACTTGGGCATTCATAGTTAACTTGGAATCCATGGTGATTCCTAGGTTTTTAACTTCCTTGGATAATTGAGGAGGTGGTCCGAGATCGTTAGTTATCTCATTTAATTATTACTGGCAAAGAAGGCCGTGGCCAGGCAAGATGGCCGCTGAGTTGCTGCTTAGGAGCTCCCGCCCAGAACTGCAAAATCTTGCACCATCCTAGTACATCCGGGGCCATAGTGCCTGAATTGGGCAGGGCACAAACATGCTGTGGACCTAGACTGTGGCAGGCTGCCAGGGGTCAATCCTATGCAGAGGTAGCCAGTGGTGCAGGGCACCGGCCTCGGCCCTCTTGGATGCAGCCTTGAGCATGGAGCAGCATTTCCAACCTGAAGAGAGCCGCAGGAGAAAGAGTCAGACGGCGCTCGTCCAGCTTGACGCGGCAGGCGCAAAAGGGAGTTAGCCCCTTGGTCAGTATACAAAGCTACGGGAGGCATTTGCTGACAGCACAACCTGAGAAGAACAAGGCAGCAAATGGTGGACAGGGGCTCGGATCGTGACTGAGGTCAGCACCGACGACCTGCGACACCCAAGAACGAAACACTGCGTTGGAACTAAATTGTGGCGATATATGCCTGCGGTGTCCTCACCTAATCAGGTAATGTATCCCGGGACAGGAGCAGTATTGATGCTTCATCTGCATCCCCCACAACTCCCCTCCCTCTCAACCGTGCTTGTGGCAAAGACCTGCAGGGCATGGATTCTGAGGCCCTGCGGCTGGAAACTACATCTGTTACAGCGGGGGCCCTTCTGGCGGTGCTTATGGTCATCTGGCGCACAGAAGATTTTTCTCAAGCAATACCTGGCTGAACTGATACATCCTACAGCAGCTCCTGGAGGAAGCCCTCTCCCATTTGATTACCACGCCCTATAAGGTAAAGGCTGTGCTGGTAGCGGAGTGTCTGCAGTAACCCTGGAAGGGTGGAGGAGTGCTTGGAATGTGGATAAAAGGCTAGCTGGTGGGAGCGGTGGAATGCGGAAAGACACCTATTTGCCCTCAGCAGGGCAACATGGTCCAGAAGGCCCACAAACTTTGCAGTAAATACAGTCAGCCAGACAGAGGATGAATACCAAAGGAACGAGGACCCTGGTGAAGGGCCTCTGTATACCTCCTTTTGTAAGACTGGTTGACTCACCCTGCGGGCTAAGTCTGATGTGAGTGCCAGGATCATAGGTATATTTCAGCTGCAATGGAGGCCATACTGGGACAGGTCTGAACTGTAGCGGTGGGGACGGCAAACTAGGAAGTAGAGATTGGTTGTGACCTTACTCCTGAGGCAACGACACAGCCACGCAAGTGAAAGAGGACCCAGGGGACAGCACAGTAACAGTTGCAACCTCATGGCATAGACCAGGGAGAGACGGTGATACACCAGAGACAGGCAGTGACCGGGGAACCACTTTAGTGAGCACCCACTTTGAAAGTTTTATCACAGTGGCACTGCCTGCTAGAACACAAACCAACATGGTGAAGGACAAGCCCCAAAGAGGCACTCATAAAATAGTACAATACACAGTGCCTGGCCAAGGGCCATAGGAAATGTGACAAGGAGTTCAGGTAAATCAGGCACACAAGGAGCCTCTACAGGCTACATTATATGTCTACCCAGTCTAATTAGGGGTCAGACATATAGGCAGTTTGGCCACAGCAGTGAAAAAGTAGTCACCACTGTGGCCAAACTTAAAGGCCACCTCCATTTAAATCTGGCAGGTTGGCCACTATGTTGGCAAAGCGGGAACATTATCACTGTTGCACTGGAGTTCTCTCTCTGCCAACATATAAATCAGGCCCTGTATCTTTAGTCATGGTTTGGAGAAAGGGAATTCTTTATGGGTAAAATATCTTCTTTCTAGTGATAGAAAACTTGTTTATTGGATGCACAATGACACATGATTTACTTGCGTGGATTTTCTAACTAGTTCAAATCAACCTGAGTTAATTTGTTCGCCTTCAAATTTACGACTGTTGCAGATTTCCAGATGTACCCTCTGAATTCATTTTGAATCCACATGAAAGTCGTAAATGGGATCTACATGAAGACATAGGTGGTCATTCTGAGCTCGGCGGTAAAAGGCGCTTACCGCCGGTCAGAAGGCCGCCATAACACCGCCGCGGCAAACCGCCACGGTCATTCTGACCCGCAACCTGCAAACCGCCAAAAACCCGACAACCACAAAAGTCCGCCACACCAAAGGTCAGCGAAAAAATGGCGATGACCAAACCTCCACCGTCACGCCAACAGAAATACGCCCATACCATTCCGACCCACAAATCCACGCGGCGGTCTTTCAAACGCGGTATTCCATTGGCGGTACACACCGCCGCGGTCAAAATACACACACACATAGAAAACTCAGCCACATTGGTCAGTTTGAAACACGCACACCTGATACACATACTAACACCACTCCCACACACCCAACACAATATAAAACACACACCCACATCACCCACAAACCCCTACGACCCGAAATTATTGACGAAGGCTAGAGAGAGAGCACAAAATAGACAATCCCACAACACAGAGGCACACAACACCATCACCCACACTGATTCCACGCACCAAACACCACACACCACCACACGCACCACACTCATCACCACAAACGCCACCCCACACCTCATCCACACCACCCCATGGCACCCCAAAGACACCCCAGGTTCACTGACGCTGAACTGAGGGTCATGGTGGAGGAAATAGTCCGTGTAGAGCCCCAGCTCTTCGGGGCACAGGTGCAGCACACCACAATTGCCAGGAAGATGGAGCTATGGCAAAGGATAGTGGACAGGGTCAACGCGGTGGGACAGCATCCACGCAATCGGGAGGACATCAGGAAGCGCTGGAACGACCTACGGGGGAAGGTGCGTTCCATGGTATCAAGGCACAACATTGCGGTGCAGAAGACTGGCGGTGGACCCCCACCTACTCCCCCAGAATTTACAGCATGGGAGGAGGAAGTCTTGCACATCCTGCATCCTGAGGGCCTCGCAGGAGTAGGTGGAGGAATGGACTCTGGTAAGTCAAATCTTCACTACTGCTTCACACCCCCACCCCACCTGCATGCCAAATCATACCTCCACCCTCACCCCCACCCCCATCACACCAACTCCTAGCAAAAGGCTCACCATCACAACCCACCCATCCCAACACCAAGCCCTGCATGCGACCACAAAGCATGGACACCCATCACCAAAGCATGCCCACTGCACACACACATCACCCCCACAAGCCACCCTCACAAAAGCACCCACAAGGGAATGCCTGCACTTGGGTACACGGACACCCACCCATCACACGAAATGCCACACACAGAAGCAATAACCATACCTTTATACCCCTGCAGGACCCGAACGCCACCACACCGCCACGGAGGGTCCAGAGATGTCCATCCCACCCCCAGAAGAGGCCCCCAGCGATGACAGCAGCTCTGTCTCCCTGGACCCAGATGACCAGCCCGGCCCATCGGGGACCTCTGGACAGTCGGTTCCCCACAGACAGCCACAGGCTACACCAGACCCAACCCCCTCTGGGAACACCAGCACAACTCCCACCCAGCGGGCCCATGCCTCTGTCTCCAGGACACATAAATCAGCGGTGTGTCCACCACTACAGGGCACCCAGGTTGACCCACCAGCCCAACAACAACAGGGACCTGGGGGCAGTGGTAGTGGGCACACGGTCCAGGGGACAGAGGCCCAGGAACACAGGGGAACTGGGAGGGCTGCTGTGCGACAGGGGGGGGGGACAGGCCCAGGGAACCGACTCTCCAAGAGGCGCTCTCCTCCATCATGGGAGCTTACCACCACTCCCAGGAGACGATGGTGACGGTACTGGCCCGGTTCCAGGAGATCCAGGCACTGCAGGAGGAACGGTACATGGGGTTCCGAGAGGAACTGAGGAACATCGGTTCCGCAATGGGGACCATTGTCGTGGCCCTTACCCAGATAGTCACCACATTGCGGGACCATGTGGCACCCCAAAGGGCCCCTGTCACTAGCCCAGGCCAGGAACAGCCTACCACCTCCGCCGGCGCTAGTGGACAGGAGGCCCCCACACAACAACAGGCCACCAGAACCCCACCTCCTGCAGAAGAAGAACCACCCCGCAAGCGGAACCTGAGATCTCACAAGAAGACAGAGTAGGATTGCAAGACCCCCGCCAGCCTAAGATACCCCCTGATGTCATCCCACTGTCCCACATTGTCACCCTGTCCAACCTTTAACTGCCCCTGCTCCATCCTTCCACAGGCATATGGACAATGCACCTGTGCGACTGAGAACTGGACTCTGCCATGGACATTACTCCACCCCCACCCATCACCCTTTTACAATCATGTACCTATATGTAGCACTTAAAATAAATCACTTATTGCACTTAAAATAACAGGAGTCTGCTTGTATTCTAAACAAATGTATTACACATAACGGTGCAATAATGTCCAGTTACTTTGTGATGACAACATACCAATTTCAATAAGCTTTAGTCCATGGGCAAACAAAGCTGAAGTCAGGCAGTGGGTCATACAGCTCTGAAAAGGGAAGGGAAAGTCACAAATCAGTTAACAGGAACTGGGGGGAAACACAGACAGTGGAGACGCATGACGCCTTAAGTTAATGTAAAATGGTGTGGGTGATTCTTACCTGTGTGCTACTGAAAATATTGTTGTATGACTGTATCCCTGTTGTCCGTGTCGTCCCCGTTGTCTTCCTCCTCTTCACTCTCCACAGGCTCCACCGCTGCTACAACACCACCATCTGGACCATCCTCCTGCAGAAAAGGCACCTGGCGTCGCAAAGCAAGATTGTGAAGCATACAGCAGGCCACGATGATATGGCACACCTTCTTTGGTGAGTACATTAGGGATCCACCTGTCATATGGAGGCACCTGAACCTGGCCTTCAGGACCCCGAAGGTCCTTTCTATGATCCTCCTAGTTCGCCCATGGGCCTCATTGTACCGTTCCTCTGCCCTGGTCCGGGAATTCCTCACTGGGGTCAGTAGCCACGACAGGTTGGGGTAACCAGAGTCACCAATTAGCCACACACGGTGTCTCTGTAGCTGTTCCATCACATAAGGGATGCTGCTATTCCGCATGACATACGCGTCATGCACTGACCCAGGGAACTTGGCATTTACATGGTAGATGTACTGGTCAGCCAAACAGACCACCTGGACATTCATCGAATGATAACTTTTTCTGTTTCTGTACACCTGCTCACTTTCTTTGGGGGGAACCAAAGCCACATGGGTCCCATCAATGGCACCAATGATGTTGGGGATATGTCCAAGGGCATAGAACTCACCCTTCACTGTAGCCAATTCGCCCACCTCAGGGAAAATAATGTAGCTCCGCATGTATTTCATCAGGGCAGACAACACTCTGGACAAAACCTTAGAAAACATAGGCTGAGACATCCCAGATGATATGGCCACTGTTGTCTGAAAAGACCCACTTGCCAAAAAATGGAGTACTGACAGAACCTGCACCAGAGGGGGAATCCCTGTGGGTTGGCGGATGGGGGACATCAGGTCTGGCTCCAGCTGGGCACATAGTTCATGTATAGTTGCTCTGTCAAGCCTGTATGTAAGTATGATATGTCGTTCTTCCATTGTCGACAGGTCCACCAGCGGTCGGTACACGGGAGGATTCATCCTTCTCCTCGCAAGTCCCAGCGGACGGTGCCTAGGAAGGACAACATGGAGCACAGAGTCAAGCAACCCACTGGTTCGTTCACACAGCTTGCACAGTACACGAATCGCTATGCATTGAAAGGCTTGTATGAGTGGCAATGCAAGGCCTAGGCCTGTGTGATGCAGTAGAAATTATGCCATGTGGGCCCTTGAAATGGCGGCTGCCTGACCTGTGAAGTGTGACAGTGGGATGTGAGGTCACTGCGCTGGCGGGGCACACCGTGGCGGTAGGCGGTCGAAGACCGCGGCGCAAAGCAGCATTGGTTAACATTGAACCCTATGGGTCTCAGGAGCCAATGACGATGTGCGCCGGTGGTCGCGGTACGCACCGCCGCGGTACGCACCGCCGCGGGCGTGACTGCCATTTTCTAACTGCTTAATCACTCGAGACCTGATCATCCACAGGAGAGGACCTATACTGCAAGTGCTGCTGTGACCTCGGTCTGTGAGATACAATGGCTGCTGCGATTGGGGAAAGGGCCCCTGCCTTCACTTCCGAAGAATTGGAGAAACTTGTTGATGGGGTCCTCCCCCAGTATGCACTACTCTACGGTCCTCCAGACCAACAGGTTAGTACACAGGGTGCACGTTGAATGGGCTATGCCTGTGTTGAGTGGGGTGTATGTAAGATGGTGGGTAGGGGAGCAAATGAGGAGTGCAACGCACGAAAGATGAGAGCATGTGCCACATGGCAAGGTTGGGGAGGGGGGGCCACTCACATTGACCAGGCAGAAAACTGATGCGATTTCCTTTACCACCCTGTACATGTCATATAGGTCAGCGACCATCAGAAGATCGACATTTGGCGTGCCATCGCCAAGGACGTCCGGGCCCTGGGGGTCCACAACAGACGGGGCATCCACTGCCGAAAGAGGTGGGAGGACATCCGCTGCGGGACCAGAAAGTCCGCCGAGTCTCTGCTGGGGATGGCCTCCCAATGTAGGAGGGGTGCCAGCCTCCAATTGACCCCCCTGATGTCCCAGATCCTGGCGGTGGCCTACCCCGATTTGGATGGGCGCGTGAGGACATCACAGCAGACACAAGGGGGTGATTATCAGCACATTCTGCTATCTTTGCGCGCAGTGAAGGTGTCTGGGTGGGGGAGGAGGGCTGTGGCTATCTCTAGGCCAGGGCGCATTCTGTAGGCTAGGCCCCTCCGTTAGACAAGGCCCTGTGCCCCCGCCCACCACCTCTGTAGGGTGCCAAGTACAGCTATCCATGGTCCGACCTCACCCATGTGTGCATTTGTCGTCCATAGACCTGTAGGCCTAGTCACAATAACTGAGTAGTGTACCACGATTGCGTGGCCTAGTGCAGGGGGCTTCTGTGTCTGTCCTCTCCGACAACGGTGTTGCCAATGCATGCACTCAACCTGTCTTCATTTCTCCCCCCCCCCATTTTCTTTGTCTTCCTGTTCATGTGTGTATTAGCATCATCAGGCGGAGGAGAAGTGGCATCGGCGCACGAGGGAGCTGCATCTCACATGGCCCCGGAGGGCCATACAACAGACTCCGAGTACACCAGTGAGATGGAGGGCGAGTGGCGCTCCACAACGGGGACCCGTGGAGACGTCAGCGACACCGACACGTCCTCCGAAGCGAGCTCCCTAGCGGTGGCGGCAACATCCGTGCCCACCGCCACAACAGGTACAGCCGCCACCCAGCGCACCAGCCCTGCCCTCCCAGCAGCCCCTCAGCCTTCGCTCCGTGCCCGCTCGCCCAGGAAGACGGGCATCTCCTTCGCCCCAGGCACCTCAGGCCCTGCCCCAGTTACCCCTGCTGCCCTCAATGAGGAGGTCATTGACCTCCTCAGGACACTTATTGTTGGGCAGTCTACCCTTTTGAATGCCATCCAGGGTGTAGAAAGGGAGGTGCATCGGAGCAATGCATACCTGGAAGGCATTCATTCGGGTCAGGCTGCCCATCAGCGATCGTTCAACGCTCTGGCCTCAGCACTGACGGCAGCCATTGTCCCTGTCTCCAGCCTCCCTCTTCTGACTCCCTCCACCCAGTCCCAGTCTCCTGTTCCTCTGCCTATCCCATCCACACCATCAGACCAGCCTGCACACACCTCTACACCCAAGGGCAGCTCATCCAGACATAAGCACCACAGATCCCACAAGCATTCACCCAAGCAACATCCAGATGCAGACATGCCAACAGTCACTACCACCTCTGTGCCCCCCACCTCCTCATCTCCCTCCTCCCTCCCTGTGACGTCTCCACTCACACCTGCATGCACACCACCATCAGCCAGTACTTCCATCACCAGCACACCCTCCATTACAGTCCGCACACGTGCAGTCACCACCCCCACTGCCATTTACACGTCCCCTGTGTCCTCTCCCAGTGTGTCTGTCACCCCCTCTTCCAAAGCACACAAACGCAGGCAGCCACCCACCCAACAGCCATCCACCTCACGACAGCCTCCGTCACAAGCACCTGCACCCAAAGACAGCACACTTGACTCTCCTACAACCACATCCTCTTCCTCCACTCCCATACCCACTACACCTACCCATCCCTGTCCTTCCCAAGTCCTTTTCCTTTCCAACCTTGAGCTCGTTCCAATCACTGACCCACCCCCTCCATCTGGTAAGAGTAAAAAAAGCACCTCAGCCACCACCAGCCCTGCATCTACTGTGACCATAGTGCAGGGCTATTGGAGTCCACCAGCTCCTAGGGCAGGAACATCGGCCAGCAGCAAGGGGACAGCCAGCCCACCCCCTCGGAAGAGGACAAAAAAAAAGAAGGGCCGGCGCGACAAGCCTGAGACGGCTGCCACCAAGGACAGTAGCCTTGCCCCGTCACCTGCCACATCATCAAAGGGAGGCAAGGGCCACAGCGCTTCGGCGAAGGAGGGCAAGGGCAGCAGGGCGGAGAAGTCAGGCAGCAGGCGAGCTGCCCAGGAGGGCCCCACCAGCCCCATTCCGGTTGTGACGGACGATACCCACGGGCCCAGGACTCCATCACAGGAGGGCCCCGCGACCGCAAGGTCGGATGGCGACTGAGCGGGAAGTCTTGGCCAGGTCTGGCTCCCTAGAAACACAGGACAAGCACCGCTGAACAGGGGCCCGCCGGGAGAAGCACCGCTGAACAAGGGCCCTCCATGACAAGAACCGCTGAACAGGGGCCCGCCGTGACAAGAACCGCTGAACAGGGGCCCGCCGTGACAAGAACCGCTCCGCTGGGCCCTTCATCTCAAGCACCGCTCCGCTGGGCCCCGCCGTCTCTGCACCGCTCCGCTGGGCCCTTCCTGTCAAGCACCGCTCCGGTGGGCCCCGTCGTCTCTGCACAGCTCCGCTGGGCCCTTCCTGTCAAGCACCGCTCCGCTGGGCCCTTCATCTCAAGCACCGCTCCGCTGGGCCATTCATCTCAAGCACCGCTCCGCTGGGCCATTCATCTCAAGCACCGCTCCGCAGGGCCCTTCATCTCAAGCACCGCTCCGCTGGGCTCTTCATCTCAAGCACCGCTCCGCTGGGCCCCGCCGTCTCTGCACCGCTCCGCTGGGCCCTTCATCTCAAGCACCGCTCCGCTGGGCCCTTCATCTCAAGCACCGCTCCGCTGGGCCCTTCATCTCAAGCACCGCTCCGCTGGGCCCTTCATCTCAAGCACCGCTCCGCTGGGCCCCGCCGTCTCTGCACCGCTCTGCTGGGCCCCGCCGTCTCTGCACCGCTCCGCTGGGCCCTTCCTGTCAAGCACCGCTCAGCTGGGCCCTTCATCTCAAGCACCGCTCCGCTGGGCCCCGCCGTCTCTGCACCGCTCCGCTGGGCCCTTCATCTCAAGCACCGCTCCGCTGGGCCTTTCATCTCAAGCATCGCTCCGCTGGGCCCCGCCGTCTCTGCACCGCTCCGCTGGGCCCTTCCTGTCAAGCACCGCTCCGCTGGGCCCTTCATCTCATGCACCGCTCCGCTGGGCCCCGCCGTCTCTGCATCGCTCCGCTGGGCCATTCATCTCAAGCACCGCTCCGCTGGGCCCTTCATCTCAAGCACCGCTCCGCTGGGCCCCGCCGTCTCTGCACCGCTCCGCTGGGCCCCGCCGTCTCTGCACCGCTCCACTGGGCCCTTCCTGTCAAGCACCGCTCCGCTGGGCCCTTCATCTCATGCACCGGTCCGCTGGGCCCCGCTGTCTCTGCACCGCTCCGCTGGGCCATTCATCTCAAGCACCGCTCCGCTGGGCCCTTCATCTGAAGCACCGCTCCGCTGGGCCCTTCCTTTCAAGCACCGCTCCGCTGGGCAACGCTGTCTCAAGCACCGCTGGCCCATTGACAGTGCCGGTTCTGTGTCGAGTAGGGCTTCACGAAGCACTCTGGGCACCATGCCTCCTCCATTAACAGTGGAGTCGGTAATCCATCTGATGGACTGTGGCTTGGCACTTCCCAGGATGGAACAGTGGGCAAGCCACCCACTGTAGAGACTTGAGAGACTGTGGCTTTGCACTCCCCAGGATGGCACAGTGGGCAAGCCACCCACTGTAGAGACTTGTGAGACTGTGGCTTTGCACTCCCCAGGATGGGACAGTGGGCATGGAGGCCCCTCGTGGATCTGGCGTCGTGGACTCATGTGGCTGAGGTGCCCCCCCTTCCCTTCCCCCTGAGGTGCCTGTAGTTTTATCATCTGATGCCCCAGCAGTGTTCTCTCCAATGGTATCTGGTCTCCTGTGTGGGCTTTGCCCATGTGTTTGTGCACATTGGCCCACGGACTATGGAACTTTGACAGAATGTGCAGGACTTATTGCCTATGTATATATTTTTGACTATGTTCATTCCTTATTTTGTATCATTCATATAGCATATTTCCCATACCTTCAGTGGAGCTATTTATACATATATTTTATAGATCATTTTAATTGTGTCTTTGCATTATTCCGGTGGGTTTGGGGGGTGTCAGTCTGACTTGTTGCTCTGCATTGGGGTGTAGGTATTTGGGTTGGGGGGGTGGGTGTATGGCGCATGTGTGTGCCCGTAAGCTTTCCTCCTCCCCCCTCCCCTGTGTCATAGGTGCAGTACTCACCGTTGTCGTCTGCGCCGGCGTTCGTACTCCTGGTAGATGAGCAGGTAGACAATAGCTGGTAGGATGTTTAATTCGGGTTCCATGCTGTCCTCCTTCCTCGTGGAGTGTGTAGAGGTGAACGTTTTCCCGTTCGTAGTCTGTTTCCGCCGTGTTTTTATCGGCGGGGCTCCCGCCCCGGAAAAGGTGGCGGATTGGTGAGTTGTGATAGGGTGGGCGGTACATTGTCTGCCGCCTGCCTGTTGGCGGTGACCGCCGCGCTGTTTGTCTGTCCCGCCGTGGCGGTCGGAGTGTTAAAGTGGCGGCCTCTGTTGGCGGTTCCCGCCAGGGTCAGAATACCTTTTTTTTTACCGCCTGCCTGTTGGCGGGTTGGCCGCCGCTTTATCACCGACCGCCAGGGTTGGAATGACCCCCATAATCCTAATGGAGCAGATTTTCAAAATTTTGAAATCTTTCTTTATGAATTAGGCCCATAGTGCTTGAATTCATAGTTTTAGAAAGCACACAGAGTTTGTACTGGAAAGTAGTTGAATCTACAACAATAACTCCAGTGCTAAGTCCTGCTAAGTCCTGCTGAAAACAATAATTCATGCATACCCAAGCTTCGCCAGAATGCAAACGGGTCTCTCTTTAATTTCCACCTCTAAGATAAGAAATTGACTGAAACAATCCAAGTAAGTTAAAGCAAATGTTTTCACCTGTCTTATCCCCTCAGCCATTAACCTTACAATATTTGCTATGAGGCATATACTACTCTTTAAATGCTTAGCGGATCATTTTTCGGCTGATGAAAATGTTCCAGGTTTAGCACAAGGTGCTTAAATATTTACCTGCTTCCATGTTCAGTTCTGATAGGCACCTAGGGCAGTGGGGTTCTGACTAGGGCTCCCTGACAATCTTTCCTATGGTAATAGTTTTGTGCTTGCAGTTTGACCAGCTATTGAAGACAGTCATGTTACTTAAGGGAATGCAACCACTTATTTTCATTCTGGTACGCTGTGCTATTTTTTAGTTTGAGCTTACAAATGCTACCCATGTAAGTAGCATATATCCAAGTATACCCTAATCACTCAGCAAATGCTAAAATCACGTTTGTAGTAGTTAAATTCAAACTGAGTGTGTGTGCTACGACAAACACATTGTTAGTAGAACACAGCCCTAAATTTCAATAAATAATAATAAAAACAAGTTCTTCACAAATAATCATTCACATTATAAAGAGTGAACATATATTTCTTGTTTGCATTCTTATTCCAATTCAAATCAAAATATTACACCGGGGTCCCCAGAGTATGGTACATATCTCACAAAATATGTATACCAAACAAAATGAGGTTAATAATAGAGGGTCTCAACGGTAAAAGCTAGAAATGAACTTAGTCTCTGAGGTGGATGGTCCCAGAAGCAGGGACATATTTAGTCAGCCTTTTACATGGAGCCATCATTTCACTCCCTCCTTTTCCCTTCCTTATCACATGCAAGGTCTGCCTCTTCTGGTTGTCTCTGCGTAGTATGACATGTTGTTTGCTTGTGCTGAAATATTACAGTTTCAGATATAAATTCACACAAAATAAATATGTCCACTCCTTTTATACTGATCAGTGGTGCAGGAAGAATTTTTAGAGTGGATGTGCTGCCATTAATGTTATTTCCCTGAAGTGACAGGAACTGTGAAAAATTCAAGCTTCATGGAAAATCCTAATGTTGCCAATGTGCCACATCCAGTCAGCAGGCGAGTGGTAAGGGTGTGGTATTCAGCTGGTGGTGCATTTTGGAGTGGTATCACACCGTCATTTACAGATAGCACATTTTCTTTTCAGATAACCACTAAATTTGCATAGTCATGCAGTTTTACTGGTAAAACTATATATAGCACAAAAGCGATATTATGCAGAAATCAGATTTCAGCATAATGTCATTTGTACATCACTAAGTGAAGTGTCTTGATTGTTGTGAACCTTTCAAAGTCCTTGTTTCCATCCCACTTCAGAATTACAAAAAGTGCTTTATTTGTGCTTTTCTAAGTGCGGATATAATTTGAAATATGTGTATAGTTAAATTCCTAAAATTTAAATATTGCTGTGTGTTAGAAAAAACTGACAAGCTACAATCCTTCCCTTTGTTTTCTGTACCCTAGTAAGATTGTCAACTAGGTCACTTTTTCAAAATCTTATCACTTTGTAGTCAGAGAAATAAAACTACACTCCAGTTTCCTAAAGAGCAGCAGCTTGTCAGAAGACTGATATTGACCTTTGTTTGTGAACCCACAGCAAATGAGACAAGATCAACACAATAGTTAAAGGCATCTTTATTGCTCATTACCCTTCTGAACTCTACCATGATTATTTCTGGAGGTGCTGCAGCACCCCTACTTCCATCCCCTAATAATAGTCTTTTTTTGTGGAATGCCTACTTTTAGAATATTACCATCCATGACAAGCACTCTTGGAGATACTGGTATAAACACCATGAATCAATGAATCGCAAAACATTTGCTTAAAAATACAAAATCGTTTTATAGAGGTCGAAGGGAAAACGTTTTAAGAAAACAATAAGTAAAATCATTATGCATCTATTAATTCGGAAAAAACTGATAGGAGCCTGATCTGACACAGCCTTTCTCTCTTCAGTACTTCCTAAAATCCATCATCCATTGGTTGGAGAACACCTGAGAAGGTAAGAACTAAATGAAACTCAGAGAAATGTTCTCTAAAAATCCGTTGGAAATTGTAAAATAGGCCACCAGTTAACTCAGGTGGGTTGTCTGACACTATACTGAGGCGTCCTACAGTAATATTGCACTCTGCAAATCACTTACCAGTAGGTTACAGTAGTAAGCATATTATGGTATTATACCAGAAGATTGTATTTTAAAAATGCTCTAGCCAAAATATAGACTATCACAATGTTATTATAAATTAAAGTACATATTGTTAAGTATAGGTTTACTATTCTTAACACTACATAGAATTCACCTCCAAAATATTTTTGCAGGACGAATTTCTGTACACTATGGTCTAATGTCCAACCATATATGAATACAATATTACTTATTCATAGTCTACCTACCACTATACATTACTTTGTTCATCCATTATCCGTACCTATACTAACTTTATGATTCAGTAGTTAAGTAAATGTAATGGATGCAATATTATTGTGTGATATAATGCATGCAATATAGTGGGGGGATGACCTCAGTGGAAGTAACTTGAATGTTAAACTCATCTAACTCACGAGGATGACTTGATGATTAGCCCTTCGCACTTCATTAGCAGACAAGATTGGTAATAGCAACAATTTCAGTGGCTCTGTATGCTTTGGAAACCAGGAAGGCCTGTTAGAGCGGAAACCCTGATGCTCAGCTGAACCTTCTTACCATGAAAATCCACCTGAGAGGTACGTTGTACTGTGAGGTCGACAGAGTAGTGTTAAAGAAAAAGTGTTAGATATCCCTAATGTATATAATTAATTTTGGATGCCTAATTCACCTGCCCACATTTGCCTGTCTCCTATCCATGTTATCGACGTCTTAGTAAATTCTGCTTGAGTTCTGCTCCCTTTCACAACTGCCATTCTAATTTGATCTTGTGAATCTCTTCAATTTTTATGTCCTGTGAGTTATCTCTAAATTTGTTTTTTATTGATGCAAGGAGAAGTTGACCTATTTCAATTTTGCATTCAAGTGCTCTGTAGCGTTTAGGGACCTGTTCTCCAATAATAGCGCATTTTAGACTTCTTAAAAAACAATCACGAATTAATCACCTAGAAAGATACTTAGAAAATACACTAGTTTTCTCCACAGTGCATTATTTTCTCAGAGCCTGGTCCTACGGAAAGCCGGTTTCTGTTTCACCTGACTACTTTTTATTACCGTGCACCAGCTTAAAAGAGGTTTCCACAGAGATAGTGGGTAGTCGTTTATCTTAAAGGTAAAATTCTCTGACTAGCAAAGGCGTACTCCAGCAACAAACACAGTCAAATGTGCATCATTGACAAACATAAGGCCAGTTTCTGGAAATATTATTTTATAAATTTATTGTGTGTGAGGTGTTTTCCTGCGCAACACAGACCTTTGTCAAGTAAATGATAAAGTCCTGCTTCTCGCCCTGATAAATCAGAGCATTTTCAAGGATTTTAGTTTTCTTTATGGCCTGAAAAATATCCTTCTTGATGCTGGATCGAAATGTCAATCACATATCAAGCTGCCGCCACTGGCAGACACATCCCCACCCACTCTATCCCTCAGTCATCAATTACCTCACTTAAGACACAACTAACCCAGAAAAGAGCAAAACGATCTGAAGGATAGGCCAGAACACTACCCAGAGTATTGCAGTTAATAAAGACTAATTATAGTTTTACATCCAGTGGCACAGGTCTGTCTAGACAGAGCTACAAAAGGCCAGTATGTTGGGGGACTCAATTTGCACCTCATTGATGCTGGAGCATTTTCATTCTTCACAGGAATCAATGCCCTTTGAGGTGGATAGATCTTTGGACCCAGTAAGAAGTGCAGTAGAACCACTAACACAATTTCAATAGAAACCCCCAAAATTTAAACATGACCAATGTGGCCACAGAAGGAAAACTCCAGTTGGGAATAAAGTAAAGGGATTTATTACAAACACAAGCTCAAAGTCATGTATACTATACGCAATACCAAATTATAAAGAGACATAATCACCAAGGGATGCCCAAGGTGACGAAATGGGTTCAGGCAAACTAACAATAACAAAACTAAGCATTCAAGAAGGACAATACATCTCATTAAAATAAATATCTGAGATACAGACATTAAGCATTGCTCAGGGTTAGCAATCATCAGTCAATTCAGTTCAGCAGAGTCATAATTTAGCTGGGGACTGATCAACCCTGCAACTAACCCAATCAGGGAAACGCATGTGTGGACAGGACACATGCGGGCAAAAGACCAAAAGCACAAAAAGGGCAAAAATATTTTGTAAAAGATAATCTCGGACTGTAGGTTACTAACTAAGGTGGGCAAAAAATAGGTTAAAAAAGGAAAGCATCCGCATATCGGAAGCTTGATCAAGAGTCTTCTGAAGGGAATTAGGTAAAGGGTTCTAAATCTCAAAGGGGCATCTCAGTGGGGCAAAGAGCAGAGAGGGAAATACCTTTCGAAGGGGCACAGCATATGGGGACTCTTCTTCAGAAAAGCATATGGAATCTGGAAAGCATCTGCTAGCATCTGAATCTGTCTGGAATCTAAGCAGCATCTCCTCAAAGTCCAACTGTGCACTGACTTATCAAAATTCATAAAACATTCTGATTTGCCAAAGGTATCAGTCCATATCACATTGAAGGGGCATCATCCAATAATAATCGATCACACAACTCCAAGTTGCAACATACACGTTCTTTCCCAAGTCTTCCATCTGTGTGACTTCACGCAAGTTTGATCAATTGTATACAATGTCAGTCCATGTTCCACAATGTCCTAATCTAATTTTTTACATGCATTTGTAATCCATTAATCATTAGAAATTCAACATTGTTTCAGTATGTCCTGTTAGTCTAAATTCTAAATTGCATTATAACATCAATTTAATTCTTTTAACATATTTCAAATCAAATACTACCTAAGTCGAACTCTGTAATGCAAATAAATGCAGCTTCTACATTTTAACCATTAGGGTTTTGATTATATAAGACAAACTGTCACAATTTGATGACTTTTGTGACACGAGGAACTCTACTACAATTTTGACTACATCACTGATGAGGCCCACCAGGGCTGAAACCAGTCTGAAGCTGCCTATGTTCCTGTTCACAAAGAGTGTGATGTAACAGATCGGTATGGCCTGCCCATTCTAGGCTGGGATCAAGACTCATATGCATATGGATGATTCCTCTTTGAATGCCAACCAAAAATGACGAAACTTAATACTACCCAAAAACAACACACGTGGGAATATTTAATTCAAGTCTTCCATCCGCGATTTTATGTCATGTGTCACATGTGAATTCTAGATATTTTTTCGTGAACGGCATAAATTTAAATGATTAAAAAAGAGTGAAAAAAATGGGGAAACAACCTTAACAATGCGGCTCAAACCACGCTGTACCTTTACAACGTGGCTGAAACCACGAATGCGTCTTTACAACGCATTCCTTTACCACGCAAGTCATTACAACGACTTGTCTTAGGGGAAGCGTTATTGGACTGGAGTTGGACTTTAAGTCCAACACTTTTCCTACTGTGGCGTAGACTGGAATCAGAATTAGAATAGTAAATTATACTATTCCAAAGTCAAGTGCTTTCCACAAGGCAAGTCGGTGCAATCACGTTGTAGAGGCGCATTCATGGTTCGGGCCGCGTTCTTAAGGCAGGTGTTGTTCCAAAACACATCCAAGAATATGTGCTTCCCCATTAAATAAATCTAATTATGTTTTTAAAATATACACAACTTTTGCAATGACGCTACACCCTTTTACCCCATAGATAATGGCCTTCTAACAGACTAAACATGCCAGTCATAATGAGAACAGAGCCAAAGGAACAGGACTAGATTTTCTGCCAAGCAATTCCAAGCGCTGCAAATAACAAGTAATTGCCAGAGACTTGAAAACTGCAGCAGGAGTTGCAAACATCAAGTCGCAAACAAAACACGATGAACCTCCTAGGCATCACAGAAAACCAGTAGAGGTGATTTAAATGCTGCCCTTGGAAAACAAGAACCCCTTACTTTGAACAGTTAGACAGCAGAAGAATGAGAGTTTCAAGGCATTGTATGCACCTCCCTAGTAGATGAAAAAAGGACACTAGGCACATGTAGTAGGTCCATCTTCCAAGAACATGGAAACAGACATTGATAGGATGCTCTGCACTACAAATCAGGTGATCTGGAAATTCAAAATAGATTTATTGTCGCTTTTCCACATTAAAGGAGAGACTGCAAACCAGGTCAAAGCTACAACCCCTTTACAAAGTTACCAGTTCAGGTGGCGATATCTCTTTCCAAAGGGGGCCACTTACATAATGGGCGCACCACCACTACCTGACAGTTGGAGACAGCTGCATTTTTATTGGGACCCCACAGTGCAACTCCAAACGCTTCCCTTGTCTCTGGTAGGTAGAAATGCAGATTTGGTATTTCCTAAATGGTAATGAGACTTGCCCAGGTGCAGAGAAGAAGTGGGTGACATTAGTCCGCTTAGTGAAGCGAGGACAGAGGCCTTCTTCCCAGGAGGGAACTTCCCACTGCCTGCTTCACCTAGCTTAGATATTTCCAGCTGTTGCTCCCGTGGACTGATGGGAGTAAATAGCCAGGCTGCGGGAAAGCACTTGACTGTATTCTTTTCCCAGTCATGCTTTGGTGGACAGTTCATTTTGTGTAATCCCTCTTCACTAGGTATCTCCTTCACAGTGTCAGTATTATTGTAGGGACATGGTTATCAATGGTGTGACAGGTGCAGTGGCACCAGGGCCCAAGGGGGTAAGGAGATAGATCACTTCAAAACAGTTACAGCTGTTTTTTTTTAGTAGCTAATTTTCGTACTTTGCATAAGGGTCTCTTGCACCCTTGCCACACCACTGGATTAGTGGGCAATAATCCTTCCATAATTTCGGCCTATATTTTACATTTACTCTATTAGATGAGCATGCATAAAACAAAAGAGAATGTAAATTGCATACTTTTGTACCGTGTTTCTAGTGAGTTAAATTTAATTTTTGGATTGAAATATTTCACATATGCCATTTGACGGTGCAACGCATATGACATTTTAAAATTAGGAAGCATCACATTTGTTTATCTTTTGGCAGCGTTTCCCTCCAAGATAGCATTTGTATTACACGTTCATTCCTTAGGCCGCTGCTGGAGATTCTAACCGAGTGCGTCAGTCGGTGTGAGAGGGGATGCAGGGAGGATTCTCTCTGTGCTATCAGAATAAACACAGGAGACTGTCCCAACATTCAGATAAGCTGACACAATAATAAATCAAAAAGCTATTTGTAAAGCAAAATGTAGACCATCTGGCAGAGCTGAAATACCTTTGTGGTATTAGCCTTTTATTTCCTGGATAATAGTGGCATTACTGGTGGTATGAGACCCTTGGCCAGCACATAATAATGTGATAGGATTGCCAACGGTATTGGTGACAACCTAGGCTGAGAACGTATTCTTCTCATCCCGGAAATATACCCAAAAGTAGGCTTCCTCCACAAGTCTTCACTGTTTCTTGTCTACTATACAATGTCAAGAAACAAGAAATTACCTAATTTATCAATAGTGACATAGAATCTACTAATTTAGTGCTCCTCACTAAGGTTCCCACAGAACTACTATTTCCCGCCGATACTTCCCCCGGTAGATCATACTGATTTTACGGGTGGTAAGTTATGCATATCCTGCTCCTTCCGGGACATTAACCTTTTGAGATATCCTTTTTACATTTCCAGTGCTGAGAGAACAGTATTAGAGTGAAGATTAGAAAGGTTATCTTTAACTCAAAGATGGAAAAAATACAGGTCCAATTTTGAAACTAGAGATGTTGGAGTTTAAAGTCTAACAAATCTATGTCAAAATAGGTTTTCCTCGATTTTATGTTTGAAACTGAATAAGAGGAACATCCACGGTATCAATTTTGCCTTGGTGTTTAGGGCGTTTGAAAAATTGAAACAGCGCAATAAAGTCATGCTAAAAGCTGTCTAGGTGCAATGTGTTGTTAGAAATTTAACATATCAAAGCATAACATAGTTTAAATTACCTAAGCAAACGTGATAGGCTGGGACAATGTGGTATTCTAAACTTTTAACTAGATAGAGTTGGGTGGAATGCATTCAGCCCGGTCGTCTTTTAACTAGATAGGGTTGGGTGGAATACATGCAGCCTGGTAGTCTTTTAACTAGATAGGGTTGGGTGGAATACATGCAGGCTGGTAGTCTTTTAACTAGATAGGGTTGGGTGGAATACATGCAGCCTGGTAGTCTTTTAACTAGATAGGGTTGGGTGGAATACATGCAGCTTGGTAGTCTTTTACCTAGATAGGGTTGGGTGGAATAGCAACGTGAAACAGAGTAGAGGAGAGAAAGCACTATTTTAACTAGACAGATATTAGAATTAAAACTATGCCAGAACGAATTGCCAACTATCTAATGCCATCTTGCCATTCTAGAAGATTGGCTCCCGATAATTTGGCCTAACAATGACCTCACAGTTCATTAAAGTCACTGCAGGAATGTAATCGTTTCAACAACCCAGTGTTTATTCAATGTATTTGTTTGACAGGTTCACTACCAACAGTATGAAACAAAAGAGCAAAATCGTGAAATCGGCCAATTAATTAATGCATTAATTAATGTTTAGTGCTAAATGCAAGAATACAATTAAATCAAGCTATTGGGCTTGCTAGGTTTCAAAGAGAACGCCACTGAGTTAAAATAGGCGAAAATCCCAAATTGAGTAATATTATCCTTAGAAATGTTCCAACAGGAAATCTTTTCGGTTCTCCGTACTGGGGATCTTGCTGCTTTCATTCAAATTCGAGGTATTTTCAGCTTTTCATCACATGCATTTTTGGGACACAAAGGGCCATGCTCTATGAAAATCCCACGCAAGCCATGAATAACGAGCTAACAAAGCAGTGTGATTTCCTCCATGGTACTGGCGACTGCACGCTGATCCAAAACAATTTGCCACATAATGGTGTACTTCTGGCTGGGTTAGATCATGGCTTCCCGGAGCTCTGTGCATTACCGATCAGACTTCCACATGGTTCACCTCTCCGCTGATTGCAAACTCCCAACCGCAAATCTACTCCCACTAACGCAGTATGATGCAATCAAAATTTGTTCTGCCAGCTTTTGATCTGCGCACCCCCTCAGGTATCCAACACACCTGGCATTTTTCTATTCCTTCTATTGTGCAACAAGTGGGATTCTGAAATAATGGCTTTGAGGTCATGCGTGTCAATCCAAAATGGATTCCTCGGTGTGTGGTGCAGATGGGGGGCCTCAAACCATTGTTTTTGCCCATTTAACTGTGCTCTGTTCTGTATTCTAGAAATGCATTTCATTGTAAAAAACAAACAAAGGCCTCATAATTGTAAGAGGGATGAGTAATTGCTGGATTGCTGGCAAAACATAAAGTTGGTGATATGTGTGTGTGTGTGTATATATATAAATGTTTATATATATATATATATATATATATATATATATATATATATATATATATATATATATAAAACAATAAGTGCACTGAAAACAAGCATTTGCAATACAATAGGTCTTGTGTTTGCTCGAGTTAAAGCTAATAATGTTTTAAACTCCTGACCAGACTTTTCTTGCCACATAAACTGAAAAGTAAAACAGTTTCACATAAGCAAGCCGACAGCCACCATCAGCGCAAAGCAGACACACAAAAGGAAACAGAAGTTCCCTTGCAGTGAAATGTATTGGCAAAAGTACAATTATCCATGTAACAGGGTCGATGTCATGCAAAGCGCTCGATTACTGCCCAGCGAGATCACGCTGCCTGCGAAATAAAAATAAAAAGTAGTCCAGACACCATACGAAAAACATGGAGCCTCGTATGTTTTCAGTAGTTGGCCCATGCGCTCGAGGAGGGCTAAACACCGGAAAAGGATGCATGCCTTTCACTAATTAAATCAAGTGAACTTTAAAAGGCAAGCCCACAAACCAACCAAACTGATGGGCATGACATGGGCGTTGTTAAAAGCCCATAGAGAGATTACACCACGGACAGAGCGCTTTGTATGCTCGACCTTAAAAACAAAGGTTAAAGTAGAGTTATACTTAAGTGAAATTTTCACTAACAACGTAATGTTTTAAACTCTAAAAAACATAGAAATTCCCTCTTCAAGCCTTAATTAGCCCTTGGGGCCCCATCCCCCAGAGTCAAATTTAAGGAGGGGGGCATGCGGCCCACCTTCCTGAGTCTTATCAGATGGCAGGAAGCCATCCCCTGGGACCAAAACCAATAAAAAATGGGGGCGGGTATGCAGCCCCCCTCCCTTGAGCCTTATTAGGCCCCATGAACCCATTCCCAGGGCAGAGTAAATAATAAAGGGAGGGGGGCATGTGGCCCCCTCCCTAAGCCTATTTAGGCCATGGAGACTCTATCCCCCTGGACATCCTGGACAGAGTAATAAAGAAAGGGAAGCACATAGCGCCCTCACTGAGTCTAGTTAGACCATGGGAATCCATTCCCTGGGGCAAATACAATTAAACAATGAAGAGGGTTGTGCAAGACCACCCCTCCCTGAGCCTCCTTGGCCCCCTGGGACCACATTCCCCTGGTACAAATATAATAAAAAGGGAAGGGGCTATATGTGGGTGTGTTTTATTTACATATATTTTACTTGTTGTACAGAAGTGTCAGGTTTGTGTCCATTTGGTACTTTGACCCATGTGCACAGCTATGGTTTACGGCCATATAAGTGTTAAAATGTGAGACATTACAGAAGAAACAAATTTAAATATAAAAAAATACTTTTTGCATTCTTGCTACAGACAACTTTAGCAGTCTTTTGCAGACACCATTGTAGTCAATACTGTTATGCGATTCTTATTATGGTAATAGGACTGAATATTAGGCCAACAGAACTTTGGGATGTGGGAAACTGAGTCCGTCTACGCCATCAGAAAATGTTGTTCCAATTTCTGGCTAGCTCACAGTGCCTCACCTGAATCCCAAACAAACCGGGGTGGAAGGTGATTGTGGCAACCTGAACATGACACTCTGACTCCCCAGGGAAATAATGGAAACAGATCTTCTTACCCTATTGTTGTACTCATGCATGCCAAGGCGAGACACAAAGAGATGCAAGATAAGTTTTTCAATATTTTTATTAAAATAATTGCAATCTAGCATAAAATGAATGAGTTGCGATAATTAGGCAGATGGAACCAAACAAAGTAATCAGCATTATAAACATGGTAAAGCACATAAACAATTCAACTGTGGTGTGTGTGATTCTAGATAGTCTAGAGTTTCTAGAAGTTTCTACCTAACTCTAAGACTATACTTAAGAGCATAGCAGGTCTTCTCTTCTGCCTGGCTCGATCTCAGGGATTAGGCCCAGCCCCATACCTGAAGACAATGTCAAGAGATGGCTTGTAGTGTAAGTGGCAATCCTCTCGGGACTGGCAGGTTATCACCAGCTGAACAATATGTCAAACGGCCTTTGTCCCAGGATGGTCATTGCCAGAATGCCCTCTACCCCTCCCGGGTCAGCGTATCACATATATAATAAAATCTTACTGTATTGGAAGCACAGTCCTGATGCAATGATGTGTCTAGGTATTAGAAGCTGTCACCTGAAGGGCAGCAAAAACCAGCATGTTGTGTACAGTGTTCCCAGGCTTGGTTAGAAAGTACTGATTACATGTTGTGCAAAGGCCAACTAAACAAGTAGTGTGTTCTCTATATTCCAGGAATAAAAAACAGCTGATAAAATATTTAAAATTTAGTTGCTAAAATGAATATAATATGAAATGTAAAATGAAGATAACTGAAACTAAAGCCGGGGGGATATTCACAGGTCCCAAAAATCCTCATGAAAATATTCTTTAGGTTTGGGTCTGTGCTTCATCTATCGCACTTGCTTGTCATTGGATATTTTGTCTCCCTGTACTTGTGTATGTCTCATGCAGTTGAATATTTCAGTATCAAAGTATTTTCATTGGCTGGTTATCTGAATCATTCACTACTGACATCAGGATTTTTTTCTCAGCCCTGGCTTCTAATTGGAGTCTGGATATGCTAAGCATGGGTACCCATTGGCCACTGGTGCTGCCTCCATCCATGACCCACTGATTTCCACTGCCAATATTGGTTTATGTAAAGCCAATTGGTTTACATAGACAGTATGAGTATAACTGTTCCTAGAAGGTTCCCACACTGGTACACATTGAAAACCATCTTGGAATTCTGTTTAATTTATTTTTTAAATATTGATACCATTTTAAGATTACTGCCACATTGCATCTGTGAGTAACATGATGCATTGTGGCAACCTTCTTGGAACAGTAACTACTGTAGAGTACCAAAACACAGAATTTATTGCTGCGTGTCACTATATTTCAAAGCGGCAGCGGATAGTATTGGCTTTGCTAGTGTTTTCACTGCGTAAGCTGTGGCACATCCAATGTATGCTCTGGCAAAACAAGACTGAGTGGCTTTACCAATGCTAGGTTAATCTTGTATATACTAACATATCCAGTATAATGATCAACAAAGGGATACAAGATAGAGCACAAAAATATGTAAAATTGTCACACT
Organism: Pleurodeles waltl; assembly: GCF_031143425.1. Classification (NCBI taxonomy): domain Eukaryota; kingdom Metazoa; phylum Chordata; class Amphibia; order Caudata; family Salamandridae; genus Pleurodeles; species Pleurodeles waltl. The sequence continues at coordinate 611,283,071 of NC_090449.1, forward strand.
AGCACAAAGTATGATTTCTCATGACCGTTCAACCCCACTTACGGCTGTCATCCTGCTGATAGCTGTACACAGATCTTTGCAGGACAACTTTTATCTCCCACATTGTTGAGGGTTGACATGCAGACCACATGCTGTAATGAGCTGTACCTAGGAACATCCGTTGGCGTAAAGGGCTATATGGGGATGTCCAAGAGTGAAGCCTGCAGCTAGAATTACTTAGCTTTAAACCAGTCATGGACTAATTGTTTCAGACACTGCAGGAACTCTAATTAAGCATTCTAAGTCCCAGGCCACAATGAGGAACGGCCAAAACCAGCTGCCTATCATATGATGCCGGACCTATCCAGTAATTTTTAAGCCCATATCTTACTTAGATTAGGAAGATCATGTGTTAGGATATCAAACCACGCCATCATCTGATGATATTAAGATGGGATCTCTCAAGTGTTTCATTTGCTAAAAAAGTGTGGAAAACAAGTTGCAAAGTGGACGAGGTACCATTGATCGCTCCTATCATGAACATGCAAAGCTAACAAGAAGACGGAAAGAGAAATGGACATGCAGTGAGTGGACATGGTCACAAATATGGAGGTTGTTAGGAAATTGGGAGGAAGAACTGAAGTAAAATTAAGGAAGTTAAGAAACTGGAATGAGGTAAGGGGATACTGTTTGATGGGGCAGGTTTGAAAGGATACGTTTTGGGAGTGTGAAATGGGGACAAAAAGGTGGAGGGTTAGAGAAAATGGAGGAAAGAAAGGAGAAGCATCACGTTTGCCCTATTCAACTTCATGCTGTAAACGTATCTTGGTGGTCATGCAGCATCCAATGACAACGAGCCTTGTGTGGCACTATTTTACCAGGTGCCTTGAACAAATGCCCTGACTTTTTCCTAAATGCTCCCTAAGATTAGAAAGAGTACTTGATATGCATTAAATGTGCATTTGCATCTAAAGTATTATTTATTGTATTCTGGAAGACTTGTGGAAACCTGCATTATGTCACATTATAGACTGGGAGAACTTGACACTCCGGTTTTGTAAGAATTAATGAAAGAAAAACCTAGTCCCCCAGAGGAATCCTGGGTTGGCAAGGCAGGCAGAAGTGCCATTTCTGGCAAACACCCTCCACTGAAAGCATTATGGGTGGATAAAAAGATCCAGGAATGCATAACATACCTGGATTCTAATGAGGGATAGTAAGGGTTAGCCACGTCTGCCTCTGGATTGCACCTCGAAATCCTGGGCCAGGCACCCGCTATCTATGCTCTTAGGAGTCATAAACAAAGTCACAGGAACAGAAAGTAAAGTTGACTCCAAGGAATTTGTTTACTTTCTGTAGTTTCCTGTGTATGCCCTTCTAATTTTTCGGCAGCATATAGAAGCCAGTGGATGGCACAACCGTAGCACAATCTTGTAATGTGATTGGATGCCAATGGATGTGTGATGTCATGTTTGCTCCCCTATCATTTTGGTGAATTGAGAGCTACTGCCAAAACATGCAACAGTTGTTTAGCCTGCAATGAGATTGTTTTGCTAACAGTGAAACTGCAAGAAAGGTGCGCAGTTGCAAGTTACAACCACAACAAGGGGCATATTTATCAACATTTTGCATCACCCTTGCCCCACGCAAGGTAAAGTAAGGGCAACGCAAAACCTAGATGAGACTGATCGAGCCATGCAAGACCCCCCTATATGGCCCTGCATGGCATGGTAAGCCTGGAGTAATACAAAGAAGCAGAAATTGCTGCATTCCGTTTATCTGCCCCAGAGAAGCGTTCCCTGGGTGGAGCATTGGTCTTCCCATGCATTCACTCATGGATTCTGAAGCATTACCAGATTTACCAATACTAGTAGACCTTTGAGTACGTCAGAATGCTATGCCTCCCTAGGAGAGCTGTAACAAGAAGAAATATATTTATTAACCTTGTTTGTTCCTCTTTGTATATGTGGTGCATTCTGCATCGTTTATAGAAAGAGAAAATAGCCTTGGAGGATTATTTTTGTGCAGGAAGGGGTTCCTTTCTGCACAAAACAATCCTGCCTGTAATGCAGGCAACCCTGCACCATGGTGCAAGGATGCCTGCGCAAGGGTGCCAGCCTTAGTGCAGGGTAGCTGTTCGTGTGCCAGTGCAGGTTGAAGGAATGCACAATATCTTGATAGATATGGCACATTCCTGCCCTCTCCCTTCCTTGCAAAGCAGTGCTGCAAGTTGTCTTCCTGCCTTGCGTTGCGTGAAATGTTCATAAATATGGCTCTTAGTTTGGTAGTTGTGGACTTTTGGCCGAAATAAGAGAATTTATGTAGTGTATATGTGTTTTTGATTTCTCCAGTAGTAAGACTGCTCTAGAGTTGATATACCAGCCTGAACAGAACCTGAACAGCTGTTTCCAACCTAGAAGTGGGAGAGGGCACATTAAAAGGGAGAGCGCAGCCAAGTGTCTGACTTGGCTCTTAGAACTCGTGCACGAACTGACCCCTGAAAATGTTTGCCATGCAAATCATCCAACAACATCACATAAAATATGATGGTCTCTTTAAAATTAAAAAAAGTGTATTGCTTTAACATGTGAAAGCTTTGACATTAATAGGTCCCATTATAGCACTGCAAAGTTATTGTTAAACGTTTTTAAACATGAACTTTGAACTATTCCTGACCCCACCCTCACACTTGTGACAGTGCCATTATTGAACTAAGAGGCAAGACAGTTACATGAATGCTGTATGCTGCCCAGCTATTTACAGGGCAACATTATAGTCAGTGCTTAATTTGTAAATAATAACGTGCCGGTGCTCAAAGCCCTCCTCTTAACCACGCTGCTGCTGCAATTAAATGTGTAAACACGAAATACTGAGACAGCATAAGCCTGAAGCCATCTCTGGCCTCTTTAATCCATTCAAAGCCACACCCTGCCCCTTCAGTTCACTCTTGTAGCTTTCTGCTTTCTCCCATTGCGACGCTTTTTCGTTTTTCTCTTCCTCCGTCTTTCCCATATGTGTCTTTTGCTCGCAGTAAATGCTTGAGGCAGGAAAATAAGCGCCGGCCCTCAAAAATAAGTGCCGGTGCACCGGTAACAACAAGCACAAATTAAGCACTGATTATAGTCCAGTGAATCAAGGACAATATGCTTTCGTACAGCTGGTATTCTGAACTAACATATCTGAAAGTGCTCTCATATTGAATAATGAAGAAAAAGGAGGATGGTGAAATAAAATGTTTGCTTAAGATCACAATTTAGGTAGGCAAGCTGCAAATTATCCAGCTTTTATGTTTTTTACTTAGTACAAATGAGAGACTTAGTGGATATTTATTTGTGTCAACTTTTGACCTTAAATGTTAATGGTTTGTTTTTACTTCTTTGTGCCTGTGGCTAGAGTAAAGGTGGCAGGCAGAATCAACATGAAGCTCGGCTCATTATGAGCTCAAGTGTTTATAAGGACCTTGAGCCGAGCCACAGCCAAGCTTCGGGATCGAGCCTGGCTCGAGCTTTTCATGGTTAGCGTCCCTCTATTCCACACACTAGGACTGAGACTCCAGATTACTCTTGGCGTAAAACACTCTTAGCATTTAGCTTGTGCCATAGCTGAAGTTTCACGACTGTGGACTCTTCATAGTTTCTTGTCTGTGTCATCTCGGACATGTTAGACTGCTGAAATCTCATATGTGCCAGCCCCAGGTATCTCTCAAAAGTGGCCTGTGACACCGTCTTGAATGGAATCAAGGGCTACCAATACCAGAGTGAGTGTGTGCAACAACCAGTACTCATGCATGCACCTTCTCTATTGCTGGCTGGGCCACGGCTGGGTTTGTGCTGAGTCTACATTGCAACTGTTGAACGTTCTGTGGTTTTCTTCTGTCCCTTGCCACCCACATGTGAGGTTGGGTTACAGAGAGAGCTGCTAGCTTGTTGACCCCTTTATTTTGGATCTGCAGTAGGATTAGCTGACAAGATGGCTAATTGAGTTAAATACTCGTTGCTGACAAATGCAGTGATCTCCAGGTCTTCTTGAAGGCAAATCAATTAATGACTGAATCAGTCATTCTGTACCTCAGAAGAGGGTAAATTTAGTTCTTTCTAATTTGTAAAATAGTAACTACTGTGGTCTACAGAGGTTAAAATTGTAGAAGTGTAGTATAAAGAGATAAGTAAAAAAAAACAAAAAAAACTAGTTATTAGTATTGCCTACAGTTTGGACCATCTCCTTATCTGAGAATATCATAGAAATGCTTTATTCAACGGTGCATTAAAATTATCACAGGGGAGTGGGGTCTTTCCAGCAGATGTGACATACCTGAAACAGAGGGCTTAGTTTATACGTTAGTAGAAAAGGTACTCATTTAGAATCCGGCAAAACTTCAATGCATAGACAGTGGGGACTACTCTGTCTCCACGGCCTACACACACCGACGGCTTGCCCAGTTTTCATTACCTGTTATGGCCAGGAAAAACATGGCTGAAGGGTCAGTGAATACTTTTAAATGGCCCCAACGCTATGGAAGAATGCTTCTATGGTGAGAGGGTCATTTAGTTTATTTTTAAAAAGAAAACTCTGTTCTGAAATTCCTTTTTGGAAATAAACAAAAAAAAGTGGTAAGTTTGATGTACGGCTCCGTAATGTTGACAGAGCCGTCCATCAAAATTGCAATGCATTTCCAGGAATGGGCAACACAACGGTTCCTGGAAATGTAAGAGATGTCCTCAGGGAAGTGGACATCTCTAAATATAGCGTGCGGAGTATCCTCACCATTACAATGACAACAGTAACTATTCCAGTCTTTCTAAATTTGAATCAACCCCAGGGTTTTAATTTGGATTGCCTTCACCTGAAAATAATATATGATTGCTTTTTTTCTCCTTCATTAATTCAGGTAGCATTGAAAGTAAAATATGATTTGTTCTACTAAAAGCAATTTGCGGAGCATTCTTGACAGTCTTAACTTTTTACAAATAATTGATCCATAACTCATGGTAAAAAATATTTTGTATCTCGTTTGTGGGGTGTATTTTTAATGCGTATTGGCCTGTTTTCTGGTCTGTTGGACTGTTTTTTTTTCTGTAGGTTTCCCTGAAATTACAAAACATTGTGTAGAATAAATTCAATTCCATGCAATATTTCATAACTTGCCAAACACCTACACAGCTTGTCTATTCAAGAGAAAAAGTGCTCAAACTTGTAAACATGGCCACATTCTTATGGATCTTATTCGCTAACTGGTGCCACTTTTAATTTGGTGCCTGGGCATATTTTCTGCCCCAGTCCGACCCTCCACAAGCCATTTCCTGCAGAAGCCAGCAGCAGCTTTAGTTATGGCAGTCCACCTAACACTTGGATGTGGGTTGGGGTATTGCTCCTTCATGTATGGTACCTATTGGAGATCTTCTGTCATCCCATGCTCTGCAAAGTTCAATCCATGTTTGTTGCAATTTTAGAGAAACATAGGGATAGTCTAATCTTCCCATTGAAAAAGTGATCTTTCACGTACAGTCTATAGTGCTCAATGTACTGGTGATTAGAGGAGCACCCATATCTTCATGAGTTTCACCTCAATTTAAGTGCTAGAACGACTGTTTAGCATATGTGCAAGCACATTTGATTTAGCTGGAATGGCAATTCTTACAAGCCTGATTTGACTACGCACACACAGTGTTTTGGTTGATATTGATGTTTCACATCCATTCTGAAAAGGTACACAGGGCTTTATGAGGCCCCCACTATGCAGTATCAAATGACAAGACAGTGCATCAAAAAAGGCGTTTTCATATGGGAAGGTACCAAAGGCAAAACATTTTTTGCCTAATCGCCAAAAGTGCTTGTATGATTCCTTGAGGTGCTTACCACTAATCGTCTCCTCTTTGATATGCAACACCACTTAAGTCCTATTGGACTTGTCGGCTGCATTCAGCACATTTGCTCACTCTATCTTACTAGACCATCTTGCAGATGTGGTGGCCCGAGGCAATGCTTTAGCCTGGATTCCTAGTTCCCCCATTGGTCCCAAACTGCTTACTTAACCCCTGTTTCAATCTGAGTCTAAATCCCTTTCTTTCCCATAGTGTCCCGCCAGGTTCTTTTTTGATATCCACAGTTTTCAACCTCTATGTCATCTCATTGGTACACTTTGTCCGGTCATTCGCCGCCAGGTTTATGTGCAATGCTGACGACACCAATATTCTCCTATTCATGGATAATAACTTCAGTGATCCTTCGCAGAAATTTCAGAACAGTTTGCTCAGCAATGTGGATTGAATTGACTGTGATTCCCTCGAATTGAATACAGATAAAACCTAAATCGTAACCATTCCGAGTTGCAATGCCCTTCCATCTTGTCTTGCTCACATGTGGCCAACCAATTGGCGGTTGCTCCAACTCCTGTTGTTAGTCGATCAGGACTTTTCACTTATGTCTCATAACCAAAGAAGGATTGACAAAGCCAATAGTTCTTGCTTATGTGAGAGTTATTGACTTTGCCAATGTGTTTTAGCCATGTTGTACGCTAGTGGAGCTGCTGTTCAGCATTGCTAAAAGTGAGTGGCATAGAGAAAAGTGGCATGGAGTACAGTGAAGTGATGAAACGTGGGGTAGTGTGGAGGAGAGTGTCATAGAGTGGAGTAGCATAGAGTGGCATGGAGTGGCATAGAGGGAGTTGCGTAGAGTGGAGTAGGATTGAGTAGAGTGGAGTTGCATAGAGTGTCATAGAGAGGGGTGCCATTGAAAAGAGTGGAGTGGTGTAGAGTTAAGTAGAGTGGAGTAGTGTGACTTACAGTAGAGTGAAGTGTAGTACAGTGGAATGGCACTGAGTGGAGTAAAGTAGCCTGCAGTGGCAAAGAATAAAGTGGTGTAAAGTGGAGTAGTGAGGAGTACAGAAGTAGAGTGTTGTAGGTGTCATAGAGTGGCATGGCATAGAGTGGAGTGTCATACAGTCGAGGTTCACAGAGTGGAGAGAGTAGAGTGTCATAGAGTGTCATAGAGTGGAAAGCCATAGAGTAGAATGCCATAGAGTGTCGTAGAGTGAAGTGGAGGGTCATAGAGGGAAGATTGTAGACTGTCATGGAGTGAAGTAGGGAGAATAGGGTCGAGTAGAATAGAGTGGAGTGGCATAGAGTGGAGTATAGTAGGGCAGTGTAGTGTGGTGTGATGTATAGTAGAGTGGACTAGTGTGGAGTAGAGTGTCGTAGAGTGGAGTGTCATAGAGTGGAAAGCCATAGAGTAGAATGCCATAGAGTGTCGTAGAGTGAAGTGGAGGGTCATAGAGGGATGATTGTAGACTGTCATGGAGAGAAGTAGGGAGAATAGGGTCGAATAGAATAGAGTGAAGTGGCATAGAGTGCAGTATAGTAGGGCAGTGTAGAGTGGTGTGATGTATAGTGGAGTGGATTTGTGTGAAGTAGAGTGTCGTAGAGTGGAGTGTCATAGAGTGGAATGTTGTAGAGTGTTATAGAGTGGAGGGTCATAGAGGTTAGTAGAGTGGAGTAGAGTAGGGCAGCATAGAGTAGAGCAGAATGGAATACAGTGGCACAGAGTAGAGTAGAGTAGGTTGGCAAAGAGTGGAGTAGAGTAGCATAGTATGGAGTGGAGTGTTGTAGAGTGGAACATCAGAGAGTGCAATAGCATAGAGTGGAGTAAAATGTTGGAGTGTGGAGTAGAGTAGAGTAGCATGGCACAGAGTGGAGTAGCAGAGAGTGCCATGGTGTGATGTAGAGTGGAGTAGAGTGGTGAGTCAGAGAGCGAAGGGGTGTAGAGTGGAGGGCATAGAGTGGGGGGCATAGAAGGAAGGGACATTGAGCAGAGGGGTGTAGAGTAGAGTGGAGTAAATTGTTATAGAGCGGCGGGGCATAGAGTGGATTACAGTGTCAAAGAGTAGAGTGGCATAGAGTGGCATAGGGTGGAGTAGAGTGGTGTAGAGTGCTATATAGTGGAGTATCATATAGTGTTGTAGAGTGGAGTGTCATAGAGTGGAGTGTCGTAGAGTGTAGTGAATTGTAGTGGAGTGGCGTGGAGTGGAGTAGCATGGCATGACGTAGAGTGGAGTGAAGTGGCATAGAATGTCATAGAATTAAATATTGTACAGTGAAATGCCATAGAGTGCAGGTGGGTAGAGTGGCAGGGCATAGAGTGGAGTGCCACAGAGTGTTATGAAATGTCATAGAGTGGTGTGTAGTGTTGTAGAGTGGAATGGAGTAGAGTGGAATGGAGTGTCATAGAGTGGCATTGAGTGGAGAGTTGTAGAGTGAATGGTTTTAAAGTAGAAGGTAGTAGCGTGAAGGGGTATAAAGTGGAGGACATAGAGTGGAGGGGAGTAAAGTGTCAAAGAGTGATGGGTGAAGTGGAGTAGCATAGAGTGGCAAGGCGTAGAGTAGAACATCAGAGAGTGAAGTAGCATAGAGTGGAGTAAAATGTTGTAGTGTGGAGTAGAGTAGAGTAGCATGGCACAGAGTGGAATAGCAGAGAGTGCCATGGTGTGTTGTAGAGTGGTGAGTCAGAGAGTGGAGGTGCGTCGAGTGGAGGGGCATAGAAGGAAGGGGCTTTGAGCAGAGAGGTGTACAGTAAAGTGGAGTAAATTGTTGTAGAGTGGAGGGGCATAGAGAGGCATAGAGTGGATTATAGTGTTGAAGAGAAGAGTGTCATAGAGTGGCATAGAGTGGAGTAGAGTGGTGTAGAGTGGAGTATCATATAGTGTTGTAGAGTGGAGTGTTGTAGAGTGTAGTGTAGTAGAGTGGCGTGGAGTGGAGTGGAGTAGCGTGGAGTAGAGTGGCATGGCATGACTTAGAGTGGAGTAAATTGGCATAGAATGTCATAGAATGAAGTATTGCACAGTGAAATGCCATAGAGTGCAGGTGTGTAGAGTGGCAGGGCATAGAGTGGAGTGCCATAGAGTGTTATGAAATGTCATAGAGTGTTGTGTAGTGTTGTAGAGTGGAATGGAGTAGAGTGGCATGGAGTGTCATAGAGTGGCATTGAGTGGAGAGTTGTAGAGTGAAGGGTTCTAAAGTAGAAGGTAGTAGAGTGGAGGGGTATAAAGTGGAGGACATAGAGTGGAGGGGAGTAAAGTGTCATAGAGTGATGGGTGAAGTGGGGTAGCATAGAGTGGCAAGGCGTAGAGTGGCAGAGCGTATAGTGGAAGGGCATAGTGAAGTAGTGTACAGTAGAGTAGAGTGGAATGGAGAAGAGTGCCATAGAGTGGCGTGACATAGAATGGAGGGGTATAAAGTGGAGTGTCATAGAGTGGCATAGCGTATTGTGAAATAAAGTGGCGTAGAGTGAAGAAAAGTGGCACAGAGTGGGGTTGAGTAGAGTGGTGTGGCTAAGAGTTAAGTGCCATAGAGTGGAGTGGAGTGGAGTGGTATAGCATAGAGTGGAATAAAGTGTCATGTAGCGGAAGTGTTATAGAGTGGAGTGATATAGTGTGTACTGTTGTAGAGTGGGGCATAGTGGCATGGAGTGTAGTAGAGTGGAGTGATATAAAGTGTCATAGAGTGGAGTATCATAGAGTGACTTAGAGTGGAGTGGCATGGCATTTCGTGGAGTGGAGTGTCGCAGAGTGAAATGTTGCAGAGTGGAGTGGCATAGGGTGGTGTGGAGTAGAGTGGCATAGAGTGGAGTGGTGTAGAGTGGAGTATAGTGCCATAGAGTGGCATAGAGTGAAGTTTCCTAGTGTGTTGTAAAGTGGGCTGTTATAGAGGGGAGTGACGTAGAGTGTAGTGGCATAGAGTGGAGTGGCATTGAGTAAAGTGGCATAGAACAGAATGGCGACGAGTGGGGTAGAGTGTCATAGTGTGAAATGGATCAGAGTGGCATAGAGTGGAGTGGCGTAGAGTGGAGGGCCATACAGTGGAATTGAGTGGAGCAGTGTGGAGTAAAGTGGAGTAAAGTGGCATAGAGTAGAAGTGTTATAGATTGAAGTGTAGTGGCATGGAGTGCAGTAGAGTGGAGTGGCATAAAGTGTCATAGAGTGGAGTGTCGTAGAGTGGCGAAGAGTGGAGTGGCATAGAGTGGCATAGAATGGAGGAGTGGCATAGAGGTGGAGTTACATAGAGTGGCGTAGAATGGTGTGGATTAGAGTGACGTAGAGTGGAGTGGCATGGGGTGGTCTATAGTGTTGTAGAGTGTAGTAGAGTGAAGTGTCATAGTGTGTTGTAGAGTGGACTGTCATAGAGTGACTGGCGTAGAGTGGAGTGGCATACAGAAGATTGGCGTAGAGTTGCATAGAGTATCATAGGATGGAGTTAAGTGGGAAAGAGTGACATAGAGTGGAGTGGTGTAGAGAGGACTGGAGTAGAGTTGAGTGGTTTGGCGTAGTGTAGCAAAGCATACATGGAATGGAATAAAGTGTGATAGAGTGGAAGTGTTATAGAGGGGAGTGATGTAGTGTAGCGTGTTATAGAGTGAAGTATAGTGGCATGGGGTGCAGTAGAGAGGAGTGGCTTACAGTGTCATAGAGTGGAGTGTCGTAGAGTGGCTTAGAGTGGAGTGGCATGGAATGTCATAGAGTGGATTCTCATAGAGTGAAATGGCGTAGAGTGGAATGGCATCGAGTGGAGTGACATATAGGAGTGTGGAGTAGAGTGGCATAGAATGGAGTGGTGTAGAGTGGAGTATAGTGTTGTAGAGTGTCATAGAGTGAAATGTCAGTGTGTGCTGTAGAGTGGACTGCGATAGAGTATAGAGGCATAGAGTGGAGTGTCATAGAGTGGAGTGACATAGAGTAGAGGTGTGAAGAGTGGGTTAGACTATTATGGAGTGGAGTGGAGTAGAGTGGCATAGAGTGGAGTGGCTTAGGGTGGAGTGCCATAGAGTGGAGTGGAGTGGTGTGGCGTATAGTGGAGTAAAGTGAAATAAAGTGGAAGTGTTAGAGCGTGCAGTGACATAGCATGGAGTCTTGTAGAGTGGAGTATAGTGGCATGGAGTGTATTAGAGTGAAGTGGCATAAAGTGTCATAGAGCGGAGTGTCGTAGAGTGGCATAGAGTGCACTGGCATACAGTCTCATAGAATGGAGTGTTACAGAGTGAAGTGGCATAGAGTCGAGTGACGCACAGTGGTATGGAGTTGAGTGCTGTAGAGTGGAGTGGTGTTGAGTGTAATATAGTGTTGAAGAGTATCATAGAGTGGTGTTGTAATGTGTTGTAGAGTGGGCTGTCATAGAGTGGAGTGGCTTAGAGTGGAATGGCCTCGAGTAGAGTGTTGTACAGTAGAGTGGCAAAGAGTGGCATAGAGTATCGTAGAGTGGAGGGGTGTAGACTGGCATAAAGTGGAGTAGAGTGTTGTAGAGTGAAGTGTTGTAGAGTGGAGTGCATGGTGTTTTAGTGCACTGCCATTACAGACAACACATTTTCAGTTGGAATGGCCATTACGTTTACACAGACATACAGTTTTACTGATAAAAGTATACACCACACCGACAATGATGTGTGGAAATGCCATAACATAGTATATTGATTTGCTTTAATCTCATTAAAATATTTCTTCCACACACAAAAAATGTGCTTAATTTGTGCTTTTCTAATTCTGACATATTCTACAATATTTGCAGTTTATTTACAGACATTTAAATTTAGCTGTGGGCTAAAAAAAAGCCTTTGCTTGTTCACCCCCAGATTGTCAAATAAAACCTCTCATTTTGAAGTCAGTAAACAAAAGTAAACACCAAGCTTCCTCAGAAGCCAGAGCCTGACATTTGACCTCTGTCTTTGAATGCAAAGTCAATGTGACAAGATTAGAACAAAATTTAAAAGCTGTTTCCAGAAAACAAGCATTCGTTGCAGAATACAGAAAACAGACTATGCTCCACCGAAGGAACAAAAACATCTGGACAGTCTAAAACAAATTAAGCCTGCAAATAGAAAGCAAGCAAATGTAAATTGCATACCACAAAGCCAGTGGTAAGCAGTGGATGTAATGCATTCTTAGGTTAGCTTTCTAAATGGCCCCAAGAAGTCTTTAGTAACCAGACAACTGCGCTGTCTGGTAGGCTTCAAAGGTAAACTACCCTCTAATTGGTTGACCCTTCTGTGCCAGACAATGTTCCCCATCTACCACATAATTCCTGTCACTTAGTAGTCCAGGCGACCATACTGAGTCACTTGGAGTACTGCAACTTTCAGTTTGTTAGTGTTCCATATTCAACAAAATGTAAAATGGAGGTGTGTCTTGCCCTCAGCCTACCTGCCCACTCCGCTTCTTCAGAAGCACTGACATCACTTCATTGGTTACTGATAGCAAACAGGATCACTTCCTTTTTAAATCCCTCTGCTTTGCATCCCAAGCCTACCGCTGATTCGTCCCCCTATCTTTAGAAGAAGAATGTCATCATTATCTCTCCCCCTTGTCTCTTTGCTCCCCTACTACTCAGCTTCTGGTTATTCTGAAACATTACCTGATTCGTGCAGCGAGCCGGGCCTTTTTCCTCACTGCGGCCAAACTGTGGAACTTTCTTCCAGAACATTTGCATTCACATGACAATCTTCTACCTTTCGGAAAGCCCTAAAAACTTGGCTTTTCTTCTGATGGCGCCCTTAAGGTTGAGTTTTTCTTTTATGGTCAGCATATCAGCTCCAGCACACCGGTTGGGTAACAGCAAACTTAGTAAACTCCTCACACATCACACCATCCCGGTCCAGGGACTCTTCCTAATGACAGGAGGGATTTTAAGTTTTTATTTTTAAGTAACCATTTTCTACTTTTTGGAAATAGACACCAGTTTCTTTTTGGGATACACACAGCACATTGGAAATATTCTTAACAGAGTGGAAAGGGTCTTCACAAAAAGCAAATCGCTATGCCTTAATGTGCGTTTTACATGCATTAAAGTTGTCTGTTCTGGTATACATCTATGTAAACTCTGGGTGTCTAGGCATCATAGGTCTACTAGGGGGCTGATCCTAGTCAGATTTTCAGGATAAACAGTAAGTGTATATAGGAATTCGATAAAAATTGATTGTACATGAATTTAACTTATGTGTATAGTCTGAAAATCTGGCATAGTTCTGGCCTCCTCGACCACGGTCGAAATGGTGCAAAAAATAGGCCCAGGTATCAAAATAAAAGTGGCCACATTAGCAAGCCAGACAGCTCAAATGTGGCCCACATTTGCAAAACAGGCCAGTTTTGAACTTGTAAGGCACACAGTATGGATATTTTGCAAGGAATGGGAGACTGCTTGCATTTGTGTTTACTGTCGGCAATGTTTGTCGTAATATCAGTGACATCAAAAGTAAATCATGGGCCACAAGGCCAAAAAACCAACCGACAATCTGCAAAAAAACACATCCATAACACTGCCTGTGAGACTGCCTGATTCCCCTATAGGTCAGTCGGACCCTGCAAGTACTTACATTGCACACCATTGAAGTGTTTTTCTCTTTGTTTTCTTCTTCCCATGCACTGGGTTTCTCCTCTGCTGTTCTCCTTCAGGTACCCAAGAATCATTAAAAAAATCCAGTTCAGGAGGACGATACTGTAGTGTTTGATGCCGGAAGCCGTCAACACCACAGACAGAGACATGGAAGGGGGAAACAGAAATCCACCCCTCCTCCAAAGGTGCAAGATGGATTGCACCATGACGACAGGAGGGAGGGTATAAAAAGGGAAGCAGGAGGCGGGAAAGGGTCTTCGGGTAGATAGGCTCAAAGCAATAAAGTAATCTGTGAATAGACCCAGGCGGCTCTGAGTCTTTACTTTAGGCTGTGCACTAGCACACCTTACAACGCGACAACTTGGCGATGAAGTGGGCCAACCCCAGACCAACAGCTAAAGACTGCAGACCCTGGTCCTACCTGGCACCGCAGGCGAGAACCACCTGCAGCCGTCCGCTCCAGCGTCCTGACCGCCGGAGGCCTGGTGCACTGGTTTGCCCAGCGCGGTTTCGCTGCGGCCCTGTTCAGCTTCGACCGATGCTTGACAACGCGGCAGCCGGAGCTCCAGCGTACCAGCGCCCACGTGACTCCTGGAGGCGGCGCTCCTGGGAGCTGAGGCCTGCACTCGCCGGAGACAGCCAGAGAGACGACGCGCATCAGGTGAGGAGGGTTTCCCCTGACATGCCCCGCCCAGTCCCGGGTCAAGCCTGTCAGCTTCGCTGCGCCACTCTGCATACAGGAGGCGATCTTACCGGTGCAGTAGAGACACTCAAGAGTTACTGTGAGCTCCGCTGCATGTTTCTGCAACCACAAAATAAAAGAGGCGATCCTACCGGTGCAGTAGAGACACTCCAGAGTTACCGTGAGCTCCGCTGCGCATTTCTGCAACAACAAAATAAATTAATAGAACAAATGCGTTAATGATACAGCACAAACACAAAAAGGGGCATCTTTTTCAACAACAAAAAAGAGGAGTAGGAACTGAATAGCTACTACTCCACTGCGCAAGTCTGCACGCACAAAACAGCAGGAAAAAAAAAAAGATATATGTGAAAAAAATACACAAACACATTTTCTTTTCATAATCCACATTAAAGACGACACGCCGCAAGAAGGAAAGGTTCACCACAAAGTACGTGTGCTACGCAGGTGTTGTTCATCCTTTTCTCTCCTTTTGTTAGGTTTTTATCAACAAAAAAAAGGGGAGGAACAACAAAGACCCACAAAATAAAGGCTTTACCCACACCAGAGCCACCATCAGCATGGCAGGCATACCACCACTAGAGCCTTTCACAGTCACAGGTGCACCTCCCACCCAAGCAGCACGGTGGAAAGTCTGGTTATAGCACCTCGAAACATATTTCGAAGCACTTGACGTGCAACGAGAAAGGAGAAGACCCCTCCTTCTCCACATCGGAGGAGCAGACCTACACAAAATTTTCAAGTCAGTCACAGAGGCGAGGCCACGAACATATGAAACTCTAAAAGGGTCAATTACAGCACACTTCGAACCATATGCGAATCCAGACTATGAGAGATTCCTCCTGCGTCAAGCCCGACAAATCACCAACGAGTCCGTTGACATTTTCTATGCCAGACTCAAGGAACTGGCCAGCACGTGCACACTGCCCGACGAAGAGGACGAAATCAGAGCGCAATTCATTCAAGAATGCTCGTCGTCAAAACTTCGGGAACGCGTCCTGCAGCAACCGAACATGGCCATGAAAGATATCCTCACACTGGGGCAGTCACAGGAACTGCCACGAGCCCGAGCAACGCATATGGAACAAGCCCCTGCAACCCAAAGGAAGACTCAAAAACAGATTGTGCAAATGGTGCGGAGGCCCAGCACCACACCCAACAACCTGCCCGGCGTGGGGCAAAATATGCAGCGCATGCGGAAAGACAAACCACTTCGCGAAAGTGTGCAGATCCGCACCAAAACAAACACCGGCCCGAAGAAAACTATCAAAATGGTCTAAACTACTCTAGACCCAGAATCTGACTGCGACAAGGAGAATGACTCACATGTGGTGCACATCATACACGCTATTGGGGGCCGACGCCTACCCACTTGTCAAGTCACGATCTAAGGAACACCCGTATCGGCACTGGTAGACACAGGAGCCTCAATAAATCTGATGGCCATAGACGTATACAACAAACTGCCTAAGCCACTGTTGCCGCTAAAACCAACCAACATACAAGTGTTTGCGTTTGGAAACAGCCGCCCTCTAGTGATAGCAGGTGCATTCACCACAGAGATCTCCCACGTGGACACGGGGAAAGCCACAAAAGTCTACGTCTCCAAAGACGGTGCTGGATTCCTATTAGGTTGCCAAATGGCCGAAGATCTGGAGTTAGTACATTTTTCTTTCAGCATCCACGCACAGAAACTTCGTCACCTCACACAAGAATTTAACACACTGTTCGAAGGCATAGGCTGCCTGAAGGGCCCCCCGCTACGGCTCCCCATCGATGAGTCCATCACCCCGATGGCACTCAGACATCACCGTGTTGCGTTCCACCTTCGCCCTAAAGTGGAACAAGAGCTCCAGATGCTAGAACAAGCGGGCATCATTGAGAAGGTCACGGGTCCAACACCGTGGGTGTCCCCAATTGTGGTCGCAAAGAAACCCAAACAGCCGGATGCGGTCAGGATATGCGTTGACATGCTCACGCCCAATCTGGCTATTAAACGAGAACGGCACCTCACCCCAACAATCAACGATATCCTCAGCGAGCTAGCAGGATCCTGCTGGTTTTCCAAAATGGACCTTCGGTTTGGGTATCACCAGATCGCGCTACACCCCGATTCCAGACCCATAACCACCTTCTCTACTCACAATGGGTTGTGGCGATACAAGAGACTTAATTTTGGCATATCGAGCGCTGCAGAAGTCTTCCAACACATCATCAAGGAAGTTCTGCATGGGCTCCCAGGAGTCCTGAATGTGAGTGACGACATCCTGGTCCACACACCAAACATCGAAACGCACCTAAAACGACTATGAGCCGTATTTGTTAGGCTGCAAAAACAAGGACTGACACTTCACAAAGACAAGTGTGACTTCCTCAAGGAAGAAATTTGCTTCTTTGGATACCACTTTTCGAAGCATGGAGTGGGACCGGACCCCCAGAAAGTCAAAGACATCCAGGAAGCCCCATCACCAACAACGGTCACAGGAGTCAGGAGTTTTTTGGGAATGGTCACGTACTGCGGGAGGTTCATGAGAAACCTGGCCGACATCACAGGACCACTGCGGCAACTCACACAGGCAAACCAACCATGGATGTGGGGTGAGGAGCAAGAGGCGGCTTTTAAAGCCACCAAGGAGGCACTCTCGGCCGACACCACTTTAGCCTTCTTCGACCCCCAGCGGCACTCACAGCTGGTAGTAGAGGCCAGCCCCACTGGTCTAGGAGCTGTATTAGCACAGAAACAAGACTGTGGAGAGTGGGCCCCCATCATGTTTGCCAGCCGCATGCTCACACCAACAGTGCAAAGATATTCACAAATCAAAAGTGAAGCCATCGCCATCCACTGGGTGTGCCGCCATTTTCACCTCTACCTCTATGGCAAGTCGTTCTCGGACATGACCGACCACAAGCCCCTGCTGCCCCTATTCAAAGGGTCATCCTCCAAACCTCCACCAAGAATCGAAAAGTGGATCCCACAACTGCAAGAGTATGACTTCACGCTCGCTTACCAACCCGGCACAAAAAATCCGGCGGACTTCCTATCCAGACATGCACGCCCAGCCACGTCACAGGAGGTAGAAGAAGCCCAGGAAATGGAAGAGTACGTGTGATTGATAGTAGAACGAGCACAACCTCTACCCATACCACTCAGCGAAGTGGTGACGGCAACTGAGCAAGATGAATGCCTGCAACTCGCCATAGCAGCCACCCGTACAGAGGAATGGAGACCACTCCAGCGACCAGACTCGTTCCGCACACAACAGGCTCAAGTCTGCCTACATGCCCTTTTCAATGTCCGCCAGGAGCTGTCTGTAAGTGAAGAGGGCTGTTTACTACGAGGTCTTCGCCTCGTGCTGCCCTCCAGTCTCACAGACCAAGCAGTGTCCCTTGCACACGGAGCACACCAAGGAATCGTCAAATCCAAAGCCCGTTTGAGAAACAAAGTCTGGTTCCCGGGTCTTGACAAACTAGTTGAGGACACAGTTAAAAGATGCATTGTCTGCCAAGCCAGTGGAAACCCTGACCCCCCAGCTCCAGTCATAACGGAGCAAGGACCTTCAGCTCCATGGCAAAGAGTGAGTGCAGATTTTGGACATCTACCTGATGGGTCACACATGATCATTGTAGTCGATTACTTTTCACGTTATCCGGAAGTGGAAATAGTGCATTCAACATCCGCGCAAACCGTCATTCCCAAGTTTGAAAAACTAATGGCCACTCACGGGTTCTTCGGAGAGATACGCACGGACAATGGGCCCCCGTTCAACAGCCATGAGTGGGCCGACTTCCTAGCATCAATGAACACCAAACACTGACGCATCACACCTCGATGGCCACAAGCAAATGGGGAGGTAGAACGGTTCATAAGAACTCTGAACAATGTCATCCGCATAGCGATAGTGGAAGCAGAAAACACGTAAAGAGCAATCTACGCATTCCTAAGAGAATACAGAGTAACTCCTAACGCCACCACAGGGGCCACTCCCAGCCAACTCTGTTTCGGCAGAATGGTGATGGACGCCATCCCGCATCACCCGTCCTGGACGGCGAGAACCCCGCAACCAAACAAGTCAACAGAAAGGAGAAACGCTACAAACAGATACGCCACCCAGAAAAGGAGAACACTGGAGACAAGGATGCAAGTGGGAGATACTGTCTTGGTTAAAAACCACCACCCAGGCAGCAAGTTCCGTCTGCCGTTTGAAACACAACCATGGACGGTGACTGCCATAAAAGGCACCATGGTGACAGCCCAACGAGGATCAGAGACCGTAACCCGAAATGTGGCGTTGTTTAAACGTCTGGCCCAGGAGGCACCTGGAGGAGGTGACAGGTACAGCACTGGAGAGAGGGCACAGTCAGACATGGAGCCCGACGAGTGGGACACAGCGGAGAAGTAACAGGAAGCAACCTGGAGCACCAGGCAGATCAACCAACGGAGCAAGGGCAAGACCAGGCGACAGGAACAAGAACACCTGACCCGAGTGAAGAAAGAGTCCAAGCATCAGGGCGGTCCGGCAGAGGAAGATACATGCTAAGACGCAACCCTGACCCATCACGGCGATACGCCGATTTTGCATGTGACTGACTTACAGAGACAGCAGCTCAAGTAAAGTTTCAGGCCTGTCAGTGGCCACCAGTTTGCATAGACGCTTCAAAATGTTTTGTTAAGGTTTTGTTCGCACTCTTCCCCATTGGGGAGGGATGTAGTGTTTGACGCCAGAAGCCGTCAACACCACAGACAGAGACATGGAAGGGGGAAACGGAGATCCACCCATCCTCCAAAGGTGCAAGATGGATTGCACCATGACGACAGGGGAGGGGGTATAAAAAGGGAAGCAGGAGGAGGGAAAGGGTCTTCGGGTAGATAGGCTCAAAGCAATAAAGTAATCTGTGAATAGACCCAGGTGGCTCTGAGTCTTTACTTTAGGCTGTGCACTAGCACACCTTACAACGCAACAGATACCTTGCTATTATTAATGCAAAGCTCTTGAACTTTCTCCCTATTTCTTGTTGCTTACTCACCATGGTTTCTGAAAAGCACTCAAAACCTCGGGTTTTCTTTTCAATATTCTGGGCTTGAAAATTTCTAAAACAGTTCTTGTCCACCTTTAGCATGAGGATACTATGGGCCTGATTCTAACTTTGGAGGACGGTGTTAAACCGTCCCAAAAGTGGCGGATATACCACCGACCGTATTACGAGTCCATTATATCCTATGGAACTCGTAATACGGTAGGTGGTATATCCGCCACTTTTGGGACGGTTTAACACCGTCCTCCAAAGTTAGAATCAGGCCCTATATCTGGCACTCGTGCGCTCGAAAAAACGTTTAACTAAATACAAATACATTTAATGTAATATACACACCAAACAATTAATAGAAATTAGACAATGCTTGCCTTAGTTGTTAATATTGAGTGTGTGGTGGAACAAAGGAGTCGACATTGGGTGGAAAGCCACTGTCCCGTGTGCAGGAGCTGAGAGCAGTGCTTCATGTGTGCTGATGGTTGCGAGTAGTGGGCACCAACACTCATGTTTAAGGACTGTGACTTATTTTTCACCATCAGACTTTGACCTATGGCAACAGAGAGCAATGCAGAAAGGGGGAAAAGAAGGTGGAAGAGAAAGATAGTAAAATAGTGGCAAAGGGAGAAAGTGGGGATAAAAAAGAATCTGCAAGACAGATAAAGAGACTGGAAGTGCAGGGTGGTGGAGTAAAAAGGGAATAAGGTGGTATCAAGGTTAGGCAGCCGTGGAATTTTGGCTTCTAAGAAGAACTGTGCATCCCTGCACTTATTTTTTATAACCAAGCAGTGGTTGAGAGTTTAGTGAACAACTGTGCTGTCTGATAGCTTGAAGTCAGTGATGTTTTGAAAATGTGACTCCTCAGATGAGAAAAGATAAATTAGCTACTCGGAATGGATAAGGTGTGTCTTGCTGTCACTCACTTGTTCTCTTCAAAGGTTTGCTCATCACACTGGTGATAAAACCTGAACAGAGCAATAGTTGATATTTTGTTTTTGATAAGATAACCCATTGTTGCATTTTTTTCAAATTTACACATTTGTCTTTTTTTAGATCTTACATATTAGATAGCATGTGCACTGCCTGTTTTGAGACATATTGCTAGCTTACATTGAGTTTAAAGTCAACCCATTGCTTACCATTGTTTGGCATCATTGCCACTCTCATCTGC
This sequence comes from Pleurodeles waltl, assembly GCF_031143425.1. Classification (NCBI taxonomy): domain Eukaryota; kingdom Metazoa; phylum Chordata; class Amphibia; order Caudata; family Salamandridae; genus Pleurodeles; species Pleurodeles waltl. Next base: position 611,303,322 of record NC_090449.1, read on the forward strand.
TTCTTATTTGCTTGTGTAGGCTTTACTTAATCTTCTTGTGTTCCTAGGGTGTCACAGTGGAGGAGATCAGGCCCTCAGCTTTCTTTCAGTGAAATGCAAGACTCCCTCCTCTGACAAATAACATTATCTAAGATCCTGTCTTCCCAGAGAATTTGCAAACTGAGTAATGCAGAGGAGCTACGGGGTCACTTCTTTCTGTTCCACAAACTTTAGATTTGACCTGAATGAATTACATTGCCACAAAATGTAGTTCTCACCTAAGAGGATGCTTTCAGCTGTCTGTAGCCAAAATCATTTTGTGGAGATCAGTACTTTAAGTGTTATGAAGATGTTGGGGGTGTTTCTAAAGGGGCCATCGTCTACATAATTACAGGAATGGCTTAAAATATGTGAACTACAGTCCAGTGCTTTACACAGCAGCAGACTTTCTGACCAGCATTTAGCTACCTATTTGTGACTCACGCTGTTGTCAGACTCAGCTCCAGAGTTGTGAATTGTTTCCTAATATGAACTCCTTCTCATAACTAGAACCCACAGTTAAAGTGCACTAAAAAAAGTATGGAACCTATGATGCTATGCGCAATGGTAGTAGGGTCAGTGAGCAAAGGGGCAGGATCAAAGGAGTGGCTAAGTAAACAAAATATTCTGCAACTTTTTACAGTCTTCCACCTTTAGGTAATAACATATAAAATAACACACAGCGTAAATGAAAAATAAATGCAAGTTAAAGTAATCAGTGGGAAATGCACTATTATACATCATGAAACCTCTATTAGTTAACGTACTGCAAAGGCCTGTGTGTGTAGCCAGAGAACCACAGAATTGAAAGGATTGGGTGGAAGTATCGGAGTTTTACTCCATGAAATTCTGTGGAGTTACAAAAAAAGGCTGTGAGATTCTGGGGAATTCTCCAAATGGGCTGAATTAGGCATGTTGCGCTGATCACTGAAATTTAGCACCAGGAGCTTGTTACGTACTGAAAAATCTGTGTGGATGGCACCACATGGCACACCAGAGGGTGCAGCTTCTGGAGTTGATTTTGCTGCTGCTCGAGTAGATCTTCTACTCAAGTAGTAGCTCTGTGACCGCAAACAGTCACGACCATCCGTGACTGCCGCTTTGGAGAAATCTCACCAGGTGCCCTCCTAGCAACCGAAAATGGCTCTAGGAGACCCCAAATCTCACTTGTGCCTGTCAAATCACTGTTTTCGACCAGCGCTTGAGAAAAAACTCTGCCATGCGGTTATTGGTGGAATTTGGCTGGAACACTGCGTTACAAGAATAAAATGAAGTGGTCAAAAGCCCACCAATTTCTCTGGAAGAACTGAATATATCACCCACTGTTAACTGAAACCTGGTTGGTGCAGTGGAGAATAGTGACTTGTGTATGTTTAGTACCATGAGATCAGTCTGTAACAGAAAGCACTGTGAGTATGTAAGTCTGTTAGAAATGGGGTTTCTGGTTGGCTAGGATATGTACCTCAGCCAGGCAGATCCTACCCACTCTAGTCAGGGCTTGGGAGTTGCACGTCCAAGATAACCCTTGCTCACCCCCTTGGTAGCTTGGCACGAGCAGTCAGGCTTAACCCGGAGGCAATGTGTAAAGCGTTTGCACAACACACAACACACGTGACGCAAAATGTACACCACAAAGTAAACACAACACTGAGCTATGTAAAAATAATCTGTATTGCACAAAACATAATTAGACCAACATTACACGTTAGTAATACCCTGCTACCTTAACAGTTGTCAGAAGGTTACACAAGTTACTAATACTCTGCAAGAATATGCAGTAGTCACATTAGAACAAGTAAGTACTCAGGATTCTGCAACATAAGCAGTAGTCAGGAGTTAGAGTAAAAGATATATGCACTTGTTATGAACAATTCCTGAATAAAAGAACCCTTAGAGAATATATCACAAGTCATATATATACATATCAGCTAGACATGCCCATAACAGGAACATTAGCACATATATGTAAAAAGAACATCAAACACAGGTAGGTAATATATGAACCAAAGAACTTTGATTTATCACTATTACTGGTCCCTTAGAAAATGTACCTGGTTGGATGAAGAGGCACTTCCAGTGCATAAGGAGGAGTATGGGGACCCCTGGCGCTCCTATGCGTGGAAAATGGGGGCCTCACCAGTCTCCTGGAAAAGAGGGGTGATCTGCACCCTCCCTACTGAAGAAAAAGAATGGGCCTCTCCGGGGACCCGCGATCCTGGTGGGGCCCCCTCTGGCCTCTGATAGCCCTCTCCAAAGGGGGGGCCAAACAACTGCCTATAAGGCAGAACGGGGCGATCGTGCCCCTTAGGCAGTGTCCGGGGGGGAAAGGAACTCCCTTTCTGCACCCGGGCCCTGCAATGCCGAGGGCAACAAGGTCTCGCGGTGCGGAGGCCTCCGATGAGGCCTCCTCCCACCCGCGACCTCGAAGTGCAGCCGCGGAGGTTGGGCTGCTCCATAGGAGCTCCGGCTCGTCTCCTCCGGCTGAGGTTGGCTCCCACGTGGAGCGGAGTCCACCAGTGCCCCGGGGGCACGGGTCCAGATCTGCGTGCCCCGGGAGCATGACAGGAGCGTCTCGCTCCTTTCCGAGAGAGTTTGGTAGTGCCCTGGAGGCACTGGGGGGAGCGCGGCTCCGGCGCTCAACACAAAAGGGAAGCCGGGCTGCGGCGGTGATGCTGAACAGCAGGGGAGCGCTCACGGAAGCGCGAGGGCTCTGTTCTACCCCCGGGCTGCGGCGGTGATTAAAAGTGGCAGGGAGGTGCTCCTCCAAGTGTGAGGGCACTCCTATAAACTCAGGCTGCGGCGGTGATTTCCCTTCAGGAGAGAGGTGCTTTAGCAGACTCCAGGGCACCAACAGAGCGCTTTTTGCAGCGCTTTTAGTCCCAGCTGTAAGGATCGTGTCAGCAGTCAGGGGCACAGCACCCTGCCCCTGGGAACAGGCCAAACACAACGAAGCACAGGGCTGGTGGACCCAACTACAGGCCAGCACAAGGAGTGCAGGTTGTGACAGTCCTTCTAGTGACCAGGCAGGTCACAGGTCAGCACAGCAGCAGCAGTCCAAGGTGGTTTCCTGGTGAGTCCATTCATCAGCGTTCTGTGTCCAGTTTCGGTTCCAAGAGTGTTCAAATTGTGGGGAAAATTCCCCTGTACTTATAGTCAGTTCTTACAGTGTTTTTCAATGGTAGGGAGAGGAGGTTCCAGCCAGTTACAACTGGTTCTGGGAGTGCCCCCTCTCTCCTTTCAGTACAGGCCCCAAACATCAGTGGGGGGTTAACGACCCTATTGTGTGAGGCTAGGGCACAGTCTTTACAAATGCAGGTGTGCCCGCCTCTCCCTTCTCTCAGCCCAGGAAGGCTTTACAATATGTAGATGCACCTCTGTGTCACCTCCACCATCCCTGTGTTCAGGCTGTCTGAGAAATATACACAAAGCCCCAACTGTCAGTCTGCCCAGACGTTGATTGGAGACAAGCTGTAAAACACTAAAGTCATAAGCACAGATAAAGGTGCACTTTCTGTGATAGTAATAAAAAATACACCTACACCAGTAAGCCGCATTTCTCACCACTATCACAACCATACCAAACATGTCTACGCTACCCCTCATAAATCAGACAATACCCCTTACATATAAGGCAGGGCATCTCCAATGCAATCCTATGAGGAGGCAGCACTCACAGCAGTGAGACACCAAGTTAGGCTGTTTGTCACTACCAGGACAGGCCACGCAACATGGCACATGTCCTTCCTTCTACATACATGGCACACTGCCCAAAGGGCTAGCTAGGGCGTACCTTAGGGGTGACTTACATGTAGTAAAAGGGGAGTTCTGGGCCTGGCAATTAAATTTAGATGCCAGGTCCCTGTGGCAGAAAACTGCGCACACAGGCTCTGTGCTAGCAGGCCTTAGATAGGTTTGACAGGCTACTTCAGTGGGTGGCGCAAGCAGCGCTGCAGGCCCACTAGTAGCATTTAATTTACATGTCCTGGGTATAGGGATACCACTTTACAAGGGACTTATAAGTAAATTAAATATGACAATTAGGTATAATCCAATCATACCAAATTTGTAAGAGAGAGCACATGCACTTTAGCACTGGTTAGCAGTGAAAAAGTGCTCAGAGTCAAAACGTCAGCCAACAAAGGTCAGAAAAATAAGGAGGCAAAAAGCAAAAAGTCTGGGGAATGACCCTGTAAAATGGCCAGGTACAACAAAGTCATTATTTAAAACCTGCAGTACACACATTATATGATAGGCTGCTATAAAATGCACAAAAAAGGTTTCGGATAACAAGTGGTTCCCAAATACAGATTTTAGTAATACCCAGACTGTAAGCTGTACAACTTTTTTTAACTGTTTTTCAACAGCACACATGTCAGAACGCAGATGGAAATTCCCTCGCAATACTACTCATAAAGAATAAGTCTGTGTCATTGGGGAAGCTTCAAGTGATTCTGTTCACTTAAGCCCATACCTGATTCCAAAAACCCTTTACATTTGTAGATTGACCAGTTTCTCACATTTACATTTCTTTCAAGCAAGCAGACACCCTGGAAAGAAGGCTTGATCAGCTGCCCCCCTCTCCCTCAATTTCACAGTGCAGGAGACTACCTGCTTTACACTTCACCTGAGGCATTTCAGCTGTCGGAATTAACTGTCCCATGATGTTTGTCTTAACACAAAAAGTAGGAGAACTGTTTTTCTTAAATTAGAAAGGAATGGGCACTCCTGCCCTTCAAATCCCCTACCCCCATTTTGACCAGTGACCAGAGCTCCCTGGCCACCTAAATGTGACTCAGCTGTGCCATAAAGAGAGTGGAAAGCCCTTTAGAACTAATAACTCTAAGCTTTGCCAATATTTTGTAAATTACCACTACAATATGAATTTGCACTAAAGGAAATAGAGTTTACACATATTAGCAAATTCACAGTATTTTGGTTTATAAAATATGCAGTGTATATACTTTAACCAATTGCTAAACCATTAGCGAAGCCAATTGATCCCTGAGGAGAGACCTACCGGCTTTGCCAATTCTTGTTAAGATGATTTGTGTGAACTGTTGTATAGATGCATTTTGATAATAGCAGTATTTTTAAAAAAAACATAGAAAATTAGTAGAGATAAAGTGTGTGCAGTAGTGAATGAGGAAAACACACATTACTTTATAGTCCTTGTAAATTTGTCTTCTGAAAAATACAATAAACTGATCTGTGAGGGAGTTGTATTGTTCAGTGCATAAATAAGGGATTTATGGAGAGAAGGCTGGATAAAACAACTTGCCCATAACTTGAAGAGGAAGAAACACATTTACTAAGCCAATAGTTCTGGTGTTTTAGGTGTATGTGTTTTGTTGCATGTAGTTGTGATGAAAGTATGATGTGTGCTATGTTTGATTGTTTTGTTTAATATGTATTTGGTTCGTGTTTCTAATATATATGCTGAAGTGGTGTGTCGATACAAGATAAGAATGTACATCTTTACAAAAATGTAAAGCTGTAATAATTGAATTCACTGATATAATATGTGAAATAATGGCAACACAATGACAATGTGAATCTAAGTAAAGTACAACAATGTAATTACAGCCAAAGTTAATGACGAACCATGGGCTGTGTGTATACAACAATTTTAATAATTCACAGTACATATTGTTTTAGCATAAACACATTCAAATCAAATACAATACTAAATTCAATGCATGCACATAACACAAAAATGGTACAATGTCATTAGTAATTTTGTGCAAGTAGCAAGAAACTGTTAAAACAGATGTTTAAATAATATAAAGTAATAACATCAAGCCACCTGGCTAAACATGTTATACACTGCTCATGATCAATTATTGTTTGTGAGGCTTCCACAGTTGTAAAGCTCATATCACGTCTGGTGTGAGAAGCATCATGCCCACCCATATGTGGAATATGAAAAAAGATTTGTAAATGACTAGTTTTCCATTGCCTGAAACGGGCATGGTAGATAATTTGGAAGACGCAATGGTAACAAAATATCATTCAAGGGAAATAGTCTGCAACAAACACTGTGCCCTATATGTCATTTACAAAGATATCCCCCACCGATGTTGATCATTGAAAATCTACAGCCAATTGAACAATATTTTTGTAAATGCTATTTAGAGCAGACAATACAGTATTTCTAATAACAACGTTCTGACAAACAACTGGAGGATCACAATCTTCTGGCAAAAGTGGAATTTCCTTGCATCCATTGTAGTGTTTAAGGCTTGTGACCCTAGAGGTTTGAGAACCAGTGTTGAGTGTCTCTAGGGAAAGGGGGAAATGTCTCTGATTTCGTATATGTCAACTTTGTGGACACCAGGGAGGGATTTTGACCTGTGGGTACTGTGGACCCAAAGGACCTCACTTTAAAACCACATTGAGCTTTTGAGTTCACCACACACGATCCTGGGTCTGGCAGGCTTGCCAACCACATGCTTGAATGCCCTTGGTAAGAGAGTAATCAACAACACAATAACAATAAAGAATCTCGGTGTAGAGAGGGGTGGGCTCACCAGGCTGAATCACCACCATCTCACTTGCACATGCAGCATCCAATCTCACTGGCAGCCTAGCTCTATCACTGGTATGGAAAACCGGAAGCTCAAGGGATGTTAACAAACAACGGATGTTGTCATGGCTAAATTGATAGGAGTTCACCTTTGTCTCATCAGTGGTAGAGCCGACATAGGCCATTTTCAGCAGTTGAGGACTTCTGAGGCTGGAGACACAGTGAGCTTAAGCTTAGCCTTCGATAAGAGGAATTGGGCAACAAAACAACTCCACACTCTGTAATGTACCTTGAGTTGTTGAGTGGCTTCAGTTTATACTCTATAATCTGGACAGTGGGGTAGATGTTCTGTACCAATTACAGTTCAATGTATCCTTATAATATATGAAGCCCAGCCAAGAAGGATAGGAGAGGTTTTACCACAAGAAAGAAGGCCAGAATTCCAGAAGCTCCTATCTAAACACATAGGCTATGGTGAACCCTGCTGGTGCTCCTCTGGTGGGTGGCCTTGTGTATTCCTTCCATACTCGCTAAGGGAAAGCTGGAAGAAGAAAGAAGGAAGGAGCTGGTCCTTTGCCGGAAGTGCTCATCCTCTATTTTGAAATGCCATCTTTGCAGTGAAATATTGTATATAATTTGTAGCAACCCTAAAAAAAATCCACCAGTAATATTTGCAAAGGCCTTCAATCTACTTCACTCATGCTAATGTTCTGGAAGGATTATGCCAGCAATTACTGCATGTAACGTTTATAGACATTACGGCCCACATTTATACTTTTTTAGCGCCGCATTTGCATCATTTTTTTGACGCAAAAGTGGTGCAAACTTACAAAATAAAATTATATTTTGTAAGTTTGCGCCTCTTTTGCGCCAAAAAATGACACAAATTTGGTGCTAAAAAAGTGTAAATATTGGCCTACATTTTTGAAAACCACATAAAGGGAGAAGTGGTCACTATTAGTCTCAAGCCTCTACACTAATTTAACAAAGGCATGTAACAGTACCTACAAGAGTACTCCTGTAGTACTACTTCTCCTAATCATAAATGATTTTGTGGACTGGCCCCAATAATTTTTAGTGGTACAGGAGAGATGGGACACCAATGCAGCAGAATTTGGGAGATAAGCCTACATTGATACGAATAGAGACGCCAATGAAGTCTGCATTATATAGATGGTTCTGTGATTTACTCCTTTTCTTGAATGTTATCAGGGTGGGAATGGGACAGAAAATAAGCCCTGTAACCAAAATAAAAGTGACCCTCAGTGGATGAGATAGATAAAAAGGTCGACATTTGCAAATCGGGGCAGTTTTGCACTTGTAAAGATTCACTGTATTAGCATTTTGCAAGGTATGGGAGACTGCACGGATTTGTGCTTGCTGCAGACAATATTTGTTATAATGTGAAGGAAATCAACAATAAGAACCGGATCCAGTAGTCCATACAACGGCCCAGAAACGCCAACAAAAAAAAGTCCCACATCCTGACCTGTCAGGCAACGCCTTCTGGCATTGCCAGATTGCCCTATAGGCCAACCTGGCCCTGAAGTCATGGGGATTAGATTCAAAGGTATTGATTGACTGAGTCTTAGCTATATGTTGCTCACAGTAGCAATGGCAGGAGCTTCCGCGCGGTGGTTAACCAGACATGAGCATTAGTGTTTCGCAGCAATAATTACTTTCTGTTTCTGAGAAATGCGTGCCACGGGAGCCCTCTGACTCCTGAAAATGGAGTCATTGCACAAAGATAATGGTGTTGATACTTAAATATATATACTACTAAGTGCTTACCGCACAGGCAATTTAATGAATTAAAGCAGGAGGCACCGTTTCCTGGGTGACCAGCCCGCAAAGTAAACAACAACATAGTACCTGATCACACCGGAATGTTTATTTTCCAGGCAGGAGGTTGATACCGGATGTTTGTGTTTACCTCCGCTGTTCCAAATGAACATCAGCACGTCTGGCCTGAAACCAGTGCTGAAACGTACTGAAATGTAGGTTTGTACCGGAATACCGACTAAGGGGCACATTGTTTGCGCCGGCTTTGCGTCATTTTCTTTCATGCATATCTGGCGCAAACTTAACTCCATATGTATATTTTGGCGCTAGACATGTGTAGCACCAAAATATTGGAGTTAAAGTCATTTTTTGCCTGCGGAAAACTACCTTGCATCAATGAGATGTAAGGTAGGCGTTCCTGTGAAAAAAATGACTCTAAGGCCCTAGCGCCTTATTTATCCTCCCATGCAAATATCACCCATGGGGGGAGGAGGGGTCAAAAAATGGTGCAAAGTTTGCTTTGCCCCATTTTTTAACACCTGGGTCAGAGCAGGCGTTAGGGGACATGTGGGCCTATTTCCATGGTGGAACACCATGGAATAAGCCCACAGGTGCCCTCCACAGGCCCCAGGGACACCCCCACCCACACCAGAGGGACAGTGGAGGATGGGGAATCCCATCCCAGATAAGTATAGGTAAGTGCAGGTAAGTTAATTGCATGGCCGCAGGAAATATTTCACATTGCAGAGCTGAGCCTGTGGTTTCCGCTGGCATATTCTTGCTTTTAGGTGAGGTTCAGTCCCATAATTGCATTTCTGCTGAAAGAACCACCACTGGATAGTACTAACCCTGAGTATTATATGTCGCCCTGAGCACCTCCGGGAAGGGACCAGGAGCTGTGCTGCATGCAGACTACAGTAAATAAGCTCATTTGCACAATGTCAGCTGATGAGGCTTGGAAATACAGATGTGTTAGTACATCAAAGCCCATCTGCTTCAATTAAGATGAATGATGAATTGAGAGCATTCTGCACACTAGACCCAATTAGTGAGAATCGGAGAATCTTCTCTCCCAACACTCACTCTCTATCTCACACACGCCCACTGCTACTTTACTGAACAAAATATTACATTAGATAACTAAGATATGTAATTTGCTGCATCCTTAGATTTGGTGTACAGTTTTCTTTGCAACATGTCTGCCTTCGGCCCCCACAGATTATTTGAGCATATGCTGAAAACACTCAGGGGGGGTTGGGTTAGTACTTCTGTCAGACATTAGATCCCTCTGACATTGAATGAGATTCATTTAGACAAAGCTTCCCTATAAATAGTACTATGCCTGGACATACTTCATTCTTGATGGCGGTCAAATGGCCTTGGTCTACGCTTGAAAGAAAATTATAGTGTGATCGAATGCTTGGCACACTGTACTCCTGCAATAGCAGTTCACAGTCTACAGATTGCTTCCCCATCTTATATTTATCAGAGTACAAGCTGGTAGTTGGTTGCCACAATGATCCAATCAATGACTTCCAACTTTTGAAACAATCAAAGATGTGCAATGTCTAGGGGAACTTAGGGCCATGGTGTTGCTCTCACTATGTACGTCTTTAACTTATCTGCTCTGTTTTCCCATCAGAGAAACCTATAAGGGTGTGTATCATCTAATATAAGTTTCCTTTTTGGGTCATACAGTACACATGCGCTCTGCCAACCTACCATCCCCAGGAGGTCCCCGGGAACTTGAACATCTGAAACCTGAGTCAGGCCCTTGCTTGATGGAAGAAAGTGAGGGCTGGTGGATTATGAAAGTGTGTGGCCCAAAAGCACTAGGCAGCAGTGTGACTCAGGCCTTGTCAATCCTTAGACTTTCACATTGAACACAAGCAGACAGGCGTGCACACACAGTTGCAAGCATGCACAGACTTTGCAACATATATATATATGCACTCCAAGCACATAAACTTTAAAAGATTAAAACTTACCTGCGGCATGCAAATGACTTTCAGCTTCCCCATTTTGATCCAGCAGCCAGAGGCAGACCCACAAGCCTCCACCAAAAAAGAAGCTGGAATAGGGATGAAGGTTCCGGGGTAGACCTTTTTTCCCTATTCCATCTTCTAATAGGACAAGAAGGCATGGCATTGACAAGCCCCACAAGGTCCCTGGGCACTTGAATATCTGAAACCTGAGACAAGCCCTTGCTTGATGGAAGAAAGTGACAGCTGGTGGATTATGAAAGTGGTGGGGCCCAAAAGCACTAGGCAGCACTCTGACTCGGGACTTGTCAATCTCTAGCCTTTCACACTGCACACAAGCAGACATGCATGCACACACAGCTGCAGGCATGAACATAGACTTTGCAACACACATATACATGCACCCCTAGCACATAAACTTTAAAAGATAAAAACTTACCTGCGGCAGGCCCATGACTTCCAACTCCCCCATCTGTCTCCAGCAGCCAGCGGCACACCCACGAATTTTCACCAAATCAGATGCTGAAATAGGGATGAAGGTCCCTTTTCCCTATTCTCTCTTCTGATGGGGAAAGAGAGCATGAGATTGACAAGCCCTGAAGCTCCATTATCTGACATGCCACACTGCATGACGCTAGTGCAACAAGTCAGCTATTTATTGTGTATGTGTGAGGCCCGGGCTGCAATAGCCCACGCCTGACACATATGCAGTACAACTAGTGGAGCCCTCTTCTGCTGGCAAGGTAATATAGCTTTTTAATGCAAACAAATGATCCATGAGATTGTTTTTGAGGGGGCGCGGCTTAGCCAGCCAAGATGGCGGACTCACCTTCCTAGTGCTCAAGCTGCTCGCCTGACAATCGTCCCCCATCTTGACTGGTATTATGATGGAGGAGATACCAGAACTCCTGGGTGACCCACTGTATCACGCTGCCCTTTAACCAGAGTGCAAAAACTAGCATAGGTGACATCTGATGGCAGGAGGCTTGTGCGCCTTGTGACAGTTGACAACATGGCAGAAGCTGGTGATCCTTCGAGCGAGAGGCAGGGTTCTCTACGCCCTCTATGAACACTGCTAAACACCTGGACACACTGTCCCCAGATGGGAGGTGGAAAATCCAAGGCAATCTCGGGGTCACCATTGAGACGTGCACTGAGAGGTGCGAGGCCCCTGGAGCCCAATCGCAACAGCATATGATCCCAAACTCTCTTACAGATGACATGTCCTGATTGCTGGCCATCGACCCAGAGATGCACTCAGGTTCTTACTGAGGCAACAGGTGAGAAGTGGCGCTGGTGATCTTGGGTGCCTGATGACCACCTATTCGACGTATGCGAGGGGTGCCATTGTCTGGGTCCGTCCTAGAGGGCCCTTTCAGGAAATTAGCACAACAATTGATGGGGAGGACCGCTATGCCCTCCTGGAGGGTCACTTGGATGGCCAGCCCCTCCTTCTTGGTGGCATTATGACCTAATGTTGACCAGGGGACATTCTGGGATACTTTCTCTGCTGAGTTCATCCATACGATCCCTGTGCGGTGGGCACTTGATGGAGACTATAACTGTGTGCTAGACCCGACCCTTCATAGATCCATTCTCCCAGTTCCCTGCTCCTCTCTACATGCACAGGGAGTCAATTTCCAAAGCTGAGGGCTTCACTTGGTGCTCACAGATATGTGGCAGTCTCAACATCCAGGAGTCAGACTCTATTTCTTCCACTCTATCCCACACAATGCCCGAGTGCAGCTTGATCAATTCCTCTGTTCCACCCCACTCATACACTTGCTTTTACACACAGATTACATGGAACTCATAATATTTGACCATGATGCTCACATAATGGGCCTTACGTGGATGCCTCCGTCCACTCTCACTCCAATGTGGAAACTACAGTGCAATAGTTTGGAAGACCCTGTGTTCCGGGAGATGCAGGGAGATTACATCCTGCAGTATTTCTATCTGAACAACAGCATGGCCTCCTCCGTGACACTAGAATAGGACATATTTAAAGTTGTAGTGCACAGAATCTGTATCCAGCAGATCTCTGGGGTATGAGGGACCCTAGAGAGGGACATGGCCATGACTGAGCGTTCTCTAGCAGAGCTAAGCAGAGCGGCAGATACCAACCCTGCACTGGCCCAGCGACTAGCAGATGTGAAAATCACCTATTCAGCCCTTTTAGAGGACCAACAATGGTATAACTCCACAGCAAACATGGCTAAAGTCCATTTTGAGGGATACAAGTCCGGCAGACTTTTGGCCTGACTCTGTCAGTAGGAGTCTGCAACCCATCCCATCACCAAGGTGATCAACTTGGCGGGTGTCACAGTCGACTCACAGACGGACATCTTGCAAGCCTGCGTTTATTATTCATCCGTCTATAGGGCCCCATCTGACTCAACACCAGATCTCATAACAACATTCTTAGCGGGGATTGATCTTCCACATATTCCGGCCTCCACCAGGCTATCTTTAGAGGCAGAAATCACATCTACTGATATAAACCAGGCAATCCGCGACGTGGTGCAAAAAAGACACTGGGCCTGGATGGGATGCCCCTGGAATACTATGACACCTTTCTCCCGCTCCTAGTTGCGTGCCTGGAAGAAATTTACAATGTGGCCCTACACAACCGTGAGCTTTCACACTCCCTTTGAGAGTCCATTCTGGTTACCCTTCCTAAGCCAGACAGAGACCCCTACAGCTAGCCTCATACAGACCCATCACCATCCTCGGAGCTGATCATAAAGTCTTTGGTATAATCCTAGCCGATCGGTATGCCCAGATCTTCCCAGAGCTGGTACACGAGGATCAAAATGGCTTTGTTCCCAGATGCAACACATCGTAGAATATTCATTGTCTTTTTCGTGTTCAGGATCAGGTCCAAGGGCATTTCCCGCGATTAGCCTGTCTTGTCCTTGATCTGGGACGGACATTCCACACCCTGTCATGGCAATGCGTGCTCATGATGCTAGCTTGCATCAGGATTAGACCCAGGCTAACAGCCTACATCAAATTGTTCTACTCCAAGCCATCCTCCAAATCCATCTGGGTCATCTGATCTCACCCTCCTTCCTGGTCAATCGTAGCCCAAGGTAAGGTTGCCCATGCTCCCACTTGCTGTTCGCACAAGCTATGGAGCCACTCACCGTGCGGCTCCGATAGCAGGGCCACGAGTTGGGCACCCCACTAACAGGAAGGACGTATGCATTATCCTTATACACGGATGATCTGCTCCTATATGTACAAGAGATAACAACCAGCCTTGCACCCCTTAGAGACACCCTGGTGGAGCACTCTCCAGCAGCTGGTCTCCCCATTAACTGTACGAAGTCAGTCGTATACTTACTATTTCCTAACTAACCACCACGTACTATTCATCTTGGAAACACCTATCTCATTTGGCAGACACAGATGATACACTACTTGGCGGTCCACCAGTATAACAGCCAACAGCACCTATATGAGGGAAACCTTTGCAAAGCCCTGGCTGAAAGCCGCACTCAGATATATTTTGGCGATCTCTTCCTCTGGCTTCCATAGGCAAGGTTGCTGTAGTGAAAATGATCATTATACTTCGCCTATTATATTATTTTGCAAATCTTCCAATTATGCCACATTTCTCCTTTTTCAGCGACCTACATTCTCTATTATGTAAACTCATATGGGGGTCAGGGTGCAGAGACATTGCCCAAGCTAAACTGCAACTGCCACCAACCCAGGGGAGCCTCGGAGCCCTGTGCTTTGAGGCATACTTCCTCACAGCACGAATACAGTGGCTTCCTGCTGGACAGTGGGACACTGCCTAAAAGCCAGCACGGACACTGGACCTCTCCCAAACCCAATGATCCTTCGCTTGCTCCTGCCAAACACTCAACATACAGCTCCCTGACCCTTTCAGATGAAAGTAGCAAAGGCTAATATGGCTAGAATACACTGACTATCCTGAGTGACCCCACTGTATGCTCCAAACCAATTTCTCATAGGCCTCCCTTCCATCCAAGGTTACTATACCATGGGAGAGTTGAGGGTCTGGACTGACCACTCAGTGCGTACAATGGGTGACCTTATCGCTGAGGGTCATCTCCTCACATTTGACCTACTGATAGAGGAGAATGGTCTTCCTCCTGGACAATTTCTTTTGTACCAAAAACTCAGCCACACATGGCATACCCGCTGGGATCTTTCGGGGGTGGGGGTGGACCTGCACCGCTCTAGTCCCTCTTAACGATGAGCGCTGGCCGGCATTTGATTACCTGGGTTTACAGAGCCACACAAAAGCTGACGACTGTTTCCCTCACAACATTATGCGAAAATTAGGAAGATGAATTCAAGAGGGTACTACACGACAAGGAGTAGGAAAAGACACTGGAATTTTAAAAAAGGGTTTCCCGGTACTCACACTCCAAAAACATACAGCTCTTTAACCTGCAAAGGGCCTACCTACCCCCAGCGCTACTTCACTGTCACTTTCCCGAGACACAGTTTCAGTGCCCATGCTGCTGCGGTCCTGATGCAGACCTCAAGCATATGCTGTGATCCTGTCCAGCCCTCCAGGAGTACTGGCAGTCAATATACACCATACTACATATGGTCACAGAGATACCCGGCATTCACACATTGGAAGCATCTTCCCTGGGAATCTGTAAACATAAGAAACAGCTACATATATGAGCCCGCTTTGCAGATCTGACGCTACTCCTGGCCAAACGCACACTCATGCTTCACTGTTGCTCCCCCACGGTTACTTCGTTAGGAGCATGGAGAGGGGCAATACGTACTTGGGGCACAGCATAGGAAGATGCACTTTGATATCTTTCATATAAGGAGGCTCGTCAGCTACACCAACTACCCATATCTCCTCAGTGGGTCACCCTTCCCACACACTTTTTAATGGAGATGACAAATGATCATCTTACTCCATGAAACCCCGAGCCCCTCCCACACACACACACACACACACAGCAATGTCACTGTGAACAGAATATCTTGGCACACACCTGCACTATGCCCCTCCTAACCTTGCATTTTCCCAATGCATTGGCGTGCCCGCAAGCCCTCTGTCCCACTCGCACACATGACCCTACATGTCATATCATTGAAACCAACCCGCCCGCTACCCCTTCACAGCAACCTCCCCATTCCTCCCCAATCTTGTGTGATGAACACAATTATTTATCACATCCCAGTTAGTACTGCAGGAATCCTAATACGTAATCGTTTCGTTTGAATGCGTGCCATGTGTTTCGGCATGTCAAAAGGCCACAGTCCAAGACTTCTGAGATATCTTCTTTTTCTAGACTTCGCTCGATCCTGCCCGCTGCAGTACTAACTGGGATGTGATAAATAATTGTGTTCATCACACGAGATTGCTTAGACCACGATAAGAGTACCATTGAACACAGGACGTACCTGATTTTAAGCCCTGATGAAGTCTGTGAGAGGGATCTCTCATTGGACGAAACACGTGTTGGCTGTGGTGGCTAATTGTATATGATTTTCAAGGACATTTCTCTATTATGATTGAACTGCTTCAAGAAATAAATTTATCCTGAACCAGAGCTTGGCGTGATTGTCTTCCATACAGAGGATCCATTACATCACCATACTCCGAAATTTACTTTCGTGAGTGCCCTGACAGCTGTTTGTTGTTACTGTTGACTGCACAAGGCTTTAAAGTAACAAAATCAAACCACCCACAAGCATATAAAAAATATATGTGCATGGTGTATGGACAAAATATATCACGCTTTAAATATTGAGATACAGAAATACTGGGAAAAAATATTGTGATACAAAAATATTGTGATGCAGAAATATAGTTGACAAGAATATTGATTCTTTCGGTAAGTAATATTGATGGTAAGAATTTCTGTGTTGCTAATATAGTTTTCTACAATACAGTTGTAAAGAATATCATTTTTAATTATCTTTAGGTGTTTTAGTTCATATATTTTATATTTGAAATGCTGTTTGCATAGCTGTTGGCAATAGTTTTAAATATAGTTTGTACTGTTAAGTGATTTATAATGTTTAATAGTAATTTATAGTGCTGTATTTGGTTGTGAGGTTTGTAGGGGTACAGGTTGGGAAGTTAATTTAGTATAAAATAATGAACAATTAATTATTAATTTAGTATTGATTATTTAATTGATTAATAATTATGTACATTGTGTAGTTATATTTTTTAGTTATATATTAGGTGTAGGTTGCTGGGTTCCTAGGGGTATAGAGTGGGCAGTTAATTAAGTAATAATTCATTAAAAATTATTTATTAATTAATGCAAGGAAATGCCTCCTTTTGCATGTTCATCCCCATATTTTAAAACTGATCCTACTGGTCTTTCGACTCTGAGAGTGTTCTGACCTCATGCAAAGTGTATGACAAATTGGATACACCCAATTGTGAAGGCCTGACTCACTTATAAGTCCCTAGTACATGGTGCCCAGGGTACCCAGGGCATGTGTCCAAGTGTGCCCACTTAGGGCTGCAGCACTGTTTGTGCTACCCTTTGTGTAACAAGACCCAAAATAGCTCCTAGCCTGCCACTGAAAACCAGAAACAGAGTGTACTCACTGTCAGATCAACTTTGCCATTTAAACTAATGGCAAACCCACCCTACTCCTTGACAGTATATATGTCTCCCTCTCCCTCTGGCTAACTTTTAACTGGGACTAACAAACTGAGTCCAGTGAGGTATCAAATTTATTGTGACATTAAATATGATCTGATGCTGAGGTCGAAATCAATGTTACTATTAATGCTTGGCCACTTTTAGAAAAGGAACCACTCTGGGCCCTGTTCATGCAGCGGCTTCACAGAAGCACACACATGCAAACAGCTTTCTGACTGCCTGAGAAGATGTGTGAATGACTCCTAGGCTTGAGGAAAAAGGCAGTGCTGCAGTAGCGAGGTGTTACCTCCTTTGCCAGGATGGCCACTCAGGGGATTAGTCCGGGTGCATGCTTCAAATGGAAAGCCACCTTTAAGGGCCATCTGTCCTAACACTCCTGAACAGGATGACTTTTGTCCTTGTAGACAATATGGAGATAGGGCCAGAGGCAGGAAGCTCACTCCAAAACTGGTTTTACCGCGGGTTGTGGTGTCTCCATGTAGCCGAACCTCTTGTGTGGGCTACCTTGCTCCTCGCGATTGAAGAAGGGTTATGCCATCTTGAAGGGGAAAATAATGTGGCATTGTGGGTTAGCCAGATGCCACAAATCACAGGAACTTTGTCATTAGATAGGCGGGGACCTAGTAGCCCATTGGCTAGTGACTGCACGGTTCCCTTGGGCACTTTCCTGGGATAAATATGGCATCTCTGGCACGTTGACTGTCAGTACTTGCTGGATATAGAAAGAGGACGAGGGGAAGACTACTCTGCACCCATTGGAAGTGCACAAAGAGGGGCTGTGATGCCAGAGCGACAGCACTTGCTGTACTTTGGGCTAGTGGAGTTTGGACCCTGTTCTGTGTGCCTAGCTCTGGAAAACTCTTATCTCTGGCCCCATATTGAAGAAGAGACTCCAAGGGTAAGTTGGCTGGCCCAGCAGAACAGAACTGGGGACCTTTAAGCGGCAGGAGCCCAAGTTGCCTCTCTGGTAGCCACTGCAGAAGTCTTGTGGCTTGGTTGAGTAAACATACTTGACTGGACCCTAAATGGTATTTATCAGTGTGCTGCACTGTAGGGCATCCAGTCATACTATATAGTATAAGTCCAAATCCTCACAATTTTTAATGAATGCTTAATTGATTATTAATTATGCAAATTGTGCAATTATATTGTCAAGTTATATATTAGGTGCGGGGTACTCTGTTTGTAGGGGTATTGGGTGGGTAGGTAATTAAGTAATAATTAATCAATAACTTCTAATTTTAAGGCAGACGTCAGAGGAGTATAGCAGGTATGACAGAATCTAGAGAATCAGTAATCCATTCATTAAAGCTGGATGTAGAGGAAGTGATACTATCGGCCAAGATTGGTCTCCAGGCCTGTAAGGCAGCTGACCACTCCATCTTGTTTAGCTTGGACCAGCATCATTCAAGCCGTTTGACCGGTAATGTAATAGAAAAGGAAGTGATCCTTCCAGATCAGAGGGTTAGGAGTCCCCACCTGAAGATTGTGAACATTGCTATAGACTCAATCAATTATATGACCTTTCTCGTGGGTAGACCCCTCAACCAACTGATGCAGTGCGAGGGACGCAAGGTCCTGTGACAAAGTCTTAGAAGCAGCATTGTCAGGGCCTTCAAAATGTAGGTTGAAATCGCCAAGTACTGTGAAATTGGCCCCGTTTACGACTAAACTTGCGACCAGGTCAGAAAGGGTTTGCAAAAACTGAGCATATGTGCCAGGAGGTCTGTATAAAGTGTCTCAGAGAAAGTGAAAGTGGGGTTGAATGTTATAAAAAATAGAAGACTTTCACAGTTCTCATTCACAAGGGGAGAGAACGTTCATTTTAGGATATCCCTATAGATAATAGCAATCCCCCCCTCCACCCTTCCCAAGTCAGTCTAACCTGAAAATACCATATCCAGAAGGAAGAGGTTGAACCACATCAGAAGCACAGCCCTCATGTAGGCAAGTATTTTATTGATTGTTAATTATGTAAACTGTGTAATAATTATATTTTATAAATCATATACTAGGTGCATGTTGTTGGGTTTGTAGGGGTATAGGGTGGGTATAGGATACGTTTAATAATGTTAATTAATTTTCAATTTTTAATCATGTATTATTAATTGATTATTAATTATGTAAATTGTGTCATTGTTATATTTTTATTTATATATTAGATGCCGCTGTTGTGTTTGTAGGGCATAGTTTGGGAAGTTATTACGTTATAATTAATTAACAATTAATTATTCATTTTTTAATAATTATTTAATTTATTATTAAATATGTTAATTGTGTTATACCTATTTAGTTTAGTTATATTTCATGTGTAGACTGCTAGGTTTGTGAGAGTAAGGTGTGGGATTTAATTAAATAATAAATTATTCATATTTTTTATTTTATAATTAATGATTACAGTTTATATTAATCATGTACGTTGTTTAATTGTTCTTTGATTTTATATATATAATTTTCCTTATAGGAGTTTATGTTTCTGGTCAAATAATAGGTTTATTAAAATATGTTCTGTGTTTGAAGTAAAGTACTTTCCCTACTGGTGCACAGCCTGGAGTGAGAATAGTACATTTAACCCCTCCAAAGTCCAATGCTTTCCCTATTGTTGCACAGACTAGAGTGGGAATAGTCAATTTTACCCCTCTGAATTCCAGCGCTTTCCCTACTGTTGCACAGACGGTAGTGGGAAGAGAAAATGTTACCCCTCTGAAGTGCAAAGCTTTCCGGACTGTGGCACAGACTGGAGTGGGAATAATAAGTTTTAACCCTTCGAAGTCCAACACTTTCCATACTTTGCACAGACCGGAGTGGGAATAATACATTTTAACCCTTCGAAGTCCAGCACTTTCTGTACTGTTACACAGACTGGAGTAGGAATAGTAAATTTTAACACTTCAAAGTCCAACACTTTTCCTACTGATGCACCGAATGGAGTGGGAATAGAAAATGTTACCCATCCAAAGTCCAACAGTTTCACTACTGTTGCACAGACTGGAGTGTGAATAGTAAATTTTACCCTTCCGAATTCCAATGCTTTCCATACTGTTGCACAGACTAGAGTAGGAATAGTAAGTTTTACCCCTCCAAAGTCCAGTGCTTTACCTACTGTTGAACAAAATGGAGTGGGAATAGTACATTTTACCTCTACAAAGTATAATGCTTTCTCTACTGTTGCACAGATTGGATTGGGAATGATGTATATATTACTCCCAGGCTTAAAAAATTTTTTTAAATGTTGGTTACATTTATGTGATATAATTATTTGATTATCTGTTTAATATTATACTATTTGTCTGTGTATATTTTTATATAGGTATAAGTAGTAACTTTTACTTACAATTATTTAATGTACATTATAGAAATGCTAGGTATTAAAAAATGTCAGATTTAGGGCCTCATTCTGAGTTTGGCAGATGGGAAAACCCGTCTGCCAAACTCCTGACAGGGTGACTGCCGCCGTAGTGGTGACCACCCCGCCAGACCTATTAGGTGTTTCCTGCTAGGCTGACAGGTGGAAACCTCGGTTTTGCTGCCACCTGGTGCACCAGCACCTTCGCAATGTTCACTGTCTGCACAGCAGACAGTGCAGGTTGAGATGGTCCTGGACAGGGGGACCCCTGCACTGCCCTTGCCAAGCGCATGGGCAGTGAAGGGGCCCCCCTGTCGCCCCCTGCACCTGTTCTCCACCAGCCTTTTCACGGCTGATTGCAGTCTCCACCACTGCCAGGCCGTAGGGATCATGGATCCTGGTGGTGCTGGCGGTACACTGGAGGTCTGACCAGCATGTTTTAATTTGGCGGTCAGACTGCCACGGCAACGGCGGTCCTGACTGCCACCGCGAGGCTCGTGGTTTTAAGACCACCAGCCTCGTAATGAGGCCCTTAATATTATAAACTGTATATTTATTGAAAAATTATATTTTTCAATTTTTAACGATATTAGAATGAAACAATATTTTTTTAGATATTTTTTCACTTACCATTATAGGTATAGGGAAACAATGTTAGTATCATCAATATGTTTGATATAATAGTTGTGTGTCATGGTATTATTGTAATCAATATTATGCCAGTGATCCAAGCACATATTACTGTCATTATTTGGGTTAACAGATACAGGAACTCCAAAGTCCTCAGAGTTTCTATATATTTTCCTCTCGTAAGTAACAAATTCACTCTGAAAAGCCTAGAGGCGGTCTTTTAGAAGCACAATATAGTTCTTATTATGCCAAAGCTATATTTATGGACATCAAAGGAACAATTTTCATTGGCTCGGTCGTGGGCAAAGTAGACCGAAAAGCCCTATTGCTCAGGTCACCGTACCTTGTTGCCGTTCAGTGCTTAATTTGTGACATTGAAAGCAGGCAGCGGGCACCATAACTCATTCTTACAGATCTGGACCTATTTGGTAGCATAAGCCTTTGACGCAGAAAAAGACAGAAAAGGAAGAAAGGTGGAGGAAGGGAAACTAGGAAAACAGTGACAAAGGGAATGAAAAAGACTTTGCAAGAATGAAACAAAGAAACAGGAAATGTAAGCTGGAAAATGAAAGGGGGATGGGATGGAATGAAATCTAGGCAGGGTTGGCATTTATGAACCCTGTCATCTTGCACTGCATGTTGTATGCTCTTTAGAAAACCTCTAGGACCCTACATTTAATTATTTATTTATCAGACTGGTGAACTTGAAAACACACTGGTCACTTTATGAAACATATTTCTGGGTTTCAAAGAACCAAGAAATAGGCAGACAGAATGTGCTTAAAAATCCCCAAGAGCGACCACCTCTTGCACACCTTCACAGCAATGCATAGGCCTCCGGTAAATGGCTCGGACTGTGGAACAGCATCAATCGCTATCGGAACCCATTCAAAAGTGCTTCTTTAGACTGCTGAAAACTAAGCTAGTCAGACTTACTTTTATTTGGATCCACGCACAATAGGATAGTATGGAACCAGTATTGCGGACATGGTCCTCATTCTATGTGACTGGACTCTAATGTCCCCTTACTAATCTCTTTTTCATTCCATCACTTTCAAGCAGTATGATGTACTCGAAACACCACCCAAAACACGTTACAAAAACTATAAATAATTAAATAAACATTGTCTGCACATATTTGTGTCTGGGGGAGAAGTACAGATGTAGTAACAGAAAAGAGTGCCGAGAAATGTTTTTTATTCTAATCAACTTGAGTCATCAAATGCACTATCCTAGTCGTCGCTTCAGAGTTCAACTGGTGTCACATACCCAAGCTACAAAGACATTTTATTCTTGGACATTCGTCCAAGACTGCGATGTACACCCAACATCTTGGTTTCCCATTATTCTGTGTGTTGTCTGATCATCAACACAAAGACAAGAGCACAGACGGCACCTGGGTCTTAACTTGACCAGAGGGTCACTGAGAACACCAAGTGGACTCTGTCTATCTCAGTGTGTAAGGCTCCTGTGTAACCTGGACAACATAGCTGGACTCAGAAAATAATTATTTTGTCATTTTTATTTACCTGGTAACTTGTGTGCACTGAAGTGGATTGTCTTTTGGTGCTTTATGTCAAAGAATGGTAATCTAACACAGCATGGAAAAACAGACACATTATCTGCAAAAAAACAAACTATATGCTGCATTAACCCCTTAGCTGCTGGGCCTTTTCTCCCCCAGTGCTGAGCCCTTTTTTGGCTATTTGGGGTAGTTCGCGCTTAGGGCTTCATAACTTTTTGTCCACATAAGCTAACCACGCCAAATTTGCGTCCTTTTTTTCCAACATCCTAGGGATTCTAATGGTACCCAGAGTTGGTGGTTTCCCCTGGAGGAGACCAAGAAAATAGCCAAAATACAGTGAAAATTTAGTTTTTTCCAAAAAAATGGGAAAAAAGGGCTGCCGAAGAAGGCTTGTGGTTTTTTCCCTGAAAATGTCATCAACAAAGGGTTTCTGGTGCTGAAATCACTATCTTCCCACCTTTCAGGAACGGGCAGACTTGAATCAGAAAACCAAATTTTTCAACACAAATTTGGCATTTTACTGGGACATACCCCATTTCTACTATATTTGGTGCTTTCAGCCTCCTTCCAGTTAGTGACAGGAATGGGTATGAAACCAATGCTGGATCCCGGAATGCTAAACATTTCTGAAAACTAGACAAAATTCTGAATTCAGCAAGGGGTCATTTGTGTAGATCCTACAAGGTTTTCCTACAGAAAATAACAGCTGAAATAAAAAAATATTGAAATTGAGCTGAAAACAACAGCCATTTTTCTTTATGTTTTACTCTGTAACTTTTTCCTGCGATGTCAGATTTCTGAAAGCAATATACCATTTTGTCTGCTGGACTCTTCTGGTTGCGGGGATATAAAGGGCTTGTAGGTTCATCAAGAACCCTAGGTACCCAGAGCCAATAAATGAGCTGCACCCTGCAGTTGGTTTTCATTCTACACTGGGTATACAGCAATTCATTTGCTGAAATATGAAGAGTGAAAAAGAGGTATCAAGAAAACCTTTGCATTTCCAAAATGGGATCAAGATAAGGTTTTGAGGAGCAGTAGTTATTTGCACATCGCTGAATTCCGAGGTGCCCATACTAGCATGTGAATTGCAGGGCATTTCTCAAATAGACTTCTTTTTTACACACTCTCTTATATTTGGAAGGACAAAATGTAGAGAAAGATAAGGGGCAATAACACTTGTTTTGCTATTCTGTGTTCCCCCAAGTCTCCTGATAAAAATGATACCTCACTTATGTGGGTAGGCCTAGTGCCCGCAACAGGAAATGCCCCAAAACACAACATGGACACATCCTATTTTTTTTATAGAAAACACAGCTGTTTTTTCCAAAGTGCCTACCTGTAGATTTTGGCCTCTAGCTCAGCCGGCACATAGGGAAACCTACCAAACCTGTGCATTTCTGAAAACTAGAGACCTAGGGGAATCCAAGGAGGGGTGACTTGCGGGGCTCGGACCAGGTTCTGTTACCCAGAATCCTTTGCAAACCTCAAAAAGTGGCTAAAAAACAAGTTTTCGTCACATTTCGGTGACAGAAAGTTCTGGAATCTGAGAGGAGCCACAAATTTCCTTCCACCCGGCGTTCCCCCAAGTCTCCCGATAAAAATGATACCTCACTTGTGTGGGTAGGCCTAGCGCCCGCGACAGGAAACGCCCCAAAGCGCAACGTGGACACATCCAAATTTTTGGAAGAAAACAGAGGTGTTTTTTGAGAAGTGCCTACCTGTAGATTTTGGCCTCTAGCTCAGCCGGCACCTAGGGAAACCTACCAAACCTGTGCATTTCTGAAAACTAGAGACCTAGGGCAATCCAAGGAGGGGTGACTCGCGGGGCTCGGACCAGGTTCTGTTACCCAGAATCCTTTGCAAACCTCAAAAAGTGGCTAAAAAAACAAGTTTTCCTCACATTTCGGTGACAGAAAGTGCTGGAATCTGAGAGGAGCCACAAATGTCCTTCCACCCGGCGTTCCCCCAAGTCTCCTGATAAAAATGATACCTCACTTGTGTGGGTAGGCCTAGCGCCCGCGACAGGAAACGCCCCAAGGCGCAACGTGGACACATCCAAATTTTTGGAAGAAAACAGAGGTGTTTTTTGAGAAGTGCCTACCTGTAGATTTTGGCCTCTAGCTCAGCCGGCACCTAGTGAAACCTACCAAACCTGTGCATTTCTGAAAACTAGAGACCTAGGGGAATCCAAGGAGGGGTGACTCGCGGGGCTCGGACCAGGTTCTGTTACCCAGAATCCTTTGCAAACCTCAAAAAGTGGCTAAAAAAACAAGTTTTCCTCACATTTCGGTGACAGAAAGTTCTGGAATCTGAGAGGAGCCACAAATTTCCTTCCACCCAGCGTTCCCCCAAGTCTCCCGATAAAAATGATACCTCACTTGTGTGGGTAGGCCTAGTGCCCGCGACAGGAAATGCCCCAAAACACAACATGGACACATCCTATTTTTTTTATAGAAAACACAACTGTTTTTTCCAAAGTGCCTACCTGTAGATTTTGGCCTCTAGCTCAGCCGGCACATAGGGAAACCTACCAAACCTGTGCATTTCTGAAAACTAGAGACCTAGGGGAATCCAAGGAGGGGTGACTTGCGGGGCTCGGACCAGGTTCTGTTACCCAGAATCCTTTGCAAACCTCAAAAAGTGGCTAAAAAAACAAGTTTTCCTCACATTTCGGTGACAGAAAGTTCTGGAATCTGAGAGGAGCCACAAATTTCCTTCCACCCGGCGTTCCTCCAAGTCTCCTGATAAAAATGATACCTCACTTGTGTGGGTAGGCCTAGCGCCCGCGACAGGAAACGCCCCAAAGCGCAACGTGGACACATCCAAATTTTTGGAAGAAAACAGAGGAGATTTTTTGAGAAGTGCCTACCTGTAGATTTTGGCCTCTAGCTCAGCCGGCACCTAGGGAAACCTACCAAACCTGTGCATTTCTGAAAACTAGAGACCTAGGGCAATCCAAGGAGGGGTGACTCGCGGGGCTCGGACCAGGTTCTGTTACCCAGAATCCTTTGCAAACCTCAAAAAGTGGCTAAAAAAACAAGTTTTCCTCACATTTCGGTGACAGAAAGTGCTGGAATCTGAGAGGAGCCACAAATTTCCTTCCACCCGGCGTTCCCCCAAGTCTCCCGATAAAAATGATACCTCACTTGTGTGGGTAGGCCTAGCGCCCGCGACAGGAAACGCCCCAAAGCGCAACGTGGACACATCCAAATTTTTGGAAGAAAACAGAGGTGTTTTTTGAGAAGTGCCTACCTGTAGATTTTGGCCTCTAGCTCAGCCGGCACCTAGTGAAACCTACCAAACCTGTGCATTTCTGAAAACTAGAGACCTAGGGGAATCCAAGGAGGGGTGACTCGCGGGGCTCGGACCAGGTTCTGTTACCCAGAATCCTTTGCAAACCTCAAAAAGTGGCTAAAAAAACTAGTTTTCCTCACATTTCGGTGACAGAAAGTTCTGGAATCTGAGAGGAGCCACAAATTTCCTTCCACCCGGCGTTCCCCCAAGTCTCCCGATAAAAATGATACCTCACTTGTGTGGGTAGGCCTAGTGCCCGCGACAGGAAATGCCCCAAAACACAACATGGACACATCCTATTTTTTTTATAGAAAACACAGCTGTTTTTTCCAAAGTGCCTACCTGTAGATTTTGGCCTCTAGCTCAGCCGGCACATAGGGAAACCTACCAAACCTGTGCATTTCTGAAAACTAGAGACCTAGGGGAATCCAAAGAGGGGTGACTTGCGGGGCTCGGACCAGGTTCTGTTACCCAGAATCCTTTGCAAACCTCAAAAAGTGGCTAAAAAAACAAGTTTTCCTCACATTTCGGTGACAGAAAGTTCTGGAATCTGAGAGGAGCCACAAATTTCCTTCCACCCGGCGTTCCTCCAAGTCTCCTGATAAAAATGATACCTCACTTGTGTGGGTAGGCCTAGCGCCCGCGACAGGAAACGCCCCAAAGCGCAACGTGGACACATCCAAATTTTTGAAAGAAAACAGAGGAGATTTTTTGAGAAGTGCCTACCTGTAGATTTTGGCCTCTAGCTCAGCCGGCACCTAGGAAAACCTACCAAACCTGTGCATTTCTGAAAACTAGAGACCTAGGGGAATCCAAGGAGGGGTGACTTGCGGGGCTCGGACCAGGTTCTGTTACCCAGAATCCTTTGCAAACCTCAAAAAGTGGCTAAAAAAACAAGTTTTCCTCACATTTCGGTGACAGAAAGTTCTGGAATCTGAGAGGAGCCACAAATTTCCTTCCACCCGGCGTTCCCCTAAGTCTCCCGATAAAAATGATACCTCACTTGTGTGGGTAGGCCTAGCGCCCGCGACAGGAAATGCCCCAAAACAGAACGTGGACACATCACATTTTTTCATAGAAAACAGTGCCTACCTGTGGATTTTGGCCTCTAGCTCAGCCGGCACCTGGGGAAACCTAGCAAACCAGCACATTTTTGAAAACTAGAAACCCAGGGGAATCCAAGATGAGGTGACTTGTGGGGCTCGGACCAGGTTCTGTTACCCAGAATCCTTTGCAAACCTCAAAATGTGGCTAAAATACCACGTTTTCCTCACATTTCGGTGACAGAAAGTTCTGGAATCTGAGAGGAGCCACAAATTTCCTTCCACCCAGCGTTCCCCCAAGTCTCTCGATAAATATGATACCTCACTTGTGTGGTTAGGGCTGGTGCCTGCGACAGGAATAGATCACACAACGGTCAAGGTTGGTCCTTAAGTGAGGCAGCTGTTGACCCTGGGGTGATCCATTCCTGACACAGGCACTAGGTGTATGCACTCAAGTGGGGTAGTGTTTTTATCAGGACAGGTGAGGAGTCACTGGGTGGTAGGAATGTTGTGGATCCCAGCATATTCCTGTAGTTTGTGTGACAGAAATGCGAGAAAAATAGAGTTTTTTTTCAACATTTCAGCTTTGCAGGGTATTCTGGGTAAGAAAACTTTGGGGAATCCACACAAGTCACACCTCTGTGGACTCCCCCGAATGTCTAGTTTCCAGAAATGTTTGGGTTTAGTGTGTTTCTCAATATGGCCGCCGAATCCAGGACCAAAAACACAGGTGCCTGCCTTACAAAACCAGTTTGTTTTGCCATAGACAATTTTGATGTCTCCACAATATGATTTGGGTGGTGGAATTTGGGGCTGAACTAAATTGGTGAGCTCCCAAGAGAGCACTCTCTCTCTGCTTGCCGCCGCATTCACCTTCTCTCTGGGTTGGCCTAACCCACTATTACCCAGTTGCACGAACAGCTTGCGAAGGGACAGCAGGACTGTCCTCATCACCTCCCTCATAATGTACTGGAAGAGGAGTTTTTTCGAATGGGACTCCTCTGACTGAAAAATCACTCCCAGAGTTTGCGCCATTGTCCTATCCCTCAGATGCTGTCTCAGTATCTGATGTCTCAGTCTCTGATCCTATGTCAGAGCGGTCCTCTATAACCCGAGTGCAGGCAGCAGTCATCCATCAAGATGCCATCTCTGCTATTGGCTAAACTGTTGCTCTAAAACACTAGCCTACGTAGACAGTCACAAAATCGATGGTGTGTGTGAGATACGTGCAACAGTAGAGGCCACCTTACCTGCGCTTCTTCCCTCAATCAGCACGTACTTTCAAGACACTCAAAAAACACCTTGTCACATACCATTCGTCACAGTCTTTAGCACCTCCTGCGCCCAGTCCAACAATCATTATTGGTGCTCCCACTCCCTCCTCCTCGGATTCCCTCATTACCACCCAGCAAAAGTGCCCTTCATCTCTCCATAGACTTTACTAATGTACTCAGCTATTTACATAAAATACAGATGTGCTCTTTGCAGTAGGCATATAAACCTTCTGCGCTTCTTTATGGCACTAAAACTGCCACTAGACAAGTCGGACTCTTTTCCCCCCAGGGAAACCACACACATATTGACAAAAGTGATGTATATATGACAGCCAACCACCTGAAACTCAACTCAAGCAAAACGAAAAAATCCTCTTTGGCCCTCACCAAAAAAAACTGGGACCCCCCATGGTGGCCCACCACGCTAGGCCCTGCACCCACCCCCGCCAACTACGCACGCAACCTCAGCATCATCCTAGACTCCTCCCTCTCTATGACCCAACAAATCAACGCTCTTACCTCCTCATGCTTCAACAAACTCCGTATACTGAAAAACATTCAAATGGATCCCCACAGAGACCAGAAAAACTGTCACTCACGCACTCATCAGCAGCAGGCTTGATTACAGAAAAGCCCTCTACGCCGGCACCACTCTAAAACTCAAGTGCAAACTACACGCATCCAGAACTCAGCAGCACGACTCATCCTCGACCTCCGCCGACACGAACACATCTCTCCACACCTCAAATCCCTCCACTGGCTCCCCATTGACAAAAGGATCACCTTCAAGATCC
This sequence comes from Pleurodeles waltl, assembly GCF_031143425.1. Taxonomy (NCBI): domain Eukaryota; kingdom Metazoa; phylum Chordata; class Amphibia; order Caudata; family Salamandridae; genus Pleurodeles; species Pleurodeles waltl. The sequence continues at coordinate 611,332,171 of NC_090449.1, forward strand.
TCATCCTCGCACACAAATCACTCCACAACACAGGCCCTGCCTACCTCAACGAGAGTCACCTTCCACACCCCCACACGAAACGTCCGCTCAGCTGACCTCTCTCTCGCCTCTGTCCCCCGCATCAAACACACCACCACCGGGGGCAGATCCTTCTCCTACATTGCACCCAAAACCTGGAACGCACTCACAACCCACATTCGCAAGACCCAAAACCTACTTCTTTTCAGGAAGGGCCTCAAAACCTGGCTTTTTGAACAGTGAACCTCCTAGCCCCTTTCCCTCCCCCCGTCCCCCCCCCCAGCGCCTTGAGACCCTCACAGGTGAGTAGCACGCTTTATAAATCTCTTTGATACAGATCTACCTATATATATATATATATAAATATATATATATATATATATATATATATATATATATATCTACATAGACATATCTATAGATATATCCATGTACCTAGATATATCTATCTACATAGATATATATATATAGATATATACATATATATTTTTTTAGTTGTTGTATGGTTTCCTTGGGGGCCAAAATGGCCCCCAGGGAAACCCTACAACATCTATAAAAAAAAATTGCCCCCACAGGGGGTCACCCTGCCCACGGGCGACCCCCTGTCATTTCATTTTTTTTTTTTTTTTTTTTTGTTTGAGGGGGCACCTACCTTTTTTTTTAATAAAAAAAAATTATGCCGGGGGGGGGGGGGCCCGTTTTCCGGGGGGGGGGGCGCCCCCCAAAAGTGAAATCCCTGGTGTCTAGTGGGGTTTCCTGGCCCCCGATCGCAGCTGTGCTGCGATCGGGGGCCAGGAAACCGTTTCAGAAGGCCTCGTAAGAAAGGAGAGACTCTCCCCTTTCTTACGAGGCCTTTTCAAAATGTTTCCTGGCCCCCCCGATCGCAGCTGTGCTGCGATCGGGGGAGCCAGGAAACCTGAAAGTGTTTCCTGGCCCCCGATCGCAGCACAGCTGCGACCGGGGGCCAGGAAACACTTTCAGGAAGGCCTCGTAAGAAAGGGGAGTGTCTCCCCTTTCTTACGAGGCCTTCCCGAACGTGTAAAAGGCCGTTTTCCCCATGAAAGCAGGAAGCGGCCGCAAGGCTGCTTCCTGCTTTCATGGGGAAAACACCTTTGCAACGTCAGCGCGCCTCGCGGCGCGCTGACGTCACAAAGGGGCGGGTGGGGGGCGGGGGGAGACACAGTAGCTTCCGCGTCTCCCGGGGGGAGTAAAAAAAAAAAAAAGAAAAATCCTCGTGTGCGCCGCACCCGAGGATTTATTAATGCCCTTCCTGGTGTCGGCCACTGGTCGTGACCCGCACCAGGGAGGGTGTGTGGGCGTCAGCCAGTGGCCGACGCCCGCACCTAAGAGGTTAAGGGTTGTGGGTACCGGAAATCGAACTGATTGTTGTGTATTCGAATTTAGAGATCACTGGCAAATCGGTTACTTTTTATTAATTTTTATTCATCTACACTTGCCTTGTAACTGACCCAAATACTGTGACATGCACTCAGATGCAAACTTCCCTCCCAGGGCGGTAATTTGTGAAAAACATGAAATGGCTCAGTGTTTCATGGGAACTTGCATCTGACACTGTTAAATGCCGCAGTTGCCAATTCCACTTCAGGCCTCTTTATCCCGCCACCCTGCTCTCCCTTACGCTTTGTCTCTCTCTTGCAGATTCATTCCTCCCTGGCTTAGTGTCAAAGTACGATGACGAAAAAAAAGCTCTGGTCCCTAAAAATAAGAGCTACTACCTGGAATAATCTGCAAACATTAAACACTGGCTCTGCTCTCATCAGAAGTCAAATTGTGAGATTTAGCATGGAGGTGTCCATGAGACACTCTGTATCATGAACTCACTGTAGAGAAGCATTACCAATATGAAAATACAAGTCAATTGACATGCAATACCCACCAAAATGAAACCACTAATAGCTGGTTCCTGGAGAGCTCAATTCAGTCCCCTCTTCCGGAGTATTGCAATCGAGTGCCCACACTCTGGGTTACGCCTGCAATAATAAATGCCATCACTACACAAATGGTCTAGGAAAGTGCTTTATATGTGCGTCAGCAAGAAACATTGGCACCCATTACTTTTATCTGACAACATGTTTATTTTTCCCACTGCCCGGAGGGGTCACACCGTGGCAAAATTGTTAACTTAATCTAGTGCAGTGGTTCCCAACCTGTGGTCCAGGGACCCCTGGGGGTCCGCGAAGCCTTCTCAGGGGGTCCGCGACTGCTTAGAAAATTAAAAAATATTAACAAATATTGACAAATTAGGTCCCCAGCTTCCAGTAATGACTCAGGCGGGGTTCCCTGGATTCCAATGATGATTCAATGGGGGTCCCTGGGTTCCATTAATGTTAAAATGGGGGTCCACATAAATCAAAAGGTTGGGAACCACTGATCTAGTGTATTATAGAGAATGGTAGGTTAGTTTTCTTTCTATTTCTTAGTGCTGTTCATATTTTAGTGAAGACCAATGTAGGCAAAATTGATGTTGTTTACCAATTTGTGTATTTGATCTACAAAGCCGACATAGTTCCCAACAATTAGACTTTCAAGGTACACGGAAAAGAACAAATATTGAAGTTGGTGAAAAATTCCGCTCCTCCCGCGGAGTTCGCAGAGTTTTGCTCACTCCGCATTCCTCTTGGAGTGGGGTGTTGAGGCAAAACTCCACCAACTGCTGCATAGAGACGTTTTTTCTCAGTTTCTCAATGTTGTAGAACAAGAATTTGCACCCCTTAGCATGATTTTTGGGTGAGATTTTCCTATGTTGGTGGTAGTCACAACCATTAGTAGAGAAAGTTACTGCTGGAGTAGAAAATCTCGAGTGGCAGAAAGAAGTAGCGCCCTCTGGTGTGCTGTGTGGTGCCGTTTTCCCTGATTTCACAGTGTGGCACAAGCTTCCGGTGCTAAAACACAGCACAATCACCATGACGTGCCTGATGCCACCAGCTTGTGGAACTATGCGGAATCTCACAAAGTTTTTATGGAACTCTGTGGAATTCCGCGGAATTAGTTCTGCCCACACCTAACAAATACTGAATAAGTTATTACAACATAAAACACATAAAGCTATATTGAAGAGTCCAGATGCAAATGCTGTACAAAGCTATAGAAGGGTAAATGTAATTTAAAACTTACTATAGATGTTATTGCTCTGCCACAGCTCGTATCTGGCACCATCCACATGAAGATTGCCATGTATTATTATACCATGTGTGTGGATTTGGCATTTGGAAAAAAGTACAACTGAATACTGAATTTATTTGTGGGAGTTGTATAGGTCTGAACAAAGATTATGCTTATATTGTTTACATATGAGAATGTTCCTATGTCTTTTAATTCTGTGAAAAAAAAGTGAATGATGCTGGTACCAGAACCTCTAATTTGGAGCGGTCTATCTAGAACAATTTCAGCATGAACATAATAGTAGTTTTATCTCATCTAATGTTGGACATAATCCAGAAAGTAACTGATCTTAGGTTTGTTTTCACTGTTACACTGAACGTGAAGTTGATCTGTGGATCTGAAGAATAAAACCTGGCGATTTGTGACAGCTAGGCACTTGGTGCACTATGATGGGTTACTTAGCACAACTCCAACTCCATTATATGAGAAACATAAAAAAAATCTAACTTGACCTACCATAGTAGTAGTCCAGGCAGCACAATGGCAACAAACTGTTCATTTTCCTTACAACAAACAAGCCCTAACCCTCACCATCCTGGCCTCTTTTAGCCCTCGGATCCAAGATGACCAGAAACCAAAGAACAACAGGCATGCCAAGATAGGCCATGGGCATCTGCAGCGGATTAGCTGCAAAAACTGTGCTGGCTGTGTGCCCAAGGATAAGGCCATCTTGAAGTCATCAGGAACATTGACAAGACTGCAGATGTAAAATACATCTCTAATGCTAGTGTCTTTGAATTGCATGTGCTGCCCAAATGGTAGGGCATGCTTGGTTATTGTGTCAATTGCACCATCCACAGTAAGGATATCAGGAACCACTCCTCTGTGGCCCACAAATAGTGGACCTCATAACCCCCCAGCTTCAGATGTGCATTACATTTTCAATCACAGGGCCAGTGTAGGAAATTGGGTCATTAGTTGTGCAGGGTGTGAGGCCTGTGCAAGTAATAGGTCCACAATGTTTCCCCCTTGTTAAACTTGACTCTCTCAGGTTAGTGAAGCAAAGCAGTCCAAGGCCCTCTACCTCAGCCGAGGTGGCTAGTAATCACCGTTCATTGGCACCTAATAATAACTCTCAATAAATGGTTGTCCAGTCAGTGCTTTGTTTTTTTAGAAGAGGAAAGGTACATCTGTTATACACTCACTACTAAATGCTAAATAAGTACTACACATTCATTTACAAATATGTACATAAATATATTAAATATACCTTGGGTTACATTATGAAATCACATTTGACTCCTACAAGGTCATGACCCCCCGAAACCACAGTATCCTCCCACCTATACCAAATAGCACATCACAATATCAGGGGAGGGGATGTCACTTTAAATAAAACAGACCTATTAGTGTTGTAAAGGATCACCACATTAAAAGACAAATATTCCACATATTTCAACCGTCATAATTTCAATAACAACCATGTGTAAATGTAATAACTGCAGTCTCTCGAGTATTTAAACATTGTTCAACAATCCCATGGACATAAAAGTGTTAATAAAGCATTGCAAATAAATAACACTTGTCTGTGTTTTTATACATATTCAGGAAACATAAAATGCAACCATAGAACCAACCCCTAATGGGTACAGCACTCCCATCTATAAAGTAAAGGCTCCAGTTTTGGGAGTGCTTTTGAAATCGTGACCAAAATCCGGGGGGTCCGAAAATTTTAGGACCCACAGAAACACAGGGTTTATTCTTAAAAACTTTGTGAGAGGGAACGGCTGCACTTCTACAGCCTTCCCCCTGAACATTCTTTTTAATGTTGGTGGTGTTCCTGCTGCCTTGGGGCCACCACAAGGCAAGAAAAATATGGTAATAAACAAGCTCTGCAGGGCATTATTGGTCGTTCCAGCCACTACCAGCAAATATTTGGTAGTGGCTCTCCAGCTAGGCCGGAGAGGGCAGGGAGTGCCCTGTCCCACCTGGGACATCTCTAATGCCTGTTTTTGGTGTTGGCGGCCACTGGGGGAACTCCAAAGCTCCCGCAACCGCAGCTGGATCCCTCCATCCCTCTATGGTTTTCCTGCCTGCACGAGACACGTGTGGATGTTACAGCCCTCTGCCCCACCCCCAGACACGGGAACAGGCACAGAACAGAGGTGGCCCACAGCCATTCTAGGTGATGTGGTGGTATGTCCCCATTCCTCCTCACCAATGTGTTAACCCCCAGGGAGGTGGGGCCCCCTGGAAGCCATTGAAGATATGGGCAGTGGACCCCACATATGCTCTATTCCTATAAAATTAAGCGATACAAATCTTGCACTGACCCCCAGGCCCTGTCCAACCCAAGAGGTACTTTGCGGAGGATGCAGCAAAGCCCCACCCCCTCCTCTTCTGAAAAGGTCAAAAGCCCCTAACCCTCAAAATGGCCATAACACGGATGTAGAAGTCTAGATATTTCCCCCAACTTTTCCTGCAGAGTGTCTAAGAAGGCCAGCCTCATTGGCCCTTCAAGAGGCCCACTGGTCCTGCAGTCAACTGGGGCAGAGTCCTTATTCCTATAAGGTATAAATGGGTTCCTCCTTCCAGTTGTCAATGGCTGATGTCGTAGTCCCAGTAAAATGCACAAAAAGCTCTCTCCCTTCATTTTGCAAGACTTTTATAAATGGTGGTGGAAGGTTCTCGAAGCAGGGGATCCCTGCCCATTCTTAGGGTGCCACGTCACCTCTCCATCCCTGTCCCAACCCTCCTGCACAGCATTCTGGTACGTTCCAAGATGGTGCTGTCCAGAAGTCACTTGTCACATCTACTCTGGGAGCCTTAGCTTTACCCCTGACTGATATCACTGCCAGCAGCATCCCCTCCTGCGATTGCTCCAGTTCCTCCCTTTTTTGTTCAGTGGGCCTGGGCTGTCCCCAGCCCTGGTACCGTGTGACAGCTAATTAACATATGTAGATGTTGTTCCCCACTCTTTCCTCCTCAGGAGTTTAGGAAAACACTATTAATTTCTCCTTTTATGTGGGAAGGTCTTTTTTCCCTCTGCTGGGGAGCAGGGTAATTAACTTGGCCCAGCATGGAGACATAAGGCCTGGGCTCTGATCCTGAGCTGAGCCATGGAAATATGAAAAGTCCGGATGATCCATAAAGTCTACATGCATGATCTTTGGACTTGTTTAAATTAACTGGGTACACACATTCCACCTCAGTTTCATACATCTCAGAACTGTGTAGGTCTAAGGGAAGCGAAACTGCACTGTAAGGCAGATTTACTCCTATAATATAATTCTCTGCAGATCTGCAGACAAACCAGTAAACCATAATACCCTTGAGACAAAACAGTACATACTGACTTTACCTATGAATGACCACTAAACTTATAAAAGCTACCCTGCAGAATCCATTCTTCAGCAGGCTACCTTTGCACATTTACCAGACTGCTCACACAGTAGTCTCACACACAGCCCCCACGCATGTGCACACATGTGTGCACACTTGTTTATGTGTAACCAGCCAAGTGCCCCTTGTCCAAGCTGTGTCGGAGAATCCTTATCTTAAAAGCAAAACACTGGCGGTAAATATGTGCAGTCCATTTACTGTGTGATTTCTGTGGGTGAGAATTTCACCCACAGTAGAAAGTCCAAAATCAGGTCATCAAAAAGCAAAAAATCCAGGCGTACAAGATCTGAAGAACTTATTTAGCAACAGCCAGTATCTCCAAAGCATTTATGAGAATAATTTCTGTTTATTTTAGTCGGTAATAAAGTACACCAAACTGGCACAGCAGCCTAGTTTTGATCTATTTGCAATGGCTCCCCACGGAAGCCCAGTTTGTGTTTTCAAGGAGGGAGGTGCTACATTGCAAAAATATTCACACTTCACTACCTGACAAAACCACAAGTCAAGATACCACTCCTCCTTTCCATTCCACACCAATGTGCAATGCAAAGGGCAGCCTAAATGACTCAGTCATGCTGATATTGTCTGACCTCATAAAATCCTCCAACCTTTGGCAAGTTGTTGAAATCATAACTCAACAGCAGATGGTACTACTAAAAATGACTGTAAGAACTTGTTTTTTTTATAGAATCCTTGTATTCTATAGTTTAATAAAAACAAATGCAGATGCCACCTACCACAATGGCAGTTATTGCACTGACTCAAAAAGGATTAAATTTGAAGTCATTTCAGCCAGATTCCATACATTTTGCACATGGATTTCAGGTTAGAACTCTAGCCTCCACAGCCAAGTTGCATCTTTTGATCAACAATCTTATATTATATACTGGATAAAGTACCCTCTGAAGTACATTATTAGGATACTGCAAGTCACCAAGGACTTCAATGACCATATAGAGGAATGACGGCAAATGCTGAGTTCCTTTTTTAAGGTCATGGAACTCCAAGGTGACTTGCTATACCCTAATACTGTATGCAGGGGATATTTTATTCCTTAGAATACATTGTCACAACTTCTTCATTCCTACAAACCACTTAAGTCCTTGGTGTGGTGCACTTCCATATGAAAGAGATAGGATGTTTGCAACAATCATTAGCAGAGCCAATAGCTGTCGCCTATTCAAGAGCTATTGACTTTGACAATGTGTTTTAGCCATCTTGTACACCAGTGTTGCTGCTGTTCAGCAACGTTAAAAGTTAGTGGTGTGGGTTGGCAGAGAGTAAAGTGGAGTGTTCTCGAGTAGGATAAAGTGTTGTAAAGTGGATTAGGGTGTCATAGAGCAGAGTTGTGTAAAGTGGAAAAGGGGGTTGTAGAACACAGTTTCGTAGAGTGGAGTGGCATAGAGTGTCGTAGAAGGAAGTGGTGTAGGGTGGAGATGAGTGGTGTAGAGTGGAGGAGAGTGTTGTAGAGTAGAATGTCTTCGAGTAGAGAATCATATAGTGGAGTGGCACACGGAGTTGAGTGGCATAGATCGGAGTGGCATAGAGTGGTGCAGAGTGGAGTGGCATAGAGTGGAGTGGATTAGAATAGAGTGGGTGCGAGCGGAGTGGACTAGAGTAGAGTGGATTGGAGTTGAGTGGAAAGAGTGGACTGGAGTGGATGGTGGTTGAGTGGGTTAAAGTGGAGTGGAGTGTGTTAGAGTGAAGTGGAGTAGAGTGGAGTAGAGTTGATTAGAGTAGAGTGGATTAGAGTGAAGTCGATTAAAATGTAGCAGATTAGAGTGGATTAGTTTGGAGCGGATTAGAGTGGAGTGTATTGGAGTGTGATGGACTGGAGTGGAATAGAGTGGAGCAGACTAGAATGGATTACAGTGGATTAGAGAGGCGTGGAGTAGATTGGAGTAGAGTGGACTGGATTGGAATGGATTAAAGTGGAATAGATTAGAGTGGAGTGGATTGGATTTTAGTGGATTGAATGGACTGAACTGAATAAGAGTGGAATAGAGTGGAATAGATAAGAGTGGAGTGGATTAGAGTGGAGTGGATTTGTACTAGAGTGGAGTGGATTGGAGTGGATTAGAGTGGAGTGGATAAGAGTGTCTTGGAGTGGACTGGAGTTGATTAGTGTGGATTGGATTCGATTTGAGTGTATTGGAGAGGATTGTAGTGGAGTGGATTAGAGCAAATTAGAGGTGAGTTGAGTCAAGTGGAGTAGAATAGAGTGGATTAAAGTGGAGGGGATTGGACTAGAGTGGAGTGACTTGGACTGGAGTGGACTGGAGTAGAGTAAATTAGAGTGGCTTGAAGTAGACTGTAGTTTATTACAGTGGACTGGAGTGGAATGAAACAAAGTGGATTAGAGTACAGTCACATAGATTACAGTGGAGTGGGTTGGAGTGGAATAGAGTGGAGTGGATATGAGTGGAGTGAATTTGAGTGGATTAGAGTGGATTGGAGTGGAGTGCAGCAGATTAGAGTAGAGTGGAATGGAGTGGATTAGAGTGGAGTGGATTGGAGTGGATTAGAGTGGAGGGGATTGGAGTGGAATGGATTAAAGTCTAGTGGAGTGGATTGAGATGGAGTGGATTAGAGTGGAGAGGATTGGAGTGGAGTGGAGTGGATTAGAGTGAAGTGTATTGGAGTGTATTAGAGTGGATTATAGTGCATGCTGTGGAGTAGAATGATTTAGGATGGAGTGAATTGAAGTGGATTGGAATGGATTAGAGTGAAGTGGATTAAAGTTGAGTAGATTGGAGTGCAGTCAATTAGAGTGGAGTGGATCAGAGTGGAGTATATTAGAGTGGAGTGGAATGAAGTGGAATGAACTGGAATGGAGTGAGATGGATTGGATTAGAGTGGATTAGAGTGGATTAGAGTGGATTGGAGTGGAGTGGATTGAAAGTCGATTGGAGTGGATTAGAGCACAGTAGTTAGAGTGGATTGGAGTGGATGACAGTGGATTAGAGTGGACTGTAGTGGATTAGAGTGGAGTGGAGTGAATTGGAGTAGTTTGGATTGGATTTGAATGGATTGGAGTGAGTTAGAGTGGAATGGATGGGAGTGAAGTGGGCTAGAGTGCAGTGGCATGGAGAGAAGGGTAAACCAAATGGATGCACAAGGAGTTATCCTTGAACAATTGCTAGCAAGTTCAAAGCTCATGGAACCCTGCACCCAAAAGCACATGCTAAAAAAATGAATGTGACTTGTGTTGGGTAACCTTTGCTCATGTACAGAGCTTGAATACTTTCTGGTCTGGTTGAGTTTGCGTTATAATAAAATCATTAAAAAAAAGAAATAGTTCTTCAACCACGGCACAAACAGCGGACAGACACTAATTAATGGACAAAATTCATACTTCATCAATGCACGCACAAAGAATGGAAGGGACGTAGAAACTGATGCCTGGGATGCCCTACCAGATTAGAAAGCAGTCACAAAGAGTGACAATAACGCTGATGAGTGGTAAGTAGTGGGTGGGCTAAAAAGCCTTTTTTAGGGATTTCTTTTTTTCTTTAAACAATAGGTCACCAAGTGACAACAGCGCATGAAATTAGAATCTCTAGTGTAAAATTAGGCACACTAAAAAGCAATAATATATTAGTTGCAAGAAGATTCTAAGTAGTGTAATACAAGGAGAAGTTTAAAAAGCGCTGTAACTCAGAATGTGTAGAATCACACAGAAGGATTCTATCTTCCTTCCAAATATCTGTGGAAAAGAACAAGCAAATTGCCATACATATCTCCTTTGTTCTTATCACTGGTCCTCTGGAAAAACTGAACAGAAGAAGGAAGATGCACGTTTTATTAAGTGAAGTTTTAATTATGCTTTGTGATCTGCCCTTTCCTGCCATTGCTGACTCTGGCAGCAGGCATTGTGACATCAGAACTCAACTGCAATAAGTTATTACATTTGAGCACCTACATCATTTGTTTTTTTAAAGGCAACTAGATGTGTCACAATTTGCCCGTTATATGGAAATTATAGACAGGCTTTTCCACAGGGATTGCAGACTATACTATATCATATTTTATCGTACTGTATCATATCTTATTATATTATATTATATTATATTATATTGCTCTCCTCAACTCTCAGTGCACTTGTGCATGAGGTTCACCATCATTTTACTCAAAATCATGATTCGTTCTGCTGCATAATTTCCACCATTGAACTCAGGGATACATGTAAAGAATTGATTGTCTACGATATTGGGTTTTGACACCTATACCATCTACAGATATATCAACACAAAGGGGCTTATTTACAAGCCCCTCGTGCCACAGTTTTTTTGATGCAGCAGTGCCGCAAAGCAGTCTCCTACAGTGCGCCACATTTACAAACTGGTGCAATGGGATCATTGCACCAGTTTGTAAAGCCTTGCGCCACATTATACCTGCGCTAGATATAATGTATCCAAGGTAGGCGTTCCCCCATTAAAAGCCACGCAGAACTGGCGCAGTGAAATCTACAAGATTTTACTACGTCGTTCTGCGCCTTCACTGCATCAAACATTTAATGCCTGCTCAGAGCAGGTGTTAAACTGATGCAGGGCTTTTGTTAATGGGTCCTCCTCGCATTGGTGGAGTAGCATCATTTTTTTTACGCTATTCCACCAATGCGTGACGTTAGCAATATAGATGCATCAGAATTTCTGACGCATCTGTGGAATAGTGTGCCATGAACATCTCTATTGTAAATACAGAGCATCAATGGGGACATTTGGGGGAAGCAGGGCAGTGCACGAAATCTGGCGATCAGAGCCGAGGCGTCAGATTCTTGTAAATGAGGCCCAAAGTCTGTCTGGTATCCAAGCTACTAGGACGCCACAAGCATTATTAGTTGGCTTGTTTTCTGAACTATGCAGACCTACATATTTATCTGTACGTTTGTACAATAAGTCACATGCTTTCACAACAACACCAATTGTCTCTAACTTGTAGTAATTTGTATTATACCACTTATGTATGCTCAATTTTATTTTGTTTTCTGTAATAAAAGTAATGAATTGCTTCTCATATATTTAGTATGATTACAAAGGTCAAACAGTAGTTAGAATGTTGTTTGATTGCACTATTAAGTTAATAATAGAAAATCTAAGCACTATGGTGCAATAGGTTAGTAAAGTATATTTAGGTTTGGATATTTATATCAGACATTATTTCTGATTGTAATATTCTAACATACAATCCAATAGTTTATTTTTTGTTATGTTTTGCTTTATCTCTTAAGTCATACCTGAACCCAGCTTATGTTTTGTAAATCTGCCATGCCTGCCCAGCTCCATTTTCGCCTTAATTGTTCTTGTGCTCGATGATTATCTGCTGGGACAATTTTCCGCTTGGCAAGGAGTCATTCGGCAGGGAAAGCACAATCTGACAGTGACAATCTACAATCTGTCATCTCTCTGTGTTTCATTGTTTCTGTATACCTCCTTACAGTGTTATTAAAATTGCACGTGCTCCTAGACAATTAGGGCCATATTTATATTTTTTGACGTACAACTGCGCCAACGCAGTTGTGAGTCAAAAATGTTAACGCCGGCTAACGCCATTCCAAAGCGCCATGCGGGCGCCTTATTTATGGAATGACGTTAGCCGGCGCAGCTGACTGGTGTGCGTCAAAAAAAATGACCCACACCAGGCAGCGCCGGCGTAGGGCAAAATGGAGCTTGGGCGTCAAAAAATGGGGCAAGTCAGGTCTGAGGCAAAATATTGGCCTCAACCCGATTTGCGCCATTTTTTTTTACTCCCAACCCCCATTGAAATGACTCCTGTCTTAGCACAGACAGGAGTCATGCCCCCTTGCCCAATGGCCATGCCCAGGGGACTTATGTCCCCTGGGCATGGCCATTGGACATAGTGGCATGTAGGGGGGCACAAATCAGGCCCCCCTGTGCCACAAAAAAAAAAAAAATACTTACCTGAACTTACCTTAAGTTCCCTGGGATGGGTCCCTCCATCCTTGGGCGTCCTCCTGCGGTGGGCAAGGGTGGCAGGGGGTGTCCCTGGGGGCATGGGAGGGCACCTCTGGGCTCCTTCCGAGCCCACAGGTCCCTTAACGCCTGCCCTGACCAGGCGTTAAAAAATGACGCAAAAGCGGCTGGACGTCATTTTTTTGGACCCGCCCACTCCCGTGCGTCATTTTTGCGCGGGAGTTTAAATAAGGCGCACATGCCTTGGAGTCATTTTTTAGACGGGAACGCCTACCTTGCATATCATTAACGCAAGGTAGGTGTCCACGCAAAAAAATTACGCAAACTCCAAGATCTTTGGCGCTAGACGGGTCTAACGCCAAAGTATAAATATGGAGTTAGCTTTGCGTCGGATTTGCATTAAAAAAAACGACGCAATTCCGGCACAAACAGAGTATAAATATGCCCCTTAGTGTTATTTGAGTGCGACTCTACAAACATATGGTCGTTCATAGGGTTCAACCAATAGGTTTTCTTGTGATGTAAAATCTCTTATGGTGTGCTTCACTTCCGCGCTGAACAGAACAGTCTGCCAGGGATCACGGCTGTTCTCTGCCCCATGACTTATATATGTTTGACTGCAACGTCCATTTTGCACTTGCCAGAATTTCTGTTTTGTCGTTTGGACTGCACGAGGCCACTTCCATGGCAGCAAATGTTCTGCTGCAGGTTTTGTAATCGCTAATTTTGGATCAGAGCAGACCCTGTGAAACCAAAGCAAGAAGTTCATTATCCCCCTGACACCTGCACCTTCCGTGTCTGCCACATATTTCAACACTTCTGCTGTACTCCATCATTTTGCCTTTGCACCTCTGAAGGTCATTCTGAGGGTCACTGCTGCAACAATTTGCCCTCTGTAACTCATGGTTGCCTGTTTTTTTCTGGCATGGTCTAAACAATACTCACCGCTTGCCGGAGAATTACAAAACCTCCGAAATGACAACCCAGTGTTGGTCACAAATTTTAGATTCAAATGTTGTCGATAGTATTACTCTCTTAAATGTTTTTAGGTCTTAAGGTGTGAGATACCACTAGATCATTAAGGCCAGTGCACTGTCTACTCTCACACATCCATGTTACTCACAAATTCACCTGCCTTTACGAGGTATATAGTGCCGAGTCACCTGACCAATACATTTACAATTGACGTTAACAGTGAAAAATGTCACTTGCTAATGTTACCACTGAACTAAAGATCAAGTCTTGAGGCATTCCCTAGTCAGCAGCCTGTGATCGCAGTATTTTTTTTAATCTATCACTCACTGCCACGCAAGCTATTGATTTTTCAATGTCTCTGCTCATGAGCCCAAACACCAGACCATTCTGTGGTCAACCTTCTACTCTGCTTCTACCATCACTAAGAGCTGACACATTTCAAAATAAAACTATGCAGATAAAATGTCCTTTGTTTGTTTTCTTCATTGATGCACTTGAATAATACCAGCTTGTTTTGCATTCTTACTCTGCAGCAACCAGTCCAGGCAATGGTAGCCCATGCTATTTAGCACTAAACTCTTTGTTTAAATCCCTCCTTTTGTGTGAGGCATGTTTGGAACTGTTCATTTAAATGTGGAGACGCTTTAATAAGGTGATATTTTTGTAAAACTGGGACTAGCAATCATCAGTGCAGCATACACAGTGACACAGGGCCTTGGGTCTGAGGATGTCTGCTTGCCCCAACTGTGGTGACTGTCCCTCACCAAACCAAGGGCCTCATTAACAAGAATTGATGTGTCAGATTTGTTGTACTTTCCACACATCCCCTTACGATGCCATGGGTATGCTGTATTTACAATGCAGAGCTTAATGGCGCACAACAGATGCGTCGGAATTTCTGATGTATCTGCTGGCGCTAAACTCACGCATTGTCGGAGTAGCCTTGTTAAACTGATGCATCTTCAACAATGAGAGGAGTCACCCATATGAAAATGCCCTGCATCAATTTTACGCCTGCTGTGAGCAGGCAGTAACATTTTTATACAGTGAAGATGCAGAATGACACAGTGAAATGTTGTAAATTTAGCTAGGTCAGTTCTGCATGGCTTTTCCTGTGGCAACACCTACCCGGTATACATTATACCAGGCGCAGGTATAATGTGTCACAGGGCCTTACAAACTGAAGCATTGGGCCCATTGCATCTATTTGTAAATATGGAACAGTGTAGTGCACTGCTAGAACCACTGCTGCATCAAATAAAATGACACAGCGGTGATGCAAAGGACTTGTAAATGAGGCCTCAAGTTTGAAGGAGGTCTAGTTTCCTTTCTTAATTAAGGGCATGTGCAGTGCTGAATTTGTGAAAAATAAGTGCTGGTTCAAGGCCCAAATATTTTTAGGAGCTCATCTCTGGTGCTGCTGAAAGCAAGCATTGTTGAATGCAAAGATTGATTCCACCTCGTGTTCTTATGAGCACTTGAGAACTACACAGAGGCACTGAAATGACTTGTATGCAGTAGGTATTATTACTTAGTATCAGGGTTTTCCAGTGGTGTAAACTCAATAGTGAGGAAAGAAAGGAAAAAAATATAGGCCTTTGGTATTTGACTATCAGGTAGTACAATTTAATTCAAATTACTGTGACATCTCACAGGCAGTTCATGGATATTGTTTAACTTAATAAACATATTTGGTAGTAAACAATGACTGGCATTGATGGACACAATAGTATGTTCATTAATATTTAGTCTGACCAAGCTATATTTACAATTATTTTTAACAGTCTAGAAATACCTAAAAAGTGACGTGTATGTTATTCACATTTGAAACAATGATGACATTTTCAATAGACGCCAAGATGAAGAGACAAAGGATGTTTGTAAAGGTGGTGCGCTTTGTAATAGATAGCACACATGGCAACCCCAATCTAGAAACTAAAACTCAGATCAGAATCAAGGAATCTGTGAGGACTATGTCTACAGTGCGGGCAGTGAGAGTAATGAAAATCCAACTGGAATGTTCTCATAAAAGTTAACTTTATCTAGGCGCACATTGTGTTCTAGCTTCTTAATGAAAATCTTACAATTAATATAGTCAAAGGAAGACAGCACGTTGGACTAGCCCACTATACACAATCCGTTCCCTTTACAATACATGTGATTGTTGCTCACAATTGAATTTGTAGCAATAGCTCCCAATAGTTTAGCCATTATGGGTGTGTTGATACACCCTATAGCATGACCCATCAGGGGACTAGTGAGTGTGGTGGTCTTATTTGGTAGAGTGAGGTGACCTATGGTTTGCTTCACTCCTCTAGTATGTGTCACAGAAGAAAGTTTAAAGGTGACCAGTTGTTTGTTTCACTCCACTAGCATGTACCACAGAAGAAAGGTTACTGGCATTTAGACAATCACTATCTATCATGTAGGACCCACACTCACATTGGAAGCCATCCTTTTTCAGAAAGTATATTTACCTTTTCGTATTGAACGTTTTTGCACGCCAAAGGGTCATGTTTGAAAATGATGCACACACAAGTACGTCTTAAAGTGATACTGATAACATTAACTCTATACGTTGTGAAAAGACTACAGTTGGCATTTTAGATACTGACCCAATATCTAATTAGGTATTGGTCAATCAGTTACCTGAAAGAATTTGATTTGTACTGCAACGCTTTTAACTTGAAAGACTACTGCAAGTTCTATTGTAAGATTATTAATTGTCTTATTTCCATAATGGAATTATTTTCAGGTCCTTAATCTCTTCCTGGCCTTGCTGTTGAGCTCCTTTAGTTCAGACAACCTAGCAGCACCTGATGAAGATGGTGAAATGAACAATCTTCAGATTGCCTTTGCTCGAATCCACAGGGGGATCAACTTTCTAACGCGCACAATCTGGAATTTTTTCCGCAACTTGATCTGTCCACCAAAGACTGTTAGGGATCCTATGACAGATCTTACTTCCCACACATTGGGCGTCATGAACAATTGCATTCAGAACCACATCAGCATGGGTGACACAGGACAAAACGCAGAGGATAAAAAAGACAGAAATCTTTCAAGCAGTGGAATTGTCAGAAATGGAGATAGGACTTGGCCAAGTGAAAGTGAAGACTACATCAGTCCAAGATTGTCTGTTTCTGTCCCCATTGCAGTGGGTGAGTCTGATGGAGAATACCGGGAAGAAGATGAACAAAGCATATTTACAGACGTCGAGTTTAGCAAAGAGGTGAGCGGAGATGTTTTCTGTTTTACTGCACTTTACTTGATGGCGACACATAGAACTTTGTAGGAAGACAGTTGCTATTTCAGAACCATTGTTGTAGCTTCAATGTTGCTAGGTTTTAATATGTGTATTCCATGCATATGAAACTGTGTGCTTAGTGGTGCTTCTATATTTCGAAGTTTGGTATTGGTCTTTTGTAGGCCCATGTATTTATTTGATGAATTCAAGGTTGATGATGTGCAGAGTTCCTATTAAGCTATATTTAGCAATATATCAATGGAGGCTTACAAAGAACTGAGCTTGATGGAAACTGTTATGAGTGAAAGATGATGTTAGAGCATGTACAGGACTTTACACTTTATAGTTCATGGAGGGGTCTTGAAACACTCTGTCCTTCTTACATCAACCGCTAGGAGATGTAGAGAATTACAATCTTTGAAATGATGGAGTTTATGTTTGAGGCTGTTTTTATGGTGCTGAGGGATGTTTGAGTGCTGTTTTTAAGGTGCTGAGTGAGGTGACATCTTAGAGGTGAAGAGTATTGTGTTCAAGTAGCTGAGCGAAAATAATCAAAATTTTCAGAAACAAGGTGCATCGCATCTAAGGAGTAGTGAAACAATGTTGAGTCTGTGATCAAAAAGGAGAGATATGTTTGTAAAGGCTGATAGTCAAAGTTAAGGAAAATGATTTGAGTACTATAACAATAATCATATTTATTAAAAGTATTCTTGTAATTATACAGTCAAATTGGTATATCCAAAGACTATATATTTATGTGAAATTCTAATCATTGTCATAATCATATACAAATTGAGAATTTGCATATCAACCATATTTCATCTTGAGTTCTTAACATTATATTGGTTTCAGGGAATGTCATGTTCAACAAATGGAGAATTTGCATATGGTTATAAGGTGACAGGGACAGTTCATATGTAAAATTTCCTTTTAATTTCACTACTATGTGTTGAGTACTTATGGCACTAGCTATATGATGGGCATTCCAAAGGAAATACATTTGTAAGGACTTCAGGGTGAAAAATGTTGTGTTATTGAATAACTTTCAATGAGTTGGTGTATAAAAGGCCAAATAAGCAAACAACAAAGCCTTAGTCAGAAACCGAGGACAGGAAAACAAATTATGAGTACAAGAATGTAAGCATTCTCCAAAGCAAAAAAGGCAATGTAACACTCCATTACTTTAAATATTTCAAATTGTAGTGTAGACATTATTTTCAGTATATTCAAATGAAATATTTGCATACCCTGGGCATGATTCACAAACCCTTTTGCAGAACATTATTCAACTTAGGTGCACTAATGTAATTATTTATGAGTGTAAATTTAAGTATGTAATTAACAAAATGTCAATTTATCAATTTTGCACGCATAAAAGAATATGAATGTAGTATAATCTCATGTGTGAGTAAATCTACTCCACTAAGTAGAACGCAGACATTACAGAATGAGGATGTCTTAGAGAGCTGATGAATGGCCACAGACTTAGGAGTTGGTGGGTATTGACATACTTTTCCTTGGCCCAGTCCCTCCTTACATACACTTGAAGATTTTCTACTGTCAAGTACAAGAATGGGGATGAAGTGCAGCTAAAATTGGTGGGGTTACCTGAAAGTGGTGTCTCGTAGGGGGAAAATCATCTTTGCAGAAAAAGAAAAACACAAGGCAAATACACTTGTATAAAGCATGCATCCTAGTGTACAGAAACCCCAGAGACCATCTATGGGCATAAATGTATTTTTAGTGAATTAGGCCCAGTTAATGTAACTAAGCACCATACACTTAGTGATTATTCTCAGAATAGGGCATGCTTATGGTTGCTATTGGTCTAAATTAATGCTACTGGTCTAGGATATCTTTAATGATTTTGAAGGAAATGACTCAACCTGAAACCAATATCATTTTAAGAAATCAAGATAAAATCTGGTTGATTGAGCTGAAATCACTAGTTCTAATTACATGATAGATATATAGATTTCATTAGCTGAAGCATTAGTTGAACAGTCCTGAAATGTTTACAGAGTTAAGAAAAAAAAGAACCTTCTTGAAAAGTTTGAAGAAAATAAGTTAAGTTTTTTGTTTTTCATCCTATTATTCTTTAAAAACAAATCTTTTGCTCATAAACTAACTTTTATGTTGTGTTTTCGTTTAGTTACTGTCTGAAATTAGTTGTCATTTCCTTTCAAAATGTTTATGTAGGTTTTTTTTAATTTTCTGCCTTGCTGTATTTTTGTGGCAAAGTCTTTGTTATTCCAACCCATTTTTCTCCCACAGCTAGACATTTTGACTTGATAGAAATATGTGTCTTTGAGGGTATTTTGTTTTTTACATAGTCCCCATGTGCTGGGGTTGTTTTCTGCCTGTGAATCTCAAACTGATGCTACTGTGTTGGACTCATGTTTGGGCTGTGACATTTTTGGTTTTGGTATTTGAAGGTTCTTGAAGAAAGCTAGGATGTGAGGAAAGAGATCCATAGTGAGGTTATTTCAAGATTAGGAGGCCCTCTATTTTGATGTAAAGAGTCCTCTGTGATGATATCTACTGCGTCTTGTAAATATTATAAGTATAGACCAAAAGACAGTTAGTGGAGCACACATGAACTGGTTAAAATTTGGCTGAATAGCTGAATCCGGACAAAATTTATGAAATTGTCAACAGTTGGACTCTTTTTGTATGTTTTAGAATCAGGAAGGAGTTTTTACTATATTATGATATTACCTTTAGGCTT
This sequence comes from Pleurodeles waltl, assembly GCF_031143425.1. Taxonomy (NCBI): domain Eukaryota; kingdom Metazoa; phylum Chordata; class Amphibia; order Caudata; family Salamandridae; genus Pleurodeles; species Pleurodeles waltl. The sequence goes on from NC_090449.1 coordinate 611,351,597, forward strand.
GTTAGGAACTGTTTATTGTTATGAACATTTTTGTGTTAAATAAATTGATTTATTTGAATTAATTTGCCACATACCCAGTTATATTTTTTGTAATCACATTTTGAAATTGGATATAATGTTTGTATTGTAAGACAATGATTATTGAATTTGCTACTTTGGTTTAGTTTAGGAATTTCTATATATGTGTGCTCCGCTAACTGTCTTTTGGTCTGTGAATAACTGGTTTAGATTCACTGTATCCTAGTATAAGTACTTTGGCAGCAGGTACGTGTTTAGTTTTTCTGCACCGTCTGTATAAACATTCAAATTGATAGGAATGTGCAGCTAAAAAACAGTCATTGTTGCCATCATTTTTAGTAAATATTATGACTGGAACTAAGGGTTAGAATGGTGGGTGTCAATCACAAAAGGAGGAGCGAGCACACTGCCTGACATACCAGTACACAGTTAGCCCAGATGCATTGTGGTAAATGTAGTGCCCGACAACTCTCACTTCAGTTGAAAGCAGGGGCAATTCCTCCTGAAGGGCAGAGGAGCATTGCTCCGCCTGCTGCGAGCACAGCAGGCAAACACAAATAAATAAAATGACATAGCGATGCCATTTTATTTTTCCTCCGGCTTGCGCTGTGTACATCACAAGTGTAAGGACAAGGGGAGGCAGGAGGTGGCAGGATGACTGCTGCCCCTAGCAGTGCGTGTGTCAGATTGGCTGGCTGGCTTGGGACGGCCAGCCCGCCATGCGCTCTGTAGACCCAGCAATCCTAGCGCTGTGAAACAGCCGGGATCAGCTAGCACAGGCCCCCAGCCTCAAAATCAGCGTTGGGTTAGCATGCACCAACCAATCCTAGAGCTCTCTCATGCTGAAAACAGCATGAGAGCAGATCCAGGGTTAGTTGGATTTGCGTTCCACAGGGCAGGAAGTAAGTCCTTCCCTTTCCTGCTCATTGTCACTAGGATCCACTGGGAGGCCAAACTGGACCAGATGCAGCATTTATGGTGAGTTTTGCGCCAACGCGCCACACTACATTTTCATTGCTAGCCACTACTGGCTGAAAGTCTTTACAATCACCCATTTTGGGTGCAGTCAGTGCTGAGTATCTTTAGATACGTGTTTCAGGACTGTTGTCCTTCATCAGTAGAAAGTAATACGTAAAATTTGAGGGTGCCCGCAATGCTGCTCCCACTCTTATGAGGTTTAGTGCCACTCCCAAAACACTTGTAAGCCCAATAACTCAGCAAGAGCCCAATCACAAAAGGAGGGGGGACCACAATGCCTGGCATACCACCACACAGTGAGCCCAGATGCACTGTGGTAACTCTCAGTTCAGTTAAAAATCTTTAGTAGTCACCATTTTTGGTGCAACCAATGCTGTATATCTCTAGACAGGTGTATCACACATGGTACTAAACCTGAGAAGTATGTTAGCAGCAATGCCAGCACCCCAAAATTTCACTTGTTACTCTCTACTGAAGAAGGACAACAATCCTGAAATACTTGTCTATAGATACAGAGAAATAACTGTACTAAAATGATGAGTACTAAAGACTTTCAACTGAAGTGAGTGTTATCATGCATAGCATTTACCACAATGCATTTGGCTAACGGTGTGCTGGTATGCCAGGCAGATTGTTCCCTCATTCTTTTGTGATTGGCTTCTTGCTCAGAAGGTTGTGTGGTTGCTGAACAGTATGAATTGAGGGGTTTATGTATCCAGAGTATGAAAGTGAATTTTCTTGCACTGTCTACACAAACACTTAAGCCTTCAAAGAGGCACAGATATTCTCTCTTAGTAGAGCAGACAGTATCAACTTCTGTTGCTAAGCCGAAACAAACCTTTGTGTCAAATTTGTCACGTTGCAGTGATAGGTCTTGGAACTGTCCTCATGAAAGTGATTCAAACTTCTAGTGCCATAGAAGTTTCACACTCTTTAAGATTGGACAGCAAGACCTCGTCTGGGCTTGCTAATGTGGATACAAAATTATGTTTTAAAATGTTTCTTAAACCTGCCTAATACTATTAGTCTAGATTAGAGTTTGGTGCTGACGGAATATCTTCTGTGTTAAATCTGGAGGAGACCACCACAAGTGAAATGTCCTCAGTCTTAGGAATAGTGCTATAAAGACATTTTCACATTTGGATGTTACATTACCACTGGCCCTGAATATGTCAATAAGGGGGTATTATGACCCTGGCGGTTGACGGAGAAGTGGTGGCTGTAAAAAATTTTGAATTATGACCATGGCGGTTACTGCCATGATCATCCGCCACTTCTCCGATCAGACCGCCATGGCGGAGACAACCGCTGGGCTGGAGACTTGGGTCTCCAGCCCGGCAGCCGTCACAAGACCGCCGGCGGTATCATGACCCGGCTTACCGCCATGGATTTCATGGGGTTTGGAACCGCCATGAAATCCATGGCGGTAAGCACTATCAGTGCCAGGGAATTCCTTCCATGGCACTGATAGGGTTCTCTGCCGCCCCCCACCCCCTCCCCCGAGTCCGTCCCCGACACCCTCCACCCCCAAAGGTGTCAGGACTCCCCGCCCCACCCCTACCTCCGACATCACAACACAGACACACACCCGACACGCATGCAGGCACCACCAACACACATTCCCGCACACACATGAACAAACATGCCAACAGACACACACACAGTCATACACGCACACCCTCATTCAGACATACACTCACACATCCATACAGACATACATACAGACAGACACGCACACATTTCCATTCACACTACACCCCCGCATGCCTACACGCACTCACACACCCCCTCTACATACTCACACGCACACAACTCCCCCCACCCCCCTCCCCTAATGGACGATCAACTTAGCTTGTCCGTTGATCTTCCGGGAGGGGACGGGATCCATGGGGGCTGCTCCGCTGCCACCACACCGTCAACAGAACACCGCCACGCCAAATCACAGAACGTGATTCGGTGGGCGGTGTTCTGCTGACATGGCGGTGGAGCAACCTTCACTTCCCTGCCGCCCGCCAGTATGGCTGCTGGTGGCTCTCCGTCCGGAAAAGGACGGAAGGCTGCCAGCAGTCATAATACGCTGAGCGGAAAACCACCACCACTGGCGGTCTTCAGCACGGCGGTCCCTCGGAGGTCTTGTCGAACGACCGCCGAGGTCGAAATGACCCCCTAAGTCATTTAATTTGCCTTTTCAGCATGCAGCTTTTCAATGAAGAGCCCAATGTGTCCATTCCAAAGACAGATGTACATTTCTGTCACATGTTTTACGCCTCAAAGGAATGTATACTCCTTAATACTGGTGCTCTCCGTACAACAATAGCGAGAGTGTCTACTCCTCTAATGAAAGAATGTCATGCATGGGTTCACATGGCTGTCAAGCAGTTGCTGAGTCTCCCAACTGACTACATTACAGACCGTGGGATGTCACACTTTGGAATGAGCTGACAAAGTATAATTATGTCTGACAGATAATTGGTATCTTACTAACTACTCACATATCACTTGGTAGGCTTCAGTATAAACAGAGATGTGCTGCTCCATATTCATTATTGCAAGACATCAAAGCCAGGTGCAGCAGAAATGCCTTCATGCCAAAAAAAACAAATGATCAAACATTTGCTGTGGGAAAGACATAAAACTACTGACGTGTTCTCTTGGTTTTGAATTAAAAAAACGTGAATTTAAATTTCTAAAAAGGGCAAGCAAACTAACCATTGGAAACAGTTGGGTAAGGTATGCTAAAATATATATCTTTAAAATAGAAACATTGCCCTATTTGTTTGGAAAAATTACACTGTACTGCGAGAAAAACTCAGACTAGATTGCAATAGTTCTAGTTTGAGTCAGGAAGCCTTTCCAGACCACCATTCAGGTGTTAGACTTTAATATTTTGTATTACTAGTCTACCCCCACCCATCCACCCCCGATACCGACATGCCAAAGCCGGAGAGCAATTTGTTATTAGACCAAGTCATAATAGCCCGTTAAGTTGGTAAGTTAGGGTCAGATGTAGTAACCTCCTGGTTGCAAAAAGCAGTTACGAATTGCGCACCAATGTTTTGTGATTAGTATTTTATTTTGAGAACCGACCTACGTGCTAGTAGGTTTGTTGTACATATAAGGAATTGGAGGGAGTCACAGAATGACGTGCTAGTAGGTTTGTTGTACATATAAGGAATTGGAGGGAGTCACAGAATGACTTGCCTAGTTAATATTCATTTAACAGTCACAATTTGGGTCCTCCTTTGATTGATTGCCATCACTAGGACGATGACCTGCAGCGACAGCAGAACACCATCCTGTGATTGCATTCCTAAATGTTTTTTTTTTTTTTTTTTTACTTAAAGCACCCCAAGTTCCTTAAAAGATCCTGGTGCTACACTAGAACCCATTTTACGTTTTGGAAAACTTCAGTGAGAGGAAGCTGGGGTCCCTTGAACCACTCCCTGCACACCTCTAGGCTGCCACCCCAATTCTCAAAGTACTCTTTCCTCTTTCTAAATCAGTTACCACCCTCACCGACAAACATGGAAGTCAGTAACTGGCTGCGATTCGAATTATGGTATGAAACCAGTGATACATACCATACCAACTTGCAATTGGAAGGAAAGCGTCCTAGATGCCCCTTCCAAATTGCAATTCTTCATGGGTCAGTAACCCAATTTTTGTGATTCACAAAAACGTTTTTGAATTGCAAAATGGGTTTATTACTTTAGAAAAAGGGATCTTTTTGGTTGGAAACCCTGAGATTTTGCAAATTGTATGGTTTTGACCAAAATATTTCTTAGTTTATCTGGCCCTATATTCAGGAGTATAATGTCCTAATAAGAGTCCTGAAGAGCAGAAGAGAATCATTTTTATTTTTTGTTATTATTAGAAATGCACAAGTGCCAGCCGATCAGCATCTAGGCACAGTAAGCAAATGCAGATACAAAAAACAAAGACGGCCATGAACATCCAAAATTAAAAAAAGAAACTTCCCTAGAATGTCGCTGCTGTAACGTGAAGTACAGGCCTCTCTTTGCCGGTTGCCGCGTGAAGTACAGGCTTCGCTTTGCTGGTTGTCGTGACAGTTGCTGTCAGCTGGAAGAACGCTTCCTGATAGAGCTTCATGTTTTTAGTTGTTGCGGTGGTCTATTTTCAGCGCAAAGATGTTGAGGAACTCAAATTCCAGGATTTTCACCTTTACTTGAGGAAGAGCTTTCACTGATGCCAGCCAAGGGACCAGGATCTGTGGGGAATCTCTTGCGAATCAGAACTCACTCCAGCAGAAGCCAGGATCCTGACTCAAACAGATCCAAGCAGGTCAAGTTGGTGCAGTCAGCTAGGTAGTTGTGGTGGGGGGACTCTGGAAGCTGTTGTGAACCCAGGAAGTCAGCTAATTGACCCTGGGAGTTTTGTGTAGCCTGGGATCAAGGCAAGCAGGTTCGGTCTTCCTTCTTCGGAGAGCAAGGCAATCTTTCAAAGAGCGAGTCGGGTCTTCTGGCAGTAGGGCAGTTTTCTTCTGAATCTTCCACAGGTCTAGGAGTGTTCCGATGAGGTGTTCAGGAGGTCCTCTTGAAAATGCCTGATGCCAGCCTTTGTGTGAGGAAATTATGTGACCTACCCCTAAAAGTAGTTTTGGTCCTTCCCCTAGGTTTGGCCCCAAACTGTCTAAGGTAACAAAAGGGGGTAGTCTTGGCGTTGTGTTTCTTTGTGTTTGCTGTGGACAATTTCCTTTGAAATGTAATTAGAGCAGGGTACGGCTCCTCCCCAGCCATCCTAACATGAAGCCCCTCTTCCAGCTACACTGAGATCCAATTGTTCACTGTCTGGGCCCCATACAAATAACTAATGGAGGAACCAATAACAGGCCTGTGTATTTGGAAACTCCTAGAAAGTATTCAAAAACTTTAAGGAGGACATTGCTAACTTTCTAAAAGTGGCATTTTCAAAATTATAATCTAAAATCGGATGTTACCACTGAAGAGGATTTTAACTTACAATTAATTTGAGGGTAAACATTATTTTTCTATCAACTCCCAATCTGAAGTTAGCACTTTTTATATGTAATAAGGTAGCCCAGTATTAGCATGTGAGAGAGCTAGGCCTTACTTCAGTGCAAACAACTGTAGGAGTTTTTCACTGTCAGAACATGTAAAACTTAAACACATATGGTCTACTTTGTAAATAGCATGCACCATGCCTTATGAGCCTTTGGGCCTACTTTAAGGGTGATTTGTAAGTAATAAAAAGAGAGGTTTAGGCCTGGCAAAATGTTTATTTAGACAGGTTTAAATATTAGTTTAAAACAGCACTACAGGGAGCAGAGGCAGGCCTGAGGCATGTTCTAAAAAGCTACTTGAGTTGTTGACACAATGAGTGCTGCAGGCCCACTAGTAGCATTCAATTTAAAGGCCTCAGGGTAAATGCAGTACATTATACTAAGGACTTAAAGTAAAATAAGCATACCAATCAGGTTTAGGACATTTTACTTTGTTTAGGGAAAGAGCACAAGCACTTTACCACTGGTTAGCAGGGCAGGGGAAAAATGCACAAAGCCATAAAAGCCAACAAAAACTAGTTCAGTAAAGGAAGGTAGACTAACAATATGGACTGACTCTGCAGCACTAAAATATAAATATATTTTCAACACTGTGTTGTTTCTTTGAAAGGTAGTGAAGTACTGTTTTCATGTAAATGGACAAAACAATATTTTGTATTTCCTAACTTGCTATCTTCTGAGCATTCAAAATAGTGGTAGGTAGAAGTGGAAATTATTTTCTTGGTTAGTAGGTAACTTTTGTAATAAATGGCCAATTTCTCAATATTTATAATTTGTACATATTTTCACTTTCGCTTGGAAAAATGTGAGGGGGGCATATTGGGGTCGGGAAAAGAGTCACCATTTTCAATGTATTGTGACTGTAAGTGTAGTAATGGTTTCAGGTCGTAGTGAGTGCTGTGCTGAAAAGGTTGATGCCAATAATTATATATAGACTTTAAGTAATAGTATAATTGTGGCTTTTATATTGTAGAGCAAAATGTCAAGTCACATTACATAGGAGCTATAAAGCAATGGCCTTCAAGCTTTTAATACCATACCCACCCTGTCTAAAAGAATGTCACTGCAGCCCCAGAAATTACAAGCACAATTTCTTGCAATAAAGCTTTGAAATAGTCGAGAGTGAGAGTACACCCTCTAACAAATATAGAAAAAACATAATCACAACATAGCTTTTCGATTCGTTCATTCATTTTCAATCCATTCCTCTAAATGGATGCAGTGTAAAACATAGCAAGCTTGCCAACTTATAAAATCAGCTCCCAGGGTACAGGACGATTGTGCAAAAAATATATATCTTACTTTTTTCTTTCAATAAATCACAACTGTGAAATTAAACATATATCGAAAGATAAGGAACCAAAATGCGTAAGAGAATTTAAAGGGTGTCAAAATATTTATGTTTATTCTTGCTTTTTAATCTGCCACTTTATCATACCTAGCTAGCAGTTCCTCTTGTGCCATGTGTTACATAGTCAACCAGTCCTGATTTTCACCCAAAAACATTTTTCCTGCTAGACTTTTTCACTCATTCTTACAAAGTTAATGGCAAAACTACGAGTCGTTCTTGTAATTTCAGGAATGTTACGTAAAATTCCTGAAATTATGCCATTATGCCCCATCACATAACTAGTTGTCATTTGGAGTAAAACTTTACAGTGAAACATGCCATTCATGGCTTAACTTTACCGCCAACATAGATAGTGCTTTGTTTAAATGTACATAGTGCTTTGTTTAAATGTATTATTGAGTATTAAAAAGCATGTTAGGATATATTCCATGCTAAAATGCAGCCTAAAATGGTGGATTTGTATTTCACGTAATTGCTTGTAATTTTGCATAATTGTGCCAAACTTTTACATCACTGCACTAAAGCAATTTACGTAAATTTAATACACCCCTATAAGATACTGGGATTGCCCGGAAGTGTTGCACAAGACATAGTCCACTTTGCAGGGCTAAACATATTTAGGAATTCAAATATTACAAACATTGAAAGCAAACAATATTTTCAGTGACCCCTTTTATAAGAGGACACACATATATGGTTGACAACATACTACTAGCAGACTAGGCATTATGAGTCGTGGGGGGATGAGATGTTGGGGGGTATTTGGGGGCTCTTCTTTCACGCTTATTCCCAGCCGTGACATGAGTGACAAAAGATGCTACTGAAGGCCCCGTTTCTTTCACTAAAATCACTGCATGATGTTTGTGTTCTCCAGAGACTTAATATGTGTTCCTCTTGGTAAGATCCTGACCACCCTTTGCAATTCTCGCCACACTCTGGCCAGCCAACCATATATTTTGAAGAATGCTAAAATAGTGAGACATGGTTTTGGTAATTTGGAACGAGAGGAAACTGAAGCCATGGAAGAGGTGGATAGTCATCTAAGGAGGGTCACTGTGGAAATTAGTTGTTGGAAAAGGAAAGACTTATGGCTTTATTTAGAGTTTGTTGGATGGGATTCTCCATTGAAACCTGACAGATAGTCCATCTCCACTTGTAATATTGCGGATGGACCTCTACCACCTTTGTGACAGAGTATTCAAACTCTAAATAAGGCCCTTAGTTCTGTTCCACAATTGAGGTGAGCAGGAGTGAAAGTGATAGGGTAGATCCAATTCCTTGGTGTTACACCATTATGTTCACTGCTCCTAGAACGAAAGATCTCTCAAATCCTAAAATGGCTGTCAGGACTCCAGCTCTGTATATAATTAAGAGCCCTTTCCGTGTCCAACATGACAAGGCAACAGGGATATTGTTGCCCATTGTTGCCTAATGCAACCTAGAGAAAAATTAGAAATAACAGCAACTAAGAACTAAACACTAAAAGAATGGGAACGATTGTGAGGCCGAAGTGACAGCTCCAGGCCTTTAGGAAGGAGAGCCAGTGCTGGTTTTCCTGATCCAATGTTCAATGAACCCTAAAGTCACCAGCTTTCCTTTTATGCTTCACTTAAAAAATAATCTTTAGCCAGGATACGCAGAAAAAAACTTTTAACTTTTAGATATGTTTAACTAAATTGGTTCTTTGATTTAGCAGAAGCCAAATAGATTTAGTGAAAGCAAATACATCTCTTAAACATATGCTACTTATGACATATATTTGCATCATTCAAATATGTAGTAAAAGATTATAATAAGGATGCACTGTATAAAGTTATTTTCTGCTTGTGTTTCCTTCAAAGATAAGGCATGAAGAATACAGGTTTTGCTACAAACGATATTATACTAGTATTTTTGATTTCTTACACGTTTGAGACAAAATCGAGTTCTTCCATTCTTTACTAATACGGCAGAGTTTATCGTGCAAAATCAATTTCCTTCATATTGATGCAGTGCAAAACTTTGGAACTAAATTATGTAATGCCCACTGGGTGGTTCCGCTTTTTGAAGAAGGTGTTCCCTCATTTTCATGGGAAGTTTCTCATTGAAATTAAAGTAAAGCTTATGTCCCAGGAATTTGCTTATTACTGAAAATTGGCAGGCTGTGCTCTCCTCATGTTAGATGTGCGCAGTTGACACCTGGCTGGTTTCCGATAGTGACGAGATTGAGGCCCATATTTATACTTCTTTTGCGCAGCATTTGTGTCATCTTTTGACGCAAAACAGCGCAAATTTACAAAATATAATTGTATTTTCTAAGTTTGCGCCGCTTTTACGTCAAAAAATGACTCAAATGCGGCACAAAAAAAGTATAGATATGGGCCTGAGTTTTAAGCACATCCCAGAAATAATAATAATCTTCCTGGAGAAGCTGACCCTCTGATGAAGACATCACGGTGTGCCACCATACCCTGATGGAGATCAGCGGCAAGGCTCATAGGCAGGGCCACTGGAATTAAGACATTTTTGTATCTGTGTCATTTTCCTCATAATTTCCAATTTGCTGTATTTGCTATGTAATTCATCATCTGGTGCATAATCTGCAGATTGTAACCAAAAAGTGTTTCTAGTAGTAGGTAGCAAGGACGCCATGGGCCCTACTGCAAGCAAGGAAAATGGCCCCGTTGACTGCTGGTACGGTAGTAAAATACGACAATTATTTGGGTTCAATGGGCCTCTGAGTGCTCTGGGCCCCAGTGCACTGCACCTGCTGCACCAGTGGTAGCTATGACCCTAGTTTCTAGCTCAAATGAATCAAAAGTTACTAAAACCCAGCAACATATATTAGTGCATTAAGGCCCTTTTTGAAGTTTAAATGGTCTCGTTTTTCTGTTTGCGTGTTACACTGGTTCTAGTAAGGAGAAACCTATGACCACTGTCAAGTATAAAAATGACAAAATAATGACGTAATGCAACTGCAAAATGTGCTGCATTATGTCGCATAATTTCAGAATGTTTATTTCATTGGACTGGACTTTGAACATGATTTTCATGATATTTTTTGAAGTTCCATATTTTTTATTCAAAAGTTATGTTCAGAGCTTTGCAAATTAAGACAGCTCAACGTGTAAAAAAGCGAAAATTGGATGCACAGCGATTATTATTGAATCTGGGGCAGTGGCACCGGGGCTCAGGAGTGTGCGTGGGGCACTGCATTACAACTACCAGTCGGGGGGGGGCAAGGTGTGACTATTTTCCTTGCCTGGATTAGGGCCAATGTTTAGGCCAGAAGAGGCTCACTTCTTGTCACTCTCAGTAACTGGAGTCCTCTCAAGAGAGTGGCCCGATGCGAAGCGCAGCAGAATTATTATTACACTGCAACCGCTTCAAGTGTTGCTGGGCTCGCCAGTCCCCAAGCGCCTCGACTGGTAAAGGTGGAAGTGCTGAAGCACTCTGGCGCTGAGAAAATAACCCCAGAGGGGAGACTCGTCGACGCATACCATCTAAATATACCTCTGCAGAAAAAAACATGTGATGTTATGAATTGTTGCAAAATATTTTAGAGCAAAGTGTATCGGTGTCTTAAAGAACACTGAATGGTGTCTTCGCTTTTGAACGGAGCTTAATGGTCAACCTCAGCGGCACACATAACAATTTAAACTAAATTACTGAGTGGCGCCCTTTTCTGGTGGTATTCCGTGCACTTCTTTTTGGATTCTCAGCAGCAGGTGCAGTGCTTAATTTGAGCTGGTGGTTTCCGGTGCGGGGCACCGTCACTTATGTTTGAAGGCCGGCATTTATGTTTGAGGGCCAGCACTATTTTTCTGCCTCACGCATTTAATGCGACCAAAAGACACATAACGGAAAGACAGAGGAAGAGAAAAGCGAAAAAGCGTCACAAAGGGAGGAAGCAGAAAGCTGCAAGAGTGAGTTTAAGGGGCAGAGAGTGGCTGTCACTGGATTGAAGAGGCCCGAGATAGCTTTAGGATTATGCTGCCTCAATATTCTGTGCTCTCACATTTAATTGCAGCAGCAGCGTGTTTCAGAGAACCCCGGTCACCTAAACGTTTTTATTTACAAATTAAGCACTGAGCAGGTGTATTTGTTTCATGATTGGTACCTACTGCCAGCTGTTTCCTTCTTTGACTCAAACGTAGCCTGAGAAACATGATCTACGGACATCTAAAATAACTTTGAAATGTATTGATAAAGGGTTTTTTTTTCTTTCAAATCTTCTCACTGTGTCACGGGAACTGGATTGAGCGGTCGCCATATTGTTCAAGAGCAAACAGCTGGGACACTGTGTGTATTTCGTATCATTTGTTGGCGTCCCTTTTGTTAGAGTGGTGAATCATTATTCTTGGAGAATTATCTACTTACGTCAGAAAACAGCGAACGTATTGCACTTCTTTGTCTTATAGCATTCCCGAACTGATTCTTCTTGCATTGAACACTTTTGTTTGCAGAAGGGGATCGTTCAGAAGCCGCTAAAAGGAAACATTCATTAGACTTCTTCAAAGTAGTTTTACTTAGTTTTGTTGAATGCCGCATCAATGGCGGAGACAGTTTGCTTCGGCGATTCTTGTTGGCCTGTTTCACCGAAAAACATTGACCTAAGACTAAAATCCACAGGAAGGCTTTTTTCAAGAGCCAAGTCTTGATTTTTTATATGCTGTGCAAATGAGCACCGGGACCGATTTGAATAACACTCCGATATATATATATATATATATATATATATATATATATATATATATATATATATCTGTACTTGAGCCCGTTGTTATTTCTGTTTACGGCTTTCAGGTTCACCACACTAACATTATGCATCTCTGCTTGCATTTGAGGCAGTTGCTGTTTGTGGGTAGGTCCCTGGGTTGTCCACAATGACAATATGTATTGCTGCTTGAATTTGAGCTAGTTGTTATTTGTGGGTGGTCATTTACACAGGCCACAATAACAGTGTGTCTTTCTGCTTGAATTTAAGCCAGTTGTTGTTTGTGGGTGAAACTTCTGGTTGTCCACAATTACTATCTATTTCTACTTGAATTTGAGCTAGTGGTTATTTGGGGGGGGGAGGGAGGGGGTCATTTGGGAAGGCCACAATAATAGTATTTCTTTCTGCTTGTATTTGAGGCAGTTGTTATTTGTGAGTGGGACCTCTTGTTGGCCACAATTACTTTGTATTTCTGCTTGAATTTGAAGTAGTTGTTATTTGTAGGTCGTCATTTTGGATTGACCACAATAACAGTATTTCTTTCTGCTTGCAATTGATCAATCAATCAATCAAAAAACATTTATAAAGCGTGCTACTCACCCGTGAGGGTCTCAAGGTGCTAGGGGGAGGGGGTTACTGCTGCTCGAAGAGCCAGGTCTTGAGCTGCCTCCGGAATGCGAGGTGGTCCTGGGTGGTCCTGAGGTTGGTGGGGAGGGAATTCCATGTCTTGGCCGCCAGGTAGGAGAAGGATTTCCCACCTGCCGTGGTGCGGCGGATGCGAGGTACGGCGGCGAGTGCGAGGTTGGCGGAGCGAAGTTGACGGGTGGGCGTGTAGAAACTGAGGCGACGGTTGAGGTATTCGGGTCCCTTGTTGTGGAGGGCTTTGTGTGCGTGGGTGAGGAGCCGGAAGGTGATCCTTTTGTTGACGGGAAGCCAGTGCAGGTGTCTCAGGTGGGTGGAGATGTGGCTGTTGCGGGGTATGTCGAGGACGAGGCGGGCGGAGGCGTTTTGTATTCGCTGCAGACGTTTCTGGAGTTTAGGGGTGGTTTCTGTGTATAGGGTGTTTCCGTAGTCCAGGCGGCTTGTGACGAGGTCGTGGGTCACAGTCTTTCTGGTGTCGGTGGGGATCCAGCAGTAGATCTTTCGGAGCATGCAGAGGGAGATGAAGCAGGAAGATGATACAGTGTTGACTTGTTTGGTCATGGTGAGAAGCGGGTCCAGGATGAATCCGAGGTTGCATGCGTGGTCTGAGGGGGTTGGTGCGGTGCCTAGGGCCGCGGGCCACCAAGAGTCGTCCCAGGCGGACGGGGTTTTTCCGAGGATGAGGACTTCCGTTTTTTCTGAGTTCCGTTTCAGACGGCTGAGTTTCATCCATTCTGCGACGTCTTTCATTCCATCTTGCAGGTTGGTCTTGGCGCCAGTGGGGTCCTTGGTGAGGGAAAGTATCAGCTGAGTGTCGTCGGCGTAGGAGGTGATGTTGATGTTGTGTTTGCGTACGATGTCGGCGAGGGGGCTCATGTAGACATTGAAGAGAGTCGGGCTGAGCGAGGAGCCTTGTGGGACGCCGCAGATGCAGGCAATTGTTATTTGTGGGTGAGACTTCTGGTTGACCACAATGACAATATGCATTTCTGCTTGAATTTGAGCTAGTTGTCATTTGTGGGCAGTCATTTTGGACTGGCCACAATAACAGTATGCCTTCCTGTGTGGCTTTGATCCAGTTGTTATTTTGAGCCTATTAGGTACTGTGCAATTCCCCAGGAGATTGGTGTTGGTTCGTGAGGGGGATGGTTTTTGTTCTGGGGCCAGAAAGACTTCTGGATTTATAATGCACTTTATAACATATTGCAAAAACACAAGTTTAAAAAAAAAAAAGAAATGTGTGTGGCAATCATTGATCAGTATTTGTCTGAGCATTCTTTTTGCAATTGGTTTTATAGTCTTTAAGTCTGACATAAAGCGTGCTAATTGCGTCGAGGCAATGAGCAGTGCTACATGCACCTGAGACTTGAATATAATTTGCTTTGCAGAATGTTGATTTAAATGTGAAATGCTGTCATAATAGAGTGGAACAGGCATATACTTTATAGACACACAACACTTGCCTGATCCATTGCTGTATTGTAATGGTGCGCTACCACATGGCTCCCCTCTCCTTGTAAATAAATGTAAAAAACACCTTGTTTAAAACATATGCAGTGGAAGGGTTCTTCTTCAGTACCTGGGAATGTTGGGTCGATTGAATCGAACAATCCCTACTATTTCTTCAATGATTTCCTTATTGCCAACCCACCCCTCACATTTTATCATAATTGGTCCTTATTGTCAGACCTCTGAATGCCCTGCCTCAGGGAGTTTAATTGGAGGGAGGGAAAGGTGAGCATATGAAATATACTTGTAGTATGGCCAGGTGGGATTTGTGATGGAGTATCCCTTCTGGCAAATTCTAAATCAAGCCCATAGATTCTCAATGCTACAGTAAAGTGCTGCTGCAAGGATAAGAAATTTTGACATTCTGGAAAGCAAACCAACACTCACTCTCACTCTATTCCCACCACCTCTATGCGTTACCTGGAGATGTCTCTATACAACACATGAAACTGATAATGATATTTAATATTAATATATGCACAGTAGTTGGTGGTTCTCCTACATAACAAATGCGAGCAGAGTACTTTTTTGTATGAAATAATTTAAGTTTATATAGATATTGATTAAGGAGATGCATAAAGTGGTTAGCTGCTAATTTATGTAACAAATGAGAACTGAAATTTACATGTCAAAGGCGTGAATGTGAACTGTAACTAAAATATAATTTAAAACATAGAATTGACAATACTATATATTAATTTTCGTGTAAATAACAAAGCTCACAGTAAAAATTCTAAATGCTGCTGTACAAAACCCCTAGTTTTATTCAGATTGGATGATTTTATCATTTTATTGCTAAGAGCTAAGTAATCTCTTCAGCATCAAGGCTTCTCTAATTTGGAAATTCTTTTATTATCATAAGACAATGTCAAGCTCCAGGATAAACATTTGTCAAAAAACAGATGGGTTTGTTCAGATGTGACTATCACCTGAGTTTATGGTCATTAGAGATTAATCAATTAAACCCGAGATGACCAGCGCTGGTCCATGAACCGCAGTCCATGGCAGATTGTGGCATAATCCATAGCCTGGTAGATACCTAAACTTCCTCCTTAAGCCACCAACCTCTCTGACCATCTCAAAGCACTCCATTGGCTACCAGTAGTGTTGCAAGCCATCTTCAATGTCTTCTGCTTCTGATACAAGGCCATCCATAATGCTGACCCTACCTGTACTAGGACACATGTCAGCCATATGTACAACATGACTTTTGTGCTCTTCCTCAGCCAACCTTCCAGTTTCTCCTTGAATTTCTCAATCTGACCAATCATCCATCCTTCAGGACACTCCTAAAGACTTGGCTATTCCTGCTCCCTTAGCTTCCTTTATTTCCATGTAGAGTTGGATCCTGTTTCAGTTGCAGGATGACACTAGGGCTGCATCCCTACATAACCATTTTCATTAATTGTAACAGCAACCAGTGCCTCTGTAATTTACCTAGTTTAGATTGTGTGTCAATTTATTTCATGTGGTTATCTTGAAGGCCTTGAAAGGATTGACCACCCTAGTCGAAAACATTCACAGCCTTAAACTACACATAAATCATCTCTTCAGCACCTAATTAAATCTTTTGATGATTGACTACTTTAGTAAAGATGTGATCTGGGTGTATATGTCAGGTGTTTATAAGCATTTGATATTTTAGTGCTAATAATTATGCAGCCAGTCTGTTAGTGCAAATATGAGTATTCTGGAAATCCGCTGGGACCTGGTTCATTTTTAAACGTGTAATACAGTTGTGCAATAGAATATAGCAACGGATACGTATGGTGCTGTTGTGTATATTTTCTTTCAGTGAAAAATTGTTTCAGGTTCTGAATGTTTTTATTCCTGAATTTATCGAAGAATTCTAGGATTTCATCACTGTTTCTGTAAGTGGAATTTAGAGGTTCAAGAGGTCAAGAAGTGCTATGTACTGCAAGGAAAGCCCAATCCTCAATATCAGCTACACTGGACAGTCCAAGTATTTTGATTCAATAGAGCATTAGAAGACTTGCAATGGTGGTTTCTGGCCCAGCTGTCAGAGAAGAAAGCACACAGATTTACTTCTGCATAGTTTTAGATTAGAACTATCTTACTTGCTGTATTGTTTTAACGTTTGTCAGTGCATTGGTTTGTTCAAGGCCTAATTTTCAAGATGCCATTTAGGGTTGAGTAGCCGGGTGGGGTAAGTGTCTACTTCTGTTATTGTATTATTTGAAAGTGGTAGCTTTGAATCTCGGTGGGTTTTGCTTGGGTCTTTCATTCTTCTGAGGACAATCACATAACTAATGATGAGGTATGCAGTTTGTAGTCTGCCTAGATGTACTAATATTTTACCTAGAGAGGATATGGAAAAGGTTTATCAATAAGTCTCATGTAACTTGTCACTGATTTTTGATGCCACAAATTATGCGTTCCTTTTTCTCCAATTGCAGGATGTCACCATTACTAAGTCCACCCAGTGCTAGTGTACATCGTCCTATGAGGTTGTAGAATACAACGTAGTTCTTCATATGTACAGACATAATTCCAGCAATGCTGAGGTTCAGATTTACTAAGAATTTTGCAGCAGCATTATGTCACTTTTGTGGCACAGCCTTAACGCAAAATTGTTTTGGGCATTTACTATGCCATGCTGAGTCTATTTGTGTGGCTTTTCTTCTTTAAATAACTACAAAGTAATGCAGCGCATAGCGTTTCTTTACATTAGGTAGCCGTTAGATGGGTGGAGCATGAGCAGTCCCGTGTACCCACCCATATATTTTCAGGCAAACCTAGATTTGCAAAGGTTTGCACCACAATGTACCCCTACCTGACAGCAGAGTAGCCAGGAGAAATATCTTTATTTCTTTTCGTTTCTTTCTCTTTCCATGCATGCACCATTCTGCAGCACACATAGAAAGAGGAATGTGCCTCTAAGGATTGTTTTTATGCAGAAAGTTGTCCCTTCTCGCACAAAAATAATCTTGCGCATAATGTGAGCACCCTTGCACCATGGAGCTCGGGTGCCTTCATTGGCACTAGGCAGCACACAATGCAGCAGTGCTGTGAGATAGGAGAACTGCGGCATATCCTATTAGTCATAGCACCTTTTTGTTCTCTACCTTTCACACAATGCAGGGCAGCAAGTCGCCTTGCTGCTGTGCATCTAAGGATGGTAAACCTGGCCCTAAGTGCAGGTTTGGATATGATCACTGGCACACCAAATATGTTTCACATTTTTGTGCCCCCATACCTGCTGTCTTCACTTCATCTGTTACTTCTGGCCTTACATACCAAGCCTATGTTTTGGTGGAAGGGATTGAGGAAACTGGCTCATTGTTAAGTGCTTATTGGCAGCTGAGCTGTAGATGGCAATGTTTTGGAGTTCCTAAATTATCACACAGTCTCACCTAAAAGTTTACCGCCATCAGATTTTCTTTCTCACCCGTGTTCCCAAACAAAAGGTGAACATTAAAGGGGAGACTTCTTCCTAGTGGTAGTAGCTACTATGAAGTCAGTTTTTATCTTCCTGATACCGAGCAGGTGTTAGTAATAGGGCTTATCCCCAACTTTAGGCAACATTCTCGATTACATTGTCCCCAAGAGGGACGGTTTAAGTCAGTGAGGATGGTGGACAGATTATGCAGATGGGTCCGTGCGTCTGACTTCCTATTTCAGTTCACTTTAAGATTTGATGTTTGTGCTAGAATGGCCTTTGTGGTTTAGGTCCAGAAAATACAATTAATAATGTGAAGAGATAAAGCCACACTCAATACCTCCCGTCTGCAGATCTTATCCTTGTTAAATCATCGGTTTCCTAGATGGCCAAGTTTTTCCAAGTTGAGAGACCATTATAGTTGAATTAAACACCACTAATCACTCATTTACCTTAAACAAGCAACGTGGCATTCACATGCAGAGTAAAGGTTCTCTGATCACATATGTGCATGTTATGAAGTGGCTTAATGTGCTGCGTACAACACTTACAGATATTCAGTAAAAATTTAGAGATAATTACCTTCCCGCCTTAAGTTGTTCTCTGGTGCTATGAGGGCACAAATGTTAAGTATCTTTAAATCCCTTTCATTGCTTATTATTATTATTATTATTATTATTATTATTATTATTATTATTATTATTTCAATCAAACAGTACTTATAGAGCACAGCTAATCACCTGTGAGGCCATCCAGTTTCTGGGATCCCTGCTGCTTAGGGAGGGTTTGGTTGAACAGCCAGGTCTAGGTCTTGAGTCCTTTCCTGAATCCCAACAGAGAAAATGAGGTCCAAAGGTGAAGGTTGTTCTAGGACTTAACAGTGAGGTAGGACAAGGAGCGTCCTCCACTGTTACTTCAGCAGATGTGGGGGGTGTGAAAGCGGGAGAGGGAGGCGGAGCTCAGGTGTCTGGACAGTTGGTAGAAGTTCAGGCGGTGGTTGATATATGCTAGTCCTTGGTTTTGTAGGGCTCTGTAGGTGTGGATCAGCATCTTGAATTGGCATCTCTTCTGAACAGGGAGCAAGGGAGGTCCTTGAGATGGGGGTGATGTGGGTTTGCTTATGGAGGTCTTACATTTTGTCTATGCTGAATTTTAGGCAGTTGTGTTTCATCCACTTGACAAGGCTCGTCATGTACCTGCGGAGGTTGGCCATTGTAATGGAAGGAATTTTTGATAGCAAGAGGATGAGCTGGGTGGTGGTGACTTAGGATTTGATGTTTAGTCTATGGGTTCAGATGATGTTAGCCAAGAGGTTCATGTAGGTGTTGAAAACTGTAGGGCTGAGGAACGAGCCTTGAGGGACACTGCAGCTGATGTTCTTAGGTTCTAAAGTGAAAGGTATTAGGTGGATTCTCTTGGTTTTTCCATTGAGGAAGGAGGCAATCCTTTTGAGGGCGTCTCCTTGTATTTCAATATAGTTAAGTCTCTTGATGAGGATGTAGTGGGATATGGTATCTGTTAGACTTGGCATCCTTGGCGTGGTCGCCCCTAACGTTTTGCCTCTGCTTCCCACGTTGTTTCTGTGTGCTGGACTCTGTTTTTGCTGCTTTGTATGCTCTAGACACTTTACCACTGCTGACCGTGCTAAAGTGTAAGTATTTCCTGTATAAATTATATGTGTAAATTGGCTTATCCATGATTGGATTTTTGATTTAGTGGTAAGTCCCTAGTAAAGTGCACTGGAAGTGCCTGGCCCTGTAAATCAAATGCTACTAGTGCGCCTGAGGCATTGGTTGTGCCACCCACACAAGTAGCCCTGTAAACATGGCCCAGCCCTGCCACTGCAGTGTCTGTGTGTGCAGTTTTAAACTGCCAATGCGACTTGGCAAGTGTACCCACTTGCCAGGCCCAAAACTTCCCTTTTTGTACATGTAAGGCACCCTTAAGGTAGGCCCTAGGTAACCCCATGGGCAGGGTGCAGTGTATGCAAAAGTGGGACATGTACTGATGTGTGTTACATGTCCTAACAGTGAAATACTGCCAAATCGGTTTTCACTGTTGCAAGGCATATCTCTCTCATAGGCCAACATGGGGGCTGCCTTTAAATATTATTAAAGTGCCGATTCCCTTTGAGAGCAGATAGAAATATGGAGTTTAGGGTCTCTGAACTCACAATATAAAATACATCTTTTGGTAATGGTTGTTTTTAGATTGTGTGTTTGGAAATGCCACTTTTAGAAAGTAGGCATTTTCTTCCTTTAACCATTCTGTGACTCTGTCTGTTTGTGGATTCCCTGTCTGGGTCAGTTTGACAGTTGGGCTGTTTGCACCTCACCTCTAGACAGTGACACAAAGGGAGCTGGGGTGTAGCTTGCATATCCTGATGAGCCACCTGGGCTGGATATGAGGAGAGGAGTGGTCACTTACACCTGAAAGGGCTGTGCATGCCCTCTCACGATGCAGTCTCCAACCCCCTGGTGTGTATCTGGGGCCTGGCCTGTGCAAGGCAGGATCTTGTGAACAACAGAGACTTCCCTTTGAAGTAGGCCTACTTCAAAGGCAGAAAGGGGAATTAGTATTGGACCCCAAATCCCAGAAAATCTTATTACTTCTGGAACCAAGAGGAATCTCTGCCAAGGAGAAGAACTGGAGAGCTGGAGGAGGAGTACTGCCCCTTCGCCTGTGCTTTGCTGGGTTGACCTGCAGTAGCTGCTTCTGCCTGAAAGATTGACTTTTCTGTAACTTCCCACTGGTCAAGAATGTTCAAGGGCTTGAATTGAGCTTGCCTCCTCTTATTGAAGTCTCAGGGACATCAAAGACTTCTCTCTGCCGACACCTGAACTCTCTACTGAGACTCCCTGCAAGTGGTGCCCTAAACTGTATCTAGGCCCTTGAAAGGTGAAGCTGGTGGAAAAGAACAGAAATCCACGCAACAACTGACGTGCGGGGAAATTTCTGATGCACCATCCCCAACGTGGCTGATAACGATGTGGCACCGGCCTCGTGGCTAAATTGGACGCTCACCTGCATCGCGGCTGGGAGATCGACGCATCGTGGCTGGAGAAACAATGCACAACATCCGCTAGTGGCTGCTGATAGCAACACAAGCCCCACACAGCGTGGTTTCCTGACACCGTGGGACCGGATTTCGAACGCAAGATCACTGGGCGTGAAAAATCATTGCAAAGCCTGCCCGGACCTAAGGTGCCCATCTGAGAATCCTCGCATCGCTCTCTTGCGAGAGAGAGAAAATGACGCACGGCGACCCGGCCTTATAAGAAATGAGGCATGGTCTTGCTTGTGAGTGAGAAATCAATGCTTCGTTGTCCTTTTTCGACACACACTCACCCATGCAGCTTTATTTTTGATGCTAACCAGGTACTTTGTGTAACAACAGCATTCTCTAAGGATTAAGACTCTTATACTTTCTAAAATTAAAATCTTGACTTGTGTATGTTGGATTTTTGTCGTTCTGGTCTTGTTTGATTTAGAGAAATATTACCTATTTGTCTAAACTGTTGTGGTGTCCATTTTGTAGTGTTTCACTGTCTTACTGTGTGTGTTGGTACAAATGCTTTACACATTGCTTCTGAAGTTAAGCCTGCCTGCTTGTGCCATGCTACCAAGGGGGTGAGCGGGGGTTAACTGAGGGTGATTCTCCTTTACCCTGACTAGAATGAGGGTCCTTGCTTGGACAGGCGGTAACCTGACTGCCAACCAAAGACCCAATTTCTAACAGTATTGAACACTGCTTAGAGGACAAGGAGGGTCAGGACCACCATTTCTCCCTGGTCAAGGATGGTTCTGATGTCATTAGTGGCAGCTATCAGGACAGTTTCAGTTTCTTCTTCAACTTCTCCTTCTTCTTCTTCTTCTTCTTCTTCTTCTTCTTCATACTACTATTATTATTATTATTGTTACTACTGCCAGTTGCATAAAAAAACTTGAGGGCCCCCCCTGCAAAGTACTTGGAGGGCTCCCCTTCCCTGACTCACCACCTGCCATTCTTGGTAGGTGCCCACCCCCGGGATCAGAGTCCCCCTTCTTGGCATTGGCTGCGGGCCTAAGATACACCGCTGAGTACTGCTGTTGTTGTTGGTATGCTTTCTGGTAAAATTACTAATGCTTGTGGATTTTATTGAATATAAAATTCTGGAGTCCTAATCCCGAAAAAATATAAAACATATGAATATATCCTCCCCTCTTAGTGAACCTTTCTGCCTCCATGTCGACTCTTCCATTCATTCTTGATTCTTAAAAAGCACTTCACAGTTGATACTAAAATAAAAAGAAGCTTGAGATCTACTCCAGATCAGGTCAATTCTTCAGGACCACGTCTTGAACTATCAGCTACTGGGTGTCCAAGTTCGAACTGATAGCTAGTGGGTGCCTAAGTATTTTTCTTTGCAGGCTCATACATTTGAAATTTTGTTTCTCAGGATATCATCTTTAGTTTGGTACTGAAGCTGTAATTCAGTAGCTGAAATCATAACTGGGGAATTACAACCTACTCTACTTGATTATTAAGTGATCTGAGGCAGATTATCCTTTACCACTCCACTCTGTTCACACCATTACTTTTTGTTATCTTCCAAATGACTATATGGAAGCCTTTAGGCACTGTGAGCGCTAATAAAGCAACTAATCAAAAAGAAAAGAAAAAAATGATGTTTCAGTGATCTTTCACATCATCCACGTTATTTATTTGCTTAATAACACAAATCTTTCAACTAGTAATGATCATGGTAGCGAGTATTCCCTGACACTTAGCTGACTGAGGGCGAACAAAAAGGATCTGAGGTTGAAGGGCCTCCAGAGCCCTAAACCCCAAGTGAATTCCATGACTGACCATGGCCCTTTAAACTAGCATTCATCCTGAGCAGCCAGGGAAATTGTGTCTTTGTTGGAAGTGGCCAGGAAGCTAGCCCAGTAGTTCTACTCTACAAGTGCCCCTTCACCATGCTTCTTGTTCTATTTGCTTCACCCAGTTCTAGGTTCTTGTGTATTAATTGATAGAGAATGACTGGCTTCGCAGGACTTAGCATTGAAGAATAGTATTCTGATGTAAAATGGAGGCTCTGTGATTGATTCACACATTCTGAATCATAAGCTTAAAATGAAGAGAGTGATAATGATTTCCACATGCCCTATACATTGTTAAACAGTATTACAAAAAGCCTGAGGGAACATTCTCAGTCAATCAGAGACGTTTTAAGGCAAGGACAAAGTGGGCTATGGCCGGGGGCTCCAGCCATTTTGAGACCCCCTAATAGACTCAGCTGTCTTCTGTGGAGGGCCTTGCCCTGATGACCTCAAATAATTCCTAAACAGATCGTTTTAAATATCATTTTAATTTGTTTTATTTTTACTGTGGGTTATGTGTGAGTGTCTATTACAGGTATTTTGCAGGGAAAAGTTATGTTTTATAGTACATGCAACATCAATAAAAAGTTTCTTTCAAATCAAAATAGGACCTCACGTATGAAAAATAGGAGAGTGTCAGAGATTATTTGCAATAACATTAGTGAGCGGTTGCTGTGTTATAATATTGAAAATACTCATCACTATCCCTGAATATTTGATGTAAACACATTTGGAATTTGGATTAATGTGCCTGTGCTCTGTCAGTAACTCAGGAAAGAGGGCATGAAAGATTTGAAATAGGATCATAAATTCAAAAATGTTCCAAACAGGGCCCCTCAAAACATGCTTGGCCCAGAGCCCCCAAATTCTTAAGATGTCCGTTCAGTTAATCATAATTTAGTCTGGTTCTGCTGTGCGGATGAATCAGCAATACCACTGGTGACTCTCAGAGAGAGTGGTAGAGATGAAGACAGGAGAGAGCGAGAGAGAGAGATAGAGAAAGAGAGAGAAATTGTCTTTATTGAGGGCTATAGGGAGCAAACTCTAATCTTAGGTTGCAGAGTACAGGGCCATTGAGCTATTGTTGTGCACAGTTGGTTATTAGAAAGCACTAAAAATGTGAAAGGCTGAGATGAACGTTGTTGACTCCCACAGACTCTTCAACATAGTACAAGCTTGGCCAAACTAGTCTGACATATGCTTCTCTGCAATCACCGCCACATCACTGGTCTCAAAGCGTTCATCCAATCTACTAGAACTAGATTAAGGACCAAGGTCAGCAATTTGGGTCTCTAATGAGGACCTAGTCTCCCTTATAGCAAGCAGGATGTCTTCTATCAAGGATGCATGCAATGCTGATTGGATCTCCAGTGAGGCCCTAGTATCCCTTGTAGCAATCAGGATTTCTTATATTGAGGATGCGTGCATTGCTGTGTCTGATGGCTGAGGGGGAGCACTTGTCTTTGCTCTGAGAGCATCCCAGGAAAAAACAACATTTTGCACCTGCCTTCCCACAGTGAATGGTTTGGTCCTCCGCAACCCTTGGGAAGTGTTTTAAAAAATGAAGATATACTTAGGGTGAGATCGGAAATAGAGAAAGGAGATTCATGAGAAAAGATACAGGCAGGATAAATACAGGGCCTCTTTGATGGTCTTCTACTCCAGTTTTTGCTGTTGATTTTCCTGAAATTAAAACAAACATTGCCTGCAGCACACTCAAATCCATGCAATCTTCCATACCGTGCAAAACATTTACACAGTATGATTAGGATCCTGGTGGAGGGAATTACTCCATCACAAACGTGACGGATATCCCATCCACCATATTACAATCCCATAATTTCCCATGGAGATTGTAATACGAGGACGGGATATCCGTCATGTTTATGACTGAGTAATCCCTCTGCCAGGATCTAACTCAGGCCCTATGTTTTACAATTTCAATACTGCCCCAGTTTGGAAAATATGAGCCCCTTTGTAGTTGTTTAATTCCTTAATGGGGCAGCTTTGATTTTGATGCCTGTGCCAGTCAGATCCTACACAAAGCACCTGCATGAGTATGAATATGTGCTTAACTCCATGCTTCGATGGTGCAAGTCAGTCATCTGCAATTAATATTTTCAGTATAGTCTCCCTTATCCATCAGTGTATAATCTCACAGTTGTGTGTTTCACAGACAGTACGAGCATCCTTGCCTTTCAGGACTTGAGAGAGTGCAGTCCATCAATGTTTCTCATTTCTATTCTTTCTTTATTACTTTATTGAATTCATAAATACAGAATCAAGAAACCATATACACAAAAAACATGAAAGTATTATAAAACAAGAAGAAATTCCAAATCACATAATAGTATCCAATAACTTCCTGGTGCACTCCAGGAAAAAGCTTGAGAGCCGAGGTGATCAGAGTACAAGGTGCAAAATAAAATGTTAAAAACAAACCTAATGTTAACAAGAACAACCTGGCTAATTAAAAATGTAAAGCCCAAACACCTACGGCGACAAGGGTAATCTATGATGAAGAGCACACGTCAGGAATGTGGTCACACCTAAGCATACTTCCAAAGAAGAAAGCCTTCCTTAAAATAAGAGGGCCACAACATGCTTGTGAATCGAGGCACCTCTAAGAAGTGGAATTATAAAACTCTTCATAAAGCAGCAATAAAATCAGTAAGAAATGCAAAATGCATCACAGTTTTCAACGAGTGTTCATCACAGGGGCTACCAAGATAGAATTCTGATTGTACTGACCCTGTGAAATGAGAGCTGGCCCTTTATCAGACTGAACCTGAATCTGCTAAGTAGGGTCCTCTCTCTTGGTTTTAGAACCCACTCCAAATACCGTTCAAGCTCTGTTGTAGTTTGGTCCAACACATAATCCCTGTTGGCCAATTTCTTCATCTCCATCAGTTCTCTTTCACTTTTCTTGAGCTCCCTCAATCTAGTCTTAACTCAGGTTTGTCTACAGGGTAAGTACCACTGCCAAGCTAGGCAGTATATTAGAAAGAAACAGACACTTCGGGATATCTAGTAGAAATGGGTCTTCTACGCCTACAGTCTTTAATATTCCCCTTTAACAAGTATTCATTTGTTTTGAGCTTGTTTTTCCCATATTGCCACTGTAATTTGTGAGTTTCACTACAGCAGCTCGTGATTTCTTTGAAGTCAGGACAGCGATAAAGCACGACCCTTCATCTCGAGAGAAAAAATAAGCACGAGGAAACAAGTCCCGAAATAATTGCATCGTTAATTGGTTTTGGAATGAAATGCTACATTTCTCTTGGAGCATTCGGTTTTGATCTTTAGCAGCAAGCAATGATACCTTAATCCCCGTTTCCTCTGTCACACTCAAATGGACCACAGACATTAATAGTTTCTTCAGTGACAGGAGAATGGGATTTTCTCCATTCTCAACAGTCACCGCGGAAAATATGGGAAAGGCGTGACACAGCGCCGTGTTACAAAGGAAGGAGATATGTGTCTCTGCGTGCGCGGACGTATTGAACAATAGAGACTAAAAAGGTCCACACCGGTGCTATTTTAAGGTACCAGCTAGGCTTTTCACTGATGCCTGGCTCAAGTGTTGCTGTTGGCACCTTGTCTCTGGTGGATCCCAAAGGGATAGCTAGAAGTTCATGCTTTCGACGACTGCCTTCTGTGGACAGGAAAATTAATATCAAGTGACTTGGCAGATGTGCGAAGCAACGGTTGGCAGAAATTGGTGGAAATAATACTACTTTTTAATGCATTGCTTGCTTCCCTAGTATATGCCACTTCATCACGAGATAAATAAGAGGCAGCAGTGTTAGCCAACATTATTTTGCCAACACTGTTATTATTAAATTCTGAGTCACCCATGTTTGTCATTCACACCTGTGGCCTTCGGGTTCAAGATAGACCTCTACCATGGGCGCCTTTCTTGCTGGACTAAATGCCATGGGTCACACCAGTGGTCTAAGGGAATTAAAAATAGTATGGGAACTGGGATCCTGCGTCCATGGGGGTGGGATCAGCGAGCGTTAGGGTGGTATTAAAGGCATAGTTATAATTCTGTAACTATTTTATTGGTCTTCCTTCTTCAAGTAACTACATATAAAATAAAACACCTTAAATGAAACATAAGTGCATGTTAAACTAATAAGTAGGAGATGCACTTTTTATGTTGTGAAACCTCTATTGGTTAATGCGATCACTGCAGATATATCTGTATGTGTAACCAGAGAGCAAACAAATCGAATTCTGGTTGGTACAACGGGGAATAGTGACTTGTGAGTTTGAGATGCAAAAAAAGATTTTGGTTTAAGATTAAAAATGTGCTTTCAAAATGTAGATCTAAGTAAGATGCGGACTGGACCTAGTGCAAACGTTTATTCTAACTGTCCCTTAAAAGTATGCACTCCACAGTTCATCAGATCAGCTTACAATAGCTTGCACAAAGAATACTCTTCAAGTGACTCCATCAATTAAAGCCAACACCGGTTTTCAAGCAGCCTTTAAATTTGCAGATTAATCAAATATGCACATTTACATTTCTTTCAAGCAGCAGATACCCTGGCAAAAAAACTTGTTTCTTGTTCTCTTGTTCAGAAGTCTGCCTCTCCCTCCCTTCACAACACAGAAGATTCCCCCCCTTTCACTTCAGTTGAGGTATCACAAATGTTGAAATTAACAGTCCAGAGGGGTCCCTTTTAACATAAAGTACAGAAACTGTTTTTGTCAAATTACAAAAGTAGGGACACGTTGTGCCCTTCAGATCCCACCTACTTTGACCTCTGGGTCACACTAGGGCCCAGATTTACAAGACCATATTGCCACAGGAGCATCACTTTTTGTGTCACTCCAGTAGCGCAATGCCCTGCGCCGTATTTACAAGATGGTGTTAAGCCACTTTTGTGGCTTAACGCCACCTTGTAAATGCGGCCCTTTCACAAGCAGCACTTTGCGTGAAAGGGGAATGCAGTGGGTGTTGCTGTGGCACATTACATTTTGATACTGCCTCAGATTTATGAGTTTTTGTAAACTTGAGGCAGCGCCAAAATCTAACACCAGCCTGGGGGTGGCGTTTAGAGTGGCACAATGAGGAGAAATGCTTTAATTTCTCCTCATTATTTGCAGCACACATAGAAAGAGCAAATCATCATTTAAGATTGTTTCTGTTAAGAAAGGTGTTCCTTCCTGCAGAAATTCATTCTCCCCTTTAATGCAGCCATCCTTGTACCATGGCGCAAGTGTGGCTGCTTTGGCGCACAGCAGCAAATTGAAAGCCGCCGCAGTGGGGAACACAGAAGTGCGCCATATTCTAGTAAATACCTTGGGTGTGTTGCCTTCAAGGAAGACATAGATGCCACTACTGTTTCGAAATGCTAACACTATGCTCCTCCAAATCCCTTGAGTGAGACAGTCAATCATCACATGAGTGACTCTAAGAGGAAGAAACTGAAGGACAGTAAGGCCCAGATTTACTATAGCTTCGAGCTGATACTGGATTGGTGCAAAGCAATGCAAAATAGTAGCAGTGAATTACTTTTTACACAGAAAAGGTGTTTGCACTTGAAATATGCCCCTCTGTTAGCACTAATACTACTTTGTGTCACTTTGTTTCATGAGGACATTACGAGGAATGGACCAACCAAACATCCAAATGTTTTAATGAATCCCGATCAACTAACATAGCCTAACTAGACTTTGGATCAAAAACAAATGATTTCCCCCAGAAACTGTTGCATTGCATGTGTGCTGCAGTTCACAATATACCTCTAATGCCTCTGACCCTTCAGCTGTTTTCTATGCACAGGAATATGTACTAGTAGTGCAGGCATGACTGAGCCAAGGCAGTGCACAGTCTTCCTAGCACTATTGTCTGAGGCTGCGCTTTACACACTCCAGCCTTATTGTGAGCCAGTACAAGGGATGACATCAGAAGAACACTACTCTTTGTGGATATGCTACAGCACTGTGTTTTCCCTTTCCAATAGCACAGCACAGCACATTTGAATGCTGTGATACATTGCATGAAGTCTTAGTAACTATAAGCCTAAGTGTCATTCAAAACGAGTGTTTATAAATATTTATCTATTTAGGCTCGATAATAAAATACGTGTCCACTGAGAAAACCATGCTCTGACAGAGAAATGACAGGATTCAGTGGTCGTATACAGAAAATCAGTTTTAAATCAGCAGAGAGCCAGTCCTTGCACCTTTTATACAGCTAGCCAACCAACCATTTGCCCCATTCAGTTTAGGACAAGGGCCACCTTCAATTTTCACCCCCCACACCTGCCCCATCAGACTTCATTTATCATACTGGAAAGAAAGCCAAAGGTGGATTACTATAATTCAATCATACGGAAAAAAGACTTACAAGACATATTGACTTGACATATCACTCTAAAATGTGTTCTGAATTTCCAAAACAAGATATAGCTTTGTAGGATCTATTTACACTTAATGCTTGCTGTTCCACAATCCTACTAATAAATGTGCTGTATTTATTTTCTGAATGCTAAGAATACGTTTGAAACATTATTTATATAGTATGCCCACAACCATGTTTCTGCCATAAATAGCACATTTACCAAATTAGTAGAGCTTCTATGGCACTTTCTATATTTCTTTTTTTAAAGAAAAACCATGAATACCCATCAGATTGAAAAGAGATGCTTGGGCAAAAAATGACTCTAAGTTGACCAGGAAAGTTTAAAACACTTATGGATGTATAACTTGTGCTTTAAAGGCCCAAAATACAGTCATAGGTCTATTGCAGCTAATGTGCAGGTTTAATTTAAAATCAATGTTTTGCTATTTGATTCTAAAAGCTAACATAAACTACACAACTGAATTGCCAGAAAATTAAAATACCTTTCACATTGATAGATGCCTGAGGGGCACTGAGTGACCAAGGTCAGACAGGGCCAGAAAATAGACCCTGGCACCAAAAAAGTGGGAATTAGCGAATTAGAAAGCTAAAAATGTGTCCTATATTTGAACATGGGGCAGTTTTTAATTTACAAAATGTATAAGTGGTTTATAACTGTGAAATGAACAGTAAAAACTGGCCCAACAGACCATAAAACAGGCCCACAAACAGGCTAAAAACAACATATACACTGACCTGTGAGACCTGCCCATAGGGTACTGTCTGATTGCCCTATGGGCTAGTCCGACCCTGCGAGCAACTGAAATAAGTGAGTCCAACCCTCCTGATAAGAGTTCTATTCAAGTTTCCATCTTTCAATGGTTACATTTATGCTCCAGATAATTGTTCATTTGTATTTCTGATAAAAAACTCTGCATTCCTACCTGTTCTGAATTGATAATTAGAACTTATTAAATGCCTAACAACAATAGTCAATCAGAGATCAGTGAATATCATTTAAAAATCATCTCTTGGAACGTTGCGGGCCTCAAGAGACTCCTAACCCACAACGCAGCTCAAAAACACATGGGGATATATTATGCCTACAAGAAACTTGGTTAACCTGTTAATTGGCTATCCCAGGTTTCCTTGAAATACATCAGTCTGCTACAAAAAGAAACATTTTTGGGAGACCCTCTGGAGGCCTCTCAATCTATTTAAACATCAACTTAGACTTCCTAGTTAATACAGTACCTACCAATAACCAAATGCTACAAATAATAAGATTGGAAATCATGACATCAAAAGCTCATAAGTCAAAATGTCTCTTAATCAACCTCTACTTTAACATATTTAGCCAAGCAAAAGCAGAAAATATGGCACAACTAGTCGATACACTGGATGGAGCAATCTGTGATCACATTGGCTTTAACATAAAAATCTGTGGTCTGCCCAGAACGTCCTGTCAGACACCAACTTCAACAATTCTTTAAAAAACATGACCTCGTCTCCATTCAGCATTTCCAAAAGGTTAGTGCCTCTGCACAACATTTTTCGAAAACATTCCAGAATAAGAGTACCTTAGACTACATCTTTTCCACGGAGAAAGCTATTAACTATCTATCATCTTTTGAAATCCCAATATTAAAGGCAAGTGACCATCTTCCTCTCATAGCAAGCTTTGAGATGCACCAAAGGCACCCGGAAACATATAAACCAATCGGAATGCCTCTGGGGGAAGAAGAATCACAAATAATCAGACAAATAAAATGGGGACCTATTGCATCCCAAGAATATAACCTGCTGTCTAGTGCCAGTGGTCCGACTCTTTTGTCACTGACAAGTGAGTCACTCTGAACTAAATGGCAAGATATCACCAACGACCTCCTGCAACATGCAGGATCTTCCAAAATGCCCCAACGGTATTTAGCAAAAACTCCTCGTAACGATTCTATAGGAGAGAGTAAGTCGAATCTTGGCAGATTGAGAAGATTACTCGACAAAACGAGCGACCCCATAATAAAAAAAGAACTACCATCAAAATTTTGCGAACGCACCAAGCAACACAAGCAGTTGATTTGGTCCGTAAAACGCCACCAAGCGGAAAAGGAGTCTGTTTACCATCTACTCTCTGACAAGTAAACAAAATCACGGTGAACTATGGCGATACATCAAAAACAAGATTAGCCAGAGCACCCAATGAAACAATGCGATAAAAAAAGCTTCTTGGGCAGAACATGTAAAAAAACTCGATGCAACTGACCAACTCTCCCAGGCACAATCAGAGGAAAAACCAGGCATTAACGAACATCAAGTAGCCATGGGACTTGCTCCTTCTCCAGGGGAGATTGCCATTATTGCGCAGAACAAGGTCGTCAGGGCTCCCGGTTCAAACGGAATTCCTGCATACATCTATAATTAAGATCTGAAGCTCTGGTCACCAATCCTCTCTGCACTGTATTGCACCTGCCTTGACTCCCAGGAAGTACCACAGAACTGGAGAGGCTTCTTATTACACACTATCTACAAAAAGGGGGACAGGCAAGACCTAGCCAATTATCGCCTTATTACACTCTTGGACATTGAAGCAAAAGGATTCGCTTTCGTCCATCTGGAAGAACTGCAAAGCTTGGCCGAGGCCAAAGAGTTAGTGCCACTAAATCAAACTGGCTTCAGGGCGAATTCTGCGACTACGGATAACATCGTAACCCTTTCCTTTCTAGCTCATCGGGCAGTGGCTAAAAAATCCCCCCCACTTTTCTCATGCTTCATAGATTATTCCGCGGCATTTGACATCGTTGACAGAAATCTGCTTTGGAACAAGCTAAAAAACTGGGACATCTCAAACAACCTTTTATTGGCAATACGATTGTTATATACATCCACTTGGGTGAGGGTCAACCTGTCACCCACTACAGTTACCTAGGAGATTCCTACTACCAACGGGCTAAAACAAGGCTGTGTTTTGGCACCACTTTTATTCAACTTCTACACTGCAGATATGTGACAGGCACTAAAACAAGCTAATTTGATACCACTGAAAATTAGTAATCAAAAGGCCACCTTGCTACAATACACGGATAACATTGTCCTGCTGGACCACTCTAAAGTCCACATACAAAAAGCTCTAACAGCATTGCATAGCTAAAACATGGCAAATAAAATGAAGGCAAATGCTACTAAAACTAAAGTAGTCATTTTCGGCAGGTCACTGAAATATCAGCATTTTCACTGGAAACTGGGGCCACTCACCATCAGGAATACAACTACCTGGGAGTCCGACTCTCAGCCAAGGGAACACCCAAAGCCCAACTTCAACATCTGAAGCCAAAGGCCGACTATATAATAACTAGAATATGCCAGCTCAATAACTCAATAGAAAGCCCGTCAGCACAATTAATCCTTCAAACTCTCAAAGCCACTTTCTGCCCGGCAATGAATAATGGTTACGAAGTATTCCCCGCCCACTCTGCCGCACTGATAGCAAAGCTCCAGGTCAAAACCTACAAAAGAGTTTTTAACCTGCAATAATATATAAGGAGCCACCAGATAAGGCTGGAATTCGGTTTAGAGGTCAATTCATTGGGCCCTGATGGGAGCCTTCCTGAAATACTACCACCTATATTCATGGCCCCACGTAACACCTTGAAGTCAGTCCATTTTTGACGGAAGTATGAATCCCTGGTCACAATAATTAACTGCAGCCTTAAACAATCTCCAAGTCGATCAAGTAGAACTGATCAGGCTGGCCCAATCACACATCGCAATTAAACCTGTGCTCAAAAGACAGATAAAAACGCTTTCCTGAGCACGTGATTTGGAAAGAATGAATAAGACTCCTGTGCAAGAAGCACTAGCTGTTTCTTATAAAAGCAACACACAGCTCTTGGCACCACAGTCATATCTTACTCGCCCCATTAGGAAAACCTGTGTGACACAAATCGCTTTTGCGAGATTGCTTGACTGAGGACAAAAGAGCTAAACCCGAAATGGAACTCCCGTAGCATCATCATGGGCTGCAGGCTTTGTGAATTCAAATCTGAAACCTTTCCCACCTATTGTGCTGCTGTCCAGCCCTAATGAACGTACGTCGCTCCCTTCTAAGACCCCTCTTTTTCGTCACAGTCTAAGAACTTGCACGGAGGCAATATACCTGGTGTTCACTTTAAAGGAACCTGGTGATCTGGCCAAATTCGGGAAGTTCACCAAGCAGCCTCAAGCTAAACTGATGGCCCACACAAAGGGCCCTTAGTCTTTGACTCAGTGTCTGAGAAAGGCAACCAGTCTATGCTTTTTACTCTTTTTAACAATGTATTTTATGAACTCATACCTGGGCGATTGCCTCTGGGGGACCATATTTGTTTTGTCTTTTGTATAACTTCCTTTGTTTGCGAAGATATGAAGTAATCATGCAATAAAATGATGATGATGAACTTATTAAATGCAATAAGGTAACTGAAGGCCATCCTATGTAAGAGGTAGACCTTGCTATAGTGAAAAAAGCATTTAAGAATTTTTCACTAGCAGGTCATGTAAAACTTAAAGGTACATGTCCAACTTTTTAAATACACTGTACCCAGCACTATGAGCTATTTAGAGCCTTCCCTAGGGATGACATATGTTTTAAAACGAAAAGTTTAGGCCTGGCAAAACCTTTATTTTGCCAGATCGAAATGGCAGTTTAAAATTGCACACAGAGACTGAAATGGCAGGCCTGAGACATGTTTAAAAAGCTCCTAAAGTGGGTGGTACAACCAGTGCCAAAGGTCCACTAGTAGCATTTAATTTACAGGCTCTGGGTACAGGAAGGACCACTTTACTAGAAACTTACAAGTAAATTAAATGTGCCACTTGGGTGGAAACCAGTGTTACCATGTTTTAGGAGAGAGCACAAACACTATCACTTGCTAGGAGTGGTAAATGGCACAGAGTCCTCAGGCCACCAAAAATCAAATTCAGTAAAAACAGGAGGATTGAAGGCAACAAAGTTGGGGAAAACCATGGCAAGGATGGCGAGTCCAACAATGGGTAATAACAATGTTTTCTTTCAAGAGCCTAAGGACAATTCAGTTTGTGATGTTTGATATTGTAACTCATAATTTTTACAGTAATGATAATTTTGGTCTTCTAAAGAGCTCTTGAGCCACAATAGGAGCACTTAAGAGCCCTGAGGAAGGATGGAGAAGGGATGAAACAAAGAAATGGCAGGATATAAGTGGACACATTCAAAAATGTTTAATTCATGTATTATTGCATGATAAATGCTCCCAGGTGCCCTTTTTAAATGATTTTTACAGATAAATACAACCAGAAAACCACAATTTTTTGTCCGTATTTATTTTTTAAATATGAATGACAGCTGAAATAAGGTTGTTTTTGAAAAATGTAAAATGCAGTCCAGTTTGACTGCTAGGCCAGAAGCTGTGTGGATTGGAAGGTAAGGGAGTTAAAAAACAGGAGTTTTCTAATAGGGCTTAAAAAGCTGTAGACGGGAACAAAGTTGATGCTAAAATGTGCATGTTTTGTGAGTGGTTATCATCTATAGGTATTCTGTCATTGAATCCTATGAGACAATAAAATGTGAGTGTACGTTTATCAGTTCCTATGAGACAATTAAATGTGAGTGTAAGTTTATCAGTAAATAAATAGTTTCAGTTTAATTTTTTTCCCAGATTGCAAAACAAATATGAATAAACACAGACTGTGGAGTGTTAGTTAAGAAATTGAAGAATTCGTCAATGGAGGTACAAACCCACCTCAAATAATAACCACACTCCTTGTCAGTGTGAACCTCAATAGTCGCTCAATAAACCTGTGTTTAACCCTCTCATGGCTTGGCACAAAGTACTTGGACTTAACTTAAGCAAAGTATAAAGTATTTATGCAGTACTCAAAACCTAATTAAAAAAACATAGGAACAATCCAAAACCCATTTAGAAAAATGGAGAATATTTTAATAAGGAAAATTATACCAAAATTACATAAATGCAGTAAGTAGAACTAGAGCTATGAGTTTTTAAAGCTTATAGTGAAAATAGAACAAAAAGGGAGTGAAGTGCCAACTTCAGGTGTCTGGTCATGCCAAATCGAGTCAAAGGCAAATGTTTAGTTCAACTGCGATGGAGCACAGGTCAGATATGAGACCAGGCTCAGCCTCCTGGGAGTTTAACCTTTTGTCCTGAGAAGGCGTACTGCACAGTGATGCGAAGAGAGGTAATGCGTCATGCTTCATTAGGTCAGTTGACTTGCAAATCAAGACCTGCGAGGTGCAGCGATATGAGGCTCTGTGTCGATTTGCATAGGATCAGTGAGCCACCAATCAGGAACAGCATGTTGTTGTGATGCAAGGCCCTGCGACATCCTGCACAGTTCTTTGATGGATCTGTGTAGCGTTCCGCACTGCACTGCATCAGTTCCAGTGAACATACTAATCAGGAGCTGTGGAGTGTTGTGATGTGAGGCCCTGCTTCATTCTGCACCGTCTTACAGAGGGTCCAGGAAAATGAGACCAGCACTAGGGGGTCAGGACTCACTCCCATAGTGGCCGGCAGCTGTGACTAGAGGAACCTGTGGTTCTGGACAGCTGAAAAGCAGGGGAGACCTCTGAAAGCTTGTTGAGACACTGTAGCTCAACAAGAGGTCAGCCAGCTGACCCTTGGAGTCACTTCTGGGGTCTTGGGTTCAAAGCAAGCAGCTCATCTTTCTTCTTCAGATAGGACAGTATGACAGTCCATCTCCCGAATCCTCACACGTCCAAGAGTGTCTGATTTCAGATTCTGAGGGTGCCACTTTTATACTTAGTGCCAGCCTATGGGTTGGGGACACCCTTTAACTAACACTAAAGCAGGTTATGGTTAGTTCTTCCCTTTCTCATAGCTTTGGCTGCAGTCCGCCTAGTGAAACAAAGAGTGGCAGGCCCAGGTGTGGGGTGCATTTCCCAGTGATAGAGTAGGCATCTTCTAAAGTAAGTAAGGGTTGGGTACAGCACCCAGGCTACCCTTTGAAGTGCAGTCAGGCAGACCATCACATTCCCCACTCGCATGTCCATTTTCACCATTCTGAGAGGAATACATTTAACACCACAGGAGAGCTGTTAACATTGGCATGACCTTTGACACTGGCAGAAAGGCGCATTTGGTTCAGGCAACTTTCTGAAACAGAAAAAGGTATTTTCAAAATAGTAATTTAAAATCAGATTTTACCATTAAAGACAATTTTAAATTGTAATTCAAATGAGTGGAACAAGTATTTTCCTAGCTGCTCCCAAACTGAATTTATCACTTATTAAACGAATAAGCTATACCAGCATTAGTTTATGGTAGGCTAGTCTTTCCACAGTGAAAGACGACTATGCACTCTGTCCTATGAGCCTTTGGGGCCTAATTTATGGGTGTCCTATAAGAATTAAAAAGTAAGGTTTAGGCCTGGCAAAAAGTTTATTTTGACAGGTTGAAAACGCAATTTTAAAACTTCACACACAGGCTGCATGGCAGGCCTGAGACAGATTTTACAGTGCTGTTTTAATAAGTGGCACCATGAGTGCTGCAGCCCACAGGTAGCATTCAATTTACTGGAGCTGGGTACAGACAGTACCAGGTACTAGGGTCATATTATTAAATTAAATTTGCCAATTAGGTGTATACCAATTTTACCACTGATTGACTGGAGTAAAGTCATAATGTCAACAAAAGCGGGCTCAGCAAAAATAGAGTAGTGAAGGCAAATA
Organism: Pleurodeles waltl; assembly: GCF_031143425.1. NCBI lineage: Eukaryota > Metazoa > Chordata > Amphibia > Caudata > Salamandridae > Pleurodeles > Pleurodeles waltl. The sequence continues at coordinate 611,388,176 of NC_090449.1, forward strand.
AATCTGGGGTGATCCTGCAAAAAAGGAACCTTTCCAACACAGTGACATTTTGCAAAAAATACATTTGAATGAAACATACTGAAATGTCAAAAACAAAAATACCATAAAACTGGGACACCTAAATGTAATATTTGTATTAATATCATGGAGGAATTCTAATTCCTTGTTACATAATGTTTGTGCTAATGGAAAAACTCCAGGAAACAAATCTCCTCCTAAAACCTCTTCCTATTAAAGAAAATAGGAACCAATCATAGCCCCAGAGGACAAAGGCATCTTTTCATACAACTACCTATTTTGATTGATTCACTTTGTCACGGAAGCGGGACCAAAGTAGCATATGTGCTCGAAAATTAACAAACCATGGCTGTCAGAAGGGGAACCATTATTGTGACATTGTTCTGATTTAATTTGCACTCCATCTGCCATGCTGTCTGAACCATTTTTACATAGCTTCATTCTGATGGTCGGGAATTGAAAGACACATTTCAGTCAGCTTTTTGTGAAAGTCTTTTTTTCTGTTTGTGAGTCAGCAAAAAAGGTGTGTGTCCTTTACATAACAGCAGCGTAAACAAACATGAAAACGTCAGGCCTAGCTCACATGAATCTCACATTGTGCATCCAGTCAGGAGGAGACATTTCTTTCATGAACCTAAGAGAGCAAGCTCTTTGCAAAATGGCTCACAGCAAATCCCTGTGTTGCTAGTATCCCTGTTATGAGCCCTCTCCCTTAATCTAAGTAGCCTTTGACCCTGTTACTCTTTAATCTCCTCCAGGGTCCTGGGACAAAAAATAGGCTTGAGCACCAAAATAAAAGTGGCCAACATTAGTGAGTCTGCTTGCTAAAAAGTTGCCCACAATTGCAAACAGGGCAGTTTTGAAATGGTAAGGATACATTGGATAGGTGTTTTGCACGGTATTTGAGAGTGGATGCATTTGTGCTTGCTGTAGGCAATATTAATGGTAATATCATGGGCATCAATAGAAAAAAACGGCCCAATATACCACATAACAAGTCTATAGTCCTCTAAATCCACTGCCCACACTCTGATCTATCAGGCAAGCCCTTCGAGAGCTACCTTATTTCCCTATAGCAGTGGTTCTTAACCTGTGGTACGGGGACCCCCAGAGCTCTGGAATGCCTTCTTCCGGGGTCTGTGACTGCTTCGAAAATTAAAGGATCTTACCAGATTATTAAAGTATACATAAATATAGAAATGTAAAATTGACAATTTTAAAATGCTCTGTGAATATATTTGAAATTGAGTGCTACAAATTAAGTTGAGATCCTCCTATTTATCAGTGATTCGTGGAAGCAGTGCAAGTGCATCAAACCGTATGGATGAAGGATAGTTTCAGTTGAATTTAGAAAAGCTCCAACCTTCCCATTAGAATTGAAATTTAGATTTTATATTTCTGAATTAAATAAAATATGTAATTATTGTTTATTCAATGAATGCTGGTTTCTGTATTTTTGTGTGTATTTTTTTCAGTTCAAATCAATGAAATTGCTTAAGCTGGGGTCCACGGATTCCAATAATGATTCAATAGGGGACCTTGTTTTCCAATAATGATTCATTGGATGTCAATGGATTCCACAAAAGATTAAGTGGGGGGTCTGCAGCAGACAGTGATGGACAATACCACTATAGCCACAACGTTCCTCCAGTACTAAAGCCAAGTGTACACTGCTCCCACCACAGATAGCTTAGACACAATAGCTACACACCTGGCAGAGGTAGTGATGGTGTGACTAACGGATGGCCAGCAACAATTCCTAACCACCCCTTACCATGTGAAGAAATTGTCCAAGCAATTGATACACTATCCAGCTCCAAGGCCTCTGGACTGAATAGCTTCACAAGACACTTCTAGAAGGCTTACAAACCGATCCTGGCCCCCCACCTCCTAGAAGTGTATGCAGAATCACTTGAGACTGGTACACTTCGACCCACACCCAGGGAAGCAGTTATCACTCTACTGCTCAAACCTGGCAAACTGGCATATCAGTGCACATCATACAGACACCCATTTTTCTTAAACCATGACAGCAAAATACTAGCAAACCTCCTTGCTACAAATATGTCACTTCTAATGGAACAAATCCTATCTCTTGTGCAGACTGGGTTTGTACTGCACCACTCCACTACACTAAATCTCTGCATCATTTTTGCAATCCTTACCCAGATCTCCCCAACTGTACAGGCTGCAGTTTCCCTGTTGGATACTGAAAAGGCATTTGATTCTTTGGAACGCCCCTTCTTACAGGTAACCTTGACTAAGCTTAGCATTCTCCTTGGCTTCCGAAATCTCATTAAGCACATGTACACAGAACCAACTCGTAGACTCAGAGTTAACCGCTCTATCACTGACCCATTTCTGATCACCAGGGGCACCAGGCAGGGTTACCTTCTTTCACTGCTGCTCTTCATTATTGCATTAGATTCACTAGTCTGGCAATTACAAGAACATCATATGCCCCTCAGCTTACGGTTCGGGCATGGCCCTCTCCTGATATCCATGTATGCAGATAAAAATTCTCTTTTTATTAGGGACCCTCCCCTAATACCTCACTGGGCTGTCCATCACCCAACACAAATCGGAACTCTTTTCACTCACTGACGCCATGATGCCCTGTGTGCTGGAATACCCACTGACATGGTGTGACGACTCCCCCAGATACCTCAGTATTTTCCTACACTGACAGGAAGACATGATAATTTTGCTAAACTATTGGCCAGAGATTAACAAACTCATCACACAGATCAAACGCTGGATCAAACATTTTCTCTCAATGGATGACAAAATAGCCATTATTAAAATGGTGGTCATCCTGTGTTTTTGTACTTATTGATAAACATCCTGATTCCACTGACTTACACCTTCTTCGCCACACTCAGAGGACTGTGGCTGTGCCTGGTGTGGACCGGTTGATGGCCCAGGATCAGGTGGGACATGCTGACTCTCATGTATGATTGAGGTGGCTTTAGGGTACCAGATTGTCACTTATACTGCCTAGTGGCACAGTACCACTTTGCATACTACCGGTACGACCCAAAGGCCAGACTGCCATACAGGAAACCAGAACAAGTCCAGATGAAGCACACTACACTCTCCTTCATTCTACTCATGGGACTAATATGAGGCCCTACAGATATCCAAATGCTCTGCAAAACTAGTCAGGCCTCGATAAAACTGTGCAAGTATTTGGGAGGCAGGCCACTTCACTCCCTAGCATTGCCTCTAATTCAAAATCTTTGGTTGCCTTTGACCCGAGAGTGACTAGTTCAGCGAACCCTTAGTACTCATCACATCAATAACATGGGAGTTCTCTTTCCAGATGATCATGTCATTACACAAGGCTCTGGAGACATCTGGCGCAGCCACCCCCCCATGGACCATTTTGTCCTTAGAAGGCTGCAAGTCACACTACATGACAGAATACCACCCTACCCCTTGGCGCCAGATGAATTCACTCCATTAACACTAGTGATAACAGCGGCAGACGGAACAAGACTGGTTTCTCAAATCTATCAGACTTGTCTAGCCCTGAAATCTCTGGGTGGTGAGGGGGCCCATGATCCTGGAAACACGACTGGGGGCGAACCACTCACCAATAAGGTTTGGCACTACTATTGTTCGCAAACACAGCTTGTCTCCCCTAATCACAGACATAATTATTACACTACAGGTTTCTACACCAAACATACACAATACAACTAAACCTAGCAAAAATTGATCCTGCACGTTTGCAATGCTGACTGAAGTATGGCAGATTGTATACATCTTGCCTGGAACTGCCCAGTTATCCCATCTTACTGGCCCCAGATCCTCACTATGTTCACAACAATAACAGTAATCACCATCGACCCTTACCCCTTGCTGACCCTCCTAGGCTATGTCAAAATCCTCCCATCTAGCATTAGGTGCTTTCTGCAATTGCGCTGGTGCTAGCCAAACACAGAATAGCCCTACCGTGGGGTAACAACAAGACCCCCCAACACAGCAGACTGGTTAAAAGAGATGATCTTTTGCGACACTACCAGTGAGGTTTATGCTACGTGGCAACCACCATCTGCAAGTCTAAAGGATATCTGGAAACTACTGCGCAGTTCGAGATGTCTCAGAAACAAACATCGCTTAAATCACCACATTCCTCAACTCACTACCCACCGCCAATCGGTTCCCTGCGTATACTGCGGGTTACGTCATCCCCACCACAAAGTCCCCCCTCCTCCATCCTCGTTATACAGTCATCAATCACCCATGGACACCCAGGAGTACTCTTTATATTGTCTCATATTCTATCCAATGTCTGTGGTCATTATAGCTTTGTACTTGCCATTTTGCTTTACGTGTATGAATGGAAAGATTTTTGTTGTTAATGTCAATAAAATGAAAAATAAAGTCTTAATAAAAAAGTGGGGGCTCTACAGCAGTCAAAAGGTTAAGAACCACTGACCTATAGGCCAGCCCGACCATGATCTTCTCCAACTGTCCCAGCTACCTTCAGTGCCAGACTGGAACCAAAAGCAGCCCTAGTGAAAATGCTCTAATGAGTCCCACCCCTTTCTCTCCTCATTCTCCCTTTTCATTTGTCTGCAGGCGCAGCTCCTCCACTAGGGCAGAGGAGCGTCGCCCCCCACCAGCAGCAGCAACTGCAAACCTTTTACAAAAAAAAGATAACAAACTGTGTTTCTTATCGTTTTGTAGTAAGAGTCGCGGGGCCACAGACTGTGACAATCACTGAAGGGAGTGCACCCTCAATGCGCATGTATGTTTGGCCAGCTGTTTCGGGCCAGCCAAACACACATGCGCGCAGGGCTCTCTCCAGCCCGGCACTGTGTTGCCGGGCTGGAGAGAGCAGGCACAGGCTCCCAGTCTGCCTGGGAGCGCCCTAGCTGTGTGCTCCCAGCCAATCCTAACGTGTCTCTGAGCAGTGTCAGGATTGGCCGCAGGGAAGGCTGGGAGCCAGAGGAGCGGCATGGTGGTAGTGGCAACGGCGACGATCCAGGTAAGTGGTTTTTTTAAAAATAAATTTCCCTCCCCCTCCCTTTGTGCCGCCCCACCCCACCCCTATAAAGCACCGCAAGACGCTCCTGTTGGTATGTTCTCTCTCTCTCTCTCTCTCTCTCTCTCTCTCTCTCTCTCTCTCTCTCTCTCTCTCTCTCTCTCTCTCTCTCTCTCTCTCTCTCTCTCTCTCTCTCTCTCTCTCTCTCTCTCTCTCTCTCTCTCTCTCTCTCTCTCTCTCTCTCTCTCTCTCTCTCTCTCTCTCTCTCTCTCTCTCTCTCTCTCTCTCTCTCTCTCTCTCTCCTTCCTCCTCTCAAACCTCCCCTCTCCCCAACAGCCCCTGTGCCCCCTGAAGTTATCCTCAGGGAGGTAGGGAAAGTGGGCGGCCCAAGCACAGACCTGGGGTTTCAAATAGGCTTTCAATGTCTATAGGCTCTGGGAAATGCCAGCTGGAACTAAAGGCACGTCCTGTCCTCACTATATCCCCAAAGTGATGTAGTCCCTTCTGCTTTTATAGACTGGGGCGTTTTCTTGGCGAAAGCAACGGGCTCCATATTCCAGCTCCCCGAGTGCTATCAGGGCTTCGATATTTGTGATTTGTAATTGCTTGTTGCCCTAGGTAACAGCGCGTCGTTAAGGTTAAGTACCTGAGGGAATGTAATTATTCGCGAAGATGAGCCAGAGTCGCCCCTATCCAGGCGCATTACTGCAAGCATCAATCTCTCTCATTTGAACACTCAGTGATGGTGCATCCCATGGGTTTTAATTCGGTTGATACATTTTAATGAACTATTAGTGCGAGTTTGTTGAATATTGGTGAACACGATCCCATTCAGTACTTCATCCTTTTTCCTTGCTTAACTTCTCAAATAGGGATTTTGTCCCCTTAAGAGTAGTTTGTTTCTGACCTGGGGATGGATACATTCTGATTTCTGTACTATTAGTCTGAGTAGTTTGCTTTTTATAAAAAGCTTCAGAAGTACCTTTGTTGTTCTTAAGTGCTCTTATAACAAATGGTGCTATTAATCAATTTAGTGGTACTCACTTTGCCGATCTTGAAGGATGGAAAGCTAGGTCGGCCGTGCTGGGAATAAAACAAGTGAGCTGAAGATCACTGCGGTGAATGTTCAACACACTGTGTTGGATTCAGGTAAGTAGGTCATTTCCCCAAAGTTAGTTTGTTCACTTCTCACACAACAACCTTTTTTCTAAGCAACAAAATAAATTTTAATGTGTTTTTGGGGAGTAAAATTCCCCATACAACATGCATTGATCAAATTGAGAAATCATGCAACTTTAAAAAAGATAGTTTTGATTCCTCCTTACTTTTTTATGCTACAAGGTGTACCATCAAAAAGTATCTTCTTACTCCACACCACACGAAAAAATTGGAAACGTCAGTGCAATTTCTCATTGTTCCTCACAATTGCGTAACTAAAATGTGTTTAATGCATAGGCAGTTACAGTTCGTTGCATGTGCCTCTTTCTGACACTACTCTGAGAACACCCACACCTTTTGTTTTAAGTAGGTCTTCTAACTTTTGCAGCCATCACAACTGACATCGTTACGAATTCTCACAAATCCTGATTTTATGAATGAGTGTCTGTGAACAGAATCCACTTTTCACCGGTAGAGGACACCGATAAAAGGAAAACGTTATGCGAATAAGACCACGATGGGGTGATTTAGATCCTGCTGTGTAGCTGCCTGCCCACTAGGTGAGCAGAGGTGCTGCCCTACACTTCCCTGGCAAAGTACCACCCAGCATACGATGCGATCCCTTCCTGCCTGGCAGGAATCTGTCTTCGGTGCAACCACGCATGTGGGTGTTGCATCGATGGCAGACACGTGTCAATTCTTTATTAAGGTTTTCTCATTACAGTAACAAGAATGATACAATAAAGATGTACAAGCCAACGGCCACGAAGAGCGAGAATATCAACAAAGTAAAATACAACCAAAAATACAACTGCATAATCCATCATTAAACCAGATCACCATTAGTATGCCAAGCAGGAACCATCCTCGTTTGGCCAGCCAAACTTGTTATACTTTTTTATTATCTTCATAAACTCCCAAAGCAGGACTTTGTTTTGGAATAACACAAAAGCAATGGGCCTAATGGACAAGCGGTTTTCTCCTTACCCATCTGGTACATTTTGTTTTTTCCCTGCCTGGGACTAACATGTCTCATCCTGGGCCAAAAAGCCAGTGATGGCCACACAGCAGTAAATAGGGAGGGGTAAGTACCACACAGTCCTTTCACGGGTTTCTGCCTGCAGGGACATCTGAGTTTTTACCAGTGGAAGCTGAATGGTTCTCACATTTCCAAATGAGATAGGGGAACCATGAGGTCAGTGGGAGGAATATACGTGTTTTTGGTGGATACACCACACATCACCCATCCTATAAATGACTCCCTCTGTGTCCCTTAACTGTCTTTTTTACATGGAGTGTGGTTACTCTTGTACAGTGTCACACATTGCTCTCAATGGCCCACTGTGTGTGCTCTCTAGTGGCCTGCATTCCTAGTATCAAACACCTTCTGAATGCTTTTATGGGAAAACTGCATGCTACTGTGGTTAGAGCACTTCCCAACTGTGCTACTATGTCCAGATACTTTTTTTTTAATGTTTACTTTGTTAATAGCATTTTTTTTTATTGTTTTCAAGCATGGGAACCTAGTTTACAGACATGACAATTTGTCCAGTACACATAGTGCAAATAGATTATCAACTAGATAGTATGTGGTCAGCATCACAAGGTAAAAACTATAATACAGAGCAGTATAGTGTTGGAGCAGTGATACATACCAAATAAAGAGTTGCAATGCACTACTACAGCTCATGGTGGAAAAGTGCCTTTCGAGTAGGTCTCTGTGAAATTTTTGCTTTACAATAGTAATCTGGAGTTATTTCGGGAATTCCACGCTACTCTATTGATGTGAAATCTTAGTAAATTACATGATTACGTCTGTTTGTGTAATTTGGAATGAAAACCCTACCACAGGGCAACAAAAAACAAATTTAGCAAGTGTGAGCACCTGTTGGCTCACACTGGCTGCTGCTCTTGTGCTGATGCTTTAGTGCTATTTTCTTTGCACAGAATGCACCCTCTGGAATATAGGGATAAGTGCTGGATTACGCTCCTCAAGTAATTCCTCCTATCCATAGCTTAAATTCACTGTAATTAAGTGTCGTTATTTGAAAGCAAATTACTCTACTTACACCCATCCCTACTTTTGAGAAGAGACGTTCTAGTCCTAGCAAACACCATTCTTGTGTGTCACTTGCAAGTTTTTCATCTGCTATTGTTTTGACCGTATGGATCTCCTCCACCAGGGTTTATTTCTTAATATCCTTCCACCAAGCTACAGGTGTGGGGCTATTGGGTTGCAGCCAGTGAACTGTAAAGCATCTCTTAGCCAGCAAGATCCCAAACACAAACACTTTGTGGCTGATCTTCCCAAATTTTGAAGGCGGGCTCCCAGTAACAATTGCTTTGGGTCGAGTTCTATCAAATGGCCTCCAACCACATGAATTCTCACCACAATATCAGACCTATCACATGCCGTCAACCATATGACCATGTCATGTTAAAAAGATATGGCTTTCTAAGGTGGCCTCTTGGACGCTCCTTTCACCTGTTTGGGTGCATTTTACTAAGTATGTAAGGAGGGATGTATAGCCAATGAAAGAAATTAAACTGGATCATCTTAAATCGGGCCTTGTATTAATGGCTTTGGCCCACTCTTTCTTTCCCAGAGGCAACCTCACTTTTGCAACAGAAGGCTTAGTTTGAGCCCTATCGGCCTTTGAGTGCTAATACCGTTAAACATTCAGGCAGACAGAATTGCCTTTTTTGTTTTAAGCATAAGTGCACTTGCGCTTGTTAACTTTTTGCTTACTATATTTGTGCACAAAAATGCAATTTTCCCCATTAACAACCACTTTCTATACACCTCAAACACATTGGGTATTTCTCTTCCTAGATAAGAATATCGAAATTGCTTTCATCTTGCCCTTAACTGGAGTTCCTTTTTTAACCTTTTCACGGTTAATAACTATTTATTAAATGATTTGTTCTTTTTATAGGTGTCTCCATACAGAAAAAGCTCAAAATCCACATCGGTGAGCTGGTTTTCATACACATAAACATAATAGTGTATTTTTTTAAAGCTCAGAATAGATCCACTAGAAAGCTCAAATTCACATGTTTTGGACACACAGAAAAAATACACTTGTGAATTCAGCTATTTGTATTTGTTCTCGCTACATAAAACTTATTTAAAAAAACTTAAAACTCTACCTGCTCTACTTGTAACACAAGAACATTTGCGGCTTTTTGGGTTTTTAAAGATCGCTATGCACGAGGCGTTGCTATTTGGTGTAAATATGGATAGAAGAGGAGATAATGCCAAGTGCGTGAAATGTAGACTGAAATCCAGGCTTCCCACGTATCTGAATTGTGTGACCATAGGCAAATCACTTTATTTCACAGTCTCTCCTTTTCCGCTGATGTGAAGGTTGGCAACACATACAAATGATTTATTTCAGAATACACTTTACAGAATAAAATCACTGACATATCCTTTGATCGACTCAATTGTCGTTCCGTCCATACATTAATGCTATTGCTATTTATGTTCAGAAAGTATACCTTTCGATACACATCACTAAGTGCTGTAAACTAATTTAAAATACTAAAACAAACGTGTAAAAAAATCGAATTTTAACGAGTTTCATAATTTTAAATGCCCTTAGTTGCATCATATACGTGGCCATTTTATTTTTTAAGATGTCTCGGCTCATATTTTGGGTCTTCTGGCCGATAGAGTGCACTTTCTTGGCTCGGCGCTCCATATTAACGTTCTTGCTTTCTTACCTCTTCCTAAATGTAAGAGGAAAGCACTAGCACGCAGGTAGGGAAGGTAGACTAACTGTTCAGGTACCCAATCAGATGCTATAAAGGGGCTCGGACAAGGGATAATTCTTGCACAAGTGGTTTGGTTCCAAGAATGGTCTAGCAGCCTGGTGTATCCACTCCTTCCTAATACCTAAAATGGCGTGATTGTATGCTAGATTGCAGAAGTCACTCGTTTGTGACTTAACCTGTGACAATCCCGAGGTATCCCCCCCCCCTCTGATGTAGTTCTTCTGGAATGGAACAGTTTAAAGTATGTGTGTCATGTGAGGGCTGTTGTGTGCACATCACACATCTCTGTGCGGTTGGGCTGACACCTTGTGAAGATTGCTGGAGCTGTCATGCTCAAGTCCAGCTGCAGCCTTGTAAGAGGCAGCCTTTCAGCACTTGTTGGCAGAGCGTTGTAGATTATTTAGGGGTTGGATGGGGACTGGGAAGAGGGGTGTTATGATCTGCCAGCAGACTGTATAAAAACAATCAGATGGAAAAGACAAAAGAACCCCACATCCTTGTTTTGGATCTAGCATTGAGAGTGCTGTTTTAAATAACCTAACGTCTATTTGTCACCCCTTGAGGGTATATAGGCGATAAATAGAAGATATTTATTGTTACCCCCCTCAATTGTTCTTTTTATCAATTTAGAAAAGATGAAATGCTACATGAGCTTGAACCTGAGACCACAAGATCAAACATATCCCTTCAGCGGATTCTTGAGTCCACTGAGCCTTTAGACCTGGCTCGCATATTTCGCATCACTGCCACAACATTACACCTGACTGTGCAGGCCCCACAGTGCCATGCCATTGCCGTAAATCTGGATATGGATTAAGTAGGATTAGACCTCTGGTGGGGCACTTTTGCACTGGTATGTCTGAACTTTAGGGTTTGCGCTTATGCTAATGCAATTTTTCACCTACCAATTACAGTTGCCATTTAGTGAATACATTGTTTTGTACTCGTCGGTAATTGTAAACGTTGATGCTTCAGTTCAATCCCCAGAAGGAAAGATTGGTGTTAAATATGACCAAGATAAGTGCAAATCCCAAATTAAACGATTATGACATCCAAATCATTAAAAAATAATCAGTGTAATATTTAGGGGCTTATTTACAGCTTGGCGGGTTTCACTCTGTTCCATCAGATCAGCAGAGGGATTTATTAAGCTGCCTTTGTCGACTATAAATGTTCTATGTTTACCAGAAGTGTAGCAAACCAGCACAAAATGTTTTATACTATTTGCTTTCCAGCACAAAGCTTGTTTTGCACTTGAAATTGTCTATAAGTAATACAGAGTAGCGCAAGGCACTCTTGGGTGGGTGGGCATGGGAGGGGGTTACTGGGCTTTCCCATGCAACCGCTCATCCTTTTTGATGCAAAACCGTATCTACCAAAAATGTGAGATAGGGTTTTGCGTTAAAAATGAACACCATTTAAAACCAGACGTTAAAAGGAGAAAAGTTTTCGTGCCTCCTTTCTTTTCCGACTTTGCACGTGTGCTGCACTGCACAGCATACATAAAAAGTAGGAAATGTCTTAAAACTTGCCTAGGCATAGTATTTTGTACTGGTAGGGAACCCTTCCAGTTCAAAACCTTTATTAGACTCTCACACACACCCTTACACTATGGAGCAAAGCTGTGTGCCTGGTGCACAGCACCAACATTCTGTGATATTTCAATATAACAATATTCTATCTTTGATATTCAGGGCACACACCCATCTAGTCTGTGTTGGATATATGTGGTATATGTCTAGTATTTTTTTTTTGCAGACCAATATTTATTTAAAAATGTAAATGAAAATTAGAGGGTTTTCTACTGGCTGTTGAAGTGCTCTTCAGAACAAAGCAAACGATGCAAAATATTACCTACAAGAATGAACTGAGACACAGAATCAGCACAAACTCCGAAAATATTGTAAGAATTTTTACCAAGCCAAAAACTCTCATCTTTAAAGTGATATCAAAAAATGAAGTCATTAGCAACTGGGATTCCCCCCAACTGAAAGCAATATGCAAACATGGCCTAGAGTAGCGACGCATATATTGATGTGGCTTTCTGCGTCCTTCTGCAGAAGCAGTTCGACGAGACCAGCTGTTCCGAAGGCAGCACAGTGGACCTGAGGAAGTCGGGGGATCTGATGGATAAAGTGTCGGTGATGGCTGTAGAGTCTGCGGAACCCGAGGAATGTTTCACGGAAGGTAGGACTTCCTCTTAACTCATTGTGATTACGAGGTGTGGCCTGTAGCCCAGAAGACCCTTGTCGCCTTTCCAACATGTCCCCACATTAACACTGAAGCACTCTGGCTTATTGCGTTTTCATTTCTCTGGTACACTTGACTTCGAAGATAATGCTGAAAACACATACGCACAGACAGCAGGCCCTTGTTAACTTTTGGTTTTGAATTTCTAATAGCTGATAAGCACGGGAACATTCTTTGAACCACTACTGTTGCTCTCAGACAGATGAATTCTTTTCGCAGTGTTCTTGCCTGTTTTAAAGATGTGTCTGGTGTGTAGAGTTCACTGCCTACTGCGAGGTCTGTGAATATCCAGTTACCGCAAAACATTTACAGTGATTACTTTACCTATGTAGTTCACTAGCAATAAAAACAAAAGGCCCACCCAATTCTTAAGACTTCTTGTACAGCTTTGGTCCCTATATGGGTGCAAAAACATCCTTTGTGAAAGCCAAAATCATATACCTTATTTATAGAACTAGGAATGGTGAGATTTTGCGCCATCAAACAGAATTTTCATGACAGTAAATGTAATCAGCACTGAGGCCCTCTTTAGCAGTTGCATGGAGCTGGTGGGGTGGAAACTCTGTACTTGAAATTAAAGTTGCCGATAAGTAACTCCCACCAGTACCATGGAGTTACAAGTTAATCCCCCAAAATAGGGAAGAAATGAGCAGATGGTGTATGTGAGCTGAGGGGCAGCTGCTGGGTGGGGGTGATGGCAAGGGGTTGGCAGGGCAGAGGAAGGAGGAATAATAGGAGGTATTACACCCCCCCCCCCTCCTATTGCAATAGAATCTATTAGACAGAGACAGGAACAGTGGCTTGGCAGTGGTTGCAGTCCCAGCTCGTGCAATTAAACTGGCTGGAATACCAGTAGTAACATCTGTTCGTTATTCCTGCACCTTGGAAAACTGGGTATGAGAACAACAGCACAGTCATGATCAGGCAGAACATGATCCTACCAAGGCATGCTGCTCCTTCAAACATATAGCGAGACCCTTAGTGGTGAATTTTGGAACATCTGTGGGTGAGTCCACTAGGAAAAGTTGGCGAGTAACTTCAAATTCACAACCTTGTGGGCTCTTCCCAAAATTTTATCAGGTACATTCTCACATTCAGTATTTTGGAAGGTTTGTTATTGGTGGGAGTGAATGCACTTTTTGGAAGGGAATGAAAACTGGACATTGGCACATCTTTTTCCTGAAGATCCCTCCTCCAGGCCAAAACTCACTGTCTGTCGATCTCAATCAATCAATAAAATAATTTCTTAAGTGCACTTCTCACCTGGTAGGGTCCCAAGGCGCGGGGGTGGTGGTTACTTCTCAAAAAGCCATGTTTGTAGGTGCCTTCTGAAGGTTAGGAGGTCCTGGGTCTTGCGTAGGTTGGTGGGGAGGGAGTTCCAGGTCTTGGCAGCGAGGTGGGAGAAGGATCTGCCACCGGAAGTGGTGCATTGGATGCAGGGGACTGGCAGGTGATCTCCAGCTCTACACGTTAATCTCAGAAGTGCCTCTTGCTCCATGATCTGTATCCTCTTTCACCTGCCTTCCTAAGCCTCTGTTATCTCTGTTATAGTCTGGGTAGTACTTGCAATGTTTTTTCTCTCAGTACAAACCCACATGGCTCTCTTTTCTCACTCGGGCTGCACTGTTCTCTTCTCTTGTAACAGCTTCCTTCCTCTTCACTTATACTCCCTTCTTTTTGTTACATTTAGTCGTACTGCATCCTATGTCCTACCCCAACTGCCTGAAGAAAATAAATATCTGACTATATTTAAGGTAACTGATGCTCATGTAAAGCGCTCCGGTGCCCTTGGGCCGAGTCACGCAGTATAAACATTCAAAGTAAAAACAGAATTTACATCCTATACTCCTCTGTTTCTCGCCTACTCCATCTATAACCGGATGCTTCCATGTATGCCTCGAATGCTAAAATGCCTCTTTATATACATACAAAAAAGCTTTTCACTAAACAAAGTCACAATATATAAGGAAGTACTCAATGGATACTCCTCATGGAAATTCATCCAGTAGTTGACCTGGGAGAGATGTACGCTTTGCATGCAAATAAAAAACACACACACTTAATGCCCATAAACTTCAAAATTCAGAAAGAAAAGGATGACCGAGCAATTGTTGTTCGTGGTCCCAGGTGATAGGCAATTATCCCCTGACCACAAGGGCTTTCACTAACCCTGCAATACATCGTTGTCAATGACAATACGGAACATATAGCATTAGCCAATGAATTATATGACTCGTGTTTACAAATGTCGTTTGCTGTCAGACCTGGCCCCATTCATATATTGTCAAGAGGCAAATAAACCATTTTCTATTGATGTCAGGACAGTGCTGCTCATCATACTACATGCAGATTTAAAGTGTTTATTTTATCATCTGGTGAATTTAATATCCCAAACGTGGAATCAGAATTCCTGTAAAGTGATTGCTCGCCGTGGAAAGTATCTCTGGCCTTTTGTCATGCTGATTCTGGTCTAGGTATTGCAGGGCAACTTCACTACATTATTGTAAACTGTTCTTTTAGTTGGCATGTTTTGGTTAATAATATTTCCAAGTGTATTTATTGGTTCTGAGAAAAAAACTCGATGACCTTTATCATAATTTTGACATCGTTTGTGCTGTGGAAGACCTATTCATGGGCATTCCCTCCCAGTTTTTTGTGCTAACCTGAAAATACGTGTTTGTCCTTTTGAGAATACCGAGCAAGAGAGTATATTATAAAAGAGATACATTTCATAATGCATCCATCCATACCTGTTTAGAGATGATGTTTTTAAGAAGATTTGGCACGCATGGAAATGCAATTTATTTGCGGCGAGATCAACCCTTGATTAAGTAGGACCAAGTCGGGTCATCCAGAGATATTAGGACTGAGTGATAAAATTGATCTTAAGGTAATACGCATTTTACATTGTACCTTTGCAAAAAATAAAACACTAAATAAAATACAAAATATTAAATAACACAAACATTAACCTATAACACATCTGGCCTCTGACATTTTCATTAATTGCTCCTGGAGACTACCTACACACCCTGGTTACTATCCAAAACTTGGTTTACATTGTCTGTAACATTTGGCAATCATGAGTGCCTCATTGCTTTTCGTATTTCACATTTTAAATATCGTCCTGCAAAAATATGTATAGCATAAATGTAAATATATTCATGTCACTATAGGTTTACTATCCCTACATCTACATCTACATCTATGTGCTTGGACGATATAGATACAGATATCTTGACGTCACATACCATTGCAGAATAATGAAAATAGTATTACTTGTAGGAAAGTGCCCTTTTTGGATGGTCACTGTTAGAAATGGGGTTTCTGGTTGGCTATGGTATGCACCTCAGCCAGGCAGAACCCACTCACTCTAGTCAGGGCAAGGGAGTTACACGTCCAAGATAACCCATGCTCACTCCCTTGGTAGCTTGGCACGAGCAGTCAGGCCTATCCCAGAGGCAATTTGTAAAGCGTTTGCACAACACACACAACACACGTGACGCACTATCCTCACCACAAAGGAAACACAACAGCCAGTTATATAAAAATATACTGTACTGTACACAACACAATTATTAGACCAAACATCACATATCGGTAGTATCCTGCTACCTTAGCAGTTGTCATAACGTTACACATTAGTTACTCTGCAAACTAGCAGTAGTCACATATAACACACAGGTTACTCAGTATTCTGCAAAATAAGCAGTAATCAAGAAACACGTTATTACACCAAAGCACTTGTCATAAGAATATCATAAACGCGCACAGTAGTTACATTATAAACCATATAGCAAGTCATAAAACATATTAGTATGTTATGCCCATAATAGGAACATGTTCATACATATCAACACATCAAACGCAGGTAGGCAATATATGTATTCACCAAGTCTGTAGAAAGAACTTTAGAATAAGTATATGGTTCCTTTTAGGGAGTACCTGTGGTAATGAAGAAGGCACCTCCAGTGCCTAGAAGACAAAAAAATGGTGCCCCGGCGCTCCGCTGGGCAAAAGGGGGCCTCCGATATCCTTTGGCCTAGAGGAGGGCAGCAGGCACCTCCTTTGTACTGTGGACTGGCCCTCTGGGGGCCTCAACTGGCCCTCACAAGGGGGGGGCAATGTCCTCCGGATAATGTAGGGGGGTGCAACACCCCCCCGATTCGTAACAGGCCCATCCTGGGGCCCCCGATCTCTTGGGGTCTCCCCCGGGCCTGCACTGGCCCGCCGCTGTGGGGGGAGACCACCAAAATGGCACTGGCCCACGAGGGGGCCAACGAGGAGTCTGCAGCGTGGGCGAGCCTCTGGTGAGGCTACCCCGTCTGCAGATTAGGCAGAAGCCCTCCGGGGCTTAGCAGGTGAACGAGAGGCGTCCTCCTCTCCTCCCTGCTTCCAACAACGTTCTGGCCCAAGGCAGGGCCTTCCGGTGCCCCGGGGGTGCTCTATACAGCAGACCTTGCCCCGGGGGAACCCATAGGAGCAGGCTTGCACCGGCATGAACAAAATAAGTTTTCTTTGTGCCCCGGGGGCACCAGGAAGCGTGCTCACTCGTGCTTAGGAGAAGCAGTCTGCCGGGGCTGTGGCGGTGATTTCTGTCACCACAACGTGCTTTCGCAAAGGTGCTTGAGCCACAAATGAAGCCTGGGTCGCGGCGGTGATTTTCTCATGCCACAATGAGCGCTTTTTAAGGCACCAAACACAGGAAAGGGTGTGTTTTTAAGTTAAGCATTTGGGAAAGTGCTTCTTTGGGGATTTCTTTAGCGCTTGAAAGCGCTTCCCCTTTCCAGATTAATTTCAGTTATACTGGTTATTGTAAGATTTCTGTTTTAAGATGGCTGCCATTGTTTTTCGATAGTTAATGTAGTCCACTTTTTATTTTTATTATGTTTGTTATAATGGAAAGGGAAAAGGGTTTCTGAATATCTCTGTGATCAAGGGAGCAGAGTCTCCTGAAACGCGTTGGAGAATACAAGCTTTGTCTTTTTCTGTGCTTTTCTGCTTGAATAAAGAACACTGGGACTGTAGCAAGTAAGTGGCTGCGACATTGTCTTCTTTTCAAGAAGTATTTTGGATGATTTATAGGGGCTTGTGACCCTGTTGCAGCCTGCCGTGTTGGACGCTGACCAACACGAAACTTTGAAGTATATATATATATATATATAATATATTAATATGTATATATATATTTTGCCTCCACGGGCAGCGCTGATTACCGGTGCTGATTCCCAGAGCCCGACCATGCTCTGTTTCAATCACTGTTATTATTATTATCACATAGCATTAGTCCGTTGCAACATCTTTGTTGTTTTTAATTGTCCTTTCTTTTATGCAGTATTTTTCTATATATTTTGTGTATTCCTTTTAATGGCTATTTCTTGTCATTATTGTTCTCAGAGAGATTGTTTGTTTTTAAAGGAGAAAATGGAACTTCAACTCCCATAAGGCCTCATTATGGCTGAGTGGGAAGATATAAAAGGTAGAAACATAAAAGGACTAACATGCCATCATCAAGACTTTGTAGTCGAAATGCGTAAGCGTGTATTTGTGTGGTGAAAATAAAAAGATAGAAAATCAATTGTTTCCTGAAGTGCGATTTCGTTAACTTTTGGATACAGCGATATATATATATATATATATATATATATTATTTCATCAACAGATGGACTGATAGCCATCTGACGGCTGCACCGATCCCGTCACGTATCTCCCAAGTGTCGAAGTCAATTGAGTCCAAAGCGCTCGTATTTAGTTGATAAATTTATTTATTTAGCTTATACAGGTAATTCAGAGTCCCGAATGAGATGTCTGTCAACGCGTTTCGGCAAAACGCCTTCTACTGGACAGTTTGGCTAATCAGCCGGCATCATTTACATATAGCTATTACGTCCTACTTTTATTTCTATAACACTGTGATGTACTACAAACGCGGCGGCCATTTTGAAGTGTGTAATTATAATTATTATAGATACAACAATTAATAGAGGAATAAACCTACATTGATGCCAATATTTACAGATAACATCAAAGTTAAAATTGGACAGTCATAAGGAATAAATATTGAATAATAGATATATTAGGAAAAAGGACAATTGCTTCCAATAATTCATAATGTTTGATCATATAAAAACATTAATTAAATAACAAGTACAATAATAGTATAAATATAAACGAAGAAACGGTAATATCAATTTTTTCAATTTTACAATGTTTAAATTATCATTCGTTATATATACTATGTAATTAGTATCTTGTATTAAAATCATGTTTAGGTAGTAACAATAGTTATGTTTTAATACCATAGTTTTTATCGGATGCCCGTATAATCAAATCTAGTTCCTCACTGTCCTTATCTGTATACTAGGTAATTCCATACACATACATATAAATATGTTGTATTAAAATGAGGCCTTGGCGTAAAGTGCAATGTGCTGAAAAACTAAACTAATAATAAAGTGCAAAAGAGCATATAAAGTGCATATTTAAATTATATATATAAATATGTATGTATATGTAAATAAATATATATATGTATATATATATTCTGTCATGTTATAGTTATTAAATGAAAACCAAATTTGTGTATATATATATATATATATACAGGGATGTGGATCCTCCATAAATTCGGAGGAAAAGCAAGGCCCTGATTGGATGGCTGCAACTTGACAAAAAAGTTGCGCCCACCATTTTGTTTCTAGCATTGCCTGGCGGTGGGAAAAAACAGTGTTAAAACAGTAAGGGATCAGGATACAGGTATCCTGACCCCATAGGACACATGGAGGGGTCCCGTAGGGATCCCTCATGGACAAAAAATTGCCCATTGGTTTTTCTACTGACCTACGGATTCTCCTTGGAACCTGGGGAAAAGCAAGGTCCTGAATGGAGGACTGCAACCTGACAGAAATATTAATGTGTGCATTAAAAAAAATCTAGAAACTCACTGAAAAAAACAAAAGTTACAGGGACGTTATTGTTAGTTTGATGTTTTACCCATACAAAATCATAGAAATTCAGCAGTAATAATTATACTTATAGTTATATTTATCTGAAGAAACTTTAGCTTGTGCGAGAAAATGACTTTGGGCAAGACAATATATACCCTCTCAACCCTGACATGAAGCTTATGTCGAGGGCAATGTGGCATGCATCCAAGTGGCAACCCTAGAGGTTGCCCACCTAGTTGCCGCAGTTTTCCTCTGCTCTGGCTGCAAGCTCGCAGCTGCTACCAAGACAGGATTCGCACCCCCATGGGTAGAATTGTGAACACTCCCAGGAGTCAGGACAAAGGCGTAGCTGGGATAGGAAGGCTAGTAAAGTGGCACATCTAGGCAGTGAGCTTCAAAGCGCGCACCACCACTGATAGGCAAGCAGGGTGTCCACTAGCAGAGAGCACAGCTGTCCCCCTTCCCCCAGACACCTTTGTATCTGGGCAGGCAGGAAAATTAGTCAGGAGGTGTACACCCCCAGAAGGCTAGCCAAACCTTTTGGGATGGGCTACCTGGTTTGTACAGCCGAGGAAGACGACATCTTGAAGTGGCACAATAGAGGGTTCTGGGTATGAAAGGTGCCACAACTAAGTGGATGTAGAGACCTTAGAAGCAGATTAGCCACTGGGGCTAGTAGCCTCTAGGCAACTTGCACATATTATCCGAACGCCCCTTCATCTAGGATTTAGCCCTCTCACCAGAACCTCAGATCTGCAACAACTTGTGAAGATAGGACTGAAGTAGGCCAACATTGACAACAATAGAAACTTACACAAAACAAAGGTCTGATACCTTGAACCTGTGGCATCCTTTCTTGAACTGTTCGACTGTGACTCATCCTGGACCAAAGTTTGATTTCCACAGCAAGAGGGAACTCTTTGTGAGCCAAAGGCAAAACTAGACTCCCTTGGCCTAGTGGCACTAGTCCCTTGCACACTGCAGGCAAAAAAGCACCTACTGGAACCGAAGAGGCGCTGGCCATCGGACCCTTGAGGCCTCGCCTAAAACCAGGTGTTCCCCTGCATTGTGGGAAGTGTAGTCAAGCACGCCACCAAGTTACCGCTGGCTACCATTTTCCCCAGGATACCTCTGAAAGGGGAGATAGCTTCTCCTCTACCTTACCACTATCAAGGTCTGTAGTTGGCCAGTCCGGTCATCAACACCTTCACTCAATGCTGCAACACAAAGGCAGATCACGACATCTGCTTTCAACATCACCAGTGGCTCTGTTGTTGAGTTTTTGCATCTGCTTCCTTGCCTGGACCATCAGAGTGGTAAGGCCAGCAACCGCAGCTCCCGTTCAGCACCAAGTATTGCCAATCACCGATCTGCACCCAAGATACCCAAGCTAGGTGGTGTTTATGTCTAGTTAATTCTGCTTTGCGGTAGAGGGGCCAAATTAAGCTTGACACCCAGTGGGCTTCCCTGAACTCGATTTGCAAGGGGCAGAGTGTCACTAGTATCATTTCTCAGCCCTCGTGGCTCCCGTATTCAGCACCATGGACATCCAGGAAACTTCTGCACCTAGACCCCAGGAGCCAGGTAAAAGTGGTCTGACTGTCGCATCTTGGTCCTGCGACCTGCATCACCTTAACTAGAGGTGGGTTCCTCTGAAATTCACCCCTTAAGCGTCTGAGTGTCACTAGTGATTTTCCACATTGACCGCAATGGTAAAAGCTTGATAGCCTAAACTGTATTGAATTATTGTTTCCTTGAAAATTGCTAACTCTAGTTATACTTATCTGATTTACTTTGCTTTGGTGTCTAAAGTAATATAAAAATATGCTTTATTTTTGTAAATTGGTGTCGGATTGGTGTCTTTAGAGTTGTGTCAATTGCTCATTGTCCATGTTGGCACTCTTAAATGCTTGTTCTAGTAAAGCCTGACTGCTCCTTGACACACTAGCAGGACTCAGCTAAGGGTTTATTATTGTGAATCCAAGGACCTTCTTTGGGGTATTGTGAGAGCATTACATAGTGAAGCCTAATCAGCATTACTGTATAATATGCGACTTCACTACATTATCTCTATTCAATCTTACCCTCAGAATATGGTGATTCTGGATTTAGTATTCAGTTTTAGGTTTAGCATTTGACACTCATAGGGATCGTGGTAGCAGCTCTAATTATAGAATTTCACCTACAACCACAGAACAGTTATTTGAGAGCATCTCTTCTTAAATGTTACAGAAGGAGCCTGACATCTCAACCAGCTTTAAAGGACAATTTAGAACCACACAGCAGCGTCTTTGAATCCTAAAATCAGCTTCTGGCTGACTTCAGGACACCCTCTTTAGGGGGATTTTGGGTAACTCAATGGGATATGCCAAAATACCATCTAACGCCATGTTACAGAGCAGTGGAGCTTGATTCAATAACTGTTTGTTGCTCGCTAAGCCACTCCTACAGTACGTTGATTGTTTAATTGAAAGTTGCTTGCGTGCAGGTGTGTGTGCTGCAAATATGCACACACACAACCCCAATGTCTCTCGTTTCCCATGCTGAGCATATGCAGCCATTGCTTTGAGGGAGGATTTGTTTTTGCTTGGAGAGAAATCAACCCAGAAGTGGGATAGCTTTCTACTGTCTCCTTTGTATATATGCACCCAGTGCATTAGCACTTTTTAGATGTTTATGCTGAGTAGAGTGCTTGTGAGCTAATCAAGCAGACAGGTTGGATACAAAGCACAATGCCACATCTGGTATTTCAGCAACACATGGAACATAAAGGCAGATTGGGGAACCAAACCTAGTGGCAGCTATGTTGACCATGAAATCTAAATGTGGTAAATCTATAAGTCTTTACACTGTTTTAATTAGTGATTTAAATTCCTGTTAGGAAAAGGATAAGATCACAGTCCTGACAAAGTCCTCATAAGCATCAAGCACCTGAGATGAGATGGAAACACAATGAACAGACAAGATTTACATCAGGAGCATTTTCATTCATGGACAATAATACTCCATGGGTATTATGTGAAAACACCATCATGTTTACATAAACAAAGAAGCAAAGGAGTCCCCTCTTCCATCACCGGGGGAAATTTAGGCCCAAATTTAAAAAGGCCTAGCTCCACATTAGCATTATTTTTTTATGCTAATATGGTGTTAGGCTTGCAAAATCACTGTGCCGTATCTACAAAGTGCGCAATGCATGCATTGCGCCACTTTGTGACCCTTGCACCACATTATGCACACGTCATTCATAATGTATGCAAATGGAGCGTTCCGACGCAAGGAGGCCTGCAAAAATGCCACAATGAAATCTACAAGATTTCATTGTGTCATTTTTAATGCCTGCTGAAAGCAGGCATTAAAAGGAAGAAGCCTTGTAATCAATGGACCTCTCTGCACTTTCCTCTACTAGAGTCAAACTTTTTGATACTATTGTTCCTAATACTGCTATAGTGCACTGTATCATAAATAAGATGCACACATAGTGGCATTAGGGGGGCGCAAGAAAAGTGGTGCTGCATTGGCTGCAGCACCACTTTTCTTAAATTCTGCCCTTAATGTACTATGACGGAGATCAGTCCTCCTATCATTATTTTTTTGCTTAAAAATATAAATGCTCTTGCAAATTAACTTGATAATAAGATGAAGAATAATGTTTTCAGTGTGGTCATGAACGTTCGAAGAATATTGGAAAATGAAGATTTTCCACAGGCTGATGAGCACAAAATCTGGATGTTATTAAATACACAGAGGCAAACATTATGCAATTTCATTTATTGCTACCACCCTCAGCATCCCCTTTAAGGAATACACAGTTTAACAACATTCCAGAGATAATAAAAGCTTTTAACACTTAGCCTTCTTCCTTCTTCTATGCTGGCCATGAACATGCAAAAGAACTTTAAGCAATAATTTCCCATGCAAGGGTCTCTCTTCTTTTAAGAACAGCAGTGTTTTTCCCCACTACATGACATCTGAAGATCTCCAACCAGGATAAAGTTGAGTTACAAGAAAACAACCACATATCGATTAAAAGGGATCAGTTAAAAGATGGGATGATATTAGTCTTGTGTCTTTAAAAAAGTCCAGATGTACTGCCTACCAGGCTGTGGAAAAATCTACATTTTATGTGAAAATACAGAGGCTAATATAATGCAGTTTGAAAGCTTAGTTATCAAACAATGTACAACAAGCTTAAAATAAAACCTGACATTTTCAGTCAACTCTTCATACACCTTCATACAATGTACCACAAATAACTTTACTTTATCATTAAAATAAGGATGAACAATAGTTTTAGAGTTTGTTTGTGTCCTTTTAGATAAATAAACCCATGTTCCTTCTGGTGAAAACAATCATCTTGATACATCCAGAACTCGCACATTAAAAATCCTCCTACAGTATATCAAACACAACAATATTGCCAATTTGAATGTCAAATCATTTAATTATAAATCCTCATTCACACCCAACATTCCAAAAAAATGTAAACGTTAGAAACATCACAAGCAGAATTATGCATCAATATTGGTTGATTTGATATTCTTATGCTCCTTAGCAATCTTTTTACCAAAACATCTGGACCTGCTCACAACCCATTCACCAAATCATGACCAGCTTCAATAGCTAATCTATGCTCATTATTAGTCCTGTCAGACAATCCTTTTTCAAACAAGTCAGAAAAATAGCTAACCACTGATACTACATACACTGAAATGGGATCAAAAGCTCTTTCTATACACCAGGTAACATTTTAACAAGCCAATGTATACACCTTCCTAGTTTGTGGTGCCTGTAATTGCTGGATAAGTTTAGAAGCTTCTCCTAAAACTTTCCATGCCACAAAAATCTGATGCTCTGACATCGATAAATCATGGGCCTGTCCCAAAAGACCTCTCAGAATTCCTAGAAACATTGGTAGTAAAATCAATAAATCTATCAACACCTCCAGCATAACTGGATACCATGCCTGAGACCTCCAAGGAGGTGTTACTACCACAACGGTATCCTTCCATTTGCATACTATCAATATCACCCAGACAATTATAGCAAAAGGTGAAAAAGCAGAGGGATGAAGGCCTCTCCAATCCTGAATGAAAGCATTGATTCTTGAAAAGTCCAGATCTGGATGCCAACTGAAGCACCTCCTCACCTGAGTGTTCAATCTGTTAGCAAAATGATCCACGTAGAACAGCCCCCCAACGCATCTCTAATTCCAGGAAAAATAGAACTGTCCAGTTTCCAGTTACTTGAATCTATGAAATGTCATAAAACCAATCTGCAGCACCATTGCTCATCCCTGAAATATCTTCTACCTGATACATTCCTCCGCAAACAACTCACAAAACACTTTTGCCAAATTTGCCAAGTCTTTGGGGCCCGGACACGTCATTTTGTTCACATACCTTAAAACTGAAACATTGTCCGTTTTTAACAACACTGAACATCGCACTCTGTTGTCCATGAAGCACTTTATTGCAAACGACCCTTCTAGTAACTCTAGGAAATATGTATGCATCCTGCCTTTCTCCTCTGTCCAACAACCCCCAGTTGAGACCGAACCACATCTTGCTCCCCAACCTTCTAAACTTGTATCTGACTCCATAACAACTCCTGGATTCTCTCCAGAAAATGTCTGACTGTCCCAAGCTTCCATATTCCTTAACCACCACTGCAACCCTTCTATTGTATCCAGAGACTGAAAACTCTGCTGAAAATATTTCAAACCACTTTGCAAATAAGTCACTTTCAATCTCTGTTAGGAACAGTAATCCAGTAGACCAAGAAAAATAGCTTGAATCGTTGAAGACAGAAGACCTATAATACATGTCAGCATTAACAAACAAATTTGATCTACAGCTAAAATCTTATGAATTTCTTTTCTTTCCTTTTCTTTTTCAGTTTGTCTCTTGGGAGCCTCAGCATACTCCCAATTGTATCCATGGAAACCCTGAGAACTATGTCTCATGACTTTTAATCAAGTTTTGTTTCTGCTTGTTTGCTACAGAACCCAAGCCTTCCAACAACCTTACTGCCAACTCTGTGGGGCATTTCAGCATCAACTCCTCTTGATTCATTATCAACATATTGTCTTAATATATGATCAGCTTTACACCTTTCTCCCTGAGAAAAGCAAACCTCCTTATATATACGCCTTATTAAGTAGCATGGTGCCAATGATAGTCTGAATGGTAGTAAAGCAAACTTCCATATTCTTCTATCCCACCTGAACTGAGGAAACTTCTGATGAGGTTCCCTAACAGGAATCCCAAAATACATGTCTTGCAAACACACCAGAGTTAACCAATCTC
This sequence comes from Pleurodeles waltl, assembly GCF_031143425.1. Lineage (NCBI taxonomy): Eukaryota > Metazoa > Chordata > Amphibia > Caudata > Salamandridae > Pleurodeles > Pleurodeles waltl. Next base: position 611,413,627 of record NC_090449.1, read on the forward strand.
CTATTTGTAGAATGCTTCCTAATAAGAAGTTAAACTAACCAATCTTTCATATTTCTCAATGTTATTACAGGGCACATAACCTTGTCTTTATTCTCCGCAAGGAAAATGTAGCTTACAAATCCATCTACAGTTTGTTATACGTCAACAATAGCTCCTTTCTTTTACTAACAGTTCCTGCATCTCCCTATTCACCAACCTTGACTGCTCTTCACTGAAATCTCTCTTCCTGGGTAACCAAGCCTGAAAAGGTTCTGCGCAAAATCAATTCAAAGTTCTTGATATGTTTCCAAAACTAAGGATCCCTTGTAATCTGAACCCATTTCCAATGAAATTGGGGAAGTCTGCCACCCAATTTTAAGGGGCAGTGTAAGAAATTGGGTTGATGCTTTACTGGAGTGTGAACCCCGTTGGTCATGCAGTGACCACAATCCTTGTCAAGCTGAGGCACAAGCCAACCCCAAATTTACCTGCACTCGACCCTCTGGCAACGTGGCACAGAGCAATGAGGTTTAACTTAGAGGCAATATGCAAAGTATTTGTGCAACACTTCAAACTGTAATAAAGTGAAAAACAGCACACAAAAAGGAGAAATAGAACTGTCTTTATTAACTAAAACAAAACAAAAGCGTCAAAAATCAAATCAGTAGAACTGGAGATATTCAATTTTAAAGATTTGAGTGAAAATTACTCTTAAAAGCATAAAGCTGCAACTTTGGATATGTGGTCACACTGCACCGGGACAAAGTCACAAGTTCAGACTGACTGCAGTCAAGTGTGGGACGGCTACAGGGACCCAGTTATGCCCACTGAACTGAGTACTATAAATCCTGGTTTCTGGAGTGTTGGCGAGGATCTGCGTTGATGATGTGTTGCGCAGCCAAAGTGACGCTTGGGTTTAGAAGATGAGTCACGCAGCCAAATTGACGCTTTGGTTCCAGGAGGTACAATGCAAAGTCCTGTGTCTTTTTCGGGGACCCATCGACGGGCCATATGATGTGAAGCCGGGGGCCAATGATATGGTGCTCAGTTGTGGCTCAGTTGGTTCTGAAGGAGCTGCGAGGCTGCAATGTTGAGTCAGTGTTGTCTGCATGTCTGTTGTCAACAAGGGATATAAAAGCCTACACCAAGGGTGCATTACACAGAGGCAATTCTGACGAGGCTGTAGTAGTGATGCAGGCCTTTTCAGTTGGTCCCTTCCATGCAGCAACTGCAATGCATTGGATCTGCTCGGATTTGCACCATACATCAGAGGAGATGCGTCTGTTACCCTGGCTCCACAGAGGCTGGCAGAGCACCAAAAGCACACTTCCAAGTGTCCAGGACTGGGGTGGGCTGCCAAGTAGGGTAGACTCACAGATTGCACAATTTAGGTGCAGTTGCAAGGTTCTTGCAAGCATGTGGAAGCCTGTTGTGTCCGTCAGGCATCAGATCAGGAGGCCAGAAAACTAGACCTTGGAGTCACTCTGGGGTATGGGTTCAAGAGATGCAGATCAAGGCCTTTTCACCCAGGCTGGAGGGTGGCAGGCAGCGCAGCAGGGCAACAGTCCTTCAGAGCAGCAGACCAGCAGAGTGGTGGTCCTTTCAGAAGTGCAGCAGCCCTTCTTCCTGGTAGAATATCCACAGGTCCAGAAGTGTACTGAGGAGTTGGTGTCTAAGGTCAAATATTTATCCCCAGGTGTGCCTTTGAAGTAGGGAGAAGCATCTAGAGGCATGCCTTTGAAGTGCACAGGTGAGCTGCTTTACTGGCCCTGGCTCCAGGCTAACTACAGGGGTATGCAGCCCTTTGTGTGAAGGCAGGAAACAACCTATTCACTGTAACTGGGGATATATCCAGCTCTTCCCTCCTATCCTGCCAGTGATGATCCATTCAGTCACACATACGCTCCCCATTGTGTGTGGCTGTCTAGGAGGAATTTACAAAGCCCAACACCCATTTTTGTGATCCAGAAACTGGCTGCAGGCACCAAATGCCTAATGCAGGAAAATGCCAACATTCTAAAAGTGGAATTTTCAAAATTGGGATTTAAAGTCCCACTTCACCATAATTTTTGATTTTTTTCATTACAGTTCTACAGACACCAAACATGAGATGGTTACCTGCTCCCATTTGGAAATAACAGCTTAATAAATGTAATAAGGTAACTTCAATGTTATCCTATGGGGGAAGAGGCTTGGCAGTTGTGAAAAATGAATTTAAGAGTTTTCACTATCGGGGCATATGAACCTATAAAGTACATGTCCAACCTTTTAAATACATTGCACCATGCCCTCCGGGCTGTTCCATGGCCCTTCCCAGAGGTGACTTTTATGTATTGAAAAGGAAGGTTTGGGCCAACAAATTTTTATTTTACCAGGTTGAAATAGCAGTTTAAAGTTGAACACAAAGGCTGCAATGGAAGGAGTTAGACATGTTTAAGAGCTACTTAAGTGGATAGCACAATCAGTGTTGCAAGCACATAGCAGCACTTAATTTATAGGCTCTGAGAACTGGTAGTGCCACTTTACTAAGGACGTACGTAAATTAAATGTGCCAGTGGGATGGTGCTGATTTTACCATGTTTTAAGGAAAGAGCACAAGCACTTAGGATGGGTTAGCAGTGGTAAAGTGCTCGGAGTCCTAGATCCGACAAAACTGAATTCAGCAAAAAGAAAATAGGAGGAGGAAGGCAAAAAAGTTTGGGTATGACCCTCCGGAAAGGGTCAAGTCCAACAGATAGCAATAGGATCTACACTTACCTGATGAAGCTCAGCTCTAATGCTTGCTGCACGCAACTCTACCTTGTATTCATTATCTTTGTGGGAAGAAGCCAGGAGCTTAGTATGTGTTCTGATCTTGGACACAGGATTTATAACCATAAGAGAAGGAACTTCTCGTTATTCCCTGTCTTGGGCTGGTGACCCTACCCCAAACCTAGACATGTCCTCAATGAATGCTCCTTCAAAGAGGAATCCTTTTGCAGCTGTTTCTTCCTCATTATTTCCCAAGTTTACCAGCTTGGGACCAAGCTTGTGCAAAATGCTTTCACTCCACTCCACAGACAAAAAAGTGTTTGCCAAGTACGCATACAGAAGTATGAACCCACTATTTCAGCTCTTCTACAACCATTCTTTTCTGACAGACATATGGCCCCTCTACCATATTGAAAACCTCTGTCAATGGCCCAATAACGTCAAGCATTTTATCATGACATGTGCACAGACCCTTACATTGATCTCATCCATTTTTCTCAGTAAATTCCAATATTTTTGGGTCCAGCTGAGGAGTGACCCATCTCGTTATTAGCCAACAATGGCCTACGACACTCTGAACTTAATCTAATCCTTGCATCCTTTGGAATCTGTTTACTTAACCAGAATTCCGCATACACTCCCACATGATCAATAGGTGTCCATTTAGAAGAAAGAGGATGTTTTCATATGAATGGATGAAACATAGTCTCAAAATCAAATCAAATCAAATCAAATCAAATCAGGGTTTATAAAGTGCAACTACTCACCCTTAAGGATCACAAGGCGCTAAGGGGGTTTGTCCTCTGAACTTCAAAGAGCCAGGTTTTAAGGTTCTTCCTGAATTTGTGTAATGATAGTGACTGCCTGAGGTGCAGGGGCATGGTGTTCCAGCTCATTGCTGTGGGGCAGGCGAAGGATCTCCCACCAGCTGAGGTCTTCCGTATGTGGGGTACGGTGGTTAGTGCTTGTTGATGGAGCAGAGAGGTCTGGTAGGGGAGTAGACGGTGATGCACTGGTTGAGGTAGGAGGATCCTAGGTCATGGAGGGCCTTGTAGGCATGGATGAGGAGCGTGGAGTTAATTTTCTTCTCGATAGGGAGCCAGTGGAGGTCTCTTAGAGGATTGGAGATATGTTTGCGGCAGGGAATGTCCAGAATGAGTCTGATGGAGGCGTTTTGAATGTGTTTTAATTTTTTTTGATGTTCTTCTGGATAGTACCGGCGTAGAGGGCGTTGCAGTAGTCAAGTCTGCTGGGAACCAGGGCATGGGTAACGGTTTTGCGGCAGTCCTTTGGAATCCATGTGTAGATCTTCCGGAGAAGTCAGAGTGTGTGAAAGCAGGAGGATGTGACTGAGTTGACTTGGCAGGTCATGATGAGCGATGAGTCCAGGATGACTTGGGGTTGCGCGCATGGTTTGTTGGGGTGAGAGGGTGCAGAGGTTTGATGGCCACCAGGAGTCATTCCAGGCTGATGTAGATGGTCCCAGGATGAGGATCTCACTCTTGTCAGAGTTGAGCTTGCGGCAGATGTCCTTCATCCAGGTGGCAACGACTTCCATCCCATTGTAGAAATTCCTCTTGACAGTAGTGGGGTTTTTGGTCAGTGATATGATCAGCTAGGTATCTTTGGCGTAGGAGACGATGTTCAGTCTGTGGCCCCCGATGATGGATGTGGGAGGGGCCATGTAGACTTTGAAGAGTGTGGGACTCAGGGAGGAGCCTTGTGGAACTCTGTAGCTGATCTCCATAGGCTCTGACAGGTAAGGCGTGAACCTGTCTCTCTGTGTTCAGCCAGACAGGAAGGAGAGTATCCATTATATTACTTAAAGGGAGGGTTAAAACCTCTGGATTCTTCTCATTCTCCCGTCTTTTAGCAGATTGGCCTTCCTGAGTCTTAAACTCAAGACACTAAGACTCAAATTCACAAAACAACCAATTGTAATCTTTGCACTACCAGAGGATTCATCACTTCTTACCACTAAATGTTTGTGTACTTTGCCTGCAACATTCCTTGTGTGCCTTCAGCACCATCAAAATCTGCGCAATCACGGAAACCTTCATCTTCCTCCACAGAATTAATTCTTTGCTTGATTCAACCTACATCAATATGTTTCCTTTTACAGATAGCCTTGCCTCCATTTTCATAATGTATATCAGCCCCACCAGCTGAAAAGAAATGTTCATATTCAGAGCCTAATTCTCTTTATAAAACCATTTATTCTCCATCCTAATGCTGATTTCAGAGGTGATTTTATCAACAGCCTTAAATTCTCATCTGTAATATTGTACTGCACAATAGCACCTCTGTCCTCAAACACCCTAAATTTATAAAATTAAAATCCCTTCTTCAAATATATTCTTAACTACCGTAGCTCATGGAAAGCGCCACTGCAACAAGTACTTGCTATGACTAGAACAGGCATTTGCAATGCAACGGATCTCACATTTGCTCAAGTTAGAGCTATTAGCGTTGTAAAGAAAAAAAACGCAGCGCAATCGCACTATGTAAAATGCAGCACAATTATGCTGCGTTGAAAATAAACAGATAAAGTAGTCCAGACACCATGCTGAAAACATCGAGCCTCGTATGTTTTTAGTAGTTTACCGGTGGTGTGTAGGTGGGCTAAATACCAGAAAAGGCATGACGTATGCATCCCTTTCACAAATGAAAGCAAGCGGATTTTAAAAGGCAAGCCCACGAACAAATGTAAGTGACTGATGTGACATAGGCATAGTTGGAAGCCCAAAGAGAGATTACAGAAAGGGACGGAGCGATTTGCACTTGCCCATAAAAATGCTCAGAGTAACAACACATTTGTGTTCAAAATGTGTCCTTAACTGTCAAGATGTTCTTACATTTATCAACTAGAAATATATGCAATCCTGTAAGATGGCTGCCGATGTATGAAGTTCCTAAAAGTTTACAGCAAGTCTTAGCCTTTGGATTCAAATATGATACTTCAAATCCATTGTGTGTTGCGCGCACAGCACAACACTTCTGCCAAGTATTTTCATCTCTTGACCTCGCTCATGAGTAATGATCCACATAACCAGCTTGCACAAGAACATCTGCTCCCACTGGAGCCGTGGTAAGGATGGTAAGGATTTAAAATTAAAAAATTGCCTGCTGTGTGGCTTCCCAAAATCATGCCTGCATGCAGCCCAACCCAATAACCAATAACCAATCAACAATAACAAAAATGGTCCGGCTATTGTCAAACTCCCAGAGTTTGAAAAACATAAAGTTCTAAATTAAAATACTCTATTATACATATATAATTCCAATCTCACCTCAACAACATCCAACTGTTATTTTTGCGGAGGCCAGCAGGGTCCAGTTGCAGGTCCAGCTAGGTGCAGCAGGTCAGCTGGCCAGCTAAAGAGAGCCTCTGGAGCATATTATGTCCCTGTAGCTCTGAATAGGAGGTCAGTCTGCTGCTCCTTGGAGTCACATCAGGCAGCCTGGGATGAAGGGAGCAGGTCCAGTCTTCCTTTTCAGACAGCAGGGCAGGCCTGCGGCAGCAGGGCACTCCTCAGGCATCAGAGTATTCCTTCTTCTGTGGTATCCACAGGTCCAGGGGAGTACTGAAGAGTTGATCTGAGTGTCCAATATTTATAACTGGTGGCTGCATTGAAGTGGGAGAAATGTCTACATCCTCCCTCCCTCAAACACATCTGGTTCTGGAATTTCCTTGCTCCTTGCCCTGGCCTCAGGTTGTCTGGAGTCGCAAAAGGCGAGTGTGATGCATTTTGTATGTGTGCAAATCCTTTGAAGTGCAAATGTGCCAGGTGACAGCTCCACCCCTCCCATCATGTTGGGATTGCCCAACATGCCAACACCCAGTCTTCCATTGTGATACTGTCAGGGAGGAACACACGCAGGACACTTGGGCCTAGGTTACACCTAATCACATGACCCAGGACACATGCTGCAGGCACTAAGTGGTTAGGACTAGAAAATACCAACTTTTTAAAAGAGGCATTTTCAGAATTGTGACATAAAATTCAACTTTACCTTTAAAAGGGATAATAAATTACAATTCTCTAGAAACCAAACATGATATTGCTACCTGTTTCTAAGCAAAAGTTATTACTTATTAAATGTAATAAAGCAACCCAATGTTATCCTATAAGAGAGGTCGGCCTTGCAGTAGTGAAAAACAAATTTAAGAGTTCTTCACTACCAGGACATGTCAAACTTAAAAGTACATGTCCAGCTTTTTAAGTACAATGTACTTTTCACTATCTGCTGTTTAACGCCTACCCTACAGATGACTTATATGTATTGAAAAGGAAAGCTTAGACCTGGCAAAACATTTTTTTACCACGTTGAAATGGCAACTTTAAACCTCACAGAGCCTGCATGGTAGACCTAAGCCACATTTTAAAAGTCTACTTAAGTGGTTGGCACAATAAGTGCTGCAGGCCCACTCATAGCATTTACTTTCCAAGCCCAGGTACATTTAGTACTTCTTTACTAGGGACTTAAAAGTAAATTAGATGTGCCAATAGGGAGCAAGCCAATTTTACAGTGAGGAGTGAGCACACACAGTTTAGCACAGGGTAGCAGTGGCGACGTGCACAGAGTTCTAAAAGCCAACAAAAACAGGTTCAGAAAACAGAAAGGGAGAAGGAAAAATGTTTGGGGGTGACCCTGCAGAGAGGGCCATGTCCAACATCTGTCTTTCAGGATTGTCATCAAAGGATCTCCTCCCTGCTACTAGCGAGCAGGAAAAGTCATCAATAAAAGCAACAAAAAATGTGTGCTCTTCCTGCATGCTTACAAGTGACCCTGCAAGTAAACGGATGGGTTGCAGTAGGAACCGTAGTACTCATGAAAAATATTGATTCACTTATGAAATCATAGGGATGTGTGTTGATCGATCTCAGTAATAACCTCAGAAATGAGTGTTGATCTATTTCAGTAAAGTAAGCCAGATTGTGCAGCGTTATGCCATCCAATAAAAAAGCTGGTTGGCAGCCAGCGGAGGCCTAGGAATGTACAAGGACAATTCCTACAGCTTCTTTAATTTCAAATGGCCTTGGGTGGCAAGATTCTGGAATTCTTATGATGTTAAAATATTAAACGTTTCACACTAGAATTCTTCTAGACAGATAAGAGCTTCCTCTATTTCAGAGTGTTCTTCACAATCAGGAGGGAAGTCCCCCAATCCTGTTCACTCAGCATTTTAGCCTTTCCTTTCCTTAAAGAGAGATGGAACAAAAGGATAGCACCGCCGTTGTTTCGCTGGTCATTACAACAACCCTGATTATTCAATTGCCATGCCTATGGCAGAAGCATATCTGATAATACTGTGAAAGTCAAAGTATTGGGAAGGGCAATCACCTGGTGTTACTTTTGTATGCCTGTTAGTCACAGAAGAAGTTAGCAATTTTGTGGATAAATAATATCTGGTAGCCCCCTTATTAGACATGTTTTCTTTTTTCAGACCCACGAACCATCTCATAACGTGGGGTTAAGTTTCGAAGTTATAAAATAAGTGAGTAGCGATTTCATATTTGTTTCGCCAGCATATTTTTAATAACTGCATTGCCACTGTTGACAATGTTTGCGCACTCTAATTATAGCCACATAATGAAGCCCGACATTGAGATGAGATGTTTGCTAATCAGGAAAAGTGTTGCTGACGTGTCGAACAAACATCGGCAAAGCCAAGAGATCAAGCCATGGAAAGCATGTAATGCTTTCATTCATTTTTTTGCATACATATCCAATATACAAAAACATTTGGCAAACACATAAAAAATGACAACTTGAAGGAGTGGCTCACTGGCCGAGGAGCCAAGGGATAACAACCCCGGGCCAAAAGTGCAGTCCTCTTTACGAAGTTGTGCACATTTGGTTAGGAAGCATACTGTCACTCACACTGCAAGACAACAAAGGATGAAGAGGGATGACCCACTGCTCCCTGCTATATGCTAAAATGGGTGGAAGCAAAATGTGAATGACACTTGTACAGACCAACGGATGAAGGGCATGACTAAAATTTCCAGCATGTGTGCATTTTCTTTTGTTTTATTAACGAAACAAAGCTAGTGACGGAGATAAAATTGTCCCTTAGCCAGACCTCAAATGTAGTTGGCTTTCAGAACACAGAAACAACTTTTGCTTGTTGCATGAGTATGCCATTCGGAGTTCTGATCGAACTGTGATAAAAGTACACACGGATGACTGGTGAGCTGGATTGATGGATCACTCCGTGTGCAACACACACTCCCGGGAGACTCTCACAATGCCCATTGATAAGAGTTTGGATGTGTCTGCAGTAATGTTTTTCCCTGGTACTTAATCTTGTTTTGACCTATTTCCTCTCACATGAAGTGAATGAAAAATACATGAAAACCGTTTGTTCCCGATAGCAGGTTTCTCTAAGAAACCACATCATTAAATATGATAGAATATAGTAGCATTTTATCATCTTAACGTTTCAGTGTCAACAATGTACACGTAATAGCGACTGCTGACTTACTAAACACATACTGAAAAGTGCAAGCTAAGCAGTTACAGAAGAGTATAAATACTGACACTCCCAGACTGTGGGGCCCACACAGTGCTTCTTTAATCTCAATTCAAGGATTACAATCTTTTTGAAAGTGATAAATTCTGGTGGCATTAGTTATCCAGTGCTTGATATGTAAAAGAGTAAGTGCCAGGGCCCAAAGGTTGTTCAGAAACCCGCTGACAAAGGTATCCAAAATCGGGTCCAAATAGCAAGGCTGCAAAGTCTTGATTTCACCTCATACTTTCTTTTATTAACCACTCCCTAACTCTTTATCTCACTCTTGTAGGTTCTTTCTCATCTCTACTTTCTCCCTTTGTTACTGTTTTCCCATCTTTCTCTTTCCTATTCCACCACAGGCCCCTCAGATAGTTAATGCAGATGAGGGGTGAGAATCCAAAACTGTTGAGGTGGTCCATTTCCCTACAGGGAATGGACTTTATGGTGGAACACCACCCTAGAAAAGAACACGGCAATGCTGATGGTCTGTCCAGATTCTTCTGCTTTAGTGAAGAGAACTACGTTTTGCCTATACTTCCCAGGTTGTTGTTGCTGTGTGCTGGACTCTGTTCTTGCTGTTTTTGTTCCTCTGGGCATTTTTCCACTGCTGACCAGTGCTAAAGCAGAAGAGCTCCCTATTTGAAATTGTGTGTATAATTGGCTTTCCCATAATTGGCATATTTGATTTACTAATAAGTCCCTAGTGAAGTGCACTAGAGGTACCTAAGGACTGTAAATCAAATGCTACTAGTGAGCCTGTACCACTGATTGTGCCACCCACATAAGCAGTCCTGTAAACATGGCTCAGACCTGCCACTGCAGTGTCTATGTCTGCAGTTTTAAACTGCCAATTCAACCTTGCAAGTGTATCCACGTGCCAGGCCCAAACCTTTCCTTTTTGAACATGTAAGGTATGCCCCAGGTAGGCCCATGGGCAGGGAGCAGTGTATGTTAAAGGTAGGACCTGTACTTGTGTGTTTTTACATGTCCTAACAGTGAAATATTGTCAAATTCAGTTTTCACTGTTGTAAGGCGCATCGCTCTCATAGTTTAACATGGGGGCTGCCTTTAAACAGTCTTAAACTGCAATTTCCCTTTGAGAGCAGATAGGAATCTGGAGTTTGGGATCTCTGAACTAACAATTTAAAAAAACATCTGTTAGAGAAGTTTTTTTTAGATTGTTAGCTTGAAAGTAGGCATTATCTTGCTTAAACCATTTTGTGCGTCTACCTGTTTGTGGATTCCCTTTCTGGGTCAGTTTGACAGTTGGGCTTTTTTGAATCTCCTCTAGACAGTGACACAAATGGAGCTGGGGTGTAGCCTGCACAGCCTGATGAGCCATCTGGGCTAGATTGGAGGGAGGAGTGGCCACTTACACCTGAATGGGCTGTGCCTGCCCTCACACAATGCAGTCTCCACCCCCCCTGGTGTGTGTCTGGGGCCTGAATTGGGCAAGGCAGGATCCTGTAAAGAACAGAGACTTTTCTTTGAAGTTGGGCAACTCCAAAGGCAGAAAGGGGAATACGTATTGGTCCCCAAACACCAGAGTTTAGATTTCTTCAAGAATTGCTTTTGGAACCATGAGGAACCTCTGCCCAGGAGAAGAGCTGAAGTGCTAACTAAGGAGAGTGCTTCCCCTGCCAGTGACTGTGCCTTGTTGGGATACCCTGCAGTTGCTGCTTCTGCCTGTAAAAGGTGACAAAAACTGGACTTTGTGGTATATGCCTGCTTGAGAAGAATCTCCTAGGGCTTGGACTGAGCTTGCCTCCTGTTTTTGAAGCCTCAGAGACAGCAAAGGCTTCACCAACCAGGCTCTGAGTCTGCATGCTGTGGACTCTAGCTTGTCAGAGTTTGCTATTCCAGTTCCTGGACCCCTCAGAGTGAATTTCTGGTAAAATCCTGTGAAACGACAGCGGGCGACGTAGTGCAACTTCGCAAGGACGCCGCTGCACAAACCTGTGACGCCACCTGAACTTGAAGCCGTGGACCTCGCAGAAGCACGACGACCCCACCAACATCGCAGGCCCGGTGTCACCGACCCCACTGACGTCCCAAGAACTTGCAAGATCGGAGTGTCGTAGCACCGATGTTCGTGACACCTGACTCCTGACTCCGTCGCAGCTCCTGTGACTCTGTAAGGTGACCCCGACCCTGTGGTCGCCCCACAGCATTGTGCCTTTGACAGACTTTGATTTTGCCAGAGGTGCCCAGGGACCAATCCCTTGCAACTGACGCCACCTCACCTCAACCGCTCTGCTGCAAGGACCCGACACCTCTTCATGACGCCTCTGCTCCTTCGTCTTGCAGCACTGGAACTGACACCACATTGGATCCAGCGAATCCTCGCTCCCCGACTCCATGCACTGGCCTGTTTTCCACACTTTTGCTAAGGTACTGTACCTGGGGGTCCATGTGACTCAGTAAACTGCGCCAGTGGCATCACATTGTGTGATACGACTCTGTCACAAAGCTGCTTAACATCAAATTGCAGCATTGGTGCTTCTAGGCACTATTTTTGTGTTTTTATTTGCCAAAGTCATATTTTTTATTGTGTACTGTGGATTTTTACTGTATTTGATCTTGTTTACTTAGATAAATATTTACTATTTTTCTAAACCTGTGTGGTGTCCGTTTTGTAATGTTTGACTGTATTGCTGTGTGTGTTGGTACACATACTTTACACATTGCTTCTAGATTAAGCCTTTCTGCTTCTGCCAAGCTACCAAGGGGCTATGCGGGGGTTAACCGGATGTGTTTCTCCTTGCCCTGACTAGAGTGATGGTCCTTGCTTGGACAGAGGGCAACCTGAATGCCAACCAAGGACCCCATCTCTTTTAACAGTAGGTGATTCTGAGGCTGACACAAATGAGAAACGGGTCATTTCTGACACCCACCTAAACTCATGGACATTGTGCACCAAGTTCACACTACACATGGGCTCTGCCCATATGTAAGTTCCATGCTTATTTAGATGCATAAATGTAGGTGCCTCCCTCTTTTAGGAACAACTAAAAATGGGCTATACTACACCAGATAATTTCCTTAATGAAGGACAGCCAGACAGTATATTGTTGATGCTACACTCCATGTCTCTCAAATCACACATGCCTCATTTGTTGATTATGGGTTTCTTTATGTTGTGATACATGGGAAGAGGGCATCAGTACAATAAAAAGATTTTTTCAAATAACAGTCTCCACTAAGAGCTCTTGTTCATTTAAACCTTTTCTGAAAGAAACACAACTCCGGAATGTTTTTTAGGTTAGTTAGCAAAGTCCAGCACTCACTCCGACCTTGTTCACTTCGGAGCCCATAACAATTAGATCCTCACAAATCTGTGTATTTAGTTAGGAAACTTGTGCAGTGCAAATACACCATCTTGGTGGCCTCTGGCACCTAAAGCGAGGGTAAAATCTGAACAGTAAGTAATTATGGTTTGTTAAAAATGTGATGATGGCCTTCCTGAAAGTAAAATGCTTATTGATGCTGCCGATGATTGGGTGGAGTATGTTCTACATGTTGGTGTCAACAGTAGAAAACAAGCAGCCATTAAGTTTGATCAGAATGGAAAGCTGTCTTTGTAGAAGTTTGTCTCAGGATGACTGCAGGATCCACAGACTGAATCAAGTGTCTTGTGTTATACAAAACAACATATGATTTTCAGAAGTAGACAGATCCAGTGGCTGAGAGCTCCTGACCTGTCCGAATCTGGATTTTGTAGCCACTCACAGAGAAGATGAGTCTAAAGCATGGGAAAGTTGATATGTGTGTTTTTTCGTTAGAACCATTTATGGTCACTTGTCAGAATGATATTGCTAACCAAGAGTAGAGGCATGGGTAGCCGAAAGAGCCAGTGTTTTTTGTAGTCAGAGGGTGTGCCACATGATTGTGCCACATCTAAAATCTAGATAGACAAGTTAGTGCACCTTGAAGAAGGGAGGTGAGAAGGCCAAACCATAAGGCATTTGTTTATGGAGGCAAAAAATACATTCTTTTATACAGATATATGAGTTGTGTTGTGCATTATCGAGTAGTATCTACAGCCACATCCTTTGGAGACTAGACCTGCTTGAAGCTAATAGTTTAACATGAGCATAGTAGAATTTACTGCTGGACCTTCTGATTTTGAGTGAAGAATCAGTTGAGCTAACCGTTTTCCACATAATTCAACTTTGAGGCAGATAGTTTCTCCTATGTGCACATGCATATGGAGGAGTTTGACCAAATGTTTAGGTTTTACAGTATAGTCAAATACTTTTTTTTGGACCTCATTATGAGTTCCTTGGTGTAGTAGCTGTTAACATCATCCCCCACAGTTAGTGATACTGGGGTCGTCATTAACCCAACGACGGGAGGCAAGCTAGCTTCTATTATACGTCCACCTTGAGAGATCACTAAGAAATTGTGAATTATAGTAACTATGGTGATTTCTGTCCTGATTTCCATAGTTATACTTTGTTTCAACCTGGTGTTTCACTTGGAAATTCATCTCTTTTAGCACCTGAAATTGCAGGGTGAACTGCACCAGGTCCTCGCTGTTCCAACTGACCTTGTCATTCTGATGGAACCAGTAGCTCACGCTGCTCGCAGCATTTGAATGATGATGGCTCTGATAATCAAGACAATACTGAATAGGCATACCCACATTTTTCCTACAATCCAGTTGATATTATGAGGACTGATTTTTTTTGTATGTTATATTAAGTTTAATCTTCAGTACTCAAGCACAGCATTAAAGTGGCATATGAAGTTACCAGAAAGTGTTCTGCTTTATGAATACTGAAATTACAAATTTATTATACAGGGTTTTTAAGCAATTATCTTTTGCTGGAGTTCATTTGCACTGACTTGTGTGGGCGTGGCAGACCTTATTTGGTTTTATATTGTTATGATAAGGTGACACGTATAGGTTAAAACATCTACTCTCAGAGGCCGACTTAGACCTTTTGACTCAGACAGGAGTGTGAATTCATCCAGATAGACACTGTGAAACAAACAGACATCAAATATAACATCGAATAATCAACATAATCAAAAAGAGTCAGTAATTTGATACACAACATGACCTATGTGGCCATGAATCACCACACCAATTTAGTAAAGTTTAAACATTTGTTGCCCTCTAGATTAACAATGCTAAGATCAAGTAAATCCTGCACAAGACCAAATGATGGAAATACAGAAACATTACAGACTGTCCAAAATGCTTGCAAAATCTCAATCTAATTAAAGCATTAAGGATAAGACATTCAGAAAGAACAATACAGAACAACAATAGAATTAAGTGGAAAATAGAAGTGGCATACACTTAGTTTGTGCAACTCAATGAAATCATCATCACTTAATATACATTCAAAATTAGATTTAGGTTAGGCGCCCCTAACCAACACTCTTATTCGAAAAGCATGTGTGGACTTCATGCAAAAAGGAAAATAAGACAAAAATGAATTTGAAAAACATCTAACTAGGGTGCTAACCAAAATAAGCGGTTGGATTTTCTAAGGAAGAAAAAATTGCAAGGGAAACAAATGCACATTGGTTATACCTCTTCTAATTGGATCAGCAAGCAGTAGAAACACACTTCATCAGATGAGGGCAGGAACATCGGGGCTTCGGGAAATAGCATCAGGACAAGCAGGGAAACAGTTCAGCAAGTTGGGCCTAATATAACTGAACTATTAGAATCATAGAAAAGACTATGGGCCTCATTCCGACCCTGGCGGTCATGGACCGCCAGGGCCGGGGACGGAGGAAGCACCGCCAACAGGCTGGCGGTGCTTCTTGAGCAATTCTGACCGCGGCGGTAAAGCCGCGGTCAGAAAAGGGCAACCGGCGGTTTCCCGCCGGTTTACCCCTGCCCCAAAGAATCCTCCATGGCGGTGCTGCTCGCAGCACCGCCATGGGGATTCCGACCCCCTTCCCGCCATCCTGGTCCTGGCGGTAAAAGCCGCCAGGAACAGGATGGCGGGAACGGGTGTCGTGGGGCCCCTGGGGGCCCCTGCAGTGCCCATGCCACTGGCATGGGCACTGCAGGGGCCCCCTAACAGGGCCCCATAATGATTTTCAGTGTCTGCCTAGCAGACACTGAAAATCGCGACGGGTGCCACTGCACCCGTCGCACCCCTTCAACTTCGCCGGCTCCATTCGGAGCCGGCTTCATTGTTGAAGGGGCTTTCCCGCTGGGCCGGCGGGCGGCCTTCTGGCGGTCGCCTGCCGGCCCAGCGGGAAAGTCAGAATGACCGCCGCAGTCATTTGACTGCGGTACGGTCTTCTGACGGTTCCCGCCAGGCGGGGGGCTTCCGCCGCCCGCCGGGGTCGTAATGACCCCCTATGTGTCATCATCTGAACAGTACACAGGAAAATAAAGAACTGCACAGAAGCTCAGAAAAATGGGGAGCTAACTTACATCACCTAACTATGAGGTGGTTTAGTTTGCAACCAATAAAATATCATCTGCACATCAGATGTATCTTTCACATTTTCTTCACCAAGGATTGGATTAACGCTGTCACTCCTCTCTCCTCTCTGGAATCTGCTCCTTAATTAATTACACTTAAAACTACATGGGAGCATAAATGTGCTTCCTGACAAAAATTAAACTCAGGCAAATATAAAATGTTACATGACAAATAGGACATTGAGCACTGTGTTTTTTTGTTTAGTTTGTGCATTATTATCTCATCTCAGAAAGGCCAACAGTTCCAAGCAAAGAACATAACTTTTCCACTATGTGCAAGTCACACAGGATGCTTGTAGAAACATTGTGACTGCAACCTCCATACTTTCAGAATGACATTGAGTGACAAAATCTTAGTAAGTCAAAATATTAAAAGGTGTACACCTTATAATCCAAGGACGGTATGATACGTCCCCAAAAATAAATATCGGACTTACATCATTCCTGGGACAGAAGAGTAACAAAAGACAAATTAATGTTTTGAAGTTCCCAAGAGGATATAAATTCGTTATAAATAGTATTGTGGATAAAATTCAAAGGGTTTAATTGTCTCAAGCCTTCCAATTGAAATATGGTGGTGGTGGTGATGGTGTGGCCTAAATGTGGAGGCTAAGGTGCATCATATGTTGAATTTAGTTCACTTTGGTCATGTAGAAATAATTTCTTGTTGGTGAAATTAAATTGGAGTGGCATTATCTGAACTTGTCCATATCGTGTTAAGCAGAATGAGTAGAAAGTACTGTAAATAGCAAACTGAAGTGCAATACACATTTTGCGTTTAAAGCATTGCATATTCTAAATATATGTATCTTCCCAAATGCCAAATATACAAAGGTGCCAGGTAGGTAAGGTCATTGTGGCAATTAATGTGAGCCATTACCACATATTTTTTTAGTCTTGCTTCAGAACACTGTAGCCATCTGGGAGGTTTCATGTCATGAATACTTTAACAAGTACATTATGATGTGACATATGGATCTATGGAGAAAGTGGGCATTTGTGTCAGCACTTAAGACTTTGATTTTCAGGTGTTTTAATTGGTTTGCAGTTGTCTTGATGGACAGTCCATCTAGCCCATGTTTTGTGGAAGGTTACATTGTCTCATTACTGTTCCTCTTAAAGTGTGGTGATAGTTTTCAAATAATCCTACACACCTCTTTTCCCTCTGCATCATCCTGCCATTCCCACTCACTTACTTTGCTTCCATCATACCCTCTACTTTGTGAAAGTCCTTTTTTCAGCCATTGCCCACCCCCATCATTTCATCAACCCATGATGATTCCTCATCACTTTTTCCCGGTTAGCCCTTAACCTCACTTACTTCCCCTTCCTCGACCCACAAACTAGTGTCTTTACTTCCCACAAAAAACACCTTATAGAAAAGAACTTAGGATTTTGAATGGAAACCATTTATTTAAGCCACAGCATACCTGTCTGGTTTGCTAAAGATATTGTGGGAACATTCAGAAAGCTGACTTAGGAATGCATTCTGCTTGTTGCTTGCCGTTGATTTTATGGTTTGTTACTCACATTTTATTGCTTTCTATATGCAGGCTTTTATTTGTTTTTGGCTGTCCAGCTTGTGTTTGTACCTTCCCTTGCACAAACCTTATTTACAGTATCCTTCCTAGTGAACCCTTTCTTTAAACAGGCACATAAATCTTGTTCTTATCTCATCACATTTGCTCTGCATTCAAAGACTAAGGTCAAATGTAAGGCACTGTCTTCTGCGGGCGCTTGTTCACTTTTCTTTCTCTGATTTCAAAGTGAGAGGATTTTTTGTGACAATCTTGCTGGACATTGGGAGTAGGAAAGAGTTTTTTTTAAGCACATGGCAACATTTAAATGAACTGTGTATGTATTTCAGACTACATCAGAATTAGGAACACAAATAAAGTAAATTTTGGGGTATTTCTGAAGTGTGTTGGAAACGTTTTTTTCCAATTGGCCTATGTGTCATACATCAAATAATAGTGATAAGCAGTGATCTGTATTAAGGGCTGAAGTACTAAGGCCCATATTTTCATAACCAGCACTTCTGCACACTTCTCTGCGTTCATCTCAGTGGATTATTGACAATCTAGGGGTATGGCTTCATGCTACCGCGTTATGGCATCTGAGCACTGGGTTTTGTATGCCAACTACTGAAGCGCAACAGTGGCAAACTCACACTTAGCTTTGAGAACAACAGTTTTCTGCCGCGAAGTCTCCTTGCTTACCAGGCCCTAGGTAATTATTTCTACTTCTGCAGGGACGGAAATAATTTAACACCACACAAGACCTTACAGATATGGCTGACACTGGGCTACCCGTCTCCTATGGACCGCATGGGCAACATTGAAGAAGGACAGGTTTACATGCTGGAGATAACCTAACCAGTGTCTTCTCACAGAGTTGCGAAAAATGGAGTTCCACTAACCTTCTCTCCCTTTCATCCTACCATTCGTTACCAAATGAGGGATTTTACTGCCCATGAGGGCTCTAATTTAAAGCTTTAGATAGATGAGTTTTTTTTGTGCTGCTTATTCCCTTTCCTCCGGCCCTTCCCCTAGTTAAAGGCCCCATAGAGAGGATACAGACAGCCATTACATCGTGCAATTTGATGCCTAATTGGCAGTGTTTTTTTTCACTGGATTGTCTAACTTCAACAGTGGGTCTGTGACCTGTGGTCGTGGCTCCCCTGCGCGGCGCATGTGAACCCAGTGGAATAGATATCACCGGATGATGTGGCATGGTCATCGCTCTCTTAGTCTATTCGGTGGTGGAGTCAGCTGCAACAAGTGTACAGTCTGTTTGTAATCTGCTTCACGAAATGCCCTCTCGGACATTTTGCCTATTCCTTGTATTGTATTGGAGGTGTACGGAAGCTGGGAAAAAGGCTTTTGCCTACTCTGGGGAGTTTTTTTTTATGTCAACCTGAAGAGCGTTGAAAGCTTTGTAAAGTTTTTGTCTAAGAAAATAGTTGGTGGAAAGTCCTAAAAACGAATATTTATTTATAAATAACAATGAAACGTTTATTATTTTCCAGATTAATTACTTTAAAAACCCGTTTTGTCTGGAAAAACCTGTGGAAATGAATGTCGGAATTTGCAGCAGCAAAAAAAAAGTTTTACAAAGATGGTAAACTCGACAGCGTTGTGAAGTTCCAGATTTTATCACCTTTGAAAAACCTTGTAGGCAAAGTTAATATGTTGCCAACCTTAAATTGAAAGAGTTAGTTTTCTCAAGTGTATGTTCTCTTCTGCAAAGAGAGACGGCTTTTATAGCTGTTGCCTTTTTCTACATTCAGTGCACTGATAAATGCTCTGTGTATTACATCCCAGTACACCTTCCTCTGGCACAGACATGACACTCAACAGGATGCTGTTTGGGGGTCTGGGTTACATCCTGAAAGCTTTGAACAGTTTAAACATCTTTTGCATAGCTTAGCTGCCAGTGTTGTTGTTGGACATTTTTTACATTGAAAGGAGCACACCAGTTTATTAGCTCCACCTGCGCATGGTGGCTGGTTGATTAAAAAAAACATGGAATTATATATTTCCGATTTTTGTAAAATACATAAAATGGTTTTGGGCACCCGTGCTCATGTAATACCCTCACAAGTTGTTGCTACCTTCAAAACAGTGTTAAATTGCTGCTTAAGTGGCTCGTTGAAAAGGGCTCCACATGAATTACACTGTTTAGCTATTGTAAAACATTTTAGTAACTGAGGCTCCTAGATAACAAAAGCATCCTTACATTGTGACTGGGGCAGATTGGTATTGTCACTTTCTTAGGCCACTACCTTTTTTTAGCAGTTTGTAAGGTACAACACAGTTCTAGAGTGATTCAAGACATCTGAACTGAGAGTGAACTAAGAGCTCGGTTTACTAAGCATTTACTAAAAGCCTACCATTTAGAAACTCTTGAATGTTGGAAGCACAAAAGGGCAAAATGCAATAAGTACTCAAGGAATGTCAAGAATGACTTTCTGATTTGCAAAACACCCTTTGAAACTGACTTTGTGAAGGGGAAAGAGGAGGAATTGTCAAAGGCCCTCTAGTCTTTTAGATTGCTAATATTGTGTACCAGGGGTCTGCAACTACAAAGGCTGTCACCAACAACTGATGGAACACTGAGCTGTCAAACTAGGTGGCAGCCATTTACAAAGTGGAAGCTGTCCTCCACAGTTTCCACTTTATGAATGACAATTGCAGTGGATAAGGGACCACTCCATGTTCCTCCAAATGTAATTTACTGAAGGCTGAATGTTATTTTTTAAAAGAGTCCCTGCCCTTTTAGGCCATAAACCTGTTTAAAAATGTTTTCACTCAGTAAATGTGAATGCAAATGTGCAATCTCTCTAAGGCAGGTAGTTCAATATTTATTTTTGCACTTAAATAAATCACTAACCTGGTCTGAGTCCATTAGAATGCTCTGCCTGAGCGCCAGATGTTACACATTTTTAGGCACAGGAAGATTAAGGGGCATATTTACAATGAATTGGTGCAGTGCGGCACTGCGCCATAATTGAAAGCGCTGTGTCAGTTCTGAAACGAAGGGATGCTCTTTATTTACAAATACAGCGCATCCCTGTGTTTCCCCCTGCACCGCTGCTAAATTAGCTACGCAGCGGCAATGCAGCCACTCTTGCCCCATGATGTAAGGATGGCTGCGTTGCAGGGGAGATTGTTTTTGTGCAGGAAGGGACACCTTCTTGCACAAATACAACTTCAATGTCAATTTTCTCTTTCGGTTTGTGCTGCAGAATGCAGCACACATAGAAAGAGCAAAAACCAGCAGAAATTAACACATTTCTCCTCATGGCTTCATGCTCGCGACACCCCTTGGGTGACATTCAATTTTGGCGCTGCCACAGATTTAAGATTTCTTATAAATCTGGGGCAGCATCAAAATGCAATAGGTGTTGCTGTGGAACGCCCACAACAACACTCATTGCATGCCCTTTCCACGCAAAGTGCTGCAGGTGAAGGGGCTGTATTTACAAGGTGGCGTTAAGCCACAAAAAGTGGCTTAATGCCACCTTGTAAATACGGCGCAGTGCACAGTGCCACTGGAGAGTCACAAAAAGTGATGCTCCAGTGTCGCTAGGGGCTTGTAAATAAATTATTTGCCCAGAATCATAGATTCTGTTGCGCCATGGCTGGAATTCAAACCTGGTTCGGGTTCCCCAGTTTCAAGGCGAGTAGCTGCAAGACCAAATCTCCTCAGGCTTTAGCATGAAATTGTAATTGAACTCCTGCCTCATAAATAATAATGAGTCAGGAGTTTTTGAAACTCACTTCAAATGGAAATTTTGTGCTGTAACTGATTACCACATTAGTCAAGTCCAAAATATAAGTTTAGTCATGAGACAGTTTACAAAAACCATTGACTACTCTAAAGTAAAACATATTTTTTTGTGTTGGTGCAAATTTGAGAAGGCAGAGCTAGGTGTTGATCCACCTTTTACCAGGGGCATAATGCAGGCCCTGCAGCTCTGCAGCACAGCCCTCCCCCCAACCCTTCAGAGGCTCCTCAACCCTTCAGGGAGCCCCGATTCAGCCCTAATCCAATGAAGATCTGTGCGATTCACATTCTGCAGGGGCTTCCAATCAATTTGTGTCATGCCACTGCCTTGGGTGACAAAACAGTTTTAGAGTTTGATTAAATTAGAACCACAACAAAATCTTTTGCTTAAACTTCTGTTCAGTGATGGCTGTTTGTGAGCTCGCGTGTCAGTAGTATATCAAACCAACCAGGGAAGGATTTGAAACCCTGCTTATATTCTGACCTAATGATTTTTAAATGCTATATTTTGCCAAAGACACTTCATAAAATGTTCTGTTTTCGTTTTTTCTTCAGTAATACTTTAGATTTTGTGATGTTGGTTAGCATCTCAAGTCCACAAATAATCTGATCACTTTTGATTTTCTACACCCTCATTTAAGTTTTATGACATTTATACGTGAGTTCGAGCAACATGAATGGACTCAGCAACTAAACTAACTCCTTGTTACGGTTTGCTTGTAACATAGTGCTCTTTTGCCACTGGTATATTCTCTCGAAGCACTGTGCACTTTTTGGGATCTATATTCCAAGCCACCCACAAAACAGTATGCCCATTGCTATTCACAAACTGCAACTCTAAAGTTACTACATCCAAAAGGAACCCAAATTAAGGCCAGTACCACACATGGCCAACCACTTGTACTGCAACAATCTCACCTCCAAAATAATGATGTTAGGGGCTTAAAATTACTAATAACTTAATTTTGATTTACATCTTTAATTAATGTGAACATTTTAAGTTAGGTTACATTTATTATTCGCGAGTTAAAAAAATGTATTCCCACCTGAAGTAGAAAAACAAATCTTTAGTTATGCATTCATAATTAATAAAAGTGATGTAGTAAATCAATGAAAAGTAATTCAGTATTACTTTGAGGGTTTGATAGTGCTTTTGTAAAGTATGTTTTGCTATTCATTTGATACTTCTACTTGTTAAATTTAAAAAAGGAAATACATTGTATTGTAAATCATTATTTTATGATATTGAGAAATAGTTTAACGTCTTTGATGAGTGAGTTTCAAGTGTACAATCAATTTTAGTGTAACCACGTGTAATGTCATTATATTTTTATGAATGCATAATTAGTTAAAAAGTAGATTTAATTTTAAAATTTTTGTGATATTGTTAAGGCTAAATTTTAGTATTTGGACATTGTGAATGTAAAGTCTCACATATATGTTTTTCCCATTGTTTGTTGAATTGGAGTTAAAATTGTAAATTTTATCCTCCATGTATGCATTTCTGCCATGTCTGTTAGTCTAGAATTAGGATAATTAATCTGGTCCCGCCCCTCCAGTGTATGCACGTTCCCCAGGGGCTCTTGAAGTGGAGTTAGAATAGTAAATCCCAGCCGCCAATGTGTGCACTTTCCACTGTATTTGTTAGACTGGAGTTAGAATAGTAAACATGTCATTCCTACAGTGTATTACTTTACCCAATGTTTGTTAAATTGGTGCTAGATTAGTAATTCTGAACCCTGGTCACCCAATCACCTCAAATCAGTGGCATAAAGAAACGTGAAGAGTCCCCCCTGCAAGGTACATGGAGTGCCCCCTCTGGACTCATTCAGGAGCTAACAAGTCTGGGTACTGTGCTGAGGGGGCTCTGTAGCTTGCCCCCCTGCATTGTGGGGGCCTCAAGGGCCTATGTTACACCACTGCCCCAAATGTATGCACTGTCGTCAGTGTTTGGTAGGATGGGGCTAGAATAGTGAATCTTACTCCTCTGCTGCCCCACTTCCCCCAATGCATGCACTGGTTGTTGAATTCAAGTGAGATTAATAACTCACCACTCCAAATATATGCACTTGTTCAATGTTTGTTAGGCTGAAGTTGGAATAGTAAAACTGATCACCCTTCACCCGCCCGCCCCCCTTGTAGGCACTTTTCCCCATGTTTGTTAGACAGGAATTATAATAATAATTTAGAATAGTAAATGTAACCCATGCCCCCAATGTATGTACATTTTCCAATGTTTGTTAGGTGGATGATCCAATAGTAAATATGACCCACTCAATGTATGCACTTTCTAAATTTTTTGTTAGATTACAGTTAGAATAGTTTATTTGACACACCATTGTATCTGTTATTCTTAGCATCTTTCAGTTAGGATTAAGAATGATGAATGTGATTCTATTAAGTTTCCCAAAAATGTAATTGCTTTTCTTGATGTTTGTACCATTTTATTTATAGTAGTGAATTGAACTGTTATTTTTAATGGTTTGTTTAGATTTTGTTTTTACTTTTTATATATTGTTGTATTAATAATTTACATTATTTACATAACAATTATATTTTTACAGGTATAATGTTTTGTTACTTTTTAAAAATATGTTTTGTTTTTCAATTATTTTTAAATGTATTTTTAACTGTTTAAAATTCATTTGGTTTTGATATAAATTAGTAATATACATCTATAGTATATATATAGTGTAGATATATATATTTTTTTTATATATATATATATACATTATACACATTAATTATTGATATTATCTTTATTCTCTTTTTTTATATATACATGAATATAGAGCTCAATGTTAAAATTTATTTCTATAATATTTAATAGTTATATTATGAACAAATGTTTTGCATGAATTACATTTTTATACGTGTTTAAGTCAGTGTTAATATGTTTGTGTAATGAGTATATTTTACATTTTTTAAAACAACAACTATTTCTGAAGTTATCATAATGTCAGCTATATTTTTATATACCTAACCATGTAATATCATTATTGTATGCTCCTGATATTTCACAGCCAATATTTTTGCACTTCAGATTGTACATTTGTATGGTTGATGTTTTTACCTAATTTTATCTGTGTTATTTTTGTATTTCGATGTTTTGCAGTCCATGTTCTGTAATTTATGTGACTGAATGAGAATGATTCCATCATTGCCTTTATATTTTTCTTTTCATTGTTAATACAAATTCATGTCAACATCATGGCCACTGGCCACAAAGCTGCAGTTATTCTAACCGGACTCTCTGGCTTCAGAAACATATCAAATATTTTGTATGTTTTAATGTCCCAGATGTATTTCGGCTTCTTTGTAGAAATTAATGCTTAATTAAATAGAAATGTCTGCCCCAACGTACTACGTCTGTGCCAACATGATGGGATTTGCTAACACAGAGTCCACTGATCTGATGATTGGATCCAGTCATCGTCTGTTTTGTATATTAGGAAAGTCAGAACCTGCTGTACCCAAAAATCTGAACATTTCATCCATGCTATTAATTTTTATTAAACGAAAGAGTTTAATCCTTAGTCTTTTGACTCCTTCTTGTCTGATTTGCTGCAGATTCAGGCGAGGGTGTACAAATATGTTATTGGGCAAGGCTGTAATGTTCTTGCTAATAACTACCGCTTCCCCAAAATATTACATGCGGCTTCTAAACAACGGCACCATTTGCAGTGCAGAAACGAGGTTATGACATATCATCATGGACGAGGACCTGTGTAGTCAGTAGGATAAAATGGAGTGCTCACCAAGCTAATCAATTCCCGCAGTCTGCGGCAGGCAAGCTTTTTCCCACTCTAATTGCCCCATTTACGACCATTATGTATGTACTTACAGTAACTCCATTCTGCTGGTGCTGAGAGGTTGTGGCTTTTCAACTCAAAGACTCAAGGAAAAAAAAATTCTCTGGATCATTACTAATCAGGTTTATAGTGTTTTGGCGCCACACTTGTATTTTATGTGGCCCTGTAATTGGATAATTTTCTACAGGCGAAAGGCTTGTAATGGAGATTGTATGCAGCAGAACATCAAGGCGTGCGAATAAGGACATAGATGTGAAGTGCTCTAGTGGAATTAGAAGTATGCTTAAAGCTCTCATCAGTGCACTATGCTGATTTTTGCCATGATACCATTTGTAATGCTCACTGTAGTATGAGAAGGAAGAGATATCACGAGAGCTGTTTATTTCTGAGGTTTAGACTGCTGGGTTCGAGACTGCTCGGCTACAGAAAGATATTAATTTTCAAGCGAATGTCCCTGGCATGCTCCAAGGGACTTCCTCTGTAGTGACATTAGTTGAATGTCAACAAGGATTTATCACTATTGTTATTTATTCCAGTAAATACCAAGGGGATTATCACAGGTTTTGTCATTTACTGAATTACAGAAATTGGGTGTTCGGTGTTTTCTATCCACTGCAGTTGAGCATCACGTCATCCAGAGCTATAGCTGATCAAACTACCCTTGTGGATGCACATATCACCCTTGATTTTGAAATATCAAATAATACTAAGCATCTCTGCAATAGACGTGAAGACATACGTGATTCTGACAAAAAGTGTAAAAATACACACTATAGACATGCATATGATTTGCATAAATTTGCATAATTTAGAGGGTTCAAAACAATCGCCAAAATTATAACCAGAAAACTATTCAAGTCATACATTTTCAGACATACTCCTACAAGCCTCCAACTATGTTTGTCGATAGTCTGTTGTGGGGGCAATCACCAGATGTAAGTATGGAGGAAATATACATTTGCACATTAACATTATTTTTTTTTTTATGTAGATTGTCAGCATGGAAAATATGATTTGAACGCTCTGAAAGGCTTAGTCTCACACTCATTGTAAACATGGGTGGGTCCATCTTGTAACAGTGGGACAAGTGGAACTGCAACACCCCCTTCCTTACAATTGTAAGTGTGCATCTAACTTTTAGCAACTGGTATCCCACACGTCCAGGTCCCATGTGCTCCCAGCCTCCTCAGGCAATGTCAAGTCGATGTTCCATCCTTTGTTATAGGATATTTGTGCTCTCACACTGTCTGAGGTGGTGGTTGGTGGTGCTGCAGTCACCCTGTGAGTTCACCAGGAGAGTGTAAACGGTCGAAAAGCCAAATGCTTCACAACCGTTGAATGATTTTTTAAACTTGTTTTCTGTTCCCTCTAAGTGTGAAGCTGGCACTTACAAAAAAAAGCAATCAAAAAGGGGGTTATGTACCTTCTGCCGCTATATTCCATGCATGTGCCACTTGGCAGTCGTTTATAGTTTTGTGAAGAACTTTGCAATATACATCCCATTCCCTGCAGCCAGAAGAGCTAGGTTGGGATGGAATCAGCTTCCAAGGACAGCCTTTGAGTGCTAATGGCAGCCCTAAGTGACAGGAGGGAAAACAGTTCCCTGCAGCCTAAAGTCCATATCACTGGAGGAGTATCTGGTTGCAGGGAATAGGTATTGGGTGAAGGCGCACCTTTTCTGAGTTGGTGGTTCGGTGTCACCCCTAGTGTTCCCACCAAGCTGAAATCTATGCCTTCTATAGATGACCTTTATGTTGAAACGAGAATGTCAGAGGGACAGTCGTGCAAATGCATATTGAGGAGAGGTTAGGTGATCAGGAAAATGTTTACAAATATAGGCTGTTAGTGCTGGGTACTTAGTTACAGTTTCATGTTTCTGAATTGACGCTAGAAAACCATGGGAGGTTAAGGAAGAGTGGACAGAAATGTGAGGCTGTTGCTAGCAATTTTCTCACCAAGTAGTATCACGTGTCTTCTTACCATCCTGTATGTGAGTTGCACCTTGCAGGTCGGACCAGTGTTACTAGCCTTTTGAACAAGTAATCATGCCTGCATGAGTCTGTGTGTGTAAAGAACTGGCACATTTATATCTTGTACAGACAATGATGAAAGGTTCTGGTATTTTTTCCTTCTTAGTTGCATTTGGATGCTAGTTTGTTGCAGTTTGAGTGCGCATTGAGCTTTGCTGCTTGTAGTTACTTGTTGCAGTTCATTTTGTGCCGGACATCTGGCTATTTATGGTGGAAGGTGTGAGAGCATAATGATGACATGCCCACAATACATAAAGGAGCTAAACAAACAGCAGGAAACACTAACACACAGGCGCGCTACACTCTCCAGGACCCTCATTTCATTTTTTTTGGAAGTGTCCCATATAGTACCTAGATTCTTCCACGAGGCAACTTTGCCATCTGGACTTATAAACATCAGGCTCTATGTAGCAAATCAATACAAATTCAGAATTTTGACTAAGTCCCTGGAATAGGCATACACTTTTCAATTCTGAAATTTCATTTCCCCAGGTCACTCTTTTTTAAAAAACGTTTTATTGAGCTTCAGATAATAATAAATACAGGAGAACACCTGCCCTTAATTGATACAAATTTAGCATTGCATACATAATCATCAATAATTTTTTTTGAAAATATCACTTAGAACTTCACATTTGTAGTATAAAGGGCTGTCGAACAAGAGCTAAATGCAAAATAATGTGCAAGCCTTAAAGTAAAAGCAAAAGAAAAACAAACACAATAATCCTAATTGATATACATACAATATCATATACATATTCATATAAAATTTTACATATCCCTCAAAACTTTATGTTAGCAGTGCAAACGCTTTCCAGAATAGCATAAGTGCGATGTAGTGTACTAACATCGGAGTAACCATGACTAAAGTGCTTCAGTTATATATTTAAATACAATGCATATCTTTGAGTCTTTATTCTCATGACCCATGTGTTCATATCTGTCCTGCCAATATCAAGAATGGGGAATATACTATTAGGTATCTACCACATGGCCCTACTTCTTAGGACTATCTAGATCAACTTCAAACAGTGCCCATACTTTGCGAAAGCTGGCTAGCCGTCCCACTGGTTTGGCATAGGTATCCTCAAATGTTTTAATTCATAGGATCTTCGCCAACCACTGCATCAAAGAGGAAGACTCCTCTATTCACTATCTCTGAAGTATCAAGCTACGAGCACTAGCAATGCAAGCATATATTACACATTGTATACTTTTGCCTGTCCCACAGATAAAATTTGAAGAGCCAAACAAAGCAAGCATAGGCTTCAGTGTTATACATATCTGCATAACATCTGTAAATTTCTGAAACACATTTAGCCAGAATTCTTGCAGAACGGGCAAGGGGAGAAAATATGGCTACAGTCTCCTGCACCATCTTGTTTACAACAAAAGCAGAGATCAGGAGTTGCTACAGTCATCCGGTGCAATCTGTGAGGAGTAGGATAGGCCATCCATTTAGAGAGAACCCGTATTCTTTTGAAATTAGTGGCCCTCAAACATTTGTACCCCAATTCTGGATTATGATTCCAATCCCCTTTAGTGATGGAGCAATAAGTAGCACGATTAATTTTAGTCACTTGTTCCTCTACTAAAGTACTCTGAATGTTGGTCCCTATTGCCCTATTCCAATTCCAATTGCCCACACCTGTTAGATGGGTATTGTATAATAGATGCATCAACAGATGCGTTTCGGGACTCAATACCAAATTATTAGAGGAAAGAAGTCATTATCTGTTGCCCACTAAATGTCAGATTCCCTATATGTATATCAAGGTGTTGGCTAATTTCCAGCCACGTTAAGTTTTTCTCGTCTTTGTGGAAACTCCCAAGGCTAATAAACCCTGTCTGCTTTCCTTGACCCAACATCGCTTTGGGAATATTAATACCAAGCTCTCCACAATCCTTTAATGAAATGCTTGTGACGTCCCAACTCTGAAACAGCTCTTAAATGGAATATTCCAATATTTGTAGGATCTTAGGCCTAGATTGTTTAGGTAGTTTAGGTATTTTAAAAAACAATACAATATCTATAGCAAAATCTTTCGCCATCTGTAACAGCATGAAGTTATCTAATACTGTAGTATTAGACATAATCTGGGCTACGTAATTCAGAAGGGCGGATTGGTAATATGTTTGACAGTGAAGTATAGCTAGCTCTCCTTTTCCAGTATCCAATAGCAGAACACCAATTTTGTTCTAGGCTGTTTATTGTGGCACATAAAAGTTTGCAATAATTGGCTGAGTTCCCTAAACCATGTTTTGTGGACAATATTAGGAAGTGTGGAAAAAAGAAAAAGCAACAATGGAAGAATCAACATTTTGATCACTGAGACCCTGCCTATGATCAATAGTGGAAGGCAGTTCCATCTGTCCAACAATAATTTGATTTTATGAAATTTAGTTCTATAGTTTAGATCAAATAATTGTGAATAATCATGAGTGACATAGATACCTAAATATCTAACCAGACTTTGAGATGATTATTGGGGCTGTAGGTCATCAGGGAGTTTGTTTGATGAGGCAGTTAACAATACTATTTCAGGTTTAGTTTGATTGATTTGTTAGCCACCAATTGCTGTAAATGTGGCAATTATTTTGAATAAATTACAAATGCCTAAGCTGGAGGTATAGAATGATGTTGTCTGCAAAGAGCCTGCTTATAGGCTTCCCACCAAGTGGTGGAATAATTGGGTGGTTACCTCAAATCTTAATAGCTAACGGTTCTATGAATAGTGTGAAAAAAACATGGGAGAGGGAGCAACCCTATTGTGTACCCTGATTGATTTTAGCCTACCCAGCTTCTGTCAGGTTAATAAATACTTTTACAGTGGCCCCTTGATATACATTTGAGAGTGTATCTTTCAATAGACCTGGCCAATGGCCTTTTCTGTATCCATCAAACAAGTACCAGCTTTAGTTTAAGTTTATAAAAATAATCAATCGCTTGTATTAGAAAAACAGTATTAGTCGAGATTTGCCTACCAGGTACAAAGCTGCATTGATCTCTGTGACTATCTGGTTGACAACTGGTATAATGCAAGAGGCGTGAAATTTAGTAAAGTGCTTGAAATCCGAGTTTAGCAGGCTTATAGACCTATATGAGTTAATGTTAAGAGCATCCTTATCTATTTTTAGCTATTTTGAGGAAACTAACAATAATAGGTTCCTTAAAAGATGTAGAAGCTAATTTCCCTATTCTAAGCTGGCTAAATAATTTTACAAGAAATTGAATCAGTTATTTAGAAAAGACCTTAAGAACTTTTATGGGTATATCATCACTACCACACGCCCTACCAATTGACATGCTTTTTAGAGCAAGCAAAACCTCAGACTGATGGATTGTTTCTAACATTACCACCCTTTGCTCTCCCATTATCTGCAGCAGTTTAATAGAAACTAAAAACTGTTCTAGTTTAGAACCAGGGACCTTTTCCGCGACCTCGTAAAGATTCTGATAATGCTGTAAGAAGACTCTCATACTATCGTTTTTTCTACCACCATCTGTGTCTCTGGGTTTATAATGTTATCAATGACCTGCTTGCTTTTCCATAGCCTGGTGGACGAGGCACGAAACTTCCCTACATGTTGGCTCTCTTCATATATTTTTTTGTTGATAAGCCTGGTGGCTGCTTGTCTCTTCTATTAAAAATAAATCAGCCAATGCTTGCAAACTCTTCTTTATTCACCTCCGTATCTCCTAGTCGGAGAGTAGTTTTATCTAAGGCACCCTGTAATCTTTGTATTTGTGTATTATGTTCTTTGTTCCTACAGGTCCGGTACAAATTACATGGCCATAAAAGGCAGCTTTAAATGTCTCCCAAATAGTCATATCGTCTGCAGTACCAGAATTAATTCTGATGCGCTCCTATATAAATGTGTTAGTTCCCTCAATCCAAATTGCGTCTTAAAGTAATGCAACTTGAATTGCCATCTAGGTCATTCTTTTATGTCTGCAGTAACTTGGTCCTGAATAAAGAGGGCAGAGTGGTCGGAAAATGGGTTTGTTTTAATGCTAGACATCAGGCACCGAATTGGTCTGGTTACCAGAAAAAAAAAATACGGGGTGCTGAGGAAAATTGGCGTGAATAACAAGTATATTCCTTCAATGAAGGATTTGCTAAACGCCATGGATCACTAAAACCAAAATCTTATTTTAATGTATTTATTAAATGTAAGGTACGTGGCCTTAATAGTTTCTTAGATCTATTTGAGGTATCCAAGGCATGATTCTGAATTAAATAGAAATCTCCACCCCAGATTATTGGGTCAATAGCTGCCTCTGCTAAGTTGTGAATTTAAAGTAATGGCTCCCTGCCATCAGAAATCGGTCTGTAATAATTGACCAAATTCATAATGTTCCCCTTAATTGTGACTTAGAGCCATATCCAACTACCCTGAACTTCTCTCCATAATTGGCAATCAATTCTATGGGCCAAAAGAGTAGCTACTCGCCCCTTATAGCTGATTCTGCTGAGGTAAAGAAAGCATGGGAACATCTTTTAGGGATACAAATTTTAGGGAGGATGCTCTTCAAATGCATTTCTTGTAAAAAGATTATTTCAGGTTAAATGATGTTAACCAGTTTAACACTGCATCGTCTTTTTGCTTGTTCAAAAGCCCATTTGCACTGCATGAAACAGCATTACATTTTTTAACTGCAGGTTCCTTATAGCAACCCCTCATCTTTCTGGAGGATGTCTCCCTTGTGTTTTACCTCCTACTATATGCTCATAGCCCACCTATTTCTAAATAAATAAAATACCTGGTATTCTCTTGCTCCACCTGTTAATACAACTGCTCATTTTACCCCCTTGTTAGTGCCAAACCAGACATTTATCATCTCCCTCCCTATGGTGCTCACCCCCCCGGCCAATCACCCCTCCCTCCACCCAGAGACCACTTGAGGGAGGAGACAGCCCTCATCCCCCTCCCTCAGCCCACCCTGAAAAGTGAACTACCCTGACATGGCACCTAGCCACACTCATTACCCGCACCCCTTGACCTTATATGATGGAGGACATGTGAAAAAATAAAATATGCAGTCACTAAAAGAACACTTAAAAGTATGTGCATAGAATATAGGGGTGCTAGAAATCTAGTATAAAGTGCAAAGTGCATTGAATACAAAAGTCTTAGATAACGCATTCAATCTTAAACTCACTGGGTTATGCCTAATACTATACAATATGATGCACTATGTAAACAGAAGACTAGAAACTTATTCTCCTAGGCCATACACACTTGCGACCTATCCATCACATGTCAGCTGATACATCTAACGTATTGACTAAATCATGACTGAGCATGTACCCAAAGCCTGTCATCTCAAGTGCCATATGCAGGAAATAAAAAAGTGAAAAAGTGAAAAGTGCTATAGGGCACATATAGTAAAGTCGTGATACTCATTATCTTAAAAAATAGAAAAAAAAATAGACATGTCTTTGGTAATGAGAAACCCAAAGCGCCCCTCTATGTTGTAATCAAAGAAGATTGTAGCATAGGAAAATCATTTCATATCAATTTGCAAAGTGTCCCATGCAGTTCCCTATTCCCCCCACAACTAATTTTGGCACTATAGTATGACTTTCTGCTACACCTCTAGGGTATTAAAGAGGTAAAGTTAGCCTTTCAACAAGATCTTGAGTTTAGAGAGTTGAACAATCAAGGCATGTGCTCCGGCTTCTTTAAATTGACTGATTAATCCTCTGAACTCCCTGCGTTGATGAGCCACCATTGCTGACATATCAGAATAAACCTTAATCAGGGATCCATCAGAAAGTAAAAACAATTTCTTTTGAATAGCTCTGGATAGAATAGATTCCCTAATACGATACCCTGAGAAATTTACGATTGTGGTCGGTAGGTATTTAGCATTTGATGACCATTGTGCGGAGACCTAGTGGGCTCTCATGATAGTGAGATGTTCAGGGGTTCCTCCAGCAGCTGTTCCTTGATCACAGTTTCCATGTATAGCAGTGGATTGTACCAGCCTTCAATACGTTCCGCCCCTTCTGGAATTCCCACAAAATGTAGATTTGATCTTTGTGCAGAATTCTCCATCTCATCCATCTCAATCTGGGAGGCCAGTAGTTTTTTCTATAGAGCATTCATATTTTTATCCTGAGAAAAGGAACGATCTTCCAAGTCAGATACTCTCTGCTCAGTTTCCCTCAATCGCTCTGGAATTTATTGCATTGTTTCATCTATCTTGTCAAGCCCATGATGTATCAAGGCTACTTCTTGTGATTGAGAAGTCTTACATTCACAAATTTCATTAAGGATTGTTTCCAGGAGGTGCTGAAAGTGAAGCATTGAGGGATGATTTGAGACAATTGGAGCAGTAGCTTGAAGTGGATTCCAGCTTGATAACCTACTAGAGCTATTTTCAGGCTGTGTTTTATCAGAGAGACTAGGCTCTACCTGCCTTTACTACCTCACTTGAGTGGACATAGATTGATGAATCAGTTTAAATGGAGAACCAGGGGGCACCTGCTAGGTGATAGCAAACATTGTTTTGAATTGGCGTTGTTTCGATGACCAATGAATCACATAGCAGCATGGAATCACTGAGTCTAACTCCCCCATTCCTGTTTTACGGCTCTTCAAAAATAGAGGATAGTCTTTAAGTCTCTGAAGTGCGATCACTGCATACTCATGCTGATCAGAACAGTCTTTTGCCAAAGCTATTAGGTCACCTTCACTAACAACCTGCTGAAGAGGGTCGATAGTCTCTTGGTTAATAGCTGCAGTTGTCCTATTAGCACTGACACTGGTAATTTCTGAGGCTGACATATTCCCTGAGGTACCTAATACTGTTGGAATTACTTCCAATAAATGCTTTGTAGTATTTGTTGTGTCCCTAAGTAGTTGACTTCTGGCTGCAGAAGATTTCTCCCTCCTTGCCAAAATAAGGCATGTCTTTGCAGCCCACTTCTTGCCCTTTAGGCTGGATAGAGCCATATTTGTAGTATGGGCACCAGCTTCCCTCTGGTACGTCTGCCGCATACTCTGTCCCCCTTAAATGCATGACTTTGACCTTGTGATTATGCCAACATATATAATGAGGCAGAGGGCAGAAATGCAAACACGAAAATGGAGACGTGTAGTTGCTCCAAAATAAAGAAATGGGGGGAACAGGGTAAGAAACCTAAACAGAAACCCTGTGCTGGGGAGGGCAGGCCCACTATGTCGACTCCTCGACACAGTGTGTCTCCTGTCAGAATCTTGCCTTTCACCTACATTCCTTGTACCACGCCATCAGCCGCTTCAAAGACCAGGGGTTTCCAGCTCGTAAATGGAGTCACCATCTGCGATTCCACGTTGTTTTACCCCTGCTTCGCTTTGCATCACTGCAATGCCCTTGTTGTATCCATTGTGTTGTGTTGCATCTCTTCTGCTGCCTCAGTGCTCTGGTCTTGGCACGGAAACAAAATTGCCCCATCTTTACGCAGGAGGGTGGATCGACATGAGCACTCAGCAGTGAGGCATGGGAGTTGGACCCTCACCACTCAGTCAGCTATTTCTGTGGGTGTTTGTATTAAAAGGCTGCTACTTTGGTTTATGGCCAGCTTTTATTTGATCCTTTTCAAGTCAAATGTACTTTACAGTAGTGCTTCTTTGTGGAAGTATATTTCATAAGCTCTTAACATAAACATGTTCTGCAATTGTAAGCATTTTTTTAGGGTGTTTTCGGGTACAAATATGGTAAGAGGTGAAGAACAAATGCAGCACTCATGCATGAAGCACAACGGGAAGGACAAATGCTTCTGGCTGAACATAAAAAGATTGCTATGCAACTTTACATTATCTAGTTCTAATATGGTACAATCAGGTCCACACTACAGAAACTTTGCACTGGTGCAAAATACATTTACCCTGTTTTGCTGTTTGCATACTATCAAATGTAGCAAGACTGGAAAATGCATGGCGCAATGAGTCTGCCATCTTCATCTGACCCACTTAGCTGAGATCTGTTTGCCGTCAGAGGTGCCACCACCAGAATGGTGGCACCTCTGAAGACGCTGAAGGTTGGGTAGGAACTTATTTTTGAAAAACCAAAAAGAAATGTCTCTGACTGTAGGAGTTCTTTCACAGTATGTTGAGTTAATTTATTTGATTTCCTGATCGAAATGGCCAAGCTTTAAATTGTGGTCTAATACAGGAACACCAGGATGTCTGCCCTAAATAGGGTGGATGGTCTGACTGATTGCCCTATGTCCACTGGTCTAAGGTTTCCACCTGCAGAGCCATTAGAGACACTGCTGGAGGAAACATAAAAGTTAACCAAGTGGGCAAACTGAGAGTTTGGTGGACAGAGTACTCTGCTACATTTGTGGCTGTGTATCCTGGTTGTCAAATCCACTAAATTTAATTTTTATAACAGGACTTCACATGAGTGATAATTGAGGTATGAATGAGACCAATTTATTAAATGGTCCCATTATTAGGTCACACTTTTAATATTGACTGTGTGCATGTAGAATGTTAAAAATGTGCAAGGAAATTCTTCTTTATGGGGACAGTGACGCCATGTACAAATGGCAATGTGATTCAATATTGAATACAATAGTGGTCTACCATATGAATACAACAGTCAATCATATGTACTTCACAATAGCAATATCAAGTAATTTAACTAAATAATGCACAAAAATACATTGCATGGGAATGGGAGCTGTAGGGGGTGTCAGTTGATTATATTTCGTGAACTACTAAGTGTCTTTTTGTGAGATCACTGCCATTGTTTGTGACTGGTCTTGCTGGTTTTTAAACTCTGCACACTGGGACACTGCTGTTTGGCCTCCAGCATATGTGATTTGATCCCTTAAGCAGGGCAAGATTGGCTAACCTCCAAGTGGCATTTTTAAACTTGACAGCAAGGTCACAGTGTACCATGCAGAAAAATTCATCAGTGTTATAGAAACATAAATGTCAACTGTGGACTGCATGACTTAGTGTGCCGTCCACTAGGCTATCAAGGATAAACCTGGTTTGAGGCCCACATGTGTAACCTGTCGAAATACCCCTTTTTGACTGGAAGGAAACCTACTTCAAAATATTACCTAATTCACTACTAAGTAGGCCTTGTAGCCCACAAGTTAGAGTACCTTTTATTTAAGAATATGTAAGGATTTTATTTTGACGCGTTCCTACATTTACCAGCCCCCAAAAGATATTTTAATTGTAAAGGTGTATAACTGATCCTTTGAGAAAAATGAAGGTTCAAATAACATGAAATTTTGTTAACTCTGGTTTGAAATAAGGCTCATAAAGGACTCAAACACTATATTTAATATTTATTAAAATCATATTCAGTGGTGAAGTTGGATTTTTGACAAATATTTAAGAACATTATTTTTTTGAAGTTAGACTTTGTCTGCCTGAAAATCCAGTAGGCTATTTAACATTAGCCTACCAGCAGCTGCCCCATCACAGCTTCCCCCATGAGGTGTCAAAACTGGTCCCAGAGCAGAAACGATTTCTTGTGCTTTTTGGCAGGAAGATCTGGGTTTGAGGTGTGTGACTCCTCTCAAGTCAGGATAGGCATTTGTTGAGGGTTCAGTGACTACATTAACTTGAAAAGGGATTGCTCATTCATAGTTAATTGTACAGGGAGTCCTGGGAAAGAGAAGTCTTTGTTCACTGGGTCTACTAAAGCCCCCTTGTCACCGACTTAGTGAGAAGGGAGGCCCATCAGGGTGGTTGAGTAGAAGCAGGCTGCTCATTTCCCTAGACACACCCCTCGCTGGGACACATACCACCGTTGAGGGCAGAAGGGTTCTGCCAAGTTGGAGTTTCTTGCAGTCACTGTGGAATAGTTTGCTATGAGGCAAACAGGATGTGCTCCAATGGTAGAAAGGTTTGTCCTTGAGAATCTTTTTCTGATTGGTTAGGCTGCCCGGGAGTCACCCCCACCCACTGGCTTGTGAATACTGCAAAAATGGCACCTGACCTTCAGCTCAATTGAATACATGTGGACTTGAAGAAGAACAGAAGAGGACTGGTCCTGCTCTCTGTGACCTGCATGGAGACCCGAGAGACTGGACCTACTCCCACTAGGACTGAGCAGTGGACTCCAAGGGTTAGTTGGCTGACCTTTTGTGAGGTTACAGGGAAACAATAAGCTGCAAAAGGCCCTTTTCCTGAAGTAACCTGGTGCCTAGTAACAACTGGACCTGGACTGGACCCTGCTAGTGCCCTCTGCTAGAGTGAGTTCTTACCCCTAATTGCTGTTCCTGAAATTCTGTTAACCATAGAAAAGAACACAAAGCTTTAGAAAGTTTGAAACACTGTGACTTAGAAAAGAGCTTCATCGTGGTCTCAAGGTAAAGGTGAACAATCTCAAGAATGCTTTATTGGATACAGCTTCAAAGTGTGCACCGCTGGAGGACACTGAGGTAGAAAAAGAGGCCTAGTTTAGGTTTGGCGGACAGTGTACTCTCCTGCAAATGTGATGGAGAATTCTGCCCGTCAAACGCTTGGTGTGCCTGCATAATTTAGAGATGGGGAGACAATAATTTTCCAGTCGAAAGAGTCTCCATTGGTTTCATTGATGGAAGACTTCCTTCAACAGCCATATGGAGTAAGGACTATTGGAGGAAGGACATTACACCACACAACCTATCTAGGGTGGGCGGGTTAATGTCTTTCTTTTTCTGTACATCACAGGCAGGAGAAATCCTGATGGAAAGGGACAGAAAAAAACCTCACAGGGTATGGGGCTCACTAGCTTTTTTTAGTTTTTAGAAACAAACTCCCACTTTTGGAGTTTCTTTCTGAAAACCAAAACTTTAGAAAAGTTTATTGAATGTCCATTAGTGTTTGTTTGTTTTTAGAAACAAACTCCCACTTTTGGAGTTTGTTTCTGAAAACCAAAAACTTTAGATAAGTTTATTGAATGGCCATTAAAACTGACTGTTAGAAATGGGGTCTTTGGTTGACAGTCAGGTTACCACCTGTTCAAGCAAGGACCATCACTCTAGTCAGGGTAAAAGAGAATCACACTCAGCTAACCCCTGCTTACCCCCTTGGTAGCTTGGCAGAGCAGTAGGCTTAACTTCAGAGTGCTAGGTGTAAAGTATTTGTACCAACACACACAGTAACTTAATGAAAACACTACAAAATGACACAACACCAGTTGAGAAAAATAGGAAATATTTATCTACACAAAACAAGACCAAAGCGACAAAAATCCACCATACACAAGTCAAGTTATCAATAAAAATGCAAAAAGAGTCTTTAAGTAGTTTTAAACACACAGTAGCGCTGCTAGAGAGAAAATGTACCTGGTGCGCGTCAAAAATAACCCCG
Source organism: Pleurodeles waltl (assembly GCF_031143425.1). Taxonomy (NCBI): domain Eukaryota; kingdom Metazoa; phylum Chordata; class Amphibia; order Caudata; family Salamandridae; genus Pleurodeles; species Pleurodeles waltl. The sequence continues at coordinate 611,451,778 of NC_090449.1, forward strand.
CACGGCAGGTCTGCGTCAAAAATAACTCTGTACAGCTGTACGTGAGTCGAAAACCCAGCCTCCCGATGATCTGAAAATCCCGCAGCCCAGGTTGTGATCTCACAGCCTCCGTCAGTGATGCTGCGCGTCGTTTCTCATGCTCCGTGCGTCGATTCTTCGGTCGCGTTTCCTGCGAGCGTCGTTTCTCAGCTGCGGAGCCGGCGGCGAGTCGTTTTTTCAGCCGCAGATCGGGTTTGCGTCAATCTTTTTCCCGCACGGCGCTCTGTGCGTGGATTTTCTTGTCTTTAGTTTGCCAGCTTCTCCTTTCAGGGTCCCAGGAACTGGATGGGCACCACAGGGCAGAGTAGGAGTCTCTACAGAGACTCCAGGTGTTGGCAGAGAGAAGTCTTTGCTGTCCCCGAGACTTCAAACAACAGGAGGCAAGCTCTAGATCATGCCCTTGGAGATTTATTCTCAATATGGAAGGCACACAAAGTCCAGTCTTTGTTCTCTTACTCTGGCAGAAACAGAAACTGCAGGATAGCTCCACAAAGCACAGTCACAGGCAGGGCAGCTCTTCTTCCTCAGCTATTCAGCTCTTCTCCAGGCAGAGGTTCCTCTTGGTTCCAGAAGTGTTTCTAAAGTCTGTGGTTTTGGGTGTCCTTTTTATACCCAACTTCTCCTTTGAAGTAGGCCTACTTTAAAGTAAAGTCTCTTTGGAATGTGAAATCCTGCCTTGCCCAGGCCAGGCCCCAGACATTCACCAGGGGGTTGGAGACTGCATTCTGTGAGGGCTGGCACAGCCCTTTCAGGTGGAGTGACCACTCCTCCCCTCCCTCCTAGCACAGATGGCTCATCAGGAAATGCAGGCTACACCCCAGCTCCCTTTGTGTCACTGTCTAGTGTGAGGTGCAACCAGCCCAACTGTCAAACTGACCCAGACAGGGCATCCACAAACAGGCAGAGTCACAAAAATGGTATAAGCAAGAAAATGCTCACTTTCTAAAAGTGGCATTTTCAAACACACAATCTTAAAATCAACTTAACTAAAAGATGTATTTTTAAATTGTGAGCTCAGAGACCCCAAACTCCACATGTCCATCCGCTCCGAAAAGGAATCTACACTTTAATCAGATTTAAAGGTAGCTCCTATGTTAACCTATGAGAGGGACAGGCCTTCCAACAATGAAAAACGAATTAACAATATTTCACTGTCAGGACATATAAACCACATTACTATATGTCCTGCCTTAACCATACACTGCACCCTGCCCTTGGGGCTACCGAGGGCCTACCTTAGGGGTGTCTGACATGTAAGAAAAGGGAAGGTTTAGGCCTGGCAAGTGGGTACACTTGCCAAGTCAAATTTACAGTTAAAACTGCACACGCAGACACTGCAGTGGAAGGTCTGAGACATGATTACAGAGCTACTTATGTGGGTGGCACAACCAGTGCTGCAGGCCCACTAGTAGCATTTGATTTACAGGCCCTGGCACCTCTAGTGCACTTTACTAGGGACTTACTAGTAAATCAAATATGCCAATCGTGGATAAACCAATTACATACAATTTTACACAGAGAGCATATGCACTTTAGCACCGGTTAGCAGTGGTAAAGTGCTCAGAGTTCAAAAGCCAACAGCAACAGGTCAGAAAAAATAGGAGGCAGGAGGCAAAACGACTGGGGATGACCCTGCATAAGCAAAAAAGTCCAACACTGACAATGCCCATCCATAAAACATTTTGTGTATTAGAAGGAACCACTGTGACAGCAGTCCATTTCAATACACAGAGATGATCACTGTGCCAGCAGTCGTCTCTAAATTTAATTGAAGGTAGACCATGAGGATGGCAGGTGAAAGAACTGTGTTAGACGCAAAATTCAAATTTTCCCACCCGGTCCATGTCCCTCCAAAACCAACAGGTTCAGCTGCACCCCAGCCAATGGCTATCGTCATCCATCATCATCAAAAAAACGTTGTCTCAGCAATTTGGCATAAAAACATAAAAATAATACATCACATTAAAATCTTACAATATATAAATAGAGTTTAAAACAATTAAAAGTCATCATTTTATACAAAAGGAATACATACTTGTCAGACCAAGTCATCAAACCAACCGGGACTGAATGGGCTATCACCTATCTACAGTTCCCCAATTTTTACACAGCCAGGTCACCAGAGAAATCTTGCCCTGAACACGCCTTTTGCTGAATTCTCCACATCAGTATTACATAACGAGACACAGCAAAGACTAAACTTTGTTTGATATCTGATTTTAAATTTTGCAGAGCCTCCGCAAATTTCCTCACCCCAAGATTACAGCAAGCTCTTCTATTCTATTGCCCCACATACATGGCATGCACTTTCTGCCTGCTCAAGCGAACTCCCCCACTTAGCTGTAAAGGATGCAAGAGGGAGCTTGTTGCACCCAAATTGGATATATAGCTTCCTGGCTTTGGGGGGGGCTCGATCTCATCAAGAAAACGCTCAAAATTAAAATCATCTTTACATAAGAGGAACATATCAGAATGCTATACGAGGCATGCGCCTGCGGTTGCAACTCAATAAGTTGCCTATACTTCAACTTCTAAGGGGTTTTGCTAACTGTGGAGGCTTCCAGGGTTTCTTTTCAGACATAACCACAGTCCATCTTCACCAGGGTCTCTTTTACATACTTTGCCCAGGGAATAATACCTAAGCCCAGAATACCCAAAACTTCCTTCTGCCCCTCACGATAAGACATGAGCTCCTATGTGGACCAGATATACTTCCAATAACAAATAGGCTTAATACCAACCTCCTCCAAAATTAGCCTAACACTCATCCTAAGGGGGTGTGCTGGTTGGTAGCCCCATCAGCTTTTGTATAAAGTGGTTCTCTACAACTAGCATTTGCCCCTATCCTTGTGGCCCCACCGCTCTGGTCCTTGGAGGGATGATCCTAGCATCTGCTGTTTATAGACTGCTAGGGACATCAGGCAAAAGTATGACCTTTTCAGCATTCTAATTAACGCCCTCAGGTTTTGCATCAGGTTCAGCCTTAGCTTATCTATGTGACATCTACAATCAAGCTACTCTGTGAGTGTCAGCCCAAGGTACAAAAATATCTGCACTCATTCCAAGGGAACCCCTAGGAGCTTTGGATTTGGTCTTGTGCGGGGGCATGGATTCAAAACCATGTATTTCGTTTTGACCACGTTTATTTCTAAGCCTCTCCGAACACAAAAGTTCACAAAGCTGTCTAAGGGTTTCTGGAGCACCATTGATGATTTTGATAGCAGTAAGGTGTTGCCTCCAAACATCAGGGCTGTAACGTTAATGTTAGCCATCAAGGAGCATTCCCATGACATTCGGTCAGGAGTGATATTAGATCATTAATGCAAAAGCATAAAAGGGTTGGGGCGAGGACACAACCCTGCCTTACTAATCTACTGACCGGGAAAGGTTCTGTCATCTCACCCAATTTAGCACAGTGAACTTGGGCATAATTATGGCTGTGAAGCTTTACTATAGGGACCAAGAGCCCTTTGGGGACTCTAATGTCTGCCAATACACTGCCGAACGTAGGTTGAGGAATGCAACATAAAGTCAGCCGCCTCCCAGGATCACTGTTTTCCAGAAAATAAGCTGGAGTCTGAAAACGTGATACACCTGCTAGTACATTCCCTAAACCCCTAATTCAGGTTAGTAGCTGTTCAAGAATGGCTAATTGGCCGATAATTACATGGGTCTAGTGAGGAGCCTTTCTTATAGATTTGGACTATCTCTGGGCCTGCCCTTGGAGGTGATATGGAGGCCCTTTGTAAAATGGAATTAAATAGAATTGCAAAGTTGGGGTCCCAGACCTCAACCTCTCCCCGGAACAGGTCTCCCGGGATCTTATCACGCCCTTGGGCTTTATTGGAGACTATCTTAGAGATCACTGATCTCACTTCAACCAGTAATATCACACAATTTCTTTTGTAGCCTTCTCGCTGATCCCCACGTTAGGTCTTCACGCTCCTGGACAGGTAAGCAAATGCTCTCAGTGCTGTTAGGAATGTTTAAACTTGAGAAATGAGTGACCCAGTCAGTGGCAGGCACTTTCACTCCAATCAGGCAATATCTTTCCCTGCTCCCCATTGCAAGCAAATTCCAAAAAGCAGACTGGTCTCTCTCCCTTACTGCTTCAAGCAAACCCTCCTACTTCCACATTCCCCATTCTTTTTTTGCAGCGTTCACATACCTCTTATATGCCTCTCTCTTCTCTTTTATTTTCCTCTTGTGTTGACGTTGTATAGCAGGCAAAAGTGCAGCCGTGGCTATCTTAAAGGCCTTATTATACCAGGACATTTCCCATTCTTTTTCTGCTGCGTTTACACACCTCTTATATGCACCTCTTCTCTTCTATTTTTCCCTTGTGTTGGCGTTGTAATGGCAGCCAAAAGTGAGGCCGTGGCTATCTTGCACGGCTTATTATACCAGTACTGGGGTGTCCTCCTCCTAAAGAAGCTTTTAGTGGGCACATAAAAGTAATCTTTCAGCTGTGCAAAAAGATTGTTATGAATAATAACACTGGATCTAAATGGTCCCCCGAAACTGGGAAAATGTGTCCCAATCCAGAGCCTGAAACTCCTCAATGCTGCGTGAAACAAGCCTGTATATTTCCTAGATCTGTTAACTTCTGCTAACCAGAGTAGCCCACTTAACACTGCGCTTGTTGCTGGAAACTTAAAACCTGCGGTCAAAGGGCTCATGGCTAGTAACTCTCTTGCTCCCTGCAGGCAGCTCTACATCAAGAACAAGTGCATTGTGATCACTGTCCCTTCTGTCAAGTACTGCCATATCTCTTATAAGTGTCCAAGCCCTTACATCCACCAGGATGTAATCAATGGGGCTGCTGCCTGGGATCCAATTAAAAGAATACTTCCCTTCTCTGTCTCAGAGAGTCCTACTGTTCCCTGCCCGCAAACCCTGGTTCAATGATAGTGCATTGATTTGTAGTACTAGGGCGGACCACTTCTTAATAGGTGGAATTCCCGGGGAAGGGATAGACCAGGCAGTATCCTCATCTTGTGTGAGTGCAGTTGGACAAGCATCCAAAGGTTTTAACTGGCAATTGAAATCCCCACTCACGAGACTCAGCACTCCCGCTGGGACATTAGCCATGTGTGTATTCAATAACTCAATGATTGGGGAATAGCTTATAGTGTCCCTAGGCCTTAGATAAAAATTATAAATATAAACACACAGCAATGAAAAAGTTAGTAAGACACAGAGAATGTCCGACGAGGGTATTGTCATTCCTTGGACCTTGCAGTTGAGTATTTTCTCACCCAGGCTACTAAGCCCCCCGAGGGTCTGCCCCTGTCTCTTGTAACACCTACTTTGCTGATGTTAGCATAACCATGAACTAACCTGGTGGACCACGTTTCCTGAAAAAGGTAGATTAAATGTGTATCTATGAAATCGCCCCATGGTGGGGACTCAGCTTTGTTGGCCAGCCCCGCAACATTCCACGAAAGGAGTCTAACCTGAATAATGAAGGATTTAATTATAGGGTAAGTACAGGAGACCGAAGGAGATGACCCAGTCCCAGCAATAGGAAGAGTAACTTGCGGAGGGATTAGCACAGATGCTGGGGCAACTAGAGCCCTAGGATTATTAAATATTAGTTCAGTTGTGGAGCACTGTTCACCCAATTTCTGAGCCTTCATTGCATCTGGACCAGCCATTGATCTATGACGGAACAGGCCAGGGATCTATGATGGAACAGGCCCACATTGAGTTTTAAATCTGCATCTGAGAGCGACCAGGGGCAGGAGGGTGGGGGGTCACCCTGCAAAGAATACCATATCTTCTTGAGGAACCTTCAAGCTTCCTGTAATGAGGACTCATTACCCGTTTCGCCCCTGCCGCCTACCTTGTTTGTTGCTGTTCCCCTACCCCTGCCCCTAGAGCTGCGTGACTTGCTCCTACAGAGGTGGCCTTTAGAGTAATGAGTCAATCAACCCCCTCCAGTGCATCAAAGTGGTTAGATACAAGAATTCCAAATGTGCTTCTTTGACTGGGATAAACATTGGATTCATCTGGCAACACCAGATCAAGGTGTAAGTGACTGTTGTGTGTGGTCGGACGTGCCTCCAAGTGTAGCATGGTTTATAAAAATTGTTTCTGTGCTTGGGCCCCAGATGTGCCTAAATAGTAGGGTCTGCAGTAGCCAGGGGGTATTAAAGTGAATCACAATACAATCCCCCTGCTGATCCAATGGACTGGCTCCAGCCAACCCACCCTACAAGTAAGAAGAATTTCACTCAACTTGGTAAGAGGAAAGTTCTTATGCTGGGCCAACCTATTCAGGCATTTGTTGGGAAGCACTTCCTGGTTCTCCCTAGGCCCTTGTGCATATGAGGCATGCCTGTGAGAAATATCACATGAGGGCAAGCTGCAGGTGGGAGATGTATGACAGGTTGCTTCTGGAAGAGATCGGGTGACTTTACCAATAATCGAGATTTACCAACCCCATCCCGTGCACAGTTTGCTGTGCTCTCAGACCGAGAAACAACAGGGGCAGTTTGTTGAGGGCCATTAGCCTCTGCCTGTCCAACAATATTAGATGCAGCTGCAGTGCACCAGATATCCAAAGCTTTGAGCTGCAAAACAGTAGGTCCTTTGTTGGCTAGTATGGCCAGATGAGATGTTGTCCAGGGGATCCCTAAAAGCTAAATTGGGTGGTTTATGTATTTCACTCTGTAATAATGATGTCAAAAATCCCCTTTTCAATGGCTGCAAATCGAACCAGTATCGGAGAAAGTTCAGATGCCACAATTTCTTTGACCTTCGCTAGGCAGACCTCCATTAAATCATTAGCCCGTAGTGGAGTGGGCCAGGTCTCCTCTCGAGTTAAGCAATTGGGGTCTTGGAAAGCAGAAACTGATCAAAGGCTGTCTATGCTAAGGGTCGTTTTTTTGCCATAAGACAACCTCAGGTCTTTTTAACTTGCTTAGAGGGCCATGTGCAGTCCTTCGGGCATGCTCCAGAAGTTGAAGCATCAGTGATGCAGCTATAGATTTGAGAGGCAGTGTCGTCCTGTGGTTTAACTGCTGAAATAGCACTAGAAGGACAGTGAAGTAAGGGCCTGCCAGAGCGTGAGTTTGCACCTGCACCAAAAGACAGCCTCCTCTCTGTTAGGACAATTCTTGTTGAAATATTCCCCACCGCATGCTACAGAATCTTATCAATGCTCATTATAGAAGGGGGAAGTGGGGTTAAAGCAACAAGGCCCACAGCTTCCTTTCTTTTGGCCATGTCAGCTTTTGCTTTATTTAACTGCGCGAGGGCAGGTTGAATATCGTGAAAGGGAAGCACTAGAGATGGAATACTGATGAATGCTTAAGAAGCACAATGTAGCACAGTGAGGACAACAAACACCCAGTCAACAGAAGCAACAGTCCTGCGAGAAGTAATGTCCGAAGGAACACTTACCCCCAGGTGCATTATATCAGAGGGTGTTGGGGGGTGGGCCTGCTACGGTTCCCGTCTTTGCCCGGGTGCGTCTTGTGCAGCAGGAGCTCCTTGCTGACTTTAAAGTTGCAACTTTGGGTGTGACACAACTGTGGGCCATCCTGTGGGCTGAGTGTTATAGTGCCTGTAGTCCTTTGACACCACAGCCCCTACTCTGCCCCCACTGCTTCCTTCGCATTTCTCCTTATATTTAAAATAACAAAATATACTCCAGGTAAAGTTTAAAGAAGAAAAACTTCTACAGTGTCGAAAGCAATCAGACAATCATGTTGTACACCATGAGTTGAACTGGAGCTGAAGATCACAAGTCCTTCCTTCACTACTGCCACGACTGCAACAGATGTGGAGGCCCCTCTTTCCCTCTGCTCCTTGGCCACCTGCTAACACCAAAATGAATGGTGATTACATATTTATGAGACATGGGGTCCCCCGGGGAGGATTCCAAAGTGCTTTTGCAGGCAGTTGTGCATTCTATTAGCAATGGCTATCTGATTTCACTGGTGATAGTCTACAACCTTGTTACACTGGAGGATGTTGACTTCAATTTCAGAGACTAACTCAGAAGGTGGAATCTTTGACTAGGACAACCAGCTTGGTGTATCCAAATACCACAGCATCTGGGTCGACCTGAAATCACACCTAGGCCCCAGGCTTCCATGTACAGTGAATTCCAATTCACACTTTAGATTGTCTTGGCACTAAAAGCTACAAAAGATTTAGCTTTGGTTCCCCTTTTTCATAGTATAAACTTTTTATGGGATATTTATTGACATGTTTTTTTACTTTGTAATTATTTTGGTAGTATGAAATACTTACCACACTTTTCTTTAAGTTGCATATGTGTGTTCTGAGCCATAGCTTCCAGGAGTTAAGACGAGGTTTATTTATTGAACTTGTGTGTTGGACCGAACAAGATTTTGGTCTTATTACTTAAGAAGGACTCACATCCTCCTGAACTATATGCCCTTTTTCTTATTGTGTTTAACAGTCACCACTCAGTTTTAAATATACTGACATGCTTTTTAATTTGTTACATCTGAGGACAGATGTCCAGACTTCGAAGTTGGTTGTGCTTTCAAAGTGTGTGGGCACACCACTATTGCACCATATCTTGCATCACCTTTCACATGTTCTAAATGTTCCTGCAACCACTCTTTTTATCTATTCCATATATTTATCTATTCCATATATTCACTGCTTGCAATGTTGTAGCTGTGTAAACAGTTTGATGGATAAAAGTACCACTAAAAGAAAGTAAATTTCACTTATGACCTCACAAAAAGTGGCTTAGAATTGAAAAGGGAATAATCAACTGCAGTGCAAGTAGGTTTGCATATTTCATATGTTTATTTTTTATATTGTTAGAGTGAAAAATAAGTTTGTAAAAAATAATAAAATTAATCAGTAGGGTCATTATATATAAAACAGCACTAGTAAAAAAGGTGGGAATGTAAGACTAGGATAGTTTATTCGATTGTCTGGGGGCAGAAGTATGAGTGCAGGAGGATGCCTCAGTGTGTTGTAGAATTTGGGTTATTAGTGTCTAAAGTGGAATGCTTGTTTGAGTGTGGATTTTGGTTCTTAGGGGTATCAAAAAGATGTTTCTTGAAGAGATGGATTATTCAAGTGGCTAGGGAAAGAAGGCTGGATTAGGGGCAGTGACTGAATGCGTCACACATACTGTGTTATCTGAATCTATGGTAGGTTTCTTTCTTGATTGTGTGTTTTAGGTCAGTGGTTCTTAACCGGTGGTTCACGGGTCCTTGGAGGTCCGCAAAGACTACTCAGGGAGTCCACAACTGCTGGAGAATAAAAATGACATTTCTATTCTCAAATTGAGTTGAAGTGCACCAAACAGAATATAGTATGAACGATGAGTTGCCTTGATTGATTTTAGAAAAGGTCCAACCTTCCTATTAAAATTAACAATTTTATTTTTGTTAGTATTTATGTTTGAAATAAAAGAACTAATTTATCGGTTTTGTATTTGTTTAATGAATCATTGTTTCTGTATTTTGTGTGTACTGTGTTGCAGTTCAAATGATCGAAATTGCTTAGGCTGGTGTCCTCTGCTTCCGGTAATGACTCAATGGGGTCTCTAGATGCAAATAATGATTCGGTAGGCGGTCCCCGAGTTTCAGTAATGAGTAAGTGGGAGTCCACAGAAGTCAAAAGGTTAAGAAGTACTGATTTAGGTTGTTTTGAATTGATAAAGGTGCATCTAGAAGGAACTAATTGTGAGGTTCCTTGTGACTTGCAGGCGAGTGGAGGGCAAGTCTATACCTGCTGATAAGTGAGTGTGAAGGATTGCAGTCTATTTTCTGGCTTTTAACAACAGAGCTTTAAACAGGACTACTGCGTTAAAACACCCCCTTCCTGTGATTTTTTACAGGGTTGATGTAATGACGCCACATGATCTCACTGCTTATTTTAGCTAATATTCAGAATGGGCCCTGACTGTTCATTTGGTACCTCACCATGTGGCTTGTCATTAACATTTATTTACTCTCTGTAAAGTTTGCAGGTAACAAATTGAAACACCATTACAAAACAAGAACAAAACCTCTTTGACCTGAAATCAATTTAACCAACGTGTGGTCCTTTTCAGGAAGTTCAGCGTGTGCCTAGTAATGATTGCCATGTTGAGTAAGTTATAGAAAATGTCAGAGTTGTTTAATTTAGGAACTGGTGGTGGGAAGGTTAGGGTGTAATAATCATGCCGCGCTATTATAGATACCGACCAGCGCAAAAAGCACAAGAAGTGTAGGTCTGCATGCATCTGTGAATAGAAGGCTATTTGGAAAATTATGTCAAAATGGTAAGGAAAATGTAATAATAAGTGAAGTTGATGATTTTCATCTTACTTTCTGGTGACATCCTTAGTCCTCAGTATATGGTCTGTAGAGTACTCCTGCAGAGTTCCTGCAACCTGATATACAGATGTCCAGGTCTGAGCATTAGTCAATTAGCTTTCAGTTCTGCAGTGGTGAATTTAATTAATTGCAACAATAGCTGGACAAGAAGTAAGCAGCAGGGGCAACAAGGTAACAAAATACTCTTATCATTGACTGAAAGACAGGTAAGGGCCAATTGAGTTTGCTGGCGTTTTATGCACACATCCATGCATACACAGATACACACTCACTTGTGCAATATCGGTAAGCTGTGCTTTTCAAGCATGCATTGCTGCTAAGTAATAATGGTATACGCAAACACTGGGATACTTTCAGATGGCACTGTAAATTATAGACACTGCAGATGCAAAATTGTAGACCTGCAAGATTCCGCTCTCCACCTTATCTTGATTATTTGTAAACCCACGCATGGACCTGCTCCACTCATCCCACTCTTACCCTGATGACACACATATCACAGGTAAAAAGTAATGTCCAACAGTCTCCAAGCAATAGCTTCCAGGTTAGGACTAACATCATACACTTTTAATGATTCTCAAGCAAAAATATTTTCCCTAGGTTTACATCATCACTTTAAAATACAACTCCTCTGTACTCTCTCGTCCTCTCTTTTTTATGTGATACATTGCTCACCAACGCTTTGTATATACACCTAGGGAGCCAATGGGACACAGACCTTAGCCTCAGGAGTGGTAGTAATAACTGGCATCTTTAAAGCTGAAATTTCCTAACAAACCCACTATAACCAAGAAAGAACATGCTATGTACTAGCCTCCCCATTCTTATCTACCAGCATACAATGTAAACAACACAGTATACAATAATTACTATGGCACCCTCCGTATATAGACACTCACCGCAGGTTGAATTGAGATTAGTGAATATGTTACTTAAACAATGAGATGGTATTGTAAGAAGTGGCTATGCCACATCATACCCCACCCTCAATGATACTCATAGTTGCTATCCTGGACATCCACCAGGATGTTAAAACCCACATTTCAGTCCTAGAGAGGCAATAGCCCTCTGAGATTTGGAGAACGGTTTATGACTGGTGACATGAAGGGAGAACATACCTGGAGGATTTCAACTTGACTCCATGGGACAATTTTTGATTGATTTAGCTTTTTCCCTAGCTAGATTGTGAGCAATGCTTTATACCTCAAAATAGTGTTGGAGAGGGTGCCATTATCCATTTATGATAGTCATGCAACCACAGTCTCAAATACTAGTAATTGATATTAAATACCATTAAAGATAAAATGGGCATTAATGTGACACTTGACCCTTTGATCATATTGTTAGATAACAGATCTTGGCCATGCATGGCTCCCAAGAGGAAATTGAACATACGTATGCTGTTAACTGTGATGCTGTCAATTGTCTCATTGCGCATGTGGTGGATCAACCTATGGTGCATCTTCCTCATGGAAAAGTTGAAAGCAACAACTCACAAGAACCTCATTAACTTTGAAAGGCTATGGATCCTTTTTAGTAATATGAGAAGAATGATCCCATTTCTGAGACTGTAGCCATCCTGTTCCCTTACAAAGTAAAACAGTTGAAACTGGCTAGAATGTCCCTCCACATATGGTTTCTGAGTCTGACTTACAGTATTCTGTTACACACATGCATTTTCTCCTCACTTTCTGAACATGTTCACAATCTTTTATGATAAAATGATGGTCAGAGAGCAGTATGTCTATCACATTTATATGTTAAAATGCTTCCCCAGAGTAAATGTGTATGATGTTTTTATGTAACAATTACTTCTCTCTACCAAAAAACCCCTATAAAGTTGTTAAAGTTGTAGACATCCTGCAAATGCACCAATGTTTTCAATCTCAAGTGAGACGACTTCTGAGATGTCTTCAGAATTCCATCATGCAAAAATGCCTGGAAGTGTCTGCATTCTCACACTTCAAGATGGAGTTCTGTGAGTCATGACTCTCTCTTCTACTGCTCTACTCCAGTCAGTGCATACATAACTCATAGGGGTTTCGTGAACCAAATGCAAGAGCAGAGGAGACAGACAATTTGATGCCTAATTTTTCTACATTAGGCTTACACCACTGCAGCAAACCCAACTTATCATTCTTCAAAATAAAGGTTCAAGTTCCTTACATATACAGACACCTATCCATTGGTCTATTGATCTACTGTTTCTTGCTCTCTCTCTCTCTCTCTCTCTCTCTCTCTTTCTCTCTCTCTCTCTGATGTGTGTGACCTGTACCAACTCTCCGATGATATTCGTGGCATGGTATTTTTATAAAATGTATCGTCCATGACAAGACTGGATCAAAGTCATCTTTGGAACTTCCTTGCACATTGTTACACACATGCAAACAAAATAATCAGTACATAATCTGAGCCCGGTATGTGGAGCTATTTTTCTCTATTTGCCTTAAAAATGAAAGGACAATATTTTTAGTTGCCTATTTTATATCAAATGCATTTTTAATTTCAGGTTGTGTACGCCACTGCTCGTGTTGTGATGTGGACATTGGGCAAGGGACAGGGAAAGTCTGGTGGCAACTCAGGAAGACCTGCTATAAAATTGTAGAACACAACTGGTTTGAAAGTTTTATCATCTTCATGATCCTGTTGAGTAGTGGTGCTTTGGTGAGTATATTTTCCAGCGTTCTCATATGATCAGCATGTAGGTTGTGTAGATGAGAGCACAAGATGTTTACACATGTACATGCTGAGCAAAAAAACTAATTTATTGTGTGCTGCCCCAATTACATGCTCCAACTTCTCCTCTACCCACTCTAGCTCCTATTATCAGATCTCACAGAACACCACACACAAGCATTTTATTCGTTCTGGACTTGATATTTGAGATGTCCCAGTTGCAGTCATGTTTGCTGTAAAGCACAAAGCTCCTCCAAAGAGATGTATATACTCTACCTCAAGCACCTAAAATAAAATAAATGAAAACATTGCTAATATGGTTGCTTTATTAAATTAAAACCCACTTACATAAGCTTACTGTGAGTGGGGATGTGGGCAATAAGTCATGAAACTATGTTCATCCCTGATTACACCACCATCGCCCTCACACCTGACCTCCTCCTCATGACATAACCTTTTAAGAGATCTTACAGCACCGATTACATACACCAGTGACAGAGAGAATTGACTCAAAGGAAAGGAAGGAGACATTAAGCAACTATTGGTACCCTTGACGTAAAACAGTTTTATTACTTATGTTCACATAAATCATCATCTGGTTAGGTGGGTGTAATGGTCAACACATATTAATTATCTAACACATATTGCACGCCAGTAGTTAAAGAATTTCTAGCTATTTAGGGAGCTTGAGACCCAGTATCAAAATGTTGTGCCTGATACATCACTCACTCACCTAGTTCCAACCAGGGGCATGACAGTGGAGCTGATGCTAGGCCCCCATTACCAAATCTAAAAGAAGCCAGACCCAGGGATAGTTCTCCCACCAACGTCTAGAAGGGGGAAGGGACAAAAAAAAAAAAACTTGTGGTACTGGTTCTGCTCCGCGGCAGTGCTACTCTGCTTAACAGGGTCGTCACTTCTTGACCTTCTGATTGAATCAAAGATGGGATTTGAGGGTCAGCACTTCTTATTATCATGTAAATAAAATGCCCTGGAAACAACAAAAAGAGGCAATTACCACTGTCAACTCTAAACAGTTGACAATACAATGCTTTAGATTTACTTACACTGACAGGTTTCTTAAATAACCATAACATGGGAGCATATAAATCAGATACTCTAGTGGAATCTTCTGGAACTATTGAAGAAGAGCATGAGGTACTAGGATAGTTAAGTCAGTCCACAGAAAACTCAGACCATAGATTGGAGTTAATGGCATTTCAGAACACACATTCACAACAAAATAGAAAACAAGGTTACTCTGTGCACATGGGTTGGACGTTAAACAACTCTCAAGTTATATTTGAGTCAAGGTTACTTTTGAAAGTGGATTACATTCAGAATTACATGAACTTGCAACAAGGCTAGACAGGACACAAGTTTTGGATACTGACTCTTCAAAGGCTGTGCCCTATACATAGGTCAGAACTCGATTATGTAAATTCACATGAACCAGAAGTGTTCTTAATACAAAGTTGGAGTTAGCAACACTCCCAGGATTACACTGTGTACGTTGATTACCCTTGAAGACACAACAATACATGACAAAAGGTTACTTCACTACACAAGGTTGGAATTGCTGTTACTTACAGGGTTGAGCTTGGAACATGGATTGGAGTTAAGATGCACTCCCAAGGTAATCCAGAACCAAGATTATTTTTGATACACAGGTTGGAGTCGAGAGTACTCCCAAGAGAAACTAGAAAACACAATAACACTCTGTTCAAGGCTGGAGTCATAAACACTCCCAAGGTATGCTAGAAAACACCATAAAACTCAGTACATAAATTGTAGGTATAGGTTCTCAGGAGAGAATCTCTGGTCCATGAGCAACATAGTTCGGAAACCAAGACTTGGAGAAAGAGTTCAGAGGCATGAGCAAGGATATAACAAACAGGCCTGCAATTACTACTAAGATTAGTATGCACCAACCTGGGGGCAAGTACTTAACCTGGAAAGCAATTTATAGAGGTTCGGAGGCAACAGGTGGGTCATTGCTAGAAGTTAGAGAAAAGATGGAATTGTAGCTCATGTAGGGACATAATAGAGGGGTCTCGGGAATCAGGATTTTGAAGTCATCAGAAAGGACAAGGAAGAATCAAATGTTGGGTGTTTCAGGACGATTTTGCAGATGGTGCAGAAACAAGGCTGTGCTGGAACAAGCGAGGAAGGTCCGGGCAACTCGGGAGATGACTGGAGGGACAACGTTTGAGGCTTAACAGGAACACAGGAGATCCAGACAACTCAGGAGGTGACTGCAGGAAAGCTGCTTCCGCAGAACTTGATGGAAACTTGCGCGGGTCCAGAGACAGGAATGGGGCCAAGCCCTGATGCAAGTTCAGAAGATCTGTTTATACAGGAAGCCAAGAATGTTCCAGAGGAGTACATGCCTTGCGTGGAGGCTTACTAACGAACCTAGGAAAAGTCGCAAGTTACATACAAATGGGAATGTCTTAACAGGCAGCAGGTGTAAACGATAATTGACAACAACAAGTACCATAGAACCCAAGTTCATGATGGTACAACCTAATGGGTCACAGTGGAAACATGACTATCCTAAGAGGGCACATAATATCTGCAGGTGCAAACTAGATGAAACTTGCATAGGAACACACAAACAGGATGGTCAATGGTTCAGGCCTAACAGGAAGGGGGTGCCATGGGGCATTAGGGGTGGAATGGCACCACAGTGGAAGGGACGTCATGACGTCAGCAAGTAATACCCACTGTACATAGGGAACAAGATTGAGCTTGTTTGCCTAGAGAGATTCTGTGGGCATATTGTAATAGCATAATTATCCTCTTCAGTGTTCTTCCCAGTACTTAATTTGAGCTGGTGGGGGCCACTGGCACTCATTTTTCTGAGTCTGTCATTTATTGAGAGGAAAAGAGAGAGCAATAAACAAAATGGAAAGACGGAGGAAGAGAAAGATGGAATAAACATCATGAAGGAGAAAGCAGGAACCAGTAAGAGTCAGGTAAAGGGTCAGGGAGTGTCTGGTAGTGGATTAAGGAGGCATGCAATGCAATCAAGACTTCAAAGTGGACACACAATCATTTATTTTACCAGGTACAGATGTCTGAGCAGAGCTTTGGGTATCTGCACAAATTCATTAACAAATGAAGTATTAGTTCTACCAAAAAACTGAAGTTTAAACTTCGATTCCACAATATCAACTTCCAACAAGTCAGCAGGGTAAGTTGATGTGGAATATGAGTCGTAAATTCATACTTCCTTGTCTATGCTTACCTTGGTGATATAGCAGCAGCAGATAATTGTGGAGTTTACATATTTGAAAGTCTAAGTTCTTGACCTTGATATTTTTACTTTCAACTCACTCCTCTATCAGGGCCTCTCTAGGGACAATTCCTTCTTTAAAATAGTCTGATCTATCCTGTGTTTCAGCTTTGAAGTGACAAACTAAAGGATTTGCATCATAGGGTGAAGGGATACCAAGGCCATAAGTGCTGTAATGCGCACACAAGTGAAGCTTTGGAAGTTTGCCCGATGGTAGCACCCATGAGTCATGGAGAACTTGCAGATGTGTAAAAGGACATTTGTGATTCAGCAGTGAATCCTCCTGTGCCATGTCACCAATATGCAAGAATTGTCAGTACAGAGTATGGATGGAGTACCGCTTCACTTCCACAGAGATTGCACAATAGATCCTATCCAGCATGAGAGAACCCGAAAGCATATGCTGGAGGGTTCAGTAATTTATTACTACATCAGATCCATTGCTGAGGAAGGATAATTTTGTAACTAGAGGTTGAGGGAAAAAACAATCCTCAATGAATGAGTGATCACAGGGATGCAATTGTAGGAAGTCAATCACATTGCACCTCACTTAATTAACAATAGGCCAACAGTTGCCCGGTTTCCCTATTTCATAGTAGATGCTTTCATGTTGGTGATATTAGTCTTTGATCCTAGCTGGATAACCTCAGCTTTGTCATTGTTCAACATCAGAGCAGCCTTACTTCATGTGCTGCTAAATGAAATATCAGAATCAATTTTTCATCTAAATCGTATTTTGGCAGAAACACCAGGGTGAATTACATCCTCCATTCCAGCTTTCCTATCCACCTTCCATGCTTTGCACCTGAGATCGTCTTTCCTCCGTTTAGTGGCGTGGGCACTACCAAGGTGACCCAATGCGGGTGAATCTTTTCTTAATGTACCTTAAGAGGGGCTACATTTCTCTTATAATTTCACATCACCCTTTTGAACAGTATTTTGTTCTAATTCTGCATATTGGATTTTGTAAGTTTCGTTCTTTTCAAACTGTATACATAATAAATTTGACCATTCGCCCTAGACCTTAAGTACTTTTATACTGGTTGAGCCTTTAATTTCAAAGGTATGTTGTAAGTTGCCCTACATGTATAAATGTCCTTTTTTCAAGTCCAAAGCCACTGACGGTTTCACGCAGGTCGCTTTTGTTCTCTCTAAAACATTAAATCACAAAAAACTTTGCATCAGCAAATCTTCTTCCACGGATGGGTGGGTCAGCATTCAAGTGTTGGAATATTTATTGAATTTTGTCGCACCAACGAAAGTACACATGTGGAAATTCACAAACTCGTATCTGACCTCTTCTCCCACTGAGATGGTCGTAAATCCAAGTAGAGGTAAGGAAACAACCACAAAAGGAAAAGAATGGCCAAATAGAGAAAAAAGGTGCTTTTGCACAAAGGTGATGAGATTGGCCCATGAATAAGTATATAATTCATCCAATTATGCATGGCTTTGCGTTGCCAGAAAACTGTAATGCACAAAGATTTTCAGAAGTACTCCTGGAAAAATGCAACTCTTACGAGGTTGTAGGAATACTTTTGTGAATTCCTGAAAGTTGTAATCCTGCTCCCATTGAGACTGTAAATTCGTGGGTGCAGATGTATGACCTTCTTTGAGAATCAGGCTCTCTTTCTATTTGTTTTACACTATTTAGGCTAAGTCTACCAGACAGTGCAAGCTGTCTGGTTGCAAAAAATCTATTGTCGGCATGTCAAAAACCTACAGTGGGCTTAAATGCCACCATTCCTTCCCATTGATTGACTTTATTGTCACTCTCATTTGTAGGGTGGGCAGAGCTTGCAGAGCTTCCAACCATGGAATTCTGCAGAGTTACATAAAAACTCATTTCATGGAGGTTTGCAAGCAGGCAGAATTCGAGCATGTTGAGCTCCTCGTACTGATTTTTTTCCGCCAAGAGCTTGTTCCGTCTTGTAAAATTAGTGCAAATTGCACCATGCAACACTTGGGAGGGGGGTTCTGCTTCCTTCTGCCGCTCAAATAGATTTTCTGCGTGAGCAGTAGTTTTGTCATTGCGAATGGTCGTAACCTGCTGCAAGCCCCCTTATTGTGAAATCTCGCTCAAGGCTTTCTAGCACCCGAAAATCTCGCAAGAGGATACAAATTCTAGCGCACGCTCGCCAACTTAATGTTGGCAAGCCGGCTGTGATAAAGAATTCCAACACACGGTGGTTGGTGGAGTTTTGCCGGCACTCCACACGGAACACAGAGTGGGCAACACTCCACAAAATTCCATCGGCAGAGCAGAATGTTTCACCCACCCTACTCATTCACTTGCTTTTTCAATGCCTTTCAATGTCCGTCTTATGGTTGTCCCTCTCCTCGACAATGGCCCCTTTACTTCTGTCCTTTGATTACTCATTTTAGTAAACATCTTTTTTTCTTTTTGCTTAAGCTCTTGATGAGGAGACGTGTTTTCCAGCTGTCTCACTCAGGTGCTTCCCTCACCATCTTGCACTGTGTTGCTTTTTCACACCCGTGTGCTTCTCTCCTCCCATGCTCTGTTTTTCTCTTGCCCATGTGTTTTTCTCTGTCTGTATAAACACTTTAAACAAAACTATTAGATTGATGTGCAATTTAGCTTTCACTCAAAATTGCCTTTTCCCATACACCAACTTGTAGAGGCATGCCCACGTTTGATATGACTTTTTTTTATGTTTGTGCTACTTGTGAGAAAATATAAGCATCAATTTCTACTGCTGCAATAAAGCACTACAAAAAGATACAGAGCAATATATCACCTCAAGGAAATATGTATTTGGTGATAAATAGCATGCAGCTGCAAATCTGTAATGCCTGAGCCATTTGTGTAATTCACCCTACACATGAGGAACAGTACACAATAAATATGGGGTCTACTCATTAGCAGTGAATGCAAGCAGAGAACCTTACCAAAAAACTTACCTTCCTGTTGTTGATATCATCACCAGTCATTGGCATAATTTAACTTATCACTTTGAAGCTCATGAAATTACTAAATTTAGGGCTTTATTTAGAAGAATCATACGCATTGGCCCAGATGCGTCAGATTTCTTGCGCTGCCCTACGACCCCCTAACGATGGCATGGATGCTCTGTATTTACAATACAAAGCTCCATGGCACACGTTTTCACGGATGTGTCAGAAATTCTGACAAATCTGTTGTCCCTAATCTCAAGCATTGCTGGACTAGCATAAAAAAAATTATGCTACTCCAGCAATGTGAGGAGGCCTCCATAGAGAAAACCCTGCATCAAATTTACACCTGCTGGGAGTGGGGGGTAAAATTCTGACTCCGTAAAGTGACAGAATGACGGAGTGAAATGTTGTAAGAGATATGGCTTTTCCGGTGGGAATGCCTACCCCACATACATTATACCTAGTGCAGGTATAATGTGACCAAGGCTTTGCAAACTCACACATTGGGCCAATGCATTAATTTGTAAATCTGGAGCAATGTAGAGCACTGCCAGCACCACCGCTGCGTCAAAAAGAATTAACACAACAGTGGTGCAATGGCCTTGTAAACGAGGCCCTTAGTGTTATGCAAAATTCACAAATGTTCCTATTACATGGTTTTGCTTAACTTTCACCTGTGGGAGACTCCCTTGCTCTTCAAAAAGCCTCACTGAGAGACAATTTCTGCCCAAAACAGTGTACTGCTGATATCTTGTGTTAATTTTTCTTTACACAAAGTATGGACTCATGACGAAAACACCATATAAGATACCAGCAATCCAAACTTTGTTCTGAAATTGTGATCTTGTGAAATTTCCTTGAAATGTCACTAAATTTACCACAAAAAATGTAATTTCACACTGCCCTACCACATAAATATGTAAATACATTTTTTTATTCAATAATTTTTCTATGTATGTATATATTTATTTCGGGTATTTATATAGTGAAAATCTACCAAAGCAACCACGTGCTATTCTAAGGAAGAGGTAGAGGAGAGAAGCAGAAAGCAGTGAGTTGCAGGAAAGGCTGCAAGCACAACACCCTTAACCAATGTGATTGTGGATTACATATCGAGGTTTTGTACACCATGCCCCGGTAATTGGCCATTTATCAATGGAGCATGTTTTATGTAGTGCTGAGACAACTCTATCAATGTCTGGAAAAAGTGGCACAACAGAGGCTTACAAGTATGCTGTGCTGAAAAGCCGAGGCCGGCAGAGCTTTCTTGCTGAAGTCGAGTTATTGATCTGGACCCCGCTCTTCAAAGTGATGAACAAAACTATTAGCCGAGTCAAGCGAAACATTGATTTGTAAATTGTTTCTGCACAATAACAAGCGTATCTTCAGGGTAGCAGCTGACAAAATGTTTAAACACGGTAGACATGATAACTATTTCAAAGTCTATCAAGACCATACGGCAAAAAGTAACCGATTTTTGCCTGGCCTCCTCCTTTTATCTTCTTCGACTCTGTTATATACACTTCTGGGTTTGGTGTGCTCTATATCTAAATAAATAAATAAACTCGAAGGAGACATCGACTCTCAACATTTATTTATTCTAAACCTGGATTATAAATTAACTCAGCAGTCCCGTCATACAGCAAAAGCTGATCAAGTCGATCACCAGCGTGCAGACAAATGTTTCATACATGTTCCTTTTCTACCTAACGTTGTGGAAGAGGAAGTCCTAGAAGTCCTTGCTTTGCAAAGTTAAAATGATTGATATTATTTGGAGTTCAAAAAGTTACACCTCTGTAATGTTGACATTAATAAAATGGAACCTCCTTTTTAGATGAGTTGCCAGGCAGAATTCCCACTAGCCATGTTTTAGAGTTCAGTGAACAAAATACAGAGATGGCCTGGTTCTCATAAAAACTTGCAAATCTATACCTTCAAATCTATGAGCGTAGTTCACAAAGATGACTTACGCTTGAGTACGTTTACACTTTTGAGTAAGTTTGCTACTTTTGGTAGTTAGAAATTGCACTTTTGTTGTAAATTACACTTTTGTAATAAGACCTACACCACATATGGCCAACCACTGTTACTGCAGCACCCTTCCATAACAAATAATGTAGGTACAGACTAGTTACAAAAGTGTAAGGGGCATATTTATACTCTGTTTGCGCCGGAATTGCGTCGTTTTTTTTTACGCAATTCCGACGCAAAACTAACTCCATATTTATACTTTGGCGTTAGACGCGTCTAGCGCCAAAGTCCATGGAGTTTGTGTCATTTTTTAGCGTGGACACCTACTTTGCGTTAATGAGATGCAAGGTAGGCGTTCCCGTCTAAAAAAGTGACTCCGAGGCATGTGCGCCGTATTTACACTCCCGGGCAAAATTCACGCCCGGGAGTGGGCGGGTCAAAAAAAATGACGTCCAGCCGCTTTTGCGCCGTTTTTTTGCGCCTGGACAAGGCAGGCGTTAAGGGACCTGTGGGCTCGGAAGGAGCCCAGAGGTGCCCTCCCATGCCCCCAGGGACACCCCCTGCCACCCTTGCCCACCCCAGGAGGACACCCAAGGATGGAGGGACCCATCCCAGGGACATTAAGGTAAGTTCAGGTAAGTATATATATATATTTTTTTTTGTGGCATAGGGGGGCCTGATTTGTGCCCCCCTACATGCTACTATGCCCAATGACCATGCCCAGGGGACAGAAGTCCCCTGGGCATGGCCATTGGGCAAGGGGGCATGACTCCTGTCTTTGCTAAGACAGGAGTCATTTCAATGGGGGTTGGGAGTCGAAAAAAATGGCGCAAATCGGGTTGAGGCGATAAATTTGCCTCAGCCTGACTTGCCCCATTTTTTGGCGCCCAAGCTCCATATTCCCCTACGCCGGCGCTGCCTGGTGTACGTCATTTTTTTTCACGCACACCAGGCAGCGCCGGCGGCTAACGCCGGCTAACGTCATTGAATAACGTCATTGAATAAATACGAATAAATTGAATACATTTTTTTGACGCAAAAGTGCGTTAGCGCAGTTTTGCGTCAAAAAGTATAAATATGGCCCTAAGTTACTGCAAATGCACAGTTTGTGAATACCAAAGAGTAGTAAACTTACTCAAAAGTGTAAATTACTACAAAAGTGCACTTTTTGAATAGCACTTAGTAGTAAGTTTTGTAGTAGTACTTCAATAATACAAAATATATTGCAAAGGGAAGTTTGTGAATAAGGCCCTTTGACTTTGCATGGGACCAGATTTACTATTTTCAGTATTAGGTTCCAGAAGTACACCTCAAAACTTGCAACTCTCACAGGTTTCCAGGCATACTTCTGGAAAGCATTTTCATCTGAGCAAATTTTATGGATGAAAGTCCCCGACATGCTGTCCAGCTCTGCCATGCTTCCACCATTCTTTGGTCACTCAAATTCCCCACTTATTTTTTTCTAACAGTTTGAGGTGGCTCCAATTCCAAGGGGCCACAAGAATAAAGATGAATGCTGTTTGTAGTAACCCATTTGGTGCACCCTGAATGGGTAAACCCCAAACTCGTCTGCCCACCCTTTCTTATTTCAGGTGACCTACATCTGTCACCACTGAATCAGTATTATTTTCTAGTGTGTTCCTGGCAACAGGATTAGACTTTAGACTAGGATTTTGTCAAAATTGACTTGTGCTGCACCACCATTCCTGACAGTGATATCTTTAACTGTATGTTGACAGTGGTTAAATCAGTTAAACTGTGTTTTTTATGCTTGCCATCTTGGGACTCAGTGTTGATTTGCAGCTGCCAGCCTTATCAGCCATTGAACTGGGTGAGTTTAATTGTAATGGGAACAAACATAAACACTTAAAAATGTCACTTTTCAAATATTTTTGGGGATAGTTAGCTATTTTTGTTTGTCAAACTTTTGTGAGGTTCTATGGCAAATATCTAATCTTCAAGAAGAAAAGTTTAATTTGTTTCCCACACTTGGTGGAAAATTTGCTTTTTTGTTACAATGTATAAAACAAATATACCTATAAAAAAAAAGTCTGCATATGTTTTCAATCTAGGCTGGGTTAGATTATAGTGAAAAGCAATAGAAAATATATTGCAATGCACCCCAAAAATATCTTTGCATGTTAGAATGCAAACTTAAAATTGTAAACTTTGCAAACTGTACACATTGCAAAAGTTGAGAAATTTGGCAAAAGCTTACTAGTGGTAAAGATATATTTGTGAGGCCCATAATGTAAGCTCCATCTATTGCTGCTCTACTCATCTCAACGACATACCTCAGAAGTTGGACTTTTTTGCTTATGCAGGGTCATCCCCAGTCTTTTTGCCTCCTGCCTCCTATTTTTTCTGACCTGTTGCCATTAGATTTTGAACTCTGAGCCCTTTACCACTGCTAACCAGTGCTCTATGTGTAAATTGTAATGTTGATTGGTTTATCCATGATTGGCATATTTGATTTACTAGTAAGTCCCTAGTAAGGTGCACTAGAGGTGCCAGGGCCTGTAAATCAAATGCTACTAATGGGTCTGCAGCACTGGTTGTGCCACCCACATAGGTAGCTCTGTAATCATGTCTCAGACCTGCCACTGCAGTGTCTGTGTGTGCAGTTTTAACTGTAAATTCGACTTGGCAAGTGTACCCACTTGCCAGGCCTAAACCTTCCCTTTTCTTACATGTCAGACACCCCTAATGTAGGCCCTAGGTAGCCCCAAGGGCAGGGTGCGGTGTATGGTTAAGGTAGGACATATAGTATTGTGGTTTCTATGTCCTGACAGTGAACTATTGTTAAATTTGTTTTTTACTGTTGCAAGGCCTGTCCCTCTCATAGGTTAACCTGGGGGCTACCTTTAAATCTGATTAAAGTGTAGATTCCCTTTTGGAGCAGATGGACATGTGGAGTTTGGGGTCTCTGAGCTCACAATTTAAAAATACATCTTTTAGTAAGATTGATTTTAAGATTCTGTGTTTGAAAATGCCACTTTTAGTACGTGAGCATTTTCTTGCTTATACCATTTCTGTGACTCTGCCTGTTTGTGGATTCCCTGTCTGGGTCAGTTTGACAGTTGGGCTGGTTGCACCTCACACTAGACAGTGACACAAAGGGGGCTGGGGTGTAGCCTGCATATCCTGATGAGCCACCTGTGCTAGGAGGGTAGGGAGGACTGGTCACTCCACCTGAAAGGGCTGTGCCTGCCCTCACACAATGCAGTCTCCAACCCCCTGGTGAGTGTTTGGGGCCTGGTCTGGGCAAGGCAGGATTTCACATTCCAAAGAGACTTTACTTTGAAGTATGCCTACTTCAAAGGAGAAATTGGGTATAAAAAGGGTGCTCAAAACCACAGACTTTAGAAACACTACTGGAACCAAGAGGAACCTCTGCCTGGAGAAGAGCTGAATAGCTGAGGAAGAAGAGCTGCCCTACCTGTGACTGTGCTTTGTGGAGCTATCCTGCAGTTGCTGCTTCTGCCAGAGTAAGAGGGCAAAGACTGGACTTTGTGTGCCTTCCATCTCGAGAAGAAAACTCCAAGGGCTTGATCTAGAGCTTGCCTCCTGTTGTTTGAAGGCTCAGGGACAGCAAAGACTTCTCTCTGCCAGCACCTGGAGTCTCTGGAGAGACTCCTACTCTGCCCTGTGGTGCCCATCCAGTTCCTGGGACCCTGAAAGGAGAAGCTGGCAGCCTAAAGACAAGGAAATCCACGCACAGAGCACCGTGCGGGGAAAAGATTGATGCAAATCCAATCTGCGGCTAAAAAAACGACGCGCCGCCGGCTCCGCAGCTGGGAAACGACTCTCGCAGGAAACGCGACTGGAGAATCGACGCGTGGAGCAGGAGAAACGACGCGCAGCATCGATGACGGAGGCTGGGAGATCACCACCTGCACTGTGGTTTTTTTTGATCATCTTGTGGCTGGATTTCCGACTCCCGTACCGCCGTGCGGAGTTATTTTTGACCCACACCCGCCCGTGCGGGTACATTTTCACGCTAGCAGCGCTAGTGTGTATTTAAAACTACTAAAGACTCTTTTTGCATTTTTTTTTATAACTTGACTTGTGTATTGTGGATTTTTGTCGTTTTGGTCTTGTTTTGTTTAGATAAATATTTCCTATTTTGCTAAACTGGTGTTGTGTCCTTTTGTAGTGTTTTCATAAGTTACTGTGTTAAGCCTACTGCTCTGCCAAGCTGCCAAGGGGGTAAGTAGGGGTTAGCTGAGGGTGATTCTCTTTTACCCTGACTAGAGTGAGGGTCCTTGCTTGAACAGGGGGTAACCTGAAACCAAAGACCCCATTTCTAATATCAGAGATATAGTGAAGGTAATCTAAGAGAGTTATTTCACAATCTATTAAACATATTTCACATCACAATGAATATTGAAGCAGCAAGATTAAGATACCAGTATCAAGCGTACTTTTAAATATATTTTAGAATCTGTGTACCAGGAAGAATCCAAACATTTACCTGGCTTCTCACCATTATTTAGTACAAAAAAATCTCAAATAATTTAATAAAATCATCATACAACCACATGAATATACATGATAAAACACTATAGGACTCTGATATCCAATATTTATTCGTTCAACATTGAATGGGTTTACAAATCAACAAACATCCAAAAGAAGAGTTAGCTGGATGATAGAGGTGTAAATCGGTCTAATCAGATCAGTTACCACATGTGCAATTATTAAAATTCATTTTTTGGTTACTTTTGACTCTAGATATTCATCTACTACACACTGGTGAGCATGTATTGATGTTTTGTGAACACCGCTGTAAAATACCTACTGCAGGACTCCATAATCAAATATCTTTTTAGAACTATCTTCATATCTTCATCTCTACACATTCAAAAAATGACATTCTTGTGTAGTTGTGACGCCAGAAGCCTAACCAAAATGGCATATATGTTGTCATGCTGGGGAAGGCCGCAATTTAGCTTAACGTGACTCAGCTGTGCTATAAACATGGCTTTATACAAAAAACAAATGTACTGGCTTGGATCCTCCTATGTATGTATTTCATGAACATTTTTCTTTCCATAAATATTTGCTACCTGCATTAATTACCATTTAAGAAACATACTGATATTATACACTGCCGTATAATACCCTCGTCAGGACTTCATAATCAAATACCTTTTCAAAACTTTCATATCTCATCTCTGACTTTGCTGTATAGTTGTGACACCAGAAGCTTATCCAAAATACTATGTATGTCATCATGCTGGGTAAGAGCACAATTGAGCCTAATGCGACTCAGCTATGCTATAAACGTGGCTCTATACAAAAAACAAATGTACTGCCTTGGATCCTCCTATACATGTATTTCATGAAACTTTTTCTTTCCATGTACGTTTGTAGGCTGCATTAACTACCATTTGAGAAACATGCTGATATTCACCATGCAGGAATTATTTATATAACAAATTCCTAGATTCATTTCCAATTGGAAATAACAGATTGGTTCCCGTTGGTAGTCATTGCAGTAGACAAAATGGCCTCTCTCTATCCGTGGTCATTGTTAAGTCTATTTTGTGACTTCACTCTGAAAAGTGTGAAAATGGCTATTCCCCGTGTGCTAAGTGATGTTGGACTCATAACAATGAAAGCTCATTATTAGATGGGTCAACTAATCACGGTTTTCTACCTGTTTCCTCTGGTACTAGGCATTTGAGGATATTCACCTTGATGAAAAGAAAAACATCAAGATCATTCTGGAGTACGCTGACAAGGTCTTCACATACGTCTTCGTCCTAGAGATGCTGCTGAAGTGGGTGGCTTATGGTTTCAAGAAGTATTTCACCAATGCTTGGTGCTGGCTTGACTTCCTGATTGTTGATGTAAGTATTTTCCTAGTTTTATGTTTTTTTTCTTCACACTGAGCAAGAGAAAAACCTCAGCCAAACCCAATTTTGCCCTAAGAAGGAAACAATAATTCATGTTTTTAGCTCAGCCTGTCGAAGGTTTTAATTAAAAATAAATGAAATAAAAGGATACCCATACCAGAGAGCAGACCTTGTACTGATGTCTTGGGCTGCTCTGAGAATAGAATTTAGAAATTATCTCAATGGGGAGTGCATTGAAATGCCCAAGACTGGACCTCCAGGGATTGATGCATCAAGTTGAAAACCTAAATGGAAGGAAAACTCTGAACGGTTATATCTTGTAGCTAGAATGCATCATATCAGACAAGTTTAAAAATGGCTGTTTGCACTGGTGAGTCAGTTCAAATCTCAGTGTAAATGTCAGTGCAAAACTGCACAGGCAGCAGTATAACCAACACAGTCTTAGCTCTGCTTAGGTAATTGACTCTGTCAAATTTGTTTTACTCACATAAAGTAGTTATCAATGTTGCTGTTATGAAGGGCAACCTTCTCTCTCAGTAGCTTATTTGTGAAACCTTATAGTTTCTTACAAAAAAGGTATTTAAAAATGATGTATTGCAGGTTGAACAATAATGGTAAGAACTCACAGATTTAATATAATGAAGAGCATAATGTTAGTTTGTAGGAAGAGCAAATTCTCTTAACCTCAGAGATTCAGTGAATATGTGTGCAGTGTAATTCTGTAAAGAGGAACTTGCATTGCATGTTATTGGTATGGCAATCTCCTGTAGTGTCAGTGTACATATTGCATAGTATCAGAACTGAAAATCTTGAAATCTTGCATTGTATCAGTATTGCTGATTTTGCAAAAAGTTAATATTGCAAATCTCGTATAGTGTCTGGATTGCGTATCGCACAAATTGACATCTTAATCCATAGTATCCACTGTCAGTAGGTACTGCATAGTGTTGGAAAAGCCAGTCTTACATAATATCAGAATAGCAGATCTCACATATTACGGTTTCTACTTATTTGTATTGAAGTCGAATGGTTTAACTTATATATTGTCAATATTGAAGGTCTTGCATGTTGTCAGAATTGCATATCTTGGGCATTGTCTTTCTGATCTTGCATAATGTGATGGCCTGCTTTAGAATTTGGTAGGCGGATTACTCAACAAGCGGACAGGTTATTCAACAAACATGATGGAGTAACCCATCCGTAAAACTCTAAATCAAGCCCTCAGGATGGTCAACTTCACATTGTGTCACTTTTGAATGCTGCCGTAGACCCAGTGTGGTAAAGCTACCACTGCGACATTACTGCAAATGTTTCATAGTTTTAAATCAGTCAATCACACTTAGTGCAGTATTTTAGTTCACGTATAGTATGATCTAAATATTTACATTATACATAATGCAACGTCTCCAGTTGTCAGCTTGTGCAAATACTGAATATCCCCCAGTTTGTGATTATTTCTTATCCGGACCAGCATCAAGTCAGCAGATCACATAATTTGTTTGCACAGCAGACCCTGCGTAGTGTCAATATTTCTGAGCTGCATGGTGCCGGCTCTGCAGAGCTCAGTTACTGCCTGTACTGCAGATATTGTACAGTGCCATACCTCTGGATCTCTCTTAGAAGGGTAGCAGGAATTAATAGGCTTCCATTTTTACCATACCAGTAGGACTGCTTTCTAGTTATGTCTACTGAGAATTCAAGATAAAATCTACAGTTACAATTCAAAACAAACAGCCTAAATGAAACATGGGCACTGCTTGAATGAACTTAGCCCAGTCTGCAGTGCTGTGTAATTAGTCAGCGAAGAGAAGATAAGCCATTTTCTATTTCTTATTACTGGTATAGGAGTTTGCTCAAGGTATTTGCCTTGTCATTACACACTACAAAATGACTTCAGATCAGGTTTCTCAAACATTCTGCCTACACCCCAGCAAACTACAACATGTGGGATCAAATGTATTTCACTTCTTTGGGAACATTAGCAAGACTTTGCATGCACAGACCTTTTTTTTTACAGAAAGGAGCAAAACTGCACTGGTATTAACCATGCTCATTCGGAAAATAGCACTGGCCATGTTAATGAGCTCATCCGTTTCTCCGTTTGATAATGAGCAAATTTGCTGGGAGAGTATTGGCTGCATAGCTCTGTCTATGAAACAAATCAATATGGAGCTGAATAATAGAAGTGTCATGTAACCCAATATTTTGCATACACCAAAATATAAACCTCAGCCTTCTATGGAGCATTTTGCAATCTGGTGCCCTCTTGTGTTCATTTATGGTGCACCTTAAGACAAAGCCTCCAATGGCTTTAACTTTAATGTAGCACGGGCAGTACCAAAGAAGCCACCTCTTCATATTATTAAATAAATACCTTTTCAGCAAATTTCAGTGCTTGATTTCTAAATAACACACCTTCATCTGGAAATCAGGAATAGTATTTTATCAAACCACACTGTTAGACTTTTCATCATTGGCGTGGTCTCCCTTAACTTTTTGCCTCTGTTCCCCAGGTTGTTGATGTGTGCTGGACTCTGATTTTATTGTGTTTGTTACTCTGGGCACTTTACCACTGCTAACCAGTGCTAAAGTGCAAGTGCTCCTGTTTAAAATATGTACGTAATTGGTTCTCCATGATTGGCATATTTGTTTTACTGTTAAGTCCCTAGTAAAGTGCACTAGAGGTGCCCAGGGCCTGTAAATCAAATGCTACTAGTGGGCCTGCAGCACTGGTTGTGCCACCCACATAAGTAGCTCTGTAATCATGTCTCAGACCTGCCACTGCAGTGTCTGTGTGTGTATTTTTACACTGTAAATTCGACTTGGCAAGTGTACCCACTTGCAAGGCCTAAACCTTCCCTTTTCTTACATGTAAGGCACCCCTAAGGTAGGCCCTAGGTAGCCCCAAGGGCAGGGTGCAGTGTATGGATAAGGTAGGACATATAGTAATGTGGTTTATATGTCCTGACAGTGAAATACTGCTAAATTCGTTTTTCACTATTGCAAGGACTGTCTCTCTCATAGGATAATATGGGGGCTACCTTTAAATATGATTAAAGCGTAGATTCCCCTAGAGAGTAGATGGACATGTGGAGTTTGGGGTCCCTGAACTCACAATTTAAAAATACATCTTTTAGTAAAGTTGATTTTAAGATTGTGCGTTTGAAAATGCCACTTTTAGAAAGTGAGCATTTTCTTGCTTAAACCATTCTGTGACTCTGCCTTGTTTGTGGATTCCCTGTCTGGGTCAGTTTGACAGTTGGGTTGTTTTTCACCTCACACCAGACAGTGACACAAAGGGAGCTGGGGTGTAACCTGCATTTCCTGATTAGCCATCTCTGCTAGGAGGGAGGGGTGGAGTGGTCACTCTCATCTGAAAGGACTGTGCCTGCCTCTAACAATGCCGGCTCCAACCCCCTGGTGTGTGTCTGAGGCCTTGCCTGGGCAAGGCAGGATTTCACAAGTAGGTGTGAGTCCCCTTTGAAGAAAGGTGACTTCAAAGACTAAAATGGGTATAAGAAGGGCACCCAAATCTACAGACTTCAGAAAACACTTCTGGAATCAAGAGGAACCTCTGCCTGGAGAAGAGCTGTTAGCTGAGGAGGAAGTGCTGCCCTGCCTGTGACTGTGCTTTGTGGAGCTTTTCTGCAGTGCTGCTTCTGCCAGAGTAAGAGGGCAAAGACTGGACTTTGTGTGCCTTCCATCTTGAGAAGAAATCTCCAAGGGCTTGATCTAGAGCTTGCCTCCTGTTGTTTGAAGTCTCAGGGACAGCAAAGACTTCTCTCTGCCAGCACCTGGAGCCTCTGGAGAGACTCCTACTCTGCCCTGTGGTGCCCATCCAGTCCTGGGACCCTGAAAGGAGAAGCTGGCAGCCTAAAGACAAGAAAATCCACGCACAGAGCGCCGTGCGGGGAAAAGATCGACGCAAATCCGATCGGTGGCTGAAAAACGACGCGCCGCCAGCTCCGCGGCTGAGAAACGACGCTCGCAGGAAACGCGACCGAAGAATCGACGCACGGAGCAAGAGAAACGACGCGCAGCATCGCTGACGAAGGCTGGGAGATCGCAACCTGCGCGGCTGGATCGTCAACTCATCGTGCGGCTGGATTTTTGACTCGAGTACCGCCGTGCGGAGTTATTTTCGACGCACGCCCGCCCGTGCGGGGTTATTTTTGACGCACACCAGGTACATTTTCACTCTAGCAGCGCTAGTGTGTTTTTAAAACTACTTAAAGACTCTTTTTGATTTTTAATTATTAACTTGACTTGTGTATGGTGGATTTTTGTCGTTTTGGTCTTGTTTTGTTTAGATAAATATTTCCTATTTTTCTAAACCTGTGTTGTGTCATTTTGTAGTTTTTTCATTGAGTTACTGTGTGTGTTGGTACAAATACTTTACGCCTAGCACTCTGAGGTTAAGCCTACTGCTCTGCCAAGCTACCAAGGGGGTAAGCAGGGGTTAGCTGAGGGTGATTCTCTTTTACCCTGACTAGAGTGAGGGTCTTTGCTTGAACAGGGGGTAACCTGACTGTCAACCAAGATCCCCATTTCTAACATTGGTGATCAGCGGTCGGGATTTGGACTTGTATTTGTTCCTGACATACAGTGATTAAGTGTACACTACTGTTTGAGTTCAGACCACTACGTGACCACATACTACTAGTCTTGTGATTTTTGTTTTTTTCTATTTGGACTGTTTTTGCTCTGCATTCAGTTTCTTTTTTCGCTGATCCGGTGATTGACTTTTCTGGAACTTCATT
This sequence comes from Pleurodeles waltl, assembly GCF_031143425.1. Lineage (NCBI taxonomy): Eukaryota > Metazoa > Chordata > Amphibia > Caudata > Salamandridae > Pleurodeles > Pleurodeles waltl. The sequence goes on from NC_090449.1 coordinate 611,483,618, forward strand.
TGAGAACTTGCTTTTCTGCATTTGGAACTTTGCACTCTTTTAACCTTTTATCATGTCTCTACTTGGAGATGCACCAGTTGAAGCTGTTTTTGACCTGAAGCAATTGGATAGTTATAACAAGGCTCAGCTAAAGCAGTTTTGTAAACATTTTGGTTGTCCCATTAAGAGCTCTTCCAAGAAGGATGAGCTGAAAAAGGCGCTGAGGGCCTGGGTGACAACCAGAAGCACTGGAGGGCACACTGAGGATGAGGAGGATGAGGATGAGGAGAGAGAGCAATCAGTACAGAATGGTATATTGGGGGGGCCTGTTATTCCCAGGGAAGGAGTCTCTAGGGCAAGTAGCAGTGTATCCTCCAAGGGTCTGACACCTGAAGAGTTACAGGACAGACAGGCAGAGAGGGAGTACCAATTGGAGTTGAAAAAGCTCAGTCTAGAGGTGGAACAGAGAAAGCTGGCCATTGAGAAAAGGAAGTTAGCCATGGCTCATGAGCTCAGTTTAAAAGAGATAGATCAGAGGAGTCAGTCCAGTAGAGATGGTGGCAGCAATCCTACAGTGCAGCCTGAGAGAAGGGTACACATCCCAAAATACCTTGTGAGGGATTATAAGAGGGATGATGATATCTGCTTGTGGTTCAAGGGTTATGAGTCAGCTCTCCACATGAACCTGGTCCCTGAAGCTCATTGGGGGGCAGCCCTGTGGAAGCATTTTGAGGCAGAGGGGAGGGACACACTGACAGCCTTAGGGGATGCTCAGGATCTCACCTACCCTGTCATGAAGGAGGCCTTACTTACCAGGTATGGTCTCACCCCTGAGCAGTACAAGGAGAAGTTTAGATCCTACAAGAGAAAGGAATCCCAAACATGGTTGGAATGTGTTGATTCTTTTTGCAGGTCACTGGATGGTTGGGTGAAGGGCAGTAAGGTAAACACGTATGAGGGGCTTTACAATTTAATTGCTTGGGAGCACTTGTACAGTTTATGTTTTCCAGAGCTGCGCCAGCACCTCATTGACAGCAAGCTGACTGACCCCAGGAAGCTTGCACAGGAAGCGGACCGCTGGGAGAGCACCAGGGTCCAAAAGAGGTATGGGGGAGACCACGCCAAGGGTGGGCAGGGTCCCTCTCAGAAGAAAGGGGGGGGTAAGGGCAAACAGGGGGAGTTCTCTAAAGGGCCCCAAACTGATTCCCAGGGTAAGGATTCCCAACCCCCCAGTGAAAAGAAGCCATGGTTGTCCAAAGGGAAGCCAGTGGCAGGTGGTCCCCCACGTAAGTGCTATGCATGTGACCAGGTGGGTCATGTGAGGGGGGACCCCAAATGCCCCAGAAGTACACCGGCACCCACTGGTGCACCGTCCCAGGGTTTGGCCAGTGTAGCGCTTGGGGAGGAGTTGGTTTCAGGTGGGTGGGAACCAGCAGAAATGACCCTTGTCTCACTAGGGGACAGTGAGATGGTCCAGAGAAACCTAGTGCCTGATAACACTAAGAAGTACAGGCAATGGGTGACCATCAATGGACAGAGGGTAGAGGCTCTGAGAGACACAGGAGCCAGTGTGACTACAGTGAGGAGTCACCTGGTGTCTGAAGAGCAGATTGATCCCGGGTACTTCACCAAGTAGTTGCGGTAGACAACTCTGAGCGCCTCTGCAGAGTGGTGCAGGTTCCCTTTGAATGGGGGGGGTCTCAGGTTCCTGGAAAGTAGCTGTGAGTCCAACCATGCCTGTTGAGTGTTTGCTAGGTAACGACCTGGAGGATTCCCCTTGGAAGGAGGTGGAACACAGGTCTCACTTGGAGATGTTGGGTCTGCCTGGGTGGGTATGCGTATCCACCCGGTCTATGGCAGCCAATCAGGGTAGTCAAGAGCCCCTGGAGCCTGAAACAGTGGCCCAGGGGACCGCCAAGAAGAGGAAGGGCAGGGGGTGCGGGAAACCGGCCCCAGAAGTTCCCACGGTCCGGGAGGAGGCAGAGCCTGAGGGTGATGCCCCGGAGCCTACAGGGGAACAGGTGGCTGAACTGGGGGAGGTCCCTGAGCTGTCACAGTGGCAGCAGGAAGGGGGACCCACCAGGGAAGCATTCTGCACAGCACAGAAGGAGTGCCCTACTCTTGAGGGGCTGCGGCAGCAGGCTGCAGCCCAGGCGGCTGGTGAGGCGCCAGGTACTCACCTGATTTACTGGGAGGATGGCCTCCTGTATAGTGAGCCTAAGGTTCCTGAGCCTGGGTCAGCTCGTATGCTGGTGGTACCCCAGTGCTTCAGGGCCTTCCTACTGGGTTTGGCTCATGATGTGCCTTTGGCAGGACATCTAGGGCAGGACAAGACCTATAAGAGGCTTGTCTCCCACTTTTACTGGCCCTTGATGCACAAGCAGTCAGCTGCTTTTTGTAGGTCTTGTCAGACTTGTCAGGCAAGTGGCAAGAGTGGGGGGAAATGCAAAGCTCCCCTCCAACCTTTACCTGTAGTCAGTACTCCCTTTGAAAGGGTAGGAATTGACATTGTGGGGCCTCTGGATCCCAAGACAGCCATGGGCAACAGGTTCATCCTGGTCTTGGTGGACCATGCCACGCGGTACCCAGAAGCCATTCCTCTAAGGACGGTCACTGCCCCCGTGGTGGGACGTGCCTTGATGGGGGTTTTTACCCGCATGGGGTTCCCCAAGGAGGTGGTATCTGATAGAGGTACAAACTTCATATCCACTTATATGAAGTCTCTGTGGAAGGTGTGTGGGGTAACCTACAAGTTCACCACCCCTTACCACCCCCAAAGTAATGGTCTGGTTGAGAGATTCAACCGCACCTTGAAAGGCATGATTCAGGGCCTGTCAGAGCCCTTGAGGCGTAAGTGGGACGTCCTCTTGCCATGCCTTCTGTTCGCTTACAGGGAGGTGCCTCAAAAGGGACTTGGCTTTAGCCCCTTTGAGCTCATCTATGGCCACCCTGTGAGGGGACCGCTCAGTCTGGTGAAGGAGGCTTTGGAGAAAGCTCCTAGTAAACCACCCCAGGATGTATTTAGCTACATGCTGGCACTAAGAAACCAGACTGCCCGCTTCAGGAGTCTCGCTCAGGAGAACCTGGAAGCAAGCCAGGAGGATATGAAACGGTGGTACGACCAGAATGCCACTCTGGTTGAGTTTCAGTCTGGACAAAAAGTGTGGGTCATGGCACCAGTGGAGCCTAGGGCTCTCCAAGATAAGTGGACTGGGCCTTTTGAGGTGGTGGAAAGAAAGAGCGAGGTCACCTATCTGGTAGACTTACAATCCCCCAGGAACCCTTTGAGGGTCCTACATGTCAACCGCCTCAAACCACACTTTGAGCGAACTGAGCTATCCATGCTCCTAGCGACAGATGACGGGGTGGAGGAAGAGAGTGAGCCTCTTCCTGACCTCCTGTCTGCAGGAGAGAAAGATGGGTCTGTGGAGGGAGTGATCCTCTCCCCCTCCCTGACTGAGGAACAGCAGAGGGACTGTCGCCACGTGCTGGGACAGTTCGCCTCGCTGTTTTCCCTGATCCCAGGAGTCACACACCTGTGCACACATGATGTGGACACTGGGGACAGTACACCTGTTAAACATAAGGTTTACAGGGTGACTGACAGGGTCAGGGCTTGCATTAAGGAGGAAGTCTCCAAAATGTTAACCCTAGGGGTTATTGAGCGCTCCAGCAGTCCTTGGGCCAGCCCAGTGGTCTTGGTCCCAAAGGCTGTTGCTCCTGGTGCCACTCCAGAACTTAGGTTCTGTGTGGACTACCGGGGTCTCAATGCGGTCAGCAAGACTGACGCACACCCCATCCCCCGAGCTGATGAGCTCATTGATCGGTTAGGAGCTGCCAAGTACCTCAGTACGTTTGATTTAACATCTGGGTACTGGCAGATTGCCTTAACTGAGGGGGCAAAGGAGAGGTCAGCATTCTCTACCCCAGATGGGCACTTCCACTTCAATGTGATGCCCTTTGGGATGAAGAACGCCCCTGCCACCTTTCAGAGGTTGGTCAACCAGGTGTTGGCAGGACTGGATGAGTTCAGTGCCGCCTACCTGGATGACTTTGCTGTGTTTAGTTCCACATGGGAGGAACACCTGCAACACCTCTGGAGAGTGTTAGAGGCCCTGCAGAAGTCAGGCCTCACTATTAAGGCGAGCAAGTGCCAAATAGGGCAGGGTTCTGTGGTGTACTTAGGACACCAGGTGGGGAGTGGCCAGGTGGCACCCCTACAGCCTAAAATTGATACGATTCTGGCTTGGGAGCCTCTCAAGACCCAGACTGAAGTGAGAGCCTTTTTAGGTCTCACAGGATATTACCGAAGGTTTGTTAAGGGATATGGTACCATTGTTACCCCCTTAACTGAGTTGACTTCCAAGAAGCAACCCAAGAAAGTGATCTGGACAGAGGCTTGCCAGAACGCTTTTGATGCCCTGAAGGCTGCCATGTGCACAGCACCTGTGCTGCAGGCACCTGACTACTCCAAGGAGTTTGTTGTGCAAACAGACGCCTCAGAGCATGGTATTGGAGCAGTACTCTCACAGCTTAATGAAGAGGGCCTAGATCAACCCGTAGCCTTCATTAGCAGGAGGTTACTACCCAGGGAACGTAGGTGGAGTGCCGTAGAACGCGAAGCGTTTGCTGTGGTCTGGGCACTGAAGAAGCTAAGACCCTACTTGTTTGGGACTCACTTCCGAGTTCAGACCGACCACAGGCCCCTCAGATGGTTAATGCAGATGAGGGGTGAGAATCCAAAACTGTTGAGGTGGTCCATTTCCCTACAGGGGATGGACTTTACGGTGGAACATCGTCCTGGTACAGAGCACGCCAATGCTGATGGTCTGTCCAGGTTCTTCCGCCTTAGTGATGAGAACTCCCATGAGGTTGGGTAGTTGCTCCCCACTTTTAGCTAGGGGGGACACGTGTTAGACTTTTCATCCTTGGCGTGGTCTCCCTTAACTTTTTGCCTCTGTTCCCCAGGTTGTTGATGTGTGCTGGACTCTGATTTTATTGTGTTTGTTACTCTGGGCACTTTACCACTGCTAACCAGTGCTAAAGTGCAAGTGCTCCTGTTTAAAATATGTACGTAATTGGTTCTCCATGATTGGCATATTTGTTTTACTGTTAAGTCCCTAGTAAAGTGCACTAGAGGTGCCCAGGGCCTGTAAATCAAATGCTACTAGTGGGCCTGCAGCACTGGTTGTGCCACCCACATAAGTAGCTCTGTAATCATGTCTCAGACCTGCCACTGCAGTGTCTGTGTGTGTATTTTTACACTGTAAATTCGACTCGGAAAGTGTACCCACTTGCCAGGCCTAAACCTTCCCTTTTCTTACATGTAAGGCACCCCTAAGGTAGGCCCTAGGTAGCCCCAAGGGCAGGGTGCAGTGTATGGATAAGGTAGGACATATAGTAATGTGGTTTATATGTCCTGACAGTGAAATACTGCTAAATTCGTTTTTCACTGTTGCAAGGACTGTCTCTCTCATAGGATAATATGGGGGCTACCTTTAAATATGATTAAAGCGTAGATTCCCCTAGAGAGTAGATGGACATGTGGAGTTTGGGGTCCCTGAACTCACAATTTAAAAATACATCTTTTAGTAAAGTTGATTTTAAGATTGTGCGTTTGAAAATGCCACTTTTAGAAAGTGAGCATTTTCTTGCTTAAACCATTCTGTGACTCTGCCTTGTTTGTGGATTCCCTGTCTGGGTCAGTTTGACAGTTGGGTTGTTTTTCACCTCACACCAGACAGTGACACAAAGGGAGCTGGGGTGTAACCTGCATTTCCTGATTAGCCATCTCTGCTAGGAGGGAGGGGTGGATTGGTCACTCTCATCTGAAAGGACTGTGCCTGCCTCTAACAATGCCGGCTCCAACCCCCTGGTGTGTGTCTGAGGCCTTGCCTGGGCAAGGCAGGATTTCACAAGTAGGTGTGAGTCCCCTTTGAAGAAAGGTGACTTCAAAGACTAAAATGGGTATAAGAAGGGCACCCAAATCGACAGACTTCAGAAAACACTTCTGGAATCAGGAGGAACCTCTGCCTGGAGAAGAGCTGTTAGCTGAGGAGGAAGTGCTGCCCTGCCTGTGACTGTGCTTTGTGGAGCTTTCCTGCAGTGCTGCTTCCGCCAGAGTAAGAGGGCAAAGACTGGACTTTGTGTGCCTTCCATCTTGAGAAGAAATCTCCAAGGGCTTGATCTAGAGCTTGCCTCCTGTTGTTTGAAGTCTCAGGGACAGCAAAGACTTCTCTCTGCCAGCACCTGGAGCCTTTGGAGAGACTCCTACTCGGCCCTGTGGTGCCCATCCAGTCCTGGGACCCTGAAAGGAGAAGCTGGCAGCCTAAAGACAAGAAAATCCACGCACAGAGCGCCGTGCGGGGAAAAGATCGACGCGAATCCGATCGGCGGCTGAAAAACGACGCGCCGCCAGCTCCGCGGCTGAGAAACGACGCTCGCAGGAAACGCGACCGAAGAATCGACGCACGGAGCAGGAAAAACGACGTGCAGCATCGCTGACGGAGGCTGGGAGATCGCAACCTGCGCGGCTGGATCGTCAACTCATCGTGCGGCTGGATTTTTGACTCGAGTACCGCCGTGCGGAGTTATTTTCGACGCACGCCCGCCCGTGCGGGGTTATTTTTGACGCACACCAGGTACATTTTCACTCTAGCAGCGCTTTTGTGTTTTTAAAACTACTTAAAGACTCTTTTTGATTTTTAATTAATAACTTGACTTGTGTATGGTGGATTTTTGTCGTTTTGGTCTTGTTTTGTTTAGATAAATATTTCCTATTTTTCTAAACCTGTGTTGTGTCATTTTGTAGTGTTTTCATTGAGTTACTGTGTGTGTTGGTACAAATACTTTACGCCTAGCACTCTGAGGTTAAGCCTACTGCTCTGCCAAGCTACCAAGGGGGTAAGCAGGGGTTAGCTGAGGGTGATTCTCTTTTACCCTGACTAGAGTGAGGGTCTTTGCTTGAACAGGGGGTAACCTGACTGTCAACCAAGGACCCCATTTCTAACACACACATTCAATTGAAATAGAATTAATTTTATCTAAGAGGCAGAGAGCGTATTAATATTATTCTAAACATGATCTCAATGGCATTCAGGTGTTACTCTGGAAATCTGACATGGCTCTGGCCTTAGAGGAGTTGTGCTGGACACCACAGGTTGATACAAAGCAGCCCATAACCTAGGAACCTTTTTATATATAAGGACAATACAGTCAACTTGAAAAGATATAACATTTGCAAGTGTAGCTCCACACCAGTTTAATCACTCTAAATTCTGAATTTAACTATTGCATTTGGTTAGTCATACTCCAACCAGAACAAATAACAACAGTCTTTTGACCACCCTTCACCCTAACAAGCCTATCAATTCCAGGCTATGAAAAAAAGGGCAAATTACTGATCAGGGGACTATGTACCCTTCTATCTGTTTATTAGAGCAACAACAGTAGACATATCTTGCAAAACAAGGCAGTGCAACGTCTGGAGGGGTAGGAGCAAAGCTGTGCTACAAAGATCGTCAAACTATACTTGATCTCAAAATACCATCATGTCACACACAGGAAAGCAGACAGGAATTGCAGCATTTTCGGAATTCTGATCCTTTTCCGCCTAGATCCTGCCACTGATGTGCCCATCGAGCGTTCGATCACTCTGGCTTCTACATCAATTGACCCTGTAGTGAGAAAGTCATCAGGGCCATAGAACTGCAATTAAGGAATTAGGAGATGCAAAATCAGTTTCGTAGGCAATTCGATTATGCCACATTGGATTATGGTTCACTGAGTCTTAATGGAGAAAGCCGTCAAGGCAAATTACTCTTTCATGAAGACATACTGTTCAGCCCTCAGGACTAAGCTGAGATTTTCAGTGAAGATGCAGCATCAGTTAAGAGTCGCTTCGAGCTTTATTTAGTCAAGCTGCTTTCATTGCCTCAGTGGCAATAACAATACTTTGAATGTATTTTTCAAGGTGTCCTCTGCCAAATTCTATTTTCCGTTCCATTGAAAATGCTCCTTTGCTACACATCCAGGATGTATCAGTGCCACCAGGATGACTTGTAGCTGTTTTACTCTACACACCTTAGCATTACTCCGCACTGTCTGTATTGGAAAGGCGTGGAGAAACAGAGCTGCAAATGCCTGAGCTTGGCCAAGTGGTAAGAACTCAAGCAGACAACTAAGTTGTATTTATTTCGAAAACACTGGGGATCAAATAGGAGCCAGCAGGGATGTCTTTAAAATCATTAAGGAGAAAACATACTGATCCCGCTGCAAGCAAGTATGCTTGAATACGAATTTGTAGGCATGGCAGCCAATTTTAAGACGCAAACAGGGATCGTGCAGTAGCAATAATGTTATTTAACAGTATTTCAAATGTTCCCCAGTCCCAATCATCCTCAATCATCTTCTTACCAGTAATTAAACATGCCAGACATCTAAGCAGGTAACTAGCTGATCTAAAATCTCTTTTCCTGGTAAAAATAAAATTTCATTTTATGGCATCGCTTCTGATGCCCACTTTACTTTCTCACCGGGACCTAACATTGTTTTGTTATGTAACCTGCACTGAATGAATTACCACTACTTGTTTTCTGCAACTGGCAGTGCCATTTCATTGGGGCTGTGATTAGTATTTTGTGGATTTGCATAGTTTCACAGGGCATGCCATTGGATTATTTTGCATGTAGTTTAACTTATCTTTTGTATGCTGACTGTTCATTTCTCTAACTGAAGAAAATGCATAATTTGTACGAAATGTTCTTAGTTATATGTTTTATACTTTGACAAGATATTAGAAATAATGGTGCGATTAGTTTTCTATTCAGCATCATATATGTTCCATGATTTAAATTATTAGTTTACAATTTACCAGTTTGTGTTATACAGTTAATCAGATTGTAAGAAAAACAGTACTGTACTCAAATGAGAGAAATTAGAGTGCCTGCATCATTACACGACTATTAACGTTCAGCCTCATAAAAATAAGCTCTCTGTGTCCCAACAATAGAGAAACCTTTATTGAAACAACGCTTTTCAATCAAATAACTTACCGGCCCATTGGTGTTGCTATCCTAACAGTATTGGGTATTTGTATGGAATATTTAGTTCAAAGTCAATTAATAGAAACATATTGTTTTTTAAATCACTTCAAAGAACTGCAAAATTATACATAAGCAAGTGTGAAGTAACACATGATAATAACAAGTTAGAAAATAAATGTATGCGCAATAATGTTACATTTTTTATGTGAGTAACGTTTAATTTCAATGTACCAAGAGGACAGCATGGACATGTTTACCTCTAGTTTAATAAATTGATTTTCAATAAGTCAGGTTGGTCCACTAAAAGTCAGAAATGAGCCCAGAATTTATAAAGAAAATAAGGATTTTTAAAACGAGGGGACGATACAAGTGACAATTGATAACAGCGAACAATATAAAAACAAGATAACTAAAACTCACAGCCTTTTGTATCAAAAAGATTCAATTTTGAACAGAGCTTCACCAGAGATATCAAATCTATCTTCGATATTTCAGAAAAAAATAAAAATATGTATGCACTTGAAAAGTGCAAATAAATATCTTCAACATTCCATGAACTCTGTAAAAGTTGTCTGTTAGTATTGTCATAACTATAAGATGCTGTGGTATACTCAACATCCAGATCACCCTTTGCGCCTCTTTTCAGTTCGAAAAAGATGCACTAAATCAAGGTTTGAGTTCGCTTTATTGTTGAATCAGTGTGAAGTGCATAGCCTGTTTCAGGCCAAGCATCTTGATTGGTTGATTAGGTCCAAATGTTCTCTGTAGGGTACTAATGCTAGCAATATTAATTTAGAAGGGGAGGATATTGTTACTTTTTATTGTCCTCTTTGCTGATCTGACCTGTCTTCCCATTGCCTCCTCCCGATATACTTTTCTACATGGCTCACTTTTAATTGTTTCTCCTCCCCTATTTGTTGTTTAATGCCATCCCAAGTACCCCCCTTGTTGGCTTTCTTCCCTTTGCAGTAATTACAACATCCAATGACCAGTATAGTGCTCTTGTACTTTGCCATACATGCATAAGTTATTGAAAGGTCGAGTTGTGGCTTAAGGGGTTGCAAGATATTTTTAGCTTGTGCTGATGATATCTTAGTGGTGGGAAATATGACCCTCCCCAACGATGTTTTCTTTAAAAAAATATTTTTTTATTGATTTTAAGCAACAATTAACACATTGACAAGACACAGATAGGATAATCTGAGAAATGCCATATGCACATAGTTAACACTATGCCCTGGACAACATCGTCCATTCAAGAACTAACAGCAAATAAAAGAGCAACAAACAAAAAAGTGGTGACTGTGGAGGCTGCACAGGATACGACTAGTGTGGTCTGCGTGGTGCAGTCACTGCGTGAATTGTGATCTGGGGCATTGTTGCCTATGAGCGCTACGTGGTTGTGACATACTTTGGATGACAGGCGCAGACTCCAATGGCTCGTGCTGTGTGCCATCACAGGAAAGCATAGAGACTACCTATTGATAGGAGAAGGTATGGAGCATGCAGCCATATTACCTTATCAGGGACATCCCAATGAAATTCCTCTGGAATTCCCCTCTGGGTAGACAGGTGTCATTCTGGGCCTGAATGTTCACAATGTAGGTTTCCCAGCTACACCCTCCCACCCTGCTACCTATGCTTGTGTACAGCAGCTGGAGTGCATCCACCTTGCCCTTTTCAATAATGTAAGTAACCCTCCCAGTGTGTCCAGGGCTGAGGTTGCCTCCCATGAAATCACAATTTGTCTTTTAAATAGTAGAAACACAAGGTCTATAAACCAATATAGGGGCTTGTCCTCTTTAGCCTAGAGGCGGAGGCCCAGGAAACAGGAATCTGGAGTGTGTTCCAGATGTTCTGGTGTGATGGTCATGACCTCCATCCAGGTCAACTGCAGTACCGGTCACTCTCATATTCTGTGATAAAAACCGACTTTCACTGTCTTGCACCTAGGGCATTCAGGTGCAGTTGCAGGGAACATGTGCTTGATGCATTGGGGAGAGAAATAGGCTTGGTGTATGTAGTTAAATTGTGTGAAGCGAAATCTCGGGTTTTGAGACACCTCCTTCACCTGTTGGAGTGCTCATGAATGATTGAGAAAGGACATTTCCCTTGTGTCCTCTTGTGTGCTAGAGGTCAGTGTCATGGGTAGTGTGTATGCCAGGCTGTGTGAGGAAAATGTCTAGTATGGGTGATGGGGATGGTTTGGTCTTCCAGTCCAGAAGGCATGCACTATGCATTGAATGATGTGATATGTCAGGAAGCGGCCTGCATCTATGCTATATTTGCCCATTATGTCTTGGAAGGGCATGACGGTGCTGTCATGGAAGAAATCCCAGAAGCGATCAATCCCTGCGTCCTGCCATGATGCAAAATCATGTCTCCCAGTTGCTCCCTGGAGGCTCGGTAGGGGCCATATCTCTATTGATGGTTAAAATTGAGCACAGGGGCACCTGCCATGCACAAATTGCCTCAAGCACATCCATGCCACCACCATCTGGTGCATCTCCCGCTGTGGATGGTGACCCGGGTTTGTCTGCCATGTGTAAATTCTCAACTCTCCCTGAATCGTGCGGATGGCCGGCCATTCAGGGCATGAAGTCATGCTCCACAGCGTAGCAGTCACTGCACCTGTGCAGCTGCATAGTACATTTCAAAATTAGGTGCACCAAGACCTCCCTCATGCAAGGGTCTCTGTAGAGTAGCAAGAGCTACCTACCAATGTCCCGCCCCAATATTAGTCCCAGTAGAAGACCATGTAGCTCCTGAAAGAAGTACCTTGGAAGCAGAAGGGGGAGTGTTGCAAAAAAATATAATAAGCAGGGCACCGCAAGGATTTTGGCTATCGCCAGTCGCCCCATTGGGGAGAGAGGAAGGGAACTCCAGAAAAAAGAGGACTATTCAGTTTGGCCCCAGCGCCCTATCCACATTAGCTTCCTTGAGGTCTTTGTATGTATGACATATCTGGATGCCGAAATATTTAAATGTATCATACCACCATTGGAGCTGATGCTCCTGTGAGGCATTCCTGTCTGCTGCAGGGGATGGAGTGATGCGGAATAGGCATGACTTGAGCCAGTTGACCTTGAGTCCGGAAATATCCATGAATTTTTTTAAGCTAGAGCATCAGGCCCAGGAGGGAGGCCCCACCTCGTTCAGGAAGACCACCCTGCCTGACAATGTTAACATTGGAAACAAAGTCGTTAAGAAGACCTCTAAAATTACATGTGGCATAAAAATAAAGGGGACAATGTCCGTTTGGTCGAGCGGGAGCAGCACCATAAATCGGTGTTTCTTGTGTCCCACAAACCTCAATGTTTCCCTGCTGTATCTGGAGATGGGTTCTGACAACTGGTCCTCCTCTGGCTCCGCTATTCAAAAGCACTCACCTGACAAGCCATCTGCGACAGGGGCCTTCAGAAAATAAAGACATAACTTTATTTTGTCAGTAGGGACATCTCTCAAATATCCCCAGGTGGAAGGATAAACTTCCTTGTGCGTCGATATCATTGATTATTTTGTTTTTCATGAATAAGCAAATTTTTGGGGAGTTAATTACTGAAAAACAATAAACCATGCTGAGCGAATACATCAAGCTTGGTGGTCACTGCACACAGCTTCACTGTTTAAATGAAAATGCTGTGGTGGCTCTTCCATTAAGTGGAGTGAGATCGCTGAGGCCTGGCAGTGATCTGTGAATAAGACAAGTAGACATCAGGGACGAAGACAAAGGCACTGTCTTCTGCAGTCTTCGTAAAACCCATACCACACTTTCCCCAAAAATATCCCGAGAGTTTATTTTTGAAAGTCTTAATGTTCCTTAAGTTTAAAGAGAGGAGGGCAATAGCATTCTTCAGAAGGGTTCACTCCTTTGAACTATATATCAATTAATAGCACATAAGACCATAATTTAAGTGAGTTAATTTAGATCACGTAAGCGACCCGTACTAAGTCCAAATTTTCCATGGAAAAGGCTAAGTTGCTTTTGACAAGTTTTTATGGCACACAACAGTTGTGTGCCCTGCTCACTTTCTTTTACACAAATACACTGCTGCCCTTCTATAGAAAACAAAATCATAAAATTAATCTCACAGACTCCTGATTTATGTAAACCCCATAGGCAGTTTGCATGCCATAGAAATATCGAAATACCTGGGCACATTGTTAGAAAAGAGGCTGCATGTTTCCAATAACCATGGAGAGGCAGTTGTTCAAGAAAAGCTCACACAGTTTGGGGGCGTGTGAGTCTAGAAATAAAATGTTCTCAAACTAAAATAACAATGATTGCATCTTGTTTTGCTATGGTACACAACCCCCTATGCCACGTTGGAGACCTTTGTGTGTGGAACAGTGGGAAATTCACAATGTTCGTTTTTTGAACAAACTGTAAATAGTCTTCAGTTTCCCTAAATTGCAGCAAAATGCACTGTTGTGAAATCAAATGTCCCACCGAGATCAATAAGACTTCTTTTCATTTTTTTGTGTTATTGACTTTCAATTTCATTAAAGCATGGGAATGATTTTCTTTTCCTGAGTAACAAAATATAATTAGAAATATCAAATGTGGCTCAAGGCCTCTGTGGTTTGTTAGCTACAAGGTCTCTATCAAACTTCATCAGTACAATATTGCACTGGACAGAGAGTTTGTTCCCTGGTGTGTGAAAGTGCCTCTTTTTGTGTGGTCACTCCCACTGATGACTGATGCTCCTGTTTTTTTTAGACACTGCGAAGAAGGACCCAGTGCATGTGTTCCGACCACAAGCAACTTGTTGAATTATCTAATACCTAAGTGGCAAGCAGTCTCCAATCTCAGTGGGAAAAGAGCTGCCTCGAGAACTTGGAGGGTTTTCTCATTTCCCTGGCCACATCTCTGGGATGGGCACCCAAGCTTTACACAAGAGGAGAAGGGCTACACCATTTGGATTCAGACAGAGAAGGAAACTATGGGATTGTTTGTACTAGGACACATGGGAACTGTTGCAAAAATGGGTACGGTTACCCGTGGGAACTTTCTGCCTGTTGGATAGGGAGGGGGTAAGAGTCTCCCACACTAATAAGCTAGTGCCAGGCATAAGTGTGACATACATTGGCACCCTCCTCAGAGCAGTCTGGGCATGGGAAAGAACAGAAGAAGGACTGCACCCATTGTTTCAGACCTGTGAGGATATCTGAAGGGCTGGAACGGCTCCTACGTGTGCCCACGACTTAGAAGTGAACTCCAAGGGTCAGTTGACTTACCTCTTGTGTAAGCTACAGGGCCAGAAAAAGCTGGAAGAGGCTTTTTCCCTGAAGAGCCCAGCTGACAAGTACCAACTGGACCTGATCTGGACCTTGCTGGTTTCCTCAGCTATAGCGAGTCTTGACCTGTAAGTGTTCTTCTTGAGGTCCTGTGACCACTGGCTGTATCAAAGTATACTCCCTCATACATCCCTGAAAAGCCTGAGACTTAGAGAAAGTTTGGACTAAAGATCTCTGGACCATGGTGCAAGATAGCTGGGCTGAAGATTCAGGTTTGCCATGTGCTGATCTTCTGAACAGCAGCAAATCTGATTCAGCAGGACCTCAATGAGAAGGTATCCTGACAATGAACACTGACACCACAATGACAGTTGTGTATGTGTGTGATTTGTGTCATATACCAGTGTGTCTGCATGCATGTCCCACACAAACGTGTTCCCGATGTATGTACGTCACAGTAATTAAAAAAAATATTTGGACATTCATATGACTACAGTGGTCTTGTGCTCATGTGCGGTGACCGTACAACATACACATACAAAGCAGGTTCCCTACCTTTAAGTCCAGCGTCTGGGGATCGTGTTTTCTCTTTGGTCCAGTGGCAGCAGCGCTGGAAGATCTGGTCCAGTCATTTACAGTCGAAACTGGAAGTGGGATGGGGAAAAAAAGTAGGTTTGCACCTCATTTCCATCCCAATCCACCAACTCAGGTGTGAAGGTTGGTCTGCCACAGTTGGCTTGGCGATAAGGTACATCCAAATCTGCTCGGCAGTAAAGGTGGTAGGAGTCAAGCCTTCAGCCCCTATTCCCAATGCTGCCGTTGAAGGGCTGGAGATTCTTTGTAGAGTCGGTGGGAATCGTGTGGTCACCAATATCTAAATCAGGCGGGCGAACTGCCAAGGTGGCAGATGTGTTTCCAACAGAAAACCGGCGACGGGGCCATTACCGCCAAGACCTAAATCAGGTTCTAAGTCCAAAGGTAGAAATATTAACCCGGTGAAGGCAACAGAAGTTTCCAGCTGGAGAGAGGACTTCCCTGAGCATGAAATGTGAATTTCTGTCACTCAGCGCCTTTTCTGTTAAAACCATGGCCACCTATGGACCGTGTCCAATGTCTATCTAACATTGTAGAACCATCTTCAGATACAGCCTGCTGCCTTGCTCCACTGAAGGATTTTTACTTCCAGAAAATTTTCTAAGGGGCATATTTAAGAAAGGTGGCTCTGCACACAGTGCAGGGTCTCTTTTCTTGCACCTCTTAGTGCTCCCTTCCTGCCATTATATGTTCGCAATATTTAAAATACGGCACACCACAGCGCAGGGTAGGGGTCAATAGCGGCATTAATTTTTACTCTATTGGTGTACTCTGCAGGAGTAGCTCCAACATTTTGGCACTACTTCTGCAGAGTACATAGAGACCCTTTGTAATCAATGGCATGCCCCCTTTTAATTCCTGCTCTGAGCACCCCCTTTGCATACAGTAGCCTAGCACAGGCACAATATAGCGCAAAGGGGTACAAAATGGCACAATGCATGCATTTCCCCACTTTGTAAATATGGCGCATTGTTTTTGTCCTTCTAATGCCTTGTTAGTGTCAAAAAATGATGCTAATGTGGAGTTGGAATGGAGCTAGGTGTTCTTAAATATGCCCCTAAATCTCAAGGTACAACCACTGAACAGGGCGAATCTAGTTGGTGTATTTGAACCATGCTCCATTGTGGTCAGCCTGAAATTAAGCCTAGGTCCCTGTCTACCATGCTGCCATGACCATTGGGGAGAGGATATGGCATAGCAGTCACAGCTGTCGACTTTGGAGCTGGGGAACCAGGTTCGAGTCACAACATTGACTCAACATCCTGTGCTTCTGTCAAACCACTTAATCCATCAGTGCCTACCCCAAAAATGAATGTGTTCTTGTGTAAAGTAACTGGTCCTAATGTAAAGTGCTCCAATACCATTCGAGTTAAGTTTGCGCTATATAAAACCGTAATAATTGGCTACTATTAGTATTTTGGCACAATTTTTACTTAAATATTTAAAAAAATCATATCTCTGGTTTTCCTTATTGGATGTTTGTCATGGTGGTGTCATTCTGTTCATGTAATTATTCTGTTATCTTTGTAAATTGGAGTAGGATTTTTATTGTGTTGTGTTTTTGTTGTTTTAACTGTTTTGGTCCTTCTAACTTTTTTACAGGTTCTTTTAAGTTAAGCCGGTCTGCTCTGTGCCATAGCTACTGGGGGTTGAGTTAAGGTTTAAATTACTGAAACCTACAACTAGAGCTGAAAAGATAGTGACCATATAACTTGTTGTGGACTACCAGCCATACAAATTAACAGTCCATATTCCCACCCCTGCAGGTTAACTCCGAAGGCCATGAAAATCCCGAACACAATTCCTTATGCACAAATGAGAAACTCTGTCCTAATCAGCTATACTTATTGCTAATGGTTTCTCTGTCAAAATGTGATTTTTATTTGCTTTTTTTAACGTTACTAAATTTGCCAAACTGCCTGTTGTTAAAAAAACATGTGTATAAAATTATTTTCAAATGCAGTTGTTGGACCAGGCTCTTTTTGCAGGGTCATCCCCAAACTTTTTGCCTCCTTCCTCCTATTTTTTCTGACCTGTTTTTTCTTGCCTGTAGGTCTCTGGGCACTTTACCAGTGCTAACCAGTGCTAAATTGCATGTGCTCTCTGTCTAAATTAAATTGGTGAATGGTTTATCCATGATTAGCATATTCGATATACTAGTAAGTCCCTAGTAAAGTGCCTTAGAGGTGCCCAGGGCCTGTAAATCAAATGCTACTTTTGGGCGTGCAGCACTGATTGTGCCACTCACATGAGTAGCCCTATAAACATGTCTCAGACCTGCCACTGCAGTGTCTGTGTGTGCAGTTTTGCACTGGCAATTCAACCTAGCAAGTGTACCCACTTGCCAGGCCCAAACCCTCCCTTTTACTACATGTAGGGCAACCCTAAGGTAGGCTCTAGTAGCCCCATGCGCAGGGTGCAGTGTATGTAAAAGGTAGGACATGTACTGGTGTGTTTTACATGTCCTGATAGTGAAATACTGCCAAATTCAATTTTCACTATTCCAAGACCTATCCCTCCCATAGGTTAACATGGAGACTGCCTATAAATATCTTTTAAGTACAATTTTCCATTGGGAGCAGATAGAGATCTGGAGTTTGGGGTCTCTGAACTCAAAATTTAAAAATACATCTTTTGGTAGAGTTGGTGTTTAGATTGTCTGTTTGAAAATGCCACTTTTAGCAAGTGGGCATTTTCTTGCTTAACCATTCTGTGCCTCTGGCTGCCTGTGGAATCCACGTCTGGGTCAGACTGACAGTTAGGCTGTTTGTGAATTTCCTCTAGACAGTAACACAAAGGGAGCTGATGTGTGTCCTGCATATCCTGATGCGTCTCCTGGGCTAGAGTGGGGAGGGAGGAGCTGACATCTACACCTGAAAGGGCTGTGCTTGTCCTCACACAATGCAGTCGCCAACCCCCTTGAGTGTGTCTGGGGACAGGCCTAGGCAAGGCAGGATCTTGTGAACAACAGAGACTTTCCTTTGAAGTTTGCCTACTTCAAAGGCAGACAAGAGTGTAAGTAGTGGACCCAAAACCCAGACTTAGAGAACACTTCTGGATCAAGGGGAACCTCTGCCAAGGTGAAGAGCTGAAGAGCTGTGAAAGGAGTACTGCCCCTTTGCTGTTGGTGCTTTAGGGGGTCGTCCTGCAGTTGCAGCTTCTGCCTTAAAGACTGGACTTTGCTGTGTATCCTGCTTGTGAAGTTTCTCCAAGGGCTTGGACTGAGCTTGCCTCCTGTTTAGAAGTCTCAGGGACATCAAAGGCTTCACCTATCAGCCTCTGGGTTTGCTTGCTGTGGATCCTAACTCGCCAGGTAGCGCCTATTCCAGTTTCTGGGCCTTTGGGAGTGAAAGCTGACCTAAAAACAAGAAGAACAAGGTGCACTGACTCCGGACGAATCCAGGACCGACGCTGCTGCTCTACTCTGCAATACAGCCTGCACCCAAAACTGTGGTCCCCGCTGGAGTGCGACAATTGTATCTGACAGCGCAGGCCCGATGCTGCCACAGCCCTGCTGACATCCTGTGACTACATGAGTCCCAAGTGCCGTGTCACAGACGTCCATGACACCAGACTCCACTGCAGCACATGCAGGCCCATTACGTGACCGCGAGCCCGTGAGCCCGTGAGGCCGCTCAATGCATCTTGACTCACCAGATTCATCAACCCTTCCGGATCGTCAGGAACTGGTGCCTCGCACTGACATGGATCATCTCTCCTGCTATGCAGTAAGGATCTGACACTGCACTGGATGCAGCAACGCCTCACCTTCCTGACTCCGTGCACTGGCTTGTCTCCTAGTTTATCAAAGGTACTATACCTGGGGGTCCATGTGAATCTGTGACTGGCACTGCACTCCTTGCAAGTGGCGTCAGATTGTTAGGAATGACTCCGCCAACGACATTGTGATAGCCCAAATTTGAGCTATTGCGATGGTAAGTGCTAAATTGAAGTTTAATCTTTGAAAATTTCTATCTTTGCTTGTGCATGATGGATTTTTGTAGTTTTGGTCTTGTTTTGCTCAGATAAATATTGGCTATTGTCTAAACTGATGCTCAGTGCTTTTGTGGTGTTTTCATAGTGTTACTGTGTATGTTGGTACAAATATTTTACACATTGCTTCTGAGATAACCCTGACTGCTTGTGCTAAGCTATCAAGGGGGTGAGAAAGGGTTTTCTGAGCTGGATGGACAGAGTGCAAACTGACTGACAACCAAAGACCCCATTTTTAACTGCAGTCATTTTAATGAAAAAAAGGTTTGCGCAAATCTTCAAAATAAAAAAAAAACAAAGACATTTATTGTGTAAGTTATCATTTGTATTGACAGACATAGGACCTGCTGTCAGTCATTGAAAGCATAAAACAAAGGGGCAGATTTGGAAAGACTTTGTGTCATTGCAAAGTCCTAGAAATGTTTAATCTCACTAGATTCCACATAATTGTTGAATAAAGATTATCATCACAAACAAATCGCAATATATATTTTTGTACTTTTTTTTCCCCTCAGAATATTACTGTCTTCATTTGAATGATGACAAACACTGATGATCGTGAATCAATATGACGCTCAAGAAACAGGATATAGACTGGAAGGCAGCCTACACTATATAAAATAAATTAAAATGCTGCAGTTGCGGCTCGTGCCACGCAGAAGGGTGGGGCGGCATGGTGGGAGGAGGTGGAATGGGGAGTGCGGTAGGAATAAAAATTAAATAAATTTAAAAAAAGCAAACACTTACCTCCTCCATTGCGTCATGTCGCACCGCTCCTCCTCTCCTCCGTCACTGCAGGCAGGCACAGGCTGCTAGCCAGGGTTCTCCCAGGCAGACTGGGAGCCTGGGAAGGCTCTCTCCAGCTCAGCAACTGTGTTGCTGGACTGGAGAGAGCCTACTGCGCATGTGTGTTTGGCCGGCACCAGCGGTGTGCACTCCCATTCACTCCTCGTCACTCCCGTGGCCCCGCCCCTTTATAAGGAAATGATAATAAACAATGTTTATTATCATTCCCTTTAAAGGTTTGCAACTGCCACTGCTGACGGGAAGGAACGCTCCTCCGCCCTAATGGAGGAGAAGCCCCTGAAATGCTGTAGTAATATAAAACGAGACTGATTCTAATGGTATTTAGAAGAAGATGTCTTGATGAGGTTTTCTTTTCTTAGCCACCATTTGCTGTTGCCACTTCTACACAAGGTCAAATACATTTTAAAACTGACAAAACACTGATTTATACCAGAGAGAGACTCAAGAAAAATGAACAATAATAGATTATGTAAATAGTGTCGAGACTATATCAGAGCCTCTCCATTTTACTGGGAAAGATGTCTGAATTCCTTTAGTTAGGCAGCATAGTTGAGTCTTTGATCAGATTTTGCTCATCCTTTGCGTAATGTCCACAGCTTTGGCCCCAGAACAAAAATGGAATCATCTTTCACCCTGAGTCACAGAAGGGTATTAACATATAAAACGTTTTGTAGAATTACGATTGACATGTTTTAGGTGAAGACTAAGGTCATACAGACTTTAGCTCTTAACACTGAGAAAGCTCTGATTCCTTTCTGCCACTTTTGTACTTAGAGCCACATAGCAGTATCTCTACAAAAGCTTTGAGGATGCAACCCAGAGCACATACTTTGAATGTTGCTTTAAGAAAAGGCTGACATTTTCTTCCAAGGGTTGAAGATTGTTTTGTTCATCCTAAATTAATTTTGCTTTGCAATTTTAAGAAAGTAAGTGCTCTCTATAACTTAAATGATGGAAAATGCATCCTTTGCTGTCCTCAGTTTTGGAAGACCTACTGGCCCAGTAATGATAACTTATTATCTGTGATATACCCCAAATGTCATGATTTTCGATTCATTTAATCCTGGGTACCCTCCTGAGTGCTGCTTTGCGAACATAATTCACGTAGTATAGATTGCAGCAAACATCATAATCAGAGGTGAGTTTTTAAAATCACATTTACCCAGCAAATATCTTCCCAGAGTAACTTTCTAAAATAAGTCCCTAATTTTAGGATATAACTTTCTAGATGACTCTCTAAGTATACTGTTAGTCTCTTGTTGAAAAAACAAGGCGTGGTCTGATCTTAATGTTTATTGATATAAAATGTTTCAGTGTCCCCATAGCTCATCTTTTAGCTAAACACTAAGGGGGTTATTACAACTTTGGAGGAGGTGTCAATCCGTCCCAAAAGTGACGGTAAAGTGATGGATATACCACCAGCCGTATTACGAGTCCATTATATCCTATGGAACTCGTAATACGGCTGGTGGTATATCCGTCACATTTGGGACGGATTAACACCTCCTCCAAAGTTGTAATAACCCCCTAAGTGAATAATAACAGCCTTTTTTATGTAGCTCTTTATATAATATTTGTCCATCTCTAAGCACTATTAATTACAGGTGTTTCTGTTTTTCAATGTGAGGATGCTCATCTTACCATTCTTGGAATAATGAATGCCTGATCTGGTCTAGTAGGGATTCCATATTGTGACCTGCAAGTCACAGAAGATAGCCTCAGCAAGTGTTTAACTCACTGAGTCATCTTTCCAATCTGAAATTAAAACAAAAATCAAGAATGTATCTACCCTATCAAATGCGAATAACTTTCGTGAAAGTTTCTCTGGGTGTAGGGATGTAGTCATGCATAAAGCAGTGCCAGACAGGGCTGTTTTATGTTTTTTTCTAGAGTCCATTCCGGAACAGAACTGGGCAGTTAGGGTCAAGGGAGCTATCCGTTTGCCCCTGAAGGTTGATCTAGCAGCGCTTTTATCGCTAGGTACCTTGCCTTCATTTCACGCATGACCATGGGCGACACGTCTCCATGGATACCAAAGGGAACGAAGTTTGCAAAATATGACATTAGGAAATGGAAGTAATAAGTAAATGACTGGGCACGCTTGAAAACCTGTCAAGGCGCCCGTGTCCAAAAGGCGCGCAGGAAAAGATAAAAGGCAGCAAAATGAGGCCTTAATTGTCTGCCTGACTAACCCCGAGATTAGAAAAGGAAGCTCTTGTGTGCTTTCATTGCACCATCCTCTAATGTTTTATTCCTACGTTACCTCCACAGTTACCTACTGCAGGCCCACTCCGCCTTACAACAGTTGGGAGACATTTAAGTCACTGTTTCTGCCCTCGTTATCCAGCTATGCTGCCGTTAAAGGACAATAATTTGTTAATAAAGCAAACAGTTAGTACCATTAAATGAAGTAAAAGGTAATGTGTGAAAACACGTTCAAGCAAACTGACTTTGCTCCAGAACAAACTGATTAGTTGGATAAAACTCATTACAATCAGAACCAAAGGTTCTCTGTTTAAAAACCGTATTTGCTTAAGCTGAACTCTTCTCAGTGTATGTGCAGAGCCCTTTATGTAAAACAGTGAGATACCCTGACAGTGGATGTGGAACGAAACACAGGGCACGTCCTCTAACCTATCGGGTGCAATAAGTAGACTTGTCATGAGTTTTCAAGAAATAACATGCACATTTGGGTGTTTAGTGTCCTCTCTTAAATTTTGGTAGCTTTGACCTTTCAAAATTTAACAAAGATTAAGGTATTTAATGGATCTGAGTATACTGACCCACTTGTAATCAGTCTCCAAGACTTAGTATTGCATAGTGCTTAGGGAGGGAAGATGGGGGGCAGGTGATAAGAGGTGTTTGAGAGCTGGTTGATGGAAGGATTTAAGGCAGCGATAGGATTTAGTTCAGGGGGATAGGTGTCTGTAATGAGAGGGGTTCATATGTAGGCAATGATTACATGAATAGTCGGTGGAAGTCCTTTGTCCCTTTGGATTTCTCTTTTTCTATCCCGTTTCCCCTTTTAGAGGTATGGAGGTGGGCCTGATACTTGTGCCATTTTAAGCTGAAGTCATAAACTTTCATTTTTTGCTGCTGCTATTCTTTTTAGTTTGTTTTCTTAAAGTCATCAGGCTTCTGCTGGGAAGAAGCCCATTAGTGCCATGCATTCTTTGGTATCCTAGGCTTGAAAGAAAATTAGCATTGTTTTAGTATATCTCAATCCTGAGGTTCGTATTAAAGGCCATAATGTCCTGGTGCAAATTGGGTGATACATTCTACACAGGTGCATGAATTGGCAGTAGGAAATGAAAGCAGTAGACAGAGCTTTGGGAAAAATTCAGTTTTCTGTGCATCTTTTTTAAATATGACATAACTGAAGGAGAAAGTGTTGCTGGATGGCAGAAAGAATAGTCTTTCTTCGGGGCAAGGTTATGTTTGGGCTCAAGTTGATGGCTCTTCCAATGTTAGAGCTAAAGATTTCTAGCCATGGGATGCTTTTCCATGTGCCAATGGCAGACGTTTGTCTTAGGCAATCTTCATTGTGTTTGTTGCATCAGTATGGCTTTACAGCTGTTTTGGCTGATTTTGTGGATGATGATGGGTCCATGAGATCTTCTAGATTTAGATAAGTGACCTCTTTGTAAAGGTGAATTGTGAGGAAGCATGAGATAGCGTTTTTGCTTTTAGAGCTTCCTTCCATGTTCTGTCAGTGAGATGATGTGTTTGAGTGAAGTTTCTCTTGGTGGCAAAGTGCAGCAGAGCATCTGCAGCTTTGTTTGCAATGTGTGTACCTTAGATCTGCCTTCAGTGTTGCAGTTTTTGAGGACTGGGAGAAATCAAGGACCTTTTTTCAACAGGTGCCAATCCAGGCCCAATATTGCTGATAGAGCAGTGTCTACTCCCCAGATTTCGGCTTTCTAGCATGTTATTCATCCTATTTTGACATGTAAAAGGGTTTGCGGATGCACATCACTGTGCCTTTGGTGAATTGAATAACGGCCTTTGCAGCAACCTCTGCCCTGCCTTGAGTGACACTGAGGTGGATCTTCCAAGTTAGTGACTTGGATAATGTTACTGCCAGGTACTTGAATGTTTTTGCTACTTTGGTCGATTGATTTGCCAGAGTTCTAAGCTTACTTCATGACCTTTTGGGGCATTGTTTCAAGGACATAATCTTGGATTTCAAGGAGTTTATTTTAAGGTGATTTCTGGTACAGTGCCTTTCTTTTACATTTAGTTGGGTTTGTAGAGAGTTTTGCATCATTGCCAGGATAATGCGGTCAGTGGCTATAGGAGCAGTGGAGAGCCCAGGTTTTGCTGATTTTTTACTTGACTTTGGTGACTGCTACTATCTATGCGTACATGTCAGATTTATATAAGGTTTAAAAAGCAGAGGTGCCAGGATGTCGCTTTGCTCAGCACATCTGTTGGTGGGCAATAGTTTGCTTCTTGCTCCACTGGTACCTATGCTAACTTGTCCCTTTGACTCTGAGTACAGGCTCTTTATTTTTCTCAAAGGTGGTTGGCATATGCCCATGGATTCCAGTTTGGTCGATAGTAGGTCTTTTTCCATAAGGTCAAAAGCTCAGGAGGAGTCTAAAAGTGGTCTGAAGACAGGCATCTGTCTTTCAATTGAAAACTCAGAGAAAATGCACACATAGGTTGAAAATCTCGTTGACAGTTGCTAACGATCCCCTGAAGCCTCCCTGGATTGAGCTGAGGATGTAGTAGATGTCTTCACAGGATTCCAGATTGAGTGCATGGAGATTTTTTCCTCGCTTGTTAGTAAGGCCGAGTAGTCTTTATGAAATGGAGTCAGTCGCTTTGACTTTGTACTACAGTGTGATGCACTACAAGAATCTGTGAAACCTATCTTGATAGTAGCTGAGGGCATCATTCTTTGAAAGCTTTGAAGCATTCTGAAGGATTTTTCGGGGGTGCTGAGATTTTGATATCATTCAGTTATTGAAGACAGCTAGGAAACAGTCACACAGTCAGAGAACCACATACTATTTTCTCTAATCTCCTGTCAGTCAGAAATAGTCTTGTGTGAAGGATCTCAAATTGTCTTTGATGCACAGTTATAATCCAGCTATCAGTTTGCTTTGGGCAACTAATAATTTAAAATTAAAACTGCTCAATACCAGATAAATATCAAACATTTTCCAGTTCTGAGCACACACTGTCAGATTTATATTTGCACGTTTTGACACATAATCATTGGTGACTTCTTTTGAATAGGGATCTAAAACTGTAATTATTCCCATTGTCTCCTTATTTTTCGACTCAATATTAGTAACTGGTGTCTATATAGTACTGCACCACTTGTGATTTAATAGTTAACGTTTTTTTTGTGATAACAGACTATATTAGTGTCCATTTCAACTATACTTACATTCTCAAATTTGAGAGTATGAGCAAAAAATTGTGTGTTTTGTTATGATTCGTATACTATGTGAATGAAACACAACGGATAGCCTAGAACAAATTGGCATTTATCCATAAGGGGGGTATTTATTATATTTTTATGGCATAATATGAACATTTCCACTCCTGGTACTAATCTTTGTACATGGAGCCAAAAATTAAACTAACAATTTATTTGTAAGAGATTAAGCTGCCAAGTGGTGAGCTCTTTGGTCATTAACTTTCCTTTGCCTCAATTTTTCTTCAAACCCTCAGTAGTTTTATAAACTGCAGCACCTGATACATTCTTGGGATGCTGTTCTACTTTGAGTGAATTGTCTCTATATAGAGATCCTGATGTGGGACTCAATGTAGTTTTAAGATGTTGAGTTGAGTGTACAAAGTTTCATTGCAATATTGTTCAACAGCACATTTGACACATTTCAGACAGAGACCTCTTTGATGGCCTTATAGCCAGCCATTGAAGGCCCATTCCAGTGTTAAAGGCCCGAGCTGAAGATAAGTGCCTTTAAAAATGGAGCGTGACTTTAAAGCAGGTATAGCCCACCTACTGAGGGCTATAAGGCGATAAACACATTCCAACACTAAAGGGCAGAATAATAAATAAAACAAAGACCTTATGGAACCAATGGGATTGAAATTCACCTGGGCTCCATGAGGTCTTTGTTCACAGCAACAGCTATGAACAGCAATATTGGAATGTTGGGTCTCCAGGCTCCTACTGGCCATTGGAAGCCCGTCACTCTCCATTGTTTTCAAAGGAGTTCCCAACATCCCAGTGTTCTAATTTATGTTATATGATGGCAGCAGAAAACTGTGAAAAATGGTACATGAGTACAAATTACTATAGAATTCTTAATTCCAATTTGAGTATTTCAAACCTTTACTTTAACAGCTAGTGGTGGTATCTAAAAATGTACACCTTTACTCCACCTAAATTCATGTGTCTTGTGAAATGACCTCTCTGTGGTTTCCTCTGGGGATTCTGAATGGTCACCCTCATCCAGAGGAGTCAGTTTTTAACTCCACATGGCACAGTTGTAAAACTGATGCAACTCTAGCAATGCATCAGAACACATAAGAGAGTCCTGTTGTAAAAAGCCCTGCTTCAATTATACTATAGGTCTCAGAAGCCATTAACATTTTGATGCAGTGAAGTAATAGAGTTGCACAGAGAAAAGTTGTAAATTTCAGTTCTACGTGGCTTTTTACATGGGAATGTCTAGCCTGCATACATTATAAGTGGCAGAGGTAAAATGTGACGCAGGGCTTTACAAACTGACACATTGGGCACAGTGGCCAGATTCATTCAGAATAGATTTGCACACCACACTAAAAATCATTAGGTAAGACCTAAGTAGGAAAAGGGGACATAGAGAACTGGTTACAGTGTTTCTTTATCCACTGATATAGTACTGTTTATTTTCCAATCTGATTGACTGTATACAGCTCAGCTTGTAGTCTTATATTGTGAATCTGATCTGTAATTCGGCCTCAGTGTTGTAATGTTGAATCACCTGTGAGTCTGTTTTGAAAAATGTTATGATACAAAGTGTGAGTGTAAGTATCTACATGCACTAGAAATGTATTTTATTTAGGGCTGGTTTAAAGACACAGATTTTGATTCTCATTTGATCTACATTTAGACCTTGTGTTGGTGTGATACCTCTTTTCCTTAGAATATATTTTGAAAGGCAGAATAGCTTTTAAATGCAAATGTTAACCCATCATTGGAGGAAGCACGGTCATCCTGATTCGGCTGTAAATGTGTTAAGGAATCGGGATTGCAAATTGTGCAGAAACATTGAACTTCAGACTTCTTTTCCCGTGCAGCTTTTGGCATTAACAACCTGCTGAAATCTGTGTGGGAAAATGGTATAGAATGGAGGAAAGCATACAAGAACTGGAGCACAAGCACTGATTCCGAGGGATATTATAATCAGTAGTGTCCAGGTGCATTGGCACTTGGTCCCAGGGATATGAGGGGCCCTTTACATTCCACCCTGGCTTTATGCAGTACCTGAACCACAGATGGGACTCCGTTTGCTTGCTTGCATGAAGCACCCTGGCATTTTGCTGATTCCGGTGGTTATTGCCTCATTCCTGAGTATGAAACATAAGCTAGTTATCACGCATTCCAGAATTAATGCACCACATAGGATTGAAAATTCTAGGTGCAGAATTACCAATGCAGTTTCCCAGCACAATTTCTTTAAAAAAGGCCTTAGAATATAATTTGTCATGTTGACCTCATTCTCTGGAGCATTCCCTGGAGTGAAGCTTATTGTGGTTCATCTGAAGTCCCATGAAAACCTTTCCATTCTTACACCTTTGATCAGTAATCTTGAATTCATTTAATCTGCACAGATTTCAGTTATTTGCCTGACGGCAACAGCCCTTAATTATGAAGACCTGAGTGCCATGAAATCGCTCAGAACGCTGAGGGCACTAAGACCTCTCCGAGCCCTGTCCAGATTTGAAGGCATGAGGGTAAGGGTAGATTTCAGTGCGTTTCCTGTGTTTCTTTTAACACCCATGCTTTCTTTACACAGGAAATAACAAGAAATATGTTTCTTTGCAGGTGATCAGTGTACGGGAAAGCCATGATTCCTCATCATAAAGACTCAGGACCTTCTTTAGAGCCTGGTGGACTGGATACTTTATGACAAATGTTGTAGATGTCCCATCCTCCAAATTACAAGTGCATTATAGCCTATGGCACTTATAATACAGCAGATGGGATATTTGTTTTGATAGTGTATCCTTCTCACCACTCTCTAAGTAAGACTCTCAGTCTTAAACATGTGTAGATCTCTTTCCAGGTGCCAAATTGTCACAGCCATCAGAGATTGGTGAATGCCATTCCCTTGCTAGAAGTTAACAATCACTCTTCCACACTCGGAATTGGCTTCAGCTTGGCTTGGTTTAACCTTACATTAAGGAGAAGAGCAAATAAATTATGTCCTTTTAGTGTGAAAAGGATTAACACAACATCCTTATTAATAGCTACTAGTCACAATCTAGATACCAGTACATCTGAAATTGGGCGATAGATTAAACATTCCTTTTCAATGGAAAGAATTCTTGACATGTCTATGTTGAGTCATCATGGTTATCCTACTGTAATCGATTTCCTCCCATACAGGCTGGTGTTTCTTCATTTAGGGTATTGTGTTTTTCTTTACAGCGGAGAGACATAAAAAGGCCAAAATTGGACTCTGTGACTGTAACAGCCTGGAATTGTCCTTTGTATTTCCTTTCAGGTCTCCTTAGTAAGCCTTGTGGCTGCTCTTCTTGGATATGCTGAAATTGGCCCCATAAAGTCTCTCAGGACACTCAGAGCAATGAGGCCGTTAAGGGCACTGTCACGATTTGAAGGGATGAGGGTAAGATTGCACAGCACTGCCCGAGGTGACTAGGGCACATGACCAAGGACTGCTTTGATCTTTATTTAAATTGTCTTGGAGGTTGCGGTGTGAGAAAGCAGTCTCTTTGTCATGTGGCTATTGGTAGATCTTTCTCCTCCTCTCTGTAGTTAGATTCATAGATGCATTCAGCGGTAACAACTGTGATTGGCAGTGGGTGCATATCCTGGAAATCTACACCGACAATGATACTCTTGTTCAGGATACAGTCTACACTGGTGCTTGGTTGGTCCAAGTGTATGGGTGACTATAACCTAAATTGAACCGAACCACTAAAATGTTAAAAAGCGCCAAACACAGCTGAAGTTTGGAACCCACACAAAAGTGGGTGTAAGCCAGATGTTATGTGGTGATCTGATCCGACTGTATCAAAGGGTATCACAGGGTATCATCCACAGACAATAACACTTTCTACCACTTTCTACCACTTCCATTCCACACCACATTGCATTAAAAAACGTACAACATTTCAGACGGGGTAAGGTAACCGAACCAACAAATGTTTCCAACAGTCTGCAGTCAGTGGACAGACAACCTTTTGATGCTGTACCTAAATTTACAGATATTTTCATTCTCTGTCCATTTTTATTATCCAACATCGAATTTCAGCATTGTGGTTCTGAATCTCCAAGACACAGGATTACAAATTTCCTCTGAAATATATATTCATTTTAATCTAGCATGCCAGGATTAGGAATGTAGTGAACTAGAAACGATTTATTTTGGGATTCCTGGTTTCATCTTGCATGATTTTCACTTAGCTGTACCAATGCATTTTCATGTTTTCATTCTAGACGCATTATGTCTACTGGTTTGCATTGCTGGTTGCTTTTAAGTGTAAAACCGTTGCTGGTATCAAGAGAATTTATTTTCCCCACCATGCCTTGCTAGCGAGCAATACAGAAGGCATGTTTTTTAAAGAGAATCTACAGGAGGTAACTGAGAATTGCAGGAAGGTTCGCTTTTCAATATGGTGAACCAAATAGGGCAACAGAAGGAGACTGCAATATTTTTTCTTCTCAATAAAAGGAGTTAGCCACAATCTGACACAGCAAATTTTGCACAACTGTGGGTCATGTCCTGGGGAAGTATGACCTAAAATGTATGTTCATTTGCCTCTACTGCAGTATTCCGACTCGACTATGTCAGAGCAGTTTCAAAACACATGATTCAACACACTCATTAATACATTTTTAAATCTGGCTACCTCTAAAGGTACATGGAGTAAGGGCCAGAGTACAAATAGGCCGGTGTATTTCAACCCATGTGCAAACCCACATTTGTGCACCGGTTGGTGGGAGTTATTTATCATATCAGCTAATTATCAACCTTCGTTAAAATTTGGCAGGTCAAACCTGTCAAAATGTAACAGGGGGAATTTCTACGGTATTTATCAAAACATGCAGATTTTGGTGCATTAAACAGCAAAGGGGGTCATTACAACCTCAGCGGTCTTTTATGAAGACCGCCGAGGGACTGCCATGCGGAAGACCGCCAGTAGTGGCTGTTTGCCGCTCGGCGTATTATGACCGTTGGCTGCCCTCCGTCGTTTTACCGACGGAGAGCCGCCAACAGCCACACTTGCGGGCAGCGGAGAAGTGGAGGTTGCTCTACCTCCACGCCAACAGAACACCGCCGAGCTAATCACGTCCTGTGATTCTGCACGGCGGTGTTCTGTTGGCAGTGTGGTGTTGGCGGAGCTGCCCCCATGGCTCCCATCCCCTCCCGGAGGATCGACGGAACAGGTAAGTCGATCGTCCGTTAGGGGAGGGGAGTGGGGGGGTGTTGTGTGGGTGCATGGGGGTGTGCGTCTGTGTATGTAGGGGGGTGTGTGAGTGCGTGTATACTTGCGGGGGTGTTGCGTGTTTCGGAAATGTGTGCGTGTCTGTCTGTATGTATGTCTGTATGGATGTGTGCGTGTCTGTTTAAATATGGGTGTGCGTGTCTGACTGTGTGTGTGCATGTTGGCACGTATGTCGGTGTGCGTGCGTGTATGTGTGTTGGTGGTGCCTGCGCGCGTGTCGGGTGTGTATGTGAAAGGTAATGTCGGGGTCGGGTGGGGAGGGGGTGGGGGGGTATAGGGGAGGGAGTCAAGGTGGGGGTGGGGGGTGATGGAGACCCCTATCAGTGCCAGGGAAGGAATTCCCTGGCACTGATAGTGCTTACCGCCATGGATTTCATGGCGGTTCCTACAGCTGGAAATCCACGGCGGTGAGCCGGGTCACAATACCAGCAGCGGTATTGTCATGGCCGCCGGGCTGGAGACCCAGGTCTCCAGCCCAGAGGTCTACTCCGCCCTGGCGGGCGGAACGGAGAAGCGGCGGATGACCATGGCGCTAACCGCCATGGTCATAATACTAAAAAAAAGACCGCCAGCCTTTTGGGGGTCTTACCGCCGCTTTAACACCGTCCGCCAGGGTTGTAATGACCCCCAAAATCTGCATCTCATTCTATGAAAACTCATAACAGGCACTCTTTATCGTCCCCGAAATATAATGTATCCTGGAGAACCTCTATGTATGGCATGCGATAAATAGCACCTTGTTTCACAACCCACTTATGATCAGCCCCTTAGTGTGAAATAATGTGATTCTGAAGTTTATGTACAAGGAGGCTTTAAATTAGTTTTGTGTTTGGACATGGCTCACTGAGTCACACCCAATACACATTCAGGGTAGGCTGTCACATATGCTGTTGGGAAGGGGTAGTGCCAAAGGTGTCACAAGGAGAAACTGGCCTCAAAGTATTTGCTATCTTCAGTTAACTATTTGGAACATTAAGAGTACTAGAGCATTTAGTACTAAGTTGCAAGCAAAACGTCAGGTAGTGCGCTGCGATGTATTTTATTGGGTGGGCTATGAGGAGAGTTAGTTATGTTGAAATGGGCAGTAGAGCTGCATTGCAGACAAACCTTCTGGCCCAAATCTCAGGTGCTCTGCACACATAAGTATGCATAGTATGTGGAAAAAGTGATCCACGGCTGGATATTCCCTGATACAGTGAACCATGTTCAGTGGACATTTCTGCCCAGTAATCAGACTTAGAGTAGTGGATAAACTGCCAGCTTGGTAAACTGTCCATTATAGTAGTCCTGTAGCTAGGGCAGATGCAGGTGGCACTTTTGGGGTGGAAAGACCATAATTTTGTCAAAAAAAGTGAGCACTAGTGATCCCGTAAATTGGTAGATATCTATAATCACTTTGTTACCCAGTGCTACCCTGTACATATACTCCTGGAAAGGGCATGCATAAGTGACTTTTGATAGTGGGACAGTGGAAGAGATTTCTAAATGTCAAAAATATTTAGTTGCTGTGTAAAACAAAAATTAAAATTGTGCCTTTCCTTATTACCAACATGGATTCCCCTGACATATTGACAATTCCCTCCAATAGCAAATTTTTCTTAAAAAATATTTGATTTGCATTGGTCCCATGACGCATGCTTTCATAGATTAATCCCCAACATTTTTAATGTATACAATTCGCAGGAGCTGTCCGCTATGCATAGATTCATGCATCTTTTTGGTAAAACTGAACCGTGCTTTTTCATCGTATAAATTGTTCTTGTGTAATTTTCCATATGGGCCACTTCCTTGTAGTTTTCAACAGAGTTGTCGTGATCTCTTTTTGATGCTATAATACCTCATTGGTGACAGCGCTCTCCCCAATTACTCCTTAACATAACATAACTCAACATAACATAATGATACCTACTGAGATCCGAGAACGAGCCACCAGTAGCTTGCCAAGGAAAACGTAATACACACTCGCATAGAGATGTCTACATGTTTTTTTTACCTGCTTTAATTTTAAAGAATATAAAGTAAAATTATATTATTAGCTTTGTGCGAAACACTCTCTTTTTAGACAGACTGGGCTGTCTACAGAAATATAATATTGTGTTAAAAAAGGAATGTATAATTGTATAGGCATTTGTAAAAGCCTCTCTTATTATACTGGAAAACTTGTTAGGTTAAATCGACTAATAACCTGACAATAATTTCTTGTCATAATGGATAGCATTGACCCTACCTGACCTGTTCTTATCATTCCTATTTTACATTATTTTTTATATTCTTCAGAATTGTGACCAAAGTTACTACAAATAGGATAAACAATCCGTTCTTAAAGTGACAGCCTTGACATAACCTATAATTGAAGGAGGCAAGCACCTAAATATGGAGCAGTAGCACACAACAGTGAACCCTCATCTTTGATGTTTCAAAAAGAGTAAGATAGCAGATGTGGCTCAAAGTAAGGTCCCATTCACCTATCCTCAATTACACCTGCTGATGAGGAGAGTTGACTTACTGCCACAGTCCCTGCTTTTTAGACACAGCTACAGCTCTTGACACAAGATGGCTGATGCTTCCCCTGAGAACATGATAACTTCGAGCCTTAAGTGTAAGGTCCTGATTTAACCTCATTCACCGAAGAACAACATGCTGAAGGATGCAGAGGCTGTACAATCTTCCATATATTGAAGAGAAAAGGCATACTGTAGAAGAGAAAACAAAGCACTACTTTTCATTACTGTGTACAAATAGCACCCTAACACCAGTGACGTTCCCCATAAAAATGTTAGCTCTAGATTGCACTTCTCTTATTATTCCAAACATTTCTCCTTCAATCATCACTGAACGTTTCTGTAAATACCTTGTAGTCTTCATGGACTTAATAATTTAGCTTAGTGTTACATTTTCAACTACTGTGAGACCTACTAAGTCCTTCAATCAGAAGACCTCCAGCCTGTCTTCACTTTCTTTGAGTTCAGGGAGGAGATGACCTCATAGATCATCTGTCCAGGGAAATTCTCAGCCACTGACATTGTATCATTGAAACTATCACATTAGGCCTCAAACCATCCTTTATCAAAGTTTATCATTGCCTGCCACGCATTTTGCAAATCACTACAGAGTCAGAAACAATCCAATCATATCTCAGCTGCTAAAAGAACCACAACGAGGAAATGTCCTTGACTAACTGCGGGCCTATACGAGGTCAGGCACTTGTCAAATAAATTGAAATCAACAGTGGCAGCATAGCTCTCAATTACATTCAGTGCAAACACATACCCAGCAAATTACACTCTGATTTCTGACCCTGATAGGAAGAGATACCACTGTTATGATCAGTATTTAAAAGTGCCCCAGTCAAGGAACTACAAACTGCCTCAACCTTGAGAATCATATAACACTCACTGATATTCAATATCAAGTTTGATCAGAATGGAGCACACATGGGGATTTAGATTGATGGCATTCATGTTGTTGAAACATTATTTGTGAGCAGCTCACACCAGTTGGAGCCAATGTTTCCTTTAGTGACCTCACAGCCATGTAATATCATTCATCTTCTTCAACTTCTGTAGTTCACCTATAGACCAGTTTCCAGCCAAATATTCATTGGATATAGCAAGTGTGAGGATGACCTACAGACTCGCCTCTGAGTATCTCAGAAATCTAGTAAAGTACTCTGTCATGAATAGCCTCTGTGAAGCTCAAAACTGTATTCAAAACACCAGTCCCCCGATGCTTCCATTACTTTCCAGGAAACCAACACCTTTTCCTTCTGACTGGTCCCCATTGATCACCTGCCAGCCAGTGCTGTTAAAGAAGAATGGTGATTCTCTAAATGTTATGTAAAGAGAATCAAGATTTCATTAAAGACGGGGAGGTTAATATTATGCATTAATCTTTTAGTTACAATTTCTACAGCACCTGTAAAGAACTTTCAAACAATATAACTTCAATCTAGAATTAGAAGACCATAGTCTATAAATAATCCCCTCACAAAACACTCTTCCTTTTTAAATGTGGCAAACTATTCTTCTTGCCCAAGATTCCTCTATCTTCAGCAAACTGTTCCTATCGAGCTTCCTTTCTTTTTAATTCATTTGTATTGTGCCTCTAAGAATAATAAACAAAGAACAGCATATGTCCATCACCACAAATGCAAAACCTGTAGACATCAAAAATGTTAATACTTGAATAGGTTCAAAACATTTTGCTCCACCTTCTTGCCTTTACTCTTTTTTTTCTTGGGAAGTGGCGGGTGGGATAATGTTATCCTCAGTGTGTTTAATGAAATATTGATTCTCTGTCCATAATATTTGGAGAATAGCCATTGCATTTCAAGCCCAGGGGATACCATTATGCATGCTGAAAGCCCTTCAACACCACATTTGCCATATGCTTTACTGGTCAAAACTGATGCTTTGCAAATGTACCTGCATTTGACCAATCAACCGATTTCCTCCAATCTTCAACCAGATAAATAAGCTTTATTTGCCATTGCACCTCTTTTTAAATGTGCTTTAAATAGTTGTACATCTATACCTGCTTGATCCATTGCCCATTTTACCCATCTTTCAAAAGTAGCATAACTCACTGCCTTACACGGTTTTCCATATGAAATCAACAATTGATTCTCCCATCTCTTCAGTATTCCATCATTCTGTTCTCATATTCGTTTATGCATTCTAAAACACACAGGGCCATATTTAAGAAAAGTGGCATTGTACTGTGTGCAGCGCCACTTTTCTTGCACCCTTTACCACCCCCCTATTGCCACCATGTGTGCACTGTATTTTAAATACGGTGTACCATGGCACAGGGTAGGGGGCAATAGCGTAATTTTTCATAAAGCTATTGATGTACTCTGCAGGAGTAGCGCCAAAATATTGGTGTTACTGCTGCAGAGTACATAGGGGTCCATTATAAATAATGAAAGAACCCTTTTAACGCCTCTCTGACCCGGCACTAAAAGTGCCGTAAAAAATGATGCAAGGAAATCTGTTTGATTTCCTCGCACCATTTTTTTAGCCTCCCTAGCTGGGGAACTCCCCAGTTGCATATATTATGCCTGGCGCCGGCATAATGTAGCGCAACGGGTTACAAAGTGGCGCAATGCGTGCATTGCACCACTTTGTAAATGTGACGCAATGATTTTAGCCTTGTTGGGCCACATTAGCGTAAAAAAAAAAAAATGATGCTGATGTGGCACTAGGGACATATAAATATGTCCCACATTTTTTTACATTCAGGAAAAGTTGGGTAAAAGATAAACTCAGACTTAGGGCCTCATTAAGAGTTTGGCAGTCGGATGAGCCGACCGTCAAACTTGCAGAGAGGACGCTCCCGCCATGGTGGTGGTGTCCCCCCAAGCATAATACAACGTTCCTGCCGGGTTGACCAGTGGAAACTTTGTGTGGCACCCTTCCTGCCGGGCTGACTAGCAGGATCAGTGCTATTGGAACAGGGAGCCGAGACCAATACTGCAGCACACCAACACCATCGGAATGCATATTGTCTGCAAAGCATGGGCATGGGCAGTGCCCTTGGTCCCCTGTGGCCCTCTGCACTGGATTTCTGCTAGCCTTTCCATGCCGGGGTGACCACCAAGGAAAGGATGGTGGAAAGCTGAGTTGTAATCAGCATGGCGGCACTGAGTTCAGCACCCCTGTGGCTGAGTACAACTCAGACTGCCGTCAGCCCACCTGGAACAATTTCTCTGGTGGTGATGGCAGTCCCCTGGGGGGGTCCACCCACCAGGGTTGTAATGTGGCGGTCAGACCGTCTGGAGTGTGGTGGTCTGGCCGTCACCCTGCTTGTGGTGGTCCTCGGAGGTCCATAGACTTCGTTCTTTTCCAGAATTCAAAATATACTCCATCTGGCTCATTGGGTTTGTTACTTACCTCCAGTGCTTTCATATCTGAAACCCTTCTCCAAAATATTAAACACAGTAAAATTGCTAACTTTATTGTAAATTTTGTTCAAATCCAAATATCTATTCACAGGGCAGGATTCAAATAAAGACAGAATCAATTCACATCCCACAAAACATCATACCGTGCTCTAGGGGGCCTTCTCAACCTCATACTCTTCAAAACTCTACACACCAAAGAGTTTCTCCCCACTGTTCTTCCATCCACATAAACATGCCCAGCTGAAATTGCTGATCTATAACAAATCATTGTTCTATAACTCAGTCCTTTTTCATATTGTTCTCCACTACTTGAGCCCCTATGAGATCCATACACTTCTCTATGCACCAACAAGACCATGCTTCCCAAATTCCATTATAGCCCCTTCTTGTTCCTGGTGCCCAAGACTCTTTGAGCAATTCAACAGCCCTGCTCGAAAGTTCCTTGAAACATACAATCTCCTGACACTTTCCATACAAGAACGTTCAATTATTTGTCCTCCACCAAAATATGTTTTTCTCCATTCCCCAGCAGCCCTTTCAATGCTAGAATCAAAAAAGGTATTGTGTTTGCTAATTCTATTACAAATTGAAACCACACCCGAGACACCCAAAATAGTTTCACCAACACTATCTGATATTTCTCAGTTCTCACCTTTAATAGAACCCTCTAAATGATTGCAAATGGGGGAAAAGCATAAGCTCTCATCCCCTTCAAAATCTGCTGGAATGCATCTACAGCAGAAGCTCCTGGATCTCGTATTCAGCTGAAATACTTCTCTAACGGAATTGTCAGTTAGCTTGCAAAGAGATTCACCTCCAATGAACCCAAAACTAACTCCATTCTCCTGAAATAGCAGTGATTCAGTTTCCAATCGCTGTAATCCCTGATCTCGAATTTCAATCAACTACCATATTCAGTTGGCCTGGTAATTACTCTGCCTTCACTATTATCTTGTGCTGCAAACAAAAATACCAAAAGTATTTTGCAAAAATCTGAATAGCCACGGGATGTGCTCCCTCCTAGTGGACTGATATATACGTCAAAGCCAAAACATTGTCCATCTTCATTAACATTGAATGACCTTCCAAAATCTCCCTGAAGCTCTTCCATCCATATAACCCTGCTGTTAATTGCAAACAGTTTATATGATTTATCTTCGCCACCTATTTGTTGCTCTCCTAAATGAGCCCCCCTGCCTCTCAAGCTGACATCCATCTCCAAAACAAAATGTGACACTCGTCCAAATATTACCCAACTATTTCACACTTCCATATTGTGCAACCATCAATTAAATTCTTCTTTCACTTCCTGATTTATTGTTACTATGTCCCCATACCACAGACCATTCGTCAAGGCATCTCCCTTTATTCTCTGTAAAGCACAATAATGCAACAGACCTGGAAAAATTGTCTAAATGGAAGATGACAACAATCCTACCATAAGAGCTACGTCTCTCACTGACAGCATGTCCTTCCTCAAGACATGTAAGATTTCCTTCCTTATCATTATCACTTTCCTCTCTGGAAGCTGTAGCATAACCTTCACTGTAACTACCTCAAAACCCCAAAATTCTATCTTTTGAGCATGAGTAAATATTGATATCTTCTTGCTTAACATATACTCCAACTTCTCCAACAAGTCCATCACCAATATCAATTCCATCTTCAATTCCTTCATGTGTTGTGACATAATCAGTATATCATCCAAATACAATATAAATCTGACTCCTCTCTCTCATAAATAAGCCATCATTACCCTAATCACTTTCGAAAAGGCACCATGAGGTAGGAGACAAAACAAAAGCAAGGCACTGAAAATGGTACAGTTTCTTTCTCCATCAGAACTGCAACTATGTCTGACTTTCCTACTCTATCGCAATTGTGAAATCTGCATCCTTTAGGTCTAACTTCACCATCCAATCATTTCTTAATAGCATATCTTTTAAACAATGGATTGCCTCTATCTTGAAATGCCAGTATCCCAAATACTTGTTTAAATCTCATAGATTTATTACTGGGTACCATCTTTTGTCCTTTTTCCACTAAAAAGAGAGTGCATACAAACTTGTTGGCACTTTCCTTTATATGTTTTATTGCACCCTTTTGTAACATTGCATCTATTTCTAAACCTACTACATGTTTTTGCTCTTCTGTTAAACAAACCTCTCTTTGTTCCTTCACTTGTTGTGGTTTCTCCACAAACTCTATTTCGAAACCTTGTACCATCTTTAAGATTCATGGGTCTTAAGGTCATTTTTTCCCACTCATCCACATAATGTCTTAATGAATCTCCTACTCTTTCTTTAGAAAAACTAGTAATAGTGTTCATATTCACCCTGAGGTCATTGGTTACTCTTGATAGTCTTCCCCTTCTTGTCCATCACCATCTACCCCTACTCGGGTAGAAACTTGTTGAGGTCTGGAAACCTCTTCTATATCCTCTCTACTAGTTACTGTAATGGGGCCAGTGTGTCCCTGGCCAATAGAAAGTTCCCTTCTATTGGGCCTACCAAAAACTTTCCTCATATTCACCTGAGCCTTTTCTAAGAGGTAAATATAAAAATATACTTCCCAAAATGTTTCACCAAATAATACGTCTTTTTGCATCCTGGCTTGGTCCTTATCTGCCATGTCCCCCAATTTAGGGCTTATCTTCATCCAAATTGCCTCCTTCTTTCCATCATCAACCCAGCAATTACATTGCCTAGTAAAATGATTGTCTTCTGACTTCATCCTTCGAGCAACTCAAGGTCCACTACTGTATCATTAATATGCTCCTCCTCCACCATATCAAATATTCTTGTTATAGTA
The DNA here is from genome assembly GCF_031143425.1 of Pleurodeles waltl. Lineage (NCBI taxonomy): Eukaryota > Metazoa > Chordata > Amphibia > Caudata > Salamandridae > Pleurodeles > Pleurodeles waltl. The sequence goes on from NC_090449.1 coordinate 611,522,645, forward strand.
CCTTGGACATCTAACACCTTATCCTGGCACTGTTGAAGTGATCGTTCCAGGCCTATTCTTGGGTCTCTGCCCAACTTAAACAGAAAACTAATCATTTCTGGATCTAAATTAATTGTGCAACACACCTTTTCATCAATCACAGGTCAACATTCTGCTTTTAACATCCTTTTCAATTCTTTATCCAAGGGCTTCCTCACCCATTTTTAAAAGAATGTTTTAAAGGCCACCACTCGCCACTCTTTGGGTGCCTTATTTTATATGGTGAGAACATTTCCTCTCCTAAAGCTTTTTTAACACCTCTTTTGAGGTTGATCTCTCATTATCCTTAAATTCAGCACAAAACTCATCATCATGCTGAATCTCAAACTCAAATTCCTCAAAATCCTTATTTTCAGCTGTCAAGGAATCTAGTCCTATCTGTAAATAATTACATTTGTCATCTAGTGTGTCGCATGGGACACCTACCCATTGTGTGTCACTTTGAGCACCTTTCCTTTGTGTGCTGCTTAGAACACCTTTCCTTTACATGGAGTTTAATCCATCCTTTCCTTTTTGAGTCATTTTTTTACTTCCAAAAGCTTACTTTTCCTCAACCCCTTTCCACTGTTCTCACCCCTTCTCTCTTCCTCTTGTAGAAAACTCTTCACATGACTCAATATCCTTTCTGTTCTTTTCCTTTAAAATGTTATCTATAGTCTCCTTAACTTGTACCCTCATCTCTTGTTGGATTGATCTCCTTATTATTTCCTCATTCGTTTTTGCTCCAGAAATCTCCGTACTACCCCTTGCTCTGAATCAATAACTTAACAAACCTATAGTATCTAAACTCCTTAAAACATCAAGGCCAACCAAAGGCAAAGAACTATTAATAAACCTACACAAACGTCTTCCAAAAACCTTAATATCCTTTCAAATTCTCCTTTCTTACCTTAAAATCCACTTCTCTGCATTGCGATCTGTCTTTGAATAAACTGTTTATTGACAGTGTTACAGTGGAGCACTTTAATTTTTTCCTACTTCCTTATGTGTTTGAGACCAATCCAAAAAGGCCTCTCACTCTTGCATGATCACGCGCAAGGCAAACCTCTAATAGTTTTTCCTATGGTATGCTCCTTAGCCTGGCAGAACCCACCCACTCTAGTCAGGGCAAAAGAGTCACACGTCCAAGATAACCCCCTGCTTACCCCTTTGGTAGCTTGGCACAAGCAGTCAGGCCTGTCCCAGAGGCAATGTGTCTAGCGTTTGCACAACACACAACATACATGATGCACTATCCCCACCACAAAGGAAACACAACACCAAGTTATATGTAAATATACTGTATTGTACACAACGCAATTTTTAGACCAAACACCACATACCAGTAATATCCTGCTACCAAGCAGTTGTCAGAACGTTACACATGAGTTACTCTGGAGAACCAGCAGTAGTCAGATATAACACACAGGTTACTTATTATTCTGCAACATAAGCAGTCGTCAGGAAAGACGTTACAAGGTAAATGCACTTGTCATAGAAATATCATAAACGCTCCTATCAGGAACATTATAAAAACATATGGCAAGTCATAAGAATACATCAGCATAGAATGCCCATAAAAGGAACATTAGCAAACATATATGGAACACATCATAAGAATAGGCAGGTTAACATATAAATCCATAATGTCCATACCAGGAACATAAGAAATATGTTTCTCCTTTAAAAGTACCTATCTTTCATGATGAGGCACCTCCAGTGCCATGAATGCTCCAGAAAGGGGGTGCCCCGGCAATTCTCTGCACCAAATGGGGGCCTAGCAATCATTTGTGGGCAGGGGGGTAACCTGCACCCCCTCTGGTTTCTATAATGGGCCCCTCCTGGAGCCCACGATTTCTGCCCCCCCCCCCGGGCCTCCACTGGCCATCCAGGAGGGCCAAAGCCAGAACAATGATTGGGGGCCACAAAGGGGGACCTGCGGTGCCGGGGGCCTCTGGCGAGGCTTTCGCCCTGCCTGCAGTCTCACAAGATCAACTGGTGGCTCCAGTGGGGCAAGGGAAGGCTTCCTTCTCCCCTGCCTGTCCTCAGCAAAATCAGGGACTTCGGTGCAGCAGGGGAGCCTACGATGAGGCTTCCTTCCCCCTGCCCATCCTGCAGCAGCAAAGGGGCTTAGTGGGGTGGGGAGCCTCTGGTGAGGATACCTTCCCCACCTGGCTTCCAAATGGAGGTTGTGGCCCAACCGGGCCGTAGCAAGCAGCAGGCACCAGAGCTCCTCAAAGCGGTTGACCCTAAGGGCACGGTAAGAGCGTGCTCGCTCCTTTTCCTTACTTGATGGTGCCTTGGGGGTCCACGGCACAGCGCGTCACTCACGCTTCCATAAGACAGCCTGGGTCGCAGCTGTGAAGTTTTAGGACATCAAAAACATGTGCTTGGCCAAGCGCAATGCCGGGTCTCAGCAGTGGTGTCTGGCCTCAAGAAGGCGCTTCAACAAGCACACAGGCACCATCAAGGACACGCTTTCAAGTGTAAAATGCATTATAAATGAACCCTATCCCAGTTCTTCAGGGAAAGATGGCAAAGTGCTCTCCACGCGCTATGGACTTGTTGCAGGGGTCTATGACCACAGCATCCAGCCCCTGGGGGACAACAAATAAAAGAAAAGGAGCACAGGCGGCAGGGCCTAGCCTCAGGCCAGAGCAAGGGGAATGCAGGCAGCTGGCAGTCTGTCCTAGTGACTGAGCAGATCAGAGGTCAGCACAGCAGCAGCAGTCCATGGTGGTTCCTGGTGAGTCCTTCCAGCATTCAAAGACCGCCAGGGCCACGAATGGAGGAAGCACCGCCAACAGGCTGGCGGTGCTTCCCTGCCCATTCTGACCGCGGCGGTAAAGCCGCGGTCAGAAAACCAGGTCCGGCGGTTTCCTGCCGGATTTCCCCCGGCTGGGCAAATCCGCCAGGGCAGCGCTGCAAGCAGCGCTGCCCATGGGATTCTGACCCCCTTCCCGCCAGCCTGTTTCTGGCGGTTTACACCGCCAGGAAGAGGCTGGCGGGAATGGGTGTCTTGGGGCCCCTGGGGGCCCCTGCACTGCCCATGCCACTGGCATGGGCAGTGCAGGGGCCCCCTAACAGGGCCCCAGCCTGCTTTTCACTGTCTGCCTAGCAGACAGTGAAAAGCGCGACGGGTGTAACTGCACCCGTCGCACACCTGCAACACCGCCGGCTCCATTCGGAGCCGGCTTCAATGTTGCAGGCCCCCTTCCCGTGGCCAGCGGGAAGGTCGGAATGCCGCGGAGCGGTCAAATGGCGCCCGCCGCCCGCCGGGGTCAGAATAACCCCCTCTGTGTCCAGTTTTATATAAGTTCCAAAGTGTCTCCAAATTGTGGGGAAAAATCCCCTGTACTGATACTCCGTTTTACAGTGTTTTTACAAAGAAAGGGGAGAGGAGGTTCCAACCAGTTACAACTGGTTCTGGGAGTTCGCCCTCTCTCCTCCAGCACAGGCTCCAAACATCAGCTGGGGGCAAAAAAGCTTATTGTGGGAGGACAGGGCACAGCCTTTACAAATGCAGGTGTGCCCTGCCTCTCCCTTCTCTCAGCCCAGGAAGACTATTCAGTATGCTGATGCACCTCTGTGACACTCCACCCTCCCTGTGTACAAGCTGTCTGAAAACTATGCACAAAGTCCAACTGTCACTCTGCCCAGACATGGATTGGAGTCAAGCTGCAAAACACCAGAGTCATAAGCACAGAGAAATGCTCACTTTCTAGAAGTGGCATTTCTGTAATAATAATAAAAAATCCACTTACACCAGTAAGCAGCATTACAACCATACCAAACATGCCTACGTTACCCCATATAAATCAGACAATACCCCCTACACATAAGGCAGTGCGTTTGCAATGCAATCCTATGAGAAGGCAGCACTCACAGCAGTGAGAAACCAAATAGGCTGTTTGTCACTACCAGGACAGGCCACGCAACCAGGCAGATGTCCTGCCTTCTACAAACATAGCACCCTGCCCATAGGGCTAGCTAGGGTCTACCTTAGGGGTGATTTATGTATAGTAAAATGGCAGTTCTGGGCCTGACAAGTAAATTTAGATTTAGCAGGCCTGAGACAGGTTTGAAAGGGTACTTCAGTGGGTGGCGCAAGCAACACTGCAGGCCCACTAGTAGCATTTAATTTACAGGCCCTGGGTATAGAGATACCACTGTACAAGGGACTTACAGGTAAATTAAGTATGCCAAATAGGTATAAGCCAATCATTCCAAGTTTTGAAGGGAGAGCACCCGCACTTTAGCACTGATCAGCAGTGATAAAGTGCTCAGAGTCCTAGAGCCAAGAGCAAGGGGTCAGAAAAAATAGGAGGAAGGAGGCAAACAGTCAGGGGATGAACCTGCCACAAGGGCCAGGTCCAATAGTTGTACTGCACCTCCCACCGAGATGCTCACTTCCCTCACAGCTGAGTCTGCAGGAGAAGCCAAACAGTTTAGACGACTCACCATGACTGCTCCATGCTGTGCCTGTGAGAGATAAACAGCATTTGAGATGCCGAGAAGGAACCTCATACGTCTCCTGCCTAGATGGCTATGCGAGCAGAAATGAAGTGAAACGAGCTTCCTGCTTCAATGCATGCCAAACCTTGCGCTGTGCCTTCCGTCAGCTCCCTAACTTCTGGTAAAACAATTCTTATCTTCTAAACAATACAATTCTGTTGCCATATGCCTACTAACCTTATCAAATTACAAACATAATTCTTAATCAAATATGTTTTGAAAATAAACCTTGATCATAAAAATATATTTTGTTACTAAACAACAATATATGCTATGAATTTACATAACCTACGCTTCTAAAAATTAGAAGCTTCTGAAAATGCATATATTTATATTATATCTCTCTCTCTCTATATATATATATATATACACATATACGGTATATCTCTCTCTCTCTCTCTCTCTCTCTCTATATATATATATATATATATATATATATATATATATATATATATTATATATATAGCGCATCCATTGCCCCCGAGCTCTGTAACACAATCAACTGCTCCATCAACACGGGCACCTTCCCTGAGGACAGGAAACACACCAAAATACGCCCTCTCTTGAAGAAACCTTTGGCCGACCCATCTGAACTAAAGAATTTCCAGCCCATCTCACTGCTACTCTATCCCGAGAAAGTACCGGAGAAAGCAATCAACACACAACTATGGAATTTCATCGAGGCCAGCAACTCCCTGAACAGCTCCCAGTCCAGCATCCACAGCAACCACAGCATGGAGACAGCCCTCCTGGCAGCCACTGGCGGCATCTGATTATTCATAGTCCGCGGCCACACCGCATCACTCATACTCCTCGACCTCTCAGCAGCATTCGACATGGTCTCCTGCAGCACTCTGCGCATCAGACTCCACAACATAGGAATCCGCGCAAGAGCCCTGGGGTGGATCCACTTCTTCCTCTCCAGTAGGACGCAGAGGGTCAGACTCCCACCCTACACTTCCAGGCCCACAGGAGTAACTGTGGAGACCCCCAAGTGTCCTCACTGAGTCCAACACTGTCAACGTATACATGGCCCCTCTTGCTGCCATCGTCAGAAGCCACGATATGAACATCGCGTCATATGCCGATGACACACAACTCATCATTTCCCTCACCAAAGACCCGGACACTGCCAATAGGAACTTCCACACAGGAAATGGAAGCAGTCGCCACCTGGATGAGAGAAAGCACCCTCAAGCTCAACTCCGACAAGACTGAGCTCATCATCTTTGGAAATGCCACCTCAGCTTGGGATGACTCCTGGTGGCCCACATCCTTCGGCGCCCCCTGGACCGACCGAGCACTCCCGCAACTTAGGAATTATCCTCAACCCCTCCCTATCCATGACCCGCCAGGTGAACTCTGTCGCCTCCTCCTGCAGCACACACTCTGCACACTTCGGAAGATCTACAAATGGATCTCAGCAGACTGTCGCAGGACAGTCACCCACGCCTTAGTCACTAGCAAACTTGACTATGGCAACTCCCTCTACACCAGCACCTCAACTAGGAACATCAAAAAACTTCAACTCATCCAGAACGCCACCGCCAGACTCATTCTGAACCTCTCTCGCCGAGAACACATGTCCCAACACCTGAGGACCCTTCAAGCTTCTCACCCACACGTACAAGGACATACACAATGCAGGACCTGCCTACCTGAACCACTGCATCTCCTTCCACACCCCTGCCAGATCCCTCTGCTCTGCCCAGAAGGCCCTAGCCACCGTTCCACTCAACCGCAAAACCACCGCTGGAGGAGGATCTTTCACCTACACTGCAGCAAAGAGCTGGAACAACCTTCCCTGCACCTCAGACAAAGCCCGTCGCTCACCATCTTCAGGAAGAACCTCAAGACGTGACTCTTCGAATGAGACCATCCCCTCACCCCAGCACCTTGAGACCCTCAAGGGTGAGCAGCCGCGCTTTACCAATATTGATTGATTGATAGCCTACAAATGTTAGTTGCCAATAAAGCAGAAAGTTGAGTTCAAAACACTTTCTACATAAAGCACAACATGGTTGTGCCCCTTACTGCCTAGCTAGTGATACGGTATTTTTGACCCAGTAGTTATGTTAGATGATTTTGCCCTTTTTTCGATGTTGTTTCATTCACTAACCTATCTCTTGAACCTTGTAGAAGATGAACTAGAAAAATATACACCAAAAAATAGAGCTGCTGCAGCTGTGATTTTTTTGACCAGCATCTTCAAAACCCACAGACTCAACACCATATCCTGTGCCAAATACACACAACTCATGCTCTCCCTCTCTGAAGACACCACCAACACCAAGTCCAACTTCCACAACAGCATGACAGATGTTGCCAACTGAATGAAGTCCAACTGCCTGAAGCTCAACACAGACAAGACCGAGGTGCTGACCTTCGTAAACATAAGATCCCATGGGACTCATCCTGGAGGCCCTCAGAACTCGGAACGATACCTACCTCTACTGGCCATGTTTGGAACCTAGGCATCATTCTGGACAACAAGCTAACCATGACGACTCAGGACAACTCCAATTCCTCGTCCTGCTTCTTCATCCTCACATGCTTCATAAGATATTCAAATGGATACCCCAAAGCTTCAGACACTTCATCAACCAGGTCTTCGTCTCCAGCCAACTGAACTACAGCCATACTCTTGATGCAGGGATTGCAGCTCATCTCCTCTGATGATTACAGGCCACACATAACACTGCACCAAGATTATCCTGGATCACCCTAGATGACCCCACATCACTCCTTCCTCAGCGAACTCCACTGGCTCTCTGTACAGAAAATAAGCTAGTTCAATCTCCTGATCCACACATAAAAAGCAGACAACTCTGCTCTACTTCCCTCTCTCTAACCCTCAACCCCCTCCCCCCAACGACATCTGACATAGCGGATGCAGAGGCCGCTCCTTCTCCTACCTAGCAGTGAAGACAAGGAACAAGCCACCATTTCATCGCAGGACATCCCCATCTATTCCAGAGTTCTGAAAGTCCCTGAAGACCTGGCTATTCAGCTAATATACTGGGCCCTGTGAGCACCTGGATGCCCTCCTGGGTGACAAGCAGCACTCTACAAATCTACTGATTGATTGATTGGTTATGATGACCCTGTAGAACTTTAGGTATTTGAGACCTCTGTCCAAGCATTATTAATCAAGTTGATACCGTTTTTAAAAGCCTGAATAAATACAACCATGCTGGTGTCCTTGTTTAATTTGAACAGGCATATGACCAAGAAGTAAAGCACATGCAGCTCCTACTGCCAAAATTCAAATAGCAAGGGATGTTCATAAAGTGTCTGAATTGACAGGGAGTACTCTATCAAGGTTTTTGTGGTTCTCTTACAATGATTGCATTCTGAAACAAAGAAATCAGTGAAGCACTATGTAAAGATGAGGTTACAAAAACTGGAAACTGAAATCTCTGATGCGATCCGTGCCGATTTTCCAAAAAACATCACAAACCATTTTCTGTCTAGTTCCATAAACGGCCGATAATGAATACATGTGGAAAATCGATTGCTGCTGAGGAGTGTGAGCTCTGGAAATAAGGCATGCCAGCTCTCAAAGAAAGCACTTGGATGCAGTCCCAATCCGTGCTAATGAAGCAAACAATAATTAACTTGATTCTTAATTAGTCATTGTGAATGGGAAGCATGTTTGCTCTGCTTTCCTGCCAGTGGACCTGTGCCTTGTAATTACTTGTTTAGTGCCAAGCACAGCAGCTTTTACACGAGTGTACATATCAAGCGTAGCCCCTGGCAGACCTTTAAATTAGAGTAACATTGCAATTTCATCAACGGCATTAAATCATAACTTATTATCACTTACTAGGAAATTAAAGATTGATTAGAGGATTTTTAGCATAAAGAAAGAGGGGTTATGTATGTTGCCTAATATAAATTTGCCAGATAACTCTTCATCAACTTTCTTAAATCCGTGTACACAATTTTAGGTTAATTTTATGCTAAGTTCCAACATTCTGTGCTCCTGACAGATCAAATGGATCGAGGTTTTACCAGCCATCACTTTCTGCAGTTTCAGTTAAAGTCTCCTTAATGAGTTCCTATTTGACAGTTACATCATCATCATCTTTGATATATGCTCATGGTTGCCCCCATATGCTTTCCACTAGGCGTTCTGAGGAACATTCATAGCAATTATTTTACAGTACAGGTTCTGTAATGTTTTTTTGAGAGAAAGTTATCAAGGGCTAAGCTAAATAGTAGTTTTTTTTAATTGATTAAATAATTACTTAAGATGTGTAAGTAAAAGGTTGTGCATGAAAATATATTGGTTGTATATAAATAAAACTCTGGGGAGTTCCTCTCTTTCCTTTTTTCTATTACTTACCTTTTCCTTTACCATCAAATTTGTTTCCTAGATTTTTTTCCTCGACATCAATAATGTAAGCAATACTGTGGATCAATTAGTGGGGTATGCATGAACAAGAGGACCAATTGGATCAAAGTAACCTGTTTTTATTGTGTCTTAGTTTTAGTGTAGCAGAAGCCTAGCATAGTAGCAATGAACCATTTTACAAAGTAATTAGGACGAAAGATGACTGTTCGAAAGCAAGTTTATTTTAGCTCATGTACAATTATGGGGTATTTCTGTTGATAGGTCGCAGCCAGTGAAGCTTGGCACCCTAGGACTGCCGCTGCCACAGCTGAGAGAGGGGATGTTTCATCTCCTTTCTAAACTGCAAGTGGTGGGGGCAGAAGTGCTAATCACATGCGTGGACAGATGTTATTCGATTTACCCAGCGTACTGAGATAGAAGGCCTCACTTCCCGTTTTGTTTTGTTTAGCATTTCAAAATTGCCTGCCTAGTGTACTCTCGGCTTTAATTTTTTTAATTTGTCAGTGTGTGGTGTGCCGTGTGTTGCTGTTGTGTAAGTTATGGACCAAGATCTAGATCTAAAAGTGACAGATGGCAATCAGTATAGGTCTTTCTGGTTTGGGGTGATGCGCTTAATTAGTTATGTGATGGGTCTGGGCCCTTCATAAGGGGAGTGTGAAGTCTCGGATGCTATCGAGAAGGACTTTGCTGTAATGTAAATAGGAGAAGGCCAGGACTTGAATAGCTGTTCTTAAGTATGTTTCACTGAAATTTACCCTTTTGATTCAGATGCATGGACGCATTTATACTGTTTCCTTTTTTAGGGAAACTGAGCTCTTTTTACTCAAAGTATTGCTCATTACATTTAGGGCCTCATTTATAACTCGGTGAATGGGTTACTCCTTCACAACGGTGACAGATATCCCATCCACCGAAGATAGTGGATTTAGATTTTGAGGGACAGGATATCTGTCAACATTATGACGGAGTAACCCCTATGCCTGGCATGTTGGTCAATTGTCAATAACTCTTTGGATATCACAGAGAAGTCCGTACATACCATAAGGATATGTACAGTCAAGGGGCAGGTGTTCTGAATGAGAAATTTAAACTTTTTTAGCATGAGAATGGTTGCAAAGCAATGCTGAATATGTTTTTTTCGGTAGTCAAAGTTAGTCATATAGGATGGCAGTATCCTTTTTTGAGGGTGTCTGGCAGTACGTTTGCTGCACAGCATCTCTGACAACACCCAGTCTCAAGAAAAACTGAACCACTGGCTTTGTCAGCCTTCCAAGCAAATTGAACTCAGTATTAATTTTGAAAAATAAAATAGCATAAACTCTATTTTGGTTAAATCTCTCCCAGCATGACACGTAATTCGTGTCTGTTCGTTTGGTCGACTGTCTTACTCAAACTGTCTTTAGTGTATTTTGCGTTTTGTGTCCATGAGAGATGGTCTACTTGACACCCAGATGTCTTATTTTGTTGCTGTTCTCCGCATTTGGGCCTATTTGTGCTGCTAATCTTCAGGGGAGATTGATTGTTCCAGTCACCTTATGCTCATTGCTCGTAACTTCATCGTTTAATTATTTCATGAGCAGTAAGAGCAAAGCCTGAGACAAACAATCCATATCCTTTGAGCCACAAGAGAATAAGGAAGTGATTTCTTTTAGTAACCACAACAAATGCATCTTGAAGTCACTTAGCCGCCCCTCTAGGCAAAACACTCTTTTCATTTTCACCAAGAGGCATACGTGATGTAAGCATTTCAAGGTGAACCTAACAGCTTCCTAGTTATACCCTGGCAATTAACTTTGTGTATTAAAAACGCACACTTCAGATTGGTGAAATGGCTTCCCTTAAAAACAACTTTGTTATATCTGCACAAATAGTGTCAATTAGCAAATATAAAAAGCATAAAAAATGCACAATCACTTGTGTCAAATTGACAAGCTACTTTCCCGAATCCAAGTGGGTCATATGGAGCATTGTTGCAGGATTGGTTTTTCTGGGTACATGTGTACAGGCCGATGTTTCCTATTTGTGCTCCTGCAAGAAAATAACGTGCTAGGGGGTTCCTAACTGACATTCAGGGGTAGGTCTGTTGAAGCCCATTGTTTGGGGCTGAGGGACCTTCACCTTTTACCCCTTAAGAAGAGTGTCTGTCAGGCTGAGCAGAGGTTAGTCTGACAGACACTCCTCATGTTCAGGTCAGGCAGCCAGGATCTAGACATGCGCTATTTGCCCAGGCTCCTGGCTGCCTGAGCTGAACTTTGCTGGGCTGAGGAGGTCACAGCTTCTATGGGCTTGACCTCCTGAGCGCAGAAAAGGTCCTTGAGGCCCTCCGTCTGAGTGACGAGGGGTGGTGTCAACCATTGACTCCGACCTGGGTGCTTCAGTTCTAAGCCCTGAGGCTCCAAGGGCTGAGTGTCAATCAGTGACACTTGTCACAGAGTGGAGTGGGATCAGCAGTGTCACTGACCCCATCTGACTCTGTGACGAGGTTGGGGCTGCTGCCTTCCCTCATTGGCTGACCTAAGGTCAACAAATGAGGGAAGGCAGACGTCCCAACCCTCCTGAGACCTCAGAGGGCGAGTTGCAAGTAAGTGTGTTTTTTTTATTTTTTTTATTCATGTTTGGTGCAGGTGTGAGTGCATGTTTGAATATTTGGTAATGGGCGTTGTGAATGGATGTGTGTGTGTGTGTGTGCACATGCATGTGTGTGAAGGAATGAGTGTAAGTGAGTGTGTATATGTGTGTGTGTCTAATCTTCCCACCTCCCACCTAAAATTACCGGCTGCCACTGGCAACACAGCTAAGCAATCAAAGTTGCAGTGCTGAGTTGTGCTCTTAGGGGCTCAAAGGACAGTGCCATGTCTACTGAGGTGTGGCATTACTGCTCTCTTCCCCAATGCAAATGCTCTTTTACGCAGCAGAGTGGCACGCCATAGTGAAAAGGTGTGTATGTGATGTGAAGTGTAGCATAGGTTTTTTGTATCAAAAGCATATACTTCCAGTACAAAATTCTGTGCTTGGCCATACTTTAAATCTTCTCTATATTTGTATGTGTTCTCTACAGTCGATAACACATAATTGTATGAAACGTAAGAGAAATAAAAATATTCCTCCTTGTTAGTGCCTGCCTCAAGGAAGTGTTATTGGGTGGTGCAAAGGCCTGACTACCAGTCTCAGTAGATAGGAGATTGCATAAAAAAAACATGGGTGGTAGCAGGGGAATGCCCATATAACACCCATTGGATGCTCCCTTTATTCAACGTAGCTCAAAGTAGTGCAAAGCCAGCTTGTGTTACTTTTTGAGCTACTTTTCTGAGAAAAAATAATTTTGGGTTGGAAGCAAATAACCTAGCAACAGTTTCTGCCGATTTGCTTCACTCTTTCTTACTGTGCACCAGCAGAAAAGTGTTGATAAATCCAAATGATCCCAAATAATGGTCAGACTAGCCGAAGAGCCCAATAGTTGTAAAAGTGATATGTCGAATGTGAGACTCAATGCCACAGACATTTTGTAGCATTTTGCAAGCAAAGCCCTCTCTTGTTTGGTTGTGGTATATTTTAGAAAAGCAAGTCACGGACATGTATAGCGGTTTGGATGTGAAGTACTTTTGCCCTCATTTAATTTTGAAAATTGTGTTTTTCTATAACAGCCCTGTGGAGGTCGGCTGGAAAATATCCATCCAGTGTTGAAACACGTTGGCTAATTTTCTCAAGATCTTTTACATCAAGGATACGATGATTTTAATGTGCATATAAAATATAAAGAAGACTCTTCATACAAGATTGAATTCTTTTTTGTAGAGTAGTGTATGGACTTTGTCTCTATTTAAGGAAACTTGGTATGCTTTTCTTCACCTTGAAGAACCAGGATTCTTCATATTTAATTGAATCTACTGAATTTGCTTACTGTTTTGTTATTACTGGACACTTAGCTTGGGTGTGCCATTTTACCCAGCCACCACTTCCAAATTATTGAGATAATTGAAGACATTTGAAGATCCTTGGCTCAATTTAGCACAGGGTTTCAGACTTCCCATTCCTAACATTAGACACTTGTACATTCTTCTCACAGTCATTACTAACCCGCTAACGCGACTTGAGCAGTATGGAACAACCTGATTTGGAGTGCAGCATTACAAAGTTTCCAGCAAATGAATATGCATTATCTCAGTCCTCTGGTTTTTGTGCATCCTGCCTGTCTCTGGTCCCTCACAGGAGGAACACTCTTATCTGTTCATCGCTCCTCCTATGCAAAGGCAAAATCGTCGAGATGACCCTTGTAGGAACCATGTTTCAGGTTTTGCACGCATATTAACAATTAATACACTTTAAAAACGTGTGAAAATAAGTTAGGTAATCCTACCCTCATGGTGAACCTTACTACAGATTAACAATAGCACAGCACATAGGGCACAGAACTTTTGCCTGTCTGCTGCATTGATTCACATCAAGAACAAGCAGGTAATTGTGTAAAGCGGTGGTGTAAAAATACAGGACACCAACCAATCAAAAAAGGGTGGCTGTAACTTTATCTGATCACAACCCCATGTCATTCCTATTTTAGGTAAAGGTTTTTAACTACACCTATGTATATGTGGCGCTGCCCTCTGATTGCATGATCTCAAATGGATGCACAAGTGGCAACAATATGAGTGAATTAGAGGAGTTCTGCACATTTGAGGAATCCACAATTGTTGATGCACATCATGATTTCTATGTGAGTCTGCCCATAGACGTCATTTAGTGCTCGCATGTGGTCGCAACTGTGATCTCTCACACTGCCTTTGCAACAACTGGCCTCAGAGGAGGCAAAATCAGAGCCAGGAGCGCATAAGCAGCTCGTGCTTAGGGACCTCCGTTGGAGCTCTACTTTCCTTGTTTTTTTTTGTCAATTTTTTATTACACTAATAGTAAATAACGCTACATTAGTGTAATAAAGGATGGAGTACAAGACTATGACCATCCCTGGCAGCTGAGGTGAGTAAAACATGTTTTTAAATGTATGTTGTGTGCGTGCTTGCGGGTGAGAGTGTGTTTAAGTGAGCGACAGTGTGTGCACGTGTGAATACATGTGCATATGCAAGCGTGTGTTTGAGTGAATGGTAAGAAGCGAATGGAGTGTGGTCACTTCCGTTACCCCTGCCATTTTGGTGAATTGACGTTCATGAGGGTCCCCCTTTGTGATTCCCCAAATCCCACTGAAGATCAAGCTGCATTTAGCTGCTACCTCTGGTCTGCAGCTTAAGAACAGTTTTTGTCTTCCCTTGAGCAGCACTCGGCGTTGAATCACAATGGCTCCGTCTCCACAAAATCTGTACAGTGTTTTAATTACATTACAACTCTCCATTTTTTCTGACATAGTAGCACCGCCAGCAAGTGGCATGGAAGGCGCTTTGATAGCTCTCAAACATCAACACCAGCTAAAGAATGGGGTCGCAAGTTACCAGCAATGCAAACCAGTGTGTCAATAAAGTAGTGCATTTTAGTAGAAAGCATTTGAGTCTCACAAAACTGTGTATTGTTCGTGTTCACGTTTTACATGTTGGATTTAATGTCATGTTTACAGTTAATTTTTACAGTTAATTAGTGTGTGACTGAGAGATGTGTTGATTCCTGAATACACACGCCTGCTAATATTCGAACAATAATTACTATGTACACTCCAATTGAAATCAAAGATGAGTCACTACATACACCTTTTTCATAAAGCGGACTCGCTTAAATATCCAGTTTGCGTGCTTGAACTGCTTGAATTAAAAGCATTATGCTGTTCAACTAAGAGAAATCTATTTTTTCACACTCACTGCGCTCGTTGTGTTGTACACACATTTTTCATTGGTAACTAGGAAAGAAAATTGACTTTTTCTTTAGGAAACACGCCACACATCATCATTTTTATCATCACGATGTGAAATAAATTGGTGTGCTTCATTATTACACCTTTTTAAAATCTATTTTATTGAGGCAATGCCATAGTCCAAAAAACATTTAAGGTAGACGACTTAAAATCAGTAAATCACACTAAAAAAAATTCAACAATAATAGATAACAACTCATTGCATTTAAACAGCAAAGATAAAATCCCAAACCTAAAGCCACTTCCCCAAATTCTGTATTTTCAAACAATACAGTAGCCCGGTTGAGTTGACACAAATTAACATTTAAAACAATGAGCGTTAAAAAAAAACCAATGAGCATGTAGAAGCAATGGAAAGCTGAGCAAGAGATGTAACAATGATACTTTGCTAAACATGAGCATAAAACCCGCACCCTCAAACAACTGCCATATCCTTAAATTCTTCGTGATATGTCCCAAGTTGATTGCAGCTTTTTATTTGAGTCTCATTTTGCACATGTGCATGACTGCAGCCTTCGATACAAATAAAAGCAAAAGGTAACCCTAAAAATTATTTTGTTAATGCCACTGAACTTCAAAACATGTATCTCTGTTTCGTAAGGTGAATCAAGAATTTTGTAGAGGTTCTACCGTGAATAAAAGATAAAAACCACTAGGAACAAAATAGAATATGGAAGTGAGGAACTTGCACTTGCAGTGTTATTGAGAGAATTGCAATTTTTTTTCTGAGTATCATTGAATAAGTTTGCAGAACCCCACGTGATCAGAGGCCATTCAGTCTTAACTTTAACCTCAAAATGAAATTTTATGATATGTAGACATAACTTCAACGATTAAAGACATAACACACAAATAAGTGGCAGAGAGACAGTCTGGAGGTTAAATGATGAAAAGTAGTACTCACATAATGAATACTACGGGTAAGCAATCAAAATATAACCATATCACCTCCGTAGTTGTCACCGTGTTACTGCCATGAAGACTACCAAGCAGTTCGGAGTCTTCGACTGACACCTTTTGAAATATGTCAGTGCTAGACCTGTGTGAAAACCAATCACAAGGACGGTTCAGCAAATTAAGTGAGTGACCACAGAAGTATCTCTTCATTGAATGTGGAAGAAAACTACCACTGCATATTTTTTATTTTTTTTAAATGCATTGCTGAACATTCAAGACAATCATCACTTTGTGGCATATTTTGCCAGAAATGGCTGCCAAAGGGTATGCACTCTGCATATATGAGTGATGTATAAATCTTAACTGTCAAAGCATGGAATAATCTGAGTCCTAATTAAGGGAAAAAGTTAGGGGTAACAAAGCTAAACACTACACAGCAAATATTTTAGTATATACTAAAATATCATGCAAATATTTCAGAATATAGATTAGGACCAGGCGTATTTTTTTGTCGCGGCCAACCTCACATTAATCTTATTCATTAGGTTTTTCCTATTCTGGGTAATTTGTGATTCTGTTTTTTGTCACCCTGAAGCTCTTTAAGTGTAATTTTTACATTTGAAAGACTAGGTTGAACAAAAGACTTAGGCCGTGATTCTAAGCTTGGCGGGCGGCGGTAGCCGCCCGCCAAGCGGGAACCGCCAGAAGACCGTACCGCGGTCAAAAGACCGCGGCGGTCATTCTGCGTTTCCCACTGGGCTGGCGGGCGACCGCCGAAAGTCCGCCCGCCAGCCCAGCGGGAAACACCCTTCCCACGAGGAAGCCGGCTCAGAATGGAGCCGGCGGAGTGGGAAGGTGCGACGGGTGCAGTTGCACCCGTCACGAATTTCAGTGTCTGCAAAGCAGACACTGAAATTCTTTGTGGGGCCCTCTTACGGGGGCCCCTGTAGTGCCCATGCCATTGGCCCCACGACACCCCATACCGCCATCCTGTTCCTGGCGGGCGAACCGCCAGGAACAGGATGGCGGTATGGGGTGTCAGAATCCCCATGGCGGCGCAGCAAGCTGCGCCGCCATGGTGGATTCCCATGGGCAGCGGAAAGTCGGCGGTACACCGCCGGCTTTCCGCTTCTGGCCGCGGCTGTACCGCCGCGGTCAGAATGCCCGGCGGAGCACCGCCAGCCTGTTGGCGGTGCTACCGCCAACCTCCGCCCTGGCGGTATTTACCGCCAGGGTCAGAATGACCCCCTTAATGACATATCGTGCATGTCTTTTGTACCTGAGGACATACCTCGTATGCAAGTTCACATAGATAGCCACCAAGAGTAATGTGCATAATTTTTATTATTTGTGAAGAAAAATACACAATTTGTCCACACTCGTACCCTATGCTCACTACAGAGCATTCCCATTGCTGATTTGCAAAGATGCTCCAACAAAATAATTTTGCCTGTTTCACCATATTAGGCCATTTAAGATAATATTAGATGACATGCACCTACAGTATACTTCTGAAGAAATTAAAGACATTGAATACATTTCATAGTGACTGCAGTATGTTTGCAAAGATGACAATACCTCAGTGAATTTATAATGGTTGAAGAGGTAGATGTCTTTAGTACCCAAAATAGTCACATTATGCTGCATTGTAGGAATCCGTCTCGTGCTTTTTATTATTCCACATCTGAGGTGGAGGTGAAAGCAGCCTCGACCAATGATTTAGTATGCCCCCAACAAATACTTCATTGTTCTTTAAAAAGTATTAAAATTAGAGCTGGACATTTGCAAACCTGGTGATCTCTTGTTTATGTCAGGAATGTTCGGGTGATTTCTCAAAATAACACAAAAATACTGAAATGGCTCTGACTTTTCCTGAACTTGACAATGCAAAAGGTTCACACATCTCTTTACAATGATCCACAGTCTTACGGAAGTTGCCCATTTGACTGGTATATTCCTTCATGTCAGAAATTTCCATTTAGCAAAGCACTCATGGAGCCAGGAGCAATGATTGCTGTTAAATACATCTAAGTATGTATTTTCGACTGTGAAAGATGTGTGCAACTAATGTTCTGTGATGTAAGTTGTTATTTGCTGCAGTGTATGTGTAAAATATTAAATAATTATGATAATTTATAAGTTTCACTAATATTGTTCATGTGTGCATGTGAAAATGAAGGATAATATGTGCTGATCCTACAGTATTGCACATGTGGTACATACATGATACTTTTTCACTGAGATTGATTGCACCTATAAGGAATGCCTTAGAACTCATAAACACACTTGCATGTGGTCTACCTTCAAACTGAGAACAAGCATTGTGCATTGGACTCACTCTGCATGTTGTTGCAAACATTCAGACTATATAAATTTATCTCTTGCACAGAAAGGATTAAAAAAAATACAATGTGCAATGTTTACTATATCTGTGCATCGTTTTATATTTTCTGTTTAGGTGGTAGACAACGAAGCAACAAATAAAGGAACAGCCTACCAGAGTTATTAAACATGTTCCCTTTGTCAATTTTCATGTCAGTCTTACTACTCATAGCATTATTAGCCATGACTTGAAATAATTTTATTGGTTAACAATGTGCTTCTTAATAACACTATACTGTCTGTGATCCGACCTGAAAATGTAAATTGATTTGATACAACGTAATTACAGTGCTTCTCAGGCTCGTATTTATGTTGACCTGTCACAAACACTAGATAGGACGAATTACTGTATAATGTGATATATAGTCATTGTGTTGGTACTACTGAATCTTGGGTAACGTTCTTAATGTGGCCTACATTGTACTAAGCACATCCAAGCTTTGAACCACTCCTGGTGATAGAAATTATGATAACGTTGATGAAGATAAGTTACTGTTTCTGGCAGGCATGACAATTGGTTGGTTTGTGTGGGAAAGATATAATTACTGTTAATTATTACTGTAAGGGCCAGCTCAGAAAAAAAACATTAGTATATGCAGATTTGGTTAGGCACAAAAGAGAACATTCAAAAAGAAAACAACACACTGTCACCGTGTTTGAAATGAAAATACCCTAAATGATAGGATAGGGCACATTTTAGCACTTTTTTGAACTACTTCTCTTACTAACCGTCTTTCTTTTCTTTCCATTTCATTTGTCTAAGGTTGTTGTGAACGCCCTGATTGGGGCGATCCCCTCGATCATGAATGTTCTGCTGGTCTGTCTCATTTTCTGGCTCATTTTTAGCATCATGGGGGTGAACCTGTTTGCAGGAAAGTTTGGAAGATGTGTAAACGCCACAGATGGAAATGACATTCCCTACGAAGAGGTCACCAACAAAACCATATGCAACATAACAGGCAACCACTGGAAGAAAGTTAAGGTCAACTTCGATAACGTGGCAGCTGGGTACCTTGCTCTTTTGCAGGTGGTAAGTTATAAAGAGCACCCTCTTGCTTTTATAGAACTAAGGACTGTTTCTAACCGTAGAACCGAATGCTAATTGTTCCCTTGTCTCATATTTTTGGAAACAAGTATTCGGTATCTGAGTCACAACACATTGGGTTCCAGTGATCACCAGCTGAATCAAACTATCACCGATAAGAAGGGACCTTAGAATCGAACTTTTCAACAAAAAAAAATCTCGATTAAAGGGTATCATATAGTGGGCCTCACAGACCCGATAGAAATCTAACAGCCTGTTACTTATCTGTTCACTCTTTTTTGCTGCTGTTTTTTAACTTAGTGAACAGACGCTATTGTGAGATAATAACAAATGCTTTGCATATTAATTATCATCAAAGAATGGGTGAATGTAATTGAAACTTTAAGCGTTTTTTGCCTTGCCACTTTGTTTTTTGTAAAATATTGTAATTTTGTTTATTGCCTTTTGTTTATGCACTAGTGAAGTGGGACAACGTTGGAAAACTTCGTGAAATGCAGATTACTGTAATGACACAGCCTCTTGGAGGAAGTGTAATCTTTGCACGCCCTTACATCTCAGCAATTCCCCACAACCCCTTCATCAAGACAATTTCTCACAACACTTCCACGACGAGTCACTCAGTTATTATATCTTAAGTCATGAGTCTGGCACTACAGGTCTGTAATTTAGCGTTTCTAGCCGGTCTCTGAATAACTTTCTAAAACATCTTTCAAAAGAGGATGGATTGTTTAGCAGTGAGTGGATTGAATTTAAAAATACTCCTGATAGCAAGATACGAGAACGTCCTGTCAAGTCATTTAGTTAAAACCATCCTTGTCATCTTTTCCATCGTTTGCATTTTAGCAGTAAAAAAGCCCAAAACAGAAGCCATCTTAATTTTCTTCACCCACTTTAACAACCATGGACCCGCTTGCAAATACCTGATATTAAATCGGTGACTGCACTATGATAAAAGTAGCTCTGAAAGTCAGAGCACTCACAAAAGAGGCCTGCGCGGGGATTAATTCCGTTTCAGGTGCGTACTCTGGTTTTCTCCCGAAACGGGACTTCAAGCTGGCCGCTATGTGCTGATGCAGTAACTGTACAGGTGCTTTTTGCCCATGGGAAAGTTATGTTTCTTGGACTATTTGGCCACAATGTTTTAACAGGCCATGAAATACAAATTTGTTTTTACTGGAATGCACTTACAATTTCTCATTCTGGAAAGAATTCCAAGGTGCACAAATTGGAATTTCATGCGCTTTGCCAGCAATATTCTCACCATGTTTTTACCTGCCATAAACTTGTGGGCAAATAGCACTGGATAAGTAAATTGTCCAACCTAGTTGTCTGTTTGTGTGGAAACAGGATTAGCCCGGTAGTTGTAATCAGGGCAATAGTTTATTTCAAGGAGCTTCACCGATGCATGCACCCCAAAAACCAGGACCACATTCATGTTGTCGAAAAAGGGAGCATCCTGCTCATAGAGAATAGGGGCTTGATGAATGTAGTGAGAAAAATAAAAAGTGATGTGGGTGAATCCATTTAATTAGTATTAGTCTCTGATAGTTTCTTTATGTTCATTCCATTCCACTGCGCTAGCTCGGCTTCCTGTTAGAGAAAGGGACAAAGGCGCAGATTTAAGAGCCCCTAGTGCCACTGGAGCATCACTTTTTGTGATGCTTCGGTGGCGCTAACCACTGATCCATATTTACAAGGAGTTGTAATGCTACTTTTTGTGCCATTGGGCCTCCTTGTAAATATGGGCCCTTCCGATGCAGTTTTCTGCGTCAGAGAGGCATGCAACGGGTGTTGCAGTGGGCGTTCCACCGCAATACCCATTGCTTTTGACGCTGCCCAAGAGTTACGAGTAATCGTAAATCAGTGGCAGCACCAAAACCCAACGCCACCCCGGGTGGCATTAGCATGGCAAAACGAGGAGGAATACTTTTATTCTTCCCTGTTTTTTGCTTTTCATATGTGTCCTGCATTCTGTACCACACATAGAAGAAGCAAAATGCCACGGATGATTGTTTATGTGCAGGAAGGTGTCCCTTCCTACCCATAAACAATCATTCCAAAATGACGATTTGGTACCTCTATGTGTGCAGCATTTTGCAGTACACATAAAAGTGCCAAATCGCCATTATAGATTGTTTAAGTGCAGTAAGGGACACCTAACTCCACATAAACAATCTATCCCCTCAATGCAGATGCCCTTGCATTATGGTGCAAGAATGCCTGTGTTGGTGCAGGCAGCTTAATTCAGCACCAGCGCAGGAGAAAAACCAGGGCTGCACCATATTCCTGCAAATACGATACATCCCTGAGTTTAAAAAGTGGTGCAGCGTGACGCTGTTATTTTTGGCGCAGCGCTGTGCTACTTTAGCATAAATCAGAACCAAACTATTTTCACTTGAAGATTAGCCGATCCCGATTTGATAAAACTCATTCCCTCTGAATGGGTAGACAGAGCACTCCATTTGTGTTTCTGCCTGTTTGAACATAATCAGTGAGGTGTAGCTTGGGTTCTTGGACACACTGACCCCATCTGGGCATACCCACGACACTTAGATGATACACTAAGAAGATGAAAATGAGATCTATATAAAAACCAGAGCATTACTTGCCAATATGAGCAGTGCTCGCAGTAACAGCTGTTATGCACTGGGGCGGAGAACATGTTATGCTATGAAAAAGTAGCATTTCTTTCAATTATCAAAGACTCGGAACGACCATATACATTTCCAAATTAGCCTTTGCCTCATCCCAAAATGGACTTTTCAGTCAGAAGTGTTCCTTTGCCCAGGAATACAGGCACTCTTCAACTCTGGGCTGCTTGAATTACGACTGAAAAAGGCACACATTTGTCTCCTTTAGGGATAAATTCACTCTAATTCATTATATGTCTGGAAATCATTGCATGATGTGCTGGTGTATTCTTTGTACATTAATTCACTTCTGAAGGTTTTGATATCAATCATTATTGTTCTTATTTATTCAAAAGTGGTGTTTTTGTATAAATGTCGACATATTTCGACCATGAACACATTCATCAGTCTCCTCGGGATTAAGTTACAAAGACCAAGTTTTACAAAAAAAATACAAATTAAAATTGTAATTTGTAAACCGCCTCATATTGCAATTTATACTACGATTGTGGTAGTGCTTTGATCGGAAAGGAAAAAACCCTTAGCTGCATATAATAGCACAATGAAAACACACATTTTAGAGGTTTTTTCTAATCAAATATCTGTTTTTATTACACAATGACATGAAAAAACAAAAAACACTTTGTTGATGAAACAGATGGGGAAACATCCATTACAGTCCAGTTGTAAGGACGGAGTGCCTTTACCACACAGCCTTTACAATGCACATTTTTACCTGTGTCAAGCATGTTTATAACACACATGGTAAGCGTAGTTAAGGTAAGTGTATGTGTGTAGTCTATGTATATATATATATATATATATATATATATATATATACACACACAACCACACACACATTTATGTTATATATATATATATATATATATATATATATAAATATATATATATATATATATATATATATATACACACACACACATATGGGTTTAGGGCTGGGTATGGGTATAGGGTGAGTTTAGGGTGATAAGGCTTGTTTTAGAGTTTAGGCGGTGAGTAAGAGTACTGGGTTGTAAAGGTGTTTTTAGTGTTAAGGGTTGGTAGGGGTAAAGGGTGGTAAGGGTTTTTTAGGGTTTGGGGTGGGTAGGGGCATGGGTTGGTAAAAGAATCTTTAGGGTTTTGGCGTGGGTACGGGTATTGGTTTGTAAGGTTGTTTTTTAGGGTTTAGAGGTTGGTGAGGCATAGGGTGGTAAGCGCATTTTAGGGTTTATTGGCAGGTAAGGGCATCGTGTAGTTAGGGATTATTTTAGGGTTCAGTGGTGATTAGGGGTATAGGATGGCAAGGGTATTATTGGCATTTAGGGGTTAGTAGAGGTGTAGGATGGCATGTATATTTTAGGGTTTAGGGGTAAGTAAGGTCATAGGGTAGGTTTTAGGGGTAGGTAAGGCCATAGGATGGTACAGGATTTTTTAGGGTTTAGGAGTGGGTAAGGGTATAGGGTCGTAGGAGTATTTTCAGGGTTACGGGTGGGTGAGGGCATGAGGTGGTTAGAGTATTTTTAGGGTTTACGGGTGGGCAAGGGAATTGGGTTGTAAAGATGTTTTTAGGATTTAGAAATGGATGGTGTATAGGGTTGTAGGTGTGTTATTAGGAGGTAAGAGTGGGTAAGGGTATTGGGTCATAAGGGTATTTCTAAGGAGTTGGTACTGGCATGGGGTGGTAAAAGTATTTTGTAGGGTTTAGGGGCAGGTAAGGGCACATGGTGTTAATCGTAACAGTAATAAATAAAGGGAGATTTGGGGTGGCCTCCCTTCAAATAAAAAATACTTAATTTATTTTAAAAATGGGGTTTTGGGGGGTCTCCCCTTAAAAGAATAATTGCAGACACTGAATGACATGAAGATTATCTCCTGGTCACCATTGATGTAGTCTCTTTTTATACATGCACACATGTTGTAGGACTAAGAGTAGTTGAGTATTTTTTAAGACAGAGAAATATCAGAGAAACAGAACATCCCAAGATGCTACTGGAGATGATATAAATGTGCCTTAAAAATAATATCTTTCTATTCAGTCATCAGCTATACCAATAAGTCTGCGGAATTGCAATGGAAGTTTTATTCTCTCCAAGCTATTCCGATCACACAGTGGGGTGGTGGGAGAGAGATTGCGTGGAATAAAGAGTATGAATTATATCTGACCTAAATTATCTTCTGGCTTAGGTATATAAATGATTTGTTCCTGATTTGGAATGGCACTGAAGAGCGATGAGTATTTTGATCTGCTCAGTGATAACAATTGTTGTCTTAAATTCATATGTCATATGGATTCTGATCAAATTGACTACCTCGATGATCAGGTATATGTACAAAACAACACACTGGAAATGACCATCTATGGAAAGTCAACACCCACCATCAGTGTGCTTCAGGGCACAAGCTTTCATCCTAAAGCCATAGTGAAAAGTATAATTTTTAAGAACTAAGAAAGCTGCTTGGATGACCGAGACATAATAAAGAAACTTGAGATTGCAAAGAAAAGGTGCTACTAAAGAGACTACCCCAGAGCATACATTCAGAGTGGTGCCAAGAGAGCCAAATCTAAAATGTTACGCAATCCTTTTTGACAAAAAAATGAATAGGACTGCTGAGAAACATGATTATACTATTCAGATTATCCTCACATATAGTAAAGAAAGCCAAGACACAGTGAAGATCTTCACTAAACATTGGAATCTTCTTAGCAGTGATAACAATATCTTAAAGCAAATTGGGAAATGACCACAAGTTACTTATAGTAAAGCTTGCGCTTTGGACAGACTGTTTAAAAGCTGTTTTGCAGACATCAAATCACAGACCTGGGTTGACACTGGGAACAACCAGTTAGTCACATGCAACAACTGTAAGGCCTGCAAGATTAGCAAAAATGTTGTCTATTTGTGATTATAAATGAAGAATAATAAACATCAGCCAGAGAATAATATGCAATACACAGCTTGTGGTGTATATT
Organism: Pleurodeles waltl; assembly: GCF_031143425.1. NCBI lineage: Eukaryota > Metazoa > Chordata > Amphibia > Caudata > Salamandridae > Pleurodeles > Pleurodeles waltl. The sequence continues at coordinate 611,547,311 of NC_090449.1, forward strand.
ATTAAATGTAACTGTGGTTTGGAATATGTGGGGAACACCACTTGTGCCCTCAAAAAGAGAATACTGGAACATATTAAGGGTGTACAACATCAGGACAGTAGTTATGTGGTTGCTAAACATTACAATCAAGCACATGTGAACAATTGGAGAACTATGACATATTATGGAAATGCCCAAGTTACAAAGGATGAAAGAGGAGGGGACTACACACTCAAAGTATAGTGTCTCGAATCAACATATACAATGAGGTTACGCACCAAGGTCCCAATTTGGCTAAATGCAGGCAAGGAATTGCATGTGCATCTGTAACTGCATGAACAATCTTGGCAACATAAAGAACAAGAGCAATATAAGTAACATTGTTTACACGTTTAAGTGAACAGTACTCAGTTGTACAGTTTAGTGGGCTACATTATTCCAAACAATGCAACAACATTGACAACAGTACCATACCATGCACCTGGGCACTTAGCCCCAAATTTTGTTCTGTTGCTCAGTTTACCCATAACGGAGTACTTTTATGATATAGTGGCTGCGGCAACAAATACTTTTTGGTCAGTTATTTTGCCAAATTAGAACATAAGAATTGAGATTGACTATGCAACACCATCAGCGTAATCCTCGCTTCTTTTACTTGCTCAATAGCATATGGTTGGGCACTTAGCCATGATTATTAAATACAGGGGGATACATGTGTGAGTACTATGCTGTAATTAATATCTTAATGTAATCTTTACATTGCAACACCGAGGGTAATGTCATTTAAGATTATTATTGTCACTATGGAACTTATTTAGTTTAAAGTTCTGTTAATAAGACTACAGTACCCAGAATGCCTCATTGTTGGCAGGATGGGTAACTTTACATATGAATTGACAGTAAGAAGTGACTCACTTTCCATGATTGAGACTCAGTATGATTCGAAACGTGTTGGTGCGTGCAGCTTCACTTTTGAATGAAACGATCTAATCGCTCACTCTTAACCTCAATGAATGAAGACATATATATATATATATATATATATATATATATATATATATATATAAAATTATTTCAAATGCACGAACTGGAATTAAATCGGCCCAAGAGGGGTGGTGCAGGAACCGGCACGAGCAAGCCGGTAATTCATAAATCAAAAAATAAAACGGGTAACACCTGCACACTCAGGACTCCAGGAAAAGCAAAATAAAGTTTAATACAACACAACACGTTTCGGCTGACACAGAAGCCTTGTCACGTGACCAAGGCTGCTGTGTCAGCCGAAACACGTTGTGTTGTATTAAACTTTATTTTGCTTTTCCTGGAGTCCTGAGTGTGCAGGTGTTACCCGTTTTATTTTTTGATATATATATATATATATATATATATATATATATATATATATATATATATATATATGTATATATATATATATATATATATATATGTAAATATACACACACATATATATGGAAAGAAAAATAAACGTTACAAGGATGTTATAGTTCGGCTCACATTTCACTCATACAAAACCAGTGAAATTCAGCAGTTATAGCTACCTGAGCTAACTAAAACATATGCCCCCGCAATGCACTGCTTATGACCTCACATATTACATCAGTCATGACATGGTCAGTGATATCACTGATGAAATAACCCATGTCATCTCAAATGACATAACTGATGGCATCACTGATGACATTATCCAGTGAGTGTGAAGGTTTTCTGAACGTTTTTGAGTTTTAAGCATATATACCAAGGTATTACAAAATTTAAAATAGTATACTTTCTGTACTATTAATGAGTGATACTATTTCTAACTTATGTTATGTGAGTGGCTGTATGACTGTGTGTATCCGTGTGTGAGGGGGTGTCTAAGTGCCTGTATGGGTTTTTGAGTGGGTGTGTGAGTGCCTGTAATGGTGTATATGAAGATATGGGAGTAGCTGTGTGGATGAGTGAGTGGGTGTGTCAGTGGCTGTATGGGAGAGTGAGTGGCAGTGTGAGTGCCTGTATGTGTGGGTGAGTGGGTGTGTGAGTGACTGTATGGGTGAGTAAGTGGGTGTCTAAATGGCTGTATGAGTGAATAACTGGCTGTGTAAGTGGCTGTATGGGCGAGTGAGTGGTTGTTTGGTTAAGTGAGTTGCTGTGTGAGTGGCTGAATTGGAGAGTAAGTGTCTGTGTGAATGGATGTATGGGTGAGTGAGCAGATGTGTGAGCGCTTGTATGGGTGTGTTGATGGGTATGTAAGTGCTTGTGTGGGTGTCTGAGTGCTTGAATGGGTGAGTGAGTGTGTTGAGAGGCTTTATGGGTGAGTGTGTGGGTGTTTGAGTGCCTGAATAGGTGAGTAAGTGGTGTATATGGATGAGTGTCTGGCTCTGTGATTGGCAGTATGGGTAAGTGACTGGTTGTATGAGTAGCTGTATGGGTGAGTGAGTGGTTGTGTGAGTGCATGTATGAATGAGTGAGAGGGTGTGTGAGTGGCTCTATGGAACAGTGAGTGGTATTGTGAGTACTTGTATGGGTCTGTAAATGGGCATGTGAGTGGTTGTCTGGGTACGTTAGTGGGTGTATGAGAGGTTATTTAGGGGAGTGAGTGGGTGTGTGAATGCCTCTGTGGATGATGTCATCGGTGATGCATTTGAGGTGTCATCAGTGATGTCACTGACCATGTAATGAGTGATGCAATATGTGAGGACATAATCAGTGCATCACGGGGCATCAAGTTATAATTAGCTCAGGTAACTATAACTGCTGAATTTTACTGGTTTTGTATAAGTGAAATGTGAGCCTAACTATAACATCCCTTTAACTTTTGGTTTTTACATTGAATTTCTAAGGTTTTTTTAATTCTATTCCTAACTATACAGTCCTTGTAACCTTTGTTTTTTTAAGTGAATTTTTGAGGTGTTTTTGAATTTGATTTCCTAACTGTAATGGCACACGTTTGATAGTGAGTGTGTGTGAGTGCATAAGTGTCTCAGTAGGCCTGTGAGTGGGTGCAAGAGTGTCTGAGTGGGTCTGTCAGTGGGTGTGTGAGTGTCTCAGTAGGTCTGTGAGTGGGTACATCAGTCCCTGAGTCAGTCTATGAGTGGGTGTGTGAGTGGCTAAGTGGGTCTGTGAGTGAGTGCATGAGTATCTGAGTAGGTCTGTGAGTGGGTACATGAGTATCTGAGTGCATCTGTGAGTGAGTGCATGAGTTTCTGAGTAGGTCTTTGAGTGAGTGTATGAGTCTGTAAGAGGGTCTGTGTGTGGGTGCGTGAGCCTGAATGGGTCTGTGAGTTGGTGCATGAATGTCTGAGAGGGTCTTTGACTGGGTGCATGTATGTCTGAGTGGGTCTGTGAGTGGGTGCATGAGGGTCTAAGTGGGTCTATGAGTGGGTGATGAGTGTCTGAGTTGGTCTGTGTTTGAGTACATGAGTCTCTGAATGGGTCTGGAAGTGGTTGCATGAGTGCCTGAGTGAGTATCTGAGTGTGTCTCTGAGTGGATGTGTGAGTGACCATGTGGATGTGTCAGCAGCTGCGTAAGTCACTCAGCCAGAAAGGAACTGCACCTGCCCATTTATCGAACAAGAGTCCACAGCTTTGCACAAAATGTCTACCCAACTGAAGTACTTTCTACTGGTTAGTTAGTATGAGTTACCTTATTGGGAAAATGTCCAGTGTGTATTCTACACTATAACAGCATAATCGACCACAAGGAAATGTCTCCAGCTACCTTATGTGCGTTGGTGATGTGATTGTTCCTCGTGCATCTTTCTCCAGAATTCTCTGATAACATGATTCCTCCTATAGAGAGGCCAACAAGACTACAAAGACGTAAAGCTCCACCAAACCAGGTTCCTTCCTCTTAGCTATAAAACATAAGTGCTTCTTTGTTCGGTGGGGATATCCTCATATTCCTCTGCATCAAGAATGAGACACCAAAACTGGTGGGAAATGCATTGGGGGGGGCACTTTGGTAAGCTGTCCATCATCCTGGCAAAAGGCGGTAAGACCTTTGCATACTACTAAGGTGGGCGGGATGGGGCGGTGCCAAGCAGGCCGAGCTTCCAGGTGATTTGCAGATTTGCATACTCATAGCAATTTAAAGGGAAAGCAATGGACTCTCACCAGAAGAGGACAAGAAAGAACCCACTCATCACAGTCACATACAGATTGCTCTCCAATTGATGAAAGATACATTCACCTCCACAAACGATTTCAGATTGTTTTTTAATATGGACTCACCAAGTAAACACACTTGTTTTGCCTTTGCCAAGCACTGGAGTTAGGATAATTTGTCCTTTTTAGAAATGGAGCTTCAACTGGGGCACCTGCTCCATTTATATTTGTAAGTGCTTTCTGTTGAGGGTTAATTTCTGTGATATCAGCATCATGGCCAGAACAGAAGCTTACCTGCTGATTTATCCAGCAAGAGTCCACAGTCTTGCACAAAATGTTTACCCAATCGAAGTGCTGTCAAATGTTTAGTTAGTAAGTGCAACCTCATTGGGTAAAGGGCCAGTGTCCAGGAGGGGAGCCATGCAGCGCCCCCCTCCCTGCACTGATTTTAGCCCTGGAGGGCCCCATCCCCCGGAGCCCACTACAATTCAATAGGGAGAGGGGCTGCATGGGCCCCTTCCTGTGCCGAGTTCAGCTCTGGGGACCCCATCCCCCGGGGCCTGGCCATGACTCCTGGTTGCCCCCCAGGACACCCAGTGTGCAACAGGACTGCGGGAGGAGTCTCAAGGCCCCTGCAGTCCCAGTCTGCTCCCCACCTCTTGTGGGGGCCGGTAATGCTCTTGCACACAGGTAGCTGCTAAACATGCAGCTACCTGTGTGCAAGAGCAATTGTTTAATCCCTTACCCTGCCCATATCTCTGCTAGCAGGGAAAGAGATGAAATCTCTGCATCCAGCAGGCAAGAGCACATTAACCACCCTCTCCCTCCGGAAGCAGAGAGTTTGCTCTGACTTGGCGGGAGCTGTCAAATGTTTAAGTTAGCCCAGAGGAGGTGGTTGTCCATGGGCTGGGGGCCCACAACGGACCCCCTTTATTATTTTTGTTCAGCCCTGGAGAGGTGGTGGTCACCGAAGCAGTAGGGAGTCACATGGGCCCCGCACATAAATTTCACATTCAGTCCTGGGGAGTTGGTGATCCCAGGGTCTGTGGGGTAGGTCGTATAGGTCTCTCCGATTACAAATACACATTTTGCCCTGGGGAGGTGGTGGTCCCTGGAGCATGCAAGGGCCACAGGCCCCCCTCACAACTTTAACAACATCACCCTGGGTACGTGATGTTCTCTGAGGCTAATAGAGGTCCTGGAGGGGGCCCCATGCACCCCCCTCTTTTTTTAAACCCCCAATGCCCCCAGGATCTGGCTCCCACGGGGGCAAAAAAAAAAAAGGGCTTTGTAGCCACAGATTTTTCCGAGATTTAAAATAAAAATGCTTTCTTGCCCTGGCGGGGTCCTTGAGGGACCCCTAGGCCAAGGCTAGGGACTCAGGGTGACCCTACCCCGTCCCTTTCTATTTTTTCAAAACTTTATTTCATGGGACCCAGCTGTAGCTCAGTTCCAAGATGGCTGGCGACACTTCCTTGTTGAAGTGTTGGCAGCCAATCAGATATCAGCAGAGGGATAGTTGGTTCAGAGGAGGATCCGCGTCCCTAGATATTTATATATTTGCCTCTTAATATCTCCAGATCTACTGAATGGATTTACACCAAATCACAAAAAAGCACAATCTACCCAACAAGATCTAGCTTCCTGCTAAATTTGGTGTAATTACGCTCAGAGGTTTGGGCTGTAGGTGTGTCTAAAGACCCTATGGAAAAATGAATGGGAAAACAGATTTTGGGGTCCCCTTTTTCCTCAGCCCCGGCTTGACGGATCACCCCAAAACTTTCAAACCAACAACTGAGCCCACTGACGTATGCGTTTTTAAAATTTTGTGAAGATTCGTCAAGGGGTGCCACAGTTATTGGCAAAACAAAAATCTTTCTTTCTTTGGAAACTAGGTCCTAACTATAACTACCTACTGGCGGCCGCCAGTAGGTAATTATAGTTAGGACCTAGTTTTCATAGATGAAACAATTTTGCTTTGCTAATAACTTTGGTACCATTAGATGAATCTTCACAAATTTTTCTAAGCTAGTACGCTACTCACTTCATCTGCTGTTTTAAATATTTTGGGGTGATTCATCAAGGAGGGGCCGGGAAAAAAGGGGGGGTCCCAAAATGTTTTTTCCCAATGCAATTTCACAAAGGGATTTTAAACAAATGTACAGCCTGAACTGCTGAAAGGATTTACACCAAATTTGGCAGAAAGCTAAAGCTTGGTCGACAAAGGTCTCTTTTTATTGCATTTTAATTATAAGCAATAGATACCTAACATATTTAGGCAAAGACATCACATTACACATAACATGACAGTGTATTACAATTTTGGTAAATCAAACTCATCAGTGTTTAATAGAAGTAGATATTCCTAATAATGCAGTTTAAAATTTGTAATTCCCTCCCCAGATTCAACCAAACTACGTCACCTGATGAATAAAATATTGACAGAGGGTTGTGTATGTGGAGGAAATACTGACACTACAGATGTGTTGTAAAAGAATCCGATGCATTGTTACTACTGTTGTGTTAGATGCTGCATGGATCAAGGCCTGCACAACTTGGAATACCAGTATACTGGTATCACGCTGTCTTTATTCCATACTGGTGGAGGGCTGGGGGATGAAGCTAATAATGTGGTTATTCCCCTGAGATATTTGTGCTGAATCTCTTCCCACGTTACTCCCCTTCCTTTGTGTCATCTTGCAACTTGAACTGTTCTAACAGGGTATTCCATTTGAGTGATATGGGTTTCTTTTGTAATCCTCTATACTCTTCCCTCTGTAAAGCCACACTTTCAGCCAAACCACAATGAGCAACCCCCTCTCGCCCTTGAGCCACTAGTGGAGCCTGTGGTAATTTCCAATGTCTTGCTATTAATCTCTTTGCCAATATGAAGGTCAAGTCTGTTGAGCATGTCATTACCTTAGAACTTTTGGGCCAAGGATGTAGGCCTAAAATACAGTGTTCTAGCGTGTGCCAATGGGCCTGGTCGATTAATTCAGGTAGTGCTAATGCTAGGGCTGACCAGGAAGCTGATAATGAGGGACAATTCGATAACACATGTATGAGATCTACATCCACTGTATGACAACGGGGTCTCCCAGCAGAGGCCATGTGGAACATTATGTTGATTCTGTGTGGTGTGAGGCATGCTCTGTGGAGAATTGAGAATGTAATACATTTAAATCTCGAGTTACATGATATCTTCTTGGGGTATATAACAATCTCTGTAAGAAAACCATTTTTGCCAGGGTCAAGGGGTTAGCCACCCACAGTGGCAACGTGGTCCAGAACTCTTTTGAGACTTGTGGGAGCTAATCAAACTCATGAGGCTGCCCTCCATCAAATCTTGTGCCTCGGAATACACCTGAATTATTAGGTAACAAAATGTCTGTGGTGTCATCTGTATGTTCACATTCCAAATAACAGCATAAGTTCTGTGTGAGTGTCTGCAAGGGAGATGGTGCAGGATTTATCAGCATTATTTGAAGGCCCAACAACTCCCTAAACTCATACAGCAACTGGGCCATCCCTTCTAAACTACTGCAAAGGTCCCTCAGGTATGGAATCATGTTGTTGGCATATAACGATATAGAGTGTTATCTATAGGAATTCCCCATTCCTCTGCCCCTGTCCAGAGACACCATGCTATGGACTCTACTGCTAGCACAAATAACAGTGGCAACAGTGGGCAGCCTTGTCAGGTCCCACAAGACACCTCATAGGGGCCTGAGCTGTGGAACCCTGTTTTGGCCCTTGCTGTGGGCTCTGAGTATAAGAGCTTCACACATCAAAAATAAGCTGGACATATCCCATACTGGGCCAATGCCTCTAGCATAAAGCCCTAGCCCAGGGTATCAAATGTTTGTCTGATATCCAGAGAAATACAGCCAGCAAATGAGTTGTGTCCATATGTTGCATCCATTATCCGGAACAGGCAATTTATATTTAATTAATTATTGTGTTGTGGGACAAAACTGCACTCATCTGAATGCAACAGGCATGGGAGAAGGGGAAGCAACTGGCCTACAAGGACCTTACTTAGGATTGTGTATTCTGTGTTCAATAAGGATAGGGGTCTATATGAAGACAGCTCTGAGGGTGGTGTACAGGGTTTTAGTAGAGAGGTCACAAGTGCCTGTTTGGTAGAGGGGGAGGTGCCCCCTTTTCTAATGAGGCACTGTATAATTTTTCTAGCTGGGGGATCAGACGCATTGCAAATATGGAATACAATTCTATTGAGAACCCATCTGAGCTCTGCATTTTATTTCAGGCTAGATTTTTAGCACCCCTCACATTTCTCCTAGCGCAATGAGTTCATGAAGGTCTTCCTGTTCTGCCACAGACACTCTGGGTAAAGTTGGCCAGTGTAGGAACGAGGTGATGTCAGCAGGTTAGGGGGCGGTGGGGCAGTGTACAAAGCAGCATAGAAGCCACAGTATGCTGTGTTGATTTCATGTTGTGTCACAACTGTGCCCTGGTCTGGGGTGTCTACTGATAGGATATGAGTAGGTGATGGGTCTGGCTGGATCAGTCGAGCTAGAAGTGTACCTCCTCTGTCCGCCTCTGTGTAGGTTTGCTGTACAAATGCCCTGTAGTCAATTACCAAGAGACGTTCAAGGAGCTCTGCATGTGTGATTCAAGTGTTTTGTAAGTGTGGCTCAGTTTTGAGCTCACAGAGGACCTCCTTGTGGGCACCCACCAAAGTGTTTATAGATGTTCCTCATATCACTACCTTCATGGTCTCCCACTCCACCAATGGTGAAGAGGCTGTGCCCGCATTTACTGCAAAGTAGTTATCAATTGCTGTAGCAAGTGTGCCTCTAAATGCTGCATCTTCTAGGATCAGCAATTGTATGTGCCAGGTAGGGATTAGGCCAGGTGCCCGACCCCATGAAAATGTTATTTCCAATGGATTATGGTCAGAGAAGGTTTTAGCTAAGTAGGTGACATGGGCAATGCTGGGTTGAAGGTATGAAGAACAGAGGAAACTCTCCAGATGGTAGGTGAGTGTATGTGGATGAGAATAAAATGTCATGACTACACCATACATCTGAGAGGTCCCATTCCTCCACCCACTGCTGCAATGCCCTGGCCCGTTGTGTTGGACCTGTACTAGGTAAGGGTTGTGTGTGACGATCCAGAGCTACATCTAGAGCCCCATTGAAGTCTCCCCCTAAAACTCACAGGTTGTGTATCCAGTTTGCCAACACAGATGATAAGTGGGACACTTCTTGTTCTGTGCTTGGCAAATATATAAACACCCCAGTAGAATCAGCGCTCCATCTATTGTTCCCTTTGAGCAGCACATAGTGACCTTGTGTGCCAGTCCTAGTATTCTGCACTGCAAATGAGACACCTGCCAGAGCCATATCATATATCCTGCAAATGAGAAATAGGATGTAAGAAACAGTTGAAGAGTTGACCTTTCCATTTCCTACACAGTCTTTGGGCTTCAAAAGCAGTAAGGTGAGTTTTCTGTAAATAAACGACCTGCGCAAGCCTCCTGTGCAATTGGGCCACTATCCTGTGTTGTTTATGTACTGTGCCTAGGCCCTGCACAATCCAAGTACCAATATTATAAGAATTGGTAGTAGACATCCCTCTAATAGAATAAACCATTAAGTGTGTTCATCACAACACAAATTATATTGCTCCAATCATGTAAAATAGGTGACTGCATCAAACAAATTAACATTGCCTCCCAATACTCTAAATACTCGTTCCAGCGATGTGTCGTCATTCGACCGAACTGTAATATGAACAATAACATGAGAACCAGAGAAAAACATGTGCCTACGCTTTAGGAGTACACGGTACCAACCTTACTAGTCATTTCAAAATGTAGGGTAAGAACAAGTTAGACGTAATGGGTTGCCCGGGCCTGAACTCCCTGACTTTAGCATTGCCTTTAGACTTTTTTTCATCAATAGTAATGTAAGGCATCCATATCAAAATTGCATCTAAATGCAGGAGCAGATAATCAGTCAGCACATAATCCGTAGAGTTGTACAAAGTAGTGGGTACATGGTATCAAGCCAACTTACATAAATGCGGATCCAGACTTTTACTTGTCAAATACAATGTTCATTCCTGTGTGGTACTCACAACTGTAACCCAACAAGTCATTGGCAGTCTGCAGGTTAATTGAAGGGAACAGTGCCATAATTCCAATGGAGTCTGAGGCACTGGTTTGGGATGAGCTGGTGGGGCGAGTAGTGGTGCACAGGGTGGATGCTGAGCGGATCGCCACCAATTGGCCCTCCAGGGCCTGTTGAGAGGGCAGTGTCCTCTCCTTGCTTTTTTCCCTGTTTTTTGTGTGCCTTCTCCTTGAATTCCCTTCATTTTCACTGCTTTCTCCTTGCTTTTCCCCCATATTTTTGTGTGCCTTCTCCTTTCATTTACCTCATTTTTACAGCTTTCCCCGGGATGTGCAAATGCCTGGATATCCTTTTGGTTGATTAGACATGCTTTACAAGTCCTGATTGATTGATTGAAAAATATATATAAACATTTTGATCCCCTTTCCCAGGCCAATTGCACCCGGGACCGCCACCTCCATCAGGTCAGGCCAATGTCACTGAATGAGTAGGAGGGATGTGTGGTCCCTGTCCCGAGCCATTTACGTCCTAGGGACCATCACCTCCCCAGGACTAGGTCATTTATAACAACACAGAGGAGGCCCTCGTGGCACCCCTCCCTGGCCGTTTTCGCCCCTGGGGACCACAAAATCCTGGGCCAGATTGTGTTTTACAATGGGCAGGGGGCTGCGCGGCCCCCCTCCCAATCTGTTTTTTTGTCCCAGGGACCACCATGTCCCCGGAGCCAGCATGTGCCATTTAAAAGGAGGGGGCACGTGACCCCCCTCCTGGAGACATTAATGGCCCTGGTGACCACCACCAGCAGGGCCAGTTCCCTATGTCCTGAGGTGCCCCCCCCAAAGGACCTAGGTATTTGCTTTTGCTTGGCGGGAGCTATTTAACTGCTCCGGCCAAGCAAGAGCAAACAGTAACTCCACTCCCAGCAGGCAGGTGCAGGAAAAATGCTCCTGCTTGCTGGGAGAGGACTTTTCATCTGCTTCCCTGCCCACTGTCAAGTGGGCAGGGAAAAATATGAAAGAATTGCTCCAGCCTACAGAGAGTGGCATTTGCCAACTGTGCACTACGCACAGCCAAAGGCAGTGCACCCTGTCTGGTTGGCTGCATAAAGGCATGCAGGGAGTTGGCCGCAGGGCCTGACCCCCGGCCAGGCTCTGTGACCAACCCCTGCTGTGCACAGCCAGAGTCCATGTGCTGTGGAGGTTGGAACAACATACAGTAATAAAATTTTATAAATATTATACAAACGAACCATAGAAATTCACTAAAGAAATCAAAGGTTACAGGGATGTTATAGTTCGGAAATACAATTTTAGAAACCTTACAAATTCACTTAAAAGCTTAATGTTGCAGGAAAATTATAGTTATGTTCTGAATTTTCACACAAAAAATCATACAAATTCAGCTTAGAGTTATTTCAAGCTACCATAACTCGTGGCCTAAGATTCTAAGATAACTATATCTCACACCCTCATCATGCACTGCTAATTACCCCTCATATTACATCAGTAACTGATGATATAATCACAAAATTTGCTGTCAAATTATTGATCTGAAACCTGTGCATGGCGGGGGCATGATTTATAGTTACCTTACGGTACGAGGTTAGCTTCATGGGCAGTTGGCTGCAGGGCCTGGCTGCAGTGCCCACTGCCATGAACATCTGCAGGACTTCCGCGCAGTAGGGTTGGCTGCATGCAAGGGAATGGCCGCAGACCCTGTGACCTGTCCCTTGTTGCATTAAAAAAATCTTAGCAATTCTTTTTTCAGAAAAAAACAAAGGTTATAGAGATGTTAAAGTAACTAGAACTCCTGTTCTAAGGTAACTATAATTTTCGGCTTCACCATGCACTGTTACTTACCCTACATATTACATCTGTCATGACATCTTCTATGACATTATTGATAATATAACTGCAAAATTTGCTGTACAATTATTGATGAGAAAACTGTGCATGGCAGGGACGCGAGTTATAGTTACCTTAGGGCATTAGTTATAGTTACTTGAGGTAACCGTAACTATTACTGCTGAATTTCTATGGTTTTGTGTGAGTAAATTATGAACCTAACTATAACCTCCCTGTAACCTTTGCTTTTATTAAATAATATTGACATCTAAAGATATATATATATATATATATATATATATATATATATATATATATATATATATATATAGATATATATATATATAGTCACTGAAAAAAGCTAAGGTTAAAATAACATTATGTTTTTTTTTTTATAAACACATTTTTATTTTTATGCAATACCACATTGATCACACAACAGGGTTGATACGGCTTTATATATAGCTACTTCCCCGGCATGCCCAACTACCCCAAACATACTCTGTGAGTGAGGCTCATATTCATGTCTTTGGTACGCATATAAAACATCTGACAGGCCCTCTGCAACTTCGGTACCTTGGTCGCAAATCCATTTAGACCGAATTTTACTGTATTTCTGGGGGCATCCTCTTGCCTCATGGACAGGTCTCTCCATTTTGGCACACCAGTACACTCCCCTCTCCCATTACGCAATTGAGTGTGGATTGCTCACTGACAAGTGTCTTGCAGTGTCTCTCTTTGCAACCATGAAGGCTGTGCCTCCTGTCCCCTCCATCACTACCAATGAAACCATCCTTGGAGTCAGCACCAGAGTCTCCCCTCCACCACATCAAGTTCTGACAACTCCTGCTCCCAATAGTGTATAATGATGGGATAAGACCATACAATGTGAGAGGAATCCACTGGGGATCCGCCTCAATGCCGACATTGGGGCGTGGGTCAGAGCCCCACATGGTGAATGTGACTTGGGGTTACATAAGCACAATGCAGGTAATACAGTTGTACTAATCTCAGTTTAGTCGATATGGCATTCAGTCGCAGTGCCATTGAGGTATCCCGCCAGTCCTCTTCATCCATTGGTCCCACCCAGGCTTCCCATCTAGTTCTCAGGGAGTGAAGTGTCTCGGAGGCGTTTAATACAATTGAGCTGTAGATTTGAGAGGTCCCCCTCTTACCCAATGCCCCCATCATCAATTTTGCTTCGATGGGACTGAATTATGGGAATGAGGTAGCCTCCGGTATGTGGGATTTCAATGCATACCGTAATTGCAAATACTTATGAAACTGCGTTTGTGACATCTAGTATCCTTGTTGGAGTTCCTGGAAGGATTGCAAATGATCCCAGAACCACACATCCCCAAGTACAGTTACATTAATCATGTCCTATCATGAGAAACCCTCCAGAGCACTCACCTCCCTTAACCAGGTCCCTTGCCACAACGGAGTCTGCTGTGCCAACTTCTTTGACCACCCAGTATGACGCAGTGCCTCCCTCCATCCCGTGAACATGATCTCAGGGAGATCCATGACGTGGGTCAGCCCCAAAGTTTCAAGTTCCAACTGGTAGGCCAGATCTACCCAGCCCCAGTGAGTCAATCATGGAGCACATGAACCTGGGATGCCAGATGGTAAGAGTATATATTGGACATTCCCAACCCTCCCTTGTATGTGCTTCTCTGACAATTGTTTCTATTAAGGCGCCTTCTTTTGTTCTGACAGAGGAAGACAGTCACCAATGAGTCCATCTCTCTGAACCACTGGGACGATAGTTGTAAAGGGAGATTTTGAAGCATATATAGAAAACAAGGCGACACCAACCTCTTAAATAAGGCAATATGACCTAGAATATTAAGGGATAGTGCTTGCCACCTCTTCAAGTCTGTCTTAACTCTATGAACAAGTGGTGTGATGTGGAGTGCCCATGCAAGGGATGGTTCCCGTGCTATTTTGATTCCTAAATAGGTGAAACTAAGTCACCTTATAGGCAGTTCAGATTGCCAGTCAATTGCTTCCCGGGAGCCAGTCGGTGGAACCAATGGGATTTTCTTTGGATTGATCACCAAGCTTCCACAAACAAATTCAGGCGATAAAGGCATATGGGCCCATTTTCTGGCAGATTGGATAGATACAACAGCACGTCGTCTGAGTACAGTGCTACGCGGTCCTCCTCTCCCCGAGGCCAGCACCAGCCCATCAGCAATGGGTCTCTTTAAAGCATGCACACCTGTGGCTCAATGGCCAAAGCGAAGAGAAGAGGGGACAATGGACACCCCTGCCTTGTTCCCCTGCAGATAGGAAATACCTCTGACACTGTCCCATTAACAAATACCCTGGCCGTTGGGCAGAGATATAGTAGATCTACCATGCTTCGGAACCTGTCACCCAAACTTGCTTTAACGAGCCCCTGCCTGAGATACCACCAGTTGATACTGTTGAACGCCTTCTCAAAGTCTATTAATACCAGCACTAGGGGGCCCTGAAGGACATGCCTGTGCACCAGTGTGACATTCAACCGCCTTATACAATGTCTAGTACTATGTTTGGGCATGAACTCGCACTGATCCGGGTCGATCAAATACCCTAGAACCCTCTGCAGACGGTTGGCTAACACCATAGCATACATCTTCAGCTCTCCATTGATCAGTGATATCAGTCTATAGTCTGCAGAGGACTAGGACAGTGGATTTGTCTTTGGCAGGACCACTATAGTGGCCTGGTCTAGAGTACCTGGGAGGGTGCCCACTTCCATCGCCTTTTAATATAAGTTGAGCAACTGGGGCTCAAGAGATCTTTAAACCTAGAATAAAATTTAGTGGGATATCTGTCTGGACCTGGACTTTTTCCAGTCTTTAAAGATGAAAAGGCATCTCCTATCTCCACTAGCGGTATGGGGTTATCTAATAACTTCCATTTCTGCTCCGTAATTCTCAGCATGACTAGTTCATTCACAATGGCTCATCTAGCTCCACCCGGGGCCTGAGGGCCACAGAGCATAGCGCAGCATGGTCCTGGGCAAATGTGGCCTCTACTCCGGCAGGACTAACGCAAGAACTCCCTGTTATATCGCGTCCTCAGGTATCACCCACCACCCCATAGCTCTTTGGCCAGTCAGTATAGCAGTTTACTCTTTTTAACTCCCCATCCATACACCTTTGCTTGTGATGCACGCCACATTTGTTTCGCTGCCTTCAACTAGTGTGCCCTTATTTCCTCCTGCACCAGGTTCAAATTATGTTCACCAACCCTTTGTCCTTCTTGAGCCATGCACCTCTCCAATCAAAGCGCCCTGGCCTCCAACCGGGTGATATGGACCTGCCAGTCTGTTTCTCTTGCTCGAAGGAGGGCCTTAGCGCTGCCTCTTATCAAGGCCTTTCCCTCATCCCATAGCATTACTTTTGTATGCACCATCTCATTGTTAAGCTCAGAAAATTGGAAAAACTCTGTCCACAAGTTTGCAGCATATTCCCCATTCTGTAAAGGGTTGAGGCGCCACTTAGGGCGTTGCATATGTACCGCCGACCAATAACCAGGAGGACTGGGGCATGATCTGATTTGCCCCGGGCGAGGATCTGGACCTGCTTAACTTTGGGGAGATCTGCAGCGGCATAAAGACCATGTCAGTACGCTCCTGTGTGTGATGCACTGCAGTGTTATGTGTGTACTGTTTAGAGCAGGGAGTCCAGGTCCTCTAGACGTCACATAAACCTAGGTTTGACACCCACTGTCTTAGGGTCGCTGAGCATCTCACTCCTGAGGCTATGCCTGTAGTTTCTGCCACTGGATCTAGAATTGCCTTCAGGTCGCCTCCAATGATCATGCATCCCGGGGGCATCTGGACTACCACCATTGCCAGCTCCTGCAGGAAGCTAGTAAGGGCCGCAGGAGGTGCATATACACTTAATAAGTTCAAAGGGTGCCCTTCCACCATCCCAGCCAGCACTACATATCTGCCATTTGGGTCCAGCCATGTTTGCTGCACTGTCATGGGAAATCCCTTTCACAGTAGTATTGTGACTCCACTGGAGCCTTGTATGAATCCCACATGATAGACCCAGTCAAACCCATAACGAGTCAGGAAGGGCAAGACGTGCCCAATAGGTGTGTCTCCTGTGGAGATATAACAGACGGATGAAGCCCTTGCATGTGAAAAAGTACTGCCACCTGTTTTATTTTGTCCAGCAACCCATTTACGTTCCACAAGACCACCTTAACCCACACCATGTGAAGAGTCTTCAAATCTAGCTATCTGCCTCATTATAAAGGTTTGTCCCCCTTGGACAAGCCGGAGTTCCCTATGATATCCCCATTTAATTCTGTTTGTCTGACTTTGAAAACAAGAAACCAACATCACTGCAACAATTGTGCATTTAAACATCCCTCTACCTTTCCCAACTCCCCCGCCCTACACTTCCCCTCCCTACCAGAAGAAGTATCTGTTGTCCCATGTTACTCCAACCAGCAACTAAAGTTCCTTTAGCATGGAGCCGTGGAACCCTCTGTAAATTAGGATTAATGTATTGCCTGCCCAGTCAATACGTTGTTAACTGCCCTTGATGGTCTCATTCACACTACTGGTGATTGGCTCAGTCTCTCTTCTTGTTGATGGTTTACCTTGTCTTCCTTTCCTTCCTGCGGGTTTGGTGGTTCGTTCCCGTGCCCCATCAACTGCAGCTCAGGTACATTCAGGCTCGGCGAGCGGGGTGAAGGCCGACCTCTGGTCTGCTACCTACTGAATAATGTTCAGGATCTCTTCAGTCAACCAGGTTTAGGCTCATGAGTTCCATACAAACGTGTTGTGGGCCCCTTGAATTAAGAGGTGGCACAAGCACCCTGCTGCAGATGACATTCCTCCACCGTCCACTCCCATGCTGCTGATTCAGGAGTTTCAAAGAAGTGCACTTTTCCAAAGTGTATCACCTTGAGGTGAGCAGGAAACAGAAGCACATAGGTGATTTGGAGCGGCCTTCATTTTTGTTTTACCAGCTCATAGGAACGCCTATGTGTCTAGCACATCCCTGGAATAGTTTCGATGACAGAGGTCAGCCTGTTGGCAAGCCTCCCGCTGGATACAGTCTTGGATCGAAAATTGAAAAAACAAGCTCTTATAGCTCTAGGTGATGCTCTGGGGAGGGGGGGGGCCTTAGATGACAGGGCCGTATGAATGTGCTCCACAGCAAAACACGGAGTCAGTTTATCAGATGGAATCCACAACTTCAATCAAGTCTCTAAGAAGTCACCAAGTTAGGTCTTTCTGGGCCAGTGTCCCTCTTTGGAGCCAGCCCAGACTGGCCCGGCTGCAACTGCAACACGTTGTTCCATTGGTCCTGCTCCTGTCAAACTTTCCCGCCTCCACAACTCCCATCCAAGAAAGTTTGTGCACTGTCTCACCCAGGGCCGTAGTCGTACGGCCTTATCTGGTCTTCTTCGGATGACCTCTTGACTTGGCAGGGTGGGTGCCTCTCTCCCCACTCAGGGCCTCGAGACTCCCTCAGGGGTGCTTCTCTCCTCGCTGCCCCCCCACCAGGGCTGTCTCCCCACTGTGGGTCATCAGCGAGCCACGGCTTCCCACACCCCTCTGAGACACTTCCGGTTCAGCCAGCTTCAGACACCTCTGGCCGGTCTTGTATTGCACTAGGCCTCTTCTCCACCTGGCCCCCTCCAGCTGCACCTCTCGCTTCCATCTTCTCCACTCAGGAGAGTCCGCGCCACGCCTCTCTGCCTTACGCGGCTTGATGCGAGGAACATCCCCCACATTCGGATCTCTCAGGTTCGCTCTTCTCTGGATCGCAGCCGCGTTCCTTGCTGACAGAGTCCCCTCATGGCCCACAATCAGGTCTGTCACCCTGCAAGGTAGTCGGCGAGCCAGATCCGATGACTACCACTCTTCGCCTTGACGGGCTCACACAGTTTTCACTGGAGCTCGCCTGTGCCACCAGCCGCCACCATCTTGTAAGTCACCACACCTGGCCTACTGACCACGACCTCTTTCGGATGGCCGGGAATCAAAATCGCCTTCATCTGTTCTCTATGCCATTTCAGGAGGGCAACAGCATCAATTCAGGGCATTTAGGGTGTGGAGCAGGGCCATAGTTAGTGGTGGATGACGGAGGGGTCCGGAGCACTCTTAGAGTGCAACTGCCATCTTGACGCCCCAAGCCATGCCACCCCAAAATAACATTATATTTAGGTGAATTTGTCAGTCTCAACATTTGCTTTGAACTAAAAAAAAAGAAACCCACCGAAATTCACCAGTTATAGTTAGCACCGCGAACTATAATTTGCAGCCCCACCATGCACCACATATGAACTCAAATATAACACCACTCCTGATATGTTCTATGACATCATTTATGACATCACTGATGATATCTCAAATGGCATCATTGATGATATCATATCTCCGAGACTCTCACTAGCCCCAACTGGCAAAATATGCAATCATTTTTTACACTTAATTTCACAAAAGCTACTGAGCATATTTAAACAAAATCACAAAAAGCGTAAACTGCGGCCCAAATCTAGCTTTCTGCTGAATTTGGTGTAATTTCGTTCAGCAGTTTTTGCTGTAGTTTACCTAAAGAAGTCTATGGAAAATGCATGGGGATTATATGATTTGTGATACACCTTCTTTCCTGCCCCCAAAGTTTATCTCAAAGGAGCTGAGCTGGATGAACTTTGTTTTTGGAACGTATTGTGAAGGTTTGTCAAACGGGCTCAAAGTTATTAGTAAACCAAAAACACTCTTTCTATAGAAAAGGAGACCTAAATATAATTATCTAGTGGCGACCGCTACTAGGTAATATTTAACTTACCTCATTTATACCTGCTTGCTTGTTAAAGGTATGCGTGGTAAAGGCATATGAGTGGTTAAGGCATGGGTTGTAAAAAATGTGTGGTAAAGGCATGCATGCTAAATGCATGCATTGTGATGTTGAACAACCAAACAGATGTAAATGTTTGCAATTCATAACATTATAGTAATCTGCATATGCGAGTGTGGTTAGTACCTGCAGAGGGTTATTTGGAAAGAAGTGAAATGATGTACAATGAAGTCCATAACACAGCACACAATGGATTTCATATGTATAAACAATTAGATCAAATTCATTCCTAGTGAGTCCAGTTGTTTGTATTTATTATGTTGCTCCACTTCTGATATGGTTATGGGACAATCTCTATATTTCAATGAATTCAGGTTCAAAGCAGTGCTGCACCTCACCTAACAGAGTTCAAACTGAGTTTGCATGTGAATTTTTCTAAAGTGTCACCAGCTACACCCTGGTCCTGATTGATCAAAGTGTAGTTTTGTCCTTGGTCACAAAAAGTAACGCAAGGGCAGTGCAACACTACAGTCAGATTTACCAAGCCACACAAGGCCACCTTGCGTGGCTCTGCAGCGCTTGGTAAATTTGGACTAATGCTTAAGACACTGCATTGCATTACTCTGCCCAGGAAGACATTCCATAGGTGGAGCATGGGTGTTCCCATGCATCCACCCATGGATTTTGGTGCATTCCTAGATTTACCAAGAGTGTAAGACCTGGGAATGTGCCACAATGCTTCACATTTACAGGGGAGGCGTAATGAGGAGAAATATCTTCTATGTCTCCTTGGGTTTTGCTCTTTCTATGGGTGCTGCATTCTGTAGCACACGAAGAAAGAGCAAAAAGTGTCGGAGGATTGTATTTGTGCAGGAAGGTCTCCGTTCCTGCACAAAAAAACAATCCTACTTGCAATGAGGCACACTTGCACCATGGTGCCTGCATTGGAGCCAGGGAGGCAGAAAAGCACCAGCACAAGGAGAGGACAGGGTTGGGCAATATAATGATAACTATGAAGCATTCCTGCCCTCTCCCTTTCATGCAGTGCAGCAAGGTGTCTTGGTGCGTTGTGTTCGTGAAATATTGATCAATCTGCCCCAGGTTACACAGCTACATACAGTATAACCAAAGTCCTGCCATGCCCAGTGCACAGCAAAGCATAAGGTATTGTGCTTCTCCCTGGATTCAGGTTTCCCCTCTTCACCCCTCAATGCCCCATCCAAGCATAGACTGGCAAAAATGTTGGCTTCAGAACCAGGATTTTGCAAGGATTTTGGAAATTCGCTTTGAATTTATAGAAAAGCAGAAAATAAAAATGAACGGGCAGCACCACAATCCGATCAGAACGTAACAGCTCTGAACCTCGGAATGCATCTTCGTATTTCACTGTTGCTGAAGCCTTGAGTTGGTTTCTAGGAGGCAAGTGGGTCATTTTAAAACTTTTCCGCCTAGTTTACTAGTGTTTAACCCAGAAAACCACAGCTTTCCACCGAGATAAGACTGCAAAGCGTGTACTTACGCAGGATATGCAATCTTACAGTCTCAGCCTAATGTTAGAACTTCACATGTCCTGAAAGAAGACCATACTTTTTTGCATTTGGCCCACGCCTTTAGAACTCTTTCCCTCTGGGTGTCAGAACAAATATACACTGATTTAGAGAAAAGTTCACAACCCTATTGTTTCGAAACAGGTGCGAAGCTCCTCTCCTCTATGACTTTCACCATAGTAATTTATTCTGGTTTGTGCTATTTTACCTCCCATCTCCATTCAAGTGGACTGTAAGAAAAAGCTAGGAAAAATGACAGAAAGATAGTTAGAAATAAAGATACTCTATCACTACAGATTGTACATTTTATATAACTTCATCCTTTTTTCACTCATCACATCTGTTCCACTATGTCTGTTTCAGTTTGCCTAGAATGTATGTATTGCTCACTGCTCGAGGTTGATGGATGTATTCAATCCTATTCAAATGAGACGTATTTCCCAATATTGCTCTCGCTGTTCTCCTCTCGTGCCTCATAGCATGGTCCATAGATCTAACAGCAAACTTCACTGCAGCTGCTTGCACCAAGTCCATGGACCTTTCCCAAGATTCTATGGTTCCACAGTCCGTGCCCAGAGCTTTTAAATATAGAGTTAATAGTTCACCTATTTGTATTGTGGGGATAATTGTGCCATACTTCCGGTGTGTTTAGGTGCTGAAAAATCTGTGGCCATGGAGGAGTATGTCCATATAAAATAGGTCTGTGGCTGCCATCATGCCATGACCGCTCATGATGACAAATCATCTTGTGATGTGTATGGCATGCCCATCTGTATCAGAAATGCCTCAACCATTCTGCAGTTCAGAAAGTAACTGAAGACCTACCTCTGCGGAGATGTCTGCATCTCCACACAGTGAATACTATTTCATTGGAAGAAACCCTGCATCATAACTTATGGTTCCCATCATTGTTCAGTGCTCCTTTGTTCACTTGCAAGATTTGCGCTCTACAAATACCTATACATTTGTACATTTTTTTCACTTTTCCAGTTTCGTCACTAGTTTCCAATAAGGACTTGTATGTCAGTGTGGAGAGTGTCCCTACAGTATTAGTTGACTTGCACTAAGGTGTGACATGTAGTATGCACCTATGTGAATGTGTGGTAGCTGGTATCTACTATAAACACACTAATGCATTTGTACACCTTTGTATTGTAGCTGGTAGCCTGTTAGGAATTGTGCACAGCACTGAATGCCAACCTTAAGTGGTTGGAGCCTAGTGTGGTTGCATGTGTTATGATTTTGTTGCACGCCTACATAATTTTGGATGGATAGCCTTTTGCAGACTTGTGCTGGATGCATTGTGATATGACTACAATAAATGCAGCAGTACACTAATAATGTTTTATGCAGCAACAAGGTTCCCCATGATTATCATCTGCACATGGGGTCAAATATTATGCAAGCATATGATGGAAAGTCTCTTGTTTTCCTGCTATTCCATATATGGTATTTATCCAGATAGATGTGTCACTTATTTCAGTGTCATCATGGCTCCATGTTTCTAGTCTTGGTCTTTCATTTGACAACCTAGTATGTTCTAGTAGTTGTAGTCCGTGCCATCACCTATTTGTCTTCACCTCACTTTGCCCCAGAGCAAAAGAGTACAAAACACACCGGTTGCAAAGTAGGAGAAGATAAATATGGATAAAACTTGGCAAAAGGAGAAAGCAGGAACCTGTAAGAGTGAGATTAAGTAGCAGTGAGGGTCTAGTGGTGGGTTAGAAAGGCATGAGGTGAAATCAAGACTTTGCATCCTTGGTATTCGACAGTCTGGCATATAGTAGCACTAGCCATAGGCTTCTGAGCAAAACTTAGGCCCATACTTACAAGCAGCCTGCATGCCGGTGGTGTTGGCTGCTGACCCATATTTACAAGGCCACACAAATCCACTCTGTGTGGTTTTTCATGGCTTATAGATATGAAGTAAGGCAATGCAGTGCAAGTCGCTGTGTTGCCTTATTTTGCCTCAGGGAGTCTCTTCCATGGGTGTTGCGTGGCGGTTCCCACAAAACATACATGCATTTTAATGCACTCCCAGAATTATAAGGTTTTGTAAATCCGGGAATGCGTCAAAAGCCTATGCCACCCCAGGGGTGGCGTAAGAGTGATGTAACAGGGAGAAATATTTGTATTTCTCCCTATTTTTTCCTCGTTCTATGTGTGCCGCAGAATGCAGCACACATAAAAGGAGGAAAATGCCTGAATTGATTGTTTTTGTGCAGGAAGATGTCCCTTCCTGCACAAAAACAATCATCCCCACATCGCAGGCACTCTTGAACCAATTTCTGCACCCATGCAGGGAGAGAGGACAGAAATGCGCTGTATCTTGTAGATACTGTGTATTTCTGCCCTTTCCCAGTGGCGCATGGTAGTGCGGCAAGGCACTTGCTGTGCCATCCTGTGCCATGGGGCCTTGTAAATACGGCCCTTACTCTTCTACTAATTAAGCACTGGTTGTAATCATTGTTTGCTTCCATTGATGTACTGTTCAGGGTTAGGGCCAAAATGTTTGCACTAACCCTAAACAGTACATGGAGAACCATTGTAAACAATGGTGTGCCGCCTTTTCATGCCTGCTCTGAGCAAAGAAATCTCTTAAATGACGCTCATGCGGCACTAAAGTGGTGCTAGGCCCTCTTAAATCAGGGCTGTTACACAGGTTTGTTTTGCTATTTCCCCCATCTTTTTTTGTGAGGACTACGAGCTTCAGAAATTGCTAGTAAAATGTTACTCATTTAGCAACTGAAATGGTAGATCACTATAGGAAGATCTGGTATGGGCAATCATATTCATATTGTTCACATCTTTGAAGCAAATTTATTTTCCCCATGACCAAACAGTACATGAAATAAAAGTCCAAAAGACAGGGCCTTATTTTCCAGAAGAGACCTGGGACACAATTAACCCATGAGCAGTTTCACGCTAATTTGGCCTCATCAGCCAGGTATAACTTGGTTCCAGTGACACTGTGCACGGGACGCACATCTGGGCTGTTTTCTACCCTACATTTGATGACACACTAAAGCATACAAGAAAGTGATGGATTCAAGCATTCCATCCATCACTTTTTTGTATACTTTATTCTAGCATTTAAAAAAAAGTATGAAAGTAATTTAAACCCTGGGACAAGATAGAGATATTTGAATAGCAATGATACTTTACACACTAGGGTAATGTTGAAACTGTCATGGCATGTGTGCTTCTCATACTGGGCCAAGTAGATCATGACATAAAGGCAGTGTATGTAATCTTCTGGATAAATCTAACGAGGCCCAAGGCTGTACAATTAGTATCCTGAGTCCGCCTTAGCACCCAAAACAACTGCTCTGCCATCCTGAGGTGCCGACTGGCAGAGTGATCAGTCGCCTCTAATATTGCGTGTATTTTTCTATCAGAATGGTCAGTGCTAGTCTACTTAAATGTCAGTGATCACGCCTGACAGGTTGGAATTTTAACCATTACCTTAACATATTTGGCAAGCCCCCAAGGAAGCTCATACATTGAGCATCTAGTACAGAAATAGTGAAGACGTTATGTCCTGGAACAGAATTTAAAACTAATGTTATTTCTCCTGGAGTAGGATTATGTGTAGGCATTTATTTCCGGGGTTGGGCATTGTGTCAGGTGGTCCCTGCATGTCATGAGCACAGTTATGTGCCTGCAATGGAACCTGTATTTTTTCTACTTGACCAAAATATAACTCCTGTATTTGGTCGCAGACTCTGAAGATAGTGAAATATTTCAGTAGCTTCTTTCAGACTGCATGCATAGGGGAATATTTCAGCAGCTTCTTTCAGAACTATATGCACACCCAGTGGCTTTGTAACAAATATATTGACAAGCTATCCTGTAAAATGCAACATGTGGGTGAATTTACTCATCTCACAGATGACCATATCTGCTCAAGCGGTGCAACGTGTGGCTGAATTTACTGTTTTTTCAAGGGCTGATCTTGCGTCCCAGTAAAGCCAAGCCTGGAGAGAGTACATGCTGGCGGGACCGGAAGTAAACAAAGTACGAAATACACCGTGGAGTTTGCCATTTGAACATATTAGCTTCATTATGAGTGCATAAGCTCTTGAAGTATGGTGTGGTGAAGGGGGGTGCTGCAGCACCCCAAAAAAATAACCAAGCTGGAGTTCATATGATGAATGAGCAATTAAGATGCCTTTACATTTTGTGTTTACCTTGTCACATTTGCTATGAATTCAAAGACAGAGGTCAAATGTCAGGCTATTTCTTGTGACAAACTGCTGCTTATTTGGAAATTGGTGTTCACTTTCATTTCTCTGACTGCAAAGTGAGTGGATTTTGTTGAAGTGACCTAGGTGACAATCTAGCTTGAGTACAGGAAGGAAAAGGGAAAGCTGTTGGGTGTCAGTTTTTTTGTAACACACAACATACATACCTACCTGTAAATAAACTGTACACATATTTCAAATTACATCAGCAAATAGAAAAGAACAAATACATTACGTTTTGTTGTAATTCTGAAGTGTGATTCAAACAAGGATTTTAATAGGATCGAAACAAATTAAGACAATTGGTGAAATGCCGAGGAAGAATATTTGCTGAAACTGGATTCATGCATGTTATAATTATATCAGTAAACAAATGTCTATGCATATGTAGTTACCATTTCAACGAAAAATAAATGTGCTATCTGTAAATGACCGTGCGCTACCACACCAATGCTCAAAAATGCACCACAGACTGCATACTACACCCTTTCCACTCTGCTGCTGAAAGGGCTTGGCACATTTGCCCCATTTTTTGTGTAAAGCTTGGATTTTTCACTGTAAACTCAGTGATCTAACATTAGTTACAAGACTCACAATCTGGAAATTGTTCCAGCACCACTGTATGAGTAGTCCATTAATTGGTCCTACCAGCTAGAAGGATATGTCTCAGGGTCGGAAAAAACTGTCTGTTATGAGTTGGACCCCAAGCACTCATTTAGGAATGAGAGATAAAAAGGAGCATCAGATTTGACACATTCAGTGGCCCAGTTATTCGTCATTCCTGCCGGGATTTTCATGTATGTGAAACTGCAGGCCCACGTTGTTTCAGAGTTACTCATAATGTCAGGCTCTCAGAGACGATTGTGGTAGGGAATATTGAGTCTTAAATATTGGTACTACATTATCAAGGGACAACATATCAAAAAGTAACAAAGGGATATAAAGAATTACTATTCTGAACTTCATGTCTATGCACCTGTAAATATATAGATCACCAAGGCACATATATTTGGAGTTAGGAATAGAAAAGTTATATAAACTTATCTTTCAATATTTTGCCCCTTTATATTTTTGTCACAATATTCTGTTCTGTCATTATTCAGTTCTAGATCAGGGCCAGCTGTAGCCCTGGTGGCGCCTAGTGTAACAATCTTTTTCGGTGCCCTCCCACCCCAAATTACCACCTCCTCAGATTCCCTCAATGCCCCTCTCTCACGTATATTAAATTTGTTTTAAAGCACTGGTAAAGGCTGGGTTTTCTAATTCACTCAACTATCCACATATAATACAGATCTGTTATTTGCAGTAGGCATATTAACCCTCTGAGCTACTTTATGGTGTTTCAAAACTTCCACTAGACAAAACCCCTATCTCTCTCTCTAGCAGGAACATTAATCACAAGAGTTATCTTGACATTTTTTATTGCTGCCTGAAAGATGGACCTACAAGGAACTCTGCAGCAGGTGCTCTTAAATGGTACGTTTTTGCTCAACTCAGCACCCCCCATGTAAGTGACCCCCCAGGTCAGCGCCCAGTGTGTCCTCACCGGTTATCCTACCCTAAAGCCAGCCCCCATTTTCTAGGTACTTCCAGCCTACACCATTGGAGAGCACAGACACGTCATAAGAAGGGCCATAGAGCAGTGTTCCAAATGTGAGACAACCTGATGTGTCTTCACCACTTTAAAATCACTAAGAAAGAACGATACATTAAAGTTGATATTCCCATTAGTTTTGCCTGCTGGCGTAGTATTATGTCTTCCTGCCAGGTTCCATGGTGATAGACAATATTTTAGTCGACTATACAAAAAAAACGTATTTTACAAAATGTGTATTCATTTTATGCTCCAACCCCAGCCACAACACCCCCGAAAAATAAAAACCATGTCATATTTTGTGTTAAGCAAACATGAGATGGCCGACTGTGCACTCCAGTTTTTACTAATTCCATTATGGGGTAATCTTATTACGGACATAATCACATTATAAAATTGTCTCGTCATTCGATACCCTCTTCTCTTTGATGGTTGGTCTCATCAACAACCCATTGTGGATTGGTTTGGGCTCCAGAACTACGAATACAAACACTTGCAAATGGATAGAGATGCTAAATGTCATTTCAAGTCAGTGAACGTTTGTTTTCTGTAAACCAATTTGTAGGTTGTATTTCGCAGGCCTTTGTGAAAGGAGAAGAAGTATTTTTATGTGTTTATTTAAAATATACTTTGGATTTATTTGTCTGTGCACTGCAGTATACAAAGTAATGGTTCGGTCATTGTGTAAATAATGCACGCGCCGAAACATGATTACCTATTAGCCACGTTTCTCTGTTGGCAGCCCTGGTAAATTACACCACACATTTGCAACTGTCAAGATCAGCAAATCCTTTATGTGTTAGCCTTGCTGAATGGTACCCATTTTATCAGTTTCAGAAAGATGAAAGGCCAGACGAGCTAGCTGGCATTCAAACTGGTGAAATGAAAGTTGCACACAGATTTCACAAGCCGACAATTGGCAGGCTGAACTGTTAAACCAGACGCCATTTGTACAGAGACTTTGGTCCTGATTCACAAAGGTAAACTTACAATTCTGTGTAAATTTGCTATTGTTTGCTATTCACAAAGGGATTACCAGTAGTGTCTTTACAAGTGTGGAGTCTCTGCACATAAGAAGAAAGTGTCGTGTTCCGGGCTTGAGGCCCACATGCTCCTTAAAGGACGACACAAACACTACCATCAGTGGTAGATAATTGGCCCTGGGCACACGTGCCTGGCCCCTTTTCGTAGCAGGGCTCATGTCACTTGTGATGCCTGTCTTGGATGGGCGTGGAGTGAGTGTAAGACCAGCCCTCAGGTAGGGACTGAAACAGTTATGTGACCAGCAGGACACT
Source organism: Pleurodeles waltl (assembly GCF_031143425.1). Taxonomy (NCBI): domain Eukaryota; kingdom Metazoa; phylum Chordata; class Amphibia; order Caudata; family Salamandridae; genus Pleurodeles; species Pleurodeles waltl. The sequence continues at coordinate 611,574,837 of NC_090449.1, forward strand.
CAATACCTTTCAAAATCTAAACCAAAAAGTACAAGTCCAACATGTGGGAATTAATAAAACAAACTAAACACCACCAAGTCTACAAGTTGCTAGAGGCAATGTGCAGGACAGCAATGGACAAATGGACAGGTGCAGCTGGGGGCACCTGGACATCACTGCTAACATCCATAATATAAACAGATGATTCTGGGAACGAATACGGGTGTGGATTGAGTCCGTAACCTCTAACAGCTGGTCTGTTGGGTTGGGGCCACCCATACAAAGTTGACCGGTCCTCTCGGGGCAGTGTGGTTGGTGTCAACAGTTCAAACTGGGGTGCATCAGGAGCATGGGTGGAGCCCGCTGCATAGCTTTTTTTTGGGGTGTCTTGACTCCGTGAAGAACAACCTTGCAAGGACTGGGACAGCATTGATGATGTTTGGACGTCTTCCTCTGAGAGCCCAGTGCCTCCCTTTTCCCTTCTATAAAGCAGCTTCAGGCCCATCTCTCGTGTAAAATTTCCTTTGAGGCCCTTTTTGATAGGTCATCGCTGGACCGTATGGACTCTGCTGGGCTGTGTGTGGGCCACGCAGGGCTTGCTGCATAATGGGCAGCAGAACCACGACTGAGTCTTTCATGGAACCACAAGGTTAAATAATGTATGGTCAGGTGTGGTTGCCAACAGGACCCAGGTGCAGGTGGGGTTAGCAGATAGCCTCTGGACAAATGGTCCCTCATCGTGCCAGAAGTGTCTCCTTGGTTTCTTGATGGTTTTTCGGTGTAAGGCTCCACCCTAGTAGTGAGCTTCTATTTTGGGGGCTAGAATGATGCATATGGCATGATGATGTTGTTGCCTTTAGAATACACGTGAAAAGGATTTGCTGGTGTTTGCGTGACTGGAGTGAATTCATAGCCCTATAGCTTGGGGTGTTGCTGGTGCTGTTCTTCTCCTACAGCATGTGAGGTTCTTAGCAGAGATGCCATAATTCATCAAGCAGCTGGTGACTGTGGGCGGACGGTCACCCTGGAAGCATGGGGCAAATTTGCAGTTTGGGCATACATGTGGCTTACTTTCAGTTTTCCTTCTGGGCTGTCATCAGTGACATTGCTCCACATTGGTGGCACTCTCATGTACTGACATGAGTCCTCAGTCTTGACACCCTTGATCATTTATCCTGTGCACCTCTGACATAAGATTCTTCAATGTGATAGGTCAATTCTTTTAGTGCCAGATGGCCACATGTCGCCAGTTCTCTTCCCATGAACCTCTCGCCAGTCACATCCTGGTGGTAGGACTGCACCTTTTCTCTTCATGGATTTTTCAGTGGTCCCTTTGTGTCTATAGGACTCTGAGTCTTCTCTTAAGGTCGATGTGGCATCCACTCACACTTCACAGGTCCCCTCCTCATGGATCTACTCTGGGCTCTGCTCTGTGGATGGCGGGTAGCCTTCCTTCCACCTCCCCTTTGTTCGATGGTGCAGTGCTTGTGCCTGGACATTTCACCATTGTCAGGCATGGTGAGCGGGTGTGGACACCATGTACCTTGATGGTGTGCAATTGTTGTGCTCTGGTGTCTGGCCCAAGGTGCCTTAGGTGCAATGTGCTTTGATCCCTTCCTTCTCTGAATGGCACAGTGCCTGTTCCTGGGGGCCTCACTTTCACTGCACTTGGACCTGTCTGGGGTTGTGTGCGCCTGGAAGGGTTGGTCACTCAGTGTGAAGTTCTCATGGATGGCCAATGGTGGCCCTCCGGTGCTGGAGTGGCTGGCTGGTATGGCCTCTTTCGTGTAGTCATACATTGTCTATGTGCCCCCTGAAAGCACTCTGGTAGCACTGCAGTTCAACAGTGGTCTCTGTTTCTTTTCTCGGGATCCTTCTTGCGTGTGAGGTGGCTGCTCAAACAGCAGTGAATTCCCTTGGCAGTGTGTCTGCTGTGGCAGTGTTGGCAGCCAGCGGCTTGGTGCGATAACTGATTGTTTTCCGAGGTCTGATGGGTTGCCACTTGGGTGCCCTCTCACATCTTTTCTGGAGGGTGAGCCTCACATTGTCTATTGGCACTATAGGAGGTGCTGGGCCTCAGAACTTTTAATTTAGTCTGACCTCTTCCTCTAAAGGCTTTCTCCTTTTAGGGTTCCTGCCTTGCTGATGAAGTCCCTAGGTGTGGCCCTCTGTGCACTTCATGAGAGTCTTCCTTTCTTTCACTGGAGGAGGGGCACCTGTGGTGCTTCTGGGTGTGGCAGGACTTTCCTCCTGCAGTGGTGGCAGACTGCCACCAGGGGGCACGTAGCGCTACTCGTGCCCATTATTGGCTTGCTGAATGGCTCTGATGGCTTCAAGGGGGTGGAAGCCGCAAGCTGCTCTCACTCATACCTGGTTGGATCAGCCAGTGGATAAAAAGGGTAGCTCATTTGTTTTCTCCCTTCCCACATGGAGGTTAGCAGCTTTGGAAGGCATTCGGATGAGGGACGCAGTCTACAGCCTTTTTAGTTATGCCTTCACTTATGGATTTCTTTGTATTAGCCAAGGGCACCCCAGGTGGCTGGCTGCAAATGCTGCACTTGCTTTTGACGATCCCCTTCACATTAGTGCGGGGCTCGGAAAAATGTCTGTGAGACTTGGCCCATGGAGGGTCTTTGCTGCTAGCATTGCTGTGGTCTGCTCCTCCACAGTTTTCATTTACTTAACAGGGCATGACTTCGGGAGTTGGTGCCCCTTCATGCAGTAGTAGGGCAGCTCACTTCTTCCTGCATGCAGGCTCTGTGGGAGGTGGGGACGTTGCAGGAGATTACCACTCATCTCCCCTGCAGTGGTTACAGATTGCCACCAGGGGGAGGGCGGTGCTGTATGCACTCTGGAAGTATTAAAGTGCCTGGTCCGATTACAGCAAGGGAGGGGCAGGCTCTGTTACTGATGGTTCTTCTGCCATGTTCAGGGGTGATAGGACCAACTTGCAGTTCTCCTCTTTCTGGGAAGGGGGCTTCCTTGTAGCTCTCAAGTAGACAGTGAGTTCAGAAGGTGAGTTCTGATGTGACCATTCAGTAGCCACCCAAAGGCATTGCGGCCAGACCTCTTCTTGTGCCCCCTCTCTGCTCTTTCACTATTGGTGCTGTCTGCATGCTCCCATCACATGCTTACTCCTTTGTCATGCTTGTTACAGGAGATTTGCGCTGCGGCCGGATGGTGCAGTATGCTCTTCTCTCTATTGTGCTCTGGATGCAGACTCTCTCTCAAGGCCACAGACATGCCCAACTACAGTGTTTGAAGGCTGCCTTCAGACTCTCGACCAGGAGCCGTCTCTTGCTAGGGCACAGTAGCGTGGGTGGCTCTTCCCACTGGCATCAGTGGGTCTTCAGCCACACAGACTGGACACAGTTACGTTCATGGAGCAGTGTTACGCTGCTTGGCAGGTGGCTGCAGGGAACCCTGCTGGCTCTCTATAGGCCAGGTGGCTCCTACAGCTGCCGCAGCACACCTACTCCTCTTGTGTTACCTCGCCAGATGAAGCGCCCCTCACTTTTACCACACAGCCACTCTGGTGGGGTTGAGATCCCTCACTGCAACCCTCAGTGACCCAACAGACACACGTGATGCGGCCTAGCTGTCCACTCACTGCTTGTACATTGCGAGGCACACCCTGAGCTAGCAGTGCTGGAGCGGGTCAAAGTCATGGGAATGTAGTCAGGGGCGGTGTAGGCAACCATCCTCATCAATGGGTAGGTTTTTCTTTTGAGTCATCACAACTTGCAGCAGCATTTGTACCTCAGTTGCTGCACCTCTTAGAGAGAGAGACTGAGGTGCTCCGGACTCACTCTACATCTTTCCCATGAGGAAACACTGTGCTGCTGACTTCAACCCACTCGCCGCCAACGTGTCCCAGCCCTAGGCCCACATGCTGCTTAAAGGATGGAATGGAAATTAGTATTAGTGGTAGATAACTGGCCCTTGTGCTCAGCGCCTTTTATTAGCAGGCATCGCCTGTGTCGGATGGGTGTGGGGTCAGTTTAAGAACAACCCTCAGGGAGGGCCTAAAAGCAGTTATGTGTCCAGCAGGACACTACATCTAGGACAGTCCTATCTTTTTAAGTGTGCACTCTCTGCACTCGTAAAGATACTACTCTTTATGATTAGCAAACTTTTGTGAACTTGTACAAAAGTGTAAGTTTACCTTCATGAGTCAGGCTCACAGAGTAGATTACAAAAATCACTCAGTGTGTCAGGTAGTGGAGCCCATACCATCATTAATGGCAGTCAAGTAGAAATATCATGTTTGGACTCAAATGAATTGTGATATAAAGTCCTCTTTAATTCTTTATTGGCAAAGTTAGATTTTAAGTCACAATTCGGAAAATGTTGCATTTAGAAAGTTGCAATTTTCTTACCCTAAATGTTTGGTTCCGGGTGCCAGTGTCCTGGGTCACAAGAAAATGAATGGCTCTACTGTTGGGGTATTTGTATTCCTGACAGACTGTGAGGCAAAGGGGCTTTGTTCTAGGCAGAATCAGCCATCCTTCATAGATGAGTGAAGTTAGAGCTGTTCCCTGCTCCACTTACACTTTAAAGAGCTTGTCTCCAGTGCACACAAAGGAACTGATGACAGCATTTTGTCATCCCAGACTTATTTAGAGAGCATTGGCAGGGGAAGGGAAGAATGTTCCAGAACCAGATGTGGGGCAGCCAAGGATGTGCCCCCACTTCAAAGGCTGCCCCAGGTAAAAGGGTTGGACCCGCAGAACACCTCTTCAGTGTCTTAACCTGTGGAAGACTTCAGAAGAACTGCCTCGACTCCCAGAGGATTTTACTACTGCTACCAGAGGAATGCCTTGCTGCTTATAGGAGAACTGAACCATCCCCTTGAAGCCAGGACCACCAGAAGTGACTCCAAGTGTTAGTTGGCTGGCCTCCTGTGTGAGCTACAGGGACACAACAAGCTCCACAGACCATGAAACCTGCACCTTGCCTCAGCTGGAGTGAGTCCTACCCTCCAAGTCGCCCCCCAAGGCTACTGCCTGCATCTTCATGTAGCTGGAGATTTCCAACTTCCAAAAAGTAACAAAGTCGGAAGGTAAAAACATTCACTGTGACTACTTCCAGCAGCTCCCCGATAACGACACCTCCTTCCCGGTCACCGTTAGGTGCCGTGCTCCGCTCAACTCTACCTTTTCAGAAACTTTTCTTTGAAATTACTTGCAAGTCCAAGCGTAAGCCAGGAACAGGGAAAATCCACGTCATGTATCTGACCCGTGCTCCATTACAGTTGGCCTAACTTTTGATCTTGCCCCAGTCTTGTGTCACTAGATAGCTGCCTTTGGCGCATTGCTCCTACAGGTGTTATGCTGAATTTTGATATTGCATATCTCTGTTTCTACTGATCGGAATGTTGTCATTCTAGTATCATTTTTTAATTTACTGTATTTTTCCAGATCAGGTTGCGATTTGTGTGGTGCATAAATATTTTACACTTTTCCAATAAGTTAAGCCCGACTGCCTTGTGCCAAGCTACCAGGCGGTTAAGCACAGGTTAATTTAGTGACTTTTGTGGTTCAACCTGACAAGGATTGTGTTTAATAAGTAAGTGAGGCATCACCCATTTTAACTAATAACACAATTTATTAAATTGGTGTTCTGCTGTGGGAACCACTACTTGTGTTCGCGCAGTGTCACTCAGTGATTTTGTGTAACACTAAAATCCCTTATAAATACTCTGACACCAGATTCAACTTCTTCTAAATTCCCCTCAAATGGCTACCTTTTTCCTTTTTTCCAAATTCTATTCCTGCCTCACATTTGTGCATCTGTGACCCTTGCCTCGAGTTGGATGTTGACAACCTTGAAAGTTGCACTATTGCTGTGCAGGAAGAGGGCGATGAAGGGCTCTTCAAACTTGACGTATGAGAGAGCTCTCTGACCCTGGGAGGAGGTCTGCAGAATGCAACCCACAGCACATAAGCAGGAGAGGAGGATGATGATAAGGAAGATGAACTGAATGAGCAGGAGGATGAAATAGAGACTGAAGAGAACAACTTTGCAACAGCTGACTACTAGGTTAAGAGGAGCATCTTCTGACCTTGGCTCCAAACTCAGAAGAGAGTGGGAGACCCACAGGAGTGAGGTCTCCTACTGGGTCCAACACAGGGAGTAGTGTGTCCTCCCAAAACCTCGCCCCCAACAAGCTGAACAGGAAAGCTGTAAGGGAGTTCAAGCAGCAGCTGGCCTACCTGGAACTGGCTGCAGAAGCGACAAGGGCTGTGGCAGATAGAGCCCTGGAAAGGGCCCTGGAGGAGTGAAAGCTAGCTCTGGAGGAAAATAAACTTCTGTAGGCTCATGAAGTGAGCTGGGCTTAAAGAGCAAACAAATCTTAGTCTCCAGCTGTTATGGTGGCAGCAATTGTTCAGTATCCAGTGGAGACATAAAGGTCCGCATTCCTGAAGACCTGGTGCCTAGCTGTGTAGTTGGGGATGATATTCATAATTGTTTTTCAGCCTATGAGGTTGCACTAAGGATGCATAAAGTCCCACAGGAGGATTGGGGGACCAGTCTCTGGAAACACATGCCTACAGAGGAGAGGGACACCCTGCTTACACTCTGCTAGGAGGTACTTTCAGGAGGTATTTATATAGCATGGCTTGTCACCCGGTCACCCAAGTGTATACCCAGGTGTTTGCTGTAGGTGTTTATTTGAAAAGCTAGGTGTTCAGTCCCTTTCTGAAGTGGGTCAGCAAGGGTGCAGTTGGAGGGTGTTCCAGACTTTGGTGGTGAGGCGGGAGAAGGAGTGTCCTCTGGCGTGGCAGTGGCAAATCTGTGATAGATTTGTAAAGGTAATTTGTGCCAAGCGGAGGTTCCTGGTTGGTTGGTGAAGGGGAAGGCAGTGGTTCGGGTAGGTGGTTATGGAAGGCTTTGGGGCATGGATCAGGAGCTTGAAGTGGTGTCTTTTATTGATCGGAAGCCAATGGAGCTCATTCAGGTGCTGAGTGATGTGGTTTCTCTTGGGCAGGTTGAGGATCAGTCTGGCAGCTGCGTTCGGGATCATCTGGAGTCTTTGCATGGCTTCGGGGGTGCTGCCTGTGTAGAGTGCGTTGCCGTAGTCCAGTCGGCTGCGAATGAGGGTCTGTGTCATTGTCTTTCATGTGCCAATGGGGAGCCACTTAAAGATCTTGAAGAGCATGCGGAACATGTGAAAGCAGGCTGAGGAAATTATGTTGACCTGGCATTTCATGGAGAGTTCATTTTTCGAGAATGATGCAGAGGTTGGGGCATGATCTTTCGGTGTGGGTGTGGGTCTGAGCTCTGCTGGACAAAAGGAGTCGTTCCAAATGGTTAAGTGTCTGCCAAAGATCAGAACTTCCATTTTGTCTGTGTTGAGCTTCAGGCATTTGCCCTTTATCCAGGCGGATGCATTCTTCATGCAGTTATAGAAGTTGGTATTTGTCTTGGTGGGGTCTTTTGAAAGCGAGAGGACAAGTTGTGTGTCATCAGTGTAGGAGATGATATTGTTGTGCGATCTCACATTCTCTGTGAGTGGTGTCATGTAGATGTTGAAGAGTGTTGGGCTTAGAGAGAAGCATGCTGCAGATGGTGTGCTTGACCTGTATGGTGAAGGGGGGGAGGCAGACTGTCTAGGTGTGTCCCTTAAGGAAGGATGCAATCCATCTGAGAGCAACATCTGTGATCCTAATCTGGCGTAGTTGGATGTTAAATGTGTGGTGGGAAACAGTTCCAAAGGTGGCAGGAAGGTTGAGCAGGATCAGGTCGGCTGTTTCACCTTTGTTGTCAGGGCATGGATGTTGTCTGTTACTGCAATCAGAGCTGTCTCTGTGCTGTAATTGGCTCTGAACGTGATTGAGAGGGAGTTTGATGGCCTTCTCTAGGATTTTGTGGGGGAATGGGAGCAGAGAGATCGGGTGGTAATTCCCGAGTTTGCTGGGGTCTATAGAGGGCTTCTTGAGGAGGGGTCTGATCCCTGCGAGTTTCCAGGCTTCCGGAAAAGTGGCAGTGGTTAGCGAGGCACTCAGGATGGTGGTGAGCTAGTGGCTGATCTTGTTTCTTCCGGGGTTGAAGAGCCTGTGGCGGAAGGGGTTGGCTGGTGTCCAGTGGATGGAACTCAGGAGTGTGTTCGTGGTTGGTGTGCTGAGTTGTCCCCATGAGGTGAGCAGGTGGTCAGCAGTGGAGGTTGATGGGATGCTGGGGAGGGCAGAAGTTTGGGGATTAAAGTTTCTGTAGATGGTTTTTATCTTATGGAACCTACTAGAGGTATGAGACCAGATATGGTAAGCCCCCATGAAAGGCATTCTTGTCACTAAGTTTGGGCCTATCCCAGACAAGTACCACATGAGTCTTGGGTGGATTTTCTTGATTATTCTAGTAAGGCATTGAGTCGTTGGGTGACAGGCAGTAAAGTCAATGACTTTAATGGGCTGTATGATTTGCATTTGAAAGACAGCATCAGAATTTGCTTTACAGAGTTGCGCCAACACCTAATTGTCAGCATGCACACTTTTCCTAGAGAGCTTGCCTAGAGTGCTCCTAGTTCCTATAGAGCTTGGAACTAGAGTGCCCAAAAAGGTATCTGGCAGATGATCACCAGAATGGTGGAGAGCCGTCCAACCAGAAGGAAGAGGGTGGAGACAAAAACAAAAGCAAAGTGTTCTGTAAAGGCCCTTAAAACAGTTCTTAGGGGAATGGATCCCAGTCCCAACCTGACCAAAGAAGAATAGATTCCCTGAAAATATGTTCTCGGGGAAGTGCTCCCCTAAATGCTACAAGTGCTATAGGTATGGGCAGAAGCCAAATGCCTAAAGAGAATGGAACCTCCTACCGCTGGGCCGTCACTAGGGATAGCTACTGTTGCACTTGTGGAGGAGGTTGTCCCAGTTAGCATGAGGGGTAGTGCAGAGGTTACACTACTATCCATGGGTGACAAGGAGATGGTGCCAAAAAACAACATGCCTACCAATACTGGGGTGAGGGCTCTGTGAGGCACAAGAGCTGGTTTGACTACTTTGAGGATGTCATCTGGTGTCCTCAGAGCAGATAAATCTCGAATGTATTCCACCAGGTTCTTGTAGTAAACAACTGTGGTGAGAGTCACTATCCTCTGACTCTGTATCCCCTTTCAGTGACAGGGGGTCTCTGGCTCCTTGAGGGCAGCTGTGAGTCATGCATATGGATTGTCTGCCTGATAATGACTTTGAGCACACCATCTGGAAGAAGGTAGAGCTCAGTTCCCACCTGGACATTTTTGGGTTGCCACAAGGTCCACAGCAGCCTGAGAGCATGGTCTGGGAGGAGGCTGACCCAAAGTCTACAGATGAGGATTTGGCTGCCTTGAGGGACTTACCTGAGCTGGCTGGTTGTCAAGCTGAGGGAGGCCCCACTGGGGACTAATTTGCAATGCACAGAAGGAGTGCCCTACGTTTGAGGGTGTCAGGTAGCAGGCCAAGGCCCATGCAGTTGTTGACACCTCTGGAGATCACCTGATCTATTGGGAGAATGACTTTTTATATAGAAAGCCTGAGGTTCCTTAGCATGGAAACATCCCATGTGTTTGTGGTCCCCCAGTGCTATAGGACCTTCATACTCGGTCTAACTCATGCTGCACCCCTGGCAGGACATCTAGAGGAAGACATGACTATTGACAGGCTTGTCATCTACTTTTACTGGCACCGGATGAGAGTGACCTCAGATGCATTCTGTAGGATCTGCCCTGCCTTCCAGGCCAGTGGGAAAACAAAGGGAAAGAGAAAGGCTCCTGTTAGAAATGGGGTCTTTGGTTGACAGTCAGGTTACCCCCGTTCAAGCAAGGACCCTCACTCTAGTCAGGGTAAAAGAGAATCACCCTCAGCTAACCCCTGCTTACCCTCTTGGTAGCTTGGCAGAGCAGTAGGCTTAACTTCAGAGTGCTAGGTGTAAAGTATTTGTACCAACACACACAGTAACTTAATGAAAACACTACAAAATGACACAACACCAGTTTAGAAAAATAGTAAATATTTATCTAAACAAAACAAGACCACAGCGACAATAATCCGACATACACAAGTCAAGTTATGAATTTTTAAAGATTAAACTCACAAATAGGGCTTAGAAACACAAAATGCTTTGATGAGGTGTTAACACCGCGTCATTACGGAGTCGTTCCCAACAAGCTGACACCAGCAGTGCCGGACATGGAGTCGCTTAGACCCCCAAGTACAGTACCTTTGGTGAAGAGGGGAAACAAGTCGATGCGATCGTGGCATCTGTGCAAAACGTTGAATCCGCGCACTTCAAGCGGTGTCGGTCACGACATGGTGCGGCGACTTCCACGGAGTCGCGGACTTCAGCGGGGCTGCAGCGGCGTCGGGCCTGCGAAGGTCGTCACGTTCCAGCAAAGACCACGGAGTCAGCTGCAGGCGGCGTCACTGGATTCAGCAGCGGCGCCGGTCCGAAGTCGTCCTAAGTCAATTTCCTTGGATTTCCACCAGCTTTCCTTTCAAGGGCCCCAGGACTGGATAGGGCACTACTCGTCAGAGCAGGAGTCTCTCCAGAGACTCCAGGTGCTGGCAGAGAGAAGTCTTTGCTGTCTCTGAGACTTCAAACATCAGGAGGCAAGCTCTAAATCAAGCCCTTGGAGAAGATGAAAGGCATACAAAGTCCAGTCTTTGCTCTCTTACTCTAGCAGAAGCAGCAACTGCAGGATAGCTCCACAAAGCACAGTCACAGGCAGGGCAGCACTTCTCCTCAGCTCTTCTGCTCCTCTCCAGACAGAGGTTCCTCTTGTTTCCAGAAGTGTTCTAAAGTCTGTGGTTTTGGCTGCCCTTCTTATACCCAATTTCTCCTTTGAAGTAGGCCTACTTCAAAGTTAAGTCTCTTTTGAATGTGAAATCCTGCCTTGCCCAGGACAGGCCCCAGACACTCACCAGGGGGTCGAAGACTGCATTGTGTAAGGACAGGCACAGACCTTTCAGGTGTAAGTGACTACTGCTCCCCTCCCTCCTAGCACAGATGGCTCATCAGAAAATGCAGACTACATCCCAGCTCCTTTTGTGTCACTGTCTAGTGTGAGGTGCAACCAGCCCAATTGTCAAACTGACCCAGACAGGGTATCCATAAACAGGCAGAGTCACAGAAATGGTATAAGCAAGAAAATGCTTACTTTCTAAAAGTGGCATTTTCAAACACACAATCTTAAAATCAACTTTACTAAAAGATGCATTTTTAAATTGTGAGGTCAGAGACCCCAAACTCCACATGCCCATCCGCTCTCAAAGGGAATCTACACTTTAATCAGATGTAAAGGCCTTGCAACAGTGAAAAACGAATTTAGCAATATTCCACTGTCAGGACATATAAAACACATACTATATCTCCCACCTTAACCATACACTGCACCCTGCCTTTGGGGCTACCTAGGGCTTACCTTAGGGGTGCCTTACATGTAAGAAAAGGGAAGGTTTGGTCCTGGGAAGTAGGTACACTTGCCATGTCGAATTTACAGTTAAAACTGTACACACAGACACTGCAGTGGCAGGTCTGAGACATGATTACAGAGCTACTTATGTGGGTGGCACAACCAGTGCTGCAGGCCCACTAGTAGCATTTGATTTACAGGCCCGGGCACTTCTAGTGCTCTTTACTAGGGACTTACTAGTAAATCAAATAAGCCAATCATGGATAAAAAAATCAACCATACATTTTACACAGAGAGTATATGCACTTTAACACTGGTTAGCAGTGGTAAAGTGCTCAGAGTTCAAAAGCCAACACAACAGGTCAGAAAAAAAATAGGAGGCAGGAGGCAAAAAGATTGGGGATGACCCTGCATAAGCAAAAAAGTCCAACAGCTCCCTTGGTCCTCCTACCTGACATTGGCAACCCCTTTGATAGGGTGGATATTGGCATTGTTTGGCCCCTGGACCCCAAGCCTGCCCTAGGCAGCACATAGATCCTGGTCTTGGTGGACCAGGCCACTAGGTACATAGTACCTAGTGGCCTACTCCACCAAGGTCCAAAAACTGTGACTCCACCTACAGTGGCTAGAGTCCTGATGAAGATTTTTACCTGAGTAGGGTTCTCCAAAGAAGTGATGTCTGACAGGAGCACCAATTTCAAGTCAGCCTACATGAAGTCTATGTGGGATGACACGTGTATTAACTTACACGTTCTTCACACCCTATCACCTCCAGACTAGTGGGTTTGTTGAAAGGTTCAACAAGAACCTGAAATGCATTATCATGTGCCTGTCAGAGCCCTGAGGCGCAAGTAGGGTGCCCTCTTCCTGCGCTTTCTTTTTGCCTATTGGGAGGTGCCAAGGGAAGGAGTGGGGTTCAGTCCCCTAGAACTCTTGTATGGCCACCCTGTGAGAGGACCTCTCAGCCTGGTAAAGGGGGGATGGGAGCATGTTCCTGAGAAGCCTCTCAAGAGATAGTAAGCTACATGTTCCTTCAGGACTCAGATGAAGCACTTCTGGAAGAAGCTTACTGAGAACCTGGAAGCTAGCCAGGAGGTCATGAATCTGTGGAATGCCCAGAAGGCCACTTTGGTTGAGTTTGAGCCTGGCCACAAAGTGTGGGTAATGGAGCCTGTAGAGCCTAGGACCTTACACCACCAGTGTCTGGGTCTTATGAGGTGAAGGAGAGAAAGGGGGAGGTTACTTACCAGATGCACCTCAAGACCTCCAGCAACACCGTAAGGGTCCTGCATATCAATAGCTTCAAGTCCCACTATGAAAGGTCCAAGGTTACCATGCTGCTAGTTACAAGTGGTGTAGTGGAGGAGGGACATCTTGCCTAGGTGGCTTGAGGTGGAGCTGTCCCCTACCCCCAAGTACTCTTCAGAGAGCTTAGCTCTAGCACACAAAGGAACCTGATACCAGCCTTTTGTCACCCCAGACTTCTTGGAGCCTTGACAGGGGAAGGGAAGCTCTTTCTAGAACCAGATGTGGCGTTAGCCCAGTACCAGGTACAAGTATTGGGCCCTAAAAAGACCTCTTCAGTATACTCCTGCACCTGTGGAAAACTTCAGAAGAGCTGCATGGACCTCTAGAGGACTGCTCTGTTGCTACCAAAGTACTGCCTTGCTACTTTTAGGCCTGCTTTGCTTCTTAAAGGATAACTGGACCATCACCTTGAACTCAGGACCACCTGAAGGGTCTCCAAGGGCTAATTGGCTGGCCTTCGGTGTGAGCAGTAGGGATATAACAAGGTACTTTGGAGCTTGCATATGGCCTCTACTGCAGTGTGTTCTAACCCCCCAAGTCATGCCCCCATCGGACAAGACCTATGGAATAGGTGTTAGAGGTTCTGCTTCTACCTAACCCCAAAACGCAGGACTTACAACTTTTTTACCAAATGTGCCCTGAGAACCAACAGAGGAACATGACCTATCAGCGAGCTGTGTAAATCTCTCAAGGTTTGTCAAAGTTCCCTTTTTTTATTTGAGGCAGAAAGAATCACAATAAATCAAACATTAATGCATCACAAACACAAAAGACAGCAAAGACATCAATATAAAGATGGTACACCGTAATCAGATAGTAAATCAGTTCCACAAAGCTGGTTGGAAAATGTCAGTAGGCACCAAAATGGCCAGCAAAAGTAAACCTTCCTAAACTAAAACAGTAAGCCTTAACCCAATTAGTTCCTATCGCAAATGTTATCATTGCAATATGGATCTTAACTTAAACCAGCCCAAAAGCGCTCCAATTTCTTAATAGAGCCGGACCCCTAGAAGTGGCCAGAGCCAGTTCCAACTCATACAAGTGCTGAATAGCAATCCACCACTCCATTACCCTAGGGGAGGTGCAGAAACCTAAGTTCTAGCAAGACAATGCATAGTTGAAACTACCAATATAGATAACAACCGTGTCAGACTGCTATCGAAAACAGTGCAGTAACCTAACATAATTTCGCTAGGGGTAAACCATATCTTACAGCCAAGACAGACTGACAGCAAATGAGTCCCACCTAGCCAAAACTCTTGCAAACCAGGAAAGTTAACAAATATCTGCATAATGTCAGCTGAGAAGTAACCACATTTAGGGTATTTAGTCTTCTCTCTCTTACTGCCCACCTCACTTAACAGTTCTAAGTAAGGTATGATAAAGCATGCAAATAGTCTTAAACTGCTGCGGTTTAAGGTTTATAGAGTGTACATAGTTATCAATGATCTCAAAGGTATTTAGGATTTCAGAGGGAAGGATCTCGTCCAACAACACCTTACTTCATTTAGCAGCAAGAGCAGGGTTATTGTCAACACGCTCAAACAAGACAGTAAGTCAGAACCAACCAGAGCATTGTGAGCTTGCACGCTGTCATAAAAACCATCCCTTACCTGCAAATATTTGAAGGAAAATGACGGGGGAGATCAAAAGGCACTTGGAGCCCTTCAAACGACTGAAATTCATTAAGTTTGTGAAGATGCCCTGCAACCTCCACCCCATAATATGACCAGGCTCTACTGACTGCATCATGAAAAATGGGAGGGAACATTGGATTGCCCCACAAGGGAGTATCGGGGTGTATTTTGTAGAGATCTCCCACCAAATACCAACAACATACAGAATAACTCGAACCTGTTTAAAATAGTTGGGATCCCCAATTCGATAAAGAAACAAATGATAGTCAGACCCTACAGCAAGCTGACAACCAAAAATAGATGGGTCTACATCAGTAGTTCCCAACCTTTTGAGTTCTGTGGACCCCCACCCTATCATTATTGGAACCTGGGGACTCCCCTGAATCATTATTGGAATCAAGGGACACCCCACTGAGTCTTTACTGAAAGCTGGGGACCTAATCTGTTAATAATATTTAATTCACCAAGCAGTCGCTGACCCCCTGAGGAGTCCCCAGACCACAGGTTGGGAACCACTGGTCTATATCACCATTTATAAGTAGGTTTCGAAGTTGGCCAGCAAATGCTGCCCAAAAATATCGGAAGCTGTAATCCACTTAATCCATATGGAAATTTAATAAAACGCATGGCCCGCCTTGCCCACTGGTATCCCCAAATAAAACTACTGATAGCCTCTTCCAGCCATCTAAAAAATGAATTCGGAACCCGGTGGGGAGTAGCCCGAAACAAATACAATAATTTCAGCAGAACATTCATCTTGATGTTATTACATGCACCAATAATACTGATTGGAAGTTTATTCCAATTCATAATTAATTGATAACTGAAAGTAAAAGTGGCTTGTAGTTGTACCTAAATAAACCCCAAGATATGTAGCTGTTGAGCTCAAACCGGGTATCAGGGTTTCAAGTTTAAAACTCAGCAGAGCTTGAGTTTTGGCTAAATTTAGCTTACAAGCAGAAAATACCCTGAATCTGTCAGCCTCATCACTAATAATGTCCAGAGCAGCTGTTAGATTGGCGGAGTAGATAGCAACATCGTCAGGATATGCAGTTGTTTTAAGTTAAAATCACCAAAGACCAAGAGATGAATCCGATCATTTTGATCTAAGGCTTGCAGATAAGGCATTATATATAATGCAAATAGAAGGGGCGATAAAGGGCATCCTTATCAAGTGCCGTGATAAATCTGATGTAGAAAATAAATCTGCATGAGCTAATTGAGCTCTAGGGTCTTTAAATAGTGACTCCAACAACTTATAAAAGCAATCACCAATACCAAAGGCGGCCATTGTAGCCTAGAGGCAATCCCATACAACGCGATAGATCAAATGCCTTTTCTGGATCTAAAAGAATCATACCCATCCTTATGCTGGACTTTTCTGGCACATCAAATACGGTGTTTGCAGTGTTAAAGTGACACACTGTGTCCCGCCATGGTATGAAACCATACTGTTGTGGCAAAACCAACCCAGAAAGAAGAGGGCCTAAGCAAAAAGCCAGAATCTTGGAAAAAACTGTAGCGTCTGCATTGATAAGAGATATTGGACGATATGAATCCCATTCCTTTTAAGGTTTACCCTTTTTGAAAAAAACAATATTTGTCATGTTCCAAGAGTGGGGTACTTTGCCACAGGCATCAATATGTCAAAGAACACTAAGAAAGGGATGGACAATAATTTACTTGAATACTTTATAGAATTCTTGCGGGATAGTATCTTCCCCAGCAGCTTTGTCGGAGAGCAGAGCAAGAAAGGCCACCTCGATTTCACTAGAAGTCACTTCCTTTTGAAGGGCAGAAGCCTGAGACTCCAACAAAGCAGGCAATCTGCAACCTGAAAATATTGTGTAAACCCTAGCACATTGAAAGAGAGTGGCCGATTATAATGTTCTTGATAAAAAGTTGATAATTACTCCACAATAGCCGGATGGTGAGTATGTACAGAACCGTCACTGCCCTTAATTGACTGACTCACTCCCCTAGACTTCCTATCTGATATTTGATATGCAAGAACATTCCCTACCTACTCTCCATACTCATATTGAAGAGCCAGATTCTTAGAAAAGCAAGCTGCAACCTTCTCTTTTAAAACTCGCCCCAGGAGTGTTAATTTTTCAATTAAATTAAAATATATGGTTTGTTGGTGAGCCTCCCAATAGCTATTTCACATGCATACATGACCGCAAGCTACGTAATGGACTTGTTTAGGAACTGCACACTCTCTTGAAAGGCCTGGCTCTGGCAGAGAGCAAACTGTAGTGTAGCACCTCTAATAAAAGCATCCCATACAGTCGGAGGGGATGCTGTACCCATATTAAGCAGCAAATATTCGGACAATGAGCCCCTCATAAATTCATGATATTTGAAGTTCACAAACAAATGAGGGGGGGAAGGAATTGATGCTGCGCCACCCTAGCCGCATATAGTTTAAAATATAGTAATAAAGGGTTATGATCCAAGGTAATCTTAGGGCAGACACCCATAACCACTTCCTGAATCAAGTTGCTGCTTGCAAAGTCCATATTGATCCCCGAGTAATGTTTATGCAGTGATGAATAAAAGGTGTAACCAGGTTTAGTAGGATATAATGTTATACAGACATCCCGTAGTCCACGCAGACGAGCAAGCTCAACCATAGAAGCTCTGGTTTTCACGATACGACAAGCAGCAGGATGATTTGTTGCGTCAATACAGTAATCAGTGAGACAGTTGAAATCTCCCATTACCAGCAGCTCCTGGCCCAATCAAACAACTCCAAGCCGAGGAAATAAAAAAACCCTGGCTCGTCAGCATTTGGCCCTTAACTGAGCACTACACAAACCTCTGACCATAAAGTATCAGCTGAGCAATCGCCCACCTCCCCCCAGAATCCACTACAGTGTTTAAAACCTTATGTTCCAAATGTGTATCGATCAATATAGCTACTCGACGAATAGAGACATGTTTGGAGGTGCATGCGGTAAGCAGATACATTTAAACTTACCCATTTGAAAGAACCGGATCCAGCATCATAAGGCGTACACCCACAGCTCAAGAACAAATCTTACAAAGCAGTAGTCAGACAACAAATTATGAGACGAATCATAAGACAACCATTGATCATTTTGACTCATTTGTCCCCTCAACATAGCCATACAAAATACCAACCAAAGCCCACCAAGAAATACCCACCAACCAAAACCCCACCCTACCAATCCCACCCCCATCCAGTATCAGGACAACGGAATCATCCCCTTCCCTTGGCTGCCAATGATTAAGATAACTGTTCAAGACCTCCTTTCCATTGCCCCAGACCTCCCAGCATGTTGCTCCACAGCTAGCTAATGTAAAACAGAAACAAAGAGATAAAAGGACACAGCAAAATAATAAAATATTCTCAAAGTTTCCAAAAGAAACAAATCGTTGAAATTAAAAATATTTAAATGAATAGAAATATAGCAATTCATGACAGTGTTTTTATCTTTAATTTTTGCCACTCAAATTGATTTGCAAAAGCAATATACCGTTACATCTAATAGACCCCCACTGCTTGAGGAATATGAAGGTGGTGTAGGTTGTCCATTAACACATGATACACAGAGCAAGAACAGAGTTGGCTGTTATAATATTTTTTCATTGTGTACCTACTATATGGTAGTTCATGGGGTAAAACATAAGGATGAGAAATTGGTAAGCAGGAAAACTATGTACTTCTGAAATGTGCACAAGATAGTTTAGCAATAGTTGTTATTTGAATTACTCTGAAATGGGGTTATGCATACTATCCTATGATTCAGTGGGAATTTTCCAGAATGTCTTCTTTCTTCCACACTATCTGAGTGACATTTTGAAACCACAAGTGCAGAGAAATCCAATAGGTAATAACAAATTATTTACTATTCTGTGTTCCCACTTTTCTCTTGATAAATATAGTAATCCCTCCATGTGGATGGGCCTAGCACTTGCTCCATAAAACATCACAATACATGGTATAGAGACAACACAATTGATCTAGCACCATCATTTTTACATGTGGGTAGCTGTGGAATTTAGGCTCTTGTTCAGTCTCCACCCATAAAAACCTGCAAAACCGAGACATTTTTGAAAACTAGACAACTGGGTGGTGTGACTCATGTCAATCCCATTAAACATTTATACCCAGAAGACTTTGCAAATCCCAGATGTGGGCTAAAAAAGCCAATTTTCTCACATTTATGTGAGAGAAATCTCCAGAGCCTGTGTGGGGTTGACAACATTTTTACTATCCATCATTCCACGCTTGTCCTGATAAAAATGATATCCACTTGTGTGGCTCAGCCTAGAAACTGTGACACAAACCTCTCCAAAAGACGACGTGGAGACATCATAAATCAGAGAAAAATTACTCAGTTGGGCAACATATGTAGTTGGGTAATTAGGGCCCTGGCTTGCCCGCCACCTAGAAAAACCTTCCATAGCCAGACATTTCACAAAACTAGACTCTCAAAGGAGTTCAGGGTGGTGCGAGTTGTTTGGATTGCTCATTGTGTTTTACCCATAACTTGTTGCAAATTTCCAACCGTAGCTGTAGGGATCACAGACTTCCTACCACTGAGCATTTCCATTGGTATCTCAATTAAAGCAGCACCCAACTTGTGAGACTGGGCCTAGGTTTGCAAGGCCTTCTGGGTAAGAAAACACCATGGGAACCATACAAGTCACACCATCCTGCCCTCCACTAGGTGACTAGTTTTCAGAAATGTCTGGGTTTGGTAGGTTCCCCTGGATGGTGGCCCAATCCGGGGTGGGATCCACACCCTTTTTGCCCAAATGCAACATCCTTGGTGTCTAGGGGGCTTTCTAGCATCACTGGGGAGAAGATTGGGGCAAACCCCCAATCTGCCTCTGGGCAGGGCAGATAATATAAAAAAAAAATCCCTGGTGAATAGTTGGCTTTCTCCCCACTCCCGGGGCACACTGGGAGAAGATCCCCATTCTGATGCCCACAAGGGGTGAGGGTTGGTGGTAATATTCTATTTCCCCTTTTGGGGTGGGGACATGGCCCTATACCAGGGTGGGCTGCCCCCATCCTGGGCTCAGACAGGGTGGACCACGTCACCCATTGGTGCCAAGTAAGCTTCCCTTCCCATCAACCCTCCAACCCCACAGGAAGTACTCATTGTGGCAAACCTTGCAAACTGCCTCCCAGTGGGGGGGGTGGGGGTGTAGAAAGACTATGTTGTCTCACTTTCGGGATGGTTCATTACCTTGTGCCAGAACTATCCCAGCACTTTTTCCTTATTATTTCATTCCTTGGTGCCTAGACAGTGTTCTATTCCTCCCCAAGGAGCAGATTGGAGTAAGCACCCCTAATTAACCCAGAGGGGACAGAAAGACAGATTGTGCCCATTGATGGGCAAAGGTCCATGGGCCAGGACAGTAGTTCTCTCATAGAAAACAATCCTTAGTGTCTAGCGGTGTGGATCCTGCTTGGGAATTACCCTCTGAAGGCAAATTCAAAGCTGGGATCCACTGGGGGGATACCTTTGGAAAGGGGAGATTCTTCTCTTTCAATAATTCCCCTCCCATCAAAAAATGGTGTTCAGGATGGATAAGATATGCCTTCGAGTGGTATGCCAACCAAAGTTAAGTTAGCTTTCACTTTTGCAGTACTGACATCAGGGCAACATACACGCTGATCTTCTTTACTAAAACA
Source organism: Pleurodeles waltl (assembly GCF_031143425.1). NCBI lineage: Eukaryota > Metazoa > Chordata > Amphibia > Caudata > Salamandridae > Pleurodeles > Pleurodeles waltl. The sequence continues at coordinate 611,594,821 of NC_090449.1, forward strand.
AAAACAGCCCTTGGCCTGTCAAGAAGATCTTCCCCAGCAGCATGACCTGAAAAATATAAAAGGAAATCCCTCTGGTGCCACCACAAAAGGTGTGCTTTTACATGACTACCCCATAAGAAGCACCTGGGTGTGAATGCCCTTGATGTAGAGTTCACGTCAGTAGCCCCCAAGGGGGTTAAGAAATGATCTGTTGGTATAGTCCAGAATAGGACACTCAGGTAATAGGAAGTAGGAACTTTGCCTCAAAATATAGGAAAGGAGCGTATGTTCCTTGTTTGCAATAGAAACCCTCTTGCAGTGATCCCTAAATGTGTTTATCTAGTATCACCTTAATGTTGCACAAGCGCTGGATTGAATATTGGGATGTATGTAATTTTGTAAGTAAATTCTTGACGGATGATATTTAATATTTTTTTGTATTAGTCTGTTGGAATAAATATTGAGTTATTGAATATAGTAACACCGGTCTAGCTAAATAGGACACAGGTCGACGGTTTGGCTAAGCCAAAGATATGAGTGTATATTTTTGCTCACTGGGTTAAAGCATCTCCTGATGAAATCTGTATGCAAACTACAGGTCTGAAATTTAAAGACTTGTAACCTACCTCAGCCATTTCTCTTTTTGACGGTGAAAAAGTTGCAAACGTGACTTTGTCATACTTAGCACTTTTATCTATTCTTGAATTTCTAACCAATGGCAGATTGTGTTGTGGGACTTTTGATAGTTCCTGTTCAAGTATGGCTCAATATGCTCCACCTTGAAAATTGATGTTGACCAAAAGCCCAACAATGGATTAATAAATCATGATTCCATGGAACTCGGTGTTAGTAGTGATAGTAGTTTTGGTACATTCTTCAAATACTGAGGGATCAACACAGCTTTCCGTTTACAGACAGCTATGATAATGAAAACTCCTCTGCATGCCTTTGTCTCAAAAAGACTGTATTTTTTTTTTTTTTTTGCAGGCTACCTTTAAAGGCTGGATGGACATAATGTATGCAGCAGTGGATTCTAGAGATGTATGTAACACACGTCATTCTTTCTGATTTTAGTCTGATAGCAACATTTTCAGTGCATATATGCTGACTTGATTTCAAAAAGAGCATGGCACCCCCGAGATTTCTGAATGTATGGCAAGCACCTGTCACTCAGTACCATAGATTTTAAATGCATAATGCATAATCCTCAGACACTCTCATCTAGCACATTTTAAGGATAAGCAACAATGATCTACAAAGAGGAATTAGTCAATGACAGAAGAAAGAAGGACCGGGTGTTATGCATTACTGTTAGAATGGATTAAATCATTTGCCATTGCAGCAGATATATTGTGATGTCATGATATTACTTATACAATGAACTCATAAGCTGATTACCCAAATTAATTGTCCAATTTAAATGTTCAACCAGTAATGACCAAATTTAGATCGAGAGCAATCAGAACCACTGTGAAAAAGCCTACCTAATGTGGTTGCCTAGTATTGATCAGTTAAACAATACATTTTGATGAACACGTATGAAACCCCTCATAGTAAATAAATCTCTTGTGGTTTATCCGAGAGGGGTTTATTACTTATGGACATTACTCACTGAGTCATGGGATTGAATGGGTGTCCAGGACATATACATAAGTGAGTACACAAACATTTGCATACTATACATTTTATGGATAAACAAATCAGCATAGAGAAGTAGTCGCTTTTCAGGTACAGTCTATCATTTTTTACTTACAATGTTCTGTGATAGAGATCACAGACATATCCAACCAAGAAAGTAAGCTACATACCTATGTGAAGTCCTAACAACAAAATAGATAAGGACAGTTCAGAATTATGCTTAGTCTGGGATTTACTATTTAAATACTCCAATAGTCACAAATATGGGGGAATAAATTGGCTCACAACCAGCAACTGTCTAAAATGTGTTGTACAGCTAAGATATTCAAAGTGGGAACAGGAAGGCCATGGAGGAACACTACATTGCAAACTCCTCAACAACTTCATTCTTTCAGAGAACTCATTCATTTTAAGGTGGGGTGGAAATCAAAACTTGTTTTTTGTTGAAATGTGTTTCCAAATACACAGTAGTCTGGCATGGTTTTAAATACCCTTTGAAAGTATTACCCTGTCAGTGCTTCCTGCATGATGCTTTGTGTCTCTTGGTCTCAGGATTCTCCCTTCTTCTCCTGCCCCTGATACAAAAACAAATGAAACAATCCCAGGTTCAAAAGTTCAGGAAGTAGAATTCAAGAAGTTGCTTTAGCTCCTAATATTTTTTTCAAAATCGTGTTTGACCTCATGGAAACAACTTTTCCACATTTATCGTTATCATATTGACCACTTTGTTGGAAAAAATGCATGGACCAAACTGAGAACAGTAGCTGGCAGGATGCTTGCTGACAGGTAGTTGAAGCTATGAGTTTTCTTTCAGCTTGTGATAGCTAAAATGTATTCAAGCTCATCAACCATGACTTTTTGAACAATAAATATTAAAAGAAAAACAGTATCCCAAACATTCATGGCTGTTATGTAAATTAAAGCAGTAAACGGGCACATAAGATAAATATGAAAAAAATGAATGTGATATTAAATAAAATTCATTGCTAAACATGGAAAATAACCTCTGTGGTTTTTATCTGCACTGATTGAGGAGCTTGCAATTATGAAAACAATGAAGGTGTTTAAAAAGTCCAAAGTACCATGTAGAGCTGGGTTTTGTTGTGCTCTTTAGAACTCTAATGGATTGTTTATCAAGTAGTTTGGGAAGAGTATTCAGGTTAATTTAGGAAAATTGTTACTTTCCATTAAGAAACTATGAATCATTGTTCACATCCATAAATAAAAAGAATAAGGCTTCATAAGAACCTCTGAAAGCCTACACAGTCTCCAAGATTATGATTATGAGAGATTTTTCAACAGCTTGGAAGCATATGAATGTGTTGTTCTTCCAGAAATCATTCACAAAGATGGAAATATGAGCGTTTAAGGAAACACGTGACTGATTAAACTTAGGTCACTTTACTGACCTTTAAGTCTCAAAATGGTCTTCCAGGCCATGAGAGCTGGACGTAAATGGAAGTAATACATTGTTAAATGGTTTAGGTCACTAATACAACAGAAGAGTACCAATTCCAGCAGACATTGCAAATCCATCCAAACACATTAAGTTGTGCACCGTCTATGGCTCTATGAGAAAATTGTGCATGCATTTTAGATATTAGAATTTAATTTGCCATGGGATAGGTAGTGAACGACTAAATTGCATAGTTAAAGATGGGCTAATGAACCAACACTTGCCTCTTAAAGAGAGAAGTGACAATGTTGCCCACATTCCTGATTTTTTAGATCTAGGTAATTTATTTTTCATATTGTTTTTCATAACAGTGATGCTATTTGAGCCCATTTCATTTTCAAAAGAGAAAGAAAGGGAGGTCACAGAGGAGAGCCAAAGAGATATAATACTGCTATAGACCAGGCATTTCCAGGGTAGTTTCAAGAAAGACAGATAAATGCCAGATCTTAAGGATATACGTCAAACATTCATCTAAATGGAACTCATTTACAGTCCGTACAGAAAAATTTTGGAGGCACTCAAAGAATGTTTCAGTGTTATTTTTCATTTTTAAATTGTTTTTCAAAACCCTGCCTGAGAAAAAACAATGATGTCATCACCAGCTCCTCATGGGATTATATTGCAAAGTACTTATGTCAGTAATATTGACCCACACATATACTTACTCCAGAATACAGCCTACCAACATATTGTCAAGGGTGGTATAGATTTATTATTCTTAACTCTATATTTATTTACCTTGACAATATGTTGTGGAGATATAAGTGCCTTTTGATCTAAAAAGTTAAAAATATTGGTAAAACTACATAAGCACAGAAAATACAAGAAAACATGCAGATACATTTGTTGGATTCTATCAATATTGCATTGTTTTGTTTGACAGGACCTTGACTTTGTAATAAACAAGAGCATTTAGTTGGAAAACTCTTGTTAAAACAACACAAAGAATTATGTGAGTTAATTGGGTGTTTGTTTCTTTTTTTAATTGGTAGGATTTTTCCATGTTCAATGTCCTTTAATGAAGACACTTCTGTGACATGACATTTTTCTTGAATTCCCATGTATTATATAGTAGTCTGGGGTGATGCTGAAAATGCAGCATGGATTAGCCTGGAAATCCCTACTATAGATGACTAGGCATTCTGTTTTTTCAAGATTTTTATGGTAAGAGGATACAATTACCAGAGAAAAATAAAACTTGAATTTATAGCATCATCTTCAGGTTCTTTTCCATTCACCCACATTTTCTCAGATATGCTAATGAGATCTACAGATGTTGAAATCTATGTGACATTTGAATGTAGTCAATCAATCAATCAATGAGTCAATCAAGGATTTGTAGAGCACTGCTAATCACCCAAAGAGTCTCAAGGTGCTGAATGTAGGCGTGCTGCTCAGTTGAAGAGCCAGGCCTTGTTGAGGTCCTTCCTGGACTGCTTCAGTGATGCAGTCTGCCTGAGCTTGAGGAGAAGTGTGTTCCATGTCCAGGCTGCTAGGTAGGAGAAATATCTTCCTCCTGTTGTACTTTTCCAGATCTTGGGGACCGCACAAGGACGAGCAAGAAACTGATGCTTCCATGCTTTTAGTTAGTTGCTACTCTTGTTTTCCATTATTTTTAAAGCAGATTATCATGTGGGAAATTTGAAGCTATATTCTGAATGTTTACATAGGCTTGTTTGCCCTAAAGGATTTCACACAAATATATGTAAGAATCACATCTTGGTTGAAAACAAAGGAAGTTTCCTAGAGCAACTCTGTTACCCTATGCTTTAGTCTTGGAGTTATGTTTTCACTTTTGTTCTATATTCACAATTGCTACCAAAGTATAAATCTTAGCCAGAGTAGAACCTCGGTGATCACATGGACTGTAGTGAATTTGGTTTCAAAAGTTTTCTTCTTGTGCCTAATTTATGGACTTGTGGAAAAAATGGGGCACGACACTGGGCACAGAAAATGTGCCCATTTTGCTTTTGTTATTTGTGCATTATTTCATTTTGTGCTTGTTATTATGCCATGGAAAACCTGCAACAAGTGTGAGTGTTACACCGAAGCAACTACAGTTTGAATTCTTTTCTGTGTCAGCAGTAGTGCAAAAATGGGTGCCAAAACTGTGTGTATCTGTTTTTTCACAACCAACTGAACACGAGGAACCCAGTCATTCATTATGCAAACTCTTAATCTTTCTCTATGCTTCACTGCACCTTTTCTCTCTCAGGGTAGCTTTGCAGACACTTGAGTAGCTCTTTGTTGGTCTCAGTAAATTCAGGTAGGAAATGCAGCCCTGTCCATAATTGTGCGGCCTTTCTTTTTGATAAACCAGCTTCCAGATTCTCTATAGGCTTTGAGAATGAATAATGGTCTGTTAGATTCTATGTTTTAGTGAGGTATTTTGAGATAATGAAGTTAATGTGTTTTGATGAGTGGTATGCTGTTAACACGTTCCTTGTGATGTTTTTCTGTTTAATCTTCATTTCAGCTAAAGGATGAGCAGCCAACATACGAATACAGCAAATACATGTACCTCTACTTTGTGATTTTCATCATTTTTGGCTCTTTCTTCACATTGAACCTCTTCATTGGTGTCATTATTGACAATTTTAACCAGCAAAAGAAAAAGATAAGTATAGAATGTGTTTATGTCCTAATATTCACAGTAAACTTTAAAACCTCTCTTGAAAGGGGAGGGGGCACGAGGCTTAGTTGCTTTCATTACTTGGGAACGTTCCTTTTCCTATGCATCTATCAACTGTGTCATGATGAACACGAAACTTTGAACACATAAAAGCCTTTCATTATCATCTTTAGTTATGTGGAAATGTGGATTCATCTACACGAAGTTTCCTTTTTTTGATGTATGTAGCTACAGACAACACAAAGTGGTTGTTTGTCTAACTTTTCGTGTAAAGTGTACTGAGTATTATGTTTTTCTCTCTCTTTATTGGCTAGCCTGTCGCAAAAAGCTTCCTTATAACTTGGATTTGTGAAATGGTAGCATTTTTTTGCAGAATGTTCTAATGGATATACAAAAAGTGGTGACTCTGGTGGTCATTCTGACCCTGGCGGTCTTTGACCGCCAGGGCGGAGGACCGCGGGAGCACCGCCGACAGGCCGGCGGTGCTCCAATGGGGATTCCGACCGCGGCGGTAAAGCCGCGGTCGGACCGGCACCACTGGCGGGGTCCCGCCAGTGTACCGCGGCCCCATTGAATCCTCCGCGGCGGCGCAGCTTGCTGCACCGCCGCGGGGATTCCGACCCCCCCTACCGCCATCCAGATCCCGGCGGTCGGACCGCCGAGATCCGGATGGCGGTAGGGGGGGTCGCGGGGCCCCTTGGGGCCCCTGCAGTGCCCATGCCACTGGCATGGGCATTGCAGGGGCCCCCGTAAGAGGGCCCCTACATGTATTTCACTGTCTGCTGCGCAGACAGTGAAATACGCGACGGGTGCAACTGCACCCGTCGCACAGCTTCCACTCCGCCGGCTCGATTCCGAGCCGGCTTCATCGTGGAAGCCTCTTTCCCGCTGGGCTGGCTGGCGGTCTGAAGGCGACCGCCCGCCAGCCCAGCGGGAAAGTCAGAATTACCGCCGCGGTCTTTCGACCGCGGAACGGTAACCTGACGGCGGGACTTTGGCGGGCGGCCTCCGCCGCCCGCCAAGGTCAGAATGAGGGCCTATGAGTCTTAATACCGTGCCATATTTGATTTAACATTGTGGAGTCAGGGTTTAATATATAGGTGAAGGGAATGGGATTTCAGAGCAAGGTTTTTCTGTGTCTTCATTGTATACATGTTACTCAAACACTAGAAAGATTTTGGAAACCAATTGTGTGAGTAAGCTAGAGTTATACATGCAACAGGTACACCACCTAACCTGCACACATCTGAAAATCAAAGATTTAGAAATCAATAGAAACTCAACTTAAATCTTTCCAAAGTAAATAAACTGAGTACCATTGAGGTTTTGTGATAATAAATTAAATTAGATACTTAAGAGACTTGATATAACGAATTTATTAAATGTGCATTACACTGACAGTCATTGTTTCACTTGATAAATGATTCTAAGTGCATCCAGTGTATATATGCTTATGGGTACTGTTAGAAATGGGGTTTCTGGTTGGCTAGGGTATGCACCTCGGCCAGGCAGAACTTACCCACTCTAGTCAGGGCAAGGGAGTTACACGTCCAAGATAACCCCTGCTCACCCCCTTGGTAGCTTGGCACGAGCAGTCAGGCTTAACCCGGTGGCAATGTGTAAAGCGTTTGCACAACACACACACACATGTGACGTAATATCCCCACCACAAAGGAAACACAACACCAGATTATATGAAAATATACTGTATTGTATACAATGCAATTATCAGACCAAACATCACATATCAGTACTATCCTGCTACCTTAGCAGTTGTCAGAACGTTTCACGTTAGTTACTCTGCAGACTAGCAGTAGTCACACATTACACACACGTTACTCAGTATTCTGCAACATAAGCAGTAGTCAGGAAACACGTTATCACAATAGAACACTTGTCATAAGAATATCATAAAACACCCATAGTAGGAACATTAGAAAACATATGGCAAGTTAGGGAAACATATTAGCAAGTCATACCCATAAAAGGAACATTTGCATATGCACACAAAAACATCATAAAACAGGTAGGCAATATATAATGCAATAAAGTCTCTAATAAGAACTTCTGATATATATTGTCCCTTTGAAATACCTGGTAGATGATAGAGGCACCTCCAGTGTCTAAGAAACGGAAACAAGGGGGCCCCCGGTGCTCCCTGCGCAAAACGGGGGCCTCGTGATCTCCTGGGGTCAGAGGAGGGCGACATGCACCTCCTCTTGCCATGAACGGGCCCCTCTGGGGACTGTAACCACGGGGGGCCCCCCTAGGCCTCCACCGGCCCTCACGAGGGGGGCCCATGTCAGCCAAACTGCTTTTGAAGGGAGGGGGGCACCATGCGCCCCCCTCAGTGTTACTACGGGCCCCTTTTAGGGACCCGCAATTTCCTGGGGTCTCCCCGGGCCTCCGCTGGCCCTCTTCTAGGAGGGGAGACCTCAGAAATGCCACAGGCCCACTAGGGAGGCCAACAAAGGAGGCTAGCGGCGCAGGGAGCCTCCGATGAGGATTCCACCCTGTCCGCAATGAATGGTGAGCCCTTCAGGGCTCCCGCAGGTGAGGGAGAGGCGTCCTCCTCTCCCTTCCCTTCCTGACGTCGTCCTGGCCCAAGGCAGGGCCTGCTGGTGCCCCGGGGGTGCTCCACCGAGCGGTCCTCGCCCCGGGGGCGCCGATAGGAGCACGCTGGCTCCAGATCTCGGCAAGGAGGTTTTCTTCGTGCCCCAGGGGCACTAGAAGGTGCGCAAGTCTTGCGCTTTGTAAATAAAGGGCGCCCGGGCTGCGGCGGTGATCTGGGGCATCCAGGAAGCGCTTTTCAAAGCGCTAAGGCCATATTTATAGCCCGGGTCGCGGCGGTGATTCCAGCATCAATTCCAGAGATAGCGCTTTTCCCCAAGCGCTAAGGAAAAGATGTAGAGATCGGAGCAGGGGTCAGGGGCCACAGCACCCTGCCCCTGGGAACAGTAAAACAAGAAGAAGCACAGGGCTGGTGGGCCCAGCTACAGGCCAGCACAAGGGGTGCAGATGGTGGCAGTTCATCCTAGTGACCAGGCAGGTCACAGGTCAGCACAGCAGCAGCAGTCCATGGTGGTTTCCTGGTGACTCCATTCATCAGTGTTCTGTGTCCAGTTTCAAGTTCCAAGAATGTTCAAATTGTGGGGAAAATTCCCCTGTACTTATAGTCAGTTCTTACAGTGTTTTACCATGGTATGGAGAGGAGGTTTCAGCCAGTTACAACTGGTTCTGGGAGTGCCCCCTCTCTCCTTTCAGCACAGGCTCCAAACATCAGTGGGGGGTTAACAACCCTATTGTGTGAGGCCAGGGCACAGCCTTTACAAATGTAGGTGTGCCCCGCCTCTCCCTTGTCTCAGCCCAGGAAGACTATTCAGTATGTAGATGCACCTCTGTGACACCTCCACCCTCCCTGTGTACAGGCTGTCTAAAAAGTATTCACAAAGCCCCAACTGTCACTCTGCCCAGACGTGGATTGGAGCCAAGCTGCAAACCACCAGAGTCATAAGTACAGATAAATGCGCACTTTCTAGAAGTGGCATTTCTGTGATAGTGATAAAAAATACACCCACACCAGTATTTATTATCACCATCACAACCATACCAAACACGCCAACGCTACCCCTCATAAATCAGACAATACCCCTTACACATAAGGCAGGGCATTTCTAATGCAATCCTATGAGAAGGCAGCACTCACAGCAGTGAGACACCAAGTTAGGCTGTTTGTCACTACCAGGACAGGCCATGCAATATGGCACATGTCCTGCCTTTCTACATACATGGCACCCTGCCCATAAGGCTAGCTAGGGCGTACCTTAGGGGTGACTTACATGTAGTAAAAGGGGACTTCTGGGCCTGGCAAGTAAGTTTTAGATGCCAGGTCCCTGTGACAGAAAACTGCGCACACAGGCCCTGTGCTAGCAGGCCTGAGACAGGTTTGAAAGTCTACTTCAGTGGGTGGCGCAAGCAGCACTGCAGGCCCACTAGTAGCATTTAATTTACAGGCCCTGGGTATAGAGATACCACTGTACAAGGGACTTATAAGTAAATTAAATATGCCAATTAGGTATAAGCCAATCATACCAAATTTAGATGGGAGAGCACCGGCACTTTAGCACTGGTCAGCAGTGATAAAGTGCTCAGAGTCCTATAGCCAACAGCGAGAGGTCAGAAAAACCAGGAGGAAGGAGGCAAAAAGACTGGGGATGACCCTGCGTAAGGCAAAAAGTCCAACACAACCCCCTACCAGCCAAAAGCCAGGGGAGAACAATCAATACCTTGATGTACTTCCCTGATTGGGGCGATAGAACAAGGACCCAGGCCCACAACAGCAGGGGCATGTTCCAGTTCTACGCCTTCCTGACTCCACTTGGATCTCTCTGTCAATGCTTCCCAGGCAGCCTAGACCAACCCATGGGGATTCTCTAGCTGCCAATGGCCAGAACCAGGCCCCAGGCCATCTAGGAGCCTCTGGTCTCGGAAACCATAACGAGTGGGGAGCTGTAGCCCCAGGGGCAAAGCAACCTGTCTCCACTCCACTTCCAATCAGTTCAGGGACTCTATCCTGCCACTGATCCACCAACCTAGGGTCCGCACCCATAGGTTCTACAGGGGCTAGAGGCGAGGCTCTCCTCCCTCTACCCCTCCGTCTAGGATCCCACCCTCCTCTCCTAGGAGGGGTATCACCAGAATCCACACTTGCCAGGGTGCTGGGTACAGCAACCCTGCACAACTCTCTCGCCAGCCCAGGATCACTACCTGGCGACTGACCACCCAACCTAGGGACGACACCCTTGGGTTGCACCGGGGTCCGGGGCGGGCTTCCCCCTCCCTGAACCCCACTTCCAGAGTCCTGCGTCTCCCCACCTCGGGAGAAGCCACCAGTAGTTTCACACGGGGAGGTGAGCACACTAACCGCCCCCCCCCAACCAGGTCAGAGTTTACCCCCTGAACCTGTCTATCTAGTCAAGGGACGACACCTTTAGACTGGACCATTGCCCAGTGAACCAGGACTTCCTTGGGAGCACACCTACCCCCTACCAGATCAGAGCTTACCCCCTGAATCTGGCAATCCAACCCCGAGTCACTACCCTGCGGTTGAACCACTGCCTGGCGCACCAGGACTTCCTGGGGGGCACACCTAACCCCCACCTGGGAAACAACTTCCCCAAGGGCCACACAAGAGTCTGGCTGGCGCAGGTCTCCTGATCTCTGCCCATCTGACAGATTTTGGATCCCCCCCAGCCCAGAAATGGTCTCACCAAGGTCATTCCTGGGGGGCTCTGCTCTCAGAACTGTCCCCTGACCCTCCAGGTTCTCCACTGGGGCCCGCAGCCCCTCTCAACCCTATGCCTGGATTTCCGCCTCCTCTGCTGTAGAGCGAGACTACCAGACACTAGGACCGGCGGAACGCTATCACCAGCCACCCGCCCAAGTCCTAATGACAAAATGAGATCCTTCTGAACAGCTGGCCCTACGGCACAGACTAGGCTCACCTCCTGCCGTTCACTCATGGAACCCTCCAGGACCTGGGACTGGAGCTCGGGTACCCTGGGCCTCAGCCCAACCCCATTCCCTCTCCTCTGAGACTGGACATGGGGTGTCTTACCCGCCCCAATACACTGGGACCTACCTGGGACACAAGCCTTTCCCACCACACCTGGTTGGGAAACACCTAGACCACTCTCATTAGGAACACCCCCTAATGCCACACCAGACCCTCTGGTATGCAACCAGAAGTCTGCCTCCTTTGCAAGCTCCCTGGGGTCAGAGAGCTCACACACTGACAAGTGTTGGCGTAACTCTGAAAAACAACAACGAAGCAGGTGCTCTCTGACAATCAGATTAAACAGCCCTTCAAAATTGTTTACTGTGCTACCCTTCACCCATCCATCTACTGCAATGCAGCAATCCTCCACAAACTCCTCCCAAGACTGGTGGGACAGTTTCTTACCACCCCTAAACCTTTTTCTGTATTCCTCAGGGGAAAAACCATACTTCACAATCAGTGCATTTTTTACAGTGGAGTACCCCTCCCTGTTACTCTCTTCTAGAGTCAGTAGGGCATCCCTCCCCTCCTCAGGAATAAAGCTCCCTAGGCCAGTTCCCCAATCCTTCTCAGGGATCCTGCGCTCTACCAGAGCCCTCTCATATTCCTTTAACCACTGACGTATGTCACCCCCCTCTTGGAACCTAGGTACCAGATCTATGGGTATGTGAGGAACATCTTTGCTACAGCACTGTACATTGCTGCCACCACTGGACTCCACCTGCAGCGCTGGTGAGTCCAGAACCTTCAGACTGCACTCTAGAGCGAGTCTTTCTCTGGCAAAGGCCCTTTCTGCCTTTGCCATTCTCTCCTGTACTAAGGCCTTCCCTACCTCAGCCCTTCTCTCCTCAACAGCTAGGCGCGCTAACTGCAACTTCAGGTCCCTCTCTTCCCGCCTATCTCTTAGCTCATCAGGCGCCTAGGAATGAGAGGTAGCCCTGCTTCTTACACTGGACCCAGCAAGGGACTCCCTATCACTGAGGCCTTCCCTGTCAACTGGCGTCCCCAACCGGTCATTCTCACCCTCCTGATCAGTCTCTCTACCACTCTCTAGGGATGAGGTCTGGGAGCCCTCCCATTTGGAACCCTCGCTACACTCAGGATCCTCTGGGTACTCCCTAAACACACTCCCTCCCTGGGTATATGTCACAAACCTTTCAAAGAAATTCAGAGATCTCCTGAGGTCCCCTTCTACAGGCAGCCCTCTCTCTCTACAGAACCCCTCTAATTCCTCCTGCGTGTAAAACGGCAGGTCCCCTAAATCAAAGGTAAGTCCCATCTTGAAAAGGTACAAATAACTCAAATGTGACAACCACAATACCCAAGTGTGAGAACTGAAAACAGGAAAAATGACCAAAGAGAGAAAGTTAAGAGAAGCCAAACATGTGATGGTCTAAACGCAATCCTTGTAGTGAAATTATGAGTCACAATGGTAATGTGCAAGCGCAAGTCCTATCCCATCGCTGCTTCCAATGTTAGAAATGGGGTTTCTGGTTGGCTAGGGTATGCACCTTGGCCAGGCAGAACTTACCCACTCTAGTCAGGGCAAGGGAGTTACACGTCCAAGATAACCCCTGCTCACCCCCTTGGTAGCTTGGCACGAGCAGTCAGGCTTAACCCGGAGGCAATGTGTAAAGCGTTTGCACAACACACACACACATGTGACGCAATATCCCCACCACAAAGGAAACACAACACCAGATTATATGAAAATATACTGTATTGTACACAATGCAATTATCAGACTAAACATCACATATCAGTAATATCCTGCTACCTTAGCAGTTGTCAGAACGTGTCACATTAGTTACTCTGCAGACTAGCAGTAGTCACACGTAACACACAGGTTACTCAGTATTCTGCAACATAAGTAGTAGTCAGGAAACACGTTATCACATTAGAACACTTGTCATAAGAATATCATAAAACGCCCATAGTAGAAACATTAGAAAACATATGGCAAGTTAGGGAAACATATTAGCAAGTCATGCCCATAAAAGGAACATTTGCATATGCACACAAAAACATCATAAAACAGGTAGGCAATATATAATGCAATAAAGTCTCTAATAAGAACTTCTGATATATATTGTCCCTTTGAAATACATGGTAGATGATAGAGGCACCTCCAGTCTCTAGGAAACGGAAACAAGGGGGCCCCGGCGCTCCCTGCGCAAAACGGGGGCCTCGTGATCTCCTGGGGTCAGAGGAGGGCGACATGCACCTCCTCTTGTCCATGAATGGGCCCCTCTGGGGACTGTAACCACGGGGGCACCCGCAGGCGAGGGAGAGGCGTCCTCCTCTCCCTTCCCTTCCTGACGTCGTCCTGGTCCAAGGCAGGGCCTGCTGGTGCCCCGGGGACCGAGCGGTCCTCGCCCCGGGGGCGCCGATAGGAGCACGCTGGCTCCAGATCTCGGCAAGGAGGTTTTCTTCATGCCCCAGGGGCACTAGAAGGTGCGCAAGTCTTGCGCTTTGTAAATAAAGGGCTCCCGGGCTGCGGCGGTGATCTGGGGCATCCAGGAAGCGCTTTTCAAAGCGCTAAGGCCATATTTATAGCCCGGGTCGCGGCGGTGATTCCAGCATCAATTCCAGAGATAGCGCTTTTCCCCAAGCGCTAAGGAAAAGATGTAGAGATCGGAGCAGGGGTCAGGGGCCACAGCACCCTGCCCCTGGGAACAGTAAAACAAGAAGAAGCACAGGGCTGGTGGGCCCAGCTACAGGCCAGCACAAGGGGTGCAGATGGTGGCAGTTCATCCTAGTGACCAGGCAGGTCACAGGTCAGCACAGCAGCAGCAGTCCATGGTGGTTTCCTGGTGACTCCATTCATCAGTGTTCTGTGTCCAGTTTCAAGCTCCAAGAATGTTCAAATTGTGGGGAAAATTCCCCTGTACTTATAGTCAGTTCTTACAGTGTTTTACCATGGTATGGAGAGGAGGTTTCAGCCAGTTACAACTGGTTCTGGGAGTGCCCCCTCTCTCCTTTCAGCACAGGCTCCAAACATCAGTGGGGGGTTAACAACCCTATTGTGTGAGGCCAGGGCACAGCCTTTACAAATGTAGGTGTGCCCCGCCTCTCCCTTCTCTCAGCCCAGGAAGACTATTCAGTATGTAGATGCACCTCTGTGACACCTCCACCCTCCCTGTGTACAGGCTGTCTAAAAAGTATTCACAAAGCCCCAACTGTCACTCTGCCCAGACGTGGATTGGAGCCAAGCTGCAAACCACCAGAGTCATAAGTACAGATAAATGCGCACTTTCTAGAAGTGGCATTTCTGTGATAGTGATAAAAAATACACCCACACCAGTATTTATTATCACCATCACAACCATACCAAACACGCCAACGCTACCCCTCATAAATCAGACAATACCCCTTACACATAAGGCAGGGCATTTCTAATGCAATCCTATGAGAAGGCAGCACTCACAGCAGTGAGACACCAAGTTAGGCTGTTTGTCACTACCAGGACAGGCCATGCAATATGGCACATGTCCTGCCTTTCTACATACATGGCACCCTGCCCATAAGGCTAGCTAGGGCGTACCTTAGGGGTGACTTACATGTAGTAAAAGGGGACTTCTGGGCCTGGCAAGTAAGTTTTAGATGCCAGGTCCCTGTGACAGAAAACTGCGCACACAGGCCCTGTGCTAGCAGGCCTGAGACAGGTTTGAAAGTCTACTTCAGTGGGTGGCGCAAGCAGCACTGCAGGCCCACTAGTAGCATTTAATTTACAGGCCCTGGGTATAGAGATACCACTGTACAAGGGACTTATAAGTAAATTAAATATGCCAATTAGGTATAAGCCATTCATACCAACTTTAAATGGGAGAGCACCTGCACTTTAGCACTGGTCAGCAGTGATAAAGTGCTCAGAGTCCTAAAGCCAACAGCGAGAGGTCAGAAAAACCAGGAGGCAAAAAGACTGGGGATGACCCTGCGTAAGGCTAAAAGTCCAACAGGTACTACATATACTACAGTGTAGAGTAAACGTTTATCAGGTGGAGAATTTATTATGTATCTTTGGGATATTTCCTTTAAGTCAGTAGTCATTTCTGGTGACAGCTGTATCAATCAAAATTCAATATGACAACACAAGAATCCTGACACCCAGTTACTTCTGCGGTAAATTCACAAAACAATTGGGAGTGATAGACATCTGCTGTAGTGGCACTAGATTTCCTAAAGTCATCAATTACACAATAAAATTACATTTGCCTGGAATCAGGGCCATGAATGCACTAGAAGAGGGTTTTTGGTAGAGGAGTCTGTGGTGGTTCCATCTTTATGTCTTGCTGGGGAACTGAGAGCCCAGCGAAAGGGGCACCTGTCAGATATTTATTGACGGATGTCTGATTATCACTAAAGTATAGATTTTGAATAATGGTGGTTCAATCATTGCTCAGCTATGATTCTGGTATAAAGCCTTTTTCCAAATAGCTTGCTGGTAGAAACTTGTGTCATGCATGAGTTTAATGAGCTGCAGCATTGCAAGCCTCCAATTTTATAAACTCAGTGCCAAGGTTGGTGGTGAATTATAAGTGACTTTGTGGTGTCGTTCCTTATAGCACGGCCTTCACTTAACAATACCATTTTATGCTCTGACCCGTGGCTGCATAACATTCTTTTACTAAAAAGTAATTTTCACTATTATTTTTGCACTTAGGTGGGCAAGACATCTTTATGACAGAAGAACAGAAGAAGTACTACAATGCAATGAAGAAATTAGGGTCCAAGAAACCCCAAAAACCTATACCAAGGCCATCAGTAAGCAAACATATTTGTGTTATTATGGTTAACCTTGCACTGACTGCACAATAGTTAATATATGCATTCCAAATGTTCCAACTTTGCGTTTTTTAAACATTTTATTTATAAATGAGGAATACACAGGCTTGTAATACTAATAATAAACATGGTGTTCATTGTATTTCAGAATTCATTGCAAGGATTCTTCTTTGACATTGTAACAAGGCAAGCCTTTGACATCATCATTATGATTCTCATCTGCCTCAACATGGTCACCATGATGGTGGAGACTGATGACCAAAGCAAGGACACGGAAAATCTGCTATACTACATTAATCTTGCCTTTGTTGTTATTTTTACTGGCGAATGTCTACTCAAGATTGTGGCTCTTAGGTACTACTACTTTACCATCGGTTGGAATATATTTGATTTTGTTGTGGTCATCCTTTCCATCGTTGGTAAGTGCAGAACATTAAAAAAATATTTTTGTTTGTGAAATTTGAACTGAACTATTTAAAAAGTAACATTAGTTTAATATGATGACAAGAGTTTAACACAACCTTCTGAATATGTGGACTCTGCATATTGAGCAATAAATAAAATATAATAACCATGGTTGAACTAATTCTTTGACTACTTAAACCTTTTGAACACATATATAAATACTCTGGGGGTCATTACAACCCTGGTGGACGGTGTTAAAGGTGTGGTAATACCGCAAACAGGCCGGCGGACAAAAAAAGGGAATTATGACCGTGGCAGAAACCGACAAAATAGACAGCCACTTTAACACTCCGACCGCCACGGCGGTACAGACAAGCAGCGCGGCGGTCACCGCCAACAGACAGGTGAAGACAATGTACCGCCCACAGTATTACAACACACCAATCCGCCACTTTTTCCGGGGCGGATTCACCGTGGATAAAAACACGGCGAAAACAGTTTCTGCAATGGGAAAACGCTCACCTTAACACATCCCACGAGGAGGGAGGACACCATGGAACCGGAATTACAAATCGTACCTGCCCTTCTCTTCCTACTCATCTACGAAGACCAGCGGCGGCGGCGGCGAAGACAACGGTGAGTACTGCACCTACGACATAGGGCAGGGGTGAGGCAAAAGTCAGGGGGACACACACGCAACAGCCCCACCCTTGCATATTACAACACACACACCAATGCATTTACAAACATCACAGTAACAACCCACAACCCCCCCGGAAGAATGCAAACACAAAACGAAATCAGTTCAAACATTGTAATGTATCAAAATACATGTGTCAATTATATACAAATATATATAAACTCATACAAAGGTATATACAGTACGAGAAGTAGTGCAGATATGCACATCTCAATGTCCGTGCCCCACTAGGTCAAAAATGCATGGGCGAGGCCCACACAAGATACCTGTCCACAAACGGAGAGAACACTGCCGGGGCATCAGAGAGAAAAACAACAGGCACCTCAGGGGGAAGGGAAGGGGGGGGCACCTCAGCCGGATTACAGCACCACGCCACATCCACGACGGGGCTCCATGCCCATTGATGTATCCTGGGGAGTGCAAAGCCACAGTATCACAAGTCTCTACAGTGGGTGGTTTGCCCACTGTTCCATCCTGGGGAGTGCAAAGCCACAGTCTCACAAGTCTCTACAGTGGGTGGTTTGCCCACTGTTCCATCCTGGGGAGTGCAAAGCCACAGTCTCACAAGTCTCTACAGTGGGTGGTTTGACCACTGTTCCATCCTGGGGAGTGCAAAGCCACAGTCTCACAAGTCTCTACAGTGGGTGGTTTGCCCACTGTCCAATCCTGGGGAGTGCAAAGCCACAGTCTCACAAGTACATAACAGCCTCCACTGGTTCTGGAGGGGGACTGGTGCCCAGAGTGTTTCATCCTGTGAAGGACAGAGGTAGTGGATGCATGTTTCAACTGGTTCTGGAGGGGGACTGGTGCCCAGAGTGATTCATCCTGTGAAGGACAGAGGTAGTGGATGCATGTCTCCACTGGTTCTGGAGGGGGACTGGTGCCAAAAGTGATTCATCCTGTGAAGGACAGACGGAGTGGATGCATGTCTCCAATGGTTCTGGAAGGGGACTGGTGCCCAGAGTGTTTCTTCATGTGAAGGAAAGAGGTAGTGGATGGATCTCTCCACTGGTTCTGGAGGGGGAATGGTGCCCCGACTTGATTACTTTCCCCGTGACAGTTCCTGTCCCGTCACAGTCCCAGCTGCACATGGGATAACGATGCCTGATGTGCCGGTCTTTTTCCTTCTTCTGCGGTGCTTGCCCTGTTCAGCGGTGCATGCCCTGTTCAGCGGTGCTTTGCCATGGCGGTCTCTGGACTTTTCAGCGGAGCTTTGCCATGGCGGTCTCTGGACTGTTCAGTGGTGCTTTGCCATGGCGGTCTCTGGACTGTTCAGCGGTGCTTTGGCATGGCGGTCTCTGGACTGTTCAGCGGTGCTTTGCCATGGCAGTCTCTGGACTTTTCAGCGGTGCTTTGCCATGGCGGTCTCTGGACTGTTCAGCGGTGCTTTGCCATTGCGGTATCTGGACTGTTCAGCTGTGCTTTGCCATGGCGGTCTCAGGACTGTGCAGCGGTGCTTTGCCATGGCGGCTGCCCCACCTTTGGAGGAGTCACAGCTGACTCTGAAATCCCCCTGGGACCCCTGTCAGTTGTTTTACCTCCAGGAGTTTTCAGCCGGTCCCGTCGGCCACTTTCCAACTTCAGAGCCTTTACAGGGGGTGGACTGGCAGTGCCTTGGCTCCGTGTCACACTGCCTGCCCTGGTGGCCGGTGCACTCCACACACCTTGAACACGCACCACTGGTACTGGAGGCTTTTTGGCTGAGGCCCTACGACGGGACTGATGAATTGGAGAGGGGGTTGGGGGCAAAAAGGTCAACTTTGCAGAGGGACAGTTTCTGATGAACACTGGGATGGGTAGCTGGAGGGGGTCTGGGAGTGGAGGAAGAGGAGGTGGTTGTAGGAGGTGTCACTTTAGGTGGTTTGGGTGCAGGTACTGGAGGCTGTCGTGAGGTGGATGGATGTTGGGTGTGTGGGTGCCCGCGTTTGTGTACTTTGGGAGGGGGCCTCACAGACACACTGGGAGAGGACACAGGGGACGTGTAAATGGTAGTGGGGGTGGTGACTGCACGTGAGCGGGGTGTGGTGCTGGGTGTTCTGGTGCGAGTCCTAGTGCCTGTAGATGTAGTGCATGCAGGTGAGAGTGTAGACGACACTGGGAGGGAGGAGGGAGACGATGAGGAGGGGGACACAGTGGAGGCAGTGGATGTTGCTGTGTCTGTATGTGGGTGATGCTTGTGTGAGTGCCTGTGGGATGTGTGGTGCCTATGTTTGCCAGAGCCACTTTTGTGTGTTGAGGTGTGTGCATGCTGGTCTGATGGTATGCTTGGGATGGGCTGGGGTACAGGGGATTGGGTCTGGGTGGAGGAAGTTGGAGGGGGGAGGCTAGACACAGGGACAATGGCTGCCATCAGTGCTGAGGCCAGAGATTGCAGGGTTTGCTGAAGGGCAGCCAGACCAGAATGAATGCTCTCCAGGAATGCATTACCGTTTTGCAACTGCCTTTCTACACCCTGGATGGCATTCACAATGGTAGACTGCCCAACAGTGAGTGACCTGAGGAGGTCAATGGCCTCCTCACTGAGGGCAGCAGGGGTGACTGGGGCAGGGCCTGAGGTGCCTGGGGCGAAGGTGATGCCCACCCTCCTGGGTGAGCAGGCACGGGGCGAAGGCTGAGGGGCTGCTGGGAGGGCAGTGATTGTAGGGGAGGTGGCGGCTGTACCTGTAGAAGTGTGGGGCACAGATGGTGCCGCCACCACAAGGGAGTTCCCATCGCCGGACGAGTCTGTGTCGCTGGTTGGTGATCCGGAGGCCTACGTGAAGCTCCCCTCGCCCTCCGTCCCACTGGTGCATTCTGAGTCTGTGGTGTGGCCCTCCATGGCCATGTGGGATGCAGCTCCTTCGTGCTCCGGTGCCACTGTACCTCCGCCTGATGATGCTGATGCACAAAAGAACAGGGAGAGCACAAAAAGGGGGGACAACGACAGAAGAAAGACAGGTTAAGTGCATGGCATACCGCTACCATTGGCGGACAATACAGACACAGCAGCCCCCTGCACTACGCCGTGCTCCTGGCCTCTACAGATGCAATTCCTGGGATCTGGACTACATGGCTATGGTGGACATCTGCACACATGGATGCCACAGGGGCATCTATACCTGTACTTGGCACTCTACTGCGGTGGGGTGGAGGGCCACATGGCCTGCATTACGGAGGGGCTTAGCCTATGGAAGTCGCCCTGGTCTAGGGAAACCCACAGCCCTCCTCCCACACCTAGACCCCTCAACTGCGCGCAAAGTCCCCAGAATGAGAGTGTACTCACCCCCTTGTGTCTGTTGTGATGCCCTCAAGCGCCCATCCAACTCAGGGTAGGCCACCGCCAGGATCCGGAACATCAGGGGGGTCATGGTGCGACGGGCACCCCTCCCACGTTGGGAGGCCATCCCCAGCTGAGCCTCCGCCGTCTTCTTGCTCCAGCGGCGAATGTCCTCCCATCTTTTCCGGCAGTGGGTGCCCCGTCTCTGGTTGGCCCCCAGGGTCCGGACTTCCTTGGCGATGGCACGCCAAATGTCCTTCTTCTGGTGGGCGCTGACCTACATAACATGCACAAGGGAAGAAGAGAAGTCATTACCAACTGCACCGTCGATGTAAGTGTCCCCCCTCCCTACCCTTGCCATGTGGCACATGCATTCACATGCATTCATGTTCCCTGAACTCTGCCCCCTTCCCTCTTACAACCAGCCCTCTCCACCCAGGCCTAGCCCATACAACGTGCTCCCTGTGTACTTACCTGTTGGTCTGGAGGACCGTAGAGTAGCGTGTACTGGGGGAGGACCCCGTCTACTAGTTTCTCCAACTCCTGAGCAGTGAAGTCAGGGGCCTTTTCCCCAGACACAGCAGCCATCGTCGCTTCCAGACCGAAGTCACAGCAGCACTTGCAGTGTAGGTCCTCTCCTGTCGAAGGTCAGGTATCGAGTGATTGAATAGTTCGAAAATGGCGGTGACGTCCGCGGCGGTGCGTTTCATCAACGCCGGCGCACTAGTTCACTGGCTCCTGGGACCCATAGGGTCCAATGTTAACCAATGCTGCATTGCGCCGCGGTCTACCATCGCCTACCGCGACGGTGTGCAACGCCAGCGCAGTTACCTCACAATACCATTGTTCCAGTTTAGAGGTCAGGCAGCCGCCATTTGAGGGGCCCACATGGCTTCATTTACTTCTGCGTCACACATAGCTAGGCCTACACTCAACACACATACAGAAATGGTTTTGTGTTTGGTGTCGTGTTCTGTGTATCTGTGGGTACATACCTGGAAATTTGTTGACTCTGTGGTCGCTGTTGTCCTTCCTAGGCACCGTCAGCTGGGACAATTGAGAAGATGGCGGAATCCTCCGGTGTACCGACCGCTGGTGGACCTGTTGACAATGGAGGAGCGACTTTTAATCATCACCTACAGGTTTGACCGTGCCACTATCCAGGAACTATGTACCCAGTTGGAGCCTGTCCTGATGTCACCAATCCGCCATCCCGCTGGTATCCCCCCCGACGTTCAAGTGCTGTCAGTGCTCCATTTCCTTGCAAGTGGGTCTATTCAGACAACAGTGGCCATGGCATCAGGGATGTCCCAGGCTATGTTTTCCAATGTGTTGTCCAGAGTGTTGGCTGCCCTGCTGAAACACGTAAGGAGATACATCATTTTCCCTGAGGTGGAAGATTTGGCTACAGTGAAAGGTGACTTCTATGCCCTTGGACATATCCCCAACATCATAGGTGCCATTGATGGGACCCATGTGGTTCTGGTCCCCCCCCCAGAGGAGTGAACAGGTGTACAGGAACCGGAAGAGTTATCATTCGATGAATGAACAGATGGTATGTTTGGCAGACCAGTACATCTCCCAGGTAAATGCTATGTTCCCTGGCTCAGTGCATGACGCCTACATCCTGCGGAATAGCAGCATCCCTTATATGATGGGTCAACTCCAGGGGCACCGTGTGTGGCTATTAGGGGACTCTGGTTACCCCAACCTGTCCTGGCTACTGACCCCAGTGAGGAATCCCAGGACCAGGGCAGAGGAACAGTACAATGAGGCCCATGGGTGGACTAGGAGGGTGATCGAACGGACCTTCGGCCTCCTGAAGGCCAGGTTCCGGTGCCTCCATATGACAGGTGGTTCCCTATTCTACTCACCGAATAAGGTGTGCCAGATCATCATCGCCTGCTCAATGCTTCACAATCTTGCTTTACGATGCCAGGTGCCTTTTCTGCAGGAGGATGGTCCAGATGACGGTGTTGTGGCAACTGTGGAGCCTGTGGAGCCTGTGGACAGTGATGAGGAGGAAGCTGAGGAAGAAGACAACGACAACAGGGAGTCAGTCATACAGCAATATTTCCAGTGACACACAGGTGAGAACATTTTCATTTTTACCATTACATTCACCATCACACGTCTTCCTCTATCCTGTGTGTAATTTCATAGCATTATTTGGTAATTGAGTTGTACCTTTCCATTACGGTTTCACAGGTGTGGTTACCAACGTGTATTATCTGCTTGCATCCTTCAAGGACTTGTGATGTGTGACATAGGTATGTTGGCTTTACAACTAGAAACGCATTTTGACACTGTCATTGATAATACATTTTACCAAATCACAGAATGACTCCAGATGTTTTTGTGGTTCAAGGGTGTTTATTGAAGTGCTCAAAAATGGAGGGGTGTTGTACTATGGTGATGGGGGACGGTGGAGGAATGTCCATGGCAGAGTGCAGTCCATTGGTCACACAGGTGCACTGGCCATATGGGCAAAGGAAGTGGAGCTGGGGCAGTTAAAGTATGGACAGGGTAACAAAGTGGGAAAGTGGGAGGACAATCAGGGTGGTCTCATTTCCTGGCGGGGGTCTTGCCATCTTGCTCTGTCCTGTTCCTGGATCTCAGGGACTGCTTGCGTGGTGGTTGTCCATCTGCAGGGGGTGGGGTGCTGGTGTGGTGGTCCTGTGGCGGGGCGTCCTGTCCACTATCGCCGGCGGAGGTGGTGGGCAGTTCATCGTCCATGCTAGTGTCAGAGGCCCCTTGGAGTGCCACGGTGTCCCTCAAGATCTGCTGTATGTTCTTCAGCACCCCTACGATGGTTCCCAGGGCGGAGCTGATGGTCCTGAGCTCCTCCCTGAACCCCAAATACTGTTCGTCCTGCAGGCGCTGGGTCTCCTGAAACTTGGCCAGGACCGTCGCCATCGTCTCCTGGGAGTGGTGGTATGCTCCCATGATGGAGGATAGGGCCTCGTGGAGAGTGGGTTCCCTTGGCCTGTCCGCCCCCTGTCGCACAGCAGCCCCCCCAGGTCCCCTGTGTTCCTGTGCCTCCATCCCCTGGACCGTGTGCCCACTACCACTGACCCCAGGTCCCTGTTGTTGTTGGGGTGGTGGGTTATTCTGGGTTTCCTGTAGTGGTGGACACACAGCTGATTGACATGCCCTGGGTAGGGAGGTATGGGCCCGCTGGGTGGGTGCTGTGCTGGTGTTACCAGAGGGTGGAAGGTCAGTGTTGGGCTGTGCCTGTGCAAAGGGAACCGACTGTCCCGAGGCCAATGATGGTCCGGGCTGGTCCCAGGATCCAATAGAGCAGAGCTGCTATCGTCACTGTGGGCCTCTTCTGTGGGTGGAGTGGAGTTGTCTGGACCCTCCGGTGTGGTGACGGTCCTTCGTGATCCTGCAGGGGCATAAGTGCATGATTATTGCATGTGTGTGTGTCATGGTGTGCAATGGGTGGCTCACCGTGTACACCAGTGCAAGCATTCCTGTGGGGGGGGCTTGTGTGATGATGGTTGGGGGGGTGTACTGGGTATGTGCAATGAGCATGCTTTGGTGATGGGTGTCCATGCTTTGTTATGTCATGCAGGGCTTGGTGTAGGGATGCGTGGTTTGTGTTATTGGTACATTAGTGAGGAGTTGGAGTGATAGGGGAGGGTGTGAGGGTGGGGGTGTGTGATGGCATGCAGGTAGGGTGGGGGATATGATAGTTAAGATTTGACTTACCAGTGTCCATTCCTCCACCGACTCCTCCGAGGCCCTCTGGATGCATGATGATCAAGATTTGCTCCTCCCATGTTGTTAGTTGTGGGGGAGGAGGTGGGGGTCCGCCGCCAGTCCGCTGAACCGCGATGTTATGCCTGGAGACCCCTGAACGCACCTTCCCCCGTAGGTCGTTCCACCTCTTCCTGATGTCCTCCCGATTTCTTGGATGCTGCCCCACAGCGTTGACCCTGTCGACGATTCTTTGCCATAGCTCCATCTTCCTGGCTATGGATGTGTGTTGCACCTGTGAGCCAAATAGCTGTGGCTCTACCCGTAGGATTTCCTCCACCATGACCCTGAGCTCCTCCTCGGAAAACCGGGGGTGTCTTTGGCGTGACATGGGGTGGCGTAGGTGATGTGTGGGGTAGTGTATGTGTTGATGAGTGTGGTGATGTGTAGTGGTGTGTGGTGTTTTGTGCGTGGATGTTGTGTGGGTGGGGGTGTTGTGTGCCTCTGTGTGGTGGGGTTGTCTATTCTGTGCTCTCTCTCTCTGGCCTTTGTCTCTATTTTTTGGTCGTAGGGGTTTGTGGGTGATGTAGGTGTGTGTTTTATATTGTGTTGGGTGTGTGGGAGTGGTGTTTGTATGTGTGTCAGGTGTGTGTATTTTGAATTGTCCAATGTGGCGGTGTTTTTGTTGCGGTTCCTATGTGTATTTTGAGCGCGGCGGTGTGTACCGCCAATGGAATACCGCGGCTGAAAGACCGCCGCATGGATTCGTGGGTCGTAATAGCATGGGCGTGTTTCTGTTGGCGTGGAGGTGGAGGTTTTGTTTTCACCAGTTTAACACTGACCTTTGTTGTGGCGGACTTGTGTGGGTGTCAGAATTTCGGCGGATTCCGAGATGTGGGTCATAATAGCTGTGGCGGGATTCCTCTGTCGCGGAGGTGTGTTGGCGGTCTTCTGCACGGCGGTAAGCGCCTTTTACCGCCAATGTTGTAATGACCCCCTCTGTATCTAAAAGGATTCATTCTTAAAGCTGTCTAACCTAAAGTCATGTGCCACCAGCGTTGTCTTGCATGGTCCTAAAGAGAACAAATGAAGGGTAATCGGAAAGGGAACTCTGTTCCCTAAATCAGTACATCAACATAGATTTAGTATTGCCGATGAGATGTTGCATCATCCCTTAGATCAGGTTTATCAGGTCAATTGAGGATGAGTCAGTACATTTCTGTCTTTATTCACAGCCACAGAAAAGTGTTTTTCTATTTTGCATCATCACTGGAGGAAGCTTGTGCACATTTTGAAATATGATCATCAATTTGAATCAACTTATCAATGAAACGAAGAGAAAACAATTTAGAACAATCTAAACAGAAGCTGAGTCTTGCACAAACCCCCAAAGCACAAGGATTTTGGCATAATTCAGGTTTCCTGTTATATTTCCTGTCACAATCTACATTTAAAAAACAAGAACTACAGTGTTGTTTGTAAGCTCCTCTGAGGGTTCATAGCAAAGCTTGAAGACCTCAGAATACATTACCTTGAGTCTTTTGTGATCTGAAAACACTTAGGGGGTTATTACAACTTTGGAGGAGGTGTTAATCCATCCCAAAAGTGATGGTAAAGTGACGGATATAGCACCAGCCGTATTACGAGTCCATTATATCCTATGGAACTCGTAATACGGCTGGTGGTATATCCGTCACTTTACCGTCACTTTTGGGACGGATTCACACCTCCTCCAAAGTTGTAATAACCCCCTATATTTCAACTAAGGAGGCCACAAAGTAGGTATATTTTACGGATATTGTTAACTTTGTCTTCTGAAATCTACCAAATGTCTGTTTAGATTGGGCAGTATAAAATATTCACAAGGGCAGAAAGGATATGCACAGCTGAATACTCAAAGTAGCTCTATCAAGGACAACATCTGATTAACCAGGCTATACCCCAGATATACCTCCGAAGATACTGTGGGCAGGGTCTTCCTTTGAATAACCTAATAATTATATTTAAAGATACTTCTGGTTGCATAGTGCGTTAATATTTCTTAAGGAAACCAATGAGTGCCAACTGCAGTGTCAGATGCAGATCGACTGAATTGACAACATCCAGAGGGAAGACAACATGCCAGAGGGTAGAAAAAAGCATGATTTTAACATATATTAAAAAGTGCTTAGTGAAAAGCAAGGTATTTCCATAATTTGGTAGTGATAGCAGAAATCCAAGTCAGTTACCTAGGTTGCATTGCACACCGATGTAGCTCAATCTGAGTTTGACGGAACCTTTGCACCAGAAGCACAGTCAGACTTGAGGTAGGCAGAGTTCAGGATATGAATAGAAAGTGAAATGATATTGAAGAAAAGCTTGGCTCCAATGACAGACACACAAAAATATGAAAATAACCCGTTTGGCCACCAGTAGCTTACGCAGTTTGGTTAAATGTGTTTAAAAAGATACATTAGAGGAAGACTAAGGATCATTCATTTAACATTGTTATGAGAGATCTGGACTGGTGGTCCTTTACCCAAAGATGGCTAGTTGAGCACTTGTGCTATTGTACATCTATTGCCAAAACCAATTTGCAATGATAGGGTTTCAGAGGTGATAGGGATAGCTGGCTTATATTACCCACTGGTAGTCTAACTAGTATTGGAACTGATCTGAATAAGGGAGTCACCGTGAAACGTTGTTTGCACCTCATAATTTGCTGATGAACTCATCCTGTTCTGGATTACAGAAAAACACAGAGGAAGGCTCAGCAACACCAGGAATATTTCAGTCAGTGCTTGTAGGAGTGCTTGTAGGAGCGAGTGGCATTTTCCTTCCCATGTAGATTTCTGCACTGGAAAACAAAATGTAAGTGCTGACGTCAGAAGTGTTTCTGAGGAACCTGCTGCCGGTTCTGCGGAATGCCAAGGTTGTTGAATACCACACTGCCTAGCTGTAAATTCAGCGTATGCCTCTTTCTTCCACCAGTCTACACTTGTTTTGTCTCATTCGTGCAGATTTTTCAGCCCTATTTCTACCTTAATCGCTGTTTTTCTGTTCTCTGCATCCTTGTTCCCTCCTTCCTGCCTTTCTCTTTGTTTCTTGGGTCAAAGTCTAATGATGAAAAATGAATTCCTCTTTTCAAATACATAACTTCTACTTAATAAAAATAAGTGGAACTGAAATATAGAAAAGATGGTCTTTATGTTTATCTTGATTTGACTTCCATGTACAAATCGATAGTGCTACAGGTGTCATACGACCATATGATACCATTCCTCAGAAATGATCTATAGGATACAATAAGAAGCTGGAGTAATCAGGGGAAGGAAGCAAGTGGATATCAAAGGCAGTCAGTTCTGAAAAAGCACACTTGACCAAGACACCATGCCTCTCTGACTTCAATTTCATATGCCACATTAAGGTGCACAGCTGCATGAATGCCCAGCAACTGCAACTGAAGAATTGTGAATCTGATTTTGCCTGTCAAGTGCTAACATAACATTGTTTTCACTAGTAGTAGAAAGGAGCAAATGATCGTTTGCATCATCTTTGCTTCTTTTGTGATGGCGAACAACACAGATTTTTACTTAAGTCACATCACATAAAAAGTTGTCCACCACAGTAAAAACGACGAAATAAATGTGAAATAATTGCAAAAACATCTTTTGGTTATCAGTTTTATGTGTCTAAAAGAGATTTTACCAATGAAAGAACATGATATTTGATTGGCTTCAGTTTAAGAAAATTAAGCAAGCTGGTTTCATGATATGAAACGGAGCGAACCGATTTTGCCTCAAACATAAGTTTCATCATTGCCATTTAAAAAAATGTTGCTTGTTTTCCCTTAATACACTAAGTCAGAAAAAATACATCAAATCAAGTTTGCTACATGTTTTTTTCTGGTGAAAAATGTCTTACTATTGTGTCTATCACAGCAAGCCCTGTTTGCTCACTTTTCTAGAATGAAGCCAGCAGAACTATGCAAAAGAGCATTTCCTCCATTTTGTACCAGTTCAAAGTTATGAATTTGAATTGTCATTAAGCTATGTGAGAATCTCTCCTCATTCCTTCTCTACTAAAACACTGTTCATTTCTGTTTCAGGAGTTGTACTTTCTGACATCATTGAAAAATGGTTCGTTTCTCCTACACTCTTCAGAGTCATCCGGTTGGCTCGGATTGGCAGGGTGCTCCGACTTATCCGGGGAGCCAAAGGAATCCGCACGCTCCTCTTTGCCTTAATGATGTCACTTCCAGCTTTATTCAACATAGGCCTTCTACTTTTTCTTGTCATGTTCATTTATGCCATTTTTGGAATGGCCAATTTTGCCTATGTGAAGAAGGAAAGCGGAATCGATGACATGTTCAACTTTGAAACTTTTGGCAACAGCATGATCTGTCTTTTCCAAATCACGACATCCGCCGGCTGGGACGGTCTTCTCAATCCTATACTAAACAGTAATTACCCAGACTGTGATCCAGAAAAAGCAAATCCAGGAAGCCTGGTTAAAGGGGATTGTGGAAACCCTTCTTTGGGAATCTTTTTTTTCGTCAGTTATATCATCATATCTTTTCTTATTGTTGTAAACATGTACATAGCCATTATCCTTGAAAACTTCAGTGTTGCAACTGAGGAAAGCACAGAACCTCTGAGCGAGGATGATTTTGAGATGTTTTATGAAGTTTGGGAAAAATTTGATCCAGAAGCGACTCAATTTATTGAGTACGCAGAACTGTCAAACTTTGCTGATGCACTGTCAGAGCCTTTACGCATACCAAAGCCAAATAAAATAAAACTTATAGGAATGGACCTGCCCATGGTCAGTGGTGACAGGATACACTGCCTGGACATCTTGTTTGCATTCACCAAAAGAGTACTCGGAGAATCAGGGGAGATGGATGCTCTCAAAATACAGATGGAGGAAAAGTTCATGGCTGCAAATCCTTCTAAGATTTCATATGAACCAATCACGACAACACTCCGAAGGAAACAAGAGGAGGTTTCTGCTAGCATGATCCAGCGTGCCTTCAGGCGGCACTTGTTCCTCCGCTCTATGAAGCAAGCCTCTTTCTTGTATCGTCATAGAACTTCTGATGACAATATCCTAGAGGAAGGTGCTCCCGAAAAGGAGGGCCTTGTTGCATTCATGATGAATGAGCACTATGGCCGGCAGCTGGACAAGGTGGAATCGGCGTCTTCCACGTCATTCCCGCCATCGTATGACAGTGTCACCCGAGCTACCAGTGACAACGGCTATATGCAGACCGGTGACACCAGCAGGAGCGACGATATTATGGATTATAAGACATACACTGACACTGATAAGGAATCTTTTGTTTAAATTGTGTTCTCAACTGCGTTGCAATATTGTTTACAGAATGTAATTATGTTACTGCACAACCAGGAAAGCTCCCTTCTGGTTCAACATTCATTGCAAAGAAACATTGATGTTCCTCACTCGCAATTCCTGGAAACGGACACCTTATTACCTTTGGCCCTGCTACTGTCATTTTTTGCTATATATATTTGTACCTGGAAAAAGACTTGTGCGGGGTCACAGCAGCTATAACAACAGTGTGATTACAGAAAAGCCGAACTGTATGGAAGTTAATACCGAACTATAAGGAAGTAAATTCAATGTATTTCTACAAACTGATCAAGCGCCACCGCATACATTCATCAGAGGTCTTACTCTTTTTAGTGTTTAGTTATGGTTATGTACGACCTTGAATTCTAATGGACCGTGGAATATCACACGCTGCTGTAAGACAATGTAACACTGACTGTATATGTTACGAATGGTCTTTCATAAATTTTATTATATTTGATATTTTTTTACTTAAAAAAACAATTGACTCTTTTTCCAAAGGAGGTGGGTAGATCCGTATACAGAGCTCTCTTTATTGTAAACTGAGAGCGTTTGTTGCTTCTGTATAATCGGAAATGGTAGAACCATTACTGCTCGCAGGTGAAAACTGTTACTACGCATTTTATCTGTTTATTACACTCTGACATGTCCCATTTGGGAAATGTAATTGCCTGGCATGAATTAATACAACGAAGCCTTTACTAGGGAGAGGGATCAACGACACAAGGAATATATTTGACCCTTTCTACCCTGCAAGAATTTAGATAGAGAAAGACAGGTCTTGTAAAAAAAAAAGTATTAATAAAAACTTGTAAAACAGCATGCAGCTGGTTTCAGAAAGCGTTTTGTATATTGAGAAAAATCGGAATTGAAATTGGGCATTATAATGAAAAGTATGAATTTTTTTTCTGGAGATTTGCATATTTTCAAAAGTGGACTGGTGATCCAAATTCAGCATGCCTCAGAATTAACCTTAGAGCCCGTGACGGTCAGTAATTTAATTTACCAAATATTCAAATATACACAAGCTCACCAAACATTCATTTAAAAAATAAAAATAAAAACACACTTATCTTCAACTCTGCCTCCGGGATCCCAGGTGGATTGAGACTGTTGCCTTTCTTCACTTAGGTAAGCCAGTGAGGGAAGGGAGCAGACCCAAACTTGTCACAAAGTGGGATGGGGTCAGTGAGACTGTTGACCCCACCACACTCTGTGATGTGGTGTCACTGATTGAAACTCGCCCTGGGCACTTCAGGGCTTAAAACTGAAGCGCCCAGGCCGGAGTAAATTGGTGACGCTTCCTCTCATCACAGAGGGGGAGGGACCTAAGGGCCTTTGCTGTGCTGAGGAGTTCCACCCCACAGGAGCTGTGACATCCTCAGCCCAGCAAAGTTCAAATTTGAAGCCAGGAGCCTGCGCAAATAGTGCATGTCTAGCTCTTGGCTGCCTAACCTGAAAATGAATATTGTTTGTCAGGCTGACCATTGCTCAGCCTGACAGACACTCTTCTTGAGGGACAAAAGATGAGGGGGCGTGGCCCCTCAGCCCCAAAGGAGGGGCCACGGTTGCTTAGGGCAGAAGCACTAAGCAGTGTGGGATGGCCCTGAGACGAACTGTGACTCTGTAATAGAAAGCTAGTTTCGAAGTGTTTACTGGTATAAGCGCCTTGCCTCCTTCTAGGTCTGTTTTGAGACATAAGCTGCGTATGCGTTAACCCTTGATGCCCCACACTGGAGAGGTCACGGTTAAACTCACTGAGAAAATGTGGTGGCTACATAGATACTTATAAGTATAACAAGTGAATTTCTATGATTTTGTATGTGTAAAAACTGAGCCTAACTATAATGTCCATGTAACCTTTATTTTTTTCAGTGAGTTTCTACTTTTTTTAACGTAAAGTAATTCTTATTATTGTACGCTAATCCAACCACCACTCTGCATGGTCTTTGTCTGTGCGCAGCAGGGGTTGGCCACAGGGCCTGCCCTGTGAGCAAGCCCTGTGTCCAACCCTTATAACCACCCAACCCTGCACAGTCCACAGCCTTTGGCCCTGCATGGCAGTGGTTGTCCGCAGAGCCTGGCTTGCAGCCAGGCCCTGTGGCCAACCCTTTTAACCACCCTATCCTGTGCAGCACAGGGCCTTTGGCCGTGGGCAGCAGGGATTGGCCACAGGGCCTGCCCTGCGGCCAACCCATATACCAATCCAATCTTGCTCTACGCACGGCCTTCAGCTGTGCGCAGTGGGGGATGGCCAGGCCTGGCAGCCAACCCTTCTGCATGCACCCAAACCCAAGCTCCACACCACCTTATGCCATGCGCAGCATGAGCTTGGAAGCAGTTGGTGTTTTTTTTTCCTTTTTTTCCTGGATCAGTGGATCCACCTGTGGAATCACAGATCCGCAGATCCACGCATCCAGTCGTGGATCCAGGGATCAGGCAAAAAACAATTGGGCAATTTTTTGCCCAGGAGAGGTCTCAAAGGTCCCCTCTATGTGCCCCATGGGGTCAGCATACCGTTATCCTGACCACTGATGTGTTTTTTTACTGCTAGTTTCCCACCCCAGAGCTGCGGTAACAAAAGAAAATGGCAGCTGCAACTCTTCTGTCAGGTTGCGGCCAGCCAACCAGGGTCTTGCTTTTCCCCTGGATTCACAGATCCGGACCCGATTCCACTGGTTCCGATACACAGAGGATCCGTGTCTCTATATAGCTATATTTTTTGGCCTTGATTTACTCCAAAACTAGCTTCCTATCAAATTTGGTGTAATTCCGTTCAGCGGTTTGGGGTGTAGACATGTCTGAAGGTCTTATGGAAAAATAAATAGGGGAAACACATTTTGGATCCCCCCTTTTTCTTGGCCCCTGCTTGACGGATCTCACCAAAATGTTCATGACAGCAGCTGAACTGACCAAAGTATATGTTTTGAAATTTTCTTAAAGATTTGTCAGGCGGTGCCAAAGTTATAGGCAAAATAAAAAATGCTGCATCTATGGAAACGAGGGCAGTCATTAAAACCCTGGCAGTCATGAGACCACCAGGTCTGCGGTGGAGGTCTGACTGCCACCAAAGTAGCGGTCTGGCCTCCACATTATGACTGTGGCAGAGCCGCCACGGTCGGGCCACCGACACCGCCAGGTTGCTGACAGTCTGCTGGTGCCGGCGGTCTCAATCTGCCAGGACAGCACTGCTTGCAGCGCAGCCCTGGGGATTTCAAGTCCCCTTCATACAGCCTTTGCATGGTGGTAGCCCCGCTATTCAAAGGCTGGTAGAAAGGAGATGACGGGGTCCCCATGAGGGCCCCTGCACTGCCCATGCACTTGGAGTGTGCAGTGCAGGGGCCCCATGGACTGCCCCGACGCACCTTTCAGTGCCTGAATTATGGGCAGTGAAAAACGCGATGGGTGCTGTTGCCCCCTACGCACCACCACATTGCATCAATCTTAAGGCCCTGTCCCCATTGGGCAGGCAGGTGAAGACGCCACCCGCCAAACTCATAATGACCCCTTAAGTTCTGACTATAACTACTAAATATATATATATATTTCACACACCGTTCCTTCTACAAAAGGAAAATGCCTCTGTCACAGCTGCCTTGGAATCCAATTTATTATGCTTTAAATGGCAAACATACGAAAAGAAAATCCACCCGGCGCGTTTCGGGAATCCTCGTTCCCTTATTCACGGTCATTACATTGTCCCTATTTCACTTTCTATTTATTTCCATACAGAATCAAATGGGAAGGTTATCAACATCAATGACGGGCCTCTCTCTACTTCCCATATTACAAATTATGTGGCCATCTTTAAACATGTTTTTCAAACACATTTCATAACTTATACTGCAGTTGTTTTACCAACACAATCTTTTTATATTCTTACATATTATCACATTTCACTACTTTGAAACAGGGATCCTTTCATTGTCATGAACTACAGACAATCTACAGCATTTTTTATCAAACAGCCACATTTATAATATTGAATATATCAAATATTTTTATGTTTCTCTATCCCTATAAGAGTGAATTTATATTAATACTTCATTTTACAAAACCTAGATCATACATTTGCCGGACAAGTGTCCAATATCTTTATCTCACCAAACTTCTGCATATATATAATAGAATCAATTTTTCTCTTTTATGACCTTTAAATAGAAGATTTCAATAGAGATTTTTACACCATGTAGCATCTCTTTTGCTTCTTACGGCCCGTCTTCATCCTATCCATCTGTTAAAAAAGTAAATAAAAACATATATCAAAATTCAATCTGGACAAAATATAACCAACATCATTATATACATTATATGCATCAATATAAACAGGTTTTAACCTTACCACTTTTCATTACACTAAGAATAACCTCTAATTAATCAAATGAATGGCTAATTCCCTCTACTTGAAATCAAGTAATTGCTTTCATCCTGTAATTGTCTCAAGCCTTCTTTTATATACCTATTTCTAGAGAGTACTACTACATTACCACCTCTACTCGTATTTTTGGACCGCGTGGACTAACATCGTACAGCTCATCCTTGGCTTATCATGGCCACCTCTTCTCCACGTAACCAATATCCATGATTTCAGAGACTTCTTACTTGGA
This sequence comes from Pleurodeles waltl, assembly GCF_031143425.1. Taxonomy (NCBI): domain Eukaryota; kingdom Metazoa; phylum Chordata; class Amphibia; order Caudata; family Salamandridae; genus Pleurodeles; species Pleurodeles waltl. Next base: position 611,628,890 of record NC_090449.1, read on the forward strand.
ATTTATGTGTTACCATTAGCTCAGTACATGGTAGTTTTTCTACCAGACCTACCACATGAACCCTTTTGGATTTTTGGATATTATTGAGCTCTCTTCACGAGTACTATCTACAACTACAATCTCGCCTTGAAAAAGTCCTTGTGACAAAACACGTGTCGGCTGTTTGCAGAATGTACTTTGTCCATGAAGAATAAAATCTCATCAACCTGTACCCTGCGTTTGGACTTTGGACTCCTTTTTCCACATCGGAACTGATTTTCAGACTACTCTTGGTGTGCCCTGGCATTCTTTGTTGTTACATTATCACCCTTGTCAGATTGTTTTATAAAAATAGCTTTGTTAGTTTGTAAAGATTTAACTGCTTCTCTATGTTTCCGTTTCAGTTTATCCAAATTCAATCTTTTCCCATATCTTAATTTTTTTCATTTATTTAATCACCCCTTTCTCAAAAACATAAATAGCATCACAATTAATTGGGAGGGAAGAAGCTGATTTTGGTTTAAGACCACTAGGACATTGTTCTTCTATATTAAATTCCCATTTCTATTAAATTCAAAACAAGATCAGGACTGGCCTCAATATTTTCGGCTAATTCACACATTGTATGTAACACTTCTATATCTCTTATATGTAAATTGGAAGGTACAGATTCAGCATCAATATTTTGTTCTTTTACCCGAGTTCCAAACCATTTTTTCAATTTTAATTTCCTGATAAAATGAAATAAATCAATACAACTTTGGGTGTAGTCAAAATCTGTCACAGGGCAAAAAGATAATACCTCTTTTTCTGAGTCTGATATGCATGTGTTTGACAGATTGACCACTGTCATTTTCTCTGTTATTTTGACATCATTTGGCCCCTTGTTTGCATTCCCACTGGACTCTCCTTTGTATCCTCTAGTACTCTCCTTGTTCTTCTTCCTCTTCCTTGTCCTTGATGAGTCTCTTATAGGGACAGAGAAAAATAAAAATATTTGATACATTCAATATTATAAATTTGGCTGTTTGATAAAAATGCTGTAGATTGTCTGTAGTTCATGATAAGGAAAGGATCCTTGTTTCAAAGTAGTGAAATGTGATAATATGTAAGAATATAAAAAGATTGTGTTGGTAGAACAACTGCAGTATAAGTTATGAAATGTGTCCGAAAAACATGTTTAAAGAAAGCCGCCTAATTTGTAATATAGGAAGAAGTGAGAGACCCATCATCGAAGGTTGATAACCTTCCGTTTGATTCTGTATGCAAATAAATAGAAAGTGAAATAGGAACAATGTAATGCACGTGAACAAGGGAACGAGGATTCCCGAAACACCTCGAGTGGATTTTCTTTTCGTATGTTTGCCATTTAAAGCATAATAAATTGGATTCCAAGGCAGCTGTGACCGAGGCGTTTTCCTTTTATAGAAGGAACGGTGTGTGAAATTTACGGGGGTTTGCTACCCCGCCTCGGGCTGCGGTGCTTGGGCGCGGACTTTCAAGCGAAATGTAATATGTATATAAAAATAAATATATATATATATACATATATATATATATATATAGATATATATATATATGTATATATGTATACATATATATATATATATATATATATATATATATATATATTTGCAGTTTTATAGAGGTATACTATATATATATATATATATATATATATATATATATATATATATATATATGCAGTCAAAGATAGGAATGTCAGCAACTACTTTGGCTATTTCTCCATCACAAATAAGGGAATTCACCTTATGACTAAATGTACAAGACCAGCAGGTTAAAGGATCAACAGGTCCCCGTAATGCAAGCTCTTGGGAAGGCTTGGTGAAGCTGTGCACATCCAATATGTGTAAAGTCCCCATCCATTCATTGCCCTGCTAGTGGCTTCATCTTGTTGGTCACTGTAATGGCACTGGTTCTCACCTAGTCTGAACAGGGCGCCATTCCCTTCAATGTCCTCCCAGCTGATTTATCTTGTGTTGTGTTGGACTTGCACCTGCTTACACTGAGTTAAGCAGAGATCCGCTATATTGCCCAGCAATGTGCATATCAATTCATGCTATTGCATCTGGACACAGGTAGCATGAGCACAGCTGCCCTCCTGTGCCCGGAAAGCTGTACTGAAGTACACCATGCACAGAGTGAGAGCAGCAATTCCCACCTCTACCTGAGGCATGCTTTATTATGCACTCTCACAGGGCAGGAGCTCTCGGTCTCATGCATTCACCATACACTAGCTCTCGCATGTTCGGCATGTGAGTGACGCATTGCATAACTATTCGATCTAAAATAAAATTGCTATGATCAAGACCAAAAAAAGCAGACTGTAAGCAATTTGAGCATTAAACAAAGTGTTTAATGGTACATACACAAAGTGCGCCTTGAAGTGGGCATGAGGTGTCATAACAAGCAAAACTTCACATTATAGAACACAATTTCAACTGGATGTGCAGACTGCAGCCCTCAATATTCCTCAAGGCAGTCCCAAGGCATGCTGCACAATGACACACAATAATAGTGCGCATTTCCCTCAGGTGTTATGTTGGTAACAGACAGCTTTGCAATTTCCCAATGCTCACTGGAGAAGTCAGCCCAAACCTGTGGGTTTCCGTTCTTAAATGTCTTTTTGGCAGCAGAGACACAGATGGCTGCCATGGTGCCACACGATGGACCAGCTGCCCCAAACACTAGGCAACGATACCACCACCATTACCGGGACAGAAGTAGCAGCAGGGGCTTTAAGGATAGAAGCCAAACTATCTGACGAAAAAGGTTGAAAACGGGACCAGCACACAAAAATGAGTACTCACGCAAAAAAAGGTGTCTTGGGGCTCTGATTGTCTGAGAGCCTGCATGACGCCGTAAAAGGAGGAAGCTGACCCTGCATGAGCGTAGTGTGATGGCCGAAAACATTTTCTCTTAGTGAAATCGCCTGGGAGGCAACTAAGCACACAAAGGAGGGGTATTTATAAAAATGCACCTATAAAAAGGAAGCATTTAAGACAAGAATAAAAAAAGAACAAATGAAAATAGTGGACGTGGTTAAAGCCCATAAACTGAATATAGCATATCTTGCAGACAGCTCATGGGCACAGCCTAGGGTTGACCTAAAATGGGCTGGCAGTGCAAATACAGAGTCAGCACAAACTGATTAACAAAGGAGTGCTCTCAATTGACACCTCCCTACTGTGAAACATGTATTTCATTGGGAATGATTGTCACATGGTGGGATTTATATTGAGGAACAATTGTGTGTATTTTGTTTGAACTAAGAAATGAAGGGGTCTGATTTATGAAAAGTTTGCACCACCTTTGCGTCTTTTTTGATGCAAAAGTGGCACAAACTTACAAAATACAATTATATTTTGTAAATTTGCACCGCTTTTAGATAAAAAAATTACGCTGAGGCGGCATAAACTTTTCATAAATCAGGCCCTATATCTTTCTTCGTGCAACATGCTGTCTTGCAAGCAGAAGGGTCCAGAGAGTTCTGGCAGGAAGGCCTTTTTGTTGCCTGCAAGAATATCTAACAGCATTTTTGTATTAAATACATTTAACATAAACAGTACACTTTAGATTGTAAATGATGTGTATATACCTTATTTATTAATCGTTTTCCATAGCACTAAGAAACATGGTGGTCTTCAAAGTGCATTTTGGCATCCTGCTTCACCTCGCCTGTTTTCAATCTCATGCCTACATCCAAGAGTTGCAGTGGAAGCAAGGTAACAAACATGACTCTTCTGCAACTGACATGGGGATCCGGCCTTCTGTCTAAAGTTTTAAGCTGGATTAAACCTCCAAAAGTCACACAGTGCATCAGTAGTGAGACGGAAGCACATGTCATGAATGACTAGTGTGTTTTTGTCTTTTCATATGGATGGCTGTAAGAATGCAGCCTCACCACTGGGTCCACTGTGCTCCTTGATCGATCTGCAAGCACAACAGAGGATTTGTCACAAGTATTTGAATTGAGCGTCTGCAGCTACCACTAACAATGTTTATAAACATCCATGGAAGAGAAGAATTAACTATGCTATTTTGACTTGGATGCAATGTATTGTATAGTCCCTTGAGCAAGGCTTTAGTTACCCCTTCGAAAAACATAGTAGAAGAACTCAGGCCAATCAACCAGCATTGATGTATCATTTGTGATTTTTCCCTTTTGTTATGAGGCGTCGAGAGTGTAAACTTTTATGTGCATGGTGAGTTCAATCAATTATGCCATTATTGTCTCCTGGTTGGTGATAGATGATGTGAAATTTGATATGTGCAGGGTGGGTCATTCAATCGAGTGACACTGGAAGGGGAAAAATCTTCTTTATTTAATCACATTTAAGTTTTTGTAAATTACTGCTAACCTGCCTCCTCTTCTCTCCATTCTGTCCATGCGAATAAACAGATTATTCAATGTGAACAAGCAAGTTAAGCATTGATGTGAGGACTCGCTTAACTAGGTTTCTCTCAGAAACATCATATCAAGGGAGCCAGATGGGATTACACCAACAATTTCTAAGCTATGTTTGACTGCTGATCTACATTTGGGCATGAAAGAAGAATGTATTGTGTCATAGTGTTGTGATTGATTTAATCTCTTTTGTGTTTCCTGTGAAAATGTTCTTCTTTTCCTTGAGCCCATTAGACTCCTGGTTGGCTATTCTACCTTATTCGGTATAATAATCTTCCAGTTGAACTTTGTGTTCTTTACTTTGTGCTACTACTTATTGGTGGATCTCTGATACTGCTAGATTCCAGTTCTAGTATGGGTTTGCAGGAGATGTCTGTGCAAGGGATAGATTGATTTAGACTCATTGGTGTCTTACATAAGGTTGCATTTGCTCTTTTGCTCATAATCTCAACAGATACCTCTTTTACATATTTGATTTGCATGTTTAGCTTGGAGGAAATGGAGCGCTGTTGTTAGCAAGAGCAAGCCCTTGAGTCATTGTTACGCATTGTAGGTGGGGCCATTATCACATACTTCATGCCCCTAAATTGTGTAGTGGGGAAGCGTTCAACTCCTCCAAGGAGATATGAAACTGACTAGTGCTCTGAGAGAAGCCAGCTTTAGTAGTTTTTAAGGTTTCATTGATAACAGAAAACATGGGGTGTTTCCTTTTAGACAAATCTAGACTTGTGTTACTGCTATTCTGTGTTCATCTGATGCACGTCAGTAGGACATTGAATACACTGAGGGGCAGTTTCAGTGTTTATAGGGCCATAGAAGGAAAGGAATTTGGCACTAGTTGTTAGGCTTTCCTGTGCTGATAAATCTAAATTTAGAGTTGCGTCATGCTTGAGCCCCATTGCATGGCGCAAGGTTGACACAAGTTTTTATTAACTATGTTCCTCAGTGAATAAAAAGGAGGACACACATAACAGGCTGAGAATTTGCTAGGTTACATAGAACCACTGAACAGACAGGCTGTGTCAGACCCAATTCAGTGGGCCATTACGTAAGCAAAAGCTACTGGTTCCACAGCAGTGCCTCCGATGTCCAAAGTTCTGCGCTATTATATACCTGGAAACTGGTCAAGTATAAACTCCTTCAGCTCTTGAGTGTCAGTGGTAGTAATGGTAAGCAGTCACAATACATCAAGCTTAGAATTCAGCCATCACCCAGCAGTGCAGTAACTGATTGTCCAACCTGGTACTCTTAGGGCACACTTCAGGAAAATGCCATGGCACAGACCACTGTAGGTTCAGTGGGCTACCAGTCACTCTCTCACAAGTCTCTTCTGGGTGGCTGGACCCACTACTGCAGGGTAAGCTACTTCTTGCTCTTCATGATAGCACCTTTTGCTCGTTTATTTACTCCTTTTCTTTTCTTCTCAGGCAGGGAAGCTTCTAGGCACAGGGAGACAGCCCTTCCACGTCAGACACCAGATGATGTCCCCTCACCTCTAGGAAGTCTCTGGTTGCACAGCAATGCTCTGGGTAGTCTGATTACTCCCCCTTTTGTGGACACAGAGCACTTCCAGCTGGAAACAGCTGCCACTTTCATACAGATAAAGCGGACAGAGGATGTTTATTCTCTGTCGGCACTTTGAGAACAGATCTGTGTAGGTTATCCTTTCCTTTCCAGGCTTTTTTGTGGAGTAATGCTCCTCATAGAAGAGTCATTTCCAGGTTGAGCACCTACAAGAGAGGCACAAGGAGGTGTGAGCTTTCTGCACCTTGCTATTAATAGCCCCCTTTAACAGTGGTTAAGAAGAGAGACAAAAGACTGGCCTCACCTAAAGGACCTAGCACACTCTACACAACAGATACTGCAGACTTTCTGTTCACCTCCATCATCTAGTAAGTAAGATCACCCAGGAACACAAATTCAGCAGCTCCTGTAGCCCGAGGACCTTATCAAATTTCTAAAGTGAAGCCTCTCTCCTCTTTCTCACTTCAGCGTGTAGGTCGCCTCCCACCAGCTTCAGGAATGTCAGCAGTTCATTTACACAGGTTGGGAAAACACCTTCAGCTCAATCTTGTGCACATGAGCGTACCAGGGGGCTTCAAAAATGAAGCCCACAGGTCTTCATTACTCTGGTTCACTCATTCGCAATATGTATAGACTACACAGGTCACATACTGACACACAAGCCACCATGCACTGGGATGTAAGCCATAGGGCTTTGGTTAGTGTGCAGTAGCTGAACTTTAAGTAAATGAGCCTGTAGGTATCAACTCCCCTGATACACATAAAAATGTCCGATCACCACTGCAGGTTCAGAAAACACAGTATGCTGTCTCCACACACTATGTAATAAATGACAGGGGCAGTAGTTCAGTCTGTAGCCAATGAGAGCATACTTTACCCATCCTTCCTGGCCAATGCATGTCTAGGACCACTCTCATGTCAACTGACAAACCTATGTTTTTACTTGTGGTTTCCTGTCACCTCTTTACCTCCTCTGTTCCTCAACTGAGGTTGGACTTCATCCCCCCGCCTGCGCCAGGACTGATAGCAGTACCACTGATAAGCGTGTTCAGGTCCTGCAGCGAAGGTGTGTTTACCTGTGGTTTCTTTTTGCTTCTTCACCGTCACTGTTACTCTGTTGGCGTGGGACTTCGTCCCCCAGCCTGCACCAGGACTGACAGCAGCAGCGCTCATAAGCACGTGGGGCTCCCACAGCTCGGATGTGTTTACCTGTGGTTTCCTGCTGCCTTTCTCCATCACTGTTCCTCAGCTGGGGTGGGACTTCTTCCCCCAGTCTGCACCAGGACTGACAGCAAAAGCACTCCAAAGCACATTGGGCTTCTGCAGTGCGGGACGCACCCAGGCATGTGCCGGGCAACGACCGGGCCAAGAGTGAGTCTGTCATTTTCCGGAAGAGGCCATAGGTCAACCATCCCAGCTCCCTTAAACCCCTCCTCCCGGGCACTGAATGATAGGGAGTTGGATTGTGACACCCCTGATCCACTTTTTGCTATTAGCCCCTTTGGCCCCTTGGCAAGGAAAAACAAAAGACAAAAACTAGCACAGTGCCTTGTACTATCCAAAAGCAGGGGGCCACTGCACGATCTTCCACTGGTCTACGGTCTTCATCCACTGGATGAGGATGTGGGGCAACTTGGGCAACTGGTAAAAGATGAGGCGGGTCTGGCACCAACTGATCAATACCAGAGCGGGTTCAATGTGACATAACAACTCGCTCCTGACAGCGGCTCACCCTCCTTTGCAATTTCTTCATGCACACATAGGGGGTCATTCCAACCCTGGCGGTCGGTGTTAAAGCTGCGGCCGAACCGCAAACAGGCTGGCGGGAAAAAAAATGGAATTCCGACCCTGGCGGAAACCGCCAAAAGCAACCGCCACAACAACACACCGCCCGCCACGGTGGCACAAACAAACAGCGCGGCGGTCACCGCCAACAGACAGGCGTGAGACAATGTACCGCCCACTGTATCACAACCTACCAATACGCCACCTTTTCCGGGGCGGTAGCCCCGCCGATAAAAACACGGCGGAAACAGCCATATCGAAGGGAAAACGCTCACCTCCATACACCCCACGAAGAATCAGGACAACATGGAACCCGAACTCCACATACTCCCAGCGATAGTGTTCCTACTCCTCTACCAGGAGCACGAACGCCGGCGCAGAAGACAACGGTGAGTACTGCACCTACGACAGAGGGGAGGGGCGAGGGGAAATGATTACGGGTACACACATATGCGACACACCCACCCTCACCCTCACCCACTACAACACACACATCAATGCATAGCAACACATCAGAGTGACACTCCCCAAACCCCCCGGAAGAATGCAAATACAAAAGGAAATGATTATAAACATTGGAATAATGTATTACTGCCAAAAAAATATATATACACATCAAAAACTCTTATATACATAAATGTACAAGTCCGAGCATTGTAGCAGGCATTGCTCGTGGACCACTGGGCCCAAATCATATGGGCAAAGCCCACACAGGATACCTGATTCCAACGGAGAGAACACTGCAGGGGCATCAGATAGCAAAACTACAGGCACCTCAGGGGGAAGTGAAGGGGGGGCACCTCAGCCAGATGAGTGCACGACGCCAGATCCACGAGGGGCCTCCATGGCCACTGTTCAATCCTGGGGAGTGCAAAGCCACAGTCTCACAAGTCCAGACAGTGGGTGGGCTGCCCACTGTTACATCCTGGGGAGTGCAAAGCCACAGTCTCACAAGTCCAGACAGTGGGTGGGCTGCCCACTGTAACATCCTGGGGAGTGCAAAGCCACAGTCTCACAAGTCCAGACAGTGGGTGGGCTGCCCACTGTTCCATCCTGGGGAGTGCAAAGCCACAGTCTCACAAGTGGATAACAGTCTCCACTGGTTCTGGAGGGGGCCTGGTGGCCAGAGTGCTTCGTGCAGCCCTGTCCGACACAGATGTGGGCCAGCCCCTGCCGCTCATGGGCCAGCGGTACTTGAGATGAAGGGCCCAGTTCAGCGGTGCTTGAGACGGCGGTGCCCAGTGCAGCGGTGCTTGAGACGGCGGTGCCCAGTTCAGCGGTACTTGAGATGAAGGGCCCAGTTCAGCGGTACTTGAGACGGCGGTGCCCAGTGCAGCGGTACTTGAGATGAAGGGCCCAGTTCAGCGGTACTTGAGATGAAGGGCCCAGTTCAGCGGTGCTTGAGATGGCGGTGCCCAGTGCAGCGGTGCTTGAGACGGCGGTGCCCAGTGCAGCGGTGTTTGAGACGGCGGTGCCCAGTTCAGCGGTACTTGAGATGAAGGGCCCAGTTCAGCGGTACTTGAGACGGCGGTGCACAGTGCAGCGGTACTTGAGATGAAGGGCCCAGTTCAGCGGTACTTGAGATGAAGGGCCCAGTTCAGCGGTGCTTGAGATGAAGGGCCCAGTGCAGCGGTGCTTGAGACGGCGCTGCCCAGTGCAGCGGTACTTGAGATGAAGGGCCCAGTTCAGCGGTACTTGAGATGAAGGGCCCAGTTCAGCGGTACTTGAGATGAAGGGCCCAGTTCAGCAGTGCTTGAGATGAAGGGCCCAGTGCAGCGGTGCATGAGACGGCGGTGCCCAGTGCAGCAGTGCTTGAGACGGCGGTGCCCAGTTCAGCGGTACTTGAGATGAAGGGCCCAGTTCAGCGGTACTTGAGACGGCGGTGCCCAGTGCAGCGGTACTTGAGATGAAGGGCCCAGTTCAGCGGTACTTGAGATGAAGGGCCCAGTTCAGCGGTGCTTGAGATGAAGGACCCAGTGCAGCGGTGCTTGAGACGGCGGTGCCCAGTGCAGCGGTACTTGAGATGAAGGGCCCAGTTCAGCGGTACTTGAGATGAAGGGCCCAGTTCAGCGGTGCTTGAGACGGCAGTGCCCAGTGCAGCGGTGCTTGAGATGGCGGTGCCCAGTGCAGCGGTGCTTACGACGGCGGTGCCCAGTTCAGCGGTACTTGAGATGAAGGGCCCAGTTCAGCGGTACTTGAGACGGCGGTGCCCAGTGCAGCGGTACTTGAGATGAAGGGCCCAGTTCAGCGGTACTTGAGATGAAGGGCCCAGTTCAGCGGTGCTTGAGATGAAGGGCCCAGTGCAGCGGTGCTTGAGACGGCGCTGCCCAGTGCAGCGGTACTTGAGATAAAGGGCCTAGTTCAGCGGTACTTGAGACGGCGGTGCCCAGTGCAGCAGTACTTGAGATGAAGGGCCCAGTTCAGCGGTACTTGAGATGAAGGGCCCAGTTCAGCGGTGCTTGAGATGAAGGGCCCAGTGCAGCGGTGCTTGAGACGGCGGTGCCCAGTTCAGCGGTACTTGAGATGAAGGGCCCAGTTCAGCGGTACTTGAGACGGCGGTGCCCAGTTCAGCGGTACTTGAGATGAAGGGCCCAGTTCAGCAGTGCTTGAGACGCCGGTGCCCAGTGCAGCGGTGCTTGAGACGGCGGTGCCCAGTTCAGCGGTACTTGAGATGAAGGGCCCAGTTCAGCGGTACTTGAGACGGCGGTGCCCAGTGCAGCGGTACTTGAGATGAAGGGCCCAGTTCAGCGGTACTTGAGATTGAGGGCCCCTGTTCAGCAGTGCTTGAGATGAAGGGCCCAGTCAGCGGTGCTTGAGATGGCGGTGCCCAGTGCAGCGGTACTTGAGATGAAGGGCCCAGTTCAGCGGTACTTGAGACGGCGGTGCCCAGTGTAGCGGTACTTAAGATGAAGGGCCCAGTTCAGTGGTACTTGAGATGAAGGGCCCAGTTCAGCGGTGCTTGAGATGAAGGGCCCAGTGCAGCGGTGCTTGAGACGGCGGTGCCCAGTGCAGCGGTGCTTGAGACGGCGGTGCCCAGTTCAGCGGTACTTGAGATGAAGGGCCCAGTTTAGCGGTGCTTGAGACGGCGGTGCCCAGTGCAGCGGTACTTGAGATGAAGGGCCCAGTTCAGCGGTACTTGAGATGAAGGGCCCAGTTCAGCGGTGCTCGAGATGAAGGGCCCAGTGCAGCGGTGCTTGAGACGGCGGTGCCCAGTGCAGTGGTGCTTGAGACGGCGGTGCCCAGTTCAGCGGTACTTGAGATGAAGGGCCCAGTTCAGCGGTGCTTGAGACGGCGGTGCCCAGTTCAGCGGTACTTGAGATGAAGGGCCCAGTTCAGCGGTGCTTCAGATGAAGGGCCCAGTGCAGCAGTGCTTGAGACGGCGGTGCCCAGTTCAGCGGTACTTGAGATGAAGGGCCCAGTTCAGCTGTACTTGAGACAGCGGTGCCCAGTGCAGCGGTACTTGAGATGAAGGGCCCAGTTCAGCGGTACTTGAGATGAAGGGCCCAGTTCAGCGGTGCTTGAGATGAAGGGCCCAGTGCAGCGGTGCTTGAGACGGCGGTGCCCAGTTCAGCAGTACTTGAGATGAAGGGCCCAGTTCAGCAGTACTTGAGACGGTGGTGCCCAGTGCAGCGTGCTTGAGACGGCGGTGCCCAGTTCAGCGGTACTTGAGATGAAGGGCCCAGTTCAGCGGTGCTTGAGATGGCGGTGCCCAGTGCAGCGGTGCTTGAGATGGCGGTGCCCAGTGCAGCAGTGCTTGAGACGGCGGTGCCCAGTGCAGCGGTGCTTGAGATGAAGGGCCCAGTTCAGCAGTACTTGAGATGAAGGGCCCAGTTCAGCGGATCCGGCCGTGGCGGGGAGGTCATTTGCCACCTGTCCTGTGGCTGGCGGGGCCCTCCTGCCCATCTGTCCTGTGGCTGGCGGGCCCTCCTGGGCTGCAGTGCCGGGCCTGTTGGTGGCCTCCTGCCCACCTGGGATGGGGCTGGGGGGGCCCTCCTGGCCAGCTGGGCTGATGGCGGTGTTGTCGGGCGTGCTGCCCTTCCCAGCCTTCCCTGATCGCCTGTGGCCCTTCCCCACCTTGGGCGGTATGCCAGCTGTCTCCACACTTCCTGCCGGAGCCATGGTAGGGGTTTTAGTCCCTGGTGTTTTCACCCTCTCGTGCCGGCCACTGCCTATCTTGGGATGTTTCTCCGTTGGTGGGCTGCCCGTGCCTTGGCTTCGTACCGAATTAGCTGCCCTGGAGGGTGGGGCACTCCACAGTCCATGGCAGACTGTGATGACAGGGGCCGGTTTTGTCGTGGCTGAGGTGCTGACTGTAGTCCTATGACATGGACGGGGTGGGGGACTTGGTGGAAAGAGGTTGAGTTTGGACAGGAAAAGCTTTTTAGGAGCAGTGGGACGGGTAGGTGTAGTGGGTATGGGAGTGGAGGAAGAGGTTGTGGCTGTAGGAGTTTTAAGTCTGGTGTCTTTGGGTGCAAGTGCTTGGGCTGGAGGCTGTCGTGAGGTGGATGGCTGTTGGGTGGGTGGCTGCCTGCGTTTGTGTATCTTGGAAGAGGGGGTCACAGACACACTGGGAGAGGACACAGGGGATGTGTAAATGGCAGTGGGGGTGGTGACTGCACGTGTGCGGGGGTGCTGGTATGTGTGCTGGTGATGGACGTAGTGGCTGAAGATGTTGTGCATGCAGGTGTGAGTGGAGACGTGACAGGGAGGGAGGAGGGAGGCGAGGAGGAGGGGGACACAGTGGAGGCAGTGGGTGTTGGTATGTCTGTATGTGGATGTTGCTTGTGTGAATGCCTGTGTGATGTGTGGTGCTTACAGTATGTCTGCCTGAGCTTCCCTTGGGTGTTGAGGTGTGTGCAGGCTGGTCTGATGGTGTGTCTTAGATAGGCAGAGGTACAGGTGATAGGGTATGGGTGGAGGAAGTTGGAGGGGGGAGGCAAGAGACAGGGACAATGGCTGCCATCAGTGCTGAGGCCAGAGTCTGGAACGATCGCTGAAGGGCAGCCTGACCAGAATGAATGCCCTCCAGGTATGCATTACTCTGGTGCACCTCTCTTTCGACACCCTGGATGGCATTCAAAATGGTAGACTGCCCAACAGTGAGCGTCCTCAGGAGGTCAATGACCTCCTCCCTGAGGGCAGCAGGGGTGACTGGGGCAGGGCCTGAGGTGCCTGGGGTGAAGGAGATGCACACCTTCCTGGGTGAGCGGGCACGGGGCAAACGCTGAGGGGCTGCTGGGAGGGCGGTGCTGGTGCGGTGGGTGGCGGCTGTGCCTGTTGTTGCGGGGGGAACAGATGTTGCCGCCACCACAAGGGAGCTCCCTTCAGAGGACGAGTCCGTGTCACTGATGTCTGCCCGAGTTCCCGCTGTGGAGCTCCCCTCGCCCTCTGTCCCACTGGTGAATTCGGAGTCCGTTGCATGGCCCTCCATGGCCATGTGGGATGCAGCTCCCTCGTGCTCCGATGCCACTTCTCCTACGCCTGATGATGCTAATGCACACATGAACAAGAAGACCACAAAAAAGGGGGGGGCAGAAAATAAAGACATTTTGAGTGCATGCATTGGCGACACCGTTGGCGGACAGGACAGACACAGAAGCCCCCAGCACTACGCCGCGCACTTGGGGTCGACTACTCAATCCGTGGGACATGGTCTACAAGCCTATGGACGACATCTGCACACATAGATGACACAGGGCCATGAATAGCTGTACTTGGCACCCTACAGAGGTGGGGGGCGGGGGCACAGGGCCATGCCTTACGGAGGGGCCTAGCCTACAGAAATCGCCCTGGCCTAGGGATACCCACAGCCCTCCTCCCCCACTCAGAAACCTCCACTGCGCGCAAAGTCACCAGGATGAGAGTGTACTCACCCCCTTGTGTCTGCTGTGATGTCCTCACGCGCCCATCCAAATCGGGGTAGGCCACCGCCAGGATCCGGGACATCAGGGGGGTCAAAGTCCGACTGGCACCCCTCCCACGTTGGGAGGCCATCCCCAGCTGAGCCTCTGCCGTCTTCCTGCTCCAGCGGCGGATGTCCTCCCATCTCTTCCGGCAGTGGGTGCCCAGTCTGTGGTGGACCCCCAGGGTCCGGACATCCTTGGCGATGGCATGCCAAATATCGATCTTCTGGTGGGCGCTGACCTATGTGAAATGTACAGGGGGAGAAAAATAGTCATCACCTTCTGCATGCTCAATGTGAGTGGCCCCCCATCCCTACCCTTGCCATGTGGCACATGCTCTCACCATCGTTTGATGCATGCCTCAATCGCTCCCCTCCCCACCATCTTTCATCCACCCCACTCAACACAGGCATTGCCCACAAAGCATGGTCCCAGTGTACTTACCTTTTGGTCTGGAGGACCGTAGAGTAGCGCGTACTGGGGGAGGACCCCATCCACAAGTTTCTCCAATTCCTGAGCAGTGAAGTCAGGGGCCCTTTCCCCAGTCACATGAGCCATTGTCTCCTCCAGACCGAGGTCACAGCAGCACTTGCAGTGTAGGTCCTCTCCTGTCGAAGATCAGGTATCGAGTGATTAAGCAGATATAAAATGGCGGTCACGCCCGCGGCGGTGCGTACCGCGGCGGTGCGTACCGCGACCACCGGCGCACATCGTCATTGGCTCCTGAGACCCATAGGGTTCAATGTTTACCAATGCTGCTTAGCGCCGCGGTCTTCGACCGCCTACCGCCACGGTGTGCCACGCCAGCGCATTTACCTCACATCCCATTGTCGCACTTCACAGGTCAGGCAGCCGCCATTTCAGGGGCCCACATGGCTTACTTTCTACTGCGTCACACATACCTAGGCCTTGCATCAACACTCATACAAACCATTCAATGGATTGAGAATCGTGTTATGTGCAAGCTGTGGTTACGTACCTGTGGGTTGATTGACTCTGTGCTCGCTGTTGTCCTTCATAGGCACCGTCCGCTGCGACATGCGAGGAGATGGCGGAATCTTCCCGTGTACAGACCGCTGGTGACCTGTCGACAATGGAGGAAAGACATGTCATACTGACATACAGGCTTGACCGAGCCACTATTCTTGAACTGTGTGCCCAGCTGGAGCCAGACCTGATGTCACCAATCCGCCAACCCACAGGGATCCCCCCTCAAGTGCAGGTGCTGTCAGTGCTCCATTTCTTTGCAAGTGGGTCATTTCAAACAACAGTGGCCATATCATCAGGGATGTCCCAGCCTATGTTTTCCAAGGTGTTGTCCAGAGTGTTGTCTGCCCTGCTGAAACACATGCGCAGCTACATCGTTTTCCCTGAGGTGGGGGATTTGCCTACAGTGAAGGGTGATTTCTATGCCCTTGGACATATCCCCAACATCATAGGTGCCATTGATGGGACCCATGTGGCTTTGGTTCCCCCACAGAGGAGTGAACAGGTGTACAGAAAGAGGAAGAGTTATCATTCGATGAATGTACAGATGGTGTGTTTGGCAGACCAGTACATCTCCCATGTTAATGCCAATTTCCCTGGCTCAGTGCATGACGCGTACATCATGCGGAATAGCAGCATCCCTTACGTGATGGGTCAACTCCAGAGGCAACTTGTGTGGCTAATTGGAGACTCTGGTTACCCCAACCTGTCATGGCTACTGACCCCAGTGAGGAATCCCAGGACAAGGGCAGAGGAACGCTACATTGAGGCCCATGGGCGAACTAGGAGGGTGATCGAGCGGACCTTCGGCCTCCTGAAGGCCAGGTTCCGCTGCCTCCATATGACAGGTGGATCCCTATTCTACTCACCAAAGAAGGTGTGCCAGATCATCGTGGCCTGCTGTGTGCTTCACAACCTGGCTTTGCGACGACAGGTGCCTTTTCTGCAGGAGGATGGTCCAGATGGTGGTGTTGTAGCAGCTGTGGAGCCTGTGGAGAGTGAAGACGAGGAAGCCGAAGAAGACGACATGGACAACAGGAACACAGTAATAGAGCAGTATTTTCAATGACACACAGGTAAGAATCCACACCGGCATATTACATATACTTAAACACTACTACTTCTCTACTGTCTGTCCTTTTCCCCCAGTGTATGGTAACTGAGTTGTGACTTTCCCTTCCGATTTCAGAGATGTGGGCCCCACTGCGTGACATCTGCTTTGTTTCCCCATGGACTACAGCTGTGTGACAGTGGTATGTTGGCATCACAATGTAAATAAGCATTTTGGCACGGTAATGTCTAATACATTTGTACAAAATCACAGCCAGAGTCCTGATTGTTTTGTGCAATAACTGTGTTTATTACAGTGCTCTATATTGGTGGGTGGTTGCAAATTGGTGTGGGGTGATGGTGGAGGATTGTCCATGGCAGAGTCCAGACTATTTGTATCACAGGTGCATTGTCCAAATGGCTGTGGAAAGTGGAGCAGGGGCAGTTTAAGGATGGACAGGGTGACAATGTGGGACAGTGAGATGACAATCAGGGAGGTATCCTTTGCTGGCGGGGGTCTTGGCATCTTACTCTGTCTTCTTCCTGGATCTCAGGGCCCGCTTGCGGGGTGGTTCTCCTTCTGCAGGGGGTGGGGTGCTGGTGGCCTGTTGGTTCTGTGGCGGGCCTCCTGTCCACTAGCGCTGGCAGAGGTGGTAGGCAGTTCTTGGTCTATGCTAGTGTCAGGGGCCCTTTGTGGTGCCACAGTGTCCCGCAATGTGGTGACTACCAGATTCAGAGCCCCTACAATGGTGCCCAGGGCAGAACTGATGGTTCGTAGTTCCTCCCTGAACCCCAAATACTGTTCCTCCTGCAGGAGCTGGATCTCCTGAAACCTGGCCAGGACCGTAGCCATCGTCTCCTGGGAATGATGGTAGGCTCCCATGATGGAGGAGAGGGCCTCGTGGAGAGTGGGTTCCCTGGGCCTGTCCCCCCCCTGTCGCACAGCAGCCCTCCCAGTTCTCCTGTTTCCCTGGGCCTCTGTCCCCTGGACCGTGTGCCCACTACCACTGCCCCCAGGTCCCTGTTGTTGTTGGGGTGGTGGGTTAACCTGGGTGCCCTGTAGTGGTGGACACACCGCTGATTGACGTGTCCTGGGGACAGAGGTATGGGCCCGCTGGGTGGGTGCTGTGATGGTGTTCTCAGAGGGGAGAAGGTCTGCTGTGGCCTGTGGGTGTCTGAGGGGAACCGACTGTCCTGAGGTCCCCGATGGGCCGGGCTGGTCATCTAGATCCAGGTCGACAGAGGTGCTGTCATCACTGTGGGCCTCTTCTGGGGGTGGAGTTGACATTTGTGGACCCTCCTGCGTGGTGACGTGGCGTTCGGGTCCTGCAGGGGTATAAATGGATGGTTATTGCATCTGTGTGTGCCATAGCGTGCAATGGGTGGGTGCCCGTGTACCCCAGTGCTGGCATTCCTGTGTGGGGGCTTTTGTGACGGTGGTTTGGGGGGGGGGGATGGGGATGTGCAGTGGGCATGCTTTGGTGATGGGTGTCCATGCTTTGTGGTCGCATGCAGGGCTTGGGGTTGGGATGGGTGGGTTGTGATGGTGAGACATTTGCAAGGAGTAAGTGTGATGGGGGTGAGGGTGAGGGTGGGGGTATGAGTTGGCATAGCCAGGAAGATGGAGCTATGGCGCAGAATAGTCGACAGGGTCAACGGTGTGGGACAGCATCCAAGAAATCGGGAGGACATCAGGAAGAGGTGGAACGACCTACGGGGGAAGGTGCGTTCAACGGTCTCCAGGCACAACATCGCGGTTCAGCGGACTGGCGGCGGACCCCCACCTCCTCCCCCACAACTAACAACATGGGAGGAGCAAGTCTTGACCATCATGCATACTGAGGGCCTCGGAGCAGTCAGTGGAGGAATGGACACTGGTAAGTCAAATCTCAACTATCAGATCCCCCACCCTACCTGCATGCTATCACACACCCCCACCCTCACCCCCTCCCCTATCACTCCAACTCCTCACTAATGTACTAATAACACAAACCACACATCCCAACAACAAGCCCTGCATGACACAACTAAGCATGGACACCCATCACGAAAGCATGGCCACTGCACATACCCATAACAACCCCCTAACCATCATCACACAGGCCCCCACACAGGAATGCTTGCACGGGGGTACACAAACACCCACCCATTGCACACCATGACACACACACATGCAATAATCATGCTCTTATGCCCCTGCAGGATCACGAAGGACCGTCACCACACCAGAGGGTCCAGACAACTCCACTCCACCCACAGAAGAGGCCCACAGTGATGATAGCAGCTCTTCCCTACTGGAGCCTGATGACCAGCCCGGACCATCGTGGGCCTCGGGACAGTCGGTTCCCCTTGCACAGGCACAGCCCAACACTGACCTTCCACCCTCTGGTAACACCAGCACAGCACCCACCCAGCGGGCCCAAACCTCCGTACCCAGGACAGGTCAATCAGCTGTGTGTCCACCACTACAGGGAACCCAGGATAACCCACCACCCCAACAACAACAGGGACCTGGGGGCAGTGGTAGTGGGCACACGGTCCAGGGGACGGAGGCACAGGAACACAGGGGAACTGGGAGGGCTGCTGTGCGACAGGGGCAGACAGGCCAAGGGAACCCACTCTCCACAAGGCCCTCTCCTCCATCATGGGAGCATACCACCACTCCCAGGAGACGATGGCGACAATCCTGGTCAAGTTTCAGGAGACCCAGCGCCTGCAGGAGAACCAGTATTTGGGGTTCAGGAAGGAGCTCAGGACCATCAGCTCCGCCTTGGGCACCATCGTAGGGGTGCTGAAGGACATACAGCAGACCATGAGGGACACCGTGGCACTCCAAGGGGCCCCTGACACTAGCATGGACGATGAACTGCCCACCACCTCCGCCAGCGCTAGTGGACAGGACGCCCCGCCACAGGACCACCACACCACCACCCCAGACGGACAACCACCACGCAAGCTGCCCCTGAGATCCAGGAACAGGACAGAGCAAGATGGCAAGACCCCCGCCAGGAAATGAGACCACCCTGATTGTCATCCCACTGTCCCACTTTGTTACCCTGTCCATACTGAAACTGCCCCAGCTCCACTTCCTATGCCCATATGGGCAGTGCACCTGTGAGACTAATAGACTGGACTCTGCCATGGACATTTCTCCACCATCACCTCTCACCATTTTACAACCCCCCTCCATTTTTGAGCACTTAAGTAAACACCCTTGAACCACAAAACAATCTGGAGTTAGTCTATGATTTGGTAAAATGTATTATCAATGACAGTGTGAAAATGCGTTTCTAGTTGTAAAGGCAACATACCTATGTCACACATCACAAGTCCTTGAAGGATGCATGCAGATGACACACGTTGGTAACCACACCTGTGAAACCGTAATGGAAAGGAACAACTCAGTTACCAAATAATCCCATGAAATTACACACAGGATAGAGGAAGACGTGTGACAGTGAATGTAATGGTAAAAATGAAAATGTTCTCACCTGTGTGTCACTGGAAATATTGCTGTATGACTGACTCCCTGTTGTCGTTGTCTTCTTCCTCAGCTTCCTCCTCATCAATGTCCACAGGCTCCACAGGCTCCACAGCTGCCACAACACCGTCATCTGGACCATCCTCCTCCAGAAAAGGCACCTGGCATCGCAAAGCAAGATTGTGAAGCATCGAGCAGGCGATGATGATCTGGCGCACCTTCTTTGGTGAGTAGAATAGGGAACCACCTGTCATATGGGGGCACCTGAACCTGGCCTTAAGGAGGCCGAAGGTGCGTTCGATCACCCTCCTAGTCCGCATGGGCCTCATTGTAGCGTTCCTCTGCCCTGGTCCTGGGATTCCTCACTGGGGTCAATAACCAGGACAGGTTGGGGTAACCAGAGTCTCCTAATAGCCACACACGGTGCCTCTGGAGTTGACCCATCATATCAGGGATGCTGCTATTCCGCAGGATGTAGGCGTCATGCACTGAGCCAGGGAACATAGCATTAACCTGGGAGATGTACTGGTCTGCCAAACATACCATCTGTACATTCATCGAATGATAACTCTTCCTGTTCCTGTACACCTGTTCAATCCTGTGGAGGGGGAACAGAGCTACATGGGTCCCATCAATAGCACCTATGATGTTGGGGATATGTCCAAGGGCATAGAAGTCACCTTTCACTGTAGCCAAATCTTCCACCTCAGGGAAAATGATGTATCTCCTTACGTGTTTCAGCAGGGCAGACAACACTCTGGACAGCACGTTGGAAAACATAGGCTGGGACATCCCTGATGCAATGGCCACTGTTGTCTGAAAAGAGCCACTTGCAAGGAAATGGAGCACTGACATCACCTGCATGTCAGGGGGGATTCCAGTGGGATGGCGGATTGGTGACATCAGGTCTGGCTCGAACTGGGTACATAGTTCCTGGATAGTGGCACGGTCAAACCTGTAGGTGACGATTATATGTCGCTCCTCCATTGTCAACAGGTCCACCAGCGGTCGGTACACCAGAGCATTCCGCCATCTTCTCAAATGTCCCAGCTGACGGCGCCTAGGAAGGACAACAGCGACCTCCGAGTCAATTTTTTTCCAGGTATGTACCCACAGTTACACAGAAGACGACACCAAACACAAAACCCTTCCTGTATGTGTGTTGAGTATAGGCCTAGCTATGTGTGATGCAGAAGTAAATGAAGCCATGTGGGCCCCTGAAATGGCGGCTGCCTGACCTCTAAACTGGGACAATGGGATTGTGGGGTAACTGCGTTGCCGCTGCACACCGTCGCGGTAGGCGGTCGTAGACCGCGGCGCAATGCTGCATTGGTTAACATTGGACCCTATAGGTCCAAGGAGCCAATGAACAAGTGCGCCGGCGGTGATGATACGCACCGCCGCGGACGTCACCGCCGCGGACGTCACCGCCATTTGCTATCTGTTCAATCACTAGATACCTGATCTTCGACAGGAGAGGACCTACACTGCAAGTGCTGCTGTGACCTCGGTCTGGAAGCGACGATGGCTGCTGCGTCTGGGGAAAGGGCCCCTCCTTCACTGCTCAGGAGTTGGAGAAACTGGTAGACGGGGTCCTCCCCCAGTACACGCTACTCTATGGTCCTCCAGACCAACAGGTTAGTACACAGGTAGCACGTTGTATGGGCTAGGCCTGGGTGGAGAGGGCTGGTTGTAAGAGGGAAGGGGGCAGAGTTCAGGGAACATGAATGCATGTGAATGAATGTGCCACATGGCTAGGGAAGGGAGGGGGGACACTCACATTGACGGTGCAGTTGGTAATGACTTTGCTTCTTCCCTTGTGCATGTCATGTAGGTCAGTGCCCACCAGAAGAAGGACATTGGTGTGCCATTGCCAAGGACGTCCGGACCCTGGGGGTCCACCAGAGACGGAGCACCCACTGCCGGAAAAGATGGGAGGACATTCGCCGCTGGAGGAAGAAGACGGCGGAGTCTCAGCTGGGGATGGCCTCCCAACGTGGGAGGGGTGTCTCCATCGCACCATGACCCCCCTGATGTTCCGGATCCTGGTGGTGGCCTACCCTGTGTTGGATGGGCGCTTGAGGGCATCACAGCAGACACAAGGGGGTGAGTACTCTCTCATTCTGCGGACTTTGCGCGCAGTGGAGGGGTCTGGGTGGGGAAGGAGGCCTGTGAGTGTACCTAGGCCAGGCAGAAATACGTAGGCTAGGCCCCTCCGTAATGCAGGCCATGTGTCACTCTACCCCACCGCAGTAGAGTGCCAAGTACAGGTATAGATGCCCCTGTGGCATCCATGTGTGCAGATGTCCACCATAGCCATGTAGGCCAGATCCCAGAAATTGCATCTGCAGAGGCCAGGAGCACGGCGTAGTGCAGGGGGCTGCTGTGTCTGTATTGTCCGCCAACGGTAGCGGTATGCCATGCACTCAACCTGTCTTTCTTCTGTCTCCCCCCCCTTTTTGTGCTCTCCCTGTTCTTTTGTGCATCAGCATCATCAGGCGGAGGTACAGTGGCACCGGAGCACGAGGGAGCTGCATCCCACATGGCCATGGAGGGCCACACCACGGACTCAGAATGCACCAGTGGGACGGAGGGCGAGGGGAGCTTCACGTCGGCCACCGGATCACCAACCAGCGACACGGACTCGTCCGCCGATGGGAGCTCCCTTATGGCGGCGGCACCATCTGTGCGCCCCACTTCCACAGGTACAGCCGCCACCTCCCCTACCAGCACCGCCCTCCCAGCAGCCCCTCAGAGTTCGCCCCGTACCTACTCACCCAGGAGGGTGGGCATCACCTTCGCCCCAGGCACCTCAGGCCCTGCCCCAGTCACCCCTGCTGCCCTCAGTGAGGAGGCCATTGACCTCCTCATGTCACTCACTGTTGGGCAGTCTACCATTGTGAATGCCATCCAGGGTGTAGAAAGGGAGTTGCAACACGGTAATGCATTCCTAGAGGGCATTCATTCTGGTCAGGCTGTCCTTCAGCGAACCCTGCAATCTCTGGCCTCAGCACTGATGACAGCCATTGTCCCTGTATCTAGCCTCCCCCCTCCAACTTCCTCCACCCAGACCCAATCTCCTGTACCCCAGCCTATCCCAAGCACACCATCAGACCAGCCTGCACACACCTCACCACACAAGGGAAGCTCAGGCAAACATAAGCACCACACATCCCACAGGCACTCACGCAAGCATCACACACATACAGACACACCAACATCCACTGCCTCCACTGTGTCCCCCTCCTCCTCGTCTCCCTCCTCCCTCCCAGTCTCATCTACACTCACACCTGCATGCACTACCACTACAGCCACTACGTCCCGCACCAGCACACCCACCACCACACCCCGCTCACGTGCACTCACCACCCCCACTACCATTTACACGTCCCCTGTGTCCTCTCCCAGTGTGTCAGTGACGCCCCCTCCACAGATACACAAACGCAGGCACACACCCACCCAACAGCCATCCACCTCACGACAGCCTCCAGCCCATGCACCTGCACCCAAATCGACAAAAGTTACACCTCCTACACCCACCACCTCTTCCTCCACTCCCAAACTCCCTCCATCTACCCATCCCATTGTCTCCAAAAAACTTTCCCTGGCCCCCTTTAACCTATTTCCCCCCCCCCCTTCCAACTCATAGGTCCCATAATAGCACCTCAGCCAAAAAATCCCCGGGACCAGTGGTGCCTGTTGTTACAGGTATGTGGAGTGCACCGGCAACCAGGACAGCCAGTGTTGCACGGAGCCACAGCACAGCCACCCCCCCCCCCCCCCCCTGTGAAGCACCAGAAGTTGGACAGCGCCCGGCGGGAGAGGGGGAAGTCTCCAGCCAGCAAAGCCGCTCACAAGGGTCCCGGGGGGAGTGTTGACTCAGCTGTGACTCCTCCCAAGGTGGGGAAGGGGCAGAAGAAATCTCCAAAGTCTGGGAGGAGCAGCACAGCGGAGAAGACCGCCATCATCCCCGCTGCCCAGGAGGCCACCGCCAGCCCCATCGTCACTGGCCAGGAGGCCACAGCCAGAGTCACTGCCCAGGAGGCCAGCCCCATCGTCACTGGCCAGGAGGCCACTGCCAGAGTCACTGCCCAGGAGGCCAGCCCCATCGTCACTGGCCAGGAGGCCACAGCCCCATCGTCACTGCCCAGGAGGCCACCGCCAGAGTCACTGTGCAGGAGGCCAGCCCCATCGTCACTGCCCAGGAGGCCACCGCCAGAGTCACTGCCCAGGAGGCCAGCCCCATCGTCACTGGCCAGGAGGCCACCGCCAGCCACAGCCCAGCTGGCCAGGAGGGCCCCGCATGCCACAGCCCAGCTGACCCATGAAGGACCTCCAGCCCTGCTGGGCAATGAAGGACTGCCTTGGCAAGCACCGCTGAACAGGCCAGGGACCGCTGAACAAGGCAAAGACCGCCATGGAATGCACTGCTGAACAGGTCTGACACTGGCAACGCAAGCACCGCTGAACAGGCCAGGGACCGCTGAACAAAGACCGCCATGGAATGCACCGCTAGCCCATTTGTGGCAGGGGCAGTGGCGCAACTGGGACCGTCACGGGGTGTGTGCTGCACTCTGGCCACCAGTCCCCCTCTAGAACCAGTGGAGACTTGCCTCCACTCCGTCTGTCCTTGGCAGGATGAAGCACTCTGGGCACAAAGCCCCCTCCAGAACCAGTGGAGACTTGCATCCACTTCCTCAGTCCTTGGCAGGATGAAGCACTCTGGGCACAAAGCCCCCTCCAGAACCAGTGGAGACCTGCATCCACTCCGTCTGTCCTTGGCAGGATGAAGCACTCTGGGTACAAAGCCGCCTCCAGAACCAGGGGAGACTTGCATCCACTCCCTCATTCCTTGGCAGGATGAAGCACTCTGGGCACAAAGCCCCCTCCAGAACCAGTGGAGACTTGCATCCACTCCGTCTGTCCTTCGCAGGATGAAGCACTCTGGGTACAAAGCCCCCTCCAGAACCAGTGGAGGCTTGCATCCACTCCGTCTGTCCTTGGCAGGATGAAGCACTCTGGGTACAAAGCCCCCTCCAGAACCAGTGGAGACTTGCATCCACTTGAGAGACTGTGGCTCTGCACTCCCCAGGATGGTACAGTGGGCAACCCACCCACTATAGAGACTTGAGAGACTGTGGCTTTTCACTCCCCAGGATGGTACAGTGGGCAACCCACCCACTGCAGAGACTTGAGAGACTGTGGCTTTGCACTTGCCAGGATGGTACAGTGGGCAATCCACCCACTGCAGAGACTTGAGAGACTGTGGCTTTGCACTCCCCAGGATGGTACAGTGGGCAACCCACCCACTTCAGAGACTTGAGAGACTGTGGCTCTGCACTCCCCAGGATGGTACAGTGGGCAACCCACCCACTGCAGAGACTTGAGAGACTGTGGCTTTGCACTCCCCAGGATGGTATGGGGGCAACCCACCCACTGCAGATACTTGAGAGACTGTGGCTTTGCACTTGCCAGGATTGTACAGTGGGCAACCCACCCACTGCAGAGACTTGAGAGACTGTGGCTTTGCACTCCCCAGGATGGTACGTTGGGCAACCCACCCACTGCAGAGACTTGAGAGACTGTGGCTTTGTACTCCCCAGGATGGTACAGTGTGCAACCCACCCACTGCAGAGACTTGAGAGACTGTGGCTTTGCACTCCCCAGGATACATCAATGGGCATGGAGCCCCCTCGTGGATCTGGCGTGGTGCACTCATCCGGCTGAGGTGCCCCCCCCTTCCCTTCCCCCTGAGGTGCCTGTTGTATTTCTATCTGATGCCCCTGCAGTGTTCTCTTCGTTTTGATCAGGTATCTTGTGTGGGCCTCGCCCATGCATTTTGGGCCCAGTGGTCCACGAACAATGAATGGTGCAATACCTGCACTACTAATTGTGGTGTATATTTTGTTTAATGTGTATATATATATATGTATATATTTGGTTACTGTATTTTGATATATTACAATGGTTCAACTAATTTCCTTTTGTCTTTGCATTCTTCCGGGGGGGTCGGGGGTTGTTACTGTAATGTATAGATATGCATTGGTGTGTGTGTTGTAGTGGGTGAGGGTCGGGGTGGGGGTTGGGATGTTAGTTGTGTGTGTCCCTGTGTTTTTGCCTCCTCCCTCCCCTATGTCGTAGGTACAGTACTCACCCTGGTATTCGCCGCCGGCGTTGATGATCCTTGTATAGGAGCAGGAAGACTAGCGCTGGCAGAATATGGAGTTCCGGCTCTATGGTGCCCTCGTTCCTCGTGGAGTGTGTAGAAGTGAGCGTTTTCCCTTTGAAATGGCTGTTTCCGCCGTGTTTTTACCCGCGGTGAATCCGTCCCGGAAAAGGTGGCGGATTGGTAGGTTGTGATACTGTGGGCGGTACATTGTCCTCCGCCTGTCTGTTGGCGTGACCGCCGCGCTGTTTGTCTGTACCGCTGTGGCGGTGTGAGTGTTAAAGTGGCTGTCTTTGTTGGCGGTTTCCGCCACGGTCATAATTCAAATTTTTTTACTGCCGGCCTGTTGCCAGTTTTACTGCCGCTTTAACACCGTCCACCAGGGTTGTAATGACCACCTAAATGTTATACTTGTGATCATGTAACAGGCCAAAACTAAAAAAGAGGAAAGAAAGAAGGAAGTCATGGAAGGGTTGACTGCAAAGCCATTTTTAAAAGCAGTGTTTAGTTAAGGCCTACAAAAACTCTTTCATGTAGTTTCATAATATAATGCTTAATTCTTATAAAAGACTCTCATATCTTTCAACCTTAGGGTCGCCTGGGCAATTAACATCCAGCTGACAAGTGAAGAATTAACACAGCCATTTCTGGGGCTGGAACAACAGATTGCAAAACAGGAATCAGGAACTGAAGCAATAAGCCTCCAGAATTTGCCGGGTGATTGCTGCTGCTCATGAAAACAACATGCCTTCACTGTCCATGCACTTCAATAGGTAGCACTACTAAATAGGACTGAAGCAAATATAGCATGACAGTGAGAAAGACATACTCCTATGGTCTGATACAGAATGTGATGAAACGTTTATTAAGATATGACTGGGGCTCACACAATTCAACCAATAACTGAATGAGGCCGACCCAAAGACTCTTTTTGTAAATATACATTATTTGATACATTAGTTCTGTTAGACTGATACTGCTGACACCAGCAAGATCTGAAAAAAGGTTTGGCACACAACATCAAGGCTAGTGGGTATACCAACTATAACAATATTATAAGTGAGCTGGAGCCTTATTTCTTTAATGAACATTTACTTTTTTCATACTGAGGTATTCTACTGAATGCATTGCAGCCCAATACTTTCAAACCCTATTAAGAGGATATGCAAAGCTAAGTTTCAAGTATGCTTTATTGTGTTGCCTCATTTTAGCGATGCTGATATCTGTCACAGGCTGGTAGTGTCCTGAATGCACCATGGAGGCTATGAAAGGCAAATTGTACTTTGTGGCTAGACCATGATTCCACTCTTTTGTTCCCATCTATTTATGCCTTTGCAGCAACTGTTCCAATTTAAGGTTATATACAGTTTTTTTAAATGAATTTATCAAAAAAGCTTCTATTCTTTGATTAGCAATATAATGCATTATTCCCATTTTTGCTCTGTGTATTCCATTCAGGCAAGTCTCTTGGGTTTAGCTCGATTCAAGAGTTCACACTTTGTTGTTCGTATTTTGTTCGGTAGAGAATCATTTGTCTTTTATGAAAGGACTAAAAGCATGATTCTTTAGGACTTTGCAAAAAAGCAAGTGGGTGGTGTTGTTGTGGCGTTCGTGTTTTTTGCACCATTTTTTTTATCATGAAATGTATTGTCCAGTATGGATTTACATAAATCAGTACGTACTTAGGGTGTAATTTAGCATTTGGTAGAGAGGGAACTCCACCAACATTGGCAAGGCTCTCATTCTGCCAAAACTAGTTCCTTTCCTCATTTAGAGATGGGGGAACTGATTCTTGATTGACAGTGCAGCTTCTAACTGCTCTGCAAGGAGTACGTCAGTAAGGTGACCCATTCACCACGAAGCTGCCACCTGAAGATATCATGAGATCCACACAATTTACGACAGACATCTCAAATCAGATTTTCCCTGTCCATGTCTACCATGTAAAGCATGGCAGGCCTGTGCTGAGAAAAGTTAACCATATCCTTGATACAAAGAAAGCCATCTAAAGTGAGTACCCATGGCATGGCAGCCCACCCAGTATTCCTTTCTGAAAAAAAAACTGAATCACAGAAGAAGTTATTTCTGAGTATCATGAACCATCTGCTGCAGGGTGGATAGCAGTGAAGATTCTTCTGCACTATAGGCCTCAGCAGACATCCCTCAAAGGCGAAAAGCTCCTCTCGGTGTTTTTAAAATGTATTATAATTATGTTATTGTTTAACACATCTATAATAAATCGGCTAAAGAAGAAAATGTGAAAACCGTATTTCCACCCTACATCACTTTGTGTTTATGGCATGTGTATATAACCTTGACAAGGGGTTACTAAGAACAAGGGGTGACGGGTCTTCAAATTGGATCCTCTGTTGAGCTTGGAAAATAAAAGATTGTACTGGCAAATAGATAAGTCATCTTGCCATTTCAAGGTTCTGTGTCTTTGAATTTTATATTGTCAACATGTAGGCCCTGGATAAAACTGTTGCATATTTCATCTTCTCACACCTGGTGCGTTGAAACCAACGGCCACGATGTATTTTTTGCATGACATTGATCAAAATGATTAAAACGTCATCAGGGTAGTTTCCACAATAATCATAATGAGGCACAGTTTCTGCAGATAAGGTGAAATGATCTTAAGCTATGGAAAATGTTAAAATACTGCGAAGAATTCCAAATAGCCTCGACTCGTCACTACTGGAGTAATCTACAAGTGCTACCAGTTCCCTCAGTTATTTAGTTTTTGGTTCATACTTAATTATATTTAAGTTGTATTGTGTTTTTTTCGTTGCATATTTTTAACAATGGACACTTTTCCTGGAAGAAATGCCTGTGCTTAAATTCCAATAATCCCTTTCATTTGTTAATTGTTTCCCAGAATTGTCCATGGTCCTAGTCCCTTTTCCATCTCATCGCACACTATTTATTGTTTGAGAACACTTTTCTTCATTTGTAAGTGAAGATTGGCCAAGTGAGTCAGTCTGAGTAGCTAGTGCTGTTCCACTTATCACAGCGACTGTGAAGCAAGGGGTACATTATTCTCAAGAATACATTCACAAGTGATATTAAGTGTGCATTACTTTTTGTATTTGTAGATTAATAGAACTTGCTTAGTTTTATTAACCTATTTCCAAAAAACACAGGCCCAGATTTACAAGAAAATGGTGCATTGATCCCAATGCGCCACTTTTCTTGTGTCGCCCCTGCCGCACCTGACACCATGTGTGTGTCATATTTACAATACGACACACCATGGCAGTAGTTTCTACAATAGGGTCATAATTTAAGAAGCTATTGTGGCGCTTTGCAGCATTAGCGCCATAAATTATGGCAGCAAAGCACTAGGGATGCCCATAGGTTACTAGGGGTCCACCACTTTAATGCCTGCCCTGTGCAGGCGCTAAAAATGACGGAAAAAAATGGCACAGCGAAATCTTGTAGCTTTCACTGCACCATTTTTCATGGCCTTCTAATGAGGAACGCCTCCTTTGCATACATTATGCCTGGCGCAGGCATAATGTGGAGCAAGGGATTACAAAGTGGTGCAATGCAAGCAATGGCCTCCTTAACGCCACATTACCGTAAAATAAATGACTGTAGTGTGGCGTAAGGAGGCGCAAGGGCCTTGTAAACCTGGCCCATAGTTGGTTTATAAGTCTAAACACCCACAGATGGAACAGTATTTTCATACAGCTGATGAGGATTGCTAAATGTATATGCTTATGAGAAGGAAGTGAGTTAGTGAAGGAATGGACAGTAAAATTTATCAAAGCCAGGTAAAAAAAAGTCAATGTTAGCTGCCAACCTACAAAGGTGCAGAATGAAACTAACCCACATTCAGGCTGAAAAATGCATTTTATATTGACTCTAGGTGGGAACTTTATTTGGTGGTTGAATTAATCTTTAAATTCGATATTTAAATAGAAAAAAAAAAAAACAAGGCTAGATAGTTATAAAAAGGCAGGAGAAATGTTTCACCTTGCCTTACACAAGATTTGGAATACATACATAAAAGTTCTTTGCAACCTCATTTTCTTAACAACAATTTACCAGTAATTTAGTTGTGCCCCTTTGATTTGTCTTCACAGGTAGGAGTTCGTCGGTACGTCAAAAAATATTTTAGGGATTCCTCCATGGGAAAAATGATAGGGATCATTGTTGCAACGTGTTCCTCTAAAAATATGCGTGTTCATGCAGAAAGCCAGCAACAGCAGCGACCTATAGGGACACAAATATAGAATGTTACAATTGAAAAGTGACTTGCAAAACAAACCTCAGTTCTTGGGTCAGGATTTCTACAGTACTTATGTATTCATGGATAAACAGTTGACAATTCTACTTAGGAGATCTCCCAGAGTACACCATGTCAGAAGAAAGAAGAGATTATGCTTTGGGTGGCTATACTCACGCTCCTAAAATTTAACATTAAGAATAATTATACCTAGCATCCAATATGAGTCCTTACTTCATGAGTGTAAGCTCTTGTCTAAGTGAGCAACAGTGTTTTTCCTGTAAAAAATTAAGAGCTGATTTGGAGTTTGGCAGAGGGAATACAGGGAGACAGAGTACATTATTGCCTCCACATTCATGGACTACGATCTGCCAAATTTGGAGATGACCACCGGCCCAACACCGGATGTCATCTCTGTATGTTGAAAGGAAATGCCGACACAGCGGTTCCCTTCGAAATACAAAAAGTATGGTGGGAATGGCAACTGCCTGTTTTGAGCACCAAACCATTAATATTTTTTATTTTGGGGGAAAAGAACAAACGACCTCCACACCCTGGGAGTTTTCTTCCATGGTTTTGTGTTTTTTTTTATTAGTCACTGCTATTTTTTTTCTGGTGGTGAAAGACAGAAAAAAGGACATCACACTGTCCTCCTTAAATGAGGCGGACAGTGTAATGTCCTTCCTCTGATGGCCCTTACTCGTTCGGGCTGTGGAGAAAGATTTTTTCCATCATCTGAGAGAGTGGTGACTTTGTCGATGGAAAGCCAATGTTCTATCTGTCTCTACTTGAAACAGACAGACCAATAGTTTTGTGGAATGGTTATTCCATCTCTTTTGTCTACATCGGCCCCAAGGCAAAATGTCAACCTCTACAATTGGCCTGAGGCTACTTTTGCCTGTAATGTAACATGGAAATTCATTAGCATGGTAGTAAATCAGTATTAAATGCACATTTCTGATATGAGGGTGGGATTAATGAAGCTTAATGCAATGAAGATTATCAGGAATTATTACTTAATGAAGAAAGACCACATCACTAACAAGCCTTAAACCCACTGAGCTTGGCATCTGCTCACTGATTCTTACAAAAAAGCAAATAACAAACACAGGGCACTGTACAAGGAACAATTTTAGGTACCCAAGTGCTAATTTATAGAATCAGAAACCAGGGTCCAGATTTACTAACATTTGGCTCAATGCAACTCAGCAAGGCAACTTGCTGAGATACGTCAAATGGAGAGAGAAGGAAAGTGTCTTATTTACTCAGATATGGTGCATTCCTGCTCTCTCTATGCACTGGTGCACTGATTGCTACCTAGCAACAATGCAGGCACCCTGCGCAATAGTGCAAAAGTGCCTGTGTTCCGGACTGGATTGTTTTAGTGCAGCAAGGGACACATTCCTGCACAAAAACATCCCTCAGAGGAAATAATGAGGAGAAATAAACATATTGTTCCTCATTACACATCTCTTGAGATGGAGTACATTGTGACAAATTCCCAGGCTTAGTAAATATGAGAATGTGGCAAAAATAAATTCACAAAGTCTTATGTAGCGCATAGCTACCAAAAGGTTTCCAAGCGCTAAACAGACATCGCAGGCCATCATCTATACCAAAGGACTAGATCCTCAACAGCCAGGTTTTCAAAGCCTTGCGGAAAGACAGTTTATTGTCAAGTTGTCGTACCTCTAAAAGGAAGAGTGTTCCATAGTTTAGGTGGCAAGTAGGCCATAGAATAGCCTCCCCACTGGGATCTATAGATATTAGTAATGTTCAGTGTATAGAGATTGAAAAGTGTGGGGCTTAAGAAAGACCCCTGAGGTACTCCACAGCTCCGGTGGAGGCTTTCTGAGAAACAGGACCAATCTACTACCTGAAAGGTACGATTCTCCAAAAAGGAGGTGAGCCACTTTAGAGCCATGCTATCCATACCTGCATATGAAATTCTCCAAATGAGAATAGCATGGTCCAAGGTATCAAAGGCTGCACTCAAATCTAAAAGAATGATGGCAGCAGAGCCTCCTTGATCCAAACGACATCCCAGTTCCTCAGCCACAGCCAGCAAGCAGTTTCTGTGCTGTGCTGTGGTCTAAACCCCATTTGGGCGGGGTGGAAGACCTTGTAGAGTTCCAGGAAGGCAGAAAGATGCTCATTAACACTCTTTTCCAGGAGCTTAGAGGCTCCTGGTAGCAGAGAGATCGGCTTGTAATTATTCAGACAAAATGGGTCAAGACTGGGTTTTGTTTCATAACAGTTTAACTACTACATGCTTTCATCAGGAAGGGACCTGTCCACTATTAAGAGATAAATTTAACAAATCAATTAGGCTGAAAGCAATACTTTCCAACCCCAGACAGAGAATCTGGGGAGGTGCAGAGTCCAGAGGAGAGCCAGATTGTACTACCTGCAAAAGGTCTGTAAGGGTCTCGACCGTAAGATTAGAGAAGGCCGAAAGATTTGTGTTTTGTTGATGTGATGGGACCTGTCTAGATTGAAGAACTTCTAGATTTGGCCTGTCTGAGAATGAATAATATACGTCCATAACCTTCTTTTGAAAGAAGCATGACAAGCTATTGCCGTGTTCAACAGAAGCATCTGGGGTGAAACTGGCTGAATTAGGCTCAGTAATCTCTCTAGGGATCTGAAAGATCTCTTTCGGAGAATTGGATGATCTTTCAATTTTTTCTGCGAAGTAGGAGGCTTGAGTGGCTTTTATTCCAGCATGGTAATTGCTGATGACTGTCCTTTATTCAAGTGTCCTGGTCTCATCATAAGGCTTCCTCCACCTTCTCGCAAAACGATTCTATTCCTTTTCTAGAATAGGAAATGGGAGTTAAACCTTGGGGATTTCCTACCACGATTGGTGTTAGTGAGTAACTTTACCAGTAGGACTATGTCCAATAAATTAGAAATCCTCTAATTACACCTACAAGAGTATAGAATGATTTTTTCCAAGAAGACAGGTCTGAAGGCCTCCAGTACAGTTGACCAGACCTCAATATTCAGTTTAGGCCAGCAACGGACCACGCGTCTTCTTAGTGGGGAGGAAGTGAATGAGGGGGAAATAGGTAGATTGATAAGTAGATTGAAGGTAAGTAAGAAATTATCTAACCAGAAGAAGGGAAGTGCAGCTTTGTACCTGCAGATCAGTGATGTTACTAAATATAAGGTTGATTGTATGACCTTGTTCATGTGTGGGGCCCCTTTAACCAATTCAGTGAGTTCCAAAGAAGAAAGAACAGATAGAAATGTCTGAGCAGCAGCACTGTTGATGTCATTGGCATGAATATTAAAAAGCAGGGTGAAATTAGGACTCTTTCAGGCCAACCCAGCCCGAGGCTAGGAAGGGCCTGGATGAAATGCGCGTAGGGGCATGGGGGTGTATATAAAAGAATTCCAGAGAAGGTAAAGGTAGGATTTAACATCAAGGAAAAAGACAAGCTCTCACAAACCACAGAATTAAGGGGTGTAAAGGAGCACTTAAGTGTTTCTCTGTGAATGATAGCTATCCAACCTCCTCCCTTGCCTGTCCAGTCTAATCTACTTATAAGGTAACCGGGCAGCAGAGCTTGGGCTACATCAAGGGGAGGAGCCTTCACGGAGCCAGGTTTCAGTAAGGAATAGCACATCCATGAGTGATAGCAGGCAAAAAATGTCCAGGTTATGAGCGCCCAGAGACCAGCAATTAACAAGGTACATCCGCTCGAATGAAAGTTAGCAGTTGCCAATAAGCTGTGTTGAACCAACCCGGGGACACAGTTCGCAACTATTGCAAAGCAGTGTTGATAAACTGAGGTCAATGAGATACGAACAGGAGTCAGACAGGGTGGTTTTAAGTGCGTGCAATAGACTAGAAGTATACATTACCGTTTTATGCACAACCGGCTTGATCCCTGCTACAGACTGGGTGCGGACAAGTGCAGACCGGCTTGCCTTTGGCACGCAGGCAGGGTGCCTCTGCATGCGCCCGCTGCATGTCCACTGCAATAGTCTCACTTATATGTGAGTTGAAGAAACTAAATGTGGCAAACAGCTAGAAAGAAAACCTTGAAATGGTGGCTCTCAGTGGCTCTGGGAGTAGGAAAAATAATGGCACCCCTCTCTCATCCAGCGCTCTTCCCCAGCCTTACGGTGGTCACCCCTAACTTTTTGCCTGCCTCCCTCCACTTTTTGGGCATTGTTTTTGGTGGTTTTAGAACTCTGTACACTTTACCACTGCTAACCAGTGCTAAACTGCATATGCTCTCTCCCTTAAAACATGTTGACATTGGTTTATACCCAATTGGCTTATTTAATTTACTTGTAAGTCCCTAGTCAAGTGCACTACATGTGCCCAGGGCCTGTAAATTAAATGCTACTAGTGGGCTGCAGCACTGGTTCTGCCACCCACATAAGTAGCCCCCTAACCATGTCTCAGGCCTGCCACTGCATGGCCTGTGTGTGCAGTTTCACTGCCACTTCAACTTGGCATTTAAAAGTAATTGCCAAGCCTTAAACAACCCCTTTTCTACATATAAGTCACCCCTAAGGTAGGCCCTAGGTAACCCCTAGGGCAGGGTGCTATGTAGATAAACGGCAGGGCAGTGTAAAACTCCTAAATTTGTTTTTGCACTGCTGTAAGGCCTGCTCCTTTTATAGGTTAACATTAGGGCTGCCCCCACATACTGTTTGAGTGGTAGATTTTGATCTGAAAGGAGTAGCCAGGTCATATTTAGTATGACCAGAATGGTGATACAAAATCCTGCTGACTGGTAAAGTTGGAGTTTATGTTACTATTTTAGAAATTCTACTTTTAGAAAGTGAGCATTTTCTCTGCTCTTAAACCCTTCTGTGCCTAACAGACCACGTCTGGCTCGGTTTAGTTGACAGCTCACTTGTTCATCCCCTCAGACAACCCCAAGCACAGGATGCTCAGTCATACTTGCACACATCTGCATATAGAATGGGTTATCCTGGGCTGGGAAGGTGGAGGGCCAGACACTTACATGTCAAAGGAAAGTAGCCTGCCTTACAGAAAGGATTGCCACACCCCCTACTGGGACCCTGACAGGCAGGATGGAACCTAAAGGGGACCTTGTGCACTTCTAATCCACCCTTTGAAGCCTCCCCCACTTCAAAGGCACATTTGGGTATTTAAGCAGGGTCCCTGACCCTACCAACTCATACACTTCTGGAGAAGATACCACTGGAGAAGAAACCCTGCACCAGAACCTGCAACCTGCCTGGCTGCCCAAAGGACTCACCTGAATTCTTTTCTGAAAAGGACTGCTGCCCTGCTCTTGCCCTTCTGCCTCGCTGTCCTCTGGATCTGCTGAGAAGAGCTCTCTAGGGTCTAGGATAGAGCTTGCCTCCTGTTCCTTGAAGTCTCAGGACCAAAAAGACTTAGGGCCTCATTCTGACCCTGGCGGACGGCGGAGGCCGTCCGCCAGGGTACCGCCGCTGAATGACCGCACCGCGGTCAAAAGACCGCGGCGGCCATTCAGACATTTCCTCTGGGCCGGCAACGAGGACGCCGGCTCAGAATTGAGCCGGCGTAGTTGCAGGGGTGCGACGGGTGCAGTTGCACCCGTCGCGTATTTCAGTGTCTGCTTAGCAGACACTGAAATACTTTTCGGGGCCCTCTTACGGGGGCCCCTGCCGTGCCCATGCCATTGGCATGGGCACGGCACGGGCCCCCAGGGGCCCCGCGGCACCCCCTACCGCCATCCTGTTCCTGGCGGGCGAACCGCCAGGAACAGGATGGCGGTAGGGGGTGTCAGAATCCCCCATGGCGGCGCAGCAAGCTGCGCCGCCATGGGGGATTCTATGGGCAGCAGTAAACCGGCGGGAGACCGCCGGTTTGCCTCTTCTGACCGCGGCCGAACCGCCGCGGTCAGAATGCCCTGCGGGGCACCGTCGGCGGTGCTCCCGCCGACCCTGGCCCCGGCGGTCTTAGACCGCCGGGGTCAGAATGACCCCCTTAATCTTTGCGAAAGAAAATCGACGCGCAACCTGCAAGAAACGACGCACAGCCTGCACTGCGGTGAGAAAATCACTGCATGCCAAACCGGAATGACACAGCTCGGTTCCTTGAAGAGGAGATCAACGCAGCGCCAGTGTTGCAGCAGGAAATTCAACGCACGGCCCACTGGATCAATGCAAAGCCAAACCGGAACGATGCAGCCTGACTTTCTGCAAGAAGAATTGACGCAGTGCTTGCTGTGCGGCAAAAATTTCCATGCATCGTCCACCTGATCGACGCAGCTCCTGTGACTTTGACCTGCACGCCCAGGATTTCAACGCATTGTCCCCAGGGCATCCGAAAACCGCGCAACCTGTAGAGGATCCAGGTCAGCGCGCCGGAAATTGACACATTTCCTTTCCCGGAGTGAAAACTCAATGACGCATCGTCTGTGTGCGCCGGAAAAATCGATGCACACCTCCTGTTTTCCACACATCTCCTCCTCTTCGGCCCCTTGCGGACAATTTGCAGACAATTTGGATTGTGTGTGACTTACCCTGACTAGAGTGAGGGTCCTTGCTTGTACAGGGGGTAACCTGACTGACAACCAAAGACCCCATTTATAACATCTCCCTTATATGGGAGAGAAAAAAGCTAAATCAGTAAAAGAGAGCTAACCTTAGAATGATGACTCTCTGTGGCACTGGAAGTAGGGGAAATAATAGTGCCCCTCTCTCATCCAATGCTTATTCCCAGTCTCAAAGTAATTCCCCCCAACCTTTCCAGAAGTGCCCCAAAAGTGCAGCGTGCTGATAAGAGAGACAAAAAAGTTGCAGCCCTCACGTGCAATACTGTGGAATATTCAAGACCACTAATATCACTGAACACAGATATCAGGTCAAGGTCTTACAAGTGCAAATTTAAGTAAAAACAATAACACACAGCACACTACAACAAAACAACTTAAGACCTAGAAATGCTGTCTAGCAGATTAAAATAGTTTAAATAGTTAAAAGAGGTGTACCAGCAGCCTTGCATGTTTGCAAAAGCCATGGAAGGATGCGTGGGAATGGCCACACTCCACCCACAGAATGCCTTCCCAGTGCAGAGTAACTGAAGGCAGCGCTTTGCGCTGCTTGCGTTACAATAGATTTACTAAGCCGCACAGAAACATGCAAAGTGGCTTAGTAATTCTGACATAAGGCCTTGTGTTGCCTTGCGTTTCATAAGGTGACACAAGGGCAATGTTCCAACCGTGACCACCCATTGATGTCCATGAGACCCTGACCAGAAAAGTTTTAATTAGAATATCTTGTTCTTTAATCCAAAGTGTGCATTACAAACATTCCAAAAAAAGGACAGATTCTCAGCCTTGACAAAGTTCTTACACTATGCTCACATAAGTGAAGTCTAAGTCAGCCTTCCTCCTAGGCAATAATACGTATACCAATGATGGCATGTTCACATACGTGAAGCCTAAGTCAGCCGGGCCCCCAGGCAAAACATTAATCACCAAATGTATGAGAATGTACACTGTACACCAGCGTTCTGATCAGCCGCACATGAACTCAATTCCAGAATACACGTTAACCGATAAATATGAGACCTACAATTCACTGGCCATCTCCATCCCTAATCTCTCCTTAAGCAGTCCACCCACTCGGGTTAATTCAAGTAAACAGCACAATTTTACTTACTTAATCATTCAGTCGTATCACGTTCTTCAGTAGTATCACGTTCTCCATGTCAACAATGGCGTCCTGAAAAAACATCAAATAGGTGTCCATTTCTCCCACTTGAGCTTTTAAAGAGAGTTCACTTCTAGGAATGATCAAGCACACCTGGCTACAGTCAGGTGCACACCAGTATCTGTATTATTTACAGCTCCATCTTGAAAAACCCAAGACAACAGCTGAACCTAGCAACCAAGCAAATAAAAATTCCTTTAATCCTATTACTGCAACCCCAAACATCTTTAAATGATCATCAAATCCCCACTTATTCCAGATACCAGGTCCATTATAATGAACCAAATGCTCATTCCCCTCCCTGACATCGGCCTTTCTTGAAACAGCACGTGATTCGGCCATCGTTTTCAAATATCCATTATCCATTTCTTTATCAAAGACCAAACTTACTACAACCTTGTCGACTAGTGTCACCAAGTAAAGTGACAACAAATTCTTTGATTTTTATTCATATCGAGTGCTGCTAACGCCACCAAAATATAATGATCTCAATCCTAAATGGTGCATTATTCAGGCACCATTTTTAAATGTCCATTAACCATTCCTTTATTAAAAGAAAAGATGATTACAACAAAAATAACAATCTGTCAACCCAGTTAATAAACATTTCCTGCTGCAATGATTCCAAATTCTTTATATTCAACTCACATTGAATGTTGCACCATTCACATAAGTATAACTATCCCAGTCCGAATTAAGTATCATAAACAGACACAAAAAAAGACAACTCTACACCATTATTAACAGTGTACCTCAACACTTCATACAATGATGGAATGAAAGAGCATCAGCATCAACTGTCCCTCTAGTAATTGCTCAACACTAAAATTCCTTCCATTTGCAAGTTGGTAAATATACTCAGAAGTTTGATAAAAATCAAATGATCTAAGCAACCTAATGTAAGCAAACACAAAGACTGCAACTCTACTCCATCATTGACAGTGTACCTCAACACTTCCTAAAGCGGGGGAAAAAAAGTGGGGTCATCGTCAATTATCCCTCTACCAATTACTCAACAATACAATTTCTAACATTATCAAAATGGTGGATATACTCAGAGATCTTCCGATACCAAATCAAATGACAAGAGTCGCATTCGAATTCTTTATTGCCACCAATTTACCACATACCAAGCCCCAGCCATCCCCCAATCGAGTTTCGTCAAGATGTAACATTCATATTTGCAGACTGAGTCATCTCAATCTCATAAGGCTACATAAACTCTCTACATAGTACCTAAATCAGCATATATCAGTTCTTCACACTTGTCACCATATGCAGTAGAGATCTTCATCCAACCAGCAATAGATAAAATAAAGCTAATCTCATGTTACTCTTCTCACGTAGAGATATATTAAAATTGAATCCTACAGACAATACCACAGCTCATTGTTAGTGTAGAGACCCTTTTCACCAAAATCTCAATCTCTATATCACTCAAGAACCTACAGACAATAACAGAGTTTGTGGTTAGTGTTAACACCCTCCTCAACCAATCTTAATCTTGATATTCATTTCTCCTCACTCTGGCGTAGGAACAATTCTCGTTCACCCCCTCTAGGATTAACCACAATTCTATCTACACCATGAAATGTAATTGTCAAATATTAGGATTCAATTTTAATGAATCTCTAAGTGAGAAGGCTTCATAGGATCAAAGGTGTTAGAGAAATTAAAGATTGGTCTCCACAAGGGCTTATTCTGCTTCAATTTATGCCAAGGCCTTCCCTTCTTAGTGCCAGTCTTTAACAGTTTGGGATGACCAGGATCGCTCACCATAAGACCGAAAGCAACAAGTGCATGATCAGTCCAACGTAGGGGTAAGATCTTTTTCAAGTCAAACAATACTTTTTGGGGAAAAATCACTTCTAGGGTATGTTCAGCCAGTTGGGCCAAATACACATTGTTGTAACCCCATAAAGGTTGTATGACTCGATAGCCAAAGCCTTTGATCCAAAAACTTTTAAGACAAAGGCAGAACAACAAAGGTGGCTATAGAACGCCAGTTTCTATATCTAATGAAAGTATCATGCAGTTGTATAAGCAAATATGTAAATTACCGAAGACCAAGTCGACAAATACATTTTTCATGCTTGCCATTAGTACGACAAAAAATACTACACAGCCGCAACTGCTGAAACAGCGTTTTTACTCACCATATTATATTTGTGACCTTTGTTCTTAAGCCACAGAACGTAACTGCTTTAGGGAAATCCTTAAAGGAGTTTACAAGCAGCCTTGCATTGTTTCGTTCCGGAGCGTATACACAGTATAGACTCACTGTTTCGTTCCGGCCCATCTCGCTGCTTCCCTACCCTGCCAAAGTACTTCAGAAAGCAATCAACTCACAACTGTGGAATTCCATCCAGGCCAACAACTCCCTACACAACTCCCAGTCCAGCTTCTGCAGCAATCACAGTATGGAGACAGCACTCTTGGCAGCCACCAATGACATCTGATTGCTCCTAGACCGCGGCCACACTGCAGCACTCATACTCCTCGATCTCTCAGCAGCTTTTGACACTGTCTCCCACAGCACTCTGTGCACCAGACTCTACGACATAGGGAACTGCAGAAGAGCCCTGGAATGGATCTACTCATTCCTCTCTGGGAGGACTCAAAGGGTCAGCATCCTGCCCTACTCCTCCAGACCCACTGGAGTCAAGTGCGGAGTCCCATAAGGATCCTCACTGAGTCCCACCCTGTTCAATGAACACATGGCCTCTTTTGCTGCCATTGTCAGAAGCCACGGTATGAACATCGTGTCATATGCCGATGACACACAACTCATCATTTCCCTCACCTAAGACCCGGACATGGCCAAAGGGAACTTTCACGCAGGAATGGAAGCCGTTGCCATATGGATGACAGAAAGCTGCCTCAAGCTCAACCCCAACAAGACGGAGCTCATCATCTTCGGAAACACCACCTCAGCTTGGAACGACTTATGGTGGCCCACATCCCTCAGCAACCCCCCTGCGTCTGTAATTTAGGAATCATCCTCGACTCCCCCCTATCCATGACCCACCAGGTAAACTCTGTCAACTCCTCCTTGTGGCACACACTCCGCAAACTTCAGAAGATCTTCAGATGGATCCCAGCAGACTGTCGCAGGACAGTCACCCACACCTTAGTCACGAGCAAGCTCGACTACGGCAACACCCTCTAGCCAGCACCTCAATTAGTAACGTCAAAGCACTTCAACGCATCCAGAACGCCACTGCCAGACTCATTCTATACCTCCCTCGCTGAGAACACATCTCCCAACACCTGAGGACCCTCCCCTGGCTACCAGTCAAGAAGCACACAACGCAGGACCAGCCTACCTGAACCACCGCATCTCCTTCCACACCCTGCCAGATCCCTCCGCTCTTTTACCTACACTGCAGCGAAGAGCTGAGACAGCGTCCCCCTGCACCTCAGATAAAGCCCGTCGCTCACCATCTTCGGGAAGAACCTCAAGACGTGGCTCCTTGGATGAAGCCCCCGTGCCTTGAGACCCTCACGGCTGAGTAGCCGTGCTTTACAAATACTGATTGATTGATTGAGTATGCTAATGTAGGTATAGTCCAACCTTACTGTCTAGGAATGATCAGTTAACGTTCCCCAAATCACAATGGCAATATTTTTATGTTTGTTCTAATAAATATCTAAGTAGAAACACGTTTTAAAAAAAATAGCATTCTGTCACATTTCAATTCATTTAAAAAAATGCACTCCCAAACAAATTTTCATTTATAAAATTACCTTACAGCTGACCACCATTTTGTATTCAGTTGCTCTCTGACAGTCGTTACTACCGGACGCCTCTGAGACCTGTTGAGTGAAAGCAGATGTATATTGAGTTAGTGCCACCTAGTGAATGAAGTAAGTAAAGTGTTTTCATAAGTATATACACATTTTATTGATTAAGAGAAAACATTGAAATACATTCTAAATTTTTAAAAAAATTATTTTTAGATAACGTGACAATTTGTCTACTGCCTTTATTTATTGGCAACAAAAATATACCTCTGAAATAAGCACAATCTACTGTGTACTACACAATTAAATATAGTATTTTTAAAATAATTATTTATTTACACAATTACAAATATACTTATCTGGACAGGTACAATATAATACCGTGACAAACAAATCTTTTCCAAAATCATTGCTGAGGTGAATAACTATTTTATCTGCTGTCTATTAACAAGCAGTTTATTGTATGAATAAACTGAGATGATGACATCTATTTTAGAGGTCCTATAGAATGATTTGGTGATAATAGTAGTAATGATAGATAGTGGCTGAGTAACTATTTTAGTTTTCTAACTCTGCTGAGGTCGTTCCTTAGGGCACGTGCTGCACGGTGACTGAGGGGTCAAATTACTAATCAAACTCTTATGGTGGTATCCTTCAGGGCAGGTGCTGGACAGGGACTTAGGGGAGAATTTACTATTCTAACTATGCTGGAAGTGGCCCTCAAGGTAGGTGCTGGACAGTGACTGAATGGACAATTTACTATCTATGCTGTGGGAGCCCATTATGGCATGTGCTGGACATTGGCTGGGGGTCAAATTTAGTATTCCCACTCCTCTAAGGGCGTCCCTCAGGTAAGGTGCTTGACAGTGACTGGGGACTAGAATTTAGTATTCCCACTCTGCAGGGGACATCCTTCAGGGAAAATGCTGAACACTGGCTAGGAGTCAAATTTGCTATTCCCACTCCACTCCACTCCACTGGGGGTGTCCCTCAGAATAGGTGCTAGACAATGGCTGGGGGTCAAATTTTGCATTCCCACTCCACTCCACTTGGGGCGTCTCGTGAGGGCAGGTGCTGGACAGTGACTGGGCGTCAAATTTAATATTCCCACTGCAGTGTGGGTGTCCTTTATGGCAGTGCTGGACAGAGGCTGGAGGTTAAATTTTCAATTCGCACTCCACTGGGGGCACCCCTCAGGGCAGGTGGCGGACACTGGTTGGGGTCAAAATTAGTATTCCTAGTCCGCTAGGGGCATTTCTCAGGGTAGGTGCTTGACAGTGGTTGGGGTTTAGAATGTAC
The DNA here is from genome assembly GCF_031143425.1 of Pleurodeles waltl. Lineage (NCBI taxonomy): Eukaryota > Metazoa > Chordata > Amphibia > Caudata > Salamandridae > Pleurodeles > Pleurodeles waltl. Next base: position 611,671,160 of record NC_090449.1, read on the forward strand.
TGTTCCCATGCTGGGGGTGTCCAATGAGGGCAGGTGATGGCCAGTGGCTGGGGGTCAAATTTACTATTCCCACGCTAATGGGGGCATCCTTTAGGGCAAGTGCTGGGCACTGACTGGGGACTAAAGTTTATGTTTCCCACTCCACGGAGGGCTTCCTTCAGAGCAGGTGCTGTACAGTGGCTGGGGGTCAAATTTTGTATTCCCACTCCGCTGGAGGTATCCCATGAGGGCATGTGCTGGAAAGGGCTGGGGGCAAAATGTAATATTCGCACTCCACTGGGCACATCCTTTAGGGCAAGAACTGGACATTTAGAGGGGAATAAAATTTACTTTCCCCACTCCGATGGGGGCATCCTTCAGAACCGGTGCCGGACAATGGCTTGGGGGGTAAATATTCTATTCCCACTCTGCTGGGTGCGTCTCATGAGCGCAGGTGCTGGGCAGTGGCTGGTAGTCAAATTTACTATTCCCAATCCGCTGGGGGCAACCAGAGAGCAGGTGCTGGACATTAGCTGGGGTTTAAATGTAATACTCTTGCTCTGCTAGGTATTACATGTATGTCCGGTTTTGTATGTACACTGTGTTATAGTAGTATATTTTGAAACAAAACACTAAGTAAACTCATGGTATAATTGTTTTTTTTCTTATTGAAGGAACATGACTCACTTAAGAAAGACCATACATGGGACTACTATTTTCCTTCGAGAGGGCACATATTTAAGCTCAATAACCTACCAAACACCTACTTCATCCGATATAATACATCTATAAGGTAAACACAACAGTAAAGTTAGGTTTATTGAGAAAAATAACTAAAAGTATTTTCCTCACTGAAGCCCACCAGTAGATTTGGAACTTTTAACACACTTGGTCTGATTTAGAGTTTGGCAAATGGGTTATGCCACCACAAATGTAACAGAAATTCCACCTGCCATCTGCTATTTTACAATATCTATAGGATGTATTGGAATGGTAATACGTTGAACAGGATATTTCTCACGTTGGTGGGGGAGCAGCACCATATGCTAAGCTCTAAATCAGGCCCATTTTCTTTAACCCCTTTGCTGCCGGGGCTTTTCCCCCTCAGCTGCCAGGCCTTTTTTTCAATCAATCAATCATTGAATTTATAAAAGGCGCTACGTACCCGTGAGGGTTTCAAGGCGCTGGGGGGGAGGGGGAGAGCTGGTGTTACTGGTCGAAGAGCCAGGTCTGGAGGAGTCTTCTGAAGGTGAGTAGGTCTTGAGTCTGTCGCAGGTTGGTGGGGAGGGTGTTCCAGGTTTTGGCGGTGAGGTATGAGAAGGATCTGCCGCCGGAAGTCTTTCTTCGGATGCAGGGGACGATGACGAGGGCAAGGTTAGTGGAGCGGAGCTGACGGGTGGGGGTGTAGAAGCTGAGTCTGTTGTTTAGGTAGGCTGGTCCGGTGTTGTGGAGCGCTTTGTGAGCATGGGTAAGAAGCTTGAAAGTGATCCTTTTGTCCACGGGGAGCCAGTGAAGGTTTCTTAGGTGGTGGGAGATGTGGCTGTGGTGGGGTACGTTGAGGATCAGCCGGGCGGAGGCGTTTTGGATACGTTGGAGGCGTAGTAGGTCTTTTGCTGGGATGCCTGTATAGAGTGCGTTGCTGTAGTCCAGCCTGCTGCTGATGAGGGCCTGTGTCACTGTTCTTCTTGCTTCTGTCGGGATCCACTTGTAGATTCTGCGGAGCATGCGGAGTGTGTTGTAGCAGGAGGAGGAAACTACGTTGACCTGTTTAGACGAGGTGAGGGAGGAGTCGAGGATGAAGCCCAGGTTGCGAGCGTGGTCGGACGTGTCGGCGGGGTTCCTAGTGCGGTGGGCCACCAGGAGTTGTCCCAGGCGGAGGGGATGGGTCCAAGGATGAGGACCTCCTTCTTGTCCGAGTTCAGTTTCAGACGGTTGTTTCTCATCCAATCGTGATGGATTTCCTTTCCTCATGGAGGTTGGTTTTGCCGGTGTGGGGGTCTTTGCTGAGTGAGAGGATGAGCTGGGTGTCGTCGGCGTAGGTGAGGATGTTGAGGTTGTGTTGTCGGGCCACTTGAGCGAGGGGGGCCACGTAGATGTTGAACAGCGTCGGGCTGAGGGATGAGCCTTGGGGGACGCCGCAGATGATGTCGGTGGCTTCGGAGCGGAAGGGGGGGAAACGGACTCTCTGGGTTCTGCCGGAGAGGAATGAGACGATCCAGTCTAGGGCTTTACCTTGAATTCCGGTTTCGTGGAGGCGTGATTTCAGGGTGCGGTGGCAGACTGTGTCGAAGGTGGCAGATAGGTCCAGGAGGATGAGGGCTGATGTTTCGCCGCTGTCCATTTGGCGTCTGATGTCGTCTGTGGTGGCGAGAAGGGCGGTTTCGGTGCTGTGGTTTCGTCTGAAGATGGACTGGGAGGGGTCTAGGATGCAGTTGTCTTCAAGGTGGCTGTTTAGTTGTTTGTTGACGATTTTTTCAATCACCTTTGCTGGGAAAGGGAGCAGTGAGATGGGTCGGAAGTTCTTGAGGTCGTTGGGGTCTGCTTTGGGCTTCTTGAGGAGGGCACGGATTTCGGCGTGTTTCCATTTTTCAGGGAATGTCGCTGTTTCGAGGGAGATGTTGATGACCTTCCGTAGTTGGGGGGCGATGTTGGAGTCGGCTTTGTTGTATATGTGGTGAGGGCAGGGGTCTGACGGAGATCCTGAGTGTGTGGAGTTCATGATCTTGCATGTCTCTGTGTCGTTCACGTTGGTCCAGGAGGTCAGGTGGTTTGCACAGGTGGAGTGTTCGGGGGAGGGGTCTGGCGTGGGAGTGGCATCAAAGCTGTTGTGGATGTCGGTGATCTTCTAGTGGAAGAAGGTGGACAGTGCGTTGCAGAGTTCTTAGGATGGAGGGATGTCGTTGATGTTGGCGCTGGGGTTGGAGAGTCCTTTCACGATGCTGAAGAGCTCTTTGCTGTTGGGTGCGTTGTTGTCCAGGCGGTCCTTGAAGTGGGATCGTTTGGCTTGTCTGATGAGTTGGTGATGCTTGCGGGTGGCGTCCTTGTGGGCTGTGAGGCTGGCAGGTGTGCGTTTGAGGAGCCATTCCTTTTTTTGCTTCCGACAGTCGCGTTTGGAATTTAGGAGCTCGTCAGTGAACCAGGCGGCTTTTCTTCTGGCTTGGTTGTCAGTGGTTTTTTGAGTGGTCCAAGGGTGTTGGCGCAGCTGTTGATCCACAGGGTAAGATGGTGGCAGCGGTGTCTGGGTCAGTGGAGTCGGGAGGTGGGTCCTGGGCGAGGGCGTTGGTAAGCTGGACTTCTGTAACTTTGCTCCAATATCGGCGGGGTGGTTGTTGGGTGCGGTGGTGCTCGGTAGGTTTCTAGTAGGTGAAGTGGATACAGTGGTGGTCGGTCCAGTGGAGTACGGTGGTATGGTTGAAGGTGACGTGTGCGCTTGAGGAGAAGATGGGATCAATCGTGTGGCCGGCGATGTGGGTTGGTGTGTTAACGAGTTGTCTGAGGCCGTGGTTGGTGAGGTTGTCGATAAGGGTAGTGGAGTTGGTGTCATTGTTGTTCTCCAGGTGGAAATTTAGGTCCCCGAAGAGGATGTAATCCATTGAGGTGAGTGCGTATGTCCTGGGAGGTTGGCGAGGGATTCACTGAATGGTGCTCGTGGTCCGGGGGGTCTGTAGATGAGCGTTCCTCTGAGAGTGGTGTTGGGGTCGGTGTGGATGCGGAAGTGTAGGTGTTCGGCGGTCTTGAGGGAGTCGTCAGTGTGGGTGTCGACCTTGAGGGAGGATTTGTGGGCAATTGCTATGCCTCCTCCGATTCCGTTTTTGCGGTCCCTTCGGATGATCTTGTAGCTGTCCAGGATGGCTACTGCGAGGAGTCATTCCACCAGGTTTCAGTAAGGAAGGCTACGTCTGGGGCGGTGGAGTCGAGCAGGTCCCAGAGCTCGATGGCGTGCTTGCGTGCAGAGCGGGTGTTGAGGAGTGTGCAGTGGAGGTGGTTAGTTTCGGTCTTTGTTGGTTTCGTTGTTCTGTCGCAGGTGAATCTGCAGGTGCGGCATGCGAAGGGTCCGTGGGTGTTCCTTGGTGAGGGCTGGGAGCATGCTGTGATGCAGCCGGGGTTGAGGGTGTTGAGTTGGTCGGCCGTGTAGCGGCGTCTGGAGGTGCAGGGGTCTCGCGGACCAGAGGGGCCGTGCCGCGGCTGGCATATCAGGAGGGGAGGGTGGGTGTGGCAGCTGGGAGGCGGGAGGGCCTGTCCAATGGGAGGGCTGGGGGGAGGGGCCGCAGGGGACGCAGTGGCGGGAAACTGGCTGAAGGAGCAGTGAGAAGGAGGGGCCGCAGGGGACACAGCGGTGGGAAACTGGCTGAAGGAGCGGTGAGAAGGAGGGGGAGGGGCCGCAGGGGACGCAGCGACGGGAAACTGGCTGAAGGAGCGGTGAGAAGGAGGGGGGAGGGGCCGCAGGGGACGCAGCGGCGGGAAACTGGCTGAAGGAGCGGTGAAAAAAACGGGATGGAGCACGGAAGGCGGAGCAGGGAGCGACCTGCCTGCAGTAGCAGGGTCAAAGGTTGCTCCCTGTCACCGCGGCTGGCATAGAGGGAGGGGAGGGTGGGTGTGGCAGCTGGGAGGTGGGAGGGCCTGTCCAATGGGAGGGCTGGGGAGAGGGGACGCAGGGGACGCAGGGGACGCAGCAGCAGGAAACTGGCTGAAGGAGTGGTGAGAAGGAGGGGGGAGGGAGGAGGGGCCGCAGGGGACGCGGCAGCGGGAAACTGGCTGAAGGAGCGGTGAGAAGGAGGGGGAGGGGCTGCAGGGGATGCGGCGGCAGGAAACTGGCTGAAGGAGCGGTGAGAAGGAGGGGGGAGGGGCTGCAGGGGATGCAGCAGCGGGAAACTGGCTGAAGGAGCAGTGAAAAAAAACGGGATGGAGCGCGGAAGGCGGAGCGGGGAGCGACCTGCCTGCAGTAGCAGGGTCAAAGGTTGCTCCCTGTCACCGCGGCTGGCATAGAGGGAGGGGAGGGTGGGTGTGGCAGCTGGGAGGTGGGAGGGCCTGTCCAATGGGAGGGCTGGGGGGAGGGGACGCAGGGGACGCAGCAGCAGGAAACTGGCTGAAGGAGTGGTGAGAAGGAGGGGGAGGGGGAAGGGCCACAGGGGACGCAGCGGCGGGAAACTGGCTGAAGGAGCAGTGAGAAGGAGGGGGGAGGGAGGAGGGGCCGCAGGGGACGCGGCAGCGGGAAACTGGCTAAAGGAGCGGTGAGAAGGAGGGGGAGGGGCTGCAGGGGATGCGGCGGCAGGAAACTGGCTGAAGGAGCGGTGAGAAGGAGGGGGGAGGGGCTGCAGGGGATGCAGCAGCGGGAAACTGGCTGAAGGAGCAGTGAAAAAAAACGGGATGGAGCGCGGAAGGCGGAGCGGGGAGCGACCTGCCTGCAGTAGCAGGGTCAAAGGTTGCTCCCTGTCACCGCGGCTGGCATAGAGGGAGGGGAGGGTGGGTGTGGCAGCTGGGAGGTGGGAGGGCCTGTCCAATGGGAGGGCTGGGGGGAGGGGATGCAGGGGACGCAGCAGCAGGAAACTGGCAGAAGGAGTGGTGAGAAGGAGGGGGCGGGGGAGGGGCCACAGGGGACGCAGCGGCGGGAAACTGCCTGAAGGAGCGGTGAGAAGGAGGGGGGAGGGAGGAGGGGCCGCAGGGGACGCGGCAGCGGGAAACTGGCTGAAGGAGCGGTGAGAAAGAGGGGGAGGGGCCGCAGGGGCTGCGGCGGCAGGAAACTGGCTGAAGGAGTGGTGAGAAGGAGGGGGGAGGGGCTGCAGGGGATGCAGCAGCGGGAAACTGGCTGAAGGAGCAGTGAAAAAAAACGGGATGGAGCGCGGAAGGCGGAGCGGGAAGCGACCTGCCTGCAGTAGCAGGGTCAAAGGTTGCTCCCTGTCACCGCGCCGTGGCTGGCATAAGAGGAGGGAAGGGTGGGTGTGGCAGCTGGGAGGCGGGAGGGCCTGTCCAATGGGAGGGCTGGGGGGAGGGGCCGCAGGGGACGCAGCGGCGGGAAACTAGCTGAAGGAGAGGTGAGAAGGAGGGGGGAGGGGCCGCAGGAGAAGCAGTGGTGGGAAACTGGCTGAAGGAGCGGTGAGAAGGAGGGGGGAGGAGGAGGGGCCACAGGGGACGCAGCAGCGGGAAACTGGCTGAAGGAGCGGTGAGAAGGAGGGGGAGGGGCCGCAGGGGATGCGGCGGCAGGAAACTGGCTGAAGGAGCGGTGAGAAGGAGGGGGGAGGGGCCGCAGGGGACGCAGCGGCGAGAAACTGGCTGAAGGAGCGGTGAAAAAATGGAGCGCAGAAGGCGGAGCGGGGAGCGACCTGCCTGCAGTTGCAGGGTCAATTTGGCTATTTTTAGGCAGTTCGCGATTAGGCCCTCATAACTCTTTGTCCCAGAAGCTACCCTCGCCAAATTTGCATCCTTTTTTTCCAACATCCTAGGGATTCTAAAGGTATCCAAATTTGTGAGTTCCCCTGGAGGAGACTAAGAAATTAGCCAAAATACAGCTAAAACTTTGTTTTTTCAGAAAAATTGGAAAAAAGGGTTACAGAAGAAAACGTGTTTTTTCCCTGAAAATGGTAGCAACAAAGAGTTGCAGTGCTAAAATCACTATCTTCCCAGCTTTCAGGAACAGGCATTCCTGAATCAGAAAACCACATTTTTCAACACAATTTTGGAATTTTACGGGGACATACCCCATTTTTACTATTTTTTGTGCTTTTAGCCTCCTTCCATATAGTGACAGAAATGGGTGTGAAATCAATGCTTGATTCCCAACAGCTTAACATTTATGAAAAGTAGACAAAATTCTGGATTCAACCAGGGGTCATTTGTGTAGATCCTACAAGGTTTTCTTACAGAAAATAACAGCTGAAATAAAAAAATATTGAAATCGAGGTAAAATAATGGAGCCATTTTTCCCCACGTTTTACTCTGTAACTTTTTCCTGCGTTGTCATATTTTCAAAGTAATATACTGGTACGTCTGCTGGACTCTACTGGTTGCGGGGATATATAGGGCTTGTAGGTTCATCAAGAACCCTAGGTACCCAGAGCCAATAAAGAAGCTGCACCTTGCAATTGGTTTTCATTGTACACCGGGTGTACAGCAATTCATTTGGTGAAATATAAAGAGTGAAAAATAGGTATCAAGGAACCCTTTGTATTTCCAAAATGGGCACAAGATAAGGTGTTGAGAAGCAGTGGTTATTTGCACATCTCTGAATTTCCGGGTGCCCATACTAGCATGTGAATTACAGGGCATTTCTCAAATAGACGTCTATTTTACACACTGTCTTACATTTGGAAGGACACAATGTACAGAAATACAAGATGCAATAACACTTCTTCTGCTATTCTGTGATCCCCGAAGTCTCCTGATAAAAATGGTAGCTCACTTGTGTGGGTAGGCCAAATGCTTGCGACAGGAAACCCAACATGGACACATCATATTTTTACAATGAAATCCGATGTGTTTTTTGGAATGTGCCTAGCTGTGGATTTTGGCCTCTAGCTCAGCCGGCACATAGAGAAACCTACTAAACCTGTGAACTTTTCAAAATTAGACACCTAGGGGAATCCAGGATGGGGTGACTTGTTGGGCTCTCACCAGGTTCTGTTAGCCAGAATCCTTTGCAAACCTCAACATTTGGCACAAAAAAAACACTTTGTCCTCACATTTCAGTGATAGAAATTCTGGAGCCTGAGAGGAGCGACAAATTTCCTTCCACCCAGCATTCCCCCAAGTCTCCAGATAAAAATGGTACCTCACTTGTGTCGGTAGGCCTAGTGCTCGTGACAGGAAATGCCCCAAAACACAACATGGACACATCATATTTTGCCAAAGAAAAAAGACCTGTTTTTTGCAAAGTGCATAGCAGTGGATTTTGGCCTCTAGCTCAGCCGGCACCTAGGGAAACCACCAAACCTGTGCATTTTTGGAAACTAGACACCTAGGGAAATCCAAGATGGGGTGACTTGTTGGGCACTCACCAGGTTCTGTTACCCAGAATCCTTTGCAAGCCTCGAAATTTGGCCAAAAAAAACACTTTTTACTCAAATTTCAGTGATAGAAAGTTATGGAATCTGAGAGGAGCCACAAATTTCCTTCAACCCAGCATTCCACCAAGTCTTCTGATAAAAATGGTACCTCACTTGTGTGGGTAGCGCTAGTGCCCGCGACAGGAAATGCCCTAAAACACAACATGGACACATCACATTTTCCCAAGGAAAACAGACCTGTTTTTTGCAAAGTGTTTAGCTGTGGATTTTGGCCTCTAGCTCAGCTGGCACCTAGGGAAACCTACCAAACCTGTGCATTTTTAAAAGCTAGACACCTAGGGGAACCCTAGATGGGGTAACTTGTGGTGTTCTCTCTCCAGGTTCTGTTACCCAGCATCCTTAGAAAACCATAAAATTTGGCAAAAAAAACAGTTTTTCCTCCCATTTCGGTGCTGCAAAGGTCTGAAATCTGAGGGGAGCCACTAACTTCCATCTATACAGCGTTCCACCGCCCTCCCAATAAAAATGGTACCTCACTGTGTGGGTAGGCCTAGTGCCCGCGACAGGTTATGCCCCAAAACACTATGTGGACACATCAAAATTATCAAAAACAAAACTACCTATTTTTGCGGTGGGGGCCACTTGGGTTTTTGGTCTTGGGCTCAGCAGCCATCTAAGGAAACCTACCAAACCCAAACATTTCTGAAAACTAGACACCTGAGGAAGTCCAGGGAGGTGTGACTTGCGTGGATCCCCCAGTGTTTTCTTACCCAGAATACTCAGCAAACCTCAAATTTAGCAAACAAATCTAATTTTTCCCACATGTCGGTGTCAGATCACCGCACCATCACATATTTCCTACCACCTAACGTTCCCCTCAGTCCCCCGGTAAAAATGATACCTCACTTGTGTAGGTGAGCTAAGTGCCTGTGGCAGGGAAGAGCCAAAAACATGTTGAAAATGAGGGAGAAACAAAGCAGGTCCAAAAGTGCAGCTTGAGAAAAAAAAAAATATGCTGAGATGTTGGGGCAGAATTTTTATCAGTATAGATGAGATAATGCTGGGTGGTAGGAATTTTGTTGATTCCTACAGATTCCGGAAGGTTCCATCACAAAAATGTGGGAAAAATGTGTGATTTCCAGCAAAGTTGGAGGTTTGCAGGGCATTGTGGGTAAGAAAATGATGCTGGGTGCATGTGAAGCACACCACCTTGGACTCACTCAGATGTTTAGTTTTCAGATGTGTCTAGGTCTCGTAGATTTTCCTACATGGCAGCGTCCCAAGGTCCAAAAAGTGCTGCCCTCACCATTCCAAGTGGGACGATTTTGAGAGTTAGACAAGCTCTCATGGCCCAAATGTAAAACCCAAACCCAAAATAATCAAATGTCCTCTTGCTTGCCGTGGGAGAAAAAGTTTTACTGTTTGGGGGTAGAGCTGAAAGACTGTTATCCCCTTCAGTTGGGGTGGGGGTATAACCATGCCCATACTGGTTGGTAGCCACCACCCCACTATTTTTTTTTCTTAATTCCCTGGCATCTAGAAGTCTTTCTGCCCCACCCCCCCAGGGAGTGGATCAGGGGTAATTATCCCATCTGCCCACCAGTGGGCAGAACAACTTTGTCCCCATTTATTTGGGGTGGGGGTACGGCCATACCCCCACTCTCTATTTTTGAAAAACAAATCTTCCCTGGTATCTGCTGGGCTCTCTGTCCCCCTTGGGGGCAGATGGGCCTTTCAAAAATAGACCTATCTGCCCCTATTTGGCAGAAATGGCCAAAAGTAATGTGTTCCGATGGGGAGCGACCCTTGCCCAAGGGGCTGCCCCCCCAAACAAAACACACACACACACACCAATCCCTGGTGCCTAAGTGGTATCTGCTCCAAGGGGGGCAGAAATGTCCTAAAATAAACTTTCCCCCCTGGGGGAATGACCCTTGCCTAAGGGGTTGCTCCCCTTGCATGAAATTGGCTAAAAAAAAAATCCCTGGTGCCTAGTGTCTTCTGCCCGCCTTGGGGGCAGATCGGACTAATAAAAATAGGCCCATCTGCCCCAAGGGGGGCAGAAATGGCCTAAAATAAATTGGCCCCCCAGGGGAGTGACCCCTGCCAAAGGGGTCACTTCCTTTGCATTTAACTGACGTAAAAAAGAAATCCCTGGTGTCTAGTTGTTCCTTCCCCCAGATTGACCTAACAAAAATAGGCTGATCTGCCCCCAAGGGGGGCTGAATTGGCCAAAAGATAATTTACCCCCCAGGGGAGTGACCCTTGCCTAAGAGGTCACTCCCCACATGTAAAAAAGTAAATAAACAAAAAAAGAAAAAGATCCCTGGCATCTAGAAGTTTCTGCGCCCCCGGGGCACATCAGCCTAATTACAATAGGCCGATCTACCCCGAGGGGGGTGGGGAGAAAAGGCCTTCTAAAAAATGACCCCCTTGGGGAGTGGTCCTTGCCCAAGGGGCCGCTCCCCTCATGCCAATTTCACCAAATACAGAGATCCCTGATGTCTAGTGGGCATTTCTGCAGCCCGATCGCTTCACGATCGGGCTGCAGAAATGCGCAGAGAAACATCAAAGGAATGGAAAGGCCTTTCCTTTCCTTTGATGCCTTTCCCTTCCCCAGCCTATGATCGGGAGAGAAATGCTTTTGCATTTCTCTTCGCATCCGCACTGCAAGCTGTGCTTCCAGCGTGGTGGGGGCAGCCTCTGATGAGGTTAGCGCGAGATTGTGCGCTGATATCATCAGGCATCACTAGGGGATTCGAGGGGGTCAGGGGTGGAAGGGGAAGAAATTATTTCCTTTGGAGTTTGCCTACTTCTAAGGCAGCAAAGTATTGGACCCAAAACCCCAGACTTTTAGAACACTTCTGGATCAAGAGGAAAGAGTTTTATTGGGTTGGACTGCAGTTGCTGCTTCTGCTTTGTAGAGGACAAAGACTGGACTTTTCTGGGTATCCTGCTTGTGATGTTTCTCCAAGGGTTTGCACTGAGCTTGCTTCCTGTTTAGAGGTCTTAGGGACATCAAACACTTCACCTGCCAGCCCCATGGTTTTCTTGCAGAGGACCCTGACTTGACAAGAGGTTCTCACTCCAGTTCCTGGGCTCTTGGAAGTGAAGTCAGGCATAAAACAAGAAGAACCAGGCACACCGTCTCCAGGCGGCTCCGAGACCTGCACTGCTTCCCAAATCCACACCGCTGCCTGCACCCAAAACCGTGGTCCCCGCTGAAGTACGATGACCGCGAACCAACGCCTCAACTCCCCTGTGCAGCAGTACTGAACCGACACCATACTGACTCCAGCAACGCCTCACCTCCCCAACTCCATGGCACCTATTTGACTCTGCCTTGTTTCTAAGGTACTGTGCCTGGGGTCTGTGCGACTCTGTGGCCGGTGCTGCACTCCATCGCGGGTGGCGTTGGACTGTTGGGAGTGACTCTGTCATGACACCGTGATAGCACTAGTGGGAGCTATTGTGTTTCTAAGTGCTTTATTGGGATTTAATCTTTGAAAGTTCATGTCTTTCCTTGTGTATGTTGGATTTTTGTTGTTTTGTTCTTGTTTTACTCAGATAAATATTGGCTATTTTTACTAAAATGGTGTGGTGCCCATTTGTAGTGGTTGCACTGTGTTAGTGTGTGTGGGTACAAATACTTAATGCTTTGCCTGTGAGATAAGCCTGACTGCTCGCACCAAGCGACTAAGGGAGTGAGCAGGGGTTATTTTAGGAGTATGACTCCCTTACCCTAACTATAGTGAGGCACACTTGGACAGGGTGTAAAATTACTGCCAACTAGAGACCCATTTGTAACATAAGTGTCCTGCTCTGACTGGTGAGGAAGCACTTTTTACTTACAAATGTCCCCACAGTAAAAAAATCCACTAAAACAGCTAAAGTATATTCCCATAGTGCGTTCAGTATTGTGCAAAAAGCAAACATTCCTGTTCCCAACAGTTCTCCCTATTTTCTGCACGGATGTGCCAGTCTCTGCATTAGGTTTCCCATCAAAAAGACTAGTGCGCCAACAAGAATGGCGATTGTAAGCGTCCTGCTATAACCATTGAGGAAGCGCTTTTTACTTAAAAATTACCCCACAGTAAAAATATCCACTAAAAAAGTTAAAGTATATGCCCAAAGTGCATTCAATATTCGGAAAAATTGAAACTTTCCTGTTCCCTGATGAAGTCCCTGTTCTTGGGACAAGACTCTTTGGCTGGGTTTTTGTATGTTTGGAAAACTGGTGCCACTAAAGAATTGAGAAGCCCAGATTTGTGATGATTGGATTTCAAGAGCACACTTTATTCAGATCATCTGTGTGGATTTATTGATTATACATACACCATCTGTGTGGATTTATTGACTAAAATCACCCCATAGTTTGCGTGAATAATGCTAATATAATTGTGCCCTACCAATTTGTAGGTTTACTTTTGAGAGTTTGGGTTTGATGGGCAGTTAGACCCTTGGGAGTGGGCATAAGGACTAAGGAATTTGAGTTACTGACCGATGCATTGTTGTAGTCCACAGCTGCCCGTTGGTTCAAGAATGCACAGCACATGCTACTTTCCTAATTTGTCTTTGGATGTTTTCTGCTACTCATCCCAGGGCCCAGTGAGACTTTTGTGTTAGTCTGCTGGTCAGCTCAAGGGAAAGTGCCATATTCTGCTGGGGTACTTGACTGTTTAAAGTTTTGTGATCACGGGACATGGTTTCAGTGGTTACCAGGGTGAACTCTGTGGCAGATTGCAGGGGTTATAGAGCCTCATAGCACTTGATCAATTGCAGTATGTATAGGAGTACTTTGCCAGCTAGACACTTGTAGGCCAGAAGATCTTCGACCTGACTAGCGCTCTGACCAGGAGCTAGTGAAATATCTATAGGACTGAGATTTTGGGGTGATTCTTTTAGACACCGGATAATCCTAATAATGCAGGTAGCAGGCATCAGGGTAGGCTGGAGTCTGCCAATTTGGAAGATCTAGTTGAGGTATAGAACGTGTTAGTGAATAGGACACGCATAAGATATTGTCATGAATTATGTAGGAGAGGATAGGTTATGAGTTGACTTATTGAGAAGAATATAGAGTTGATGTGAGTGTAGTAGATGAGGTAAGTATGGGTAACAACAAAGGACTTTATAAGAGGAGAAAGCTAAGATAGAAGCATTGAGGAACAGGATGATCACGTTGAGTGAAGTGAACCATGTGATGCTCACTCAGGAGAATCATTTGCTAGTGGCCTCACTTAGCATAAGGGTACTTCTCTTCATCCACTTCTTTCCAGCCTCAAGGCAGTTGTGACTTTTGCAAGTGTGCCCTGAAGGCTGATGATTTTGAAATACTTTTTATGAAACAAAATGATATGAGAAAAAAGTAAAGTCAAGATCCTTGAGAAAATACATGATGGGCATAAAGGGGGCCTCTTTCTATGCCCAGGCTATGATTATGAATTTTGAGATAAAGGTGTTAGTCTTTATTCGTTGCTCACTTTCAGTGATAAAAAGTGGAACAAGTATAGAGTGACAAAGGCCACTTGTATGTTTCTTGGGGTTTTAATTTGATATGCATAGGAGGCAGTGTTAAAGGCAAAAGTGAGCATCGTTCTGGAGCAGTACAGTGTCCATGCAAATTGGTCATTTTCCCAAAATATTTGGTGAGATTGAACTGCCTGTAGCATTGTGCTACCTTTGCTCATGCTTTACATGGCTACTTAGAAATAAAATCTGTTTTGACTAAGGGCTTTATTATGTAAAGGCTGCACTACACTGGTCTGCACCATGGCACGTCTTTAACAGGTTGTGTTGGGATCAGACCTGGTGAGTGTGTCCTATTACAGCTGCTGTGCGGCCCCTGGGCATCTGCTAACATGAACTTGAGCTATGGGTTAGGCATTAGTGAAAGGTAGGCTCACTGTTTGAAACAGCTGTTCCGTCTACCAATTTCAAAGCAACAATGTGACTTGCATTTCAAAGAGGGACCGAGATCCAGCTGTAGGTGGGTGCAGAAAATGACTGCACCCACCTGCAAGTGGAAGTCTGGGGATTCCACGGGACCTACTTACACCACTTCAGAGGGTGGGTTGCCCTATGGGTCGCTGTGACACCTCTTTGTTATGCACAGTAAGTGCATCCTCTGACAGCTTCTATGCCTCTGCTTCCATGTCCATGATAGCAGAGGCAAAGTATTCCCTCATTTGCTTGTGAATATAAAGTACAAGAGGCACTCATTATAACATGAAAAATAATAGTACTCATGAGTCAGTATACATAGGCAATGTTTTGTCATATATTTCTGAAAAATAATAGGATTATTTCCAACATAATCCCCAATTACAGTATCACTGTCCAAATCCAAATAGTAGAATTAATTGATCTGTTGTTCCAAGATTTCTATGATCCAAAGTCCAAGTCCAGATTTCTCTAATCAAAGTTCAATCATATTCTTCAAAAGATGATATAGATTATTATTTAAACTTTAGAAGCTGCATCCAAATTGATAGCCAGTCCAGATTTTCTCAAATCAAGATTCAATCATATTCTTCAAAGGATGATATAGCTTATTATTTAAATTTTAGCAGCCGCATCCAAATTGATAGCCAACACGTGTTTCGTCTGGGAGTTTCCCAATGACTTCATCAGGGCTAAACATATATGTAGATGCGTCCTATATCATAAGTATTCCTTACAAGCGAATCCCAGAATAATTCCGTTAAGCAATTAATCTGCTGATATCAGTCATATCAATCCACCTTCCAATGAGTCAAAACGTGAAGCACGAGTACGCCTGTGTATCGATGAAGTATCAAAACTCATTCCCTCATTTGCTTGTGGCCAAACACCACTGAAAATGAGGGAATGCCATCTTGAGATCACCTAAGTGATACATGTGCACTAGTGCAATCTGTATATAAGCATCTGTAGTCCCCTCTGTAACACCAAAGTCCCCTGAGGGTGCAAAATGTGGGTGAACATGACTATTGCAGCCATGGGGTATTCAGTGCAACACGGCCCTTGCTAGCAGGACTAGACAGTGGTATTTACAAGAGCATACAAAATGTGTTATCTGCCCACAGCAGTACACACACAGTTGCACCATACATCATCACCATAGCAGAAAATGTCCAACAAATTTGTACAGGTCCCAGGTTTTTTCCACAGATAAATTCAACTAAAGTATACAAAAACTTTTTTAAGAAGAAAATACTGATTCATAGAATCAGGATTAATGGAATCTTACACAGTGGATTTGCAAATATGGAGTTTCAACCAGTGTGATGGAATTGTCTAATTCCAAATGGAGGGTGAGGGCTGGGTTTGTGAGTGATACAGTGTGGCTCTTCTTGAACAAATTATTAACTACCTAGAAATCCACAGCTTTGTCAGTATTTTGTTCCCTTTGCATGTAGTTCCCCTACTTGGAAACACTTGCAAGTCTAATCCTGCCAAGGGCAGATTTAAGTTTCTATCCAGGATGAAAATGTGACAGGGACACTTTGATCTCCATGTTCATTAGGGAGTAGGGGAAGGCATTCCTCTGCAAGGAAGATATTTAATCGATGAAGAAACAAAATAAATTTAAAGTTCAAATCAAATCACATCAGATCAAATCAGATATTTGAAACCGAATTATACACTTGGTGGAATTGTGAATAGCTAACTTTTAGGAAGCAACTTACTTCTGAAAAAATATTGGTGTCATAGTTTTCCTGAAGTACTCTTAAACTTTTTTTTTTTTTCTGAATAGTCAGCAATTTTTATGCACACAGACAAGCAAAATTCTAAATGTTCCCTGTGGGTTTTGGGAATGGGAACTGGAAAACTAGTGAAGCATGTGAAACTGTTTGTCTCAACATTCTAACAAACAGATACATAACAAGCAGCCACTCAATTCCTGATGTTAAAATGGGTTTACAGCATGGGGAATATGACTGTTGATCTAAATAAATATCAAACATTTCCTTTCCAATATATTTATGCTACGGTGGACAGCACAATGCATTTCAACAGGCTCACCACCTATGCATTAGCAGACTTATAGGAGAATCAAAGAAGCCTAAGGAATGACAAACTGCAGTGTTAGAGGGACACTCATTTTAGGACCACAAAGTGGAGCCTGAAATGAGCCCCCGCAACCCTCATATACCAGCAGGCTACTGAAAATGTGGGAAACCAGTAGAAGCTCTAAATACCACTGTACGGACAATGCATGCCATAAACAAAAATAGCGTTAGAAGGGTTTGCACAAAGCCACACAGCCAGTCATGACCACAAAAGTTTTGTTGGGCAATACAGCTATTTCTAAAAGGGTTCAGTCATGTACACAATCTATTATTTGAATTCCAATGTTTTATCTTTTGCGTCTTATCATCAGATCTCTTTGCAACTCATTTGTTGACTTATAAATATGTAGTGGCTCATTACATTCTTGAGTGCTTAAATTGGCTTCAAGTCTGTGCCCTACCCTTTGCCAATTTATTAGTCATTATGAGGGAGTGCTTCTCATTAATGCTCCTAATTAGCCTCCTCTAATCGCTTTCATAGATCCGATATTTAGCGGTTTATTTAATAAGTGGCCGTGTTCAAAGCCACTTCCTTATTCGTCTCAGTTCTGGCTAGAACCGCCATTTTGGGTGAAGCGGTCTAGTCATAGGAGCTCTCTGGTTCGGCCCAGATACATAACGCACTCCGGAGCACGGAGAGAATGACACGACTGTAACCTGGGCTCATTTTCTAATGTTTTCTGATGCTATTGCTCTGTTAATTTTGTCTGCTGCTCACTAAAATCTGTGGGGATTTTTAAGAATTTTAAAAATGTTTATCTTCCAGTGGAGGGTGGAGGCAGAAGCCATTTTTACTCAGCACTTTTATTTACTAAGTGCCCGTGTTGAAAGCCACTTAGTTATTCGGCTCAATTTCAACTAGAACTAGCATTTTCAGTAAAGGGGTCTAGTCTTCAGTGTTTTCTGGTCCGGCACTCCTGGGCGCGAACGCAGAAAGAAGCACATACCAGTAACCATGGCTCATTTTCTAATGTTTCTAATGTTTTCTGAAGCAAATCTGCAAATGTTTACTCTACTGCTAATTTAAATCTGTGGGGATTTTTAGAATTTTTACAATTTTTATCTTCAAGTGTGAACTTGAGTGGAGGATGGGGGCAGAAGTTGTTTTTATTTAGCACTTTTATTTATTGAGTGTCCGTGTTCAGAGCCGCTTCCTTATTCGCCTCAATTGCAACTAGAACTGCCATTTTGGGGGTGAAGCGTTCTAGTTGTCATGGTACCTTTGTCCGGCCCCCCTGCATAAGGCGCTCCGGAGCATGGAGAGAATCACACGCCGGTAACCAGTGCTAATTTTCTAATGTTTTCTGATGCTAAGGTGCTGCTAATGTATATCTGCTGCTAATTAAAATCTGTGGGGAATTTTAAGAATTTTTACAATTTTTATCTTCAAATGTGTACTTGTATGGAGGGTGGAGGCAGAAGCCATTTTTACTTAGTGCTTTTAGTTACTAATTGGCCATGTTCAGGGCCACTTCTTCATTTTCCTCAATTCTGAGTAGAACCTCTATTTTGGGTGAATCAGTTTAGTTGTCAGGGTTCTCCGGGCCAGCTCTTTACATAAGACACTCAAGGTGTAGATGCACACAACTGGCGCGATATCAGCACACCAAAGGCATGTCAAAGGCAAGCCAGCCCTCATCCGCCCAGGGCCAAGGGACGGAGACCCTGCTGGTTTTCCTCCATGATTCAAATATACTCTGCCAGAAACATCTCAATAAGGTCTCTAGTATAAAATGTCTGCAAACATTTACACTGCATATGCTCCCAGGTGTCTGCAAAGAATGTAATGGCAATTTGGGATACAATGTACCTCCCTTAACAAATAAGGAGCCATTAAAACGTTTACACCATGGTCATTACCCAAGCACAGTTCTGAGCTGTTTGTCTTCTTAGAAGACAAGAACCCTGACGCCATGTTTCTTACTCAAATATGACTCAGAGGAGAATCAACTCCAGACATTGTGATTTCCATCCACCAAGGCTACTCCATCACAAGAAGTGACAGAAAAGATAGAAGGGGTGGAGGTCTAGCTATTATTTTTAAAGATGATCTTAAGGGTACTTTTGTACCTATTGAGATCACGGATTGCACAATTCTTTAATTTTCACTCAAATTCTCTCCTATTTTTTCTTTCTCAGGTATCCTTACCTATTGCCTCCTGACACGGTGACACAATTTGTTAAGGCACTCCTGGAAATAGTTGCAGAATGGAGCCTCCAGAAAACACATTTCCCCTTGTTAGGTGACCTCGAATTACACTTTGGGGACAACAGTGATGTAATGGCTACTAGGCTAATGCAAGATCTTGCAGCACTTCAGTTAAATCAAATTAATAAAGCACCCACATACAATGGGGGCCATCTTCTTGATCTGGTGTTCACAAATATTACTAGCTTAGCCGCAGACAATGCATATCTTGTTTTATGGTCAGCTCACTACATTGTTCCCGTCTGGCTAGACATCCCTTGGAAAGCGTACAATCAACCCCTCCCTCTGAAATCCAGATGAACATGGTCCAAACTTGATGTGGATAAATGAACAAGTATTCTTAAGGAATCCCCACCCTGTCAGAAAGGGAGACACCACAGAAATGTGCAGACATTTTGAAAACTGGATAATAGAGTCTTTGAATCTCTTAGTCCCAGGTAAACCACAGAATTCCAAGCAGACTAATTGCCGGGCTTCATAGTATACTCCTGAGCTCGCACAACTAAGGAAAGAGGCAAAAACACAAAGAATCTTGAGAAAATAGTATGACAATCTGAACAAAGACATTTACAGAAAAGCAATGAAAAGATACAAACATGCCATAAGACAGGCCAGAATTTCCCATTTTAATAATAAAATAGAAAATGCTAAAATGCTAACAATTCCTTTAAGGAACTGTACAAGATAGCACACAGCCTAATGAAGACAGCCACATGTACAACAGCCCCCCCCCCTCTTTCTGTTACTGGCTGTGATATGTTTGCAGATATTTTTATTAATATAATTACACATATCTTGACTTTATTGCAAACAACAACAGTACCAATCCCCAATTCAGTGACCACAACTCAACTAAATTCTTTCCCCACCTTAAACAAGGAAGATTCAGAAGCAATTTTAACTTTTATAGAATCAGGCTCACCACTAGACCCAGCTGCACCAGATAACCTGATAAAATGCATGTGAACGCTATCCTTTCAGTGCTTACAGACATCCTTAATAATTCCCTAGGCAGTTGCAATGTTTCTCCTACTTGGAAACATGCAAAGGTGAGACCATTCTTAAAGAAGCCTACTGCTGATCCAGTTCTGGCATAAAATTATAGACCACTCTCTCTATTTCTCATTGCAAGTAAAGCATTGGAGAAACATGCTAATAAACACCTTTCCATCTTTTTGAAAAATAATTCAATCCTCCATCCCACACAAACAAGTTTCAGACCTGGGTGCAGCACTGAAAGAGCTCTGCTAATAGCCAAAGAGGAGCTCTGGGCCATTTTGGACCGAGGTGGCTCAGCAGCCGTGATTATGTTAGATCTCAGTGAAGCATCTGACACTGTTTCACGTCCTATTTTCCATCAAAAGATGAAGGAAGCTCCAATTAGAGGTGCTACCCACAACTGGCTTTGTTGGAAAAGGAAAAGAGAAGCTTCCAGGTCTGCAAAGGATTTCTCTTCTCTGCCACTTACACCATTGTCTGTGGGGTTCCACAGGGATCTTCCCTCAGTCCCACCATTATTAATTTATATGTGTTCCCCCTGGCAGAGACAGTGCAGGCACCTAGCCTTGCCCCTGGGCCACATGCTGACAACACATAGCTTATTATAGCTCTCACCCCAGAAACAGGGTAGGTTTCCTTACAACTAAATTCAAGCCTAAAGCAGGTTACGGACTTGATGTCAGCCAATAGTCTTAAGTTCAAAGGAGGAAAACAGAAGTGTTGGTTGCTGGTAACAACCTCTCTAGGTTGTATGAACTAACATGGCCAGATTCCTTTGGTGAACAACCACAACTCACCCAGTAGGTGAAAATCTTGGACTTTTGACTGGACTATAATCTGTCAATGGAAACCCAAGTAAAGAAATCTAAGAAATTGTCAGCAACATGTTTTGGACTATTGAGAAGGCTAAGAAAAATCATTCAATGGCTCCACTTAACATCAAGAAGTGTGGTCATAGAGGGATCGATCAATCTTGTCTCGATTATGGAAAATCCCTTTCCTTGGGAAGCCCCAAGTATGTCATAAAATTACTGCAGGTTATCCAAAATGCTGCTGCATATATTCTTCACAGACTCCTGAAACATCATACTGCCGCCCCACCCTTAGTTGTCCTGCACTGGCTTCCGGAACATAAAAGGATCTATTCTAAAGTTTTGTGTGTGGCCCATCGAGCAATACAAGGAAAAGGCTCCTCTGTTGATCAGCAACTTCTCATCCCCCACATTCCAAGGAGGTCTTTATGATCTGGAAATTTAAAGCTACTGACAGTGCCAAAAATCAGAAAGGTGAGACATGGTGGACTATCCTTTGCATATCTGGTCCTCATGTTATGGAATAATCTCCCTATCAACCTTAGATTGGACCAACCAGAAACCACTGACATAAAACTGCTGAAGACACATCGTTTTTAATATTAGTTCTGTTAGATCCTTTTAAGGAGTAAAAAAAACTGGTAGTTGCGTCTGCCTCAGTGCTGGGAGGCCCATATGTGTAACTGGACACTTTATAAAAACATCTGAGCTGAACTGATTGTATTCAAAGATGAAGAGAACAACTCTATGCAGAAGACCTTGGCTCCATTAACCGTAATCCTTTCCTACAACTTAATTCCTCCACTCTTTACCATGTATGGGTAGATTTATACTTTCTCGTCCTGTGTGATTTGTATCCAGTGTTCCCTTCAATCCCAGAGTGTTTCGTGCAGGAAATGATTTATGAGTTCCAGTCACATAAAGAAGCCATCTCAGCCTCTACAACCTGGCAGCACCTGTATCTCAGAATATCCACTGTTGTGATTTTTCTGAATTATATGCATATATTTAGCTTTATTTAATACTATTCATTCCTGGGGCGTGATATTACCTTTAAAAACTCCTTTAAACTTCATGATAAAATGTTACTCTTTAATGGAAGCTGTTCAAATGTTCCTCTATCTCATTCACAATTATGGGTTTTTGCATGTCTGAGTCTTCCCTTGTAGTCCTTTATATGTATAATTTCCCTACTTTTATTTTTCCATGCTCCTCTCCTCTTAACAAACTAATTTCTCCACAATTATAACTATGTGCATAGCCACGGCTCTGGTTTCACTACTATATTGTGTTACATCATTGTTTCCTGGGCATTGTGTTGTGAATTTTCTCCTACAGAAATGTATTTTTTATACTATAAATATATTTAAATCTTTGTGAGGTAATATTAAAATGCTGTGTAAATACCATACTGGCTGTACATTAGAGTCCTTCTTGCAACTGTGAATATTATGAGGTATATTTAATAGCCTCTTGTGCCACTTTAGCGCTGCCTTAACGTAATTTTTTGGATGCTAAGGCGGCGCTAAGCTGGACCTTTCCCCACACCATATTTACAAAGTGGGTCACTGCATGCATTGCACCACTTTGTAACCCCTTGCACCACATTATGCCTGCGCCAGACATAATTAATGCAAAGGGGACGTTCCCCGTTAGGAGGCATGAAAAAATGGCGCACTGAAATGTAAAAGATTTCACGGCACAATTTTTTCTGTCTTTTTTAACACCTGCTCAGACCTGGTGTTAAAATGATGAACCCATTTAAATCAATGGGCCTCCTTCCACCTTGCTACATTAGCGTCAAAATGTTTGATGTTAGTGTAGCAAAGCGCCACAATAGCGTAAAAAATGTTGATGCTATTGTTCTAACTACCTCCATGGTGCGCCGAATCTTAAATACAGCGCACACATGGTGGAGTTAGGGGGGCGCAGGAAAAGTGGTGCTGCATTGGATGGAGCGCCACGTTTCTTTAATTCGGTCGTATATTTTTTTTAGTGCATAGACTTGCTCTCTGCACTGCTTTCCTTGGGCTCTGCCTTTGTTGCCCGTTCACATCTTCCCATATTGTCAAAAAGGTTTACTAAAGCCGACATGCATAGTGCCAGGAGTCCCAGGTCGTAGGGATCTCTAGAATTCTCACTTTCGGATGCTTTGTTGCCCCTGCGGCTTCGGGCTCAGGGAGACGACACCTGGCATAAGAAGAATAAAAATCAAACCTTTTATCCCGTGAGCTATTGCAGAATTACATCGTCTTCATCTGTTTTTGATCTCCGTCGCTTTCCTCACGCCACAGAACGATTTCCCCTTAAGTGCATTTATGGCAGTATACTCTCAACCCATGGTAGCTGCAGTAAATAACCTCCTGTTCGAAAATCGTGTTTATGGTAGAGTTTTCATCTATTCTGTGGAGAAATCACTGAAAAACACAGATTTTACGGGAATGAAAAGCTGTTGAGCCCACGAAAGCTTTTATCGGTAAATGCCAACTTGCCAGCAGTGGTATGAAAATAACAATGTGGCATTTTGTTTTTATAGCATGAAGCGATCCAAGATTGTTCCTGCAAGGAACATGAAATGATCTCTGGAGCATGGGCAGTTCACTGAGAGCGTAGATGCGAAAGCTGCGAGGCAACCCGATATTGTTAAATGTCAAAACGTAGACTATAATAGCTGCTTATTAATATTCTCAGTTCAAGTACTTCACTGCCCACCGAGAGTGTGGCTTTGGAGGTGTGCGTCACAGGTGCTGACAGGGACATGGCGGACCTAGGCATTGATGGCGGGTTGACTCAGATGCCTCTTTTTCCCCTTTTTTCACCGGGGCCACTCCTTTATGCTCCTGAAAACATCTCCTTGATACAATTGTGAAGGTTCGAAGTATCTACACACCTACGACAGTAGATGGTTCCCATAAGACAAGGAGGTGAAGTGTATACATGAAACTGGCAAACGCTATTTATCACTCAATTGCTTCCACCTTAATGCCTAATTTGTGCCGGAGCCTGCAGGTGGTTGGCTCTGGAACAGATTTTTGAGGACCTGGACTTATTTTTCATCTTGACACTTTGACCCAGAGAAAGGCTTCAAAGGGAGAAAGAAGGAGAAACACTAAGACAGGAAAACAGTGGCAAAGAGGGGAAGCAGGAGTGTTGGGGTTCGGGGAACAGCCCGAGAGTGTGAAATAAATAGACGTAGGTTTAGGGTAATGTAAGAAAGGGGCATGAGGTGGAATCCAAACTAGGTAGCCATGCCCATCTTCCTACTGTATTGGTGGTTGTTTCTTAACAAAATCTTTGGACCCAAGTGCTTATGTTTTTTCCCCAAATTAAGCATTGGGTGTAATAACTCTGCTAGCTCTCAGGTCACAGTAAGTTGTACATTGCATATTTCTTGCACACCTACCTTTTATGGGGTATTGTGAGACTTCTCTTTAGATGGTCCTCCATCCTTGTGGATTAGCACTCATTTTGCATTAGACTGGTGTAAAACTCTCCTGAGTCTGGTGCAGGTATATCATGGATGGCAATATTCACAGTTTCAGGGGAGGCTGTACACAGTATGACACACGTATGCATGTAGTAGTAGTTGCATAGCGCAAACCTAGCTGGTGATGTTTAAAAGTCAATATTTAACTGATACAGTACTAGAAAACATCAATCACATATTTGCCAAAAGCATATTTTACTGTTTCACTAAAAACACTTATACATAGTGACCCAAGTTAAACATTTACACAAATTGCAAATAATAACAATGCACATTATCCATAATCGCTTTCAAAAGTGAAAATGGTGGTGTATTTTGTCAAGAGGTAACTCACCACCAGAAAGGTGTAAAGAGTGTTCACACTTGTGTTTGTATACATTTTACGTTGACTGGTCCCTTATGTTCGTGATATAAAAGGATACATGATGTAGGTAATGTTAGCACAGCACTTTAATTCTCAATACATTTCTAAATGAAATTGTACCAATGCCTTGTGGTGGTATTGAAGGGGGTTGTGTAATAGTCTTGTAAGTATATGTATCGGAGTTCAATTATGTGACTGATTCTGGGTATTTTAAGTCACGTCCTTCTTCTTTCCTCTGTGCATCCATTTTGACCCCCTCCGGTGTGTGACGTCTTCACTGAAGTCTTTGTCATAACCTGAAATTGTAAATGTGGGCTCCAGCACAAAGCAGCCTTGCTGAGTACCAGTGTGTCTTTTTTAAGTCGAATCTTGTATAGTAGGTTCGACTTCTTTTATCTGCATTTTATATAACAGATATGTGGGAGCTCTTTGAAAATAGATGGGTTAGCAATCTTTTGTTTTTCTAGGATTAATGTAAATTGGGTGCTATTACACGATTTTAACGTGAGACTCTACACACAAAAGACTACTCCAACTACCGGCAGTATTATAATTTGCAAGAATTACCAGAAGTTTGCAAAAGCAAAATGGCAGCTTTTCTCACCCTTCCAAGACATCAAATTGGGGTGGACACAAATGCAACATTTAAAAACAGTAGGAACCAAATGGTTCCGTGCATTATGGTTTGGCGTTTTCATGAAATGTGCTAGTACCAGTATCAGCAATAATCCTTAAAAGTAAATAAAAAACACAAATAGTAACACTTTTATGATGTGGCTTCATTTTAGAACCTATTTTTACTAGACAAGGCTTTGGAGAAACTATTTTCTGCAAAGTAAGAAGTTACAGCGTTTCAGTTTTTTTTCATCAAACGAGCAATTTGAATGAGCGAATCGTTTTAGCTGCTTTATAAATTGAAAGCTTTCAATGCCTTTGACATTTTTCTTTAGCTAAACCCCACCAGCCTGTTTCCCTTCACTAGCGGCTATGAGTCATGTAGTCTGATTGCTAAGGTGTTGCTTTATTAAGGACCAGTCATCGAAAAAAATGACATTCACACTTGCCGATAGTCAGAGGTAATGATTGCTAAACCCAAAGTCTATGAATGACTGATAATTTACATTTTAATGCGATTTTGGTGACGCTCAACAGAATACCAAGAAAATAAAGGCTTAGATAATATTTTCTGAGTACGAAGGATTTATATTAACTGTGTGTAATTATTATATTATTATTAATGGGGGAATTTGTGTTTATTAGTACGGTTGCTGTAAATAACACTCATACACCCACATGCAAAGTTTAATTGAATTGATGAATCTGCACAAAACTTTGCTTACCCCAGAGCAAGACTAAAGTTCCGCATGCCAGTGCATAACAGTGCAGAAAAAAACCTTTGAATGCAATTCCACAAACCTTTCCAAGAGAGTAGAATTTTACTCAGAGGAATGCCCTTGCTTTACTCAATTTGGTATTAATTAGCTCAGTAGTTTTTGAGATATTAGCATTTGAAACACATGATTGAGTGAAAAAGAGTTAACATTTACCACTATATTTACTATTGAAAACGTGTTTTTTGGTTTGCCTATAACTTTAGTTCAATTTGACAATTTGCACAAAATCTGGCAAAAGTTTACCATGTTTAGCTTGCTTTTTTCCCCACATTTACTATCCCTCAACCAAGGGAGCACTTCGTTGCGCAAAGGGAAGAAAATAGCAGGCCACCAGATATAGTAGAAGTTGCCTGCCAAAAACGGTATCAGCAGATTTAATGTGAAATTAGACTGTTGCTGTGTCTAAATTCTGGTGTAGAGGTCAGACATATCAGGTCTGCGCTTTTGAATAAAGCACACCTCTTGCACCTGATTTTCATTAGCATTAGAATTTGGAGCAAAGGAAACTCATGGTATTTTAGCAGATTTCACTTTGTACCAAGACCCTCAGGGGCATAGTTATGAGAAAGTGGTGAATCGGTTCCGAAGTGCCACTTTTCTTGCGTCACCCTTGCCCCACCTAAAGACACCATAGTTGCACCATAATTACAATACATGCACCATGGCGGTCGTGACCACAATGGTGTCAGAATTCTTACGCTGTTGTGACAGTTTACTGCACTAGCATCAAAAATGTTGATGCTACTGCGGCAAAGCACATGGAGGCCCATTGATTTTAATGGGTGCCAAATTTGAAACCCTGTCTTGAGCAGGCGTAAACAATTACAGAAAAATGGCACAGTGAAATCTAGTAAATTTCACTGTGCCATTTTTTCCATCTTCCCTGCGTCGGAATGGCCCTGCTTGCACACATTATGCTTGGCACAGGCATAATGTGGCGCAAAGGGTTGTAAATCTGGTGTATGGAAACGCCACCTTAGCCTTAAAAAAATGCCACTATCGCAGTGATGTGGATGCGCTAAGGTGGTGCAAGAGGCTTGTAAATATGCCCCTAAGGGTTTAGTGCTAATTAATCCCCAGCACACACCATTACATACTTTGGCAAGGGGATGGTGCAAATGGGTTTGGATCTAGTACAAGGGTCAATTTTGAGTGTGAAAGTTGTTTGTTCACAACTGTTTATGGCAGTGCGAGCCCTTAGTAAATCTGGGCTTTTTTGAAAATTTGTGCACATCTTTTAACTGGGGGCAGAGTTAAGTGGTTGAAAAAGTATTCATGTGCCACACTTTGAAGAATTCACCTCACATTTGGCAGTCATTTACCATGTAAGAATTTCAGTGGATCTAGTTTCATGTTGATTGTAAATGGAGGTCTAAGATAAAAGGGAGACAAATTAAAGAGTTCATGTGGTAATAACTGTGGGGCTGTTTAATAAATCTGCATGAAATTTGGCAAGTTGTTAGAAAGTTTAACCCAGTGCAGGAGTCTCAGCTATCACGTAGATCTGATAAAGGGATGGAAAGTTAATGATGGGGGGGTGAATAAATTCTTTGAGTTGCATAAACCTTTGGTACAGTTTCATGCCTCTGTACGAAACTTGAAATGCACTGAACAAGATTAGATTATCCTTGATATTTTGAGTTTCATGCAATTCCGTAAAGAGTGAACAATAATAATAGGTTTGGTCTTTTATAATGAAGTAGCATAACATTTTGTACACTGGTAGTAAGGAATGCAGATTCATCAAGTTCCAAAGGGGGAAAACGATACAGGACACTGACACGACAAAGCCTTGCACAACCAAAGACCAGCCTGCATAAACCACCCACTAAACTTTCACCACCCCACCAGACACCTTTCCTCCTCCTCCCTCCACCTCGCCTACACACCCTGTATCCGCAGGAGTAACTATGGAGGATGTGCCTTCTCCAACTTTGCAGCAAAATCCTGGAACAATCTGCCCATCAATGTAAGGTCCTCTCCCTCTATCCTGGACTTCAGAAGACAACTCAAGACCTGGTTCTTGGACTGAGTCCCCAGACTAGATCCCACTCAGCAGACATGGCGCGTGGATACCGTCACAGGTGATAAGTGTGCCCTACAAACCCTTGATTGATTGATATATTGAGGAGAGGATCAAATAAATCTGAGGACTACAGGGGTTGCCTACATGGTCTTGCCTCAACCCACGGCAGCCAACCACAAATTAAAATGGCCTGTGGTTGTACATGGGGAGTTTGGCCTTAGGCCAGATCCTTATATCATCCTTCTGCAGGCAGTCAGTCCCAGTGCAGCAGGCATTGCGCACAACCTGTTGTGAGCAATCAAACAATGGTTGGCCTCTTTTAATTGTTCTTTTTTTATATTATACATTTATGTTATTATTATTTATTTTTTGTTATTATTTTTATGTTTAAGGATTTGTTAGCCCTTAAGGTGTTGTGTACTCTTTTTGGAACTCCTACATTCCTGCAAGGTTAACAAACCTAATGTCAGTTCCAAGAACCCGAGAGAAGGGATCAACAAGAGTCCAAGGTCCTTTGTTTTTGTGAGTGGACCCTGAAGAAGGGATTGTGAACCTTGGAATTGCACTCAGACGTTAGTGAATCCTAGCCTAAGGCCTACAAACTCTGCTTAAATAGATGGTGGGCCCTTTTTGATTCACTAACCCACCACATGAACCAGGGGGCCAAGGGATATTTTTCCATGACTCCATTTAGCTCTCTTAATTTCTTTTACAGGATGCAAGGACTAATACTTGTGTTGTGTAATGGTGGTTGCAGCAAAGAATTTCTATTCACTCAGCACATAGGAGCTTTCAGGTTTATGGACCCAGCTTTAGTATTGTGGACCAAAACTGGATCTGGTAGGTGAAAGTTCAGTCGCCTAATGGAGGGGATTTTCGTTTTTTTTAATAATATATGTCTGTGCACGGTAACAATGCTGGCTGTGCTGAAGTGGGCTTTGGACTCAGCAACCTTTCACACTCCAGTCTTGTGTGATGCCAATTCTTCCTCCAAGATAAGTAGTGTCCAGTATAAACATGTACCTTCACACTTGGAGTTTTTTTCTAAAGTGAGGGTCATCTCAAAGACGAAATGGATGGGGGAGCCATAACTGCATATAAGCCAAAGGTTGACGGTGGTTCCAGGGCTTTGAATTGGGCTTTCAGGAGACATTGTTTTTTGTAAAAAATGTTTTAATTTTTCAGGTTTTTAAAAAAAACAAACATATCAAAGCAGTTTTTTCAGAGTGATGGACATAAGAAAGTGAACACAACATAAGGAGAAGGTCTCCATCATTCCCCAACATACGTTTCATCAGCATCCATACAATGTGTAACACAATCTCCCTTATGCATATATGAGTTATCCTGCAGGTGTTAAGTGCTCTTCTCACCCCCCACTGAGTCAGCGTTGCCTCCCACCTGGTCCTCTGAACTGTCACTGAATATTGAGTAAGTGTCAGCATCCGGGTCCAAAAGCTTTGCCTATGTTGCCAGACTGCAAGATCTTCGCCCATCCTTTCATCCCTCCTTCTGAGTTTTATATGGCCAGTGACCACTCCTCTACGTCCCTGTACCAGTGCTGTAACTTGGGCGCCCTCTGACCCATCCATATGATTGTGAATCTATGTCTCACCAGCACCTGTACCAATTGTAAAAACCTATATGCCATTTTGCAGCCCTTTGGCCTTTTAATGTTGGCCAGCAGGCACTTTGATGGAGTGTGTTCTATATTAAGGTGCGTGGTCTTCTTTAAGTCTGCCACCACCCGAGTCCAATGAGCCTGTACTGCAAAACACTGCTAGACTAAATGCAGGAAGTCCACCCCACCTCACCAACACCACAGCATGGGCAGCTATCTGTTCGCATTGATGACATGCGGTGGAGGTCTTTAGCAGTGACGTAGTTCCTGTGCAGGAAATTGTAGTGTACCAACTTAAAGCGGGGCATTACATGAGACTGTTTGAGTGAAGTCACAGACATGCATCCTAATCCCTTCGTCCAATGGGGTGTCTAAGTCAGTTTCCCAGGCAGATCAGGCTTGCAGGGGACCCATAGCGTCACCTCGCATAGCTTTATATAACAGTGTAAACAGATGTCTGCCCATCCCACAGGTAAAGAGCATCCCCAGAGTGTGGGTAGAGTTGGGTGCAGCAGGATACGAAGGCCAGGTCAACTTTACGTGATGCAGGAAGTGCCCTGGCCCTAATGTAAATTCTGTGCAAGCCTCCTCACAGGGTATAAAAGCCTCACCGGAGGATAAATCTCCAAGTAGGGTACACCTGCCTTCCTGTCATTCTTGGAAGGACATATTGTCCTTCTATTGTTCAGGGAAAACCAAGTTCCCCCAGATACTGAAGCCTTGTTACATAACTAATGTTCTACTTAAAATAGTTTTTACCTGTATCGCAGCCCTGATAGTCACTGAACCTATATTGAGAAAAAAAGTGGCTATAAGTAGAAAAGTGGGTAGTGTTAACACGGTTTACTCTATGGAGAGAGTGTACTCTGTACCACACTGTTTGCAGACAGTGAACTATCATGAGAAATACACCACATAGCACTAAAACGTATCTACTAAGAACATTGTACACTCTATGCAAAACCTGTCCAAAGAGTGACTATTCACTTAAAATAACCAAGGTCTGAAGGTGCTAAATATCATACTACCTGCAGCCTTCATACTGAGGTAAACACTTTACAGCTAGCTCATCTTCTGAAGAAAAACAAGCACATGCAAATAGGTTAGTATCTGGGGCACATAGTCTTCTATGTTATGTAGAAATAGTCATGCTGAGAAAGTTGTGTCTAATAACTGAAAGCTGCTTACAATATTGAGTTTGTAATTCGCAGAATCTTTGCCCTGCTGGAACCTGTTTCTGTAGTACCTAAAAACTTGTGTGGAACATAAAAAACAGAAGTCATCAACTGTCACCTGCACCTAGAGTTACTCCAAAACCACACATGCAAAAAGGGAACGAGGCAATGTCAGAAGTGGTACTTTCTATGCTTCAGCCATGTGGGTTGTTAGAATTGCCCCCACCCACTAGATAGTGGCATGCTTCATCATAGGGCGTGCTACAATACTCTGGTGCAGACAGACACATGGAGTGGAGCAAAGGTATGTTGGTAAGGGTTGTTACCCTATCTTTTAAAGGAATCCACTTCACAGCCTTGATTAAGACTGTTCAACGGTTTTGGAGAATATTGTTTAAAACTCAGGAAATATAGAGGGGTCACGGAAAAAGGGCAAATATGGCCAGAGTTACCAGATCCACGTCCAAACAATAGGTAAAAGGAAAGAGAGGGGGACCACGGAAAGAATAAGGTAAGGGATTTAATATCCTGATGAAGGCCAAGTGACCCTGGGGGAGAAAGGAAGGAGCAGAAACATATCAATAGAAGCAAAGAGGGTGACAGGGCAGTCATTTCACAGAGTCCACCTAAATAATACAAGTTTCTAACACTGCCAAGGGGGACCTAAAATAAAGCTGAAGTGGGTACCCCATCTTAGACAGTTTTAATCAAGGCTGCAAAGCAGATTCCTTTAAGCGATAGGGTAATACCTACACCTTTGCTCCACTCCAAGTGTTGGTTTGCACCAGAGTGTCATGGCATGCACTATGATAAACAATGCCACTATCTATTGGGTGAGGGCAATTTTAACAAGACTCTCAGGATCCATGACTGAAGGTTAGGAAGGACCACTTCTGACATTGCCTTTTTGCATGTATGGTTTTGAACTCAATAGGGAGAACAAGGGAAGAGTGATACCTCTCTCCCCTACTTTGGTGTGAGGACACAGAGTTACTCTTCAATACAAAGATTTATAATGTGTTCATTAACTCCACTACTTATGGTATATTAGGAGCACATGCATTTTGCAAACACAACGATAAGCTGGACACAGGCTGTACAAAATTTGGTAGAAAAGTAATTTGGTAGTCAACCATCACTATATAAACAATAAAACAAACTAACATACTCATTGGATTATGTCACAGTGATGCCAACGGTAATATTATTAATGATGCCATTTGAGATGTCATCAGTGATGTCATAAATGATGTCACAGAATGTGTCATGAGTGATGTATTACATGTGGTCAGACATGTGGGGGTGCAAGCTATAGTTAGCTCTGCAAGCTATAACTGTTGAATTTCTGTGTTTTTTTAGTTCAAAATGTTAATATTGTCACTGACATAAAATATTACGTTTGTTTTTTTCAGTGAATATATAAGTATATTCACTGAAAAGAACGAAAGATTACAGGGACGTTATAGTTACGATATAGAATAAAAAAAGCACACAGAAATTCACTTAAAAATAAAAGGTTCCAGGGGCGTTATAGTTAGGCTCACATTTCAAACATACAAAATCATAGAAATTCAGCAGTTATAGTTCTAGCTATTTCAAGTAACTATAACTTGTGCCTTAAGGTAACTATAACTCGCACCCGACAGGCCTTACAGCCTACCCTGTATAACTACCCAACCAGACATCACGCACAGCCTTTGGCTGAGCGCCGAAGGGGCTGCCTGCAGGGCCTGCAGCATACCCCCTAGACACCCAACTCCGCGCCCCACATAGCCTTCAGCCATGCATCGGGGGTTGGCTGTAGTGCCCGGCCCATATCCAGGCCCTGCGGCCTACTTCTGCAAGCACCAAACCCCAGGCCTCATATAACTTTTCATGGTGGAACTGCACAGAAAATACACTTGCTTTGCCTTGGCCATGTGCAACAATATGATCACATTGTGTGTAGATGTTCAAGGGGGTCCTTTTAGTAAGCTGCCCGTCACCCTGGAAAAAGGCAGGAAGACCTTGCATACACTAATGTATATTGTGCAGGGCCAAATGGGTGGGGCTTCTAAGCAGAGTTATATGCTTGTAGTATCACTACGTAAGATATTGCGCTCGAAACAGCAAGAATGAACACACCTTAATTGAAGATTACAGATAACCTTTTAAGGTGGAACTGCAGCAAAAACACACTTGCTTTGTCTTGGCCAGGCACAAGATGATTTGTGCTTTACAGAAGTAAGCTCTTCTTTGTTTGGTGGAGATGTGATCAAATTCCTGTGGAAAAGAACGCTTCTCCAAAATCAGTGGGAAATGCGCTTGGTGGGGAGTTTTTTTTTTTAGTTAGCTGTTCATCACCCTGGTAAACGGACGGGAAGACGTTGCATACCACTAATGTATATGGGGTGGGGCTTCTAGGCCATTTTCCATGCTCATATTATCACTACATAAGACAATGCGCTCGAAAGAGAAAGCATGCAGACACCTCAATCAAGGATTACAGATAACTTTTCAAGGTGAAACTTCAGAGAAAAAACTCTTGCTTTGCTTTGGCCATGCACAAGATGTTAGGATGATTTGTGCTTTACAGAAGTATGTGCTTCTTTGTTTGGTGGAGATGTGATCACATTTCTGTGCATCAGAAATTATTCTTGAAAATCAGCAGGAAACGTGCTCAGGCAGGCTTTCAGTATGCTATCCATAACCCTAAAAAGGGCGGGAAGACCTTATATACATTGATGGGGACCACAGGGGGGTCTCAAGGCCCACGTGGTCCCAGCAGTCTCCCCGCCTCCTGTGGGATCCAGCTCTGCTCCTGCATGCAGGGAGCTGCTAAAAATGCAATCTCCCTGCATGCGCAAGCAATCTTTTATCTGTTTCTCTGCCTGCATCACAGCAGGCAGAGAAACAGATGAAAACTCCGCTCCCAGCATGTGGGAGCAGTTTGAAAGCTCCCACTTGCTGGGAGCAGAATTAGTGTTTACTTTGAAAGCAAACAGCTATCTCCAGAGGTTGGGCACCTCAGTGAGATAGCAGGAGCTGGCCCTGTGGGATGGCAGCCCCCCGGGATATTAATAGCTCCTTTCTTGTGCATGGACCGGCCCAACGGGAAGTGGTGGTCTTCGCGGCCACATATGGACTGAGTGGAGGGCTGCAGGACCCCCCCCTCACACTTTAAATAATGTATATTGCCCAAGAGAGGTTGTGGTCCCTGGGGCATCCATGCTCTCCCCCCAGATCAATATTTATTCAGCCTCAGGCGGTCGGTGGTCTCCGGGGCATAAGCTCCGGGAGGGGGTTTGTGTGACTTACTCCATTTTTAATTAAAGCCCTGGGAGGTGGTGATCCCTGGGGATCAAAGAGCCTGCAGGAGGGGGCTCTGCAGCCCCCTCCTTTACTTTTTAATTGCACATGCCCCCAGGACCTGGCCCACCTTTGGGCTAAATTAAGAACAAGCGCATGAGACCGCTCTTTTTTAAAATACAATTCTGGCAGATTCAAGGATCCTTTGTGAATTTCACTAGATGTTTTAAAAAAATGCTTTTTTGACCTGGTGGGGCCCCAAGGGACTCTAGTACCAAGGCTAGGGGGTTACGTATTCCTACTCTGCGTCCTTTTCTTTTTTTGCATTTCAATTTTGGGACTCGGCTGAAGCAAAATGGCTGCCAACACCTTCTAGTTGAAGTGTTGGCAGCCAATCAGATTTCAGCACGAGATCTCCAGGATCTGCAGATCCTCTGCGTCCCTAGATATCTATATTTATTTTTTCCTTTAATATCTCTAAAACTACGGAATGGATTTACACCAAATCACCAAAAGCATGCTTTCTTGACCAAAAGCTATCTTTCTGTCAAATGTGGTGTAATTCTGCCCAGTGTTCGGACTGTAGTGGTGTTCGAAGTCCCTTTTGGAAAATGTATTGGAAAACATGTTTTGGGACCCCCCCTCCCCAAGTCTCAATTAACTTAACTTAATGTAGGGGGACAGTTGCAGGACCACCACCACCCCAGGGCAAAATTGAATGAAGGAGGGGGGGCACACAGCCCTCTCTTGTAGAGCCATCTTGAGATGCCCACCCTCAGGAAGTAGCTGTTTGCTTTTGCCAAGCAAAAGCAACCATAATTACACTTTCAGCAACCGGGAGCTGTTCAACAACTCCAGCTTGCTGAAAGTGAAGTTTTCATCTCATTCTATGCATGCAAACAGGCGTGCAGGGAAAGAGATGAAATCATTGCTCCTGCAAGCAGGGAGCTGCTATTTAAAGCAGCTCTTTGTTTGTGGGAGCAATGCCGGCTCTCGCAGGGGACAGGAGTTGGCTGGGACAGCGGGGGCCTTCAGGCTTCACCCGCAGTCCCTATAGGCTTTCATTGGTGACCTGGGCACCATTTTATATATGGCCAGGCCTGGGGGATGTGGTTCCTGGATCGGAGATGGGCCTAGAGTGGAGGGCCCTCTTGAAAAAAGTATTTGCCTGGTCCTTGAGGCCCCCCTTTATACATATTTTTGAAAGTAACCTCAGGGAGGTGGAGGTCCCCAGAGCCAAGGTGGTCATCCATTCAGCCCCCCCATGTATTTTTTAAATGTTGGCCTGGTAAGGTGATTGTCCCCAGGACACAGGGGCTTTGTTTTTTTAGTTATGAATCCCCAGGGAGGTGGAGGTCTTCTGGGACCCGAGGGGGCTAGCGGCCCCCCATATATTTTTTTACTACTCTCCCAGGGAGGTGGTCGTCCCCATGACTGTGGGGTGGTCTATGTGCCCTGTAAGTTATTTTTATTATGTAGCCCCAGGGAGGTGGTGGTCTCCGGCACCGGGGGGGGGGGCTGTGCAGCCTCCCTAAATATGTATATTTAATGTTGTCCTCTTTAAGCTCTAAACCCCCTTGGTAATGCATGGCACAGAGTTTGGAGCTTAAGGGGGTTTGACTGCAGAGCCTGGTCACAGGGCAGGCATTGTCACCAACCCCTGCTGCGCACATCCAAAGGCTGTGGAGGTGCGGGGATGGGTGGTTATAAGGGATTGGTTGCAAGGCCTGCAGCCAACCTCAGTCATGCATGACCAAAAGCTGTGTGCGGCTGGGTGGTTATAGAGGGTAGGCTGCAGGCCAAGTGCTGTGCCCATCCCCCACTGCGTATGGCAGCAGGTCATGAGTGGTACATGGTTGGGTGGTTATAGGGGGTTGGCCGCAGGATCTGGCCACAGGCCAGTCCCAGAGGCCAACCCCCGCTGCTCACAGCCAAAAGCTGGGCATGATGCAGGATTGGGTGGTTATGGGGGTTGGCCGTAGGGCCTACCCCCTGCCCCCTGACCAGGCCATCCTGCCAACATCCATGCGCGGTGGTGGTTGGATTAACACATAGTACTTGAAAATACGTTATGTTAAAAAAACATAGAAATTCACTGAAAAAAGGGGAAGTTAAAGTTAGGAAGTAGAATTTAAAAAAAACTGACCTGAGGCCAACACCCTATCGGCATCCAACCTTGCACTGAGCACAGCCTTCACCCATGCGCAGAAAAGGTTGCTTGCAAGACCTGGCCTGCAGCCAGACCCTACGGCCAACTCCATAACCACCTTACACCATGCTGTGCACGGTCCTTTGGGCGTGTGCAGCGGGAGTTGGCTGCAGGTTCTCTGGGTATGAGGATAGCTGTGAGAGAATGTATACTGGGGTGAGAGTGGCTGTGAGAGTGTCTGTCTGGGTGTGAGAGTGTGTACATCAGTGGGCTTGTGAATGGGTGCATGAGGCTGTCAATGGGTCTGTGACTGGGTGTGGGAGAGTCTAAGCGGGTCTGTGAATGGGTGCGTAACTATCTGAGTGGGTCTGTAAGTGGGTGCGTGAGGGTCTGACTGGGGCTCTGAGTGGGTGAAGGAGGTTTTGAGTGGATTTGAGACTGGGTGCGTAGTTGTCTTAGTGTGTGTGTGTGTGTGTGGGGGGAGAAATTGTTTTAAAAAGAGAGACAGAGAAAGTGAGAGGGAGAGAGAGAGAGGGAGTTTTTGAGGCTTTGTTGTATTATATACTTAGAATGAGATATTTCTGCACAATTTAAAATAAAAAAATGTATCTGCCATTTTTTAAAATTTTAAATAATTTGTACTTTAACAAAAATAAAGAGGGAAGAGGGTCTGGCTGAAACCAAACCCTGAATGCTAAGTGTGAAGGTCTGCACACTGAGCTATTGCTTTTTTTTGTGCAATTTGTTTTTAGCCCTTTATGGGCTCTCTGGGACCTTGAGGGAGCCCTCATAGGCTACCCCATGGTCCCTATTTATATATATAAATATATATATATATATATATATATATATATATATATATATATATATATATATATATATATATATATATATATATATATATATATATTTGAATGAATATATTTTTGAAAAATGCTCTTTACAGGCTATCTGGCACCGCGGGGGAAGCCTTAATGGCTTCCCTCCCAGTGCCATTGCTTCAGCAAGCAGGGAGCTGCTTTAGCAGGCTGTGCGGCCCGACTCACAAGTCATTGTAGTCCAGGGAGTGGTGGTCCCCGGGGCGGTAAGGTAGGCCATTGGGCCTCCCCCAGATATCAAAACCATTTTTGCCATGGGGTTGGTGGTCCCCCGGGCAGCGGGGGCTCGCACCCTCCCACATATAATCCATAAGCCCTGGAGAGGTGGCTGTCCCTGGGGCAGTGGGAGGGGCCAGGAGACCCCTCCCACATTATTCTAAAAATGCCCCCAGGGCTTGGCCGACTCGGGGCTTTATAATAACGAAGAGTGGGAGACCGTGCTTCATTTTATTTTACGGTGGATCCGCAAATCTACTTGGACTTTGGCCGTAAAATAAAAAAAAAATGCTTTCTAAGCCTGGGGGTGTTCCCCTTGGGACCCCAGCACCAGGGCTAAAGGGTAGGGTTTTCATACCCTGGCCCCTTTTGTATTTTTTATTATTTTTGTCTGTGACTCGGCTTAAGCCAAGTCTCAAGATGGCTGTCAACACTTCCTGGTTTAAAGTGTTGGCAGCCAATCAGATTTCAGCACGAAATTGGAAGGGATTGGGAATCCTTCGCATCCCTATATATGCAGATTTGGATTTCCTTACATTTCTCAAAAACTACTGAACGGATTTACAACAATTAACAAAAAGGGCTTTTTCTGGACCAAGAGCTACCTTTCTGCCAAATTTGTGTAATTCTGGCCAATGGTTTTTGTGCTATTGCTGTTCAATTCTTCTATGGGAATTAAGATTGGAAACAATCTAAATTTCACCCTCCCCACTTTCTTTTAGCCCCCACTGATGGATCACCCCAAAAGTTTCCAAACAGGAGCTCACATGACTGCTGAATATTTTGGGGAAATTTTGTGAAGATTCGTCAAGCAGCGCCAAAGATATAGGCAAGTAAAAAACAGCTTTTTCTATAGAATCTACATCCTAACTACAACTACCTAGTGTCAACCTCCACTACGTAGTATATATATGTGTGCGTGTGTATGTGTATATATATAAATTTTGCAGCGGCAATTACCATGACAATTTTCACATCATACATAAGTCAAGCAAACTCAGCTCCTTTCTGAAAAGTTTTGGGGTGTTGCGTCAAGCAGGGGACCAAGAAAAAAAGGGGGGTTCCAAATCACACATTCGCTGTGCACCTTTTCATTGAAATCTTAGCACCAAATCTGGCAGAATGCTAGATCTTGATCCAGAAAGAATGTTTTTTGTAATTTGGTGTAAATCCGTTCAGAAGTTTTTGAAAAATGAAGGTTCAAAATGTATTTCTACATAGCGACTCTGTACTACTGTGGTGTACCACTAGCTCAAAACATGCTATCTGATTGACAAGCCGCAACTTGGTAAGAACATTTTAGCTGTCATTTTATGACTCAGTTTCTGTGTCATAGAAAATAAATAAAAATAAGGAATAAAAGCACAGTGTATGGGTTCCTTGAACCTCTGGCCCAGCTCTGCTGCCAACCCTACAGCAGGCCCTTTGGAAGCACTTCTTATTACTTCACATATTACATAAATCATGGCATATTCTATATATCATTGATATCATCAGTTCAGTAACTGAAATGACATGGTTGATGACAACAGTGTTTATGGCGGGGAAGAGAGTTATGATTACTTCAGGTAAATATAACTGGTGAATTTCAGTGTTTTTTTCTTGTCTATTACGTACAATTTTAACTAACATTTTCAACTAGCTGTAAGTCACTCAGGTTCTCTAATATAACGTAAGATAATATAACCACACCTAACTATAAAGTCACTTTAACCTTTTTCCAGTTTTCCATTGGAAATTTGAACAGTGATACAGAAAAAAAACGGCTGAACGGAATTACACAACATTTGGCAGAAAGTTAGATATTTACCCAAAAAGTGAGCATAAATCCATTCAGTCTATTTTGAAAGAATTGTGGTTCAAAGTTTATGTATATTTCCACACTCTGAGGATCTGTGTCTGACTACTCACAAGATTAGATCTAATTGGCTGCCTCAACATCATCAAAGATTTTGCAGCAGCCATTTTTTAGGACTTGGGACTGAGTTTCCTATCCTGAAAAGATAATCAAAAATATATATGAGGCAGGGTAAGGATTCCCTGACCCCACAGGTTTGCTGAGGGGTGCCAGATTTACCAACTTGGGGCCAAAAACATATTTTTCTTTGAACAGTTTAGAGGATCCAGAATTTTAAAAAAAGAGAGCGCTCCAGCCCTTTTCAATTTCAAGCCCCAAGAGTCAGCCTGGGCTCACGGGGTCATTACAATAATAATTTAGGGGAGAAGGGCGTGCAGCACCGCTTCGCTGAGCCATTATATAGGCACAGGGACCCCATCCCCCGGGCCCATTGTATAATTTTTTGGGGTTGTCAAGCACGTCCCACCACCCAGAACATAGTGGTGAGCTACCGGAAGTGCAGCAGCACCCCTGAAATACTTTACAAAAATTAACCCTGTGTTCCTGGGTTCTATGGCACTGACCTCAGGAAATACTTATGGTGTATATCAAGCACTTCTAGAGTTAAAGCTTTTGTTCATCATCTTGAGACTGCAGAGTCCCCCTGTGGTTGGTCCTATGACTACATTATATCGCCTGAAGAATGTAAAAGAAAAACTCTGACCCATGTGTAATGTTTTTTTACAAGTGCTTTACTTAAATGGTTGTTGAGAAACATTGCAATGCTTGTCACTAATGATCAATGTTATTACAGTAGGTTTTGGAGTACATTGGTTTGAATAATGATTCCTAACAAGTCAAATTTGTAAAGCCTGTCTTGTATATTCTTGTAGTCAACCTATCATAAGATCAGTAGGCCTGCCTTTTATATGTTGACAGTGACTTACATTAAAAAAAAAACTAGAAATTCCCTGAAAAAAAGGTTAAAGTGACAGTTATAGCTAAGTATAGTAAAAACGAAAGCTTATAATTTCACTGAATTAAACATTTTTAAAAGTGTGTAGAGTTATAGCCTGCCTCCATACTTTTCAGTGGAGTGTGTTGCAATACCAGAGGTTGGCCATGTGTAGTGCCTATCTTACTCCAAGACTGGACAAGACAACATTTAAGTCTGTTTTATCAATATCAGGATAGAAGTGTTTGACACGGTATTACCTTTAGGTGTGTTTGTGTTTTGTATTAGCATAGTTCTCCCCAAACCTAACACTACATTTCCCTTAACCCCACTCATTTTAGTAATCATTCCACTTTTTACACCATTCTGCCTTTTCCCTCTCACATTTACTAATGTGTGCAGGGTTATCTACCACAGCACTTAAGGTTTCCCTATAGAAAAGTTAGAAGAGTTGGAGGTGGAAATCTCTGACCATAGATTGGTGAATTACATTTGTAGTACATGAACTAGTGCTACCGGAGTACTACTTTACGCATTCAAAATGCCTTTTGTATATCAGGCCCTTAATTAACAAAATAACACCAAATGAACAATAATAAGATTAACACTTTTGCTTTTTTATAAGTTTAAATGTCAAAAAGGGCCATGAAACTGCAGCAGCAATGTAAATGATGAGCATAGGTGAATGGGACAGAGACATCAAGGCAACAACTTTACCTCTAACATGGAATAAATATGGAAAGAAGACAAAATGCTGTGAGCAACAAGGGCTCCACGAGGCCAAGTATGATGAATTGTTGTCCTGATGAAGCCTCGAGTTTTGGAACAAAAAACACTAGTGTGGGGTAAACTTGAAATACGTACCCAGTGAGGTTGCATAGTAGCTGGGATTCTTTTGCTAACTTTTTTCACTGCCAGTTCTACCCAGGGATGCAGATGAAATTATGGAAAGTGAAATCCTCTAGCAGGATGAAATGGAGAGCAGTAGACAGGAAGCAGTCTGCAAGGCCAGGTATCTTCAGATTCAGGCACTGCTGAAGCTCACTATTTTACACCAAAAGTTTTTGAGATTATACAAACATGGAAATCTTGCCTGCTGAGTTTGAACTTGCCGGCTATAATCTTTCTTATTGTCCAAATTCTAAAGAGGTAATTTTTTCTCAGATCAAGCTTTATTGGATGCTCAGGTTCTTTCACCTAGCCACTCACCAAACTCAAAGACTGCTGAGGATGGCTTCTAGGGTAGAATGTCTCAGACAGTAGAAAGAGGTAGGCTCAGACACTCGCTCCAGACCAGGCCTCCAGCACAGGTCTTAGTGTTCACTGGTCTCCTGGGTCTGAAGTTTTCTGCTAGTTCTCCCCAGTTACAATGCCTATCTTGTGCTTTATGTCCTTGAAATCACAAAAGGTCAGCTGGACAGAGCCTTCAGAATCACTGGTTCTTTGAAAGAAGGCCAAGCAGGGGAGACCCTAGTCTTCTCCACAGTCAGAGAACAAGAAGCTCATCTTCTTATCTTCTCCAGTTCCATTTCTGTTCTTAAGTCACTTGAATGGCAACCGTTCTTATAGTAGCCACTGATTGGTGACAGGAAATTAACCAATTCTTAAACCACACAAAACACTTTTTTAAGGGACTTTCAGAATGGCAGGACTCCACATATTGCAGCACTTCCCACCTTTTCGAAAGGCTACATATGAGATCCTTCCTCTCCCTTCAAGCCGTAGACTCTCTCAAAAAAATACTTCTAGGCCAAGACCCCTTCCTGCTGGGAGTGGTGCCACA
This sequence comes from Pleurodeles waltl, assembly GCF_031143425.1. Lineage (NCBI taxonomy): Eukaryota > Metazoa > Chordata > Amphibia > Caudata > Salamandridae > Pleurodeles > Pleurodeles waltl. The sequence continues at coordinate 611,712,386 of NC_090449.1, forward strand.
CTAGTCAGAGGAAAGGAAAACTTCAAAAGATGATCTTCACAAGCTATGTTTAGGGTAAACATGCCAGGCATCAGGCTTCCTATTTGTTCTTTGTGCACATCTATGCCTTCTCCTCCCCTTACAGTCCTAAATAAGTAAGTTTAACATCCTCAGAAAAAAACTCTCTGGAGAGTGGCTTTGTTCCACAGAGGTGGCGTCTCAGTGTGCAGGATGAATTTCCAATCTGCTTAGCCTTGGTCCTCCGGCTGCCATTACCTTGTGCGTGGCTGTTGTAGCCCTGAAGGGTTTTTGCTACCAGCAGGATTCTCTGCATGTAGTCAGGATGTTGGGATCAGAATTATGAGAAAGGAATAGGGTGGCACGAAGTATCTGACATGACAGAATGATCAAGGACAGGATGTCAGGCATTCGATATTTAATGTTGTGCCTACCGTACCAGGACAACACGAATTTCTCATGACGTTGGGTATAGCTAGAGTTAGATAAATTCCTGAACAAAATGGGTTGTCTCATTAGCTTGTGCTACTGGAGGGTCCCTGTTTACATTGTTGTTCAACTGATCTTTCTGTGAAATCTGTTCTTGTCTACTCAAACATAAGGGAGACTAGATCTGAGAAACATGTATGTAATTCTTTTAGTTCCTGTGTTTATCATTGTGTTCATGAACCTGCTTAAATACTTTTTGTCCAGATTTTTGCTTCTTTTTTCTGCAATAGAGTTTTCCTATTTGATTCCTCAACTCGGTTGATTATTCTAGACTCTTTCCCTACACTGTCTTACTTCCTGATTCATGTGAAGCACTTTATCTTAAGTCAATAGCTGCCCATATTGCCAAGGAGGTTAATTCTGCCCTTTGTTGCTTTTTTCCTAACTGGGACCCTCTTTAGGAGAAACGCGACACCTTGCACGTGTATGGAAAAGAGCAAGTAGCGCTGTGCCTACAGAGAAGAACGCCCTTTCTTTGGGCAAACATGAATGAAAGAAGAGAACTTCACTATGACCAGCCCTTTGCAGTAGGTCTGGAGGTGCTGTAATTAATCTACTGACTTGTCAGAGTAATGCGAACAGGTTGTCTGCTCCCAGAGATTATTTGATCTTCTCTGAGAGACACTGCACAATTATCCAGGTATAGGACAGAGCATGCCAGAGCCAACAAGGTAACTGTCTTTAGGCAGAGATGTACAACTTTTTCATAAAGTACCTCTGGTGCAAAAAGTCCTCGTTCACCAATTAATTTTATTTATTTCCAATTAAATGTATTTCATATAAATATAAAGAATAAAAGATGATTTTTCTAGTTTTTCTAGCTATTTCCTGTGTCTCTGTATCAATAAGTGATTTTTTTTCAAAGTAGGCCTTGGTTAAAATAGGAAGACAACTTCATCCGTTTGCAGCAGATACCACTACTTTGTTAGTGTGGAAACATGCCAGCCCCATACTTGGCAGATCTAATTTTAATACAGTATGCACCCACACCTTGGGGCCTGCAGTGCACTATTTGTGGGTGACATAGCTATTGTTAAAAGTAGGCTTTCTCGCCTATAAAATGGTTTACGTTCACATATGCTGCTTGCAAATGTTGGCTAAAGATGACCAAACCCAGAAACACTGTACTGAAACCATACTTTCAAAGTCACACATGAGTTCTGTTACAACATACTGCAGCACACGTGACATCTCGTCTTTATGCCACTGGCCCTTTTGAAATGTATTACTTGTAGCTCTGTGAGAGAGCTAGTCATGCCAATGAGAATTAGACATGGTTACCATATTTTTGAAAAAGAGTGCATACACTGGAAGAGGTGTTTCTCAGCCTGGCTGGACCCAGATTCAAAAATGCCAGCATATCCAGACATAGACAAATTGGATGCACTATCCTTTAGATACTGCGCACTTTTTTAAAACTGAAAAGCTGTGTGAAATTGCTTGAACAGTTTTTTAAACTTTCTGTTATACTAGAGGTCTTTGTCCAATTTAGATAAAAATGCATTGCTTTGCCAGCATTTTACACCTTTTTGCGAATGGATGAGACCTTACACCATATGGTATGGTCATACTTTCCTGATTTAGGAAGGAAGAACTGCAGTATTTCATTAGTGTTCCTTCAGAAAAACTGGATTTTAAATTATTTGAAAATTGTGCTAAAATACTCTATTTGGTCCCTCACAAACGCCCCACAGTGAAGTTACACTCACTGGCTTTACCTGCTCACTGTGTGCAATATAGAGTATCTATTCCCCACCAATTTCCAAATGCACTGGGCTCTTCTGCAGTCCTTCCAACACTAGGGTGACCACCTGGCAAAGAGGCAAATTCTGGACAGGACTGTAAAAACGTCAGAATAAAGGGTCAAAATTCAGGACACAAATTCAGGACGAAGAGTTACAATTCAGGACACAAATTCAACAAAAAACATCAGTTTTACAGACACATCCAAGACAGGCCATTCCTTATTACTTTATCAGTGATTTTTTTTTTTTTTTTACATAGCGCTATTTATTCACTGTGGTCTTTTTGTGATTGCCTCCTGGCATGCCACATTGAGGTGTCACATTGCATCCTTGTTCAGTAGTAAATGAATGCCCTTCAACACTGTGTCAAGGGTGTCACCCCTACCTTAATCTACCCAGTCTTTCTTGGAGAGAATGCAACAGCAAAATGTTGATTGTGTTTCTAAACATTTGGCAACAATTTAGGAAACATGAAGGTAAGTAACCATATGGCTCATTTAAACAAGTTGAACAAACACTTCTCGCTCACTTCAACTTCCAATGGACTTTCAACCTAAAAAAAAATGTATTTTGAAACACTCTATGCCAATGCACTCTACACAAGTCAAATCTACTGTATACCACCCCACTATATGCCACTCTACATGACTCCCAGTATGCCACTCCTAAACACGACACTCTCTGTCACTCCACAAAACTCTACGCCACTCTTTGCCATTCCACTCTGCGACACTCCACGCCACTCTCCTCTATGTCACTAACTTTTAGCCATGCTGAACAGCAGCCACTCTGGTGTATAACATGGCTAAAACACATTGGCAAAATTAGTAACTCTTGCGTAGAAGTGACCTATTGTCTTTGCCAATGTTTGTTAGTACTGTGAGGTGTTGAGGTCCCTAAAAACACTGTGAATGTGTAAGTCCTTATTTTAAACATGCATTACACACAGCATACTATAGGCTGCCACAAAATGTGCAAATACGTTTAGGTTAAATTAAAAAAAAAACTTTTAAAATACACATTTCAATATATACAGATTATACCTAGTGCAAACATGTTTTATAACTGTCCATGAAAACCACACACCCCACAGCTCAGCTTGGAACCCCCTTACAATACCTCTCTAAAAGAAAATACCTTTGGCATCAAAAAGCTTAAAGTGACTCCTTTGATTAAAGACAATACAGGTTCCCAAACCCCTTTGTATTTGCAGATTTACCAGTTGCCCCCATTTGCATTTCTTTTGGGAAGGAGATACCCTGGAAAGAAGTCCCATTTCTTATCTGTCTGCACCTCCGTCGGGATCAGAGCACAGGGAAACTGAACTGTCCTAATTGCATTTGTTCTTTTACTGAAAGGCTAAAATTACGGACAAATGCTGTCCGTTAAGCCTTTCATCATGGACAACCGACGGAAGGCCTACATTAGGGGCAGTCCGTGAAAATTAGGACAGGTGGTCGGTCACCCTGTCCAACACACGACAACTCCGCGTGTCACACGATATCGGGTCTATTTACATAGTCGCACAGTGAGCACGATGAGTTAGACACCAAACACAGAATTGGTTTCCCACTAATATATCTAAATGGACTTGCCCTTTGCACATCCATTACAGATTATACAGCCTCCGACCTCGGATCACTTTTCATGAGACAAATTGTTTTGCATTTGGGCAGCATAGGAGTGGCTGCACTAGCACAAAGCTCCGCCTACTTCAAGCCCCGTCATTCTAACGTCCCCTCCTTGGTGCTCAGTCTGTGACGGCTTGAAAGTCCTGTTCCCTCTTAAACTCTCGCCGCTCTCCTCGCATAGTGGGCACATTTTCAATTCCGACAGTTCTACTTGTGTCAAAAGAAGAAAAAAAGTGAGGCAAACAACAATTTGGAGTTCACAGTTACCAGTTAGGTTTTCCCAAACATGTATATTATGTTCCAGTGCCCGGTGTGATTTACACATGTACAATTTACAAGTGTAATCCAGTTTCCAAGGTTTCAGGCGAAAACATTTTAAAGACAAATGATCTTTGAATACATTATTTGCGAAATATGTGATTAATTAAAATGTAAAATTGGGCAACACGTTTACACACACCAGCATTATTAGCTTCATTCAATTTCTGCAGTTGGAATTGAACTCAATCTGTAAGGTTTTTTTCCAGTGGATGAACGGCTCAATCACTGTGCTGATTTTAGTTTGATCATTTGAAGTAAATGTATAATCAGAGTTGTCGTTTTTCTCCCACACTTGCAATCAGCAGGTTGCCATTATGTATTTAATCAGCTATTCGGTTTGTATCATGGATCGACCTCTCTAAGATGTATATAGAATGAGAAGTGAAAGCAGGACAACAAAATCCAACAATCAGCAGAATTACAACTCAACACCATGCAAAAGGCCTTTGTTTCATGGTTTAGAGCCTCTACATTTGTTTACAAATTCGTTACTGATGAAAAGAACAGTGGAACAAGTAGAAAAGCAGGCAGCATGATATCAATTAATTTTTTTCTGCCTATAGTGAGGCGTACAGAAAATATATTATACATCAGACGCCAGGTTGCAAAATTGTAAACTCTAGCATTTTGTTCTTACTGTGCCAAACGGTATTTGCTGGTTTAAACACTGAAGCCATTAATGCATGGATTGTGCCAAAACAATTGGGTTTCAGAGATCATGCTATATATAAAGTTCCAGTGCATGTCACTTTAAAGGATGTGCTACAACTGCACGTCCTAATGCTGCATTTGCTAGTACCATATTCAAGAAAAATAGTTTATGCTCTAATTGCACATCAATTAACTGTGATAAAACATGCACAAAACCTATGCATGATCATATGCCAGAAAAGTGCATAAACCCTACGATGTCATATTAACTTGTGTGGGCTTCACATGCTCTATTAGAGACAATCTTCCACTTAGGCCAATGATCCAGAAATATTGTATAGCATCATGCTATCCTATGTGGGAGTGATAATACTGAGATGAAAGTCCTGATATAGAGTTTGGCAGAGAGGGTACTCCAACACAAAGGCAACGTAGTGTCCTCTATGCCAAGCTGAAGTTCCGTCTGCCTCATTTAGAGTCGGCGGAACATCAGTATGCCATTGACGGAGACATCTCCGTAAACACCACTGAAATACACCTCTGAAGGCACGACAGAGTAAGAGGCATCAGAGGTTTAGACACTTGATTGCCCACCACATTTAGAGTGATGAGTCGAATACCCAGTTTCTCTGCCATCACTGCCAGGGAAAACTTTTTGGTAAGGGGCAGTGGAAACTTCAAAATGACCCCTACACCATGTAAGACAACGCCCATGGTGCCAGATATCATTATTTTCTTTTATTTTCTAACCCAAAATCCTGCTTTTGGATTTTGTTTCTGAAAATAAAAAAGAGGGTTAACATTTTGATGGATGGCATCGTCATGTTGACAAAGCCACCCATCAAACTCTTTATACATTGATAGGAATAGCTGTGACATTGATTCCTTCCAGTGTGATATGATATGACCAACATTTCTGGAGTGCGCTGTTACCCAAGAGTATCTTGGTGCTTGAAAAAGCCTGCCTTCAGAATATGGGCCAGCCCTCTCAACACTTAACTGAAAAGAGCCGGGTTCTAAGAAGGTTTCTGAAGCCAGAATGTTTATGAGTGGCTTTTATTTCCCTGGGCAGTGAGTTGCAGACCTTAGTAGTGCAGAAGGAGCAAAAACTCCCTCCCCATCTCCTGCTTTCAATTCTGGGAACCACATCACCCTTCTTTTGTACCTGAAGATCTCCTACGTTAATACCAACTAAATCTGTTTTTTTGTGATGCTGAACTGCTCTGATATAAAGGTCTATAAGCTAAGCACAACACTTTAAACATGGATGGTTTGTGGATGGACAATCAGTGCAGGTCCTTTAGAGCTTCTGAAGCTGAATGATAGCTGGGAATCTCCAGATTCAGGGGGTGATTCTCACCCTCGAAAGACCGCTGAGGGTATTTTGGGTTTTGCACTGGGCTGGCGGGCGACCGCCAAAAGGCCGCCCGCCAGCCCAGTGCAAAAACCCCTTCCCACGAGGACGCCGGCTCAGAATTGAGCCGGCGGAGTGGGAAGGTGCGACGGGTGCAGTGGCACCCGTCGCGTATTTCAGTGTCTACAAAATGGGGCCCTCTTACGGGGGCCCCTGCAGTGCCCATGCCATTGGCATGGGCACTGCAGGGGCCCCCAGGGGCCCCACGACACCCCATACCGCCATCCTGTTCCTGGCGGGCGAACCGCCAGGAACAGGATGGCGGTATGGGGTGTCAGAATCCTCCATGGCGGCGCCGCCATGGAGGATTCATTTGGGCAGCGGAAAACCGGCGGGAGACGGCCGGTTTTCCGCATCTGACCGCGGCCAAACCGCCGCAGTCAGAATGCCCTGCGGGGCACCGCCAGCCTGTTGGCGGTGCTCCCGCCAACCCTGGCCCCGGCGGTCCATGACCGCCGGGGTCAGAATGACCCCCTCAGTCTCTCGACTGCATTTGGTGTAATCTATTGCAGAGTGCTTGATTTGCACCTTTATACAGAGAACTACTTTAATCCAAGTGGGATGTGAATAGTGCTTGGGTAACCGTTCTGTGAGCTGAGCATGGAAAAAAGGGAATAGCTTTTGTCCACAGACTGATGCAAATGCATCTTGTCCCCAGTTTCTTATTGTCTGCTGCAAAAGAGTGGTTTCTATAACAAATCACACCCAGTTTCCTGACTGGCATAGTCAGAATTCCAATTTGAGGTGGCCACCAAGAGTCTAATCCGATATTGGTATCATTGTCAAATGTTAAGACCTCCATCTTCTCTCCATTTAATTGTAGACAGTTTGACAAAGAACGTACCTCACACATTCATTGTTAAACTTTTTCCATTTTTCTGCCAGGAGGGTCATTAGATTTATTGATCAGAATGTGCATATCATGAAAGATACTGAAAAACCATGGGAGCATACTAACTCAGCCAAGGGAGTTACATAAATATTAAAGAGCGTTGGGCTGAGTCATGACCTCCTGTATAACCCCATAGGGCAGAAAAAAGACAGATCTAAAGGGCTTACAAAGCACAATGTGCAGTCTCCATGTCGAAAATGTCTCCAAGATCATTTCTTAATGCCCATCTTTGCTCACTGGACCATTAACGTGGAGCGGGCCACTGTGTCAACCGCTGCAGAAAGATCTAACAATATCAGTTTGACAGATCCTCCATGATCTAGGATACTCTAGATATCATCTGCAACTGACACCAAAACAGAGTCGGTGTTGTGACCTTTTCTGGAACCTGCTTGAGAACTATAAGGCAGGTTATGGGATTCCAGCACTTGAGATAGTTCTTGATTTAAATATTTCTCTAAAATATTTGGGGATAGTGGCAATAATGAAATAAGCCAGTAATTCTTCCACATTGTGGAATCCGCAGTAGTTTTTTTCAGGACAGGAATGTAAAGACGTGTCCGCTGGGCTAGCAGACATCTCTAGATTTGGAGGACGAGTACTCCATCAGAGCAGCAGAGTATATTACTCCATCACCCTGAAACACCAAGATGCTCATGACACAGAAAGGAATGTTTGATAAAATGCAACAAGGCGTGGCTGTTTGTTTGAATGACAATATCACACCAACTATAATTGAAGAGTAGCAGAGGCACACTGCTTTAGCTTAGTGAGATTTAACAGGTATGATGTGTTTGTTGGTTTAATACATTGCCCATTTTAGTGAATGCTTTTGATTGGGTAGCTGTAGTTTTCTTAATATTGGTAAATGCATTTAGCTGAATGGGATGGCAAAATTGGAAATTCCGAACGAGAAAAAGTAATCAAGCAGGCAGTAGTAGAGCAGTGAGAAAAATAAGCATTGACTTTTTAAAATGGTTTATACATTGAGGTTTGTCCCAATCGGCCGATTCACAAACTGCATTTTGTAAAACATAAATTAGGGGCAGATGTTCGTACGTGTTGCTTAGAGATTTCCAAATAGCAATTCCATCAGCATTGCTATCAGGAACTCACTAAATGAAATGTATGAAAGTACACCTTCCACAAATAGTGATTCAGTAAAAGTAGCATTTGCTATTTTGTGATTTCCTAATAGGGATTCACTAAATCTGCGAATCGGTATTAGGGGATGACAAGTAGGGAAAGTAGTTTTTTGAGAACAGAATGATGACATCACTGTTAGTAAGTGTTCAAATGCATGCCCCTCCTGGTATTCTGTAACACAAAGGATGTGAGTGCTGTTGCAGGAGTACATGTGTGGACCCTCATGGGAAACTTTGGCTGCAAACAATACCGAAAAAAGTCAAGGGAAGCGGCAGATAAAGAATTTGCAGCTAGAAAGCACAAGCTTAGGTTCTCATAACTGGAGGCCCTCACAGAGGAATGTGTTGGCCACAAGGAGGAGGTGTTTGGGAAGTGCTAATTTACCTTGCCAGAAGCACAAAATCTGGAATTGCATCCTGGAGAAAATCCGTTCTCTTAGAGTGATGCAACATACCATCCCAGAAATCAGGAAAAGTTGGTAAAACGTAAGATCGTGTACATGTCGCTTGCAGGGGCATGTGGGACAGGCGGAGGACTATCTCAGCAGCCACTGCCAACAACCATGGAAACCTTGCGTAAAGCAACAATTCAGGTGGAGTGTATTGTTGAGGCGTTTAATGTAGATCTCTCCAATCCACCATCTATATTGGAAGGTAAGATTACATTAGATTTTCATCATATCATAATATTATTAGAAGCACAGACATTTTATCAAAGAATGGCAGAAAAGACACTCCATTTTAATGACTATTTCAACTTTCAAATGCATTATGGGAGTTGTAGTAACAACAATCATCAATTTATCATATGAAGGGAAACAGGTAAAATAGTTTGCGTCCAAAATCGTTGTCACTAAAATTAGCCAATAATGGGAAAAGTGAATTTAGAGTTACATAAATTCTTAAATATTCATGGAAAAAAACAGTAACAGTAAACTGAAGCACAACGATTTAATTTTCTTAGATGCATCACAACACTCATGAAAATCCTTGTGAAATTGAGCAATTCCCAGGCAGAACAAGTAATAACTACAATGAGTTTGAGTTTCACCAGAAGGAGAGCTACAGATTCACCAATCCCTGATTTCTCAGATCTAGGAGAAACATGTCAATCAGCAACTTACTTGTACCAATTGCACAATGTCACAGTTGCTCGGTGGGGAAGACAGTCATAGGAAAACAGTTTTGGATGGTCACAACTTGATGAATAACAACTTTGCAAGACTCACAGATTCAGTAGATAGGCTTGTTACAACAACGCAGCAGGATAGTTCAACACAAAGGCAACAGCATTACCAACAAATAGTGAGGTTTGATGTATGAAGTTGATCCATCACTGCTGTAGTCGTGTTGCTTAGGGTACGTTACATCTGCCTTAGAAAACATTCAAGCCAGTCTCATATCAGGACCTGCAGAAGTAGGGTTAGAGAATAGTAAGGAGACATCAAGCTTAAGTAGCCTCTTTTTGCCTGATGTCATCTACTACAGATATTGGTGATACTACACAGGCAAGCACTGCTGCAAAAAGTAATGTAAGCAGAGGTAGAAGAAAGCACTTATCTGTTTGTTCTCTGCTCATATGCATTTTCACTACTTATCATGTTTGCTTAATGAAAAAACACTGAACAGTTGTGAAAAAAGTTATTCATGATGGACAATATGTGATCTTTCAATTCAAAATGAGATGAATCCTGAATAAAATAAATTATTTGATTTAAAACCATTGTCAAACATGTGATATTTTTTTCATTTCCAATATTCCCTTTTTACTTACCTTAAAAATAATTATTAGCGATCTTTGTGCAACGTGCTCTGCCCTTTGCAACACGAGAGGCATCCTGTTGTATTTGTGCTTTTCCATCCACACGACGAGAATCCAATTCTATCTCCACATTATGTGGACCCCTTCTAATAGCACTCAATCCTCAATCAACTAATCAATCAATCAGTCGAGATTTAGAACACGACTTGTCACCCATGAGGGTATCCAGGTGCTAGCAGGATCTCAGTTGACGAGCCAGGTTTTCAGCATCCTACGGAAATCTTGGAGAGTAGGGGAGGTCCTGAAAGGCAGTAGAAGGCCATTCCAGGCTTTGGCTGTGAGGTGGGAGAAGGAGTGTCTTCCTGCTCTGCTGCATTGTATGTTGGGGATGTGGGCCAGCGCAAGGGAGGAGGAGTAGAGGTGATTGGAGGGCTTGTGGAATCTCAGGTAGTGGTTGATGCAGGTGAGTCAGAAGTCTTGCAGGGCCTTGAATGTGTGAGTGAGGAGCTTGAACTGGCGTCTCTTCTAAATCGGGAGCTAATGGAGTTTTTTGACGTGAGTGCAACGTGGATGATCCAGGATTAGTCTTGCTGCTGCATTCTGGATGGTCTGTAGTATTTGAACTAGGTGGGCCCCACATGGAGGGTGTTTCCATGGTCCAGTCTACTGATGACGAGGGCCTGGGTGATTATGCATCTTGTGTTTTGGGGAAGTCACTTGAAAATCTTATGTAATATGCAGGATAAAGAAGCAGGAGGATCACACTGCACTGACTTGGGTCCTCATGGTGAGTTTGCTGTCCAGGATGATACCGAGGTTCCTTAGCATGCTTATAAGGGGTTGGAGTGGGCTCTAGTTCTGTGGGCCACTAGGAGACATCCCAGGGGAAGTTGTCGCTGTTGAAGATCAAAATGTCCGTCTTGTTTGTGTTTACCTTGAGCCAATTATCCCTCATCCAACTGGCAAAGCTGGTCATGGATTGGTGGAAGTTGGTTCTAGTGGTGGAATTTTGGAGAGGGAGAAGATGAGTTGTATGTCATTCTCGTAGGATATAATGTTGACTCTGTGGGATCTGACTATGTTGACAAGGGGGGCATGTAGATGTTGAAGATGGTGGCGCTGAGTGATTGGACCTGAGGGACTCCGCCGTTGATTGGTTTAGGTTCAGGGGTGTAGGGTAAAGGGGGACTCTTTGTGTTCTATCGGTCAAGAAGGAAGAGATCCATCTGAGGGCGGCTCCATGGATGCCTATATTGTAACGTCTGGTGATCAGCATTTGTTGGGAGATGGTGTTGAAAGCCACTGATAGATCAAAATGGATAAGGGGAGCTGTCTCTCTTTTGTCGAGGAGGGCCCGGATGTCATCTGTGGCCTAGATCAGGACTGTCTTGGTGCTGTGGTTGCTGCTGAATCCAGATTGGGAGTTGTCCAGGAGGTCATTGTGTTCCAGGTAGATGACAAATTGTTGGTTGATGGCTTTTTCCATGGTTTTACCGGGAAAGGAACCATGGAGATAGGTCTGTAGTTGCTGAGTTTTTTGGGGTCCGCTGAATGTTTCCTCATCAAGGGTTTGACATCTGCTTGGATTCAGTCTCCTGAGGATGTGGCAGAATCCAGTGAGGTGCTGAGTAGGTTGTACATATGGAGGTTGAAGATGTGGTGGAGCATGTGTCAGATGGGGCCCCTGAGTGGATGGATTTCATGATGGTGATTGTGTTCTGAGTGAAGAGGTGGCTTCAGGTTGTTAGCCTTGAGATGGCTGTGTGTGTAGAGGTATGGCAGTTGAAAAAGGCTTCAGGCTTGAGTTGGGGGGATGACATTTCTGTAGATTTTGTCATGGAAGAAATCTATTAAGCTATTGCATAGATACTGAGAGCAAGAGATGTTGCTTGTTGCCATTGCGGGTTGGTGACTTCCTTGACCATGCAGAAGAGCTCCTTACTGTCTTTTGGGTTAGTTTCGATGTGCAATGCCTGGGATTGTTTTTCATCTCATGTACTTGGCAGAAGTATAGGATGAGTGATGATTTGTAGGCAGTTCTGTCAGCTGGGTCTTTTTGGGTGCACCACCTTCTATCGAGGCGCTTGGCTGTCCTGAGGTCCTCAGTGTTCCAGCTAGCTTGCTTGGTGGATCTTCTGTATTTCTTGTTCTTGATGGGGGTGATGATGTTAGTGCAGTCAGTGATCCAGGTGTTGAAGCTTCTGACGTTCTGGTTCACGTTGTTCTGGTGTTTAGGTGGACGACTGATGTTTAGGGTGTTGGTCCATTCAGTCTCTGAGGCACTAATCTAGCTGTGACATGCAGTGTTGGATTGCATCGGGGGGATATGTGGGTGTAGGAAGCTGGCTCTGCATATACTATATCAAAATGAGATTTAGTGTGCACAGAGTCCAGGAGTTCCCCAAAAGGCTTGACAGAGGCAATAATGGATAATACTAATGCTCTATTTGTGGTAGTGTGGTCGAGCAGTTAAGCTAATCAGAGGGTAGTGTTAAGCATTTGTTTTACACACACAAGCAATAGAATAAACACACTCAATGACTTAACTCCAGACCAATAGGTTTTTAAACAGAAAAATATTATTTTGTTACTTTATTACTAGAACCACAATATTCAGTTCAGCAATAATTACTGTTGCAGGTAAGTACTTAGCATAGACATCAATGTAACTTTGTTTCACTTTAGTCAAGTAAACAGTTTTTAAGAAAACAGAGAATGTCTATTTTAAAAGTGGACACTGCATTTTCAGAACAGTTCCTAGGGGAAGAAAATAAAGTACAGTTTTAGAGGTAAGTACACGACTTACAGTTTCAGTCTCCGGGTTATAGATAGTCCACTGTTGGGGGTTCAAGTCAATCCCAAACACCCACCACCAGCAACACAGGGCCAGCCAGGTGCAGAGGTCAAAGTTGAGCAATTTTAACGAGGGTTCTTATGGAGACAGAGGGTACTTGGATTCGGTCTGCCAGCAGGTAAGTACCCGCTACTCGGAGGGCAGATCAGGGGGATTAGAGGAGCACTGGAGGGGCCCCAAGTAGGCACTAATCCCACACCCTCAGTGGCACTGGGGCTGCTGGGTGCAGGGTGCAAACAGGGAGTCAGGTTTATAATGAATCTCTATGAGGGGTCAGAAGTCGCTGGACCTGCAGGATGCGTCGCTTTTCTTCTGCAGGTTCTTTGAAGCAGGAGACAGGCTGGTAGGGCTGGGGCCAGGTCAGTTGTTGTCTCTTTTCCTTCTCTGCTGGGTTTTGTGCTAAGCAGTCCTTCTTCTTTTGAGGTATCAGGAATCTGACTCTCTGGGTTCAGGGAGCCCTTAAATACAAGATTTAGGGGTGTTTTTAGTGTTAGAGGGCAGTAGCCAATGACTACGGTCCCTGAGGGTGGCTACACCCTCCTTGCATCCACTTCCTTTGGGGAGGGCAACACATTCCTGTCCCTATTGGTTCCTGTCCTCCAAACCAAGATGGAGGATTCTTCAAGGAGGGGGTCACTTTAGCTCTGGACACTTTAGGAGTGGTCCTGGCTGAGGTGGTGACTCCTCCTTGTTTTTCCTAACTATTCCTCTGGTCTTGCCACCAAACGTGGGGGCGTTGTCCGGGGAAAGGGAATCTCCACTAGCTGGAGTGCCCTGGGGCATTGTAACGCGAAGCCTGAGCCTTTGAGGCTCACCGCTAGGTGTTACAGTTCCTGCAGGGGTGAGGTGTGAAACACCTCCACCCAGTGCAGGCTTTATTTCTGGCATCAGAGAGCACAAAGGCTCCCATCCCAGGGGGTCAGAAACTCGTCTCTCAGAGGCAGGCTGGCACAGAGCAGTTAGTCCTGCACTGAAGGATTGGGTAAAATACATGGGGCATCTCTAAGATGCTCTCTGTGTGCATTGTTTAATAAATCCAACACTGGCATCAGTCTTTGTTCATTATTTTCAGAAGTTTGATACCAAACTTCCCAGTATTCATTGTAGCCATTATGGAACTGTGGAGTTTGTTTTGATAAACTCCCAGATCATATACTTAATATGGCCACACTGTACTTACAACATCTAAGAATGGACTTAGACACTGTGGGGGCATATTGCTCATGCAGCTATGCCCTCACCTATGGTATAGTGCCCCCTGCCTTAGAGCTTTAAGGCCTGCTAGAAGGGGTGACTCACCTATGCCACAGGCAGTGTTTTGTGTGCATGGCAACCTGACGGAAATGCCATGTCGACTTTGCCTTTTTATCCCCACCAACACACACAATCTGCAGTGGCAGTGTGCATGTGTTAGGTGAGACGTCTCTTAGGGTGGCACAACACATGCTGCAGCCCTTAGGGACCTTCCCTGGTCACAGAGCCCTTGGTACCACTGGTACCTTTTACAAGGGACTTATCTGTGTGCCAGAGGTGTGCCATTTGTGGAAACAATGGTACATTGTTAGGGAAAGAACACTGCTGCGGGGGCCTGGTTAGCAGGATCCCAGCACACTCTCAGTCAAGTCAGCATCAATATCAGTCAAAAAATAGGGGGGTAACTGCAACAAGGGCCATTTTCCTGCAGTGGGGTTGTGATAATGAAGTGGACGATGGAGTGGTTGCTCCATGTGAGGCCAGTGGTGTGGCTTTATTTGATGCATTTGAATATGGGGTCTAGCGTGTATCCTGCAACGTGTGTGGGGTCATGTACAAGTTGGGTGAGGTTGATATTCAGGCTGTTAAGGAGTTTGGCAGAGTTAGGGTCAGTGTTGTTGTCGAGGTGGAAATTGAGGTCCTCGAGGAACATGTAGTCTTTCAAGTCGATGGTGAGAATGGCAATGAAAGTGGTGATTAGGTTGCAGAAGGTGGTTTGTGGTCCTGGTGGATGGTATGCGAAGGTTCCCACAATGGTGGATTTCTCATCCGTTTGGCTAGTGAAGCTGAGGTGTTCCATTGCTAGGATTGTGCCATCTGTGGCAGTGATGCATTTGATGGTGTCCCTGTGGATGATGGCAGTTCCTCCACCTGGCTTGTTGATGCGATCATGGTGGGTGATTCTGTATCCTGCCAGTGTGACGGTGACAAAGTTGGAGGCAAACACGGGGATTGAGCCAGGTGTTGGTGAGGAAGATGATGTCGGGTCCAAGACTGCTGACAAGGACCCAGATCTTTGTGGCATGTTTGCAGGTCAGATTAGTATGCATACAAGCTGATGGTGGGAAGCTGGCATTGGGCGTCGAGTTGTCTGAGTGTTGCTGTGAGAGGTGGGGGCATGTGCCTTGTGGCAGGTGAAGTGCACAGAGTCAGCATTTGTGGTGGTGTCCAGATTCAAGGGTGTGGAGGGAGGTAGAAGTGTAGCTGTGGGTGGGACTAGGGTTCTTGGTGCTGGGTGCAGTCAAGGCATGGATGGGCACAGATGAGCTTGCCCCGGCGCACTGCGGCCACCATTAAGTAGGTCCTGGGAGGTAGGAGGGGTGGGGCGAAACACGTGTTGGCTGACTCTTATGTTTCCTCTCTGCATTAATTTCTGATGTATCTTATTTTGGAAATTATTCATTTTCTCTACACAAAATAAACAAGTAAAATTGGATCAACAACGACGCTTCTTGTAATCCTGTCCACTTAAACTTACTGAATTTATGGCATTTGGACTCTAAATAAAGACTTTTTTCAGTGGGACTTTACCACGCTCCTTTGTCAGTTTATCTTTTCTTTGGAGGACTTGGGTCCATGTCCTCCGGCAAAGTTCCCACACACAACTTAATGAACCAGGCATTCTATACAGGAAGATAATGCCCCTGGACCCTCTCCATCTTCTGGAGTTAGTTTTGTAAGTCAAAATGCAATGGGTGCTGCTGTGGCATGCCCAGAGCAACACACATTGCACGCCCCTTCCACGCAAAGTGCTGAGTGAGAAGTGGCCGTGTTTACAAGGTGGCGTTAAGTGAAAAGTGACGCTCCGGTGATGCTAAGGTCTCTTAAATATGCCCTTGTATGTTTTAATCATCATCTAATGTAAAGTGGTGCACTTGAAGTAAAAAATAAGTGCATTCACTTTAGTTTTAGAGAAAAAAACGAGTACTGGTGCCCTGCCATTACTAATTGAAATGCAACCATTGAGTATATTATAGTAATCATCCTCACTTTATTTTACGTAATTTCATTTAAAACGATAACAGTTTGCATAATGTTTGCACATGTTGTTCATTAACTGTGAGAAATGCAGTTCTCTATTGTTTTCAAATACATGTTAATTTTGTCTTGTATTAACTGTAACATGAAGTTTAAACTGAAGAGATGTAATCAATATCATTTGAATTAAAAAATTAAATGTGCATAGTACAATGTGATTTAAATTTGCATTTGTGAATAATATACTTAGCTTGACGTTACTAGGCCTGAATTTCTTTATCATAAGAAACTGTTTTCCATTTCTGTTAATGTGTCATTTAATTGTAGGTATTTTCACATGAAATGTTAGTTTGAAAATAGACGTGGTATTGTTTTACTCATAGAGAGTCCCAGAAACCACCTTGGAGAAGGTACATGGAGAGATCAAGAAAGAGTTGATTGCCCCTATTCATACATGTTGCATATGTTGTACAGGAGACAAAGAACAGCAACGCTCCCAGGACTGTGTCGCGACCAGAGTGCCGTGTTTCAAGTTACACAGTGAGACAGGAGAAAACTATGCCCAAATTCTTTTTGTCCAATTTTTTCTTTCATGTTCTTTGTTTACAGGCTCATTTTGATAGTTTAGGTTCTAGAGAACTTTCCATAATTGTCCTTAGTTAACTTGATTCTTCAACTTATGCTATTGTGTAAGAGAAATGCCCAGCATTTATTTTCAGAACATTCGATTCTGCTGTTGATGTTTTGTATTGCCATAATGGAATGTTTGGTTTGTCTTATGCTACCTCAATTAGATTTCTTTAGAAGATTTGGTTACTCTATGGTAATATTGTATCTTTACAGTATTTGCTTGAGATTTGTTTAATTAACCTGAGTGTAAATTTGTAATAAAACCCTTTAACTTTATTTCCGATTTGGGCTTTTATTGTGTGGCCTAATTTGTTGCACTGTTAAACTGATGTTAATTGCATGCTGCCTGATTCCCTAGTTACCCACCTATGCGTGGATTCAAAGGCTCATCAGCCTCAAATTTGAGTATACAAAATGCTACAGCATCACTGACACAAATAAAGAGGCTTGTCCCAGAGGCTCATTCAATGCATGATAGTGAGCCAAAGCATTTGCAAAATGTTTGACTCTTGAAATTTTAGTGGACCCTCCTGAAGTTCTGCACTCTTAACAACAACAATTTGGCACGCGATTTGTTCACAAAAAGTCAAACACTCTTATGCCATTGCATATTGTTGTACAAGAAGAAGCCATGCACCATTTCTGCTACTATAACTGACTGAAATCATGGAACACTAAAAAAACACAGCATGAATCTTTTAAAACAGTTACATTGACATTCTTGGCCCCATAGCAGGTCCCACCTGAGAACTTTCAGTTCAACTGTTTGTGCATATCATGTATTTGCTAAGGAAGAGCAAACAACATTTTCATTTACACAAACAGCATATGGAGCACTTAGAATTCCCTGTGAGAATTCTCAGTTCAGCTGTTTGTGCATATTATACATTTGCTAAAGAAGAAGCTTCAACAACATTTTCATTTGTACAAACAGCACATGGAGCACTTAAAATCCCAGCACTGTCCCTCAAAAAAGATCTGTTTACATCTTACACATAATCACAATTTTTTAGAAGTTCATCATTAATTTCTGATTGGGGCTTGTTACACAGCTTTTTTACTTGAAGACAGTTCTGGTCTTCTTTCCTCATCTGCTGAGATGGTAAAGGCAATAGCAAAGCATTATTCAGAACAGACATATTTCAATATATATAGTAGGGGTGGATATGAATATTAATAGTGAGTAAGATGGGTATTAATCAAATGCTGGATTTTACACTGGGTGAGCAAAATTTGTACGGGAATCAGGCCCATGCAATATCAGGGAGTGTCCAACACAATATTATCAGACTGTTCAATCACCACTGCTACTTCCGCAATACATCACAAACACCCCAGAAGGCCGGGCACAGCTCGATCCAGCACAGCTGAAAAATAGGCAACTGGCTATGATGCTGTGTCAGTACAGACAGTGAGCACTCTTCCTTTTCTGTACAGAATAGGGAACATTCCTTATCATAACTAGGCATTCCCATGGCTAGTGAAAAAGACATGGCATGTTTTAGTTCAAAGAATGCTTTATAACCCTTACCTAAGTAGTTAAAGGGATTAAGTACATCTTTGTGGGTCAATCGTTGTAAATGCAGGGCTATGAGAGAAAAAAATGTATCCACTGCCCACAATAACTCACCAACCCAAGAAAGCCCCTTACTGCTTTTTGGATGGTGCCCTCTATAGAGCCTATCATGCCTTTCTCTAACTTATATCTAACTCATATTCCAAGTAAATCACTTTCGTATGATAATGTTGTCTGGCTCAAATGGCTCATCAACGCAACAGTATCCAATTTACACACTCGTCTAGTAAATGACCAACAAATTGTGTTGATGTATTGGACTGGCACAGGCCAATGTGCAAGCTGCTAGGGTTCCAAATCCTTATGAAGAGTCTGGTAAAAGATTGAGGGGGATTTGGTATGGCCTTGAGGAAGCCTTGCCCAACAGAACATCGTTTTAAACCTAAAAATGAACTGTCCTCATGCAAGGGTGTACAATACTGAACATAAACAACAACCATAAACCACTCTGCTGTAAAAGGGATTTGGGAAAGGATCACAACAGAATTAGGAGCAATTGGAAAAGTGGGAACCTCTATATTAATAATAGCACTTACATTCTGTTTCATTCCCCAACAAACACTATCCCTAATTGAATGGGGAGAAGGAGGTTGTTCTATTCTTGAAATAATGCCCTGCCTTACTAGGTCTTGTATCACTTGCTCAATCCCTTCTTCAACTTCCTGAGACAGTCTATACCGGGGAAATTGGGGCAACCTCACTCCATCTTTTAATTTTCTCCCAAGCTTGGTGGGCACTCTGCATCCTTCCTGTTTCTCCTCCCTTAACTGTCAAAGCTTGTCTGGTACAGTTCTTCACAAATCTTCAGGAATCTCATGTGACTCAAGAGAGAGAAGGTATCTCACCTTCAATTGAGATGTCACCTTAAAATGCAAATCAAGGTCATTTGTCTAAATTAACATTCCTTCAGGAGAACAATGCACAATTTGGTTCAATTTACATGGAAAATCTCTCCTTCACAGATTTATAGGGCTGGTATGACTCATTAATTCATGCTGTTCCAGAATAGGACCTATAGTTACATGGACCGGGGCAGAAACTGGATGGTAATGGCAGAATTTGAAATAACAACAGCTTGCACCGCTTTTCCTAAGAGGGGTGATTGGTAAACCTCTGTTGGTCTCATGGTAGATCAAGAGGTTCCCGTTCAGTTAGGACATTCACAAGATGTTCATTCACCTTGCCTTATACCTAAATACATTCCTGAGAGACTGAAAGCATAGGAGCCTGCAAGCAGTGTTCACCTCATAGGCAGCACAATTATGCATAGCTACGGCCTGTTGGAACCCTGTGGCTGCAGCAAAATGGGGAAATACATCACTCAATACATACACTGGCTGGTTCAGAGTCATCATGTTTGAGGGAGGATTTGATAGATGGAACTAAGGTGGCAACACTACTGAGGGGTGTGGAGCAGTAGCTTGGACCGGGATAGTTATTTTCACAGAAGGTGCAAGTAATCCTAGTATCCCTTCCTTTCTTACTTCAGGACACTCATTCTTCCAGTGTCCAATTTTTCCATCCTTACAGGAAGCATTCTACTGATTTCCCATGTCACCCTCCCTCTTCCCCTTCCTCTCACTCTTGACTCCTCCCTCCAGTCTCTGTACCATCTTCTTCTGTGGGGCCAGAAGACTTTATTAGAAAACTTCAATGTGTACCATCGTCAGTTTATCTCTGTTTTCCTTCAGTTTCCATTTGAGATATTCACTATAATCGCATGCACTTGCCAACATTTCTTCAATTGTCTTAGCTTGCCAAAACATCACAGACTATTGTACCCGAGTCCTCGTATAAGGCAGTAGCCCCAATACAAAGGCTTACACTAGTGCTGGTATCCTACTCTGAGTGCCAATTTTAATTCCAGGATACTATTTGCACACTTGTAACAATCTCTCACAATAAGCGTGTAAACTTTCGTCTTTGGCTTCTGTTGTGTGCATCATCTGAGACCAATTTGTGCATTGTACTGGTACCTTTTCCATCAAGTACTACATTACCTCCTTTTACTTCTCTATTGCCACCAGACAATCCTCATATTTTGGAAGCACCCATGTAAGCTCCTCGTACGGCCATTTCACTGCCACCTTTCAAGTGTCTCACAGATTCTTAGGTATCACAGTGGAAAGCAAAGCATCAAAACCTACCCTCAATGATATTGATAGTTTTACTACTCTCACTAGTTACAGCTACAACTTCTCAGGAGCTGCCTGCAGATTCTAAAGGTCCTTAGAGAAAGACCATTGATCATATCTGTCCAGGGCACATTAACATGCACTGGATGCCCATCTTGTCCCATAACCTCCCTTAACTGGTATTCTGGATCCACCCTAGGTTACAGTTGCGTTTTCGAGACAGCATTATCATCCTCGGATGCTATTGCCTGACCTCTGATGCCTTCTTACTCCACTGTTTCCCTCAGTTAGTCAACATACACCTATTTTCTTATCTTTTCTAACAAGACCCCAAACCAGTTCTGCATTGTCTTTAAACTTTCTATCTTCAATTTCACTTAATTCAAAGGCAATTTAATGTAACATACATAATCCTTTTTTCTGCCAAACCACTTTCATTTCACCTGCCTCTTTAACAACTTGGTAGTACTCTGCTCTTGCTTGAACACTTTCTTATACTATCAGTTTGATCAGTTCATTTCGGCTCAACCCATCCCATTCCAGCCCTCCTTTTCACCGTCCAAATTAGAACCCCAAGAGTTTCCCCTTCTCCCCAGTAACTTTTCAAGTTGCTTCCACTGAACAAACAGGATAGGTGGTCGAACATTTAAGAAATCTTCTACAAGACAATCTTCATCACCCTCCAGTCCCAATGGAGCAGCCAAATGAACTACAAGGGAGGGGTACCACCAAGTCTCTTTTGCAACATTCTATTGCCCTTATTCCCTTTGAATCTTCAATACCACTTTTCTCATACAATCCAACACATTACACACCTGTCTCTTCTTTACCTTATTCTCATTTGATTTGTTTGTTGCTCACTGCTCCATTCATTAAGTTTTGCTCATTCATACACTCAGATGAGTCAAAAAACAACCAGCCATTTCAGGAAATTGCAAATTTTGATCTTGTTTTGTGACCTCATGCCATTCTTTTGACATGTATGCATTCCAACCTGAATCAACATATCACATATCTTTTGGGGAAGCCAGCTGTACCTCATCTAACTTGTCTTTACTGTTAGACTTATGCATTACTTCAAAAGAGCGGACTACCTCTCATTCACCCCACGTGTCACCCAAAGAATTTACCAGCACCAAAGCTCTCCGTTCTGCACTCACATTCATACCTCCTCACTAAGAAGCCTAGCACAGCTCACCTATTTCCTTTTGCCTGTGAGTTAACCTTGATAAGGCAAAGGTTCTCAATCATACCTGCATATTACTTTTATGTGACACTCACACTGTAAGGGCCTGTTGCTTCTGTAGACTCAGTCATATACCTGGAGAGTAACCAACACCTTCTCTTAGGCTCATGTATGCACCTGGAGGAAAACAGGCACCTCCTTTTAGCCTTTCATCTTCACTCAATCCATAGTGTTGGGGTGGGAAAACCTTGGCCTACCGTTTTCCCCTTACAGGTAACCTGATTGCAGTCAGGTATCCTTTGCCATCAATCCCCCACACTTTGCCCGCGTCACTCCCAAAGAATTATTAGGGTTATGTGTGTGCCATTGACCAATCCAGCTAAGTTGTGCAACAAGCAGAGGTAGGAAATTCAGGGAACTATCCCTCCGTTTGGCAGACCTCTGCATCTGCTATGATCACAGAATCCTGGCTGCTGTAGATCTTCCAATTCTACAATAAGTGATGACGGCATGCCCATGCTTCTCCACCTGATCTGTAAAAACACAACCTGATAAACAATCCGACGTGGAAGATTCTTGAGAGTAAAACAAATATTACAGGACATCATACGTAGAGGTGGGTGTAACTTGTTCAATTCCATGGAGTGTAATCAGGAAGATTTACCCAAAAGTTAGTGAAAGTAAGCAAGAAGAGTAAGTCTGCAGTTAGTGCAATTTTCTGCCGCCTGCAAAAATGCCCCTCTCATCCATTATGGTTGCAAGGATTTATTTTGCACTACAAAATAGCACTAAATGTAACAGAACATGAACAGCAACCACAAGCAGAAGCTTGCGCTCACTACATGTGCATTTGGGAAAAGATTTTCTTTCAAATTACTTCTGCCATGCAGCACTAGTTACTTAGTGCAAAATGAACGGTTGCATCCAAAATGTACACAAGGATACATTTTGCACTTAACATGCAACATAACATAAACATCAGTACAAGCAGCCATCTATGCTCTCACTGTAGATATTTCCCCCAAGTGACTCTTAATTTAGTGATTCTGGGTAATCAGGGTATTATTGGTAATCCTGCTCCAAAGAATAATGTAGAGCTACAGAAATGGCTCTGTTTACTCCACCATAACTGAACATCCACCCAGGCGTAATCATAAGACCGCCTTGGCTACTGTATGTCTAACATTTCATCAAGAAGCATTGGCAGGTATATGCACATAATATAATGGAAATTTGCAAACAGTTCATGCAAAGAAACAATAAAGCATTCAGTAGTAATATGTGCAGGTTCATCCTGTTATAGTTGATAATACTAACAAGAAAAAAATATTCTTCCCACAGTGGATTTAACTGTGAGAACAGAACTCTGTTGGATGGACATCCTCCATAATAATTCTTACAGCACAGAAAAGTTGAGCTCTGCAAAGAACTATTTTGTGATTTCTAAGGCAACCCTACTGTGTTGTCTTGTACTGTAGAGGTGTGGGGATGTCATCTAATGATGATATAGAGTCGGCCAGGTTTAAGGAGGCCTTGATGTTAACATAAGTGCTTCTTCTCCCAGTCAGAAACCCATCCTCCATCCCTCAGTATTTTTGCTGGTTCCTGGAGTAATAATTAGCTTGTTACAAGCAGGCAACAGGGGCTAGAGGAGGGCTTTTCGCAGGTGAGGTCTGAAATGGAAGAAGGACTAACATCTATGCATGTTTTGAAAGTAAAAATAAAAAGATTGCAAGAGGGTCTTTCTTGACAGCGGGCAACCTAAAAATATAAAGGCTAGGATGAAGAGCATGTGGCCTCAGGATAATGAAGATTACAGGCAAGAGATAGGATCATTTTCCTGCTCAGATCACAGCCACATAAAATAGTCTTTGTCCCTCATATGCTGTCCTTTCCTTCTTCTGTGTCTATAATTTCTTTCCTTTCCCTTTATAGTATTCCTTCTTTAGGGTTTTGCTCCTCTTCTTCCTCCTGGGATCTCAGAGACAAACACATTTCTATGGTGGGTCAAAGGAGGCCTACAACAAACTCAAGCTACTGATTGATAAATATGTAGCTCTTTGTTTTATTGTTCACGATTCATAACAGAAACTTGCTGCTATCACTGGCTTAAGTCTTTCTCTCTCTCTCAACGCTGCTTAAATTACTAGAAAAAACAGAGCAAGAGCAAAAATATTTCTTGGGAGCCTGCTGGTGGCAATGCCAAATGCTGGAATTGAGAACACCATAGATTCAAATTCCTGGATCTACCTCATACTTTTTTCTTCCACCTCTCTACACTCCCCGTCCCTTTATCCCATTCTTGCAGGTTCTTTTTTATCTCCTTTTGTCATTGTTTTCCTTTATTTCTTTTTTCTCCTCTCTTCTCCCCTTTCTTCCGTTCTCTCTTGATCTGGATCATAGTCTGATTCATTAAAGTAATTCCCAGTCCCCTAAAATGAGTGCTGGTGCTTGCCATCTGCTACCACCAGCACAAATGGAAAGTTTCCTAGCTAACAAGAAATAAAGTTTCAGTTCTATTAAGGACACGGAGGTGAGGATTATGCATACCTTTCTTCACTTTATTAACATAGCAGTTTTAATAGAACATCAAGAAAAATCATTAAAGACTACATATCCCATGAACCACAGGGTACTAGGGTTTAGCAACATAGTCCAATCACAATAGAGTCCAATGTATTTAAATGTGTGATGTCCCTTCATGTTCCTCTTCTTCACTGGAGGAAGTGTACCTTGAACGTTAATTTTATTTGAACCTTTGGTCATTACCTACAAAAATAAAGATAAGCCACATTATCCATTCTTTATCCTTTTTTAGGATTATATGGCAAAATAAATATTCTGCAATATTGAATGCATTTCTAATAAAGTTGAGAGAATATATATTTATATATAACTCGAAAAAGAGGGGGACAGGGAGATTAATGGTCCAGTGTACCTCCTCCCAAATATAACCTATGACACTTGTATAAAGTACATTTTTTCAACAATATAAAGAATGGAAACACAAGGACAACACAGGGGAACTCTATTGCCAGGAGCACACCCAATAGGATGTCGAGCTTCGTCACTGGGCAAGCTCCTCGTAAAACCGGCACCGCAATAAGTATCCACTATCTGTTAGGAAGGGTGTTCCCACTATATTTCACCTTTTTGCTATTGCTCACTCTTTTTTGCTGCTCTCAGTGTATTGACTTGTTTCTGTATTTTCATGTTTATGTTTTTTCATTTTGCCCTTTTAAAACTTTGCTTGCTGGCACCAGAAGGTCCATATCGATTATATCACTCCTCATTTATAGCAAGGTAGCATGACTGTTGTCTCTTGGACCTTACATATGATGTTGTAGCCGGGAATGTACCTCTTTTTCCACTATAAGTTGTTTTTTTCCTTGTTACATTTTGGTATTCCCTCAATGACCGGTTTGGACCCTCTCTATGTCCTTCTAAATTTGATAAAAAGCAATGGATTTGATAGACTACTGCCAGTCTTTGAACATGATATACCTACATGATTCCCCCAGTATGATTGAATCATGGCGATTACGGTTGGATGACTGGATGTTTAAGAATCATGGCTATTACAGTTTTATGGCTGGTTCTTTAAGACCCTAATACTAAAAATGTGTTTTTTGTATTTTTACAACATTGTGTTCAGTACTGCCTACCTGTGTGTGGGCACGTGCACTCCTATGGAGCCGTTATCATAATTTGGGACGGTAAGCCAATGCCGATTTATTACTTGTCTGTCCTTACACAGACTATTTACGAGCACATTATCTAAATAGTGCCTTTCACTGCTATCAAACAACTTTGTATGCATTACATCTTATAGTGTGTGTCTCATTACTTTTGTCTATACTTCACAGGGAGACCATTCGACTAGACTGACCAGATGTGCGGTTGGTGTGAGTAAGTGACCGGAGCATATTTGTTAACTTGAGTCCCATTAGGGTCTATGTAGTATCCTAAGGAGAAGTTGTTGGATCCTTTGTGACCCCTAAGATGCGAAACATGTCAACCTGATATTAGAGGAGATAGGATAATGTCCATTCCCCTCGATTCACAAAAAGTGAGAGTGCACATGAGCATTATCTACACCAGCACTCTCTATACTGCTTTTAACCTTGGCCTAAGCCCATTTCTGATTTATTAAATATGATGGTTTTGGTTTAGAGCCAATTTTCTTCTCTATTTTTCTTCTCTCCTGACTACACCTATAGTTTGTATTCATCCTCGGCATAACTATACTTGGTAAAAGATCTCCGATTAAGAGCCCCTCTTTTTTAAGGGGGCCCATCAGACATTTCAGTGCAGTTCTGATGAGGAGCTTGCCCAGTGATGAAGCTTGACATCCTATTGGGTGTGTGAGGGCTTTCCTGTTCCTG
The DNA here is from genome assembly GCF_031143425.1 of Pleurodeles waltl. Classification (NCBI taxonomy): domain Eukaryota; kingdom Metazoa; phylum Chordata; class Amphibia; order Caudata; family Salamandridae; genus Pleurodeles; species Pleurodeles waltl. The sequence goes on from NC_090449.1 coordinate 611,738,430, forward strand.
GCAATAGAGTTCCCCTGTGCTGTCCTTGTGTTTCCATTCTTGTTGGAACAGTGTACTTTATACAAGTGTCATAGGTTATATTTGGGAAGTCGTACACTGGACCATTAATCTCCCTGTCCCCCTCTTTTTCGAGTTATATTAGTACAGCCGCTTTGCTGTGGGACTTTTCTACTCCCATGTGGAGAATCCGACTTGGCTGTTTTCCTATTATGGATGACTTCCAGGGTCTTAGCTTCGATGATGAGGTGGTGTCTTCTATATTACAGACCCCCTCCATTCTTGGTAGTGATGGATCCAGCCCTTCTGGCAACCTTAAGGAAGATTGGGATAAATTATCCTCCTTAAAATGGGAATTGATTAAAACTATCATGCACAGCACCATTGTGACTGAATATTTGAGAGCCAACATTGCCCCCAATGGGTTACTGATATCCAATATGCCCAGAATCTTTCTACAAGATCTAGCATTTAGGAAAGACTTGGCACAGATTGCTTGGAAGTGTACGAGGGACTGGCTAGTCCTTATTATCAATACATCAAAACGGTTAGCTGAATCTATTACAGTCCAGATCAACTTGGTGGAAAGTACACTTAAGAGCCATCTCATTGAAATCAACTCTGAACTCAACGAGACCAAATAATTTTTGACACAACAAAAGATCTCAAAACTACAGAAGGACATTAAGAAGTTTGATAGAGAGAATGTTTACCACAACATAAAAGAGGACTTCGAGACTGATGTTCAATCTCGTTCCTCAGACGAGTCCACCTCCTCCTGTAAAAAGCCAGGGAATTACAGTAGTAGTTCCTCCTTGAACAGGCGGAGCACCGATGACAATATGCCAGAACCGTATTTTAATTTTCCACAGTACCCTGTTAATCAGCCAATGACTTGGCAGCCTCCATACCCTTTCTTCTAACCACGCCTGATGTTGCCTTACGTGCCTTTTTTAGGCCGGGGCAGAGGAAGAGGCAGAAGGAGAGGAAGAGGCAGAAGGGTTCATTGAAACAGAGAGGAGCCCCAGATGGTAACCAGGAGCCAGGGCAAAAACCCGCCACCGAGAACCTAGTTGTCAATTTATCCAAGAGACATCTCTCTTCTGACGAATCTAAAGCCCTTAACAGAGGCTTAGGTTTTGTACCCACACCCATTGAAGATTTCTTCTGTTTGAATTGCGAACTTTCCCAATTCTTTAGGAAAATTTGTTTGCATTTATTTTTTACGGATAAACCAACTGTTCCTCAGACTGAGGACTCTGGTTTAAAAAAAACATCTTCCTTTGTTCCTCCACCACAGACTATACCTTGTGAGGTTCTTGCATTTGAGAAAGCGGTCATGTCCGATCTCAACAAAATGCGTCCTAAATACTCCTTTATCAATTTTCCTACATCCGAAAGGAATGCATTGAAATCCCTGGCATCAAATCAATCTATAGTGATCAAACCAGCTGACAAGGGTGGTGCCATAGCCATCATGAATTCTGACGACTATAGACAGGAGTGCATTCGCCTCGTGAGCGATACCACCTACTATGCCCCTATTCTTAATGATACAACTGAGCATTTACAGACTCAGATAAGGGGTATGGTTGAGGAAGGTTTTAGTAATTCATGGATTTCCCACAAAGAAGCTGAGTTTTTGGATACTGCCCAAACGCGCATACCATACTTCTACTGCCTCCAAAAACTACATAAGGGTAAGGTCCCTCTCCCTGGACGTCCAATAGTGTCAGGCATTGGTTCTGTTCTAGAACCCTATCTGTATTTTGTGATCATTTTTTACAACCACTGGTGAGGGATTCCAGTACATTTCTGAGAGACACAAAAGATGTTCTGAACTTGATAGAATCAATTAATTCCACCGTGGATGTCCATGCATTGATCACACTCAATGTGGAAGCCCTCTACACCAACATACCTCAAGATGCCACCTTACAAGTGTTGGAGAATGCTCTCCTGGAGCATCCTTGGAAGTCGCCCACCCCAGTGCATTTTATCATGCAGTGCGCCACACTATCGATGACTTTTTTTTTTTTCAATTTGAGGATTTGTTCTACCATCAGATTCGGGGTACATCCATGAGTAGCACCTTTGCTCCAAGATTAGCCTGTCTTTAGATATATGAATTCAATAAACAGTTCATAGTACCAACTAGCAAACCTTTCCATGACAAGATTACATTATGGTGGAGGTACATTGATGATATCTTGATTGTGTGGCAAGGAACCCTTTGGACACGGTGATCCCTTTATAGGGTGGGTCAACACCCATGACCCATTCTTGAAATTTACTGCTCATGTTTCCTCGACACATGTCTCTTTTTTGGACCTCTTGATCAGGATTGACAATCACAAACTGACTTCCTGCACATACCATAAGGATACAGACCGCAACAGTCTGTTACTTTATGAAAGTCACCATCTGAAGTCTTTACGCGATAATTTACCCTTTGGTCAATTTCTAAGACTATGTTGCAATTGTAGCATCATACAGTCATTCGAGACCCAAGCAAATGACAAGGTTAAATTACATGAGAGACACTATCCACTTCACGTTGTAAATTACGCTTACAAGAGGGCATGTAATAGCCACAGAGATCCATTACGGATGCCTACTGTGAAGGGGTCAGACGCTCATTTAACATGTGTCTCAACATACACTTATTTGTCAAACACTGTTAAAAAATTGATTAATAAAAGATGGTCGATCCTATTGAGTGGCGGGACATGTATTCAAAAACCTGTGTTCACATTCAAGAGGACTACAAATATCAAAGATATGGTGGTACATACCCGTCCACGTAAAAGCTGTGAAATGCCTAACCAATCCACTTTATGGAATCTTACGCCTGCTGTGGGCCACTTTCCGTGCAGCACATGTAACGTTTGTCCTTTAACCAGATGTTTAGAGAAACTAGACTTGGATCCAATAGGTACATGGCATCTCAATCAGCACACCAATTGCAATACGCGCAACTGTGTTTATATGATCACTTGCCCTTGTGACCTGTGGTACGTCGGTATGACCACTAGACCAGTTAAGAATAGGATTAATGAACACCGAAGTCACATAAGATGTACCCGTGCCACTACTAGACTTAGTGTACGTTTTTCGGAAGCACAACATGGCTCTGATGATCTATGGTGGGTGGTGCTTGAAGCTCCGAGATTTTTAAGCAATGACTCTAGGGCCCTTTTTAGAATTGAACAATGTTGGGTTTTCAGATTGAAAACGCACATCTGGGGACTTAATTATGACATTCCATGGACACCCCTAACCCATTGATTTGACTTGGTCACTCCCAACGATGTTTATATGAGTATCCACTATCTGTTGGGGAGGGTGTTCCCACTATATTCCACCTTTTTGCTATTGCTCACTCTTTTTTGCTGCTCTCAGTGTATTGACTTGTTTCTGTATTTTCTTGTATATATTTGTTCATTTTGCCCTTTTAAAACTTAGCTTGATGGCACCAGAAGGTCCATTTTGATTATATCACTCCAGGTCAGTGTGTCCTTCTCACATACCAGTTGTTTTATGTGAGTGTCCTTTTACAGTGTTTATCACCACCTCGCCACTTGCGAGTATCCTTACTCTGTGTTTGCCACTCCCTGGTCACATGACGGCGATTGACCAATCATAACGCTGGAAACTCGACCAATCATAACGCCGGAAACACTTCCTGTTTCCGAGTTTGCTTTCCTCTCTTCAATAAAAATGCTTTGCTTGCATTCTGCTGCTTGTTACAGGAACGCGGCCCCAGGGTAGGTTCCCGGTTATCAACAGGAAAAACGCGAGTAAATAGTCTCTCACGGTTGGCTTTTTCTAAATGATTTTTGTGCTGCTAAATTCTGTTGTTACCATACTGGTGCTGTTTATAGCAAGGCAGCATGACTGTTGTCTCTCGGACCTTACATATGATGTTGTAACCGGGAATGTACCTCTTTTTCCACTATAAGTTGTTTTTTTCCTTGTTACATTTTTTGTATTTCCTCAAACACCGGTTTGGACCCTCTCCAAGTGCTTCTAGATTTTATAAAAAGCGATAGATTTGATAGACTACTGCCAGTCTTTGAACATGATATATTTACATGATTCCCCCAGTATGATTGAATCATGGCGATTACGGTTGGATGAATGGCTATTACAGTTGTATGTCTGGTTGTTTAAGACCCTAATACTAAAAATTTGTTTTTTGTATTTTTACAACATTGTGTTCAGTGCTGCTTACCTGTTTGTGGGCTCATGCACTCCTATGGAGGCGGTATCATAATTTGGGATGGTAAGCCAATGCCGATATATTACTTGTCTGTCCTTACACAGACTATTTATGAGCACATTATCTAAATAGTGCCTTTCACTGCTATCAAACAACTTTGTATGCATTACATCTTATAGTATGTGTGTTCAACTAGACTGACCAGACGTGCGGTTGGTGTGAGTAAGTGACCGGAGCATATTTGTTAACTTGTGTCCTATTAGGGTCTATGTAGTATCCTAAGGAGAAGTCGGGTTTATGTTTTTGGTCCTGATAAAGCGTCATTAGATCCTTTGTGACCCCTAAGACGCAAAATATGGCGACCTGATATTGAAGGAGATAGGTTAACGTCCATTCCCCTCGATTCACAAAAAGTGAGTGTGCACATGAGCATTATCTCCACCAGCACTCTCTATACTGCTTTTAACCTTGGCCTAAGCCGATTTCTGATTTATTAAATATGATGGTTTTGGTTTAGAGCCAATTTTATTCTTTATTTTTCTTCTCTCCTGACTACGCCTATAGTTTGTATTCATCCTCGGCATAACTGTGCTTGGTAAAAGATCTACGGTTAAGAGCCCCCCCCCTTTTTTAAGGGGGACCCGCCAGACATTGCAGTACCGGTCTGACGAGGTGCTTGCCCAGTGATAAAGCTTGACATCCTATTGCGTGTGTGAGGGCTTTCTTGCTCCTGGCAATAGAGTTCCCCTGTGATGTCCTTGTATATATTTATGTAGGTCACAAAGAACATATATTTACCAAATTGAGAGCAATTATTAATTTACTTACTGACGGGGACAAGCTCTTAAAGGATGAAGTGTCTGGGTGGGATAATCCTTGCCTCTGTGTCCTTAATAGAATTGAAACTTTCCTTCTCGTTAGCTGGGACATTTTTCATTCTTATGTCAGAACCAGAGACAAGGATTATGTATAGTCAAAGCTTACTTACTACCGGAGATGTGGCCTCTGAAACGGGTTTAAAGTAAAACATTTTTAAAGTGGATCCAGATGACCAATCCGATGCACTGGTGATGTCCTGTAATCTGCCACACACCTGTATGGCCTTAGAAGCCATAGCTCCTCTTGTGGAATGAACTCCAAACCTTTGAATGACCACAACTGCTTCCACCATGATCCATCATACTCACCTGGCAAATGGAAGGAGAGAAAACTGCCTTAAAGGGTTTTTGCATAGCAATAAGTAGTCGACTCTCACCAGCTGGTCTGATGTGCACTGTCAAAGCCCCATATGCCTTAATGCATCTGACTACACATAATTAAGGATGTTCTAGAAAAGCAGGATAAGAAACTAACCTGGTATTAATCTTAATTCTCGTGGAAATGGTGAAAGTGACTCCCTCTGTGGTGAAGATTCTAGCTGAGATATCCAATGCCCTTATGTCTGCGACTCTCTTGCATGACATGATGTGAGGCATAATAGTATGGCTAGTTTAGCAGAAAGTTATTTTTGTGTCAATAATTGATTGTCTTGCCAATTTGAGAGTAATCGTAATAGCACAAAGTCCTGAATATCTGGGTTTTGGGGCTTTAGAAAGGCAAATACCTTTGATTTATTTGCATACTCAAGGGTGTTTCACAATTGGTTTGTTATCAATTGTGTCATGTCCAGCAGATATGGCTGACCTAAAGGAAGTGACTGTATGGTACGCCGGACCTAACTGAGCTAATTCAGCTAATAAATGTATTATATGTGTAACTTATGCCCGCAAGGGATCCAGATATTTCTCCAAACACCAGTGATTCCATTGGTTCCAAGTCGATCTATATCTCTTGGTGGTACCTGTTGCCCAAGCCTGTTGGATGAAGTTTGAGGTGTCCGTTGATAAGTGGTTGTTTCTCCAACATCCCCAGAAATCCTCCATGCCATGAGGGAGAGATGGCCCTGAAGGACCAGTGGATGAGGACAACCTTCATGGTCCAGGTGAATTGGAGGGAATGATGGCAGTTCTATCGGGTGATCCCTTGACAGCTCCATCGATGACGGGAACCATGCTTGCATCTTCCAGATCAGTGTCACTAATACCAATGATGCTATTTGTCATCTGACCTGAGCTGCTACTCTGGGAATCATCAGAAAAGGTGGAAAGGCATAAGGTTGATCCTTCCACCAATCCTATAGGAAAGAATCCACGGCTACCGCTTCCGGATCTGGCTCCAGCTGACATATCTAGGAAGTTGATGAATCAGTCAAGAAGCTAAAATGATCCAGATCGGGAGGACCCCATCTGTCCATTAGAGCCCAAAAGGTTGTGTGATCTAGTTTCCAGTCGGTGTTGTCCACATAATTCCTGGAGTACCAGTCCACCACAGTATTCCAGATTCCTGGAAGGTATTCTGCTGTCACTAAAATCTGTTTCTGCAGGCAATAATGCTGGAAGTCTTTCACCATGTAGGAAAAGGTCTTCTATGTTAGCAGAATGGAACAACATACCCAGTCCTTCATAAGGGATCTGATTGCGAAGGATCCAGCCAGGAGTTGCAGACAATTGATTTGTAATTTTAGATCTTCTTCTGACCATCTGCTCCTTTTTGACACATCTCTGCAGCCGGCTGGCATCTGATTCTATTATGATGTCCGGTGAGGTCCCAAAAATTGCTCTTCCATTCCAGGCTTCATGTTGTCAATCTACCATTGGAGCTCTGTTGTGGCTTTGGGGAATAATGAAATTAGTTCTGAGTATGTCAGTACTCCCCAAAGGTGTGTTGCTTTCAGTCTCTGTACACAATAGTGCAGAGGCTCTGGAAAGATAGTTTGAATCGAAGAAGATAGTAGTCCCACTATCCTGGCCAGCTGATGAAGTGACATTCTGTCCTGTCTCAGAAGCTTCTTGAGTTCTTTCTGATTTTTGGAGAGTTTTGAGTTCAGGAGACTCATTGACGCTGTGACTGAATCAATGAGGTATGACAGAAAGATTATCTCTTTGGATGGAATTTATTCCGATTTTGCATTGATGACAAAACCCAGCTCTTGGAAGAGCACAATAGTCATGTTAATATTAGATCAGAGTTGTGATAGAGTTTGATCTATCATAAGGATGTCATCTAGATAAATGATCATCCTTACCCTGCTTATACAAAGAAATTCAGCTGCTGGTCGCAGGAGTTTGGTGAAATACCGTGGGGCCAAGGAAAGGCTGAACAGGAGAGTACTGAATTCGTAAATCTGTCCCCTCCATGCAAACTGGAGAAATCTCAGATGAGGAGGGTAAATGGGGACCAATAGGTATGTATCTTTGACATTCAGCTTGACCATCCACTTTACCAAAGGAGGATGTCTCTCAGAAGATGTATATCCTCCAACTTGAAGTGGCGGTAAACCAGCCACTCGTTGAATTCTCTCAAGTCTATGACAAGTCTGAAAACCTTGTCCTTTTTCTCTACAAAGAATAAATTGCTCAAAAACCCATTTGCATGAAAAACTGTCCTGCAAATGGCTCTCTTTTCTGGAAGTTCTGTCACTTCTAAATCTATGACCTTCATCTCTTTGTGTCAAAAAATCAAGGGTCTCAGATGTGTCTCTTGGACTGGAGACCCATAGAATTGGATGTGAAAAACCAGCACCATGTGAAGGATTTATGGATCCTCTGTGATTTTCCACCAATTGGGAGTATACTTCAGAAGTCCCCCTCCTAGATTTCAAAGGGAAGAAGGGATAATGCTTACCAGAATTCCCTCCTGGGGTGTTACCTCCACCGCTGATGGTATGCTTGCCCTTTCATCTGCCGGAACCCCTGCTGGGATAGAAGACTCCCTGACAACCATAGTTCCAGCTGTTGTTCCTCTTAAAGTGCCTCCTAAGGGGGGCCTGAGAAGAAGATCGGCTGGAGGAGTGACCCCTGCCTCGTCCGGCCCCAACAAAAACCTTTCTGTGAAAAATCTTTTTAATTGAGGATTGCGCCTTGTCAAGGGCAGAGAAGGCTGCCACAAATTTACCTAATTCCTTCAGAAAGAAAAATTGCCCTGATCAATGGCGCTGGCTTCAAAGGTAGTCAATTCCCCAAGTTTGGGAATTATTTTTATTAGGAGGGATCTTCTGCATTTGGCCACCAATGCCCAGTTTGCATTGCCTAGCAGATACATGGCCCTTTGAGCCCAACCAGCTACAGTTTCCGTGAACAAGGGAGTCCCTGATTGTTTAGCTTGCGCTGTCAATCAAATGATCTGGGTGAGTGGTCTGACTACATCTAAAAGTTTATCCTGGTAGTTGGTCCAGGATCTATCAATGCCCTTATTGGGGTCTTTCATGTACTTGCTAAAGAAGGTGCATAGCCTGGCATCTATATCTGGCATTGATGCCACTTTGCCATTTAGGGAGGGTCTGGGGCACTCAGCTCTGAACCTCACCCTGACTTCTTTATCTAGAGGTTGGTGAATTTTGTTAGCCACATACTCAGCTACCTTAGGTTCTGGTATTCATTTGGGCAACCTTGGATGATAAATATCCGCAGGATCCCCCTTAGGGGATTCAGAAGAAAAGGACGCACAATGCTATGGTCTGTCTGCGTCTAGATCCTCGTCGGTGGAATCCCCATCCAAAACACCCTCCCCTCCAGGGGGACTCCACTATCAGGGTCTAAATTTTGTGGGACAGTGTCACTGTTTTCTTTGGTTTGTCTTCCTCTCAATAGGGTGGATTTTTAAGTATGCACGCACTCTTACAAAAAGGTCTCAGTAATTGTATTGAAACCTTCCAGCTGCCCGACGTCATGCTTATTAGCCTTTTACCCCCTGCCTTAAACCACTAGGACTGGCTTTAATCAGAATTAGTTCACTAAAAAGCCCTGGGATACTTTTGGCCAGTTTGTCTATTGAGTCAGGCAGAAGGGCCAGAGCTCTAGAAATTGAAAGATAAAGCACTTGGTCCATCCCTACAGGTAGGCATTGGGGTGGACACTCTTGCTCTGCACCCTAAAAGGATAAGTGTTCAATGTCATTATTGTGATCCATATTATGAGGGTGAGAGCACAAATAATGATAAATAATAATACATATAATTATATGCTATAATTATAAATGTCACCCAAAAGTGTAGGATGGGTAGCCCCCTAGCTAGTGCTCTAAATCGTAAGCAACAATATTAATTATAAGAAACTGCCACGAGCCGGCACTCATGTAATGAAAAATATATGAGGAAAATGAACCGCATAAACAGTGTCAGGAGCGAAGGTTGGCTCGGGGCAGCAATAAAGCCTGAAAGGAATTTGATTGAGTTTCCCTAACGGGGCTTTCCCAAAACGTGCGTATGAGACTACTGGAGCGCTGACTAGAGCTGCTTCATTAGGTCCAAACGCGCCCGACAGGACCGCCGAATGCATGCAAAAGTGCCCTCACTGGACACATGAGGTACTCAGAAAGCGTGCTTGGGCAAAAGCCTACCGCGTATATGAATAAATACTTTGTATCATGAAATTAAAAACCTTTAATACAATTATGTAAATATTTGAATATGTCACAAAAAAGAGAACTTAAGGAGGCAATGAACTTAACTGACGAGCAGTGAAGAAAGAGGAACAGGAAGGGACATCTTACATTATGTACATTGGATTGTATCATGATTAGACTATGTTGCTGTACACTAATACCCAGTGCTTCATGGTATTTGTAGTCTATAATGCTTTTTCTTAATGTTCTTTCAAAACTGCTATGTTAATAAAGTGAAGACATGCATAATCCTGCTTTCAGTCCTGACGTAGAATTAAGAGTATCCCTCTCTTTCTTCCCCAGTCACAGTCCATCTACTACTAATTTCTACATGTCTCAAACCCCAACCTTGCTAACGTGCTGGTAATATTTTTTATGATTACATTCATGCTCTGACTTAATTTGCATGCCATTTATAGTCCCTGTCCTTGTTTCCCCTAAACTATTTCTCTCTTCTGTTGTTAACATTTTTAATAAAATAATGTCACAAAAACATAATGTGAAGCAACGTGTAATAAAAGGCCTAACTGAAAATGTATGTTAGAAAATAAACTCTGTTTTTTTAAATATGATCACTCTGGTGTCAGCCAGAATGAAGTTCGACATGAAAATGAATAATAAATAATGAAAATGTATTTTGCTTAAACATAATTAAATATACTGGGAAGGTTATTATTAATGTGTACTAACATATTTATGGTTTAAAACTTATTATGAAAGGTTTTATTCTTCATGCTTAGCGCTAGTTTGAAGGCCTTATGCTTTAGTAATTTTCCAGAGGCACATTGTTTTAAAAAGAATGTGAACCCTGCAAAATAATGTTGCTTCAAAAATCCTGTGAGACTTGCACACTGTGGAAAAGTTATGTTCTCTATTTGTTATAGTTGTATTTCCTGAGATGAGATAATGTACAAACTAAACAAAGAGCTTCAGTGCTCAATTTCCTGTTTTTCATGTAACATTTTATTCCAGTTTCATTTTTGTCAGGAAGCACATTTTGGGGGTCATTACAACCCTGGCGGATGGTGTTAAAGTGGCGGTAATACCGCCAACAGGCCGGCGGTAAAGATTTTGCAATTATGACCGTGGCGGAAACCGCCAACAAAGACAGACACTTTAACACTCAGGCCGCCACGGCGGTACAGACCAACAGCTTGGCGGTCACCGCCAACAGACAGACGGGAGACAATGTACTGCCCACACTATTATGACAGGCCAATCCGCCACCTTTTCTGGGGCGGATACAATGCGAATAAAATCACGGCGGAAACAGGCATTTCGAATGAAAAACGCTCACCTCTACACACTCCACGAGGAAGGAGGACAGCATGGAGCCGGAACTTCAAATTCTTCCAGTGCTAGTGTTCCTGCTCTTCTACGATGATCACCAACGCCAGCGGCGAAGAGCACAGTGAGTACTGCACCTACGACATAGGGGAGGGGGGAGGCAAAAAACAGGGATACACACAATCAACACCCCAACCCCCACCCGACCCTCACCCACTACAACACACACACAACAAAGCTTATCTATACATTACAGTTACACCTCCCCAACCCCCCTGGAAGAATGCAAAGACAAAAGGAAATTAGTGTAACTATTGTAATATATCAAAAATCAGTAAGCAAAAATATACATATATATATATATATATATATATACACACTATACACAAAATATACACCACAATTATTAGTGCAGGTTTTGCATCATTCATAGTCCATGGACCACTGGGCCCAAAATGCATGGGCGAGGCCCACACAAGATACCCGAACATGATGGAGAGAACACTGCTGGGGCATCAGATAGAAATACAACAGGCACATCAGGGGAAAGGAAGGGGGGGCACCTCAGCCGGATGAGTGCACGACGCCAGATCCACCAGGGGGCTCCATGCCAATTGATCAATCCTGGTGAGTGCAAAGCCACAGTCTCTCAAGTCTCTACAGTGGTTGGTTTGCCCACTGTACCATCCTGGGGAGTGCAAAGCCACAGTCTCTCAAGTCGATGCATGTCTCCACTGGTTCTGGAGGGAGACTGGTGCCCAGAGTGCAGCACTCACCCCGTGACGGTCCCAGTTGCGTCACTGCCCCTGCCGCAAATGGGCTAGCGGTGTTTTCCATGGAGGTCTTTGCCCTGTTCAGCGGTCCTTGCCCTGTTCAGCGGTGCTTGAGTTGGCAGTTTCTGACCTGTTCAGCGGTGGTTGCCCTGTTCAGCGGTGCTTGCCATGGCGGTCTTTGCCCTGTTCAGCGGCCCTTGCCCTGTTCAGCAGTGCTTGAGTTGGCAGTTGCTGACCTGTTCAGTGGTGCTTGCCCTGTTCAGCGGTGCTTGAGTTGGCAGTTTCTGACCTGTTCAGCAGGGCTTGCCCTGTTCAGCGGTGCTTGCCATGGCAGTCTTTGTCCTGTTCAGCGGTGCTTGCCATGGCGGTCTTTGCCCTGTTCAGCGGTCCTTGCCCTGTTCAGCGGTTCTTGCCATGACGGTCTTTGCCCTGTTCAGCGGTGCTTGCCATGGCGGTCCATCATTGCCCAGCTGGCCTGTGGCTGGCGGTACTTCATGGGTCAGCTGGGCTGTGGCTTGCGGGGCCCTCCTGGGCAGTGACGATGGGGCTGGCGGTGGCCTCTTCCTGGGCAGTGACGATGGGGCTGGCGGTGGCCTCTTCCTGGGCAGTGACGATGGGGCTGGCGGTGGCCTCCTCCTGGGCAGTGACGATGGGGCTGGCGGTGGCCTCCTGGGCAGTGACGATAGGGCTGGCGGTGGCCTCCTGGCCGGCGGGGATGAAGGCGGTCTTCTCCGCCGTGCTGCTCCTCCCAGACATTGCAGGTTTCTTCTGCCCCTTCCCCACCTTGGGAGGAGTCACAGCTGAGTCCACACTCCCCCCGGGACCCCTGCGAGCGGCTTGGCTGGCTGGAGTCTTCCCCCTCTCCCCCCGGGCACTGTCCAACTTCTGGTGCTTCACAGGGGGGGACTGGCTGTGCTGTGGCTCCGTGCCACACTGGCTGCCCTGGTGGCCGGTGCACTCCACATACCTGTAACAACAGGCACCACTGGTCCCGGAAATATTTTGGCTGAGGTGCTAGTACGGGACCTATGAGTTGGAGGGGGGGGGAATATGTTAGGGGGGACAGGAAAAGTTTTTGGGACACACTGGGACGGGTAGCTGGAGAGGGTTTGGGAGTGGAGGAAGAGGTTGTGGTTGTAGGAGGTGTAAGTTTTGTGGATTTGGGTGCAGGTGCATGCGCTGGAGGCTGTCGTGAGGTGGATGGCTGTTGAGCGGGTGTGTGCCTGCGTTTGTGTATCTTCGGCGGGGGCATCACAGATACACTGGGAGAGGACACAGGGGACGTGTAAATGGTAGTGGGGTGGTGAGTGCACGTGAGCGGGGTGTGGTGTTGGGTGTGCTGGTGCGGGACGTAGTGGCTGTAGTAGTAGTGCATGCAGGTGTGTGTGTAGACGAGACTGGGAGGGAGGAGGGAGACGACGAGGAGGGTGACTCAGTGGAGGCAGTGGATGTTGGTGTGTCTGTATGTGTGTGATGCTTGTGTGAGTGCCTGTGTGGTGCTTATGTTTGCCAGAGCTTTCCTTGTGTGGTGAGGTGTGTGCAGGCTGGTCTGATGGTGTGCTTGGGATAGGCAGATGTACAGGGGATTGGGTCTGGGTGGAGGAAGTTGGAGGGGGGAGGCTAGACACAGGGACAATGGCTGCCATCAGTGCTGAGGCCAGAGTTTGAAGGGTTCGATGAAGGGCAGCCTGACCAGAATGAATGCCCTCCAGGAATGCATTTGTGTGTTGCAACTCCCTTTCTACACCCTGGATGGCATTCAAAATGGTAGACTGCCCAACAGTGAGGGACGTGAGGAGGTCAATGGCCTCCTCACTGAGGGCAGCAGAGGTGAAAGGGGCAGGGACTGAAATGCCTGGGGCGAAGGTGATGCCCACCCTCCTAGGTGAGCGGGCACCGGGCACACACTGAGGGGCTGCTGGGAGGGCGGTGCTGGTAGGTGGGGTGGCGGCTCTACCTGTAGTAGGGGGGGACACAGATGTTGCCGCCACCACAAGGGAGCTCCCATTGGAGGACGAGTCCGTGTCGCTGGTTGCAGATCCTGTGACTGCCGTGGTGCTCCCCTCGCCCTCCGTCCCACTGGTGTATTCTGAGTCCGTAGTGTGGGCCTCCGTGCCCATGTGGGATGCAGCTCCCTCGTGCTCCGGTGCCACTCTACCTCCGCCTGATGATGCTAATGCACACAAGAACAGGGAGACCGCAAAAAAGGGGGGGGGGGAACAGTAGAAAGACAGGTTGAGTGCATGGCTTACCCCTATCGTTGGCGGACCATACAGACACAGCAGCCCCCTGCACTACGTCGCGCTGTTGGCCTCTACAGTGCAATTCCTGGGAAATGGCCTACAAGGCTATGGACAACATCTGCACACATAGATGACCCTGGGGCTGAATAGCTGTACTTGGCACTCAACAGAGGTGGAGTGGGGGGGCCACAGGGCCATGCCTTATGAATGGGCCTAGCCTACAGAACTCGCCCTGGCCTAGGGGAACCCACAGCCCTCCTCCCCCACCCAGACACCTTCACTGCGCGCAAAGTCAGCTGAATGATAGTGTACTCACCCCCTTGTGTCTGCTGTGTCGCTCTCAAGCGCCCATCCAACTCAGGGTAGGCCACCGCCAGGATCCGGAACATCAGAGGGTCATGGTTCGATGGGCACCCCTCCCACGTTGGGAGGCCATCCCCAGCTGAGCCTCCGCCGTCTTCTTGCTCCAGCGGCGAATGTCCTCCCATCTCTTCCGGCAGTGGGTGCTCCATCTGTGGTGGACCCCCAGGGTCCGGACGTGCTTGGCGATGGCACGCCAAATATCCTTCTTCTGGTGGGCGCTGACCTACATGAAATGTACAGACAGGGGAAGAAGAGAAGTCATTAACAACTGCACCGTCAAAGTGAGTGGCCCCCATCCCTACCCTTGCCATGTGGCACATGCATTCACCGTCTTTCATGCACTCAGAACTCTGTCCCCTTCCTTCTTACAACCAGCCCTCTCCACACAGGCATAGCCCATACAACATGCTCCTTGTGTACTTACCTGTTGGTCTGGAGGACCGTAGAGTAGCGTGTACTGGGGGAGGACCCCCTCGACGAGCTTCTCCAACTCCTCCGCAGTGAAGGCAGGGGTCCTTTCCCCAGAGGCAGGAGCCATTGTCTCTTCCAGACAAGGTCACAGCAGCATTTGCAGTGTAGGTCCTCTCCTGTCGAAGATCAGGTATCGAGTGATTAAACAGTTAGAAAATGGCGGTCACGTCCGCGGCGGTCACATCCGCGGCGGTGCGTACCATCACCGCCGGCGTACATCGTCATTGGCTCCTGGGACCCATAGGGTCCAATGTTAACCAATGCAGCATTGCGCCGCGGTCTTCGCCCGCCTACCGCGACGGTGTACAACGCCAGTGCAGTTACCTCACATCCCATTGTCCCGCTTTAGAGGTCAGGCAGCCGCCATTTCAAGGGCCCACATGGCCTAATTACCAACTGTGTCACACATAGCTAGGCCTACTCTCAACACACATACAGGCCAAATTTTGTGTATGATTGGTGTTCTGTGTAGACTGTGGGTACATACCTCTGAGTTGCTTGACTCTGTGCTCGCTGTTGTCCTTCATAGGCACCGTCCGCTGGGACATGTGAGGAGATGGCGGAATCCTCCGGTGTACCGATCGCTGGTGGACCTGTTGACAATGGAGGAAAGACATTTTATCATCACCTACAGGTTTGACCGTGCCACAATCCAGGAACTGTGTAGCCAGTTGGAGCCAGACCTGATGTCAGCAATCCGCCATCCCACAGGAATCCCCTCTCAAGTGCAGGTGCAATCAGTGCTCCATTTCCTTGCAAGTGGGTCTTTTCAAACAACTGTGGCCATAGCATCAGGGATGTCCCAGCCTATGATTTCCAACGTGTTGTCCAGAGTGTTGTCTGCCCGTCTGAAACACATGCGGAGCTACATCGTTTTCCCTCAGGTGGAGGATTTGCCTACAGTGAAAGGTGACTTTTATGCCCTTGGACATATCCCCAACATCATAGATGCCATTGATGGGACCCATGTGGCTTTGGTCCCCCCCCCACAGGAGTGAACAGGTGTACAGAAACCGGAAGAGTTATCATTCCATGAATGTACAGATGGTATGTTTGGCAGACCAGTACATCTCCCATGTGAATGCCATGTTCCCTGGCTCAGTGCATGACGCCTACATCATGCGGAATAGCAGCATCCCTTATGTGATGGGTCTACTACAGAGGCACCGGGTGTGGCTATTAGGGGACTCTGGTTACCCCAACCTGTCATGGCTACTGACCCCAGTGAGGAATCCCAGGACCAGGGCAGAGGAAACGCTACAATGAGGCCCATGGGCGGACTAGGAGGGTGATCGAACGCACCTTCGGCCTCCTGAAGGCCAGGTTCAGGTGCCTCCATATGACAGGTGGATCCCTATTCTACTCACCAAAGAAGGTGTGTCAGATCATCGTGTCCTGCTGTATGCTTCATAATTTGGCTTTGCGACGACAGGTGCCTTTTCTGCAGGAGGATGGTTCAGATGGCAGTGTTGTGGCAGCTGTGGAGCCTGTGGACAGTGATGAGGAGGAAGCAGAGGAAGAAGACATTGACAACAGGGACTCAGTCATCCAGCAATATTGCCAGTGAAACACAGGTGAGAATACATTCCTGCCTACTACAAGTACTTTTACACTTCTACCTCTATCCTGTCTGTCGATTTCACCCAGTGTATGGTCACTGAGTTGTCACTTTCCCTTATGGTTTCACAGTTGTGGGTCCCAACGTGTGTCATCTGCTTAGATTCCTCATGGACTAGAGCTGTGTGACATAGGTATGTTGACATTACTAATTCCTGGAAATTTTGTCACTGTAATTGCAAATACACTATTTCAAAATCACAGACAGACTCCAGATCTTGGTGCTTTAGGTGTGTTTATTTAAATGCAAAATATTGGAGGGGGAAGTTAAATGGTGAGGGGTGATGGCGGAGGAGTGTCCATGGCAGAGTCCAGTCTATTTGTCTCATAGGTGCATTGCCCATATGGGCATAGGAAGTGGAGCTGGGGCAGTTCCAATATGGACAGGGTGACAAAGTTGGACAGTGGGTTGACAATCAGGGTGGTCTCATTTCTTGGCGGGGGTCTTGGTATCGTGCTCTGTCTTGTTCCTGGATCTCAGGGACCGCTTGCGGGGTGGTTCTCCATCTGCAGGGGGTGGAGTGCTGGTGTTGTGGTCCTGTGGCGGTGCCTCCTGTCCACTAGCGCCGGCGGAGGTGGTGGGCAGTTCATCGTCCACGTTGTGTCAGGGGCCCCTTGGAGTGCCACAGTGTCCCTCCTGGTGTTTAGTATTTCCTTCAGCACCCCTACAATGGTGCCCAGGGCAGAGCTGATGGTTCTGAGTTCCTCCCTGAACCCCAGATACTGTTCCTCCTGCATGCGCTGGGTCTTCTGAAACTTGGCCAGGACCGTTGCCATCGTTTCCTGGGAGTGGTGGTATGCTCCCATGATGGAGGAGAGGGCCTTGTGGAGAGTGGGTTCCCTTGGTCTGTCCGCCACCTGTCGCACAGCAGCCCTCCCAGTTCCCCTGCGTTCCTGGGCCTCCGTCCCCTGGACTGTGTGCCCACTGCCACTGCCCCCAGGTCCCTGTTGTTGGGGTGGTGGGTTATCCTGGGTTCCCTGTAGTGGTGGACACACTGCTGATTGACGTGTCCTGGGTACGGAGGTATGGGCCCGCTGGGTGGGTGCTGTGCTGGTGTTACCAGAGGGTGGAAGGTCTGTGGTGGCCTGTGCCTGTGCGAGGGGAACCGACTGTCCCGAGGCCCACGATGGTCCGGGCTGGTCATCTGGATCCAGTTGGACAGAGCTGCTGTCATCACTGTGGGCCTCTTCTGTGGGTTGGGTGGAGATGTCTGGACCCTCCTGTCTGGTGACGTTGGGTAGTGGTCCTGCAGGGGTGTAAAAGCTTAATTATTGCATCTGTGTGTGTCATGGTGGGCAATGGGTGGGTGACCGGTGTACCCCAGTGCTTGCATTCCTATGTGGGGACTTGAGTGATGACGGTTTAGGGGGTTGTATGGGTATGTGCAGTGGGCATGCTTTATTGATGGGTGTCCATGCATTGGGGTTGCATGCAGGGCTTGGTGTTGGAATGGGTGGTTTGTGATAGTGGGGTATATGTGAGTTGGTGGAGTGCTGAGGGTGAGGGTACGGGTAGGAGTGTGTGATGGCATGCAGGAAGGGTGGGGGATATATTAGTAAAGGTTTGACTTACCAGAGTCCATTCCTCCACCAACTCCTGCGAGGCCCTCAGGATATAGAATCTCCAAGACCTGCTCCTCCCATGTTGTTAGTTGTGGGGGAGGAGGTGGGGGTCTGCCGCCAGTCCGCTGAACCGCCAGGTGGTGTCTTGAGACCACAGAACGCACCTTTCCCCGTAGGTCGTTCCACCTCTTCCTGATGTTGTCACGATTTCTTGGGTGTTGTCCCACTGCATTTACCCTGTCGACTATTCTTCTCCATAGCTCCATCTTCCTTGCAATTGAGGCGTGCTGCACCTGTGCTCCAAATAGCTGTAGCTCTACCTGGGCGATTTCCTCCACCATGACCCTGAGCTCCTCCTCCGAGAACCTGGGGTGTCTTTGCCGTGCCATGGGGTGGTGTAGGTGATGTGTGGGGTGGTGTGTGTGGTGATAAGTGCGGTGATATGTAGTGGTGTGTGGTGTTTTGTGCATGGAAGTTGTGTGGGTGATGGTGTTGAGTGCCTGTGGCTGCTAGTTTGTGGATGGTGGAGTCTCTCTCTGGCCTTCTCTCTGTAATAGTGGTCGTAGGGGTTTGTGGGTGATGTGGGTGTGTGTTTTATATTGCAATGGGTGTGTGGGAGTGGTGTGTGTATGTGTATCAGGTGTGTGTATTTCGAATTGTCCAATGTGGCGGTGTTTTGTATGTGTGTGTTTATTTTGAGCGCAGCTGTGTGTACCGCCAATGGAATACCGCAGTTGAAAGACCGCTGCATGGATTTGTGGGTCGTGATAGTGTGGGTGTATTTCTGTTGGCGTGACGGTGGAGGTTTTGTTTTCACCAGTTTATCACTGACCTTTGGTGTGGCGTACTTGTGTGGGTGTCTGAATTTTATCGGATTTCGAGATGTGGGTCATAATAGCTGTGGCGGAATTCTGCAGCTGCGGCGGTATGTTGGCGGTCTTCTGCATGGCGGTAAGCAGCTTTTACCACCAATGTTGTAATGACCACCTTTTTGTTTCCTCCTAGTTTTCAATGCAATTAGTCACAGAAGCTGGTGTCTGGAGAGAAGAGAGAAGTGACATCGTAAACAAATCATGGCTGCAGAAAACGTGAAGAGATACCTCTGATGCACTAATAAATGTAATTGGTTGTAAACTAAAACACCCCATAATCTGTCCAGTAGAGGCTTATTTAATAACTTTTGGGACCTTAATATAGCAGTGCTTTAGGAGATGTAAGTTAGTTCCCCATTTTCCAAGCTACAAGATGCTGCTTAGTTCTTGCCTATGATTCTAACAGTTCAGATAAATTAGACACAACTTTACTGAACTGTTTCCCTCTAAAGTCCTGATGCTGTTTAATGAAGACCTGATGTTCCTGTGGTCTGCTGACAAAGGGGGTTATTACAACTTTGGAGGAGGTGTTAATCCGTCCCAAAAGTGACGTTAAAGTGACGGATATACCACCAGTCGTATTACGAGTTCCATAGGATATAATGGACTCGTAATACGGCTGGTGGTATATCCGTCACTTTACCGTCACTTTTGGGACGGATTAACACCTCCTCCAAAGTTGTAATAACCCCCAAAGTCTCTTGCAGTTGCTGATCCATTTAGGAGAGGTATAACCAATGTGCATTTCTGTTTTCTTTGCAAGTTTTCTCTTCAGAAAATCCAATCGCCTATTTTTGTTATCTCCATAGATAGATGTTTTCCAAACTAATTTGTGTCTTCTTTTTCTTTTCGGATGAAGTCCACACATGCTATCTAATTAGAATGCTAGTTAGGGATTACTGATTTAGGCCCTCATTATGACATTGGCGGTAAGTGGAACTTACCACCATGCCGAATGCCGCCAACGAACCGCCGGTGCGGCGGGTTACTGCTACCCATATTATGACACACACAGAGCAATTTCTCACTATTCAGACACACACAAACAAGTCCGCCAGACCAAAGGTCAGTGATAAACTGGCTGTAGCAAAATCTGCACCGTTACTCCAACAGAACTACACCCACAATATTATGACCCACGAATCACCACGGTGGACATTCAATAGCGCTAAACCATTGGTGGTACATACCGTCGCGCTCAAAATACACACACACATACAAAACAACACTACATTGGGCAATTCAAATAACACACACCTAACACACATACACACACCACACCTTCACACCCACACCACTCTAAAAGACTCACCCACACTACCCACAACCCTTTACGACTAGAAAGATTTGCCAAAAGAGATACAGCAAGAGCACATAACCAGAGCCATAAAATACCATCACCCATACACCATCCACGCACCTTAAAGCACACACCCCAATACATCACCCCACACACCCTCACCCACACCACTCGCACTACACCCATGGCACTACAACGACACCCCAGGTTCTCAGAAGAGGAACAAAGAGTCATGGTGGAGGAGATCATCCAGGTAGAGCCACAGCTATTCGGATCACAGATGCAGCAGACATCCATCGCTAGGAAGATGGAGCTATGGCGGAGAATCATGGACAGGGTCAACGCCGTGGGACAGCACCCAAGAACAAGGGATGACAATAGGAAGAGGTGGAATGACCTATGGGGGAAGGTGCGTTCCGTGGCAGCAAGACACCAAACAGCTGAAAGGAGGACTGGCGGTGGACCCCCACCTCCTCCCCCACAACTAACAACATGGGAGGAGCAGGTCTTGGCAATCATGCATCCTGAGGGCCTGGCAGGAGTAGGAGGAGGACTGGACTCTGGTAAGTCAACTCTCTATTACTATCACCCCCCCACCTGCATGCCATCACATACCCACACCCTTACCCCCACTCCCATCACTCCACCACCTCCCACACACCCCACCATCACATCTCACTCATCCCAATGCCATTCCCTCCATGCAACACCAATGCATGGACACCCCCACAGATCTGCATGGACAACTATCACCCCTAGAGCACATGCACACTAGAGACAATCACCTGGCCCATCAAATAACAACTCACACAAAGGCTAATCTGCCAGGTCAATAACAACCATAGAGGGCAACACACCCATGCACAAGATGTCACACGCAGAAACAATAACACTGCATTTACATCCCCACAGGTCCTCCAGTTCAAGTCACCGGAGAAGAGGTACTGGCAACTACCAGTCCCCCCTCAGAAGAGGCCCACAGTGATGACAGAAGCTCTGCTCGCCTAGATGACCAACCTGGCCCATCAGGGACCGCCAGACAGTCGGTTACCCAGGCACAGTCCCATACCACCACAGAGCCTCACCCCCTCAGAAAACACCACCAAAGCACCCACCCAGCGGGCCCATACCTCTGTCCCCAGGACACGTCAATCAGCAGTGTGTCCACCACTACAGAGACCCCAGGCCACCCCACAAACACAGGATGATCAGGGTCCTGGGGTCAGTGGCAATGGGCACACGGCTCAGGGGCCAGAGGCACAGGACAAGAGTGAAGCTGGGATGACTGCTGTGCGACAGGGGGAGGACAGGCCCAGGGAACTGACCTTCCAGGGGGCACTCACCAAGATCCTGCGAGCATACCACTAATCCAGGAGTTGATGAGGCAGTTACTGGACAAGATGCAGAGAACCAGCGGCTGCAGGAGGGACAGTACCTGGGGAGCAACCAGGACCTGAAGAACATCAGCACCCTGGTCTCAATTGCAATGGTGCTGGCAGACATGGCCAACGCCATGAGGGAGGCAGTGGCACACCACTGGGCTCGTACCACTAGCCAAGCCCATGAACAGCCCTCCACCTCCGCTGCCACTAGTGGACAGGAGGCCCCGTCACAGGAACAACAGGCCACCAGTACCCCTCCCCCTGCAGAGGGAGAACCACCCCGCAAACGTTCCCTGCAATCCAGCAGAAGCCAGAGACTACTGCCAAGACTCCCGCCAGGAAATAAGACTCACCTGATTTTCACCCTTGTGTCCCACTCCGTCACCCTGTCCACTTTGAACTGCCACTGCTCCCCTTCCTATGCCCCCTTGGACAATGCACCTGTGATCCACATAGACTGGACTCTATCCTGGACTTTCCTCTACAATCACCCAAGCCCATTGCACATCCCCATTTACTTATTAGCACTTAAATAAACACCCTTTGAAGTATGGAGTATGTCAAATGAATTAAGTGTGTATTAGTTTAACAAGGTTCAAACATTGCTATTAAACTGTACAGTAATGTATACATAGGAATGACCTATAGTTGGCTGCAGTCAACACACCAGGAGCGAGAGTTGGGCAGAAATATCTGCAAATAGAGATGTCAAAGGGTACAGTGAGTGGCCATAGAAGTGGGAAAATCAGCCTGCCAGTGACAATTTCAATTACAAAACTGTCTATGAAATCTTAAGTTACACTGTCTTACCTGTGTGTCATTGGAAGTATTGACGTATGATGGCACTTCTGTTGTCCACATCCTCTGCCTCCTCTTCTTCACTGTCCACAGGGTCCACTGCTGCCACACGGTCATCTCCAGCCTCATCCTCCTGCAGAAAAGGCACCTGGTGACGTAAGGCAAGGTTGTGCAACAAACAGCATGCCACGATTATCTGGAAGACCTTCTGGGTGAGTAGCACAGGGAACCACCTGTTAGAAGGAGGCAATGAAACCTGGCCTTCAGGAGGCCAAAGGTTCTTTCGATTATCCTTCTTGTTCGCCAATGTGCCTCATTGTAACGTTCCTCTGCCCTTGTCCTGGCATTCCTCACAGGGGTCAGTAGCCATGAGAGGTTGGGGTAATCTGAGTCACCTGCAAATACCGAGGGACAACTGTTAGACACACACTAACCATTAGGGCCCACACCATACCCATGCACCAACATATACTGTGTGGGAACCAGGGCTCCCCTATTAGCCACACCCTGTGCCTCTATAGTTGTGCCATCACATATGGGATGCTGCTATTCCTCAGGATAAAGGCATCATGCACAGACCCAGGATACTTTGCATTGACATGGGAGATGTACTGGTCAGCCAGGCACACTATCTGCACATTCATGGAGTGAAAGCTCTTTCGATTTCTGAACACCTGTTCATTTCTCGGGGTGGGGGGAGAATGCAATATGTGTACCATCAATTGCCCCAGTGATGTTGGGGATATGTCTGATTGCATAGAAATCAGCTTTCACTGTGCCAAATCCTCCACCTGGGAGAAAACGATATAGCTGCACATGTGTTTAATCAGGGCAGACAACTCTCTGGTCAGCACTATTGAGAGCATTAGCTGAGACATTCCTGCTGCCAATCCCACTGTCACTTGGAAGGAGCCAGTTGCCAGAAAATGGAGCACTGATAGGACTTGCACAAGAGGGGGGATCCCAGTCGGTTGACGGATAGCATATTTCAGGTCAGGATCCAATTGGGCACACAGCTCTGTGATTGGTATGCACCGCTGCGGACGTGACCACCATTTTCTATCTGTTCACTCACTTGCTACCTGACTTTCAACGGGAAAGGACCTACACTGCATGTGCTGCTGTGACCTGTGTGTGGAACCAACCATGGCTCATGTCACTGGGGAAAGGGCCCCTGCCTTCACCTCGGTGGAGTTGGAGAGACTGGTGGATGTGGTCCTACCCCAGAACTGAATGCTGTATGGGCCTCCAGACCAACAGGTGAGTACGCTGTGACCACGATGCAAGGGGCATGAATGCATGGAGTGCTGGGTGTGAAGGCCTCGTGCAGGGGTGGGGATGGTGGATGGGCCCTGGGCAGCGTGCAGCATGTATGCTGGGCCATGTCTGTGCGTAATGGGATGGGAAGGGCCATGGTGGACCATGAGTGTAACAGGCAGGACAGTCTGACTGATACCTTTGCCTATGTGTATTTCTCTGCAGTTCAGCACCCATCAGAAAAAGGGTATATGGCATGCCATCTTCAAGGAAGTGCAGACCCTGGGGGTCTATCCACTGTCGGAAATGGTGGGAGGACCTGAGACGCTGGGCACGGAAGATGGCGGAGGCCCAGCTGGGGATGGCCTCCCAATGAGGAAGGGGTGCCCGTCAAACCCTGACCCCTCCTGATGGCCCGCATACTGGTGGTGGCCTATCCGGAGCTGGATGGGCGCTTGGGGGCATCCCAGCAGCCACAAGGGGTGAGTACAGTGCCCTAATACACTACATGCGCCTGGTGGGGGGGGTTCCGGGCAGGGGATGTGGGCCTGTGGGTGCCCCTTGGCCAGGCCTGACACTGCAGGGTAGGTCCCATGTTGGGCAGGATCTGATGTAAACTTCCTCCATCAGGCTAGTAGGCATACACTACTGGGCAGGGGTCTGTGGGTCTCAGGTATGCTCAATTGGCGTTAGGTGTCCCTGTCCATTGGGTGGTGACTGGCATTGTGACTGGTAGTGCATTGCTTAGTGGGTAGGACTGTTCCCTGTGTGAGTGTGTTGTGTACGCCAACGGTGGTGTTGTTGCCACCATTGACCAAGTGTATTCTTTGACTCTTCCCCCTTTTTGTTTTGTCATCCTGTCCTTCTGTGCATTAGCATAATCTGGCGGAGGAGCAGAGGCACCGGCGACGGAGGGTGCTGCATCCCACAGGACCCAGGATGCCTAATCCACCGACGGTGAGGGCACCAGTGGGGCGGAGAGCGAGGGGAGCACCACAGCGGAGACTAGAGGGGACAGTTCAGACAGTGATACCTCTTCCGATGAAGGTTCCCTGGTGGTGGTGGACACCTCTGTGCCCACCCCAAATACAGGTACAGTCGCCACCCCCGTACCAGCACTGCCCTCCCAACAGCCCCTAAGCATGGAGGGTGGGCATCTCCTTCGCCCCAGGCACCTCAGGCCCTGCCCCAGTTAGCCCTGCTGCTCTGTCGGGTAGTCAACTATTGTGAATGCCATCCAGGGGCTGGCAGCCCAAATGCAACAGACCAATGCATTCTTGGAGGGCATTCATACTGGCATGGCGGCCCAATAGAGATCAATCCAGGCTCTGGCCTCATCTCTAATGGCAGCCATTGTCCCTGTTTCTAGCCTCCCCCTCCAACGTCCTCTATCCAATCCCATTCCCCTCAACCCCAACCTATCCCAAGCACACAGGCAGACCAGCATGCACACAAGACAACACACAAGAATGGCTCAGACAAACACAAGCACCACACATCATCCCATGGGCACTCACGCAAACACTATCCAGAATCAGACATACCAACATCCACTGCCTCCACTGTGGCCCATCCTCCTTGGCATCTGCCTCCCTCCCTGTAGCATTTCCACTGACACCAGCATGCACTACACCCATATCCACTACCACCATCACCAGCACGCCTATCATTACACACACCTCACTGTCAGTCACCACCCCCACTTCCATGCACACGTCCACTGTGTCCTCTCCCACTGTGTCTGTGCCCCCTCCTCCCAAAGTGCACAAACGCAAGCACTCGGACACCCAACAGCCATCCACCTCTCAACAGCATCCAGCCCATGCACCTGCACCCAAACACAGCAGACTAACGCCTCCTACAACCACTCCCTCGTCCTCCAATCCCAAACCTTCTCCCTCTTTCCACCCCAGTGTCCCTAAAATCTGTTCCTATCCACTATTGACCTCTTCCTGACCACTTCCTCCTCGTCCTTCACGTTGGGCCAGGGTGGTCAGAACCCAGGCGAGCACCTCAGCCACCCAGTCCATGGCCACTGTAGTGACGACAGATACTCCAGGTGGGAAAGGATACCGGGCACCATGCAGCCACACTGAAAGGGTGCCTGCACCAGCTGCCTCGAGGAAGGGCAAGGAGGCACCTCCAGCTGCCTCGAGGAAGGGCAAGGAGAGCACCATAAGCTTCCCCGAGGAAGGGCAAGGAGGCACCAAGAGCTGCCCTGAGGAAGGACAAGGAGGCACCACCAGCTGCCCAGAGGAAGGGCAAGGAGGCACCACCAGCTGGTACGAGGAAGGGCAAGAAGACACCATCAGCTGCCCCGAGGAAGGGCAAGGAAGCACCACCAGCTTCCTTGAGGAAGGGCAAGGAGGACCCACCAGCTGCTATGGGGAAGGGCAAGGGGCCTGAACCTGCAGGCAGGAAGGACAGGAGGCCTGGTGCTGCAACTCATTCGGAGCCCCCACCACCAACCATGTTGGTTCAGCCATCCGAGGCTGCAAGGGAAGGGCTGGAGCCTCCCCCCACCACTGCCAGCACTGCCACCAGCCCCAGTGGGCAGCCGTCCGAGGCTGTAGGGGAAGGGCTGGAGCCTTCCCCTACCACTGCCAGCACCTCCACTAGCCCCAGTGGGCAGCCGTGAGAGGCTGCAGGGGAAGGGCTGGAGCCTCCCCCACCACTGCCAGCACTGACACCAGCCCAGGTGGGCAGCCGTCCAAGACTGCAGGGGAAGGGCTGGAGCCTCCCCCACCAATGCCAGCACCGCCACCAGCACGACCACTGCCACCAGTGAGCAGCCATCACTGCTGATGGACAATGTGTAGTCCTGCCTCCATGGGCTGTTGTGCGGCCCGGCCCAATCAAATCCTGTGGGTGTGACACCCAGGTGAGAGACTGTGCCCTTGCACGCCCCAAGATCTGCATCACAGACCACGATGTCCCTCCAGAGCCAGTGGAAGAAGCCATCTACGCACCCCATCTTTCCCAGGATGAAGAACACTGGGCACAATGCCCCCTCCAGACCAGTGAAAGAAGCCATCCACTCATGCCATTCTTCCCAGGAGGAAGACCACTGGGCACAATGCCCCCTCCAGAACCAGTGGAAGTAGTCACCCACTTGAGTGACTGTGGCTTTGCACTCCCCAGGACCAAGCAGTGGGCAGACCACCCACTTGAGAGGCTCTGGCTTTGCACTCCCCAGCGCCAAGCAGTGGGCAGACTACCCACTTGAGAGACTGTTGCTTTGCACTCCCCAGGACCAAGCAGTGGGCAGACCACCCACTTAAGAGACTGTGGCTTTGCACTCCCCAGTACCAAGCAGTGGGCAGACCACCCACTTGAGAGACTGTGGCTTTGCACTCCCCAGGACCAAGCAGTGGGCAGACCACCCACTTGAGAGACTGTGGCCTTGCACTCCCCAGGACAACGCACAGGGCATGTAGCCCCCTCCAGGACCAGTGGCGTTGTACCATCTTCCGGCTGAGGTGCCCCCCCATTTCCCATCCCCCTGAGGTGCCTGTGTGTTTTCGACCTGATGTCCCTGCAGTGTTCTCTCCATGTTGTTGCAGGAGTGAGGTGGGCCTTGGCCTATGTGTTGTGGCTCTGTGGCCCACGGACATTGAGGACTGGGCAGTGTCCCTACATTTGTACATATGTATATACATTTGTTTTTTGATGCACTTATTATTTTACGTATTACACTCACTTTCTTCAAATCATTTTGTCCTTGCATTATTCCTGAAGGGTATGGGGTGAGTATGTACTATTGCTGCATCTGCTTGTGTGTATGGGGGTGTGTGTGTGTGTTGCGTGTGTGTGTCATTCTCTTTTTCCTCCACCCCTACCCTGTGTGCTAGGTGGCAGTACTCACCGTGGTCGTCTTCGCCGGCGTTGGTGTTCAAAGTGAAGAAGAAGATAGACGAGCATGGGGAACACCTGCAAATCGGGCTCCATGGTGGTGTGGTTCTTATTGAGTCTCCAGAGGTGAGTCATTTCCCTTCTGTGCAGTGTTTCCGCTAGGCTTTTGATGCCATTGGTATCGCCCCGGAAAAGGTAGCAGATAGGCTGGTCATAATTCAGTGGGAGGAACATTGTCTTCCGCCTGGCTGTTGGCGGTTACCACCGTGGTGCCTGTTGGTTTTGCCCTGGCGGTCGGTGTGTTAAAGTGGCTCTCTGTCTGAGCGGTTTCCGCCGTGGTCAAAATTCCTTTTTTTTACCGCCGGCCTGTTGGCGGAATTACCACCGCTTTATCCCTGACCGCCAGGTGTTAAAGTGGCGGTAATACCGCCAACAGGCCAGCGGAAAAAAAATGGAATCACAACCGTGGCGGAAACCGGCAACATAGACAGCCACTTTAACACTCCGACCGCCATGGCGGTACAAACAAACAGCGCGGCGGTCACCACCAACAGATAGGCGGCAGACAATGTACCACCCACGCTATTATGAGAGGCCAATCCGCCACCATTTCCGGGACGGAACCAACACGAGCAAAAACACGGCCGAAACAGGACTTGGAAGGGAAAACACTCACCTCACCACACCCCACGAGGAACCAGGAAGCTATGGAGCCAGAACTCCAAATACTCCCTGCAATGGTATTCCTGCTCCTCTATCAGGAGCAACAAAGATGGCGGCGACGACCACGGTGAGTACTGCAACTACAACACAGGGGGGGAGGGAAAAGAGAGTGACACACATACACAACACCCCCACCCCTAACCTTTCCCACACCAACATACACACAAATACATGCTGCAACATCACATTTACACCCCCCACCCCCGTTTCAAGAATACCAGGACAAAAGGAAATTAGTTGAACTATTGTAATCATGAAAAAACCAGTAGTCAAAACTCGAAATACAGTATATACAATTATGTACACCAACTACACAAGTCTGGATAGTGCACCAATAATTGTCCGTGGACCACTGGGCCCAAAATGCATGGGCGAGGGCCACACTCGATACCAGACATCAAACGGAGAGAACACTGCAGGGGCATCAGATCAAAATGAAACAGGCACCTCAGGGGGAAGGGAACGGGGGGCACCTCAGCCGGATGAGTGCACAACGCCACTGCTCCACGAGGGGGCTCCATGTCCACTGCTGTATCCTGGGGAGTGCAAAGCCACAGTCTCTCAAGTCCCTCCAGTGGGTGGTTTGCCCACTGCTTTATCCTGGGGAGTGCAAAGCCACAGGCTCCCAAGTCTCTCCAGTGGGTGGTTTGCCCACTGCTTTATCCTGGGGAGTGCAAAGCCACAGTCTCTCAAGTCTCTCCAGTGAGTGGTTTGCCCACTGCTGCATCCTGGGGAGTGCAAAGGCAGAGTCTCTCAAGTCTCTCCAGTAGGTGGTTTGCCCACTGCTTTATCCTAGGGATTGCAAAGCCACAGTCTCTCAAGTCTCTCCAGTGGGTGGTTTGCCCACTGCTTTATCCTGGGGAGTGTAAAGCCACAGTCTCTCAAGTCTCTCCAGTGGGTGGTTTGCCCACTGCTTTATCCTGGGGAGTGCAAAGCCACAGTCTCTCAAGTCTCCAGTGGGTGGTTTGCACACAGCTGCATTCTGGGGAGTGCAAATACACAGTCTCTCAAGTCTCTCCAGTGGGTGGTTTGCCCACTTCTTTATCCTGGGGAGTGCAAAGCCACAGTCTCTTAAGTCTCACCAGTGGGTGGGTTGCCCACTGCTTTATCCTGGGGAGTGCAAAGACACAGTCACTCAGGTGGATGCCTTTCTTCACTGGTTCTGGAGGGGGCTTTGTGCCCAGAGTGCTTCATCCTGCCAAGGACAGAGGTAGTGGATGTCTTTCTCCACTGGTTCTGGAGGGGGCTTTGTGCCCAGAGTGCTTCATCCTGCCAAAGACAGAGGTAGTGGATGCCTTTCTCCACTGAAGGTGTTGCATCATGGAAGCTGCTCAGGCTCCTGGAACTGACCACCAGGCTCGGTCGACTGACCACTGGGGATGGCAGCCATGTCTGTGGTGGTGTCACTGGCTCAGGATGTTGCGGGGCCGCTGGCGGTGCTTGTGGCGGTGTCAGTAGCTGCAGTGCTTGCGGCGGCCTCTGTGGCATCGGTGCTGGCTACGGACTCTGTGGCAGCGGTGCTTGCGGCGACCTCTGTGGCATCGGTGCTTGCGGCAGACTCTGTGTCAACGGTCCTTGCGACGGCCGCTGTGGCATCGGTGCTGGCAACGGGCTCTGTGGTGGCGGTGCTGGTGGCCTACTCTGTGGCGGCAGTGCTGGTGGCGGTGCTGGTGGCGGGGTCTGTGGTGGTGGTGCTGGTGGCGGGGTCTGTCGTGGTGGTGCATGTGGCGGTGCAGGTGGTGGCCTTCTCCACCGTACCGGTTGGCGTCGACGTGGAGAGAAGGTGTGACCCATAGTCAGTGCCACCATGCCCTTTCCTGACCTGCCCTTGATTTTCTGGCCCTTCTCCACCATGGATGGTGGTGCAGCTGTCTTGCCACTATCCCCTTTTGTTTTCCCAGAGCCCTTGGTGGCAGGTGTTTTTGCCTTCTCCCTCCGGGATGTGGGCAACTTTTTTACTTTTGCAGGTGGCGGAATGTCCTTGCCCTCGCTCCGTGGCACACTGGCTGCCCTGATGCTTGGCACACTCCAAAAGCCTGCTGTTGCTGGGACCACTGTGCCCGTTGATGTGGTGGCTGAGGTGCTGGGCTGGGACCTGGAAAGCTTGGCCCTAGGGGACGGACGGGGGGGAGGTGTAGGGAAGAGGTCAATGACAGCCAGGATTTTTTTTTCACACACACTGGGATGGGTAGATGGAGTGGGTTTGGGAGTGGAGGAAGAGGTAGTGGTTGTAGGAGGTGTACGATTGCTGAATTTGGGTGAAGGTGCATGGGCTGGAGGCTGTTGTGAGGTGGATGGCTGTTGGGTTTGTGTGTGCCTGCGTTTGTGTACTTTGGGAGGAGGGCTCACAAACACACTGGTAGAGGACACAGGGGATGTGTGAATGGTGGTGGGGGTGGTGAGTGTACATGAGCGGTGTGTGGTGATGGGCGTGCTGGTGATGGAGGTAGTGGCTGAAGATGTTGTGCATGCAGGTGTGAGTGGAGATGAGACAAGGAGGGAGGAAGACGACGTGGAGAAGGAGGACACAGTGGAGGCAGTGGATGTTGGTATGTCTGCATAGGAATTATGCTTGTGTGAGTGCCTGTGGGATGTGTGGTGCTTATGTTTGCCTGAGACACCCTTGTGTGATGAGGTGTGTGCATGCTGGTCTGATGGTGTGCTTGGGATAGGCTGAGGTACAGGGGATTGGGTCTGAGTGGAGGAAGTTGGAAGGGGGAGGCTGGACACAGGGACAATGGCTGCCATCAGTGCTGAGGCCAGACCCTGAAATGCTCTCAGTTGGGCTGCTGGCCAGAATGAATGCCCTCCAGGTATGCATTTGTGTGTTGCAAACCCCTCTCGACACCCTGGATGGCATTCACAATGGTAGATTGCCCAACAGTGAGGGATCTCTGGAGGTCAATAGCCTCCTCACTGAGGGCAGCAGGGCTGACGGGGCAGGGCCTGAGGTGCCTGGGGCGAAGGAGATGCCCACCCTCCTGTGTGAGCGGGCACGGGACACACGCTGAGGGGCTGCTGGGAGGGCGGTGCTAATAAGACGGGGTGGCGGCTGTACCTGTTGATGCAGGGGGTAAGAGGGGCCCGCCACCACAAGGGAGCTCCTATCAGAGGAGGAGTCGCTGTCGCTGATGTCACCTCCTGTCCCCACCGTGGAGCTCTCCTCGCCCTCCGTCCCACTGGTGACTTCAGACTCCGTTGTCAAGCCCTCCAGGGCCAAGTGGGATGCAGCTCCCTCCTGCTCCGGTGCCACTGCTCCTCCGCCTGATGATGCTATTGCACACAAGAACATGGAGACCACAAAAAGGGTGTGGGAAAGACAGAAGAAATACATGTTAAGTGCATGCAATACCACTACCGTTAGCGGACACCACAGACACAGCAGCCCTCTGCACTACGCCATGCACTTGGAGTTCCTAGATTAATCACATGCCCATGGGGTACAAGGCCTATGCCCGATTGCTACACACATGGAAGTCACAGGAGCCTGACTAGGTGTAGCTGGCTCTTACCACTGGTGGGGTTGGGGTGCTTCCTTGCCTGCCTCACAAAGGGTCCTTGCCTACAAAGCTCGCCCTGGCCTAGGGTAACCCACTGCCCACTTCCCCCAACCAAACACCTCATAATGAGCGCAGAGTCAGATGGATGTGACGGTACTCACCCCCTTGTGGCTGCTGTGATGCCCTCAAGCACCCATCCAACTCCGGATACGCCACCGATAGGATCCGGAACATCAGGGGGTCATGGTGCGATGGGCACCCCTCCCACGTTGGGAGGCCACCCCCAGCTGGGCCTCTGCCGTCTTCTTGCTCCAGCGGCAAAGGTCCTCCCATCTTTTACGGCAGTGGGTGCTCCGTCTGTGGTGGACTCCCAGGGTCCAGACGTCCTTGGTGATGGCATGCCAAATATCCTTCTTCTGGTGGGCGCTGACCTAGAGGAATAGTACAGGGGAAAAGGAAAAACTTTAACCGTCCGGACCATCACAGTCATTTGCCCACGTTCCCACCCTTGCCCTGACGCACATACACTCACCGTCCGCACATGCAGGCCTCAGTCCACCCCCATGTATTGCCCATGCAGCATGCTCACAGTGTACTCACCTGTTTGTCTGGAGGACCGTAGAGTAGCGTGTACCGGGGGAGGACCCCATCCACTAACTTCTCCAACTCCTCCGAAGTGAAGGCAGGGGCCCTTTCCCCAGACACATGAGCCATCGTCGCTTCCAGACTGAGGTCACAGTAGCACTTGCAGTGTAGGTCCTCTCCTGTCGAAGGTCAGGTATCAAGTTAGTGAACAGACAGAAAATGGCAGTCACGTCTGCGGCAGTGTGTATCATCACTGCCGACGTACATCGTCATTGGCTCCTGGGACCCATAGGGTCCAATGTTAACCAATGCAGGATTGTGCTGTGGTCTTCGACCGCCTACCGCGACGGTGTAGAACGCCAGCGCAGTTACCTCATATCCCCTTGTCCCACCTTACAGGTCAGGCATCCGCCATTTCAGGGCACCACATGGCATTAATATTAACTGCGTCACTCCTATCTAGGCCTGGCATACACACAGAAAAAGGCACATTGCGGATTTACAAATGTTTGCTTATGACATTTAGTAATACCGCAG
This sequence comes from Pleurodeles waltl, assembly GCF_031143425.1. Taxonomy (NCBI): domain Eukaryota; kingdom Metazoa; phylum Chordata; class Amphibia; order Caudata; family Salamandridae; genus Pleurodeles; species Pleurodeles waltl. The sequence goes on from NC_090449.1 coordinate 611,771,253, forward strand.
TGTTGGCTGACTCTCTGATCGCTGTTTTCCTCCATAGGGCACGTCCGCTGGGGCAGGTGGTGAGATGGCGGCATCGTCTGGTGCACAGACCGCTGGTGGACCTGTCGAAAATGGAAGAGAGACACGTAATAGTCACCTACAGACTTGATCGTGCAACAATCCATGAACTGTGTGCCCAGTTAGAGCCTGACCTGATGTCAGCAATCCGCCATCCCACAGGAATCCCCCCTCTAGTGCAGGTCCTGTCAGTACTCCATTTCCTGGCAAGTGGGTCTTTTCAAACAACAGTGGCTATTGCATCAGGGATGTCCCAGCCTATGTTCTCAAACGTGTTGTCCAGAGTGTTGTCTTCCCTGCTTAAACACATGTGCAGCTACATTGTTTTCCCTGAGGTGGAGGATTTGCCTACAGTGAAAGGTGACTTCTATGCCCTGGGACATATCCCAAACATCATAGGTGCCATTGATGGGACACATGTGGCCTTGGTACCGCACCCCCACAGGAATGAACAGGTGTACAAAACCGGAGGAGCTACCATTCAATGAATGTGCAGATGGTGTGTTTGGCCGACCAGTACGTCTCCCATGTGAATGCCAAGTTTCCTGGCTCAGTGCATGACACTTACATTCTGAGGAATAGCAGCATCCCTTATGTGATGGGGCAACTCCAGAGGCACCGTGTGTGGCTAATAGGTGAGGACAAGGACCCTATACCCTGTGAATAGTTGTCTGGGTCTGGGGTTGTCCCTAAGGGTTAGTGTGTGTCTAACAGTTGTCCCTCGACATTTGCAAGTGACTCTGGGTACCCCAACCTGTCATGGCTACTGACCCCAGTCAGAAATCCCAGGACAAGGGAGAGGAACGCTACAATGAGGCACATGGGTGAACTAGGAGAGTGATCAAAAGGACCTTCGACCTCCTGAAGGCCAGGTTCCGCTGCCTCTAAATGACAGGTGGTTCTCTCTACTGCTCACCAAAGAAGGTGTGCCAGATCATCGTGGCCTGCTGTATACTGCACAACCTGGCTTTACAACGACAGGTGCCTTTTCTGCAGGAGGATGGTCCAGATGGAGGTCCTGTGGCAGCTGTGGAGCCTGTGAACAGTGAAGAAGAGGAGGAAGAAGAAGAGGAAATTGACAACAGAAACAACGTTATCCAGCAATACTTCCAGTGAGACACAGGTAAAAAGATGTCACTGCCTCACACCTCTCATACAATTTGTTAGACCCATCATATGTCTGTCACTTTCACCCAGTGTATGGACCTTGACTTGTCACTTTGCCTTTCCATTTCACAGATGTGGGTCCCACTGTGTGACCTCTGCTATATTACCTCATGGACTAGAGCTGTGTTACAACACTCTGCCAAAACCCCGACACGCACGGCACGGGTTTATTCGCTCCACAAATACTTGAGGCTTATCATGGCCATCATTTGCCTATACTATTTGATTTCTCCCAAGGACCCATGACTACCAGCAGCTTGATCTATGTACCTTTCGTGTTTACATATAATGTTTTATATACATCTGAAGCCTTGACAAAGTCTTGAAGACGAAACACGTGTTGGCTGTTTTGCTGTATAGACTTATTGTTACATTCGAACATCGTATTGTAACTTTGACCATTTATTACCATCTGGCTGCTCTGGACACATGGTCATTTTGTACAACGCAGTGTTTTGATTGAGATTTCTACTTTCTACCTGCACTTATAATAAATATCTACACATCATCTTCCAAGAACGAACTTTCTAATTATTCTTGAACATTATCAGGATTCATGCTATTGGTGTGCCCTGGCCACTCTTCTTTCAATATTTAGGCAACCACCCACTCTTCAGTGTGTGGCCCTCCAACACCTGTGGTGGCAGGTATTAGGGATAGCCTGGCACCCAACACCATATTATTTAAATTTTATGACTTCGCTCGGATTTCACTATTGACATACGCTTTGCAGATGTGCAAGCACTCTCTGGCATCCACCACCTTCTTCACCTGACTTACATCAGTATGTTGACAATACAATCAACATTGCTATATTCCATAGTTATTGCAAATACACATTTGTGAAAGGACAGACTGACTCTAGCTTGTTTTGTGATTCAAGGGTGTTTATTTCAGTTCAAAATAGTGGATGGGATTGTAAAATGGGCAGGGGTGATGGTGGAGGATTGTCCATGGCAGAGTCCAGTCTATTTGTTTCACAGGTGCATTGTCCAAATGGGCATAGGAAGTGGAGCTAGGACAGTTGATGGATGGACACGGTGACGAAGTGGGACAGACGGATGACATTCAGGGGGGTCTCATTTCCTGGCAGCGGTCTTGGCATTGTTCTCTGTCATTGTCCTGGATCTCAGGGACCGTTTGCAGGGTGGTTCTCCTTCTGCAGGGGGTGGGGTGCTGGTGTCGTGTCCTGTGGCGGTGCCTCCTGTCCACTAGCGCCAGCGGAGATGGTGGGCTGTTCATCATCCAGGCTAGTGTCAGGGGCCCCTTGTTGTGCCACATTGTCCCTCCTGGTGTTCACAAGGTCCTTCAGCACCCCTACAATGGTGACCAGGGTGGTGTTGATGGACTTAAGTTCCTCCCTGATCCCCAGATCTTGTTCCTCCTGCAGCTGGTGGGTCTCCTGAAACTTGGCCAGTACAGTTGCCATCGTCTCCTGGGAATTATGGTACACTCCCATGATGTTGGAGAGGGCATCATGGAGAGTGGGTTCCCTGGGCCTGTCGTCCCCCTGTCGCACAGCAGCCCTCCCAGTTCCCCTGTTTTTCTGTGCCTCTGTCCCCTGAACTGTGTGCCCACTGCCCCCAGGTCCCTGATTTTCTAGTGGTGGTGGGTTTGCCTGGGTTCCCTGTAGTGGTGGACACACTGCTGCTTTACGTGTCCTGGGGACAGAGGGATGGGCCCGCTGGGTGGGTGCTGTGCTGGTGTTTCCTGAGGGGGGAGGCTCTGTGATGGCTTGTGCCAGTGTCAGGGGAACCGACTGTCCTGAGGTCCCAGATGGGCGGGGCTGGTCATCTTGATCCAGTTGGACAGAGCTGCTGTCATCACTGTGGGCCTCTTCTGTGGGGGGAGTGGACATGTCTGGACCTACTGTCCGGTGACGTTCGGTAGGGGTCCTGCAGGGATGTAAAGGCATGATTATTGCATCTGTGTGTGCCATTGTGTGCAATGGGTGGGTGACCCTGTACTCCAGTGCTTGCATTCTTGTGTGGGACCTTGTGTGATAATAGGTTTGGGGTCTGTGTGGGTATCTGTAGTGGACATGCTTTGGTGATGGGTGTCCATGCTTTGGTGTTGCATGCAGGGCTTGGTGTTGGGATGTGTGGGTTGTGAGGTGTTAGAGTGATGGGGTGAGGGTGGGGTATGTGATAGCATGCAGGTAGGGTGGGGGATGTAATAGTTAAGATTTGACTTACCAGAGTCCATTCCTCCTGCTACTCCTGCCAGGCCCTCAGGATGCAGTATAGCCAAGACCTGCTCCTCCCATGTTGATAGTTGTGGGGAGGTGGTGGGGGTCTGCAGTCAGTCCTCTGTACTGCAATCTGGTGTCTTGAGACCAAGGAACACACCTTCCCCCGTAGGTCATTCCACCTCTTCCTGATGTCATCCCGTGTTCTTGGATGCTGTCCCACTGCGTTGACCCTATCTACGATTCTGCGCCATAGCTCCATCTTTCCAGCTATGGAGGTGTGCTGCACCTGTGATCCGAATAGCTGTGGCTCTACCCGGACAATTTCCTCCACCATGATCTTGAGCTCCTCCTCAGAGAACCTGGTGTGTCTTTGCAGTGCCATGGTGTGGTGTGGGTGATGTGTGAGGTGGTGTATGTTGTGATGTGAGAGGGGATGTGTTTGTGTGTGTTGTCTGAGGTGCGTGGATGTTGTGTGAGTGATGGTGTTGTGTGCCTGTGGATGCTAGTGTTGTTTCTGGTGGTGTCTCTCTCTGGGCTTCTTTCTCAATTTTGTCATAGGGGTTTGTGGGTGATGTGGGTGTGTGTTTTATATTGTATTGAGTGTGAGGGAGTGGTGTGTGTATGTGTATCAGGTGTGTGTATTTGGAATTGTCCAATGTGGTTGTGTTTTGTAAGGGTGTGTGTATTTTGAGCGCGGCGGTGAGTACCGCCAATGGAATACCGCGGTTAAAAAAAAAGCACGTGGATTCGTGGGTCATGATAGTGTGGGCGTATTCCTGTTGGCGTGATGATGGAGGTTTTGTTATCGCCAGTTTATCACTGACCTTTGGTGTGGCGGACTTGTGTGGGTGTCTGGTTTTTGGCAGATTCCGGGCTGTGGGTCGAAATAGCTGTAACAGTATTCCACCGCCGCCGCGGTGTGTTGCAGGTCTTCTGCACGGGGGTAACCGGTATTTACCGCCAATGTTGTAATGAGGGCCTTAATGTCTAAAATTGACTGTTTATAAATTGATGGTTCGTTTCAAGTGCACAACCTAAATGTATGCAGTTTTTCTACTCCATTTGATTCTGTTGTTACTCTGCATTGTTCTTTTGGAATGTCTTATTTTTTAATTTCTTAATTAGATTGAGATTTTTCAGGTGTTTTGGAAAGCCTGTGATGTTTCTGTATTTCTATCATTTGGTCTTGCACATGATTGACGTGATCTTAGCATTGTTAATCTAAAGGGCAATACATGGTTAAACTTTACTAAACTAGTGTGGTGATTCATGGCCACATAGGTCATGGTGTGTTCAAGTTACTAACTCCAATTGATTATGTTGATTATTTGAAGTTATAGTTGATGTTTATTGATTCACAGTGTCTAATTGGATGATTTCTTACTCCTGTCTGAGTCAAAAGGTCTGAGTCGACCTCTGAGGGTAATAGATGACTTACCCTACATGTGTCACTTTATCAGAATAATTTAAAAGCAAATACGGTCAGACACGCCCACAGAACTTGGTAGCAGAGGATGGCTATGTCTCAATAGGAGGGTATCATCTCATGGTTTCATCTCAATAGGAGGGAAACATCGTAGTTTTGATGGTTCTATTTCAATAGGAGAGAAATTAAAGATTTGGTTTAGCCAAGGTTTGTTGAAATTTTGAATTTTGAAAATGTGGTTTTACCAATGTATGTTTAGGTGAACTTTGGATTTGCCAATGCTTGTCTAGGTGATATATTTGAACTTTGTTTGAACTTTGAGTAGGGTTTGCGCTTGTTAAGCTTTGGCAAATCGCAGGTGAATTGTGATATATGATAGAAATAGGGAGTCTGCGTACTCCATTGTAGTTGATTAGGGAGTGTGCATACTCTGAAGGGTGAGAGGTGGGAAATTAGCATACTTCAAGTGATTGTGGTGCTTTCTGCTTCAAAATTTCCCACGTGGTTCTTGATGTACGGACTTTGCATGACTCCGGACTATTGTACAAGTGTATAAGATACTTGGTTGTTGCTGTAACTTGTTTGCTGTGTTAGGTCAATCGGGTGTGGTTGACAAATAGTATTCTAGTGTGTGTGCTTTAGGGAGTGCTAGTTTCACAGGTACCTGACAATTCCTGAACGTGCAAGGAGGATCTGGTACTAGTCAAGGGTGAAATTTGCAGGTCGAATTGCGGCTCGTTCATGAGGCTTTGCTAGCAGCTTTGTGACGTCATTCGGTTCACGCTGGGATTGGTCAGTTGATGAAAAGGAGCCGGGAATGGATTGGTGGACAACCGTGATCAGCTATTGGTCAAGAGTAGCAAGCGAAAAGGATTTTGGGATTGAATTACTTCCTGTTTTGAATTTAATTCATAGTTTTGAGTCAAATTAAAGGTGAAAATGACATTTTTTGAAGTGTCAAAGAGTGCAATAAGAGATGCTTTCATTCCAGTCAGACTAGGTGAAATTGCCCCGCCAGAAAATACACTACATCATAATTGAAGAGATGTCTCCTTCAGCATGAATTTGGTTAAAGCAATGGTACAAAATTACAGAGAAGGAAGAAAGCTTAGCGTTTCCTGCTCCTGGAAGTTTTAATATGAGAATTTTAGAGAATTTGAGAAGAGAACTTTATGAATTAGAGCCCCCTCCGAGACCAGCACAATTTGAAGCTTTATCTATTTGGGAGTTAGTGGCCAGGCAACAAGAGAAATTAAAATTTGAAAGACAAATGAGAAATTCTAGAACTGCTAGAAGCAAGATGGGACAATGATCAGAAATTTTGGAGAACAGAAACCTTACGGGGTATTGGAATGTATCCCGCAAATGCACAAGAGAAAGAGGAAAGTGGTAGACCAAAGACAGAGAAAAAGAATGAGGTTCTTGAAGAAACTGAATTGAAGTCAGATGAAGCTAAGACATTCCTGGCTAATGATGGCGACTCAGATGATGATGAATTTATAACGCACTATTGAGAAATCATCCCCCACCATAGGTAGCACAAGAGGCAGATCAAGGTACTAATATTAGTCAAAGTTCACCATCTCCAGTTGTAGTATCACAGAGCCAGGTACAGGTCACAACTAATATTCCTGCTATTACAATAACTCAAACACCTATGACTCAGGCTGGGCTATCTATAGTTTATTCTACAGTTCCTGCTGTAGGTTCTGCACCGAGTATAGCAGTACCAGTGGTACCACCGTCACAGATTTTTCAGAAACCAATGGTGGAGTGGACACCTAATTCAATGACTCCTGTGCAAGTTGTTAGTCAAGGTCAGACAATGCCAAGGTATACTCCAGTAACAGTAACGCAAACAAGTTCCTCAGTACTTACAGATCAGAACTCTGGAGTAATTTACTCAAGAAACAGTTTCACTTACAATTAGTCCAGTTGTTCCATTGTATGCCCATGAAAATAATGAGAGTAATGTACAGAATATTTTTAATTCAAATGCAAAAATGGAGAGACTCAGCGCTACTGCGGGAACCGTGTCTCCAACGAATCAGACTTTAGATAACACAGGTCCACTTATAGATTTAACTTATTCCAGGATTTCTCAAAATTTGGAGAAGTCAAATCCAAGTCCAAATTCAATTCTGATGACACTTGAGAAAGTAATGGGTCCACCATGTAACACTCCACAAGGCGTGCCAGATGTAAGTAATAATGTTTCTTTACAAGGCTTCACAGCTCAGCAGTTAACAGATTGGTTGGAGAAAGTGAGTGGAGCATCAGCAATGAAACCAGTTGCTGAAGGGGAAAGAACACTGAACCTATCAAGATTAGAATTTGAACTAAATGAAATGATTGAGGGAACACTTGAATTAAATAGAATTGACTCATATAATGACGCTGAATTAGGTTCATGTGTAAATATGTCACAAACAGAGCAAGACCAGCACACCAGAAATTATCAGAACTTTCTGAAAAATATGAAGTGGATATTGAGAAATCTAAACATTTGAAGAGGAGTTATAGATTAGAATTTGATTCAAAAGACATTGAGAACATGAGATCACCTAAAATGAAAATTCACATTAGAGAATTAATACAAAGTATTCAAACATGGGGAGCATTAGATAAATGGGAAGGTAGATGGGTAAAGAAAAGAGATCAGAAGAAAAGAGAGTCTGTGCATTTTATTTCTGCTGATACTCAGCAGACTGATATTACAAATGAGAGAAATTCCTGGAGGGAATTATGTCCATGTCCCTTGGAGCAGGAGTGATATTTTGTCATTCACAAATGATTACCTGAGACTGAGAGAGAAACCAGTGGAATGGTACCAGCAGACACATAGATTTGTGAAACTCGCAAAATGCCTTTGGGAGGATTTAAATACTCTGTTAGAGATAGTGGTCCCAGCTGATTTATGGATCGAATGCAAAAGAAGTGTTGATTGGCAAATAAGAGAACCTCCAAGAGATCCAGTTATAGGTGCACTATCTCCTGAAGTAATGAAAAGCTATTACAAAGTGACTGAAGTTTTGAGAGTGAGAATTCCCTCTAAGAATATATTGATTGGCAGGGAATTGATAGGACAGCTCAGGAAGCGAAGGAGTCAATACATGCATATTATGAAAGGTTGTTGTAGGCATTCAAACATTTGAATAGAACAGAGACAATTGAGCCCAAAGAAATGATTCATTTTCTGTTCCAATTTGTTGAAGGGTTGAAACCTGAAGTTGGTAGCATGCTTAAGAGTCATTTGATTTGCTGGCAAGCAAAACCAGTTGATGATGTATTGCAGTTGGCAAAATATTGCAGTGACAATATTGAAATGAAGCAAAAGAGATTGAAAGAAAAAGCAATAGTGATGCAGAGTACACCAGCACAATCAGGGATGTCGTAATTCAGGGAATTTCTCAACAATAGGGAATCCTGAAGATGATTCAGAGTCAGGGAACAAAAAGAGGCAGAGGACATGGTGGTTTTACCAATGATGGTACATGAAGGCGTTATGCAGATGAATGAACAAAATCGATTTCCAAATTTGAAAGAACAGAGCATTCGGATTCCTAATTTAAATGTCTAGAATATGAATAATCAGATGTAGGTTCCTCAGTAAATGCAAATTCCCTAACAGCAGATACAGGTGCCATAATTCCAGGTACCACAGCAAAGGCAATGCAACCACAGATGCAAATTATGGCACAGCAGCAAATTCAAATACCTCAAGCTCCAATGGCACAGCAACAGATAGTGGTTCCCAGCAGAACATGGGTCCAAATGTAAGTCAAAGTAATCAATCATGTATACAGCAGTACCCTTCACAGAGTGCGAATGATTTGATTGTTGAAATTGTGAGTGAGAGTTTGGATGAAGAAGAATGTGTGCTAGTAGCTCCATTAGAGGTAGATCAGAGTGGTCCTTATGTAAATGAAACAGTAATGGGTCATGGTGTTTCTTTCCTGGTTGACACAGAAGCTTCACGCTCTACTGTCAGAACTGCAGAAGTCTCTAATGTGCCAATTTCTAGGAAAACAGTACAGGTTGTAGGAGTGGCTAATCAGCACCTAACAAATCCGACTGAACTGATTCCTGCTAAAATGGGTAATTTTGAAGGCATGCACAGATTCGTTATCTGTGACTCGAGTCCAGTGAGCCTTTTGGGAAGAGATCTGTTGTGCAAAACAAGTTGTTTGATTACTTGCACATATGATGGAACTGCAATCCAAAAAAATAGCGATGATGAAGAATCCTGTTTACCAGTTGGAAATTGTAATTTGATTAATGAAGAGTTTCCATTGATTACTCTTTCTGCTGCTTTTACAGTAGTGAACCTCCCAATTGACATACGAGATAAAGTTATTTTAAAAGTTTGGAATCTTTCTGGGAAAGATATTCGCCTAATTAAAGGAGTTGAACCAGTTAAAGTTGCAGTGAAACCTAATGCAAGCTTTCCGGAGATTCCTCAATATCACATGGCACCAGATGTAATTGAAAGAGTTATTCATGAAATTGCAGATTTTGTTAAGCAGGGAGTTTTGAAAGACGTGCTAAGCAGCCGATGTCATTCACCTTTTAAGGGTTTGCAAAAACCAAGTGGGAAAGTTCAGTATTTGAGAAAAAATAATTATATTGTTGTCAAATGTTGTCCAATGGTACCCAATCCAGCACTGATCCTGTTCCAAATTCCATGTGACACAGAATGGTTCACAGTGGTGGACTTGTCACAAGCATTTTCTCAGTGCCTCTATGTTGGACTTTTGCTTATGGAGGGTCATCCCCAGTCTTTTTGCCTCCTGCCTCCTATTTTTTTTTCTGACCTGTTGCTGTTGGGTTTTCAACTCTGAGCACTTTACCACTGCTAACCAGTGCTAAAGTGCATTTGCTCTCCGTGTAAATTGTATATAATTGGTTTATCCATGATTGGCATATTTGATTTACTAGTAAGTCTCTAGTAAGGTGCGCTAGAGGTGCCAGGGCCTGTAAATCAAATGCTACTAGTGGGCCTGCAGCACTGGTTGTGCCACCCACATAAGTAGCTCTCTAATCATGTCTCAGACCTGCCACTGCAGTGTCTGTGTGTGTATTGTTACACTGTAAATTCGACTTGGCAAGTGTACCCACTTGCCAGGCCTAAACCTTCCCTTTTCTTACATGTAAGGCACCCCTAAGGTAGGCCCTAGGTAGCCCCAAGGGCAGGGTGCAGTGTATGGATAAGGTAGGACACCGGCCATGAGGATTCTGACCCCCCCTACCGCCATCCTGTTCATGGTGGGAAAGCCCCCATGAACAGGATGGCGGTAGGGGGGGTCGCGGGGCCCCTGGGGGCCCCTGCCGTGCCCATGCCAATGGCATGGGCACGGCAGGGGCCCCCGTAAGAGGGCCCCGCAAAGTATTTCAGTGTCTGCCTTGCAGACACTGAAATACGCGACGGGTGCCACTGCACCCGTCGCACCTTTCCCACTCCGCCGGCTCGATTACGAGCCGGCATCCTCGTGGGAAGGTCGTTTTCCCCTGGGCTGGCGGGCGGTTTTTCAGCAACCGCCCGCCAGCCCAGGGGAAAACTCGTAATACCCGCCGCGGTCTTTTGACCGCGGCGCGGTATTTTGGAGGGCGGCATCCTGGCGGGCGGCCTCCGCCGCCCGCCAGGGTCATAATGAGGCCCATAGTAATGTGGTTTATATGTCCTGACAGTGAAGTACTGCCAATTTCGTTTTTCACTGTTGCAAGGCCTGTCTCTCTCATAGGATAATATGGGGGCTACCTTTAAATATGATTAAAGTGTAGATTCCCCTAGAGAGTAGATGGACATGTGGAGTTTGGGATCCCTGAACTCACAATTTAAAAATACATCTTTTAGTAAAGTTGATTTTGAGATTGTGCGTTTGGAAATGCCACTTTTAGAAAGTGAGCATTTTCTTGCTTAAACCATTCTGTGACTCTGCCTTGTTTGTGGATTCCCTGTCTGGGTCAGTTTGACAGTTGGGTTGTTTTTCACCTCACACCAGACAGTGACACAAAGGGAGCTGGGGTGTGATCTGCATTTCCTGATTAGCTATCTCTGCTAGGAGGGAGGGGTGGAGTGGTCACTCTCATCTGAAAGGACTGTGCCTACCTCTGACAATGCTGTCTCCAGCCCCCTGGTGTGTGTCTGAGGCCTTGCCTGGGCAAGGCAGGATTTCACAAGTAGGTGTGAGTCCCCTTTGAAGAAAGGTGACTTCAAAGACTAAAATGGGTATAAGAAGGGCACCCAAATCCACAGACTTTAGAAACTCTTCTGGAACCAAGAGGAACCTCTGCCTGGAGAAGAGCTGATAGCTGAGGAAGAAGTGCTGCCCTGCCTGTGACTGTGCTTTGTGGAGCTTTCCTGCAGTGCTGCTTCTGCCAGAGTAAGAGGGCAAAAACTGGACTTTGTGTGCCTTCCATCTTGTGAAGAAATCTCCAAGGGCTTGAGTTAGAGCTTGCATCCTGTTGTTTGAAGTCTCAGGGACAGCAAAGACTTCTCTCAGCCAGCACCTGGAGTCTCTGGAGAGACTCCTGCCCCGACAAGTGGTGCCCTATCCAGTCCCTGGGCCCTTGATAGGAACGCTGGTGGAATCCAAGGAAATTGACTTTGTACGACTTCGGACCGACGCCGCTGCTGAATCCGGTGACGCTGCCTGCACCTGACGCCGTGACCTTCGCTGGAACGCAACGCTCTTCTCAGGCACGACGCCGCAGCAGCCCCGCTGAAGTCCGTGACTCTGTGGAAGTCGCCGCACCACGTCGTGACCGACGCCGCTCGAAGGGCACGGATTCAACGTTTCACACAGACGCCGCGATTCCCGACTTCCCGCATCGGCTTGTTTTCACCCTTCACCAAAGGTACTGTACTTGGGGGTCTACACGACTCCGTGTCCGGCGCCGCTGGTGTCGGCTTGTTGGGAACTACCCCGTCACGACGCAGTGTTAACATCTCATCAAAGCATTTTTGTTTCTAAGCGCTATTTTTGAGTTTAAATCTCTAAAAATTCATAACTTGACTTGTGTATGTCGGATTTTTGTCGTTTTGGTCTTGTTTTGTTTAGATAAATATTTCCTATTTTTCTAAACTGGTGTTGTGTCATTTTGTAGTGTTTACATGAAGTTACTGTGTGTGTTGGTACAAATACTTTACACCTAGTGCTCTGAAGTTAAGCCTACTGCTCTGCCAAGCTACCAAGGGGGTAAGCAGGGGTTAGCTGAGGGTGATTCTCTTTTACCCTGACTAGAGTGTGGGTCCTTGCTTGAACAGGGGGTAACCTGACTGTCAACCAAAGACCCCATTTCTAACATTGGTGATCAGCGGTTGGGATTGTGACTTGTATTTGTACTTGACATACAGTGATTAAGTGTACACTACTGTTTGAGTTCAGACCACTACGTGACCACATACTACTTGTTTGGTAATCTGTTGCTTTTTCTCTTAAGGACTCCTTTTTGTTCTACTTCCATGAATTTGCTGATCCCTTGACAGATTCTTTTTACTTCATTGGGAACTTATTTTCTGCCTTTGGAACTTTGCACTTGTGACCACCATGTCTCAATCTGGAGATGCAACAGCTGGAGCTGTGTTTGAAATGAAGGAGTACTCAGTTGCTCAATTGAAACAGTTCCTTAAAGATCTTGACTGTCCCACTGAGAGCTCCACCAGGGAGTGGGAGCTGCAAAAGGCACAGAGGGTCTGGGTGACAATCAAGAAGGCTGTAGGGCACACAGAGGGGGAGTATGTGGGTGGGGAAGTGCAGAGGATACACAGTGGTGTAGTGGAGCTACCTGTTACGCCTGGGGGAGGGTCCCCAGGAGGGGTAACAGGGTGTCATCCAAGGGTCTGACTCCTGAAGAGTTACAGGACAGGCAGGCAGAGAGGGCTCGCTGGTTCAAGGAGTTGAGGATGCAAAGGGAGAAGGAGTTGGAAGAAAGGAGGAGGGACTTAGAGATCAAAAAGAGGATTTGGGCTTATGAGCTCAAACTGAAGGAGCTGGAAGTCATGAGGGCTGAATCCAGCTGGAATGGTGGCAGCAACATTTTTATATCTAGTGCTGCTGAAGAAGTGCACATGCCCAGAGATGTGGTGCCCTACTTGAAGGAGGGAGTTAACACACACCAGGAGGTTCAGGGGTATGACGTAGCTCCAGTGATGCACAGGGTCCTTGAGGTGAATTGGGGAACTGGCATGGGAAGTCATATTCCTACTGGTGGGAGGGACACTCTACTGACTCTAGGTGAGAGTGACAGGGAGAGGGGTTCCCCCCAGGTTGAAGTCCTGGTTATGGAGTGTGAAGACATCCCTGAAGAGTGTGGGTTGAGTGTCAGGGACAGTCCGGTACTGTCTCACCAGTCTCAGGAGGGTGATGTGGGGTGCTTTTTCAAAGCAGAGTCACTTGATGGTTGGGTGAAGGGTACTTTGGTTAATTCATGTAAGGGGCTGAGTGATGTAATTGCTGGAGAGCATATGTCTAGTCCTTATTTTCCAGAGCTACGCCAACACCAGGTGGAGTGCGAGTTCTCTGACCCCAGGGAGCTTACAATGGAGGCAGACCTCTTGGTGAGTACCAGAGAGTCTGAAGAGGCATTTGGGGGGGCTCCTGAGAGGAGTGGTCTAGGTATTTCCCAACCAGGTGAGGTAGGGAAGTATTGTAGTGTCCCAGGTAGGTCCCAGTTTAGTGGGATGGGTGAGGGACCCCATTTCCAGTCTCTGAGGAGAGGGAATGGGGATGGGCTGAGGTCCATGGTGCCCGGGATCCAGTCCCAGGTCCTGGAGGGTTCCATGAGGGAACACCAGGAGGGGAGTCTAGCCTGTACCATAGGGCCATCTGTTGAGGGAGATTCCACAGTGTCAGGAGAACTTGGGGGGGTGGCTGTCGCCAGCGTCCCACCAGTTCTGGTGTCTGGAAGTACCACTCCTAGTGAGGGGGTGCAGAAGTCCAGACAGAGGGCTGAGAGGGGGCTGCGGACCACAGTGGAGAACCTGGAGGGTCAGGGGTCAGCTCTGAGAGCAGAGCCCCCCATGAATGACCTTGGTGAGATCATTTCTGGGTTGGGGGGAATCCAGACTCTGTCAGATGGGCAGAGGTCAGGAGACCTGCGCCAGCCAGACTCTTGTGTGGCCCTTCGGGACAGTGTGTCCCTTGAGGGGGGTAAGTGTGCCCCCCTGGAAGTCCTGGTGTGCCAGGCAATGGCTCAACCGCAGGGTGGTGACTCTGGATTGAATGATCAGGTTCAGGGGGTAAACTCTGACCTGATGGGGGGTAAGTGTGCTCCCAAGGAAGTCCTGGTGCGCCAGGCAGTGGTTCAACCGCAGGGTGGTGACCCTGGGTTGGATGACCAGGTTCAGAGGGTAAACTCTGACCTGGTGGGGGGTAGGTATGCCCCCCAGGAATTCTTGGGTTGCCAGGCAGTGGTCCAGTCTGTGGGTACAGACCCTGGACTGGAGGATCAGGTGCAGGGGATAAACCCTGACCTGAAGGGGGGGGCGGTTTGCCCAATCACCCCCCCTGGTGTGATTTCAAGGGGTACTCTCCCTGAGGGGTGGGTGCAGAACCCTGAGAGTAGGGGAAGGGGAGAGAAAGACTCACCCCTGACCCCAGAGCAATCTAAGGGTACAGACCCTGGATTGGAATGCCAGGTTCAGGGTGTCCCCCCTGACCTGGAGGAAGGGGCTACTGCTAACAGTGCCCCTACCATGTTGTCTTCTGGGGGGAGGGGCACTCCTAGTTGGGGGGTGCAAGACCCCAGAAGGGAGGTCAGGGAGAGGGAAGCCTCACCCCTGGCCATGGTCCAACCTGAAGGTACAGACCCCAGGTTGGCGGACCAGTTGCAGGTTAACAGCCCTGCACTAGTGGAAGAATTGTGCAGGACTGCTTCTACAAGCACCCTGACAGTTTTTGACTCTGGGGGTGCCGCTTCTCCAGGGAGGGTACAGAGCCCCAGAGGGGAGGACCAGGGTCAGGTTGTCATCCCTGACCTGGTGGAAGGGAGAGTGGTCAAAGGGAGCCAGGCACCTGGGGCTACCGCCCCCCACTCTCCACAGCCACAGTGGTTGGAGAGGCCTGAGGTCGGGTTCTCATCCCTGACAGTAGTCAGGGGTCACTGTGGCTTGCTGTCCTGGTGGACAGAGTTGCCCCTGGGGGTGGGACGAGAGTCACACCCTGGGGGTGGAGTGGGCAACACCACTGTGTTGGCCCTGGTAGTACTATCTGCCCATTGCAATACGTCTGTGAGCAAAGTAAAGTTAGGCGCTGCACAGATGGTGTCTGCAGATGTGGATAAGGGTTCCCCATAGGTTAGCTTAGTGGGCCCTGAGAGTATGGACAGAGGGATCCAACTGGAGTCAGGAAGGCGTAAATCTGGAACATGCCCCTGCTTTTGTGGGCCTTGGTCCTTGTTCTATCGCCCCAATCAGGGAAGTACATCAAGGTATTGATTGTTCTCCCCTGGCTTTAGGCTGGTAGGGGGTTGTGTGGACTTTTGCTTATGCAGGGTCATCCCCAGTCTTTTTGCCTCCTGCCTCCTATTTTTTTTTCTGACCTGTTGCTGTTGGCTTTTCAACTCTGAGCACTTTACCACTGCTAACCAGTGATAAAGTGCATATGCTCTCCGTGTAAATTGTATATAATTGGTTTATCCATGATTGGCATATTTGATTTACTAGTAAGTCCCTAGTAAGGTGCACTAGAGGTGCCAGGGCCTGTAAATCAAATGCTACTAGTGGGCCTGCAGCACTGGTTGTGCCACCCACATAAGTAGCTCTCTAATCATGTCTCAGACCTGCCACTGCAGTGTCTGTGTGTGTATTTTTACACTGTAAATTCGACTTGGCAAGTGTACCCACTTGCCAGGCCTAAACCTTCCCTTTTCTTACATGTAAGGCACCCCTAAGGTAGGCCTTAGGTAGCCCCAAGGGCAGGGTGCAGTGTATGGATAAGGTAGGACATATAGTAATGTGGTTTCTATGTCCTGACAGTGAAATACTGCCAATTTCGTTTTTCACTGTTGCAAGGCCTGTCTCTCTCATAGGATAATATGGGGGCTACCTTTAAATATGATTAAAGTGTAGATTCCCCTAGAGAGTAGATGGACATGTGGAGTTTGGGGTCCCTGAACTCACAATAAAAAAAATACATCTTTTAGTAAAGTTGATTTTAAGATTGTGCGTTTGAAAATGCCACTTTTAGAAAGTGAGCATTTTCTTGCTTAAACCATTCTGTGACTCTGCCTTGTTTGTGGATTCCCTGTCTGGGTCAGTTTGACAGTTGGCTTGTTTTTCACCTCGCACTAGACAGTGACACAAAGGGGGCTGGGGTGTAACCTGCATTTCCTGATTAGCCATCTCTGCTAGGAGGGAGGGGTGGAGTGGTCACTCTCATCTGAAAGGACTGTGCCTGCCTCTGACAATGCCGGCTCCAACCCCCTGGTGTGTGTCTGAGGCCTTGCCTGGGCAAGGCAGGATTTCACAAGTAGGTGTGAGTCCCCTTTGAAGAAAGGTGACTTCAAAGACTAAAATGGGTATAAGAAGGGCACCCAAATCTACAGACTTTAGAAACACTTCTGGAACCAAGAGGAACCTCTGCCTGGAGAAGAGCTGATAGCTGAGGAAGAACTGCTGCCCTGCCTGTGACTGTGCTTTGTGGAGCTTTCCTGCAGTGCTGTTTCTGCCAGAGTAAGAGGGCAAAAACTGGACTTTGTGTGCCTTCCATCTTGTGAAGAAATCTCCAAGGGCTTGAGTTAGAGCTTGCCTCCTGTTGTTTGAAGTCTCAGGGACAGCAAAGACTTCTCTCTGCCAGCACCTGGAGTCTCTGGAGAGACTCCTGCCCTGCCAAGTGGTGCCCTATCCAGTCCCTGGGCCCTTGATAGGAAAGCTGGTGGAATCAAAGGAAATCGACTTCGTACGACTTCGGACCGACGGCGCTGCTGAATCCGGTGACGCCGCCTGCACCTGACGCCGTGACCTTTGCTGGAACGCGACGCTCTTCGCAGGCCTGATGCCGCAGCAGCCCCGCTGAAGTCCGCAACTCTGTGGAAGTCGCCGCACCGCGTCGTGACCGACTCCACTCGAAGTGCATGGATTCAACGTTTCGCACAGACGCCGCGATTCCCGACTTCGCGCATCGGCTTGTTTTCACCCTTCACCAAAGGTACTGTACTTGGGGGTCTACACGACTCCGTGTCCGGCGCCGCTGGTTTCGGCTTGTTAGGAACGACTCCGTCACGACGCCGTATTAACATCTCATCAAAGCATTTTTGTTTCTAAGCGCTATTTTTGAGTTTAAATCTCTAAAATTTCATAACTTGACTTGTGTATGTCGGATTTTTGTCGTTTTGGTCTTGTTTTGTTTAGATAAATATTTCCTATTTTTCTAAACTGGTGTTGTGTCATTTTGTAGTGTTTACATGAAGTTACTGTGTGTGTTGGTACAAATACTTTACACCTAGCGCTCTGAAGTTAAGCCTACTGCTCTGCCAAGCTACCAAGGGGGTAAGCAGGGGTTAGCTGAAGGTGATTCTCTTTTACCCTGACTAGAGTGAGGGTCCTTGCTTGAACAGGGGGAAACCTGACTGTCAAACAAAGACCCGATTTCTAACACTCTACATGAGGATAGCTGGTTCCTGTTCTGTTTTAAATTCCGCAATCGGGTGTATTGTTGGTGCAGAATTCCACAAGGCTTTTCAGAATCCTGTGCATATTTAATCAAGTGTCGAAAAAGAATTTGGAAACATTGGAAATGCCTTTGCAATCAACATTGGTTCAGTACATTGAAGATTTACTCATTGCTTCAATGATACAGAAAGCATGCAGACAACATACTATTGCTTTGTTGAATCATTTGGGTGAGAATGGACATAAAGTGCCCCCAGCAAAATTACAGTACTGAGAGAAAGAAGTGAAACACTTGGTACATCAGATAGAGAAAGATTCAAGGAAGGTGTCCAGAGAAAGGGTTACAGCTATTTTGCAAATCAACCCTCCTGTTACTCAAAGAGATGCCAGGGTGTTTTTGGTAATGGTGAGTTACTGTTGCCAGTGGATTCCCAATTTTTCTGTTATTTCCAAACCATTACGGAGGTTGACCCACAAAAACATTGCTGACCCTGTCCTGTTTGATGAAGCTTGTTACTGAGCTGAGAGAAAGTCTGAGCACAGGCTCTGGGAATGCCTGACTACATTAAGCCATTTTCATTGTTTTGTCATGAACGTGATTGTGTGCACTTTCTGTTCTAATACAGGTACATGGTGGCGTAAACGCCCTGTAGCATATTTTTCAGTTATATTGGATCCTGTAGCCGCAGCTTTGCCTGGCTATTTAAAGGACGTGGCAGCAGTTGGCACCACCATCAGTCAGTGTGAGAGCATTGTGATGGGACATCCTTTAACTGTTTTGGCCCCTCACTCGGTGAGGTCTTGTTTATCAGGACCAAGAACCAGTATTTAACAAATTCCGGATTTATGCAAAATGAGCTTTTAATTTTAGGTTCAGCAAATGTGTTTCATAAGCGTTGCAATGTACCTAATCCAGCAACCTTGTACCCAGTAGACAATGTTGAATCTGAAAATGTTACTGAAAGTAAACATGACTGCCTAGAGGTTACTGAACTGTGCATCAAATCCAGACCTGATATTCAGGATACTCCGCTGGAGAAAAATGATTTAATATTTTTTGTTGATGGTTCCTGTTTAAGAGACAACATGGGAACTTTGAGAGCTGGTTATGCTGTGTGCACTACCTCTGGCATACTCGAAGCTTCATGGCTTCAAGGAGTTTTGTTTTGAACAAGTAGCTGAATTGGTTGCTTCTAGTGCATTCTGTATTTCTGCACAGTGAGTATGGATTTGGTGTAGTACATGATTTTGGGCAGTTGGGGTCCCAGAGAGGTTTCTTGACCTCTTCTGACTCACCATTTAGTAATGGTGATAGAATTAATGATTTGTTACAAGCCCTACAGTTGCCGAAAGGATTGTTGTGGTCAAGTGTATTACACACCAGAGATCAAGCGATTTCATCTACATGGGAAATTCCTATTCTGATCAAGTTGCTCGATTTACTGCACTGACTTATGTAACATTTAATGAAGAGTGGAAAAATGTTGGTGCAATGAACACTGATCAGACAAGTCAAAGTTACATGGTGACAGTAATTGGCACTTGGGAGGAGATACAAAGACTTTAAAAGGAGGTTCCAGAAGATGAAAAACAAAATGGAGAAAATTCAGGGAATTGGATGATATCTGTGTTTCAAATGAAGGGTAAGTGGTTTTGCCAAACTCTTTACTGAAGCAAGTGGCAAGATACTATCATGGTCAAACACACATTGGCAGAGATGCAATGATTTGAACATTTAAGCAATCCTGGTTCAATCCAAAATTTAGACAGGTTGCTGAAGCAATTTGTCACAGATGCATTACATGTCAACAAATGAACGTGGGAAAAGAACTGTTGTTAATTTGAGTCACATTGGAAGAGCATGTGGTCCATTTAACATATTGCAAATGGATTTCATTGAGATGCCTGTGTGTGGTGGTTTGAGATACATGTTGGTGATTGTATATTTAGTCACTGTATTGAAGTCTATCCCACATGTAGAAATGATAGTCTCACAGTAGCAAAGCTGTTACTTAGACAGTTGATTACTCGTTTCGGGTTTTCAGCCTCTTTAGAATCAGACAGAGGAAGCCACTTCAACAATGAGGTGATTACATTAATATGCTCAGCCTTAAACATTGAGCAGATGCTGCATTGTAGCTACTGACTTGAAGCTTCAGAATTTCTATAACAAATGAATGGAACTCTGAAAGCTTGATTGGCAAAAATGTGTGCATCCATGTAGGAAAGTCCTCCTTTTTGCCCTGGTCACCCCCACACTTTTTGGACAGGTACTGGTGGTTACTGACTCTTGGCTGTGCCCTGGGTACTGCTTACCAGTCCCAGGGCCAGTACTCTGTGTAAAGTGGATATGCAAATTAGGCTAATTATAATTGGCAAAGTTAACCTACCTATAAGTCCCTAGTATATGGTAGGGCATGGAGGTTTAGGGACCCCCGCATAGGTAGTGCCCCCATAGGTGCACTGCTGAGGTGCCCAGTGTCATTTTAAAGGCAGGCCTGCCTTACTGGCTGCTTTTAAATTAACGTTACATGTAAATTCGACTTTGGAATTAAAAGTAGTTCCAAACTCTTAAACTACCTTATTTTTACATATAAGTCACCCCTGAGGTGTGCCCTATGTGCCCCTAAGGCTGGGTGCCATGTAATTATAAGCAGGGACCTTATAAAAATAGTTTTATAAGCCCTGGTGAGGTAAAACAGCCAAATTTGTTTTTCCCTCATTGTAGTCAATGGCCTCCATAGGCTAGAATGACGAGACTTTATTTTACTTTTAAAAGTCCCCTTAAATGACAGATACAAAGAGTTTGGTATCAAATTAATTGTTATAATAAATCCCACAACTTCCAGTTATGGGATTTAATACAACTTGTTCAGGTAAAGAGTTTTAAACTTTACCTAAAAAGTTGCCAACTTCAGCCCTGCAGTGTTTTGCTGCTGTGCTCTGATTGGCCAGCCTCTGGCAGCCTGGCCAGGCTCCCCTGATGAGGAGTAAAGTGGCCTGGCTTCACACAAAGAGATGTGCCTGTGGGAGGATATCTCCCCTCAGCAGATGGTGAAGGGGGGAGGGCTGCCAAACTGGTCTTCAAAAGCAGAGAAGGACATTTGGAGCAGCCCAGCAACACCCCCACATCCTGCAAACCCAGACAATTAGGTGCCCCCTTGATTAGATTAGGAGAGGGCAGGAGAGGGGTGTGTTTAGGATTTTAGCCACACCAGTGGGTGGGCTCAGCCAGATGTAACCTCCAAAAATCAGTTTCAGCCATGATGGATTTTTGAGGAATGTTGCTCCCTGTGATTGATTTTTGCCACACTTCCCAGGAAGTGGTCATCACAGGGGGAAGGACCCTACACCTGATTGGAGAACCAGGCCCCCCTGTTTTTCGCCCAGGAGCAGGGATAAAACTGGCAAACCTGCACCCACACCTCAGATCCCCATCAGATGCCAACAAGGAAGAACCACAGAAGAAGAAAGACTGCCCTGCTGGACCCCTGGCCTGTGCCTGGACCCTGCACTCTGAAGGACTGCACCAGCTGCAGGCTTGGGCTTCCCCACATGAAAGACTTTGCCTGGCTTCCACTGGTTCAAGGAGGGACTCCCTGTTTGCTACAGGTGAAAAATTGCTAACCAGAGTCCCCTGCACCAACTCCTGAAGAAATCAACCAGCTGACCACTGTCCAGTGACCAAAAAGGTGTTTGCGCCAGGTGCATTCTGGGAGTTGTATTCCACATCCCCAAGGATCATCTCAGAGTTTCTGGAACCTTGGGGTGAGCTGTGGACCCCAAAAGAACCTTAAAGGAACATCTGGAAGAAGATCCAGAAGTTTGGCCACGGCAACTCTAGCGGGCTTTACCTCAACCGCGACCCGGCCTGATTTGCAGGTTCATCCCGGTGAAGAAAATCTCCAAAAAAGAGACTAAGTCCGAACGTAGAAAGCTCACCGGGACCTCCCAGCCAGTGTATCCGAGGAGGACTCCAAGGACGTCGGATCAAGATCCAGGTTTGCTCCGGTCAAAGGATTTTCACATCGAAAAAATGACTAAGTCCGAAGGTAAAAGTCTCCACCCAGGGCTCCTGTGACGTGTATCTGGAGAACAGTTCCAGGAGGTCGGATTGGACTGGCAGGTTCGTCCCGCTGAAGAAAATCTTCAGAAAAACGACTAAGTCCGAAGGTAAACTTTTGACAGAGGCCTCCCACGGGCTGTAGCTGAGCCGGGCTCCATCGCGGTCGGCCTTAAACTTTGACTTTGCCCTGGTCGAGGTGTGACCAGATGACCAGATTGGCGCTTTTTGTTTCTTGACGCTAGAAAATAATAATTCTTTAAAAATTCATAGCTCCGGTTCCCCTTATCCGATTTTATTCGTTTTTGTGTCATTTTAAAGATGAAAAATATAATCTATTTTTATAAATTGGTTTTGGATTTTTTAACTGTTTCCTGTATTTTATTTACTTACTGTTTTGTGATATTTGAATGCTTTACACTCTGTCTCGTAAGTTAAGCCTTGTCGCTCGTTGCCAAGCTACCAAGGGTTGAGCTGGGTTTAATTTAATGAGACCTAACTGGACCTAAGTGGAGGTTAGTGGCCTATTGCTAAGTGTAGGTACCTACCTGCCCTTACCAATAACCCATTTTCCAACAATCCACAAATCTGAAATGGCCAGATGCTTTACTATTGGTCCTAATGAGCATGAGAAGTACACCTGACATAAAGATTAGTCTCTCTCCCCATCAGATCCTGATGGGTAGAGCAATGAGATTGCCAGCTGTTACTGCACATACACTTGTAAACATAACAGATGACTTGGTGCTGGATTAATGCAAGGGCATAGCTGATGTGGTTCGCTCTCCCTATCACTAGGTGGAAGCAACAGCCATGCCACCATCCCAAGACAGTGTCATAGTCTCCAAGCTGGTGATTATGTGTTGATCAAGAAGCATGTAAGGAAGATTTGTTAGGAGCCTAGGTGGAAAGGCCTTTTCCGGATCATTCTAGTTGTGACAACTGCATTGAAGTGTGCTGGAGTTCCGAACTGGGTCCAAGCAAGCCACACTCACAAAGTTACGTCTCCTCTAGAAGACGATCCAGTGTGCTGAGCGCACCAACTGAAGTTGCACAGTCTCAAGAAGAGCAAGTGACAAAGACAAAGCAAGAAACTGCATAAGCAAAGACAGTGCCTATTGGTGAAGATTCAGGTACACCTTTGAGAGATGAAGTACAGGACAATCCTGATATTCCTCTATAAGCAGAATCAGAAATGGATGTAGCAGGATAGTCAATTCTAAGGAGGACTCTCTCAGAAGCAGACAATTGAGAAAAAGAGAGAAAGCTGACCTTGTTCCCTGAAGAAACTGGAAGTGGAGTTGAGTTGAATCAAAGTCATGCAGATTTGACTCCTCCTGGGGTGGCTAATGGTGCAGGTGAAGCAAGTCAAAGTCAAAGAAGTGTTTATCAAAGTCCTGCTGAATAAAGAAGAATTGTAAGTCTAGTTTTGCCATCGCTGTCTGGAAAAACTGTGAAAGGAGACAAGTGGCCTACACTGCATGAAACTGAAAAGGTTTCCAATGTATTGTCAAGAATAAATGAGGAAGCAGAAGCAACAGAAGGAACAGATCTGAGTGAAGGAGAAACAAGTGCAAATCGAAGATCAAAGAGAGAGTTGCAAGTTGAAGATACACAGGTCCTGAATGGGCATTTCTTGCATCCGATGACTGAGAACACAAATTTGTGTCCTTTTGTTCTGACCGTGAAAATACAGTTCTATACTTTTTAAACTTGAAATTGCATTTGAACTGAATTTAGAAATCACATTGTCAATTGAACAAGAGAGACATTATACACTGGAAGTAATAGCTAGTGATCAATAAATTATGAGCTAACAAGAGACATTTGAAATGGATTTTGATGAAGTTGCTAAACTGATTTTGGCAAGTTCTCAAGAAAGTCTGAAAGCTACTGTAAATAATCACAAAGAACACTGAAGATTATTTTTGATTTTTGTTTGGCTGCATAGTAAAATCTCTTTTTCTTTTTCTTTCGCTTTCTGATTCTTTACAGGTCATGGAAACTAATCACATTCACATTAAAAACAATAGGTGTTGAAAGTGTATGTACACTGGATTACCAATTTTATGTGTGTTGATAAGTTTATTGTTGATTATAAGTGTGATTGTTTCTAGTAAAGCTGAGACTATTTATACACCTCCTCCAGAAACTACTACACTTTCGAAATTAGAGAAGTTTAATAGTGATGAGAAATACTTACTCTTAGCAAACACACAGGAAGATATTTATTTTAATGTTATCTTTCACCTATTGTATGAATATGTTGAGACGATGGATGTGAGAAAGTGTTCATCAGTGCAAAAGGGAATTACATATCGTAGCTTATTACTAACATATGGAATTAGTTGCAGTCTTCTATTAGCAGGATTCTATAATTAAGAATACATTGAAGACAAGGGCGTCAAGATGGCGGTCGCACTCTAAGGGTGCTCTGGACCCCTCCGTCATCCGCCCGGAAGACCAGGCCATGCCGCACCCGTAGCGGAAACCTAGGAGACCCCTTGTGGGTCCTGGGGTGCCGCGGGACCCGAGGCTGAAAAATCAGAAGAAATCCGACGCCGGACGGTGCCCTGGAGAGGGTCGGGCCCAGAGGCGAGAGAGGAGCGGAGTCGGCGCGGCTCGAGGCGGCACTGCGGGATGGTGAGCCGAGCAGTGGCCGGAGCCTGGGGCTGTTGGAGCCGAGTGCGGTGTTCCAGACCCCACGCGTGGGTGCGCCGAGCGAGGGACCGGAGGAGCGGGGCCGGGCGCCGCCGGCCGCTGGTGAGTCGCATCGGCGACTGGGCCCAGGGGAGCGGAGAACCGCTGGGCCCGAGGTTGGGCCCCGCGGCTGAGGCGGGCACCTGGCACGGGCTCGGGCGGACTCTGTGGGCCCGGGCCTGGGCCTGGGGCCGTGGATGAAAGAGGATCCTGGGTTCCCTCGCCTTGGGGAGGTTGGTGAGCGGGCCCGCCACGGGTGCCGCGCATGCCCTGGGCTGCTGATGAGACCTTGGCCCCTGCGGACACTAAAGAGAGCCTGGTCCAGCGGGGAGAAACTCGGAGAAGCGAGGCCTGCCCACGAGGGCCATCAGAGAGAGAGGTCCGGGACCTGAGGAGTGAACTCCCTATCTAGTAGGGAGTGGATACCTGAAAAACTTGAGTTGGTGCTGGGACCCTACCGACTCTAGCGAGAATCCTGTTACAGCCATGAAGGGGGCACTGAGCGGGGAGCCTGATGCTTACACAGCGACCTGGCTGACGCCGGAGGTGGGCCGAAGCGGGGACCATCTCTCCGTCCTCATCCCGCAGTGAGATCTCCGATACCCCCTAAACGACCTGCCTCTGGACCGGGAGAGAGCTAGGGACAAAATGGGAAAGGACAGGGCCACCAGGCAGCTCCTGGCCTCGCAGCAGAAAATTGAACAGTATACCGTCCCAGCGCCCCCCCACGGGGAGACTACGACGCTATCAGGAACCTCCACACCGGACAGAGTAAACGCAATCCTAATGGCTATTCAGTCCTCACAATTGGCAGTGGAGTCCAAGATAGGAGAGGTCCGTGTGGACATGGGTCTCATTAGGCAAGACCTCGGGAATGCTGTGGGCCGCATAACAGAGGTTGAAACTAGAGTCTCACAAACGGAAGACGACCTTGCTGAACTTAAAATTAAAGTGGGCCAACTGCAGTCCCGAACTGGCGAACTCCACCGAAGGGCCGAGGATGCTGAAAATCGCTCCAGGAGGAACAACCTGCGCTTTGTTGGATTTCCGGAGGGAGTGGAAGAGAATAAGCAGTCGAGTTCTTGGAGAGCTGGATCAAATCCTGGATTCCAGACCAGTCGCTATCACTGTGGTTCTCAATTGAAAGGGCCCACAGGTCGCTGGCCCCCCGGCCACCCCCCGGGGGCCCGCGTCGGCCGATGATAGCTCACTTTATTAACTTTAGAGACTGTGACAGAGTTCTCGTAGAAGCCAGACATGTGGCCGATCTCTTATGGGACAATCACAAAATCCTGGTGTTCCCGGATTACACCCGCGAGGTACAGAACAGACGCCGGTCCTACGAGCGGGTTAAGCAGAAGCTAAGAGCCATGCTGATCTTTTACATGTTGTTGTTCCCCACACGCTTGAAGGTCATCCTAAACGGAAAAGCTCACTTCTTCGACTCACCGGAGGAGGCATGGACATGGCTGACGGAAGAGGCCCCGATGCCTAGCAAGGAGCCTAAGGAGCAGGCAGGCGCTTCGGCCGGGGACCATTCGCTCCCCCGGAGGGAGAGGAAGAGAAGCCGAAGACGCGGAGGCCGAAGCGGAACAGAACCGGCGACCCGGATGAGTGAAGATCGGGAGGTCACACCAGAGTTGAACACTGAGACAGCGACGGGATTCACACCGGAAAAAAGAGACACCAGCCAGGGGCCTAGTGGCGACGACCCGGGCCTGTCCTAGGTGCTGGACGGAAGAACCTGTTTGGTTTGAGCTGGACGGCGGGCCCCTGCTGGAAGGGCGCTTGTCGGGGTCTCGCCGAGTATATACTGAATATTTGCTGCGAGACTAAGCTCCGATGCCCGAAAGGGGCACTTAGGCTAACCTTCTAAACAAACATTGCAAGAGATCCGTGTTTCAGGAGGTGTCCATCACTCCACACTAACGCCAGGTTTAGTAGATAAAACTGGTTAAAATGGGTGTTAGGGCGACAGATGCTTCTTGGGTGGAAGTATGGGGTGGGGGGGAGTTAGGAGGAGTTATGTTTACACCACAGTTACAAATTAATGTATGCTTAGGTTCCTTTACTCGTGAGGGTTCCTTTTTTTCCTTTTTCCTTTCTTTCCTCTTCTTTCCTGTCCCACGCCACAAAACACCTGGAGAGGCACCCCTTTGGCACGACCCAGCTCACACTCACTTAACCCTACTCATATGCCGCGTCCAATGATTAAAATTCTGTCCTGGAATGTAAACGGCCTCCTGGACAAAATTAAGAGATCAGCGATATATAGTACCCTGCGCAGGCATGCCCCGCGGCGATTATGCTACAGGAGGCGCCTCTCCTTGGAACCAAATGTCCCATGCTCGCCAGAGGGGGGTATGACAGGGTCCAACACGCGGGCTTCTCTAGAGGCTCCAGGGGTGTGGCTATACTGCTTCACCGCTTTCTGCCTATTACAATAACAGCCACACGTGCCGACACACAGGGTAGATACATAATGGTGGCTGGGCTAATACATGGGAGACCCATAAACCTAGTAAGTGTAACGCCCCTCCCGGGGGATTGGAGACCTTTCTGGCCTCCCTCAAACAGATTATAGCTGACCTTCCCCAGGGTACCACATTAATAGGAGGGGACTTCAATGCAGTATTACACCCTGAGCTAGATGTATCAGGAAATAAAACAGCCGGCCGCTCGTCCAGAGCGTCGACGCTCAGAGATTGGGCAGATGTCGGTTTGTGTGACGTATGGCGAACCTGGCACCCCAACACTAGGCAATACACGCACACGTCAGCGGCACATGGGTCACATGCTAGAATAGACCTCCTATTCGCCCCCGCACTAGACATAGTTAACGTTGGGGGAACAGAGATCCTTCCACATGGGGTGTCCGACCATGCACCTGTACAGGTGCGCCTTGGCAATGCCGACTCGACGAACAGGCCCACTTGGAGGCTAAATGCTTGGTACCTACAGGAGGAGGAGTATAAAGAGGCAGTGAGAACCCGATTGATACAGTACTTTAAAGATAATGTAGGCTCAGTGCAGTCGCCGGGCACGGTCTGGGCAGCATGCAAGGCAACAATTAGAGGCCACGCCAAACACCTCATCCGAGTGAGGGAGCGAGCTCGTATCTCCCAAATAGCCGAACTAGAATCGCGGACACTACACCACGAACGCAGGCATCTGGCCTCTCCTTCGCCCCAGGGCCTCCGCCAGCTCCTGAAAATGCGCGAAGAGGTCAAGGCCCTCACCCTAGAATCAGCCAAGCTCATGTGGAGGGCCTCCACCGCCCGAGTATATGGATGGGGGGACAAAAGTGGGAAACTCCTGCACTGGCTGGCCACACGTCCTATGGCTAACAGAATTATACCCGAGATCTCGGACGGGTCCGGAGGGCTCTCCAGAGCCCCTAGGGACATTGCACAGAGCTTCGCTGTTTACTATGCGCGCCTGTACAAAGAGCACTCACGGACACAAACAGAGAGGGACTCTCCCCTCCTCGACGAAATCACCCTTCCCAAGGTGTCATCCACAGTCAAGGATGCGCTCGACGAGCCATTAACCCTGGAGGAAGTGACAACCGCAATAACCGCACTAGCCTCGGGTAAGACCCCCGGCCCAGACGGCTTTCCAGTCGAGTTATATAAAAGCTGCGGTGACGCAGTAGGGCAACACCTCCTTAACATGTATGAGGAGGCTGAGAGCGGGGCCATTTTCCACTAGGTATCGACTAAGCCACAATTACCGTGATTCCTAAAACCCAGCCACCATCACGGAACTGTGCGGACTTTCGCCCTATCTCCCTTTTAAACGTTGAAGTTAAGATACTCTCTTCGATCCTTGCAGCAAGGCTAAAACCTGCCCTCTCAGAGCTGATCCACCCGGACCAATGCGGCTTCATGCCAACCAGGAGCACCAGGCATTGCATCAGACGCCTGCACCTGGCCCTGGCGCACTGTGATATCCTAGCCGACTCATTGAAAGCTCTTCTCCTCCTCGATTTTGAGAAGGCATTTGACACAGTGGATTGGTCATACCTACATCAGGTCCTGAGGGGCAATGGGATTGGCCCCAGATTTAGGAAACTCGTGAAACTCCTGGACTCACAGCCGACGGCCAGAGTACAGGTGAATGGAACAGTGTCGGACTCTTTTCACATAGGAAGAGGCACGCGCCAGGGTTGCCCCCTGTCCCCACTCCTTTTCGCGCTAGTGATAGAACCACTCGCCAAACTGCTCAGAGAGGACCCTCTGATTGAGGGATGGTCCTGGCCCTCTGGCTCTGAAGACCGCGTGGCCCTCTACGCGGACGACGTTCTCGTATATGTTGCGAACCCAGCCACAAGTGGTCCGCGTATTCTGCAGTTGCTTGATCTTTTCTCGTAAGCATCCGGCCTCACTCTGAATCACCGTATGTCCCTACTTGTTCCGTTACACCCGGCGAGGGATTGAATAGTTTGGCAGCAAACCATCCCCATTCGGCGAAATAATTTTAAATACTTGGGGATCTCAGTCTCCCTTGTACCAGAGTTAGCGTGGGAACTCAATGTGGCACCCCTCGTAGCCAAAGCCAAGACAGACCTTCTGCTTTGGAAAACCCTGCCCATTAACTTACTTGGGCGAGTCGCTCTCTTCAAAATGATGGTCCTCCCTAAATTTCTCTATCTGCTGCAAAACTTCCCATTCCGAATCCCCAAGAAATGGTTTAAAAACCTGGATTCAATGATCCGCCAATTTTTATGGAAAAACGCCCGCCCGCGACTGGCACTCGCTACATGCCAACGTGGCCTGTGTGAGGGGGTCTTGCGATGTCAAACTTATACTACTTCCACCTTGCGATGCAACTCATCGTGGTGAACGACTGGGGCAGTGGAGGCTGGTCGGATCCGGCCTACAGACTTGAGCTCGGCACGCTGCAATACGCGGGAGTATTCCACGCCCTTTACGGATGCCCAATTCCCAACTGTACCCCGGAGGTGACCAAGGTGACGCTCCTGGGATGGAGAGAGGCCCAGAGGGTTACCGGTTGGTGGAAACGAATCACCGGTCAAACCCCACTATGGCATGGTAGTCTCCTGACTGAGGTCAGGAGACTGCAGAGATTCCGGAAATGGGACGAAATCGGAATCTCCACACGTGGAGATGTCTGGGAGGGCTCACACATGAAATCCTTTGAGGGCCTCCAGAGCACCTTCTCCATGAACAAGTCACAGTTCTATAGATACCTTCATATCCGTCATGCTCTAATGACACACATGCGTACTGACACGCCCACGCCAGACCACTCACCAATGGAGGCCAAAGTACTGATGGGCTACCTGGGCAAGGGAGGAATCTCACAAATATACCGCTCACTGATCTCCAACACCCTTAGTCCTATGACCAGACTTCGCAACAAGTGTGAGGGGTGGGTGGGTAGAATAGAAGAAGGGGACTGGAATGATGCCCTGGCAGCCCCTGGCACCCTAACTATATCCTCCAGGCTCCGTTTGATACAATCCTACTTCTTACACGCTGTATACATGACACCCAAGAGACTATGCGAGGCGGGACTCCGCTCCACAGCTGCCTGCCCCAGATGCTCCCAGCCTGAAGCAGATTTCTACCACATGACATGGTTATGCCCGATCATAGAGGAATACTGGAAAGAGATTGTAGCACAAATCTCTGGGGCCCTGCAAACAGACCTACCCCCCGAACCGCTCCTGTTCCTACTAGGGGTGGCGGGAGACACAGATTTGGGAAGAATGAAGAGAGCCTTTGTGGGAATAGCATGTCTGGTTGCCAAAAGGGATATCATGACCAAATGGATGACAGAGGGAGCCCCATCCCTAAATAAATGGAAACGGGGGATGGACTGGTGTGCACAACAAGAGAGAGTGGTGTACGAGGCAAGGGGGTGCCTGGGCAAATACGATAAGATTTGGGGAGGTTGGGAGGCCTTGGGAGAGGACTAGGTTGCATGGGATCCCAATTTACACTTACGTTCCAAAACCAATTCCATTGACGGATCCAAATACTTGTGGGCCTGGTCCTCCTGTTCAATCTCGTTCTGGATCCAAGGGAGCCCTACCCCGCATAACTGAGTTGGGTCGACTAACAGAGGGCAAACTCACGATCGGAATTGGCCGCAGGGCACCAAAAATGCCCCCAAAATTTACAACCCACACCACGAATCACCTGTGGACAGGAGACACTCTTTTCACCCTTTTCACTCTTTTCCCTTTTCCCTTTATTCAACTCTCACACCTTTTCCCTTGGGTTTGTTTCTTCCGTATTGTTTTACCCATCTCAAGTGATCCTATTAATTCTGAAAAAAGTTTTATGTGCACAGTAGGGCGCTATGCAATAATGTGTATCACTTGGCTTGGCAATGTTTTTGTAAATCTCTTTTCGAAAACAATAAAGCATCTTTATTAAAAAAAAAGAATACATTGAAGACTTTTACCTAAATATGGATGTTGTTTTTTTCATTTGTTCCAATTAACCAACATTTAAGTAGTATTGACATTGTAGGAGGTTTCTTTGAACCTAGACTAACACTTGGTACAGCATATGTGCACAGGAACAACATCCAGTGTTCACTTTCACAAGTTAAGAAAGCTTTCCTGGATCAGACCAATGATAGAAGAAAATAATTGAAGAAGAACATAGAGAAGGGTTTAGTGAAAAGCACTTACAAGAATGACTGCATATAGTGTAACCAACAAACAAGGAAAGCTTGCTTTAGATTACCAACATGTAGGAAAGCTTTGTATATACACAGCTCAATCCAGAACTGATACTAAGGGGCAGATTTATGAAAAGTGGTGTTGCACCCAGTGCAGCGCCACTTTACATACACCCCTTTGTGCTCCCCTAACACCACCATGTGTGCACCGTATTTAAAATACGACGCACCATGGCGCTAGTCAGGGGTACTAGTGTCATAATTTTTTATGCTAGTCCGGCGCTTTGCAGGATTAGCATACAAAATGTTGACGTTAATCCTGCTAAGTACCCAGAGGCCCATTGAAATCAATGGGATCCTACTTTTAACACCTGCTCTTAGCAGACGTTAAAAATGCTGATAAAAATGGAGATTTCTTTGCGCCATTTTATCAAATCCCCCTAGCGCTGGAATGCCCCCTTGCATACGTTTTTTTAAAATTTATTTATTTTGTTGCATTTGTTAACAAACACCACCAAACAGAGTAAAGCTCCATACGTACATACAATGCAGTAAACATAGTCTGATAATAGGCCTCATATTAGTAACAACAAACGATCAAGCTTCAAAGCAATCAGCAGAATAGGTTGTCTCACTATATGAGTGCCCACCTTACAAGTCACAATTGAACGTTTGAGACAGAATCCGGGGAGGGGGTGGGAAGAGGAGCGGGAGAAAGGGGGAAATGAAAGGGGGAGTAAAGGGGGGTGGTCAGCGCAGCTATCCTATCTCCCATAGGAGGGGAGCAATACCATGCTACCTCGAAGGGGGGTCGGCTACACCTCCATAACCAGGGGAATGCGAAAATGGCTATTCACCTCCTTATGTTCGGGCCTCCAGAAAGGATCTCAGGGGGGCCCTTACATTGCACGGGCTGGAACCCTCAGGCATCAGTTCCCAATAAATCGCTAGTTGTTCATGCCAGTACGCGGCATCCTTCAGCTATTCATCACAATGGGGAGTCCGTTTCATCCTCCAGCACAGCGCCACCCTACGATTACCCAGCAGCAGCAACAGTCCCACTAACCTCCTGCACACTAAGCGTATCTCCTCAACGTATCCCAAGAGGGCAACCTCGGAGGTGCACAGTAGCACAAGCTCATTCATCTCTTCAAGCGCATGCAGCACCTCAGACCAGTAGCCCTGCAGCGCTCCACAGTCCTACGCCAGGTGCAGGAAGTCCGCTTCAGGGGCAGAGCAACATTCGAATCTAGCATCCGCCCTGAGGCCCATTTTTTTCAATCTGCTCGATGTATATTACAGGCGGTGTAAAAAATTGAAATGAATAAGGCGCAAGCTGGAATTAGGGGAGAGTTCCTGCATCTGCACGCAGCAGTAATGCCACATCTTATCCGGAATGTACGCACCCAGGTCCACCTCCCAATGAACCCTGGCTTTGGACTCAGCAGAAGGCTCCATATTCTGCATACAAACATATAGGGGGTCATTACAACATCGGCGGTAAAAGCAGCTTACCGCCATGCAGAAGACCGCCAATACACCGCCGCGGCCGCGGAAATCCGCCACAGCTATTATGACCCACATCTCGGAATCCGCCGAAATTCAGACACCCACACAAGTCCACCACACCAAAGGTCAGTGATAAACTGGCGAAAACAAAACCTCCACCCTCACGCCAACAGAAACGCGCCCATGCTATCACGACACATGAATCCATGCGGCGGTCTTTCAACCGCGGTATTCCATTGGCGGTACACACCTCCGACCTCAAAATTAACACACATCTCCAAAACACCGCCACATTGGACAATTCGAAATACACACACCTGATACACATACAAACACCACTCCCACACACCCAATACAATATAAAACACACACCCACATCACCCACATCACCCACAAACCCCTATGACCAAAACTGATTGACGAAGGCCAGAGAGAGAGCACAAAATAGACAACCCCACCACACAGAGGCACACAACACCTTCACCCACACAACATCCACGCACAAAACACCACACACCACTACACATCACCACACTCATCACCACATACACCACCCCACACATCACCTACACTAGCCCATGGCACGGCAAAGACAACCCAGGTTCTCAGAGGAGGACCTCAGGGTCATGGTGGAGGAAATCATACGGGTAGAGCCACAGCTATTTGGATCACAGGTGCAGCACACCTCCATGGCTAGGAAGATGGAGCTATGGCGAAGAATAGTCGACAGGGTCAACGCAGTGGGACAGCACCCAAGAAATCGGGAGGACATCAGGAAGAGGTGGAACGACCTACAGGGGAAGGTGTGTTCTGTGGTCTCCAGGCACAACATCACGGTACAGCGGACTGGCGGCGGACCCCCACCTCCTCCCCCACAACTAACAACATGGGAGGAGCAGGTCTTGACCATTATGCATCCTGAGGGCCTCGGAGGAGTCGGTGGAGGAATGGACACTGGTAAGTCAAATCTTAACTATCATATCCCCCACCCTACCTGCATGCTATCACACACCCCCACTCTCACCCCTCCCCTATCACTCCAACTCATCACTAATGTACTAATAACACAAACCACCCATCCCAACACCAAGCCCTGCATGACACAACAAAGCATGGACATCCCTCAATAAAGCATGCCCACTGCACATACCCATAACACTCCCCCCAACCATCATCACACAAGCCCCCACACAGGAATGCTAGCACTGGGGTACACGCTCACCCACCCATTGCACACCATGACACACACAGATGCAATAATCATGCTTTTACACCCCTGCAGGACCAATACCCAACGTCACCAGACAGGAGGGTCCAGACATCTCTACCCCACCCACAGAAGAGGCCCACAGTGATGACAGCAGCTCTGGCCAACTGGATCCGGATGACCAGCCCGGACCATCGTGGGCCTCGGGACAGTCGGTTCCCCTCGCACAGGCACAGCCCAACACAGACCTTCCACCCACTGGTAACACCAGCACAGCACCCACCCAGCGGGCCCATACCTCCGTCCCCAGGACACGTCAATCAGCTGTGTGTCCACCACTACAGGGAACCCAGGATAACCCACCACCCCAACAACAACAGGGACCTGGGGACAGTGGTAGTGGGCCCAAGGTCCAGGGGACGGAGGCACAGCAACACAGGGGAACTGGGAGGGCTGCTGTGCGACAGGGGGTGGACAGGCCAAGGGAACCCACTCTCCACGAGGCCCTATCCTCCATCATGGGAGCATACCACCACTCCCAGGAGACAATGACTATGGTCCTGGCCAAGTTTCAGGAGACCCAGCGCCTGCAGGAGGAACAGTATTTGGGTTCAGGGAGGAACTCAGAACCATCAGCTCCACCCTGGGCACCATCGTAGGGGTGCTGAAGGACATACAGAACACCATGAGGGACACCGTGGCACTCCAAGGGGCCATTGACACTAGCATGGATGATGAACTGCCCACCACCTCTGCCGGTGCTAGTGGACAGGACACCCCGGCACAGGACCACCACACCGGCACCCCACCCCCTGCAGACGGAGAACCACCCCGCAAGCGGTCCCTGAGATCCAGGAACAGGACAGAGCACGATGGCAAGACCCCCGCCAAGAAATAAGACCACCCTGATTGTCATCCCACTGTCCCACTTTGTAACCCTGTCCATATTGGAACTGCCCCAGCTCCACTTCCTATGCCCATATGGGCAGTGCACCTGTGAGACTAATAGACTGGACTCTGCCATGGACAGTCCTCCACCATCACCCCTCACCATTTTACCACCCCCTCCAATAATTAGCACTTCAATAAACACCCTTGAAGCACAAAACAATCTGGAGTCAGTCTGTGATTTAGAAAATGCGTATTAGCCATGACAGTGACAAAATCCGTTCTCAATAGTAATGTCAACATACCTATGTCACACATCACAAATCCATGAAGGATGCAAGCAGATGACACATGTTGGTAACCATACCTGTGAAACCGTAATGGACATGTACAACTCAGTTACCATATACTGGTTGAAATTGACAGACAGGATAGAGGTGGAAGTGTGAAAGTACTTGTAGTAGTCAAGAAAGTGTTCTCACATGTGTGTCACTGGAAATATTGCTGTATGACTGAGTCCCTGTTGTCAATGTCCTCTTTCTCTGCTTCCTCCTCATCACTGTCCACAGGCTCCACAGCTGCCACAACACCGTCATCTGGACCATCCTCCTGCAGAAAAGGCACCTGGCGTTGCAAAGCAAGATTGTGAAGCATACAGCAGGCGATGATGATCTGGCACACCTTCCTTGGTGAGTAGAATAGGGAACCACCTGTCATATGGAGGCACCTGAACCTGCCCTTCAGGAGGCCGAATGTGCGTTCAATCACCCTCCTAGTCTGCCCATGGGCCTCATTGTAGCGTTCCTCTGCCCTGGTCCTGGGATTCCTCACTGGGGTCAGTAGCCATGACAAGTTGGGGTAACCAGAGTCCCCTAATAGCCACACACGGTGCCTCTGGAGTTGACCCATCACATAAGGGATGCTGCTATTCCACAGGATGTAGGCGTCATGCACAGAGCCAGGGAACATAGCATTTACCTGGGAGATGTACTGGTCTGCCAAACATACCATCTGTACATTCATCGAATGATAACTCTTCCGGTTCCTGTACACCTGTTCACTCCTGTGGGGGGGGACCAGAGCTACATGGGTCCCATCGATGGCACCTATGATGTTGGGGATATGTCCAAGGGCATAGAAGTCACCTTACCAGTAGCCAAATCCTCCACCTGAGGGAAAACGATGTAGCTCCTCATGTGTTTCATCAGGGCAGACAACACTCTGGACAACACGTTTGAAAACATAGGCTGGGACATCCCTGATGCCATGGCCACTGTTGTTTGAAATTACCCACTTGCAAG
The DNA here is from genome assembly GCF_031143425.1 of Pleurodeles waltl. NCBI lineage: Eukaryota > Metazoa > Chordata > Amphibia > Caudata > Salamandridae > Pleurodeles > Pleurodeles waltl. The sequence continues at coordinate 611,807,032 of NC_090449.1, forward strand.
GAAATGGAGCACTGATAGCAGCTGCACTTGAGGGGGGATTATTGTGGGATGGCGGATTGCTGACATCAGGTCTGGCTCCAACTGGGAACACAGTTCCTGGATTGTGGCACGGTCAAACCTGTAGGTGATGATTAAATGTCGCTCCTCCATTGTCAACAGGTCCACCAGCGGTCGGTACACCGGAGGATTCCGCCATCTCCTCACATGTCTCAGCTGACGGTGCCTAGGAAGGACAAAAGCGACCACAGAGTCAAGCTACTCAGAGGTATGTGCCCACAGCTACACAGAACACAAAACATAATCCAAAAAGTTGTCTGTAAGTGTGTTGAGTCCAGGCCTAGCTATGTGTGACGCAGTTGAAAATGAAGCCATGTGGGCCCTGACCTCTAAACTGGGACAATTGGATGTGAGGTAACTGCGCCGGTGTTGTACACCGTCGCGGTAGGCGGTCGAAGACTGCGGCGCAATGCTACATTGGTTAACATTGGACCTATGGGTCCCAGGAGCCAATGACAAAGTGCGCCGGCGGTGATGATACACACCGCCGCGGACGTGACCGCCATTTTCTATCTGTTGAATCACTCGATACCTGATCTTCGACAGAAGAGGACCTATACTGCAAGTGCTGCTGTGACCTCGGTCTGGAAGAGACAATGGCACGTGCGTCTGGGGAAAGGGCCCCTGCCTTCACTGCACAGGAGTTGGAGAAGCTTGTGGACGGGGTCCTTCCCCAGTACACGCTACTCTACGGTCCTCTAGACCAACAGGTGAGTACATAGGGTGCAAGTTGTATGGGCCATGCCTGGGTGGAGAGGGCTGGTTGTAAGAAGGAAGGGGGCACAGTTCTGCAAGCATGAAGGACTGTGAATGCATGTGCCACATGGCAAGGGCAGGGATGTGGGCCACTCACTTAGACGGTGCAGTTGGTAATGACTTCTCTTCTTCCCCTGCACATGTCATGTAGGTCAGCGGCCACCAGAAGAAGGATATTTGGCGTGCCATCGCCAAGGACGTCCGGACCCTGGGGGTCCACCAGAGACAGAGCACCCACTGCCGTAAAAGATGGGAGGACATTCGCCGCTGGAGCAAGAAGACGACGGAGGCTCAGCTGGGGATGGCCTCCCAACGTGGGAGGGGTGCCCGTCGCACCATGACCCCCCTGATGTTCCGTATCCTGGCGGTGGCCTACCCTGAGTTGGATGGGCGCTTGAGGGCCTCACAGCAGACACAAGAGGGTGAGTCAAACATCATTCTGCTGACTTTGCGCGCAGTGGAGGGGCCTGGGTGGGGGAGAAGGGCTGTGGGTTTTCCTAGGCCAGGGCGAGTTCCGTAGGCTAGGCCCCTCTGTAATGCAGGCCATGTGCCACTCCACCCCACCTCTGTGGAGTGCCAAGTACAGGTATACATGCCCCTGTGTCATCTATGTGGGCAGACGTCCTCCATAACCATGTAGGCCATATCCCAGGAACTGCATCTGTAGAGCCCAACAGCGTGGCATAGTGCAGGGGGCTGCTGTGTCTGTATTGTCTGCCAGCGGTAGCGGTAAGCCATGCACTCAACCTGTCTTTCTTCTGTTCCCCCCCCCCCTTTTTTGTGCTCTCCCTGTTCTTTTGTGCAGCAGCATCATCAGGCAGAGGTACAGTGGCACCGGAGCACGAGGGGGCTGCATCCCACATGGCCATGGAGGGCCACACCACAGACTCTGAATACACCAGTGGGACGGAGGGCGAGGGGAGCTTCACGGCGGTCACCGGATCAGCAACCAGCAACACGGACTTGTCCTCCGATGGGAGCTCCCTTGTGGTGGCAGCAACATCTGTGCTCCCCACTTCTACAGGTACAGCCGCCACCCCCCCTACCAGCACCGCCCTCCCAGCAGCCCCTCAGCCTTCGCCCCGTGCCCGCTCGCCCAGGAGGGTGTGCATCACCTTCGCCCCAGGCACCTCAGCCCCTGCCCCTGTCACCTCTGCTGCCCTCAGTGAGGAGGTCATTGACCTCCTCAGGTCACTCACTGTTGGGCAGTCTACCATTGTGAATGCCATCCAGGGTGTAGAAAGGGAGTTGCAACACACTAATGCATTCCTGGAGGGCATTCATTCTGGTCAGGCTGCCCATCATCGAACCCTGCAATCTCTGGCCTCAGCAATGATGGCAGCCATTGTCCCTGTGTCTAGCCTCCCCCCTCCAACTTCCTCCACCCAGACCCAATCCCCTGTAGCTCTGCCTATCCCAAGCACACCATCAGACCAGCCTGCACACACCTCAACACACAAGGGAACCTCAGGCAAACATAGGCACCACACATCCCACAGGCACTCACACAAGCATCACCCACATACAGACACAGCAACATCCACTGCCTCCACTGTGTCCCCCTCCTCGTTGTCTCCCTCCTCCCTCCCAGTCTCTTCTACACTCTCACCTGCATGCACCACCACTACAGCAACTAGGACTCGCACCAGAACACCCACCACCACACCCGCTCACCTGCACTCACCACCCCACTACCATTTACACGTCCCCTGTGTCCTCTCCCAGTGTGTCTGTGACACCCCCTCCCAAAGTACACAAACGCGGGCACACACACACCCAACATCCATCCACCTCACGACAGCCTCCAGAACATGCACCTGCACCCAAATCATCTAAAGTTACACCTCCTACAACTACCTCCTCTTCCTCCACTCCCAGACCCCCTCCAGCTACCTGTCCCAGTGTTCATCAGAAACTTTTCCTGAGCAACGTTGACTTCTTTCCCACCACCCCCCCTCCAGTTCATAGGTCCCGTACCGCTGAACAGGGTAAAGACCGCCATGGCAAGCACCGCTGAACAGGGCAAAGACCGCCATGGCAAGCACCGCTGAACAGGGCAACCACCGCCAAGTCAAGCACCGCTGAACAGGGCAAGCACCGCTGAACAGGGCAAAGACCGCCATGGCAAGCACTGCTGAACAGGGCAAGCACCACCAAGTCAAGCACATGGTGTGCGGCAGGGGCAGTGATGGAACTGGGACCGTCACGGGGAGAGTGATGCACTCTGGGCACCAGTCCCCCTCCAGAACCAGTGGAGAACAGCATCCACTCGGTCTGTCCTTAACAGGATGAAGCACTCTGGGCACCAGTCCCCCTCCAGAACCAGTGGAGAACAGCATCCACTACCTCAGTCCTTAACAGGATGAAGCACTCTGGGAACCAGTCCCCCTCCAGAACCAGTGGAGAACAGCATCCACTACCTCAGTCCTTAACAGGATGAAACACTCTGGGCACCAGTCCCCCTCCAGAACCAGTGGAGAACAGCATCCACGCTGTCTGTCCTTAACAGGATGAAGCACTCTGGGCACCAGTCCCCCTCCAGAACCAGTGGACAACAGCATCCACTACCTCAGCCCTTAACAGGATGAAGCACTCTGGGCACCAGTCCCCCTCCAGAACCAGTGGAGACTGTCATCCACTTGAGAGACTGTGGCTTTGCACTCCCCAGGATGGTACAGTGGGAAAACCACACACTGAAAAAACTTGTGAGACTGTGGCTTTGCACTCCCCAGGATAAAGCAGTGGGCAAACCACCCACTGAAAAGACTTGTGAGACTGTGGCTTTGCACTCCCCAGGATAACGCAGTGGGCAAACCACCCACTGAAAAGACGTGTGAGACTGTGGCTTTGCACTCCCCAGGATAAAGCAGTGGGCAAACCACCCACTGAAAAGACTTGTGAGACTGTGGCTTTGCACTCCCCAGGATGGTACAGTGGGCAAACCACCCACTGAAAAGACTTGTGAGACTGTGGCTTTGCACTCCCCAGTATAAAGCAATGGGCAACCCACCCACTGTAGAGACTTGAGAGACTGTGGCTTTGCACTCCCCAGGATACATCAATGGGTATGGAGCCCCGTCGTGGATCTGGCGTGGTGTTGTCATCCGGCTGAGGTGCCCCCCCTTCCCTTCCCCCTGAGGTGCCTGTTGTATTTCGATCTGATGCCCCAGCAGTGTTCTCTCCGTTTCTGGTCAGGTATCTGATGTGGGCCTCGCCCATGCATTTTGGGCCCAGTGGTCCACGGACATTGAATGGTGCATACCTGCATTACTAATCTTGATGTATATTTTGTAGAATGTGTATATATATCTGTATATATTTCCTTACTGTATTTTGATATATTACAATGGTTGAACTCATTTCCTTTTGTCTTTGCATTCTTCCGGGGAGGTTGGGGGTTGTTACTGTGATGTTTGGATATGCATTGGTGTGTGTGTTGTAGTGGGTGAGGGTCGGGTTGGGGGTGGGGGTGTTGCGTGTGTGTGTCCCTGACTTTTGCCTCCCCCCTCCCCTATGTCGTAGGTGCAGTACTCACTGTTGTCTTCGGCGCCTGCGTTGCTGATGATCATAGAGGAGCAGGAAGACGATTGCAGGGAGTATTTGGAGTTCCGGCTCCATGGTGCCCTCCTTCCTCGTGGAGTGTGTTGAGGTGAGCGTTTTCCCATTGAAATGGCTGTTTCTGCCGTGTTTTTATCCACGGTGAATCCGCCCCGGAAAAGGTAGCGGATTGGTAGGTTGTGATACTGTGGGCGGTACTTTGTCTCCCACCTTTCAGTTGGCGGTGACCGCCGCGCTGCTTGTCTGTACCGCCGTGGCGGACGGAGTGTTAAAGTGGCTGTCTTTGTTGGCGGTTTCTGTCATAATTCCCTTTTTTTTTCTGCCCGCCTGTTTGCGGTCTAACCGCCGCTTTAACACCGTCCGCCAGGGTTGTAATGACCCCCATAGATTTGTAATGAGTCTACACGGGGACGGTGCTGCGTATAATATTTCCAGCGCTCAACACACCGGGGGCATCGCAGGAAAGCAGGATTACTGTGCCCGCAGCATGGCCCTGATCCTAAAGAAGAATAATCAGTAGAGTGCAGTGTCGTGGAAGGCTCCTATTGTGCTCTCCAAAGAAACGAAAGTCCCCTCCGGAAACCAAAACCCCAAAGTAGTCATATTTAACTCAAGGAGGTGTTCATTCAGTTGGCCATCCTCCAATGGAGGAAGGCCCTCTACAACACGCACTGGCATTGAGGGCTCAAATATCTCATGCACCCCGGCATGCCTCAGCCTATCAAGCCATACCAAGTCATGCCGAGGAGCCAGATGCAGCAAATAACGTATGGGGTGTAACCAAAAGTGCACAAAGTGGGCTTGCGCGCAATGGTAATAAAGTTCAAGATCCGGGGCCACAAGGCCTCCCTGCTCGAACGGAAGAGTCAGAGTTTCCCATGAAATTCTGGGCTGCCCGCCAATGCAAGAGCCACAAGTGAGGATTTAGGTCTTTTCAGGAAGCTAGTTGTGAGGACAAGAGGTAAATTAACAAAGAGATGCAAGAACTTAGGCAGAATCACCATCTTCGCTATTGCGGTGCGTCCGGTCAGCCAGAGCAGCAGCGAACGCCAAGTCACCACCTTATCTTCCAGCCACGCAATGGTCTTGCCGTAATTGGCCAACCACAGCTCCTCCACCTTCTGGTTCAACCAGATGCCCAAATACCGCACCAGCCCGTCCGCCCAACAGAAGGAGTATCTGGAGCATCACCACTGACTTTCACCAGTTAATTGTGATCCCAGAGATCCGGCCGAATCAAACAATTTCATCCAACAATATGTCGAGGTGCAACTGCGGGTCACGGACATACAATGCAACATCATCTGAATACATAGAAACAAGTATGGGACGCTGGCAGAACACCAGACATCATCCCATTTATTCTCAATCTGGCAGTCAGCTTCGAGGACAACAGGTGGATCAATTGGATGAAATTAGAACTCAGCCCCACTCTAGCCAGCAAGTCAAACATGTACGGCCAAGCAAGAGAACAAAACGCCTTTGTGGCATCTAGAAAGACCGCCACCACACGATCCTCAGGGCTGATCATATGGTAAATCGTGAAGAAGGTGTGGAGATTATACAATGTCAAACGTCCCTGCACAAAGCCAGACTGGTCCGGCAGCACCAAAGAAGGGCGCAGGGGCTGTAAACGGACCTCCATGAGTTTCACCAGAATCTTATTGCCTGTATTTATTAACGAAAGTGGCCGATAGGATCGCAACGTGCTGGATCCATTCCAGGCTTTTAAAATTGTCACCATGAGAGCTTCCTGCAACGAGGCCTGAAGAGCACCTTTCTCAAGCGCCTCAGCATAAACCTCAAGGAGGTGCGGTGCCAGAATATCTGCACATTCCTTATAGAATGCCAGCGTCAAGCCGTCCAGTCCAGGGGGCTTGTCGCACGGTAAACAGTGCATAGCCTGAACCACATAATCTACAGAGAAGGGGGCATTTAGATATTTTCTGTGCGAGTTCTCAAGCCGAAGCAGGCTGATATCCTCAAAGTATTCAGCAGTGGTGTAGCGCTCATTCCCGGCTCCTCAGCATACAGGTCCGATTAAAAGTTGGTCAAGACACGCTTAGGGGGTCATTCTGACCCTGGCGGTCATTGACCGCCAGGGTCAACGACCGCGGGAGCACCGCCAACAGGCTGGCGGTGCTCCCAAGGGCATTCTGACCGCGGCGGTATGCCCGCGGTCAGAAACGGAAAACCGGCGGTCTCCCGCCGGTTTTCCGCTGCCCTGAGGAATCCTCCATGGCGGCGCAGCTTGCTGCGTCGCCATGGGGATTCCGACCCCCTCACCGCCATCCTGTTCCTGGTGGTTTTGACCGAAAGGAACAGGATGGCGGTGAGGGGTGTCGTGGGGCCCCTGGGGGCCCCTGCAGTGCCCATGCCAATGGCATGGGCACTGCAGGGGCCCCCGTAAGAGGGCCCCTAAAAGATTTTCAGTGTCTGCCATGCAGACACTGAAAATCGCGACGGGTGCTACTGCACCCGTCGCACCCTTCCCACTCCGCCGGCTCCATTCGGAGCCGGCTTCCTCGTGGGAAGGGGTTTCCCGCTGGGCTGGCGGGCGGCCTTCTGGCGGTCGCCCGCCAGCCCAGCGGGAAACACAGAGTAACCGCGGCGGTCTTCTGACCGCGTAGCGGTATTCTGTTGGGGGAACTTTGGCGGGCGGCCTCTGCCGCCCGCCAAAGTTAGAATCACCCCCTTGATCTCCTCCGTACTAGTCCTGTGTACCCCTGCCGAGTCAGTCAATTCCACTATATAGTTCCCAGCCCACGGCTTGCAGAGCATAGCAGTCAGCGTCCTTCCAGCCCTCTTGCCCTCACCATATGTCCTCGCCTTAGCCTCCTTACCCAGAAAGCAGACCTCGCGAAACGCAGCCTCCTCATACCGAGTCAGTGCTTCCCTGAGTTCAGCCAGGAGGCTGCCAGACCAGCCAGAAGCCAATCACCACTCCAAGCCAGCAAGCTGTGCCTCCAGGCCCACCAACTCCCACTGGAGCATCTTTAAAACCCTGTGTTGTTTAGCAAGGCAAATCCTATGGATTGCAACCTTGAAGGCCTCCCATAAAGTGCCCGCCGAGCATACTGAACCCTAATTGAAAGCAAAGTAGTCTACAATAGCAGTATGGATCTCTTCCCTGAAGGCCTGGTCTCTCAGCTCTCTACAGGGCAACCTCCACAAAAATTTGTGGCCGGAGCCCCCAGGCATATGCCGCTCTAACAGGACCGGCGAAGGATCCAACAAGGTGCAAGGCTTATGCTCAATTAACATTGTCCAAAGCTCCACATCTCTAGTGCCAAGCCATCTGTCAATTCTGGACCAGCTGCCATGCGTGTAATTAACACATGTGCCCTCCCTATCCCTGCCATGATTTGCCCTCCACAAGTTCACCAAAGGGCCCTCAGCCATGATATGAGACAATGTCCTCACAGCCACCGCATGCTTTGGCCCGGCACGGCTCTCACGGTCTGCCTCCGGGTCCAATACCACATTAAAATCATTGCCCCATAGTAAAAAATCGGAGTCCAACGAGCCAATCAGTTGCCAAACTTCTCCAAAGAATTCGGGGTCGTCAACATTGGGGCCATATATTGACACAAGAGGAAATGGCCTATCCTGCAATGTAACTTGCAGCATGACATAGCAACCCCGCGGGTCCGCACGCACCTTGCCTTTACGCCACTGCAGTCCCTTCCTGATCAAGATCGCCACCCCCCACACATAGCTCAAGTACACTGCCACATGGCTCTTGCCAATCCAGCCAGCCTTCACCTTTGATCTCGTTCCTTCTACCAGGTGAGTCTCCTGCAGAATGCAGATATCAATTGCATGGTGCTGCATAAAAGCTGACAGCAATCTCATCTTGCGTCCATCATTCAGCCCCCTGACATTCCAAGTAAGACAACGAACAGCAGTCACATTTGTATACGCCATGCCAGTAGTCTATCAAATCGCATATCGCATATCGCCTCCAGCCACCACACATTAAGCATCTGCTGCAAGAGGGAGGGGAAGAAAGGGGAGGGAATAGAGGCAAAACCATCAACCCCAATAACGGACATTACAGGTCCCCACCCACGCTGGCCCCCCAATTGGGCCAGCCTAGCAAACCTACCCGCGTCCAAAACTTATAACCCAAAGCATAGCAACAAACAATTTGGTTGGACTCATCCAGCGGGACGTCGACGAGGCCATCCGTTAAACGCCCCTGTTGTGGTGGGAGGGCAGGAGCATCATGGTGCCATTCACACTACAAGACCGGCTGCACCAGAGCAGGGCCCAGTCAAAACTCGACTGGTTCCAGGCCGCAATACAGGATCTCTTGCAGCCTCCAACAGCGGAACGATTTTAATCATTGTCACTGTCTACAGTGGCATCACCAATTGCCCCGTCCGCCTGAGCGTAAGCCGAAGGCTCCTTTTTGGAAATAGTCTTAGCATATTGGGTTGCCTGTTTCGGGTCTGTGAGAAAAAATTTAACTTGCCCTTATGTAGTGCATGCAATTTGGCAGGGTAGATGAAAGAGTACTTGGCATCCGTCTAACTGAAAGTGCACGACGGGGAGAAACGCCCTGTGGCCCGTCTGCACCCCATGGGTGTAGTCTGGGAAGATGCTGAGCTCGTTGTTATTATATATCACTGGGTGATGCTCCCTGGCCAGCCAAAGTATTGTGTCCCTGTCCCGATAATTCAATAAGCGCACAATGATTGGTTGCACCGGCGTCCCCGGCGGTGGCCGCGGGCCAAGCAACATGTGGGCCCGCTCCACCACCAGTACCTGGGAGAGCTCACCAGGGAAGAGCATAGTTAACATAGTTTCAACGTAATCCTCCATCCGTCCCATTGCCGTCATCTCCGGGAGCCAAAATGCGTCTATTGTTGCAGCCGGAGCGGGCCTCGAGATCCTCGTTCTTATTGCAGATCAGTTCTAGGACGTGTTCCATCTGCAATAGCTTCTCTCCATTGCCACAGCGGCCGTCCTCCAAATCCAAGGTGCGAGACTCCACATGTTCGAGACAGGTGTCATGACTGTCCACTCTCTCCTTCAGGTGATCCATTTGCTCAGTCAAATGATCTAACTTGCCATCTATGCTCGCCAGGCTATGCTTAAGGTCCATAAACATAGCCTTCACGGAGCGCGATTGCCTGTCCTCCTCCTGGGCCAAGTCTTCTGACAACCTGCCTGCCTGGCTGCATTTCTTTTTGCCCTCACAGGTAAGCTTGGGCTGCTTCTGGTCCCCATCACAGATAGGGCACACCATAGCTCTCAGATGAACAACCCTCCGATTCAGCTAGCTGCCCGGACCAAAGGGAGAAGAGGGGTATTCACCAACACCCTAGTGCACCTGCAGGTAAGTACTCACGCGCACCAGCCTCCGCCAACCAGAGCCAGCGTGCTCCTCCAACTGAAAATTGGCCCCGGCTGGCAGCCCTCATCCACTCCAGCAATGGGCACCGTCTCCAAGCCCCTACAGCATCTCCCACGGTCAGATTCACCAATCCACGGGGCCTGTGGGGAACCGATAACAAAAGTGCCAACAACATCCCAAGACACTGACCACAGTACCTCCAATCCTTGTCTCTGGGGCAGGGTGGGCCGCTGTCTACCGTACCCCCATCTTCGGGGCACCTTCGCGCCCCCTCCATGGCATGTATCCAGTCACGGCCCGCTCAGGTCGCACGGCAAAGCTGCTGTCCAGCTCCAAATGCCCGCCTAGGCCGCTGGGTCGCCAGCACTTACGTCCGCGGGGCCCGCTACCCGGCCAATATCACCGAGCCGGCCCCGCGGGATGCCCGCACCACAAGGCTCATGTGCAGCCGCAAAGCCACCAGTCATCAGAGGGGGCGGGCGGACACCCCCCAGCACCACCATTCGTGGGAGCACTGTAGCCAGGCTCACTCCCGTGAGACTCCAGCGAGGCAGGCCTTCGGCCTGGCACCACCCTTGCACTCTGCAAGGCAGCCTTCAGCCCAGCACCACCGTCTTCCCCCGTGGCATCCGGCAGCCCCCCGGACTAGGGGAACTATTAGACTTTTCTCCTTGCCGTGGTCTCCCTTAACTTTTTGCCTCTGTTCCCCAGGTTGTTGATGTGTGCTGGACTCTGATTTTGCTATTTTTGTTACTCTGGGCACTTTACCACTGTTAACCAGTGCTAAAGTGCAAGTGCTCCTTTACAAAATGTGTATGTAATAGGCTTATCCATGATTGGCATATTTGATTTACTAGTAAGTCCCTAGTAAAGTGCATTAGATGTGCAAGGGCCTGTAAATCAAATGCTACTGGTGGGCCTGCAGCACTTGTTGTGAGACCCACATAAGTAGCTCTGTAATCATGTCTCAGACCTGACATTGCAGTGTCTGTGTGTGCTGTTTTAACTGTCAATTCGACTTCGCAAGTGTACCCACTTGCCAGGCCTAAACCTTCCCTTTTCTTACATGACAGACACTCCCTAGGTAGGCCCTAGGTAGCCCCAAGGGCAGGGTGCAGTGTTTGGTTAAGGTAGGACATATAGGGGGTCATTACAACATTGGCGGTAAAAGCCGCTTACCGCCGTGCAGAAGACCGCCAACACACCGCCTCAGCCGCGGAATTCCGCCACAGCTATTATGACCCACATCTCGAAATCCGACAAAATTCAGACACCCACACAAGTCCGCCACACCAAAGGTCAGTGATAAACTGGCGAAAACAAATCCTCCACCGTCACGCCAACAAAAATACGCCCACGCTATCATGACCCACTAATCCACGCGGCGGTCTTTTAACCGCGGTATTCCATTGGCGGTACACACCGCCGCACTCAAAATACACACACTTCTACAAAACACCGCCCATTGGACAATTCGAAATGCACACACCTGATACACATACACACACCACTCCCACACACCCAACACAATATAAAACACACACCCACATCACCCACAAACCCCTACGACCACTATTACAGAGAGAAGGCCAGAGAGTGACACCACCATCTACAAACTAGCAGCCATAGGCACTCTACACCATCACCCACACAACTGCCACGCACAAAACACCACACATCCCTACATATCACCACACTTATCACCACACACACCACCCCACACATCACCTACACCACCCCATGGCACGGCAAAGACACCCCAGGTTCTTGGAGGAGGAGCTCAGGGTCATGGTGGAGGAAATCGTCCTGGTAAAGCCTCAGCTTTTTGGAGCACAGGTGCAGCACACCTCAATTGCAAGGAAGATGGAACTATGGAGAAGAATAGTCGACAGGGTCAACGCAGTGGGACAACACCCAAGATATCGGGACGACATCAGGAAGAGGTGGAACGACCTACGGGGGAAGGTGCGTTCCGTGGTCTCAAGACACCACCAGGCGGTTCAGCGGACCCCCACCTCCTCACCCACAACTAACAACATGGGAGGAGCAGGTCTTGGCGATTCTGCATCCTGAGGGCCTCGCAGGAGTCGGTGGAGGAATGGACTCCGGTAAGTCAAACTATTAACTACCATATCCCCCACCCTACCTGCATGCTATCACATACCCCCACCCTCGCCCCCACCCCTATCACTCCAACTCCTCACAAATGTACCAATATCACAAACCACACATCCCAACACCAAGCCCTGCATGCAACAACAACGCATGGACACCCATCACTAAAGCATGCCCACTGCACATACCCAAACACCATCCTAAACCAGCATCACTCAAGCCCTCGCACAGGAATGAAAGCACTGGGGTACACGGTCACCCACCCATTGCACACCATGACACACACAGATGCAAAAATCATGCTTTTACACCCCTGCAGGACCACTACCCAACGTCACCAGACAGGAGGGTCCAGACATCTCCACCCCACCCACAGAAGAGGCCCATAGTGATGACAGCAGCTCTGTCCAACTGGATCTAGATGACCAGCCCGGACCATCGTGCGCCTTGGGACAGTCGGTTCCCCTCACACAGGCACAGGCCACCACAGACCTACATCCCTCTGGTAAAACCAGCACAGCACCCACCCAGCGGGCCCATACCTCTGTCCCCAGGACACGTCAATCAGCTGTGTGTCCACCACTACAGGGAACCAAGGATAACATACTACCCCAACAACAACAGGGACCTGGGGGCAGTGTTAGTGGGCACACGGTCCAGGGGACGGATGCCCAGGAACACAGGGGAACTGGGAGGGCTGCTGTACGACAGGGGGCAGACAGGCCAAGGGAACCCACTCCCCACGAGGTCCTCTCCTCCATCATGGGAGCATACCACCACTCCCAGGAGACGATGGCAACGGTCCTGGCCAAGTTTCAGGAGACCCAGCGCATGCAGGAGGAACAGTATTTGGGCTTCAGGGAGGAACTCAGAACCATCAGCTCCGCCCTGGGCACCATCGTATGGGTGCTGAAGGAAATACTCAACACCAGGAGGGACACTGTGGCACTACAAGGGGCCCCTGACACTAGCATGGACGATGAACTGCCCACCACCTCTGCCAGCGCTAGTGGACAGGAGGCACCACCACAGGACCACCACACCAGCACCCCACCCCCTGCAGATGGATAACCTCCCCGCACGCGGTCCCTGAGATCCAGGAACAGGACAGAGCACGATGCCAAGACCCCCGCCAAGAAATGAGACCACCCTGATTGTCAACCCACTGTCCCACTTTGTCACCCTGTCCATATTGGAACTCCACTTCCTATGCCCATATGGGCAATGCACCTATGAGACAAATAGACTGGACTCTGCCATGGACACTCCTCCGCCATCACCCCTCACCATTTAACTTCACCCTCCAATATTTTGTATGTAAATAAACACACCTGAAGCACCAAAAGATCTGGAGTCTGTCTGTGATTTGGAAATAGTGTATTTGCAATGACAGTGACAAAATTTCCAGGAATTAGTAATGTCAACATACCTATGTCACACAGCTCAACTCCATGAGGAATCTAAGCAGATGACACACGTTGGGACCCACACCTGTGAAACCGTAAGGGAAAGTGACAACTCAGTGACCATACACTGGGTGAAAACGACAGACAGGATAGAGGTAGTAGTGTAAAAATACATGTAGTAGGCAGGAATGTATTCTCACCTGTGTTTCACTGGAAATATTGCTGGATGACTGAGTCCCTGTTGTCAATGTCTTCTTCCTCTGCTTCCTCTTCACTACTGTCCACAGGCTCCACAACTGCCACAACACCGCCATCTGGACCATCCTCCTGCAGAAAAGGCACCTGTCGTCACAAAGCCAAGTTATGAAGCATACAGCAGGCCACGATGACCTAGCACACCTTCTTTGGTGAGTAGAATAGGGATCCACCTGTCATATGGAGGCACCTAAACCTGGCCTTCAGGAGGCCGAAGGTGCGTTCGATCACCCTCCTAGTCCGCCCATGGGCCTCATTGTAGCATTCCTCTGCCCTGGTCCTGGGATTCCTCACTGGGGTCAGTAGCCATGACAGGTTGGGGTAACCAGAGTCACCTAATAACCACACCCGTTGCCTCTGTAGTTGACCCATCACATAAGGGATGCTGCTATTCCGCATGATGTAGGTGTCATGCACTGAGCCAGGGAACATGGCATTCACATGGGAGATGTACTGGTCGGCCAAACATACCATCTGTACTTTCATCGAATGATAACTCTTCCGTTTCCTGTACACCTGTTCACTCCTGTGGGGGGGGACCAAAGCCACATGGGTCCCATCAATGGCACCTATGATGTTGGGGATATGTCCAAGGGCACAGAAATCACCTTTCACTGTAGGCAAGTCCTCCACCTGAGGGAACACGATGTAGCTGCACATGTGTTTCAGCAGGGCAGACAACACTCTGGACAATACGTTGGAAAACAGAGGCTGGGACATCCCTGATGCCATGGCCACAGTTGTTTGAAAAGACCCACTTGCAAGGAAATGGAGCACTGACAGCACCTGCACTTGAGGGGGGATTCCTGTGGGATGGCGGATTGCTGATATCAGGTCTGGCTCCAACTGGGTATACAGTTCCTGGATTGTGGCACGGTCAAACCTGTAGGTGATGATCAAATTTCTTTCCTCCATTGTCGACAGGTCCACCAGCAGTCGGTACACCAGAGGATTCCGCCATCTCCTCACATGTCCCAGCGGACGGTGCCTATGAAGGACAACAGCAACCACAGAGTCAAACAACTCAGAGGTATGTACCCACAGTCTACACAGAACACGATTCATACACAAAATCTGGCCTGTATGTGTGTTGAGAGTAGGCCTAGGTATGTGTGACGCAGTTGGTAATTAGGCCATGTGGGCCCCTGAAATGGCGGCTGCCTGACATCTAAAGCGGGACAATGCGATGTGAGGTAACTTCGCTGGTGTTGTACACCGTAGCGGTAGGCGGTCGAAGACCGCGGCGCAATGCTGCATTGGTTAACATTGGACCCCATGGGTCCCAGGAGCCAATGACGATGTACGCCGGCGGTGATGGTACGGACCACCGCAGACGTGACCGCCGCGGACGTGACCGCCATTTTCTAGCTGTTGAATCACTCGATACCTGATCTTCGACAGGAGAGGACCTACACTGCAAGTGCTGCTGTGACCTCGGTCTGGAAGAGACAATGGCTCGTGCGTCTGGGGAAAGGGCCCCTGCCTTCACATCGGAGGAGTTGGAGAAGCTAGTTGACGGGGTCCTCCCCCAGTACATGCTACTCTACGGTCCTCCAGACCAACAGGTAAGTATACATGGAGCATGTTGTATGGGATATGCCTGTGTGGAGAGGGCTGGTTGTAAGAAGGTAGGGGGCAGAATCCTGCATGCATGAAAGTCGGTGGGTGTATGTGCCACATGGCAAGGATAGGGATGGGGGCCAATCACTTTGACGGTGCAGTTGTTAATGACTTCTCTTCTTCCCCTGTAAATTTCATGTAGGTCAGCGCCCACCAGAAGAAGGATATTTGGCGTGCCATCACCAAGGACGTCCGGACCCTGGGGGTCCACCACAGACGGAGCACCCACTGCCGTAAGAGATGGGAGGACATTCGCCGCTAGAGCAAGAAGACGGCGGAGGCTCAGCTGGGGATGGCCTCCCAACGTGGGAGGGGTGCCCATCGAACCATGACCCCCCTGATGTTCCGGATCCTGGCGGTGGCCTACCCTGAGTTGGATGGGCGCTTGAGGGCATCACAGCAGACACAAGGGGGTGAGTACACTATCATTCAGCTGACTTTGTGCGCAATGGAGGGGTCTGGATGAGGGAGGAGGGCTGTGGGTTTCCCTAGGCCAGGGCGAGTTCCGTAGGCTAGGCCTCTTCGTAAGGCATGGTCCTGTGGCCCCCCACCCCACCTCTGTAGAGTGTCAAGTACAGCTATTCATGCCCCTGTGTCATATATGTATGCAGATGTCGTCCATAGCCTTGTAGGCCATTTCCCAGGAATTGCACTGTAGAGCCCAACAGCGCGACGTAGTGCAGGGGGCTGCTGTGTCTGTCTTGTCCGCCAACGGTAGCGGTAAGCCATGCACTCAACCTGTCTTTCTTCTGTCCCCCCCCCCTTTTTTTCGGTCTCCCTGTTCTTGTGTGCATTAGCATCATCAGGCAGAGGAGCAGTGGCACTGGAGCACGAGGGAGCTGCATCCCACATGGGCATGGAGGCCCACACTACGGACTCGGAATACACCAGTGGGACGGAGGGCGAGGGGAGCACCACAGCAGTCACAGGATCTGCAACCAGCGACACGGACTCGTCCTCCAATGGGAGCTCCCTTGTGGTGGTGGCAACATCTGTGCCCCCACTTCAACAGGTACAGCCGCCACCCCCCCCTACCAGCACCGCCCTCCCAGCAGCCCCTCAGCCTTTGCCCCGTGCCCGCTCACCCAGGAGGGTGGGCATCTCCTTCGCCCCAGGCACCTCAGGCCCTGCCCCTGTCACCTCTGCTGCCCTCAGTGAGGAAGCCATTGACCTCCTCAGATCCCTCATTGTTGGGCAGTCTACCATTTTGAATGCCATCCAGGGTGTAGAAAGGGAGTTGCAACACACAACTGCATTCCTGGAGGGCATTCATTCTGGTTAGGCAGCCCTTCAGCGAACCGTTCAAACTCTGGCCTCAGCACTGATGGAAGCCATAGTCCCTGTGTCTAGCCTCCCCCCTCCAACTTCCTCCACCCAGACCCAATCCCCTGTACCTCTGCCTATCCCAAGCACGCTATCAGACCAGCCTGCACACACCTCACCACACAAGGGAAGCTCAGGCAAACATAAGCACCACACATCCCACAGGCACTCACGCAAGCATCACACCCATACAGCCACACCAACATCCACTGCCTCCACTGTGTCCCCCTCCACCTGGTCTCCCTCCTCCCTCCCAGTCTCTTCTACACTCACACCTGCATGCACTACCACTACAGCCACTACATCCGGCACCAGCACACCCACCACCACACCCCGCTCACGTGCATTCACCACCCCACTACCATTCACACGTCCCCTGTGTCCTCTCCCAGTGTGTCTGTGACGCCCCCTCCGAAGATACACAAACGCAGCCACACACCCACCCAACAGCCATCCACCTCACGACAGCCTCCAGCGCATGCACCTGCACCCAAATCCACAAAACGTACACCTCCTACAACCACCACCTCTTCCTCCACTCCCAAACCCCCTCCAGCTACCCGTCCCAGTGTCTCCAAACAACTTTTCATGTCCACCCTTAACCTATTTCCCACCACCCTCCCTTCCAACTCATAGGTCCAGTACTAGCACCTCAGCCACAAAATCCCGGGACCAGTGGTGCCTGTTGTGACAGGTTTGTGGAGTGCACCGGCCACCAGGCCAGCCAGTGTATCACGGAGCCAGAGCACAGCCAGTCCCCCCCCTGTGAAGCACCAGAAGTTGGCCAGTGCCCGGTGGGAGAGGGGGAAGACTCCAGCCACCCAAGCCACTCACAGGGGTCCCGGGGGAGTGTGGACTCAGCTGTGACTCCTCCCAAGGTGGGGAAGGGGCAGAAGAAAGGCGCAAAGTCTGGGAGAAGCAGCACAGCTGAGAAGACCGCCATCATCCCCGCTGTCCAGGAGGGCCCCGCCAGTCCCCTCATCGCTGTCCAAGAGGACCCCGCCATCCACAGCCCAGCTGCCCAGGAGGTCCCCGCCAGCCACAGCTCAGCTGCCCAGGAGGTGCCCGCCAGCCACAGCCCAGCTGCCCAGGAGGGCCCCACCAGCCACAGCCCAGCTGTCCAGGAGGACCCCGCCAGCTACAGCCCAGCTGCCTAGGAGGGCCCCGCCAGCAACAACCCAGCTGCCCAGGAGCGCCCCGCCAGCCACAGCCCAGCTGCCCAGGAGGACCCCGCCAGCCACAGCCGAGCTGGGCAATGAAGGACCGCCAGCCCCAGCCCAGCTGGGCAATGAATGACCGCCAACTCAAGCACCGCTGAACAGGGCAAGCACCGCCAACTCAAGCACCGCTGAACAGGGCAAGGACCGCCAACTCAAGCACCGCTGAACAGGGCAAGCACTGCTGAACAGGGCAAGGACCGCCAACTCAAGCACCGCTGAACAGGGCAAGCACCGCTGAACAGGGCAAGGACCGCCAACTTAAGCACCGCTGAACAGGGCAAGCACCGCTGAACAGGGCAAGGACCGCCAAATCAAGCACTGCTGATCAGGGCAAGGACCGCCAACTCAAGCACCGCTGAACAGGGCAAGGACCTCCAACTCAAGCACCGCTGAACAGGGCAAGCACCGCCAACTCAAGCACCGCTAGTCCATGAGCGGCAGGGGCAGTGACGCAACAGGGACCGTCACGGGGTGAGTGATGCACTCTGGGCACCATTCCCCCTCCAGAACCAGTGGAGACCTGCATTCACTCCATCTGTCCTGCACAGGATGAAGCACTCTGGGCACCAGTCCCCCTCCGGAACCAGTGGAGACCTGCATCCACTCCGTCAGTCCTGCACAGGATGAAGCACTCCTGGCACCAGTCCCCCTCCAGAACCAGTGGAGACCTGCATCCACTCCGTCTGTCCTGCACAGGATGAAGCACTCTGGGCACAAAGCCCCACCCAGAACCAGTGGAGACTGTTATCCACTTGAGAAACTGTGGCTTTGCACTCCCCAGGATGGAACAGTGGGCAAACCACCCACTGGAGAGACTTGAGAGACTGTGGCTTTACACTCCCCATGATAAAGCAGTGGGCAAACCACCCACTGGAGAGACTTGAGAGACTGTGCCTTTGCACTCCCCAGGATGCAGCAGTGGGCAAACCACTCACTGGAGAGACTTGAGAGACTGTGGCTTTGCACTCCCCAGGATAAAGCAGCGGGCAAACCACCCACTGGAGAGACTTGAGAGACTGTGGCTTTGCACTCCCCAGGATGGTACAGTGGGAAAACCACCCACTGGAGAGACTTGAGAGACTGTGGCTTTGCACTCCCCAGGATGGTACAGTGGGCAAACCACCCACTGGAGAGACTTGAGAGACTGTGGCTTTGCACTCCCCAGGATAAAGCAGTGGCAAACCACCCACTGGAGAGACTTGAGAGACTGTGGCTTTGCACTCCCCAGGATGGTACAGTGGGCAAACCACCCACTGGAGAGACTTGAGAGACTGTGGCTTTGCACTCCCCAGGATGGTACAGTGGGCAAACCACCCACTGTAGAGACTTGAGAGACTGTGGCTTTGCACTCCCCAGGATAAAGTAGTGGGCAGACCACCCACTGGAGAGACTTGAGAGACTGTGGCTTTGCACGACCCAGGATACATCAATGGGCATGGAGCCCCCTCGTGGATCTGGCTTCGTGCACATATCCGGCTGAGGTGCCCCCCCTTTCCTTCCCCATGAGGTGCCTGTTGTATTTCTATCTGATGCCCCTGCAGTGTTCTCTCCGTCATGTTAGGGTATCTTGTGTGGGCCTCTCCCATGCATTTTGGGCCCAGTGGTCCACGGATTATGAATGGTGTATTACCTGGACTACTATTCGTGGTGTATATTTTGTTAATAGTGTATATATGTATATTTTTGCTTACTCTATTTAGATATTATACAATGGTTACACTCATTTCCTTTTGTCTTTGCATTCTTCCAGGGGGTTTGGGGGGTGTTACTGTAATGTTTGGACATGCTGTATTAGTGTGTGTGTTGTAGTGGGTGAGGGTGGGGGTGTTGCGTGTGTATGTCCCTGTTTTTTGCCTCCCCGCTACCCTATGTCGTAGGTGCAGTACTCACCGTGATCTTCGCCACCGGCGTTGGTGCTCCTGGTACAGGAGCAGGAAGACTATCGCAGGAAGAATATGGAGTTCCGGCTCCATGATGCCCTCCTTCCTCATGGAGTGTGATGAGGTGAGCGTTTTCCCTTCGAAATTCCTGTTTCCGCCGTGCTTTTATCCGCGATGAATCCGCCCTGGAAAAGGTGGCGGATTGGCCTGTCATAATAGTGTGGGTGGTACATTGTCTTCCGCCTGTCTGTTGGCAGTGACCGCTAAGCTGTTTGTCAGTACCGCCGTGGCGGTCGGAGTGTTAAAGTGTCTGTCTTTGTTGGCGGTTTCCGCCACGGTCGTAATTGCAAATTTTTAACCGACGGCTGTTAGCGGTCTTAACGCCGCTTTAACACCGTCCGCCAGGGTTGTAATGACCACCATAGTAATGTGTTTTATATGTCCTAACAGTGACATATTGCTAAATTTGTTTTCCACTGTTGCAATGCCTGTCCCTCTCATAGGTTAACATGGGGGCTACTTTTAAATCTGATTAAAGTATAGATTCCCTTTGGGAGCGGATGGACAAGTGGAGTTTGGGGTCTCTGAGCTCACAGTTTTAAAATACATCTTTTAGTGAAGTTGATTTTAAGATTGTGTGTTTGAAAATGTCACTTTTAGAAAGTGAGCATTTTCTTGCTTATACCGTTTCTGTGACTCTGCCTGTTTGTGGATTCCCTGTCTGAGTCAGTTTGACAGTTGGGCTGGTTGCACCTCACACTAGACAGTGACACAAAGGGAGCTGGGGTGTAGTCTGCATTTCCTGATGAGCCATCTGTGCTGGGGGGAGGGAAGGAGTGGTCACTCACACCTGAATGGGCTGTGCCTGCCCTAACACAATGCAGTCTCCAACCCCCTGGTGAGTGTCTGGGGCCTGGCCTGGGAAAGGAAGGATTTCACATTCAAAATAGACTTTACTTTGAAGTAGGCCTACTTCAAAGGAGAAAATGGGTATAAGAAGGGCACCCAAAACCACAGACTTTAGAACACTTCTGGAAACCAAGAGGAACCTCTGCCTGGAGAAGAGCTGAAGAGCTGAGAAAGAAGAGCTGCCCTGCCTGTGACTGTTCTTTGTGGAGCTATCCTGCAGTTGCTGCTTCTGCCAGAGTAAGAGTGCAAAGACTGGGCTTTGTGTGCCTTCCATCTTGTGAAGATCTCCAAGGGCTTGATTTAGAGCTTGCCTCCTGTTGCTTGAAGTCTCAGGGACCGCAAATAATTATCTCTGCCAGCACCTGGAGTCTCTGGAGAGACTCCTACTCTGCCAAGTGGTGCCCATCCACTTCCTGGGACCCTGAAAGGAGAAGCTGGCAGCCTAAGAGGAAGAAATCCATGCACAGGACACCATGCCGGGAAAAGATCGACGCAACTCCGATCTGCGGCTGAAGAAACGACGCGCTGCCGGCCACATGGCTGAAAATCGACGCTGGCTGGAAACGCAAACAAAGAATCGACGCACGGAGCTGGGGAAACGACACGCAGCATCGCTGACGGAAGCTGGGAGATCGCAAACTTGCGCGGTTTTCGGATCATCATGCGGCTGGATTTCTGACGCGAGTACTGCTGGGCTTGTAAAAAAAAACAAAGGCCTACCCAGAGTCGAGAGTGCTGACCCTAACCCGACGAAAGGAGAAACAACGCAAGGTCCCACTCGTGAGTGGAATCAACGCATCGCAAGCCCTTTTTTGACGCACACTCGCCCATGCTGGGTTATTTTTTACGCACCCAAGGTACATTTTCACGCTAACAGTGTTAGTGTGTGTTTTAAACTACCTAAAGTCTCTTTTTGCTTTTTAATTAATAACTTGACTTGTGTATTGTGGATTTTTGTTGTTTTGTCTTGTTTTGTTCAGATAAATATTCTCTATTTTTCTAAACCCGTGTTGTGTCATTTTGTAGTGTTTTCATTAAGTTACTGTGTGTGTCGGTACAAATACTTTACACCTGGCACTCTGAAGTTAAGCCTACTGCTCTGCCAATCTACCAAGGGGGTAAGCAGGGGTTAGCTGAGGGTGATTCTCTTTTACCCTGACTAGAGTGAGGGTCCTTGCTTGAACAGGGGGTAACCTGACTGTCAACCAAAGACCCCATTTCGAACAGGAACCACACCAGGCAACTCCGGGCAGCCGGTCCAAACAGGATAAAGGACAGATTTAGGCTACTCGCAACACAGCGTGTCTTCACTTTGCATGCCGGTTTGAATATCGTTTCTCAGATTCGCTTTGGGTATTCTCTGCACAACGCACTGCGCGTACTCGTTATATGGCGTCTTTTATCTCTGATTATTGATTTAAATAACCGTCCGCACTAGTCAGATTCGGATTGGAGTTTTCTGTGTTATAACGTACGAACGGAGTTGTTGGTTATCTCATCTTTAATAATATTATTGGAGGATATAATCGAGAGACGGATAACTAGAGTCAAGTGCCCTGAAGAAGTCGTTTGGGATGGGAGAAAACAATGTCCCGTGACGAAACACGTGTTGGCTTCACAAATTGAAATTATATCAAAAATTGTTTTGAATCAGAATACTACCAATGAATGATAATAGGCTTCACAAATTGAAATTATATCAAAAATTGTTTTGATTCAGAATACTACCAATGAATGATAACAAATGGCTTGAATTGTAAAATCATGGAGGCTTGAATTGTAAAACTATGGACGAGCTACATGCTTTAATTATAATGGATGGGCTTCAAAGAATGTTTGAATCAATTGTCACAAATTGAAATTATATCAAAAATTGTTTTGAATCAGAATACTACCAATGAATGAAAATAAATGTTTGGATTTGATTGGATAAACTGAAAATATATTCAAAATTGATTTTTCTGTTGGAATTTTACTTATCAATATTGGATTCTAACACTATTTGGGAGGTACCGCACATTGGTGTGTAAAGGACAGATTTAGGCTCCTGCCCTGCAGAGCCTCACAAAGTGGCAGCCATGTTGCAGGGCGGCCAGGCCATGCCCCCTCTTGCATACATTATGCCTGCCGCAGGCATAATGTGGCACAAGGGGTTACAAAGTGGTGCAATGCAGGCATTGCACCACTTTGTAAATGTGGCATAAACAAATTACTCTAATGTGGTTGTGGAATGGCGCTAGGCCCTCTTAAATGTGGGCCTAAGTTTGTGAGAACAAGTGATTGCATACTTGTATTTCTGTTTAAGAATACTTGGGACTTTATTCTGAATGGACAAGATCCTGCGATTCCTGGGGTCTATTACATCTGTGGAGAACGTGCTTATTATCGTCTCCCTGAGAGATGGAATGGTACTTTCTACCTGGGAGTGGTTTTTCCTAAAATCTATCATGTTGACAATATAGGAGATACACATGAGAACCTGAGATCAATATCAAAACGTCAAGTTATTAAGAAATAGTTGGGTATTTATTTGGAGCAATTATTCCTTCTGTAGGAGTTGTTCTGAATGGCATGAAAATTAGAAAGCTGTCTATGATTGTGAAGAAAATGCAAACAGATGTTTCTGGAGCAATCATGTTGATGGATACTGAAATGGGTGTGGTACGTTCAATGGTTTTTCAGAACTGTCTTGCAATAGACATCCTTTTAGCAAAGGAAAGCGGAATCTGATGGATGCTTAAAGCAAAAAATTGCTGTATATTTATGCCTGACAACAGTAAAGGAATTCAAAATTTCATTTCATTAGTAATTTCACGGATCTCAATTCTGACCTAAAAGATTTGAAAGAGCCAGCTATATGGGAAAATGTAGGCAAACGTTTTACTAAAATGAAAAATTGGTTGGGAAATCTTGGTCAGGGTATTGTAGGAATGACACTGAAACCATTATTGATATTGGTTGTAGGTGTCATTTGCATAATTGGTTTTTACAAATTGTATAGATGCATACAAAGACAAAAGGTGAAACATAAACAGAGGAGGGAAGAAATTAAAATGGAAAAGATAAGAAGCAACACTTTCATGTTTTGAAAAATTCAGAAACCTGGAGAAAGCTGAGAAATACTAGATATACTAAACAAACTAAGGGGCATATTTAAGAGCTCCTTGCACCACCGGAGCGTCTCTTTTCATGACGCTCTGGAGGCGCAATGCTGTGCGCCGTATTTGCAAGATGGCGTTAAGCCAATTTTTGTGGCTTAACGTCACCTTGTAAATACGACCCCTTCACAAGCAGGACTTTGCGTGAAAGGGGTGTGAAATGGGTGTTGCTGTGGGTGTGCCACAGCAACACCAATTGCATTTTGACGCTGCCCAGATTTATAAGTTTTCATAAACCTGAGGCAGCGCCAAAATCTAATGCCACTCCAGCGGTGGAGTTAGCATGCCGCAACGAGGAGAAGTAATTTGATTTCTCCTCAGTTTTTGCTCTTTCTATGTGTAAGGCATTTTGGAAGCACACACAGAAGGAGTAAATCGCCATTTAAGATTGTTTTTGTGTAGGAAAGTGTAGGAAAGTGTCCCTTCCTGCACAAAAACAATCTCCCCCTCAACGCAGCCATTCTTGCACGATGGCGAAAGGGTGGCTGTGTTGGCGCTCGGCTGCAAATTTAGCATCGGCGCAGTGAGCAACACAGGGGTGCACCGTATTCTAACAAATACGGTGCATCTCTGCATTGTGAAAATGACAGAGCATGGCACTGCCAATTTTGGCGCAGCATCATGCTCTGTCATTTTCTTTTAAATCTGGGCCTACGTTTTGAGTTGTCTCACTAGTATTAATACAAGTATTAATAAGTATATTTTTTGTAACAACACATACAGTCATCGGAGGGGGGATTGTTGAAGTGTAAACACTATTAATAAAATAATGTCACTAAAACATTATGTGAAACAATGTGTATTAAAAGACCTACCAGAAAATGTATGTTAGAAAATAAACCATGTGCTTTGAAATATGATCCCTCTGGTGTCAGCCACAATGACCTTTGACATGAAAATAAATAATAACTAATGAAAACATATTTTGCTTAAACATAATGAAATATACTGACAAGGTTATTATTAATGTGTACTAAAAAATTTGTGGTTTAAAACTTATTATGAAATGCTTTTTTCTTCATGCTTAGCACTAGTTTAAAGGCCTCATGTTGTAGTAATTTTCCAGAGGCACTTTGTTTTAAAAAGCCATATAATCTGCCAAATAATTTTGCTTTGAATATCCTGTGTGACTTGCACACTATGGAAAAGTTATGTTCTCTATTTGATACAGTTGTATTTCCTGAGATGAAATGATAACGTACAAATTAAACAAAGACCATCAGTGCTCAATGCGTGTTTTTCATGAAACATTTTATTCCTGTTCCAGGTTCATTTTTGGCAGGAAGCACATTTTATCTTTCCACATAGTTTTTGATGTAATTAATCACGGAAGCTGGTGTCCAGAGAAAAGAGAGGAGTGACATCATAAACCAATCATGTCTGCCGAAAACCTGAAGAGATGCATCTGATGCGCAAATGAAATTCATTGGTTGCAAAAACAAACAAACCATAATCTGTCCAATAGAGGCCTAGTTAGTAACTTTTGGGACTTTAATATAGCAATGTTTTATGTGATGTAAGTTAGTTCTCCATTTTCCAAGCTACAAGATGTTGCTTAGTTCTTTCCTATGATTCGAACATTTCAGATATACTAGGCCTAACTTTACAGAAGTGTTTCCCTCTAATATCCTGATGCTGATTACTGAAGACCTGATGTTCCTGCGCTCTGTTGACAAAGTGTCTGCCAGTTGCTAATCCATTTAGGAGAGTTATAAGCAATGTGCATTTGTGTTTTCTTTGCAAGTTTTCTCTTTAGAAAATCCAACCACTTATTTTGGTTAGCTCCATAGATTCAGATTATTTTTTGTCTTATTTTTCTTTTTGCATGAAGTCCACACATGCTTTTTAATTAGAGTGCTAGTTAGGGATGACTAAAATTTAATGTTTATAAATTGACGGAGTTTGTTTCAACTGGACAAACTAAATGTATGCTATTTTTCTATTTCATCGGATTCTGTTGTTACTCTGCATTGTTCTTTTGGAATGTCTAATGTTACATTTCTTAATTAGATTGAGGGTTTACAGCCTGTAATATTTCTGCATTTCTATCATTTGGTCTTGCACATAATGTACGTGATCTTAGTGTTTTTAATCTAAAGGGCAATAAATGTTTAACCTTTACTAAACTGGTATGGTGATTGATTGCCACATAGGTCATGGTGTGTTTAAGTTACTGACTCCAATTGATTATGTTGATTATTTGAAGTTTTATTTGATGTTTATTGATTCACAGTGTCTAATTGGATGATGTCTTACTCCTGTGTGAGTCAAAAGGTCTGAGTCGACCTCTGAGGGTAATAGATGACTTACCTTATATGTGTCACCTTATCATAGTGATATAAAAGCAAATACGGTCAGACACCCACACTTCTCATGCAAATTGATTTCCATGTCCTCCACAAACACTTGCACATGCAAAGCGCTATTTAATAAATCTGTGACCAGACACATAAACACATGCACAACTCTTTAAGGCTGCTACAAGACACATGCAACACTTAAAGTCAGTCCTGTCTTTTTAGTCAAGAGCACTCTGGTTCTTGTAGTTTTGTATTTAACTTTGGCAGCAGCTATAAAGCTAAGACTGGCTGATCGTGCACGCATGACATGGGCCACGTGGCAGCTATTCTTGGAAGCCCTCTGTTCTTTAACCTAATCATATTGCATAAACGCTAAGGCGCCCTGCTCAGCATGCAATACCTGTCATTTCTACAACTTGCCTGACAACTCTGTTCGTCTAAAAATGTCTTTGTTTATTTATATGCGTATTTATTAAATTATGTTTAGAGTCTTTAAAACATACACAGAAAAGAAATATAAATATTTATGAACCTATTTTTTTTCGTTCAGTAATATCAGTTCTATTCGATATTTCTGCCATTATTTGAAACTAATCATAAAGTCACCCTTTATTCTGCCTCTTTTAATTCGTGTCAACTACACAAAGCAGCACCGGATGTGTTTTTCTGCACGTCAATTGATCAGCACTAGCAATTTATTTTTGCAAGTTAGTGCACTCCCTAAACACCCCTGACACATTTAAATCTGGCAGTATATATAATCGGCATGGCAAAAATCTCATGATGAAACTCAGCCCACACATGGCATCCGGCTAGTGTTACGATAAAGGAAAGACTGTTGTCGGACCAGGTCACAGTAACCTTGATCACTACGTTGCCCTTGAGAGCTCGGCTCCCTTCTTTTATCTCACCTTGTGAAAACCCAGCATTGAAGGGGACCTTTTGAAGAAATGACACGATGTACAAACAATTTGAGATTGATCTAGAGAACGGTTCACGGGAGATTAACTATCAACCGCGATGACATGCTATGGATTGTGCATGCGTGCCCGTGTGTGTAAACAACAGCTGTTTTGGCTTTCATGCATAGGATCTTTAAAGAGCCAATATAAGATAAAGCAAGGTTGAGCCAGCACCCCAGCCAGAAAGAGGGCTGTGCAAGTTTGAGAAAAGTTTCTTTCGCAAACTTCCGGTAATTCAAATCATTGGAATACTGCCGGTAATTATCGAATTTTTTCTGCATATCGTTTTTCAAATTAACATCGGGAGTCGTGTGCCCCTGTTAAGTTATTAAAAGAGAAGATTTCCACTATCCAACAAGTTTTAGGGCTGCGAGGAAAATAGAGTTTTAGTAAACGTAGGAGAAAAAAAGCTTACCTATTTTGTGAGGCAGCTAGCCATCCTGAAGATGTATTGTTTCTTGAACCCAAATAAGTCCTGTTATTTATTAGCAATCTGCAACACACATGCTTTCATGGAGACCAGGCAAAATGTAGTTTACCACAAGATATTATGATATTAAATTTAAAAGTTTAAAAATGATTTCACATTATCACCATCATCACAAATTGTTTGTTTCAAATAAAAAATATGTACATAAACTTTAATCACTTAAAAACATTTTCCCAAATTTGAATAATTCAGTTCATCAAAACTTTAGAAAGTCTATTTAGCTGCCAATAAAAATCATATATTAAGTTCCTTAGGTAAGACCAACATTCACAAACAAACAAGTATTAGCAAAACAATATTGCACTTTTATGTTCTCTGTAGATTTACAAAGTCTCGTAGTAGTTTTCCTATTATAACATCCAAATTTTAGAAGAATGGTGAGTCCACTTTTTTCATATACAGCGGTATGTGGAGCATAAAACGTAAAAAATAGTATTTCACCATCTTATTTTTGTTGCGAACAGCTTTGGTGTGATTTTCCAGATCTTGGTGTGAAGCTTCTTGAAAGTAAACACACCTTAAAGTTTACATCCAAAGCTCTGGTTCATCTAGATGTCATTTGACATCTGGGCCAAAAAGTATTTCATACTGTAAATTTCCTGCATCTGATGGAGAGTTCTAGTCGCAGATTCCTTACCTTAGAATTTCCACCAGGGGTCAGTCTGGATCCAGAGATTTTTCTTGTATGGTACCCCTGCGTGCTGTCTGGTGCCATTGGTCAGCTGTGCGTGTGTTGTCAGCGGCGTGCGCACTTGATATGATATTGCGGGTCCTATATAGGCGGCACCCCGGCGCGCTGATGTCAGTTCTTCTCTTTCCGCGCCAGCCAGCGCTGATCCAAAGAGTTATCCTCCAGTCATTTTTTGACTGAACTTATTTCAACTTTTGTCAAAGATTTATCGAATGTTGATGCTCCTCGTACATGAATGGATGTCTTCACGTAAGACCGAATTGAAGCCCTGTGAATTCTATCACTGGGCGATGTCCATGGCGGATGCACGCCTTTTGCTCTTGTGCTGCCTGGACCTCGATCACAAACTGAAGTGGTGGTCTGAGTGCCGGGCCAGGAAGCACAAGGCTTTGAGGGAGCGGTCCCCAAAGCTTCTGGCAGCCTAGTGCTCAGCTCCACATCGCTCCCAATCTCGATCAAGAGGAAGGTTCCAAGAACGGTTGCAGAGCCCTCATTCTTCTTCATCTAACTCTAAGCCCTCAGGACGATTGTGTAGTAGGCACAAGAAGAAGTTCAAGAAGAGCAAGCGTTCTTCAACTTCACTCCATCTGTCGGCCAACAAGACGGGGACAGGGAGCATTAGCGTTCTAGGCCTCTGTCCTTGAAGCCTGCATCTGGGTTGGCTTCGAGCTTCCATGAGTCTCCAGGAACCAGAGAGACCCCTGCCCAATTGAGGGAATTTTATGAGGTAATGTGCTGCATATTTGGTCAGTCTGACTCCTCTGGAGTGCCTTTGGGCCCGGTGGACTAGACAAGGGTCTCGTTGGGTTCTGTGCCGTCGGCTTTGGCCTCAGCACCAGGGGGCATCCATGGATCCGTTATGGGATTTGGACACCGCCAGTCATACCACTTTGACCCCAGGGTGGTATTGACCCCATCCTTATTGCTGACACTGAACTGGATCTGTCTCTGACTTCGGCAGGGGGCTTGCCCTCTATGCTGGATCCTGACCCTAATTCTTGTAGGTTGGGGTTATGGTGAGGCATTGGAGGGGTCACCGGACCCTTTAGAATCCCAGATACAAGGACCTGAGGACTGGCGGATGGACCTGGGTGAGGCCAGTGGTCCAGACACTTCCCCTGACTTTGGCATCTTCTCTCCCCCTACCATGGTTATAGAGGAGGGGGCATCCTATTAAATGGTGGTGCGAAAGGCGGCAGCGGCCCTCGACCTACCTTCGGTGGCAGTCAGGACTAACCTCCTTACAGAGGTGCTTCAGCCTGGGGCTTCCTTCTCTAAACTCTGTTTGCCCTTTAATGAAGCCCTTATAGATGTCCTGCTGGGTTCTTGGTATAAACCCAGCACAGGGTCGCCTATAAATAGGACAATCGCCCATCACCATAGACCTGCTCTTAATGATCCAGCATTCCTGATGTAACACTCCACCCCTGAGAGCTTCGTTATCCAAGGCTCTACATCCCATGGAACATTCTCTTCCACACCCCTCGATAGGCAATACAAGAGGCTGGATCAACTGGGGAAAAAAATGTCCTCTTTCTCCAGCCTGGTATTGAAGTCCGTGAACACCACATGCCTTTCGGACCCTTATATCCACACTTTATAGGCCCTTTTGTGGCCTTGGATAGGGCGTCCCATCACTTCCGTTCCCCTCCAGCCATTGTGCTGCGCATGCTTGCCCAGCATCGGCATGGACTGGGATGTGAGATGCTCTGTTCTCATCGACCAGGGAGCCAGTGGTCCAGCCAGTCCACCGCCCCCCTGCAGCAACCTCCAAACCTTCCTAGTCTGACGCTTCTCCGGCAGGGCCCCGTCAGAAGCAGCATTCACCATCACCTACCCCGTTGGCAGTCCATCACATCGGACAGACAGGTTTTGCAAATGAGCCAAAGGGGCTACTCCCTCTCCAACGTGACTACCCCCCATCCATGCCACCATCCTAAGATCATATGACGGAGGATCACTTGTCATTTCTCTGTGAGGAGGTTACGGCTCTCTTGGGACAGGGATCCATAGAGTGGGCCCCGGTGCCAGAAGAAGGTTGTGGTTGTCATTTCCACAATTTTCTGGTGCCCAAAAAGGACTGGGGCCTGCATCCTACCCTAGACCTTCAGTCCCTCAATCTCTTCCTCAAAAAAGAGAAGTACAGAATGCTCACTCTAGCTCATGGTAGCGTTGGACTTGCAGAACGCTTATTTTCACATCTCTGTCCTGCCTGCCCACAGATGTTCACGGTCAGGTAAAACACAATCACTTTCAGTTTCCCATGCTCTCCTTCAGCCTTACCAGCGCCCCTCAGGTGTTCACGAAGGTAATGGCGGTGGTCGTAGCTCTTTTGTACAGGTCACTGATTTCAGTCTTCCCCTTCCTCAATGACTTGCTGTTGTAGGCAGGCTCGTCCCAGGCTGCTGTCTCTCACCTCCAGACTGTGGCCGAACTCCTGCATTCTCTGGGGTTCACTTTCACGTGCGGAAGTCACACCTGACTCTCTCTCAAATGTTCCCTTTCATCGGAGCTGTTCTGGACACAGTACAGTTTCAGGCTTATCCTTCTGAGTGGAGAGTCCAGGATATTTAGGCTATGTTACCATAGGTTTGGCCTTTATCCTGGATTTTGGTAAGAGTGACGCTGATGGTGCTGGGCCTCATGGCCTCCTGCATCCTATTGGTAATACATGCAAGATGGAATATGTGGGCTCTACAATGGGACCTGAAGTTCCAGTGGGCACAGCGTCAGGGGAATCTCTCTGACATGGTCCAGATCTTGGAGGGAACTGTACAAGATCTGCAGTAGAGGCTAACAAATCGTGATTGGTTCAGAGGCAGATCACTCTCCCTTTCCCAACCAGATTTGATAGTAGTGACAGATGTGTCACACCTGGGATGGGGCGGCCATCCGGGAGAGGCAGAGATCAGAGTCATCTGGTCTCAGGCAGAGCCGGACTACACATCAACCTATTGTAGTTCCAGTCAATCAGACTGGTATTGAAAGCATGTCTTCCCTCTCTCAAGGGGAAAGTAGTACAGCTGTCCATGGACAACAACACCACCATGTGATACTGCAACAAACAGGATGGGTCATGGACCCTTTGTCAGGATTCTCTGCACCTCTGAACATGGCTGGAACGTCAGGACATTTCCCTTGTGGTTCAACACCTGGCGGGCTCTCTGAACACTGGAGCGGACAAACTCAGCTGACAATGCCTGGTCAGACACAAATGGTGTCTCCACCTGAAGAGGGTGCAAGGTCTCTTACAGCAGTGGGGTAAGCCTTGGTTAGATCTGTTTACCTCCACAGAGAACCCTCAATGTCAGCAGTTTTGCACGTGAAAGTTTTCAAGGCTGCACTCGCTTGCCAATGCTTTTCGTCTTCAGTGGAGCGCTGGCCGCCTGTATGCCTTTCTGCCCATACTACTTCTGCCCAGAGTCCTCAAGAAGATCAGCAATAACCGGCCCCAAGTGATCCTTGTGGCTCTGGACTGGGCACAAGGAGTCTGGTATCCTGAGCTGTTGAGCATGGCCATCGATCCTCCGATCAGGCTGCCTCTTTGGGAGGATCTTCTGTTGTGGTACCAGAAGAGGGTTCTCCACCAGAACCTGTCCAGCCTCCTCATTCTTGTCTGAAGATTGAGCAGCAGCAGTTGACAGCTTTTGACTTGCCACCCGAACCCTGTAACATTTTCTTGGCAGCCAGGCATCCCTCAACCAAAACACTATAAGCTTGTTGTTGGCATAAATTCATGGCATGGTGTGCAGGCAAGTCTGTTGACCCCCCTCTCGGCCTCTCTTTCTGAGATCCTCTGGTTTATACTTTATTTGGCCCAGCAGGGCTCTACGTTGGGAACCCGCAAAGGCAACCTATCTGCTATCTCAACAATTCTGAGATTACCTGATCAACCCTCTTTGTTTACGTCCCCTATTGTTAACCGGTTCCTTAAGGGCCTTAGCGACATGTTTCTGCTCTTCTCATTCATCATGCTCCAATGGGATATGAATTTAGTGCTGACTTTCCTCATGTGTGCTCCTTTTGACCCACAACCCAATTGTCCTCCCAGGCTCCTGACTTTAAAGACTGCTTTCATTGTGACCATTACCTCTGCCTGCCGGGTGAGTGAGTTGCAGGCATTGTCATCTAAGCCTCTCTACCTCACCATCTATCCTGACAAAGAGCTTCATTCCTTCCTAAGGTGGTTATGCCTTTTCATGTTGGTCAATCCATTACCTTGCCTACCTTTTACGCAGCTCCACCTCCTGTTCCCAAAAAGAGCGTTGGAGTTCTATCCTGATTTTACCAAAGAGTTTCGGGTGGATGATCAACTCTTTATTGGAGTTGTGGGTGCGAAGAAAGGATGGGCAGTGCAGGAATGAACCATCTCCAGATGGGTTGTTCTCTGCATTAAAATGTGCCATGCATTGGCTAAAAAGCAACTCCCATAGGGTTTGCGCTCTCTCTCTACCAGTGAACAGCTGAAACCACTGTGTTAGCAGGCAGAGTTCCAGTCCTGGACATCTGTCAGGCAGTGATGTGGGCATCCCTGCACACGTTTATGAAACATTACTGCCTGGGCAGTCAGGTCTGAAAGGACGGGTATTTGTCCGTTTGGTCCTGCAGGACTTCCTGATCTGGGTTCGCAGACCCACCCAAGTATTGCTTGAGTATCTATTCTAAGGTAAGGAATCTGCAACTCGAAGTCTCTATCGGATGAACTTGTTACTTTCCTTCAGTAACACCTTATCTGGTAGAGACATATTCTAGTTGCAGATTCCTTACCAACCCACCCATCCTCCCCACTCTGCGAACTGATTTTTAGGGACAGAGACTCCCTTTAACGGCCCTAGTTCTGACACACCAGTGGTCAGTGTTCTTCATGGCTCTGTGCTTCTGGTTTGGAAAGTTGTGAAAAGAAACTTACATCACGCACAACGCCAATGATGGACGCAGAGCATACTGACGCCACCTCACAGCGCCTGCTCAAGAAAAATTGCCAGATCCAAACTGACGCCTGGGGGAAATTCTAAGGCAAGGAATTTTCAACTAGAATATGTCTCTATCATATGATATAGGGGGTTACTGAAGGTAAGTAACTTGTTTGACAAGACTAATGGCTGAACCCTATAAATACCCATTGAATTTCTTGATGGGCCTATAATGGCCATTCACTTAATTTTAGGTTAAATGTGTCAGTTTCCTGACCAAAATTTGTGTGACTTGATGCATTTTTTTTATTTACAAGAGAGTCAATTCTAGCAGAACTTTATGCTTAGACAATCAAATTCTATCAACATCTCCAATTAAGCATTAATTAATGAAAAAGATTATTTGGATTAGCTGCACCTCGTTATCAAAACTTTACATCTGCAGGGCTCGTTTCTTACCTCTTGTCAGCAAGATCAGATTTAGTGATGGGCAATCTATAAAAGAATGGAGAATGCTAGAAACACATCAGCTGGGTATTGCATCTGGGCTAATGGCACATCATTTAATTTAATTTCCTACCAAAGCCCACTAACCTTTAAAGGCTTTTTTACTTATTGTGTTCTTGGGATGCTCTAGTTTATATGCCACTGAATGCATTCCCATTAAATAAGCTATATATTACATCATGTGTGAACATTCTCCTTATCAGCGTCATTCAAAATTATGATTCTCCTGTAAATGCCATCCAAACAAAAATGTGATGCAATTGGTTAATGATATGGCAGTGCCTCAAAACAGAATAAAAACTTTTCTTAAAATTAGATTTTAACATTTGTTTAGGTTAAGTGGCACAGGAAGAGAAACCAGCTTCTGTTACATTATTTTTTGTCATTGATTTGTTAAGTGCAACCTTTAAATCAAATTGACTTTTTACATCATTTTGAAGTTCGCAAAATATACAGAGCAGAGACAATTTGCAGGAGATTAAGTGGCTAGTGGCATGTTTAACTATTTGGGCTAGAGCTTTATAAATAATCCTATGTATCACACTCTCTAGAATGATCCATTTACAGACCTAACAGAGAAAATGACTTTCTATAACCATACTTCTATTCAAAGCACCCCAGTTCTCTCATGGATAGATATTCTAAGCTAAATTGAAGGGGGGAATGTATACATGTAAATTATTGGAGAGTTTCTATTTTTTCACTTACCTATGGTACAGAAAATAGCGAACAATTCTTTCCTAATAAACACTGTCAAGCTGGCCTGATTCACCATATGTGATCTCCATTAAGAGTTACATTTTCCATAGCAGGAGTGGGTAGAAAATCATGATTTTATTAAAGACACAGTGGCTAATATTATGCATAACATCTTTTTTACATCACACAGCAGCAACCAAGTTAGATCATTAAACTAGAATCAGAACCTTTAAACATTCCAAATGTATAAATAATCAGAACAGGCAGCCATCTTCCTTCTTTTTGCTGCAAACGAACACAGTCCTACTCCGAAAGACAAGAAACCGTTCTGCAAACTCTTCTTGTAAAATTCTTCCAATTAAACTCCAATACTGCCTACACTCTGATGCTGAGTTCAAACTTGTCCCAAAATGAAGGCAAAAACATAATGGTGATATATAACTTAGGAGGGATAATATTAGCCACCGAGTCTTAAATAAAATCATGATTTTATTCCATTGCGAGTATAGGCACTCGCTAACATGGAGGCCTGCTGACGTCAGCAGACCTCCATGTTCGTGACCTGCTTTTAAATAAAGCAGTTTTTTTTTTTTAAGTGTAGCCCGTTTTCCTTACTGGAAAACGAGCTGCACTGAAAAAAAATCAGAAACCTTTAGTTTCGGTATTTTTTCAGGGCAGGGAGTGGTCCCTTGGACCACTCCCTGCCCTGAAAAAATATTTTTGGGTCCAGTCACAAACTGGAAGGGGTCCCATGGGGACCCCTTCCAATTTGCGAGTGGGTTACCATCCACTTGAAGTGGATGGTAACTGCGATGCCATTTGCGACCGCGTACGCGGTCGCAAATGGTATTGCATCCCACAGCTACTCGCAAATAGGAAGGGAACACCCCTTCCTATTTGCGAGTCGGAAATGCATATTGCGAGTCGGTAACGACTCGCAATATGCATTTCTGCATGGCAAACCCAAGTTTGCGACTCGCAAACGGCGATTTTCGCCGTTTGCGACTCGCAAACGGTTTGCTACATCTGGCCCCTGATCTGTTATCCAATACGCTGAAGCAAGAATACTTCTCAGACTTCCTCCCACCAAAAAGGTCTTAGAAGCCTTAGTGCCTCTAGCCGAATGTGACCTAAAACTAGAAACATCAGTTCCATCCCTCTTCATGCCCTCCTTAACTACTTCACTAAAGAAGGACAAGAAACCGCATATGTGGGTACCTGAATGAAATCAACAACTGAGAACCTACCTTTCTTATCAAACTATCAATCCTTTTCTCACACTCCTTGAAACACCTGGCTGCACACAAACTCTCCTTATTCCGCCCAGCTGGGATAAAAAATAGTTCTAGACAGTCTTAGTCCTTCTCCTAATGAAAAAAACATAATCCCTCCAGAAGGTAACTCCTAGAAGATATCTCTACAGCTCTTATGTCTGAAATTCGCCAGAAAGAAACCAAACAAAGTAACATAGCTAACTTAAACAAAAGCTCCTTCAAAGACAAAAACTCATTCTCACCCCAACTTGACAATTCCTTTAAAACCAGATCAACATCCCAAAATGCTGAATACTTTGGACTTGGGGGGATCTTAAATCGCACACTCCTTATCACTCTATTTACAATATCATGCTGCCCTAATGCCAGCCCACCCACTAACAAATGGCCTGCTAAAATATCGGAGCTGCTATAGCAGACTTACTATAGAAACTTCCTGCTAAAACACTTCTGTCAAATAATTGACAACACTTATCACAGAAGCCAAAACAACATCCAAACACCTCTCAGAACACCAATACATTCATCTCTTCCATGGCAAATTATAAGCCTTTGTAGTACATGGTCCCCCGGATCCCTTGTTGAGTTTCATAGCATCTGACAATAAGCCTGCCATACCTTACTAAAATCATCTATCCTATCACCTGCAGATGACCCTGCAACACCAGCTCATGACACTCTCTCATTGGATTCACCAACAATTTCACACATCTCAGAAGCAACACTGGATCATCTATCAACAAGCTCATCACATCTGGAAACCATACCTGAGTTAGCCAAAACAGAGCCACCAACATCACTTCTGCCTTGTCTTTCCTCACCTTTACCACAAATCTCTGAATCATGGAAAATGGCGGCAATGCATAATTACATCCCAACCTCCAACTCTGCAAAAACACATCCACTGCCTTTGTCTTTGGATCCGGCTTCCAACAGAAGAAATCTAGAACTTGTGCATTTCACCTGCTTGCAAATATATCCATTCTGAATGGAGCCCACCTGCTTTGCAAAGCATTGAAGACTTCCTTGTCCAACATTCAATTGCGGAAGTCCTTCAATTTCCTCAAATTCCAATCCGCCACTGAATTGCTCAACCGAGCAATATATTAAGCTTGTACCATGATATTTGGCCATTGCCTTCAACTGAAGACCTCCCAATCTGTTCACATACCTGACCGCTGACAGGTTGTCCATCTTTAACAAAACACAGCACTTTACGTAGTCTCTGACAAAACACATCATTGCAAAAGAATCTGCAAACAATTATAGGTAATTGATGTGTATCTCTTTCTCTTGCAAAGACCACTTACCTTCTGTTGTAACAGAATCACATCTTGCCCCCCCCAAAGACTGGCAACAGACTCTATTACCATATCTGGAACTCCCTAAAAATGGCCTTTCCATTCTAATCCTCCAAGTTTACCATCACCAGTCCATTTCCTGCCTTGCATCCAGGTTCAATGCAACTTTCTGAGAATACCTCATTCCCATTTGGAGTTGATAAGCTTTCACTCTCTGCAAATCCCTGTAATAATATAGTATGTAATGGGTCTGGAAAGGTCACCCAAAAAGCAAACCCAAAAACCTTGATAACTGCTGCAGTGCAACCAGATCACTCATCTTCCTTATTTCTCTGCAGATCGTCCTCACCTTCTCCATTGGCAACCTCCACACACAATCCAATGTCCGTATCTGAAAACCTAAAAATACTGTCTCCTGATCTCCTGACTCAATATCAAAAATGACTTTCCCTTGTTCACAATAAAACACAGATCCTCCAAAACACATACTGCTCACGCCATTTGCTCCTGCACCAGCTCTCATGTTTCTTCCATAATCAGAACATCATCCAAATATGCTTTCAATTGAACACTACTTGATCTCAACCATGCCATTACTGGTCTCATCACCTTTGTGAAACACCATGCAGCTGAAGCCAATCTGTATGTGAGACAAGTGAACCTCCACATTACCCTCGCCACTGAAAGCTCAGATAATCCATGTATGTCACATATATCTTTTGCCTTCTACGAATGGCATATTTTTTAATCAGCAAAGGGATAAAGAATTGTCCATTGTTAAACACAATTTCCAAATCCATGTCAATGTCCATCAGCACTTTCAGCCCATGTTTTCAGGAACTCTATTGAAATATAGGAATAATCAAGCTATCCCACCAATAAGGAGGAATTTGCTTCAAGGTAATACTGGGCTCTCAGAGACTTTTCAATATCAGACTCCTATGTGTCACATTATCTTTCAGTGCTACCACTGAAACTCTATCCCTCCATTGGATCTTAGATAGCTTGGAGTTTAATATGAGAGATTTGGTGGTGCTCTTACTTGGTAAAGACAGAGAAGATTCTGTTGAAGACCCAGCACATGGTCTAGTGATACAAACTTCATTTTCTTATGCTAAACCTTATAGAAGGACAGATACAACTCCCACTTGATCTCCTGGACTGGAGTTAACTCGAGGGGCACCTCATTATCCAAAGCTTGAGGGATAATAAGTCATTAAAACCTTCGCAGTTCATCTTGTGTGTAGGAAAGTCATCCCTTTTGCCCAGATCACCCATATTTTGTGACTGACACTGGTGGTTACTGACTCTGTCCTTAACATGTATATGGTAATCAGTGTAATTCTAACTGTTCAAGACAACAAACCTGTAAGTCCATATTATATGGTAGTGTATGTAGGTTTAGAGAACCCAGTAGACTTAATGCATTTAAGAGGGCACTGCTGTTATGTCTAGTGTCATTTTAAAGCCACACTTGCCTTGCAGGCTGTTTTTGAAACAAAGCTATCTCCAAATTGGATTTTGTAATTAAAAGTACTTCCAAAGTCCAAAACGACCTTTTTACTGAAAATGAGTCACCCTTAAGGTCTGCCCCAGGTGCCCAAGGGGTAGGGTGCCTTGTTATAAAAAGCAGGGACAAAATAAAATATGTTTCAGATGCCCTTGTGAGGAAAAACAGCCATAGTAATTTTCCCCTTTGTAGTGCTGTTAGCCTCATAGGCTAATGTGCGAAGGCTTTATTAAACTTTACTAAAGTCTAACCTTTGATTGGATCCAGCTAACAACATGATTCAAAGTATTAAAATAATTGTTACAATCAATCCCACAACTTGCCAAGGTTGGATTTATTATAACTATTACAGGAAATTAGTTTTAGAACTTAGGGCCAGATTTATGCTTTTTGATGCAAAACAGTTTTGCGTAAAAAATGTTAACGCTGGCTAGCGTCATTTCTTAACGTCACTCGTGCATCAAATTTATAATTTGACGCTGAGTGGCGCTAAGAATAGGTTAGAGTCATTTTTCCTGACGCTAACCATTGCGCCTTGTCACAAGGCAAAATTATGTTAATGCAGGAAAAATTACTCTAATCCGGTTTGCGACATAGAAAAATTTCTCAAAACGGATATGCGCCATTTTTCACTGCAATAGCATCAAAAGGAGACTCAAACGGAGCAAACAGTGCTAAGGAGCCCCAGAATGGATCCCAGAAGCCAGGAGAGAGCCCAGGGAGACCCCACACAACCAGGAACCAGCCAGGGAGACACAGACAAGACCCAGGGGAGAGACAAGAAAAAGAGGAAGTGTCGCTTCAGCACAGAAGAGCATGAAATTCTGGTGAGAGAAGTGACGGAGCACCAGCATCAACTCTTCATCACCTCTAAATTGCCAATTGGGAGGAGAGAGGCAATTTGGCAACAGATTGTGGACAAGATTAACAGTGTGGCAGAGGTCAGGAGAACGGTCACTGAGTGCAAGAAATGCTGGCATGACTGCAAGCGGAGGACAAATGAGAAAATAGTAAGGAATAGGAAGGCAGCACTGCGGACCGGAGATGGGTAGTCCAGCACCACAAGAGACCTGGACGAGATGGAGGAAATGGTTGCAGTCGTCATCCCGGAGGAAATCGTCACTGGTATAGCAGGACAGGACAGCGCAGACTACCAGGAAACAACACATATGCAGGGTAAGTTGCATGGGGGACAAAAATGCCTAAATGTCAAGTGTAAGAAGGGGGAGGCACATACTCACTACACAAGGTATGTCAGCCCTGCAAATCAGGCAGTGGAAAGGGCAAAGGGGCATGGCACAGGACTCCTTGCACTTCCTATGCCAGGTGCATGGGCTGTGCAGGGGCATCCAGGGGCACAACACAACACCAATACCCTTTGCATGGGGGTACATCGCCATGTCAAGGCTGCTGGAAAAGCTGAAGCAGACCAGGATGGTAGGGTAGAACGTAAAACTGGTTTTCTGTCACAGGACAGCTGGTATTGTCAGAATGTAAACTAAAGAACAATGCCCGGTCTCAGGCCATTGGCGCAAGCAGCATTTACCATTGACAACAGTTGCCACTACTACCTGTGCTGTGTGTGCTGGTCAATTAGGAAATAGCAGTTAGGTGCCCATGGCACAAACACATTCAAAATGAGGGTTCAGTATGACTACGTGATCAATCCCCATCAATCCCTATCCAAGTGCAACTCCTGTCAACTGCTCATGTCCATAGACTCAATAACCATCAGGCACTGTCACATACATAATGATGTACACAGCAGTAATCTCTTACCTATGCTGCCCATTCCTGGGTTTACCCCTGTGCCTGTGTCACAATAGCTGCAATGCCACCATGCAACATCTCAGGTGTCATAGTGCTGAGACAACTGCTTTGAGGGGGAGGACATATGTGTGTAGGTAGGCAAACACACCCACACAGTCATAAGAGGAAATGGAACTCTGCCAGGCCCATCAGTGCAATGCAATGTAGCACACATACGCAAACATCAACATGAGAAACTACCAATGATGACACCTGTATCGTTTCATGGAAATGCAATACATAGTATGGTACTAGGTCTCAGCACCGCATAGGTGTATGTGAAAAATGATAGACAGGGACAGGGCCATATTGTCATGTGTGGTGCATGTGGCATCAGCACACCAACAATCATTGCAAGGCATCACCATGCTAATGGGAGCAGAAGGAGGGTTGATGAGGACAAGAAGGTGGCAAGCCACAATTTGGACAGAACCCACACCTAGAAGATGTGACGCAGACAATTCCCCAAACTGCCCATACTATATGTGACATGCATGTGGGACATAGGGCTGAGAGACTGCAAACATTAATGACAGGAGCAATGCATGGGAACCAAGATAAGAATGTACCACCAATAGGAAATCAGTGATGTCACATTGCAGCTGGCACAATACAGACATACTAATTGTACAATATCTCAATGCGGAGGATGATGGCTTTCCCGTGGATCTGTCTGTCCTGGACTACCCTGATGACCTGGTTGACCAGCTGACAACCATCATCCAGGAAACCCTCCAAGATGTCATGGGAACCCTCCAGACACCACCTCCATTCGCAAGGAGAAGCACAAATGTAGCTGCCATCTTGAAGGACCTGCCCACCACCCCAATAGTACGACCTTGCAGCTCAAACACAGCTGAGGACTCTGATGACACAGGGACTACCTTTGAGTGGACAGTAGTGGGAGTACAGAGTGAGCTGGCCAAGAAAGTGGGGGTGGGGATGCAAACTATGGCAGCCAGCCTTGAGGGGATGCCAATGTGCATGATGACG
This sequence comes from Pleurodeles waltl, assembly GCF_031143425.1. NCBI lineage: Eukaryota > Metazoa > Chordata > Amphibia > Caudata > Salamandridae > Pleurodeles > Pleurodeles waltl. Next base: position 611,848,100 of record NC_090449.1, read on the forward strand.
TCTGCAGAACAGTCAGCAGCCATACACATCACACAATCCCTACTGCAAGGAGTCCAACTGTGTGTGAGGGACCTCCCCACTGCTGTGAGGAAGTTGCCACAACACCTGCCACAACACCTGTCCTTCCAAGTTTTCAGCTACATGCATGACAACAAGCTGGACTCCATGCACCAGGAACTGGCGTCCCTCACGGCCTACCACAGGGATGTTGCTGCCATTCTCAAAAATCAGCAGCTCCTCCTTGCTGGAGTGATGTCATATGTAGTTCCACAGATGGCAGCTTCTGGAAATTTGGTGTCCACTTCTCCAACCACTGAAGTGTGTGTTGCCCCCTCAAACCCACCAGCACCACGGCAGAGGAGACGACACACACATCAGAGAATGAAGATGTGGAACAGATCATCTTCACCCGTAGGAGTACCCGGTAGCACCAGCCCATGCCACATGGGCACTGATTTTCCTTTGTCCTGTGCTTGACAACATGCCAGTGTTGCTACAGTTGGTGACATGCACTCTTCACCGACACACTGTTAACCTTACCACTATGGACTGCAATTGTCTCTCACTACTCAATTGGCAATTCATGTTCCTCTGCACTGAACGACACTTCATCTCAGCATGTCAAATGACATGTCCCTCAACCTTGCACTTGTGTTGCGTCACAATAGAAGGCTTTACACTAATGGAGTCACAGACCTGGACTATGTAAATTTTGCACTACAGCACTTCCAAATAAACAACACCTACACCCCCACTTTGTCTCTGTGTAATGTGACACATCTACTTTGCTGGAGATTGTTGATGCATGTAGCGTGTCTTTCGTCACAGAATGTCAATACCAGAGTGCAGAAATTATGTGGGCAGATATCTACACACAAGAGCCCTGATTTTTTACTTTTTCTGCACTGCAATTGCGTAATTTTTTAAGCAAACTTACAAAATATCATTGTATGTTGTAAGTTTGTGCTGCTTTTGTGTCAAAAAATTAGGCAAATGCAGTGCAATAATAGTATAATTCATGGCCAAGGTATCTACAAGATAAAAGTCAATGCTGGCCGCATCCCCTACAAGCAAGTCATTGTGTATGTGACATTTGCTTTAAAACATACATGCCTCACCCACAACACACAGCAGGAATGGCTGTGTAAGAGTGTTTGGCCAATAACGTCAGTTGGGAGTAGAAGTAAAACACATAGGTGTGAAATTTGTATACTTGACCTCATCTGAAATTGACACTACTCAGTTTAGCAGTGTTGACATGAACTTCAGGCTGCAGGCAGACGTCCCACAGTGCCCAACATTCCAACATAGGACCCAAACAATGACAGCTTTAAAACCACACCTACCTGCCCTACACATGGGAACCATAGTCACTTTGAGTGGTGGGTAAAAATGGATGGTAGATGCATTGAGATTTAGATTTGTTGTAGCTGCCAATGTGACAGTTCATTTGGAAGTGGGAATTAACATGTCAAGAGAGGGATGTGAATGCACTACGGAATACACAGGCCAACAGACAATTAGCACTGTTCACTCATGAAAATACCCTGAGCCCCAAGCATATGACAAATGCAGTAAGGGAGTACCTAAATCTTTAATAACTATGTACAAAACAGAACTTACAACTATGCAGCACACCTATACCAACCTAATCTATCCTAACTATACATTACCCACAACTGACCCTAACTACCCTATGCTCAGCTTACTTACTACATTTAACAACACATTCTAAACATTTGCCCCCCAGCCTCCTTACATGACGAGACACATGTAGGACAACATATACTAACCTAAACATATACTAATTAATACTAAGCAAAAATATATATTTTTGTATTTTTTTTTTTTTTTTTTAATACACAAAAGCCCCAACATTAACCCCCACCCACCCACAAACTAAAATGTAATAATATGAAACCTCCAACCTACTTCCTATCTAAACTACTACTCTACACTAACCTATCACTAAACCCCCTAAATGCACTAACAAAATGTATGAGGAGTGAGGAGCGAGGAGAGAGGGAACTGAATTAGGAGTGAGAGGAGGCGAGAGTTCACAGGTTTGCCCTCCTCAGTGTCTTCTTAATAGCTTTGAGCCTCTGGGTATTTTTGTCCACTTTCCTCTGTATAGTGTCAAGCTTTCTCAACACTTTCCTCATGTCTCTCTGGAGTTTGGAAATTGCGGCCATGTCTAATGCAGCAGATGTGGTGGTCTGTTTTGCAGAGGTTGTTGCTCCAGCAGGTGTGGTGGTCGGTGGTGCTGACATTGATGGTGCAGCAGGTGTGGTGGTTGGTGGTGCCGAGGTTGACGGTGCAGCAGGTGGGGCTGGTGTGATGATGGCCTCTGTGGTACTGGCTGCAGTTGTGGTGGTGGCTCCAACCTTTATGGCCAATGCCAGTCCCTTTTGGCTGAAAGCCCGCCGTTCTCCTGTGGCTTGCTCTCTCTGATAGCACCTTGCCATCCTTCGGTACCCAGACTCGACATCCAATATGAGTCTGTATCTCACTGCCCGCTTCTGGAAAGCCCTGATCTCCGCTACATCCATGTTGGCAGCTGTAAAAATTAGACAGGCAACCATCAGTGTCATCATTGTGTGATGCATGTACAGATGATAATCTAACACTCAATATGCACATGCAGTCCAAATCACAGTCCAGATGATATAATGTCCCTGACGAATGAAATGGCAACGCCGCCTACCCATCAAGTATTAAACAGCACAGAAAAGCACAACAAGAGGTGGACCAAATAAAGTGATCTGTCCAATGATGTACAATGTGTCACAATGCAAAGGCAGCAACTACTTCACATGTGCCAGGCCGACTAATCTTTATCATCTGAGTAAACCTCAAGGCACCCAAGACCAGTGATTTGTAGAGGTAGTTGGCAGGGTGGTATGCAGTTGCTAATCATAAGGGGTCAGTGTTGTTTGGGACACATGCATGCTTGAATGAGATGACTGTCATCTACATTGTGACCATCACATCTACCTACATACATGTTCTTCCACTACCCCTGTGCCTCAGGGGGGATGGGCATGCAATACATCATCACAACTGTCGAGGACAACCACGAAGCCATGTCCACTTGTACTTGGATTTTGTGAGTGGATCATATGTGAGGAGGGCTGCCACCTAGGAATGAGGTATCCATAGGTCATTCACATCTATATTCATGTGTCCAGTTGTGGACAACCATCAACCCCTGATCTGCCAACACAATTCCCATTACACCCACATTGATAACAGCACACATCTGGCCTGGACCTGCATGCACACCTATTATATCCCACATAAGTGCCACGTAAATGGAGTATAAGTTATGGGGCTTGATGCTGGGGGACAGTTACCGATACTGTCCTACATGTACAGTAAAATACAGGGATGCGCAATTTTGTGCAGAAAACTGATGCTCACTGTCTTGTGAAAATGAGGGCTTGACTCTGTGCCAATATTCTGACACTGGAGCACTTCCAAGTCACATGTGGGCCTACTTGGGGCTACTAATCACCTTGTTCACATGCTGCTGCCTATTGCGCAGCACAAGACTCCTAAGATATGAATCTCTGCCTGTGAATGTCTAACCCTTGCATGGAACACTATGTCAACATCCAGTCAATTAATATATCAGATCACATGCCACCTCATCATATCTTGCAATGAGTGCAACACACAAGAGTCACTCACACAACAGCTGCAATCACTACACAGGACAGACATTATCACACTTACTGGATACGTCTGCGTCCTGAAATTGAGCCACTTCCTCCAGTGAGTGATAGACACACATCTGCACACATGCACTGGGCCGAACAATCATGTGGTGCTAAACCTGACTACAAACATTTGTGGCTAATCCATTTCAGATGGTACTCCATGTCATGATTTGTATTTGGGTGACAATTTCAATGGCACTTTCCTGGTGCACTGCAATACAAGTGACTCAGGTATTCTGGCTTGTGCATCAAGGGAAATTGAGTTACTGTGTGATAGACATGTGGCTCAATTTTCAGTCTGCAATTATCATGCATTTAGTAGTCCAAAACAGATGTGGCACAGTTGTATGTAGGTAACAAATGCCCCATTGACAGTGTCCCCTAAGCCGTATATGCACCCTTTGCCAAAATAATGGCAGGGATCATATGTGTGTAATGATGTAGCGCTAAACATGGATTGCCCACTTTGCTGTCCCGAAGCAGTCAAATTTGGTATGCTGACAGTGTCGTACCTGATCATCATTGACAGAATGCATAGCCACAGGTGTTGCATTGCACCTGAAATGTGTTACTAAGGGCCACATGTACCAAGATCAGGTTTTGTGAGTCACACATTGCGAAACTTAGCAACTCGCAATTTGCAAGTAGGATGATCTGAGGTACAACACTGTCAATGACACTGTTTGCAAATCAAAATTGTGGTAGCAAATGACCTACCTCATGAATTTTAATGAGGCAGGTCTCATTTTGCAAACCCCTTGGGAATGGCTGTACCCACAGGGATGCTGGCCCGCTGGGCTCAGCAGACCACCATGTCTGTGACTGCTTTTAAATAGAGATGTAAATTTTCTTTTAAATGCAGCCTTATTTCATCAATGGTAAACAGAAAGCATTTTAAAAAAGTAATACTATGACTTTAATAATTTTTTTGAAGCAGTCAGTGGTCCGTGGGACCACTTCCTGCTCTGAAACAATTTTTTGGTATGCATTCACAAAGGGGAAGGGATCCCCTGGGGACCCCTCCCCTTTTGCAAATGGGTTAGCACCAACTTGAAAGGCTGGTAACTGCAATTGTTTAGTGCCAGCATTCAAACAATCAATCAGCGGACTGCGACTCGCTAATAGGAAAGGAACGCCCCTTCCTAAATGCCACTAGCAAACCCTTTTTTGTGATTGGATAATGTGATAGCAGAATGGCAAAATTGGGGGTGTGCATTGGAATAAACATTTTTTCCAGACGTAAACACACAAAATATGAAAACTATGCTGTTTGTGCCAAGTAAAAATAGCTTGGTACTTGTGGCCCTAGGTAATAATCGGACACAACGCAACAAAGCTCAGGACTGCATTGTTAACATGTATAGACATGTGGAATACATCTCAGTACTGGGACACTTACAGTTTGTTGTCTTTGCATTCAACATGGACACAAGCATTGCCGGCAGCACTTCAAGACATCTGCTACTGTCACTCAGGAGAATCTACTGGTCACATTTGTCAATGTGATTTTCACCAACAGGGCCACCGATCACCATACCCAGGTGGTCCTGCAGATCCTGTTCTCTGGCCACCAGGTCAGCCCAGCAATGTTTCAGCTGGTGCTCATTCCTTGTCGTGTGGAACACCAGTTTGAGGTAGTAGAGCACCTTGCTTCACCGCATCCGTCTTGCCTCCGTGTGATACCTCTGTATCACATGCCCACCCGTCTCCAGCATCAATGGCAGAAAGTGGCAGAAAAGCCCCCAAGCTCCTCCTCCTCCATGCGGGTCTGCCTTTCCCTTCCCGACATGTCCTTGCAAAACAATGCAAAACAGAAAAATTTGAAAAAGAAAGAAAATAAATGTGAAAAAATGAAACTCACAGCCTAAACTACGAACCCCAACTAACCCAACTAATGTAACCCTAAAAACAGACACCTGACAGTACAAATACAATCCAAAAGACACTAAACTACACAAAAGCACATGAACAGGAACGATATACAAATATAATACACAAAAGACACAAGAGAGACACCACAAGATACAAGAAATGGAATCCAGAAACCAGCAACACCGAGACACAGCCACACAGTCAAGGAAAAGCAGAGACTGTAAAGTGAAAGTACACCCACTGTACCATGTCTGTAAACAGGATTTCCTATTACATTACTTCCTGTACCCTTTGCGGCCCGTTTTCCTTCTTGTATGTTTTCTTTTTGGAGCATACGATGTTTGCGTGAATATTTTTGATGCATAACCTACATGTGCGGCAAAATACCACATATTACCGGTAAACTTCTATTTTAATGGATATCCGCATGTGTGTTGTGCACTGGTGAAATTAACGCTAAGGGCTCATGTATGTTTAGTTAGCGTTTGCATGATTTTTTTGACACATTTACATACATTATTTTGACTCAAACTGTGTTTGCATGAATTTCAATTATTTAACATGCATGCACCCTGTAACAAGATGGAGATAGGATCGTAAGGCCTGCAATGTGTGGTATAGTGGTTGGCCACATGTGGTAGAGCATGCAACTGTGTGTTTTGTGTGTGAATGATCTGTAACAACAATATGTGTGCTTCTGAAGGAACGGCATGCAATACATTGGATGTAAAGTTCATGTATGAATGTGTTACAAATGGGTATCTACATCAGATGGCAATCAGTGATGTACAACAGTCATGATATGTGTTTGTAATATGTGTTGACTCATTTGATGTGTGTAGTTGTTTGACTTGGGGACATTACATTTCAAACGACAAACAAAAAAAAGGGATGATTGAAGATGGCTGATGAGTGATAGGTCGGATATGTTACCCCTCATATGTAATTGAATGTTGGCTACGACTTCATGGTGGCTTGTGTGTGAACTACCCGTATGTCGGCCATGTGTACATGTTTGGTAGGTACAGTGTTTGAGACACAGTGCCTTAATTCCACCCATAAAAATGTTATGTACACATCAGCTTGACTCATAAGAATTATCTATGTTACTCATGTTGCCTTGGTGTACCTGCTGCCCTGGCTGCATGCGTTCACATATTTTCAGATGTGCATACCACTGAAGTGTCCAGTGAAAGTGTGTGGGCATGTGTACCCTGTGTCAGGATTGGGCTCTAGGGTGTGACGGTTTTGTGCGGGTCTAGTCAGGAGTCTGCTAGGGGCAACCCTTTAGTTCACAGAGTATCTTGCAAGGAAGTAGAGTAACAAAGCAGAAGAGCTGCTAAAGGCATACAAGGACAAAGGCCAGCTATGGTAAGGCAGAAAAAACTGAAAGTGAAGGCAGAGCAACCTTAGTGTGAACAAATATGGAACGGGTCAGTAATGGACAAACACACAGGGCTTATCACCAAGATTGTACACAGGGTAGGGCTCAGAACTTCCCACAGCAACAGGGAATGTAAGTACCTCTGTGCAGATTAATCTTACAGCTAGTCACCACGCAAGCCCCATAGAAAGGAGGCAGCAGAAATGAATCTATGTCTGGACCCTTAGGGCACAAACAAGGATTATACTTACATACACGAGACTAGCCCTTGTTTGTCCGGCTGGAGACACAGTAACAATTCCTGGAATACAGCCATAGCACACTGTCACTGTTAGGCACTAATGACTACATGCAATACTAGACAAAGGATGGGGGCTGGATTTGCCTCCTGGAAACCAGGTGCCTGACCAAATACAAAGGAAAACACTTCTAGACAGGTAAGGACAATAGGACACTTACCAGACACAATACCCCAAGAGGAAACAGAAAGCAAGGGAACCAACTAGGAGGCAAAGCCAGGCACAGGGAACAGGCTCAGGTTGACGCAAAGGCTGGAACAGGTCTGGGTAACAGAAAGCAGGCCCCAGCAGAAACAAACATGAACAAGGCTGAGAAACAGGGAGCATACTCTGACTGGAACAAGCAGAAACATGACTAGGTAAACAGACAGCAGGTTCAGGCGTAATCAGGACTGTAACACAATCCAACAAGGGGTCTGGAACACAAATGAATCGTACTCCAATGCACGACGAGGAGCTTCAGTGAATGGCAGCTTCTAAGCAGTTCCAGGCAGCAGCAAGGCCAGGGCAGAGTCCTGGAGGAGAGAATCCAGTTTAAAGGGACAACCATACTTTTCCCATAGGAAGCAATAGACAGAAGATTACAGGTCTTACCGACTACCAGGCAGTGCATTATGGGACCTGAAGTTCATGCAGGCTAATGTAGTTCTTCTATAGCATGCCATATGGAAAAGGGAAGCAAACAGGAGTCAGAAAGGGACTTTGGGTGAGTGTTCATGATGATTCCCAGAGTACAGATGGTCCATTTACAGCGCCCCCTAGAGATGGGAGGGCAGAGACTTAACACATGGCAGTGTCAGGACTTATTTCCAGGGATGGACTGCGCAGGGCATGTGTTGTGAACATTACTTGTCACACCTGGGACACTCATGCTATCCATTTTCAGAAATGATGCCCCTGTTGTCACACAAGCTGCCTGCAGAGATTGCGAATGGCACACTAATACCAAGGGTCTGTTTATACATTCCTGTTTCCACTGATATTTCACATCCACTGCCTCATGTGTGGTGTGCTTATTTACCTTATGATTTGAGATGTCATAAGTGTGTGTCATGTGCTACAGTAGACCATGTTGGCAACGTGGATGTGTGTCATATGCTGTGGTCCTATGATTTTGTCTTTCATATGTGAAATTCAAAAGATGAGTATGTTTTATATGTGTGTGATGTTTGCTGTACAATCGTACGCATCACATGTGATGTTGCATCAGAAGTAGTCAGATTTGTCTTTGTAGTATGCTCCCTGAGGTAATACTCACATTCCTAAAGAACATGTGATGGAGAAAGAAGAAACCAGAGCAGAATTGTGTGATCAAGTAAGGTGTTCAATTACATATCCTAACAGGGTGTGTAGAGTGACTATTGGTTTAAAAGTTTTTGAACAATCTGCTGTCTGCGTCGCAATCCTGCAGCTGTGTTTTGATGTTTCCCCTCATTTTCCCTGGCTCCATCCTCCTCCTCCGGCAGTTCTTAGTCTGGCTCATATAGGGGGATGTTCCTCCTCATACAAATATTGTACAGGGTAGCATATGTAAGTATGATTTTGCAAACAATGTATCGGGCATATAGGACGCTGCCTCCTGAGATGTCCAGACATCTGAATCTGGACTTCAGGATGCCAAAGGTGTGTGTCCTCAGCTCTGCTGCTGTGCTTGGGTTGGGGGATGGGGCATGATCCATGGCTGGATCCCGTAACCCTGATCAGCTGAAAAAGAAAATAGGAGTGAGTATTTTGTTAGTGCTTGCAACAGGAATGTCATCTAGCATGGCAGTTGATATCTTGTGTTGTCTGTGACTCATATTTGTTTGTGGTATTGTGTGAGATCCTGTGCTTCCGTGAGGTTTTTTTCTGCAGTGGGTTGTTTGACTTGACAACTTGTGTTTGGCTCATTGACCTGGGATCTATGATTTTGTTTCCAAACTGCTGGTCAGTATGTATGTACCATGCGTTGTGTAGTGACCAACATGTTTTAGTGTGCCTTCACTGGAGGGGACATGATACTTCCACACACACAATAGATTCCGATGTGGTGGTAACATGATTGCACTACATGGCCTGGACATCCCATCCAATTAGACATATGTCATTGCAGATGAAATGCAACAGTGAGGCCCTTTGATTTGGATTGGTGACAATGTACAACACATCTGCAGAAGTTGGCAGCACTGTGGTGTTCGGTATTGACAACGCACAATTGTCCCATGTGTGACTTGGTTCTAGGCAAACCTTTGTAGTTCCCTCTGCCAGTGGCACATGTGCAACTGTGTACCTACACCACCAAACTTGCTCCAGGTAACCTGGCTAACTGCCTTGTGGAGGTGGATGTATCTGTGCAGGAAGGGCCATCTCCTTGTGCATATGTTATTTTAATGGACAATTGGCTCTTTCAGTGTGTGCAGCAGTGTGCAGTTTGCATTAGTGGCACATCAATATGTGTTCATAGCACAGTCCACTTCCTTATTGCTACCTGGCAAAGGCACCCCAGGAGTGATGTGTGATGTTGGGACTGCCTCAGCATTTCCGTGTCACCTACATGTGAGAATACATCATCATGCTATGTGTCTCATGGTGTTTGACCTGCAGCAACACACATTGCACACCCATTCCACGCTACATATTGCTTGGGAGGGTGTCAGATTGACTATGTGGCCTAATGTAATTGTAAATGGTTCATCTTCCAAGTTGTTCTTCCAGTTCAGGACATGTCATTGTCACTGTGTGCTTTGACATTGGTCCCTTGTAGCTCTAGAGTGGCAGCTGTTGCTTGTGGCAGCCTCCTTTTGTCAATAAGTGTGTATCCCATTGTGTCAGAGTGTACAACTTAACTACCTGTGTCACACCACAGTGTCTTCCTGTCCACTTGTCAATGTAGTGCTGTATGTACTGTGTGTCCTACAGGGTTGCTGTGCTGTGTGTATTTTGCTAGGTTTATGGACTTACCGACAAGAATGACATTCCCATATTGTCCATCCTGGAAGTGCTGATTGATCGTGCTGTGGCAGAAGATGAAGGAATCATGTACACTCCCAGGATACATGGCCAAGATGTTGGTAAACAATCCCTGGGGGTCATCTATAGCCTGTACATTTATGGAGTGGGTGTACTTTCTGTTCCGGGATAGATGCTCTGTTGCTTCAGGTGGCACAATCTGGAAATGGGTGCAGTCAATTGCACCAAGCACATGCAGGAAGCCGTGTATTTGACAAAACCCCTGTTTGATATCCTGCTGCTTCTGCTGGGTGTTGGGGAAGCTGATGTGGAGGGGTGTGAGGGATATGATGGCTTCTAGGACCTTGGGAAGGAAGGCAGAGAATGATACCCCAGCAGCCAGGGCACCCGTTGTTTGGAAGGAGCCACTTGCCAACATATGAAGGACAGCTATCAGCTTGGTCACCAGCGGTTTAATGTGTAGTGTCTGCAGGCTGGCTGTTATTTGTGGCTCAATTTGGCACAGCAGCTGCTGTATGGCTTCCCAGTTGAGTCTATACCGCCAGATGATTTCCTGTTCCCTGAGGCCATGGAGGGTTATCCTGTTCCTGAAAACCCTCTCCTGCCTACTGTGTTGCCTTTGGGGGCCACACTGGGGTGGTGGTGGCTGCTGCTTTTGGTCTTGTGCTATGCGTCATCTAGCATGCTGCATCAGTATCACCTCCATGTTGTCCTGTTGGGCTATGATGTTGCTTGTGTGTGTTTTCCTTAAGTAGTGGTGTGTTTGCCTCATTTTAACGCCTGCCCTGACCAAGGTGTTAAAATTTAACGTAAATCAGGCTTAGCGTCATTTTTGGGGTCCACCTCCCACCTGTGCATCATTTTTGCCCTGTTGGATAAATATTGCGCTAAGGTGTTTGAGTAATTTTTTGGACGGGAACGCCTAACTTGCATCTCATTGACGCAAGGCGGTTCCACGCATCCTTAAAATGATGCAAACTCCATATTTTTTACACTAGATGGGTCTAGCATCAAAATATGAAGATGGAGTTAAGTTTGCCATGGATTTGCGTAAAAAAAATGACACAAATCTGTCACAAACAGAGTATAAATATGGGCCTTACTATCCTGAAGTAACCTAAAGTAGCCCTGTAGCAGCCTCTTCTGATTGGTCAGCCTTTTTACAGCCTGAGCCAAGCTGTTCCCTGAGTAGGTGTGAAGGGTGTGAGGCTGAATAAGTACAGCATTTTGTGTGAGGAGATCTGTATGCTGGATAAGCCAAAACAGGAAGGGGACTTGGGAGATAAACTGAATTTCAAAGGTAGAAGCATAAGATGTCACAGTGCCCAGGCAAGCCCCCACTTCCTTAATCCCTATCCAAATTGGAGATCCTAATTAGAATAGGAGAGGGGCTGGAAGGGGACTGTAGGGAAAAGTTAGCCACACCTGCGGGTTGCGTTAGCCAGTCCAACAGGCCAAGGAGAGAATTTCTCCATTTTGATTTGTGAGGAATTCTGCATTCTGAAATAAAAATATGCCACACTTCCCAGGAAGTGTCATCACAGAGGGTGACAACTTGAACTCCATTAGTTGGTGTGTCCCCCTCTTGTCAGCCCGGAATGTAAAATAAATATGAGATATCTGCAGGAGCCCCGCAGATCCTTGCCTGATACATCTAAAGAAAAAGGGCTGCCATGCCGGACCATTGGACTTCACTTCAGAAGACTGCAGTCAGAAGGACTGCACCTACTGCACTATAAAGGCTCCACACAAAAAGAAGTTTGCCTGTCTTCCAGGATAATGAGTGGACTCCATGAGCAGTAGCAGGTAGAAAAGTGCTGGAAGAAGACACCTGCCACATCCATTAAGAGGACAACTCCAGCTGACCAACTTCACCTGGATTTTCCTAGACCTACTAGGTGAACTGTGAGAGTTGGTGTCCCAGACCTCCAAGAGGCAAACCAGAGCTTCTGAAACCTTGGCTGGTGCTGTGGACCCTTTCTGGACCTCAAGGAACCTTTCAGAAGAAGATCTGAAAGTTTGGGAACTTTTTCCTAACTTTTGTGAAAAAGCACCAGAAAAAGACTGGTTTGACGTTTAGAGTCAAGCCACCAATGTCGAACCACGACTCTGCCTGACAGTGGTGGTTTGTCCTGCTCAAATCTCCAGAGCTGCTCACCATCGACGTTAAGGTCAAAGACTTCAAGGAGTTCACTGAGGCATTGCGCTACAACAGGCTGCCATCTTGGAATCGAAATCCGGATCCGAGGACACAATCCCTCGACATCAAGAGAAAAAGCTGCAAAAAAGTGAGTAAGTAGGAAGGTAAAATCCTGACCAGTACCTACCGCTTAACCTGTCCGGCCCATGTTCCATCGTGTTCAGCCTAAAACTCTGACTTTGTCCCGATCCACTGCGACCAGATAGCCATGGTTGGCACTTCATGCTTTTTGGAGGTAGAATGCATATTTCTTTAATTTAATCTTCAAACATTTTTATCTCTGATTCCCTACATTGAAATTTTGTCATTTTGGTATAATTTTAAAGATAAAAATATTCTCTATTTTTATTAAATGGTGTTGAGTTTTTATTGTGTTGTGTCTTTGACTTATTTATTGTTTTTGTGATATAATGCTTTACACTTTCCTGACTCCTAAATTAAGCCTAACTGCTCATTGCCAATCTACCAAGGGTTGAGCAAGGATTAATTTATTGAGACGTGACCGGCCCTTATTAGTGATTGTGGTATTATTATTAGTTGAAGGTGCATACCTCTACCTACTAATAATCTATTTTCCTACATTTGGTGCACAGTGGTGGGATCCAGAACTTGTGTTTAATAACACCATTCAGTTTTCAAGTTGGGAAATTAAAAATTAAAACTTCCCCAAATTGATCTAGTGCAAACATTGTTTTTGATTTTCAATTTGAACTAATATTAATAAATTCATTTTGTATGCTTCCTAAATTATTCTGACCTCAAATTTTGCAACAGTTTTATTTGTGTGACACAAAACAAGGTATACCATGGAGCTTGATCTGGCTATCCTACCCACTTCCACAGTAGCAGAGCTTAGAAACCTGTGCAAGGATAGTAGTTTACCAACTCCCTCCAATACTGGGAAGACAGAGCTAATAGAGGCCCTAACAGGCTGGGCAGAGGCCCAGCTAGCAGATTTGTCCTCTGACACAGAGGAAGCCCCAGAAATAGAAGGAGAGGTTGAGGAAGACCCATTAGACCTCAGTGATGAGGAAACAGAATGCCTGTCCACACACAATGACAATGGCCCTGCTTAGAGATTGTGGGGGAGAGGATCCACCACAGGAGGAGCAGGACTGTCGCTCAGAGAGAGAGAATTTTAGTCCCAGTTAGCTTACATAGCTCTAGAGACAGAGAAGTTGTCCCTGGCCAAAAGAAAGTGGGCACATGAGGATAAAAAAGATGAAGGCAACAAAGAAAAGACAGCGTTATCTAGGGGTGGTGGGTTTGACCCAAGACTACCCAAGGGGATTGTTCCTGAGTATCAGAAAGGTGACGACATTGACAAGTGGCTGAAAGTTTTTGAGAGGCCCTTAAGATGAGGAGGGTGAACCCTCAGCATTTGAATTCACGCTAATGGGAGTTGATGCCAGTGGCAGGGAGAGACAGGCTCTTGACCCTTGAAGCTGAGTCCTACCCTCATACAAAGCAAAGTTTAATCAGAAGGTGTGGTCTTACTCATGGGTTGACTTTGTAGATGTATCTGTGAAGGCACTAGAGGGATGGATACAGGGTAATAAGGTAAGTACCTATGAGGGGCTATAAAATGTGTTTATGGAGGAATACATGTTGGTTAATTGTCCCTCAGAGAAGTCATACCAGTATCTAGTTGACCCTAGGCTGTCTATTCATAGGGAAATGGGTGAGACAGAAGATGAGTGGGTTCACATCAGGGTGACCAAGAAGAACCAGGGAGGTGATTGCGAAGAAGGACAGGTTTGCTCCCCAAACACTTGCACAAGAAGGGGGTCCCAGAGCCATTCTACTTTCAAGGGGAATAGGTATGCAGGGAAGTTATTTGACCTTACAAAGGCAGGGAAGGGGTTTGACCCTTGTAGGCAGGTTAGAAGAGGGGGGCTGCAGTCTGCACAAAGAGGCCCAACATTGGTGGGTAGTCTCACAGGATTGCTAGTGTAGGTGTGGGATGGAAGTTTGCCCAGAGATGGGGAAAGGGTATGCAGGGGTGGATGTTCCAACCCTGAACGCCTTACCTCCAAGCATGGAGAAGCATAGGCAGAGGCCTAAAATCAACGGGACTGAAGTTAAGGCTCTGAGGGATACAAGAGCCAGTGTTGCCATGGTGGTGGACAAACTGGTTGACCCAAAGCAGATCACACCTGGTATATTCCACCAACTTACTTATGCTGACAGAAGAGCCATGCCCCATCCCATGGCAATGCTGAGCTTGGAATGGGGAGATGTGACTGGCCCAAAGATGGTAGTTGTGTGTCCTGCCCTCCCAGTAGAGAGTCTACTGAGGAATGATCTTAAAGCTTCGGAAAGGTCAGGGGTGGAAGGGCAGGTCCATGATCAGATTCATGATCAGCTGCTCAGATGAGTGGGTTTGTGCTGTGACAAAGTCACATACTGAACATCAGGGGAGTGCTGGACACTTGGACCGTGGAACAATGGGCCATGCCTATTGAAAAAGAAACAGGGTAAATGGGCTAGTGAACCAGCCCAAGAAGCTCAAGAGGTACAAGAGAATTGCAACCCTGAGGGGGAAGATCTGCCTTCTAAGGTAGGGACTCCGCCCCTGCAAGATTGTCCCACTCTTGATGACCTGAGATAGACTGCCTCTAGGCAACAGAAGGGTGATGTTGGTGGATTCCCGAGTCTATGGGGAGGATGGAGTCCTCTGTACTGAGGCCAGGGACCTCAGTACAGTACAGTATACTTCTGGGGCAACCAGGAGAGTAGTGGTCCCCCAGAAGTATGGGGAATTTCTCCTCACAGTGGCTCATGACATCACCTTGGCAGGACATTTGAGTCAGAGCAAGACCTCGAAAAACCTGGTCAACCTTTTCTATTGGCCCAATATATCTGCCAAAGTGAAGATGTTTTGCAGCTCCTGTGTCACCTGTCAAAAGCTAGTGGCAATACAGGGGGCAAGGCAAAGGCTCACCTGATACCACTGTCAGCTGTTCCGACTCCCTTTGTAGGAGGAGGATTGGCATTGTTGGCCCCCTAGACCTACCAAAAGACTCAAGGAACAGATACATCTCTGTGGTAGTGGACCTTGTCACTAGATGTCAAGAGAATATACCCCTCAGAATGGTGATTGCTCCAACGGTGGCTAGAGCCCTACTTATCTTAACCACATTGGGCTTTCCAAAGGAGAAGGTCTCAGACGTCGGGACTAACTTTATATCTGCCTATCTGAATGTGGGATGAATGTGGTGGGACCTATGTGTTCACCACCCGGTATCATCCCAGACAAATAGTCTGGTGGAAAGATTCAATAAGGGCATGATTATGGGTTTATCCAACAAGCTCAGGAAGAGATGGAATGTTCTCCTCACATGCCTTGTTTGCTTATAGAGAGGTGCCACAAAAAGGGGTTGGCTTTAGCCCCTTTGAGTTACTATTTCTCCACCCTGTCAGAAGGTGATTGTGTTTGGCGAGAGAAATTTGGGAGAAGCCTCTCAAGGAACCCAAAAAAGATGTGCTGGACTATGTACTAGGCCTGCGGTCCCACATGGAAAACCACAAGAGCAGAGCAGGCAGCATCTTGAAGGCCAGCCAACAGCTTATAAAGTGTTGTTATGACCAGAAGGCTACAATGCCTAAGTACCATCCAGGGCAGCTGATGTGGGTATTGGACTTGGCCCTACCCCACTCTGGAGAAGAAGGATAAAGTCACCTAGTTCGTGGACCTTGGCACCCACGGAGTCCCCACACAGTATTCCATGTCAACAGACTGATACCTCACCAAGACAGGGCTGACATGACCATGCTGATGGTCACAGATGAAGAAGGGAAAGAGGAGAGTGAGCACCGGCCTGACCTCCTCTCCACCAATGCACAAGGTAGGTCAGTGGAGGGAGTTGTACTCTTTCCCAAATTGACAGACCAGCAGCAGAAAGGTTACAGACAAGTGTTGGAGCAGTTGGCTGGACTGTTCTCCAGGCTCCTGGAATCACCACTTGGTGTGCCCATGACATTGACAATGGTGACAGTTTACCTGTCAAAAACAAGCAGTACAGGTTGTCTGACCAGGTCAAAGCCAACATGAAAGCTTAATTTCCCAAGATGCTGGATATGGGAGTAATTGAGCCCTCTGACAGTCCACGGGCCAGTCCAGTGGAACTGCTACCCAAGCCCAGTCCCCAAGGCGGGGGGTGAGGAGGGAGATAGAATTAAGGGGGTCATTCTGACCTCGGCAGTAAAAGGCCCGTACCGCCGGTCAGAAGTCCGCCATTCTACCGCCGCGGCTGCGGTAAACCACCACGGTCATTCTGACCACCAACTGTGAAACCGCCAACAATCCGACATCCAAGGAAGTCCGCCTCATCAGCGGGCAGCGGAAAACTGGAGATGACCAAACCTCCACCGTCACGCCAACACAAACACGCCCATGCCATTCTGACCCACGAATCCATGCGGTGGTCTTTCAACCGCGGTATCCCATTGGCGGTACACACCGCCGCGCTCAAAATACACACACAACTCCAAAACACAGCCACATTGGACAATATGAAATACACACACCTGATACACATACAAACAACACTCCCACACATCCAATCAACTATAAAACACACACCCAAATCACCCACAAACCCCCACTAGTTGGAAATCAGAGAGAAGGCGAGAGAGACAGAGATAGAGAGAGCGAGCACAGCAATAGAAAACCCCAACACACACAGGAACCCAACTTCTTCACCCACACCACATCTATGCACACATCACCACATATCACCACGCACATCACCACAAACACCACCCCACACCTCATCCACACCACACCATGGCACCCCAAAGACACCCCAGGTTCTCGGACCAAGAACTCAGGGTCATGGTGGAGGAAATTATAAGGGTTGAGCCCCAGCTCTTCGGCACACAGGTGCAGCACACCACTATAGCAAGGAAGGCTGAGCTATGGCAAAGGATCGTAGACAGGGTCAACGCTGTGGGACAGCATCCCAGAAATCAGGAAGATATCAGAAAGCGATGGAACGACCTACGGGGGAAGGTGCGCTCGATGGTGTCGCGACACAACATCGCTGTGCAGAAGACTGGCGGCGGACCCCCACCCCAATTCACAGCATGGGAGCAAGAGGTGGTAAACATCCTGCATCCTGATGGCCTCGCTGGAGTACACGGAGGAATGGACTCTGGTAAGTCGAATCTCAACTACTTCACCCCCCCCAACCACCAGCATGCCAACCCCCCCCCACCCTCACCCCCAATCTCAACCCCCCAGCACACAACCTCCCTGCCAATGTCTCACCAGCACAACGCACCCTAAACAACACCAACCCCTGAATGCCAACACAAACCATAGACAGCCACCACCAAAGCATGACCATTGCACATACCCATACACCCCCCCCCCCCACCACCCTCACAACACCTCCCACAAGGGAATGCCAGCACTGGGGGCCAAGGGCACTCAAAATGCACGCCATGGCACACACCGAAACAATAACCATACTCCTTTACCCCTGCAGGGCCCGAACGCCAACACACCGCCACGGAGGGTCCAGATTTGTCCATCCCACCCCCAGAACAGGCCCCCAGCGAGGACAGCAGCTCTGTCGACCTAGAACCTGATGACCAGCCCGGACCATCGGGGACCTCTGGACAGTCGGTTCCCCACACACAGACACAGGCTACAGCAGACCCAACCCCCTCTGGGAACACAAGCACAGCTCCCACCCAGCGGGCCCATGCCTCTGTCTCGCGGACGCGTCTATCAGCGGTGTGTCCGCCACTACAGGGCACCCAGGCTGACCCAACACCCCAACAACAACAGGGACCTGGGGGCAGTGGTAGTGGGCACACCGTCCAGGGGACAGAGGCCCGGGGAAACAGGGCAACTGGGAGGGCTGCTGTGCGACAGGGAGGGGAGGACAGGCCCAGGGAACCGACTCTCCAAGAGGCCCTCACCACCATCATGGGAGGATGCCATCACTCCCAGGAGACGATGGCGACGGTACTGGCCAGGTTCACCGAGATCCAGGCACAGCAGGAGGAACGGTACATGGGGTTCAGCAATGAACTCCGGAACATCGCTACCGCTATGGGGACCATAGTCCAGGCCCTCAACCGTATAGAAACCACATTGCGGGACCATGTGGCACCACAAAGGGCCCCTGTCACTAGCCAGGAACAGCCTACCACCTCCGCCGGCGCTAGTGGTCAGGAGGCCCCCACAGAACGACGGGCCACCAGAACCCCACCTCCTGCTGAAGAACAACCACCCCGCAAGAGGAACCTGAGATCTCAAAGGAAGACAGAGTAGGATGCCAAGACCCCCGCCAGCCTAATATCCCCCCGGATGTCATTCCACTGTCCCACAGTGTCACCCTGTCCAACCTTGAACTGCCCCTGCTCCATCCTTCCACAGGCATATGGACAATGCACCTGTGCGACCGAGAACTGGACTCTGCCATGGACATAACTCCACCCTCACCCATCACAGTTTTGATATCATGTACCAATATCTAGCACTAAAAATAAATCACTCATTGCACTGAAATCATTCTGGAGTCAGCCTGTATTATTTACAAATGTATAACACATTACTGTTCAATAATGTTCTGTTATTTATGTGATGATAACATACCGATGTCAATAAGCATTAGTCCATGGGCTAACCAAGCAGAAGTCACGCAGTGGGTCATACAGCACTGAAAAGGGAAGGGAAAATCAAACATCAGTTTAAAAGAACTGGGGGGAAATACACAAAGTAAAGATGCAGGGGGCTTTCAGTAAATGTTAAATGGCGTGGGTGATTCCTACCTGTGTGCTACTGAAAATACTGTTGGATAACTCTGTCCCTGTTGTCTGGGTCGTCCTCTTCGTCTTCCTCCTCTTCACTCTCCGCAGGCTCCACAGCTGCTTCAACACCACCATCTGGACCATCCTCCTGCAGGAAAGGCACCTGACGTCACAATGCCAGATTGTGAAGCATACAGCAGGCCACGATGATCTGGCACACCTTCTTTGGTGAGTACATCAGGGATCCCCCTGTCATATGCAGGCACCTAAACCTGGCCTTCAGGAGGCCAAAGGTTCTTTCAATGATCCTCCTAGTTCGCCCATGGGCCTCATTGTACCGTTCCTCTGCCCTGGTCCGGGGATTCCTCACTGGGGTCCATAGCCAAGGCAGGTTGGGGTAACCAGAGTCACCAATTAGCCACACACGGTGTCTCTGTAGCTGTTCCATCACATAAGGGATGCTGCTATTTCGCATCACATACGCGTCATGCACTGACCCAGGGAACTTGGCATTCACATGGGAGATGTACTGGTCAGCCAAACAGACCACCTGGACGTTCATAGAATGGTAACTTTTCCTGTTTCTGTACACCTGCTCATCGTCTTTTGGGGGTACTAAAGCCACATGGGTCCCATCAATGGCACCAATTATGTTGGGGATATGTCCAAGGGCATAAAAATCACCCTTCACAGTGGCCAAATCAACCTCCTCAGGGAATACAATGTAGCGCTGCATGTGTTTCGTCAGGGCAGACAACACTCTAGACAAGATTTTTGAAAACATAGGCTGAGACATTCCAGATGACATGGCCACTGTTGTCTGGAATGAGCCACTTGCCAAAAAATGGAGGACTGACAGAACCTGCACTAGAGGGGGAATTCCTGTGGGTTGGCGGATGGGGGACATCAGGGCTGGCTCCAGCTGGGCACACAGTTCATGTATAGTGGCTCGGTCAAGTCGGTATCGTAGTATTATATGGCGTTCTTCCATTGTCGACAGGTCCACCAGCGGTCGGTACACGCGAGGATTCATCCTTCTCCTCACAAGTCCCAGCGGACGGTGCCTAGGAAGGACAACATGGAGCACAGAGTCAAGCAAATCACAGGTACGTTCACCACTGCATGCATAGCACTCGATTATCAATGTATTGAAAGGCGTGTATGTGTGGCAATGCAAGGCCTAGGCCTGTGTGACGCAGTACAAATTAAGCCATGTGGGCCCTTGAAATGGCGGCTGCCTGACCTGTGAAGTGGGACAATGGGATGTGAGGTCAATGTGCTGGCGTGGCACACCGTGGCGGTAGGCGGTCGAAGACCGCTATACGAAGCCGCATTGGCTAAAATTGAAGCCTATGGGTTTCAGGAGCCAATAACGATGTGCGCCGGCGGTCGCGGTACGCACCGCCGCGGTACGCACCGCCGCGGGCGTGACCGCCATTTTCTATCTGCTTAATCACTCGAGACCTGATCTTCCACAGGAGAGGACCTATACTGCAAGTGCTGCTGTGACCTCGGTCTGGAAGTGACAATGGCTGCTGCGACTGGGGAAAGGGCCCCTGTCTTCACGTCTGAGGAGTTGGAGAAACTTGTGGATGGGGTCCTCCCCCAGTATGCGTTACTCTACGGTCCTCCAGACCAACAGGTAAGTACACTGGGTGCACATTGAATGGGCTATGCCTGTGTGGAGTGGGGTGGATGTAAGTTGGTGGGGTGGGGGGCGAATGAGGAGTGCAACGCACGACAGATGAGAGCATGTGCCATATGGCAAGGTTGGGGAGGGGGGGCCAATCGCATCTAACATGCAGAAAATTGATGATTTTTCCTTCCCACCCTGTACATGTCAAATAGGTCAGCGCCCATCAGAAAGTGGACATTTGGCGTGCCATCGCCAAGGAAGTCCGGGCCCTGGGGGTCCACGGCAGACGGGGCACCCACTGCCGCAAGAGGTGGGAGGACATCCGCCGCGGGACCAGGAAGACCGCCGAGTCACTGCTGGGGATGGCCTCCCAACCTAGGAGGGGTGCCAGTCGTACCCTAACCCTCCTGATGTCCCGGATCCTGGCGGTGGCCTACCCTGATTTGGATGGGCGCTTGAGGACATCACAGCAGACACAAGGGGGTGAGTATCAGCCCATTCTGCTATCTCTCTGCGCAGTGGAGGCGTCTGGGTGGGGGAGGAGGGTTGTGGGTGACATTAGGCCAGGGCGCTTTCTGTAGTGTAGTCCTCTCCTTTAGGCATGGCCCTGTGCTCTGTAGGGTGACAAGTACAGCTATCGATGGTTCAGCATCACACATGTGCGCCTTAGTCGTCTCTAGACCTGTTGTCCTAGTCAGAAGTACTGAGTAGTGTACCCCGAATGCGCGGCTTAGTGCATGAGGCTCCTGTGTCTGTCCTCTCCGCCCATGGTGTTGACATTGCATGCACTCAACCTGGTCTTCGTTTTTCTCCCCCCACCCTTCTTCTTCATCTTCTTGTGCATGTGTGCATTAGCATCATCAGGCGGAGGAGACTTGGCATCGGAGCACGAGGGAGCTGCAAGTCACAAGGCCCCGGTGGGACCAGGAACAGACACCGAGGGCACCAGTGATCCGGAGGGTGAGGGGAGCACCACAACGGGGACCGGTGGTGACACCAGCGACACGTCCTCGGATGGGAGCTCCCTAGCGGTGGCGGCAACATCCGGGCCCCCCGCCTCTACAGGTACAGCCGCCACCCAGCGCACCAGCCCCACCCTCCCAGCAGCCCCTCAGCCTACGCTCCGTGCCCGCTCGCCCAGGAAGGCGGGCGTCTCCTTCGCCCCAGGCACCTCAGCCCCTGCCCCTGTTACCCCTGCTGCCCTCAGTGAGGAGGTCATTGACCTCCTGAGGACCATCATTGTTGGGCAGACTACCCTTTTGAATGCCATCCAGGGGGTAGAAAGGGAGGTGCATCGGAGCAATGCCTACCTGGAGGGCATTCATTCGGGTCAGGCAGCCCATCAACTATCGTTCAATGCTCTGGCCTCAGCACTGACGGCAGCCATTGTCCCTGTTTCCAGCCTCCTTCTTCTGACTGCCTCCAGCCTGTCTCTGTCTCCTGTTCCTCAGCCTATCCCATCCACACCATCAGACCAGCCTGCACACACCTCAACACCCAAGGGCAGCTCATCCAGACACAAGCACCACAGAACCCACAAGCATTCACGCAAGCAACACCCAGATGCAGACATTCCAACAGTCACTACCACCTCTGTGTCCCCCTCCTCCTCGTCTCCCTCCTCCCTCCCTGTGACGTCTACACTCACACCTGCATGCACACCACCATCAGCCAGTGCTTCCATCACCAGCACACCCTCCAGTCCAGTCCGCACACGTGCAGTCACCACCCCCACTACCATTTACACGTCCCATGTGTCCTCTCCCACTGTGTCTGTCACCCCCTCTTCAAGACACACAAACGCAGGCAGACACCCACCCAACAGCCATCCACCTCACGACAGCCTCCAGCACAAGCACCTGCACCCAAAGACAGCACACCTGACTCTCCTACAACCACATCCTCTTCCTCCACTCCCATCACCACTTCTCCTACCTATTACCTTGGTCCTAAGAAAGTTTTCCTCGCTAATCTTGACCTCTTTCCCTCCACTGACCCACCCCCTCCATCTGCTAAGAGTCCCAAGAGCACCTCAGCCACCACCAGCCCGGCTTCGAGTGTCACTGTGGTGCATGGGTTCTGGAGTCCACCCTTTGCCAGCAGTGACACTTCAATCAGCAGCAAGGGGACAGCCAGACCCCCCCAGGCAAGAGGACCCAGAAACTAAAGGACCGCCGTGAGAGGACTGACACGGCTGCCCCCAAGGAGCCAAGTTCGCCCACTTCACCAGCCACAACAGCTAGGGGAGGCAAGGGCCCGAGAGCCCCATCTAAGGAGCGAAAGGGCAGCAGGGCGGAGAAGTCAGCCAGCAGGAGCGCAGAGCAGGAGCGGCCCACAAGCCCCATCCCGGGTGTTAGGGAGAACGCCAAAGGGCCCAGGACTCCGTCACCGAAGGGTCCAGCAACAGCACGGTCGGAGGGCGACTGAGCAGGGAGTCCAGGCCAGGTCTGGCTCCCTTGACTTACTGGACGAGCACCGCTGAACAGGGCCCCGCCGTGCAGAAGAGCACCGCTGAACAGGGCCCCGCCATGCAGAAGAGCACCGCTGAACAGGGCCCCGCCGTGCAGAAGAGCACCGCTGAACAGGGCCCCGCCGTGCAGAAGAGCATCGCTGAACAGGGCCCCGCCGTGCAGAAGAGCACCGCTGAAGAGGGCCCCGCCGTGCAGAAGAGCACCGCTGAACAGGGCCCCGCTGTGCAGAAGAGCACCGCTGAACAGGGCCCCGCCGTGCAGAAGAGCACCGCTGAACAGGGCCCCGCCGTGCAGAAGAGCACCGCTGAACAGGGCCCCGTCGTGCAGAAGAGCACCGCTGAAGAGGGCCCGCCGTGCAGAAGAGCACCGCTGAACAGGGCCCCGCCGTGCAGAAGAGCACCGCTGAAGAGGGCCCCGCCGTGCAGAAGAGCACCGCTGAACAGGGCCCCGCCGTGCAGAAGAGCACCGCTGAACAGGGCCCCGCTGTGCAGAAGAGCACCTCTGAACAGGGCCCCGCCGTGCAGAAGAGCACCGCTGAACAGGGCCCTGCCGTCTCAAGCACCGCTCCGCTGGGCCCTTCCTGTCAAGCACCGCTCCGCTGGGCCCTTCCTGTCAAGCACCGATCCGCTGGGCCCTTCCTGTCATACACCGCTCCGCTGGGCCCCGCCGTCTCAAGCACCGCTCCGCTGGGCCCTTCCTGTCAAGCACCGCTCCGCTGGGCCCCGCTGTCTCAAGCACCGCTCCGCTGGGCCCCGCCGTCTCAAGCACCGCTCCGCTGGGCACTTCCTGTCAAGCACCGCTCCGCTGGGCCCTTCCTGTCAAGCACCGCTCCGCTGGGCCCTTCCTGTCAAGCACCGCTCCGCTGGGCCCTTCCTGTCAAGCACCGCTCCGCTGGGCCCTTCCTGTCATGCACCGCTCCGCTGGGCCCCGCCGTCTCAAGCACCGCTCCGCTGGGCCCTTCCTGTCAAGCACCGCTCCGCTGGGCCCCGCCGTCTCAAGCACCGCTCCGCTGGGCCCTTCCTGTCAAGCACCGCTCCGCTGGGCCCTTCCTGTCATGCACCGCTCCGCTGGGCCCCGCCGTCTCAAGCACCGCTCCGCTGGGCCCCGCCGTCTCAAGCACCGCTCCGCTGGGCCCCGCCGTCTCAAGCACCGCTCCGCTGGGCCCTTCCTGTCAAGCACCGCTCCGCTGGGCCCTTCCTGTCAAGCACCGCTCCGCTGGGCCCCGCCGTCTCAAGCACCGCTCCGCTGGGCCCCGCCGTCTCAAGCACCGCTCCGCTGGGCCCTTCCTGTCAAGCACTGTTAACGGTTCACTGTGCCCACCATGCCTCCTCCTTGACCAGTGGAGACTGTAATCCACTTGAGAGACTGTGGCTTTGCACTCCCCAGGATGGCACAGTGGGCAACCCACCCACTGTATAGACTTGAGAGACTGTGGCTTTGCACTCCCCAGGATGGAACAGTGGGCAACCCACCTACTGTAGAGACTTGAGAGACTGTGGCTTTGCACTCCCCAGGATGGAACAGTGGGCAACCCACCTACTGTAGAGACTTGAGAGACTGTGGCTTTGCACTCCCCAGGATGGCACAATAGGCATGGTGGCCCCTTCGTGGTTCTGGCGTCGTGGACTCATGTGGCTGTGGTGCTCCCCCCTTCCCTTCCCCCTGAGGTGCCTGTAGTTTTTTCTTCAGATGCCCCTGCAGTGTTCTCTCCAGAGGACTCAGGTCTCCTGTGTGGGCTTTGCCCTTGTGTTGTTACACTTTGGCCCACGGACACTTCGATTTTCTTTTGATGTGCAGGACTAATTGCCTCGGTTATCCATTGCACTGTATATAGACTTATTTTGATATTGATTTTTTGGCTAGTTGAGCATAACTTTTCAGAGCCTAATATGTACATAAATTTTTATTCACAATTTAATTATGTCTTAGCATTTATCAGGGGGGTTTGGGTGGTGTCACTGTGACTTGTTGCTCTGCATTGGTGTGTACATAGTTTGGGGGGGTGGGGGTCGCATATGTGTGTGCCCGTAAGCATTACTCCTCCCCCCTCCCGTGTGTCGTAGGTGCAGTACTCACCGTTGTCGTCTGCGCCGGCGTTCGTACTCGTGGTAGATGAGCAGGTAGACGAGAGCAGGTAGTATGTTTAATTCGGGTTCCATGCTGTCCTCTGTCCTCGTGGAGTGCGTAGAGGTGAGCGTTTTCCCGTTCGTAGTCTGTTTCCGCCGTGTTTTTATCGGCGGGGCTCCCGCCCCGGAAAAGGTGGCGGATTGGTGAGTTATGATACTGTGGGCGGTACATTGTCTGCCGCCTGCCTGTTGGCGGTGACCGCCGCGCTGTTTGTCTGTACCGCTGCGGCGGGCGGAGTAATGTGGCGGGCTGTGTTGGCGGTTCCCGCCAGGGTCAGAATTCCATTTTTTGGACCGCCAGCCTGTTGGCGGGTTGGCCGCCACTTTATCACCGACCGCCAGGGTTAGAATCACCCCCTAAGTGTTTCTGTGTACTTCAGAGGTTTGAATACAGTCACCACAACCTCATAACTAAAGCTGATGAGCTCATTGGTAGGTTGGGGGCTGCAAAGTACCTAAGTACATTTAATCCGACCTCAGGCCACTGGCAGATTGCCCTAAGTCCAGGAGCAAAGGAGAGGTCCACATTTTCCACCCCAGAGGGTCATTTTCAATACACAGTGTTGCCGTTTAGATTAAAGAATGCCCCTGCTACTTTCCATAGGTTGGTGAACAGAGTCCTGCCTGGGTTGGAAACTGTCCGTGCAGCTTATCTAGATAATATAGCTGTATTAATTTCCACCCAGGAGAATCACTTCAGGAATCACTTCAGGAAGTGCTTCAGGCCCTGCAACAAGCAGGCCTGAATATCAAGGTAAACAAATGACACATAGGGCAAAATTCAATGGTGTGCAATGGTGTACTTGGGCCATCTTTTTGGTGGAGGCCATGTATAACCACTCCAGCCCAAGATTCAGGCCATACTGGATTGGGAAATTCCAAAACCCAGGCTCAGATCAGGGCCATTCTTGCCTGACTGGGTGCTATAAGAGGTTTATTAAAAACTGTGGGACCATTCTGGCTCCCCTGACTGGACTCGCCTCTAAAAAGAAGCCCAAAAAGGTAATTTCGACCTCAGAGTGTCAGAAGGCCTTTGACACTCTGAAGGAGGGTATGTGTTCAGCACTCCTCCTCCTGGCCCCTGACTACAAAAAGGAGTTTATTGTAGAGACAGATGCTTCTGGGCAAGGGATTTGGGCAGTGCTGACACAGGTAAATGAAGAGGGCAAAATGAGCCAGTTGCCATTAGCAGGCAACAACTTCCCAGTGAGCAAAGGTGGGGTGCCATTGAGAGGGAAGCCTTTGCTGTGGTCTTGTCCGTGAAGAAGCTGAGACCATACTCGTTTGGTACTCACTTCCGTGTTGAAACTGACCCCTGACCTCTCAGATGCTCATGCAGATGTGCAGGGGAGAACCGAAAATTGTTGAGGAGATCTATTTTCCTATATGGGAGGGGCATTAATGTAGAGCACAGACCTGGGACTCCCCATGCCAATGCATATGGACTTTCCAGATGTTTCCACTTAGCTGATGAGGATTACTAGGGTGTAGGTTACTCATCAATTTACAGCTGGGGTGGTGTAGAAAAAGCCATCCTTTTTGCCCTGATCGCACTAATTCCTTTACTGATACTGATGGTTACTGACTCTGAAAGTGCCCTGTGCACTGCTAACCAGGCCCAGGGCCAGGGCCAAGTCCATAAAAGGTACATGGTAAAGGGTTCAATTCTAATTGGCCAAGACAACCTACCTGTAAGCCCTCAGGTATATATGTTTGAAGACCCCAGTGAACTTAAAGCAATTTTGTGTGCACTGCGGTGATTTCAAGTGTCATTTCAAATCCAGACCTGCCTTGCAAGCTGGTTTTAAAATAAAACTATGTCCAAATCTGACTTTGGAATTAAAAGTAATTACAATGTCCAGAACTACATTTTTATTACATATAGGTCACTGGGTGCCCCAGGGGTAGGATACCTTGTTATAAAAAGAAGGGACAAAATAAAATATGTTTTTTATGCCCTTGGGAAAAACAGCCAAAGTTGTTTTCCCCATTGTAGCGCTGCTAGCCCCATAGGCTAACATAGGAAGGCTTTATTAAACTTTAACAAAGTCTAACTTTTGATTGGAGTTAGCTAGAGACCTGATTAAAAGTATCAAAATAAAGTTACAATAAATCCAACAATTTGCCAAGGTCAGATTTATTAAAACTATTACAGGAAAGTAGGTTTAAGGTAGGGCTTGTACTCAATTGAGAGAGAAGTCCTCATTTTGTGCCCCCATCATTGGTGGAGTTTGAAAGGAGAAGGAAGGGACCATAGCAAAGCCATGCAGGGAAAAGGAAGATAGGAGAGGTTGGGTGGACCTGAGACAGGGGATACACTGGATTTGTACTGACTTGCCTTGGCCCTGGCCTTTGAAATATGATGCTTAGGGAATTCACGAGGGTGGGTACATTACGTGCCTCTACCCATCCTTAAATGCCAGAAGGGGCTCTACTAAGCCCTCATAGAGGGGCAAGAGAGACCACCCCCGAGGATACACCACCAGTTCTGCAAAATGGACACACACAGAAAAATTGTGAACATGTGCTAGATGAATATTAGGTAGACCATGTTTCTAGATCATGTGTTGACAATTTTGACTTTCACAGAGGCAAACTTTTGGCAGCTGTAATCTGTAATTTTTAAAGCTGTCCAAGTATGCAGGAAGCAATTAAATCATATTAAGTAAAGTGGAAAATCATATGTGAATTAGAAGGCAGCTTCATAAAGGAGCCTGTTCTGCCAGCACAGCATGTCTTGTCAAGATGTGTACGGGAATACACTAACAGCCAGTTGAAATGACAAAAATTAAAGTAGAAAGGAGTCATGCCTTCCCTTATAAAGATCGAGAAGATGAAAGAGACATCTCACTTGTGGCCTAAGGACCATTCTTACTTTAAGCACTTGTACTCCCTGCCTAACAGATGGGTCAGACGTTCCTTACAAATGCTCAGGCGCTCTATATCATCAATTTTGACTATTCCCAGTGATTCATAGTCCGAAGGTCATACATTGGGAGTATCTTAGGTGTCACTGGGACATGTCAGCAGCTTTTGTCCTAATACTTTATGAGGGCTATATGTATCCTCCATAGAACTTTGCATTCAGAATCTTTAAAGCCATGGCTCAACAGAATATGATGACCTTCATCCAGTTTTTACATCTACCAAGCCTCTGCTGCAGTAATGGTTGGCTATGAGTCACTTGCCTTAGGGGTTTCCTTTGTTTCCTCCCACTCCATAGATTGTCTCTCCAACAGTCAGCTGGGGAATGAAGCTACAATCAGGTCATAGGCTACTCAAAAGAGATGGTTGAGGGAGGAAGAACACCTACATCCTCGCACTTATAATAAGGTGAGTGAAATCTATCAAATTATTTTGGCTTTCTTGCCACAGTGGTGCAGTCTGCATACAGTTAAATAATACAGTTGGCTGCGTCTTGTTAACAGGCAAGGGTAGCACCTTCAAGACATATATCCAAATTTGGTTGTAGTCGGCCATGGGCAGACGATCGTCAAATGTACCTATTTTCTGCATGTATATCAGGATCAGAACAGCAGGAGGGTTCCTAGCCTGTTGATACTATTTTTGATCTAAAACACATTTCTGACAGTAACAGTGAAAACAATGTTATGCACTTTCTCATTTTCTTTCCAAAATACTCATCTGCTACAGGAAATAGGAAATTTTGAAGTACACATGAGAAATTGGGTTTTTGGTTGACAGGGGTGTTCGCCTTGGTCAAGCAGCACCCACAATTCTTGTCAGTGTAAGGCATAAGCAAACCTCAAATGAACCCGTGCTCACCCTTGGGTAGCTTGGCACAGTGCAGTCAGGCTTAACTTGAAGGCAATATGTAAAGTATTTGTGCAACACTTCAAACAGTATCTCAGTGAAAACACCACACAAAAAGGATCCCACACCAGGTTAGAAAAACAGGACTTAATTTAATAAAGAAAACAATGACAAGAAAAAACCTTGGGTTAGCAACTTTAACTTTAACGAATAAACTTTAGCATACCATTTAGAATCAAAAAGCACCAACTGGGGATAGCCGGTTGTGCCAGACAGGGACAAAGTCAAAAGTTCAGACCGACAGCGATGGAGCCCTGGCCGGCTGCAGGGACCCAGTTAGACCTGCGGAACCAAAGACCTTAAATGTTGGTTCCAGAGCATTGCGTGTATTCAAAACAAAGATAGGTGATGCATCAGTTCTGAAATGCGGTGAGGCTGCATTGCAAGGTACTGATGTGTCAAAGTTGAGTATCCTGTTGAAGGGACTTGCGATGCAAAGACTGGTTTTGAGGATGCGTGTCACAGTCGATGAGATGTGCTAGTTCCAAACCACACAGTAACACCTTAGGCCCCCTTTCAAGGGTCCAGCACTGGGGTAGTACCACTTGGCAGGGCAGACACAGAGATGTCAGAGTCCTTGTGCAAAAGCAGGATGATTGGAAGTCTCTTATGTCCCTGAGACTTCAGATCAGGAGGCCAGCCAACTAATCCTTGGAGTCAGTTTGGGTTCTGGGTTGGAGAGATGCAGGTCCAGTCCTTCTCACTCCCAGGCAAGAGGGCGGCAGGCACAGGTCAGCACAGCAAAGCAGGAGTCTAGCAAAACAACAGTCCAGTAGAGTGGCAGGCCTTCATCAGCACAGGAGTCCTTCTTCCTGATCAACAGATCCAGAAGTACACTGAAGTGGTGGAGTCTGAGGTCCAGTTCTCATACCCATTGGTGCCTTTGATGTGAGGGAGACTTCAAAGACATGGCTCTGACGTGCATAGATGTCTTGCCATTCCTGCCCTGGCTCCAGGCTCACTACAAGGGGATATGTAGCCCTTTGTGTGTGGACAGGACACATCCTGTTCAAGTGTAATTGTGGCAGTGTCCAGCTCCTCCCTTCCACCCTAAACAGAATCTCACATCAAAACGCATCAAGTCACAGCTAAGCTCCCGTTGTGTGTGGCTGTAGAGGGGGAATACACAAAGTCCAGCTGTCACCCACCCCAGACAAGTGATCAGAGACAGGCAGCAGGCAACAAATGGGTAAGGCAAGAAAATGTCAACTTTCTAAAATTGATATTTTCAGAAATGCAATATAAAACCTGACGTCACCATCAGTTATGATTTTAAAATATGGTTCCTGAATCACCATACTCTGAAAATGTATCTCTTACTAATTGAAAGTTATAAAGGGTTATACAGCATCTCCAATGTTATTCATTGAGTAGCAAAAACAAATTTAGGAGTTTGAGAGTTTTTTACTACCAGGACATGTAAAACTTAAAAGTACATGTCTAACTTTTTAAATAAACTGCATCCTGCCTCTGGTGCTATCTAGGGCCTACATTAGGAGTGACTTGTATGACAGTTTAAAACTGCACATACAGGCTTTGCAGAAGCAGGCCTGAGATATGTTTAAAGGGCTAATGAAGTGGGTGGCACAATCAATGCTGCAGGCCCACTTGTAGCATTTAATTTACAGACCCTGGGCATAGATAGCGCACCTAACTAGGGTCTTATTAGTAAATGAGTAGATGCCAATGTTACCATATTTTAGGGAAAAAGCATAAGCACTTTAGCACTGGTTAGCAGTGGTAAAGTGCACAAAATCCTAAGGCCAGCAAAAACGAAGTCAGCAAAAGCAGGAGGTGTAAAGGCAAAACGTTAGTGGGACCATGTCAAGTGTGCCAGGTCTAACAACATGCAAGAATTCATTTGTTTTGTACTGTATCACTGAGCTACATTTAATTTAGTGTGCAGTGCTCAAAGCAGTGTCAGGCTCCCTTAACTTTATCTTACATAAATAAATATACAGGTATATTATCAAGAGAAAAAAGCACAGTGAATGTAAAAATTTGGAGGTAGTTTGTGTCCTTTGCATATTACTTGCGTGGATATTATGCCATTTTTGTGTGCAGTATTTCTCTAATATTAAGTGGTTGCATTGTTTGTTTTTACTTGTGACTTTAGTAATAGACAGTGGTAAAAAATTAAGGGTCGTAGTTTATAGTTTAGAGGAGAGAAATCTCATTTCTACTGTCAGGCAAACTCGTGGGTTCCTCTGCCTCATTTAGAAGTAACGCAGCCACCAGGTTTCCGATGGCGCTCCGACACACATCATAGACATCATAGACAACTCGAGCTTCCCTGTCACAGTAGACAACAGCTTCAACTATTGATAGTTATCCATCTGTAACTCTGCATAGAGAACGCTCATGGACTCTCCATGTTTGCTTCACGGCAACTCTAAGAAGTGCTGATAGTGTACAATGAATGCATCTATACCTGTCCTTGTGTTGAAAAATATTGTTGTGGAACTGAGAGCGAGGCCTTCTTGTTTCAAAAACTGAGAAAAAAATCTTTATATATAGTGTTTAAATGTTATTTTTCTACTTACCATGTCATATTTGCCACACAATATAAATATATCCCTGTAGTGAAAACTTACCCATTATACATAGGAACACCAACCCCAGTAGTGCATAGCAAATCACTGATATGTTCAAAACATTCAAATCATAGCACACCATTCTACCCCACCACCTTAATAACCCCCTTCACCCATGATGTTGCACCTGTATTTCACCCTTGTTAGTTATGCCTTTAGTAGCCTTTATGGGAAACTTCCTTTACAGTTCTCTTACCAAACCCAATTGAGGAGAACATTCTGTTTTTTTTTGTAGTTTTACTCGCAAAGGTATTGGAGCGCTTTACATGAGCACCAACTACATTACACAAAGACACATTCATTTTTATTAGGCACAGGGAGATAAAGAGCCTGATTTAGAGTTTGGGGGAGGGGTTTACTCTGTCACAAACGTGACGGATATCCCATCCGCTGTAGATTGTAATACGGCGGACCTGGAGTAACCTGTCTGCCAAACTCTAAATCAGGCCCTAAGTGATGTGTCCAGAATCACAGGATGTTGAGCCAATGCCAAGACTCAAACATGATTCCCCAACTCCAACGTCAGTAGCTTTTGTCAATAGGAGACATCTTCTCCCCAGCTCTCTCCCTTCATCCTAATAACAAAAAGGTAGAT
Source organism: Pleurodeles waltl (assembly GCF_031143425.1). Lineage (NCBI taxonomy): Eukaryota > Metazoa > Chordata > Amphibia > Caudata > Salamandridae > Pleurodeles > Pleurodeles waltl. The sequence goes on from NC_090449.1 coordinate 611,880,544, forward strand.
TTCATATGAGGTTCTGCCACATATCCGCACCCTTTTTTTAATCACAAACGTCAAGCACTACATTTCCCTACCCCATTCCAAGAGGACAATATGCCCCAGATCAAAGCTTCATGCGTGGTGAGGAGGCATTCCACTCACGTAGAACTCACACAAACACAGCCCTCACTGCTGCTGTACCTGGTGCCCTGGAACACACAATAGAAGGGATATGCAGCAACAGGAGGTCAGGATGTGATACGGCCTTCACTGTCAAGAAGGGCAGCATTTGGATGCCATGCAGAAAGCATGGCTAAATCCAAAACATTGCATTCACTGAAGAAAGTGGAAGCCTGGCACGGCAGGGGCGAGGGTTAGGTCTAGGGTAACTTGCATGAGACAGTGGTTCATTTTTGAGGTTGCTTGATTCGGTCCCTCTAGATGCAAAATAAAGCAAGTTCATTTTCTTCTATCTAATGGAGAGACAGGGAGAGAGCAATAATGTGGATTTGGCATCGAAAAAAAATCTCCAGTTGTGATAGGTAGTTGTGAGTTAGTCGCTCAGGCAGGGGGCTTCACTGCACCAACTGAAGGTGCTGGGCCTTGCAATTTTTCAACTAATCCAAATCTACAAATGAGGCTTTTGATCTTTTCCTTCAGAACACAGCAGCGGAAAGCTATAGTTCTGCGAGTCTGCTTACAGAGATTTTAGTAAAGCAGCTAAACCTCCACCAATATAACCCCCACCACCAGCTGTACATCTCACGGACCCTCCCGTCGTTCCTTCTTTCTCCTCAGTTATGTACACCAAGACCTTTCATTGTGTTAGAACGGCTGAAGTTTATTCACCTCACAAATTGATACACACTAGTCATGATGGCATTGGTTATTAACATGCTCACTTCTTGCTTATCTTGGACTGCAACATAAGACATTTTCATAACAGGTTATATAGTGTACATCTTATACTTTATTACATATTAATAACCATAACTTGCCTAATTCTGCAATGCATCATCCTTACAGTCATAATGTCCCTTCAAGATTGTCATACATCACTTTTCAACTGCTGTGACAGCTCTACTTCTGTCACTTACTTGGTACAGCGCGTCATGGCTTCGAGGCTTCAATTGCTACCAAATGTCTGCCGTTCGAGATCCCTTGGCTATGCCTGGGCTCTAAGTTCCATCTCCTCCCAGCGCTGATCAGTTCTCACCCTTTTGTCTGCTCCCAAGTATCCCTGCCATGAGGCATCCCAAGGACCTTGTTCGGGCACTTGTCTCAAGTGTCCCTGCCATAAGGCATCTCAAGGAGCTTGTCCGGGAAATTTCCCTTCTACGTCCTTATGTGAAGGTATTTATTGCTAAACCTCGTTCCCTCGTCACACTGCAGCTGCGACACCCACGTTTTCTCGTGTGGGTAGGTGGGATCAATGTCTTCCAGCGACAATGCTGGAAACTGCTTGTCCCAGTCACCTTTTAGGCCGTGCTTGTGCCTATGCCCCTCTTTTCTGATACAAACAAACAAATAAGCATTCCTATTAATGTAGCAGGGCACGCATATATAATTTTGCTGTAAATACTTCCTAGTAGTAAACATTTTCTCAAAACAACATAGAAGGTTTTTATATCTTTTTTTTAAATAAATGGAATAATTGAAGGAGGATAGCGCTATGCTATTTCATCATACTCTCAAAAAAATAATAAAAAGAGAAATCATTCAGAATGATGAAACATTCCAAGCTGCAAGGAAAAAGCTACTTTTGATGTGCCATGGTCTATGTGTACTTGCATTGCAAATGCAATAGCTCTGGGATATTTTAGGTGAATGTGCTTTTTGTTGTAAAAAGCTGCAGATTGTGTGATAGATGTGAATGCACAAACATTGTCCGCTTCAGACAGGTGGAAGCTACAACAGATCTGACAGTAGGAGACCATAAACAGCAGACTATTTAAAAGACACAGTTCAATGAGCATTGGGCCTACATGGCAGATACATCCCTAAGAGATAACATAGCTTGGTTATTGGCTCAAACCTCCCAAAGCAAAGCAATTTTAGATTATGCAGATCTCACTGGTGTCAACACCAGCATTGTAGAATTACATCCCAGGTCACACAAATTTCACATATTGAGGTACCACACAGCACTTCCACTCATTAAAGAACCCAGGATGGGTCACATTCCTGACACAAAGTGAGTGGTGATGTAAACATGTTGGTGACTGAGTCATGGCGTGAGGGACTAAAACAATATTGCATCTGGTGGATGGTGTGAATGTGTAGTGTCATAAGTGGAAGATGTATTGTCAGATATGACAGTGATGTTGTGAGTGAGGACTGTTGGGTAAGACTGATGGTGTCTGAGATATTGTTCCATAATATTGTGTTTTAAATTTCATCCTACAAAATATTATAGTCCTAATATGGACTACTGCAACATTATGTAGGTAGGCATGTAGGTAAGTATATAGGTAAGGGTAGAGTTACTATTCTTAACTCCACATCAACGTTCCTTGAAACTATGGGGTTCATTCCAACCCTGGCGGTCAGTGTTAAAGCGGCAGTCAAACCGCCCACACAGGCTGGTGGTAAAAAAAATGCAATTCCGACCCTGGCGGAAACCGCCAACAGAGACCGCCACTTTAACACACCGCCCGCCACGGCGGGACAAACAAACAGCGCGGCGGTCACCACCAACAGACAGGCGGGAGACAATGTACCGCCCACCCTATCACAACCCACCAATCCGCCACCTTTTCCGGGGCAGTAGCCCCGCCGATAAAAACACGGCGGAAACAGACATTTCAAACGGAAAACGCTCACCTCCATACACCCCACGAGGAATCTGGACAGCATGGAACCCGAACTACACATCCTCCCAGCCATTGTCTTTACCAGGCGCACGAACGCCGGCGCAGAAGACAACGGCGAGTACTGCACCTACGACACAGGGGAGGGGGAGGCAAAAAATTACGGGGACACACATATGCAACACACCCACCCTCACCCTCAACCACTACAACACACACATCAATGCATAGCAACACATCACAGTTACACCCCCAAACCCCCCGGAAGAATGCAAAGGCAAAAGGAAATGATTATAAATATAGAATTATATTGTAAGACTGAGTATAAAATATATCACACATCTATAACTTCATATAAATAAATTGTCCAGTCCGATATGTCCATCAGCCATTGTTCGTGGGCCACTGGGCCAAAACACATCCACCCTCACCCTCAACCACTACAACACACACATCAATGCATAGCAACACATCACAGTTACACCCCCAAACCCCTCGGAAGAATGCAAAGGCAAAAGGAAATGATTATAAATATAGAATTATATTGTAAGACTGAGTATAAAATATATCACACATCTATAACTTCATATACATAAATTGTCCGGTCCGATATGTCCATCAGCCATTGTTCGTGGGCCACTGGGCCAAAACACATGGGCAAAGCCCACACAGGATACCTGCCTCCAACGGAGAGAACACTGCAGGGGCATCAGATAGGAAAACTACAGGCACCTCAGGGGGAAGGGAAGGGGGGGCACCTCAGCCTGATGAGTCCACGACGCCAGATCCACGAGGGGCCTCCATGGCCACTGTGCCATCCTGGGGAGTGCAAAGCCACAGTCTCTCAAGTCTATACAGTGGGTGGCTTGCCCACTGCCATATCCTGGGGAGTGCAAAGCCACAGTCTCTCAAGTCTCTACAATGGGTGGCTTGCCCACTGCCATATCCTGGGGAGTGCAAAGCCACAGTCTCTCAAGTCTCTACAGTGGGTGGGTTGCCCACTGTGCCATCCTGGGGAGTGCAAAGCCACAGTCTCTCAAGTCTCTACAGTGGGTGGTTTGCCCACTGTTCAATCCTGGGGAGTGCAAAGCCACAGTCTCTCAAGTGGATAACAGTCTCCACTGGTACTGGAGGGGGACTAGTGCCCAGAGTGCTTCGTGCAGCCCTGCCCGACACAGATGCAGGCCTGCCCCTTCCGCCAATGGGCCAGCGGTGCTTGAGATGAAGGGCCCAGTGCAGCGGTGCTTGAGACGGCGGTGCCCAGTTCAGCGGTGCTCGAGACGGCGACGCCCAGTTCAGCGGTGCATGAGATGAAGGGCCCAGTTCAGCGGTGCTTGAGACGGCGGTGCCCTGTTCAGCGGTGCTTAAGATGAAGGGCCCAGTTCAGCGGTGCTTGAGATGAAGGGCCCAGTTCAGCGGTGCTTGAGACGGCGGTGCCCAGCGGAGCGGTGCTTGAGATGAAGGGCCCAGTGCAGCGGTTCTTGAGACGGCGGTGCCCAGCGGAGCGGTGCTTGAGATGAAGGGCCCAGTTCAGCGGTCCTTGCCCTGTTCAGCGGTGCTTGCCCTGTTCAGCGGTGCTTGCCTTGGCGGTCCTTGCCCTGTTCAGCGGTGCTTGCCTTGGCGGTCCTTGTCCTGTTCAGCGGTCATTGCCCTGTTCAGCGGTCCTTGCCCTGTTCAGCGGTGCTTGCCTTGGCGGTCCTTGCCCTGTTCAGCGGTGCTTGCCTTGGCGGTCCTTCATTGCCCATCTGGGCTGTGGCTGGCGGTCCTTCATTGCCCAGCTGGGCTGTGGCTGGCGGGGCCCTCCTGGGCAGCTGGGCTGTGGCTGGCGGGGCCCTCCTGGGCAGCTGGGCTGTGGCTGGCGGGGCCCTCCTGGGCTGCAGTACCGGGCCTGTGTGTGTCCTCCTGAACACCTGGGATGGGGCTGGTGGGGCCCTCCTGGCCAGCTGGCCTGCTGCCGGACTTGTTGAGCGTGCTGCCCTTCCCACCCTTCCCTGCACGCTTGTGGCCCTTTCCCACCTTTGGCGGTGTGCCAGGTGGCACCTCACTTCCTGACGGTGCCAATGTAGGGATTTTGGTCCCTGGGGTCTTTGGTCGCTCGCGCCGGGCACTGGCAATCTTAGGATGCTTTTCCGGTGGTGGGCTGGCCGTGCCTTGGCTCCTAGCTGAACTGGATGCCCTTGAGGGTGGGGGACTCCACAGTCCATGGACAACAGTCTTCACTGGTCCTGGTTTTGTGGTGGCTGAGGTGCTGATTGGAGTCTTATGAGACGGACGGGGTGGGGGAGTTGTAGGAAAGAGGTCAAGTTTGGAAAGGAAAATCAATTTGGAAAGAGAGGGACGGGTAGGTGTAGTGGGTATGGGAGTGGAGGAAGAGGATGTGGTTGTAGGAGTGTGAAGTCTGGTGTCTTTGGGTGCAGGTGCTTGGGCTGGAGGCTGTCGTGAGGTGGATGGCTGTTGGGTGGGTGGCTGCCTGCGTTTGTGTAGTTTGGAGGAGGGGGTGACAGACACACTTGGAGAGGACACAGGGGACGTGTAAATGGTAGTGGGGGTGGTGACTGCACGTGTGCGGAGTGTTCTGGTGGGTGTGCTGGTGATGGACGTAGTGGCTGAAGATGTTGTGCATGCAAGTGTGAGTGGAGACGTCACATGGAGGGAGGAGGGAGACGAGGAGGAGGGGGACACAGTGGAGGCAGTGGGTGTTGGTATGTCTGCATGTGGATGTTGCTTGTGTGAATGCTTGTGTGATGTGTGGTGCTTATGTCTGGATGAGCTTCCCTTGGGTGTTGAGGTGTGTGCAGGCTGGTCTGATGGTGTGTCTGGGATAGGCAGAGGTACAGGGGATTGGGTCTGGGTGGAGGAAGTTGGAGGGGGGAGGCTAGAGACAGGGACAATTGCTGCCGTCACTGCTGAGGCCAGAGCGTTGAACGATCGCTGATGGGCAAGCCTGGCCCGAATGAATGCCCTCCAGGTATGCATTACTCTGGTGCACCTCTCTTTGTACACCCTGGATGGCATTCAAAAGGGTAGACTGCCCAACAATGATGGTCCTTAGGAGGTCAATGACCTCCTCACTGAGGGCAACAGGGGTGACAGGGGCAGGGCCTGAGGTGCCTGGGACGAAGGAGATGCCCACCTTCCTGGGTGAGCGGGCAGGGGGCAAACACTGAGGGGCTGCTGGGAGGGCGGTGCTGGTGCGCTGGGTGGCGGCTGTACCTGTTGTTGCGGGGGCATGGATGTTTCTGCCACCACAAGGGAGCTCCCTTCAGAGGACGAGTCGCTGTCACTGACATCAGCACGAGTCCCCGCTGTGGAGCTCCCCTCGCCCTCCGTCTTACTGGTGAAATCCGAGTCAGTTGCATGGCCCGCCATGGCCATGTGAGATGCAGCTCCCTCGTGCTCCGATGCCACTTCTCCTCCGCCTGATGATGCTAATGCACACATGAACAGGAAGACCACAAAAAAGGGGGGGAGGAGAAATAAAGACATGTTGAGTGCATGGATTACCGCTACCGTTGGCGGACAAGACAGACACAGAAGCCCCCTGCACTACGCCGCACACTTGGGGTCCACTACGCAATCCGTGGGACATGGCCTACAAGCCTATGGACGACAACTACACACATAGATGACACAGGGCCATGGATACCTGTACTTGGCACCCTACAGAGGTGGGGGGCGGGGGCACAGGGCCATGCCTTACGGAGGGGCCTAGCCTACAGAAATCGCCCTGGCCTAGGGATACCCACAGCCCTCCTCCCCCACCCAGACACCTCCACTGCGCGCAAAGTCAGCAGAATGTATTTGTACTCACCCCCTTGTGTCTGCTGTGATGTCCTCACGCGCCCATCCAAATTGGGGTAGGCCACCGCCAGGATCCGGGACATCAGGGGGGTCAATTGACGACTGGCACCCCTCCTACATTGGGAGGCCATCCCCAGCAGAGCCTCCGCCGTCTTCCTGCTCCCGCGTCGGATGTCCTCCCACCTCTTCCGGCAGTGGGTGCCCCGTCTGTTGTGGACCCCCAGGGTCCAGACGTCCTTGGCGATGGCACGCCAAATCGCGACTTTCTGGTGGGTGCTGACCTATGTGACATGTACAGGGAGAGAAAAATTGTCATCACCTTCTGCATGCTCGATGTGAGTGGCCCCCCATCCCCACCCTTGCCATGTGGCACATGCTCTCATCTGTCATTTGATGCATGCCTCAATCGCTCCCCTCCCCACCATCTTTCATCCACCCGACTCAACCCAGGCATTGCCCACTAAGCATGGTCCCAGTGTACTTACCTGTTGGTCTGGAGGACCGTAGAGTTGCGCATACTGGGGGAGGACCCCATCCACAAGTTTCTCCAACTCCTCCGCAGTGAAGGCAGGGGCCCTTTCCCCAGTCGCATGAGCAATTGTCTCTTCCAGACCGAGGTCACAGCAGCACTTGCAGTGTAGGTCCTCTCCTGTCGAAGATCAGGTATCGAGTGATTAAGCAGATAGAAAATGGCGGTCACGCCCGCGGCGGTGCGTACCGCCGGCGGTGCGTACCGCGACCGCACCTCGTCATTGGCTCCTGAAACCCATAGGGTTCTATGTTAACCAATGCGGCTTAGCGCCGCGGTCTTCGACCGCCTACCGCCGCGGTGTGCCACGCCAGCGCATTGACCTCACATCCCACTGTCGGACTTCACAGGTCAGGCAGCCGCCATTTCAAGGGCCCACATGGCCTATTTACCAACTGTGTCACACATACCTAGGCCATGCACCAACACTCATACAAGCCATTCAATGCATTGGGAATCGTGCTATGTGCAAGCTGTGGTTACGTACCTGTGGGTTGCTTGACTCTGTGCTCGCTGTTGTCCTTCATAGGCACCGTCCACTGGGACATGCGAGGAGATGGAGGAATCTTCCCGTGTACAGACCGCTGGTGGACCTGTCGACAATGGAGGAACGACATGTCATACTGACATACAGGCTTGACCGAGCCACTATACAGGAACTGTGTACCCAGCTGGAGCCAGACCTGATGTCACCCATCCGCCAACCCACAGGGATCCCCCCTCTAGTGCAGGTGCTGTCAGTACTCCATTTCTTAGCAAGTGGGTCATTTCCAACAACAGTGGCCATATCATCAAGGATGTCCCAGCCTATGTTTTCCAAGGTGTTGTCCAGAGTGTTGTCTGCCCTGCTGAAACACATGCGGAACTACATCGTTTTCCCTGAGGTGGGGGATTTGCCTACAGTGAAGGGTGACTTCTATGCCCTTGGACATATCCCCAACATCATAGGTGCCATTGATGGGACACATGTTGCTTTGGTCCCCCCCAGCAGGAGTGAACAGGTATACAGGAACCGGAAGAGTTATCATTCGATGAATGTACAGATGGTGTGTTTGGCTGACCAGTACATCTCCCATGTTAATGCCAAGTTCCCTGGGTCAGTGCATGACGCCTACATCCTGCGGAATAGCAGCATCCCGTATGTGATGGGTCAACTCCAGAGGCACCGGGTGTGGCTATTAGGGGACTCTGGTTACCCCAACCTGTCCTGGCTACTGACCCCAGTGAGGAATCCCAGGACAAGGGCAGAGGAACGGTACAATGAGGCCCATGGGCGGACTAGGAGGGTGATCGAGCGAACCTTTGGCCTCCTGAAGGCCAGGTTCAGGTGCCTCCATATGACAGGTGGATCCCTAATGTACTCACCAAAGAAGGTGTGCCAGATCATCGTGGCCTGCTGTATGCTTCACAACCTGGCTTTGCGCCGCCAGGTGCCTTTTCTGCAGGAGGATGGTCCAGATGGTGGTGTTGTAGCAGCTGTGGAGCCTGTGGAGAGTGAAGAGGAGGAAGCCGAAGAGGACGACATAGAGAACAGGAACACAGTAATACAGCAGTATTTTCAGTGACACACAGGTAAGAGTAGACACCGGCATATTACATTTACTTAATAACTCCTACCTCTCTACTGTCTGACTTTTTCCCCCAGTGTATGGTAACTGTGTTGTGACTTTCCCTTCCATTTTCAGAGCTGTGGGCCCCACTGCGTGACATCTGCTTTGTTTCCCCATGGACTACAGCTGTGTGACAGCGGTTTGTTACCAACACAATGTGAATGAACATTTTGGCACAGTCATGTCTAATACATTTGTTCTAAAACACAGCCAGACTCCAGATTGTTTTGTGCAATAAGTGTTTTTATTCAAGTGCTCTACATTGGATGGGTGGTTGCAAATCGGTGAGGGGTGATGGTGGAGGATTGTCCATGGCAGGGTCCAGACTATCAGTTTCACAGGTGCATTGTCCAAATGCCTGTGGGAAGTGGAGCAGGGGCAGTTTAAGGTTGGACAGGGTGACAATGTGGGACAGTGGGATGACAATCAGGGCGGTATCCTTTGCTGGCGGGGGTCTTGACATCTTACTCTGTCTTCTTCCTGGATCTCAGGGCCCGCTTGCGGGGTGGTTCTCCTTCTGCAGCGGGTGGGGTTCTGGTGGCCTGTTGGTCTTGTGTCGGGGCCTCCTGTCCACTAGCGCCGGCGGAGGTGGTAGGCAGTTCTTGCTGCATGCTAGTGTCAGGGGCCCTTTGAGGTGCCACAGTGTTCCGCAATGTCGTGACTACCTCATTCAGGGCCACTACGATGGTACCCATGGCGGAACTGATGTTTCTTAGCTTCTCCCTGAACCCCATATACTGTTCCTCCTACAGAAGCTGGATCTCCTGAAACCTAGCCAGGACAGTCACCATCGTCTCCTGGGAGCGGTGGTATGCTCCCATTATGGAGGAGAGGGCCTCGTGGAGAGTAGGTTCCCTGGGCCTGTCCCCCCCGCTGTCGCACAGCAGCCCTCCCAGTTCCCCTGTTTCCCTGGGCCTCTGTCCCCTGGACCGTGTGCCCACTACCACTGCCCCCAGGTCCCTGTTGTTGTTGGGGTGGTGGGTTAGCCTGGGTTCCCTGTAGTGGTGGACACACCGCTGATTGACGTGTCCTGGGGACAGGTATGGGCCCGCTGGGTGGGTGCTGTGATGGTGTTCCCAGAGGGGGGAAGGTCTACTGTGGCTGTGTGAGGGGAACCGACTGTCCCGAGGTCCCCGATGGGCCGGGCTGGTCATCTAGATCCAGGGAGACAGAGCTGCTGTCCTCACTGTGGGCCTCTTCTGGGGGTGGAGGGGACATTTGTGGACCCTCCTGCGCGGTGACGTGGCGTTCGGGTCCTGCAGGGGTATAAAAGCATGGTAATTGCTTCTGTGTGTGTCATAGCGTGCAATAGGTGGGTGCCCGTGTACCCCAGTGCTGGCATTCCTTTGTGGGGGCTGTTGTGACGGTGGTTATGGGGTGGGGGGGTTTGTATGTGTATGTGCAGTGGGCATGCTTAGGTGATGGGTGTCCATGCTTTGTGGATGCATGCAGGGCTAGGTGTTGGGATGGGTGGGTTGTGATGGTGAGAAAGTTGCAAAGAGTAGGATGTGATGGGGTGAGGGTGAGGGTGGGGGTATGAGTTGGCATGCAGGTGTGGTGGGGGGGGAGAAGTAGTTAAGATTTGCCTTACCGGAGTCCATTCCTCCGCCTACTCCTGCGAGGCCCTCAGGATGCAGGATGTTCAAGACTTGCTCCTCCCATGTTGTAAATTCTGGAGGAGGAGGTGGGGGTCCGCCGCCAGTCTTCACACCGCGATGTTGTGCCTGGATACCATGGAACGCACCTTCCCCCGTAGGTCGTTCCACCTCTTCCTGATGTCGTCCCGATTTCTTGGGTGCTGTCCCACAGCGTTGACCCTGTCCACTATTCTGCTCCATAGCTCCATCTTCCTGGCAATGGTGGTGTGCTGCACCTGTGCCCCGAACAGCTGTGGCTCTACTCGTACAATTTCCTCCACCATGACCCTGAGTTCATCATCAGAGAACCTGGGGTGTCTTTGCGGTGCCATGGGGTGGTGTGGGTAATGTGTGGGGTGGATTGTGTGCTGCTAAGTGTGGTGATGTGTATTGTTGTGTTGTGTGAAGTGCGTGCAAATATTGCTGGGTGACAGTGAACTGGGCGTCTGGGTGCTCGGATGTCTTTTCTCGGTGCGTGCTCACGAATCTCTAGGAGTGGAGGTTTGTGGGTGATGTGGGTGTGTGTTTTATATTTAATTGGGTGTGTGGGAGTGGTGTGTGTATGTGTCTCAGGTGTGTGCATTTTGAATTGTCCAATGTGGTTGTATTTTGTAAGTGTGTGTGTATTTTGACCGTAGCGGTGTGTACCGCCAATGGAATACCGCAGTTGAAAGACCGCCGCGTGGCTTCGTGTGTTGTGATAGTGTGGGTGTATTTCTGTTGGCGTGACGGTGGAGGTTTGGTCATCGCCAGTGTCCTGCTGGCCTTTGGTGTGGCGGACTTCTGTGGATGTCTGTATTTTGGCGGTTTGCCTGTTGTGGGTCAGAATGACCGTGGCGGTTTACCGCGGCCGCGGCGGTATTATGGCGGTCTTCTGAACGGTGGTAAGCACCTTTTACCGCCGAGGTTGGAATGACCACCTATATCTACTTACAATAGTAATAGGCCCACCTTTACATCCTGACACCTCCCCACTATATATTTAGACATTCTAATACAGTAGAACTCAACCTTTTGACTTCTGTAGACCCCCACTTTATTATTACTGGATCCGAGGGACCCCCACTGAATCATCATTGTAAACTGGGCCGTCCCCCCCACCATTGAGTTATTACTTGTTGACAAGGGCCCCAGTCTAAACACTGTTGATGATTTGAGCCACAAAATAATACTAAAGAATTACAGAAACAAGCATTCCATCAAACACATACACAAATGATAACACATTTTAATTTGCAAAAAAAACTTTTTTTAAAACATTTTATTAGGCAGGTTGGAGCGTTTCTAATTTCATTTGAAGCCACACATGGTCCAACCTAGATTCTGCTTGATGCACCTGCACTGCTTCCACAAATCAATCTGAGGATACTAGTTTAATTTTTAGCCTTCAACTTCAAATTCCTTGACATTTACAGTGTATTTAAAATTTTTCATTTGTACATTTAGCCACTTTATTTCTATACACTTTATTAATCTGTTAATATCACTTACATTTCTAAGCAGTCACAGACCCCCGAGGAGGCTTCGGGATCCCCAGGGGTCCCCGAACCACAGGTTGGGAACCACTGTTCTAATACATTCAGTACACCAGTACATAATGCTGCAATCCTTAAAATACCAGCAAGTGATTCCAGACCCCACATATATTATCCATACATAAGTATAAGAAGCATGTTCTACAAGGGCTGCTATGTACAGCCTGAGGTAGGTACCAAACAAAAACATTCTGCGGCTTGTGCTGCAGTGCATGAAGCTTTTGAAAGTAGAAACTTCAAGGTGATATTCACTCACACTTAAACCTTAGATGGCTCTACTTCGTAGATAGCTGGAAATCATTCCCTCTTTCTTGATCTTCAGGAGGCTGATCCTTTAGTTCCAACACTTATACTCAGGGCCACTGGAATTATGCGGCAGAGGAAGACCAAATTATTAAATTAGTATCAAGAAAAGGCAAATTATGCACACATTTTCTGATGTATTATTACTTCATTATTATGTCATTTTTTAACTTGTTATTATTGTTTGGACATCAGTCACACCTCATTGGTACCAGTTTAACACTCAAATATAACAATAAGCTACAAAAAGGGGACCTGCCAACTTTTACAAAGGGCCTCCCACTTCTCAGCAGCATGTGTTCCTGTATTTTTAGTAACTTTTGAACCATCTGAGTCAGAAACACTTTTTTAAAATTAAAATCTGCAAATTATGCGGCAGACAATGAATTAGATGTCATATGTGGCAAATCTACAATTATGAGAAACTAACCATGGACATACAATTGCACAATTCCAGAAGCCCTGCTTATAGTGTTGGATTTAGCATTCAATGTAAAGGGATGTAGAGGTTCAAAAGGAAAACTAGAAAGGGCTTTGCAGCTTTTGGGAGAGGTGGCCATCCTACAGGATAAGTAACCCTTGGCCCGTGTACAAAATAAAATGTCCCATAAAAGTGAACTAATTCATGTTGAAGGGGACTGCATAGCTGCTTTAGCTGCAAAGTCAGCCTTGTCAGCATTGCAAACTTTTAAGGTTACTACTGTAACTCAATCTCAAACAAATGTCAATGCACATATGATGGTGACGTGCAGCATTGAAAGGGAAAAAGACCTATAATTGATTCACTTCTAAATATTTGTTTAGCCTCACTAAATACAGCATTCCTATGTTTTTGTACATGTTGTGGGGGTAGGCATACACCTAATGACAACGCTGGGCTAGCATTAAACAGGCAAGCCTGCTGGAATCAGTGATACAGTGTCAATACCAGAACAACAATACCGGTGTCCCTATTTACCCTAGAATGCAAAATACGTACAATAGTATGATGCTTGTCAACAAATTAAACATGCTTCTGCTTTCAGAATATTCTACTGAAGACAGTGTCAATGACATGTTACAGAAGGCATTTTTAACGTGACATTGAAAGATTCAGAGAAGATAACCTCATAGTTGATAGACATTGTTTGTATGCAAATACTTTTGTTTAAGGCTAGAGGTCCTCTAGAAAATAGACCAGATACTACCACATGGTCTCCTATCACAATAACTACATATAGTATTAGGAAGTTGTGCTAGTTTTGGCATTCACATTTGAATCTGAATGTTGAAAAAAATACATGTTGAAAATCCTAGAGGAAATAAAAGATATATTCCAACAACAATTAATGTAGCAATAAAAGGAGAGCAGGATTAGTATGGATGCAAAAGAAAGGATCAGAGAGACTAGTAGGTAAATAATAGAAACTACCTTTAAAGTGTTGGACAGTAGCTTTCCTACTCTTAAGGCCATGTATACTATCTCTCCTATCACTTCTTCTACTTACAATCATAAGTTCTTTACAACTGGGGCAAATTCCTATGTGTACTTTAACACAGTTGGGCATTACAAATGCTTAAATCTCACAAAGCATCCTGGTCTTTGATCAATGACACTCCTCCTTCTCTACTTTATAAACTCATTGTCAGACAAAAGGCTGTCTCGATGAAGGAAGCAGCCTGCAATTTGTTCTCAATTCAGCAAATACAGTTATGCCCTTCTTGCCTGTCGGCAATCCACATTTGAGGTGGCTATTGCATGTGGTCCTTTCCTTACCAATTACTGCTTTTCACTTCTATTGCTGCCAAAAGCAAATATCTGTGTACAGAATGAAATTATACTTCCAAAATAATTATTGGAAAAATTCTATGTGCTAATATATTGGCACATTTAATTCTCTATGAGGAAATCACTATTCATGTCTCTAGAAACCCTCCTAAGCCTGGGTTTGCTTGCAAATTACGTAGCAAACTTGCCATTGTTAATCATTTTCCACCCTGCACTGTCAAGCAATGTAAGTTATAAAACTAGAACAAATGTGTATTGCAGAGGTTTTGCCTAGGGACACATATTTACTTACTGTTTAAAAAATAGTAAAAGTTGTGGAGTTGAGTTGCATCCTCAACCAATTAAAGTTTCTGAAGTTGTCTTGTGACCAATTTTCAGAGTCAAAAAATTTTCCTAGATAAAGTAGACATGCTACTTGCAATTTTAATATAACAAGAGGTCACTTTGACCTCTGCAGGAAAAACATTTTACCCTCAAACATCTCTACTCTGCATCTGAAATACAGCAGCTATTGTATACCCAGTTTTTTACACATTTCGCTGATTTATTTCACACTGTTGTCATGCTTCAGTACAACTGACTTTTCACATTTTTTTAAACAATTAGCTCTGGATTGTTGACTGGATTTAAAACTATTTTCAAAACTATTTCTTACTTTTAATGTTCATTGTTTTCAAACTTATTTAGTTGATGTCAGTTAACTAGGCATGATCATGGCTTTCATCCATCTAAGGCAATAAATCACTGTTGCCAAGCTAGATCCTTTTACTTGGGTGTAGACCTACCTTTCAGTCTGAGTGAACATTGAGCTTTGCTTTCACAAGCTTTGACCTCCATGGGAGAGATCTCACTTTTATGTTTACAATGTCGTTAGACTGTCATCTTGATTATTCCTCTGGAACAACAAGATGTTGTCTTAGAAAACTGATGGGACTGGATCGTACCGTTATTGTTGCATCCATCATATTAAAATGCCATACAGCTGCCTACCATTAAGGCTGATTCTTTCACCTTGCCATTGTTCCTTACAGTTGCGCCACTGTGAAAAGTTTTGGGATCCCCGCTTTCACCTTTCTTGAGTCAAGTGTGACGTCACACATCATTCCCATTGTAACTGCTGCAGTTTAGATTCCAACCATTATGCTCAAGTTGATGTGATCTATGACTTCAGTGTTCTGTTTTATACAGACATCTCATTCTACCACAGTAGTAGTACCAGTGCAGTGGGTACCTCCAGCTTTTCTTGGATCTCCAGCTTTTTCAAATACCAGTATGACTGGCAATACATCATCACCTCCATGCTTGGATTCTGTAGATCTAGATATATCAACTTTTTGAACATCTGAATGAAATCAACTCAGTAAACTATGAGAAAAGTGAAGAATTGTTGCAGCTGTTGGTCCTTGTACAGACTTCTGAAAGCCAGCTTTTTTGCTTTCAGTACTTTTGGATTTTTTTAATTTGTACCCTGCTGTACAGTTGAATTAGACTCAGAGTGATAGCAGAGCTTCATTATTTGCCAATTTGCTAAGAATCATGCATCCATCTTCACTAGATTTGTTGCCCCATCATTCGAAAGGTGTAATTATTTGAAGTTTTCTTGTTTTCAATATAATGTATTCAAGGTATATGTATCAATCAGCCATCAATCTTGACATGCCCGAAAAAAATTCCTGACTGTTTTAGTCAACAAATGAAGACCTGTCTTCAATAACATCATATAACATCCAGTGATCACCTGAGCTACTGTCAACTACAGCTCTTTCTTCCTGTTTTAACATAAGGACACTTCTAACCTGAAGTAGCTGATTGCGCTTTATAAACTTATCAATCAGTCAATCACAATGTAAAGGTTTGATATAGGTTGATTGTGTTGAATGGTTCTACATTATAAATTCACATAGTGCGATTCATAAATAATATTAGATTTAGGCAAACAAGGTCTAACCTTTAATAACATTATCTCAAACCCTGTAAGTCTAGTGCAAAGGCATTCTAATGAAGAGCATGTTCCTGTGTGACTGTGGTGGCTGCCAACACATAGCTAGCTGAAGGTCAATCACCAATGCTTTTGGTGTTACTGTCTGGTTTCAATCAGAAGGTTGGCAACATACAGAAATGTATTTTCTATGCGTCCCGTGGGAAGGCTGCAGATTGAAAAACTTTGAATAAGAAATTAGCAGAATGTATGTGTATTGAAAGACTACCTAGGAAATTAATTTAAGACACTTTTGGTACTAAAAGATATGTTAGGCAGCAGCTAAGCAAGAAGGGATACTGCAGTGTCATCAAAAGTTTGATTCAAAGACTGATCCGATCTGATTAATATACTTTTGTATGCTTTCAGTTTTTATTATCTATCCCTGTATTGCATTTGTGTTTATCATCATTATTCTTGCATCTGCTCTAGAACAGAGCTTTAATAATTGATAACGTCTTTTAAAGTGTACCACATGTATTTTTATGTCTGTTCGTCTATGAGGGGAGAGAACCCTAGAGCTCACAAATATAATTTTGTAGTCTCTGACAGGAATGATCATTGTCCAATATGCATTATCATCATGAACGTTGTGGCAGATATATGGATCACAATCTGTCTTCCTTGCTCAATCTGGTTCAAAATGTTGCTTGGTGGATGATATTGGGACTCAAACTGGGCCATATTTGTATGTAAATTTGTAAAAACGTTCATTCTGTTCTCTATATCTTACTTCAAACATTTTAGCTCCACAAATTAACACGAAAAACACTGTCCTTTGATCATAAAAAAGGATCACCTCTTATTCTGTTTGTGCTTCTAGCCCCTGACCTAAATTTACTCTGTTTTCATGAATAATATGCAACAGTGTTTAAACATATAGCAAGGTTATCTGAAGCATCAAACAAAAGATATAATCCATTTTTGGGTAACTCTGTTGGTGATGTAAACAGAATACATAATCCCTTGAACTCCAACTTCATAATAGACATCAATCTTGGAGCTACAAATTTTTCAAAAGGTCTAATGGCCTTGAATGCTGTATCCTCTCTTGGTCTCCACCTCAATGCTTCAATTGAACCCTTTGAACTAAGTATTCTTCGATCATAAATAACACTGAAGTCACTGATTTCAAAATATGGAGCTGTAAATTAGTTGTCTTTTTTCCGAATTGTCTCTTCATCATCTGAATTGGGACCAAAAAATGATGCCACCAAGCATCTTTGGAAGCCTACCTCATTGATTTCTGCTGTTGCCCACTACCATTGGAAATCTCTCTGTTTATGAGTAATAACCATGGATAATCTTTTGTCTGCATTATAGAGACAGGCCACTACATTCTTTGCTTTACACCTCTAACAAAACTCTTCTTGTTCCTTCCATAAATTACTTTTTTGAGGCATTATACAGTAATTTGGTTATGCCTAATCCCCACCCTGCTGGCTATGCACCATCTCTGGTTGTGCAATGCAGACCGTGGGGACGGGGCCCTAACCATAGACACATCCTTGTATTGTACCAAGCCACTTTCTTGCCCAAACAGGCCTTCCATGGCATTTGGCCGTGCACAACAGGCTCTTCTGTATGGGGGCCCTGGATGAGGACCAGGTCCTATATACAGTTCCCAACTGATCCAAACCAACTATTCAAAGTCTTCATTCACAGTATGCTGTGGGTTCAGGACCTGACATTCAGTCTACTCAACCCAAACCATCTGCAGAGTCCTTTTGCTGCAGACATCAGGTGCTGATTAAAGGTCCTTGGCCTTTGGCCAGATTCTGTTACCTTAGAATTAGTTTTTTTATTTTTGTTTCAAAATCATGATTTCAGGGCTGAAATCACAATCTCAAAACTCCAAAAATGTATGTAATTATCCCTAATGCCATTTATAGGGACTTCCGTAATCTCCGTCCTTTTCATTCATGTTCATCATGCCTCTTTCCGGCCCAAATGGCAATGTTATAACTCAGAAGGTGCGTTTTTTCCTGCAGGCAAGTCGATCCCTCTGTAACCAGCTATTATCTCCCTTGTTCTACAACAATGCTAATTATGCACCAAATCTTAGCACATTCAAATAATATGTAAAATATTTTGCTGAAATCTTTAAATATCTTTCTCTTTAAATGCCGTTCTGTATCCTGGTGAAATACATATATGTTTCAGTAATATGGTTCGTAGATGCCAAAGTGTGACAGATTTCACAACAAACACAAGACACCATGCAATTTCTCAAATCATAGCAAATGAAAAGATTGGGCTTCCCTTCATACTGAAAGTCAAAAAGAATAAGCAAAAAACAGGTCACGCAACCATAACACGCTTCATATGATATTTGCTCATTTGAACAGGATGCCAGGCCTACATTAAAACTGACCAGGCTATTCAAAGGTGAGGAAACGAAGCAGAATCATAGAAACAATTGAATCAAAAGTCTGTATCCTTCTTGAGTTATAACACGACTGTTAAGAAAAATGATGAACCCTGGCTCCTTATGGATTTCAAAGGTGTGAGTGGAGTGCTTGTGTCAGAGAACCGTCTCCAATGATTGCACAAGCTTAACTACTAGAATGCAGATGATGAGGCTTTTATTTCTTCCTCATTACATCTGAAATGTAGAGTATGTAAACGTCTTATCCCCTGCATTCGTAGAGAAAATCATTCTGGTGGTTGCACCAGAAGAAAATTCTTGTTACAAAATGCCTTCAGAACGTGAAGCAACAATTTCCGTCAAGCACTAAAATTATTATTTTTGTTAAAAAATTACAACGCATACAGCATTCATGTCACAGTGACAAAGGTGAAAACAGCTGGCGCCCTTAGGCTTTGACTTATTTCACTTTGATCATCGCTATGGGGGCATAACTTTGTCCTTCAAGCAACGATCAAGAAGGAAAAGCTTACACACAAAAGGTGACCATGTCCCCTTTCAAGAGTTCTCTCTTCTTAGTGGATCCCTCTTTAGGAATCACCTTAGTGTCATGATCTCCAAGCAGGGATCCTCCCAGGGAAAACACAGATAAGTGATGCTCCCGGGCACAACAGTCTTTCTGCCTCCTGAGGGAGCAGATAGGTGATGTTTACCCCAAAGTACCCCCCCATCTCGAGGCATAAAGCCCAACAGAGATAGGTATAGGTAAGAAAAAAAAGAAGTGGTTGGGCAGCCTGCCTAGACATAGCCACACCTACTCACTCCAGAACAGGCCGAGGAGTCTTTCTGCCCTCACTGGAGCATGGATTAAAGATGGGGGTAGGGGGTAGACACCTGGTAAAAAGTAAAAAAAATGAAAAGGTGAAAAAAGAAAAGGTGAAAGTGGTCCACCGGGGAATTGAGCTGTGCCTCCACTCCAGAAAAAAGGTCAGAATTCTTTCTGTCCTGCAGGGTGGGGGCAAATTGAGGTGTATACCCCAACCTACTCCCGGAGGGGGGCAGAAAGCCTTCTGGACAGCAGGGAAATAGGTAAAAAATAAAAATTGATGGTTTGGCCTGCCCAGGCATTGGGCAACACCCCTACAGAAGAAAAGCAAATTAAGGCCCACATTATGACATTGGCAGTAAAAACCGCCTACCACTGCGGTGACGGCTGCCAAAAGACTTTTGCTGAGGCTACCATCTGGCCACCAGATTATGACCACAGCAGGACTTCCACCACAAGAAGGATGGAAATCCGTCCTTGGCCATACTGGTGGATGGTGGTAAAGTGTCCCTGCTACCACCAGCACCCCCACGCCGTAGACTGCCGCCAGCCGTATCATGACCTGCGATACGGCCTGCCGGTATTCTGCTGGCAGGCGCTGCTGCCATTAGCATCGCCCCGTCCTGTTCCCTGATGGAAGACCACTCGGATGAAGGTAATTTGGGCTTCCTACAGGGGAGGGGGGTGTTTGTGTGTGTGTGTGTGGGGTTGTGTGCATGAATGTGTGAGTGTGTTTGTGAATGAGTCTGTGTGTGGTATTGTTTGCGTGGGTGTATGCATGTGTGTGAATGTGTGTAAGAATGGAAATGTGAATGTGTGTCTGCATGTCAGTGTGAATATGTGTACGGATGTGTGCGAGCATGACTCGATGTTTGCGTGTATGAATGTGTGTATGCCAGTGTGAGTGAGTGGGTGTATTGTATTGTATTGTAATCGTATTTATATAGCGCTTACTACCCCTGACGAGGTGTCAAAGCGCTTTTCGGTGAGTAGCACGCTACTCTGGAACCCAACAAGAATTAGTGATGGATTAGTAACGGGAAATAATGAGTACAGTTTTAGTATTATTATGAGTTAATTTGAGCCGCGGATATGAGAGTTTGTTAGTTAGATTGACTGGAGTAATGGAGGGGTGGAGGAGGAAAGAGATCCAGAAGTGTTAATTGGGAGTATATCCTTAATTTACTCAACCCAAAGGCTTGGGATGAGTAAAGGGGGGTGGAGGAGGGAAGAGTATGTGGAAGGGTTAGGGAGAGAATAGTAGCAGGGTGAGATAAATGCAGGAACATTTTGTAGGGTTGTGTGGGAGGTCATGGTAGTAGAGTGATGTTTGGTGAGTTAGATGTGGAAGCGGAGGGAAGAGCTTAGGCAGAGTTATTTAGGAGATTAAAGTAGTAGAAAGGATTTGGGATGAGTCAGAGTGAGAATGGGGCATAGTTTGATAGAGACATGACTTATGATGATGGGTAGATAAGTGTGATAAGATGAGAGCAGGAATTCATAGATATCTAGTATAACAACCCACCCAGGAGCCATGCAATGACCCACGAACATGCCAAGCACAGAAACAACATATACACATATATGCATACATATATATATATATGTATATATATACATACACACACACATGAATACACACACATATGCACATACAATACATAATTAGAACCATGGGTAAAATATACTTAGTCAAACAGGTTTAAAGAGTGTGTGTGTATTTTATTGTTATGACATAGTAGCGATACATATTTTCTAAAGAAACTATAAATAACTAGAAATATACACATGATCTGAAAAAATATTTATCAACATAGGCATATGCAGTTCATAGTTGTTTGAATATGGTGGTTATGAAGGAAAGAGCCAACTCTTGAGTAGTTTTCTGAAGACAAGAAAGTTATCTGTGGCTCTTATAGTTGGGGGTAATGAATTCCATAGTTTGGCTGCTTGAACGGAGAAGGATGTACCACCTATAGTCTTTTTCTTGTATGGTGGTGTTCTAAGGCGGGGTGCCAATCTTGAGCGGAGGTTTCTTTGTTGGATGTATTTGGTAATTTTGTTTCTGATGAAAAGCGGTCTTGTTTCATGTATAGCTTTGTGGGTGATACAAAGCAGCTTGAAAGTGCATCTTCTGACAACGGGTAACCAGTGTAATGCTCTCAAAGCAGGGGAGATGTGGGCTTGCAGCTTTACATGTAATAGTAGCCTGACTGTGGAATTCTGGATACGTTGTAGTTTTTTCATAACAGATAGAGATGATCCATGGTAGAAGCCATTGGCATAATGCAGTTTGGATAGTACAAGCGAGATAGTGGGTTGCACCTTGTGTGGAAATCCGAGGTGGGGGAAGATGCATCGTAAAGTCTTCAAGTTGATGAAGCTTGTTTGTGCTAATTTGTCCACTTGGGCATTCATAGTTAACTTGGAATCCATGGTGATTCCTAGGTTTTTAACTTCCTTGGATAATTGAGGAGGCGGTCCGAGATCGTCAGGCCAGATGTACAGAGGGTCATAATTTTTCCAGTCACCACATATGAGTATTTCTGTTTTGGAGGTATTTAGTTTGAGATGGCTCCAGGTCATCCACTGATCAACGGCTCTGAGGCAACTGAAGATTTCTGAGTTTTCAATATTTTTGGGGCATTCTAATTTAAGTAGTATTTGTGTGTCATCTGCATAGTTGTAGCATGTGAGATGGAAATCATTGATCAGTTCTGGTAAAGATATCATGTAGATGTTGAAAAGCAAAGGTGAGATGATTGACCCTTGGGGGACCCCTGCTTTTGTGAGGTAGGGTTCGGACGAGAAGGGGGGCGAGCGGAGGATATTAGATCTTTTTTGAAGACAGGAAGTAATCCAGTCGAGAGCAATCCCTTGTATGCCGGCTTCGTGGAATGTTTGAGTTAAGGTGTCATGGTCAACCGTATCAAAGGCAGCTGAGAGGTCCAAGAGAAGTAGTGCAGCAACTCCATTTCGGTCGACTGTGTTTTTAAGATCATCCCAGATTGCTATGAGTGCCGATTCAGAGCTTCTTCCTGGGCGGAATCCAGTTTGGAAGTCTGAAAGTATAGAATTGTCTTCAATGAATTGTGACATCTGGGCGAATGCTGCTCTTTCTATCAATTTGCCCAAGAAAGGTCCATTTGTGATTGGTCTGTAGTTGTTGGGGTCTTGTGGGTCTAGGTTTGTTTTCTTTAACAAAGGTCGTATGTATGCCTTTTTCAGGTCTACAGGAAAAGTTCCTGAAGTTAAAGAGTTGTTGATGATTCTTCTTACAGGTGTGGCAGCAGAAGTAGATAGAAGAATGTTCTTGAAGATTTGTGGTGGGCAAGGGTCAGAAGGGCAACCAGAAGGTCTGCTTGCTTTGACCAAATCCATAAATTCATCCTGGGATATTTGTTTGAAGGACTGTAGAGGTTTATTCTTAGAGGGTATTTTAGGAAAGGGGTTGGTGCTGATGTTTTTCTTCTGTTTCAAATAGGAGTCCAATGTGTCTGCCTTGGTTGTGTAGTGAGTTGCCAATTTGTTTGTGAAATCTTGAGTAGTGTGATGACTTCCTTCCATGCATGTAGGTTTTCGAAATTCATTGAGAATTTTATAAAATTCCTTGGTTGTAGATTGAGCATTTTGAATTCTGTCTGAGTAGTATCTTTTTTTTTAGCTTTTTTGATTGATGATGTGTGTATCCTGTTAAGTTTGTGTAGCTTCAGTTTGTCTTGACTGTTGTTTGTTTTGAGCCAGGTCCGCTGCAACTTTCTGATTTGTTGCTTTATCTTTTTAAGTTCTGTGTTTCTCCAAGGTGTTGGTTTTCTTTTGTTGTGTTTAGTTTTTCTGAGTGGTATTAGGATATCAAAAGCTTCCTGTAGCCACTCATAAAGTTTTGGCACAGAATTAATTGTATCTAGATCTGTGTTTGCTGTTAGTTGTGTTTCTAAGTGATCCAAATTGAGTTTGCTCCATGGTCGATAGGTGTATGTATGTAAGTAGTTGTGGGTGTGTTGATTTGTGGAATTGTATGTTGGAAAGTTATCATATGGTGGTCTGACCAAGTGATTGGGGTGATGCTATGAATAGTAACTAGTTCAGGCTTAGCAAAAATGACATCTAGGATGTGCCCCGCGATGTGTGTGGGATTGTGTACAATCTGATGTAGGTTCAATGCGACTAGGCCAGAGATGATAGCTTTTGGATGGGGCATATTGGGTTTGTCAAACCAAATGTTTAGATCCCTAAGAATGCATAGGTTGGACTATAGTGTAATAAGGTTTGAGACTGTGTCTAGAAAAGCATCTGGGAATGTGGAGTTGTTAGGTGGAGGTCTGGAAAGGAGGAGAAAGTTACATGAGGAAGTTGGAGTAGGGTGGCATCTGGTAAGGAGGGCTTCACAACCTTGTATGGAGATGTTGTCTGTTTTACTGAGGTTCAATGCCTGTTTGAATATAATAGCTGGTCCATCTCCTCTCTTGCCTATACGGTTTTGAGTGATGGTTTGATAGCCCGGAGGAACGGCTTCGTGCAACACTGGGGCCATGTCATCTCCCAACCAGGATTCAGTTATGAATAGTAAGTCAGGTTGTGTGTCTGTGAGCAGGTCGTAGATGTGGTGCTTGTTTTTTTAAAGTGATTGAGCATTTATGAGTTGGCAGTTTAGAAAAGGTGTGTTAGTGGTAGTGTTGTTTTGTTTAGGAGAAGGGTAAGTAGTATAATGTGAGCTTGAAGCAGGAGTGTTGCTAGTTGTGATATCTGTTTAAGGCTCACAATAGTCTTGCTTTTCAATATAGTGTTCCTCTTCCAGCAGGTTAAGGATGCATTTTGTTGGGTCTGTGTGTGTGGGTGGTGGACTTGGTGGCTGAGGGAGCCATGAGGAGTGTACTGTTTTTTGTAGGGTAGTTTTATTATGTAATAGACAAGGGGATGCGAGGTTGCTATGAGTGGCATGTTTTTTATTCTGTTTGCGTTTGTTTAGTGTGGATGGAGTATGGGTTAGGGGTGGTGGAGGAGTATGTGGATCATGATGTAAGGCTCTAAATTGTGCAATGGAGGAGAGGCAAGTGAATGAAAGTTGCTGGGTTGGGGTGCTTGTGGTAGGTGTTTGTGAAGAGTGAGAAAGTAGGGGTGGAGATAGGGTGGAATTTGTATTCTTTGTGTAGTATTGAGGGTGGGAGTGGGTATGACGATAAGTGTAATGTAAGTTTGTGTTGCTTTGATGCGCTGATGTTTGTGGTCGGTATTGTTTTTGTGGAATAGTGAGAGGGGATATTGGTGTAGTTGTTTTTGTTAAGGGATTTGTATGTGAGTTAGTGCTGGTAAGTGGAATTTGAGTGTTATATGGGGTGTTGATGTGTTTTGGAGAAGAATGTACGAGGTGTGTAGGAGGTGATGGATGTGTGTCAGGGGAGTTAGTATTAGTTGCGATGATTGGAAGAGGTAATATGTGTGGTGGAGTGAAATGTGGGGATTGTATGGTTGTGTGTAATTGGTGAAGAGAGGGGAAGAGTGTTTGTAGATGGTGTGTTTGAAGGCAGGGTTTGGGCATTGTTATGATGACAGGTGGTCTGTGTGGTTAGTATGAGCAGAGAGTGTGTATCTGGGAGGCTGAGACTGAAAGAAATGTATACTGTAGTTCTGTGTTGTGTGGGTGATGGCAGGTTGTGTTAGTGGGAGTGGACAGAGTAGTGTTGGCTGTGAGAATGCAGGTGTTTGACTGTAGTAGTTGTGGGGGATATGTGTATATGTGTTGTATAAAGGGTATTGTGTTGGGTGATGGGGCAATGCAATCTGTCTGTGGTCAGTTTGTGATGTATGAGTTGGATGCCTTTGTAGAATATGTGTTTGCATGTTGAGGGATGTGTAGGGGCTGGAACCATTCTTGGTCCATTGAGAATTGGGCAGCATTTTTGGCCCTAGTCCCTAGTCCCTACCTGTCCCGAACAGGCAGCTGCCCTTGTCCTCTCTGCCCTTTGCCTAGACGCCCGGGCTGAGACACCATGAGTCCTAGCCTTTAAAAGCCCTACTGGCCAATAAGAAGCTCGTCCTAACCCTAGCCAATCCAATTTCAAGCCCTGATTCAAACAACTAATGGGAGACCCAGCCCTAATCACCTATCATAGCCCTATTCCTGACCACCAATCACAGCCCAAGACCTAAAACCAGCAACCAATCAGAATCCCAGCCCTATCCACCAATCACAACCCTAGAAACAACAGCCAATCCGAATCTCAGTCCTATCCACGAATCACAACCCTAGAAACAACAGACAATCAGAATCTCAGCCCTATCCCCCAATCACAGCCCTAGAAACAACAGCCAATCAGAATCCCAGCCCTTTCCACCAATCACAGCCCTAGAAACAACAGCCAATCAGAATCTCAGCCCTATCCACCAATCACAGCCCTGGAACCAACAGCCAATCAGAATCCCAGCCCTATCCACCAATCACAGCCCTAGAAACAACAGCCAATCAGAATCTCAGCCCTATCCACCAATCACAGCCCTAGAACCAACAGCCCATCAGAATCTCAGCCATATCCACCAATCAGAGCCCTAGAAAAAACAGCCAATCAGAATCTCAGCCATATCCACCAATCACAGGCCTAGAACCAACAGCCAATCAGAATCCCAGCCCTATCCACCAATCACAGCCCTAGAAACAACAGCCAATCAGAATCTCAGCCCTATCCACCAATCACAGCCCTAGAACCAACAGCCAATCAGAATCCCAGCCCTGTCCACCAATCACAGCCCTAGAAACAACAGCCAATCAGAATCTCAGCCCAATCCACCAATCACAGCCCTAGAACCAACAGCCAATCAGAATCTCAGCCATATCCACCAATCAAAGCCCTAGAACCAACAGCCAATCAGATTCCCAGCCCTATCCACCAATCATAACCCCAGCTCTGGAGCCAGCAACCAATGAAAGACTATCTCCCAACAACCTATCACAACAACATATGCAACAACCAATAGGAACTTATATAAGGAGCAAGTTAACTGAAGTCCAGTCCCTGTGGTCAGGGGGAAAGGCAACTGCTGCTCTATTCAGAATCTCCTTGGATACAGACAGGCTGAATCCACACTTCCAAGCTAGCAGAGTCTACTTTCGCGGTAAGGGAGAGATTGTTTAAGAAACAAACACTGGAATAGTGCTGGGCGTGCACTCTAAAATCGGGCTTTTTTAAAGGCAAAAATACAGGGGGGCAGACAGTTTTTAAACACAATTTAAATCACAGAAACAGATTAAAACAGTCTCCTAAAAACACTCTGCAAGATGTATGTAGCCTTTTTACATAGAAGAGAAAAAAGGGGGGGAGGGGAGGTGCCACAAACTAGCAAGGCAATTCACACAGTCACGGCAAAAACAAATGAAAAAAAAACACCACTTTAAAAGTGGCCAGGCTGCCTGAAACACAGAGAGTCCACAGTAAAACAGACACAGGTAGCTAAAACAAACACTTTTGAACAAATAATACTATTTATTTACCCAGAAAAATCTCAGGGCTCCTTACCTAGGTCTTTTTGCAATCCTTGAATACTGGGCTGTATCACGGCACAGGGGAGATGCACAATGGCTCACAAAATGGAGGTGGCTGTCTTGGGCTTCCCTCCACAAACTTAAGGGGCCAGAGCAGGTGTGGGGGCAGGTCTCAGGTGCAGCAGGGACTCAAGGAGCCAATCAGCTAAGTCCAGTCCTTGTGGTCAGGGGGAAAGGCAACTGCTGCTCTATTTAGAATCTCCTTGGATACAGACAGGCTGAATCCACACTTCCAAGCTAGCATAGTCTACTTTCCAGGTAAGGGAGAGATTGTTTAAGAAACAAACACTGGAATAGTGCTGGGCGCGCACTCTAAAATCGGGCTTTTTTAAAGGCTAAAATACAGGGGGGGCAGACAGTTTTTAAGCACAATTTAATTCACAGAAACAGATTAAAACAGTCTCCTAAAAACACACTCTGCAAGATGTATGTAGCCTTTTTACTTAGAAGAGAAAAAAGGAGGGGGGGAAGGGGTGTGTGCCACAAACTAGCAAGGCAATTCACACAGTCACAGCAAAAACAAATTAAAAAAAAACAACACTTTAAAAGAGGCCAGGCTGTCTGAAACACAGAGAGTCCACAGTAAAACAGACACAGGTAGCTGAAACAAACACTTTTGAACAAATAATACTATTTATTTACCCAGAAAAATCTCAGGGCTCCTTACCCAGGTCTTTTTGCAATCCTTGAACACTGGGCTGTATCAGGACACAGGGGAGATGCACAGAGGATCACAAAATGGAGGTGGCTGTCTTGGGCTTCCCTCCACAAACTTAAGGGGCCAGAGCAGGTGTGGGGGGCGAGTCTCAGGTGCAGCAGGGACTCAGGGAGCCAATCAGCTAAGTCCAGTCCCTGTGGTCAGGGGGAAAGGCAACTGCTGCTCTATTCAGAATCTCCTTGGATACAGACAGGCTGAATCCACACTTCCAAGCTAGCAGAGTCTACTTTCCAGGTAAGGGAGAGATTGTTTAAGAAACAAACACTGGAATAGTGCTGGGCGCGCATTCTAAAATCGGGCTTTTTTAAAGGCAAAAATACAGGGGGCCAGACAGTTTTGAACACAATTTAATTCACAGAAACAGATTAAAACAGTCTCCTAAAAACACACTCTGCAAGATGTATGTGGCCTCTTTACTTAAAAGAGAAAAAAGTGGGGGGGAAGGGGTTTGTGCCACAAACTAGCAAGGCAATTCACACAGTCACGGCAAAAACGAATAAAAAAAAAAACACCACTTTAAAAGAGGCCAGGCTGCCTGAAACGCAGAGAGTCCACAGTAAAACAGACACAGGTAGCTGAAACAAACACTTTTGAACAAATAATACTGTTTATTTACCCAGAAAAATCTCAGGGCTCCTTACCCACGTCTTTTTGCAATCCTTGAACACTGGGCTGTATCACGGTACAGGGGAGATGCACAGAGGCTCACAAAATGGAGGTTGCTGTCTTGGGCTTCCCTCCACAAACTTAAGGGGCCAGAGCAGGTGTGGGGGCAGGTCTCAGGTGCAGCAGGGACTCAAGGAGCCAATCAGCTAAGTCCAGTCCCTGTGGTCAGGGGGAAAGGCAACTGCTGCTCTATTTAGAATCTCCTGGGATACAGACAGGCTGAATCCACACTTCAAAGCTAGCATAGTCTACTTTCCAGGTAAGGGAGAGATTGTTTAAGAAACAAACACTGGAATAGTGCTGGGCGCGCACTCTAAAATCGGGCTTTTTTAACGGCTAAAATACAGGGGGGGCAGACAGTTTTTAAGCACAATTTAATTCACAGAAACGGATTAAAACAGTCTCCTAAAAACACACTCTGCAAGATGTATGTAGCCTTTTTACTTAGAAGAGAAAAAAGGAGGGGGGGAAGGGGTGTGTGCCACAAACTAGCAAGGCAATTCACACAGTCACAGCAAAAACAAATAAAAAAAAAACAACACTTTAAAAGAGGCCAGGCTGCCTGAAACACAGAGAGTCCACAGTAAAACAGACACAGGTAGCTGAAACAAACACTTTTGAACAAATAATATTATTTATTTACCCAGAAAAATCTCAGGGCTCCTTACCCAGGTCTTTTTGCAATCCTTGAACACTGGGCTGTATCAGGACACAGGGGAGATGCACAGGGGATCACAAAATGGAGGTGGCTGTCTTGGGCTTCCCTCCACAAACTTAAGGGGCCAGAGCAGGTGTGGGGGGCGGGTCTCAGGTGCAGCAGGGACTCAGGGAGCCAATCAGCTAAGTCCAGTCCCTGTGGTCAGGGGGAAAGGCAACTGCTGCTCTATTCAGAATCTCCTTGGATACAGACAGGCTGAATCCACACTTCCAAGCTAGCAGAGTCTACTTTCCAGGTAAGGGAGAGATTGTTTAAGAAACAAACACTGGAATAGTGCTGGGCGCGCATTCTAAAATCGGGCTTTTTTAAAGGCAAAAATACAGGGGGCCAGACAGTTTTGAACACAATTTAATTCACAGAAACAGATTAAAACAGTCTCCTAAAAACACACTCTGCAAGATGTATGTGGCCTTTTTACTTAAAAGAGAAAAAAGTGGGGGGGAAGGGGTTTGTGCCACAAACTAGCAAGGCAATTCACACAGTCACGGCAAAAACAAATGAAAAAAAAACACCACTTTAAAAGTGGCCAGGCTGCCTGAAACACAGAGAGTCCACAGTAAAACAGACACAGGTAGCTAAAACAAACACTTTTGAACAAATAATACTATTTATTTACCCAGAAAAATCTCAGGGCTCCTTACCTAGGTCTTTTTGCAATCCTTGAATACTGGGCTGTATCACGGCACAGGGGAGATGCACAATGGCTCACAAAATGGAGGTGGCTGTCTTGGGCTTCCCTCCACAAACTTAAGGGGCCAGAGCAGGTGTGGGGGCAGGTCTCAGGTGCAGCAGGGACTCAAGGAGCCAATCAGCTAAGTCCAGTCCTTGTGGTCAGGGGGAAAGGCAACTGCTGCTCTATTTAGAATCTCCTTGGATACAGACAGGCTGAATCCACACTTCCAAGCTAGCATAGTCTACTTTCCAGGTAAGGGAGAGATTGTTTAAGAAACAAACACTGGAATAGTGCTGGGCGCGCACTCTAAAATCGGGCTTTTTTAAAGGCTAAAATACAGGGGGGGCAGACAGTTTTTAAGCACAATTTAATTCACAGAAACAGATTAAAACAGTCTCCTAAAAACACACTCTGCAAGATGTATGTAGCCTTTTTACTTAGAAGAGAAAAAAGGAGGGGGGGAAGGGGTGTGTGCCACAAACTAGCAAGGCAAT
Organism: Pleurodeles waltl; assembly: GCF_031143425.1. Taxonomy (NCBI): domain Eukaryota; kingdom Metazoa; phylum Chordata; class Amphibia; order Caudata; family Salamandridae; genus Pleurodeles; species Pleurodeles waltl. Next base: position 611,910,491 of record NC_090449.1, read on the forward strand.
TCACACAGTCACAGCAAAAACAAATTAAAAAAAAACAACACTTTAAAAGAGGCCAGGCTGTCTGAAACACAGAGAGTCCACAGTAAAACAGACACAGGTAGCTGAAACAAACACTTTTGAACAAATAATACTATTTATTTACCCAGAAAAATCTCAGGGCTCCTTACCCAGGTCTTTTTGCAATCCTTGAACACTGGGCTGTATCAGGACACAGGGGAGATGCACAGAGGATCACAAAATGGAGGTGGCTGTCTTGGGCTTCCCTCCACAAACTTAAGGGGCCAGAGCAGGTGTGGGGGGCGAGTCTCAGGTGCAGCAGGGACTCAGGGAGCCAATCAGCTAAGTCCAGTCCCTGTGGTCAGGGGGAAAGGCAACTGCTGCTCTATTCAGAATCTCCTTGGATACAGACAGGCTGAATCCACACTTCCAAGCTAGCAGAGTCTACTTTCCAGGTAAGGGAGAGATTGTTTAAGAAACAAACACTGGAATAGTGCTGGGCGCGCATTCTAAAATCGGGCTTTTTTAAAGGCAAAAATACAGGGGGCCAGACAGTTTTGAACACAATTTAATTCACAGAAACAGATTAAAACAGTCTCCTAAAAACACACTCTGCAAGATGTATGTGGCCTCTTTACTTAAAAGAGAAAAAAGTGGGGGGGAAGGGGTTTGTGCCACAAACTAGCAAGGCAATTCACACAGTCACGGCAAAAAACGAATAAAAAAAAAAACACCACTTTAAAAGAGGCCAGGCTGCCTGAAACGCAGAGAGTCCACAGTAAAACAGACACAGGTAGCTGAAACAAACACTTTTGAACAAATAATACTGTTTATTTACCCAGAAAAATCTCAGGGCTCCTTACCCACGTCTTTTTGCAATCCTTGAACACTGGGCTGTATCACGGTACAGGGGAGATGCACAGAGGCTCACAAAATGGAGGTTGCTGTCTTGGGCTTCCCTCCACAAACTTAAGGGGCCAGAGCAGGTGTGGGGGCAGGTCTCAGGTGCAGCAGGGACTCAAGGAGCCAATCAGCTAAGTCCAGTCCCTGTGGTCAGGGGGAAAGGCAACTGCTGCTCTATTTAGAATCTCCTGGGATACAGACAGGCTGAATCCACACTTCAAAGCTAGCATAGTCTACTTTCCAGGTAAGGGAGAGATTGTTTAAGAAACAAACACTGGAATAGTGCTGGGCGCGCACTCTAAAATCGGGCTTTTTTAAAGGCTAAAATACAGGGGGGGCAGACAGTTTTTAAGCACAATTTAATTCACAGAAACGGATTAAAACAGTCTCCTAAAAACACACTCTGCAAGATGTATGTAGCCTTTTTACTTAGAAGAGAAAAAAGGAGGGGGGGAAGGGGTGTGTGCCACAAACTAGCAAGGCAATTCACACAGTCACAGCAAAAACAAATAAAAAAAAAACAACACTTTAAAAGAGGCCAGGCTGCCTGAAACACAGAGAGTCCACAGTAAAACAGACACAGGTAGCTGAAACAAACACTTTTGAACAAATAATATTATTTATTTACCCAGAAAAATCTCAGGGCTCCTTACCCAGGTCTTTTTGCAATCCTTGAACACTGGGCTGTATCAGGACACAGGGGAGATGCACAGGGGATCACAAAATGGAGGTGGCTGTCTTGGGCTTCCCTCCACAAACTTAAGGGGCCAGAGCAGGTGTGGGGGGCGGGTCTCAGGTGCAGCAGGGACTCAGGGAGCCAATCAGCTAAGTCCAGTCCCTGTGGTCAGGGGGAAAGGCAACTGCTGCTCTATTCAGAATCTCCTTGGATACAGACAGGCTGAATCCACACTTCCAAGCTAGCAGAGTCTACTTTCCAGGTAAGGGAGAGATTGTTTAAGAAACAAACACTGGAATAGTGCTGGGCGCGCATTCTAAAATCGGGCTTTTTTAAAGGCAAAAATACAGGGGGCCAGACAGTTTTGAACACAATTTAATTCACAGAAACAGATTAAAACAGTCTCCTAAAAACACACTCTGCAAGATGTATGTGGCCTTTTTACTTAAAAGAGAAAAAAGTGGGGGGGAAGGGGTTTGTGCCACAAACTAGCAAGGCAATTCACACAGTCACGGCAAAAACAAATGAAAAAAAAACACCACTTTAAAAGTGGCCAGGCTGCCTGAAACACAGAGAGTCCACAGTAAAACAGACACAGGTAGCTAAAACAAACACTTTTGAACAAATAATACTATTTATTTACCCAGAAAAATCTCAGGGCTCCTTACCTAGGTCTTTTTGCAATCCTTGAATACTGGGCTGTATCACGGCACAGGGGAGATGCACAATGGCTCACAAAATGGAGGTGGCTGTCTTGGGCTTCCCTCCACAAACTTAAGGGGCCAGAGCAGGTGTGGGGGCAGGTCTCAGGTGCAGCAGGGACTCAAGGAGCCAATCAGCTAAGTCCAGTCCTTGTGGTCAGGGGGAAAGGCAACTGCTGCTCTATTTAGAATCTCCTTGGATACAGACAGGCTGAATCCACACTTCCAAGCTAGCATAGTCTACTTTCCAGGTAAGGGAGAGATTGTTTAAGAAACAAACACTGGAATAGTGCTTGGCGCGCACTCTAAAATCGGGCTTTTTTAAAGGCTAAAATACAGGGGGGGCAGACAGTTTTTAAGCACAATTTAATTCACAGAAACAGATTAAAACAGTCTCCTAAAAACACACTCTGCAAGATGTATGTAGCCTTTTTACTTAGAAGAGAAAAAAGGAGGGGGGGAAGGGGTGTGTGCCACAAACTAGCAAGGCAATTCACACAGTCACAGCAAAAACAAATTAAAAAAAAACCAACACTTTAAAAGAGGCCAGGCTGCCTGAAACACAGAGAGTCCACAGTAAAACAGACACAGGTAGCTGAAACAAACACTTTTGAACAAATAATACTATTTATTTACCCAGAAAAATCTCAGGGCTCCTTACCCAGGTCTTTTTGCAATCCTTGAACACTGGGCTGTATCAGGACACAGGGGAGATGCACAGAGGATCACAAAATGGAGGTGGCTGTCTTGGGCTTCCCTCCACAAACTTAAGGGGCCAGAGCAGGTGTGGGGGGCGGGTCTCAGGTGCAGCAGGGACTCAGGGAGCCAATCAGCTAAGTCCAGTCCCTGTGGTCAGGGGGAAAGGCAACTGCTGCTCTATTCAGAATCTCCTTGGATACAGACAGGCTGAATCCACACTTCCAAGCTAGCAGAGTCTACTTTCCAGGTAAGGGAGAGATTGTTTAAGAAACAAACACTGGAATAGTGCTGGGCGCGCATTCTAAAATCGGGCTTTTTTAAAGGCAAAAATACAGGGGGCCAGACAGTTTTGAACACAATTTAATTCACAGAAACAGATTAAAACAGTCTCCTAAAAACACACTCTGCAAGATGTATGTGGCCTCTTTACTTAAAAGAGAAAAAAGTGGGGGGGAAGGGGTTTGTGCCACAAACTAGCAAGGCAATTCACACAGTCACGGCAAAAACGAATAAAAAAAAAACCACCACTTTAAAAGAGGCCAGGCTGCCTGAAACGCAGAGAGTCCACAGTAAAACAGACACAGGTAGCTGAAACAAACACTTTTGAACAAATAATACTGTTTATTTACCCAGAAAAATCTCAGGGCTCCTTACCCACGTCTTTTTGCAATCCTTGAACACTGGGCTGTATCACGGCACAGGGGAGATGCACAGAGGCTCACAAAATGGAGGTTGCTGTCTTGGGCTTCCCTCCACAAACTTAAGGGGCCAGAGCAGGTGTGGGGGCAGGTCTCAGGTGCAGCAGGGACTCAAGGAGCCAATCAGCTAAGTCCAGTCCCTGTGGTCAGGGGGAAAGGCAACTGCTGCTCTATTTAGAATCTCCTGGGATACAGACAGGCTGAATCCACACTTCAAAGCTAGCATAGTCTACTTTCCAGGTAAGGGAGAGATTGTTTAAGAAACAAACACTGGAATAGTGCTGGGCGCGCACTCTAAAATCGGGCTTTTTTAAAGGCTAAAATACAGGGGGGCAGACAGTTTTTAAGCACAATTTAATTCACAGAAACAGATTAAAACAGTCTCCTAAAAACACACTCTGCAAGATGTATGTAGCCTTTTTACTTAGAAGAGAAAAAAGGAGGGGGGGAAGGGGTGTGTGCCACAAACTAGCAAGGCAATTCACACAGTCACAGCAAAAACAAATAAAAAAAAAACAACACTTTAAAAGAGGCCAGGCTGCCTGAAACACAGAGAGTCCACAGTAAAACAGACACAGGTAGCTGAAACAAACACTTTTGAACAAATAATATTATTTATTTACCCAGAAAAATCTCAGGGCTCCTTACCCAGGTCTTTTTGCAATCCTTGAACACTGGGCTGTATCAGGACACAGGGGAGATGCACAGGGGATCACAAAATGGAGGTGGCTGTCTTGGGCTTCCCTCCACAAACTTAAGGGGCCAGAGCAGGTGTGGGGGGCGGGTCTCAGGTGCAGCAGGGACTCAGGGAGCCAATCAGCTAAGTCCAGTCCCTGTGGTCAGGGGGAAAGGCAACTGCTGCTCTATTCAGAATCTCCTTGGATACAGACAGGCTGAATCCACACTTCCAAGCTAGCAGAGTCTACTTTCCAGGTAAGGGAGAGATTGTTTAAGAAACAAACACTGGAATAGTGCTGGGCGCGCATTCTAAAATCGGGCTTTTTTAAAGGCAAAAATACAGGGGGCCAGACAGTTTTGAACACAATTTAATTCACAGAAACAGATTAAAACAGTCTCCTAAAAACACACTCTGCAAGATGTATGTGGCCTTTTTACTTAAAAGAGAAAAAAGTGGGGGGGAAGGGGTTTGTGCCACAAACTAGCAAGGCAATTCACACAGTCACGGCAAAAACGAATAAAAAAAAAACACCACTTTAAAAGATGCCAGGCTGCCTGAAACGCAGAGAGTCCACAGTAAAACAGACACATGTAGCTGAAACAAACACTTTTGAACAAATAATACTATTTATTTACCCAGAAAAATCTCAGGGCTCCTTACCCACGTCTTTTTGCAATCCTTGAACACTGGGCTGTATCAGGACACAGGGGAGATGCACAGAGGCTCACAAAATGGAGGTGGCTGTCTTGGGCTTCCCTCCACAAACTTAAGGGGCCAGAGCAGGTGTGGGGGCAGGTCTCAGGTGCAGCAGGGACACAAGGAGCCAATTAGCTAAGTCCAGTCCCAGAGGTCAGGGAGAAAGGCGACTGCTGCTCTATTTAGAATCTCCTTGGATACAGTCAGGCTGAATCCACACTTCCAAGCTAGCAGAGTCTACTTTCCAGGTAAGGGAGAGATTGTTTAAGAAACAAACACTGGAATAGTGCTGGGCGAGCACTCTAAAAACGGGCTTTTTTAAAGGCAAAAATACAGAGGGGCAGACAGTCTTTAAGCACAATTTAAATCACAGAAACAGATTAAAACAGTCTCCTAAAAACACACTCTGCAAGATGTATGTAGCCTTTTTAATTAGAAGAGAAAAAAGGAGGGGGGGAGGGGGATGTGCCACAAACTAGCAAGGCAATTCACACAGTCACGGCAAAAACGAATAAAAAAAAAACACCACTTTAAAAGAGGCCAAGCTGCCTGAAACACAGAGAGTCCACAGTAAAACTGACACAGGTAGCTGAAACAAAAACCTTTGAACAAATAATACTATTTATTTACCGAGAAAAATCTCAGTGCTCCTTACCTAGGTCTTTTTGCAATCCTTGAACACTGGGCTGTATCAGGACACAGGGGAGATGCACAGAGGCTCACAAAATGGAGGTGGCTGTCTTGGGCTTCCCTCCACAAACTTAAGGGGCCAGAGCAGGTGTGGGGGGCGGGTCTCAGGTTCAGCAGGGACTCAGGGAGCCAATCAGCTAAGTCCAGTCCCTGTGGTCAGGGGGAAAGGCAACTGCTGCTCTATTTAGAATCTCCTTGGATACAGACAGGCTGAATCCACACTTCCAAGCTAGCAGAGTCTACTTTCCAGGTAAGGGAGAGATTGTTTAAGAAACAAACACTGGAATAGTGCTGGGCGCGCACTCTAAAATCGGGCTTTATTAAAGGCAAAAATACAGAGGGGCAGACAGTTTTTAATCACAATTTAAATCACAGAAACAGATTAAAACAGTCTCCTAAAAACACACTCTGCAAGATGTATGTAGCCTTTTTAATTAGAAGAGAAAAAAGGAGGGGGGGAAGGGGGATGTGCCACAAACTAGCAAGGCAATTCACACAGTCACGGCAAAAACGAATAAAAAAAACACCAGTTTAAAAGAGGCCAGGCTGCCTGAAACACAGAGAGTCCACAGTAAAACAGACACAGGTAGCTGAAACAAACACGTTTGAACAAATACTACTATTTATTTACCCAGAAAAATCTCAGGGCTCCTTACCTAGGTCTTTTTGCAATCCTTGAACACTGGGCTGTATCAGGACACAGGGGAGATGCACAGAGACTCACAAAATGGAGGTGGCTGTCTAGGGCTTCCCTCCACAAACTTAAGGGGCCAGAGCAGGTGTGGGGGGGGCGGGTCTCAGGTGCAGCAGGGACTCAGGGAGCCAATCAGCTAAGTCCAGTCCCTGTGGTCAGGGGAAAGGCAACTGCTGCTCTATTCAGAATCTCCTTGGATACAGACAGGCTGAATCCACACTTCCAAGCTAGCAGAGTCTACTTTCCAGGTAAGGGAGAGATTGTTTAAGAAACAAACACTGGAATAGTGCTGGGCACGCACTCTAAAATCGGGCTTTTTTAAAGGCAAAAATACAGGGGGGCAGACAGTCTTTAAGCACAATTTAAATCACAGAAACAGATTAAAACAGTCTCCTAAAAACACACTCTGCAAGATGTATGTAGCCTTTTTAATTAGAAGAGAAAAAAGGAGGGGGGGAGGGGGATGTGCCACAAACTAGCAAGGCAATTCACACAGTCACGGCAAAAACGAATAAAAAAAAAAGACCACTTTAAAAGAGGCCAGGCTGCCTGAAACACAGAGAGTCCACAGTAAAACTGACACAGGTAGCTGAAACAAAAACCTTTGAACAAATAATACTATTTATTTACCGAGAAAAATCTCAGGGCTCCTTACCTAGGTCTTTTTGCAATCCTTGAACACTGGGCTGTATCAGGACACAGGGGAGATGCACAGAGGCTCACAAAATGGAGGTGGCTGTCTTGGGCTTCCCTCCACAAACTTAAGGGGCCAGAGCAGGTGTGGGGGGCGGGTCTCAGGTTCAGCAGGGACTCAGGGAGCCAATCAGCTAAGTCCAGTCCCTGTGGTCAGGGGGAAAGGCAACTGCTGCTCTATTTAGAATCTCCTTGGATACAGACAGGCTGAATCCACACTTCCAAGCTAGCAGAGTCTACTTTCCAGGTAAGGGAGAGATTGTTTAAGAAACAAACACTGGAATAGTGCTGGGCGCGCACTCTAAAATCGGGCTTTATTAAAGGCAAAAATACAGAGGGGCAGACAGTTTTTAATCACAATTTAAATCACAGAAACAGATTAAAACAGTCTCCTAAAAACACACTCTGCAAGATGTATGTAGCCTTTTTAATTAGAAGAGAAAAAAGGAGGGGGGGAAGGGGGATGTGCCACAAACTAGCAAGGCAATTCACACAGTCACGGCAAAAACGAATAAAAAAAACACCAGTTTAAAAGAGGCCAGGCTGCCTGAAACACAGAGAGTCCACAGTAAAACAGACACAGGTAGCTGAAACAAACACGTTTGAACAAATACTACTATTTATTTACCCAGAAAAATCTCAGGGCTCCTTACCTAGGTCTTTTTGCCATCCTTGAACACTGGGCTGTATCAGGACACAGGGGAGATGCACAGAGACTCACAAAATGGAGGTGGCTGTCTAGGGCTTCCCTCCACAAACTTAAGGGGCCAGAGCAGGTGTGGGGGGGGCGGGTCTCAGGTGCAGCAGGGACTCAGGGAGCCAATCAGCTAAGTCCAGTCCCTGTGGTCAGGGGGAAAGGCAACTGCTGCTCTATTCAGAATCTCCTTGGATACAGACAGGCTGAATCCACACTTCCAAGCTAGCAGAGTCTACTTTCCAGGTAAGGGAGAGATTGTTTAAGAAACAAACACTGGAATAGTGTTGGGCACGCACTCTAAAATCGGGCTTTTTTAAAGGCAAAAATACAGGGGGGCAGACAGTTTTTAAGCACAATTTAAATCACAGAAACAGATTAAAACAGTCTCCTAAAAACACACTCTGCATGATGTATGTAGCCTTTTTACTTAGAAGAGAAAAAAGAGGGGTGGGAGGGGGCGCGTGCCACAAACTAGCAAGGCAATTCACACAGTCACGGCAAAAACGAATTAAAAAAAAACACCACTTTAAAAGAGGCCAGAGAAAAAAGGGAGGGGGGTGCCACAAACTAGCAAGGGCTGTATCAGGACACAGGGGAGATGCACAGAGATTCACAAAATAGAGTGCGTGGTGCGTGTCTGCGGGTGTTTGAGTGTATAGGGGACGGGGAATCGGAAGGGGGGAACGTGGATGGAGGAGGGGAGTGTTTGGGGGGTGGGTGAGCCTCCTACCAGTGACAGGGAAGGAATTCCCTGTCACTGGTAGGGCCTACTGCCATGGTTTTCGTGGCGTTGTTAACACCACGAAAACCATGGGGGGAGGCTGGCTCATAATGCCACCGGCGGTATTATAGTGGCCGCCGGGCTGGAGATTGGTATGGTCTGAGTGGAGAAGTGGCGGGTTGGCTCAAGCCAACCCACCATTCTCATAATTTGGCAGTATGTACCGCCAGACTGTTGGCGGTACTGTGCCACATTACCGCTCACCGTCAGGGTCATAATGACCCCCTAAGTCTTTCTACCTTCACTGAGGGTTAGAGTGGGGGGTTTAGGCCCAATCTGTTCCCCTGGGGACAGAAAGCCCACTAGGCACCAGGGAAAAGGTAAAAAAAACGAGGAGGTGTTGGCAGCCTGCCCAAGCATCAGACTGTTTCCCACCCCAGAACAGGCCCACCAGTCTTTTTGATGTAAAGTAAATTAGAAGTTTTATCCCCAGCATGCCCCACCGAGGGACAGTAAGTCCACTGAATACTTAGGAAAAATGTTTCATCAAGAAAAAGGAGAGGTGAGAGCGACCCACCCAGTCTTCTGACTGTACCCTCAATCCGGAACAGGCCCAGCAGTCCTTTGACCTTTTAGGGGACAGATAGGGGGTGTTTCAATGCAATCTGCCAGCTTGGTAGGGTGATAGGACCAGAAATCTACTAGACACCAAAGAAATAGATTACAATAAACAACCATTTACAATGCAATGGGGCTCCCATTTGTGAGAGTTAGAGCTATTGACTTTGTAAATGACAATGGCCCTCATTACAACATTGGCGGTAAAAGCCGCTTACTGCGTGCCGAAGACTGCCAACACACCGCCGCAGCCGCGGAAATCCGCCACAGCTGTCATCACCCACAGCACGGAATCTGCAAAAATTCAGACACCCACACAAGTCCGCCACACCAAAGGTCAGTGATAAACTGGCGAAAACAAATCCTCCACCGTCACGCACACAGAAATACGCCCACACTATCACGACACAGGAATCCACGCGGTGTTCTTTCAACCGCGGTATTCCATTGGCGGTACACACCGCCGCGCTCAAAATACACACACATTTACAAAACACAACCACATTGGACAATTCGAAATACACACACCTAATACACATACACACACCACTCCCACACACCCAATACAATATAGAAAACACACCCACATCACCCACAAACCCCTACGACAGAAATTGAGAAAGAAGCACAGAGAGAGACACTACAAACTACTACCAAGCATCCACAGGCACACCAGATCATCACCAACATAACTTCCACTCACCTCACACAACACACCACTATATATCAGCACACTTATCACCACACACACCACCCCACACATCACCCGCACCACCCCATGGCACGGCAAAGACACCCCAGGTTCTCGGAGGAGGAGCTCAGGGTCATGGTGGAGGAAATCATCTGGGTAGAGCCAAAGCTATTCGGAGCACAGGTGCAGCACACCTCCATAGCTAGGAAGATGGAGCACCCCAACAACAACAGGGACCTGGGGGCAGTGGTAGTGGGGACCGAGGCCCAGGAACACAGGGGAACTGGGAGGGCTGCTGTGCGACAGGGGGACGACAGGCCAAGGGAACCCACTCTCCACGAGGTCCTCTCCTCCATCATGGGAGCCTACCACCACTCCCAGGAGACAATGGCAACGGTACTGGCCAAGTTTCAGGAGACCCAGCGCCTGCAGGAGGAACAGTATTTGGGCTTCAGGGAGGAACTCAGAACCATCAATTCCACCCTGGGCACCATCGTAGGGGTGCTGAAGGAAGTACTCCACACCAGGAGGGACACTGTGGCACAACAAGGGGCCCCTGACACTAGCATGGACGATGAACTGCCCACCACCTCTACCGGCGCAAGTGGACAGGACGCCCCGCCACAGGACCACCAGCACCCCACCCCCTGCTGAGTTAGAACCACCCGCAAACGGTCCCTGAGATCCAGGACAAAGACAGAGAACAATGCCAAGACCCCCACCAAGAAATGAGACCACCCTGAATGTCATCTTTCTGTCCCACTTTCTCACCCTGTCCATCCTCAAACTGCCCCAGCTCCACTTCCTATGCCCATTTGGGCAATGCATCTGTGAGACTAATAGACTGGACTCTGCCATGGACATTCCTCCACCGTCAACCCTCACCATTTTACAACACCCTCCAATATTTAGCTCTTAAATAAACACCCTTGAAGCACAAAAAAATATGGAGTCAGTCTGTGATTTTGAAATTGTGTATTAGCAATTACAGTGACAAAATGCTCTTTCAATTGTAATGTCAACATACCTATGTCACACAGCTCTAGTCCATGAGGAAACAAAGCAGATGTCACACAGTGGGACCCACATCTGTGAAATCGTAAGGGAAAGTGACAACTCAGTGACCATACACTGGGTGAAAACGACAGACAGTAGAGAGGTAGTAGTGTTAAAGTACATGTAGTAGGCAGGTCTGTACTCTTACCTGTGTCTCACTGGAAATATTGCAGGATCACCGAGTTCCTGTTGTCCATGTCCTCTTCTTCTTCTTTCTCGTTTTCACTGTCCATGGGCTCCACAGCTGCAACAACACCGCCATCTGGACCATCCTCCTGCAGAAAAGGCACCTGTCGTCGCAAAGCTAAGTTGTGAAGCATACAGCAGGCCACGATGATCTGGCACACCTTCTTTGGTGAGTAGAATAGGGATCCACCAGTCATATGGAGGCACCTGAACCTGGCCTTCAGGAGGCTGAAGGTCCATTCGATGATCCGCCGAGTTCGCCCATGGGCCTCATTGTAGCATTCCTCTGCCCTTGTCCTGGGATTCCTCACTGGGGTCAGTAGCCATGACAGGTTGGGGTAACTAGAGTCACCTGCAAATGGCGAGGGACAACTGTTAGACACACACTAACCTGTAGGGATATCCCCAGACCCAGACAAATCACATAAGGGATGCTGCTAATCCGCAGGATGTAGGCGTCATGCACTGAGCCAGGGAACTTGGCATTCACATGGGAGATGTACTGGTCTGCCAAACACACCATCTGCACATTCATGGCATGATAACTAGTCCGGTTTCTGTATACCTGTTCACTCCTGCGGGGGGGACCAAAGCCACATGTGTTCCATCAATGGCACCTATGATGTTGGGTATATGTCCCAGGGCATAGAATTCACCTTTCACTGTCGGCAAATCCTCCACCTGAGGGAAAACGATGTAGCTCCGCATGGGTTTCAGCAGGGCAGACAAAACTCTGGACAACACGTTGGAAAACATAGGCTGGGACATCCCTGATGCTATGGCCACTGTTGTTTGAAATGACCCACTTGCAAGGAAATGGAGCACTGACAGCACCTGCACTTGAGGGGGGATTCCTGTGGGATGGCGGAGAGCTGACATCAGGTCTGGCTCCAGCTGGGTACACAGTTCAAGGATTGTGGCACGGTCAAGCCTGTAGGTGATGATCACATGTCTTTCCCCCATTGTGGACAGGTCCACCAGTGGTCTGTACACCGGAGGATGCCGCCATCTCCTCACATGTCCCAGCGGACAGTGCCTATGAAGGACAAAAGCGAGCACAGAGTCAACCAACTCAGAGGTACGTACCCACAGCTTACACCGAACACGATTCATAATCCGAAAAGTGGCCTGTATGTGTGTTGAGTCTAGGCCTAGGTATGTGTGACGCAGTTAAAAATTAAGCCATGTGGGCCCCTGAAATAGCAGCTGCCTGACCTCTAAAGTGGGACAAGGGGATGTGAGGTAACTGCGCTGGCGTTGTACACCGTCACGGTAGGCGGTTGAAGACCGCGGCGCAATGCTGCATTGGTTAACATTGGACCCTATGGGTCCCAGGAGCCAATGACGATGTACACCGGCGGTGACGGTACGCACCGCCGCGGACGTGACCGACATTTTCTATCTGTTCAATCACTCGATACCTGATCTTAGACAGGAGAGGACCTACACTGCAAGTGCTGCTGTGACCTCGGTCTGGAAGAGACAATGGCTCGAGTGTCTGGGGAAAGGGCCCCTGCCTTCACATCGGAGGAGTTGGAGAAACTCGTGGATGGCGTCCTCCCCCAGTACACGCTACTCTAGGGCCCTCCAGACAAACAGGTAAGTACACTGGGAGCATGCTGTATGGGCTATGCCTGTGTTGGGTAGGGTGGATGAAAGATGGGGGGGGGAGATTGAGGCGTGCATGAAACGACGATGAATGCATGTGCCACATGGCAAGGGTAGGGATGGGGGCCAATGACTGTGAAGGTGCAGTTGGTAATAAAATGACTCTTCCCCCTGTACAATTCATGTAGGTCAGCGCCCACCAGAAAAAATATATTTGGTGTGCCATCACCAAGGACGTCTGGACCCTGGGGGTCTACCACAGACGGAGCACCCACTGCCGGAAAAGATGGGAGGACATTTGCCTCTGAAGCAAGAAGACGGCAGAGGCTCAGCTGGGGATGGCCTCCCAACGTGGGAGGGGTGCCCGTCGCACCATGACCCCCCTGATGTTCAGGATCCTGGTGGTGGCATACCCGGAGTTGGATGGGCGCTTGAGGGCATCACAGCAGCCACAAGGGGGTGAGTACACTTTCATCCTGCTGTTTTGCGCGCAGTGGAGGTGTCTGGGTGGGGGAGGTGGGCTGTGGGTTTCCCTAGGCCAGGGCGAGTTTAGTAGGCAAGGTACCTCCGTAAGGCAGGCCATGTGGCACCCCACCCCACCTCTGTAGAGTGCCATATACACCTAGACATGCCCCTGTGTCATCCATGTGTGTAGATGTCATCCATAGCCTTGTAGGCCATTTCCCAGGGATTGAACAGTGGAGCCCAAGAGCGCGGCGTAGTGCAGGGGGCTTCTGTGTCTGTCGTGTCCGTCAACGGTAGCGGTAATGCATGCACTCAACATGCATTTCTTCTGTCGTCCCCCCCTTTTTGTGGTCTCCCTGTTCTTGTGTGCATTAGCATCATCAGGCGGAGGAGCAATGGCACTGGAGCACGAGTGAGCTGCATCCCACATGGCCCTGGAGGGCGACACCACAGACTTGGAATTCACCAGTGGGACGGAGGGCGAGGGGTCTCCACGGCGGGGACAGGAGCTGACACCAGTGACACGGACTCGTCCTCTGATGGGAGCTCCCTTGTGGTGGGGGCAACATCTGTGCCCCCGCATCTACAGGTACAGCCGCCACCCCCCCCCTACCAGCACCGCCCTCCCAGCAGCCCCTCAGCCTTTGCACCGTGTCCGCTCACCCAGGAGGGTGGGCATCTCTTTCACCCCAGGCACCTCAGGCCCTGCCCCAGTCACCCCTGCTGCCCTCAGTGAGGAGGCCATTGACCTCCTCAGGTCCTCACTGTTGGGCAGTCTACCATTTTGAATGCCATCCAGGTTGTAGAAAGGCAGTTGCAACAAACAAATGCATTCCTGGAGGGCATTCATTCTGATCAGGGGGCCCTTCAGCAAGCTTTTCAGACTCTGGCCTCAGCACTGATGGCAGCCATTGTCCCCATCTCTAGCCTCCCCCTCCAACTTCCTCTACCCAGACCCAATCCCCTGTACCCCAGCCTATCCCAAGCACACCTTCAGACCAGCATGCACACACGTCAACACACAAGGGAAGCTCAGGCAAACATAAGCACCACACAACCCACAGGCATTCACGCAAACATCACACACATGCAGACACACCAACATCCACTGCCTCCACTGTGTCCCCCTCCTCCTCGTCTCCCTCGTCCCTCCCAGTCTCGTCTACACTCACACCTGCATGCACTACATCTACAGCCACTACTACCATCACCAGCACACACACCACCACACCCCGCTCACGTGCAGTCACCACCCCCACAACCATTCACACGTCCCCTGTGTCCTCTAACAGTGTGTCTGTGATGCCACCTCCCAGGATACACAAACGCAGGCACACACCCACCCAACAGCCATCCACCTCACGACAGCTTCCAGCGCATGCACCTTCACCCAAAGTCACCAAACGAACACCTCCTACACCCACAACCTCTTCCTCCACTCCCAAACCCCCTCCAGCTACCCGTCCCAGTGTCTCCCAAAAACTTTTCCTGCCCAACCTTGACCTCTTTCCCACACCTCCCCCACCACGTCTGTCTCCTAGGGCCCGACTCTCCAGGTCCCAACCTAGCACCTCAGCCACAACATCTCCGGGACCAGTGGTGCCTGTAGTCACCGGAACCTGGAGTGCACCGGCCACCAGGGCAGCCAGTGTGGCACGGAGCCACAGCACGGACAGTCCCCCACCTGTCAAGCATCAAAAGTTGGCAAGTACCCGATGGGAGAGGGGGAAGACTCCAGCCACCAAAGCCGCTCCCAGGGGTCCCGGTGGGAGTGTGGAGTCAGCTGCGACACCTTCCAAGGTGGGAAAGGGCCACAAGAAACCTGGCAAGTCTGGGAAGAGCAGCACGGCGGAGAAGACCACCATCATCCTCGCTGCCCAGGAGGTCACCGCCAGCACCTGCCCTGCTGCCCAAGAGGCCACCGCCATCATCCCCGTTGCCCAGGAGGCCACCGCCATCATCCCCGCTGCCCAGGAGGCCACCGCCAGCACCTGCCCTGCTGCCCAAAAGGCCACCGCCATCATCCCCGCTGACCAGGAGGCCACCGTCAGCACAAGCCCCGCTGAGCTAGAAAGGACCACCAGCACAAGCCCCGCTGGGCAAGAGAGGACTGCCAGCACAAGCCCCGCTGGGCAAGAGAGGACCGCCAGCACAAGCCCCGCTGGGCAAGAGAGGACCGCCAGCACAAGCCCCGCTGGGCAAGAGAGGACCGCCAGCACAAGCCCCGCTGGGCTAGAGAGGACCGCCAGCACAAGCCCCGCTGGGCTAGAGAGGACCGCCAGAACAAGCCCCACTGGGCTAGAGAGGACCGCCAGCACCAGCCCCGCTGGGCCATGAAGTACCGCCAGCACCAGCCCCGCTGGGCCAGAGACGACCGCCAGCAGCTGAGTCACTGCAAAGGAGCCCGCCGCCTCAAGCACCGCTGAACAGGGCACCGCCGCTACAAGCACCGCTGAACAGGGCACCGCCGCCTCAAGCACCGCTGAACAGGGCACCGCCGCTACAAGCACTGCTGAACAGGGCACCGCCGCGTCAAGCACCTCTGAACAGGGCACCGGCGCTACAAGCACCGCTGAACAGTGCACCGCCACTACAAGCACCGCTGAACAGGGCACCGCCACCTCAAGCACCGCTGAACAGGGCACGCCACTACAAGCACCGCTGAACAGGGCACCGCCGCCTCAAGCACCGCTGGCCCATGAGCGCCAAGGGCACTGACGCTACTGAGTCCGTCACGAGCAGGGTGAAGCACTCTGGGCACCATGCCCCCTCCAGAACCAGTGGAGAAAGACATCCACTACCTCTGTCCTTAGCAGGATGAAGCACTCTGGGCACCTTGCCCTCTCCAGAAACAGTGGAGACTGTTAGCCACCACCTCTGTCCTTAGCAGGATGAAGCACTCTGGGGACCATGCCCCCTCCAGAACCAGTGGAGAAAGACATCCACCACCTCTGTCCTTAGCAGGATGAAGCACTCTGGGCACCATGCCCCCTCCAGAACCAGTGGAGACTGTTATCCACTTGAGAGACTGTGGCTTTGCACTCCCCAGGATGGAACAGTGGGCAACCCACCCACTGTATAGACATGAGAGACTGTGGCTTTGCACTGCCCAGGATGGAACAGTGGGCAACCCACCCACTGTAGAGACTTGAGAGACTGTGGCTTTGCACTCCCCAGGATGGAACAGTGGGCAAGCCACCCACTGTAGAGACTTGAGAGACTGTGGCTTTGCACTCCCCAGGATTGAACAGTGGGCATGTGGCCCTCTCGTGGATTTGGCGTAGTGCACTCAACCGGCTGAGGTGCCCCCCCTTTCCCTCCCCCTGAGGTGCCTGTTTTCTTGCTCTCTGATGCCCCTGCAGTGTTCTCTCTGTCATGGTCGGGGATCTTGTGTGGGCCACGCCCATACCGTGTGGGCCCAGTGTTCCACGGACTTCATTGGAGCACTACCTGGACTACTAAGCTTGGTGTATATTTTGTTTATGGTGTATATATATATATTTTTGCGTACTTGATTTTAATATATTACAATGGTTACACTCATTTCCTTTTGTCTTTGCATTCTTCCAGAGGGATTGGGGGGTGTAACTGTAATGTATCATGCTGTATTGGTGTGTGTGTAGTAGTGGGTGAGGGTGGGGGTGGGGGTGTTGCGTGTTGCGTGTGTGTGTCCCTGTTTTTTGCCTCCCCTGTGTCGTAGGTGCAGTTCTCACCGTTGTCTTCGCCGCCGGCGGTCGTGAGGCTGGTAGAGGAGCAAGAAGATAAGGGCTGGCAGGATGTGCAGCTCTGGTTCCATGGCTTCCGGATTCCTCGTGGGGTGTGTAGAGGTAAGCGTTTTCCCTTCGAAGTCCTGTTTCTGCCGTGTTTTTGTCCACGGTGAATCCGCCCCGGAAAAGTTGGCGGATTGGTAGGTTGTGATACTGTGGGCGGTACTTTGTCTTCCACCTGTCTAGCTGTTTGTCCATACCGCCGTAGCGGTCGGAGTGTTAAAGTGGCTGTCTTTGTTGGCGGTTTCCGCCACGGTCGTAATTCCAATTTTTTTACCGCTGGCCTGTTGGCGGTCTTACCGCCGCTTTAACACTGTCCGCCAGGGTTGTAATGACCACCAATGTCTTTTACCTATGTGTTTTGATTTGGGTTGTAGTGGATAGATGCCAGGTGCCACAGCAACCCTCCCAGGCCTGTCGCTGCTGGAGAGAAGACACAACAAGGCCGCCATCTTGGGAGCATTTTTGCCTCATTCTGATAGACTGGCTGCGATATCCTAGGGATGCAGCCCTTTCTAGTGTGTTTACCTGATCCTTTATAGCACCAAACAAGCCACAAAGGGGCACCTTCATGACATTTAACCCGCAGAATGAGGAGGTCAAAAACTTTAAAAGCAAAGATAAGGTGACAGCCATATATTTTTCTGTGTTCAACTCTTAAAGGAATTATTCTTCTACATGGGCAATACCAGTCTAACCTTTTAAAACATTGACTGTATACTAAGAGAATAACAGAAGAGGCAGCTTAACTGAACAGGAGGTTTACAAAGTGTGCAGATTGGTGAAACAGAGCTTTAATAGTAGATTGGCCGACAGGATAGGTTCCAGAAGTGCGACATCTGTGACCTTGGGTCTGTATTTTAAATGGAAAGACAGAAGGGATTGTACCCTGGAGTCATTTAAAGCACTGCCTTGTGTTAACAGTCTTATGGCAGCCCAATGCTCAGGACTGGACAGGACCTGACTCTCCTGGGACTTGATGGTGACTTTTCGGTGCATATATTTGTGCATTGAAGTCAAGAATTATTTCATTTGGGATGGCTACTCAAAAGTGAAGTTTTTGCCTTGCCATCTGGACCTCTCAGAGTAGAGCGAGGAAGCCGGCATTTGGCCAAAAGAGTGTTTTTTCACCTAAACCTCTGGTGCCCAGTGAGGCTCCTACAGGTCTGGCTCATTGACATATTTTTGGGCTACGAAAATGGTTCAAATGTATGTTTTCTTGGGGAATCCAAGGTAGGTCCAGACCCATGTTAGAGTTTCTTGATACCCACAATAAATAAATTACCTACAAATAATTTATATGGAACTAATTTACACAATGGTTACCCTGCAAGCTTGTTTCTGGTCCAGGGAGAACCTGGCCTGGCAGTTCAGGCTGGACTGTTCCAATGGGGAACAGGGTCAATACTGATTTGCATATAGCTGGGTCCAAACTGGGGTGGTGTGGTGAGCAAAATAATTGATGATTAATCCCAGATCTGTGACTGGGGATGAATTTTTGATTGATTCCACATTCCGTCCATCATTTGTGTTTGTTTGCTTTTGTTGCCCTAAGTGTGCCCGGGTATGCCCAGATGTGGGCCCTGGGCTCACTATGCCACTGGATTCAAGCTAGCCTGGCTGATGAAGAGTGATATACTGAAACTTGCCCCAGGATGCTTGTTTCCTCTCCAGGGAGGACCTTGCCTGGCATTTCGGGCTTCGGCTGGACTGTTCCCAGGGAGAACAGGGTCAAGAGTGATTTGCGTATGGCTAGGTCCAAACTGGGGTGGTGTGGTGAGCAAAAGAATTGATGGATTAAACCCAGATCTGTGACTGGGATGAATGTTTCATTGGTTCTGCATTCCGTCCATCATTTGTGTTTGTTTACCTTGCAAGCCTGGCATGGATCCTGCCTGTTTGTTGTCTTATACAAAAAAAGTCTTCAGCCAGAACGACAGATTTGGGTTACATAAGTACAAGCAGCGGCTTGTCCTGGTGGCCATGGTTTGTGAAACAACAGTTCTCC
This sequence comes from Pleurodeles waltl, assembly GCF_031143425.1. NCBI lineage: Eukaryota > Metazoa > Chordata > Amphibia > Caudata > Salamandridae > Pleurodeles > Pleurodeles waltl. The sequence continues at coordinate 611,929,434 of NC_090449.1, forward strand.
TGTTTAAAACATCTCCTGTCCATGGAGTCTTTACTGTTACTGTCCAGGATTGACTTTGCGATGTAGTCCTTTAGGTGTGTACCCATATAAACAAACGCAAGTATATTCCTATAGACGGGGAGGGTGGTGAAGCACTGAGTGGTATACCAGAAGAAGCAGGAGTAAGAAAAGGATCACTTGATAGGGTCAGAAAGATATTTTCTTGACATTGATTTTCCATGTACTTGGTAACGACAGCAATCAGAAATAATGCACAGAGTTTACATCTAATGATGCATGGGAAGTTAGTGGAGTGGTTACATGAAGCCTGGGGTTGGAAGAGAGGAGAGCAGGTTAAACATCACTGGACTGTGACAGACATTGCTAGGATCATTATACACAGGAGTCCAGAGGGTGATGGGGAAGCGCTCTGCGCCTGTGACAGCAACTGTGGAGGGTATTCGAGGTAGTGCCTGTTCAAACGGAAGCAGTGCTATTTGAGTGCTGTTTTAGACAGCGCTCCAGAAGTGGCATCTGCAAGGTCGCAGTAACTGTGAGGAGACTGTCATCAAAGCCATGACACCAGTGAATTCTGAGAGGAGGAAGTGATAGAGTTTGCTCTAATTTTGTGCCCTATAATACACTGCTCCTCTCACTGTGGCTCCCTTGTGTTAGCTTCTTTGTGCTACAGGGTTAGGAAAATGCCTGCCTCTACTAACTGAACTCTATTTGAGGAGGCCCAATTTACATCCAAAGGCTAGGTGTTTTTTGCTATCAAGCTTGAGGCCGTGAAGTGCTTGGGTCTGGAGTCACGACTCCTTTTCCTCTATTTAGGAGACACACCTTTTGATTCCTCCTTGCCTAGAACTAACCAATGTGTTTGGTTGGTGACCCTCTGGAGGTTATCAAGAGCATGGGCTTTCGCCTACTGTTAAGCTCTAAATAAATCACTTGGTTAATGCACCCACTGCAGAGGTCTTGACAGAACAAGAATGTCACAGATTACAATCCTGACATAGCTTTTTGACCTCTTCATCTCTGCAACGTTTATGCAAATGAATTATAGCGTTTTAGCTAAGAATGACACCTGCTTTGAAGCGGTATGAAATGGCAGAACCTATATTACCAAGCGCTTCTAAAAAAAAAGTTATTCCCAGACTGCCCCAACATGCACCAGATAAAGAACCCCAGGGGAGAGGATGTGGCGTAAGGACCAGAGGTGGCAACTTTGGAACTGGGGAACACGGTTCGAGTTTTTGCGCTGGCTCAACATCCTGTGGTCATGGGCTAATCACTTAGGGGGTCATTACAACCTCGGCGGTCTTTTAACAAGACCGCCGAGGGACCGCCGTGCGGAAGACCGCCAGTAGTGGCGGTTTGCCGCTCGGCGTATTATGACTGTTGGCTGCTCTCCGTCCTTTTTACGACGGAGAGCCGCCAACAGCCATACTGGCGGGCGGCGGGGAAGTGGAGGTTGCTCCACCTCCACGCCAACAGAACACCGCCCAGCGAATCACGTCCTGTGATTCGGCACAGCGGTGTTCTGTTGGCGGTGTGGTGTCAGCGGAGCAGCCCCCATGGCTCCCGTCCCCTCCCAGAGGATCGACGGACAAGGTAAGTCGATCGTCCATTAGGGGAGGGGGGTGGGGGGGTGTTGTGTGTTGTGTGGGTGCATGGGGGTGTGCGTCTGTGCATGTAGAGGGGGGTGTGAGTGTGTGTATGCTTGCGGGTGTGTTGCGTGTGTTGGGATTGAGTGCGTGTATGTCTGTATGGATGTGTGCGTGTATGTCTGTATATGGGTGTGCGTGTCTGACTGAGTGTGTGGATGTAGACATGTATGTTGGTGTGTGTGCGTGTATGTGTGTTGGTGGTTCCTGTGTGCGTGTCGTGTGTGTGTGAGTTATGTGATGTTGGGGGTCGGGGTGGGCAGGGGGGCTCTGCCACCTTTGGGGGGAGGCAGGGGTGGTGGGAAGTGTAGGGGAGGGAGTCGGGTGGGGGTGGGGGGTGGGGGAGACCCCTATCAGTGCCAGGGAAGGAATTCTCTGGCACTGATAGGGCTTACCGCCATGGATTTCATGGCGGTTCCTACCGCTGGAAATCCACGGCGGTAAGCCGGGTCAAAATACCGGCGGCGGTATTGTGACGGCCGCCGGGCTGGAGACCCAGGTCTCCAGGCCAGCGGTCGTCTCAGCCCTGGCGGGCGGAACGGTTAAGCGGCGGATGACCATGGCGGTAACCGCCATGGTCATAATACTAAAAAAAGACCGCCAGCCTGCTGGCGGTCTTACCGCCGCTTTAACACCGTCCGCCAGGGTTGTAATGACCCCCTTAATCTCCCCTTGTTACCAAAAATCAATGTGTTCTTGTGTAATGTAACCAGTGCTCATATAAAGCGATGTAATACCTTTGTATCTATTTCTCGCTAACTGAACTCTATTTGAAGGGGCCCCATTTACATCCAAAGGCTAGATGTTTTTTGCTATCAAGCTTGACGCCATGAAGTGCTTGGGTCTGGACTCACGACTCTTTTTCCACCATTATGGAGACAACATCTTTCGCCATCTTCTTGCCTCAGAACTAACCTATGTGCTTCGTTGTTTACCCTCCAGAGGTTATCAAGAGCATGTGCTTTCGCTAGTGTTGAGGTCTCCTCAAGTCAGTTGGTTAATGCACCCACTGCAGAGGTCTTGCCAGAACAAGAGTGTCACAAATTACAATCCAGACATAAAGTTTTCACCTCTTCATCCATGCAAGGTCGAGGCAAATGAACTATAGTGATTTTGTGAAGAATGGCACCTGCTGCACTATGAAATGGCAGAACCTGTATTACCAAATGCTTTATTGAAAAAAAAAAAAGATTTATTCCCAGACTGCCCTAATATGCACCAGACAAAGAACCCTAGGGGAAAGGATGTGGCGTAAGGGCCAGAGCTACCAACTTTGGAGCTGGGGAACTTGGCTCGAGTCTCAGCGCCGGCTCAGCACCCTGTGATTCTGGGTGTTCAAAACGGGGTCTTTGGTTGGCAGTCAGGTTACCCTCTATCCAAGCAAGGACCCTCTCTCTAGTCAGGGTAGCTTGGCATGAGCAGGCAGGCTTAACTTCAGAAGCAATGTGTAAAGTATTTGTACCAACACACACAGTAATACAGTGAAAACCCTACAAAATGAAACAACACAGGTTTAGAAAAATAGGTAATATTTATCTGAACAAGACGAAAATGACAAAAATACAACATACACAAGTCAAGTTATAAATTTTTAAAAGAATAAGAGTCTTAGGGGGTCATTACAACATTGGCGGGTGGCTACCGCTGCCCGCCAAGCTGTAACCGCCGTGCGGCCGCCAATGCGGCCGCACTCCCGCGGTGCCCATTTGGACATCTCGATGGGCTGGCGGGCGGAAACCAAGTTTCCGCCCGCCGGCCCAGCGGGGATGTGGGCCGCAACATGGGAGCTCTCTCCACACCTCTGCTGTCCATTTCCCTTCGCTCTCTGCTTCTCTTCTGCAGCCCACTTGCTGCATGTTCCTTCTTCTTTCTTCATCTGTGTTCTTCTTTCTCCTCTGCACTCCGATCTGCGTGTTCTTTCTTCTTGCTTCATCTGTGTTCTTCTTTCTCCTCTGCACCCCGACCTGCGTGTTCTTTCTTCATCTGTGTTCTTCTTTCTCCTCTGCACCCCGACCTGCGTGTTCTTCTCCTCTTCTGTACTTTTCTCTGCGTGTTCCTTTTCTTCCTCTGTGGCCTCTCCTCATCTTCTGGACGCTTCCCCTCTGCTTCTCAGGTCTCTCCTCTTCTGCCTGACTCTTCTTCTTGACTCTTCTCTCTTGACTCTTCTCTCCTCTTCTTCTTTACTCTTCTTCTTGACTCTTCTTCTTGACTCTTCTCTCTTCTCTCTTGACTCTTCTCTCTCTGACTCTTCTCTCCTCTTCTCCTCTACTCTTCTTCTCGACTCTTCTCTCTTCTCCTCTTCTTTTCTTCCTGACTCCCCTCCTCCTCTGTAATCCCCCCTCCCCTATCTTTTCTCCCCTCCCCTCTACCTGACCCCCCCACCCCCCGCTTTCCCGCCGCCACCTCCTTCTCGGCCCCGCCCCCCCCTGCTCCCATTCGTCGCCCCCCAACCCCCGCCCCCAGCTGACCCCTCCTCCCCCCCTCCTCCCTCTTATGGCGGCCGCTGCGCTACCGCGCCTGGACCGCACCCAGCGCCACGACCCCTGGCCCCCAACACTCCCAAACCCCTCAGCACCGCTACGACCCCAACACCCTCCACGCCCTCAACCCGGGGCGCTCCAGTACCTGCTTCCAAGCCAACCCTAAACGCACCCATGGACCCTTCGCATGCCTCACCTGCAAACTCACCTTCCACCGCGAAACCACCCCGCCCGCCAGCCCACGCGCCAACAACCACCTCAAATGCATCCTGATCAATGCACGCTCCGTCCACAAGCACGCCATTGAACTATGGGACATCCTGGACTCCACCGCACCGGACGTTGCCTTCATCACTGAGACCTGGATGAACGCCTCTTCGGCCCCCGACATCGCCATAGCAATCCCCGACGGCTACAAGATCTCCAGGAGAGACCGCACCAACCAAGTCGGTGGAGGAATCGCCATTGTCTTCAAGGACTCCATCAACGTCACCACCACCACCGAAGACACCCCCCTCGCCGCCGAACACCTGCACTTCCAGATCCACACCGACCCCAGGACCACCCTCAGAGGAACTCTCATCTACAGACCCCCTGGACCACGCGCCCTCTTCAGCGACTCTATCACTGACTTCATCTCCCCGCACGCCCTTGCCTCGCCGGACTACATCCTCCTCGGTGACCTCAACTTCCACCTGGAACAGAACAACGACCCCAACACCACGCCCTGCTCGACAACCTCGCCAACCTCGGTCTCAAGCAACTGGTTAACACCCCCACCCACATCGCCAGACACACGCTCGACCCCATCTTCTCCGCCAGCAACCACATATCCTTCAGCCACTCCTCCGTAATACACTGGACCGACCACAGATGTGTCCACTTCACCTTCCGACGCGAGACTCGCCACCTCCGCACACAATCCATCCCACGCAGACATTGGAACAAAATCCCCGCGCAACAGCTTCTCTCCACTCTCAGCGACAACCAACCCACCTTCTCCACCGACCCCAACGACGCAGCCCTCCACCTCACGCATTGAATCACCAACTACGCAGACAACCTCGCACCCCTCAGACGCCTCCCAAGACAGACCAACACCAGGAAACCTCTTTGGTTCACAGACACCCTCAAGGAATCTAAAAAAAAATGCCGCACCCTTGAGAAAGCCTGGCGCAAGGACCACACCGCAGAAAACATGTCTGCCCTCAAAAACGCACCCGCGAACACCACCAACTGATCCGCGCCACCAAAAGAACTTCCTTCACAGACAGACTGGACAAGAACACTCTCAACAGCAAATAACTCTTCAACATTGTCAAAGAGCTCTCCAATCCCAACGCCAACGCCATCACGCCCTCACAAGACCTCTGCAACTCCCTCGCCACCTTCTTCCATCGTAAGATCACCGACCTACACAACAGCTTCGGACACCAGACCCAGCCAACCACCACAGAACCTACAACCCCAGCCATCACCCTCAACGCCTGGACCCATATCTGCACGGAAGAGACCAAAGCTACCATGAACTCCATCCACTCCGGTGCTCCCTCGGACCCCGGCCCACACTTCATCTTCAACAAGGCCGACGACATCATCGCCCGCATCTCCAGACCATCATCAACAGCTCGTTTGCTTCTGCCACCTTCCCCGAGAGCTGGAAACACGCAGAAGTCAACGCCCTACTGAAGAAACCTACGGCGGACCCCAGCGACCTGAAGAACTTCCGCCCCATCTCGCTCCTCCCCTTCCCTGCCAAAGTCATAGAGAAGACCGTCAACAAGCAACTTACCAACTTCCTTGAAGACAACAACCTACTCGACCCCTCTCAGTCCGGATTCCGAGCCAATCACAGCACGGAAACCGCCCTCATCTCAGTCACAGACGACATCAGAACTCTGATGGACAATGGAGAAACAGTCGCCCTCATCCTCCTCGACCTCTCGGCTGCCTTCGACACCGTCTGCCACGAACCCTAATATCCCGCCTCCGCTCCACCGGTATCCAAGGACAGGCCCTGGACTGGATCACCTCTTTTCTCTCCAACCGCTCCCAAAGAGTCTACCTCCCACCATTCCGCTCAGACCCCACCGAGATCATCTGCGGCGTCCCACAAGGCTCCTCGCTCAGCCCAACTCTCTTCAATGTCTACATGAGCCCCCTTGCTGACATCGTACGCAAACACAACATCAACATCACCTCCTACGCCGACGACACTCAGCTGATACTTTCCCTCACCAAGGACCGCACCAGCGCCAAGACCAACCTGCAAGATAACATAACATAACATGTGTATTTGTAAAGCGCACGTTCACCCGCAGGCATCTTGGCGCTGAATAACAGATGTTTGAAAATGGATGGAATGAAAGACGTCGCAGAATGGATGAAACTCAGCCGTCTGAAACTGAACTCAGACAAAACGGAAGTCCTCATCCTCGGAAACACCCCGTCTGCCTGGGACGACTCCTGGTGGCCCACGGCCCTTGGCACCGCACCAACCCCCTCAGACCACGCACGCAACCTCGGATTCATCCTGGACCCACTTCTCACCATGAACAAACAAGTCAACGCTGTATCATCCTCCTGCTTCCTCACCCTCCGCATGCTCCGAAAGATCTTCCGTTGGATCCCCGCCCACACCAGAAAGACTGTGACCCACGCCCTCGTCACGAGCCGCCTGGACTACGGTAACACCCTATACGCAGGAACCACCGCTAAACTCCAGAAACGTCTACAGCGAATACAAAACGCCTCCGCCCGCCTCGTCCTCGACATACCCTGCAACAGCCACATCTCCGCCCACCTGAGACACCTGCACTGGCTTCCCGTCAACAAAAGGATCACCTTCCGGCTCCTCACCCACGTACACAAAGCCCTCCACAACAAGGGACCCGAATACCTCAACCGTCGCCTCAGTTTCTACACGCCCACCCGTCAACTTTGCTCTGCCAACCTCGCACTCGCCGCCGTCCCTCGCATCCACCGCACCATGGCAGGTAGGAAATCCTTCTCCTACCTGGCGGACAAGACATAGAATTCCCTCCCCACCAACCTCAGGACCACCCAGGACCACCTTGCATTCCGGAGGCAACTCAAGACCTGGCTCTTCGAGCAGCAGTAACCCCCTCCCCCTAGCGCCTTGAGACCCTCACGGGTGAGTAGCACGCTTTATCAATGTATTTGATTTGATTTGATTTGTTAGCAGGTATTGTGCATTGTTTCTCCAGCCGTGTTGCTTCGATCTTCCAGCTGCGATGCAGGGTGAGTGTTAATTTCAGCCTCGGCACGTCGTTTATCAGCCGCGTCACGGAAGGTGCATCGAAAATTTCCCCATGTGGTGGTCTATGCGTGGATTTTCAGTTCTTATCTGCCAACTTCACCTCTCAAGGGCCCAGGAACTGAATAGGGCACCACCTGGCAGGGCAGGAGGCTCAGCAGAGAGTTCAGGTGCGGGCAGGGAAAGTTTTTGATGGGCCTGAGACTTCAACAACAGGAGGCAAGCTCAATTCAAGCCCTTGCAGATTCTTCTCATGCAAGAAAGCACAACAAAGTCCAGTCTTTGTCCCCTTTTACAGGCAGAAGCAGCATCTGCAGGATAGCCCAACAAAGCACAGTCACGACAGGGGCAACCCTTCTCAGCTCTTCAGCTCTTCTCCTTGGCAGAGGTTCCTCTTGATCATAGAAGTGATCTAATTTTTAGGCGGTTTGAGTCCACTACTTATACTCCTTTCTGCCTTTGAAGTAGTCAAACTTCAAAGGAAAGTCTTTCTTGTTTGTAAAATCTTGCCTGGCCCTGGCCAGGCCCCAGACACCCCAGGGGGTTGGAGACTGCATTGTGTGAGGGCAGGCACAGCCCTTTCATGTGTTAGTGACCACTCCTCCCCTCCCGCCCGCACAAATGGCTCATCAGGATATGCAGGCTACATCCCAGCTTCCTTTGTGTCACTGACTAGAGAGAGGTGCAAACAGGCCAACTGTCAACTGACCCAGACAGGGAATCTACAAACAGGCAGAGTCACAGAATGGTTTAAGCAAGAAAATGCCTACTTTTTGAAAGTGGCATTTTTCAAACACACAATCTAAAAACAAACTTTACCAAAAGATGTATTTTTTAAATTGTGAGCTCAGAGACCCTAAACTCCAAATTTCTATCTGCTCCCAAAGTAAATCTGCACTTTAATGATATTTGAAGGCAGCCCCCATGTTAACCTATGAGAGAGCTAGGCCTTGCACAGTGAAAACCACATTTGGCAGTATTTGACTGTCAGGACATATAAAACACATGAGTATATGTCCTATCTTAACCATATACTGCACCCTGCCCAGGGGGCTACCTAGGGCCTACCTTAGAGGTGCCTTACATGTAAGAAAAGGGAAGGAGTAGGCCTGGCACGTGGGTACACTTGCCAAGTCGAATTGTCAGTTTAAGACTGCAGACATAGACACTGCATGAGCCATGGTTACAGGTCTACTCATGTGGGCGGCACAACCAGTGCTGCAGGTCCACTAGTAGCATTTGATTTACAGTCCCTGGGAACCTCTATTGCACTGTACTAGGGACTTACTAGTAAATCAAATATGCCAATCATTGAAAGACAATTACACATACATTTTACATAGGAGCACTTGCACTTTAGCACTGGATAGCAGTGGTAAAGTGTCCAGAGTAACAAAAAACAGCAAAGGCAGAGTCCAGCACACATCAACAACCTGGGAAACAGAGGAAAAAAGTTTAGTGGAGACCACACCAAGGATGCTAAGTCTAACACATGTCCCTCCCCAGCTGAAAGTGGGGAGCAACTACCCAACCTCATTGGAGTTCTCATCACTAAGGCGGAAGAATCTGGACAGACCATCAGCATTGGCATGTTTTGTGCCAAGGAGGTGTTCCACCGTAAAGTCCATCCCCCGTAGGGAAATGGACCACCTCAACAGTTTTGGATTCTCACCCCTCATCTGCATTAACCATTTGACGGGCTTATGGTCGGTCTGAACCTGGAAGTGAGTCACAAACAAGTAGGGTCTTAGCTTCTTCAGTGCCCAGACCACAGTAAAAGCTTCACGCTCAATTGCTCTTGACCTACGTTCCCTGGGAAGTAACCTCCTGCTGATGAAGACTACAGATTGGTCTAGTCCCTCTTCCTTCAGCTGTGAGAGCACTGCTCCCATACCATGCTCTGGGGCTTCTTTTTGCACAACAAACTCCTTTGAGTAATCAGGTGCCTTCAGCATAGGTGCTGTGCACATGGCATCTTCAGGGCATCAAAAGCGGTCCGGCAAGCCTCTTTCCAGATCACCTTCTTTGGTTGCTTCTTGGAAGTCAACTCATTCAAGGGGGCAACAATGGTGCCATACCCCTTGACAAACCTTCTGCAATAGCCAGTGAAGCCTAAAAAGGCCATCACCTCAGTCTGGGTCTTACGAGGTCCCAAGCCAGAATGGTGTCAATTTTGGGCTGTAGGGGAACCATCTGGCCACTCCCTACCTGGTATCCCAAATACACCGCTGAACCCTGCCCTTTTTGGCACTTGCTTGCCTCAATAGTGAGGCCTGCCTTTTGCAGTTCCTCCCAAGTGGAACTGAACACTGCAATGTCATCCAGGTATGCTGCGCTGAAGTCATCCAGCCCAGTCAACACCTGGTTGACCAACCTCTGGAATGTGGCAGGGGCATTTTTTATCCCAAATGGCATGACTTTGAACTGGAAGTGTCAATCTTGGGTAGACAATGCTGACCTCTTCTTGGTCCCCTCAGTTAGGGCAATCTGCCAATTCGCCCAGAGGTCAAATCAAATGTGCTGAGGTATTTGGCAGCTCCCAACCGATCAATGAGCTCATCAGCTTGGGGGATGGGATGCACGTCAGTTTTAATGACCGCATTGAGACCCCGGTAGTCCACACAGAACCGGAGATCTGGGGTGGCACCAGGAGCAGCAACCTTTGGGACCAAGCCACAAGGCTGATCTGTACTGCAAGAGTTAAATGCCAAGAATGAATCGAGCACACTGTTGCCGATTCAACCATCAAGGTCTAAATGTCAAGATACGATCACGCACACTGCCGATCTGAACTGCAAGAGTTAAATGCCAAGAATGAATCGTACACACTGCTTTCGATTCAACCATCAAGGTTTAAATGCCAAGATACGATCGCGCAAACTGCTGATCTGAACTGCAAGAGTTAAATGCCAAGAATGAATCAAGCACACTGTTGCCGATTCAACCATCAAGGTCTAAATGCTAAGATACGATCAATCAATCAATCAATTTGTAAAGCGCGCTACATACCCATGAGGGTTTCAGGGCGCTGGGGGGGGGGGGGTGCTGCTACTGCTTGAAGAGCCAAGTCTTGAGGAGTTTTCTGAAGGAGAGAAGGTCCTGGGTCTGTCGTAGATCCGGCGGGAGGGTGTTCCAGGTCTTGGCGGTGAGGTACGAGAATGATCTGCCGCAGGAAGATTTGCGTCAGATGCAGGGGATGGAGGCGAGGTTTGCAGAGCGGAGATGTCGGGTGGGGGTGTAGAAGCTGAGTCTGTTGTTCAGGTATGATGGTCCGGTGTTGTGGAGTGCCTTGTGTGCGTGGGTGAGGAGCTTGAAGGTGATCCTCTTGTTGATGGGGAGCCAGTGAAGGTCTCTTAGGTGGGGGGTGATGTGGCAGTGGCGAGGGATGTTGAGGGTGAGTCAGGCGGAGGCGTTTTTGATGCGTTGGAGCCGTTGGAGGAGTTTGGATGAGATACCGGTGTAGAGGGCGTTGCCGTAGTCGAGTCTGCTGCTGACGAGGGCCTGGGTTAATGTTTTTCTTGTTTCTGATGGGATCCTTTTGTAAACTCTGCGAAGCATGTAGAGGGTGTTGTAGCAGGAGGAGGAGATGGCACTGTCCTGCTTTGACATGGAGAGTGAGGAGTCGAGGGTGAAGCCAAGGTTTTGTGCGCTGTCGGTGGGTGTTGGAGGGGGACCCAGCGTTGACGGCCACCATGAGTTGTCCAGACGGAGGGGATGCGCCCGAGGATGAGGACCTCTGTTTTGTCCGAGTTCAGTTTTAGCCGGCTGTCTCTCATCCAGTCGGCGATGGCTTTTAGTCCCTCGTGGAGGTTGGTTTTGGCGGTGTGCGGGTCCTTGGCACACACAATTTAACCAAAAGGCCCCAAAACTCGAGTATTTCTGAAAACGGAGTCGTGGGCCTAACCCAACCTCTGCCTTACCGCCCTGCTTGAAGATCACCAAGGAAAATGAAGCCAGAACCTAGAAATCCTAGGTAGGCCTCCGGAACAGGAGTACAGGAAAATGCTGCTGCTCTGCACCTGTACCTCTGAATAGTGAGCATGTGGAGCCGGGCTGGTTCCCTTAAATAGACCCAGGCCCGACCACGTGCCACACCCAGTCAGGCTGCAGGAAAGGATTCTAGAAAGGCTTAGAATAGGGACCACACCCTAACCACACCCTGTAATCCTGCAGCAAAGTCTTCGAAAATGAGTAATACATTGCAAACAGCATTAATGACGTTTCAATATGAATCTCTGCAATGCAAAAGGTTAACATACTGTATTAACACTTAATACATGAATTATTACATTACATAAGGATTGGCTTTCTGCATTACGTCGCCCGTAGAGCGCGCACTGTCCTGATGTTGACAAAGTGTGACCTGTGTTCCACCTCGTTCCAAGGGGAATCCTCCAGGTCATTGCCAAGCAAACAATCCACAGGCATGGTTGAACTCACAGCTACCTTCAAGGAACCTGGGACTCACCCCGTGCAAAGGGAACATGCACAGGTGCTCTGAGTTGTCCACTGCAACTACTTGGTGAAGTACACGGTGATCTATCTGCTCTTCAGACACCAGGTGACTTCTTACTGTAGTCAATCTGACTCCTGTGTCTCTCAGAGACCCCACCCTCTGTCCATTAATGGTCACCCCCTGCCTGTTCTTTTCAGTGTTCTCAGGCATTAGGGTTCTCTGGACCATCTCACTATCCCCTAGTGAGATGAGGGTCAACTCAGCTGGCTCCCACTCACCTGGTAGCAACTCCTCTCCAAGCACTACAATAGCCAAACCCTGGGACTGAGCATCAGTGGGTGCCGGTGTACTTATGGGGCATTTGGGCTCCCCCCTCACATGACCCACCTGGTCACATGCATAACACTTATGCTGGGGACCCCCTTCCACACGTTTCCCTTTGGAGAACAATGGCTTCTTCTCACTGAGGGGGCTGGTTATCCTTACCCTGAGAACTTAGTTAGGGCCCTTTATAGAACACCCCCTGATTACCCTTACCCCCGCCCTTTCTTCTGAGAGGGACCCTGCCCACCCTTGGCCTGATCTTCCCATACCTCTTCTGGACTCTGGTGCTCTCCCAGGGGTCTGCTTCCTGTGCAAGCTTCCTGGGGTCAGTCAGCTTGCTGTCAATCAGGTGCTGGCACAGCTCTGGAAAACAAAGACTGTACAATTGCTCGTAAGCAATTAAGTTGTAAAGCCCCTCGTACATTGTCACCTTACTGCCCTTCACCCAACCATCCAGTAACCTGGAAAAAGAATCAACACATTCCAACCATGTTTGGGATTCCTTCTTCTTATAGGACCTAAAGTTGTTCTTATACCGCTCAGGGGTGAGACCATAACTTGTGATTAGGGCATCCTTCATGATAGAATAGGTGAGCCCCTAAGGATTCCCTAAGGATGTCAGAGTATCCCTCCACTCTACCTCAAAGTGCTTCCTTAGACCTGCCCCCAGTGAGCTTCAGGGACCAGATTCATATGGAGAGCAGACTTACATCCCTTGAACCACAAGAATATATCATCCTCCCTTTTGTAATCCTTCACAAGGTCTTTAGGAATGTGCACCCTCCGCTCAGGCTGCACTGTGATATTGCTGCCACCATCCCTACTGGACTGGCTCCTCTGAACCAGCTCCCTCAAGCTGAGCTCATGAACCAGCAGTATCTTCTTTTCTTCTGTGGCCATCCTCCTTTCTTCCATCTCCCTTTGCATCCTAATCTTCTCCAACTCCAACTGGTAAGCACTCTCTTCCTGTCTGTCCTGTAACTCTTCAGGAGTCATACCCTTGGATGACACACTGCTACCTGCCCTGGAGACTATCTCCCTGGACACAACAGGCCCAATAACTATACCATTATGTATGGATTGCACCTCCTCACCTCCTCCTCCTCCGCTATGTGCCCATCAGCTTCCTTGGCTGTCACCCAGGCCCTCAGTGCCTTCTGAAGCTCCTCCTTCCTGGTGGATCCCTGAATAGGACAGGCAAGATTCTTGCAGAACTGCCTCAGCTGAACAACTATATAGCTCTCCAGTTCCTCTAAGTCAAAAGCAGTTCCAGCTGATGAATCTCCAGATTGAGACACAATGAAGAATCAACAAAAGTGTAAGTTCCAAGGCAGAATAAGGAGTTCCCAATGAAGTTCACAATTCAATAAGGGATCAGCAAAAATATGGAGGTACGGAAAAATCCAAAAGCAAAAGCAAGCTGTATGTGGTCACATAATGGTCTGCACTGAAAACAGTAGTGTACACTTAATCACTGTATGTCAGGTACAAATACAAGTCCAATCCTCACCGCGAATCAGCAATGTTAGAAATTGGGTCTTTGGTTGATAGTGAGGTTATCCCCTGTCCAATCAAGGACTCTCTCTCTAGTCAAGGTAAAGGAGAATCACCCTCAGTTAACCCCGCTCAACCCCTTGGTAGCTTGGCACAAGCAGGCAGGCTTATGTTCAGAAGCAATGTGTAAAGTATTTGTACCAATACACACGGTAATAAAGTGAAAACACTACAAAACACAGGTTTAGAAAAATAGGTAATATTTATCTAAACAAAACAAGACCAAAAGGACAAAAATGGAACACACACAAGTTAAGATATGAATTTTTAAAAGAATAAGACTCTTAGGGCCAGATGTAGCACGCCTTTTGCACCTCGCAAACTGTGAAAAACGCAGTTTGCGAGGCGCAAAAGGCCTAACGCAATGCACAACCTCAATTTGAGGCTGCGACTCGCAAATAGGAAGGGGTGTTCCCTTCCTATTTGAGACCGCATCGCCATGCAGAGTTGCTTTGGGACCGTGAATGCGGTCGCAAACCAACTCGCAGTTACCATCCACTTGAAGTGGATGGTAACTCATTTGCAAAAGGGAAGGGGTCCCCATGGGACCCCTTCCCCTTTGTGAATGTCACTAAAAATGTTTTTTCAGAGCAGGCAGTGGTGCTATGGACCACTGCCTACTCTGAAAAAACCGAAACCATTTGGTTTCGGTATTTTTTCTTTTTGCAGCTCGTTTTCCTTTCAGGAAAACGGGCTTCTAAAAGAAAAAAAAAAAAACAGCTTTATTCAAAAAGCAGTCACGGACATGGTGGTCTGCTGTCTCCAGCAGGCCACCATCCCTGTGAGTGCCTAGACTCGCTATGGGGTCGCAAACTGCGACCCACCTCATTAATATTCATGAGGTGGGTCTTTGCGACCCCATAGCGAGTCGCAGAAGGTGTCTGAGACACCTTTCTGCATCTCGTATTGCGAGTTGCGATTTGCGAGTCGCTGTGACTCGCAAATTGCAAGTCGCAATTTCATACCTACCTACATCTGGCCCTTAATCCTTAGAAAACAGTGAGAATGCTGTTGTTACACAAAGTACCTGGTTAGCGTAAAAAATAAAGCTGCATGAGCGAGAATGTGTTGGAAAGGAAAGTTCTGGAATCCTTGGGGTTTCCGAAAAATTCCTATCACCCATGATTCCATCACTTTGTGTGGCTGGCCCTACTGCCTACCACAGGGATGGACCAAACCAGAGAGCATGCAAAGATAACATTAATTTTATATTGTCACTGTTTTCATCCATAACTATCATGGTTGATAGGCCCACCTGCACAAGTGAGGCAGTTTTTTTTAACCACAAGAAGTGTGGAAAAGCAGGATGGTAGGGATTTTGTGGTTTCTAACAGCTTCTTGATCGTTCCCTCAAAACTCAAAAAAATGTGAAGAAACTTTGGCCCTCATTCTGACCCTGGCGGTCGGTGATAAAGCGGCGGCCAAGCCGCCAACAGGCCGGCGGTCTAAAATATGCAATTCTGACCCTGGCGGGAACCGCCAACACAGCCCGCCAACTTAACACTCCGACCGCCACAGCGGTACAAACAAACAGCGCGGCGGTTCCCGCCAACAGCCCGGCGGCAGACAAAGTACCGCCCACCCTATTACGACCCACCAATCTGCCACCTTTTCCGGGGCGGGAGCACCGCCGATAAGAACACAGCGGAAACAGACTACGAACGGGAAAACGCTCACCTCTACGCACTCCACGCGAGATTCCGGCAGTATGGAGCCAGAGTTGCAGGTCATCCCCGCACTCCTATTCCTGCTCATATACCAGGAGCACGCCCGGCGGCGCGGAAGACATCGGTGAGTACGGCACCTACGACACAGGGGAGGGAAAAGATTACCGGCACACACCCACCCACCCACACCCACTACAACACACACATCAATGCATTCCCACAGATCACTGTCACAACCCCCAAACCACCCCCCTCCGAAATAATGCAAAGACCAAAAGAAGAGATCATAAACGGGCAGATATATTGAAATATGTACACCATTAATCCCAATAAATAAATAAACTATGTACAAAATATATACAGCTACTAAATGTAGTCCAACCACTGTCCGTGGATCACAGGGGTCCTGTGCAAAGGGGCAAGGCCCAGTCCCACGACAAGAACTCCACCGAGAGAACACTGCAGGGGCATCAGAAAGAAAATAGGACAGGCACCTCAGGGGGAAGGGAAGGGGGGGCACCTCAGCCACTTGAGTACACGACGTCAGATCCACGAGGGGACTCCATGACCACTGGCCCATCCTGGGGAGAGCAAAGCCACAGTCCAAACAGTCCATACAGTGGGTGGCCTGCCCACTGGGCCATCCTGGGGAGAGCAAAGCCACAGTCCATACAGTCCATACAGTGGGTGGCCTGCCCACTGGGCCATCCTGGGGAGAGCAAAGCCACAGTCCATACAGTCCATACAGTGGGTGGCCTGCCCACTGGGCCATCCTGGGGAGAGCAAAGCCACAGTCCATACAGTCCATACAGTGGGTGGCCTGCCCACTGGGCCATCCTGGGGAGAGCAAAGCCACAGTCCATACAGTCCATACAGTGGGTGGCCTGCCCACTGGGCCATCCTGGGGAGAGCAAAGCCACAGTCCATACAGTCCATAACAGACCCCACTGCCACTGGAGGAGGCAAGTTGGCCAGAGGACATCCTGCAGCCCTGCCCGAGATAGATCCTGCCCTGCCACGTCTGCCAAAGGGCCAGCGGTTCTTGCCCTGAAGGGCCCAGTTCAGCGGTTCTTGAGACGGCGGGGCCCAGTTCAGCGGTTCTTGAGACGGCGGGGCCCAGTTCAGCGGTTCTGGAGACGGCGGGGCCCAGTTCAGCGCTTCTTGCCTTGAAGGGCCCAGTTCAGCGGTTCTTGAGACGGCGGGGCCCAGTTCAGCGCTCCTTGCCCTGAAGGGCCCAGTTCAGCGGTTCTTGAGACGGCGGGGCCCAGTTCAGCGGTTCTTGAGACGGCGGGGCCCAGTTCAGCGGTTCTTGAGACGGCGGGGCCCAGTTCAGCGGTTCTTGAGATGGCGGGGCCCAGTTCAGCGCTTCTTGCCTTGATGGGCCCAGTTCAGCGGTTCTTGAGACGGCGGGGCCCAGTTCAGCGCTCCTTGCCCTGAAGGGCCCAGTTCAGCGGTTCTTGAGACGGCGGGGCCCAGTTCAGCGGTTCTTGAGACGGCGGGGCCCAGTTCAGCGGTTCTGGAGACGGCGGGGCCCAGTTCAGCGCTTCTTGCCTTGAAGGGCCCAGTTCAGCGGTTCTTGAGACGGCGGGGCCCAGTTCAGCGCTCCTTGCCCTGAAGGGCCCAGTTCAGCGGTTCTTGAGACGGCGGGCCCAGTTCAGCGGTTCTTGAGACGGCGGGGCCCAGTTCAGCGGTTCTGGAGACGGCGGGGCCCAGTTCAGCGCTTCTTGCCTTGAAGGGCCCAGTTCAGCGGTTCTTGAGACGGCGGGGCCCAGTTCAGCGCTCCTTGCCCTGAAGGGCCCAGTTCAGCGGTTCTTGAGACGGCGGGGCCCAGTTCAGCGGTTCTTGAGACGGCGGGGCCCAGTTCAGCGGTTCTGGAGACGGCGGGGCCCAGTTCAGCGGTTCTGGAGACGGCGGCCGGTCTATGGCCAACTGCTAATTGCCTGGTGGTGCCCTCCTGGGCAGCGGGGATGGTGCTCCTTCACTGCCCACCTGGGCTGTGGGTGGTGGGGCCCTCCTGGCCAGCTGGGCTGGGTCCTCCCTGGGCAGCGGCTATGGGGGTGGTGGGCTCTCCCGGGGCAGCTGTGCCGGTTCCTCCCGGGGCAGCGGCTATGGGGGTTGTGGGCTCCTCCTGGGCAGCAGGCCTGCTGCCTGACCTCTCCGACTTGCTGCCCTTGCCCTCCTTAGTCGTGGGCCTGTGGCCCTTGCCTCCCTTTGGAGCTGTGGCTGGTGACTGTCTCTGGGTGGTGTCCGGGGGGGATGTAGAAGGCGGGCTCCTGCGGCGCCCCTTCCGCCTTCTGCTCCTCTTCCCAGGGGGTGGGCTGGCTGTCCCCTTGCTGCTGGGCGAAGATCCAGACATGCGGGCTGGCGGGCTCCAATACCCCTGCACCCTTGTCAAGGGGGCTGCAGGGCTGGTGGTGGCTGAGGTGCTCTTCTTACCCCGACGAGAAGGAGGGGGGGCTCAGGGTCAGGAAAGAAGTTAGTAGTGGCGAGGAAGAGCTTCTTGGGACAATGGAGAGTGGTAGGTACAGTGGGAATGGGAGTGGAGGGAGAGGATGTGGTTGTAGGTGAGTCACGTTTGCTGTCTTTGGGTGCAGGTGCAGGAGGGATAGGCTGTCGTGAGGTGGATGGCTGTTGGGTGGGTGGGTGGCTGCGTTTGTGTGGTGTGGAAGAGGGGGTGACAGACACAGTGGGAGAGGACACAGGGGACGTGTAAATGGCAGTGGGGGTGGTGACTGCACGTGTGCGGACTGGAGTGGAGGGTGTGCTGGTGATGGAAACATTGGCTGATGGTGAGGTGAATGGAGGTGTGAGTGTAGACGTCACAGGGAGGGAGGAGGGAGACGAGGAGGTGGGGGTCACAGAGGTGGTAGTGACTGTTGGCATGTCTGCATCGGAATGTTGCGTGTGTGAATGTCTGCGTGATCTGTGGTGCTTATGTTTGGATGAGCTTCTCTTGGGTGTTGAGGTGTGTGCAGGCTGGTCTGATGGTGTGGGTGGGACAGGCAGAGGAACAGGAGACTGGGAGGAGGGAGTTAGTAGAGGCAGGCAGGAGACAGGGACAATGGCTGCCGTCAGTGCTGAGGCCAGAGCCTGGAACGATCGCTGATGGGCAGCCTGACCCGAATGAATGCCCTCCAGGTACGCATTGCTGCGATGAACCTCCCTCTCCACCCCCTGGATGGCATTCAAAAGGGTAGTCTGCCCAACAATGAGAGTTCGGAGGAGGTCAATGACCTCCTCACTGAGGGCAGCGGGGGTAACAGGGGCAGGGCCTGAGGTGCCTGGGGCGAAGGAGATGCCCGGCTTCCTGGCAGAGCGGGCACGGGGCGAACGCTGAGGGGCTGCTGGGAGGGCGGAGATGGTGCGCTGGGTGGCGGCTGTACCTGTAATGGCGGGGGGCACGGATGGTGCCACCCCCGCAAGGGAGCCCCCTTCCGAGGACGTGTCCGTGTCGCTGCAGGCTCCAGTCGTCCCCGTCGTGGAGCTCCCCTCGCCCTCCGTCTCACTGGTCCAGTCTGACTCTGTGGCATGGCCCTCCTGGGCCATGTGAGATGCAGCTCCCTCCTGCCCCGATGCCACTTCTCCTCCGCCTGATGATGCTGATGCACACAAGCACAGAAAGACAAACAAAAAGGGGGGGGAAAGAGAAATAAAGGGATATTGAGTACATGGATCTCCGGTACAGTTAGCGGACATGACAGACACAGATGCCCCCTGCACTAACTTGCGCACTTGGGGTACGCTACGCATTCCGTGGAACATGCCCTACACGCCTAGAGTTGACAACTGCACCCATGGATGACACGGCCCAGGGATGGCTGTACTGACAAACTACTGAGGGTGGTGGCTGGGGACACAGGGGCTTACGGGGGTGCCCAGCCTACAGATATCGCCCTGGCCTAGGGGGACCCCCAGCCCTCCTCCCCCACCCAGACACCTCCACTGCGCGACAACAGAGTAGATAATGCTTGTACTCACCCCCTTGTGTCTGCTGTGCTGCCCTCACGCGCCCATCCAATTCAGGGTAGGCCACCGCCAGGATCCGGAACATCAGGGGGCTCAGTTGACGGCAGGCACCCCGCCTACGTTGGGAGGCCATCCCCAGCAGAGACTCGGCGGTCTTCTTGGTCCCGCGGCGGATGTCCTCCCACCTCTTGCGGCAGTGGGTGCCCCGTCGATGGTGGACCCCCAGGGCCCGGACTTCCTTGGCGATGGCACGCCAAATCCCGATCTTCTCATGGGCGCGGACCTATGTGACACGTACAGGGAGGGAGAAATACCACGTTCAAGTTTCTCAGCATTTTCCTTTCCAGTGGCCCAACGCCCCCCATCCCCGCCATGCCCCCCGCCATGCCCAACATGCCCCCCATCCCCGCCAGGCCCCCCGCCAGGCCCAACATGCCCCCCATCCCCGCCAGGCCCCCCGCCATGCCCCCCGCCATGCCCAACATGCCCCCCATCCCCGCCAGGCCCCCCGCCATGCCCAACATGCCCCCCATCCCCGCCAGGCCCCCCGCCAGGCCCCCCGCCAGGCCCCCCGCCATGCCCAACATGCCCCCCATCCCCGCCATGCCCCCCGCCATGCCCAACATGCCCCCCATCCCCGCCAGGCCCCCCGCCATGCCCCCCGCCATGCCCAACATGCCCCCCATCCCCGCCATGCCCCCCGCCATGCCCAACATGCCCCCCATCCCCGCCATGCCCCCCGCCATGCCCAACATGCCCCCCATCCCCGCCAGGCCCCCCGCCATGCCCCCGCCATGCCCAACATGCCCCCCATCCCCGCCATGCCCCCCGCCATGCCCAACATGCCCCCCATCCCCACCAGGCCCCCCGCCATGCCCCCCGCCATGCCCAACATGCCCCCCATCCCCGCCAGGCCCCCCGCCATGCCCAACATGCCCCCCATCCCCGCCAGGCCCCCCGCCATGCCCCCCGCCATGCCCAACATGCCCCCCATCCCCGCCAGGCCCCCCGCCAGGCCCCCCGCCAGCCCCAACATGCCCCCCATCCCCGCCAGGCCCCCCGCCATGCCCAACATGCCCCCCATCCCCGCCAGGCCCCCCGCCAGGCCCCCCGCCATGCCCAACATGCCCCCCATCCCCGCCATGCCCCCCGCCATGCCCAACATGCCCCCCATCCCCGCCAGGCCCCCCGCCATGCCCCCCGCCATGCCCAACATGCCCCCCATCCCCGCCAGGCCCCCCGCCATGCCCAACATGCCCCCCATCCCCGCCAGGCCCCCCGCCATGCCCCCCGCCATGCCCAACATGCCCCCCATCCCCGCCATGCCCCCCGCCATGCCCAACATGCCCCCCATCCCCGCCAGGCCCCCTGCCATGCCCCCCGCCATGCCCAACATGCCCCCCATCCCCGCCAGGCCCCCCGCCATGCCCAACATGCCCCCCATCCCCGCCAGGCCCCCCGCCATGCCCCCCGCCATGCCCAACATGCCCCCCATCCCCGCCAGGCCCCCCGCCATGCCCAACATGCCCCCCATCCCCGCCAGGCCCCCCGCCATGCCCAACATGCCCCCCATCCCCGCCAGGCCCCCCGCCATGCCCCCCGCCATGCCCAACATGCCCCCCATCCCCGCCAGGCCCCCCGCCAGGCCCCCCGCCAGCCCCAACATGCCCCCCATCCCCGCCAGGCCCCCCGCCATGCCCAACATGCCCCCCATCCCCGCCATGCCCCCCGCCAGGCCCCCCGCCATGCCCAACATGCCCCCCATCCCCGCCATGCCCCCCGCCATGCCCAACATGCCCCCCATCCCCGCCAGGCCCCCCGCCATGCCCCCCGCCATGCCCAACATGCCCCCCATCCCCGCCAGGCCCCCCGCCATGCCCAACATGCCCCCCATCCCCGCCAGGCCCCCGCCAGGCCCCCCGCCATGCCCAACATGCCCCCCATCCCCGCCATGCCCCCGCCATGCCCAACATGCCCCCCATCCCCGCCAGGCCCCCCGCCATGCCCCCCGCCATGCCCAACATGCCCCCCATCCCCGCCAGGCCCCCCGCCATGCCCAACATGCCCCCCATCCCCGCCAGGCCCCCCGCCAGGCCCCCCGCCATGCCCAACATGCCCCCCATCCCCGCCAGGCCCCCCGCCAGGCCCCCCGCCAGCCCCAACATGCCCCCCATCCCCGCCAGGCCCCCCGCCATGCCCAACATGCCCCCCATCCCCGCCAGGCCCCCCGCCATGCCCAACATGCCCCCCATCCCCGCCATGCCCCCCGCCATGCCCAACATGCCCCCCATCCCCGCCAGGCCCCCCGCCATCCCCCCCGCCATGCCCAACATGCCCCCCATCCCCGCCATGCCCCCCGCCATGCCCAACATGCCCCCCATCCCCGCCATGCCCCCCGCCATGCCCAACATGCCCCCCATCCCCGCCAGGCCCCCCGCCATGCCCCCCGCCATGCCCAACATGCCCCCCATCCCCGCCATGCCCCCCGCCATGCCCAACATGCCCCCCATCCCCGCCAGGCCCCCCGCCATGCCCCCCGCCATGCCCAACATGCCCCCCATCCCCGCCAGGCCCCCCGCCATGCCCAACATGCCCCCCATCCCCGCCAGGCCCCCCGCCATGCCCCCCGCCATGCCCAACATGCCCCCCATCCCCGCCAGGCCCCCCGCCAGGCCCCCCGCCAGCCCCAACATGCCCCCCATCCCCGCCAGGCCCCCAAGCCAGCCAGTGGCCCCAAATCCATATTGAATTAAACTCACTTGTTGGTCTGGAGGACCGTAGAGTAGCGCATACTGGGGGAGGACCCCATCCACAAGTTTCTCCAACTCCTCTCCAGTGAAGGCAGGGGCCCTTTCCCCAGTCGCAGCAGCCATTGTCCCTTCCAGACCGAGGTCACAGCAACACTTGCAGTATAGGTCCTCTCCTGTGAAAGTTCAAGTCGCAAGTGGATAAGTAGATAGAAAATGGCGGTCACGTCCGCGGCGGTGCGTACCGCGGCGGTGCGTCCCGCCACCGCCGGCGCCCTTCGCCATTGGCTCCTGAAACCCATAGGCTTCAATGTTAACCAAAGCGGCTTCGCGCCGCGGTCTTCGCCCGCCGCGGTGTGCCACGCCAGCGCATTGACCTCACATCCCATTGTCACACTTCACAGGTCAGGCAGCCGCCATTTCCAGGGCCCACATGGCTCAATTTCAACTGCGTCACACAGGCCTAGGCCTTGCATAGCCACTCAGACACGCCATTCACTGCATAGAGAATCGTATACTGTGCTAGCTGTGAGTACGTACCTGTGGGTTGCTTGACTGTGTGCTCCATGTTGTCCTTCCTAGGCACCGTCCGCTGGGTTGGGCGAGGAGACAGATGAATCCTCCCGTGTACCGACCGCTGGTGGACCTGTCGACAATGGAAGAACGCCACATTATCCTGACCTACCGTCTTAACCGTGCCACTATCCATGAACTGTGTGCCCGGCTGGAGCCCGACCTGATGTCCCCCATCCGCCAACCCACAGGGATTCCCCCTCTGGTGCAGGTCATGTCAGTACTACATTTCTTGGCAAGTGGGTCATTTCAGACAACCGTGGGAATTGCTTCCGGGATGTCTCAGCCCATGTTTTCGAAGGTGTTATCCAGAGTGTTGTCTGCCCTGATGAAATCCGTGAGGAACTACATCATTTTCCCTGAGGTGGGCGAATTGGCTACAGTGAAGGGTGATTTCTACGCCCTTGGACATATTCCCAACGTAATTGGTGCCATTGATGGGACCCATGTGGCTTTGGTTCCCCCAAGAGACAGGGAGCAGGTGTACAGGAACAGAAAAAATTACCATTCAATGAACATCCAGGTGGTGTGTTTGGCTGACCAGTACATCTCGCATGTAAATGCCAAATTCCCAGGGTCAGTGCATGACGCCTACATCCTCAGGAATAGCAGCATCCCTTACGTGATGGAACAGCTACAGAGACACCGTGTATGGCTAGTGGGGGACTCTGGGTACCCCAACCTGTCGTGGCTACTGACCCCAGTAAGGAATCCCCGGACCAGGGCAGAGGAACGGTACAATGAGGCCCATGGGCGTACTAGGAGGGTGATCGAACGCACCTTTGGCCTCCTAAAGGCCAGGTTTCGCTGCCTGCATATGACAGGTGGATCCCTAATGTACTCACCTAAGAAGGTGTGTCACATCATCGTGGCCTGCTGCATGCTTCACAACCTGGCTTTGCGCCGCCAGGTGCCTTTCCTGCAAGAGGATGGTCGAGACGGTGGTGTTGTGGCAGCGGTGGAACCTGAGGAGAGTGACGAGGAGGAAGACGACGGGGCTGAAACAGACAACAGGGACAGAATCATTGAACAGTACTTCCAATAGGACACAGGTAACATTTCAAAGATAATTTAGTAAATGTTAACTACTCTCCAGCATCTCTGCTGCCTGTCTATTTGCCCCAGTGTATGATGACTGAGTTTTGGCTTTTCCCTCCCTATTTCAGATCTGGGGTCCCCACTACGAGTCCTGTGCTTCGTTTCCCCATGGACTACAGCTTTGTGGCAGCTGTTTGTTGACTTCACCATGTACAAGGACATATTTGCACTGTCATGTCAATTACAATCTATTGAAATCACAGCCAGACTCCTGATATTTTGGTGCAAAATAGGTGTTCATTGAAGTGCTCAAAATGGGATGGGTGGTTTCAAGTGGGTGGGGGCTATGGTGAAGGAATGTCCATGGCAGAGTCCAGAGTAACAGTCACACAGGTGCATTGTCCAGAGGCCTGTGGAGAGATGGAGCATGGGCAGTTCAAGGATGGACAGGGTGACAATGTGGGACAGTGGGATGACATCAGGTGGTATCCTTTGCTGGCGGGGGTCTTGACATCCTACTCTGTCTTCTTGCGAGATCTCAGGGCCCTCTTGCGGGGTGGTTCTTCTCCTGCAGGAGGTGGGGGTCTGGTGGGCTGCTGCTGTGCGGGGGCCTCCTGTCCACTAGCGCCGGCGGAGGTGGATGGCTGTTCTTGGTCCAGGCTAGTGGCAGGGGCCCTTGGGTGTTGTTCAGTGTCCGCCCTGCTGTTTACGAGGTCCTGCAGCAGCCCTACCATGGTAACCAGGGTGGTGTTGATGGCTCTGATGTCCTCCCTGTACCCCCGATAGTGTTCCTCCTGCAGCACCTGGATCTCCTGGAACCGGGCCAGTACCGTCGCCATCGTCTCCTGGGAGCGGTTGTATGCTCCCATGATGGTGGTGAGGACCTCGTGGAGAGTGGGTTCCCTGGGCCTCTCCTCCCCCCCCTGTCGCACAGCTGCCCGCCGAGTTGCCCTGTTTCCCTGGGCCTCTGCCCCCTGGCCGGTGTGCCCACTACCACTGCCCCAGGTCCCTGTTGTTGTTGGGGTGGTGGGTTATCCTGGGTGCCCTGTAGTGGTAGACACACCGCAGATTGACGCGCCCTGGAGACAGAGGCATGGGCCCGCTGGGTGGGAGCTGTGCTGGTGTTCCCAGAGGGGTTTGGGTCTGTAGTGGCCTGGGCCTGTGTGAGGGGAACCGACTGTCCAGAGGTCCCCGATGGTCCGGGCTGGTCATCGGTGTCCAGGTCGACAGAGCTGCTGTCATCGCTGACGGCCTCTTGGGTGGGGGGTGTGGAGAATTCTGGCCCCTCCGCCGCGGTGTGTTGACGGTCGGGTCCTGCAGGGGTATAGAGGTATGGTTATAGTTTAAATGTGTCGCATATGGGTGTATCTGTGGGTTCTCGTGTCCTCAAGTGCTGGCATTCGTGTGTGGGGGCTTTGGTGAGGGTGGCTTGTGGGGGGGATGTGTATATGCATTGGGCATGCTTTGGTGATGGGTGTCCATGCTTAGTGGACGCATGCAGGCCTAGGTTTTGGGATGTGTGGGTTGTGATGGTGAGACATTGGCGGGGAATAGGTGTGCTGGGGGTGGGGGTGAGGATGGTGGTGGGGGTGAGGATGGTGGTGGGGGTGAGGATGGTGGTGGGGGTGAGGGTGGGGGTGAGGATGGGGGTGGGGGTGAGGGTGGGGTTCGAGGATGGGGGTGAGGGTTGGGGTCTGATTTGGCATGCAGGTGGGGGGGAAGCAGTATTGAAGCTTCAACTTACCAGTATCCATTCCTCCGCCGACTCCTGCGAGGCCGTCAGGATGCAGGATGTTCAAGACTTCCTCCTCCCATGATGTGAATTGTGGGGGTTGAGGTGGGGGTCCTCCGCCAGTCTTCTGCACGGCGATGTTGTGCCTGGATACCATGGAACGCACCTTCCCCCGTAGGTCGTTCCATCGCTTCCTGATGTCTTCCCGATTTCTGGGGTGCTGTCCCACTGCGTTCACCCTGTCGACAATCCTCTGCCATAGCTCCATCCTCCGGGCAATGCTGGTGTATTGTATCTGTGTGCCGAACAGCTGGGGCTCTACCCGAACGATTTCCTCCACCATGACCCTGAGTTCTTCGTCTGTGAAGCGGGGTTGTCTTTGGGGTGCCATGGGGTGGTGTGTATGATGTGTGGGGTGGAGTATGTGTATTTAAGTGAGTTGAGTGTGGTGGTGTGTGTTGTTTTGTGTGTGGATAGTGTGTGGGTGATGGTGTTGAGTGGCTGTGGCTGTTATTTTTTGGATGCTGGTGTCTCGCTCTTGCCTTCTTTCTGAATTTTTAAGCGTAGGGGTTTGTGGGTGATGTGGGTGTGTGTTTTATATTGTATTGTGTGTGTGGGAGTGGTGTGTGTATGTGTATCAGGTGTGTGGGATTCAAATCGTCCAATGTGGCTGAGTTTTGTTCGTTTGTGTGTATTCTGACCGCGGCGGTGTGTCCCGCCAATGGAATACCGCGTTTGAATGACCGCCGCGTGGATTCATGGGTCGTAATGGGATGGGCGTATTTCTGTTGGCGTGGCGGTGGAGGTTTGGTCACCTCCACCTTTCCGCCGACCGCTGGTCTGGCGGTCTGTTGTGGCGGTCGGATTTTCGGAGGTTTGCCTTCTGCGGGTCAGAATGACCGTGGCGGGTTTCCGCGACCGCGGCGGGATTATGGAGGATTTCTGACCGGCGGTAGGCGCCTTTTACCGCCGAGGTCAGAATGACCACCTTTGTGTATTTAGATACTTAAGATAACTCTAACTATAACTGGTGAATTTCTATGGTTTGGTGCATTCAAAATGTGAGCCTAACTATGACGTCCCTGTAACCTTTTGTTTTTTCTGCAAATTTTTATGTTTTTCTAAATTCTATTTCCTAACTATAACTTCCCTCTAACCTTTTTGTTTTTCAGTGAATTTCTATTTTTTTTTAACGTAAAGTAATTTTCATTACTACATGTTAATCCAACCACCGCAGCGCAGCCGTGTGCAGCCCAGTTACCCGCAGAGCCTGGCCTGTGGCCAGGCCCTTCACCAATTGTCTATAACGACCCAACCTTCATGCTGCCCATGGCTTTGCCATATGCAGCGTCAGTGGCCTCAGGGTATAAGGCCAGTCCCTGCGGCAAACCCCTATAACAACCCAACCCTGCATGCCCCCATTCCCCAGGCCGTTCTCGGCCCTGGGGATCCCATCCCCCGGGGCCTAGCCTAAATATTTTTGGGGGGTAAGGGGACTGCACAGCCACCCTCCCCAGGCCATTCTTGGCCCGGAGGATCCCATCCCCTTGGGCCTGGCTATGTGACCTGGGTTTCCCCCCAGGGCTCGCAGTCACAATGTTGGGGAGCCTGAAGGCCCCAGTGGTCCCAACTGGCTCCCCACCTCCTGTGGGAGTCAGCATTGCTGTCACAGCGAGAGCTGCTAGAGCAGCTCTTTCTCCATGAGAGCAATTGTTTTCTCTGCCTCCCTGTCTTGATCTTTGCAGGCAGGGAAACAGAGGAAACTTCTGCTCGCATTGAGGGAGAGCTGTTTGATAGGGACGTTATAGTTAGTTTCTGAATTTACTCATACAAAACTATAGAAATTCAGCAGTTATAGCTAGAGTTGTGGCAAGTAACTATAACTCACATCATGATAGAAATATAACTCTCAATAAAACCTATATGGCCAGAGGGACACGTGCATTCCAAAAAACACCATGAAGTTAGATGCCACATAAGGTTGGAACATATTGCCAATCAGAACACAGCACATGCAGTGACCATGCACCCATGAGGCCGGACATTTGGACACGTACTCGCTGACCCACATTGTGTCAATGCCAGGTCGAGGCCCACCTGCGTTCACTATCCTGAAGTGTATTTACAACACCTTGACAACTGTTTGCATTTTTGTACCAAGAAAAGAATGTCTTTTATGGTTTTATGACACCCAGAGAAATGTATAAAAACTTGCTTCAATCCGATATATAATGAGAGACAGCCCTCAGAACCCAGTTCTGTAACTGCTCTCTCAGGCTGTAATGTTTAATTAAACAGACCATTCCTGTTTGCCAGACATCTCTTGTCTTTTGGTTTTTAAGGTAAATTCTCATTCGAGCAACATTTTGGCGAGCCAGATAGGAGTCGATTGGTTCTTTGAGCCGGACTGCAACCTAAGGAAGGGGGACCCCGCCTGGACGGATTCACATTTGTGCAACATATAAGGTGCGTTTTGAATGAATGGTCAATGCATGGGGGAAGTAACCTAAACTTCCACTGTAAATAGATAATTTAAGAAATCTCTGTGTACAAATAGTGTAACATCAAAGACATTTTATTACATCATATCATTCTTTGAACATGTTATTCTAGACATTTGCATGTAAACTTCTTTTGTACATGTCATTCTGTATATCAAAATTGCATTTGTCTAGTTAGGTGCTCCTAATATGAACAGTGAAAGTGCTGGGGTGCAAGTGCGTGAAGGTGATATATACAGTGTGTGAGAAAGTGGTCAAAAAGAAATTTATGGAATTCCAGGAGCTCCTTTCAGTCCAGGAAGCCCTGAAGTTTCACAACAAATTTATATTCATATAATCCACTTTTTGAATTTTGTCGACGTTTCGACCCCGTATGGAGGTGAGTCAAAGAGGGGTCATCATCAGGACAACGTGATTCCAACCGGTAGCACCTAAGGGTAGTGTGAATCACTCAATTAGTAGAGGACTGGTGAATCAAAAAATATAAAAATGATTATAAAAAATATTAAAAAGATTCGGTAGTTAGGGGAACAAAACTCACCTAAATTCCGGTGTGTATGAAACCATCTGGTAGTAACTATTACAGAAAATGTTCCAGGTTCTGTGGGTCTAGATTTATCTTGTAGGAGAAGAGGGCCCCAAATGGCTGAAAACAAGGGAATAAAATCCATTAATTGGATTTCTCAGGGTGGGAAAGAGTGATCTATATTTAGAGAAACCATGAAGCACTTACAGGTGTTGTATGGGTCCCAGAATCGAGAATCCACCGGGAGCGCCACACCAATACGGGGCTCTGGGTATCTACAAAAACAGAGGGTTAATTGTAGAGCGAGGCAGGTCAAAACGGTAGAGTGGGGCTAAGGAATAAATCCAGGTATGAGATACTCCTTACCGTTGGCTGGTATCACATCCAGCTAGCAGGTGTATGTGTGGTGACTTGGCAAGGATTTCAGTCAAATCGTAAAAAGGCTGCGCCTGTGCACGATGAATCCTCTGCCACGGAGCGGCCGCACGTCATATGTGCGATGTGATTTGGAAAAGCTACGCCTCCATGTTGGAGCAAGCATAAAAAGAGGTGATTGGTTTGAGATTCAACCAATCACGGCGCTGAGTCTAGCGGGGCTGTATCACAAATTAGTCACAGGCGGACCGTAAAGGCAAGGTTCCCTTTCTGGTCCGTTTACTAGAACGGATATTGCTTCATGGCCATGCAACACAATTGTTTCGGCCGGCGGGCTTTGAGGATAGCATGCAGGCACCGTCGATCGTAATAAGTAAAAATGTGGACTAAAACAGAAACCATAAACTAAAATGAAGTCAAATACAGTGGCATGCTGCGACGGCTGATGTCGACACAAGGCAGTACAGTAATGTACATTATACAATACAATAATGCCCAACCCAAAGTCATGGTGAGTCTTGTGGTGTTGGTAACATAAGTCATATAGTGTTGGTAACATGAATATGAGGTATATCCGTGTAATTACATCCAGATAAGATCATGGTGGAATAGAGACATGATTTGAAACATAAAAAACATTACACTGAATAAAATTGATACAGTTCGATGACTCATCTCTCGACAGATGTTGAAGCAAGATGGTACCGTGATGTATATTATACACAATACAATGGTTAGTGATATAATGTGAACCAAGTAGGCTCGTATGTCCATGTGTTTCTGGAGGTACAGATGTTATAGGTACAATATGGTGGGTCACATTAGAACAATTGCACAGTAAATATTCATTAGTAGAGACATATTGCGCAGTGTTATTATGCAGTTCATGAACAATTGTTTCAGTCTCTCTGCGAATGGACCCGGTGTGGAGCGGTCAGGTAGCTGTACTGACTATGGGTAGGATTCAAAGGGAGTGCAGTGTTATTATGCAGTGCATGAACAATGGACCTGGTGTGGAGCAGTCAGATAGCTGTACTTCCTCTGGGTAGGATTCTAAGAACTCACAGGAAGTGCCTGTTGTAAAAGGGTGTCTATTGGTGGGAGTCTATCATAGGGCAGAATGCCGCCAAACCTTCAATTGTGTTGAGACCTTCCCTGATAGTGCCACATTTCTCAATCCGAAATAATTCTCTTTTGGATAGGATATATTCTTTGTCTCCAACCCTTGGTCCCAAAGAGATTTGACCGACTATCTGCCATTTAAACTCTTCCCACTTGTGCTGTACTCTTCCCACTCTGTGATTAAACGAAGCGCGCTTCCTAGCTCTCTTTACCAGTCTTTTGGGGTAACCCTTTCAGTCAGTCTATTGATCAGGATGTCAGATTCCTTAAAGTAATCACTCTTCTTCGTGCAGTTTCTCCTGATTCAGAGGAGATAACCTCCCATTTGGGCAGTTACCCCAAAAGACTGGTAAAGGGAGCCAGGAAGCGCGCTTGGTTTAATCACAGAGAGGCTCTTCTTGAACCCAAACAACAAAAACCAGAGAATAACAGGCTGGCGTGCGTTACTACATTCAGTCCAGCGAGTAATCACATTCGGAAAGTAATTTTACAACATTGGCCGCTGATCAAGGAACACCTGCATACAGAG
Organism: Pleurodeles waltl; assembly: GCF_031143425.1. Taxonomy (NCBI): domain Eukaryota; kingdom Metazoa; phylum Chordata; class Amphibia; order Caudata; family Salamandridae; genus Pleurodeles; species Pleurodeles waltl. The sequence continues at coordinate 611,959,947 of NC_090449.1, forward strand.
GAAGCCCCGCTCTTTTCCTTTAAGAAGGGGAAAAATCTCAAAGACACCCTCACCTGCGCACTCCTCCCACAGACACCAAAAAGAAATGCAAACTCACTATGGGACTTACCAGCCATAGTCGGTCACTATAAATGCGGTAATTGCGCAGCGTGTAAAATGACTTTCAATACCACAGAATTTTGTCATAATAATTACACATTTACCCTGCCCAAGTTCACCAACTGCAACACACATGACGTCATTTATGCCATCTGGTGTCCCTGCGGACTGATATACATAGGACAGACTACTCAAAAGGTCAAGTGCCAGATCCTACAACATAAGAGTAGGATCAAGTGCAAGAAACAAGGAGCGCCGCTGGTTGAGCACTTCGAAATACTACAGCACAAGTGGGAAGAGTTTAAATGGCAGATAGTCGATCAAATCTCTTTGGGACCAAGGGGTGGAGACAAAGAATATATCCTATCCAAAAGAGAATTATTTTGGATAGAGAACTGTGGCACTATCAGAGAAGGTCTCAACACAATTGAAGATTGGCGGCATTCTGCCCGATGATAGACTCCCACCAATAGACACCCTTTTACAACAGGCACTCCCTTTGAGTTCTTAGAATCCTACCCAGAGGCAGTGCAGCTATCTGACCGCTCCACACCAGGTCCATTGTTCATGAACTGCATAATAAGACTGCACTCCCTTTGAATCCTACCCATAGTCAGTACAGCTACCTGACCGCTCCACACCGGGTCCATTTTCGATTCGCAGAGAGACTGAAATGTTTTTCAAGAACTGCATAAAAACACTGCGCAATGTGTCTCTCCTAATGAATATTTACTGTGCAATTGTTCTAATGTGACCCACCATATTGTACCTATAACATCTGTACCTCCAGAAACACATGGACATACAAGCCTACTTGGTTCACATTATATCACTAACCATTGTATTGTGTATAATATACATCACGGTACCATCTTGCTTCGACATCTGTCATCGAACTGTATCATTTTTATTAAGTGTAATATGTTTTATGTTTCAAATCATGTCTCTATTCCATCATGATCTTATCTGGATGGAATTACACAGATATACCTCATATTCATGTTACCAACACTATATGACTTATGTTACCAACACCATAGGACTTACCATGACTTTGGGTTGGGCATTATTGTATTGTACAATGTACATTACTGTACTGCCTTGTGTCGACATCAGCCATCGAAGCATGTCACTGTATTTGACTTCATTTTAGTTTATGGTTTCTGTTTTACTCCACATTTTTACTTATTACGATCGACGGTGCCTGCATGCTATCCTCAAAGCCCGCCAGTCGAAACAATTGTGTTTGCACGGCCTTGACGCAGTATCCGTTCTAGTAAACAGACCAGAAAGAGAACCTTCCCTTTACGGTCCGCCTGTGACTAATTTGTGATACAGCCCACAAGACGCAGCGCCGTGATTGGTTGAATCTCAAACCAATCACCTCTTTTTATGCTCTCTTTTTATGCTCGCTCCAACATGGAGGCGTAGCTTTTCCAAATCACATCGCACATACGACGTGCGGCCGCTCTGTGACACAGGATTCATCGTGCACAGCACAGATTTTTTACGATTTGACTGAAATCCTTGCCAAGTCACCACACATACACCTGCTAGCTGGATGTGATACCAGCCAACGGTAAGGACTACCCCATACCTGGATTTATTCCTTAGCCCCACTCTACCGTTTTGACCTGCCTCGCTCTACAATTAACCCTCCGTTTTTGTAGATACCCAGAGCCCCGGATTGGTGTGGCACTACGGGTGGATTCTCGATTCTGGGATCCATACAACACCTGTAAGTGTTTTGTGGTTTCTCTAGATATAGATCACTCTTTCCCACCATGAGAAATCCAATTAATGGATTTTATTCCCTTGTTTTCAGCCATTTGGGGCCCTCTTCTCCTACAAGATAAATCTAGACCCACAGACCCTGGAACATTTTCTGTAATAGTTACTACCAGATGGTTTCATACACACCGGAATTTAGGTGAGTTTTGTTCCCCTAACTACCGAATCATTTTAATATTTTTTATAATAATTTTTATAGTTTTTGATTCACCAGTCCTCCACTAATTAAGTGATTCACACTACCCTTAGGTGCTACCGGTTGGAATCACGTTGTCCTGATGATGACCCCTCTTTGACTCACCTCCATACGGGGTCGAAACGTCGACAAAATTCAAAAAGTGGATTATATGAATATAAATTCTTTGTGAAACTTCAGGGCTTCCTGGACTCAAAGGAGCTCCTGGAATTCCATAAATTTCTTTTTGACCACTTTCTCACACACTGTATATATCACCTTCACGCACTTGCACCCCAGCACTTTCACTGTTCATATTAGGAGCACCTAACTAGACAAATGCAATTTTGATATACAGAATGACATGTACAAAAGAAATTTACATGCAAATGTCTAGAATAACATGTTCAAAGAATGATATGATGTAATAAAATGTCTTTGATGTTACACTATTTGTACACTGAGATTTCTTAAATTATCTATTTACCGCGGAAGTCGAGGTTACTGCCCCCTTGCATTGACCATTCATTCAAAATGCATTTATTACCCTGGTCATTAGGGTTAGAGGGTATTTGCCTCATTGTTTTACGCAACATATAAGGTGAGCAGATACCGCAATTGAGTAGAAGTTCTGCTGAATCCGCGGGGCAAAGATCCACCCGGGCACCACCGTCAGAAGGGTAAAAGACTACATCAGAGCCGTAATCCTTGCATTTGGTGTGTAGCAGACTAGGAAAAAAAAGCATACCCGCAAAGTTCACAGAAGTCACCTTGTTGATCATCAGTGTCAGGGAGGTTGGATATCGTTTTTTTTTGGTTTGTTATTTTTGGGTTGCTGAACGCTTGGACTGCTGGACGTGACACAGATGGTATGGGTAAGGCCCTGGGTGTGGTATACGGTTAACACCTCTGTTGTAAGAGGTGTCTTTTGATTGGACCACTGGGCGTGATGCAGACAGTATGCATAGGCCCTGGGTGTGACATAGGGCCCATGTCTCGATTTCAATAGGCTAACCTGTTTTTCTCAGTGGCAACGGTTTCTTAACACTGGTGGTATTTGAAATAAGTGAGAGGTGTGTTCGCTTGGATCGCTGGACATGACATAGATGGTACTCATGACCCTTGGGTGTGACAGGGGGAATTTGGACGTTAGAGAACTAGAACAATTGGGATCCAGAATAGTAAGAATAGCCTGTGTTTTTGCCAAAGAAGGGTCTATGGTCATTGGAAGAGATTCTTTTCTTTTGCCGCATAAATTGTTGAACTCTTTACCCCTGAGCTGACATTGACAAGATTATCAGGCTCCCATAGTCTCGCACTGTGCAGAGCTTCCCTTGGTCATAGGATAATGTGCACTGGAGAGTGGGTTAAGGTATTCAGACAGGCTGATCCCTTTATTCTTGTTGTCCTGTCAGCTTCTCTTTTGCCAGCTGAAATGATGTTGTTTTAATATTGTGATACTGGTATATCAATGTGACTGTGTTTGTCTTAAATGTTGAATGTTGTGTTTTGTCAATGATTTAATGCATTTTGATGTTACTGATGATTCATACAAATTGTTATTTAATGTCAAAGTAAGGCTCACTACTATGTTGCCAAATTCCAGATTGCTGTGAGTTAACAATTGCACTTTTTCCTAGGATTGTGATTCTTTATATGCATTTGTTTGTTAAGTGATTATTTTGATGCATCTGTGAATAACGTTGAGCTCATTAAACCTACGAATCCCTGTGTGTTTATCCTCCCCTGCCAGATTAAATCCAGTAAATCCCTTGTGTATGTACTTCCCCACTTCCGGAGTAGATCTAATAAAATCCCTGTACATATTACCCCACCATCAGAATAAAACTTAGAAAATCCTATAAAAATAGAAAAGTTAGAGCAAGTATAACTTAAAAATCCCCTAAAAAACTAAAAGAGTAACTATCCCCTACAAGACTACCCGAAACCATCATGAAAACCCCTTTAAAGCATAAGCAGAGCAGTTTCCCAACTCAGGCTAAAAAGCTTAGCAAGCTCTGCCATGAGTCATACACACACACACACAGAGACACAGACACACACACATACACACACACCAAGGCACACACGTTCCCTAGCCCAAAGGGGGAACCTTCAACACCAACATAATTGAACACACAAGAACATACATACAAACCAAATACACAGGGCAAAAGAAGGACAAACTGGAAGCACTCTTAGAACTATGGGCCATCTTTGAGGAAGGCCAGGATGATAACATTGACCCGCCATCAGCAAGCAAGGAGTCCTCTGCACCTCCCCCGCCATATGTAGGTATTGTGCTCTCCCCGGTGCCTGCTATCCCTGCATTAGGATACATTAATCCACTTGTTGAGGGAGTCCAAGGGGCACGCACCAAACGGCAGGCTGCTAGATCTAAGCATGGCGGACTGAGAGGCTAACAGGCCCGACACTCCCTGCACCACCCCAGTCCAGCGCTAGAGCACCCCAAAGCTCAATGCGCTGTCTGTATGCATTGGATTTAGCATAAATTGAATAGAGGGCTTCCCCTTTCAATAATGCATATCCTCTTCTCTGGCTTTATTTTTTATTAATACACAGTGTTCCCCCTTTGTAGTCCCTAACTGGAGATTATCACTTCTTATATTTAAACCCAACTTCCTACATATTTCATCCAGGATTTTTCTGGCAGCCTTTGCCCACTTCAGCTCACTGTGCATGATCTAATTTTTGCACAGTGACAATAGCTTTTGCCCTTCTCCTGTCTCCAAGCACAACCAGAATCTTACTGTCTCACCATATGCTAGATAGCACCAGGATGTTATTCCAGTTTCTATTCTTATTGTCTGGATCATTGCAGACCTTGGTAGAGCAGCAGGCTTTTCAGACATTTTCCCTCTTCATATTCCCAGTTCAATTTCCTGCTTAGGCTTAGCAATTCAACTCCATACTGGAATTGAGGATGGATCATTGCCTCATAGGGAGCTAATAGGGGTCTTAGTGACACATTTCCATAGCATTTGTTAAATTATTTAAGTGCTAATATTATATGCTGACAATATCTCTTTGAATCAGGTGTAGCATCTTGCATGATTTTTAACAGAACCTTTATGGATCCCAGAGGACTCTGTATCAGGTTGTGATGCAATCGCCAGAATAGAATGTATGAAAGTTTGCTTTAGAATGTTGGACTTCACTGGAACACATAGTGGAATAAAGATGTGTGATTTACAGATCCGTGTGTGGCCTAGTCATTCAGCCGGTACCAGGCTGGGGAAGACACTACAACTGGCGAATAGATAGGGGATAAGTAACCCAAAGAAGAAAGTGCTTTCCTGGCGAGTCTGCAGTGGTCAAAGCAAACTGCACCTGCGTGCCACCTGTGCCTTCATCGAAGTGCTGAGTCAACGATTGGCCTATGTGGAGACAAAGGCATTGTGAAGCATGTGAACGAAAAGAGAGCTTCACAGAAAAGTCAATGCATCATTGGTCAAGAAAGTACGACCATGCTCATACAAAAAGGTACTGCACTGCCACACAAAATAAAGTTATACAATATAACTTGCCAAGGGTGGATTCAACCAGGTTTACAAAGCTCAGCTAAAGACAGTTATGATCAAATAGCACTAAAGGCGGATCAATTGGGTGTAAAACAAAACAAACTGAAGTATACAAAGAATAAAGTCAAGGACCTTCTGAGCCCCCTAAACAGAGTGGCTGCAGGGCCCAGCAAGAAGCCCTGGAGTAGTGCAATACCTGAAGGGGAACACCATCAAAGCTGCCAGGTGGAGGCTCAGAACAACTTCAGAGGTCTCCATGATTGACTGGGCTTCGATGGAGGTCAAGAAGAATTTTAAAGGAACAAAGGCTCAAACATTGTCAGGCCTCTGTGATGAGCAGATTCCCAGGGACAGTAAACAGCGATTGATAGAGCTCCACCCTTGACATCAGCCACTCCCATGAACAGTTACAATGCTGCCGCCTTCCTAAAACCACCACCACCATTCGACACTACAAAATAAATCAAAATATTGGAAATATATGGTCTGCATGGATAGAGACATTTGAAGATTTCATTGATGCACTTGAAGAGAATGATAACAGAAAGATTATCAAGTTTCTGAAAACTCTTGCTGGTGATGGTGTGAAAGGAGTCATAAAGAAAATGCCAAGAACTGACAAAGAAGTAACATAGCATCAGAATAAGAATGTGTCGAACCTCAAGTGTAATCCAATACCAAATGTCGATTATGAACAATATGTTTTCAGTCTAGAACGTCAAAGAGTTGCCAAACCAATCAATGAATTTGTGAAAAGATTCAAAAGACTCATCAAACACGGTAAGTTCAATGAATGTAATGATGAAGAATTAGACTAATCAATGGATGTTTGTCCGATTCATTCAGTTGCTGAATGCTGAGAGAAACTCTTAGTCTGGAGCGGGTGTTGATTGCTGCCAGAGCTGAAGAGCATGCTGAGAGATAAGCAGCCGACATGGAGGCCCAGAGTGAGTCAGTCACGAGTGTGAAAAGTAATTTAAAACAAAAATACTGTGGATTTGCATTTCCCCAAGAAGGAAAGTGTCCCAACGTTGGTCAGATATGCAAAGACTGTGGTAAAGAGAGCCATTTTGTGATGATGTGCAAATCAAAAGAAAAAGTGTGTGCATCACGATGCAAAGACAAAATGGCAACCGGAACGTTCCAGAAGCAACTTTCAAGTGCGCCCACAAGGCCAAGTGGCGACATCAGTTGAGACAAACAGATACTAAATGAAGTTGATCATCATCTAAATCATCGTCAAACAGTTCTTCAGCTTCAATAATAAGTGAAAGTGAAGAAAGTGATTGTGCCATGTCATTGCTTACCTCAGAGAAACATGCACATGTTGGACTGGCTGCCTGTGAGGAGAAAAGTCAGTCAACGAAAAGTCAACATGTCAAAATAACAAAATCATACAATCACTGTCCAAAGATTAAATTGAAAAGAAATGGATGTTCATGTGTTTCATCATTAATTGTGGCGCTTCCATAAATATATTGCCAGAAGGAAAGTACAGTGAACTGTTTCCGCACGCGTCTCCTGCCGTCAAAGACCAAATTATACATTTGGGCTGCATCAACACCCATGAAGATTAAAAGTTCAAGCACGGATACAAGTACTTCAACGTACTCCAGAAAGTGCCTGTTTGCTCAATTTCAACACGGCTGCTGACATAGGACTGATTTCAGTGAATTACACCACGAATGCTTACTACAAGATAGTAAGTCAACTCTCTTCATTGTTTCATGATTTGCGAAAGTTAAAGACTGTGAAAGTAAAACTGTGTATTAACAATGATGTATGTCCTGTTGCTCAGACGAGTTGCTTTTCATTTACAAGAAGCTGTTGAAAAAGAACTTGAATCATTGCTAAAGCATGACATTATTGAACTGTCAACTGGTCCAATGCCATGGGTTTCTCCCCTAGAAGTAATGCCTAAAAAGGACCATGAAGGAGCTGTGGCATATGCATTGACATGCACCAAGTGAACAAAGCAATTTAATGAGAGGGACAGCCAGGGCCACACATTGCAGATATGATTACACAATTAAATAGTGCCAAGGTTTTTTCTTGACTTGATTTAATTTGATTAAAAGTTATCCTCAGTTAGAACTAGAAGAAGACTGCAGAAATATTATTACTTTTCAAACACATGTTGGTTTGTTTGGATACAATAGACTCAGGTCCTGATATAGAGTTTGATGGAGGGATTACTCCTTCACAACAGTGGCGGATATCCCGTCTGCCGAAATATAAATCCCATAGGATATGATGGGATTTATTTTTCTGCAGACGGGATATCCGTCACCTTTGTGACGGAGTAACCCCTCCACCAAACTTTAAATCAGGCCCTTACTTTTGGTGTGTCATCTGCTGAAGAAATTTTCCATGATGTCATACGACGCGTAATACAGCCTGTTGTAAATGTATTTAACTATAGCGATGACATATTGGTTTTCCGAGCTATACAAAGGGAGCCCTAACACAAGTAAGTCAAGTACTCAGTGACACAGGTTTGGCTTTAAATGCCAACAAGTGTGAGTTCAATAAAACAAAACTGAAATGCTTTAGTCATATATTTTCTGACGAGGGCATAATGCCTGATCCTGCAAAAGTACAAACTTTAATAAATGCTAATTCCCCACAAGATGTTTCAATGGTTGGTTTGTTTCCTGGAATGGCCAGCTACTTTTAATGATACTTAAAGGGCTTTGCCACTATCAGTGCTCCACTATTAGAATTAACCAAGAAAAATGTTTCATTTGACTGGTCAAGTGAATGTGAAAAGAGTTTCAACAGAATCAGTCATGCAATAGAAAATGCTACAGAAATGGCACACTTCAATCCAAAGCTCCATACTGAGATTGTGGCTGGTGCTAGCCCTGTCGGGTGAAGCGCTATAGTTGCACAGTATATTGGACGCCCAAATGCAAGAAGGCATATTGTGGCCTATGCTAGTCAAAGTCTATCAAACACAATGTACTTACTCACAGCCCGAAAAGTAAAGTTTCTTTGTGGTATGGGCTTGTGAACATTTCAATGTCTCTCTGTACGGAAAACATTTTACGCTAGTGACTGATCATCAAGCCTTGTTATCTTTACCAAACCAAAGGCCAAGATGCCTTCTCAAATTGAAAGATGGGGACAACGACTGCAAGAGGACAATTAGACAATTGTGCATCAACTGGAAAGGATCAAAATCCTGATGACTACTTTTCAAGAGCGCCTATTCAAGGTCATGGCACTAATTCAAAAAAGACTGATGCCTACATCAATTTCATTGTCAAGTCAAGTACACCAGCTGCTGTACTGTTAGCCCTGATTGTCACTGCCATGAGTCATGATAGTGACATGCTAAAGTTAAAAGACATAATTACACATCCGTAGTGGAACAAACATGATCAACCGAAGTCAGATGGTAAAACTTCTGACTGGCATAAACAAGGTTCGACCCGCTCTCCATTGTGGTCAGCGTTGAATCGCTCCTAGGTCGTGTGCAACCAGATGACCATGCTTAGCACTTAATGCATTTTGGCACTATTTTCATTTAAATCTTTACTCATTCATATCTCCTGTTCCACTCATTAGAATTTTGTTGCTTTGGTGTCATTTTGTTCATTAAATTATTTTCTGTTTTTATAAATTGGGTAGGATTTTTATTGTGTTGTGTTTTTGACCTTTTACTGTTTTGGTATTTCTAAATACTTCACATATTTTCTTAAGGTAAGCCTGTTTGCTCTGTGCTCTGTGCCACAGGTTACGCCCTGGTTTAAATTGCAGCTCTACTGCACCAGCAAGTGTAGTGCCTTTATTACTTGTGGCGGACTACCATCCACTTCCACTGAACTAATAATCCACTTTCCCACAGTGTACATAATCCCTTGCAGATAACAAAGGACAATAATAATTTCTGGAAAGACTCAGAAATTATCAAAGGTTACATTCCTGGTGAACACAACCTTGTGTTGTTTTGGATAGTGTGCACCTATAATTTAACTTAGTCAGTGATTTAACAATATAGTTGTAGGATACCTTTCAGGTGATAACAGTTCAAGACTAAGCAGAACTTGATTAAAAACACTCTCAATTGATAAAGAGGAACAAGTATCAAGCATCGAAACCCAGTATCACTACTACAAGATTAAAACTGACAACCAGAAAGAGTGACATGGAAACTAGAAAAACTACCCTTTAAGCCTTGCTTAAGTTTTGAATTTCAGTTTACATTTGCTACAGAACGAATATGCCATTCATATTCATTGTAAAAAATCAAGAGTGATTCTTGGGGCCACATGTATGAAGGTTTCTGTTTACGATTACCAAATAGTGAATCTTTGTGATTTGCTATTTGGAAATTGCAGACACCAGTGTACAAAAGTGGCATTGACACATTTTATGATTCTCAGTGGGTTGTAAATAGACCTACCTCATGAATATTAATGAGGTAGGTCTCAGTTTGCGACCCATTGGGAATCGCTAAAATCATGGGGTCAGCAAGCCACCATGTCTGTGCCTGCTCATAAATAGAGCAACCTTTAAAAAAAAAAAAAGTGGCCTGTTTTCCCTAGAGGAAATTGAGATGTGTTTAAAAAAAAAAAAAGTTTTCTTTCATTTTTAAAGAGTAGGCAGTGGTCCACGAGAACAGTTCATTCTCTTAAAAAATGCTTTTGCAAACATTCACAAAGGGGAAGAAGTCCCATGGGGATCCCTTCCCATTTGCGAATGGATTAACACAAACTTGAAGTTGGTGGTAAAATGTGACTGTTTTGCACCGCATTTCAGTTGCAAAACATTCACACATACCGGCAAAAATTGGTATTAGTAAGGGACGCCCTAAACACGCTCCTTCCTAATACCAAATAGTCACCCAATTTGCAATTCGGTAATAGGTTACCAAATCGCAAATAGGTCTTTGTATATCCCAAAAAGCCTTTTTGCACTCGCAAATGGGCCAATTCTACAAATTGGCCCATTTACAAGCAGAAAAAGCTTTGTGCATGTGGCCCTTGGTGCCTTCATTTGGTGGAGATTTCTACCTTCAGAATAAGCCACTTTTTGGAAGCTCGAATTTGTCCACCTGGTGAAGGCTGGAACCTGTAGCCAAATAGTGCTCCACAAGGCTGGATGGCTTCTCCAAAATGTCCTGCTGAAACTGGTGCTTGGTGCGGAAAAACTCCAAGTGGGAGCCACCAGAATCTTCAGCCCACTGACAATGCACCTTTGTTGGATTTACTTGGCAGATTTGCCCTGGTCCTCTAGAGATCTTTGGAATCAAAAAGTTTTTTAAGTTCAAGGTTTTAGAGATGCTAGGAGGAGTACACCTTGGCAGAGCCAAGGGTCCTAGGACTTCAGGAAGAGCACTTATGGGTCAAGGGTTACACCAGCAGAAACCACCAGCAGGGTACAGGGCAGGTACAGCCAGAACTGGTTAGCTGGGATCTTCAGGAAAGTTGGTTTCTTGCGGCTTTTGTGTCCCTGTATCATAACTAGAAATAAACGAACTCACCCTGGGAGTGGGAGTCCACTTTTCAGTCCTGGGTACATATGGGAGCATTCGGGCCCTTGGGAATCTCTTTACAGTACACAACAAAGTTGTGTTAATCATCATAATTATTACACTTCATCCAAATTACATGTTTTATTGGGCCACATTTGTTGGCACTGGCATTCCATTATTATTATATATAAGAAGTGCAGATTGTATTAGGCCTGTAAGCTAAATGTCGCTAGTGGACTCCACTACTAATAGGCGATTTATTACCATTTGTGAGGATGAGGAGGGGCCACGAGATGTAAAGCCTCAAGTGAGTCATGAGGTCCCCTTATTCAATCAGCAATGGTAATAAGAAGTATGTTATGCTCTGCATGCCTGTACATATGGCTAATGCCATGCCATTTTTCATGTACCTTTTCTTGGTAAAAAGGGTATTTAGCTTAAACCAGGAGGCAAAGGTTTAAACATATGCCGTAAGGTAAAAGCACGTTGAGGAGATCTTGTTATTGTTAGGAAGGTTTGCGTCTGTGTAAATCATATTAAAATGCTGCTTGTGAGGCAGTAAATGTGTTTTTAGCATGGCAAGTTCATTGTTCTGTTCCTACAGTGTGGAGTTTGACCTTTGCAGTGTAGTAGTAAACGTATGACTGTTCATCTGTTAGTACTGTTGCCCTAAATAACCTTTACTTTCCCTGCTATGGCATAATTCCATGTATTCATTCAATTTTCCTTGACATCTGTCCATAACATGTGTATCTATGGCATAACATATTTCGAAGGCGAGCACTGTCACTAAGCCTCGGATGTTATGCGGGGACTCATTGGAACGATTTTATGCCAGTTAGAACTATGTGCTGGTCCTATTGTGCAAGTGGAAAGGAAGAGAGGTCTGCCATCATCAACAGAGTGTGATGTGGCGCTCTGGCGGCCCAGCTAAAGTGTGTGTGACAGTGTGTGTGCATGTGTGCAGAATGCACCTCGAGTACTTGAGATAAGATAATTGTTGCAGAATCTGTAATACTGAGAATGCCGGCTAGTCCTTATCTGCAATCCGAAAAACTTTCCAAACGTTCCAAGCTGTCAGCCATGGCGCGATGAAGTGGAGCAGATGACAAGCCACTGCGTTTCTAAATAGCTGTTTGCCTCACAGTGACACCTGCACGGCTGCTGAGTTGAGCTGACTTAGTGAACACCACGGCAGTTGCTGAAATGTTTTACCGGCCTCATAGTAAAAAAGTGACCTTTTTAGTGTAAAGGTCCAGTTTCATAGACATGACAAATATACATATTTTTAGAAACACTAAGCATGAGTGCAATAAGCTTCATGATGTAAGTGTTATTTCAGTGACCTAAAGCTAACTTAAAATGTCCCAGGACGTCAAACGATGTGAAACTGTAGCCCTGTAGAAATGATCTGACCAAATTTGATTGGAAAAATGAAAACCTAGAAACAGACGATGATGGAAATGCTAAGTACTAAGTAAAAGGAGGTAAACGGTACTTAATAGCAGTGACAAAATGGAGATCAACCGATTCAGCAAAGAGCAACTATATTATTTATCGAATAGGAAAATAAACATCATATCCAAAACATATATATTTTAATTAAATGAAACGATGTGCGTAGGCACGACAATACATAACGAAAGAGTTGGCAAACAGTTAACAATGGTTTAAGAAAATATCTTAAATGGAAAACAAATAAAAACGTGGCTTCAGGGACTGTGAAAGGATAAATTGAAAAAGTCTATCTGAAATTGTTTACCACCTCCGAGGTAAAGTACCCTAGTTGGATCTTACAAGCGCTGGGAAGGGACTGACAAGTTCTGTGTCCATGTATTTGCCTTTAAATTGTCACAGAACTACAAGGTGAACAACATGACACTTTTTCTGTACAGGTGCGGATACGTTATCCTTTATAACATGGGGATTCCTTTAAAGCATGGGTTTGGTCGGTTTGCCCAGGTGTGTTTTGGGCCTGGCTCCCCTTCCATCCATGATAAATGGGGAAGCCCTAGCTGATGATGTGGTGTATTGTTTTCAACAAAACCAAAGTTGTTTATGATCTCTTGCTATTTGCCTGGATCAGATGTTGTGGAGTACCAAAACTGTTGTGACTAGTGTCTCCAGTCCTTGCTTCCCTAGCATGTTCTTTGCTCACCAGCTGTGCTCATTTGACCCGGAAAGTAGCAAAGCTATTGCAGCAGCATGACCTACGTGAGGGTTCCTGTGCATAGTCTGGTAAGTTTTATGTAGATATGACACCTATGCCAGTTCAACCAGCTTCTCAATAGCCTTGAAGCCAGGGAATGCTAACCCAAACCGTGGCGAAGATGGTAGCTCGTGTAAATTTCCCTTTGGCCAACATAGTGGACTGTCCTCACCCATTGTTACAAAGTAGATGTGCAGATGACCCCCCCCAAAAAAAAAGTGACAGGTAGATGTCCACGTTCCCTCATGTCCTGCCCCCCCATTTTTTATTTTTTATTTTTATTATGTTTAAAGTTTCCTGAGTAAAAAGTATCTGGAAATAAAGCAGGCTATATATAAAGTTTGAAAATATTGAATTCAATGTACAGTTTTGCAATACCTTAAGAAATGTGCTTACTTTTCATCCACTATTTCGAATTGTTTTTCTTTTACTTTTTTTAATCAAAGCTTTACAAGCAGCATTAGCAATGCCAAATCCTGATATTCGTATTATGAATCTGAGACCTCTTGGCTGCAACTCAATGTTTTTTTAAAATGCTGTCGATTTCCAATGAACAGTTTTAAAATACCTCAAGTTATGTGCTTAGTTTTCCTTCACTATTTTGCACAGTTTTTTGTCTCTAATTCTTTTAAATAACGCCTTGCAAATAGGTTTTTGCAAAGCCAATTGTATGGCATGTGTATTATCAAGGTGGGGCCTCATGGCTTTGCCAATGTTTGTTCTTTAAATGTTGCTGATTTTCCGCCTACAAAGTATTTGCATGATGGACATGATTTTATAGTTCACTTTTATGAAGCAAAACAAGCTTATTTGTTTGAATGCTCCGTTAGATATTATGTTGTTATCACTAAATTATATTTTAGAAAATGTCTTGATTTTTTGTTAAATATATTTTTTTGTTGAGTATATTTTTTAACTGGAAAATAGCTACCTCAGTCTATTCCAGGCTACTGCTCAGGCAATCTTTAAGATAAAGGCAAGAAGCTTAATGCCTGTATTATTATTATTTAATCAAAATATACTCTATCATCATTAGAATCATGGTCTAATACAGGGAATATAATAATGGGACGTTTCATATTGGTTTTAGGTGGTTATTTCTTCCACAGCAACAACCTTTTATCTCTGTACTACCGTTTTAACCTCCAGTGATGGAGTTTATTGCTGAAGGCTATGTATTATCCATTTTGTTTTAAACAAAAAACTACCGTACTCCAGTATCTTATGAGCTAACTTGCTATCTATCTAACAAAGTCCAGATTCCCCGTTGAGGTAATTAAACCTGGTTGATGCTGTTGTATTACTGTGTAATAAACAGTAACGTTAAAATCCTGACTATGTTGGTCTATGGCACTGATGGATACCCAATTTGTTCCTTCAAAGGTTGCCTATTTTGGACATATAAAAGACAAAATACAGTAGAAATGGTGACAATCAGAAGATGGAGAAAAAGTAGGAAGGCAGTGCTGTGACCAGTGGCAGGGCAGCAGTGCAAAATCAGTAAAATGCACTAAAAGCAATTCATTTATTGGGCACATAGTCAAACTGCAGTAATGTTAACAATATGCATTTTTTTTAACATCTCCGTATGTATAATCTGTCGGCATAAGATCATTGGCATATTGATCCACTAGTCAAGGTTCTGACAGGGTCTTCATTAGGACAAAATTAGCAGATCCGGAATAAGTAAGTAAGATGTGTGCAACAAATTGCAGAGTCACAAAAGGCATTATGAAGTTTGTAAAGTAGTACTCCAGTAACATTATTTCACATATTTTAAAATACAATTCAGAAACCTACAGTGGGATTGCTCCACTTCCACCGCCTCTAACTTTTCTGTACAGATATCTACGCCCTGTTAAGTAAGTATAGGAGTTAGTAAACGTGGGAGGGGTAAGCTGGAGTGGTGGGAAATAGGGAATACTTACTACAAAAATTGGTGGGGTTAAGTGATATTTAAGGAGGGGTTTAGATACAGAGAAGCTAATACAAACACACTCCCACATAAGAATAAGACAATTGCAGTGCAGAAAAATACACTTCAAATACTAGTGCAGCTATGAAGGTAAGAAAACAATCTACACTCCAGCCCAACTTCAGACTAAGCCAAGCCCTACATATGACCAACCACTAGTACTGCAACACACTTCCGTATATATGCATATATATTATACATTGTGTAGCCACAGTTAGGTCAAAGATCTTATCAGAGTTATTAGGGAGAATCTTGTCAGCATTAAAATGTATATGTAACATAGAAGACTACATGCACCAGGTACTAAGATATGTACATGTGTTAGCTTTGCTGGAAAAGATGAGCTATGTGTAATGTTTTCACCACATTATGAAGATTGTGGTTATTTCTGACAAGTATTTTTTTAAACTTTCTCATAGAGTGTACACTGTTCTTAGTAGTTTTTCAATAATCTGTGATGTGTTATTTATCATGAGATTTTTGCCAAATGCAAACAGTGTAGTATAGAGTAAACTCTCTCAATAGAGTGAATACTATTTACGGAACCCACTGCTCTATTCGTATTCACTTTACTTCTCAATATAGGTTGAGTGAGTGTCATGGGTTTGATACAGATTAAAGGAGTATGTTGTAGGCTATTTTTTAACTTGCGTTCACTATTTTGACTTTCTATCAACAACTGTATATATATTGAACAATGCAGTCATTGTGCAATTCCCATATATCTGTGTCCGATTGTTAATTTAATCTGTGCTACCTGTGAAGTGTATGCTATAGGCTCAATACTGCATATAATGCTTATTTTAAAAAACTAAGTGAGTTGTATCTGTGGTGAGAGTAGTAATGGGTAATTTTCTCCTAACCTATTTTGTACTTACTATCAGGCCTCTAATGCCATCCTATTTTATAGAGAAATCTGTGGGAAAGTCAAGTTTGGATGATGTCATCTGTGATGTAATCAGTGATGCCATCAATGATGTAATTTGAGATTTCAGCAGTGATGCCATAAATGATGTCATAGAACATATCATGAGTGATGTCATATGTGGGCTGATAAGCAGTGCATGGCAAGGTCGCAAGTTATACTTAGTTCTACAAACTAAAACTGCTAAAGTTCTGTGTTATTTTTTAGTTCAAACATTACCATGGTCACTGAGAAATTCACCTAACTATAACACTATTAGAACCTTTAGTTTTTCTCAGTGAATTTCTAGGTTTTTTTTTCAAGTAAATTAATGATTTTGTGAGTGTGTGTATGAAAGAATGACTGCATAATATATGTAGTGTTCAGACATTATTTGAGTAAAATGACTTTTTTTATTGTAACAAATGATATGGTTGAGAGTTTGCAAAATCTCTGTAAAATGTATTTGAGTATTAAACAGATAAATGTTTAATAGAAGTAGTTTATTTGCTCAGTTATTGTAACTCTGATATTGGGAAATGTCACCAGCAATCTATTTTTTCACCGGTCAATACTCTCATAGGAGGATTGCGGGAGACTCACAAGAGCATAAAGTTATACATTTTATTGTCACCTTTTCTTTATGGTTCTTTTTCATGCTTTCAGTTATTACTTAATGCTAATTTATAAGTGAACAAGAGATGCTTGAATATCTTTTTTTTAAAATGAAGGCTGTCGAGAGATGCCCACCAGAGCCAGATACGCAATCACCTGCATGAAGTTGGAGGGGGCTGTCCTTCCTGTTTGGCTCTCGTGACCCCCTTGCAAGATCGTACATATAGAATAAAGTTAATTACAGTATTTTACTGTCATTTTAAAAAAAAATGAAATTAGACATGTTGCTTAAGGTAGAAAAATTAATTGTGCACTGTTCTATAGAAGATATAAAAGAAGTAGTTTTTTACAGTTTCATGAGATGCCTGCATGACACTCGCAAGAGGTCCGGGAGAGAAAGCACAACCCTGAGGAAGGATTGTGATTGGTTCATATGGATGCCCTCCCTTCTAACACCCCTCTTTCTGATAATGGGTGTGCTTGTACGGTGTGGGAAGAAACTAGCTCTACTCACAATTCTTACCAAACCGACAGGTGTAAATAGTAGACTCTGATAAACCCATCTCCAGTAATACTCCTTCCTACAGTAGCAAGAGTGCATATAACAGTGTATTCAAAGATCACCTACTCCTTTCTACTTTTCACGATACTGGAAGAATCTTGTAAGATTTTAACATTTAAAAAAAAGAATGAACCTTCTACTCATCACAGTTATTATCTCTTACACACTTCCTCTCAATATCTAGGACCACAATATGCATTTCTACTAGAAGAGTGTATTGGGAACTCCCATGCTCCCTTTTACTATTAATGATTCTGCGAGAGTCCCACAAGATTGTAAAAATTTGTTCAAAACATTATACATTTAGATCCTTCACAGTGGTCATTCCTTACACCTCCTCCCTAAATCGGGAGGACAGCATGCCCTTCTACATCCCCCTTACATAGCTTTTTTACTTTATTTCCATAACACCTCCAATTTTTCTCAGTAAACAGTAATGCCCACATTTCATTTCTAACATTCCAACAGCCATCCAATCAGAGCACTCTGGGGATTCACTGGAGCCTCTTGATCCTGTGAGAGCCTGAAGAATCACAGGTAAAATGGCCCTTTAGACCAATCGCAAGGCTCCATTTACTTATTTCACTCTCTCAAGGGAGACTTTCGGGACTCTCAGGAGCCCAACTGCTAAAATATACAATAATTTTCCACCCTTAATTTCTCAAAAACTACTGAGCGGATTTACACTAAATCACAAAATGCAAAATCGGCAGACCGAGATCTAGCTTCCTGCTGCATTTAGTGTAATTTAATTTTTGCTTAAAACTGTCTTTAAGAAGTCTATGGAAAATGCATGGGGATTTTATGTTTTGAGTTCCCTTTTTTCATGACCACTGCTTGACGGAAGACCCCAAAATTTTCCAGGAAGGAGCTGAGATGGTCAAACTTTTTTTGTAAAGTTTTATGAAGGTTACTCAAGAGGGGCCAAAGTTATTAGCAAACCAAAAACGCTCTGTTTATGGAAAGGTTGTCACCTGACAGAGACGTGCTGTGCCAGGAAAACAGGTTCTGTACTACCAATTAGGACAGGAGACTTAATGGCCCCTAACGCATTAGTCTTGCAGGAACTGTAGCCCTCACTCACCAATTGGTGACATGCTTCATTATCGGGCCATGCTACTTGTCAGGCCGGCACTGCAATGCCTGATGGGCCCTGCTGGATGGCTCTTTGACAGCTTATTATATGTAATAAGTAACCCCAATGTTATCCTGTGAGAGAGGTAGGCCTCACAGCAGTGAAAAACGAGTTTGAGAGTTTTTCACTATCAGGAGAAGTAAAACGTAAGAGTATATGTCCTGCCTTTCAATTATATAGCACCATACCCTGTGGGCTTTCTAGGGCATACCTTAGGGATGAGTTAGATGTAAGAAAAGAGGAGTTTAAGGCTTGGCAAGGGTTTTAACTGCCAAGTTGACATGACAGTTAAAACTGCACACACAGATTCTCCAATTGCAGTCCAGAGACATGTTTAAAGGGGTACTTAAGTGGGTGGCACAATCAGTGCTGCAGGCCCACCAGTACTGTTTAATTTACAGGCCCTGGGAACATGTAGCGCAATTTACTAGGAACTAATAAGTAAATTAAATATGCCAATTGGGTATATGCCAATCAAAAACATGTTTTAGGGAGAGAGCACAAGCACTTTAGCACTGGTTAGCAGTGGTAAAGTGCAAAGAGTCTTAAGTCCAGCAAAAACGAATTCAGCAAAAAGTGGAGGGAAAAGGGCAAAAAGTTTGGGGGTTACCCTGCAGAGAGGGCCATTTCCAACAGTCACTCGAAAGTGTAAGAGTAAATTACAGGTGCAAATTACTCACACTTGTAAGCTGCCTTTGTGAGTAGCCCCGACAGATTGTAATTTAAAAGTATTTTTCATGACGCAACCTGGATTTGCACAGAAAGTGAGGCATGTTTACACTGTCACACTGACTTGCATATATACATAATTTTATTGGCTAGATTTAAATTCTTTATATAATAAAAAAGTGTACTTGTCTTGGGGTCTTCAGTATTCCCTTTGGGAACAGCTTCCTGAAAAGAATAATTAAAAAGGCTAGGAACTGGGAAAGACATCTGTCGGGTCTTTGCGTAAAACTAGCAGCACTTAGAAAGGTGGAGAACATGATCTGGGTTCAGAGACGGGGACCACATATTTTAACACAACCATATCACCTCCTGCACACATTCGGTGCAGTTTAGGTAGTCAGTCAAGTCAGAGGGACATTAAATTAAATTGTATTTTACTTCATCATCATCATGATACTGTATTTTACTTGTCTGAAAAATACATCTATACCAAACATTAAATAGCTGGAGCGAGGCAGCAGTTGATGTTATTTTTATCTTGTTGCATCACTGCCAAACTTCAAATTACTTTCCAGCAGAAGACTTCGCATTAGTAATGTCTGGCACTTAATGCATTGCAGACAAAGGAAATCTTCGAGCAGCGTCCTGCACCACCGGCAGCAATCTCATGATATTATTGAAACATCAACACAATTTTACGCATGTTTGTTCCCTAGCAACGGAAAGTTTTACTAGCATCACAAACTGTTGCTACCTATTTACCGTGCATAATACAGGCGGGAAAAAACACAATAAATAAAGCCTGGCCGAATTTACACACAATTAATCAAAATCCCTCGGTACTCCAGGAACTGTTGGAATATTGTACACCCAACGATTTATGCATGCTGGTGTGCTACAAGGTAAAATTAAATTGTGACTTTCTCAGTATAAACTGTTGCCTCCTTTTCCGATTGAAGTTCTTCCTGGCGCAGTCTTTGGTTGCAGTAAAGCCCCAGCCTTTCAGGGACCCCCAATTCAGCCCAAGGCCGATGAATATTTATGTGACATGAGGGACTGTGTCCTCTTTTCACATTCTGTAGGGTGGTTCTGCCATTTCCCCTTACGTCACGGTGTTCACACAATTTATTGTTACTTGTTCTTCATCTCTTCTTGTTCTCTTTAGTACCCTAATGCCTCACGGTGAAGGAGAGTTGCTAAAAAACACTAATGAAACAATTCAGCATTTCCCCACAGTGACAAAGGAAGTATATTCTCATTAACTGGTGATAGGTACTGGATCACCTCAGTTCTCTGCCTATTTTTCGATCTTTCGCTCTAGTGTTGTCTCCTTTATTCTCCTTCCCCTTCCTTTATTTTAAGTTTGTAAGGAAGAAAATAATAATCGTCTCATGAGTGTACATTGGCTTGTTGTAAAGGTTCTGTTGTAAAGATGTTGTCACTAGAGCCCAGTTTTAAGAGGGCCTGGCGCCATTCCAAAGCCACATTAGCGTAATCTTTTTAATGTTAATGTGGCGTTGGAAGGCCAAAGACACCGCTCCATATTTACAAAGTGGCACAATGCTTACATTGCACCACTTTGTAACCCCTTGTGCCACATCATGTCCATGTCAGGCATAATGTGTGCAAGGTGGGCGTTCCTGCACTAGGGGGCCGAAAAAATGGGGCAAATAAATCTAAGAGATTTCTTTGCGTCATTTCTATTTCGGTATTTTTAACATCTGCTAAGAGCAGGCCTTAAAGGGAGGCTCCCATTATTTTCAATGGGCCTCTGGGTGCTTTGCAGGATTAGCATCAACATTGTTTATGCTAGTCCTGCAAAGCACTGGACTAGCATAAAAAATGATGGCACTAGTACCCCTGACTACTTCCATGGTGCAACGTATTTTAAATACGGCGTACATATGGTGCATTGAGGGGCGCTAAGGGGCACACGAAAAGTGGTGCTGCACTAGGTGCAGCACCACTTTTCATAAATCTGCCCCTAAATGTTTTTTACTATGGGCTTTAGTGATCATGATATTATATCACAGTGTCCAGTTAGAACAGCTTATACAAAAGAGCTGCGTCATTGACTTTTTTCCTCCACATTGAGTCCAATGCAAAGCCAGACAAAACTGTTCGTAGAATACTACATACTGAAACAACCAATGTCAGAGGGTTGCTCAGGGGAAAACGTTTTCTGACTATGTCCCTAGACTCATTTTCCGTCTTGTAAATAGGGTCATCTATTCCAATGACATAGTTGTGTGTGAATCATAGTTTTGGAGACTGATTGAATGGCATCAGGAACAGGTCCAGCTCCAAGGATCCCGATTGCTGTATTAAATTAAAGAACTGGCCATTAGAAAACGAACCCTCCTGGATCGAAAATAAGGGACGAAGGGTCTTTGAAGGGGTTGAATACTATTCATAGGAACGGCCAGGGGGTTTAGACTGTTTGCAAGAATTCCTCCCATCACCTTTTATGTGTTTGATGTAACACTTTATCACCTTCGGTCACCAGGACGGCGGCCGTCACCAGACCGCCTTCGGTATCAGGACCATGCATACTGCCATGGATTTCGGGTGGTTTGGAACCGCCACAAAATCCATGGAGGTAGGCACTATCAGTGCCAGGGAATTCCTTCCCTGGCACTGATAGGGGTCTCTCCACCCCAAGTCCTCCCCCCACACCTCCCACTGCCACCCCCCTTTGGGGGGTGGAGGACCCCCATCCCCACCCGCACCCCCAACATGCACATACACACACACCCTCCCCACCCCCACCCCAACATGCACATTCACACCAATAAAACACACACATACACTACAACAACACATACCCGCACACATACAAACAGACATGCACACAGACCGACCCGCACACATTTCCCATACACACAACACACCCCCGCATTCATACACGCACTCGAACACCTCCTCTACATACTCACATGCACACCCCATGCACATACACAACACCCCCCCACCCCCCTCACCTAACGGACGATCAACTTACCTTGTCCGTTGATCCTCTGGGAGGGGATGGGATCCATGGGGGCCGCTCCGCCGCCAGCTCCCCATCACCAGAACACCACCACACCGAATCATGGGACGTGATTCGGTGTGCGATGTTCTGATGACGGGGCAGTGGAGGTGGAGCAGCCTCCACTTCCCCACTGACCGCCAGTATGGCCAGCAGTCATAATACGCTGCACGGAAAACCACCTGCACTGGCGGTCTTCAGCACGTTGGAACCTCGGTGGTCTTTGAAAAAAACCGCCGAGGTCAAAATGAGGGCCTAAATGTCTTAAAGGAATGCATTTACCCTGTGAATTCTATTATCAAGTCCTTGGTAAACTGTGTCCAAAAAGTGAATCCAATAGAATTCTCTTTTTCTTCTATATCTATCTATATCACAATGAGATGCTACAATTTTCTCAAGGATGATCCATTTCAATTCACTTTCCCAATGTCCTTTTTCCACACAGTGATCAACCACGGGGGCTTGAGATCTTTGATTTTTAATCACAGATTTATGTTCGCTAAACCGTCCTTTAAATTGTCTTCCTGTCTCCCCTACATACCCTAAGTTGCAGGGGCACATAATACAGTATACCACATTAGAACTGCAGGAATTAGTCATGGTCTTAAGTCTAACTGTTTTCTTCTTGTATTAAACAATGTCTGATATCATAGCTTGAGCACAGGCATGGCATTCTCCACAACAGTGGTTTCCTAAGACGGGATGAATCCCCGTTATACTTTTTTTAATTAATTAATTGCCTCTCATGTATCTCACATGAACCAGTTTATCTCTTAGGTTTGTGTTTCTCTTGAAAGCAAATATAGGCGTAGGGAGGGGAGCAGACTCCTCATTGGTGTTAAGTATGTTCCAGTGTGTGTTAATGATTCCCTGCACTTTATTATTGATATTAGAGTGTCTAACAACACAAACCATCCTGGATTGCTCATTCTTGTGGTGTGATTCAAATAAACTGTCACAGTTATAATATTTGGCCCTTTAATAGGCTCTTCGAATTACCCTATCGGGATAGCCCCTTTGTAAGAACTTCCCCTTTAATGTTTTAGCATTTCTATCATATTTAGTTATATTGTTGCAGGTCCTCCCTACTCTGAGAAGCTGAGAGGAATGTTTTGTCATTGGCATCTTCTGTGGAAACTTTCAAAGTGCAAAAGTGTGCTCCTAGCTGTAGGTTTAGTATATAGGTACACTTGTAAAGCTCCTTGTTGCTCAAAGATGACAATCTCTAGCAATTCCACCTTCTGGTTGCTGAAACTGGGAGTGAATCTGAGATTATTGTCACATAAGTTCAGAAACTCAATAAATTAATGGAGATGATCTCTATCTCCTTCCCAAATAAAAAAGATTTTGTCAATATAATGCCCCCAGGGTTTAACATTTTCAAAAAATGGAGCCACTTAGTTTTATATGTGTTTCCTTTCAAAACGACCCGTATAGATGCTTGCTACACTTGGTGCACAGGCTGCACCCATGCTTACTCTTTAATCTGTAAGTAAATTTCATCATCAAATTCGAAGAAGCTGTCCTCTAAGACTATTTTGAGACATTTCAGAATAAAGGTGACTGGAACTTCCTCAGACTCTTCCATCAAAAGCTGTGGTACCACATAGAATGCCTCTTTCCGGGGAATATTTCGGCATAACGCTTCGATGTCCAGTGTTACAGGCAAATCCACATTAGTGTTAAATTCTAGGCCCTCTACTCTTGCTATCATTTGTCCTGTATCTTTGATGTAAGAAGGGACCCAAGTGATCAATGGTTTAAGAAATGAATCAATGTACTTAGACAATGGTTCCTAATGGTGGAAACAATAGGTCTGAGAGGTGGGTCATTAACCTGCTTATGTGTCTTGGGTACTCCATATATAACAGGTAATTTAGGGTTACTCACCCTAAGGAAGTCAGCTTAAAGTTTAGATATAGAGCCACTTTGTATTCCCCATTCACAGATGGTCTGAATTTTGGAGCAGATGGATTTCATGGGGTTACTTCAGATTTTTTGGTAGTGTTCTGGAACTAAGAGTATAGCTTTCATTTTTAGTTTATACTTCTCAGTATCCAACACATCTATGCCCCCACCTTTATCACACGGTTTCACTGTGATGCTCTTATTTTGTTGGAGATCTCTCAGAGCTCTCTCTTGCTCTTGGGTGAGGTTGGGTGTCGGAGCTGGGACACAGCTTAATGCTTGCTTGATTTTATTGAACATTATTTTTATAAATATGCCTAATTCAGGGCCAACCTGGTCTAAGTTCAGAGTAAACATAGACGGGGGTCTAAATGCCATGGTATTACGTTCTATGACAATCTCCTTTCTAGAACAATTATTTTCAATCTGATTTTACGAAAGAAAGCCTGTACATCTTTCAAGAGTTCAAACTTGTTTATTCTTCGACTGGGAACAAACAAAAGTAATTTTCCAAGGAGATCTAAAGTAGTCTGTTCCAAGTGGACTTTAGTCAGATTGAAGATAAGGAGATATTTAGAGGTATCTATGTTTTCCGATATTGTTGTCTCCTTGTTTGAAGAAACTGATGGGATTGGTCTATTTGATGGTATGGTCTTCCTCTCCTCCTGTTCAGTGGTTGCCCTCGGGCTGTTCCAAGCACCTCGTTTGTCTAAAAAAACCATTGGTTCTTCCAGTTTCTTCATTAGTGAGATCATGTCTATTAGAGCCTCCCTCACCATCTGATTCAGAGGTATCCGAAAAAGTGACCCTTTGTTTATTATATATAGTAGAGGTAGTATTGGACCCTTTAATTGATTCTTCTGAGCTGAAGTTTTCTTCCAGCTAGGGATAAACTCTTGCGAAAAAAGTCGTAAATCTTTCTTAAGTTTATCTGTCTTCCTTTTTATCAGATATTCATGGTATGAGTCTATTTCTCCATCTGTCTTCTCTAGCACTTTCTTTGCTTCCTCTAGTGGTCCCTTTTATTTAATTTTTGTTTTGAGGTCAGTCATTTCTCCTTCAAGGATACTGATCATTTCTCTGGCTGTCTCTATAATTAAGATCATCCAATCTCTTGAACACCAATTGTCTATAAGGGACCATTTCTCTAAGAACTTGCAAATCTCTACAAACAGGCCAGGGATGTTTCTAACCCTAAGGCCCATAGGAATGTCTCCAGCCTTAAGCTATTCCAAAATGAAGTTAGCATGTGCCTCTATATGTTTCACTTTCTTTTTTAGTTTCATCAAAGTCAATCCATCCTCATCCTGTTCCTTGAACATGTTATTTCTAAACCCAGTTCTGAATCGTTGCCTACCATGGCCAAGAATTGGTCCTTGGAGAACCCGAAGGTTTTCAAAGAGTCCATGGTATAGAACTGGGATAGAATAAGTTATATAAAAAAAGACAAACCACAAAAGCCACCAGAGCCTCAGCACGAGGCAACAAAAAGGGAACAGACAGTCCCTACAAAAGCATAACAAAGCATAACAGAACCAAATCTGAAAAGAAAAAAGAATAAAGAAAAGAAGGAAAAAATAAAAAAATAAAAAGAAGAAAGGATAATCTGAAAAAGACAAAGGAAACTAGTAAACAACAAACCTTAAGTAGCACGCCTGCGGGAAAAAATCCAAATACAAATATGGTTCCTAGAGGAGAAATTATATATTCCCTTAGAGCCTGCAGTCCTTTTACTCTCTTTTACAGCAGTAAGGAGAATGTGTTTTTGATTATTTTCATTTCTCACTTGTTGGGATCTTCACCATGTAAATTAGTCAGCAGTACTTTTGTGGCTGTTTAATCGCACTGCATGTAATTTATGACTATTTTTAGTGTTGTGAGCGGGCTGGGTAGCGACTTACTGTCGTGATAAGTAGGAACATGTACTGATAGATATGGTAGAACTAGGCATATCGATGTTGCAATCCTGTGTGCATGGAGTTACATCTTTGTACATCTATCCTCGAGATGTATAACTTGGTGCATAATATCCTGGATTACCTTTGTGGATGTTGCCACACAGTATATTCTCTATTTGTTCCTTCTTTTTTAGTTAAAGGATTCCCTTTTCTAAGAGGACTGAGAAGAAACTACAGATCTTCTGAGTGTTTGGAGCTCTATGATTTGTCTACATAGCAGTAAGGAGCTTGCGTTTCAAATTTTCAAATCACACGTGATGGGTACACCATTTAGTAATATAGTTTACAGGACTTGGGCTGCCTCCAAACCATATTGCATGTGATTAATGGATATTTTCACCATTAGACGCTGACAGGATAGTGGCCCGATGCAGCGATAAGTAGCAAACATATATGGGCAGATGGGGAAGCATTAGATGAACACATAATGCATGCCCTCGCTTTTGGAGTCACATTTTTGGACATCTTCTCATGAAGAGGAATATTTTTTTGTATGATATCCTGGATCACTCCTGGGATTGAGCCACCAAGTACAGTTGTTATATTTCCTTCCCTTTTTATCCTTTTCTACTTTTCTTCTTTTTTCCCCCTTTTTCTTTATTTTTTTTTCTTTTTCTTCTTCTTCAATCAATCAATCAATCAATCAAATAACTTCTTAAGTGCACTACTCACCCGTTAGGGTTTCAAGGAGATGTGGTGAGGCGGGGTGCCAGTTACTGCTCAAAAAGCCATGTTTTAAGGTGCTTTCTGAAGGTTAGGAGGTCCTGGGTCTTGCGTAGGTTGGTGGGGAGCGAGTTCCAGGTCTTGGCGGTGAGGTGGGAGAAGGATCTGCCACCGGAGGTGGTGTGTTGGATGTGGGGGACTGGAGCGAGGGCAAGGGAGAGGGCAGAGCTGTTGAGTTGGTATGTGGAAGTTTACTCGTTCGTTGAGGTAGGCCGGTCCAATGTCGTGGAGGGCTTTGTGAGCGTGGGCGAGGACTTTGAAAATTATACTTTTGTTGATGGACAGCCAGTGTAGGGATCTGAGGTGGGTGGATATGTGTTCGTGGCGAGGGAGGTTGAGGATGAGACTTGCAGCTGTGTTCTGAATTCACTGGAGTTTTATTTGAAGCTTGGCTGTGGTCCTGGCATAGAGGGCATTGCCGTAGTCCAGTCTGCTGCTGATGAGGGTGTGGGTGACTGTTCTTCTTGTTTCAAAAGGAATCCATTTGAAAGTCTTGCATAGCATGCGAAGGGTGTTGAAACAGGAGGATGATATGACATTGATTTGCTGGGTCATGGAGAGAGATGAGTCTAGAACGATGCCAAGGTTGCGTGCGTGGGTGGTGGGTGTTTGGGGTGGTCCGAGGGTGGTGGGCCACCAGGAGTCGTTCCATGCGTTCTTTTTGGGGCTGAAGATGATGATTTCTGTTTTGTTTGAGTTTAGTTTGAGGTGGCTTGCTGTCATCCATTTGGCGATGTTGAGGAGTCCGGCATGCAGTTTCATCTTAGCGGTGGCTGGGTTCCTCGTGAGGTAGATGATGAGCTGGGTGTCGTCTGCGTATGAGATGAAGGTGATTCCGTGGGGGCGGAGGATGTTGGTGAGAGGGGCCATGTAGATGTCCAAGAGGGTGGGGCTGAGGGAGGATCTTTGGGGGACCCTGCAGATGATCTTGGTGACTGGAGACCGGAAAGGAGGGAGGCAAACTCTTTGGGTTCTTTCGGTGAGGAAGGAGGTGAGCCAGTACAGGGCCTTGTGTCAAATTACGGCATCAAAAAGGCATGCACAGAGGATTTAGTGGCTTACAGTGTTGAATGCTGCAGAGAGGTCTAGGAGGATGAGGGCGACGGTCTCGCCCTTGTCCATTCTGGTCCTAATGTCATCTGTGCAGGAGATGAGGGCGGTCTCAGTACTGTGGTTCTTGCGGAAACCAGACTGGGAGGCATTGAGTATGTTGTTTTCTTCTAAGAAGTGAGACAGTTGAGTGTTAACTATCTTCTTAGTGACCTTTGCGAGGAAGGGGAGAAGAGAAATGGGACGGTAGTTTGTGAGGTCTTCCGGATCTGCTTTGGGTTTTTTGAGAAGAGCGTTGACTTCGGCATGCTTCCAAACATCTGGGAAGGTTGCGGTGTCAAAGGAACTGTTGATGACGGCGCAGAGCAGGGGAGCGATGATTTGGCTGGCCTTGATGAAAATGTGGTGGGGCCAAGGGTCTGTTGGGGTTCCTGAGTGGCTGGAGTTCATGGTTTTGCCGATTTCTTTGTCATTGGTGGGAGTCCAGGTGTGTAGTTGGTTGGTGTGGGAGGGTGTTGTGTTGTTGGTTGTGTTGGTGGTGGTGATGGTGGGTGCTGATGCTGTGAAGCCGTTGTGTATGTCTGCGATTTTGCGGTGAAAGTAGTTGGAGAGGGAGTTGCAGAGGTTTTGGGAGTGTGGAGGGTCGATGGTGCTGGATTTGTGTTTGGTGATTTCTTTGATGATGGTAAAGAGTTCCTTTTGTGTGCGTTGTTGTCTATGCGTTCTTTGTAGAAGGACCGTTTGGTGGTCCGGATGAGTTGGTGTTGTTTGCGCATGGCTGTTTTGAGGGCGGAGAAGTTGCTCATTGAGGGTTCTTGGCGCAAGGCTTTCTCAATTTTACGGCATTCTCGTTTGGAAGCCTGGAGTTCTGTGGTGAACCAGAGGGCGGTCTTGACGGTGTAGTTGTTTGTTTTCAATGGGGCAAGGGAGTCTGCGCAGGTTGATAGCCACCGTGTGAGGTTGTGGGCGGCAGTGTTGGTGTTGTTGGTGATGGGAGATGGAGCTTGTGTGAGGTTGGTGGTCAGGTGTTCTTTGGAGATCTTGTTCCACTTGCGGTAGGGTGTAGTGCATTGCTGGTGGTGGGTTTCATGAAGGAGAAGTGGACGCAGTGGTGGTCAGTCCAGAGGAGTTCGGTGGTGTGAGTGAATGTGTTGTGGCTGCTGGAGGTGAAGATGGCGTCAAGCATGTGTCCCGCTGAGTGAGTGGGGAAGGTGACCAGTTGCTTGACGCCGAGGTTCGTGAGGTTGTCCAGCAGGGCTGTGGAGTTGCAGTCATGGGTGCTTTCCAGGTGAAAGTTGAGGTCACCAAGGAGTATGTAGTCTGTGGAGGTGAGGGCGAGGGAGCTGATGGTATCTGCGATTGTGTCGCAGAATGGGGGGCGGGGTCCTGGTGGTCTGTAAATGAGAGTTCCTCTAAGGGTGGTGTTGGCGTTGATATGTATTAAAAAATGTAAGTGTTCTGCGTTGTCTAGGGTATCTTTGGTGTTGGTGGTGATTTAGATGGTGTTTTGTGTGTTATGGCGATCCCTACTCCTGGTTTGTTTGCGCGGTCTTTACAGGTGATTTTGTAACCTTCTGGGATGGCTATGCCGATGTCTGGTTCTGATGAGGGGTTCATCCATGTTTCAGTGAGGAAGGATATGACAGGAGAGTATGTTGTGAGCAGCTCCCAAAGCTCGATGGCATGCTTGTGGACGGAGCGGGTGTTAAGGAGGATTCAATTAAGGTGGTTGCTGGGTTTGGTGTTATTGAGGTGCTTGTTGATGTTGCTGCTGTTAGTGTGAGTGCAGGAAAATTGGCATGAGTGGCATGAGAATGGTCCATGTGTGTGTTTGGGGTTGGCCTGGGTGCAGGCGGGGTGCTGGCCTGGGTTGAGGGCATCGAGTTCTGTGGAGGAGTTGTGCTGCTTTGGGGGGTCGGAGAAGCGTGGACCAGGGGGATGGGCGCTGGGCACGGTCCTGTCGCGGACGGGCGCAGACGGGCTTGCCTCTGGTGCGCCTCTGGCGTGCCAGCAGAGCGGCCACCATTAAGAAGGGGAGGTGGGAGGGAGGAGCAGCTGGGAGGCGATAGGGGAAAGACCAAAGGGGGTTTGAGGGGGGCGGGGCCACAGGGGACCCAGCTGCAGGGTTGGGAGAACCGGCAAGAGCCGGATTCAGAAACGGGCAGTAACACAGTGGGTAAAACAAAGCGGATTGGAAAAAGGGCACAGGTACAGTCAAAAACAGAGCATGAAACGAAAAGCGGTTTACAAAAAACAAAATAGTAAACGAAATACAAAGTGTAAAGCACATTAGATACGCCTACCACTAGGCACCAGGGATGAGGTGCAGGCGGGTGCCTGCGGGTGGTGGAGGGTCTCAAACTTCCTTACAGCGGCAAACGGCAGGGTCAGGAGCACGGAGGCAGGCTGGTGCAGCCAAAGTGTACTCCTGGACTAAAGCAGGTCATGGGGTCACACAGGGCTCCACGCCTTCTTCTTCTTTTTCTTCTTATTGTTTTCAATTCTGCTTTCTTTCTTCTCCTTGTCTAGCCACTAGTCCTAATGGCAACATTTCATATTACAGGCATAGGGCCTATAAATGCCCTTATTCTTCCTGGGTAGGTTCTATATAATTTTACAAATTGTTGTGTGCCCTGAAGAAGGTGAGTGACCTTCTTTGGTCACCCTTCACCGAAACGCATGTCGGCACCACCATTAACCCCTTCTGTACCGCGGACGCAATGGTTACGTCCTGCGGCACAGTGCTCATCCCCCAAGGCAGGGATGGAAGGGGAAGCCCCCATGACCCTCCCAGTGACCTCATCAGAGGCCACTTCCCCATCATGCTGGAAGCTCAGCTTCCAGCGCGATCGGAAGAAAAATGTAAAGCATTTACTCTTCCGATTATGTGATGGGGACCCTGAGAGGCTTCAAAGGGAAGGAAAGGAATTTCCTTCCCTTTGAAGTCTCTCAGAGCATTTCAAAAGCTGGATTGTAAAGCAATTCGGCTTTTGAAATGCCCACTAGACACCAGGGATTTCTTTTAGAATGGAAACTGGCATGAGGGGAGTGACCCCTTGGACCAGGGTCGCTCCCTGGGGGGGCAGTATTTTTCAAGGCCTTTCCTGCCCCCCGGGGGCAAATTGGCCTATCCACTAGGCGCCAGGGATCTTTTTTTTTTGTGTTTCTTTTTTTTTTTTTTTTTTTTTTGTTGGGGAGCAACCCCTTAGACAAGGGTCGCTCCCTAGGGGGCAAATTATAATTAGGCAACTTCTACCCCCCTTGGGGGCAGATTGGCCTATTTTTATGAGGCCAGTCTGCCCCCAAGGGAGGCAGAAACCACTAGACACTAGGGAGGTTTTTTTTTTTTTAACTCCAAATTCACAGAAGGGGAGTGAACCCTTAGGCAAGGGTGGCTCCCCGGGGGGGGAAGAAACCACTTAGGCACCAGGGATTAGTGTGTGTGTATGCGTGTGTTTTCTTTATAGGGGCAGCCCCTTGGGTAAGGGTCGCTCCCCTTGGGGGCACATTACTGTTGGCCATCTCTGCCCCCCTTGGGGGCAGATGGTCCTATTTTTGGAAGGCCCCTCTGCCCACAAGGGGTGGCAGAAAGCCCACCAGAGGCCAGGGAAGTTTTTTTTTCAAAAATAAGAGGGTGGGGGTATGGCCATACACCCACCCCAAATAAATGGGGCCAAAGTTGTTCTGCCCACAAGTAGGCAGATGGGGCAATTACCCCTGATCAACACCCGGGGGGGCAGAAAGTCTACTAGATGCCAGGGAATTTTAAAAAAACAAAAAATATTGGGGTGGTGGCTACCAACCAGGATGGGCCTGGTTAGGCCCCCACCCCCAACTGAAGGGGGTAACAGTATTTCAGCTCTCCCCCGCACTCTAAAACATCTTATCCCACAGCAAGCAAGAAGGCATTTGATTATTTTGGGTTTTAGTTTTACATTTGGGCCATGAGAACTTGGCTAACTCTCAAAATCGTCCCACTTGGAATGGTGAGGGCTGCACTTTATGGACTCTGGGTGATTCCAGGGTGGTGTGTTTCACATGCACCCGCACCATTTTTGTACCCACAATCCCCTGCAAACCTCCAACTTTGCTGGAAAATCGCACATTTTTCCTGTGTTTTTGTGATGGAACCTTCCGGAATCTGCAGGAATCCAAAAAATTCCTACCACCCAGCATTGTCTCATCTATACCGATAAAAATTCTGCTGCACTTGTCAGCCTAAAAATGTTTTTTGCAAACGGCCCTTTTGGACCCCTTTTGGTTCCCCCACAATATTGACATGTTTTTGGCTCTTCCCTTTCACAAGCACTTGGCCCACCTACACAAATGAGGTATCATTTTTACTGGGAGACTGAGGGGAACATTGGGTGGTATGAAATGTGTTCCAGTGCGGTGATCGCGGTGATCCCACACAGAAATGTGGGAAAAATTTGATTTTTTTAGCTAACTTTGAGGTTTGCTGAGGATTCTGGGTAAGAAAACATTGGGTGATCCACGCAAGTCACACCTCACTGGACTCCCTCGGGTGCCTAGTTTTCAGAAATGACTAGGTTTGGTAGGTTTCCCTAGAAGGCTGGTGAGCCCAGGACTAAAAACGCAGGTGCCCCCCGACAAAAACAGGAAGTTTCGTATTTGATAATTTTGATGTGTCCAGATAGTGTTTTGGGGCATTTCCTTTCGCGGGCAGTAGGCAGTGGGTGCCATCTTTATCGGAAGACATAGGGGAATGCTGGGTGGAATTTGTGGCTCCTCTCTGATTCCAGAACTTTCTGTCACCGAAATGAGAGGAAAAAGGGTTTTTTTTTGCCAAATTTTGAGGTTTGCGAAGGATTCTGGGTAACAGAACCTGGTCAGAGCCCCACAAGTCACCCCATCTTGAATTTCCCTAGGTGTGTAGTTTTCAAAACTGTGCAAGTTTGTAAGTTTCCCTAGGTACCGGCTGACTTAAAGGCCAAAATCCACAGCTAGGCACTTTGCAAAAAACAGCTCTGTTGTCTTTGTGAAAATGTGATGTGTACACGTTGTGTTTTGGGGATTTTCCTGTCACGGTGCTAGGCCTACCCCCACAAGTGAGGTACCATTTTTATCGGGAGACTTTGGGGAACGCTGGGTGGAAGGGAATTTGTGGCTCCTCTCTGATTACAGAACTTTCTGTCACCGAAATGAGGGGTAAAAGTGTTTTTTTGGCCACATTTTGAGGTTTGCAAAGGATTCTGGGTAACAGAATCTAGTCAGAGCCCCACAAGTCACCCCATCTTGGATTCCCATAGGTGTCTAGTTTTCAAAACTGCGCAGGGTTGCTAGGTTTCCCTAGGTGCCGGCTGAGCTAGAGGCCAAAATCCACAGCTAGGTGCTTTGCAAAAAACAGCTCTGTTTTCTTTGTGAAAATGTGCTGTGTCCACGTTGTGTTTTGGGTCTTTTCTTGTCGCGGGCGCTAGGCCTACCCCCACAAATGAGGTACGATTTTTATCGGGAGACATGGGGGAACGCTGGGTGGGAGGAAATTTGTGGCTCCTCTCGGATTCCAGAACTTTCTGTCACCGAAATGAGAGGAAAAAGTATTTTTTGGCCAAATTTTGAGGTTTGTAAAGGATTCTGGGTAACAGAACCTGGCCAGAGTCACACCATCTTAGATTCCCCTAGGTGTCTAGTTTTCAAAACTGTGCAGGTTTGCAAGGTTTCCCTAGGTGCCGGCTGAGCTAGAGGCCAAAATCCACAGCTAGGTGCTTTGCAAAAAATAGCTCTGTTTTCTTTGTGAACATGTGATGTGTCTACGTTGTGTTTTGGGTCTTTCCTGTCGCGGGCACTAGGCGTACTCACACAAGTGAGGTACCATTTTTATAGGGAGACACAGGGGAATGCTGGGTGGAAGGAAATTTGTGGCTCCTCTCTGATTACAGAACTTTCTGTAACCGAAATGAGAGGAAAAAATGTTTTTTGGGCCAAATTTTGAGGTTTGCAAAGGATTCTGGTAACAGAACCTGGTCAGAGCCCCACAAGTCACCCCATCTTGGATTACCCTAGGTGTCTAGTTTTCAAAACTGCGCAGGTTTGCTAGGTTTCCCTAGATTCCGGCTGAGCTATAGGCCAAAATCCATAGCTAGGTGCTTTACAAAAAACAGCTCTGTTTTCTTTGTGAAAATGTGAATTGTCCACGTTGTATTTTGGGGCTTTTCCTGTCGCGGGCGCTAGGCCTACCCCCACAAGTGAGGTACCATTTGTATAGGGAAACATGGGGGAACGCTGGGTGGAAGGAAATTTGTGGCTCCTCTCTGATTACAGAACTTTCTGTCACCAAATGAGAGGTAAAAGTGTTTTTGGGGCCAAATTTTGAGGTTTGCAAAGGATTCTGGGTCACAGAACCTGGTCAGAGCCCCACAAGTCACCCTATCTTGGATTACCCTAGGTGTCTAGTTTTCAAAACTGCGCAGGTTTGCTAGGTTTCCCTAGGTGCCGGCAGAGGTAGAGGCCAAAATCCACAGCTAGGTGCTTTGCAAAAAATAGCTCTGTTTTCTATGTGAAAATGTGATGTGTCCGCATTATGTTTTGGGGCTTTTCCTGTTGCGGGCCCTAGGCCTACCCCCACAAGTTAGGTACCATTTTTATCGGGAGACGTGGGGGAACGCTGGGTGGAAGGAAATTTGTGGCTCCTCTCTGATTACAGAACTTTCTGACACCGAAGGAGAGGTATAAGTGTTTTTTGGGCCAACTTTTGAGGTTTGCTAAGGATTCTGGGTAACAGAACCTGGTCAGAGCCCCACAAGTCACCCCATCTTGAATTCCCCTAGGTGTGTAGTTTTCAAAACTGTGCAGGTTTGCTAGTTTCCCTAGGTGCCGGCTGACCTAGAGGCCAAAATACACAGCTAGGCACTTTGCAAAAAACAGCTCTGTTTTCCTTGTGAAAATGTGATGTGTCCACGTTGTGTTTTGGAGATTTTCCTGTCGCGGGCGCTAGGCCTATCCCCACAAGTGAGGTACCATTTTTATCGGGAGACTTTGGGGAACACTGGGTGGAATGAAATTTGTGGCTCCTCTCTGAATACAGAACTTTCTGTCACCGAAATGAGAGGTAAAAGTGTTTTTTTTGGGCAAATTTTGAGGTTTGCAAAGGATTCTGGGTAACAGAATCTGGTCAGGGCCCCCAAGTCACCCCATCTTGGATTCCCCTAGGTGTCTAGTTTTCAAAACTGTGCAGGTTTGCAAGGTTTCCCTAGGTGCCGGCTGAGCTAGAGGCCAAAATCCACAGCTAGGTGCTTTGCAAAAAATAGCTCTGTTTTCTTTGTGAAAATGTGATGTGTCTACGTTGTGTTTTGGGTTTTTCCTGTCGCGGGCGCAAGGCCTACCCCCACAAGTGAGGTACCATTTTTATCGGGAGACACGGGGGAATGCTGGGTGGAAGGAAATTTGTGGCTCCTCTCTGATTACAGAACTTTCTGTAACCGAAATGAGAGGAAAAAATATTTATGGGACCAAATTTTGAGGTTTGCAAAGGATTCTGGTAACAGAACCTGGTCAGAGCCCCACAAGTCACCCCATCTTGGATTACCCTAGTTGTCTAGTTTTCAAAACTGCGCAGGTTTGCTAGGTTTCCCTAGGTTCCGGCTGAGCTAGAGGCCAAAATCCACAGCTAGGTGCTTTACAAAAAACAGCTCTGTTTTCTTTGTGAAAATGTGAATTGTCCACGTTGTATTTTGGGGCTTTTCCTGTCACGGGCGCTAGGCCTACCCCCACAAGTGACGTACCATTTGTATAGGGAAACATGGGGGAACGCTGGGTGGAAGGAAATTTGTGGCTCCTCTCTGATTACAGAACTTACTGTCACCAAATGAGAGGTAAAAGTGTTTTTTTGGCCAAATTTTGAGGTTTGCAAAGGATTCTGGGTAACAGAACCTGGTCAGAGTCCTACAAGTCACCCCATCTTGAATTCCCCTAGGTGTGCAGTTTTCAAAACTGTGCAGGTTTGCTAGGTTTCCCTAGGTTCCGGCTGAGCTAGAGGCCAAAATCCATAGCTAGGTGCTTTACAAAAAACAGCTCTGTTTTTTTTGGGAAAATGTGAATTGTCCACGTTGTATTTTGGGGCTTTTCCTGTCGCGGGCGCTAGGCCTACCCCCACAAGTGAGGTACCATTTGTATCGGGAAACATGGGGGAACGCTGGGTGGAAGGAAATTTGTGGCTCCTCTCTGATTACAGAACTTTCTGTCACCAAATGAGAGGTAAAAGTGTTTTTTTGGCCAAATTTTGAGGTTTGCAAAGGATTCTGGGTCACAGAACCTGGTCAGAGCCCCACAAGTCACCCTATCTTGGATTACCCTAGGTGTCTAGTTTTCAAAACTGCGCAGGTTTGCTAGGTTTCCCTAGGTGCCGGCAGAGGTAGAGGCCAAAATCCACAGCTAGGTGCTTTGCAAAAAATAGCTCTGTTTTCTATGTGAAAATGTGATGTGTCCGCATTACATTTTGGGGCTTTTCCTGTTGCGGGCGCTAGGCCTACCCCCACAAGTGAGGTACCATTTCTATCGGGAGACATGGGGGAACGCTGGGTGGAAGAAAATTTGTGGCTTCTCTCTGATTCCAGAACTTTCCGTCACCGAAATGAGAGGGAAAAAAATGTTTTGGGCCAACTTTTGAGGTTTGCAAGGGATTCTGGGTAACAGAACCTGGTCAGAGCCCCACAAGTCACACCATCTTGGATTCCCCTAGGTGTCTAGTTTTCAAAACTGCGCAGGTTTACTAGGTTTCCCTAGGTACCGGCTGAGCTAGAGGCCAAAATCCACAGCTGGTGCTTTGCAAAAAAGAGCTCTGTTTTCTTTGTGAAAATGTGATGTGTCCACGTTGTGTTTTGGGTCTCTTCCTGTTGTGGGCGCTAGGCCTAACCCCACAAGTGAGGTACGATTTTTATCGGGAGACATGGGGGAACGCTGGGTGGAAGGAAATTTGTGGCTCCTCTCTAATTACAGAACTTTCTGTCACCGAAATGAGAGGAAAAAATGTTTTTTGTGCCAACTTTTAGGGTTTACAAAGGATTCTGGGTAACAGAACCTGGTCAGAGCTCCACAAGTCACCCCATCTTGGATTCCCCTAGGTGTCTAGATTTCAAAACTGAGCGGGTTTGCTAGGTTTCAATAGGTGCTGGCCGAGCTAGAGGCCAAAATCCACAGCTAGGTGCTTTGCAAAAAACAGCTCTGTTTTCTTTTTGAAAATGTGATGTGTCCACGTTTTGTTTTGGGGCTTTTCCTGTCGCGGGCGCTAGGCCTACCTCCACAAGTGAGGTACCATTTTTATCGGGAGACATGGGGGAACGCTGGGTGGAAGGAAATTTGTCCTCTACGATTCCAGATCTTTCTGTCACTGAAATGTGAGGAAACGTGTTTTATGGGCCAAATTTTGGGGTTTGCAAAGGATTCTGGGTAACAGAACCTGGTCAGAGCCCCACAAGTCACACCATCTTGCATTCCCCTAGGTGTCTAGTTTTCATAACTGTGCAGGTTTGCAAGTTTCCCTAGGTGCCGGCTCAGCTAGAGGCCAAAATCCACAGCTAGGTGCTTTGCAAAAAACAGCTATTTTCTTTGTGAAAATGTGATGTGTCCACGTTGTGTTTTGGGTCTTTTCCTGTCGCGGGCGCTAGGCCTACCACCACAAGTGAGGTACCATTTTTATCGGTAGCCATGGGGGAATGCTGGGTGGAAGGAAATTTGTGGCTATTCTCTGATTCCAGAACTTTCTGTCACCAAAATGAGAGGTAAAAGTGTTTTTTTGGTCATATTTTGAGGATTGCAAAGGATTCTGGGAAACAGAATCTGGTTAGAGCCCCACAAGTCACCCCATATTGGATTCCCCTAGGTGTCTAGTTTTCAAAACTGTGCAGGTTTGCTAGGTTTCCCTAGGTGCCAGCTGAGCTAGAGGCCAAAACCCACAGCTAGGTGCTATACAAAAAACAGCTCTGTTTTCTTTGTGAAAATGTGATGTGTCCACGTTGAGTTTTAGGGCATATCCTCTCGCGGGCGCTAGGCCTACCCTCCACAAGTGAGGTACCATTTCTATCCGGAGACATAGGGGAATGCTGGGTGGAAGGAAATTTGTGGCTCCTCTCTGATTCCAGAACTTTCTGTCACCAAAATGAGAGGTAAAAGTGTTTTTTTTGGCCAGATTTTGAGGTTTGCAAAGGATTCTGGGAAAGAGAATCTGGTTAGAGCCCCACAAGTCACCCCATATTGGATTCCCCTAGGTGTCTAGTTTTCAAAACTGTGCAGCTTTGCTAGGTTTCCCTAGGTGCCAGCTGAGCTAGAGGCCAAAACCCACAGCTAGGTGCTATACAAAAAACAGCTCTGTTTTCTTTGTGAAAATGTGATGTGTCCACGTTGTGTTTTGGGGCTTATCCTCTCGCGGGCGCTAGACCTACCCCCCACAAGTGAGGTACCATTTCTATCTGGAGACATAGGGGAAAGCTGGGTGGAAGAAAATTTGTGGCTACTCTATGATTCCAGAACTTTCCATCACCGAAATGAGAGGAAAAAATGTTTTTGGGCCAACTTTTGAGGTTTGCAAGGGATTCTGGGTAACAGAACCTGGTCAGGGCCCCACAAGTCGCACCATCTTGGATTACCCTAGGTGTCTAGTTTTCAAAACTGCACAGATTTACTAGTTTTCCCTAGGTACCGGCTGAGCTAGAGGCCAAAATCCACAGCTGGTGCTTTGCAAAAAACAGCTCTGTTTTCTTTGTGAAAATGTGATGTGTCCACGTTGTGTTTTGGGGCTTTTCTTGTTGCGGGCGCTAGGCCTACCCCCACAAGTGAGGTACCATTTTTATCGGGAGACATGGGGGAACGCTGGGTGGAAGGAAATTTGTGGCTCCTCTACGATTCCAGAACTTTCTGTCACTGAAATGAGAGGAAACGTGTTTTTTGGGCCAAATTTTGGGGTTTGCAAAGGATTCTGGGTAACAGAACCTGGTCAGAGCCCCACAAGTCACACCATCTTGCATTCCCCTAGGTGTCTAGTTTTCATAACTGTGCAGGTTTGCAAGTTTCCCTAGGTGCCGGCTCAGCTAGAGGCCAAAATCCACAGCTAGGTGCTTTGCAAAAAACAGCTATTTTCTTTGTGAAAATGTGATGTGTCCACGTTGTGTTTTGGGCCTTTTCCTGTCGCGGGCGCTAGGTCTACCACCACAAGTGAGGTACCATTTTTATCGTTAGCCATGGGGGAATGCTGGGTGGAAGGAAATTTGTGGCTCCTCTCTGATTCCAGAACTTTCTGTCACCAAAATGAGAGGTAAAAGTGTTTTTTTAGCCAAATTTTGAGGTTTGCAGAGGATTCTGGGAAACAGAATCTGGTTAGAGCCCCACAAGTCACCCCATATTGAATTCCCCTAGGTGTCTAGTTTTCAAAAGTGCGCAGGTTTGCTAGGTTTCCCAAGGTGACAGCAGAGCTAGAGGCCAAAATCCACAGCTAGGTGCTTTACAAAAAACAGCTCTGTTTTCTTTGTGAAAATGTCATGTGTCCACGTTGTGTTTTTGGGCTTTTCCTGTCGCGAGCGCTAGGCCTAACCCCACAAGTGAGGTACCATTTTTATTGGGAGACATGGGGGAACGCTGGGCAGAAGTAAATTTGTGGCTCCTCTTTGATTACAGAACTTTCTGTCACCGAAATGAGAGGAAAAAGTATTTTTTGGGCCAAATTTTGAGGTTTGCAAAGGATTCTGTGTAACAGAACCTGGTCAGAGCTCCACAAGTCACCCCATCTTGGATTCCCCTAGGTGTCTAGTTTTCAAAACTGAGCGGGTTTGCTAGGTTTCCATAGGTGCTGGCTGAGCTAGAGGCCAAAATCCACAGCTAAGTGCTTTGCAAAAAAACATTTCTGTTTTCTTTTTGAAAATGTGATGTGTCCACGTTGTGTTTTGGGGCTTTTCCTGTCGTGGGCCCTAGGCCTACCCCCACAAGTGAGGTACGATTTTTATCGGGAGACATGGGGGAACGCTGGGTGGAAGGAAAGTTGTGGCTCCTCTCTGATTACAGAACTTTCTGTCACCGAAATGAGAGGAAAAAATGTTTTTTGGGCCAACTTTAATGGTTTACAAAGGATTCTAGGTAACAGAACCTGGTCAGAGCTCCACAAATCACCCCATCTTGGATTCCCCTAGGTGTCTAGTTTTCAAAACTGAGCGGGTTTGCTAGGTTTCCATAGGTGCTGGCTGAGCTAGAGGCCAAAATCCACAGCTAGGTGCTTTGCAAAAAACAGCTATTTTCTTTGTGAAAATGTGATGTGTCCACGTACTGTTTTGGGGCTTTTCCTGTCGCGGGCGCTAGGCCTATCACCACAAGTGAGGTACCATTTTTATCGGAAGCCATGGGGGAATGCTGGGTGGAAGGAAATTTGTGGCTCCTCTCTGATTCCAGAACTTTCTGTCACCAAAATGAAAGGTAAAAGTGTTTTTTTTGCCAAATTTTGAGGTTTGCAAAGGATTCTGGGAAACAGAATCTGGTTAGAGCCCCACAAGTCACCCCATATTGGATTCCCCGAGGTGTCTAGTTTTCAAAAGTGCTACAGGTTTGCTAGGTTTCCCTAGGTGACAGCAGAGCTAGAGGCCAAAATCCACAGCTAGGTGCTTTACAAAAAACAGCTCTGTTTTCTTTGTGAAAATGTCATGTGTCCACGTTGTGTTTTTGGGCATTTCCTGTCGCGGGCGCTAGGCCTACCACCACAAGTGAGGTACCATTTTTATCGGGAGACATGGGGGAACACTGGGTGGAAGAAAATTTGTGGCTCCTCTTTGATTACAGAACTTTCTGTCACCGAAATGAGAGGAAAAAGTATTTTTTGGGCCAAATTTGGAGGTTTGCAAAGGATTCTGTGTAACAGAACCTGGTCAGAGCTCCACAAGTCACCCCATCTTGGGTTCCCCTAGGTGTCTAGTTTTCAAAACTGAGCGGGTTTGCTAGGTTTCCATAGGTGCTGGCTGAGCTAGAGGCCAAAATCCACAGCTAGGTGCTTTGCAAAAAACAGCTCTGTTTTCTTTTTGAAAATGCGATGTGTCCACGTTGTGTTTTGGGGCTTTTCCTGTCGCGGGCCCAAGGCCTACCCCCACAAGTGAGGTACCATTTTTATCAGGAGACATGGGGGAACGCTGGGTGGAAGGATATTTGTGGCTCCTCTCTGATTCCAGAACTTTCTGTCACCGAAATGAGGGGAAAAAGTGTTTTTTGGGCCAAATTGTGGGGTTTGCAAAGGATTCTGGGTAACAGAACCTGGTCAGAGCTCCACAAGTCACCCCATCATGGATTCCCCTAGGTGTCTAGTTTTCAAAACTGAGCTGGTTTGCTAGGTTTCCATAGGTGCTGGCTGAGCTAGAGGCCAAAATCCACAGCTAGGTGCTTTGCAAAAAAACATTTCTGTTTTCTTTTTGAAAATGTGATGTGTCCACGTTGTGTTTTGGGGCTTTTCCTGTCGTGGGCCCTAGGCCTACCCCCACAAGTGAGGTACGATTTTTATCGGGAGACATGGGGGAACGCTGGGTGGAAGGAAAGTTGTGGCTCCTCTCTGATTACAGAACTTTCTGTCACCGAAATGAGAGGAAAAATTATTTTTTGGGCCAACTTTAAAGGTTTACAAAGGATTCTGGGTAACAGAACCTGGTCAGAGCTCCACAAATCACCCCATCTTGGATTCCCCTAGGTGTCTAGTTTTCAAAATTGAGCGGGTTTGCTATGTTTCCATAGGTGCTGGCTGAGCTAGAGGCCAAAATCCCCAGCTAGGTGCTTTGCAAAAAACAGCTATTTTCTTTGTGAAAATGTGATGTGTCCACGTTCTGTTTTGGGGCTTTTCCTGTCGCGGGCGCTAGGCCTACCACCACAAGTGAGGTACCATTTTTATCGGTAGCCATGGGGGAATGCTGGGTGGAAGGAAATTTGTGGCTCCTCTCTGATTCCAGAACTTTCTGTCACCAAAATGAAAGGTAAAAGTGTTTTTTTTGCCAAATTTTGAGGTTTGCAAAGGATTCTGGGAAACAGAATCTGGTTAGAGCCCCACAAGTCACCCCATATTGGATTCGCCGAGGTGTCTAGTTTTCAAAAGTGCTACAGGTTTGCTAGGTTTCCCTAGGTGACAGCAGAGCTAGAGGCCAAAATCCACAGCTAGGTGCTTTACAAAAAACAGCTCTGTTTTCTTTGTGAAAATGTCATGTGTCCACGTTGTGTTTTTGGGCTTTTCCTGTCGCGGGCGCTAGGCCTACCACCACAAGTGAGGTACCATTTTTATCGGGAGACATGGGGGAACACTGGGTGGAAGAAAATTTGTGGCTCCTCTTTGATTACAGAACTTTCTGTCACCGAAATTAGAGGAAAAAGTATTTTTTGGGCCAAATTTGGAGGTTTGCAAAGGATTCTGT
This sequence comes from Pleurodeles waltl, assembly GCF_031143425.1. NCBI lineage: Eukaryota > Metazoa > Chordata > Amphibia > Caudata > Salamandridae > Pleurodeles > Pleurodeles waltl. Next base: position 612,002,147 of record NC_090449.1, read on the forward strand.
GTAACAGAACCTGGTCAGAGCTCCACAAGTCACCCCATCTTGGATTCCCCTAGGTGTCTAGTTTTCAAAACTGAGCGGGTTTGCTAGGTTTCCATAGGTGCTGGCTGAGCTAGAGGCCAAAATCCACAGCTAGGTGCTTTGCAAAAAACAGTTCTGTTTTCTTTTTGAAAATGTGATGTGTCCACGTTGTGTTTTGGGGCTTTTCCTGTCGCGGGCCCTAGGCCTACCCCCACAAGTGAGGTACCATTTTTATCAGGAGACATGGGGGAACGCTGGGTGGAAGGAAATTTGTGGCTCCTCTCTGATTCCAGAACTTTCTGTCACCGAAATGAGGGGAAAAAGTGTTTTTTGGGCCAAATTTTGGGGTTTGCAAAGGATTCTGGGTAACAGAACCTGGTCAGAGCCCCACAAGTCACACCATCTTGCATTCCCCTAGGTGTCTAGTTTTCATAACTGTGCAGGTTTGCAAGTTTCCCTAGGTGCCGGCTCAGCTAGGGGCCAAAATCCACAGCTAGGTGCTTTCCAAAAAACAGCTATTTTCTTTGTGAAAATGTGATGTGTCCACGTTGTGTTTTGGGGCTTTTCCTGTCGTGGGCGCTAGGCCTACCACCACAAGTGAGGTACCATTTTTATCGGTAGCCATGGGGGAATGCTGGATGGAAGGAAATTTGTGGCTCCTCTCTAGTTACAGAACTTTCTGTCACCAAAATGAAAGGTAAAAGTGTTTTTTTGGCCAAATTTTGAGGTTTGCAAAGGATTCTGTGTAAAAGAACCTGGTCAGAGCACCACAAGTCACACCATCTTGGATTCCCCTAGGTGTCTAGTTTTCAAAACTGCGCAGGTTTACTAGGTTTCCCTAGGTACCGTCTGAGCTGGAGGCCAAAATCCACAGCTGGTGCTTTGCAAAAAACAGCGATGTTTTCTTTGTGAAAATGTGATGTGTCCACGTTGTGTTTTGGGTCTCTTCCTGTCGCGGGCGCAAGGCCTACCCCCACAAGCGAGGTACAATTTTTATCGGGAGACATGGGGGAACGCTGGGTGGAAGGAAATTTGTGGCTCCTCTCTGATTACAGAACTTTCTGTCACCGAAATGAGAGGAAAAAATGTTTTTTAGGCCAACTTTTAATGTTTACAAAGGATTCTGGGTAACAGAACCTGATCAGAGCTCCACAAGTCACCCCATCTTGGATTCCCCTAGGTGTCTAGTTTTCAAAACTGAGCGTGTTTGCTAGGTTTCCATAGGTGCTGGCTGAGCTAGAGGCCAAAATCTACAGCTAGGTGCTTTGCAAAAACAGCTCTGTTTTCTTTTTGAAAATGTGATGTGTCCACGTTGTGTTTTGGGGCTTTTCCTGTCGCGGGCGCTATGCCTACCCCCACAAGTGAGGTACCATTTGTATCGGGAGACATGGGGGAACGCTAGGTGGAAGGAAATTTGTGGCTCCTCTCTGATTCCAGAACTTTCTGTCACCGAAATGAGGGGAAAAAGTGTTTTTTGGGCCAAATTTTGGGGTTTGCAATTGATTCTGGGTAACAGAACCTGGTCAGAGCCCCACAAGTCACACCATCTTGCATTCCCCTAGGTGTCTAATTTTCATAACTGTGCAGGTTTGCAAGTTTCCCTAGGTGCCGGCTCAGCTAGGGGCCAAAATCCACAGCTAGGTGCTTTGCAATAAACAGCTATTTTCTTTGTGAAAATGTGATGTGTCCACGTTGTGTTTTGGGGCTTTTCCTGTCGCGGGCGCTAGGCCTACCACCACAAGTCAGGTACCATTTTTATTGGTAGCCATGGGGGAATGCTGGGTGGAAGGAAATTTGTGGCTATTCTCTGATTCCAGAACTTTCTGTCACCAAAATGAGAGGTAAAAGTGTTTTTTTGGTCATATTTTGAGGATTGCAAAGGATTCTGGGAAACAGAATCTGGTTAGAGCCCCACAAGTCACCCCATATTGGATTCCCCTAGGTGTCTAGTTTTCAAAACTGAGCGGGTTTGCTAGGTTTCCATAGGTGCTGGCTGAGCTAGAGGCCAAAATCCACAGCTAGGTGCTTTGCAAAAAACAGCTCTGTTTTCTTTTTGAAAATGTGATGTGTCCATGTTGTGTTTTGGGGCTTTTCCTGTCGCGGGCGCTAGGCCTAACCCAACAAGTGAGGTACCATTTTTATCGGGAGACATGGGGGAACGCTGGGTGGAAGGAAATTTGTGGCTCCTCTCTGATTCCAGAACTTTCTGTCACCGAAATGAGAGGAAAAATTGTTTTTTGGGCCAAATTTTGGGGTTTGCAAAGGATTCTGGGTAACAGAACCTGGTCAGAGCCCCACAAGTCATGCCATCTTGCATTCCCCTATGTGTCTAGTTTTCATAACTGTGCAGGTTTGCAAGTTTCCCTAGGTGCCGGCTCAGCTAGAGGCCAAAATCCACAGCTAGGTGCTTTGCAAAAAACAGCTTTTTTCTTTGTGAAAATGTGATGTGTCCACGTTGTGTTTTGGGGCTTTTCCTGTTGCGGGCGCTAGGCCTACCAGCACAAGTGAGGTACCATTTTTATCGGTAGCCATGGGGGAATGCTGGGTGGAAGGAAATTTGTGGCTCCTCTATGATTCCAGAACTTTCTGTCACCAAATTGAGAGGTAAAAGTGTTTTTTGGCCAAATTTTGAGGTTTGCAAAGGATTCTGGGAAACAGAATCTGGTTAGAGCCCCACAAGTCACCCCATATTGGATTCCCCTAGGTGTCTAGTTTTCAAAACTGAGCAGGTTTGCTAGGTTTCTTTAGGTGCCGGCTTAGGTAGAGGCCAAAATCCACAGCTAGGTGCTTTGCAAAAAACAGCTCTGTTTTCTTTGTGAAAATGTGATGTGTCCACGGTGTGTTTTGAGTCTCTTCCTGTTGCGGGCGCTAGGCCTACCCCCACAAGTGATGTACGATTTTTATCGGGAGACATGGGGGAACGCTGGGTGGAAGGAAATTTGTGGCTCCTCTCTGATTCCAGAACTTTATGTCACCAAAATGAGAGGTAAAAGTGTTTTTTTGGCCAAATGTTGAGGTTTGCAAAGGATTCTGGGTAATATAATCTAGCTAGAGCCCCACAAGTCACCCCATCTTGGATTCCCCTAGGTGTCTAGTTTTCAAAACTGCGCAGGTTTGCAAGGTTTCCCTAGGTGCCGGCTGAGCTAGAGGCCAAAATCCACAGCTAGGTGCTTTGGAAAAAAACAGCTCTCTTTCTTTGTGAAAATGTGATGTGTCCACGTTGTGTTTTGGGGCTTTTCCTTTCGCGGGAGCTAGGCCTACCCCCACAAGTGAGGTACCATTTTTATCAGGAGACATTGGGGAATGCTGAGGCTAAGGAAATGTGTGGCTCCTCTCTGATTCCAGAACTTTCTGTCACCAAAATGAGAGGTAAAAGTGTTTTTTTGGCCAGCTTTTGAGGTTTGCAAAGGATTCTGGGTAACATAATCTGGTTAGAGCCCCACAAGTAACCCCATCTTGGATTCCCCTAGGTGTCTAGTTTTCAAAACTGTGCAGGTTTGCTAGGTTTCCCTAGGTGCCAGCTGAGCTAGAGGCCACAACCCACAGCTAGGTGCTTTACAAAAAACAGCCCTGTTATCTTTGTGAAAATGTGATGTGTCCACGTTGTGTTTTGGGGCTTATCCTCTCGCGGGCGCTTGGCCTACTCCCACAAGTGAGGTACCATTTCTATCGGGAGACATGGGGGAACACTGGGTGGAAGAAAATTTGTGGCTACTCTCTGATTCCAGAACTTTCCGTCACCGAAATGAGAGGGAAAAAATGTTTTTGGGCCAACTTTTGAGGTTTGCAAGGGATTCTGGGTAACAGAACCTGGTCAGAGCCCCACAAGTCACACCATCTTGGATTCCCCTAGGTGTCTAGTTTTCAAAACTGCGCATGTTTACTAGTTTTCCCTAGGTACCGGCTGAGCTAGAGGCCAAAATCCACAGCTGGTGCTTTGCAAAAAACAGCTCTGTTTTCTTTGTGAAAATGTGATGTGTCCACCTTGTGTTTTGGGTCTCTTCCTGTTGCGGGCGCTAGGCCTACCCCCACAAGTGAGGTACGATTTTTATCAGGAGACATGGGGGAACGCTGGGTGGAAGGAAATGTGTGGCTCCTCTCTGAATACAGAACTTTCTGTCACCGAAATGAGAGGTAAAAGTGTTTTTTCGGCCAAATTTTGAGGTTTGCAAAGGATTCTGGGTAACAGAATCTGGTCATAGCCCCATAAGTCACCCCATCTTGGATTCCCCTAGGTGTCTAGTTTTCAAAACTGTGGAGGTATGCTAGGTTTCCCTAGGTCCTGGCTGAGCTAGAGGCCAAAATCCACAGCTAGGTGCTTGGCAAAAAACAGTTCTGTTTTCTTTGTGAAAATGTGACGTGTCCACGTTGTGTTTTGGGGCTTTTCCTGTCGCGGGCGCTACGCCTACCCCCACAAGTGAGGTACCATTTTTATCGGGAGACATGGGGGAGTGCTGGGTGGAAGAAAATTTGTGGCTCCTCTCTGATTCCAGAACTTTCTGTCACCAAAATGAGAGGAAAAAGTGTTTTTTAGGCCAAATTTTGAGGTTTGCAAAGGATTCTGGGTAACAGAACCTGGTCAGAGCCCCACAAGTCACACCATCTTAGATTCCCCTATGTGTCTAGTTTTCAAAACTGCGCAGGTTTGCAAGGTTTCCCTAGGTGCCGGCTGAGCTAGAGGCCAAAATCCACAGCTAGGTGCTTTGCAAAAAACAGCTCTGTTTTCTTTGTGAAAATGTGATGTGTCTACGTTGTGTTTTGGGGCTTTTCCTGTCACAGGCCCTTGGCCTACCCCCACAAGTGAGGTTCCATCTTTATCTGGAGACATGGGGGAATGTTGGGAGGATGCAAATTTGTGGCTCCTTTCCGATTACAGAACTTTCTGCCACCGAAATGAGAGGAAAAAATTTTGTTTGGGCCAAATTTTGGAGTTTGCAAAGGATTCTGGGTAACAGAACCTAGTCAGAGCCCCACAAGTCATCCCATCTTGGATTACCCTAGGTGTCTAATTTTTAAAACTGCACAAGTTTGCAAGGTTTACCTAGGTGCCGGCTGAGCTAGAGGCCAAAATCCACAGCTAGGTGCTTTGCAAAAAACAGCTCTGTTTTCTTTTTGAAAATGTGATATGTCCACGTTCTGTTTTGGGGCTTTTTCTGTCACGGGCGCTAGGCCTACCCCCACAAGTGAGGTACCAGTTTTATTGGGAGACATGGGGGAATGCTGGGTGGAAGGAAATTTGTGGCTCCTCTCTGATTACGGAACTTTCTCTCACCAAATGAGAGCTAAAAGTGTTTTGTTGGCTAACTTTTGAGGTTTGCAAAGGATTCTGGGTAACAGAATCTGGTCAGAGTCCCACAAGTCACCCCATCTTGGATTCCCCTTGGTGTCTAGTTTTCAAAACTGAGCAGGTTTGCTAGGTTTCTTTAGGTGCCGGCTTAGGTAGAGGCCAAAATACACAGCTAGGTGCTTTGCAAAAAACAGCTCTGTTTTCTTTGTGAAAATGTGATGTGTCCACTGTGTGTTTTGAGTCTCTTCCTGTTGCGGGCGCTAGGCCTACCCCCACAAGTGATGTACGATTTTTATCGGGAGACATGGGGGAACGCTGGGTGGAAGGAAATTTGTGGCTCCTCTCTGATTCCAAAACTTTATGTCACCAAAATGAGAGGTAAAAGTGTTTTTTTGGCCAAATGTTGAGGTTTGCAAAGGATTCTGGGTAACATAATCTAGCTAGAGCCCCACAAGTCACCCCATCTTGGATTCCCCTAGGTGTCTAGTTTTCAAAACTGCGCAGGTGTGCAAGGTTTCCCTAGGTGCCGGCTGAGCTAGAGGCCAAAATCCACAGCTAGGTGCTTTGCAAAAAAACAGCTCTGTTTCTTTGTGAAAATGTGATGTGTCCACGTTGTGTTTTGGGGCTTTTCCTTTCGCGGGCGCTAGGCCTACCCCCACAAGTGAGGTACCATTTTTATCAGGAGACATGGGGCAATGCTGGGTGGAAGGAAATTTGTGGCTCCTCTCTGATTCCAGAACTTTCTGTCACCAAAATGAGAGGTAAAAGTGTTTTTTTGGCCAGCTTTTGAGGTTTGCAAAGGATTCTGGGTAACAGAATCTGGTTAGAGCCCCACAAGTCACCCCATCTTGGATTCCCCTAGGTGTCTTGTTTTCAAAACTGTGCAGGTTTGCTAGGTTTCCCTAGGTGCCAGCTGAGCTAGAGGCTAAAACCCACAGCTAAGTGCTTTACAAAAAACAGCTCTGTTATCTTTGTGAAAATATGATGTGTCCACGTTGTGTTTTGGGGCTTATCCTCTCGCGGGCGCTAGGCATACCCCCACAAGTGAGGTACCATTTTTATCGGGAGACATGGGGGAACGCTGGGTGGAAGGAAATTTGTGGCTCCTCTTTGATTACAGAACTTTTTGTCACCGAAATGAGAGGAAAAAGTGTTTTTTGGGCCAAATTTTGAGGTTTGCAAAGGATTCTGGGAAACAGAATCTGGTTAGAGCCCCACAAGTCACCCCATATTGGATTCCCCTAGGTGTTTAGTTTTCAAAAGTGCGCAGGTTTTCTAGGTTTCCCTAGGTGACAGCAGAGCTAGAGGCCAAAATCCACAGCTTGATGCTTTACAAAAAACAGCTCTGTTTTCTTTGTGAAAATGTGATGTGTCCACGTTGTGTTTTTGGGCTTTTCCTGTTGCGGGCGCTAGGCCTACCCCCACAAGTGAGGTACGATTTTTATCGGGAGACATGGGGGAACGCTGGGTGGAAGGAAATTTGTGGCTCCTCTCTGATTACAGAACTTTCTGTCACTGAAATGAGAGGAAAGAATGTTTTTTGGGCCAACTTTTAGGGTTTACATAGTATTCTGGGTAACAGAACCTGGTCAGAGCTCCGAAAGTCACCCCATCTTGGAATCCCCTAGGTGTCTAGTTTTCAAAACTGAGCGGGCTTGCTAGGTTTCCATAGGTGCTGGCTGAGCTAGAGGCCAAAATCCACAGCTAGGTGCTTTGCAAAAAACAGCTATTTTCTTTGTGAAAATGTGATGTGTCCACGTTGTGTTTTGGGGCTTTTCCTGTCGCGGGCGCTAGGCCTACCACCACAAGTGAGGTACCATTTTTATTGGTAGCCATCGGGGAATGCTGGGTGGAAGGAAATTTGTGGCTCCTCTCTGATTCCAGAATTTTCTGTCACCAAACTGAGAGGTAAATGTGTTTTTTGGGCCAAATTTTGAGGTTTGCAAAGGATTCTGGGAAACAGAATCTTGTTAGAGCCCCACAAGTCACCCCATATTGGATTCCCCTAGGTGTCTAGTTTTCAAAAGTGTGCAGGTTTGCTAGGTGTCCCTAGGTGACAGCAGAGCTAGAGGCCAAAATCCACAGCTAGGTGCTTTATAAAAAACAGCTCTGTTTTCTTTGTGAAAATGTCATGTGTACACGTTGTGTTTTTGGGCTTTTCCTGTCGCGGGCGCTAGGCCTACCCCCACAAGTGAGGTACCATGTTTATCGGGAGACATGGGGGAACGCTGGGTGGAAGAAAATTTGTGGCTCCTCTTTGATTACAGAACTTTCTGTCACCGAAATGAGAGGAAAAAGTGTTTTTTGTGCCAAATTTTATGGTTTGCAAAGGATTCTGTGAAACAGAACCTGGTCAGAGCACCACAAGTCACACCATCTTGGAGTCCCCTAGGTGTCTAGTTTTCAAAACTGCTCAGGTTTACTAGGTTTCCCTAGGTACCGGCTGAGCTAGAGGCCAAAATCCACAGCTGGTGCTTTGCAAAAAACAGCTCTGTTTTCTTTGTGAAAATGTGATGTGTCCACGTTGTGTTTTGGGTCTCTTCCTGTCGCGGGCGCTAGGCCTACCCCCACAAGTAAGGTACGATTTTTATCGGGAGACATGGGGGAACGCTGGGTGGAAGGAAATTTGTGGCTCCTCTCTGATTACAGAACTTTCTGTCACCGAAATGAGAGGAAAAAATGTTTTTTGGGCCAACTTTTAGGGTTTACAAAGTATTCTGGGTAACAGAACCTGGTCAGAGCACCACAAGTCACCCCATCTTGGATTACCCTAGGTGTCTAGTTTTCAAAACTGAGCGGGTTTGCTAGGTTTCCATAGGTGCTGGCTGAGCTAGAGGCCAAAATCCACAGCTAGGTGCTTTGCAAAAAAACAGCTCTGTTTTCTTTTTGAAAATGTGATGTGTCCACGTTGTGTTTTGGGGCTTTTCCTGTCGCGGGCGCTAGGCCTACCCCCACAAGTGAGGTACCATTTTTATCGGGAGACATGGGGGAACGCTGGGTGGAAGGAAATTTGTGGCTCCTCTCTGATTCCAGAACTTTCTGTCACCGAAATGAGGGAAAAAGTGTTTTTTTGGGCCAAATTTTGGGGTTTGCAAAGGATTCTGGGTAACAGAACCTGGTCAGAGCCCCACAAGTCACACCATCTTGCATTCACCTAGGTGTCTAGTTTTTATAACTGTGCAGGTTTGCAAGTTTCCCTAGGTGCCGGATCAGCTAGGGGCCAAAATCCACAAGTAGGTGCTTTGCAAAAAGCAGCTATTTTCTTTGTGAAAATGTGATGTGTCCACGTTGTGTTTTGGGGCTTTTCCTGTCGCGGGCGCTAGGCCTACCACCACAAGTGAGGTACCTTTTTTATCGGTAGCCATGGGGGAATGCTGGGTGGAAGAAAATTTGTGGCTCCTCTCTGATTCCAGAACTTTCTGTCACCAAAATGAGAGCTAAAAGTGTTTTTTTTGGCCAAATTTTGAGGTTTGCAAAGGATTCTGGGAAACAGAATCTGGTTAGAGCCCCACAAGTCACCCCATATTGGATTCCCCTAGGTGTCTAGTTTTCAAATGTGCGCAGGTTTGCTAGGTTTCCCTAGGTGACAGCAGAGCTGGAGGCCAAAATCAACAGATAGGTGCTTTACAAAAAACAGCTCTGTTTTCTTTGTGAAAATGTCATGTGTCCACGTTGTGTTTTTGGGCTTTTCCTGTCGCGGGCGCTAGGCCTACCCCCACAAGTGAGGTACCATTTTCATCGGGAGACATGGGGGAACGCTGGGGGGAAGAAAGTTTCTGCTCCTCTTTGATTCCAGAACTTTCTGTCACCAAAATGAGAGCTAAAAGTGTTTTTTTTGGCCAAATTTTGAGGTTTGCAAAGGATTCTGGGAAACAGAATCTGGTTAGAGCCCCACAAGTCACCCCATATTGGATTCCCCTAGGTGTCTAGTTTTCAAATGTGCGCAGGTTTGCTAGGTTTCCCTAGGTGACAGCAGAGCTGGAGGCCAAAATCAACAGATAGGTGCTTTACAAAAAACAGCTCTGTTTTCTTTGTGAAAATGTCATGTGTCCACGTTGTGTTTTTGGGCTTTTCCTGTCGCGGGCGCTAGGCCTACCCCCACAAGTGAGGTACCATTTTCATCGGGAGACATGGGGGAACGCTGGGTGGAAGAAAGTTTCTGCTCCTCTTTGATTACAGAACTTTCTGTCACCGAAATGAGAGGAAAAAGTGTTTTTTTGGGCCAAATTTTGAGGTTTGCAAAGGATTCTGTGTAACAGAACCTGGTCAGAGTACCACAAGTCACACCATCTTGGATTCCCCTAGGTGTCTAGTTTTCAAAACTGCGCAGGTTTACTAGGTTTCCCTAGGTAACGGCTGAGCTGGAGGCCAAAATCCACAGCTGGTGCTTTGCAAAAAACAGTTCTGTTTTCTTTGTGAAAATGTGATGGGTCCACGTTGTGTTTTGGGTCTCTTCCTGTTGCGGGCGCTAGGCCTACCCCCACAAGTGAGGTACCATTTTTATCGGTAGCCATGGGGGAATGCTGGGTGGAAGGAAATTTGTGGCTCCTCTCTGATTCCAGAACTTTCTGTCACCAAAATGAGAGGTAAAATTGTTTTTTTGGCCAAATTTTGAGGTTTCCATAGGATTCTGGGAAACAGAATCTGGTTAGAGCCCCACAAGTCACCCCATATTGGATTCCCCTAGGTGTCTAGTTTTCAAAACTGAACGGGTTTGCTAGGTTTCCATAGGTGCTGGCTGAGCTAGAGGCCAAAATCCACAGCTAGGTGCTTTGCAAAAAACAGCTTTTTTCTTTGTGAAAATGTGATGTGTCCACGTTGTGTTTTGGGGCTTTTCCTGTCGCGGGCGTTAGGCCTACCCCCACAAGTGAGGTACCATTTTTATCGGGAGACATGGGGGAACGCTGGGTGGAAGAAAGTTTGTGCTCCTCATTGATTACAGAACTTTCTGTCACCGAAATGAGAGGAAAAAGTGTTTTTTGGGCCAAATTTTGAGGTTTGCAAAGGATTCTATGCAACAGAACCTGGTCAGAGTACCACAAGTCACACCATCTTGGATTCCCCTAGGTGTCTAGTTTTCAAAACTGCGCAGGTTTACTAGGTTTCCCTAGGTAACGGCTGAGCTGGAGGCCAAAATCCACAGCTGGTGCTTTGCAAAAAACAGTTCTGTTTTCTTTGTGAAAATGTGATGGGTCCACGTTGTGTTTTGGGTCTCTTCCTGTTGCGGGCGCTAGGCCTACCCCCACAAGTGAGGTACCATTTTTATCGGTAGCCATGGGGGAATGCTGGGTGGAAGGAAATTTGTGGCTCCTCTCTGATTCCAGAACTTTCTGTCACCAAAATGAGAGGTAAAATTGTTTTTTTGGCCAAATTTTGAGGTTTCCATAGGATTCTGGGAAACAGAATCTGGTTAGAGCCCCACAAGTCACCCCATATTGGATTCCCCTAGGTGTCTAGTTTTCAAAACTGAACGGGTTTGCTAGGTTTCCATAGGTGCTGGCTGAGCTAGAGGCCAAAATCCACAGCTAGGTGCTTTGCAAAAAACAGCTTTTTTCTTTGTGAAAATGTGATGTGTCCACGTTGTGTTTTGGGTCTCTTCCTGTCACATGCGCTAGGCCTACCCCCACAAGTGAGGTACGATTTTTATCAGGAGCCATGGGGGAACGCTGAGTGGAAGGAATTTTGTGGCTCCTCTCTGATTACAGAACTTTCTGTCACTGAAATGAGAGGAAAAAATGTTTTTTGGGCCAACTTTTAGGGTTTACAAAGGATTCTGAGTAACAGAACCTGGTCAGAGCCCCACAAGTCACACCATCTTGCATTCCCCTAGGTGTCTAGTTTTCATAACTGTGCAGGTTTGCAAGTTTCCCTGGGTGCCGGATCAGGTAGGGGCCAAAATCCACAGCTAGGTGCTTTGCAAAACACAGCTATTTTCTTTGTGAAAATGTGATGTGTCCATGTTGTGTTTTGGGGCTTTTCCTGTCGCGGGCGCTAGGCCTACCACCACAAGTGAGGTACCATTTTTATCGGTAGCCATGGGGGAATACTGGGTGGAAGAAAATTTGTGGCTCCTCTCTGATTCCAGAACTTTCTGTCACCAAAATGAGAGCTAAAAGTGTTTTTTTGGCCAAATTTTGAGGATTGCAAAGGATTCTGGGAAACAGAACCTGGTCAGAGCCCCTCAAGTCGCACCATCTTGCATTCCCCTAGGTGTCTAGTTTTCAAAACTGTGCAGGTTTGCAAGTTTCCCTAGGTGCCGGCTCAGGTAGGGGCCAAAATCCACAGCTGGGTGCTTTGCAAAAAACAGCTATTTTCTTTGTGAAAATGTGATGTGTCCACGTTGTGTTTTTGGGCTTTTCCTGTCGCGGCCGCTAGGCCTACCACCACAAGTGAGGTACCATTTTTATCGGTAGCCATGGGGGAATGCTGGGTGGAAGGAAATTTGTGGCTCCTCTCTGATTCCAGAATTTTCTGTCACCAAAATGAGAGGTAAAAGTGTTTTTTTGGCCAAATTTTGAGGTTTGCAAAGGATTCTGGGAAACAGAATCTGGTTAGAGCCCCACAAGTCACCCCATATTGGATTCCCCTATGTGTCTAGTTTTCAAAAGTGCGCAGGTTTGCTAGGTTTCCCTAGGTGACAGCAGAGCTAGAGGCCAAAATCCACAGCTAGGTGCTTTACAAAAAACAGCTCTGTTTTCTTTGTGAAAATGTCATGTGTCCACGTTGTGTTTTTGGGCTTTTCCTGTCGCGGGCGCTAGGCCAACCCCCACAAGTGAGGTACCATTTTTATCGGGAGACATGGTGGAACGCTGGGTGGAAGGAAGTTTATGCTCCTCTATGATTACAGAATTTTCTTTCACCGAAATGAGAGGAAAAAGTGTTTTTTGGGCCAACTTTTAGGGTTTACAAAGGATTCTGGGTAACAGAACCTGGTCAGAGCCCCACAAGTCACACCATCTTGAAAATTCCTAGGTGTCTAGTTTTCATAACTGTGCAGGTTTGCAAGTTTCCCTGGGTGCCGGATCAGCTAGGGGCCAAAATCCACAGCTGGTGCTTAGCAAAAAACAGCTCTGTTTTCTTTGTGAAAATGTGATGTGTCCACGTTGTGTTTTGGGTCTCTTCCTGTCGCGGGCGCTAGGCCTACCCCAACAAGTGAGGTACGATTTTTATCGGGAGACATGGGGGAACGCTGGGTGGAAGTAATTTTGTGGCTCCTCTCTGATTACAGAACTTTCTGTCACTGAAATGAGAGGAAAAAATGTTTTTGGGGCCAACTTTTAGGGTTTACAAAGGATTCTGGGTAACAGAACCTGGTCAGAGCCCCACAAGTCACACCATCGTGGATTCCCCAGGTGTCTAGTTTTCATAACTGTGCAGGTTTGAAAGTTTCCCTGGGTGCCGGATCAGCTAGAGGCCAAAATCTACAGCTAGGTTCTTTGCAAAAAACAGCTATTTTCTTTGTGAAAATGTGATGTGTCCACGTTGTGTTTTGGGGCTTTTCCTGTCGCGGGCGCTATGCCTACCACCACAAGTGAGGTACCTTTTTTATCGGTAGCCATGGGGGAATGCTGGGTGGAAGAAAATTTGTGGCTCCTCTCTGATTCCTGAACTTTCTGTCACTGAAATGAGAGGAAAAAATGTTTTTTTGGCCAAATTATGAGGATTGCAAAGGATTCTGGGAAACAGAATCTGGTTAGAGCCCCACAAGTCACCCCATATTGGATTCCCCTAGGTGTCTAGTTTTCAAAACTGAGCGGGTTTGCTAGGTTTCCATAGGTGCTGGCTGAGCTAGAGGCCAAAATCCACAGCTAGGTGCTTTGCAAAAAACAGCTCTGTTTTCTTTGTGAAAATGTCATGTGTCCACTTTGTGTTTTTGGGCTTTTCCTGTTGCGGGCGCTAGGCCTACCCCCACAAGTGAGGTACGATTTTTATCGGGAGACATGGGGGAACACTGGGTGGAAGGAATTTTGTGGCTCCTCTCTGATTACAGAACTTTCTGTCACTGAAATGAGAGGAAAAAATGTTTTTTGGGCCAACTTTTAGGGTTTACAAAGGATTCTGGGTAACAGAACCTGGTCAGAGCCCCACAAGTCACACCATCTTGCATTCCCCTAGGTGTCTAGCTTTCATAACTGTGCAGGTTTGCAAGTTTCCCTGGGTGCCGGATCAGCTAGGGGCCAAAATCCACAGCTAGGTGCTTTGCAAAAAAACAGCTATTTTCTTTGTGAAAATGTGATGTGTCCACGTTGTGTTTTGGGGCTTTTCCTGTCGCGGGCGCTAGGCCTACCACCACAAGTGAGGTACCTTTTTTATCGGAAGCCATGGGGGAATGCTGGGTGGAAGAAAATTTGTGGCTCCTCTCTGATTCCAGAACTTTCTGTCACCAAAATGAGAGCTAAAAGTGTTTTTTTGGCCAAATTTTGAGGATTGCAAACTATTCTGGGAAACAGAACCTGGTCAGAGCCCCACAAATCGCACCATCTTGCATTCCCCTAGGTGTCTAGTTTTCATAACTGTGCAGGTTTGCAAGTTTCCCTAGGTGCCGGCTCAGGTAGGGGCCAAAATCCACAGCTAAGTGCTTTGCAAAAAACAGCTATTTTCTTTGTGAAAATGTGATGTGTCCACGTTGTGTTTTTGGGCTTTTCCTGTCGCGGGCGCTAGGCCTACCACCACAAGTGAGGTACCATTTTTATCGGTAGCCATGGGGGAATGCTGGGTGGAAGGAAATTTGTGGCTCCTCTCTGATTCCAGAATTTTCTGTCACCAAAATGAGAGATAAAAGTGTTTTTTTGGCCAAATTTTGAGGTTTGCAAAGGATTCTGGGAAACAGAATCTGGTTAGAGCCCCACAAGTCACCCCATATTGGATACCCCTAGGTGTCTAGTTTTCAAAAGTGCGCAGGTTTGCTAGGTTTCCCTAGGTGACAGCAGAGCTAGAGGCCAAAATCCACAGCTAGGTGCTTTACAAAAAACAGCTCTGTTTTCTTTGTGAAAATGTCATGTGTCCACGTTGTGTTTTTGGGCTTTTCCTGTCGCGGGCGCTAGGCCAACCCCCACAAGTGAGGTACCATTTTTATAGGGAGACATGGGGGAACGCTGGGTGGAAGGAAGTTTGTGCTCCTCTTTGATTACAGAACTTTCTGTCACCGAAATGAGAGGAAAAAGTGTTTTTTGGGACAACTTTTAGGGTTTACAAAGGATTCTGGGTAACAGAACCTGGTCAGAGCCCCACAAGTCACACCATCTTGAAAATTCCTAGGTGTCTAGTTTTCATAACTGTGCAGGTTTGCAAGTTTCCCTGGGTGCCGGATCAGCTAGGGGCCAAAATCCACAGCTGGTGCTTTGCAAAAAACAGCTCTGTTTTCTTTGTGAAAATGTGATGTGTCCACGTTGTGTTTTGGGTCTCTTCCTGTCGCGGGCGCTAGGCCTACCCCCACATGTGAGGTACGATTTTTATCGGGAGACATGGGGGAATGCTGGGTGGAAGGAATTTTGTGGCTCCTCTCTGATTACAGAACTTTCTGTCACTGAAATGAGAGGAAAAATTTTTTTTTGGGCCAACTTTTAGGGTTTACAAAGGATTCTGGGTAACAGAACCTGGTCAGAGCCCCACAAGTCACACCATCTTGCATTCCCCTAGGTGTCTGGTTTTCATAACTGTGCAGGTTTGCAAGTTTCCCTGGGTGCCGGATCAGCTAGGGGCCAAAATCCACAGCTAGGTGCTTTGAAAAAAACAGCTATTTTCTTTGTGAAAATGTGATGTGTCCACGTTGTGTTTTGGGGCTTTTCCTGTCGAGGGCGCTAGGCCTACCACCACAAGTGAGGTTCCATTTTTATCGGTAGCCATGGGGGAATGCTGGATGGAAGGAAATTTGTGGCTCCTCTCTGATTCCAGAATTTTCTGTCACCAAAATGAGAGGTAAAAGTGTTTTTTTGGCCAAATTTTGAGGTTTGCAAAGGATTCTGGAAACAGAATCTGGTTAGAGCCCCACAAGTCACCCCATACTGGATTCCCCTAGGTGTCTAGTTTTCAAAAGTGCGCAGGTTTGCTAGGTTTCCCTAGGTGACAGCAGAGCTAGAGGTCAAAATCCACAGCTAGGTGCTTTACAAAAAACAGCTCTGTTTTCTTTGTGAAAATGTCATGTGTCCATGTTGTGTTTTGGGGCTTTTTCCTGTTGCGGGCGCTAGGCCTACCCCCACAAGTGAGGTACCATTTTTATCGGGAGACATGGGGGAACGCTGGGTGGAAGAAAGTTTGTGCTCCTCTTTGATTACAGAACTTTCTGTCACCGAAATGAGAGGAAAAAGTGTTTTTTGGGCCAAATTTTGAGGTTTGCAAAGGATTGTGTATAACAGAACCTGGTCAGAGTACCACAAGTCACACCATCTTGGATTCCCCTAGGAGTCTAGTTTTCAAAACTGCGCAAGTTTACTAGGTTTCCCTAGGTACCGGCTGAGCTAGAGGCCAAAATCCACAGCTGGTGCTTTGCAAAAAACAGCTCTGTTTTCTTTGTGAAAATGTGATGTGTCCACGTTGTGTTTTGGGTCTCTTCCTGTCGCGGGCGCTAGGCCTACCCCCACAAGTGAGGTACCATTTTTATCGGAAGCCATGGGGGAATGCTGGGTGGAAGGAAATTTGTGGCTCCTCTCTGATTCCAGAACTTTCTGTCACCAAAATGAGAGGTAAATGTGTTTTTTTGGCCAAATTTTGAGGTTTCCAAAGGATTCTGGGAAACAGAATCTGGTTAGAGCCCCACAAGTCACCCCATATTGGATTCCTCTAGGTGTCTAGTTTTCAAAACTGAGCGGGTTTGCTAGGTTTCCATAGGTGCTGGCTGAGCTAGAGGCCAAAATCCACAGCTAGGTGCTTTGCAAAAAACAGCTCTGTTTTCTTTTTGTAAATGTGATGTGTCCACGTTGTGTTTTGGGGCTTTTCCTGTCGCGGGCGCTAGGCCTACCCCCACAAGTGAGGTACCATTTTTATCGGGAGACATGGGGGAACGCTGGGTGGAAGAAAGTTTGTGCTCCTCTTTGATTCCAGAACTTTCTGTCACCGAAATGAGAGGAAAAAGTGTTTTTTGGGTCAAATTTTGGGGTTTGCAAAGGATTCTGGGTAACAGAACCTGGTCAGAGCCCCACAAGTCGCACCATCTTGCATTCCCCTAGGTGTCTAGTTTTCATAACTGTGCAGGTTTGCAAGTTTCCCTAGGTGCCGGCTTAGCTAGGGGCCAAAATCCACAGCTAGGTGCTTTGCAAAAAACAGCGATTTTCTTTGTGAAAATGTGATGTGTCCACGTTGTGTTTTGGGTCTCTTCCTGTCGCGGGCGCTAGGCCTACCCCCACAAGTGAGGTACCATTTTTATCGGAAGCCATGGGGGAATGCTGGGTGGAAGGAAATTTGTGGCTCCTCTCTGATTCCAGAACTTTCTGTCACCAAAATGAGAGGTAAATGTGTTTTTTTGGCCAAATTTTGAGGTTTCCAAAGGATTCTGGGAAACAGAATCTGGTTAGAGCCCCACAAGTCACCCCATATTGGATTCCTCTAGGTGTCTAGTTTTCAAAACTGAGCGGGTTTGCTAGGTTTCCATAGGTGCTGGCTGAGCTAGAGGCCAAAATCCACAGCTAGGTGCTTTGCAAAAAACAGCTCTGTTTTCTTTTTGTAAATGTGATGTGTCCACGTTGTGTTTTGGGGCTTTTCCTGTCGCGGGCGCTAGGCCTACCCCCACAAGTGAGGTACCATTTTTATCGGGAGACATGGGGGAACGCTGGGTGGAAGAAAGTTTGTGCTCCTCTTTGATTCCAGAACTTTCTGTCACCGAAATGAGAGGAAAAAGTGTTTTTTGGGTCAAATTTTGGGGTTTGCAAAGGATTCTGGGTAACAGAACCTGGTCAGAGCCCCACAAGTCGCACCATCTTGCATTCCCCTAGGTGTCTAGTTTTCATAACTGTGCAGGTTTGCAAGTTTCCCTAGGTGCCGGCTTAGCTAGGGGCCAAAATCCACAGCTAGGTGCTTTGCAAAAACAGCGATTTTCTTTGTGAAAATGTGATATGTCCACGTTGTGTTTTGGGGCTTTTCCTGTCGCGGGCGCTAGGCCTACCACCACAAGTGAGGTACCATTTTTATCGGTAGCCATGGGGGAATGCTGGGTGGAAGGAAATTTGTGGCTCCTCTCTGATTCCAGAATTTTCTGTCACCAAAATGAGAGGTAAAAGTGTTTTCTTGGCCAAATTTTGAGGTTTGCAAAGGATTCTGGGAAACGGAATCTGGTTAGAGCCCCACAAGTCACCCCATATTGGATTCCCCTAGGTGTCTAGTTTTCAAAAGTGCGCAGGTTTGCTAGGTTTCCCTAGGTGACAGCAGAGCTAGAGGCCAAAATCCACAGCTAGGTGCTTTACAAAAAAGAGCTCTGTTTTCTTTGTGAAAATGTCATGTGTCCACGTTGTGTTTTTGGGCTTTTCCTGTCACGGGCGCTAGGCCTACCCCCACAAGTGAGGTACCATTTTTATCGGGAGACATGGGGGAACGCTGGGTTTAAGAAAATTTGTGGCTGCTCTTTGATTACAGAACTTTCTGTCACCGAAATGAGAGGAAAAAGTGTTTTTTGGGCCAAATTTTGAGATTTGCAAAGGATTCTGTGTAACAGAACCTGGTCAGAGCACCAGAAGTCACACCATCCTGGATTCCCCTAGGTGTCTAGTTTTCAAAACTGCGCAGGTTTACTAGGTTTCCCTAGGTACCGGCTGAGCTAGAGGCCAAAATCCACAGCTGGTGCTTTGCAAAAAACAGCTCTGTTTTCTTTGTGAAAATGTGATGTGTCCACGTTGTGTTTTGGGTCTCTTCCTGTCGCAGGCGCTAGGCCTACCCCCACAAGTGAGGTACGATTTTTATCGGGAGACATGGGGGAACGCTGGGTGGAAGGAAATTTGTGGCTCCTCTCTGATTACAGAACTTTCTGTCACTGAAATGAGAGGAAAAAATGTTTTTTGGGCCAACTTTTAGGGTTTACAAAGGATTCTGGGTAACAGAACCTGGTCAGAGCTCCACAAGTCACCCCATCTTGGATTCCCCTAGGTGTCTAGTTTTCAAAACTGAGCGGGTTTGCTAGGTTTCCATAGGTGCTGGCTGAGCTAGAGGCCAAAATCCACAGCTAGGTGCTTTACAAAAAACAGCTCTGTTTTCTTTTTGAAAATGTGATATGTCCACGTGTGTTTTGGGGCTTTTCCTGTCGCGGGCGCTAGGCCTACCCCCACAAGTGAGATACCATTTTTATCGGGAGACATGGGGGAACGCTGGGTGGAAGGAAATTTGTGGCTCCTCTCTGATTCCAGAACTTTCTGTCACCGAAATGAGGGGAAAAAGTGTTTATTTGGGCCAAATTTTGGGGTTTGCAAAGGATTCTGGGTAACAGAACCTGGTCAGAGCCCCACAAGTCACACCATCTTGCATTCCCCTAGGTGTCTAGTTTTCATAACTGTGCAGGTTTGCAATTTTCCCTAGGTGCCGGATCAGCTAAGGGACAAAATCCACAGCTAGGTGCTTTGCAAAAAACAGCTATTTTCTTTGTGAAAATGTCATGTGTCCACGTTGTGTTTTTGGGCTTTTCCTGTCGCGGGCGCTAGGCCAACCCCCACAAGTGAGGTACCATTTTTATAGGGAGACATGGGGGAACGCTGGGTGGAAGGAAGTTTGTGCTCCTCTTTGATTACAGAACTTTCTGTCACCGAAATGAGAGGAAAAAGTGTTTTTTGGGACAACTTTTAGGGTTTACAAAGGATTCTGGGTAACAGAACCTGGTCAGAGCCCCACAAGTCACACCATCTTGAAAATTCCTAGGTGTCTAGTTTTCATAACTGTGCAGGTTTGCAAGTTTCCCTGGGTGCCGGATCAGCTAGGGGCCAAAATCCACAGCTGGTGCTTTGCAAAAAACAGCTCTGTTTTCTTTGTGAAAATGTGATGTGTCCACGTTGTGTTTTGGGTCTCTTACTGTCGCGGGCGCTAGGCCTACCCCCACATGTGAGGTACGATTTTTATCGGGAGACATGGGAGAATGCTGGGTGGAAGGAATTTTGTGGCTCCTCTCTGATTACAGAACTTTCTGTCACTGAAATGAGAGGAAAAAATGTTTTTTGGGCCAACTTTTAGGGTTTACAAAGGATTCTGGGTAAAAGAACCTGGTCAGAGCCCCACAAGTCACACCATCTTGCATTCCCCTAGGTGTCTGGTTTTCATAACTGTGCAGGTTTGCAAGTTTCCCTGGGTGCCGGATCAGCTAGGGGCCAAAATCCACAGCTAGGTGCTTTGAAAAAAACAGCTATTTTCTTTGTGAAAATGTGATGTGTCCACGTTGTGTTTTGGGGCTTTTCCTGTCGCGGGCGCTAGGCCTACCACCACAAGTGAGGTTCCATTTTTATCGGTAGCCATGGGGGAATGCTGGATGGAAGGAAATTTGTGGCTCCTCTCTGATTCCAGAATTTTCTGTCACCAAAATGGGAGGTAAAAGTGTTTTTTTGGCCAAATTTTGAGGTTTGCAAAGGATTCTGGAAACAGAATCTGGTTAGAGCCCCACAAGTCACCCCATACTGGATTCCCCTAGGTGTCTAGTTTTCAAAAGTGCGCAGGTTTGCTAGGTTTCCCTAGGTGACAGCAGAGCTAGAGGTCAAAATCCACAGCTAGGTGCTTTACAAAAAACAGCTCTGTTTTCTTTGTGAAAATGTCATGTGTCCATGTTGTGTTTTTGGGCTTTTTCCTGTTGCGGGCGCTAGGCCTACCCCCACAAGTGAGGTACCATTTTTATCGGGAGACATGGGGGAACGCTGGGTGGAAGAAAGTTTGTGCTCCTCTTTGATTACAGAACTTTCTGTCACCGAAATGAGAGGAAAAAGTGTTTTTTGGGCCAAATTTTGAGGTTTGCAAAGGATTGTGTGTAACAGAACCTGGTCAGAGTACCACAAGTCACACCATCTTGGATTCCCCTAGGAGTCTAGTTTTCAAAACTGCGCAAGTTTACTAGGTTTCCCTAGGTACCGGCTGAGCTAGAGGCCAAAATCCACAGCTGGTGCTTTGCAAAAAACAGCTCTGTTTTCTTTGTGAAAATGTGATGTGTCCACGTTGTGTTTTGGGTCTCTTCCTGTCGCGGGCGCTAGGCCTACCCCCACAAGTGAGGTACCATTTTTATCGGAAGCCATGGGGGAATGCTGGGTGGAAGGAAATTTGTGGCTCCTCTCTGATTCCAGAACTTTCTGTCACCAAAATGAGAGGTAAATGTGTTTTTTTGGCCAAATTTTGAGGTTTCCAAAGGATTCTGGGAAACAGAATCTGGTTAGAGCCCCACAAGTCACCCCATATTGGATTCCTCTAGGTGTCTAGTTTTCAAAACTGAGCGGGTTTGCTAGGTTTCCATAGGTGCTGGCTGAGCTAGAGGCCAAAATCCACAGCTAGGTGCTTTGCAAAAAACAGCTCTGTTTTCTTTTTGTAAATGTGATGTGTCCACGTTGTGTTTTGGGGCTTTTCCTGTCGCGGGCGCTAGGCCTACCCCCACAAGTGAGGTACCATTTTTATCGGGAGACATGGGGGAACGCTGGGTGGAAGAAAGTTTGTGCTCCTCTTTGATTCCAGAACTTTCTGTCACCGAAATGAGAGGAAAAAGTGTTTTTTGGGTCAAATTTTGGGGTTTGCAAAGGATTCTGGGTAACAGAACCTGGTCAGAGCCCCACAAGTCGCACCATCTTGCATTCCCCTAGGTGTCTAGTTTTCATAACTGTGCAGGTTTGCAAGTTTCCCTAGGTGCCGGCTTAGCTAGGGGCCAAAATCCACAGCTAGGTGCTTTGCAAAAACAGCGATTTTCTTTGTGAAAATGTGATGTGTCCACGTTGTGTTTTGGGGCTTTTCCTGTCGCGGGCGCTAGGCCTACCACCACAAGTGAGGTACCATTTTTATCGGTAGCCATGGGGGAATGCTGGGTGGAAGGAAATTTGTGGCTCCTCTCTGATTCCAGAATTTTCTGTCACCAAAATGAGAGGTAAAAGTGTTTTCTTGGCCAAATTTTGAGGTTTGCAAAGGATTCTGGGAAACGGAATCTGGTTAGAGCCCCACAAGTCACCCCATATTGGATTCCCCTAGGTGTCTAGTTTTCAAAAGTGCGCAGGTTTGCTAGGTTTCCCTAGGTGACAGCAGAGCTAGAGGCCAAAATCCACAGCTAGGTGCTTTACAAAAAAGAGCTCTGTTTTCTTTGTGAAAATGTCATGTGTCCACGTTGTGTTTTTGGGCTTTTCCTGTCACGGGCGCTAGGCCTACCCCCACAAGTGAGGTACCATTTTTATCGGGAGACATGGGGGAACGCTGGGTGGAAGAAAATTTGTGGCTGATCTTTGATTACAGAACTTTCTGTCACCGAAATGAGAGGAAAAAGTGTTTTTTGGGCCAAATTTTGAGATTTGCAAAGGATTCTGTGTAACAGAACCTGGTCAGAGCACCAGAAGTCACACCATCCTGGATTCCCCTAGGTGTCTAGTTTTAAAAACTGCGCAGGTTTACTAGGTTTCCCTAGGTACCGGCTGAGCTAGAGGCCAAAATCCACAGCTGGTGCTTTGCAAAAAACAGCTCTGTTTTCTTTGTGAAAATGTGATGTGTCCACGTTGTGTTTTGGGTCTCTTCCTGTCGCAGGCGCTAGGCCTACCCCCACAAGTGAGGTACGATTTTTATCGGGAGACATGGGGGAACGCTGGGTGGAAGGAAATTTGTGGCTCCTCTCTGATTACAGAACTTTCTGTCACTGAAATGAGAGGAAAAAATGTTTTTTGGGCCAACTTTTAGGGTTTACAAAGGATTCTGGGTAACAGAACCTGGTCAGAGCTCCACAAGTCACCCCATCTTGGATTCCCCTAGGTGTCTAGTTTTCAAAACTGAGCGGGTTTGCTAGGTTTCCATAGGTGCTGGCTGAGCTAGAGGCCAAAATCCACAGCTAGGTGCTTTACAAAAAACAGCTCTGTTTTCTTTTTGAAAATGTGATATGTCCACGTGTGTTTTGGGGCTTTTCCTGTCGCGGGCGCTAGGCCTACCCCCACAAGTGAGATACCATTTTTATCGGGAGACATGGGGGAACGCTGGGTGGAAGGAAATTTGTGGCTCCTCTCTGATTCCAGAACTTTCTGTCACCGAAATGAGGGGAAAAAGTGTTTATTTGGGCCAAATTTTGGGGTTTGCAAAGGATTCTGGGTAACAGAACCTGGTCAGAGCCCCACAAGTCACACCATCTTGCATTCCCCTAGGTGTCTAGTTTTCATAACTGTGCAGGTTTGCAATTTTCCCTAGGTGCCGGATCAGCTAAGGGCCAAAATCCACAGCTAGGTGCTTTGCAAAAAACAGCTATTTTCTTTGTGAAAATGTCATGTGTCCACGTTGTGTTTTTGGGCTTTTCCTGTCGCGGGCGCTAGGCCAACCCCCACAAGTGAGGTACCATTTTTATAGGGAGACATGGGGGAACGCTGGGTGGAAGGAAGTTTGTGCTCCTCTTTGATTACAGAACTTTCTGTCACCGAAATGAGAGGAAAAAGTGTTTTTTGGGACAACTTTTAGGGTTTACAAAGGATTCTGGGTAACAGAACCTGGTCAGAGCCCCACAAGTCACACCATCTTGAAAATTCCTAGGTGTCTAGTTTTCATAACTGTGCAGGTTTGCAAGTTTCCCTGGGTGCCGGATCAGCTAGGGGCCAAAATCCACAGCTGGTGCTTTGCAAAAAACAGCTCTGTTTTCTTTGTGAAAATGTGATGTGTCCACGTTGTGTTTTGGGTCTCTTACTGTCGCGGGCGCTAGGCCTACCCCCACATGTGAGGTACGATTTTTATCGGGAGACATGGGAGAATGCTGGGTGGAAGGAATTTTGTGGCTCCTCTCTGATTACAGAACTTTCTGTCACTGAAATGAGAGGAAAAAATGTTTTTTGGGCCAACTTTTAGGGTTTACAAAGGATTCTGGGTAACAGAACCTGGTCAGAGCCCCACAAGTCACACCATCTTGCATTCCCCTAGGTGTCTGGTTTTCATAACTGTGCAGGTTTGCAAGTTTCCCTGGGTGCCGGATCAGCTAGGGGCCAAAATCCACAGCTAGGTGCTTTGAAAAAAACAGCTATTTTCTTTGTGAAAATGTGATGTGTCCACGTTGTGTTTTGGGGCTTTTCCTGTCGCGGGCGCTAGGCCTACCACCACAAGTGAGGTTCCATTTTTATCGGTAGCCATGGGGGAATGCTGGATGGAAGGAAATTTGTGGCTCCTCTCTGATTCCAGAATTTTCTGTCACCAAAATGGGAGGTAAAAGTGTTTTTTTGGCCAAATTTTGAGGTTTGCAAAGGATTCTGGAAACAGAATCTGGTTAGAGCCCCACAAGTCACCCCATACTGGATTCCCCTAGGTGTCTAGTTTTCAAAAGTGCGCAGGTTTGCTAGGTTTCCCTAGGTGACAGCAGAGCTAGAGGTCAAAATCCACAGCTAGGTGCTTTACAAAAAACAGCTCTGTTTTCTTTGTGAAAATGTCATGTGTCCATGTTGTGTTTTTGGGCTTTTTCCTGTTGCGGGCGCTAGGCCTACCCCCACAAGTGAGGTACCATTTTTATCGGGAGACATGGGGGAACGCTGGGTGGAAGAAAGTTTGTGCTCCTCTTTGATTACAGAACTTTCTGTCACCGAAATGAGAGGAAAAAGTGTTTTTTGGGCCAAATTTTGAGGTTTGCAAAGGATTGTGTGTAACAGAACCTGGTCAGAGTACCACAAGTCACACCATCTTGGATTCCCCTAGGAGTCTAGTTTTCAAAACTGCGCAAGTTTACTAGGTTTCCCTAGGTACCGGCTGAGCTAGAGGCCAAAATCCACAGCTGGTGCTTTGCAAAAAACAGCTCTGTTTTCTGGGTGAAAATGTGATGTGTCCACGTTGTGTTTTGGGTCTCTTCCTGTCGCGGGCGCTAGGCCTACCCCCACAAGTGAGGTACCATTTTTATCGGAAGCCATGGGGGAATGCTGGGTGGAAGGAAATTTGTGGCTCCTCTCTGATTCCAGAACTTTCTGTCACCAAAATGAGAGGTAAATGTGTTTTTTTGGCCAAATTTTGAGGTTTCCAAAGGATTCTGGGAAACAGAATCTGGTTAGAGCCCCACAAGTCACCCCATATTGGATTCCCCTAGGTGTCTAGTTTTCAAAACTGAGCGGGTTTGCTAGGTTTCCATAGCTGCTGGCTGAGCTAGAGGCCAAAATCCACAGCTAGGTGCTTTGCAAAAAACAGCTCTGTTTTCTTTTTGTAAATGTGATGTGTCCACGTTGTGTTTTGGGGCTTTTCCTGTCGCGGGCGCTAGGCCTACCCCCACAAGTGAGGTACCATTTTTATCGGGAGACATGGGGGAACGCTGGGTGGAAAGAAATTTGTGGCTCCTCTCTGATTCCAGAACTTTCTGTCACCGAAATGAGAGGAAAACGTGTTTTTTGGGTCAAATTTTGGGGTTTGCAAAGGATTCTGGGTAACAGAACCTGGTCAGAGCCCCACAAGTCGCACCATCTTGCATTCCCCTAGGTGTCTAGTTTTCATAACTGTGCAGGTTTGCAAGTTTCCCTAGGTGCCGGCTTAGCTAGGGGCCAAAATCCACAGCTAGGTGCTTTGCAAAAAACAGCGATTTTCTTTGTGAAAATGTGATGTGTCCACGTTGTGTTTTGGGGCTTTTCCTGTCGCGGGCGCTAGGCCTACCACCACAAGTGAGGTACCATTTTTATCGGTAGCCATGGGGGAATGCTGGGTGGAAGGAAATTTGTGGCTCCTCTCTGATTCCAGAATTTTCTGTCACCAAAATGAGAGGTAAAAGTGTTTTCTTGGCCAAATGTTGAGGTTTGCAAAGGATTCTGGGAAACAGAATCTGGTTAGAGCCCCACAAGTCACCCCATATTGGATTCCCCTAGGTGTCTAGTTTTCAAAAGTGCGCAGGTTTGCTAGGTTTCCCTAGGTGACAGCAGAGCTAGAGGCCAAAATCCACAGCTAGGTGCTTTACAAAAAAGAGCTCTGTTTTCTTTGTGAAAATGTCATGTGTCCACGTTGTGTTTTTGGGCTTTTCCTGTCACGGGCGCTAGGCCTACCCCCACAAGTGAGGTACCATTTTTATCGGGAGACATGGGGGAACGCTGGGTGGAAGAAAATTTGTGGCTGCTCTTTGATTACAGAACTTTCTGTCACCGAAATGAGAGGAAAAAGTGTTTTTTGGGCCAAATTTTGAGATTTGCAAAGGATTCTGTGTAACAGAACCTGGTCAGAGCACCAGAAGTCACACCATCCTGGATTCCCCTAGGTGTCTAGTTTTCAAAACTGCGCAGGTTTACTAGGTTTCCCTAGGTACCGGCTGAGCTAGAGGCCAAAATCCACAGCTGGTGCTTTGCAAAAAACAGCTCTGTTTTCTTTGTGAAAATGTGATGTGTCCACGTTGTGTTTTGGGTCTCTTCCTGTCGCAGGCGCTAGGCCTACCCCCACAAGTGAGGTACGATTTTTATCGGGAGACATGGGGGAACGCTGGGTGGAAGGAAATTTGTGGCTCCTCTCTGATTACAGAACTTTCTGTCACTGAAATGAGAGGAAAAAATGTTTTTTGGGCCAACTTTTAGGGTTTACAAAGGATTCTGGGTAACAGAACCTGGTCAGAGCTCCACAAGTCATCCCATCTTGGATTCCCCTAGGTGTCTAGTTTTCAAAACTGAGCGGGTTTGCTAGGTTTCCATAGGTGCTGGCTGAGCTAGAGGCCAAAATCCACAGCTAGGTGCTTTACAAAAAACAGCTCTGTTTTCTTTTTGAAAATGTGATATGTCCACGTGTGTTTTGGGGCTTTTCCTGTCGCGGGCGCTAGGCCTACCCCCACAAGTGAGATACCATTTTTATCGGGAGACATGGGGGAACGCTGGGTGGAAGGAAATTTGTGGCTCCTCTCTGATTCCAGAACTTTCTGTCACCGAAATGAGGGGAAAAAGTGTTTATTTGGGCCAAATTTTGGGGTTTGCAAAGGATTCTGGGTAACAGAACCTGGTCAGAGCCCCACAAGTCACACCATCTTGCATTCCCCTAGGTGTCTAGTTTTCATAACTGTGCAGGTTTGCAATTTTCCCTAGGTGCCGGATCAGCTAAGGGCCAAAATCCACAGCTAGGTGCTTTGCAAAAAACAGCTATTTTCTTTGTGAAAATGTCATGTGTCCACGTTGTGTTTTTGGGCTTTTCCTGTCGCGGGCGCTAGGCCAACCCCCACAAGTGAGGTACCATTTTTATAGGGAGACATGGGGGAACGCTGGGTGGAAGGAAGTTTGTGCTCCTCTTTGATTACAGAACTTTCTGTCACCGAAATGAGAGGAAAAAGTGTTTTTTGGGACAAATTTTAGGGTTTACAAAGGATTCTGGGTAACAGAACCTGGTCAGAGCCCCACAAGTCACACCATCTTGAAAATTCCTAGGTGTCTAGTTTTCATAACTGTGCAGGTTTGCAAGTTTCCCTGGGTGCCGGATCAGCTAGGGGCCAAAATCCACAGCTAGGTGCTTTGCAAAAAACAGCTCTGTTTTCTTTGTGAAAATGTGATGTGTCCACGTTGTGTTTTGGGTCTCTTCCTGTCGCGGGCGCTAGGCCTACCCCCACATGTGAGGTACGATTTTTATCGGGAGACATGGGGGAATGCTGGGTGGAAGGAATTTTGTGGCTCCTCTCTGATTACAGAACTTTCTGTCACTGAAATGAGAGGAAAAAATGTTTTTTGGGCCAACTTTTAGGGTTTACAAAGGATTCTGGGTAACAGAACCTGGTCAGAGCCCCACAAGTCACACCATCTTGCATTCCCCTAGGTGTCTGGTTTTCATAACTGTGCAGGTTTGCAAGTTTCCCTGGGTGCCGGATCAGCTAGGGGCCAAAATCCACAGCTAGGTGCTTTGAAAAAATCAGCTATTTTCTTTGTGAAAATGTGATGTGTCCACGTTGTGTTTTGGGGCTTTTCCTGTCGCGGGCGCTAGGCCTACCACCACAAGTGAGGTTCCATTTTTATCGGTAGCCATGGGGGAATGCTGGATGGAAGGAAATTTGTGGCTCCTCTCTGATTCCAGAATTTTCTGTCACCAAAATGAGAGGTAAAAGTGTTTTTTTGGCCAAATTTTGAGGTTTGCAAAGGATTCTGGAAACAGAATCTGGTTAGAGCCCCACAAGTCACCCCATACTGGATTCCCCTAGGTGTCTAGTTTTCAAAATTGCGCAGGTTTGCTAGGTTTCCCTAGGTGACAGAAGAGCTAGAGGTCAAAATCCACAGCTAGGTGCTTTACAAAAAACAGCTCTGTTTTCTTTGTGAAAATGTCATGTGTCCATGTTGTGTTTTTGGGCTTTTTCCTGTTGCGGGCGCTAGGCCTACCCCCACAAGTGAGGTACCATTTTTATCGGGAGACATGGGGGAACGCTGGGTGGAAGAAAGTTTGTGCTCCTCTTTGATTACAGAACTTTCTGTCACCGAAATGAGAGGAAAAAGTGTTTTTTGGGCCAAATTTTGAGGTTTGCAAAGGATTGTGTGTAACAGAACCTGGTCAGAGTACCACAAGTCACACCATCTTGGATTACCCTAGGAGTCTAGTTTTCAAAACTGCGCAAGTTTACTAGGTTTCCCTAGGTACCGGCTGAGCTAGAGGCCAAAATCCACAGCTGGTGCTTTGCAAAAAACAGCTCTGTTTTCTTTGTGAAAATGTGATGTGTCCACGTTGTGTTTTGGGTCTCTTCCTGTCGTGGGCGCTAGGCCTACCCCCACAAGTGAGGTACCATTTTTATCGGAAGCCATGGGGGAATGCTGGGTGTAAGGAAATTTGTGGCTCCTCTCTGATTCCAGAACTTTCTGTCACCAAAATGAGAGGTAAATGTGTTTTTTTGGCCAAATTTTGAGGTTTCCAAAGGATTCTGGGAAACAGAATCTGGTTAGAGCCCCACAAGTCACCCCATATTGGATTCCTCTAGGTGTCTAGTTTTCAAAACTGAGCGGGTTTGCTAGGTTTCCATAGGTGCTGGCTGAGCTAGAGGCCAAAATCCACAGCTAGGTGCTTTGCAAAAAACAGCTCTGTTTTCTTTTTGTAAATGTGATGTGTCCACGTTGTGTTTTGGGGCTTTTCCTGTCGCGGGCGCTAGGCCTACCCCCACAAGTGAGGTACCATTTTTATCGGGAGACATGGGGGAACGCTGGGTGGAAGGAAATTTGTGGCTCCTCTCTGATTCCAGAACTTTCTGTCACCGAAATGAGAGGAAAAAGTGTTTTTTGGGTCAAATTTTGGGGTTTGCAAAGGATTCTGGGTAACAGAACCTGGTCAGAGCCCCACAAGTCGCACCATCTTGCATTCCCCTAGGTGTCTAGTTTTCATAACTGTGCAGGTTTGCAAGTTTCCCTAGGTGCCGGCTTAGCTAGGGGCCAAAATCCAAAGCTAGGTGCTTTGCAAAAAACAGCGATTTTCTTTGCGAAAATGTGATGTGTCCACGTTGTGTTTTGGGGCTTTTCCTGTCGCGGGCGCTAGGCCTACCACCACAAGTGAGGTACCATTTCTATCGGTAGCCATGGGGGAATGCTGGGTGGAAGGAAATTTGTGGCTCCTCTCTGATTCCAGAATTTTCTGTCACCAAAATGAGAGGTAAAAGTGTTTTCTTGGCCAAATTTTGAGGTTTGCAAAGGATTCTGGGAAACGGAATCTAGTTAGAGCCCCACAAGTCACCCCATATTGGATTCCCCTAGGTGTCTAGTTTTCAAAAGTGCGCAGGTTTGCTAGGTTTCCCTAGGTGACAGCAGAGCTAGAGGCCAAAATCCACAGCTAGGTGCATTACAAAAAAGAGCTCTGTTTTCTTTGTGAAAATGTCATGTGTCCACGTTGTGTTTTTGGGCTTTTCCTGTCACGGGCGCTAGGCCTACCCCCACAAGTGAGGTACCATTTTTATCGGGAGACATGGGGGAACGCTGGGTGGAAGAAAATTTGTGGCTGCTCTTTGATTACAGAACTTTCTGTCACCGAAATGAGAGGAAAAAGTGTTTTTTGGCCAAATTTTGAGATTTGCAAAGGATTCTGTGTAACAGAACATGGTCAGAGCACCAGAAGTCACACCATCCTGGATTCCCCTAGGTGTCTAGTTTTCAAAACTGCGCAGGTTTACTAGGTTTCCCTAGGTACCGGCTGAGCTAGAGGCCAAAATCCACAGCTGGTGCTTTGCAAAAAACAGCTCTGTTTTCTTTGTGAAAATGTGATGTGTCCACGTTGTGTTTTGGGTCTCTTCCTGTCGCAGGCGCTAGGCCTACCCCCACAAGTGAGGTATGATTTTTATCGGGAGACATGGGGGAACGCTGGGTGGAAGGAAATTTGTGGCTCCTCTCTGATTACAGAACTTTCTGTCACTGAAATGAGAGGAAAAAATGTTTTTTGGGCCAACTTTTAGGGTTTACAAAGGATTCTGGGTAACAGAACCTGGTCAGAGCTCCACAAGTCACCCCATCTTGGATTCCCCTAGGTGTCTAGTTTTCAAAACTGAGCGGGTTTGCTAGGTTTCCATAGGTGCTGGCTGAGCTAGAGGCCAAAATCCACAGCTAGGTGCTTTACAAAAAACAGCTCTGTTTTCTTTTTGAAAATGTGATATGTCCACGTGTGTTTTGGGGCTTTTCCTGTCGCGGGCGCTAGGCCTACCCCCACAAGTGAGATACCATTTTTATCGGGAGATATGGGGGAACGCTGGGTGGAAGGAAATTTGTGGCTCCTCTCTGATTCCAGAACTTTCTGTCACCGAAATGAGGGGAAAAAGTGTTTATTTGGGCCAAATTTTGGGGTTTGCAAAGGATTCTGGGTAACAGAACCTGGTCAGAGCCCCACAAGTCACACCATCTTGCATTCCCCTAGGTGTCTAGTTTTCATAACTGTGCAGGTTTGCAATTTTCCCTAGGTGCCGGATCAGCTAAGGGCCAAAATCCACAGCTAGGTGCTTTGCAAAAAACAGCTATTTTCTTTGTGAAAATGTGATGTGTCCACGTTGTGTTTTGGGGCTTTTCCTGTCGCAGGCGCTAGGCCTACCACCACAAGTGAGGTACCTTTTTTATCGGTAGCCATGGGGGAATGCTGGGTGGAAGAACATTTGTGGCTCCTCTCTGATTCCAGAACTTTCTGTCACCAAAATGAGTGCTAAAAGTGTTTTTTTGGCCAAATTTTAAGGATTGCAAAGGATTCTGGGAAACAGAATCTGGTTAGAGCCCCACAAGTCACCCCATATTGGATTCCCCTAGGTGTCTAGTTTTCAAAACTGAGCGGGTTTGCTAGGTTTCCATAGGTGCTGGCTGAGCTAGAGGCCAAAATCCACACCTAGGTGCTTTATAAAAAACAGCTCTGTTCTCTTTGTGAAAATGTCATGGTTCCATGTTGTGTTTTTGGGCTTTTCCTGTTGCGGGCGCTAGGCCTACCCCCACAAGTGAGATACCATTTTTATCGGGAGACATGGGGGAACGCTGGGTGGAAGAAAGTTTGTGCTCCTCTTTGATTACAGAACTTTCTGTCACCGAAATGAGAGGAAAAAGTGTTTTTTGGCCAAATTTTGGGGTTTGCAAAGGATTCTGGGTAACAGAACCTGGTCAGAGCCCCACAAGTCACACCATCTTGCATTCCCCTAGGTGTCTAGTTTTCATAACTGTGCAGGTTTGCAATTTTCCCTTGGTGCCGGATCAGCTAAGGGCCAAAATCCACAGCTAGGTGCTTTGCAAAAAACAGCTATTTTCTTTGTGAAAATGTGATGTGTCCACTATGTGTTTTGGGGCTTTTCCTGTCGCAGGCGCTAGGCATACCAGAATAAGTGAGGTACCTTTTTTATCGGTAGCCATGGGGGAATGCTGGGTGGAAGAAAATGTGTGGCTCCTCTCTGATTCCAGAACTTTCTGTCACCAAAATGAGAGCTAAAAGTGTTTTTTTGGCCAAATTTTAAGGATTGCAAAGGATTCTGGGAAACAGAATCTGGTTAGAGCCCCACAAGTCACCCCATATTGGATTCCCCTAGGTGTCTAGTTTTCAAAACTGAGCGGGTTTGCTAGGTTTCCATAGGTGCTGGCTGAGCTAGAGGCCAAAATCCACAGCTAGGTGCTTTATAAAAAACAGCTCTGTTCTCTTTGTGAAAATGTCATGTGTCCATGTTGTGTTTTTGGGCTTTTCCTGTTGCGGGCGCTAGGCCTACCCCCACAAGTGAGGTACCATTTTTATCGGGAGACATGGGGGAACGCTGGGTGGAAGAAAGTTTGTGCTCCTCTTTGATTACAGAACTTTCTGTCACCGAAATGAGAGGAAAAAGTGTTTTTTGGCCAAATTTTTAGGTTTGCAAAGGATTCTGTGTAACAGAACCTGGTCAGAGTACCACAAGTCACACCATCTTTGATTCCCCTAGGAGTCTAGTTTTCAAAACTGCGCAGGTTTACTAGGTTTCCCTAGGTACCGGCTGAGCTAGAGGCCAAAATCCACAGCTGGTGCTTTGCAAAAACAGCTCTGTTTTCTTTGTGAAAATGTGATGTGTCCACGTTGTGTTTTGGGTCTCTTCCTGTCGCGGGCGCTAGGCCTACCCCCACAAGTGAGGTACGATTTTTATCGGGAGACATGGGGGAACGCTTGGTGGAAGGAAATTTGTGGCTCCTCTCTGATTACAGAACTTTCTATCAGCAAAATGAGAGGTAAAAGTGTTTTTTTGGCCAAATTTTTGAGGTTTCCAAAGGATTCTGGAAAACAGAATCTGGTTAGAGCCCCACAAGTCACCCCATATTGGATTCCCCTAGGTATTTAGTTTTCAAAACTGAGCGGGTTTGCTAGGTTTCCATAGGTGCTGGCTGAGCTAGAGGCCAAAATCCACAGCTAGGTGCTTTGCAAAAAACAGCTCTGTTTTCTTTTTGAAAATGTGATGTGTCTACGTTGTGTTTTGGGGCTTTTCCTGTCGCGGGCGCTAGGCCTACCCCCACAAGTGAGGTACCATTTTAATCGGGAGACATGGGGGAACGCTGGGTGGAAGGAAATTTGTGGCTCCTCTCTGATTCCAGAACTTTCTGTCACCGAAATGAGAGGAAAAAGAGTTTTTTGGGCCAAATTTTGGGGTTTGCAAAGGATTCTGGGTAACAGAACCTGGTCAGAGCCCCACAAGTCGCACCATCTTGCATTCCCCTAGGTGTCTAGTTTTCATAACTGTGCAGGTTTGCAAGTTTCCCTAGTTGCCGGCTTAGCTAGGGGTCAAAATCCACAGCTAGGTGCTTTGCAAAAAACAGCTATTTTCTTTGTGAAAATGTGATGTGTCCACGTTGTGTTTTGGGGCTTCTCCTGTCGCGGGCGCTAGGCCTACCACCACAAGTGAGGTACCATTTTTATCGGTAGCCATGGGGGAATGCTGGGTGGAAGGAAATTTGTGGCTCCTCTCTGATTCCAGAATTTTCTGTCACCAAAATGAGAGGTAAAAGTGTTTTTTTGGCCAAATTTTGACGTTTGCAAAGGATTCTGGGAAACAGAATCTTGTTAGAGCCCCACAAGTCACCCCATATTGGATTCCCCTAGGTGTCTAGTTTTCGAAAGTGCGCAGGTTTGCTAGGTTTCCCTAGGTGACAGCAGAGCTAGAGGCCAAAATCCACAGCTAGGTGATTTACAAAAAACAGCTCTGTTTTCTTTGTGAAAATGTCATGTGTCCACGTTGTGTTTTTGGGCTTTTCCTGTCACGGGCGCTAGGCCTACCCCCACAAGTGAGGTACCATTTTTATTGGGAGACGTGGGGGAACACTGGGTGGAAGAAAGATTGTGCTCCTCTTTGATTACAGAACTTTCTGTCACCGAAATGAGAGGACAAAGTGTTCTTTGGGCCAAATTTTGAGGTTTGCAAAGGATTCTGTGTAACAGAACCTGGTCAGAGTACCACAAGTCACACCATCTTGGATTCCCCTAGGTGTCTAGTTTTCAAAACTGCGCAGGTTTACTAGGTTTCCCTAGGTACCGACTGAGCTAGAGGCCAAATTCACAGCTGGTGCTTTGCAAAAAACAGCTCTGTTTTCTTTGTGAAAATGTGATGTGTCCACTTTGTGTTTTGGGTCTCCTCCTGTCGCGGGCGCTAGGCCTACCCCCACAAGTGAGGTAAGATTTTTATCGGGAGACATGGGGGAACGCTGGGTGGAAGGAATTTTGTGGCTCCTCTCTGATTACAGAACTTTCTGTCACTGAAATGAGTGGAAAAAATGTTTTTTGGGCCAACTTTTAGGGTTTACAAAGGATTCTGGGTAACAGAACCTGGTCAGAGCTCCACAAGTCACCCCATCTTGGATTCCCCTAGGTGTCTAGTTTTCAAAACTGAGCGGGTTTGCTGGGTTTCCATAGGTGCTGGCTGAGCTAGAGGCCAAAATCCACAGCAAGGTGCTTTGCAAAAAACAGCTGTTTTCCTTTTGAAAATGTGATGTGTCCACGTTGTGTTTTGGGGCTTTTCCTGTCGCGGGCGCTAGGCCTACCCCCACAAGTGAGGTATCATTTTTATCGGGAGACATGGGGGAACGCTGGGTGGAAGGAAATTTGTGGCTCCTCTCTGAGTACAGAACTTTCTGTCACCGAAATGAGAGGAAAAAATGTTTTTTGGGCCAACTTTTAGGGTTTACAAAGGATTCTGGGTAACAGAACCTGGTCAGTGCTCCACAAGTCACCCCATCTTGGATTCCCCTAGGTGTCTAGTTTTCAAAACTGAGCGGGTTTGCTAGGTTTCCATAGGTGCTGGCTGAGCTAGAGGCCAAAATCCACAGCTAGGTGCTTTACAAAAAACAGCTCTGTTTTCTTTGTGAAAATATGATGTGTCCACGTTGTGTTTTGGGTCTCTTCCTGTCGCGGGCGCTAGGCCTACCCCCACAAGTGAGGTACCATTTCTATTGGTAGCCATGGGGGAATGCTGGGTGGAAGGAAATTTGTGGCTCCTCTCTGATTCCAGAACTTTCTGTCACCAAAATGAGAGGTAAAAGTGTTTTTTTGGCCAAATTTTGAGGTTTCCAAAGTTTTCTGGGAAACAGAATCTGGTTAGAGCCCCACAAGTCACCCCATATTGGATTCCCCTAGGTGTCTAGTTTTCAAAACTGAGCGGGTTTGCTAGGTTTCCATAGGTGCTGGCTGAGCTAGAGTCCAAAATCCACAGCTAGGTGCTTTGCAAAAAACAGCTCTGTTTTCTTTTTGAAAATGTGATGTGTCCACGTTGTGTTTTGGGGCTTTTCCTGTAGCGGGCGCTAGGCCTACCCCCACAAGTGAGGTACCATTTTTATCGGGAGACATGGGGGAACGCTGGGTGGAAGGAAATTTGTGGCTCCTCTCTGATTCCAGAACTTTCTGTCACCGAAATGAGAGGAAAAAGTGTTTTTTGGGCCAAATTTTGGGGTTTGCAAAGGATTCTGGGTAATAGAACCTGGTCAGAGCCCCACAAGTCGCACCATCTTGCATTCCCCTAGGTGTCTAGTTTTCATAACTGTGCAGGTTTGCAAGTTTCCCTAGGTGCCGGCTCAGCTAGGGGCCAAAATCCACAGCTAGGTGCTTTGCAAAAAACAGCTATTTTCTTTGTGAAAATGTGATGTGTCCACGTTGTGTTTTGGGGCTTTTCCTGTCGCGGGCGCTAGGCCTACCACCACAAGTGAGGTACCATTTTTATTGGTAGCCATGGGGGAATGCTGGGTGGAAGGAAATTTGTGGCTCCTCTCTGATTCCAGAATTTTCTGTCACCAAAATGAGAGGTAAAAGTGTTTTTTTGGCCAAATTTTGAGGTTTGCAAAGGATTCTGGGAAACAGAATCTGGTTAGAGCCCCACAAGTCACCCCATATTGGATTACCCTAGGTGTCTAGTTTTCAAAAGTGCTCAGGTTTGCTAGGTTTCCCTAGGTGACAGCAGAGCTAGAGGCCAATATCAACAGCTGGGTGCTTTACAAAAAACAGCTGTGTTTTCTTTGTGAAAATGTCATGTGTCCACGTTGTGTTTTGGGGCTTTTCCTGTCGCGGGCGCTAGGCCTACCCCCACAAGTGAGGTACCATTTTTATCGGGAGACATGGGGGAACCCTGGGTGGAAGAAAGTTTGTGCTCCTCTTTGATTACAGAACTTTCTGTCACCGAAATGAGAGGAAAAAGTGTTTTTTTGGCCAAATTTTGAGGTTTCCAAAGTTTTCTGGGAAACAGAATCTGGTTAGAGCCCCACAAGTCACCCCATATTGGATTCCCCTAGGTGTCTAGTTTTCAAAACTGAGCGGGTTTGCTAGGTTTCCATAGGTGCTGGCTGCGCTAGAGTCCAAAATCCACAGCTAGGTGCTTTGCAAAAAACAGCTCTGTTTTCTTTTTGAAAATGTGATGTGTCCACGTTGTGTTTTGGGGCTTTTCCTGTAGCGGGCGCTAGGCCTACCCCCACAAGTGAGGTACCATTTTTATCGGGAGACATGGGGGAACGCTGGGTGGAAGGAAATTTGTGGCTCCTCTCTGATTCCAGAACTTTCTGTCACCGAAATGAGAGGAAAAAGTGTTTTTTGGGCCAAATTTTGGGGTTTGCAAAGGATTCTGGGTAACAGAACCTGGTCAGAGCCCCACAAGTCGCACCATCTTGCATTCCCCTAGGTGTCTAGTTTTCATAACTGTGCAGGTTTGCAAGTTTCCCTAGGTGCCGGCTCAGCTAGGGGCCAAAATCCACATCTAGGTGCTTTGCAAAAAACAGCTATTTTCTTTGTGAAAATGTGATATGTCCACGTTGTGTTTTGGGGCTTTTCCTGTCGCGGGCGCTAGGCCTACCACCACAAGTGAGGTACCATTTTTATCGGGAGACATGGGGGAACCCTGGGTGGAAGAAAGTTTGTGCTCCTCTTTGATTACAGAACTTTCTGTCACCGAAATGAGAGGAAAAAGTGTTTTTTTGGCCAAATTTTGAGGTTTCCAAAGTTTTCTGGGAAACAGAATCTGGTTAGAGCCCCACAAGTCACCCCATATTGGATTCCCCTAGGTGTCTAGTTTTCAAAACTGAGCGGGTTTGCTAGGTTTCCATAGGTGCTGGCTGCGCTAGAGTCCAAAATCCACAGCTAGGTGTTTTGCAAAAAACAGCTCTGTTTTCTTTTTGAAAATGTGATGTGTCCACGTTGTGTTTTGGGGCTTTTCCTGTAGCGGGCGCTAGGCCTACCCCCACAAGTGAGGTACCATTTTTATCGGGAGACATGGGGGAACGCTGGGTGGAAGGAAATTTGTGGCTCCTCTCTGATTCCAGAACTTTCTGTCACCGAAATGAGAGGAAAAAGTGTTTTTTGGGCCAAATTTTGGGGTTTGCAAAGGATTCTGGGTAACAGAACCTGGTCAGAGCCCCACAAGTCGCACCATCTTGCATTCCCCTAGGTGTCTAGTTTTCATAACTGTGCAGGTTTGCAAGTTTCCCTAGGTGCCGGCTCAGCTAGGGGCCAAAATCCACATCTAGGTGCTTTGCAAAAAACAGCTATTTTCTTTGTGAAAATGTGATATGTCCACGTTGTGTTTTGGGGCTTTTCCTGTCGCGGGCGCTAGGCCTACCACCACAAGTGAGGTACCATTTTTATCGGGAGACATGGGGGAACCCTGGGTGGAAGAAAGTTTGTGCTCCTCTTTGATTACAGAACTTTCTGTCACCGAAATGAGAGGAAAAAGTGTTTTTTTGGCCAAATTTTGAGGTTTCCAAAGTTTTCTGGGAAACAGAATCTGGTTAGAGCCCCACAAGTCACCCCATATTGGATTCCCCTAGGTGTCTAGTTTTCAAAACTGAGCGGGTTTGCTAGGTTTCCATAGGTGCTGGCTGCGCTAGAGTCCAAAATCCACAGCTAGGTGCTTTGCAAAAAACAGCTCTGTTTTCTTTTTGAAAATGTGATGTGTCCACGTTGTGTTTTGGGGCTTTTCCTGTAGCGGGCGCTAGGCCTACCCCCACAAGTGAGGTACCATTTTTATCGGGAGACATGGGGGAACGCTGGGTGGAAGGAAATTTGTGGCTCCTCTCTGATTCCAGAACTTTCTGTCACCGAAATGAGAGGAAAAAGTGTTTTTTGGGCCAAATTTTGGGGTTTGCAAAGGATTATGGGTAACAGAACCTGGTCAGAGCCCCACAAGTCGCACCATCTTGCATTCCCCTAGGTGTCTAGTTTTCATAACTGTGCAGGTTTGCAAGTTTCCCTAGGTGCCGGCTCAGCTAGGGGCCAAAATCCACATCTAGGTGCTTTGCAAAAAACAGCTATTTTCTTTGTGAAAATGTGATATGTCCACGTTGTGTTTTGGGGCTTTTCCTGTCGCGGGCGCTAGGCCTACCACCACAAGTGAGGTACCATTTTTATCGGTAGCCATGGGGGAATGCTGGGTGGAAGGAAATTTGTGGCTCCTCTCTGATTCCAGAACTTTCTGTCACCGAAATGAGAGGAAAAAGAGTTTTTTGGGCCAAATTTTGGGGTTTGCAAAGGATTCTGGGTAACAGAACCTGGTCAGAGCCCCACAAGTCGCACCATCTTGCATTCCCCTAGGTGTCTAGTTTTCATAACTGTGCAGGTTTGCAAGTTTCCCTAGTTGCCGGCTTAGCTAGGGGTCAAAATCCACAGCTAGGTGCTTTGCAAAAAACAGCTATTTTCTTTGTGAAAATGTGATGTGTCCACGTTGTGTTTTGGGGCTTCTCCTGTCGCGGGCGCTAGGCCTACCACCACAAGTGAGGTACCATTTTTATCGGTAGCCATGGGGGAATGCTGGGTGGAAGGAAATTTGTGGCTCCTCTCTGATTCCAGAATTTTCTGTCACCAAAATGAGAGGTAAAAGTGTTTTTTTGGCCAAATTTTGACGTTTGCAAAGGATTCTGGGAAACAGAATCTTGTTAGAGCCCCACAAGTCACCCCATATTGGATTCCCCTAGGTGTCTAGTTTTCGAAAGTGCGCAGGTTTGCTAGGTTTCCCTAGGTGACAGCAGAGCTAGAGGCCAAAATCCACAGCTAGGTGATTTACAAAAAACAGCTCTGTTTTCTTTGTGAAAATGTCATGTGTCCACGTTGTGTTTTTGGGCTTTTCCTGTCACGGGCGCTAGGCCTACCCCCACAAGTGAGGTACCATTTTTATTGGGAGACGTGGGGGAACACTGGGTGGAAGAAAGATTGTGCTCCTCTTTGATTACAGAACTTTCTGTCACCGAAATGAGAGGACAAAGTGTTCTTTGGGCCAAATTTTGAGGTTTGCAAAGGATTCTGTGTAACAGAACCTGGTCAGAGTACCACAAGTCACACCATCTTGGATTCCCCTAGGTGTCTAGTTTTCAAAACTGCGCAGGTTTACTAGGTTTCCCTAGGTACCGACTGAGCTAGAGGCCAAATTCACAGCTGGTGCTTTGCAAAAAACAGCTCTGTTTTCTTTGTGAAAATGTGATGTGTCCACTTTGTGTTTTGGGTCTCCTCCTGTCGCGGGCGCTAGGCCTACCCCCACAAGTGAGGTAAGATTTTTATCGGGAGACATGGGGGAACGCTGGGTGGAAGGAATTTTGTGGCTCCTCTCTGATTACAGAACTTTCTGTCACTGAAATGAGTGGAAAAAATGTTTTTTGGGCCAACTTTTAGGGTTTACAAAGGATTCTGGGTAACAGAACCTGGTCAGAGCTCCACAAGTCACCCCATCTTGGATTCCCCTAGGTGTCTAGTTTTCAAAACTGAGCGGGTTTGCTGGGTTTCCATAGGTGCTGGCTGAGCTAGAGGCCAAAATCCACAGCAAGGTGCTTTGCAAAAAACAGCTGTTTTCCTTTTGAAAATGTGATGTGTCCACGTTGTGTTTTGGGGCTTTTCCTGTCGCGGGCGCTAGGCCTACCCCCACAAGTGAGGTATCATTTTTATCGGGAGACATGGGGGAACGCTGGGTGGAAGGAAATTTGTGGCTCCTCTCTGAGTACAGAACTTTCTGTCACCGAAATGAGAGGAAAAAATGTTTTTTGGGCCAACTTTTAGGGTTTACAAAGGATTCTGGGTAACAGAACCTGGTCAGTGCTCCACAAGTCACCCCATCTTGGATTCCCCTAGGTGTCTAGTTTTCAAAACTGAGCGGGTTTGCTAGGTTTCCATAGGTGCTGGCTGAGCTAGAGGCCAAAATCCACAGCTAGGTGCTTTACAAAAAACAGCTCTGTTTTCTTTGTGAAAATATGATGTGTCCACGTTGTGTTTTGGGTCTCTTCCTGTCGCGGGCGCTAGGCCTACCCCCACAAGTGAGGTACCATTTCTATTGGTAGCCATGGGGGAATGCTGGGTGGAAGGAAATTTGTGGCTCCTCTCTGATTCCAGAACTTTCTGTCACCAAAATGAGAGGTAAAAGTGTTTTTTTGGCCAAATTTTGAGGTTTCCAAAGTTTTCTGGGAAACAGAATCTGGTTAGAGCCCCACAAGTCACCCCATATTGGATTCCCCTAGGTGTCTAGTTTTCAAAACTGAGCGGGTTTGCTAGGTTTCCATAGGTGCTGGCTGAGCTAGAGTCCAAAATCCACAGCTAGGTGCTTTGCAAAAAACAGCTCTGTTTTCTTTTTGAAAATGTGATGTGTCCACGTTGTGTTTTGGGGCTTTTCCTGTAGCGGGCGCTAGGCCTACCCCCACAAGTGAGGTACCATTTTTATCGGGAGACATGGGGGAACGCTGGGTGGAAGGAAATTTGTGGCTCCTCTCTGATTCCAGAACTTTCTGTCACCGAAATGAGAGGAAAAAGTGTTTTTTGGGCCAAATTTTGGGGTTTGCAAAGGATTCTGGGTAATAGAACCTGGTCAGAGCCCCACAAGTCGCACCATCTTGCATTCCCCTAGGTGTCTAGTTTTCATAACTGTGCAGGTTTGCAAGTTTCCCTAGGTGCCGGCTCAGCTAGGGGCCAAAATCCACAGCTAGGTGCTTTGCAAAAAACAGCTATTTTCTTTGTGAAAATGTGATGTGTCCACGTTGTGTTTTGGGGCTTTTCCTGTCGCGGGCGCTAGGCCTACCACCACAAGTGAGGTACCATTTTTATTGGTAGCCATGGGGGAATGCTGGGTGGAAGGAAATTTGTGGCTCCTCTCTGATTCCAGAATTTTCTGTCACCAAAATGAGAGGTAAAAGTGTTTTTTTGGCCAAATTTTGAGGTTTGCAAAGGATTCTGGGAAACAGAATCTGGTTAGAGCCCCACAAGTCACCCCATATTGGATTACCCTAGGTGTCTAGTTTTCAAAAGTGCTCAGGTTTGCTAGGTTTCCCTAGGTGACAGCAGAGCTAGAGGCCAATATCAACAGCTGGGTGCTTTACAAAAAACAGCTGTGTTTTCTTTGTGAAAATGTCA
This sequence comes from Pleurodeles waltl, assembly GCF_031143425.1. Lineage (NCBI taxonomy): Eukaryota > Metazoa > Chordata > Amphibia > Caudata > Salamandridae > Pleurodeles > Pleurodeles waltl. The sequence continues at coordinate 612,042,768 of NC_090449.1, forward strand.
TGTGTCCACGTTGTGTTTTGGGGCTTTTCCTGTCGCGGGCGCTAGGCCTACCCCCACAAGTGAGGTACCATTTTTATCGGGAGACATGGGGGAACCCTGGGTGGAAGAAAGTTTGTGCTCCTCTTTGATTACAGAACTTTCTGTCACCGAAATGAGAGGAAAAAGTGTTTTTTTGGCCAAATTTTGAGGTTTCCAAAGTTTTCTGGGAAACAGAATCTGGTTAGAGCCCCACAAGTCACCCCATATTGGATTCCCCTAGGTGTCTAGTTTTCAAAACTGAGCGGGTTTGCTAGGTTTCCATAGGTGCTGGCTGCGCTAGAGTCCAAAATCCACAGCTAGGTGCTTTGCAAAAAACAGCTCTGTTTTCTTTTTGAAAATGTGATGTGTCCACGTTGTGTTTTGGGGCTTTTCCTGTAGCGGGCGCTAGGCCTACCCCCACAAGTGAGGTACCATTTTTATCGGGAGACATGGGGGAACGCTGGGTGGAAGGAAATTTGTGGCTCCTCTCTGATTCCAGAACTTTCTGTCACCGAAATGAGAGGAAAAAGTGTTTTTTGGGCCAAATTTTGGGGTTTGCAAAGGATTCTGGGTAACAGAACCTGGTCAGAGCCCCACAAGTCGCACCATCTTGCATTCCCCTAGGTGTCTAGTTTTCATAACTGTGCAGGTTTGCAAGTTTCCCTAGGTGCCGGCTCAGCTAGGGGCCAAAATCCACATCTAGGTGCTTTGCAAAAAACAGCTATTTTCTTTGTGAAAATGTGATATGTCCACGTTGTGTTTTGGGGCTTTTCCTGTCGCGGGCGCTAGGCCTACCACCACAAGTGAGGTACCATTTTTATCGGGAGACATGGGGGAACCCTGGGTGGAAGAAAGTTTGTGCTCCTCTTTGATTACAGAACTTTCTGTCACCGAAATGAGAGGAAAAAGTGTTTTTTTGGCCAAATTTTGAGGTTTCCAAAGTTTTCTGGGAAACAGAATCTGGTTAGAGCCCCACAAGTCACCCCATATTGGATTCCCCTAGGTGTCTAGTTTTCAAAACTGAGCGGGTTTGCTAGGTTTCCATAGGTGCTGGCTGCGCTAGAGTCCAAAATCCACAGCTAGGTGTTTTGCAAAAAACAGCTCTGTTTTCTTTTTGAAAATGTGATGTGTCCACGTTGTGTTTTGGGGCTTTTCCTGTAGCGGGCGCTAGGCCTACCCCCACAAGTGAGGTACCATTTTTATCGGGAGACATGGGGGAACGCTGGGTGGAAGGAAATTTGTGGCTCCTCTCTGATTCCAGAACTTTCTGTCACCGAAATGAGAGGAAAAAGTGTTTTTTGGGCCAAATTTTGGGGTTTGCAAAGGATTCTGGGTAACAGAACCTGGTCAGAGCCCCACAAGTCGCACCATCTTGCATTCCCCTAGGTGTCTAGTTTTCATAACTGTGCAGGTTTGCAAGTTTCCCTAGGTGCCGGCTCAGCTAGGGGCCAAAATCCACATCTAGGTGCTTTGCAAAAAACAGCTATTTTCTTTGTGAAAATGTGATATGTCCACGTTGTGTTTTGGGGCTTTTCCTGTCGCGGGCGCTAGGCCTACCACCACAAGTGAGGTACCATTTTTATCGGGAGACATGGGGGAACCCTGGGTGGAAGAAAGTTTGTGCTCCTCTTTGATTACAGAACTTTCTGTCACCGAAATGAGAGGAAAAAGTGTTTTTTTGGCCAAATTTTGAGGTTTCCAAAGTTTTCTGGGAAACAGAATCTGGTTAGAGCCCCACAAGTCACCCCATATTGGATTCCCCTAGGTGTCTAGTTTTCAAAACTGAGCGGGTTTGCTAGGTTTCCATAGGTGCTGGCTGCGCTAGAGTCCAAAATCCACAGCTAGGTGCTTTGCAAAAAACAGCTCTGTTTTCTTTTTGAAAATGTGATGTGTCCACGTTGTGTTTTGGGGCTTTTCCTGTAGCGGGCGCTAGGCCTACCCCCACAAGTGAGGTACCATTTTTATCGGGAGACATGGGGGAACGCTGGGTGGAAGGAAATTTGTGGCTCCTCTCTGATTCCAGAACTTTCTGTCACCGAAATGAGAGGAAAAAGTGTTTTTTGGGCCAAATTTTGGGGTTTGCAAAGGATTATGGGTAACAGAACCTGGTCAGAGCCCCACAAGTCGCACCATCTTGCATTCCCCTAGGTGTCTAGTTTTCATAACTGTGCAGGTTTGCAAGTTTCCCTAGGTGCCGGCTCAGCTAGGGGCCAAAATCCACATCTAGGTGCTTTGCAAAAAACAGCTATTTTCTTTGTGAAAATGTGATATGTCCACGTTGTGTTTTGGGGCTTTTCCTGTCGCGGGCGCTAGGCCTACCACCACAAGTGAGGTACCATTTTTATCGGTAGCCATGGGGGAATGCTGGGTGGAAGGAAATTTGTGGCTCCTCTCTGATTCCAGAATTTTCTGTCACCAAAATGAGAGGTAAAAGTGTTTTCTTGGCCAAATTTTGAGGTTTGCAAAGGATTCTGGGAAACAGAATCTGGTTAGAGCCCCACAAGTCACCCCATATTGGATTCCCCTAGGTGTCTAGTTTTCAAAAGTGCTCAGGTTTGCTAGGTTTCCCTAGGTGCCGGCTCAGCTAGAGGCCAAAATCCACAGCTAGGTGCTTTGCAAAAAACAGCTATTTTCTTTGTGAAAATGTGATGTGTCCACGTTGTGTTTTGGGGCTTTTCCTGTGCGGGCGCTAGGCCTACCCCCACAAGTGAGGTACCATTTTTATCGGGAGACATGGGGGAACGCTGGGTGGAAGGAAATTTGTGGCTCCTCTCTGATTCCAGAACTTTCTGTCACCGAAATGAGAGGAAAAAGTGTTTTTTGGGCCAAATTTTGGGGTTTGCAAAGAATTCTGGGTAACAGAACCTGGTCAGAGCCCCACAAGTCGCACCATCTTGCATTCCCCTAGGTGTCTAGTTTTCATAACTGTGCAGGTTTGCAAGTTTCCCTAGGTGCCGGCTCAGCTAGGGGCCAAAATCCACAGCTAGGTGCTTTGCAAAAAACAGCTATTTTCTTTGTGAAAATGTGATGTGTCCACGTTGTGTTTTGGGGCTTTTCCTGTCGCGGGCGCTAGGCCTACCACCACAAGTGAGGTACCATTTTTATTGGTAGCAATGGGGGAATGCTGGGTGGAAGGAAATTTGTGGCTCCTCTCTGATTCCAGAATTTTCTGTCACCAAAATGAGAGGTAAAAGTGTTTTTTTGGCCAAATTTTGAGGTTTGCAAAGGATTCTGGGAAACAGAATCTGGTTAGAGCCCCACAAGTCACCCCATATTGGATTCCCCTAGGTGTCTAGTTTTCAAAAGTGCTCAGGTTTGCTAGGTTTCCCTAGGTGACAGCAGAGCTAGAGGCCAATATCAACAGCTGGGTGCTTTACAAAAAACAGCTGTGTTTTCTTTGTGAAAATGTCATGTGTCCACGTTGTGTTTTTGGGCTTTTCCTGTCGCGGGCGCTAGGCCTACCCCCACAAGTGAGGTACCATTTTTATCGGGAGACATGGGGGAACCCTGGGTGGAAGAAAGTTTGTGCTCCTCTTTGATTACAGAACTTTCTGTCACCGAAATGAGAGGAAAAAGTGTTTTTTTGGCCAAATTTTGAGGTTTCCAAAGTTTTCTGGGAAACAGAATCTGGTTAGAGCCCCACAAGTCACCCCATATTGGATTCCCCTAGGTGTCTAGTTTTCAAAACTGAGCGGGTTTGCTAGGTTTCCATAGGTGCTGGCTGAGCTAGAGTCCAAAATCCACAGCTAGGTGCTTTGCAAAAAACAGCTCTGTTTTCTTTTTGAAAATGTGATGTGTCCACGTTGTGTTTTGGGGCTTTTCCTGTAGCGGGCGCTAGGCCTACCCCCACAAGTGAGGTACCATTTTTATCGGGAGACATGGGGGAACGCTGGGTGGAAGGAAAGTTGTGGCTCCTCTCTGATTCCAGAACTTTCTGTCACCGAAATGAGAGGAAAAAGTGTTTTTTGGGCCAAATTTTGGGGTTTGCAAAGGATTCTGGAAAACAGAACCTGGTCAGAGCCCCACAAGTCGCACCATCTTGCATTCCCCTAGGTGTCTAGTTTTCATAACTGTGCAGTTTTGCAAGTTTCCCTAGGTGCCGGCTCAGCTAGGGGCACAAATCCACAGCTAGGTGCTTTGCAAAAAACTGCTATTTTCTTTGTGAAAATGTGATGTGTCCACGTTGTGTTTTGGGGCTTTTCCTGTCGCGGGTGCTAGGCCTACCACCACAAGTGAGGTACCATTTTTATCGGTAGCCATGGGGGAATGCTGGGTGGAAGGAAATTTGTGGCTCCTCTCTGATTCCAGAATTTTCTGTCACCAAAATGAGAGGTAAAAGTATTTTTTTGGCCAAATGTTGAGGTTTGCAAAGGATTCTGGGAAACAGAAACTGGTTAGAGCCCCACAAGTCACCCCATATTGGATTCCCCTAGGTGTCTAGGTTTCAAAAGTGCACAGTCTTGCTAGGTTTCCCTAGGTGACAGCAGAGCTAGAGGTCAAAATCCACAGCTAGGTGCTTTACAAAAAACAGCTCTGTTTTCTTTGTGAAAATGTCATGTGTCCATGTTGTGTTTTTGGGCTTTTCCTGTTGCGGGCACTAGGCCTACCCCCACAAGTGAGGTTCCATTTTTATCGGTAGACATGGGGGAACGCTGGGTGGAAGAAAGTTTGTGCTCCTCTTTGATTACAGAACTTTCTGTCACCGAAATGAGAGGAAAAGGTGTTTTTTGGGCCAAATTTTGAGGTTTGCAAAGGATTCTGTGTAACAGAACCTGGTCAGAGTACCACAAGTCACACCATCTTTGATTCCCCTAGGTGTCTAGTTTTCAAAACTGCGCAGGTTTACTAGGTTTCCCTAGGTACCGACTGAGCTAGAGGCCAAATCCACAGCTGGTGCTTTGCAAAAAACAGCTCTGTTTTCTTTGTGAAAATGTGATGTGTCCACGTTGTGTTTTGGGTCTCTTCCTGTCGCGGGCGCTAGGCCTACCCCCACAAGTGAGGTAAGATTTTTATCGGGAGACATGGGGGAACGCTGGGTGGAAGGAATTTTGTGGCTCCTCTCTGATTACAGAACTTTCTGTCACTGAAATGAGAGGAAAAAATGTTTTTTGGGCCAACTTTTAGGGTTTACAAAGGATTCTGGGTAACAGAACCTGGTCAGAGCTCCACAAGTCACCCCATCTTGGATTCCCCTAGGTGTCTAGTTTTCAAAACTGAGCGGGTTTGCTAGGTTTCCATAGGTGCTGGCTGAGCTAGAGGCCAAAATCCACAGCAAGGTGCTTTGCAAAAAACAGCTCTGTTTTCCTTTTGAAAATGTGATGTGTCCACGTTGTGTTTTGGGGCTTTTCCTGTCGCGGGCGCTAGGCCTACCCCCACAAGTGAGGTATCATTGTTATCGGGAGACATGGAGGAACGCTGGGTGGAAGAAAATTTGTGGCTGCTCTTTGATTACAGAACTTTCTGTCACCGAAATGAGAGGAAAAAGTGTTTTTTGGGCCAAATTTTGGGGTTTGCAAAGGATTCTGGGTAACAGAACCTGGTCAGAGCCCCACAAGTCGCACCATCTTGCATTCCCCTAGGTGTCTAGTTTTCATAACTGTGCAGGTTTGCAAGTTTCCCTAGGTGCCGGCTCAGCTAGGGGCCAAAATCCACATCTAGGTGCTTTGCAAAAAACAACTATTTTCTTTGTGAAAATGTGATATGTCCACGTTGTGTTTTGGGGCTTTTCCTGTCGCGGGCGCTAGGCCTACCACCACAAGTGAGGTACCATTTTTCTCGGTAGCCATGGGGGAATGCTGGGTGGAAGGAAATTTGTGGCTCCTCTCTGATTCCAGAATTTTCTGTCACCAAAATGAGAGGTAAAAGTGTTTTTTTGGCCAAATTTTGAGGTTTGCAAAGGATTCTGGGAAACAGAATGTGGTTAGAGCCCCACAAGTCACCCCATATTGGATTCCCCTAGGTGTCTAGTTTTCAAAAGTGCTCAGGTTTGCTAGGTTTCCCTAGGTGACAGCAGAGCTAGAGGCCAATATCAACAGCTAGGTGCTTTACAAAAAACAGCTGTGTTTTCTTTGTGAAAATGTCATGTGTCCACCTTGTGTTTTTTGGCTTTTCCTATCGCGGGCGCTAGGCCTACCCCCACAAGTGAGGTACCATTTTTATCGGGAGACATGGGGGAACGCTGGGTGGAAGAAAGTTTGTGCTCCTCTTTGATTACAGAACTTTCTGTCACCGAAATGAGAGGAAAAAGTGTTTTTTGGGCCAAATTTTGAGGTTTGCAAAGGATTCTGTGTGACAGAACCTGGTCAGAGTACCACAAGTCACACCATCTTGGATTCCCCTAGGTGTCTAGTTTTCAAAACTGCGCAGGTTTACTAGGTTTCCCTAGGTAACGACTGAGCTAGAGGCCAAAATCCACAGCTGGTGCTTTGCAAAAAACAGCTCTGTTTTCTTTGTGAAAATGTGATGTGTCCACGTTGTGTTTTGGGGCTTTTCCTGTAGCGGGCGCTAGGCCTACCCCCACAAGTGAGGTACCATTTTTATCGGGAGACATGGGGGAACGCTGGGTGGAAGGAAAGTTGTGGCTCCTCTCTGATTCCAGAACTTTCTGTCACAGAAATGAGAGGAAAAAGTGTTTTTTGGGCCAAATTTTGGGGTTTGCAAAGGATTCTGGGTAACAGAACCTGGTCAGAGCCCCACAAGTCGCACCATCTTGCATTCCCCTAGGTGTCTAGTTTTCATAACTGTGCAGTTTTGCAAGTTTTCCTAGGTGCCGGCTCAGCTAGGGGCCAAAATCCACAGCTAGGTGCTTTGCAAAAAACTGCTATTTTCTTTGTGAAAATGTGATGTGTCCACGTTGTGTTTTGGGGCTTTTCCTGTCGCGGGTGCTAGGCCTACCGCCACAAGTGAGGTACCATTTTTATCGGTAGCCATGGGGGAATGCTGGGTGGAAGGAAATTTGTGGCTCCTCTCTGATTCCAGAATTTTCTGTCACCAAAATGAGAGGTAAAAGTGTTTTTTTGGTCAAATGTTGAGGTTTGCAAAGGATTCTGGGAAACAGAAACTGGTTAGAGCCCCACAAGTCACCCCATATTGGATTCCCCTAGGTGTCTAGTTTTCAAAAGTGCACAGTCTTGCTAGGTTTCCCTAGGTGACAGCAGAGCTAGAGGTCAAAATCCACAGCTAGGTGCTTTACAAAAAACAGCTCTGTTTTCTTTGTGAAAATGTCATGTGTCCACGTTGTGTTTTGGGTCTCTTCCTGTCGCGGGCGCTAGGCCTACCCCCACAAGTGAGGTAAGATTTTTATCGGGAGACATGGGGGAACGCTGGGTGGAAGGAATTTTGTGGCTCCTCTCTGATTACAGAGCTTTCTGTCACTGAAATGAGAGGAAAAAATGTTTTTTGGGCCAACTTTTAGGGTTTACAAAGGATTCTGGGTAACAGAACCTGGTCAGAGCTCCACAAGTCACCCCATCTTGGATTCCCCTAGGTGTCTAGTTTTCAAAACTGAGCGGGTTTGCTATGTTTCCATAGGTGCTGGCTGAGCTAGAGGCCAAAATCCACAGCAAGGTGCTTTGCAAAAAACAGCTCTGTTTTCCTTTTGAAAATGTGATGTGTCCACGTTGTGTTTTGGGGCTTTTCCTGTCGCGGGCGCTAGGCCTACCCCCACAAGTGAGGTATCATTGTTATCGGGAGACATGGGGGAACGCTGGGTGGAAGGAAATTTGTGGCTCCTCTCTGATTCCAGAACTTTCTGTCACCGAAATGAGAGAGAAAAGTGTTTTTTGGGCCAAATTTTGGGGTTTGCAAAGGATTCTGGGTAACAGAACCTGGTCAGAGCCAAACAAGTCACACCATCTTGCATTCCCCTAGGAGTCTAGTTTTCATAACTGTGCAGGTTTGCAAGTTTCCCTAGGTGCCGGCTCAGCTAGAGGCCAAAATCCACAGCTAGGTGCTTTGCAAAAACAGCTATTTTCTTTGTGAAAATGTGATGTGTCCACGTTGTGTTTTGGGGCTTTTCCTGTCGCGGGCGCTAAGCCTACCACCACAAGTGAGGTACCATTTTTATCGGTAGCCATGGGGGAATGCTGGGTGGAAGGATATTTGTGGCTCGTCTCTGATTCCAGAACTTTCTGCCACCGAAATGAGAGGAAAAAGTGTTTTTTGGGCCAAATTTTGGGGTTTGCAAAGGATTCTGGGTAACAGAGCCTGGTCAGAGCCCCACAAGTCACACCATCTTGCATTCCCCTAGGTGTCTAGTTTTCATAACTCTGCAGGTTTGCAAGTTTCCCTAGGTGCCGGCTCAGCTAGAGGCCAAAATCCACAGCTAGGTGCTTTGCAAAAAACAGCTATTTTCTTTGTGAAAATGTGATATGTCCACGTTGTGTTTTGGCGCTTTTCCTGTCGCGGGCGCTAGGCCTACCACCACAAGTGAGGTACCATTTTTATTGGTAGCCATGGGGGAATGCTGGGTGGAAGGAAATTTGTGGCTCCTCTCTGATTCCAGAATTTTATGTCACCAAAATGAGAGGTAAAAGTGTTTTTTTGGCCAAATTTTGAGGTTTGCAAAGGATTCTGGGAAACAGAATCTGGTTAGAGCCCCACAAGTCACCCCATATTGGATTCCCCTAGGTGTCTAGTTTTCAAAAGTGCTCAGGTTTGCTAGGTTTCCCTAGGTGCCGGCTCAGCTAGAGGCCAAAATCCACAGCTAGGTGCTTTGCAAAAAACAGCTATTTTCTTTGTGAAAATGTGATGTGTCCACGTTGTGTTTTGGGGCTTTTCCTGTGCGGGCGCTAGGCCTACCCCCACAAGTGAGGTACCATTTTTATCGGGAGACATGGGGGAACGCTGGGTGGAAGGAAATTTGTGGCTCCTCTCTGATTCCAGAATTTTATGTCACCAAAATGAGAGGTAAAAGTGTTTTTTTGGCCAAATTTTGAGGTTTGCAAAGGATTCTGGGAAACAGAATGTGGTTAGAGCCCCACAAGTCACCCCATATTGGATTCCCCTAGGTGTCTAGTTTTCAAAAGTGCTCAGGTTTGCTAGGTTTCCCTAGGTGACAGCAGAGCTAGAGGCCAATATCAACAGCTAGGTGCTTTACAAAAAACAGCTGTGTTTTCTTTGTGAAAATGTCATGTGTCCACCTTGTGTTTTTTGGCTTTTCCTATCGCGGGCGCTAGGCCTACCCCCACAAGTGAGGTACCATTTTTATCGGGAGACATGGGGGAACGCTGGGTGGAAGAAAGTTTGTGCTCCTCTTTGATTACAGAACTTTCTGTCACCGAAATGAGAGGAAAAAGTGTTTTTTGGGCCAAATTTTGAGGTTTGCAAAGGATTCTGTGTGACAGAACCTGGTCAGAGTACCACAAGTCACACCATCTTGGATTCCCCTAGGTGTCTAGTTTTCAAAACTGCGCAGGTTTACTAGGTTTCCCTAGGTACCGACTGAGCTAGAGGCCAAAATCCACAGCTGGTGCTTTGCAAAAAACAGCTCTGTTTTCTTTGTGAAAATGTGATGTGTCCACGTTGTGTTTTGGGGCTTTTCCTGTAGCGGGCGCTAGGCCTACCCCCACAAGTGAGGTACCATTTTTATCGGGAGACATGGGGGAACGCTGGGTGGAAGGAAAGTTGTGGCTCCTCTCTGATTCCAGAACTTTCTGTCACCGAAATGAGAGGAAAAAGTGTTTTTTGGGCCAAATTTTGGGGTTTGCAAAGGATTCTGGGTAACAGAACCTGGTCAGAGCCCCACAAGTCGCACCATCTTGCATTCCCCTAGGTGTCTAGTTTTCATAACTGTGCAGTTTTGCAAGTTTTCCTAGGTGCCGGCTCAGCTAGGGGCCAAAATCCACAGCTAGGTGCTTTGCAAAAAACTGCTATTTTCTTTGTGAAAATGTGATGTGTCCACGTTGTGTTTTGGGGCTTTTCCTGTCGCGGGTGCTAGGCCTACCGCCACAAGTGAGGTACCATTTTTATCGGTAGCCATGGGGGAATGCTGGGTGGAAGGAAATTTGTGGCTCCTCTCTGATTCCAGAATTTTCTGTCACCAAAATGAGAGGTAAAAGTGTTTTTTTGGCCAAATGTTGAGGTTTGCAAAGGATTCTGGGAAACAGAAACTGGTTAGAGCCCCACAAGTCACCCCATATTGGATTCCCCTAGGTGTCTAGTTTTCAAAAGTGCACAGTCTTGCTAGGTTTCCCTAGGTGACAGCAGAGCTAGAGGTCAAAATCCACAGCTAGGTGCTTTACAAAAAACAGCTCTGTTTTCTTTGTGAAAATGTCATGTGTCCACGTTGTGTTTTGGGTCTCTTCCTGTCGCGGGCGCTAGGCCTACCCCCACAAGTGAGGTAAGATTTTTATCGGGAGACATGGGGGAACGCTGGGTGGAAGGAATTTTGTGGCTCCTCTCTGATTACAGAACTTTCTGTCACTGAAATGAGAGGAAAAAATGTTTTTTGGGCCAACTTTTAGGGTTTACAAAGGATTCTGGGTAACAGAACCTGGTCAGAGCTCCACAAGTCACCCCATCTTGGATTCCCCTAGGTGTCTAGTTTTCAAAACTGAGCGGGTTTGCTATGTTTCCATAGGTGCTGGCTGAGCTAGAGGCCAAAATCCACAGCAAGGTGCTTTGCAAAAAACAGCTCTGTTTTCCTTTTGAAAATGTGATGTGTCCACGTTGTGTTTTGGGGCTTTTCATGTCGCGGGCGCTAGGCCTACCCCCACAAGTGAGGTATCATTGTTATCGGGAGACATGGGGGAACGCTGGGTGGAAGGAAATTTGTGGCTCCTCTCTGATTCCAGAACTTTCTGTCACCGAAATGAGAGAGAAAAGTGTTTTTTGGGCCACATTTTGGGGTTTGCAAAGGATTCTGGGTAACAGAACCTGGTCAGAGCCAAACAAGTCACAGCATCTTGCATTCCCCTAGGTGTCTAGTTTTCATAACTGTGCAGGTTTGCAAGTTTCCCTAGGTGCCGGCTCAGCTAGAGGCCAAAATCCACAGCTAGGTGCTTTGCAAAAACAGCTATTTTCTTTGTGAAAATGTGATGTGTCCACGTTGTGTTTTGGGGCTTTTCCTGTCGCGGGCGCTAAGCCTACCACCACAAGTGAGGTACCATTTTTATCGGTAGCCATGGGGGAATGCTGGGTGGAAGGATATTTGTGGCTCGTCTCTGATTCCAGAACTTTCTGCCACCGAAATGAGAGGAAAAAGTGTTTTTTGGGCCAAATTTTGGGGTTTGCAAAGGATTCTGGGTAACAGAGCCTGGTCAGAGCCCCACAAGTCACACCATCTTGCATTCCCCTAGGTGTCTAGTTTTCATAACTCTGCAGGTTTGCAAGTTTCCCTAGGTGCCGGCTCAGCTAGAGGCCAAAATCCACAGCTAGGTGCTTTGCAAAAAACAGCTATTTTCTTTGTGAAAATGTGATATGTCCACGTTGTGTTTTGGGGCTTTTCCTGTCGCGGGCGCTAGGCCTACCACCACAAGTGAGGTACCATTTCTATTGGTAGCCATGGGGGAATGCTGGGTGGAAGGAAATTTGTGGCTCCTCTCTGATTCCAGAATTTTATGTCACCAAAATGAGAGGTAAAAGTGTTTTTTTGGCCAAATTTTGAGGTTTGCAAAGGATTCTGGGAAACAGAATCTGGTTAGAGCCCCACAAGTCACCCCATATTGGATTCCCCTAGGTGTCTAGTTTTCAAAAGTGCTCAGGTTTGCTAGGTTTCCCTAGGTGCCGGCTCAGCTAGAGGCCAAAATCCACAGCTAGGTGCTTTGCAAAAAACAGCTATTTTCTTTGTGAAAATGTGATGTGTCCACGTTGTGTTTTGGGGCTTTTCCTGTGCGGGCGCTAGGCCTACCCCCACAAGTGAGGTACCATTTTTATCGGGAGACATGGGGGAACGCTGGGTGGAAGGAAATTTGTGGCTCCTCTCTGATTCCAGAACTTTCTGTCACAGAAATGAGAGGAAAAAGTGTTTTTTGGGCCAAATTTTGGGGTTTGCAAAGAATTCTGGGTAACAGAACCTGGTCAGAGCCCCACAAGTCGCACCATCTTGCATTCCCCTAGGTGTCTAGTTTTCATAACTGTGCAGGTTTGCAAGTTTCCCTAGGTGCCGGCTCAGCTAGGGGCCAAAATCCACAGCTAGGTGCTTTGCAAAAAACAGCTATTTTCTTTGTGAAAATGTGATGTGTCCACGTTGTGTTTTGGGGCTTTTCCTGTCGCGGGCGCTAGGCCTACCACCACATGTGAGGTACCATTTTTATTGGTAGCAATGGGGGAATGCTGGGTGGAAGGAAATTTGTGGCTCCTCTCTGATTCCAGAATTTTCTGTCACCAAAATGAGAGGTAAAAGTGTTTTTTTGGCCAAATGTTGAGGTTTGCAAAGGATTCTGGGAAACAGAAACTGGTTAGAGCCCCACAAGTCACCCCATATTGGATTCCCCTAGGTGTCTAGTTTTCAAACGTGCTCAGGTTTGCTAGGTTTCCCTAGGTGACAGCAGAGCTAGAGGCCAATATCAACAGCTAGGTGCTTTACAAAAAACAGCTGTGTTTTCTTTGTGAAAATGTCATGTGTCCACCTTGTGTTTTTTGGCTTTTCCTATCGCGGGCGCTAGGCCTACCCCCACAAGTGAGGTACCATTTTTATCGGGAGACATGGGGGAACGCTGGGTGGAAGAAAGTTTGTGCACCTCTTTGATTACAGAACTTTCTGTCACCGAAATGAGAGGAAAAAGTGTTTTTTGGGCCAAATTTTGAGGTTTGCAAAGGATTCTGTGTGACAGAACCTGGTCAGAGTACCACAAGTCACACCATCTTGGATTCCCCTAGGTGTCTAGTTTTCAAAACTGCGCAGGTTTACTAGGTTTCCCTAGGTACCGACTGAGCTAGAGGCCAAAATCCACAGCTGGTGCTTTGCAAAAAACAGCTCTGTTTTCTTTGTGAAAATGTGATGTGTCCACGTTGTGTTTTGGGGCTTTTCCTGTAGCGGGCGCTAGGCCTACCCCCACAAGTGAGGTACCATTTTTATCGGGAGACATGGGGGAACGCTGGGTGGAAGGAAAGTTGTGGCTCCTCTCTGATTCCAGAACTTTCTGTCACCGAAATGAGAGGAAAAAGTGTTTTTTGGGCCAAATTTTGGGGTTTGCAAAGGATTCTGGGTAACAGAACCTGGTCAGAGCCCCACAAGTCGCACCATCTTGCATTCCCCTAGGTGTCTAGTTTTCATAACTGTGCAGTTTTGCAAGTTTTCCTAGGTGCCGGCTCAGCTAGGGGCCAAAATCCACAGCTAGGTGCTTTGCAAAAAACTGCTATTTTCTTCGTGAAAATGTGATGTGTCCACGTTGTGTTTTGGGGCTTTTCCTGTCGCGGGTTCTAGGCCTACCGCCACAAGTGAGGTACCATTTTTATCGGTAGCCATGGGGGAATGCTGGGTGGAAGGAAATTTGTGGCTCCTCTCTGATTCCAGAATTTTCTGTCACCAAAATGAGATGTAAAAGTGTTTTTTTGGCCAAATGTTGAGGTTTGCAAAGGATTCTGGGAAACAGAAACTGGTTAGAGCCCCACAAGTCACCCCATATTGGATTCCCCTAGGTGTCTAGTTTTCAAAAGTGCACAGTCTTGCTAGGTTTCCCTAGGTGACAGCAGAGCTAGAGGTCAAAATCCACAGCTAGGTGCTTTACAAAAAACAGCTCTGTTTTCTTTGTGAAAATGTCATGTGTCCACGTTGTGTTTTGGGTCTCTTCCTGTCGCGGGCGCTAGGCCTACCCCCACAAGTGAGGTAAGATTTTTATCGGGAGACATGGGGGAACGCTGGGTGGAAGGAATTTTGTGGCTCCTCTCTGATTACAGAACTTTCTGTCACTGAAATGAGAGGAAAAAATGTTTTTTGGGCCAACTTTTAGGGTTTACAAAGGATTCTGGGTAACAGAACCTGGTCAGAGCTCCACAAGTCACCCCATCTTGGATTCCCCTAGGTGTCTAGTTTTCAAAACTGAGCGGGTTTGCTAGGTTTCCATAGGTGCTGGCTGAGCTAGAGGCCAAAATCCACAGCAAGGTGCTTTGCAAAAAACAGCTCTGTTTTCCTTTTGAAAATGTGATGTGTCCACGTTGTGTTTTGGGGCTTTTCCTGTCGCGGGCGCTAGGCCTACCCCCACAAGTGAGGTATCATTGTTATCGGGAGACATGGGGGAACGCTGGGTGGAAGGAAATTTGTGGCTCCTCTCTGATTCCAGAACTTTCTCTCACCGAAATGAGAGAGAAAAGTGTTTTTTGGGCCAAATTTTGGGGTTTGCAAAGGATTCTGGGTAACAGAACCAGGTCAGAGCCAAACAAGTCACACCATCTTGCATTCCCCTAGGTGTCTAGTTTTCATAACTGTGCAGGTTTGCAAGTTTCCCTAGGTGCCGGCTCAGCTAGAGGCCAAAATCCACAGCTAGGTGCTTTGCAAAAACAGCTATTTTCTTTGTGAAAATGTGATGTGTCCACGTTGTGTTTTGGGGCTTTTCCTGTCGCGGGCGCTAAGCCTACCACCACAAGTGAGGTACCATTTTTATCGGTAGCCATGGGGGAATGTTGGGTGGAAGGATATTTGTGGCTCGTCTCTGATTCCAGAACTTTCTGCCACCGAAATGAGAGGAAAAAGTGTTTTTTGGGCCAAATTTTGGGGTTTGCAAAGGATTCTGGGTAACAGAGCCTGGTCAGAGCCCCACAAGTCACACCATCTTGCATTCCCCTAGGTGTCTAGTTTTCATAACTCTGCAGGTTTGCAAGTTTCCATAGGTGCCGGCTCAGCTAGAGGCCAAAATCCAAAGCTAGGTGCTTTGCAAAAATCAGCTATTTTCTTTGTGAAAATGTGATATGTCCACGTTGTGTTTTGGGGCTTTTCCTGTCGCGGGCGCTAGGCCTACCACCACAAGTGAGGTACCATTTTTATTGGTAGCCATGGGGGAATGCTGGGTGGAAGGAAATTTGTGGCTCCTCTCTGATTCCAGAATTTTATGTCACCAAAATGAGAGGTAAAAGTGTTTTTTTGGCCAAATTTTGAGGTTTGCAAAGGATTCTGGGAAACAGAATCTGGTTAGAGCCCCACAAGTCACCCCATATTGGATTCCCCTAGGTGTCTAGTTTTCAAAAGTGCTCAGGTTTGCTAGGTTTCCCTAGGTGCCGGCTCAGCTAGAGGCCAAAATCCACAGCTAGGTGCTTTGCAAAAAACAGCTATTTTCTTTGTGAAAATGTGATGTGTCCACGTTGTGTTTTGGGGCTTTTCCTGTGCGGGCGCTAGGCCTACCCCCACAAGTGAGGTACCATTTTTATCTGGAGACATGGGGGAACGCTGGGTGTAAGGAAATTTGTGGCTCCTCTCTGATTCCAGAACTTTCTGTCACCGAAATGAGAGGAAAAAGTGTTTTTTGGGCCAAATTTTGGGGTTTGCAAAGAATTCTGGGTAACAGAACCTGGTCAGAGCCCCACAAGTCGCACCATCTTGCATTCCCCTAGGTGTCTAGTTTTCATAACTGTGCAGGTTTGCAAGTTTCCCTAGGTGCCGGCTCAGCTAGGGGCCAAAATCCACAGCTAGGTGCTTTGCAAAAAACAGCTATTTTCTTTGTGAAAATGTGATGTGTCCACGTTGTGTTTTGGGGCTTTTCCTGTCGCGGGCGCTAGGCCTACCACCACAAGTGAGGTACCATTTTTATTGGTAGCAATGGGGGAATGCTGGGTGGAAGGAAATTTGTGGCTCCTCTCTGATTCCAGAATTTTCTGTCACCAAAATGAGAGGTAAAAGTGTTTTTTTGGCCAAATTTTGAGGTTTGCAAAGGATTCTGGGAAACAGAATCTGGTTAGAGCCCCACAAGTCACCCCATATTGGATTCCCCTAGGTGTCTAGTTTTCAAAAGTGCTCAGGTTTGCTAGGTTTCCCTAGGTGACAGCAGAGCTAGAGGCCAATATCAACAGCTGGGTGCTTTACAAAAAACAGCTGTGTTTTCTTTGTGAAAATGTCATGTGTCCACGTTGTGTTTTTAGGCTTTTCCTGTCGCGGGCGCTAGGCCTACCCCCACAAGTGAGGTACCATTTTTATCGGGAGACATGGGGGAACCCTGGGTGGAAGAAAGTTTGTGCTCCTCTTTGATTACAGAACTTTCTGTCACCGAAATGAGAGGAAAAAGTGTTTTTTTGGCCAAATTTTGAGGTTTCCAAAGTTTTCTGGGAAACAGAATCTGGTTAGAGCCCCACAAGTCACCCCATATTGGATTCCCCTAGGTGTCTAGTTTTCAAAACTGAGCGGGTTTGCTAGGTTTCCATAGGTGCTGGCTGAGCTAGAGTCCAAAATCCACAGCTAGGTGCTTTGCAAAAAACAGCTCTTTTTTCTTTTTGAAAATGTGATGTGTCCACGTTGTGTTTTGGGGCTTTTCCTGTATCGGGAGCTAGGCCTACCCCCACAAGTGAGGTACCATTTTTATCGGGAGACATGGGGGAACGCTGGGTGGAAGGAAATTTGTGGCTCCTCTCTGATTCCAGAACTTTCTGTCACCGAAATGAGAGGAAAAAGTGTTTTTTGGGCCAAATTTTGGGGTTTGCAAAGGATTCTGGGTAACAGAACCTGGTCAGAGCCCCACAAGTCGCACCATCTTGCATTCCCCTAGGTGTCTAGTTTTCATTACTGTGCAGGTTTGCAAGTTTCCCTAGGTGCCGGCTCAGCTAGGGGCCAAAATCCACATCTAGGTGCTTTGCAAAAAACAGCTATTTTCTTTGTGAAAATGTGATGTGTCCACGTTGTGTTTTGGGGCTTTTCCTGTCGCGGGCGCTAGGCCTACCACCACAAGTGAGGTACCATTTTTATCGGTAGCCATGGGGGAATGCTGGGTGGAAGGAAATTTGTGGCTCCTCTCTGATTCCAGAATTTTCTGTCACCAAAATGAGAGGTAAAAGTGTTTTTTTGGCCAAATTTTGAGGTTTGCAAAGGATTCTGGGAAACAGAATCTGGTTAGAGCCCCACAAGTCACCCCATATTGGATTCCCCTAGGTGTCTAGTTTTCAAAAGTGCTCAGGTTTGCTAGGTTTCCCTAGGTGACAGCAGAGCTAGAGGCCAATATCAACAGCTAGGTGTGATGAAGCAGAAAATGAAGGTTTTGGTTTATTGACGCTTAAACGTAGTGCTGAAATAATCATGTGTGACATTAACCGAACTAATAAAGATTGTACGGGGACAAAATGTGCCCTCAGAGTAGTTTGCCATCATTTATACGCGTGCTTTATATAACGTGGTGAATTAGAATTGCACTAATCCGACATAATCATAAACGTATGCTACGATTTGCTTGTTTGAAATGCTTTAGCTTAACATTACTTTAGCGGAGGCTTTGGCCTAGTTGCCCGGTCTCACGGTTTAGATGCTCGTATTTTTCCACTGTGCTATTAAACGTGTATTCTTGCTTGAAGCTGTACTTTTCCACAGAAACTGTTCACATGCTTATCTTAAAGTTAGTGCCAGCCTGGCATATTTTCTCTTTAATTCAAGGTCGACTTGCAGGTGCGGACAATGGAGGCTCTGAGAGTAAGCTAATTGGGAGACAATGTTGCGATTTGCGTACCCATCTCGAAGGATAATGTATGCTTAAGTAAAAGCTTGAGAATTGTCGTTTTTGATTGGTCAATTTGAAGCTAACCTATGAACCCTCCAATGGAGACCCTACAGGACTCGAACTGTTGTCTATAAAACCCAGGTGCACGAGGAGAAAGTAGCTATTACCAGCTCGATACCCGCCATTTTGCAGACTTCGTAGCTATTATGGCCCACTTTGCTGCGACGCCATTTTGAGAGACTTTGATTCTTTCTCTAATCGAGAGAAAGAGACTTTAAATGATTCTTGCCCTAGAGACTGTAACTTTGATTTGATCCCTTTGCATGAAGTAATAGTTTTACCTTGCCGCCGTGAGGCAATTGCCCCGTCCACCCCTGCCCCTTTGTCCCGTCCCATGCTGATCGAGAAACGGTACCCACGATGACCGAAGAACGGTACCTGTGAGACGAAGACTTCCTTGTATGCTGATCGTAATTGGTAAATATGAAAGGAAATTGTAAAATTGCATTGTGTTTCTTTTAGGTAACCAACTGCTGATTTTTGGTAAGATCCCTAGTTAGGAGTTTTCTAAATTAATGTTGCTAAATTGTTTTTGCATGAAGTCCCACATGCCGATGCTAATTTGAGGTTAGACGAGGTTTCCATATGTTGCACGATGCAATTTGAGATCTTGTTATGCTGACTAAATGTACGCAATTAGTTCATTACAGATTATTGTATTAGTGCTTTGCATTGCCATTATCGAATGCCTTGTGATTCAAATGCTTCATAGATTACACTTGTTCCGACGTTATGGACAGCTAGTAATGTTCATATATGTTTATCATTTGGTGTTGAGACACATTTATATTGTGCTAGCTTTGTTAATATAGGGAAATAAATTTACTAACTTTGCAATAAACTGGTGTGGTTATTCCTGACGGAAAGGTCAGGGTTCGCCGAAATGTATTCTGGATTAATTGTAAAGTGTTATGTTGTTCAGGGTGTTGCTTATGTTCGTTATTGATTATTGATTTGATGCGACTGATCGATATAAGAGTACAGAGAGTTCCCACTTAGTCAAAAGATTCATCGGCCTAAAGAGCGTCCGAACGCAGGTAAATTATTACTGCGGACCGCTCTATCAGGTGCTTTACAAAAAACAGCTGTGTTTTCTTTGTGAAAATGTCATGTGTCCACGTTGTGTTTTTGGGCTTTTCCTGTCGCGGGCGCTAGGCCTACCCCCACAAGTGAGGTACCATTTTTATCGGGAGACATGGGGGAACGCTGGGTGGAAGAAAGTTTGTGCTCCTCTTTGATTACAGAACTTTCTGTCACCGAAATGAGAGGAAAAAGTGTTTTTTGGGCCAAATTTTGAGGTTTGCAAAGGATTCTGTGTGACAGAACCTGGTCAGAGTACCACAAGTCACACCATCTTGGATTCCCCTAGGTGTCTAGTTTTCAAAACTGCGCAGGTTTACTAGGTTTCCCTATGTACCGGCTGATCTAGAGGCCAAAATCCACAGCTGGTGCTTTGCAAAAAACAGCTCTGTTTTCTTTTTGAAAATGTGATGTGTCCACGTTGTGTTTTGGGGCTTTTCCTGTAGCGGGCGCTAGGCCTACCCCCACAAGTGAGGTACCATTTTTATCGGGAGACATGGGGGAACGCTGGGTGGAAGGAAATTTGTGGCTCCTCTCTGATTCCAGAACTTTCTGTCACCGAAATGAGAGGAAAAAGTGTTTTTTGGGCCAAATTTTGGGGTTTGCAAAGAATTCTGGATAACAGAACCTGGTCAGAGCCCCACAAGTCGCACCATCTTGCATTCCCCTAGGTGTCTAGTTTTCATAACTGTGCAGTTTTGCAAGTTTCCGTAGGTGCCGGCTCAGCTAGGGGCCAAAATCCACAGCTAGGTGCTTTGCAAAAAACAGCTATTTTCTTTGTGAAAATGTGATGTGTCCACGTTGTGTTTTGGGGCTTTTCCTGTCGCGGGTGCTAGGCCTAACACCATAAGTGAGGTACCATTTTTATCGGTAGCCATGGGGGAATGCTGGGTGGAAGGAAATTTGTGGCTCCTCTCTGATTCCAGAATTTTCTGTCACCAAAATGAGAGGTAAAAGTGTTTTTTTGGCCAAATGTTGAGGTTTGCAAAGGATTCTGGGAAACAGAATCTGGTTACAGCCCCACAAGTCACCCCATATTGGATTCCCCTAGGTGTCTAGTTTTCAAAAGTGCACAGGTTTGCTAGGTTTCCCTAGGTGACAGCAGAGCTAGAGGTCAAAATCCACAGCTAGGTGCTTTACAAAAAACAGCTCTGTTTTCTTTGTGAAAAGGTCATGTGTCCACGTTGTGTTTTTGGGCTTTTCCTGTTGCGGGCACTAGGCCTACCCCCACAAGTGAGGTTCCATTTTTATCGGTAGACATGGGGGAACGCTGGGTGGAAGAAAGTTTGTGCTCCTCTTTGATTACAGAACTTTCTGTCACCGAAATGAGAGGAAAAGGTGTTTTTTGGGCCAAATTTTTAGGTTTGCAAAGGATTCTGTGTAACATAACCTGGTCAGAGTACCACAAGTCACACCATCTTGGATTCCCCTAGGTGTCTAGTTTTCAAAACTGCGCAGGTTTACTAGGTTTCCCTAGGTTCCGACTGAGCTAGAGGCCAAATCCACAGCTGGTGCTTTGCAAAAAACAGCTCTGTTTTCTTTGTGAAAATGTGATGTGTCCACGTTGTGTTTTGGGTCTCTTCCTGTCGCGGGCGCTAGGCCTACCCCCACAAGTGAGGTAAGATTTTTATCGGGAGACATGGGGGAACGCTGGGTGGAAGGGATTTTGTGGCTCCTCTCTGATTACAGAACTTTCTGTCACTGAAATGAGAGGAAAAAATGTTTTTTGGGCCAACTTTTAGGGTTTACAAAGGATTCTGGGTAACAGAACCTGGTCAGAGCTCCACAAGTCACCCCATCTTGGATTCCCCTAGGTGTCTAGTTTTCAAAACTGAGCGGGTTTGCTAGGTTTCCATAGGTGCTGGCTGAGCTAGAGGCCAAAATCCACAGCAAGGTGCTTTGCAAAAAACAGCTCTGTTTTCCTTTTGAAAATGTGATGTGTCCACGTTGTGTTTTGGGGCTTTTCCTGTCACGGGCGCTAGGCCTACCCCCACAAGTGAGGTATCATTTTTATCGGGAGACATGGGGGAACGCTGGGTGGAAGGAAATTTGTGGCTCCTCTCTGATTCCAGAACTTTCTGTCACCGAAATGAGAGGAAAAAGTGTTTTTTGGGCCACATTTTGGGGTTTGCAAAGGATTCTGGGTAACAGAACCTGGTCAGAGCCCCACAAGTCACACCATCTTGCATTCCCCTAGGTGACTAGTTTTCATAACTGTGCAGGTTTGCAAGTTTCCCTAGGTGCCGGCTCAGCTAGAGGCCAAAATCCACAGCTAGGTGCTTTGCAAAAAACAGCTATTTTCTTTGTGAAAATGAAATGTGTCCACGTTGTGTTTTGGGGCTTTTCCTGTCGCGGGCGCTAAGCCTACCACCACAAGTGAGGTACCATTTTTATCGGTAGCCATGGGGGAATGCTGGGTGGAAGGAAATTTGTGGCTCGTCTCTGATTCCAGAACTTTCTGTCACCGAAATGAGAGGAAAAAGTGTTTTTTGGGCCAAATTTTGGCGTTTGCAAAGGATTCTAGGTAACAGAGCCTGGTCAGAGCCCCACAAGTCACACCATCTTGCATTCCCCTAGGTGTCTAGTTTTCATAACTGTGCAGGTTTGCAAGTTTCCCTAGGTGCCGGCTCAGCTAGAGGCCAAAATCCACAGCTAGGTGCTTTGCAAAAAACAGCTATTTTCTTTGTGAAAATGTGATGTGTCCACGTTGTGTTTTGGGGCTTTTCCTGTAGCGGGCGCTAGGCCTACCCCCACAAGTGAGGTACCATTTTTATCGGGAGACATGGGGGAACGCTGGGTGGAAGGAAATTTGTGGCTCCTCTCTGATTCCAGAACTTTCTGTCACCGAAATGAGAGGAAAAAGTGTTTTTTGGGCCAAATTTTGGGGTTTGCAAAGGATTCTGGGTAACAGAACCTGGTCAGAGCCCCACAAGTCGCACCATCTTGCATTCCCCTAGGTGTCTAGTTTTCATAACTGTGCAGGTTTGCAAGTTTCCCTAGGTGCCGGCTCAGCTAGGGGCCAAAATCCACAGCTAGGTGCTTTGCAAAAAACAGCTATTTTCTTTGTGAAAATGTGATGTGTCCATGTTGTGTTTTGGGGCTTTTCCTGTCGCGGGCGCTAGGCCTACCACCACAAGTGAGGTACCATTTTTATTGGTAGCCATGGGGGAATGCTGGGTGGAAGGAAATTTGTGGCTCCTTTCTGATTCCAGAATTTTCTGTCACCAAAATGAGAGGTAAAAGTGTTTTTTTGGCCAAATTTTGAGGTTTGCAAAGGATTCTGGGAAACAGAATCTGGTTAGAGCCCCACAAGTCACCCCATATTGGATTCCCCTAGGTGTCTAGTTTTCAAAAGTGCTCAGGTTTGCTAGGTTTCCCTAGGTGCCGGCTCAGCTAGAGGCCAAAATCCACAGCTAGGTGCTTTGCAAAAAACAGCTATTTTCTTTGTGAAAATGTGATGTGTCCACGTTGTTTTTTGGGGCTTTTCCTGTAGCGGGCGCTAGGCCTACCCCCACAAGTGAGGTACCATTTTTATCGGGAGACATGGGGGAAGCTGGGTGGAAGGAAATTTGTGGCTCCTCTCTGATTCCAGAACTTTCTGTCACCGAAATGAGAGGAAAAAGTGTTTTTTGGGCCAAATTTTGGGGTTTGCAAAGGATTCTGGGTAACAGAACCTGGTCAGAGCCCCACAAGTCGCACCATCTTGCATTCCCCTAGGTGTCTAGTTTTCATAACTGTGCAGGTTTGCAAGTTTCCCTAGGTGCCGGCTCAGCTAGGGGCCAAAATCCACAGCTAGGTGCTTTGCAAAAAACAGCTATTTTCTTTGTGAAAATGTGATGTGTCCACGTTGTGTTTTGGGGCTTTTCCTGTCGCGGGCGCTAGGCCTACCACCACAAGTGAGGTACCATTTTTATTGGTAGCCATGGGGGAATGCTGGGTGGAAGGAAATTTGTGGCTCCTCTCTGATTCCAGAATTTTCTGTCACCAAAATGAGAGGTAAAAGTGTTTTTTTGGCCAAATTTTGAGGTTTGCAAAGGATTCTGGGAAACAGAATCTGGTTAGAGCCCCACAAGTCACCCCATATTGGATTCCCCTAGGTGTCTAGTTTTCAAAAGTGCTCAGGTTTGCTAGGTTTCCCTAGGTGACAGCAGAGCTAGAGGCCAATATCAACAGCTGGGTGCTTTACAAAAAACAGCTGTGTTTTCTTTGTGAAAATGTCATGTGTCCACGTTGTGTTTTTGGGCTTTTCCTGTTGCGGGCGCTAGGCCTACCCCCACAAGTGAGGTACCATTTTTATCGGGAGACATGGGGGAACGCTGGGTGGAAGAAAGTTTGTGCTCCTCTTTGATTACAAAACTTTCTGTCACCGAAATGAGAGGAAAAAGTGTTTTTTTGGCCAAATTTTGAGGTTTCCAAAGTTTTCTGGGAAACAGAATCTGGTTAGAGCCCCACAAGTCACCCCATATTGGATTCCCCTAGGTGTCTAGTTTTCAAAACTGAGCGGGTTTGCTAGGTTTCCGTAGGTGCTGGCTGAGCTAGAGTCCAAAATCCACAGCTAGGTGCTTTGCAAAAAACAGCTCTGTTTTCTTTTTGAAAATGTGATGTGTCCACGTTGTGTTTTGGGGCTTTTCCTGTAGCGGGCGCTAGGCCTACCCCCACAAGTGAGGTACCATTTTTATCGGGAGACATGGGGGAACGCTGGGTGGAAGGAAATTTGTGGCTCCTCTCTGATTCCAGAACTTTCTGTCACCGAAATGAGAGGAAAAAGTGTTTTTTGGGCCAAATTTTGGGGTTTGCAAAGGATTCTGGGTAACAGAACCTGGTCAGAGCCCCACAAGTCGCACCATCTTGCATTCCCCTAGGTGTCTAGTTTTCATAACTGTGCAGGTTTGCAAGTTTCCCTAGGTGCCGGCTCAGCTAGGGGCCAAAATCCACAAGTAGGTGCTTTGCAAAAAGCAGCTATTTTCTTTGTGAAAATGTGATGTGTCCACGTTGTGTTTTGGGGCTTTTCCTGTCGCGGGCGCTAGGCCTACCCCCACAAGTGAGGTACCATTTTTATCGGTAGCCATGGGGGAATGCTGGGTGGAAGGAAATTTGTGGCTCCTCTCTGATTCCAGAATTTTCTGTCACCAAAATGAGAGATAAAAGTGTTTTTTTGGCCAAATTTTGAGGTTTGCAAAGGATTCTGGGAAACAGAAACTGGTTAGAGCCCCACAAGTCACCCCATATTGGATACCCCTAGGTGTCTAGTTTTCAAAAGTGCGCAGGTTTGCTAGGTTTCCCTAGGTGACAGCAGAGCTAGAGGCCAAAATCCACAGCTAGGTGCTTTACAAAAAACAGCTCTGTTTTCTTTGTGAAAATGTCATGTGTCCACGTTGTGTTTTTGGGCTTTTCCTGTCGCGGGCGCTAGGCCAACCCCCACAAGTGAGGTACCATTTTTATAGGGAGACATGGGGGAACGCTGGGTGGAAGGAAGTTTGTGCTCCTCTTTGATTACAGAACTTTCTGTCACCGAAATGAGAGGAAAAAGTGTTTTTTGGGACAACTTTTAGGGTTTACAAAGGATTCTGGGTAACAGAACCTGGTCAGAGCCCCACAAGTCACACCATCTTGAAAATTCCTAGGTGTCTAGTTTTCATAACTGTGCAGGTTTGCAAGTTTCCCTGGGTGCCGGATCAGCTAGGGGCCAAAATCCACAGCTGGTGCTTTGCAAAAAACAGCTCTGTTTTCTTTGTGAAAATGTGATGTGTCTACGTTGTGTTTTGGGTCTCTTCCTGTCGCGGGCGCTAGGCCTACCCCCACATGTGAGGTACGATTTTTATCGGGAGACATGGGGGAATGCTGGGTGGAAGGAATTTTGTGGCTCCTCTCTGATTACAGAACTTTCTGTCACTGAAATGAGAGGAAAAAATGTTTTTTGGGCCAACTTTTAGGGTTTACAAAGGATTCTGGGTAACAGAACCTGGTCAGAGCTCCACAAGTCACCCCATCTTGGATTCCCCTAGGTGTCTAGTTTTCAAAACTGAGCGGGTTTGCTAGGTTTCCATAGGTGCTGGCTGAGCTAGAGGCCAAAATCCACAGCAAGGTGCTTTGCAAAAAACAGCTCTGTTTTCCTTTTGAAAATGTGATGTGTCCACGTTGTGTTTTGGGGCTTTTCCTGTCACGGGCGCTAGGCCTACCCCCACAAGTGAGGTATCATTTTTATCGGGAGACATGGGGGAATGCTGGGTGGAAGGAAATTTGTGGCTCCTCTCTGATTCCAGAACTTTCTGTCACCGAAATGAGAGGAAAAAGTGTTTTTTGGGCCACATTTTGGGGTTTGCAAAGGATTCTGGGTAACAGAACCTGGTCAGAGCCCCACAAGTCACACCATCTTGCATTCCCCTAGGTGTCTAGTTTTCATAACTGTGCAGGTTTGCAAGTTTCCCTAGGTGCCGGCTCAGCTAGAGGCCAAAATCCACAGCTAGGTGCTTTGCAAAAAACAGCTATTTTCTTTGTGAAAATGTGATGTGTCCACGTTGTGTTTTGGGGCTTTTCCTGTAGCGGGCGCTAGGCCTACCCCCACAAGTGAGGTACCATTTTTATCGGGAGACATGGGGGAATGCTGGGTGGAAGGAAATTTGTGGCTCGTCTCTGATTCCAGAACTTTCTGTCACCGAAATGAGAGGAAAAAGTGTTTTTTGGGCCAAATTTTGGGGTTTGCAAAGGATTCTAGGTAACAGAGCCTGGTCAGAGCCCCACAAGTCACACCATCTTGCATTCCCCTAGGTGTCTAGTTTTCATAACTGTGCAGGTTTGCAAGTTTCCCTAGGTGCCGGCTCAGCTAGAGGCCAAAATCCACAGCTAGGTGCTTTGCAAAAAACAGCTATTTTCTTTGTGAAAATGTGATGTGTCCACGTTGTGTTTTGGGGCTTTTCCTGTAGCGGGCGCTAGGCCTACCCCCACAAGTGAGGTACCATTTTTATCGGGAGACATGGGGGAACGCTGGGTGGAAGGAAATTTGTGGCTCCTCTCTGATTCCAGAACTTTCTGTCACCGAAATGAGAGGAAAAAGTGTTTTTTGGGCCAAATTTTGGGGTTTGCAAAGGATTCTGGGTAACAGAACCTGGTCAGAGCCCCACAAGTCGCACCATCTTGCATTCCCCTAGGTGTCTAGTTTTCATAACTGTGCAGGTTTGCAAGTTTCCCTAGGTGCCGGCTCAGCTAGGGGCCAAAATCCACAGCTAGGTGCTTTGCAAAAAACTGCTATTTTCTTTGTGAAAATGTGATGTGTCCATGTTGTGTTTTGGGGCTTTTCCTGTCGCGGGCGCTAGGCCTACCACCACAAGTGAGGTACCATTTTTATTGGTAGCCATGGGGGAATGCTGGGTGGAAGGAAATTTGTGGCTCCTCTCTGATTCCAGAATTTTCTGTCACCAAAATGAGAGGTAAAAGTGTTTTTTTGGCCAAATTTTGAGGTTTGCAAAGGATTCTGGGAAACAGAATCTGGTTAGAGCCCCACAAGTCACCCCATATTGGATTCCCCTAGGTGTCTAGTTTTCAAAAGTGCTCAGGTTTGCTAGGTTTCCCTAGGTGCCGGCTCAGCTAGAGGCCAAAATCCACAGCTAGGTGCTTTGCAAAAAACAGCTATTTTCTTTGTGAAAATGTGATGTGTCCACGTTGTGTTTTGGGGCTTTTCCTGTAGCGGGCGCTAGGCCTACCCCCACAAGTGAGGTACCATTTTTATCGGGAGACATGGGGGAAGCTGGGTGGAAGGAAATTTGTGGCTCCTCTCTGATTCCAGAACTTTCTGTCACCGAAATGAGAGGAAAAAGTGTTTTTTGGGCCAAATTTTGGGGTTTGCAAAGGATTCTGGGTAACAGAACCTGGTCAGAGCCCCACAAGTCGCACCATCTTGCATTCCCCTAGGTGTCTAGTTTTCATAACTGTGCAGGTTTGCAAGTTTCCCTAGGTGCCGGCTCAGCTAGGGGCCAAAATCCACAGCTAGGTGCTTTGCAAAAAACAGCTATTTTCTTTGTGAAAATGTGATGTGTCCACGTTGTGTTTTGGGGCTTTTCCTGTCGCGGG
This sequence comes from Pleurodeles waltl, assembly GCF_031143425.1. NCBI lineage: Eukaryota > Metazoa > Chordata > Amphibia > Caudata > Salamandridae > Pleurodeles > Pleurodeles waltl. Next base: position 612,069,563 of record NC_090449.1, read on the forward strand.
CGCTAGGCCTACCACCACAAGTGAGGTACCATTTTTATTGGTAGCCATGGGGGAATGCTGGGTGGAAGGAAATTTGTGGCTCCTCTCTGATTCCAGAACTTTCTGTCACCAAAATGAGAGGTAAAAGTGTTTTTTTGGCCAAATTTTGAGGTTTGCAAAGGATTCTGGGAAACAGAATCTGGTTAGAGCCCCACAAGTCACCCCATATTGGATTCCCCTAGGTGTCCAGTTTTCAAAAGTGCTCAGGTTTGCTAGGTTTCCCTAGGTGACAGCAGAGCTAGAGACCAATATCAACAGCTGGGTGCTTTACAAAAAACAGCTGTGTTTTCTTTGTGAAAATGTCATGTGTCCACGTTGTGTTTTTGGGCTTTTCCTGTTGCGGGCGCTAGGCCTACCCCCACAAGTGAGGTACCATTTTTATCGGGAGACATGGGGGAACGCTGGGTGGAAGAAAGTTTGTGCTCCTCTTTGATTACAAAACTTTCTGTCACCGAAATGAGAGGAAAAAGTGTTTTTTTGGCCAAATTTTGAGGTTTCCAAAGTTTTCTGGGAAACAGAATCTGGTTAGAGCCCCACAAGTCACCCCATATTGGATTCCCCTAGGTGTCTAGTTTTCAAAACTGAGCGGGTTTGCTAGGTTTCCGTAGGTGCTGGCTGAGCTAGAGTCCAAAATCCACAGCTAGGTGCTTTGCAAAAAACAGCTCTGTTTTCTTTTTGAAAATGTGATGTGTCCACGTTGTGTTTTGGGGCTTTTCCTGTAGCGGGCGCTAGGCCTACCCCCACAAGTGAGGTACCATTTTTATCGGGAGACATGGGGGAACGCTGGGTGGAAGGAAATTTGTGGCTCCTCTCTGATTCCAGAACTTTCTGTCACCGAAATGAGAGGAAAAAGTGTTTTTTGGGCCAAATTTTGGGGTTTGCAAAGGATTCTGGGTAACAGAACCTGGTCAGAGCCCCACAAGTCGCACCATCTTGCATTCCCCTAGGTGTCTAGTTTTCATAACTGTGCAGGTTTGCAAGTTTCCCTAGGTGCCGGCTCAGCTAGGGGCCAAAATCCACAAGTAGGTGCTTTGCAAAAAGCAGCTATTTTCTTTGTGAAAATGTGATGTGTCCACGTTGTGTTTTGGGGCTTTTCCTGTCGCGGGCGCTAGGCCTACCCCCACAAGTGAGGTACCATTTTTATCGGTAGCCATGGGGGAATGCTGGGTGGAAGGAAATTTGTGGCTCCTCTCTGATTCCAGAATTTTCTGTCACCAAAATGAGAGATAAAAGTGTTTTTTTGGCCAAATTTTGAGTTTTGCAAAGGATTCTGGGAAACAGAATCTGGTTAGAGCCCCACAAGTCACCCCATATTGGATACCCCTAGGTGTCTAGTTTTCAAAAGTGCGCAGGTTTGCTAGGTTTCCCTAGGTGACAGCAGAGCTAGAGGCCAAAATCCACAGCTAGGTGCTTTACAAAAAACAGCTCTGTTTTCTTTGTGAAAATGTCATGTGTCCACGTTGTGTTTTTGGGCTTTTCCTGTCGCGGGCGCTAGGCCAACCCCCACAAGTGAGGTACCATTTTTATAGGGAGACATGGGGGAATGCTGGGTGGAAGGAAGTTTGTGCTCCTCTTTGATTACAGAACTTTCTGTCACCGAAATGAGAGGAAAAAGTGTTTTTTGGGACAACTTTTAGGGTGTACAAAGGATTCTGGGTAACAGAACCTGGCCAGAGCCCTACAAGTCACACCATCTTGAAAATTCCTAGGTGTCTAGTTTTCATAACTGTGTAGGTTTGCAAGTTTCCCTGGGTGCCGGATCAGCTAGGGGCCAAAATCCACAGCTGGTGCTTTGCAAAAAAACAGCTCTGTTTTCTTTGTGAAAATGTGATGTGTCCACGTTGTGTTTTGGGTCTCTTCCTGTCGCGGGCGCTAGGCCTACCCCCACATGTGAGGTACGATTTTTATCGGGAGACATGGGGGAATGCTGGGTGGAAGGAATTTTGTGGCTCCTCTCTGATTACAGAACTTTCTGTCACTGAAATGAGAGGAAAAAATGTTTTTTGGGCCAACTTTTAGGGTTTACAAAGGATTCTGGGTAACAGAACCTGGTCAGAGCCCCACAAGTCACACCATCGTGCATTCCCCTAGGTGTCTGGTTTTCATAACTGTGCAGGTTTGCAAGTTTCCCTGCGTGCCGGATCAGCTAGGGGCCAAAATCCACAGCTAGGTGCTTTGCAAAAAACAGCTATTTTCTTTGTGAAAATGTGATGTGTCCACGTTGTGTTTTGGGGCTTTTCCTGTAGCGGGCGCTAGGCCTACCCCCACAAGTGAGGTACCATTTGTATCGGGAGACATGGGGGAACGCTGGGTGGAAGGAAATTTGTGGCTCCTCTCTGATTCCAGAACTTTCTGTCACCGAAATGAGAGGAAAAAGTGTTTTTTGGGCCAAATTTTGGGGTTTGCAAAGGATTCTGGGTAACAGAACCTGGTCAGAGCCCCACAAGTCGCACCATCTTGCATTCCCCTAGGTGTCTAGTTTTCATAACTGTGCAGGTTTGCAAGTTTCCCTAGGTGCCGGCTCAGCTAGGGGCCAAAATCCACAAGTAGGTGCTTTGCAAAAAGCAGCTATTTTCTTTGTGAAAATGTGATGTGTCCACGTTGTGTTTTGGGGCTTTTCCTGTCGCGGGCGCTAGGCCTACCCCCACAAGTGAGGTACCATTTTTATCGGTAGCCATGGGGGAATGCTGGGTGGAAGGAAATTTGTGGCTCCTCTCTGATTCCAGTATTTTCTGTCACCAAAATGAGAGATAAAAGTGTTTTTTTGGCCAAATTTTGAGGTTTGCAAAGGATTCTGGGAAACAGAATCTGGTTAGAGCCCCACAAGTCACCCCATATTGGATACCCCTAGGTGTCTAGTTTTCAAAAGTGCGCAGGTTTGCTAGGTTTCCCTAGGTGACAGCAGAGCTAGAGGCCAAAATCCACAGCTAGGTGCTTTACAAAAAACAGCTCTGTTTTCTTTGTGAAAATGTCATGTGTCCACGTTGTGTTTTTGGGCTTTTCCTGTCGCGGGCGCTAGGCCAACCCCCACAAGTGAGGTACCATTTTTATAGGGAGACATGGGGGAATGCTGGGTGGAAGGAAGTTTGTGCTCCTCTTTGATTACAGAACTTTCTGTCACCGAAATGAGAGGAAAAAGTGTTTTTTGGGACAACTTTTAGGGTGTACAAAGGATTCTGGGTAACAGAACCTGGCCAGAGCCCTACAAGTCACACCATCTTGAAAATTCCCAGGTGTCTAGTTTGCATAACTGTGCAGGTTTGCAAGTTTCCCTGGGTGCCGGATCAGCTAGGGGCCAAAATCCACAGCTGGTGCTTTGCAAAAAAACAGCTCTGTTTTCTTTGTGAAAATGTGATGTGTCCACGTTGTGTTTTGGGTCTCTTCCTGTCGCGGGCGCTAGGCCTACCCCGACATGTGAGGTACGATTTTTATCGGGATACATGTTGGAATGCTGGGTGGAAGGAATTTTGTGGCTCCTCTCTGATTACAGAACTTTCTGTCACTGAAATGAGAGGAAAAAATGTTTTTTGGGCCAACTTTTAGGGTTTACAAAGGATTCTGGGTAACAGAACCTGGTCAGAGCCCCACAAGTCACACCATCGTGCATTCCCCTAGGTGTCTGGTTTTCATAACTGTGCAGGTTTGCAAGTTTCCCTGCGTGCCGGATCAGCTAGGGGCCAAAATCCACAGCTAGGTGCTTTGAAAAAAACAGCTATTTTCTTTGTGAAAATGTGATGTGTCCACGTTGTGTTTTGGGGCTTTTCCTGTCGCGGGCGCTAGGCCTACCACCACAAGTGAGGTACCATTTTTATCGGTAGCCATGGGGGAATGCTGGGTGGTAGGAAATTTGTGGCTCCTCTCTGATTCCAGAATTTTCTGTCCCCAAAATGAGAGGTAAAAGTGTTTTTTTGGCCAAATTTTGAGGTTTGCAAAGGATTCTGGGAAACAGAATCTGGTTAGAGCCCCACAAGTCACCCCATATTGGATTCCCCTAGGTGTCTGGTTTTCAAAAGTGCTCAGGTTTGCTAGGTTTCCCTAGGTGACAGCAGAGCTAGAGGCCAATATCAACAGCTAGGTGCATTACAAAAAACAGCTGTGTTTTCTTTGTGAAAATGTCATGTGTCCACGTTGTGTTTTTGGGCTTTTCCTGTCGCGGGCGCTAGGCCTACCTCCACAAGTGAGGTACCATTTTTATCGGGAGACATGGGGGAACGCTGGGTGGAAGAAAGTTTGTGCTCCTCTTTGATTACAGAACATTCTGTCACCGAAATGAGAGGAAAAAGTGTTTTTTAGGCCAAATTTTGAGGTTTGCAAAGTATTCTGTGTGACAGAACCTGGTCAGAGTACCACAAGTCACACCATCTTGGATTCCCCTAGGTGTCTAGTTTTCAAAACTGCGCAGGTTTACTAGGTTTCCCTAGGTACCGGCTGAGCTAGAGGCCAAAATCCACAGCTGGTGCTTTGCAAAAAACAGCTCTGTTTTCTTTGTGAAAATGTGATGTGTCCACGTTGTGTTTTGGGTCTCTTCCTGTCGCGGGCGCTAGGCCTACCCCCACAAGTGAGGTACCATTTTTATCGGGAGACATGGGGGAACGCTGGGTGGAAGGACATTTGTGGCTCCTCTCTGATTCCAGAACTTTCTGTCACCAAAATGAGAGGAAAAAGTGTTTTTTGGGCCAAATTTTGGGGTTTGCAAAGGATTCTGGGTAACAGAACCTGGTCAGAGCCCCACAAGTCGCACCATCTTGCATTCCCCTAGGTGTCTAGTTTTCATAACTGTGCAGTTTTGCAAGTTTCCCTAGGTGCCGGCTCAGCTAGGGGCCAAAATCCACAGCTAGGTGCTTTGCAAAAAACAGCTATTTTCTTTGTGAAAATATGATGTGTCCACGTTGTGTTTTGGGGCTTTTCCTGTCGCGGGTGCTAGGCCTACCACCACAAGTGAGGTACCATTTTTATCGGTAGCCATGGGGGAATGCTGTGTGGAAGGAAATTTGTGGCTCCTCTCTGATTCCAGAATTTTCTGTCACCAAAATGAGAGGTAAAAGTGTTTTTTTGGCCAAAGGTTGAGGTTTGCAAAGGATTCTGGGAAACAGAATCTGGTTAGAGCCCCACAAGTCACCCCATAGTGGATTCCCCTAGGTGTCTAGTTTTCAAAAGTGCACAGGTTTGCTAGGTTTCCCTAGGTGACAGCAGAGCTAGAGGTCAAAATCCACAGCTAGGTGCTTTACAAAAAACAGCTCTGTTTTCTTTGTGAAAATGTCATGTGTCCACGTTGTGTTTTTGGGCTTTTCCTGTTGCGGGCACTAGGCCTACCCCCACAAGTGAGGTTCCATTTTTATCGGTAGACATGGGGGAACGCTGGGTGGAAGAAAGTTTGTGCTCCTCTTTGATTACAGAACTTTCTGTCACCGAAATGAGAGGAAAAGGTGTTTTTTGGGCCAAATTTTGGGGTTTGCAAAGGATTCTGGGTAACAGAATCTGGTCAGAGCCCCACAAGTCGCACCATCTTTCATTCCCCTAGGTGTCTAGTTTTCATAACTGTGCAGGTTATCAAGTTTCCCTAGGTGCCGGCTCAGCTAGGGGCCAAAATCCACAGATGGGTGCTTTGCAAAAAACAGCTATTTTCTTTGTGAAAATGTGATGTGTCCACGTTGTGTTTTGGGGCTTTTCCTGTAGCGGGCGCTAGGCCTACCCCCACAAGTGAGGTACCATTTTTATCGGGAGACATGGGGGAACGCTGGGTGGAAGGAAATTTGTGGCTCCTCTCTGATTCCAGAACTTTCTGTCACCGAAATGAGAGGAAAAAGTGTTTTTTGGGCCAAATTTTGGGGTTTGCAAAGGATTCTGGGTAACAGAACCTGGTCAGAGCCCCACAAGTCGCACCATCTTGCATTCCCCTAGGTGTCTAGTTTTCATAACTGTGCAGGTTTGCAAGTTTCCCTAGGTGCCGGCTCAGCTAGGGGCCAAAATCCACAAGTAGGTGCTTTTCAAAAAGCAGCTATTTTCTTTGTGAAAATGTGATGTGTCCACGTTGTGTTTTGGGGCTTTTCCTGTCGCGGGCGCTAGGCCTACCACCACAAGTGAGGTACCATTTTTATCGGTAGCCATGGGGGAATGCTGGATGGAAGGAAATTTGTGGCTCCTCTCTGATTCCAGAATTTTCTGTCACCAAAATGAGAGGTAAAAGTGTTTTTTTGGCCAAATTTTGAGGTTTGCAAAGGATTCTGGGAAACAGAATCTGGTTAGAGCCCCACAAGTCACCCCATATTGGATTCCCCTAGGTGTCTGGTTTTCAAAAGTGCTCAGGTTTGCTAGGTTTCCCTAGGTGACAGCAGAGCTAGAGGCCAATATCAACAGCTAGGTGCATTACAAAAAACAGCTGTGTTTTCTTTGTGAAAATGTCATGTGTCCACGTTGTGTTTTTGGGCTTTTCCTGTCGCGGGCGCTAGGCCTACCCCCACAAGTGAGGTACCATTTTTATCGGGAGACATCGGGGAACGCTGGGTGGAAGAAAGTTTGTGCTCCTCTTTGATTACAGAACATTCTGTCACCGAAATGAGAGGAAAAAGTGTTTTTTAGGCCAAATTTTGAGGTTTGCAAAGGATTCTGTGTGACAGAACCTGGTCAGAGTACCACAAGTCACACCATCTTGGATTCCCCTAGGTGTCTAGTTTTCAAAACTGCGCAGGTTTACTAGGTTTCCCTAGGTACCGGCTGAGCTAGAGGCCAAAATCCACAGCTGGTGCTTTGCAAAAATCAGCTCTGTTTTCTTTGTGAAAATGTGATGTGTCCACGTTGTGTTTTGGGTCTCTTCCTGTCGCGGGCGCTAGGCCTACCCCCACAAGTGAGGTACCATTTTTATCGGTAGCCATGGGGGAATGCTGGGTGGAAGGAAATTTGTGGCTCCTCTCTGATTCCAGAACTTTCTGTCACCAAAATGAGAGGTAAAAGTGTTTTTTTGGCCAAATTTTGAGGTTTCCAAAAGATTCTGGCAAACAAAATCTGGTTAGAGCCCCACAAGTCACCCCATATTGGATTCCCCTAGGTGTCTAGTTTTGAAAACTGAGCGGGTTTGCTAGGTTTCCATAGGTGCTGGCTGAGCTGGAGTCCAAAATCCACAGCTAGGTGCTTTACAAAAAACAGCTCTGTTTTCTTTTTGAAAATGTGATGTGTCCAAGTTGTGTTTTGGGGCTTTTCCTGTAGCGGGCGCTAGGCCTACCCCCACAAGTGAGGTACCATTTTTATCGGGAGACATGGGGGAACGCTGGGTGGAAGGAAATTTGTGGCTCCTCTCTGATTCCAGAACTTTCTGTCACCAAAATGAGAGGTAAAAGTGTTTTTTTGGCCAAATTTTGAGGTTTCCAAACGATTCTGGGAAACAGAATCTGGTTAGACCCCCACAAGTCACCCCATATTGGATTCCCCTAGGTGTCTAGTTTTGAAAACTGAGCGGGTTTGCTAGGTTTCCATAGGTGCTGGCTGAGCTAGAGTCCAAAATCCACAGCTAGGTGCTTTACAAAAAACAGCTCTGTTTTCTTTTTGAAAATGTGATGTGTCCACGTTGTGTTTTGGGGCTTTTCCTGTAGCGGGCGCTAGGCCTACCCCCACAAGTGAGGTACCATTTTTATCGGGAGACATGGGGGAACGCTGGGTGGAAGGAAATTTGTGGCTCCTCTCTGATTCCAGAACTTTCTGTCACCAAAATGAGAGGAAAAAGTGTTTTTTGGGCCAAATTTTGGGGTTTGCAAAGGATTCTGGGTAACAGAACCTGGTCAGAGCCCCACAAGTCGCACCATCTTGCATTCCCCTAGGTGTCTAGTTTTCATAACTGTGCAATTTTGCAAGTTTCCCTAGGTGCCGGCTCAGCTAGGGGCCAAAATCCACAGCTAGGTGCTTTGCAAAAAACAGCTATTTTCTTTGTGAAAATATGATGTGTCCACGTTGTGTTTTGGGGCTTTTCCTGTCGCGGGTGCTAGGCCTACCACCACAAGTGAGATACCATTTTTATCGGTAGCCATGGGGGAATGCTGGGTGGAATGAAATTTGTGGCTCCTCTCTGATTCCAGAATTTTCTGTCACCAAAATGAGAGGTAAAAGTGTTTTTTTGGCCAAATGTTGAGGTTTGCAAAGGATTCTGGGAAACAGAATCTGGTTAGAGCCCCACAAGTCACCCCATATTGGATTCCCCTAGGTGTCTAGTTTTCAAAAGTGCACAGGTTTGCTAGGTTTCCCTAGGTGACAGCAGAGCTAGAGGTCAAAATCCACAGCTAGGTGCTTTACAAAAAACAGCTCTGTTTTCTTTGTGAAAATGTCATGTGTCCACGTTGTGTTTTTGGGCTTTTCCTGTTGCGGGCACTAGGCCTACCCCCACAAGTGAGGTTCCATTTTTATCGGTAGACATGGGGGAACGCTGGGTGGAAGAAAGTTTGTGCTCCTCTTTGATTACAGAACTTTCTGTCACCGAAATGAGAGGAAAAGGTTTTTTTTGGTCCAAATTTTGAGGTTTGCAAAGGATTCTGTGTAACAGAACCTGGTCAGAGTACCACAAGTCACACCATCTTGGATTCCCCTAGGTGTCTAGTTTTCAAAACTGCGCAGGTTTACTAGGTTTCCCTAGGTACCGGCTGAGCTAGAGGCCAAAATCCACAGCTGGTGCTTTGCAAAAAACAGCTCTGATTTCTTTGTGAAAATGTGATGTGTCCACGTTGTGTTTTGGGTCTCTTCCTGTCGCGGGCGCTAGGCCTACCCCCACAAGTGAGGTAAGATTTTTATCGGGAGACATGGGGGAACGCTGGGTGGAAGGAATTTTGTGGCTCCTCTCTGATTCCAGAACTTTCTGTCACCGAAATGAGAGGAAAAAGTGTTTTTTGGGCCAAATTTTGGGGTTTGCAAAGGATTCTGGGTAATAGAACCTGGTCAGAGCCCCACAAGTCACACCATCTTGCATTCCCCTAGGTGTCTAGTTTTCATAACTGTGCAGGTTTGCAAGTTTCCCTAGGTGCCGGCTCAGCTAGAGGCCAAAATCCACAGCTAGGTGCTTTGCAAAAAACAGCTATTTTCTTTGTGAAAATGTGATATGTCCACGTTGTGTTTTGGGGCTTTTCCTGTCGTGGGCGCTAAGTCTACCACCACAAGTGAGGTACCATTTTTATCGGGAGACATGGGGGAACGCTGGGTGGAAGGAAATTTGTGGCTCCTCTCTGATTCCAGAACTTTCTGTCACCGAAATGAGAGGAAAAAGTGTTTTTTGGGCCAAATTTTGGGGTTTGCAAAGGATTCTGGGTAACAGAACCTGGTCAGAGCCCCACAAGTCGCACCATCTTGCATTCCCCTAGGTGTCTAGTTTTCATAACTGTGCAGGTTTGCAAGTTTCCCTAGGTGCCGGCTCAGCTAGGAGCCAAAATCCACAGATGGGTGCTTTGCAAAAAACAGCTATTTTCTTTGTGAAAATGTGATGTGTCCACGTTGTGTTTTGGGGCTTTTCCTGTCGCGGGCGCTAGGCCTACCACCACAAGTGAGGTACCATTTTTATTGGTAGCCATGGGGGAATGCTGGGTGGAAGGAAATTTGTGGCTCCTCTCTGATTCCAGAATTTTCTGTCACCAAAATGAGAGGTAAAAGTGTTTTTTTGGCCAAATTTTGAGGTTTGCAAAGGATTCTGGGAAACAGAATCTGGTTAGAGCCCCACAAGTCACCCCATATTGGATTCCCCTAGGTGTCTAGTTTTCAAAAGTGCTCAGGTTTGCTAGGTTTCCCTAGGTGACAGCAGAGCTAGAGGCCAATATCAACAGCTAGGTGCTTTACAAAAAACAGCTGTGTTTTCTTTGTGAAAATGTCATGTGTCCACGTTGTGTTTTTGGGCTTTTCCTGTCGCGGGCGTTAGGCCTACCCCCACAAGTGAGGTACCATTTTTATCGGGAGACATGGGGGAACGCTGGGTGGAAGAAAGTTTGTGCTCCTCTTTGATTACAGAACTTTCTGTCACCGAAATGAGAGGAAAAAGTGTTTTTTGGGCCAAATTTTGAGGTTTGCAAAGGATTCTGTGTGACAGAACCTGGTCAGAGTACCACAAGTCACACCATCTTGGATTCACCTAGCTGTCTAGTTTTCAAAACTGCACAGGTTTACTAGGTTTCCCTAGGTACCGGCTGAGCTAGAGGCCAAAATCCACAGCTGGTGCTTTGCAAAAAACAGCTCTGTTTTTTTTGTGAAAATGTGATGTGTCCACGTTGTGTTTTGGGTCTCTTCCTGTCGCGGGCGCTAGGCCTACCCCCACAAGTGAGGTACCATTTTTATCGGTAGCCATGGGGGAATGCTGGCTGGAAGGAAATTTGTGGCTCCTCTCTGATTCCAGAACTTTCTGTCACCAAAATGAGAGCTAAAAGTGTTTTTTTGGCCAAATTTTAAGGATTGCAAAGGATTCTGGGAAACAGAATCTGGTTAGAGCCCCACAAGTCACCCCATATTGGATTCCCCTAGGTGTCTAGTTTTGAAAACTGAGCAGGTTTGCTAGGTTTCCATAGGTGCTGGCTGAGCTAGAGTCCAAAATCCACAGCTAGGTGCTTTACAAAAAACAGCTCTGTTTTCTTTTTGAAAATGTGATGTGTCCACGTTGTGTTTTGGGGCTTTTCCTGTAGCGGGCGCTAGGCCTACCCCCACAAGTCAGGTACCATTTTTATCGGGAGACATGGGGGAACGCTGGGTGGAAGGAAATTTGTGTCTCCTCTCTGATTCCAGAACTTTCTGTCACCGAAATGAGAGGAAAAAGTGTTTTTTGGGCCAAATTTTGGGGTTTGCAAAGGATTCTGGGTAACAGAACCTGGTCAGAGCCCAACAAGTCGCACCATCTTGCATTCCCCTAGGTGTCTAGTTTTCATAACTGTGCAGTTTTGCAAGTTTCCCTAGGTGCCGGCTCAGCTAGGGGCCGAAATCAACAGCTAGGTGCTTTGCAAAAAACAGCTATTTTCTTTGTGAAAATGTGATGTGTCCACGTTGTGTTTTGGGGCTTTTCCTGTAGCGGGTGCTAGGCCTTCCACCACAAGTGAGGTACCATTTTTATCGGTAGCCAAGGAGGAATGCTGGGTGGAAGGAAATTTGTGGCTCCTCTCTGATTCCAGAATTTTCTGTCACCAAAATGAGAGGTAAAAGTGTTTTTTTGGCCAAATGTTGAGGTTTGCAAAGGATTCTGGGAAACAGAATCTGGTTAGAGCCCCACAAGTCACCCCATATTGGATTCCCCTAGGTGTCTAGTTTTCAAAAGTGCACAGGTTTGCTGGGTTTCCCTAGGTGACAGCAGAGCTAGAGGTTAAAATCCACAGCTAGGTGCTTTACAAAAAACAGCTCTGTTTTCTTTGTGAAAATGTCATGTGTCCACGTTGTGTTTTTGGGCTTTTCCTGTTGCGGGCGCTAGGCCTACCCCCACAAGTGAGGTTCCATTGTTATCGGTAGACATGGGGGAACGCTGGGTGGAAGAAAGTTTGTGCTCCTCTTTGATTACAGAACTTTCTGTCACCGAAATGAGAGGAAAAGGTGTTTTTTGGGCCAAATTTTGAGGTTTGCAAAGGATTCTGTGTAACAGAACCTGGTCAGAGTACCACAAGTCACACCATCTTGGATTCCACTAGGTGTCTAGTTTTCAAAACTGCGCAGGTTTACTAGGTTTCCCTAGGTACCGACTGAGCTAGAGGCCAAATCCACAGCTGGTGCTTTGCAAAAAACAGCTCTGTTTTCTTTGTGAAAATGTGATGTGTCCACGTTGTGTTTTGGGTCTCTTCCTGTCGCGGGCGCTAGGCCTACCCCCACAAGTGAGGTAAGATTTTTATCGGGAGACATGGGGGAACGCTGGGTGGAAGGAATTTTGTGGCTCCTCTCTGATTACAGAACTTTCTGTCACTGAAATATTAGGAAAAAATGTTTTTTGGGCCAACTTTTAGGGTTTACAAAGGATTCTGGGTAACAGAACCTGGTCAGAGCTCCACAAGTCACCCCATCTTGGATTCCCCTAGGTGTCTAGTTTTCAAAACTGAGTGGGTTTGCTAGGTTTCCATTGGTGCTGGCTGAGCTAGAGGCCAAAATCCACAGCTAGGTGCTTTGCAAAAAACAGCTCTGTTTTCCTTTTGAAAATGTGATGTGTCCACGTTGTGTTTTGGGGCTTTTCCTGTTGCGGGCGCTAGGCCTACCCCCACAAGTGAGGTATCATTTTTATCGGGAGACATGGGGGAACGCTGGGTGGAAGGAAATTTGTGGCTCCTCTCTGATTCCAGAACTTTCTGTCACCGAAATGAGAGGAAATAGTGTTTTTTGGGCCAAATTTTGGGGTTTGCAAAGGATTCTGGGTAACAGAACCTGGTCAGAGCCCCACAAGTCACACCATCTTGCATTCCCCTAGGTGTCTAGTTTTCATAACTGTGGAAGTTTGCAAGTTTCCCTAGGTGCCGGCTCAGCTAGAGGCCAAAATCCACAGCTAGGTGCTTTTCAAAAAACAGCTATTTTCTTTGTGAAAATGTGATGTGTCCACGTTGTGTTTTGGGGCTTTTCCTGTCGCGGGCGCTAAGCCTACCACCACAAGTGAGGTACCATTTTTATCGGTAGCCATGGGGGAATGCTGGGTGGAAGGAAATTTGTGGCTCGTCTCTGATTCCAGTACTTTCTGTCACCGAAATGAGAGGAAAAAGTGTTTTTTTGGCCAAATATTGGGGTTTGCAAAGGATTCTGGGTAACAGAACCTGGTCAGAGCCCCACAAGTCACACCATCTTGCATTCCCCTAGCTGTCTAGTTTTCATAACTGTGCAGGTTTGCAAGTTTCCCTAGGTGCCGGCTCAGCTAGGGGCCAAAATCCAAAGCTAGGTGCTTTGCAAAAAACAACTATTTTCTTTGTGAAAATGTGATGTGTCCACGTTGTGTTTTGGGGCTTTTCCTGTCGCGGGCGCTAGGCCTACCAGCACAAGTGAGGTACCATTTTTATCGGTAGCCATGGGGGAATGCTGGGTGGAAGGAAATTTGAGGCTCCTCTCTGATTCCAGAATTTTCTGTCACCAAAATGAGAGGTAAAAGTGTTTTTTGGGCCACATTTTGAGGTTTGCAAAGGATTCTGGGAAACAGAATCTGGTTAGAGCCCCACAAGTCACCCCATATTGGATTCCGCTAGGTGTCTAGTTTTCAAAAGTGCTCAGGTTTGCTAGGTTTCCCTAGGTGACAGCAGAGCTAGAGACCAAAATCCACAGCTTGGTGCTTTACAAAAAACAGCTCTGTTTTCTTTGTGAAAATGACATGTGTCCACGTTGTATTTTTTGGCTTTTCCTGTCGCGGGCGCTAGGCCTACCCCCACAAGTGAGGTACCATTTTTATCGGGAGACATGGGGGAACGCTGGGTGGAAGAAAGTTTGTGCTCCTCTTTGATTACAGAACTTTCTGTCAGCGAAATGAGAGGAAAAAGTGTTTTTTGGGCCAAATTTTGAGGTTTGCAAAGGATTCTGTGTAACAGAACCTGGTCAGAGTACCACAAGTCACACCATCTTGGATTCCCCTAGGTGTCTAGTTTTCAAAACTGCGCAGGTTTACTAGGTTTCCCTAGGTACCGGCTGAGCTAGAGGCCAAAATCCACAGCTGGTGCTTTGCAAAAAACAGCTCTGTTTTCTTTGTGAAAATGTGATGTGTCCACGTTGTGTTTTGGGTCTCTTCCTGTCGCGGGCGCTAGGCCTACCCCACAAGTGAGGTACCATTTTTATCGGTAGCCATGGGGGAATGCTGGGTGGAAGGAAATTTGTGGCTCCTCTCTGATTCCAGAACTTTCTGTCACCAAAATGAGAGGTAAAAGTGTTTTTTTGGCCAAATTTTGAGGTTTCCAAAGGATTCTGGGAAACAGAATCTGATTAGAGCCCCACAAGTCAACCCATATTGGATTCCCCTAGGTGTCTAGTTTTCAAAAGTGCACAGGTTTGCTAGGTTTCCCTAAGTGACAGCAGAGCTAGAGGTCAAAATCCACAGCTAGGTGCTTTACAAAAAACAGCTCTGTTTTCTTTGTGAAAATGTCATGTGTCCACGTTGTGTTTTTGGGCTTTTCCTGTTGCGGGCACTAGGCCTACCCCCACAAGTGAGGTTCCATTTTTATCGGTAGACATGGGGGAAAGCTGGGTGGAAGAAAGTTTGTGCTCCTCTTTGATTACAGAACTTTCTGTCACCGAAATGAGAGTAAAAGGTGTTTTTTGGGCCAAATTTTGAGGTTTGCAAAGGATTCTGTGTAACAGAACCTGGTCAGAGTACCACAAGTCACACCATCTTGGATTCCCCTAGGTGTCTAGTTTTCAAAACTGCGCAGGTTTACTAGGTTTCCCTAGGTACCGACTGAGCTAGAGGCCAAATCCACAGCTGGTGCTTTGCAAAAAACAGCTCTGTTTTCTTTGCGAAAATGTGATGTGTCCACGTTGTGTTTTGGGTCTCTTCCTGTCGCGGGCGCTAGGCCTACCCCCACAAGTGAGGTAAGATTTTTATCGGGAGACATGGGGGAACGGTGGGTGGAAGGAATTTTGTGGCTCCTCTCTGATTACAGAACTTTCTGTCACTGAAATAAGAGGAAAAAATGTTTTTTGGGCCAACTTTTAGGGTTTACAAAGGATTCTGGGTAACAGAACCTGGTCAGAGCTCCACAAGTCACCCCATCTTGGATTCCCCTAGGTGTCTAGTTTTCAAAACTGAGTGGGTTTGCTAGGTTTCCATTGGTGCTGGCTGAGCTAGAGGCCAAAATCCACAGCTAGGTGCTTTGCAAAAAACAGCTCTGTTTTCCTTTTGAAAATGTGATGTGTCCACGTTGTGTTTTGGGGCTTTTCCTGTCCCGGGCGCTAGGCCTACCCCCACAAGTGAGGTATCATTTTTATCGGGAGACATGGGGGAACGCTGGGTGGAAGGAAATTTGTGGCTCCTCTCTGATTCCAGAACTTTCTGTCACCGAAATGAGAGGAAAAAGTGTTTTTTGGGCCAAATTTTGGGGTTTGCAAAGGATTCTGGGTAACAGAACCTGGTCAGAGCCCCACAAGTCACACCATCTTGCATTCCCCTAGGTGTCTAGTTTTCATAACTGTAAAAGTTTGCAAGTTTCCCTAGGTGCCGGCTCAGCTAGAGGCCAAAATCCACAGCTAGGTGCTTTGCAAAAAACAGCTATTTTCTTTGTGAAAATGTGATGTGTCCACGTTGTGTTTTGGGGCCTTTCCTGTCGCGGGCGCTAAGCCTACCACCACAAGTGAGGTACCATTTTTATCGGTAGCCATGGGGGAATGCTGGGTGGAAGGAAATTTGTGGCTCGTCTCTGATTCCAGTACTTTCTGTCACCGAAATGAGAGGAAAAAGTGTTTTTTTGGGCCAAATATTGGGGTTTGCAAAGGATTCTGGGTAACAGAACCTGGTCAGAGCCCCACAAGTCACACCATCTTGCATTCCCCTAGCTGTCTAGTTTTCATAACTGTGCAGCTTTGCTAGTTTCCCTAGGTGCCGGCTCAGCTAGGGGCCAAAATCCAAAGCTAGGTGCTTTGCAAAAAACAGCTATTTTCTTTGTGAAAATGTGATGTGTCCACGTTGTGTTTTGGGGCTTTTCCTGTCGCGGGCGCTAGGCCTACCAGCACAAGTGAGGTACCATTTTTATCGGTAGCCATGGGGGAATGCTGGGTGGAAGGAAATTTGTGGCTCCTCTCTGATTCCAGAATTTTCTGTCACCAAAATGAGAGGTAAAAGTGTTTTTTGGGCCAAATTTTGAGGTTTGCAAAGGATTCTGGGAAACAGAATCTGGTTAGAGCCCCACAAGTCACCCCATATTGGATTCCCCTAGGTGTCTAGTTTTCAAAAGTGCGCAGGTTTGCTAGGTTTCCCTAGGTGACAGCAGAGCTAGAGGTCAAAATCCACAGCCAGGTGCTTTACAAAAAACAGCTCTGTTTTCTTTGTGAAAATGTCATGTGTCCACGTTTTGTTTTTGGGCTTTTCCTGTCGCGGGCGCTAGGCCTACCCCCACAAGTGAGGTACCATTTTTATCGGGAGACATGGGGGAACGCTGGGTGGAAGAAAGTTTGTGCTCCTCTTTGATTACAGAAGTTTCTGTCTCCGAAATGAGAGGAAAAAGTGTTTTTGGGGCCAAATTTTGAGGTTTGCAAAGGATTCTGTGTAACAGAACCTGGTCAGAGTACCACAAGTCACACCATCTTGGATTCCCCTAGGTGTCTAGTTTTCAAAACTGCGCAGGTTTACTAGGTTTCCCTAGGTACCGGCTGAGCTAGAGGCCAAAATCCACAGCTGGTGCTTTGCAAACAACAGCTCTGTTTTCTTTGTGAAAATGTGATGTGTCCACGTTGTGTTTTGGGTCTCTTCCTGTCGCGGGCGCTAGGCCTACCCCCACAAGTGAGGTACGATTTTTATCGGGAGACATGGGGGAACGCTGGGTGGAAGGAAATTTGTGGCTCCTCTCTGATTACAGAACTTTCTGTCACTGAAATGAGAGGAAAAAATGTTTTTGGGGCCAACTTTTAGGGTTTACAAAGGATTCTGGGTAACAGAACCTGGTCAGAGCTCGACAAGTCACCCCATCTTGGATTCCCCTTGGTGTCTAGTTTTCAAAACTGAGCGGGATTGCTAGGTTTCCATAGGTGCTGGCTGAGCTAGAGGCCAAAATCCACAGTTAGGTGCTTTGCAAAAAACAGCTCTGTTTTCTTTTTGAAAATGTGATGTGTCCACGTTGTGTTTTGGGGCTTTTCCTGTCGCGGGCGCTAGGCCTACCCCGACCAGTGAGGTACCATTTTTATCGGGAGACATGGGGGAATGCTGGTTGGAAGGAAATTTGTGGCTCCTCTCTGATTCCAGAACTTTCTGTCACCGAAATGAGAGGAAAAAGTGTTTTTTGGGCCATATTTTGGGGTTTGAAAGGATTCTGGGAAACAGAATCTGGTTAGAGCCCCACAAGTCACCCCATATTGGATTCCCCTAGGTGTCTAGTTTTCAAAAGTGCGCAGGTTTGCTAGGTTTCCCTAGGTGACAGCAGAGCTAGAGGTCAAAATCCACAGCCAGGTGCTTTGCAAAAAACAGCTCTGTTTTCTTTGTGAAAATGTCATGTGTCCACGTTGTGTTTTTGGGCTTTTCCTGTCGCGGGCGCTAGGCCTACCCCCACAAGTGAGGTACCATTTTTATCGGGAGACAGGGGGGAACGCTGGGTGGAAGAAAGTTTGTGCTCCTCTTTGATTACAGATGTTTCTGTCTCCGAAATGAGAGGAAAAAGTGTTTTTGGGGCCAAATTTTGAGGTTTGCAAAGGATTCTGTGTAACAGAACCTGGTCAGAGTACCACAAGTCACACCATCTTGGATTCCCCTCGGTGTCTAGTTTTCAAAACTGCGCAGGTTTACTAGGTTTCCCTAGGTACCGGCTGAGCTAGAGGCCAAAATCCACAGCTGGTGCTTTGCAAACAACAGCTCTGTTTTCTTTGTGAAAATGTGATGTGTCCACGTTGTGTTTTGGGTCTCTTCCTGTCGCGGGCGCTAGGCCTACCCCCACAAGTGATGTACGATTTTTATCGGGAGACATGGGGGAACGCTGGGTGGAAGGAAATTTGTGGCTCCTCTCTGATTACAGAACTTTCTGTCACTGAAATGAGAGGAAAAAATGTTTTTGGGGCCAACTTTTAGGGTTTACAAAGGATTCTGGGTAACAGAACCTGGTCAGAGCTCCACAAGTCACCCCATCTTGGATTCCCCTTGGTGTCTAGTTTTCAAAACTGAGCGGGATTGCTAGGTTTCCATAGGTGCTGGCTGAGCTAGAGGCCAAAATCCACAGTTAGGTGCTTTGCAAAAAACAGCTCTGTTTTCTTTTTGAAAATGTTATGTGTCCACGTTGTGTTTTGGGGCTTTTCCTGTCGCGGGCGCTAGGCCTACCCCGACCAGTGAGGTACCATTTTTATCGGGAGACATGGGGGAATGCTGGTTGGAAGGAAATTTGTGGCTCCTCTCTGATTCCAGAACTTTCTGTCACCGAAATGAGAGGAAAAAGTGTTTTTTGGGCCATATTTTGGGGTTTGCAAAGGATTCTGGGTAACAGAACCTGGTCAGAGCCCCACAAGTCACACCATCTTGCATTCCCCTAGGTGTCTAGTTTTCAAAACTGAGCGGGTTTGCTAGGTTTCCATAGGTGCTGGCTGAGCTAGAGGCCAAAATCCACAGCTAGGTGCTTTGCAAAAAACAGCTCTGTTTTCTTTTTGAAAATGTGATGTGTCCACGTTGTGTTTTGGGGCTTTTCCTGTCGCGGGCGCTAGGCCTAACCCAACAAGTGAGGTACCATTTTTATCGGGAGACATGGGGGAATGCTGGTTGGAAGGAAATTTGTGGCTCCTCTCTGATTCCAAAACTTTCTGTCACCGAAATGAGAGGAAAAAGTGTTTTTTGGGCCATATTTTGGGGTTTGCAAAGGATTCTGGGTAACAGAACTGGTCAGAGCCCCACAAGTCACACCATCTTGCATTCCCCTAGGTGTCTAGTTTTCAAACTGAGGCGGTTTGCTAGGTTTCCATAGGTGCTGGCTGAGCTAGAGGCCAAAATCCACAGCTAGGTGCTTTGCAAAAAACAGCTCTGTTTTCTTTTTGAAAATGTGATGTGTCCACGTTGTGTTTTGGGACTTTTCTGTCGCGGGCGCTAGGCCTAACCCAACAAGTGAGGTACCATTTTTATCGGGAGACATGGGGGAACGCTGGGTGGAAGGAAATTTGTGGCTCCTCTCTGATTCCAGAACTTTCTGTCACCGAAATGAGAGGAAAAAGTGGTTTTTTTCGGCCAAATTTTGGGGTTTGCAAAGGATTCTGGGTAACAGAACCTGGTCAGAGCCCCACAAGTCACACCATCTTGCATTCCCCTAGGTGTTTAGTTTTCATAACTGTGCGGGTTTGCAAGTTTCCCTAGGTGCCGGCTCAGCTAGGGGCCAAAATCCACAGCTAGGTGTTTTGCAAAAAACAGCTATTTTCTTTGTGAAAATGTGATGTGTCCACGTTGTGTTTTGGGGTCTCTTCCTGTCGCGGGCGCTAGGCCTACCCCCACAAGTGAGGTAAGATTTTTATCGGAGACATGGGGGAACGCTGGGTGGAAGGAATTTTGTGGCTCCTCTCTGATTACAGAACTTTCTGTCACTGGAAATATTAGGAAAAAATGTTTTTTTGGGCCAACTTTTAGGGTTTACAAAGGATTCTGGGTAACAGAACCTGGTCAGAGCTCCACAAGTCACCCCATCTTGGATTCCCCTAGGGTTCTAGTTTTCAAAACTGAGTGGGTTTGCTAGGTTTCCATTGGTGCTGGCTGAGCTAGAGGCCAAAATCCACAGCTAGGTGCTTTGCAAAAAACAGCTCTGTTTTCCTTTTGAAAATGTGATGTGTCCACGTTGTGTTTTGGGGCTTTCCTGTTGCGGGCGCTAGGCCTACCCCCACAAGTGAGGTATCATTTTTATCGGGAGACATGGGGGAACGCTGGTGGAAGGAAATTTGTGGCTCCTCTCTGATTCCAGAACTTTCTGTCACCGAAATGAGAGGAAAAAGTGTTTTTTGGGCCAAATTTTGGGGTTTGCAAAGGATCTGGGTAACAGAACCTGGTCAGAGCCCCACAAGTCACACCATCTTGCATTCCCCTAGGTGTCTAGTTTTCTAACTGTAAAAGTTTGCAAGTTTCCCTAGGTGCCGGCTCAGCTAGAGGCCAAAATCCCACAGCTAGTGCTTTGCAAAAAACAGCTATTTTCTTTGTGAAAATGTGATGTGTCCACGTTGTGTTTTGGGGCCTTTCCTGTCGCGGGCGCTAAGCCTACCACCACAAGTGAGGTACCATTTTTATCGGTAGCCATGGGGGAATGCTGGGTGGAAGGAAATTTGTGGCTCGTCTCTGATTCCAGTACTTTCTGTCACCGAAATGAGAGGAAAAAGTGTTTTTGGGCCAAATATTGGGGTTTGCAAAGGATTCTGGGTAACAGAACCTGGTCAGAGCCCCACAAGTCACACCATCTTGCATTCCCCTAGCTGTCTAGTTTTCATAACTGTGCAGCTTTGCTAGTTTCCCTAGGTGCCCGGCTCAGCTAGGGGCCAAAATCCAAAGCTAGGTGCTTTGCAAAAAACAGCTATTTTCTTTGTGAAAAATGTGATGTGTCCACGTTGTGTTTTGGGGCTTTTCCTGTCGCGGCGCTAGGCCTACCAGCACAAGTGAGGTACCATTTTTATCGGTAGCCATGGGGAATGCTGGGTGGAAGGAAATTTGTGGCTCCTCTCTGATTCCAGAATTTTCTGTCACCAAAATGAGAGGTAAAAGTGTTTTTTGGGCCAAATTTTGAGGTTTGCAAAGGATTCTGGGAAACAGAATCTGGTTAGAGCCCCACAAGTCACCCCATATTGGATTCCCCTAGGTGTCTAGTTTTCAAAAGTGCGCAGGTTTGCTAGGTTTCCCTAGGTGACAGCAGAGCTAGAGGTCAAAATCCACAGCCAGGTGCTTTACAAAAAACAGCTCTGTTTTCTTTGTGAAAATGTCATGTGTCCACGTTTGTTTTTGGGCTTTTTCCTGTCGCGGGCGCTAGGCCTACCCCCACAAGTGAGGTACCATTTTTATCGGGAGACATGGGGGAACGCTGGGTGAAGAAAGTTTGTGCTCCTCTTTGATTACAGGAAGTTTCTGTCTCCGAAATGAGAGGAAAAAGTGTTTTTGGGGCAAATTTTGAGGTTTGCAAAGGATTCTGTGTAACAGAACCTGGTCAGAGTACCACAAGTCACACCATCTTGGATTCCCCTAGGTGTCTAGTTTTCAAAACTGCGCAGGGTTTACTAGGTTTCCCTAGGTACCGGCTGAGCTAGAGGGCCAAAATCCACAGCTGGTGCTTTGCAAACAACAGCTCTGTTTTCTTGTGAAAATGTGATGTGTCCACGTTGTGTTTTGGGTCTCTTCCTGTCGCGGGCGCTAGGCCTACCCCCACAAGTGAGGTACGATTTTTATCGGGAGACATGGGGAACGCTGGGTGGAAGGAAATTTGTGGCTCCTCTCTGATTACAGAACTTTCTGTCACTGAAATGAGAGGAAAAAATGTTTTTGGGGGCCAACTTTTAGGGTTTACAAAGGATTCTGGGTAACAGAACCTGGTCAGAGCTCGACAAGTCACCCCCATCTTGGATTCCCCTTGGTGTCTAGTTTTCAAAACTGAGCGGGATTGCTAGGTTTCCATAGGTGCTGGCTGAGCTAGAGGCCAAAATCCACAGTTAGGTGCTTTGCAAAAAACAGCTCTGTTTTCTTTTGAAAATGTGATGTGTCCACGTTGTGTTTTGGGGCTTTTCCTGTCGCGGGCGCTAGCCTACCCCGACCAGTGAGGTACCATTTTTATCGGGAGACATGGGGGAATGCTGGTTGGAAGGAAATTTGTGGCTCCTCTCTGATTCTGATTCCAGAACTTTCTGTCACCGAAATGAGAGGAAAAAGTGTTTTTTGGGCCATATTTTGGGGTTTGAAAGGATTCTGGGAAACAGAATCTGGTTAGAGCCCCACAAGTCACCCAATATTGGATTCCCCTAGGTGTCTAGTTTTCAAAAGTGCGCAGGTTTGCTAGGTTTCCCTAGGTGACAGCAGAGCTAGAGGTCAAAATCCACAGCCAGGTGCTTTGCAAAAAACAGCTCTGTTTTCTTTGTGAAAATGTCATGTGTCCACGTTGTGTTTTTGGGCTTTTCCTGTCGCGGGCGCTAGGCCTACCCCCACAAGTGAGGTACCATTTTTATCGGGAGACAGGGGGGAACGCTGGGTGGAAGAAAGTTTGTGCTCCTCTTTGATTACAGATGTTTCTGTCTCCGAAATGAGAGGAAAAAGTGTTTTTGGGGCCAAATTTTGAGGTTTGCAAAGGATTCTGTGTAACAGAACCTGGTCAGAGTACCACAAGTCACACCATCTTGGATTCCCCTCGGTGTCTAGTTTTCAAAACTGCGCAGGTTTACTAGGTTTCCCTAGGTACCGGCTGAGCTAGAGGCCAAAATCCACAGCTGGTGCTTTGCAAACAACAGCTCTGTTTTCTTTGTGAAAATGTGATGTGTCCACGTTGTGTTTTGGGTCTCTTCCTGTCGCGGGCGCTAGGCCTACCCCCACAAGTGAGGTACGATTTTTATCGGGAGACATGGGGGAACGCTGGGTGGAAGGAAATTTGTGGCTCCTCTCTGATTACAGAACTTTCTGTCACTGAAATGAGAGGAAAAAATGTTTTTGGGGCCAACTTTTAGGGTTTACAAAGGATTCTGGGTAACAGAACCTGGTCAGAGCTCCACAAGTCACCCCATCTTGGATTCCCCTTGGTGTCTAGTTTTCAAAACTGAGCGGGATTGCTAGGTTTCCATAGGTGCTGGCTGAGCTAGAGGCCAAAATCCACAGTTAGGTGCTTTGCAAAAAACAGCTCTGTTTTCTTTTTGAAAATGTTATGTGTCCACGTTGTGTTTTGGGGCTTTTCCTGTCGCGGGCGCTAGGCCTACCCCGACCAGTGAGGTACCATTTTTATCGGGAGACATGGGGGAATGCTGGTTGGAAGGAAATTTGTGGCTCCTCTCTGATTCCAGAACTTTCTGTCACCGAAATGAGAGGAAAAAGTGTTTTTTGGGCCATATTTTGGGGTTTGCAAAGGATTCTGGGTAACAGAACCTGGTCAGAGCCCCACAAGTCACACCATCTTGCATTCCCCTAGGTGTCTAGTTTTCAAAACTGAGCGGGTTTGCTAGGTTTCCATAGGTGCTGGCTGAGCTAGAGGCCAAAATCCACAGCTAGGTGCTTTGCAAAAAACAGCTCTGTTTTCTTTTTGAAAATGTGATGTGTCCACGTTGTGTTTTGGGGCTTTTCCTGTCGCGGGCGCTAGGCCTAACCCAACAAGTGAGGTACCATTTTTATCGGGAGACATGGGGGAATGCTGGTTGGAAGGAAATTTGTGGCTCCTCTCTGATTCCAAAACTTTCTGTCACCGAAATGAGAGGAAAAAGTGTTTTTTGGGCCATATTTTGGGGTTTGCAAAGGATTCTGGGTAACAGAACCTGGTCAGAGCCCCACAAGTCACACCATCTTGCATTCCCCTAGGTGTCTAGTTTTCAAAACTGAGCGGGTTTGCTAGGTTTCCATAGGTGCTGGCTGAGCTAGAGGCCAAAATCCACAGCTAGGTGCTTTGCAAAAAACAGCTCTGTTTTCTTTTTGAAAATGTGATGTGTCCACGTTGTGTTTTGGGACTTTTCCTGTCGCGGGCGCTAGGCCTAACCCAACAAGTGAGGTACCATTTTTATCGGGAGACATGGGGGAACGCTGGGTGGAAGGAAATTTGTGGCTCCTCTCTGATTCCAGAACTTTCTGTCACCGAAATGAGAGGAAAAAGTGGTTTTTTTCGGCCAAATTTTGGGGTTTGCAAAGGATTCTGGGTAACAGAACCTGGTCAGAGCCCCACAAGTCACACCATCTTGCATTCCCCTAGGTGTTTAGTTTTCATAACTGTGCGGGTTTGCAAGTTTCCCTAGGTGCCGGCTCAGCTAGGGGCCAAAATCCACAGCTAGGTGTTTTGCAAAAAACAGCTATTTTCTTTGTGAAAATGTGATGTGTCCACGTTGTGTTTTGGGTCTCTTCCTGTCGCGGGCGCTAGGCCTACCCCCACAAGTGAGGTAAGATTTTTATCGGGAGACATGGGGGAACGCTGGGTGGAAGGAATTTTGTGGCTCCTCTCTGATTACAGAACTTTCTGTCACTGAAATATTAGGAAAAAATGTTTTTTGGGCCAACTTTTAGGGTTTACAAAGGATTCTGGGTAACAGAACCTGGTCAGAGCTCCACAAGTCACCCCATCTTGGATTCCCCTAGGTGTCTAGTTTTCAAAACTGAGTGGGTTTGCTAGGTTTCCATTGGTGCTGGCTGAGCTAGAGGCCAAAATCCACAGCTAGGTGCTTTGCAAAAAACAGCTCTGTTTTCCTTTTGAAAATGTGATGTGTCCACGTTGTGTTTTGGGGCTTTTCCTGTTGCGGGCGCTAGGCCTACCCCCACAAGTGAGGTATCATTTTTATCGGGAGACATGGGGGAACGCTGGGTGGAAGGAAATTTGTGGCTCCTCTCTGATTCCAGAACTTTCTGTCACCGAAATGAGAGGAAAAAGTGTTTTTTGGGCCAAATTTTGGGGTTTGCAAAGGATTCTGGGTAACAGAACCTGGTCAGAGCCCCACAAGTCACACCATCTTGCATTCCCCTAGGTGTCTAGTTTTCATAACTGTGGAAGTTTGCAAGTTTCCCTAGGTGCCGGCTCAGCTAGAGGCCAAAATCCACAGCTAGGTGCTTTTCAAAAAACAGCTATTTTCTTTGTGAAAATGTGATGTGTCCACGTTGTGTTTTGGGGCTTTTCCTGTCGCGGGCGCTAAGCCTACCACCACAAGTGAGGTACCATTTTTATCGGTAGCCATGGGGGAATGCTGGGTGGAAGGAAATTTGTGGCTCGTCTCTGATTCCAGTACTTTCTGTCACCGAAATGAGAGGAAAAAGTGTTTTTTTGGCCAAATATTGGGGTTTGCAAAGGATTCTGGGTAACAGAACCTGGTCAGAGCCCCACAAGTCACACCATCTTGCATTCCCCTAGCTGTCTAGTTTTCATAACTGTGCAGGTTTGCAAGTTTCCCTAGGTGCCGGCTCAGCTAGGGGCCAAAATCCAAAGCTAGGTGCTTTGCAAAAAACAACTATTTTCTTTGTGAAAATGTGATGTGTCCACGTTGTGTTTTGGGGCTTTTCCTGTCGCGGGCGCTAGGCCTACCAGCACAAGTGAGGTACCATTTTTATCGGTAGCCATGGGGGAATGCTGGGTGGAAGGAAATTTGAGGCTCCTCTCTGATTCCAGAATTTTCTGTCACCAAAATGAGAGGTAAAAGTGTTTTTTGGGCCACATTTTGAGGTTTGCAAAGGATTCTGGGAAACAGAATCTGGTTAGAGCCCCACAAGTCACCCCATATTGGATTCCGCTAGGTGTCTAGTTTTCAAAAGTGCTCAGGTTTGCTAGGTTTCCCTAGGTGACAGCAGAGCTAGAGACCAAAATCCACAGCTTGGTGCTTTACAAAAAACAGCTCTGTTTTCTTTGTGAAAATGACATGTGTCCACGTTGTATTTTTTGGCTTTTCCTGTCGCGGGCGCTAGGCCTACCCCCACAAGTGAGGTACCATTTTTATCGGGAGACATGGGGGAACGCTGGGTGGAAGAAAGTTTGTGCTCCTCTTTGATTACAGATGTTTCTGTCAGCGAAATGAGAGGAAAAAGTGTTTTTGGGGCCAAATTTTGAGGTTTGCAAAGGATTCTGTGTAACAGAACCTGGTCAGAGTACCACAAGTCACACCATCTTGGATTCCCCTCGGTGTCTAGTTTTCAAAACTGCGCAGGTTTACTAGGTTTCCCTAGGTACCGGCTGAGCTAGAGGCCAAAATCCACAGCTGGTGCTTTGCAAACAACAGCTCTGTTTTCTTTGTGAAAATGTGATGTGTCCACGTTGTGTTTTGGGTCTCTTCCTGTCGCGGGCGCTAGGCCTACCCCCACAAGTGAGGTACGATTTTTATCGGGAGACATGGGGGAACGCTGGGTGGAAGGAAATTTGTGGCTCCTCTCTGATTACAGAACTTTCTGTCACTGAAATGAGAGGAAAAAATGTTTTTGGGGCCAACTTTTAGGGTTTACAAAGGATTCTGGGTAACAGAACCTGGTCAGAGCTCCACAAGTCACCCCATCTTGGATTCCCCTTGGTGTCTAGTTTTCAAAACTGAGCGGGATTGCTAGGTTTCCATAGGTGCTGGCTGAGCTAGAGGCCAAAATCCACAGTTAGGTGCTTTGCAAAAAACAGCTCTGTTTTCTTTTTGAAAATGTTATGTGTCCACGTTGTGTTTTGGGGCTTTTCCTGTCGCGGGCGCTAGGCCTACCCCGACCAGTGAGGTACCATTTTTATCGGGAGACATGGGGGAATGCTGGTTGGAAGGAAATTTGTGGCTCCTCTCTGATTCCAGAACTTTCTGTCACCGAAATGAGAGGAAAAAGTGTTTTTTGGGCCATATTTTGGGGTTTGCAAAGGATTCTGGGTAACAGAACCTGGTCAGAGCCCCACAAGTCACACCATCTTGCATTCCCCTAGGTGTCTAGTTTTCAAAACTGAGTGGGTTTGCTAGGTTTCCATAGGTGCTGGCTGAGCTAGAGGCCAAAATCCACAGCTAGGTGCTTTGCAAAAAACAGCTCTGTTTTCTTTTTGAAAATGTGATGTGTCCACGTTGTGTTTTGGGGCTTTTCCTGTCGCGGGCGCTAGGCCTAACCCAACAAGTGAGGTACCATTTTTATCGGGAGACATGGGGGAATGCTGGTTGGAAGGAAATTTGTGGCTCCTCTCTGATTCCAAAACTTTCTGTCACCGAAATGAGAGGAAAAAGTGTTTTTTGGGCCATATTTTGGGGTTTGCAAAGGATTCTGGGTAACAGAACCTGGTCAGAGCCCCACAAGTCACACCATCTTGCATTCCCCTAGGTGTCTAGTTTTCAAAACTGAGCGGGTTTGCTAGGTTTCCATAGGTGCTGGCTGAGCTAGAGGCCAAAATCCACAGCTAGGTGCTTTGCAAAAAACAGCTCTGTTTTCTTTTTGAAAATGTGATGTGTCCACGTTGTGTTTTGGGACTTTTCCTGTCGCGGGCGCTAGGCCTAACCCAACAAGTGAGGTACCATTTTTATCGGGAGACATGGGGGAACGCTGGGTGGAAGGAAATTTGTGGCTCCTCTCTGATTCCAGAACTTTCTGTCACCGAAATGAGAGGAAAAAGTGGTTTTTTTTCGGCCAAATTTTGGGGTTTGCAAAGGATTCTGGGTAACAGAACCTGGTCAGAGCCCCACAAGTCACACCATCTTGCATTCCCCTAGGTGTTTAGTTTTCATAACTGTGCGGGTTTGCAAGTTTCCCTAGGTGCCGGCTCAGCTAGGGGCCAAAATCCACAGCTAGGTGTTTTGCAAAAAACAGCTATTTTCTTTGTGAAAATGTGATGTGTCCACGTTGTGTTTTGGGTCTCTTCCTGTCGCGGGCGCTAGGCCTACCCCCACAAGTGAGGTAAGATTTTTATCGGGAGACATGGGGGAACGCTGGGTGGAAGGAATTTTGTGGCTCCTCTCTGATTACAGAACTTTCTGTCACTGAAATATTAGGAAAAAATGTTTTTTGGGCCAACTTTTAGGGTTTACAAAGGATTCTGGGTAACAGAACCTGGTCAGAGCTCCACAAGTCACCCCATCTTGGATTCCCCTAGGTGTCTAGTTTTCAAAACTGAGTGGGTTTGCTAGGTTTCCATTGGTGCTGGCTGAGCTAGAGGCCAAAATCCACAGCTAGGTGCTTTGCAAAAAACAGCTCTGTTTTCCTTTTGAAAATGTGATGTGTCCACGTTGTGTTTTGGGGCTTTTCCTGTTGCGGGCGCTAGGCCTACCCCCACAAGTGAGGTATCATTTTTATCGGGAGACATGGGGGAACGCTGGGTGGAAGGAAATTTGTGGCTCCTCTCTGATTCCAGAACTTTCTGTCACCGAAATGAGAGGAAAAAGTGTTTTTTGGGCCAAATTTTGGGGTTTGCAAAGGATTCTGGGTAACAGAACCTGGTCAGAGCCCCACAAGTCACACCATCTTGCATTCCCCTAGGTGTCTAGTTTTCATAACTGTGGAAGTTTGCAAGTTTCCCTAGGTGCCGGCTCAGCTAGAGGCCAAAATCCACAGCTAGGTGCTTTTCAAAAAACAGCTATTTTCTTTGTGAAAATGTGATGTGTCCACGTTGTGTTTTGGGGCTTTTCCTGTCGCGGGCGCTAAGCCTACCACCACAAGTGAGGTACCATTTTTATCGGTAGCCATGGGGGAATGCTGGGTGGAAGGAAATTTGTGGCTCGTCTCTGATTCCAGTACTTTCTGTCACCGAAATGAGACGAAAAAGTGTTTTTTTGGCCAAATATTGGGGTTTGCAAAGGATTCTGGGTAACAGAACCTGGTCAGAGCCCCACAAGTCACACCATCTTGCATTCCCCTAGCTGTCTAGTTTTCATAACTGTGCAGGTTTGCAAGTTTCCCTAGGTGCCGGCTCAGCTAGGGGCCAAAATCCAAAGCTAGGTGCTTTGCAAAAAACAACTATTTTCTTTGTGAAAATGTGATGTGTCCACGTTGTGTTTTGGGGCTTTTCCTGTCGCGGGCGCTAGGCCTACCAGCACAAGTGAGGTACCATTTTTATCGGTAGCCATGGGGGAATGCTGGGTGGAAGGAAATTTGAGGCTCCTCTCTGATTCCAGAATTTTCTGTCACCAAAATGAGAGGTAAAAGTGTTTTTTGGGCCACATTTTGAGGTTTGCAAAGGATTCTGGGAAACAGAATCTGGTTAGAGCCCCACAAGTCACCCCATATTGGATTCCGCTAGGTGTCTAGTTTTCAAAAGTGCTCAGGTTTGCTAGGTTTCCCTAGGTGACAGCAGAGCTAGAGACCAAAATCCACAGCTTGGTGCTTTACAAAAAACAGCTCTGTTTTCTTTGTGAAAATGACATGTGTCCACGTTGTATTTTTTGGCTTTTCCTGTCGCGGGCGCTAGGCCTACCCCCACAAGTGAGGTACCATTTTTATCGGGAGACATGGGGGAACGCTGGGTGGAAGAAAGTTTGTGCTCCTCTTTGATTACAGAACTTTCTGTCAGCGAAATGAGAGGAAAAAGTGTTTTTTGGGCCAAATTTTGAGGTTTGCAAAGGATTCTGTGTAACAGAACCTGGTCAGAGTACCACAAGTCACACCATCTTGGATTCCCCTAGGTGTCTAGTTTTCAAAACTGCGCAGGTTTACTAGGTTTCCCTAGGTACCGGCTGAGCTAGAGGCCAAAATCCACAGCTGGTGCTTTGCAAAAAACAGCTCTGTTTTCTTTGTGAAAATGTGATGTGTCCACGTTGTGTTTTGGGTCTCTTCCTGTCGCGGGCGCTAGGCCTACCCCACAAGTGAGGTACCATTTTTATCGGTAGCCATGGGGGAATGCTGGGTGGAAGGAAATTTGTGGCTCCTCTCTGATTCCAGAACTTTCTGTCACCAAAATGAGAGGTAAAAGTGTTTTTTTGGCCAAATTTTGAGGTTTCCAAAGGATTCTGGGAAACAGAATCTGATTAGAGCCCCACAAGTCAACCCATATTGGATTCCCCTAGGTGTCTAGTTTTCAAAAGTGCACAGGTTTGCTAGGTTTCCCTAAGTGACAGCAGAGCTAGAGGTCAAAATCCACAGCTAGGTGCTTTACAAAAAACAGCTCTGTTTTCTTTGTGAAAATGTCATGTGTCCACGTTGTGTTTTTGGGCTTTTCCTGTTGCGGGCACTAGGCCTACCCCCACAAGTGAGGTTCCATTTTTATCGGTAGACATGGGGGAAAGCTGGGTGGAAGAAAGTTTGTGCTCCTCTTTGATTACAGAACTTTCTGTCACCGAAATGAGAGTAAAAGGTGTTTTTTGGGCCAAATTTTGAGGTTTGCAAAGGATTCTGTGTAACAGAACCTGGTCAGAGTACCACAAGTCACACCATCTTGGATTCCCCTAGGTGTCTAGTTTTCAAAACTGCGCAGGTTTACTAGGTTTTCCTAGGTACCGACTGAGCTAGAGGCCAAATCCACAGCTGGTGCTTTGCAAAAAACAGCTCTGTTTTCTTTGCGAAAATGTGATGTGTCCACGTTGTGTTTTGGGTCTCTTCCTGTCGCGGGCGCTAGGCCTACCCCCACAAGTGAGGTAAGATTTTTATCGGGAGACATGGGGGAACGGTGGGTGGAAGGAATTTTGTGGCTCCTCTCTGATTACAGAACTTTCTGTCACTGAAATAAGAGGAAAAAATGTTTTTTGGGCCAACTTTTAGGGTTTACAAAGGATTCTGGGTAACAGAACCTGGTCAGAGCCCCACAAGTCACACCATCTTGCATTCCCCTAGGTGTTTAGTTTTCATAACTGTGCGGGTTTGCAAGTTTCCCTAGGTGCCGGCTCAGCTAGGGGCCAAAATCCACAGCTAGGTGTTTTGCAAAAAACAGCTATTTTCTTTGTGAAAATGTGATGTGTCCACGTTGTGTTTTGGGTCTCTTCCTGTCGCGGGCGCTAGGCCTACCCCCACAAGTGAGGTAAGATTTTTATCGGGAGACATGGGGGAACGCTGGGTGGAAGGAATTTTGTGGCTCCTCTCTGATTACAGAACTTTCTGTCACTGAAATATTAGGAAAAAATGTTTTTTGGGCCAACTTTTAGGGTTTACAAAGGATTCTGGGTAACAGAACCTGGTCAGAGCTCCACAAGTCACCCCATCTTGGATTCCCCTAGGTGTCTAGTTTTCAAAACTGAGTGGGTTTGCTAGGTTTCCATTGGTGCTGGCTGAGCTAGAGGCCAAAATCCACAGCTAGGTGCTTTGCAAAAAACAGCTCTGTTTTCCTTTTGAAAATGTGATGTGTCCACGTTGTGTTTTGGGGCTTTTCCTGTTGCGGGCGCTAGGCCTACCCCCACAAGTGAGGTATCATTTTTATCGGGAGACATGGGGGAACGCTGGGTGGAAGGAAATTTGTGGCTCCTCTCTGATTCCAGAACTTTCTGTCACCGAAATGAGAGGAAAAAGTGTTTTTTGGGCCAAATTTTGGGGTTTGCAAAGGATTCTGGGTAACAGAACCTGGTCAGAGCCCCACAAGTCACACCATCTTGCATTCCCCTAGGTGTCTAGTTTTCATAACTGTGGAAGTTTGCAAGTTTCCCTAGGTGCCGGCTCAGCTAGAGGCCAAAATCCACAGCTAGGTGCTTTTCAAAAAACAGCTATTTTCTTTGTGAAAATGTGATGTGTCCACGTTGTGTTTTGGGGCTTTTCCTGTCGCGGGCGCTAAGCCTACCACCACAAGTGAGGTACCATTTTTATCGGTAGCCATGGGGGAATGCTGGGTGGAAGGAAATTTGTGGCTCGTCTCTGATTCCAGTACTTTCTGTCACCGAAATGAGAGGAAAAAGTGTTTTTTTGGCCAAATATTGGGGTTTGCAAAGGATTCTGGGTAACAGAACCTGGTCAGAGCCCCACAAGTCACACCATCTTGCATTCCCCTAGCTGTCTAGTTTTCATAACTGTGCAGGTTTGCAAGTTTCCCTAGGTGCCGGCTCAGCTAGGGGCCAAAATCCAAAGCTAGGTGCTTTGCAAAAAACAACTATTTTCTTTGTGAAAATGTGATGTGTCCACGTTGTGTTTTGGGGCTTTTCCTGTCGCGGGCGCTAGGCCTACCAGCACAAGTGAGGTACCATTTTTATCGGTAGCCATGGGGGAATGCTGGGTGGAAGGAAATTTGAGGCTCCTCTCTGATTCCAGAATTTTCTGTCACCAAAATGAGAGGTAAAAGTGTTTTTTGGGCCACATTTTGAGGTTTGCAAAGGATTCTGGGAAACAGAATCTGGTTAGAGCCCCACAAGTCACCCCATATTGGATTCCGCTAGGTGTCTAGTTTTCAAAAGTGCTCAGGTTTGCTAGGTTTCCCTAGGTGACAGCAGAGCTAGAGACCAAAATCCACAGCTTGGTGCTTTACAAAAAACAGCTCTGTTTTCTTTGTGAAAATGACATGTGTCCACGTTGTATTTTTTGGCTTTTCCTGTCGCGGGCGCTAGGCCTACCCCCACAAGTGAGGTACCATTTTTATCGGGAGACATGGGGGAACGCTGGGTGGAAGAAAGTTTGTGCTCCTCTTTGATTACAGAACTTTCTGTCAGCGAAATGAGAGGAAAAAGTGTTTTTTGGGCCAAATTTTGAGGTTTGCAAAGGATTCTGTGTAACAGAACCTGGTCAGAGTACCACAAGTCACACCATCTTGGATTCCCCTAGGTGTCTAGTTTTCAAAACTGCGCAGGTTTACTAGGTTTCCCTAGGTACCGGCTGAGCTAGAGGCCAAAATCCACAGCTGGTGCTTTGCAAAAAACAGCTCTGTTTTCTTTGTGAAAATGTGATGTGTCCACGTTGTGTTTTGGGTCTCTTCCTGTCGCGGGCGCTAGGCCTACCCCACAAGTGAGGTACCATTTTTATCGGTAGCCATGGGGGAATGCTGGGTGGAAGGAAATTTGTGGCTCCTCTCTGATTCCAGAACTTTCTGTCACCAAAATGAGAGGTAAAAGTGTTTTTTTGGCCAAATTTTGAGGTTTCCAAAGGATTCTGGGAAACAGAATCTGATTAGAGCCCCACAAGTCAACCCATATTGGATTCCCCTAGGTGTCTAGTTTTCAAAAGTGCACAGGTTTGCTAGGTTTCCCTAAGTGACAGCAGAGCTAGAGGTCAAAATCCACAGCTAGGTGCTTTACAAAAAACAGCTCTGTTTTCTTTGTGAAAATGTCATGTGTCCACGTTGTGTTTTTGGGCTTTTCCTGTTGCGGGCACTAGGCCTACCCCCACAAGTGAGGTTCCATTTTTATCGGTAGACATGGGGGAAAGCTGGGTGGAAGAAAGTTTGTGCTCCTCTTTGATTACAGAACTTTCTGTCACCGAAATGAGAGTAAAAGGTGTTTTTTGGGCCAAATTTTGAGGTTTGCAAAGGATTCTGTGTAACAGAACCTGGTCAGAGTACCACAAGTCACACCATCTTGGATTCCCCTAGGTGTCTAGTTTTCAAAACTGCGCAGGTTTACTAGGTTTTCCTAGGTACCGACTGAGCTAGAGGCCAAATCCACAGCTGGTGCTTTGCAAAAAACAGCTCTGTTTTCTTTGCGAAAATGTGATGTGTCCACGTTGTGTTTTGGGTCTCTTCCTGTCGCGGGCGCTAGGCCTACCCCCACAAGTGAGGTAAGATTTTTATCGGGAGACATGGGGGAACGGTGGGTGGAAGGAATTTTGTGGCTCCTCTCTGATTACAGAACTTTCTGTCACTGAAATAAGAGGAAAAAATGTTTTTTGGGCCAACTTTTAGGGTTTACAAAGGATTCTGGGTAACAGAACCTGGTCAGAGCTCCACAAGTCACCCCATCTTGGATTCCCCTAGGTGTCTAGTTTTCAAAACTGAGTGGGTTTGCTAGGTTTCCATTGGTGCTGGCTGAGCTAGAGGCCAAAATCCACAGCTAGGTGCTTTGCAAAAAACAGCTCTGTTTTCCTTTTGAAAATGTGATGTGTCCACGTTGTGTTTTGGGGCTTTTCCTGTCCCGGGCGCTAGGCCTACCCCCACAAGTGAGGTATCATTTTTATCGGGAGACATGGGGGAACGCTGGGTGGAAGGAAATTTGTGGCTCCTCTCTGATTCCAGAACTTTCTGTCACCGAAATGAGAGGAAAAAGTGTTTTTTGGGCCAAATTTTGGGGTTTGCAAAGGATTCTGGGTAACAGAACCTGGTCAGAGCCCCACAAGTCACACCATCTTGCATTCCCCTAGGTGTCTAGTTTTCATAACTGTAAAAGTTTGCAAGTTTCCCTAGGTGCCGGCTCAGCTAGAGGCCAAAATCCACAGCTAGGTGCTTTGCAAAAAACAGCTATTTTCTTTGTGAAAATGTGATGTGTCCACGTTGTGTTTTGGGGCCTTTCCTGTCGCGGGCGCTAAGCCTACCACCACAAGTGAGGTACCATTTTTATCGGTAGCCATGGGGGAATGCTGGGTGGAAGGAAATTTGTGGCTCCTCTCTGATTCCAGAATTTTCTGTCACCAAAATGAGAGGTAAAAGTGTTTTTTGGGCCAAATTTTGAGGTTTGCAAAGGATTCTGGGAAACAGAATCTGGTTAGAGCCCCACAAGTCACCCCATATTGGATTCCCCTAGGTGTCTAGTTTTCAAAAGTGCGCAGGTTTGCTAGGTTTCCCTAGGTGACAGCAGAGCTAGAGGTCAAAATCCACAGCCAGGTGCTTTACAAAAAACAGCTCTGTTTTCTTTGTGAAAATGTCATGTGTCCACGTTTTGTTTTTGGGCTTTTCCTGTCGCGGGCGCTAGGCCTACCCCCACAAGTGAGGTACCATTTTTATCGGGAGACATGGGGGAACGCTGGGTGGAAGAAAGTTTGTGCTCCTCTTTGATTACAGAAGTTTCTGTCTCCGAAATGAGAGGAAAAAGTGTTTTTGGGGCCAAATTTTGAGGTTTGCAAAGGATTCTGTGTAACAGAACCTGGTCAGAGTACCACAAGTCACACCATCTTGGATTCCCCTAGGTGTCTAGTTTTCAAAACTGCGCAGGTTTACTAGGTTTCCCTAGGTACCGGCTGAGCTAGAGGCCAAAATCCACAGCTGGTGCTTTGCAAACAACAGCTCTGTTTTCTTTGTGAAAATGTGATGTGTCCACGTTGTGTTTTGGGTCTCTTCCTGTCGCGGGCGCTAGGCCTACCCCCACAAGTGAGGTACGATTTTTATCGGGAGACATGGGGGAACGCTGGGTGGAAGGAAATTTGTGGCTCCTCTCTGATTACAGAACTTTCTGTCACTGAAATGAGAGGAAAAAATGTTTTTGGGGCCAACTTTTAGGGTTTACAAAGGATTCTGGGTAACAGAACCTGGTCAGAGCTCGACAAGTCACCCCATCTTGGATTCCCCTTGGTGTCTAGTTTTCAAAACTGAGCGGGATTGCTAGGTTTCCATAGGTGCTGGCTGAGCTAGAGGCCAAAATCCACAGTTAGGTGCTTTGCAAAAAACAGCTCTGTTTTCTTTTTGAAAATGTGATGTGTCCACGTTGTGTTTTGGGGCTTTTCCTGTCGCGGGCGCTAGGCCTACCCCGACCAGTGAGGTACCATTTTTATCGGGAGACATGGGGGAATGCTGGTTGGAAGGAAATTTGTGGCTCCTCTCTGATTCCAGAACTTTCTGTCACCGAAATGAGAGGAAAAAGTGTTTTTTGGGCCATATTTTGGGGTTTGAAAGGATTCTGGGAAACAGAATCTGGTTAGAGCCCCACAAGTCACCCCATATTGGATTCCCCTAGGTGTCTAGTTTTCAAAAGTGCGCAGGTTTGCTAGGTTTCCCTAGGTGACAGCAGAGCTAGAGGTCAAAATCCACAGCCAGGTGCTTTGCAAAAAACAGCTCTGTTTTCTTTGTGAAAATGTCATGTGTCCACGTTGTGTTTTTGGGCTTTTCCTGTCGCGGGCGCTAGGCCTACCCCCACAAGTGAGGTACCATTTTTATCGGGAGACAGGGGGGAACGCTGGGTGGAAGAAAGTTTGTGCTCCTCTTTGATTACAGAAGTTTCTGTCTCCGAAATGAGAGGAAAAAGTGTTTTTGGGGCCAAATTTTGAGGTTTGCAAAGGATTCTGTGTAACAGAACCTGGTCAGAGTACCACAAGTCACACCATCTTGGATTCCCCTCGGTGTCTAGTTTTCAAAACTGCGCAGGTTTACTAGGTTTCCCTAGGTACCGGCTGAGCTAGAGGCCAAAATCCACAGCTGGTGCTTTGCAAACAACAGCTCTGTTTTCTTTGTGAAAATGTGATGTGTCCACGTTGTGTTTTGGGTCTCTTCCTGTCGCGGGCGCTAGGCCTACCCCCACAAGTGAGGTACGATTTTTATCGGGAGACATGGGGGAACGCTGGGTGGAAGGAAATTTGTGGCTCCTCTCTGATTACAGAACTTTCTGTCACTGAAATGAGAGGAAAAAATGTTTTTGGGGCCAACTTTTAGGGTTTACAAAGGATTCTGGGTAACAGAACCTGGTCAGAGCTCCACAAGTCACCCCATCTTGGATTCCCCTTGGTGTCTAATTTTCAAAACTGAGCGGGATTGCTAGGTTTCCATAGGTGCTGGCTGAGCTAGAGGCCAAAATCCACAGTTAGGTGCTTTGCAAAAAACAGCTCTGTTTTCTTTTTGAAAATGTTATGTGTCCACGTTGTGTTTTGGGGCTTTTCCTGTCGCGGGCGCTAGGCCTACCCCGACCAGTGAGGTACCATTTTTATCGGGAGACATGGGGGAATGCTGGTTGGAAGGAAATTTGTGGCTCCTCTCTGATTCCAGAACTTTCTGTCACCGAAATGAGAGGAAAAAGTGTTTTTTGGGCCATATTTTGGGGTTTGCAAAGGATTCTGGGTAACAGAACCTGGTCAGAGCCCCACAAGTCACACCATCTTGCATTCCCCTAGGTGTCTAGTTTTCAAAACTGAGCGGGTTTGCTAGGTTTCCATAGCTGCTGGCTGAGCTAGAGGCCAAAATCCACAGCTAGGTGCTTTGCAAAAAACAGCTCTGTTTTCTTTTTGAAAATGTGATGTGTCCACGTTGTGTTTTGGGGCTTTTCCTGTCGCGGGCGCTAGGCCTAACCCAACAAGTGAGGTACCATTTTTATCGGGAGACATGGGGGAATGCTGGTTGGAAGGAAATTTGTGGCTCCTCTCTGATTCCAAAACTTTCTGTCACCGAAATGAGAGGAAAAAGTGTTTTTTGGGCCATATTTTGGGGTTTGCAAAGGATTCTGGGTAACAGAACCTGGTCAGAGCCCCACAAGTCACACCATCTTGCATTCCCCTAGGTGTCTAGTTTTCAAAACTGAGCGGGTTTGCTAGGTTTCCATAGGTGCTGGCTGAGCTAGAGGCCAAAATCCACAGCTAGGTGCTTTGCAAAAAACAGCTCTGTTTTCTTTTTGAAAATGTGATGTGTCCACGTTGTGTTTTGGGACTTTTCCTGTCGCGGGCGCTAGGCCTAACCCAACAAGTGAGGTACCATTTTTATCGGGAGACATGGGGGAACGCTGGGTGGAAGGAAATTTGTGGCTCCTCTCTGATTCCAGAACTTTCTGTCACCGAAATGAGAGGAAAAAGTGGTTTTTTTAGGCCAAATTTTGGGGTTTGCAAAGGATTCTGGGTAACAGAACCTGGTCAGAGCCCCACAAGTCACACCATCTTGCATTCCCCTAGGTGTTTAGTTTTCATAACTGTGCGGGTTGGCAAGTTTCCCTAGGTGCCGGCTCAGCTAGGGGCCAAAATCCACAGCTAGGTGTTTTGCAAAAAACAGCTATTTTCTTTGTGAAAATGTGATGTGTCCACGTTGTGTTTTGGGGCTTTTCCTGTCGCGGGAGCTAGGCCTACCACCACAAGTGAGGTACCATTTTTATCGGTAGCCATGGGGGAATGCTGGGTGGAAGGAAATTTGTGGCTCCTCTCTGATTCCAGAATTTTCTGTCACCAAAATGAGATGTAAAAGTGTTTTTTTGGCCAAATTTTGAGGTTTGCAAAGGATTCTGGGAAACAGAATCTGGTTAGAGCCCCACAAGTCACCCCATATTGGATTCCGCTAGGTGTCTAGTTTTCAAAAGTGCTCAGGTTTGCTAGGTTTCCCTAGGTGACAGCAGAGCTAGAGACCAAAATCCACAGCTAGGTGCTTTACAAAAAACAGCTCTGTTTTCTTTGTGAAAATGACATGTGTCCACGTTGTATTTTTTGGCTTTTCCTGTCGCGGGCGCTAGGCCTACCCCCACAAGTGAGGTACCATTTTTATCGGGAGACATGGGGGAACGCTGGGTGGAAGAAAGTTTGTGCTCCTCTTTGATTACAGAACTTTCTGTCACCGAAATGAGAGGAAAAGGTGTTTTTTGGGCCAAATTTTGAGGTTTGCAAAGGATTCTGTGTAACAGAACCTGGTCAGAGTACCACAAGTCACACCATCTTGGATTCCCCTAGGTGTCTAGTTTTCAAAACTGCGCAGGTTTACTAGGTTTCCCTAGGTACCGACTGAGCTAGAGGCCAAATCCACAGCTGGTGCTTTGCAAAAAACAGCTCTGTTTTCTTTG
This sequence comes from Pleurodeles waltl, assembly GCF_031143425.1. Lineage (NCBI taxonomy): Eukaryota > Metazoa > Chordata > Amphibia > Caudata > Salamandridae > Pleurodeles > Pleurodeles waltl. The sequence goes on from NC_090449.1 coordinate 612,107,297, forward strand.
TGAAAATGTGATGTGTCCACGTTGTGTTTTGGGTCTCTTCCTGTCGCGGGCGCTAGGCCTACCCCCACAAGTGAGGTAAGATTTTTATCGGTAGCCATGGGGGAATGCTGGGTGGAAGGAAATTTGTGGCTCCTCTCTGATTACAGAACTTTCTGTCACTGAAATGAAAGAAAAAAATGTTTTTTGGGCCAACTTTTAGGGTTTACAAAGGATTCTGGTTAACAAAACCTGGTCAGAGCTCCTCAAGTCACCCCATCTTGGATTCCCGTAGGTGTCTAGTTTTCAAAACTGAGCGGGTTTGCTAGGTTTCCATAGGTGCTGGCTGAGCTAGAGGCCAAAATCCACAGCAAGGTGCTTTGCAAAAAACAGCTCTGTTTTTCTTTTGAAAATGTGATGTGTCCACGTTGTGTTTTGGGGCTTTTCCTGTCGCGGGCGCTAGGCCTACCCCCACAAGTGAGGTATCATTTTTATCGGGAGACATGGGGGAACGCTGGGTGGAAGGAAATTTGTGGCTCCTCTCTGATTCCAGAACTTTCTGTCACCGAAATGAGAGGAAAAAGTGTTTTTTGGTCCAAATTTTGGGGTTTGCAAAGGATTCTGGGTAACAGAACCTGGTCAGAGCCCCACAAGTCACACCATCTTGCATTCCACTAGGTGTCTAGTTTTCATAACTGTGCAGGTTTGCAAGTTTCCCTAGGTGCCGGCTCAGCTAGAGGCCAAAATCCACAGCTAGGTGCTTTGCAAAAAACAGCTATTTTCTTTGTGAAAATGTGATATGTCCACGTTGTGTTTTGGGGCTTTTCCTGTCGCGGGCGCTAAGTCTACCACCACAAGTGAGGTACCATTTTTATCGGGAGACATGGGGGAACGCTGGGTGGAAGGAAATTTGTGGCTCCTCTCTGATTCCAGAACTTTCTGTCACCGAAATGAGAGGAAAAAGTGTTTTTTGGGCCAAATTTTGGGGTTTGCAAAGGATTCTGGGTAACAGAACCTGGTCAGAGCCCCACAATTCGCACCATCTTGCATTCCCCTAGGTGTCTAGTTTTCATAACTGTGCAGGTTTGCAAGTTTCCCTAGGTGCCGGCTCAGCTAGGGGCCAAAATCCACAGATAGGTGCTTTGCAAAAAACAGCTATTTTCTTTGTGAAAATGTGATGTGTCCACGTTGTGTTTTGGGGCTTTTCCTGTCGCGGGCGCTAGGCCTACCACCACAAGTGAGGTACCATTTTTATTGGTAGCCATGGGGGAATGCTGGGTGGAAGGAAATTTGAGGCTCCTCTCTGATTCCAGAATTTTTTGTCACCAAAATGAGAGGTAAAAGTGTTTTTTTGGCCAAATTTTGAGGTTTGCAAAGGATTCTGGGAAACAGAATCTGGTTAGAGCCCCACAAGTCACCCCATATTGGATTCCCCTAGGTGTCTAGTTTTCAAAAGTGCTCAGGTTTGCTAGGTTTCCCTAGGTGACAGCAGAGCTAGAGGCCAATATCAACAGCTAGGTGCTTTACAAAAAAGAGCTGTGTTTTCTTTGTGAAAATGTCATGTGTCCACGTTGTGTTTTTGGGCTTTTCCTGTCGCGGGCGTTAGGCCTACCCCCACAAGTGAGGTACCATTTTTATCGGGAGACATGGGGGAACGCTGGGTGGAAGAAAGTTTGTGCTCCTCTTTGATTACAGAACTTTCTGTCACCGAAATGAGAGGAAAAAGTGTTTTTTGGGCCAAATTTTGAGGTTTGCAAAGGATTCTGTGTGACAGAACCTGGTCAGAGTACCACAAGTCACACCATCTTGGATTCCCCTAGGTGTCTAGTTTTCAAAACTGCACAGGTTTACTAGGTTTCCCTAGGTACAGGCTGAGCTAGAGGCCAAAATCCACAGCTGGTGCTGTGCAAAAAACAGCTCTGTTTTTTTTGTGAAAATGTGATGTGTCCACGTTGTGTTTTGGGTCTCTTCCTGTCGCGGGCGCTAGGCCTACCCCCACAAGTGAGGTACCATTTTTATCGGTAGCCATGGGGGAATGCTGGGTGGAAGGAAATTTGTGGCTCCTCTTTGATTCCAGAACTTTCTGTCACCAAAATGAGAGGTAAAAGTGTTTTTTTGGCCAAATTTTGAGGTTTCCAAAGGATTCTGGGAAACAGAATCTGGTTAGAGCCCCACAAGTCACCCCATATTGGATTCCCCTAGGTGTCTAGTTTTGAAAACTGAGCGGGTTTGCTAGGTTTCCATAGGTGCTGGCTGAGCTAGAGTCCAAAATCCACAGCTAGGTGCTTTACAAAAAACAGCTCTGTTTTCTTTTTGAAAATGTGATGTGTCCACGTTGTGTTTTGGGGCTTTTCCCGTAGCGGGCGCTAGGCCTACACCCACAAGTCAGGTACCATTTTTATCGGGAGACATGCGGGAACGCTGGGTGGAAGGAAATTTGTGTCTCCTCTCTGATTCCAGAACTTTCTGTCACCGAAATGAGAGGAAAAAGTGTTTTTGGGCCAAATTTTGCGGTTTGCAAAGGATTCTGGGTAACAGAACCTGGTCAGAGCCCCACAAGTCGCACCATCTTGCATTCCCCTAGGTGTCTAGTTTTCATAACTGTGCAGTTTTGCAAGTTTCCCTAGGTGCCGGCTCAGCTAGGGGCCAAAGTCAACAGCTAGGTGCTTTGCAAAAAACAGCTATTTTCTTTGTGAAAATGTGATGTGTCCACGTTGTGTTTTGGGGCTTTTCCTGTCGCGGGTGCTAGGCCTTCCACCACAAGTGAGGTACCATTTTTATCGGTAGCCATGGAGGAATGCTGGGTGGAAGGAAATTTGTGGCTCCTCTCTGATTCCAGAATTTTCTGTCACCAAAATGAGAGGTAAAAGTGTTTTTTTGGCCAAATGTTGAGGTTTGCAAAGGATTCTGGGAAACAGAATCTGGTTAGAGCCCCACAAGTCACCCCATATTGGATTCCCCTAGGTGTCTAGTTTTCAAAAGTGCACAGGTTTGCTGGGTTTCCCTAGGTGACAGCAGAGCTAGAGGTCAAAATCCACAGCTAGGTGCTTTACAAAAAACAGCTCTGTTTTCTTTGTGAAAATGTCATGTGTCCACATTGTGTTTTTGGGCTTTTCCTGTTGCGGGCGCTAGGCCTACCCCCACAAGTGAGGTTCCATTTTTATCGGTAGACATGGGGGAACGCTGGGTGGAAGAAAGTTTGTGCTCCTCTTTGATTACAGAACTTTCTGTCAAAGAAATGAGAGGAAAAGGTGTTTTTTGGGCCAAATTTTGAGGTTTGCAAAGGATTCTGTGTAACAGAACCTGGTCAGAGTACCACAAGTCACACCATCTTGGATTCCACTAGGTGTCTAGTTTTCAAAACTGCGCAGGTTTACTAGGTTTCCCTAGGTACCGACTGAGCTAGAGGCCAAATCCACAGCTGGTGCTTTGCAAAAAACAGCTCTGTTTTCTTTGTGAAAATGTGATGTGTCCACGTTGTGTTTTGGGTCTCTTCCTGTTGCGGGCGCTAGGCCTACCCCCACAAGTGAGGTAAGATTTTTATCGGGAGACATGGGGGAACGCTGGGTGGAAGGAATTTTGTGCCTCCTCTCTGATTACAGAACTTTCTGTCACTGAAATGAGAGGAAAAAATGTTTTTTGGGCCAACTTTTAGGGTTTACAAAGGATTCTGGGTAACAGAACCTGGTCAGAGCTCCACAAGTCACCCCATCTTGGATTCCCCTAGGTGTCTAGTTTTCAAAACTGAGCGGGTTTGCTAGGTTTCCATTGGTGCTGGCTGAGCTAGAGGCCAAAATCCACAGCTAGGTGCTTTTCAAAAAACAGCTCTGTTTTCCTTTTGAAAATGTGATGTGTCCACGTTGTGTTTTGGGGCTTTTCCTGTCGCGGGCGCTAAGCCTACCCCCACAAGTGAGGAATCATTTTTATCGGGAGACATGGGGGAACGCTGGGTGGAAGGAAATTTGTGGCTCCTCTCTGATTCCAGAACTTTCTGTCACCGAAATGAGAGGAAAAGGTGTTTTTTTGGGCCAAATTTTGGGGTTTGCAAAGGATTCTGGGTAACAGAACCTGGTCAGAGCCCCACAAGTCACACCATCTTGCATTCCCCTAGGTGTCTAGTTTTCATAACTGTGGAAGTTTGCAAGTTTCCCTAGGTGCCGGCTCAGCTAGAGGCCAAAATCCACAGCTAGGTGCTTTCCAAAAAACAGCTATTTTCTTTGTGAAAATGTGATGTGTCCACGTTGTGTTTTGGGGCTTTTCCTGTTGCGGGCGCTAAGCCTACCACCACAAGTGAGGTACCATTTTTATTGGTAGTCATGGGGGAATGCTGGGTGGAAGGAAATTTGTGGCTCGTCTCTGATTCCAGAACTTTCTGTCACCGAAATGAGAGGAAAAAGTGTTTTTTGGGCCACATTTTGGTGTTTGCAAAGGATTCTGGGTAACAGAACCTGGTCAGAGCCCCACAAGTCACACCATCTTGCATTCCCCTTGGTGTCTAGTTTTCATAACTGTGCAGGTTTGCAAGTTTCCCTAGGTGCCGGCTCAGCTAGGGGCCAAAATCCAAAGCTAGGTGCTTTGCAAAAAACAGCTATTTTCTTTGTGAAAATGTGATGTGTCCACGTTGTGTTTTGGGGCTTTTCCTGTCGCGGGCGCTAGGCCTACCCCGACCAGTGAGGTACCATTTTTATCGGGAGACATGGGGGAACGCTGGTTGGAAGGAAATTTGTGGCTCCTCTCTGATTCCAGAACTTTCTGTCACCGAAATGAGAGGAAAAAGTGTTTTTTGGGCCATATTTTGGGGTTTGCAAAGGATTCTAGGTAACAGAACCTGGTCAGAGCCCCACAAGTCACACCATCTTGCATTCCCCTAGGTGTCTAGTTTTCAAAACTGAGCGGGTTTGCTAGGTTTCCATAGGTGCTGGCTGAGCTAGAGGCCAAAATCCACAGCTAGGTGCTTTGCAAAAAACAGCTCTGTTTTCTTTTTGAAAATGTGATGTGTCCACGTTGTGTTTTGGGGCTTTTCCTGTCGCGGGCGCTAGGCCTAACCCAACAAGTGAGGTACCATTTTTATCGGGAGACATGGGGGAACGCTGGGTGGAAGGAAATTTGTGGCTCCTCTCTGATTCCAGAACTTTCTGTCACCGAAATGAGAGGAAAAAGTGTTTTTTGGGCCAAATTTTGGGGTTTGCAAAGGATTCTGGGTAACAGAACCTGGTCAGAGCCCCACAAGTCGCACTATCTGGCAATCCCCTAGGTGTCTAGTTTTCATAACTGTGCAGGTTTGCAAGTTTCCCTAGGTGCCGACTCAGCTAGGGGCCAAAATCCACAACTAGGTGCTTTGCAAAAAACAGCTATTTTCTTTGTGAAAATGTGATGTGTCCACGTTGTGTTTTGGGGCTTTTCCTGTCGCGGGCGCTAGGCCTACCAGCACAAGTGAGGTACCATTTTTATCGGTAGCCATGGGGGAATGCTGGGTGGAAGGAAATTTGTGGCTCCTCTCTGATTCCAGAATTTTCTGTCACCAAAATGAGAGGTAAAAGTGTTTTTTTGGCCAAATTTTGAGGTTTGCAAAGGATTCTGGGAAACAGAATCTGGTTAGAGCCCCACAAGTCACCCCATATTGGATTCCCCTAGGTGTCTAGTTTTCAAAACTGCGCAGGTTTGCTAGGTTTCCCTAGGTGACAGCAGAGCTAGAGGTCAAAATCCACAGCTAGGTGCTTTACAAAAAACAGCTCTGTTTTCTTTGTGAAAATGTCATGTGTCCACGTTGTGTTTTTGGGCTTTTCCTGTCGCGGGCGCTAGGCCTACCCCCACAAGTGAGGTACCATTTTTATCGGGAGACATGGGGGAACGCTGGGTGGAAGAAAGTTTGTGCTCCTCTTTGATTACAGAAGTTTCTGTCTCCGAAATGAGAGGAAAAAGTGTTTTTGGGGTCAAATTTTGAGGTTTGCAAAGGATTCTGTGTAACAGAACCTGGTCAGAGTAGCACAAGTCACACCATCTTGGATTCCCCTAGGTGTCTAGTTTTCAAAACTGCGCAGGTTTACTAGGTTTCCCTAGGTACCGGCTGAGCTAGAGGCCAAAATCCACAGCTGGTGCTTTGCAAAAAACAGCTCTGTTTTCTTTGTGAAAATGTGATGTGTCCACGTTGTGTTTTGGGTCTCTTCCTGTCGCGGGCGCTAGGCCTACCCCCACAAGTGAGGTACGATTTTTATCGGGAGACATGGGGGAACGCTGGGTGGAAGGAAATTTGTGGCTCCTCTCTGATTACAGAACTTTCTGTCACTGAAATGAGAGGAAAAAATGTTTTTGGGGCCAACTTTTAGGGTTTACAAAGGATTCTGGGTAACAGAACCTGGTCAGAGCTCCACAAGTCACCCCATCTTGGATTCCCCTAGGTGTCTAGTTTTCAAAACTGAGTGGGATTGCTAGGTTTCCATAGGTGCTGGCTGAGCTAGAGTCTAAAATCCACAGTTAGGTGCTTTGCAAAAAACAGCTCTGTTTTCTTTTTGAAAATGTGATGTGTCCACGTTGTGTTTTGGGGCTTTTCCTGTCGCGGGCGCTAGGCCTACCCCGACCAGTGAGGTACCATTTTTATCGGGAGACATGGGGGAACGCTGGTTGGAAGGAAATTTGTGGCTCCTCTCTGATTCCAGAACTTTCTGTCACGGAAATGAGAGGAAAAAGTGTTTTTTGGGCCATATTTTGGGGTTTGCAAAGGATTCTGGGTAACAGAACCTGGTCAGAGCCCCACAAGTCACACCATCTTGCATTTCCCTAGGTGTCTAGTTTTCAAAACTGAGCGGGTTTGCTAGGTTTCCATAGGTGCTGGCTGAGCTAGAGGCCAAAATCCACAGCTAGGTGCTTTGCAAAAAACAGCTCTGTTTTCTTTTTGAAAATGTGATGTGTCCACGTTGTGTTTTGGGGCTTTTCCTGTCGCGGGCGCTAGGCCTAACCCAACAAGTGAGGTACCATTTTTATCGGGAGACATGGGGGAACGCTGGGTGGAAGGAAATTTGTGGCTCCTCTCTGATTCCAGAACTTTCTGTCACCGAAATGAGAGAAAAAAGTGTTTTTTGGGCCAAATTTTGGGGTTTGCAAAGGATTCTGGGTAACAGAACCTGGTCAGAGCCCCACAAGTCACACCATCTTGCATTCCCCTAGGTGTTTAGTTTTCATAACTGTGCAGGTTTGCAAGTTTCCCTAGGTGCCGGCTCAGCTAGGGGCCAAAATCCACAGCTAGGTGTTTTGCAAAAAACAGCTATTTTCTTTGTGAAAATGTGATGTGTCCACGTTGTGTTTTGGGGCTTTTCCTGTCGCGGGAGCTAGGCCTACCACCACAAGTGAGGTACCATTTTTATCGGTAGCCATGGGGGAATGCTGGGTGGAAGGAAATTTGTGGCTCCTCTCTGATTCCAGAATTTTCTGTCACCAAAATGAGATGTAAAAGTGTTTTTTTGGCCAAATTTTGAGGTTTGCAAAGGATTCTGGGAAACAGAATCTGGTTAGAGCCCCACAAGTCACCCCATATTGGATTCCGCTAGGTGTCTAGTTTTCAAAAGTGCTCAGGTTTGCTAGGTTTCCCTAGGTGACAGCAGAGCTAGAGACCAAAATCCACAGCTAGGTGCTTTACAAAAAACAGCTCTGTTTTCTTTGTGAAAATGACATGTGTCCACGTTGTATTTTTTGGCTTTTCCTGTCGCGGGCGCTAGGCCTACCCCCACAAGTGAGGTACCATTTTTATCGGGAGACATGGGGGAACGCTGGGTGGAAGAAAGTTTGTGCTCCTCTTCGATTACAGAACTTTCTGTCAGCGAAATGAGAGGAAAAAGTGTTTTTTGGGCCAAATTTTGAGGTTTGCAAAGGATTCTGGGAAACAGAATCTGGTTAGAGCCCCACAAGTCACACCATCTTGGATTCCCCTAGGTGTCTAGTTTTCAAAACTGCGCAGGTTTACTAGGTTTCCCTAGGTACCGGCTGAGCTAGAGGCCAAAATCCACAGCTGGTGCTTTGCAAAAAACAGCTCTGTTTTCTTTGTGAAAATGTGATGTGTCCACGTTGTGTTTTGGGTCTCTTCCGGTCGCGGGCGCTAGGCCTACCCCACAAGTGAGGTACCATTTTTATCGGTAGCCATGGGGGAAGGCTGGGTGGAAGGAAATTTGTGGCTCCTCTCTGATTCCAGAACTTTCTGTCACCAAAATGAGAGGTAAAAGTGTTTTTTTGGCCAAATTTTGAGGTTTCCAAAGGATTCTGGGAAACAGAATCTGGTTAGAGCCCCACAAGTCACCCCATATTGGATTCCCCTAGGTGTCTAGTTTTCAAAACTGAGCGGGTTTGCTAGGTTTCCATAGGTGCTGGCTGAGCTAGAGGCCAAAATCCACAGCTAGGTGCTTTGCAAAAAACAGCTCTGTTTTATTTTTGAAAATGTGATGTGTCCACGTTGTGTTTTGGGGCTTTTCCTGTCGCGGGCGCTAGGCCTACCACCACAAGTGAGGTACCATTTTTATCGGTAGCCATGGGGGAATGCTGGGTGGAAGGAAATTTGTGGCTCCTCTCTGATTCCAGAATTTTCTGTCACCAAAATGAGAGGTAAAAGTGTTTTTTTGGCCAAATTTTGAGGTTTGCAAAGGATTCTGGGAAACAGAATCTGGGTAGAGCCCCACAAGTCACCCCATATTGGATTCCCCTAGGTGTCTAGTTTTCAAAAGTGCTCAGGTTTGCTAGGTTTCCCTATTTGACAGTAGAGCTAGAGACCAAAATCCACAGCTAGGTGCTTTACAAAAAACAGCTCTGTTTTCTTTGTGAAAATGTCATGTGTCCACATTGTATTTTTTGGCTTTTCCTGTCGCGGGCGCTAGGCCTACCCCCACAAGTGAGGTACCATTTTTATCGGGAGACATGGGGGAACGCTGGGTGGAAGAAAGTTTGTGCTCCTCTTTGATTACAGAACTTTCTGTCAGCGAAATGACAGGAAAAAGTGTTTTTTGGGCCAAATTTTGAGGTTTTCAAAAGATTCTGTGTAACAGAGCCTGGTCAGAGTACCACAAGTCACACCATCTTGGATTCCCCTAGGTGTCTAGTTTTCAAAACTGCGCAGGTTTACTAGGTTTCCCTAGGTACCGGCTGAGCTAGAGGCCAAAATCCACAGCTGGTGCTTTGCAAAAAACAGCTCTGTTTTCTTTGTGAAAATGTGATGTGTCCACGTTGTGTTTTGGGTCTCTTCCTGTCGGGGGCGCTAGGCCTACCCCACAAGTGAGGTACCATTTTTATCGGTAGCCATGGGGGAATGCTGGGTGGAAGGAAATTTGTGGCTCCTCTCTGATTCCAGAACTTTCTGTCACCAAAATGAGAGGTAAAAGTGTTTTTTTGGCCAAATTTTGAGGTTTCCAAAGGATTCTGGGAAACAGAATCTGGTTAGAGCCCCACAAGTCACCCCATATTGGATTCCCCTAGGTGTCTAGTTTTCAAAACTGAGCGGGTTTGCTAGGTTTCTATAGGTGCTGGCTGAGCTAGAGGCCAAAATCCACAGCTAGGTGCTTTGCAAAAAACAGCTCTGTTTTCTTTTTGAAAATGTGATGTGTCCACGTTGTGTTTTGGGGCTTTTCCTGTCACGTGCGCTAGGCCTACCACCACAAGTGAGGTACCATTTTTATCGGTAGCCATGGGGGAATGCTGGGTGGAAGGAAATTTGTGGCGCCTCTTTCATTCCAGAATTTTCTGTCACCAAAATGAGAGGTAAAAGTGTTTTTTGGGCCAAATTTTGAGGTTTGCAAAGGATTCTGGGAAACAGAATCTGGTTAGAGCCCCACAAGTCACCCCATATTGGATTCCCCTAGGTGTCTAGTTTTCAAAAGTGCTCAGATTTGCTTGGTTTCCCTAGGTGACAGCAGAGCTAGAGACCAAAATCCACAGCTAGGTGCTTTACAAAAAACAGCTCTGTTTTCTTTGTGAAAATGTCATGTGTCCACGTTGTATTTTTTGGCTTTTCCTGTTGCGGGCGCTAGGCCTACCCCCACAAGTGAGGTACCATTTTTATCGGGAGACATGGGGGAACGCTGGGTGGAAGAAAGTTTGTGCTCCTCTTTGATTACAGAACTTTCTGTCAGCGAAATGAGAGGAAAAAGTGTTTTTTGGGCCAAATTTTGAGGTTTGCAAAGGATTCTGGGGGTTATTCTAACTTTGGAGGAGGTATTAATCCGTCCCAAAAGTGACGGAAAAGTGACGGATTTACCACCAGACGTATTACGAGTCCATTATATCCTATGGAACTCGTAATACGGCTGGTGGTATATCCGCCACTTTACCGTCACTTTTGGGACGGATTAACACTCCTCCAAAGTTAGAATAACCCCCTCTGTGTAACAGAACCTGGTCAGAGTACCACAAGTCACACCATCTTGGATTCCCCTAGGTGTCTAGTTTTCAAAACTGCGCAGGTTTACTAGGTTTCCCTAGGTACCGGCTGAGCTAGAGGCCAAAATCCACAGCTGGTGCTTTGCAAAAAACAGCTCTGTTTTCTTTGTGAAAATGTGATGTGTCCACGTTGTGTTTTGGGTCTCTTCCTGTCGCGGGCGCTAGGCCTACCCCACAAGTGAGGTACCATTTTTATCGGTAGCCATGGGGGAATGCTGGGTGGAAGGAAATTTGTGGCTCCTCTCTGATTCCAGAACTTTCTGTCACCAAAATGAGAGGTAAAAGTGTTTTTTTGGCCAAATTTTGAGGTTTGCAAAGGATTCTGGGAAACAGAATCTGGTTAGAGCCCCACAAGTCACCCCATATTGGATTCCCCTAGGTGTCTAGTTTTCAAAAGTGCTCAGGTTTGCTAGGTTTCCCTAGGTGACAGCAGAGCTAGAGGCCAATATCAACAGCTAGGTGCTTTACAAAAAACAGCTGTGTTTTCTTTGTGAAAATGTCATGTGTCCACATTGTGTTTTTGGGCTTTTCCTGTCGCGGGCGTTAGGCCTACCCCCACAAGTGAGGTACCATTTTTATCGGGAGACATGGGGGAACGCTGGGTGGAAGAAAGTTTGTGCTCCTCTTTGATTACAGAACTTTCTGTCACCGAAATGAGAGGAAAAAGTGTTTTTTGGGCCAAATTTTGAGGTTTGCAAAGGATTCTGTGTGACAGAACCTGGTCAGAGTACCACAAGTCACACCATCTTGGATTCCCCTAGGTGTCTAGTTTTCAAAACTGCACAGGTTTACTAGGTTTCCCTAGGTACCGGCTGAGCTAGAGGCCAAAATCCACAGCTGGTGCTTTGCAAAAAACAGCTCTGTTTTTTTTGTGAAAATGTGATGTGTCCACGTTGTGTTTTGGGTCTCTTCCTGTCGCGGGCGCTAGGCCTACCCCCACAAGTGAGGTACCATTTTTATCGGTAGCCATGGGGGAATGCTGGGTGGAAGGAAATTTGTGGCTCCTCTTTGATTTCAGAACTTTCTGTCACCAAAATGAGAGGTAAAAGTGTTTTTTTGGCCAAATTTTGAGGTTTCCAAAGGATTCTGGGAAACAGAATCTGGTTAGAGCCCCACAAGTCACCCCATATTGGATTCCCCTAGGTGTCTAGTTTTGAAAACTGAGCGGGTTTGCTAGGTTTCCATAGGTGCTGGCTGAGCTAGAGTCCAAAATCCACAGCTAGGTGCTTTACAAAAAACAGCTCTGTTTTCTTTTTGAAAATGTGATGTGTCCACGTTGTGTTTTGGGGCTTTTCCTGTAGCGGGCGCTAGGCCTACACCCACAAGTCAGGTACCATTTTTATCGGGAGACATGGGGGAACGCTGGGTGGAAGGAAATTTGTGTCTCCTCTCTGATTCCAGAACTTTCTGTCACCGAAATGAGAGGAAAACGTGTTTTTTGGGCCAAATTTTGGGGTTTGCAAAGGATTCTGGGTAACAGAACCTGGTCAGAGCCCCACAAGTCGCACCATCTTACATTCCCCTAGGTGTCTAGTTTTCATAACTGTGCAGTTTTGCAAGTTTCCCTAGGTGCCGGCTCAGCTAGGGGCCAAAATCAACAGCTAGGTGCTTTGCAAAAAACAGCTATTTTCTTTGTGAAAATGTGATGTGTCCACGTTGTGTTTTGGGGCTTTTCCTGTTGCGGGTGCTAGGCCTTCCACCACAATTGAGGTACCATTTTTATCGGTAGCCATGGAGGAATGCTGGGTGGAAGGAAATTTGTGGCTCCTCTCTGATTCCAGAATTTTCTGTCACCAAAATGAGAGGTAAAAGTGTTTTTTTTGCCAAATGTTGAGGTTTGCAAAGGATTCTGGGAAACAGAATCTGGTTAGAGCCCCACAAGTCACCCCATATTGGATTCCCCTAGGTGTCTAGTTTTCAAAAGTGCACAGGTTTGCTGGGTTTCCCTAGGTGACAGCAGAGCTAGAGGTCAAAATCCACAGCTGGTGCTTTACAAAAAACAGCTCTGTTTTCTTTGTGAAAATGTCATGTGTCCACATTGTGTTTTTGGGCTTTTCCTGTTGCGGGCGCTAGGCCTACCCCCACAAGTGAGGTTCCATTTTTATCGGTAGACATGGGGGAACGCTGGGTGGAAGAAAGTTTGTGCTCCTCTTTGATTACAGAACTTTCTGTCACCGAAATGAGAGGAAAAGTTGTTTTTTGGGCCAAATTTTGAGGTTTGCAAAGGATTCTGTGTAACAGAACCTGGTCAGAGTACCACAAGTCATACCATCTTGGATTCCACTAGGTGTCTAGTTTTCAAAACTGCGCAGGTTTACTAAGTTTCCCTAGGTACCGACTGAGCTAGAGGCCAAATCCACAGCTGGTGCTTTGCAAAAAACAGCTCTTTTTTCTTTGTGAAAATGTCATGTGTCCACGTTGTGTTTTTGGGCTTTTCCTGTCGCGGGCGCTAGGCCTACCCCCACAAGTGAGGTACCATTTTTATCGGGAGACATGGGGGAACGCTGGGTGGAAGAAAGTTTGTGCTCCTCTTTGATTACAGAAGTTTCTGTCTCCGAAATGAGAGGAAAAAGTGTTTTTGGGGTCAAATTTTGAGGTTTGCAAAGGATTCTGTGTAACAGAACCTGGTCAGAGTACCACAAGTCACACCATCTTGGATTCCCCTAGGTGTCTAGTTTTCAAAACTGCGCAGGTTTACTAGGTTTCCCTAGGTACCGGCTGAGCTAGAGGCCAAAATCCACAGCTGGTGCTTTGCAAAAAACAGCTCTGTTTTCTTTGTGAAAATGTGATGTGTCCACGTTGTGTTTTGGGTCTCTTCCTGTCGCGGGCGCTAGGCCTACCCCCACAAGTGAGGTACGATTTTTATCGGGAGACATGGGGGAACGCTGGGTGGAAGGAAATTTGTGGCTCCTCTCTGATTATAGAACTTTCTGTCACTGAAATGAGAGGAAAAAATGTTTTTGGGGCCAACTTTTAGGGTTTACAAAGGATTCTGGGTAACAGAACCTGGTCAGAGCTCCACAAGTCACCCCATCTTGGATTCCCCTAGGTGTCTAATTTTCAAAACTGAGCGGGATTGCTAGGTTTCCATAGGTGCTGGCTGAGCTAGAGGCCAAAATCCACAGGTAGGTACTTTGCAAAAAACAGCTCTGTTTTCTTTTTGAAAATGTGATGTGTCCACGTTGTGTTTTGGGGCTTTTCCTGTCGCGGACGCTAGGCCTACCCCGACCAGTGAGGTACCATTTTTATCGGGAGACATGAGGGAACGCTGGTTGGAAGGACATTTGTGGCTCCTCTCTGATTCCAGAACTTTCTGTCACCGAAATGAGAGGAAAAAGTGTTTTTTGGGCCATATTTTGGGGTTTGCAAAGGATTCTGGGTAACAGAACCTGGTCAGAGCCCCACAAGTCACACCATCTTGCATTCCCCTAGGTGTCTAGTTTTCAAAATTGAGCGGGTTTGCTAGGTTTCCATAGGTGCTGGCTGAGCTAGAGGCCAAAATCCACAGCTAGGTGCTTTGCAAAAAACAGCTCTATTTTCTTTTTGAAAATGTGATGTGTCCACGTTGTGTTTTGGGGCTTTTCCTGTTGCGGGCGCTAGGCCTAACCCAACAAGTGAGGTACCATTTTTATCGGGAGACATGGGGGAACGCTGGGTGGAAGGAAATTTGTGGCTCCTCTCTGATTCCAGAACTTTCTGTCACCGAAATAAGATGAAAAAGTGTTTTTTGGGCCAAATTTTGGGGTTTGTAAAGGATTCTGGGTAACAGAACCTGGTCAGAGCCCCACAAGTCACACCATCTTGCATTCCCCTAGGTGTTTAGTTTTCATAACTGTGCAGGTTTGCAAGTTTCCCTAGGTGCCGGCTCAGCTAGGGGCCAAAATCCACAGCTAGGTGTTTTGCAAAAAACAGCTATTTTCTTTGTGAAAATGTGATGTGTCCACGTTGTGTTTTGGGGCTTTTCCTGTCGCGGGAGCTAGGCCTACCACCACAAGTGAGGTACCTTTTTTATCGGTAGCCATGGGGGAATGCTGGGTGGAAGAAAATTTGTGGCTCCTCTCTGATTCCTGAACTTTCTGTCAGCGAAATGAGAGGAAAAACTGTTTTTTGGGCCAAATTTTGAGGTTTGCAAAGGATTCTGTGTAACAGAACCTAGTCAGAGTACCACAAGTCACACCATCTTGGATTCCCCTAGGTGTCTAGTTTTCAAAACTGCGCAGGTTTACTAGGTTTCCCTAGGTACCGGCTGAGCTAGAGGCCAAAATCCACAGCTGGTGCTTTGCAAAAAACAGCTCTGTTTTCTTTGTGAAAATGTGATGTGTCCACGTTGTGTTTTGGGTCTCTTCCTGTCGCGGGCGCTAGGCCTACCCCACAAGTGAGGTACCATTTTTATCGGTAGCCATGGGGGAATGCTGGGTGGAAGGAAATTTGTGGCTCCTCTCTGATTCCAGAACTTTCTGTCACCAAAATGAGAGGTAAAAGTGTTTTTTTGTCCAAATTTTGAGGTTTCCAAAGGATTCTGGGAAACAGAATCTGGTTAGAGCCCCACAAGTCACCCCATATTGGATTCCCCTAGGTGTCTAGTTTTCAAAACTGAGCGGGTTTGCTAGGTTTCCATAGGTGCTGGCTGAGCTAGAGGCCAAAATCCACAGCTAGGTGCTTTGCAAAAAACAGCTCTGTTTTCTTTTGGAAAATGTGATGTGTCCACGTTGTGTTTTGGGGCTTTCCCTGTCGCGGGCGCTAGGCCTACCACCACAAGTGAGGTACCATTTTTATCGGTAGCCATGGGGGAATGCTGGGTGGAAGGAAATTTGTGGCTCCTCTCTGATTCCAGAACTTTCTGTCACCGAAATGAGAGGAAAAAGTGTTTTTTGGGCCATATTTTGGGGTTTGCAAAGGATTCTGGGTAACAGAACCTGGTCAGAGCCCCACAAGTCACACCATCTTGCATTCCCCTAGGTGTCTAGTTTTCAAAACTGTGCGGGTTTGCTAGGTTTCCATAGGTGCTGGCTGAGCTAGAGGCCAAAATCCACAGCTAGGTGCTTTGCAAAAAACAGCTCTATTTTCTTTTTGAAAATGTGATGTGTCCACGTTGTGTTTTGGGGCTTTCCCTGTCGCGGGCGCTAGGCCTACCACCACAAGTGAGGTACCATTTTTATCGGTAGCCATGGGGGAATGCTGGGTGGAAGGAAATTTGTGGCTCCTCTCTGATTCCAGAATTTTCTGTCACCAAAATGAGAGGTAAAAGTGTTTTTTTGGCCAAATTTTGAGGTTTGCAAAGGATTCTGGGAAACAGAATCTGGTTAGAGCCCCACAAGTCACCCCATATTGGATTCCCCTAGGTGTCTAGTTTTCAAAAGTGCTCAGGTTTGCTAGGTTTCCCTAGGTGACAGTAGAGCTAGAGACCAAAATCCACAGCTATGTGCTTTACAAAAAATAGCTCTGTTTTCTTTGTGAAAATGTCATGTGTCCACGTTGTATTTTTTGGCTTTTCCTGTCGCGGGCGCTAGGCCTACCCCCACAAGTGAGGTACCATTTTTATCGGGAGACATGGGGGAACGCTGGGTGGAAGAAAGTTTGTGCTCCTCTTTGATTGCAGAACTTTCTGTCAGCGAAATGAGAGGAAAAAGTGTTTTTTGGGCCAAATTTTGAGGTTTTCAAAGGATTCAGTGTAACAGAACCTAGTCAGAGTACCACAAGTCACATCATCTTGGATTCCCCTAGGTGTCTAGTTTTCAAAACTGCGCAGGTTTACTAGGTTTCCCTACACCCATATTGGATTCCCCTAGGTGTCTAGTTTTCAAAACTGAGCGGGTTTGCTAGGTTTCCATAGGTGCTGGCTGAGCTAGAGGCCAAAATCCACAGCTAGGTGCTTTGCAAAAAACAGCTCTGTTTTCTTTTTGAAAATGTGATGTGTCCACGTTGTGTTTTGGGGCTTTTCCTGTCGCGGGCGCTAGGCCTAACCCAACAAGTGAGGTACCATTTTTATCGGGAGACATGGGGGAACGCTGGGTGGAAGGAAATTTGTGGCTCCTCTCTGATTCCAGAACTTTCTGTCACCGAACTGAGAGGAAAAAGTGTTTTTTGGGCCAAATTTGGGGGTTTGCAAAGGATTCTGGGTAACAGAACCTGGTCAGAGCCCCACAAGTCACACCATCTTGCATTCCCCTAGGTGTTTAGTTTTCATCACTGTGCAGGTTTGCAAGTTTCCCTAGGTGCCGACTCAGCTAGGCGCCAAAATCCACAGCTAGGTGTTTTGCAAAAAACAGCTATTTTCTTTGTGAAAATGTGATGTGTCCACGTTGTGTTTTTGGGGCTTTTCCTGTCGCGGGAGCTAGGCCTACCACCACAAGTGAGGTACCATTTTTATCGGTAGCCATGGGGGAATGCTGGGTGGAAGGAAATTTGTGGCTCCTCTCTGATTCCAGAATTTTCTGTCACCAAAATGAGATGTAAAAGTGTTATTTTGGCCAAATTTTGAGGTTTGCAAAGGATTCTGGGAAACAGAATCTGGTTAGAGCCCCACAAGTCACCCCATATTGGATTCCGCTAGGTGTCTAGTTTTCAAAAGTGCTCAGGTTTGCTAGGTTTCCCTAGGTGACAGCAGAGCTAGAGACCAAAATCCACAGCTAGGTGCTTTACAAAAAACAGCTCTGTTTTCTTTGTGAAAATGACATGTGTCCACGTTGTATTTTTTGGCTTTTCCTGTCGCGGGCGCTAGGCCTACCCCCACAAGTGAAGTACCATTTTTATCGGGAGACATGGGGGAACGCTGGGTGGAAGAAAGTTTGTGCTCCTCTTTGATTACAGAACTTTCTGTCAGCGAAATGAGAGGAAAAAGTGTTTTTTGGGCCAAATTTTGAGGTTTGCAAAGGATTCTGTGTAACAGAACCTGGTCAGAGTACCGCAAGTCACACCATCTTGGATTCCCCTAGGTGTCTAGTTTTCAAAACTGCGCAGGTTTACTAGGTTTCCCTAGGTACCGGCTGAGCTAGAGGCCAAAATCCACAGCTATGTGCTTTGCAAAAAACAGCTCTGTTTTCTTTGTGAAAATGTCATGTGTCCACGTTGTATTTTTTGGCTTTTCCTGTCGCGGGCGCTAGGCCTACCCCCACAAGTGAGGTACCATTTTTATCGGTAGCCATGGGGGAACGCTGGGTGGAAGAAAGTTTGTGCTCCTCTTTGATTACAGAACTTTCTGTCAGCGAAATGAGAGGAAAAAGTGTTTTTTGGGCCAAATTTTGAGGTTTTCAAAGGATTCTGTGTAACAGAACCTAGTCAGAGTACCACAAGTCACACCATCTTGGATTCCCCTAGTTGTCTAGTTTTCAAAACTGCGCAGGTTTACTAGGTTTCCCTAGGTACCGGCTGAGCTAGAGGCCAAAATCCACAGCTGGTGCTTTGCAAAAAACAGCTCTGTTTACTTTGTGAAAAAGTGATGTGTCCACGTTGTGTTTTGGGTCTCTTCCTGTCGGGGGCGCTAGGACTATCCCACAAGTGAGGTACCATTTTTATCGGTAGCCATGGGGGAATGCTGGGTGGAAGGAAATTTGTGGCTCCTCTCTGATTCCAGAACTTTCTGTCACCAAAATGAGAGGTAAAAGTGTTTTTTTGGCCAAATTTTGAGGTTTCCAAAGGATTCTGGGAAACAGAATCTGGTTAGAGCCCCACAAGTCACCCCATATTGGATTCCCCTAGGTGTCTAGTTTTCAAAACTGAGCGGGTTTGCTAGGTTTCCATAGGTGCTGGATGAGCTAGAGGCCAAAATCCACAGCTAGGTGCTTTGCAAAAAACAGCTCTGTTTTCTTTTTGAAAATGTGATGTGTCCACGTTGTGTTTTGGGGCTTTTCCTGTCGCGGGCGCTAGGCCTAACCCAACAAGTGAGGTACCATTTTTATCGGGAGACATGGGGGAACGCTGGGTGGAAGGAAATTTGTGGCTCCTCTCTGATTCCAGAACTTTCTGTCACCGAAATGAGAGGAAAAAGTGTTTTTTGGGCCAAATTTGGGGGTTTGCAAAGGATTCTGGGTAACAGAACCTGGTCAGAGCCCCACAAGTCACACCATCTTGCATTACCCTAGGTGTTTAGTTTTCATCACTGTGCAGGTTTGCAAGTTTCCCTAGGTGCCGACTCAGCTAGGGGCCAAAATCCACAGCTAGGTGTTTTGCAAAAAACAGCTATTTTCTTTGTGAAAATGTGATGTGTCCACGTTGTGTTTTGGGGCTTTTCCTGTCGCGGGAGCTAGGCCTACCACCACAAGTGAGGTACCATTTTTATCGGTAGCCATGGGGGAATGCTGGGTGGAAGGAAATTTGTGGCTCCTCTCTGATTCCAGAATTTTCTGTCACCAAAATGAGATGTAAAAGTGTTTTTTTGGCCAAATTTTGAGGTTTGCAAAGGATTCTGGGAAACAGAATCTGGTTAGAGCCCCACAAGTCACCCCATATTGGATTCCGCTAGGTGTCTAGTTTTCAAAAGTGCTCAGGTTTGCTAGGTTTCCCTAGGTGACAGCAGAGCTAGAGACCAAAATCCACAGCTAGGTGCTTTACAAAAAACAGCTCTGTTTTCTTTGTGAAAATGACATGTGTCCACGTTGTATTTTTTGGCTTTTCCTGTCGCGGGCGCTAGGCCTACCCCCACAAGTGAGGTACCATTTTTATCGGGAGACATGGGGGAACGCTGGGTGGAAGAAAGTTTGTGCTCCTCTTTGATTACAGAACTTTCTGTCAGCGAAATGAGAGCAAAAAGTGTTTTTTGGGCCAAATTTTGAGGTTTGCAAAGGATTCTGTGTAACAGAACCTGGTCAGAGTACCACAAGTCACACCATCTTGGATTCCCCTAGGTGTCTAGTTTTCAAAACTGAGCGGGTTTACTAGGTTTCCCTAGGTGCTGGCTGAGCTAGAGGCCAAAATCCACAGCTAGGTGCTTTGCAAAAAACAGCTCTGTTTTCTTTTTGAAAATGTGATGTGTCCATGTTGTGTTTTGGGGCTTTTCCTGTCGCGGGCGCTAGGCCTACCACCACAAGTGAGGTACCATTTTTATCGGTAGCCATGGGGGAATGCTGGGTGGAAGGAAATTTGTGGCTCCTCTCTGATTCCAGAATTTTCGGTCACCAAAATGAGAGGTAAAAGTGTTTTTTTGGCCAAATTTTGAGGTTTGCAAAGGATTCTGGGAAACAGAATCTGGTTAGAGCCCCACAAGTCACCCCATATTGGATTCCCCTAGGTGTCTAGTTTTCAAAAGTGCTCAGGTTTGCTAGGTTTCCCTAGGTGACAGCAGAGCTAGAGACCAAAATCCACAGCTAGGTGCTTTACAAAAAACAGCTCTGTTTTCTTTGTGAAAATGTCATGTGTCCACGTTGTATTTTTTGGCTTTTCCTGTCGCGGGCGCTAGGCCTACCCCCACAAGTGAGGCACCATTTTTATCGGGAGACATGGGGCAACGCTGGGTGGAAGAAAGTTTGTGCTCCTCTCTGACTCCAGAACTTTCTGTCACCGAAATGAGAGGAAAAAGTGTTTTTTTAATTTTTTTTTATTGTTTATTCAGTTAAGCACAAACCAAGAAAAAACATACATTAATTCAGCAGAGCTCCAAACAAGTGGATAAGGATATGTGAGAGTCATTACACATCATATAACTACAGTGGTGTCACATATCTCAAGTATGACTCTACCGGCGTCTCTCGCCATCCGCCAGTATCCAGGGGTCTGTTCCAGAAGAGGAAATCATAAAGAAAAAAGGTCCACCATATCGGAAAGATGCAGCATTCCACCGCACCATGTAGGGAGAACGACAGAAACACGCCAGTGATATTAATCAACCACCGTCGTACAGGAAGAACTGCAACTAGATACCAATTGCAAAAACCTCTAAAAGCAGGCAGGTGGAGGGCATAACCACGTCACGCAGGGCTATCGCACATCAAGGTAACTCGCATGACTTGGGGGGGGGATTGAAACACTCAGTTGGGGGACATCAGTCACACAGCACTCACAGTCTGCATAGCCAAGTATTCATTTAAAGGGCTCCAAATATCTTTGGGACGAGATCTCTCTGGCATGAGTTCCCAAAATACTAACAGTTGGTCATGGCAGAAAGCTGCATCTCGTAGCCAGTCCGATCTGCGCGGGGCTCTCCCTCTGCCCCAACACATTGCTACTCTTCGCTTGGCCATCAGCATAAGCAGGCCCACTAAACGTCTATGCGGGCTCTGCATTTCGTCCATATATCCCAACAGCGCTATCTTAGGAGAGAGGGGTATCTCTTCCCCTATCATTTCAGCAATCGCTCGTCGCACCTCTTTCCAGTACTTATATACTTCCACACACTCCCATGCCAGGTGAAAAAAGCCCGCATCCGGAGCTCTGCAGCGGACGCAGCGAGTGTCCGCCACCAATCCCATGGAGTGTAACTTCCTAGGTGTATAATATATTCGGTGTAGAAACTTGAAGTGCAGCAAGCGCAGCCTATAATTCGGGGACAATGTCCTCATATGAGCACAACAGCTGCGCCACATCGCATCCGGGATAGGCTCCCCCACGTCTCTCTCCCATGCAGCCCGGGCGGGCATCACCAAGCCACCACCCTGCTCCTGCGCAGCATTATACAGTTTGGTTATCAGCTTGGAGGGGGATTTCGCGCTACAGAGTGCCTCCAAAGCCCGGAACTCAGAGGGAGCGGTCGACTCTCCAAAGAACCGATCCCGCAGCAAGGAGCGAACGCGGAGAGCATAAAAGCGCCGCAACGGAGAGCCGTCACAGTTCGAGAGTGCGTCAGGGACATCCAACAGCCGGCCATCCACCACCCAGTCTCCCAGCACCAGCAAATCAGCGTCCCGTAGAAACCCGCGCACCCCTCCATCACGGAACATCTGGCCATCTGCCACCGCCATAACAGGTAGTGATGGCGCAAAAGGAGCCAACAACCCAGCCCGCCGCATCAACGCCTTCCATGCTCCCGCAGTGCAGGAGACCGTGTCTATTCCTCTGGGGCGGGTGAGAACCCGCCCGCCGAGCACACATACCAAGCCGTCAGGCCAGACAGAGTCACTCTCCGGTGCTAGGTGTGGCATATATCGGGTCGGATTCAACCAAAAATACGCGAAATGTGCTTGAGCGCTGTGATAATATAACTCCAGGTCTGGGGCTGCTTATCCGCCGCGATCAAATGGCAACGTCAATTTCTCCCAAGCGATGCGGGGCTGACGCCCCGCCCAGGCCAGCCGCACAAGCGCAGATCTCAGGCGCCGGAAATAAGCTTTAGTAAGTGGTAGGGGGAGATTTACGAATAGATACAGAAATTTAGGGAGTACCACCATCTTAGCAATAGCAATGCGGCCGGTCAGCGAGAGAGGAAGGGCCCTCCAGGCCTCCACCTTGCCCTCTAGCCATGTCATCGCTGTTTCGTAGTTAGCAAGTCGAAGCATCTCCACATGACGGCATAGGTGTATACCTAAATAGCGCACTGGCCCGTCCGCCCAGACCAAAGGGTATCGCGAGTCGAATCTCTCTACACTAGGGGTTAGTGGCAGAATCATTGATTTCGACCAGTTAATAGTGACCCCAGAAAAGTTCCCAAAGCGAACAATTTCGTCTAATAAGATATCTAGATTTTGCCCGGGATTGCGCACATATATCGCGATATCATCTGCATATAAAGATATCAAGACAGGGCGTTGCCGGAACCGTAGGCCACTATTGCTATACTTCTGGCGCAGTCCCGCCGCCAGTGGCTCCATAGCAGCCGCAAAAAGAAGTGGAGACAGCGGGCAGCCCTGTCGTGTACCCCGCGAGACCAGGAATGGGGCTGATATACCCCCGTTGAGGCGAAGCCTGGCAGTAGGCAGAGTGTACAGCAAACTGATCCAATTCACAAAACGCGCGCTAAGGCCCACTCGATTCAGAAGTGCAAACATATATTCCCAGGCCAGTGAATCAAAGGCCTTAGCCGCATCGAGAAACACTGCGGCCACATCATCGTCTGTCTCTAGTGATCCCAGCACCGCAAAGAAGGTACGTAGATTGTGGCTCGTGGATCTCCCGGGAACAAAGCCCGATTGATCTGGGAGCACCATTTTAGAAAGTAGTGGCTGTAGTCGGGTCGCTATCATTTTTGCAAGAATCTTATTGTCAATGTTTATCATGGAGAGTGGACGGTACGAATCGCAACGCGTCGGGTCTTTACCAGGCTTCAAGATGGTTATTATTAAGGCCTCCCGGAGGGAGGTTGGAAGGGAGCCCACCGCCAGGGACTCTTCATACACCTCCAGCAGATAGGGGGCAAGGATGTCCCCGTATTCTTTATAAAAGGCAGGGGACAAACCATCAGTGCCAGGAGACTTATCCCCAGGTAGGCTCTGGATCGCCGCCACCACCTCCTCTACCGTGAACGGCATATCCAGATACATCCTGTGTGCCTCTTCAAACCACACTAACGCAATGCTCTCAAAATACTCCTTCATATCTGCCTCTCTGAGACCCTCCGGAGGCGCGTATAGCTGCGAGTAAAATTTAGTAAATTCCTGCATCACGCCTCCAGTTCCAGTCACCCTGCCACCCTCGGTGTCTAACACTTCAGAGACGTAATTGCTGGCCCAGGGGCTGCGCAGCAACCCCGCAAGTGTCCTCCCAGCTCTCTCACCCTCTCCATACCTACGAGCCCGCGCATGTCTCCCAAGGAAGCAAACCTCTCTAAGAGAGGCCTCTTCATACAGTGACACCTCTCGTCTGATTCCGCAAGTACCTCGTTTAACCATGTCGCCTCAAGTCTCCGCTCCAGGTCCTCAAGCCTCCTTTCAATATCTGCCATCTCCCGTCTTAGTGCCTTCACTATCCCATGCTGCTTTGCTAGGCACTCCCCACGGATCACCACTTTAAATGCTTCCCATACCGTGCCAGGGGAGTCCACCGACCCTCGGTTCTCCTCAAAAAATAGCCGAATAGCCTCTCGTATTTCCGCTCGAAAGGTGTCGTCCCGGAGAGCACCACTGGGCAGCCGCCACATCACCATTGAATGTAGCTCACTAGGCATTGCCAGGTCTAATAATACCAGTGAGTGGTCTGACAGTGTACGGGGGAGATGATTAATTGTTCTAGTCCAGACCTCCACATCTCTAGTGCCCAGCCATCGATCAATACGGGACCAGCTGCTATGAAAGTAATTCAGACAAGTGCCCTCCCGCACTCCTGTGTGTCTCTGCCTCCACAAATCTACCAGCGCGCCACTATCCATTACTGCTGTCAATGCCCTTGCTGCCGAAACATGTTGCATCCTAGCCACACTCTCGCGGTCCAGCCACGCATCCAGCACAACATTAAAATCACCGCCCCAAATCACAGCCCCAGCTCCCAGCGACTCTGCTTGGCGCCATACCTCCAGGAAGAATTCCGAGTCATCCACATTTGGCCCTTATACTGCCACTAGCCGGCAAGCCCTGTCTAACAACATTCCGCTCAGCATTACATATCTACCATTGGGGTCAGTAATGATCTCGCGCGTGCGCCACTGCAGCCCCTTACGGATAATGATTGCAACCCCCCGGGCGTAGCTAGAGTATGCCGAATGATGAGCCTCACCAACCCAGCCAGCCTTCAGCCTGCCGACTGTCGACGCCATCAGATGCGTTTCTTGGAGCATACAAATATCAATGCCATGACGTTTAACATAAGCCATCACCAGCCGGATTTTTCGGTTGTCATTAAGTCCCCGCACATTCCATGTCAAGCATCTCACAGTAGAAGAAGCATCATCCCCCATCCAGAACCTCAGTCATGCAGCTCCGCACATGGACACAGCCCTCCACCTGCCAAAAACCAAACAAAAAAAGAACCAAGATCATTTCCCAATTTGCCCCCTCCTCCCCCCTCCCCCCTCCCACCCAGGCGCCCCAATCGGACCCTAGTAGTGTCCCACCCAACCATCCCTAGAGCCCAAACTGCAGGCATGTAACAAAAGAGAACCGGAATCATCCGTGGGGGCAGAGGCCCGCCGTTCAGCTCTCCACCCAGAAGGTATGGGAGAGAGGGGTCACGGGGAAACATCAGCTATACATCAGGGGCAGATCGCGGAGCGGACCCGCACTTCTCCACAGTTCCAGAAGCAACGAGGTCCCAGGTCTAACACTTAATCATTGTCACTAAGTGAGGCGTTTTCGGGGCTCACCCCCTCCGGCGCCCCCGCTCCTCGCTGTTTAGGCAATCGTCTTACAAACTTATTCGCCTGCTTTGGATCCGTGAAATATAGCACTTTGCCTTCATGCCGAACCCTCAATTTAGCCGGGTATAACAGAGCAAATCCTATTCCAGCCTGGCTGAGCAAACGCTTTATCGGCAGAAAAGCCCGTCTCTGTGCCTGTACATCTGGAGTATAATCAGGAAAGAAGTTAATTTCGGAGTTCTTAAATGTTAGGGGACTTTTCTCCCTAGCTAGCCGGAGCACCGTGTCTCGGTCCCTGTAATTCAATAGTCGTGCAATGATTGGGCGCGGAGGAGTGCCAGGCGGAGGCCGAGGGCCCAAGGATCGATGTGCCCTCTCAATCACCAACAGCCGAGAGAGCTCGCCAGCAAATAGCTCTTGTAGCATGTTCTCGACGAAGTCTTCCATGCGACCCATATCTGTTGCCTCCGGCAGCCCCACGATACGGATATTATTACGACGGGACCGGGCTTCCAGGTCCTCATTCTTGTTTCGTATCACCTCCAGAAGACGTTCCATCTGCGCAATCTGTTCTCTATTGCCACTGCGAGCATCCTCTATCTCAGATGTGCGAGTCTCCAGAGTTTCAAATCTAGCGTTGTGGTCATCCACCCGGGCTCTAATGCGGTCAAGCCGCTCCGTTACATGATCCAGCTTAGTGTCTATCCCGGCCAAACTGGTCTTGAGTTCCATGAACATGGCTCTCACAGACATCTCTGAAGACCCCTCCTCAGCGTCTGCATCTCCGGGCCGGGGGTCGGAAGTGGCGCCATGTTTTTCTCCTCCGGAGAAGGAGAGTTTAGCCTGTCGCTTATCTGCCTTGCCCATCTTGCTGTATTACCATATAGTGCAACTGGCGCAGTCCGGATGCACTTGCCCGAGACTACAAGTCTCTAACGCCGGTAAAAACAACTGTTCGACTGTCTCGCTCACTCCACCAAGCTACCAGGCGGCCACCGGCACGCCCAGCGGCCTCTGCCGCTCCCAAGTCCATTAATTTCTATACGTGAGCCCAGATTAGCTCCGCCGACTTCAGGGGGCACGACACAGCACAGGGGAGGCGGGGGGAGGGGGCCAGCAAGCCACCAAATTACAAGTCCAGGATGTTTAAGCTCCTCGAGCCCATGGGGGCACCGGGAGCGCAGCGCCGTGCCAGCCAGGACCCTCGGCCCCCGCCTCGCCCCCAATCCGCCCCCTACCTGGTTCTATGCTCCCAGCACAGTGCAGGATTCCAAGCGCGGTCCGCAGGGCATCAGAAAAGTTTATGTGCAGGCAGCCGGGGGCAGTATCCAAGTCCTCCAAACAGGTGCCCAAGCAGGCCCAGGTCTCAGGCACGCACCTTATCTAGTCCCGGCGCACTCAGCCAGCGCTCGATATGCGCTATCTGTCAGCCGGGCCCCGCGCTCCTCCGCCATGGGTCCGGGAACCGGGATCCCCGGAGGGAGACTCCGTCCAAGGGGCGGGAGCGGCCCGCGAGGCCGGGGCTCCAAGCCGCGGCACGCACCCGGAACCAATCGCCGGAGAAAAAAGGAGGGGGGGAGGGGGAGCCGCGGTCCGAAGCGACCGCCGATCAGGCTCCCCCTAAGTCCTTTGCACTCCTGTCCCCGTGCCCCTCGATCAGGGGGGGCGGCCGCCGCCTCCACTCCCCCCGCGCACACCACAGAAGCCGGCGCGCGCGGAGAGCAGCCGGCGCCAGGCCTCCTGACGCTCCTCCGCTCCCAGGGCCCCGACAGCAGCCAAACCCGGCTCAAATAACGCCGGCAGAGTCCCCGGGGGGAAGCCCCAGGGGTCTGCTCCTTCTCCACCGCATTTAGGATGGATTTTGACGGATAAATTGCCCGGCCCCGGCAGAGCCTCACAGGGTGACGGCCATCTTGCCCGGTGGCCAAGCCACGCCCCAGGAAAAAGTGTTTTTTGGGCCAAATTTTGAGGTTTGCAAAGGATTCTGTGTAACAGAACCTGGTCAGAGTACCACAAGTCACACCATCTTGGATTCCCCTAGGTGTCTAGTTTTCAAAACTGCGCAGGTTTACTAGGTTTCCCTAGGTAGCGACTGAGCTAGAGGCCAAAATCCACAGCTGGTGCTTTGCAAAAAAGAGCTCTGTTTTCTTTGTGAAAATGTGATGTGTCCACGTTGTGTTTTGGGTCTCTTCCTGTCGCGGGCGCTAGGCCTACCCCACAAGTGAGGTACCATTTTTATCGGTAGCCATGGGGGAATGCTGGGTGGAAGGAAATTTGTGGCTCCTCTCTGATTCCAGAACTTTCTGTCACCAAAATGAGAGGTAAAAGTGTTTTTTGGGCCAAATTTTGAGGTTTCCAAAGGATTCTGGGAAACAGAATCTGGTTAGAGCCCCACAAGTCACCCCATATTGGATTCCCCTAGGTGTCTAGTTTTCAAAACTGAGCGGGTTTGCTAGGTTTCCATAGGTGCTGGCTGAGCTAGAGGCCAAAATCCACAGCTAGGTGCTTTGCAAAAAACAGCTCTGTTTTCTTTTTGAAAATGTGATGTGTCCACATTGTGTTTTGGGGCTTTTCCTGTCGCGGGCGCTAGGCCTACCCCCACAAGTGAGGTACCATTTTTATCGGGAGACATGGGGGAACGCTGGGTGGAAGGAAATTTGTGGCTCTTCTCTGATTCCAGAACTTTCTGTCACCGAAATGAGAGGAAAAAATGTTTTTGGGGCAAAATTTTGGGGTTTGCAAAGGATTCTGGGTAACAGAACCTGGTCAGAGCCCCACAAGTCGCACTATCTTGCATTCCCCTAGGTGTCTAGTTTTCATAACTGTGCAGGTTTGCAAGTTTCCCTAGGTGCCGACTCAGCTAGGGGCCAAAATCCACAACTAGGTGCTTTGCAAAAAACAGCTATTTTCTTTGTGAAAATGTGATGTGTCCACGTTGTGTTTTGGGGCTTTTCCTGTCGCGGGCGCTAGGCCTACCACCACAAGTGAGGTACCATTTTTATCGGTAGCCATGGGGGAATGCTGGGTGGAAGGAAATTTGTGGCTCCTCTCTGATTCCAGAATTTTCTGTCACCAAAATGAGAGGTAAAAGTGTTTTTTGGCCAAATTTTGATGTTTGCAAAGGATTCTGGGAAACAGAATCTGGTTAGAGCCCCACAAGTCACCCCATATTGGATTCCCCTAGGTGTCTAGTTTTCAAAAGTGCGCAAGTTTGCTAGGTTTCCCTAGGTGACAGCAGAGCTAGAGGTCAAAATCCACAGCTAGGTGCTTTACAAAAAACAGCTCTGTTTTCTTTGTGAAAATGTCATGTGTCCACGTTGTGTTTTTGGGCTTTTCCTGTCGCGGGCGCTAGGCCTACCCCCACAAGTGAGGTACCATTTTTATCGGTAGACATGGGGGAACGCTGGGTGGAAGAAAGTTTGTGCTCCTATTTGATTACAGAACTTTCTGTCACCGAAATGAGAGGAAAAAGTGTTTTTTGGGCCAAATTTTGAGGTTTGCAAAGGATTCTGTGTAACAGAACCTGGTCAGAGTACCACAAGTCACACCATCTTGGATTCCCCTAGGTGTCTATTTTTCAAAACTGCGCAGGTTTACTAGGTTTCCCTAGGTACCGGCTGAGCTAGAGGCCAAAATCCACAGCTGGTGCTTTGCAAAAAACAGCTCTGTTTTCTTTGTGAAAATGTGATGTGTCCACGTTGTGTTTTGAGTCTCTTCCTGTCGCGGGCGCTGGCATATCCCCACAAGTGAGGTACGATTTTTATCGGGAGACATGGGGGAACGCTGGGTGGAACGAATTTTGTGGCTCCTCTCTGATTACAGAACTTTCTGTCACTGAAATGAGAGGAAAAAGTGTTTTTTGGGCCAACTTTTAGGGTTTACAAAGGATTCTGGGTAACAGAATCTGGTTATTGCCCCACAAGTCACCCCATATTGGATTCCCCTACTTGTCTAGTTTTCAAAACTGAGCGGGTTTGCTAGGTTTCCATAGGTGTTGGCTGAGCTAGAGGCCAAAATCCACAGCTAGGTGCTTTGCAAAAAAAAGCTCTGTTTTCTTTGTGAAAATGTGATGTGTCCACGTTGTGTTTTTGGGCATTTCCTGTCGCGGGCACTAGGCCTACCCCCACAAGTGAGTTACCATTTTTATTGGGAGACATGGGGGAACGCTGGGTGGAAGGAAATTCGTGGCTCCTCTCTGATTACAGAACTTTCTGTCACTGAAATGAGAGGAAAAACATTTTTTGGGCCAACTTTTAGGGTTTGCAAAGGATTCTGGGTAACAGAACCTGGTCAGAGCCCCACAAGTCACACCATCTTGCATTCCCCTAGGTGTCTAGTTTTCATAACTGTGCAGGTTTGCAAGTTTCCCTAGGTGCCGGCTCAGCTAGGGGCCAAAATCCACAGCTGGGTGCTTTGCAAAAAACAGCTATTTTCTTTGTGAAAATGTGATGTGTCCACGTTGTGTTTTGGGGCTTTTCCTGTCGCGGGCGCTAGGCCTACCACCACAAGTGAGGTACCATTTTTATCGGTAGCCATGGGGGGATGCTGAGTGGAAGGAAATTTGTGGCTCCTCTCTGATTCCAGAATTTTCTGTCACCAAAATGAGAGGTAAAAGTGTTTTGGGGCCAAATTTTGAGGTTTGCAAAGGATTCTGGGAAACAGAATCTGGTTAGAGCCCCACAAGTCACCCCATATTGGATTCCCCTAGGTGTCTAGTTTTCAAAAGTGCGCAGGGTTGCTAGGTTTCCCTAGGTGACAGCAGAGCTAGAGGCCAAAATCCACAGCTAGGTGCTTTACAAAAAACAGCTCTGTTTTCTTTGTGAAAATGTCATGTGTCCACGTTGTGCTTTGGGACATTTCCTGTCGCGGGCGCTTGGCCTACCCCCACAAGTGAGGTACCATTTTCATTGATAACCATGTGGGAATGCTGGGTGGAAGGAAATTTGTGGCTCCTCTCTGATTCCAGAACTTTCTGTCACCGAAATGAAAGGAAAAAGTGTTTTTTGGGCCACATTTTGGGGTTTGCAAAGGTTTCTGGGTAACAGAACCTGGTCAGAGCCCCACAAGTCACACCATCTTGCATTCCCCTAGGTGTCTAGTTTTCATAACTGTGCAGGTTTGCAAGTTTCCCTAGGTGCCGGCTCAGCTAGGGGCCAAAATCCACAGCTAGGTGCTTTGCAAAAAACAGCTATTTTCTTTGTGAAAATGTTATGTGTCCACGTTGTGTTTTGGGGCTTTTCCTGTCGCGGGCGCTAGGCCTACCACCACAAGTGAGGTACCATTTTTATCGGTAGCCATGGGGGAATGCTGGGTGGAAGGACATTTGTGGCTCCTCTCTGATTCCAGAATTTTCTGTCACCAAAATGAGAGGTAAAAGTGTTTTTTTGGCCAAATTTTGAGGTTTGCAAAGGATTCTGGGAAACAGAATCTGGTTAGAGCCCCACAAGTCACCCCATATTGGATTCCCCTGGGTGTCTAGTTTTCAAAAGTGCGCAGGGTTGCTAGGTTTCCCTAGGTGACAGCAGAGCTAGAGGCCAAAATCCACAGCTAGGTGCTTTACAAAAAACAACTCTGTTTTCTTTGTGAAAATGTCATGTGTCCACGATGTGCTTTGGGACTTTTCCTGTCGCGGGCGCTAGGCCTACCCCCACAAGTGAGGTACCATTTTCATCGATAGCCATGGGGGAATGCTGGGTGGAAGGAAATTTGTGGGTCCTCTCTGATTCCAGAACTTTCTGTCACCAAAATGAGAGGTAAAAGTGTTTTTTTGGCCAAATCTTGAGGTTTGCAAAGGATTCTGGGATACAGAATCTGGTTAGAGCCCCACAAGTCACCCCATATTGGATTCCCCTAGGTGTCTAGTTTTCAAAACTGAGCGGGTTTGCTAGGTTTCCATAGGTGCTGGCTGAGCTACAGGCCAAAATCCACAGCTAGGTGCTTTGCAAAAAACAGCTCTGTGTTCTTTTTGTAAATGTGATGTGTCCACGTTGTGTTTTGGGGCTTTTTCTGTCGCGGGCGCTAGGCCTACCCCCACAAGGGAGGTACCATTTTTATCGGGAGACATGGGGGAACGCTGGGTGGAAGAAAATTTGTGGCTCCTCTTTGATTACAGAACTTTCTGTCACCGAAATGAGAGGAAAAAGTGTTTTTTGGGCCAAATTTTGAGGTTTGCAAAGGATTCTGGGTAACAGAACCTGGTCAGAGCCCCACAAGTCACACCATCTTGCATTCCCCTAGGTGTCTAGTGTTCATAACTGTGCAGGTTTGCAAGTTTCCCTAGGTGCCGGCTCAGCTAGGGGCCAAAATCCACAGCTAGATGCATTGCAAAAAACAGCTATTTTCTTTGTGAAAATGTGATGTGTCCACGTTGTGTTTTGGGGCTTTTCCTGTCGCGGGCGCTAGGCCTACCCCCACAAGTGAGGTACCATTTTTATCGGTAGACATGGGGGAACGCTGGGTGGAAGAAAGTTTGTGCTCCTATTTGATTACAGAACTTTCTGTCACCGAAATGAGAGGAAAAAGTGTTTTTTGGGCCAAATTTTGAGGTTTGCAAAGGATTCTGTGTAACAGAACCTGGTCAGAGTACCACAAGTCACACCATCTTGGATTCCCCTAGGTGTCTATTTTTCAAAACTGCGCAGGTTTACTAGGTTTCCCTAGGTACCGGCTGAGCTAGAGGCCAAAATCCACAGCTGGTGCTTTGCAAAAAACAGCTCTGTTTTCTTTGTGAAAATGTGATGTGTCCACGTTGTGTTTTGAGTCTCTTCCTGTCGCGGGCGCTGGCATATCCCCACAAGTGAGGTACGATTTTTATCGGGAGACATGGGGGAACGCTGGGTGGAACGAATTTTGTGGCTCCTCTCTGATTACAGAACTTTCTGTCACTGAAATGAGAGGAAAAAGTGTTTTTTGGGCCAACTTTTAGGGTTTACAAAGGATTCTGGGTAACAGAATCTGGTTATAGCCCCACAAGTCACCCCATATTGGATTCCCCTACTTGTCTAGTTTTCAAAACTGAGCGGGTTTGCTAGGTTTCCATAGGTGTTGGCTGAGCTAGAGGCCAAAATCCACAGCTACGTGCTTTGCAAAAAAAAGCTCTGTTTTCTTTGTGAAAATGTGATGTGTCCACGTTGTGTTTTTGGGCTTTTCCTGTCGCGGGCGCTAGGCCTACCCCCACAAGTGAGTTACCATTTTTATTGGGAGACATGGGGGAACGCTGGGTGGAAGGAAATTTGTGGCTCCTCTCTGATTACAGAACTTTCTGTCACTGAAATGAGAGGAAAAAAAGTTTTTTGGGCCAACTTTTAGGGTTTGCAAAGGATTCTGGGTAACAGAACCTGGTCAGAGCCCCACAAGTCACACCATCTTGCATTCCCCTAGGTGTCTAGTTTTCATAACTGTGCAGGTTTGCAAGTTTCCCTAGGTGCCGGCTCAGCTAGGGGCCAAAATCCACAGCTGGGTGCTTTGCAAAAAACAGCTATTTTCTTTGTGAAAATGTGATGTGTCCACGTTGTGTTTTGGGGCTTTTCCTGTCGCGGGCGCTAGGCCTACCACCACAAGTGAGGTACCATTTTTATCGGTAGCCATGGGGGGATGCTGAGTGGAAGGAAATTTGTGGCTCCTCTCTGAATCCAGAATTTTCTGTCACCAAAATGAGAGGTAAAAGTGTTTTTGGGCCAAATTTTGAGGTTTGCAAAGGATTCTGGGAAACAGAATCTGGTTAGAGCCCCACAAGTCACCCCATATTGGATTCCCCTAGGTGTCTAGTTTTCAAAAGTGCGCAGGGTTGCTAGGTTTCCCTAGGTGACAGCAGAGCTAGAGGCCAAAATCCACAGCTAGGTGCTTTACAAAAAACAGCTCTGTTTTCTTTGTGAAAATGTCATGTGTCCACGTTGTGCTTTGGGACTTTTCCTGTCGCGGGCGCTTGGCCTACCCCCACAAGTGAGGTACCATTTTCATTGATAAGCATGGGGGAATGCTGGGTGGAAGGAAATTTGTGGCTCCTCTCTGATTCCAGAACTTACTGTCACCGAAATGAAAGGAAAAAGTGTTTTTTGGGCCACATTTTGCGGTTTGCAAAGGTTTCTGGGTAACAGAACCTGGTCAGAGCCCCACAAGTCACACCATCTTGCATTCCCCTAGGTGTCTAGTTTTCATAACTGTGCAGGTTTGCAATTTTCCCTAGGTGCCGGCTCAGCTAGGGGCCAAAATCCACAGCTAGGTGCTTTGCAAAAAACAGCTATTTTCTTTGTGAAAATGTGATGTGTCCACGTTGTGTTTTGGGGCTTTTCCTGTCGCGGGCGCTAGGCCTACCACCACAAGTGAGGTACCATTTTTATCGGTAGCCATGGGGGAATGCTGGGTGGAAGGACATTTGTGGCTCCTCTCTGATTCCAGAATTTTCTGTCACCAAAATGAGAGGTAAAAGTGTTTTTTTGGCCAAATTTTGAGGTTTGCAAAGGATTCTGGGAAACAGAATCTGGTTAGAGCCCCACAAGTCACCCCATATTGGATTCCCCTGGGTGTCTAGTTTTCAAAAGTGCGCAGGGTTGCTAGGTTTCCCTAGGTGACAGCAGAGCTAGAGGCCAAAATCCACAGCTAGGTGCTTTACAAAAAACAACTCTGTTTTCTTTGTGAAAATGTCATGTGTCCACGATGTGCTTTGGGACTTTTCCTGTCGCGGGCGCTAGGCCTACCCCCACAAGTGAGGTACCATTTTCATCGATAGCCATGGGGGAATGCTGGGTGGAAGGAAATTTGTGGGTCCTCTCTGATCCAAGAACTTTCTGTCACCAAAATGAGAGGTAAAAGTGTTTTTTTGGCCAAATCTTGAGGTTTGCAAAGGATTCTGGGATACAGAATCTGGTTAGAGCCCCACAAGTCACCCCATATTGGATTCCCCTAGGTGTCTAGTTTTCAAAACTGAGCGGGTTTGCTAGGTTTCCATAGGTGCTGGCTGAGCTAGAGGCCAAAATCCACAGCTAGGTGCTTTGCAAAAAACAGCTCTGTGTTCTTTTTGTAAATGTGATGTGTCCACGTTGTGTTTTGGTCCTTTTTCTGTCGCGGGCGCTAGGCCTAGCCCCACAAGGGAGGTACCATTTTTATCGGGAGACATGGGGGAACGCTGGGTGGAAGAAAATTTGTGGCTCCTCTTTGATTACAGAACTTTCTGTCACCGAAATGAGAGGAAAAAGTGTTTTTTGGGCCAAATTTTGAGGTTTGCAAAGGATTCTGGGTAACAGAACCTGGTCAGAGCCCCACAAGTCACACCATCTTGCATTCCCCTAGGTGTCTAGTTTTCATAACTGTGCAGGTTTGCAAGTTTCCCTAGGTGCCGGCTCAGCTAGGGGCCAAAATCCACAGCTAGGTGCATTGCAAAAAACAGCTATTTTCTTTGTGAAAATGTGATGTGTCCACGTTGTGTTTTCGGGCTTTTCCTGTCGCGGGCACAAGGCCTACCACCACAAGTGAGGTACCATTTGTATCGGTAGCCATGGGGTAATGCTGGGTGGAAGGACATTTTGGCTCCTCTCTGATTCCAGAACTTTCTCTCACCAAAATGAGAGGTAAAAGTGTTTTTTTGGCCAAATTTTGAGGTTTGCAAAGGATTCTGGGAAACAGAATCTGGTTAGAGCCCCACAAGTCACCCCATATTGGATTCCCCTAGGTGTCTAGTTTTGAAAACTGAGCGGGATTGCTAGGTTTCCATAGGTGCTGGCTGAGCTAGAGGCCAAAATCCACAGTTAGGTGCTTTGCAAAAAACAGCTCTGTTTTCTTTTTGAAAATGTGATGTGTCCACTTTGTGTTTTGGGGCTTTTCCTGTCACGGGCGCTAGGCCTACCCCCACAAGTGAGGTACCATTTTTATCGGTAGACATGGGGGAACGCTGGGTGTAAGGAAATTTGTGGCTCCTCTCTGATTCCAGAACTTTCTGTCACCGAAATGAGAGGAAAAAGTGTTTTTTGGGCCAAATTTTGGGGTTTGCAAAGGATTCTGGGTAACAGAACCTGGTCAGAGCCCCACAAGTCACACCATCTTGCATTCCCCTAGGTGTCTAGTGTTCATAACTGTGCAGGTTTGCAAGTTTCCCTAGGTGCCGGCTCAGCTAGGGGCCAAAATCCACAGCTAGATGCTTTGCAAAAAACAGCTATTTTCTTTGTGAAAATGTGATGTGTCCACGTTGTGTTTTGGGGCTTTTCCTGTCGCGGGCGCTAGGCCTACCACCACAAGTGAGGTACCATTGTTATCGGTAGCCATGGGGGAATGCTGGGTGGAACGAAATTTGTGGCTCCTCTCTGATTCCAGAATTTTCTGTCACCAAAATTAGATATAAAAGTGTTTTTTTGGCCAAATTTTGAGGTTTGCAAAGGATTCTGGGAAACAGAATCTGGTTAGAGCCCCACAAGTCACCCCATATTGGATTCCCCTAGGTGTCTAGTTTTCAAAAGTGCTCAGGTTTGCTAGGTTTCCCTAGGTGACAGCAGAGCTAGAGACCAAAATCCACAGCTAGGTGCTTTACAAAAAACAGCTCTGTTTTCTTTGTGAAAATGTCATGTGTCCACGTTGTGTTTTTGGGCTATTCCTGTCGCGGGTGCTAGACCTACCCCCACAAGTGAGGTACCATTGTTATCGGGAGACATGGGGGAACGCTGGGTGGAAGAAAGTTTGTGCTCCTCTTTGATTACAGAACTTTCTGTCACCGAAATGAGAGGAAAAAGTTTTTTTTGGGTCAAATTTAGAGGTTTGCAAAGGATTCTGTGTAACAGAACCTGGTCAAAGTACCACAAGTCACACCATCTTGGATTCCAATAGGTGTCTAGTTTTCAAAACTGCGCAGGTTTACTAGGTTTCCCCAGGTACTGGCTGAGCTAGAGGCCAAAATCCACAGCTGGTGCTTTGCAAAAAACAGCTCTGTTTTCTTAGTGAAAGTGTGATGTGTCCACGTTGCATTTTGGGTCTCTTCCTGTCGCGGGCGCTAGGCCTACCCCACAAGTGAGGTACCATTTTTATCGGTAGCCATGGGGGAATGCTGGGTGGAAGGAAATTTGTGGCTCCTCTCTGATTCCAGAACTTTCTGTCACCAAAATGAGAGGTAAAAGTGTTTTTTTAGCCAAATTTTGAGGTTTCCAAAGGATTCTGGGAAACAGAATCTGGTTAGAGCCCCACAAGTCACCCCATATTGGATTCCCCTAGGTGTCTAGTTTTCAAAACTGAGCAGGTTTGCTACGTTTCCATAGGTGCTGGCTGAGCTAGAGGCCAAAATCCACAGCTAGGTGCTTTACAAAAAACAGCTCTGTTTTCTTTGTGAAAATGTGATGTGTCCACGTTGTGTTTTGGGTCTCTTCCTGTCGCGGGCGCTAGGCCTACCCCCACAAGTGAGGTACGATTTTTATCGGGAGACATGGGGGAACGCTGGGTGGAAGGAATTTTGTGGCTTCTCTCTGATTACAGAACTTTCTGTCACTGAAATGAGAGGAAAAAATATTTTTTGGGCCAACTTTTAGGGTTTACAAAGGATTCTGGGTAACAGAACCTGGTCAGAGCTCCACAAGTCACCCCATCTTGGATTCCCCTAGGTGTCTAGTTTTCAAAACTGAGCGGGTTTGCTAGGTTTCCATAGCTGCTGGCTGAGCTTGTGGCCAAAATCCACAGCTAGGTGCTTTGCAAAAAACAGCTCTGTTTTCTTTGTGAAAATGTGATGTGTCCACGTTGTATTTTTGGGCTTTTCCTGTCGCGGGCGCTAGGCCTACCCCCACAAGTGAGGTACCATTTTTATCGGGAGACATGGGGGAACGCTGGGTGGAAGGAAATTTGTGGCTCCTCTCTGATTCCAGAACTTTCTCTCACCGAAATGAGAGGAAAAAGTGTTTTTTGGGCCAAATTTTGGGGTTTCCAAAGGATTCTGGGTAACAGAACCTGGTCAGAGCCCCACAAGTCACACCATCTTCCATTCCCCTAGGTGTCTAGTTTTCATAACTGTGCAGGTTTGCAAGTTTCCCTAGGTGCCGGCTCAGCTACGGGCCAAAATCCACAGCTAGGTGCTTTGCAAAAAACAGCTATTTTCTTTGTGAAAATGTGATGTGTCCACGTTGTGTTTTGGGGCTTTTCCTGTCGCAGGCGCTAGGCCTACCACCACAAGTGAGGTACCATTTTTATCGGTAGCCATGGGGGAAAGCTGGGTGGAAGGAAATTTGTGGCTCCTCTCTGATTCCAGAACTTTCTGTCACCGAAATGAGAAGAAAAAGTGTTTTTTGGGCCAAATTTTGGGGTTTGCAAAGGATTCTGGGTAACAGAACCTGGTCAGAGCCCCACAAGTCACACCATCTGGCATTCCCCTAGTTGTCTAGTTTTCATAACTGTGCAGGTTTGCAAGTTTCCCTAGGTGCCGGCTTAGCTAGGGGCCAAAATCCACAGCTAGGTGCTTTGCAAAAAACAGCTATTTTCTTTGTGAAAATGTGATGTGTCCACGTTGTGTTTTTGGGCTTTTCCTGTCGCAGGCGCTAGGCCTACCCCCACAAGTGAGGTACCATTTTTATCGGGAGACATGGGGGAACGCTGGGTGGAAGAACATTTTTGCTCCTCTTTGATTACAGAACTTTCTGCCACCGAAATGAGAGGAAAAAATGTTTTTTGGGCCAAATTTTGAGGTTTGCAAAGGATTCTGTGTAACAGAACCTGGTCAGAGTACCAGAAGTCACACCATCTTGGATTCCACTAGGTGTCTAGTTTTCAAAACTGTGCAGGTTTACTAGGTTTCCCTAGGTACCGGCTGAGCTAGAGGCCAAAATCCACAGCTGGTGCTTTGCAAAAAACAGCTCTGTTTTCTTTGTGAAAATGTGATGTGTCCACGTTGTTTTTTGGGTCTCTTCCTGTCGCGGGCGCTAGGTCTACCCCCACAAGTGAGCTACGATTTTTATCGGGAGACATGGGGGAACGCTGGGTGGAAGGAAATATGTGGCTCCTCTCTGATTATAGAACTTTCTGTCACTGAAATGAGAGGAAAAAATGTTTTTGGGGCCAACGTTTAGGGTTTACAAAGGATTCTGGGTAAAAGAACCTGGTCAGAGCTCCACAAGTCACCCCATCTTGGATTCCCCTAGGTGTCTAGTTTTCATAACTGAGCGGGTTTGCTAGGTTTCCATAGGTGATGGCTGAGCTAGAGGCCAAAATCCACAGTTAGGTGCTTTGCAAAAAACAGCTCTGTTTTCTTTTTGAAAATGTGATGTGTCCACGTTGTGTTTTGGGGCTTTTCCTGTCGCGGGCGCTAGGCCTACCCCCACAAGTGAGGTACCATTTTTATAGGGAGACATGGGGGAACACTGGATGGAAGGAAATTTGTGGCTCCTCTCTGATTCCAGAACTTTCTGTCACCGAAATGAGAGGGAAAAGTGTTTTTTGGGGCAAATGTTGGTGTTTGCAAAGGATTCTGGGTAACTGAACCTGGTCAGAGCCCCACAAGTCACACCATCTTGCATTCCCCTAGGTGTCTAGTTTTCATAACTGTGCAGGTTTGCAAGTTTCCCTAGGTGCCGGCTCAGCTAGGGGCCAAAATCCACAGCTTGGTGCTTTGCAAAAAACAGCTATTTTCTTTGTGAAAATGTGATGTGTCCACGTTGTGTTTTGGGGCTTTTCCTGTCGCGGGCGCTAGGCCTACCACCACAAGTGAGGTACCATTTTTATCGGTAGCCATGGGGGAATGCTGGGTGGAAGGAAATTTTGGCTCCTCTCTGATTCCAGAACTTTCTCTCACCAAAATGAGAGGTAAAAGTGTTTTTTTGGCCAAATTTTGAGGTTTGCAATGGATTCTGGGAAACAGAATCTGGTTAGAGCCCCACAAGTCACCCCATATTGGATTCCCCTAGGTGTCTAGTTTTCAAAACTGAGCGGGTCTGCTAGGTTTCCATAGGTGCTGGCTGAGCTAGAGGCCAAAATCCACAGCTAGGTGCTTTGGAAAAAACAGCTCTGTTTTCTTTTTGAAAATGTAATGTGTCCACGTTGTGTTTTGGGGCTTTTCCTGTCGCGGGCGCTAGTCCTACCACCACAAGTGAGGTACCATTTTTATCGGGAGACATTCTGTCACCGAAATGAGTGGAAAAAATGTTTTTTGGGCCAAATTTTGAGGTTTGCAAAGGATTCTGTGTAACAGAACCTGGTCAGAGTACCAGAAGTCACACCATCTTGGATTCCACTAGGTGTCTAGTTTTCAAAACTGTGCAGGTTTACTAGGTTTCCCTAGGTACCGGCTGAGCTAGAGGCCAAAATCCACAGCTGGTGCTTTGCAAAAAACAGCTCTGTTTTCTTTGTGAAAATGTGATGTGTCCACGTTGTTTTTTGGGTCTCTTCCTGTCGCGGGCGCTAGGCCTACCCCAACAAGTGAGCTACGATTTTTATCGGGAGACATGGGGGAACGCTGGGTGGAAGGAAATATGTGGCTCCTCTCTGATTATAGAACTTTCTGTCACTGAAATGAGAGGAAAAAATGTTTTTGGGGCCAACGTTTAGGGTTTACAAAGGATTCTGGGTAACAGAACCTGGTCAGAGCTCCACAAGTCACCCCATCTTGGATTCCCCTAGGTGTCTAGTTTTCATAACTGAGCGGGTTTGCTAGGTTTCCATAGGTGCTGGCTGAGATAGAGGCCAAAATCCACAGTTAGGTGCTTTGCAAAAAACAGCTCTGTTTTCTTTTTGAAAATGTGATGTGTCCACGTTGTGTTTTGGGGCTTTTCCTGTCGCGGGCGCTAGGCCTACCCCCACAAGTGAGGTACCATTTTTATAGGGAGACATGGGGGAACACTGGATGGAAGGTAATTTGTGGCTCCTCTCTGATTCCAGAACTTTCTGTCACCGAAATGAGAGGGAAAAGTGTTTTTTGGGGCAAATGTTGGTGTTTGCAAAGGATTCTGGGTAACTGAACCTGGTCAGAGCCCCACAAGTCACACCATCTTGCATTCCCCTAGGTGTCTAGTTTTCATAACTGTGCAGGTTTGCAAGTTTCCCTAGGTGCCGGCTCAGCTAGGGGCCAAAATCCACAGCTTGGTGCTTTGCAAAAAACAGCTATTTTCTTTGTGAAAATGTGATGTGTCCACGTTGTGTTTTGGGGCTTTTCCTGTCGCGGGCGCTAGGCCTACCACCACAAGTGAGGTACCATTTTTATCGGTAGCCATGGGGGAATGCTGGGTGGAAGGAAATTTTGGCTCCTCTCTGATTCCAGAACTTTCTCTCACCAAAATGAGAGGTAAAAGTGTTTTTTTGGCCAAATTTTGAGGTTTGCAATGGATTCTGGGAAACAGAATCTGGTTAGAGCCCCACAAGTCAACCCATATTGGATTCCCCTAGGTTTCTAGTTTTCAAAACTGAGCGGGTTTGCTAGGTTTCCATAGGTGCTGGCTGAGCTAGAGGCCAAAATCCACAGCTAGGTGCTTTGGAAAAAACAGCTCTGTTTTCTTTTTGAAAATGTAATGTGTCCACGTTGTGTTTTGGGGCTTTTCCTGTCGCGGGCGCTAGTCCTACCCCCACAAGTGAGGTACCATTTTTATCGGGAGACATGGGGAAAGCTGGGTGGAAGGAAATTTGTGGCTCCTCTGATTCCAGAACTTTCTGTCACCGAAATGAGAGGAAAAAGTGTTTTTTGGGCCAAATTTTGGGGTTTGCAAAGGATTCTGGGTAACAGAACCTGGTCAGAGCCCCACAAGTCACACCATCTTGCTTTCCCCTAGGTGTCTAGTTTTCATAACTGTGCAGGTTTGCAAGTTTCACTAGGTGCCGGCTCAGCTAGAGGCCAAATTCCACAGCTAGGTGCTTTGCAAAAAACAGCTATTTTCTTTGTGAAAATGTGATGTGTCCACGTTGTGTTTTGGGGCTTTTCCTGTCGCGGGCGCTAAGCCTACCACCACAAGTGAGGTATCATTTTTATCAGTAGCCATGGGGGAATGCTGGGTGGAAGGAAATTTGTGGCTCCTCTCTGATTCCAGAACTTTCTGTCACCAAAATGAGAGGTAAAAGTGTTTTTTTGGCCAAATTTTGAGGTTTGCAAAGGATTCTGGGACACAGAATCTGGTTAGAGCCCCACAAGTCACACCATCTTGGATTCCCTTAGGTGTCTAGTTTTCAAAACTGCGCAGGTTTACTAGGTTTCCCTAGGTACCGGCTGAGCTAGAGGCCAAAATCCACAGCTGGTGCTTTGCAAAAAACAGCTCTGTTTTCTTTGTGAAAATGTGATGTGTCCACGTTGTGTTTTGGGTCTCTTCCTGTCGCGGGCGCTAGGCCTACCCCCACAAGTGAGGTATGATTTTTATCGGGAGACATGGGGGAACGCTGGGTGGAAAGAAATTTGTGGCTCCTCTCTGATTACAGAACTTTCTGTCACTGAAATGAGAGGAAAAAATGTTTTTTGGGCCAACTTTTAGGGTTTACAAAGGATTCTGGGTAACAGAACCTGGTCAGAGCTCCACAAGTCACCCCATCTTGGATTCCCCTAGGTGTCTAGTTTTCAAAACTGAGCGGGTTTGCTAGGTTCCCATAGGTGCTGGCTGAGCTAGTGGCCAAAATCCACAGCTAGGTGCTTTGCAAAAAACAGCTCTGTTTTCTTTTTGAAAATATGATGTGTCCACCTTGTGTTTTGGGGCTTTTCCTGTCGCGGGCGCTAGGCCTACCACCACAACTGAGGTACCATTTTTATCGGGAGACATGGGGGAACGCTGGGTGGAAGGAAATTTGTGGCTCCTCTCTGATTCCAGAACTTTCTGTCACCGAAATGAGAGGAAAAAGTGTTTTTTGGGCCAAATTTTGGGGTTTGCAAAGGATTCTGGGTAACAGAACCTGGTCAGAGCCCCACAAGTCACACCATCTTGCATTCCCCTAGGTGTCTAGTTTTCATAACTGTGCAGGTTTGCAAGTTTCCCTAGGTGCCGGCTCAGCTAGGGGCCAAAATCCACAGCTAGGTGCTTTGCAAAAAACAGCTATTTTCTTTGTGAAAATGTGATGTGTCCACGTTGTGTTTTGGGCTTTTCCTGTCGCGGGCGCTAGGCCTACCACCACAAGTGAGGTACCATTTTTATCGGTAGCCATGGGGGAATGCTGGGTGGAAGGAAATTTGTGGCTCCTCTCTGATTCCAGAACTTTCTGTCACCAAAATGAGAGGTAAAAGTGTTTTTTTGGCCAAATTTTGAGGTTTGCAAAGGATTCTGGGAAACAGAATCTGGTTAGCGCCTCGCAAGTCACCCCATATTGGATTCCCCTCGGTGTCTAGTTTTAAAAACTGAGCGTGTTTGCTAGGATTCCATAGGTGTTGGCTGAGCTAGAGGCCAAAATCCACAGCTAGGTGCTTTGCAAAAAAAAGGTCTGTTTTCTTTGTGAAAATGTGATGTGTCCACGTTGTGTTTTTGGGCTTTTCCTGTCGCGGGCGCTAGGCCTACCACCACAAGTGAGGTACCATTTTTATCGGGAGACATGGGGGAACGCTGGGTGGAAGAAAATTTGTGGCTCCTCTTTGATTACAGAACTTTCTGTCACCGAAATGAGAGGAAAAAGTAT
The DNA here is from genome assembly GCF_031143425.1 of Pleurodeles waltl. Lineage (NCBI taxonomy): Eukaryota > Metazoa > Chordata > Amphibia > Caudata > Salamandridae > Pleurodeles > Pleurodeles waltl. The sequence goes on from NC_090449.1 coordinate 612,149,373, forward strand.
TTTTTGGGCCAAATTTTGAGGTTTGCAAAGGATTCTGTGTGACAGAACCTGGTCAGAGCCCCACACGTCACCCCATATTGGATTCCCCTAGGTGTCTAGTTTCCAAAACTGAGCGGGTTTGCTAGGTTTCCATAGGTGCTGGCTGAGCTAGAGGCCAAAATCCACGGCTAGGTGCTTTGCAAAAAACAGCTCCGTTTTCTTTTTGAAAATGTGATGTGTCCACGTTGTGTTTTGGGGCTTTTCCTGTCACGGGCGCTAGGTCTACCACCACAAGGGAGGTACCATTTTTATCGGGAGACATGGGGGAACGCTGGGTGGAAGAAAATTTGTGGCTCCTCTCTGATTCCAGAACTTTCTGTCACCGAAATGAGAGGAAAAAGTGTTTTTTGGGCCAAATTTTGGGGTTTGCAAAGGATTCTGGGTAACAGAACCTGGTCAGAGCCCCACAAGTCACACCATCTTGCATTCCCCTAGGTGTCTAGTTTTCATAACTGTGCAGGTTTTGCAAGTTTCCATAGGTGCCGGCTCAGCTAGGAGCCAAAATCCACAGCTAGGTGCTTTGTAAAAAACAGCTATTTTCTTTGTGAAAATGTGATGTGTCCACGTTGTGTTTTGGGGCTTTTCCTGTTGCGGGCGCTAGGCCTACCACCACAAGTGAGGTACCATTTTTATCGGTAGCCATGGGGGAATGCTGGGTGGAAGGAAATTTTTGCTCCTCTATGATTCCAGAACTTTCAGTCACCAAAATGAGAGGAAAAAATGTTTTTTTGGCCAAATTTTGAGGTTTGCAAAGGATTCTGGGAAACAGAATCTGGTTAGAGACCCACAAGTCACCCCATATTGGATTCCCCTAGGTGTCTAGTTTTCAAAACTGAGCGGGTTTGCTAGGTTTCCATAGGTGCTGGCTGAGCGAGAGGCCAAAATCCACAGCTAGGTGCTTTGCAAAAAACAGCTCTGTTTTCTTTTTGAAAATGTGATGTGTCCACGTTGTGTTTTGGGGCTTTTCCTGTCGCGGGCGCTAGGCCTACCCCAACAAGTGAGGTACCATTTTTATCGGGAGATATGGTGGAACGCTGGGTGGAAGGAAATTTGTGGCTCCTCTCTGATTCCAGAACTTTCTGTCACCGAAATGAGAGGAAAAAGTGTTTTTTGGGCAAAATTTTGAGGTTTGCAAAGGATTCTGGGTAACAGAACCTGGTCAGAGCCCCACAAGTCACACCATCTTGCATTCCCCTAGGTGTCTAGTTTTCATAACTGTGCAGGTTTGCAAGTTTCCCTAGGTGCCGGCTCAGCTCGGGGCCAAAATCCACAGCTAGGTGCTTTGCAAAAAACAGCTATTTTCTTTGTGAAAATGTGATGTGTCCACGTTGTGTTTTGGGGCTTTTCCTGTCGCGGGCGCTAGGCCTACCACCACAAGTGAGGTACCATTTTTAACGGTAGCCATGGGGGAATGCTGGGTAGAAGGAAATTTGTGGCTCCTCTCTGATTCCAGAACTTTCTGTCACCAAAATGAGAGGTAAAAGTGTTTTTTTGGCCAAATTTTGAGGTTTGCAACGGATTCTGTGACACAGAATCTAGTTAGAGCCCCACAAGTCACCCCATATTGGATTCCCCTAGGTGTCTAGTTTTCAAAAGTGCGCAGGTTTGCTAGGTTTCCCTAGGTGACAGCAGAGCTAGAGGCCAAAATCCACAGCTAGGTGCTTTACAAAAAACAGCTCTGTTTTCTTTGTGAAAATGTGATGTGTCCACGTTGTGTTTTTGGGCTTTTCCTGTCGCGGGCGCTAGGCCTACCACCACAACTGAGGTACCATTTTTATCGGGAGACATGGGGGAACGCTGGGTGGAAGAAAATTTGTGGCTCCTCTTTGATTACAGAACTTTCTGTCACCGAAATGAGAGGAAAAAGTATTTTTTGGGCCAAATTTTGAGGTTTGCAAAGGATTCTGTGTGACAGAACCTGGTCAGAGCCCCACACGTCACCCCATATTGGATTCCCCTAGGTGTCTAGTTTCCAAAACTGAGCAGGTTTGCTAGGTTTCCATAGGTGCTGGCTGAGCTAGAGGCCAAAATCCACGGCTAGGTGCTTTGCAAAAAACAGCTCCGTTTTCTTTTTGAAAATGTGATGTGTCCACGTTGTGTTTTGGGGCTTTTCCTGTCACGGGCGCTAGGTCTACCACCACAAGGGAGGTACCATTTTTATCGGGAGACATGGGGGAACGCTGGGTGGAAGAAAATTTGTGGCTCCTCTCTGATTCCAGAACTTTCTGTCACCGAAATGAGAGGAAAAAGTGTTTTTTGGGCCAAATTTTGGGGTTTGCAAAGGATTCTGGGTAACAGAACCTGGTCAGAGCCCCACAAGTCACACCATCTTGCATTCCCCTAGGTGTCTAGTTTTCATAACTGTGCAGGTTTTGCAAGTTTCCATAGGTGCCGGCTCAGCTAGGAGCCAAAATCCACAGCTAGGTGCTTTGTAAAAAACAGCTATTTTCTTTGTGAAAATGTGATGTGTCCACGTTGTGTTTTGGGGCTTTTCCTGTTGCGGGCGCTAGGCCTACCACCACAAGTGAGGTACCATTTTTATCGGTAGCCATGGGGGAATGCTGGGTGGAAGGAAATTTTTGCTCCTCTATGATTCCAGAACTTTCAGTCACCAAAATGAGAGGAAAAAATGTTTTTTTGGCCAAATTTTGAGGTTTGCAAAGGATTCTGGGAAACAGAATCTGGTTAGAGACCCACAAGTCACCCCATATTGGATTCCCCTAGGTGTCTAGTTTTCAAAACTGAGCGGGTTTGCTAGGTTTCCATAGGTGCTGGCTGAGCTAGAGGCCAAAATCCACAGCTAGGTGCTTTGCAAAAAACAGCTCTGTTTTCTTTTTGAAAATGTGATGTGTCCACGTTGTGTTTTGGGGCTTTTCCTGTCGCGGGCGCTAGGCCTACCCCAACAAGTGAGGTACCATTTTTATCGGGAGATATGGTGGAACGCTGGGTGGAAGGAAATTTGTGGCTCCTCTCTGATTCCAGAACTTTCTGTCACCGAAATGAGAGGAAAAAGTGTTTTTTGGGCAAAATTTTGAGGTTTGCAAAGGATTCTGGGTAACAGAACCTGGTCAGAGCCCCACAAGTCACACCATCTTGCATTCCCCTAGGTGTCTAGTTTTCATAACTGTGCAGGTTTGCAAGTTTCCCTAGGTGCCGGCTCAGCTCGGGGCCAAAATCCACAGCTAGGTGCTTTGCAAAAAACAGCTATTTTCTTTGTGAAAATGTGATGTGTCCACGTTGTGTTTTGGGGCTTTTCCTGTCGCGGGCGCTAGGCCTACCACCACAAGTGAGGTACCATTTTTAACGGTAGCCATGGGGGAATGCTGGGTAGAAGGAAATTTGTGGCTCCTCTCTGATTCCAGAACTTTCTGTCACCAAAATGAGAGATAAAAGTGTTTTTTTGGCCAAATTTTGAGGTTTGCAACGGATTCTGTGACACAGAATCTAGTTAGAGCCCCACAAGTCACCCCATATTGGATTCCCCTAGGTGTCTAGTTTTCAAAAGTGCGCAGGTTTGCTAGGTTTCCCTAGGTGACAGCAGAGCTAGAGGCCAAAATCCACAGCTAGGTGCTTTACAAAAAACAGCTCTGTTTTCTTTGTGAAAATGTGATGTGTCCACGTTGTGTTTTTGGGCTTTTCCTGTCGCGGGCGCTAGGCCTACCACCACAACTGAGGTACCATTTTTATCGGGAGACATGGGGGAACGCTGGGTGGAAGAAAATTTGTGGCTCCTCTTTGATTACAGAACTTTCTGTCACCGAAATGAGAGGAAAAAGTGTTTTTTGGGCCACATTTTGAGGTTTGCAAAGGATTCTGTGTGACAGAACCTGGTCAGAGCACCACAAGTCACACCATCTTGAATTCCCCTAGGTGTCTAGTTTTCAAAACTTTGCAGGTTTGCTATGCTTCCCTAGGTGCCGGCTGAGCTAGAGGCCAAAATCCACAGCTAGGTGCTTTGCAAAAAACAGCTCCGTTTTATTTGTGAAAATGTGATGTGTCTACGTTGTGTTTTGGGGCTTTTCCTGTCGGGGGCGCTAGGCCTACCCCCACAAGTGAGGTACCGTTTTTAACGGGAGACGTTGGGGAACACTGGGTGGAAGGAAATTTGTGGCTCCTCTCTGAATACAGAACTTTCTGTCACCGAAATGAGAGGAAAAAATGTTTTTTGGGCCAACTTTTAGGGTTTAAAAAGGATTCTGGGTAACAGAACCTGTTCAGAGCTCCACAAGTCACCCCATCTTGGATTCCCCTAGGTGTCTAATTTTCAAAACTGAGCGGGTTTGCTAGATTTCCATAGGTGCTGGCTGAGCTAGAGGCCAAAATCCACAGCTAGGTGCTTTGCAAAAAGCAGCTCTGTTTTCTTTTTGAAAATGTGATGTGTCCACGTTGTGTTTTGGGGCTTTCCCTGTCGCGGGCGCTAGGCCTACCCCCACAAATGAGGTACCATTTTTATCGGGAGACATGGGGGAACGCTGGGTGGAAGGAAATTTGTGGCTCCTCTCTGATTCCAGAACTTTCTATCACCGAAATGAGAGGAAAAAGTGTTTTTTGGGCCAAATTTTGGGGTTTGCAAAGGATTCTGGGTAACAGAACCTGGTCAGAGCCCCACAAGTCAAACCATCTTGCATTCCCCTAGGTGACTAGTTTTCATAACTGTGCAGGTTTGCAAGTTTCCCTAGGTGCCGGCTCAGGTAGAGGCCAAAATCCACAGCTAGGTGCTTTGCAAAAAACAGATATTTTCTTTGTGAAAATGTGATGTGTCCACGTTGTGTTTTGGGGCTTTTCCTGTCGCGGGCGCTAGGCCTACCACCACAAATGAGGTACCATTTCTATCGGTAGCCATGGGGGAATGCTGGGTGGAAGGAAATTTGTGGCTCCTCTCTGATTCCAGAACTTTCTGTCACCAAAATGAGAGGTAAAAGTGTTTTTTTGGCCAAATTTTGAGGTTTGCAACGGATTCTGTGACACAGAATCTGGTTAGAGCCCCACAAGTCACCCCATATTGGATTCCCCTAGGTGTCTAGTTTTCAAAAGTGCGCAGGTTTGCTAGGTTTCCCTAGGTGACAGCAGAGCTAGAGGCAAAAATCCACAGCTAGGTGCTTTACAAAAAACAGCTCTGTTTTCTTTGTGAAAATGTCATGTGTCCACGTTGTGTTTTGGGGCTTTTCTTGTCGTGGGCGCTAGGCCTACCACCACAAGTGAGGTACCATTTTTATCGGGAGACATGGGGGAACGGTGGGTGGAAGAAAATTTGTGGCTCCTCTTTGATTACAGAACTTTCTGTCACCGAAATGGGAGGAAAAAGTGTTTTTTGGGCCAAATTTTGAGGTTTGCAAAGGATTCTGTGTGACAGAACCTGGTCAGAGCACCACAAGTCATACCATCTTGAATTCCCCGAGGTGTCTAGTTTTCAAAACTTTGCAGGTTTGCTATGCTTCCCTAGGTGCCGGCTGAGCTAGAGGCCAAAATCCACAGCTAGGTGCTCTGCAAAAAACAGCTCTGTTTTATTTGTGAAAATGTGATGTGTCTATTTTGTGTTTTGGGGCTTTTCCTGTCGGGGGGCGCTAGGCCTACCCCCACAAGTGAGGTACCGTTTTTAACGGGAGACGTTGGGGAACACTGGGTGGAAGGAAATTTGTGGCTCCTCTCTGAATACAGAACTTTCTGTCACCGAAATGAGAGGAAAACATTTTTTTGGGGCCAACCTTTAGGGTTTAAAAAGGATTCTGGGTAACAGAACCTGTTCAGAGCTCCACAAGTCACCCCATCTTGGATTCCCCTAGGTGTCTAATTTTCAAAACTGAGCGGGTTTGCTAGATTTCCATAGGTGCTGGCTGAGCTAGAGGCCAAAATCCACAGCTAGGTGCTTTGCAAAAAGCAGCTCTGTTTTCTTTTTGAAAATGTGATGTGTCCACGTTGTGTTTTGGGGCTTTTCCTGTCGCGGGCGCTAGGCCTACCGCCACAAATGAGGTACCATTTTTATCGGGAGACATGAGGGAACGCTGGGTGGAAGGAAATTTGTGGCTCCTCTCTGATTCCAGAACTTTCTGTCACCGAAATGAGAGGAAAAAGTGTTTTTTGGGCCAAATTTTGGGGTTTGCAAAGGATTCTGGGTAACAGAACCTGGTCAGAGCCCCACAAGTCACACCAACCTGGATTCCCCTAGGTGTCTAGTTTTGAAAACTTTGCAGGTTTGCTAGGTTTCCCTACGTACCGGCTGAGCTAGAGGCCAAAATCCACAGCTGGGTGCTCTGCAAAAAACAGCTCTGTTTTCTTTGTGAAAATGTGATGTGTCCACGTTGTGTTTTGAGGGTGTTCCTGTCGCGGGCGCTAGGCCTATCCCCACAAGTGAGGTACCATTTTTATCGGGAGACTTTGGGGAACACTGGGTGGAAGGAAATTTGTGGCTCCTCTCTGAATACAGAACTTTCTGTCACCGAAATGAGAGGTAAAAGTGTTTTTTTTGGCCAAATTTTGAGGTTTGCAAAGGATTCTGGGTAACAGAATCTGGTCAGGGCCCCACAAGTCACCCCATCTTGGATTCCCCTAGGTGCCTAGTTTTCAAAACTTTGCAGGTTTGCTAGGTTTCCCTAGGTGCTGGCTGAGCTAGAGGCCAAAATCCACAGTTAGTTGCTTTGCAAAAAACAGCTCTGTTTTCTTTGTGAAAATGTGATGTGTCCACGTTGTGTTTTGGGGCTTTCCCTGTCGCGGGCGCTAGGCCTACCACCACAAGTGAGAAACCATTTTTGTCAGGAGACATGGGGGAACGCTGGGTGGAAGGAAATTTGTGGCACCTCTATGATTACAGAACTTTCTGTCACCGAAATGAGAGGAAAAAGTGTTTTTTGGGCCAAATTTTGAGGTTTGCAAAGGATTCTGTGTGACAGAACCTGGTCAGAGCACCACAAGTCACACCATCTTGAATTCCCCTAGGTGTCTAGTTTTCAAAACTTTGCAGGTTTGCTATGCTTCCCTAGGTGCCGGCTGAGCTAGAGGCCAAAATCCACAGCTAGGTGCTTTGCAAAAAACAGCTCTGTTTTATTTGTGAAAATGTGATGTGTCTACGTTGTGTTTTGGGGCTTTTCCTGTCGGGGGCGCTAGGCCTACTCCCACAAGTGAGGTACCGTTTTTAACGGGAGACGTTGGGGAACACTCGGTGGAAGGAAATTTGTGGCTCCTCTCTGAATACAGAACTTTCTGTCACCGAAATGAGAGGAAAAAATGTTTTTTGGGCCAACTTTTAGGGTTTAAAAAGGATTCTGGGTAACAGAACCTGTTCAGAGCTCCACAAGTCACCCCATCTTCGATTCCCCTAGGTGTCTAATTTTCAAAACTGAGCGGGTTTGCTAGATTTCCATAGGTGCTGGCTGAGCTAGAGGCCAAAATCCACAGCTAAGTGCTTTGCAAAAAGCAGCTCTGTTTTCTTTTTGAAAATGTGATGTGTCCACGTTGTGTTTTGGGGCTTTCCCTGTCGCGGGCGCTAGGCCTACCCCCACAAATGAGGTACCATTTTTATCGGGAGACATGGGGGAACGCTGGGTGTAAGGAAATTTGTGGCTCCTCTCTGATTCCAGAACTTTCTGTCACCGAAATGAGAGGAAAAAGTGTTTTTTGGGCCAAATTTTGGGGTTTGCAAAGGATTCTGGGTAACAGAACCTGGTCAGAGCCCCACAAGTCACACCATCTTGCATTCCCCTAGGTGACTAGTTTTCATAACTGTGCAGGTTTGCAAGTTTCCCTAGGTGCCGGCTCAGGTAAAGGCCAAAATCCACAGCTAGGTGCTTTGCAAAAAACAGATATTTTCTTTGTGAAAATGTGATGTGTCCACGTTGTGTTTTGGGGCTTTTCCTGTCACGGGCGCTAGGCCTACCACCACAAGTGAGGTACCATTTTTATCGGTAGCCATGGGGGAATGCTGGGTGGAAGGAAATTTGTGGCTCCTCTCTGATTCCAGAACTTTCTGTCACCAAAATGAGAGGTAAAAGTGTTTTTTTGGCCAAATTTTGAGGTTTGCAACGGATTCTGTGACACAGAATCTGGTTAGAACCCCACAAGTCAACCCATATTGGATTCCCCTAGGTGTCTAGTTTTCAAAAGTGCGCAGGTTTGCTAGGTTTCCCTAGGTGACAGCAGAGCTAGAGGCCAAAATCCACACCTAGGTGCTTTACAAAAAACAGCTCTGTTTTCTTTGTGAAAATGTCATGTGTCAACGTTGTGTTTTTGGGCTTTTCTTGTCGCGGGCGCTAGGCCTACCACCACAAGTGAGGTACCATTTTTATCGGGAGACATGGGGGAACGCTGGGTGGAAGAAAATTTGTGGCTCCTCTTTGATTACAGAACTTTCTGTCACCGAAATGAGAGGAAAAAGTGTTTTTTGGGCCAAATTTTGAGGTTTGCAAAGGATTCTGTGTGACAGAACCTGGTCAGAGCACCACAAGTCATACCATCTTGAATTCCCCGAGGTGTCTAGTTTTCAATACTTTGCAGGTTTGCTATGCTTCCCTAGGTGCCGGCTGAGCTAGAGGCCAAAATCCACAGCTAGGTGCTCTGCAAAAAACAGCTCTGTTTTATGTGTGAAAATGTGATGTGTCTACGTTGTGTTTTGGGGCTTTTCCTGTCGGGGGCGCTAGGCCTACCCCCACAAGTGAGGTACCGTTTTTAACGGGAGACGTTGGGGAACACTGGGTGGAAGGAAATTTGTGGCTCCTCTCTGATTCCAGAACTTTCTGTCACCGAAATGAGAGGAAAAAGTGTTTTTTGGGCCAAATTTTGGGGTTTGCAAAGGATTCTGTGTAACAGAACCTAGTCAGAGCACCACAAGTCACACCATATTGGATTCCCCTAGGTGTCTAGTTTTCAAAAGTGCGCAGGTTTGCTAGGTTTCCCTAGGTGACAGCAGAGCTAGAGGCCAAAATCCACAACTAGGTGCTTTACAAAAAACAGCTCTGTTTTCTTTGTGAAAATGTCATGTGTCCACGTTGTGTTTTTGGGCTTTTCCTGTCGCGGGCGCTAGGCCTACCCCCACAAGTGAGGTACCATTTTTATCAGGAGACATGGGGGAACGCTGGGTGGAAGGAAATTTGTGGCTCCTCTCTGAGTCCAGAACTTTCTGTCACTGAAATGAGAGGAAAAAGTGTTTTTTCGGCCAAGTTTGGAGGTTTGCAAAGGATTCTGGGTAACAGAATCTGGTCATAGCCCCATAAGTCACCCCATCTTGGATTCCCCTAGGTGTCTAGTTTTCAAAGCTGCGGAGGTATGCTAGGTTTCCCTAGGTCCTGGCTGAGCTAGAGGCCAAAATCCACAGCTAGGTGCTTGGCAAAAAACAGTTCTGTTTTCTTTGTGAAAATGTGATGTGTCCACGTTGTGTTTTGGGGCTTTTCCTGTCGCGGGCGCTACGCCTACCCCCACAAGTGAAGTACTATTTTTATCGGGAGACATGGGGGAATGCTGGGTGGAAGGAAATTTGTGGCTGCTCTCTGATTGCAGAACTTTCTGTCACCGAAATGAAAGGTAAAAGTGTTTTTTGGCCAAATTTTGAGGTTTGCAAAGGATTCTGGGAAACAGAATCTGGATAGAGCCCCACAAGTCACCCCATATTGGATTCCCCAAGGTGTCTAGTTTTCAAAAGTGCTCAGGTTTGCTAGGGTTCCCTAGGTGACAGCAGAGCTAGAGACCAAAATCCACAGCTGGGTGCTTTGCAAAAAACAGCTCTATTTTCTTTGTGAAAATGTGATGTGTCCACGTTGTATTCTGGGGCTGTTCCTGTCGCGGGCGCTAGGCCTATCCCCACAAGTGAGGTACCATTTTTAATCGGGAGACTTTGGGGAACACTGGGTGGAAGGAAATTTGTGGCTCCTCTCTGATTACAGAACTTTCTGTCACTGAAATGAGAGGAAAAAATGTTTTTTGGGCCACATTTTGAGGTTTGCAAAGGATTCTGGGTAACAGAACCTAGTCAGAGCCCCACAAGTCACCCCATCTTGCATTCCCCTATGTGGCTAGTTTTCATAACTGTGCAGGTTTGCAAGTTTCCCTACGTTCCGGCTGAGCCAGAGGCCAAAATCCACAGCTAGGTGCTTTGCAAAAAACAGCTCTGTTTTCTTTTTGAAAATGTGATGTGTCCACGTTGTGTTTTGGGGCTTTTCCTGTCGCGGTCGCTAGGCCTACCACCACAAGTGAGGTACCATTTTTATCGGGAGATATGGGGGAATGCTGGGTGGAAGGAAATTTGTGGCTCCTCTCTGATTCCAGAACTTTCTGTCACCAAAATTAGAGGTAAAAGTGTTTTTTGGGCCAAATTTTGAAGTTTGCAAAGGATTCTGGGTAACAGAATCTGATCAGAGCCCCACAAGTCACCCCATCTTGGATTCCCCTAGGTGTCTAGTTTGCAAAATTACGCAGGTTTGCTAGGTTTCTCTAGGTGCCGGCTGAGGTAGAGGCCAAAATCCACAGCTAGGTGCTTTCCAAAAAACAGCTCTGTTTTCTTTGTAAAAATGTGATGTGTCCACATTTTGTTTTGGGGCTTTTCCTGTCGCGGGCACTAGGCCTACCCCCACAAGTGAGGTACCATTTTTATAAGGATACATGGGGGAATGCTGGGTGGAAAGAAATTTGTGGCTCCTCTTCGATTACAGAACTTTCTGTCACCGAAATGAGATGAAAAAGTGTTTTTTGGGCCAAATTTTAAGGTTTGCAAAGGATTCTGTGTAACAGAACATGGTCAGAGCACCACAAGTCACACCATCTTGGATTCCCCTAGGTGTCTAGTTTTCAAAACTTCGCAGGTTTGCTATGCTTCCCTAGGTGCCGGCTGAGCTAGAGGCCAAAATCCACAGCTATGTGCTTTGCAAAAAAACAGCTCTGTTTTCTTTGTGAAAATGTGATGAGTCTTCGTTGTGTTTTGGGGCTTTTCCTGTCAGGGGCGCTAGGCCTATCCCCACAAGTGAGGTACCATTTTTATCGGGAGACTTTGGGGAACACTGGGTGGAAGGAAATTTGTGGCTCCTCTCTGAATACAGAACTTTCTGTCACCGAAATGAGAGGTAAAAGTGTTTTTTTTTGGCCAAATTTTGAGGTTTGCAAAGGATTCTGGGTAACAGAATCTAGTCAGGGCCCCACAAGTCACCCCATCTTGGATTCCCCTAGGTGCCTAGTTTTCAAAACTTTGCAGGTTTGCTAGGTTTCCCTACGTGCTGGCTGAGCTAGAGGCCAAAATCCACAGTTAGTTGCTTTGCAAAAAACAGCTCTGTTTTCTTTGTGAAAATGTGATGTGTCCACGTTGTGTTTTGGGGCTTTTCCTGTCGCGGTCGCTAGGCCTACCACCACAAGTGAGGTACCATTTTTATCGGGAGATATGGGGGAATGCTGGGTGGAAGGAAATTTGTGGCTCCTCTCTGATTCCAGAACTTTCTGTCACCAAAATTAGAGGTAAAAGTGTTTTTTTGGCCAAATTTTGAAGTTTGCAAAGGATTCTGGGTAACAGAATCTGATCAGAGCCCCACAAGTCACCCCATCTTGGATTCCCCTAGGTGTCTAGTTTGCAAAACTACGCAGGTTTGCTAGGTTTCCCTAGGTGCCGGCTGAGGTAGAGGCCAAAATCCACAGCTAGGTGCTTTCCAAAAAACAGCTCTGTTTTCTTTGTAAAAATGTGATGTGTCCACATTGTGTTTTGGGGCTTTTCCTGTCGCGGGCACTAGGCCTACCCCCACAAGTGAGGTACCATTTTTATAAGGATACATGGGGGAATGCTGGGTGGAAAGAAATTTGTGGCTCCTCTTCGATTACAGAACTTTCTGTCACCGAAATGAGATGAAAAAGTGTTTTTTGGGCCAAATTTTGAGGTTTGCAAAGGATTCTGTGTAACAGAACATGGTCAGAGCACCACAAGTCACACCATCTTGGATTCCCCTAGGTGTCTAGTTTTCAAAACTTCGGAGGTTTGCTATGCTTCCCTAGGTGCCGGCTGAGCTAGAGGCCAAAATCCACAGCTAGGTGCTTTGCAAAAAAACAGCTCTGTTTTCTTTGTGAAAATGTGATGAGTCTACGTTGTGTTTTGGGGCTTTTCCTGTCAGGGGCGCTAGGCCTATCCCCACAAGTGAGGTACCATTTTTATCGGGAGACTTTGGGGAACACTGGGTGGAAGGAAATTTGTGGCTCCTCTCTGAATACAGAACTTTCTGTCACCGAAATGAGAGGTAAAAGTGTTTTTTTTGGCCAAATTTTGAGGTTTGCAAAGGATTCTGGGTAACAGAATCTAGTCAGGGCCCCACAAGTCACCCCATCTTGGATTCCCCTAGGTGCCTAGTTTTCAAAACTTTGCAGGTTTGCTAGGTTTCCCTAGGTGCTGGCTGAGCTAGAGGCCAAAATCCACAGTTAGTTGCTTAGCAAAAAACAGCTCTGTTTTCTTTGTGAAAATGTGATGTGTCCACGTTGTGTTTTGGGGCTTTCCCTGTCGCGGGCGCTAGGCCTACCACCACAAGTGAGATACCATTTTTGTCAGGAGACACGAGGGAACGCTGGGTGGAAAGAAATTTGTGGCTCCTCTTTGATTACAGAACTTTCTGTCACCGAAATGAGAGGTAAAAGTGTTTTTTCGGCCAAGTTTTGAGGTTTGCAAAGGATTCTGGGTAACAGAATCTGATCATAGCCCCATAAGTCACTCCATCTTGCATTCCCTTAGGTGTCTAGTTTTCAAAACTGCGGAGGTATGCTAGGTTTCCCTAGGTCCAGGCTGAGCAAGAGGCCAAAAACCACAGTTAGGTGCTTTGCAAAAAACAGCTCTGTTTTCTTTGTGAAAATGTGATGTGTCCACGTTGTGTTTTGGGGCTTTCCCTGTCGCGGGCACTAGGCCTACCACCACAAGTGAGATACCATTTTTATTGGGAGACATGGGGGAATGCTGGGTGGAAGGAAATTTGTGGCTCCTCTCTTATTACGGAACTTTCTGTCACCAAATGAGAGCTAAAAGTGTTTTGTTGGCTAACTTTTGAGGTTTGCAAAGGATTCTGGGTAACAGAATCTGGTCAGAGTCCCACCACAAGTCACACCATCTTGGATTCCCCTTGGTGTCTAGTTTTCAAAACTGAGCAGGTTTGCTAGGTTTCCTTAGGTGCCGGCTTAGGTAAAGGCCAAAATCCACAGCTAGGTGCTTTACAAAAAACAGCTCTGTTTTCTTTGTGAAAATGTGATGTGTCCACGTTGTGTTTTGGGGCTTTTCCTGTTGCGGGCGCTAGGCCTACCCCCACAAGTGAGGTACCATTTTTATCAGGAGACGTGGGGAATCGCTGCGTGGAAGGAAATTTGTGGCTCCTCTATGATTCCAGAACTTTCTGTCACCGAAATGAGAGGAAAAAGTGTTGTTTGGGCCAAATTTTGAGGTTTGCAAAGGATTCTGGGTAACAGAACCTGGTCAGAGCCCCACAAGTCACCCCATCTTGGATTACCCTAGGTGTCTAGTTTTTAAAACTGAGCACGTTTGGAAGGTTTCCCTAGGTGCCGGCTGAGCTAGAGGCCAAAATCCACAGCTAGGTGCTTTGCAAAAACAGCTCTGTTTTCTTTGTAAAAATGTGATGTGTCCACGTTGTGATTTGGGGCTTTTCCTGTCGCGGGTGCTAGCCCTACCCCCACAAGTGAGGTACCATTTTTATCGGGAGACATGGGGGAACGCTGGGTGGAAGGAAATTTGTGGCTCCTCTCTGATTCCAGAACTTTCTGTCACCGAAATGAGAGGAAAAAGTGTTTTTTGGGCCAAATTTTGAGGTTTGCAAAGGATTCTGGGAAACAGAATCTGGTCAGAGCCCCACAAGTCACACCATCTTGCATTTCCCTAGGTGTCTAGTTTTCATAACTGTGCAGGTTTGCAAGTTTCACTAGGTTTCGGCAAAGCCAGAGGCCAAAATCCACAGCTAGGTGCTTTGCAAAAAACAGCTCAGTTTTCTTTGTGAAAATGTGATGTGTCCACGTTGTGTTTTGGGGCTTTTCCTGTCGCGGTCGCTAGGCCTACCACCACAAGTGAGGTACCATTTTTATCGGGAGATATGGGGGAATGCTTGGTGGAAGGAAATTTGTGGCTCCTCTTTGATTACAGAACTTTCTGTCACCGAAATGAGAGGAAAAAGTGTTTTTTGGGCCAAATTTTGAGGTTTGCAAAGGATTCTGTGTAACAGAACCTGGTCAGAGCACCACAAGTCACACCATCTTGGATTCCCCTAGGTGTCTAGATTTCAAAACTTTGCAGGATTGCTATGCTTCCCAAGGTGGCGGCTGAGCTAGAGGCCAAAATCCACAGCTAGGTGCTTTGCAAAAAACAGCTCTGTTTTCTTTATGAAAATGTGATGTGTATACGTTGTGTTTTGGGGGTTTTCCTGTCGGGGGCGCTAGGCCTACCCCCACAAGTGAGGTACCATTTTTATTGCGAGACATGGGGGAATGCTGGGTGGAAGGCAATTTGTGACTCCTCTCTGATTACAGAACTTTCTGTCACCAAAATCAGAGGTAAAAGTATTTTTTTGGCCAAAGTTTGAAGTTTGCAAAGGATTCTGGGTAACAGAACCTGGTCAGAGCCCCACAAGTCACACCATGCTGGATTCCCCTAGGTGTCTAGTTTTCAAAACTGCGCAGGTTTGCAAGGTTTCCCTAGGTGCCGGCTGAGATAGAGGCCAAAATCCACAGCTAGGTGCTTTGCAAAAAACAGCTCTGTTTTCTTTGTGAAAATGTGGTGTCCACGTTGTGTTTTGGGGCTGTTCCTGTCGCGGGCGCTAGGCCTATCCCCACAAGTGAGGTACAATTTTTATCGGGAGACTTTGGGTAACACTGGGTGGAAGGAAATTTGTGGCTCCTCTCTGATTACAGAACTTTCTGTCACCGAAATGAGAGGAAAAAATGTTTTTTGGGCCAACGTTTGAGGTTTGCAAAGGATTCTGGGTAACAGAACCTAGTTAGAGCCCCACAAGTCACCCCATCTTGGATTACCCTAGGTGTCTAGTTTTTAAAAGTGAGCACGTTTGGTAGGTTTCCCTAGGTGCCGGCTGAGCTAGAGGCCAAAATCCACAGCTAGGTGCTTTGCAAAAAACAGCTCTGTTTTCTTTGTGAAAATGTGATGTGTCCACGTTGTGATTTGGGGCTTTTCCTGTCGCGGGCGCTAGGCCTACCCCCACAAGTGAGGTACCATTTTTATCGGGAGACATGGGGGAACGCTGGGTGGAAGGAAATTTGTGGCTCTTCTCTGATTCCAGAACATTCTGTCACCGAAATGAGAGGAAACAGTGTTTTTTGGGCCAAATTCTGAGGTTTGCAAAGGATTCTGGGAAACAGAATCTGGTTAGAGCCCCACAAGTTACCCCATATTGGATTCCGCTAGGTGACTAGTTTTCAAAGGTGCGCAGGTTTGCTAGCTTTCCACAGGTGACCGCAGAGCTAGAGGCCGAAATCCACAGCTAGGTTCTTTACAAAAAACAGCTCTGTTTTCTTTGTGAAAATGTGATGTGTCCACGTTGTGTTTTTGGGCTTTTCCTGTCGAGGGCGCTAGGCCTACCCCCACAAGTGAGGTACCATTTTTATCAGGAGACATGGGGCAACGCTGGGTGGAAGGAAATTTGTGGCTACTCTTTGATTACAGAACTTTCTGTCACCGAAATGAGAGGAAAAAGTGTTTTTTTGGCCAAATTTGGAGGTTTGAAAAGGATTCTGGGAAACAGAATCTGGTTAGAGCCCCACAAGTCACCCCATATTGGATTCCCCTAGGTGTCTAGTTTTCAAAAGTGCGCAGGTTTGCTAGGTTTCCCTAGGTGACAGCAGAGCTAGAGGCCAAAATCCACAGCTAGGTGCTTTACAAAAAACAGCTCTGTTTTCTTTGTGAAAATGTGATGTGTCCACGTTGTGTTTTTGGGCTTTTCCTGTCGCGGGCGCTAGGCCTACCCCCACAAGTGAGGTACCATTTTTATCGGGCGACATGGGGGAACGCTGGGTGGAAGGAAATTTGTGGCTCCTCTTTGATTACAGAACTTTCTGTCACCGAAATGAGAGGAAAAAGTGTTTTTTGGGCCAAATTTTGAGGTTTGCAAAGGATTCTGTGTAACATAACCTAGTCAGAGCACCACAAGTCACACCATATTGGATTCCCCTAGGTGTCTAGTGTTCAAAAGTGCGCAGGTTTGCTAGGTTTCCCTAGGTGACAGCAGAGCTAGAGGCCAAAATCCACAGCTAGGTGCTTTACAAAAAACAGCTCTGTTTTCCTTGTGAAAATGTGATGTGTCCACGTTGTGTTTTGGGGCTTTTCCTGTCGCGGGCGCTAGGCCTACCCCCACAAGTGAGGTACCATTTTTATTGGGAGACATGGGGGTACGCTGGGTGGAAGGCAATTTGTGACTCCTCTCTGATTACAGAACTTTCTGTCAACAAAATCAGAGGTAAAAGTATTTTTTTGGCCACATTTTGAGGAATGCAAATGATTCTGGGTAACAGAACCTGGTCAGAGCCCCACAAGTCACACCATGCTGGATTCCCCTAGGTTTCTAGTTTTTAAAACTGCGCAGGTTTGCAAGGTTTCCCTAGGTGCTGGCTGAGCTAGAGGCAAAAATCCACAGCTAGGTGCTTTGCAAAAAACAGCTCTGTTTTCTTTGTGAAAATGTGATGTGTCCACGTTGTGTTTTGGGGCTGTTCCTGTTGCGGGCGCTAGGCCTATCCCCACAAGTGAGGTACCATTTTTATCGGGAGACTTTGCAGAACACTGCGTGGAAGGAAATTTGTAGCTCCTCTCTGATTACAGAACTTTCTCTCACCGAAATGAGAGGAAAAAATGTTTTTTGGGCCAAATTCTGAGGTTTGCAAAGGATTCTGGGTAACAGAACCTAGTCAGAGCCCCACAAGTAACCCATCTTGTATTACCCTAGGTGTCTAGTTTTTAAAACTGAGCACGTTTGCTGGGTTTCCCTAGGTGCCGGCTGAGCTAGAGGCCAAAATCCACAGCTAGGTGCTTTGCAAAAAACAGCTTTGTTTTCTTTATGAAAATGTGATGTGTCCACGTTGTGATTTGGGGCTTTTCCTGTCGCGGGCGCTAGGCCTACCCCCACAAGTGAGGTACCATTTTTATCGGGAGACATGGGGGAACGCTGGGTGGAAGGAAATTTGTGGCTCCTTTCTGATTACAGAACTTTCTGTCACCGAAATGAGAGGAAAAAGTGTTTTTTGGGCCAAATTTTGAGGTTTGCAAGGGATTCTGGGTAACAGAATCTGGTCAGAGCCCCACAAGTCACACCATCTTGGATTCCCGTAGGTGTCCAGTTTTGAAAACTGTGCAGGTTTGCTAGGTTTCCCTAGGTGCTGGCTGAGCTAGATGCCAAAATCCACAGCTAGGTGCTTTGCAAAAAACAGCTCTGTTTTCTTTGTGAAAATATGATGTGTCTACGTTGTGTTTTCGGTCTTTCCTGTCACGGGCGCTAGGCCTACCCCCACAAGTGATGTTCCATTTTTATCGGGAGACATGGGGGAATGCTGGGGGGAAGGAAATTTGTGGCTCCTCTCTGATTACAGAACTTTCTGTCACCAAAATGAGAGGAAAAAATGTTTTTGGGCCAAATGTATAGGTTTGCAAAGGATTCTGGGTAACAGAACCAAGTCAGAGCCCCACAAGTCACCCCATCTTGGATTACCCAAGGTGTCTAGTTTTTAAAACTGATCACGTTTGCTAGGTTTCCCTAGGTGCCGGCTGAGCTAGAGGCCAAAATCCACAGCTAGGTGCTTTGCAAAAAACAGCTCTGTTTTCTTTGTGAAAATGTGATGTGTCCACGTTGTGATTTGGGGCTTTTCCTGTCGCGGGCGCTAGGCCTACCCCCACAAGTGAGGTTCCATTTTTATCGGGAGACATGGGGGAACGCTGGGTGGAAGGAAATTTGTGGTTCCTCTCTGATTCCAGAACTTTCTGTCACCGAAATGAGAGGAAAAATTGTTTTTTGGGCCAAATTTTGAGGTTTGCAAAGGATTCTGGGTAACAGAACCTGGTCAGAGCCCCACAAGTCACACCATCCTGCATTCCCCTAGGTGTCTAGTTTTCATAACTGTGCAGGTTTGCAAGTTTCCCTAGGTGCCGGCTGAGCTGGAGGCCAAAATCCACAGCTAGGTGCTTTCCAAAAAACAGCTCTGTTTTCTTTGTGAAAATGTGATGTGTCCATGTTGTGTATTGGGGCTTTTCCTGTCGTGTGCGCTAGGCCTACCCCCACAAGTGAGGTGCCATTTTTATCGGTAGACATGGGGGAACGCTGGGTGGAAGGAAATTTGTGGCTCCTCTCTGATTCGAGAACTTTCTGTCACCGAAATGAGAGGAAAAAGTGTTTTTTGGGCCAAATTTTGAGGTCTGGAAAGTATTCTGGGTAACAGAACCTGGTCAGAGCCCCACAAGTCACACCATCTGGGATTCCCCTAGGTGTCTAGTTTTCAAAACTGCGCAGGTTTGCTAGGTTGCCCTAGGTGCCGGCTGAGCTAGAGGCCAAAATCCACAGCTAGGTGCTTTGCCAAAAACAGCTCTGTTTTCTTTGTGAAAATGTGATGTTTCTACATTGTGTTTTGTGGCTCTTCCTGTCGCGGGCGCTAGACCTACCCCCACAAGTCAGGTAACATTTTTATCGGGAGACATGGGGGAACGCTGGGTGGAAGGAAATTTGTGGCTCCTCTCTGATGACAGAACCTTCTGTCACCGAAATGAGAGGAAAAAGTGTTTTTTGGGCCAAATTGTGAGGTTTTCAAAGGATTCTTCGTAACAGAACCTGGTCAGAGCCCCACAAGTCACACCATCTTGGATTCCCCTAGATGTCTAGTTTTCAAAACTGCACAGGTTTGCTAGGTTTCATTAGTTGCCGGCTGAGCTAGAGGCCAAAATCCACAGCTAGGTGCTTTGCAAAAAACAGCTCTGTTTTCTTTGTGAAAATGTGATGTGTCCACGTTGTGATTTGGGGTTTTTCCTGTCGCGGGCGCTAGGCCTACCCCCACAAGTGAGGTACCCTTTTTATCGGGAGACATGGGGGAATGCTGGGTGGAAGGAAATTTGTGGCTCCTCTCTGATTCCAGAACTTTCTGTCACCGAAATGAGAGGAAAAAGTGTTTTTTGGGCCAAATTCTGAGGTTTGCAAAGGATTCTGGGAAACAGAATCTGGTCAGAGCCCCACAAGTGACACCATCTTGGATTCCCCTAGGTGTCTAGATTTCAAAACTTTGCAGGTTTGCTATGCTTCCCAAGGTGCCGGCTGTGCTAGAGGCCAAAATCCACAGCTAGGTGCTTTGCAAAAAACAGCTCTGTTTTCTTTGTGAAAATGTGATGTGTCTACGTTGTGTTTTGGGGCTTTTCCTGTCCGGGGGCGCTAGGCCTACCCCCACAAATGAGGTACCATTTGTATTGGGAGACATGGGGGAACGCTGGGTGGAAGGCAATTTGTGGCTCCTCTCTTATTCCAGAACTTTCTGTCACCAAAATTAGAGGAAAAAGTGTTTTTTTGGCCAAAATTTGAGGTTTGCAAAGGATTCTGGGAAAAAAAATCTGGTTAGAGCCCCACAAGTTACCCCATATTGGATTCCGCTAGGTGACTAGTTTTCAAAAGTGCGCAGGTTTGCTAGCTTTCCATAGGTGACCGCAGAGCTAGAGGCCGAAATCCACAGCTAGGTTCTTTACAAAAAACAGCTCTGTTTTCTTTGTGAAAATGTGATGTGTCCACGTTGTGTTTTTGGGCTTTTCCTGTCGCGGGCGCTAGGCCTACCCCCACAAGTGAGGTACCATTTTTATCGGGAGACATGGGGCAACGCTGGGTGGAAGGATATTTGTGGCTACTCTTTGATTACAGAACTTTCTGTCACCGAAATGAGAGGAAAAAGTGTTTTTTTGGCCAAATTTGGAGGTTTGCAAAGGATTCTGGGAAATAGAATCTGGTTAGAGCCCCACAAGTCACCCCATATTGGATTCCCCTAGGTGTCTAGTTTTCAAAAGTGCGCAGGTTTGCTAGGTTTCCCTAGGTGACAGCAGAGCTAGAGGCCAAAATCCACAGCTAGGTGCTTTACAAAAAACAGCTCTGTTTTCTTTGTGAAAATGTGATGTGTCCACGTTGTGTTTTTGGGCTTTTCCTGTCGCGGGCGCTAGGCCTACCCCCACAAGTGAGGTACCATTTTTATCGGGAGACATGGGGGAACGCTGGGTGGAAGGAAATTTGTGGCTCCTCTTTGATTACAGAACTTTCTGTCACCGAAATGAGAGGAAAAAGGGTTTTTTGGGCCAAATTTTGATGTTTGCAAAGGATTCTGTGTAACATAACCTAGTCAGAGCACCACAAGTCACACCATATTGGATTCCCCTAGGTGTCTAGTTTTCAAAAGTGCGCAGGTTTGCTAGGTTTGCCTAGGTGACAGCAGAGCTAGAGGCCAAAATCCACAGCTAGGTGCTTTACAAAAAACAGCTCTGTTTTCCTTGTGAAAATGTGATGTGTCCACGTTGTGTTTTGGGGCTTTTCCTGTCACGGGCGCTAGGCCTACCCCCACAAGTGAGGTACCATTTTTATTGGGAGACATGGGGGTACGCTGGGTGGAAGGCAATTTGTGACTCCTCTCTGATTACAGAACTTTCTGTCAACAAAATCAGAGGTAAAAGTATTTTTTTGGCCACATTTTGAGGAATGCAAAGGATTCTGGGTAACAGAACCTGGTCAGAGCCCCACAAGTCACACCATGCTGGATTCAACTAGGTTTCTAGTTTTTAAAACTGCGCAGGTTTGCAAGGTTTCCCTAGGTGCTGGCTGAGCTAGAGGCAAAAATCCACAGCTAGGTGCTTTGCAAAAAACAGCTCTGTTTTCTTTGTGAAAATGTGATGTGTCCACGTTGTGTTTTGGGGCTGTTCCTGTTGCGGGCGCTAGGCCTATCCCCACAAGTGAGGTACCATTTTTATCGGGAGACTTTGCAGAACACTGCGTGGAAGGAAATTTGTAGCTCCTCTCTGATTACAGAACTTTCTCTCACATAAATGAGAGGAAAAAATGTTTTTTGGGCCAAATTCTGAGGTTTGCAAAGGATTCTTCGTAACAGAACCTAGTCAGAGCCCCACAAGTCACACCATCTTGTATTACCCTAGGTGTCTAGTTTTTAAAACTGAGCACGTTTGCTGGGTTTCCCTACGTGCCGGCTGAGCTAGAGGCCAAAATCCACAGCTAGGTGCTTTGCAAAAAACAGCTCTGTTTTCTTTGTGAAAATGTGATGTGTCCACGTTGTGATTTGGGGTTTTTCCTGTCGCGGGCGCTAGGCCTACCCCCACAAGTGAGGTACCCTTTTTATCGGGAGACATGGGGGAACGCTGGGTGGAAGGAAATTTGTGGCTCCTCTCTGATTCCAGAACTTTCTGTCACCGAAATGAGAGGAAAAAGTGTTTTTTGGGCCAAATTTTGAGGTTTGCAAGGGATTCTGGGTAACAGAATCTGGTCAGAGCCCCAGAAGTCACACCATCTGGGATTCCCGTAGGTGTCCAGTTTTGAAAACTGTGCAGGTTTGCTAGGTTTCCCTAGGTGCTGGCTGAGCTAGATGCCAAAATCCACAGCTAGGTGCTTTGCAAAAAACAGCTCTGTTTTCTTTCCTGTCACGGGCGCTAGGCCTACCCCCCACAAGTGATGTTCCATTTTTATCGGGAGACATGGGGGAATGCTGGGGGGAAGGAAATTTGTGGCTCCTCTCTGATTACAGAACTTTCTGTCACCAAAATGAGAGGAAAAAATGTTTTTGGGCCAAATGTTTAGGTTTGCAAAGGATTCTGGGAAACAGAATCTGGTCAGAGCCCCACAAGTGACACAATCTTGGATTCCCCTAGGTGTCTAGATTTCAAAACTTTGCAGGTTTGCTATGCTTCCCAAGGTGCCGGCTGTGCTAGAGGCCAAAATCCACAGCTAGGTGCTTTGCAAAAAACAGCTCTGTTTTCTTTGTGAAAATGTGATGTGTCTACGTTGTGTTTTGGGGCTTTTCCTGTCCGGGGCCGCTAGGCCTACCCCCACAAATGAGGTACCATTTGTGTTGGGAGACATGGGGGAACGCTGGGTGGAAGGCAATTTGTGGCTCCTCTCTTATTCCAGAACTTTCTATCACCAAAATTAGAGGAAAAAGTGTTTTTTTGGCCAAAATTTGAGGTTTGCAAAGGATTCTGGGAAAAAAAATCTGGTTAGAGCCCCACAAGTTACCCCATATTGGATTCCGCTAGGTGACTAGTTTTCAAAAGTGCGCAGGTTTGCTAGCTTTCCATAGGTGACCGCAGAGCTAGAGGCCGAAATCCACAGCTAGGTTCTTTACAAAAAACAGCTCTGTTTTCTTTGTGAAAATGTGATGTGTCCACGTTGTGTTTTTGGGCTTTTCCTGTCGCGGGCGCTAGGCCTACCCCCACAAGTGAGGTACCATTTTTATCGGGAGACATGGGGCAACGCTGGGTGGAAGGAAATTTGTGGCTACTCTTTGATTACAGAACTTTCTGTCACCGAAATGAGAGGAAAAAGTGTTTTTTTGGCCAAATTTGGAGGTTTGCAAAGGATTCTGGGAAACAGAATCTGGTTAGAGCCCCACAAGTCACCCCATATTGGATTCCCCTAGGTGTCTAGTTTTCAAAAGTGCGCAGGTTTGCTAGGTTTCCCTAGGTGACAGCAGAGCTAGAGGCCAAAATCCACAGCTAGGTGCTTTACAAAAAACAGCTCTGTTTTCTTTGTGAAAATGTGATGTGTCCACGTTGTGTTTTTGGGCTTTTCCTGTCGCGGGCGCTAGGCCTACCCCCACAAGTGAGGTACCATTTTTATCGGGAGACATGGGGGAACGCTGGGTGGAAGGAAATTTGTGGCTCCTCTTTGATTACAGAACTTTCTGTCACCGAAATGAGAGGAAAAAGTGTTTTTTGGGCCAAATTTTGAGGTTTGCAAAGGATTCTGTGTAACAGAACCTAGTCAGAGCACCACAAGTCACACCATATTGGATTCCCCTGGTGTCTAGTTTTCAAAAGTGCGCAGGTTTGCTAGGTTTCCCTAGGTGACAGCAGAGCTAGAGGCCAAAATCCACAGCTAGGTGCTTTACAAAAAACAGCTCTGTTTTCCTAGTGAAAATGTGATGTGTCCACGTTGTGTTTTGGGGCTTTTCCTGTCGCGGGCGCTAGGCCTACCCCCACAAGTGAGGTACCATTTTTATCGGGAGACATGGGGGAACGCTGGTTGGAAGGAAATTTGTGGCTCCTCTTTGATTACAGAACTTTCTGTCACCGAAATGAGAGGAAAAAGTGTTTTTTGGGCCAAATTTTGAGGTTTGCAAAGGATTCTGTGTAACAGAACCTGGTCAGAGCACCACAAGTCACACCATCTTGGATTCCGCTAGGTGTCTAGTTTTCAAAACTTCGCAGGTTTGCTAGTTTTCCCTAGGTGCCGGCTGAGCTAGAGGCCAAAATCCACATCTAGGTGCTTTGCAAAAAACAGCTCTGTTTTCTTTGTGAAAATGTGATGTGTCTATGTAGTGTTTTGGGGTTTTTCCTGTCGGGAGCGCTAGGCCTACCCCCACAAGTGAGGTACCATTTTTATTGGGAGACATGGGGGTACGCTGGGTGGAAGGCAATTTGTGACTCCTCTCTGATTACAGAACTTTCTGTCAACAAAATCAGTGGTAAAAGTATTTTTTTGGCCACATTTTGAGGAATGCAAAGGATTCTGGGTAACAGAACCTGGTCAGAGCCCCACAAGTCACACCATGCTGGATTCCCCTAGCTTTCTAGTTTTTAAAACTGCGCAGGTTTGCAAGGTTTCCCTAGGTGCTGGCTGAGCTAGAGGCAAAAATCCACAGCTAGGTGCTTTGCAAAAAACAGCTCTGTTTTCTTTGTGAAAATGTGATGTGTCCACGTTGTGTTTTGGGGCTGTTCCTGTTGCGGGCGCTAGGCCTATCCCCACAAGTGAGGTACCATTTTTATCGGGAGACATGGGGAACGCTGGGTGGAAGGAAATTTGTGGCTCCTCTCTGATTACAGAACTTTTCTGTCACCGAAATGAGAGGAAAACATTTTTTTTGGGCCAAATTCTGAGGTTTGCAAAGGATTCTGGGTAACAGAACCTAGTCAGAGCCCCACAAGTAACCCATCTTGTATTACCCTAGGTGTCTAGTTTTTAAAACTGAGCACGTTTGCTAGGTTTCCCTAGGTGCCGGCTGAGCTAGAGGCCAAAATCCACAGCTAGGTGCTTTGCAAAAAACAGCTTTGTTTTCTTTGTGAAAATGTGATGTGTCCACGTTGTGTTTTTGGGCTTTTCCTGTCGCGGGCGCTAGGCCTACCCCCACAAGTGAGGTACCATTTTTATCGGGAGACATGGGGGAACGCTGGGTGGAAGGAAATTTGTGGCTCCTCTTTGATTACAGAACTTTCTGTCACCGAAATGAGAGGAAAAAGTGTTTTTTGGGCCAAATTTTGAGGTTTGCAAAGGATTCTGTGTAACAGAACCTAGTCAGAGCACCACAAGTCACACCATATTGGATTCCCCTAGGTGTCTAGTTTTCAAAAGTGCGCAGGTTTGCTAGGTTTCCCTAGGTGACAGCAGAGCTAGAGGCCAAAATCCACAGCTAGGTGCTTTACAAAAAACAGCTCTGTTTTCCTAGTGAAAATGTGATGTGTCCACGTTGTGTTTTGGGGCTTTTCCTGTCGCGGGCGCTAGGCCTACCCCCACAAGTGAGGTACCATTTTTAGCGGGAGACATGGGGGAACGCTGGTTGGAAGGAAATTTGTGGCTCCTCTTTGATTACAGAACTTTCTGTCACCGAAATGAGAGGAAAAAGTGTTTTTTTGGCCAAATTTTGAGGTTTGCAAGGGATTCTGGGTAACAGAATCTGGTCAGAGCCCCACAAGTCACACCATCTTGGATTCCGCTAGGTGTCTAGTTTTCAAAACATCGCAGGTTTGCTAGGCTTCCCTAGGTGCCGGCTGAGCTAGAGGCCAAAATCCACAGCTAGGTGCTTTGCAAAAAACAGCTTGTTTTCTTTGTGAAAATGTGATGTGTCTATGTAGTGTTTTCGGTCTTCCCTGTCACTGGCGCTAGGCCTACCCCCAGAAGTGATGTTCCATTTTTATCGGGAGATATGGGAGAATGCTGGGGGGAAGGAAATTTGTGGCTCCTCTCTGATTACAGAACTTTCTGTCACCAAAATGAGAGGAAAAAATGTTTTTTGGCCAAATGTTTAGGTTTGCAAAGGATTCTGGGTAACAGAACCTAGTCAGAGCCCCACAAGTCACCCCATCTTGGATTACCCAAGGTGTCTAGTTTTTAAAACTGAGCACGTTTGCTAGGTATCCCTAGGTGCCGGCTGAGCTAGAGGCCAAAATCCACAGCTAGGTGCTTTGCAAAAAACAGCTCTTTTTTCTTTGTGAAAATGTGATGTGTCCACGTTGTGATTTGGGGCTTTTCCTGTCGCGGGCGCTAGGCCTACCCCCACAAGTGAGGTACCATTTTTATCGGGAGACATGGGGGAACGCTGGTTGGAAGGAAATTTGTGGTCCCTCTCTGATTCCAGAACTTTCTGTCACCGAAATGATAGGAAAAATTGTTTTTTGGGCCAAATTTTGAGGTTTGCAAAGGATTCTGGGTAACAGAACCTGGTCAGAGCCCCACAAGTCACACCATCCTGCATTCCCCTAGGTGTCTAGTTTTCATAACTGTGCAGGTTTGCAAGTTTCCCTAGTTTCTGGCTGAGCTAGAGGCCAAAATCCACAGCTAGGTGCTTTGCAAAAAACAGCTCTGTTTTCTTTGTGAAAATGTGATGTGTCCACGTTGTGTTTTGGGGCTGTTCCTGTTGCGGGCGCTAGGCCTATCCCCACAAGTGAGGTACCATTTTTATCGGGAGACATGGGGAACGCTGGGTGGAAGGAAATTTGTGGCTCCTCTCTGATTACAGAACTTTTCTGTCACCGAAATGAGAGGAAAAAATGTTTTTTGGGCCAAATTCTGAGGTTTGCAAAGGATTCTGGGTAACAGAACCTAGTCAGAGCCCCACAAGTAACCCATCTTGTATTACCCTAGGTGTCTAGTTTTTAAAACTGAGCACGTTTGCTAGGTTTCCCTAGGTGCCGGCTGAGCTAGAGGCCAAAATCCACAGCTAGGTGCTTTGCAAAAAACAGCTTTGTTTTCTTTGTGAAAATGTGATGTGTCCACGTTGTGATTTGGAGCTTTTCTTGTCGCGGGCGCTAGGCCTACTCCCACAAGTGAGGTACCATTTTTATCGGGAGACATGGGGGAACGCTGGGTGGAAGGAAATTTGTGGCTCCTCTCTGATTACAGAACTTTTCTGTCACCGAAATGAGAGGAAAAAGTGTTTTTTGGGCCAAATTTTGAGGTTTGCAAGGGATTCTGGGTAACAGAATCTGGTCAGAGCCCCACGAGTCACACCATGTTGGATTCCCGTAGGTGTCCAGTTTTCAAAACTGTGCAGGTTTGCTAGGTTTCCCTAGGTGCTGGCTGAGCTAGATGCCAAAATCCACAGCTAGGTGCTTTGCAAAAAACAGCTCTGTTTTCTTTGTGAAAATATGATTTGTCTACGTTGTGTTTTCGTTCTTCCCTGTCACAGGCGCTAGGCCTACCCCCAGAAGTGATGTTCCATTTTTATCGGGAGACATGGGAGAATGCTGGGGGGAAGGAAATTTGTGGCTCCTCTCTGATTACAGAACTTTCTGTCACCAAAATGAGAGGAAAAAATGTTTTTTGGCCAAATGTTTAGGTT
This sequence comes from Pleurodeles waltl, assembly GCF_031143425.1. Lineage (NCBI taxonomy): Eukaryota > Metazoa > Chordata > Amphibia > Caudata > Salamandridae > Pleurodeles > Pleurodeles waltl. Next base: position 612,176,142 of record NC_090449.1, read on the forward strand.
TGCAAAGGATTCTGGGTAACAGAACCTAGTCAGAGCCCCACAAGTCACCCCATCTTGGATTTCCCAAGGTGTCTAGTTTTTAAAACTGAGCACGTTTGCTAGGTTTCCCTAGGTGCCGGCTGAGCTAGAGGCCAAAATCCACAGCTAGGTGCTTTGCAAAAAACAGCTCTTTTTTCTTTGTGAAAATGTGATGTGTCCACGTTGCGATTTGGGGCTTTTCCTGTCGCGGGCGCTAGGCCTACCCCCACAAGTGAGGTACCATTTTTATAGGGAGACATGGGGGAACGCTGGTTGGAAGGAAATTTGTGGTTCCTCTCTGATTCCAGAACTTTCTGTCACCGAAATGATAGGAAAAATTGTTTTTTGGGCCAAATTTTGAGGTTTGCAAAGGATTCTGGGTAACAGAACCTGGTCAGAGCCCCACAAGTCACACCATCCTGCATTCCCCTAGGTGTCTAGTTTTCATAACTGTGCAGGTTTGCAAGTTTCCCTAGTTTCTGGCTGAGCTAGAGGCCAAAATGCATTGCTAGTTGCTTTACAAAAAACAGCTCTGTTTTCTTTGTGAAAATGTGAATTGTCCACGTTGTATTTTTGGGCTTTTCCTGTCGCTTGCGCTAGGCCTACCCCCACAAGTGATGTACCATTTTTATCGGGAGACATGGGGGAACGCTGGGTGGAAGGAAATTTGTGGCTCCTCTCTGATTCCAGAACTTTCTGTCACCAAAATTAGAGGTAAAAGTGTTTTTTTTGGCCAAATTTTGAGGTTTGCAAAGGATTCTGGGAAACAGAATCTGGTTAGAGCCCCACAAGTCACCCCATATTGGATTCCGCTAGGTGACTAATTTTCAAAAGTGCGCAGGTTTGCTAGGTTTCCCTAGGTGACAGCAGAGCTAGAGGCCGAAATCCACAGCTAGGTGCTTTTTAGAAAAAACAGCTCTGTTTTCTTTTTGAAAATGTGATGTGTTCACGTTGTGTTTTAGAGCTTTTCTTTTCTCGGGCGCTAGGCCTATCCCCACGAGTGAGGTAACATTTTTATCGGGAGACTTTGGGGAACACTGGGTGGAAGGAAATTTGTGGCTCCTCTCTGAATACAGAACTCTCTGTCACCGAAATGAGAGGTAAAAGTGTTTATTTGGGCCAAATTTTGAGGTTTGCAAAGGATTCTGTGTAACAGAATCCGGTCAGGGCCCCACAAGTCACCCCATCTTGGATTCCCCTAGGTGTCTAGTTTTCAAAATTGTGCAGGTTTGCTTGGTTTCCCTAGGTGCTGGCTGAGCTAGAGGCCAAAATCCACAGCTAGGTGCTTTGCAATAAACAGCTCTGTTTTCTTTGTGAAAATGTGATGTGTCCACTTTGTGTTTTGGGGCTCTTCCTGTCGCAAGCGCTAGGCCTACCCCCACAAGTGAGGTACCATTTTAGTGGGAGACATGGGGGAACGCTGGGTGGAAGGAAATCTGGGGCTCCTCTCTGATTACAGAACTTTTCTGTCACCGAAATGAGAGGAAAAAGTGTTTTTTAGGCCAAATTATGAGGTTTGCAAGGGATTCTGGGTAACAGAACCTGGTCAGAGTCCCACAAGTCACACCATCTTGGATTCCCGTAGGTGTCCAGTTTTCAAAACTGTGCAGGTTTGCAAGGTTTCCCTAGGTGCTGGCTGAGCTAGAGGCCAAAATCCACAGCTAGGTGCTTTGCAAAAAACAGCTCTGTTTTCTTTGTGAAAATGTGATGTGTCTACGTTGTGTTTTCGGTCATTTCTGTCACGGGCGCTAGGCCACCCCCACAAGTGAGGTACCATTTTTATCGGGAGACATGGGGGAATGCTGGGGGGAAGGACATTTGTGGCTCCTCTCTGATTACAGAACTTTCTGTCACCGAAATGAGAGGAAAAAAATGTTTTTTGGGCCAACTTTTGAGGTTTGCAAAGGATTCTGGGTAACAGAACCTGGTCAGAGCCCCACAAGTCACCCAATCTTGGATTCCCCTAGGTGTCTATTTTTCAAAACTGCGCAGGTTTGCTAGGTTTCCCTAGGTGCCGGCTGAGCTAGAGGCCAAAATCCACAGCTAGGTGCTTTGCAAAAAACTGTTCTGTTTTCTTTATGAAAATGTGATGTGTCCACGTAGTGTTTTGGGACCTTTCCTGTCGCGGGCACTAGGCCTACGCCCACAAGTGAGGTACCTTTTTTATCGGGAGACAGGGGGGAATGCTCGGTGGAAGGAAATTTGTGGCTCCTCTCTGATTCCAGTACTTTCTGTCACCAAAATGAGAGGTAAAAGTGTTTTTTTGGCCAAATGTTGAGGTTTGCAAAGGATTCTGGGTAACAGAATCTAGCTAGAGCCCCACAAGTCACCCCATCTTGGATTCCCCTAGGTGTCTAGTTTTCATAACTGTGTAGGTTTGCAAGTCTCCCTAGGAGCCGGCTGAGCTAGAGGCCAAAATCCACAGCTAGGTGCTTTGCAAAAAACAGCTCTGTTTTCTTTGTGAAAATGTGATGTGTCCACGTTGTGTTTTGTGGCTTTTCCTGTCGCGGGCGCTAGGCCTACCACCACAAGTGAGGTACCATTTTTATCGGAAGACGCTGGGTGGAAGCAAATTTGTGGCTCCTCTCTGATTACAGAACTTTCTGTCACCGAAATGAGAGGAAAAAGTGTTTTTTTTGCCAAATTTTGGGGTTTGCAAAGCATTCTGGGTAACAGAACTTGGTCACAGCCCCACAAGTCACCCCATCTTGAATTCCCCTAGGTGTGTAGTTTTCAAAACTGTGCAGGTTTGCTAGTTTCCCTAGGTGCCGGCTTAGCTAGAGGCCAAAATACACAGTTAGGCATTTTGCAAAAAACAGCTCTGTTTTCTTTGTGAAAATGTGATGTGTCCACGTTGTGTTTTGGAGCTTTTCTTGTCGCGGGCGCTAGGCCTATCTCCACAAGTGAGGTAAAATTTTTATCGGGAGACTTTGGGGAACACTGGGTGGAAGGAAATTTGTGGCTCCTTTCCGAATACAGAACTCTCTGTCACCGAAATGAGAGGTAAAAGTGTTTTTTTGGGCAAAATGTTGTGGTTTGCAAAGGATTCTGTGTAACAGAATCTGGTCAGGGCCCCACAAGTCACCCCATCTTGGATTCCCCTAGGTGTCTAGTTTTCAAAATTGTGCACGTTTGCTTGGTTTCCCTAGGTGCTGGCTGAGCTAGAGGCCAAAATCCACAGCTAGGTGCTTTGCAATAAACAGCTCTGTTTTCTTCGTGAAAATGTGATGTGTCCACTTTGTGTTTTGGGCTCTTCCTGTCGCAAGCGCTAGGCCTACCCCCACAAGTGAGGTACCATTTTTATTGGGAGACATGGGGGAACGCTGGGTGGAAGGAAATCTGTGGCTCCTCTCTGATTACAGAACTTTTCTGTCACCGAAATGAGAGGAAAAAGTGTTTTTTTTGGCCAAATTATGAGGTTTGCAAGGGATTCTGGGTAACAGAACCTGGTCAGAGTCCCACAAGTCACACCATCTTGGATTCCCGTAGGTGTCCAGTTTTCAAAACTGTGCAGGTTTGCTAGGTTTCCCTAGGTGCTGGCTGAGCTAGAGGCCAAAATCCACAGCTAGGTGCTTTGCAAAAAACAGCTCTGTTTTCTTTGTGAAAATGTGATGTGTCTACGTTGTGTTTTCGGTCTTTCCTGTCACAGGCGCTAGGCCTACCCCCACAAGTGAGGTACCATTTTTATTGGGAGACATGGGGGAATGCTGGGGGGAAGGACATTTGTGGCTCCTCTCTGATTACAGAACTTTCTGTCACCGAAATGAGAGCAAAAAAATGTTTTTTTGGGCCAACCTTTGAGGTTTGCAAAGGATTCTGGGTAACAGAACCTGGTCAGAGCCCCACAAGTCACCCAATCTTGGATTCCCCTCGGTGTTTAGTTTTGAAAACTGCGCAGGTTTGCTAGGTTTCCCTAGGTGCTGGCTGAGCTAGAGGCCAAAATCCACAGCTAGGTGCTTTGCAAAAAACAGCTCTGTTTTCTTTGTGAAAATGTGATATGTCCACGTTGTGTTTTGGGACCTTTCCTGTCGCGGGCACTAGGCCTACGCCCACAAGTGAGGTACCTTTTTTATCGGGAGACATGGGGGAATGCTCGGTGGGAGGAAATTTGTGGCTCCTCTCTGATTCCAGAACTTTCTGTCACCAAAATTAGAGGTAAAAGTGTTTTTTTGGCCAAATGTTGAGGTTTGCAAAGGATTCTGGGTAACAGAATCTAGCTAGATCCCCACAAGTCACCCCATCTTGGATTCCCTTAGGTGTCTAGTTTTCAAAACTGCGCAAGTTTGCAAAGTTTCCCTAGGTGCCGGCTGAGCTAGAGGCCAAAATCCACAGCTAGGTGCTTTGTAAAAAAACAGCTCTGTTTCTTTGTGAAAATGTGATGTGTCCACGTTGTGTTTTGGAGCTTTTCCTTTCGCGGGCGCTAGGCCTACCCCCACAAGTGAGGTACCATTTTTATCAGGAGACATGGGGGAATGCTGGGTGGAAGGAAATTTGTGGCTCCTCTCTGATTCCAGAACTTTATGTCACCAAAATGGGAGGTAAAAGTGTTTTTTGGCCATATTTTGAGGTTTGCAAAGGATTCTGGGTAACAGAATCTGGTTAGAGCCCCACAAGTCACCCCATCTTGGATTCCCCTAGGTGTCTAGTTTTCAAAACTGTGCAGGTTTGCTAGGTTTCCCTAGGTGCCAGCTGAGCTAGAAACCAAAACCCACAGCTAGGTGCTTTACAAAAAACAGCTCTGTTTTCTTTGTGAAAATGTGATGTGTCCATGTTGTGTTTTGGGGCTTATCCTCTCGCGGGCGCTAGGCCTACCCCCACAAGTGAGGTACCATTTTTATTGGGAGACATGGGGGAACGCTGGGTGGAAGGAAATCTGTGGCTCCTCTCTGATTACAGAACTTTTCTGTCACCGAAATGAGAGGAAAAAGTGTTTTTTTTGGCCAAATTATGAGGTTTGCAAGGGATTCTGGGTAACAGAACCTGGTCAGAGTCCCACAAGTCACACCATCTTGGATTCCCGTAGGTGTCCAGTTTTCAAAACTGTGCAGGTTTGCTAGGTTTCCCTAGGTGCTGGCTGAGCTAGAGGCCAAAATCCACAGCTAGGTGCTTTGCAAAAAACAGCTCTGTTTTCTTTGTGAAAATGTGATGTGTCTACGTTGTGTTTTCGGTCTTTCCTGTCACAGGCGCTAGGCCTACCCCCACAAGTGAGGTACCATTTTTATTGGGAGACATGGGGGAATGCTGGGGGGAAGGACATTTGTGGCTCCTCTCTGATTACAGAACTTTCTGTCACCGAAATGAGAGCAAAAAAATTTTTTTTTGGGCCAACCTTTGAGGTTTGCAAAGGAATCTGGGTAACAGAACCTGGTCAGAGCCCCACAAGTCACCCAATCTTGGATTCCCCTTGGTGTCTAGTTTTGAAAACTGGCAGGTTTGCTAGGTTTCCCTAGGTGCTGGCTGAGCTAGAGGCCAAAATCCACAGCTAGGTGCTTTGCAAAAAACAGCTCTGTTTTCTTTGTGAAAATGTGATATGTCCACGTTGTGTTTTGGGACCTTTCCTGTCGCGGGCACTAGGCCTACGCCCACAAGTGAGGTACCTTTTTTATCGGGAGACATGGGGGAATGCTCGGTGGGAGGAAATTTGTGGCTCCTCTCTGATTCCAGAACTTTCTGTCACCAAAATTAGAGGTAAAAGTGTTTTTTTGGCCAAATGTTGAGGTTTGCAAAGGATTCTGGGTAACAGAATCTAGCTAGAGCCCCACAAGTCACCCCATCTTGGATTCCCTTAGGTGTCTAGTTTTCAAAACTGCGCAAGTTTGCAAAGTTTCCCTAGGTGCCGGCTGAGCTAGTGGCCAAAATCCACAGCTAGGTGCTTTGTAAAAAACCAGCTCTGTTTCTTTGTGAAAATGTGATGTGTCCACGTTGTGTTTTGGAGCTTTTCCTTTCGCGGGCGCTAGGCCTACCCCCACAAGTGAGGTACCATTTTTATCGGGAGACATGGGGGAATGCTGGGTGGAAGGAAATTTGTGGCTCCTCTCTGATTCCAGAACTTTATGTCACCAAAATGGGAGGTAAAAGTGTTTTTTGGCCATATTTTGAGGTTTGCAAAGGATTCTGGGTAACAGAATCTGGTTAGAGCCCCACAAGTCACCCCATCTTGGATTCCCCTAGGTGTCTAGTTTTCAAAACTGTGCAGGTTTGCTATGTTTCCCTAGGTGCCAGCTGAGCTAGAAACCAAAACCCACAGCTAGGTGCTTTACAAAAAACAGCTCTGTTTTCTTTGTGAAAATGTGATGTGTCCATGTTGTGTTTTGGGGCTTATCCTCTCGCGGGCGCTAGGCCTACCCCCACAAGTGAGGTACCATTTCTATCGGGAGATATGGGGGTATGCTGGGTGGAAGAAAATTTGTGGCTACTCTCTGATTACAGAACTTTCCGTCACCGAAATGAGTGGGAAAAAATGTTTTTGGGCCAACTTTTGAGGTTTGCAAGGGATTTTGGGTAACAGAACCTGGTCAGAGCCCCACAAGTCACACTATCTTGGATTCCCCTTGGTGCCGAGTTTTCAAAACTGTGTAGGTTTACTAGGTTTCCCTAGGTACCGGCTGAGCTAGAGTCCGAAATCCATAGCTAGGTGCTTTGCAAAAAATAGCTCTGTTTTCTTTGTGAAAATGTGATGTGTCACGTTGTGTCTTTGGACTTTTTCTGTCGTGGGCGCTAGGCCAACCCCCACAAGTGAGGTACCATTTTTATCGGGAGACATGGGCGAATGCTGTGTGGAAGGAAATTTGTGGCTCCTCTCTGATTCCAGAACTTTATGTCACCAAAATGGGAGGTAAAAGTGTTTTTTGGCCATATTTTGAGGTTTGCAAAGGATTCTGGGTAACAGAATCTGGTTAGAGCCCCACAAGTCACCCCATCTTGGATTCCCCTAGGTGTCTAGTTTTCAAAACTGTGCAGGTTTGCTAGGTTTCCCTAGATGCCAGCTGAGCTAGAAACCAAAACCCACAGCTAGGTGCTTTACAAAAAACAGCTCTGTTTTCTTTGTGAAAATGTGATGTGTCCATGTTGTGTTTTGGGGCTTATCCTCTCGCGGGCGCTAGGCCTACCCCCACAAGTGAGGTACCATTTCTATCGGGAGATATGGGGGTATGCTGGGTGGAAGAAAATTTGTGGCTACTCTCTGATTACAGAACTTTCCGTCACCGAAATGAGTGGGAAAAAATGTTTTTGGGCCAACTTTTGAGGTTTGCAAGGGATTTTGGGTAACAGAACCTGGTCAGAGCCCCACAAGTCACACTATCTTGGATTCCCCTTGGTGCCGAGTTTTCAAAACTGTGCAGGTTTACTAGGTTTCCCTAGGTACCGGCTGAGCTAGAGTCCGAAATCCACAGCTAGGTGCTTTGCAAAAAATAGCTCTGTTTTCTTTGTGAAAATGTGATGTGTCCACGTTGTGTTTTGAGTCTCTTCCTGTCGTGGGCACTAGGCCTACCCCCACAAGTGAGGTACGATTTTTATCGGGAGACATGGGGGAACGCTGGGTGGAAAGAAATTTGTGGCTTCTCTCTGATTCCAGAACTTTATGTCACCAAAATGAGAGGTAAAAGTGTTTTTTGGCCAGATTTTGAGGTTTGCAAAGGACTCTGGGTAATAGAATCTGGTTAGAGCCCCACAAGTCACCCCATCTTGAATTCCCCTAGGTGTCTAGTTTCAAAACTGTGCAGGTTTGCTAGGTTTCCCTATGTGCCAGCTGAGATAGAGGCCAAACACCACAGCTAGGTGCTTTGCAAAAAAACAGCTCTGTTTCTTTGTGAAAATGTGATGTGTCCATGTTGTGTTTTGGGGCTTTTCCTTTCGCGGGTGCTAGGCCTACCCCAACAAGTGAGGTACAATTTTTATCAGGAGACATGGGGGAATGCTGGGTGGACGGAAATTTGTGGCTCCTCTCTGATTCCTGAACTTTATGTCACCAAAATGAGAGGTAAAAGTGTTTTTGGCCAGATTTTGAGGTTTGCAAAGGATTCTGGGTAACAGAATCTGGTTAGAGCCCCACAAGTCACCCCATCTTGAATTCCCCTAGGTGTCTAGTTTCAAAACTGTGCAGGTTTGCTAGGTTTCCCTAGGTGCCAGCTGAGCTACAGGCCAAACACCACAGCTAGGTGCTTTACAAAAAACAGCTCTGTTTTCTTTGTGAAAATGTAATGTGTCCACGTTGTGTTTTGGGGCTTATCCTCTCGCGGGCGCTAGGCCTACCCCCACAAGTGAGGTACCATTTCTATCGCGAGACATGGGGGAACGCTGGGTGGAAGAAAATTTGTGGCTACTCTCTGATTCCAGAACTTTCCGTCACCGAAATGAGAGGGAAAAAATGTTTTTGGGCCAACTTTTGAGGTTTGCAAGGGATTCTGGGTAACAGAACCTGGTCAGAGCCCCACAAGTCACACCATCCTTGATTCCCCTAGGTGTCTAGTTTTCAAAACTGCGCAGGTTTACTAGGTTTCCCTAGGTACCGGCTGAGCTAGAGGCCAAAATACACAGCTGGTGCTTTGCAAAAAACAGCTCTGTTTTCTTCGTGAAAATGTGATGTGTCCACGTAGTGTTTTGGGTCTCTTCATGTCGCGGGCGCTAGGACTACCCCCACAAGTGAGGTACGATTTTTATCAGGAGACATGGGTGAACGCTGGGTGGAAGGAAATTTGTGTCTCCTCTCTGATTACAGAACTTTCTGTCACCGAAATGAGAGGAAAAAAAGTTTTTGGGGCCAACTTTTAGGGTTTCCAATGGATTCTGGGTAACAGAACCTGGTCAGAGCTCCACAAATCACCCCATCTTGGATTCCATTAGGTGTCTAGTTTTCAAAACTGAGTGGGTTTTCTAGGTTTCCATAGGTGCTGGCTGAGCTAGAGGCCAAAATCCACAGCTAGGTGATTTGCAAAAAACAGCTCTGTTTTCTTTTTGAAAATGTGATGTGTCCACGTTGTGTTTTGTGGCTTTTCCTGTCGCGGGCGCTAGGCCTACCACCACAAGTGAGGTACCATTTTTATCGGAAGACGCTGGGTGGAAGCAAATTTGTGGCTCCTCTCTGATTACAGAACTTTCTGTCACCAAAATGAGAGGTAAAAGTGTTTTTTTGGCCAAATGTTGAGGTTTGCAAAGGATTCTGGGAAACAGAATCTGGTTAGAGCCCCACAAGTCACCCCATATTGGATTCCCCTACGTGTCAAGTTTTCAAAAGTGCGCAGGTTTGCTGGGTTTCCCTAGGTGACAGCAGAGCTAGAGGCCAAAATCCACAGCTAGGTGCTTTACAAAAAACAGCTCTGTTTTCTTTGTGAAAATGTGATGTGTCTACGTTGTGTTTTGGGGCTTTTCCTGTCGCGGGCGCTAGGCCTACCCCCACAAGTGAGGTACCATTTTTATTGGGAGACATGGGGGAACACTGGGTGGAAGGAAATTTGTGACTCCTCTCTGATTACAGAACTTTCTGTCACCAAACTCAGATGTAAAAGTATTTTTTTGGCCAAATTTTGAGGTTTGCAAAGGATTCTGGGTAACAGAACCTGGTCAGAGCCCCACAAGTCACACCATCCTGGATTCCCCTAGGTGTCTAGTTTTGAAAACTGCACAGGTTTGCAAGGTTTCCCTAGATGCCGGCTGAGCTAGAGGCCAAAATCCACAGCTAGGTGCTTTGCAAAAAAACAGCTCTGTTTCTTTGTGAAAATGTGATGTGTCCACGTTGTGTTTTGGGGGTTTTCCTTTCGCGGGCGCTAGGCCTACCCCCACAAGTGAGGTACCATTTTTATCGGGAGACATGGGGGAATGCTGGGTGGAAGGAAATTTGTGGCTCCTCTCTGATTCCAGAACTTTATGTCACCAAAATGGGAGGTAAAAGTTTTTTTGGGCCATATTTTGAGGTTTGCAAAGGATTCTGGGTAACAGAATCTGGTTAGAGCCCCACAAGTCACCCCATCTTTGATTCCCCTAGGTGTCTAGTTTTCAAAACTGTGCAGGTTTGCTAGGTTTCCCTAGGTGCCAGCTGAGCTAGAAAGCAAAACCCACAGCTAGGTGCTTTACAAAAAACAGCTCTGTTTTCGTTGTGAAAATGTGATGTGTCCACGTTGTGTTTTGGGGCTTATCCTCTCGCGGGCGCTCGGCCTCCCCCCACAAGTGAGGTACCATTTCTATCGGGAGACATGGGGGTATGCTGGGTGGAAGAAAATTTGTGGCTACTCTCTGATTACAGAACTTTCCGTCACCGAAATGAGAGGAAAAAAATGTTTTTGGGCCAACTTTTGAGGTTTGCAAGGGATTCTGGGTAACAGAACCTGGTCAGAGCCCCACAAGTCACACTATCTTGGATTCCCCAAGGTGCCTAGTTTTCAAAACTGCGCAGGTTTACTAGGTTTCCCTAGGTACCGGCTGAGCTAGAAGCCGAAATCCACAGCTAGGTGCTTTGCAAAAAACAGCTCTGTTTTCTTTGTGAAAATGTGATGTGTCCACGTTGTGTTTTGAGTCTCTTCCTGTCGCGGGCACTAGGCCTACCCCCACAAGTGAGGTACGATTTTTATCGGGAGACATGGGGGAACGCTGGGTGGAAGGACATTTGTGGCTCCTCTCTGATTCGAGAACTTTCTGTCACCAAACTGAGAGGTAAAAGTGTTTTTTTGGCCAAATGTTGAGGTTCGCAAAGGATTCTGGGTAACAGAATCTAGCTAGAGCCCCACAAGTCACCCCATCTTGGATTCCCCTAGGTGTCTGGTTTTCAAAACTGCACAGGTTTGCAAGGTTTCCCTAGGTGCCGGCTGAGCTAGAGGCCAAAATCCACAGCTAGGTGCTTTGCAAAAAAACAGCTCTGTTTCTTTGTGAAAATGTGATTTGTCCACATTGTGTTTTGGGGCTTTTCCTTTCGCGGGCGCTATGCCTACCCCAACAAGTGAGGTACCATTTTAATCAGGAGACATGGGGGAATGCTGGGTGGAAGGAAATTTGTGGCTCCTCTCTGATTTCAGAACTTTATGTCACCAAAATGAGAGGTAAAAGTGTTTTTTGGCCAGATTTTGAGGTTTGCAAAGGATTCTGGATAACAGAATCTGGTTAGAGCCCCACAAGTCACCCCATCTTGGATTCCCCTAGGTGTCTAGTTTTCAAAACTGTGCAGGTTTGCTTGGTTTCCCTAGGTGCCAGCTGAGCTAGAGGCCAAACACCACAGCTAGGTGCTTTGCAAAAAAACAGCTCTGTTTCTTTGTGAAAATGTGATGTGTCCACGTTGTGTTTTGGGCCTTTTCCTTTCGCGGGCGCTAGGCCTACCCCAACAAGTGAGGTACCATTTTTATCAGGAGACATGGGGGAATGCTGGGTGCAAGGGAATGTGTGGCTCCTCTCTGATTCCAGAACTTTATGTCACCATAATGAGAGGTAAAAGTGTTTTTTGGCCAGATTTTGAGGTTTGCAAAGGATTCTGGGTAACAGAATATGGTTAGAGCCCCACAAGTCACCCCATCTTGAATTCCCCTAGGTGTCTAGTTTTTAAAACTGTGCAGGTTTGCTAGGTTTCCCTAGGTGCCAGCTGAGCTAGAGTCCAAGCACCACAGCTAGGTGCTTTTCAAAAAACAGCTCTGTTTTCTTTGTGAAAATGTGATTTTTCCACGTTGTGTTTTGGGGCTTATCCTCTCGCGGGCGCTAGGCCTACCCCCACAAGTGAGGTACCATTTCTATCGGGAGACATGGGGGAACGCTGGGTGGAAGAAAATTTGTGGCTACTCTCTGATTCCAGAACTTTCCGTCACCGAAATGAGAGGGAAAAAATGTTTTTGGGCCAACTTTCGAGGTTTGCAAGGGATTCTGGGTAACAGAATCTGGTTAGAGCCCCACAAGTCACCCCATCCTGAATTCCCCTAGGTGTCTAGTTTTCAAAACTGTGCAGGTTTGCTAGGTTTCCCTAGGTGCCGGCTGAAGTAGAGGCCAAAATCCACAGCTAGGTGCTTTGCAAAAAATAGCTCTGTTTTCTTTGTGAAAATGTGATGTGTCTACGTTGTGTTTTGGGGCTGTTCCTGTCGCGGGCGCTAGGCATACCCCCACAAGTGAGGTACCATTTTTATTGGGAGACATGGGGGAACGCTGGGTGGAAAGAAATTTGTGACTCCTCTCTGATTACAGAACTTTCTGTCCCCAAAATCAGAGGTAAAAGTATTTTTTGGGCCAAATTTTGAAGTTTGCAAAGGATTCTGGGTAACAAAACGTAGTCAGAGCCCCACAAGTCACCCCATCTTGGATTCCCCTAGGTGTCTCGTTTTCAAAACTGTGCAGGTTTGCTAGGTTTACCTAGGTTCCGGCTGAGCTAGAGGCCAAAATGCATTGCTAGTTGCTTTACAAAAAACAGCTCTGTTTTCTTTGTGAAAATGTGAATTGTCCACGTTGTATTTTTGGGCTTTTCCTGTCGCTTGCGCTATGCCTACCCCCACAAGTGATGTACCATTTTTATCGGGAGACATGGGGGAACGCTGGGTGGAAGGAAATTTGTGGCTCCTCTCTGATTACAGAACTTTCTGTCACCAAAAAGAGAGGTAAAAGTGTTTTTTTTGGCCAAAGTTTGAGGTTTGCAAAGGATTCTGGGTAACAGAACCTGGTCAGAGCCCCACATGTCACCCCATCTTGGATTCCCCTAGGTGTCTAGTTTTCAAAACTGTTCAGGTTTGCTTGGTTTCCCTAGGTGCTGGCTGAGCTAGAGGCCACAATACGCAGCTAGGTGCTTTGCAAAAAACAGCTCTGTTTTCTTTGTGAAAATGTGATGTGTCTACTTTGTGTTTTGGAGCTTTTCCTGTCGCGGGCGCTAGGCATACCCCCACAAGTGAGGTACCATTTTTATTGGGAGACATGGAGGAACGCTAGATGGAAGGAAATTTGTGACTCTTCTCTGATTACAGAACTTTCTGTCACCAAAATCAGAGGTAAAAGTATTTCTTTGGCCAAATTTTGAGGTTTGCAAAGGATTCTGGGTAACAGAACCTGGTCAGAGCCCCACAAGTCACACCATCTTTGATTCCCCTAGGTGTCTAGTTTTGAAAACTGCACAGGTTTGCAAGGTTTCCCTAGGTGCCGGCTGAACTAGAGGCCAAAATCCACAGCTAGGTGCTTTGCAAAAAACGGCTCTGTTTTCTTTGTGAAAATGTGATGTGTCCACGTTGTGTTTTGGAGCTTTTCCTTTCGCGGGCGCTAGGCATACCCCCACAAGTGAGGTACCATTTTTATCGGGAGACTTGGGGGAACGCTGGGTGGAAGGAAATTTGTGACTCCTCTCTGATTACAGAACTTTATGTCACCAAAATGGGAGGTAAAAGTGTTTTTTGGCCATATTTTGAGGTTTGCAAAGGATTCTGGGTAACACAACCTAGTCAGAGCCCCACAAGTCACTCCATCTTGGATTCCCCTAGGTGTCTAGTTTTCAAAACTATGCAGGTTTTCTAGGTTTCCCTAGGTTCCGGCTGAGCTAGAGGCCAAAATGCATTGATAGGTGCTTTTCAAAAAACAGCTCTGTTTTCTTTGTGAAAATGTGAATTGTCCACGTTGTATTTTAGGGCTTTTCCTGTCATGTGCGCTAGGCCTACCCCCACAAGTGATGTACCATTTTTATCGGGAGACATGGGGGAACGCATTGTGGAAGACAATTTGTGGCTCCTCTATGATTACAGAACTTTCTGTCACCAAAAAAAGAGGTAAAAGTGTTTTTTTTTTCGCCAAAGTTTGAAGTTTGCAAAGGATTCTGGGTAACGGAACCTGGTCGGAGCCCCAAAAGTCACCCCATCTTGGATTCCCCTAGGTGTCTAGTTTTCAAAACTGCACAGGTTTGCTAGGTTTCCCTAGGTGCTGGCTGAGCTAGAGGCCAAAATCCACAGCTAGGTGCTTTGCAAAAAACAGCTCTGTTTTCTTTGTGAAAATGTGATGTGTCTACGTTGGGATCTCGACCTCATCTAGCCCCAAAATCGAGACATAGCACCAAGCACACAAGCAGTCACAACTATAAAATCAAGACCACCGGATAGAGCGACGTTGTTGATCAATGGTCCTGAGACGGGTTGCTACTGCGGAGGACAATCAGCATAAATTTCAAATCTGATACACTTGAATTTAAGGTTAATATAAAAATGGTGAAACCGAAAGCACAAAAAACAAAAACTGAAACTGGACCCCCATCAGCCTCAGAAATGGACATAGAACCTCACCCAAATGTTCTACTCAGAGTAACAGAGACCCTAGCCGCCCACTCCGTGCAAATGGAAAAGGTACTCCAAGCAATACTTGACACCAAAACATCGTTAGAAGGAAAAATAGACAATGTAGTGGCTGAAGTCAACACGCTTCGAATGGAACAACGAAAACTCACAGAAAGGGTCGCAACAACTGAAATAACCCTTAAATCGACGCAACCAGACATAACAGACCTAAAACAACGGCTTCAACAACAGGAAACTGAAATACCACGCCTTAACAAACGGGCTGACGAGGCGGAAGGACGCTCTCGCCGCACTAATGTGAGATTCCTCGGTTTCCCGGAGAAGATCGAACTCCCAAACGCAGAACTATTCCTGGAGCGCTGGCTTAGTGAAAACATATTTACAAACGACCCCCCACCACTATCAATAGTGGAACGAGCACACCGAATTCCAGGGGTCCCTCCCCGTCCGGGAGCCCCACCAAGACCACTAATCGCGAGACTTCTCAACTACAGAGACAGGGACCAGATACTAAGAAACTTCTGCACAACAGGCCCGATTGATATAGAGAATACAAAAATCACGGCCTACCCAGACTACACAGCTGAAGTCCAACGCAAACGCGCTACCTTCAACACAGCAAAACAAATATTGAGAGATAAAAACTATTCATACTCATTGAGGTACCCAGCTAAACTGCGGGTAGTGGACGGTGAAAGGTCGCATATATTCCCAACATCAGAAGATGCATGGACTTGAATACACGCGAAAGGACTGATAGACCCTACAGCTGAGACCCGAAAACAAAAAGAGTGGCTGACTCCACAACCGCGACGCAAATGAAAATCAACACGTAAGACAGAATCGGGTCCAACGAAATCGCAAGTAGAGGCGGAACAACTCCAAGTCTTAAAACTTGTGAACATGTTTTCATCCATTCAACCACGATCCAGCCAAGACACAAACAATTCGGATTCAGACTCAACGAACAGTCAACAAGGCCTAACTGCGTCGGCACTTACTGCAGGACCAACGTTTACCCCGCGCTCGGCGGACGACCTTTAACTCTGTAATAGGGAGACTTCCTTAGTGCGCACTCGAGAACTCAAGGAACAAAAGCAGAACAATGAAAATATCACAGAAACTCTTCCCCCAAAAATCAAGTAAGCCTGGAGCAACAACCAGACTTGACACAAATAGAACACGTGAGGGGATCCAAGTACAAACAACCGGGCTGGAAATCGGATACACTCTGGGAAACAGAACAATGCCCCTCCCCCCAACCCAATGGGTAACCGAAAGGACCTTGCAGTAGCAAATGTAAAAAGTTGCACCAGTTGTGCCTTGCAGCCCCCAGTAATATTAACCAATGTAAGTTCTACTCTCTCTTTTACTTTTATTCTCTCCCACAAGATGCTTAATATCCCACACAAAGGAGATTTGGGGCGTGGCGTGTGTAACGGCCTGGGACCCGGGACACGTGAAACACACTATACTAAGCAATACACACAAAATGACGGTATATAATATAGTAACCTGGAATGTCAGGGGACTAGCAAATATGACTAAAAGACATAAGATAAACTCATACCTTAAACGACACAAAATACATATAGCTATCCTACAAGAGACGCATGCCACAGCACACGAACTGCGTGAAATAGACAAAAAATGGTTGGGAATACCAAAACCTCGAAATATGCGAAGGGAGTATTAATATGGATAGCTCCGGGTGTACCGTACACAATCGAAAATGTACATACAGACAACAATGGAAGATACACTAGTCTAGATGGAGAGTTAGACGGAAAGCAACTAACGATAATTGGACTATATGCACCCAACATGGGACAGGGAGAATTCCTCCGAACTATCACCACGCAAATCCCATATGACCCGACCATACCCACTATTTGGGGAGGTGACTTTAATAGTGTATTTGAGATGTCATTAGATAGATCACACCCCCCAATAAGAGACACCCAATGCAAGACACTGTCCTGTGCATTCAATAAATGGATACAAGAAAGAGAACTACAAGACATATGGCGACGCTTACACCCCACAGATAGAGAATACTCTTTCTACTCACCAGTACACCATCTCCATACGAGAATAGATTTATTATTATGCACTAACGGGCTAGCACATATGATACATAACGCAACACACCTCGCCAAAACCCTGTCAGACCACTGCCCGCTACTAGTAACATTAAAATGGGGCAGACAAACAACATGCATACCAACATGGCGCCTACAACCCACCCTATTACAAAATCCCCCTTTCTGTGCTAAAATAGCAGAAGAAATAGAAACATACTTCGCAATTAATACAAAGACAACAACATCACTTGCTGTAGAATGGGACGGTCACAAGGTAGTTATAAGAAGCATGTGTATAGCAATGGCAGGAGAGGTCCGCCGAGCATTAAGTGCAGAACTACACGAAACAGAAAGCAAAATTTGCAACACAGAATGTGAAATGGCCATGGGGAGAGGCAATAGTAACGAACTAGCTAACCTCAAAAATCAATGGAACGCAACTGAGACACGATTGCGTAAATTCGATCATAAACACTACATAGCAAGTCTACATGCTGAAGGCGACCGCTCTAGCAGATTGTTAGCGTGGCTAGCAAAAGGGACACAGAAAGTCACTCCCATAAACGCTACACGCCAAGACACAGGCACAATGATAAACACACAAAAAGAGATTAACGACACATTCAAACAATACTATAGCACACTGTACACAGCTGAACCTCCCCCACATCCGACACAACTGGCAAAGTTCTTTCAACAAGCCCCAATGAAAAGACTAAATGCAGAACAAATAACCAACCTTGATAGACCAATCGAAAGGGAAGAGATACTACAGGCATTAAAACAGTTGGCACACAATATGACTCCAGGAACAGATGGTCTCCCCATCGAATACTACCAAACTTTCACACCACAGATAATCACATCACTCCAAAATATGCTACAAGAAGCATATGAAAGAGGACAACTCACAGAAATGCAAAGGGAAGCGACAATTGTAGTCCTACACAAAAAAGGTCGTGACCCTTTAAACTTCCGCTCCTACAGATCCTTATCTCTATTAAATTCATATTATAAAATTCTGGGGAAAATCCTAGCCAATCGCCTCCTGCCGCTAATGACTACCCTAATACACCCAGATCAATCTGGCTTTATACCAGGGTGAAATACCGCTATTAATGTAAGAAACTTAATACGCATTATGTCCATGACTCAGGAACAGGATAATTCCAGCATGGCGGTGTCACTGGATGTGGAAAAAGCCTTTGACACTCTGGGCTGGCCATTTTTGATGACAACGTTACAAAAAATGAGATTTGGTGCTGGCTTTACACGCTGGATAACCATAAAATACACAAACCCCAAAGCACGGATTAAAACCGGTGCAATCATCTCAGAGAAATTCGACATAGGAAGAGGAACGCGACAAGGCTGCCCGCTATCACCACTACTATTTGCACTCGCAATAGAACCACTCGCGGCAAGACTACGCAATGAAACAGTACAATGGGGTATCCCAGATGGCAAAGAATTCCGCATAATATCACATTTTGAGGTTTGCAAAGGATTCTGGGTAACCGAATCTGGTCAGAGCCCCACAAGTCACCCCATCTTGGATTCCCCCTAGGTGTCTAGTTTTCAAAACTGCGCAGGTTTGCTAGGTTTCCCTAGGTGCCGGCTGAGGTAGAGGCCAAAATCCACAGCTAGGTGCTTTACAAAAAACAGTTCTGTTTTCTTTGTGAAAATGTGATGTGTACACGTTGTGTTCTGGGGCTCTTCCTGTCACTAGCGCTAGGCCAACCCCCACAAGTAAGGTACCATTTATATTGTGAGACATGGGGGAATGCTGGCTGGAAGGAAATTTGTGGCTCCTCTCTGATTATAGAACTTTCTGTCACCAAAATGAGAGGTAAAAGTGTTTTTTTGGCCACATTTTGAGGTTTGCTAAGGGTTCTGGGTATCAGAATCTGATCCGAGCCCCACAAGTCAGCCCATCTTCGATTCCCCTAGGTGTCTAGTTTTCAATACTGTGCAGGTTTGCTGGTTTCCCTAGGTGCTGGCTGAGCTAGAGGCCAAAATCCACAGCTAGGTGCTTTGCAAAAAACAGCTCTGTTTTCTTTGTGAAAATGTGATGTGTCCACATTGTGTTTTGGGGCTTTTCCTGTCGCAGGCGCTAGGCCTACCCCCACAAGTGAGGAACAATTTTCATTGGGAGACATGGGGGAATGCTGGGTGGAAGGAAATTTGTGGCTCCTCTCTGATTTTAGAACTTTCTGTCACCTAAATTAGAGGTAAAAGTGTTTTTTGGCCATATTTTGAGGTTTGCAAAGGATTCTGGGTAACAGAATCTGGTCAGAGCCCCTCAAGTCACACCATCTTGGATTCCCCTATGTGTCTAGTTTTCAAAACTGTGCAGGTTTGCTAGGTTTCCATAGGTGCTGGCTGAGCTAGAGGCCATAATCCACATCTAGGTGCTTTGCAAAAAACAGCTCTGTTTTCTTTGTGAAAATGTGATGTGTCCACATTGTGTTTTGGGGCTTTTCCTGTTGCAGGCGCTAGGCCTACCCCCCACAAGTGAGGTACCATTTTTATCGGGAGACATAGGGGAACACTGGGTGGAAGGACATTTGTGGCTTCTCTCTGATTCCAGAACTTTCTGTCACCGAAATGAGAGGAAAAAGTGTATTTTGGGCCAAATGTTGAGGTTTGCAAAGGATTCTGGGTAACAGAATCTGGTCATAGCCCCTCAAGTCACACCATCTTGGATTCCCCTAGGTATCTAGTTATCAAAACTGCACAGGTTTGCTAGGTTTCCCTAGGTGCTGGCTGAGCTACAGACAAAAATCCACAGCTGGGTGCTTTACAAAAAACAGCTGTGTTTTCTTTGTGAAAAGTGATGTGTCCACATTGTGTTTTGGGGCTTTTCCTGTTGCGGGCGCCAGGCCTACCCCCACAAGTGAGGTACCATTTTTATCGGGAGACATAGGGGAACGCTGGGTGGAAAGAAATTCGTGGCTCCTCTCTGATTACAGAACTTTCTGTCACCGAAATGAGAGGTATAAGTGTTTTATTGGCCAAATTTTGAGGTTTGTAAAGGATTCTGGGTAACAGAATCTGGTCAGAGCCCCATAAGTCACCCCATCTTGGATTCTCCTAGGTGTCTAGCTTTCAAAACTGTGCAGGTTTGCTAGTTTTCCCTATGTGCTGGCTGAGCTAGAGGTCAAAATCCACAACTAGGTGCTTTGCAAAAAAACAGCTCTGTTTTCTTTGTAAAAATGTGAATTGTCCACATTGTGTTTTGGGGCTTTTCCTGTCGCGGGCGCTAGTCCTACCCCCACAAGTGAGGTACCGTTTTTATCGGGAGACATTGAGGAACGCTGGGTGGAAGGAAATTTCTGGCTTCTCTCTGATTAAAGAACTTAGGCCCTGATTCTCACCCTGGCGGTAATTACCGCCAGGGCGGAGGTCGGCGGTAGCACCGCCAACAGGCTGGCGGTGCTCCGCCGGGCATTCTGACCGCGGCGGTACAGCCGCGGCCAGAAGCGGAAAGCCGGCGGGGTACCGCCGACTTTCCGCTGCCCGTCTGAATCCTCCATGGCGGCGGAGCGCGCTCCGCCACCATGGGGATTCAGACACCCCCTACCGCCATCCTGTTCATGGCGGCTCTCCCGCCATGAACAGGATGGCGGTAGGGGGTGCCGCGGGGCCCCTGGGGGCCCCTGCAGTGCCCATGCCAATGGCATGGGCACTGCAGGGGCCCCAGTAAGAGGGCCCCGCAAAGTATTTCAGTGTCTGCTTTGCAGACACTGAAATACGCGACGGGTGCAACTGCACCTGTCGCACCTTCCCACTCCGCCGGCTCAATTCTGAGCTGGCATCCTAGTGGGAAGGTTGATTTGCCCTGGGCTGGCGGGCGGCCTTTTGGCGGCCGCCCGCCAGCCCAGGGCAAATGTCAGAATCACCGTGCGGTGTTCTGACGGCGGTACCTTGGCGGACGGCCTCCGCCGTCCGCCAAGGTCAGAATGACCGCCTTAATGTCACCAAAATGAGAGGTATAAGGTTTTTTTTGGCTAAATTTTGAGGTTTGCAAAGTAATCTGAGTAACAGAACCTGGTCAGAGCCCCACAAGTCACCCCATCGTGGATTCCCCTAAGTGTCTAGTTCTCAAAACTGCGCAGGTTTGCTAGGTTTCCCTAGGTGCCGGCTGAGCTGGAGGCCAAAATCCACAGCTAGGTGCTTTGCAAAAAGCAGCTCTGTTTTCTTTGTGAAAATGTGATGTGTCCACATTGTGTTTTGGGGCTTTCCCTGTCACGGGAGCTAGGCCTAACCCCACAAGTGAGGTAACATTTTTATCCGGACGCTGAGTGGAAGGAAATTTGTGGCTCCTCTCTGATTACAGAACTTCCTGTCACCGAAATGAGAGGTAAAAGTGTTTTATTGGCCAAATTTTGAGGTTTGGAAAGGATTCTGGGTAACAGAATCTGGTCAGAGCCCCACAAGTCACCCCATCTTGGAGTCCCATAGGTGTCTAGTTTTCAAAACTGTGCAGGTTTGCTAAGTTTCCCTAGGTGCTGGCTGAGCTAGAGGCCAAAATCCACAGCTAGGTGCTTTGCAAAAAACAGCTCTGTTTTCTTTGTGAAAAAGTGATGTGTCCACATTGTGTTTTGGGGCTTTTCCTGTTGCGGGCGCCAGGCCTACCCCCACAAGTGAGGTACCATTTGTATCGGGAAACATAGGGGAACGCTGGGTGGAAGGAAATTCGTGGCTCCTCTCTGATTACAGAACTTTCTGTCACCGAAATGAAAGGTATAAGTGTTTTATTGGACACATTTTGAGGTTTGTAAAGGATTCTGGGTAACAGAATCTGGTCAGAGCCCCATAAGTCACCCCATCTTGGATTCTCTTAGGTGTCTAGCTTTCAAAACTGTGCAGGTTTGCTAGTTTTCCCTATGTGCTGGCTGAGCTAGAGGTCAAAATCCACAGCTAGGTGCTTTGCAAAAAAACAGCTGTTTTCTTTGTAAAAATGTGAATTGTCCACATTGTGTTTTGGGGCTTTTCCTGTCCAGGGCGCTAGGCCTACCCCCACAAGTGAGGTACCATTTTTATCGGGAGACATTGAGGAACGCTGGGTGGAAGGAAATTTGTGGCTTCTCTCTGATTACAGAACTTTCTGTCACCAAAATGCAAGGTAAAAGTGTATTGTTGGCTAAATTTTGAGGTTTGCAAAGGATTCTGGGTAACAGAACCTGGTCAGAGCCCCACAAGTCACCCCATCGTGGATTCCCCTAAGTGTCTAGTTTTCAAAACTGTGCAGGTTTGCTAAGTTTCCCTAGGTGCTGGCTGAGCTAGAGGCCAAAATCCATAGCTAGATGCTTTGCAAAAAACAGCTCTGTTTTCTTTGTGAAAATGTGATGTGTCCACATTGTGTTTTGGGGCTTTCCCTGTCACGGGAGCTAGGCCTATCCCCACAAGTGAGGTAACATTTTTATCGGGACGCTGAGTGGAAGGAAATTTGTGGCTCCTCTCTGATTACAGAACTTTCTGTCACCGAAATGAGAGGTAAAAGTGTTTTATTGGCCAAATTTTGAGGTTTGGAAAGGATTCTGGGTAACAGAATCTGGTCAGAGCCCCACAAGTCACCCCATCTTGGAGTCCCATAGGTGTCTAGTTTTCAAAACTGTGCAGGTTTGCTAAGTTTCCCTAGGTGCTGGCTGAGCTAGAGGCCAAAATCCACAGCTAGGTGCTTTGCAAAAAACAGCTCTGTTTTTTTGTGAAAATGTGATGTGTCCACGTTGTGTTTTGGGGCTTTTCCTGTCGCGGGCGCTAGTCCTACCCCCACAAGTGAGGTACCATTTTTATCGGGAGACATGGGGGAACGCTGGGAGGAAGGAAATTCATGGCTGCTCTCTGATTACAGAACTTTCTGTCACCAAAATGAGAGGTAAAAGTGTTTTATTGGCCAAATTTTGAGGTTTGGAAAGGATTCTGTGTAACAGAATCTGGTCAGAGCCCCACAAGTCACCCCATCTTGGATTCGCCTAAGTGTCTACTTTTCAAAACTGTGCAGGTTTGCTAGGTTTCCCTAGCTGCTGGCTGAGCTAGAGGCCAAAATCCACAGCTAGGTGCTTTGCAAAAAGCAGCTCTGTTTTCTTTGTGAAAAAGTGATGTGTCCACATTGTGTTTTGGGACTTTTCCTGTTGCGGGCGCCAGGCCTACCCCCACAAGTGAGGTACCATTTTTATCGGGAGACATAGGGGAACGCTGGGTGGAAGGAAATTCGTGGCTCCTCTCTGATTACAGAACTTTCTGTCACCGAAATGAGAGGTATAAGTGTTTTATTGGCCAAATTTTGAGGTTTGTAAAGGATTCTGGGTAACAGAATCTGGTCAGAGCCCCATAAGTCACCCCATCTTGGATTCTCCTAGGTGTCTAGCTTTCACAACTGTGCAGGTTTGCTAGTTTTCCCTATGTGCTGGCTGAGCTAGAGGTCAAAATCCACAGCTAGGTGCTTTGCAAAAAAACAGCTCTGTTTTCTTTGTAAAAATGTGAATTGTCCACATTGTGTTTTGGTGCTTTTCCTGTCGCGGGCGCTAGTCCTACCCCCACAAGTGAGGTACCATTTTTATCGGGAGACATTGAGGAACGCTGGGTGGAAGGAAATTTGTGGCTTCTCTCTGATTACAGAACTTTCTGTCACCAAAATGAGAGGTATAAGGTTTTTTTTGGCTAAATTTTGAGGTTTGCAAAGGATTCTGAGTAACAGAACCTGGTGAGAGCCCCACAAGTCACCCCATCGTGGATTCCCCTAAGTGTCTAGTTCTCAAAACTGCGCAGGTTTGCTAGGTTTCCCTAGGTGCCAGCTGAGCTGGAGGCAAAAATCACAGCTAGGTGCTTTGCAAAAAACAGCTCTGTTTTCTTTGTGAAAATGTGATGTGTCCACATTGTGTTTTGGGGCTTTTACTGTCACGGGCGCTAGGCCTACCCCCACAAGTGAGGTACCATTTTAATCGGGAGACATGGGGGAATGCTGGGTGGAAGGAAATTTGTGGCTTCTCTCTGATTACAGAACTTTCCGTCACCAAAATGCGAGGTAAAAGTGTTTTTTTGGCTAAATTTTGAGGTTTGCAAAGGATTCTGGGTAACAGAACCTGGTCAGAGCCCCAAAAGTCACCCCATCGTGGATTCCCCTAAGTGTCTAGTTTTCAAAACTGTGCAGGTTTGCTAAGTTTCCCTAGGTGCTGGCTGAGCTAGAGGCCAAAATCCATAGCTAGGTGCTTTGCAAAAAACAGCTCTGTTTTCTTTGTGAAAATGTGATGTGTCCACATTGTGTTTTGGGGCTTTCCCTGTCACGGGAGCTAGGCCTATGCCCACAAGTGAGGTAACATTTTTATCGGGACGCTGAGTGGAAGGAAATTTGTGGCTCCTATCTGATTACAGAACTTTCTGTCACCGAAATGAGAGGTAAAAGTGTTTTATTGGCCAAATTTTGAGGTTTGGAAAGGATTCTGGGTAACAGAATCTGGTCAGAGCCCCACAAGTCACCCCATCTTGGAGTCCCATAGGTGTCTAGTTTTCAAAACTGTGCAGGTTTGCTAAGTTTCCCTAGGTGCTGGCTGAGCTAGAGGCCAAAATCCACAGCTAGGTGCTTTGCAAAAAACAGCTCTGTTTTTTTGTGAAAATGTGATGTGTCCACGTTGTGTTTTGGGGCTTTTCCTGTCGCGGGCCCTAGTCCTACCCCCACAAGTGAGGTACCATTTTTATCGGGAGACATGGGGGAACGCTGGGAGGAAGGAAATTCGTGGCTGCTCTCTGATTACAGAACTTTCTGTCACCAAAATGAGAGGTAAAAGTGTTTTATTGGCCAAATGGTGAGGTTTGGAAAGGATTCTGTGTAACAGAATCTGGTCAGAGCCCCACAAGTCACCCCATCTTGGATTCTCCTAAGTGTCTACTTTTCAAAACTGTGCAGGTTTGCTAGGTTTCCCTAGCTGCTGGCTGAGCTAGAGGCCAAAATCCACAGCTAGGTGCTTTGCAAAAAGCAGCTCTGTTTTCTTTGTGAAAAAGTGATGTGTCCACATTGTGTTTTGGGGCTTTTCCTGTTGCGGGCGCCAGGCCTACCCCCACAAGTGAGATACCATTTTTATCGGGAGACATAGGGGAACGCTGGGTGGAAGGAAATTCGTGGCTCCTCTCTGATTACAGAACTTTCTGTCACCGAAATGAGAGGTATAAGTGTTTTATTGGCCAAATTTTGAGGTTTGTAAAGGATTCTGGGTAACAGAATCTGGTCAGAGCCCCATAAGTCACCCCATCTTGGATTCTCCTAGGTGTCTAGCTTTCAAAACTGTGCAGGTTTGCTAGTTTTCCCTATGTGCTGGCTGAGCTAGAGGTCAAAATCCACAGCTAGGTGCTTTGCAAAAAAACAGCTCTGTTTTCTTTGTAAAAATGTGAATTGTCCACATTGTGTTTTGGGGCTTTTCCTGTCGCGGGCGCTAGTCCTACCCCCATAAGTGAGGTACCATTTTTATCGGGAGACATTGAGGAACGCTGGGTGGAAGGAAATTTGTGGCTTCTCTCTGATTACAGAACTTTCTGTCACCAAAATGAGAGGTATAAGGTTTTTTTTGGCTAAATTTTGAGGTTTGCAAAGGATTCTGAGTAACAGAACCTGGTCAGAGCCCCACAAGTCACCCCATCGTGGATTTGCCTAAGTGTCTAGTTCTCAAAACTGCGCAGGTTTGCTAGGTTTCCCTAGGTGCCGGCTGAGCTGGAGGCAAAAATCACAGCTAGGTGCTTTGCAAAAAACAGCTCTGTTTTCTTTGTGAAAATGTGATGTGTCCACATTGTGTTTTGGGGCTTTCCCTGTCACGGGAGCTAGGCCTAACCCCACAAGTGAGGTAACATTTTTATCCGGACGCTGAGTGGAAGGAAATTTGTGTCTCCTCTCTGATTACAGAACTTTCTGTCACCGAAATGAGAGGTAAAAGTGTTTTATTGGCCAAATTTTGAGGTTTGGAAAGGATTCTGGGTAACAGAATCTGGTCAGAGCCCCACAAGTCACCCCATCTTGGAGTCCCATAGGTGTCTAGTTTTCAAAACTGTGCAGGTTTGCTAAGTTTCCCTAGGTGCTGGCTGAGCTAGAGGCCAAAATCCACAGCTAGGTGCTTTGCAAAAAACAGCTCTGTTTTCTTTGTGAAAAAGTGATGTGTCCACATTGTGTTTTGGGGCTTTTCCTGTTGCGGGCGCCAGGCCTACCCCCACAAGTGAGGTACCATTTGTATCGGGAGACATAGGGGAACGCTGGGTGGAAGGAAATTCGTGGCTCCTCTCTGATTACAGAACTTTCTGTCACCGAAATGAAAGGTATAAGTGTTTTATTGGAGACATTTTGAGGTTTGTAAAGGATTCTGGGTAACATAATCTGGTCAGAGCCCCATAAGTCACCCCATCTTGGATTCTCTTAGGTGTCTAGCTTTCAAAACTGTGCAGGTTTGCTAGTTTTCCCTATGTGCTGGCTGAGCTAGAGGTCAAAATCCACAGCTAGGTGCTTTGCAAAAAAACAGCTGTTTTCTTTGTAAAAATGTGAATTGTCCACATTGTGTTTTGGGGCTTTTCCTGTCCCGGGCGCTAGGTCTACCCCCACAAGTGAGGTACCATTTTTATCGGGAGACATTGAGGAACGCTGGGTGGAAGGAAATTTGTGGTTTCTCTCTGATTACAGAACTTTCTGTCACCAAAATGCAAGGTAAAAGTGTATTTTTGGCTAAATTTTGAGGTTTGCAAAGGATTCTGGGTAACAGAACCTGGTCAGAGCCCCACAAGTCACCCCATCGTGGATTCCCCTAAGTGTCTAGTTTTCAAAACTGTGCAGGTTTGCTAAGTTTCCCTAGGTGCTGGCTGAGCTAGAGGCCAAAATCCATAGCTAGGTGCTTTGCAAAAAACAGCTCTGTTTTCTTTGTGAAAATGTGATGTGTCCACATTGTGTTTTGGGGCTTTCCCTGTAACGGGAGCTAGGCCTATCCCCACAAGTGAGGTAACATTTTTATCGGGACGCTGAGTGGAAGGAAATTTGTGGCTCCTCTCTGATTACAGAACTTTCTGTCACCGAAATGAGAGGTAAAAGTGTTTTATTGGCCAAATTTTGAGGTTTGGAAAGGATTCTGGGTAACAGAATCTGGTCAGAGCCCCACAAGTCACCCCATCTTGGAGTCCCATAGGTGTCTAGTTTTCAAAACTGTGCAGGTTTGCTAAGTTTCCCTAGGTGCTGGCTGAGCTAGAGGCCAAAATCCACAGCTAGGTGCTTTGCAAAAAACAGCTCTGTTTTTTTGTGAAAATGTGATGTGTCCACGTTGTGTTTTGGGGCTTTTCCTGTCGCGGGCGCTAGTCCTACCCCCACAAGTGAGGTACCATTTTTATCGGGAGACATGGGGGAACGCTGGGAGGAAGGAAATTCGTGGCTGCTCTCTGATTACAGAACTTTCTGTCACCAAAATGAGAGGTAAAAGTGTTTTATTGGCCAAATTTTGAGGTTTGGAAAGGATTCTGTGTAACAGAATCTGGTCAGAGCCCCACAAGTCACCCCATCTTGGATTCGCCTAAGTGTCTACTTTTCAAAACTGTGCAGGTTTGCTAGGTTTCCCTAGCTGCTGGCTGACCTAGAGGCCAAAATCCACAGCTAGGTGCTTTGCAAAAAGCAGCTCTGTTTTCTTTGTGAAAAAGTGATGTGTCCACATTGTGTTTTGGGACTTTTCCTGTTGCGGGCGCCAGGCCTACCCCCACAAGTGAGGTACCATTTTTATCGGGAGACATAGGGGAACGCTGGGTGGAAGGAAATTCGTGGCTCCTCTCTGATTACAGAACTTTCTGTCACCGAAATGAGAGGTATAAGTGTTTTATTGGCCAAATTTTGAGGTTTGTAAAGGATTCTGGGTAACAGAATCTGGTCAGAGCCCCATAAGTCACCCCATCTTGGATTCTCCTAGGTGTCTAGCTTTCAAAACTGTGCAGGTTTGCTAGTTTTCCCTATGTGCTGGCTGAGCTAGAGGTCAAAATCCACAGCTAGGTGCTTTGCAAAAAAACAGCTCTGTTTTCTTTGTAAAAATGTGAATTGTCCACATTGTGTTTTGGTGCTTTTCCTGTCGCGGGCGCTAGTCCTACCCCCACAAGTGAGGTACCATTTTTATCGGGAGACATTGAGGAACGCTGGGTGGAAGGAAATTTGTGGCTTCTCTCTGATTACAGAATTTTCTGTCACCAAAATGAGAGGTATAAGGTTTTTTTTGGCTAAATTTTGAGGTTTGCAAAGGATTCTGAGTACCAGAACCTGGTCAGAGCCCCACAAGTCACCCCATCGTGGATTCCCCTAAGTGTCTAGTTCTCAAAACTGCGCAGGTTTTCAAGGTTTCCCTAGGTGCCGGCTGAGCTGGAGGCAAAAATCACAGCTAGGTGCTTTGCAAAAAACAGCTCTGTTTTCTTTGTGAAAATGTGATGTGTCCACATTGTGTTTTGGGGCTTTTACTGTCACGGGCGCTAGGCCTACCCCCACAAGTGAGGTACCATTTTAATCGGGAGACATGGGGGAATGCTGGGTGGAAGGAAATTTGTGGCTTCTCACTGATTACAGAACTTTCAGTCACCAAAATGCGAGGTAAAAGTGTTTTTTTGGCTAAATTTTGAGGTTTGCAAAGGATTCTGGGTAACAGAACCTGGTCAGACCCCCAAAAGTCACCCCATCGTGGATTCCCCTAAGTGTCTAGTTTTCAAAACTGTGCAGGTTTGCTAAGTTTCCCTAGGTGCTGGCTGAGCTAGAGGCCAAAATCCATAGCTAGGTGCTTTGCAAAAAACAGCTCTGTTTTCTTTGTGAAAATGTGATGTGTCCACATTGTATTTTGGGGCTTTCCCTGTCACGGGAGCTAGGCCTATCCCCACAAGTGAGGTAACATTTTTATCGGGACGCTGAGTGGAAGGAAATTTGTGGCTCCTATCTGATTACAGAACTTTCTGTCACCGAAATGAGAGGTAAAAGTGTTTTATTGGCCAAATTGTGAGGTTTGGAAAGGATTCTGGGTAACAGAATCTGGTCAGAGCCCCACAAGTCACCCCATCTTGGAGTCCCATAGGTGTCTAGTTTTCAAAACTGTGCAGGTTTGCTAAGTTTCCCTAGGTGCTGGCTGAGCTAGAGGCCAAAATCCACAGCTAGGTGCTTTGCAAAAAACAGCTCTGTTTTTTTGTGAAAATGTGATGTGTCCACGTTGTGTTTTGGGGCTTTTCCTGTCGCGGGCGCTAGTCCTACCCCCACAAGTGAGGTACCATTTTTATCGGGAGACATGGGGGAACGCTGGGAGGAAGGAAATTCGTGGCTGCTCTCTGATTACAGAACTTTCTGTCACCAAAATGAGAGGTAAAAGTGTTTTATTGGCCAAATTTTGAGGTTTGGAAAGGATTCTGTGTAACAGAATCTGGTCAGAGCCCCACAAGTCACCCCATCTTGGATTCGCCTAAGTGTCTACTTTTCAAAACTGTGCAGGTTTTCTAGGTTTCCCTAGCTGCTGGCTGAGCTAGAGGCCAAAATCCACAGCTACGTGCTTTGCAAAAAGCAGCTCTGTTTTCTTTGTGAAAAAGTGATGTGTCCACATTGTGTTTTGGGGCTTTTCCTGTTGCGGGCGCCAGGCCTACCCCCACAAGTGAGGTACCATTTTTATCGGGAGACATAGGGGAACGCTGGGTGGAAGGAAATTCGTGGCTCCTCTCTGATTACAGAACTTTCTGTCACCGAAATGAGAGGTATAAGTGTTTTATTGGCCAAATTTTGAGGTTTGTAAAGGATTCTGGGTAACAGAATCTGGTCAGAGCCCCATAAGTCACCCCATCTTGGATTCTCCTAGGTGTCTAGCTTTCAAAACTGTGCAGGTTTGCTAGTTTTCCCTATGTGCTGGCTGAGCTAGAGGTCAAAATCCACAGCTAGGTGCTTTGCAAAAAAACAGCTCTATTTTCTTTGTAAAAATGTGAATTGTCCACATTGTGTTTTGGTGCTTTTCCTGTCGCGGGCGCTAGTCCTACCCACACAAGTGAGGTACCATTTTTATCGGGAGACATTGAGGAACGCTGGGTGGAAGGAAATTTGTGGCTTCTCTCTGATTACAGAACTTTCTGTCACCAAAATGAGAGGTATAAGGTTTTTTTTGGCTAAATTTTGAGGTTTGCAAAGGATTCTGAGTAACAGAACCTGGTCAGAGCCCCACAAGTCACCCCATCGTGGATTTGCCTAAGTGTCTAGTTCTCAAAACTGCGCAGGTTTGCTAGGTTTCCCTAGGTGCCGGCTGAGCTGGAGGCAAAAATCACAGCTAGGTGCTTTGCAAAAAACAGCTCTGTTTTCTTTGTGAAAATGTGATGTGTCCACATTGTGTTTTGGGGCTTTCCCTGTCACGGGAGCTAGGCCTAACCCCACAAGTGAGGTAACATTTTTATCCGGACGCTGAGTGGAAGGAAATTTGTGGCTCCTCTCTGATTACAGAACTTTCTGTCACCGAAATGAGAGGTAAAAGTGTTTTATTGGCCAAATTTTGAGGTTTGGAAAGGATTCTGGGTAACAGAATCTGGTCAGAGCCCCACAAGTCACCCCATCTTGGAGTCCCATAGGTGTCTAGTTTTCAAAACTGTGCAGGTTTGCTAAGTTTCCCTAGGTGCTGGCTGAGCTAGAGGCCAAAATCCACAGCTAGGTGCTTTGCAAAAAACAGCTCTGTTTTCTTTGTGAAAAAGTGATGTGTCCACATTGTGTTTTGGGGCTTTTCCTGTTGCGGGCGCCAGGCCTACCCCCACAAGTGAGGTACCATTTGTATCGGGAGACATAGGGGAACGCTGGGTGGAAGGAAATTCGTGGCTCCTCTCTGATTACAGAACTTTCTGTCACCGAAATGAAAGGTATAAGTGTTTTATTGGAGACATTTTGAGGTTTGTAAAGGATTCTGGGTAACATAATCTGGTCAGAGCCCCATAAGTCACCCCATCTTGGATTCTCTTAGGTGTCTAGCTTTCAAAACTGTGCAGGTTTGCTAGTTTTCCCTATGTGCTGGCTGAGCTAGAGGTCAAAATCCACAGCTAGGTGCTTTGCAAAAAAACAGCTGTTTTCTTTGTAAAAATGTGAATTGTCCACATTGTGTTTTGGGGCTTTTCCTGTCCCGGGCGCTAGGCCTACCCCCACAAGTGAGGTACCATTTTTATCGGGAGACATTGAGGAACGCTGGGTGGAAGGAAATTTGTGGTTTCTCTCTGATTACAGAACTTTCTGTCACCAAAATGCAAGGTAAAAGTGTATTTTTGGCTAAATTTTGAGGTTTGCAAAGGATTCTGGGTAACAGAACCTGGTCAGAGCCCCACAAGTCACCCCATCGTGGATTCCCCTAAGTGTCTAGTTTTCAAAACTGTGCAGGTTTGCTAAGTTTCCCTAGGTGCTGGCTGAGCTAGAGGCCAAAATCCATAGCTAGGTGCTTTGCAAAAAACAGCTCTGTTTTCTTTGTGAAAATGTGATGTGTCCACATTGTGTTTTGGGGCTTTCCCTGTAACGGGAGCTAGGCCTATCCCCACAAGTGAGGTAACATTTTTATCGGGACGCTGAGTGGAAGGAAATTTGTGGCTCCTCTCTGATTACAGAACTTTCTGTCGCCGAAATGAGAGGTAAAAGTGTTTTATTGGCCAAATTTTGAGGTTTGGAAAGGATTCTGGGTAACAGAATCTGGTCAGAGCCCCACAAGTCACCCCATCTTGGAGTCCCATAGGTGTCTAGTTTTCAAAACTGTGCAGGTTTGCTAAGTTTCCCTAGGTGCTGGCTGAGCTAGAGGCCAAAATCCACAGCTAGGTGCTTTGCAAAAAACAGCTCTGTTTTTTTGTGAAAATGTGATGTGTCCACGTTGTGTTTTGGGGCTTTTCCTGTCGCGGGCGCTAGTCCTACCCCCACAAGTGAGGTACCATTTTTATCGGGAGACATGGGGGAACGCTGGGAGGAAGGAAATTCGTGGCTGCTCTCTGATTACAGAACTTTCTGTCACCAAAATGAGAGGTAAAAGTGTTTTATTGGCCAAATTTTGAGGTTTGGAAAGGATTCTGTGTAACAGAATCTGGTCAGAGCCCCACAAGTCACCCCATCTTGGATTCGCCTAAGTGTCTACTTTTCAAAACTGTGCAGGTTTGCTATGTTTCCCTAGCTGCTGGCTGACCTAGAGGCCAAAATCCACAGCTAGGTGCTTTGCAAAAAGCAGCTCTGTTTTCTTTGTGAAAAAGTGATGTGTCCACATTGTGTTTTGGGACTTTTCCTGTTGCGGGCGCCAGGCCTACCCCCACAAGTGAGGTACCATTTTTATCGGGAGACATAGGGGAACGCTGGGTGGAAGGAAATTCGTGGCTCCTCTCTGATTACAGAACTTTCTGTCACCGAAATGAGAGGTATAAGTGTTTTATTGGCCAAATTTTGAGGTTTGTAAAGGATTCTGGGTAACAGAATCTGGTCAGAGCCCCATAAGTCACCCCATCTTGGATTCTCCTAGGTGTCTAGCTTTCAAAACTGTGCAGGTTTGCTAGTTTTCCCTATGTGCTGGCTGAGCTAGAGGTCAAAATCCACAGCTAGGTGCTTTGCAAAAAAACAGCTCTGTTTTCTTTGTAAAAATGTGAATTGTCCACATTGTGTTTTGGTGCTTTTCCTGTCGCGGGCGCTAGTCCTACCCCCACAAGTGAGGTACCATTTTTATCGGGAGACATTGAGGAACGCTGGGTGGAAGGAAATTTGTGGCTTCTCTCTGATTACAGAACTTTCTGTCACCAAAATGAGAGGTATAAGGTTTTTTTTGGCTAAATTTTGAGGTTTGCAAAGGATTCTGAGTACCAGAACCTGGTCAGAGCCCCACAAGTCACCCCATCGTGGATTCCCCTAAGTGTCTAGTTCTCAAAACTGCGCAGGTTTTCAAGGTTTCCCTAGGTGCCGGCTGAGCTGGAGGCAAAAATCACAGCTAGGTGCTTTGCAAAAAACAGCTCTGTTTTCTTTGTGAAAATGTGATGTGTCCACATTGTGTTTTGGGGCTTTTACTGTCACGGGCGCTAGGCCTACCCCCACAAGTGAGGTACCATTTTAATCGGGAGACATGGGGGAATGCTGGGTGGAAGGAAATTTGTGGCTTCTCACTGATTACAGAACTTTCAGTCACCAAAATGCGAGGTAAAAGTGTTTTTTTGGCTAAATTTTGAGGTTTGCAAAGGATTCTGGGTAACAGAACCTGGTCAGAGCCCCAAAAGTCACCCCATCGTGGATTCCCCTAAGTGTCTAGTTTTCAAAACTGTGCAGGTTTGCTAAGTTTCCCTAGGTGCTGGCTGAGCTAGAGGCCAAAATCCATAGCTAGGTGCTTTGCAAAAAACAGCTCTGTTTTCTTTGTGAAAATGTGATGTGTCCACATTGTGTTTTGGGGCTTTCCCTGTCACGGGAGCTAGGCCTATCCCCACAAGTGAGGTAACATTTTTATCGGGACGCTGAGTGGAAGGAAATTTGTGGCTCCTATCTGATTACATAACTTTCTGTCACCGAAATGAGAGGTAAAAGTGTTTTATTGGCCAAATTTTGAGGTTTGGAAAGGATTCTGGGTAACAGAATCTGGTCAGAGCCCCACAAGTCACCCCATCTTGGAGTCCCATAGGTGTCTAGTTTTCAAAACTGTGCAGGTTTGCTAAGTTTCCCTAGGTGCTGGCTGAGCTAGAGGCCAAAATCCACAGCTAGGTGCTTTGCAAAAAACAGCTCTGTTTTCTTTGTGAAAAAGTGATGTGTCCACATTGTGTTTTGGGGCTTTTCCTGTTGCGGGCGCCAGGCCTACCCCCACAAGTGAGGTACCATTTTTATCGGGAGACATAGGGGAACGCTGGGTGGAAGAAAATTCGTGGCTCCTCTCTGATTACAGAACTTTCTGTCACCGAAATGAGAGGTATAAGTGTTTTATTGGCCAAATTTTGAGGTTTGTAAAGGATTCTGGTTAACAGAATCTGGTCAGAGCCCCATAAGTCACCCCATCTTGGATTCTCCTAGGTGTCTAGCTTTCAAAACTGTGCAGGTTTGCTAGTTTTCCCTATGTGCTGGCTGAGCTAGAGGTCAAAATCCACAGCTAGGTGCTTTGCAAAAAAACAGCTCTGTTTTCTTTGTAAAAATGTGAATTGTCCACATTGTGTTTTGGTGCTTTTCCTGTCGCGGGCGCTAGTCCTACCCCCACAAGTGAGGTACCATTTTTATCGGGAGACATTGAGGAACGCTGGGTGGAAGGAAATTTGTGGCTTCTCTCTGATTACAGAACTTTCTGTCACCAAAATGAGAGGTATAAGGTTTTTTTTGGCTAAATTTTGAGGTTTGCAAAGGATTCTGAGTACCAGAACCTGGTCAGAGCCCCACAAGTCACCCCATCGTGGATTCCCCTAAGTGTCTAGTTCTCAAAACTGCGCAGGTTTTCAAGGTTTCCCTAGGTGCCGGCTGAGCTGGAGGCAAAAATCACAGCTAGGTGCTTTGCAAAAAACAGCTCTGTTTTCTTTGTGAAAATGTGATGTGTCCACATTGTGTTTTGGGGCTTTTACTGTCACGGGCGCTAGGCCTACCCCCACAAGTGAGGTACCATTTTAATCGGGAGACATGGGGGAATGCTGGGTGGAAGGAAATTTGTGGCTTCTCACTGATTACAGAACTTTCAGTCACCAAAATGCGAGGTAAAAGTGTTTTTTTGGCTAAATTTTGAGGTTTGCAAAGGATTCTGGGTAACAGAACCTGGTCAGAGCCCCAAAAGTCACCCCATCGTGGATTCCCCTAAGTGTCTAGTTTTCAAAACTGTGCAGGTTTGCTAAGTTTCCCTAGGTGCTGGCTGAGCTAGAGGCCAAAATCCATAGCTAGGTGCTTTGCAAAAAACAGCTCTGTTTTCTTTGTGAAAATGTGATGTGTCCACATTGTGTTTTGGGGCTTTCCCTGTCACGGGAGCTAGGCCTATCCCCACAAGTGAGGTAACATTTTTATCGGGACGCTGAGTGGAAGGAAATTTGTGGCTCCTATCTGATTACATAACTTTCTGTCACCGAAATGAGAGGTAAAAGTGTTTTATTGGCCAAATTTTGAGGTTTGGAAAGGATTCTGGGTAACAGAATCTGGTCAGAGCCCCACAAGTCACCCCATCTTGGAGTCCCATAGGTGTCTAGTTTTCAAAACTGTGCAGGTTTGCTAAGTTTCCCTAGGTGCTGGCTGAGCTAGAGGCCAAAATCCACAGCTAGGTGCTTTGCAAAAAACAGCTCTGTTTTCTTTGTGAAAAAGTGATGTGTCCACATTGTGTTTTGGGGCTTTTCCTGTTGCGGGCGCCAGGCCTACCCCCACAAGTGAGGTACCATTTTTATCGGGAGACATAGGGGAACGCTGGGTGGAAGAAAATTCGTGGCTCCTCTCTGATTACAGAACTTTCTGTCACCGAAATGAGAGGTATAAGTGTTTTATTGGCCAAATTTTGAGGTTTGTAAAGGATTCTGGTTAACAGAATCTGGTCAGAGCCCCATAAGTCACCCCATCTTGGATTCTCCTAGGTGTCTAGCTTTCAAAACTGTGCAGGTTTGCTAGTTTTCCCTATGTGCTGGCTGAGCTAGAGGTCAAAATCCACAGCTAGGTGCTTTGCAAAAAAACAGCTCTGTTTTCTTTGTAAAAATGTGAATTGTCCACATTGTGTTTTGGTGTTTTTCCTGTCGCGGGCGCTAGTCCTACCCCCATAAGTGAGGTACCATTTTTATCGGGAGACATTGAGGAACGCTGGGTGGAAGGAAATTTGTGGCTTCTCTCTGATTACAGAACTTTCTGTCACCAAAATGAGAGGTATAAGGTTTTTTTTGGCTAAATTTTGAGGTTTGCAAAGGATTCTGAGTAACAGAACCTGGTCAGAGCCCCACAAGTCACCCCATCGTGGATTTCCCTAAGTGTCTAGTTCTCAAAACTGCGCAGGTTTGCTAGGTTTCCCTAGGTGCCGGCTGAGCTGGAGGCAAAAATCACAGCTAGGTGCTTTGCAAAAAACAGCTCTGTTTTCTTTGTGAAAATGTGATGTGTCCACATTGTGTTTTGGGACTTTTCCTGTTGCGGGCGCCAGGCCTACCCCCACAAGTGAGGTACCATTTGTATCGGGAGACATAGGGGAACGCTGGGTGGAAGGAAATTCGTGGCTCCTCTCTGATTACAGAACTTTCTGTCACCTAAATGAAAGGTATAAGTGTTTTATTGGACACATTTTGAGGTTTGTAAAGGATTCTGGGTAACAGAATCTGGTCAGAGCCCCATAAGTCACCCCATCTTGGATTCTCTTAGGTGTCTAGCTTTCAAAACTGTGCAGGTTTTCTAGTTTTCCCTATGTGCTGGCTGAGCTAGAGGTCAAAATCCACAGCTAGGTGCTTTGCAAAAAAACAGCTGTTTTCTTTGTAAAAATGTGAATTGTCCACATTGTGTTTTGGGGCTTTCCCTGTCACGGGAGCTAGGCCTATCCCCACAAGTGAGGTAACATTTTTATCGGGACGCTGAGTGGAAGGAAATTTGTGGCTCCTATCTGATTACAGAACTTTCTGTCACCGAAATGAGAGGTAAAAGTGTTTTATTGGCCAGATTTTGAGGTTTGGAAAGGATTCTGGGTAACAGAATCTGGTCAGAGCCCCACAAGTCACCCCATCTTGGAGTCCCATAGGTGTCTAGTTTTCAAAACTGTGCAGGTTTGCTAAGTTTCCCTAGGTGCTGGCTGAGCTAGAGGCCAAAATCCACAGCTAGGTGCTTTGCAAAAAACAGCTCTGTTTTTTTGTGAAAATGTGATGTGTCCACGTTGTGTTTTGGGGCTTTTCCTGTCGCTGGCGCTAGTCCTACCCCCACAAGTGAGGTACCATTTTTCTCGGGAGACATGGGGGAACGCTGGGAGGAAGGAAATTCGTGGCTGCTCTCTGATTACAGAACTTTCTGTCACCAAAATGAGAGGTAAAAGTGTTTTATTGGCCAAATTTTGAGGTTTGGAAAGGATTCTGTGTAACAGAATCTGGTCAGAGCCCCACAAGTCACCCCATCTTGGATTCGCCTAAGTGTCTACTTTTCAAAACTGTGCAGGTTTGCTAGGTTTCCCTAGCTGCTGGCTGAGCTAGAGGCCAAAATCCATAGCTAGGTGCTTTGCAAAAAGCAGCTCTGTTTTCTTTGTGAAAAAGTGATGTGTCCACATTGTGTTTTGGGACTTTTCCTGTTGCGGGCGCCAGGCCTACCCCCACAAGTGAGGTACCATTTTTATCGGGAGACATAGGGGAACGCTGGGTGGAAGGAAATTCGTGGCTCCTCTCTGATTACAGAACTTTCTGTCACCGAAATGAGAGGTATAAGTGTTTTATTGGCCAAATGTTGAGGTTTGTAAAGGATTCTGGGTAACAAAATCTGGTCAGAGCCCCATAAGTCACCCCATCTTGGATTCTCCTAGGTGTCTAGCTTTCAAAACTGTGCAGGTTTGCTAGTTTTCCCTATGTGCTGGCTGAGCTAGAGGTCAAAATCCACAGCTAGGTGCTTTGCAAAAAAACAGCTCTGTTTTCTTTGTAAAAATGTGAATTGTCCACATTGTGTTTTGGTGCTTTTCCTGTTGCGGGCGCTAGTCCTACCCCCACAAGTGAGGTACCATTTTTATCGGGAGACATTGAGGAACGCTGGGTGGAAGGAAATTTGTGGCTTCTCTCTGATTACAGAACTTTCTGTCACCAAAATGAGAGGTATAAGGTTTTTTTTGGCTAAATTTTGAGGTTTGCAAAGGATTCTGAGTAACAGAACCTGGTCAGAGCCCCACAAGTCACCCCATCGTGGATTCCCCTAAGTGTCTAGTTCTCAAAACTGCGCAGGTTTGCTAGGTTTCCCTAGGTGCCGGCTGAGCTGGAGGCAAAAATCACAGCTAGGTGCTTTGCAAAAAACAGCTCTGTTTTCTTTGTGAAAATGTGATGTGTCCACATTGTGTTTTGGGGCTTTTACTGTCACGGGCGCTAGGCCTACCCCCACAAGTGAGGTACCATTTTAATCGGGAGACATGGGGGAATGCTGGGTGGAAGGAAATTTGTGGCTTCTCTCTGATTACAGAACTTTCCGTCACCAAAATGCGAGGTAAAAGTGTTTTTTTGGCTAAATTTTGAGGTTTGCAAAGGATTCTGGGTAACAGAACCTGGTCAGAGCCCCAAAAGTCACCCCATCGTGGATTCCCCTAAGTGTCTAGTTTTCAAAACTGTGCAGGTTTGCTAAGTTTCCCTAGGTGCTGGCTGAGCTAGAGGCCAAAATCCATAGCTAGGTGCTTTGCAAAAAACAGCTCTGTTTTCTTTGTGAAAATGTGATGTGTCCACATTGTGTTTTGGGGCTTTCCCTGTCACGGGAGCTAGGCCTATCCCCACAAGTGAGGTAACATTTTTATCGGGACGCTGAGTGGAAGGAAATTTGTGGCTCCTATCTGATTACAGAACTTTCTGTCACCGAAATGAGAGGTAAAAGTGTTTTATTGGCCAAATTTTGAGGTTTGGAAAGGATTCTGGGTAACAGAATCTGGTCAGAGCCCCACAAGTCACCCCATCTTGGAGTCCCATAGGTGTCTAGTTTTCAAAACTGTGCAGGTTTGCTAAGTTTCCCTAGGTGCTGGCTGAGCTAGAGGCCAAAATCCACAGCTAGGTGCTTTGCAAAAAACAGCTCTGTTTTTTTGTGAAAATGTGATGTGTCCACGTTGTGTTTTGGGGCTTTTCCTGTCACGGGCGCTAGTCCTACCCCCACAAGTGAGGTACCATTTTTATCGGGAGACATGGGGGAACGCTGGGAGGAAGGAAATTCGTGGCTGCTCTCTGATTACAGAACTTTCTGTCACCAAAATGAGAGGTAAAAGTGTTTTATTGGCCAAATTTTGAGGTTTGGAAAGGATTCTGTGTAACAGAATCTGGTCAGAGCCCCACAAGTCACCCCATCTTGGATTCGCCTAAGTGTCTACTTTTCAAAACTGTGCAGGTTTGCTAGGTTTCCCTAGCTGCTGGCTGAGCTAGAGGCCAAAATCCACAGCTAGGTGCTTTGCAAAAAGCAGCTCTGTTTTCTTTGTGAAAAAGTGATGTGTCCACATTGTGTTTTGGGACTTTTCCTGTTGCGGGCGCCAGGCCTACCCCCACAAGTGAGGTACCATTTTTATCGGGAGACAGAGGGGAACGCTGGGTGGAAGGAAATTCGTGGCTCCTCTCTGATTACAGAACTTTCTGTCACCGAAATGAGAGGTATAAGTGTTTTATTGGCCAAATTTTGAGGTTTGTAAAGGATTCTGGGTAACAGAATCTGGTCAGAGCCCCATAAGTCACCCCATCTTGGATTCTCCTAGGTGTCTAGCTTTCAAAACTGTGCAGGTTTGCTAGTTTTCCCTATGTGCTGGCTGAGCTAGAGGTCAAAATCCACAGCTAGGTGCTTTGCAAAAAAACAGCTCTGTTTTCTTTGTAAAAATGTGAATTGTCCACATTGTGTTTTGGTGCTTTTCCTGTCGCGGGCGCTAGTCCTACCCCCACAAGTGAGGTACCATTTTTATCGGGAGACATTGAGGAACGCTGGGTGGAAGGAAATTTGTGGCTTCTCTCTGATTACAGAACTTTCTGTCACCAAAATTAGAGGTATAAGGTTTTTTTGGGCTAAATTTTGAGGTTTGCAAAGGATTCTGAGTAACAGAACCTGGTCAGAGCCCCACAAGTCACCCCATCGTGGATTCCCCTAAGTGTCTAGTTCTCAAAACTGCGCAGGTTTGCTAGGTTTCCCTAGGTGCCGGCTGAGCTGGAGGCAAAAATCACAACTAGGTGCTTTGCAAAAAACAGCTCTGTTTTCTTTGTGAAAATGTGATGTGTCCACATTGTGTTTTGGGGCTTTTACTGTCACGGGCGCTAGGCCTACCCCCACAAGTGAGGTACCATTTTAATCGGGAGACATGGGGGAATGCTGGGTGGAAGGAAATTTGTGGCTTCTCTCTGATTACAGAACTTTCCGTTACCAAAATGCGAGGTAAAAGTGTTTTTTTGGCTAAATTTTGAGGTTTGCAAAGGATTCTGGGTAACAGAACCTGGTCAGAGCCCCAAAAGTCACCCCATCGTGGATTCCCCTAAGTGTCTAGTTTTCAAAACTGTGCAGGTTTGCTAAGTTTCCCTAGGTGCTGGCTGAGCTAGAGGCCACAATCCATAGCTAGGTGCTTTGTAAAAAACAGCTCTGTTTTCTTTGTGAAAATGTGATGTGTCCACATTGTGTTTTGGGGCTTTCCCTGTCACGGGAGCTAGGCCTATCCCCACAAGTGAGGTAACATTTTTATCGGGACGCTGAGTGGAAGGAAATTTGTGGCTCCTATCTGATTACAGAACTTTCTGTCACCGAAATGAGAGGTAAAAGTGTTTTATTGGCCAAATTTTGAGGTTTGGAAAGGATTCTGGGTAACAGAATCTGGTCAGAGCCCCACAAGTCACCCCATCTTGGAGTCCCATAGGTGTCTAGTTTTCAAAACTGTGCAGGTTTGCTAAGTTTCCCTAGGTGCTGGCTGAGCTAGAGGCCAAAATCCACAGCTAGGTGCTTTGCAAAAAACAGCTCTGTTTTTTTGTGAAAATGTGATGTGTCCACGTTGTGTTTTGGGGCTTTTCCTGTCACGGGCGCTAGTCCTACCCCCACAAGTGAGGTACCATTTTTATCGGGAGACATGGGGGAACGCTGGGAGGAAGGAAATTCGTGGCTGCTCTCTGATTACAGAACTTTCTGTCACCAAAATGAGAGGTAAAAGTGTTTTATTGGCCAAATGTTGAGGTTTGGAAAGGATTCTGTGTAACAGAATCTGGTCAGAGCCCCACAAGTCACCCCATCTTGGATTCTCCTAAGTGTCTACTTTTCAAAACTGTGCAGGTTTGCTAGGTTTCCCTAGCTGCTGGCTGAGCTAGAGGCCAAAATCCACAGCTAGGTGCTTTGCAAAAAGCAGCTCTGTTTTCTTTGTGAAAAAGTGATGTGTCCACATTGTGTTTTGGGGCTTTTCCTGTTGCGGGCGCCAGGCCTACCCCCACAAGTGAGGTACCATTTTTATCGGGAGACATAGGGGAACGCTGGGTGGAAGGAAATTCGTGGCTCCTCTCTGATTACAGAACTTTCTGTCACCGAAATGAGAGGTATAAGTGTTTTATTGGCCAAATTTTGAGGTTTGTAAAGGATTCTGGGTAACAGAATCTGGTCAGAGCCCCATAAGTCACCCCATCTTGGATTCTCCTAGGTGTCTAGCTTTCAAAACTGTGCAGGTTTGCTAGTTTTCCCTATGTGCTGGCTGAGCTAGAGGTCAAAATCCACAGCTAGGTGCTTTGCAAAAAAACAGCTCTGTTTTCTTTGTAAAAATGTGAATTGTCCACATTGTGTTTTGGTGTTTTTCCTGTCGCGGGCGCTAGTCCTACCCCCATAAGTGAGGTACCATTTTTATCGGGAGACATTGAGGAACGCTGGGTGGAAGGAAATTTGTGGCTTCTCTCTGATTACAGAACTTTCTGTCACCAAAATGAGAGGTATAAGGTTTTTTTGGGCTAAATTTTGAGGTTTGCAAAGGATTCTGAGTAACAGAACCTGGTCAGAGCCCCACAAGTCACCCCATCGTGGATTCCCCTAAGTGTCTAGTTCTCAAAACTGCGCAGGTTTGCTAGGTTTCCCTAGGTGCCGGCTGAGCTGGAGGCAAAAATCACAGCTAGGTGCTTTGCAAAAAACAGCTCTGTTTTCTTTGTGAAAATGTGATGTGTCCACATTGTGTTTTGGGGCTTTTCCTGTTGCGGGCGCCAGGCCTACCCCCACAAGTGAGGTACCATTTGTATCGGGAGACATAGGGGAACGCTGGGTGGAAGGAAATTCGTGGCTGCTCTCTGATTACAGAACTTTCTGTCACCAAAATGAGAGATAAAATTGTTTTATTGGCCCAATGTTGAGGTTTGGAAAGGATTCTGTGTAACAGAATCTGGTCAGAGCCCCACAAGTCACCCCATCTTGGATTCTCCTAAGTGTCTACTTTTCAAAACTGTGCAGGTTTGCTAGGTTTCCCTAGCTGCTGGCTGAGCTAGAGGCCAAAATCCACAGCTAGGTGCTTTGCAAAAAGCAGCTCTGTTTTCTTTGTGAAAAAGTGATGTGTCCACATTGTGTTTTGGGGCTTTTCCTGTTGCGGGCGCCAGGCCTACCACCACAAGTGAGGTACCATTTTTATCGGGAGACATAGGGGAACGCTGGGTGGAAGGAAATTCGTGGCTCCTCTCTGATTACAGAACTTTCTGTCACCGAAATGAGAGGTATAAGTGTTTTATTGGCCAAATTTTGAGGTTTGTAAAGGATTCTGGGTAACAGAATCTGGTCAGAGCCCCATAAGTCACCCCATCTTGGATTCTCCTAGGTGTCTAGCTTTCAAAACTGTGCAGGTTTGCTAGTTTTCCCTATGTGCTGGCTGAGCTAGAGGTCAAAATCCACAGCTAGGTGCTTTGCAAAAAAACAGCTCTGTTTTCTTTGTAAAAATGTGAATTGTCCACATTGTGTTTTGGTGTTTTTCCTGTCGCGGGCGCTAGTCCTACCCCCATAAGTGAGGTACCATTTTTATCGGGAGACATTGAGGAACGCTGGGTGGAAGGAAATTTGGGGCTTCTCTCTGATTACAGAACTTTCTGTCACCAAAATGAGAGGTATAAGGTTTTTTTGGGCTAATTTTTGAGGTTTGCAAAGGATTCTGAGTAACAGAACCTGGTCAGAGCCCCACAAGTCACCCCATCGTGGATTCCCCTAAGTGTCTAGTTCTCAAAACTGCGCAGGTTTGCTAGGTTTCCCTAGGTGCCGGCTGAGCTGGAGGCAAAAATCACAGCTAGGTGCTTTGCAAAAAACAGCTCTGTTTTCTTTGTGAAAATGTGATGTGTCCACATTGTGTTTTGGGGCTTTTCCTGTTGCGGGCGCCAGGCCTACCCCCACAAGTGAGGTACCATTTGTATCGGGAGACATAGGGGAACGCTGGGTGGAAGGAAATTTGTGGCTTCTCTCTGATTACAGAACTTTCTGTCACCAAAATGAGAGGTATAAGGTTTTTTTGGGCTAAATTTTGAGGTTTGCAAAGGATTCTGAGTAACAGAACCTGGTCAGAGCCCCACAAGTCACCCCATCGTGGATTCCCCTAAGTGTCTAGTTCTCAAAACTGCGCAGGTTTGCTAGGTTTCCCTAGGTGCCGGCTGAGCTGGAGGCAAAAATCACAGCTAGGTGCTTTGCAAAAAACAGCTCTGTTTTCTTTGTGAAAATGTGATGTGTCCACATTGTGTTTTGGGGATTTTCCTGTTGCGGGCGCCAGGCCTACCCCCACAAGTGAGGTACCATTTGTATCGGGAGACATAGGGGAACGCTGGGTGGAAGGAAATTCGTGGCTGCTCTCTGATTACAGAACTTTCTGTCACCAAAATGAGAGGTAAAATTGTTTTATTGGCCAAATGTTGAGGTTTGGAAAGGATTCTGTGTAACAGAATCTGGTCAGAGCCCCACAATTCACCCCATCTTGGATTCTCCTAAGTGTCTACTTTTCAAAACTGTGCAGGTTTGCTAGGTTTCCCTAGCTGCTGGCTGAGCTAGAGGCCAAAATCCACAGCTAGGTGCTTTGCAAAAAGCAGCTCTGTTTTCTTTGTGAAAAAGTGATGTGTCCACATTGTGTTTTGGGGCTTTTCCTGTTGCGGGCGCCAGGCCTACCCCCACAAGTGAGGTACCATTTTTATCGGGAGACATAGGGGAACGCTGGGTGGAAGGAAATTCGTGGCTCCTCTCTGATTACAGAACTTTCTGTCACCGAAATGAGAGGTATAAGTGTTTTATTGGCCAAATTTTGAGGTTTGTAAAGGATTCTGGGTAACAGAATCTGGTCAGAGCCCCATAAGTCACCCCATCTTGGATTCTCCTAGGTGTCTAGCTTTCAAAACTGTGCAGGTTTGCTAGTTTTCCCTATGTGCTGGCTGAGCTAGAGGTCAAAATCCACAGCTAGGTGCTTTGCAAAAAAACAGCTCTGTTTTCTTTGTAAAAATGTGAATTGTCCACATTGTGTTTTGGTGTTTTTCCTGTCGCGGGCGCTAGTCCTACCCCCATAAGTGAGGTACCATTTTTATCGGGAGACATTGAGGAACGCTGGGTGGAAGGAAATTTGTGGCTTCTCTCTGATTACAGAACTTTCTGTCACCAAAATGAGAGGTATAAGGTTTTTTTGGGCTAAATTTTGAGGTTTGCAAAGGATTCTGAGTAACAGAACCTGGTCAGAGCCCCACAAGTCACCCCATCGTGGATTCCCCTAAGTGTCTAGTTCTCAAAACTGCGCAGGTTTGCTAGGTTTCCCTAGGTGCCGGCTGAGCTGGAGGCAAAAATCACAGCTAGGTGCTTTGCAAAAAACAGCTCTGTTTTCTTTGTGAAAATGTGAT
The DNA here is from genome assembly GCF_031143425.1 of Pleurodeles waltl. Classification (NCBI taxonomy): domain Eukaryota; kingdom Metazoa; phylum Chordata; class Amphibia; order Caudata; family Salamandridae; genus Pleurodeles; species Pleurodeles waltl. The sequence continues at coordinate 612,219,883 of NC_090449.1, forward strand.
GTGTCCACATTGTGTTTTGGGGCTTTTCCTGTTGCGGGCGCCAGGCCTACCCCCACAAGTGAGGTACCATTTGTATCGGGAGACATAGGGGAACGCTGGGTGGAAGGAAATTTGTGGCTCCTCTCTGATTACAGAACTTTCTGTCACCGAAATGAAAGGTATAAGTGTTTTATTGGACACATTTTGAGGTTTGTAAAGGATTCTGGGTAACAGAACCTGGTCAGAGCCCCATAAGTCACCCCATCTTGGATTCTCTTAGGTGTCTAGTTTTCAAAACTGTGCAGGTTTGCTAAGTTTCCCTAGGTGCTGGCTGAGCTAGAGGCCAAAATCCATAGCTAGGTGCTTTGCAAAAAACAGCTCTGTTTTCTTTGTGAAAATGTGATGTGTCCACATTGTGTTTTGGGGCTTTCCCTGTCACGGGAGCTAGGCCTATCCCCACAAGTGAGGTAACATTTTTATCGGGACGCTGAGTGGAAGGAAATTTGTGGCTCCTATCTGATTACAGAACTTTCTGTCACCGAAATGAGAGGTAAAAGTGTTTTATTGGCCAAATTTTGAGGTTTGGAAAGGATTCTGGGTAACAGAATCTGGTCAGAGCCCCACAAGTCACCCCATCTTGGAGTCCCATAGGTGTCTAGTTTTCAAAACTGTGCAGGTTTGCTAAGTTTCCCTAGGTGCTGGCTGAGCTAGAGGCCAAAATCCACAGCTAGGTGCTTTGCAAAAAACAGCTCTGTTTTTTTGTGAAAATGTGATGTGTCCACGTTGTGTTTTGGGGCTTTTCCTGTCACGGGCGCTAGTCCTACCCCCACAAGTGAGGTACCATTTTTATCGGGAGACATGGGGGAACGCTGGGAGGAAGGAAATTCGTGGCTGCTCTCTGATTACAGAACTTTCTGTCACCAAAATGAGAGGTAAAAGTGTTTTATTGGCCAAATTTTGAGGTTTGGAAAGGATTCTGTGTAACAGAATCTGGTCAGAGCCCCACAAGTCACCCCATCTTGGATTCGCCTAAGTGTCTACTTTTCAAAACTGTGCAGGTTTGCTAGGTTTCCCTAGCTGCTGGCTGAGCTAGAGGCCAAAATCCACAGCTAGGTGCTTTGCAAAAAGCAGCTCTGTTTTCTTTGTGAAAAAGTGATGTGTCCACATTGTGTTTTGGGACTTTTCCTGTTGCGGGCGCCAGGCCTACCCCCACAAGTGAGGTACCATTTTTATCGGGAGACAGAGGGGAACGCTGGGTGGAAGGAAATTCGTGGCTCCTCTCTGATTACAGAACTTTCTGTCACCGAAATGAGAGGTATAAGTGTTTTATTGGCCAAATTTTGAGGTTTGTAAAGGATTCTGGGTAACAGAATCTGGTCAGAGCCCCATAAGTCACCCCATCTTGGATTCTCCTAGGTGTCTAGCTTTCAAAACTGTGCAGGTTTGCTAGTTTTCCCTATGTGCTGGCTGAGCTAGAGGTCAAAATCCACAGCTAGGTGCTTTGCAAAAAAACAGCTCTGTTTTCTTTGTAAAAATGTGAATTGTCCACATTGTGTTTTGGTGCTTTTCCTGTCGCGGGCGCTAGTCCTACCCCCACAAGTGAGGTACCATTTTTATCGGGAGACATTGAGGAACGCTGGGTGGAAGGAAATTTGTGGCTTCTCTCTGATTACAGAACTTTCTGTCACCAAAATTAGAGGTATAAGGTTTTTTTGGGCTAAATTTTGAGGTTTGCAAAGGATTCTGAGTAACAGAACCTGGTCAGAGCCCCACAAGTCACCCCATCGTGGATTCCCCTAAGTGTCTAGTTCTCAAAACTGCGCAGGTTTGCTAGGTTTCCCTAGGTGCCGGCTGAGCTGGAGGCAAAAATCACAACTAGGTGCTTTGCAAAAAACAGCTCTGTTTTCTTTGTGAAAATGTGATGTGTCCACATTGTGTTTTGGGGCTTTTACTGTCACGGGCGCTAGGCCTACCCCCACAAGTGAGGTACCATTTTAATCGGGAGACATGGGGGAATGCTGGGTGGAAGGAAATTTGTGGCTTCTCTCTGATTACAGAACTTTCCGTTACCAAAATGCGAGGTAAAAGTGTTTTTTTGGCTAAATTTTGAGGTTTGCAAAGGATTCTGGGTAACAGAACCTGGTCAGAGCCCCAAAAGTCACCCCATCGTGGATTCCCCTAAGTGTCTAGTTTTCAAAACTGTGCAGGTTTGCTAAGTTTCCCTAGGTGCTGGCTGAGCTAGAGGCCACAATCCATAGCTAGGTGCTTTGTAAAAAACAGCTCTGTTTTCTTTGTGAAAATGTGATGTGTCCACATTGTGTTTTGGGGCTTTCCCTGTCACGGGAGCTAGGCCTATCCCCACAAGTGAGGTAACATTTTTATCGGGACGCTGAGTGGAAGGAAATTTGTGGCTCCTATCTGATTACAGAACTTTCTGTCACCGAAATGAGAGGTAAAAGTGTTTTATTGGCCAAATTTTGAGGTTTGGAAAGGATTCTGGGTAACAGAATCTGGTCAGAGCCCCACAAGTCACCCCATCTTGGAGTCCCATAGGTGTCTAGTTTTCAAAACTGTGCAGGTTTGCTAAGTTTCCCTAGGTGCTGGCTGAGCTAGAGGCCAAAATCCACAGCTAGGTGCTTTGCAAAAAACAGCTCTGTTTTTTTGTGAAAATGTGATGTGTCCACGTTGTGTTTTGGGGCTTTTCCTGTCACGGGCGCTAGTCCTACCCCCACAAGTGAGGTACCATTTTTATCGGGAGACATGGGGGAACGCTGGGAGGAAGGAAATTCGTGGCTGCTCTCTGATTACAGAACTTTCTGTCACCAAAATGAGAGGTAAAAGTGTTTTATTGGCCAAATGTTGAGGTTTGGAAAGGATTCTGTGTAACAGAATCTGGTCAGAGCCCCACAAGTCACCCCATCTTGGATTCTCCTAAGTGTCTACTTTTCAAAACTGTGCAGGTTTGCTAGGTTTCCCTAGCTGCTGGCTGAGCTAGAGGCCAAAATCCACAGCTAGGTGCTTTGCAAAAAGCAGCTCTGTTTTCTTTGTGAAAAAGTGATGTGTCCACATTGTGTTTTGGGGCTTTTCCTGTTGCGGGCGCCAGGCCTACCCCCACAAGTGAGGTACCATTTTTATCGGGAGACATAGGGGAACGCTGGGTGGAAGGAAATTCGTGGCTCCTCTCTGATTACAGAACTTTCTGTCACCGAAATGAGAGGTATAAGTGTTTTATTGGCCAAATTTTGAGGTTTGTAAAGGATTCTGGGTAACAGAATCTGGTCAGAGCCCCATAAGTCACCCCATCTTGGATTCTCCTAGGTGTCTAGCTTTCAAAACTGTGCAGGTTTGCTAGTTTTCCCTATGTGCTGGCTGAGCTAGAGGTCAAAATCCACAGCTAGGTGCTTTGCAAAAAAACAGCTCTGTTTTCTTTGTAAAAATGTGAATTGTCCACATTGTGTTTTGGTGTTTTTCCTGTCGCGGGCGCTAGTCCTACCCCCATAAGTGAGGTACCATTTTTATCGGGAGACATTGAGGAACGCTGGGTGGAAGGAAATTTGTGGCTTCTCTCTGATTACAGAACTTTCTGTCACCAAAATGAGAGGTATAAGGTTTTTTTGGGCTAAATTTTGAGGTTTGCAAAGGATTCTGAGTAACAGAACCTGGTCAGAGCCCCACAAGTCACCCCATCGTGGATTCCCCTAAGTGTCTAGTTCTCAAAACTGCGCAGGTTTGCTAGGTTTCCCTAGGTGCCGGCTGAGCTGGAGGCAAAAATCACAGCTAGGTGCTTTGCAAAAAACAGCTCTGTTTTCTTTGTGAAAATGTGATGTGTCCACATTGTGTTTTGGGGCTTTTCCTGTTGCGGGCGCCAGGCCTACCCCCACAAGTGAGGTACCATTTGTATCGGGAGACATAGGGGAACGCTGGGTGGAAGGAAATTCGTGGCTGCTCTCTGATTACAGAACTTTCTGTCACCAAAATGAGAGATAAAATTGTTTTATTGGCCCAATGTTGAGGTTTGGAAAGGATTCTGTGTAACAGAATCTGGTCAGAGCCCCACAAGTCACCCCATCTTGGATTCTCCTAAGTGTCTACTTTTCAAAACTGTGCAGGTTTGCTAGGTTTCCCTAGCTGCTGGCTGAGCTAGAGGCCAAAATCCACAGCTAGGTGCTTTGCAAAAAGCAGCTCTGTTTTCTTTGTGAAAAAGTGATGTGTCCACATTGTGTTTTGGGGCTTTTCCTGTTGCGGGCGCCAGGCCTACCACCACAAGTGAGGTACCATTTTTATCGGGAGACATAGGGGAACGCTGGGTGGAAGGAAATTCGTGGCTCCTCTCTGATTACAGAACTTTCTGTCACCGAAATGAGAGGTATAAGTGTTTTATTGGCCAAATTTTGAGGTTTGTAAAGGATTCTGGGTAACAGAATCTGGTCAGAGCCCCATAAGTCACCCCATCTTGGATTCTCCTAGGTGTCTAGCTTTCAAAACTGTGCAGGTTTGCTAGTTTTCCCTATGTGCTGGCTGAGCTAGAGGTCAAAATCCACAGCTAGGTGCTTTGCAAAAAAACAGCTCTGTTTTCTTTGTAAAAATGTGAATTGTCCACATTGTGTTTTGGTGTTTTTCCTGTCGCGGGCGCTAGTCCTACCCCCATAAGTGAGGTACCATTTTTATCGGGAGACATTGAGGAACGCTGGGTGGAAGGAAATTTGGGGCTTCTCTCTGATTACAGAACTTTCTGTCACCAAAATGAGAGGTATAAGGTTTTTTTGGGCTAATTTTTGAGGTTTGCAAAGGATTCTGAGTAACAGAACCTGGTCAGAGCCCCACAAGTCACCCCATCGTGGATTCCCCTAAGTGTCTAGTTCTCAAAACTGCGCAGGTTTGCTAGGTTTCCCTAGGTGCCGGCTGAGCTGGAGGCAAAAATCACAGCTAGGTGCTTTGCAAAAAACAGCTCTGTTTTCTTTGTGAAAATGTGATGTGTCCACATTGTGTTTTGGGGCTTTTCCTGTTGCGGGCGCCAGGCCTACCCCCACAAGTGAGGTACCATTTGTATCGGGAGACATAGGGGAACGCTGGGTGGAAGGAAATTTGTGGCTTCTCTCTGATTACAGAACTTTCTGTCACCAAAATGAGAGGTATAAGGTTTTTTTGGGCTAAATTTTGAGGTTTGCAAAGGATTCTGAGTAACAGAACCTGGTCAGAGCCCCACAAGTCACCCCATCGTGGATTCCCCTAAGTGTCTAGTTCTCAAAACTGCGCAGGTTTGCTAGGTTTCCCTAGGTGCCGGCTGAGCTGGAGGCAAAAATCACAGCTAGGTGCTTTGCAAAAAACAGCTCTGTTTTCTTTGTGAAAATGTGATGTGTCCACATTGTGTTTTGGGGATTTTCCTGTTGCGGGCGCCAGGCCTACCCCCACAAGTGAGGTACCATTTGTATCGGGAGACATAGGGGAACGCTGGGTGGAAGGAAATTCGTGGCTGCTCTCTGATTACAGAACTTTCTGTCACCAAAATGAGAGGTAAAATTGTTTTATTGGCCAAATGTTGAGGTTTGGAAAGGATTCTGTGTAACAGAATCTGGTCAGAGCCCCACAATTCACCCCATCTTGGATTCTCCTAAGTGTCTACTTTTCAAAACTGTGCAGGTTTGCTAGGTTTCCCTAGCTGCTGGCTGAGCTAGAGGCCAAAATCCACAGCTAGGTGCTTTGCAAAAAGCAGCTCTGTTTTCTTTGTGAAAAAGTGATGTGTCCACATTGTGTTTTGGGGCTTTTCCTGTTGCGGGCGCCAGGCCTACCCCCACAAGTGAGGTACCATTTTTATCGGGAGACATAGGGGAACGCTGGGTGGAAGGAAATTCGTGGCTCCTCTCTGATTACAGAACTTTCTGTCACCGAAATGAGAGGTATAAGTGTTTTATTGGCCAAATTTTGAGGTTTGTAAAGGATTCTGGGTAACAGAATCTGGTCAGAGCCCCATAAGTCACCCCATCTTGGATTCTCCTAGGTGTCTAGCTTTCAAAACTGTGCAGGTTTGCTAGTTTTCCCTATGTGCTGGCTGAGCTAGAGGTCAAAATCCACAGCTAGGTGCTTTGCAAAAAAACAGCTCTGTTTTCTTTGTAAAAATGTGAATTGTCCACATTGTGTTTTGGTGTTTTTCCTGTCGCGGGCGCTAGTCCTACCCCCATAAGTGAGGTACCATTTTTATCGGGAGACATTGAGGAACGCTGGGTGGAAGGAAATTTGTGGCTTCTCTCTGATTACAGAACTTTCTGTCACCAAAATGAGAGGTATAAGGTTTTTTTGGGCTAAATTTTGAGGTTTGCAAAGGATTCTGAGTAACAGAACCTGGTCAGAGCCCCACAAGTCACCCCATCGTGGATTCCCCTAAGTGTCTAGTTCTCAAAACTGCGCAGGTTTGCTAGGTTTCCCTAGGTGCCGGCTGAGCTGGAGGCAAAAATCACAGCTAGGTGCTTTGCAAAAAACAGCTCTGTTTTCTTTGTGAAAATGTGATGTGTCCACATTGTGTTTTGGGGCTTTTCCTGTTGCGGGCGCCAGGCCTACCCCCACAAGTGAGGTACCATTTGTATCGGGAGACATAGGGGAACGCTGGGTGGAAGGAAATTTGTGGCTCCTCTCTGATTACAGAACTTTCTGTCACCGAAATGAAAGGTATAAGTGTTTTATTGGACACATTTTGAGGTTTGTAAAGGATTCTGGGTAACAGAATCTGGTCAGAGCCCCATAAGTCACCCCATCTTGGATTCTCTTAGGTGTCTAGCTTTCAAAACTGTGCAGGTTTGCTAGTTTTCCCTATGTGCTGGCTGAGCTAGAGGTCAAAATCCACAGCTAGGTGCTTTGCAAAAAAACAGCTGTTTTCTTTGTAAAAATGTGAATTGTCCACATTGTGTTTTGGGGCTTTTCCTGTCCCGGGCGCTAGGCCTACCCCCACAAGTGAGGTACCATTTTTATCGGGAGACATTGAGGAACGCTGGGTGGAAGGAAATTTGTGGCTTCTCTCTGATTACAGAACTTTCTGTCACCAAAATGCAAGGTAAAAGTGTATTTTTGGCTAAATTTTGAGGTTTGCAAAGGATTCTGGGTAACAGAATCTGGTCAGAGCCCCATAAGTCACCCCATCTTGGATTCTCCTAGGTGTCTAGCTTTCAAAACTGTGCAGGTTTGCTAGTTTTCCCTATGTGCTGGCTGAGCTAGAGGTCAAAATCCACAGCTAGGTGCTTTGCAAAAAAACAGCTCTGTTTTCTTTGTAAAAATGTGAATTGTCCACATTGTGTTTTGGTGTTTTTCCTGTCGCGGGCGCCAGTCCTACCCCCATAAGTGAGGTACCATTTTTATCGGGAGACATTGAGGAACGCTGGGTGGAAGGAAATTTGTGGCTTCTCTCTGATTACAGAACTTTCTGTCACCAAAATGAGAGGTATAAGGTTTTTTTGGGCTAAATTTTGAGGTTTGCAAAGGATTCTGAGTAACAGAACCTGGTCAGAGCCCCACAAGTCACCCCATCGTGGATTCCCCTAAGTGTCTAGTTCTCAAAACTGCGCAGGTTTGCTAGGTTTCCCTAGGTGCCGGCTGAGCTGGAGGCAAAAATCACAGCTAGGTGCTTTGCAAAAAACAGCTCTGTTTTCTTTGTGAAAATGTGATGTGTCCACATTGTGTTTTGGGGCTTTTCCTGTTGCGGGCGCCAGGCCTACCCCCACAAGTGAGGTACCATTTGTATCGGGAGACATAGGGGAACGCTGGGTGGAAGGAAATTTGTGGCTCCTCTCTGATTACAGAACTTTCTGTCACCGAAATGAAAGGTATAAGTGTTTTATTGGACACATTTTGAGGTTTGTAAAGGATTCTGGGTAACAGAATCTGGTCAGAGCCCCATAAGTCACCCCATCTTGGATTCTCTTAGGTGTCTAGCTTTCAAAACTGTGCAGGTTTGCTAGTTTTCCCTATGTGCTGGCTGAGCTAGAGGTCAAAATCCACAGCTAGGTGCTTTGCAAAAAAACAGCTGTTTTCTTTGTAAAAATGTGAATTGTCCACATTGTGTTTTGGGGCTTTCCCTGTCACGGGAGCTAGGCCTATCCCCACAAGTGAGGTAACATTTTTATCGGGACGCTGAGTGGAAGGAAATTTGTGGCTCCTCTCTGATTACAGAACTTTCTGTCACCGAAATGAGAGGTAAAAGTGTTTTATTGGCCAAATTTTGAGGTTTGGAAAGGATTCTGGGTAACAGAATCTGGTCAGAGCCCCACAAGTCACCCCATCTTGGAGTCCCATAGGTGTCTAGTTTTCAAAACTGTGCAGGTTTGCTAAGTTTCCCTAGGTGCTGGCTGAGCTAGAGGCCAAAATCCACAGCTAGGTGCTTTGCAAAAAACAGCTCTGTTTTTTTGTGAAAATGTGATGTGTCCACGTTGTGTTTTGGGGCTTTTCCTGTCGCGGGCGCTAGTCCTACCCCCACAAGTGAGGTACCATTTTTATCGGGAGACATGGGGGAACGCTGGGTGGAAGGAAATTCGTGGCTGCTCTCTGATTACAGAACTTTCTGTCACCAAAATGAGAGGTAAAAGTGTTTTATTGGCCAAATTTTGAGGTTTGGAAAGGATTCTGTGTAACAGAATCTGGTCAGAGCCCCACAAGTCACCCCATCTTGGATTCGCCTAAGTGTCTACTTTTCAAAACTGTGCAGGTTTGCTAGGTTTCCCTAGCTGCTGGCTGAGCTAGAGGCCAAAATCCACAGCTAGGTGCTTTGCAAAAAGCAGCTCTGTTTTCTTTGTGAAAAAGTGATGTGTCCACATTGTGTTTTGGGACTTTTCCTGTTGCGGGCGCCAGGCCTACCCCCACAAGTGAGGTACCATTTTTATCGGGAGACATAGGGGAACGCTGGGTGGAAGGAAATTCGTGGCTCCTCTCTGATTACAGAACTTTCTGTCACCGAAATGAGAGGTATAAGTGTTTTATTGGCCAAATTTTGAGGTTTGTAAAGGATTCTGGGTAACAGAATCTGGTCAGAGCCCCATAAGTCACCCCATCTTGGATTCTCCTAGGTGTCTAGCTTTCAAAACTGTGCAGGTTTGCTAGTTTTCCCTATGTGCTGGCTGAGCTAGAGGTCAAAATCCACAGCTAGGTGCTTTGCAAAAAAACAGCTCTGTTTTCTTTATAAAAATGTGAATTGTCCACATTGTGTTTTGGTGCTTTTCCTGTCGCGGGCGCTAGTCCTACCCCCACAAGTGAGGTACCATTTTTATCGGGAGACATTGAGGAACGCTGGGTGGAAGGAAATTTGTGGCTTCTCTCTGATTACAGAACTTTCTGTCACCAAAATGAGAGGTATAAGGTTTTTTTTGGCTAAATTTTGAGGTTTGCAAAGGATTCTGAGTAACAGAACCTGGTCAGAGCCCCACAAGTCACCCCATCGTGGATTCCCCTAAGTGTCTAGTTCTCAAAACTGCGCAGGTTTGCTAGGTTTCCCTAGGTGCTGGCTGAGCTGGAGGCAAAAATCACAGCTAGGTGCTTTGCAAAAAACAGCTCTGTTTTCTTTGTGAAAATGTGATGTGTCCACATTGTGTTTTGGGGCTTTTACTGTCACGGGCGCTAGGCCTACCCCCACAAGTGAGGTACCATTTTAATCGGGAGACATGGGGGAATGCTGGGTGGAAGGAAATTTGTGGCTTCTCTCTGATTACAGAACTTTCCGTCACCAAAATGCGAGGTAAAAGTGTTTTTTTGGCTAAATTTTGAGGTTTGCAAAGGATTCTGGGTAACAGAACCTGGTCAGAGCCCCAAAAGTCACCCCATCGTGGATTCCCCTAAGTGTCTAGTTTACAAAACTGTGCAGGTTTGCTAAGTTTCCCTAGGTGCTGGCTGAGGTAGAGGCCAAAATCCATAGCTAGGTGCTTTGCAAAAAACAGCTCTGTTTTCTTTGTGAAAATGTGATGTGTCCACATTGTGTTTTGGGGCTTTCCCTGTCACGGGAGCTAGGCCTATCCCCACAAGTGAGGTAACATTTTTATCGGGACGCTGAGTGGAAGGAAATTTGTGGCTCCTATCTGATTACAGAACTTTCTGTCACCGAAATGAGAGGTAAAAGTGTTTTATTGGCCACATTTTGAGGTTTGGAAAGGATTCTGGGTAACAGAATCTGGTCAGAGCCCCACAAGTCACCCCATCTTGGAGTCCCATAGGTGTCTAGTTTTCAAAACTGTGCAGGTTTGCTAAGTTTCCCTAGGTGCTGGCTGAGCTAGAGGCCAAAATCCACAGCTAGGTGCTTTGCAAAAAACAGCTCTGTTTTTTTGTGAAAATGTGATGTGTCCACGTTGTGTTTTGGGGCTTTTCCTGTCACGGGCGCTAGTCCTACCCCCACAAGTGAGGTACCATTTTTATCGGGAGACATGGGGGAACGCTGGGAGGAAGGAAATTCGTGGCTGCTCTCTGATTACAGAACTTTCTGTCACCAAAATGAGAGGTAAAAGTGTTTTATTGGCCAAATTTTGAGGTTTGGAAAGGATTCTGTGTAACAGAATCTGGTCAGAGCCCCACAAGTCACCCCATCTTGGATTCGCCTAAGTGTCTACTTTTCAAAACTGTGCAGGTTTGCTAGATTTCCCTAGCTGCTGGCTGAGCTAGAGGCCAAAATCCACAGCTAGGTGCTTTGCAAAAAGCAGCTCTGTTTTCTTTGTGAAAAAGTGATGTGTCCACATTGTGTTTTGGGACTTTTCCTGTTGCGGGCGCCAGGCCTACCCCCACAAGTGAGGTACCATTTTTATCGGGAGACATAGGGGAACGCTGGGTGGAAGGAAATTCGTGGCTCCTCTCTGAATACAGAACTTTCTGTCACCGAAATGAGAGGTATAAGTGTTTTATTGGCCAAATTTTGAGGTTTGTAAAGGATTCTGGGTAACAGAATCTGGTCAGAGCCCCATAAGTCACCCCATCTTGGATTCTCCTAGGTGTCTAGCTTTCAAAACTGTGCAGGTTTGCTAGTTTTCCCTATGTGCTGGCTGAGCTAGAGGTCAAAATCCACAGCTAGGTGCTTTGCAAAAAAACAGCTCTGTTTTCTTTGTAAAAATGTGAATTGTCCACATTGTGTTTTGGTGCTTTTCCTGTCGCGGGCGATAGTCCTACCCCCACAAGTGAGGTACCATTTTTATCAGGAGACATTGAGGAACGCTGGGTGGAAGGAAATTTGTGGCTTCTCTCTGATTACAGAACTTTCTGTCACCAAAATGAGAGGTATAAGGTTTTTTTTGGCTAAATTTTGAGGTTTGCAAAGGATTCTGAGTAACAGAACCTGGTCAGAGCCCCACAAGTCACCCCATCGTGGATTCCCCTAAGTGTCTAGTTCTCAAAACTGCGCAGGTTTGCTAGGTTTCCCTAGGTGCCGGCTGAGCTGGAGGCAAAAATCACAGCTAGGTGCTTTGCAAAAAACAGCTCTGTTTTCTTTGTGAAAATGTGATGTGTCCACATTGTGTTTTGGGGCTTTTACTGTCACGGGCGCTAGGCCTACCCCCACAAGTGAGGTACCATTTTAATCGGGAGACATGGGGGAATGCTGGGTGGAAGGAAATTTGTGGCTTCTCTCTGATTACAGAACTTTCCGTCACCAAAATGCGAGGTAAAAGTGTTTTTTTGACTAAATTTTGAGGTTTGCAAAGGATTCTGGGTAACAGAACCTGGTCAGAGCCCCAAAAGTCACCCCATCGTGGATTCCCCTAAGTGTCTAGTTTTCAAAACTGTGCAGGTTTGCTAAGTTTCCCTAGGTGCTGGCTGAGCTAGAGGCCAAAATCCATAGCTAGGTGCTTTGCAAAAAACAGCTCTGTTTTCTTTGTGAAAATGTGATGTGTCCACATTGTGTTTTGGGGCTTTCCCTGTCACGGGAGCTAGGCCTATCCCCACAAGTGAGGTAACATTTTTATCGGGACGCTGAGTGGAAGGAAATTTGTGGCTCCTATCTGATTACAGAACTTTCTGTCACCGAAATGAGAGGTAAAAGTGTTTTATTGGCCAAATTTTGAGGTTTGGAAAGGATTCTGGGTAACAGAATCTGGTCAGAGCCCCACAAGTCACCCCATCTTGGAGTCCCATAGGTGTCTAGTTTTCAAAACTGTGCAGGTTTGCTAAGTTTCCCTAGGTGCTGGCTGAGCTAGAGGCCAAAATCCACAGCTAGGTGCTTTGCAAAAAACAGCTCTGTTTTTTTGTGAAAATGTGATGTGTCCACGTTGTGTTTTGGGGCTTTTCCTGTCACGGGCGCTAGTCCTACCCCCACAAGTGAGGTACCATTTTTATCGGGAGACATGGGGGAACGCTGGGAGGAAGGAAATTCGTGGCTGCTCTCTGATTACAGAACTTTCTGTCACCAAAATGAGAGGTAAAAGTGTTTTATTGGCCAAATTTTGAGGTTTGGAAAGGATTCTGTGTAACAGAATCTGGTCAGAGCCCCACAAGTCACCCCATCTTGGATTCGCCTAAGTGTCTACTTTTCAAAACTGTGCAGGTTTGCTAGGTTTCCCTAGCTGCTGGCTGAGCTAGAGGCCAAAATCCACAGCTAGGTGCTTTGCAAAAAGCAGCTCTGTTTTCTTTGTGAAAAAGTGATGTGTCCACATTGTGTTTTGGGACTTTTCCTGTTGCGGGCGCCAGGCCTACCCCCACAAGTGAGGTACCATTTTTATCGGGAGACATAGGGGAACGCTGGGTGGAAGGAAATTCGTGGCTCCTCTCTGAATACAGAACTTTCTGTCACCGAAATGAGAGGTATAAGTGTTTTATTGGCCAAATTTTGAGGTTTGTAAAGGATTCTGGGTAACAGAATCTGGTCAGAGCCCCATAAGTCACCCCATCTTGGATTCTCCTAGGTGTCTAGCTTTCAAAACTGTGCAGGTTTGCTAGTTTTCCCTATGTGCTGGCTGAGCTAGAGGTCAAAATCCACAGCTAGGTGCTTTGCAAAAAAACAGCTCTGTTTTCTTTGTAAAAATGTGAATTGTCCACATTGTGTTTTGGTGCTTTTCCTGTCGCGGGCGCTAGTCCTACCCCCACAAGTGAGGTACCATTTTTATCAGGAGACATTGAGGAACGCTGGGTGGAAGGAAATTTGTGGCTTCTCTCTGATTACAGAACTTTCTGTCACCAAAATGAGAGGTATAAGGTTTTTTTTGGCTAAATTTTGAGGTTTGCAAAGGATTCTGAGTAACAGAACCTGGTCAGAGCCCCACAAGTCACCCCATCGTGGATTCCCCTAAGTGTCTAGTTCTCAAAACTGCGCAGGTTTGCTAGGTTTCCCTAGGTGCCGGCTGAGCTGGAGGCAAAAATCACAGCTAGGTGCTTTGCAAAAAACAGCTCTGTTTTCTTTGTGAAAATGTGATGTGTCCACATTGTGTTTTGGGGCTTTTACTGTCACGGGCGCTAGGCCTACCCCCACAAGTGAGGTACCATTTTAATCGGGAGACATGGGGGAATGCTGGGTGGAAGGAAATTTGTGGCTTCTCTCTGATTACAGAACTTTCCGTCACCAAAATGCGAGGTAAAAGTGTTTTTTTGACTAAATTTTGAGGTTTGCAAAGGATTCTGGGTAACAGAACCTGGTCAGAGCCCCAAAAGTCACCCCATCGTGGATTCCCCTAAGTGTCTAGTTTTCAAAACTGTGCAGGTTTGCTAAGTTTCCCTAGGTGCTGGCTGAGCTAGAGGCCAAAATCCATAGCTAGGTGCTTTGCAAAAAACAGCTCTGTTTTCTTTGTGAAAATGTGATGTGTCCACATTGTGTTTTGGGGCTTTCCCTGTCACAGGAGCTAGGCCTATCCCCACAAGTGAGGTAACATTTTTATCGGGACGCTGAGTGGAAGGAAATTTGTGGCTCCTATCTGATTACAGAACTTTCTGTCACCGAAATGAGAGGTAAAAGTGTTTTATTGGCCAAATTTTGAGGTTTGGAAAGGATTCTGGGTAACAGAATCTGGTCAGAGCCCCACAAGTCACCCCATCTTGGAGTCCCATAGGTGTCTAGTTTTCAAAACTGTGCAGGTTTGCTAAGTTTCCCTAGGTGCTGGCTGAGCTAGAGGCCAAAATCCACAGCTAGGTGCTTTGCAAAAAACAGCTCTGTTTTTTTGTGAAAATGTGATGTGTCCACGTTGTGTTTTGGGGCTTTTCCTGTCGCGGGCGCTAGTCCTACCCCCACAAGTGAGGTACCATTTTTATCGGGAGACATGGGGGAACGCTGGGAGGAAGGAAATTCGTGGCTGCTCTCTGATTACAGAACTTTCTGTCACCAAAATGAGAGGTAAAAGTGTTTTATTGGCCAAATTTTGAGGTTTGGAAAGGATTCTGTGTAACAGAATCTGGTCAGAGCCCCACAAGTCACCCCATCTTGGATTCGCCTAAGTGTCTACTTTTCAAAACTGTGCAGGTTTGCTAGGTTTCCCTAGCTGCTGGCTGAGCTAGAGGCCAAAATCCACAGCTAGGTGCTTTGCAAAAAGCAGCTCTGTTTTCTTTGTGAAAAAGTGATGTGTCCACATTGTGTTTTGGGACTTTTCCTGTTGCGGGCGCCAGGCCTACCCCCACAAGTGAGGTACCATTTTTATCGGGAGACATAGGGGAACGCTGGGTGGAAGGAAATTCGTGGCTCCTCTCTGATTACAGAACTTTCTGTCACCGAAATGAGAGGTATAAGTGTTTTATTGGCCAAATTTTGAGGTTTGTAAAGGATTCTGGGTAACAGAATCTGGTCAGAGCCCCATAAGTCACCCCATCTTGGATTCTCCTAGGTGTCTAGCTTTCAAAACTGTGCAGGTTTGCTAGTTTTCCCTATGTGCTGGCTGAGCTAGAGGTCAAAATCCACAGCTAGGTGCTTTGCAAAAAAACAGCTCTGTTTTCTTTGTAAAAATGTGAATTGTCCACATTGTGTTTTGGTGCTTTTCCTGTCGCGGGCGCTAGTCCTACCCCCACAAGTGAGGTACCATTTTTATCGGGAGGCATTGAGGAACGCTGGGTGGAAGGAAATTTGTGGCTTCTCTCTGATTACAGAACTTTCTGTCACCAAAATTAGAGGTATAAGGTTTTTTTGGGCTAAATTTTGAGGTTTGCAAAGGATTCTGAGTAACAGAACCTGGTCAGAGCCCCACAAGTCACCCCATCGTGGATTCCCCTAAGTGTCTAGTTCTCAAAACTGCGCAGGTTTGCTAGGTTTCCCTAGGTGCCGGCTGAGCTGGAGGCAAAAATCACAGCTAGGTGCTTTGCAAAAAACAGCTCTGTTTTCTTTGTGAAAATGTGATGTGTCCACATTGTGTTTTGGGGCTTTTACTGTCACGGGCGCTAGGCCTACCCCCACAAGTGAGGTACCATTTTAATCGGGAGACATGGGGGAATGCTGGGTGGAAGGAAATTTGTGGCTTCTCTCTGATTACAGAACTTTCCGTCACCAAAATGCGAGGTAAAAGTGTTTTTTTGGCTAAATTTTGAGGTTTGCAAAGGATTCTGGGTAACAGAACCTGGTCAGAGCCCCAAAAGTCACCCCATCGTGGATTCCCCTAAGTGTCTAGTTTTCAAAACTGTGCAGGTTTGCTAAGTTTCCCTAGGTGCTGGCTGAGCTAGAGGCCACAATCCATAGCTAGGTGCTTTGTAAAAAACAGCTCTGTTTTCTTTGTGAAAATGTGATGTGTCCACATTGTGTTTTGGGGCTTTCCCTGTCACGGGAGCTAGGCCTATCCCCACAAGTGAGGTAACATTTTTATCGGGACGCTGAGTGGAAGGAAATTTGTGGCTCCTATCTGATTACAGAACTTTCTGTCACCGAAATGAGAGGTAAAAGTGTTTTATTGGCCAAATTTTGAGGTTTGGAAAGGATTCTGGGTAACAGAATCTGGTCAGAGCCCCACAAGTCACCCCATCTTGGAGTCCCATAGGTGTCTAGTTTTCAAAACTGTGCAGGTTTGCTAAGTTTCCCTAGGTGCTGGCTGAGCTAGAGGCCAAAATCCACAGCTAGATGCTTTGCAAAAAACAGCTCTGTTTTTTTGTGAAAATGTGATGTGTCCACGTTGTGTTTTGGGGCTTTTCCTGTCACGGGCGCTAGTCCTACCCCCACAAGTGAGGTACCATTTTTATCGGGAGACATGGGGGAACGCTGGGAGGAAGGAAATTCGTGGCTGCTCTCTGATTACAGAACTTTCTGTCACCAAAATGAGAGGTAAAAGTGTTTTATTGGCCAAATGTTGAGGTTTGGAAAGGATTCTGTGTAACAGAATCTGGTCAGAGCCCCACAAGTCACCCCATCTTGGATTCTCCTAAGTGTCTACTTTTCAAAACTGTGCAGGTTTGCTAGGTTTCCCTAGCTGCTGGCTGAGCTAGAGGCCAAAATCCACAGCTAGGTGCTTTGCAAAAAGCAGCTCTGTTTTCTTTGTGAAAAAGTGATGTGTCCACATTGTGTTTTGGGGCTTTTTCTGTTGCGGGCGCCAGGCCTACCCCCACAAGTGAGGTACCATTTTTATCGGGAGACATAGGGGAACGCTGGGTGGAAGGAAATTCGTGGCTCCTCTCTGATTACAGAACTTTCTGTCACCGAAATGAGAGGTATAAGTGTTTTATTGGCCAAATTTTGAGGTTTGTAAAGGATTCTGGGTAACAGAATCTGGTCAGAGCCCCATAAGTCACCCCATCTTGGATTCTCCTAGGTGTCTAGCTTTCAAAACTGTGCAGGTTTGCTAGTTTTCCCTATGTGCTGGCTGAGCTAGAGGTCAAAATCCACAGCTAGGTGCTTTGCAAAAAAACAGCTCTGTTTTCTTTGTAAAAATGTGAATTGTCCACATTGTGTTTTGGTGTTTTTCCTGTCGCGGGCGCTAGTCCTACCCCCATAAGTGAGGTACCATTTTTATCGGGAGACATTGAGGAACGCTGGGTGGAAGGAAATTTGTGGCTTCTCTCTGATTACAGAACTTTCTGTCACCAAAATGAGAGGTATAAGGTTTTTTTGGGCTAAATTTTGAGGTTTGCAAAGGATTCTGAGTAACAGAACCTGGTCAGAGACCCACAAGTCACCCCATTGTGGATTCCCCTAAGTGTCTAGTTCTCAAAACTGCGCAGGTTTGCTAGGTTTCCCTAGGTGCCGGCTGAGCTGGAGGCAAAAATCACAGCTAGGTGCTTTGCAAAAAACAGCTCTGTTTTCTTTGTGAAAATGTGATGTGTCCACATTGTGTTTTGGGGCTTTTCCTGTTGCGGGCGCCAGGCCTACCCCCACAAGTGAGGTACCATTTGTATCGGGAGACATAGGGGAACGCTGGGTGGAAGGAAATTCGTGGCTGCTCTCTGATTACAGAACTTTCTGTCACCAAAATGAGAGGTAAAATTGTTTTATTGGCCAAATGTTGAGGTTTGGAAAGGATTCTGTGTAACAGAATCTGGTCAGAGCCCCACAAGTCACCCCATCTTGGATTCTCCTAAGTGTCTACTTTTCAAAACTGTGCAGGTTTGCTAGGTTTCCCTAGCTGCTGGCTGAGCTAGAGGCCAAAATCCACAGCTAGGTGCTTTGCAAAAAGCAGCTCTGTTTTCTTTGTGAAAAAGTGATGTGTCCACATTGTGTTTTGGTGTTTTTCCTGTCGCGGGCGCTAGTCCTACCCCCATAAGTGAGGTACCATTTTTATCGGGAGACATTGAGGAACGCTGGGTGGAAGGAAATTTGTGGCTTCTCTCTGATTACAGAACTTTCTGTCACCAAAATGAGAGGTATAAGGTTTTTTTGGGCTAAATTTTGAGGTTTGCAAAGGATTCTGAGTAACAGAACCTGGTCAGAGACCCACAAGTCACCCCATTGTGGATTCCCCTAAGTGTCTAGTTCTCAAAACTGCGCAGGTTTGCTAGGTTTCCCTAGGTGCCGGCTGAGCTGGAGGCAAAAATCACAGCTAGGTGCTTTGCAAAAAACAGCTCTGTTTTCTTTGTGAAAATGTGATGTGTCCACATTGTGTTTTGGGGCTTTTCCTGTTGCGGGCGCCAGGCCTACCCCCACAAGTGAGGTACCATTTGTATCGGGAGACATAGGGGAACGCTGGGTGGAAGGAAATTCGTGGCTGCTCTCTGATTACAGAACTTTCTGTCACCAAAATGAGAGGTAAAATTGTTTTATTGGCCAAATGTTGAGGTTTGGAAAGGATTCTGTGTAACAGAATCTGGTCAGAGCCCCACAAGTCACCCCATCTTGGATTCTCCTAAGTGTCTACTTTTCAAAACTGTGCAGGTTTGCTAGGTTTCCCTAGCTGCTGGCTGAGCTAGAGGCCAAAATCCACAGCTAGGTGCTTTGCAAAAAGCAGCTCTGTTTTCTTTGTGAAAAAGTGATGTGTCCACATTGTGTTTTGGGACTTTTCCTGTTGCGGGCGCCAGGCCTACCCCCACAAGTGAGGTACCATTTTTATCGGGAGACATAGGGGAACGCTGGGTGGAAGGAAATTCGTGGCTCCTCTCTGATTACAGAACTTTCTGTCACCGAAATGAGAGGTATAAGTGTTTTATTGGCCAAATTTTGAGGTTTGTAAAGGATTCTGGGTAACAGAATCTGGTCAGAGCCCCATAAGTCACCCCATCTTGGATTCTCCTAGGTGTCTAGCTTTCAAAACTGTGCAGGTTTGCTAGTTTTCCCTATGTGCTGGCTGAGCTAGAGGTCAAAATCCACAGCTAGGTGCTTTGCAAAAAAACAGCTCTGTTTTCTTTGTAAAAATGTGAATTGTCCACATTGTGTTTTGGTGCTTTTCCTGTCGCGGGCGCTAGTCCTACCCCCACAAGTGAGGTACCATTTTTATCGGGAGACATTGAGGAACGCTGGGTGGAAGGAAATTTGTGGCTTCTCTCTGATTACAGAACTTTCTGTCACCAAAATTAGAGGTATAAGGTTTTTTTGGGCTAAATTTTGAGGTTTGCAAAGGATTCTGAGTAACAGAACCTGGTCAGAGCCCCACAAGTCACCCCATCGTGGATTCCCCTAAGTGTCTAGTTCTCAAAACTGCGCAGGTTTGCTAGGTTTCCCTAGGTGCCGGCTGAGCTGGAGGCAAAAATCACAGCTAGGTGCTTTGCAAAAAACAGCTCTGTTTTCTTTGTGAAAATGTGATGTGTCCACATTGTGTTTTGGGGCTTTTACTGTCACGGGCGCTAGGCCTACCCCCACAAGTGAGGTACCATTTTAATCGGGAGACATGGGGGAATGCTGGGTGGAAGGAAATTTGTGGCTTCTCTCTGATTACAGAACTTTCCGTCACCAAAATGCGAGGTAAAAGTGTTTTTTTGGCTAAATTTTGAGGTTTGCAAAGGATTCTGGGTAACAGAACCTGGTCAGAGCCCCAAAAGTCACCCCATCGTGGATTCCCCTAAGTGTCTAGTTTTCAAAACTGTGCAGGTTTGCTAAGTTTCCCTAGGTGCTGGCTGAGCTAGAGGCCACAATCCATAGCTAGGTGCTTTGTAAAAAACAGCTCTGTTTTCTTTGTGAAAATGTGATGTGTCCGCATTGTGTTTTGGGGCTTTCCCTGTCACGGGAGCTAGGCCTATCCCCACAAGTGAGGTAACATTTTTATCGGGAAGCTGAGTGGAAGGAAATTTGTGGCTCCTATCTGATTACAGAACTTTCTGTCACCGAAATGAGAGGTAAAAGTGTTTTATTGGCCAAATTTTGAGGTTTGGAAAGGATTCTGGGTAACAGAATCTGGTCAGAGCCCCACAAGTCACCCCATCTTGGAGTCCCATAGGTGTCTAGTTTTCAAAACTGTGCAGGTTTGCTAAGTTTCCCTAGGTGCTGGCTGAGCTAGAGGCCAAAATCCACAGCTAGGTGCTTTGCAAAAAACAGCTCTGTTTTTTTGTGAAAATGTGATGTGTCCACGTTGTGTTTTGGGGCTTTTCCTGTCACGGGCGCTAGTCCTACCCCCACAAGTGAGGTACCATTTTTATCGGGAGACATGGGGGAACGCTGGGAGGAAGGAAATTCGTGGCTGCTCTCTGATTACAGAACTTTCTGTCACCAAAATGAGAGGTAAAAGTGTTTTATTGGCCAAATGTTGAGGTTTGGAAAGGATTCTGTGTAACAGAATCTGGTCAGAGCCCCATAAGTCACCCCATCTTGGATTCTCCTAAGTGTCTACTTTTCAAAACTGTGCAGGTTTGCTAGGTTTCCCTAGCTGCTGGCTGAGCTAGAGGCCAAAATCCACAGCTAGGTGCTTTGCAAAAAGCAGCTCTGTTTTCTTTGTGAAAAAGTGATGTGTCCACATTGTGTTTTGGGGCTTTTCCTGTTGCGGGCGCCAGGCCTACCCCCACAAGTGAGGTACCATTTTTATCGGGAGACATAGGGGAACGCTGGGTGGAAGGAAATTCGTGGCTCCTCTCTGATTACAGAACTTTCTGTCACCGAAATGAGAGGTATAAGTGTTTTATTGGCCAAATTTTGAGGTTTGTAAAGGATTCTGGGTAACAGAATCTGGTCAGAGCCCCATAAGTCACCCCATCTTGGATTCTCCTAGGTGTCTAGCTTTCAAAACTGTGCAGGTTTGCTAGTTTTCCCTATGTGCTGGCTGAGCTAGAGGTCAAAATCCACAGCTAGGTGCTTTGCAAAAAAACAGCTCTGTTTTCTTTGTAAAAATGTGAATTGTCCACATTGTGTTTTGGTGTTTTTCCTGTCGCGGGCGCTAGTCCTACCCCCATAAGTGAGGTACCATTTTTATCGGGAGACATTGAGGAACGCTGGGTGGAAGGAAATTTGTGGCTTCTCTCTGATTACAGAACTTTCTGTCACCAAAATGAGAGGTATAAGGTTTTTTTGGGCTAAATTTTGAGGTTTGCAAAGGATTCTGAGTAACAGAACCTGGTCAGAGCCCCACAAGTCACCCCATCGTGGATTCCCCTAAGTGTCTAGTTCTCAAAACTGCGCAGGTTTGCTAGGTTTCCCTAGGTGCCGGCTGAGCTGGAGGCAAAAATCACAGCTAGGTGCTTTGCAAAAAACAGCTCTGTTTTCTTTGTGAAAATGTGATGTGTCCACATTGTGTTTTGGGGCTTTTCCTGTTGCGGGCGCCAGGCCTACCCCCACAAGTGAGGTACCATTTGTATCGGGAGACATAGGGGAACGCTGGGTGGAAGGAAATTCGTGGCTGCTCTGTGATTACAGAACTTTCTGTCACCAAAATGAGAGGTAAAATTGTTTTATTGGCCAAATGTTGAGGTTTGGAAAGGATTCTGTGTAACAGAATCTGGTCAGAGCCCCACAAGTCACCCCATCTTGGATTCTCCTAAGTGTCTACTTTTCAAAACTGTGCAGGTTTGCTAGGTTTCCCTAGCTGCTGGCTGAGCTAGAGGCCAAAATCCACAGCTAGGTGCTTTGCAAAAAGCAGCTCTGTTTTCTTTGTGAAAAAGTGATGTGTCCACATTGTGTTTTGGGGCTTTTCCTGTTGCGGGCGCCAGGCCTACCCCCACAAGTGAGGTACCATTTTTATCGGGAGACATAGGGGAACGCTGGGTGGAAGGAAATTCGTGGCTCCTCTCTGATTACAGAACTTTCTGTCACCGAAATGAGAGGTATAAGTGTTTTATTGGCCAAATTTTGAGGTTTGTAAAGGATTCTGGGTAACAGAATCTGGTCAGAGCCCCATAAGTCACCCCATCTTGGATTCTCCTAGGTGTCTAGCTTTCAAAACTGTGCAGGTTTGCTAGTTTTCCCTATGTGCTGGCTGAGCTAGAGGTCAAAATCCACAGCTAGGTGCTTTGCAAAAAAACAGCTCTGTTTTCTTTGTAAAAATGTGAATTGTCCACATTGTGTTTTGGTGTTTTTCCTGTCGCGGGCGCTAGTCCTACCCCCATAAGTGAGGTACCATTTTTATCGGGAGACATTGAGGAACGCTGGGTGGAAGGAAATTTGAGGCTTCTCTCTGATTACAGAACTTTCTGTCACCAAAATGAGAGGTATAAGGTTTTTTGGGGCTAAATTTTGAGGTTTGCAAAGGATTCTGAGTAACAGAACCTGGTCAGAGCCCCACAAGTCACCCCATCGTGGATTCCCCTAAGTGTCTAGTTCTCAAAACTGCGCAGGTTTGCTAGGTTTCCCTAGGTGCTGGCTGAGCTGGAGGCAAAAATCACAGCTAGGTGCTTTGCAAAAAACAGCTCTGTTTTCTTTGTGAAAATGTGATGTGTCCACATTGTGTTTTGGGGCTTTTCCTGTTGCGGGCGCCAGGCCTACCCCCACAAGTGAGGTACCATTTGTATCGGGAGACATAGGGGAACGCTGGGTGGAAGGAAATTTGTGGCTTCTCTCTGATTACAGAACTTTCTGTCACCAAAATGAGAGGTATAAGGTTTTTTTGGGCTAAATTTTGAGGTTTGCAAAGGATTCTGAGTAACAGAACCTGGTCAGAGCCCCACAAGTCACCCCATCGTGGATTCCCCTAAGTGTCTAGTTCTCAAAACTGCGCAGGTTTGCTAGGTTTCCCTAGGTGCCGGCTGAGCTGGAGGCAAAAATCACAGCTAGGTGCTTTGCAAAAAACAGCTCTGTTTTCTTTGTGAAAATGTGATGTGTCCACATTGTGTTTTGGGGCTTTTCCTGTTGCGGGCGCCAGGCCTACCCCCACAAGTGAGGTACCATTTGTATCGGGAGACATAGGGGAACGCTGGGTGGAAGGAAATTCGTGGCTGCTCTCTGATTACAGAACTTTCTGTCACCAAAATGAGAGGTAAAATTGTTTTATTGGCCAAATGTTGAGGTTTGGAAAGGATTCTGTGTAACAGAATCTGGTCAGAGCCCCACAAGTCACCCCATCTTGGATTCTCCTAAGTGTCTACTTTTCAAAACTGTGCAGGTTTGCTAGGTTTCCCTAGCTGCTGGCTGAGCTAGAGGCCAAAATCCACAGCTAGGTGCTTTGCAAAAAGCAGCTCTGTTTTCTTTGTGAAAAAGTGATGTGTCCACATTGTGTTTTGGGGCTTTTCCTGTTGCGGGCGCCAGGCCTACCCCCACAAGTGAGGTACCATTTTTATCGGGAGACATAGGGGAACGCTGGGTGGAAGGAAATTCGTGGCTCCTCTCTGATTACAGAACTTTCTGTCACCGAAATGAGAGGTATAAGTGTTTTATTGGCCAAATTTTGAGGTTTGTAAAGGATTCTGGGTAACAGAATCTGGTCAGAGCCCCATAAGTCACCCCATCTTGGATTCTCCTAGGTGTCTAGCTTTCAAAACTGTGCAGGTTTGCTAGTTTTCCCTATGTGCTGGCTGAGCTAGAGGTCAAAATCCACAGCTAGGTGCTTTGCAAAAAAACAGCTCTGTTTTCTTTGTAAAAATGTGAATTGTCCACATTGTGTTTTGGTGTTTTTCCTGTCGCGGGCGCTAGTCCTACCCCCATAAGTGAGGTACCATTTTTATCGGGAGACATTGAGGAACGCTGGGTGGAAGGAAATTTGTGGCTTCTCTCTGATTACAGAACTTTCTGTCACCAAAATGAGAGGTATAAGGTTTTTTTGGGCTAAATTTTGAGGTTTGCAAAGGATTCTGAGTAACAGAACCTGGTCAGAGCCCCACAAGTCACCCCATCGTGGATTCCCCTAAGTGTCTAGTTCTCAAAACTGCGCAGGTTTGCTAGGTTTCCCTAGGTGCCGGCTGAGCTGGAGGCAAAAATCACAGCTAGGTGCTTTGCAAAAAACAGCTCTGTTTTCTTTGTGAAAATGTGATGTGTCCACATTGTGTTTTGGGGCTTTTCCTGTTGCGGGCGCCAGGCCTACCCCCACAAGTGAGGTACCATTTGTATCGGGAGACATAGGGGAACGCTGGGTGGAAGGAAATTTGTGGCTCCTCTCTGATTACAGAACTTTCTGTCACCGAAATGAAAGGTATAAGTGTTTTATTGGACACATTTTGAGGTTTGTAAAGGATTCTGGGTAACAGAATCTGGTCAGAGCCCCATAAGTCACCCCATCTTGGATTCTCTTAGGTGTCTAGCTTTCAAAACTGTGCAGGTTTGCTAGTTTTCCCTATGTGCTGGCTGAGCTAGAGGTCAAAATCCACAGCTAGGTGCTTTGCAAAAAAACAGCTGTTTTCTTTGTAAAAATGTGAATTGTCCACATTGTGTTTTGGGGCTTTTCCTGTCCCGGGCGCTAGGCCTACCCCCACAAGTGAGGTACCATTTTTATCGGGAGACATTGAGGAACGCTGGGTGGAAGGAAATTTGTGGCTTCTCTCTGATTACAGAACTTTCTGTCACCAAAATGCAAGGTAAAAGTGTATTTTTGGCTAAATTTTGAGGTTTGCAAAGGATTCTGGGTAACAGAATCTGGTCAGAGCCCCATAAGTCACCCCATCTTGGATTCTCCTAGGTGTCTAGCTTTCAAAACTGTGCAGGTTTGCTAGTTTTCCCTATGTGCTGGCTGAGCTAGAGGTCAAAATCCACAGCTAGGTGCTTTGCAAAAAAACAGCTCTGTTTTCTTTGTAAAAATGTGAATTGTCCACATTGTGTTTTGGTGTTTTTCCTGTCGCGGGCGCCAGTCCTACCCCCATAAGTGAGGTACCATTTTTATCGGGAGACATTGAGGAACGCTGGGTGGAAGGAAATTTGTGGCTTCTCTCTGATTACAGAACTTTCTGTCACCAAAATGAGAGGTATAAGGTTTTTTTGGGCTAAATTTTGAGGTTTGCAAAGGATTCTGAGTAACAGAACCTGGTCAGAGCCCCACAAGTCACCCCATCGTGGATTCCCCTAAGTGTCTAGTTCTCAAAACTGCGCAGGTTTGCTAGGTTTCCCTAGGTGCCGGCTGAGCTGGAGGCAAAAATCACAGCTAGGTGCTTTGCAAAAAACAGCTCTGTTTTCTTTGTGAAAATGTGATGTGTCCACATTGTGTTTTGGGGCTTTTCCTGTTGCGGGCGCCAGGCCTACCCCCACAAGTGAGGTACCATTTGTATCGGGAGACATAGGGGAACGCTGGGTGGAAGTAAATTTGTGGCTCCTCTCTGATTACAGAACTTTCTGTCACCGAAATGAAAGGTATAAGTGTTTTATTGGACACATTTTGAGGTTTGTAAAAGATTCTGGGTAACAGAATCTGGTCAGAGCCCCATAAGTCACCCCATCTTGGATTCTCTTAGGTGTCTAGCTTTCAAAACTGTGCAGGTTTGCTAGTTTTCCCTATGTGCTGGCTGAGCTAGAGGTCAAAATCCACAGCTAGGTGCTTTGCAAAAAAACAGCTGTTTTCTTTGTAAAAATGTGAATTGTCCACATTGTGTTTTGGGGCTTTCCCTGTCACGGGAGCTAGGCCTATCCCCACAAGTGAGGTAACATTTTTATCGGGACGCTGAGTGGAAGGAAATTTGTGGCTCCTCTCTGATTACAGAACTTTCTGTCACCGAAATGAGAGGTAAAAGTGTTTTATTGGCCAAATTTTGAGGTTTGGAAAGGATTCTGGGTAACAGAATCTGGTCAGAGCCCCACAAGTCACCCCATCTTGGAGTCCCATAGGTGTCTAGTTTTCAAAACTGTGCAGGTTTGCTAAGTTTCCCTAGGTGCTGGCTGAGCTAGAGGCCAAAATCCACAGCTAGGTGCTTTGCAAAAAACAGCTCTGTTTTTTTGTGAAAATGTGATGTGTCCACGTTGTGTTTTGGGGCTTTTCCTGTCGCGGGCGCTAGTCCTACTCCCACAAGTGAGGTACCATTTTTATCGGGAGACATGGGGGAACGCTGGGTGGAAGGAAATTCGTGGCTGCTCTCTGATTACAGAACTTTCTGTCACCAAAATGAGAGGTAAAAGTGTTTTATTGGCCAAATTTTGAGGTTTGGAAAGGATTCTGTGTAACAGAATCTGGTCAGAGCCCCACAAGTCACCCCATCTTGGATTCGCCTAACTGTCTACTTTTCAAAACTGTGCAGGTTTGCTAGGTTTCCCTAGCTGCTGGCTGAGCTAGAGGCCAAAATCCACAGCTAGGTGCTTTGCAAAAAGCAGCTCTGTTTTCTTTGTGAAAAAGTGATGTGTCCACATTGTGTTTTGGGACTTTTCCTGTTGCGGGCGCCAGGCCTACCCCCACAAATGAGGTACCATTTTTATCGGGAGACATAGGGGAACGCTGGGTGGAAGGAAATTCGTGGCTCCTCTCTGATTACAGAACTTTCTGTCACCGAAATGAGAGGTATAAGTGTTTTATTGGCCAAATTTTGAGGTTTGTAAAGGATTCTGGGTAACAGAATCTGGTCAGAGCCCCATAAGTCACCCCATCTTGGATTCTCCTAGGTGTCTAGCTTTCAAAACTGTGCAGGTTTGCTAGTTTTCCCTATGTGCTGGCTGAGCTAGAGGTCAAAATCCACAGCTAGGTGCTTTGCAAAAAAACAGCTCTGTTTTCTTTATAAAAATGTGAATTGTCCACATTGTGTTTTGGTGCTTTTCCTGTCGCGGGCGCTAGTCCTACCCCCACAAGTGAGGTACCATTTTTATCGGGAGACATTGAGGAACGCTGGGTGGAAGGAAATTTGTGGCTTCTCTCTGATTACAGAACTTTCTGTCACCAAAATGAGAGGTATAAGGTTTTTTTTGGCTAAATTTTGAGGTTTGCAAAGGATTCTGAGTAACAGAACCTGGTCAGAGCCCCACAAGTCACCCCATCGTGGATTCCCCTAAGTGTCTAGTTCTCAAAACTGCGCAGGTTTGCTAGGTTTCCCTAGGTGCCGGCTGAGCTGGAGGCAAAAATCACAGCTAGGTGCTTTGCAAAAAACAGCTCTGTTTTCTTTGTGAAAATGTGATGTGTCCACATTGTGTTTTGGGGCTTTTACTGTCACGGGCGCTAGGCCTACCCCCACAAGTGAGGTACCATTTTAATCGGGAGACATGGGGGAATGCTGGGTGGAAGGAAATTTGTGGCTTCTCTCTGATTACAGAACTTTCCGTCACCAAAATGTGAGGTAAAAGTGTTTTTTTGGCTAAATTTTGAGGTTTGCAAAGGATTCTGGGTAACAGAACCTGGTCAGAGCCCCAAAAGTCACCCCATCGTGGATTCCCCTAAGTGTCTAGTTTTCAAAACTGTGCAGGTTTGCTAAGTTTCCCTAGGTGCTGGCTGAGCTAGAGGCCAAAATCCATAGCTAGGTGCTTTGCAAAAAACAGCTCTGTTTTCATTGTGAAAATGTGATGTGTCCACATTGTGTTTTGGGGCTTTCCCTGTCACGGGAGCTAGGCCTATCCCCACAAGTGAGGTAACATTTTTATCGGGACGCTGAGTGGAAGGAAATTTGTGGCTCCTATCTGATTACAGAACTTTCTGTCACCGAAATGAGAGGTAAAAGTGTTTTATTGGCCAAATTTTGAGGTTTGGAAAGGATTCTGGGTAACAGAATCTGGTCAGAGCCCCACAAGTCACCCCATCTTGGAGTCCCATAGGTGTCTAGTTTTCAAAACTGTGCAGGTTTGCTAAGTTTCCCTAGGTGCTGGCTGAGCTAGAGGCCAAAATCCACTGCTAGGTGCTTTGCAAAAAACAGCTCTGTTTTTTTGTGAAAATGTGATGTGTCCACGTTGTGTTTTGGGGCTTTTCCTGTCGCGGGCGCTAGTCCTACCCCCACAAGTGAGGTACCATTTTTATCGGGAGACATGGGGGAACGCTGGGAGGAAGGAAATTCGTGGCTGCTCTCTGATTACAGAACTTTCTGTCACCAAAATGAGAGGTAAAAGTGTTTTATTGGCCAAATGTTGAGGTTTGGAAAGGATTCTGTGTAACAGAATCTGGTCAGAGCCCCACAAGTCACCCCATCTTGGATTCTCCTAAGTGTCTACTTTTCAAAACTGTGCAGGATTGCTAGGTTTCCCTAGCTGCTGGCTGAGCTAGAGACCAAAATCCACAGCTAGGTGCTTTGCAAAAAGCAGCTCTGTTTTCTTTGTGAAAAAGTGATGTGTCCACATTGTGTTTTGGGGCATTTCCTGTTGCGGGCGCCAGGCCTACCCCCACAAGTGAGGTACCATTTTTATCGGGAGACATAGGGGAACGCTGGGTGGAAGGAAATTCGTGGCTCCTCTCTGATTACAGAACTTTCTGTCACCGAAATGAGAGGTATAAGTGTTTTATTGGCCAAATTTTGAGGTTTGTAAAGGATTCTGGGTAACAGAATCTGGTCAGAGCCCCATAAGTCACCCCATCTTGGATTCTGCTAGGTGTCTAGCTTTCAAAACTGTGCAGGTTTGCTAGTTTTCCCTATGTGCTGGCTGAGCTAGAGGTCAAAATCCACAGCTAGGTGCTTTGCAAAAAAACAGCTCTGTTTTCTTTGTAAAAATGTGAATTGTCCACATTGTGTTTTGGGGCTTTTCCTGTCGCGGGCGCTAGTCCTACCCCCATAAGTGAGGTACCATTTTTATCGGGAGACATTGAGGAACGCTGGGTGGAAGGAAATTTGTGGCTTCTCTCTGATTACAGAACTTTCTGTCACCAAAATGAGAGGAATAAGGTTTTTTTTGGCTAAATTTTGAGGTTTGCAAAGGATTCTGAGTAACAGAACCTGGTCAGAGCCCCACAAGTCACCCCATCGTGGATTCCCCTAAGTGTCTAGTTCTCAAAACTGCGCAGGTTTGCTAGGTTTCCCTAGGTGCCGGCTGAGCTGGAGGCAAAAATCACAGCTAGGTGCTTTGCAAAAAAAAGCTCTTTTTTCTTTGTGAAAATGTGATGTGTCCACATTGTGTTTTGGGGCTTTTACTGTCACGGGCGCTAGGCCTACCCCCACAAGTGAGGTACCATTTTAATCGGGAGACATGGGGGAATGCTGGGTGGAAGGAAATTTGTGGCTCACTCTGATTACAGAACTTCCTGTCACCAAAATGAGAGGTAAAAGTGTTTTTATGACCAAATTTTGAGGTTTGGAAAGGATTCTGGGAAACAGAATCTGGTCAGAGCCCCACAAGTCACCCCATCTTGGATTCTCCTAAGTGTCTACTTTTCAAAACTGTGCAGGATTGCTAGGTTTCCCTAGCTGCTGGCTGAGCTAGAGGCCAACATCCACAGCTAGGTGCTTTGCAAAAAGCAGCTCTGTTTTCTTTGTGAAAAAGTGATGTGTCCACATTGTGTTTTGGGGCTTTTCCTGTTGCGGGCGCCAGGCCTACCCCCACAAGTGAGGTACCATTTTTATCGGGAGACATAGGGGAACGCTGGGTGGAAGGAAATTCGTGGCTCCTCTCTGATTACAGAACTTTCTGTCACCGAAATGAGAGGTATAAGTGTTTTATTGGCCAAATTTTGAGGTTTGTAAAGGATTCTGGGTAACAGAATCTGGTCAGAGCCCCATAAGTCACCCCATCTTGGATTCTGCTAGGTGTCTAGCTTTCAAAACTGTGCAGGTTTGCTAGTTTTCCCTATGTGCTGGCTGAGCTAGAGGTCAAAATCCACAGCTAGGTGCTTTGCAAAAAAACAGCTCTGTTTTCTTTGTAAAAATGTGAATTGTCCACATTGTGTTTTGGGGCTTTTCCTGTCGCGGGCGCTAGTCCTACCCCCATAAGTGAGGTACCATTTTTATCGGGAGACATTGAGGAACGCTGGGTGGAAGGAAATTTGTGGCTTCTCTCTGATTACAGAACTTTCTGTCACCAAAATGAGAGGTATAAGGTTTTTTTTGGCTAAATTTTGAGGTTTGCAAAGGATTCTGAGTAACAGAACCTGGTCAGAGCCCCACAAGTCACCCCATCGTGGATTCCCCTAAGTGTCTAGTTCTCAAAACTGCGCAGGTTTGCTAGGTTTCCCTAGGTGCCGGCTGAGCTGGAGGCAAAAATCACAGCTAGGTGCTTTGCAAAAAACAGCTCTGTTTTCTTTGTGAAAATGTGATGTGTCCACATTGTGTTTTGGGGCTTTTACTGTCACGGGCGCTAGGCCTACCCCCACAAGTGAGGTACCATTTTAATCGGGAGACATGGGGGAATGCTGGGTGGAAGGAAATTTGTGGCTCACTCTGATTACAGAACTTCCTGTCACCAAAATGAGAGGTAAAAGTGTTTTTATGACCAAATTTTGAGGTTTGGAAAGGATTCTGGGAAACAGAATCTGGTCAGAGCCCCACAAGTCACCCCATCCTGGATTCCCCTAATAGTCTTGTTTTCAAAACTGCACAGGTTTGCTAGGTTTCCCTAGGTGCCGGCTGAGCTGGAGGCCAAAATCCACAGCTAGGTGCTTTGCAAAAAACAGCTCTGTTTTCTTTGTGAAAATGTGATGTGTCCACATTGTGTTTTGGGGCTTTCCCTGTCACGGGAGCTAGGCCTATCCCCACAAGTGAGGTAACATTTTTATCGGGACGCTGAGTGGAAGGAAATTTGTGGCTCCTCTCTGATTACAGAACTTTCTGTCACCAAAATGAGAGGTAAAAGTGTTTTATTGGCCAAATTTTGAGGTTTGGAAAGGATTCTGTGTAACAGAATCTGGTCAGAGCCCCACAAGTCACACCATCTTGGAGTCCCATAGGTGTCTAGTTTTCAAAACTGTGCAGGTTTGCTAAGTTTCCCTAGGTGCTGGCTGAGCTAGAGGCCAAAATCCACAGCTAGGTGCTTTGCAAAAAACAGCTCTGTTTTTTTGTGAAAATGTGATGTGTCCACGTTGTGTTTTGGGGCTTTTCCTGTCGCGGGCGCTAGTCCTACCGCCACAAGTGAGGTACCATTTTTATCGGGAGACATAGGGGAACGCTGGGTGGAAGGAAATTCGTGGCTGCTCTCTGATTACAGAACTTTCTGTCACCAAAATGAGAGGTAAAAGTGTTTTATTGGCCAAATTTTGAGGTTTGGAAAGGATTCTGGGTAACAGAATCTGGTCAGAGCCCCACAAGTCACCCCATCTTGGATTACCCTAGGTGTCTAGTTTCAAAACTGCGCAGGTTTGCTACGTTTCCCTAGGTGCCGGATGAGCTAGAGTCCAAAATCCACAGCTAGGTGCTTTGCAAAAAACAGCTCTGTTTTCTTTGTGAAAATGTGATGTATCTACATTGTGTTTTGGGGCTCTTCTTGTCCCTGGCGCTAGGCCTACCCCCAAAAGTGAGGTACCATTTTTATCAGGAGACATGGGGGAATGCTAGGTGTAATAACATTTGTGGCTCCTCTCTGATCACAGAACTTTCTGTCACCAAAATAAGAGGAAAAGGTGTTTTTTGGGCCAAATTTTAAGGTTTGCAAAGGATTCAGGGTAACAGAATCTGGTCCGAGCCCCACAAGTCACCCCATCTTTGATTCCCCTAGGTGTCTAGTTTTCAAAACTGCGCAGGTTTGCTAGGTTTCTCTGGGTGGTGGCTGAGCTAGAGGCCAAAATCCACAGCTAGGTGCTTTGCAAAACACAGCACTGTTTTCTTTGTGAAAATGTGATGTGTCCAGGTTGTGTTTTGGGGCTTTTCCTGTCGCGGGCGCTAGGCCTACCCCCACAAGTGAGGTACCATTTTTATCGGGCGACATGGGGGAATGCTAGGTGTAAGAAAATTTGTGGCTCCTCTCTGATCACAGAACTTTCTGTCACCAAAATAAGAGGAAAAGGTGTTTTTTGGGCCAAATTTTAAGGTTTGCAAAGGATTCAGGGTAACAGAATCTGGTCCGAGCCCCACAAGTCACCCCATCTTTGATTCCCCTAGGTGTCTAGTTTTCAAAACTGCGCAGGTTTGCTAGGTTTCTCTAGGTGGTGGCTGAGCTAGAGGCCAAAATCCACAGCCCTGTGCTTTGCAAAAAACAGCTCTGTTTTCTTTGTGAAAATGTGATGTGTCCACGTTGTGTTTTGGGGCTCTTCTTGTCGCGGACACTAGTCCTACCCCCAAAAATGAGGTACCATTTTTATGGGGAGACATGGGGGAACGCTGGGTGGAAGAAAATTTGTGGCTCCTCTCTGATTACAGAACTTTCTGTCACCAAAATAAGAGGAAAAGGTGTTTTTTGGGCCAAATAATAAGGTTTGCAAAGGATTCTGGGTAACAGAATCTGGTCAGAGCCCCACAAGTCACCCCATCCTGGATTCCCCTAAGTGTCTAG
This sequence comes from Pleurodeles waltl, assembly GCF_031143425.1. Taxonomy (NCBI): domain Eukaryota; kingdom Metazoa; phylum Chordata; class Amphibia; order Caudata; family Salamandridae; genus Pleurodeles; species Pleurodeles waltl. Next base: position 612,251,786 of record NC_090449.1, read on the forward strand.
TTTTCAAAACTGTGCATGTTTGCTAGGTTTCCGTAGGTGCTGGCTGAGCTAGAGGCCAAAATCCACAGCTTGGTGCTTTGCAAAAAACAGCTCTGTTTTCTTTGTGAAAATGTGATGTGTCTATGTTGTGCTTTGGGGATCTTCCTGTTGAGGGCGCTAGGCATAAACCCACAAGTGAGGTACCATCTTTATCGGTAGACATGGAAGAACGCTGGGTGGAAGGACATTTTTGGCTCCTCTATAATTACAGAACTTTCTGTCACCAAAAGGAGAGGTAAAAGTGTTTTTTTGGCCAAATTTTGAGGTTTGCAAAGGATTCTGGGTAACAGAACCTGGTCAGAACGCCACAAGTCACCCCATCTTGGATTCCCGTAGGTTTCTAGTTTTCAAAACTGCGCAGGTTTGCTAGGTTTCCCTAGGTGCCGGCTGAGCTAGAGTCCAAAATCAACAGCTAGGTGCTTTGCAAAAAACAGCTCTGTTTTCTTTGTGAAAATGTGATGTGATCACGTTGTATTTTAGGGCTTTTCTGTGTGCAGCCGGTAGGCCTACCCCCACAAATGAGGTACAATTTTATCGGGAGACATGGGGAAACACTGGGTGGAAGGACATTTTTGACTCCTCTCTGATTCCAGAACTTTCTGTCACCGAAATGAGAGGTGAAAGTTTTTTTTTTTGCCAAATTATGAGGTTTGCAAAGGATTCTGGGTAACAGAATCTGGTCCGAGCCCCACAAGTCACCCCATCTTGGATTCCCATAGGTGTCTAGTTTTCAAAACTGTGCAGGTTTGCTAGGTTTCCCTAGGCGGTGGCTGAGCTAGAGGCCAAAATCCACAGCTAGGTGCTTTGCAAAACACAGCTCTGTTTTCTATGTGAAAATGTGATGTGTCCACGTTGTGTTTTGGGGCTTTTCCTGTCGCGGGCGCTAGGCCTACCCCCACAAGTGAGGTACCATTTTTATCGGGAGACATGGGGGAATGCTGGGTGGAAGGAAATTTGTGGCTCCTCTCTGATTATAGAACTTTCTGTCACCAAAATGGGAGGTAAATGTGTTTTTTGGGCCAAATTTTGAGGTTTGCAAAGGATTCTGGGTAACAGAACCTGGTCAGAGCCATACAAGTCACCCCATCTTGGATTTCGGTAGGTGTCTAGTTTTCAAAACTACAGAGGTTTGCTAGGTTTCCCTAGGTGCCGGCTGAGCTAGAGGCCAAAATCCACAGCTTGGTGCTTTGCAAAAAACAGCTCTGTTTTCTTTGTGAAAATGTGATGTGTCTATGTTGTGCTTTGGGGATCTTCCTGTTGAGGGCGCTAGGCATAAACCCACAAGTGAGGTACCATCTTTATCGGTAGACATGGAAGAACGCTGGGTGGAAGGACATTTTTGGCTCCTCTATAATTACAGAACTTTCTGTCACCAAAAGGAGAGGTAAAAGTGTTTTTTTGGCCAAATTTTGAGGTTTGCAAAGGATTCTGGGTAACAGAACCTGGTCAGAACCCCACAAGTCACCCCATCTTGGATTCCCGTAGGTTTCTAGTTTTCAAAACTGCGCAGGTTTGCTAGGTTTCCCTAGGTGCCGGCTGAGCTAGAGTCCAAAATCAACAGCTAGGTGCTTTGCAAAAAACAGCTCTGTTTTCTTTGTGAAAATGTGATGTGATCACGTTGTATTTTAGGGCTTTTCTGTGTGCAGCCGGTAGGCCTACCCCCACAAATGAGGTACAATTTTATCGGGAGACATGGGGAAACACTGGGTGGAAGGACATTTTTGACTCCTCTCTGATTCCAGAACTTTCTGTCACCGAAATGAGAGGTGAAAGTTTTTTTTTATGCCAAATTATGAGGTTTGCAAAGGATTCTGGGTAACAGAATCTGGTCCGAGCCCCACAAGTCACCCCATCTTGGATTCCCATAGGTGTCTAGTTTTCAAAACTGTGCAGGTTTGCTAGGTTTCCCTAGGCGGTGGCTGAGCTAGAGGCCAAAATCCACAGCTAGGTGCTTTGCAAAACACAGCTCTGTTTTCTATGTGAAAATGTGATGTGTCCACGTTGTGTATTGGGGCTTTTCCTGTCGCGGGCGCTAGGCCTACCCCCACAAGTGAGGTACCATTTTTATCGGGAGACATGGGGGAACGCTGGGTGGAAGGAAATTTGTGGCTCCTCTCTGATTACAGAACTTTCTGTCACCAAAATGGGAGGTAAATGTGTTTTTTGGGCCAAATTTTGAGGTTTGCAAAGGATTCTGGGTAACAGAATCTGGTCAGAGCCCCACAAGTCACCCCATCTTGGATTACCCTAGGTGTCTAGTTTCAAAACTGCGCAGGTTTGCTACGTTTCCCTAGGTGCCGGGTGAGCTAGAGTCCAAAATCCACAGCTAGGTGCTTTGCAAAAAACAGCTCTGTTTTCTTTGTGAAAATGTGATGTATCTACATTGTGTTTTGGGGTTCTTCTTGTCGCTGGTGCTAGGCCTACCCCCAAAAGTGAGTTACCATTTTTATTAGGAGACATGGGGGAATGCTAGGTGGAAGAAAATTTGTGGCTCCTCTCTGATCACAGAACTTTCTGTCACCAAAATAAGAGGAAAAGGTGTTTTTTGGGCCAAATTTTAAGGTTTGCAAAGGATTCTGGGTAACAGAATCTGGTCCGAGCCCCACAAGTCACCCCATCTTTGATTCCCCTAGGTGTCTAGTTTTCAAAACTGCGCAGGTTTGCTAGGTTTCCCTAGGTGGTGGCTGAGCTAGAGGCCATAATCCACAGCTAGGTGCTTTGCAAAACACAGCTCTGTTTTCTTAGTGAAAATGTGATGTGTCCAGGTTGTGTTTTGGGGCTTTTCCTGTCGCGGGCGCTAGGCCTACCCCCACAAGTTAGGTACCATTTTTATCGGGCGACATGGGGGAACGCTGGGTGGAAGGAAATTTGTGGCTCCTCTCTGATTACAGAACTTTCTGTCACCAAAATGAGAGGAAAAAAATGATTTTTGGGCCAAATTTTGAGGTTTGCAAAGGATTCTGGGTAACAGAATCTGGTCAGAGCCCCACAAGTCACCCCATCTTGGATTACCCTAGGTGTCTAGTTTTCAAAACTGTGCAGGTTTGCTAGGTTTCCCTAGGTGCCAGCTGAGCTAGAGGCCAAAATCCACAGCTCTGTGCTTTGCAAAAAACAGCTCTGTTTTCTTTGTGAAAATGTGATGTGTCCATGTTGTGTTTTGGGGCTCTTCTTTTCGCGGACACTAGTCCTACCCCCAAAAATGAGGTACCATTTTTATCGGGAGACATGGGGGAACGCTGGGTGGAAGAAAAGTTGTGGCTCCTCTCTGATTACAGAACTTTCTGTCACCAAAATAAGAGGAAAATGTGTTTTTTGGGCCAAATAATGAGGTTTGCAAAGGATTCTGGGTAACAGAATCTGGTCAGAGCCCCACAAGTCACCCCATCCTGGATTCTCCTAAGTGTCTAGTTTTCAAAACTGTGCAGGTTTGCTAGGTTTCCCTAGGTGCTGGCTGAGCTAGAGGCCAAAATCCACAGCTAGGTGCTTTGCAAAAAACAGCTCTGTTTTCTTTGTGAAAATGTGATGTGTCTATGTTGTGCTTTGGGGATCTTCCTGTCGAGGGCGCTAGGCCTAAACCCACAAGTGAGGTACCATCTTTATCGGTAGACATGGGAGAACGCTGGGTGGAAGGACATTTTTGGCTCCTCTATAATTACAGAACTTTCTGTCACCAAAAGGAGAGGTAAAAGTGTTTTTTTGGCCAAATTTTGAGGTTTGCAAAGGATTCTGGGTAACAGAACCTGGTCAGAACCCCACAAGTCACCCCATCTTGGATTCCCGTAGGTTTCTAGTTTTCAAAACTGCGCAGGTTTGCTAGGTTTCCCTAGGTGCCGGCTGAGCTAGAGTCCAAAATCAACAGCTAGGTGCTTTGCAAAAAACAGCTCTGTTTTCTTTGTGAAAATGTGATGTGATCACGTTGTATTTTAGGGCTTTTCTGTGTGCAGCCGGTAGGCCTACCCCCACAAACGAGGTACAATTTTATCGGGAGACATGGGGAAACACTGGGTGGAAGGAAATTTTTGACTCCTCTCTGATTCCAGAACTTTCTGTCACCGAAATGAGAGGTGCAAGTGTTTTTTTGGCCAAATTTTGAGGTTTGCAAAGGATTCTGGGTAACAGAACCTGGTCAGAGCTATACAAGTCACCCCATCTTGGATTTCGGTAGGTGTCTAGTTTTCAAAACTACGGAGGTTTGCTAGGTTTCCCTAGGTGCCGGCTGAGCTAGAGTCCAAAATCAACAGCTAGGTGCTTTGCAAAAAACAGCTCTGTTTTCTTTGTGAAAACATGATGTTTCTACGTTGTGTTTTGGGCCTCATCCTGTTGCGGGCGCTAGGCCTACCCCCACAAGTGAGGTACCATTTTTATCGGGAGACATGGGGGACCGCTGGGTGGAAGGAAATTTGTCGCTGCTCTCTGATTACAGAACTTTCTGTCACTGAAATGAGAGGAAAAAATGATTTTGGGGCCAAATTTTGAGGTTTGCAAAGGATTCTGGGTAACAGATCCTGGTCAGAACCCCACAAGTCACAACATCTTGGATACCCCTAGGTGTCTAGTTTCAAAACTGCGCAGGTTTGCTACGTTTCCCTAGGTGCCGGATGAGCTAGAGTCCAAAATCCACAGCTAGGTGCTTTGCAAAAAACAGCTCTGTTTTCTTTGTGAAAATGTAATGTATCTACATTGTGTTTTGGGGCTCTTCTTGTCGCTGGCGCTAGGCCTACCCCCAAAAGTGAGGTACCATTTTTATTAGGAGACATGGGGGAATGCTAGGTGGAAGAAAATTTGTGGCTCCTCTCTGATCACAGAACTTTCTGTCACCAAAATAAGAGGAAAAGGTGTTTTTTGGGCCAAATTTTAAGGTTTGCAAAGGATTCTGGGTAACAGAATCTGGTCCGAGCCCCACAAGTCACCCCATCTTTGATTCCCCTAGGTGTCTAGTTTTCAAAACTGCGCAGGTTTGCTAGGTTTCCCTAGGTGGTGGCTGAGCTAGAGGCCAAAATCCACAGCTAGGTGCTTTGCAAAACACAGCTCTGTTTTCTTTGTGAAAATGTGATGTGTCCAGGTTGTGTTTTGGGGCTTTTCCTGTCGCGGGCGCTAGGCCTACCCCCACAAGTGAGGTACCATTTTTATCGGGCGACATGGGGGAACGCTGGGTGGAAGGAAATTTGTGGCTCCTCTCTGATTACAGAACTTTCTGTCACCAAAATGAGAGGAAAAAAAAGATTTTTGGGCCAAATTTTGAGGTTTGCAAAGGATTCTGGGTAACAGAACCTGGTCAGAGCCCCACAAGTCACCCCATCTTGGATTACCCTGGGTGTCTTGTTTTGAAAACTGTGCAGGTTTGCTAGGTTTCCCTAGGTGCCGGCTGAGCTAGAGGCCAAAATCCACAGCTCTGTGCTTTGCAAAAAACAGCTCTGTTTTCTTTGTGAAAATGTGATGTGTCAACGTTGTGTTTTGGGGCTCTTCTTGTCGCGGGCGCTAGTCCTAACCCCAAAAATGAGGTACCATTTTAATCGGGAGACATGGGGGAACGCTGGGTGGAAGACAATTTGTGGCTCCTCTCTGATTACAGAACTTTCTGTCACCAAAATAAGAGGAAAATGTGTTTTTTGGGCCAAATTTTGAGGTTTGCAAAGGATTCTGGGTAACAGAATCTGGTCAGAGCCCCACAAGTCACCCCATCTTGGATTACCCTAGGTGTCTAGTTTCAAAACTGCGCAGGTTTGCTACGTTTCCCTAGGTGCCGGATGAGCTAGAGTCCAAAATCCACAGCTCGGTGCTTTGCAAAAAACAGCTCTGTTTTCTTTGAGAAAATGTGATGTGTCTATGTTGTGCTTTGGGGATCTTCCTGTCGAGGGCGCTAGCCCTAAACCCACAAGTGAGGTACCATCTTTATCGGTAGACATGGGAGAACGCTGGGTGGAAGGAAATTCGTGAATCCTCTATAATTACAGAACTTTCTGTCACCAAAATGAGAGGTAAAAGTGTTTTTTTGGCCAAATTTTGAGGTTTGCAAAGGATTCTGGGTAACAGAACCTGGTCAGAGCCCCACAAGTCACCCCATCTTGGATTCCCGTAGGTTTCTAGTATTCAAAACTGCGCAGGTTTGCGAGGTTTCCCTAGGTGCCGGCTGAGCTAGAGTCCAAAATCAACAGCTAGGTGCTTTGCAAAAAACAGCTCTGTTTTCTTTGTGAAAATGTGATGTGATCACAATGTATTTTAGGGCTTTTCTGTGTGCAGCTGGCAGGCCTACCCCCACAAATGAGATACGATTTTTATCGGGAGACATGGGGGAACGCTGGGTGGAAGAAAATTTGTGGCTCCTCTCTGATTACAGAACTTTCTGTCACCAAAATAAGAGGAAAAGGTGTTTTTTGGGCCAAATTTTGAGGTTTGCAAAGGATTCTGGGTAACAGAATCTGGTCAGAGCCCCACAAGTCACCCCATCTTGGATTACCCTAGGTGTCTAGTTTCAAAACTGCGCAGGTTTGCTACGTTTCCCTAGGTGCCGGATGAGCTAGAGTCCAAAATCCACAGCTAGGTGCTTTGCAAAAAACAGCTCTGTTTTCTTTGTGAAAATGTGATGTATCTACATTGTGTTTTGGGGATCTTCTTGTCGCTGGCGCTAGGCCTACCCCCAAAAGTGAGGTACCATTTTTATTAGGAGACATGGGGGAATGCTAGGTGGAAGAAAATTTGTGGCTCCTCTCTGATCACAGAACTTTCTGTCACCAAAATAAGAGGAAAAGGTGTTTTTTGGGCCACATTTTAAGGTTTGCAAAGGATTCTGGGTAACAGAATCTGGTCCGAGCCCCACAAGTCACCCCATCTTTGATTCCCCTAGGTGTCTAGTTTTCAAAACTGCGCAGGTTTGCTAGGTTTCCCTAGGTGGTGGCTGAGCTAGAGGCCAAAATCCACAGCTAGGTGCTTTGCAAAACACAGCTCTGTTTTCTTTGTGAAAATGTGATGTGTCCAGGTTGTGTTTTGGGGCTTTTCCTGTCGCGGGCGCCAAGCCTACCCCCACAAGTGAGGTACCATTTTTATCGGGCGACATGGGGGAACGCTGGGTGGAAGGAAATTTGTGGCTCCTCTCTGATTACAGAACTTTCTGTCACCAAAATGAGAGGAAAAAAAAGATTTTTGGGCCAAATTTTGAGGTTTGCAAAGGATTCTGGGTAACAGAACCTGGTCAGAGCCCCACAAGTCACCCCATCTTGGATTACCCTGGGTGTCTTGTTTTGAAAACTGTGCAGGTTTGCTAGGTTTCCCTAGGTGCCGGCTGAGCTAGAGGCCAAAATCCACAGCTCTGTGCTTTGCAAAAAACAGCTCTGTTTTCTTTGTGAAAATGTGATGTGTCAACGTTGTGTTTTGGGGCTCTTCTTGTCGCGGGCGCTAGTCCTAACCCCAAAAATGAGGTACCATTTTAATCGGGAGACATGGGGGAACGCTGGGTGGAAGACAATTTGTGGCTCCTCTCTGATTACAGAACTTTCTGTCACCAAAATAAGAGGAAAATGTGTTTTTTGGGCCAAAGTTTGAGGTTTGCAAAGGATTCTGGGTAACAGAATCTGGTCAGAGCCCCACAAGTCACCCCATCTTGGATTACCCTAGGTGTCTAGTTTCAAAACTGCGCAGGTTTGCTACGTTTCCCTAGGTGCCGGATGAGCTAGAGTCCAAAATCCACAGCTCGGTGCTTTGCAAAAAACAGCTCTGTTTTCTTTGAGAAAATGTGATGTGTCTATGTTGTGCTTTGGGGATCTTCCTGTCGAGGGCGCTAGCCCTAAACCCACAAGTGAGGTACCATCTTTATCGGTAGACATGGGAGAACGCTGGGTGGAAGGAAATTCGTGAATCCTCTATAATTACAGAACTTTCTGTCACCAAAATGAGAGGTAAAAGTGTTTTTTTGGCCAAATTTTGAGGTTTGCAAAGGATTCTGGGTAACAGAATCTGGTCCGAGCCCCACAAGTCACCCCATCTTTGATTCCCCTAGGTGTCTAGTTTTCAAAACTGCGCAGGTTTGCTAGGTTTCCCTAGGTGGTGGCTGAGCTAGAGGCCAAAATCCACAGCTAGGTGCTTTGCAAAACACAGCTCTGTTTTCTTTGTGAAAATGTGATGTGTCCAGGTTGTGTTTTGGGGCTTTTCCTGTCGCGGGCGCTAGGCCTACCCCCACAAGTGAGGTACCATTTTTATCGGGCGACATGGGGGAACGCTGGGTGGAAGGAAGTTTGTGGCTCCTCTCTGATTACAGAACTTTCTGTCACCAAAATGAGAGGAAAAAAAAGATTTTTAGGCCAAATTTTGAGGTTTGCAAAGGATTCTGGGTAACAGAACCTGGTCAGAGCCCCACAAGTCACCCCATCTTGGATTACCCTGGGTGTCTTGTTTTGAAAGCTGTGCAGGTTTGCTAGGTTTCCCTAGGTGCCGGCTGAGCTAGAGGCCAAAATCCACAGCTCTGTGCTTTGCAAAAAACAGCTCTGTTTTCTTTGTGAAAATGTGATGTGTCAACGTTGTGTTTTGGGGCTCTTCTTGTCGCGGGCGCTAGTCCTAACCCCAAAAATGAGGTACCATTTTAATCGGGAGACATGGGGGAACGCTGGGTGGAAGACAATTTGTGGCTCCTCTCTGATTACAGAACTTTCTGTCACCAAAATAAGAGGAAAATGTGTTTTTTGGGCCAAATTTTGAGGTTTGCAGAGGATTCTGGGTAACAGAATCTGGTCAGAGCCCCACAAGTCACCCCATCTTGGATTACTCTAGGTGTCTAGTTTCAAAACTGCGCAGGTTTGCTTCGTTTCCCTACGTGCCGGATGAGCTAGAGTCCAAAATCCACAGCTCGGTGCTTTGCAAAAAACAGCTCTGTTTTCTTTGAGAAAATGTGATGTGTCTATGTTGTGCTTTGGGGATCTTCCTGTCGAGGGCGCTAGCCCTAAACCCACAAGTGAGGTACCATCTTTATCGGTAGACATGGGAGAACGCTGGGTGGAAGGAAATTCGTGAATCCTCTATAATTACAGAACTTTCTGTCACCAAAATGAGAGGTAAAAGTGTTTTTTTGGCCAAATTTTGAGGTTTGCAAAGGATTCTGGGTAACAGAACCTGGTCAGAGCCCCACAAGTCACCCCATCTTGGATTCCCGTAGGTTTCTAGTATTCAAAACTGCGCAGGTTTGCGAGGTTTCCCTAGGTGCCGGCTGAGCTAGAGTCCAAAATCAACAGCTAGGTGCTTTGCAAAAAACAGCTCTGTTTTCTTTGTGAAAATGTGATGTGATCACAATGTATTTTAGGGCTTTTCTGTGTGCAGCTGGCAGGCCTACCCCCACAAATGAGATACGATTTTTATCGGGAGACATGGGGGAACGCTGGGTGAAAGAAAATTTGTGGCTCCTCTCTGATTACAGAACTTTCTGTCACCAAAGTAAGAGGAAAATGTGTTTTTTGGGCCAAATTTTGAGGTTTGCAAAGGATTCTGGGTAACAGAATCTGGTCAGAGCCCCACAAGTCACCCCATCTTGGATTACCCTAGGTGTCTAGTTTCAAAACTGCGCAGGTTTGCTACGTTTCCCTAGGTGCCGGATGAGCTAGAGTCCAAAATCCACAGCTAGGTGCTTTGCAAAAAACAGCTCTGTTTTCTTTGTGAAAATGTGATGTATCTACATTGTGTTTTGGGGCTGTTCTTGTCGCTGGCGCTAGGCCTACCCCCAAAAGTGAGGTACCATTTTTATTAGGAGACATGGGGGAATGCTAGGTGGAAGAAAATTTGTGGCTCCTCTCTGATCACAGAACTTTCTGTCACCAAAATAAGAGGAAAAGGTGTTTTTTGGGCCAAATTTTAAGGTTTGCAAAGGATTCTGGGTAACAGAATCTGGTCCGAGCCCCACAAGTCACCCCATCTTTGATTCCCCTAGGTGTCTAGTTTTCAAAACTGCGCAGGTTTGCTAGGTTTCCCTAGGTGGTGGCTGAGCTAGAGGCCAAAATCCACAGCTAGGTGCTTTGCAAAACACAGCTCTGTTTTCTTTGTGAAAATGTGATGTGTCCAGGTTGTGTTTTGGGGCTTTTCCTGTCGCGGGCGCTAGGCCTACCCCCACAAGTTAGGTACCATTTTTATCGGGCGACATGGGGGAACGCTGGGTGGAAGGAAATTTGTGGCTCCTCTCTGATTACAGAACTTTCTGTCACCAAAATGAGAGGAAAAAAATGATTTTTGGGCCAAATTTTGAGGTTTGCAAAGGATTCTGGGTAACAGAATCTGGTCAGAGCCCCACAAGTCACCCCATCTTGGATTACCCTAGGTGTCTAGTTTTCAAAACTGTGCAGGTTTGCTAGGTTTCCCTAGGTGCCAGCTGAGCTAGAGGCCAAAATCCACAGCTCTGTGCTTTGCAAAAAACAGCTCTGTTTTCTTTGTGAAAATGTGATGTGTCCATGTTGTGTTTTGGGGCTCTTCTTTTCGCGGACACTAGTCCTACCCCCAAAAATGAGGTACCATTTTTATCGGGAGACATGGGGGAACGCTGGGTGGAAGAAAAGTTGTGGCTCCTCTCTGATTACAGAACTTTCTGTCACCAAAATAAGAGGAAAAGGTGTTTTTTGGGCCAAATAATGAGGTTTGCAAAGGATTCTGGGTAACAAAATCTGGTCAGAGCCCCACAAGTCACCCCATCCTGGATTCTCCTAAGTGTCTAGTTTTCAAAACTGTGCAGGTTTGCTAGGTTTCCCTAGGTGCTGGCTGAGCTAGAGGCCAGAATCCACAGCTAGGTGCTTTGCAAAACACAGCTCTGTTTTCTTTGTGAAAATGTGATGTGTCCGCGTTGTGTTTTGGGGCTTTTCCTGTCGCGAGCGCTAGGCCTATCCGATAAGTGAGGTACCATTTTTATCGGGCGACATGGGGGAACGCTGGGTGGAAGGAAATTTGTGGCTCCTCTCTGATTACAGAACTTTCTGTCACCAAAATGAGAGGAAAAAAAAGATTTTTAGGCCAAATTTTGAGGTTTGCAAAGGATTCTGGGTAACAGAACCTGGTCAGAGCCCCACAAGTCACCCCATCTTGGATTACCCTGGGTGTCTTGTTTTGAAAGCTGTGCAGGTTTGCTAGGTTTCCCTAGGTGCCGGCTGAGCTAGAGGCCAAAATCCACAGCTCTGTGCTTTGCAAAAAACAGCTCTGTTTTCTTTGTGAAAATGTGATGTGTCAACGTTGTGTTTTGGGGCTCTTCTTGTCGCGGGCGCTAGTCCTAACCCCAAAAATTAGGTACCATTTTAATCGGGAGACATGGGGGAACGCTGGGTGGAAGACAATTTGTGGCTCCTCTCTGATTACAGAACTTTCTGTCACCAAAATAAGAGGAAAATGTGTTTTTTGGGCCAAATTTTGAGGTTTGCAGAGGATTCTGGGTAACAGAATCTGGTCAGAGCCCCACAAGTCACCCCATCTTGGATTACCCTAGGTGTCTAGTTTCAAAACTGCGCAGGTTTGCTTCGTTTCCCTACGTGCCGGATGAGCTAGAGTCCAAAATCCACAGCTCGGTGCTTTGCAAAAAACAGCTCTGTTTTCTTTGAGAAAATGTGATGTGTCTATGTTGTGCTTTGGGGATCTTCCTGTCGAGGGCGCTAGCCCTAAACCCACAAGTGAGGTACCATCTTTATCGGTAGACATGGGAGAACGCTGGGTGGAAGGAAATTCGTGAATCCTCTATAATTACAGAACTTTCTGTCACCAAAATGAGAGGTAAAAGTGTTTTTTTGGCCAAATTTTGAGGTTTGCAAAGGATTCTGGGTAACAGAACCTGGTCAGAGCCCCACAAGTCACCCCATCTTGGATTCCCGTAGGTTTCTAGTATTCAAAACTGCGCAGGTTTGCGAGGTTTCCCTAGGTGCCGGCTGAGCTAGAGTCCAAAATCAACAGCTAGGTGCTTTGCAAAAAACAGCTCTGTTTTCTTTGTGAAAATGTGATGTGATCACAATGTATTTTAGGGCTTTTCTGTGTGCAGCTGGCAGGCCTACCCCCACAAATGAGATACGATTTTTATCGGGAGACATGGGGGAACGCTGGGTGAAAGAAAATTTGTGGCTCCTCTCTGATTACAGAACTTTCTGTCACCAAAATAAGAGGAAAATGTGTTTTTTGGGCCAAATTTTGAGGTTTGCAAAGGATTCTGGGTAACAGAATCTGGTCAGAGCCCCACAAGTCACCCCATCTTGGATTACCCTAGGTGTCTAGTTTCAAAACTGCGCAGGTTTGCTACGTTTCCCTAGGTGCCGGATGAGCTAGAGTCCAAAATCCACAGCTAGGTGCTTTGCAAAAAACAGCTCTGTTTTCTTTGTGAAAATGTGATGTATCTACATTGTGTTTTGGGGCTCTTCTTGTCGCTGGCGCTAGGCCTACCCCCAAAAGTGAGGTACCATTTTTATTAGGAGACATGGGGGAATGCTAGGTGGAAGAAAATTTGTGGCTCCTCTCTGATCACAGAACTTTCTGTCACCAAAATAAGAGGAAAAGGTGTTTTTTGGGCCAAATTTTAAGGTTTGCAAAGGATTCTGGGTAACAGAATCTGGTCCGAGCCCCACAAGTCACCCCATCTTTGATTCCCCTAGGTGTCTAGTTTTCAAAACTGCGCAGGTTTGCTAGGTTTCCCTAGGTGGTGGCTGAGCTAGAGGCCAAAATCCACAGCTAGGTGCTTTGCAAAACACAGCTCTGTTTTCTTTGTGAAAATGTGATGTGTCCAGGTTGTGTTTTGGGGCTTTTCCTGTCGCGGGCGCTAGGCCTACCCCCACAAGTTAGGTACCATTTTTATCGGGCGACATGGGGGAACGCTGGGTGGAAGGAAATTTGTGGCTCCTCTCTGATTACAGAACTTTCTGTCACCAAAATGAGAGGAAAAAAATGATTTTTGGGCCAAATTTTGAGGTTTGCAAAGGATTCTGGGTAACAGAATCTGGTCAGAGCCCCACAAGTCACCCCATCTTGGATTACCCTAGGTGTCTAGTTTTCAAAACTGTGCAGGTTTGCTAGGTTTCCCTAGGTGCCAGCTGTGCTAGAGGCCAAAATCCACAGCTCTGTGCTTTGCAAAAAACAGCTCTGTTTTCTTTGTGAAAATGTGATGTGTCCATGTTGTGTTTTGGGGCTCTTCTTTTCGCGGACACTAGTCCTACCCCCAAAAATGAGGTACCATTTTTATCGGGAGACATGGGGGAACGCTGGGTGGAAGAAAAGTTGTGGCTCCTCTCTGATTACAGAACTTTCTGTCACCAAAATAAGAGGAAAAGGTGTTTTTTGGGCCAAATAATGAGGTTTGCAAAGGATTCTGGGTAACAAAATCTGGTCAGAGCCCCACAAGTCACCCCATCCTGGATTCTCCTAAGTGTCTAGTTTTCAAAACTGTGCAGGTTTGCTAGGTTTCCCTAGGTGCTGGCTGAGCTAGAGGCCAAAATCCACAGCTAGGTGTTTTGCAAAAAACAGCTCTGTTTTCTTTGTGAAAATGTGATGTGTCTATGTTGTGCTTTGGGGATCTTCCTGTCGAGGGCGCTAGGCCTAAACCCACAAGTGAGGTACCATCTTTATCGGTAGACATGGGAGAACGCTGAGTGGAAGGAAATTTTTGGCTCCTCTATAATTACAGAACTTTCTGTCACCAAAAGGAGAGGTAAAAGTGTTTTTTTGGCCAAATTTTGAGGTTTGCTAAGGATTCTGGGTAACAGAACCTGGTCAGAACCCCACAAGTCACCCCATCTTGGATTCCCGTAGGTTTCTAGTTTTTAAAACTGCGCAGGTTTGCTAGGTTTCCCTAGGTGCCGGCTGAGCTAGAGTCCAAAATCAACAGCTAGGTGCTTTGCAAAAAACAGCTCTGTTTTCTTTGTGAAAATGTGATGTGATCACGTTGTATTTTAGGGCTTTTCTGTGTGCAGCCGGTAGGCCTACCCCCACAAATGAGGTACAATTTTATCGGGAGACATGGGGAAACACTGGGTGGAAGGAAATTTTTGACTCCTCTCTGATTCCAGAACTTTCTGTCACCGAAATGAGAGGTGAAAGTGTTTTTTGGGCCAAATTATGAGGTTTGCAAAGGATTCTGGGTAACAGAATCTGGTCCGAGCCCCACAAGTCACCCCATCTTGGATTCCCATAGGTGTCTAGTTTTCAAAACTGCGCAGGTTTGCTAGGTTTCCCTAGGCGGTGGCTGAGCTAGAGGCCAAAATCCACAGCTAGGTGCTTTGCAAAAAACAGTTCTGTTTTCTTTGTGAAAATGTGATGTGTCCACGTTGTGTTTTGGGGCTTTTCCTGTCGCGGGCGCTAGGCCTACCCCCACAAGTGAGGTACCATTTTTATCGGGAGACATGGGGGAATGCTGGGTGGAAGGAAATTTGTGGCTCCTCTCTGATTACAGAACTTTCTGTCACCAAAATGGGAGGTAAATGTGTTTTTTGGGCCAAATTTTGAGGTTTGCAAAGGATTCTGGGTAACAGAACCTGGTCAGAGCCATACAAGTCACCCCATCTTGGATTTCGGTAGGTGTCTAGATTTCAAAACTACGGAGGTTTGCTAGGTTTCCCTAGGTGCCGGCTGAGCTAGAGTCCAAAATCAACAGCTAGGTGCTTTGCAAAAAACAGCTCTGTTTTCTTTGTGAAAATGTGATGTTTCTACGTTGTGTTTTGGGCCTCATCCTGTTGCGGGCGCTAGGCCTACCCCCACAAGTGAGGTACCATTTTTATCGGGAGACATGGGGGACCGCTGGGTGGAAGGAAATTTGTCGCTGCTCTCTGATTACAGAACTTTCTGTCACTGAAATGAGAGGAAAAAATGATTTTTGGGCCAAATTTTGAGGTTTGCAAAGGATTCTGGGTAACAGATCCTGGTCAGAACCCCACAAGTCACACCATCTTGGATACCCCTAGGTGTCTAGTTTCAAAACTGCGCAGGTTTGCTACGTTTCCCTAGGTGCCGGATGAGCTAGAGTCCAAAATCCACAGCTAGGTGCTTTGCAAAAAACAGCTCTGTTTTCTTTGTGAAAATGTGATGTATCTACATTGTGTTTTGGGGCTCTTCTTGTCGCTGGCGCTAGGCCTACCCCCAAAAGTGAGGTACCATTTTTATTAGGAGACATGGGGGAATGCTAGGTGGAAGAAAATGTGTGGCTCCTCTCTGATCACAGAACTTTCTGTCACCAAAATAAGAGGAAAAGGTGTTTTTTGGGCCAAATTTTAAGGTTTGCAAAGGATTCTGGGTAACAGAATCTGGTCCGAGCCCCACAAGTCACCCCATCTTTGATTCCCCTAGGTGTCTAGTTTTCAAAACTGCGCAGGTTTGCTAGGTTTCCCTAGGTGGTGGCTGAGCTAGAGGCCAAAATCCACAGCTAGGTGCTTTGCAAAACACAGCTCTGTTTTCTTTGTGAAAATGTGATGTGTCCAGGTTGTGTTTTGGGGCTTTTCCTGTCGCGGGCGCTAGGCCTACCCCCACAAGTGAGGTACCATTTTTATCGGGCGACATGGGAGAACGCTGGGTGGAAGGAAATTTGTGGCTCCTCTCTGATTACAGAACTTTCTGTCACCAAAATGAGAGGAAAAAAAAGATTTTTGGGCCAAATTTTGAGGTTTGCAAAGGATTCTGGGTAACAGAACCTGGTCAGAGCCCCACAAGTCACCCCATCTTGGATTACCCTGGGTGTCTTGTTTTGAAAACTGTGCAGGTTTGCTAGGTTTCCCTAGGTGCCGGCTGAGCTAGAGGCCAAAATCCACAGCTCTGTGCTTTGCAAAAAACAGCTCTGTTTTCTTTGTGAAAATGTGATGTGTCAACGTTGTGTTTTGGGGCTCTTCTTGTCGCGGGCGCTAGTCCTAACCCCAAAAATGAGGTACCATTTTAATCGGGAGACATGGGGGAACGCTGGGTGGAAGACAATTTGTGGCTCCTCTCTGATTACAGAACTTTCTGTCACCAAAATAAGAGGAAAATGTGTTTTTTGGGCCAAATTTTGAGGTTTGCAAATGATTCTGGGTAACAGAATCTGGTCAGAGCCCCACAAGTCACCCCATCTTGGATTACCCTAGGTGTCTAGTTTCAAAACTGCGCAGGTTTGCTACGTTTCCCTAGGTGCCGGATGAGCTAGAGTCCAAAATCCACAGCTCGGTGCTTTGCAAAAAACAGCTCTGTTTTCTTTGAGAAAATGTGATGTGTCTATGTTGTGCTTTGGGGATCTTCCTGTCGAGGGCGCTAGCCCTAAACCCACAAGTGAGGTACCATCTTTATCGGTAGACATGGGAGAACGCTGGGTGGAAGGAAATTCGTGAATCCTCTATAATTACAGAACTTTCTGTCACCAAAATGAGAGGTAAAAGTGTTTTTTTGGCCAAATTTTGAGGTTTGCAAAGGATTCTGGGTAACAGAACCTGGTCAGAGCCCCACAAGTCACCCCATCTTGGATTCCCGTAGGTTTCTAGTATTCAAAACTGCGCAGGTTTGCGAGGTTTCCCTAGGTGCCGGCTGAGCTAGAGTCCAAAATCAACAGCTAGGTGCTTTGCAAAAAACAGCTCTGTTTTCTTTGTGAAAATGTGATGTGATCACAATGTATTTTAGGGCTTTTCTGTGTGCAGCTGGCAGGCCTACCCCCACAAATGAGATACGATTTTTATCGGGAGACATGGGGGAACGCTGGGTGGAAGAAAATTTGTGGCTCCTCTCTGATTACAGAACTTTCTGTCACCAAAATAAGAGGAAAATGTGTTTTTTGGGCCAAATTTTGAGGTTTGCAAAGGATTCTGGGTAACAGAATCTGGTCAGAGCCCCACAAGTCACCCCATCTTGGATTACCCTAGGTGTCTAGTTTCAAATCTGCGCAGGTTTGCTACGTTTCCCTAGGTGCCGGATGAGCTAGGGTCCAAAATCCACAGCTAGGTGCTTTGCAAAAAACAGTTCTGTTTTCTTTGTGAAAATGTGATGTATCTACATTGTGTTTTGGGGCTCTTCTTGTCGCTGGCGCTAGGCCTACCCCAAAAGTGAGGTACCATTTTTATTAGGAGACATGGGGGAATGCTAGGTGGAAGAAAATTTGTGGCTCCTCTCTGATCACAGAACTTTCTGTCACCAAAATTAGAGGAAAAGGTGTTTTTTGGGCCAAATTTTAAGGTTTGCAAAGGATTCTGGGTAACAGAATCTGGTCCGAGCCCCACAAGTCACCCCATCTTTGATTCCCCTAGGTGTCTAGTTTTCAAAACTGCGCAGGTTTGCTAGGTTTCCCTAGGTGGTGGCTGAGCTAGAGGCCAAAATTCACAGCTAGGTGCTTTGCAAAACACAGCTCTGTTTTCTTTGTGAAAATGTGATGTGTCCAGGTTGTGTTTTGGGGCTTTTCCTGTCGCGGGCGCTAGGCCTACCCCCACAAGTGAGGTACCATTTTTATCGGGCGACATGGGGGAACGCTGGGTGGAAGGAAATTTGTGGCTCCTCTCTGATTACAGAACTTTCTGTCACCAAAATGAGAGGAAAAAAAAGATTTTTGGGCCAAATTTTGAGGTTTGCAAAGGATTCTGGGTAACAGAACCTGGTCAGAGCCCCACAAGTCACCCCATCTTGGATTACCCTGGGTGTCTTGTTTTGAAAGCTGTGCAGGTTTGCTAAGTTTCCCTAGGTGCCGGCTGAGCTAGAGGCCAAAATCCACAGCTCTGTGCTTTGCAAAAAACAGCTCTGTTTTCTTTGTGAAAATGTGATGTGTCAACGTTGTGTTTTGGGGCTCTTCTTGTCGCGGGCGCTAGTCCTAACCCCAAAAATGAGGTACCATTTTAATCGGGAGACATGGGGGAACGCTGGGTGGAAGACAATTTGTGGCTCCTCTCTGATTACAGAACTTTCTGTCACCAAAATAAGAGGAAAATGTGTTTTTTGGGCCAAATTTTGAGGTTTGCAAAGGATTCTGGGTAACAGAATCTGGTCAGAGCCCCACAAGTCACCCCATCTTGGATTACCCTAGGTGTCTAGTTTCAAAACTGCGCAGGTTTGCTACGTTTCCCTAGGTGCCGGATGAGCTAGAGTCCAAAATCCACAGCTCGGTGCTTTGCAAAAAACAGCTCTGTTTTCTTTGAGAAAATGTGATGTGTCTATGTTGTGCTTTGGGGATCTTCCTGTCGAGGGCGCTAGCCCTAAACCCACAAGTGAGGTACCATCTTTATCGGTAGACATGGGAGAACGCTGGGTGGAAGGAAATTCGTGAATCCTCTATAATTACAGAACTTTCTGTCACCAAAATGAGAGGTAAAAGTGTTTTTTTGGCCAAATTTTGAGGTTTGCAAAGGATTCTGGGTAACAGAACCTGGTCAGAGCCCCACAAGTAACCCCATCTTGGATTCCCGTAGGTTTCTAGTATTCAAAACTGCGCAGGTTTGCGAGGTTTCCCTAGCTGCCGGCTGAGCTAGAGTCCAAAATCAACAGCTAGGTGCTTTGCAAAAAACAGCTCCGTTTTCTTTGTGAAAATGTGATGTGATCACAATGTATTTTAGGGCTTTTCTGTGTAAAGCTGGCAGGCCTACCCCCACAAATGAGATACGATTTTTATCGGGAGACATGGGGGAACGCTGGGTGGAAGAAAATTTGTGGCTCCTCTCTGATTACAGAACTTTCTGTCACCAAAATAAGAGGAAAAGGTGTTTTTTGGGCCAAATTTTGAGGTTTGCAAAGGATTCTGGGTAACAGAATCTGGTCAGAGCCCCACAAGTCACCCCATCTTGGATTACCCTAGGTGTCTAGTTTCAAAACTGCGCAGGTTTGCTACGTTTCCCTAGGTGCCGGATGAGCCAGGGTCCAAAATCCACAGCTAGGTGCTTTGCAAAAAACAGCTCTGTTTTCTTTGTGAAAATGTGATGTATCTACATTGTGTTTTGGGGCTCTTCTTGTCGCTGGCGCTAGGCCTACCCCCAAAAGTGAGGTACCATTTTTATTAGGAGACATGGGGGAATGCTAGGTGGAAGAAAATTTGTGGCTCCTCTCTGATCACAGAACTTTCTGTCACCAAAATAAGAGGAAAAGGTGTTTTTTGGGCCAAATTTTAAGGTTTGCAAAGGATTCTGGGTAACAGAATCTGGTCCGAGCCCCACAAGTCACCCCATCTTTGATTCCCCTAGGTGTCTAGTTTTCAAAACTGCGCAGGTTTGCTAGGTTTCCCTAGGTGGTGGCTGAGCTAGAGGCCAAAATTCACAGCTAGGTGCTTTGCAAAACACAGCTCTGTTTTCTTTGTGAAAATGTGATGTGTCCAGGTTGTGTTTTGGGGCTTTTCCTGTCGCGGGCGCTAGGCCTACCCCCACAAGTGAGGTACCATTTTTATCGGGCGACATGGGGGAACGCTGGGTGGAAGAAAATTTGTGGCTCCTCTCTGATTACAGAACTTTCTGTCACCAAAATAAGAGGAAAAGGTGTTTTTTGGGCCAAATTTTGAGGTTTGCAAAGGATTCTGGGTAACAGAATCTGGTCAGAGCCCCACAAGTCACCCCATCTTGGATTACCCTAGGTGTCTAGTTTCAAAACTGCGCAGGTTTGCTACGTTTCCCTAGGTGCCGGATGAGCTAGAGTCCAAAATCCACAGCTAGGTGCTTTGCAAAAAACAGCTCTGTTTTCTTTGTGAAAATGTGATGTATCTACATTGTGTTTTGGGGCTCTTCTTGTCGCTGGCGCTAGGCCTACCCCCAAAAGTGAGGTACCATTTGTATTAGGAGACATGGGGGAATGCTAGGTGGAAGAAAATTTGTGGCTCCTCTCTGATCACAGAACTTTCTGTCACCAAAATAAGAGGAAAAGGTGTTTTTTGGGCCAAATTTTAAGGTTTGCAAAGGATTCTGGGTAACAGAATCTGGTCCGAGCCCCACAAGTCACCCCATCTTTGATTCCCCTAGGTGTCTAGTTTTCAAAACTGCGCAGGTTTGCTAGGTTTCCCTAGGTGGTGGCTGAGCTAGAGGCCAAAATCCACAGCTAGGTGCTTTGCAAAACACAGCTCTGTTTTCTTTGTGAAAATGTGATGTGTCCAGGTTGTGTTTTGGGGCTTTTCCTGTCGCGGGCGCTAGGCCTACCCCCACAAGTTAGGTGCCATTTTTATCGTGCGACATGGGGGAACGCTGGGTGGAAGGAAATTTGTGGCTCCTCTCTGATTACAGAACTTTCTGTCACCAAAATGAGAGGAAAAAAATGATTTTTGGGCCAAATTTTGAGGTTTGCAAAGGATTCTGGGTAACAGAATCTGGTCAGAGCCCCACAAGTCACCCCATCTTGGATTACCCTAGGTGTCTAGTTTTCAAAACTGTGCAGGTTTGCTAGGTTTCCCTAGGTGCCAGCTGAGCTAGAGGCCAAAATCCACAGCTCTGTGCTTTGCAAAAAACAGCTCTGTTTTCTTTGTGAAAATTTGATGTGTCCATGTTGTGTTTTGGGGCTCTTCTTTTCGCGGACACTAGTCCTACCCCCAAAAATGAGGTACCATTTTTATCGGGAGACATGGGGGAACGCTGGGTGGAAGAAAAGTTGTGGCTCCTCTCTGATTACAGAACTTTCTGTCACCAAAATAAGAGGAAAAGGTGTTTTTTGGGCCAAATAATGAGGTTTGCAAAGGATTCTGGGTAACAGAATCTGGTCAAAGCCCCACAAGTCACCCCATCCTGGATTCTCCTAAGTGTCTAGTTTTCAAAACTGTGCAGGTTTGCTAGGTTTCCCTAGGTGCTGGCTGAGCTAGAGGCCAAAATCCACAGCTAGGTGCTTTGCAAAAAACAGCTCTGTTTTCTTTGTGAAAATGTGATGTGTCTATGTTGTGCTTTGGGGATCTTCCTGTCGAGGGCGCTAGGCCTAAACCCACAAGTGAGGTACCATCTTTATCGGTAGACATGGGAGAACGCTGGGTGGAAGGAAATTTTTGGCTCCTCTATAATTACAGAACTTTCTGTCACCAAAAGGAGAGGTAAAAGTGTTTTTTTGGCCAAATTTTGAGGTTTGCTAAGGATTCTGGGTAACAGAACCTGGTCAGAACCCCACAAGTCACCCCATCTTGGATTCCCGTAGGTTTCTAGTTTTTAAAACTGCGCAGGTTTGCTAGGTTTCCCTAGGTGCCGGCTGAGCTAGAGTCCAAAATCAACAGCTAGGTGCTTTGCAAAAAACAGCTCTGTTTTCTTTGTGAAAATGTGATGTGATCACGTTGTATTTTAGGGCTTTTCTGTGTGCAGCCGGTAGGCCTACCCCCACAAATGAGGTACCATTTTTATCGGGAGACATGGGGAAACACTGGGTGGAAGGACATTTTTGACTCCTCTCTGATTCCAGAACTTTCTGTCACCGAAATGAGAGGTGAAAGTGTTTTTTTGGCCAAATTATGAGGTTTGCAAAGGATTCTGGGTAACAGAATCTTGTCCGAGCCCCACAAGTCACCCCATCTTGTATTCCCATAGGTGTCTAGTTTTCAAAACTGCGTAGGTTTGCTAGGTTTCCCTAGGTGGTGGCTGAGCTAGAGGCCAAAATCCACCGCTAGGTGCTTTGCAAAACACAGCTCTGTTTTCTTTGTGAAAATGTGATGTGTCCACGTTGTGTTTTGGGGCTTTTCCTGTCGCGGGCGCTAGGCCTAACCCCAAAAATGAGGTACCATTTTAATCGGGAGACATGGGGGAACGCTGGGTGGAAGACAATTTGTGGCTCCTCTCTGATTACAGAACTTTCTGTCACCAAAATAAGAGGAAAATGTGTTTTTTGGGCCAAATTTTGAGGTTTGCAAAGGATTCTGGGTAACAGAATCTGGTCAGAGCCCCACAAGTCACCCCATCTTGGATTACCCTAGGTGTCTAGTTTCAAAACTGCGCAGGTTTGCTACGTTTCCCTAGGTGCCGGATGAGCTAGAGTCCAAAATCCACAGCTCGGTGCTTTGCAAAAAACAGCTCTGTTTTCTTTGAGAAAATGTGATGTGTCTATGTTGTGCTTTGGGGATCTTCCTGTCGAGGGCGCTAGCCCTAAACCCACAAGTGAGGTACCATCTTTATCGGTAGACATAGGAGAACGCTGGGTGGAAGGAAATTCGTGAATCCTCTATAATTACAGAACTTTCTGTCACCAAAATGAGAGGTAAAAGTGTTTTTTTGGCCAAATTTTGAGGTTTGCAAAGGATTCTGGGTAACAGAACCTGGTCAGAGCCCCACAAGTAACCCCATCTTGGATTCCCGTAGGTTTCTAGTATTCAAAACTGCGCAGGTTTGCGAGGTTTCCCTAGCTGCCGGCTGAGCTAGAGTCCAAAATCAACAGCTAGGTGCTTTGCAAAAAACAGCTCCGTTTTCTTTGTGAAAATGTGATGTGATCACAATGTATTTTAGGGCTTTTCTGTGTAAAGCTGGCAGGCCTACCCCCACAAATGAGATACGATTTTTATCGGGAGACATGGGGGAACGCTGGGTGGAAGAAAATTTGTGGCTCCTCTCTGATTACAGAACTTTCTGTCACCAAAATAAGAGGAAAAGGTGTTTTTTGGGCCAAATTTTGAGGTTTGCAAAGGATTCTGGGTAACAGAATCTGGTCAGAGCCCCACAAGTCACCCCATCTTGGATTACCCTAGGTGTCTAGTTTCAAAACTGCGCAGGTTTGCTACGTTTCCCTAGGTGCCGGATGAGCCAGGGTCCAAAATCCACAGCTAGGTGCTTTGCAAAAAACAGCTCTGTTTTCTTTGTGAAAATGTGATGTATCTACATTGTGTTTTGGGGCTCTTCTTGTCGCTGGCGCTAGGCCTACCCCCAAAAGTGAGGTACCATTTTTATTAGGAGACATGGGGGAATGCTAGGTGGAAGAAAATTTGTGGCTCCTCTCTGATCACAGAACTTTCTGTCACCAAAATAAGAGGAAAAGGTGTTTTTTGGGCCAAATTTTAAGGTTTGCAAAGGATTCTGGGTAACAGAATCTGGTCCGAGCCCCACAAGTCACCCCATCTTTGATTCCCCTAGGTGTCTAGTTTTCAAAACTGCGCAGGTTTGCTAGGTTTCCCTAGGTGGTGGCTGAGCTAGAGGCCAAAATTCACAGCTAGGTGCTTTGCAAAACACAGCTCTGTTTTCTTTGTGAAAATGTGATGTGTCCAGGTTGTGTTTTGGGGCTTTTCCTGTCGCGGGCGCTAGGCCTACCCCCACAAGTGAGGTACCATTTTTATCGGGCGACATGGGGGAACGCTGGGTGGAAGAAAATTTGTGGCTCCTCTCTGATTACAGAACTTTCTGTCACCAAAATAAGAGGAAAAGGTGTTTTTTGGGCCAAATTTTGAGGTTTGCAAAGGATTCTGGGTAACAGAATCTGGTCAGAGCCCCACAAGTCACCCCATCTTGGATTACCCTAGGTGTCTAGTTTCAAAACTGCGCAGGTTTGCTACGTTTCCCTAGGTGCCGGATGAGCTAGAGTCCAAAATCCACAGCTAGGTGCTTTGCAAAAAACAGCTCTGTTTTCTTTGTGAAAATGTGATGTATCTACATTGTGTTTTGGGGCTCTTCTTGTCGCTGGCGCTAGGCCTACCCCCAAAAGTGAGGTACCATTTGTATTAGGAGACATGGGGGAATGCTAGGTGGAAGAAAATTTGTGGCTCCTCTCTGATCACAGAACTTTCTGTCACCAAAATAAGAGGAAAAGGTGTTTTTTGGGCCAAATTTTAAGGTTTGCAAAGGATTCTGGGTAACAGAATCTGGTCCGAGCCCCACAAGTCACCCCATCTTTGATTCCCCTAGGTGTCTAGTTTTCAAAACTGCGCAGGTTTGCTAGGTTTCCCTAGGTGGTGGCTGAGCTAGAGGCCAAAATCCACAGCTAGGTGCTTTGCAAAACACAGCTCTGTTTTCTTTGTGAAAATGTGATGTGTCCAGGTTGTGTTTTGGGGCTTTTCCTGTCGCGGGCGCTAGGCCTACCCCCACAAGTTAGGTGCCATTTTTATCGTGCGACATGGGGGAACGCTGGGTGGAAGGAAATTTGTGGCTCCTCTCTGATTACAGAACTTTCTGTCACCAAAATGAGAGGAAAAAAATGATTTTTGGGCCAAATTTTGAGGTTTGCAAAGGATTCTGGGTAACAGAATCTGGTCAGAGCCCCACAAGTCACCCCATCTTGGATTACCCTAGGTGTCTAGTTTTCAAAACTGTGCAGGTTTGCTAGGTTTCCCTAGGTGCCAGCTGAGCTAGAGGCCAAAATCCACAGCTCTGTGCTTTGCAAAAAACAGCTCTGTTTTCTTTGTGAAAATTTGATGTGTCCATGTTGTGTTTTGGGGCTCTTCTTTTCGCGGACACTAGTCCTACCCCCAAAAATGAGGTACCATTTTTATCGGGAGACATGGGGGAACGCTGGGTGGAAGAAAAGTTGTGGCTCCTCTCTGATTACAGAACTTTCTGTCACCAAAATAAGAGGAAAAGGTGTTTTTTGGGCCAAATAATGAGGTTTGCAAAGGATTCTGGGTAACAGAATCTGGTCAAAGCCCCACAAGTCACCCCATCCTGGATTCTCCTAAGTGTCTAGTTTTCAAAACTGTGCAGGTTTGCTAGGTTTCCCTAGGTGCTGGCTGAGCTAGAGGCCAAAATCCACAGCTAGGTGCTTTGCAAAAAACGGCTCTGTTTTCTTTGTGAAAATGTGATGTGTCTATGTTGTGCTTTGGGGATCTTCCTGTCGAGGGCGCTAGGCCTAAACCCACAAGTGAGGTACCATCTTTATCGGTAGACATGGGAGAACGCTGGGTGGAAGGAAATTTTTGGCTCCTCTATAATTACAGAACTTTCTGTCACCAAAAGGAGAGGTAAAAGTGTTTTTTTGGCCAAATTTTGAGGTTTGCTAAGGATTCTGGGTAACAGAACCTGGTCAGAACCCCACAAGTCACCCCATCTTGGATTCCCGTAGGTTTCTAGTTTTTAAAACTGCGCAGGTTTGCTAGGTTTCCCTAGGTGCCGGCTGAGCTAGAGTCCAAAATCAACAGCTAGGTGCTTTGCAAAAAACAGCTCTGTTTTCTTTGTGAAAATGTGATGTGATCACGTTGTATTTTAGGGCTTTTCTGTGTGCAGCCGGTAGGCCTACCCCCACAAATGAGGTACCATTTTTATCGGGAGACATGGGGAAACACTGGGTGGAAGGACATTTTTGACTCCTCTCTGATTCCAGAACTTTCTGTCACCGAAATGAGAGGTGAAAGTGTTTTTTTGGCCAAATTATGAGGTTTGCAAAGGATTCTGGGTAACAGAATCTTGTCCGAGCCCCACAAGTCACCCCATCTTGTATTCCCATAGGTGTCTAGTTTTCAAAACTGCGTAGGTTTGCTAGGTTTCCCTAGGTGGTGGCTGAGCTAGAGGCCAAAATCCACCGCTAGGTGCTTTGCAAAACACAGCTCTGTTTTCTTTGTGAAAATGTGATGTGTCCACGTTGTGTTTTGGGGCTTTTCCTGTCGCGGGCGCTAGGCCTACCCCCACAAGTGAGGTACCATTTTTATCGGGAGACATGGGGGAATGCTGGGTGGAAGGAAATTTGTGGCTCCTCTCTGATTACTGAACTTTCTGTCACCAAAATGGGAGGTAAATGTGTTTTTTTGGCCAAATTTTGAGGTTTGCAAAGGATTCTGGGTAACAGAACCTGGTCAGAGCCCCACAAGTCACCCCATCTTGGATTTCGGTAGGTGTCTAGTTTTCAAAACTACGGAGGTTTGCGAGGTTTCCCCAGGTGCTGGCTGAGCTAGAGTCCAAAATCCACAGCCTGGTGATTTGCAAAAAACAGCTCTGTTTTCTTTTTGAAAATGTGATGTGTCCACGTTGTGTTTTGGGGCTTTTCTGTGTGTGGGCACTAGGCCTACCCCCACAAATGAGGTTCGATTTTTATTGGGAGACATGGGGGAACACTGGGTGGAAGGACATTTGTGGCTCCTCTCTGATTCCAGAACTTTCTGTCACCAAAATAGGAGGAAAAAGTTTTTTTTGGGCCAAATTTTGAGGTTTGCAAAGGATTCTGGGTAACAGAACCTGGTCAGAACCCCACAAGTCACAACATCTTGGATCCCCCTAGGTGTCTAGTTTTCAAAACTGCGCAGGTTTGCTAGGTTTCCCTTGGTGCCGGCTGAGCTAGAGGCCAAAATCCACAGCTTTGTGCTTTGCAAAAAACAGCTCTGTTTTCTTTGTGAAAATGTGATGTGTCTACATTGTGTTTTGGGGCTCTTCTTGTCGCGGGCGCTAGACCTACCCCCAAAAGTGAGGTACCATTGTTATCGGGAGACATGGGGAAATGCTGGGTGTAAGAAAATTTGTGGCTCCTCTCTGATTACAGAACTTTCTGTCACCAAAATAAGAGGAAAAGGTGTTTTTTGGGCCAAATTTTGAGGTTTGCAAAGGATTCTGGGTAACAGAACCTTGTCAGAACCCCACAAGTCACAACATCTTGGATCCCCCTAGGTGTCTAGTTTTCAAAACTGCACAGGTTTGCTAGGTTGCCCTAGGTGCCGGCTGAGCTAGAGGCCAAAACTGTGCAGGTTTGCTAGATTTCCCTAGGTGGTGGCTGAGCTAGAGGCCAATATCCACAGCTAGGTGCTTTTCAAAAAACAACTCTGTTTTCTTTGTGAAAATGTGATGTTTCTACGTTGTGTTTTGGGGCTTTACCTGTTGCGGGCGCTAGGCCTACCCCCACAAGTGAGGTACCATTTTTATCGGGAGACATGGGGAAACACTGGGTGGAAGGACATTTTTGACTCCTCTCTGATTCCAGAACTTTCTGTCACCGAAATGAGAGGTGAAAGTGGTTTTTTTGGCCAAATTTTGAGGTTTGCAAAGGATTCTGGGTAACAGAATCTGGTCCGAGCCCCACAAGTCACCCCATCTTTGATTCCCCTAGGTTTCTAGTTTTCAAAACTGTGTAGGTTTGCTAGGTTTCCCTAGGTGCTGGCTGGGCTAGAGTACAAAATCCACAGCCAGGTGATTTGCAAAAAACAGCTCTGTTTTCTTTGTGAAAATGTGATGTTTCTACGTTGTGTTTTGGGGCTCTTCCTGTTGCGGGCTCTAGGCCTACCCCACAAGTGAGGTACCATTTTTATCGGGAGACATGGGGTAATGCTGGGTGGAAGGAAATTTGTCGCTGCTCTCTGATTACAGAACTTTCTGTCACTGAAATGAGAGGAAAAAAATGATTTTTGGGCCAAATTTTGAGGTTTGCAAAGGATTCTGGGTAACAGATCCTGGTCAGAATCCCACAAGTCACAACATCTTGGATCCCCCTAGGTGTCTAGTTTTCAAAACTGCGCAGGTTTGCTAGGTTGCCCTAGGTGCCGGCTGAGCTAGAGGCCAAAATCCACAGCTAGGTGCTTTGCAAAAAACAGCTCTGTTTTCTTTGTGAAAATGTAATGTTTCTACGTTGTGTTTTGAGGCTTTTCCTGTTGCGGGCCCTAGGCCTACCCCCACAAGTGAGATACAATTTTTATCGGGAGACATGGGGGAACGCTGGGTAGAAGGAAATTTGTGGCTGCTCTCTGATTACAGAACTTTCTGTCACTGAAATGAGAGGAAAAAAATGATTTTTGGGCAAAATTTTGAGGTTTTTAAAGGATTCTGGGTAACAGAACCTGGTCAGAGTCCCACAAGTCACCCCATCTTGGATTACCCTAGGTGTCTAGTTTTCAAAACTGTGCAGGTTTGCTAGGTTTCCCTATGTGCCGGCTGAGCTGGAGGCTAAAATCCACAGCTCAGTGCTTTGCAAAAAACAGCTCTGTTTTCTTTGTGAAAATGTGATGTGTCCACGTTGTGTTTTGGGGCTCTTCTTGTCGCGGGCGCTAGTCCTACCCCCAAAAATGAGGTACCATTTTTATCGGGAGACATGGGGGAACGCTGGGTGGAAGACAATTTGTGGCTCCTCTCTGATTACAGAACTTTCTGTCACCAAAATAAGAGGAAAAGGTGTTTTTTGGGCCAAATTTTGAGGTTTGCAAAGGATTCTGGGTAACAGAATCTGGTCAGAGCCCCACAAGTCACCACATCTTGGATAACCCTAGGTGTCTAGTTTCAAAACTGCGCAGGATTGCTACATTTCCCTAGGTGCCGGATGAGCTAGAGTCCAAAATCCACAGCTAGGTGCTTTGCAGAAAACAGCTCTGTTTTCTTTGTGAAAATGTGATGTGTCTATGTTGTGCTTTCGGGATCTTCCTGTCGAGGGAGCTAGGCCTAAACCCACAAGTGAGGTACCATCTTTATCGGTAGACATGGGAGAACGCTGGGTGGAAGGAAATTCGTGGCTCCTCTATAATTACAGAACTTTCTGTCACCAAAATGTGAGGTAAAAGTGTTTTTTTGGCCAAATCTTGAGGTTTGCAAAGGATTCTGGGTAACAGAACCTGGTCAGACCCCCACAAGTCACCCCATCATGGATTCCCGTAGGTGTCTAGTTTTCAAAACTGCGCAGGTTTGCTAGGTTTCCCTAGGTGCCGGCTGAGCTAGAGTCCAAAATCAACAGCTAGGTGCTTTGCAAAAAACAGCTCTGTTTTCTTTGTGAAAATGTGATGTGATCACGTTGAATTTTGGGGCTTTTATGGGTGCAGCCGCTAGGCCTACCCCCACAAATGAGGAACTATTTTTATCGGGAGACATGGGGAAACACTGGGTGGAAGGAAATTTTTTACTCCTCTCTCATTCCAGAACTTTCTGTCACCAAAATAGGAGGAAAAGGGTTTTTTTGGGCCAAATTATGAGGTTTGCAAAGGCTTCTGGGTAACAGAACCTGGTCAGAACCCCACAAGTCACAACATCTTGGATCCCCCTAGGTGTCTAGTTTTCAAAACTGCGCAGGTTTGCTAGGTTGCCCTAGGTGCCGGCTGAGCTAGAGGCCAAAATCCACAGCTAGGTGCTTTGCAAAAAACAGCTCTGTTTTCTTTGTGAAAATGTGATGTTTCTACGTTGTGTTTTGGGGCTCTTCCTGTTGCTGGCGCTAGGCCTACCCCCACAAGTGAGATACCATTTTTATCGGGAGACATGGGGGAACGCTGGGTGGAAGGAAATTTGTGGCTGCTCTCTGATTACAGAACTTGCTGTCACTGAAATGTGAGGAAAAAAAAGATTTTTGGGCCAAATTTTGAGGTTTGCAAAGGATTCTGGGTAACAGAACCTGGTCAGAGCCCCACAAGTCACCCCATCTTGGATTACCCTATGTGTCTTCTTTTCAAAACTGTGCAGGTTTGCTAGGTTTCCCTAGGTGCAGGCTGAGCTAGAGGCCAAAATCCACAGCTCTGTGCTTTGCAAAAAACAGCTCTGTTTTCTTTGTGAAAATGTGATGTGTCAACGTTGTGTTTTGGGGCTCTTCTTGTCGCGGGCGCTAGTCCTACCCCCAAAAATGAGGTACCATTTTTATCGGGAGACATGGGGGAACGCTGGGTGGAAGACAATTTGTGGCTCCTCTCTGATTACAGAACTTTCTGTCACCAAAATAAGAGGAAAAGGTATTTTTTGGGCCAAATTTTGAGGTTTGCAAAGGATTCTGGGTAACAGAATCTGGTCAGAGCCCCACAAGTCACCCCATCTTGGATTACCCTAGGTGTCTAGTTTCAAAACTACGCAGGTTTGCTACGTTTCCCTAGGTGCCGGATGAGCTAGAGTCCAAAATCCACAGCTAGGTGCTTTGCAAAAAACATCTCTGTTTTCTTTGAGAAAATGTGATGTGTCTATGTTGTGCTTTGGGGATCTTCCTATCGAGGGCGCTAGCCCTAAACCCACAAGTGAGGTACCATCTTTTTCGGTAGACATGGGAGAACGCTGGGTGGAAGGAAATTCGTGAATCCTATATAATTACAGAACTTTCTGTCACCAAAATGAGAGGTAAAAGTGTTTTTTTGGCCAAATTTTGAGGTTTGCAAAGGATTCTGGGTAACAGAACCTGGTCAGAGCCCCACAAGTCACCCCATCATGGATTCCCGTAGGTGTCTAGTTTTCAAAACTGCGCAGGTTTGCTAGGTTTCCCTAGATGCCGGCTGAGCTAGAGTCCAAAATCAACAGCTAGGTGCTTTGCAAAAAACAGCACTGTTTTCTTTGTGAAAATGTGATGTGATCACGTTGTATTTTGGGGCTTTTCTGTGTGCAGCCGCTAGGCCTACCCCCACAAATGAGGTACGATTTTTATCGGGAGACATGGGGAAACACTGGGTGGAAGGACATTTTTTACTCCTCTCTGATTCCAGAACTTTCTGTCACCGAAATGAGAGGTGAAAGTGTTTTTTTGGCCAAATTCTGAGGTTTGCAAAGAATTCTGGGTAACAGAATGTTCTCCGAGCCCCACAAGTCACCCCATCTTGGATTCCCATAGGTGTCTAGTTTCAAAACTGCGCAGGTTTGATACGTTTCCCTAGGTGGTGGCTGAGCTAGATTCCAAAATCCACAGCTAGGTGCTTTGCAAAAAATAGCTCTGTTTTCTTTGTGAAAATGTGATGCTTCTACGTTGTGTTTTGGGGCTCTTCCTGTCGCAGGCGCTAAGCCTACCCACACAAGTGAGGAACCATTTTTATCGGTAGACATGGGGGAACGCTGGGTGGAAGGAAATTTGTGGCTCCTCCCTGATTACAGAACTTTCTGTCACCGAAATGAGAGGAAAACATGTTTTTGGGCCAACATTTAGGATTTGCAAAGGATTCTGGGTAACAGAACCTGGTCAGAGCCCCACAAGTCACCCCATCCTGGATTCCCCTAAGTGTCTAGTTTTCAAAACTGTGCAGGTTTGTAAGGTTTCCCTAGGTGCTGGCTGAGCTAGAGGCCAAAATCCACAGCTAGGCGCTTTGCAAAAAACAGCTGTTTTCTTTCTGAAAATGTGATGTTTCTATGTAGTGCTTTGGGGATCTTCCTGTCGAGGTTGCTAGGCCTAACCCCACAAGTGAGGTACCATCTTTATCGGTAGACATGGGAGAACGCTGGGTGGAAGGAAATTTGTGGCTCCTCTATGATTACAGAACATTCTGTCACCAAAATTAGAGGTAAAAGTGTTTTATTGGCCAAATTTTGAGGTTCGGAAATAATTCGGGTAAAAGAAACTGGTCAGAGGCCCGCAAGTCACCCCATCTTGGATTCCCCTAGGTTTCTAGTTTTTAAAACTGTGCAGGTTTGCTAGATTTCCCTAGGTGGTGGCTGAGCTAGATGCCAAAATCCACAGCTAGGTGCTTTGCAAAAAACAGCTCTGTTTTCTTTGTGAAAATGTGATGTGTCCAGGTTGTGTTTTGGGTCTTTTCCTGTCGCGGGCGCTAGGCCTACCCCCACAAGTGAGGTACCATTTTTATCGGGAGACATGAGTGAACATTGGGTGGAAGGAAATTTGTGGCTCCTCTCTGATTCCAGAACTTTCTGTCACCATAACAGGAGGAAAAAGGTTTTTTTGGTCCAAATTTTGAGGTTTGCAAAGGATTCTGGGTAACAGAACCTGGTCAGAAATCCACAAGTCACAACATCTTGGATCCCCCTAGGTGTATAGTTTACAAAACTGCGCAGGTTTGCTAGGTTTCCCTAGGTGGTGGCTGAGCTAGAGGCCAAAATCCACAGCTAGGTGCTTTGCAAAAAACAGCTCTGTTTTCTTTGTGAAAATGTGATGTGTCCAGGTTGTGTTTTGGGGTTTTTACTGTCGGGGGCGCTAGGCCTACCCCCACAAGTCAGGTACCATTTTTATCGGGAGACATGGGGGAAGGCTGGGTGGAAGGAAATTTGTGGCTCCTCTCTGATTACAGAACTTTCTGTCACCAAAATTGGAGGTAAATGTGTTTTTTTGGCCAAATTTTGAGGTTTGCAAAGGATTCTGGGTAACAGAACCTGGTCAGAGCCCCACAATTCACCCCATGTTGGATTTCGGTAGGTGTCTAGTTTTCAAAACTGCGGAGGTTTGCTAGGTTTCCCTAGGTGCTGGCTGAGATAGAGGCCAAAATCCACAGCTAGGTGCTTTGCAAAAAACAGCTCTGTTTTCTTTGTAAAAATGTGATGTTTCTACGTTGTGTTTTGGGGCTATTCCTGTTGCGGGCGCTAGGCCTACCCCCACAAGTGAGGTACCATTGTTATCGGGAGACATGGGGGAACGCTGGATGGAAGGAAATTTGTGGCTTCTCTCTGATTACAGAACTTTCTGTCACTGAAATGAGAGGAAAAAAATGATTTTTGGGCCAAATTTTGAGGTTTGCAAAGGATTCTGAGTAACATACCCTGGTCAGAACCCCACAAGTCAAACCATCTTGGATTACCCTACGTGTCTAGTTTTCAAAACTGCGCAGGTTTGCAAGGTTGCCCTAGGTGCCGGCTGAGCTAGAGGCCAAAATCCACGGCTAGGTGCTTTGCAAAAAACAGCTCTGTTTTCTTTGTGAAAATGTGATGTTTCTACGTTGTGTTTTGGGGCTCTTCCTGTTTGGGGCGCTAGGCCTACCCCCACAAGTGAGATACCATTTTTATCGGGAGACATGGGGGAACGCTGGGTGGAAGGAAATTTGTGGCTGCTCTCTGATTACAGAACTTTCTGTCACTGAAATGAGAGGAAAAAAATGATTTTTGGGCCAAATCTTGAGGTTTGCAAAGTATTCTGGGTAACAGAACCTGGTCAGAGACCCACAAGTCAAACCATCTTGGATTACCCTAGGTGTCTAGTTTTCAAAACTGTGCAGGTTTGCTAGGTTTCCCTAGGTGCTGGCTGAGCTAGAGGCCAAAATCCACAGCTAGGTGCTTTGCAATAAACAGCTCTGTTTTCTTTGTGGAAATGTGATGTGTCCACGTTGTGTTTTGGGGCTTTTCCTGTCGAGAGCGCTACGCCTACCCCCACAAGTGAAGTACCATTTTTATCGGCACACATGGGGAAATGCTGGGTGGAAGGACATTTGTGGCTCCTCTCTGATTACAGAACTTTCTGTCACCAAAATAAGAGGAAAAGGTGTTTTTTGGGCCACATTTTGAGGTTTGCAAAGGATTCTGGGTAACAGAATCTGGTCAGAGCCCCACAAGTCACCCCATCTTGGATTACCCTAGGTGTCTGGTTTCAAAACTGTGCAGGTTTGCTACGTTTCCCTAGGTGCCGGATGAGCTAGAGTCCAAAATCCACAGCTAGGTGCTTTTAAAAAAACTGCTCTGTTTTCTTTGTGGAAATGTGATGTGTCTACATTGTGTTTTGGGGTTTTCTTGTCGCGGGCGCTAGGCCTACCCCCAAAAGTGAGGTACCATTTTTATCGGGAGACATGGGGAAATGCTGGGTGTAAGAAAATTTGTGGCTCCTCTCTGATCACAGAACTTTCTGTCACCAAAATAAGAGGAAAAGGTGTTTTTTGGGCCAAATTTTAATGTTTGCCAAGGATTCTGGGTAACAGAATCTGGTCAGAGCCCCACAAGTCACCCCATCTTGGATTCCCCTTGGCGTCTAGTTTTCAAGACTGTGCAGGATTGCTAGGTTTCCGTAGGTGCCCCGCTGAGCTAGAGGCCAAAATTCACAGCTAGGTGCTTTGCAATAAACAGCTCTGTTTTCTTTGTGGAAATGTGATGTGTCCACGTTGTGTTTTGGGGCTTTTCCTGTCGCGGGCGCTACGCCTACCCCCACAAGTGAAGTACCATTTTTATCGGCACACATGGGGAAATGCTGGTTGGAAGGACATTTGTGGCTCCTCTCTGATTCCAGAACTTTCTGTCACCCAAATGAGAGGAAAAAGTGTTTTTTGGGCCAAATTTTGAGGTTTGCAAAGGCTTCTGGGTAACAGAACCTGGTCAGAGCCCCAAAAGTCACACCATCTTGGATTCCCCTAGATGTCTAGTATTCAAAACTGCGCAGGTTTGCTAGGTTTCATTAGGTGCCAGCTGAGCTAGAGGCCAAAATCCACAGCTAGGTGCTTTGCAAAAAACAGCTCTGTTTTCTTTGTGAAAATGTGATGTGTCCACGTTGTGTTTTGGGGCTTTTCCTGTCTCGGGCGCTAGGCCTACCCCCACACGTGAAGTAACAATTTTTATCGGGAACATGGGGAAATGCTGGGTGGAAGGACATTTGTGGCTCCTCTCTTATTCTAGAACTTTCTGTCACCCAAATGAGAGTAAAAAGTGTTTTTTGGGCCAAATTTTGAGGTTTGCAAAGGCTTCTGGGTAACAGAACCTGGTCAGAGACCCAAAAGACACCCCATCTTGGATTCCCCTAGGTGTCTAGTTTTCAAAACTGCGCAGGTTTGCTAGGTTTCCCTAAGTGCCGGCTGAGCTAGAGTCCAAAATCCACAGCTAGGTGCTTTGCAAAAAACTGCTCTGTTTTCTTTGTGGAAATGTGATGTGTCTACATTGTGTTTTGGGGTTTTCTTGTCACGGGCGCTAGGCCTACCCCCAAAAGT
Source organism: Pleurodeles waltl (assembly GCF_031143425.1). Lineage (NCBI taxonomy): Eukaryota > Metazoa > Chordata > Amphibia > Caudata > Salamandridae > Pleurodeles > Pleurodeles waltl. Next base: position 612,286,086 of record NC_090449.1, read on the forward strand.
GAGGTACCATTTTTATCGGGAGACATGGGGAAATGCTGGGTGTAAGAAAATTTGTGGCTCCTCTCTGATCACAGAACTTTCTGTCACCAAAATAAGAGGAAAATGTGTTTTTGGGCCAAATTGTAATGTTTGCCAAGGATTCTGGGTAACAGAATCTGGTCAGAGCCCCACAAGTCACCCCATCTTGGATTCCCCTAGGCGTCTAGTTTTCAAGACTGTGCAGGATTGCTAGGTTTCCGTAGGTGCCCGCTGAGCTAGAGGCCAAAATTCACAGCTAGGTGCTTTGCAATAAACAGCTCTGTTTTCTTTGTGGAAATGTGATGTGTCCACATTGTGTTTTGGGGCTTTTCCTGTCGCGGGCGCTACGCCTACCCCTACAAGTGAAGTACCATTTTTATCGGTACACATGGGGAAATGCTGGTTGGAAGGACATTTGTGGATCCTCTCTGATTCCAGAACTTTCTGTCACCAAAATAAGAGTAAAATCTGTTTTTTCGGCCACATTTTGAGGTTTGCAAAGGATTCCGGGTAACAGAACCTGGTCAGAGCCCCACAAGTCACCCCATCCTAGATTCCCCTAGGTGTCTAGTTTTCAAAACTGTGCAGGTTTGCTAGGTTTCCAGAGGTGCCGGCTGAGCTAGAGTCCAAAATCCACAGGCAGGTGCTTTGCAAAAAACAGCTCTGTTTTCTTTGTAAAAATGTGATGTGTCCACGTTGTGTTTTTGGGCTTTTCTGTGTGCGGGCGCTAGGCCTAACCCCACAAATGAGGTACGATTTTTATCAGGAGACATGGTGTAATGCTGGGTGGAAGGAAATTCGTGGCTCCTCTATGATTCCAGAACTTTCTGTCACCGAAATGAGAGGAAAAAGTTATTTTGGGGCCAAATTTTGAGGTTTGCAAAGGATTCTGGGTAACAGAACCTGGTCAGAGCCCCACTAGTCACACCATCTAGGATTCCCTTAGGTGTCTAGTTTTCAAAACTGCGCAGGTTTGCTAGGTTTCCCTCGGTGCCGGCTCAGCTAGAGGCCAAAATCCACAGCTAGGTGCTTTACAAAAAACAGCCCTGTTTTCATTGGGAAAATGTGATGTGTCCACGTTGTGTTTTGGGGTTTTTCCTGTCGCGTGCGCTAGGCCTACCCCCACAAGTGAGGTACCATTTTTATCGGGAGACATGGGGGAACGCTGGGGGGAAGGAAATTTGTGGCTCCTCTCTGATTCGAGAACTTTCTGTCACCGAAATGAGAGGAAAAAGTTTTTTTTGGGCCATATTTTGAGGTTTGGAAAGGATTCTAGGTAACAGAACCTTGTCAGAGCCCCACAAGTCACACCATCTTGGATTACCCTAGGTGTCTAGTTTTCAAAACTGCAAAGGTTTGCTAGGTTTCCCTAGGTGCCGGCTGAGCTAGAGGCCAAAATCCACAGGTTTGTGCTTTGCAAAAAACAGCTCTGTTTTCTTTGTGAAAATGTGATGTGTCCGCGTTGTGTTTTGGGGCTTTTCCTGTCGCGAGCGCTAGGCCTATCCGACAAGTGTGGTAACATTTTTATCGGGAGTCATGGGGGAACGTTGGATGGAAGGAAATTTGTGGCTCCTCTCTGATTACAGAACTTTCTGTCACCAAAATAAGAGTAAAAACTGTTCTTTGGGCCAAATTTTGAGGTTTGCAAAGGATTCTGGGTAACAGAATCTGGTCAGAGCCCCACAAGTCACCCCATCTTGGATTCCCCTAGGTGTCTAGTTTCAAAACTGCGCAGGTTTGCTAGGTTTCCCTAGGTGCCAGCTGAGCTAGAGTCCAAAATCCACAGCTAGGTGCTTTGCAAAAAACAGCTCTGTTTTCTTTGTGAAAATGTGATGTGCCCACGTTGTGTTGTGGGGCTTTCCTGTTGCGGGCGCTAGGCCTACCCCCACACGTGAAGTACCATTTGTATTGGGACACATGGGGAAATGCTGGGTGGAAGAACACTTGTGGCTCCTCTCTGATTCCAGAACTTTCTTTCACCCAAATGAGAGGAAAAAGTGTTTTTTGGGCCACATTTTGAGGTTTGCAAAGGATTCTGGGTAACAGAACCTGGTCAGAGCCCCACAAGTCACACCATCTTGGATTCCCCTAGATGTCTAGTTTTCAAAACTGTGCAGGTTTGCTAGGTTTAATTAGTTGCCGGCTGAGCTAGAGGCCAAAGTCCACAGCTAGGTGCTTTGCAAAAAACAGCTGTGTTTTCATTGTGAAAATGTGATGTGTCAACGTTGTGTTTTGGGGCTCTTCCTGTCGTGGGCGCTAGGCCTACCCCCACAAGTGAGGTACCATTTTTATCGGTGGACATGGGGGAACGCTGGGTGGAAGGAAATTTGGGGCTCCTCTCTGATTACAGAACTTTCTGTCACCGAAATCAGAGGAAAACATGTTTTTTGGGCCAACATTTAGGATTTGCAAAGGATTCCGGTTACAGAACCTGGTCAGAGCCCCACAAGCCACCCCATCCTGGATTCCCCTAGGTGTCTAGTTTTCAAAACTGTGCAGGTTTGCTAGGTTTCAAGAGGTGCCGGCTGAGCCAGAGTCCAAAATCCACAGCTAGGTGCTTTGCAAAAAATAGCTCTGTTTTCTTTGTGAAAATGTGATGTGTCCACGTTGTGTTTTGGGGCTTTTCTGTGTGCGTGCGCTAGGCCTACCCCCACAAATGAGGTACGATTTTTATCGGGAGACATGGGGTAAGCTGGGTGGAAGGAAATTCGTGGCTCCTCTATGATTCCAGAACTTTCTGTCACCTAAATGTGAGGAAAAAGTTTTTTTTGGGCCAAATTTTGAGGTTTGCAAAGGATTCTGGGTAACAGAACCTGGTCAGAGCCCCACAAGTCACACCATCTTGGATTCCCCTAGGTGTCTAGTTTTCAAAACTGCGCAGGTTTGCTAGGTTGCCCTAGGTGCCGGCTGAGCTAGACGCCAAAATCCACAGCTAGGTGCTTTGCTAAAAACAGCTCTGTTTTCTTTGTGAAAATGTGATGTGTCCACGTTGTGTTTTGGGGCTCTTCCTGTCACGGGCGCTAGGCCTACCCCCACAAGTGAGGTACCATTTTTATCGGTAGACATGGGGGAACGCTGGGTGGAAGGAAATTTGTGGCTCCTCTCTGATTACACAACTTTCTGTCACCGAAATCAGAGGAAAACATTTTTTTTCGTCCAACATTTAGGATTTGCAAAGGATTCTGGGTAACAGAACCTGGTCAGAGACCCACAAGTCATCCCATCTTGGATTACCCTAGGTGTCTAGGTTTCAAAACTGCGCAGGTTTGCTAGGTTTCCCTAGGTGCCAGCTGAGCTAGAGGCCAAAATCCACAGCTAGGTGCTTTGCAAAAAACAGCTCTGTTTTCTTTGTGAAAATGTGATGTGCCCACGTTGTGTTTTGGGGCTTTTCCTGTCGCGGGCGCTAGGCCTACCCCCACACGTGGGGTACCATTTTTATCGGGAGACATGGGGAAATGCTGGGTGGAATGAAATTTGTGGCTCCTCTCTGATTACAGAACTTTCTGTCACGAAAATTAGAGGTAAAAGTGTTTTTTTGGCAAAATTTTGAGGTTTGCAAAGGATTCTGGGTAACAGAATCTGGTCAGAGCCCCACAAGTCACCCCATCTTGGATTCCCCTAGGTGTCTAGTTTTCAAAACTGCGCAGGTTTGCTAGGTTTCCCTAGGTGCCAGCTCAGCTAGAGGCCAAAATCCATAGCTAGATGCTTTACAAAAAAAGCTCTGTTTTCTTTGTGAAAATGTGATATGTCCACGTTGTGTTTTGGGTCTTTTCCTGTCGCGTGCTCTAGGCCTACCCCCACAAGTGAAGTACCATTTTTATCGGGAGACATGGGGGAACGCTGGGGGGAAGGAAATTAGTGGTTCCTCTCTAATTCGAGAACTTTCTGTCACCGAAATGAGAGAAAAAAGTGTTTTTTGGGCCAAATTTTGAGGTTTGGAAAGTATTCTGGGTAACAGAACCTTGTCAGAGACCCACAAGTCACACCATCTTGGATTACCCTAGGTGTCTAGTTTTCAAAACGGCAAAGGTTTGCTAGGTTTCCCTAGGTGCCGGCTGAGCTAGAGGCCAAAATCCACAGGTTTGTGCTTTGCAAAAAACAGCTCTGTTTTCTTTGTGAAAATGTGATGTGTCCGCATTGTGTTTTGGGGCTTTTCCTGTCGCGAGCGCTAGGCCTATCGGATAAGTGAGGTAACATTTTTATCGGGAGACATGGGGGAACGCTGGGTGGAATGAAATTGTGGCTCCTCTCTGATTACAGAACTTTCTGTCACCAAAATAAGAGTAAAATCTGTTTTTTGGGCCAAATTTTGAGGTTTGCAAAGGATTCTGGGTTACAGAATCTGGTCAGAGCCGCACAAGTCACCCGATCTTGGATTCCCCTAGGTGTCTAGTTTCAAAACTGCACAGGTTTGCTAGGTTTCCCTAGGTTCCGGCTGAGCTAGAGTCCAAAATCCATAGCTAGGTGCTTTGCAAAAAACAGCTCTGTTTTCTTTGTGAAAATGTGATGTGCCCACGTTGTGTTGTGGGGCTTTTCCTGTCGCGGGCGCTAGGCCTACCCCCACACGTGAAGTAACATTTTTATCAGGACACATGGGGAAATGCTGGGTGGAAGGACATTTGTGGGTCCTCTCTGATTCCAGATTTTTCTGTCACCCAAATGAGAGGAAAAAGTGTTTTTTGGGCCAAATTTTGAGGTTTGCAAAGGATTCTGGGTAACAGAACCTGGTCAGAGCCCCACAAGTCACACCATCTTTGATTCCCCTAGATGTCTAGTTTTCAAAACTGTGCAGGTTTGCTAGGTTTCAATAGTTGCCGGCTGAGCTTGAGGCCAAAATCCACAGCTAGGTGCTTTGCAAAAAACAGCTCTGTTTTCTTTGTGAAAATGTGATGTGTCCAAGTTGTGTTTTGGGGCTTTTCCTGTAGCGTGCGCTAGGCCTACCCCCACAAGTGAGGTACCATTTTTATCGGGAGACATGGGGGAACGCTGGGGGAAAGGAAATTCGTGGCTCCTCTCTGATTTGAGAACTTTCTGTCACCGAAATTAGAGGAAAAAGTGTTTTTTGGGCCAAATTTTGAGGTTTGGAAAGGATTCTGGGTAACAGAACCTTGTCAGAGCCCCACAAGTCACACCATCTTGGATTACCCTAGGTGTCTAGTTTTCAAAATTGTGCAGGTTTTCTAGGTTTCCCTACGTGCCGGCTGAGCTAGAGACCAAAATCCACAGCTAGGTGCTTTGCAAAAACAGCACTGTTTTCTTTGTGAAAATGTGATGTGCCCACGTTGTGTTTTGGGTCTTTTCCTGTCGCGGGCGCTAGGCCTACCCCCACACGTGAGGTACCATTTTTATCGGGAGATATGGGGAAATGCTGGGTGGATGGAAATCTGTGGCTCCTCTCTGATTAGAGAACTTTCTGTCACGAAAATGAGAGGTAAAAGTGTTTTTTTGGCCAAATTTTGAGGTTTGCAAAGGATTCTGGGTAACAGAATCGTCAGAGCCCCACAAGTCACCCCATCTTGGATTCCCCTAGGTGTCTAGTTTTCAAAACTGCGCAGGTTTGCTAGGTTTCCCTAGGTGCCGACTCAGCTAGAGGCCAAAATCCATAGCTAGGTGCTTTACAAAAAACAGCTCTATTTTCTTTGTGAAAATGTGATATGTCCACGTTGTGTTTTGGGGCTTTTCCTGTCGCGTGCGCTCGGCCTACCCCCACAAGTGAGGTACCATTTTTATCGGGAGAAATGGGGGAACGCTTGGGGGATGGAAATTAGTGGCTCCTCTCTGATTTGAGAACTTTATGTCACCCAAATGAGAGGAAAAAGTATTTTTTGGGCCACATTTTGAGGTTTGGAAAGGATTGTGGGTAACAGAACCTTGTCAGAGCCCCACAAATCACACCATCTTGAATTACCCTAGGTGTCTAGTTTTCAAAACTGCAAAGGTTTGCTAGGTTTCCCTAGGTGCCGGCTGAGCTAGAGGCCAAAATCCACAGGTTTGTGCTTTGCAAAAAACAGCTCTGTTTTCTTTGTGAAAATGTGATGTGTCCGCGTTGTGTTTTGGGGCTTTTCCTGTCGCGAGCGCTAGGCCTATCCGATAAGTGAGGTAACATTTTTATCGGGAGACATGGGGGAACGCTGGGTGGAAGGAAATTTTTATGGCTCCTCTCTGATTACAGAACTTTCTGTCACCAAAATAAGAGTAAAATCTGTTTTTTGGGCCAAAATTTTGAGGTTTGCAACGGATTCTGGGTAACAGAATCTGGTCAGAGCCCCACAAGTCACCCCATCTTGGATTCCCCTAGGTGTCTAGTTTCAAAACTGCACAGGTTTGCTAGATTTCCCTAGGTGCCGGCTGAGCTAGAGTCCAAAATCCACAGCTAGGTGCTTTGCAAAAAACAGCTCTGTTTTCTTTGTGAAAATGTGATGTGCCCACGTTGTGTTGTTGGGCTTTTCCTGTTGCGGGCGCTAGGCATACCCCCACACGTGAAGTACCATTCTTATCGGGACAAATGGGGAAATGCTGGGTGGAAGGACATTTGTGGCTCCTCTCTGATTCCAGAACTTTCTGTCACCCAAATGAGAGGAAAAAGTGTTTTTGGGGCAAATTTTGAGGTTTGCAAAGGATTCTGGGTAACAGAACCTGGTCAGAACCCCACGAGTCACACCATCTTTGATTCCCCCAGATGTCTAGCTTTCAAAACTGTGCAGGTTTGCTATGTTTCATTAGTTGCCGGCTGAGATAGAGGCCAAAATCCACAGCTAGGTGCTTTGCAAAAAACAGCTCTGTTTTCTTTGTGAAAATGTGATGTGTCCATGTTGGGTTTTGGGGCTTTTCCTGTTGCGTGCGCTAGGCCTACCCCCACAAATGAGGTACCATTTTTATCGGGAGACATGGGGGAACGCTGGGGGGAAGGAAATTTGTGGCTCCTCTCTGATTCGAGAACTTTCTGTCACCGAAATGTGAGAAAAAAGTGTTTTTTGTGCCAAATTTTGAGGGTTTGAAAGGATTCTGGGTAACAGAACCTTGTCAGAGCCCCACAAGTCACACCATCTTGGATTCCCCTAGGTGTCTAGTTTTCAAAACTGCGCAGGTTTGCTAGGTTGCCCTAGGTGCCGGCTGAGCTAGAGGCCAAAATCCACAGCTAGGTGCTTTGCAAAAAACAGCTCTGTTTTCTTTGTGAAAATGTGATGTTTCTACATTGTGTTTTGGGGCTCTTCCTGTCGCGGGCGCTAGGCCTACCCCCACAAGTGAGGTAACATTTTTATCGGGAGACATGGGGGAACGCTGGGTGGAAGGAAATTTGTGGCTCCTCTCCGATTACAGAACTTTCTGTCACTGAAATGAGAGGAAAAAATGTTTTTTGGGCCGAATGTTGAGGTTTGCAAAGGATTCTGGGTAACAGAACCTGGTCAGAGCCCCACAAGTCACCCCATCTTGGATTACCCTACGTGTCTAGTTTTTAAAACTGCGCAGGTTTGCTAGGTTTCCCTAGGTGCCGGCTGAGCTAGAGGCCGAAATCCACAGCTTTGTGCTTTGCAAAAAACAGCTCTGTTTTCTTTGTGAAAATGAGATGTGTCTACGTTATGTTTTGGGGCTCTTCTTGTCGCGGGCAGTAGGCCTACCCCCAAAAGTGAGGTACCATTTTTATCGAGAGACATGTGGGAACGCTGTGTGGAAGGAAATTTGTGGCTCCTCTCTGATTCTAGAACTTTCTGTCACCAAAATGAGTGGCAAAAGGTTCTTTTGGGCCAAATTTTGAGGTTTGCAAAGGATTCTGGGTAGCAGAACCTGGTCAGAGCCCCAAAAGTCACACCATCTTGGATTCCCCTAGGTGTCTAGTTTTCAAAACTGCACAGGATTTCTAGGTTTCATTAGGTGCCGGCTGAGCTAGAGGCCAAAATCCACAGCTAGGTGCTTTGCAAAAAACAGCTCTGTTTTCTTTGTGAAAATGTGATGTTTCTACATTGTGTTTTGTGGCTCTTCCTGTCGCGGGCGCTAGGCCTACCCCCACAAGTGAGGTACCACTTTTTATCGGTAGACATGGGGGAACGCTGGGTGGAAAGAAATTGTGGCTCCTCTCTGATTCCAGAACTTTCTGTCACCCAAATGAGAGGAAAAAGTGTTTTTTGGGGCAAATTTTGAGGTTTGCAAAGGATTCTGGGTAACAGAACCTGGACAGAGCCCCACAAGTCATCCCGGATTCCCCTAGGTGTCTAGTTTTCAAAACTGCGCAGGTTTGCTAGGTTGCCCTAGGTGCCGGCTGAGCTAGACGCCAAAATCCACAGCTAGGTGCTTTGCTAAAAACAGCTCTGTTTTCTTTGTGAAAATGTGATGTGTCCACGTTGTGTTTTGGGGCTCTTCCTGTCACGGGCGCTAGGCCTACCCCCACAAGTGAGGTACCATTTTTATCGGTAGACATGGGGGAACGCTGGGTGGAAGGAAATTTGTGGCTCCTCTCTGATTACACAACTTTCTGTCACCGAAATCAGAGGAAAACATTTTTTTTCGTCCAACATTTAGGATTTGCAAAGGATTCTGGGTAACAGAACCTGGTCAGAGACCCACAAGTCATCCCATCTTGGATTACCCTAGGTGTCTAGGTTTCAAAACTGCGCAGGTTTGCTAGGTTTCCCTAGGTGCCAGCTGAGCTAGAGGCCAAAATCCACAGCTAGGTGCTTTGCAAAAAACAGCTCTGTTTTCTTTGTGAAAATGTGATGTGCCCACGTTGTGTTTTGGGGCTTTTCCTGTCGCGGGCGCTAGGCCTACCCCCACACGTGGGGTACCATTTTTATCGGGAGACATGGGGAAATGCTGGGTGGAATGAAATTTGTGGCTCCTCTCTGATTACAGAACTTTCTGTCACGAAAATTAGAGGTAAAAGTGTTTTTTTGGCAAAATGTTGAGGTTTGCAAAGGATTCTGGGTAACAGAATCTGGTCAGAGCCCCACAAGTCACCCCATCTTGGATTCCCCTAGGTGTCTAGTTTTCAAAACTGCGCAGGTTTGCTAGGTTTCCTAGGTTTCCCTAGGTGCCAGCTCAGCTAGATGCCAAAATCCATAGCTAGATGCTTTACAAAAAAAGCTCTGTTTTCTTTGTGAAAATGTGATATGTCCCACGTTGTGTTTTGGGTCTTTTCCTGTCGCGTGCGCTAGGCCTACCCCCACAAGTGAAGTACCATTTTTATCGGGAGACATGGGGGAACGCTGGGGGGAAAGAAATTAGTGGTTCCTCTCTAATTCGAGAACTTTCTGTCACCGAAATGAGAGAAAAAAGTGTTTTTTGGGCCAAATTTTGAGGTTTGGAAAGGATTCTGGGTAACAGAACCTTGTCAGAGACCCACAAGTCACACCATCTTGGATTACCCTAGGTGTCTAGTTTTCAAACGGCAAAGGTTTGCTAGGTTTCCCTAGGTGCCGGCTGAGCTAGAGGCCAAAATCCACAGGTTTGTGCTTTGCAAAAAACAGCTTTGTTTTCTTTGTGAAAATGTGATGTGTCCCGCGTTGTGTTTTGGGGCTTTTCCTGTCGCGAGCGCTAGGCCTATCGGATAAGTGAGGTAACATTTTTATCGGGAGACATGGGGGAACGCTGGGTGGAATGAAATTGTGGCTCCTCTCTGATTACAGAACTTTCTGTCACCAAAATAAGAGTAAAATCTGTTTTTTGGGCCAAATTTTGAGGTTTGCAAAGGATTCTGGGTTACAGAATCTGGTCAGAGCCGCACAAGTCACCCGATCTTGGATTCCCCTAGGTGTCTAGTTTCAAAACTGCACAGGTTTGCTAGGTTTCCCTAGGTTCCGGCTGAGCTAGAGTCCAAAATCCATAGCTAGGTGCTTTGCAAAAAAACAGCTCTGTTTTCTTTGTGAAAATGTGATGTGCCCACGTTGTGTTGTGGGGCTTTTCCTGTCGCAGGCGCTAGGCCTACCCCCCACACGTGAAGTAACATTTTTATCAGGACACATGGGGAAATGCTGGGTGGAAGGACATTTGTGGGTCCTCTCTGATTCCAGATTTTTCTGTCACCCAAATGAGAGGAAAAAAGTGTTTTTTGGGCCAAATTTTGAGGTTTGCAAAGGATTCTGGGTAACAGAACCTGGTCAGAGCCCCACAAGTCACACCATCTTTGATTCCCCTAGATGTCTAGTTTTCAAAACTGTGCAGGTTTGCTAGGTTTCAATAGTTGCCGGCTGAGCTTGAGGCCAAAATCCACAGCTAGGTGCTTTGCAAAAAACAGCTCTGTTTTCTTTGTGAAAATGTGATGTGTCCCAAGTTGTGTTTTGGGGCTTTTCCTGTAGCGTGCGCTAGGCCTACCCCCACAAGTGAGGTACCATTTTTATCGGGAGACATGGGGGAACGCTGGGGGGAAGGAAATTCGTGGCTCCTCTCTGATTTGAGAACTTTCTGTCACCGAAATTAGAGGAAAAAGTGTTTTTTGGGCCAAATTTTGAGGTTTGGAAAGGATTCTGGGTAACAGAACCTTGTCAGAGCCCCAAAAGTCACACCATCTTGGATTACCCTAGGTGTCTAGTTTTCAAAACTGTGCAGGTTTTCTAGGTTTCCTTCCGTGCCGGCTGAGCTAGAGACCAAAATCCACAGCTAGGTACTTTGCAAAAACAGCACTGTTTTCTTTGTGAAAATGTGATGTGCCCACGTTGTGTTTTGGGTCTTTTCCTGTCGCGGGGCGCTAGGCCTACCCCCACACGTGAGGTACCATTTTTTATCGGGAGATATGGGGAAATGCTGGGTGGATGGAAATCTGTGGCTCCTCTCTGATTAGAGAACTTTCTGTCACGAAAATGAGAGGTAAAAGTGTTTTTTTTGGCCAAATTTTGAGGTTTGCAAAGGATTCTGGGTAACAGAATCGTCAGAGCCCCACAAGTCACCCCATCTTGGATTCCCCTAGGTGTCTAGTTTTCAAAACTGCGCAGGTTTGCTAGGTTTCCCTAGGTGCCGACTCAGCTAGAGGCCAAAATCCATAGCTAGGTGCTTTACAAAAAACAGCTCTATTTTCTTTGTGAAAATGTGATATGTCCACGTTGTGTTTTGGGGCTTTTCCTGTCGCGTGCGCTCGGCCTACCCCCACAAGTGAGGTACCATTTTTATCGGGAGAAATGGGGGAACGCTTGGGGGATGGAAATTAGTGGCTCCTCTCTGATTTGAGAACTTTATGTCACCCAAATGAGAGGAAAAAGTATTTTTTGGGCCACATTTTGAGGTTTGGAAAGGATTGTGGGTAACAGAACCTTGTCAGAGCCCCACAAATCACACCATCTTGAATTACCCTAGGTGTCTAGTTTTCAAAACTGCAAAGGTTTGCTAGGTTTCCCTAGGTGCCGGCTGAGCTAGAGGCCAAAATCCACAGGTTTGTGCTTTGCAAAAAACAGCTCTGTTTTCTTTGTGAAAAAATGATGTGTCCGCGTTGTGTTTTGGGGCTTTTCCTGTCGCGAGCGCTAGGCCTATCCGATAAGTGAGGTAACATTTTTATCGGGAGACATGGGGGAACGCTGGGTGGAAGGAAATTTTTATGGCTCCTCTCTGATTACAGAACTTTCTGTCACCAAAATAAGAGTAAAATCTATTTTTTGGGCCAAAATTTTGAGGTTTGCAACGGATTCTGGGTAACAGAATCTGGTCAGAGCCCCACAAGTCACCCCATCTTGGATTCCCCTAGGTGTCTAGTTTCAAAACTGCACAGGTTTGCTAGATTTCCCTAGGTGCCGGCTGAGCTAGAGTCCAAAATCCACAGCTAGGTGCTTTGCAAAAAACAGCTCTGTTTTCTTTGTGAAAATGTGATGTGCCCACGTTGTGTTGTTGGGCTTTTCCTGTTGCGGGCGCTAGGCATACCCCCACACGTGAAGTACCATTCTTATCGGGGACACATGGGGAAATGCTGGGTGGAAGGACATTTGTGGCTCCTCTCTGATTCCAGAACTTTCTGTCACCCAAATGAGAGGAAAAAGTGTTTTTTGGGGCAAATTTTGAGGTTTGCAAAGGATTCTGGGTAACAGAACCTGGTCAGAACCCCACGAGTCACACCATCTTTGATTCCCCCAGATGTCTAGTTTTCAAAACTGTGCAGGTTTGCTATGTTTCATTAGTTGCCGGCTGAGATAGAGGCCAAAATCCACAGCTAGGTGCTTTGCAAAAAACAGCTCTGTTTTCTTTGTGAAAATGTGATGTGTCCATGTTGTGTTTTGGGGCTTTTCCTGTTGCGTGCACTAGGCCTACCCCCACAAATGAGGTACCATTTTTATCGGGAGACATGGGGGAACGCTGGGGGAAAGGACATTTGTGGCTCCTCTCTGATTCGAGAACTTTCTGTCACCGAAATGTGAGGAAAAAGTGTTTTTTGTGCCAAATTTTGAGGGTTTGAAAGGATTCTGGGTAACAGAACCTTGTCAGAGCCCCACAAGTCACACCATCTTGGATTCCCCTAGGTGTCTAGTTTTCAAAACTGCGCAGGTTTGCTAGGTTGCCCTAGGTGCCGGCTGAGCTAGAGGCCAAAATCCACAGCTAGGTGCTTTGCAAAAAACAGCTCTGTTTTCTTTGTGAAAATGTGATGTTTCTACATTGTGTTTTGGGGCTCTTCCTGTCGCGGGCGCTAGCCCTACCCCCACAAGTGAGGTAACATTTTTATCGGGAGACATGGGGGAACGCTGGGTGGAAGGAAATTTGTGGCTCCTCTCCGATTACAGAACTTTCTGTCACTGAAATGAGAGGAAAAAATGTTTTTTGGGCCGAATGTTGAGGTTTGCAAAGGATTCTGGGTAACAGAACCTGGTCAGAGCCCCACAAGTCACCCCATCTTGGATTACCCTACGTGTCTAGTTTTTAAAACTGCGCAGGTTTGCTAGGTTTCCCTAGGTGCCGGCTGAGCTAGAGGCCGAAATCCACAGCTTTGTGCTTTGCAAAAAACAGCTCTGTTTTCGTTGTGAAAATGTGATGTGTCTACGTTATGTTTTGGGGGTCTTCTTGTCGCGGGCAGTAGGCCTACCCCCAAAAGTGAGGTACCATTTTTATCGAGAGACATGTGGGAACGCTGTGTGGAAGGAAATGTGTGGCTCCTCTCTGATTCTAGAACTTTCTGTCACCGAAATGAGTGGCAAAAGGTTCTTTTGGGCCAAATTTTGAGGTTTGCAAAGGATTCTGGGTAGCAGAATCTGGTCAGAACCCCACGAGTCACACCATCTTTGATTCCCCCAGATGTCTAGTTTTCAAAACTGTGCAGGTTTGCTATGTTTCATTAGTTGCCGGCTGAGATAGAGGCCAAAATCCACAGCTAGGTGCTTTGCAAAAAACAGCTCTGTTTTCTTTGTGAAAATGTGATGTGTCCATGTTGTGTTTTGGGGCTTTTCCTGTTGCGTGCACTAGGCCTACCCCCACAATGAGGTACCATTTTTATCGGGAGACATGGGGGAACGCTGGGGGTAAGGACATTTGTGGCTCCTCTCTGATTCGAGAACTTTCTGTCACCGAAATGTGAGGAAAAAGTGTTTTTTGTGCCAAATTTTGAGGGTTTGAAAGGATTCTGGGTAACAGAACCTTGTCAGAGCCCCACAAGTCACACCATCTTGGATTCCCCTAGGTGTCTAGTTTTCAAAACTGCGCAGGTTTGCTAGGTTGCCCTAGGTGCCGGCTGAGCTAGAGGCCAAAATCCACAGCTAGGTGCTTTGCAAAAAACAGCTCTGTTTTCTTTGTGAAAATGTGATGTTTCTACATTGTGTTTTGGGGCTCTTCCTGTCGCGGGGCGCTAGCCCTACCCCCCACAAGTGAGGTAACATTTTTATCGGGAGACATGGGGGGAACGCTGGGTGGAAGGAAATTTGTGGCTCCTCTCCGATTACAGAACTTTCTGTCACTGAAATGAGAGGAAAAAATGTTTTTTGGGCCGAATGTTGAGGTTTGCAAAGGATTCTTGGTAACAGAACCTGGTCAGAGCCCCACAAGTCACCCCATCTTGGATTACCCTACGTGTCTAGTTTTTAAAACTGCGCAGGTTTGCTAGGTTTCCCTAGGTGCCGGCTGAGCTAGAGGCCGAAATCCACAGCTTTGTGCTTTGCAAAAAACAGCTCTGTTTTCGTTGTGAAAATGTGATGTGTCTACGTTATGTTTTGGGGGGTCTTCTTGTCGCGGGCAGTAGGCCTACCCCCAAAAGTGAGGTACCATTTTTATCGAGAGACATGTGGGAACGCTGTGTGGAAGGAAATGTGTGGCTCCTCTCTGATTCTAGAACTTTCTGTCACCGAAATGAGTGGCAAAAGGTTCTTTTGGGCCAAATTTTGAGGTTTGCAAAGGATTCTGGGTAGCAGAATCTGGTCAGAACCCCACGAGTCACACCATCTTTGATTCCCCCAGATGTCTAGTTTTCAAAACTGTGCAGGTTTGCTATGTTTCATTAGTTGCCGGCTGAGATAGAGGCCAAAATCCACAGCTAGGTGCTTTGCAAAAAACAGCTCTGTTTTCTTTGTGAAAATGTGATGTGTCCATGTTGTGTTTTGGGGCTTTTCCTGTTGCGTGCACTAGGCCTACCCCCACAAATGAGGTACCATTTTTATCGGGAGACATGGGGGAACGCTGGGGGTAAGGACATTTGTGGCTCCTCTCTGATTCGAGAACTTTCTGTCACCGAAATGTGAGGAAAAAGTGTTTTTTGTGCCAAATTTTGAGGGTTTGAAAGGATTCTGGGTAACAGAACCTTGTCAGAGCCCCACAAGTCACACCATCTTGGATTCCCCTAGGTGTCTAGTTTTCAAAACTGCGCAGGTTTGCTAGGTTGCCCTAGGTGCCGGCTGAGCTAGAGGCCAAAATCCACAGCTAGGTGCTTTGCAAAAAACAGCTCTGTTTTCTTTGTGAAAATGTGATGTTTCTACATTGTGTTTTGGGGCTCTTCCTGTCGCGGGCGCTAGCCCTACCCCCACAAGTGAGGTAACATTTTTATCGGGAGACATGGGGGAACGCTGGGTGGAAGGAAATTTGTGGCTCCTCTCCGATTACAGAACTTTCTGTCACTGAAATGAGAGGAAAAAATGTTTTTTGGGCCGAATGTTGAGGTTTGCAAAGGATTCTGGGTAACAGAACCTGGTCAGAGCCCCACAAGTCACCCCATCTTGGATTACCCTACGTGTCTAGTTTTTAAAACTGCGCAGGTTTGCTAGGTTTCCCTAGGTGCCGGCTGAGCTAGAGGCCGAAATCCACAGCTTTGTGCTTTGCAAAAAACAGCTCTGTTTTCGTTGTGAAAATGTGATGTGTCTACGTTATGTTTTGGGGGTCTTCTTGTCGCGGGCAGTAGGCCTACCCCCAAAAGTGAGGTACCATTTTTATCGAGAGACATGTGGGAACGCTGTGTGGAAGGAAATTTGTGGCTCCTCTCTGATTCTAGAACTTTCTGTCACCGAAATGAGTGGCAAAAGGTTCTTTTGGGCCAAATTTTGAGGTTTGCAAAGGATTCTGGGTAGCAGAACCTGGTCAGAGCCCCAAAAGGTCACACCATCTTGGATTCCCCTAGGTGTCTAGTTTTCAAAACTGCACAGGTTTTCTAGGTTTCATTAGGTGCCGGCTGAGCTAGAGGCCAAAATCCACAGCTAGGTGCTTTGCAAAAAACAGCTCTGTTTTCTTTGTGAAAATGTGATGTTTCTACATTGTGTTTTGTGGCTCTTCCTGTCGCGGGCGCTAGGCCTACCCCCACAAGTGAGGTACCACTTTTTATCGGTAGACATGGGGGAACGCTGGGTGGAAAGAAATTGTGGCTCCTCTCTGATCTTTCTGTCACCCAAATGAGAGGAAAAAGTGTTTTTTGGGGCAAATTTTGAGGTTTGCAAAGGATTCTGGGTAACAGAACCTGGACAGAGCCCCACAAGTCATCCCGGATTCCCCTAGGTGTCTAGTTTTCAAAACTGTGCAGGTTTTCTAGGTTTCCCTAGGTGCCGGCTGAGCTAGAGACTAAAATTCACAGCTAGGTGCTTTGCAAAAACAGCACTGTTTTCTTTGTGAAAATGTGATGTGCCCACGTTGTGTTTTGGGGCTTTTCCTGTCGCGGGCGCTAGGCCTACCCCCACACGTGAGGTACCTTTTTATCGGGAGACATGGGGAAATGCTGGGTGGAAGGAAATTTGTGGCTCCTCTCTGATTAGAGAACTTTCTGTCACGAAAATGAGAGGTAAAAGTGTATTTTTTGCCAAATTTTGAGGTTTGCAAAGGATTTTGGGTAACAGAATCGTCAGAGCCCCCACAAGTCACCCCATCTTGGATTCCCCTAGGCGTCTAGTTTTCAAACTGCGCAGGTTTGCTAGGTTTCCCTAGGTGCCGGCTCAGCTAGAGGCCAAAATCCATAGCTAGGTGCTTTACAAAAAACAGCTCTGTTTTCTTTGTGAAAATGTGAATTGTCCACGTTGTGTTTTGGGGCTTTTCCTGTCGCGTGCGTTCGGCCTACCCCCACAAGTGAGGTACCATTTTATCGGGAGACATGGGGGAACGCTGGGGGGATGGAAATTAGTGGCTCCTCTTTGATTTGAGAATTTTCTGTCACCGAAATGAGAGGAAAAAGTGTTTTTTGGGCCACCTTTTGAGGTTTGGAAATGATTCTGGGTAACAGAACCTTGTCAGAGCCCCACAAATCACACCATCTTGGATTACCCTAGGTGTCTAGTTTTCAAACTGCAAAGGTTTGCTAGGTTTCCCTAGGTGCCGGCTGAGCTAGAGGCCAAAATCCACAGGTTTGTGCTTTGCAAAAAACAGCTCTGTTTTCTTTGTGAAAATGTGATGTGTCCGCGTTGTGTTTTGGGGCTTTTCCTGTCGCGAGCGCTAGGCCTATCCGATAAGTGAGGTAACATTTTTATCGGGAGACATGGGGGAACGCTGGGTGGAAGGAAATTTGTGGCTCCTCTCTGATTACAGAACTTTCTGTCACCAAAATAAGAGTAAAATCAGTTTTTTGGGCCAAATTTTGAGGTTTGCAACGGATTCTGGGTAACAGAATCTGGTCAGAGCCCCACAAGTCACCCCATCTTGGATTACCCTAGGTGTCTAGTTTCAAAACTGCACAGGTTTGCAAGATTTCCCTAGGTGCCGGCTGAGCTAGAGTCCAAAATCCACAGCTAGGTGCTGTTGCAAAAAACAGCTCTGTTTTCTTTGTGAAAATGTGATGTTTCTACATTGTGTTTTGGGGCTCTTCCTGTCGCGAGTGCTAGGCCTACCCCCACAAGTGAGGTAACATTTTTATCGGGAGACATGGGGGAACGCTGGGTGGAAGGAAATTTGTGGCTCCTCTCTGATGACAGAACCTTCTGTCACCGAATGAGAGGAAAAAGTGTTTTTTGGGCCAAATTGTGAGGTTTGCAAAGGATTCTGGGTAACAGAACTTGGTCAGAGCCCCACAAGTCACACCATCTTGGATTCCCCAAGATGTCTAGTTTTCAAAACTGCGCAGGTTTGCTAGGTTTCATTAGTTGCCGGCTGAGCTAGAGGCCAAAATCCACAGCTAGTTGC
Organism: Pleurodeles waltl; assembly: GCF_031143425.1. NCBI lineage: Eukaryota > Metazoa > Chordata > Amphibia > Caudata > Salamandridae > Pleurodeles > Pleurodeles waltl. The sequence continues at coordinate 612,303,582 of NC_090449.1, forward strand.
TTTGCAAATAACAGCTCTGTTTTCTTTGTGAAAATGTGATGTGTCCACGTTGTGTTTTGGGGCCTTTCCTGTCGCGGGCGCTAAGCCTATCCCCACAAGTGAGGTACCATTTTTATCGGTAGACATGGGGGAACGCTGGGTGGAAGGAAATTAGTGGCTCCTCTCTGATTCCAGAACTTTCTGTCACCGAAATGAGAGGAAAAAGTTTTTTTGGGGCCAAATTTTGAGGTTTGCAAAGGATTTTGGGTAACAGAACCTGGTCAGAGCCCCACAAGTCACACCATCTTGGATTCCCCTAGGTGTCTAGTTTTCAAAACTGTGCAGGTTTGCTAGGTTGCCCTAGGTGCCGGCTGAGCTAGAGGCCAAAATCCACAGCTAGGTGCTTTGCAAAAAACAGCTCTGTTTTCTTTGTGAAAATGTGATGTTTCTTCATTGTGTTTTGGGGCTCTTCCTGTCGCAGGCGCTAGGACTACCCCCACAAGTGAGGTAACATTTTTATCGGGAGACATGGGGGAACGCTGGGTGGAAGGAAATGTGTGGCTCCTCTCTGATTACAGAACTTTCTGTCAGTGAAATGAGAGGAAAAAAATTTTTGGGGCCGAATGTTGAGGTTTGCAAAGGATTCTGGGTAACAGAACCTGGTCAGAGCCCCACAAGTCACCGCATCTTGGATTACCCTAGGTGTCTAGTTTTTAAAACTGCGCAGGTTTGCTAGGTTTCCCTAGGTGCCGGCTGAGCTAGAGGCCAAAATCCACAGCTTTGTGCTTTGCAAAAAACAGCTCTGTTTTCTTTGTGAAAATGTGATGTGTCTACGTTGTGTTTTGGGGCTCTTCTTGTCGCGGGCAGTAGGCCTACCCCCAAAAGTGAGGTACCATTTTTATCGAGAGACATGTGGGAACGCTGTGTGGAAGGAAATTTGTGGCTCCTCTCTGATTCTAGAACTTTCTGTCACCGAAATGAGTGGCAAAAGGTTTTTTTGGGGCCAAATTTTGAGGTTTGCAAAGGATTCTGGGTAGCAGAACCTGGTCAGAGCCCCAAAAGTCACACCATCTTGGATTCCCCTCGGTGTCTAGTTTTCAAAACTGCACAGGTTTTCTAGGTTTCATTAGGTGAAGGCTTAGCTAGAGGCCAAAATCCACAGCTAGGTGCTTTGCAAAAAACAGCTCTGTTTTCTTTGTGAAAATGTGATGTTTCTACATTGTGTTTTGTGGCTCTTCCTGTCGCGGGCGCTAGGCCTACCCCCCACAAGTGAGGTACCACTTTTTATCGGTAGACATAGGGGAAGTGCTGGGTGGAAAGAAATTGTGGCTCCTCTCTGATTCCAGAACTTTCTGTCACCCAAATGAGAGGAAAAAGTGTTTTTTGGGGCAAATTTTGAGGTTTGCAAAGGATTCTGGGTAACAGAACCTGGACAGAGCCCCACAAGTCATCCCGGATTCCCCTAGGTGTCTAGTTTTCAAAACTGTGCAGGTTTTCTAGGTTTCCCTAGGTGCCGGCTGAGCTAGAGACTAAAATCCACAGCTAGGTGCTTTGCAAAAACAGCACTGTTTTCTTTGTGAAATGTGATGTGCCCACGTTGTGTTTTGGGGCTTTTCCTGTCGCGGGCGCTAGGCCTACCCCCACACGTGAGGTACCTTTTTATCGGGAGATATGGGGAAATGCTGGGTGGAAGGAAATTTGTGGCTCCTCTCTGATTAGAGAACTTTCTGTCACGAAAATGAGAGGTAAAAGTGTTTTTTTGGCCAAATTTTTAGGTTTGCAAAGGATTCTGGGTAACAGAATCGTCAGAGCCCCACAAGTCACCCCATCTTGGATTCCCCTAGGCGTCTAGTTTTCAAAACTGCGCAGGTTTACTAGGTTTCCCTCGGTGCCGGCTCAGCTAGAGGCTAAAATCCATAGCTAGGTGCTTTACAAAAAACAGCTCTGTTTTCTTTGTGAAAATGTGATGTGTCCACGTTGTGTTTTGGGGCTTTTCCTGTCGCGTGCGCTCGGCCTACCCCCACAAGTGAGGTACCATTTTTATCGGGAGACATGGGGGAACGCTGGGGGGATGGAAATTAGTGGCTCCTCTCTGATTTGAGAACTTTCTGTCACCGAAATGAGAGGAAAAAGTGTTTTTGGGCCACATTTTGAGGTTTGGAAAGGATTCTGGGTAACAGAACCTTGTCAGAGCCCCACAAATCACACCATCTTGGATTACCCTAGGTGTCTAGTTTTCAAAACTGCAAAGGTTTGCTAGGTTTCCCTAGGTGCCGGCTAAGCTAGAGGCCAAAATCCACAGGTTTGTGATTTGCAAAAAACAGCTCTGTTTTCTTTGTGAAAATGTGATGTGTCCGCGTTGTGTTTTGTGGCTTTTCCTGTCGCGTGCGCTAGGCCTATCCGATAAGTGAGGTAACATTTTTATCGGGAGACATGGGGGAACGCTGGGTGGAAGGAAATTTGTGGCTCCTCTCTGATTACAGAACTTTCTGTCACCAAAATAAGAGTAAAATCTGTTTTTTGTGACAAATTTTGAGGTTTGCAACGGATTCTGGGTAACAGAATCTGGTCAGAGCCCCACAAGTCACCCCATCTTGGATTCCCCTAGGTGTCTAGTTTCAAAACTGCACAGGTTTGCTAGATTTCCCTAGGTGCCGGCTGAGCTAGAGTCCAAAATCCACAGTTAGGTGCTTTGCAAAAAACAGCTCTGTTTTCTTTGTGAAAATGTGATGTGCCCACGTTGTGTTGTGGGGCTTTTCCTGTTGCGGGCGCTAGGCATAACCCCACACGTGAAGTACCATTTTTATCGGGACACATGGGGAAATGCTGGGTGGAAGGACATTTGTGACTCCTCTCTGATTCCAGAACTTTCTGTCACCCAAATGAGAGGAAAAAGTGTTTTTGGGGGCAAATTTTGAGGTTTGCAAAGGATTCTGGGTAACAGAGCCTGGTCAGAGCCCCACGAGTCACACTATGTTTGATTCCCCTAGATGTCTAGTTTTCAAAACTGTGCAGGTTTGCTATGTTTCATTAGTTGCCGGCTGAGCTAGAGGCCAAAATCCACAGCTAGGTGCTTTGCAAAAAACAGCTCTGCTTTCTTTGTGAAAATGTGATGTGTCTACGTTGTGTTTTGGGTCTCTTCTTGTCGCGGGCAGTAGGCCTACCCCCAAAAGTGAGGTACCATTTTTATCGGGACACATGTGGGAACGCTGGGTGGAAGGAAATTAGTGGCTCCTCTTTGATTTGAGAATTTTCTGTCACCGAAATGAGAGGAAAAAGTGTTTTTTGGGCCACCTTTTGAGGTTTGGAAATGATTCTGGGTAACAGAACCTTGTCAGAGCCCCACAAATCACACCATCTTGGATTACCCTAGGTGTCTAGTTTTCAAAACTGCAAAGGTTTGCTAGGTTTCCCTAGGTGCCGGCTGAGCTAGAGGCCAAAATCCACAGGTTTGTGCTTTGCAAAAAACAGCTCTGTTTTCTTTGTGAAAATGTGATGTGTCCGCGTTGTGTTTTGGGGCTTTTCCTGTCGCGAGCGCTAGGCCTATCCGATAAGTGAGGTAACATTTTTATCGGGAGACATGGGGGAACGCTGGGTGGAAGGAAATTTGTGGCTCCTCTCTGATTACAGAACTTTCTGTCACCAAAATAAGAGTAAAATCTGTTTTTTGGGACAAATTTTGAGGTTTGCAACGGATTCTGGGTAACAGAATCTGGTCAGAGCCCCACAAGTCACCCCATCTTGGATTCCCCAAGGTGTCTAGTTTCAAAACTGCACAGGTTTGCTAGATTTCCCTAGGTGCCGGCTGAGCTAGAGTCCAAAATCCACAGCTAGGTGCTTTGCAAAAAACAGCTCTGTTTTCTTTGTGAAAATGTGATGTCCCACGTTGTGTTGTGGGGCTTTTCCTGTTGCGGGCGCTAGGCATAACCCCACACGTGAAGTACCATTTTTATCGGGACACATGGGGAAATGCTGGGTGGAAGGACATTTGTGACTCCTCTCTGATTCCAGAACTTTCTGTCACCCAAATGAGAGGAAAAAGTGTTTTTTGGGGCAAATTTTGAGGTTTGCAAAGGATTCTGGGTAACAGAGCCTGGTCAGAGCCCCACGAGTCACACTATGTTTGATTCCCCTAGATGTCTAGTTTTCAAAACTGTGCAGGTTTGCTATGTTTCATTAGTTGCCGGCTGAGCTAGAGGCCAAAATCCACAGCTAGGTGCTTTGCAAAAAACAGCTCTGCTTTCTTTGTGAAAATGTGATGTGTCTACGTTGTGTTTTGGGTCTCTTCTTGTCGCGGGCAGTAGGCCTACCCCCAAAAGTGAGGTACCATTTTTATCGGGACACATGTGGGAACGCTGGGTGGAAGGAAATTTGTGGCTCCTCTCTGATTCTAGAACTTTCTGTCACCAAAATGAGAGGAAAGTGTTTTTTGGGCCAATTTTGAGGTTTGCAAAATATTCTGGGTAGCAGAACCTGGTCAGAGCCCCAAAAGTCACACCATATTGGATTCCCCTAAGTGTCTAGTTTTCAAAACTGCACAGGTTTTCTAGGTTTCATTAGGTGCCGGCTGAGCTAGAGGCCAAAATCCATAGCTAGGTGCTTTGCAAAAAACAGCACTGTTTTCTTTGTGAAAATGTGATGTGTCTACGTTGTGTTTTGGGGCTCTTCCTGTTGCGGGCGCTAGGCCTACCCCCACAAGTGAGGTACCATTTTTATCGGTAGACATGGGGGAACGCTGGGTGGAAGGACATTTGTGGCTCCTCTCTGATTCCAGAACTTTCTGTCACCGAAATGAGAGGAAAAAGTGTTTTTTGGGGCAAATTTTGAATTTTGCAAAGGATTCTGGGTAACAGAATCTGGTCAGAGCCCCACAAGTCACCCCATCTTGGATTCCCCTAGGTGTCTAGTTTCCAAACTGTGCAGGTTTGCTAGGTTTTCCTAGGTGCTGGCAGAGCTAGAGGCCAAAATCCACAGCTAGGTGCTTTTAAAAAAACAGCTCTGTTTTATTTGTGAAAATGTGATGTGCCCACGTTGTGTTTCGGGGCTTTTCCTGTCGCGGGCGCTAAGCCTACCCCCACAAGTGAAGTACCATTGTTATCGGGACACATGGGGAAATGCTGGGTGGAAGGACATTTGTGGCTCCTCTCTGATTCCAGAACTTTCTGTCACCCAAATGAGAGGAAAAAGTGTTTTTTGGGGCAAATTTTGAGGTTTGCAAAGGATTCTGGGTAACAGAACCTGGTCAGAGCCCCACAAGTCACCCCATCTTGGATTCCCCTAGGTGTCTACTTTCCAAACTGCGCAGGGTTGCTAGGTTTTCCTAGGTGCTAGCTGAGCTAGAGGCCAAAATCCACAGCTAGGTGCTTTGCAAAAAACAGCTCTGTTTTCTTTGTGAAAATGTGATGTTTCTACATTGTGTTTTGTGGCTCTTCCTGTCGCGGGCGCTAGGCCTACCCCCACAAGTGAGGTACCACTTTTTATCGGTAGACATGGGGGAACGCTGGGTGGAAAGAAATTGTGGCTCCTCTCTGATTCCAGAACTTTCTGTCACCCAAATGAGAGGAAAAAGTGTTTTTTGGGGCAAATTTTGAGGTTTGCAAAGGATTCTGGGTAACAGAACCTGGACAGAGCCCCACAAGTCATCCCGGATTCCCCTAGGTGTCTAGTTTTCAAAACTGTGCAGGTTTTCTAGGTTTCCCTAGGTGCCGGCTGAGCTAGAGACTAAAATTCACAGCTAGGTGCTTTGCAAAAACAGCACTGTTTTCTTTGTGAAAATGTGATGTGCCCACGTTGTGTTTTGGGGCTTTTCCTGTCGCGGGCGCTAGGCCTACCCCCACACGTGAGGTACCTTTTTATCGGGAGACATGGGGAAATGCTGGGTGGAAGGAAATTTGTGGCTCCTCTCTGATTAGAGAACTTTCTGTCACGAAAATGAGAGGTAAAAGTGTATTTTTTGCCAAATTTTGAGGTTTGCAAAGGATTATGGGTAACAGAATCGTCAGAGCCCCACAAGTCACCCCATCTTGGATTCCCCTAGGCGTCTAGTTTTCAAAACTGCGCAGGTTTGCTAGGTTTCCCTAGGTGCCGGCTCAGCTAGAGGCCAAAATCCATAGCTAGGTGCTTTACAAAAAACAGCTCTGTTTTCTTTGTGAAAATGTGAATTGTCCACGTTGTGTTTTGGGGCTTTTCCTGTCGCGTGCGTTCGGCCTACCCCCACAAGTGAGGTACCATTTTTATCGGGAGACATGGGGGAACGCTGGGGGGATGGAAATTAGTGGCTCCTCTTTGATTTGAGAATTTTCTGTCACCGAAATGAGAGGAAAAAGTGTTTTTTGGGCCACCTTTTGAGGTTTGGAAATGATTCTGGGTAACAGAACCTTGTCAGAGCCCCACAAATCACACCATCTTGGATTACCCTAGGTGTCTAGTTTTCAAAACTGCAAAGGTTTGCTAGGTTTCCCTAGGTGCCGGCTGAGCTAGAGGCCAAAATCCACAGGTTTGTGCTTTGCAAAAAACAGCTCTGTTTTCTTTGTGAAAATGTGATGTGTCCGCGTTGTGTTTTGGGGCTTTTCCTGTCGCGAGCGCTAGGCCTATCCGATAAGTGAGGTAACATTTTTATCGGGAGACATGGGGGAACGCTGGGTGGAAGGAAATTTGTGGCTCCTCTCTGATTACAGAACTTTCTGTCACCAAAATAAGAGTAAAATCAGTTTTTTGGGCCAAATTTTGAGGTTTGCAACGGATTCTGGGTAACAGAATCTGGTCAGAGCCCCACAAGTCACCCCATCTTGGATTCCCCTAGGTGTCTAGTTTCAAAACTGCACAGGTTTGCAAGATTTCCCTAGGTGCCGGCTGAGCTAGAGTCCAAAATCCACAGCTAGGTGCTTTGCAAAAAACAGCTCTGTTTTCTTTGTGAAAATGTGATGTTTCTACATTGTGTTTTGGGGCTCTTCCTGTCGCGGGCGCTAGGCCTACCCCCACAAGTGAGGTAACATTTTTATCGGGAGACATGGGGGAACGCTGGGTGGAAGGAAATTTGTGGCTCCTCTCTGATGACAGAACCTTCTGTCACCGAAATGAGAGGAAAAAGTGTTTTTTGGGCCAAATTGTGAGGTTTGCAAAGGATTCTGGGTAACAGAACCTGGTCAGAGCCCCACAAGTCACACCATCTTGGATTCCCCAAGATGTCTAGTTTTCAAAACTGCGCAGGTTTGCTAGGTTTCATTAGTTGCCGGCTGAGCTAGAGGCCAAAATCCACAGCTAGTTGCTTTGCAAATAACAGCTCTGTTTTCTTTGTGAAAATGTGATGTGTCCACGTTGTGTTTTGGGGCCTTTCCTGTCGCGGGCGCTAAGCCTATCCCCACAAGTGAGGTACCATTTTTATCGGTAGACATGGGGGAACGCTGGGTGGAAGGAAATTGGTGGCTCCTCTCTGATTCCAGAACTTTCTGTCACCGAAATGAGAGGAAAAAGTTTTTTTGGGGCCAAATTTTGAGGTTTGCAAAGGATTTTGGGTAACAGAACCTGGTCAGAGCCCCACAATTCACACCATCTTGGATTCCCCTAGGTGTCTAGTTTTCAAAACTGCGCAGGTTTGCTAGGTTGCCCTAGGTGCCGGCTGAGCTAGAGGCCAAAATCCACAGCTAGGTGCTTTGCAAAAAACAGCTCTGTTTTCTTTGTGAAAATGTGATGTTTCTACATTGTGATTTGGGGCTCTTCCTGTCGCGGGCGCTAGGACTACCCCCACAAGTGAGGTAACATTTTTATCGGGAGACATGGGGGAACGCTGGGTGGAAGGAAATGTGTGGCTCCTCTCTGATTACAGAACTTTCTGTCACTGAAATGAGAGGAAAAAATGTTTTTTGGGCCGAATGTTGAGGTTTGCAAAGGATTCTGGGTAACAGAACCTGGTCAGAGCCCCACAAGTCACCCCATCTTGGATTACCCTAGGTGTCTAGTTTTTAAAACTGCGCAGGTTTGCTAGGTTTCCCTAGGTGCCGGCTGAGCTAGAGGCCAAAATCCACAGCTTTGTGCTTTGCAAAAAACAGCTCTGTTTTCTTTGTGAAAATGTGATGTGTCTACGTTGTGTTTTGGGGCTCTTCTTGTCGCGGGCAGTAGGCCTACCCCCAAAAGTGAGGTACCATTTTTATCGAGAGACATGTGGGAACGCTGTGTGGAAGGAAATTTGTGGCTCCTCTCTGATTTTAGAACTTTCTGTCACCGAAATGAGTGGCAAAAGGTTTTTTTGGGCCAAATTTTGAGGTTTGCAAAGGATTCTGGGTAGCAGAACCTGGTCAGAGCCCCAAAAGTCACACCATCTTGGATTCCCCTAGGTGTCTAGTTTTCAAAACTGCACAGGTTTTCTAGGTTTCATTAGGTGAAGGCTGAGCTAGAGGCCAAAATCCACAGCTAGGTGCTTTGCAAAAAACAGCTCTGTTTTCTTTGTGAAAATGTGATGTTTCTACATTGTGTTTTGTGGCTCTTCCTGTTGCGGGCGCTAGGCCTACCCCCACAAGTGAGGTACCACTTTTTATCGGTAGACATGGGGGAGTGCTGGGTGGAAAGAAATTGTGGCTCCTCTCTGATTCCAGAACTTTCTGTCACCCAAATGAGAGGAAAAAGTGTTTTTTGGGGCAAATTTTGAGGTTTGCAAAGGATTCTGGGTAACAGAACCTGGACAGAGCCCCACAAGTCATCCCGGATTCCCCTAGGTGTCTAGTTTTCAAAACTGTGCAGGTTTTCTAGGTTTCCCTAGGTGCCCGCTGAGCTAGAGACTAAAATCCACAGCTAGGTGCTTTGCAAAAACAGCACTGTTTTCTTTGTGAAAATGTGATGTGCCCACGTTGTGTTTTGGGGCTTTTCCTGTCGCGGGCGCTAGGCCTACCCCCACACGTGAGGTACCTTTTTATCGGGAGATATGGGGAAATGCTGGGTGGAAGGAAATTTGTGGCTCCTCTCTGATTAGAGAACTTTCTGTCACGAAAATGAGAGGTAAAAGTGTTTTTTTGGCCAAATTTTTAGGTTTGCAAAGGATTCTGGGTAACAGAATCGTCAGAGCCCCACAAGTCACCCCATCTTGGATTCCCCTAGGCGTCTAGTTTTCAAAACTGCGCAGGTTTGCTAGGTTTCCCTCGGTGCCGGCTCAGCTAGAGGCTAAAATCTATAGCTAGGTGCTTTACAAAAAACAGCTCTGTTTTCTTTGTGAAAATGTGATGTGTCCACGTTGTGTTTTGGGGCTTTTCCTGTCGCGTGCGCTCGGCCTACCCCCACAAGTGAGGTACCATTTTTATCGGGAGACATGGGGGAACGCTGGGGGGATGTAAATTAGTGGCTCCTCTCTGATTTGAGAACTTTCTGTCACCGAAATGAGAGGAAAAAGTGTTTTTGGGCCACATTTTGAGGTTTGGAAAGGATTCTGGGTAACAGAACCTTGTCAGAGCCCCACAAATCACACCATCTTGGATTACCCTAGGTGTCTAGTTTTCAAAACTGCAAAGGTTTGCTAGGTTTCCCTAGGTGCCGGCTAAGCTAGAGGCCAAAATCCACAGGTTTGTGCTTTGCAAAAAACAGCTCTGTTTTCTTTGTGAAAATGTGATGTGTCCGCGTTGTGTTTTGTGGCTTTTCCTGTCGCGAGCGCTAGGCCTATCCGATAAGTGAGGTAACATTTTTATCGGGAGACATGGGGGAACGCTGGGTGGAAGGAAATTTGTGGCTCCTCTCTGATTACAGAACTTTCTGTCACCAAAATAAGAGTAAAATCTGTTTTTTGGGACAAATTTTGAGGTTTGCAACGGATTCTGGGTAACAGAATCTGGTCAGAGCCCCACAAGTCACCCCATCTTGGATTCCCCAAGGTGTCTAGTTTCAAAACTGCACAGGTTTGCTAGATTTCCCTAGGTGCCGGCTGAGCTAGAGTCCAAAATCCACAGCTAGGTGCTTTGCAAAAAACAGCTCTGTTTTCTTTGTGAAAATGTGATGTCCCACGTTGTGTTGTGGGGCTTTTCCTGTTGCGGGCGCTAGGCATAACCCCACACGTGAAGTACCATTTTTATCGGGACACATGGGGAAATGCTGGGTGGAAGGACATTTGTGACTCCTCTCTGATTCCAGAACTTTCTGTCACCCAAATGAGAGGAAAAAGTGTTTTTTGGGGCAAATTTTGAGGTTTGCAAAGGATTCTGGGTAACAGAGCCTGGTCAGAGCCCCACGAGTCACACTATGTTTGATTCCCCTAGATGTCTAGTTTTCAAAACTGTGCAGGTTTGCTATGTTTCATTAGTTGCCGGCTGAGCTAGAGGCCAAAATCCACAGCTAGGTGCTTTGCAAAAAACAGCTCTGCTTTCTTTGTGAAAATGTGATGTGTCTACGTTGTGTTTTGGGTCTCTTCTTGTCGCGGGCAGTAGGCCTACCCCCAAAAGTGAGGTACCATTTTTATCGGGACACATGTGGGAACGCTGGGTGGAAGGAAATTTGTGGCTCCTCTCTGATTCTAGAACTTTCTGTCACCAAAATGAGAGGAAAGTGTTTTTTGGGCCAATTTTGAGGTTTGCAAAATATTCTGGGTAGCAGAACCTGGTCAGAGCCCCAAAAGTCACACCATATTGGATTCCCCTAAGTGTCTAGTTTTCAAAACTGCACAGGTTTTCTAGGTTTCATTAGGTGCCGGCTGAGCTAGAGGCCAAAATCCATAGCTAGGTGCTTTGCAAAAAACAGCACTGTTTTCTTTGTGAAAATGTGATGTGTCTACGTTGTGTTTTGGGGCTCTTCCTGTTGCGGGCGCTAGGCCTACCCCCACAAGTGAGGTACCATTTTTATCGGTAGACATGGGGGAACGCTGGGTGGAAGGACATTTGTGGCTCCTCTCTGATTCCAGAACTTTCTGTCACCGAAATGAGAGGAAAAAGTGTTTTTTGGGGCAAATTTTGAATTTTGCAAAGGATTCTGGGTAACAGAATCTGGTCAGAGCCCCACAAGTCACCCCATCTTGGATTCCCCTAGGTGTCTAGTTTCCAAACTGTGCAGGTTTGCTAGGTTTTCCTAGGTGCTGGCAGAGCTAGAGGCCAAAATCCACAGCTAGGTGCTTTTAAAAAAACAGCTCTGTTTTATTTGTGAAAATGTGATGTGCCCACGTTGTGTTTCGGGGCTTTTCCTGTCGCGGGCGCTAAGCCTACCCCCACAAGTGAAGTACCATTGTTATCGGGACACATGGGGAAATGCTGGGTGGAAGGACATTTGTGGCTCCTCTCTGATTCCAGAACTTTCTGTCACCCAAATGAGAGGAAAAAGTGTTTTTTGGGGCAAATTTTGAGGTTTGCAAAGGATTCTGGGTAACAGAACCTGGTCAGAGCCCCACAAGTCACCCCATCTTGGATTCCCCTAGGTGTCTACTTTCCAAACTGCGCAGGGTTGCTAGGTTTTCCTAGGTGCTAGCTGAGCTAGAGGCCAAAATCCACAGCTAGGTGCTTTGCAAAAAACAGCTCTGTTTTCTTTGTGAAAATGTGATGTGTCTACGTTGTGTTTTGGGGCTCTTCTTGTCGCAGGCAGTAGGCCTACCCCCAAAAGTGAGGTACCATTTTTATCGAGAGACATGTGGGAACGCTGTGTGGAAGGAAATTTGTGGGTCCTCTCTGATTCTAGAACTTTCTGTCACCGAAATGAGTGGCAAAAGGTTTTTTTGGGCCAAATTTTGAGGTTTGCAAAGGATTCTGGGTAGCAGAACCTGGTCAGAGCCCCAAAAGTCACACCATCTTGGATTCCCCTAGGTGTCTAGTTTTCAAAACTGCACAGGTTTTCTAGGTTTCATTAGGTGCCGGCTGAGCTAGAGGCCAAAATCCACAGCTAGGTGCTTTGCAAAAAACAGCTCTGTTTTCTTTGTGAAAATGTGATGTTTCTACATTGTGTTTTGTGGCTCTTCCTGTCGCGGGCGCTAGGCCTACCCCCACAAGTGAGGTACCACTTTTTATCGGTAGACATGGGGGAGTGCTGGGTAGAAAGAAATTGTGGCTCCTCTCTGATTCCAGAACTTTCTGTCACCCAAATGAGAGGAAAAAGTGTTTTTTGGGGCAAATTTTGAGGTTTGCAAAGGATTCTGGGTAACAGAACCTGGACAGAGCCCCACAAGTCATCCCGGATTCCCCTAGGTGTCTAGTTTTCAAAACTGTGCAGGTTTTCTAGGTTTCCCTAGGTGCCGGCTGAGCTAGAGACTAAAATCCACAGCTAGGTGCTTTGCAAAAACAGCACTGTTTTCTTTGTGAAAATGTGATGTGCCCACGTTGTGTTTTGGGGCTTTTCCTGTCGCGGGCGCTAGGCCTACCCCCACACGTGAGGTACCTTTTTATCGGGAGATATGGGGAAATGCTGGGTGGAAGGAAATTTGTGGCTCCTCTCTGATTAGAGAACTTTCTGTCACGAAAATGAGAGGTAAAAGTGTTTTTTTGGCCAAATTTTTAGGTTTGCAAAGGATTCTGGGTAACAGAATCGTCAGAGCCCCACAAGTCACCCCATCTTGGATTCCCCTAGGCGTCTAGTTTTCAAAACTGCGCAGGTTTGCTAGGTTTCCCTCGGTGCCGGCTCAGCTAGAGGCTAAAATCTATAGCTAGGTGCTTTACAAAAAACAGCTCTGTTTTCTTTGTGAAAATGTGATGTGTCCACGTTGTGTTTTGGGGCTTTTCCTGTCGCGTGCGCTCGGCCTACCCCCACAAGTGAGGTACCATTTTTATCGGGAGACATGGGGGAACGCTGGGTGGATGTAAATTAGTGGCTCCTCTCTGATTTGAGAACTTTCTGTCACCGAAATGAGAGGAAAAAGTGTTTTTGGGCCACATTTTGAGGTTTGGAAAGGATTCTGGGTAACAGAACCTTGTCAGAGCCCCACAAATCACACCATCTTGGATTACCCTAGGTGTCTAGTTTTCAAAACTGCAAAGGTTTGCTAGGTTTCCCTAGGTGCCGGCTAAGCTAGAGGCCAAAATCCACAGGTTTGTGCTTTGCAAAAAACAGCTCTGTTTTCTTTGTGAAAATGTGATGTGTCCGCGTTGTGTTTTGTGGCTTTTCCTGTCGCGAGCGCTAGGCCTATCCGATAAGTGAGGTAACATTTTTATCGGGAGACATGGGGGAACGCTGGGTGGAAGGAAATTTGTGGCTCCTCTCTGATTACAGAACTTTCTGTCACCAAAATAAGAGTAAAATCTGTTTTTTGGGACAAATTTTGAGGTTTGCAACGGATTCTGGGTAACAGAATCTGGTCAGAGCCCCACAAGTCACCCCATCTTGGATTCCCCAAGGTGTCTAGTTTCAAAACTGCACAGGTTTGCTGGATTTCCCTAGGTGCCGGCTGAGCTAGAGTCCAAAATCCACAGCTAGGTGCTTTGCAAAAAACAGCTCTGTTTTCTTTGTGAAAATGTGATGTGCCCACGTTGTGTTGTGGGGCTTTTCCTGTTGCGGGCGCTAGGCATAACCCCACACGTGAAGTACCATTTTTATCGGGACACATGGGGAAATGCTGGGTGGAAGGACATTTGTGACTCCTCTCTGATTCCAGAACTTTCTGTCACCCAAATGAGAGGAAAAAGTGTTTTTTGGGGCAAATTTTGAGGTTTGCAAAGGATTCTGGGTAACAGAGCCTGGTCAGAGCCCCACGAGTCACACTATGTTTGATTCCCCTAGATGTCTAGTTTTCAAAACTGTGCAGGTTTGCTATGTTTCATTAGTTGCCGGTTGAGCTAGAGGCCAAAATCCACAGCTAGGTGCTTTGCAAAAAACAGCTCTGCTTTCTTTGTGAAAATGTGATGTGTCTACGTTGTGTTTTGGGTCTCTTCTTGTCGCGGGCAGTAGGCCTACCCCCAAAAGTGAGGTACCATTTTTATCGGGACACATGTGGGAACGCTGGGTGGAAGGAAATTTGTGGCTCCTCTCTGATTCTAGAACTTTCTGTCACCAAAATGAGAGGAAAAAGTGTTTTTTGGGCCAATTTTGAGGTTTGCAAAATATTCTGGGTAGCAGAACCTGGTCAGAGCCCCAAAAGTCACACCATATTGGATTCCCCTAAGTGTCTAGTTTTCAAAACTGCACAGGTTTTCTAGGTTTCATTAGGTGCCGGCTGAGCTAGAGGCCAAAATCCATAGCTAGGTGCTTTGCAAAAAACAGCACTGTTTTCTTTGTGAAAATGTGATGTGTCTACGTTGTGTTTTGGGGCTCTTCCTGTTGCGGGCGCTAGGCCTACCCCCACAAGTGAGGTACCATTTTTATCGGTAGACATGGGGGAACGCTGGGTGGAAGGACATTTGTGGCTCCTCTCTGATTCCAGAACTTTCTGTCACCGAAATGAGAGGAAAAAGTGTTTTTTGGGGCAAATTTTGAATTTTGCAAAGGATTCTGGGTAACAGAATCTGGTCAGAGCCCCACAAGTCACCCCATCTTGGATTCCCCTAGGTGTCTAGTTTCCAAACTGTGCAGGTTTGCTAGGTTTTCCTAGGTGCTGGCAGAGCTAGAGGCCAAAATCCACAGCAAGGTGCTTTTAAAAAAACAGCTCTGTTTTATTTGTGAAAATGTGATGTGCCCACGTTGTGTTTCGGGGCTTTTCCTGTCGCGGGCGCTAAGCCTACCCCCACAAGTGAAGTACCATTGTTATCGGGACACATGGGGAAATGCTGGGTGGAAGGACATTTGTGGCTCCTCTCTGATTCCAGAACTTTCTGTCACCCAAATGAGAGGAAAAAGTGTTTTTTGGGGCAAATTTTGAGGTTTGCAAAGGATTCTGGGTAACAGAACCTGGTCAGAGCCCCACAAGTCACCCCATCTTGGATTCCCCTAGGTGTCTACTTTCCAAACTGCGCAGGGTTGCTAGGTTTTCCTAGGTGCTAGCTGAGCTAGAGGCCAAAATCCACAGCTAGGTGCTTTGCAAAAAACAGCTCTGTTTTCTTTGTGAAAATGTGATGTGTCTACGTTGTGTTTTGGGGCTCTTCTTGTCGCAGGCAGTAGGCCTACCCCCAAAAGTGAGGTACCATTTTTATCGAGAGACATGTGGGAACGCTGTGTGGAAGGAAATTTGTGGGTCCTCTCTGATTCTAGAACTTTCTGTCACCGAAATGAGTGGCAAAAGGTTTTTTTGGGCCAAATTTTGAGGTTTGCAAAGGATTCTGGGTAGCAGAACCTGGTCAGAGCCCCAAAAGTCACACCATCTTGGATTCCCCTAGGTGTCTAGTTTTCAAAACTGCACAGGTTTTCTAGGTTTCATTAGGTGCCGGCTGAGCTAGAGGCCAAAATCCACAGCTAGGTGCTTTGCAAAAAACAGCTCTGTTTTCTTTGTGAAAATGTGATGTTTCTACATTGTGTTTTGTGGCTCTTCCTGTAGCGGGAACTAGGCCTACCCCCACAAGTGAGGTACCACTTTTTATCGGTAGACATGGGGGAACGCTGGGTGGAAAGAAATTGTGGCTCCTCTCTGATTCCAGAACTTTCTGTCACCCAAATGAGAGGAAAAAGTGTTTTTTGGGGCAAATTTTGAGGTTTGCAAAGGATTCTGGGTAACAGAACCTGGACAGAGCCCCACAAGTCATCCCGGATTCCCCTAGGTGTCTAGTTTTCAAAACTGTGCAGGTTTTCTAGGTTTCCCTAGGTGCCGGCTGAGCTAGAGACTAAAATCCACAGCTAGGTGCTTTGCAAAAACAGCACTGTTTTCTTTGTGAAAATGTGATGTGCCCACGTTGAGTTTTGGGGCTTTTTCTGTCGCGGGCGCTAGGCCACCCCCACACGTGAGGTACCTTTTTATCGGGAGACATGGGGAAATGCTGGGTGGAAGGAAATTTGTGGCTCCTCTCTGATTAGAGAACTTTCTGTCACGAAAATGAGAGGTAAAAGTGTTTTTTTGGCCAAATTTTTAGGTTTGCAAAGGATTCTGGGTAACAGAATTGTCAGAGCCCCACAAGTCACCCCATCTTGGATTCCCCTAGGCGTATAGTTTTCAAAACTGTGCAGGTTTGCTAGGTTTCCCTAGGTGCCGGCTCAGCTAGAGGCCAAAATCCATAGCTAGGTGCTTTACAAAAAACAGCTCTGTTTTCTTTGTGAAAATGTGATGTGTCCACGTTGTGTTTTGGGGCTTTTCCTGTCGCGTGCGCTCGGCCTACCCCCACAAGTGAGGTACCATTTTTATCGGGAGACATGGGGGAACGCTGGGTGGATGGAAATTAGTGGCTCCTCTCTGATTTGAGAACTTTCTGTCACCGAAATGACAGGAAAAAGTGTTTTTGGGCCACATTTTGAGGTTTGGAAAGGATTCTGGGTAACAGAACCTTGTCAGAGCCCCACAAATCACACCATCTTGGATTACCCTAGGTGTCTAGTTTTCAAAACTGCAGAGGTTTGCTAGGTTTCCCTAGGTGCCGGCTGAGCTAGAGGCCAAAATCCACAGGTTTGTGCTTTGCAAAAAACAGCTCTGTTTTCTTTGTGAAAATGTGATGTGTCCGCGTTGTGTTTTGGGGCTTTTCCTGTCGCGAGCGCTAGGCCTATCCGATAAGTGAGGTAACATTTTTATCGGGAGACATGGGGGAACGCTGGGTGGAAGGAAATTTGTGGCTCCTCTCTGATTACAGAACTTTCTGTCACCAAAATAAGAGTAAAATCTGTTTTTTGGGCCAAATTTTGAGGTTTGCAACGGATTCTGGGTAACAGAATCTGGTCAGAGCCCCACAAGTCACCCCATCTTGGATTCCCCTAGGTGTCTAGTTTCAAAACTGCACAGGTTTGCTAGATTTCCCTAGGTGCCGGCTGAGCTAGAGTCCAAAATCCACAGCTAGGTGCTTTGCAAAAAACAGCTCTGTTTTCTTTGTGAAAATGTGATGTGCCCACGTTGTGTTGTGGGGCTTTTCCTGTTGCGGGCGCTAGGCATAACCCCACACGTGAAGTACCATTTTTATCGGGACACATGGGGAAATGCTGGGTGGAAGGACATTTGTGGCTCCTCTCTGATTCCAGAACTTTCTGTCACCCAAATGAGAGGAAAAAGTGTTTTTTGGGGCAAATTTTGAGGTTTGCAAAGGATTCTGGGTAACAGAGCCTGGTCAGAGCCCCACGAGTCACACTATGTTTGATTCCCCTAGATGTCTAGTTTTTAAAACTGTGCAGGTTTGCTATGTTTCATTAGTTGCCGGCTGAGCTAGAGGCCAAAATCAACAGCTAGGTGCTTTGCAAAAAACAGCTCTGCTTTCTTTGTGAAAATGTGATGTGTCTACGTTGTGTTTTGGGTCTCTTCTTGTCGTGGGCAGTAGGCCTACCCCCAAAAGTGAGGTACCATTTTTATCGGGACACATGTGGGAACGCTGGGTGGAAGGAAATTTGTGGCTCCTCTCTGATTCTAGAACTTTCTGTCACCAAAATGAGAGGAAAAAGTGTTTTTTGGGCCAATTTTGAGGTTTGCAAAATATTCTGGGTAGCAGAACCTGGTCAGAGCCCCAAAAGTCACACCATCTTCGATTCCTCTAGGTGTCTAGTTTTCAAAACTGCACAGGTTTTCTAGGTTTCATTAGGTGCCGGCTGAGCTAGAGGCCAAAATCCACAGCTAGGTGCTTTGCAAAAAACAGCTCTGTTTTCTTTGTGAAAATGTGATGTTTCTACATTGTGTTTTGTGGCTCTTCCTGTCGCGGGCGCTAGGCCTACCCCCACAAGTGAGGTACCATTTTTATCGGTAGACATGGGGGAACGCTGGGTGGAAGGACATTTGTGGCTCCTCTCTGATTCCAGAACTTTCTGTCACCGAAATGAGAGGAAAAAGTGTTTTTTGGGGCAAATTTTGAATTTTGCAAAGGATTCTGGGTAACAGAACCTGGTCAGAGCCCCACAAGTCACCCCATCTTGGATTCCCCTAGGTGTCTAGTTTCCAAACAGTGCAGGTTTGCTAGGTTTTCCTAGGTGCTGGCTGAGCTAGAGGCCAAAATCCACAGCTAGGTGCTTTTCAAAAAACAGCTCTGTTTTCTTTGTGAAAATGTGATGTGCCCACGTTGTGTTTGGGGGCTTTTCCTGTCGCGGGCGCTAAGCCTACCCCCAGAAGTGAAGTACCATTGTTATCGGGACACATGGGGAAACGCTGGGTGGAAGGACATTTGTGACTCCTCTCTGATTCCAGAACTTTCTGTCACCCAAATGAGAGGAAAAAGTGTTTTTTGGGGCAAATTTTGAGGTTTGCAAAGGATTCTGGGTAACAGAACCTGGTCAGAGCCCCACAAGTCACCCCATCTTGGATTCCCCTAGGTGTCTAGTTTCCAAACTGCGCAGGGTTGCTAGGTTTTCCTAGGTGCTGGCTGAGCTAGAGGCCAAAATCCACAGCAAGGTGCTTTACAAAAAACAGCTCTGTTTTCTTTGTGAAAATGTGATGTGCCCATGTTGGGCTTTGGGGCTTTTCCTGTCGCGGGCGCTAGGCCTACCCCCACACGTGAGGTGCCATTTTTATCGGGAGACATGGGGAAATGATGGGTGGAAGGACATTTGTGGCTCCTCTCTGATCACAGAACTCTCTGTCACGAAAATTAGAGGAAAAAGTGTTTTTTAGGACAAATTTTGAGGTTTGGAAAGGATTCTGGGTAACAGAACGTGGTCAGAGCCCCACAAGTCACACCATCTTGGATTCCCCTAGGTGTCTAGTTTTCAAAACTGCACAGGTTTTCTAGGTTTCATTAGGTGCCGGCTGAGCTAGAGGCCAAAATCCATAGCTAGGTGCTTTGCAAAAAACAGCACTGTTTTCTTTGTGAAAATGTGATGTGTCTACGTTGTGTTTTGGGGCTCTTCCTGTTGCGGGTGCTAGGCCTACCCCCACAAGTGAGGTACCATTTTTATCGGTAGACATGGGGGAACGCTGGGTGGAAGGACATTTGGTGCTCCTCTCTGATTCCAGAACTTTCTGTCACCGAAATGAGAGGAAAAAGTGTTTTTGGGGGCAAATTTTGAGGTTTGCAAAGGATTCTGGGTAACAGAACCTGGTCAGAGCCCCACAAGTCACCCCATCTTGGATTCCCCTAGGTGTCTAGTTTCCAAACTGTGCAGGTTTGCTAGGTTTTCCTAGGTGCTGGCTGAGCTAGAGGCCAAAATCCACAGCTAGGTGCTTTTCAAAAAACAGCTCTGTTTTCTTTGTGAAAATGTGATGTGCCCACGTTGTGTTTTGGGGCTTTTCCTGTCGCGGGCGCTAAGCCTACCCCCACAAGTGAAGTACCATTTTTATCGGGACACATGCGGAAATGCTGGGTGGAAGGACATTTGTGGCTCCTCTCTGATTCCAGAACTTTCTGTCACCCAAATGAGAGGAAAAAGTGTTTTTTGGGGCAAATTTTGAGGTTTGCAAAGGATTCTGGGTAACAGAACCTGGTCAGAGCCCCACAAGTCACCCCATCTTGGATTCCCCCAGGTGTCTAGCTTCCAAACTGCGCAGGGTTGCTAGGTTTTCCTAGGTGCTGGCTGAGCTAGAGGCCAAAATCCACAGCTAGGTGCTTTGCAAAAAACAGCACTGTTTTCTTTGTGAAAATGTGATGTGTCTACGTTGTGTTTTGGGGCTCTTCCTGTTGCGGGTGCTAGGCCTACCCCCACAAGTGAGGTACCATTTTTATCGGTAGAAATGGGGGAACGCTGGGTGGAAGGACATTTGTGGCTCCTCTCTGATTCCAGAACTTTCTGTCACCGAAATGAGAGGAAAAAGTGTTTTTGGGGACAAATTTTGAGGTTTGCAAAGGATTCTGAGTAACAAAACCTGGTCAGAGCCCCACAAGTCACCCCATCTTGGATTCCCCTAGGTGTCTAGTTTCCAAACTGTGCAGGTTTGCTAGGTTTTCGTAGGTGCTGGCTGAGCTAGAGGCCAAAATCCACAGCTAGGTGCTTTTAAGAAAACAGCTCTGTTTTCTTTGTGAAAATGTGATGTGCCCACGTTGTGTTTTGGGGCTTTTCCTGTCGCGGGCGCTAAGCCTACCCCCACAAGTGAAGTACCATTTTTATCGGGACACATGCGGAAATGCTGGGTGGAAGGACATTTGTGGCTCCTCTCTGATTCCAGAACTTTCTGTCACCCAAATGAGAGGAAAAAGTGTTTTTTGGGGCAAATTTTGAGGTTTGCAAAGGATTCTGGGTAACAGAACCTGGTCAGAGCCCCACAAGTCACCCCATCTTGGATTCCCCCAGGTGTCTAGCTTCCAAACTGCGCAGGGTTGCTAGGTTTTCCTAGGTGCTGGCTGAGCTAGAGGCCAAAATCCACAGCTAGGTGCTTTGCAAAAAACAGCTCTGTTTTCTTTGTGAAAATGTGATGTGCCCATGTTGTGCTTTGGGGCTTTTCTTTTCACGGGCGCTAGGACTACCCCCACACGTGAGGTACCATTTTTATCGGGAGACATGAGGAAATGATGGGTGGAAGGAAATTTGTGGCTCCACTCTGATCACAGAACTCTGTCACGAAAATGAGAGGAAAAAGTGTTTTTTGGACCAAATTTTGAGGTTTGGAAAGGATTCTGGGTAACAGAACCTGGTCAGAGCCCCACAAGTCACCCCATCCCGGCTTCCCCTAGGTGTCTAGTTTTCAAAACTGTGCAGGTTTGCTAGGTTTCCCTAGGTGCCGGCTGAGCTAGAGGCCAAAATCCACAGCTAGGTGCTTTGCAAAAAACAGCTGTTTTCTTTGTGAAAATGTGATGTGCACACGTTGTGTTTTGGGGCTTTTCCTGTTGTGGGCGCTAGGCCTACCCCCACATGTGAGGTACCATTTTTATCGGGAGACATGGGGAAATGCTGGGTGGAAGGAAATTTGTGGCTCCTCTCTGATTACAGAACTTTCTGTCACGAAAATGAGAGGTAAAAGTGTTTTTTTGGCCAAATTTTTTCTGGATTGCAAAGGATTCTGGGTAACAGAAACTGGTCAGAGCCCCACAAGTCACACCATCTTTGATTCCCCTAGATGTCTAGTTTTCAAAACAGCTCAGGTTTGCTAGGTTGCCCTAGGTGCCGGCTGAGCTAGAGTCCAAAATCCACAGCTAGGTGCTTTGCAAATAACAACTGTGTTTTCTTTTTGAAAATGTGATGTGTCCATGTTGTGTTTTGAGGCTCTTCCTGTCGCGGGCGCTAGGCCTATCCCCACAAGTGAGGTACCATTGTTATCGGTAGACATGGGGGAACGCTGGGTGGAAGGAAATTTGTGGCTCCTCTCTGATTACAGAACTTTCTGTCCCCGAAATCAGAGGAAAACATGTTTTTTGGGCCAACATTTAGGATTTGGAAAGGATTCCGGGTAACAGAACCTCGTCAGAGCCCCACAAGTCACTCCATCCTGGATTCCCCTAGGTTTCTAGTTTTCAAAACTGTGCAGGTTTGCTAGGTTTCCAGAGGTGCCGGCTGAGCTAGAGTCCAAAATCCACAGCTAGGTGCTTTGCAAAAAACAGCTCTGTTTTCTTTGTGAAAATGTGATGTGTCCACGTTGTGTTTTTGGGCTTTTCTGTGTGCGGGCGCTAGGCCTACCCCCACAAATGAGGTACGATTTTTATCAGGAGACATGGGGTAACGCCGGGTGGAAGGACATTCGTGGCTCCTCTATGATTCCAGAACTTTCTGTCAACGAAATGAGAGGAAAAAGTTTTTTTGGGCCAAATTATGAGGTTTGCAAAGGATTCTGGGTAACAGGACCTGGTCAGAGCCCCACAAGTCACACCATCTTGGATTCCCCTAGGTGTCTAGTTTTCAAAACTGCACAGGTTTGCTAGGGTGCCCTAGGTGCCGGCTGAGCTAGAGGCCAAAATCCACAGCTAGGTGCTTTTAAAAAAACAGCTCTGTTTTCTTTGTGAAAATGTTATGTTTCTACATTGTGTTTTGTGGCTCTTCCTGTCGCGGGCGCTAGGCCTACCCCCACAAGTGAGGTACCATTTTTATCGGGAGACATGGGGGAACGCTGGGTGGAAGTAAATTGGTGGCTCCTGTCTAATGACAGAACCTTCTGTCACCGAAATGAGAGGAAAAAGTGTTTTTTTGGGGCAAATTGTGAGGTTTGCAAAGGATTCTGGGTAACAGAACCTGGTCAGAGCCCCACAAGTCACACCATCTTAGATTCCCCTAGATGTCTAGTTTTCAAAACTGCGCATGTTTGCTAGGTTTCATTAGTTGCCGGCTGAGCTAGAGGCCAAAATCCACAGCTAGGTGCTTTGCAAAAAACAGCTCTGTTTTCTTTGTGAAAATGTGATGTGTCCACGTTGTGTTTTGGGGCCCTTCCTGTCGCAGGCGCTAATCCTACCCCCACAAGTGAGGTACCATTTTTATCGGTAGACATGGGGGAACGCTGGGTGGAAGGAAATTTGTGGCTCCTCTCTGATTACAGAACTTGCTGTCACCGAAATCAGAGGAAAACATGTTTTTTGGGCCAACATCTAGGATTTGCAAAGGTTTCTGGGTAACAGAACCTGGTCAGAGCCCCACAAGTCACCCCATCTTGGATTCCCCTAGGTGTCTAGTTTCAAAACTGCACAGGTTTGCTAGATTTCCCTAGGTGCCGGCTGAGCTAGAGTCCAAAATCCACAGCTAGGTGCTTTGCAAAAAACAGCTCTGTTTTCTTTGTGAAAATGTGATGTGTCCACGTTGTGTTTTTGGGCTTTTCTGTGTGCGGGCGCTAGGCCCACCCCCACAAATTAGGTACGATTTTTATAAGGAGACATGGGGGAACGCTGACTGGAAGGAAATACGTGGCTCCTCTCTGATTCCAGAACTTTCTGTCACCGAAATTAGAGGAAAAAGTTTTTTGGGGGCCAAATTTTGAGGTTTGCAAAGGATTCTGGGTAACAGAACCTGGTCAGAGCCCCACAAGTCACACCATCTTGGATTCCCCTAGGTGTCTAGTTTTCAAAAATGCGCAGGTTTGCTAGGTTGCCCTAGGTGCCGGCTGAGCTAGAGGCCAAAATCCACAGCTAGGTGCTTTGCAAAAAACAGCTCTGTTTTCTTTGTGAAAATGTGATGTTTCTACATTGTGTTTTGGGGCTCTTCCTGTCGCGGGCGCTAGGCCTACCCCCACAAGTGAGGTAACATTTTTATCGGGAGACATGGGGGAACACTGGGTGGAAGAAATTTGTGGCTCCTCTCTGATTACAGAACATTCTGTCACCGAAATGAGAGGAAAAAGTGTTTTTTGGGCAAATTTTGAGGTTTGCAAAATATTCTGGGTAGCAGAACCTGGTCGGAGCCCCAAAAGTCACACCATCTTGGATTCCCCTAGGTGTCTAGTTTTCAAAACTGCACAGGTTTTCTAGGTTTCATTAGGTGCCGGCTGAGCTAGAGGCCAAAATCCATAGCTAGGTGCTTTGCAAAAAACAGCTCTGTTTTCTTTGTGAAAATGTGATGTGTCTACGTTGTGTTTTGGGGCTCTTCCTGTTGCGGGCGCTAGGCCTACCCCCACAAGTGAGGTACCATTTTTATCGGTAGAGATGGGGGAACGCTGGGTGTAAGGAAATTTGTGGCTCCTCTCTGATGACAGAACCTTCTGTCACCGAAATGAGAGGAAAAAGTATTTTTTGGGCAAATTTTGAGGTTTGCAAAATATTCTGGGTAGCAGAACCTGGTCAGAGCCCCAAAAGTCACACCATCTTGGATTCCCCTAGGTGTCTAGTTTTCAAAACTGCACAGGTTTTCTAGGTTTCATTAGGTGCCGGCTGAGCTAGAGGCCAAAATCCATAGCTAGGTGCTTTGCAAAAAACAGCTCTGTTTTCTTTGTGAAAATGTTATGTGTCTACGTTGTGTTTTGGGGCTCTTCCTGTTGCGGGTGCTAGGCCTACCCCCACAAGTGAGGTACCATTTTTATCGGTAGACATGGGTGAACGCTGGGTGTAAGGAAATTTGTGGCTCCTCTCTGATGACAGAACCTTCTGTCACCGAAATGAGAGGAAAAAGTGTTTTTTGGGCCAAATTGTGAGGTTTGCAAAGGATTCTGGGTAACAGAACCTGGTCAGAGCCCCACAAGTCACACCATCTTGGATTCCCCTAGGTGTCTAGTTTCAAAACTGCGCAGGTTTGCTATGTTTCATTAGTTGCCGGCTGAGCTAGAGGCCAAAATCCACAGCTAGATGCTTTGCAAAAAACAGCTCTGTTTTCTTTGTGAAAATGTGATGTGTCCACGTTGTGTTTTGTGGCCCTTCCTGTTGCGGGTGCTAAGCCTACCCCCACAAGTGCGGTACCATTTTCATCGATAGACATGGGGGAACACTGGGTGGAAGGAAATTTGTGGCTCCTCTCTGATTACAGAACTTTCTGTCACCGAAATCAGAGGAAAACATGTTTTTTGGGCCAACATATAGGATTTGCAAAGGTTTCTGGGTAACAGAATCTGGTCAGAACCCCACAAGTCACACCATCTTGGATTCCCCTAGAGGTCTAGTTTTCAAAACTGCGCAGGTTTGCTAGGTTTCCCTATGTGCCGGCTCAGCTAGAGGCCAAAATCCATATCTAGGTGCTTTACAAAAAACAGCTCTGTTTTCTTTGTGAAAATGTGATGTGTCCACGTTGTGTTTTGGGGCTTTTCCTTTCGCGTGCTCTATGCCTTCCCCACAAGTGAGGTACCATTTTTATCGGGAGACATGGGGGAACGCTGGGGGGAAGGAAATTAGTGGCTCCTCTCTGATTCGAGAACTTTCTGTCACCAAAATGAGAGGAAAAAGTGTTTTTTGGGCCAAATTTTGAGGTTTGCAAAGGATTCTGGGTAACAGAATCTGGTCAGAGCCCCACAAGTCACCCCATCTTGGATTCCCCTAGGTGTCTAGTTTCAAAACTGCACAAGTTTGCTAGGTTTCCCTAGGTGCCGGCTGAGCTAGAGTCCAAAATCCACAGCTAGGTGCTTTGCAAAAAAACAGCTCTGTTTTCTTTGTGAAAATGTGATGTGTCCATGTTGTGTTTTGAGGATTTTCCTGTCGTGTGCGCAAGGCCTACCCCCACAAGTGAGGTACCATTTTTATCGGGAGACATGGGGGAACGCTGGGTGGAAGGATATTTGTGGCTCCTCTTTGATTACAGAACTTTCTGTCACCGAAATGAGAGGAAAACATTTTTTTTGGGCCAACATTTAGGATTTGCAAAGGATTCTGGGTAACAGAACCTTGTCAGAGCCCCATAAGTCACCCCATCCTGGATTCCCCTAGGTGTCTAGTTTTCAAAACTGTGCAGGTTTGCTAGGTTTCCCTAGGTGCCTGCTGAGCTAGAGGCCAAAATCCACAGCTAAGTGTTGTGCAAAAAACAGCTCTGTTTTCTTTGTGAAAATGTGATGTGTCCACGTTGTGTTTTCGGGCTTTTCCTGTCACGGGCACTAGGCCTACCCCCAGAAGTGAGGTACCATTTTTAACGGGCGACTTGGGGGAACGCTGCGTAGAAGGACATTTCTGGCTCCTCTCTGATTCCAGAATTTTCTGTCACCGAAATGAGAAGTAAAATTGTTTCTTTTGCCAAATTTTGAGGTTTGCAAAGGATTCTGGGTAACAGAATCTGGTCAGAGCCCCAGAAGTCAAAACCATCTTGGATTCCCCTAGCTGTCTAGTTTTCAGAACTGCGCAGGTTTGATAGGGTTCCCTAGGTGCCAGCTGAGCTAGAGGCCAAAATCCATAGCTAGGTGCTTTGCAAATAACAGCTCTGTTTTCTTTGTGAAAATGTGATGTGTCCACGTTGTGTTTTGCAGCTTTTCCTGTCGCGAGCACTAGGCCTATCCGACAAGTGAGGTAACATTTTTATCGGGAGACATGGGGGAACGCTGGGTGGAAGGAAATTTGTGGCTCCTCTCTGATTACAGAACTTTCTGTCACCAAAATGAGAGGAAAAAGTGTTTTTTTTGGCCAAATGTTGAGGTTTGCAAAGGATTCTGGGTAACAGAACCTGGTCAGAGCCCCAAAAGTCACACCATCTTGGATTCCCCTAGGTGTCTACTTTTATAAAAATGCACAGGTTTGCTAGGTTGCCCTAGATGCCGGCTGAGCCAGAGGCCAAAATCCACAGCTAGGTGCTTTTCAAAAAGCAGCTCTGTTTTCTTTGTGAAAATGTGATGTGTCTACGTTGTGTTTTGGGGCTCTTCCTGACGAGCGCGCTAGGACTACCCGCACAAGTGAGGTACCATTTTTAACGGGAGACATGGGGGAGCGCTGGGTGGAAGGAAATTTGTGGCTCCTCTCTGATTACAAAACTTTCTGTCACCGAAATGAGAGGAAAAATTGTTTTTTCGACCAAATTTTGAGGTTTGCAAAGGATTCTGGGTAACAGAACCTGTTCAGAGCCCCACAAGTCACCCCATCTTGGATTCCCGTAGGTGTCTAGTTTTCAAAACTGCGCAGGTTTGCTAAGTTTCCCTAGGTGCCGGCTGAGCTGGAGTCCAAAATCCACAGCTAGGTGCTTTGCAAAAAACAGCTCTGTTTTCTTTGTGAATATGTGATGTGTCCACTTTGTGTTTTGGGGCTTTTCTGTGTGCGGGCGCTAGGCCTACCCCCACAAATGAGGTACGATTTTTATCGGGAGACATGGGGGAACGCTGTGTGGAAGGAAATTTGTGGCTCCTCTCTGATTCCAGAACTTTCTATCACCGAAATGAGAGGAAAAAGTTTTTTTTGGGCCAAATTTTGAGGTTTGCAAACGGTTCTGGGTAACAGAACCTGGTAAGAGCCCCACAAGTCACACCATCTTGGATTCCCCTAGGTGTCTAGTTTTCAAAACTGCGCAGGTTTGCTAGGTTTCCCTAGGTGCCGGCTGAGCTAGAAGTCAAAATCCACAGGTAGCAATTTGCAAAAAACAGCTCTGTTTTCTTTGTGAAAATGTGATGTGTCTACTTTGTGTTTTGGGGCTCTTCCTGTTGCGCGCGCTAGGCCTACCCCCACAAGTGAGGTACAATTTTTATCGGGAGATATGGGGGAACACTGGGTGGAAGAAAATTGATGGCTCCTCCCTGATTACAGAACTTTCTGTCACCAAAATGAGAGGAAAAAATGTATTTTGGACCACATTTTGAGGTTTGCAAAGGATTCTGGGTAACAGAACCTGGTCGGAGCCCCACAAGTCACCCCATCTTGGATTACCCTAGGTGTCTAGTTTTCAAAACTGCGCAGGTTTCCTAGGTTTCCCTAGGTGCAGGGTGAGCTAGAGGCCAAAATCCTCAGCTTGGTGCTTTGCAAAAAACAGCTCTGTTTTCTTTGTGAAAATTTGATGTGTCCACGTTGTGTTTTGGGGCTTTTCCTGTAGCGAGCGCTAGGCCTACCCCCACAAGTGAGGTATCATTTTTATTGGGAGACTTGGGGAAACGCTGGGTGGAAGGACATTTGTGGCTGCTCTCTGATTCCAGAACTTTCTGTCACCGAAATGAGAGGTAAAAGTATTTTTTGACCAAATTTTGAGGTTTGCAAAGGATTCTGGGTAACAGAATTTGGTCAGAGCCCCACAAGTCACCCCATCTTGGATTCCCTAGGTGTCTAGTTTTCAAAACTTCCCAGGATTTCTAGGTTTCACTGGGTCCCGGCTGAGCTAGAGGCCAAAATCCACAGCTAGGTGCTTTGCAAAAAACAGATCTGTTTTCCTTGTGAAAATGTGATTTGTCCACGTTCTGTTTTGGGGCTCTTCCTGTTGCGGGCGCTAGGGCTACCCCCACAAGTGAGGTACACTTTTTATCAGGAGACTTGGAGGAACGCTGGGTGGAAGGACATTTGTGGCTCCTCTCTGATTCCAGAACTTTCTGTCACCGAAATGAGAGGTAAAAGTGTTTTTTTGACAAAATTTGGAGGTTTGCAAAGGATTCTGGGTAACAGAATCTGGTCAGAGCCCCTCAAGTCACCCCATCTTGGATTGCCCTAGGTGTCTAATTTTCAAAACTGTGCAGGTTTGCTAGGTTTCCCTAGGTACCAGCTCAGCTAGAGGCCAAAATCCATAGCTTGGTGCTTTGCAAAAAACAGGTCTGTTTTCTTTCTGAAAATGTGCTGTATCCACGTTGTGTTTTGGGGCTGTCATGTCGAGGGCACTAGGCCTACCCCACAAGTGAGGTTTCATTTTTATCGGGAGATATGGGGGAATGCTGGGTGAAGGAGATTTGTGACTCCTCTCAGATTCCAGAACTTTCTGTCACCGAAATGAGAGGAAAATTTTTTTTTGGGGCCAAATTTGGAGGTTTGCAAAGGATTCTGGGTAACAGAATCTGGCTGAGCCCCACATGTCACCCCATCTTGGATTGCCATTGGTGTCTAGTTTTCAAAACTGCGCAGGTTTGCTAGGTTTCACTAGGTGCCGGCTGAACTAGAGGCCAAAACCCACAGCTAGGTGCTTTGCAAAATACAGATCTGTTTTCTTTGTGAAAATGTGATGTGTCCACGTTGTGTTTTGGGTTTTTTTTGTCGCGGGCGCTAGGCCTACCCCCACAAGTGAGGTATCATTTTTATTGGGAGACTTGGGGAAACGCTGGGTGGAAGAAAATTTGTTGCTCCTCTCTGATTCCAGAACTTTCTGTCACCGAAATGAGAGGTACAAGTTTTTTTTGACCAAATTTTGCGGTGTGCAAAGGATTCTGGGTAACAGAATTTGGTCAGAGCCCCACAAGTCACCCCATCTTGGATTCCCTAGGTGTCTAGTTTTCAAAACTTCTTAGGATTTCTAGGTTTCACTGGGTCCCGGCTGAGCTAGAGGCCAAAATCCACAGCTAGGTGCTTTGCAAAAAACAGATCTGTTTTCCTTGTGAAAATGTGATTTGTCCACGTTCTGTTTTGGGGCTTTTACTGTTGCGGGCGCTAGGCCTTCCCCCACAAGTGAGGTACACTTTTTTATCAGGAGACTTGGGGGAACACTGGGTGGAAGGACATTTGTGGCTCCTCTCTGATTCCAGAACTTTCTGTCACCGAAATGAGAGGTAAAAGTGTTTTTTTTGACCAAATTTGGAGGTTTGCAAAGCATTCTGGGTAACAGAATCTACTCAGAGCCCCTCAAGTCACCCCATCTTGGATTGCCCTAGGTGTCTAATTTTCAAAACTGCGCAGGTTTGCTAGGTTTCCCTAGGTACCAGCTCAGCTAGAGGCCAAAATCCATAGCTAGGTGCTTTGCAAAAAACAGGTCTGTTTTCTTTCTGAAAATGTGCTGTATCCACGTTGTGTTTTGGGGCTGTCATGTCGAGGGCACTAGGCCTACCCCCACAAGTGAGGTTTTATTTTTATCGGGAGATATGGGGGAATGCTGGGTGAAGGAGATTTGTGACTCCTCTCAGATTCCAGAACTTTCTGTCACCGAAATGAGTGGAAAAATAGCTTTCTGGGCCAAATTTGGAGGTTTGCAAAGGATACTGGGTAACAGAATCTGCTCTGAGCCCCACAAGTCACCCCATCTTGGATTACCCTAGATGTCTAGTTTTCAAAACTACGCAGGTTTGCTATGTTCCCCTTGGTGCCGACTGAGCTAGATGCCAAAATCCATAGCTAGGTGCTTTGCAAAAAACAACTCTGTTTTCTTTGTGAAAATGTGATGTGCCCACGTTGCGTTTTGGGACTTTTCCTGTTGCGGCCACAAGGCCTACCCCCACAAGTGAGATACCATTTTTATCAGGAGACATTGAGGAACACTGGGTGGAAGGAAATTTGTGGCTCCTCTCTGATTACAGAACTTTCTGTCGCCGAAATGAGAGGTAAAAGTGTTTTTTGGCCAAATGTTAAGGTTTGCAAAGGATTTTTGGCAACAGAATCTGGTCTGAGCTCCACAAGTAACCCCATCTTGGATTGCCCTAGGTGTCTAGTTTTCAAAACTGTGCAGATTTGCTAGGTTCCCATAGGTGCCGGCTGAGCTTAATTCCAAAATCCACAGCTAGGTGCTTTGCAAAAAACAGCTCTGTTTTCTTTGTGAAAATGTGATGTGTCCACGTTGTTTTTTGGGACTTTTCCTGTCGCTGTCACTATTCCTACCTCCACAAGTGAGGTACCATTTTTATCGGGAGACATGGGGGAACACTGGGTGTAAGGAAATTTGTGGCTCCTCTCTGATTACAGAACTTTCTGTTACCGAAATGAGAGGTAAAAGTGTTTTTGGGCCAAATTTATGAGGTTTGCAAAGGATTTTTGGTAACAGAATCTGGTCTGAGCTCCACAAGTCACCCCATCTTGGATTGCCCTGGATGTCTAGTTGTAAAAACTGTGCAGGTTAGCTATGTTTGCCTAGGTTCCAGCTGAGCTAGTGGCCAAAATCCATAGCTAGGTGCTTTGCAAAAACAGCTCTGTTTTCTTTGTGAAAATGTGATGTGTCCACGTTGTGTTTTGGGGCTGTCATGTCGCGGGCGCTAGGCCTACCCCCACAAGTGAGGTACCATTTTTATCAGGAGACATGGGGGAATGCAGGGTGAAGGAGATTTGTGACTCCTCTCAGATTCAAGAACTTTCTGTCACCGAAATGAGAGGAAAAAGTGTTTTTTGGGCCAAATTTTGAGGTTTGCAAAGGATTCTGGCTAACAGAACCTGGTCAGAGCCCCACAAGTCACCCCATCTTGGATTCCCCTAGGTGTCTAGTTTTCAAAACTGCGCAGGTTTGCTAGGTTCCCCTAGGTGGCGACTGAGCTAGAGGCCAAAATCTACAGCTAGGTGCTTTGCAAAAAACAGCTGTTTTCTTTGTGAAAATGTGATGTATCCACGTTGTGTTTTGGGGCTTTTCCTGTTGCGGGCGCTAAGCCTACCCCCACAAGTGAGGTACCATTTTAATCGGGAGACTTGGGGAAACGCTGGGTAGAAGGGAATTTGTGGCTCCTCTCTGATTCCAGAATTTTCTTTCACCGAAATGAGAGGTAAAAGTGTTTCTTTGGCCAAATTTTGAGGTTTGCAAAGAATTCTCGGTACCAGAATCTGGTCAGAGGCCCACAAGTCACCCCATCTTGGATTCCCCGAGGTGTTTAGTTTTCAAAACTGCGCAGGTGTGCTAGGTTTCCCTATGTGCCGGCTGAGCTAGAGGCCAAAATCCATAGCTAGGTGCTTTGCAAAAACAGCTCTGTTTTCTTTGTGAAAATGTGATGTGTTCACGTTGTGTTTTGGGGCTTTTCCTGTCACGGGCGCTAGGCCTACCCCCAACAAGTGAGGTACCATTTTTATCGGGAGACATGGGGGAACCCTGGGTGGAAGAAATTTGTGGCTCCCCTCTGTTTCCAGAACTTTCTGTCACTGAAATGAGAGTAAAAAGTGTTTTTTGGGCCACACTTTGAGGTTTGCAAAGGATTCTGGGTAACAGAACCTGGTCAGAGCCAGGTCAGAACTGTCTAGTTTTCAAAACTGCACAGGTTTGCTAAGTTCCCCTAGGTGCCGGCTGAGCTTGAGGCCAAATCCACAGCTAGGTGCTTTGCAAAAAACAGCTCTGTTTTCTTTGTGAAAATGTGATGTGTCCACGTTGTGTTTTGGGGCTTTTCCTGTTGCGGGCGCTAGGCCTACCCCCACAAGTGAGGTACCTTTTTTATCAGGAGACGTGGCTGAACGCTGGGTGAAGGAGATTTGTGACTCATCTCAGATTCCAGAACTTTCTGTCACCGAAATGAGAGGAAAAAGTGTTTTTTGGGCCAAATTTGGAGGTTTGCAAAGGATTCTGGGTAACAGAACCTGGTCAGAGCCCCACAAGTCACCCCATCCTGGATTCCCCTAGGTGTCTAGTTTTCAAAACTGTGCAGGTTAGCTAGGTTTCCCTAGATGCCGGCTGATTTGGAGGCCAAAATCCACAGCTAGGTGCTTTGCAAAAAACAGCTCTATTTTCTTTGTGAAAATCTGATGTGTCCACGTTGTGTTTTGGGGCTTTTCCTGTTGCGGGCGCTATGCCTACCCCAACATGTGAGGTACCATTTTTATCGGGAGACATCGGGAACGCTGGGTGGAAGGAAATTTGTGGCTCCTCTCTGATTACAGAACTTTCTGTCACCAAAATGAGAGGTAAAAGTGTTTTTTTGGCCAAATTTTGAGGTTTGCAAAGGATTCTGGGTAACAGAATCTGG
Organism: Pleurodeles waltl; assembly: GCF_031143425.1. Lineage (NCBI taxonomy): Eukaryota > Metazoa > Chordata > Amphibia > Caudata > Salamandridae > Pleurodeles > Pleurodeles waltl. The sequence goes on from NC_090449.1 coordinate 612,335,500, forward strand.
TCAGAGCCCCACAAGTCACCCCATCCTGGATTCCCCTAGGTGTCTAGTTTTTAAAACTGCACAGGTTTGCTAGGTTTCCCTAGATGCCGGCTGAGCTAGAGGCCAAAATCCACAGCTAGGTGCTTTACAAAAAACAGCTCTGTTTTCTTTGTGAAAATGTGATTTGTCCACGTTGTGTTTTGGAGCATTTCCTGATGCAGGCACTATGCCTACCCACACAAGTGAGGTATCATTTTTATCGGGAGACATGGGGGAACACAGAATAGCAAAACAATTGTTATTGCCCCTTGTCTTTCTCTACATGTGTTCCTTCAAATGCAAGACAGTGTGTTAAAAAAACGTCTATTTGAGAAATGCGCTGTCATTCACATGCTAGTATGGGCACCCCAGAATTCAGAGATGTGCAAATAACCACTGCTTCTCAACACCTTATCTTGTGGCCATTTTAGAAATACAAAGGATTTCTTGATACCTATTTTTCGTTTTTTATATTTCAGCAAATGAATTGCTGTATACCCGGTATAGAATGAACACCCATTGCAAGGTGCAGCTCATTTATTGGCTCTGGGTACCTAGGGTTCTTGATGAACCTACAAGCCCTATATATCCCTGCAACCAGAAGAGTCCAGCTGACGTAACGGTATATTGCTTTCAAACATCTGACTTCGCAGGAAAAAGTTACAGAGTAAAACGTTGAGAAAAATTGCAGTTTTGTTTACCTCAATTTCAATATTCTTTTTTTTCAGCTGTTATTTTCTGTTGAAAACACTTGTAGGATCTACACAAATGACGCCTTGCTGAATTCAGAATTTTGTCTACTTTTCAGAAATGTTCTGGGATCCAGCATTGGTTTCTCACCCATTTCTGTTACTAGCTGGAAGGAGGCTGAAAGCACAAAAAATAGTAAAAATGGTGTGTGTCCTAGTAAAATGCCAAAATTGTGTTGAAAAATTGGGTTTTCTAATTCAAGTCTGCCTGTTCCTGAAAGCTGTGAAGATGGTGATTTTAGTACCTCAAACCCTTTGTTGATGCCATTTTCAGGGGAAAAACCATGAGCCTTCTTCTGCAGCCCTTTTTCCAATTTTTTTGAAGAAAACAAATTCTTTGCTGTATTTTGGCTAATTTCTTGGTCTCCTTCAGGGGAACCCACAAAGTCTGGGTACCTCTAGAATTCCTAGGATGTTGGAAAAAAAGGATGCAAATCTGGCGTGGGTAGCTTATGTGAACAAAAAGTTATGAGGGCCTAAGCGCGAACTGCCCCAAATAGCCAAAAAAAGGCTCGGCACAGGAGGGGAAAAGGACTGGCAGCGAAGGGGTTAAGGACAAGGATGATGTATTGCAGCCAAACCACCTCTTTATGATCATTTCCTGCTACTAATGAACTTATGGATATTAGTCTTTATTAATAAGTAACCATGACTACGATGGATATGTGTCAAATAGGATCAGAGAAATCATCATGAATATATAGCCTCTCTCCATTGAAGACCTGCTAATCAAGTGGCATTGGTATAAAATATAAAGAGACTATTATGGGCTATTTCCTGTAAAGATGTACTTGTTTTTCCCCTTCTTTGTGGAAGATTGGGAATTGCCTCTGTATCATTCTGTATATGCTGGCCATATCATTTTCAACAGTATGATTGGGATGATATGAATGTGAGTTTCTTTTTTTTCTACTTTTTTTCTCTAATTTTTCAGTTTTTTGCATAGAAGATATTGAACTATGCATAGTATAAAGATATTTATTGTAGTGGAACAAACAAGGTATTTAGGGGCTCATTCTGAGCCCGGCGTGCGGCGGGAGCCGCCCGCCTGGAGGGAGCCGCCAAATGACCGCACCGCGGTCAAAAGACCGCGGCGGCCATTCAGACATTTCCTCTGGGCCGGCGGGCGCTCTCCAAAAGAGCGCCCGCCGGCCCAGAGGAAATGCCCCTGCAACGAGGACGCCGGCTCAGAATTGAGCCGGCGTAGTTGCAGGGGTGCAACGGGTGCAGTTTGCACCCGTCGCGTATTTCAGTGTCTGCATTGCAGACACTGAAATACACTGTGGGGCCCTCTTACGGGGGCCCCTGCAGTGCCCATGCCATTGGCATGGGCACTGCAGGGGCCCCCAGGGGCCCCGCGGCACCCCCTACCGCCATCCAGTTCCTGGTGGGGAGACCCGCCAGGAACAGGATGGCGGTAGGGGGTGTCAGAATCCCCATGGCGGCGGAGCGACTTTCCGCTTCTGACCGCGGCTGAACCGCCGCGGTCAGAATGCTCGTGGGAGCACCGCCAGCCTGTTGTTGGTGCTCCCGTGGTCGGTGGCCCTGGCGGCCACCGGCCGCCAGGGTCAGAATGACCCCCTTAGTGCCTAATGAATGAATATAGAATATAGTGTTATAAAACATATGAATCTGCATGGATTTATATGATTTTGGCTTGATGAGTTCCGTTTTCCTTTGGGGATTCCGCATTTTTGGTATCATTAGTGAAGGTGAATTACTCTTATTTTGTTGACTTTCCAGAAACCATCCATGGGGAACAGGAATCCCTTCAGCATAAGACAACCTTTTTCTTAAAGCACCAGGATTTAAGAAGGTAAAACCTCTCAAGTGTATCTAGGGTGTGGAACTCCTATTCCTTGACATTAAAAAAAGTCTTTCATAATTGAAAATGGCATTGCAATGTCATGCTTTTAATTTTTTTTAAAGAAAGCATCATAGAAAAAGTTTGGAAGATGCATTGAGTACATTGGAAGGCAGAGGTGTGAGATTAAGAAAAGATAAATGTATTTTCAAAACTAGGAAGATTAAATATCTAGGTCATGTTTTATCAAAAGATGGCATTAAACCCAAACCAAGTTTGGTAAAAAGCATATTAGAAGTTCCTGCCCCTAAATCCAGAGATCAATTATTGTCATTTCTAGGATTCTGTCTGTGCCAAATTATTAAGAAATCTTTCAAAAAACACTGACTGTTTCAGAGCGATACTAAAGAATCCTACATTTCTGTGGTCAGCTGAGTGTAATAGGATGTTTGAACAAATCAAACACAAAATTGTCAATGTTCCAGCTTTGCAGCCATTTTCAGAAGGAAACAGTACCATAGTGACAGTTGACGCATGTGAATATGGTCTTAGAGCTGTTATTTCGCAGTTGTCGGATGAAGGAAATGAAAGCACTGTAGGGTTTGGATCAAGGACTTTACAGCAGGTTGAACGTAAATATTCCCTAATTGAAAAAGAACTCTTAGCTTGTGTATGGAGGGTTGAGAAATTTAAACAATATCTGTGAGGTAGACCTTTTGCTTTGAAGACTGATCATAGACCCCTTGTAGAGATTTTGTCTGGCAAGAAAATGAAATGTTCAGCAGCTCGTATTGCAAGATTGTCAGCTAAACTCTTGGAATTCACTTTTTCAGTTGAATATATTCCTGCTGGGAAAAACAGAAGGGCAGATTGTTTGTCAAGGTTGCCCTTTGAAGATAACAATGAACAGGAGTGGGAAACAGAAATTGAGGAATGCTTTGTTGCCTGTGTACCTGAGAGTGACATGCCATTGGATGAAAAAGAATGGATAGATGCTGTACTTAAAGATGAGTTACTGTGTGAAGTGATGTGCATGGTCAAGTCAGGTTGGCCCAAGGAGAAAAGTTTATCGTCAGAGTTACAATCGTTTTGGAAAGTGTCTGATGAATTATCCATTGAGGGAGATAAATTGGTTAGAGGTAACAAACTTGTTTTGCCAGTGTGCTTGTCATTTGGGTGCCACAATCACTAAAAGAAAGTTGAGATCTGATTTTTGGTGGCCTAGGATGGATAAAGAAACTGATGACTATGTTAGAAGCTGTACAAGATGCTGTACAAGTGATAAAGTGATGATCACTGAAGGTGTAACTGATACATTTGTTCCGTCACCAGCGAGAGCTTGGCAAAAACTTGGTCTTGATTTTCTTGGTCCATACCATATTTTACCCCCCAATATGAGATATTTTGTTGTCATAATTGATCATCTGTCTAGATGAGTCGAAGTTGAGCCGGTGAGGTTTCCCACAACTCAAACTGTGATTGATTGTTTGAAAAAGATCTTTATTCGCTAAGGTTTTCCGGAACAGATCTTAACTGACAACAGAGTTCAATTTGTGGTGATGGAAATGCTTCGTTTTTTTAACAAATGTGGTATCAAACACATCAGAACACCTCTTTATCATCCACAAAGTAATGGCATGGTTGAGCGATTTAATTGTGTGTTGGTAGATTGCATTCAAGCTTCGTACAGAAATCATTTGTCGGTAGATCGAGCCATCAGAGAGTTAGTGTGGTCGTATTGCACCACACCTCAGGTAAAACTCCTTTTGAACTTATGAGAGGAAGAACGGCATCGACCGAGTTGTGTCCTTTTTGGATGATAAAATTGTTCAATGAGGGAAGTAACTTAAAAGAAATTTGGCAAGTTGCAGAACACAATTCCAACGTTATGGGATTGAGGAGGTTAACAGATGTAAATAACAGAAGTGGTAAGTTGCAGGTGGGTGATTGGGTGAAAGTAAAAAATCCTGTGTTGGTTAGAAAAGGTTTATCAAAATTCAAGGATTCTCAACAAATAAGTGAATTACGTGAGAATGCTGTGAAATTATCAGATGGGAGCTGGTAGAATACATCTTGCATAGCTTTGGATCCAGTTGTACAGAGTCAATTTGATATTACTCAACCATCAAGAAAGTTAGGAAGTGTAATGTAAATATACCTGAAGTTAATGATAAACACAGATTTAGAATAAGCACAAGAGTTTGTCAAAAGCCAAAGAAGTTTCAAGATTTTGTTGTGTCATAAACATGTATGTATGCAATTCTCTTCTTCAGTTTCTGTCTTTTAAGATTCATCTTTTAATTAGTTTAAAAATAAAAAGGGGTGAAAATATTGTGGTGATCTTGATTGACAATATCTGGTAGTGGTATAGAACTTCGTGACATCATTGATATGATGTCATGATGTTCCATGTTCTGTGAGGGCAGTTATCCTCTGTGCCCCTTTTCTTATAGATGTATCTGTTCCTGCTTCTCAATAAACAAACCTGTTTACTTCTTCCTGTGTGGACTTTTCTTTAAGTACATAATGAAAACACCAATAAAAGACTCCAGACCAGTTTAGAAACACAAAGAATATTTTTACGAGTAAAACAAGACCAAAACAACAAAATTTCAATACGTAGAACTCCATATATGATTTTTTAAAGAATAAACTGCACGAGAGGTGCTCATAAATCAATTGCAATTGAAGGTCACTGGTGATCTCCTTATACCGGGGTAAATCCAAAGTTCAGGCTGACCGTGATGGAGGGAAGGCCGGCTGCAGGACCCACACAGGTCCCACTGAAAAGTACCTTGGATAGTGGGTCGTGTCGATGTTGTTCTAGTGTGGAGAAATCCTAACTATTATCTCAGACCAAAATAGTGGATCTCGCACCTTAGGCAGTTGAACCGACACAACATTGATTAGAGGGAATGTCAATGATGCATGTCATAATCATTCACAATAAGCATCAATAAACAAGAAATCAATAATCTAATTACACTGCAAAGTCTACACCAGTTTATTAAGAAGGATTATACATTTATTTCCCTGTATTAACAATTCTAAAGTCACAAAATGAATTCTCAAACACAAATGAAACACATACAGAATCACTAATGGCTTATTAGAACGTCTTATATATCTGAGTTTAATTAAAGCAAGTAAACAGATTAACTCAAGTGTTATAACACAACTTCATAACACCAATATCTGCATCAGTGAGATAAGATACACTGGAGCAATAGATCAAATAAGGTAAAAATAAATCATGAGCATGTAAAGACAATCTCCCTCACTAACCACTAATCAGCATTAACATGATGGGCTTCATGTAAAAGTTTTAGAAACACAAATTTAGAAAAATATACTATCTCCGGTTATAACAAAAATAATATCATTATGCAGCAATTATTTCAGGAGTTGCAGCTGGTACCTGTAAAACAAAAGACACATATAACAATTTGCAATTTATACATTACCCATGAGATAACAACAGGAAGATCACTTCAGTAAAGGGACACCATCAGTTGGAATGATCTATAAATCCCCTATGTCTACATGACTGCAAAACTCCCCATTAATCTAACTCTGGAAAAATCTTGTAAGGTCTGCCTCTTCTCTTCTCTCTTTCTCTCTCTCTCTAACACCAAAGAATAAGTGACAAAACATTATATACACTTTCACAAAACTCATGATTGGTCAGGTCATGGGGTGTTGTACATTTAGCCAATAAAACTACTGTTAGATAACTAAAAGTTAGACGTTCATAGTACACTGAATTCTCACTCGACAATTTCTCATTGATGAAATCATCAGCTAAACACAATATATAACAATTTCTTCTTCTCTTCCGTCTCGTCTGTGGCTCCATTGTTCCAACTCATCAGAATCTCAGGTTCAGGACGAAACGTCTAAAAATGTTGCATCTACTTCCATCCTCGAGGAAGAAACCACATGTTAGTGACATTTTCTAAACAATAAGACAGTCAAACTTTAGCATTGACCTAATAAATCTGATCTTGTAAGACATAACACAAAAATCCACTAGAGGATGCTAGTTACACATCTAGAAACTATTAAACACACTCTTTTGAGTAAGCATTGAGCAATGAAAAACAACTGCAAGTTAGCTAAACATAGCCTAAGTAGAAAATAAAATGGATTATGGTGGCCATTCACAAAAGTCACCTGTCTTGTTAGCATTTCATTAGAAAAATCACACATTAGTTCACCAATGATCAGTACATATCAATTATAAATTCCATCAATAAAATCTCTGCTCCTGCAATGTCGAGGTGGTGATTCGTTGATTCTGATACATGCAGTATGGGAGATGCGTCATTGTCAAGCCTCGCAGCCGGCAATGCGAAGGAGATGTGCCGGGGCTGGTGATGAAGCATCGATCCTGAGCCTTGCAGTCAGTGATGCGAAGTCCTCCACCTCAGTGGCGATGTGTCGGCATCGAGGGAGGATGCAGCGGTTCCGGTTTGCACAATTGCATTGATGCATCGATTTTTGATGAAAAACAGCTGCAGAGTTCCTTTCAAGGCTCACGACTAGATTGGCAGCTTTTAGTAGGACAGGACTCACAGTTGGCAGAGTCTAGCAGACAAAGCAGAGTTGGAGGAAGTCTTTGATGGCCCTGAGACATCAGAACAGGAGGCGAGCCAGCAAGTTATTGGAGTCACTTAAGTTCTTTAGAGGATCTAGAGAGCCAAGTCCAGTCCTTCCCTCTCCCAGGCAAGAAGCAGCAGGCCAACACAGCAAAGCAGTTCAGCAGATTGTCAGTCCCTCCTCACAGCACAGCATTCCTTCTTCCTGGCAGAATTTCCTCAGATCCAAAAATGTACCGATTTGGTGGGGCTTGGGGGTCCAGTACTTATACCTAGTTGACTAGTTGAGCCTTTGAAGTGGGGGAAAGTTCAAAGAGGGGCCTTTGAAGTGCACAAGGTCTGTGTCCTTCCTTCTTTGGCTCCAGACTCTCTAAAGGGCATTATGCAGCTCTCTGTGAGGAGACAGGCACAGCCTTATTCATGTGTAAGCGTCACCTCCTCCCTCCCATCTAGCCCAGGCAGGCCCATCAGCCATCACCCTGGTGATAGGCCATCAGGATGTAAATGTCACCCCCAGCTCCCTTTGTGTGTGACTATCTAGAGGGAATGCACAAAGCCCAGCTGTCACCCACCCCAGACATGTATTCAGAGACAGGCAGAGGCATAGACTGCTCAAAGTAAGAAAATGCCAACTTTCTAAAAGTGGCATTTTCAGACTTACAACTTACAATCCGACTTCACCACAAAATTGTGAATTTAAATTGTGAGTCCAGAGACATCAAACTCCAGATTCCTATCTTTTTACAATCAAAGGCTGCTTCGAGTTAACCCCAATGTTCATCTATGGGAGAGATAGAGAATAGTTTTTCACTGCCAGGACATGTTAAACTTAATAGTCCATGTCCAACTTTTTAAATACTTTGCACACTACCGTTGAGACTAGCAAGGACCTACCTTAGGGGTGACTTACATGTATTAAAAAGGAGGGTTTGGGTCTGGCAGCTGGCAGGTGGGTGAACTTGCCAGGTCAAAATGACAGTTTAAAACTGCACACACATGCCGGAGGCATGTTTAAAGGGCTACTGTAGTGGGTGGCACAATTAGTGCTGCAGACCCACTAGTAGCATTTCATTTACAGGCCCTGGGCAGATATAGTGCACTTAACTAGGAACTTACAAGTAAATCAAATATGCCAACTGTGGTTAAGCCAGTGTTACTATGTTTAGAGTACAGAGCACCAGCACTTTAGCACTGGGTAGCAATAGTAAAGTGTGCAGAATCCTAAATCCAGCAAAAATGAATTCAGCAAAAAGTGAAGGGAAAAAGCAAAAAGTCTGGGGATGACCCTTTAGAGAAGGCCAGATCCAACGCTCCCCTTAAACATTATCTGCACCCCTCCCCCACTCTAGCATACCTGAGTGGGGTTAATATTGAAAAGGATGGGAGCCTCCCATTTTTTTTAATGAGACAGCAGATCCGCCAGTCAAAATAAAAGGCTGTGTTTCGCCATAGGGGAGATCTCTCTGGGACCCCTCACCAGGGCTAGAGGAGTAGGAAATCCTCACCCTGACCCCTATATGGTTCTATATACTTTTTCTAGGACAGAGGGCTGAGTCCCATGTGCTAAAGTGGCTGTTGCCACATCTTTGTTAATCTGCCAATAACATCTTATCTTTAGATCTGTTGGTTCTATGGATCCTCTACAGCTTGAAATATACATACATTTTGAGCCTTAATTCCTCAAAAACTACTGAATGGATTTACACTAAATTACAAAAGGCACACCTTTCTGACCAAGATCTAGCTTTCTGCAAATTTTGGGGTAATTGCCCTCAGCCGTTTTGGCTGTACCTGTGTGTAATTGTTCTATGGAAATTTGTTTGGGGAAAACATGTTTTGGGACCACCTCTTTTTCTTAGCCCCTGCTTGACGGATCATCCTGAAACTTTCCAGGATCAGACTTTTTTTGGGAAAGTTTTATGAAGATTTGTCACACAGCACCAACGTGAGAAGCAAACCAAAATATCTATTTCCTTTGGAAATGTGGTTTACACTATGGTGACCCCAACTGGGTAAGATATGTATATATATTGTAAACGTACATATAAATGACATAAAGTATAGTAAGCCTATAAAATGTATTTCATCATGAAATTTCTGTAATTTCAGGAATTACAAGAATTGTGTTTTGGACAAAATTAGTGTTTATCCAAAATCTATATGAAATTGATAGTTGAGTGATTTTTAATATCTGTTGCTTTTTGCTGATTTGGGTACCTTGGTCCCATAGGGCACTTTACCCCTATGTTTTATTTTTATTACAGAGTTTCAAGGAGGCTTGTCATCAATCAAATATGAAAAAAGTTTTTTAGGTCTAACTACAGACAGCTTTGTCTGTATGCCATAGCTCATGACAACACAACACAGAAAATACTAACATTTTGCAGATAAGGGGGCTTTAGGGCAGTTGCCTTCAATCATTGGCTTGATTGAGTAAGCCCCTTCAGGAACTGGCTCAATAGCATGTCCGTTGTGTTTTTGTATCAGCCATGGCAACATCTAGATATATATACTCGAAGACAGTACAGTTTTTATTGGTGAGTTACTTTATTTCCGTATTTGTTATTCTTCATCACATGTGCACTTTAATTGGCTTGCAGGAAAACACAAATAAAGAGCTGTTTCACTTTATCATTAGGGGAATCAGTGCGGTGGTGACAGCAGCACACAGCCTCAGTTCAAATATAGAAGAGAAACAGCCTTCAAGATGGACCAGCTGGACATTTGGTTGTGATTGGCAATATGGTGCTTGCCTTTACATTCATAATATGTTGACTGCCAACTGCAACAGAAGGCATCATTTGACTGCTCCAAAAATCTCATTCAAGCTAGCACTCCAAAGTGTATACATGCAAAATACACCCTCTCATGCCACCAGATGTGATTTAGTCGCACAGTGTTATGCCTAAGTTGTGCATAATAGTGACAGTAAAAGAGTTGGCACTTTTGGGTGACAGGCACTGCTCAATCTGAACACAAATCACTGCTTCTCAAGATACCCAGAAGACAGTGACATGCTCAGGATCTGTATTATTATTGGTATTAGTTAGGCCTGTGATTTCTAAAGATTTCTGGACACATCATCCATTTCAGAGAAATCCATGCTACATGAAAGACTGCCAGCCAGAGTTTGGAGGCCAGTCTTAAGTTCAGGTATGTTTTAGCCACTTCTTACCCCTGCTAACAGCGTTTGTTTTGATGTCAGCAGTCACACGGGTTGATTGGGTGAGTTGTGTTCTCTTTTCAACCTATCTGTAAAAGTGCTTAGCTTGGAGAATTGTGTGTCCTTTTTAAAAGGAGAGAGAGAATTGCCTGATGTAATGTTGTACACATACATACTCTCTTCTGTCCTTGTGTGGGTGGTGGAAGTCATCTTCCAGCAAACAGGCTAGAGAGGGGGCTACAGGACATGTGTGAGAGGGCTTTCAGTGACTCCTCATGTGATGTTGATGTGGGCAGCTAGATGGTAGTAGGAAGGGTACGGGACAGCATTAGGAACTTCATGGAGTACAGTGAGGGATGTTTTACTAGCAATTTTCTTTATTACCCTACCTGGATGCATGTGCTTCCTTGGTTAGAAGTTCTCCTTATTGACTTCAGGCACTGACCTCCCTTCCAAGATCAGCAACTCCTAAATATACTGGCCTGTCCTTCACTGCCTGCCCCTAATTCTGCACCATGGGCTCCACAGGGCCCCTAACTGTCCATATCTTCCTGCTGCCCACTTCCCTTTGAGATTTGGCTGGATACACCCTCACTCTGTCTCTTTGTGATGAGCAGCAGTACCCCTTGCCTTGGTGTGACTATTCCTCCTCCACACTCCTGCTTGCAGAAGCATAGCTTGGGGTGGGAGTGTTTGGTGTTTTACACTCCCGATAAATGTATTTTTGGATAAATAGTTGGGTACAAATGCTTTCAGTTGGGCATGGTGAAGAGTCTGTTGGATTTCACCAGGGATGTTTATATATACACAGACAAAAACGCACACACGATCTCCCTCTCTTTGTGTGGAAAGTCTTCAAAATGTTTGTTATTTTACTAAATATTAGGCCCGATTCACAAGATAGACTTAGATTTTTGATCTAAGTTTAGACCAAAAGTATAGGTTTAAAACTTTTTGCTATTCAAAATGTTAATTTATGAATAGTATCTTTACCTCCACACTCAGGGCAAATCATCTGCACTCAGGGTGCATCATTTGCACTTTGGGGGATCATCTGCTGTTGTGGCAGAGGAGGTAACTCTTCATACTGACACCTGTGTCTGTGCCTACAATCCCCCCTCCCAGCTCCAGTTGAAAGCTCTCAATCCACACCCAACCCCAGCCTTGCTGCACACACAAAAGCAGAGCTGCAACAAACAAACCTTTTCAGACCTTTCAAAATGTCACTGAATGTGTTTGTTGGTTTGGCCCTTGCCATGAGTTAGCAGGACTTGAGGAGAAGGAGGAGACTAGAGAGGATCTTCAGAAAAAGGATTAACATCTTTGGGGGTCCAGCCAAGATGTCATTGCCAGATACTGTTTTCCCCGCAATATCATCTTGGAGATGGTTTGTGAGTGGGAGCAGGATCTTGACTCTGTGACCTGCTGCTCCCACACCATCCCACGCAGACCAATGTCAAGATCCTATCAGCTCTCCATTTTTTAGCTATGGGGTCCTTCCAGAGGGTCTTTGGTGAACTTGTGTGCATCTCCCAGGCACCTCAGTCCTGATGCCTGCAACAGGTACTGAGCCGCATCAACAGGAGAGCACATTGCCACATAAAATGCTCCACACACTGGTCAGAAGGCAATGGGTAGCTAGGGATTTCTATCTCCTATCCAGCTTCCCACATGTGCTGGGTGCAATTGATTTCACTCTTGTGGTACTTCAGCCACCTCACCTCACCATAATGCATACATCATCTACAGCAGACACCGCTGGCACTCCATCAACGTGCAGGGTGTCTGTGATTTCAATGGTAGCTTCATTGATGAGCATGCAGTTTTCCCAGGAAGTACTCATGATAGCTACGTATTCCGTAAATCACCTTTTGCCCGGCGAATGGCAGCAGGAGAATTTTGAAACATATGGCTACTTGGTAAGTACAACGCACCCCACAAGAATGGCATGTAACATTATTTCCTAAGAAGCACAATCATTAACAACAATCTTCATGCCACGCACATTCCCCCAACAGACACAGTATGTACCATTTCATACATCATGTACCGTACTTATGAAAGAGGGACCTTTATAAATCACTCCATTTCCAACCTCAGGTGATGCTGCATATGCACTCTCCTCTAATCTCCTAACACCATACAGATGTGCAACCACTGTTCCCCAACAGAGGTACAGTAGGGCACACAGACGTACATGAGGCATAAATCAGGGCACTTTTGGTCTCCTGAAGTCAAGATTCAGATGCTGTGACCGTCTGAATCTGTCCAACTGGACCATTGTACAAAACAGATGGCAGGGTATGCATGTGCGCAACCAGTTGGTGACACTTTCTTCACTTGAGCAACATGTTGTGTCATGGACTTCATGTGGTTTGCAGGCTGTTGTCAATGATGATAGTTGGACTTTTGAAAGTCCGTCCATATTTTCCATCCTGAGACTACTTTGTAAGCCATACATGATGGCTGTAACAACAGCTACTGACAAAAGTCAAAAGACTGGCCGTGCAATACATTATGTGCAAATGTCAGAGATTAGCATGGACAACATCTGTTAGGGCTTCATTGACTCTGGGGGAGTTAATGTTTGCATGTATCAGTGTAACGAGGGGCCTGCTTCACAAGTTGCCTCTCCCCTCAGGGTGAAGGTGCCACATCAGAGGGTGTATTATTGTATACTAGGGCAAATTGCCGCTATGAGTGTTCACAATGTAGTGATCCTGCCCCAAGTGTGGTATCTCACCCGCAACTGTGTAGCCTCTGCCACAAGGGCAGAGGCCTTTGTGACCCAGGCCCCTTGTCTGTGTGTGTGTCTTGTTAACCTTACAGGTACCTTGCAAGACATATGACATGGAGTGTCTGACACGATCAGGGCAGGTGACGTTATCCTAACACACACACACACACCGTGCTCCAAAGGTACATCTAGGCCTATTGCAGGTATAAAGACACACAATCCTGCAGCTAGCAGTGAATTGACTCCATTGGCCACATTCTAAAAAGACCCCCAGGTACGCACTGTGAATGTACAACCGCTCTGTGCACCCCAAGGCACTTCTATAGTACAGATAGGACAGCAGACACACATGCTGCCCTTCCTGCAATACGGATATTGCTGGTGTACATATAGAGCCTGCACTAGCACCATCGGGTATCCACTCATTAGCATGGATCACAGCCCCACGTAAATGATGGAATCCTTTTGTTACAACAGCCACGCCACAGATTAGATGCAGGTGCAGAGGCAAGGAAGCTGTCAGGAGATGCACTTATAGTATGCCACTTAAAAGGTAGGGCACTGTCAGTGCATACCCTGATGGGAACTCCCTGTAGGAGAGACAGGTAGTCCTACGGACCCCAAAAACATACCTTTGCAGGTGGGTGTAGTCACTCACTGCACTCGCCTGCAAGGGCATCACTAATCCCCCTCAAATGTGCATGTAGGTTGACATCTGCACAGTGCTCCATGGACCAGCTGCATTAAAACAGCTCCTTTTCCACTTGACTGTGCCACCCCCAGGGCAGCACAAGTATTTGTCTGCCATGGGGCTCTGCATTCAATCTTTTGAGGCACACTTTCCCGCTCTGCATCTTTTTTAAGCTCCGTCGTTGTGCAAACAGAGAAAGTGTGTCTCAAGTGTAATGAGGCCCCAGTTACCAATGTGGGCAGCAGCATGCATCTGTTCCTTTGGGTCCACATAAGCTGGGACTACCCATCAATCACCCCCTCAGTATGTCCATATCAGTATCACTGACTGGCCTGGTGGGGAATTTGGCATTTCGTAGATGGCCTAAAGGTGTGGGGTCTAGTTTTGTCAGTGTGTGTTGGGTCTGAATTGGTATTGCAAAATGTGCCATCAGTAACAAAGCAGCACTCCTGCATGATCCACACACTTGCGTTTCCTGTCGCTGTGTCGGGGGAGCTGGTCTGACATACTTGGTTGTGCTGCTATGGGTTCCCAGTCCTTCATCGCCCTCTGGCCCTGTGTGAATCTGGACCTATGTGTCCAGGGATAAGCACCACTACCTGCACCTACTTTAGTGATACACTACAATCTACTCTGATATAAGTGCCATATGTTGACAACAAGTACCATAATTTAAAGGACCAAACTGTGCTGGCCATTAATGTAGTTAAATGCTCTTCCATTCCTCCATTAAACTTCCTGCCCTTTTTTACACCTATTTGCCTATGTTGCAATTGTTTGACCTTGTCTACCACCCCAAATACGGATTCTACGCTCTGAATGTGGAGTATACGCTGCAAGTATGTAGAGGAGACTCTGAGTGTATACAGTGCGCTCTGGCTGCAGACAATCCCCATTCAGGGTGTAGAATCCAAAGACGGGCCAGAACCTAATGAATTTCTAAAGGAAACAACACAGAACAAATGCAAGGCAGAGGTTCATGACAGAAAGTTGCAGGCAGCCATTTATTTGTCATTCTGAGTCATCCCCACCTACAGAAAGCATCCTCTGCCATCCTGCTACTCTGTAAATCCTAACTGCCCCCAACATGGCTGAAAAAGTTGATAAGAGGGCGCACCTTATCAGTGAACGAGAATGGACATTTTAGCTCAGGGGGCGCTGGACAATAACCCTCATCTTTAGGGGCCCGAGAACCAGCTGAGCAATGCAACGCATGCCCGTCTCTGGGCTCACATTGTGCAGTGCTGCACTGAAGTGGGAGTGTACCACCGGCATTCCAGGACAGGCCCAGGAACTATTGGGCCAGTCTTCCCAACCCATTGTGCACTGCCCTCCCCCCCCCCTTATGCCACTGTATAGGAGGGTCCTGAGGACAGCCTGGCCGACCCTCAATGCCCAGCTAGAGGAGTTGGAGCAGCAGAGTTTTGGTAAGTGCATCGGCTGCATCATGTGTCTGTCAGTATGATGTGAGTGGTGACTGAGCTGTGCCATCATGTGTCTCATATCGCCATGTACACAATCTGAGCAATTGCTGCAGTAGTCAGAAGGCCAATGTTTCTGTGGAGCCCACTTGATCCACAAACTAGGGTGCATCTTAGAACTTGTAGTGTTCTGAATACCTCTGGGGAATTGGCCTCATTTGGAGGAAGAAATGCAATGTCAACACCATGATTGGTGATCGAAGGGCCTTATCACTGCTGGTTGCAAGGACAAAGGGATGAACCAGACAATTCCAGTGTAGGGTAAAGATGTTTTTTGGGTGTTAGATGCGGTATCATGTATGCTTTTTGTGTGTCTTTCACGTAATCCCAGCAATTGCTACGGTAGTCATGAGGCCAATGTCTCATTAGAGCCCAGTGGGCGCCGCAACCACAGTGCATCCTGGGACTTGTAGTGTTCTGAATACTACTGGGAAAATGGGCTTCTCTTGTGCATTTGGAGGGAGAAATGCAATGCCAACACCATGATTGGTGATCTATGGGCCTTATCTCTGAGTGGTTCAAGTGCAAAGGGATGGGCCAGACAATGTGTAACATGCGTGTTTTGTCAGTGTAAAGTATCATTTCATGTATCTTGGAGTAAAGGCTGACTTTGGGATACTTGTCTCACACAAAATGGTGTCAATATTTCCAGGGGAAACCAAATGCACACGTCTCCACAACAGAGGCATGTATGTCACATGTAACGTCTATCTAGCTGTACCAAGTATCCATTTGTGCCAACTGGTTTAAAGCACCAACAGGCAGTCTTGGCATGCCAAATGTGGACCAGCCATGTAGATTTGCTCATGTGAGATCCTCCAATACGTAGACTCACAGCTTAGCAGATGTCATAACCAAGGCCAGGTTTGTATATGTATTTGTGTGGAATCAGATCATGCTACACATCAGGTGACATGTGAATTGTAAACCTATTAAGTCTGCACATTACAGGATGATCATAGATACATGCTTAGGTGTGGGCAGATCCATCCAGACTGTGTCCCATCTCCAATCGTAGACTGCCTTTAAAAGATGACTAGATAGCAAGGACCAGAGACACTGGGCCCAATTTACAAAGGTAAATCAGACAGTTGATCTAAGTTCATAACAAATGTAACTTAGTCAACCTTTGTGAATTGGGCCTCAGTATTGCAATGATGCTGAAGGTGAGGCTTTTTCACTACAGGAGTGTATACACCCCACAATTGTGTCAGATGTCAATGTGTGAGTAATGTCAGGACATTACAGTGATGGTACACAAATGTTTGGGATCCAAGTCATCTAAAATGGGTTAGTGAGATCAAAGGAGAACACAGTCAGCACTTGCTTTATGTACTTATATGATGTGCCCTGATTTGTACCCCAGCTACATAATGTTCTCATTTGTATTTGAGTGGACCCAGCTGGCCAGAAAGACTAGGGAGAGGACCACAGACAGGTAAGGGCATTCTTGGGATGTTGGTGGGCACGGCCTCGGTCTTTTACAGAAGAGGAAGAGGAGGAGGAGGAGGGACCAGGAACATCTTCAGGCAGGGGGGAGTGCACCCAACCGGATGGACACAATATCAACCAAAGACCGGGTGGAGGCTACGGACAATGTAGGGGGGGGGCAATAATACGGATACCTCTGGGAAAGGAAGGTGGAATTTGTACCCTCGCCCTGTGACTGAAGAACTTGATCTGCCAGCGGTGTCACAAAGGCAGACCAAATCTACACCTGGGCCTGCCCCTGACCCCTCCCTACCTCTTGAGGCACTTAGTCCATTGGGGGCCACAGCAACACCCCCTGCTACTAGTCCCCCTCCAAGTGCCTGCCCCTGTTTACCTGAGGAGCTTCCCTGTCCTGACACTCCACATCCCTCGTGTGCTACCCTAACCCCTCCCTGTTTTGTCACCCCTGTGGCTGCATCCCAGAAGGGGATGGTGTTATCTGAGGAGGAGCATGGTATTTCCTCTCAGCCCCTACAGCTGATCCTTCATGAACTGTGTTGGTCACGAGAGGAAAATGCTTGTTCCATTGTCACCCTCAAAGCCACCCTCACTTCCTTAGGTGCAGCTATGATGTCAGCCCTGTCCCAGCGTCCCTCTCCTACCACCCTCCACGCGCCTCCCTGTTTGTCCTCCCACTCTGTTTTCCCCCGTACCCCTTGTACGTCCCATTCCCGTGGGGTGTCAGGTCCTACACCCGCCATCTAGGAAGAGGCCACAGATGCAGAGGAACTTGTTAGTATCGAAAAGGAGGATGAACAGTATGACATGTGACTGGACAATTAATGGTGACTGGACATTTTTTTTTGCCCATGAACATAGACTATTTCTCCTGATGTTTCCTGACGTGTTTTATTTTTTTTGTCCTAGCCCTTTCAAGTCCCCGGCCCATTCTGGGTGAAGAGCATCATTTGCTTTTGTTTTTTCCTTCCCAATGGACGGTATTATTTTATTTTCATTCTATTCATAATTATATGTCAAAAAACCACTGTGTCCTGTAGTTCAATATATTTGCTGGAATCAAAGTATGGAAACATACGTCAGGAGTGGTTTAGCTATGCCTTCAACATGATGTCTTTTTACGTAGATGGTTCTGCTAATACACATGTCTTTGCCACGTTTATCGACACATATCGCCAATGTTAGAAATGGGGCCTTTGGCTGGAAGTCAGGTTACCCCCCTGTCCAAGCAAGGATCATCACTCTAGTCAGGGTAAATCACACACAATCCAAATTATCATATGCCCACCCTCTGGTAGCTTGGCACTGAGCAGTCAGGCTTAACTTAGAAGGCAATGTGTAAAGTATTTGTGCAATAAATCATGCCATAACACAGTATAACACCACAAAAATACACCACACAGTGTTTAGAAAAATGTATTAATATTTATCTGATAAGATGCAGGTTAAAACGATTAAAATACAATAAGTATATTTTGAAATATCACTGTAAAAATGATATAAAGTGTCTTTAGTCTTTTAAAAGCAATAACTGTCTCTTTCAAGCACAAAGTACCTGGTTTACATTCAAAATCCCTGCAGAGAACCGCAGAGGAGGAGATGTGTGTAAAACAGGGAGGTGTGCGTCGCTTTCTCGAGCCATACACAGCATTTAGTTTTCACACAGGCAACACTTTGCGTTGATTTCTGGGGCTCGGTCTTGGATCCTCTTTGGGTTGCGGGGTTTTTGGACACCCCGGGGACGATGCATGGATTTCCGGTGCTGACACGAAGAAGTCACAGGGGCTGAATCGATCCGGTGGGCGCTGCCTGGAAATTTCTACTGTACGGCAGGCGCTGCGTCGATTCCTCTCTGGAAGTTGGGCTGCATCTTTCAGGCTCAGCTGTGCGTCAATCCAGTGGGATGTGCTGGCGCTCCATTGATCTACTCTTTGTGAAGTTGGGCTGCGTCATTCCGGTTCGGCGTGCAGTGAATTTTTCACCGCAATGCAGGCTGTGCGTTGTTTCTGGCAGGCTGTGCGTCGATTTTCGTCGCACAAGGAGTCCTTCTTGTAGAGATAAAGGCCCTCATTCTGACCTTGGCGGTCTTTTCGCAAGACCGCCGAGTTACCGCCGCGGTAAAGACCGCCGACCGCGGCGGTATGCCGCTGCGCGTATTCCGACCGCTGGGAGCGTTCTGCCGGAAAACCGCCAGCAGCCACACTGGCGGTCGGCGGGAAAGTGGAGACTGGTCAACCTCCACCGTGCCACGCCAGCAGAACACCGCCCCCAGAATTACGACCCACATTTCTGTGTGGCGGTCTTCTGTTGGCGGTCTTCTGTTGGCGGTCACGTCCCTATGGCTCCCGTCGCCTCCCGGAGGACCAACGCACAAGGTAAGTTGATCGTCTGTGAGGGGAGGGGGTGGGGGGGTGTTGTGTGATGTGTGCGTGCATGGGGGTGTGTAGAGGGGGTGTGTGAGTGCGTGCATGCGGGCGGGGGGTGCTGCTGTGCCTATGGGCAATGTGTGTAGTTCGGCGGGTGCGCATGTTGGCATGTATGTGTGCGGGTATGTGCCCCCGTTGTGTATGTGTGTGTGTAGGGGGTGTGCATATGTGCATGTTGGGGGTGCGTGCATGTCGGGGTGCGTGTATGTGCATGTCGGGGTGGGGGGGGCAGGGGGTTCGTACCACCTCTGGGGGGGTGGAGGGTGTGGGGGGAGGACTCGTGGGGGATAGTGGGGGGTGGGGGAGACCCCTATCAGTGCCAGGGAAGGGATTCCCTGGCCCCGATAGTGCCTACCGCCATGGTTCGCATGGCGGTTCCCGACCGCCAAAAACCGCGGCGGTAAGCAGGGTCATGATACGGTTGGCGGTCTTGGGTCGACCGCCGGGCCGGAGTGCGCAAACTCCAGCCCGTCGGTCATGACCGCCGTGGCGGTCGGAGTGGGAAAGTGGCGGTCGATCGCGGCGGTGACCGCCGCGGTCAGAATGCCATTTTTTGGACCGCCGGTCTGTTCGCGGTCCGACCGCCGCCTCTCCGCCGACCGCCAAGGTCAGAATGAGGGCCAAAGTCTTTTTGGTCCTGAGACTTCAGGGAACAGGAGGCAAGCACTATCCAAGCCCTTGGAGAGCACTTCTCAGCACAGCCAGAGAGCAGCAAGGCAGCAGGGCAACAGCAAGGCAGCAGTCCTTCACAGAAAGCAGTCAGGTGAGTCCTTTCGGCAGCCAGGCAGTTCTTCTGGGCAGGTTGCAGATTCTGGTTCAGGTTCTCTTCTCCAGGACGTGTCTGAGTTGGTAGGGGCTGAGGCCCTGTTTAAATACCGAAACATGCCTTTGAAGTGGGGGGAGACTTCAAAGAGTGGCTTAGAAGTGCACCAGGTCCCCTTTCAGTTCAATCCTGTCTGACAGGGTCTCAGTAGGGGGTGTGACAGAGCTTTGTGTGAGGGCAGGCTACTGTCCTTTGACATGTAAGTATCAGGCCCTCCAAGCTCCCAGCCCTGGAAGACCCATTCAAAATGCAGATGTATAAAGTGAGGCTGAGTATCTTGTGTTTGTGGTGTGTTTGAGCACAAGGGAGCTGGCAACTGAACCTAGCCAGATGTGGATTGTAAGGCACAGAAGGATTTAAGTGCAGAGAAATGCTCACTTTCTAAAAGTGGCATTTCTAAAATAGTAATATTCAATCCAATTTCACCAGTCAGCAGGATTTTGTATCACCATTCTGGCCATACTAAATATTACCTTCCTACTCCTTTCAGATCAGCAGCCAGCACTCAAACAGTATATGAGGGTAGCCCCAATATTAGCCTGTGAAAGGAGCAGGCCTCACAACTGTGTAAAAACAAATTTGGGAGTTTTACACTACCAGGAGATATAAACTACACAGGTACATGTCCTGCCTTTTCCCTACACATGGGTATGATCCAATGTCATCATGTTTAAAGGGAGAGAGCATATGCACTTTAGCACTGGTTAGCAGTGGTAAAGTGTGCAGAGTCCTAAAACCAGAAAAAACAGTATCCAAAAATTGGAGGGAGGCAGGCAAAAAGTTAAGGGTGACCACCCAAAGGCTGTCAGGTCTAACTGCCAACAACCACATTAAGCAATTGAGCATAATCAACTATAACTCAACTCAATTTAAATATGGAAAATGTATTTTATTTACATTGTTGTATGCAAAAATATTTACCATGCTCAAGGGGGATCTCGTTTGCACCCTCTCAATTTTGGTGGTGAGGAACATTGTGAGGTTGGGTATTTCCTGGGGTTTGGAGGTGCAGGTGGGTGGGGTTCCAGTGTGCATCCTGGACAGGGTGTGATGGGTCCTGTACGGGGTAATGTATCCTGGAGAGGGGGTTGTGGGTCCTGGACAGGGGGGTGCATCCTGGACAGTGGGTGGTGGTTCCTAGACAGGGGGTACATCCTGGTCAGGGGATGGTGGGTCCGTGAAGGGGGTTGTATCCTGGACAGGGGGTGGTGGGTCCTGGATGGGGGGGTTGGTGCTTGTACAGGGGGGAGAGTGTGACTATGCAGTGAGGGACATGTGCAAGGGGAGTTTTTTTGTGATAGATTGTTGGGGGCTCTGTGCAGGTGTATTAAGGAGGGGTTGGGTGGTGCAGGTGGATGTGCTAGCTCCTCTCCATTCATTGGCTGAGAAGGCTGCATTTGAATCATTTTTAATATCCCCTCCATCATCTTCATTGCAATGCATGGTGTCTTGCACTCTCTTCCCTTTGTATGGCCATGATGTCATTCATCCTCCTTCCCATGTCTTTCCAGAATGTATCCATCCTTTCCAACTCCTGGGTCATTCTGTGCAACAACTATGGGAGTTGGTGCATGTCCTGTAGTGAGGCAGACATGTCAGACAGTGTTGCCTCTATATCACAAATGTCCTGCCTCACATCTTACTGCTGTTGAAAGAAATCCTCCTCCCACTCTCTACCATTAATATCTGCCAGTCCTCTCCTCCTGAGATGCCCTTGGATGCGACCAGCAGGTCTACCTTGGGTGGCAAGAGGGAGGCTGTGAGGAGGAGATTTATGCCTAGTGGCTACCCTCTCCTCACTAGGGCTGGCATGTACTCAGATGTTGAAGAGAAGGCCTGAGAGATACTATCAGAGTAGGAGTGTGTAGGGGAACGACCATGTCTGACCTGGATGTGAGGGCTGTGAGGAGGTGATAGTCATTTGGTAGTGTGTGAGGAATGGGCAATCCTTGGGGATGTAGGAGGATGCACCATGCTGACCAGAGCAGATGTAGACTTTAAAGGAATTCTGCATGGGACAACAATAGAGCTCAGGAGATCGGCCTCTACATCTGTTGGAATCAGGCCCTGATCTTCATCCTCCTCTACCTCCTCCTGTGCAGTTCTGGCAGCTGACAAGGCAGCTTGGAAGAGGAGTGGGTTCTCCCCTTAGATTGCCTGGTGCCCGCCACTGGTAGATGGTCCTTCCTCTAGGCTCAAGTCATCGTCCTCACCACCTGTAAGACAGAGGTTGGAACAGGCTAAGTATTTGCCTTACAACATCATGCGGTGCAACACAGGGATTGAGTTAAATTATCTTCACATCGATGGATATTCTACATGACCTAGTTTGTGTACACCTACACTTGATAGCTCACACTGTGGCAATGAGGTGTTCAGTGCAGATGTACAATGCAAAAGCAAGCTCTCCGTTTTCACCCATAGCTCTTTGTGGCATTGGGGTTCCCCTTGATGCCAGCTGCTGGACCCCGCTCCTTGATTGTGTTGCAGAAGATATGGTCCTTTATCCAGCAGCTTGTGACAGAAGTGTCACCACAGTTAATGCCCTGCTTGATTCATAGGGGAAAATGCACACTTGACACACACATCACTGATTATGTTGAGTACATTTTAAACACCAGCTTCAGATGTATTGCTGAAGTGGCAATATCTGCTCTTCCCCTTCCACAAGGATTTGGCTATTTTACATGGGTAGGGTATCAATAATCTACAACACTATGGTGGTCATTCTGACCCTGGCGGTCTTTGACCGCCAGGGCGGAGGACCGCGGGAGCACCGCCGACAGGCCGGCGGTGCTCCAATGGGGATTCCGACCGCGGCGGTAAAGCCGCGGTCGGACCGGCACCACTGGCGGGGTCCCGCCAGTGTACCGCGGCCCCATTGAATCCTCCGCGGCGGCGCAGCTTGCTGCACCGCCGCGGGGATTCCGACCCCCCCTACCGCCATCCAGATCCCGGCGGTCGGACCGCCGAGATCCGGATGGCGGTAGGGGGGGTCGCGGGGCCCCTGGGGGCCCCTGCAGTGCCCATGCCACTGGCATGGGCATTGCAGGGGCCCCCGTAAGAGGGCCCCTAAATGTATTTCACTGTCTGCTGCGCAGACAGTGAAATACGCGACGGGTGCAACTGCACCCGTCGCACAGCTTCCACTCCGCCGGCTCGATTCCGAGCCGGCTTCATCGTGGAAGCCTCTTTCCCGCTGGGCTGGCTGGCGGTCTGAAGGCGACCGCCCGCCAGCCCAGCGGGAAAGTCAGAATTACCGCCGCGGTCTTTCGACCGCGGAACGGTAACCTGACGGCGGGACTTTGGCGGTCGGCCTCCGCCGCCCGCCAAGGTCAGAATGAGGGCCTATATGCCACACTTACCTGATGGGCGGATGGCATTGGTTTTGAATGCTGCAGCCAAGATGTCTCCTAATCCCCTGGATGGTTGCATTTGTATCACTGAAGTAGTCCTGGCAGCAGCTGTGATGTAACAACATATCCGTAACTTAGTGCAAAGGATGATGGTGATGATTCTACATGTACATGTCAGAGGTATGGACCAGTGATCTACAAGTTACAGGCAGCCTTCTTATCAACCAGGTATTGCACTTACATGCAAACATTTATTTGGAGGTTTCTGTGAGCTATAGGATAGAAACAACTAGGGTGTCCTGCACTACCTACCTTTGGACACACTTCCATTTTTAGGGGCATCATGTATCCTAGGTGTGATGTGGTATCTGTTAATTTGTAAAGAGGCCTTCCACAACATGCAGAACTGGTTAATCTTTTCACATCAGATTATGTCAGTCCATTGCAGAGTACATGTTGGAAATATATAGTTATCAACCAGGGTATGGGTAACATTAATTTTACTCCCGCCCAGACAGAACAACATTGCCCATTGTGGACTGTGAGGTTAGCCATTTCTGCTGCGCACTCAATGTATGTGAACAACATAATAATCTATTTTACCTGACACTGGACACAGCTATGTACAGCACACATCCTGAGGTCCTGTATTCCTAGTTTTACTCATTTGTGATTATGGGGAAGGGGAGGCAGAGTGAAATAAACATTGGTCTGGGATCACACAATTTGAGCAAGTAGACAATCTGGGCTGATGCCTATCTTTACTAGTTTCATGGTGTGCAGTTCACCCATTAGATGTGTGGGCTTCGGCTCCTCTACACCCACCTTACCAGCCACAACCCCACTCCCCAAAACGCAAGCCTGCTAGTATCAGTGCACCCCTGACCCACATCAATAGTTTAGCTATTGGTTCCTGGGATTTTGTCAACCAGTATCCATGTCATGGACATACAAGGAAGTTGTGACTACTCTTCTCTATGAGAGATTTGGGTACATATTTATGAGCCTGTCAATGCACTGGAGCATCACTCTTCGGATGACTCCAGCTGCGCTTACCAGTACATCATGTCTAAGAAGCCACAGCAAGCCACTTTGCATGATTTGGTATGCCCTCCTAGCTATGGAGTGTGTCAAGGCTAGCCATATCACTGTGTTGCCTTACTCTGCACTTGAGTGGCATTCCATGATAGGGGCGGGGATTATTCTCACATAACACCTATGGATTGTGACAGTTCCCCAGAGTGACAGAACCATGTATAACTGGGGAAGCACTGACACCTTGAACCTCCTGAGGTGAGTAATAATGACTTGTAACATATAGACTTGCTCAACAGACCTACACAGAATCCACCTACATAAGGTCTAATATGAACTCTTAGGTAGGTACTGTACACATACATTTTGAGTTGAGCTGTTATTGGCCAACATGTTAGGATGTGGTATTCTGTTATGAGCTATATGTGATATGGATATCAGTGACAACAGTGATATTAGACAAATAACACATGCTGCTGACATTTAAAACAGTTTAGGAGCATGAGCATTTGGTATAGCCATTTCTATGTATCCTGACCACTGTCTGACATCTGGCCAGTGTGTGGTGACTGACAGGATGTCACACCCATACATGTTATAGCGGTCACCGCAGGCTGTGTCGTTCTGGACAATATCACAGGGGCTACAATGATATGTGTGTTTTCAGTTTACATTCGGGTTGACAAATGTGATACACAACATTACCTAGTTCATTTCACAGGTTTGGCACAGTCTATAGATTCCATGTAATGTTTCTATGAGTTGACTGGTCACAAAGTAGGAATTATTGCCCTCTCCTTGCCATATGTATGTACCAGTTAGTGCTGATGGTATGGGTTGTTGTGCTCTGTGACGTTGCCTCACTGATGCTGCAGGGACCTCTGCTCCAGTATGTGACTACTCTGGCTGTATGTGGCAACAAAAGGGAAAGGTAATCAGACACAACCAAGATATTTAAATATGTGCAACCTGTCACAATGGTAAACAATTGCATCTACATGCCAACAGCAGTGGTAAATGAATGAGGGGCATTATCTATTGCCATTTACCAGTCTGACATGGATGAGGCAGCAGTGATGAGCCACTGTTTGGAACTAAGGAACTGGAAGGTGCAATTACCATCACAAAGGATTCTGGGACTTGTAGTGCAGTGGACCAGCTGAGACACATGAGAGTTTGACTCACCATGCAGATTGCACATACTTGGGACAACATTCATGGTCACATTTGTAGAGTATCACTGACATAGCTTATTTGGTGTCATTGTTAGTATCATCACATATTACCTGGTACCACATTGAGGTTATCACTCGCAGGCAGTCCATGGAGCAGGTCGGGGTCTATGGTGGAGAGGACCTTTCTTTCAAGGGGTGTATGAGAGAACAATGCATACGTAGATCACGCATGCCTTTACAATGCGGTCTCTACAACGACCATGTCTTTACCACGCATGCCTTTGCAACAAATTTAGTTGTAAAAGCATGTTTGGTAAAGGAACAAGCATGGTTAATTCTTCCCTGCCCTACCCTTTACACCTGACACCATGCGCTACCCGCCCAAGCCCTTAAACCTGCCTCTTCCACCCCCTGCCCTGAGCCCTAACCCCGGCCCTACACTGCCCTGTCCTAAAACCTACCCTGTTCTGTCCTAAAAATGACCCCACCCTAAACCCTAGAAGCTACCTTTCCCTGTCCTAAAACCTACCCCACCCTGTCCTAAAAACTACCTTGATATGCTCTAAAGCCTAAAACCTACCCTGTTCTAAAAACTACCCTTCCCTGTCCTAAAAACTATTCCAACCTCCCACCCTGAAACCTAAAACCTACCCCCGTCCTAAAAACTACCTGACTCCCCGCCCTAAACCCTAAAAGCTATCCTGCCCTGTCCTTAAAACCTACCCCACCCTGCCCTAAAAACTACCGGAACCCCGGCCCTGACAACTAAAACTTACTCCACCCTGTCCTAATAACTACTCCGACCAAAACCCTAAACCATAAAAGCTACCCTGTCCTAAAACCTACCCCATCCTGCACTATATACTTCCCCGCCCTGCCCTAAACCCTACCTTGCCCTAAAAAGGACCCCAACCTGTCCTAAAAACTACCCCAACCCCTGCCCTAAACCATAAAATCTATCCTGAACTAAAACCCACAAGCCCTGTCTTAAAAACTACCCCGACCCCACACTAAACCCTCAAACCTACCCTGCCCTGTCCTAAAAACTACCCCTCCCTGTCCTAAACCCTAAAAGCTACCCTGACCTGTCCTAAAACCTATGCCGCCCTGTCGTAAAAACTACCCCAACCCACCACCCCACCTTAAACACTAAAACCTACCCTGTCCTAAAAACGACCCCACCTGCCCTTAAAACTACCCCTGCCCCTGCTCCAAACCCTAAAACATACCCTGCTGTTTCCTAAAAACTACCCCTACCCCACCCTAAACCCTAAAAAATACCCTTCCCTGTCCTAAAATCTACCCCACACCGTCCTAAAAACTACTCCGATCCCAGCCCTAAAACCTACTGTGTCCTAAAAACGACCCCACCTTTTCCTAAAAACTACCCTGGCTGCTACCCTGAACACTAAAACCTACCCCGCCCTGTCTTAAAATCTACCCCAACCCCGTTCTCCATCCTAAACCCTAAAAGCTACTGTGCCATGTCCCAAAACCTACCCCTCTCTGTCCTAAAAACAACTCCGCCCTAAACCCAAAAACCTACCCTGTCCGAAACCCTACCCCTTATTCTCCAAAATATTACCCGACCCCCCGCCCTAAACCCTAAAACCTTCCCTGCCCTAAAAACTACCCAATCCCCATCCTAAACCCTAAAACCTACTCTGTCCTAAAACCTACCCCACCCTGTCCTAAAAACTACCACTCTGCACCCTAAACCCAAAAAGCTACCCTGCCCTTTCCTAAAACCTACCCCACCCTGTCCTAAAAACTACCCCAACCTGCCCTAGACCCTAAAACCTACCCTGTCCTCAAAACAACCCCACCATGTCCTAAAAACTATCCCGAACCCCCGCCCTAAACCCTAAAACATACTCTGCTCTGTCCTAAAAACCACCCGACTCCACCTTAAGCCCTAAGAGCTACCTGCCCTGTTAAAAAAAACTATCCAGCCCTGCCCTAAAAACTACCCTGACCCCCTCGCCCTACACCCTAAAACCTACCCTGTCCTAAAAACTACCCCACCCTGTCCTAAAAACCACCCTGACCCCTGTCTTTGCCCTAACGCTAAAAGCTGCACTGCCCTTTCCTAAAACCTACCCCACCCTGCATTAAAACTACCCTGACCCCCCCCACCCCACCCCAACCCTGAACTTTAAAACCTACCCTGCCCTGTCTTAAAAACTTCCCTGCCCTGCCCTAAACCCTAAAAACTACCCGGCCCTGTCCTAAAAGCTACTCTGCCCTGTCCTAAAAACTACCCAACCCCCACCTTAAACACTAAAATCTACTCTGTCCTAAAAACTACCCCATCCCCTCCTGAACCCTAAACCTACACCACCCTGTCCTAAAAACTACCCCGACCCTGTCTGAAAAACTACCCCACACCCCCTAAACCCAGCTCGACTTACCGCTCTCTCCTCTGGTTGCTGCTCCTTCCTCTTCTGCCCAGACTGCTCTCTTTGCCACTACTACGCATGTGTAGTAATGGCAGCATAGTCAATGCATAGCGTTGCATGGACCACATTGTTAGTGATGTTTCACCCATTCAAGTGGGATGAGTTGGAAGCAGGCTCTAGTTGATACACAGGAAGAGCTCTGGCCACCTATAATCTGGTCTATTTCTCCTTCACCTCCTCTTCTCAACTTGCCTCTTCTTTTTCATGGCAGTCACCATCTGTATGTCCTCTCCCAATGCAATGACCTCTGTGGCCAACCGCTAACATAGGGCTGCCTTCTGTGCGGACCTGCTTATGTAGGGTGGGAGACCATGCAGCCTCTTGTAGTTCCTGATGATGTATTGGAGGATCATGGTGCTCTTCTTCCTCCTTGTAGGTAGCATAGCGTCTGTTAGGTGAAATTTATAGGAACTGATAGTGCATGGCGTAGTGCAGAGGGCTGCTCCATGTGTGTTGTGTCCGCCAACGGTAGTGGTGTGGCATGCACTGAAGATGTCTTTCTTCTGTCTTCCCCCCCCCCCCCCCTTTTGTGGTCGCCCTGTTCTTGTGTGCAATAGCATCATCAGACGGAGGAGCATTGACACCGGAGCAGGAGGGAGCTGCAATTCACTTGGCCCTGGAGGGCGAAACAACAGAGTCTGAAGCCACCAGTTGGATGGAGGGCGAGGGGAGCTCCACGGCGGGGACAGGAGCAGACAGCAGTGACAGTGACTCCTCCTCTGATGGGAGCTCCCTTGTGGTGGCGGGCACCTCTGTGCCCACCGCATCAACAGGTACAGCCGCCACCCCCTCTTCCAGCAACGCCCTCCCAGCAGCCCCTTAGCGTGTGTCCCCTGCCCGCTCACCCAGGAGGGTGGGCATCTCCTTTGCCCCAGGCACCTCAGGCCCTGCCCCAGTCAGCCCTGCTGCCCTCAGTGAGGAGGCTATTGACCTCCTGAGATCCCTCACTGTTGGGCAATCTACCATTGTGAATGCCATCCAGGGTGTCAAGAGGCATTTGCAACAAACAATTGCATACCTGGAGGGCATTCATTCTGGGCAGGCAGCCCAACAGAGAGCATTTCAGGCTCTGGCCTCAGCACTGATGGCCGCCATTGTCCCTGTGTCCAGCCTCCTCCCTCCAACTTCCTCCACCCAGACCCAATCCCCTGTGCCTCAGCCTATCCCAAGCACACCATCAGACCAGCAAGCACACTCATCAACACACAAGAGTGGCTCAGGTAAACATAAGCACCACACATCCCACAGGCACTCACACAAGTACCATACCCATGCAGACAAAGCAACATCCATTGCCTCAACTGTGTTCCCTCTCCTCCAAGTCCTCCTCCTCTCTCCCAGTCTCGTCTCCACTCACACCTGCATGCACTACATACTCAGCCACTGCCTCCATCACCAGCACACCCATCACCACACACCACTCACATGCACGCACCACCCCCACTACCATACACACATCCCCAGTGTCCTCTACAAGTGTGTCTGTGAGCCCTCCTCCCAAAGTACACAAACGCAGGCACACACCCACCCAACAGCCATCCACCTCACAACAGCCTACGGCCCATGCACCTTCACCCATATTCAGCAGACGTGCACCTCCTACAACCACTACCTCTACCTCCACTCCCAAACCCCCTCCATCCTCCCGTCCCAGTGTGTCTAAGAAATTCTTCCTGGCTAACATTGACCTCTTCCCTACACCTCCCCCCCGTCCTTCCCCTAGGGCCAGGCTTTCCAGGTCCCAGCCCAGCACCTTAGCCACCAAATCCCCAGGCACAGTGGTGCCAGCAACTGCGGGGTCATGGAGTGCGCCACCCATCAGGGATGCCAGTGTGCCACGTAGCAAGGGCAAGGATATTCTGCCACCTGCCATGGTGAAAAAGGTGCCCACATCGCGGAGGGAAAAGTAGAAAGTTCCAGCCACCAAGGGCACAGCAAAAACCAAAGGAGATAGTGGCAAAACAACTGCGGCATCATCAAAGCTGGAGAAGGGCCAAAAGCTGAAGAGCAGGTCAGGCGAGGGCATGGTGGCACCGACTGATGGACCAGTGTCACACTTTCTGTCCACGACCATGCCAACCTCTACGATGGCGAACACCGCTAGCTGCCCCGCCACCACAACCGCCACCTGCACCATCACCTGCACTGCCCCCGGCAAGTCTACAGCCTCAGTGACAGCCCCCAGCATCTTCCCCAGTGGGGAGCCATCCGAGGCTGCAGGAAACGTCCTGTTGTGTCCCTCTGCATGTGCTGACCCATGCACCACCGCAAGCACCATTGCAAGCACCGCCACAAGCACTGCCGCAACAGATACCGCCATAAGCACCGCCGCAACAGACACCGCCGCAAGCACGGCCATCTGTACCGCCCCGGCACATCTACAGCCTCAGCGACAGTCCCCAGCATCTTCTCCAGTGGGCAGCCGTCCGAGGCTGCAGGAAACATCCTGCTGTGTCCCTCTGCAGGTGCTGACCCATGCACCGCCGCAAGCACCGCCGCAAGCACTGCCGCGACAGACAACGCCGCAAGCACCGCCACAGGCCCTGCGGCGTCCTCGGACACAGGCACCACCGCTGACATGGCTACCATCCCCAGTGGTCAGTTGTCTGAGGCTGGAGAGCTCCTGGACCATGGGCAACTTCCATGAGGCATTTCTTCCATCACTGTTTACACCTGCAGGTGGAAGGCGCTGCCGCATCAGTGTGGAGTATGTTGCTGCCTCCATGGTGTATCATGCTAGCTGAACCTCGCAAATCTCGTGGCACACACACCCAGGTGAGGGAATTGTACTGGCCACACTGCACGTGGAGCACTCTGGGCTCCCTCCAGAACCAGTGGAGATCGACATCCACTACGTCTGTCCTTGGCAGGATGGAGCACTCTGGGCACCAGGCCCCCTCCAGAACCAGTGGAGATTGACATCCACTACCTCTGTCCTTGGCAGGATGAAGCACTCTGGGCACCAGGCCCCCTCCAGAACCAGTGGAGAGTGACATCCACTACCTCTGTCCTTGGCAGGATGAAGCACTCTGGGCACCAGGCCCCCTCCAGAACCAGTGGAGAATGACATCCACTGGAGAGACTGTGGCTTTGCACTCCCCAGGATAAAGCAGTGGGCCAACCACCCACTGGAGAGACTTGAGAGACTGTGGCTTTGCACTACCCAGGATAAAGCAGTGGGCAAACCACCCACTGGAGAGACTTGAGAGACTGTGGCTTTGCACTCCCCAAGATACATCAATGGGCATGGAGCCCCCTCGTGCAGCAGTGGCGTCGTGCGTTCATCAGGCTGAGGTGCCCCCCTGCCCCTGAGGTGCCTGTATATTTTAGATCTCATGCCCCAGCAGTGTTCTCTCCGTTTCCAGTCAGGTATCATGTGTGGGCCTCGCCGATGCATTTTGGGCCCAGTGGTCCACGGACAATGATTAGTACACTATCCAGACTTGTGTAGTTGGTGTACATATTTGTATATACGGAATTTTGACCTTTGAATACTGGATTTTTCTTGATTACAATGGTTGCAATAATTTCCTTTTGTCCTTGCATCCTTCCAGGGGGTGAGGGGATGTCTATGTAATGTTGCTGAATGTATTTGTGTGTCTGTAGTTGTGTGTGGTGGTGTGGGTGGGGGTGTTGCGTGTGTGTGTCACTCTGTTTCCTCCCCCCTCCCCTGTGTTGTAGGCACAGTACTCACCATGGTCGCCGCCGCCGCCATTCGTACTCTTCATAGAAGAGGAGGTAAACCAGCATGGGCAGTACGTGGAGTTCGTGCTCCATGGCGTCCTGGTTCCTTGTTGGGTGTCGAGAGGTGGGTGTTTTCCCTTCTGTGTTCTGTTTCCGCCATGCTTTTTATAGCGTTGGTTCCACCCCGGAAAAGGTGGTGGATAGGCCTTTTTTAATAGGGTGGGCGGTACTTTGTCTCCCACCTGTCTGTTGGCGGTGACTGCTTCGCTGTTTGTGTCTACCGCCGTGGCGGTCGGAGTGTTAAAGTGGCTGTCTATGTTGGCGTTTTCTGCCACTGTTGTAATCCCTTTTTTTTCCGCCAGCCTGTTTGCGGTATTACTGCTGCTTTAACACCGACCGCCAGGTTTGTAATGAGTGCCTATATGCCTGTGTGGTGGTTGGAAAATCTGAAGATCACTCCCTCACCCCAATCTTATTGACCAGGCTGCGCCCATGCCTGCTTATATGTAACCTGCTGGCCTATTTCCCCTTCCCATTACTAGCCTCTGTACTTCTATCTGGAAGAGAGAATTTAGACATGATTAGGAGTGGATCCCTCAGGCTTCTGCTGCCTTTCCATCCCTTGTCCTTATTTGAAGTGAATCCTCTCTGCCATGCCTGCTTCCCATGTTATCAGGAAGAAGAAAGTAAAGACAATAGGTTTGGTTTTATTGAGGTAACACAAACAGTGACCCAGATTTACTAAGGACTTGTGTTGTCTTTGTGTGAAACAAGTCATCACAAGGCAACACAAGTCCTTATCTGTGATTTACTGAGCCCCGCAAAGCCCTTTTGAGTGATTTAGTAAATTCAAAGTAAAGCAAGGCCATGTATAGCATTGCCTTGTGTTACCTTTCATGGGGAAGGCATTCCACGAATTGAGCATGAGAGTTCCTGCGCACCCACCCATGGATTTTGGCACATTCCCAGATTTACAAAGACTTGTTTTTTTAATGTTTAATCAGCTTAATGTAGAATAGATAAGATGTAAACACTAATTAACACAAACAAATATGGGCAATAAAAATACAGAACCGTAAGTAGTTATTCTAAATAAAAGCAGTTTACAATTTTATGGTGCAAATGGGAAAGGAAAGGGAGCATTAAGAGAAAGAAAGAAACAAAAAAAATATAAAAACAGGGGGAAGAGATAAAACTCTAAATTTGGAGTTTGGGTAGAAAGGTACCATAATGCATAAGCATAATGGGAAAAACCAGAACTACATATTTGAAAAAGGAACAGAGAAATTACAAATTATAGTGGTTTAAAGTTCTCAGATCTTATGGATTGAACACATTGTTTAGTGTTGGCATTTGGAAAATTCATTCATGGAGACAAATTAAAATCTCTATTTACAAGTGGTCTGCATGCAGGAACAAAAAAAGTATCTAAACAATGATAATGGCATACATTATTCCACCACGCTGTAAATGATATGCTAGAGGAAGATTTCCAATAATTGTAACTTGCTGAAAAACTAAGGCCAACATGAGATCATATAACCCTTTTTCATGAGCATGTAATGCAGTAGTATCTGATAAGCTACTTAGGAAAATTAAGACAATCGACATAGGGCAATTTATTTAAAAAATGGTTTCAATTTGGGACCAAGCTTTCTGTCAAAAGCAGCAGTAGGGGGGATAAAAAGGGAGCATGAAGTAAATCTCCATGCGAACATCAACATGACCAACAAGCAGGGCTAGACGTATTACCAAATTTGGCCAGGGATGCTGAAGTATGATTCAATCTGTGGTAAAGAAAAACATAGATTGAGTGGAAGAAGCTGATCTTGAAATTTTAAATATTCTCAACCATATTTTGTTCCACAAAGAAATGTTCCAATCACATCCCAAGTCCAGTTCCCCAGTGAGTTCTACCTTGGTTTTAGGTCAAAAAGGGTCTGGAGCTCGAAAATATTTGTATGTAGGAGAAGCTTTAGGATGCAAAAACAATAATTTTGAAAGTGAGTCATGGGAAGAAGGGGAATGAGGTATGGATTCTGGTGGAAATGAACAAAAGATATCTAAAACAAATTTTGAGCCAAAAACATGGAAGGGAATCAAAAGAAGCTTGAAACTGGGGAAAGGAGTGAGGATTTAGGTCATTAAATAGATCTTGAACCCAAATAATCCCCCTGTTCCTCAAAGTTCTCCAATATAAGGTTCTATTATGTATAGTAATAAAAAGGTTATATCAAAGAGGGGATTGTAAAAAAAAAAAAAAAAATGAAATGCTTGTTTGGCAATAAGGTTTAAACAAAAAACAAGTATGATTAACGAGTGGGGAAGAAATTATGTTATTTTTTTAGGAGAATGTTTAAACTTCTTTAGTAGAGAAAGGTGCAAGTAAGGACAGTCCAATATCAAGCCATAAGGGAGTAAAGAGGGAAGGAACAGAAGATAGCCATTTGGCAGCTTGTTTCAGGGAAAAAGCTTTATGATAAGTCCGTATATCTGGAAAATTCACACCTCCACAATCCTTGGTCTTTTTAAGAAGTGAGAGGGAAATTCGTAACTTTTTTATAATCAAGTATCTGCCTTCAGAATCATTTTCTTGAGATACAACAATACAATTCAACTTTCTATGGCTAAGAACAACTACTCCATTGTTCTTAGTAGAGGTAGGGGAAACAAAAACTGACCCCACCCAATTTTCTTTTCAGTTTTAATGTCTCTTTTACTATAAAATGAGACTCTTGAAAAAGTACTAAATCTGGATTATAAGAGGCAAGATGAGATATTATTCTCTGTCTTTTCACAGGATTAACAAATCCTTTCACACTCCAAGATATTACCCTAAATGTACTCAACAATAAATAAGTATAAAAACTACACAATCAACAATAATGCAAAAATTGTAAATGGAAACAAAAAGACTTCCAGGTAAAGAATAAAAAGAAAAAGAATGGAACAGAGAAAACAAGAAAAAGAGAAAAGAAAAGGGAAGACGGAAAGGGCAAGGAATCAAGTACAATAAAAGATGACAGTACATGTCAAATGGCAACTGATCAACGTACCTCAATGGGAAACAAGAAGAAAACAGGGAATGACAACATACCGGAGACAGCACAAACCAACAGGAACTAATGCGCCACACCGGAACTCCATATGGGAACAAATGAGAAATGGGTATATGGGAGACTACAATGTTCTGTAAAAAGATGAAAGAGATGTGGGCTAAACCAGCAATAAACGTTGATAATTACTAATCTATGACAAATGAACAAAAGTAAAAATATTTGGAACCAGTATTCCATTCAGCCTGAAGAGGAAGGCCCAGCGATGTCTATCAAATCTGTCGAATGAGATTGGATAAATGTTCTATGGTCTGCAGGATCTTCAAAAGAGGATGTGTTGTTCTGGAATGTAACTTTAAATGTGCATGGATGAAACAAACCATATCTTACACCTAGAGAATGTAATGCAGGACGAGGTTCAAGGGAGTCTTTTCTTCTTCTAGCAGTAATTGTAGAAACAGCTTGGGTCAAGAACAGTTTGGGACCAGACCATATAAGTTGCTTTTTTTAGTTTTGGCTGCATTTAAAACTTGTAAAAGGTCTGTGAACTTCAGAAATAAAATAATTACACCATAGGGTCCTGTTGGAGCAGATGATGAAGTAAGTCGGGCCCTCATTACAACCCTGGCGGTCGGTGATAAAGCGGCGGTAATACCGCAAACAGGCTGTTGGAAAAAAAAATGGGATTACGACCGTGGCGGATACCGCTAACATAGACAACCACTTTAACACTCCGACCGCCACGGCGGTAGAAACAAACAGTGCGGCGGTCACCACCAACAGACAGACGGGAGACAAAGTACCGCCCACCCTATTACAAGAGGCCTATCCGCCACCTTTTCCGGGGTGGAACCACCGCTATCAAAAGCACGGTAGAAACAGTACACAGAAGGGAAAACACTCACCTCTCGACACCCAACGAGGAACCAGGACGCCATAGAGTCTGAACTACACGTACTGCCCATGTTGGTTTACCTCCTCTTCTACCAGGAGTACGAATGGCAGCGGCGGCGACCGCAGTGAGTACTGCACCTACAACACAGGGGAGAGGGGGAGGAAACAGAGTGACACACACACACGCAACACCCCCACCCTCACCACCACACACAACAGACACACAAATACATGCAGCAACATTAGATATACACCCCGACCCCCTGGAAGAACGCGAGGACAAAAGGAAATGATTGTAACCATTGTAATCAAGACAAATCCATTATTCCAAAGTCAAAATTCAGTATATACAAATATGTACACCAACTACACAAGTCCGGATAGAGTATTAATAATTGTCCGTGGACCACTGGGCCCAAAATGCATGGGCGAGTCCCACACATGATACCTGACTCGAAACGGAGAGAACCCTGCTGGGGCATGAGATCGAAAATATACAGGCACCTCAGGAGGAGGGAGAGGGGTGTACCTCAGCCTGGTGAACGCACAATGCCACTGCTGCACGAGGGGGCTCCATGCCCATTGATGTATCCTGGGGAGTGGAAAGCCACAGTCTCTCAAGTCTCTCCAGTGGGTGGTTTGCCCACTGCTTTTTCCTGGGGAGTGCAAAGCCACAGTCTCTCAAGTCTCTTCAATGGGTGATTTGCCCACTGCTGTATCCTGGGGAGTGCAAAGCCACAGTCTCCCAAGTCTCTCCAGTGGGCGGTTTGCCCACTGCTTTATCTTGGGGAGTGCAAAGCCACAGTCTCTCAAGACTCTCCAGTGCGTGGTTTCCCATTGCTGTATCCTGGGGAGTGCAAAGCCACAGTCTCTCAAGTCTCTCCAGTGGGTGGTTTCCCCACTGCTGTATCCTGGGGGGTGCAAAGCCACAGTCTCTCAAGTCTCTCCAGTGGGGGTTTGCCCACTGCTTTATCCTGGGGAGTACAAAGCCACAGTCTCTTAAGTGGATAACAGTCTCCACTGGTTCTGGAGGGGGCCTGGTGCCCAGAGTGCTTCATCCTGCCAAGGACTGAGATAGTGGATGTGATTCTCCACTGGTTCTGGAGGGGGCCTGGTGCCCAGAGTGCTTCATCCTGCCAAGGACTGAGGTAGTGGATGTATCTCTCCACTGGTTCTGGAGGGGGCGTGGTGCCCAGAGTGCTTCATCCTGCCAAGGACTTAGGTAGTGGATGTATCTCTTCACTGGTTCTGCAGGGGGCATGGTGCCCAGAGTGCTCCACGTGCAGTGTGGCCGGTACAATACCCTCATCTGGGTGTGCATGCCACGAGATTTGCGAGGTTCAGGGAGCATGATACGCCATGGAGGCAGCGACATATCCCACACTGCTGCGGCTGCGCCTTCCACCTGCAACTGTAAACAGTGATGGAAGAAATGCCTCATGGAAGCTGCCCAGGGTCCAGGAGCTCTCCTCCAGCCTCAGACGACTGACCACTGGGGATGGTAGCCATGATAGCGGTGGTGCCTGTGTCCGAGGACGCCGCGTGTCCGGTGGCGGTGCTTGCGGCGGTACCTGTCGCGGCGGTGCTTGCGGCAGTTCATGGGTCAGCACCTGAAGAGGAACACAGCAGGATGTTTCCTGCAGCCTCGGACGGCTGCCCTCTGGGGAAGATGCTGGGGACTATCGGTGAGGCTGTAGACGTGCCGGGGGCACTACAGGTGATGGTGCAGGTGGCGGTTGTGGTGGCGAGGCAGCTAGCGGTATTCGCCGCCGTACAGGTTGGTGTGGTCGTGGACAGAAAATGTGACACTGGTCCATCAGTCGGTGCCACCATGCCCTCTCCTGACCTGCTCTTCAGCTTTTGGCCCTTCCCCAGCTTTGATGGTGCCGCAGTTGTCTTGCCATTATCCCCTTTGGTTTTTGCTGAGCCCTTGGTGGCTGGTACTTTGGGCTTCTCCCTCCAGGATGTGGGCACCTTTTTCACCTTGGCAGGTGGTGGAATGTCCTTTCCCTCGCTACGTGGCACACTGGCAGCCCTGATGGGTGGCGCACTCCATGACCCCGCAGTTGCTGTCACCACTGTGCCTGGGGATTTGGTGGCTGAGGTGCTGGGCTGGGACCTGGAAAGCCCTGCCCTAGGGGAAGGACGTGGGGGAGGTGTAGGGAAGAGGTCAATGTTAGCCAGGAAGAGTTTCATAGACACACTGGGACTGGAAGATGGAGGGGTTTGGGAGTGGAGGTAGAGGTAGTGGTTGTAGGAGGTGTACGTCTGCTGAATTTAGGTGAAGGTGAATGGGCCGTAGGCTGTTGTGAGGTGGATGGTGTTGGGTGGGTGTGTGCCTGCGTTTGTGTACTTTGGGAGGAGGGCTCACAGACACACTGGGAGAGGACACTGGGGATGTGTGAATGGTAGTGGGGGTGGTGACTGCACGTGAGCGGTGTGTGGTGATGGATGTGCTGGTGATGGATGCAGTGGCTGAGGATGTAGTGCATGTAGGTGTGAGTGGGAGGGAGGATGAACCCGTGGAGGAGGGGGAAAAAGTGGAGGCAGTGGATGTTGCTGTGTCTGCATGGGGATGGTGCTTGTGTGAGTGCCTGTGGGATGTGTGGTGCTTATGTTTGCCTGAGCCACTCTTGTGTGTTGATGAGTGTGCATGCTGGTCTGATTGTGTGCTTGGGATAGGCAGAGGTGCAGTGGATTGGGTCTGGGTGGAGGAAGTTGGAGGGGTAAGGCTGGACACAGGGACAATGGCTGCCATCAGTGCTGAAGCCAGAGCCTGAAATGCTCTCCGTTGGGCTGCCTGGCCAGAATGAATGCCCTCCGGGTATGCATTTGTTTGTTGCAAATACCTCTCTACACTCTGTATGGCATTCACAATGGTAGATTGCCCAACAGTGAGGGATCTAAGGAGGTCAATAGCCTCCTCACTGAGGGCAGCAGGGCTGACTGGGGCAGGGCCTGAGGTGCCTGGGGAAAAGGAGATGCCCACCCTCCTTTTGTGAGAGGGCAAGGGACACACTCTCAGGGGCTGCTGGGAGGGCAGTGCTGGTAGTTGGGGTGGCGACTGTACCTGTTGATGCGGTGGGCACAGAGGTGCCCGCCACTGCAAGGGAGCTCCCATCAGAGGAGAAGTCGCTGTCACTGCTGTCTGCTGCTGTCCCTGCTGTGGAGTTCCCCTCGCCCTCCATCCCACTGGTGGCTTCTGACTCCGTTGTTTCGCCCTCCAGGGCCAAGTGGGTTGCAACACCCTCCTGCTCCAGTGCCAATGCTCCTCCGCCTGATGATGCTATTGCACACAAGAATAGGGAGACCACAAAAAGTGGGGGGGGGGAGACAGAAGAAAGTGCATGCAACACCACTACCGGTGGCAGACACAACACACATGAAGCAGCCCTCTGCACTACGCCAAGCACTAACAGTTCCTAGAAATTTCAGCTGACCATGGGGTACGAGGCCTAAGACCAATTGCTGCACACCTGGAAGTCACAGGAGCCTGACTAGGTGTAATGACTCTTACCACTGGTGGGGTATGTGTGCCACATAGCCTGCCTCACAAGGGACCTTGCCTACAAACTTCGCCATTGCCTAGGGGAACCCACTGCCCATCTCCCCCACCAAGACACCTCGTAATGCGTGCAGAGTCAGCTGAATGAGGGTGTACTCACCCCCTTGTGGCTGCTGTGATGCCCTCAAGCACCCATCCAACTCCAGGTACGCCACCGCCAGGATCCGGAACATCAGGGGGATTATGGTGTGACGGGCACCCCTCCCACGTTGGGAGGCCATCCCCAGCTGGGCCTCCGCCGTCTTCTTGCTCCAGCGGCGCAGGTCCTCCCATCTTTTACGGCAGTGGGTGCTCCGTCTGTGGTAGGCGCCCAGGGTCCGGACGTCCTTGGCGATGGCACGCCAAATACCCTTCTACTGGTGCCATTGAAGGGACACATGTGGCATTTGTACCCCACGCAGGAATGACCAGGTGTACAGAAACCGGAAGAGCTATCATTCTATGAATGTGTAGATGGTGTATTTGGCAGACCAGTACATCTTCCATGTCAATGCCAAGAATCCTGGCTCTGTGCATGACGCTTACATTTTGAGGAATAGCAGCATTCCTTTTGTGATGGGCAACTCCAGAGGCACCGTGTGTGGCAAATAGGTGAGGGCAAGGTCCCAATCCAGTTGACATAGGTTTCTGGGTATGGGGCTGTCCCTAAGGGTTAGTGTGTGTCTAACAATTATCCCTTGACATTTGCAGGGGACTCTGGTTACCCCAACCTGTCATGGCTACTAACCCCACTGAGGAATCCCAGGACAAGGGCAGAGGAACGCTACAATGAGGCACATGGGCGAACTAGGAGGGTGATCAAACGCACCTTCGGCCTCCTGAAGGCCAGATTCCGGTGCCTCCATCTGACAGGTGGCTCCATATACCACTCACAGAAGAAGTTGTGCCAGATAATCATGGCCTGCTGTATGCTGCACAACCTGGCTTTGTGACGCCAGGTGCCTTTTCTCAAGGAGGATGGGCCAGATGGTGGTCTTGTGGCAGCTGTGGAGCCTGTGGACAGTGAAGAAGAGGAGGCAGAAGAAGAGGATATCGACAACCGAAACAACATCATCATGCAATACTTCCAGTGAGACACAGGTAAGAAGATGTCACTGCTTCCCACATCTCATTCTATTGTTAGAACTAGCATAAGTGTTTCATTTTCATTTAGTGTATGGACCCTGACTTGTCACTTTGACTTTCCATTTCACAGATTTAGGTCCCATTTTGTGCCTTGGTATGTGAATGAGTAAATTGACACTGCTATATTCCATAGTTCTTGCATTTACACATTTGTGAAAGCACAGACTGACTCCAGATTGTTTTATGAGTGAAGTGTGTTTATTCATGTGCTAATATGTGGAAGGGGTTGTAAAATGGGCTGGGGGGGTGGTGGAGGAATGTCCATGGCAGAGTCCCGTCTATTTGTTTCACAGGTGCATTGTCCAAAAGGGCATAGGAAGTGGAGCAATGGCAGTTTAAGGATGGACAGGGTGACATAGTGGGACAGAAGGGTGACATTCAGGGGGGTCTCATTTCCTGGCGGGGGTCTTGGCAATGTTCTCTCTCTGGTTCCTGGATCGTAGGGACCGTTTGCGGAGTGGTTCTCCATCTGCAGGTGGTGGGGTGCTGGTGTCCTGTTGTTCCTGTGGCGGTGCCTCCTGTCCACTAGCACCGGTGGAGGTGGAGGGCTGTTCATCGTCCAGGCTAGTGT
Organism: Pleurodeles waltl; assembly: GCF_031143425.1. NCBI lineage: Eukaryota > Metazoa > Chordata > Amphibia > Caudata > Salamandridae > Pleurodeles > Pleurodeles waltl. The sequence continues at coordinate 612,376,359 of NC_090449.1, forward strand.
CAGGGGCCCCTTGTTGTGCCACTGTGTCCTTCCTGGTGTTGGCCAGGTCTGCCAGCACCCCTGCAATGGTGACCAGGGTGGTGTTAATGGACTTCAAGTCCTCCCTGATCCCAAGGTAGTGTTCCTCCTGCAGCCGCTGGGTCTCCTGAAACTTGGCCAGTACCGTTGCCATCGTCTCCTGGGAATAATGGTAAGCTCCCATGATGTTGGAGAGTGCCTCATGGAGATTGTGTTCCCTGGGCCTGTCCTCCCCCTGTCGCACAGCAGTCCTCTCAGTTGCCCTGTTAACGTGTGCCCACTGCCACTGCTCCAGGGTCCCTGATTTTCTTGGGTTGGTAGGTTGCCTGGGTTCCCTGTAGTGGTGGACACACTGCTGATTGACGTGTCCTGGGGACAGAGGGATGGTCCCGCTGGGTGGGTGCTGTGCTGGTGTTTCCTGAGGAGGGAGGCTCTGTGGTGACTTGTGACAGTGTCAGGGGAACCGACTGTTCCGAGGTCCCAGGTGGGCCGGGCAGGTCATCTTGATCCAGTTGTGCAGAGCTGCTGTCATCACTGTGGGCCTCTTCTGTGGGGGTACTGGATATGTCTGGCACTTCCTGTCCGGTAACGTTGGGTAGGGGTCCTGTTGGGGTGTAAATGCATAATTATTGTATCTGTGTGTGCCATCGTGTGCAATGGGTGGTTGACCCTCTACTCCAGTGCTTGCATTATTGGCTTGGTCCTTGTGTGATTAGTGATTTTGGGGCATGAGTGAGTCTCTGTAGTGGACATGCTTGGGTGATGGGTGTCCATGCATTGGTGTCACATGCAGGGCTTGGTTTTGGGATGTGTGGGTTGTTTTGGTAGGGTATCTGTGAGTTGTTGGGGTGATGGGAGTGAGGGTAAGGGTGGGAGTATGTGATGGCATGCAGGTGGGGTGGGGGGGATAAGGTAGTAAAGATGTGCCTTACCAGAGTCCATTCCTCCTGCTGCTCCTGCCAGGCCCTCACGATGCAGTATTGCCAAGACTTGCTCCTCCCATGTTGTTAGTTGTGGGGGAGGAGATGGGGGTCCACGCCAGTCCCCTCTACAGCAATCTGGTGTCTGGAGACCACGGAACGCACCTTCCCCCGTAGGTCATTCCATCTCTTTCTGATGTCATCCTAGTTCTTGGATGCTGTCCCACTGCGTTGACCCTGTCGACAATTCTGCGCCATAGCTCCATCTTCCTTGCAATGGAGGTCGGCTGTCCCTGTGATCCGAATAGCTATGGCTCTACCCGGACAATTTTCTCCACCATGACCCTGAGCTCCTCCTCAGAGAACCTGGGGTGTCGTTGAGGTGCCATGATGTGGTGTGGGTGATGTGTGGGGTGGTGTCTGTTGTGATGTGTGAGGGGGTGTGTTGGTGTGTGTTGTTTGAGGTGTGACACTGACATTTTGTTCAACCAAATTCATTCTAGATTCTATGGAGGACGATTTATCATCAAGATTTTGAATACAAGTATTAGTTTCTTCAATAAATGGTCTCAATGCTCTAATCTCCTCTACTACAGTATCTAGAGAAACAGGAGAAATAGACTTTGGAGGAGAAGGAGGGTCTTGTTTATGTCTTTTATTTGCGGAAGATGATAATGGTGACTTCGATGGTGGATGCATAAAAATCATTGGAGGAAGGGAACTGGTTTGAGCCATGTCGAAAGGAGACATTGAAGCTTCCATCAAAGGAATCATGAAAGACTGATCCAAATCTAATACAATATTCAGAGAAGCTTTAGTAGTCTGTAAACATTTCTTGCTTTTTCCCATACATGCTAAATCTGATGAAAAATCTGAAGATGTGTGAAATGAGCCAATCAGACCCCAGATTCAGTTCTGAGAGAAAATGACTGAAGTTCACTGAAAGGTATGATTTTTCAAAGAATTCACAGTTTGACCTTAAGAATAATCTAAAAAATAAATATCCAACCTTCAAATACCATGTTAATATGTAAAATATAGGTGGGATATCAAAATAAATGACTTAAAAGAGTAAAATGTAGTTCCATGAGTTATGAGAGAGGAAAAAGCAGCGCAATGAGAAAAACAAAATGGCGGCTGCAGACATCCAGTCAGCAAAATTGCATTATTTAAGTTAATAAGTACCTTAAAAAAGGTTTTAGATTTAGTATAATCCACTCCAGACATCTTCCTCCATAATATTCATGCATTAGGGAGATCCTTCATGATGAGGGAATGCGGCCGAAACCTCCCGAAGTTCCGGTAAGGCACAGAGCTCTGCGTCTAGGCGGCCATCTTAGGTGGTGTTCTAGCCAGGCCCCCTTTACAAAGATTTGTAAACCTGGGAATGCATCAAAATGCTAGGGCTTTCCCTACCTGCAACACACACACAGGAAAATGCCTCTAAGGATTGTCTTTGTGCAGGAAGGTGTCCCTTCCTGCACAAAAACAATCCCGCACGTAATGCAAGCATGCTTGCACTATGGTGCAAGGATGCCTACATTGGCACTAGGCAACCCTCAGGGCACTACCACTAGAAGACAGCAGGAATGTGCCATGTCTTTGTAACTATGTTGCATCTCTGCGGTCTTCCTTTCATGCAAGCAGTACAGCAAGTTCCCTAGCTGCCCTGCAAGAAAAATTTATAAATATGCTCCAGTATGTGTACCTGCCTTTGTGCGCATGTGTTAACACATTAACCCTGAAGCAAAGCTAATAGGTATGGCTTACAAGTGAAAATGCAAGCCAAGCATATTAGACTTGCCATTTTTGTCTCATATTATCATTAGACTAAGGCCACCTCTTTACAGAAAGAAAGGCCAAGGATATGTCCTTCCAAAGTTTACATATCCCAAGAAGTAACGCTTTTGTGCATGGTTAAAGCTGGAGTGCCTCAATTTATGTTTAACAGCGTGTCATGTAACATGAATTGATTAAATAATCTGAGTAAAGAAACGTACATATGTTCACAGTGTCTGGTTGGTTGAGCGGGTGCATAATGTTTTTATAAAAAACGGCATCGGTAAGGAGTTACACATTCACCACATTCAGACAAAGGCACAACTAATTAATTGTATTCTTAAAACAAGTGTTAAGTATAGTTAAAAATGAAAAGACTAAAGGGCAGAGTTGTGATATGGATTTCTGAATTAATTTTTGAGGATTGGACAAACAATGCCATATCCGTATAGGAGAAGAGATACCTCTAAACAATAAGAGTCAGGCACAGATGCTATGTTGGGACCATTTTGGGAGCCTCTGTGCATCTCCCCTGTGTCCTGATGCAGCCCAGTGTTCAAGGATTTCAAAAAGACCTAGGTAAGGAGCCCAGAGATTTTTCTGGGTAAACAGTATCATTTGTTCAAAATTGTTTGTTTCAGCTACCTGTGTGTGTTCTAATGTGGAGTCTCTGTGTTTCAGGCAGCCTGGCCTCTTTTAAAGTGGTGTTTATTTGAAAATCATTTTTGCTGTGACTTGTGTGAATTGCCTTGCTAGTGTGTGGCACCCCCCTCCACCCCCCTTTTTTATCTCTTCTCTCCTAAGTCAAAAGGCTATATACATCTCACAGAGTGTGTCTTTTAGGAGACTGTTTTAATCTGTTTGTGTGATTTAAATTGTGCTTAAAAACTGTGCGCCCCCCCTGTATTTTTGCCTTTAAAAAAAGCCCGATTTTAGAGTGTGCGCCCAGCACTATTGCAGTGTTTGTATCTTAAACAGTGTCCCCCTTACCTGGAAAGTAAACTCTGCTAGCTTGGAAGTGTGGATTCAGCCTGTCTGTATCCAAGGAGATTCTGAATAGAGCAGCAGTTGCCTTTCCCCCTGACCACAGGGACTGGAGTTCAGTTAACTTGCTCCTTATATAAGTTACTATTGGTTGTTGCATATGCTGTTGTGATAGGTTGTTGGGAGATGGTCTTTCATTGGTTGCTGGCTCCAGGGCTGCAGTTATGATTGGTGGATAGGTCTTAGAATCTGATTGGCTGTTGCCTCTAGGTCTGAGATTCTGATTGGCTGTTGGTTCTAGGGCTGTGATTGGAGGATAGGGCTGGGATCCTGATTGGTTGCTGGTTTTAGGGCTGGGGCTGTGATTGGTGGTTAGGAATAGCGCTATGATTGGTGATTAGGGCTGGGTCTCCCATTAGTTGTTTGAATCAGGGCTTGAAATTGGATTGGCTAGGTTTAGGACCAGCTTCTTATTGGCCAGTAGGGCTATAAAAGGCTAGGACTCAGGGCGTCTCTGCCCGGGCGTCTAGGCAAAGGGCGGAGAGGACAAGGGCAGTTGTCTGTTTGGGCCTGTTCGGGACAGGTAGGGACTAGGGACTAGGGCCAGAAATGCTGTCCAATTCTCAATGGACCAAGAATGGTTCCAGCCCCTACACATCCCTCAACATGCTAACACATATTCTACAAAGGCATCCAACTCATACATCACAAACTGACCGCAGACAGATTGCATTGCCCCATCACCCAACACAATACCCTACATACAACACATATACACATACCCCCCACAACTACTACAGTCACACTCCTTTATTCTCACAGCCAATACTACTCTGTCCACTCCCACTAACATAACCTGCCATCACCCACACAGTAGAAAACTACAACATACATTTCTCTCAGTTTCAGCCTCCCAGATACACACTCTCTGCTCATACTAACCAACAACACTATCCACTGTTCGCTCCACACAGACCACCTGTCGTCATAACAATGCCCAAACCCTGCCTTCAAACACATCATCTACAAACACTCTTCCCCTCTTCACCAATTACACACAACCATACAATCCCAACATTTCACTCCACCACACATATTACCTCTTCCAGGCATCGCAACTAATACTAACTCCCCTGACACACACCCATCACCTCTTACACACCTCATACATTCATCTCCAAAACACATCAACACCCCATCTAACACTCATATTCCACTTAGCAACACTAACTCACATACAAATCCCTCACCAAAAACAACTACACCAATATCCCCTCTCATTATTGCAAAAAAACAATACCAACCACAAACATCAGCACATCAAAGCAACACAAACTTACCATACACTCATCGTCATACCCACTCCCACCCCCAGGACTACACAAAGAATACAAATTCCATCGTATCCCCACCCCTACCCCCCCACTCTTCACAAACACCTACAACAAGCACCCCAACCTAGCAACTTTCATTCACTTGCCTCTCCTCCATTGCACAATTTAGAGCCTTACATCATGATCCACATGTTCCTCCACCACCCCTAACCCATACTCCATCCACACTAAACAAACGCAAACACAATAAAAAACATGCCACTCATAGCAACCTCGCATCCCCTTGTCTGTTACATAATAAAACTACCCTACAAAAAAGAGTACACTCCTCATGGCTCTCTCAGCCACCAAGTCCACCACCCACACACACAGACCCAACAAAATGCCTCCTTAACCTGCTGGAAGAGGAACACTATGTTGAAAAGCAAGACTATTGTGAGCCTCAAACAGTTATTCCAACTAGCAACACTCCTGCTTCAAGCTCACATTACACTACTTACCCTTCTACTAAACAAAACAACACTACCACTAGCACACTGTTTCTAAACTGCCAGCTCATAAATGCTCAATCACTCTCAAAAAACAAGCACCACATCTACAAACTGCTCACAGACACACAACCTGACTTACTATTCATTACTGAATCCTGGTTGGGAGATGACATGGCACCAGTGTTGCACGAAGCCGTTCCTCCGGGCTATCAAACCATCACTCAAAACCGTATAGGCAAGAGAGGAGGTGGACTAGCTATTATATTCAAACAGGCAATGAACCTCAGTAAAACAGACAACATCTCCATACAAGGTTGTGAAGCCCTCCTTACCAGATGCCACCCTACTCCAACTTCCTCCTGTAACTTTCTCATCCTTTACAGGCCTCCACCTAACAACTCCACTTTCCCAGATGCTTTTCTAGACACAGTCTCAAACCTTATTACACTATACTCCAATCTATGCATTCTTGGGGATCTAAACATTTGGTTTGACAAACCCAATATGACCCATCCAAAAGCTGTCACCACTGGCCTACTCGCATTGAACCTACATCAGATTGTACACAATCCCACACACATCACTGGTCACATCCTAGATGTCATTTTTGCTAAGCCTGAACTAGTTACTATTCATAGCATCACGCCAATCACCTGGTCAGACCACCATATGATAACTTTCCGACATACAACTCCACAAATCAACACACCCCACAACTACTTACATACATACAACTATCGACCATGGAGCAAACTCAATTTGGATCACTTAGAAACACAACTAACAGCAAACACAGATCTAGATACAATTAATTCTGTACCAAAACTTTATGAGTGGCTACAGGAAGCTTTTGATGTCCTAATACCACTCAGAAAAACTAAACACGACAAAAGAAGACCAACACCTTGTAGAAACACAGAATTTAAAAAGATAAAGCAACAAATCAGAAAGTTGCAGCGGACCTGGCTCAAAACAAACAACAGTCAAGACAAACTGCAGCTACACAATCTTAACAGGATATACAAATCATCAATCAAAAAAGATAAAAAAAGATACTACTCAGACAGAATTCAAAATGCTCAATCTACAACCAAGGAATTTTATAAAATTCTAAATGAATTTCGAAAACCTACATGCATGGAAGGAAGTTATCCCACTACTCAAGATTTCACAAACAAATTGGCAACTCACTACACAACCAAGGCAGACACATTGGACTCCTATTTAAAACAGAAGAAAAACATCAGCACCAACCCCTTTCCTAAAATACCCTTTAAGAATAAACCATCCCAACCTCTACAGTCCTTCAAACAAATATCCCAGGATGAATTTATGGATTTGGTCAAAGCAAGCAGACCTTCTGGTTGCCCCTCTGACCCTTGCCTACCACAAATCTTCAAGAACATCCTTCTATCTACTTCTGCTGCCACACCTGTAAGAAGAATCATCAACAACTCTTTAACTTCAGGGAATTTTCCTGCAGACCTGAAAAAGGCATACATACGACCTTTATTAAAGAAAACAAACCTAGACCCGCAAGACCCCAACAACTACAGACCAATCACAAATGGAACTTTCCTGGGCAAATTGATAGAAAGAGCAGCATTCACCCAGATGTCACAATTCATTGAAGACAATTCTATACTTTCAGACTTCCAAACTGGATTCTGCCCAGGAAGAAGCACTGAATCGACACTCATGGCAATCTGGGACGATCTTAAAAACACAGTCGACCGAAATGGAGTTGCTGCACTACTTCTCTGGGACCTCTCAGCTGCCTTTGATACGGTTGACCATGACACCCTTACTCAAAGACTCCACGAAGCCGGCATACAAGGGATTGCTCTCGACTGGATTACTTCCTATCTTCAAAAAAGATCGAATATCATCCACTCGTACCCCTTCTCGTCCGAACCCTACCTCACAAAAGCAGGGGTCCCCCAAGGGTCAATCATCTCACCTTTGCTTTTCAACATCTACATGATATCTTTACCAGAACTGATCAATGATTTCCATCTCACATGCTACAACTATGCAGATGACACACAAATACTACTTAAATTAGAATGCCCCAAAAACATTAAAAACTCAGAAATCATCAGTTGCCTCAGAGCCGTTGATCAGTGGATGACTTGGAGACATCTCAAACTAAATGCCTCCAAAACAGAAATACTCATATGTGGTGACTGGAAAAATTATGACCCTCTGTGCGTCTGGCCTGACGATCTCGGACCACCTCTTCAACTATCCAAGGAAGTAAAAACATAGGAATCACCATGGATTCCAAGTTAACTATGAATGCACAAGTAGACAAATTAGCATGCACAAGCTTCATCACCTTAAAGACTTTACAACGCATCTTCCCCACCTTGGATTTCCACACAAGGTGCAAGCTACTATCTTGCTTGTACTATCCAAACTGGATTATGCCAATAGCCTCTAAAAATGGATCATCTCTATCTGTTATGAAAAAACTACAACGTATCCAGAATTCTGCAGCCAGGCTACTATTACATATAAAGCCGCAAGCCCACATCTCCCCTGCCTTGAGAGCACTACACTGGTTACCCGTTACCAGAAGATGCACTTTCAAGCTGCTTTGTATCACCCACAAAGGTATACATGGAACAGGACCGCTTTTTATCAGAAAGAAAATTACCAAATACATCCAACAAAGAACCCTCCGCTCAAGATTGGCACCCCGCCTTAGAACACCACCATACAAGAAAAAGACTATAGGTGGTACATCTTTCTCCGTCCAAGCAGCCAAACTATGGAATTCATTACCCCCAACTATAAGAGCCACAGATAACTTTCTTGTCTTCAGAAAACTACTCAAGAGTTGTCTCTTTCCTTCATAACCACCTCATTCAAATAACTATGAACTGCATATGCCTATGTTTATAAAAAAAATTCAGATTATATGTATATTTCTATTTATTTATAGTTTCTTTAGAAAATATGTATTGCTACTGACCACAACTCAGACCACCGTCTAACCATCAGGGACCACATTCCTGGTGGTGACAGCAGTCTTTAGGAGGTCCCACCCGCCAGGGTCGTAATGCGGCAGTGGGACCCCGAGGAGTGTGGCAGTGCCACCACCACTCTTAATGAGGCCCTAAATATCATTTAGCGTGACTTGATCATGGTGTTATTTGCGTACGAATTGCCAGTGATGTTGAATCATGTGATATCTTGTAAATAAGGCACAACCCAGTTTTTTTGCATAACACAACACTGCTGATTTTCATGCAACATTGTAATCATTCCAATAATGCAACAGTGCTGCATTTCATGCAACTTTGCAATCTTTCAAAGCAACATTGTTGATTTTCCTGCAACATTGCAATCTTTCCTGTAACACAGCACTGCTGATTTTCATGCAATATTGAAATCTTTCCTGAAATGTACACTCCTGATTTTCATGCAACATTGCAATCCTTCATGTAATGCAAAACTGCTGATTTTCAGGCAAAATTGCAGTCTTCTTGTAAAACAACACTGCTAATTTTCAAACAACATTGCAATCTTTCGGGTAACACAACACTGCTGATTTTCATGCAACATTGCAGTCTTTCACGTAACGCAATAATGCTGATTTTCGAGCAACATTGCAATCTTTCCTTTAACACAACACTGCTGATTCTTAAGCAACATTGCAATGTTTTACTTAATGCGACACTGCTGATTTTCAAGGAGCATTTCTATGTTTCCAGTAACACAACACTGCTGATTTTCAAGTAACATTGCAATCTTTTACCTAACGCAAACTGCCGATTTTCATCAACATTGCACGGCATAGAACTTAGTAAATCCTGGTCTCAAAGCCTCAGGATACCCACGGATATAGTATTTCTCAGGGTGAGACATTCCATCATTGTCTTGTTTCCGTAGTGATCCACTTTCTTTGAAAGTGCATTGAGAGTTCGCCTGGACAGATGCACAGAGCCAAGTTCAGAGCTCCAAATGGAGTGATTACTTGAACATGGACTGGAGGTAAGGTGTGCACAGTACTGCAGGTGAATTCAACTACATGGGAACATTATTGTTCGTATGCTTTGAAATTTTGCTTCGAGAGTCTGCAGTAGAATAGTTTTACACGAGTGAATTCAGACAGGACATTTTTATATCAATCCACACGTGAGTATTGATGAGCAATCCATTTCGGACTTTCACTTACTTCCTCTGTGAGCTGCATAAAAGCTAACATACCAAGACAGCAATTCACTTTTTTGAGAGCCAGTTAAGGGTTTCCAGTAATAGAGTAAACTGAGGATTCAGTCAGCTCCCCTAAGCCTGATGGGTAGGTCCTATCATGGGCACAATACTCATTCTACCACAGGACTTAAGCTGCACCTCACTAATGGGGCCCAACAAGATGGACAGTAGCCCATATTTTATGTTGCTCTTTCTAGGGGACCTAGACTAGCAGTTTGTGCTGGACGGTGCCATTAAAGCAGTCTGGTTTGTGTAAGGCCAGTCCTTGGCTAGAGTGCCATAGCACAAAAAGAACTATGGACTGGAATGCAGCCCAACTAATTATCAGAGGCTGCAATGAACTCAGGCATTTCATGCATCACTTTTTGCTTTTCCATAAAGTTTTGATGGCACAGTGGCCTTTCGATCACTTGGCGTATTTTTTTGTTTGGTGATTTTTAGGTCTGGCGTTTCATTTTACTAAAATATATCAGCCACCTCTATTCAGCCATTGGCTTGTTGTTGTGTCATTTACATTTTGCTTCCACCTACTACACCATTTAGCATGTGGCAGCGGGTCACCCTACTTAAACCACTGTTCATTTCACTTTGGGTTGCTGCATTTTGCCCTTTCACAATGAGCACATCTATACACAAACCACACGTTAACCCCCTTAGTGCCAGTTTTTTTGTTTTTACTTCGGTTACTTTAGTTTGCCTCTGTGTTTAGAACCAGATGTGATAGCAGAAGGCTTCTGATGCACATGCCATCTTTATTAGAGCCCATCTCCTGCCAATGCTGCTGTAAATTTCTTTTGGAGTTTCTACTTTTCTGGCTGCTGCTATTTTACAGCATACCAGGTTGCATCCATTTGAAACTGTTGTGTATTAAGCTACCCTCTTTATACATTATTCTTTCTTTTCTTTCTTTCTGTCTTTCTTTATTTCCTTCTTTCTTTTTCCCTTCCTACTTTATTTCCCTTCCCTTCTTTCTTTTCCTGTTTCATTTTCTTTCTTTTGATGCAATTCTTTCTTTCTTTGTTTTTTTTTACTTTCTCTTTTTTACACTCTCTTTCTTTCTCTTGCTTTCTTGGTATTACTTTATCTATTTCTTTCTTTCTTACTTACCTTCTTCTCTTGCCTTCTTTCTTTCCTTTTATCTTTCTTTACTTTCCTTCTCTCTCTTTCTGTCTTTTTAATGCTCGTTCTTTCTTTCCTCCTTTTTCTCAAAGGCAAGACGCTTGTGACCAATGCCAGACTGACTGACTTTCTTATGTCTGTGTTGGCCAATACGTTTTGATTTTATTAAAAGTATGAGTATTACATAGTTACATATAGGGGTTTCAGCCAGACATCATTCATTAGTCTGTGTGTGGTATCATTCACATTTTCTTCTACACGTTCCAGAATGCCGTAAGAGACTGTGTACCACCTCATTTCAGTCAGTGGATGACTTCACTATGAGTAACAGCATGCAGCCTTTTAACAAGGAACAAATCCACACAAAAAATAGTTCCCTTCCGCACCAGGGAGTACTATGGAAATATGTGGGTTTTTTTAGACCAAAAAACTGTGTTGCCTGTAGCAAATATATTTCTTTAGATTGACAAGGGCATAGCATATTCCCAAGCATTAATGTTTTGAAAAAGACGTAAAAAAACAAAAAAATAATTCCTAAAAGGCTGGCACTAATGCCAGAATTATTGGCTTTGCCAATGCTTTTTTCTCTAGCCCTGCATGAGAAACAAGACAATTAACACAATATTTGCTGCATAGGCAACCACAGTAAACTTATTCAGTCTGTTATTTCTTTTTTTTTTTTTTTGTGTAGCCACTATTACATGTCAAGCTTACCTCCTTTTAACTTCAGTTTTTTAGAGAATGTATACATACATAATGTGTAGCTGTAAGAATGATATTTTAAAATACATTATACATTGTCCAATAAGTTAAATAGCTAGAAAGAGAAAGTTTTCAGTCCAGAATTAAGCTACTGAAACTACACCCACACCCAAGCATCAATGAGAACAATAAAGTAACACAAGAGTCATTTGCTGAATAGAAATTGCTTTGTTTGAACACATTCTATTGCATAGCAATGTTAAATTCAATTTTTTTTAAAAAAGTACTAAAACTACATATAACGACATATAGGGGGTCATTCTGACCCTGGCGGCCGGTGACCGCCAGGGTCACCGACCACGGGAGCACCGCCAACAGGCTGGCGGTGCTCCCAAGGGCATTCTGACCGCGGCGGTTCAGCCGCGGCCAGAAAGGGTAAACCGGCGGTCTCCCGCCGGTTTACCACTGCCCTACAGAATCCTCCATGGCGGCGGAGCGCGCTCCGCCGCCATGGGGATTCTGACACCCCCTACCGCCATCAGGATGGCGGTAGGGGGTGCCGCGGGGCCCCTGGGGGCCCCTGCAGTGCCCATGCCCATGGCATGGGCACTGTAGGGGCCCCCGTAAGAGGGCCCCACAAAGTATTTCAGTGTCTGCAAAGCAGACACTGAAATACGCGACGGGTGCAACTGCACCCGTCGCACCTTCCCACTACGCCGGCTCAATTCTGAGCCGGCGTCCTCGTGGGAAGGTAGATTTGCCCTGGGCTGGCGGGCGGCCTTTTGGCGGCCGCCCGCCAGCCCAGGGCAAATCTCAAAATACCCTCAGCGGTCTTGCGACCGCGGAGCGGTATTTTGACGGGGGAACATTGGCGGGCGGCCTCCGCCGCCCGCCAATGTTAGAATCACCCCCATAGTTCTAAGATGCCTACCTACATGATCTGCGTACTACCACAGACCTCATTATGAAAGTGTAAAACACCACAAACTCTTTAATCAAAATAAGAAACTTCTGATGTCACAAACTGGCAATTTCATTTTAACAAGGTAGTTGTGACTTGAGTGTGTGTGTGTGCATGTGTGTGTGCGTACATGAATGAATGTGTGTATGTATTCTCAGTCAAAGAATTTCAAACTGATTCATTTTCCCATTTTCTTTACCAGGTCCTATTTAATTTTGAATTGCTAGTGTAGAGCAGAAGAAGATGCCACCTGAGGGTAGCGATGTTTGGGGAACCATATGCTGACTCTAACCAGCAGTACCAGCTCTCAGAACTGCACCAACAGACTCCTGGAGCTAATCCAAAAAATAGATCAGGCCCATGACTTGAATGTATCATGAGTGGGATGTCAACCAAAAGCAAGATGGCTTCATTTGTAATGTACTTGCTTCAGGATCAAAGCGAATCAATAAAACTGTGGCACTATTGTGGAATCCTGTGAAACTGGACTTGTTTTTCCCCACCTTATCCAGAGGTGGGAGATGAGCAGAAGTGACTCATCCTTAAGGACCAAGGGTCCCACCTTTGGCAGACATAAAGAGTGTCTGTCAGGCTTAGCAAAGGTCAGCTTAACAGACACTCTTTATGTTCAGGTCAGGAAGTCGGGCACCGTAAATATGCTAAATGTGCAGGTGCCTTGCTACCTGAGCTGACCTCTTCTGCAAGGGTTCCCCCCTCATGCGTTTTAAACCCTGAAGTACCAAGGGCTGAGTGTCTATCACTGGTGTCTCATCATAGAGTGTGGTGGGGTCAGCAACTCTCACTGATCCAATTCGACTCTGTGACAATGCAGGAACTGTCACCTCCTCACATTGGCTGACCTAAGGTCATGTGTGTATGTATGAATGTATGTGTATTAGGCGTGCATGCAGTGAATTGGTGGGTGTATGTGTGCATGCTTCTGAATGCATGGGGGAGTGAGTGAGAGTGCATGTATATGTGTGAGTGTATGTGTGTGCATGTGTGCCCACCTGTCTGTACTCCTGCTCATTTTACTGGCTACCACTGTTGATCTGGTTGGTTTTTGAGGGTAAAACTTTAGCATGCACCACAGTTTGAACCCACTTGCCATCTAGCAAGTCACCAGCTCCATCCTGCTTGATTCTGTCAGAAAATCAGGACCATTTAGGGTATGCATCCTTACACTTATTTTTCATGTTCACAGTTATAATATAAGGAATGGTGGTTGAAAACATGACTCAAATGCTCATGGAAAAAAACTCCAATGTTTCAGAGAGATTATTTGTATTTATGTGTTTCTTTAGAAATGAATCATTGCAGGTATGAAGAAAGTACTTCAGTTCTGATGGTGATATTTTTTTCTGCCTCATTTAGTTGGTGTGTCGCCACAGAGCTGTGTGGTGTCCTTGTGCAGTGTGAATTCATTTGAAACATATTTCTTCATTAAAATAAAGAAATAGGGACACATTGAGCTTTATTGCTGAATACAACCAGGTAATATGCTTTTCTCCAATCCCATACTTCTTGAACATATTTTCTGGGAATTACCTGGTCCACTCCCACTAGCCTCCTCCCCAGTCAAAAGCTGTTTATTAGTCCATGGAGGACTGAATGCATTCATCCTTTTTATGTTCAAGTCTTAATAAGGTGAGTGATCCACTTTACATATTTGAACTCCTTCTTTCACTTTAGTGGTGCATTAGTTTGAGAAAAATGTCCATGAGATAGTTGGCTAAGATATTGCAGTGGGTGAGGTCAAGGCACACAGACTATTGATGTTGTGCAGTTTAAGATTAACCATATGAAATTAACTTATTGAAGATGCTTTGACTTCCTTGATGCCTTCCATGCAGTGCAACAAACGGGGCCATCAAGACTGGTGTAGACGTCTTTCTGTAATTGCCCTGCTAAAATGTTGGTACATAGTCTGCCATGAGGTTAAAGGAGTTTAAATTCTGGCAGCGCTCCATTCCCTAATATTTTCCTCTATACAACTTCTGTCAATTTAGATGGATTCAAGTCTAATAAAGCATTGTGCTTCTTGCTTTCTTTTTCTGCGTTGAGAAAATTCTAAATAGTCCTGAACATTCTGAGAACTTTAGAGCATGTTTTCCCCTTTATCATTAGAGACTGCATAAATAAATTGTTCACTCTCTGTGAATTGTTGTGTTAGGATTTTTTGTATACTCTTGTTCAGCTTCTCTGAGGTAAATTCCTAACCTAGCCTCAGCTGGTTTCCTCTCCTTCTTCTAGCTTGATAATATGATCTATTTCCCATTTAACAGTGACCTTAATTTCATTCATTAGAACCGGGCCCTTTTTTTAGGTTTCCCCCAGATTGTTCTTGCCTTCTATTGCTGAGCCTGTGTCTGTTGGCATTGGGACTTTTCCCTGCTAACCAGTGGTAAAGTGCAGATGCTCTCTGTTATGATTATATGTGGATAGATGTTCCTTTAAGTGATGATGTCGGAAGTGGAATGACACATTGTGTAGGATTCCATGTGGAACGGTTGGAGAAAAGGAGAAGGGAGAAGTATCTAAACTGGTTGTACTGGATTATCTGTTGGTGGATGCCTTTACTGAAAAGAGAAACGACTCCCTGTCAAATTGCGATGAGCTGACAGCTGAGGCATTCACCTGCTCAATGAACCTATGTGTGCACTGTGAACATTTCCCGACGGATTCATAGAAACAGCGGATTGGAAAAAGGTATCGTTTTTTGTGTGTCGGTACTTCGCATTTGGTGACTCGGTGGCTCTGTCAGGAAAAATAATTTATTATACATCATCGTGAAGTGGAGACATTGTGTTCATCCTGCTGTCTATAATCACAACAGACTTCCTGCCCACGAGCACATACCGCGAGCACAAATAACCCCGTGAGCAGCACAGCGTGCCTTCACCAAGCCCACGTATACATAACTACGTGCGCTAAAGCGGAAGTGCTCTAAAGTGAATGTACAAATACCGCACTGTTACTGCGGTTGATGTTTATTAAGGATTGTATTTTTATTTTTTCTCCTTACCTTCGCTACAATTGATGTTTAGAGTCCTCGCTTGCTGCATTCTGACACCTGATGATTTCTATGACCCCATGTTGGAGCTATGAAAAATAAGGAAGTGGGAAAAGACTAGAATGCTGACACATTGATGGTGTCATTTCCTATTCACGCTCTGGGACATTGAGGAAGTGGAATGGAGAATTAGACTGTACCACTCAGGAAAAAAAACAACAAAGATGAAGGAAAGTGGAGAAATTAATTAACTAATTTTCAATGACATTAGTTAATAAATTGTATTAACCTTTTACAAAGATTAATAATGCATTTTTTTGTTTTCTTTTGATGTTTAATTATATTAAATCTATAATATGTTGCATCAATCTCCTTTCAGTATGCTCAACCACCACAACTTTTATCTGAACGAGAGAGCCGATATTGCCTTGGAAAAAATGGATAAACTTGTTTGATTCTTTTTTAATTGGCGTTGGTGGTGATAAATTTTCCCCAGCAAAGAAACAAGGCATTCTTTTGCACAATTTAGGGATTGAAGGACAGAACATTTATGATAGCCTCGATCTAATAAATGTTGGTACTGCTGAAGGTGAACCTAAAGTTGTTTTTGAAATGTCACTCATGATGCTTAAACAACATTTTGGAGGTCGTATAAACATCGTTATGGAGAGACATACGTTTTTCATGAGAATACAAGCTAAAGATGAGAGAGTTGGTAACTATATTGCATCACTCAAGACATTAGCACAAATGTGTGATTTTGCTGACCTGAGTCTCTGATATGAGATCAACTTGTGTGTTGGACCAACAAAGAGGTCAAGAGAAATTGGTAGCAAATAATCCATCTTTACAAGAAGCAATAACTATTGCTGAAAGTATGGAACATGCCATCTTCTGGGTAAAAGAAATGAAAGATGCAGGTCTCAATTCTGGTACTCTTATGGAGTCTGGTTCTACATCCATACTGGCAAGGGTTTTAACTTGTGATAGTGTTCAAGAAAGTGATCTTGTGCAGAAAATAACTGGAAGGATGAAGATAAGTACTGATGCACAGAAAGAA
Organism: Pleurodeles waltl; assembly: GCF_031143425.1. NCBI lineage: Eukaryota > Metazoa > Chordata > Amphibia > Caudata > Salamandridae > Pleurodeles > Pleurodeles waltl. Next base: position 612,392,961 of record NC_090449.1, read on the forward strand.
TCCAAGATCAGATGTTACAAGTGTGGGAATGTTGGTCATCTGGCAAATAACCCCAAATGTTTTGCCAGGGATATTAATTGTAGGAATTGTGGAAAGAAGGGGCATTTAGCAAAGATTTGCAGGAATTGTAAAGTAAATATGGTGGATGAGATGGCAGGAAATCAACAAATGATATTACATGTTGATGGTGCAAGTAATGGAAACCAGCAACCAGATGGGAGTAAACAAAACAAATTAGTCATGCCAAAGTGCGATCTTGGGATTGGAGGAAAGACTGTTCCAGTCTTTGTAGACTCGGTATCTCCTTTCACATTAATTGGAGATAAAAACTGGGAAATAATCTTTGGAGATGATAAAATTGAGTTAATTCCACCAGACATTGATCCTGTGGGACATGGTGGACAGAAAATTTATTTATTTGAATACTCAGTTATGTCGATAAAATTTATAGGGCGTGAGACAGTGGGGAAGGTTTATGTAGCCAAACGTGGTGACAATCTTTTAGGTTGGCGACATCAGAGGGATTTGGGCAATATTTTGAATCCGAATTCTCCTGATCAAGTCCTTTCTATTTCAAATTTAAGTGATGATGTTGAGATTGTAAATGATTTCCCAGAAGTTTTTAGTGATAAACTGGGGCTGTTGAGAAATTTCAAACACAAGATTATCTTGCAGTCTAATGTTATTCCAGTTGTACATAAGGTGAGGAAAGTACCACATTTGATGTTAGATGTGTTACAAGCAGAACTCAACAGATTATTGAAGTTGGGGGTCATAGAAGAGATTGAAGCCTCAAAGTGGTTGGCTCCTATAGTTTTGGCTCCTAAGGATAACGGGTCAAAAATAAGGTTGTGTGTTGATCTTCAGGGTCTCAACCAATGTATATGGGTAGACCGTCAACCTTTACCTAACATCAATGAGACTCTGACTATGCTGACTGGAGCTACTGTGTTCAGTGTGATGGACTTATCATCAGCGTATCATCAGATTTTACTTCATGAAGATTTGAGGCATCTTACTTCTTTTATTACTCCTTTGGGAGCATTCAGATTTATTAGAATGCCTTTTGGGTTAGCTTCTGCTGCTGCATGCTTCGAAAGGGTAATGAGGGAAGTAATCAATGGTCTTGATTCTGTTTTATTTTTTCAGGATGACATACTTGTGTATGGTGCAAACATTGACAAGCATGATGCTATTTTAAGAGCAGTACTTGAGAGATTGAAGGAAAATGGATTGACCTTAAAGAGGGAAAAATTTAAATTTAAGGTTGGAACTGTTTCGTTTCTAGGTCGCACCATCTCTGGAGATGGTATTAAGCCCAAATTAGAGTCGGCTAAGTCGATCATGTCAGTACCAACATCTATTGATAAGGATCAAGTACAATCATTCCTTGGACTTGCCGAGTATTACTCTAAGTTCGTTCAAATTTTTGCAAGTGTGGTTCAGCCCTTAAGAGTGATTCTGAAGAAAGGTGTGAAGTTTGAATGGTCTCCAGAGTGTGAAGAAGCATTTAATGCAGTGAAAGGTGATGTTGGAAAAATGCCCACATTAGGCCATTTTGATCTAAGACGTACAACATTATATTCCACTGATGCCAGTTTAAAGGGTCTTGAGGCAGTTCTCTCACAAGTGGTGGATGGAGAAGAGAAGGTGGTAGCTGTTGCATCATGTTCTCTTAAGGGATCAGAGGGACGGTATTCAGTGATAGAACATGAGGCACTGGCCTGCACCTGGGCCATAAATCATTTTAAATATTATCTGGGGGGCTTACCATTTGTACTCAGGAGTGACCACAAGCCTCTTGTACAGATGTTTGCCTGCCAGAATATTGAGAATACTACACCACGGATTAAACGTTGGGTAGAAAGTTTGTTGGACTTCAATTTCCTTGTAAAGTATTATACAGGAATGAAGAATATTCCAGCTGATTTCCTTTCTAGGTCATCATTAACTGATTGCAGTCCGGATGAACAAATTCCTATATTGTGGGTTAAAGAATCTGCTATTGATAAAGTAGAATGGAATGAGGAATGTGGAAAAGGCCCAGTTAGCAGATTAGTTTTGGATTATGTAGTATAAGGATGGGCTTGTTTAAATAACTGTCAGGAAGGCACTAAAGCATTTTGGTGTGTTAAAGATGAATTGAGCATCATACAGGACAATTTGTGTAGGGACAGCAGGTTGGTTCCGCCTACAAGCTTGTACAAGAAATTGATCAATTTGGCCCATGAGGGCATTTGGGTAAGCATCAGAGAGTGTTATTGGTGGTCAGGTTTAGACAAGCAAGTGGAGGCGATTGTAAAGGATTGTATACAATGTGCCAGTAATGACAAGTCAATAGTTGAACGGACTGACCTTTGTCCCCTTTTTCTGTTCCAAATGAACCATGGTTTAAATTAGGATTGGATTTGGTTGGACCATTTGAAACTTTACCACCAAATGAAAGATTTGTTATTGTTTCGGTTGATTACACTTCTAAGTGGGTCAATGCTAGTTGTGTACATGCCATCACCACTAAAACTGTGATAGAGTTTTTGACCAATGTGTTCACTTGTGAAGGTATTCCAAAGGTGATAGTGGCTGACAAGAGTGTTTAATTCACTTTACTAGAAATTAGGAATTTTCTTTAAAACTTAGCAATTTCTCATTACCCTACTGCACTATATGCTCCTCAGGCTAATGGTTTGGTTAAATACATGAATCAGTTAGTGAAAGCAAATGTTCAGACAGCTCTTGAAAATAAGGTGCCTTTGAAGGTTGTACTGAGACAAAAATTGTGGGCCCATAGAAATGCACCAAATCCTATTACTGGGATGTCTCCTTTCAGTGTATTGAAAGGCAGATTGGCAGGCTCTAAGCTGAACCCTTTGTGGTTACATTTTAGAACTAGGGATGGTGCAGTATCAGATAATTCTACATTTGTTTGTGCCAGAGTGATTGCACGTCAAGCTAAATATAAGAGAAGGTTGGATAAAGGACAATGTGTGAGTCAGAAGAATTGGTGTGAAGGTGATTTGGTGTTTGTCAAGGTACCAGCAGGGTGTCCCAAATGAGAATCCAAATATGTGGAACCAAAGAGGATTATAAGAGTGAAGAAGAATGTGGTGGTACTTGAGGGTGGTGACATTTGGAGTATGTTTTGTCTAGCTAACTGTACTAGGCACGAAGGGGAATTGAGGGGTAAATCACCCAGTTTGTGTGAGAGTGAAGGGGTGAGGAGAAGTGTGAGGAATAGGACTTATCGTAAACATTTTGAGGATTTTGTGATTAAATAATGCAACATTATATATGTATAGTTTATTGATGTTTTCCATACATTCTGTAGTGGAAATATTCTGTGATTATTATGCAATTTCTTCAAGTACATAGTTTTCTTTGTTCTTTCTGTTATATATAGTTTAGATCATTTCTATTGTGATAATTTATTTTTTTGTTGTATTTGTTGTATTAGTTGGGATGAAGGGGAAAGATGTGTTATGATTATATGTGGATAGATGTTTCTTTAAGTGATGATGTCAGAAGTGGAATGCTACATTGTGTAGGATTCCATGTGGGACGGTTGGAGAAAAGGAGAAGGGAGAAGTTTCTAAACTGGTTGTACTGGATAATCTGTTTGTGGATGCCAATTAAAAACCTTTACAGGAAAAAGAAACTACTCTGCGTCACTCTCTCCCTAAAACAAGGTAAAATTGTCCTACACCTGATTGGCACATTTAATTTGCTTGTAGGTCACTATTAATTAGTGCCTCATGTACCGAGGGAATGTAAATTAAATGCTACATAGTAGACCTGCAGCATTTTTGTGGCCTTTTGAAACTTGTCTCTGGCCTGCTACTGCAGCCTTAAGTGCAGTTTTAAACTGACATTTTGACCTAGCAAAATAAACCTCTTACCAGGCCTAAAACATCATTTTTAATATACATACATTACCCCTAATGTAAAGCCTAAAGGCTTGCGGAGTAGGGTGCATTGTAAATAACATGCAGAACACGTGAGTTTAAGTCTTACATCTCCGGGTAGGGGAAAACTCCTAAATTAATTTTGCACTGGTGTAAGGCCTATCCCTTCCACAGACTAACACTGGATTACCATATTAAAAGTTGGCATTTTCTTGTCCTAACCATTTGTGCCTTCTGCCAGAGTCCTGGTTCACATGACTTAGAATAGCTCTGCTGTTGAGGTTGGTGTAATCTTCTCAGACAAAGACACAAGGGGGATTAGGTCTGGAGTGAATTGGATATCCTGCCAGGATGCGGGGGAGGTGGAGCTGTTCCTTTACCTACTAATTCTTCATTGATTGCCTCCAGCACTCACAAAGGAACCTGGCACCAGACTTGTGTCGCCCCAGAAATCTTGGAGCCTTGACAGGGGAAAGGAAGGTCTTTCCAGAACTAGGCGTGGGAGTAGTATATGGAATCCTCCTTCTTCAAAGGCTGGCACCAGATATGAATATTGAACCTCGTGAGCCACTCTTTCTTACACACCTGGACCTGTGGACAATACAGTAGAAGGACTGACTTGTTCCCAAGAGGACTGCGCTTTTGATTGAGGCCTGCTTTGTTCCCCCGAGGATTGCCCTGCTGCTATCAAAGGTCTGCCCTCCTGCTTGAGGACTGCCTTGCTCTCTGAGATGGAGGACTGGACATGCTCCCTTCATCCCAAGCAAACCTGACAGGCGCCAAGCGTAAGTTGGCTGACTGCCTGTCTGAGCTACACTTACAGAACAAGCTCTAGAGGCCTATTCTTCAACTGCCTAGCCTCCTGCACTGAACCTGCCTGCCCTTCAACTGGACCTGCCTGAGGCCTGCTGATCTCTGCTGGAGTGAGTTACTGATGCCCAAAAGGTGCCTCCCAGGTCCTGGACCCTTGGCAGACATCAGTTGAGATCCTCCTGTGAAAAGAGGTGTAATGTTATGTTTCGGGGTCTTCATGAGCTCAAATGGGCCTATTTGTGCTAGGTCTCTGTCACCAGTGATGATTGCCAACACAAAGTTCTAGTGAATATGGCTCTTCCCGCTACAGTGACCACCTGTGATGACCAGCAACATCAGATCTGCACTTTGCATTACAGCAATGATAGCATGCAGTGGCTTACACGCGGACCTCCAGTAATGACCATCAGCGATGCTAGACCAGATCTTCACGCTACAGCGGTGACTGTCAGCATCGCTAGGCCTGCTCTTCGCACTATAGTGATGACCATTCGCAATGCTCTCCCTGATTCTTGCGGCCTCCTCCACCGCAAACAGAACTCTTCATGCCGGACTTTGAAAAGGTACTTTTCCAGCAAGACTCACCTAATCCCTGTATGTGGCCCGTGTTCCACCACTGTTGGACCATACTTGTGACCTTCCCCTGGTCTAGCACTACCAGACCGCTGTGAGTGGCACTTTGTGCTTTTAGGCGGTATATCTAACGAAATCCTAAACATTTAATATCTCCAGACTACTGAATTTTTGAAGTTCTGGTATCATTTTATTCATTAAAATTTTCTCTATTTTCTAAATTAGTTTGTGATTCTTCGTGTGTTGTGTTTTCAATTTATGACTGTTTGTGTGGTTGATAAATACTTTATACTTTGCCTCTAAGTAAACCTGACTGCTTTGTGCCATGCTACCTGAGGGTTAAGTGCAGGTTAGTTTAGTGACTTTTATGTTTCATCCTGACGAGAATTTTGGTTGCTGCTTGAGAGGAGCTTCCATCCACCTCAACCAATCCCACAATTTCTTACACATTCCATGTGCTGTGTTATGTGTATTTTTAAAGAATAGTATCAACCAGGAGGATATCCTGGTGCTGAGCAGGCGTGTGTGCTTAGCCCTGCCTATGGTAGGTTAGGTAATGAAAAAACAGGTCTTCAGCTTCTTGTGGAATTCAAGAAGAGAGAAGCCTTTGTTGTGGAGCAGGATGCCATTTCATGCATGGCAATCCAATAGCTGTGTCACATCTTTGTTGCAACCTAAAGTATTTCTCCAAGCTTTCACTTGTATTGCTACTGTTTATAGTATTTTTAAGAATGCGACAATTCATCCTTAATATTCTGCATCCTGTACCCAGCTGCATAAATCTGATTGTTTCTTAAGGGGAATGGGGTAACCGGATATAGAGATAGGCCCCATTTCAGAGGACTATGTGAGGCCGACCAACATTGAAGTCCAACATCCAGTCTATTTTGGAGCATTTCCTCCTCTTCTGGATTGTTCAGTGGAAAGTGTAATCCTCATTTGTGTGTTGGCCTGATCTCCATTAAAAACATGCCCTATAAGAAGTATAGAAATTCCATAGAAGCCATAATGGTGTAGGCACGCTTGCCATCTGATCTGTTTAGATTGGCACCCGACACCTGAGTGAAATCTCCAGATTTGTTTGTAAAGAACTTTGTTTTACTTTGTAAAGCAGTGCAATCAGCGATAATCTCATTCCAACCTTTCCACATAGATGAATAAAAGGCGTTTCACGGAGAAATATGGTTAAGGGGTATAGTCACAAGTCACAAAACATATTTCCTGTCAAGGCAGAGCTCGATTCAGTGAAAAGAAACCATCCCTCCTGTTTCTCCCCAACTAGTTGAGGCAAACCCGTAATTGGGACCAAGGGCCTCAAATTCAAATGCCCCAGGCCAAGTGGAGGCATTGATTTAGATGATTCATTAAGGAGATGAAACTGAACATCAAACTCGTTGGGAGTTGTAGCACAGAATTAAGTTAAAAAATCAAATGAAAATCTGGATCTGATCCTCAGTCAATGAAAGTGTGTTGTCATTTCTATTCAGAGTGGTAAATGATAGGAGCAAATAATTTTATTGAAGGACTACTGGGCGTTTTTGCAGGGCCAGTTTTTCTTCTCTACACATAACAGAGCTCTCCTCTTTTACCCTAACCTTGACACTGTTTTTCCATTTAACCAAAGGTGGTGGCGAAGTTGCCTTTGACAGGTGTCTTAGTTCTTTCTTAGCTAACAGCAGAGCTAGGCATAGGAACATGGTTGCAACCCTATCCTTCCAAGGTCATTTCTACAAGCCAAAAATCCACCCCTCGAAAGTACCCGGGTCCTTTCTTCTAGTCAGTTGGACCAGAACATTAACAAACTCAACCCATTAGGTCTGCAGTCAGTGACAGCTCCACAACATATATTTGAAATCAACAATATCATCATAACATCTAAGGCACCATGCTACAGTACATGTTTGAAAGAAACATTATCATTATGACAGCTAAGGAACCATGTTACAGTATATGTTTGAAATCAACGTTATCATTATGTCACCTCAGGCACCATGCTACAGTATACGTTTGAAATCATTGTTATAATCATGAGACCTAGGCCACTGTGCTGCCACATCTGAGTAAATTTCCTAAATCTTAAGGGGTGTCAAGTGACCTCTACATAAAATTATGGAATTGTCTGAGTTCAAACTGGGCATTGCAGGAGACACTTTATATGGGTTGAATAAAAATCTTTCCCATTCTTTGTAGTTAAATTCACAACCTATGTCTCCCATCTGAAATGATTGTAGGGATGTCATTGTGTGTTCTACTATGGCTTTGTAAACCAACAAACCAATCTGCTACTTCTCCCCTAATATATAGTGTATGTAGTACTATGTGAAAGGGTGGTTCCTCTTGCCTTCTATCCCAATGTGATTGTATAGTCCTGACCAGCCTGGCCTGCCAGAAGAATTGCCCCCCTTGAAGGTTGGCATATTGTGGAAGTGCCTGAAAACAAGCAAAGATACTGAGAGATAGTAGCTTATATAATCAATATTAATATGAAATGCTTGTGAACTAATGTATAATAATGCTGCATGGAAAATGTATTAACATGTTTTGCTAAAACGTGCGTTTGAAATGTGCCCATGGGGAGTGGCCACCAATATATACATGGACTAATAAAACTGGTTAATGATTATGAAATGTTTACTAAAATGTGATTTTGAATTAATATTGAAAGAGTATACGTTAGACTTTGCTAATAAATCATAAGGCCTTAGTTAGCATGAGTCGAGGCCTAAGCTGCCTCACTCTCATATTAAATGTATTTTTCTAACGTGCACTGTGCTGACTTGCTAAAGGACATGAACTCTTGTTTTCTTCAAACTAGAAGCTGAATGTAACTGTAATAGATCCGTTCTCATGAAATTCATCCTGCCTGTAGAAACATTTTAGCTAAATGCAACAGTGTAGATTATGTTAGGTACAAGGTTGCCTAAACCGGTACCGACTATGGAGCTACTCACAGAAGATGTGCAAAAGACCACAAGAGGATGAAATCATACCGGACATTCTACCCCCTGAAGACGTCAATCATAAGGACCAATAACATGCTTGAGAACTATTATGGGGTGACAAATTCGATTACCTAATTTGAAGTTAATTGGGTAGAGATAGTGGGGTGCAACCCCTTAGCCAATTAGGTTTTAGGGGAATGTACAACGAAAAAGGGATAAAAACCTATGACACGGGGAGTCACTTAGATTGGTTAGGGAAATGCTATTGATTTGATCCAGAAATGTTGTCACTCTGCTTGGTGACTTGCTGACTTTACTTAGAACCATCATTGCCCTTAGATTGCCCGTTTTATACATTACCTCCTTATGAGGGAAGTACCCCTTAGCCCTTTTCCTGCTGAGCTGAGTTCCTGACTGATGGCGAACTGACTGATGCCCTGAGGACGAAGACCGAACCTGAGTGCTGACCCAAGTGGAGGGTAACTATGACAATGAAATTGTAATTGTCTGTTTGCTTTTCCTTTCTAGGTACCAACTGCTATCTTTTGACAGAGACCATAGCTAGATGTTTTCCAAATTGATGTTACTAAATTATTTTGCATGAAGCCCAACATGCCAATGCTAATTAGAGGTTAGGAGAGGGGTTCACTAGACTGACGCAAATAGACAAATGACTGAATCTATGCTTTATTGAACTGACGCGTTAATGACATTCCGCTGAAGTTGATCTATGTTGACGCTGTGTTATGCACTAATAATTGTGATCCTTGCTTTGATGAAGTCTTATTTGAGTTGCCAAATTATGACAATGTTGATGAGCTTTTTGCTATTAAGATTAATACACCTGCTATTAGAATTGTAATCAATAGGGAATAAATATCACTAAATCTTATTAAACTGGTGTGGTTATTCATGACTAAAAGGTCATGGTGGTTTCCGTATTTTATTAAATGTCATTGACTAAAGTAAATTACATTGTTATAGTAAATATTGATGACATTATTGACGTATTGATTATTATGCTGATTAGCTATCTCGTCCTAAGGTGTCTTCAATCAGGGTCAAAAGATTCATTGGCCTTAAACGAGTCCCAATGTGCCTAAATTAATCTTAGAGGGACGCGTTAGCAGTTCTGGTAGCAGAGCCACGGTTTGGCCCTTTGGGGGCCCTAGGACAGAGAATCATTGTTTAATTTTGTTTTTCGAAATAATGAAATTTGGAGGTATGATGTGTTTCAAAATTCCCCATGACTTTCCCGGAATCTCGGAGCCTGCCTAAGTGAGTTGGGAATGTTTTCAGCATTTTAGCATGTGAGGTGTAGAATTTGCGCTTGCTCAGCTTATGCATATTGCAGGTGATTTGTGAAGGTTATGTGTGTTTAGGCCAGGTAGTGTTGTTTTAGTATGAGTAGGCGTACTCCGCAGTATGAGAGTAGGGAAGTCGGCGTACTTCTTGTGAGTGTTGCGCTTTGTGCTAAAAAATTATCCACGTGGTTGTTGGTGATGTACGGACCCGTCGTGGTCTAAGACTCCGGAGTATATTGACAAGTGTAGGAGACACTTGGGTTTATGTTGTAATTTGTGCAGTTTAATAGGTCAATCGGGTGTGGTTGACAAGTCAAGTTTGAGTCAAATAGTGTGAACGAAACCTTTGATGGAGATTTGGCAAGTTCTAAGGTGCACTAGAACAAACCATTGACAAGTCGAGAGTGCGATTTGCGGGTCGAATTCTGCTTGCGTATGCGGGAGCTGAGAAGGAGAGAGTATTGGCCGAGGCTTCAAGTGAAATCTCTGTAATGTTATGAAGCGAATGTGTTACCCTTCCTGTAGTAAACCTGCAAATTTGAGTTTTTATGGTTAAAGGTGCTCGCAATATTTTGCATTAGTTTGGTGTGAATCCAGGGTAAGGCGGACAAGCAGCAAGACTTTGTCAGCCGTAGTGTGTGTGAGTGTGACGTTAGTGGTGCCGCGCTGAGATAGGTCAGTTGCCGAGAGGGTTCGCGCACGGATTGGCAGCCGTCCGTGAGAGGCAATAGGTTGAGAAAGGTGGGTGAAGAGTGTTCTGGGAATTAAAGTCACTTCCTTATTAGATTCTAAGCAAAATAAAAGACGCAAAAATGATGTTTTTCAAGGCTTTAAAGAGTGCTTTGAAGGGAGATACATATATTCGAGCGAGTGATGAGGAGCCTACACCGCCAGAAGGTACTCCAGCTTATATTGTCATGGAGGAGAAGGGAGTAGCGCCGTGTCTTTGGATGAAGCAGTGGGGCAAATTAACAGAAAAGGAGGGATGTTTAGCGTTTCCAGAGCATGGGACGTTTAATACAAGAATTTTAGAGAACTTGAGGTGGATGTTAAGTGTACAAAAGCCACCCCCGAGACCAGCTCAGTATGAGGCATTAGCAGTCAGGGATTTAATGGCCATACGACAAAGACAACAAAGACTTGAAAGAAGAATAAAAAGAACAGAAAAGACTTTAGATGAAGCTAGGTGGGACAATGAGAGCAGAATGTGGAGAAGGGGAATAGTTGACGGACTTAAATTGTTTCCGGCAATAACGCAAGAAGATGAGACACAGGGAAAGAAAGCCACCTGTAAAACAGACAAGGGCTCTAGCAAGCCAAAGGAGACTCAGAGGTCCTGGGTAGATGAAGATGACTCAGATGATGATGAGTTCCCTAATCAGTTGTTACATGATCGCCCGCCACTCTCTGCAATAAATGACACTGCTCCGAGCACTAGTGAGGGTCCTGAGATTTCGACACAGAATAAGGGTGTCTTGAGTACAGTACAGACAAGTGATACAGTTTTGATACAAAATGGTGTCAGTGTACCCACTGCACCAGACACACAGATACAGTTGCAACCTCTGCCGATACAGAGGATTTATCCAGACGTCCCAGTACTAGAGACAAATACGAGTCTGATGGTGCCGCCTGATTCGATATACACAAGATTAAAGCTAGTGCAGATTGAACCAACTCCACAATTGCTCCCCAGCCGCAGCAACAGATGTTACCGTGTTACAATCCAGTTGCAAAACCGCAGTCAGTACCTGCGGCAGCCACAGTGAGTCAAGCTTTGGGTGTTAGTGCTCCACAGGGTTTGGGACCTGGTCAGACCCCAGCTGCTATATCATTGCTGATTACTGTTGGTCCACCAGTACCGCTGTATGCGCAGGGTAAGCCTGACGTATGTGATCAGGGAATAATGACCTAAGAGGCAATAAGAGGAGGGTTCACAGGAACTGCCCAGGTAATGACACCAAGAGAACAAGCAGCAGAAGGACTCAGGTCCTTGTTAGACCTTAGTCCGATTGGGGCTCCTTTGGAGGCAATGAGACAATGAGACAAGTAGGGTTAAGTGTGTTAGCCCCACAGACAATGAGTGCAGATACATCACAGGTGCCATTGATGCAGTCAGGAAACATTTTGTTGCAAGGATTTTCCGTGCAACAGCTGAATGAGTGGTTAGGAAATGTCAACACTTCACCAACTACTGCAGTGACCGCAGGGAGGTCAGAAAAGGATTAATACTTAAACTTTGTGAGACTGGGTGTAGAAGCTGCAGAACTAGTGGAAGGAACAATGGGGGTGAACAGATTAGAGTCATACACAGAAGCAGAATTGAGGTATCTGTGCCCCCAAATCACTAAAGAAGTGGGCAAGGTGCATCAGAGGTTGGAGAACCTGGCAGACAAATACGACACAGACATTGAGAATACTAAACATTTGAAAAGAAGCTACAGATTAGACTTCGATTCTAAAGATTTTGATCACATGAGGTCTACCGGGATGAAAGCGCATCTTAAAAAATTGTTGCAAAGTGCGCAAATCTGGAGAGCCTTAGAAAAGTGGGAGGCAGATGGGCAAAGAAAAGAGATAAAGAGAAAGGCAATGGTCCGGAACAGAAGCAGGCTAAAGCCGCACCGGACTCGGGGACAATTAAGATGTCACCAATGAGAGAAAGAAACAGCTGGAGGTGTTCTAGAACATATACCATGGTCTAGGGGTGACATTTTGTCATTCACAAATGATTATCCCAGGTTGAGGGAGAGACCGATAGAGTGGTATCAGCAGACGGACAGGTTTGTGAAACTTGCGAAGTGTCTCTGGGAGGACTTGAATACCCTGTTTGAGATTATTGTTCCACCCGACTTATGGCTTGAGTGCAAGGGAGGTGTGGACTGGCCGACAGAAGAGCTGGAAAGGGATAAGGTTACTGGAGCACCATCACAGGATGTGATGAGGCATTGCCATAAACTGATTGAGTTTTTGAAGCAGAAAGTGTCGGCGAAAGTGACTGATTGGCAGAAAATCGATCGAACATCACAGGAGGCCAAAGAGTCGATACATGCTTACTATGAGAGGCTGTTGAGGGCGTTTAAACATTACAGTTGCACTGAGACCATTGAGCCGAAAGACATGAAGCATCTTGTGTTCATGTTTTTTGAAGGGTTGAGGCCAGAGATTAGCCAGATGATTAAGAATCATTTGATCTGTTGACAAGCAAAGCCGATTGATGAGGTGTTGCAGTGACGAGATTGAGTTGAAGCAGAGAAAGTTGAAGGAGAAAGTGATGGTGATGCAAACTAAGGCTGCACAGGCAGGGATGCAGAGAAATGGAGTACAGCAGGTAATACAGCAGCAACCGCAAGGAAATGGCATGTTTCAGGTGCAACTAAGAGGTCGAGGTCGAGGTTTTGTGAACCGCGGTCCAGACTTGAATACTGCTGTGGTTCAGAATGATGTGCAGGGGATGAAAAAGGTGTCACCATGTCACACGTGTGGGGGTGTGGGGCATTGGAAGCGGGAATGCCCGATGGTGGTGCAGGATGGATTTGTTCAACAAAGCAATGATGTCGGTACATTTCAAAATGTGCGGGGTCCAAAATTGAGGGGACAAAATCAGAACTTCCAGAATAACATGGTGCAGATGCAGGGGTTACAGCCCATGCAACAGATGCAAATGCTGCGTGTCCAACCAGCACAAATGCAACAGGTGCAGCAGCAGATTCCCATGGTACCTGGACAGCAAATGCAAATGCCGTTAGCTCCTATGGGACAGCAACAGGTGATGCTTCCTCAACAGGTCACATGCCAGATGATGAGTCAAAAGAACACAGTACAGCAGTTCCCATTGCGTGATGAGGATGGAATAAACAATGAATGGTCAGATGATTTCTCAGATAGTGAGGAGTGCAGGCTTGCAGCGTCCCTAGAAGTATATCAGAGGGGTCCCTATGTAGAGGGAAAGGTGATGGGACACAAGGTTTCGTTCCTAGTTGACACAGGAGCTGCACGCTCTACAGTCAGAAGTGCAGAGGTTCCGAAATTGCCACTTTCGGGGAGTACCTTAAGGGTGGTAGGAGTAGCAAACCAGTTTCTGACAAACCCGATTACAGACCAGGTCCAAGTTGAGATTGGTAACTTCCAGGGACTACATACATTTCTGGTCTGTGATTCGAGTCCCGTGTCCCCTACTGGGAAGAGACTTGTTGTGCAAGACGAGGTGTTCAATCACGTGTTCCAATGAAGGGATTGAGGTGCAGACAAACAATGATGATGAAGGGGACAATGATCCGCTTTTAGAACTAGAAACGGAGACAGCAAATGAGGAATAACCTTTGATAACCTTATTCCCGATGCTTACAGTGACTAACTTACCACCTGAACTGCAGGGAACGATGACAGAGAAGGTGTGGGACCTGACAGGGAAAGAAGTGGGACTGATTAAAGGAGTAGAACCGGTTAAAGTGCAGGTAAAGCCAAATGCAGTGTTCCCACAGATACCCCAGTACCACATGGCACAAGATGTCCTCATTCAGGTAGCACAGATAATTGCGGACTTTGTAAAACAAGGAGTTTTGAAAGAAGTGCTGAGCAGCCCATGTAATTCACCAATAATGGGTCTGAAAAAGCCTTGTGGGAAAGTTCGAATTGTGAAGGATTTGAGGAAAATAAATGAGATTGTGGTAAAGTGTTGCCCCATAGTGCCAAATCCAGCAGTGATTATGTTTCAAGTTCCGTGTGATGCAGAGTGATTCACAGTTGTGGACCTGTCACAAGCATTCTTTTCGGTGCCTCTTCATTAGGATAGCCAGTTTCTTTTCAGTTTCAAATTCCTGGATAAGGCGTACAGTTGGTGCAGAATTCCTCAAGGGTTTTCTGAATCACCTTCCATCTTCAATCAGCTATCGAAGAAGGATTTGGAGGCATTAGAGTTACCTTTCAGTTCAACTCTAGTGCAGTACATTGATGATTTGTTGATTGCTTCCAGAACAAAAGATGACTGCAGATATGACACAATTGCCTTACTGAATCATTTGGGAAAGAATGGACATAAAGGGGGTCATTCTGACCCCGGCGGGCGGCGGGAGCCGCCCGCCTGGAGGGAACCGCCAGAATACCGCTGCGCCGTCAAAAGACTGCCGCGGCTATTCTGGGTTTCCCACTGGGTTGTCGGCCGACCGCCAAAAGGCCGCCCGCCAGCCCAGTGGGAAACACCCCTCCATGAGGATGCCGGCTCCGAATGGAGCCGGCGGAGTGGAGGATGTGCGACGAGTGCAGTAGCACCCGTCGCGAATTTCAGTGTCTGCTGAGCAGACACTGAAATTCAAAGTGGGGCCCTCTTACGGGGGCCCCTGCAGTGCCCATGCCAATGGCATGGGCCCCACGACACCCCTCACCGCCATCCTGTTCCTGGCGGGCAGAACCGCCAGGAACAGGATGGCGGTGAGGGGGTCGGAATCCCCATGGCGGCGCAGCAAGCTGCGCCGCCATGGCGGATTCCCATGGGCAGCGGAAAGTCGGAGGTACACCGCCGACTTACCGCTTCTGGCTGCGGCTGTACCGCCGCGGTCAGAATGCCCGGCGGAGCACCGCCAGCCTGTTGGCGGTGCTACCGCCGACCCCAGCCCCGGCGGTCCTTGACCGCCGGGGTCAGAATGACCCCCAAAGTGCCCCCAAAGAAGCTGCAATACTGTCAGAAAGAGGTGAAGTACTTAGATCACCTGATTGAGAAATGGTCCAGGAGAATATCCAAAGAGAGGGTGACAACCATACTGCAGATGAATCCCTCATCCCCGACAACCAAGAGAGATGTCAGAATGTTTTGGGGAATGGTGGGTTACTGTCGTCAGTGGATTCCTAACTTCTCGATTATCTCTAAACCATTGGTGAAGTTGACAAGCAAGGAATTTCAGGAAAACCCGAGTACCGTAATCATGTCCAAGAAAGAAATGGAGGCATTCATGGAGTTGAGAGAGTATATGTGCAGGGCACCAGCTTTAGGTATGCCTAATTACACGAAGCCTTTTCTACTGTTTTGTCATGAACGTGATGCTTGTTCTTTGCTTGTCCTAACGTAGGTCCCTGGAGGTGCAAACCGCCCAGTAGCATATTTTTCAGCTACTTTGGACCCAGTCTCAGCAGCCTTACCAGGTTGCCTGCGTGCAGTTGCAGCATTTGGTCAAAGCCTCACACAGTGTGAAGGCATAGTGATGGGACATCCCTTAACAGTAATGGTTCCACATTCAGTTGAAATTCTTTTAACCCGAACTAAGACACAGCACATGACAAATGCCCGCCTTACAAAGTACGAGACCATTATACTGGGGTCTCAAAATGTTTCCCTCAAGAGATGTACTGTATTGATCCCGGCAACATTACTTTTGACACTATTGAAAATGTTGAGATCAATGATGCTGAGGAAGTCGAACATGATTGTCTTGAGGTAACAGAACTATGCACCAAACCAAGACCTGACATTAAAGATACTCAGTTAGAGGAAAATGACTGCATTATGTTTGTTGATGGTTCATGCTAAAGAGACTCAATTGGAGTACTGAGAGCTGGATATGCTGTGTGTACAATCACCGTTTTTTAGAATCTTCCTGGCTCGAAAGAGTGTACTCTGCACAAGTGGCTGAACTAATTGCCCTTACAAAGGCATGCCACGCAGCTGAAAACCTGAAAGTCAGTATCTATAATGACAGCAGATACGGATTTGGAATTGTGCATGATTTTGTCAAGTTATGGTCACAGAGGGGTTTCATGACCTCTTCTGGTTCACCAGTGAAAAATGGCGAAATAATTAAGGACTTGTTGCATGCGATTCAGTTACCTCTTGAAATTGCCGTGGTGAAATGCAATGCTAATGTTAAGTCACAGGACTTTGTGTCAATGGGAAACGGTTACGCAGATCAAGTCGCAAGGTTTTGCACATTGAACTGTATATCATTCAAGGATCAGTGTGAGTTGTTACCTGAGACTGAAAATGAAACATGCTTGAACTTTGCATCAAGAGTGGTCGACACATTAGATGAGCTAAAATCACTGCAGGGACGTGCTAGCAGAGAGGAGAAATGCTCCTGGCAGAGAATGCAATGTGTACAAAGATCTGACAACTTATGGGTCTCAGAGGAGGGGAAAATGGTTTTGCCAAACAGTCTTTTGTCACAGTTTGCAAGGTTTTACCATGGTCAAGCACATCTAGGGAGAGGCGCAATGATCAGGTTGTTCAAAATCAATTGGTTCAATCTGAAATTCAGACAAGCTGCAGAGGTTATCTGTCACAGGTGCATCATCTGTCAGCAGATTAATGCGGGAAAAGGAAGTGTGGTAACTTTGAGCCACATAGGGAGAGCTGGAGGTCCATTTAGCAAGATGCAGATGGATTTTATTGAGATGCCTATGTGCGGAGGACTGAGGTACGTGTTGGTGATTGTGTGTTTTCAGTCACTGGATTCAAGCCTACCCTACACGTAGAAATGATAGTCTCACAGTAGCAAAGCTGTTGCTTAGGGAGTTAATACCACGTTTCGGATTCCCAATCTCTTTAGAATCAGATAGGGGAAGACACATCGACAATGAGGTGATTAAGCTCATGTGTGCTGCACTGAACATTGAGCAGACGTTGCACTGTAGCTATCACCCTGAGGCATCAGGACTAGTGGAGCAAATGAATGGTACTTTGAAGTCAAGAATGGCAAAGATGTGTGCAGCTACCAATATGGAATGGCCAGATGCATTTCCCTTAGTTCTGATGTCAATGAGAAACACTCCTGACAGGAAATAGCACTATCTCCCCATGAAATTCTGATGGGTCGAGCTTTGAGGTTGCCCGCAGTACCTACAAATGCTCTTGTGAATATCACAGATGATATGGTGTTGGACTACTGCAAGGGTCTGGCTGATGTGGTCCGCTCTTTTTCTCACCAGGTGGAGGTCACTACACTGCCACCAATAAGTGATCCAGCTCACACTCTGAAGGCCGGTGACTGGGTTGTTGTCAAGAGGCATGTGAGAAAGTTGTGTTTGGAGCCGCGTTGGAAGGGGCCATATCAAGTAATACTGACAACAACCACAGCTGTGAAATGTGCAGGAGTTCCAAACTGGATACATGCCAGTCACACAAAGAAGGTGATGTGTCCAGCTGATGAGGAACTTGAAGTGTCCAAAACAACAGCTGCAGAGAAGGAGGTCTCAGGGCCGGAGAGTATTCAAAGGGGAACTGAGACTGAAGGAGAGCCCGCTGAGGACAGCTTAGTCCCTCAAACAGTATACAAGTTTGAGAGAGGTGACAGTGAGCCTATCTCAGCTGAGGCAGCAGGGGAACCAAGACAAAGAGAGGTTCTCCCAGAAGCAGACGGATTTGGGATTAAACTCGAGCCTGTAACAGACCTTGAAGACGAAGGAGAAGGGTCAGAGGGAAGACAAAGTGTCCTGACTCGTCCTGAGCCGCTTGCAGGTCCATCAAAAGAAAACACCATAGTACAAGAGGAGGGTGCTGTTCAACGTCCTGAAAAGCCAAGCAGAAAGAAAACACATAAAGGGGATAACTGGCCGAAGCCACAAGCTGCAAGAAAGAAAGTGGTCCCTTGTAATACAATAGAGGAAGAAGTTGACACAACCAGAAAAGAGGATCTCAGTGAAGGAGAGATACAGAGTGAACGCAGACTGAAAAGAAAAAGAGTTGCAAACAGAAGGTACGCAGGTCCTGAATGGGCGTACGCAACATCAGCTGAATGGCAACAAGAATTCTTGGCATTCTGTTTTGATCGGGAGGTTACAGGTCAATACTACGGCACCTGAATTCAACTTCAGAAAGAGACTATGTTGAAAATTGAAATTGAAATTGAAAGCTGAAAAGCTGAAAAAAGAGACTGATGAATTACCGGATGTGACACTGAAAACCTGAATTGACTTTGAAAACCGATTGTGACAAGCTGTTAACCTGACTTGACAAAAGGGGTCCTGGAGTGAGTGAAACGCTGTAAATACTCGCAGAGAGAGAAAGAGAAACGTTGCATTGAAGACAAAAAAAAGAGCTTTTATATCGTCCTCAATTTGATTGTTTGTTTTGTGTTATTCTGCTAGTTGATTCTTAACAGATCATGGGTTACCCTAAAAGTCATAGTAAGAAGCGTAGGATGTGTGGTTGGTTGAGTGCTATAATAGGTATTATATGCGCAATAATAATTATAGGTGTGATTGTGGGAATGCCATTAGTGGATAAGAAAGTGACTAACAATGCTTCAAATTCTGAGACTGCTACATTAACACCATGGGAGAAATTTGAGCAGGTTGCAAAATACTTACATGCAGGAACTAATCCAAAAGGGGAACTTTCTACTAATGTTTTCTATCGCTTGCTGAATGAGTATGTTGACACAATGGATGCAAGAAATTGCTATGTGTGCACAAAGATTCCTTCCTCAGTTCAAGAAGGGGTGACTTATAATAGTCTGCCCCTAACATATGGGATTAGTTGTAGTTTGCTACCAACCAGATTCTATAATCAAGAACATGTGCAATACTTTTACTCTAACTTAGACGTAGTGTTTTCTTTTGTGCCTGTGATTGAGTTTCTAAATAAATTAGCTAAAGAGCACAGCATAAAAATAGTTAGCGGTTTCTTTGAGCCGACACTGACATTTGGGACAGATAATGCGCACCGCAAATATCTCTCCTGCTTACTAATACCTGTAGAGAAGAGCTTCTTAGATCACACTGATGATAGACGCAAGGCATTAAAAGAAAGGCTAGAAAAGGGGTTAGAAAAGCGCACATTTGCAAATGATTATGCTTACACCGCAATAAAGACACAGGGCAAATTAGCTATAGATGCATTACATGTAGGTTGGCTTTGTATATATAGGCCGAAATCTGAGCATGACACTTTATTTGTGGGAACGAGTGAGTGCAGGCATGTGTTTTTGTTTCAGAGTAAGTGGACATTTATGTTAAATGGACAGGATCGAGCGATCCCTGGGATCTATTATATATGTGGACTAAATGCTTATTACCGTCTCCCTAAGGGATGGTATGGGCATGTTATTTGGGAATAGTCTTCCCAAAGATTTACCAGATTGATGATTTGAAGCAAATTCCTAAACTGTCTGAATTACAACATACTAGACAAAAGAGAGAGACAGCGGCTGCTGTCGTTGGTGACATATTCAGAGCCATAATTCCTTCAGTAGGGGTTATCTTAAACTCCATAACGATTCGAAAGTTGTTTACTATTGTGGAAAACATGCTGACAAACTTCACAGGGGATATACTCCTGATGGATATAGAACTGCTACGGAAAGAGCTGTGACTCTTCAAAACCGGCTTGCTTTAGACATTCTTTTAGCGAAGAGTGGCGGAGTCTGTAAGATGCGTAACGAGCGCCATTGTTGTGCATTCATTCCGGACAATAGTAAAAAGATTAGAAGTATGCTTACTAACCTAACAAGAGATAGTGCAGATTTGAAAGAACTGAAGGAACCTGGAGTTTGGGGAAAGGTTGGAAAAGGAATTACCAGAGTAGGGAATTGGTTTAGTAATATTTGGAATGGGGTTCTTGCAAAAATATTAGGGAGGCTGTTGATTGTCCTGATTTGTCTATTGGGATTATGGTTATCATGCAAAGTTAATGAAAGAATTAAAAGAAATCTAATGAAGAAAATGAAAGGGAGAAAATTTTCAACGAAATTTAGGAAACCTCACACAAGGGACAAGATGTTGAAATGAGGGTTATGAGAAAAGTGAGAGGTTGAAAGGGAAAGGTTTGTGTGATGACGAGCGTCATCAGTGGAGGGACTGAGAGAGTGTAGCTTATATAATCAATATTAATATGAAATGCTTATGAACTAATGTATAATAATGCTGCATAGAAAATGTATTAACATGTTTTGCTAAAACGTGCGTTTGAAATGTGCCCACGGGGAGTGGCCACTAATATATACGTGGACTAATAAAACTGATTAATGATTATGAAATGTTTACTAAAATGTGATTTTTAATTAATATTGAAAGAGTATATGTTAGACTTTGCTAATAAATCATTAAGCCTTAGTTAGCATGAGTCGAGGCCTAAGCTGCCTGACTCTCATATTAAATGTATTTTTCAAACGCGCACTGTGCTGACTTGCTAAAGGACATGAACTCTTGTTTTCTTCAAACTAGAAGCTGAATGTAACTGTAGTAGATCCGTTCTCATGAAATTCATCCTGCCTGTAGAAACATTTTAGCTAAATGCAACAGTGTAGATTATGTTAGGTACAAGGTCGCCTAAACCGGTACAGACAATGGAGATACTGACAGAAGATGTGCAAAAGACCACGAGAGGATGAAATCATACCGGACATTCTACCCCCTGAAGACGTCAATCATAAGGACCAATAAAATGCATGAGAACTATTATGGGGTGACAAATTCGATTACCTAATTTGAAGTTAATTGGGTAGAGATAGTGGGGTGAAACCCCTTAGCCAATTAGATTTTAGGGGAATGTACAACAAAAAAGGGATAAAAACCTATGACACGGGGAGTCACTTAGATTGGTTAGGGAGATGCTATTGATTTGATCCAGAAACTTTGTCACTCTGCTTGGTGACTTGCTGACTTTACTTAGAACCATCATTGCCCTTAGACTGCCCGTTTTATACTTTACCTCCCAATGAGGGAAGTACCCCTTAGCCCTTTTCCTGCTGAGCTGAGTTCCTGACTGATGGCGAAGTGACTGATGTCCTGAGGACAAAGACCGAACCTGAGTGCTGACCCAAGTGGAGGGTAACTATGACAATGAAATTGTAATTGTCTGTTTGCTTTTCTTTTCTAGGTACCAAGTGCTATCTTTTGACAGAGACCATAGCTAGATTTTTTCCAAATTGGTGTTACTAAATTATTTTGCATGAAGCCCAACATGCCAATGCTAATTAGATGTTAGGAGAGGGGTTCACTAGACTGACGCAAATAGATAAATGACTGAATCTATGCTTTGTTGAACTGACGCGTTAATGATATTCCGCTGAAGTTGATCTATGTTGACACTGTGTTATGTATTAATAATTGTGATCCTTGCTTTGATGAAGTCTTATTTGAGTTGCCAAATTATGACAATGTTGATGAGCTTTTTGCTATTAAGATTAATACACCTGCTATTAGAATTGTAATCAATAGGGAATAAATATCACTAAATCTTACTAAACTGGTGTGGTTATTCATGACTGAAAGGTCATGGTGGTTTCCGTATTTTATAAATGTCATTGATTAAAGTAAATTACATTGTTATAGTAAATATTGATGACATTATTGACGTATTGATTATTACGTTGATTAGCTATCTCGTCCTAAGGTGTCTTAAACTAGGGTCAAAAGATTCATTGGCCTAAAACGAGTCCCAATGTGCATAAATTAATCATAGAGGGACGCGTTAGCAATACCATGCTGAAATAACTCCTCTACCAGAGAGGTCACAGCCTCCTCCCACAGTGCTAACTCTCCTTTTACAACAATGCCAGCTGTGTACCTGCTGAAGGGCCGCAGACCATTCCCCCAGGGACAGGGGTTTGGGGAGGACAGAGTTCCATCTGCGTCCCGCCGCCCCCACACTATCCACAATCACGGCACTCAGAGCTTTGTACAAATTAGTGATTACTGTTTTCTGGGCAATCTCTGAAAGTAATAAGTGTAAAACAGGGGAAGTCTTGGGTTCCTGACCCCTCTGCAACCATGTATTTTTAATCAGGTAACATACAGCATAATACATCAGAAATTGTCATGAGCTCACCGAGGACAGGTCCTTAATGGCTTCAAAAGACATCAATGTACCATCATCAAAACAATCACCCACAGTCTCTATTCCTGCTTCCACCCATGGTGTCATGCAATGATGTTTAAGTATCTGTGTGCTTCCCTGTATTTGGCCCAGCGGTATGAGAGGGGGGTACGGGGGCATTGTTTGCTCCCCTGTATGTCATCATCAGCTTTATTCAATCAATTGACCATAAAAGCAACAAAAACAATAAATGGTAGAAAAATTAATAATCACTTTTAAATACAACATCTATAACATCTATGAATTAGTTTAAAATCATTAAAACAGATGGTAAGATCAAATTTACACATAAAACTCTAACAACTTATCTAAATCGATTGTATGGAACCTTGTATTGCTTTTGGGAAATGGCAACGTATGCTCCATGCTGCCACTAAGTACTTGCTTACTGCAAGAGTTACATCAGCTGAATTATGAATTTTTAACACCCGTATAGCCGAGGAGCAGTTTTTAAATCCCATAGCCCTACAAGTATTGCAAATCAATTTTGATCGCGGGATCGCAAATGCTGGGCAGAAGAACATAAAGGTGATCATTTCAACCCTGGCTGACGGTGTTAAAGCGCCGGTAAGACCGCCAACAGGCCGGCGGTAAACATTTTGGAATTACGACCGTGGCGGAAACCGCCAACAAAGACAGCCACTTTAACAATCCGACCGCCACGGCAGTACAGACAAACAGCGCGGCGGTCACCGCCAACAGACAGACGGGAGACAATGTACTGCCCACACTATTATGACAGGCCAATCCGCCACCTTTTCTGGGGCGGATTCACTGCGGATAAAAACACGGCGGAAACAGGCATTTCAAAGGAAAAACGCTCACCTCTACACACTCCACGAGGAAGGAGGACAGCATGGAGCCGGGAACTTCATATTCTCCCTGCGCTAGTCTTCCTGCTCCTCTACGAGGAGCACCAACGCCGGCGGCGAAGACCGCAGTGAGTACTGCACCTACGACATAGGGGAGGCAAAAAACAGGGACACACACACTCAACACCCCAACCCCCACCCCCACCCTCACCCACTACAACACACACACCAATGCATATCTATACATTACAGTAACACCCCCAACCCCCCGGAAGAATGCAAAGACAAAAGTAAATGAGTGTAACTATTGTAATATATCAAAAATCTGGAAGCAAATATATATATATATATATACACACTATAAACAAAATATACACCACGATTAGTAGTCCAGGTATTGCACCATTCATAGTCCGTGGACCACTGGGCCCAAAATGCATGGGCGATGCCCACACAAGATACTCGAATATGACGGAGACAACACAGCAGGGGCATCAGATAGAAATAGAACAGGCACCTCAGGGAGAAGGGAAGTGGGGTCACCTCAGCCGGATGAGTTCACGATGCCAGATCCACGAGGGGGCACCATGCCAATTGATGTATCCTGGGGAGTGCAAAGCCACAGTCTCTGAAGTCCCTACAGTGGGTGGATTGCCCACTATACCATCCTGGGGAGTGCAAAGCCACAGTCTCTCAAGTCTCTACAGTGGGTGGATTGCCCACTGTTCAATCCCGGGGAGTGCAAAGACACAGTCTCTGAAGTCCCAACATTGGGTGGTTTGCCCACTGCTGCATCCTGGGGAGTGCAAAGCCACAGTCTCTCAAGTCTCTAAGGTGGGTGGATTGCCCACAGTTCAATCCTGGGGAGTGCAAAGCCACAGTCTCTCAAGTCCCTACAGTGGGTGGTTTGCCCACTGCTGCATCCTGGGGAGTGAAAAGCCACAGTCTCTCAAGTCTCTACAGTGGGTGGTTTGCCCACTGCTGCATCCTGGGGAGTGAAAAGCCACAGTCTCTCAAGTCTCTACAGTGGGTGGGTTGCCCACTGCTGCATCCTGGGGAGTGAAAAGCCACAGTTTCTCAAGTCTCTACAGTGGGTGGGTTGCCCACTGTTCAATCCTGGGGAGTGCAAAGCCACAGTCTCTCAAGCTCCTACAGTGGGTGGATTGCCCACTGTACCATCCTGGGGAGTGCAAAGCCACAGTCTCTCAAGTGGATGCATGTCTCCACTGGTTCTGGAGGGGGACTGGTGCCCAGAGTGCTTCATCCTGTGTAGGACAGAGGTAGTGGATGCTGTTCTCTACTGGTTCTGGAGGGGGACTGGTGCCCAGAGTGCTTCATCCTGTGCAGGACAGAGGTAGTTGATGCATGTCTCCACTGGTTCTGGAGGGGGACTGGTGCCCAGAGTGCTTCATCCTGTGCAGGACAGAGGTAGTGGATGCATGGCTTCACTGGTTCTGGAGGGGGACTGGTGCCCAGAGTGCTTCATCCTGTGCAGGACAGGGGTAGTGGATGCTGTTCTCCACTGGTTCTGGAGGGGGACTGGTGCCCAGAGTGCATCACTCACTCCGTGACGGTCCCAGTTGCGTCACTGCGCCTGACGCTCATGGGCTAGCGGTGCTCGCCTTGGCGGTCTTTGCCCTGTTCGGGGGTGCTTGCCGTGTTCAGCGGTGCTTGAGTTGGCGGTCTTTGCCCTGTTCGGCAGTGCTTGACCAGTTTAGCGGTGCTTGCCATGGTGGTCTTTGCCCTGTTAAGCGGTGCTTGCCCTGTTCAGCGGTGCTTGAGTTGGCGGTCTCTGCCCTGTTCAGCGGGGCTTGCCATGACGGTCTTTGCCCTGTTCAGCGGTCTTTGCCCTGTTCGGTGGTGCTTGCCCTGTTCAGCGGTGCTTGCCATGGCGGTCTTTGCCCTGTTCAGCGGTGCTTGAGTTGGCGGTCTCTGCCCTGTTCAGCGGTGCTTGCCATGGCGGTCTTTGCCCTGTTCAGCGGTCCTTGCCCTGTTCAGCGGTGCTTCCCCTGTTCAGCGGTGCTTGCCATGCCGGTCTTTGCCCTGTTCAGCGGAGCTTGCCCTGTTCAGCGGTGCTTGCCATGGCTGTCTTTGCTCTGTTCAGCCGTGCTTGCCCTGTTCAGCCGTGCTTGAGTTGGCCGTCTCTGCCCTGTTCAGTGGTGCTTGCCATGGCGGTCTTTGCCCTGTTCAGCAGTCCTTGCCCTGTTCAGCGGTGCTTGCCGTGTTCAGCGGTGCTTGCCATGGCGGTCTGTGCCCTGTTCAGCAGTGCTTGCCCTGTTCAGCGGAGCTTGCCATGGCGGTCTTTGCCCTGTTCAGCGGTCCTTGCCCTGTTCAGCGGTGCTTGCCCTGGCGGTCCGTCATTGCCCAGCCGGGCTGTGGCTGGTAGTCCTTCATGGGTCAGATGGCCTGTGACTTGCGGGGCCCTCCTGGGCAGCGACGATGTGGCTTGCAGGGCCCTCCTGGGCAGCGACGATGGGGCTTGCGGGGCCCTCCTGGGCAGTGACGATGGGGCTTGTGGGGCCCTCCTGGGCAGTGATGATGGGGCTTGCGCGGCCCTCCTGGGCAGCGACGATGGGGCTTGCGGGGCCCTCCCGGGCAGCGACGATGGGGCTGGTGGTGGCCTCCTGGGCTGCGACGATGGGGCTGGCGGGGCCCTCCTGGCCAGCGGGGATGATGGCGGTCTTCTCCGCCGTGCTGCTCCTCCCAGACTTTGCAGGTTTCTTCTGCCCCTTCCCCACCTTGGGAGGAGTCACAGCTGAGTCCACACTCCCCCCGGGACCCCTGTGAGAGGCTTGGCTGGCTGGAGTCTTCCCCCTCTCCCGCCAGGCACTGGCCAACTTCTGGTGCTTCACAGGGGGAGGACTGGCTGTGCTGTGGCTCTCTGACATACTGGCTGGCCTGGTGGCCGGTGCACTCCACATACCTGTGACAACAGGCACCACTGGTCCCGGAGATTTTGTGGCTGAGGTGCTAGTACGGGACCTAGGAGTTGGACGGGGGGTGGTGGGAAATAGGTTAAGGGAGGACAGGAAAAGTTGTTTGGAGACACTGGGACGGGTAGCTTGAGCCGGTTTGGGAGTGGAGGAAGAGGTGGTGGTTGTAGGAGGTGTACGTTTTGTGGCTTTTGGTGCAGGTGCATGCGCTGGAGGCTGTTGTGAGGTGGATGTATGTTGGATGGGTGTGTGCCTGCGCTTGTGTATCTTCGGAGGGGGCATCACAGACACACTGGGAGAGGACACAGAGGACATGTAAATGGTAGTGGGGGTGGTGAGTGCACGTGAGCGGGGTGTGGTGGTGGGTGTGCTGGTGCGGGACATAGTGGCTGTAGTGGTAGTGCATGCAGGTGTGAGTGTAGACGAGACTGGGAGGGAGTGGGGAGACGAGGAGGAGGGGGACACAGTGGAGGCAGTGGATGTTGGTGTGTCTGTATGTGTGTGATGCTTGCGTGAGTGCCTGTGGGATGTGTGGTGCTTATGTTTGCCTGAGCTTCCCTTGTGTGGTGAGGTATGTGCAGGCTGGTCTGATGGTGTGCTTGGGTTAGGCAGAGGTACAGGGGATTGGGTCTGGGTGGAGGAAGTTGGAGGGGGGAGGCTAGACACAAGGACAATGTCTGCCATCAGTGCTGAAGCCAGAGTTTGAACGGTTCGATCAAGGGCAGCCTGACCTGAATGAATGCCATCCAGGAATGCATTTGTGTGTTGCAACTCCCTTTCTACACGCTGGATGGCATTCAAAATGGTAGACTGCCCAACAGTGAGGGACCTGAGGAGGTCAATGGCCTCTTCACTGAGGGCAGCAGAGGTGACAGGGGCAGGGGCTGAGGTGACTGGGGTGAAGGTGATGCCCACCCTCCTGGGTGAGCATGCACGGGGTGAAGACTGAGGGGCTGCTGGGAGGGCGGTGCTGGTAGAGGGGTGGCGGCTGTACCTGTTGAAGTGGGGGCACAGATGTTGCCGCCACCACCAGGGAGCTCCCATCGGA
Source organism: Pleurodeles waltl (assembly GCF_031143425.1). Lineage (NCBI taxonomy): Eukaryota > Metazoa > Chordata > Amphibia > Caudata > Salamandridae > Pleurodeles > Pleurodeles waltl. Next base: position 612,420,090 of record NC_090449.1, read on the forward strand.
GAACGAGTCTGTGTCGCTGGTTGCAGATCCTGTGGTGCTCCCCTTGCCTTCCGTCCCACTGGTGTATTCAGAGTCCCTAGTGTGGGCCTCCATGCCCATGTGGGATGCAGCTCCCGCGTGCTCCGGTGCCACAGCACCTCCGCCTGATGATGCTAATGCACACAAGAACAGGGAGACCACAAAAAAAGGGGGGGGGGAACAGAAGAAAGACAGGTTGAGTGCATGGCTTACCGCTACCGTTGGCGGACAAGACCGACACAGCAGCCCCCTGCACTACGTTGCACTGTTGGGCTCTACAGTGCAATTCCTGGGAAATGGCCTACAAGGATATGGACGACATCTGCACACATAGATGACACAGGTGCATGAATAGCTGTACTTGGCACTCTACAGAGGGGGGTGGGGGGCCACAGGGCCATGCCTTACTAAGGGGCCTAGCCTACGGAACTCGCCCTGGCCTAGGGAAACCCACAGCCCTCCTCCCCCACCCTGACCCCTCCACTGCGCGCAAAGTCAGCAGAATGAGATTGTACTCACCCCCTTGTGTCTTCTGTGATGCCCTCAAGCGCCCATCCAACTCAGGGTAGGCCACCGCCAGGATCCGGAACATCAGGGGGGGTCATGGTTCGACGGGCACCCCTCCCACGTTCGGAGGCCATCCCCAGCTGAGCCTCCACCGTCTTCTTGCTCCAACGGCGAATATCCTCCTATCTCTTCCGGCAGTGGGTGCTCCGTCTGTGGTGGACCCCCAGGGTCCGGACGTCCTTGACGATGGCACACCAAATATCCTTCTTCTGGTGGGTACTGACCTACATGAAATGTACAGGGGAAGAAGAGAAGTCATTAACAACTGCACCGTCAAAGTGACTGGCCCCCATCCCTTGCCATGTGGCACATGCCCCCACCGTCTTTCATGCACGCAGAACTCTGCCCCCTTCCTTCTTACAACCAGCCCTCTCCACACAGGCACAGCCCATACAACATGCTCCCTGTGTACTTGCCGGTTGGTCTGGAGGACTGTAGAGTAGCGTGTACTGGGGGAGGACCCCGTCGACGAGCTTCTCCAACTCCTCCGATGTTAAGGCATGGGCCCTTTCCCCAGAAGCACGAGCCATTGTCTCTTCCAGACCGAGGTCAAAGCAGCACTTGCAGTGTAGGTCCTCTCCTGTCGAAGATCAGGTATCGAGTGATTCAACAGCTAGAAAATGGCGGTCACATCTGCGGTGGTCATGTCCGCGGCGGTGCGTACCATCACCGCCGGCGTACATCGTCATTGGCTCCTGAGACCCATAGGGTCCAATGTTAACCAATGCAGCATTGCGCCGCATTCCATAACCGCCTACCGCGACGGTGTACAACGCCAGCGCAGTTACCTCACATCCCAATGTCCCGCTTTAGAGGTCAGGCAGCCTCCATTTCAGGGGCCCACATGGCCTAATTACCAACTGCGTCACACATACATAGGCCTAGTCTCAACACACATACAGGCCAGATTTTGTGTATGAATCATGTTCTGTGTAGACTGTGGGTACATACCTCTGAGTTGTTTGACTCTGTGCTCGCTGTTGTCCTTCATAGGCACCGTCCGCTGGGACATGTGAGGAGATGGCGGAATCCTCCGGTGTACCAACCGCTGGTGGACCTGTCGACAATGGAGGAAAGAAATTTGATCATCACCTACAGGTTTGACCGTGCCACAATCCAGGAACTGTGTACCCAGTTGGAGCCAGACCTGATGTCAGCAATCCGCCATCCCACTGGAATCCCCCCTCAAGTGCAGGTGCTATCAGTGTTCCATTTCCTTGCAAGTGGGTCTTTTCAAACAACTGTGGCCATGGCATCAGGGATGTCCCAGCCTATGTTTTCCAACGTGTTGTCCAGAGTGTTGTCTGCCCTGCTGAAACACATGCAGAGCTACATCGTTTTCCCTCAGGTGGTAGACTTGCCTACAGTGAAAGGTGACTTCTATGCCCTTGGGCATATCCCCAACATCATAGGTGCCATTGATGGGACCCCTGTTGCTTTGGCCCCCCCCCCACAGGAGTGAACAGGTGTACAGGAACCAGAAGAGTTATAATTCGATGAATGTACAGATGGTATGTTTGGCAGACCAGTACATCTCCCATGTGAATGCCATGTCCCCTGGCTCAGTGCATGACGCCTACATCATGTGGAATAGCAGCATCCCTTATGTGATGGGTCAACTACAGAGGGACTGGGTGTGGCTATTAGGTGACTCTGGTCACCCCAACCTGTCATGGCTACTGACCCCGGTGAGGAATCCAAGGACCCAGGCAGAGGAACGCTACAATGAGGCCCATGGGCGGACTAGGAGGGTGATCGAACGCACCTTCGGCCTCCTGAAGGCCAGATTTAGGTGCCTCCATATGACAGGTGGATCCCTATTCTACTCACCAGAGAAGGTGTGCCAGATCATCGTGGCCTGCTGTATGCTTCATAATTTGGCTTTGCGACGACAGGTGCTTTTTCTGCAGGAGGATGGTCCAGATGGCGGTGTTGTGGCAGCTGTGGAGCCTGTGGACAGTGATGAGGAGGAAGCAGAGGAAGAAGACATTGACAACAGGGACTAAGTCATCCAGCAATATTTCCAGTGAAACACAGGTGAGAATACATTCCTGCCTACTACAAGTACTTTTACACTTGTACCTCTATCCTGTCTGTCGATTTCACCCAGTGTATGGTCACTGAGTTGTCACTTTCCCTTACGGTTTCACAGGTGTGGGTCCCAACGTGTATCATATGCTTAGATTTCTCATGGACTGGAGCTGTGTGACATAGGTATGTTGACATTACTATTTCCTGGAAATTTTGTCTCTGTAATTGCAAATACACTATTTCAAAATCACAGAGAGACTCCAGATATTTTGGTGATTTAGGTGTGTTTATTTCCATACAAAATATTGGAGGGGGAAGTTAAATGGTGAGGGGTGATGGCGGAGGAGTATCCATGGCAGAGTCCAGTCTATTTTTCTCATAGGTGCACTGCCCATATGGACATAGGAAGTGGAGCTGGGGCAGTTCCAATATGGACAGGGTGACAAAGTGGGACAGTGGGTTGACAATCAGGGTGGTCTAATTTCTTGGCGGGGTCTTAGCATCGTGCTCAGTCTTGTTCCTGGATCTCAGGGACCGCTTGCGGGGTGGTTCTCCATCTGCAGGGGGTGGGGTGCTGGTGTGGTGGTTCTGTGGCGGTGCCTCCTGTCCTCTAGCGCCGGCGGAGGTGGTCAGTGTCAGGGGCCCCTTGGAGTGCCACAGTGTCCCTCCTGGTGTTGAGTATTTCCTTCAGCACCCCTACGATGATGCCCAGGGCCGAGCTGATGGTTCTGAGTTCCTCCCTGAACCCCAAATACTGTTCCTCCTGCATGCGCTGGGTCTCCTGAAACTTGGCCAGGACCATTGCCATCGTCTCCTGGGAGTGGTGGTATGCTCCCATGATGGAGGAGTGGGCCTCATGGAGAGTGGGTTCCCTTGGCCTGTCTGCCCCCTGTCGCACAGCAGCCCTCCCAGTTCCCTGTGTTCCTGAGCCTCCATCCCCTGGACCGTGTGCCCACTACCACTGCCCCCAGGTCCCTGTTGTTGTTGGGGTGGTGGGTTATGCTGGGTTCCCTGTAGTGGTGGACACACAGCTGATTGACGTGTCCTGGGGACGGAGGTATGGGCCCGCTGGGTGGGTGCTGTGCTGGTGTTACCAGAGGGTGTAAGGTCTGTGGTGGCCTGTGCCTGTGTGAGGGGAACCGACTGTTCTGAGGCCCACGATGGTCCGGGCTGGTCATCTAGATCCAGTTGGACAGAGCTGCTGTCATCACTGTGGGCCTCTTCTGTGGGTGGGGTGGAGATGTCTGGACCCTCCTGTCTGGTGATGTTGGGTAGTGGTCCTGCTGGGGTGTAAAAACATGATTATTGCATCTGTGTGTGTCATGGTGTGCAATGGGTGGGTGACCGTGCACCCCAGTGCTTGCATTCCTATGTGGGGGCTTGTGTGATGATGGTTTAGGGGGGTGTATGGGTATGAGCAGTGGGCATGCTTTAGTGATGGGTGTCCATGCGTTGGTGTTGCATGCAGGGCTTGGTGTTGGGATGTGTGGTTTGTGATATTGGTACATTTGTGAGGAGTTGGAGTGATAGGGGAGGGGGCGAGGGTGTGGGTATGTGATAGCATGCAGGTAGGGTGGGGGATATGGTAGTTAAAGGTTTGACTTACCAGAGTCCATTCCTCCACCGACTCCTGCAAGGGCCTCAGGATGCAGAATCGCCAAGACCTGCTCCTCCCATGTTGTTAGTTGTGGGTGAGGAGGTGGGGGTCCGCCGCCAGTCCGCTGAACCGCCAGGTGGTGTCTGGAGACCACGGAACGTACCTTCTCACATAGGTCGCTCCACCTCTTCCTGCTGTCATCCAGATTTCTTGGGTGTTGTCCCACTGCGTTGACCCTGTCGACTATTCTTCGTCATAGCTCCATCTTCCTTGCAATGGAGGTGTGCGGCACCTGTGCTCCAAATAGCTGTGGCTCTAACTGGACAATTTCCTCCACCATGACCTTGAGCTCCTCCTCCGAGAACCTGGGGTGTCTTTGCCGTGCCATGGGGTGGCGTAGGTGATGTGTGGCGTGGTGTGTGTGGTGATAAGTGTGGTGATATGTAGTGGTGTGTGGTGTTTTGTGCGTGGAAGTTGAGTGGGTGATGGTGTTGAGTGCCTGTGGATGCTAGTTTGTGGATGGTGGTGTCTCTCTCTGGCCTTCTCTCTGTAATAGTGGTCGTAGGAGTTTGTGGGTGATGTGGGTGTTGTTGTATATTGTAATGGGTGTGTGGGAGTGGTGTGTGTATATGTATCAGGTGTGTGTATTTTGAATTGTCCAATGTGGAGGTGTTTTGTAGAAGTGTGTGTATTTTGAGGTCGGCGGTGTGTACCTCCAATGGAGTACCGCCAATGTAAAATCCGCTTACCGCCGTGCAGAAGACAGCCAACACACCGCCGCGGCTGCAGAATTCCGCCACAGCTATTATGACCCACATCTCGAAATCCGACAAAATTCAAACACCCACACAAGTCCGTCACACCAAAGGTCAGTGATAAACTGGTGAAAAAAAACCTCCACTGTCAAGCCAACAGAAATACGCCCACGCTATCATGACCCACGAATCCAGGCGGCGGTCTTTCAACCGCGGTATTCCATTGGCGGTACACACCCCTGATATTCCGGATCCTGGCGGTGGCCTACCCTGAGTTGGATGGGCGCTTGAGGGCATCATAGAAGACACAAGGGGGTGAGTACACTCTCATTCTGCTGACTTTGCGCGCAGTGGAGGGGTCAGGGTGGGGGAGGAGGGCTGTGGGTTTCCCTAGGCCAGGGCGAGTTCCGTAGGCTAGGCCCCTTAGTAAGGCATGGCCCTGTGGCCCCCACCCCACCTCTGTAGAGTGCTAAGTACAGCTATTCATTCACCTGTGTCATCTATGTGTGCAGATGTCGTCCATAGCCTTGTAGGCCATTTCCCAGGAATTGCACTGTAGAGCCCAACAGCGTGACGTAGTGCAGGGGGCTGCTGTGTCTGTCTTGTCCGCCAACGGTAGCGGTAAGCCATGCACTCAACCTGTCTTTCTTCTGTTTCCCCCCTCCATTTTTTGAGGTCTCCCTGTTCTTGTGTGCATTAGCATCATCAGGCGGAGGTGCAGTTGCGCCAGAGCATGAGGGAGCTGCATCCCACATGGGCATGGAGGCCCACACTACGGACTCTGAATACACCAGTGGGACGGAGGGCGAGGGGAGCACCACGGCGGTCACAGGATCTGCAACCAGCGACACAGACTTGTCCTCCGATGGGAGCTCCCTGGTGGTGGCGGCAACATCTGTGCCCCCCACTTCAACAGGTACAGCCACCAACCCCCTACCCGCACCACCCTCCCAGCAGCCCCTTGGCCTTTGCCCCGTGCACGCTCACCCAGGATGGTGGCATCACCTTCGCCCCCGGCACCTCAGCCCCTGCCCCTGTCACCTCTGCTGCCCTCAGTGAAGAGGCCATTGACCTCCTCATGTCCCTCACTGTTGGTCAGTCTACCATTTTGAATGCCATCCAGGGTGTAGAAAGGGAGTTGCAACACACAAATGCATTCCTTAAGGGCATTCATTCTGGTCAGTCTGCCCTTCATCGAACCGTTCAAACTCTGGCCTCAGCACTGATGGCAGCCATTGTCCCTGTGTCTAGCCTCCCCCCTCCAACTTCCTCCACCCAGACCCAATCCCCTGTACCTCTGCCTATCCCAAGCACACCATCAGACCAGCCTGCACACACCTCACCACACAAGGGAAGCTCAGGCAAACAAAAGCACCACACATCCCACAGGCACTCGTGCAAGCATCACACACATACAGACACACCAACATCCACTGCCTCCACTGTGTCCCCCTCCTCCTCGTCTCCCTCCTCCCTCCCAGTCTCGTCTACACTCACACCTGCATGCACTACCACTACAGCCACTACGTCCCGCACCAGCACACCCACCACCACACCCCGCTCACGTGCACTCACCACCCCACAACCATTTAAAAGCCCCCTGTGTCCTCTCCCAGTGTGTCTGTGACGCCCCGTCCGAAGATATACAAACGCAGGCACACACCCACCCAACATACATACACCTCACAACAGCCTCCAGCGCATGCACCTGCACCCAAAGCCACAAAACGTACACCTCCTACAACCACCACCTCTTCCTCCACTCCCAAACCCCCTCCAGCTACCCATCCCAGTGTCTACAAACAACTTTTCCTGTCCACCCTTAACCTATTTCCCACCACCCCTTGTCCAACTCATAGGTTCTGTACTAGCACCTCAGCCACAAAATCTCCGGGACCAGTGGTGCCTGTTGTCACAGGTATGTGGAGTACACCGGCCACCAGGCCAGCCAGTCTGTCACAGAGCCACAGCACAGCCAGTCCCCCCCCTGTGAAGCACCAGAAGTTGGCCAGTGCCCGGCGGGAGAGGGGGAAGACTCCAGCCAGCCAAGCCGCTCACAGGGATCCCAGAGGGAGTGTGGACTCAGCTGTGACTCCTCCCAAGGTGGGGAAGGGGCAGAAGAAACCTGCAAAGTCTGGGAGGAGCAGCACCGCGGAGAAGACCGCCATCATCCCCGATGGCCAGGAGGGCCCCGCCAGCCCCCTCGTCGCTGTCCAGGAGGCCACCGCCAGCCCCATCGTCGCTGCCCTTGACAGCCCGCAAGCCCCATCGTCGCTGCCCAGGAGGACCCGCAAGCCCCATCGTCGCTGCCCAGGAGGGCCCCACAAGCCCCATCGTCGCTGCCCACGAGGGCCCCGCAAGCCCCATCATCGCTGCCCAGGAGGGCCCTGCAAGCCACAGCCCATCTGACCCATGAAGGACCGCCAGCCACAGCCCAGCTGGGCAATGACGGCCTGCCAGGGCAAGCACCGCTGAACAGGGCAGACACCGCCAACTCAAGCACCGCTGAACAGGGCAAGCACTGCTGAACAGGGCAGAGCCCGCAAACTCAAGCACCGCTGAACAGGGCAAGCACTGCTGAACAGGGCAGAGACCACCATGGCAAGGACCGCTAAACAGGGCAAGCACCGCTGAACAGGGCAAGGACCGCTGAACAGGGCAAAGACCACCATGGCAAGCACAGCTGAACAGGGCAAGCACCGCCGAACCGGGCAAAGACCGCCAACTCAAGCACTGTTGAACAGGGAAAGCACCGCCGAACAGGGCAAAGACCACCAAGGCGAGCACCGCTAGCCCATGAGCGGCAGGGGCAGTGACGCAACTGGGACCGTCACGGGGTGAGTGATGCACTCTGGGCACCAGTCCCCCTCCAGAACCAGTGGAGAACAGCATCCACTACCTCTGTCCCGCACAGGATGAAGCACTCTGGGCACCAGTCCCCCTCCAAAACCAGTGGAGACATGCATCCACTACCTCTGTCCTGCACAAGATGAAGCACTCTGGGTACCAGTCCCCCTCCAGAACCAGTGGAGACATGCATCCACTACCTCTGTCCTGCACAGGATGAAGCACTCTGGGCACCAGTCCCCCTCCAGAACCAGTGGAGAACAGCATCCACTACCTCTGTCCTGCACAGGATGAAGCACTCTGGGCACCAGTCCCCCTCCAGAACCAGTGGAGACATGCATCCACTTGAGAGACTGTGGCTTTGCACTCCCAGGATGGTACAGTGGGCAATCCACCCACTGTAGGAACCTGAGAGACTGTGGCTTTGCACTCCCCAGGATACAGCAGTGGGCAAACCACCCACTGTAGGAACTTGAGAGACTGGCTTTGCACTCCCCAGGATTGAACAGTGGGCAACCCACCCACTGTAGAGACTTGAGAGACTGTGGCTTTGCACTCCCCAGGATGCAGTAGTGGGCAAACCATCCACTGTAGAGACTTGAGAGACTGTGGCTTTGCACTCCCCAGGATGCAGCAGTGGGCAAACCACCCACTGTAGAGACTTGAGAGACTGTGGCTTTGCACTCCCCAGGATGCAGCAGTGGGCAAACCACCCACTGTAGGGACTTGAGAGACTGTGGCTTTGCACTCCCCAGGATTGAACAGTGGGCAATCCACCCACTGTAGAGACTTGAGAGACTGTGGCTTTGCACTCCCCAGGATGCAGCAGTGGGCAAACCACCCACTGTAGAGACTTGAGAGACTGTGGCTTTGCACTCCCCAGGATGCAGCAGTGGGCAAACCACCCACTGTAGGGACTTGAGAGACTGTGGCTTTGCACTCCCCAGGATTGAACAGTGGGCAATCCACCCACTGGAGAGACTTGAGAGACTGTGGCTTTGCACTCCCCAGGATGCAGCAGTGGGCAAACCACCCACTGTAGAGACTTGAGAGACTGTGGCTTTGCACTCCCCAGGATGCAGCAGTGGGCAAACCACCCACTGTAGGGACTTGAGAGACTGTGGCTTTGCACTCCCCAGGATGGTACAGTGGGCAATCCACCCACTGTAGAGACTTCAGAGACTGTGGCTTTGCACTCCCCAGGATACATCAATGGGCATGGTGCCCCCTCGTGGATCTGGCGCCGTGCACCCATCCGGCTGAGGTGCCCCCCCAATCCCTTCCCCCTGAGGTGCCTGTTGTATTTCTATCTGATGCCCCTGCAGTGTTCTCTCTGTCATGTTCGAGTATCTTGTGTGGGCCTCGCCCATGCATTTGGGCCCAGTGGTCCACGGACTATGAATGGTGCAATACCTGGACTACTAATCGTGGTGTATATTTTGTTTATAGTGTATATATATATATTTATTTTTTTTGCTTCCTGATTTTTGATATATTACAATAGTTACACTCATTTCCTTTTGTCTTTGCATTCTTCCGGGGGGGGCTGGGGGGTGTTACTGTAATGTATAGATATGCATTAGTGTTTGTGTTGTAGTGGGTGAGGGTAGGGGTGGGGGTTGGGGTGTTGAGTGTGTGTGTCCCTGTTTTTTGCCTCCCCCTCCCCTATGTCGTAGGTGCAGTACTCACCGTGGTCTTCGCCGCCGGCGTTGGTGCTCCTCGTAGAGGAGCAGGAAGACTAGCGCAGGGAGAATATGAAGTTCCCGCTCCATGCTGTCCTCCTTCCTCGTGGAGTGTGTAGAGGTGAGCGTTTTTCCTTCGAAATGTCTGTTTCCGCTGTGTTTTTATCCACAGTGAATTCGCCCCGGGAAAGGTGGCGGATTGGCCTGTCATAATAGTGTGGGTGGGTACATTGTCTCCCGCCTGTCTGTTGGCGGTGACCGCCGCGCTGTTTGTCTGTACTGCCGTGGCGGTCGGAGTGTTAAAGTGGCTGTCTTTGTTGGCGGTTTCCGCCACGGTCGTAATTCCAAAATTTTTACCGCCGTCATGTTGGTGGTCTTACCGCCGCTTTAACACCATCCGCCAGGGTTGTAATGACCACCCATGTGTTTTACAGGTTATATGGTTATCCCTGACATAAGACCAATAAGTTAACTTTAAAACATTTTTGTGACGTCTCTCTAGGTTATGGGGATTTTCCCAGTAATCACCCAGACCCAACAAACGAAACCAGTGAGACACGTGTCGGATCCAGGGGAGGGTGTTAACATTTTGGCATTTTAGTAAATCGAGTAGTGAAGTCTGATATATATCTAATTCAGGAGTAGTCCATATCCTGATCCAATAGAGAAGGGGTTTTAGGATCACTAAATCTGCTACTCAACTTAACCCCAAGTCTGAGAATAATGGGAACAGGGTGTGGTGCGTGGACACGCAATCAAGGCCCTTGCAAAATTATTTTCCCCCACTGATATCTTGTTACAATTGGAAAAACCCCATACTTCCGCTCCATACAAGGCTGCTCCTTGTGCCTTAGCTATATAGATTTTGATTGCTGATGATACAACTTTTGTAAAGGAACTTTGATAAAAGCGCAGTGTAGATGAAGCTCTATATTGTAGCAGCCCTGCGCTCTTTATTATCTGCTCTTCCCATGATAGTTTACTAATTAGCCTGACTCCCAGGTAGTCTATGGAGCTAACTTCCTTCAGGGGAACTCCATCAATATGGATAGAACATCTTTTGCTAGGACCTTTGGATAGCACCATCAGTTTAGTTTTGTTGATGTTAACCTCTAACCCATGATCGCTACAGAATAAATTAAATCGGTCAACAAGGATTTGCAGTCCCATTGGTTTCTTTGAAATGAGGAGCGAGTCGTCTGCGAAGAGGAGAATGGGAATTTTTTGTGGATTCAAAGAAGGGGCATCGTTCTGACAAGTGGTCACGGCCTTCACCACTTCATTAATAAATAAAGTAAATAGTAAGGGGCTAGCACACAACCTTGGCGAACTCCCCTTCTAATTGGGATCTGTTCAGTCAGTTTGCCTTGTTCACCCCACCTCACCTGGGCATAGGTATTTTCATGCAATCGTTTTAACAAGAGTAGTAAGTCCTCTGGAACTCCCAATCTACCCAACACTTCCCATAATTTAGCTCTTGGGACTAGGTCAAAAGCGGATCGCAGATCTATAAATACTACATATAAACGCTGCTTAGCGATAAGTACCTATTTCCAATGCAATATGGCCAATCTGAAGACCTGGTCTACCGTGCTGGTTTTCACACGGAATCCTGCCTGTAGTGGGGAGAGAATTTGGTGATCCTCAACCCAGCTAGTTAGCCTCTGTAAAATTTGTTTAGCAAAGATATATTGTAAGTTATCTATAAGGCTAATTGGCCTGTAATTAGCTGGAATATTAGCATTTCCTTTTTTATAGACTGGTATGGTTTCAGCCCCCTTCCATGTACCTGGGATTTGCCCCCCTGCAGCAATACTGTTTGAGATGGCATTGATGTACCAGGACCAGATATTTGGTTCCGATCTGTAAAGATCTCTAGGGAGTTTATCTGGTCCGGGTGCTTTGCCAGGTTTTAAACTATTGATAGCCTCAAGGGTTTCTGCTATTTTAAAAATAAGACGACTCTTGAAGGCACACTGAAACCCCTCTTGGGGGGGCAGGGTAGGATTCAGATCCAATGGCGTTGGTGGAGAATGGACTACATTGGTGTCCGTTAGGCCCTCTGGTAGGGCATAAAGGCTGGAAAAATACTCTACCCAGCTTTCAGGTTGTATATGGTTGCTAGGGCAGTTCCGGCCTCCATTTTCTCTTTTGGACAAAACTTCCCAAAAATGCTTATTGTTCTTCTCTCTAGAGGCATCTAGTAGTTCCTGCCACAGGGAATCCTCCCATTGGACAGGGTTCCTTTATATATATATACCTGGCTTGTTTGATCTCCTCCTGAGAACCAGGCATTACTGCTGCTTTTAGCCCAGACTTTGCCCTGGAGCACCTCTCATCAAACCATCCCTCACGTGCCCTTTTCCCTTCGCAGGGCTGTGACCGGCCCACTTTGTAGAAAAACCCCTGTAGCTGAATAGCCAGGCTGTCATGTATTTTGAGAATCAGAATATTTTCCACAGCCTGGTCTTCATACTCAGCCAAGCTGTCTAAAAAAGTTTGATATATTGCTCTAATCAAATATGGGTTGGACATCACTTTTGGTCAGGTAATCTTGGTAAAATTATTGTTCCAGCATGGTGGCGGAACCGTTGTGACATAATTATTTAGTGTTCTCCTAAACATTTCCCCAGACAAGGTAAGAAGCAGGAGGAAGTGATCACTATCACATCTCACTTCTACTTTCATATCTTCCAAGTAAGGCCACAACCTAACGTCAACCAGAAAATAATCAATAGTACTTATGGGCATACCCCTTTCAAACGATGGTGCAATGTTCAGATCAGATAGTGTTATGCCATTACAAGCCCTGAGGCCGTGTTTTAAACATAGTGTAGCTAGTTGCATGGCCACAATAGAATGTTTACAGGGCCGAGTGGTAGATAACTGTGGGATCCCCCACAGCTCGTCTTCTTCGTCAGTTAAGCCACTAATAAGGGTAGAGTGTTCAAATATACAATTAAAATCTCCAGCCATAATTAACAAAGTCGAAGGGTGGAGGCTTTCCCCAAATTCAGACAAAATAGCCAGAGTGTGGGACTCAGAACTGCATGAAACCGATCGTATATAAGCATTAACAATAATAATTGATAAACCCCGTTTGAACGTGATGCTCATAGCTTTTACATTAACAGAGTCAATTTCCAAAAGCTTATAGTCACACTGCAGGTTCTTATTTAAAAACAGTAGCAGCCCACCTTTAGCCCGGCCCAACCCCTTCTCTGGAGATATAGCAGGAACACTAAATGAGAGAAATCCATCTATATTAATAACATCCTCTACCAAGGTTTCCTGGAACAGGCAGATGTCTATATCTTTAAAAAAAATAGCCCATTCACTGTCATCCAATTTCTTAGCCAAACCTGCAATATTCCAGGACATAAGTTCCAGCGTACATTTGCCTTGATTAATCACCGAAGTTAAACAGCCTGCATCCACCAGAACCAGACCGTTACTACAGGTGTCTAATGATGGTAACTTGTCACACCCCTTGAAATGTGGGACCTTGGAGCAGGCCACCACATGTGTCATTGGTTCAGTAACCAGTCATACAGGATCAGGCAACAACCGGAGATCGGTAGCTGCCATACATGAGGCACCTCCATGGGAGCTAGTTAAGACATCTAATCCATCTGATCCCACATCTGGTCTAAGATTGAATGGGTCCAGTGTGAGTCTTATCCCACCCTGATTGTCACATTGTTCAAGCAGGTATGAGAGTCAAATTCCATTAATTGAGTCACCAAGGTCTTATCTTCGAAGTTAATGGTAATTGTATCAAGATTGGTACCTGGGATGCTACTTCTCTCGGCCGATATTATATCAGAATGAATAACAGAGAGGCAATTTCGTCGGGAGCGTATCCAGTGTATAACTTTGTTAGTCAAGGAGACTTGGTTCTCAACCGACCCTGGCAACAATTTTGGAACATCAGTCAAATAGATTTTATTTGTCCCACAGCTCGTGCCCAAATCCTGTTGTTTATTAGCTATATTCCCAGTGTTATTACGGGAGGAGAATTTATTGTTATAAGAGGTTTTATATGGCCTGCTAGAGGATTGCGTGGAACTATCCTCATGATCAATTTCCGGGAGGTCAGATTCGCTAATCCTACCTCTGGCTTTGTCATCATTTGAATTGCTTGCCCAATTATTTTGACGATCTCTGCATCCAGGTACATTTTCAGGCTTCCCTTTGTGTCTCAGATTATCTTTTGTGGGGTCGCAACGGTGGTACTCTCTCCCTGATAAAGTTAACCCTCCTCTATTGGGGAGATCAAGATAACCCATTGTCCCAGCCCCCATAGCTGGGTCAGTACCGGAAAATGCTTCTTTTCCCCTGGCCTCCCCACAAGCCCCTTGACATGTGCAATTGCTTCCATGCTGGTGCACAAGATTACTCTTCATTAGTTCTATTAGTACTAGGACCAACCCCTTGACTTCATCTACTCTCTGGAGGACTGTAGCCAGGTTGTCTCTACTGGCTGCAGGTTCGATGCCTTCCGGGTCAAGCTGGGGGATCAGTGGGGTGACACTCGGATTAGATATTCCGGCTACAGGCTTGGGTGCACTCATGGGCGCGGGCAATTCCTCTATTGCCGACAGTGGTTTGAAACGATTGGTACACAATATACTTGGAACCACCTTAATCACCGGACTTAACGGAAGGAAAGGCGGTGTGTGTGACGCAAGTGGGGAACTCCTCTGAGATATCGGAAGACTTATTATACTACGTCTAAGGCTTGAAGTGGGGTTCCTACAAGTATGCAGGCCCCCATTCCCATCGACCTCTGTTGTTACATCTGGAGAGTTCCTCTTCCCCTTGTTATTAAATATCTCCGGGATTTTCCTATCCTTAGGAGGACCTTTCTTCGGATTATTAACCCCGTCGATTGTGTACCTAATATAGACTCGACTTCTTCGAGTAGAAGGTCTATTTCATCAAGTGGGTTTGACCTGTTCAGGGGTCCCGGATTCAGAAATCTACATGGGCGATTTTCGCTATTTTGGTTCCCTTGGTTTGCACAGGTATGTCTACAACCTTTATTTTCCCCATAATAAACATGTAGTCGTAGAGTCAATAAATACAGAATACAAGGAAAAAGAAAAGGTTCCCTTACTTGTATGTTGATTGTCCTGTGACTGAAGTATCTGGCCCTGCCTGCCAATCCTCTTCTGGATGATAGCAAGCGTCCCACTCGTCAGCGAGATGCTTGCTTGAATACAGCCCTCAGAGAGTAGCCACCAGGTAAAACAGCAGGGGGGCTTGTGGGAGAAGCCTGTTATTAATAGTGAACGTGAGAGGATGAACAATACTGCTCAAATTGACTGATAACCGTGTATAGCCATATGCTGTGCTTCAATGTAGAATGGATCTGGTGTCTCATAAATGACAGAGGCAGGTCTCTTTTGCTGCAGGCATAAGAGGGGGGGCTCAGCCCGGCCTCCTCCGGTCCCCGACGGGCACAGGACAGGCCCGCCCTTGGCCCAGGCGCGCCCGCGTGCCCCCGTGCAGCGGGAGGCAGCTGAGCGCTTTCCGTGCTTGGTCAGAGGAGGCCCCGCCCCTCCTTTCACGATCCTTCCTTTGGCTTCCCCACACTCAGGTGGGTGAAAAATACAGGTCCCTGGCAGCAGCAGCGGGAGGCAGCTGAGCGCTTTACGCGCTTGGTCAGAGGTGGCCCGCCCCTCCTCCCATTGATCCTTCCTTTGGCTTCCCCACACTCAGGTGGGTGAAAAATACAGGTCCCCGGCAGCGGGAGGCAGCTGAGCACTTTATGCGCTTGGTCAGAGGAGGCCCCGCCCCTCCTCTTGCGATCCTTCCTTTGGCTTCCCCACACTCAGGTGGGTGAAAAATACAGGTCCCCGGCAGCCCCCTGTATATATTTCCGTCAGCAGGCGCGTGCTTCCAGCAATAGGTAATTATCAGTCACATGTTGTACCGTACGATCGGCAAGCCACATTAAGATGGGAACACCTCTCAACTGCTCGTGCACCCATGTTGTCTCGGACGACTCAGGTCTGTTCAACCAATATAATGGCCATTGTAGTTGCGCTGCTGCATAGTATTGCTCAAAGTTTGGTGCTCCCAACCCACCCTCACATAACGGGCGTTGCAGGGTGCTGACAATGGCTCAGGGCCTACCACAACCCCAGATGAGCTCCAGTAGCAACCTATTAAGGTCACAAAAGAAGCTCCTAGGGATAACTATAGGCAACGTAGCAAAATAATAAAGGAGCCTTGGTAAAATCAGCATGCTTGCCACTGCCACCCTACCTAGAGGAGAAAGAGAAAGCGGACACCAGAACTGGAGTGAACTTTTCAGAGAGCAGAGCGTGCGTCGTAGGTTGCCATCCCTCACATCATCAGTCCTGCAATATATTTGCACTCCCAGATATTTAAAGGTGTCCAAGCACCACCTCAACCTGCTTGGGGGAAGTGCCTCCTTCGTCCCTGTGGGTAATTCTACCATAGGGAACAAGTAGGATTTGGACCAGTTAACCCGCAGACCCGAAATTGTTCCATACAAATCCAACAGGGACATCACGTCAGGAAGGGTAGACCAACCATTTCTCTAAGTAAATCAATGCGTCATCGGCATATAACAATATGATGTGATATGTCCCCATACAATATATTCCCCACTGCGCGGCCTGGGCACTAAACCGAACAGCCAATGGCTCCATTGCAAGTGCAAATAACAAGAGCGACAGTGGGCATCCCTGTCTAGTTCCTCTGCCTATGGTGAAGCTTTCTGATATTATTCCTCCTGTCCTTACCCTAGCTGTGGGGTCAGCGTAGAGAGTCTTCACCCAACGCACAAAGCCTGGTCCGAATCCCATACAACGCAGCGTGGCGAACAGGAAATTCCAACCCAAAGTATCAAATGCCTTTTCTATGTCTAAAGATACAGCCACATTTTCATATGCCTCGTTAAGGGTATCGCCAATGATGCTTAATTATCTTCGGATGTTTAGGAACGTGTTCCGTCTGAGTATGAAGCCGCTTTGATCTTCATAAACCAGAGTGTGTATGACCGGAGCGAGTCTGTTCGCCAGCACCTTACCCAAGAATTTGCAATCTAAATTCAGGAGGGACAGTGGCCTATATGATTTCAAGCCCATGGGATCACGTCCAAGTTTAGGGAGCACTACAATTAACGCCTCTCTTTGTGATGCCGGGAGTAGGCCTCGGGTCCAAGCCTCCTCGAACGTGGACAGCAAAGGACGCAATAAATGCCGAGCATAGGTGGAATAATACTCTATCGGTAAGCCATCCATACCGGGAGTCTTATTATGAGCTATTTGTGCTATGGCCACAGCAATTTCTTCCAGTCTGAGGGGCTCATCAAGCACTGCCACATGTGGCGCATACAGTTTCACCAACGGTGCTTCACAAAGGTGGGACTCCAGCTGCTGGGTATCAAATGCTGGTTGTTGTCGATATAGCCCTGTACAGTAATCTTTAAAGGCATTATTAATTTCTTCATGTGAGGACACCACTGTCCCATCAGTCAGACATATAGCTCGATGGGAGCATGCTGCCGTTCCTCACGTAACAGCCATGCCAGGAGCCTCCCCGAATGATCACCCTCCATATGGAAACATGTAAGATGGTAGTTGTAATCGTGCTGGCAAAGGCGCTGATCCGCCTCTTCGTACACCCTAGGTTTTGCACCTAGAGGTTCAAATGGCACTTTATGTTGTCTGACTGCTATTTCCAGTGCGCGCAGTTAATTTTCTAAGGTGACGTCTTCATCATGTAGCGAGCGGCGCACCCCCCAGGAATGCGGAGAGGCAGTGTCCCCTTACCACAACCTTATGTGCATCCCATTTTGTGGCTCTCAAATCACTGGACCCAGTGTTTAAGTCCCAATAATTCTTAATGCAGGCATTTAAGTCCTCCCTGAATGGAGCATCCAACAGTGTCTCAGTTCTCAAACGCCAGGAGGGTATTGCGGAACGCTTTCTCCCCCATCTGATAGTAGCAAGGGGGAATGATCGGACACTGTCTTAGCTAAGTAACCAGAAGTCTTGATTAAAGAGCACACAGAGGGAGTTCCCCACAACAAGTCTATTCTGTTGTGTATGTCATGTAATGAGGAATAGAAGGAGTACTCCCTATGTGTTGGGTGTCCTATGCGCTACATGTCATACACTCCGCTGTCTCTAGCCCATGTTGTCAGCAAAGTAGAGTTTCGACAGCTCACTGCTCTCTTCAATGGCGGAGATGAACGATCTACCAGCACATCCGGAAAGCAATTAAAGTCCCCACCCCGGATGGCAGACACAGCCCGGTCAGTCAACAAAGCAGGAGTCAGCGCCTGGAAGAATTCACTCAATGCACTTTTAGGAGCATAGATCCCCACTACAGTGAGTGGCTTGCCGTCCAATAGCCCCTCCAGTACTATGTATCTGCCACCTGCATCCACCCTTTTTTTATGTTGCACATAAGAGACCCCCGGTGCTATCCACACCAACACTCCCCTCGCATAGGCTGAAGAGGATGTACCACACACCTGACCACACCAGCGCTTCTTCAGGGCCCGTAAATCACCACTCAGCAATTGCGTTTCCTGTAATATGGCAAAATGCACCCCCCAATGTCTGAGATAAGCATATATACGGTACCACCTTCCCGGCATTGCCATTCCACGTACATTCCATGTTATAATATTATATTCCTGCATCGTATGTAGTCTGTGTGTTCCCTTAGTGTTATAAACAATGCAGTCATATTCATCATGTTATATGCTCGGCTCTTACATAAAAATGCCCATCCACTGCCCTGGAAAATATATTCACTTGACAAGTTTACTGAGATGTATCGTGACCCAACCAAACATATTAAATATAAACCCTTATCCCCCAACAGCAATCTCAAACCCAAAATATGAGGTCGTTCAGGTACGCCTGCGATTACCACTAACAATAACAAAAAAGAAAACAACATTTAGGGGGTCATTCCCGGCCGGGGATGCGGGAGCATCGCCAACAGGCTGGCGGTGCCCCGCAGGGCATTCTGACCGCGGCGGTTTGGCCGCGGTCAGAAGAGGAAAACCGGCGGTCTCCGCCATGGGGGATTCCGACCCCCTCACCGCCATCCTGTTCCTGGCGGCTCCGGCCGCCAGGAACAGGATGGCGGTGAGGGGAGTCGTGGGGCCCCTGGGGGCCCCTGCAGTGCCCATGCCAATGGCATGGGCACTGCAGGGGCCCCCGTAAGAGGGCCCCACTTTGTATTTCAGTGTCTGCTTTGCAGACACTGAAATACGTGACGGGTGCCACTGCACCCGTCGCACATACCCACTCCGCCGGCTCCCTTCGGAGCTGGCTTCCTCGTGGGGAGGGGTTTCCCGCTGGGCTGGCGGGTGGCCTTCTGGCGGTCGCCAGCCCAGCGGGAAAGCCAGAATGGCCTCCGCGGTCTTTCGACCGCGTAGCGGCCATATGGCGGCTCCCTCCAGGCCGGCGGCGACCGCCGCCCGCGGGGGTCAGAATGACCCCCATAATGTTTGCAAGAAAACTTTTTCCTTGTGGATACCATCTGTGGGGACATGGTGGTGTTCATGTGGGGCTCGCCTAGTACCCCTACTGTCAGATAACTGGTTAACTAAATATTGCCCACACCAGCCACAGTCACAATATCACATGATTTTCGCCCAGTGTTTGGCGCAAGAGTGTATCCATGCATAGATTTTAAGAAACATTTCAGCCCCTTTCACAGTTCCTGTCTATCACATGTGCTTTTCACTGTCCCTCAGTTAGGGATTTTCAATTTGGTGTAGTAGGGACAGCCCAAGCTTCGTACCAAGTTATCACAAGAACCATAAGTGTTCATTCAGCTCATCTGCGGTACTCGGTGTATCCACTGGTCCCTTCATTACTCCCACAATAGTTGAATCAGAGCCTCCTGAATCTGGATCCGAATGCACCTGTGAAACATCCCAGAGCGGCGCAAATGAGTTTTGAGTGTGTATCGTTGCATCCCTGAGTGTCCTAGCCCTTTTCGCAGCTGCTTGTGTCTTGGTGGGTTGCGCTCTAAACCTCCTTTTAGACCTCCTACGGGCAGGTGAAGTCAGACACTCTCCATCGTCCTTTTCTTCCTCCAAGGGTTGGGCAATTCGCTTAGCGTGCATCCATGTCCAGGCTTCGGCTGAGGTGGCAAAGATGTGTGTGTGATCCTCCGCAATCACCCGAAGCTTGGCAGGGAACATCAAGGCATATTTGAAATTGTGCTCACGCAGCCTTTGCTTGACTTTCAGATAAGAATAGCGTTGTCGTTGCACTTCTGCAGTGAAGTCTGGGTAGGCCGTTATGGAAGCCCCCTCATGCCTCACTGGGCTGCTGTTCCGGAAGTGCTGCAGTAGCATATCACGGTCCCTATAATTGAGAAAGCATGCTATAATCGGGCGAGGAGGCACCCCGGCGCAGGCTGTCTGCCTGGTATTCTATGTGCCTGTTCCACAGAAAAGAATTTAGATGTTGCCCCCTTCAACACTTCACCGACAAGCCACTGCTCTTGAAATACTTCCACACTGGGTCCTTCCACTCTCTCCGGGAACCCCAGGAATCGTACATTGTTGCAAC
This sequence comes from Pleurodeles waltl, assembly GCF_031143425.1. NCBI lineage: Eukaryota > Metazoa > Chordata > Amphibia > Caudata > Salamandridae > Pleurodeles > Pleurodeles waltl. The sequence continues at coordinate 612,440,167 of NC_090449.1, forward strand.
GAGATCCCCCTTCTTCATCCTCTGCATGCTGTCATAGAGCTTTCACTTCTAAGTCTAACCTCTCTACATGCTTTTGGGTTTCCGACACGGTAGGTTCCAGCATGTCCAGGGTATCTTCTGACGCCTTCCCCCTCTCCGCCAGTTTGTGGTGTTCAACCCTAAGGAGGTTGAGATCCTGAGAGACTGTGTCTATCCTGTTTTCAAGGGACAGCTTGGTATCCATAATGACCTTTAATATCCTTTCAAATTGCCCCAAGTGTGTTTGCAGGGTGCTTTCCAGGGAGCGCAAACTCAGCGCATCTGATATCGCATCCAGAATGTCCCCAGGCCCAGAGCGCTCTTGGGACTTGACAGTCTTGGTTTTCCCCATCATTCTGATCTTTCAGACCGCTGCGTTGATGGATTAAATTATCCCCACTTTGCGCCTTTACCACTCAGCATTACATCAGTATAAAAGGAGGGATGGAAGGGGAGGCTCCAGTGCCATTCATTCGCTGCGTATGCTAGTCTCTTGCCGGAAAGGGCCCAGGGCCCGAGCGCTGCACTCACCATTCTTCACAGTGCCGCTTTTCGGTTATTCTCCACTTGGGTGGTATTTGTAGGTAGAAGCGCATTCAGGCGTCCGCTCCAATGTAAAAGACAGAGGGGGAAGGTACTGTCCCGACTCAAGCCCACAATCTGCGCCGTGTCCTGCGTGGCTTCAGCACCAAGCACGGCACAGTACCCCAGTAGGCTGCGCCCTTGGCCGCTTGCCGCCCGGTCCCCGCATGAGGGGAATCACTGCTCGCCTCCACAGATGCGCTGCTTTCTAATTACACACACGGCAGCGCGGCACCATGGTGAGTCGCATCCCCAGTCACTCGCTGCCAGTCCTCCGCAGTAAGGAAGACCTCCATCGCCTTCATGAGCATTCTGCACTCCGGTCACACTTGCGGCTCCAGTCGCAGTTGCAACGCCAGAACTGGGACCAAACACCTCCACACAGCCCCCGACACACTCCGCACCATGTGGCTGGTGCTGTAGCAATATATATCAGGATAGTTTTTGAGGCCCGAAGCGGAGCTCGCTTTCAAGATCTTGCGCCCCCCCACCCCTGGAAGCTATGTGGCTATATCTTGCCTTCTTTATGGAAACCAATTTTCACTACTCATCATGTATGCATCTCCTCCCCTGTCTGAGGCATTTATGCACACCATACGCAGTGTTATTCTGGAGTTCCCAGTGGGTTCCACGATCCTGGATGGAGACCCAAACAACGTCAGCAACACCTAAACATATAGTTCCTCTATGGTCTTTGGTTTATTGGGTGCTTGGCAGTTATGTCACCCCACGGAATGTGGCTACACATTTTTTTCAGGTGTACATATGACCTTTTTGAGATTAGATTATTTCTTCTCCCCAGGTCTCATGGATACATGATAAGTAAAACTTGAGTACTGGCGTGTGGATTGTCTCATCATGCGACAGTTGAGTGGCTGCTAGACCTTAGGGGTCAGGAAGCCCATCCCATGAGACCGCCCCAGTTGCGTTTGAGTCATGGACTCTACTGAGCGCCAAGTTTAAGATGGCCCTACATGATGCAATCCTTGAAAATCTGAAACACACAAAGAAGGTTTGGTCATCTTCCACAGGATCAGATGAGAGGCACTGAAGGCCACTACGTGTGACTTTATCAACAGCTACCAGGAGGCCCAGCGTAGACAGGCAAATGTTGAGGTGGAGGACCTAGAGACACGACTCCTGGAATTTGGCATTACCACAGCAAGCAGTTCTTTGGGACTCGCTACATGCTGACTCCGTCCTTCCCTGAGCGGATGGACTGGATGGCAGCCCAGAGTTTTATTTATCAATGGGGTGAAAAGTCCAGCAAAAAACAAAAATGGCTACATTCTGTTATGTCCCCCACAAGACCATTTGGCATGTTACGAATGCCCAGGGGGAGTGAGTGTCGGGAGAGAAGCTTATTGCCAACACTTTCGCTACCTTCTATGGAGTACTGTATGCCCGCAATGACACAGAGGGACCCTCTGAGGTGAAGACATTTGTGCGAAAACTTCTAACCCGTACTCTCTCCAATGATGACAGGGAAATCTTAGAATTCAACATTATGGTGGATGAATTGGGGGGCGCTGGTGAAGCTTCAGCCATGGAAATCCTATGGGCCAGATGGCCTTTGTGCCACATTTCACAAAGCTACTTGGGCGCTAACAGGGCCCCACCTAGTCTTTCAGGAGGTCCTGGGGAGCAAATTTCTACCTACGGATTTAAGAACCACAGTTATTGTTGTCACCCCAAAGCTGCATTAGCCACTGGACCTTTGTGACTCGTATCAGCCGATCTCACTTCTCAACACTGCGGTCAAGGTGTGGGCCAAGACTCTAGCCAACCGATCGATCAAAGTTATAACTATATTGGTCAACCTGGATCATTATGACTTAATGCTGGGCAGGGCCTCATGGTATAATATCCGAAGGGTAAGCAATTCAATAGCCTTGTTGAAGCAATATCATGTTGAGAGTGCTTTGCTGCAGGTGGATATCCGCAAGGCCTTCGACTTGGTTGTATGGCCGTTCCTGTTTTCGCTCCTAACCAAAATGAATTTTTGTCCCGATTCATTAGCTATGTGAAGCTCCTCTATACAAAACAGTTTCCTCTTCAGGTGTGTGTGGGATGGGCTACTTCTGCACCATTCTTGGTTGAACGAGGAACACATTATGGGCACCCCCTTTCCTCAATTCTCTTCACTTTGGTTACTGAACCATTGGCAGAGTTGGTCAGAGTGTACGCACAGTTGAGAAGGGTTGAGTGGGAGCCAGGAGGGAAGAAAGGATTGCGATGTATGCTGACAACGTGCTCCTATTCCTGGCAGACCTCCAAAATTCAGGGCTATGTGCACTGCAGGTGCTACAGATATATGAGAGCTTCTTGGAACTCTGGGTGAACCTCGGCAAGTCCTCTGTTTATATAGTTGGAGATGAAATACCGAGGTGTTGTGGGAGATGGATATCAATGTGCTCCAACAGGAGTTTTGTTTTTTGTGGGTTCACATCACTGGGGATGTGACTCCAGCCTGGGCTTTGAATATCCAGCCACAGCTTGACAGACTAGCGGTGAACTTGAAGTTCTGGGCCCCTCTTCCTCTTTCCCTTCTGGGGAGATCTGTTATTTTCAAAATTATGGCTTTCTCCCACCTGCTCGAGCGGCTTGAGAATTTCCCATTTCCTGTCCTGCATCCCTTTTTCCACTCATTAATTCTCTTCTGAGGGGTTTCCTGTGGAACAACAGCCTACCTAAAATTGCTGTGTCTAAATGTTGAAAGTTGATGTATGATGGAGGCATTGTGGCACCAGACATGATGTACTACTACAGGGCTGCCCAGTTGACTGTCCTGAATGACTAGTGGTTTGGTGGTTTCAGAGATTCGGCTTATGCATCAGTGGAGTGGGCACTGGGTGAGGCTTCTCTTTTACATTTCCTATATTGGATAACAACTCTTCCATGGCAGTTGTAGTTTTTAAAATGATATACTACATCTATTAAACTTCCAAATCAAGCCACCCACAAGGCTATCTGTTTAATGAACATATTTGCTGGGGAGCATCAGAAGTAGTTTAAAAAAACAGTAGAGAAGGTGCAGTAATGCTACTTTTTTCACCATTGCTACCATACCAGTAGCAGACAGTGTGAGAGTAGACCAAAACCCCATTTGTTCACATAATGAATGGACAGTCATCCCAAAGTCCCCCTCTATTAAATCAGTAATGTACCAAAATACCTAAACATATGGTGCTTTTAATGAAGCTTTCTGTTAATCAGGGCAGCCGGTAGGGGCCACTGAGAGGTGCATGGCGAAATGCACAGGACGTATCCCAGTTAACCCCTAAGCGTGAGAAACCCTGAAAGGGCCTCAGAGCACCTGACAAAAAGGATGAATCAGTATTAGCCTCTCTGACATATATCAGGATATTATCAGCATATAAGGATATGATGTGGGATATGTCTCTTATTTGAAAACCTCAGCTTGCACCGATTTTGTGTATCATAGACGATAAAGACTCAGTAACTAGGATGAAAGCAGGGGAGAGCACAGGCAGCCCTACTGTGTCCCTCTGCTGACAGAAAACAGTTCTGAGATAAAGTGACCTGTGCAAGCCCTAAAAGAGGGATTAAAGTATGTCAATCTACCTAATTATTTGCTTTACAAATCTGTTATTTTTCAGCACCTGTTACATGTAGTTCCAATTTACAATATTAATGTAGATTTCCTAATACGTTCTGAAGGAAAGTCTTAATTCTATTAAAGGCACGGAAGTGAGTATTATACTTTTTCAGTTCTTGCAAATGTGATAGCATCAGTCAAGATAACATGCATTAAAAAGTCCCATCATGTGGAGTGTAACAGCCAATGGGATTGAAACAGTTGTGTCAGAAACAAATCAACCAATCACAACAATACACCCTCAATAACATCTTAGCTTGACTGAGAACAACTCTCTTTTCTTGTGCAATGTGTCAAAAAGGATCAAATAGTGATAGAATGAAAGTAATAATATCCACAACCATAACAAGAGAAAACAGTCCTTGGCAAAAGTTCATGAAAGCAGGACTGATACTGGAATGAAGAGAAGCCGGGTACACAGGAGTTCCATGGAGATCCGTAGACTGTGCAGCAGTGATGCAGTAATGCAGGAAAAGGATGTATGTGAGGAAAGATTACAAATAAGTTGTCGCAGACATGGAAGTTGCTGATAGGGAGGGAGAAAAAAAGAGATGAAATTAATCAATTTTGCAGTGGGATAATACTTGCCTCCATGTCTTTAATAAAATTAAGACTTTCCTTCATAACTTACTAGGAAAATCTACATTTTATTTCAAGACAGGAGGCTTCTATTATGCTTGTTCAAAGCAGATTAATAACAGAAGAAGAAGCATTATGTACAGGTTTGCAATAAAACACTTTCAACACATTGTCGTTTGACCAATCTGCTGATCTGAGAATGTCCTCAAGACAGGAACCCGCCCAAAAGGCCTTAGAAGCCTTGGCTCCTCTGGAAGAATGGGACGACATAAATGGAAGCACCTATTCCCACGAAGGACATGATCCATTTCCCAACGTGCAAGAGTAGGGCAGGAAACTGGTTTATAAGGTTTCCTGAAGTAAATCAAAATTTGAGTGGCTGAGGATGTTCTCAGATCAGCAGTTTTCTATTCATAAACTTTTAAGCATTGACCCACACAGAGTTTGGGTTGGTCAGGAAAGTAAGGATAAAACACAGTGGAGAAATTAGTTTTAGTATGTCTATGCACTGTGAACATAACACCTGGTGGAGTAAATTGTCTAGAGGAAATAGCCAATGCTCTAACATCTGAAAGTCATTTAATTGATATCAACCATAACAACATATTAAGTTTAGCTGATAACATCTTAAGAGAAAGAAAAACATTATCAGACCATGATAAAACCAGTTTAAAGGAGACATTTACATCCCACAATGAGCTATATTTTGGAACTTGAGGATCACAAAACTGTACTCTCTTTAGTAGCCGACAAGTGAGTGTATGTTCGCCTACTGGTTTCTATTTTGAAGTGAAGATACACTACAAAATGGTTGAAGTGTCTGATATTGATAACTGGTCTCATTTTCTTGTTTTTCTTTTGTACTGGAAAGATAGAGCTGAGGAAACCGGAATCATTGAGGTGACATGGAGCAATAGCTTCTTTTTGTGGGAGAGTATGAATCTCTAAAGGGATTAGGGAACACATTTCTGTGTAGAATTGAGAAGGATGAGGATAGATTGATAGAAAAGGTAGGTTCTGAGTAAAGCTCTATAGCTCTGTGTCTAGTATCCATGGATCTGAGGTTATTGTATGCCATTTTGGAAGAAACAAACAAAGACGACCTTCTAGTGGAGGATGGCCAGAAACTGGACTTATGTGGTTGAGCGGCATATCTGGAATGTATGTTGTTTCTGCCTCAGAAGCCTCTGCCTCTCTGTGGGTAGAACTGAGGCCTGTATTCTTGGTAGGAGGAATTGAAGGAACCTCTGGAACCTTGGTTGTTGTAGCTGTGTTTGGCAAAGCAGTTCCTGCCTCTGCCAGCCCTGGAGAAAACTTGTTCGGAAAATATTTTCTTTAGGGATTGTTGGGCCTTATCCAAAGAAGAAAACTTGGAGACGTATTTACTCAATTCTTTATTGAACGACTCTCCAAAGGGAAAGCTGTCTCCTTAATGCCTGGATCTACAGCCACCAGGTTAACCAATTTAGGGTCCAGTCTACATAGGAGACCCTTTCTGTGCTCATGAGTGAGAGCGGAGTTGGCATTTCGGAGGAGGCAAAAAGCTTGTTCTAGTCATAAAGAAAGGTCATCTGGATTTTTTGGAACATTGTTCAGTTCTGCTGCTTCTGCCAAATCAAGAATACGGGTGAGGGGACCTACTATGTCAAATAATTTTTGCTGACATGAGACCATGCCTTGTCAACCCCCTCAGCGGGTCTTTGCCAAACTTGGAAAAGAAAGTTAGAAGAGACGGGTCAATAGCTGGGGTTGCTGTCATCTTGGAGGGAAGTGAAGGATGTGGGAACTCTGATCTTATCTTGGCTCTTATCTGTTTGTCCAAAGGAGAGTGTATTCTGGATGCCACGTATTCACCCATGTGGTTTGTCAGAAAACACTCAGTAGAGTTAGGGTGGTGTATACTATTCGGGTCGAACAAAGGAACCCCTTCGGCGTCCGATACCAAATTAGATTTGGAAGAATCTAGGAGAGCAGAATTAGTTTTTTTGCAGGAAAGAGTTGGTATGTGCCTGCATCACCTTGACCATCTTTATCAGTGTTTGAATCAACATCTCCCATATCGTCATTAATGACAGGGATGTGAGAAATTAAAATTGGGGGTGAAATATGTTTTGTTTTAGCTTTACATTTAGTAAATGATGACGTTTCATAAATTTCTTGTTTGTTCCCCTCCTTTCAAGGAGGCCTGTGAGGAACCACGTCCTCTGCCTTGTGTGACTAAACTTCACCAGTCAATAGTTCAATCTTTTTTGTTTTTTTGGTATTAAACGTGACTGTAGACGAAGAAGGGCACTTTCTGCTATCCTCCCCCGACTGGACCAAAAATGTCTTAGACATGATGTTGATAACAGAATTCTCAATGTTCATAGATAATTTGTCCATAGAGGCAGAAGCTGCCTGTACAACTGAATTTTGAATGAAATCATTCAAATTATCTTTTAGTGAGTCGTCCTCCTCATTATTATGTTTTATGAAAGGAGAGCTAGTAATCTCCATGTATATAGCAAACATACCAGAAATAGGTATAATAAAAAGGAAAAATAAAGGTTTAAACACCCTAAACGTATGATAATATAGCATAAAAATGCCAGGAAAGGGTTAAAACCCTGTGGGATGGAGAAGGCTTGGTTAGCTCCGCCTGCGGGCAGGTCTGCCAAATGAAACTCTGAGGAGGCAGGCGGAGGCAGGAGCTTAGGCCGCTCCCCCGGGGACGAAAAAGGTTACCACTCACTTCAAAATAGGGAAAAATGAGTGGGACACCCAGGATATTCACTGCTGAGGTGAAGAACAAGTTATGAAATACCAACAAGACGAGAGAGCAAATATCTACAAAACAACGTCAGTTCTGAGTGCTGCGTTCTGGTAAAAAGTTGGCCAACGCGGTCTGAGAAGTGCGTCATAGCGTGAGTCAAAGTTAGGATGAGGAGCTAACTGTTGAGAAGTGCAGCAATGTGCCAGCTGATTAACCTAACCGCAATACAAAGTGCAAATGATATATAATAAGACAATAAGGCAACATCAATATAATACCATAGGAGAATATATACATAACTAATGAAATGACTTTACTTGAGTGCTCACAGAACCAAAAGAGAGCTGTTCTCAGGCAAGATAAGAAGTTATTGAGGGTGTATAGTTGAGATTGGTTGATTTGTTTCTGATACTACTGTTTCGATCCCATTGGCTGTTACACTTCACTGGGTGGGATTTGTGTTTTTTTTATGTATGCTATCTTGACTGCTGCTATTAAATGTGCAAGAATGGAGAAAGCATAAAATATCCTCCAGTCTTGAAATAAAATTGCCTTTTACAGATCTAATGAAAGGCGCATTGAATTATGTTATCACCTGAGGGCCTTATCGAGGATGCCAAACAGATGCCTAATGTTAGAGGAAGTGCTACATCCAGGAATAATACTTGCAAGTATTTTACTGAGTATTTTGTATTCAGTAGTTAAAACTGAAATATGCCAGTAAGAAGCTATAAGAGCTGGTTCTCTTCCCAGTCAAGGAAGGGATGTAATAATTGCCTTATCTGTGGTAGAAGGTAATTAACCTTCATGTAATGTTGCTAGTTTGGCTCCAGTCATTGGGCATAGGTCCTATAAAACCCAACAGAAAGCCTGTCAGGGGTTTTATTCATCGGAAGTTACCATAGAACCCTTTAATTTATTTCTCAGTGATGGATTTCTCGATATTCGTAGGCTGGGGGAGGGGAGGGGAAGGTAAACAGGGCAAATTTTATCTGGGATGAATAGCTTGAAATCTCATCTACCAAATGATTTCAGTGCTCAGTGTATGACAGACAAGAGAAATCATATAAAGCTTTGTTAATATTCCCTCGAGAGTGTAGCACTCTACCCAAATCATCTTGTTTTGTGATTGTTCAGGTTTCAAGCTGTTGTGGGTGGGTCAGCCAAGCCAGAAGTATGTCTATTTTATCCTACTCTGAGTGTGTTCTGGCCTGATTGAAGTTGTAAACCATGCACTTCACGCACTCGATCAAATCTGCATGTTTATCTTTTGTCTGTAAAAGTGCTGCTTTTCCCTTTGCACTCCTGGCAACCTCCTGCTCCAGTGGTAAGAAGGAAATCTGACCCTGAGAAGGTGACACTCAATAGATTTGTTAGCATAGCTGTGGCATGTGTACTGGCATCTCAAATAACCATCTTGAAAGCCTCCCATTATATCAGAGGGAGATAAAGTTGTTACTGCATTTTTAGCAAAGCCATTCTCTATAGAAGTTCGTCAATGTGTTGCAGAATGTGTCGCCAATCCACTGTATTCCACTCTAATCTACTCTGCACCACTGCACTCTATGTCACTGCACTCTACACCACTTTATGCCATTACTTTCTATGCCACTCTAGGCAACTGCGCTCTATCCTGCAGCACCCCACTCTACACCACTTACTCTACTCTGAAACAATCTACACTATGCCACATCACTCCATGCCACCCTACTCCACTCTGCACCACTCCACTCTATGCCACTGCACTCTTCACCACTCTACTTTTGACTACTGCACTCTATGCCAATGCACTCTCCAGAACAGCACTCTATGTCACTGCACTCTATGACAACGCACTCTACTCTGCATCACTGTACTCTCCACCACCGCTCTTTACACCACTCCACTCTGCAACACTACACTCTCTGCCACTGAACACTATGCCACTCTACTCTGCACTACTTCATTTCACACCAGTGCACTCTATACCACTGCACTCTATGGCACTATACTCTACTATGCACCACTCTACACCAATGCACTCTATGCCACTCAACTCTATTCTGCACTCTACGCCACTGCACGCTATACTACTCAAATCTACTCTGTACCACTGCCCTCTGCATCACTTAACTCTATGCCATTCCACTCTGCACCACTCCACTCTGCTGGGCACCACTTTTATCTACACCACAGCATTCTACAACACTGCATTGTATGCCACTGAATTCTGTGTTACTGCATGCAATGCCACTGTACTCTGTCACTATAGTCTGCAACACCCTATGCCAATGCACTCTACACTAGTCCATTCTACTGTATGCCACTCCATTGTATGCCACTGTATGTGACTCCACACTATGTCAGTCCAATACACCACACTCTCTGCCACTCCACTCTTCAACACTCTGCTCCAATCTTCGCCACCCACTCTGAGACACTCCAATTCACTCTCCTACATGCCATTAACTTTTAGCCATGCTGAATAGCTGCCACGCTGGTGAACAACATGGCTAAAACACATTGGCAAAGCCAATAGCTGTTGCATAAGTGAGACATATTGGCTTTGCTAATGCTTACTGTTTTCCTGCAGCTCTAGGGTCTCTGCTTAAGCCACCACAATTCTTCCCAACTGTTGGCCTTTGTTGAAAATGTTTTGAAGGTGACCATTGATGAACAGGATCCTAGGTTCTAACTGAAAAATTTCAATGCAGGTATTATTGACAGCTTCATCATGTTTCATATTTTGCAGTTCTTCCTTAAACTTTTGCTTTACAAACTCCCACACTGGGGCTGATTGGGCATTCTGGAGTCTAGTCTTGGTGAAGGAATGGCAGTTCCCCAACATCTTAGTTGAGGCCCCTTCAACATGGCAGTGGAGATTTCTCCATGTGGTACAAGGCATCCCCTTTTGATCCTCAGGGGGGCCAGGACGGCTTGTGACTTAGCTTGGTGGAAGAGGAGTGAGGCTCAGGTCAAAGAAGTCATGGAGACTGATTGAAATGGCTGGTAACGCTAAGAAAGACAAGATGGTGGTTTAGTACTGTAAGTGTGTGGTGTATTCTTTTCTGAAGATAGATGCAAAGGAGGAGTTCCTGGAGAATAATGCCCACTTTTCCAACCTATGTATCCTGGGACTTCTGCCTGCCCAAGTCCTGCGTGGTATTTCCATGATGGGAGGGCAGTTACTGGGGCAACAGGCTACGGCAATGAGAAGAACATGCTACCTAGGGTGGTGATCCCTATGAAGAACATAACAGACAATGCAAGATACCTATCTTCCCAGAGCTGTGTACGGGGACTCAAGTCACATGCCACAACTTACATTACTAGAGGAAGTATTTAATGAACTTGGGGCCAGAGGATGTGGAATGGATCTTACCAGACTTAGGGTTGTCCGTGGGCAGAGAGTGCATACATTCACACACTCGGCAGTGGCTCTGATTTTCTTGGAGCATGGTAAAAAATTAGAGATTGAATGGTTGACTCTTGGTTTTGAGGGATTTAATGGTCCTGGAGGAGTTTGGGGCTTTGGGAGGGAGCTATATGGCCAGAAACACAGGACTTGGCTGGAAGGCAAGATATATGTTGAGGCAGAGCTTATCTTACAGAACTTGTTTGATATTGAGGCAACATCAAGTTTCCGCCTTCTCTTCTTTCTTTCCCCCATATTGGCTTACCTTGTGATAAGGTTTAACATTTTGCAAACGTGAGTGTTGGAACGTTTACTCAATTCAGTCTAGTTTGGTGAATTGAAGGGCATGTGCCACTGTGGTCTGGGTTCTGTAATCATGTTGACAAAAGATGAAAACCCTGCTTCCATACCTCTTGAAAATCAGCTAGGCAGGAAGTAAGATATGTTTTGTCAAAGAGGTGACATGGTATAGTTAGGGGGTCCAAATTCCTAGGGAGGAGAAAGACATGCAAGTGACCAAGATGCATTTATTGACCTGGGCTTTGCCAGTGACATTCTCTTTATTTTCCACATGCAAACGTGAGTCAGGCAGGCTATTATTATGTTGGTTATTCAACCTTTCTTCCACTTTTTCTTATCAAAAAGATTCAAGGGGTAATGAGATGCAAAGTTTTTTCTGCCAAGAAGCAAGGGAGATGTTGGAGGCACTCTGGACCTCATTATGAGAGGCCTGTTAAAACCACTGTTATTTTTCTGCTTTAGAATTGCTGTTAGAGGGAGTCCTGGTAATTCCATGGACAGGGAAATAATGACAATTACATGTCTTTGGGGAATAACTTGTAGATATCGCTGTTTTTGTGCTGAGTCCCACATGTTTTCCCTTTGAGTATTGCAGTGAGATTTCAGCTACTGTCTTCTATCTAAATCCCCACTACCAGGCCCATCGGATTTACAAGCCACTCATAATGTGGTCCCTATTCCTGTATCGCGCATGTGTACAACTCTCAGTGAAGGAGGAAGATTCTACTACACATGAAGAATTAGAGATACAGTCCCTGCGGCCATGACCGATACTATCTCTATATCACAAATGGCTACTTAAGAGAAGCATGGTGAAAGAGAGAGCCCCCGATTGGAAGAAGCAATTAAGTTCCAAGAATGATTTGATGTCTGCCTAAAAAGAGCCTCACTGACATGGAGGAATGAACATCCTTACTTTTCCCCCTCAGGTCAGGAAACAGGCAATCTCCTTTCACAAGACCCAACTTTCTCACTGGTCACAATCATTGTTGTTATTCTCTGACATAAACAGATGGTCCTATATCCTTCACCACCACACATGGGTATTGAAGGTCTGTTGGAGAATTTATGTTTATGTTGACTTTGCCAAGCACTATTGCTTTTAAGTATAGAAAATTGGTGGTAACAATCACCTGACCTCATGTCTTGCTGCCTTATAATCACAGAGAAGTATACCACTGCTGCCAACCTGGGCAATTCTGACACTGATGAGGGTGTTTGAGCCGCTTATTGCAGTTTATGTTGTAGGAAATTGTGAGGTATGTTATAGATTCTTTTCTTTCGATGTGAAATGTTCTCATGAGATGAAAGAATAAAAAAGACATTTTAGGCCCACATAGACAACTGCCAGTCAAAAATACACTGAGATCTGTCTCTATCTGCCCATCCTTATAGTTGCTCAGGAGTGTACTTGGCAAGGCCCTCTTCTGCCTTTAATAGTCCACTAATGGGATCAGCATTCATCTGCCTTCAGCGCAGTGTGTTTTCTCTTTCCAGCACCTATCTTGATTGTTTGAGCTTGGTAAATCATCCAAATAAACTTTTTGCCACGTATCCCAAAAGCAGGCAGTTGAGGTATGGGTTTGCTAATCTCAGCAGGAGCTAAACGTGTCTTACTACGTCTACTGCGGGTCTGTACCTATCTTCTTACCTCGCTATCAACCTCACCCTATATTTGAATGCCACCAATGGCTCACTCACCCAGCTCCTCAACAACTGAGGAATGGACCCTGTTGTCATCCCTTCATGGCTGTTACAGGAGGAAGGTTACAAAGCTCTGCACCAGGAAAAAGGGACTTGTTCTTCCTAGGTTTTCATGTTGCAAGACAGTGCATGAATATATGTGTGGAAACAGGGTAAGCACAGATCTCATAGAGGCCACATTCCTAAATTATTTCTGATTAACAGTATAGTAATGATTTTCCAAACTATTGTAAGTCAATGGCATACACATTTAGACACTAGTATAGATGTTCTTGTCCTGGTTCTCTCGTGGTCATACCACAAAGAACTTTAAAAAAAAAACGATTATCACCCTATTACTCTGTTGCCTGTATTCTTAGCTCCAATTCCTGTAGAAGTCCCCTTTTACTCCTACATTGTTTGCCAATCCAGGTTCAAGCACTAACCACCTGGAACTTTAGCTCAAATGTGTGAAGAACAGAACATCTCAGGAAACCAGGATTTTACCTAAGTATGTAGATCTAGACAAATTAATTCATATGTCTGGTTTCCAGCTGTAGTGTTTTTTGTATAGGAAAACATAGCCGCTTACATTGTCTATAAGTCCTCCGTGATCTATTCCTGGTACATGTTTCATGCCTTTTTCCTTAACTGGGATTAAATATTTTTTTTATAAAGCCTACGAGTGTTCTTAATTATGTGGTGGCAATTTAACACTCCAAAATTACCAATATTGTGGTGGTGGTACCTCTGGGGATTATATTTGGAAACCTGAGGTTCTCACGAGGTGCATCTGTAATTCCTGGTCTGAGTCCCCTGATATTTTCTCGTTTTCTCCTCGTGTTTTGCCCAGAGATTATGATTCAAGCTGCCCGAGATCCTTGGTGAAGCACAATGGATTTGCAGTTTTCTCGCAGACTCCATAATTCCAATGTGAGTGGAAACTCCTGCTTCCGGCCACACTGGTGAACTTGCAATCTCCCCAGTAAAATGATATTTGGAGAGGAGTGTTTTTCAGGCAACCATAAAATGTTCATGTTTGTAGCAGTGGTCTCCAAATACGTTTTGTCAGATTCACTTTCCATTTCTTTGCTTCACTGAAATTCAGGTTTGCTGTGATAATACTTTAAGTCATATGATTATGAAACTCTGTTCCTCAGGCATTTGCTGCTAGCATATTTGAGAATTTTCCTTTTTTGCAACATCCTTTTCATTTGAACAAAAAGACAAGGGCAAACAAGCCCTCAGTGGCTCGGAGCTGGAGTAATCTATTATAGCTCATAGTGAATCTGTTGCAACTGGTTTCAACATGGCCAGGCAGCTCCCAATGCGCCACCTAGTTGTAGCACCAAAATACTGAAAGGAGGCCTGCAGAACATGAGTAGCTCTACTGCTGGCAAAGTGCCTTAAGCTCTGAAAATGCTCACACCATTCCTGTTCCCAAATTCCTAGCACACTTTACGAAAACTAATATACCCTACTCTAAAGAGGAACATGTAATTATCTCTAAAATAAACACGTGAACAAGCACCAATTGCAACATACAACTGAGTACGTTCAAAGGTCCAAGACATATACCCCCATGGGAGAATCCCTCAAGCTCAAGTGTCCATTTTCATATTAAAACAAATTTCCAAACGAATCAGGTGAATAGGTCTTGGACCTTTTGAACTTATTCAGTTGGATGTCGCAATTGGTGCTTGGGAACTTGTTTATTTTTGTGTTAGGGATATGCCCAAGGTAAGGGGTGAATAAGACTGACCTCTTATCACAGTGCACCTTTAGTGATTACTTATTTTTTCTACAGTGACACGTGCGGCTGGATATATGCCTCAGTCATTTGTAAATTATTTGTTATATTTTAATCTATCATGTTTTCAAGTTTACATTTCTTTACAATAATGCTGTTGATTCAGTTTATTCATGTTTTTTTTTATTTAAAACATATTTTTTATTAGCAAAATTAATATTATAAAAAAATACAAAGCACAGTCAATAGAGGCGACTATTTACCAAATACCTTGATATCAGAACCAGGCTGAATCAAGGACAATGTTGTGCATTTTGCTTTTTAACATAACAATAAATCTTACAATCCCGTGCCCCTACCCCACCCCCTCCAGACAGCCAACCAATACAGCGAATAAGATCAAATGCTCATTGATATAATAACATAACGTCATATTGTTATGCATGAATCACAGACTGAAAAACGTCATGAAAATGAGTCTATGTATCGAACGCAGAGCCAATAAGCTCTTGTCCAAAGTGCAAGTGTGCATTAACAACAGGAACATAGAACATTTCTTGAATGGCCAGAGCCAAAATTTGAGGCGTGTGCTCATAACGTTTTTTTCCTTATGGATTTTAAATCCTCCAAAAGGATATCCCAAGCCTGCGAAATGCATTGCTTTTCATAGGCCTTCCAGCTCCTCCCTATGTAAGTGTGCAATGTCCTTTTTAAGTTGAACATTGTTTTCGTGTCTCCATTGATGGGGGAAACAGGGTTTTCCAATTAATCTTATATTTGGAAGGTGTCTCTTCCTGCACATAAAAAATAATTTCAAAATGACACTTTGGCACTTCTGTGTGTGCTGCATTTTGCAGCACACACAGAAGTGCCAAATCGTCATTAGTGTTTGTTTATGTGCAGGAAGGGACACCTTCCCACACAGAAACAATCAACCTCCTTAACACAGACATCCTTTCACGATGATGCAAGGATGTCTGTGTTGGAGCTAGGCAGCTCAATTTTGCGCCAGTGCAACACAGGGGTGTGCAGTATTCAATTAAATACAGTGCATCCCTACATTGTGAAAATAATGGAGCGCAGAGCTGCCACTTTTGGAGCAGCGTCCGCTTTGTCATTTTCCATACTAGTGAGCTTGACCCATGTGTGATGCACAATGCTACACATAAGTACAACCACAACCTTGGGTCAGTCACATGTCACTGAGCCTCCAGCGGCAAATACATGATGTCCCATGTCAACAGCCAATACAATCGAATATTGATTTTACACTATCTCATTGCAGAGGGTGAAACCCTACCTCATGCTGACCTGCCTGTCCTGGATTTTGCAGATGCGATGGATGACCAGCTGCCAACCATAAGTGAACAGACTCTACAGGATGTCCTAGGATCACTCCATACACCACCTCCAGTCTCTGGGAGGACACACAGTGTTGCGGGGTCTCCACATGAACCACCCAGCTACCAACACACGCTTCGAGCCAGTACTCACACAGCCCTGGACTACGAGGACCCAGAGATCAGCCTTCAGAGGATAGTGGTAGGAGTCCAGTGGGACCTGGCCAAGCAGGTGAGGGGTGGGGATGGAGACCATGGCAGGCAGCCTAGAGGGAGTGCTGACATGCCTCAGTCCAAATAACAACAACTCAGCTCCCATTAGAGGCACCCACTCACCACTACGTGCACTCCTGCAGTCTCTGGCTGACATAGCTGCTGTCATGAAGCAGAGGCTACAACAAATGCCCTCTCAAACTGACAGCAGCATAACAGACAACAGGCCGGAGTCTATGCAGCATACTCTGGGGTCCATCCAGCAGGAAGTGGCCTCCCTCAGGGAAAACATGGCTGCTTGCCACTGTGCTGTTGCTGCGGTGTGGAAAACCAGCAGTTCCTCCTTGCTGCAGTGATGCCTTATGTGTTGCTACAAATGGCAGCTGCAGGGACCTTTGACTCAACATCTCTATCCCCTGAAGTGTGTGTGGCCCCCTCTACCTCTACAACAGCATCAGCATTGGCATAGGAGGCACCACACAAATCAGAGGATGAAGATGTGGAAGGAATAACATTCACAAGGAAAAGCACCCGGTAGCACCAGTCTCTGTCACATGGACAGTTTCTCCTTAGTTCTGGGCTTAAGATCATGCCAGTGTTGGGACAGTAGGAAATGTGCCCTCTTCACCTAACCACTGTTGAATTGTCTACTATGTGCTGTCATTGTCTCTTTCATATCAATTGCCAATTTTTTAACTCCTCACTAATGCACACTACTCCTAACCATGTCTCATGACATGTCCCTCAACCCTCGACTCCGATTGTGCTACATATGGCTAACGTTCACTCATGAGGTCTGTGAAATTAACATTGTATAGAATTCATAATTACAATTGCACCTGTAAATAAAGCACCTTGTACACATGTAGCATTTCTATGTTTACTGTGATCCATCTACTCAGCTAAAAGATACCATTGTGTCAATCCATGTCAATGTGTACAGAATGTCAGTACATGAGTGCATGACTGGCAGACACAAACCCACACACTAGGATCCTTACATGAGAAAGGTGAATGATGGTGTTGTCGGCTACAATCAACTTACTGAGTATACTGCATAAATTTGAACAGATATCCTTTGAAGTAGACATACGACATGTATGGCTCTGAACCAATTTAATGGTAATTTACCGAGATGGGAGTACCAGTACAACTTATTTGTGTGGTACAGGAGAAGCTAACCTTATCAGTTATGGCCACTTGTCAGTGTTACAGAATACAGTTTCAAATAAGCCTGATGTCAGATGTGCCACACTTGCCAACAATGGAATTGCAGGACCCCTACAATGACAGGTGAAGTGCCATAGTTACCTGTCCAAGATAAAGTATACATACCCATTGTGAAGGGCTGGAACACTGGATGACAAATGTATGCACTGGTAGACGGTATGTAGCAGTCATTCTGACACCTCCTTGGTCTTAAGTGATGCACATGGTAAACCTGGGAACTCAAGACAGTAAGCATACCCTAGGCCAGACACCCAACTTGGCCTGTGCACTCATGAGAACCCCCAGACACTCAATCAATTTACAGAATTATTAGGCTAAGATTAACAGGATTTATTGTAAAACCATATACCAAAAACAAACCTAAATCCTACCCTTTGCTAACTAAATGTAACTAACAACTACACCTATCTAACCTATTCTAAACGTATCTTACATGTGTAACACCACACTCTAAACATCACCCATTGCCCCCCACCCCACTTAAGAGACAAGATATATAAGGGGGGCTGTGCATGCAAACCATCACCTTGACACCCCTGGTGAAACATCAAGGCTTGCCTAGTCATCATGGATGGAAGGTGGGGGCCATATGATAGGGAGTCTGGTAACTTTCCACCAGCTATTCTAAGGTTTGGTAAATCATCATTCATGTGTCCTTGTGCAAGAGCTAGCCTGAGCATACGTTACAAGGGGGCACACCATTGCTAATGATGTGCCTACATGTACAACTAATGTAATGTCCCCAGAATGTTTGGCCAAAGCCTGACCTGCACCTCAAAGTTGTCAACACATTACAGCCCCTACCCTGTGCTATGTTGTGCTACGTGTGTTAAACGGCACACACATGGTGGCTGATTGGATGTCGTTAGACCCACAGTCACTTTGGAACTGCACTGTGTGCTGCAACAGTATCCTGATACATTGTACATCATTTGCACATGCATGTCAGACATCATCAAAGTACAAGGTACGCACACAGCTTTCACATCATATGCATATACGATGAAACCTACATCATTCACAAATATCATGGCGGCAGATCCATGTTTTAAAAATTGCTGAGATCTGACATGGGAAGAATCATAGACTTTTCCTACAACCATCTGGAGCTGAGTTGTCTACTAATTGTGTACACTACTGACTGGTGTGCAGCACAATGTGGCCCCTTGCAGTACTACAGCCTCATTATATCTGAAGGGTACTGAGGCACCTGTGGCACATGTGTCTCCTACATAAGCCCACTAGAGACCTCTGCAAATATAAGCCACATCTGTACCATTTTGTCAGTAAGTGTAAGCTATGTGTGGCACACAGTGCTGACAATAGTGCTGTGTCAAAGTGGTTGTCAACAGGCATGCTATGTACATAAACAGCTGCTCTGAGACCTATCATGGTAGACATCAATGAATAAGTGGCCAGCCACTACAATTCCTATTACACACAATTCCATGCCAGTACACATTGCCCCTTGAGCTACAAGCAAGCCATTCTCATTGCACAACATTCCAACTGATATGTTGTCACCATCCATTCTCCAATTATATACAGTATTGGTCAGGCAAAACCATATTTCATAGCATTCCACACTTCAGACTGACTCACACCAAACCCTGGATTAGCACACATGATGCACAATATGACCCTTACTGGCTGCAGCGGGGTATTCAAATCAGGCCACCTCACCTACGGTGTAGGAAAGAGGCACACCTGCAAGACATGAATGGAAAACATTGCTTAGTGATATTTGTACATATCAGTTAATGGACAACATTGTTCACTGTCAAAGTGTTAGGCTGAGTAAGCAAGTCATGCTAGTGGTAGATCAGAGCAATTGACAAACATCGATGATCAGTCAATCACACATAGTCTCAGATAATGTAGACCCACACACCTACAAACCATCACTGTCCCTGACATGCCTGCGGTGCTTCTCACTGCACCATTTATACATTACATTGCTATGCAGGTGTCTGTTAGCTCTACACCTCCATGACCATATGGGACTGCTTGACACTGCATACTGCATCTGAGGGGCATGCGATTGTTGTTGCAGTGGCTGTCTCATTGTGACACCCATAGCATTTGATCCTGCCCCAGATGTTGTAGACATCTACCTCATTGTCACAGCAAACTGACAAACTACTGCCCAGGGGTTGTATGGGTATTCCAAAGTGTTGAGGAATGCCGTGATACATCCTTGTGTGAAGTAAGTATTATGTGTGTGCCATCACAAGGCACACAATAAATAATGTTATGGGAGTTTACTCACGTGAAAATAGTTTTTCCTACCTGCACATTGACTGATTGAAATCATGGATGTATTGCCAATAGCGTGTGGCCAGCCATTGTTGGCATGGTATACCATTATGTGTCCAGGGGGATAAGAACATGGGTATAGGTATATGCCTCAACACAGACACACTTGCTCTGTGGTCTTAGGATGCATTTGTTGGTGTAGGTTACTTAGTAAAGTGCCAGTAATGGAGCAAATGCATGGCAGCCCTATACTGTCAGTGGTAAGTGGCAGGCATGTGGAACTGACTAAACATGTGTGTGTAGTAATAGACATAATATAGGGCGTATGTGATAAAAAAGTGTACAGGAAGGGGGAAGTGCTAGTAGTCTGGACCCAGTGCATGGTCAAGCTCCCTTACATGGCCTTGGCCAATGACACAAAGCGGCTGATATAATAACAGTGGTGCAGCACCAATTGCATCAATGAGTCCTTGTGGCCCTCAGTGCACCCCTTACCCCCACCATGTGTGTGTCTAATGAGAATTAAGGCACAGCATGATGCAGGTAGGGTCAACAGCATCTGTTTATGTGTAGGTAAATGATGTACTCAGCAGGAGTTGCAACAGATCATCACAACTTCTGCTGAGTAAACGGGGGCCCGTCCCATACATGTATATGCCCCCATATCACACATGCTCTTAGCAGACGTTCAGAGTGCATGAAATATTGAATTTAGGTATTTCTCATGTTTCCCAGTGGCTTATACATTTGTCGCCAAAACAGGTTTTGGGACCCTCTTCCATACATGATGCATGGCGCAGGCCTCATTTGGTACTGCTCAATACTGAGTTGCCCTATGCAAGCATCACAACACTTTCTAATGGTTGTGCAGGGAAAATGGTATACCTGCACTGCATCAACTTCATTATTATACATATGAATTGCAGGCCTAAGGAGGCGCTGGGACTCTTCATACAGGTAGCATATGACATGTCCAGATCCACGGCCATTACATGCAGCACTCAACAGTATCTGCAACTGTCATACACATGCAAAAAATGGGCTTTGTATGGAAATGGGAGACGTACCAACTGCTTCACCAATCTATATCCTCAGATGATCCAGCAGATCTTGCTCCCTTGTAATGAGGTCTGCCCAGCGGTGTTTCAGTTGGTGGTCGTTCCTTCCTGTCCCAAATAAAATTTTTAGGTGGTGCAGTGCCTTGCCCCACTGCAGCCTCCTTGCCTCTATGGGGTAGCCTAGAATGACACGGCCACCCAGTTCCAGCATCATGGGGAGGTAGTGCTGTACCAGCCATATAAAGCTCCCCAGCTCATCGGCCGACATCCTTGCCATCCTCCCTTTCCCAGATCTACTGGACTGCAAATGCAGTTCACCCAAAAGAAAATATGAAAATCTGAACAACTAACCCAACGCCCCCAACAACTATACTACCCCAGACAAACACCCCACAATACACAGACAGAAACAGTACACCTACAACACAAAAGACAGGCTTAAAGACAAATAAAACACAACAGCTACAGGACACAGCACAATAAACACTCAAAACACTCCAAACACTCCAAACACTCTAAAACTCCTAAAGTACCAGCTCCACACACCCTCACCCAATCTTAGATAATAAGACTGTGAAGTGAAAGTGAAAGTGAACTCACTGTACCATGCTTGCAGACATGATGTCCTGTTTCATCAATTCCTGGGCCTGTGCGTCACGTTTCCAGTCATGTGTAGATTTTTCCCCTTTTTGCATGAAATTGTCTGTGGACATGCGATAGACGTTCAGGGGCTAGGCATCTTTTAGCTTAGGGGAATTGTGTGGTAAATGGGTATGCATGAAAAATTTCAACGCATGACGGTCATGGGTCGATTTTTCACCATGGTGTGATAAAAGGCATGTGAATGTGTGATTGACGCTCAGGGTCCAGCTGTCACTTCACTTACATTGCAGTGTGGATTTGATGCTTTTGCATCTTTTTTTTGACGCATGATGGAATTGTGTGTTTTTTTGCATTGTAGGCCTTGAGTGCACCCTGATTAAATTACCATGTCACATGGGCTGTGCTACAATGTTGTATATGTGGTATGGCTACATGTGCGTAACTATCCAGGAATGTCATAAGAGTGACATTGGTATGTTGAATCCATAGGTTTGTCTATATGTCTGCTGCTTGTGATTACTCATACCTTGTGCATGTGTAGCTATACTGTGTCCACATACATGTTAGCACATGTGCTATGTGTGTACATACATGTTTGAATACTAATTTGTAGGTGGAGTACATTGTTATGTCTGAGATACAAATGTACATATACCTACAACACAATAAATATATGATAGCCAATGTACAACACATGGTAAGGCATGTGACAACCATGACAATTTGTACTAAGAGTATGCAGTGGACTAGGACTGCCTTGACATCACGTTACACCTGGCAATTTAGTGTGCATGTGTGTCCACTCTGTGCTGTGTTGTTGGACTTTACTTCATGATGCTCTGCTGCACATGTGGCATTTAGTTCCCCATGCATCTTAGTTTCAGGAGATGTTATGTACACATGTGTTACTGAAGGCTGGTATATGCCATGTGGGTGTAAAGACATGTGGTGTCATTTCTGTAACATAAGACCGTAGTGGTGTGTGCATGGGATGTGGGACCTCACATTACTATCTTCCTGCATGAGCACATGTTGGCCTTAGACAAATGCATGTGTAGCCACATCAGTGCCACGTATGTTTCAGTATGCCGAAACACATGTGAAGGTCATTTCTTTCAGTAGCTGATCTTGTGATAACTATGCCCTTACTTTTGTGCTAGGTTAGCTTTTTTTCAGCATCCACACACATTACCATGCCTGAGCCATTATAGTGGTACATGTGTGCTGAGGGGGGCAATGAGTCTACTGGAGGGGCTATCCCAAGAAGAAACCCACAACATATCAGTGAGATCGTGAGGGGAGGAGGAGATCCACAGGGGCCAAGGTAGCTGGGTAACCCCAATATACAAACAACAGAGATCCAAATCTACAAAAAAAAATGCAATGGAGAGATTATGATGATCCCTGCAACTTGGCAATGAGCCCAGGAAGAATCCACACAAGGATCCAATAATCGATCAATCAGGACAGAATCTAAAGGGATGCGGAAGGCAAGTCCCCTGTATCAAGTCAAGTGAAGAAAAAATATGACTACCAGGAACATGAACCTACACAATAAATAATTATATTTACAGAGGTAATAGAGATGGCTCAGGAGCATGCCTGGAGCATAGAACAAATCCACCAATTGCCTGTTTATATAACTACTCGAGAATACCCTGTTACGGACAGATTAGAGTATGAGCAGGAGCAAAATGGGACATTAAACACAAACACTGCAAACTTTCAGGAAACCAATGAACAGCTGGCAATAATATTCAACCCTCTATATGCATCACAGGGACCATGGGATGTACTTAACAAGTCAAATATTCTGCGGCTGCTGCACCATATACCATCACTTGTGAATCTCACAACAGGGGACCTCTCAACTGTAATCTTCAACACTTATGCATGGATCAGCTAGAGAGAATCTACACTAACGACATGGAATGACCAAAGCATGGTTGAGAGAATATTTGAATATGAGGGGTTGCTGGAAACCTTAGGCATAAAAATCAGCAAACCAGAGAAAGAACATTACTCTTGAGTCCCGTCCATGAGAAATCAGTCAACATGCCCAGTAAAAAAAAACTTTCAGTGCCTTCAGGGGAACTCCGGTGATAAAACCGCTGATGGTAGATAAGAAAATTACCATACAGCTGACAAGGAACATAAGAGATATTCAACTTGACGACGCAAGAAATGGTCACAGCAATTTGGGAGGGTGGGACTGAGACTTGCTTCCCGCAACTTTGACCACCAAAGGGAAAATGTGTCTTTAACCATAAAGGGCCCTCATTAAACAAACCAAATAATGTGATTAAGATAATCAGATGGAACGTGGCTGGACTGGCCCTCCACATTGCTAGCCCCAGTATTGAGGGCTTCTTAAACAATGTAGAAATTACGTGCTTTCAGGAAACCTGGACGACGGAGCCACAAAACAAACTAGGTTTCATAACAACTCAGTCGCCTGCCCAAAAGAAAAACTTCTTTGGAAGACATACGGGAGGTCTTGCAACATACATTAAATTAGACTTAGCAGTTAAATTGGTGCCTTGGAAAAAATCGACTGGTTATGTTCACGTGATAACCATATATGGCCTAGCCCTCACCAAAAAAAACAAAGCCAATATCAGTTATAAACTTGCACCTAAATCCAACTCGGAAAAATAAACAGCCGAAGGTTAAATCAATTTTGTCCCTATTAAAGGAATTTCTATAGGAACATCCAGATCACAAACATATGATTGTAGGAGATTTTAATATCCGATTCTGGGTCAGGAGGTGGGCTCCCTGGAGACTCCATAAGATTAGCCCTAGATACCTTTTTTATGGAATATGAACTGAGAACGATCAATTGCAGCAATATTGTATTGGGCACACGCATCCCGACATTCAAAAATATTCCCACACTAGATTACATCTTCTTAAATCCAGCATTATTGTGAGGATGTTAAAGTCATAAGGTGATCAATAGATCTGAAAGTGACCACAACCCTGTAGCAATAGAAATCGATCTTGGTGCAGTGAGACATCAGTCCTACAAGGCAAGCGGACAGCAATTATCAACTAGCTTATGCTCATTTACAAAAAAGATCAAATGGAGTATGGCCTGCAAGGCAAAATATGACCTATGGAAGCAGGCCAATGGCCCATTAAACTTTAAAACCGAGACAAGCAAGATCAGTAACCAGTGGGAAAATGTGATTAAGAACTTACACGCTTCTCTAAGTAGTCCAGCACAGCATGGGTTTGTAGGGAGCAGAAGGCAAAAAGCTGACAAGTTTTTAGCAACTAGGGAATATATACAGAGCAAAAGGAAATGCATGCAGGCAGAAATGAGATGTAGAAGGAATAAAACCCCTGCAGTGGCAGCTCTTAGAAGGCAGGCGAGGAAAGAGTACAAGGGAGTATTATGGAAATTGAAGCAAAAGGAGATCAAAGAATGGTGGACCTATTTACGTGCATTGCTGCCATCTAGCAAAAGCAGAGAATTTTGGGACTATGTCAACTCTTTGCTACATGCGTCTGTATGTAAGGTCAATGTGATATCTGCCAGTGATTGGGAAAGCCATGTGGGTAATCTCTATGTGGACCCAGAGTACGCTGATGCCCAGTACTACAGGGTTGCAACATGATTTAGATGACTTAGAAAATACAGCGTTAATTGTCACTGTCAAATCAGTGAAAGCGGTGCTCGGCAGCATCAGGCGGGATGGGACACCAGGTCCAAATGGCCTTCCGGGGAGCATATTCGGAGAGGATAAAGACTTTTGGGCTGAACCTTTGGCCACTCTTTTTAATGACTGTTTACACTACTCTGTGGTCCCAGAGGCCTGGAAAGGCCGAATATTGCATCCAATTTTCATAAAAGGAGACTCACCTCTTCCAGAAAACTACAGGTTAATAGCCCTACTGGATGAGGATGTCAAGGCCTATGCAAGGGTTCTGCTTCAAGAGCATGAAAACTGGATCACTGAAAATAACCATCATACCTATATACCATAACAGATTTAGACCTTGCTCTTCCACTCTAGATAATGTTCTTGCTCTTTAATACCTAGGTCAGAAAGCACTGAAATCATCAGCTCAGCCGCTTTTTGCTTGTTTTATTGACTATAGTGCGGCTTTTGATGGTGTGGTGCGCCACATACTCTGGAAGAAGGTGGCGGCCTGGAGGATACCAAGGAAATTATTAGCATATTTAATTGCACTTTATTCCGACACTTGGGTGAGAATCAAGATCACAAGTACACGTTACCAAGAAAATTCATACCAATAAAGGATTAAAGTAAGGCTGAGCAATCTCCCCTAGTCTCTTTAATCTGTACACGGCTGACCATGGCGCAGAATTGCTCAGAGGGTATACACTCCCCCCGAAATTGGGTAAGACTGTGCTCCCCATAATTCAATATGCGGATGCCCTGGTCCTGCTTGCTCAGACCCGGATAGGGTTAAAAAGGGGCCTGGATATATCACATAGCTACAACCAAAAAAATGCATGAGGGGCAAATGCAGCAAAAACCAAGGTCTTGGGTTTTGGACATCAGACTAAAAAACATCAAAGAGTTTGAAAACTGCCCATTAAAAATATAAACAGAAGAAAAGTATCACTACCCTGGAGTTTGGCTATAGAACACGGGGAAAATACCATATCAGGTAGTGGCACTGATAACTAAGGCAGAGAGAACTACATATGCTTTAGCAAAACTCCACCACCAGCTCCCATCAACAACATCAGAGGCAATCAGGCAATCAGGAGAGTTATTAAAGCAAAATTACTACCTGCAATCTCCTATGGACACCTTGCATATCCCAGCAGGCTGATAACACGGCTGGAGAAGTGCCAGATGAAAGCCTATAAAAGGATATCTCAGATTCATAAACCAACCAGACATGCAGGGATACGCCTGCAATTCAACATAATAAGAATGGATGTAAACTGCAAAATGGATATAATCAAGCTCTTCCATTGAGTTTGCAGGGCCAGTATCAACAGCTTGAGGGGGTCCCTGAAAGTAATCGTTAAAGAAAAATCTAGTAGCTGGTCCATCTATCTCAGGTAAGCCGAGGAATCCTTTAACTTGGCTCCCTCCTACACATCGGATGCTCTCATAATGAAGCCTCTGCTAAAAATGACCTGGATGAGCTGGTATGAGAGCTTCTAGAGAATTTACATTGCCATAATCCGGAATATTAGCGGAGCCGAGGGTTTAGCCGAGTCTCATACAACCATTAATGGCCAACCGTATATGAAAGAGGCACTGGGAGCCCGTGAGTTCCAGAATATCTTGCAAATGTGTCTCTTAACACTCCCCGTTTGTGACTTGAGACGTAACTGGAAGTCTTTGCAGGGATATTTGCAAGAGTTTCCCTATGTAATTACCATCATGAATCTATCATACATTTAGTATGTTGCTGTCCATGCTTGGCCTCAGAGAGACGTCAACTATTAAAACCTTTACACTTGAAACATGGTCTGAGACCATGCAAAGAAGCTGTAAAATATATATTTACTGCAGTTATCCCTATGGTACTGGCTTGCCTATGGAAATTCTTCACCATAGTGAGAAAGGCTTTACAGCTTGCTCGGGGCCAGCAATGTGTGGGAATCAAAAGGGGCAAAGTGGCCCCTAAAGAAACATTATTGTTGAAATGGCTCTTTCCTCATGCTAATCTTACTTTCACTTATGATGGCTTTGACCTCTATGTTCAAGACTAAGGCGCTGCAGATGTGACAGGGGGCTCTCCTTTGAACTTCTGGATTGTCTTATTCTGCTTCATATCTTTCCTCTTCATATCCTGTTTATCTAGCTTTTACCCTTATGTCAACTTTTTATCGTACCTAGGATGGCACATGCCTCTGTGTTTTAATGTGTTGATTTTGCAGTACCCTTTCGGGGTGTCAATTCTGAAACCCCATCACCTTTCCTTGTACTCTGTTTAATCTGTCTAAGATAACATATGCTCATTAATGAAACTGGTGGTTTACACTATAATGTGACATGCAATTTATTGGATTCTAGATACATAAGTTGATGTGCAATATGAAGATATAGTAATTGTTCAAGCCAATGCTTAGCTCCATCACTGGATGTCCAAGTGAATTGACAGACAGAATACATTCTACAGTATTTGACCCCCCTTCCGGGAGGTAGGATTAGCTTTTTTTTTTATGTGGTCCTAGACTCTTAGGACAGTATATGATAAAAGAGTTAACTGACAGGAAATTATCTATGAATCTCTATATTGGTGTAGGCATCTGCTCTTTCACCCCTCAGATTCTTTGAATTTCATAATAACAGATGCAATACCAGATCCTCAGGATAGTTTTTATAGGCACTTCTACTTTTATTGCTGTGTTTATAGTATTTTATGGCATTTGCACTATTACTTCTAAGTTTTAGAATTTTATAATAACAGATGTGATACCAGACTATTACGATAGTCTTCATTGGCACTTGCACTTTCATTGCTGTGAATATAGTATTTTATGGCATTTGCACTTTGACTTTTAATATTCAGAATTTTATAATAATTGATTTGATACCAGATTTTTAGGACAGTCTCCTCTGGCATATACACTTTCATTATACTGTGATTATAGTATTTTATCATAACATTCAACAAGATGTATTTTTCTTTATGTGTGTTTATTGTATTTTGTGCAACAATTTTAAGTAATCATGCATGGAATAAGTTGACATATGACATTACACCTGCCACCATTACAGCTGCCACTGCACTTGTGTTGTCTTCAAGTGACCTCCTGTGTTGAATTTGCAAGTATCTGTGTATGTTTCCAACCTGTCCATCCACTTCCTCCGTGGAACATGGGTATGCATTTCTTCCAGCATGCCACAACCTAGGTAATTCTTACCATAAATTAATGATGTTGAGGTATGAAATCATCTCAATGGTGTACTTTTCATTAGTCAAATGCAACATATATGGCTAGGTCTACTCCCACTCAGTTTGATGTTGTGTCTCTGACATTATTGAACAATGCTGGACATAACAGCACATCCCACACCTGATTGCGATGTTGGAGCTCAAAACATGTATGGAATAATTTGTTACTGTTGATCCCATACACTTGTCATGTTATGTGAGTGACAATGAGTGGTAAGTATTGCTATGTGCTGTGTGATGTTGTTACACACAGCATACTAGGTAAACATGCTGACACATGTCAAGCATTGTTGAAACTGGCAAACCTGTTGCTACCTAGGACATACATCAGTCTTCACATGTTTATCTGGATTTGCTCTAGGCATGTGTCAAGACAGCAGGTTTGTGTGACAAGTGTGCGTCTTATGTACACATGGAGTGTAACACACTCTGCCTACATTCCACCCAGACTATTATTTGGTGGTGCATTGTCCCATTAAATTCTTAGACCCTGACAATGGGTCATGTGTTTGGATAGTGATTCTGCACCCATAGCTGCTTCATTTGTCTGGCAACCCATAGCACACTCCACAGCCAACGTGTGTGTGCCATACGTGAGATGCAGCCCACCATGTGTCACGGTTGTGCTTAATGGCAGTGCCAGGACATAATCCCTTGGACACACTGTGCAGGCTCAGCATCTGATATTGGTTACAAACCCTGGACAATTACTGAAAGTCCATAGTTATCTATGATGTCCCATCCTTTTTACACATGTATTGTGCAGGCAAAACAGCAATCACCATGAGTTGTGACAGTGTTCAGTTTCAACATTACTTAAAATCCATTTGTTGACAGCCCCTACCTTATGTGAGCCCCCCTTGTATACATCCTGTTAGGCATGGTGCTGTTGTGGGTAATGGGCTAGGAATTAGCACCTTAGCCATTTGACGGTACAATATATGTAGTGGTGCATAGATCTAGGCCTTCAGGAGTCACATGCCCGTGAATTGCATGTCACTGATATGTGAGATTGAGGCAGTAGACCCTCTTACATCACAAATTATATTGCTACCATACTTGTAATTTTTGTGTTTCTTACCTGCTCCCTGAGGCTTGAGTCACATTCCAATGGTATATGTAGTGGAGAATGAGTATGGCCCTCATTACAACATGGGCGGTACCGCCCTGCAGAAGACCGCCAACACACGGCTGCAGAATTCCGCTACAGCTGTTATGACCCACAGCTCGGAATCTGCCAAAATCCAGACACCTACACAAGTCCGCCACACCAAAGGTCAGTGATAAACTGGCGATAACAAAACCTCCACCGTCACGCCAACAAGAATACGCCCACACTATCACGACCCACAAATCCACGCAACGCTCTTTCAACCATGGTAAACCATTGGCGGTACACACCGCTGCGCTCAAAATACACACACATTTACAAAACACAACCACTTTGGACAATTTGAAATACACACACCTGATACACACACCCACACACTCAATACACTATAAAACACACATCCACATCACCCACAGTCTCTTACGACCAGAATTGGGACAGAAGGCCAGAGAGAGACACCACCATCAACAAACTAGCATCCACAGGCACTCAACACCATCACTCACACAACATCCATGCACCTCACACAACACACACAAACACATTCCCTCACACATCACAACACACACCACCTCACACATCACCCACGCCACCCCATGGCACCGCAAAGACACCCCAGGTTTTCTTAGTAGGAGGTCAGGGTCATGGTGGAGGAAATCATCTGGGTAGAGCCACAGCTATTCGGATCACAGGTGCAGCACACCTCCATAGCTAGGAAGATGGAGCTATGGCGCAGAATCGTGGACAGGGTCAACGCAGTGGGACAGCATCCAAGAACACGGGGTGCCATCAGGAAGAGGTGGAACGACCTACGGGGGAAGGTGCGTTCCATGGTCTCAAGACACCAAATTGCAGTTCAGAGGACTGGCGGCAGACCCCCACCTCCTCCCCCACAAATAAAAACATGGGAGGAGCAGGTCTTGGCTATACTGCATCCTGAGGGCCTCACAGGAGTAGCTGGAGGAATGGACTCTGGTAAGTCAAATCTTTAACTACCATATCCCCCACCCTACCTGCATGCTATCACATACCCCCACCCTCGCCCTCACACCCATCAGTCCAACTCCTCACATATGTTTCATTATCACAAACCACACATCCCAACACCAAGCCCTGCATGCAACATCAAAGCATGGACACCCATCACCAAAGCATGTCCACTACAGATACCCACACAGACCTCAAAACAATTATCACACAAGGTCCTACATAAGAATGTAAGCACTGGGGTACAGGGTCACCCACCCATTGCACACCATGGCACACACAGATGCAATAATCATGTTTTTACACCCCTGCAGGACCCCCGCCCAACGTCACCGGACAGGAGGTTCCAGACATGTCCACCACCCACAGAAGAGGCCCACAGTGATGACAGCAGCTTTGTCCAACTGGATCTAGATGACCAGCCCGGCCCATCTGGGACCTCGGGACAGTCGGTTCCCATGACACAGTCACAGGCCACCACAGAGCCTCCCCCCTCAGGAAACACCAGCACCCACCCAGTGGGCCCATACCTCTGTCCCCAGGACAAGTCAAGCAGCAGTGTGTCCACCACTACAGGGAACCCAGGCAAACCCACCACCCCAAGAATAGCAGGGACCTGGGGGCAGTGGCAGTGGGCACACGGTTCAGGGACAGAGGCACAGGAAAACCGGGGAACTGGGAGGTCTGCTGTGCGACAGGGGGAGGACAGGCCCAGGGAACCCACACTCCACAAGGCCCTCTCCAACATCATGGGAGCGTACCATCATTCCCAGGAGACGTACTGGCCAAGTTTTAGGAGACCCAGCGCTGCAGGATCAACAGTATTTGGGGTTCAGGGAGGAACTCAAATCCATCAATACCACCCTGGGCACCATTGTAGGGGTGCTGAAGGACCTTGTGAACACCAGGAGGGACACTGTGGCACAACAAGGGGCACCTGACACTAGCCTTGACGATGAACTGCCCACCACCTCCGCCGGCGCTAGTGGGCAGGAGGCACCGCCACAGGACCACAACACCAGCACCCCACCCCCTGCAGATGGAGACCCACCCCGCAAGCGGTCCCTGAGATCCAGGACAAAGACAGAGGGGGTTATTCTAACTTTGGAGGAGTGTTAATACGTCCCAAAAGTGACGGTAAAGTGACGGATATACCACCAGCCGTATTACGAGTTCCATAGGATATAATGAACTCGTAATACGGCTGGTGGTAAATCCGTCACTTTTCCGTCACTTTTGGGACGGATTAACACCTCCTCCAAAGTTAGAATAACCCCCCGAGTGTCAGAGTCACCAGATCCTCGGGGTCTGCGCACGTTCCCAACACGTCCAATACTGAACAGCTCCAAGACTCTGATAGATAAATCACAGAGGCTAAGAGAGTTCAAGAGAGGAAGAGGGGATTAGGAAGGGAAACAGCTGGGAAGGAGACCTGTAGTAAGAAAAAGGTTAGAACACACAATATGAAAATTATATCTCCTGAAATCAATACTAGACTATGGGGGTGATTCTGATTCTGGCGGGCGGCGGAGGCCGCCCGCCAGAATTCCGCCCCCATTATACCGCTCCGCGGTCAGAAGACCGCGGAGGGTATTATGAGTTTTTCCCTGGGCTGGCGGGCGGTCTCCAAAAGACCGCCCGCCAGCCCAGGGAAAAACTCCCTTCCCACGAGGATGCCGGCTCGTAATCGAGCCGGCGGAGTGGGAAGGTGCGACGGGTGCAGTGGCACCCGTCGCGTATTTCAGTGTCTGCAAGGCAGACACTGAAATACTTTGCGGGGCCCTCTTACGGGGGCCCCTGCCGTGCCCATGCCATTGGCATGGGCACGGCAGGGGCCCCCAGGGGCCAGCGATCCCCCCTACCGCCATCCTGTTCATGGCGGCTTTCCCGCCATGAACAGGATGGCGGTAGGGGGGGTCAGAATCCTCATGGCGGCGGAGCGCGCTCCGCCGCCATGAAGGATTCCCCCGAGCAGCGGTAAGTCGGCGGGAGCCCGCCGACTTGCCGCTTCTGACCGCGGCTGAACCGCCGCGGTCAGAATGCTCGTGGGAACACCACCAGCCTGTTGGCGGTGCTCCCGTGGTCGGTGGTCCTGGCGGCCACCGGCCGCCAGGGTCAGAATGACCCCCTATGACTCTAAGCATAGACATTCTGAAAACATGAACAATCTAAGAATTGAGTTTAAAATGACCAAGTTTCAAGATGGCCGGATACCTGTAAGGGAATCAAGATGGATTAAATGAAAACTTTCTTATTCAAGTACTTTCCTTTACATGAGAATCAGAAAAACATTCTGACTACATTTTAAACCAGTCATATAAATCCTTTTTTGAGGATGCATACTAGGACCAAACAATATTGCATCTAGACAATCTGATCTTCTGTGTACTCTTAAAATGTTTCAACACAAATTGCGCATATTGTAGATTTATGTATATATATATAGTAAACACCATAAAAGGATTGTGCACCATGAATAACACAATATGGATTCAGGAAAAACAAATCACGTAACTCGTCAACTCGAATATTACATGATAAATATCTTAGAATAGCGGCATACAATAAACAACATGAATAAAACTCAAGGAGAGAATCGTGCGTCTTGCCGATTCGAGTGTCACCATATAAAAAGCCAAGAAATGGTAGTACCCAATGAATATCAAAGTCAAATCATCTTTAAACGAATCGCGTGTCTTGCCGATTCGTTAACCACGATGTAAATGCCAAGAAATAACAGCTCACGATGAATAACAAGATCAAAGTACAATGAAACAAATCACGCGTCTTTTGCCGATTCTTAAGCCACCATGCAAATGTCAAGAAATGGTAGCGCACAATGAACAACAAAGTTAAAACACCATAAAACGAATCGTGCGTCTTGCTGATTCTTAAGCCACCATGCAACTGTCAAGAAATGGTAGCATGCAATGAATAACAAGATTAAATTATCATGAAACAAATTGCACGTCTTGCCAATTCGCAATTCACCCTGCAAATGTCACAAACACTCAAGCGCATATTTCACTCACGCAAAGTACTCTGTCAAATCATAAAAGAATTAGGCCCAAGAACATGAGAGTTCTTGATAACGGCGTCGGGAGGCCAGCCCAACCACCGTCTTACCACCCAGAACAAGGATCTCCAAATGAAGAATGAAAGTCAGATGTCTGGAAGATCAAATAGGCCACCGGGACAGGAGATCAGGAAGTAGCTTCTGCTCTGCACCGGGACCTCTGAATAGTGAGCACTTGGAGCTGGGCTGGCTCCTTTTTATAGAGTCTTGGCCCAGCCCACAACCACACCCAGGCATGCTGCAGGGAAAGTCTCTATTAAGCCCTGGAAAGGGACCACACCCTAACACACTCTGGAAGCCTGCAGCAATACATTGCAAATGAACAGCATTTGTAAGGACATTAAAAATAAGTCTTCAGGATTGAACTCTGCAATGCAAAAGTTTAAACAACAACATATCAGCACAATGCATAAATTACGTTGTTTTGAGAGTCCTGGGTTTTTGCATTCTAGTCGCCAATAGAGCGCGCACTGCCCTGGTGTTGACAGTATTCCCCTCTCCCAGACGCGCTCTAGAGCCTGGTTTGCCTGGATTAAGACGATGAAAGTGTCTCACAAGTACTGGAGCATGAACATCAGATGCGGAAACCCATGAGTTACTTTCAGGACCATAACCTTTCCATGAGATTAAGTACCATAGATTACGCCCTCGTAGTTTAGAATCCAACACTTTCTTAACTTCATATTCTTCTTCTCCCTGTACTAGAACAGGAGCTGGATGAGGGTGGACCTTTTGGACTGCCCTTTTAAATTGGAAAGTGTGGAACACTGGATGAATTCGTAAGGATCTGGGCAATTGTAGTTTATAGGTTACCAGATTGATTTGCTGAAGGACTGTGTAAGGACCTATAAATTTGGGATTAAACATGTGCTTCTTCTTAAAGTCTATATGTTTTGTGGAAAGCCACACTTTGTCACCTGGTTGATATTTGCGGTCCCTCACAATGTTTCTTGTCATAATGCCTTTTGTATTTTTGTTTGGCTTTTTCTAAATGCTGTTGAATCAGTTTCTGGGTTTGATGCAAATGTTGAATGGTTTCTGACACAGCTGGAGTAAGAGAACTTTCTTGAGGAATTGTGATGGGCAGGGTGTCAGGATGATAGCCAAATAAACCAAAAAAGGGTGTAACGCCAATAGAAGTGTGGAATGAGTTATTGTAAGCTAACTCAGCTAACCAGAGCATAGATGCCCAAGAATGAAGTGCCTTTTCAGCGTAGGCACATAGGTATTGTTTCAAAGTCTGATTTAGTCTCTCTGTTTGAGGATGGTGACTAGTAGATAGCGTAGATGTCACTTGGAGTGTTTTACACCATGTCTTCCAGAAATTGGAGGCAAAATGCGACCCCCGATCGGAGAGGATAACTTTTGGCAGTCCATGATAACGAACCACTCTGTTCAGTAGAATAGATGCCAGTTCACTAGAAGTGGGCAATTTTTTACAGGCAATGAAATGTCCATATTTTTCGTGAGACTATCTACTACCACCAGAATTACTGAATGCTGTTGAACCACTGGCAGACCGGTAATAAAGTCTAAAGAAATGTGCTCCCATGGACGACTTGGGGTTGGAAGTGGATGTAACAACCCTTTTGGTTTTTAATGACTTGTTTTAATGCGAGCACAAACTTCACAGTTGTTTACCATTGCTTTTACATCTTTTGTTAGGGTAGGCCACCAAAAATAGCATTGGATCAGTTCAAGAGTTTTAGGAATACCTGGGTGACCTGCCGTCGGTATAACATGCAACCAATGAAACACTATCCTGCGAAGTTTGGTAGTGGGTACGAACAAACGAGCATCATGAAAGGGTAGTCCTTGCTTGATTAACCTTTTGGGATCTGCTTGGGCCCATGTTTGCCATTTTTGAACAGTGAAAGAGTTGTGAATTTCTTCAAAGAAATCTTCAGTTTTTATGATACATAGAACCTTGTCAGGAGCAATGATAGCTCTGGGGGCTTGAAATGCAGGCAACGTGGTAGACTCTTGACGGGACAAGGCGTCAGCTTTGCGATTATCTTTACCAGGCCGGAAGGTTACTACAAAA
Organism: Pleurodeles waltl; assembly: GCF_031143425.1. Classification (NCBI taxonomy): domain Eukaryota; kingdom Metazoa; phylum Chordata; class Amphibia; order Caudata; family Salamandridae; genus Pleurodeles; species Pleurodeles waltl. The sequence continues at coordinate 612,475,659 of NC_090449.1, forward strand.
TCAAATTCGGCAAAAAACAGCATCCAGCGTAATTGCCAAGGGGTCAAGAGTCTGGCGGAACTCATTAACTGAAGATTACGATGATCAGTATATACTGTGACAGTGTATTTGGCACCCAACAAATGATGTCTCCATTCTTTAAAGGCGTCACGAATCGCCAGACGCTCTTTTTCAGCAATGACATAGTTCTGTTCGGCTTCGTTCAACTTCCGAGACATATAAGCTAGAGGATGAAGTTGACCAGTGTCTTTATTTCGTTGTGATAAGACGGCTCCTATTGATACATCTGAAGCATCAGCTTCCACTATGAAAGGTTGATTCGCATCAGGATGAGTCAAGACTGGGGCAGTGGAGAAAGCTTTCTTCAAAGTCGAGAAGGCTTGATCAGCTTCTGGGGACCACACAAACTTTTCTTTCTTTCTTAGTAGCTTAGTGATTGGAGCCACTGTCTGGGAGAAATGATTTGTGAATCTCCGGTAAAAATTTGCAAACCCCAGGAAACATTGTACATCACGAACAGTCTTTGGGGTGGGCCAATCACATATGGCTTTTACTTTCTTTTCTGCCATCACCATACCTTGAGGGGTAAGAATAACCCCTAAAAACTCAACTGTGGTAACATGAAACTCACACTTGGTTAGTTTGCAATATAAATGGTGCTTTCGAAGGGCCGCAGGATTTTTTTTGACATGTTGGACATGTTCGTTTTCATTGTCAGAGTAGATCAAAATGTCATCGATGTAGACTATGGCAAAGATGTCGAGGTACTCTCTAAGAACGTCATTCAAGAAAAATTGAAATGCTGCTAGACCATTACACCGACCAAAAGGCATGACGGTGTATTCAAAAAGGCCATATCTTGTCTTGAAAGCTGTTTTCCATTCGTCACCCTCTCTCATTCTGACCAAATGATAAGCACCTTGAAGGTCAAGCTTCGTGTAGATTTTTGCTCTCTTTACTTGTTCCAATAATACCGGAATTAGAGGTTAAGGATATTTATTCTTGATGGTGACTTTGTTCAAACCCCTATAGTCGATGCAAGTTCGAAGTTCTCCATTAGCTTTTGAAAGAAAAAACAAAGGCGAAGCTGCAGGAGACTTAGAGGGGCGAATGAAGCCATTCTCCAAAAATTGATCTAGGTATTTTCGTAAATGTTGATTTTCATGTTCTGACAGGGCATGTACACGACAGTTGGGAAGTATCGCACCTGGGGCTAGATCAATTTGACAGTCATAAGATCTATGAGGAGGTAGAGTCTCTGCTCCTTTCTCATCAAATACATCTTTGTAAGATGAATACTGTTTGGGCAGCTGAATTTCTTTCTCCGCGGCAGTAGCTATGTAAGAGTTACAAACTTTTGGTACTTGAACCTTTTGGAGAAATTGTTTGTTACATAGCGCAGATCAGAACATGATTTGTCGTTCTGCCCAATTGATCTCTGGATTGTGATGAGTTAACCATGGCAAGCCGAGGATAATCCCATAATGGGGAGTATGGATCACGTCAAGAATGATTTTCTCTTTATGTTTCTTTCTTTGATTCTTACCTTCACAAATCATCGACAAGGGGATACTCTGAAGAGTTACTGGACCTCCAGTCAAGAGTTTTCCATCGACTGCCTGGATGATTTATGGGGTCTTCTTTTCAATACATGGGATCCCCCATGCACAAACCAATTGGACATCAACAAAGTTCCCAGTAGCCCCAGAATCGACTAGAGCTTTTTTGAAATAGATCTTTTTCTTGACCTGAACTCTTATTTCCAGTTTAAGATGTCTAGATTGTGAAGGGTCCACAGTAAAACCCAAGAGCAACCCTTCTCTGCATCTTGGGTGTTTTAGTTTTCCAACTCGACTGGTGCATTGGCTGCTACCTTCTGAACTGGACCTTGCTTGTTCTTTGGTTTGATTGGACAATCTTTGGCAAAATGGCCCTTCCGCCCTCAATAAAGACATTGTCCATTTTTTCTGTGTAGGTCCTTTTCATCTTTGGTCAAAGGTCTTCTGATGGTTCCAATTTCCATTGGTTCCGGCGTTCTCTCTTTCGGAGTTCTTGAGTCTCTGTTATCATGAACACGCCATGAATATTTTTCAATCTTGTTGCGCGTTCCTTTACGTTCTCCTAAACGATGATCAAGCCTCAAGACAAGGTTTATTAATTCTTGACAGTCTGTAGGATGTGGGTCGATTTGCGCTAAGATGTCTTTTAGTTCCTCTTTGAGTCCCTTGTAAAACAAGACCGCTTGTTTTTCTTCAGGCCAGGATGTCTCGGCAACCAGCCAGTTAAAGTTGGCTAAATACGACTCTAGGTCTTGATTCCCTTGGCGTAAATCTAATAATTCACGATCTGCTGACTGTGTTACAGTTCTACGATCAAAAACTCTCTCAAACTCATGAACAAAATTTCTACAGTTGTACAACAAGGGACTATTTTTACGCACAAGAGGAATTGCCCATATAGCTGCTTCCCCAGCCAAATATGATAACAAGAAAGCTACTTTGGACTGGGCATTGGGGAAAGTATGTGGTCTGCAGGTGAAGTGTAGTTCCACTTGAACCAGGAAAGATTGCACTTTCAAAGGGTCACCTGAGAAACGTTCTGGGGGAGCTAAAGGAATTGCGGAAGGAACATTTAGGGAAATGTTTGTTGGATTACTTCCAGAAGCCTGAGAAGAAGTACCTGGCCAGGACACACCTGTGGGACGTTGTTCCTTCATCTCTACCTTATCTTGCAACTGACTCACTCTCTCAGCTAAGCTAGTTGTCAATTCTTTGGATGATACCACCTCTGCCTGGAGCTGGGTGATAGCCGTGACTAACTCGTCCAGCGTGGCCATGCTGAGAACATACACAAACCAGGAGGATAATAATTTGTGGGCTCACTATTCTGTCAGAGTCACCAGATCCTCGGGGTCTGTGCACGTTCCCAACACATCCACCACTGAACAGCTCCAAGACTCTGATAGATAAATCACGGAGGCTAAGAGAGTTCAAGAGGGCAAGAGGGGATTAGGAAGGGAAACAGCTGGGAAGGAGACCTGTAGTAAGAAAAAGGTTAGAACACACAATATGAAAATTATATCTCCTGAAATCAATACTAGACTATGATTCTAAGCATAGTCCTTCTGAAAACATGAACAATCTCAGAATTAAGTTTAAAATGACTAAGTTTCAAGATGGCCGGATACCTGTGAGGGAATCAAGATATATTAAATGAAAACTTTCTTATTCAAGTACTTTCCTTTACATGAGAATCAGAAAAACCTTCTGACTAAATTTTAAACCAGTCATATAAATCCTTTTTTGAGAATGCATACTAGGACCATACAATATTGCATCTAGACACCTGATCTTCTGTGTACTCTTAAAATGTTTCAACACAAATTGCGCATATTGTAGATTTATGTGTATATATATATATATATATATATATATATATAGTAAACACCATAAAAGGATTGTGCACCATGAATAACACAATATGGAATATGGATTCAGGAAAAACAAATCACATAACTTGTCAACTCGAATATTACATGATAAATATCTTAGAATAGTGGCATACAATAAACAACATGAATTAAACTTGTGGAGAGAATCGTGCGTCTTGCCGATTCGATGTCACCATATAAAAAGCCAAGAAATGGTAGTACGCAATGAATATCAAAGTCAAATCATCATTAAACGAATCGCGTGTCTTGCCGATTCGTAAACCACAATGTAAATGCCAAGAAATAACAGCTCACAATAAATAACAAGATCAAAGTACAATGAAACGAATCGCGCGTCTTTTGCCGATTCTTAAGCCACCATGTAAATGCCAAGAAATAACAGCTCACAATGAACACACTCTGAAAGCCTGCAGCAATACATTGCACATGAACAGCATTTTTAAGCACATTAAAAATAAGTCTTCAGGATTGAACTCTGCAATGCAAAAGGTTAAACAACAACATATCAGTACAATGCATAAATTACATTGTTTTGAGAGTGCTGGGTTTTTGCATTATAGTTGCCAATAGAGCGCACACTGCCCTGGTGTTGACACAGAGAACAATGCCAAGACCCCTGCCAAGAAATGAGACCACCCTGAATGTCATCCTTCTGTCCCACTTTGTCACCCGGTCCATTCTTAAACTGCCCTAGCTCTACTTCCTATGCCCCATTGGACAATGCACCTGTGAGACTAATAACTGGACTCTGCCATGGACATTCCTCCACCATCACCCCTGACCATTTTACAACCCCCTTCACTATTTAGCACTTAAATAAACACCCTTGAATCACAAAACAATCTGGAGTCAGTCTGTACTTTCACAAATGTGTATTTGCAATAACTGAGGAAAATATCAATGTCCATTCTATTGTCAACATACCTATGTCACACAGCTCTAGTCCTTTAGGTGACATAGCAGAGGTCACACAGTGGGAGCCACATCAGTGAAATGGAAAGGCAAAGTGACAATTCAGGGTCCATACACTGGGTGAAAGTGACAGACAGATGATAGGTCTAACAATTTTATCAGATATATGAGGAAGGAATGTCTTCTTACCTGTGTCTCACTGGAAGTATTGCTGGATCATGTTGTTTCTGTTGTCTATGTCCTCTTCTTCTGCCTCCTCTTCTTCATTGTCCACAGGCTCCACAGCTGCCACAAGACCTCCTTCTGGACCATCCTCCTGCAGAAAAGGCATCTGTAATCGCAAAGCCAAGTTGTGCAGCATACAGCAGGCCACAATGAACTGGCACACCTTCTTTGGTGAGTAGTATAGGGAACCACCTGTCATTTGGAGGCACCGGAACCTGGCCTTCAGGAGGCGAAGGTCCTTTCTATCACTCTCCTAGTTTGCCCATGTGCCTCATTGTAGCGTTCCTCTGCTCTTGTCCTGGGATTTCTCACTAGGGTCAGTAGCCATGACAGGTTGGGGTAACCAGAGTCACCTGCAAATGTTGAGGGAAATCTGTTAGACACACACTAACCCTCAGGGACAACCCCAGACCCAGACAACTATTCACAGTGTATAGGGTCCTTGTCATCACCTACTAGCCACACACGGTGCCTCTGGAGTTGCCCCATCACATAAGGGATACTGCTATTCCTCAGAATGTAAGAGTCATGCACTGAGCCAGGAAACTTGGCGTTCACATGGGAGATATGCTGGTCGGCCAAAGCACACCATCTGCACATTCATTGAATGGTAGCTCTTCCGGTTTCTGTACACCTGTTCACTCCTGCGGGGGGACCAAGGCCACATGTGTCCCATCAATGGCACATATGATGTTGGGGATATGTCCCAGGGCATAGAAGTCACCTTTCACTGTAGGCAAATCCTCCACCAGAGCGAACATGAAGTAGCTGCGCATGTGTTTCAGCAGGGCAGACAACACTCTGGACAACACTTTGGAGAACATAGGCTGGGACATCCCTGATGCTATGGCCACTGTTGTTTGAAAAGACCCACTTGCCAGGAAATGGAGTACTGACAGGACCTGCACTAGATGGGGGACTCCTGTGGGATGGTGGATAGATTACATCAGGGTTGGCTCCAACTGGGCACACAGTTCCTGGATTGTGGCACGATCAAGGCTGTAAGTGACTATTACATGTCTCTCTTCCATTGTTGACAGATCCACCAGCGGTCTGTACACCGGAGGATGTCCCCATATCCTCACCTGCCCCAGCGGACGTGCCCTATGGATGAGAACAGCGACCACAGAGTCAGCCAACACTGAGGTAGTAAAAAAACAATTTTATTGCACACATTTGTCAATACGCTATGTGCCTGTGTTTGTGTATATGCAAGGCCTATATATGTGTGACGCATTAAAAATTGATGCCATGTGGCCACCTGAAATGGCGGCTGCCTGACCTGTAAGGTGGGACAATGGGATATGAGGTAACTGTGCTGGCGTTGTACACCGTCGCAGTAGTCGTTCAAAGACCGCAGCACAATCCTGCATTGGTTAACATTGGGCCCTATGGGTTCCAGGAGCCAATGACGATGTACGCCGGCGGTGACGGTACGCACCGCCGCGGACTTGACCACCATTTTCTGTGTGTTCACTCACTTCATACCTGATATTCAACAGGAGAGGTCCTACACTGCAAGTGCTGCTGTGACTTCAGTCTGGAAGCGACGATGGCTCATGTGTCTGGGGAAAGAGCCCCTGCCTTCAAATAGGAGGAGCTGGATAAACTAGTGGATGGGGTCCTTCCCCAGTACACGCTACTCTACGGTCCTCCAAACAAACAGCTGAGTACACTGTGAGCATGCTGCATGGGCAATGCCTGTTTGGAGTGGTGTGGATGGAAGATACGGGGGGAGATGAGGCCTGCATGATCGGACAGTGAGTGTATGTGCGTCAGGGCAAGGGTGGGAACGTGGGACAATGACTGTGACGGTCCGGATGGTTAATACTATTCCTCTAGGTCAGCGCCCACCAGAAGAAGGATATTTGGCATGTGCCATCACCAAGGACGTCCGGACCCTGGGGGTCCACCACAGACTGAGCACCCACTGCCGTAAAAGATGGGAGGACATTCGCCGCTGGAGCAAGAAGACGGCGGAGGCCCAGCTGGGGATGGCCTCCCAATGTGGGAGGGATGCCCGTCGCACCATGACCCCCCTGATGTTCCGGATCCTGGCTGTGGCGTATCTGCAGTTGGATGGGCGCTTGAGGGCATCACAGCAGCCATAAGGGGGTGAGTACCGTCACATCCATCTGACTCTGCGTGCATTGGAGGTGTCTGGGTGGTGGAGCTGGGCAGTGGGTTCCCCTAGGCTAGGGCGAGCTTTGTAGGCAAGGACCCTTTGTGTGGCAGGCTAAGTGGCACCCCATTCCCATCAGTAGTAAGAGCCATCTACACCTAGTCAGGCTCCTGTGACTTCTATGTGTGCAGCAGTCGGGCATAGGCCATGTACTCATGTCCCTGTGATTAATTAGGGAACTCTAAGTGCATGGCGTAGTGCAGAGGGTTGCTGTGTCTGTAGTGTCCGCCGACGGTAGCGGTATTGTATGCACTGAACATGTCTTTCTTCTTCCCCTCCCCCTTTTTATGGTCTCCCTGTCCTTGTGTGCATTAGCATCATCAGGCGGAGGAGCTGTGCCACCGGAGCAGGAGGGAGCTGCATCCCACATGGCCCTGGAGGGCGAGACAACGGAGTCTGAAGTCCCTAGTGGGACGGAGGGTGAGGGGAGCTCCACGGCGGGGACAGGAGCTGAGACCAGTGACACCAACTCTTCCTCTGATGGGAGCTCCCTTGCGGTGGCGGGCCCCTCTGTGCTCACCGCATCTACAGGTACAGCTGCCACCCTCCCTACCAGCACCGCCCTCCCAGCAGCCCCTCAGCGTGTGTCCCGTAACCGCTCACCCGGGAGAGTGAGCATCTCCTTCGCCCCAGGCACCTCAGGCCCTGCCCCAGTCAAACCTGCTACCCTCAGTGAGGAGGCTATTGACCTCCTGAGATCCCTCACTGTTGTGCAGTCTACCATTCTGAATGCCATCCAGGGTGTAGAGAGGCAGTTGCAACAGACAAATGCATATCTGGAGGGCATTCATTCTCGCCAGGCAGCCCAACAGTGAGCATTTCAGGCTCTGGCCTCTGCACTGATGGCAGCCATTGTCCCTGTGTCCAGCCTCCCCCTCCAACTTCCTCCACCCAGACCCAATCCCCAGTACCTCAGCCTATCCCAAGCACACCATCAGACCAGCATGTACACACCTCAACACACAAGGGTGGCTCTGGCAAACATAAGCACCACACATCCCCCAAGCACTCACACAAGCATCATACCCATGCACACATACCAACATCCACTGCCTCCATTGTGTCCCCCTCCTCCATGTCTCCCTCCTCCCTCCCTGTCACGTTTCCACTCACACCTGCATGCACTACATCTTCAGCCACTACCTCCATCACCAGCACGCCCATCACCACACACCGCTCACGTGCACTCACCACACCCACTACCATTCACACATCCCCTGTGTCCTCTCCCAGTGTCTCTGTGAGCCCTCCTCCCAAAGTACACAAATGCAGTCACACACCCAGTCAACAGCCATCCACCTCATGACAGCCTCCAGCCCATGCACCTTCACCCAATGTCAGCATACGAACACCTCCTACAACCACTACGTCTTCCTCCACTCCCAAACCCCCTCCATCTACCCGTCCCAGTGTGTCAAAAAAGCTTTTCCTCTCAAATGTTGACCTCTTCCCTACACCCCCCCGTCCGTCCCCTCAGGCCCGCCTTTCCAGGTCCCAACCCAGCACCTCAGCCACAGCATCACCGGGCACAGTGGTGCCAGCAATATCCGGATTCTGGAGTGCGCCAAGCAACAGGGCTGCCAGTGTCCCAAGGAGCGAGTCCAAGGACATTCGCCCACCTCCAAAACAGAAGAAGTTGCCCACATCCCGGAGGGAGAAGGCCAAAACACCTGCCACCAAGGGCTCAGCCAAGACAATAGTTGGGAGTGGCAAGACAGCTGCGCCACCATCCAAGGTGGGGAAGGGCCTGAAAAAAACAGGAAAGTCAACGTTGCTGCCAACCTGCACGGCGGACAAGACCGCCACCAGCACCACCACATGCACCGCCGTCACGGACACTGCCACCAGCACCCCAGATACTGAGCCCTTCACCAGCACCACGGACACTGTGCCCTTCAGCAACACTGCAGTCAGTAAGCCCGCCACCAGCACCACCGCTACTGACACCGCCCCCAGCACCACGGTCAGTGAGCCCACCACCAGCACCACCGCTACTCACACCGCCACCAGCACTGCAGTCTGTGAGCCCGCCACCAGCACCTCCGCTCCTGACACCGCCGCCAGGACGGCAGTCAGTGAGCCAGCCACCAGTACGGCAGTCAGTGAGCCAGCCACCTGCACTGCAGTCAGTGAGGCCGCCACCTGCACCGCTGGCCCAATGACCGCCGCAAGCACCACCGCCACAATGACTGCCGCAAGCACCGCTGCTACTGACCTCGCCGCAAGCACCGCCAGCGGCAACGTGCCATCCTGAGCCAGTGGCACCACCGCAGACATGGCTGCCATCCCCAGTGGTAATTCGTACAAGGCTGGTGGCCAGTTCCAGGGGTCTGGGCAGTTTTGATGTTGTCCCACAGTCAGTGGAGTGTCACATCCACTACCTCAGTTCTTGGCAGGATGAAGCACTCTGGGCACAAAGCCCGTCCAGAACCAGTGGAGAAAGGCATCCACTACCTCAGTCCTTGGCAGGATGAAGCACTCTAGGCACAAAGCCCCCTTCAGAACCAGTGGAGAAAGGCATCCACCTGAGAGACCATGGCTTTGCACTCAAAGGGGTACAGCAGTGGGCAAACCACCGACTGGAGAGACTTGAGAGACTGTGGCTTTGCACTCCCCAGGATCCATCAATGGGCCTGGAGCCCCCTCGTGGACCCGGCGTCGTGCACTCATCTGGCTGAGGTGCCCCCCCTTTCTGTTCCCCCTGAGGTGCCTGTTTTATTTTGATCTGATGCCCCTGCAGTGTTCTCTCCATTTCGATCGGGTATCGAGTGTGGGCCTCGCCCATGCATTTTGGGCCCAGTGGTCCACGGACTATATAGGTGCAGTACCTGGACTTGAATTCTTGGTATACATATTTGTTTATAGTGTATATATAGTTTTGACTAATGGATTTTACATGATCACAATCATTCAAATCATTTCCTTTTGTCATTGCGTTCTTCCAGGGGGAGTTGGGGGGTGTAAATGTAATGTTTCAGTATGTATTGGTGTGTGTGTTGTTGTGGGCGAGGGTGGGGTTGGGGGTGTTGCGTGTTGCATGTGTGTGTCACTCTCTTTTCCTTCCCCCATCCCCTGTGTTGTAGGTGCAGTACTCACCGTGGTCGTCACCGCCGTCGGTCGTGCTCCTGGTAGAGGAGCAGGAAGACTATCGCAGGGAGTATTTGGAGTTCAGGCTCCATGGTGTCCTGGTTCCTTGTGGGCTGTGTAGAGGTCAGTGTTTTCCCTTCCAAGTCCTGTTTCCGCCGTGTTTTTGTTTGCGTTGAATCCGCCCCGGAAAAGGTGGCAGATTGGTCTCTCATAATAGTGTGGGCGGTACATTGTCTTCCGCCTGTCTGTTGGCGGTGACCGCCATGCTGTTTGTTTGTACCACCGTGGCGGTCGGAGTGTTAAAGTGGCTGTCTATGTTGGAGATTTCCGCCATGGTCATAATTCCATTTTTTTTCCGCCGGCCTGTTGGTGGTTTTACCGCTGCTTTACCACCGACCGCCAGGGTTGTATTGAGGGCCTATGTATAGAACTACTCTACAATGTGCAGTCTCCTGCAAACTCCTGCATCAGTGTTCTGTTGTTCACCTCTAAATTTTCTGCTCCATCATCATCCTCCTCCTCGTTGGGGACATCACCTGGTCATCCCAGGGTACATTTGTTCTAACACAGATGTTGTGGGGTATTGCATGTGCCAGTATGATTTTGCATACGAGTGGTGAGGCATACAAGAGGCTTCCTCCTGTCAGTGCAAGGTACCTGAACCTTGATTTCAGGAGCCCAAATGTCCTCTCCACCACATTGCGTGTTCTTCTGTGCCCTTAGTTGTAGGCCCGCTCTTCCATCATTGTGGGATTGGCAAATGGAGTCATAGCCCATGGCGGTATGCTGTGCCCTCGATCAGCTGCAGAGAAAAGAGAGAAGATGTGTTGGTAAAGCTTGATGGTGCTTTGGAACTTAGCAAGGGCGTTGTTAGTTTTAGTTGGAGTAGTGACTCAGACTTGCTTGTGGTATAGTGTATGTTCCTGTTCTTGTGAAATGGTTTCATTGGACTGTGTTGATGGACATGACAATCTTGGGTAGTGGCTCGAGGACCTGGGAATTTTCATATTGATCCCAAAATAATGGTTATAATTTAGAGAACTGTGTTGTGAAGTCCATATTTGAAGCAGTGTTCTATTGTTAGATGGATCTACTACCTCCTTGTATCACAATGGTGTCAGATGTTGAGACACCATAGTTGCCCTACAAAGCCAGAGTGTGCCGTCCATGTTAACATGTGTCACTAGGCATGCAGTGCAACACTTTGTGACCCTTTGTGGCAGATTATGTTTGTGCCAGCCATCAAGTGTATCACATATTAATAGGATGATGTAACTTGGTGCAGTAGTATCTCCTAGCTTCAAATACATGATTTTGCTATTGTTCTCATGGGTCTCTTACTACGGTGCATGGAAGGTCAAGTATGTCCTCTATACTCCTACCGAGTCCTACTATGGCATCCATGATTTTTACAGTTTTTTCACAAACTGTGCACCATGGTGGACAGTTTCAGGTATATGGAACATACATGGTGATGTTAGGGGGCGCTAGGGGCACATGTGAAGTGGCACTGTAGTAAGTGCTGCCCCATTTCTCAGGATTCTACCCATGGTCTTTAAAGGCAGGCAATTTTGTATTTGTATGTGTGTAACACAATGCAGCAGACAGGTGCATGTGCACACTATACATATATCAGCTATGTGTAGATGGTATGTAGTTGGCTATGGTACCACTTGGGTGGCATTTTATTTAGGTTCTGCCAAAGGCTTACACACCATGATTTACGTGGGACTGTGCCTATATGTGAAATTGCCATGGCCTATGCCATTGACCTGGCTGGGTCATTCTTTGGTGCAATGTGTGTGTAATCTGTATTTAGTGGTTTGTGAGCAGCTTCTGTATGCAAAGGGGATTTGGCTCCACCTGTCCACACGTGGTGTACCAGTCAAGGTGTGGCTGTGTTATGTATATGTGGGTGTATGTGTTTGTGAAGTGCAATGAATGGGGTCTAGTGTGGCATGTTGTATATGTGTTGTTGCCTGTACATCCATGTACCCCTGCCCACGTGTTTTTGGTGTGGTGTCTGTCTTGTTTGTCCTAGATGGTTGGTATGTTATGATTGGTATGTTGGCTTACCTATGAGTAGACCATTGCCATATTGGATATCCTGGAACAACTCGTTGATAGTGCAATGGCGGAATATGTATGCATCATGGACACTGCCAGCTATTTTGCTAAGATGTTGGTGAAAAGCCCACGGTGGACCACAATGGCCTCCACATTGAATGAATGTGTGTGCTTGTGGTTCCTACATCGGTGTTCCGTTGCTGCAGGTGGCACCAGTTGCACATGGGTGCAGTCCATTGCACCCAGCACATGCGGGAACCCAGCAATTTGACAGAAACTTTGCTTGGTCACCTGATACAGATGCTGGATGATTGGGAAGCAGATGTGGTCGGGTGTGAGGTGTATGGTAGCGTCTAGGACCTTAGGTAGGAGGACAGGGAAGGATGGCTGGGACATACCAGTCACTTGTGCACCCATTATCTGAAAAGATCCAGACATCAACATATGGAGGACAGCGAGGAGTTTGGTCATGGGTGGAATGGTAGTGGGAGCAGTTTGCAGCCTTGCTGTGATGTGTGGCGCAATGTGATGCTGCAGGCGTACAATGGACTCCTGGTTCAGTTGGTACATCTTGATCACATCTTGTTCCCTGAGACCAAGGATGGTTTTGCACTGTCTGAAGATCCTCTACCGCCTTCTGAGCTGCCTTTGTGGCTGCTGGGGTGGTGTTTGAGGTTGCTTCGGTGGTGGTGGAGGGCCCTGCTGTCTTCGCTGAAGTCTGCGGTGTGTCCCAAGCTGGAGCAGTACCACTTCCATGTTCTCCTGGAGGTTTCAAATGCTCCTTCTGTGTGTTTTCCTTGAGTGGCAGTGTGTGGGCCTCTTTTTAACGCCTGGTCTGACCAGCTGTTAAAATTTGATGCTATTTGGCCTTAGTGCCATTTTTTAGTTCCGCTTCCTTGGTTTGAATAGTTTTTGCATTGGTAGGTAAATATGGCGCGAGAGGGCTAGTGTCATTTTTAGCAAGGGAATGCCTACCTTGCATCTAATTGTCGCAAAGAGATGTAAGGTGGATTGGTGCTCCCTAAAAATGGAGCTAACTCCTAAATTTTGACGCTAGACTAGTCTAGCGTCAAAATATAAATATGGAGTTATGTTTGCTCCACTGTAGCGTAAAACAATTACGCTAAGGTGGCGCAAACATTTCATACGTATGGGCCCATGTTTTTATTTTTATTTTGGTGGGCAGGGGTAAGTAAGAAAAACTATTTCTTCACTTGAATTGTTTTATTCTTGTTAGATTTCCCTCTATGCTGCTCATTTCCTGCGTTGTCTCTAATTAAATAAATTAAATAATGAGAAAATGGCAGTCATCATCAGACGGGGAAGGCAACAGAAAGCGTCTTTGCACTGGTACCAACTGAGAGTAGTTGCTGTCAACAGTAAATGCACAGCGACCCAATGTTAGATTTACTCCCGTCTGTTATACATTCTGTTTGGAAGCCCATTTCTTATTAATAAGCTAAATAAAAAACAGGTCTTAGTAATCCTTAGAAGCAATGCCATGAAAGACTAAAAATAACATATCGACTGAAAGAAGACTTGTTCTAATGACTGTGAAGTCAATGTGAGATAGCATTGCATTACACTATCTCGCTTGGTCCAGGGCCAGAAGACATCAAAGTAGAAAAACAAGCAAATACTTCTCATATTGTCAATATGAGGGAAGAAAAACGCAAGTAACAGGCTAGAATGAAACTCAAATGCCTATGCTGATGTGCACATTAATGTGTCCCATTTTATACCCAGTAAAGGTATTTGTTGCGGCTTTTCTGTGCGATTAGAAATCTTTTTTAAATGAAAAGTTTCTAAATGGGTTCCTTTTCAATTACCAGTAAAACATAGGTATTTTATTTGGAGTGATAGCTAGGCCTTCCAAAGCATTCGCATATAATTAATCACCTGATGGCGTGGCTCGACTGAATAGTGCCATCTGTCATCCCTTCTCCCCAACCCCCACTCGCTGCAAAGCCCGTCCTCTCACTGCCACAGGACTCCCTTCCCCCCTCACCCAGTACCCTTTACTTCCCCGCTCTAATCCTCCGTCCTTATTGCTGTACCCCTTTCCATTCCTCTACACTATTGACTGTGAAACCCCAATCTTCTAAGCCCTCCGTTGTTTTGTGTCTTTTTTGTGCTGTATATGTCATGCACATACATACCATGTTCAACTTTAGCAGTTTATTTTTTTTAAACAGTGTAAGTGACATTAGGAACAATCGCAAAAAATTAACTGACATCTTAGGTGCGCATAATTGATGATGCCCAACAATTCACATGAATGAGACATTGGTATGATACAGGTGTCTCTATACAAACATAACTATATAAGCAAATGTTGAAACAGCTCGAAACTCTACAGACATTCATCAATTCAGGTGATATGGGTGAACTTGTAGCATTGTCTGACATATTAATTTACATAGATAGGAATGTGGGCTGCACACAGCCCACACCGATGTACTAAAAGACTGTGGGTGCCGAGTACAGTTTTGATCGGATTTTGTTTTTCTAAGCCATAAATATCAGTGTAGCCTTCGACTTTTTGGATAGGTTCACATTGATACAGTGTTTACTAAATAGATTTTGAACTGCAACAAACACATCTAGCAAACTAAGGGTGAACGAATGTGAACAATGGCTAAAGACCTTTAGATGTGGTCTAGCTGGACTGTCAAAGAAGTCTTGCCAGGAAGTCTCAATGGAGGTTAGCCAAATCCTAACGTCTGGAAGAAGAGTCGGCAATACAAAAAACTATATAGTTAATAGAATGAGAAATACAAAGTCTAAACCAATGTTGTAACAGCAGTAAACGTGTGTCAACTAAATACCAATAGCTTGGGAAATGAAGGATCAAGAGAAAAAACATATAGAACAGTTTTCAATCAAAGTCAAACTGGCCACTGTTAAAACAACAGTCAATGGGAATCATTAAAGGTCTACTGAAAATGTGAGAATGTCAACAAAATGACCAAAGTATTTACTAAAAGTCTGTTTATTTGGAGCTTTGTCACAGTGAGGCTGACTAGCATTTGGAGTAGCTCAATGATATTTTGGAGTACACCATGCCTGTAAAAGGTACCTTTACAAATAGTAGCATTCAAGTTCAATCCACTCCTGTTGCACTTGTTATACCAGGCAACATCTGTAATAAGTCGAATTGGCTAAAATGAATGAGGCAACAGGGATTTGTGATTACACGGTCAGAAGTTTAAGCATGGGAGCCATTCATTTCCAGTATACAAAACATTATGAAGGTCATTGGAAGACAAGGATGACTTCCTTCTGGATTTACATCTCTTCAGCTGGCAATGGTTGAAGAGCAAGGCTAAACTGACCTCTAGGCTTACAGACTGTGCTTGTGGCAGGATGCACTGAAGAGGTCCTGTAGGGTTGAATTAGCTACGAGTGGAATGTGGTGTCTGAGGATAAGAAAGTGGCATAGTTTATCACATCTTTCGAAAGACATGTTCCAATAGAGTTAATCAAAGATGGAATTCGTTTTTGGGGGTTTAAGAAATTGTCCATCTCACAAATCAGAGTAAGCAGTTCATGCAGAAAACCGTTTCATAGTCCACAGCATACTACATTGGCCAGGACCAGCAGATGTACCCCCATAACTCTAACTTCCCTTATGACAGTTAGGAATAAAGATGTGACCAATCAGCTTTAAAGAGCTATGCCTCTGGTCCTTTACACTCCTCTTCTATTATGGGCTAAATGGCTGATGGTACTCAAGTATCTTAGAACTCATGGATTCAAACAACAGGGACAGAAGGGCATTAATACAGGACAAAGTGGCCACCTGTATCTGGCAGAAAATCAGAAAGATGGCCATACCAGCTATAGTTGGGGAAATTACATTTTAGAGAGTATAATGGGACATGTTAGGATGACAACTTTCTAGTTATTAAGGAAACCAGCTGGATTTAGGTCCTCTGTAGATAATACTCCAATGACACTCATGCAGATTTCTTTAGGCTTCACAAAAGGACCATGACACTTTGCTGTTGATGCAGTTACTCTTTGAGTCCTCAAAGAAAACCCACACAAATAATGAATGGCAATTGTCTATCAGGGAAGACAAAGATAAAACTGTAGCTGACAGGGTAATAACATCTTCCTCCATTGTTATAGTAGAAGTATATATATAGCAGTCTCTTTGCAAGCAGAATTTCAGTTGCTGACTGCCTTTTGAAGAGTGCTGATCAATCTGCACAAGAAAAATCATTATGAGTCTGGTTGCTGTGAATTTAGTGTGCTCTCGGGCCTCTTTTTGACTCCTTTTTTATCTCATAAGGTTGTCATTAGATTACAAAGGCTTTGGCTCTCTGTCTACTCTAAAGCCCAAAATAGGGATAGCCTATTATACCTTTGGAAATTTTTTACCCATGTTTTGAGACACACGGTTTAACCCAACCATTGATGGGTTAGAATCTTATATTTATTTTGATTTGAATTCAATTACTTTAAGATGGATAGTTGTATGGCTTTTGTTTGCACTTTATGTAGGTGTGTGGGTTTGAATGATACCTTTAGTTACTTTGTTGCTTCACTACATTTTGCAAGGTTTATAAAATAGTTTCTAGAGGAAGTAGTGTTGAGGTTCTTTCAAGCTTGATTTTGTATGTGCTTTATTTTTAGGGAAATTCCCCAGTGAGTTACATTCAATAAGAGTGTATCTCTTGAATTGTTGTAAGGAGATCTGAGGACAAAGGGCTGTTTAATCCGTGGATCTGGAGATCATTTCTCTGTGGAATCTTCATTCAGGCTGTCAAGTGGGTAAGGAACTGAATGCTGGAAGTGTGAGGTCTCTCACCTGGGTTCCCATGGGACCCAAGGTAAAACGTTGAACCTTGTGGATCCTTTGAAGAAAGAATGAGATGTGCTGGCTTGCTTAGGACAATTGGATTACTACCAAGCAGCTCATCTTCAAAGGTATGAATGATGGTAGAAGTAAACATGGCTGTCTAACTATCTATCATTACAATGACTACAGCAGATAAAAACGGAAGACTCCTGCTAAAGTTATAATTGGCATTTGTGAATGAATCAGCTTAGAACTGCTGTGATGATAAATGAAACGTCACTGGACCATTGGTGCGATTGCCTTTCTTTGTTCCCAAGATTTTGGTCAGCAAGTGAGACATTTCAGGACTGAGAGTGACTCGAAGGCATCAAGTGGTTACGCTCTATCAATGGGGCAGACTAGGTATGTGAATGACCTCACCCTACAGTTTTTAGCATGCTTGTGGGCTGAGGAATTGCTATGTGAACGGCCCTTCCTGCTTGATTTTAACATGTGTCTTGTAGCATGTCCATATCACCATGTAATTTATTGAACTTTTAGTACACATGTATTTAAACTGTTCTTATATAAATGACTCTGTCACCTGTTTGTGTCCAGTGTGCTCTGAATCAAACAGTAAAATAATAAATACAAAAGAAATGAGATGTAATACCGAACATTTTCACACCCTATTGTGTAAGAAAAACACAATGAACTGAAGTGAGTTACACAAGGTTTTGTTATCAATTGGAGAGATATACCTTACAACATATTTCAGTTGTGGAGCATTGTGTTGTATTGTATTTGCATTTATAGAGCCCATTCTACCTGCCAAGGGATTGAAATGCTTTATCTGGGCAGCACACAGCTCCAGGACCCATGGTTATCGGTTAGTTCATTGTTGTTGAGAATAGCCGTGTGCACTCAAGAAAATCTTTCCATGCCTTCACTCCAGTTTCTTTGCGCCAGGTTGAAGTCATAGGAGTTAGGTCTGATCATGATAGGGTAAAGGGGGATGTGGAAGTTCATGCTGATGGTTTGTGGGATTAATAGATAAGATTAGGTAGTTTTAGGTTTCAGGGCTGTCACTTACCAATAAAAGAAAGGGAGTGGATTTTTAAATGAGTTGTAGTCAATTTGCAGGAATACATTAATGGAGATTAAGGCACACATGCATGTCATTTACATATGGATATGCTCAGAGAGAAGAGGCATGTAGCAGATGGAAAGGAAGGTGAAAGTCATTTGAAAGGAAAAAGGAGAAGTGACCATCAGAAGTTTTCAGTAAAGATCAGTTTTTCATACCAGATTTTAGGAATATAGAGGAGTTGTTTTAAGATAGCATGAGGTTTGAAGATGCACAATTGTACAAAGGAACATAATTTACACGTGAAGATGATGCTACATTAGGTAATCTGATACATTTGAAATATTTTCTATGCCAAATCGAATCACTTTAGATGTCTCATCGACTCAGCTAAGAACCTTTTCGAACTGGTCAAAACCACTAACAGCCCCTCCATGCCCATCAAATTTGATATCCCAGCTATGAAAGCAGAAAAAATAGCACAGTTCTTTTACTTTAAAGTAGTGTTGCTTCTGTGTTGAGATTACGTAGACTAATTTGTGTATTTCACCAAATGTTGTGTGTTTTTGCAGTAGTTAAATGTTTACCGAAATAAGTAAAGAAAATTTTGAAATTGTTGAAATAGATGTTTCTTTCCACTTAAGCAAAGGAGATGTGACTTATTTGATATATTTGATATATGAGCCTTGTAGTGCATAAGAAAGCTTTTATAAAATTGCAGATGAATCATTTTTATGTAGGCGATAAACTCTGCAGCTTTGTTAAACAACAAGAGGTAGTTGTTTGATTGTATGCAGTTGTTCAGTGCAGTAAAACATAAAGATGGTTGCCTTTTAGCCAATAAGAGCATGTAGCATTAGGAATAGGTCAGTCATACATATACTGCTTCATTTAGTAGTGGTGTCTCTTGATTTTTATATGATGTTCACTCACCCAGCATATTCATGAGGTTTTGATCTCAGACTTTAGAATGATGTCACAATTTGATAGAAAATAGGGATGATTGCAGAGGCCCCCTAACTTTTTGTCCCCATTTTCCACTCTTTGCTGGTATTTTCTTGACCCGGTTGGTGCCCTGGGTACTGCTAACCAGTCCCAGGTCCTGTGCTCTGTATAAAATGAGTATGCAAATTAGGCTAATTATGACTGGCTATGTCAACCTACCTATAAGTCCCTAGTATATAGTAGGGCATGGAGGTTTAGGGACCCCAGCATAGGTAGTGTGCTCATAGGTGCACTGCTGAGGTGACCCGTGTCATTTTATAGGCAGGCCTGCTTTTCTGGCTGCTTTTAAACTAAAGTTATATGAAAATTCGACTTTGGAATTAAAAGTACTGCCAAAGTCTACCTTATTTTTACATATAAGTCACCCCTAAGGTGTGCCCAATCTGTCCCTACGGGTAGCTGCCATGTAACTATAAGCAGAGACATAAAAAACATTGTTTTATAAGCTCTGGTGGGGTAAAATAGCCAAATTCGTTTTTCACCCACTGTAGTGAATGGCCTCCATGGGCTACAATGGGGAGACTTTATTTTAATTAACAAACTCCCCATAAGTGACAGACACCTTGTGTTTGGTATTAAGTTGATTGTTATAATAAATCCCAAAACTTGCCATTGTTGGATTTAATATAACTAGTTCAGGTAAAGAGTTGTAAAATTTTACCTGAAATTTGTCAACTTCAGCTTTGTAGTGCCTGTCACTGATTGGCCAGCTTCTGCCAAACCTGGCCTGGCTGCCTTAATTAGGTGTGAAGTGGTCTGGGCTGAACACAAAGGATGTGCCTTGAGGAGGAGATCTGCCTCAGCAGATGGTGAAACAGGATGGGGGAGAGCAGCCAAACTGGTCTTCCAAGGCAGGGAAGAACATTTGAGCAGCTCAGGACCTCCCTCACTTCCTGCAACCCCAGACAATTAGGCACCCTCTTGATAAGATTATGAGAGGGCAGGAGAGAGGTCGGGATTTTTAGCCACACCAGTGGGTGGACTCAGCCAGATCTAACCCCCAAAAATCACTTTCAACCATGATGGATTTTTGAAGAATGCTGATCCCTGGGATTGATTTTTGCCACACTTCCCAAAAAGTGGTCATCAAAGGGAGGAGGAGCCTGCCTGTGATTGGACAACCAGGATATTCCTGCTTTCCACCCCAGGGGCAAGGATAAATATGGCAGAGCTGCACCCACACCATAGATCCCTACAAGGAACACGACAAAGAAGAAGAAGGTCTGCCTTGCTGGACCCCTGACCTGCACCTGGACACTGCACTCTGAAGGACTGCACCAGCTGCACATTTGGGCTTCACCAATAAGAGTACTTTGCCTGTCTTCTACTGATCAAGAAGGGACTCCTTACAGGTACAAAGGAGCTGCCCAGAGTCCCCTGCATCAAGTCCTGCAAGCAGAGCCAAGCTGACAAAACATTGAGTGGCTATTTGAGGATTCTGACCAGGTGCATTATGGGAATTGTAGTCCCAACCCCCCAAGGAACAACTCAGAGCTTCTGGAACCTTGGATCACGTTGTGGACACTTCAAGGACCCAAAAAGGAACTCTGGAAGAAGATCCAGAAGTTTGGAGATGTTTGGAGCAACTCTGTAAGTTGAAGAGGTGCGTTGTGGGAGTTGTAGTCCCAGACCGCAAGAGGCAAAGCAGAGCCTCTAAACCCTTGGCTGGTGCTGTGGACCACTTTCCTGAATCAAGAAACACTTCTGAAAGTAAGTGTAACAGTGTTACCTCGTGGGTGGCCTGAACTCTGGAATTTGGCCCTGTCCAGTATGGCCTTTTTTGACCCTTTGAGCGCTAGCTGCTTCTATGAGCAATAAAACATTAATTCTTTATAATTTCATATCTCTGGTTCCCCATAGCCAATTTTAATTTTGAATTTGCAGATTTATAAAGTCCTGTATTCAGACTTATATTTTTATGGGGGCATTAATCCAATATCATATTTTGAATTATGTGCCTTCTTTAATTCAAAATGAACATATTGTTGTTATGCTCTCTAGATTGCCCCCTTTCACACAGGGTTAAGTTGTATAAAATTGATACATAATGAGATGACAAGGTTGGTCAGATTATAGCAATGTGGTGGATCAGATTTAAGTGTGTTTTTGTGTATTTTGTGACTTTTTTATAGTCTCTCTTTGCATATCTGCTGGACCTCCAGCCTAATGCCAACATAAGATCAGGGTTTTGCTAACATCATTCAAGACTTCTGAGATCTGACAGGAATGCAGGGGAAGTAATATCAGCCATTACGTTGACAAAGGGTATTTGTATTTGCATTTGTATTTTTGTATTTGTAAAGTGCATTCCGGCCTTAGAATCGAAGCGCTGAAGACCACACTTAGGCCCTCATTATGACATTGGCGGTAAATGCCGCTTACCGCCACGGTGACGCCCACCAACATACCTCCGCGGAGGGGAATATCCGTTCGCCATATTATGACACACACACACCAATCCAACAGAATACAGCCACATGCACAAATCCGCCAGACAGAAGGTCAGTGGAAAAATGGCTGTCCCAACACCCATACCGTTACGCCAACAAAACAACCCCCATCACATTATGACCCATGAATCACCAAGGAGGAGATTCAACGGCGGTAAACCATTGGTGTTACATACCGCCACGCTCAGAATGGACACCCACATACAAAACAACACTACATTGGCCAATACGAAAAACACACACCTGACAACCACACACATACCACACCCACACATCCACAGCACTATAAAACACACACCCACATTACCCACAACCCTTTATGAATACAAGTCATTGCCACCAGACTGACACCAAGACCACTACATCCCTCACGCACCCCACATCACACACCCCACCACATTACGCAACACACTCTCACCAACACACACCACACAACACCCATGTCCCCACAAAAGCACCCCTGTATCACTGATGAGGAGTTAAGGGTCATGGTGGAGGAAATTGTCGGGGTAGAGCCACAGCTGTTTGGAGCACAGGTACAGCAGATATCCATTGCAAGGAAGATGGAGCTATAGTAGAGAATCATGGACAGGGTGAACGCCGTGGGACAGCACCCAAGAACAAAGGGGCGACATCAGGAAGAGGTGGAACGACCTCCGGGCAAAGGTATGTTCCATAGCATCAAGGCACCAGCTCGCCATACAGAGGACTGGTGATGGACCACCACATGCTCCCCCACAGCTCACAACATGTGAGGAGCAAGTCTTGGTTATACTTCATTCTGAGGGACTTGCTGGAGTAGCAGGAGGACTGGACACTGGTAAGTCAACATTTACCACTTATCACCTACCATACCTGCATGCTATCTCACACCCTCACTCCCATCACTCCACTCTATCCCACATACTGCACCAATGCAGATGACTAACCCCAATGCCAAGCCCCACATGCTATACCAATGCATAGTCAGCTCTCCTAGCCCTGCATGGACACCCATCACCAAAGCATGAACAGCATAAGGAAACTAACAATCCCACAATACATCACCATACGCAAGCAAAAGGTGGCAGGGCAACACCAACAATAGCGGGGAAGCCAGGGATGTACAATATGTCACACACATGAAGCATAAAACATCACTTACATCCCCACAGGTACCCCAGCCAATGTCAGCGGAGAGGAGGTGCCACGACTATCCAGCCTCCCAACAGAAGATGCCCCCACTGATGACAGTAACTCTCAACTTCATGATCTGGATGACCTACCTGGCCCATCAGGGACTACTGGACAGCCAGTCACCCAAGCCCACTCACAGTCCACCACAGAGCCTCCCCCTTCAGTATCCAACACCACAGCACCCACCCAGCATACTCACACCTCTGTCCCCAGGACACATCAATCAGCAGCATGCCCACCTGTACAGGGACCCCAGGCCACACTTCATACTCAAGACAATCAGGCTGTTGGGGTCAGTGAGCACACTGTTCAGGGGACAGAGGCACGGGCCATAAGGGATCCTGGGACGACTGCTGTGCGCCAGAGGGAGGATAGGAACAGGGAATCTACTCTCCAGGAGGTACTCTCCGAGATCCGATATCATGGGAGCCTACCAACATTCCCAGGACACACTGGGCCAGATCCTTGACAACATGCAGGAGAATAGGCGGCTGCAGGAGGGACAGTATCAGGGGATCAGGGAGGACTTGCAGGCCATTAACACCACCCAGATCTCCACAGGTGGGGTGCTGGCAGACATGGCCAACATCATGAGGGAGGCAACAGCACACCAGCGGGTCCCTACCACTAGCCAGTCTACTGACCAGCCCTCCACTTCCGCTGCAGCTAGAGGCCCACAGGACCCACAGGACACCAGCATTCCTCCCCCTGCAGAAAGTGAACCACCTTGCAAATGTTCCCTGCAACTCAGACAGAAGCCAGAGACACTTGCCAAGACCCCCGCCAGGATACAAGACTCTCCTGATTGTCCCCCTTGTGTTCCACTCAGTCACCTTGTCCACTTTGAACTGCTGTTACTCTCCTTCCTTCATAATTTATTAGCACTACAATAAATACCATTGAACACGACTTGACTACTAGTATTTTATGTATTGAAAATGTGTATGCATGGAAACAGTCACATCCAGTGCAAATGAACTGTACACTGTGAGAGCATAGACATAATGGCCTGTAGCTGGCTGTAGTCAGCACATCAGTACAGAGTTGTTATATCATCAACATCTGTAAAATGACAAACCATAGGTGACAGTAAGTTGAGATGCAAAGGAAGTTAATGCCATCATGTTACAGCCACACATAATACACCAATAGTCATAGAAATGTGCAGTTGCACTGTCTCACCTGTGTGTCACTGGAAGTACTGACGGATGACTGATGTTCTGTTGTCCTCATCCTCAGCCTCTCCATCCTCATTGTCATCAGAAATCCAGCAGACCTACACCTCCTACAACCACTCCCTCAACTACCACTCCCATCACTCCTCCTTCCGTTCGCCCGCCATCCCTAAGAAGCTTTTCCTTGACCAACTTGACCTCCTCCCCGTCTTGTCCGTAAGAGCAGGGTCCCATCGACACAGTCCAGCACCTCAGCCAAACAGTCCAAGGGTCAGTGGTGGCACCACCTATTCATGATGGGAAGGATACCACACCTCCAGGCAAGAAAGGGAAGGCGCCTTCACCTCCAGGCAAGAAGGGGAAGGAGCCTGCACCTCCAGGCAAAAAGGGGGAGGATCCTGCACCTCCATTCAAGAAGGGGAAGGAGCCTGCACCTCCATCCAAGAAGGGGAAGAAGCCATCAATCCCTACCAGGCGGGTAAGGAATAGACACCCCATGTCATGGAGGGGACACCACCAGCGGTCACGGGGCCCCCACCGCCAGAAGTATAGCCATCACCACCTGCAGAGGCTGCCCAGGAGGCATCTCCATCTGCCACCACACTGCAGCCATCACCACCTGCAGAGGCTGCCCAGGAGGGACCTCCATCTGCCACCACACTGCAGCCATCACCACCTGCAGAGGCTGCCATCTTTCACAACACTGCAGCCATCACCACCTGCAGAGGCTGCCCAGGAGGCACCTTCATCTGCCACCAACGTGCAGCCATCACCACCAGCGGACACCATGTAGGCCACCCTCCAGGGGCTGCTGTACATGGGGCCCCCTCCAGAACCCTTTGGCAAGCCACCCACCTGAGAGACTGTGGCCTTGCATTCCCCAGGACCACTGGGAAAGTCATACACCTGAGAGACTGTGTCCTTGCACTCCCCAGGACAGAGCAATGGGCGTGTTGCCCCGTCCAGAACCAGTGGGCAAGTCACCCACCAAAGAGACTGTGGCCTTGCATTCCTCAGGACAGAGCAATGGGTGTGTTGCTCCATCCAGAACCAGTGGGAAAGTCACCCACCTGAGAGACTGTGGCCTTGCACTCCCCAGGGCAGAGCTATGGGCATGGAGCGCCCTCCAGAACCAGTGGGCTTGTTCCCGAATCCGGCTGAGGTGACCGCCCTTTCTCCCTGAGGTGCCTGCCCAATTGCAAACTGATGCCCTCAAAGAGTTGGGCCTCAGACTGTGCCCTGTGGCCATGTGGGCCCTATGAACATTGGACTGGGCAGTGCCCCTTTGTGTACATGTGTACATATCTCTTTCATGGACAATTCGATAATTTATTGGCTGTTGATATTAATACATTCACTTTCGTGCATTCTTGTTGTCCTTGCATTATTCCACCATGTATCAAGTGCAAACTGTTTTTTGTGTGCAGCTGGTTGTGTGTATGGTGTGTGTCTGGTGTGTGTTGTGTGTGTGTGTGTTTCACTCTCGTTTTCCTCCCTCCCTCCCTTGTGTGCTAGGCGGCTGTACTCACCATTGTCGTCTTCGTTGGCGTTGGGATTCCAGGTGGAGCATAACGTAGAAGATCATTGGGAAAACTTGGAGTTCGGGTTCCATGGCAGACTTCTTCTTCCCTGTGTTTCCGATGGTGAGTCAGTTCTCTTCAGTGATGTGTTTCTGCCAGGCTTTTGATGGTGTTGGTACGGCCTGGAAGAGGTGGTGGTTTGCAGTGTCATATTATGGTGGGTGGTACTTAGTCTTTCATCTGGCTGTTGCCGGCTACCGCCGTGGTGAGTGTTGTTTCTGCCCTGGCGGTTGGTGTGGTACATTGGCTGTCTATGGAAGTTATCACAGCCATGGTCATAATTTGGCGGTAGTTACCGCCAGCCTGTTGGCGGTATTACCACCACTTTATCCATCACCGCCAGGGTCATAATGAGGGCCTTAATCTCAATGTCATGCTTTGCAGTTGAGATCTGTACAAGAGTTTTCCTGGTTTTCTTGGGCTTTCATATTAATCCATACCGACCTGCCTGGTTGTCAGTGCTTTTCATGTCCTGAAAGGCTCCTATTTGTCCATACACACATGGGGGGTCAGTAGACCGCCAGACTCGTGGTGGCGTTCACACCGCTGCCAATATGGCGGTCCGAGAGCCACATTATGACCACGGCAATCGTGCCTTGGTTGGCCCACCAGCACAGCCAGGATTAGTTGTCCTGGTGGTCTGACAGTTGTGGGGGTCCTAATCTGCCAGGGCAGCCCTTGCAAGAAGTGCTGCCCTGGGGATTACTACTTCATTCTCTGCCAGTGATTTCATGGCAGTAACTCTGCCATGAAAAGGCTGGAGGAGAACGGGTGCAGGGAGTCCTGGGGGGAGGAGGCTGAACTCCCCTGCCCAGCACCATAGCAATGTTCACTGTGCTTTGCAGGCAGTGAACATTGCGAGGGTGCTGGTGCACTGTGCATCCTATTGCATTGCCGCAGGCTCGTTTACGAGCTGGAAACAATGCTGTAGAGTGTTACCCACTAGGCCGGTGGGCGGAAAGTCCGTTTTCTGCCCACTAGCCTAACGGGAAACTTGTAATTTACCCGGCAGGGAGGTAGCCACTATGGTGGCAACCTCCCAGTCGCAATTTCGACGGATGGGCAAAACCGTCCACTAAACTCGTAATCAGTATCATACAGTGGATTGGAGAGCTAAATGACCTAATAGTTGAAAAATTATGAAAAATGTAAATATGACAACAACAAGACTCATTCGATACAGTGGTAATCACCTAGCCAAAAGTAAAAATATTAAGACATGTACTGGGTCAAAACTTTGTGGTAACTATTGGGAACTGGACACTAAGAGCACAGTACTAACACAATGAAACAGTATTTAACCATAGACTGGAAGCTTTTGTGCATTGCTGTAGGATGCAAGGCCCAAAAGCACTAGACAGAACTCACCCATGTAACTAGTATCATGAGAACACTCAAGTCCCACTAATAAACTTGGTTACTGCAATCTGACAGTCTTAAGAAATCCAGTAACGAAGATATTAATCCCTGCACAAAGAGCAAGAAAAGTGACATACTCCTTACTGTCCTATATCCTCCTTGTACTCCAAAAGGGAATCGATACGACATAGATGCAGATAAACAATGTTCCAGAATAGGAAGATATAACAGCTAAGCGCACTCATCCATAATGTTATATAAAGCATACAATATATTGAAGGTTGTTCTTAACCTTTTGTTCCATATATGGATGGAGAACAGAGAAACCTGTGTGGCAGATTATCCACTTGTATTCTTAGTAAATCCAGTTCTACTTTTCCCCAAGGGTTCACATATTTACAGGCTATAATAAAGGATTCAAGATTCTAAAATTAACTGATAAAGGAGAGAATGATTTACATTGTTCCTGCAATTACCAAAGGTACGCCTAACATAGTCTGCCTTATTCTCAAAAAAGCCAATGTGGGGTTTGTGTGTAAAGTTTTAGATTCACACAGGAAAACTCTATAGTGGTGCTTTCTCTATGTTGTGGAAAAAAATTCACAACCTTCCATAAATTGCCCTGCCCCCTCCCACCCAACTCTCCCCCCCTTTTCCTCAGTTTGATATTCCAATTCTCAAGATATTTGGTTTGTGGATGCTTATTATCACTATGTAGTCTTTTACTGTTAGCTCATATGCAGGCTTAGGTAGCAGTCTGAAGAAGAGTGTGTCACCATACACTGTACTTAGTGCTAATGGTCTGTTGCTGGTTGCCTTTGCCGTCTAGAAATGCTTAGGGGTGGGCGGTGAGCTACGCTCTGCTAGCGGAGTTAACAGAGTTTTTGGCGCTCAGCTCTCCGCTTGGAGTTTGGCCAAAAACTCTGCTAGCCGCGGCAGGGGAGCGGAGCTGACCTCGTGCACACTGCAGCCCATTTAGGGGTCACACAGTGCAAGTGCAAACAGTCTGCGATTGCGCTGTGTGGCCACTAACTGGACTACAGGCAATGCGCACTGGGCCCGACATTGGTGTGGAGCTGCTGCAGGCTGCTGCTGTGGGGCTGCACTTAATCCAGGCCTCCCTCCTGTTACTGTTCTCAGCAGCCCAGCTGGGACCGGGGTGCAGAGGGAGGCAGAGAGCCAGACCACTGGCAACTAGAACCCTGGAAGTCAGACACAGATAAGACACTTGTTACGCTTTCTCTTCTATGTGCACATGGGGGCCGGCACTGGGCGTGGACAGCATTTGCATATGTGAGGGGGAGGTCTGTGCTTGGATAAAAGGAAACACCATCATAGTTCCACTTGAAAAAGAGCTGGTTTGCTGCTGCAAGTGCTGGGCCCTAAAGAAAGGGCAGTCTGAAACTGTGTGTAAGTGCACAGGAAGCGATTGCAAGGCTGGGGCAAGAGAGGGGGTGTGCGTGGCCCTCAGTAGCAAGTTTGTGAAGGAGGGTGGTTGGTGAAGGGAAGTGTGCAGGTGTGGAGAGCAGGGTCGGGTC
Source organism: Pleurodeles waltl (assembly GCF_031143425.1). Taxonomy (NCBI): domain Eukaryota; kingdom Metazoa; phylum Chordata; class Amphibia; order Caudata; family Salamandridae; genus Pleurodeles; species Pleurodeles waltl. The sequence goes on from NC_090449.1 coordinate 612,503,739, forward strand.
TGGCTAATCAGACCTGACCCTCTTAGCACTTCAGGGATCGGGTGCATTTAGGCCAGGGTGCCAGTTGGGCAGGTGGCCCTTCGCAGCATGCAGAACTCAGCAGAATTCCACTGAGTTTTAAGCCAACTCTGTGGAATTCAATGGAGAAGAACTCCATGAGTTCTGTCCTGGCATAGAAATATTACCATTGTGATGACCCTTCTGCTTTATTGTTCAGCTCAGAAAGGTACCCAGGAAAATCTATTAAAATATAGTTCACCTTATGCGTGTCACTACTCCAGTCAAGGTAATGAGTATTTTGGGTTGCAGGAGAAAAGTGACAATTTTATCTTCTCAAAATATTCTTTAAGAACCTAGCACAAAATTCACATTTGGATTAATACGTTAATACACCTTTACTATCTACAATGTTGAAGTTTGAAGATGATATGAAAGAGATAAAATTACTTGCTCAATTCATTTTACTGGTTAAATTACACAATTGCCTACATGCCTATTGCACACACCTCTGATGGCCATCACAACACACAGGAAGCTGAAGCAATACAGGAACCTAATTCCCCCAGTGGTCCTCCACAAGTAAGAACTGAAGCGGAAATGAAGATAGTAGTCTTCATCATCACCATGACACCATTTCACAAGGGATGACGTTACTTCAATGCATTTCAACAACTGTTCATTTTGCTTTTACAAGGTGCAAAAAGGAAGTGAAAAAACAGTCATAGTATTTCTTCTTTTTCAATGTGCAGATTGCTATCCAAGGTTCTGATCCTGCACCCCAAAGTAGATCAGCTAGAAACAAGTGATCCATCATTTAATGTGTATATCTATGTCCCACCTAGTTCTCAGTGTCTTCAACCTCCTAAGCTTACACCTTCTCCCCTATAATCCACCCTCCAGGTTTGCAACCAACTCCATTGTCAACTACTGAACTCAGTGCAAAAGACAGATGACCGGAAGCACAAGATCATGGCATCAAACTAAAAATTTGCTTTGATATCCATGAAACTACAGTACATTCCAAGAATGTCATTCTCTCTAGATACATGCTAGTAGTAAGCCGGGATACCTTTCCAAATCAAACTAGAAAGTGACAGTTGTCCAGCCCCCTCAGAAATGACGTCATATCCGTTACCGGGACTTCCGGTGCCCCTGAGAGCCCGCTCCGGAACTGACGTAGGTTTACGGGGTGTCACGTGGGTTGTAACATCATGGGGTCTAGGTCTATGGACTGTGTAAAATGGGGCCCTGCTGGTGTGCACCCTCTTTCTGCACCTAAGAGTACAAGTCTGGACATGTCAGACTTTCAGGACCTAGTGGCTGTTTGGGTGCCTCCTCAGAGGGCGGAGCATTGGGAACGTAAGGCCAAACCTCCACACTGTTGGCTAATCCAAAAAAAGGGGCCAGGCAAATGTTGCAAAGGTCGTGACATCTGGTTAGTGTTACCTGTAACTCCTCAACATATCAGAGCCATCAAGGACAGCATGTGACCGCTATGTGTTGTAGAGGGGCACGTCCTTTTTGAACCACTGAATACATATAAGGAACCAGCTAGAGCCACGTGCCAAACCGTGAACCATAGCTGAAATAGGTTATCAGGGCATTATGAAGAGATACAATCCTCTCACAAGAAAAGCCACCTCCTCAGGGGCCCAGAACACTATCAATAGATATTACAGGACCCTAACACCTTTGGTGCTGGATGAGAATGCACAGCCGGCTGCCCCTAAAGAAGGGGGTTCTGATGTTACTGGATTTCAAGAGGAACTTTGCCATCGGCTTGAAAAGCTCAGCCTCAAGGATTTGCTGCAAATAATATCCCCTATTAAGGTTGACAGCAGCGACAGCGAAGCCTCGAAAGACTAATTAAATGAGGGGATCAACTTTATCGACACTGAGGATGATAAAGAAGGCATAGCACCACCAAATTCACCGGTCTATGAAGATGTGGGCTTTCAGGAGGACCCGGATCCTGAGGCAGTCATCGTACGACCGGCAAGTGTAAACTCCGAAGCCGTTTATACACCAATGGACCTATGCAACTCGCAAGATTTCAGAGCAGCTGAGTGTAGCGAAAAAGCTGAGGTTAGTAACAAAAAAAAATCCATAGACAATTACCGTGTATACGCTGATATCATACTTTTAACTAATAGTTTGTCTTTTTTTTCAGTTTGAACTGTAGAAAACAACTGCAAAAAGAGATGCAATAGAGGGGGCTACGCCAAAGGTTAACAATGTAAAATTTTACTGCTTATGCTGTTTCAGACAGTCTGAAAGTATTACAAGCCAGAACAAAGAGCCGCGTAAGAAATGTGTTTGCACCTACAATAGCACAGATTTTGAAAAGGAAACTCCAGGCGAAACCTATGATGCCATATTGCCTGTTAAAGGTTTTGCAGTGACCGTTGCAAACACATGTGTGAAACGTGACTATTATAACCTATGTTATGGGCATAAAATTAACGAGTCACAGCAGCGAGCTCACGAGTGTCTATACGAGTCATACACAGCAAGAACAATTCGACACATATGTAGCCAGTTAGACCCTCACAAGGTATTTAAGTTGTTAAGGGTGGTGTACGGGTTGTCCACTGTGAAGAAATATGTCCACGCTGATATGAATAAGGTCTTGGCCGCAGCAGTCCATGAGATCTGATGAGCCCTGCTCAAATCTCGAACGGATGCAGGGGTTGGATATCTATTATGACAAAAGATTGATAGAAAGGGTCATAGAAAGACGAATGTGTGATATTTATTATAAAAATAGAAGAATGGGGTCTTTAGCCTCACAAAAGTTGTTTTAAAAAATACAGAGGTCGAGGATAGCAGACCATAACTGTGTTATTTAATGCTACTTACTTACTCACTTTTAAGATGGGAATCAGAGTGTCGCAGTGCAAGATGTCTATGAGTTACACCCTGGATACATATGAATTGCCATAATAGTATATGTGTTGCTTAAAGAAAGTATAGCTGAAATACACCATGTAACTCTACAGTATCTGAACATTTCTGAACCACCAGCTATGGGGTTGTGCGACATTCCTGAATGTATTACCAGATGGTGTATCAATGTGTGGATCCCTACTACAGATAAATACAGGAGCTTGTACAAAGGGTGTATGTGTGAGTTAAGACTTTTGCAGATGACCGTGTTACACACAGCTTTGGAGCTTCTGACCGATGATTATTTCACAAATAAGGGTTTTGTATTGTCAGGTCTAGAACTGTACGAGCTTATGAATGCTATCAGTATCCTGAGTGTACAAAATTATAGGAGGGGCAAGAGGGAAGTCGTGTCTAGCACTAGCAAGTGTTTATCTATAAAAATAGCAAAACTGGTGACGCTGAGACCGAGTAGCTGTGGGGGTTCCTAGTAATGTATGTAGCATGTGTCATACTATGTACGCGTAGTGAAAAGTCAACATGTTGTACGGCGATGCTGCCCATAAGACCAATAGCTAGAAACTGTAAAGTATGTTGTATTTATGCTAAGCTAATATTCTTTATTTTTAATAAAATGGCCTCTCACAAAACATTTGTCTTTCACTTCATGGCTTGTAACAGCTGCTAACATGTCTGCTGGCGGTGGGTTAAGGAAGCTTTATTACGATACAAGTGGTTTCGGTAGCTTTGGGGGTACCAAATCACTGTTTAGGAGGACTCTAGTTGAATATAAGCTGGTAAATAGGGCCCAGGTGAAGATGTGGTTTTCTGGGGAAGACACGTATTCACTCAATAAGTCAGCCTGGAAGCGGTTTAAAAGAAGACCTATAATCATTAATGCTCAAGTAGATTATCAATGGCAGGCGGACATAATCTGTCTTCAAGATTTACCAAACACAATAACGGTGCTCGATACATATTAGCGGTCATAGATGTCTTATCTAAGTAAGCCTACGCAGAAGCTTTATTCAGTGAAAGTGGGAGCAGTGTGACGCCGCCTTTAAATCCATCTTCAGGAAATGTCGAACACCTCAAAAACTACAAACAGATGCTGGAAAAGAGTTTTTAAACATAATGTTTCAGAAATTACTAAAACAGCACAATGTTAAACATTTTGTAGCACACACTGAGGTAATAGAACATTTTAACAGAACCATAAATTCAAAGATGTGGAGATATTTTACAGCCTATAAAACTTACCGATACGTTAATGTTCTTCAGGCTTTTATAGATGTTTACAATGCCACTTACCACAGAACCATCAAAACAACACATGTAAATGTAACATCTGATAACTCGTTAAGGGTGTGGAGAACTGTGTAGGGGAATCGGATTGCGCAGGTGTAAAGAAGCCGCTTTTAAAAGAAGGCACCCATGTTAGGGTTTCAAAATTAAAAGGTGTCTTTACGAATGGTTGCAACAGACTTTTAGTGACAAGATATTTATAGTGGAAAGTGTGGAGCTTTACAGGCTAAGGACTATGATGGGGAAAAGGTGTCGGCATCTTTTACAAGGAGGAGCTACAAATTGTACCTAATGATCCGCACAGGGTGTATAGGGTTGAAAAGATTCTGAAAAGGAAAGGTAGTGGCACTAACCAGCAGGTTTTTGTGAAATGCCGTGGGTGGCCCAAGAAATATAACAGTTGGGTGTTGGCCAGTTCAGTGTAGGTTGTGTGAGTACGACGGGGTGTTGCAGTAGACTCCGAGATGGAGACACCACTGTTTTATATTATGCTCCTGTCCAATGCCTCAAAGGACATGTTCCACGACAATCAAATTTCTAATTATACAGTGAAATTGGCTAAACTCTTAGACCTGAAAGAGGATTGGGAGGTTGCCCTAACTGAGATCCAATACCCCAAACATGGAATATTTTTTCAGTGTTTTAGGCCAAGTTCAAAATAAAGCGTGAGCAGGACCCTTTGAGTGTCCACACTGGATTTCCTCAAGGCTATTACCCAACAGTTGCTGTGGTGGTCGATGCTATCAACAAGTCTGGAGGCAACATTAAAAGGTACACGAATGTTCATCTAGTGGTAGATAACAGTAGGCAGAAGGTGGTTCTTATAGCTCCAAGGCGCAAGACTGTGTTTAACTGTTCAGGTAAATTAAGAAGGGTTTTAGGGACAGTACAACATAACAGAAGTCAAATAGAACCGGACCAGTCATGCCCTAATATTAACCGCGGTTTGTATACACTCTACGTCTATAGTGACATCGTAGTGTCGCAACGAATAGGGGATGGTTATTCGCCGTTGCTAAGATGGGTCCAGGTGCAGGACGAAAATAACACAATGGTTAATACACAATATACCAAACCAGACTACGTGTCAGTTCCTAAAAACCATTTTTACACCATTATGATCATGATGTTCGACGATCAGGCTAAACCGGTGTCCTTTAAATACGGAAAAGTTATTGTTAAGCTTCCTTTAAGAGCGCGATGCAACAGCGACTATTAACAAGTCATCATGGTGAATACGAAAATATACAGCAACCCCTCTATGTATTGGGAATATTACAGAAACTAGGCTGGATATGGAGCACCACCGTCGTACTTTTAAGGGGCCCCTGTTATGTACGGGGCCGGTTTGGGGGGTTTCTTCTGCAGCCTGTTTAGAAGAGCAATGCCGCTTTTGAGAAGAGGCCATGAAATTGCAAAACCGCACGTCAAAGTGGCGGCTACGAACATTGGGCAGGATGATGTTGGGGTCCGTGACGTCTGTGGTTGTCAAACGTATGAATAAACAGTCTCAAGAAGGAGTGGGGTTGGTGTACAAGTCTCGCACATGCGTTAAGAGGAACCGTGGTGTTTCAAAGCATAGGGGTCCGCCAGCCCCCTATTAAAAAAGACGCTGATCTTCAAAAAGCACTCACAAATGAAGATCCGTACGTCTGAAGAGAGCTCCGAAGAAGAGGAAGAGAAGGGGTCCTAATGTATTATTATTTTTTTAAACTAAAGACTCTGCAAACCTGGCCTTCGTACATTGCTCATCGGGTGAATGCGCTAAATCGGAGTTAGACCTGTTTTCTCTAAAGCCCACGCAGACTAGCATTGAAAACAGTTTTTTCATGCAGAAATCACTTCTAGCCGCTTTAACGCCTTTGGTACCAATAGAGTTTTATGTGTCAGGGTTCACTGATGTGTATCTGGATCTCAATAAAATGCTTCTACACCTCATCTGTAAAATTGTTAAAGCGGATGGTTCCAACATAGTGAATGACGCTAGAGTAGTGACGATCTCTTACCCCGTAGCAACCATGTTTAATCCGGTGGACATCACCCTCGGGGACCGGCTTATCAAGCAGAGTGATAACATGCATGTGTATAGGGCATACATTGAGAGTAGTCTGAATTACAGTTGTGATGCCCTGGCACTCAGCTTTCAGCAGGAGTCTTCTACAACAATATGTATGGTCATTTTGAAGCTACGGCATTGGATGGGCACAATCAGGGTTTTGTAAAAAGAGCAAACTTTGCTGCCCACAGTAGACAGTTTGACCTCCTAGGCCGCATACATTGTGACCTCTTCTACCAAGATAAGCTACTAGTCAATGGTATCAATCTTAAGATCAAACTAAACCACACCAAGGACTCATTCTGTCTCATCAGTGGGGATGCAGAAGAGTAAAAACTTGAAATGCTGTCCACCAGTTTGTTTGTAAAGAGAGTGAAAGTGTCACCAAGCATCACACTGGCTCATGCAGAGTCCCTACAGCTATCAAACGCCAAGTACCCTGTGGAAAGAGTTGCTCTGAAGATATCCAGAATACCCACAGGTACCTGCTTAACCCAACAGCAAAATGTATTTCTGGGTCAACTACTGAATCTTATTATCATAGGGTTTGTGGACAACACAGCTTTTAGTGGGCTGTATACCTCAAACCTTTTCTAATTTCAAACACTGCGATATCAACTATGCAGAGCTGGTACATGAGGGTGCTGTGATTCCTTCGAAGCCGTACACGCCGAGTTTTGGAACAGCTAATTTTATCAGGGAATATCTAGGCCTGGTGTCGATAACAGGAAAACATCTGAGGAACTCGAGAGTCCTCGAATCAAGAGAAGGGTATGGGGCAGGTTACACCCTTTTCACTTTTGATCTGATGCGCGACATGGAAGACGGGGACCACTATAATCTGATCAAAAACAGAAATCTAAAAGCTGAAATATGTTTTAGTAAACCCCTGGCTACCAATGTGAACATGGTTGCATTTGCGGTGTTTGACAGTGTTATTCAAGTCAATCACGGCCAGCAGATTATGATTGACTATCTTTAAAGCATTGTACAATGCGCACTGTACAGATATGTGAGTTCTTAAGCAGACATATATATGCAAATAAATACTTTTTAGATGTTTTCCCAAGTGATGGGCTACCCACGGAAATGGGTGTAGAAAAACCTTCATCGCTAGTCTTTAACACAGATCCACATTACAAGGGGGAATGTTTTTTAATAACAACAAGATTACAGGGTTTGACAGTTTGGCAGCTTTCCCCGAGCATAGCATCTATACAAAACATGTATTCAGGTATCTAAAGAAAGCTGCTGTTTGGGTCGAGTATAACATGCTGCAGGTGCACGATGCTCTACCCATAACATGTTAGGAGCACTGTATATATTTTATTAGTAAAATGTCTTAGGGTATGACGATCTAGTAAACAATGATAGCATTGTTGTGAAATATGTCAAAGAAAACGCGCGGGCTCCGTCGCGGTCTGTTCAAACAGAATACACCATTTGTCAAAAGTGTAAACCTTGTAAAGCATATTCATGTGTAACATTAAATGTCTAGAATAAAAGAATTTAGGCTCAATACCGGACTATACATTTTTATTCAACTGCCAAGACAAACATGAAAAAAAAAAAATGCAAAACTATGACATAAGAGTGATGAAACGGTTAAAAAGAGTTTTTACACATAATTCTAGTACAAGCAACAAGTATCCAAACAGTCTAATGAAAATAAATGCTGAAAGAAAAGCAATCAATATATTAACATTTGTAAAACTATACACACAAACATTTTAAAACAAAATACAGAGGATCACAAGTATCACACATTTAACCACATTTTCTTTTTTGACAATGACTTTTTAGCCGCAGAAGGTAGGGGTGCGGTGCGGTGTTCCATGAGGGGGATAGTTGGGGGTAGACGTTGGTTTCAAACAGACGTCAATGGTGTACTTGGAGGGCTGTAAGTAGGATCTTTCAAACTTTCAAACAGCCTACAGTGTTTGGTTTTACCAACAAGCATAGAAGGAATGTTGAGTTCAGCAGTGGCCTGTAGAAACCGGTCCCATCCTCTAGGCACTTTCTGGAGTGATAGGGCTTTGGGGTGTGTGAAACCTTTGATGAGGTTGTGCATATGAGACCCAGCAACTGGTTGCCCTCTGTAGAGGATATCACCCCATTCATTCCAAGATGCTATATGTTTAGAAGCCGCCATTATACTTTGCAACATTTGCGCTGCACCTCTGGATCTCCGACTTACATTTTTTAAATGTTCTTCAACAAAGACGTCTGAGGACGGGGGTGTTGGGCCCGCCGGCTGGTGGTGCTGTTGATCCTGAAGAGCTGCATGGGCTGGGGGTGGCTGATCAGAGTCTTGGGAATATAGAATCAATGTTTTGTTTTCAGATGTCCATTGCTTATAGGTTTGTAAAAAGTTTTGAAGAGCTCTGGAGTAAAGATTGGCTTTGTTGTAAGGTTTGAAATCAGTCCTGTTTAAAATGCCTTTAATTTCAGTATCTAGGCGTAGTGCTTCATTTTTGCGTTTATCCCAAGCATCGCTCGTGGAAGGGCCTAACTGCTCTAGTTGTTGACGAGGTACCAGGTACATCTTTTGCCCATAATCCATCAGTTCCCGGTTAGGTTTGTAATTAAAGGTAGAGCTATGCCCAGGAGCGCTCCTATAAAGTCACCCAACTGTTTTACAAGTTTCTTCCTAGAAATGAGGGATGCCCTTTTATTACTACGCTTTTTGATAAGGACATGCCTCTTCATCAGCACGCGGAACTGACTCTCGGATATAGGGATACTGCCTTTTAGGGTGTTTACGGCTATTTCTTAAAAGGCTGATACTAAGTCGTCCAAAGCCGAGCAAAAGATGGCTTTTCTTTGTTGGGGGCTAGCTGTGACCAGCATTTTTAGGAGTGCAAAATTACGGCATACATTTGCAGACATGGTCAACACCTTATACTATAAGGTTTAGAAAGTAAGTGTTACAAAAGTCTTTTTAGCAATTCTTTTTATATGCCCGGGGTTTGGTTTTAGAGGGTGTAAGCTACAGGGAGATCTGGTGGGTAAATATCAGTGTGTAGTCTGTAGTCTTCTAGAATCTTGGGTTTTAAGTCTACCAACAGGTACCCGTGAGGTTTAGCGGTGGAGTTGTTAAAGGCTTCTAAGGAAAACTGAGTGTTTCCAGGGTACATCTGCTTAGTGATGATCATATTTGTTGTTTGTCCCTGGGGTTTTTAAATAAAACAAGGTATGAGCCGTTCACAGTTATAGAACGACTGCTCTAACCCTTGTAAAACAAGTTATGCATAATGTAACAAATGCTTAGGTTACGAAGGTGTGACTATTGGGTAAAAGCTTTTCTATCTCTGGATGATCCCCACCCTCACACATGAGATCATCTACAATCATCATGTTTACGAGGTGTGTATGTAACAGTGCATCATCGTTGAGATTACCAGGTATGCCTTCTATAAATTTGATGTGGGAGAACTTTAGAGACAGTTCTGTATAAAGATCTTGCCAGCATGAATAAAGCCATACAATATTGTTTGGGTTTTAGGATAGAACATGGGTGGCATTTTGTAACAACTTCTTTATAAAATAACTTTTACCGTAATTTGAAGGGCCAGCTAGAACGCAGGAGAACAAATGTTGCAAACAGGTGTCCATAGTCGTGGGGATTCAAGAGTCTAATGTCCTTTTTATAACCATCCGTTAGGGTCTTGTAGTCCTTAGTCAGTACCCTTTTATCAAACACTACATGTAAGGTTTTATGTAAAGGCTGTATTGTGATTTCCCACTGTTTTTTGGACCACACTATGCTCTGCTGATGTACAACATTTGTTTTATTATTTTCACGGGCGTCGGATATAGCGTATTCTTTCACCAGGTCTGTAACACTGTCAAAATTGATTTTTACTGTATTTTTAACACTAAAGGTGATACCTTTGACTTACATACATGCAGTATTGTTTGAGGTTTTATACGAATAGGTTTTAGGACCTGAGAAGGTGACTTCCACTATGTGTTCACCCTTTTGTAGTTCGCTGGTCAGATACCCTAGATAATCGCCTAATGGTGGGTCTTCATCACCTACCTTACGCACAAATATAACAGAGTCTGTATCATGATACAGACACCTGTCCTGCAGTTTATCTACCACTCTGTAAAGCTCTAAACGGGCATGAGGGGTTGTGAAACATGCTATGAAGACGTTTATATTGTTACATGTTGTGGGGTACTCTTTAGTGTGCTTCCAACACAGAGCAGCTGTCTCATTATCAATAAACTCGCAACTGGACACTTCATAACTGGGGGCAGAAAGGTACTTAAACAACTCATTAGGATCTGTTATTATGATCGTGTTTGACAAGTTTGTACACTGTGCAAATTTCCCCCATAATGAGTTTAGCCATAGCTTGGCTAACTGACGGCGGTCAGGGTTGACCTCGATCAATTCAAGTCTCCAGCGTATACCCTTGTGAGTGTAGTAGTCATCTATGTACTTTTGTTGGCCTCATCAACACACCACTCAGGAAACCCTGAAGCCTCCTTTTGTCTCTTAGTAACAGGTTGATATAGTTAGAAAAGAGCTGTACTGCTGTCCTTTCAATGTGCCATATTTCCACTATTTTGATAAGCCTGTATCCTTTCTCTAAAGTCTTTTGTACACCACATCCCGGTCAGTATCCTTTGCTCTTCACTGTGACTACACACGCTAGTCTCTTTACTTTCATCGCAAGTACTGCATAGTGGGAACATCAGCACACCGTCGACTCTGTATGATAGTACTGGGAAGTAAAGACGGCGGGATGGGTAGATTTGGCATTTAATGAGCCCAAAGTATTCACCAATGGGCTTAAAGTCCCTTTATATGAGGGTTGGGTGACCTACAGGGTATAACTTCTGCTTGTTCACAAACGGATACAGACTTGTGAAGTCATAATAGTATACTTTCTCACCAGCTCCCACAGCCCTGTACAGCTGTATAGCATTTATACGCCCCCCAAATAAGGCATTGGGGGTTCTATAGGTTCTGGTAACTGGCGACTCTTAATAAAAGACACAAGCTCAACATTTGTTGTTAACATATCTAAACATTCATGCTCCAAAAGGGTTCTCATGACAAAGCCACAGTTTTTTACATATTGCACCTTCATCAGAGTGCAACGGTGTAGATGCTCAAACTTGGTGCCCAACAGCCTGTTAAACTCGTAGGGTTTGTAACAATGATGGTAAAAACGCCCGTTGTATTCAAAGGTAGCTGGCACGCCATCAATTATGGCATGACCCTCAAGATAATAAGGCCCCAAGTGGTATTCACCACCCTGTAATGCATGTTGAATGGCTATGTTTTTCTATGTCCGAGATATACATGAGCCATTGGATCGAGGGGGTTGAATAGCACTTCTGTTTACCTTTATGCGGGTCTGCCAGTATTAGGGCAATGCTGTACGGTTTCAAAAACATGTGTTTGTAGATAGACATACACCTGGAAACCAGAGTGATATTCTGGAAGGGGTCTATGTATTCTACAGTCTTTGTCATCTGGGGTGTGCTGGGCTTCAAAACCGTCACCTTTTAGATCATCTCCACCACTACATCTCTGAAAAGGTTGCAGGCTTTTCGCAAGATCATTACATCGACCTGACAGTACGCTTTCAACTCGGTTTGAAAATGAAAGTTATTTTCACGGTTTTCACCGTACTATTGTAGAAAGCTCTCTTTCTCAGCAGGCATCATGTACTCAACACCGTAGCTGGAGGGTGGAGGCATGGGACACTCATAATTCTGGTTGGCCCATGTGTTGAAAAAGTGAGGGGTAATAACCTTTACAACCTGTGAAACCAAAGGCTTTGCATAATTTACTTAATTTCATGGGTAGAATATTTAAGGTATCGATGAACCTTATTTGAAAAGACACCGTCGTTAACAGCATCAATTTGGAGCCCTGGGTTATGAGTTCTACAGCCATCTTTTCACCAATCATGGTCTGTAGCACAAAGAAGGAGTTGTACGCTTTAGAGTTATGAGCTAGCATATAATAACCTTTGAATTTAATCTGCATGAAGGTGGTGAGGAAGTCGCTCACACACGTGCACCCTTCAAACTCCCAGTTGTCATCGGAAGTGAGATGATGAGCATAAATATAATTAGGCTGATGTACACCCGTCTCCTGTGTACACTCTATATCAAACACTATGTAGTCTTCAGTTTTGGTCTGAGGGAGCCCTTTCACCATGTAACACTTGTGCTCTATCCCCGCCTGAAAATACACCTTACACCTGGGACATTTCATGCCTTCACATTTGTGCTTATAGGGGGTGTAATGCCATCAAGCCCTACAGTCTGTTTTAGGTATGTAACGTGCAAGTCTGGTGTGTATGCTCAAGTAGTTTTGCGAGCGCCAAAACAGATTACAGGTGTGACACAGGACCTTCTGCTCAGCGACATCAATACAACCATCCCGCTGACACATTTTACAGTGCATTTCACAACGATGAATTGTCTGTGTGTTGTAGCTATGGTCGCAGTGGGGGCATACTTACTTGGCTCCCAGAAAACCCTTCAGGTTCAAAATACCATAAAAGTGTTTTTCATGATGGAGGACATTACCAATCTTGTTTTTCGCACAGTCCCCTGTTGTGAAGTACTTCCAGGAACCGTTGTGGTAAAGAACTTTCACCGTAACAGCAAAATATTTCTCAAAAAGCCCTAGGTACCCGAAACCGACCATTCAGTCGAGTGGTATTTCAAGAGTCCTGTGGGCTTCAACAGCCCTTGACATAATATGTGCATTGGCCATAGTTCGGTCCAAGAGTAACCCCACTATGCTGGCTGCCAGACAGGTGTTGGTTGCTTCTGTGTTAAAACTAGTCTTTGTACAGCTTGGTGGATGGCTAAAACACCATGATCAGAGGAATTTATACAGTCTAGGTTAACAAACCGGAATTCCTAGTAGTGATCTGTAACGCTAAACCGTTCTATAGTATGTCTGTACCTTCTAACACTTTCTAAAAACACAGGTTCTGAATCCTCAGCTTGAGGATCACTACTAGCAGGTGTGGCATCTTGAGTATCATTCTGGGTAACACACTAAGGTTCTGTGCTGGAGGCTTTTTAAGCCTCCTTGTAACACATTGTTTGGCTTTCTTTAATTTCCTTACTGGACACCTATGCTGTCTAGCGCTACTAGCCCACTTCTGCTTATTACAAGACCACTCGTTTGTAGGTAAGCGTCCATAACCTATTTGAACAGCAGGTGTTGTATTTACGGGCTGTGTGCCAGCAACTTCACCTACAGCAACCACTGCTAAGGACCCATCATGGTTCTGGGGAACTACAGGGCTCTGAACACCTGCCCTTGAGGTTCTAAAACAACCAATGTTTGGGCTGTTCCCTCTGGACTTTATGTCTTGAGACCTAGCAGAGATCATTTTATATCTCAAGGTATTGGATTTTGAGGCTTTTAAGAATTTGTTGGAGGGTTCCACCGACCTTTTGCTTTTGACTGCACGTAAGAGCTGTAGAGTCTTAGTGAGTATGTCTAGGGTTTTGTTTTTATATTTAGACCTTATTACAAAAAGTGGATCTTACAATCCTTAGGGGGACAAGTTTGCCTAGTCACGTTGATATATTGTCTATGCACAGAGAATTTGGCCTCATTGAGCCACATTAGCATCATAAAAAATTATGCTAATGTGGCGCAAGGAGGCGCTAGACTTTCTTAAATCTGGGCCTTAGAGAGAGGGAGACAGAGAGAAGAGGAGGAACCCCCTGTAATATTTCTTTGTTGAGGAGACCTTTCCACTTGTTTAATGTTTGGATCCATTCCGCACGTCAAACAAGTATATGTAAATATTATTACTGTCCCATATCATCTACTGTCTGATCTCAAATTTAGGGGCAGATTCAAGAAAAGTGGTGCTGCACCCAGTGCAGCGCCACTTTCCTTGCACCTCTAAGCTCCCCACTACCGCCACTATGTGTGCACCATATTTAAAATACTCTGCCACATGGCCCAAGGTAGGGGACAATAGCATCAGAATTTTGACGCTATTGATGTAGTGTTCAGGGTTAGTGCCAAAATGATGGCGCTAACCCTGAACAGTACATAGGGGCCCATCATAAATAATGGTGTGCCCCCTTTTAACGCATGCTCTGAGCAGGCATTAAAAATGCCGGAAAATGACTCAAAGAAATCTCCTAGATTTCCTTGTGCCATTTTTGCAGTGCCCCTAAAGGGGGAACCCCCCCCCCCCCTTGCAAACATTATGCCTGGAGTGGTATACCTAAGTGGTACAATGCATGAATTGAGCCACTTTGTAAATATGGAGAGTGTTTTAGGCCCTCTAATGCTACATTAGCATAAACAAAATGATGCTAATCTGTTGTTAGACGGCGCAAGGCCCTCTTAAATCTGGGCCTTAGTTTGTAGTGATGATGTTTGTGGGATTGCTATTTCTGGGGGGGACGTTTGGGGCTGAAACACCATATACAAAATTTGGAGGAGATGCTCTTATAATATTAATTATGATGGCCAGCTAAGAGCATTGTGAATCTCTCTAATCTCAAACATTTTTAAATGTGTTTCAAGCATTCTCTGGATGTATTAGTTTGTTGGCCATTCTCAGGTTTATCACCTTTCTTGCTGATTACATTACCAGACTTTTTTATTTTTTGCTCTCACCTGCACCGTGTAACCATTTGTTGCATAGAGCACTGTTTTTGTAAAGCCCATGTATGCAATCCATTACTACATCTTCTGTGTTCATTACTTGTTTATATGCACATAAAAACTTTCTTCTTGAAATGTTGTCTCCCTAAAATAATATTCATATATATTTTGTACTAGAGAAGAATCATAAATATTTCCGAATTGTTCAACTTGTTTCGTTGTTTAGTGATACCTTGAAGGACCTTGTTGTATTTGTACTACACATAAAAAGTAAGTAGCATATAACTAGTGTGCCTGTCAACAGCAGCAAGTTACCTGATTAAAGCAATTTTACGTGCACAAGCCCAACATATGCACTTGTATTGATTGATCATCACTCACATGGAAGCCAGAAATACATTACAAAATGTTGTATAATTGGTAAATCTTTACAAGTAATATTCTGGGAATGTTTTATGCACCTAACTTTCGCGTAGGCATGCAAAAAGTGTAATTTGCAATGACAAATGATGATTCATTGAATACGAATCTAAGTATATTGACAAATGGAAGTGCAACTTAAAATTGTGGAAAACCTGCTAGATGGAAAGTCTTAAGCGTATGGAAATGTGTGTAGAAACCTCTTAGGTGTAGGTCCACTTTTAGTATTTTTTTTATTTGAGTTCATTCGGTCTAGAGATCTAGGCCATTTTGAGTAACAAAGATAACAATCATACATGATAAAATAGTATTTGTTAAAAAAAACAAGATAACAATAAAAAAACAGTAATAATCAGGACAGTATAACAATAAGATCAACAAGACTAAGTATTTGATTATAGATAAAAAGTACAATAAATAAGACATGGCTAAAATATTAAGGATAAAAAAAAGATAAAAACTAGAATATAAAATTCTGTCTAGCATACCAATGTGTGCAATTGCTTCCCCGTAAGACCTGGCCCTCGTCAATCCTCATGTAGAGGCAAAAAAAAAAAAAAAAACAGTTGAGACTCCTTCTGACGACTAATGTCAGGATGGCTCACATGCCCTTTGAAACAATAAGCCTACGCCGGATGTACCAGGCCTCTGCTAAAAATTTGGTAACTGTAATAGCTACCACGGAGGATGAGTCATATGTTCAGATTCTGGTGGCGTTTGCTCTATCATGTAATGACATATTTTTGCAGAGGGGAATGATCCACCTCCCTCTGGGACTTTTATACAGAGAGCAGAAAAATAGCATATGCTCTATTGTTTCTTTACAATTATGGCAAAAAAAACATCTATCATTTGGAGCGATGTTAGATGACCAGTGAGCCGTAAAACCATTAATAGGCAGTGTACCATATCTTAGTTGGAGATATAAAGCACGGGCGTACGGAGGCATGGGAAGGTTCAAGAAGTCCTCAGGCCAGGGCTCGTGCTTAAATTGGAGAAATTCCATAGTTAGCCTGCCCACCCCTTTTTGGTGCAAGGAGTCTTCGTTAACTTTCTCCCAATATCTTTTTGTGACAAGTTTCTTTGCATTATCGGGGATTTGATCCGGATAGTTCCAGTAGGAAGGAAAACCTATTTTGACCCAGGCAGATTTCATTTCCTTCAGCCATGGGATTTTCTCCAGCGCCTGGGGGGTGGCTATGAGCTCTCTTATAGCCAGCCTATATGGTTCGAGTTCAACAGATTTCCATAAGCGAATCCAATAGGAGAGAGGCCTTAGGGCTGCTGTGGTTTTGATACTGTTTAGACCTAGGTCTAGCCTTAGAGGGGTCATTGGTGAGCCCATACCTAGCCGGGCAATCTGTCTAAGGAAATGCTTTTCCTTGGTTTGCAGAGTATCAAGGTTTTTGTAGGACCCCCAAAGTTCCGCTCCATAGAGGGCCGCTGCTCTGATTTGGACATTGTAAATCTCTGCAAATATGTTCAAGGGGGGACTCGGAGCCTTTCTCGATCTACGGACAAGGGCCCCACCTCTCTGGCTTATAATGAGAGCCCCTTTGTCAATGGCTGCCATCCATTTGCCTGTGGTCGATAGTCTGAAACCCAAGTAGTCAAACTCTTCTACTTTCTCCAATGGAATCGAGTTCATTTCTATGCTAACGCGCGAGCGTTTCTTGGAGGTACTATATATCATGAGTTTTGTTTTCTTAATGTTTACGTCCAGACTATAGTCACTGCAAAAAACACAAAATTGGTTGATCAGGTTTTGGATTCCCATTGGTGATTTAGATATCAAAATTGTGTCATCTGCATATAGCAGACACAGGATTTTTTTCCCAACCAATTTAGGTGAGTCATTTATACAGTTCTCTAAGTAGTGGATGCAATTATTGATATATAGCAAAAAAAGAGTGGGTGCCAGAACACATCCCTGTCTAACACCTTTTTTAATAGCTACGGGGTCAGTCAACTCACCCCCCTGGCCACATCTAATTTGAGCGAAAGTATTTTCATGCAGTTGAGCAATGAGTTTCAGGAGACCAGATGGCACTCCCATGTTTGATAATGTTGACCACAGCAGGTTCCTGGGGATCAAATCAAATGCGGCTCTGAGGTCTATGAAGACCACATAGAGATTACCCCTCCCCAGGTCAACATTCTTCCATTTTAGTGACATGAATCTTAGGGCTTGGTCAACTGTACTCACTGCAGGTCTAAATCCTGCTTGTAGGTCAGAAAGAGCTTCGGACTCCATAATCCATTCCTCAAGATGGAGCAAAAGATGCTTAGCATAGATTTTTTGGGAGTTATCAAGGAGACTAATCGGACGATAATTGGCAGGGATGTTCGGATTTCCTTTTTTAAAAATGGGTACTATTTCGGCCCCTTTCCAAGTGGGAGGAGCGGGGGCCCCTGCTGCAACAGCATTGCAGATAAGGTTGGGATATGGTGCCCATATATCTGGTCTTGATTTGTATAGGTCGCCTGGGATCTTGTCTGGGCCAGGGGCCTTTCCCCATTTCAATGAGTCTATTGCTGCTCTTGTTTCGGTTAGAGAGAATGTGATCGGGGTAGTCTCATGGTTTATTGGGGCATCAGGGGCCCACAAAGATGCTTCAGAAGGCCCTTCATATAGTTGCCCAAAGTGCTCTACCCATGATGCTGAGAGAATTGAGGAGCCAGGTGCGGCAGGGGAATTGCTACAGTCATCAGTTATTAGTTTCCAGAACCTAGATGTGTCATTAGATTTAGCAGTCTCCAGAATAATAACCCATCTGGCCTCTTCCCAACTTCTGCGTGCCTTAGAACATTCCTTCTTATAAACTTTTCTGGCTGTTCTTAACAGCCCAACATGGCCATCTTTTATTGCTTCCAGGAGAGACAGTTGTGCTTCTCTGCAACAGTTGTCAAACCAAGGAGCTCAGTGCTTTTTGTTAGGATTAATGAGAAACTTTTTTGTGAAAAGATGCTTTAAAGATTGGAACAAGTCAGTGTGGGCTGCTAAGACTCTGTCACCCTCCCCGTTCTCGTTTAGGTCGATCATACACTCCATCTGGTTGGCAAGCAGGTTGTAAATAGATGCCAGGTGTTTAGGGGAAGAATTAACAGATTCCCATTTTAGGTTGCGTCTGTTATTAGTTAGAGCCAGCTGGGAGGCATGGCTCTTGGAGTAGGGCACAGTAAACGAAGGAAAAAGTCCTCTGGTCGATAAAATCAACGGGTCATGATCACTCTCAATTTGCTTTTGGACCCTCATATCAAACATGTGGCTCCACAGTCGGATGTCAAGAAGTATATAATCGATACGACTGCTGAGCCCTCCGCGCCTAAAGGTAGCTTGTAAATTTACATCCGAGCGTGAGCGACCGTTGCAGGCTCGGAGGCCATGGGCTAGTGTGATGTCGGCCAGTAAGCGCGCCCATTTATTCAGCCTTGGTCTTTTGTTGGAGACTAGCTGAGGGATGCTCCAATGGGCATCCTCTTCTTTACATATTCCTTGGACTAGAGGATTAGGTTCAAAAGTGACATTAAAATCCCCTCCAATCAAAACAAAGAAGGAAGGATTGTTTTTAAGAAAACTGTCCAAAATGGACAGGACATCAGAATCGGTGTGGGAGCTCACATTCCTGTTATAGATATTAATTAAAAGTAACGGTCTCTCCTCGGAAATCATTATTAATAGGACTTGCAAGTCAGGGCAACCCGTGTCTATTTCTTCTATCTTGCACCTAACAGAAGTGTTGATCCACACAAGCAGCCCTCCCGATGGTCTCCCAGAAGAGGACTTGCGTGCTGGAACCCAATAGCTTTTAAAGCCTAGTCTATATTTGGGTTCTAATGCCCACGTTTCTTGGAAGAGGCAGATCAGGTGATCATCAATAAGACTGCCCCATCCTGGACTTTGTAATTTGCTTTCCAACCCTGCTATGTTCCAGCTGAGTACCTTATCGAGATCCTCTGTTTTTATGGACCCTGCTTTATTCTGAGGATATTTCCTACAGGGTGAGGAACTGCTAGGAACCATACTAGTTCCCTCAGGTATATTAGGACCAGTGGCTTTCTCGCTATGTGCCATGTGAACCTCGCTGGATGTGGCCCCAGCTATATATGAATTAGGTAGGTTGGACATGCGGGTGGACACCAGAATGTATGGAACAATTGACAGGGACGGAATACATTCCTCGCTGACTTGGCTCGTGGTGCTTATGGGTGATCCCTGGTTAACAGGATCTACCAAGGTCGAAGGGGCAACAGAGTTAGAGATGCTGAGGGCAGTAGGGTGAATGTCCTCAGCCTCACCATTGCTCGGAGCCACTTCCGAAAGGTCGTCTCCTAGTCAGTCTGTTTCAGAAAGAGATGACGAAGGGCATCTGGGGCCAAATAGAGGGATAGACTGTGTGTGGATAGCCGGGGAAGCCCCGTATGACGTTGGCGGTTGTCTACTCCAAACTGGCGTGGGAGGTGGATAAAACAATTGTAACCTGCAAAGGGAGGCTTTTCCAGTTATAGGATAAGGTCTGTTAGCGTTTATAAAGAGCCGTTGGACAAGGTCTGGAGAATTGAAGTTGATAACTATGCAGTCCCCTGAACCGATCTTTGCTAGGGAACCCACCCACCCTACCCTTCTCACCATCAGTATTGAGGGTGTCATGGAAAAAGCAAACCCTGCATTCACGTGCAACCAATGAATAACCTTGTTTTTAAGTTCGGTAAAAGATTCAGTGGAATGAGGTTTGAGTTCAGGAACATTCGATATAATGAGTACATAATGACATGATTCTGGTGGCAAATGGAGCACTTTTGGATCTGACAGACCCCTGAACTTGTCGCTCTTCTGGTATTCTGTATGCAGGTGATCCCAAGTGGGGTTGCCATCTCCCGGATTAGTTACAGGGTTATTCCATGTGGCGGTTCCTTTTAAAAGGGAAACTGGAACCATATGGGGCTTATTCATTAAAATACTAGCTGTTTTGACGGAGCTGGACCAATCTTGGTTTAAAGAGGAAAAAGGGATTTTTGCTGTTTGGCCGGTGGGTCTGTTGGCAGTGATGGGGTCATGGTTGACAAGGGGATGGGATTGAATTTCTACGGATGGAGCAATTTTTGGTGGCTGGCTATTGATAAGGCTTTCCAATTTGTCCTCAATCGATTGGAGGCGGGTTAAAATTGGAAGAAATAGTTTGGAAAGCTCGTCTCTTATGAAATCCCTGGTGTACTAATTTGTATGACACTCATTTGTGTTGTGTAAGGGGATTGATCCGTATCCTTATTAGAAGGTTGGGCCGTGTTAGAGGGGCTCAAAGTCCTAGATCGTTTGTTTTTAAAAGCGGGTTCCCTTCGTTTCCTTTTTCCTTTAGTATTGGAATCTGCTAAGGTGAGGGGGCCTTCGTTAGGGGGACTCTGGGCCAGCGGAATAGGTGCAGCACGGGTGGTAATTACAATTGGGGTTTCGTCCTGATTCTCCTGGGAATTTTTAGATGGGGAAGGGAAGGGGTAGTCATTACAGACTGTAATTCTGGACGCGGGGAGGGCTGTGGGGCTGAGCTATCATGAACTAGGCTGTTTGTTGAAGAAGGGGGGGCAGCTAAGCGTCGCTGCACTAACTCTATTTCTTTTTCAAGCTCCCCAACAGCCTTTTGCAGAAAACCATCTAAGGTTCTGTTAGAGTGCTGCTTACCTTCCAACCCACCCCCACGTCGACGGCCCATTATTCTTTAAAACAGGGGCCTTTAGTGGGCCCCTGGCTTATAGGGGTGTTTAGGCCTTTGGGACCCAGCCACTGACACTATGGTGTGATTAATAAGCTTCTCAGACCCTACTGTTAACAAATCCCAAAGACAAGACCACAGTAAGATGCCCGAACGTGTATATATAAAGCCTGGCCCAACCACTTATCGGGCACAGACAGGCGTAGAGCGGGTAATGAATTATTGGCTCCTGCCCTTGGGGGAAGAAGAATGGTGCCGCCTCCTTCCACCCTCCAAGAAACGGAATTCAATAAGCAGTTATATGATGAACTGAGATAAATTCAGCTGAGTACACGGATACACCTGCAAGTATCCGGTTTGGGTTAATAGTTTTCCACGTGCTTGATGGGGCCTGGGGCTCTATGGGAGAACTACCCACGCGCCGAGCAGGGGAACTTGAGATCTCCTTCAGGCAGCCATAGACAAGTTTGCTGTATGGACCACGTCTTTGGCTAGATGTCAGGGGGGTGGCCCTGCCCTGCCTCTTCCTGGCAATGACGGGCAAGGACGGGCCCGCCCTTGGCCCGGGCTTCGCCCGGGCGCCGCCCGCGCACGTCCCGCGACGGCGGGAGCGCGATTCAGTTTTTAAAGGGCTCCTGCCCCTTGACCTCCTCCCGGCACAAAACAGCGCGTCCCGCGACGGCGGGAGCGTGATTCAGTTTTTAAAGGGCTCCTGCCCCTTGACCTCCATCCGGCACAAAACAGCGCGTCCCGCGACGGCGGGAGCGCGATTCAGTTTTTAAAGGGCACCTGCCCCTTGACCTCCTCCCGGCACAAAACAGCGCGTCCCGCGACGGCGGGAGAGCGATTCAGTTTTTAAAGGGCTCCTGCCCCTTGACCTCCTCCCGGCACAAAACAGCGCGTCCCGCGACGGCGGGAGCGCGATTCAGTTTTTAAAGGGCTCCTGCCCCTTGACCTCCTCCCGGCACAAAACAGCACGTCCCGCGACGGCGGGAGCGCGATTCAGTTTTTAAAGGGCTCCTGCCCCTTGACCTCCTCCTGGCACAAAACAGCGAGTCCCGTAGTACATTGTCTAAAGTTCCACATACTTTCAGGGGGTGAAATGATTGTCGTTTCTCCACAAGGAAATATGTTAAATGCATGAAAACGTTTTACAATGTGGAGAAAACATAGAGAAAAGTTAAATTGTGTGCTCTCCCTTGTGCTTAGAATTGTGCCTTTCCCACTGTAGTACACTTGAATATGACCTGTGTACTCTTGGATTGTTGTGAATACCACAATTCATAGTTTTAAGTGTATGATGTGTGGATTTACACATTTTTACAGAAAGATCATGACATGTAAGTTCAGAAACAATCTTATGCATTTAACACTTTCACCTTTTCAGGAGGTGCAAACAAACAACATAGAATGCCTCTTCAACTCGGAAACCTTAGCACCTTGCCAAGCCAAGACAGTGGCAGAAAGGAAAGAAACAATTGCAAAATCAAAATCAGGAACACCCGAAGACAAACCTTCCACATCCGTGCTCCTGGGATCAGCACTACATTCTCACCACCCTTCGAAGTTGTCCTAACCTTATGCAATTCAGAAAGGAGCTGAAGATCCGCCTGTTGAGAGGACAATACAGGGTTAGAAGATAGGATTCACCAGCCTTGACCAATCATCTTCCTTGTAAATGATCTTGTGTCTTAACTCAGGCCACAAGGCTTTGTTCAGTGTCCTATTGCTCTCTTGCTAGATTGATGCTGTACAAATACCCATATGTTTATATACACCTTGATTCTGGAACTCATTCCACAAAATCTGTCAGAAAATGCTCTTGTCTGCTTTGCTTTAGTAGGTCGCCAAACCCTGTATAAAATCTTGCTAATTTTCAAAATATAGAATTGCATTAATTTACTCTCCGGCCTCCCTGCAGTACTCTTTCAGTTTTGTGTTGATTGCCTTGTAAGTTCTAAAACTAGATGCAACACTTTCTTCTATTTTGTAATCACATGTTTCTCCCAACTTGAACTCATTTCCTGTGTTATTGCAAACGTACTTTCGTCCAAGTACCTCTTGGATGAAACTATGAATGTAAAACACACTCCAGTGATGGAGATAATATGAGAAAACTTGGGGGGTCATTCCGACCTCGGCAGGCGGCGCCCGCCGGGCGGAAACCGCCCAAACACCGCCCCGCGGTCAGATGACCGTGGGGGGGCATTCCGACTTTCTGGCTGGGCCGGCGGGCGATCTGCAAAAGATCGCCCGCCGGCCCAGCGGGAAAGCCCCAGCAAAGATGAAGCCGGCTCCGAATGGAGCCGGCAGATTTGCTGAGGTGCGACGGGTGCAGTGGCACCCGTCGCGATTTTCAGTGTCTGGCAAGCAGACACTGAAAACTTTGCTGGGGCCCTGTTAGGGGGCCCCTGCACTGCCCATGCCAGTGGCATGGGCAGTGCAGGGGCCCCCAGGGGCCCCACAACACCCGTTCCCGCCAGCCTCTTCCTGGCGGTGTAAACCGCCAGGAACAGGTTGGCGGGAAGGGGGTCGGAATCCCCATGGCGCCGCTGCTTGCAGCGCCGCCATGGAGGATTCCTTTGGCCAGGGGAAAACCGGCGGGAAGAATTGGCCAGGAAGCACCGCCAGCCTGTTGGCGGTGCTTCCGTGGTCATTGGCCCTGGCGGTCAATGACCGCCAGGGTCAGAATGACCCCCTTAGTTTGTTAAGACCGTTTCTGCAAGTTATTCTCCATGCACTGAGGAAAGATTGGAACTAGTTGCAAAAAGCCCTCCCAGTATGATGCACAGATGGTATTTAATTTCACCCCACTCTGATACTGTACTCGGAATAAGGCTAAAACTATAAATAATCTATAGTATATAAAATATATAATTATATTGTTTTACTTAATCGTGTTATATATGTATCAATGAAAACAACAAAGGTTAAAGTTTAAACATAAGATTTTAAACTTGAAAAACACTGAAATTCACCAGTTATAATTATTTCAAGTAATTTTAAGTCATGTCCCTGCCATGCACAGTGTGGTTATCAGTAATGCCATTTCAGATGTCATCAATAACGTTGTCAATGATGTGACAGAGTGACATAGGGGGTCATTCCGACCCCGGCGGGCGGCGGGCGCTGCCCGCTGGGCGGAGACCGCCTAAAGACCGCACCGCGGTCAAATGACCGCAGAGGTCATTCTGACTTTCCCGCTGGGCCGGCGCGCGACTGCCAAAAGGCCGCCCGACGGCCCAGCGGGAAAGACCCAGCAACGATGAAGCCGGCTCCGAATGGAGCCGGCGGAGTTGCTGGGGTGCGACGGGTGCAGTGGCACCCGTCGCGATTTTCAGTGTCTGCAAAGCAGACACTGAAAATCATAATGGGGCCCTGTTAGGGGGCCCCTGCACTGCCCATGCCTGTGGCATGGGCAGTGCAGGGGCCCCCAGGGGCCCCACGACACCCGTTCCCGCCATCCTGTTCCTGGCGGTAACAACCGCCAGGAACAGGGTGGCAGGAAGGGGGTCGGAATCCCCATGGCGGCGCTAAAGGATTCCCTGGGCCAGGGGAAAACCGGCGGGAAGCCGCCGGTTCCCCTTTTCTGACCGCGGCTTTACCGCCGCGGTCAGAATGGCCCAGGAAGCACCGCCAGCCTGTTGACGGTGCTTCCGCGGTCGTTGGCCCTGGCGGTCGGTGACCGCCAGGGTCAGAATGACCCCCATAGTTTGTTCGGTCATAAGCAGTGCATGTCAAGAACATGAGTTATAGTTACTTGAAATCACTATAACTGGTAAATTTCAGTGTTTGTCTTAAACTAAAATGCTACACGGCCTGGCATGTGGTCAGGATCTTTGGATCGACCCCCCCAGCAGGCAGTCAATCCACCGCCAAGCACGGCCGTTCTCAGCATGGGTTGGCCACAGGGTCTGGCATGCAGCCATGCCCTCTTTCCAACCCTCCATGGGTGGCCATCCCCTGCCGTGCACGGCATTTGGCTGCACACAGTGTGGGTTAGCCACAGGCCCATCCGCTCATATGAACCAACCCACCACAGACACTCATGTCCTTTTTTTTTTTTTTATGGTTTTCTAATCCCACTGGATTTTCTGAGAAGTTTACACAGCCCCTGCACTCCTGTGCTAATCTGACTGGAGCACAGGGGTCCCACTGGCTCCCTCAAGACCCCTGCTGGATTGCTTAACTTCCCAAAAAATATAAATAAAGTACCCCTACCCTGCCATCTTATACCTTTTTTGCACTTTTCAAGACACAGGGCTGCTGCAGCTTTTCTCCTCATAATCAGGCCAGTCCAGTGAGAGTGAGATGGCAGATGGGAAAAGATGTCCTGTAAGCCAATCACATAGCTCTATTACTTAAAGTTGCGTGCCCAGTCTGACTGCTTCAAGAGCCCCGTGCAACCATTCAGATATACATACATTTTTAACCCTAATTTCTAAAAAAAAAAAAACACTGCACAGTTTTGCATAAAATTATAAAAAAGCACATTTTATGGGTAACGATCTAGCTTTCTGCCTAATTTGGTGTAATTCTATGCAGATGTCTGAGCTGTAGTGCTGTTCAGAAATCCCCTGGTAAATTGCATTTTGAGCTCCTCCCACCACCTTCTTTCTCTGCCCCTGCTTGTTGAATCACCCTGAAACTTTCAAGGAAAGAGCTGAGGTGGATGAACTGTTTTTTGGAAAGTTTTGTGAAGTTTTGTCAAACTGTGACAAATTATCAACAAACCAAAAAAGGTTCTTTCTTTGGTAACTTGGAACTAGGTCCTAACTACACATTAACATATTCATTATATGTTACAGAGTGACCTGTTAATTTTAGTGAGAGAGATCCATGTAAAGAAAAGTATACGAATAAAATAGGCCAGTTGGTTTGATTCCCATTGCAGACGGAGGTGCCTAACTCTTAGAAGGAAACAAAACAGTGCGAAATATTCAAAAACATGTATTGATTTAACATTTACAGGAATAAATTGACACGATTTCACTTAACATGTCTATGATGTTTTGTGTTGGTAGTTTGATGATTTTCTCCACACTCACTTCTTTTGCTCGATAAGGTAACTGATGTAGAATTTCTGTTTGAAAAACACTTTCCTTTGACAGGACCCAATTGAGTTTAAAGCGAATCCACTTTCATAGTTAATTCAAAAATCCTTACACCTTGCGATAAAAGAAAGCCTCGTACTTAGGATCTCTTGGATGCTGCTGTTGTTAAGCGTGATGTATTGATCGTCAGTCACTTGTCTACATTTGATTTCATGCCTTTTTTCCTTGCGGCCAGGGTTTTCATTTGTTGGCTCTGGCTCCTTATGACAGTCCCATCGCTCAAATGGAGACTTGTGTTAAAAATGGTGACACAGTGCCCGGAGCAGAGTTTAAACAAATAAATAACAACTTCTGTTGATAGAGGAGAAGGCATGCGTGAGGTCTTCAGGGGAATTACTGTGTGTTTTTTCATTTTCTCTCACTACTCTTATTTCGGTAAGGTCATTTGGGCTTAGTTATATGCAGTATATATAATTTGTCTGCAACTTTCCTGATAGTAGAAATCTATTATTAGAATTCTTAAATTGCTTCTTCAGTTTCGTGTGCCTGCCTTTATTCTAGTATAGAGTAACATGCACTTTTTAAAAAAAGTTTCTTATTAATCTTTCAAGGTATTACTATATCACACTTTTGGCTGCACATTATCTTCTGCTAGGATTCTACCTTTAAGAAACAGAGTGGTCAGTTTCCTACAGCTGAGTAAATATACACTGAAGGGCATTTAATCCACCAATTACATGGATTTACTGTGGTTGTTGCATGTTTGCATTAACCTTACTGATCCTATTCCCAAACTCATTTGCACCAGTCCGTGTTGGTTACTGTTAGAAATGGGGTCCTTGGTTGACAGTCAGATTACCCCCTGTTCAAGCAAAGACCCTCACTCTAGTCAGGGTAAAAGAGAATCACCCTCAGCCAACCCCTGCTTACCCCCTTGGTAGCTTGGCAGAGCAGTAGGCTTAACCTCAGAGTGCTAGGCGTAAAGTATTTGTACCAACACACACAGTAACTCAATGAAAACACTACTAAATTACACAACACAGGTTTAGAAAAATAGGAAATATTTATCTAAACAAAACAAGACCAAAACGACAAAAATCCACCATACACAAGTCAAGTTATTAATTAAAAATCAAAAAGAGTCTTTAAGTAGTTTTAAAAACACACTAGCGCTGCTAGAGTGAAAATGTACCTGGTGTGCGTCAAAAATAACCCCGCACGGGCGGGCGTGCGTCGAAAATAACTCCGCACGGCGGTACTCGAGTCAAAAATCCAGCCGCACGATGAGTTGACGATCCAGCCGCGCAGGTTGCGATCTCCCAGCCTCCGTCAGCGATGCTGCGCGTTGTTTCTCCAGCTCCGTGCGTCGATTCTTCGGTCGCGTTTCCTGCGAGTGTCGTTTCTCAACCGCGGAGCTGGCGGCGCGTCGTTTTTCAGCCGCTGATCGGATTCGCGTCGATCTTTTCCCCGCACGGCGCTCTGTGCGTGGATTTTCTTGTCTTTAGGCTGCCAGCTTCTCCTTTCAGGGTCCCAGGAACTGGATGGGCACCACAGGGCAGAGTAGGAGTCTCTCCAGAGGCTCCAGGTGCTGGCAGAGAGAAGTCTTTGCTGTCCCTGAGACTTCAAACAACAGGAGGCAAGCTCTAGATCAAGCCCTTGGAGATTTCTTCTCAAGATGGAAGGCACACAAAGTCCAGTCTTTGCCCTCTTACTCTGGCAGAAGCAGCACTGCAGGAAAGCTCCACAAAGCACAGTCACAGGCAGGGCAGCACTTCCTCCTCAGCTAACAGCTCTTCTCCAGGCAGAGGTTCCTCTTGATTCCAGAAGTGTTTCTGAAGTCTGTAGATTTGGGTGCCCTTCTTATACCCATTTTAGTCTTTGAAGTCACCTTTCTTCAAAGGGGACTCACACCCACTTGTGAAATCCTGCCTTGCCCAGGCAAGGCCTCAGACACACACCAGGGGGTTGGAGCCGGCATTGTTAGAGGCAGGCACAGTCCTTTCAGATGAGAGTGACCACTCCACCCCTCCCTTCTAGCAGAGATGGCTAATCAGGAAATGCAGGTTACACCCCAGCTCCCTTTGTGTCACTGTCTGGTGTGAGGTGAAAAACAACCCAACTGTCAAACTGACCCAGACAGGGAATCCACAAACAAGGCAGAGTCACAGAATGGTTTAAGCAAGAAAATGCTCACTTTCTAAAAGTGGCATTTTCAAACGCACAATCTTAAAATCAACTTTACTAAAAGATGTATTTTTAAATTGTGAGTTCAGGGACCCCAAACTCCACATGTCCATCTACTCTCTAGGGGAATCTACGCTTTAATCATATTTAAAGGTAGCCCCCATATTATCCTATGAGAGAGACAGTCCTTGCAACAGTGAAAAACGAATTTAGCAGTATTTCACTGTCAGGACATATAAACCACATTACTATATGTCCTACCTTATCCATACACTGCACCCTGCCCTTGGGGCTACCTAGGGCCTACCTTAGGGGTGCCTTACATGTAAGAAAAGGGAAGGTTTAGGCCTGGCAAGTGGGTACACTTGCCAAGTCGAATTTACAGTGTAAAAATACACACACAGACACTGCAGTGGCAGGTCTGAGACATGATTACAGAGCTACTTATGTGGGTGGCACAACCAGTGCTGCAGGCCCACTAGTAGCATTTGATTTACAGGCCCTGGGCACCTCTAGTGCACTTTACTAGGGGCTTAACAGTAAAACAAATATGCCAATCATGGAGAACCAATTACGTACACATTTTAAACAGGAGCACTTGCACTTTACCACTGGTTAGCAGTGGTAAAGTGCCCAGAGTAACAAAAACAATAAAATCAGAGTACAGCACACATCAACAACCTGGGGAACAGAGGCAAAAAGTTAAGGGAGACCACTCCAAGGATGAAAAGTCTAACACGTGTCCCCCCCAGCTAAAAGTGGGGAGCAACTACCCAACCTCATGGGAGTTCTCATCACTAAGGCGGAAGAACCTGGATAGACCATCAGCATTGGCGTGCTCTGTACCAGGACGATGTTCCACCGTAAAGTCCATCCCCTGTAGGGAAATGGACCGCCTCAACAGTTTTGGATTCTCATCCCTCATCTGCATTAACCATCTGAGGTGCCTGTGGTCGGTCTGAACTCGGAAGTGAGTCCCAAACAAGTAGGGTCTTAGCTTCTTCAGTGCCCAGACCACAGCAAATGCTTCGCGTTCTATGGCTCTCCACCTACGTTCCCTGGGTAGTAACCTCCTGCTAATGAAGGCTACGGGTTGATCTAGGCCCTCTTCATTAAGCTGTGAGAGTACTGCTCCAATACCATGCTCTGAGGCGTCTGTTTGCACAACAAACTCCTTGGAGTAGTCAGGTGCCTGCAGCACAGGTGCTGTGCACATGGCAGCCTTCAGGGCATCAAAAGCGTTCTGGCAAGCCTCTGTCCAGATCACTTTCTTGGGTTGCTTCTTGGAAGTCAACTCAGTTAAGGGGGTAACAATGGTACCATATCCCTTAACAAACCTTCGGTAATATCCTGTGAGACCTAAAAAGGCTCTCACTTCAGTCTGGGTCTTGGGAGGCTCCCAAGCCAGAATCGTATCAATCTTAGGCTGTAGGGGTGCCACCTGGCCACTCCCCACTTGGTGTCCTAAGTACACCACAGAACCCTGCCCTATTTGGCACTTGCTCGCCTTAATAGTGAGGCCTGCTTTCTGCAGGGCCTCTAACACTCTCCAGAGGTGTTGCAGGTGTTCCTCCCATGTGGAACTAAACACAGCAATGTCATCCAGGTAGGCGGCACTGAACTCATCCAGTCCTGCCAACACCTGGTTGACCAACCTCTGAAAGGTGGCAGGGGCGTTCTTCATCCCAAAGGGCATCACATTGAAGTGGAAGTGCCCATCTGGGGTAGAGAATGCTGACCTCTCCTTTGCCCCCTCAGTTAGGGCAATCTGCCAGTACCCAGATGTTAAATCAAACGTACTGAGGTACTTGGCAGCTCCTAACCGATCAATGAGCTCATCAGCTCGGGGGATGGGGTGTGCGTCAGTCTTGCTGACCGCATTGAGACCCCGGTAGTCCACACAGAACCTAAGTTCTGGAGTGGCACCAGGAGCAGCAGCCTTTGGGACCAAGACCACTGGGCTGGCCCAAGGACTGCTGGAGCGCTCAATAACCCCTAAGGTTAACATTTTGGAGACTTCCTCCTTAATGCAAGCCCTGACCCTGTCAGTCACCCTGTAAACCTTATGTTTAACAGGTGTACTGTCCCCAGTGTCCACATCATGTGTGCACAGGTGTGTGACTCCTGGGATCAGGGAAAACAGCGAGGGGAACTGTCCCAGCACGTGGCGACAGTCCCTCTGCTGTTCCTCAGTCAGGGAGGGGGAGAGGATCACTCCCTCCACAGACCCATCTTTCTCTCCTGCAGACAGGAGGTCAGGAAGAAGCTCACTCTCTTCCTCCACCCCGTCATCTGTCGCTAGGAGCATGGATAGCTCAGTTCGCTCAAAGTGTGGTTTGAGGCGGTTGACATGTAGGACCCTCAAAGGGTTCCTGGGGGATTGTAAGTCTACCCGATAGGTGACCTCGCTCTTTCTTTCCACCACCTCAAAAGGCCCAGTCCACTTATCTTGGAGAGCCCTAGGCTCCACTGGTGCCATGACCCACACTTTTTGTCCAGGCTGAAACTCAACCAGAGTGGCATTCTGGTCGTACCACCGTTTCATATCCTCCTGGCTTGCTTCCAGGTTCTCCTGAGCGAGACTCCTGAAGCGGGCAGTCTGGTTTCTTAGTGCCAGCATGTAGCTAAATACATCCTGAGGTGGTTTACTAGGAGCTTTCTCCAAAGCCTCCTTCACCAGACTGAGCGGTCCCCTCACAGGGTGGCCATAGATGAGCTCAAAGGGGCTAAAGCCAAGTCCCTTTTGAGGCACCTCCCTGTAAGCGAACAGAAGGCATGGCAAGAGGACGTCCCACTTACGCCTCAAGGGCTCTGACAGGCCCTGAATCATGCCTTTCAAGGTGCGGTTGAATCTCTCAACCAGACCATTACTTTGGGGGTGGTAAGGGGTGGTGAACTTGTAGGTTACCCCACACACCTTCCACAGAGACTTCATATAAGTGGATATGAAGTTTGTACCTCTATCAGATACCACCTCCTTGGGGAACCCCATGCGGGTAAAAACCCCCATCAAGGCACGTCCCACCACGTGGCAGTGACCGTCCTTAGAGGAATGGCTTCTGGGTACCGCGTGGCATGGTCCACCAAGACCAGGATGAACCTGTTGCCCATGGCTGTCTTGGGATCCAGAGGCCCCACAATGTCAATTCCTACCCTTTCAAAGGGAGTACTGACTACAGGTAAAGGTTGGAGGGGAGCTTTGCATTTCCCCACACTCTTGCCACTTGCCTGACAAGTCTGACAAGACCTACAATAAGCAGCTGACTGCTTGTGCATCAAGGGCCAGTAAAAGTGGGAGACAAGCCTCTTATAGGTCTTGTCCTGCCCTAGATGTCCTGCCAAAGGCACATCATGAGCCAAACTCAGTAGGAAGGCCCTGAAGCACTGGGGTACCACCAGCATACGAGCTGACCCAGGCTCAGGAACCTTAGGCTCACTATACAGGAGGCCATCCTCCCAGTAAATCAGGTGAGTACCTGGCGCCTCGCCAGCCGCCTGGGCTGCAGCCTGCTGCCGCAGCCCCTCAAGAGTAGGGCACTCCTTCTGCGCTGTGCAGAATGCTTCCCTGGTGGGTCCCCCTTCCTGCTGCCACTGTGACAGCTCAGGGACCTCCCCCAGTTCAGCCACCTGTTCCCCTGTAGGCTCCGGGGCATCACCCTCAGGCTCTGCCTCCTCCCGGACCGTGGGAACTTCTGGGGCCGGTTTCCCACGCCCCCTGCCCTTCCTCTTCTTGGCGGTCCCCTGGGCCACTGTTTCAGGCTCCAGGGGCTCTTGACTACCCTGATTGGCTGCCATAGACCGGGTGGATACGCATACCCACCCAGGCAGACCCAACATCTCCAAGTGAGACCTGTGTTCCACCTCCTTCCAAGGGGAATCCTCCAGGTCGTTACCTAGCAAACAATCAACAGGCATGGTTGGACTCACAGCTACTTTCCAGGAACCTGAGACCCCCCCCATTCAAAGGGAACCTGCGCCACTCTGCAGAGGCGCTCAGAGTTGTCTACCGCAACTACTTGGTGAAGTACCCGGGGATCAATCTGCTCTTCAGACACCAGGTGACTCCTCACTGTAGTCACACTGGCTCCTGTGTCTCTCAGAGCCTCCACCCTCTGTCCATTGATGGTCACCCATTGCCTGTACTTCTTAGTGTTATCAGGCACTAGGTTTCTCTGGACCATCTCACTGTCTCCTAGTGAGACAAGGGTCATTTCTGCTGGTTCCCACCCACCTGAAACCAACTCCTCCCCAAGCGCTACACTGGCCAAACCCTGGGACGGTGCACCAGTGGGTGCCGGTGTACTTCTGGGGCATTTGGGGTCCCCCCTCACATGACCCACCTGGTCACATGCATAGCACTTACGTGGGGGACCACCTGCCACTGGCTTCCCTTTGGACAACCATGGCTTCTTTTCACTGGGGGGTTGGGAATCCTTACCCTGGGGATCAGTTTGGGGCCCTTTAGAGAACTCCCCCTGTTTGCCCTTACCCCCCCTTTCTTCTGAGAGGGACCCTGCCCACCCTTGGCGTGGTCTCCCCCATACCTCTTTTGGACCCTGGTGCTCTCCCAGCGGTCCGCTTCCTGTGCAAGCTTCCTGGGGTCAGTCAGCTTGCTGTCAATGAGGTGCTGGCGCAGCTCTGGAAAACATAAACTGTACAAGTGCTCCCAAGCAATTAAATTGTAAAGCCCCTCATACGTGTTTACCTTACTGTCCTTCACCCAACCATCCAGTGACCTGCAAAAAGAATCAACACATTCCAACCATGTTTGGGATTCCTTTCTCTTGTAGGATCTAAACTTCTCCTTGTACTGCTCAGGGGTGAGACCATACCTGGTAAGTAAGGCCTCCTTCATGACAGGGTAGGTGAGATCCTGAGCATCCCCTAAGGCTGTCAGTGTGTCCCTCCCCTCTGCCTCAAAATGCTTCCACAGGGCTGCCCCCCAATGAGCTTCAGGGACCAGGTTCATGTGGAGAGCTGACTCATAACCCTTGAACCACAAGTAGATATCATCATCCCTCTTATAATCCCTCACAAGGTCTTTTGGGATGTGTACCCTTCTCTCAGGCTGCACTGTAGGACTGCTGCCACCATCTCTACTGGACTGACTCCTCTGATCTATCTCTTTTAAACTGAGCTCATGAGCCATGGCTAACTTCCTTTCCTCAATGGCCAGCTTTCTCTGTTCCACCTCTAGACTGAGCTTTTTCAACTCCAATTGGTACTCCCTCTCTGCCTGTCTGTCCTGTAACTCTTCAGGTGTCAGACCCTTGGAGGATACACTGCTACTTGCCCTAGAGACTCCTTCCCTGGGAATAACAGGCCCCCCCAATATACCATTCTGTACTGATTGCTCTCTCTCCTCATCCTCATCCTCCTCATCCTCAGTGTGCCCTCCAGTGCTTCTGGTTGTCACCCAGGTCCTCAGCGCCTTTTTCAGCTCATCCTTCTTGGAAGAGCTCTTAATGGGACAACCAAAATTTTTACAAAACTGCTTTAGCTGAGCCTTGTTATAACTATCCAATTGCTTCAGGTCAAAAACAGCTTCAACTGGTGCATCTCCAAGTAGAGACATGATAAAAGGTTAAAAGAGTGCAAAGTTCCAAATGCAGAAAAGCAAGTTCTCAAATGAAGTTCCAGAAAAGTCAATCACCGGATCAGCGAAAAAAGAAACTGAATGCAGAGCAAAAACAGTCCAAATAGAAAAAAACAAAAATCACAAGACTAGTAGTATGTGGTCACGTAGTGGTCTGAACTCAAACAGTAGTGTACACTTAATCACTGTATGTCAGGCACAAATACAAGTCCAAATCCCGACCGCTGATCACCAATGTTAGAAATGGGGTCCTTGGTTGACAGTCAGATTACCTCCTGTTCAAGCAAAGACCCTCACTCTAGTCAGGGTAAAAGAGAATCACCCTCAGCCAACCCCTGCTTACCCCCTTGGTAGCTTGGCAGAGCAGTAGGCTTAACCTCAGAGTGCTAGGCGTAAAGTATTTGTACCAACACACACAGTAATTCAATGAAAACACTACAAAATGACACAACACAGGTTTAGAAAAATAGGAAATATTTATCTAAACAAAACAAGACCAAAACGACAAAAATCCACCATACACAAGTCAAGTTATTAATTAAAAATCAAAAAGAGTCTTTAAGTAGTTTTAAAAACACACTAGCGCTGCTAGAGTGAAAATGTACCTGGTGTGCGTCAAAAATAACCCCGCACGGGCGGGCGTGCGTCGAAAATAACTCCGCACGGCGGTACTCGAGTCAAAAATCCAGCCGCACGATGAGTTGACGATCCAGCCGCGCAGGTTGCGATCTCCCAGCCTCCGTCAGCGATGCTGTGCGTCGTTTCTCCTGCTCCGTGCGTCGATTCTTCGGTCGCGTTTCCTGCGAGCGTCGTTTCTCAGCCGCGGAGCTGGCGGCGCGTCGTTTTTCAGCCGCCGATCGGATTCGCGTCGATCTTTTCCCCGCACGGCGCTCTGTGCGTGGATTTTCTTGTCTTTAGGCTGCCAGCTTCTCCTTTCAGGGTCCCAGGAACTGGATGGGCACCACAGGGCAGAGTAGGAGTCTCTCCAGAGGCTCCAGGTGCTGGCAGAGAGAAGTCTTTGCTGTCCCTGAGACTTCAAACAACAGGAGGCAAGCTCTAGATCAAGCCCTTGGAGATTTCTTCTCAAGATGGAAGGCACACAAAGTCCAGTCTTTGCCCTCTTACTCTGGCAGAAGCAGCACTGCAGGAAAGCTCCACAAAGCACAGTCACAGGCAGGGCAGCACTTCCTCCTCAGCTAACAGCTCTTCTCCAGGCAGAGGTTCCTCTTGATTCCAGAAGTGTTTCTGAAGTCTGTAGATTTGGGTGCCCTTCTTATACCCATTTTAGTCTTTGAAGTCACCTTTCTTCAAAGGGGACTCACACCCACTTGTGAAATCCTGCCTTGCCCAGGCAAGGCCTCAGACACACACCAGGGGGTTGGAGCCGGCATTGTTAGAGGCAGGCACAGTCCTTTCAGATGAGAGTGACCACTCCACCCCTCCCTCCTAGCAGAGATGGCTAATCAGGAAATGCAGGTTACACCCCAGCTCCCTTTGTGTCACTGTCTGGTGTGAGGTGAAAAACAACCCAACTGTCAAACTGACCCAGACAGGGAATCCACAAACAAGGCAGAGTCACAGAATGGTTTAAGCAAGAAAATGCTCACTTTCTAAAAGTGGCATTTTCAAACGCACAATCTTAAAATCAACTTTACTAAAAGATGTATTTTTAAATTGTGAGTTCAGGGACCCCAAACTCCACATGTCCATCTACTCTCTAGGGGAATCTACGCTTTAATCATATTTAAAGGTAGCCCCCATATTATCCTATGAGAGAGACAGTCCTTGCAACAGTGAAAAACGAATTTAGCAGTATTTCACTGTCAGGACATATAAACCACATTACTATATGTCCTACCTTATCCATACACTGCACCCTGCCCTTGGGGCTACCTAGGGCCTACCTTAGGGGTGCCTTACATGTAAGAAAAGGGAAGGTTTAGGCCTGGCAAGTGGGTACACTTGCCAAGTCGAATTTACAGTGTAAAAATACACACACAGACACTGCAGTGGCAGGTCTGAGACATGATTACAGAGCTACTTATGTGGGTGGCACAACCAGTGCTGCAGGCCCACTAGTAGCATTTGATTTACAGGCCCTGGGCACCTCTAGTGCACTATACTAGGGGCTTAACAGTAAAACAAATATGCCAATCATGGAGAACCAATTACGTACACATTTTAAACAGGAGCACTTGCACTTTAGCACTGGTTAGCAGTGGTAAAGTGCCCAGAGTAACAAAAACAATAAAATCAGAGTACAGCACACATCAACAACCTGGGGAACAGAGGCAAAAAGTTAAGGGAGACCACTCCAAGGATGAAAAGTCTAACAGTTACCCAACCAAAGTGCTAGATGTCTGATTGAAAGGAATCACAAAAAGTTAACTTGCAGTCGAAAACCCGTATACTACAGTGTACTATTACCCCATTATGTTCTAATATTACACTGGAGTAAATTCAACGAAAGGGTTAAGAAGTTGGCGTTTAAGGCGTGGGTTGCCTCTAAAGGCTGTGAACACCCACAAAAACAATGCACACAAGGACATAATCGACTGGCACAGCTTACCAGAATTAGAAAAGGAAACCAGGGCAGATTCAGAAATCCTAAAATGTGTTAAACTAACTTTAGGAGAGAGCAAAAATCTCCGGGTGTAGATTTATGCATTTTGTTGTAAATCATACCCCATCACTACAGATTGCCCCTCCCCAACCTGCACAGACTATTAGCATTTAGATTACCATTCATGTAATCTTTTTTCTCTATTTTCTATCACCTGACCAATGATTTTCCATGGCAATAAATCCCCTCCATACATTCCCCTGAAATGATGGATCTGCTTGAGGCACCGTCACATACTCAGTGCACAAACTACTCCTAAAAGAAGAGCTAAGTTTAATAGGAATTAATGACGCCCCATTGAGAGTGTTCAATTGATGCCTCTCCTGCAAAGCCGTTAGGTTTTAGCTACAGACCACTTGGCAGAGATTAACTTTCTGTGAGTGGACATGGAAAATCTGGCACAACAAATGGCATATTTAGCGCAATTTCTTTTGACTTTGAAACGCCAAGGAGGGCTGCACTTCCTCACCCCCAGGCCCTTTTAGACAGGCTCCAACCACAGCAGAAAGGAAAAACTGTTTTAACCCTCTCAGGTAGGGAAGTCACCAAGAAATTGAGGACAGGCCTTCCTGTTGACAGCTGGATCCTACATCTTGAACCAGAGGCTCTTGGGTAATTTCACTTTAAGACAAAGAGGAAGTGCTGCAAGAAGAAATAAGAGACTGTGAGGAAATTGATTGGGTTGGATGAATATCTCCAGTCTGTGGCTAGTTCACAGGATTATGCTGATATATCCACTACCACCTCCTCAGATCATTGATGGACCTGGGAAGACTCCATCCGAAGCACAAGGACTTGCTGGAAGAAGAATCCTGACTCCTGGCTTATGCGGGCACATGAACTACTCTCCAAGGGTAAAGTGGTTGGCCTACAGTTTACCTGCTTCAGGGACACAAAACAAAGAAGAACTCCTGACTTTAAGAAGGCCCAGCTGACTAAAGAGGACTACCCCCTGCAGGAGAATTGGCTGGTGAGAGGTATGGTGGCTAGAAGTGTGCCCTAAGAACTAGGGGCTGCAGGACTGACCAGAAGATCATTTCCCAGCAGTTGGAAACTTAGGGCCTCATTACGAGTCTGGTGGTCCAAAACCTGGACCACCACAGCCCCAGCCCTATTACAAGGTTTCAACTGGGCTGACCAGTGGAAACCTCAGAAATCTGAGGTTCCTGCCGGTCAACCCAGTGGAAACAATGCAGAGGCATTGGCCTCAGCTCCTCATGGCGATGGGAGCACCCTCCAGAGAGGGTGCTCCCATCACCCTCAGAATACACACTTTCTGCCGTAGCAGACGGTATGCATTCCAAGGGTGCCTGGAGAGGTCATGATCAGCATGGCGGTGCTGCTTTAAGCACTGCTGTGGCTGAGCACAACTTTGACTGCCGTCTGCCCGTTGGGAACAATGTTACTGGCGGCGGTCCCCATGCGGTCTGACCACCAGAGTCGTAATTTAGTGGTCAGATGACCAGGAGCGCAGCGGTCCAACTGCCACGCGAGTCTAGCGGTCTGAAGACTGCCAGACTCGTAATCAGGCCCTAAGTGGCTGAGTTAGAGGTTGGTGGACCGATACTCCATCACAAATACGACGTATATCCTGTCTGCCTTATTACAAGGGCATTATATCGGAGTGCACTTGTAATAAGGTGGACAGACTTTATATTATGTTTAGGACCTGATGTAGGTCTTGGCGGAAGGAATATTCTGTCACAAATGTGACAGATATCCCATCCGTCTTATTACAACCTCAATAGGATATCATGGGATCGTAATAAGGCGGACGGGATATCCATCACTTTTGTGACAGAGTATTCCCCTAGCCAAGACCTAAATCAGGACCTTCGTTTGGTAGGCAGGCACTCCATAACAAACATGACGGATATTCTGTCCGCCATATTACAATTGTATTAGGGTGCATCCAACCTCTGTTGCATCAGGGTCAGTTAGAATTTGAGCCTTGGTCCCAGCCCGCCGCAAAATGTTGTTTTTACATAATGCTTACCTTTTCTAGGTGCTTTTCACCAAAAAATCTGTTTTTATGATCTTGGTGTCTTTTTGGTCATTAAATGTTTTATTTATTTTCAGACATTGGTTTGGTAATTTAATTCCGTTGTTTTCTTTTATTTAGAATTGTTGGTACTGGGTGACCTTACCTCACACTTCTCTGGAAATTGCTTGCTGGTTGTGCTATGGCCACCAGGGGTTGAGCATCCGTTCTCTCAGAACTGTGTTTGGACCAAAGAAGAGTGGATTTATTGAGCTGGTGGGGTTCCACTCTCACAAAATGATAACCCCATTTCTGTCAGTTTCCTACAGAAAATTGACACTGAACTGGGGCACGCAATTGTGATCTCCAGCTCTCCAGCAGAGTCATTTCTGTTAGTGCTTCAAAACCAATGGCAGGTTTATCAGAAATCACACTGCAGGTTTGACACAGGGCCTTCAATGCAGCAGGAACAGGTAAAAGCAATGCAAGAACTGGCAGGCCAGAGGAAGAATGGCATCCAGATTCAGCCAAAGCAGGACACATGTGAGTCTTGAAAGAAAGTGCATGTGGGTGTGTGTGCGTGTATGTGTGTGTGTGTGTGTGGTTCTGTGTATTAGAGAGAGAGATCGAGAAAGTGAATAAGAGGGAAACAGTGAGCAATAGAGATACAGAGTGTGATTGTGTGATGTACCCACAGCAATTTTGTGGGCATTTATTGTCATATTGGGACCATCCATAACATGAATGATAGTGGTGGTAAGTAATTGCATATTGTTAACATCTTTGTCATGATCATGCTAACCCTAGTAGTGTTGTAGCCCTAAGGCAATAGTAGTAATTATTGGCATATTATTTGCATCCATGGCATGATGGGGTCTGTGCCTGGTATAGTCTTAGCATTATGATAATCCTGGTGATGCTGTAAAATTCATGCTGGGGTGGTGCATATCCAAGTGTAAAGCTGGCTGTGATAATTCTTGTGAAGTGTGGGCATCAATGACAATATGCTTGTCATACATCATATAACTGGACAATATATCGATTTTAAAAACATGAGGAGACAGAAATATTGGAAATTAAGTACAGTGAAACACAAATATTGTGATGCAGAAATATCATTGATGAGAATATTGTTTTCTGAGGTAATAATGTTGTAAACAATATTGATATTTTCATATCATTTTCAATAAAATAGTGCTTAAAAAGATTGTTTTTTTATTTCTTTTGATGTGTTTAGGTACATATATTGTTTATGTGGCTATTGTTTACCTAAATGTTATTAATTGTTTTAAAAATATTACTTGTAATTTTAAGTGATTTAGAATTTTTAAAATACATTTTTATAGTAACTTACAATGTTGTAGTGAGTTGTTGGGTTTGTAGATAGGATAGGATAGGAAGTTAATTAGGTAATAAATAATTAAGAATTATGCCATATGTTTCATTTAATTACATGTTTAATTACATGGTTGATATACATTATGTACTGTATCTAATATTTATTTTCATTATACGTTATTTGCAGGCCATTAGGTTTGTTGAGCTATGGCGTGGGAAGGTAATTAAGTGGTAACTAGTGAACAATTGACTATTATTTGTTAATTATTTAAATCTTTTAATTGATTATTTATTTTGTAATTTACAAAATACTTATTTATTTTACAGTAACTATAACTCATGCCCCCTCACCATGCAGTTTTTTCGTCAAAAATGTTACTGCAAATATTAAGTTGATATTATCAATTATGTTATCAAAGATGTAATGAGTGCCATAATTTGTGGGGTGTTAGAAATGAAGTCTCTAGTTGGCACTCAGTTTACACACGGTCCAAGTAGGTACCCTCACTCTAGTCAGGCTAAGGGACATACACAGCTTAGATAACCCCTGCTCACCCCTTGGTAGCTTGGCACAAGAATTCCAGCTTATCTCAGAGGCAATATGTAAAGTATTTGCACCAACACATGCAGTAACACCACCAAAGGACTCCACAGCAGTTTAGAAAAATAGCCAATATTTATCTAAATCAATCAAGACCAAAACAACAAAATACCCAAAATACCCAAGCAAAGATACACATTTTTAGAGTACAAAGGGCCAGATGTATCATCATCCCAGTTTGCATTTCCTAAATAGCAATTTTTAAGAAATCTAAAATGGGATGTATGAAAATTGTGATTTAGTAATAGTGATTTCTTAAAAGTCTCACTTGCTATTACCGAATCGCAATTAGGGAATGGGACTCCATTCATCCCCATGGGCCTCTAAGCCCATAGGTGCAAATGGTTTTGCATTACCTAATTTGCAAATTCCTGTTAGGAATTCGCATATTAGGTAATGCAAACCCCAGGGTGTTGAGGGCCTAATGCCCCATTTGCTGCACCCAAAAAAATATTTGTGGACATGTAAAGCGCACACATGCCCAATGGGCATGTGTGCACTACATGTCATTTTAAAATATGCATTTGTAATGAATTTTTTTAAATTGCACATGCTTACCACCAAACTTAATTTGTGGTAATTGTTTTAGCGCAAAGTACCTGGTATGCATCAGAAATTAAAGCTGCACGGGCCAGTATGCCCCTTAAAAAGCAAGCAATGCGTCTATTCCTTACTCGCAAGTGAGGCAGTGCGTTGATTCTTTTTTCTGCCTGGTAAGCAATGCGTTGATTCTTTCCTCGCAAGAAAGGGATGTGTCCGTTTCCGGAGCAGCAGCCTTGGGTCTATGTGGTGATGTTGAAGATTTTGATGCTCAGGGACAATGCGTGGAAAATCTAGATGCACAGCTGCAATAAATCCACGCTGAGCTGGTGATGCGTCAATTTCACTGACGTTCTGTCGATTTTTCAGCTGAGGTGTAGGTGCTGCATCGATTTCTCTGCCACTCTGCTCTGGTGCGTGGATTTTCACTCTGGTTCTGTCAGCTTCTCCTTCCAGGGGCCCAGGGGCTGGATGTGGCACCAATTTGCAAGTCAGGGGTTCTCAGCAAGAG
Source organism: Pleurodeles waltl (assembly GCF_031143425.1). NCBI lineage: Eukaryota > Metazoa > Chordata > Amphibia > Caudata > Salamandridae > Pleurodeles > Pleurodeles waltl. The sequence continues at coordinate 612,545,165 of NC_090449.1, forward strand.
AGACCAGGTGCTGGCCGATGAAGTCTTTAATGTCCCTGAGACTTCTTAACAGGAGGCAAGCTCAGTCCAGGCCCTTGGAGAATCTTCACAAGCAGGTAACACAGCAAAATCTAGTCTTCATCCTCTCAATGGCAGATAAAGCACCAGCAGGCCAACCCAGCAAATCACACACAGCAAAGGGGCAGTACTCCTCCTCACAGCTCCCCAGCTCTTCTCCTAAGCAGAGGTTTCTCTTGATCTAGAAGTGTTCTAAAGTTGTGGTGCCAGCAGTCTAATACTTATACTCATCACTGCCTTTAAGGTAGGCAAACTTCAAAGGAAAGCCTTTGTAGTGCCTAAGACCCTGCCTCTTCCTTGCCCTGTCCCAAACAAACACTAGGGGGTTGGTGACTGTATTGTGTGCGGGCAGGCACAGCCCTTTCAAGTGCAGGTTTCAGCTCCTCCCTCCCCCACTAGCCCAGGAAGACTCATCAGGATATGCAGGACACACCTCAGCTTCCTTTGTGTTATTGTCAAGAGTGAATTCACAAACAGCCCAACTGTCAGTCTGACCCAGAAATGTATTCAGCAGCCAAGCAAAGGCACAGAATGGTTAGGTAAGAAAAGGCCCACTTTCTAAAAGTGGCATTTTCAAACAGACAATCTAAAAACCAACTTCACTAAAAGATGTAAACTCCAAATCTCTATCTACCCCAATGGGAAAACTGCTTACAGGCAATCCCTATGTTAACCTATGAGAGAGATAGGCCTTGCAATAGTTAAAAACAAATGTGGCAATATTTCACTATCATGACATGTAAAACACACTAGTGTATGTCCTACCTTTTAAACACACTGCACCCTGCCCATGGGGCTACCTCTGGCCTACCTTAGGGGTGATTATATGAAATAAATGGGAAGCCTTGCCAGGTCTAATTGGCAGTGCAAAACTGCACACACAGATGCTGCAGTGGCAGGTCTTAGACATGTTCACAGGGCTACTCATGTGGGTGTCACAATCAGTCCTGCAGGCCCACTAGTAGCATTTGATTTACAGGCCGTGGGCACCTCTAGTGTACGTTTCTAGGGACTTACTAGCAAATAAAATATGCCAATCAGAGATGACAAATCATAATCACAATTTACACAGGGAGCATTTGCACTTTAGCACTGGTCAGCAGTGGTAAAGTATCCACAGTACCAAAAACCAGCAAACACAAAATCCAGTACGCAGTCAAAAATACAGGAAGCAGAGGCAAAAAGACAGGGGGGACCACACCAAGGATGCCAGGTCTAACATGGGGTAATAAGCAGTGCATGGCGAGGTCGCAAGTTATGGTTACGGTAGGGCACGAGATATTGTTACTTGAGATAACTATAAATGTAACAGGCAAATTTCTATGGTTTTGTATGTTTAAAATGTGAGCTTCACTAAAACGTCCTTGTAACCTTTTGTTTTTTAAGTACATTTCTATGGTTTTTTTAAAATTCTATTTCCTAGCTATAATATCCCTGTAACCTTATTTTTTTTCAATTACTTTCTACTTTAAAAAAAAAAGTAAAGTAATTTTCATTACTATACATTAATCCATCCACCACCGTACATGGCCTTTGGCCTTACGAGAATGAGGTTGGCTGCAGGACCTGGCCCGTGGCCACTCCCTGTGGCCAACTCCTTTTACCACCCAACCCTGAGCTGCGCATGGCCATCTGCAGTGGGGGTTGGCCGCAGGGCCTGGCCTGTGGCCCCTTGCAGTTCCCGAGGTTGCAGGGCGCCTCATGGCCCCCTCACATAGTTTATATCTTTAGTCCTGAGGAGGGGGGGTCCCTGGTCCTGCGGCCCCCCGCAACTCCCCTAGATGGCCTCACCTTCTGGGACCCAGCACAAAAACTAAGGGGTCAGGATAACTCTACGCTGGCCCCTTGTCTTTTTTTTTACTGATGATCAATCAGAGCTGCGCATTTGCCTGCATGAGCTCATCATTATTCACTAATACATTGCGAAGGATCCGTATCCCTAGATATACAAATGTATTTTCCCTTTAATATCACAAAAACAACTGGATGGATTTACATCAAATAAGCAAAAGCATAATCTGCATACCGAAAGCTGTCTTTCTGCCAAATTTGGTGCAATTACTTTGGGTGGTTTGTCAGTAGTTGCATCTTAAGGTCCAATGGAAGTTAACATAGGAAAGTCTACATTTTTGATTCCCCTCTTTTTCTTGGCCCCCACTTGATGGATCAACCCAAAACTTTCTGTGCACAACAAGAATCACCAGCACACTTTTCTGGAAAATATTGTGAAGATTTGTAAAACGGGGCCAAAGATATAGGCAAGTCAATAAACCCTTTTTCTATGGAAACATGGTCCTAACTATAACTACCTAGTGGCAACCACCACTATGTAATATATACATACATATATATATATGTGTGGGTGTATATATATATATATATAAATATATATATATATAGATAGATAGGGTAGTTATAGTTATGTCTGCTTTTCCATAGATAAAGCGGTTTGGGTTTGCTAATAACTTTGGTGCCAGTTGACGATTCTTCACAAAACTTTCCAAAAAACAAGCAACTGGCAACTGGAATATATATATATATATATATATATATATATATATATATATATATATATATATAAAGTCATGGGACACAGAATAATAGAAATAGCTAGTTATGTTTTCGCCTAACATTTTGTCCTTTAACAAATTTTGAAATATTTCGGAACTATAGTGGATCTCTTTAAATTTATTAGAAAATTGAAACTTGCGAAAGGGCATCACCTGAAGACTAACCCATCAATTTTACAGGGTACAAGCAGAAGTGACACTATATTTGATGATATCAAAATCAATGATTTTTAAACATTAGCTGTCCTACATGAATTGCAGGGTAAGGATTCTGCTCCCAGTGATACTCATACTCTGCTTGACACTTTAGATATAATTCATGATGACTCCTATATATATATAACTTACTGGTGGTCGCCAGTAGGGTGCTATAGTTAGGACCTAGTTTCCATAGGAAAAACATTTTTTTACATGGCTATATCTTTAGCATCGTTTGACAAATCTTCATGACATTTTCCAAAAGAAGTTCCTTGCTGGGACTTGTTGTGCATAGAAAGTGTCAAAATTATCCTTCAAGAAGGGGCTGAGAAAAAGGGGGGTAACAAAATGTGTGTTTCCCTCACTAATTCCCATAGGAATTTTGAACACCACTACAGCCCAAGCCTCTGGACAAAATTACACCAAAATTGGCAGAAAGGTAGCTTTTTGTTCCAGAAAGCACTCTTTTTGTCATTTGGTGTAAATCCGTTCAGTAGTTTTTGAGATATTAAAGAAAAAATACATTTGTACATCTGGGAAGAGCCTAAGCTCAGATCTTATGGTAAGATCTGATTGGCTGTCAGCACTTCAACCAGGAAGTGCTGGCGGCCATCTTGGACCCCATTGAAATGCACTATAGTGAATGCAAGTTTTGAGGGTCACAAAATGGAGAACGCATAAAGGGTGATAACAAATTTTAGATACAATATAAATCATTTGTTGATGGTACCATACTAATTTTAGGAATTGTGGTGTGTTCTAAGTTGATTTTAGTCTGCTGGGATTTCGTGAATCATGTTTGAGAAAAAACTGTTTTCTCAGTCTTTTCCCATAGAGGTTATGGAAGGTGCCCCAGAAGCTAAAATGAGAGGATATTTTCTGTAAATTCACACTATCTTTCTCAGCCATATGAGAATGAAGGCTGACATTTTCAGTAAAACATGAAATTCCAACAGGAGCAGCTTGTCAGTTGATTCCCTTGTGTTCTACGCATCCTCCAAGAGTGTTCTAAAGAACAACTAGAGCACTAACAGTCTTACTTATGACAAAAGTGTGGCATACTGGATGCCAACTTGATTGAATCAAACTGGTAGAACTTAAAACATTCAGGCCCTGATTTATACTTTTTGACACAAACCTGCATTAGGGCACGGCCATTGGGCACATTGCCATATTGGGGGGACTAAGTTAGACCCTCCTATGGCACATAAAAAAAAAACAAAAAAAACTCACCTGGACTTACCTGGGATGGGTCCCCCCATTCTTAGATGTCCTCCAAGTGTGGGTGGGGGTGGCTGGGGGTGTCCCTGGGGGCAGGGAAGGGCACCTGTAGGCGGCTTCCATGGTCTTTGACCAAGGAAATGAGCCCACGGGTCCCCTAACGCCTGCCCTGACCCAAGCGTTAAATAATGGCGCTACGCAGGCTTAGAGCCATAATTTAAGGCCCTCCCCCTCCTGTGTGTGATTTTTTAACAGGAGGATAAATACGGCGATAAGGTCTTAGAGTCATTTTTTGCCCGGGAATGCCTACCTTACATCTCATTGACGCTAGGTAGTTTTCCCCAAGCAACAAATGACGTTAACTCCAATATTTTAATGCTAGACAGGTCTAGTGTCAAAATATAAATATGGAGTTATGTTTGCACCGGATTTGCGTAAAAAAATGACGCAAATCTGGCGCAAATGGAGTATAAATATGCCCCTCAATTTAGAAAGGCACAAAATGGGAGGGGTTCATTTTGTCCTAGAAATTGTGGTTAGTGCTGTAGTAAGGGAACTTAGGACACATTTAAAGTGAGTTCCGAAATATCTTCCTCTTCTATTTCATTAAAACATTCTGACATACAGGCTGGAACATGCACTAAATATTTTCTAGCTTACGCGCCAAGAATTTTCAATTCTATTAAGGACACGGAGGCGAGGATTATGCTTCTCTCTTCTTTGCTGTTTATTAAGGTCAAAACACAGCAGCCAATAAAAACAAAACATTTTTTCCTAACGACATTACCCATAAGATTCATGGATGACATCACAACATCAATCCAATCATGACAACCAAACAATTTATTATGTTGAGGAACCATAAGTCCCCCTCTTTCTTTGCTCTGAGGTAAAGGTCTTAGGGGCATATTTCTACCCCATTTGGGCCGAATTTGCGTAATGTTTTTAATGCAAATTTAGCGCAAAACTAACTCCATATTTATATTTTATAAAATATTGGAGTTTGCACCATTTTTTAGATGCATGAACCTACCTTGCTTCAATGAGATGCAAGGTAGGTGTTCCCATCTAAAAAATGGTGCTGACCCCATAGCCCTACATTTATGCCCTTGTGCTAAAATGACGCACAGGTGGGAGGAGGGGCTAAATAATGGTGCAAAGTTTGCTTTGCACCATTATTTAACACCAGGGTGAGACCAGGCATTAGGGGACCTGTGGACCCATTTCCCATGTTAAACACCATGGAATGGGTCCATAGGTGCCCACCTCAAGCACCAGGAACACCCCCACCCACACTAGTGGGACACCGGGGGATGCGGGACCCCATCCCAGGTAAGTAGGGAAAGTATGGGTATGTATTTTTGTATTTTTAATTAAAGTGCCATCAGGGGCCCAACTTGTCCCCCCCCTGCATGGCACACGGTGCAATGGCCATGTCCAGGGGACACTGGTCCCATGTGCTGGCCATTGCGGTGGTGGGCATGACTCCTGTCATTTCTAACATAGGAGTCGAGTTATGGATGGTTTTGTTTCAGAAAATGAGGCTAGGCTGGTTAGAGGCATTTTTTTTTGCCTCTAACCAGCCTGATGTCATTTTTTGGTGCAAAACCCTCTTCTACCATACTGCCACACCCACCCAGCTAACGTCATTTTTTTTCTCGCTAGCCCACCCTTTGCGCTGGCTTGTGCCATTCCATAAATATGGCACCCGGCTGGCGCTTAGGAATGACGCAAGCCGGTGCTAAACTTTTTGATGCAAAACTGTAATAGTGCAGTTTTGCATCAAAATGTATAAATATGCCCCTTAATATCTAGAACTGTCTAAAAAAAAACATTTCTGAAATCAGTCTCCAACGTGGGATCGACATAGGTTAACAGAAGTAACAGGCAAGTAGATCCGACATGAGAGCTTGAAGGTGTTGTCATCTTAACTACCCAGACTTTTGATCAGAAACTGTGAAGAAAATAGAAATGACAACGTCATGACACTCTGTCATATTTGAATTACGTCATGAAATAACACTGTGTCATGTATTTGCAAATTATGAAGATAACGATGACTGTCTTACTTATGTAACAATACAGTGTGTATGAATCATGGTCATATGAATGCACATATATATGTTAACATATCATAGCTCATCAATGGTTGAATACATTCTGCATGGATAATTGGGTGGGATAATCAGACTAAATGGGTGGAATAATCCTCCCCTACGTGTCCTCATTGGAACTGAAAATTCTTGGTGCATAAGCTAGAAAAATGTTTTTTCTATATCAGGACCAGAGGCTTCAGATTCTGCTTGTTCAAAGCTGTTGTAACACAATAGAAGCTACATCTGTAATAGATTTATAATAAAAATGTTTTAAATGTAGGATCTGCTGACCAGTCTGCTGCCCTAATTTTGTCCTATAATTGTGACTCTAGATAAAAATCTTTGGAGGCCATGGCCCTTCTTATCAAATGACCTCCAAACTTTGAAGTGTCAATTCCTGTTTCAGCCAGAATCTATCTCACCGAACAGGCTATGGTAGCCAAAGTCACTGGATGAAAGGGCTTCAGGAGAGAAATCAGGAGTGCCCCCCCCGGGGAACTGACAATACTCCCTGCTTCAATCTTCATATTCTCTTAGCACTGGAAATGCATAACTTAGGGTCTTCAAAAAAACTGGGGTATGTTATTTGCCTAGATAGAGTTTTGGTTCTTCTTGCGATGGAAAAGGTAACCTCATCTGGAGAGTATACTCGACCGGAGAGATCCAGGGCTCTGACAACAGAGACTCTCCTACAAGATACCAGGCACAACAGTTTGGTTAAATTTGCTGACAATTGTTTCCTTGACAAGTCAGAGTTACAGGGCCAACATCGAATAAAATTCAGGATGATGTTAACATCCCATAAATAAGAATATTTGGCTGAAGAGGATTAGCTAACTGAATACCTCTCATCACCCTACTTACCAAAGGGTGTTCTCCCACTGGTTTCCAATCTATGGACATTTGTCCCGCAGAAATAGCTGAATGGTAGTTATTGACTGAATTATAGCTTAAGCCTTCAGATGCCATTTCTGCCAGAAGATTTGCTAGAGAGGCAATGGGGGCCCCTAAGGGATCCAGTACTCCTGTGTCACACAAACGCACCCATCTTCGCCAGGCAGAGGCGTAACGTTTATGAGTGGCATCTGACAATGAAGCAGATATAAAAGAGAGAGATTGATCTGAAAGGTCTGGCAGGGACCAACACTGCCGGAAATGCGCCATACCATAAATTGCAGTTTGTTCTGTATGAGCAGGGGATAAGTTGTACCTGCTAGATCTAACAATAGGTTGTGGATTAAGGGAATCTGAACCAGAGAGTCTCTGGACATCTCCAGAAGTACTGGGAACCAGGGCTGCACTCTCCATAGTGGAGTGATCAGGATCAGCTCCGCCCTTTGCTGTAGAGTCTGGGTTGCCATCATCGATATCATAATGAATGGGGGAAAGGCATACAGAAGCAGCCCTGTCCATTGTCCCAGAAAGGAATCTGTGTCTATGGCCATAGGGTCTAGTCTCCATGAGAAGAAGCAGTCTAGTTGGTACAAGAGGTGGTGTGCTAATAGGTCTATGTGGTACTGGCCCCATCTCTTTTGGAGGGCCTGGAATATTGAGTGATGGAGTTTCTATTCACTGGAATCCTTGAGATATCTGGAGTTCTGTTAGAAATGTGTCTTTGGGTGGCAGTCAGGTTACCCACTGTCCAAGCAAGGACCCTCACTCTAGTCAAGGTAAAGGAGAAGCACCCTCAGTTAACCCCCGCTCACCCCCTTGGTAACTTGGCACGAGCAGGCAGGCTTAACTCCAGAAGCAAAGTGTAAAGTATTTGTACCAACACACACAGTAACTCAGTGAAAACACTACATAATGACACAACACAGGTTTATAAAAATAGGTAATATTTATCTAAGCAAAACTAGACCAAAACGACAATAATCCAACATTATCAAGTCAAGTTATGAATCTTAAAAAGAATAAGAGTCTTAATCCTTAGAAAACAGTGAGAATGCTGTTGTTGCACAAAAGTACCCAGGTAGCGTCAAAATAAAGCTGCACAGGCGAGTGTGCATCGAAATAGGCCAGCGATGCGTCAACCGTGCTTCGTTCCTCCTTTGGTCAGGTTGGCGTGCGTTGTTTCTTCTCTCCCGCAAGAGAGCGATGCATCAATCCGGACGGGTGCCTCAGGTCCGGCCAGGCTTTGCGTTGAGTTTCCGTGCCCAGCGATGTTGCGTTGAAATCCAGTTGCACAGTGTCAAGAAACCACGACGCATGGGGGCTTGCGTCGTTAGCAGCCGCTGCTGGTGTTGCGTGTTGTTCTTCCAGCCGCGTTGCATCGATCTCCCAGCCGCGATGCAGGTGGAGCATCAATTTTTGCCACGAGGCAGGTGATGCGTCGTTTAGCAGCCGCGAATCGGGAAATGTGTAAAAAGTTTCCCCGCATGACGGTCTTTGAGTGGATTTCTTTTTTTCCACCAGCTGCACCTTTCAAGGGCCCAGAGACAGGTTAGAGCACCACTTGGTAGGCAGGAGTCTCAGCAGAATGCCCAAGTGATGGCAGAGGGAAGTCTTTGATGTCTCTGAGACTTCAACAACAGGAGGCAAGCTCATTTTAAACCCTTGGAGATTCTTCACCAGTGGGAAGTCACTCAAAAATCAGTTTTTGTCCTTTCACAGGCAGATAGCCCATCAAGACATGCAGGCTACACCCCAGCGCCCTTTGTGTTATTGTCTAAAGTAGAGGTATAAACAGCCCAACTGTCAAACTGACCCAGAGAGGGAATCCACAAACAAGCAGAGTCACCGAATGGTCTAAGCAAGAAACTGCCTACTTTCTAAACGTGCCATTTTCAAACACACAATCTAAAAAACAACTCCACTAACAGATGTATTTTTAAATTGTAAGTTCAGAGAACCCAAACTCCAAATGTCTATCTGCTCCCAAAGGGAATCTGCGCTTTGATAATATTTAAAGGCAGCCCCCATGTTAACCTATGAGAGAGATAGGCCTTGCAAGAGTGAAAACCGAATTTGCCAGTATTTCACTGTCAGGACATGTAAAACACATACGTACATGTACCACCTTTAACATACACTGCACCCTGCCCATGGGGCTACCAGGAGCCTACCTTAGGGGTGCCTTACATGTATAAAAAGGGAAGGTTTAGGCCTGACAAGTGGGTACACTTGCCAAGTCGAATTGGCAGTTTAAAACTGCACACACAGATATTGAAGTGGCAGGTCTGAGCCATATTTACAGGGCTACTAATGTGGGTGGCACAACCAGTGCTGCAGGCCCACTAGTAGTATTTGATTTACAGCCCCTGGGCACCTCTAGTGCACTTTACTAGGGACGTAATAGTAAATCAAATATGCCAATCATGGATAAGCCAATCTACTCATACAATTTATACAAGGAACACTTAGGCCCTCATTACAACCCTGGTGATAAAGGCTGCTGACCACCATGCTGACGGGCGCCAACATACTGTGGCCGTGACGGAAATCCGCTACAAGTATTATGACCCACATCTAGAAATCCGCCACAATACAGACACCCACACAAGTCCGCCACACCAAAGGTCAGTGATAAACTGGTGATAGCAAATCCCACACCGTTACGCTAAGAGGAATATGCCCACACTATCACGACCCACGAATCAACGAGGTGGTCTTTCAACCACGGTAATCCATTGGCGGTACACACCACTGCGCTCAAAATACACACACAATTACAAAACTCAACCACATTGGACAATTCAAACTACACACACCTGACATACATACACACAGCACACCCACACACTCACACCACTATAAAACACACACCCACATTACCCAGAACCCCTTACAATGACATTTTTGGAAGAAGCAGAGAAACAGAAACATTATGACAACACCAGCACACAACACCATCACTCATACACCATTTACGCACCTCAAAGAACACACCCCAACATATCACAGCACACATCACATCAACCATCACCTCATATATCACCCACACCACATCATGGCACCTCAAAGACACCCCAAGTTTTCTGAGGAGGAGCTCAGGGTCATGGTAGAGGAAATCATCTGGGTAGAGCGACAGCTATTCGGATCACAGGTACAGCAGACATCCATTGCAAGGAAGATGGATCTATGGCAGAGAATTGTCGACAGGGTCAACGCAGTGGGACAGCACCCAAGAACACGCAATGACATCAGGAAGAGGTGGAAAAACCTACGGGGAAAATGCGTTCCGTGGTATCCAGACACCAGGTAGCAGTACAGAGGACTGGTGGTGGACCCCCACCTCCTCCCCCACAACTAACAACATGGGAGGAGCAAGTCTTGGCAATAATGCATCCTGAGGACCTCGCAGGAGTAGCAGGAGGACTGGACTCTGGTAAGTCAAATCTTTACTAGTACATCCCCTACGCTACCTGCATGCCATCACAAACACCTACCCATACCCTCACACCCATCACCCCAACACTTCACAGATACCCCACTATCACAACCCACACATTCCAATACCAAGCCCTTTATGTCACAACAATGCATGGACACCCATCACAGACCTGCATGGACACCCATCACCACAGAATGTCCAGTAGAGAGACTCAGCCAGGGCACACAATCACCACTCACACAAGGGCCAAGGCGATAATGCAAGCACAGGAGTAGAGGCAAACTCACTCATTGCACAAGATGGCACACACAGATACAATAACTATGCATTTACACCCCAAGAGGACCCCTACCCAATGTCACCAGACAGGAGGTGCCAGCCATACCTAGTCCCCCCACAGAAGAGGCCCTCAGTGACAACAGCAGCTCTGCACGCCTGGATTAAGATGACCAGCCCGGCCCATCAGGGACCTCTGGACAGTCGGTTCCCCTGCCACAGTCCCAAACCACCACTGAACCTCCCCCCTCAGGAAACACCACCACAGCACCCACCCAGCGGGCCCATCCCTCTGTCCCCAGGTCACGTCAATCAGCAGTGTGTCTACCACTACAGGGACCCCAGGCAAACCCACCAACCCAAGACAATCAGGGACCTGGGGTCAGTGGCAGTGGGCACACGGTTCAGGGGACAGAGGCACAGAATAACAGGGAAACTGGGAGGACTGCTGTGCGACTGGGGGAGGACAGACCAAGGGACCCCACTCTCCACAAGGCACTCTCCAACATCATGGGAGCATACCATCATTCCCAGGAAACCATGGGCACGGTACTGGCCAAGTTTCAGGATACCCAGTGCCTGCAGGAGAAACAGTACCTGGGGATCAGGGAGGACTTGAAGTCCATTAACACCACCCTGGTCACCATAGCAGGGGTGCTGGTAGACATGGCCAACACCATGAGAGAGACAGTGGCGTACCACCGGGCCACTGACACCAGCCCGAATGATGAACAGCCCTCCACGTCCGCCGGCACTAGTGGACAGGAGGTCCAGCCACAGGTCCAACAGGCCACCAGCAATCCACCCCCTGCAGAAGGAGAACCACCCTGCAAATGGTCCCTGCAAACCAGGCACAAGACAGAGAACATTGCCAAGACCCCTGCCAGGAAATAAGACTCTCCTGATTGTCACCCTTCTGTCTCACTATGTCACCTTGACCACCTTGAACTACCATTGCTCCACTTCCTATGCCCCCTTGAACAATGCACCTGTGATACAAAGAGACTGGACTCTACCATGGATATTCCTCCACCATCACCTCAGCCCATTGCACATCCTCCTCCACTTATTAGCACTTAAATAAACACCCTCAAATCACAAAACAATCTGGAGTCAGTCTGTACTTCCACAAGTGTGTTATTACAACCTCTTTGACAAATATCAATGTTAATGTTCATTTGCACATACCAAAGTATGACAGTTGTTGGGCAGCAGTGAACATAACAGAAAGCAGAATGTGGTACCCAGATCTGTGAAAAGGAAAGTCAAAGTGAACTGTCAGGGTCCATACACAGAGGTAAAAAGGCAGACTCATACAATGTTCTACAGTAGTCTGATATGAGAGGAGTAGTGCCCGTCTCTTACCTGTGTCTCACTGGATGTACTGCATGATGATGTTGTTTCGGTTGTCAATATCTTAATCTTCTGCCTCTTCTTCTTCACTGTCCACAGGCTCCACAGCTGCCACAAGACCAACACCAGGCCCATCCTCCTGCAGAAAAGGCACCTGGTATAGCAAACCCAGGTTGTGCAACATACAGCATGCCACGATTATCTGGCACACCTTCTCCGGTGAGTAGTATAGGGAGCCACCTGTTAAATGGAGGCACCGGAATCTGGCCTTTAGGAGGCCGAAAGTCCGCTCTATAATCCTCCTAGTTCGCCCATGTGCCTCATTGTAGCGTTCCTCTGCCCTTGTCCTGGGATTCCTCACTGGGGTCAGTAGCTATGACAGGTTGGGGTAATCAGAGTCACTTGCAAATTTCGAGGGATATCTGTTAGACATACACCAACCCTTAGGGACTATCCCATGCCCAGACACCTATTCATACTGTGTGGGGACCTTGGGCTCACCCATTAGCCACACACGGTGCCTCTGGAGTTGGCCCATCACATAAGGGATGCTACTATTCCTCAAAATGTAAGGGTCATGCACAGAGCCAGGATACTTGACATTCACATGAGAGATGTACTGGCCTGCCAAACACACCATCTGCACATTCATGGAATGGTAGCTTTTACGATTTCTGTTCACCTGTTCATTCCTGCAGAGGAAGACGAATGCCACATGTGTACCATCAATGGCACCAATGATGTTGGGGATATGTCCCAGGACATAGAAGTCACCTTTAACTGTAGGCAAATCCTCCACCTGGGGGAAAACGGTGTAGCTGCGCATATGTTTCAGCAGGGCAGACAACACTCTGGTCAACACGTTAGAAAACATTGGCTGTGCACATCCCTGATGCCATGGCCACTGTTGTTTGAAAGGAACCACTGGCCAGGAAATGGAGCACTGACAGGACCTGCACTAGAGGGGGGATACCTCTGGGATGGCGGATAGCTGACATCAGGTCTAGCTCCAATTGGGCACACAGTTCTTGGATTGTGGCACAATCAAGTCTGTAGGTGATAATGATGTGTCTGTCTTCCACTGTCGACAGGTCCACCAGGGGTCTGTACACCGGAGGATGACGCCATCTCATCATCTGCCCCAGAGGATGTGCCCTATGGAGGAGAATGGTGAGCAGAGGGTCATGTACCACATAGGTTGCACAAGGGTGTTTTTCACTAATGTGATTTAATCAGTGTGTGGCGCCGTCTGTCTGTATTCCTGCCCAAATGTGGTGTAACGCAGTAAGGTGCCCTGCCATGTGCCCCCCTGAAATGGCGGCTGCCTGACCTGTGAGGAGGGACAAGGGGAAATTAGGTAACTGCACTGGCGTTGTGCAGCATCGCGGTAGGCGGTCAAAGACCGCAGCGCAATTCAGCATTGGTTATCATTGGCCCCTATGGGTTACAGGAGCCAATGACGATGTACGCCGGTGGGGACGGTACGCACCGCTGCGGACATGACCGCCATTTTCTATCTGTTCACTCACTTGATACCTGACCTTCAACAGGAGAGGACCTACACTGCAAAGTGCTGCTGTGACCTCAGTCTGGAAGCGACAATGGCTACAGTGCCTGGGGAAAGGGCCCCTGCCTTCACCGCGGAGGAGTTGGACAAACTGGTGGATGGGGTCCTCCCCCAGTACACGCAACTCTACGGTCCTCCAGACAAACAGGTGAGTACACTGTGAGCATTGTGGATGGGATATGAATGTATGGAGTGGTCTGGATGGAAGATACATGTTGTGGGGGGGCTGTGGCCTGCATGTGAGGATGGTCAGTGTATGTGTTTCAGGGCATGGGTGGGAACTGGTGGCCAATGACTAAGAAGAACCGGATGGGGGAGTAAGTTCCATTCTTACTTTACCTTTCCTCTAGGTCAGCGCCCACCAGAAGAAGGGTATTTGGCGTACCATCGCCAAGGAAGTGCGGACCACCCTGGGGGTCTATCATAGACAGAGCACCCACTGCTGCAAGAGATGGGAGGACCTGCGCCGCTGGAGCAAGAAGATGACGGAGGCCCAGCTGGGGATGGCCTCCCAACGTGGAAGGGGTGCCTGTCGCACCATGAACCCCTGATGTTCTGGATCCTGGCAGTGGCATATCCAGAGTTGGATGAGCGCTTGAGAGCATCACAGCAGCCACAAGGGGGTGAGTACAGTCTCATTCAGCTGACCCTGCGTGCTTTACGAGGTGTCTGGGTGGGGGATGTGGGCTGTGGGATCCCCTAGGCCAGGGCAAACGTGGTAGGGTAGGTCCCTTGTTAGGCAGGCTCTGTGCCACTCCAACCCCAATAGTGGTAGTGGCCATCTACAATTAGTCAGGCTCCTGTGGGTTCCAGGTGTGCAGCAAATGGGGTTAGGCATAGTCCCCCATGGGCAGGTGATTTTCCTAAGAACTGTTAGTGCATGGGCTAGTGCATAGGGCTGCTCCCTGTGTGTTGTGTCCACCAACGGTAGTGGTGTTGCTGGCAGTGACCATGTGTGGTGAGTACAGTCTCATTCAGCTGACTCTGCGCGCTTTACAAGGTGTCTGGGTGGGGTATGTGGGCTGTGGGTTCCCCTAGGCCAGGGCGAACATGGTAGGGTAGGTCCCTTGTTTGGCAGGCTCTGTGCCACTCCAACCCCAATAGTGGTAGTAGCCATCTACAATTACTCAGGCTCCTGTGGGTTCCAGATGTGCAGCAAATGGGGTTAGGCATAGTCCCCCATGGGCAGGTGATTTTCCTAAGAACTGTTAGTGCATGGGCTAGTGCATAGGGCTGCTCCCTGTGTGTTGTGTCCACCAACGGTAGTGGTGTTGCTGACATTGACCATGTGTCTCTTCTGTCTTTCCACCCCTTTTTGTTTTGTCACCCTGTACTTGTGTGCATTAGCATCAGCTGGCAGAGGAACAGTGGCACCGGAGCAGGAGGGAGCTGCAAACCACATGGCCCAGGAGGGTGAATGTACGGAGTCTTAAGGCATCAGTGGACGGAGGGCGAGGGGAGCTCCACGACAGGGACAGGAGGGGACACCAGCGACAGCGACTCCTCCTCTGATGGGAGCTCCCCTGCGGTGGCGGGCACATTTGTGCCCACGGCAACAACAGGTACAGCCGCCACCCCTCCAGCACCGCCCTCCCAGCAGCCCCTCAACGTGTTTCCCGTGCCCGCTCACCCAGGAGGGTGGGCATCTCCTTTGCCCCAGGCACCTCAGGCCATGCCCCAGTCAGCACTGCTGCCCTGAGTGAGGAGGCTATTGACCTCCTGAGATCCCTCACTGTTGGGCAGTCAACCATTTTGAATGCCATCCAGGGTGTAGAGTGGCATTTGCAGCAAACAAATGCATACCTGGAGGGCATTCATTCTGGCGTGGCGGCCCAACAGAGAGCATTTCAGGCTCTGGCCTCAGCACTGATGGCAGCCATTGTCCCTGTGTCCAGCCTCCCCCCTCCAACCTCCACTACCCAAAGCCAATCCCCTCTACCTCAGCCTATCCCAAGCACACCATCAGACCAGCATGCACACACATCAACACACAAAAGTGGCTCAGGCAATCATAAGCACCACACATCCCACAGGCACACACACAAGCACCATACCCATGCAGACACACCAACATCCACTGCCTCCACTGTGTCCCCCTCCTCCATGTCCTCCATCTCCCTCCCTGTCTCATCTCTACTCACACCTGCATGCACTACATCCTCAGCCACTACCTCCATCACCAGCACGCCAATCACCACACACCGCTCACATGCAATCACCACCCCCACTACCATTCACACGTCCCCTGTGTCCTCTCCCAGTGTGTCTGTGAGCCCTCCTCCCAAAGTACACAAACGCCGGCACACACCCACTCAACAGCCATCCACCTCAAAACAGCCTCCAACCCATGGACCTTCACCCAAACTCAGCAGATGTACACCTCCCACAACCACTACCTCTTCCTCCACTCCCAAACCCCCTCCATCTTCCCATCCCAGTGCGTCTAAGAAACTTTTCCTGGCTAGCATTGATCTCTTCCCTACACCTCCCCCCCTGTCCTTCCCCTAGGGCCAGGTTGTCTAGAGCCCTGACCAGCACCTCAGCCACCAAATCCTCATCCAGGTTGCTCCCTGCAAGTCCGGGAACATTGAAGGGGGCAACCATCAGGGCTGCCAGTGTGCCACCCAGTGAAGCCAAGGACCACCCTATTCCACCACCTGCCAAGGTAAAGAAGGGGCCAGCATGCTGAAGAGAAAAGCTGCACCACCCACCCAGCAAGGCCTCTTCCAGAACCAAAGAGGACAGTGCCAAGGTCCCAGCAGCGACTTCCAAGGTGGGGAAGGGACACAATGGCAAAGGGAAGACAGCTCAGGGCACAGACTCTCCGGGTGAGGGACTGGTGTCACCCCTTTCGAAAGACAGCCCAGCAACCTGTATCGCCGTGGGCACGGCCGCAACGACCGCCACCTGCACCGCCACCTGTACTGTAGCTGCCTCAACTACAGTCATCAGCATCATCCCCAGTGGGCAGCCTTCTGAGGCTGCAGAAGACGGCCTGGTGTTTCCCTCCACAAGTGCAGACACCTCCACCACCGGCAGCATCTCCGCCGCAGACACCGCCGCAGCCACCGCCGCAGCCACCGCCACCTACCCCGCGACGTGCCCAGCCAGCGCCTCTACAGCGGACATCAGCAGCATCCCCAGTGGGCAGGTGTCCGAGGCTGCAGGAGACGTTCTGGACCCTGCACACACTACATGAGACACCACTACCAGCACTGGCACTTCCAGCGGGTTGCAGCCTTAGTCGTCACAAGGAGGAGTGTGGCTCTGCCTCCATGGAGTATCATGCTACCTGTGACCGATGAATCTCATGGCTCAGACACCCATGTGAGGGAATGGGAACTGCCACACCGCTGGTGCAGCATCACTGGGCACCATGCCCCCTCCAGAACCAGTGGAGAACAGCATCCACTACCCCAGTCCTTGGCAGGATGAAGCACTCTGGGCACCATGCCCCCTCTAGAACCAGTGGAGAACAGCATCCACTAGAGAGACTGTGGCTTTGCACTCCCCAGGACCAAGCAGTGTGCAGAGCACCCACTTGAGAGACTTGAGAGATTGTGGCTTTGCATGCCCCAGGAGCAAGCAGTGGGCAAACCACCCACTTGAGAGACTGTGGCTTTGCACTCCCCAGGACAAAGCAGTGGGCAACCCACCCACACTAGAGAATGTGGCTTTGCACTTCCCAGGAGCAAGCAGTGGACAAACCCCCCACTTGAGAGACTTGAGAGACTGTGGCTTTGCACTCCCCAGGACCAAGCAGTGGGAAAACCACCCACTTGAGAGACTGTGGCTTTGCACTTTCCAGGACCAAGCAGTGGGCAACCCACCCATTTGAGAGACTGTGGCTTTGCACTCCCCAGGAGCAAGCAGTGGGCAAACCACCCACTTTAGAGACTTGAGAGACTGTGGCTTTGCACTCCCCAGGACCAAGCAGTGGGTAAACCACCCACTTAAGAGACTGTGGCTTTGCACTCCCCAGGACCAAGAAGTCGACATGGAGCCCCCTCAAGAAGCAGTGGGGTCTTCCCATCATCCGGCTGAGGTGCCGCCCCTCCCCTTCCCCCTGAGGTGCCTGTGTTTTTTTTTACATGATGCCCCTGCAATGTTCTCTCCGTTTTGAGGCAGGTGTCATGTGTGGGCTTTGCCCATGCTTTTTGGGACCACTGGTCTACGGACATTTAATGGGACAGTGTAAGGACTTGTGTACATGCTGTGAATATTTGTATATACTGATGATTTAAAGTTATCTTGGGCTACCTTATTGTTCAATTATTACACTTGTTAAACTCATTTTGTTTTGTCCTTGCGTTCCTCCAGGGGGTGACGGGGTGTATCTGTGATGTTATTGGAGTTGTGTGTGTAAGTTGTTGTGGGTGGGGGTTTTGCATGTTGCATGTGTGTGTCACTCTCTTTTTCCTCCACCCTCCCCTGTGTATTAGGTGCAGTACTCACCGTCGCCACCGCCGCCGATGTTCTTGGTAGATGAGGAGGTAAACCAACATGGGCAGGACCTGTAACTCAGGCTCCATGGCATCCTGGTTCCTCGCTGGGTGTCGAGAGGTGAGTGGTTTCCCTTCTTTACACTGTTTTCTTCATGCTTTTGATGGCGTTGGTACCGCCCCAGAAAATCTGGCGGATTGGTGCCTTGTAATAGTGTGGGAGGTACATTGTCTTCTGCCTGTCTGTTGGCGGTGACCACCGCGGTGTTTGTTTCCACCTCCGTGGTGGTCGGAATGTTAAAGTGGCTGTCTGTGTTGGCGGTTTCCGCCATGGTCGTGATTCCGTTTTTTTCCCGCCGGGCTGTTGGCGGTATTACCGCCGCTTTATCATCGACCGCCAGGGTTGTAATGAGGGCCTTACACTTTAGCACTGGTCAACAGTGGTAAAGTGGCCAGATCAAACAAAAACAGCAAAAACAGAGTCTAGCACACAGAAGCAACCTGGGAAGTAGAGGCAAAATGTTTGGGGAGCCCATGTCAATGATGCCAAGTCTAACACTTGTCCCCCCAGCTGCAAGTGGGGAGCAACTACCCAACCTCATGAGCGCTCATATCTCTAAGGCAGAGGAATCTGGACAGACCATCAGCATTGGCCTGGTTGGTGCCAGGGTGGTGTTCCACCGTAAAGTTCATTCCCTGTAGGGAGTTGGACCACCTCAACAATTTGGGATTCTCACCCCTCATCTGCATTAACCATCTGAGGGGCCTGTGGTCTGTCTGAACCTAGATGTGAGTCCCAAATAAGTAGGGTCTTAGCTTCTTCAGTGCCCAGACCACGGCAAAAGCTTCACTCTCAATTGCACTCCACCTACGTTCCCTGGGAAGTAACCTCCTGCTAATGAAGGGTACAGGTTGATCTAGGCCCTCTTCATTAAGCTTTGAGAGTACTGCTCCAATACCATGCTCTGAGGCATCTGTTTGCACAACAAATTCCTTGGAATAGTTAGGTACCTTCAGCATAACTGCTTTGCACATGACAGCCTTCAGGGCATCAAAAGCCGCCTGGCAAGACTCAGTCCAGACCACATTTCTGGGCTGCTTTTTGGAAGTTAACTCAGCCAAGGGAGAAACAATTGTGCCATACTCCTTGACAAACCTCCCAAAGTAGCCAGTGAGACCTAAAAACGCTCTCACCTGAGTCTGGGTCTTGGGGGGGGGGGCTCCCAAGCCAGAATGGTTTAAATTTTTGGCTGTAGGAGTACCACCTGGCCACACCCCACTTGGTGTCCCAATTATACCACAGAACCCTGCCCTATTTGGCACTTACTTGCCTTAATAGTGAGGCCTACCTTCTGCAGGGCCTCCAACACTTTACAGAGCTGTTGCAAGTGTTCCTCTCAAGTGGAACTGAAGACAACAATGTCATCCAGGTAGGCGGCACTGAAGTCATCCAGTCCTGCCAACACCTGGTTGACCAACCTCTGAAAAGTGGCAGGGACATTCTTCACCCCAAAGGCCATCTACCTCAATTGGTAGTACCGATCTGGGGTGGAAAAAGCAGATCTCTCCTTAGTCCCCTCAGTTAGGGCAATCTGCCAATACCCACAGGTAAGATCAAATGTACTTAGGTATTTGGCAGCTCCAAACCGGTCAATGAGCTCATCAGCTCGGGGGATGATGTGCGCGTCAGTCTTAGTGACCGCGTTGAGTCTCCGGTAATCCACACAGAACCTGAGTTCTGGAGCGGCACCAGGAGAAGCATGCTTTGGGACCAAAACCACTGGGCTGGCCCAAAGAAAAACTCACTAACCCCCAACACTAACATTTTAGAGACTTTGGCGGTCTTTATGACCCCTTGCGGTCGGTGTAAATGTGGGGGTAGTACTGCCAACAGGCTGGCAGTACATACCTCCACATTATGACATTGGTGGGTTGGCTGAAGCCAACCCGCCAATGTACCTCTCCGACTGCCATGGCAGTGGCAGCCGCTGGGCTGGAGATAAGAATCTCCAACCCGGCGGCCACTACTGTACTGCCGGCGGGATTTTAACCCTGCCTACCGCCATGGTTTTCGTGGCGTTCGTAGTGCCACCAAAACCATGGCGGTATGCCCTGCCAGTGACAGGGAATTGCTTCCCTGTCACTGGTAGGAGGCACACCCACCCCCTACACTCCCCAGACACCCCCACTCCATCCATGCTCCCCCCTTCCAATTCCCCCATATACGCACACTTGCAGGCTCACACTCATTCACACAGGCATACACGCATGCATCCATTCATTCACACACGCATTCGTACACACATTCATACTGGCACGCAGACATGCATCCACAGTACCATTCATACATGCATT
Source organism: Pleurodeles waltl (assembly GCF_031143425.1). Classification (NCBI taxonomy): domain Eukaryota; kingdom Metazoa; phylum Chordata; class Amphibia; order Caudata; family Salamandridae; genus Pleurodeles; species Pleurodeles waltl. The sequence goes on from NC_090449.1 coordinate 612,565,633, forward strand.
CTCACACATGCACACACATAAACAGCACTACACACATTTGCATACACACACACATTCACACATTTATGCATACACACACACATTCACACATTTATGCACACATCCCCACATACAAAACACAACACTCCTCACCCACCTCCCCTGTTGGAAACCCGACTTACCTGTATCCAGGGGGTCTTCAGGCAGGGGACGGGGCGCTGCTACTGCCAGCAGCCCCCACCAGCAAAGCACTGCATGGATATATTATTTGACATAATACGGCTGTCGGCGGTCTACTGGCATAGCGCTGCTGGTGGTAACAGTGCCACCTTAACACCGTCCGCCAGTATGGCCACAGTCGGATTTCTGCCCTTCTTCTGGCGGAAATCCGTCTGTGGTCATAATTTGGCAGACGGATGTTAGCCACGGCGACGGTATTTTGGCATCCGGCGCCGTGGCAGTAGGCGGCACTTACCACCAATGTTATAATGTGGGCCTTCATCTTTAATGTTAGCCCTTACCCTGTCAGTCACTCTGTAAACTTTGTGTTTAACAGGAGGGCTGTCCCCAGTGTTCACATCATGTGTACATAAGTGTGTGACCCCTGGGACCAGCGAGAACAGGGAGGCAAACTGACCCAACAACTGGCGACCGTCCCTCTGCTGCTCTGGGGTCAGGGAGGGGGAAAGGTTCACTCCTTCCAGAAACCCAGCCTTTTATCCAGCAGACAGGAGGTCAGGAAGAGGTTAATTCTCTTCCTCTACCCCATCATCTGTTGCTAGGAACATGGAAAATTCAGTCTACTCAAAGTGTGGCTTGAGCTGGTTCACATGCAGGACCCTCAAAGGGTTCCTGGGAGACCTCTAGTCCACCTGATAGGTGACTTCACTCTTGCACTCCACCACATCAAATGGCCCAGTCCACTTGTCCTGCAGCATCCTAGGCTCCACTGGTGCCATCACCCACAGTTTCTGACCAGGTTGAAACTTGACCAGAGTAGCATTCTGGTCATACCAGCGTTTCATGTCTTCCTAGCTTGCTTCTAGGTTCTCCTGTGCGACACTCCCGAAGCGGGCAGTCTGGTTTCTCAGAGCCAGCATGTAACTGAATACATACTGGGGGTATAATAGGGGCTTTCTCCAAAGCCTCCTTTACCAGACTCAAGGGTCCCCTTGCAGGGTGGCCATACAACAGCTCAAAAGGACTAAAGCCAAGCCCTTTTGAGGCACCTCCCTGTAAGCAAACAGAAGGCATGACAAGAGGACATCCCACTTACGCCTCAAGGGCTCTGACAGGCCCATAATCATGCCCTTCAAGGTGCTGTTAATTCTCTCAACCAGACCATTGCTTTGGGTGTGGTAGGGTGTGGTGAACTTGTACTTTATCCCACACACTCTCCAAAGAGACTTTATATAAGTTGATATGAAGTTGGTACCCCTATCGGACACCACCTCCTTGGGGAACCCCATGTAGGTAAAAAAAAACCTGAATGCATGTCCCACCACAAGGGCAGTTATCGATCTCAAAGGAATGGCTTCCGGGTACCGGGTGGCATGGTCCACCAAGACCAGGATAAGTTTGTTGCCCATGGCTGTCTTGGGATCCAGAGGCCCCACAATGTCAATACCAACCCTTTCAAAGGGGGTACTAACCACAGGAAATGGTTGTAGGGGAGCCTTTCATCTCCCCCCACTCTTGCCACTTGCTTGACAAGTTGGGCAAGACCTTCAATGAGCATCAGAGTGCCTGCGTATTTGGGGCCAATAGAAGTGGGTGACTAGCTGCTCAAAGTTCTTGTCCTGCCCCAAATGACCAGCTAAATGCTCATCATGAGCCAGTCCCTGTAGGAAGGCTCTGAAGCAGTGTTTGGGATTCTTTCTTCTTGTAGGACCTGAACTTGTCCTTATACTGATCAGGGGTGAGACCTTACCTTGTGATCCGGGCGTCCTTCATGATAGGGTAAGTGAGCCCCTGGGCATCCCCTAAGGATGTCAGAGTATCCCTTCCCTCTACCTCGAAGTGCTTCCACTGACCCGCCCCCCCCAATATGCTTCAGGGACCAGCTTCATATGGAGAGCAGACTCATACCCCTTAAACCACAACAGCATGTCACCCTCCCTCTTGTAATCCTTCACAAGGTCCTTAGGAATTTGCTCCCTCCTCTCAGGCTGCACTGTGTTATTGCTGCTATCATCCCTACTAGACTGGCTCCTCTGATCCAGCTCCCTCAAGCTGAGCTCATGAGCCGACAATAACTTTTTCTCTTCTTTGGCCGACTTCAACGGATGAGCCCTTTCTGCCTGTCTGTCCTGCAACTCTTCCGGAGTCAGACCCTGGATGACACACTGCTACCTGCCCTGGAGACCCTCTCCCTGGACATAACAGGCCCACCCCTACACCACTGTGGATGGACTGTTCTTCCTCCTCCTCATCCTCCTCCTCCTCTGTGTGTCCCCCAGCTTCCTTGGCTGTTACCCAGGCCCTCAGTGCCTTCTGCAGTTCCTTCTTCCTGGTGGAGCCCTTAATGGGACAAGCAAGTATTTTGCAAAACTGCCTCAACTGGGCAACTGTATAGCTCTCCAGTTTCCCTAAATCAAAAGCAACTCCAGCTGATGCATCTCCAGATTGAGGCATAATGAAGAGTTAAAAGTGCGAAGCTCCACAGGCAGAAAAACAAGTTCCCAAATGGAGTTCAATAAGCCAATGAAGGATTACCACAAAATTTAAGTAAGGAAAAATCCAAACAAGATAAAAAGGCAAAAATCACAAAGACAAGTAGTATGTGGTCATGTAATGGTCTGCACTGAAATCAGTAGTGTACCCTTAATCACTATATGTCAAGCGCAAATACAAGTCCAATCCCACCACTGCTACCAATGTTAGAAATGGGGTCTTTGGTTGGCAGTCAGGTTACCTCCTGTCCGAGAAAGGACCCTTACTCTAGTCAGGGTCAAAAGAGAATCATGCTCAGTTAACCCCCTTGGTAGCTTGGCATGTGCAGGGAGGCTTAACTTCAGAAGCAATGTGTAAAGTATCTGTACCAACACACACAGTAACTCAGTGAAAACACTACAAAATGACACAACACAGGTTTAGAAAAACATGTAATATTTATCAAAACAAAACAAGACCAAAATGACAAAATCCAACATACACAAGACAAATTATGAATTTTAAAAAGAATAAGAGTTAAAGGTGGTCATTTTGAACATGCCAGGAAACAACGCACCGCCGGCGGTGGCAGTAACTACCGCCAACAGGCTGGTGGTCCAGATCACCAAATAATGAAGCCAATGAGAAACAAGTAGAGGTCCATCCACAAACTGCCATTTTTGTGGTCCTGCCGACGATGGAGGAGGCCGCCCTCAGGCTGGTGGAAAGGCCCTACTCACCCACCAAATAATGAAACTCCACACTGCCATCACTTCTGGGGAGGGAACCACCGCCAGGCAAAGCATGGCAGAAACAACCAATATAAAGGAAAACACTCACCGGAGGTACACAGAACACGCCGACGCAGACATGGAGCGAGAATTGCAAATAATCCCAGTGCTTCTACTTGCCATATTCCTCCAAGACCGTGACCAATGACAAAGACGATGGTGGTATGTACTGCAGCCTAGTACACATGGGAAGAAAGGGCACAGTTACACACCCACCCCACCCACCCCACAACACACTCCCAATCCCTCCCACCATCCCAAGCCATACATACCAGAACAAGATGTACTTTCCGAACTCAAGCCAACAAATATCTGCACCAGTGCACACACCTGTGGACACCACACACCCACAGTGAAACGCTGCACAACGGCACAATATTGTGCCAACAGCACTGCTGGGCACTCAAATCTAATTTCAACAAAGAACAGGAATGTCGAAATAAGACCATTGGCCTGTCCATTGTAAAGTCCCGGAAGGGCAAATATAGCCCAAACTTGATCCCTACGTGTGTGAATGAAACTCCACTGGGAAGGGGCATCAATTGGGCAGCCAGGCACCTCAGGGAAAAGGGGAAAGGGGTGCGGAGGTGGGGCTCAGGTCTTGAAGGGGGGTTTTTAGTTTGGGTTTAGTAGGTGGAGGTGGAGAGGGTTTGGGCTTGCCCTTGGAAGGAGAGGGAGTGGGGCTGGACCGGGTGGTGGCAGAGGGACCTGGGGCAACACAGGGCTTCTTCCTCCTTGTGGAAGGGGCAGGGTAATGGGAAGGGCGGACTGGGGCGGACTTAGACGAGGAAGGAGTGGAGGAAGGAGTGGACTGGGTAATGGCATGGGAAAGTTTAGGGACGAGACGGAGTGGGCCAGTGTGTTCAAAGAGGTCAACACAGGAGAGGAAAAGCTTCATAGGTGCAGTTGGGGCAGATCTAGAGCCAGGTTTGGGAGTGGAGGTTGAGGGAGTGGTCGTACGAGGTGTAGGTGTGCTGGACGTGGATGCAAGTGCCTATTTAGTATGCTTATGTATGACGGATGTGTGTGGTGTGGATGAGTGTGAAAGTTTGAGTGTTTTTGGGGGGGGTGGACACAGTCGGAGAAGACAGGCTGCCAGTGTAGATGGACGTTGTTTGGGTGTCTGCAGGTCTGGTGAGTGTGCTGCAAGGTATGTGAATGTAGACCTGGTGAGTGCAGGTGTGGTGTCTGGGGTGCATGACTGGATATCAACTGTTGTGGTGACTGCAAGAATGGGGGCAGCAGCAGTGACTGAGGGTGCGTGTGGGTGTGCATGGTGAGGTGACAGACAGGTAAGAGGGTAAGGCTGACACAGTGGATACGTGGATGTTGTTGTGTGTGCCTTTGTATTTTGGGTGTGTGCATGCCTGTTGTGAGAAGTTTGGTGCTTGTGTTTTTCAGTGTGCTTCTTGTGTGTTGATCTGTGTGCATGGCTGTCTGTATGTGTGCTTGGGATGGGTGAAGGGAGTGGGGTGCTGGAAGGGGTAGAGGTGGTGGGACGGGGGATTGAAAGAACAGGGACACTGGCTGTGGTCAAAGAGGAGACCAGAGAGTGAAAAGATCTCTGTAGGCCAGACATAGCACTGTGAATGCCTTCCAGGTTTGCGGTGTATTGCTGCATCTGGGATGCTAGCCCCTGGATGCATTCACGATGGATGTCTGCCCTACAGAGAAGGTCCTCAGGAGGTCAATAGCCTCCTCTGTGAGGGCAGCAGGGCTGACTGGGGCAGGGGATAAGGTGCTGGGGTGAAGGAGATGCCCGCCCTCCTGGGTGAGCAGGCACAGGCAACTCGGTGGGGAGCAACTGGGAGGGCGGTGATTGTATGTGGGGTGGCAGAAGATGACAAAGAATGGGTGGGCCCAGTAGGGTCCACCACCACCAGGGGGCTGCCATCGGAGGAGGTATCAGAGTCACTACCTCCAGTGGTAGTTGCCTCCCCGTGGTGTTTCCCATGCCACTGGATTCAAGCTAGCCTGGCTGATGAGGGGTGAAACCCCGAAACCGGTCCCAGGATGCTTGTTTCCAGTCCAGGGAAGACCTGGCCTAGCAGTTCGGGCTGGACTGTTCCCATGGGGAACAGGGTCAAGACTGATTTGCATATGGCTGGGTCCAAACTGGAATGGCATGGGCAGCAAAAAAACGATGGATTTAGGCCCAGATCACTGTACTGGGGGTGAATGTTTGACAATGTTCAGCATTCCGTCCATCACTTGTTGTTTTTGCTTTGGCTCCCCTCGCCTCCAACCCACTGGTCCCCTTGGTGCCAGTCAACTCTTCCTCCTTGGAACTGTGAGCTGCTACATCCCCACCTGCTGGTGCCTCAGCCCCCTTGACAGATGATGCTAATGTACACAGGGACACAAGAGCACAGGGTGGGGAAATAGAACAAGAAAGAAGTATGTCAAATCCTGGAAATATGTACATTTTAGGACCCAGACACTCAGGTCAGGCACGAACCCGCAGCAGACACAACACATGTTATGAATGTGCTCCTGACTGATAGGCATGACCCCAGAATATACTACATTACCACCCTGAACCACAACTCTAATACACTTTGTGAAGTGAACACATGAGAGACTATGCCAAGCCAATACATCTACAAGTTCATGAGGCCACAATTAATAACATATTACAAAAATGGGACCCCTGCCAGGCCTACAGACCCTTCCAAACTAGCTTTGACACTATCCTCAGTGCTTTAAATGGGCCGGTACTCTCCGGTACTGAGTACCGGCACTTTTTTATTTTGAGAGGGAGAGTACCGGCATATCTCAAGAAAAACGTAATACTTTTAATTGGAGAGTACCGGCACTTCTCAGAAACAAGCAGATACTCTGGTACAGAGTACCTGCACTTCTATTTTTCCATTTAAAGCACTGACTATCCTACTGACGTGGAGGGGGTCAGGACTGCAGGCACACAACTGTCTATGTGGCTGGCACTACAATGCATGCAACCATTAGTACTCAACTACACTCATCATAGTGGCATCACAACAGTGTTGGTACTCACCCCATTGTGGCTGCTGTGCTGCCTTCAAGCAGCCATCCAAATCCGGATAGGCCACTGCCAGAATGCGAGCCATTAGGGGAGTCAGGGTCCGACAGGCACCCCTTCCTCGTTGGGAGGCTTTTCCCAGCTGGGCCTCTCCGAGCTTCCTGGCACAGCGCCTCAGGTCCTCCCACCGCTTCCTGCAGAAGGTGCTCTGCTGGTTGCACACCCCCAGGGTCTGCACTTGTTTGGCGATGGCTTGCCACAGGCCCCTCTTCTGATGGGCGCTGACAGACGTCAGTGTGGGTGCCCCATACCCAAATAATGAACAAATAACAAGCAGAAAGTTCCCGACACACTACGACTGAGCATTCACACAGCAATTAAAAATGCATACAGGCATCCGCCACAATATTCACACATCTAAGGAGGACAGATAGCAACTCACCTGCTCCTCTGTTCACCCATACAACTTTGCATACAGGGGTAGAACCCCGTCCACCAGCTTCTCAAGCTCCTCTGCGGTGAAGGCTAGGTCCTGTTCCCCTGTCACAGGCGCCATCTCAGGGACTAGAGTCAGGACACAGCAGCACATGCAGAGGAGTTGTACCCTTCACGTAATGCAGGAGTCAAGTGTTGAGGGTTTTTTCAAAATGGCGATAGATACCCCGGCGGTGTGCACCGTCACCACCGGCAGCGATCATGATTGGTCCAGGTTCCCCATTGACAATCAGGTAATCCAATGATCCGGTGCATGGCAGTGAGCACCGCCTATCGCCATGATGACTAACACCAGCGCTTCCACACTACAATACCTGGATGGCAGGAGGCTGCCATTTTGCTTTCACCATGTCTCCATAGCCTGGCGGGGGGCTTCATCCATGGCCCTATTCTCTCTTCCCTTCGTCGATTACTGATATAATTCTTTGATACTCACATGTACTCATGGTTGGAAGTGTGTCTACACTGCAATGCCATTATGACTGAGAAACCTCAACACACATTAGCTTGACGGTCTACCTCACTCTTTGTGTTTGTGTGCGTTACCTATATGTCTCATTGTAGAAAAATATAGTGACACCATAGGATGCAAGTGTATGTCGAAACTCAAAATGTGTTCCTTCATCACCCATAGGTACAGACCCATGTGGTGAGGGAGAGCCCCATCTGTTCACAGACCCCTGGTAGATCTGACCAGATCTGGCCACCATGGAGGAACGTCACATCATCATAACTTGCCATCTTAATTGAGCTACAATCCTTGACCTCTATGCAGTAATGGATCCTGTTCTGAAGCCGTCCAATCGGAATCAGCATGCCATACCGAAAACTGTGCAGGTGCTATCTGTGCTCCATTTTTTGGCCAAAGGCTCATTTCAGGTAACAGTGGCCATAGCTGCAGGGGTATCTCAGCCAGTGTTCAGCCACATCCTGTCCAATTTCTTGGATGCCTTTGTTCAACACTTGCAAACTTATGTCCAGTTTCCCCAAAGGACTAATCTCACCGCCATCAATTCTGAACTCTATGCTTTTGCTAATATCCCCTATGTGATAGGTGCCATTGGTGGAACCCACATAGCCCTCATACTCCCAAGAGTGAATGAACAGGTGTATAGGAATCGTAAGAACTATCACTCCATGAATGTTCAATTAGTGTGAACAGCTGATCAATATATTTCACATGTCAATGCAAGGTTCCCAGGATCAGTCCATGATTCATTTGTCCTGAGAAACAGCAGTGTGCCACACATGATGGGACAACTACAGTGGGACAGAGCTTGGCTCATAGGTGAGTGTGTATGACACTGGATCAGTGAAATAGCTGACAGGCAGCCTGCATGCAAGTAAATTGTGTGTGTTCAAGTCCTCTTTCGCCCAGTTTTGTAGGTGATTATAGCTACCCCAACATGCAATGGCTCCTGACACCTGTGAGGAATCCCAGGACAGATGCAGGGAGGAATTATAATGAGGCCCATGGTCGCACTAGGAGGGTGATAGAATGCACTATAGGACTTCTGAAAGCAAGATTTAGTTGCCTCCATCTCTCTGGAGGATCCCTGTGCTATGTCCCTGACAAGGTGTGTAAGATAGTGGTGGCCTGCTGCATGCTGCACAACTTGGCTGTGAGGAAAACTATCTCACTCCTGGAAGAGGAGGGTGCTGTCCAACCAGCCCTGCAACCTCAGAGGAGGGATGAGAGTGATGGTGAGGAAGAAGAGGGGGAAGATATCAACTCCAGGATCCAGCTAATCTGGCCATACTTCCAGTGACTCTCAGGTACTGTTCTATGAAGCTGATGTCTTCACTGCATTATTTCAGTCTGACTCATGTAATAAGTACTGTGGTGTCCTTTGAAAGTGACAATGCAAAATCATGACTGATGTGGCAGATGCCAGTGCACGCAATGGCATGTACAATGTGACATACTTCAGACAATACAGTGTGTTGGATCCCCTCCTGAAATAAAAGTGGCATTATGATGGTAACTGGCTAATGCATTCACATTCGATCTCTCATATTGATTAAGTACATATATTTTGAGTGCACAGGTGTATTTATTTAGTGTACAAATATACATGAGTGTTGGGACAGTGAAAGGGAGTGGGCACATGGTGAACAACATACTCAGGTGCATATGACCAGCTGTTGGTTGCACAGAGGTATCGTCCATGGGGCCATTAGAAGATGGTGAGATGGCAGTAGCATGTCAACGAGGTAGCTCAGTGGCACACAAGGGAGACAGTTCAGGGCAGGGTCACTTCCTGGCGCTGGGCTTGATCTTGGCTGGTGTTTCAATGGCATATCAGGGTCTGAGGGCACATTTGCAAAGGTGCAGCTGGGATGCATGGGTAGGGGTGCTGATGTCCTGTGAGTCCTTTGGCAGTGCCACCAGTCCAGTTGATGCTGCAGATGTAGATGGCAGGGCAGTGTCCTGGCTAGTGGTAGGGGCCTGCAGCACCCCTGCAATGGAGGCCATGGTGACATTGAGCTGTTTCCATTTCTCTATGGTCTCCTGGTGGTGTGCTATCTGCAGCCTCTGATTCTGCTCCAAGGTGGCCAGGATCTGTCCCATCCTGTCCTGGGAATGGCGGTATGCTCCCAGGACCTCACGTCCTGAGCTGCTGCATCCATCCTTTGGCCACCCCCCGGGCCACTGATGCCCTCCCATTGGCCCTAGCCCCCTGTGCCTGTGTCCCCTGCACAGGTCTGGCAGTCTCACTTGCAGTTGGCCCTTCATCATCCTGCCTGTTGGTGGGTGGAGACACTGGCCTCTGTACATGTGGGCAGGCAGTCCGTGGCCTAGTGATACTGGTGTGGAGTCGTTTTGCCAGAGCTGATGTTGCTGGCTGAGTGGTAGGGGTGTTAGTGGTGTCCTGGGTGGGGCTTCTGGAGGGTCTCTGGGTATGGGATGGGCCAGGGAATTCCTCTGTGTCCAGACATCCCTCTGCACTCTCCTGAGTGGGGTCCCCGTCTTCAGGTGGAGGACTGGCACTCCTTGACGTCTCCATTCGGGTGGCATGGGTGGTGGTGCTTGTGTGTGAGAGAATAGAGATGTGGGTGTCCTGTACATTTTTGGCAATTGCAGCACTGGTCAGCACTAATTGATGCTTAAATTCCCATGTAGTGGCATGCAAGGTCCCTTTGTGTACATTTAAATGCATTTTCTGAGGGGGTGGTGGTGCATTGTGGGTGCTGTAGTGCCACTGTGATTCCATGCAGTGGTAGGTGACTGTGCACAGGGGGCTGGATGGTGATTGGTTTGGGGGATTGTGGGCATACAGGAGACTTGGATGTGGGTGTGTGGGTGTTGTGGACTAGGTAGGGGATGGGTTCCTGGTGGTAGTGAGGGGATGGGGTGATACATGCATTATAGGTGTGGTGACTGTTAAGGTATTGTAGTTGACTTACCCGAGTCCAGTCCTCCAGTGAGTTCGGTGGGGCCCACCGGGTGGAGGATAACTAGGACTTTCTCCTCCCAGTTGCTGTATTCGAGGGGAGGAGGTGGGGGACCACCAGCAGTCTTCTGTACGGCAATGTTGTGCCTGGATGCCATGGACTGAACCTTCCTGCGCAGGTCGTTCCATCTCTTCCTGATGTCCTCCCTTGTGCATGGATGGTTTCCTACTGCATTTACTTTGTTGATAATCATCTTCCATAGCTCCATCTCCCACGGATGTCTGCTGCACCTGTGCCCCGAATAGGTATGGCTCGACCCTGAGTATTTCATCCACGATGGTCCTTAGCTCCCTGTCTGTGAAGCGGGGGTGGTTACGGGGTGCCATGGTGTGTGTTGTGGGTGGTGTGTTGTTGGTGTATTGGTGAGGGTGCTGTTGTGTGGTTCGGTGTGTGGCTTGTGATGGTGGTTGAGCAATGTATGTGTTTTGGTGGTATATTTGTGGTATATTTGTGTGTGTGATGGGGTGTTCAGTGTATGCATGTTGTGTTGTCAATATCTGTTGTGCTATTGGTGTTGCAAAGGATATGGTGGGTGTATGTGTGTGTTTTATAGTGTTGTGGATGTGTGTCGGAGGTGTGAGGTCTTCAAACTTGCTAATGTGTGCATGTGTTGTTGGTGGGTCCCATTGCTGGCCATGGCGGTCCGTACCGCCAATGGTTGTACGACATTCACTGTCCGCCGAGCTGATTGTGCATCATTATTTGGTGGGTGGGGATTTGTCTGAATGATGGTGGTGGGTTGGGGCGTACTACCTTTCCGCCATTGTTGGCTCTGGCGGTGGATGGAGGTTGCAGGATTTTTGGAGGTTTGTCTTTTTGGCATCATTATACGGCAGTGTGCAGTTCACCGCCACTGGCAGTCTTTTGTTCACCGACAGCACGGCGGTCGGTGGTGATTGCCGCCAAGTTCATAATGAGGGCCTTAATCCTTAGAAAACAGTGAAAATGCTGTTATTGCACAAAGGTACCTGGGTAGTGTCAAAATAAAGCCATACGAGCGAGTGTGCATCGAAATAGACCAGCGATGCGCCGATTTCTCACTTGCAAGCTTTCCAATCCGCTATTGTATTGAGTTTGCCCGGCAGGTATTCTGCCGTCACTGTTATCTTATTCTATAGGCAGTATTGCCAGAAAGTCTTTGCTATCTCTGCTAAAACTTGTGACCCTGTGCCCCCCAGTTTGCACAGTAGTACGCAACAATTTGACAGTGGGGCTAGGTGTTTATTTCCAAAGGTCCCTGCTAACAGTTCCAGGCAGTTGATGTGAAGTTGATACTCGTCACGGGACCAGCGAACGCCTGTGGAAATGGTGCCCCAGCCCCACCTGCTGGCATCCGATTGCAGAATGACATCTGGTCGGGAGCTGAAGATGGCTCTGCCATTTCAGGCTGACATGTGGTCTATCTACCATTGTAGTTTGCTGCAAGACTCTGGAGTGAAGTCTATGAGCTCTGTGTATGTAGACCTTTCTGTAGGTGGTGGATGTTTAGGCATTGAAGTGCCCTGTATAGCAAAGGAGCTTGAAATATGGCTTGTATGGAGGGCACTAATAAGCCTAATGTTCTGGCTAATACCCTGAGGGATATCTTGTCTTTGCGGAGAGTTGATCAGATTGCCTTCTGGATTGAGTGTAACTTCTGGGCCAGAAGAGATAGAAGAGAAGTAGACGAGTCGATCCAGAACCCTAGAAACTCCATGTGACGAGAAGGGGTCAGGTCAGATTTCTTTGTGTTGATCAGAAAGCCTAAATCTTGGAGCAATTGAATGGTCCAATCTAGGTGTTGTGTGAGGGATTGGATATCTTGTGCCGTAAGAAGGATGTCATCTAAGTAGATGTTCATCCGAACCCCTCTGGAGCGGAGCTTCTTCGTCACTGGGTGCATAAACTTTGTGAGGCACAAAGGGGTGGAGAAGAGCCAATATTGAAGACCCCTGAAGTGGAACCATTGACTGTTCCATCTAAACTGTAGAAACTTCTTATGAAGCGGAAATATTGGAATCAAAAGACATGCATCCTTCAAGTCCAAACGAACCATTCAGTCACCCTTTCTGAGAATCTCTCTGAGGAGGTGGATCTCCTCCATCTTGAAGTAGTGATAAAGAATCCATCTGTTGAATCCCTTCAAATTGATTACTAAGCATGAGCCCCCTCCTTTATTGTCTACGACAGAAATGTTGCTTCAAAACCCTGAGGAGTCGGGCTGACATGGGCCGATCGCTTCTTTGCTGAGCAATTGGTCTATTTCTTGTTGAATACTGGTGCGATCTAGTAGGGAAAAATTTACCCACTGGTCTGCGATTAACAAGGACCAATTCTGTAGAAAAAATCTGGTTCTGCTCCCTATTATTAGAGACCAGTGTGGTATCAGGCTTACCTTGAGGGTTGGCGTTAGAGCTGTAGCTGCCTTGGTAGGCACCTCTGTTGAAACGGGCTCGTCCTGCTCGTACCCTGGCAGGGTAGAAGGTGTCTCTGGGGAGTATATATCTCCTGCCTGAAGAGATATAGCCTGATTGAGGACTGCGTGTGGAGCAGCTGGACAGATGCCTTCTATTGCTGCCAGTCCTGACAAAAAGGCATTACTGAAACACTTTGTTCAATGAGGTTTGGGCCTTGTCCAGGGCTGTGGATGTATGGACAAACTTGCCCAGGTCTTTTACAAACTTGTCCCCAAATAGGAGACCATTGGCCAGGGTCCCGGCTCGGCATTTGCCAGATCTGTAAACTTGGGTTTGATGCGCAACAGGATTGAACGCCTCCTCTCCATGGACATTGCTCAATTTGCATTGCCCAATATGCACAGGGGCAATTGAGCCTAGCCTGCTAAGGTTTCGGGGTCGATGGTGGAGCCGGATTCCTTAGCGGCTACTGCCAGATCCAGAATTTTGCATAGTGGACCTGCTAGATCCAAAACTTTGTCCTGGCATGATGTCTAGGATCTATCTATACCCTTCGTAGGGTCTTTGGAGGAGCGCTTAATGAAGGTAGCTAGATTGGGTCTAGTTCAGGAGTGAGGGAAACCTTCCCAGTTATATCCAGCGGGGACATTCGGAACAGAGACCGTTCCTGACATCTTTGTCCAGAGCTTTTCTAAGTCGTATTTTGGTATACTCTGCAACTACGGGCAGGGGGTACAGTCTGATGGCCTGGGGTGGATGATAGCATCTGGATCGAAGTTGAGGGTTGAAATAGGGTCTAGACTTTTGCCTTTCAAGGTAGAAGTTTGTAGTTAGTCAGGTGTGTGGTGTCTTTGCTTCTGAGAATGCCAGGTGTCATCATCTGAGTCTTACTGGGGAGAGCATGAGTCATCAGAGGCATCATTTTGGGATGGAAAAGAGACGGCCTGGGTACTGGTGGAAGGATGAGGTGAGAACTCTTGGTCTGTGGCTCAAGCCTGGGACAGGCAGACCATGGGAGCTGCATGAGGCCATTCGGGGTGAGGAGGGGATTGTTCATCTGTGCGGGGGCAGGGGCATGTGGTTAGGTTGGCCATAGGGTGGGACTGTCAGAGCATACCTATTCAGCTGCCTGGAAAAGGGCTGAAGCGCTACTGTTAGGGCCCTGTTGATCAACTGGAGAACTGATGAATCTAGGACGTATACAATATCTTCAGCAAGGAGCAGATCCTCTTGATCCTGAAACTATGAGCCCTCATCAGAGGTCTGTCTGTCTGCCATACTGGGGAGGTACTGAAAATAGCAAGCCTGTGTAATCAAGTTGGAAAATAGGTTTCTGTGATGTTAGGAAAAGGGGGGGCAGCTCCAGAGTTCATTAGGCCAATTGAAAGGCACTGGCAACTTTCTATATGAATAATACAAAGGAAACTTATGTCTTTACAAAGTTCACTTCCCCCTTAGCAGTTAAACTGTGTTAGCCAGTTTTACAACCCAGGCACCAGGGCTTATAGAGGCCGCTAAGCTCTGCTGCTAAAACTTATCGCCGGAGTCAACTCTATCCTGCAGAGTCTGAGTGTGGGCTTGTGTTCCAATTCAAACTGGAAATTGACCCGTGGCATTAAGCGCGTGCGCAGGCAGCGAGCCAGAAAGAGGACTACAGTCCACACGCTAATGTGCTCCATAATGCAGCCTCTCCACATCCCCGCCGGGTGCAACAAAGAACTGTGGCCTGTCATTAGGAGCGACACACAGTGATTACATGAAGCTGTGTAATCTGACCGCTCAGACCACTCAGTGAGGCAATATGGAACTTGCATGCGCCGAAGTAGTGGAGGATTGAAAAACAGAAGGTTAAACAGGTTTGAGCCAAGAGTGAAAAGCTGACGTGTTTTGCCCCCTATGGTAGGTCTACCTGGGGCTTTTTTCAAGGCTAGTAATCCTCATCAGAGTAAATCCAATATTTGGAGTAACCTTCTGTTTTGGGCCTTGATTCATTGCTCAAATCTGTATGACATCTGTGTTAATGGACACAATAAATAACTTTGGACTCACCATCATAACCCAACGTGTTTATTTTATACTGCTAATCATCATAAATTACAAATTCAGAATTTCATATTTTAATGCAATGTGGGTTTTTCAATCCTCCACTGCTTCAAGATTTTGATTTGGGACAAACTGGTCCATACCCCATATGATAACCCACAAACTGGAACGGGAATTCTATTGGATAAGAGAGTTGGGCCATTGGAACTCTGCTTCCTGAATTGCGTGCGCTGAAGTGTTCGCGTGCGCTGCGGTATAATAGTACCACACGTTTGCTAAAGCGTTAGTGTGCGACTCTAAAATGCAATCATAAACATTCAATTCACACTATATAAACGAATAATGTAAAAGTCAAGTACTCATCTTTTGCAAAGCAGCAAAGAAAGAGGGGGACTTATGGATCGTCAAAATAATATTTTGTTTGGTGTGTCATGACTGGACTGATGTTATGATGTCATCCATAAGTCTTATGGGCAATGTAGTTTTAAAAAAAAGTTTTGTTTTTATTGGCTGCTGTATTTTGACCTTAATAAACAGCAGAGAAGTAGAATCATAATCTGAAGCCTCCGGTCCTGACATCGAATTTGAACACCAGCAGCAGACTGTCAATTAACTTCCTAGTGATCAACAGCTTTACTACAATGTTCCAGAAAGGAACTAGAGTGCTAGCATTCTGAATTTTTGCAAAAAGTGTGACACATCTGAACGCCATCTTGATGGAATCATGTTGAAAACTAAAATTATTTTCTACTGAGGATATTGCAGTAAATGCAGAAATTAGGGAGCTGTATAACTAATAAGTTTCCCAAAATACCCACCAGTGAAAAAGAGCCCAAATGTAGCACAAATATCACTCAAATGTAGCTAAAGTATAGCCCAATGATGGAAGAGTGCAAACAATTTCTTTGCTTTTTTATGCAGTTTTATATCTCACAGACTTGACCCAAGAGTAATGGAGAGCTTTAAATGAGCATCAGTTACATTACCCAAGGACACATTCATTTTGTTTTTAGGTATGAGAAGATTAAGTTATTAGTCCAGAATCACAGGATTTCGAGCTGATGCCGAAACCCGAACCTGGTTCCCCAGTTGTAAAGTCTGCAACTCTGGCTGTAACACCACATCCTCTCCCCTTTAAGAAACATATAATCAAGTGATCAACAGGATAAAAAACAGAAAGATAGCAAATAATTTAAAAGTGTTATGTCACTTTTTGAGAACTCAGACAATATGTTCTTGTTTTAGTTTTTTGAAGCCCTAACCATAATTTCTGTGGAAATAAGACCCTCTAACTTTTGCTTTAGGCATTACAGTTTTGATTACATCAAGATGATGACAGGCGTGCCACACTTTTGTAATAAATATAGAATGCTAGCAATCTAGTTGTTCATTAGAATACTGTGAGGAAGCAGCGGTCAGGAGCACTGACTCGGATAATTGAGGGCAGGGTGGAGGGTGAAGAGTCAACAAATTGACCACGCTGGGAAGGTGGAAGGGACAATAGCAGCACAACGGACCATGGACGGTAGGGGAACAAACCAACCATGCAGGACAGGCAATAGAGGATGTTGCAATATAACAGACCATTCAGGGCAGAGGGAAGAGGCAGTGGCAGTAGACCATATATCCAGACAGACCTGATTCAGACAGGAGACTACTGCCTTTTAGGGCCAAAGGGGCTTTATTTTATCTGCATCCTGACTAAAATCTCCTCTATTTTAACGTATGTCCATGGGGAAAAACAATTTCCCCGTTTTTTTCAAAATCTCCTTCTTACCATGTTCAAAATGTTGTCAAGTATAGTGCATTGGATCATGGAGGGCAGGAGGAATGGGGTAGCGACATGGACTTGGATAAAAGAGAGCAGGAGGGAGATGGGTGGGGCACCAGACTAACCTTAAAGGGCAGGAGTCAGGGGTTGCAGCAGCACAATACACCACAGGGCAAGAGGGACGGTAGTGCAGCACAACAGGCTTTGAAAAGCAATGGGGAAGGGACAGGACCATGCACATGGACAACAGAGACCAGAGGGGAAAGAGGCAAGGGCAGTAGCCTGACCATACTGGACAGACAGAGGGGACACTTTCAGCATAACAGACCATGAAGGGCAGGAGGGAGGGGGCAGGGGCACGACAATGGAACAGACAAGGCAGGAGGGAGGCACAGGGGCCTGCACATGGAACACAGAGAGCAGTGAGCAAGGGGGCAGGGCAGGAGCAGCAAGCTGACCATGGAGTGCAGGCGGGGTGGGCACTGAAAGCACAACACACCATGGAGGGCAACAGTGGCACTATAAAGGCATATACACAGACAACAGAGGGAAGGTGGGAGGGGGTCAGGGGAAGCAAGCTGACCACACAGGGCAGGTGGGAGGGACTGTGGCAGCACAGAAGACCATGCAGGGCAAGCAGAAGGGTTACTGGCAACACAACGGCTATTGTGGGCAAGAGGAAGGGGGCAGGGTCATGCACACAGGACCATGGAGGACAGAAGGGAGGGGCTGAACACAGACAACAGAGGATAGGGGAAGGGGCTTCACTACAGACCACGTAGTGCAGGTAGGATGAGTAGTTGCAGCACAAAAGAGCATGGAGGGCAGAAGGAAGTGGAAGCAAAATGGACCTTGGAGGAGAGGAAGGAGGGGGATTGGGGCATGGAATTTGGACAGACAGAGTGGTGGTGGCATGGACAGGCAGCAGCCGTCTGACCATGCTAGGCAGGTGGGAGGAGGAGTGGCAGCTCAACAGAACACTCAAAGTAGATAGGAGTGTCAGTGGCAGGCCCATGGAATAGGGAAGGTAACAAGGAGTAAGTAGGGGCATGCACATAGACATTAGAGAGTAGGGGGAAGGAGGGTAGGGGCAGCAAGGTAAGCACTGAGGCTAAGCAGGAGGGCAATGATGGGGCACAGAATTGAGCAATAGAGGGCAGCAGGAGTAGGCATAGATAGATTTTCAATTCTAGAAACAGCTAATTCTAGTCAAAAAGACATTTTCAAGTAGATGTTTTGGCAGACAGGATATCTGTGACTGTTGCGACAGAGTAGCCCCACCGCCGAGATCTAAATCAGGCCATAGGTTTTTGTGATAGCACACAAGTGAGTTAATATTGTATAAGGCTTTTGTTTGCTTGATAGGGCGTGCTCCATTATGTCTTTTTTATTTTTTTATTTTTTTTTATTTCATTGTGGTGAATGCCCTGGAGTTTAAGCAGTGGTCTAGTTATATTTTTCATTTCATTTTTCACCCATGGTAAAGGGAAAATGTTGCACAATCCAGTACCTTTTCCCCATGCTTGTTACATTTGCAATAATCATTTATTTGATTATGTGGCCTAGTCTCCCAATGAGCCATACAGCCAGTAGGCCCAGTACTAGTCATCAGTGTGTGAAAGAAATAGTTCTGTGTTTTTTTACTGCAAAAACTGTGTATAAGGGGTAATATTTAGTGCTATAGGAGGATGTGTTGTACATTTTTTATAGCTCAGTTAATTTTCATGTTTTGCATGATGTGGATTGCTGAATTATTGATAGTGTTTTTTTCAGTGTTACCATGCCTCTTATTTCTGGCCAGTGTGTGAGTGTGTTTGTCATTGACCTATTTGTCCTTGCTTTCCATGCCATGAGGCCATGGGCCATTTTGTGTAGTCTGTGTCCATAGGCCTGAATGTGTTCTTTGCTCCCCATGCTTCCTTGCTCGCTGTTGTTGTTTGTTGAACTATATGGCTGGTGGTCATTTTGTGCATCCAGCCAGTGTGCCTTTGCCATAGGCTTGCATGTGTTCTTTATTCCCCATGCCTCCTTGCTCGCTATTGTTGTTTTTAGCACCATGTGGCTAGTGGCCATTTAGTTCATCCAGCCAGTGAGCTTTGCCATAGACTTGCATGTGGTCTTTGTTCAACATGCCTCCTTACTCGCTGTTGAGCCTTGACCATTCGAGTGTCGGCCATTTTGTGCATCCAGCGAGTGTGCTTTTGCCATAGGCTTGCATGTGTTCTTTGTTCCCCATGCCTCCTTGCTCTCTTTTGTTGTTTGTGGGATCATGTGGCTGGCACCCATTTTGTGCATGCAGCCAGTGTGTCTTTGCATTGGCTTGCATGTGTTCTTTGTTCCCCATGCCAACCTTGCTCGCTATTGTTGTTTGACCATGTGGCGGTTGGCTAGTTAGTGCATCCAGCCATTGTGTTTTGCCATAGGCTTGCATGGATGGATGTGATATCAGTTTAATAATATGCTTGAGGATCATTGTAGTACATATATTATGAATATGATTAAGATGAACAGTGCTTACACTACATGTGTTTTTTTGCATTTATCATTTGCACTTCCTTGCCTGTGTTGCCTCACAATTGGTCAATAGGTTTCTCATACTCCCATACAAACATCAGCAATTATTTATCATTTTTATTTTAATTTTTTATTTTAGTTTAAAACATTTTTATTTTACTTTTTAATTTTAGTTTTTAATTTTAATTTTTAATATTAGATTTTTAAAATTGTTTTCATTTTAGTTTGTTAATTTCAATTTTTGTATTTCTTTTTTTGAGCATTTTGTCCCGATACATCCATTCACCATAGGCACACAGCCACATAACAGCATTCAATTTTTTAGGTATAATTCCATTTCCTCCTCCTTCACTGCAGACACATATGCATCATTCATTTTTTATTATTATTCCATTCCCCTGGCAACCTTGCCGCTGTAGGCACACAATAATCTTTTTTTAAGGATTATTCCATTTACCCATGCACCCCTCTACCTGCCACAGGTATATCCTTTAGAATAGATACACATAAAGCAAAGGCTTATATCTGTATGTTGTGTTTTCCTGATTGGAAATTAAATTTTATGGTATGGTAGTGTGGTTTGACTTTAAAATAGTAGGATAAATTGATATGTATTACCTAAATAACAAACCACACAAATATTGCCTTTATCTGTAGTATCAAAAACTGCAACAATGCCATGTTTCACTAACTAAATGCTTTTCTTGCTCATTTGGTTTTAGTTGCGCAAGAGAAGAAGAGAAAACACATGCAGCTTGCCAAACAGAAGGTCTGTACAGTGATGTCAGTCCTCCAATCTCTTCCACTTGTGCAGCTTAATGCCACTGCCAACTGAAAGCTTTAAGATGACCCCAAAGAAATTTGCTCTCAAGAAAGTGGCCAGTTAGAAGAAGCAGCTTTCGGGAGACATGTGCCTGCCGCATAGGCCTCCGGGAAGGAACCTGGGAGCAGCACTCCCACATCAACAGCACCACCCCAACCTGAGTCCAAGACCATGTCTGTCAGGGATGCAACCACTGCAATCAGGACGATGCTGACAAGCAGTGACGTTGAATTGGATTTGTCCCTTTAACAAATTAATACCCAATTGTTTCAGGAAACAGAGCAAAGTGGACAGAAGCTGCAGCCAGCAATAGTGGATCTTCCTGAAATTGGAGCAGAACAGAAGGTTGGGCTTCCTGCCAAGCAAGAACCTTCTCTTTTAGAATCATTGGCTCCCAGATCTCCAGCAAGGAAAAAGAAGGGTACTCCACCATCTTCTCCAAGTACCACTTCTGGTGATGATGATGGGGACATGGAGTGGACACCGGCACAGTCCAGGACACACCAGGAGAGGTTTCCCGCCGGATTTCCCGCCAGATTTCCCCCGGCTGGGCGAATCCGCCAGGGCAGCGCTGCAAGCAGCGCTGCCCAGGGGATTCTGACCCCCTTCCCGCCAGCCTGTTTCTGGTGGTTTACACCGCCTGGAAGAGGCTGGCGGGAACGGGTGTCCTGGGGCCCCCTAACAGGCCACTGGCATGGGCAGTGCAGGGGCCCCCTAACAGGGCCCCAGCCTGCTTTTCACTGTCTGCCTAGCAGACAGTGAAAAGCGCGACGGGTGCAACTGCACCCGTCGCACACCTGCAACACCGCCGGCTCCATTCGGAGCCGGCTTCAATGTTGCAGGCCCCCTTCCCGCTGGGCCGGCGGGCGCTAACATTGTTAGCGCCCGCTGGCCCAGCGGGAAGGTCGGAATGCCGCCAGCGGTCTTTGGCGATTCCCGCCAGGCGGGCGGCGACCGCCGCCCGCCGGGGTCAGAATGACCCCCTCAGAGTCAGATGGATCCACCATGGTATACAGTGACTGCCCCACGACGCATAATGAGTCTACCACCACCTACTTCTCAAAGGTTGCCTGTGTCATTGGCCCCAGAAAATAACAAAATCCAGGCTACTTTTACAGGCATGTTTAGGAAAGGAGGGGCCTAATGACCGCAACCACCCAGCAACACAATTGTACAATGGGGAATCTTGCAAAAATGTCAATGCAGGACCTCCTCCCTTTTTCTTTTGGGGAAGAAGTGGGATTCTTAGAATTTGAGGTCGCCAACATCCCGAAATGGAAGGTTCCAACTCGGATCTATTTTGCCAGAGTTGCTGTTCCAGAGCTACATCACTATGTGCTGCAATTGGTTGGACAAACTTTGAAGCAAAGTGCTGTTCACACTGTCCACCTGATGACAGACATGTGGACCAGTTGTCGGGTGACTGATTGCATATGCATTACTGCACACTGAGTCTTTTTTGTGGGGGTAAGTCAACAGCTATCTATATCTTTTAGCACTGGGGAATGTTTTAGGAGCATTTGGTGGCATGCAACAGTAGCCATGTTCACCATGGAGAAATCATATACAGCTACAAACATCTTGGCTGTGGCCCAGAGGTCTCCAGATCTCATTTTTTTGCCACCGACGATGGCAGTAATATAGTCAAGGCCATGGCAGACAGTGGCTATTTCAGGTTTCTGTGTTTGGTGCATTCCATCAATCTGATTGTGCAAGAGTTTCTAAAAAGAAAATACATTGGGCCTCATTACGTATTTGGCTGTCGGACCACTAGACCACCATGTTGACGGTCTTTCTTTCAGACCACCCTATCATGAGAGATACAGGCAGGACTGCCAACCGCCAATGAAAAAAGGTAGAGCACCAGCGGCCTGAAAATAGGCGGTATGACCTCCAGCGCTGACAGGACTGCGACCAACCACTGACCATATTACAAGCACACAGTCACTGTGGTAAACCCACATGACAGTCAGTCAAAGGTGGTCCGAACCATGGTGTTCCACCATCATCAAAGTAATACATAACCGCACATTGGATGAATTTGAAAACAACACAGCTGACAAACATTGCCACACTTTACACGCCTGCAAAGGACACTATAAAACACACCCCTTCACAGACCACAATCCTTTGCATTTACACAGCAAGACACAGAAGCCAGAACGCATTTTACCCACAGAGTCTATATATTAGGCACCCCTTTTTTCACCATCCCATTGAATACCCTGCACACACTTTTGTCAAATCACACCCTATTTCACTTTTCCTGTTTAATAAGTCATTGTCACCCATGTTTTTTTTTTTCTGCATGTCATGTTTCAAAAGTCCCTATTTTTCTGAAGATGAGTTACGAATCATGGTGGATTGGATCATAAGAGTAGATCCACAATTGTTTGGAGCACAATTCCAGCATACTCTTAGTAGGAGAATGGGAAAGTGGGACAGGATCATTGACAGAGTGAATGCTGCAGGCACCACCTTGCTCTCAAGGGAGGATATCAGGAAGAGCTGGAACGACCTCAGAGGCAAGATCCGTTCCCTGATCTTTAGGCACCAGCTGCAGGCCAAGAAGACTGGCGGTGGACCTCCCAGTGCCCCATTACATCTCTTTCTCTGGTACGGAGATGGTCTTGGCCATCGTGTATTCTGAAGGCTTGAAAGGAATACCTGGAGGAGTGGAGACTGGTAAGGTACAACACTAAAAATGTCACAGAAATGCAAAGGCATGCATGCTCATAGCTCACCTTTTGCTTCATTTCCTGTTACACTACTCACCAGCCCAGTGTTCACCTTTCAAAAGACCTCTATTGGGCAACTCACAATTGAAGTGTACTCACCTGGGGAGATGACACTTGTATAGTGTGTGTAGTACAGGGACTGACATGACTCCAACTCCCAGCAGACACTGTTTCTATACCTCCAAACACCAGACCAGTGGTCACTTGCCCAAAGACCCCTGTTTGTTATCTATCAACTTAATAGTATACAGCTGTGGAGCTAACATTTGTCTAGTGTGTGTAGTACAGGGACTGACATGACTCCAACTCCCAGCAGGCACTGTTTCTATAACTCCAAACACCAGACCAGTGTTCACTTGTAAAAAGCCCCCTGTTTGTTTTCTATCAATTTAAAGTGACACACCTGGGGAGATAACATTTGTCAAGTTTGTGATGTTCAGGCACTGACATGACTACAACTCCCAGCAGGCACTATTCCTGTAACCACGAACACTTGCACAGTGGTTTCATACTACAATACATCTGTCAGTGAACTCTCAATTGCAGTGTACTTACCTGGAGGGAGAACATTGGTCAAGTGTATGTAGTAAAGAGAGTGACCTGTCTGCATCTCACAGGAGGCACTGTTTCTCTAACTCCATCCACCAGCACAGTGGTCACATTCCTAATACATATGTTTTACAATTATCAATTGCAGTGCACTCACCTGGGGGGATAACATGTGTATAGTGTGTGTAGTAGAGCCAGTGACATTACTTCAACTTCCAGGAGGCACTGTTTATATAACCCCAACCACCAGCCCAGTGTTCCCTTGTCCAAAGATCCCTGTTTATCAAATCCCAAATGAATCTTAACTCAACTGAGGGGGGGTAACGTTGGTCAAGTGTGTGAAGTAAATGGAATAACCTGATTGCAACTCACAGAAGGCACTGTTTCTCTGACTCCAATCACCAAAACAGAGTATATTCATCAAATGATCCCTGTTTGGCAACTCTCAATGTAAGTTTACTAAGCTGGGAGGATACCTACTGCATGGTGTTTGTAGTAGAGAGAGAGACATGACTGCTAATGCCAGAAGGCTCTGTCACTGTTACTCCTCTCACCAGCCCAGGTCCTCTTTTTCAATGTTCCTATTTGGAAACTAACTCACACATGAAGTGTACTCACCTGGGGGGGGATAATATTTGTATAGTGTTGGTAATACAGGGAGTAACTTGCCTGCACCTCCCAGGAGGCTCTGTTACTATTACTCCAACCACCAGTACCGTGTTCTCTTCTCCAAATATCCTTGTATGGTAACTCACAAATTAAGTGTACTGACCTGGGGGGGATGACATTTATCAAGTGCATGAAATTGAGGGAGTGGCATGACTGCTAAGGCCAGGAGGCTCTCTCACTGTTACTCCACTCACCAGTCCAGTGCATCTTCTCCAAAGAATCATGTTTGGTAACTCACACATGAAGTGTACTCACCTGGGGGGGATCATATTTGTATAGTGTGTGTAGTACAGCGAGTGACATGACTGCAACTCGCAGGAGGACCTATAACTATCACTCCAACCACAAGTCCAGTGTTCTCTTTTCCAAATACCCTTGCTTGGTAACTCACAAATGAAGGGTACTCACATGGGGGGGTGACATTTATCAAGTGTATGAAGTAGAGGGTGTGACATGACTGCTAAGGCCACAATGCTCTGTTTCTTAAACTCCAAATACAAGACCAGTGTTCAGACGCTCACATAACCATGACTGTTAACTCTCAATTGAAGTTTACTCACCTGGGAGGATACCATTTGTATAGTGATGAGAAGTAGAGGGAGTAATCGGAATGCAAAGCCCAAAAGGCCTTGTTTCTCTAACTCCAACCACAAAACAGTGTTCACTTTTCCAAATCCATCTATTAGTTACCTCTCAAATGTAGATTTACTCACCTGGGAGGATAATATTTGTCAAGTGTGTGTAGTATAGAGAGTGACATGCCTGCAACTCCCAGGAGGTGCTGTTTCTCTAACTCCAAACACCAGACCAGTGGCCACTTGTCCAAAAACTCTTCCTTGCCCACTCTCAATTGAAGTGTACTCACCCGAGAGTCACCAATATACAGATCATGCTCAACTCTGAGATGTGTCTGGCTGCCTAGCTCCACCTTGACCTGCTAACCCAAGAATAAACTATTGAGGGCAAGAAGGACAGTTTACCCAGAGTGCAAAACAATGATCTCAAAGGCCTCAAGATGCATAACCAGAATGATGTTGGCAGCATACACATTCACATTGCACTGACCACATGATGACTCCAGTCACATATACAGCAAACTCCTGAGTCTGCCTGCATCACAATCAACTAGGCCTCAAAAAGGCCTAAGACATATCTTGCCTAACCACTGTTTTGCCTGTATTGGTGGCATGATTGCAGTCTCAAGCCATCCTCCCAAGGGCTAATGATCTGCACATTTCAGCAGCTGCTTCAGTCAAAAAGATCTGGCATGCTCCACAAATGTCATGTCAATCCAACCAATACCATGGGTACTTGCCACTATAAGATTAACTGCAACTTAACTTTGCACAAGGGCTGTGCTTAATATAACAGTAAACTGTTGGCGGTATATGTCATAATACAACCAGTAACATTGTATCTTTCATATCAACAGGTCGAACTGCCACTGGGCACACAGAGGCCACATAAGAGACTGCCACTACCCCTTGGGTGAAGCCCTCAATGAAGAAGACACTACTTCATGTCTGGGCATGGAGGATGGTTCTGGCCCATTTGGGCAACCTGGTCAGACACCAGCAGTGAGTCTCACTGTGCCCACATCAACAACTCCCAGCCCTGTTGCCTCAACCTCACAGGCAGCCACTCGCTCCCCAACCTGTTTAACAAGTGCAGTGTCTACCATCTTGTGTCCCCCAGTCCCGGATCCTGAGTTGTAGCACAACACTTTGGACAGTGAGGTTTCAGGACCCAGTGAGAGAGGACACCCTGTGGTGAGGGCACAGGCCAGTGGGTGTAGGGTGCGTAGAAGCGATGCTGTGGGCCAGCGGGGTGAGGGCACTGAGGCTGCTCCTGGCCAGGATACCATCAGCCACGTCTTGGGGGGGGGACTATCAGGAGTCTCAAGGCATGATTGTCAGGTCTTGACTGAACTCTGGAAAATCAAGCAGCTACAGAGGGACATGCTTAGAGGCATGCGAGAACAGCTACATGCCCTCAATACCAACATGGCCTCCCTAACAGGGGTGATTAGGGACATACACACAGTCCTAAACAGGGCTTTTCAAAACCAATCTTCCCTTTCCTTTGGCTTATCAACAACAGGCACATCAACATTGCTGCCAGCCACTGGAAGGGAGACCCTGCCTCTGTAGCAGCAGATCTGTCCCCATGCAAGCAGGGACGTCCAGCAAGGAATCTAGGAGGTGTGGTTGGCAAGACACCCACTACTGCCAGCAAGTGAGCTCCTCCTAAAAGACCTCCTTAGTGTGCCACATATTCACTCTGTTGACTGATCCTCAACCACCTACCAGTTCCAATGAGCGGAGGACTTGGGACTTTGAACTCCTAGTGGTGTGCATCTACTCCAATGATTTTTTTCACTGTGACTGACACCTTCACCTTACTTTTTTGTTCCTTTCAGTCTAAATTGTATTTTCTGCATCAGCATTGTATTCAATTCATCCATCACAAACTCATTGTCTGCTTGTCTATTTCCCACATTTTGCTATTTAGAGATGTAAGACCATGTGAACCATATGATAAAGGCACAAGCTACTTGTGCAAGGATGGATAGGTACACAATGTCCTGCTCAGGAATACAATCATTACACACAAACACATTAGTGCAACTGTCTGGTCACACCAAACATTTTATTTTAGAGTACAGCACATAGGCTGCCTATATACCTGGACTTTTTGAAACAAGAATGTGTGACTCATACTGAGTCAAAGTACATATTCCAAGGTACAGCCCTCCAAAGCACGGAAGGAAGGGATTTGTCAGACATTGTCCTGGAGAATAGGCAAACATTAAAGTGGATGATGTCACAGCTTAAGCCTTATCTCACACCACACCAAAGTAATTCAACATCACAAAATCCAAGATACAGACAGCTGACAATACAACAGTCCCTGATCACACACCCTTCATAATCCAATTTCCCATGCCTCTGGTGGTATGACACAAACATATGTCAGTGTTGTGGCACAGGCACTGGGGCCTGCAATGATGGAACACATCTACAGCTACATACAGGACATACAAGAATGGTGTTTAGCCAATGTGAAGGGAAAATGACTTGGTCAAAATTCATGACTACATATTTCATGCCCACATGATAACACAAATGATGCAATTGGCCCACCAAAGCACACACAACAAGTCCAATGTGCACTTCTGACCTTCCAGGCAAACACTGTGCAAGCTGACT
The DNA here is from genome assembly GCF_031143425.1 of Pleurodeles waltl. NCBI lineage: Eukaryota > Metazoa > Chordata > Amphibia > Caudata > Salamandridae > Pleurodeles > Pleurodeles waltl. The sequence goes on from NC_090449.1 coordinate 612,592,719, forward strand.
TAGCACATGTCTCATACACCCAAATTCTGTGACCTACATTACCTAGAACAATCCATGTCCACTTTGTTTGTCAGAACAGCATCAGATACCTGCCAATGTTACAACTCTGGAACGCCCACATGAGGATGTCATGGTGAAGGTACCTGTACAAAGACAAAACAAGGAGTATAGGCTTGAAAACATACCTATTACACAAATCACATAGCAAGCATCTAGAAATGAAATTACATTGCAAGGAAACTGACAAACAAAGCAACATCATCAAGGTGGGGAAATGTCAAATGTTAACTCATCAAGCAGCCTTTGGCTGAAAAGGTAGGAGTATCAGCTCCCTAATTGTTTCTAAAATGCTCAACTCCACAGATTCTTCAACTACAGCCCATTGTACAGTTACAGTCATTACATCACATGACATTCATGAAAAGTAGCTGTTGATGAGATCTTCCCAAAAGTCATCTGTTTCCTCTTCACCACTGTCATCCTTACTTGGCATTTCAGGAGTCTCACTTGGTGGCACTGCAGGCTCCCCTCCTCTCGGATGTATGGGATATTGGTCCGCAGAGCGATGTTGTGGAGCATGCAGCATGCCACAGTGATATGACACACTTATCTGGGTGAGTAGAGGAGGGCTCCACCAGTCCTGTCCAGACACCTAAATCTGGCCTTCAGGAGCCCCAAAGCCTGCTCCACTACCCGTCGTGTGCTTCCATGGGTCTCATTGAAGCAGACTTCCGCTGGCGTAATTGGAATCCTTAGTGGCATTAACAATCAAGGACGGTTCGGATTTGCAGAGTCTCTTGTTAAGGAATGGGCTATATGTGCAACAATGAGTGACTCAGTTCATGATTGTAGAACCTGACATTGCACATACACAAGCAGGACAGATGTGAATTACCAACCAGCCAGGCCCTCTCTGGGTGAAGCTGTAACATCAGTTGGGGTATGGTGCTGTTCTGCATTATGAAGAAATCATGGGCTGAACCCGATAACGGGCACAGACATGAAATATAGAGATCCGCCAAACAGACAACTTGCATGTTGGTGGAATGGAAGTTCTTTCTGTTACAATAAACATGTTCATTGGCCTGCGGTGGCACCAAGCTAACATATGTTCACCAGTGATCATCAGTGACTATCACCACATGTGGGAGGCATGCAAACTATGAAAGTCAGCCTTCACATTGGCTAAATCCTCACTCTGGGGACACTGGATATAGCTGTCAAGGTGTTTCAACATTGCTGAGAGGACATTCTTCAACACCAGACTGAATATGGGTTGGGACAAATTAGCAGATCGGGCCATAGTATGTTGGAAGGACCCTGTGGCTCAGAAGTGCAATACTGAGAAGACTTGTACAGTGGGTCGTATGCTGGATGGATAACTAATAGCTGGCATCAGATCTGGCTCCAACTGACAACATAAGTCCACTATTGTTTGCTTATCCAGGCATGATAACGTGTCTTTGCTCCATGGTCTGAAGCTGTGGCAGTGGACAGTAGACAGGAGGTTGTTGAATCTCCCTCTCCCTGGGTACCTATGTAAGACAAGACATGATTTCTAACATTAGTCTTTATGTCCACAGCAACGTACATGATGCATGTCAACGATATCTTGTGACAAAGCATTTCTGACTGTATTGACATGGAACCCAGTACACATCACACCTGGCAACTACACAAGGGTCACACGTGACCCTCATGGTTTTGAACACATGTCCACAATGTGGATTTGGACAATACTCAAAGATGTGCAACACAATTCCCCCTTGAAATGTGACTGTATATTCTGACCGACAAAATGGCCGTTGGCGGTGGTGGACTGTGCCCCACTGTTAAATGACATCTGTGCCCGGCAACATACTACAATGGTGGTTGAGTAGAGGGACCTACATGACAAGACAGGATAAGGATGTTTGTGAGGTAAAAAAAAACATATTTTGTAGGTGTGACGCAGTTTCATAAAGCCCAATACAGCATTTCAGGCCTCCAAAATGGCAGATACTTGACCTACTCAACTGGAGATTAGGAACAATCCGTGACCGCTGGTGGACTTCGTAATTGTGGTAGGCCATTGCAAGCATGGCGGACACAGCCATAGGCTAACGTTGTTGCCAGTGGCGGTCGTGGCTCAATGGCTGTGTCAGCCAGCGGTGATGACCGCATATGTGATGGACCTTACCACCATGTTCTGCAGATTCACTCACTTGACTCCTGAGACTGCTACCAGCAACACCTCCATGCCCTGAGCCACTGTGTGCTGCCTTTGGGAGCAATCATGCCACATCCTGCTGGTGATTGGACCCTTGCCTTGTCTCCAGAGGAGCTGGAGAGGCTTGTTACTGGTCCTACCCCTGTATGGACAGCTCTGTGGCTTACCAGAGGAGCAGGTAAGTACCTCATGTGCATACTTTTAGATTTATTTCACCATCCTTTTCCTTCTCACGGGCTACTGTGTGCTCCTGTGTGCCAGTTAGACTTCTTGTGTGCCTATTGTTGCAGCCTGTATGGCATCAATGGGATGTAGAATTTGCAGGGTATTGGTGGTCAGTACCATATGTCAAGTTCAGTCACATTGTGTTTTGTGAGGTCCTTGGGGTCCTGGATCACCCTTGTGTTGGATACACATAACTAGGTAAGTAGACATTACTGCCATCCAATGACATATCTTTCCCCATGATTGTTGTACAAGTTGGACAACATACATGTGCATGACAGCATGAGCTGTGTATGCATCTTGTATGTCATTTGAGAATCATGTGAACAATGTGTATAATGCCACAGATCTTTCAAATCACATCTGGTCTTGCGAAACTGTTGTGTGTAAGGCACATCATGCCTCACTATGCCCTTCAGGTTGCCACACACACCACATGCCAAATTACTGATGGCCACATGATGTACTGTCATGCTTGGAAGTAAGGGAAATGGAGTGTCATGTTCCGTACGCTTAGCCTGCAGAGACCAGGGCCTCGCAAATGTATCTTCCAGTACGGGACATAGTCTAGGCTGGGGTACAGTCACTGTGGCCATGCAACTGTGGCACTGTGCCCACTCCCTATACACCAGCAAATCCTGTCATGTGGCCAATATGAAGCTCTAGTGGCAAAACTTGCTCTGAATTCCTCAGTACATTGACTAGATTAGTAATGGGTACTGCGGTTAATCCCTGAACTAGTCAATTTGTGCATTTTGCATCATTGTCAATGTGTGTCTTTGACTCATGACAGGTCCTTTACTACCACTGCTCTGTTGTCACCTTCACAGAAGTCACATTTGTCCTGAACAGGCTAATTGCACCAATGACAGTCCCACAGTGCAGACAGTATGTTGATTCCTGCGAGGCCACGGCATGTGACTCAGTAGCTTGGTCACATAGCAGAAACTGTTCACCGCATACATTTGTATGTTGTATGCCATCTTTGTGGGATAAACACATATGTTCAAAGGAGTGTTATGTGGTACAGGTACATATCACAGGACCCACTGAAGTGGCACCAGTCTGCATTTGTTATTCCACATGTCCACACATGGACATGTAAGACACTTTCTATACCCACCATGACTCCTCTTTGATTGTTACTAAAGTGTAATGGTGAAGATTGCAGTAAGTTTGTACTGTGGCAGTTGCCTCTAGGGACTGTATGCAATGGGTCATTCTCACAGAGTGTGAATGTGTTGATCCATTCAGGCCTAAGGAGTTTACCCTTCAGAAGCCACATAGGTGTGTAGTATTTCATTGTGGCTCACATCACAGTACAGGGTGCTGGAGAAGGGGCTATCAGATGCTAGTAAGCTTGCTTAGTTATTGTAGGCCATGAGCAAGGTAGTGGGTTAGTCTGCAGATGCAAATACATATGTCTGTAGTTAAGTCACTGCACTTATTGGCTTGTGTGTTTCACACTTGAGAAGTGTTATTAAATTGAAAAGTCCTAGCTTTGTGTTTCTTGCATGTATGTGACTCTATCATTTATGACAAATCTTGTGATTGCAATCTCTTGACTTGTCTTTTGCATCCATGCAGGTCAAGGCCCATCATAAGAAGGAACTTTGGAGAGCCATCGCCAAGAAGTTGCGGACCCTGGTGGTCCACAGCCGGCTGAGCGCCCACTGTCGGAAGAGGTGGGAGGACCTGAGACGCTGGGCCCAGAAGATCGCTGCGGTCTAGCTGGGGATGTCTTCCCAACGTGGGCGGGGTGTCCATCGGACCATGACCCCCCTAATTGCCTGCATTCTGGTGTGGCCTACACAGACCTTGATGGGTGTTTGAGGACAACATAGCAGCCACAAGGGGATGAGTACAGGGCATATTCCTGCTTGTCACATTGCCAAGTGAATATGTTAGTTTTTGACATGTCCCCCTGGCGATTAGGGATGAGCCAAGTGTAACACAGTAGATGAGTGATTGTTTGTGTAGACAAGTCATGTGTTGCATATTGATGTGCCTTGCCTGTTGGCCCACGGACCTAGGAAACAACTATGTAAAATCCACAAACAATTTCTTCTCCAGGGACAACATATGGCTGTGTATAGTGATCAATCAAGTACTGTTTGTTGTTGTAGTGGGTGTAAATTCTATGTAACAGACCACTGCTCCTCAGCGTTACAGGCCAAAGGTAAGGTAGAGCTGGATCACTGTCCTCAGCCATGTGTCTGGGTAAATGAATATTTTGGCATCTGCCACCCAGAGGCTAGTTGTCTACAGCATATGACGGGTGCTGGTGCCTCAATACAGTCTATAATGTGATAATGGCCATCATACATATGACAGAGCATACATTTTTCTTTGGGTGCAGCCACAGATCAATACTTTCCCTTGGTGTGGTGAATGTTCATTGACATGATTTATGTGCTATTACTATTGCCAAAATCCCTTGTGCCTACATGTCAGCATGTTTTCCTTTCTCTTTAGAAGAAACATTTGTAAGCTGCTGTTTCATGCATGGTCTACCTGTGTTGAGGGGATAATTTCTGCATTCCCTCACATATATGTGCATGCCAACCTGTGTGTGGAATAGGCCTTTTACATTTGGGGTACATTTCATGCCACAGAACACAGTGTGTCACATTAATTATTGGCTGACACACCCTCGCCCGTCATAGCATGTCATATGGCATATACAACTGCAGTAGCAATAAGGGACAAGATTGTTAGGCCTAGAGTTTTTACCCACAATGTGCATTTCCAAGTCATTGGTGTAGAATCATGTAGCAAAGTGCTTTGCAAATGTGTAACGGGGAAGGTTTGTAACCTGACTGTTGGCATGCATCATGCAATGACTTGCAGTTATATTGGAAACATATGTGTTTGGGTACAAGCATTCATCCACAGACATCTGGGTTTGCATGACTAAAATGAGGCAATGATGTATCTTCCAATTGGGCAACATGTTAAGGGACTTTTACAAATACTCGCAAATCTCTGGGCCTCTCCAACATCCAAAGGACTAATGGTGTCTACTGATGCACTCAGAGTATGTCATTGCAAGAGGAGCCAGACATCAATGGCAATTTCCCTGGGACTTGCCGACTCATTGTGTGGTGGAGTTTAGAGATATATCTCCCTAATAATTTGCACATTTTGTCTATAGTTTCATTTTCATGCCAAATTTGTGGCATATCTGAGCAACATTAGTACTACCTCTATGACTCGATTGGGACAAATATCGCTTGGTGAAGTGTGCACTGTGGATCTGTTTCCAGTGTGACATGAGTGTGACATGAGTATTTTCATGTCACCTTCTCCAGGCTATAGAACTGTTGTCAGCAACATGGCATGTTCTAGGAGCATCATTTATTATTATTGTGTCATTGTGTATGTGAGAAATAGATGTGTGCATGACCTTTTGTGGGATCTGTGGGGAGGGAGTTGGCATTGACCTACTATTGTGTGACATCAGGTAAGTAATGTATGCTCCATGAGGCAAAGCATTGATGGTGATGAGGTCTCCTAATTGGTCAATGGTTACTGTGATTGCACAACTGTTGACAGTTCAAATGGCATGCATCATATGGTATGCATCATATGGTATGGTACATGTATGGGCCACTTAGGTGGAGTTTGTTGCTGGGGCTTACTTGGCATCATGGTAATGTTTGCTAATCACAACTGTTCTTCAAGTGTGATAATGGACATGTGATGACGCTATTTCTCTTTGTATTTGTAGTATCAGCCCGGGTAAGTGAAGGAGAAAGGGCACAACCAAGGGTGGGAAGTGTCTGGTCACAGTAACTCGGTCAAGACACTACTGACAAAGAGGGATCCAGTGGCCCAGAGGGCGAGGGGAGTGCCATGGAGGAGACCGGATCTATGTCACTGTCAAAATCGGATTCTTCCTCCAGGAGACACTCCCTGGTGGTGGCAGACTCATCAGGACCTACCCCTGTTCTTTCTTTGTCCGCTACCCTCCATCTTGCTCCCCACCCAGTTGGCTGTGCCTTCTCACTCAAAAGAGTGGGCATCTCCTTTGCCGCAGGCACCTTTGCACCAGCCCCTGTTACCCCTGCTACCCTCAGTGAGGAGACTATTGACCTCCTGAGTAGTAGCTCTGTGGGTCAGACAGCCATTGCGAATGCCAACCAGGTGTTTCCTGCCTACCCAACTGCAGAAGACACATGCATTCCTGGAAGGCATTCATAGTGCAATGTCTGGCCTTTTCAGAGATCTTTTCAGGATGTGGCCTCCTCACTGATGGCAGCCAGTCACCCCCCAACTTCCGTTCCCCCTCCACCTCCACCTCCACCTCCCTTTTCCCAATCCAAATCCTCCATTCCCCTACCTTTCCCAAGCACACAGACCAATCCACACACATCCACCTCAACACACAAGAGCAGCACACCTTTACACAAACACCACATGCAAGCACTCAACAGACACCCACACATACAACATCAGCTACCACTTCCCTAGGCACCCCTACCATCCCTGCTGTGCCACACACCACATCAAGCATATCCACAGGCACCACCACAACAGTCAGTAACACACCAGCAGACACCACCCCAACAGGCATACTGACATCCACCACATCCACAATACCTGCAGACACCACCCAAACAGACACACACACATCCACCACTATAAGCATACCTACAGACAGCACCCCAACAGACACACACACACACATCCACCACTCCCATATCACCCAGCACCTCCACCTCCCAGCCCCCAGGACATGCAAACCGCACTCACACAAGCAACAGACACCACCCCGATATAAGCATACCTCACACATGCACACACCCAAGACATTCAAAACAACACAGCAGACAACCACTCCCTCAACCTACAAATCCCCACCAATTTGTGCTGATTGGCCCCATGTTCCTAAGCCAGATTTATTTTTAGCTTGTTCTTTCCCCTGTTCCCTCCACCCCCTGTTCCAAACCCAAGAGGCACCCACCCACCTCCCAACCCATCCCTTCTACCCTCAAGTCCTCCCCTGTCATACCTGTCCCCCCTGCATGCACCTGCACCCCTCCCCCAAGAAGAAGCCCTCCCCTCCTAAAAAGCAGTCCACTCCTCCCAAGTCAAAATCCACCAATCCCAAATCCGACCCTCCCCCAAGGATGATCCCTGAGGTGCCTGCCTGCCCACTTGATGCCCATTCCTGCGGAGGTTCACTGGCAGTAAAGGAGTCAAGTGAGAGCACAGTGATGTGCATGGACAACTTCATATGGACTGGCCAATTGCCTTAATTCTGAGGAATTTACAGTAAATAAACCCAAGTTGTTTTTTTGGGGGTACACATTTGTCCTGCAATTCCTTTTCAACCTTTGAGTTCTTCCTGAGTAACTTCTGTTGTTTGCCTACAGTTGTGTGTGTTACATCCTGCTTGCTGATCCATTTTCTGTTGCTTGCAGTATCTGAATTTGTGTGGGCAGTGCTGGTATTACTCAAGACAAAGATACATGTTGACTGTATAGATATGTGGGTGTTAATGCAATTGTGGTGACAAAACATTGTATACTGTATGGTATGGTAAGTATTTCATCTTGTATTGTCTAATGTGAACCTGTATGGTGTTAGACCTGTTCCCCCTGATATGGATTATAGATTCATCTATTGTGTGGCAGCTTGAGTTTTGTTTGTGCAGACATGGAGTGTGTTCAATTGTGCTTCCTTTGTCTGTATTTGACTATGCGTTTGACCATTTAACTGTGTGTACCTTGCAGCTACATTATGTAGATGTGTGTCCCATGCAGTTGGAGTTGTATTTGCTTTGTTGACTTGTACTTCCACATTGTGTGGATTGGCATGTCACTTGACTCTAGTATTATTTGTCCCTGAGATACCTGTAGGGCTATTCTCTGTGCAAATGTTGTTTAAGGTGCATGTGCAAAGTGATATTTGTTCCAGTGCAGCCTCCTTCCTTGAGTGCTCCTGGTGCCCCCATCTTTAATGTGCAGGTATTCCTTGCATAGTGAGCTTTGTATATTTGTCTCTCTATCTACTGTGCATCCCATTGTCCTTCTATTGTGTTGCAATGTGGGTGATGTTTGTGTCCATTTTAGGGCTGTCCAATGGAAGAGGTGTTGGTGTTCCATGCCATATCCATACATATGTATGTTGAATGTGATGACAGTCCATGGCATGTGTGCACTGAAAGTGTGTGACCTGTATTGGTAGAGGTGATGTTGCTTTGTTGGTGTTGTGTGACACAATGTTGTGTACACTTCACTGTCCCTGTGCCTGAGATGGGCAGGTGTGTGTTTTTCTGTAGTGTTGTGGTGCAGTGTGAGTGACTTGCTCAAAGGGGGCATTTTGTGAATGTGACCTTCTTTATGTATGATTCTGACTCGGGACACAATGGCACGTGCGCTTGGTGCCCATAGCGTGACCCTCATGTGATGTTGCTGACTGCGCGATGATATGTTGTTGAGAGTAATGACACAGGTAGGTGCGTGTATGTACAGTCGGTTGCATCCAAGGCTGTGTGGATTTTTGTGCACCTTCGATGATCAGCAGCAGCAGCAGGACGTGTGTGATGGGCTCCACGGCCGCATCAGACAAGTAAGGCTGCCTGCAGGTGAGTGTAGTGGTTGGACCGCCACGGTCTCATTGGCGGTGTGCAACCTCATAAAGTGTCAGGCGGAAACACAGGCTTCGCCGGCCTGTTTGTACTGCCTTATGACCGTGGAGGTCTGTATTGCCTGGCAGTGCTGGTGGAACCGCGGCGGTCTTTTCTCCATAGGCCTGCATGACTCGTAATACAGCGGTCTGACCGCCAACCCGATGGCAGTTGAATCGCCAACTCCACCAAGGCTGTCCACGGACCGCCAAATTTGTAAGAAGGCCCATAGTCTGAAACATACTTACCACCTGCAGAAGAATCTGCACTCATTTCAGCCATTCTTTTAAAGACCAGAAGCAGTTGCAGATTCTTCAACATGCTAATAGAGTACCTGTTAAAGCCTGATACAGGAGGTACCAACACGTTGGAACTTGACCTATTACATGTTGCAATGTCTGTTTGAGTAGTACAGATATATCAATGACTATGTCATTCAAAGAAGCGGGGTTACAATTGGTAAAGCTATGGCCACGGATGCAGACAAATGGGGCCTAGTCAAAAGCCTGACACAGATGCTACTTCCTTTTGAGGCCTTTACACGGGATGTTAGCAAGGAGGGCAGTACAAGGGGCCAATATAGCCCGTTGTTGCATCTGCTACAGGACCAGCTAAAGAAGGTGTCTGAAAGGTTTACAATTGCAGCTGTTAATGAAAACCCAGGAGTGCATGCCTTAGTTGAGCATTTAATCCTTTGCTTGGCGTGTACTGCAAGGTTGCAAAATGATATAATCTCATCTAAAGAGTATATCTGTGCCATTCTACTTGAGCTACGGTGCAAAAACATTCTGTCCACTTTCATTCATTTGTCTGAAGGGCTTGTTTCAAAATATAGGCATGGATTTTTGAGCAAGCCAGAGACCAGGGAGAAGAACAGTGGGAAATTAAAGTCTCTCTCCATAGTTCTGCGGTGCTGCCTTCAACCTCCAGAGAAGAGAGTTTTGTCTCACAGCAGCCAACACCAGCAACAAGAAGACCAGCAACAACAGCACCAAAATAATTGGACCGGACCTCTGCATTGACTTGGTTCCAAGTGGCAGGTCTTAGGTCCAGTGCAGAGGTGAAGGCAAAGAGGTTGCGCAAGTGGCAGCCCCAGTGACCATTCAGAGGATGTTCCAGGCGTATCTGGATGACCCAAAAGAAGTTGATGTGTAAAAAAAACCTTTTTGGTGTATTAGTATGGGAAGATGTGCTAATGGCCACAGCTCACCAGGGTTGCAATAAAGGATTTGGCTTGTCTTACAGCCAATATGTCTGTTAAGCGTGTGTTCATTGCTGCTGGTGCAGTTGTCACAGTGAGAAGGACCAGTTTCTCACCTCAAAATATGGAGACCATGATCAAAATGAACCATCATTTCACACCACACAATTACACCGCCCCTGAAACAGAAGAGGAGTAGGAGGAGGATTGGTCAGAATCAAGTGTGTCAGCTGACCAACTTTTGGGTGAACCACCTGAGTTTGAAGATGAACTTTAATTCGCAGACTATGCCACCACAGAACTTTATAATTATTTATTGTTGAACTTCTTTCTCCTCCCCCCAAAAAAGATATAGCAAGTTGAACATTTTTTTGTGTCTAATTTATGCTGCCCCACAATTTTTTGTCACATTTGGACCAGTGTGCAGACTAGAAGCCTTCACATTCCCTTCAGCGCATTGGAGACAATGCCTGCCTCCCTCACATGCCATTGCCTAGCCTTTTTTGCGTCACCTAGCAGGGCTGCCCGAGATGATCATTGATTTACTAAATTGGTAGTGCTAATGCCAAATTGCAATGTGTTGCCTGCATCAAAGAGGAGGATCAACTTTATATCTATCACCTGGCTTGGATTGGAAGAGGTAACTACTAACTATTGAACCAATGAGTAATGATATATTATTGAATGATTGTGAGTGATGTTTGATGATCAGTAAGGGAAAGTGTCAATTTGTAATCTTAATTTAGATGATTTGCAATATTTGGAGCCTGATGGGTGATCATTTCACCTGAAGGTGATTGGCCTTTTAAACTTAGAGAATTTTGCAGAGTCCACTCCTTTTTTCTGTTTCTTCAGAGACCAGACCAGTCACTTTAGGTAACAAACAGAGATCTACACAAAATAATTCAATTTTGTTTCTCTATTTGTTCTTCAAGAGCAGTGTACTGCAAGTCTATCTCATTCAGGTTGAGAGTGGGACAGAGTTACTCGGAGTCAGGAGGAGGATGGAAGGACTCAGGGCAGTTCTACCTCAGCTACTAGAATAAAGAAGTTATTGACTTTAAAGGGAAACCATGATGATGATGATGACTCTGAAGTCTAGTACTCTCAGCTCTGTGGACTGGAGACAGCTGCATTGATTTGGAAAATGATGTTGATTGTGTGTTTGCTGAATTGCTGGCTCAAACATGAAACTCCTCTTATGTTCTTGCTCTGCCTGTGAGTCTTCTTGGTACACTCCTGACTCCTCATTAAGCTTACCTTAATTATGTCCTTCTCAATGACTCTACAATACAGTTTCTGTTTTTCAATCCACAGGCCTTCTCCTCTCCTGCACAAATGAAACTTGGTGAAAGCTCAAAACTCCTGCTTACCTACCAGACAGGTTCAGCCAGGCACCCAAAAGTGACTGACACTGCCCACTTTGGCAGTGCAGTACCATTTTTCTTTTAACAATCATAATTATTTAGAACTAGGTGGGTTTACTTCACTCGTCCATAATTTGTATTTTTAAAACCTAGATGAAAGTACATTTAGATAAAACCTATCTTGGGTTTCTCTGGGACTTAAGAACTGTTTGAAATGCATTTAACTGAACTGTGTCATATTCATTCCTTAATTTTCTTTCCACAATGGATTAATGATGGTGTGCTGCTCAGCTCCCTGATAAATATTGTTGTTGTTTTGTGTAGTATTTGTCTTTGTCACACCTTTCCCCCAGTCTCCTTTCCCATCCCTTCATCGAACCCCTATCCCTCTTCCCCCGGGCTACATGATTTATTGAAGTGTAAATTAATTAAATGGATCACACAGTTGCTGGGGCAGAAGTGGTGAAAACAATACCAACTCAACACTTAACCTTGTCCACCCCACTCCTGACTCTGAACCCATTTCTCCTGACTTGAGGATTTAAGTTCCTATGTTTAGTTTTCATTAAATACTAGCTCCCCATTGCTCAGAAGAAGTTGACATTGCTAGTTTTTGTTCTCATATCAGGTCTTCTTTGTTTTGTGTCAACATCATGGTAGTCTGGTCTCAGCCTTTTTAAATAATAAATAATATAACCCACTAACTCTATATTTCTAGTTGGCTGTGATAGTTAACCCTTTGATTAATCCTACAGTTGGAGTTCACCTAGGTGGGAGTGGAACCTTGCTTGTGATGACTTTCCTGTTAGTGCACTAGCCTGCAACTACTATCATCACCATAAAATGCAACCTGGGGAAAACCTGTAGTAAGAAGACAGAGAGGTAGCAGCCCTTTGCTTCATCTGTTCGGGTAAGAGAACTATGTAGTGAAGTGAAATTGTTTAGTTAGTATTTAACTTCTACTGAAGATGTTGCTTGTGTGTATCTAGGTTTTTGTAGGCAAAATAGGCAGTGGCAAACACCCCCTAGTGGGCAATACAGTTACAGAGGGTAATAGAACCAGGTATAACTAACTGAATACACCTTTTTAGGCAGAATAAACAACCGGCTACACTAACAGATGGCAGGGCAAAGTAAAACTCCAAAATAAAGATTTGAGGCATAAAGAAAAATAAATATTTCCCCTTTTCTTCAATCCAAATATAAATCCCACGCTTGCCACCCACAAGCCTACCCCTCTCCCAAACAAATTGTCCCATCCCCCACCAAAGTCCAGTGAAAGTTCAAAGAAAAGGTCAAAAGTGTAAAAACCCAGCCCTAACACCCTCTCCCACCCTCTTCCCCCACAAGTGTCCCACTCACCAAAACAAAAATAAAGGGTTAAAAGAGGGCTTTCTCCATGTGGGTCTGGAGATCATTGAGCGTTGCCTCAATCAGTGCCAGTCCAGGTGCTCGAGGTGTATACAATGCAGTGCTAGAATATGCGATCCGAGAGTGAGGGGGGGCAGCAGTGGTCTGACATGGACAGATTGCTGCCAGCTTGCTGCAACACTGGTAATGCTGTTGTTGCCGCTGGGAGGCTGGAGGTGCTGCAGCTGGCTGTAGGAGCTTTGACCGGCATGCATGGCAGCTGCCTTGTCTTCTTCCTCCTCCTGCAGAGCCAAAAGCCGCTGGCACTTCAAACGGATGGCTTTCAGCTTCTGTTGCTGGAGCCGGGCTGCTATCTCCTGGCGTGTAGGATGATGTCCACCAGCAGAAGCGATAGCAAGAAAGAATAAAGAAAATTAAAACTGTAAATAGTGCTCTGTGCAAACAATTGTTTAGAAAGTAGAGTGGCACAGTAGAAGTAATATGCTGGTCTCTTTTCTTTCTTTTAACCGTCCATCCTTCTTTCACTTTCCCATCAACCCATCATTTGTAGCATTCATTATGAGCTTTTGTCTGCTGATTTGCAGATAGAAGAGGCCATTAAGAACTCAACCCCGCTGTAGCTGCTAAAGCAGGGGGTCCACAAGCAACATCCTTGCAGCAAGTATACTACTAATTGTCAATTAGAAAGCAATATGACTTACAAATGCCCATCCTTGCTGCTGCCAGTTCTCCCCATCCGACTACTGCTGTGTCCCACACACTGACACTGCCGCTGGCCCTGGTGGTCAGCGGGACTGGAAAAAAAGCATTATACATTTTAGATGCCAGATATGCCTCCCTGAGTTATTTTTTAAGACCTAATTCAACAAAAACAACCTCAATAGATCACTACAGTTCTATCTTCTTATATCATTCACTTAAGGAGTTTTGTTGGTTACCTACGTTAGACGAGCCAGGTTGTCCAGTCAAGTCAAATAATTGGCCAATCAAGGACTTATAGTGAGGTCTTGGTTGGCAAATGCAAAGGGACCATCCTCATACTACTTTCCGGCCATGCTACACTGACATCAAAACTGCTGGTATGGTATACCACAGTAAAAGTGAATAAAAAATACACACAACATGGGTGCAGTTCAGATAATGACCACGGCTACTCTCTCATTTTATTGTGTGAGCATGAGCAAGGAAAAGAAAGCCTTCTCAACAAACATGCACTGACTAGAGTTTGTCCTAAAATCTGTTCTCTTAGTCTCACAGTACCAGTCCACAAGATATATAAGAGGAGAAGGGAAAGCTAAGTTTACTAACAAAGCAGAAGAAAACTACAATCACACAGTAGGAAGTCAGTTACAGAAACATTAAATATAGAATAAAAACAAGACAATAAAGGGATAGCAAGAATTTAACAATGCTAGAACAAAGATGAGCAGGAAAAAAAGTAGATAGGTAAAGTAAAAAGCAAATATAGAAAAATTATTCTAAAGGGGGAGATGTGAAAGTTAGGGAAACAATAATAATAATATAACTGGAGGCCTTACTTGGCCCAGCAGAACCACCAGCTGCATCGCTGGTGGTGGCACCCTCCTCTCCCCAACCCACCTCAGAACTTACCTTCTTCTTCCCCATGGGTGCTGAGTTAAGAAATAAAGAAGATCAAATTAAATTAGTGGTACAGTTAATCTCCCCAAAAATATTTTGACAGGCAAATACAGTAACATTATACTTTTCTAAATCAGATAACCAATAGTACTAGTAAAGAGTTGACCTCTTCATTTAAAAAACCTAAGTCCTATTCACAATTTCCTAAACCTAAACCTTTGCTTCTAAACCACCTTTCTTGGACCAACTCACTCTCCCTTTGGTAAACATAGATGCATACTACACATCACTGGGAGATTGCTTTTGGGACTGTATAAGCTACACAAAGAAAGGCACAGAGAAGTGAATGCTAACTCACTGATATTACTTACTACTATTAATACCACTATCTTAGTGACAGTACAGAGGAGTCTCAGTTTGCTTGGCTTCTAAATAATCAGCCCAAACAAGTGCAGACAAGTGCAATTAGGTGGTGCTGAGCACCTGGTTAGTTCAGACTGGATCACATAATATTAATCGTAATGTAAACTTAAGTTACCTCTGAGAGTCAGCAGTGCTATGTGAAAACAAAATTTGCATTGTGGAAACACTCAACAAATGTATAATTATTTTCTCACTGAGTCCCGACACCTCGATGCCCAGCATTTTGAGCGGGTCCTGCTTGCAGCCCAGAATGTCCACCCAACGGTGCATCAACTTCAGCTTGGGGTGCTCAACCCCAGTGCGCCGATGCACACACTGGTGCACCCTCCCCCACAGTAGTCAACGCTCCTGCAGTGCGTAACCACTCCCAGGCAGAGGTGGTGCTGCCACCTCTGCCTCTGTAAAAATGGGTCAGGCTGCAACCCTTGGCGGTGCTGACGACCTCAAGGCATGCAGCTAGCAGACGCACTGGTGTTGCCACTCCCTCTGCCTCCCTGCTCTACCATGGCACTGGATAAAAAAAGAGGAAGTAATAGAAGAAAGAAAGAAAAAATTAAGAAGTAAAGGAAAAAGCAAAAGTATCAAAAGTCATGTAAAACACACAAAAAATTGCAAAAAACACAAACACAAAGACACACATTGATAAAACAAAGGAAAATTAGGAATTGATGATTTTATTAAAGGTGAGATTCAAAAGATTAAGGGAGGATTAATTTAGGCCCAGCACCATGCACAGAGAAACGAGGAAAACAAAATGGCCACGCACATGAAAACCACTTGATGCCATTTGCGTGCTGTTTTCAGTGCGAGAACGTGCATCACCCTCCTAAAAGTAAAAAACTTAGTGGAATAGGTGTGTTGAGCAATTACGTCCGCTGGTGGAATTCTGCAGAAGCTTGCAGAGTTTTTGGCCTGCTCCAAACTATTACCTACTGGCGGTTGCCATTTGGTAGGTATAGTTAGGACCCTGGGGCTCATTAACAGTTTGGCGGTCGGATAAGCTGGCTGCCAAACTTGCAGGGATGAGGTGGTCATCAATCAGGCTGCCTCACCCCACTGAACTTCTACGGACCAGATCAATCTAGTTTCCCAACAAAGAGCTAAGGAAACACCAACTGAAACATCGAACTTAGCAGGTAATATGTCATCTCCCCAGAAATTAACAGAGGTAACACAAACATCTAAGGAAGGCCAGAAAGAGGCAGACAGAATACAATGGAAAAGTAGGAAAAAAACATCTACCCAATATTTACTAAGTTGGCTGATAAATATGACGCCAAGAACATTGAAAAGGATGCTGGTGTACAAGAGCCCTATAGTCCCTCGGACCTATCAGAAATATCTTCTACTGCGATAATGTTGTATGTAATCTTACTACCTGATTCTCACGTAACTGTACAATAACAGTCCCAGAAGATCAGGCAGAATATGAGTCATCCCCCTATCTTGAGTGAATGAAATCATCAACAGAATCAAAAGTCATTAAACACTTAGGCTCAAATACGAGTTTCTCGTTTGGAATCACAAGGAGTAAATTCAACTAAACAACATAGAAGCAATAATCAAGATGACCCTACTCACCAACAACAACAAAGGTGAGCATAGCTATGTTCTTGGCCCCGGTTGCAGAAATAGCTCAAAGGCCTTCAACTCAGAATGGTAGTGCATTATGTATAAAAATGAAAAATCAGAACATGTAACCACCCCAAATAGACTGCTAATAGTTCACTCAGTTAGTCACAGACGGTTATGGCCAAGCTGGCCAGAGTGATAACTTCGGAGTTCACTACACCTAAAGTTCCTTCTGCCCAGGAAAATCTAAATTCTTTAAAATCAGCTCCAGGTGAAGCTCAAGAAGAATTTCATATAGAATTGGTGTGTCCTTTTAATCTTCCCAGTCACAAATCATTGTATTAGGTGAATTTTCAAAATCCTATGGAGCGGCAATTCCAGTGCCTAAGACACGAAAGCACTCTTTCTAAATTATTGCTTCAACCACAATACATCTCTAAGGGGAGTCACGATGTCCTCAATAGAGGCACCATTTTGAAATACTAAAAGAAATCCCAGAGCTTAAAAGACTGACTTCAGCCAAATTAATAGCAGTAGAGTTCCTACCACATACAGACTGACACCAGTCAGAAACCACTTTAACTACTTAGAAATCAGCAGAAATAGTAAATTTAATTCAATCTTTCACCAAATTCTTTGAGGATTTGGGGATAGCAATAAGTAGACCTAAGCCGTTCAGGTATCCGCTTCCACTTTCAATTCATATTTCAGCCCAACCATTAGTCAAGCAAACTAAATCAGTCTTAAGAGATGCACAAAGCACCTCACTTGACCAACCAGTAAACCAAAGTGTCAACCAACTGCACAAAGTATCTGCCTACTCTCAAAGGGACTGGCTTCCTCAGGACTTGAAGGGCCCACATATTGCATGAGTATAGTCCTCATACAAGGTTTGTCCAAAACAGAAATTCCTAAGGCTCTTATCTTGATATATTACAGAAGGAAAACCCAAAGGCTGGCAACACATGGACGGAATTGCCCTCCAGGAAACTTGGTCACAACAAGATCTCCCACTGGTGAGTTTCAAATGTTATCAAATCAAGGCAGTCAAGCACAAACAATATGGTAGACCTAGCGGGGGACGAACAGTCTACCTATCATCAGACCTAAAGATAGCTACCGAGGAGCTACCGCAAGAGGACCCTGACTTCCAACTAGTAAAACTGAGTAACTGGGCCTCAAGAGACAGACCACCAAAGCTGGTGGTTAATTCATATATTCATCCTAGTTCTTTTCATAAGAGAGCTGCAATAAAACGGTTACTGGCAAGTAGCATTAATTATTGTCAGCTCCACCCAGATTGGGATATCATTCTGACTGGTGATTTTAGCCAAAATCTAATTAAGGTGCAAGAGGATGATGAAATACCTAGTGATGATAATTCATGTTGGATTGTCCCTATACAGATGACATTGACCTTCAAACGGTGTGACCAGCAGGGGGAGAGATTAATAACTTCTCTGGAAGATTGCGGGTCCTAAATGGAAGATTTTTAAAGGTGACTTGATACCACGTTCCTAAATCCCGGTCCATGATTGATTACACCCTAGTCACCCGACCTCAGATCCTGCTGGTACGGCAATTTGACTTAAAATATAGCACATGCAGTGATCATTCATGTCAATTATTAACCCTAGGGTCCTCCTCACATGTTCACTTTTAAGCTCACGCACAGGTGGGTTTTATAGAATCAACAAACCTAAAGCTACTACAGTGGTCATCAGAAACAATAGCAGCTTTAGCATCATCTGCTAGACTGATCATGCTGGAAAGCTTAAACATCAAAGTCAATGTGCTGGAAGCCTGGGAAGACTTCGGAAAGAAATGGTTAGATTTTTTCTTTAGGCCAATATCGTCTCGGCCATTCAATCATTTTAGTAACTGCCCCGGCTCGTCATTCGAAACTAAGTAATTCTCTCACAAAAGGTCCAAAAGAGGTTAGCAATGCATCTGAAGGCATACCCAGACAATCTACACCTTTGGGAACAACTGAAGAGTCCCAAAAAAGAATAGAAGAGGCAAATATGAATGAAAAAGCTGAAGCAAAGAGACTTTTCTGGGCAAAGATAATATCAGCTACTAAAGAGAAAACCCCCAGAAAATTTGGGGAAATCATCAATCACTTGAACATCAGAGGAAATCCAATTAATAACTCAAATATTGCAGATAATGACTGGGTGAATTACCTCAAGGCAACTTTTTCAACAAGTTATCAAACCAGTGAAATCAGCATTCCAGCAACATCGCGATCAGCAGCTCTTGGAGAAAATACTCAAACCCTGGTGATCTATGAAGAGGCGGGAGACCCTAGCTTGACTCCAGTGAGTATACATAAAGTTCTCCATAGGGCCCATCAAGAAGGGTCTCTCGGGCCAAACGGCTTAACACAAGCCATTTTTAAGGAGGGAACAGTCTTTTGATCTGAGGTGCTAAGTTCTCCATATAAAAAAGTCAGATTGGGTGGAGCAATTCCTGAGAGCTGGCGAGATTCCATAATTAACCAGATACACAAGGGTAGGGACAGGGCTAACCCAGCCAATTACAGGTTAATTGCCCTTCTTGATTCAGAGGCAAAATGCTACGCCTCTTTGATTCTCACAGAACTAATAGCTTGGTCTGAGAAACATAACTTCATCCCCCGCAATCAAACGGCTTCAGGAAAGGGGTAGGCACCACAACTAATATATTGGTGACTGCCTTCCTTGCAGAACAAAGAAGGCAACAACATAGAAGGTTAAACCTTGGTTTCATCGATTTTAAGGTTGCCTTCGACTGGGTAACAGACAGCTGTTTTGGAGTAAATTGAAACATTGGGGTCTGCCAGATCCACTTTTGAATGCAATAATCTCATTATACTCTGACACGTGGCTGCAAATAAAAATTGGAGATGGCACAAGGCTCTCAAGGAAGATTTCTGCATTTTCTGTTTTGAAACAAGGCTGTGTGTTTGCCTGCATTTATTTAATCTATTTATGGCAGACCGTTCCCCGGCCTTGGATGTTGCAAATGTGCATCCTCCCCACTTGGGAGTGCTTCCACTAACAAATCTACTATACGCAGATGACCTGGTCTTGTTCAGCCATACGAAGGTGGGCCTCTAAAGATCCTTAATATTTTGGCAAATTATGTCAACTCCAACCAACAAGAAATCAATATGGTAAAATTCAACATAAAGTTGATCAGTCGTCCGCAGGCGCCCCCTATTAGGATGGCCTTAAACAATGTTCTGATGGAACTGGTGCCACACTATAAATATCTGGGAATACTTCTACATGCTTGAGGTACCTTCATTCAACAGAAACAATAAATTGAGAAAAAAGCCACAGCTTGAATTTATGCGTTCTCTATTTATTTTGGCAAAGCGGTTATATGGACCCTTGTTTCATCCCCTGTTAACAGTAATTTCCTCCTGGCTACTTCTACAATCACTTATACCAGAGTGGCGATGTGGGGCTTGGAAGCAACACTTGTAGACATAATCCAGTTTAACATCTATAGGTGAGTGTTCAAATTACCACAATCAGCCTCCCCAGCTAAGCTCAACTCTGCCTGGTATTTGGGTTAGTTCGGCAAGATCTGGCGGCAAAAGCTGAGGCGATAAAGACCTGGTATAAAATCAGTCACTCAGATGACAAACTAAATAGTGCCCTCTGGTTAGCCTTGCAAACAGACCAACAGTCATCTTATAATATATATTTACCATCCTCCTTTAGTCTATAGCATCTGCAGGAGCTGTGGGAAGCGGCATCCCTAGATGATTCTTACTAAAGAGGTGCTAAATAGGCCATCACATTTTTGTCTTTTATTCAAGATAAAACTAAATTCCGCAGCCTCTCCCATGCATGGATGGTCATAAGGCATTATGTCAAACTAGCACCAGCTGCATATCTTTCCATACCATACCTGCCACGAATTAAGCGCCAGCTTATGACAATGCATCTGGGCAATTTACCAACTAGGGCAAACATTCCAGCATGGAGGAACACAACCTCGGTGCAATGCAGGGACTGTAAATACCACATGGAAGATCTCATCTTCATAATCTGTGTCTGCCCATGTCTGTATGACCTCCAGCGGATGCTTTTGAAAGGAACGTTTAATGACAGTGGAGTTCGGACTTTTTTAGAGCAGCCGTGGTAACTGGCATTAATCCACATGATTCACAACTTAACTGCAAATTTGTTAGATTTATGGCTCTGGCGCTACAGTATAGGCTTTGTATGTGCTTCTAGGTCTTCAGGAACAGTTGGCAAAATTGTGCATTATCCAATTATTCTTGAAACCATAGCTGCTGTTTGTGCTAGTATTCGTGTATTTCAGTCAAAGCTGTTTATATCATTGCTTGAAGTAATCACACCTTTTTTGCTTTTTAGAATTAATGTTATGAAGTTACGTTATTAATGATACTGCACTTTCACTTTAAGCATCCGTACCAAGGATGCATTACTGATGTTGAACGCTGAAGCGTACCATAAGCACTTTGTGCTGATTTAAAGTGTAGGGGTTTTAATGAATGTGATGTTGATTCATCCTGCTCAAGTTTTGTAGGCCATCAGCTCTTGTGGATATTGTTGTTGTCAGGCCCGCTAGCGTTTGATGCTTGATTAGAATGGAGGGTTCTGCTGTACACAATGAGTTTAATTCCAATTGGGCAGCTTTAGTAAGGTAATTTGCAGCGCAGAGCACTTTATGCATCCGTTCAAGGAGGTACCGCTGTCGCTGTGTGTGTAAGCGCAGCACAAGCACCTTTTGGACTGATTCAAAATGTAGGGTTTTAATGAATGTAATGTTATAATAGTTCAGTACTTGCACTCTAGCCCATTAGTGTCCAGGAGGTCAGCTGTCTGTTAAAAAGGCAATTTGCAGTGCACACTAGGCTCTAATGTTGTGGAGAGATGTAAAACTTTAGTTGCCTCCTTGTCAGTTTTAAAGACTTTAACTTAGTAATATATTTATATAGTACCTTTTAATTTTAGTGAAATGTATTTAATGAACGTAAAGGCTGTATAATTGTTATGGTTTTAACTAACTGAAACAATAAATAAACTGAACTAGAACTGAACCATCATATTAGCGATAGCACTGCTGAATGAGCCTATACAATCTAAGGGCCAGATGTAGGTAAGTCAAATTTTGCGACTTGCAATTTGCGAGTCTGACCGACTCGCAAATTGCAACTTGCAAAACCATATGCAGAAAGGTGTCTCAGACACCTTCTGCAACTCGCTATGAATATTAATGAGGTGGGTCGCAGTTTGCGACCCCATAGCGAGTCCATGCACTCACAGGGATGGTGGCCTGCTGGAGACAGCAGACCTCCATGTCTGTGACTGATTTTTTAATAAAACAGTTATTTTTTTCTTTTTGCAGCCCGTTTTCCT
The DNA here is from genome assembly GCF_031143425.1 of Pleurodeles waltl. Classification (NCBI taxonomy): domain Eukaryota; kingdom Metazoa; phylum Chordata; class Amphibia; order Caudata; family Salamandridae; genus Pleurodeles; species Pleurodeles waltl. The sequence goes on from NC_090449.1 coordinate 612,614,701, forward strand.
TAAAGGAAAACGAGTTGCAAAAAGAAAAACTCCCGAAACCATTTGGTTTCGTTTTTTTCAGAGTAGGCATAGGACCACTGACTGCTCTGAAAAAACATTTTTTTCGGCATTCACAAAGGGGAAGGTGTCCCATGGGGAACCCTTCCCTTTTGCGAATGAGTTACCACCCACTTCCAGTGTTAACTGCGAGTTGGTTTGCCACCGCATTCGCGGTCACAAAGCAACTCAGCATGGCGATGCGGTTGCAAATAGGAAGGGAACACCCCTTCCTATTTGCGAGTTGCATCCTCAAATTGCGAGTCGTGAGGTTGAGCATCGCGTTTGGCCTTTTGCATGCCGCAAACTGTGTTTTTCGGAGTTTGCGACATGCAAAAGGCTTCCTACATCTGGCCCTAAAGCTCTACTGTCTACGGCGCTACATTGTAACATTTGTACATTTTTCCACCCTGCTTCTTTAAATGAGCTTCCCAGTCATGAGGAATCGCTGAGAATCGGCAAGAAAGTGAAATAAAGAACTGAAGAAACATGTTATGAGAAATGATAGACCATGTGATTTGTATGTCTGAACTGCCAGTGTCTTCTATGACGTTTTGGACACTTTTTAGGGAAACTGTGCTGGAGATTCTAATTTTTGCTACAATTTTTTCTTCATTTTCTTAGCTCAGGGAAACCCCTAATGCCCCTGGGTAGGGTCAGGTTTGATAGGGAATATGAATATTTCACAAATCCCCCTTCACAACCTATGTCTTGACCAAATGAAAGTGAAAATTGCCTTGTGCTGTTTGACTACTGCATTTCTACGTTTTCTCGGAAGAGATACCCGTCGATCCCCACTGACAGAAGTCGGTCTTTCTTGCTTTGCTCCCCACCTAAATGCATTCCGGGGTTGCTATTTACACCCGCTAATTTTAAAGATAGCCAGGTACTACAAGCAACAAGCGAGGGATATGTCACTGCCTTGCTTTTTTAATGCCCATAAGATCTCGACTTAAAATCCACTTCAATGCCAAACAGAATAGCAACTTCAGGTGTCCACCCATTATTCTGGCCCCAATTCACACTTACAGCTAAATAAATTCCATTCATAGTAATAAGTGTCAAGTGCACCCACTCCAGAGAACGCAGACTGACTTTGTAAATTAGCATTTGTGGCTAGAGGAATCTTTTGTGCCACTTAAGTTTCACTTTTTGTGCATAAAAGGGTTTAATAATCCGCCCTGTACAGTGTGTACTCTAATTCAGATTTTTTTTTAGAAATGCTGAGTTTTTGTGAAATGATTCAAATAAATGGCAACATTACTTCAGTGGTTTTGAAAGAGCACTGATTTGCTAAATTACTAAATTGCTTACTATGTAGTTATGTGGAAAGTAGGGTACTGTGAGGTAGAATCAAAAATGGACCGGCATAGTGCTAGAAGCAATTCCTTTAGGAGCATGTAGCAGGTGGAAAGGTGGAGGTGGTTGCTTAACATGCATGCAAGCATCTCAGAAGCAATTCAATAAGCAGAAGAAGGTAGATCACTGGTGCATATACAAAACAGAATGGCAATTCCGAAATACAACCAAGAAATTTAGCAACAGCTTTTTTGTCTGCTATGCGTACATTTAAAATGCACTGGTTTTAGGCTGCTAGGAATCAAGGGGCATATTTATACTCCGTCTGCGCTGATTGTGCATCAAAATATTTGACGCACAATCAGCGCAAACATTGCCCCGTATTTAAACTTTGACGCCCGAGCCTGTGGACGACAAAATTCTGCCGTGTGTGTCATTTTTTGGATGCGGCAACCCGCCTTGAGTTAATTATATGCAAGGTATGCGTTCCCGTCCAAAAAATGGCTTAAAGGGCCGTGTGTCGTATTTATGCTTTCGGGCAAAAATGACGCACGGCCGGGAGGCGGAGCCAGAAAATGACGCACAGCCCGATTTGCGTAAAAAAATAACGCCTGGGTCAGGACAGGCGTTAAAATGGGGCAAACACACCTGTATTTAATAAGAACACACAGAACAAACAGCAGAGCAGCAGAGCAGCAACAGGGAGCCATGGAGGTGATTCTAATCCAGCATGCAGACGCAGAGCCCAGCAGCAACAACAGGAGCTACAACAACACCAGCAAGGACCCCAAAGGCAGTGCAGAAGGCAGGAGAGGATATTCCGCCCAAGAACAACCCTTCAGGGCCTCAGGGAACACAACATCATCCAGAGGTACCGGTTTAACTGGCAGGCCATTCAGCAGCTGCTGTGAAACACTGAACAGCAGTTGGCCCCCACTTTGGTGACACCCGCACCATCCCAACAGAAACAAAGCTGCTTGCCGTACTTCACATGCTGGCAAGTGGCTCTTTTCAAACAACTGGTGCCCTGGTTGGCAGAATATCACAACCATCATTCTCCGCCTTTTTGCCCAAAGTACTGGACGCCAATATTCGACTGACACCCTGCCACATCTGCTTCCCTAACACACTGCAGAAGCAGCAGGAAACTAAACAGGGGTTCTACGCAATCAGTGGCTTCCCACACGTCCTTGGTGCAATCGACTGCACACATGTACGCCTTGTGCCACCTGCTGCAACTGAACACCTCTACCGCAACAGGAAGCACACACATTCCATCAACGTGCAGGCCATAGTCGATCACCAACGATTGATCACCAACATTGTGGCTAAATATCCTGGGAGTGTACATGACTCATACATCTTCCGTCACTGCACCATCAATGAACACTTCCAGGATGGACGGTATGGCAATGGACTACTTGTTGGTAAGTACAAAAACCTACTTATTTACACACTGCACAGCAACCCTATAGGACACTCAACACATAAACCACAACAGCAACATGTCGACAGGAACACACTGAGGCCGTGACATTACTAGCCATGTTTCTTAAGTCACCATTGAACCTGTCACACATCGGAATTTACTGTACAGCCTAATGTGAAGACGTCAATGAGTGTGGTTGCCTAAATGTCAACTTGCAAACTGTGAGTGTCCCAATGACCTTTACATTAATGCCTAAGTCTAAAGGTATGGGATTTCCAGGGTACTTTGATATGAACGTGTTAACAACACTTTCAATTTTAACTGTGCATGGAACCATCATCTCATCCCCAGTGAAGACACACGGACACCTGTATCACAAGTCACAATGCTAGGGAGGGCACACTGTACTGCAAATCCCAAAACATACTGCTGACAAACGGTTAGCAGACAAACACTTGTTCATCCAAGGAAACGACACAATGCAGATGGTATAGCCTACAAGCATAGGATGTCACATTAGTACACAAAACAGTCACAGACAACACAAGACAACTACTGCCATTAAAGGTCTTTTCAATAGTGCCATCTACATCAACAAGATCCCGTTCATTTTCTCTTGCAGCTGATCAGGGGTATGGAATCCAGCCATGGATTATGACACCATTTGGCAACCCAAGTACAGCTGCAGAGCGTGCATACAACGAGGCCTATAGAAGGACACGCAGCATTGTCGAGCGGACCTTCGGCATCCTCAAGTCAAGGTTCCGCTGCTTCAACATTACTGGTGGTAGCCTCCTATATTCCCCCGAGATGGTCTGTAGGATCATCCTCACATGTGCAATATTGCACAACATTTGTATCAGAAGAAACATTCCCCTCCTGGAACCAGAGCCACACATGCCTGAAGAGGAGGAAGAGGAGGATGCTGGCCTGCAACAGGAGGGGAACTACAGAACACAGCTGCTGGTATACGCAGGCGGCAAAAGATTGTAAATAATTTCTTCGGAATATGATCACCTTCACCACTTTAGTTAACTATTGTAAATAAACACCTATTATAATCACCATATCATGGTCTGGCTATTCCTTTTTACACACCTTCATCTCTACTTATCAGAATAAGAGTGTTGCCTCATGGAGCATTGCTGAGGTACTGAGTAGGACACGGAACATCCCAGAGCTTATGTGATGCCTAACATACAATGGTCACATACACACACACTCTTAATGACATATATCATGTACATATCTCCTTTGAAGGCCTATAGCAGAGGACCACAACTATTTCACACATACATGTTGAAAGCAAGGTCCAACGCAGCATAATGCACACAACTATGACACCATCACTCAATAAGGGGAAAACAAGTCTCATACACGAGGCAGTCAGTGTGCTTTGGCATCACTAACAGGAATGTCTGACAAGACCCTTGACAGCAGTTAGTCCAACTGCATCCAATATTTGCAAGGAATATCTGTGACTAGAGTTCCATAGAAGCAGAACATAGACAGCACAAGTGCCACACATATGACATGCATTGCGCACATGACATTCCATGTACATGTCAGCCCATTTCCTAACTCCTGACACACCCATGCACCTGGTCACAACCCACCTGTCGGAAGAGGTCCCTGGAATACTAAGATGTGCACCCTGATAATACCTCCTCTACAAACACAGACCAACATTAGCAAACCAGTGTGATACACCCTTTCCTAAGGTATGCCATTGTCAAAGAACATCTGACTGCATGGACGTCAGGTCAATTTATACACTGTCTTCTAGTTTCAAAGCCCTGTTAGCACATGTAGATTGCTTCCCCTTGTGAAAATGTCTGTTGGCCCTAAGAATGCAAGTCTCACCTACAGGACTGGTGAGAAACAGATGCAGCCCACACCTGTGATCACCTCCATGCACACCACCCATTACAAAAAGCACTGCCCCTGATGATACCTGGAACAGCATAGGAGTTGCAATTATGTCAAATACATCGTCAACCATTGATAGTAATTAAGCCGGGTAACACAGCCCTTGGGTTCATTTGTCACCTTCAAAAACACAGGACATACACAGATTGACATGTCAACTGTCTAGTTTGTCCTCCAAACAGTCTCAGTCAGACCACTGATTATGTAACTTGTCCAGTAGCTGGCTCCTGAATCATCTTGCATTCTGTCAGCCTGACTGGCAACTGTCTGTGCGTCACACTAAATTATCCCTGTGTCTACATATGTACCACACTTGCGTAAGCAAACCTGCCATTCATCAGGGGGAATTGGGCATGGGCTTCTACCAAGCATACACAAATACATTGTATAGCATCATCTGCCTTTTAACTGTACCATTTGAGCTAAATCCTCCTGGAAATGCAAAATTCATGGCCCATCCCTTTTCTGGGTTGCATTTATGCATGAATGACAAAGTGTGACAGTGTCCCAGGGTCATAGGCAGGGCTTGGGTACGGGGCTTTCAGCACAACCAGCAACCTCTGATAATGTACGTGACTAATACACAAATGTCAGAACCATGACAGTTCACACACAGCATCACAGTGCGCACAACATAGTGATGGGCCGTGTGTGGTGAATAGCTGCGAGAATAAACAGCACAGAGGCCATGATGTTCCCAGATGCAGAGGGAAGTGCAGAGGCCAACCTGTGTACAAATGTTGTAATGACACCTGCCGGAACATGACAATTGAGACATTATCTCACTCAGCACACCAAGGTTGCCCTGTTGACTGTCTCATTACACGTCTTTAGTGACAGGGTGGGACCATCCACGTGTTGGTTCACATGTCCACATCTACTTTACTCACATTGATCAACAAAGGATACTCAGTAGTTACAGGAATAGCTGCCACTGACTCATGATGAGTCCTGGTCCGAACTGTGACAAATTACATCCCAAAAAATCTACAGGATCATCATTGGACCACACACATGAACAAGACACCTATGTGCAATTGATCACTGGAAATATGTGGACACGTGCTGTCTTGTATGCTGGTCCACCACTGCCACTTGATAGTTGGGGCTTACTTCTATGGCCTCAACTGTGGTGTAATCATACATATGAGATTGACTCTTGTCTGCCTGTGCAAACAACATAGTACCCACTTCCTCAATGCATGTGTATGACTCACTGTGGGATTCATCAACTAGTGCCTAGGAAGCTCTTACCAATACTTTAGGACATAGGATGTAGAAATTGTGGACCTTTGACATGAACATGTGTCTACCATCCATCTGGTGCATGCTATGTCACATGTGGTGTCTACGTGACCCTAAAACTTGGAAGTATACTTTGCGGGTGTTGTTACATGTGTGACTAACACATGCCCTTGCTCATTCCAATTTTTACTTGCATCTTAGGGTTGGACACATGGACGTCACATTCATACAACCAAATGTACAATAATGGTTCATGTGATGTACACACACACCTGGTCAAACAACAAATTAGTTGTCAAAGCACACACTTTGAGCAAAAGGCAATTAGGTATTTTACATATGTGCGTCACATTGCTATCCTCTCCTTATGGCAAACATGCACAATTTGTGCCACACATATATGTAGGCCACACTTATGACCATCTATGATGTCAGCCAACTGTAAACATACTGTGAAGGGTGTAGTGGATGATGTTCCGCTGCAGTATGATGTCACACATGTGAACATACACCATCAACACCTACAGTTAATGCACTGTAATTTTGACGTCCCTAGCGGTGTGCGTCATTTTTTGTTTACCAAACTGTATTTGCGTCATTTTATTTGACGCACAGGAGTGAAATATAGCCAGCATCCAGATATTTGTACAGTCCATGTATCATTATGTGGATGCAGGTTAATATTCACGTCTGTGCGTCAAAACAAATGACGCAAATACAGTTTTGTGCAATAAAAAATTACGCATAACGCGAAAAAAGCGGGACTTTTAATTCAGGAAGTGATGTAATAGGATATCCTGTTTATAGATCATGTACAATGGGTGTACTTTCACTTTCACTTTGCAGTCTATGATCCTTCTAGACTGTGTGGCTGTGTAGAGAGTGTTGTCCAAAGATTTTGTGCTGTATTTGTCCTGTGTGCTATCTGTAAAGTCCTTTTGTGAAATAAATTTTGTTTGTGTATACTGTAGTACTGTGTTTTGCAATTCATGATCATGGGTGTTCTAGCAACTCTGTGTCTGATGTAAGTCAGGCCTCACTGGAAGTATATGTTGTGTACTAAGTTCTGATTTTCCTGACATGTCTGACCCTATGAGTGCTCTAGGGTTTGCTGACTCCAAAATGTAGATAGACCTTACCTGTGGTGTATCTGTAGAGACAAACATGTGTGGATTAGCCTATACACTCCTCGGTGTACATGTTGTTGGCAAATTATAGTTGTGTATCCACCGCCCCCCCCTCAAACACGACCATGGGTTTATGAATGGGGTACCTAGTATTGATGCTACCAGTATGTTACACACCTGTGAAGAAGTGACGGTTTGGTTGCATACTAGTATACACACTCAGGTTTGGCACTTGGTACCATACTGGAAAGTCCAGGTACAACTTGCAGACCATGTGGCTTTAATTTTGCTTTCCGTACACTGAGATTTGTAGCCCAGCTCTTGGTGGAGGATATGCAGCATGATTCTTAGATGTTAACTGTCAGAACTCAGATTGCAAGTCAAGGCCAGTTGTTACCCATCTTGTGGGTTATGAATGGGCTTTGTGTGATGTGACCTTTGTTGTCTGGCCTGCCATGTACTTCCCCAGGGACATTCGATGCTCTGTATCGTGATATGAGCTGTTAGAAGTACAGTAGATGTAATGTCTGATTAACTTGCTGTGCTGTTTCACACAATGCAGCTACTAATGTGGCATATCTGTGTTTATCTTCACAGCAGCTAACATGACTCCAGACCAGGTCCGTGAATTTCAGCGTCGGGCCATGCGATACCAGCACATCCTGCTGGTGGAGTCGGGGTTCCGGAGAATAGCCCAGCGATATAGCCATGAACGTGCCTCCAGGGCATGGCGATCCTTCCCACAGGGTGGGCCTACTGTGCCCACCACAGCCACCACAGAAACAACCACCAATCTGAGCCAGGTGGCCCCACCCACAGCTGCGTCTGTTGAATCTACATCTGCTGGACTTCCTGGCCCCAGCATTGCCACTGGTGCAGGACAGCCCACACAGACCGCCTCCACCGGTACCCAGACTGCCACTGCTCCAGCTGTTGACCCTGCAGCCTTCAATAGACTTGAAAACAAGATGGGCAAAGTGTTGCGCAAGGTGAGCCACCTGAGCCGGGACGTGCGGCACATTAAACGGCGAGTCAAGGATATCAAGAGGACCCTTCAGAGGGCCAACCTCTAGACAGTTGAATAGATGGACATGATACCCTCCCCTCCCTCCTCTTTCCTTGTTCTTATACTTAGTGGGCTTAGGGGGCTTAGTGTTAGGTTAGTATAGGCTGTTAGTTTAGTCAATGTTAGTGGGTGGGGGGTAGGGGGTCCTGCTTGTTTCTTTTTTGACTTATTACATGTGTGGGTGGGTGGGTGGGGGGCTATGTTGGGGTTCTTGTGTGTAAAAAAATAAATACAAACAAAAAAAACAAAAAACATAAAAAAAAAATTACAAAACAAATATATATTTGTTTAGTATAGTATAGTATATGTTTAGGTTAGTATGTGTTGTCCTCAATGTGTCCCGTCTCAGAAAGGGGGTGGGGGGTAGATGTTTAGAACATTTTGTTACATGTGATAAGTAAGTGTAGCTTAGGTTAGTTAGGGACAGTTGTGGGTAATGAGTAGTCAGGGTAGATTAGGGTAGGTAAGATTTTTCCCTCAGTTTCCTCATCTATGGTTAGCTTTTAATAAATATTTGGTTACCCCTTAATAGTATGTGTTGAATGGTACTTGATTGTGGGTTTGGATTCCGTGTACATCTCTTTTGTACTATGACATCTGTGTCCAATGCTACAAACAAATCCCAACTGAGCTGTACGATTGGCAGCTAACCCAGAGCTACCTTGCAAAGTGTCTACCCTTTGTTGCAACCACCAATCACAGTTAATATGGATGACAATGTGTTTCTGTTGATAAGTGTGTTTTCAAAGTCACTAACAGTGCTTCCAGACTTGATATTGGGGAAACAGTTTTAGGTCTGACTGCAGTGTGATGATCATGCACACCCTTATAAGATGAGTTCTCATTGGCAATCTTGTATTCTTGTCTTCATGACCTCATACATCATTTGTGACACAGTTCGGCATGATTACCTATTTGTATGTTAACTCAGACACCTTCATTTGTGCAGGTCTTTTAGTGTTTACTTAGATTAGTGTGGCATGTTTATTGTGTTATTTTTGCACGTTGACAACATTTAGCGGGCACTATTTGATGACTTAGTTATCCCCTGAGGAAGCATTCTTCTGTCCAACACAGCATGGTGGTGTATGGTTTCTCACTTCATCAGATTATTCCCTCAGGATGGGCAGAGTATGATGCAATCATGGTCACTGTGCAGATTTCTCTAACTACATAATATCTGGACAGTTGTATTGACAAGCTATGTTATTTGACAGTAGGGACATTTAATTTATCTACTGCGCAGTTGATATGTCACATTACCCAGAGACAGATTTGTTGTGTAAGTGCTATTTATTGAAAAGTGCTGTAGTGCTATATGTACATTGTCCATGATTGTGAGTCCATTATAGTGATATCTTCCATTGTGATCCAACACAAGGGTTTACCAAAATGCTTTTGTCATGCTGGGGTTGCTGTTTTAGACAGTGCAGAGGGACAGATTTAGCCAATGAGTAGGAGAGAGACAATCACTGGGCTGGGTGACAAGTTATACAGTGGTTAGCAGAACAGTGCTTGAGTACAGTTGTTGTAAGACTGTCATGTTTCAAAACACAGGACTTTGGTAATAGTTGGCCATGTGGCAGGGACTAGTGCTTCCGGGTCATTTTCCTTGTGAATGTGATCTGTTCCATGTCTTCTTCTTCTGATGTGTGTGTTGCCTGCTTTGTCCTTGTTGTTGTTGGTTGTAAAGGGGCAACACACACCTCAGTGTTGGAAGACGTGGAGTCAGACATCCCGGTCGCTGCTCCCTGTGAAGGTCTTAAGGGCAGTACTGCTGCAAGGAGGGCCAGCTGGTTCTTGAAAATAGCAACCACATCACGATGGTAGGCAGCCAGGTCAGCCCTGAGGGGTTCAATGTTGCATTTGTGCACACGTTGACACGATTGCTGTTGTAGGTGTTGGGTCAACTATATTACAGCTGTGCTGATTTCCTTCTGGGTTTTGTGCAGTTCCTGCAAGATAGATGTTAGGGATTGCATAGCTGCTGCCTGATCTGCAGATGACATCATGCACGAACGCACCCCCTCAAGGCTGGCTGCCATATTTTGCATCCCCACCCGCACCTCCTTGGCCAGCTCCCGCTGTACTCCAACTACAGTTCACTCAAAGCTGGTGCCAGTGTCGTCTGAGTCCTCAGCTGTATTGGAGCTGGCATGTCTTACAATTGGGGTAGTGGGTGGATCCTCTGGGATGGCTGCTTGTTCTGTGCTCCTCCTTGTGACCTAAGGTGGGGTCTGGAGGGTTTCAAGGACCTTTTAGATAGTCTCCTGGGGAATGTTTATCGGCTCGTCATCCATGTCATCAGGGAAATCTGGGAGAGGCATATCGGCAGGAGATCCATCTTCCTCTGCAATGAAACAGGGTACAATTAGTGTGTCTGTGTTGTGACAATTTTGACGTGACTTGCCTGCCTATTGATGAATTCACTTTGTGATCTTGTTTTGTATTAATATCTGCAGTCCTTCAGATGGGCATTGTTTCAGGCCTATGGCCCACCTGTGTGTCACATGTATGTTATTGAGTTATCAGACTTGTCAGCCTCATCGCCTCTAGGTGTTGCTTTATGCCAAATAGAGAATTGCCACCTTCTTTTCCGACTCAACCCTCCGTGTATATCCATTCTCTTGGTGAGACCTTTCACTGGCTGTGGGTGTTCTGATAGCCCTGGCAGCACACTTAACTATCAGGACCTGCCCCAATCCCTGATCGTTCACAGCGACTTAAATGTAATTGACATGTTGCATATCCTATGCATGGCAATGTTATGATCTGATATGGATTGACATTGTTAATGGGTCCTGCTGATGTTGGGTAATGTGTGTTACATTGGATTGCCCTGATAGTCGTATCAGTGACCTATTTCGTCCTCTGACTGTGCAGGTGTATTTCAGTGACCAGTTACATGTGTCCCCTCCTCAATGCTGTTGTCTGAGCAGTATGACATTTGTGATGTTGCCTTGTTACCCAGGCACAGGATGGACCCTGACATATGCAGCATGGGTGTGTCCTTAGTGCTGTGTCGCTCCTATTGTTGTTTACTTTGGCTGATGTTTGTGACAACTATGGGCATTGACATTTGAGTGTACTGGGGCCTTTGTCTTGTTTCAGGAGATTGTTGCAGATGTCATCCTCACCCCCTAATTTAGGTATGTATGTTCCATGGGGAGGTTACTGCCATTGGCTACTTGAGCTGCACACAGATCAGAGGTGGTAGTGGCAACTGTTGTCGCAGTTACATTGCAGATGTCCGTTTGGCTAGAGGATTGCTAATAGGGCCCTAGTTAATGTAGGAGGTATGTTGGCCAACGAGTGCCAGGATGTCAGTTTGACGTAGTGGCCTTCCCTCCTGTCGTGGCTTTCCCTTTGCTCCATCGTTGGCATGACAGCATGCCCCCATGGGACTGCTGTTGGTGTTGTGTAATGGTGTGCCCCAGGTCTTCTCAGAACGGGCCATGCCCCCCTGCCGTGCCCCTTTACCCATGCCACTCCATGTATATGATGTCTTACATGCAATGTGTAGTAGGTATTCCCCCCCCGGTTGCAGTTGACATTAGTGCATTTCAATTCCCCATGCTACTTACCCTGCATGTGCGTTGTCTCGTGGTAGTCTGCGCTGTCCTGTCCTTGAATCCCTGTGATGATATCCTCAGGGATGACGGCTGCGACCATCTCCTCCATGTGGTCCAGGGCCTCCTGGTGTGCTGGACTCCCCCCTCCAGTCTGCAGTGCTGCCTTCCTGTTCCTGGCCATCTTTTCCTTGGTCCTGCATTTGCAGTCATGCCAGCGTTTCTTGCACTCGATCAAATCAAATCAAATCAAATAAAATCATTAACATTTAGAAAGCGAGCTACTCACCTGTGGAGGTCTCAAGGCGCTAGGGAAAAGAGGGGGTTACTGCTGGTCGAATAGCCAGGTTTTTAGGAGTCTCCAGAAAGCGGAGTGGTCCTGGGTGGTCCTGAGGCTGGTGGGGAGGGAGTTCCAGTTCTTGGCCGCCAGGAAGGAAAAAGATCTCCCACCCGCCGTGGAGCGGCGGATGCGAGGGACGGCAGCGAGTGCGAGACCAGAGGAACGGAGGAGGCGGGTGGGTACGTAGAAGCTGAGGCGTCGGTTGAGGTATTCCGGTCCCTTGTTGTGGAGGGCTTTGTGTGCGTGGGTGAGAAGTCGAAAGGTGATCCTTTTGCTGACTGGGAGCCAATGCAGGTGTCTCAGGTGTGCGGAGATGTGGCTGTTGCGGGGTACGTCGAGGATGAGGCGTGCCGATGCGTTTTGAATGCGTTGCAGGCGATTTTGGAGTTTGGCTGTGGTCCCGGCGTAGAGGGTGTTGCCGTAGTCCAGGCGGCTCGTGACGAGGGCGTGGGTCACGGTTTTTCTAGTGTCGGCGGGGATCCAGCGGAAGATCTTGCGGAGGGTGAGGAAGCAGGCGGAGGACACGGCGTTGACTTGCTTGGTCATGGTGAGAAGAGGGTCCAAGATGAAGCCGAGGTTGCGGGCGTGGTCTGTGGGGGTCGGTGCGGTGCCGAGGGCCGTGGGCCACCAGGAGTTGTCCCAGGCGGACGGGGTGTTGCCGAGGATGAGGACTTCCGTTTTTTCAGAGTTCAGCTTTAGGTGGCTGAGCCTCATCCAATCTGCGACGTCCTTCATACCCTCTTGTAGGTTGGTCTTGGCGCTGGCGGGGTCCTTGGTGAGGGAGAGTATAAGTTGGGTGTCGTTGGCGTAGGAGGTGATGATGATGTCGTGCTTGCGAACGATGTTGGCGAGGGGGCTCATGTAGACATTGAAGAGTGTCGGGCTGAGCGATGAGCCTTGAGGTACGCCGCAGATGATCTCGGTGGGTTCTGAGCGAAACGGAGGGAGGTAAACTCTTTGGGAACGGTTTGAGAGGAAGGAGGCGATCCAGTCCAGGGCCTGGCCTTGGATCCCGGTGGAGCGGAGGCGGGTGATTAGGGTGCGGTGACAGACGGTGTCGAAGGCAGCCGAGAGGTCGAGGAGAATGAGGGCGACTGTTTCACCGTTGTCCATCAGGGTTCTGATGTTGTCAGTGACTGAGATGAGGGCGGTTTCCGTGCTGTGGTTGGTTCGGAATCCGGTTTGTGAAGAGTCGAGCAGGTTGTTGTTTTCCAGGAAGGTGGTCAGCTGTTTGTTGACGGTCTTCTCTATTACCTTGGCTGGGAAAGGCAGAAGAGAGATGGGGCGGAAGTTTTTCAGGTCGCTCGGGTCAGCCGTAGGTTTCTTTATAGGGGCGTGGACTTCGGCGTGTTTCCAGCATTCGGGGAAGGTAGCAGAAGAAAAAGAAGAGTTGATGACGGTCTGGAGGTGCGGGGCGATGATGTCGTCGGCTTTGTTAAAGATGAAGTGAGGGCAGGGGTCCGAAGGGGCGCCGGAGTGGATAGAGTTCATGATGGATTTGGTTTCTTCAGTGTTGATGTGGGTCCAGTTGTTGAGGGTAATGGCCGGGGGTGCGGGTTCGGTGGTGTTATGTTGGGTCTGGTGTCCGAAGCTGTCGTGGAGGTCGCTGATCTTGCGATGGAAGAAAGTGGCGAGGGATTCGCACAAATCCTGTGAGGGCGTAACGGCGTTGGCGTTAGGGTTGGAGAACTCCTTGACGATGCTGAAGAGTTCTTTGCTGTTGTGGCTGTTTTTTTTCCAGTCTGTCGGTGAAGAAGTTCTTTTTAGCAGCGCGGATCAGGCGGTGGTGTTCGCGAGGTTTTTTGGTGTTGGTCTGTCGATGCGTGCGTTTGAGGGGAGCAAGGTTGTCTGCGCAGTTGGAGATCCAGTTTGTGAGGCTGATGGCTGCGTCGTTGGGGTCGGTGGTGAGGGTGGGTTGGTTGGCGGCGAGTGCTGAGAAGAGTTGCTCTTCGGGGATCTTGTTCCACTGTCGACGAGGGATGGGTTGAGTGCGGAGGTGGCGGGTCTCGCGTCGGAATGTGAAGTGGACACAGCTGTGGTCGGTCCAGTGTAGAGCAGAGGTGTGGCTGAAGAAGACGTGTTTGCTGGCGGAGAAGATAGGGTCAAGCATGTGTCCGGTGATGTAGGTGGCAGTGTTCACCAGTTGTATGACTGTTCTGTGTACTTCAGCCACACTGTTAATCTTGTCGACAATTTGCTGCCATATAGCCTCTCTCCTACTGATTGGCAACTTTGATGTGACAAACAGTTGGTGCTGGTGTTCCATCACCTCTTTAACCAGGATTTCCTGCTCCTCTGCACTGAAGCGACACTTTCTTTTCTTCTTAAAAGTGTCCTGGTTCTTGTGTGGGTCCTCCTGGCTGGTTCCTGGTCTGCTGTCATCTTCCTGGGGTCTTTAGTGGCATCTGGGATCCATTTTGGCACTCCTCTGGTGAAATGGGTGTGTTCGCTGTGTTTTTTGACGCTATTGCGTAAAAAGAAATGGCGCATATCCGGTTTGCGGTGTAAATCGACCCACAGTCATTTCTGCCGCGTTAACGTCGTTTTCCTTTACGACTTGGCGGCACGGTGTGCATCAAAAATAATGACTCCCACCTGTTGTTTGCGCCGCCGTGCGTCAAAGTATAAATATGACGCCCGCACGGCGCACCAAAATGGCGTTAGCCGGCGGTAATATTTTTGACGCAAAACTGCGCTGGCGCAGTTTTGCGTCAAAAAGATTAAATATGGGCCCAAATTCTGTACACAAAGGAAGTTATTGACACAAAACACAGGAAAACTCTTCAAGCTGCTAGTTTGGAAAATGTAGGCCTGAAATCAAATGGGATTCAGAGGCTAGATTGTTTTTGGCTAGGGGTGGGCAGAGTTTGAAAGTTCCGCTACACGGAATTCCGCAGTACGAAACAAAAATTCCACAAACTCAATCTTACTCTGCATGAATGGGCTGGGATTGCAGTTGATATTCTGGTGTGTTTTCACACCTTGTAATGGACATTGGTTGGTTACAGCCATCAAAGAGGAGCTGGAAATCCAAACTTTTCAGTGATTTCCAGCTCCTCTTTCCTGACTCCTCACTAGTTGACTATGTGAAGACAGTCAAAATCATGTGACACATGGTGGCACTGTGTGAGTTGGAAGGTCTGCCATCTTGTTTCTCCTATTCTGTGCATGGTGCTGGGCCTACTTTTAAATGTATACTATATTTTTGCCATCCTTATTTTATCCTACTCATTCTCTGCTGTTTTACATTAATTTACTTAATGTGTGACTTTTTGTCCCTTTTTTGATTTCCACTAACTTCCTAATGTCTTTCTCTATTCCTTCTCTTTCCTCACATGTTTTTTTTTATTCCCACCCAGAACCATGGCAGAGCATGGGAGAGGTAGAGCCAGTGCATGGGGTGCAGTGAACCACACACCATGCGGGCTCCGGCACCACCATGGGGGTGCAGGCTTGCACCATTTTTAATGAGGAAGAGGTGGACTCACTACATTTTTGTGCACTGCCACCTCCCTGCCATGATGACTGCTGGCAGCAGGCCCAGGAGTAGGTGAGGCCTGCTGGAGTGTTTGCTGCTCTGGGGGAGGTTATGCCATTGTGTTTGCCAATGTATTGAGGTTTGACACACCCAGGAGCAGCTCATGCATCGCTGGGCTGATATCCTGGACCAGGAGCAGGACCTGCTCTGGGCGTCCATGTTGTGGGGTTTGGTGAGTAGTAGTACTAGCCTAGAAATTATAGCTAATTTTGTTGTGTCCTACAGTGCTATTTTTTTCATATACAATGCTACTCATACTCAGAGGGAAGTTGAGATCATGTAATGGTACAAATATTATGTGATCCAATTTGAGATAGCCAGGTGCTCAGTACTAGTTAGTTTTGCAGATTGCTGTAGGTGCTCACTTGGGCTGATTACTTAAAATGTTATGCTGACTCCTCTTTCCCCCTGTCACTAAGATAGTGGCACTGTGGTAGTAGCAGTGATATAATATCAGTGAGTTAGCGTCCTCACTGTCTTTCTTTTTATGTAGCTTGTACAGTCCTAAGCAATCGCCCAGTGATGTGTAGTATGCATCTAGGTATTGAAATGAGAAACTGACTGAGTTGGGTCATCAAAGGGGGTTGCCATTTGGGAAGGAAAGATCATTTGTTGCAAAGCATTAGTTATTTCCAATATAGTTAGGAAGTTTGGAATAGGACTTTGGTAAGGTTTCGGAAATTAAGAACAGGTCAACTCGACAATATGAGCAATCTGATTGAGAAAAGTGCAATGTCAATATGTTACTGCGTGCGCCTGTCAAAATAATTTGTAGGAGATGAACTGTACCACTGATCTAATTTTGTTATTGTCTTTATTTCACAGCCCAAGGGCAAGAAGAGGGCATCGGAGGGTCGGGCCGAGAACGGTGCCACCACCACTGCCGCAACTGACGGCTCTGCTGGCCACAGTCAGATCTCCTTAATATTGGTTATTTCTCTAACTTTTACCCCTCTCCATTCGAATTTTTCCTCCTTTCTCTTATACTGTGACTTTGTTTTCAAATCCTCTTCGTTCTATTTAATGTTCATTCTTGTTATCCCTCCATGCATTATCCTTTTTTCAAAATTTCTTGTTTCTGTAGCTGACTTCATCCTGTCTGTACTAATCTGTAGCTTAAGTTTTCTTGTGCTTGGTTATTAAGCTGTCCCTCTCCCTTAACTTTTATGCCCTGTAGACCGGTACTGTAAGACCAAAACAACAGATTAGGTAGTGTGCTGTGGAGATTGTAGATCATGCAGATGCAAGAAAGCTCTTCAATGCCTGTTTGTTGAGAAGGCTTTCTTTTTCTTGCTCATTCTCATATGATCAGAGAGTGTCTATGGTGATGGTGACTCCCCAGTGCTGAGTTGCATGCATTATTCAATATCCCAGCAGTTTTGATAACAGTGCAGCATGGCAGGAGATTATTGTGAGGAGGGTCCCATTGCTTTTGGTAATCAAACCATATGTCCTTCAATGACCAATTGATTCTACCTTTTCATTGCGCTTCATATGACTCACAGTCATCATCCGATTTCTACCCCTTCTTTGCGGTTGGCTTGACTAGTGGCTTTTCTAATATCTTCAACCAACAAAATGCCCAGAGTGATATTTTAGATGGGAGAGAAGATTCTGAAAACTGAACTGTAGTGATGTATTGCGGTTTTATTTTGTTAAAAAAAATAAAAACGGGGAGGTGTATCTGGCATCTAAATTGTGTAATGGTTTTTCTAGCCCGCATAGACCACCAGTGCTGGGGCCAACACCAGTACACCAGATGACGCAGCAGCTGGGAGGGGAGTTTTTGTCGTGGGAGGGAAGGGCGATGGTAAGTCACATTGTTTGGTTTTTGACAGTTACTAGTGTACCCACTGTGTCTGTTAAGTGAGGCAAATCACACCCATTATCATCCATGCCCTCCCTGCCCATGGCACTTCGTGACCCATCGGCCATGACCACACCTAACTGCAATATGGTTCAATCCAGCACTGAAGTGTTGGCTGTGCAATATGTGTCTGCTTCTGTTAATGTGGCATTTACAAGCTTTCAATGTATTGCAAATTAAAACAAAAACAAGGTATCTTTCCCTTCCCTCCCAGTGCCCACTTAGTCACCTTCTAGTCCCGGCTCCCTTATTCGTTCCTAAGGTCTGTCCCTTTGTACCAAAAGGTTGAAAAAAAAATATTTTTGGCATGCGCCACATGTTTTGGGGCAAGTGGTTCATATGGCTTCCATAATGTAGTTATGCCTGTTCAATTTTTTCCTTTTGACATTCATCAACTTTTAGTTTTAACTACAGTGACTAACTAAGCTTAAGCTTAGCCGCATCATCAGTGACCCCCCTCCCCCACTATTCTATAGCAACACCTCTACTATACCTTCCCGGCTTTTTCTCTGTACCTTACCCTGCTGCAGCAGACTAAGTCAAGTTTCCTTCCCTTACTGTCAACCAAATATGTTACATTGAAACAATTTGTTTTTGAGGATGAGGCCAGTAAGTAAAGTGGGATAACGTGTCTTTAATTTCTTGTTTTGCTCAATAAAATCTATATATTCCAATCCTTTCCCTTTACTGCAGTGCATTGTTTTTTTTCACCGTCTACTTACGGCAGACAGGATATATATGATCCACATGTTATACATGACATGTGTGACATATTAATCATCTGCCTCTTTGGAGTCAGGGTGGAACTGAAGGCATTTGGAGAAGAGCAGGGCCATTGGAATTAAAGTTAATTTTTCTTCATTGCAGCTGCCCCAGCTGCAGACTGCAGAGAGTATCAAATTTGTACCCGATGCGCTAGCTAGCACGCTTCCAGTTATTAAGCACAACAAGAATAGAATACTTGTATTCCACAGTTTATGATGCCCTACTCATTATTCAGAGGTTTATTTTTTTAAGAAATCCTTTACAAGAAAAAAAAAACACTCTCTTTTTTAAATTGTATGCTGCCTCCTTTCAGCCAGTCAGTACTTTTATGTGAGGCATGTCTTGGTAAAATAATGTCCCTGTGACTTTCCTAATCACAAAGTCCAATGGCCCTATAGGACCAGCAATATACTTAAACTGAATAATTACAAAAAAACAAGTGTTTGCACTGTTGTACAGAGCATGCTTTACAATTGTTCTTTTTTCTTTTTTGATATAACTACTCCTGCTAGTCCACCACAGCCACTGACCCATCAGGAGATAGCGGCCTGGCTCTGGCAGCAGAGACTGGAGGCCACCAGGCCCACTACCAGTGGCTAGTGGACGAGGAGGGCCAGGCACACGTCCCTGCTCTGATCCACCATCCAACCGCCTTCGCCTCCAGGCCCCGTACCACAATTGAGACCAGATACACTATCCCCGGGTGCTGCCCGAGCTGGCATACTTGGCCCATTTAATGGCACACCTAGAGGTCCAGATCCAAAACCTCAGGACCCTGATTGAGAAGGCCCACCACTACCCCTTTTTAAATTCTGTTTGTTCGTGGGAAGAGTTTTGCTGTGGGTAAAGAGGGTGAGAATTTGTGTTGTAGACATTTGGACATTTATATTTATTTTGGACATTGATTGGGGATGGTGAACAGTTGTGGGAGAGGGGTGGGCCTGTTATGGGTGGAGATGGTAGGTTTATTTGTGTACGTAATTAAAGGGAAAACTATTTCTAATCTACTTTATAGCTGAATTTCTTTTTTTGTGTTTTACTCTAACTTTGCACCGGAGCCTTTTTTTGCAGGCTGTCTTTTTAATCTACTTCTCAAAGTGCATGCCGTTTAGGATGGTATGCTGCCATTCCCTATATTGCCTACAGAAACCTAGATAAACAATTACTCATCTCATCTGTAAGAGAAGTTAGTTACATACTAACTAAAGTAGTTCGCTTTACCCCATAGTTCTCTTACCAGAGTAGATAAAGTGATGGCTGGTGGCTGCTCCCTCTGTTAATATTCCAACACCTTACTCTAGGGTTTCCCATGATGCCTTCTTTATGGTATTGCACTAACATGGAAGGCATCACAACAATGGAGGTCCCACTCCCACCTTAGAGATATCCAACTGTAGGATTAATCAAAAGGATCACAGACAACTAAATTGAAAGTAAAAACAAGAGTTAGTAGGATACATATACATACATTTATATTATAGCTTTGGAAAGACTAAGAACAGACTACTACCACCATGACACTTCAAAGAATAACACATATTACAACAAAAGCTAGCAATAGTAAATTATCCTGAGCAAGGATGAGCATGGAATTGGAAAACCAAAGTTATGAAATCCTCAAGTCAGAAAAATGTACTCAAAGTCTGTACTCTGTAGTCATCAAGGTTAGGTGTTTATTTACGCATAACATAGGCCTGAATGATGATGTTGTTCTTAAGGAATGACTTTCTTACTGATGCATGGTTGGGTAAGTGGTGATCGTGTGGGCTATTGCTCAGGTAATAGAAGATCCTGCAGGGAATTGGTGTCTCATTTAACCACATCCACCCCACCAAATGTATGACCTATTTGGTGTAAATTAAGTCACACCTCAATAAATTGCAAAGCCCAGGTGAAGAGGGTTAGAGGTTTGATTAATGGGTGGAAAAGAGGATTTCAGGAAAGGTGTGACAAGAACAAACACAGCACAAGAACAATATTCATCAGGGTGATGAGCATAAAATCATCATCTATCTGTTGTGCAAGAAAATGAAGGAATGAGTTCTGTTAAATGCATTCCAAATAATCCTTCTGCCCCAGAGAGCTATTAGATAGCTAAATGTTCTGTCTTCTAGCTATGAAAAAAATAAAATTATAGAGTAGTGAATTGAGCCCACCCAGTGTTAAAAAATATGATTGTTAAAAGAAAAATGACACTGTGGTGCCAAATTGGGTGGTGCATCTGCATTCTCCTCGGGTATTTCTGTCACTCTTGGATGCCTGTCTGAACAGGTCCGGTAGGTAAGCAGGAGTGTTAAGCTCAGCTTTCACTTTTTGCTCATGCCGGTGAGGAGAAGGTCTGTGGACCTGTAAAACAGAAACTGTATTGTACAGTTAAGGAGAAGGACAGAAGGAAGACAGGCGTCATGAGGAATATAATAAGAAGACTCAGAGGCAGACAAAAACAAGAGGAGTCAGAGTTTCATGTGTGCCTCCAGCACAACACGCACACTCAGCAGCATTTCCCAAATCAACGCACCTCTCTCCATTCCACATAGCTGAGTACTAGGCCTGGTTTCCCATTGAAGTCAATAACTTCCTTCTTATAGCTGTTGAGGTAGTCCCACTTTGAGTCCTTCAATCCTCCTCCTGACTCTGAGTAACTCTGTCCCCGTCCCAACCCAAGGAAGATATACCTGTAGTACACTGGTGTTCAAAAACAAGGAGAGAAACAGTACTGCAGTATTTTATATAGATTTGTGTTTGTAAAGGCCAATCACCTTCTGGATAAATGATCACCCATCAGACATCAAACATTGCAATTCATCTAAATCAAGTTTATTATTAATTGAACACCCTCCCTCATTGTCTGCCACCACATAAATCATCAATCATTACTCACAATCACTCACTCATTGCTGCAATAGTTGTAGTTATCTCTTCCAATTCAAGCACAGGTAGGTGAAGTACACAATTGTATCTTTGATGCAGGCAACACATTGGGATTTGGTATTAGCACTCTTGTAAACCAATGATCTTCTGGGGCAACCCTGTTACGTGATGCAAAAAAAGGATGGGCATGTGAGGGAGATAGGGACTGTCTAATATGCCATGAAGGAATTGTGAAGGCTTCTCCACTGCACACTGGTCCAACTCTGATCTGGCCATATATGTGACTAAAGATGGTGGGCAGCATAAATGTGACACAAACATAAGGTTCGATTAGCTACTTTTTTTTGCAAAGAAAGAAAGAAGTTCAACAACAAATAATTTAAAAAGTTCTATGGTGGAACTGGCATACTCAATCTAGAAAGTAGAGTTCAACCTCAAATGAAGGTGGTTCACTCAGAAGTTGGTCAGCTAAACCACTTAATTCTGACTAAACATCCATCTCCTTCTCCTGTGCTGTTTCAGGAACGGTGTAATTGTGTGGTATGAAATGTTGGTTCATTTTGATCATGGTCAATTTCTCCATGTTTTGAGACGAGAAACTGGTCCTTTTTACTGTAACAACTGGACTTGCTGCTGTACACTGGCTACTGGACAAGCCAGATACCTTATTGCTAGCATGCAGAGCTCTGGTCATTGGTGCATCTTCCCATATCAATACACCAATGGGTTTTGATCCACATACACCTATTTTGGGTCATCTACTCCTGGACCATCATTTGAATGGTCATTGGTGCTGCCACTTGCTCAATTTCTTTTGTTTTCACCTCTGACCTGGACTTAAGACCTGTCACTTGAAACTAAACCAATGAAGAGGTTGGGTCTGATTCTTCTGTTGCTGTTGTTGCCGGTGTTCTTGTTGCTGCTGTTGGCTGCTGTGAAGCAAGACTGCCATCTCTGTAAGTTGAAGACGGCATATCAGAACTGCGGAGTAGGACTCTTCTTGCAGGTGTCTGGCTTGCTGAACAATCCACCTATTTTGAAATATGACCTTCAGAAAAAGGAATGAAAGTGTGCAGAATTATTTTGTTCCATGGATCAAATAGTGTGGCACAGATGTACACTTTGGATGACATGATGTAATTTTGCAGTCTTGTATTACAAGCCAAGCAAAAGATTGAGCTCTCAATCAAGGCAAGCGCTTCTGGGTTTTCGTTCACACTTGCGACTGCAAACCTTACCGACACCTTCTTTAGCTGGTCCTGTAGCAGATACAACAATGGGATAGCTTGGTCATCGTACTGTCCTCCTTGCTAACTTCCTGTGTGAAAACCTCCAAAGGAAGTAGCATCCGTGTCAGGCATTTGACTAGGCCCCATTCCTTCGCATCCCTGGCCATAGCTTTCCCATTTGCACCCCCTCCTCTTTGAATGACATAGTCATTCATGTGTCTGCAACAGATGTTGTGAAATATAGCAAGTCATGTTTCAGCGTGTTGGCACCTCTTGTATTAGGGTTTTAACTGGTACCCTAAAACCATGCTGAATAATCTGTAGCTGCTTCCAGGCTTTAAAAGAATGGCTGAAATAAGTGCAGATTCTGCTGCAGGTGGTCAGTATGTTGCTGACTATGTCTTCTTTTTTTAGACACTCTTGCACAACCAGGTTGATGCCATGTACCAAACATAGGAAACTGAAATAGCCACCATCTGTCATGGCCTTGACTATATTATTGCTATTGTATACAGCAACAAATCCAATTCTGAGACATCTGGATCACAGCCACTCAGATGCCTTGCAGTTAAATTTGTCCAAGATGTTTGTGCTGTATGTGATTTCTCTGTGGCGAACATGGCTGCTGTTTCATGCCACTGAATGCTCTTAAATCTTTCAGGGCCAAGACCTGTAGATTGCTTTTGCTTTACCCCCGCAAAAGAGAACCAGTGTGCAGTGATGCACACGTAATCAGTGACCTGACAAGTGGTCTACATGTCTGTCGTCAGGTGGATAATGTTAACAACAGTTTGCTGCATAGCTTGTCCAACCAATTGCAGCACATTGTAATGTAGCTCTGGAATAACAACTCTGGCAAAATAGGTCCGACTTGGACTCTTCAATTTCAGGCAGATAACAACCACAAATTCTAAGAATCCCACTCCTTCCACAACAGTGAAAGAGAGAAGGTCTAGCGCTAACATTTTTGCCAGTGTCCCATTGTACAAACGTTCCATTGGGTGGTTGTCATCATAGGGCCCCTCCTGCCTAAACATACCCATAATAGTAGCCTGGATTTCTTCTTTTTTGGGGCCACTCAGCAGGCAACTTTCATGAAGTAGGTGGTGTCTCAATGTGCGTCATGGGTAGTCACTGTATGCCGTGGTGTCTCCATCTGACTCTCAGCCTTCTTCTGCCATTGTGAGGTTGCTGAGGCGGGTGATTCTGATGCACTGCTATAAAGAGGGGTGCTTTGCATGATGATGTCACCCTGTTCTTCTTCATCACCTCCACCATGATTGTACTTGTAGCTGATGTTTCCCGGCTCTACTCGCCTTCACCACCACAGCCATACTCACCACCAGATTGATTGATATATTTTTGTATGGGACATTTGGCCTCCAGTACAATATTGTGAACCATGCTTACCGCAACGAACACTTGCGTGGCAAATGGAGCATCTTGCAATTTTCTCCCCCGTTTGCTAAACATTAAAAAGTCTCAAACTGGGGAGGAGTACTTTCTTAGTGAGCCAGTTCCTGAAGAAGAAATGGAGATAGGTGGGTGTGTCATTAATTGCCTCTCTGCAGTGCATACTTCTATTGAGGTAGGAGTAGGTGCAGGTCTCAGCTGGGGCCGTGCAAATATGGGAGTTTCAATGCTACGTGTGCCACATCCTTCGGAGCAGGTTGAACAGGAGGTGTAGTATTGGACTCCTCTGTGCGAGCTTCCACAATGACAATAACTGGCTTGTCATCATCTTCCTCCTCATCATCTCCTTCCATTATTCTAATGCTTTCAGGAACGTTTTTTTCCGTTGCCTCTCCTGACGTCTCCCGGACTCTGCCAGGGTCCACTCAATGTCCCCTTCATCATCAGTAGTGGTACTTGAAGAAGATGGTGGAGTGCCCTTCCTTTTCCTTACTGGAGATCTGGGAGCCTCTGATTCTAAAAGCGCTGGTTCTTGCTTAGCAGGAAACTTCACCTCCTGCTCTGCTCCAACTTTAGTATTATCTACTATTGCTGACTGCAGTTGCTGTCCACTTGTTCTGTTTCCTGAAATGATTGGGTACGACTTTGCCAAAGGGACAAATCCAATTCAATGTCACTGCTCAAGGGTGTCACCATGATTGCAGTGGCTGCCTCACTAACGGACATGGTCGTGGGCTTAGAATGGGGTGGTGCGGTTGATGTGGGAGTGCTGCTCCCAGGTTCCGCTCCTGAGGCTGGTGCAGAGTGCATGCGTCTCTCAAAATAGGTTTGGGTTGGCACGACAGTGGTGGAAAGCTGCTTCTTCTCATTGTCCACTTTCTTGGAAGCAACTTGCTTTGGGGCCACCTTAAAGCTCACAGTTGGCAGTGGCACTAAGCTGCACACGCGGAAAAGATTGGAGGACTGACATCAATGTACAGGCCTTCTGTTTGGCAGTACTGCGGTGATGTTTCTTCTTCTCTTGTGCAACTAAAAGCAAACAAGCAAGAAAAATCATTTAGTGAAACGTGGCGTTGTTGTAGTTTGAATTAGTACAGAAAAAAGGCAATATTAGTGTGGTTGGTTACTTAGCTAACAATAAACCAACCACTTTAAAGTTAAACCACACCATCATACTATAAACATTAATTTCCAATCAGGATAACACAACATACAGATATAGCTCTTTGCTGGATGTCAATCTATGCTAAAGGAGACACCTGTGGCAGTCAAGGAGTTGCATGGGCAAATGGATAATCTTTAAAAAAAATGAAGGTTAGTGTGTGCCTATGGGAGGCAAGGCAATCTGGAGGAAATTGAATGATCAACTAATCATTAGGAAAACTAATGATGCTGATATGCCTGCAGTGCACCACATGCAGGGTTGGAAATGGAATTATACCTAAAAATTGAATGCTATTGTGTGGCTGTATGCTTATAGTGGATGGATGGATCGAGGCAAAATGCAAAAAAAAAAAAATACAAAATACAAAATACAAAACATTAAAAAATAAATAAAAAGTACAAAATGAAAATTAAAAACTATTACAAATTAAATTAAATTAAAAATTAAAATATACAATTAAATTTAAAAATTAAAATTTTAAAAATGAAAAATAATTGCCACTGTTTGTAGCAGAGTATGAGAAGAACCCTATTGTGAGGCAAGGAGGTGCAAAGGCGATGATAAATGCAAAAAAAGTGCATGTAATATAAGCACTGTTCATCAAAATATACATATACTGCAATAATCCTCAAGCCTGTTATAAAACTGATATTACATCCATCCATGCAAGTCTATGGCAAATGCACACTGGCTAGATGCACAAAATGGCCACCAGCCACATGGTCAAACAACAACAGTGAGCAAGGAGGCACGAGGAACAAAGAACACATACAAGCCTATCGGAAAAAGCACAAGGCTTGCTGTACAAAATGCCCACCAGCCACATGGCCAAACAACAACAAGGAGGAATGGAGAACAAAAGCACATTCAGGCCTATGGACACAGACTGCACAAAATGGCCCTTGGCCACATGGCATGAAGAACAAAGACAAATGATGGCCGATGACAAACACACACACTGGCCAGAAAAAGGAGGAATGTTGGTAACACTGAAGAAAGCACAACCATTAATTCAGAAATGCAAAGCACAAAAATTGAATGAGCTATGAGTAATTTACAACAACACACATCCTCCTGTGGTATCAAATATTACCCCACATATGCACTTTTGTTTGCAGAAAAAAAACATTAAATACATATGCAAAGACAAATAGTAGCCGATGAAAAAAACACACACACACACTCTGGCCAGAAAAAGGAGGCATGTTGGTAACACTGAAGAAAATACAACAAATAATTTAGAAATGCAAAACACAAAAATGAACTGAGCTGTAAAAACTTTACCACAACATCCATCCTCCTATGGTATCAAATATTACCCCACATATACACTTTTTTGCAAACAAAAACATGCAATACAAATAATAGCAGACATTTTTTATTTACTCTAATGACTTCCCTGCGCTAAATGAATTTCTAAAAATATTTACCACAGAAACATTTCTTTCATGCACTGATGACTAGTACTGGGCCTACTGGCTGGATGGTCCATTGGCAGACTAGGCCACATAGTAAAATAAAAGAATATTTCAAATGTAACAAGCATGGAAAAAAGGTACTGAACTGTGCAACATTTTTTCTTTCCAAAGATGAAAAATGAAATGCCTAAAAAACACAAGATCCCTAGTTAAACTCAAGCCCACCCACCACAATGAAATTTGAAAATCAAATCAAATGCACAAAGCAATACTTGTGCATGCACTTTCAAAAAACAACACACTTATACACTAGTTTTTGAGCTTACTTGTGTGATATCACACAAAGGGCATCATTATGAGTGTGGCGGTCTGAGGACCACCACATGCATGGTGATGGTTGGATCACCGCACTCCAGGCGGTCTGGCCACCACATTACAACCCTGGCAGGCAGACCTGCCAGGGGACTGCCATCACCGCCAGGAACATCGTTTCTGACAGGCTGATGGCAGTCTAACTTGTATTCAGCCACAGCGCACTGAACTGGCATTGGAGGTGCAGGGGGGCCAGACATCTGGGCAGGCAAATTGTAATACTCTTGGGGGGATGC
This sequence comes from Pleurodeles waltl, assembly GCF_031143425.1. Classification (NCBI taxonomy): domain Eukaryota; kingdom Metazoa; phylum Chordata; class Amphibia; order Caudata; family Salamandridae; genus Pleurodeles; species Pleurodeles waltl. The sequence goes on from NC_090449.1 coordinate 612,641,615, forward strand.
CTCAGCCATGGCAGTGACGTCCTCCCCGCGAGTTTGGCGCTCAGCTCATCCGACCGCCAAACTCGTAATTTGGCCCAAAGTACTTTAATCCAAAACTATATATCCAGCAGAGAAAGAGAGTGATCATTCCACCTCAAAATCCAAGTGAAAAGTGACCAAGAGATGGACAAAGCACTGGGAGAAGCCTGCTGAACAGGGACAGGAAGTTGGAGTCTCAGGGGTACTTCCTTCCTGTTGGAAAAAAAAGAAAAAAAAGACTTTTGGCACTAAAAAATAACTTGAAAGGTCGGTTGGAGAAACAAATCCACTACAAAAGGTCTTTTTTTTAGTTGCTTAACGAGTAGAAAATCTACTTGAGGTGCATTTGCACTCGCAAGTGCACTAAAGTGGCGCTATTATGGCCAAAAGCTGCACAAGCGAAATCCCACATGAGCTCGTTTGAGGCCTGACAATATTGTGGCGCTTGCCAGCAAGTGCAAAAACAAATCTTGCATGCAAACGGAAACGAAAAACTGCTTTGCCCTGTGTGGTAGAATTCGGGAACTCTGCACTACTCTGCGTAGCGCAGAGTGCCCAAATTCTGAAAACTCCTCGAGCAGAGTTTTCTACCCAGGCCTATTTTTGGCAGAGATACTTCACTGATTTGTGGTCATTTGCTTAAAAATATCTCGTCCGAATTTTTTAATTGTGTATATTTTTTAAAGCGGAACAGTTGCACGTGTCAAAGAAATGTCAAAACACCGTGCTGCGTAGAAAAGTCATCAAGTTTCTTTAATATTATGTTCCCTTTGGGCTTTCCAGTACACTTCAAGATATCCCAGCTTTCTCCTGAAAGATGTGACAAAACGGAGAGTCCAAGATGATCGCAGCAAGGATATAAAACATGCCTTGTCAGTTCTAACCAGCTTCCAGCATTTCAGTGTACCTCCATCATCCCTAAGGCCAAACTGGGGCGCACAGTGAGCTAGCTGTACCAGCGTCAACACTGCAACTACATAAAGAGAACCACTCTCAGAGCAATCCTTCTAGGGTGCCAAAAAGCAACCCTATCACATGATTTTAGTCCACATAAATGGTTACTGAGCTGTCTCTTATTGTTCTGGCTTTAATGCATCTGTAGAGAGAGAAAAGAGTGCATTCTGATTCCAGAGGACAACTCTTAAATGTTGTTGGAGACGTTGCACCCTCAGAGAATGTTTTATCAACGTATTATCTAAATAAAGGCAAATTGACAAGTGTACACATGGAATTGCATGGTATATACAGTATATGGAATGAGGAATGATGCCCAGAGGATTTTTGTGGGCAACTGCTTATGAAATATCATTTAACCAGTGCAGAAAATACATAAATGATTCCAATGGCCGATATTCAGACAGCCTCAAAACAACTACCGTACTTTTGTTTGAGAATGAAGTGCCTTCTAGACTTTTGCTCAGTACTCGAATGCTGGCTTTTATGGGGAAGTGCTGTTCCAGCTCATGTCCACCTGCCACTGGCGGGCAACATTTCACTAGAGGTGTGAACTCTGTTCCATCTCGTGACAGGCGGAAAAGCACTTCTCCAATACTTCATGAAGACTGTTAAACGAGAAAGACTACTAAACGTAATCTTTAAGCAACGATAAAACATCAAAGAGACTTGCCATGACTTCTCTTCACAACTCGGCTACACAGTACAGCCTGAGAATGTGACTCTCCCTTCCAAATGTTAATCTGTGTGTACGGGAGAGTATGTGTGGGTGGTGGTGTTGAGTTCTTACTGCCCGCCGAGTGCATCTTGAACGACTCAGATTAAATCCCAGTGCACTCTGTTCCTTCCTCACTGTTCACACATTTCTGCGTGTGTGCTGTGGCTTTTTTGGCACCCTTCACAAATTACGAATGCCTTTTTACCTTTTCCAAATCGTTCAGAATATTTCTAAACTAAAGCAAAATACTATGTAACATTTTCATAAAAATAACTTACACACAAAGTAAAAAAAAAAGTGTCCTTGTTATCTATTAAAAAGCTAAAATAGCGAAATAACTTTGTTACCTTCAGTTTACCCTGATTAGAGAGCAACATGTAGATTGAAAATTAAATGAACATTTTCGTGTTGGAATAACTGGTAATTATTCACTTTTCCTTATGGATTGTAGAAGAAAGTTGCAAATATCCGTAACTTATTGCTTTGCTTCCCTTCCTTGTCATTCAGAATATTTAGCAGTGGTGATGCATCGGAAATTGCCATCCACTCAATTCACCTTACACTAGCCCCCAAATGTATGCTTTTCATTGGGCCAAAATCATGGCAGCTTTATTTGATTCATAGTTCATAAGGATACCCTGACTAACACATCATGTGCTACTACATAAAAATAAATGCCACATAATATGTAGAAAAAAATCAAAGCTATTTACAAAGGTAATTTACACATATACTTTGGCCCATATTTATACTTCTTGACGCAAAACTGCGCTAACGCAGTTTTGTGCCAAAAAAATTAGCGCTGGCTAACGCCATTCTGAAGCGCCATGCGGGCGCCGTATTTATTGAATGGCGTTAGCCGGCGTTAGCCGACCGGCGCTGCCAGGTGTGCGTGAAAAAAAACGACGTACACCAGGCAGCGCCGGCGTAGGGAAAAATGGCGTTTGGGCGTCCCAAAATGGGGCAAGTCAGGCTGAGGCAAAAAAATCGTCTTAACCCGATTTGCGCCATTTTCTTTGGGCGCCCAGACGCCATTAACATGACTCCTGTCTTAGCAAAGACAGGAGTCATGCCCCCTTGCCCAATGGCCATGCCCAGGTGACTTATGTCCCCTGGGCATGGTCATTGGGCATAGTGGCATGTAGGGGGGCACAAATCAGGCCCCCCTATGCCACAAAAAAAAATTAAAAAAATACTTACCACAACTTACCTTTTCGTCCCTGGGATGGGTCCCTCCATCCTTGGGTGTCCTCCTGGGGTGGGCAAGGGTGGCAGGGGGTGTCCCTGGGGGCAGGGGAGGGCACCTCTGGGCTCATTCTGAGCCCACAGGTCCCTTAACGCCTGCCCTGACCCAGGCGTTAAAGAGAGGTGCAAATGCGGGGTTTTTTGCCCCGCCCACTCCCGGGCGTGATTTTTGCCCGGGAGTATAAATACCACGCACATGCCTGGGAGTCATTTTTTAAGACGGGAACGCCTACCTTGCATCTCATTAACGCAAGGAAGGTGTTCACGCAAAAAAATGACGCTAACTCCATGAACTTTGGCGCTAGACGCATCTAACGCCAAAGTATAAATATGGAGTTAGTTTTGCGTCGAATTTGCGTCGAAAAAAACTACGCACATTCGGCGCAAACGGAGTATAAATATGCCCCTTTATTTTTACACTTTTAAATAACTTAAATACTTTTCGCTATTCACAAAATCAAGGTGTAAAGTTGCTCAATAGTGTAGACTTAGGGCTTCATTACAAGTTTGGCGGTCCGTGGACCGCTATGGCTGTGTTGGCGGTCCGACCTCCATGGGGTTGGTCACTAGACCGCCCGTATTACGAGTCATGCGGGCATATGGTGTTAAGATTGCCCCGGTCCTGCCGGCACTGCCAGGAAACACAGACCTCTGTGGTCATAAGGCAGTACAAACAGGCCGGCAAAGCCTGTGTTTCCGCCTGACATATTATGAGGTTGCACACTGCCAATGAGACCATGACGGTCCAACCACTACACTCACCTGCACACAGCCTTCCTTGTCCGATGCTGCCATGGAGCCCATCACACACCTCCTGCTGCTGATCATCGAAGGTGCACAAAATCCATACAGCCATGGACGCAACCGAATGTAAGTACACAAACCTGCCTGGTCATTACGCTCAACAATAGATGATCGCAACAGCAGCCACATTATATGTGGGTCACGCTATGGGCACCAAGACCCTTTTCATTGTGTCCCGGGTCGGAATCAGACACACATAAGGACACATTCACAATCAAATCAAATCAAATCAAATCATAAACATTTATAAAGCGCGCTACTCACCCGTGAGGGTCTCTAGGCGCTAGGGGGATGGGGTTACTGATGCTCGAAGAGCCAGGTCTTGAGTTGCCTCTGGAATGCGAGGTGGTCCTGGGTGGTCTTGAGGTTGGTGGGGAGGGAATTCCATGTCTTGGCCGCCAGGTAGGAGAAGGATTTCCCACATGCCGTGGTGCGGCGGATGCGAGGGACGGCGGCGAGAGCGAGGTTTGTGGAGTGAAGTTGACGGGTGGGTGTGTAGAAACTGAGGCGACGGTTGGGGTATTCGGGTCCCTTGTTGTGGAGGGCTTTGTGTGCGTGGGTGAGGAGTCGGAAGGTGATCCTTTTGTTGACGGGAAGCCAGTGCAGGTGTCTCAGGTGGGCGGAGATGTGGCTGTTGCGGGGTATGTCGAGGACAAGGCGGGCGGAGGTGTTTTGAATTCGCTGCAGACGCTTCTGCAGTTTAGCGGTGGTTCCTGTGTATAGAGTGTTGCCGTAGTCCAGGCGGCTTGTGACGAGGGCGGGGTCACGGTCTTTCTGGTGTCGGCGGGGATCCAACGGAAAATCTTTCAGAGCATGTGGAGGGTGAGGAAGCAAGAGGATGATACGGCGTTGACTTGTTTAGTCATGGTGAGAAGTGGGTCCAGGATGAATCCGAGGTTGCGTGCGTGGTCTGAGGGGGTTGGTGCGGTGCCAAGGGCCGTGGGCCACCAGGAGTCATCCCAGGCGGACGGGGTGTTTCCGAGGATGAGGACTTCTGTTTTGTCTGAGTTCAGTTTCAGACGGCTGAGTTTCATTCATTCTGCGACGTCTTTCATTCCTTCTTGCAGATTGGTCTTGGCGCTGGTGGGGTCCTTGGAGAGGGAAAGTATCAGCTGAGTGTCGTCGGCGTAGGAGGTGATGTTGATGTTGTGTTTGCGTACGATGTCGGCGAGGGGGCTCATGTAGACATTGAAGAGAGTCGGGCTAAGCGAGGAGCCTTGTAGGACGCCGCAGATGATCTCGGTGGGGTCTGAGCGGAAAGGTGGGAGGTAGACTCTTTGGGAGCGGTTGGAGAGGAAGGCGGTTTCTGTGCTGTGATTGGCTCGGAATCCGGACTGAGAGGGGTCGAGTAGGTTGCTGTCTTCAAGTAAGTTGGTAAGTTGCTTGTTGACAGTCTTCTCTATGACTTTGGCAGGGAAGGGGCGGAGCGAGATGGGGCAAAAGTTCTTCAGGTCGCTGGGGTCCGCCGTAGGTTTCTTCAGTAGGGCGTTGACTTCTGCGTGTTTCCAGCTCTCGGGGAAGGTGGCAGAAGCAAACGAGCTGTTGATGATGGTCTGGAGATGCGGGGCGATGATGTCGTCAGCTTTGTTGAAGATGTAGTGTGGGCAGGGATCCAAGGGGGCACCGGAGTGGATGGAGTTCATGGTGGCTTTGGTCTCTTCCGTGTTGATGTGAGTCTAGGCGTTGAGGGTGATGGCTGGGGTTGTAGGTTCTGTGGTGGTAGGCTGGGTCTGGTGTCCGAAGCTGTCATGTAGGTCGGTGATCTTACAATGGAAGAAGGTGGCGAGGGAGTTGCAGAGGTCTTGTCAGGGCGTGATGGCATTGGTGTTGGCGTTAGGGTTGGAGAGCTCTTTGACAATGTTGAAGAGTTCTTTGCTGTTGTGAGTGTTCTTGTCCAGTCTGTCTGTGAAGGAATTTATTTTGGTGGCGCGGATCAGTTGGTGGTGTTTGCGGGTAGCGTTCTTGAGGGCAGACATGTTCTCTGCGGTGTGGTCCTTGCGCCAGGCTTTCTCGAGGGTGCAGCAGTTTTTTTTAGATTCCTTGAGGGTGTGTGTGAACCTGAGAGGTTTTTTGGTGTTGGTCTGTCTTGGGAGGCGTCTGAGGGGAGCGAGGTTGTCTGTGCAGTTGGTGATCCAATGCGTGAGGCTCAGGGCTGCGTCGTTGGGGTCGGTGGAGAAGGTGGGTTGGTTGTCGCTGAGAGTGGAGAGAAGCTGTTCCGCGGGGATTTTGTTCCAATGTCGGCGTGGGATGGATTGTGTGCGGAGGTGGCGAGTCTCGCGTCGGAAGGTGAAGTGGACATATCTGTGGTCGGTCCAGTGTATTACGGAGGAGTGGCTGAAGGATACGTGGTTGCTGGAGGAGAAGATGGGGTCGAGCGTGTGTCCGGTGATGTGGGTGGGGGTGTTCACCAGTTGCTTGAGACCGAGGTTGGTGAGGTTGTCGAGCAGGGCGGTGGTGTTGGGGTCGTTGTTCTGTTCCAGGTGGAAGTTGAGGTCACCGAGGAGGATGTAGTCCGGCGAGGCAAGGGCGTGCGGGGAGATGAAGTCAGTGATAGAGTCGCTGAAGAGGGCGCGTGGTCCAGGGGGTCTGTAGATAAGAGTTCCTCTGAGGGTGGTCCTGGGGTCAGTGTAAATCTGGAAGTGCAGGTGTTCAGCAGCGAGGGGGGTGTCTTTGGTGGAGGTGGTGACGTTGATGGAGTCCTTGAAGACGATGGCGATTCCTCCACCTACTTGGTTGGTGCGGTCTCTCCTGGAGATGTTGTAGCCGTCGGGGATGGCTATGGCGATGTCGGGGGCCGAAGAGGCGTTCATCCAGGTCTCAGTGATGAAGGCGACGTCCGGTGCAGTGGAGTCCAGGAGGTCCCATAGTTCAATGGCGTGCTTGTGGACGGAGCGTGCGTTGATCAGGATGCATTTGAGGTGGTTGTTGGTGCGTGGGCTGGCGGACGGGGTGGTTTCACGATCACAATACACCTCTTTTGGGCAGGTCACTCACACTGCATGGCAACACTACAAAAACACACTTCTGCTCATCTCAGGCACAGGGGCAGTGATGTGTACACAACACTGTCTCACACAACATCAACCACACAGCAACATCACATCTACAAATACAATTCACACACTCACATTGCACACATGACATGGACTGTCCTCACATTCAACACATATATGCATGTATGTGGCCTGGAACACAAAAACCACTACCAATAAACAGCCTTGCAATGGACACACACATCACCCACATTGCAACACAATGGAAGGACAATGGGATGCACAATAGACAAATATCCAAAGCTCACTATGCCAACAATGACTGCAGACTAGGGATGGGGTCATCAGAAGCACTCAGGGAAGTATGCTGCACTGGGACATGAATAACTTTGCACATGTTCTTTAAACAACATTTACACACAAACTGGCACTACATGTATCTCAGGGACAAACAATACTAGACCCAAATGACATGCCTATCTGCACAATGTGGAAGTGCAAGTCAAGAAACACATATAATTCCAACTGCAAAGAACATACATCTACATGAACTAGCTGCAAGGTTCACACAGCTAAATAGACACATATACAGCCAACTGCAAATAAATGTAGCACAATAAAACGCACTCCAGGTCTGCACAAGCAAAACTCACACTGCCACACATTAGTTGAATCCATAATCCATATCAGGGCAACAAGTCTAACACCGTACATGTTCACATTGGACAACACAATTTAAAATACTTACCATACCAAACAGTACACAATGCTGTGACACCACCATTGCATTTACACCCACACATCCATACAGTCAACATATACCCTTGTCTTGGGGAACACCAGCACTGCCCACAAAGTCAGAAACTACAACAACAGCAAATTGATCAGCAAGTATGCTGAACACACATAACTGTAGGCAAACAACACAAGCTACTCAGGAACAACATAAAGGTAGAAAAGAAATTGCAGGAAAAATGTGTACCCCAAAAAAGGTTTATTAATAGCCAGTCCATTTGAAATGTACAGGCACATCACTGTGCTGCCACTTGACTCCTAACTGCCAGGGAACCTCCACAGGAAGGGGCATCAAGTGGGCAGGCAGGCACCTCAGGGATCATCGTTAGTGGGGGAAGTCAGATTTGGGATGGTTGGGTTTGGGTTTGGTAGGGGTGGACTACTTCTTAGGAGAGATGGGCTTCTTCTTGGGGAGAAGGGCATGGGTGCTTGCGGGGGGCAGGTATAACAGGGGAGGACTTGGAGGTGGATGTAATGGGCTGGGAGGTGGGTCAGGGCCTCAGGTTTGGGACGGGGTGAGGGAACAGGGGAATGGTATATGTAGCTGTAGACATATGTTTGTGTCATACTACCAGGTGCATGGTCATTGGATTATGATGGGCATGTGATCCGGGACTGTACTGCCATCTGTCTGTATTTTGGATAATGTGATGTTGGATTACTTTGGTGTGGTATGTGATAATGCTCAGGCTAGTGACATCATCCACTTTAATGTTTGCTTATTCTACAGGACAATGTCTGACAAATCCCTTCCTTCTGTGGTCTGGGGGTCTGTACCTTGGAATTTGTACTTTGACTCACTATGAGCTACACAATCTTATTTCAGAAAGTCCAGACATATGGACAGCCTATGTGCCTTACACTGAAATAAAATGTTTGGTGTTACCAGGCACATTTACGTATTTGTTTGTGTGCAATGGTTGTAATCCTGAGGAGGACAGTGTGTACCTGTAACATATCCCTCCGTGCACAAGTAAGTTATATCTTCATCATGTGGTTCACATGATTTTACATCTCTACATAGTAAAATGTTGAAATTAAGCAAGCAGACAATGAGTTTGTGATGGGTGAATCTATTACAATGTTAATGCAGAAAAAAATGTGGACAGAAAAGAATAAAAAAAAAAGTGAAGATGTCAGTCATGGTGAATGAATTCATTAGAGAAGATGCCACACCATTGGGAGTCCAAGGTCCAGAGTACTAATCCTATTGAAATTGGTAGGTGATTGAAGATCAGTCAACAGAGTGAATATGTGGCACACAAAGGAGTTCCTTTAGAAAGAGGTCACTTGCTGGCAGTGGTAGGTGTCTTGCCATCTGCACCTCATAGATTCTTTGCTAGACATCCCCGGGGTGAATCTGCTGCTACAGAGGCAGGGGTGTCTGTGACAGGTTCTTCTACTGGCAGGGCCTCCCTTCCAGTGGCTGGAAACCCATGTAGATGTGCCAAAGGAAGGGGAAGATTTGTTTTTAAAAGCCCTGCTCAGGACTGTGTGTATGTCCCCCCTCACCCCTGTTCCAGAGGCTGTGTTGTTCTTGTGGGCCTCCATCTATTCTCTTATGTCCCTATGCATGTCCCTCTGTCGCTGCTTGTTTTCCCACAGTTCAGTCAAGACTTTGCCCATCATGCCTTGGGACTCCTGATAGACCCCCAATGCTGATGGTGTCCTGGCCAGGAGCAGCCCCAGTGGCATCACCCTGCTGGACCCCAGCATCCCTCCCACGTACCCCACCCCCAGGGGCCTGTACCCTTGCCACAGGGTGACCTCTCCCACTGGTTCCTGGACCCTCATAGTCCGAAGTGTTGCACTGCAACTCAGGGTCCAGGACTGGGGGGCACAAGATTATAGACAGTGTGCTCAGTACACCGGTTGAGGGGGTGGATGGTTGCCTGTGATATTAAGGCAACCGGGCCGGGAGGTGTTGATGTAGCCACAATGAAACTCACTATTGGTGTCTGACTAGGTTACCCAGATGGGCCAGAAACACCCTCACGGACCAGCCATTCAGGAGTGTCTTTGCCACTGAGGGCTTCATCCAGAGGGTAGTGGCAGTCTCTTCTGTGGCCTCTGTGTGCCCAGTGACAGCTCAACCTGTTGATGTGAAAGATAAAATGTTACTGGTTGTATTGTAACATCTCTTCCAACAATTTAGAGTTACATTAAGCATAGACCTTGTACAAAGTTAATTTGCAGTTAATCATATTGGAGCAAGTACCCATGTTATTGGTTGTATTCACATGACATTTGTGAAGCATGTCACTTCCATTTAAGTCAAGCAGCCGCTGAAATGTGCAGATCATTAGCACTTGAGAGAATGGCCTCAGAATGCCATCTTACCACCAGTGCAGGCAAAACAGTGGCTAGGCAAGATATGTATTTGGCCATTTTGAGGCCTAGTTGATTGTGATGCAGATAGACCCAGGTGTTTGTTGTATTTGTGACTGGAGTCATCATGTGGTCAGTGCAGTGTGAATGTGTCTACTGCCAATACCATTCTGGTTATCCATCATGAGGCCTTCGGGATCATTGTTTTGCACACGGGGTAAGCTGCCCTTCCTGTCCTCAAAAGTTTCATCTTGGGATAGCAGGTCAGGATGGAGGTAGGTAGACAGACACATCTCAGAGTTGAGCATGATCTGTATCTTGGTCACCCTCAGGTGGGTAAACTTCAATTGAGAGTTAGCAAGCAAGGGAATTTGGACAAGTGACCACTGGTCTGGTGTTTGGAGTTATAGAAACAGTACCTCCTGGAAGTTCCAGTCATGTCACTCTCCATGCTGCACACACTTGACAAATGCTATTCTCCCAGGTGAGTAAACTTTGTTTAAGAGTTCACAAATAGAAGGATTTGGGCAAGTGAACACTGGTTTTGTAGTTGAAGTTAGAGACACAGGGCCTATTGGACTTTGCATTCCAATTACTCCCTCTACTTCCCACCACCCTAAAAAAGTTATCTTCCCAAGTGAGTAAACTTCACTTGCGAATTAACAGGCATGGGTATTTGGGCATGTGAACAATGGACTTGTGTTTGGAGTTAGAGGGACAGAGTCTCCTGGCCTTAGCAGTCATGTCACTCCCTCTACTTCATACACTTCACCCTCCAGGTGAGTACGCTTCATTTGTGAGTTTCCAAAGAAGGATATTTAGAGAAGTAAACATTGGAATGGTGGTTGGTGTGACAGTAACAGAGTCCCCTGGGAGTTATAGACAAGCTCTCCCTGTACCATACACACTATACAAATATTATCCCCCCCCAGGAGAGTATGGTGAATGTACTTCATTTGTGAGCTGACAAACATGGGTATATGGGTAAGTGAACACTGTGCTGGTGTTTGGAGTTACAGATACAGGGCCTGCTGGGAGTTGCACTCATGGCAGTCCTTGTACTACACACAGTATACAAATAGTGCCCCCCTAGGTGAATACACTTTATGTGTGAGTTACTAAGAAGGAGTCTTTGGAGAAGAGGACACTGTGCTGGTTAGTGAAGTAACAGTGATGAATCCTTCTGGCCTTAGCAGTCATGTCACTCCCTCTAATACACACACTATACAAATGGTTTTCCTACTGAGTTAACTGACATTGAGAGTTGCCAAACAGGGGTTTTTCAACGAGTTAACACTGTCCTGGTGTTTGGAGTCAAAGAAGCAGTGCCTCCTGTGAGTTGCAGTCAGGTTATTCCATCTAGTTCCCACACGTTTCCAATGTTATACCCCCAGGTAAGTAAACTTCATTTGGGGGTTGACACACAGTGGTCTTTGGGAAGAGAACACTGGGCGGGTGTTTGGGGTTATATAAAATATTTCTATAGTGTGTGTAGTACAGGGAGTTACATGACAGTTGCAGTCATGTAACTCCCTGTTCTACACACACTATACAACTATTATTCCCCCAGGTGAGTACACTTCATTTGTGAGTTTCCTAAGAAGGGTATTTAGAAAAGTGAACACTGTGCTGGAGGTTGGAGTTACAGATAGAGGGCCTGCTGGCACTTGCAGTCATGTCACTCTCTCTAGTACACAAACTATACAAATGGTATCCTCCCGTGTGAGTACACTTCAATTGAGAGCTACCAAACAATGGCATTTGTACAAAAGAACACTGTGCTGGTGGCTGTTTTTGCAAACACAGGGCCTTCCTGGTCTTAGTAGTCATGTCACTCCCTTTACTTCCCACATTTGAAAAATGGTATCCTCTCAGCTGAGTAAAACTAAATTGAGACTTTCCAAACACAGGTCTTTAGTCAAGTAAACACTGTTCTGGTGTTTGGAGTCAAATAAACAGTGCTTCCTGTGAGTTGAAGTCAGGTCCCTCTCTCTACTACACACACTTATTCTCCCCACAGGTTAGTACACTTCAATTGAGAGGTCACTAACAGGTGTGCTGTAGCATGTGACCATTGTATTAGTGTTTATAGTTAGAGGACCAGTGCCTGCTGGGAGTTGTAGTCATGTCAGTGCCTGTACTACACACACTTGACAAATGTAATCTCCCCAGGTATGTACCCTTAAATTGATAGGTAACAAGCAGGGTATTTTGGACAAGTGACCACTGGTCTGGTTTTGGAGTTCTGTAAACAGTGCCTACTGGGAGTTGGAGTCATGTCAGTCCCTATAGTACACCCTATACAAATATCATCTCCCCACACTTCAATTGTGAGTTGTCAAATAGAGGTCTGTGGACAGATGAACACTGGGCTGGTGAGTGGAGTGACAGTGAAAGCTGGTAAAAGCTGAGCTGTGAGCATGCATGACATTTCATTTTTGTGACATCTTAGGGGTTGTGACTTACCTCTCCCAGGCTCCACTACCCCAGGTATTCCTTTCAAGCCCCCAAGATGAACGATGGTCAAGACCTTCTCTTCCCAGGGAAAGGGATGTAATGGGGCACTGGGAGGGCCACCGCCAGTCTTCTTGGCCTGCAGCTGGTGCCCTTGAGGTCGTTCCACCTCTTCCCAATGTCCTCTTTTAGGCATAGGGTGGTGCCTACAGCATTGACTCTGTCGACTATCCTGTCCCACATTTCCAGTTTCCTACTGAGGGGAGTGTGCTGGACTTGTGCTCTAAACAATTATGGCTCTACTCTCATGATTTCATCCACCATGACTCTTAACTTTCTTCAGAAAAATGGGAAGTTTGGAACGTGACATGGTGGAACAAAAACAAACAGGTGACAGTGACTTACTAAACAGGGGAAGTGCAATAGGGAGTGAATGGACAAAAGTGTGTGCAGGGTGTTCAATGGGATGGCTAAAAAAGGAGTGCCTAATCTATGTACTCTCCAAAAAAAGGTGCTCGGGCTTCGTTGTCTTGAAGTGTAAATGCAAAGGACTGTGGTTTGTGAAGGGGTGTGTTGTGACAATGTGTGTCAGCTGTATTGTTTTCAAACTCATCCACACTGCTATTGTGTATTACTTTTGTGACAGCGGACCGCTCTGGTTCGGACCACCATTGGCTGACTGCCATGGGGGTCTGCCACAGCAACTGTGTGCTTGTAATATGGTCAGTGGTTGGTCGCAGTGCTGTCGCGCTGGAGGTTGGACTGACTATTTACAGGCCTCCACCCCACTAGTGGTCTCCCTTTTTGGTTGGCGGTCCTGCCTGTATAAGTCGTAATAGGGCAGTCTGAAAAACCACAAATAGGAAAGTCTTTTTAGGCACGCCAACACGGAGGTCTGACAGCCAAACACGTAATGAGGTCCTCCAGTTTAGAGGTGTAGGGCCTAAATGTTCAAGGGACTGGCTAGCCCTTTCTATAGAGACTACCTTATGCATCATGGAGCAAGAACTTAAGAAAATAGAAGCACTGAAAGACTCTACAATAGCTGATATTAAAAGATTAATAGAAGATATGGCCTAAGTAATAAATTAATTAAAAACCTTCACTCTTAACCAGAAGACAATTAAAGTCGCTAGGGATATTAAAAATTATCACATTGAATTTACATATCCCTACCTAAAAGAAGACTACTGCAAGGAAAGTACCCCCTGTCAGAACTTCAATTACCAAAGTCGGTCAAGATGCAGATTTATTACTTTTTCAGAAACTTCATCTGATTTCCCCATTGGGGCCCAACCTTTTTTAACAAGTGGAGGTGGGGTTGTGGAATTTAATAAAAAATCTACCTGATCATGGGACAGGTTGCTTTCCAAATCTACTTTTCCTGTAAAAAAAATCTACTTGTCCCTTTACGTAGTGCAGCAAGAAATTATGGCAGCAATCTCATTATGTAAGAGCTCTGATAATAGCCTCTCTGATTATGCTGCGGTTAATACTATAGTAGGGCTTTAATGTTAGCATTTTCAATCCTCACTATAGCAATTTCCTTATTTTTACACCTTACCACAGCTCTACATTCTGGGGTTGGAGGAAGCAGTAAGCAATAGTTCCAGGGCTGGAATGTCTTTGAGTCTGTGCAAACCTACTAACTTGCATGTTTTAAGGATTTTCACCAGCTCGTCTTTAATCTTTTCCCATATTGAGAAAGGTTGAAAATTTACTCCTGACAAGGGCAGAATTAGAAGGTCTTCCAGGTTTGGGAAAAAAGTAGCTGGGGGGACAGTGAATTTGTAAACGCTCAATAGATTTTCACATGAGCAAATCTACACATGCTATTTTGCTCGTGCTAAAATACAGTTCCCAAATATTTTCTAGAAGTATGATTTCCTGGTCTACTTCTGTAAATTCCTGTGAATTCATGCAAGCCAGCAATTCAAATACATTTACCATGGTTGCACTTTTGTGACATTCTTTAAGAACTGGGTCATTAATTAGGTCTGGCGTTAACCAAGACATTTTGTTTTTATTAAAATCATCAATCTATCTATCTATCTATCTATCTATCTATCTATCTATCTATCTATCTATCTATCTATCTATCTATCTATCTATCTATCTATCGGCTGGCTTTACTGTGAGTGATAGCATTCAGTTCTTCCACAAGGAGCATATTGGCACACAAAGTAGTTTTGTTCAGTGCCAAGAACTACTGTAGCAATGTGTGCTTTTTGAGAGAAAAAAAACCTTTTTTTTTCTTTTTTTCTTACAATGTTTGTTTCAATGGTGAGGGCCTAGCAGGTCCCACAACAACAAATCCATGCCAAAACAAGACAAGCATTGACAAAACAAAAAGACAGCCAACTAATGCCAGATCGGTTGGCTTTGCCAGTGCTCGTTTATTGTCATGTTTCCCATAATCTTGTGTAAAAAGGTTACATTAATTTTCCTTTATGAATATTTTTTGGGAAATACTCACATGCATCAACACATTTTACTAGATGATGCTCCGAAGAAATGCAACATGAAATTTCACAGTAATTTAGCAAAACGTTTTTTCTGACTTGCGTTTTTCCTGAACATTTTTTAAGGAAAAGAATCATCAATCTAGCTTATAAGTTTCTGAAAACATTTGCATCTAATCAGAGAGCATTCTGGGAGCATTATACGTAACCCATATTATTAAACTTTTCAAACATGTGTACACTTTTTTTTTTACTGGAACCCCTGTCAGCAGTGCAGTTTGACCTTACAACGTTCATTTAGAGCACTTACCATAACAATAAAGGCTTTGCATTAATGAACCTTAAATACAAGATTGGCAAAATTACAAAAAATGCTCTGGAGGAAGTGATGTTAAGCAGTAAAGGGCATGAGTTTGTAAATAAAAAATATCCCTGCATGCCATTTATGTACATCCTCCCTAAAATATATAAATATTTAGATAATCCTCCTGTGCAACTCATTATTTCAGCTTGCAGATCTTTACTGGAACAGATAGTTCAATATGTGGATGTAGTTGTTAAAAACTTTTGTGTGGGCTACACAAGCATATGTGAGGGACTCTATGGACCTTATCAATAAAAGTGAAGGAATGGACTTCAATGACGAAATCCATGTGCATGTTACTTTTGATATAGAGTCACTACATATCAATATTGCAGTGATCCAGTCATGGATCTAGGGCTCATCCCCATGCTATACTCACTGAATTATTGACTGATTTAGCCTCCATTTGTTTAAAAATCTACTTTTTTGGTTTAAAATGACTTGTATTTACAAGCGAAAGGAGTTGCTATGGGATGCAGCTTTGTTCCTGAGGTAGCAAACCTTTTTATGTCCTTTTTTGAGGAGAAATTGATTTATGGGACACAAAATACTGTTTGTAAATCCATTGAAGTGTAGTTCCGCTGTATAGATGACATCCTCATGATCTGGGAGGTTCCTCTTACAATATTAACCAGTTTTTATGAATGGCTGAGTAATCGTACCCAGGATTTGCGGTTTACAATGACCCAGTCTAAGACTACAATAAGCTTTCTTGATTTATCTATTCAAGTAATTAGTAGTCATCTAGCAGTCAGTCTTTACAGTAAACCCCCAATACTTATGTGTTTTGTTTTGTTTTGCATTTCTCAAGTGTACATTCCAGGCACCTGAAGGAAAAAATTGCAACAAGGTCATGGTGGCAGAGCATAGTCCAACTCGCCTAAGGATGGAGCTCTTTTGCCAGCAGCTCCGTGGTTGCTGAAGCATTTCATCTCTGTCTCCTGTATGCTTGCAGGTGATAGAGATGAAAGCTCTGCTGTTTGACAGCGGCACCTGCTTTTAAGGTCCCGCTGTCAAATCA
Source organism: Pleurodeles waltl (assembly GCF_031143425.1). Lineage (NCBI taxonomy): Eukaryota > Metazoa > Chordata > Amphibia > Caudata > Salamandridae > Pleurodeles > Pleurodeles waltl. The sequence goes on from NC_090449.1 coordinate 612,657,771, forward strand.
AATCAAATCAAATCAAGCTTTATTCGGTCAATTAACCATCAAAGCATCACATACATTAAAGGAAAAATTTCAACTTATTTTATAATCTGTACAATAATTAAATAATTTTATAAAAAAAACACATAAATAAATACATACATGTGATATCAAAGTATTCATCTGAAATCCTGCCTGGGCATGCTTCGTGGGTCCTTGATTAAAATGGTGATCACGTATATGCCATGCTGCCACTAAAAACTTGCTGACTGCTAAAATTAATTAATTTGATCTATGGCTTTTTTAAAACCCTTATTGCTATACTGCAATTTTCCAGCCCCATTTCCCTACAGGTTTTTCGAATCCATTTTGACTGTGGAAAAAAATATGTTGGGCAAAAAAACATAAAATGTTCAACTGTTTCCGAGGCACCGCCACAAGCCGGACATATATCTGAAGTAGTGATTGGCCCCCAGTTGCAAGTTAAAGACAACATTGGTAAGGACCCAAAACTGAATCTAGCACATAAACCTTTGCCCTGTAGATCTAGTATAATATCTTAATAGGATTCATACTGCGGAAACCACTTAAAATCAATAAAAAGATTAGATAATCGACCATGAGTTTTACAACAAATATAATTGTTCCATACATTGGACCAGTAAGCTGATTTCAAAGCAGTTTTATGGGATTTCACTAATTTTTGGGGATTCTCCCAATAATCTCCAAACCCCAAGATACAAAACCAATTGGACACATATTTAATCCAAGGAATAATAGCTGCATTTGGTCTCTTTAGCAGGTCAAGCAATGATGCTTTGTATAAATCCAATTCAGGGTGGTCCAAATCCTTATCCAATATAATAGAGGTCATAGGGAAATTAAATCAGCTACTTGGTTTAGCCCCAAATCAAGAAACATTGGGATCAGTGGTGTACTTCGGGGGCACACTATCAAAGCCCTCGCAAAATTGTTTTCTCCCACAGTTATATTTGTACATACATAGCTTTATTGGTTACTTTCAACCCTAAAAGCAAAACAACCACCGGTAGAAAGATAAAAGATAAGTAAAAATTATGTTAAAAAGGAAATAAGAGGAATAAAAAAGAACATCCTTTACGGCCTTAAAACACATAAAAACCAAACACCTAATCTCCTACTGACTGTCATTTAAATCAATCATGGGGTATTGTTCCAGTCTAGGTGTGTGGTTAAAATTTGATGACTAAAACATTCCATTGTCAGTTTTTCATGTTGTCCTTATTTGGAAGTAAGTTCCGCATCAGCAACTTTCCCCAAGTGATTAGTACGTACATGCCAGGCAGCTGTAATGTACTTACTAACCGCACAGGGCAAGGGGGGGAACTTTCCCTCATCAGAATTCTTAAGGCAACAATACAATGTCTTACCCCCATATTCCTACACACTGGCCGTAACCACTTTCGACGCGCAATCAAATAGGCAGGACATAAAAACATAAAATGTACAATGGATTCTGGATTATGGGTACAGCTCGGACATAAATCAGATCTTGTAGTTGCACTCCACTTACTGCCATATGATTTGAGAGGCAGACAACCATATCTGAACTGGATATATAAACTCTTACTTAATGGGTCAAGAATTATATCCATAAAAGATTCAAAAGACGGATACCATTTAAAATCAAAAAATTGTGAGGTCAATCTGCCGTGAGTAAGGCACAGCAGATAGTTTTCCCTGACGTAAGTCCAGTATACCGTTTTCAAATGATTCTTCTGCTCCTTCCTTATACTTTCTGGATGACTCCATAGCTCACTAAGACCCAATTTGTGAAACCATTTAGAGATGTGATTAAACCAGGGAATGGTGAGTACAGGTCCCGCTGTCAAACAGCAGAGTGTTTGCTGTGGGTTGGCTGCAGCACCGCAGCCAAGCCGCAGCAAACTGCTATGTCCCATGGTTTGGCATCTCTGGGGCATATCAGGAGCCGTCCCTGGGGGGTGGCGGTCCCCAGGACCATCTGTGGTTCCATAAGGGGGGTCATGTGACACCCCCCTCCAATGAGAATAGCCCGGGGGTCGTGGTCCCCGGGTCTTGGGATTCCCAAAGGTCCCCCCTTTCATTTTTGTTTACACTTTCCCCAGGGGTCTCCAGGGGGTGGGGGGGTTGGGGGCCCCCACATGTATTTAATAAGAAGCCACAGGTGTGGTGGTCCCCGGGGTGAGGAGGGTCCGTGGGCCCCTGCATGTGTTTTAATAGGAAGCCCTGGGGAGTGGCAGTCCCCAGGGCATTGGGGGGGAGCCGCAAGCCCCTCCGCATATTTTAAAAGTAAGTTCTTGGAGGTGTTTGTCACCAGGGCAGCGGGGGCTGTGGGCTCTCCACCCCACATATTCATACATAAAAGCCCTTGGGAGGTGGCGGTCCCCAGGGCAGCGGGGGTCCTTGGGCCCCTGCCATAGATAAAAATGGAAGCCCTGGGGAGGTGGCGGTCCCCAGGGCAGCTGGGAGGCTGCTCTACCCCTGCCTATAAACAAATTAAAGCTCCAGGGAGGTAGTGGTTCCAGAAGCTGTGGGGGTGGCTGGGAGGCCCACCCTACACTAAATTTTAAATGTCCCCGGGACCTGGCCTACCTGGGGGCCTATAAAAAAACAGGGGCAGGATTTTGTGGGTTTTTTGCCGCAAATTTGCAAATATTACTAACTTGCGGCAAAAAAATAATTTAAAAAAATGTTTTTTTACTCTGAGGGTGTCCCTCTGGAACCCCCCTCCACCCGTGCTAAGGGGTCAGGGTGTATCTACCCTGGCCGCTTTGGTTTTATTTTACTTTTTTTCAGGGACTAGGCTGAAGCTGAGTCCCAAGATGGCAGCCAACACCTGGTTTGAAGTTTTTGGCAGCCAATCAGAGCTATGCATTTCCCTGCATGAGCTTGTCTTTGTTTGCGAATAATTCGCAGCCTGAGATACACACAATTGTATTTCCCTAAATTTCTCAAAAAATGCTGAATGGATTTACTCAAAATCAGTGAAAGTGTAATCTGCCTACCTGCACCTAGGTGTCTGCCAAATTTGGTGTAATTCCGTCCAGTGGTTCGGCCTCTAGTTGTGCCTAAATAATCCTATGGAAATTAACATGGGAAACGCAACATTATTTTAGCCCCCTTTTTCTCTGCCCCCGCTTGACGGATCACCCAGAAACTTTCCATGTGCAACAAGAATCACTGCAGCACTTTCTTTTGGAAACTTTTGTGAAGATTCATCAAATGGTGCCAAAGATTTAGGAAGTCAAAAAATGCTTTGTCTACGGAAACATGATCCTACTGGTGACTGCCAGTAGGTAGTAATATATATATATATATATATATATATATATATATATATATATATGGTTAAAAAAAAATGTTTTTTGTCTCAAAAAAGCGCACATTCCCATCCACAGTAGTCTCTGACTCGTAAGAGAACTACTTTGTTCGTGGATGTGGTTCTTGTGAAATGGAAGAATGCTATCATTCACAGTGAAGCTAGCCAATGGCTGAAGTAGGCTGACCCACTGCCCTGTGCTGTGTGAAGCAGTGCTGGATGAAAAATGTGAATGACACAATAACAGACCAATGGATGAAGCAGGCTAGCTGAAAGCCACTATAAGTGCCTTACACATGGAGTTTTAGTGTAATCAACAGGTCTTGGCTAACACCAGACTTAGAAATAGAGATATGAGTTGGCAATGAAGCTCCCTGCATTGTACTGTCATCATAGTAGATACTTAGGTTAGGTGGCTGTCTAATATTCTGTTCAAGAGCGTTTTCCTCAAATATATGAGCTATTTTCTGTGGGATTGTGAGGTTTCAAAATGTTTAAATAGCATTCTGTTGACATAATTTGAAATAATGGCTTTGGTCCAAAAATAACCTAAAAGGAAGTAAATCACATAAAATGAGATTGCGAAGATAAATGATAGCATGGCTTTTGATCCAGATAACATTATGTGATGCAAGTGCTATAATTGAGTAACATTTGATTATTGTAGATGATGATGAGGGCCAGAATTAGTGTATGAAAGTGCCTGAAGAACTCAGGTGGTGATGAGGATGCAGGTGATAACTTTTTTTCGTGCAATATGGTTAACGTTACTAGTACACTGCTTCATCTTACACTGTTTGCCAACATCAGAAGGATGAAAGGTTTAATTTGCGTCAGTGGGATTTGAATTCATGACCTGCAGATTACTAGAATTCTATATGAGTATTTAAGTCACTGAACCATGTTGCTGATGTCAGATAAAGACAGCTGACAGAAGGAAGCATGCTGTCTGGACAACCTAATGAATGTGACAATGGAGCAGAACAGACCATGGGAGGGGATTATTACTAAAGAGGAAAGTTATGAATATTTTCGGTATATGGTTGGTGGAAAAGGGGGATTAGAAGATATTGGATTGAGCGACTGGTGGCAGAACGTGGCAGTTTGATTGACAGAACTGGACAGGGAAAGAGTGACAGCTGGTAGATACTGGGAGAAATGTTAAAATAAGTAGCTGGAATGGGTTACGGTAGGAGTAAATTTTAGATGAGGAAACAAATGTGTTGCTTGGTGCAAGATTAAATTAGTTAAATAGAAGAGGGCTGCAGATTCATGGCATAGACACATTGGGCAGCCAGGGGATAAGCCACAGGTCAGAGGAGGAAATAGACATAAAAAATGTTTTATAGCTAACGGTTAACAGAAGGTGAACTGAAACATATGACAGAAGGGAGGTGCAGTGTATGAGTGACACAATAGGACATAAGATGCTTGATGAGAATGGTTAAGAATAGGGACAGGTGGGTGAAGTGAATGCAGGGCTGGTGAAGGTGGAGTTGGGTGACATAGGAGATAAATACAAGAAGAGTTGACAAATAAGTTTAAAAGGAAAGTGGTTTTGGCACCAAGACAGGATCACACAATGGTGACATGGGGATGGTGCAATGGATGGAAACTATGTTGGGTGTAGAGAGAGAGACACACTGAGGTAGGACTGGAGTGAGTGATCTGAACTGGGCAATATTATTGGCACCACAGGGCAGTAATTGATGGTGAGATGGTAAAAAACATGAAAAATGTGCAGGGGGATAGTGAACAAACAGGTGTGTCACAAACACCAAGTTTAAGTTTATTGACACGGTTAATTAAAACCATTGCAATTCAAACATGCATATTTATATAAATACTTAGCATACTCACTGTATTAAATGATGACTCATAAAACAAGAAGTGCTAGTTTAAACTAACACTTATCATTACAATAAATTTGTACATGGCTAAAAAGTTCTCCACTGATTTCAACCTTACTCTTAGTCTTGAATTTGGTGCTTTCTTACGCCCATACAGAATTATGATTGTAGACGAGTGCGGCTCAGGGAATATTAAAAGTTATTAACACTAAGTTATGCCTGAAACTGTTTTCTGGCTGCAGTTAACCTATTAAGAGATTTACTAACATAAAATGAGAACCCATGCGCACTTTGCTAGACTTTATTCTCTAGTTCTTTCTGGGCCTGTACCATAAATTTGTTCCCTTGACAAGAAAACGGGATTGAGAGACCGCTGAGCCAACTGATGATGGCCGGCCTGCATGAGCATATGTTTAATGTCCTAAAAGTGTTTTTCAGATACAATGTCCTGTAACCTAGCAACGCCGGGCACACACAAAAAATGTGTTCTAGTGACTCCTGTCTGTGCCCACACAGTCGCCAGGAATGTGTTGAGTCTTGTTGTCTCCATGAAGGGACCATGTCTTTCGTTTCCATCAACCCAAATCAAAAGAACATGAACTGGTGCTTTAGCAATGGTTGAAGGATGCTGCTAGGTATTCCTGTGCCCGTAAGGTTTTGAATGATGATATTGCAATCCAGGTGTGCTGTCTTCTTGCCAATTTTTGTTTGTCAGAATTTAAAGACTTTGGGGCATATTTATACTCTGTTTTCCCCGAATGTGCACCAAATATTTTGACGCACATTCGGCGCAAACCGTGCCCCATATTTATACTTTGGCACCCGAACCCGGGGACGTCAAAATTCCATCATGTGCGTCATTTTTTGGAAGCAGGAAACTGGCTTGCGTTAATGATATGCAAGGTAGGTGTTCCCTTCCAAAAAATGACTTTAAGGCCTGTGTGCCTTATTTATCCCCCAGCGTTATTTTGACACACAGGAGGGGGTGGGCCTTAAAAAACAGCGCTCAGCCTGATATGCGCCGTGTTTTAACGCCTGGGTCAGGGCTAGCGTTAAGCGATCTGTGGGCTCGGAAGGAGTCCAGAGGATCCCTCCCCTGCCCCCAGGGACACCCCCTGCCACCCTCACCCACCCCTGGAGGACATCCATGGATGGGGGGACCCATCCCAGGGAAGTAGAGGTAAGTTCAGGTACGTGTTTTTAATGTTTTTTTTAAGTGGCATAGGGGGGCCTGATTTGGGCCCCCCTACATGCCACTACGCCCAATGACCATGCCCAGGGGACATAAGTCCCCCTGGGCATGGCCATTGGGCAAGGGGGCATGACTCCTGTCTTTGCTAAGACAGGAGTCATGTCAATGGGGATTGTGCGTAAAAAAGAAATGGCGCAAGTCCGGTTTGAGGCCTGATTTTAGCCTCAGACCTGACTTGCACCATTTTTTGACGCACAACCCCGATTTTCCCATACACCAGCACTGCCTGGTGTGAGTATTTTTTTTTACTCAGACCAGTCTGCAGCGCCGGCTAACATCATTCCATAAATAAGGCACCCAAGAATCGCGTTGGAATGGCGTTAGCCGGCGTTGAAATTTTCGACGCACAACTGCGCTTGTGCAGTTGTGTGTCAAAAAGTATAAATATGGCCCTTTGTCTTGGTGACAGCATTTGCCTTCCAATAAAAGTTATTTTTGCCCAGTTTCTGCTTCCAGGCTTCTGGCAGACCTAGCACTTTAATACAGTTGTTTAAATGCTGGCCCCAGGTGCCTTTATCGTTGTTGCGCTGTTGCTCCTTAATTTCCATCCAACATAAGATATTCAAGGTACCAATCTCTGCTGTGTGCATCCTCCAGCATAATTTGATGAATGCGCATATACTCTGAAATTCGTAGTTTTTCAGACTCAATTCTAGGCGGACCTGGGCTGGAGATGCTGGTTGTGGTGTGCAAAAAAACATTTTGTAGGCCTTTGACTGGACTTGATTGAATAAGGCTGCCTCCTTCCCCAGCATGATTTTGGCCTCATAAGTGACGGTGGGCATTAGCCGTGCTGCCATGACTGAGAGCAGGTGAGAGTATGACGGGCAGCTCAATTTTTGTTTTAGTACTTTGAAGCCATAAGTCAATGAAAGGGCTTTAGCTTGAGCAACAGCAAGCTGTGGCTTGAAAGTCAAGAGGCGATCCATGGTAAATCCCAAATATTTGTACGAGGGGGCAAGCTCCACCCGGGTTCCATTTATGAACCATGAAGCAGATTTATACTTCATGTGTACTAAGCGGACAACCTTGGTTTTACTCAAATTCAATTCCAGACCTTGCATTGTTATGTATGTATGAAATGCATTGATGCTGTGCTGTAGGCCGACTGGTGTTTGGTTGAGTAAAACTATGTAATCTGCGTACTGTAGCCATGCTATTCCTTTCTTGGCCAGTACTGGCGGATGGCTGTTTACAGGTGCTAGAGCCTCGGCTAGGTCAGCAAGATATAAGTTGAACACCGTAGGAGCTCATACACACCCTTGTTTTAGTCATTTTGCTGTTAATATTCTGTTGGTGAGGTGACCACCTTCTCCGATTTTTACTTGCACCCAAGTGCCAGTGTACAAGTCCATCATTGCGTTGAGGAGGCTGCAGGGTAAGCCCCAATCTTTCAGTTTCTCCCATAAACGGGTTCTTGGGACACAATCAAAAGCTGCCTTTAGATCAATAAAGCCTGGCTTTGTTTCCCAGCATAACCAGGGTAGTCAGGATAGTGGAGGCTCCCATACCTGCTCTGAAACCTGTTTGGCATTGTGGAATTAGATGTTTATCATGAATCCCTTCTGCTGATTGTTGCAGTAAATAGGCTGCATAGAGTTTTGCTTCCACGTCAATTAAAGCTATTAGCCTGTAGTTTGAAGGGCTTGCCTGCTTTCTAAATTGGATGAATAATATTACCTTTCCATGCATCTGGTAGACCTGTGGTGCCCTGGAGGTCATTAAAAAGCATTGTCATATAGTGTGCCCAAAATGAAGAGTCTCCTCTAAACAAAGCGTTCGAAATTTCATTCTGGACAGCTGCCCCTTCCAGTTTGAAATTCTTGATAATGGTTGTCAGCTTTTCGATGTCGATACTCGTTAGTGTGTGCTTTTGTTCAATTTCGTTTGGAGGTGAATCAGTTTGCGTTGTCACTCCGAAACCAAAGTTAATCTTACTTGAGTCAATGGTTGCCTGAGTGGCCTCCTTCTTCTTATGATGCTCTGGGAGTGAGAACATTGATTGTATGTGGGCTTCCAATGTGGCTGCATCGATAACGGCATTTGTGTGTCGATGTTTTCCCTGATTTAGTCCGTTTATCAGTTCCCAGAACTTTTTATTATTTTTCTGTTTATTGTACATGAGCAGCTTGGTCCATAAATCCTCATGATACCTCCGTTTTGCCACCCAGGAGTTTTTCTTGTATTTGGCTCGTAGCTCAGAGAGCCTTTTGTTGTCAGATTTGCTTCCACAGCGTGTGTCCCATAGGTCTTTTTTAAATTCTCTATAGACTTGTTTTTTCTGATTACGCAGTGTTTTGTTAAATCATGGCTTTTCTGCTCTGCCGCTCTTAACTTTGTTTTTTGTCTCTATAACCAAGATTGGGAGACTTTTTTGATGGAAAATGTATTCATTAAGGAATCACACAAGTGTGTCCAAGTGGTCACTCGTTCTCCTGGAGGATGATCTTCTTGTTCCTGCAATCTTAGTGTTTCTTTAAGCTCATTAATTGTGCCGGCACTGCAGTACAATTCTTACATTACTGTTTCAAGGCTCGGCCCCCGCCATTTCAATTTTTTTGTATCATAAGTCACTGGGGCGGAAATTATGATATAAGCGGAGAGTAGCCGGCTCCAATTATTCCAGATCTTGATGAATTGTGGGAAGTGGTCGCTCTCAGTGCGTTCCTGGATCCTATATGATGAAACTAATGGCAGTGCGGTTTCATTGATAAATGTGAAGTCTATGTTAGATTTTTTTGTGCCACTTAAGAAGTTTATTTGTGCAGATGAAGCATCCTCGGGGAGAGGCATCAGGAGATGCAATCCCAGGATTTCAAGCTTGGTGTTCACGCTTGTTCCGTTAAGAGCTTTTGTGCTGCCCTTTCTCAAATCGAGGTTGAAATCGCCAGACAGAATGAGGATTGCGTCCTTATTTTGCTTCTACAGCATTTTTACAATGCTGATCAATGTTTCCATATTTTCTCTGTATTGCGTTTTATTAGGGTGAACATATACATTGATCAGTAGTAAGGTTCTATTGTTGCCTAATGAAGCCCGGTGTTCCATCATAATCGGTAGCAGCCAGTCAATTCCCAGGTCGATCTGTTTGGTCACCCAGTTGATTTTCGTGGAGAAGTACATTGTGAGGCCCCCCCTTGGGGTGTCAGTGTCTTTGAGGTTGTTTTGCAGAGACGTCTATCCCAGAATATCCAGAAATTTGCATTGGCTCCGTGCACCATGTTTCCTGCAAACTGCAGTAGGAAACTCAAGGCCGCCTTGTCGGTGACCAGGTTTTTTAGACCATGGGTGTTCCAGGAGGACATTTGGATATTATCTGGGTTTCCGTCTGGACCAATTCTAATTATTGTTGTTTAAAGTTTGCCTTCAGGCCTATTTGGCTGTCGAGGGCATGCCGATGAAGATCTGTTGGTGCGTGCCATGGTGAAGCAAGCTTTGATGTTTTACTATTGTTAAGTGGTCCCGATTACTTGGGGAGGTTTCTACTCCCACAGCCCCTTTTAAAATTGTACTGCCCTTCTTTTGTTGCGGTATCAGAAGATTAGGGTATCTGGGCAGATATAATTTTTGCAGAGCGATGCCCCATGCACTGAACATGTCTTGATATGCTAAAATTTGGTCAATTGTGGCAGACGTGGCCCTGGATGTCAGTGTTGCCTCTTTGTCTATGTTATTTGGGTGTGGAATTAACTCAACCGTCATCAGCTCTATTGTTGAGATGTGAGCCAGGGGTTGAATTGCATTTATTAACTTCAGTATGGTGCCTCTATTTAGTATGTCAGGACCCTATTTCTTGTGTGCTAAGGCATGATCTGCCCTCTGTGTTATTCTGAGAACTTCCCTGTCCAGATGAGTAAATTTCCATGAGATTTATGCTTCCCTGAAGAGGTTCCTCCACGTTTTGTGGGCTTTCCTTGATCACTGGGGTTTTGGGGGTCTTCTCGCCACTACGACTAAAGTGCTCTTGAGTGCTAAGGGTCTGGGCTTTTACCTCTTTCAAGATGTCATTTAGGATTACCAGAGTTCTTTGTGAATTGTCGCCTATAGTGGCGCACTGGCATGTCACCTGCTGGGTGTATGAGTGGGTTTGAGCCCTTTTTCTCATATCGTTCAAGGATTGTAGCTTGTTGTCAATGCTCACAATGTGGATGGCCAAGATGTTAAGTAAGTCTACGTGGGTGTCTTGCTTATCTGCTTTAACTTGGATAGCTGCTGACATCACGTCCATTGTTGCTAGCAAGGCCTTCCATGAGTCTCCAGATGTTAATGGTTCAACGTTTGAATTGGCCCCCGTTGTATGGTTCAAAGGGTCATCAGGTGCCTCTTGTCACTCTTGCTGCTCCATTGCTGTAGCAGCTGAAGTTACATGTGTTTCAGGTGTAGTTGTGGTTATTGTTTTACAAAATGAATGGTCTTTCCTTGGTGAGCTTGTACTGCAAATGGATCTCAATTTTGTTTTGTTATTTGTAGTCTGATTGCCTTGGAATGTAACTGAGCAAGTAGATGAAAAATCTATCAGTGGAAATTCCTCTGTTGTAATACAGTCATTGTAGTTCTCTTGTTGCGGGAGGTGTTTAGAAAATGAGGCGTAGTACGGACTCTCACCCCAGTTGTTCCAGTTACTGAGATTTAAAGTGGAAAATGTGTCATTTTGGTAACATCTGTGAATTTCTGCGTTGACCGTTATGCCAGTTTTGTTGGGCTGAGGGTTAAGTATGTTTGTTGTTCCCAGGTCAACACAAGTCCTTTCAACATCCTGCGCAGTCTTTACTTCCGCAGCGCCTGTTGTGTCAGGGTCACTGGCAGGGACGTTGGCCAGAGCAGTACCTTCAAAGCACTGATGGAGTTTGACTCCTTCTTAGTAAGCAAGAAGTCTGTGATTTTGTAACCTGTCTTCCTCCCCTGGCTCGGAGATTTATGAGGCACATTGGTTGTTTGCACCAGATTTGGTGGTATTTGCCTTTCTGCTGATTCACTTTTTGGCTCATGCCAACCTTCCCCTGGGGAGCCTTGCCTTTGCCTCTTTGTAACTCTTTTCCTTCTGCATGTGAGTGTCATCCTTGCTGCCACCCCTGGGTTAGCAGGCTATATCTGAGAATTTCAACTGATGGTCAATTAAAGTCTTGTGTGTGTACAAGTCACGTTGGTCTGTCTACTGGCTGCTTCTTTACCGGAAAGGCAGCTACAAGCAGCTATAGCCACATGCTCTGGGTGATTGGCGTTCCTTAGCTTGCCACCAGTTTGCCGATTTGCCACACAATTTGCCACACAGTCTCTGAATTTTCCTCTATTCTTCTGTGTTCAGTGTTCAATGAACTGTATTATTTGCCCTAGGGTCTCCACAGTGCGCTGTCTGAAGTCTGAAGCTACCAGGCCTGGATATGGATATGCTTCCGCCCGCCTTATGGTGCATGGCTGCGACATCCGGGGGCTCACCCTGGGCTTTGTCCCACTCTTCTCTGGCTTTTCTGGCCCGGTGCCCTTATCTGGCACCTGTATGCAGAGCTGGGGGGGCAGGGGAGCGTTGGGGGCAAGGAGAGGGTGGCTCAGCTGGGCCCAAAGCTGAAAGTTCACAGCAGGAGGAAAAGTTGCCTCCCCCCTTCGCTCCTTGACGCAGCACTTACCAACTCCTTTTTCCTCCTTTTTCCTCCTTTTTCCTCATTTTTCCTCCTTTCTCCTTTTTCTGCCACCAGTTGCTACTGCGGCACCGGGTGTCTTGTCACAGCCGTCGGGGGATTGCAGGTGCTGTTTACTGCCAACCGCTGCCACTGGGCTTTCTGCCAAGTCCGTCCTGTCCTGTCGGGGATCGTGGGGGATCGCAGCTCGCGTCCTCGCCATCACCCTTGCCATGAGCCACCCGGCAGAGGCGTGTGTTGCGTGTCTCGACCAAAGGAACCTATATATTTTTGTCACTTTCAGGGTACGAACAGAAGACAACTTGAACAGAATTATCACTCATGTGGCTTTACTGTGGGAGGATGGATCAAACCCCTGTTTAAGGCATTCACCCAGTAACTTTAGTTAGCCATGTTCTGCAAAGCTCAGCCATCCAAATGCGAACAGCACAGTCCACTCATTTATAACACTAATCGTATAACTGTCTTACAACACTAATCCCTCATCTCACTCATTCACCATAACACTGCCACAAAGCATCAACCACTTGAAATAATACACAGCATAATCAGAAAAACTGATAACACATTCATAGCATTGATTTACACTGTTGACTCCCCATCATCCAATTACATGAGTTGAGACACTAAACAAATACAATAACACCTTCCTCCATCATCCTTTCACTGATACCTCACAACACACATTCGGTTGCCCACAACACCATTCATCCTTTCAGAACACCACTATGACAAATGTTCCCGCTACTACTTAGTGCACCAATCACTCAATCCATTCACTTGCCCTTAGGGAGTTGCAGCAGCACTATCTTTCAGCACCTACCACTTACAATATCACCCAAACACAGGATACCCCACAACTACCTCAAATCTCAACCACTAACTTTACAGCTCGCCACATTACTCAGGCGTTCGTATACCTTGACAATTCACGAAACACTTACACTACACACCTCTCCAGTAGCCACTCACCTCTGTCACTCTACTGCTCAGTCGCTACTATGCCCGGGCAGAGCTTGGGGAGTTTAACTCTGTGGAATCCCATCAAATTCTGTGGAGTTCCGCAAGCAGGCAGAGTCGTCTCCTTAAATGTGCAGTTTGCAGCACCACAGTTCTATAGCAGACATGCTTGAAAAGACAATTAGCCAGGGGAGTGGGAACTCAATAGCTACCAATGTCTTGTCCGTGTGGAGCTGGTGAGGTGGCTTATTCAGACATTGGTGTGCAGCTCCACATGTCATACTGCACCCAAACAAGATCAGGGTCGACAATATACAGCTACTGTTAAAGCCATGAGATATAATTCAGTTTGTACAGATGTGTGTAAACTATGTCCTATCATGCCCCACCATGTCTGTGCTTGGCATCCGACATTTCACAGTGCCACCCCTACCACAAGAACTGCTGATCAAGTACAAACTATCTATGGCAGGTGCCTTCACTTGCAGTCAGTTCGTGCAGTTGATAGCGCAACTTCCCTTCCCTGCTCTCTGAATTTATTAGCCGTAGCATCATTCATTTTCAAACTCACCGGTTACGGCCAACACAACAAGGTCTTCGGACATCGCCCACCCCCAAGTTCCCCCAGTGGTGCAATCGCTTCTCATAGGCGGCCCGGAGTCCCGACTCTGAGTCCCACTCCCACCTAGTTGAACTTCATTGAAGGTAGGAGGAATGGTATGGAAATAGAAGGTGGTTAGAACCGCCTATTTGAACATGACTCGTCCAGTGTGATGAAAATAATGGTCCTTTTGAAGGGTGTCACTCACTTCACGGATGTCATAGGAAAACATTTTAGGGGGTTTTGACTAAACCATACAATCACCTTACTTAAATACAGTAACTGTATCTCGTTTTTAAAGACATAGGAGTTAGAGCTGTCAGTGTAATGCCAGCTTATTTTTGAGTTGGTCGGAATATGTAGTCATTAAACAAACATAAACAGTGTTTAAGTTTGACATGATTTGAAATTGCAAAGCAACTTAGATTTCTCATACAAAAAATTTTCACCATCTCACAGCTACAATTAATGTTTCTGGGTTTCTTTTGCATGTTTGTTGACCAATGACTGTTATCATCAAAGGGACAAATGTGTATTTAACTTTTTTTCTTTCCCCGATCACTTGCAACAAATAGGAGAACTTCTCTTGAGCTACGCACTAATTGCAGGCTCACAGTCTGAGGCGCAAGATAGAAACAAACAATAAGGCCCAGTTGATAGCTGGACGCAGTCCAGTCTATCCACGGGAGCTCTCGGGCCATATGTGGACGGCCTGGGAGAGGATAGGTGGCTTGCTGGGTGGGGGCGGGACGTAGGTGTAGGTTTAAAAGGGGAGGGTGGGGAGGATCCGTCCTCTTTCGGCTCCAGCATCCGTCACGCTGCACAGAAGTTGGCCGGGGGAGGGAGCGCAGAGTAACATCAGGGCAGGCAGGCAAGTGCGGGCCTCCCGCTGGTGCACCAACCAGCTGGGGCGTGTGTAAAAATTTAATTTAATTATAGTTTCCTGCTCAGGGGCGGAAATAGTAGTGCGTTCAGGAATGTGCATATTCAGAATAAACCGGCCGCTCTGCCTTCGGGAGCATGGCCGGGGGGCCTGACTTAGAAGCGGTCAAGGCCGCTTTGCGTATTTTAGAGGCCCGGCGTCCTGGACGAAGCCTGGGTAGGCTTAACGCGCGGCGCATGTCTTTCTCCAATAAAACAAAGGGAGAAAAAAGGGAAAAAAGGTCAGGGATGTGGCGCGGTCGCCCCCATTCCCTCAGTTATGGACCTGGGCACAAAAGGAGAGCCCCAGCCGGGGACAGATACCGAGGGTGGGGCCACAGGAGAGGAAGGCATACAGGAAGAGGCAGCAAGCCCTTCAGGGCCAGTCATGAGGGAACAAATTACACAGGACAACACAGGACAGGTGCCAAGGGACACAGTGGGGATCCAACAGCCCCTGGACTTGACCAGGGTGGGGACCACAGTGGCCAGGGCCGCCCAGGACCCGCCAGCTAGCGTTGAGGACAGGGCAGTCCATGCACAAAAGGCAGGCAATGCAGGCGCAGCCATAGGAAGTGCAGTTGGCACAGCGGGCACCTCAGGCAAGTTGAGAGCAGATGGCCGTGCTGCGAACCTGGGTCCATCGCAACACAAGAAGGGGACAGGCCGCCAACCATTTGCGGATTGGGCGGCGGTAGACATTGAGGCACGAATATTGGAACAAAGACAGTTGGTGGAGGAGACAGAGCGTAGGTGGGAACAATTATGTATGGCAAGAGGTGAGGCGGAAGGCAGGTCCAAGAAGGTGAAGAGGAAGGCTGGTGAGGCAGGAGGAGGTTGCCCAGATGAAGGTCATTGGCCAGAGAAAGGTAGCTGCGTATGGATACCGCAAGAGGAACAGGAGATAGCGCAGGAGGCTAGTGCGGCCGGGGGGTCTGGCAGCGTGACAGTAGCGCCTGGCGCACACGGCCAATCGCAGCGCAGAGAGGCGATGCCTGCATCAGAGGCGGGCAGAAAGGTGGCGAAGCCCACGGGCCCACAACAGCCCCGGGACGTTGGTCAGAAGCGATAGAGGGGTCCCCGGCGGCTATCTCTACCCCGTGGCAGCGCAAGAAGGACACGACTAGTTTGCGCCAGAGGGGGCTTAATGCTGGGGTGGAATACTGCATGGAGGAAGTGTGTGAAGTAAATGAAGGTGTGGGGATAGATGAAGAAGTGGAGCTTGAGCTCGATTATGCAGAGGAATTGGATGAGTGGGAGGAAGGTGAGATTCAGGAAAAAGAGGTGAGTGGAATACAAGGAAAGGGTAAACGGTGCAAGAGCGGCACAACCCCCTCTGCCGTTTCTGTTTTGCAGGTGCCTACAGCAAGGCAAGGACACGTGGTGTCACGCAAAGAAGGTGGCAGAGGCAAGATCGCAACGGACGTTGGAGCGACGGCTCGGGGGATTCAAGGTAAAGGAGAATGGTGAGTGCCATGGGAGTCCAAGAAAGGGATAGGGGCGCAACACGATATAAGTCAGCAGGGGTAGGGGAGGACTCAGTGCACACTCGTTGGGAAGCAGCTAGCAAAATGGCAAGCGGAACAGGTAAAGGGAATGATACAGTGGAGACAATAAAGGAGGGGGAGGATGGGGGGGAGGGTAGCAAGGAGGAGGAGGAGGACAAAGCCTTGGCTGGACACAAGAAGAGTTTGCCTTACATGGGTCTCGCAATGCCGTTAGTGTCTCACGTGGCGAAAAAGACGAAGGCAAGAATTTGGAGACACGAGTATGTCGATGTTTTCAAGCTCTTGCACAAGGATATACAGGCTAAAGAGGGCTCCAAAGAGGAGGAATGGGAACTTGCACAGAGGCCCAGAGTTCTGATTATGATGGACAATTGGACTTCGGCTTTTCTCATCTATGCCAGCATATATTGTGAGAGATATCTTGACAGGGCAATTGCCATGTTTAAATACATGGACATAATTAGGAAAGCTCAACTACATTTGGGGGGTTTGCCTGGTTAAATTACGATGAGGAGTTCCGAGCCAGAGTTAGCATTAACCAAGAGAAACCATGGGGAGATGTGGACTCCGAGTTGTGGATGCAATGGATGGCATCGTCACACTCGGCGGCATCGAAACATACTGCAAGTGGTCTCCCTGTAGTGTACAAGCCTTTTCATCAGCGTCCCACTCAGGGAGGGGCGGGAGTACCTCAGAGAACACAGGGAGTCACATTGGGAGCTTGCTGGAACTTCAATAAGGGATTCTGCTCACTGCACCTTTGCAGGTTCAAGCATGAGTGTTCCAAATGTGGGGGAAAACATCCAGTCACGCAGTGTTTTGCGCTCAATAGTCCCGCAGAACAGTGGAGACGGCAAGGGGGTAGAGGGAGCCACGGCGCTACTACACCAAAGGGCACCTACTCCAATTAGACTTGAGGCATTATTGTGTTGGCTGCGCGTTTACCCTGACACGGACACAGCGCTCAGGAGTGGGGTTTTAGAGAAGGGTTTTGAGTGGATTACCAGGGTCCACGGCAAAGGAGATGGGTGGAGAATCTGCAGTCAGCAAAAGTCATGTCGGAGGTAGTGTCAGAGAAGTGCAGAAAGAAGTATTGGAAGGAAGGATTGTGGGCCCCTTTTACGGGTGGCCATTGGAGAATTTAATAATTTCACCATTGGGAGTAGTGCCAAAAAAGAGCAAAGGAGAGTTTAGGCTTATACACCATTTATCTTGGCCCGAAGGGGAATCGGTGAATGATTTCATCGCATCAGAGGACACAAAGGTGGCATCCGCTTCATACGGATCATCAGGGGGTGTGGAAGACAAGCAGAAATGGCCAAATGTGACATCAAAGCAGCTTTTTGGTTGCTCCCGATCCATCCAGAGGACTTCGCTTTGTTAGGAATGCAAATGGGGGAGCAATATATGTAGATAGAGTCCTTCCTATGGGGTGTGCGATTTCGTGTGCCGTTTTTGAAGCGTTCAGCACTTTTTTGCAGTGGGTTTTTGTACAACGGAGTGGGCACCGGACGGTGTCACACTATATAGATGACTTTATTTTTGTGGGAACAGCGCAGTCAGGCTCTTGTGGCAGGGCTCTTAGGTTGTTTGAACAGATGGCTCAGGATTTCAGAGTACCTCTGGCGCCAGAGAAAACGGAGGGACCCTGTTGTGTGTTGACATTCTTGGGGATTGAATTGGACACGACGGCCTTCATGGCTCGGTTGCCGGTGGAAAGATGCTATCTTTCTTAAGGGAGGTCAGGGTGAGGCGCAAAATTGAACTTGGAGTGGCACAACAACTGCTGGGTTACTTAAATTTTGCATGCCGCGTGGTCCGTGGTGAAAGGACTTTTTGCAGGCGCATGGGGTTAGCAATGTCAGGGGCATCGCTCCAGCATCACAGGATAAGGTTGACGATTGGCCTACGGGAGGACATCAGGATTTGAGAAATCTTTTTGACACAATTAAATGGGGTTTCCATGGCCTTCCGAGAGGAGGATACAGTGTGGCAGGTGCAGATCTTTTCAGATGCTGCTGGGGCTGTTCGCCTTGGCATTTTTTGGGATGGGTGCTGGTGTGCAGAGGCATGGCCTGTGCAATGGCTCAGTCAAGGTAGGAGCATTGCTTTCTTAGAATTTTTTCCGCTGCCAGTGGCTCTGGCAGTTTGGGGAAATGAATTGGCAAACAGGACAGTGATTTTTCATGTGGATAACTTGAAAGTGGTGGACTTGGTCAACAACCAGAAAGCTAGGGATGTCAGGGTACTGAAATTGCTTAGAATCTTTATGTTGCGTTGTTTGACTCTGAACATAATATTTAAGACAGCACACATCCCCGGGGCAAACAACTCCATCGCAGATTCTTTGTCTCGTTTGCAGAGGCGACGTTTCTGACAGTTGGCACCCGGCGCGGAAGAATTCAAGATAGCAGTCCCGAAGGACATTTGGGAGTGGGGGGCGTGACGGTCAGGAGACTGGTGGAGAGGTCACTGGCAGAATCCAACCTTAGGAGTTACCGCCTGGCGTGGTTGGAGTTTCAGGACTTTGAAGTGTGTAAGGGGCAGGATTGGAGCCAGGGACGGGGGGCACTGGAGGCGCGAGTCATGCGTTTTGTCTTGTTTTTGATTCACAAAGGTTTATCGCCCACTACGATTGGGGGCAAGTTGGCAGGAGTATCTTTTATACGGGAGGGTGTTTTTTGGTTGGGATCCAGCTAAGAATGATATTTTGGGAAAAATTCTGAAAGTTTGGGGGAGAGTTCGAGCTAGTTTGGTTGCAGTTCGGGAAGCTATTACTTTCGAAATGCTGTTAGACTTTCTGCACGTTTTACCGGTATGTTGTTTTAATACACATGAAGTGACTCTATTTACGTTATGTTTGATTTGGATGTTTTTTGGGGCTTTCCGAGTGTCTGAATTGTTGGGGGTGGGCACAGCGTGTGGAGTGAGGAAAAGTGAGGTGAGACGCACGGGAGACAGATTGGGGATATGGCTGAGGCACTCAAAAACGGATCAGCTGGGCAGGGGAAAGTCGATTTGGCTGGAATCAGGGGGAATTGTGGAAGCCTGCCCGGTGCGAGAATGGGACAAGTTTATTGCAGGCTGCGAGTTACAAGGAGAGTGGGTCTTTCAGCACAGGAACGGCACTAAGGTTACAGCTTTTCAGTTGCTGTGTGTTGTGAAGATGGCGTTGAGGCGACTGGGAAGGCAGGAGTGTAATTTTGGCACACACTCTTTTAGAATAGGGGCAGCGACTGAAGCAGCCAGGTTAGGCTGGGACTGGGATAGGATCAGGCGCATTGGGTGATGGCGATCAAGGTGTTGTGAGCGCTATGTCAGAACATAGTTCGTCGGAGAAGAGTGTGGTTTGGAGCAAACTGAGGGGGAGTGAACAGGGTGAGGGGGGAGTTATGTACAAGAAGGCTAATCCTTTTTCTCGTTTCAGGTTGTGTGAAGGGTCCAGAACTTATGAAGTCAATCACGTGGCTGGTGGGACATTCTTTCTTACTCTGGGCGGCCAAATATGCGGAAAAACAGATCTACGGACGGTCATTGGGACTACCAAGTAGCCGGCACGAAGTGCTGTGGTAGGGGAAGACCGGCATGAGGTGGGGTAATCTGCTTCCTTTTATCACTTCTTTGTTGCTGACTTGGGGATTCCCAGATATGATGGTCATACACCTGGGAAAATGATTCGGTTTGTCTTTCAGGGCTCACCCTACTGCAACACATGCAGCGAGATTTGGTCATGATGAAGCGCAACATGCATGGAACCTGTTTAGTGTGGACAGAGTTTGTTCCAAGAAGGATATGGCGAGAGGCACAGAAGCATGGGGCAATCGAGAGGGCTAGGAGGAAGCTAAATAGGGCCATGCGAGTTTTTGCAGAGAACATGACATTAAGGTTCTGAGGCACGAAGGCTTGAAGGAGGAAGAGCAGGTGCTTTTCAGGAATGACGGTGTGCACCTTTCTGAGATGGGGAATGCACACTATTTGATGGAACTGCGTTTCTTACTCACAAATTTGTGGGGTGAAAGCTTTTGGAAGCGATCATAATGGGAGAAACATGAGCTTTGCTGAGTGGCAGTGGATGGGGGAGGGTGGAGAGTCAGATGCGGGCTTCTCCACCCTTCCAATGGGGGAGAAAGAAGTAGAGGAAGGATGACAATTGGTGAGGAGGTCAGAGTCAGGCAAGGGGTAAAAGGGGAAAGGGAGATGAGTGGAAATAGGAGTGGATTGGGTGAGATGTGAAGGATAAGTGGGAGGTTTGAAACGCGAATGGACGGAAAGGAATTACAATGTTAAAATAAAGGTATAAAGGTTATTATAAAGTTTTGTTTGTATTCTACATGTTATGATCTTTGAGCAAGCCTGTCCTAATAAATGGCACTTTTACACTAAAGAAGGGTGTCGTAGTCTCTGTCCCGATAAAACAAGGGGAACCAACGTAAATATGAGGAAGTGCAAAAGGAAAGTGGAATCAGGATGTTGAGGTAGGATAGGGAGCGAAAGAGCAAGCAGCGCAACTAGTGATGAAAACGCACAGTAGAAGCAAGTGCACCTAAGTTTTCTGCCAGCTCCTACAGTATGACCCATATATACATGTGCAGAATCACGACACAGTTCCTAAGTTTTTGGAAATGCAGGCTTTTTTAAAGAATGTTCGGGGAAACTTTCTGAACACTGGAGAGAAGGTAATATTCTTTGGCTCCCTATTTGTAGAATTGCTACAACTTGGCATGACAGCATAGCAGAGTTTCCTCCACAGTCTTATTCCAATTGCAGTGTTACTGTGCACATGGCCGGGTGATACCTGTAAACTTGGCTCTGCCAGGGAATGGCAGAGTTTTTTTGGTGAATTCCATGCCTCAAGCGGAGTTCTTTGTCCACCCCTAGTTGCTACACCACTACACAGAAAAACCACTCATCTTCAGCTACATGCATCATTCATTCTTGGCTAGTCAGAAACCCTGGTCATTCACCCACCAGCAACACTTGCCACAATCACATGCTTCCCTCGCACCAGCAATAAGGTGCATCTACTTATGCAATGCTCACACGCTTCTCCCATCTCAGCTACCACTCACCAATGTAATCATTCACATGAAACATTCAATCACATCTCACCAAGAGTTCTACGTAACCCTTTTGCGTTACACGGCATTATCAAGCCACTCACAGCTTTTCTTTCACATCACAATCTGCAGTCACATGCACCTCAACAACTCAGAACACTTGTTCATTGCTTTACATCAATTGCAGCCTACATCACTCATTCCTTAATAAAGTCTTTCACAACACAGCTCATAACTCATCTCTAGCAACTTGTCGCACTAACCCACGTTCATTCAGCTATTCTGGTCTATGCCATGTCCACTCACAACACCCCAGCTATGCTATTCAGTCATTTGCAATATCCATGGCAACATTCCTGCAACCATTCACATCACTCAGAACCCTCTACACCCTCACTCATTGTACTATCAAACTACATTCATAACATAACCCAGTTGCACTAGTTACCTGCAGTCAATCCCAGCACCCACTCAAAACATCACTGACCACATACTAAAGCCACTCAGAATGCCCCTGCACCACACAAATCACTTTTGTCATCACTCACAGAGTCCTTGGCTGCTCACATCACTTGATCAAGCCATGGACAATCTGCTACATCTGTAGCTCACAACCACAAGACCAACTCTCACCTACACTAAACTGTAGCACCCCCTTGACCACTCACAAATCCACTTAGAGGCTTACTTAAAGACACTCAACTACAACATCTTGAGTAGTCTCATGCATGCACAATTACTCACTCAACACCACTCCTGCACTAAGGGTGCTAGCCCCTACACTCACAGTGACTGTTGTACAACTTCTGCCAACAAAATTACTTGAATGGAGTGACAAAGATCAAAATGAAATATTAGAGATGAGACAGGATTAAAAGGAGTGCAATACTATTAGTGGTTCTCCACTTTGTGTAATAGTTTAACACAACACTCATAAAGTAATTGTGAAATTGCCTTGGAGTAACCTAAACATATTCTAAAGTCCTCACAGGTAAAGCTGGGTACATTTTCTGTGATAAAATGAATTGAATTCCAAGTCAAGTTGCCTTTTCCTGTTTCCTTCTCTGTTTTCTGTGCACACATAACACACTGAACAACTAAAAATATCCCATGGTGATCCATGGACTGCTGAAATAATTCCTGCCCATCTCTTTGATCACAGTCAGTTACTGACAAGCAAGGACATTGTTAAGGTGACCGACTTCCTACAAGCCAATCAGAAGAGTCTAAACACAGCCATCTCATACAATAATTCTGAATTGCTTTCAGCAATCAGAACAGTTCTGTATGGTTAGAACCTTCTGTTTAGATGCTATGTATCCATTTAGAGTAACAATGGGCAGTGCATGCCTCCATTGAACAGCTCGTGAGTGGTTTCCTTCTGTTCAGATGATAAATCAACTCTTTTTTTTTAGGGTTGAGCCTGCAGGAGCATGCGCTAGTACATGCGTCTCACCTGCTAGACACTTGAGTTAACAAAAAAGTGCACTCCCTTGAGTTAACAAAAAAGTGCACTCCAATTCTACTCCGATCAACCTCAACCTAATCCACTCCAGCCCATTCCAGTCCCCATTCCCAACCAAAACAATCTGCCTGTTAGAAATGGGGTCTCTAGTTGGCAGAGGTATACACCCATGTCCAAGTAGGGACCACAATCCTAGTCAGGGTAAGTCACACACAATCCAAATTATCATGTGCCCACCCCCAGGTAGCTTGGCACTGAGCAGTCAGGCTTAACTTAGAAGGCAATGTGTAAAGTATTTGTGCAATAAGTCATACATTAACACCGTGAAAACACCACAAAAATACACCACACAAGATTAGAAAAATAGTTGATATTTATCTGGATAAAATAAGGTCAAAAACGATAATGATTCAATAGGCACAAGTTGAAATATCACTTTTGCAAATTTAAAAAGAGTCTTAAATCATAGAAATCAACAGTTATCTCTAGATTCTAGATTACACAAAGTACCTGGTTTGCGTAAAAAATAACATGCACGGAGACCGCAGAGGAGGAGATGCGTGGAAAAATAAGGTGTGCATCGGATTTCCTGATGAGGCACAGAAGTTGCGTTGTTTCTTTCCACGCTGTCAGGGGTTTGCATCATTTTTCGGTGCGCAGTCTTGCTTCCTCACTTCGATATGTGAATCTTTTTGATGCCCAGGGACGATGTGGGGAAATCCTGGGTGTGCTGGGAGAAGTCACAGATGTTGCGTCTATCCAGTAGGGCGATGGGCCAAATTTTCTGTTGCACGGCAGGGGATGCATTGATTTTCCACAAAGGGAATCAGCTGCGTTGTTCCGGTTCGGCTGTGTGTCGATCCAGTAAGGCTGTAAGTCAAGTTTTTTGTTGCAAGGCAGACGCTGCATCGAATCTTCACTCGGGAAGTCAGGCTGCGTTATTCCGGTTTGGCTGTGCAGCAATTTCTCAGTCGCAAGGAAGCCTGTGCATCATTTCCAGCAGGGTCTGCGCTGATTTTCAGCGCACAAGGAGTTTCCTGAAGAGATGAAGGGCCATATGTATAAACACATTTTCCCATAGACATAGAATGGGTAAAACACTTTGAACCATCTGGCCCGAAAAGTATTTTTGGCACGGAGACTTCAGAAAACAGGAGGCAACCTCAATCCAAGCCCCTTGGAGAGCACTTCCCAGCAAAGTCAGAGGTTAGCAGGGCAGCAGTCCTTCTCAGCAAAGCAGTCCAGATGAGTCCTTTGGGCAGCCAGGCAGTTCCTCTTGTCAGGTTGCAGATTCAGGTCTAGAAGTGTCTGATTTGGTGGGGTCAGAGACCTAGTTTATATAACCAAAAATGCCTTTGAAGTGGAAGAGACTTCAAAAAGTGGTTTTGAAGTGCACAAGTTCCCCTTTCAGCCAAGTCTTGTCTGCCAGGGTCCCAGTATGAGGTTTGGCAGTCCATTGTGTGAGGGCAGGCCTCTAGCTTTTGAAATGTAAGTGTCAGGCCCTTCACCCTTCCAGCCCAGGAAGACCCATTCAATATGCAGATGAAGGCAGGTGTGACTGAGTGTCCTGTGTTTGTGGTTGTCAGGGTGAAATGCACAAGGGGGCTGTCACCAGCACAGACCAGACATTGATTGGAGGCAGGCTGTAAGGCACAGATGGTTTTAAGTGCAGAGAAATCCTCACTTTCTAAAAGTGGCATTTCTAAAATAGTGATATAAAATCCAACCTTACCAATAGGCAGGATTTTGCATTACTATTCTGGCCATACTTAATATGACCTGGGTACCACTTTCAGATCAGAATCTATCACTCAAAAAGTATATGAGGGCAGTCCTAATGCTAGTATATGAAAGGAGCAGGCCTCACAGTAGTGGAAAACAAATGTATGAGTTTTTCATTATCAGGACATATAAAACACACATGTACATGTCCTGCCTTTTACCTACATAGCACCCTGCCCTATGGGTTACCCAAGGCCTACCTTAAGGGTGACTTATATGCAGAAAAAGGGGAGTTTAAGGCTTGGCAAGTACTTTTAAATGGCAAGTTGAAGTGGCAGTGAAACTGCACAAACAGACCTTGCAATGGCAAGCCTGGGACATGGTTAAGGGGCTACTTATGTGGATGACGCAATCAGTGCTGCAGGCCCACCAGTAGCATTTAATTTACAGGCCCTGGGCACATGTACTGTACTTTACTGGGTACTTACAAGTAAATTAAATATGCCAATTGGAAATGAACCAATGTTACCATATTTAAGGGAGAGAGCATATGCACTTTAGCACTGATTAGCAGTGGTAAAGTGTGCAGAGTTTTAAAACCAGCAAAAACATAGTCAGAAAAGTGGAGGGAGGCAGGCAACAAGTTGGGGGATGACCACCCTAAGGCTGTCAGGACTAACACTGCACCACTCCAATCCAAAACAATCTGCCCCACCCCAATCTGCTGCACTCCAATCCAATCCATCCCACTCCAGTCTGTCCCACTCCAATCTGCCCCGTTCCAATCCATTCCACCCCACTCAATCTAATCCACTGCAACCCAATCCACCTCACTCCAATTCACTGCAACTCAATCCACGCCATTCCAACTCACTGCAACCCAATCCACGCCACTCCAGCACACCCACCCACCCCACTCCAATCCAACAAATTCACATTAATCCACCCCACTCCAGTACCATCCAGTCCACCTTAGTCCACCTCACTCCAAACCACCTTAATCCAGCCCACTCAAATCTACCCGCTCTAGTCCAGTCCTGTCCACCCTACTCACCCACAACCCACCATAATCCACTCCCATCCATTCCAGTCAACCCCATGCAATTCCACCTCACTACAATAATTCCACCCCACTACAAAAATGCCACCCCACTTCAATCAAACTCACCATACTCCAATTCCTTCATTCCACTCCAATCTCTTCAATCCACTCCAGTCCACCTCAACCCAATCCACACCACACCACCCCAATCCAGTCCACACTACCTTAATTCAGTGCACCCCAACCCAATCCAGTTCACCCCAATCTAATCGACTATAGTCCACCCCACTCAATCCAACCCATCCTACAGCAATCCAGTCCTCTCCATTCCTTCCCTCTCCATTCCATCCCACTCCATTCCACCCCACTCTAATCCAATCCCCCACTCTAATCCAATCCCCCACTCTAATCCAATCCCCCACTCGAATCCAATCTCCCCACTCCACCCCATTTCAGTCCATCCCATCCAGTCTAACCCACTCAATCCCCCCACCCATTCTATTCCTATCCACCTCACCCATTCCACTCCAGTCCATTTCAATCCACCTCACTCTACTCCAATCCACTCCACCCCACTACAGTCCACCCCATTCAGTCATTCCAGCCCTCCCTACCTCAATCCACATCCCCACACCAATCCACTTTGCACTCCAGTCCACTTCTCTCCATTCCACCCTAGTCCAGTCCAGTTCACCACACCCCAGTCCAATCTACCCCACTTGAATTCACCCACTCAGTCTAGCCCATCCAACCCCAGTCTCACTCTAATCTATCTCACCGCATTTCAATCCAACCCACTCAAATTCAATCCACCCCATCCAGTCCACCCACTCCAATCCACTGACTCTACACCGATCCAGTTCACCCCACTCAACTGAATCCAATCCACCCCACAACCTCAACCCCCTCCACCCTATTCTACCCCACGATATGCCACTCCAGTCTACGACACTCGCTGCCACTGAACTTTGCTCCTCTCTACTCAATTCTTCAACTCTCTACTGCACCACTCAACACTACAACACTATACACCAACAAATCCACCCTACAACACTTCACACCACCAACTTTTAGCCTGGCTGAATATCAACCAAACTGATGTACAACACGGCAAAACACATTACCAACGCCAATAGCTCTTGTATAGGCAAGACCTATTTGCTTTGCCAATGCTTGCTTTATTTGGGGACATCCCATAAAGTTGTTATTTGTGTGTGTGTGGGGGGGGGGGGGGTAGCAATAATCTGCCCTGCAGATTTTTTTTTTAAGTGGAATTCTTAACTTCCACAGTATGTCAAACAAGGTTCCCCATTTCTACTCAAGTTCATGTTAGAGTAATATATCACCATCTTGAAATCATCAACGAGTAATACAGCCGGATCCATTTTGGGGGGAATACATCTCCATCTTGAAGTCATCTTCGACTAATATAGCCCTATTCTGAAGTTATCTTGGGATCATCCTTGAGTAATGCAGCCTTATTTTGATGTCTTCATAACACAGTCTCTTCCCGAAATACTCCTAGGATCATCCTAGAGCAATCCAGCCTAATCCTGAAATCATCCTGCAATAGTAAATGATCATCACAGGTTTTCCACTTAAGTAATCAGGAACCCATCCTGGAGTAGCTTCTGTGATGACTCTGGAGTCATCTCATTTAAATATTTTGCCCTATATACATACTTCAGGATGGCTTGAGATGACGTCCGATAATTACAGGAATAGGCCATCTGAAGTCATCAGATGACTTCAGAAATGACTCCAGGATCATCTTCCTTTTTGACTTGGGATTTTGTTGGCCTGTTGTGAGACATTTTTCTGGGATTACCCCAATAGCATGATACTCTTTTTGTGTGCATGGCAGTTACAAGGTAGCACATATTGGCCCTAATTTCTAATTACGGATAATTATTCCTTGAGATGTTTTTATGTGTGGTTGTGTGTAGGCTATGAGATATGTCCCTGGTAAACATTTCTTATTTGTGATTTCCAATATTATGCTACAGGCAACAGGCCCCCTATCTTTTATATTTCATCATGAGCAGGCCGAGAATTTGATAAGGCTGAAACGTGATGACTGTATTTAGAGGAGTCCATTACAGATTAAGGTAGACGGCAAAGTGACGGCAAGATAAGGAGAAATAAATAGAGGACATTGTGTTCTGATTCTGATTGACTACCTCTTTCTTATCTAAAATTGATTTTCCTGATATAAAGATAGATTGTTTAATGGCAAGTATTCGTCAGAGTTATTATTTCCAACACATATCACATGTGGTATTTTTCTGTCCATTGTTCCTGACACAAATGTGTTTCCCATTGGTTCTAAAGACAAGTTGGGCTGAAATCTCTGTAGATATGAGGCAGATGGTAAAAGACATGGTATATTTTCTATATAATTAGTCAGCGTGGAGGGACTTGGGCACAAAAAGAAGGGTACCAAGAGGCTGCTTCATTTATGGGAGGTCTAGACTTTATATGTATCCCCCCTTGACTACAATCCTGTTTCACTGCTAGCCTTCATATAGGGGAGGCTCACATGGGTTGATATATAAACTGTGAAATTGCATACAGTAAAGAGGTGATTTCTGCCTCTGAGTGCCAAGTGACATCGAAGACATACTGAACTTCAGTGTCCCATTGTCTAGGATATCATTTTGAACTCTTGGTGAATAAAACTGTCCATTTCTACTCATTTACAACTCTACATGAACTACTGGTACATTCGCTTCTTGTATGTCTGACAGTGATTCCATTTTGTGGCACTATTTTATTGTTTTGAAGTCTTTTTGGGATCTATGTCATTGAGCTGTTGAAGAAGACTAATACGCTGCTCTCCTCTAATGGAGCAATGCACATAATTATCATAGTATAATTCTTGTGAGGCAAAATAGTGGCATCTGTCTCACAGCATCTGTGTTCTTAATTAACATGGCTGTGTTTCATGACAAGGTGCTGGCCCTGCTATTACTACTAGATTTCTAATCTTCACTTCTAGCATCTACAATTATTGCACTGCTTTTAAAACATTGGGTGGCACTTCAAGCAGTTTTAATTGGATACTGGAAGTAGATACACTATGTTTTTATAAAATGTATTGCTTATGTTTCCAAGTACCTCAACTTAGAAATAAATATTTGAGGTTTCCATTTGCCCATAAAATGAGATAACATTTTATATATTAGGAGAAGGTGACGAGGGATTATTGGCCAGGAGAATTAGGGATGACTGTCTATAGTCCTACACACCAGCGGAACAAACTGACCGAACATCATTTGTTCAAAGCACTCCTCAATGTGTTGGTCAAGTCAGACTCAATTGAATCTATTCTCTCCTGGAATGTGAGGGGCCTGAAGAAACTTCTGTCAGATTCTGAGGATATTTCCTGTTGGCACCTAAATGCTTTTTTTCATGCAAAAAACTTGGAGCGTTACTGAATCCTCATTAAAGGGGTACACTAAGGGCCTGATTCTGACCTTGGCGGTCTTTTCGCAAGACCGCCGAGTTACCGCCGCGGTAAAGACCGCCGACCGCGGCGGTATGCCGCTGCGTGTATTCCGACCGCTGGGAGCGTTCCGCCGGAATACCGCCAGCAGCCACACTGGCGGTCGGCGGGAAAGTGGAGACTGGTCAACCTCCACCGCCACGCCAGCAGAACACCGCCCCCAGAATTACGACCCACATTTCTGTGTGGCGGTCTTCTGTTGGCGGTCACGTCCCTATGGCTCCCGTCGCCTCCCGGAGGACCAACGCACAAGGTAAGTTGATCGTCCGTGAGGGGAGGGGGTGGGGGGGTGTTGTGTGATGTGTGCGTGCATGGGGGTGTGTAGAGGGGGTGTGTGAGTGCGTGCATGCGGGCGGGGGGTGCTGCTGTGCCTTTGGGCAATGTGTGTAGTTCGGCGGGTGCGCATGTCGGCATGTATGTGTGCGGGTATGTGCCCCCGTTGTGTATGTGTGTGTGTAGGGGGTGTGCATATGTGCATGTTGGGGGTGCGTGCATGTCGGGGTGCGTGTATGTGCATGTCGGGGTGGGGGGGGCAGGGGGTTCGTACCACCTCTGGGGGGTGGCAGGGGGGTGGAGGGTGTGGGGGGAGGACTCGTGGGGAGCAGTGGGGGGTGGGGGAGACCCCTATCAGTGCCAGGGAAGGAATTCCCTGGCCCCGATAGTGCCTACCGCCATGGTTCGCATGGCGGTTCCCGACCGCCAAAAACCGCGGCGGTAAGCAGGGTCATGATACGGTTGGCGGTCTTGGGTCGACCGCCGGGCCGGAGTGTGCGAACTCCAGCCCGTCGGTCATGACCGCCGTGGCGGTCGGAGTGGGGAAGTGGCGGTCGATCGCGGCGGTGACCGCCGCGGTCAGAATGCCATTTTTTGGACCGCCGGTCTGTTCGCGGTATGACCGCCGCCTCTCCGCCGACCGCCAAGGTAAGAATGAGGCCCTAAATGCTTACTCCGGGTAAGTAAACAAAAAAAACATGCAATAGTTGGCCTGGCTATTTATGTTGTAAAGGAAATTAAAATACAAAATAGGCAGAATCATACTGAACAATAATGGTGGAAAACTGGGACTTCAGCTTCAAGGTTAGTCATTTATTGCTAATAAGCATATACGTCAATCCAGGTACAAAAAATCATCAACTAAATCAAAGGCATCCTCACTAATTAAAAACTTACTCAGGGTAAGGGTGGATTATCACTGGTGATTTGAACTTAAATGTAATCTTTAATTCAATGAGAGCCAACCAATATCTTGCAGACAATGCCATGTGGGTGGTTCCGACACTGGCCATCGTGCGTTAGAGAAATGACCAGTTAGGAGTGCTGTTTCTGTCTTTCATTGAAAGCTTCGGTCTCAGTGCAATTAACAGCCGGTTTCAGCTGAGCCGGTCGGCTCATCACTCTTTCACCGGATTGTGCTCAGGTGGACTATTTCAGACCCCCAAACACCGATTCAGACAGAGGAGGTATCATTGGAAAAAGGAGGATATTCCCTTTCTAATGGTACCATTCCCTAGTGGATCCTTGCTTGGGTATTGCTGCAGGAGGGCTATCCCCAAGCAAGAGCCCACACTCTAACCACCAGGAAAGGGAAGCAGCCCCTTGGGCAAGGGTCTTTACTCTCCCCAAACATTTTTCTTTTTTAAATGAGCCTTTCTGCCTATAGTCCCCAATCTGCGTCCCCGGAGGCAGAAAGCCCACTAGGCACCATCGATTATTTCTTTAGGTGGGGGCTGCCCAGAATAGACATGACAATGCCCCCCTGAAAAATGGGCACAGTCTTTCTGCCCCTCTGGGAGGCAGAAGGAGGTTATTACCCCTGATTTGTCACCCAGGGTGTGGCAGAGAGCCCACTACACACCAGGGAATTATTGTTAATGTTTTAAAAAAAAGAGGGTTGGGGCTGTCCGCCAGGGGCATGGCCATGCTCCTCCACAAATAAATGGTGACAGAAGTATGTGTGCCCCCGCAAGGGGCAGATGAGGCAATAGCCCCAGATCTGCACCCCAGGGGCAGAGAGCCCTTTAGGCACCAGTGATTATTCTTTTAGTTAAGTGTAGGGGTGGGGAATGTGCAGACGTGGCATGACAGTGCCCCCACTCCACAAAATAGGACACAGTCTTTCTGCCCCCAGGGGTGAGATGGGGTTTATTACCATGAGCTGTTCCCCAGGGAGGCAGAAAGCCACTAGACATTAGGGAATTATTGTTTTTCTTTATAAGAAGGGTGAGCCGGCCCACCATGGCATGGCCATGCTCCCACCCCAAATAAACTGGGACAGAAGTACTTCTGCCCCCCGGGGGGCAGGTGAGGCAATGGCCCTCGATCTGCCCCCACTGGGGCCAGGAAGCCCACTAGGCATCACAGATTCCCACTAAACAGCAGGGAATATATATATTTTTTTTTTAAAGAGGGGTGGGGGCTGTCTGCAATAGGCATGACCATGCTCCCACCCCAAATGAATGGGGGCACAGTCTTTCTGACCCCCCACCCAGGGGCCAATGGGGTAGTTACCACAATCTGTCCCTTGGTAGGGAGAGACAGCCCACTAGATGCCAGGAAATGTAAAAAGAATGAGGGGTGGTTGCTGCCCCCCACCATGGGTATGGTAATGCCACCAACCCAACTGAAGGGGCAACAGTCTTTCTGATCCCCCTGCGGTCTAAAGCATCTGATCTCAATGACAAACAATTGGACATTTGACTCTTTTGGCTGTTGATTTTACATATGGGCCAGGAGACCTTGGCTAACTCCCAATATCGTCCCACTTGCAATAGTGAACTGCTAGATCTTTTGGGCCTGGGTAGGCTCACACTTGCAAACACCTACCAGACCCAGTCAGTTCTGAAAACTAGGCACCTTTGGGAATCTAGGGTGGTGTACTTCACATGCACCCCTCATCATTTGGAAAGGAAGATGGGCAAGGAAATGAGATCAGAAGAAAACAAGAACAGAGTTGCCTCTGGCAAGAGAAAATCAAGTTGAGGGAAATGTGAAGACGCTCCCCATGAGAGAAAATACTGGTGGAGGATATGTTCATGTACCTTGGAGTAGGAGTGATATTTTGTCCTTCACAAATAGTTACCCAAAATTGAGAGAAAAACCAGTGGAATGGTATAAGCATGTGGGAATAATTGAATATGTTGATGACGTTGTGGTTCAGAGTGATTTATGGACTGAGTGTAAGGTAGCTGTTGACTGGCCTGATAGTGAATTTCCAAGAGCTCCAGTGACAGATGTGCCGTCTGAAGAGGTGATTAAAAAAAGTACCAGAAAGTGATTGACTATTTTTAAAAACAAAGTGATAATGATAATGATAACGATAAATGTTATTGTTTCAGTTGGTTAAAACCATAACAATTTTGCCAAGGTACACGGTAAAAAAAACTCTCTAAGAAAAAAAAGGAGGATTAGAGTTACAATACAAATCACGTTAAAAATATTAGATGAATGTTGAAAATGTTAAGGTTAAAATTAATAAAAGAAATAGTTAAAAGATGGCTTGGTTGAGGTGAAGGGAGGGAATGCTGTTAGAGGCTACTCGAGTAGCTTACAGTTTAGCTGAGGAGACAGTTGCATAATGTGTTTCAGGAACTTGACGAGGTTGCAGTTTAACTGGGGGTCATGTGGATTGAAGCAAGCTCCAATGGCTCCCCTGCAGGAGCTGATCACTCTGTCAATGAACAGCCTCTTGCGAAATCTCTTTCATAGTTCTAGCAGGCCCGGGCATATGCAGATTATCTGTATTAGGTCTTCCTTCAGGCAAGCACGGTGCCTCCACCGCTACCAGGTAGTGTTCTTCCAGTACGCGGCATTGGCCAGGGTTGGCAGGTTGCCTAGTTTCATTGTCATAAGATTATGTTTAATGTGTGGTGCGAATATTGTAGAGAGGTAGGCAGCA
This sequence comes from Pleurodeles waltl, assembly GCF_031143425.1. Classification (NCBI taxonomy): domain Eukaryota; kingdom Metazoa; phylum Chordata; class Amphibia; order Caudata; family Salamandridae; genus Pleurodeles; species Pleurodeles waltl. Next base: position 612,690,501 of record NC_090449.1, read on the forward strand.
GGTTCAAGTTTTACGTAGTACTTTATGATCATCCATGCGTGTGCCCGGGCACCAAATTTGGCTTTTTGCTCTATAAATGCGAGGATTTTGGTGGCCTTGGTAGCCCCTCTGGAGAAAGCATTAAATGCCGGAGCAGCCTCCCACAAATCCTTAGGTTGTAAATCATCGAGAGAGGATTGGAGAGACCTACGGTAGGCTGAGTGCTGGTCATGTTGTAGGGCCTGCCAGAGGGCCTCATTCAGACTGCCTGCTGAGTGACTGATTTTATACCAGGTTTTAACTGCCTCAGCTCTTGTGGCTAGGTTTTGCTGAACAAGTCTGAATTTGAGGCAGAGCTGTGCCAGTGATGCAGAATTTGGTAGTTTGAGGGCTCGCCTGAATACTTTTTAGCCTTTTGAAAAACAAAGTGTACTCTAAGGATATTGATTGGCTGAAAATTGACAGGGCAACTCAGGAACCTAAGGAGTCATAACATTCCAATTAGGAGAGATTGTTGTAGGCTTTCAAGCATTTAAGTGGTTCTGAAACCATAGAAGCTAAAGATGTGGGTCATTTTGTGTTCAGATTTGTGCAAGGATTGAAGCAAAACTTAAGTAAAATGATTTAACAGCATTTGATTTGTTGGCAGAGCAAACCGATTGATGAGATCCTGTAGTGTGCAAAATACTGCATTGATGAATTGGAATTGAACAAAAAAACAATTGAAGAAGAAAGTGATGGTGATGCAATTGAAAGCTGCACAGAAAGCAAGTGAGAATCAACAGTTTTCAGGGAATACTGATGGAATGCATGTAACTCAGGTGATGCAAGGTTACAAATTTCAGCGGCAAGGTAGAGGACATGGTGTGCCATTAAATCAGAGTGGAGTTTCTAATGTGCAGATCTTGAAAATAACCAGTCCATGTCATGGTTGTGGCCAGTTTGGCCATTGGAGGATGGAGTGGGCCCTTAATGATGCAAATAATCAGGTACAGAGTAATGGAGTTATACAAGTATGAGGCAATAGTCAGGTCCAAATGCAGATAGTGCAGAAAACCCGAATGCAAAATTCATTTGTGTCCCAGAGATAGCAGATGCAAGTTCCACTAGCACTGATGTCCCAACAAGAGACAAATGTTTCCCAATAGAATTTAAATCAGGTTACAATTGTAGATGTGAATCTACTGATAGCACAGTTTCCTTTAATTGATCTGAGCAATGACAATTTTTAGACATTTTTCAGTTAGAATTCCCTAAAAAAGAAGAGGAATGCATCCTAGGTGCATCCTTAGAAGTGGATCAACGTGTTCCATTTGTGGTTGGTGATGTGAATGGTCACCATGTGTCATTTCTAGTAGATCCAAGTGCTACATGTTCTACTGTCAGAACAGAAGAAATACCAAAATTACCACTTTCAGGAAAGACAATTCTGGTTGTAGGAGTTGCTAATAAACAATTGTCCAACCCAGTAACATAATCTGTCCCTGTAAAAATAGGGTCCTTTGAGGATGAATACCAATTTGTGGTTTGTAATTAAAGTCCTGTAAGTGCTTGGACGCAACTTGTGGTGGAAGTTGAATTGTTCCATCAGCTGCACACCACATGGAATTGGGATCCCCACCAATAATGAAGATGCAGCATTTAAAATTGAAACTCAAACCCGAGTGTCACATTGTACTCAATGTTAACATACAATGACTTTCCTAAACATTTAAAAGGTACTGTGTCCCCTGAAGTTTGGGACTTTTAAGGAAACAAGATAGGACTCAATAAAGGAGTTGCGCCTATCAACATAACTGTGAAACCGAATGCTGTGTACCTGAGAATTCCTCCATATAACATGTCACCAGAAACAACTGTAGGGATTACACCCATGGCTGATTTATTGATAGAACAGACAATCATAAGAGAGATAATGGGAAGTCCAGGTAATTCTCTCATTATGGGAATACTGGAAGCCAAGTGGAAAACACTGCACAATCCAGGACATGAAAAAAGTGAATGAAATCTTCGTTCCATTTTGTCTCGTGGTACCAAATCCAGCAGTGATACTTATTCCAAATTCAATGGGAAGCAGACTGGTTAATTGTGATTGACATGTACCAAGCATTAATGTCTACATCATTGCATAGGTTCTCTTTGTGTTTTGGTTTGGCAGTCAAGTTTTGCATGGTGCCAAGTCCCCCACTGGTATACCAAGAGCCCTTCTATCTTGAAACAGACCTTGAAACAGAATCTGGAGTCACTTAAATACCCCTCCCATTTAGTTTTAGTTCAGTGCAATGATGATATATTATTGGCTTTAGCTACTCAAGAAAGCCTGTAGGAGAGATACAATTGCCCTGTTGAACTACCTAGCTGAGAATTAACATAACATTTCCCCAACTAAATTGCAGTCTTGTCACAAAGAAGTCTTGTACTTAGGACACCAAATTAAGAAAGGTGCAAGAAAGGTGTCGCAAGACATAATCTCAGCAATTCTGAAACTGAATCCTCCAAAGATGCAAAAAGAAGTGGGAAAGTTTTTAGGAATGATTGTCTACTGTTGCCTGTGGATTCCAAATTTTTCCTCATGGCCAAGCTTTTACAGAGGCTGACACACAAAGATGTGTCTGATACGGTACCATTGGATGGCAACTGAAAACATGCTTTCACAGAGCTGGGAGAAAATCTCTGCAGTGCCCCTGCTCTGGGAATGCCTGATTAAAACAAATGTTTACTTTGTACTGCTGTGACAGAGAGGGATATGCTCTCTCAGTTTTGACTCATCTGCATAGAAAGGCAAATAGACCTGTGGCATATTTTTCTGCCACTTTGATCCTGTGGCTTCAGCATTGCCTGGCTGTCATAAGTCAGTTGCTGCAGTAAGTTTCAGCATTATACAGTGCAAAAACATAGTTAAACATTGCAATACTTTGAATTCAGCTACTTTTTTGCCAGTTTCTGTGATTAATAAAGATGTAAATGATGATAATACTGATGAAATTGAGCATAACTGTCTAGATGTTAAAGATCCTGTGGATCAAGCCAAGACCTTGGCATTCGATACATTCCCATACCGGAAAATGATTGTCATGTTTGTTGATGACTCTTGTTTAAGAGACAATGACAGTACCCTGAGAGCTGGTTATGTAGTTTGTACAATCACAGGTGTAGTTGAAGCCTCCTGGCTTCAAGGAGTCTTTTCTGCCCAAGTAGCTGAATTAGTTGCTCTTACAAGAGCATGCTGTGTGTCTGAGGAGCCGAAGGTGACAATTTCCCCAATAGTCAGTATGGCTTTAGTGTTGTGTATGGCTTTGGACAGTTGTTGTCCAAAGAGGCTTTATGACCTTTTCTGGATCGTCTACCAGGAATGGAGACAAGGTATATATTATTTTTAATGAATTGCAGTTGCCTGCCCAAATTGTAGCTGTGAAGTTCTTGGTACACCACAAAGCCACTGATTATGTAAGTTTCAGTGACAACTACGCAATGAGTTGGCTAGATACTTTACCTTGAAATGTACTGCCTTTAATGGTGAGTATTCCAATGAGTCAAATGCTGAGACTTGTCACAATCTTCTGTTAACTGCTACAGATACCTGGGAAGAAGTTAAGAGGTTACAGAAAGAAGTGTCAGAGGAAGAACAGCAAGGTTGGGTTAGAACAGGTTGTGTCAAAAGAGATGAAGATGATGTTTGGGTTTCAAGTGAAGGAAAAGTTGTGATGCCTAATAATTTACCACTGATGGCTAGGCGCTACCATGGTCCAGCTCATGTTGGTTGTGATGCTATGGTCAGGACATTCAAGGAAACATGGTTTAACCACAGATTTAGATTGATGGCAGAAGCCCTATGTCGTAGATGTGTCACATGTCAGCAGATGAAGGCAGGTTAACCTACAGCAATTACAATGTCTCATAGGAAGATCAGGAGGACCTTTCAACAGGATGCAGCTTGATTTTATTGGGATAACTATGTGCAGTGGACTGAGATATGTTTTGGTTTTTGTATGCATTTTCTTTTGTTAGGTTGAGGTTTACCCGACAAGGAGAACTGGCAATCTTACAGTAGCAAAGCTGTTATTTAGAGAGCTGATTCCGAGGTTTGGCTTCCTGAATTCTTTAGAGTCAGACCGAGGGACACACTTCAATAGTGAAGTCCTGAAATTGTTATGTGCGCCAATTCAAGTTGAGCAAAGACTACATTGCATTTATAGGCCTGAACATTCTGGTGGAACTCTTAAGTCCAGATTGGCAAAAGTATGTGCCTTCACCTCTCTGAAATGGTCTGATGCATTGCCTTTTGTTTTGGTGAGCTTTCACAGTACTCCAGAAAGAAAGACTGGCCTGTCCCTGCATGAAATTATAATTGGGTGTATCATTAGATTGCCAGCTATACCTGTGAATGCGCTCATCAACATCACAGATGACTTGATACCGGATTCTCGTAAAGGACTAGCTGATGTGGTTCATTCTGCATCTCATCAAGTTGGAGGAGCTCTGCTATGATCTATGTCCAGGCGGCTGGGTAGTGGTCAGAAAGAACGTTAGGAGGTCCTGCTTGGAATCGCGTGGGAAAGGGCTAAACCAGGTTGTGCTTGTAATCACAATGGCTGTGAAGTGTGCTGGTCTCACCAATTGTGTACATGTAAGTCACACTCGCAAGGTTCCAGGTCCCCTCAATGATACAGCACCTGTTCCTGAAGGGTTGGTTGCAGTGAGACAGCTAGATCAGGTTAGTCAAGCTGTTGGGGATGTGCGAGTGACTGATATAGCACAATTGTGGTTCGAGGGGGGCCAGAGCGAGTCAACAGCAGTGATTGGTACAGAAGGGTCGAGATAGAAACAGTTGGCTCCGCAAAGCTTAGATGCTGATGAAGAACCTAGTGCTGTAATGAAAAGAGTTATACCCGGAGATAAATTGACCAAATGAGAAAACGGTGCCAGTAGTACAAGTGTGTCGAATGATTCTAAAAGGATCCGAAGAATCTGTTGAGAGCGACAGTGATCCTGACCACCAGTAGCTTGAGGATCAAACAGGATTGTTCCTAGTCAAAAGTACACAGCACCTGAATGGACATATTTTGCAGCAAATGACTGGGAGAAGGAATTCACAACCTTTTGCTAGAACAATAAGCATCCAGTTGAGCATTCTTGAATTTGTTCTTGTGGCAGAACCACATTTTGAAATTTAATTGTGATTTGATAAACTGAAACATTATACCATGGGTGTGTTTTTTGGTGATTTTGAACTACACATTTATAAGACACATTTGAACTTTTATTAGAGGCAACTTGAAAAAGGTTTTCGACTCTACACCTGAACTTTGAAAAAAAACGTTTTTATTGTCTTACTATTTCTTGTTCTAACAAATAAAAAGGACTGAAAGAGACAGTTGATATTTTGGGTCTAAAATTAGAGAACTCATGGAGTCAAATAAAGACAAGTATTTATGTGTAGGATTGTTAGTTGTGACATTGATAATGATTATTTTGTCACTCATTGGATTGCATTTGCCCACACCTATTAGTTCAAAGAAGGTTAAATCCACAAGGGCCCGAGTTCTACGAGCCCTGTAGCAAATAAAAAGTCCTTGTTCAATGTGAAGGATTTACATGCAGATAGTTCCAGAGGTGATCTGTATATGTCTAAAAAAGTATATTATAAGCTGTTATATGAATATGTACATTCCATTCAAGTTAAAGACTGTTACGTGTGCACCCAATTACTTTAATGAGATGGTGGGAGACTCACTTATCATAGTATCCCTTTGACTTCTGGAATTTCCTGAAGTTTGTTGCTGACTCTTTTCTATCAGCAGATTATTTCCAGTATTATTACTCAAATTATGATCTAGTTTTCTCAATCGCCCCTACCATGAACCATTTCGGCATTATTGCAAAGCTAAAAACATTGACACAGTGGGAGGTTTCTTTGAACCTACATTTACTTTTGGTAGAGTCTATGCCCATAGAAACAATCTGACCTGTATTCTCACCCCAGTAGAAAATGAGTTTATAGGACAAGTTTAAGACGAAAGAAGAGCAATGAAAGCTAAAGTATAAAAAAGAGTAGTACTACATAGTTGGGGTAGAGAAGAAGAAGTTCATTTATTAGCGGGAAATCAAGGATCCCTTGCCTTAGATTGGCAACATGTTCGGAAGCTGTGTATATATAGACCTCAATTGAAAACTGACACTGTCATAGGACTCTTACCATGGGGGTAAGACTGCTTGGTTTTTGGTGGCAGCACCACTGCATGTGGGCGACTGAGTTAGCCTCATACTGACTGGAAGCTATCAAGCTGACCTTCTCTGCTAGCTAGCAGCACCTGACCCAAAGCTAGAAAAATAAAGGTGATTTGTGGCAGTCTAAAAAACATGACACTCTGACTCCTCAGAGAAGTTGTGGTGGAACAGACCTTACCCCTTTCTCTCATTTGCACAAGTCTCACACATGCCAAGGCAGACAGAAAAATGCAGAATAGGTTTCAATGTTTATATTGAAGCAACTGCATTCTATGGTAAAAGGAGTGAGCCGCAATTATTAGAAAGATGAAACATAACACAATTATGATTGTGATCATTCGAGTAAAATAGATAAACAGACCCAGCATCCTGACATAACCATAAATCAAAATATTCCTACCTACACTTCTTGCATCGAACATGAGAGCATAGCAGTGTTAGCCCATCTTCCTATCCTAGTCTATGGAAGAAGCCCTTCCCCACCAAACCCCGTACCTGGAGAAAAGCAATGGTATACCTTTTGGTCTGCTGGCAGTCGTCCTGGTTGGCTGGAAAGACAAGGCCAATATCAGCAAAGCTGCGATGAAGTGGCACACATCGTAAGAGGGCTAACTCAAATTTTCCCTCTACCCTTCTTTGACCTGTGTGGTGTTGATATATCAAAATGTGTTGTGTTCTGAGAACAGGCCTGATGTGGTAATGTGTCTAGATTTAGAAGGTTGACTCCATAACTATTAGACTGGCAATACCAAGCAAATTATCATGTACCATTGCAGCCTTGAGCAGAGCACAGAATGAAATTTTGTGCAAATGGACTGACAATAATGCTTGCATGTATATACTGAACTTGTATTCTGGTGCAAAATTTACTTGAAGAGACAATTCTATCTTTCACACTTCTTTTAACCCCTTTGCTGCCAGGCCTTTTCTCCTCCTGTGCCGAGCATTTGTTTTTGGCTATTTGGGGCAGTTCGTGCTTAGGCCCTCATAACTTTTTCTCCACATAAGCTACCCATGCCAAATTTGTGTCCTTTTTTTCCAACATCCTAGGGATTCTACAGGTACCCAGACGTTGTGGGTTCCCCTGAAGGAGACCAAGAAATTAGCCAAAATACAGCGAAACATTTGCTTTTTTCAAACAAATCGGAAAAAGGGCTGCAGAAGAAGGCTTGTGTTTTTTTCCCTGAAAATGGCATAAACAAAGGGTTTGTAGTGCTAAAATCGCCATCTTCCCAGCTTTTAGGACAAGCAGATTTGAATCACAAAACCCCATTTTTCAACACACTTTTGGCATTTTACTGGGACATACCCCATTTTTACTATTTTTTGTGCTTTCAGCCTCCTTCCAGTTAGTGACAGAAATGCTGGATCCCGGAAACCTAAACATTTATGAAAAGTAGACAAAATTCTGAATTCAGCAAGGGGTCATTTGTGTAGATCCTACAACGGTTTCCTGCAGAAAATAACAGCTGAAATAACTGTAGGTACCCAGAGCCAATAAAGGAGTTGCACCTTGCAACAGGTTTTCATTGTATACCGGGCACACAGCAATTAATTTGGTAAAATATAAAACGTGAGAAATAGGTATCAAGAAAACCTTCGTATTTCCAAATGGGCACAAGATAAGGTGTTGAGAAGCAGTGGTTATTTGCACATCTCTGAATTCCGGGGTGCCCATACTAGCATGTGAATTACAGGGCTTTTCTCAAATAGACGTCTTTCTTACACACTGTCTTACATTTGGAAGGAAAAATGTAGAGAAATACAAGGGGCAATAATCCTTGTTTTGCTATTCTGTGTTCCCCCAAGTCTCCCGATAAAAATGGTACCTCACTTGCATGGGTAGGCCTAATGCTTGCGTCAGGAAACGCAACATGGGCACATCACATTTTTACACTGAAATCTGATGTGTTTCTTACAAAGTGCCTAGCTGTAGATTTTAGCCTCTAGCTCAGCCGGCACCTAGGGAAACCTATCAAACCTGCACATTTTTTTAAACTAGACTCCTAGGGGAATCCATGATGGGGTGACTTGTGGGGCTCTCACCAGGTTATGTTACCCAGAATCCTTTGCAAACCTCAAAATGTGGCCAAAACAACACTTTTTCCTCACATTTCGGTGACAGAAAGTTCTGGAATCTGAGATGAGCCTCAAATTTCCTTTCACCCAGCATTCCCCCAAGTCTCCCAATAACAGTGGTACCTCACTTGTGTGTGTGGGGCTAGCGACCGTGACAGGATATGCCCCAAAACACAACGTGGACACATCACATTTTCACAAAGAAAACAGACCTGTTTTTTGCAAAGTGCCCAGCTGTGGATTTTGCCCTCTATCTAAGCCGGAACCTATGAAAACCTACCAAACCTGTGTATTTTTGAAACCTAGATACCTAGGGGAATCAAAGATGGGGGGATTTGTGGGGCTCTCCCCAGGTTCTGTTACCCAGAATCCTTTGCAAACCTCAAAAGTTGGCCAACAAATCACTTTTTCCTCACATTTCGGTGACAGAAAGTTCTGGAATCTGAGAGGAGCCACAAATTTCCTTTCACCCAGCGTTCCCCCAAGTCTCCCGATAAAAATGGTACCTCACTTGTGTGGGTAGACCTAGCGCGCCCGTGACAGGATATGCCCCAAAACACAAAAAAAACAGACTTGTTTTTTGCAAAGTGCACAGCTGTGGATTTTGTCCTCTAGCTCAGCCGGCAAATAGGAAAACCTACCAAACCTGTGTATTTTTGAAAACTAGACACCTAGAGGAATCCAAGATGGCGTGACTTGTGGAGCTCTCCCCAGGTTCTGTTATCCTGAACCCTTTGCAAACCTAAACATTTTGGCCAAAAAACACTTTTTCCTCACATCTCGGTGACAGAAAGTTCTGGAACCTTAGAGGAGCCACAAATTTCCTTCCACCCAGCCTTCCCCCAAGTCTCCCGATACAAATGGTACCTCACTTGTGTAGGTGGGCCAAGTGCTTGTGACAGGGAAGAGCCAAAAACATGTCGAAATGGAGGTCCAAAAGGGCAGTTTGAAAAAAAAAAACATTTTTAGAATGAAAAGTGCAGCAGAATTTTTATCAGAATAGATGAGACAATGCTGGGTGGTAGGAATTCTGTGGATTCCTGCAGATTTCAGAAGGTTCCATCATAAAAATGTGTGAAAAATGTGTGATTTCCAGCAAAATTGGAGGTTTGCAGGGCATTGTGGGTAAGAAAATGATGTGGGGTGCCTGTGAAGCACACCACCCTGGAATTACCCAGATGTTTAGTTATCAAATGTGTGTAGGTCTTGTGGGTTTTTCTACATGGCAGAGTCCCAAAGTCCATAAAGTGCAGCCCTCACCATTCCAAGTGGGACGATTTTAAGAGTTAGCCAAGCTCTCATGGCCCAATGTAAAACGAAACCCCCAAATAATCAAATGTCCTCTTGCTTGCCTTGGGATAAGATGGTTTAGAGCTGAAAGACTGTTACCCCCTTCAGTTGGGGTGGGGGCATAACCAAGCCCATACCGGTTGGTAACCATCACCCCACATTTTTTTTTTTATTCCCTGGCATCTAGTAGACTTTCTGCCCTCCCAGGGTGTGGATCGGGGTAATTGTTCCATCTGCCCACTGGTGGGCAGAACAACTTTGTCCCCATTTATTTGAGGTGGGGGTATGGCCATAACCCCACCCTTTTATTTTGAAAAAAAATCTTCTCTGGTCTCTGGTGGGCTTTCTGCCCCCCAAGGGGGGCAGAAATGGCCTAAATATAATTTGCCCCCTAGGGGAGCGACCCTTGTCTAAGGGGTCGCTCCCCACCTCTAAAAAACAAACAACAAAAAAAAAAAATGATCCCTGGTGCCTAGAGGTTTCTGCCCCAGCCTAATAATAGTCCGATCTGCTCCCAGGGGGGCAGAAGAGGCCTTGAAAAAAAATGCCCCCCTGGGGTCGCTCCCCTCATGCCAATTTTCCATTTTATAAATAAATCCCTGGTGTCTAGTGGGCATTTCAAAAGCCAGATCGCTTTATGATCCGGCTTTTGAACTGCTCTGAGAGATTTCAAAGGGAAGGAAATTCATTTCCTTCCCTTTGAAGCCTCTCAAGGCCCCCATCACATGATCGGAAGAGAAATGCAAAGGCATTTCTCTTCCGATCGCGCTGGAAGCTGAGATTCGAGCGCAATGGGAGGGGGCCTCTGTGAGGTCAGCGCTTAATTGCGCGCTGACATCACAGGGGGGATGGTGGGTTTGGGGGTGGAAGGGGAAGACCTTCCCCTTCCATCCCTGACTTTAGGGGGTGGGAGGGAAGACCACAGAGGGAGCGCTAAGGCTCCCTCTGAGCTCTGTGCCCAGGACATAATGGTTACGTCCTGGGCACACGAGCACTGTCCCGCAGGACGTAACCGTTACGTCCACGGCACGGAACCGGTTAAATCATTCAGATTTTTAATTGCCATTAGTGCAGCTAAATATTCACTTTCAACAACATTAGTCAATATTGTTGTGCCTGATTGTGCACACTTACCTGCACTCTTATTAAGCACCTTCATACGTGCTGTAAGGCGCGGGTAGGTCATATTAGAGGGTGGGCATTGAATACAGAGGCAGCACTCTAGTGTTTCAGGAGCCCACACTAATAAGAAGCATATAAACATGGCTGCAGCACAGATGGGCAGTGGACGTATGCAGCAGGTGCACCAAAGGTGTGCCTAAGACAAGCCTGTCTGTGCCTGTCCGTTTCCTGACCGCAGCCAGCACCAGACAGCCTGCTGGTGCTGGTTTAGAGGTAAGCTCTTTTATTTCCTATACTTTGGCAGAATTACACCATCTAAAGACCCGTATTAAACAGTGCAAGAATCCCATCCTTATAGACTGTTTGGGTCCAGTTTGCTACGGTGCCTGCAAACGTCACCTGTATCCTCTGAATTTAGGTATTAGTGACAAGCAGCTGGCCACCCACAGTAAACTTAAAGCTGCATTAATAAATGTCTGCTCACTTCTAAAACATGCTTTAGATATCTATAATCTACTTGAGGAAGAACTAGATGTTCTTCTCATGACTGAGACCTGGCTAACCAAGGATTCTGTTTCTTGACCTACTCCTGGCACTCCCCCCACATTTTGCTTGCCTACACTTAGATCGCTAGGGCAAGATGGGGGGTGGTGAGGCCATTGCCTTTGAAAAAACTCTAAAATGCACCACCTTTAAAGTTGATAACCTGGTGAACACAGAAGATGTGGGGTTCATGATCTCATCCTCTACGCAGTGCTCCTTAGCAGGAGTTTTATTATACTGCCTCCGCTGGTTATGCAGGCAAGTTCTTTAACTCTATTTCCCAAGCACTAGGTCAGAAAGCTTTTCATTATATCATCTTTACCGTCGTATGGAACTTCAACCTCCAACTGGATAATTACTTTGGCAGCCTGGTATCAAAACTGTGTGACTAATTTGCTGACATTGATCTTTCTATGACTATATTGGGTCTCACACATAAGGCAGGCCATACTATCAACGCCATATTCTCTAACACAAAGTTGGAGATTGCCATGCCAATGGAAGTTCTGTTGTCAGACCACTTCCTTCTTCTATTCTCATGGCTTTGGCCTTCCCCAAAAGCACTCTCAGACGAACCGCCCCTGGAACAAGATGGACCTAGGCCTATTAAAGTGTCGTCTTGATTATAGCAAGCAAACGTTCACAGGAAATAATACACTAGAAATATAAAGCTAAAGCGTTTATCTGTAAGCTAAAATAAAGAGTCCAATCTAAGCACTAAAAGGAACCCACAACACCCTCCCCATTGTTGGTACAAGAGTGCAGGGTCCAAGCTCTAAAATAAACAATGCTAAAGCTAACTACTTAAAAGCAGGATAAAAATATACATAAAAGAGATAAAAATGTCAAAGTTGACTTGCGGCCAAATTCAAAACAGGACTATTTTTTTATTTTTTTTTAAATATCGAAATGCCAAATTACCAATCGTCATGATCTTGCAGGAGATCTTCAAGTGTATCGATGGAAAGGGAATCCAGGATGGAGCCCACTTCGGCAGGCGATAAATCCCCCAACTCATCAGATAAAAGGTCAAAGGAGCACACATGTTCTGTTTCCTCAGCCACAGGTCTGGCTGTTCAGCGCAGTACCAGATATTGAAGCACCAGGAGCCAGCAAATCCCCAAATGGTGGCTTGTAGAAGCATCCCACAACAACCGTAGTCTCATTGGGCCAGTTTGTCAGTGAACCCTCATCTACAGCATCATCAGATTTATGTCCATAGATCGTACATGTTGTAAGGCAAGACACACCTCAAGTGCAGTTTCGAAAGGGCATCACAAGCAGCGAAAGACAGGCTGCATAGTACTGCATTATGCTATCACGACACAGGTTGGCTGGTGGGAGCTCTATCATTTCTCGTTGTTGAGCTGGGGCAGCCATTGAGAATCAAAAACAGCAACAGCAGGATACCACCAATTAATGCCAACGTAATCGGAAATCCTCCAAAACACCTGAAAAGGGCGAGTAGCTGACTGAAGGTATAACTCCAAACACAGTCTGGAAAATGCTGACAAAACCAGAACCTACTGCCTTAAAGTGTACAATCCTAGCAATGTGAGACGCATTAAAGTCGTGACTTATTAATTCACCGAAATGCTTTGGAAAGTTGATATTTAAAAGGGACTGTATCTCTGTTGAGGACCTTGCCATTTGAAGGTCATAGGTTTCACGGGCCGATGTAAGAGCCACATGTTTTTGCAACAAAAGGGCTTTCAGTCTGCTCAGAATGTCAAAATTTAAATTATATATAGCAATGTGAGGCCACATATCAGCTACTTTTATCTAATGCATGGGGGGAAAATATGTTCCCTCAACAAGTCATACTTTGAGAGACTGAAATTACATTGGGAACCCAAGGCCTCATTCCTCAGCAGCCTTGATCTCTCAGTAGCAAGTATTTCCCATTCCAAAGCAACTGAAACACTGGGTGAATCAAAGGCACAGTAATACCTTTCAGATAGCAAGCCAAATTCATAAGAGAAGCATTGCATGCTCCATGTGCTTATAAATCATAGAATGGCTTATAGAAGTCTTGCATTCGCTACAGCTGAGAAAGTCCTCTTTCTTGCCATTAAAGCATTTGTAATTAAAAGGGGACTCCCATACCTCATGAATGTAACTGTCTCCTACCTGTTTGAATCTGCCATCAGGAAAATGTTTAAAAAAGAAAGTGAATTGTAAGGTTGAAATGGGCAGACTAATCGCTCCATGTATTAACCACACTGATGATGGTATTTACACCACAGAAAAAGGCAAATTTTTGGAACTTTATGATGTTAAGCATGATGTAACTATCTTCTTTCTTAGCCATTTTCTCTTGTTTGCATGTCAAATTAAATGCGGCAAAAAAATCCTTGGACATGATGTGCTTTCAAAGCATGCAGACATTTTTAGGAACTTTTTACGTCCAACTCAACTGCATAATGGACCAAAGCTGACTTTGTCTATGATGTGAAAATGACATATCATTTTGAATAATGTCAATTGCAGAAGACACAATGTTGTTTAATGTGTAAATGTGGTTGGACAATGTATTCATACCATTATTGACAGTGGCTAGAGCTTTCTCTAAATTCTCCTTATCTATTTGCCTTAAAGAGGCTGCAGCTTCCTTTTGCAAGAGCTTCCATATTTCATCTTATATTGGATATAGGAAACGTTTTGAGTGAGGTTTGCTGGGACCTACAAGAAAACTTGTAAGGCTAGATCTTCTGAAATGAGACTAAGATATTCAAGTTGTTTGTTGTATGGTGTCTTTGAGAAATATAGGTCCTCATTACAACCCTGGCGGTCGGTGTTAAAGCAGCGGTAATACAGCAAACAGGCCGGCAGAACAAAAATGGGATTACGACCCTGGCGGAAACCGCCAACATAGACAGCCACTTTAACACTCCGACCGCCACGGCGGTACAAACAAACAGCGCGTCGGACTACGCCAACAGATAGGCGGAAGACAATGTACCGCCCACCCTATTACAACAGGCCTATCCCCCACCTTTTCCAGGGCGGAACCAACGCGAACAAAAACACGGCGGAAACAGTACACAGAAGGGAAAACACTCACCTCTCCTCACCCCACGCCAGGACGCCATGCAGCCCAAATTGCAGATACTGCTGATGATGGTCTTCCTCCTCTTCTATCAGGAGCACCAACGACGGTGGCGACAACCAGGGTGAGTACTGCACCTACAACACAGGGGAGGGGGGAGGGAAAAGAGAGTGACACACACACGCAACACCCAACACCCCAACTCTCACCCCCACCCACAACACCATACACACAAATACATGCAGCAACAGTACACATACACCCTCCCACCCCCTGGAAGAACGCAAGGACAAAAGGAATTGATTTGAATAAATGTAATCATGTGAAATCTCATTATCAAAGTTCAAAATCCAGTAAACGCAATTATGTACATCAACTACACAAGTCCGGATGGTGCACCAATCATTGTCCATGGACCACTAGGCCCAAAATGCATGGGCAAAGCTCACACATGACACCTGACTGTAAATGGCGAGAACACTGCAGGGGCATCAGATCGAAATGAAGCAGGCACCTCAGGTGGAAGGGGAGGGGGGGCACCTCAGCCAGATGAACGCACGATGCCACTGCTGCACGGGGGGCTCCATGCCTACTGCTTTATCCTGGTGAGTGCAAAGCCATAGTCTCTCACGTCCCTCCAGTGGGTGGTTTGCCCACTGCTTTATCCTGGGGAGTGCAAAGCCACAGTCTCTCAAGTCTCTCCAGTGGGTGGCTTGCCCACTGCTTTATCCTGGGGAGTGCAAAGCCACAGTCTCTCAAGTCTCTCAAGTGGGTGGTTTGCCCACTGCTTTATCCTGGGGAGTGCAAAGCCACAGTTTCTCAAGACTCTCAAGTGGGTGATTTGCCCACTGCTTTACCTTGGGGAGTGCAAAGCCACAGTCTCTCAAATCTCTCCAGTGGGTGGTTTGCCCACTGCTTTATCCTGGGGAGTGTAAAGCCACAGTCTCTCAAGTCTCTCAAGCGGGTGGTTTGCCCATTGCTGCACCCTGGGGAGTGCAAAGCCACAGTCTCTCAAGTCTCTCCAGTGAGTGGGTTGCCCACTGCTTTATCCTGGGGAGTACAAAGCCACAGTCTCTCAACTGGATAGCAGTCTCCACTGGTTCTGGAAGGGGCCTTGTGCCCATAGTGCTTCATCCTGCCGAGGACTGAGGTAGTGGATGTGATACTCCACTGGTTCTGGAGGGGGCTTTGTGCCCAGAGTGCTTCATCCTGCCAGTGACTGAAGTAGTGGATGTGATACTCCATTGGTTCTTGAGGGGGCTTGGTGCCCAGAGTGCTTTATCCTGCCAAGGACTGGGGTAGTGGATGTGATACTCCACTGGTTCTGGAGGGGGTTTGGTGCCCAGAGTGCTTCATCCTGCCAAGGACTGAGGTAGTGGATGTGATACTCCACTGGTTCTGGAGGGAGCTTTGTGCCCAGAGTGCTTCATCCTGCCAAGGACTGAGGTAGTGAATGTGATACTCCACTGGTTCTGGAGGGGGCTTGGTGCCCAGAGTGCTCCACGTGCAGTGTGGCCGGTACAATTCCCTCACATGGGTGTGTGTGCCACGAGATTGCCGAGGTACAGGGAGCATGATACACCATGGAGGCTGCGACACACCCCACACTGCTGCGGCTTCGTATTCCACCTGCAGGTGACAACTGTGATGTCAGTATTGCTTTATGGAAGCTGCCCAGGGTCCTGGAACTCACCACCAGCCTCGGACGACTGACCTCTGGGGATGGTAGGCATGTCTGCGGTGGTGCCGCTGTCCGAGGACATCACGGGGCCGCTGGCGGTGCTGGCGGTGCTTGCGGCGGTGTCAGTCATGGCGGTACTGGTTGCGGGGTCTGTGGCTGCAGTGCTGGCAGCGGGGTCTGTGGCAGCGGTGCTTGTGGTGGGGTCTGTGGTGGCGGGGTCTGTGGCGGCGGTGCTGGCGGCGGGGTCTGTGGCGGCATGCTGGTGGCGGGGTCTGTGGCGGAGGTGCTGGCGGCAGGGTCTGTGGCAGCGGTGCGGGCTGCTGGGTCCCTGGTGACGGGGCATGTGTCAGCACCTGCTGAGGGAGAAAGCTGGATGTCTCCTCAAGCCTCGGACGGCTGCCCACCGGGGAAGAGGCTGGGGACTGTTGCAGCGGCTGTACATGTGCCGGAGGCGGTGCAGGTGGTGGTGCAGGTAGTGGTGCAGCTGGTGGTGCAGGTGGCAGTGTTCGCCGCCATACAGGTTGGCATGGACGTGGACAGAAGGTGTGACACTGGCACTCAGTCTGTGCCACCATGCCCTCTCCTGACCTGCCCTCCAGTTTTTGGCCCTTCCCACCCTTTGATGGTGGGGCAGTTGTCTTGCGCTATCCCCTTTTGTTTTCGCTGACCCCTTGGTGGCAGGTGTTTTCAGCTTCTCCCTCTGGAATGTGGGCAACTTTTTAACCTTGGCAGGTGGCGTAATGTCCTTGCCCTTGCTCCGTGGCACACTGGCAGCCCTGATGGTTGGCGCACTCCATTACCCCGCAGTTGCTGGCACCACTGTGCCTGGGGATGTGGTGGCTGAGGTGCTGGGCTGGGACCTGGAAAGCCTGGCCCTAGGGGAAGGACGGGGCAGGGGAGGTGTAGGGAAGAGGTCAATTTTAGCCAGGAAAAGATTTTTGGACACACTGGGACGGGTAGATGGAGGGGGTTGGGGAGTGGAGGAAGAGGTAGTGGTTGTAGGAGGTGTATGGCTGCTGAATTTGGGTGAAGGTGCATGGGCTAGAGGCTGTTGTGAGATGGATGGCTGTTGGGTGGGTGTGTGCCTGCGTTTGTGTACTTTGGGAGGAGGACTCACTGACACACTGGGAGTGGACACTGGGGATGTGTGAATGGTAGTGGGGGTGGTGAGTGCACGTGAGCGGTGTGTGGTGATGGGCGTGCTGGTGATGGAGGTAGTGGCTGAGGATGTAGTGCATGCAGGTGTGAGTGGAGACGAGACTGGGAGGGAGAAGGGAGACGTGGAGGAGGGGGAAACAGTGGAGGAAGTGGATGTTGGTATGTGTGCATGGGTATGATGCTTGTGTGAGTGCTTCTGGGTTGTGTGGTACTTATGTTTGCCTGAGTCACTCTTGTGTGTTGATGTGTGTGCATGCTGGTCTGATTGTGTGCTTGGGATAGGCTGAGGTACAGGGGATTGGGTCTGGGTGGAGGAGGTTGGAGGGGGGAGGCTGGACACAGGGACAATGGCTGCCATCAGTGCTGAGGCCAGAGCCTGAAATACTCTCTGTTAGGCTGCCTGGAAAGAATAAATGCCCTCCAGGTATGCATTTGTTTGTTGCAAATGCCTCTCAACACCCTGGATGGCATTCAGAATGGTAGACTGCCCAACAGTGAGGGAACTCAGGAGGTCAATAGCCTCCTCACTGAGGGCAGCAGGGTTGACTGGGGCAGGGCCTGAGGTGCCTGGGGCGAAGGAGATGCCCACCCTCCTGGGTGAGAGGGCACAGGACAGACGCTGAGGGGCTGCTGGGAGGGCGGTGCTGGTAGGGGAGGTGGCGGCTGTACCTGTTGATGCAGTGGGCACAGAGGTGCCCGCCACCACAAGGGAGCTCCCATCATAGGAGGAGTCGCTGCGCTGGTCTCTGCTCCTGTCCCCGCCATGGAGCTTCCCTCGCCCTCCGTCCTACTGGTGGCTTCAGACTCCGTTGCTTCACCCTCCAGAACCAGTGGGATCAGACTCACACCTGCACCGGGGCCAATGCTATTGCACACAAGAACAGAGAGACCACAAAGAGGGGAGTGGAAAGACGAAGAAGGACATGTTCAGTGCATGCAACACCACTACCGTTGGCGGACACAACACACAAGGAGCAGCCCTCTGCAGTACGCCATGCACTAACAGTTCCTACAAAATTTCAGCTGACCA
Source organism: Pleurodeles waltl (assembly GCF_031143425.1). NCBI lineage: Eukaryota > Metazoa > Chordata > Amphibia > Caudata > Salamandridae > Pleurodeles > Pleurodeles waltl. The sequence continues at coordinate 612,708,660 of NC_090449.1, forward strand.
TGGGGTACGAGGCCTGAGCACAATTGCTGCTCACCTTGAAGTCACAGGAGCCTGACTAGGTGTAGATTTCTCTAACCACTAGTGGGGTTGGGGTGCCACATAGCCTGCCTCACAAGGGGCCTTGCCTTCCAAGATCGCCCTGGCCTATGGGAACCCACTCCCCACCTCCCCCACCCAGACACCTCGTAATGCATGCAAAGTCAGCTGAATGAGAGTGTACTCACCCCCCTGTGGCTGCTGTGATGCCCTCAAGCGCCCATCCAACTCTGGATACGCCACTGCCAGGATCCAGAACATCAGGGGGGTCATGGTGCGACAGGCACCCCTCCCACGTTGCGAGGCCATCCCCAGCTGGGTCTCCGCTTTCTTCTTGCTTCAGCGACGCAGGTCCTCCCATCTTTTCCGGCAGTGGGTGCTCCATCTTTGGTGGACCCCCAGGGTCCGGATGTCCTTGGCAAAGGCACGCCAAATACCCTTCTTCTGGTGGGCGCTGACCTAGAGGTATGGAACAGGGGGAAAGGACATTACTCACCCGTCCGGACCGTCATACTCATTGCCCCCCATTCCCAACCTTGCCCTGATGCACATACACTCCCCATCTGCACATGCAGGCTTCAGCCCCCACAATGGATCTTCCATCCACACCACTCAAAACAGGCCTTGCCCATGCAGCATGCTCACAGTGTACTCACCTGTTTGTCTGGAGGACCGTACAGTTGCGTGTACTGGGGGAGGACCCCATCCACTAGTCTCTCCAACTCCTCCGAAGTGAAGGCAGGGGCCCTTTCCCCAGACACATGAGCCATCGTCGCTTCCAGACACAAGTCCCAGCAGCACTTGCAGTGTAGGTCCTCTCCTGTTGAAGGTCAGGTAACAAGTGAGTGAACAGACAGAAAATGGTAGTCACGTCCGCGGCGGTGCGCACCGTCACCGCCGGCGCACATCATCATTGGCTCCTGGGACCCCAAGGACCCAATGTTAACCAATGCTGAATAGCGCCACGGTCTTCGACTGCCCACTGCGACGGTGTAGAACGCCGGCGCAGTTACCTCATATCCCCTTGTCCCACCTTACAGGTCAGGCAGCCGCCATTTCAGGGGGCCACATGGCATTAATAATAACTGTGTGGCACTTATGTAGGCCTGGAATACTCACAGTTACAGGCACATTGCGTATTATTAAATTTGTGCAAATGCCATTTTGGGATACCTCAGTGTTGGCTGACTCTCTGCTCGCTGTTCTCCTCCATAGGGCATGTCTGCTGGGGCAGGTGATGATAGGGTTCCATCCTCCGGTGTATAGACCCCTGGTGGACCTGTCCACAATGGAATAGAGACACATAATTATCACATACAGACTTGATCGTGCAACAATCCAGGAAGTGTGTGCCCAGTTGGAGCCAGACCTGATGTCAGCTATCCGCCATCCCACAGGGATACCCCCTCTAGTGCAGGTCCTGTCAGTACTTCATTTCCTGGCAAGTGGTTCATTTCAAACAACAGTGGCCATTGCATCAGGGATGTCCCAGCCAATGTTCTCTAACATGTTGTCCAGAGTGTTGTCTGCCCTGCTGAAACACATGCAAAGCTACATCGTGTTCCCTCAGGTGGAGGATTTGCCAACAGTGAAAGGTGACTTTTGTGCCCTGGGACATATCCCCAACATCATTGGTGCCATTGATGGGACACGTGTGACATTGGTACCCCCCCCCTCGCAGGAGTGAGCAGGTGTACTGAAACCGGAAGAGCTACCATTCTATGAATGTGCAGATGGTGTGTTTGGCAGACCAGTACATCTCCCATGTGAATGCCAAGTTTCCTGGCTCAGTGCATGATGCCTACATTTTGAGGAATAGCAGCATCCCATATGTGATGGGGCAACTCCAGAGGCACCGGGTGTGGCTAATAGGTGAGGCCAAGGATCCAATACAGTGTGAATAGGTGTCTGGGTATGGGGTTGTCCCTAAGGGTTAGTGTGTGTCTAACAGTTGTCCCTCGATATTTGCAGGTGACTCTGGTTACCCCAACCTGTCATGGCTACTGACCCCAGTGAGAAATCCCAGGACAAGGGCAGAGGAACGATACAATGAGACACATGGGCGAACTAGGAGGGTGATCGAACGAACCATCGGCCTCCTGAAGGCCAGATTCCGGTGCCTCCATTGACAGGTGGTTCCCTCTAATACTCACCGAAGAAGGTGTGCCAGATCATCGTGGCATGCTGTATGCTGCACAACCTGGCTTTGCGATGCCAGGTGACCTTTCTGCCGGAGGATGGGCCAGCTGGTGATCTTTGTGGCAGCTGTGGAGCCTGTGGACAGTGAAGAAGAGGAGGTAGAAGAAGAGGATATCGACAACCGAAAGGTAAATTGACATTGCTATATTCCATAGTTATTTCAATTACACGTTTGTGAAAGCACAGACTGACTCCAGATTGTTTTGTTATTGAAGTGTGTTTAATTCTGTGCAAATAAGTGGAGGGGGTTGTAAAATGGGCTGAGGGGATGGTGGAGGAATGTCCATGGCAGAGTCCAGTCTATTTGTTTCACAGGTGCATTGTCCAACGGGGCATAGGAAGTGGAGCAATGGCAGTTGAAGGATGGACAGCGTGACAAAGTGGGACAGAAGGGTGACATTCAGGGGGGGTCTCATTTCCTGGCAGGGGTCTTGGCAATGTTCTCTGTTTTGTTCCTGGATCTCAGGGACCGTTTACGGGGTGGTTCTCCATCTGCAGGGGGTGGGGTGCCGGTGTCGTGTTGCTGTGGCGGCGCCTCCTGACCACTACCGCCGGTGGAGGGCTGTTCATCGTCCAGGCTCGTGTCAGGGGCCCCTTGTTGTGCCACTGTGTCTCTCCTGGTGTTGACAAGGTCTTGCAGCACCCCTGCAATGGTGACCAGGGTGTTGTTAATGGACTTCAAGTCCTCCCTGATCCCAAGGTAGTGTTCCTCCTGCAGCCGCTGGGTCTCCTGAAACTTGGACAGTACTGTTGCCATCGTCTCCTGGGAATGATGGTAAGCTCCCATGATGTTGGAGAGTGCCTCGTGGAGAGTGGGTTCCATGGGCCTGTCCTCTCCCTGTCGCACAGCAGTCCTCCCAGCTTCCCTGTTTTCCTGTGCCTCTGTCCCCAGAACCATGCGCCCACTGCCACTGCCCCTAGGTCCCCGATTTTCTTGGGTTTGTGGGGTTGCCTGGGTTCCCTGTAGTGGTGGGCACACTGTTGATTGACATGTCCTGGGGACAAAGGGATGGGCCCGCTGGGTGGGTGCTGTGCTGGTGTTTCCTGCGGGGGAGGTTCAGTGGTGGCTTGTAACTGTGTCAGGGGACCCGACTGTCCTGAGGTCCCTGATGGGCCGGGCTGGTCATCTTGATCTAGTTGTGCAGAGCTGCTGTCATCACTCTGGGTCTCTTCTTTGGCGACTGGCTATGTCTGGCACCTCCTGTACGGTGACGTTGGGTAGGGGTCCTGTAGGTATGTAAAGGCATGATTATTGCATCTGTGTGTGCCATTGTGTACAATGGGTGAGTGTCCCTGTACTCCAGTGCTTGCATTCTTGGCTTGGTCCTTGTGTGATAGTTGGTTTGGGGTCTGTGTTGGTATCTGTAGTGGGCATGCTTTGGTAATAGGTGTCCATGCTTTAGTGTTGCATGCAGGGCTTGGTATTGGGATGGCTGGGCTGTGATCGTGGGGCATATGTGAGGTGTTGGAGTGATGGGGGTTTGGGTGAGGGTGGGGGTATGTGATGGCATGCAGGTGGGGTGGGGGATGTGGTAACAAAGATATGTCTTACCAGAGTCCAGTCCTCCTGCTACTCCTGCGAGGCCCTCAGGATGCAGTATTGCCAAGCCTTGCTCCTCCCATGTTGTTAGTTGTGGGGGAGGAGGTGGGGGTCCACCGCCAGTCCTCTGTACTGCAATCTGGTGTCTGGAGACCACGGAATGCACCTTCTCCCGTAGGTCGTTTCCCCTATTCCTGATGTCATCCCTAGTTCTTGGATGCTGTCCCACTGCGTTGACCCTGTCGACAATTCTGTGCCATAGCTCCATCTTCCTTGCAATGGAGGTGTGCTGCACCTGTGATCCGAATAGCTGTGGCTCTACCTGGACGATCTCCTCCACCATGACCCTGAGCTCCTCCTCAGAGAAACTGGGGTGTCGTTGAGGTGCCATGATGTGGTGTGGGTGATGTGTAAGGTGGTGTGTTTTGTGATGTATGAGGGGATGGGTTGTTGTGTGTTGTTTGAGGTGCGTGGATATTGTGTAAGTGATGGTGTTGTGCGTCTGTGGATGCTGGTGTTGTTTTAGGTAGTGTATCTTTCTGGCCTGCTTTCAAATTTCTGGTAGTAAGGGTTTGTGGGTAATGTGGGTGTATGTTTTATAGTGGTGTGAGTGTGTGGGAGTGGTGTTTGTATGTGTATCAGGTGTGTGTATTTCGAATTATCCAATGTGGTTGTGTTTTGTAAGTGTGTGTGTATTTTGAGCGCGGTGGTGTGTACCACCAATGGACAACCGCGGTTGAAAGAACGCCGCGTTGATTCATGGGTCGTGATAGTGTGGGCGTATTCCTGCTGGCGTGACGGTGCCGGTTTTGTTATCGCCAGTTTATCACTGACCTTTGGTGTGGCGGACTTGTGTGGGTGTCTGTATTATGGTGGATTCTGAGCTCTGGGTCGTAATAGCTGTAGCGGAATTCCACGGCCGCAGCAGTATGTTGGCGGTCTTCTGCACGGCGGTAAGCGGCATTTACCACCAGGGTTGTAATGAGGGTCATAATTTGTACGGGAATATGGCATGCTCTAAATAAAGCCTCCTTACCCTTTATTTGCCAGTCTCAAAAGTGTTCCCAAACACTTTTTAAGTCAATTGGCTTCTTCCAATACTCATAACCATCTGTATCCAACTGTGACACCAAGGGATCTGAATAAATCAATTTGGTGTCTGTTAGCAAAATTGTTCTTGTTTTTGAAGGTGTCAATTTAAAATGTTAAGACTTAGCATTTTTAACATCATGCCCAGTAAAATGAGAAAACGTTTCTGCATATGTTTTTGAACTCCCACGGGTGTGGAATTTAATAAAATATCTACTTTTCCATGGTACAAGTTGTTTCTTAAATCTACTTGTCCTGTAAGAAAATTTACTAGTGTCCTTGGTGCCATGAAGTGTAGCGACAAATAATTGCAGCAATTGAATTTTCTAAGAGCTCTGATAACATCCTCTCTAATTATGCCAAGGCTAATACTCTAGTAGGGCTCGAATACTAGCAATTTCAAGCCCTATTGTAGCAATTTTCTTATTTAGCACCTTTCCGTAGATCTACATACAGGGCCTGGAGGAAGCACTAAGCAATAGTCCCAAGGCTGGAATGCCTTCGAGTCTTTGCAAACCTACTGACTTGCATATTTTAAGGATTTTCACAAGCTCTTCCCTAATCTTTTCCCAGACTGGGAAAGGCTGATAATTTACTCCTGACAAGGGCAGAAGCAGAAGTTCTTCCAGGATAGGTAACAAAAAGGTTGGAGGCAAAGTGAACTTGTAAACGGTCACTATATTTCTGCTTGAGCAAATCTACACATGGAGATTTGCTTGTGCTAAAATACAGCTACAAAGATTTTCTGGAAGTACGATTTCATGGTCTACTTCTGTAAGTTCTTGTGAATTCATAAAAACCACTAATGCAACGACATATACCAGGGGTACACGTTTGTTTTTTTCTTTTAGAATTGGACCTCCAATTAGGTCTGGCTTTAACCAAGACATTTTGTTTTTATTAAAATTCTATTTCCCTCTCCATCCGTCTATTGGCTGGCTTTACTGTGAGTGACAGCATTCTGCTCTCCTACAAGAAGCATATTGGCACACAAAGTAGTTTTGTTCATTGCCAGGAACAACTGTGACACAATGTGTGCTTTTTGAGACCAAAATACTTTTTTCTGCCTTTTGACAATGTTTTTACAATGGTTAGGGCATGGCAGCTCCCAAAACAATAAAGTGTTACAAAAGCTATCTCAAAACAAGGCATGCAGTGACAAAATCAAGACCCTGATTTATACTTTATGACGCAAACCTGCGTGAGCGCAGGTTTGCGTCAAAAAGTATAGCGCTGGCTAGCGCCAGCCGGGCACCATATTTATGGAATGACGCAAGACTTAAGTCCACTGGGAATGGCCATTGGGCCCAGTGACATGTAGTGGGGGCCCAAGTTAGGCCCCCAATGGCACTTAAAAAAAAGAGGTAAATACTTACTTCTACTTACCTGTACTTACCTGGGATAGGGTTCCTCATCCTCCACTGTCCCTTTGGTGTGGGTGGGTGTGTCCCTGTGGCCTGGGGAGGGCACCTGTGGGCTTATTCCATAGTGTTCCATCATGGGAATGGGCCCACAGGTCCCCATATGCCTGCCCTGACCCAGGCGTTAAATAGAGGCACTAAGCAAGCTTAGTGCCATTATTTAGGCCCGCTTCCCTCCCGTGCACCATTTTTGCACGGACAGGATAAATAAGGTGCTAGGGCCTTTGAGTCATTTTTTGCCCGGGATCACCTACCTTTCATCTCATTGACGCAAGGTAGTTTTCAGACAGCAAAAAATTACTTTAACTCCAATATTTTGGCGCTAGACATGTCCAGCGCCAACATATAAATATGGATTGAAATTTGCGCTGAATTAACGTAAACAAATGACACTAATTTAGCACAAACAGAGAATAAATATGCCCCCAAGAGACTGACAACCACTATTGGATTGGATGGCTCTGCCAGTTCTTGTTTATTTTCTTGTTTCCCATAATCTTGCTGAAAATGATTACACTGATTTTCCATTATGAATATTTTTTGGAAATACCAGCATTTATCAGCACATTTTGCCAAATGATGCTGTAAAGCAATAGTACAAAATTTCACAGTAAATTAGCAGAACGTTTTTTTCCCATTTGCACTTCTTTTCGGAACATTTTATTTTGAAAGTAAAGGATTGTCCATCATGCTTACAAGCTTCTGCAAACATTTGCATCTGATCAGAGAGCATTCTGGGGGCATTATACATAGCCTCATATTGTTTAGCTTTTCAAACGTGTGTACACTTTTTTTTACTGGAACCACTGTCAGTAGTGCAGTGTGACCTTACAATGTTTATTTAGAGTGCTCACCCTAATAATAAAGGCTTTACATTAATGATCCATAAATACAAGTTCGTACAACAGTAGCATACAGACACAAATATCACTTCAACTGAAGACAGTTCCCTTTCCTGTCAGCTAATAGCCAAAGGGGTTGTGTTGCAGGGGGTTGGGATTATTTGTCCCAAGGACAAAATAAACATGAAACATATTGTCCTAGGCATCAGGCTATAGGAATTCCACACCCCTGGAACTCCCCACTGGTAGAATTGGACAATGTTCCCATTGTATACATTTATAAACTATTCTTGGTGTACCAACTCGGTGTAGAAAATAATGTCCATGATGGTGATAACAAAACATTTCCCCATAATTTGCTGTTGTCATATAAACATCTTCACTTTCCAATACAGTATAATATTCAAGCTCCGAAAGCATCGAATCAACAGTTTTTACACCCCAGTCATCAGAAACAATCCCTGGTTTAATAATGTCACTCACTGATACATTAAAAACATATGGAATTTGAATCATTTCTGTAGGGCCAAAGATATCAAATAGTACTTTATCCCAAATAATCACATCAGGAACAGCTAAAATGTTTGCAAGTGATAAGTCTCTTCAGACCTTATGGGAAGATAGGTAAGGTTTTAAAACCTCATCCACCAGTTCAACAGCAGAGTGTTCTGGAAGGTAATGACCATGTATCAGCAGGACGGACCAAATAGTTATGTTTAAGCCACAAGTAGAGCTTATGTGCTTTTGATACAGGTACTGTGGAGGATGCTTGAGAATTTGAAGAAAAGTTGTCAATTTTGGCAAAGTAACCAGAAGCTGTCTGTGCAAAAATTAGAGCCGATGTAGGTGAAAGGGAACTGGTAGATGTGTCGATTGGTGGTTCATAATAAACAATTACTTTAGTTTGTGTTGCATTTAAAGAGTACAAATCTAAATTCTGGACATTTCTTGTCAATGAAGTGGTGACAGAAATCAACAAAATTCACTTTCTGCCCTCCCCATGCTTGGGAAAATAAGTTCAGCATTGTTGAGTGCTTGAAGAGAGTAACCTCTGGATGGTAGTGAGAGGAGTACAGGAACTACCCAGGAATCCTCGTGGTGTACTGTGAAGGATAGGCCACATGTAGCAATTTGATGTCAATTGAAACAAACCGATTTTCTTTAAAACCAGGCAGAGGTGGTGAAAATGACAGTTCAGGTACCGAGTATTCCCAGGACTGGAACCGGTGCTCTAAAGGAAGGGCCAAACTCCTTCTTCACAGATATCTTTTCATGAACTACATTCCCAACTTTAGGAATCCAGCCTGTGGTTGATTACAAATCCCTCATTCCCAAGGTGGCTGCATGTGAAGATTAATTTTATCACAGAACTTTTTTTTTTTCTGCAAGATAGTGACACATTAATTTATTTCAAAAGGTGTTTCTGCCGCGTCTGCACCAGGACCATCAAGATCTAAGACAGATATAAGTATCCTGAACCAGAGTTCATATGGGGTACGTCCTCCCAAAGACCTTCTGAGCAGATTTAGTGCTCTCCATACTCCATCCAGGTAGAGAAGCCTACTACAATCTGAACCTAGTACTCTAGCTGTTAAGGATAGCTTTAAGTCTCTAGGCCAGATTTATGTTAAAGTGGTGCAGCGCGTGTTGCGCCAAAAAAACAGCACTGCGCTGCACCACTTTAGAAACGCAAAGGTGTGCTGTATTCCTTCCCTGTATTTCCCCTTGCACTGGTGCTGAATTAAGCTGCCTAGTGCCAATGCAGGCATCCTTGCACCATAGTGCAAGGGTGTCTGCGTTGAGGGGATAGATTGTTTATGTGCAGGAAGATATCCCTTCCTGCACATAACCAATCTATAATGGCAATTTGGCACGTCAATGTGTGCTGCAAAATGCACTTGAGATGGGTGCTCAAGTGCATTTCTTGTCTCCCTATAATCCAGACAGGAATTCAATTGTGGAGAAGAAACACAGAGGGGCATATTTAAGAGGACCTAGCACCAACGAAGCATCACTTTTCATGACATTTTTGTGGCCCTACACCTCCTTGTTAATATGCGCCCCCTCCAACACAGTTTTCTGCATCAGAGGGGCATGAAATGGGTGTTGCAGTGGGTGTTCCACTGCAACACCCATTGCTTTTGATGCTGCCCTAGATTTACGAGTTGTTGTAAACCCAGGGGTGGTGCTAGCATGGCAAAACAAGGATGAATGCTTCTATTGCTCCTTGTTTTTTGCTTTTTCTATGTGTGCTGCATTCTGCAGCACACATAGAAGAAGCAGAATGCCATGGACAATTGTTTACGTGCAGGAAGGGACATCTTCCTGCACATAAACAATCATTCAGAATGACGCTTTGGTACTTCTTTGTGTGCTGCATTTGGCAGCACACATTGAAGTACCAAATCGCCATTATAGATTGGGTATGTGCAGGAAGGAATACCTTTCTGCACATAAACAATCTATCCCCTCAACACAGACATAGGGCTGTCCAGCATGAACGTTTAGCAATGGAATACAAGTGTGATATGTATGCTATGGGTACAGTGTTACCTTGAGTGAATTTAACAGAGGTGAACTTGATGCACCAGGAATTACCCGGATTACCAAGTTTGATTCATTGTGACATGTGTTCAAGTGCTTTGCTTCAAGCATGTCTAGCTGCAATGCTCTGAGAATGTGTGTGTGTTCCTGTGTTTAATGTTTGTTTGAGAAATCTGGACAAGTTAAATCATACAGTGGTTTATGCGTTCTGCATTTTCTGGAATGCAGGTTCTGCCAAAATTGAAGGAAGTCTCTTCCACTTACACTTTAGAGTCTTTTTCTGTGTGCTGGCAGTTGGAGGTGTTTGGTGTGTGCTCTGCAAAAGTGTTTTTTTTTGCTCCTTTTGTGTTTTCTACTGTCCTTAGTATCTAAATCTACTGTCATTTGTGTCTTGTAATTGTTTATTGTCCACTGTTTCCATTGTATTGACAGGTGGCTGTCAATTTAGGGGTTTAGTAGCTGTTGGGTTAGGGGAAAGGGGAAGTTTGTTGTGGGTTTAGGGTGTTTTTCTTCTTTTTGGATATGTCTCGAAGGGTGAGAGTCAAAAACATGCCAGAGGAGGAGTTTGGGGGCCTGCTGCGGTTTGTGGTCCACTACTTGCCTAACATTACAGACACTGAAGGGTGGGTCAGCAGCAGATACTCAACTCAGTAGAGGTGGCAACATTGGACCAATGTCCAGTTCACTTCAACCTACAGCAGAGCTTCCACCAACTTAAACCTCATTTGGCAGACGTAAGCTGAGAGGGGGACCTCCTTGGTCACCTGGGTATCAAAATTGGTGAACCTAATGGTAAGTTCTTAAATCTCCTGATTTAGCAGCTGTGTGTTTGTATGAAACCTGTATAGATTTAAAGAGTATATGTACAGTTTTTGTTGCAGGGCAGCACTGCAAGCATTCATGCTGCACAGCCCTGTGTCAAAAGGAAATACCAGGAATGCTCCTAATATGTCGGATTTGGAGCTTTAGGGGCATATGTACAAGTGTCTTCTGCCACCGGTGCGTCACTTTTTGTGTTGCACCAGCAGTGCAGCCTGCATGCCCATATCTTTAAGGCCAGACAAAGCCACTTTGCCTGGCTTTTCACTGCCTTGTAGATATGGCTCTGCAGTGTGCTCCACTGGACCGTTAATAATAGTGCAATTCCTGCACCGCACAGGGTCTTAGAGAAAATCCACAATATATGTATCAGGAAGGTTGAGATATTTATTTTGGATTGCATGCCAAGATACAATGTATGACTGATGAATAAACATAACAATCCACAGGGGTCTGTTCACAGTGGCATTACATTGGCAAGAACCTACCATGCCTTGAGGGCTAGGTCCATAGGTGCTATGTGAGACAAGCAGCATTATTCAGGGAGTATAGTCACCCAGGGGTTTATTTACAAGGCCCTTGCCATGGGGCAGCACAGCAAGTGACCTTGAAGCGCTGTCCTGCACCACAGGGAAAGCGCAGAAATGTGCTGTAACTACAAGATACGGCACATTTCTGTCCTCTCTCCCTGCACTGGTGCACAATGGGTTGCCTAGCGCCGGCACAGGCACCCTTGCTCCATGCTTCAAGGATGCCTGCATCACAGACAGGATTATTTTTGTGTAAGAAGGGACACCTTCCAGCATAAAGAAGAATCCATGGAGGGTTTTTCTTCTTTCTATGTGTGCTGCAGAATGCTATGGAATCTGAGGTGACCTACAATTTTGTGGGATGAACTTCTATCAGCCTATATATTGCACATTGCTAGTGTTATTGTCCACATGGCAATGCAATAAACATTTTGTGTGACAGCTCTACACAGTCTGTGTTTATTAATCAACAACGGAAGACAGATTTAGTATGAACCAATGTTAAACATGTCAGCAGACCACACATGCCAATGCAGGTAAATCCCTAACTCATGCCCACATATACTCAATACCCAATAACAGACACATCAGCTTACTATGTAGATTTTTTAGAGGTACTAGGCCAACGGGATCATTCTCACAGGCATTTATGCACATTTACGTCTGCATCTAGGCCATTTCACGTTCCACCTACTACTGTTGCACATACTAGGCTGTATTATGACCTTTGCGCAGGGGAATACTTGTTACCAATCATTATGGATAATCTGTCTTTTTCCTTACAATCCCATTATATCTTCTTCGGATAGATCTTTACAAGGTCAATATATTAGCACATTAACTGTTTAACTTCAGGAGATTAACATGCTTCTTGTGAGATTTGTTCATGAAACCTTGTATAGGGGTCCTTTTTTTGATCTGGATATGCTACTCATGCTGCCATGTGTTCATACATGTAAATGATGACCTCAGGGACTACTTCATCTTGTACTAATACATATGTACTTCCTCTCAAACAGACAACATGAGCCCACAGCAAAGAGCTTCCCAGAATCATTTGGAGGGCTACTGCCACATACGTCATGTGAGCAAGGCATTCCATAGAATGGGGCAGATGTTTGAGGAGAGCAAGGCAGCAGGATCCTGGAGGTCACTATCATGGGTACAGAAACTGTGAGAGAAGACAGTCAAATGTGCAGGGGGTAATGGCACACTTGCTGAAGATCTTGGAGCTGTCTCTTGGCCCTCACCTGCCCCACCACCCTTACCACCACAGGGAGCACAAACAACACTAGGGCCTAGCTCCAATGTGGACATTAAGCAGAGGCTGGCAGACCTAGAAATCCAGGATACTAATATACTGGTGACGATGGACAAATTCAAGAAATCTGTTGATATGATTTTGGAACAACTTTAGAGGACTTGGATCTGTTGCCCCTTCCCTGTTTTTGTGTCTTGTTTTTATATCTGATCTTTGCATAGTTTAGTATAGGGATTAGATTAGTGTTAGTTTAGGTGGTTTTGGAGGGTTTTTTAGCTTGTAATATTTCTTAATTGTTAGATGGATATATGGGTGAGTAGGTTATTTAGTGGGTGGAGGGTTGATGTTCAGTGTCTGTATTAAAAAAGAAATGACAAAAAAAGAAAAAAAGACAAAAAATGTTTGTTTAGGTTTCAATGTTTAGTTAGCTTATGTATATGTTTAGTGTATGTGTGCTTCATGTCCTATTGTGTATTAAGGTGGGTTTGATGTTTAATAGGTCTGGTGAGGTTTAAGTGCAGATATTGATAAATTAAGGATAGCTAGTTTAGGTTGTTTGTAGGTTAAGGTAGGATAGATAAGTTAGCATAAGTTAGAATAGGCCTAGTTAGTTTATGTTTCTATTGTTGTGTAGGATAGTTTAGTCTTATATTTCCTCAGGACTGTAGTGTGGATAATAAATAATTGTTAATGACTTGCACTACTGCTTCCTTATTCACAATGTGGCAGTTGACATATATAGCTTCGATGGATTAAGTCCATGATGTGTGCTTCCATGACGGTAGTTGTAAACATGGTTGACTTGATGAAAGACCAAAGGAGTTTAGACTGGTAAGTTTGCAATGGAATGACTAAATGGATCTTCCAACATGGTTGTGCAGAGAAAGTGGCATTCTTGCTGTGGATTGTCAACAGGCCACATACAGATTTTCATCCAAATGTTGCACTTTGTGCTGTGACTGAAGCTAAATGTTATGTAACGGCAAGTATGCAATGCAAGTGTGAGTTATCAAGGATAACATACTGTTCCAATTAACTTCCTCACTCTGCCTTGCACCAATAGATTGTCACATCGTGGTCGATTGTGGGCTAGCATAACTGTCACCTGGACAGTCATATCATTGCATGACCTGTGACAGGTTTTTATTGTAGAACTTCATGTATGTGACCTGGGATAACTACTTGCTAGTTCAGATGCATGTATGTTTCCCAAACACTTTTGCCTTTGCCGTGGGCTGCTTCTGTAATGTGACTATTACACACACATTCATTTTGTGAATCTGTAGATTATTATAGGCTAGCACAAACAACATGGTGTACTCTGTCTTATAATTACCAGACATACATCAAGCGCTATGGGGGAAGTGATTTTATTTACAGGTAGGAGCAAGTGGCAAGTGGCAGTCCTTGGTTCAACAACCCCAACATTTCTACAGAGCTATACAATGTCTAGACAGTCCAATGGGATATCCCCTCCATAGTACATGGGTGGGAGAGGAGTGTTTCAGTGAGAAAGAAAAGGATCGAAATGACAGGAGGGAAGTTCAGCCAGATTGACCATCCTATATTGGTTGAGGCCAACAGGTGGGACAGCAAAATGAAGGCAGTCGCAGTTTTCATGTACACTGGAATGGATGAATACCAGGCAAAGGAGAAACAGGCAATTTGTCACAGAGAGATGCTACTAGGCAGTTTTATGTTTGAAGGAGGTGACGTCCACATCTTCCTCCTCTGATGGCTGTGTTGCTTCCTGTGAGGGGGTGTTGTACATGCCTGAGGCAAATGAAGCACACACACATCATGGGCTGAAGATGTGGATCCCCTGTCCACAGCAGCATTTCTCTGTATCAAAAAGTGAGGCAGCACTGCACTGAGAAGATCCTGTTGGTTTGGCAGCACAGCACCTAGGTCATAGTAGTAGTCACCCATAGTGGCAAAGTATGTGTCCTGCTTCTACTCCATGGACTCAGGGATGTTGCGTATTTCCTCCAGCTGTTTGGCAACCTCACTGGTGCCACTTTGGCAGGGCAGTTGTTCATGCCTCTGCCTCGTGACTCCAAAGATATTAGCCAGGGACTGTAGGAGTCTACAGGGCAGAGTGTAGATGGCTTGTATAGTGGATGAGGTATGCTTCTTGGGACTGAGGCTTCTATGGACTGCATCTAGGGTGCCTACCATGTCTCCATCCCCACTCGCACCATCTCTAGCATCTTCTGCTGGACTCCTACTGCACAATACTGAAATTCTACAATGGGGTCCTTGAAGTCCGGGGGTGGAGTGGCAGGTAGTGTTTGTTGTGTGCTGGTGGGATTCTCTGGAGATGCCATCATGCTGTTGGCCCTTCCTGCAGCCAAAGATGGTATGTTGATGGAGGCCAGGATTTCCTGGAGGGTATCTGGATCAAGGCTTGGCAGGCTGTAATCCTCCAGATCATCATCCTGGACAGACAGCTGTTCAGGAGTTGTGGGTATATCCTCTGCAATGTGAGAGAACAATGTTAATGGTGTCTTAGGTTAGATGCTGACATGAGTAATGTTTGTCATTCAGACTTGCTAGTGTTTAAAATTGTATATAACATTGAGGCATAGAATGTCTTTTACTTGGAGGCATGGAGTCCAGTTTGCACTACGGTTGCCATTCCGATGGCAGCATCTCCACATTCCAAATACAATGACTGTGTGACTGACAATGCAAACATTTTTAGGCATGATACATATTACAACACAGTTACAGAGGTCACCAGGTCTAACATTCCTGCAGTTATGAGATGAGATCATGTTCAGATCCATCAAGGTGATTTGCCTTCTTTCTCAAGGTGCCTATGGTGATTGTGTCTTAACATGTAGACAGTACTACTGTTCAGATTATACCTAATCCTTAGCATGGCTGAATTCCCTGTGGCCATAATCCTACCCACTGCTCCTGTGCAGGTAATGTAGCTTTTGTCCAAAATTTGTAAGAAATCTGCGTTTTGGGTTTCACACTGTACACTATGGAGTTGTGCCTTGCTGTGCTGTCTTGCATGCACATTGTGCATTCCTGTGAGGAAGGGTTTATTTGGCAACACTTATCATGTCAAATCTACACACCAAGTAAACCTAGAGAGTACAGGCTTTTTCTGCTATTGGAGAAATGCAGTGTGGCAAGGAAGAACAAGCAGCTGCATTGGCTTACTCTGCATCAAGGGGCAGTACCAAGGCCTTTATATTGTGTTTCACAATGCCAAAGCCATGTTTTTTGTTGTATTCCCTGGTTTCCAAGGTTCAATGAACTAGGGAATGTAAGAAGTTGTGCAGGGCTCCCTCCTCTGGCCTGCAGTGCTGCCTTCAGGTTTCTTGCCAGTTTCTCCTTGGTCAGGTGCTTATAATCATGCCAGTGCTTCTTGCAGTTGGTGACAGTCCTTTTTGCTTGTCCCACACTGTTGACATTCTCCACGATGGCCTGCCAAATGGCCTCTTTCTTTGCTGGTGACAATTTTGAGGTGACGAAGAGCTGATGTTGGTGCTCCATCACCTCATTGATTAAGATATCATTCTCCTCCTCACTGAAGTTGGACTTCCTCTTTCTCTTCCCCTGTGAGTCTGTCTGGACAGCCTGGCTTGGGTTGTTGTCCTTGCTACTGCTGCCTGCTCCATGGCTGCCTTCACTGAAGTATGCCATTATTTTTCCACGGATGTATTTTTCTTGTAGTTTTTTTACGCATTTAATGCACAAAAGTGACGCAGGGCTGATTTGCGTAACATTATGTGCCACAAGTCAGCCCTGTCTCACTTTTGCAGCATAGCGTCAGATTTTCCTGCAACAAGAGACACATGAATGCCTCATTTTTTGTGCTGCAGCCAGGTTCATTACACCTTGGTGCACCATATTGAAAACACAGTGCTTTCATGGCGTACTGTAGCACAAGTATTGTTGACGCATCATTGCCACAAAGCAACAGGGCATCATTTCTTGCAAATGAGGTCCTAATGTTGTAAACTCTATTGGGTGGGGAGCTGCGCTTGTCCGCCGTTTCAACTTCAAGGACGTATTTAGTTGATGTCACATGCAGAAGTACTAGAAGAGTCTAGTGAACTATTGTGACCTCTACTGTGCTGTCTTGCAGAATCACTGCCCAAGTCCTGGTCTTCAGTAATGTTCTCAATATGTGTGGCACGTTTAGCCAAAATTGCTGCAACCTTTTTCATTTTTTAATTGGAGTTTTTGTTGTGGAAGTTTCTATACCTTTTTAACCAAAACATCCGATGAGTGTTGTGACTCCTTTTTTGGTTTTACGTACTCATTTCTGTTCATCCTAGCATTTTTTTATCTGGTCTAGCTTCCACACTATCCCAAACTACACTGGTATAAGTCTTGGCAATATTCTTAGGCAGCTCACATTCCTGTTGAGGAACTTCCCGGAGCTGCTTGCTTACTGCCAATGCTATTGCCTCCCCCTTAAGATTACTTAATATAATTTAGGAAACTGTTGCAAAATTGCCTAATACTTGCACCCCTAAATCCGGGGCTTGGACTGCCCCGTATTTGTGTTTGGTGCCATGTCATAGGACTCTTACCATGGGGGTAAGGCGGCTCGGTTTTGGGTGGCAGCACCACTGCATGTGAGTGACTAAGTCAGTCCCACACCAGCTAGAAGCTGTCAGTCTGACCTTCTCGGCTAGCTAGCAGCACCTAACCCAATCCTAGAAAAGTAAAGGTGAGTTGTGGCAGCTTAAAACATGACATTCTGACTCCTAAGGGAAGTCGTAGTGGAACAGATGTTACCCCTTTCTCTCACTTGCACAAGTCTCATACATGCAAAGGGAGACAGAGAAATGCAGGAAAGGTTTAAATGTTTTCAATGAAGCAAATGCAGTCTATGAAAAAATATGAGCTGCAATTATTAGGAAGATGAAACATAACACAGTGATGACTGTGACCATTAGAGTAAAAAAGATAAACAGTCACAGCATCCTGACATAATCGTAAGTGTAAGAATTCCTACCTACATTTCTAGCATCTAACATGAAAGCATAGCAGTGTTAACACATTTGCCCGTACTAGTCTATGGAAGGAGCCCCACGACCCCAAACCTGGAGAAAAGCAGGGGTCTGCCTGTTGGTCTGCTGGCAGTCCTCCCAGTTGGCTGGAAAGGCAAGGCCAAAATCAGCAAAGACATGACGAAGTGACACACAGTATAAGATTGCTGACTGGAATGTCCCCTCTACTCTTCTTCAGCCTGTGTGGGGTTGATATAGCAAAACATGTTGTGTTCTGAGAACATGCCTGACGTGATAATATCTCTAGGTTTAGAAGATTGACTCCATAACTTTACCCGATACAGCCGGTGCCTTCTTTTCAGTAGACACTGAAATGGTTGCCGTAAGATCAATATCTTTACAAAAATGTCTTGCGTCAGACATTCTCCTTGCAAAAGAGGGAGGAGTTTGCAAAATGTTGCAGGTTCAACAATGTTGCACTTATTACCTGGATAATAGTAAGGAGCTAAGAAAGTATATTGCGATATGACAAACCTGAAAAAGGACCTTAAAGAGGTATAGACACCATGGGCCTGGGAATCAATAGAGAATGGTTTTTCAGCAGTTGGAAAATGGTTTGGAAATTTAGGGAAATAAATTGTTGGCAGTAGTTTGAGACCTATATTGATAATAGCTTTGTGTGCCTTAGTTGCAGTTGGTCTCTACAAGTTATACAATAAACTGAAAGAGATAACAGCAAAGAGAGGAAAAACTAAAGAAGAAATTGAGCAGGAAACTAGAAGGAGTATTTATTACAGGGACATTAAGCAGTTGGAGGAGCCCAGAAGATCTTTCCTGGAGCGACCTCAAAGATTTTGATCTGTGTCATTGAAATGAGAGATTGTAATCTCATGTAATGGCTTGATTCACCATTGGAGGGGGGATTGAAGTAGCTGAAATATTATTTTGCTACCTTCGATGCCACAGTAATCATTTATACATGACAATCTTTGCATTTTGCTATTTGAAATACTAATAGATTGATTGTGAAGTGGTGCACTGAAATACTTTATTAACTGCATCCATTGAAAGGTACTAATTTTGAATGATGTGATATAGCCCTGAATCTTCATGTATAATCAATTTATTCAATTCCATATGCTTCTTTATGATACCAATTAACCATTTGCAATAAAATGATAATATATTTCTGAGGAGAAATTTTCTAAATGTTACATGCAAAAGTCGAAGAATGCAGATCTTTACTATAGTCAAAGCAATGTATTAATAGTTATTTCATTTTATATCTACTGTAGTATGAACACTGACGAAGATGAATTTATGAATTTGAATGGAATACGTGCCTTACTTGCCTAACTGAATGTCTCCTTTTAATTCACCTTACTTAGCTTAAGTGAGGTCTGCGAGCCATATTTCCTGACCGTGTTGAAAATGTTTAGGTTTTCTTGTTAACATTACTTTTCTTTTCAGATTTTGTTCCCATGAAATGTTAGCTTGGAAATAGATGTCCTATTGTTTTATATATAGTGAGCTTAGGTAACCTTGAACCCAGTACACTGAGGAACTGTGGAAGTGGATTCTGTATAAAATTGTTTCAAATGTACCGATGGGCGGAGATGGATGATTTTTGATGTTAGTTCATTTGAATCTTTTTTTTCACCTTAACCCACCCATGACGATTATGTATCTTTATAACTTTGAAGAATTTTCTACACAACTTTGAGTCTGAGTTTGTAATAAATCTCATTGGAGAACGGGGGAAAACAACAATAAAAAAAACATATGGTTAGGGACGAGAGACAGGAAGAACACAGTGTAGCACACAGCCAGAGGGCAAAAGGGCATTTTTCGTCTTCTCCAATAAAAAAACTGGGACAACAACTATGGTGAAAATTAGTTTGTTAAATGGCCACAATCAATCAATCAATCAATCAAAAAAAATTATAGAGCGCGCTACTCACCCGTGAGGGTCTCAAGGTGCTTGTGGGGGGGTGAGGTGGGGTTACTGTTCGAACAGCCATGTCTTTAGGTTTTTTCTGAAGAGTAGGAGGTCTTTGGTTTTGTGGAGGTTGGTGGGGAGGGAGTTCCAGGTTATGGGAGCGAGGTAAGAGAGGGCCCTGGCTCTTGTGGTGGTTCGTTGGATGCGGGGGACTGTAGCTAGTGCGAGGTCGGCTGATCACAGGTTGTGTGTGTGAGTGTGGAAGTTCATTCTTTCATTGAGGTAGGTCGAGCCGGTGTTGTGGAGGGATTTGTGTCCGTGGATGAGGATCTTGAAAGTGATTCTCTTGTCTATGGGGAGCCAGTGAAGGGATTTGAGGTGTGGTGAGATTCGTTCGTGGCGGGGGAGGCCAAGGACGAGGCGTGCGGCTGTGTCCCGGGTCCTGGTCCTGGAGTTTGCATTTGAGTATGAGTGTGGTGCTGGCGTATTGAGCGTTACCGTAGTCTAGTCTGCTGCTGATGAGTGCATGGGTGACTGTCTTCCTGGTCTCTGGGGGAATCAATTTGAAGGATTTTTTCAGAGTGCGGAGTGTGTGGAAGCAGGAGGAGGTTAGTGAATTGAGTTGCTGTGTCATGGAGAGGGAGGGGTCCAGGATGATGCTGAGGTTGCATGCGTGGTTTGGGGGGGGGGGGTGCGGAGCCTAGGGCAGTGGGCCACCAGGAGTCGTCCCATATGGTTTTGTTGGGGACGAAGATGATGATCTCGGTTTTGTTGGAGTTAAGCTTGAGGTGGTTAGTTGTCATCAAGTTGGCGGTGTCGAGGAGAGCAGCGTGTAGGTTGGGTTTGGCAGTGGTGGGGTTGCGGGTGAGGGAGAGGATGAGTCGAGTGTCGTCTGCGTAGGAGAGGATAGTGATTCTGTGTGGTCAGAGGATGTTGGCTAGGGGAATCATGTAAATGTTGAAGAGTGTGGGGCTGAGGGAGGACCCTTGGGGGACTCCGCAGATGATTTTGGTAGCGGTTGAGTGGAAAGGTGGAAGGCGGACTCTTTGGGTCCGGTCAGTGAGGAAGGAGGTGAGCCAGTCTAAGGCTTTGTGGCGAATTCCTGTGTTGTGGAGGCGTGTCTAGAGTGTGTGGTGACAGACAGTGTCAAAGGCTGCGGAGAGGTCTAGTAGGATGTGTGCGACGGTCTCGCCTTTGTCGACTTTGGTCCTGATGTCGTCAGTGCATGCAATGAGGTTGGTTTCTGTGCTGTGGTTCTTGCGGAACCCGGATTGTGAGGGGTCAAGAGTGTTGTTTTCTTTGAGATAGTGGGATAGGCGGGCATTGACTAGTTTCTCTGCAACCTTGGCGGGGAAAGGGAGGAGGGAGATGGGGCGATAGGTAGAGAGGACCTCCGGGTCAGCTTTCGTTTTTTTTAGGAGAGCAGTGATTTCTGCGTGCTTCCAGCGGTCTGGGTAGGTGGCGAAGTCGAAAGAGGAGTTGATTATGTCATGGAGTATAGGGGCAATGGTTGGGCTGGCTTTGTTGTAGATGCGAAGAGGACAGGGGTCGGAGGGGCATCCGGAGTGGATGGAATTCATGTTTTTTTCAGTTTCTTTGTGTGTGGTGGGGGCCCAGGTGGTAAGTGTGGTAGGGGTGTCATGAGTGGGGGTTGAGTTGGGTGAGTGAGGGGTGTCTGTGTATGAAGCTGTTGTGGATGTCCAGGCTTTTTTGGTGGATGTGGTTGGAGAGGGCGTCACATCGGGGGCTGTGTGTGTGTGTGTGGTCTATGTTGCTGGCTTTGGGTTTGGCTAGCTCTTTAATGATGGTGAAGAGTTCTTTGCTGTTTTGGGAGTTGTTGTCAAGGCGTGTCTTGTAGTGATCGCTTTTGGTGGTGCGTATCAGTTGGTGATGGGTGGGAATGGTATTTTTGAGGGTGGAGAAGTTGGTTGTAGAGGGTTCTTGTTGCCATATTTTCTCCACTTGGCAGCATTTGCGCTTCGAGTCTTGGAGTTCGAGGGTGAACCATGGGGCGTTCTTGATGTTGCGGGTGGCGATGTGTTTTCTGAGGAGGGCTAGTGTGTCTGCGCAGGTAGTGATCCATTTAGAGAGGTTGTGTGCTCCTGCGTTGGGATTGTTGGTGTGGGGGGAGGTTGTGAGCCAGTTGGGAGTTCAGGCGTTCTGTGGGGATCTTGTCCCACATGCGGTAGGGTGTGGTGTGTTGATGGTGGTGTGTGGGGGGTTTGGTGAAGGAGAAGTGGACGCAGTGGTGGTCAGTCCAGTGGAGTTCGGTGGTGTGGGTGTAGGTCATGTGTAGGCTTGAGGTGAAAATTGCGTCAAGCATGTGTCCTGCTGAGTGGGTGGGTGCGGTGACCAGTTGTTTGAGTCCGAGGTTGGTGAGGTTATCTATGAGGGAGGTTGAGCTGTTGTCTTGAAGGTTCTCCAACTGAAAGTTGAAATCACCGAGGAGGATGTAGTCTGTGGATGTGAGGGCGTTCGAGCTGATGGTGTCGGCGATGGTATTGCAGAAGGCGGGCGTGGTCCTGGTGGTCTGTAGATCAGTGTACCTCTGAGGGTGGAGTTGTTGTAAATGTGGATTAGGAAGCGCACGTTTTCTGTGCTGTCAATAGTGTCTTGGGAGCTGGTGGTGACTTTAATTATGTCCCTGTTTAGGATGGCGATGCCACCACCTGCCCTGTTGAGGCGGTCTTTGCATTGGAGTTTGCATCCCTTGGGGGTGGCGATGGCTATGTCGGGTTGTTCCAGGTTTCTGTGAGGAAGGCGATGTCAGGTGTGTGTGATGTGATGAGGTCCCAGAGTTGTTTGGCATGTTTGTGAAGGGAGAGGGTATTGAGGAGCAGGCAGTTGAGGTGGTTGTGGTGAGTGGTGTTGGTGTGGTGCATGAGGGTGTTGTTGCGGGGTGTGTTCTGGTTGCGGTGTAGTGTACGGCGGGGCTGGTTGACAGGGGTGGGGCAGAGCAGGTGTGTATTGCATTGGGGGTGTTGTGTTTGGTGTTGGGGGGTCGCTGTGGTTGGTGTGTGGTGTGAGGGATGAGGAGCAGGAGAAATGACAGATGTAGCAGGTGAAGGGGCCATGAGTGTGTGTGGGGCTGGAAAGTGTGCTGGTGGGGCGAGGGCCTGGGTTGAGTGAGTGGAGGGTGAGGGGGAGTAGATTTGTCTGAGGGGGTCAGGGGGTATGGCGCTGGGCGCGGTCTTGGCGTGGACGGGTGCAGACGGGCTTGACTTTGGTGCGCCTTTGGCGCACCAGCGGCGTGTCCACGCTGCGCCCGGCATGAGAGGGGATGTGGGGGGGAGTGGCAGGTGGGAGGATGGGGTACAATAGCCAATGAGAGGGCGGGGGAGCGGGGCTCAAGGTGGGAAACCGGAAATGGAGTGGATCGGAGAGTCGAGGTGAAGGGAGGGGGGTGGGACGGGCCCGCGGGGAGGCAGTGGCGAGGGAGAGCCGGGGAAAGAAAGAAAGATTGGAGCAGGCAAAGCAGGTAAAAGCCGAGGAATGAGAGAGAGAGAGATTGGAGCTGGCAAAGCAGGTAAAATCTGGCAGCCGGGTTTAGCAGCGGAGGGGAGGTGTAGGAGGCTGGCCTGGCTTGTAGTGGGTACTAAGGGGTACTTACCCTCTGTACCAGGTCCAGTTATCCCTTATTAGTATAGAAGAGGTGTTTCTAGCAGCTTAGGCTGATAGAAGGTAGCTATGGCTGAGCAGCTTAGGCTGAACTAGGAAACATGCAAAGCTCCTACTATACCACTGGTGTCATATACACAATATCATAAGAAAACACAATACACAGATATACTAAAAATAAAGGTACTTTATTGTTATGACAATATGCCAAAAGTATCTCAGTGAGTACCCTCAGTATGAAGATAGCAAATATACACAAGATATATGTACACAATACCAAAAATATGCAGTAATAGCAAAAGGAAGTAATGCAAGCAATGTATAGTCACAATAGATTGCAATGAGAGCACATAGGTATAGGGGCAACACAAACCATATACTCCAAAAGTGGAATGCGAACCACGAATGGACCCCAAACCTATGTGAGCTTGTAGAGGGTCGCTGGGACTGTAAGAAAACAGTGAGGGTTACAAAAATAGGCCACCCCAAGACCCTGAAAAGTAGGTGTAAAGTGCACCTATATTCCCCAGAGAGCACAGAAGTCGTGATAGGGGAATTCTGCAAGGAAGACCAACACTAGCAATGCAACAAAGGTTGATTTCCGGACGAGAGTACCTGTGGAATAAGGGGACCAAGTCCAAGAGTCGCGACAAAGTCGAGATTGGGCAGATGCCCAGGAAATGCCAGCTTAGGATGCAAAGAAGCTGCCACCAGATGGTAGAAGCTGTGGATTCTGCAAGAACGAAGATGGCTAGAAACTTCCCCTTTGGAGGATGGATGTCCCACGTCGTGAAGAAGCTTGAAGAGGTGTTCCCACACAGAGAGACCGCAAACAAGCCTTGCTAGCTGCAAGGGTCACAGTTAGGGTTTTTGGATGCTGCTGTGGCCCAGGAGGGACCAGGATGTCGCCAATTGTGTGAGGGGACAGAAGGGGCACCCAGCAAGATAGGGAGCCCTCACAGAAGCAGGCAGCACCCGCAGAAGTGCCAGAACAGACACTACAAAGAAGAGTGAAACGGAGCTCACCCAAAGTCACAAAAGGAGATCCCACGACGCCGGAGGACAACTCAGGACGTTGTGCACTGCAGGTTAGAGTGTCGGGGACCCAGGCTTGGCTATGCACAAAGGAAATCTTCGAAGAGTGCACAGGAGCCGGAGTAGCTGCAAATCATGCGGTACCCAGCAATGCAGTCTAGCATAGGGAGGCAAGGACTTACCTCCACCAAACTTGGACTGAAGAGTCACTGGACAGTGGGAGTCACTTGGACAGAGTTGCTGAGTTCCAGGGACCACGCTCGTCATGCTGAGAGGGGACCCAGAGGACCGGTGATGCAGTTCTATTGGTGCCTGCGGTTGCAGGGGGAGGATTCCGTCGTCCCGCAGGAGATTTCTTCGGAGCTTCTAGTGCAGAGAGGAGGCAGACTACCCCCACAGCATGCGCCACCAGGAAAACAGTCGATAAGGTGGCAGGATCAGCGATACAAGGTTGCAGTAGTCATCTTTGCTACTTTGTTGCGGTTTTGCAGGCATCCTGAGCAGTCAGCGGTCGATTCCTTGGCAGAAGGTGAAGAGAGAGATGCAGAGGAACTCTGATGAGCTCTTGCATTCGTTATCTAAAGAATTCCCCAAAGCAGAGACCCTAAATGGCCAGAAAAGGAGGTTTGGCTACTTAGGATGGAGGATAGGCTAGCAACACAGGTAAGAGCCTATCAGGAGGCATCTCTGATGTCACCTGCTGGCACTGGCTACTCAGAGCAGTCCAGTGTGCCAGCAGCACCTCTGTTTCCAAGATGGCAGAGGTCTGGAGCACACTGGAGGAGCTCTGGGCACCTCCCCTGGCAGGTGCAGGTCAGGGGAGTGGTCAATCCCCTTTCCTTTGTCCAGTTTCACGCCAGAGCAAGGCTGGGGGATCCCTGAACCGGTGTAGACTGGCTTATGCAGAGATGGGCACCATCGATGCCCATCAAAGCATTTCCAGAGGCTGGGGAGGCTACTCCTCCCCAGCCCTGACACCTTTTTCCAAAGGGAGAGGGTGTAACACCCTCTCTATGAGGAAGTCCTTTGTTCTGCCTTCCTGGACCCCAGGAGGGCAGAAACCTGTCACAAGGGTTGGCAGCAGCAGCAGCTGCAGTGAAACCCCGGGAAAGGTAGTTTGGCAGTACCCGGGTCTGTGCTAGAGACTCGGGGATCATGGAATTGTCTCCCCAATGCTAGAATGGCATTGGGGTGACAATTCCATGATTTTAGACATGTTACATGGCCATGTTTGGAGTTACCATTGTGACGCTGTACATAGGTAGTGACCTATGTACAGTGCACGCGTGTAATGGTGTCCCCGCACTCACAAAGTCCGGGGAATTTGCACTGAACGATGTGGGGGCACCTTGGCTAGTGCCAGGGTGCCCACACACTAAGTAACTTAGCACCCAACCTTTACCAGGTAAAGGATAGACATATAGGTGACTTATAAGTTACTTAAGTGCAGGGGTAAATGGCTGTGAAATAACGTGGACGTTATTTCACTCAGGCTGCAATGGCAGACCTGTGTGAGAATTGTCAGAGCTCCCTATGGGTGGCAAAAGAAATGCTGCAGCCCATAGGGATCTCCTGGAACCCCAATACCCTGGGTACCTCAGTACCATATACTAGGGAATTATAAGGGTGTTCCAGTATGCCAATGTGAATTGGTGAAATTGGTCACTAGCCTGTTAGTGACAATTTGGAAAGCAAAGAGAGAGCATAACCACTGAGGTTCTGGATAGCAGAGCCTCAGTGAGACAGTTAGTCATCACACAGGGAACACATACAGGGCACACTTGTGAGCACTGGGGCCCTGGCTGGCAGGGTCCCAGTGACACATACAACTAAAACAACATATATACAGTGAAATATGGGGGGAACATGCCAGGCAAGATGGTACTTTCCTACAGGAGGGAAGCGACCTGCCTGCAGGAGCTGGGTCAAAGGTCAGTACCTTCTCTGCGCTACGGCCGGCATAAGAGGGGAGGTGGGTGGAGTGGCAGCTGGGAGGATGGGGTGGAATAGCCAATGAGAGGGCAGGGGGGGGTGGGGGAGCGGGGCTCAAGGCGGGAAAACGTAAATGGAGCGGATCGGAGAGTCAAGGTGGAGGGAGGGGGCGAGGAGGCAGCGGCGAGGGAGGGCTGGGGAAAGAAAGGAAGACTAGAGCAGGCAAAGCAGGTAAAAGCCGAGGAATGAGAGAGAGAAAGATTGGAGCAGGCAAAGCAGGTAAAATCTGGCAGCCGGGTTTAGCGGCGAAGGTAGGGAAGCGACCTGCCTGCAGGGGCAGGGTCAAAGGTCGCTACCTTCTCTGTGCTGCGGCCGGCATAAAAGGGGAGGTGGGGGGAGTGGCAGCTGGGAGGTTGGGGTGGAATAGCCAATGAGAGGGCTGGGGGGGTGGGGGAGCGGGGCTCAAGGCGGGAAATCCTTAAATGGAGCGGATTGGAAATTCTAGGTGGTGGGAGGGAGGCAGGGCCGCGGGAAGGCAGCGGCGAGGGAGAGCTGGGGAAAGAAAGGAAGATTGGAGCAGGCAAAGCAGGTAAAAGCCGAGGAATGAGAGAGAGAGAGATTGAAGCAGGCAAAGCAGGTCAAATCTGGCAGCCTGGTTTAGCGGCAGAGGGGAGGGAAGCGACCTGCCTGCAGGAGCAGGGTCAAAGGTCGCAACCTTCTCTGCGCTGAAGCCGGCATAAGAGGGGAGGTGGGGGGAAGTGGCAGCTGGGAGGATTGGGTGGAATAGCCAATGAAAGGACAGGGGGCGGGGGAGCTGGGCACAAGGGGGGAAACCGGAAATGGAGCGGATCAGAGAGTCGAGGTGGAGGGAGGGGGCGAGCCGTGGGGAGGCAGCGGCGTGGGAGAGCCGGGGAAAGAAAGGAAGATTGGAGCGGGCAAAACAGGAAAAAGCAGAGGAATGAGAGGGAGAGAGATTGGAACAGGCAAATCAGGTAAAATCTGGCAGCCGGGTTTAGCGGTGGAGGGGAGGGAAGCGACCTGCCTACAGGAGCAGGGTCAAAGATCGGTACCTTCTCTGCGCTGCGGCCAGCATAAGAGGGGAGGTAGGGGGGAGTGGCTGCTGGGAGGATGGGGTGGAATAGCCAATGAGAGGGCTGGGGGAGCGGGGAGCAGGGCTCAAGGCGGGAAACCAGAAATGGAGCGGATCGGAGAGTCAAGGTGGAGGGAGGGTGGCGGGGCTGCGGGGAGGCAGCGGGGAGGGAGAACCGGGGAAAGAAAGGAAGATTGGAGCAGGCAAAGCAGGTAAAAGCCGAGGAATGAGAGAGAGAGAGATTGGAGCAGGCAAAGCAGGTAAAATCTGGCAGCCGGGTTTAAGGGCGGAGGGGAGGGAAGCGAACTGCCTGCAGGAGCAGGGTCAAAGGTCGCTACCTTCTCTGCGCTGTGGCCGGCATAAGAGGTGAGGTGGGGGGTAGTGGCAGCTGGGAGGATGGGGTGGAATAGCCAATGAGAGGGCAGGGGGGCGGGGGAGTGGGGCTCAAGGCAGGAAACCGGAAATGGAGTGGATCAGAAAGTCGAGGTGGTGGGAGGGGGGCGGGCCGCGGTGAGGCAGCGGTGAGGGAGAGCCGGGGAAAGAAAGGAAGATTGGAGCAGGCAAAGCAGGTAAAAGCTGAGGAATGAGAGAGAGAGACTGGAACAGGCAAAGCAGGTAAAATCTGGCAGCCGGGTTTAGCGGCGGAGAGGAGGGAAGCGACCTGCCTGCAGGAGCAGGGTCAAAGGTCGCTACCTTCTCGGCACTGCGGCCAGCATAAGAGGCGTGGTGGGGGGAAGTGGCAGCTGGGAGGATGGGGTCGAATAGCCAATGAGAGGGTGGGGGGCTTGGGAGCGGGGGAGCGGGACTCAAGGCAGGAAACCGGAAATGGAGCGGATCGGAGAGTCGAGGAGGTCAGGGCCGGGGGAGGCAGCGGCGAGGGAGAGCCGGGGAAAGAAAGGAAGATTGGAGCAGGCAAAGCAGGTAAAAGCCGAGGAATGAGAGAGAGAGAGATTGGAGCAGGCAAACCAGGTAAAATCTGGCAGCCGGGTTTAGCGGCGGAGGGGAGGGAAGTGACCTGTGTGCAGAAGAAGAAACAGTGTTTTGGAAGTAGAGGAGAGTGAGGGAACAAAGTGTTAAAGAATCTAACCAGTACTTTACATCAAATCACCACTGTTACTAAGTCACCTCACCACAATATCTAGAAGTCTGAATCAGTAAGATCATCTACATCCAGGACTGAACCCATAAGAATGAACATTATGAGAGATGAAATTGAGTAAATCCTTTCAATGAACAAGGATGAGATTGATTTGAAAATCTGCTTGCTGTGAAGAACAGTATAGCTACAAAATATCTGCCATATCCTTCCCAGTGTATTTTTCTATATATTCGTTTAGATCTCCTGTTTTATACTAGGAAATAATGCATGTTAGCATTCAGCTCTCAAACACAGTTTCCAGAGAATGCTGGTGGTGACCATTACTTTAAACACTGAGCCCTATTATTTGATACCTGTTCTTGTCGAACCCTTCTTGATATAGGACCCATAGGTCCTTTTCAAATATTTCAAGAGATCTCTTGATTCTTAGACAGATTTGGTTATTATGAGCTTTGGAAGGATATGTGATTCCTCAATATCGTTTAGGATTGATGGGTGGTAGCATGTTCCTATTGGCAATTAAAATGGACAGGTGTGAGCTTTAGGCAATACCACCATTGCATGGGAGCCTGGGGGCATGAAGGTTTCTAACTTGACACATGAAAGAGCAAAAATATTTAGGGGTCAACTCAAAGACTCTAACGTCTTAATTCTGGCTGACTGGTTTTAGTGTTAAGGTCCAACAGATTGAGTATATAATTGAACAATCAAACCCTCAAGAGCCCCCACCCCCACGGTCTTAGGGGGACAGGGTATCCTTAACCTGCCCATGTTTATTTTTAAAAGTCCCTGAGTTCTGTACAGGCTTACTGGAACATTATTTTCTCATGTTGCTGGCAGCCAATCAGAGACTTGCTTCTGTGGGAGCAAGGTGGCCCCAGGGTAAAAAAAAGCCACCTGGGTCAATCTGAAGGCCCTATTTTTTATAATTGGGTTTACAGGGCTCTTGTTGAGAGTCCTATGAACTGCTCTATCCAGATATACAACTATTTTTATGTCCTAATTTTTTACAAACTCCTGAACAGATTTACACCAAATCAAGAAAAGCATGCTTTCTTGATTAAGCTTCTTTTCAACTTTGGAGTATATCAGTTCAGTAGTTTTGAGCTAGTACTTCTTAAAGAGGTCTATGGAAAATGAATGAGGATTTTTCAAATTGGTAACCCCCTTTTTTCTTGCCCACAGCTTTATGGATCATTCTGAAACTTTTCAAGAAGGAGCTAAGGTAAGTCGTTTTTTGGAAAGTTTTCAAAAGAATCATCAAATGGCACCAAAGTTATTAGCAAACCAAAACCGCTCTATCTATGGAAAAGCAGGCCTAACTATACTTAACCTATATAAATATATATTTGTATTTGTATATTACCTAGTGGCGGTCACCACTAGGTAGTTATAGTTAGAACCATGTTTACATAGGAAAAGCGTTTTTTGACTTCCCTAAATCTTTGGCACCGTTTGACGAATCTTCACGAAATTTTCCAAGAAAAAGTATTGCACAAATTTTTGTTGCGCATGGGAAGTCTCGGGGTGATCCATCTAGTGGTGGCTCAGAAGAAGGGGGGGTGAAAAACGTTGTTCTGCCCATGTTAATTTCCACAAGACTTTTTAAACACGTCTACAGCCTGAACCGCTGGACGGAATTACACCAAATTTGGCAGAAAGCTAGCTTTCGTTATGCAGATTGTTCTTTCGCTTATTTGCTGTAAATCTGTACAGTATGTTTGGAGATATTAAAGGGAAAATACATTTGTATATCTAGGCCCGCAAATCCTTTGTAAATAAACAGTAAAAATATAAAATTTTCACGAGCACACTTGTGAAAAGAAGTGTTGCAATTGGCTGTCCGAAATCTGACTAGAAAGTTGCGGTAGTCATTTTATTTACCTTGGGGTAAAAATCCAAATTAAAAGGGGCATAGGAGTCAGGATAGAGGTACCCTGACCCCAGGGGCGTGATACAGGTGTGCTTTAGGGGCAAATTATAGTTTTAAAATAACTTTTCATCACCATGCGCAGTATCTACAGAAATTCAGGAATTATTCGCAAAATATTAGCAAACATGAAAAACTTTGAAACAAATACAACAGGCTTATTCATACAATAATTCATTCACTCATACATGCACTCAGAGACTCAGGCACCCACTCACACACACACTCACACACTCATGCACCCATTCAGATCCGCTCATAGACTCACATACCCACTTTCAGACTCTCTCAGACACTCACAGATCCGCTAACAGGGACAGGCCCTGTGGCCAACCAGCTCCGCGCATGGCCAAAGGTGTGGGGTTGGGTGGTTATAAGGGCTTGTCTGCAAGGCCAGGCCTTGGGACCAACCCTTGCCACGCAGGGCCGATATACTAATTAAAATGACTTTATGTTAAAACACCATAGAATTTCACTAAAAAACAAAGGTTACAGAGATGTTATAGTTATGTTCTGAATTTATTTGTACAAAACCATAGAAATTCAGCAGTTATAGTTAGAGTTATTTTAAGTAACCATAACTCGCGCTCTATGGTAACTTTAAATTGCGCCCTCACCAGTCCCTGTAACCTTTGCTTTTTTCAGTGAAATATATATATAGACTTACCTTTCAATATTTGATTTTCGATATGTTATCCTCAATATTGTGCCCCATTGATAGTCTGGTGGCTACATGATACCAGCTCACATCTGTTGTCGTGACCGGCACTGGGGTGGAACTTCATCCCCCAGTCAGCATTGAGCCCAGGAGGAGGGGTACAGTGTTGGCAATATGCTTTCAAGCACCATGGGTCTCAAGCACCACCCCTCCTTCACCTTGCATCAGGTACTGTTGGCTACTCTTTTTTTAAGGCTTACAACTAACTGTGTCTTTCTGAAATGGCGAAACACAAACCCTCGGAAATTCCACCCCCCTAAAATTGCCCCTGGCACCATTCTCAACAGGTTTCTGTATAGGGCTGTTGGAGTTATTAATCAAGATTTTGAATCATCTGAATTCTGTTTGCCACTCTCTACTCCCTCCTTTACACCCCCAGTCCTCATTTGGCCTCACCAGCTGTACCAATTATCAACACAAGAGCAGGAGTTAACATCACACTAAGGGCCGGATTTCTGAAAAGTGGTGCTTCACCAAGTAAAGCGTCACTTTCCTTGCGCCCCTTAGCACCCCCCTAACGCCACCATGGTTGCGCCGTATTTAATATACAGCGTACCATGGCAGTAGTCAGGGGGACAAGTGTCAACATTTTTCATGCAGTCCGACGCTTTGCAGGACTAGCGTCACAAAATGTTGACGCTAATCCTGCAAAGCACCAAGAGGCCCATTGTAACCAACGGAAGCCTCTTTTTAACGCCTGCACTTAGCAGGCATTTAAAAATGCAGATAAAAATGGCACAAAGGAATCTTATAGATTCCCTTGCACCATTTGTATGCCCCTCCCAGCGCCAGAACACCCCCCCTTGCATACATTATGCCTGGCGCAGGCATGATGTGGCCCAAGGTGTTACAAAGTGGAACAATGCAAGCATTGCGCCACTTTGTAAAGATGGCTCAGCGCTTTTGCCCTTCAAACGCCACATTAGCATAAAAAAAAATCACTGCCCAAGGCCACCATAAATCTGGCCCTATGTGTCAAAGACACACCAGCTCGTGCCCCCAACGTGGAGCTAGAGGAGGAACAACCTCAGTCTCATTCTTGTGGAGCCATAACTAGGTGTCAAGTGGGTAAAAGGAAGGGCACTGAAGTGGAAACTAAATCAAAGAGTTTGTGCCCTTTCACTTCAGGGACCCTGGTTTTGCAGCTAGGGAGAAACTAGAAGGCATCTTGGAGGATTTATGCAATAAATTTACAGAGTCCTTGAGGGCCCCATATGAATCAATCTACGAATGTTTGTGGGCCTTTGAATCGAAACCACTATAAGATAAACTCACTTTTTATTGCCCAGCAGCTGGTGGTTGTGCCACCTGCTGTGCCCCCATCTGTCTCACGTATATGGGTCATGATTCCAAGGTCCTTACCCACTTCATCCAAGTCCACTGCTGTCATGTTAGTATGATGCTACCCCTTAAACAATATGCCTGTAAATCAATCTAGGGTGGCCGTGAACAAGCATATGGGAATGGATACTACCTCATTGAGGGGGCCAAGGCGAAGAGGGACGGGGAAAGACATTGGTAAATCCAATAGAGCTGCTGAAACTTTGGAAAACGCCATCCCTCAGCTTGCACCGGAGTGTACTCAGTATGTAATAGTTCTGAAGGATGTACCAGCTTTAGTATCATCTGTGAAGGAAGATAACTCTGCTGAAAAATAAGATAATCAACTGGCTTAGAGAAAACTCTGGGTGGCCCCTTGACTTTTCAACCAAAGTACAAAAAGTCAGAAGAACTCCCTGGATAGGCCCTGACAAAACAGAAGTAAAGGGAGACTGTGTGATTATCCATTTTAAATCACCAAATTCGGTTAAATAATCCTTAATTGCCTTTTTAATCAGATTCGTATTTCAGGTTCTATTCAAGTGCTACCCTGGGGATACATCTATAGATCAATGGTTCTCCCAATAAACAGTGTTACAGTAAAAGCCTCACACCCTTCGATTGATAAGCCAGTTTACAATGTGGACGTTGGAATTTATTTTCAAGCACTGGCCTCCCTGGTAGATCAGGATTGACGCTGTCCTAAAGTGAGACTGGAAGCCCAGAATTGTCAGATTTTTTACACAAATTAAAGGGGTGTCCAATGAGTTTAGGGCAAGAGATGATCCCTGAAAGTGGCTCTGTGATGGACCTAGTTGAGCCTAGGAATATACCAAGGTACACAATGGTCAACTAACAAAGCCTTAGGCCCATATTTATACTTTTTTTTGCGCCGCATTTCGTCATTTTTTTACGCAAAAACGGCGCAAACTTGCAAAATAGAAATGTATTTTGCAAGTTTGCGCGGTTTTTGTATCAAAAAGCGGCGCAACTGCGGCGCTAAAAAAGTATAAATATGAGCTTAGGGCCAGATGTAGCAAAGTATTTGCACGTCACAAACGGCGAAAATCGCCGTTTGCGAGGTGCAAATGCCTCTTTGCTATGCAGAAATGCATATTGCGAGTCGGTACCGACTCGCAATATGCATTTCTGACTCGCAAATAGGAAGGGGTGTTCCCTTCCTATTTGCGAGTCCGAGTGGTATGCAATACCATTTGTGACCGCGTACGCGGTTGCAAATGGCATCGCAGTTACCATCCACTTCAAGTGGATGGTAACCCACTCGCAAATTGGAAGGGGTCCCCATGGGACCCCTTCCAGTTTGTGACTGGACCCACAAATATTTTTTCAGGGCAGGGAGTGGTCCAAGGGACCACTCCCTGCCCTGAAAAAATACCGAAACTAAAGGTTTCGGTTTTTTTTAAGTGCAGCTCGTTTTCCTGTAAGGAAAACGGGCTACACTTAAAAAAAAAAAAAACTGCTTTATTTAAAAGCAGTCACGAACATGGAGGTCTGCTGACGACAGCAGGCCTCCATGTTTGCGAGTGCCTATACTCGCTATGGGGCCGCAATTTGCGACCCACCTCATGAATATTCATGAGGTGGGTCATTGCGACCCCATAGCGAGTTGCAGTCGGTGTCTGAGACACCGTACTGCATACCAATTTGCGAGGTGCAAAGTGTGAGTCGCATGGACTCGCACTTTGCACCTCGCAAATTTTAAATTTGCTACATCTGGCCCTTAGTGTTTTGTCTTGGAGCATTGCCGATTTCCACCCTAAGTTATTAAATCCTGAATGGCTTGCTGTTCTTAACAATGCATACATTGTTGTTTTTGCAAGAAACGTGGTCTATTGAGGATTTTAGTATTAGCAGTTTTCGTACTCTATGCAGTGGAGCTATTCCATCTTATGCAGGTAAAGCTTGGGGGCTTAGCTATCCGGCTCTCCTTAACGGGGATCTCAACTAGATTCATTAATTTTATGTCCAATTTTCAGTTGGGGTTGTTGCAGATTCCCTACTTGTTCGATGTTATCTTGGTTAACTTTTATAACAATATCTTTGACACACAGGCCTCAACTGGAATTGATGATCTTGATGAGAATCTGATGAATTTTCTAGACAGCCATAAAAAAGAGACCAATAGTGTGGGTAAGCGATTTTAATAGGAATTTGTGTGGAAGTAGTGAATCTTCTCTCTGTGGAATAAGAGTGCGGGAGGGGTCAGGTGATTTACAATTACAGCACGCCTCTTCTTGGGAAAGCCTTGAACAAAGTTTTGGGATCCAAAAACTTGGGCCCATATTTATACTTTTTGACGCAAAACTGCACCAATGCAGTTTTGCGTCAAAAAAATTCGCGCTGGCTAACGCCATTCTGAAGCGCCATGCGGGCGCCGTATTTATTGAATGACGTTAGCCGGCGTTAGCCGCCGGCGCTGTCTGATGTGCGCTAAAAAAAACGACGTACACCAGGCAGCGCCGGCGTAGGGGGAAAATGGCGTATGGGCGTCCAGAAATGGTGCAAGTCAGGCTGAGGCAAAAAATGTGCCACAACCCGATTTGCGCCATTTTTTTACGACGCCCATCCCTCATTGAAATGACTCCTGTCTTAGCAAAGACAGGAGTCATGCCCCCTTGCCCAATGGCCATGCCCAGGGGACTTCTGTCCCCTGGGCATGGTCATTGGGCATAGTGGCATGTAGGGGGGCACAAATCAGGGCCCCCTATGCCACAAAAAAAAATAAAAAAAAATACTTACCTGGACTTACCTTAATGTCCCTGGGGTGGGTCCCTCCATCCTTGGGTGTCCTCCTGGGGTGGGCAAGAGTGGCAGGGGGTGTCCCTGGGGGCTTGGGAGGGCACCTCTGGGCTCATTCTGAGCCCACAGGTCCCTTAACGCCTGCCCTGACCCAGGCGCTAAAATCCAGCGCAAATGCGGGTTTTTTAGATCCGCCCACTCCTGGGCGTCATTTTTGCCCGGGAGTATAAATATGACGCATATGCATCGCAGTCATTTTTTAAGACGGGAACGCCTACCTTGCATATCATTAACGCAAGGAAGGTGTTCACGCAAAAAAATTACGCTAACTCCATGAACTTTGGCGCTAGACGCGTCTAACGCCAAAGTATAAATATGGAGTTAGTTTTGCGTCGAAATTGCATCAAAAAAAATGACGCAATTTCGGCGCAAACGGAGTATAAATATGCCCCTTGGTATTTGCCAACGAATATAAGATAGAGGATGAACCAATACTGGTAGTGAGATTGAATTTACTTCACTGTCCTCTGATCTATCTGTATTATTATTTGAATATAATGCTGTTACTTCTTGTGTAAGTGACCATAATCTGCTTGTCTTGGTCCTTGATTTATACTTTTTGGGTGATATAGTGCAGAAGGAGAATTTTCCACTAACCCATTCATGTAACAATGGTATTAGGTGAAATGGGAAAGAATAAATAAGGAGGTTTTTTATGTATAGGATTTATAAAGTTAATAGCCAAGAAATCTCATTATTAACCTCCTCTGAGGAATCCACAGAGAATGTAGTAGCAGCCTTTAATGCCTTATGTTCCCTAATGGCTAAGGGGCTGACTCTTAATAATAAAGCCTCCTATAAAGCCACCACCTCTAGGTTGGTACAATCATGCTTGTATGTCTGCTTATAAGTTCAAATGAGCATTCTCCAAATATCCACACTCTAAGCAAGAGGTTTTGTGTTCAAGGGGGGTTTATAAAGATACCCTTGAGGCCAGGAAAATGGAGCTTAGAAAGGTAGCATGGGGGTAGCATGGGGGAGTTAGAAGAGGTAGCTAAACTAAGGGACAGTACTGCCTTTTGGAAGGTTGTTAATCAACCTTTTTTGTCTTGGTATGAGAAGCTCTCATCGGTCTCTGTTATTCACGCTGAAGCATGGGTAGACCATTTCAATCATATTTTTTAACCCAGTAAATAGGGATTTTCCCATAGAAAATAGTGAAATAGCACACTGTACTTTTGCAACATATTCTGATTTTAGCAACAGTAGTGAAGTAGGAATGTAACTTCTGCTATTAATCAGTGTCATAAAGGCAAAGCTAATGGAGTACCACTGGATCTTCACAAAGATAATACTACACTTTGGGCTCCTATTTTAACACACTTTTTAAAGCCCCTATTAAAGGGAATCTTGTTCCATCTTGGAAGGAAGTGGTAGTTGTCCCAATGTTTTCAAAAAGGGGATAGACACTCCGTACTGTTACTATACTTTCAGGGTCTTGGCAGCCAAACTCAAGGCCTGGCCGGAGGAAAACCAGCCCCTGTCAAGAGTGCAGTATGGGTTCTACCCAGGAGAAGGCACGGTGGAACAGTGCTTGAACTTCCAGTTGATTATGGATAAATATGTCAAGGCGAGGGGATCCATTCATCTTTCATGTATGGACCTCTCCTGTGCTTTTGACATGGTGAATAGGAGGAACCTCTGGGACATTTTGCCAAGGATGGGATTTGATCAGGCATTATTTGGTTTAGTTCAAAAGATGCATTGGGATGTTTCCTAGGATTAGATATGGAACAGATGGCGAACACTCCCCCAAAATCAAATTCTCGTCAGGGCTCTGGCAAAGTTGTGTGATAGGCTCTTTTGTATTCTTTATTTACTTTATTAGCCTTGACCACTACTCGTGGAAAAGACTTACCCAAAATAAAATCCTGCACATTACCAGTTTCACTCTTTGCAGACGATGCAGTTTTATTCTCGAGAACCGCCAATGGTCTGCAATTCCTTTTAGATGCCATTTATAGTATTATTGGGACGGGGCCTGATAACCACTCTTAATAAATTGTTTGTGATGAGGATAGGTCCCAAAATGTTAAAACAAGATTATTTCGACTGGGGGGACAGAAATGTTTAAAGTAAAAAGTTTGTTCTATTTAGGCTTTTGCCTAGATTCTAACTTAAATTGGAACAGTTTATTTAATTCAGACGCCCTCCAATGCCAAAGAACAGTAGAATTGATATTTAATTTGGTTGCCGACTCGGGCATAACCCATACAAGAGCCAGTTAATATCTATAAATGTAAGTGTATCTCTCTGGTATCATATGGAGCCTTTGTGTTTGGACTCAAGAGGATGAGTCAACTAGAGCAGGTTGAAAACAAATTCTGCTTAGACTCCTGGCGGTCCCCCGATCGACACCAGCCTTTTTGTGCTACTCCGAGGTATACTTAGTCCCTATGGTAGATAGAAATAAGATAGAGTCTCTTTTTCTCTGGCTTAGAATTTGGGTTAACACAGAAACGCACATTTTGCTGGAATTGCTGGCAAATTGTCTTTCCCTGTAAAATGCAATGGAAATTCCCTGTATTCATTATCTTAAACATGGTTTTATAAATTTAGACCTGTCAAAGCTTTTCCATAACCTAGAAAATGTAGCGGCAAGGATTAGGACGCAGGTAAAACAGTTGTTCATAGAAAGTCAAGGAAGCCTTCATCAAGAGGACTTACAAATTGCGTCCCAGCTCCATTCCAATCAATCAGATTGTCTCCGGGCTGTGAGTTTTATTTGACTTGATTTTTAATGGGATTTTTATGTTTTATCAAACAGGATTTCCTTTTAACGTGTTACATTTTTTAGTGGCATTTATCAGGAAGGCTGATTGCATCTCATCTTTGTGTATGTGCCCACGTAGTAACGATTCTTCCAAAAGCACGTCGCACTTTACTTTTTTCTGTGGGTTATACTGTTTTGCACAGAAACGTTACTTGGTCCCAATTCTGAGCTCATCTAAATTAGATCAGAAAAGGAGGCTCTAGTCTTTTTGCAACAACTAAATGGTATGGAACTGTGTGTTGCTGTGGTAAACTTTGTTCGTTGTGCTTTGGGGATCAGAAACAGATATGGGACCGTGTAAATAATTCGATTTTTAAGTGTTTCATTTATCTTCATATACAGCTTATGAGATTTGTTTTTATTTATGACATTTTGTCCACTGTATAGTTTTTAGGCTTACGTTTATAAATGCAATATTAAGCCAAATAAAGTTCGTTGATTGATTATTTGATTGATATTCTGGTGTCGTAATTTAGGGAGCACACCCCTGCTTGAGAAGTGCTGGAACGTTTTGCTCCAGCGCCGGTCCTCTCCGTTTCGGATTAAAGAAGTGCAGGCACTCAGTACCTGATCATTTGAAGCACTGCATTGCATCCCTGATCTGAAGGACAGTACTAATCAAAGGTCATCTCTCTCCATCTTAGAAGAATCAGGCTGTTTCGTGGTATTTGCATTTGCATGTTATTGTTTTTTTCTGTATTCTTCCACTTAGGGGTCAACCTGCTCCTTTTAAAGCTCTTGATAGGTAATGTGTTTATGGAAGAAATGCCGTAGCGCTCTAACCTACGGATCTAAAAAAAATTAACAAATGTATTGGACTAGTTTATCTGATTACTTTAGAAAACCACAAATCTGATTGCCTAACTCTGACTCATGTTGACAAAAAACAAACACGGACAACGCATTAGTTGGTTTTTCAGTTTCCTTGCTGCCACCATGCGTTATATTACAGTTGAACATGTTATAATAGTACATTTTATGATTCTGCCACAAAATATCCTTGACGGGCTCATCCCACACTCCCAAGCTTCACCAGTCGTACTGGAAAGTAACACCACCCGCTTATGCATTTCCAGTGAGTATTTCCTGAGGTGCTTACTTTTGCACCTGTCTGCTTTGTTTTGACCCCATTCTCCTCGTGTTTAATTACCTGCACTGATTATTTACGATCAGTAAAGGTGATGCTGTAACTGCTTTAGTACATGACATACACAGGTGGGGAGAAGTGAGTGAATTTTGTATTTTGTCATCTGACAGGATGCTGCTAACACACACTGGCACACGTCTACCCTTATTTTCATAATATCCAATACATGCACTTGTTTCTAGGCAGTGTCTATCTTTTGTTTTCACGTTTTCTTTCAATTTTCTCTCCGGACTGGTGTGCTACCGTAAATTCGGGTCAGTAGTGAAAGATTCCTGTTTAACCCTGATTGGCCGCACAAGGGAGCACACACCAAGCTAAATTGTGCTTTGCACGTCCTGAAAATGCCTGGGTCACAAAATGTGTTTGCAAGTTATTCACCCGCTAAATTGCAGTAGCATGAGGTGCATTAATACTCAGTTGTACAATTTGCATCCAATTCCTGGTTGGACACTTCAGTCCGGGAAATAAAGCGCTAATACTTCAGGTTATTCCATGTTACACTACACAGCACCATATTTGTGGCATTTCCTCCCACGAATTATACCAGCTGCTTCCTGCCACAAATCATGGGAACAAACACCCATTTCAGATGTAATCTCGTTTTAGACATAAATGCAAGTTAGCACCCAAAATGCACTCACCAGTTACCAAGAATCCATTAAGCAGTTAAAAATAAATTAAGACCCTCATTTCTGAGTGGCCTTTTGATTCTAAAGAGAGTTATTTGTGATGTGGTTGACATTTTAGTACTGTCCCTCATGTCACAGAAGTCATCAATGCATGCCAAAATATGCATAATGTTAACCAATTCACTAATAATTCGAATGTAGAAACATGAAATGAGAAATCGTTTTAACTGTGTATTCGTTTAACCTATTGTTGGAAACCGTGGTGGAATGGCTTATAAATCAAATGTTTGCAAGATTTAATTGATATTATGCAATAATATAGACTTGGACTATTGAATGTATTGAAACAATATTGAATTTCTAATGATTAATGATTTAAATATGTGTGCAAAAATAGAGAAATGCAGGTCTGCATTATACCAATTGAAATACATTAGAGTCTTTT
Source organism: Pleurodeles waltl (assembly GCF_031143425.1). Taxonomy (NCBI): domain Eukaryota; kingdom Metazoa; phylum Chordata; class Amphibia; order Caudata; family Salamandridae; genus Pleurodeles; species Pleurodeles waltl. The sequence continues at coordinate 612,748,415 of NC_090449.1, forward strand.
TTCCATTTAAAATAAATGTAACAAGCATATTTTTTTGAAGCATTATTAATGTTAAATTAATGAGTTTGCATATTAAAAGTGTTTATTATAACATATTAATTATATGTTTTGCTTTAATTCACTTTTGTTAGCCTAAGTGAGGCCTGCTAGTTTTGTATTTAGTGACTGTGTATGAAATGCTGATTCATTTTCATTGCATGACCTTTCTTTCAGACGTCTTTCCCATGAGACTAGCTTTGGAAATAGGCCCTTTTGTTTAGGCATAAAGTAAAAGTGTAACAGTCTCCTTGAGTTTGGAACCTCCTGAGCAATGGACTAACAAATCATACAAATGTTTCAATCCAGTAAGGAACTACATGGATCAATGAGGTTCCCGTGACAGACCTGGGAACAGATGTCAATGTTGTAAACTGGAGTTGTGTGATTAATTACTATTGAATGATGCCCCTTCAATGTAATGTGGGCTGTTTTTCGGAGCAATTCAGAGTTTTTTCTGAACTTTAATGTCTTTTTGACCAGTTGAAGTTTGGTTAGTTCATCAGATCTTCAGAGTTCCTGAACCCTTGCTGAATCCTGAATGCTGAGCCCCTTTGAGAGGTGCCTTCCTCCCAACTTTGCCCCTCAGAGATGCTCCACTAATACTTAGACATTTTCTCCCTAGACCCTTCTGAAGGCTATTGATTGAGATTCTGACACACTGACGCTTTCCTTTCTTTCCTATTTTTTGCCCACCGTAGTTAGTACCTTGTCGCACGATATTTCCTTTTTCCAAATTATTTTTGCACTTTTTGTCTTTTGCCCGCATGCGTTCCACCTCACATGTGTTAATCCCTAATTTGGCTACGATAGGGTTTACCCTTTGCTCAGCTGAAAACTATAACTTTAATAATTTGAAACTGACTGATGCTTGCTAGACCTGAGCAATATTTACTTTCTGTTTCACAATTGATATTTTTTTATTTTGTGTTTTTCTCATTGAATGCTTAGTTTTATTAATATTAGTTAATCTGAACCTATTTCATAGCCTTGGGCATCCAAAGCTGATTCTGTATCTTTATAATTTTGTCTTGAGAGTTTTCTACATGACATTGAGCTTGAGTTTATAATACATCCCTTAACTTTAATCCTGATTGGAGTTTTCCTTGTAAGGTCAAATGTGTCATACTATTTAACTGAGCTGTTCTGTATTGAAATTGAGTTATATGGTTCTACCATACCCTGTCGCAGTGTCCACAGTCCATCGACCTCTATGAGCATTGATTCCTGTGAAGGATGAAAATGCTCCAGCACATGCCCCACTGGAATCATGTAATCCGGTGTAACTCTGTGGATCACATGTGGTTAAACCGAAGTTTCTCCCTTCTAAATGCAGATACAGTCTCCCGGTGACACACCAGGAAGAAACAGGGAACAACTAGTGGAATTTGGACTGATGCAAGTGTTTCATCTGGTAATTCCAACTTTCTAAAGAATTCCTCAGAGTTCCACTTTCAGTTATTCATGACACAATATTGGTAACTCTGGGGGCAATGCACAGTGGGGAAAGATTCAGCTGCGTTACTTGTCCACTCCTAATGAGGCCCCAAGTAACCTGCACTCCTTCATGGTCTGAACATGTAGCACCAAATTACATAAAGTCACATTGGTGCAGGACAATTCTGTGTTGATATTTTCACCAACCTACCTGAACAAATGTGACACTTACACCAATTACTTGGTGCAACATCACCAATTTTCACACCTATGCTCTAAAGCAATGCAAGCAAGTGCTCTAGCAGTAATGTTCAGCAAATGCCATTTTGTAGTGATCAGTTACTGCAAATGTGAGTGAAAAATTGACCCTCATTGCTTCAATTGTATGTACAGTGTTTTTATATCTTAGGCTTCATACTTGAAGAATGTGCTTGTGTACCGGCTCTTATCAAATGTACTGGTATTTTGCAAACTCACAGATGTATTAATAGGTTGGTTCACAAAATACTGAACTGTAGGTTGTCACAATTTGGCCTACCTTCTAAATATTCATTAGGTAGGCTGCAAAATGTGATGCACAATGATTCGCTGCCATCACAGGGATGGTGGCTTGGTGAGGTCAGCAGACCACCATGTCTGTGGTTGATTTTCTATAAACAACCTTTTATTTTCAATTCAGCCCGTTTTCCTTAAAGAAATCAGGATTTATTTATTTTACAAAAAGATATACAAACTTTAATTATAAGGGTATATAGTAAACTCAGTCTCAGTGGCTCTTTCTTCAACAACCTGAGAGTCTTCCCCTTGCAGTCTCCATAAATTCTCTTGCCCACCAACCTCACTGCCTTTTTGATACTCAGTTGCAAATGTTCACTCCTTAGACGTCAGGTGGAATTGCATTGTAATATTCTGGTCCCATTGGGGTACTCCATCGCACTAGAACCTGCCTCCTGTTTAAAATCACTGGTTACTGATATTTGGAGGACTGAGACGGAGCACAAATGGTCTGTAGGAGGTCACAATTTCAGAGTGTCTAGGCTACTTTGGCCTCTGTGGCCTGATTTTCAAGAATTTACACTGTGTAAGCCAAACGGACGTACAGAAAAAGTTTAGAACTCTGCATGTAAAAGTATAGCCTGATTCACTAAAAGAGTATTGTTTTGCGTTAGCATGCATAGATGTCTCTTAAAAGAGTGGAATTTCGACAAAGTGTTGGCATTTTCAAGTTACAAAGGATATTTAGTTGTGAAAAGGTTTGTGCAGTGCCAGGAAAGAGTGATGTGGGCAATGGAATAGAAATGAGGTGAACATCCATAGACGCATATCGCCGGTTTCTCACACCTTTTTAAAGCCTATCCAATCAAGATTTACAGTTTTAAATGTTCATCTCAAAGATTTAAGAACAAGTGTTTTAGAAAGGGTGGCATAGTGCAAGCAATGCTCACATTATCCCTAGGGCTAAACGTGACCTGGAAACATTGTCAATTTTAGAGGGAAAATGTTTTTTCCCACACATTCTCTAATCACACACAACAATTTCTGCATCGTGTAAATACTCCACAAATAGAATTATCAAACACAGGCAATAGATGAATGCGACAAATATATGCATCTAAGACTTTCACGAATCACGTAAACAATGGTAAATCTCTGCAAATATAGAGGTTTAATCATTTGCATTTTCTCTACCGGGAGGCCTGTTACTTACTATTCACATTTTATTGCCAGCCCATGTGCTTGCGAACATTTGGAATAAACCGGCACTAGCCATAAATGCATGTCTGTAGCATGTCATAAACAAATATTTTCTGTATAGTCAAGTAAACATAACTTTGAAAAGCCTTTTTTCTAAAGAGTTTGGTGGAGTGAGTAATCAGCAAAATAAATTTAATAGATCTTGCCTCTTTAAGTATAGGATGAATTTACTTACCAGTAAACCTTGCCTAGGAATATTGCACTGACAAGAGCTTTGAGTCCCAATACTTTATTTTTAATGGAAGTAATTTCGGATTCAGGAACACTCAGCCTTCATAAAATGTTCACTGGGTCCCAAGAGATTTACGCAATAGGAATCCATTTCACCAGGTCCTGCAGTACTAATGATACAGAAGACCAAATAAGCCTAGAATATGCTAATGGAGCAAAGAAGTGTATGGCATTTTAAAGAGGAGGAACGAAGGACTATGTAAGTCATGAACTAGTGACTCATGAAAGCAGTGGGACAAACGTTGCTCACAAGCACTTAACAATTACTGCATGAACACCAATGCTTAATTTGTAAATAAAAAGGTGCAGGAGCCTGAAGCTCACCTCTGAAATATGCGGATGCGCAATTAAATGTACGAGCACAGAATACTGAGCCAGCGTAATCCTGAAGCCATCTCGAGCCTCTTTACTCCATTTACAGCCACTCCCTGGCCCTTCAGCTCACTCTTGCAGCTGTCTGCTTTCTCCTTTGTGAAGCTTTTTCATTTTTCTCTTCCTGTCTTTCCCATATGTGTCTTTTGCTTGCAGCAAATGCTTGAGGCAGAAAAATAAGTGTCGGCCCTCAAAAATAAGTGCTACTGCCTGGCACCGGAATCCACTGGCTCAAATTAAGCACTGACGGAGGCACATGACACGCATGAACACATCCCTACATGGATCACACGTGTATGTCCATATGCAAATAAGGAAGCACACCTACAGACATTCATGCTCAAGTGTCAGTAAACAGTGACAGATGCAGTTTCTCACAGACCACCAGGACATACAGGCACTTGTGTGCTCAACTACAGGCACTCCACGATTCTGCAAGGACAGGATCAAATATCAAAGCTTGCTCTGCTTGTTTCTTCAAAGCAGTAGCCCTAGGATAAGCAAAAGCACAGGCTGCGACGAATCCTCTACTCATAGTATAAGACCATGTGGTGTGCTAGCTCTTTGAGCTCCCTGCCTTATCAACAAAACCGAAAACTGACATTAAAAGACAATTGTTTTCATAACTTTTTTTAATTGAGACTCTCCAGGGTGCAGTTTGTGCAGAACGGTTATGACTAGTAGCAGGGGAGCAAGGAAAGTGGGAGGAAGGGTTGCACCCTTTCAAATATTTACAGATGGACTAGTAAGAGGTAGAAAGGCCAATCTGCCCCCAAGGGGGGTAGAAATCACTAGGCCCGGGGATTTTTTTTGTGCCTATTTCATGCAAGCGGAGCGACCCCTTAGCAAGGGTTGCACCCCTAGAGGGGCAAATTTATTTTAGGCCATTTCTGCTCCCTTTGGGGGCAGATCGGCCTATTTCTATTAGGCCGATCTGCCCCTGGGGGGGGCAGAAACCACTTAGGCACCAGGGATTGGTGTGTGTGTGTGTATGTGTTTGTTTTGTTTGGGGGGCAGCCCCTTGGGCAAGTGTTGCTCCCCATGGGGGCACATTACTGTTGGCCATACCTGCACCCCTTGGGGGCAGATTGGACTATTTTTGGAAGGCCCATCTGCCCCCAAGTGGGGCAGAAAGCCCACCAGAGACCAGGGAAGATTTTTTTTCACAATAAGAGGGTGGGGGTAAGGCCATACCACCACCCCAAATAAATGGGGCCAAAGTTTGTCCTGCCCACGGGTGGGCAGATGAGGCAATTACCCCTGATCCACACCCCGGGGGGGCAGAAAGCCTACTAGATGCCAGGGAATTATAAAAAAAAAATAGTGGGGTGGTGGCTACCAACCAGTATGGGCATGGTCATGCCCCCATCCCAACTGAAGGGGGTAACAGTCTTTCAGCTCTCCCCCGCACCCTAAAACGTCTTACCCCATGGCAAGCAAGAGAACATTTGATTATTTTGGGCTTTGGCTTTACATTTGGGCCATGAGAGCTTGGCTAACTCTCAAAATCATCCCACTTGGAATGGTGAGGGCTGCAATTTTTGGACTTTGGGACGCTGCCATGTAGAAAAATCCACAAGACCTAGACACATCTGAAAACTAAGCATCTGGGTGAGTCCAGGGTGGTGTGCTTCACATGCACCAGCGCCATTTTCTTACCCTCAATGCCCTGCAAACCTCCAACTTTGCTGGAAATCACACATTTTTCCCAAATTTTTGTGATGGAACCTTCCGGAACCTGCAGGAATCCACAAAATTCCTACCACGCAGCATTGTGTCATCCATACCGATAAAAAGTCTGCCCCACGTGTCAGCCTAAAAATGTTTTTTTTCAAACTGCCCTTTTGGACTCGCTTTGGTTCCCCCTCAATTTTGACATGTTTTTGGCTCTTCCCTGTCACAGACACTTGGCCCACCTACACAAGTGAGGTATCATTTTTACTGGGAGACTGAGGGGAATGTTGGGTGGTAGGAAATCTGTCCCGGTGCAGTAATCCCACACAGAAATGTGAGAACATTTTGATTTTTTTTAGCTAAATTTAAGGTTTGCTGAGGATTCTGGGTAAGAAAACACTAGGGGATCCACGTAAGTCACACCCCCCTGGACTCCCTTGGGTGTCTATTTTTCAGAAATGTCTGGGTTTGGTAGGTTTCCCTGTATGGCTACTGAGCCCAGGACCAAAAACACAGGTGCCCCCCCCCAACAAAAACAGGTAGTTTTGTATTTGATAATTTTGATGTGTCCAGATAGTGTTTTGGGGGCATTTCCTTTCGCGGGCACTAGACCTACCCACACAAGTGAGGTACCATTTCTATCGGGACACGTGGGGGAAGGCAGGGTGGAAGGAAATTTGTGGCTCCTCTCAGATTCCAGAACTTTCACTCACCGAAATTTGAGGAAAAAGTGTTTTTTTGCCAAATTTGTAGGTTTGCAATGAATTCTGGGTAATAAAACCTGGTGAGAGCCCCACAAGTCACCCCATCTTGGATTCCCCTAGGTGTCTGTTTTTAAAAAATGCACAGGTTTGGTAGGTTTCCCTAGGTGCTGGCAGAGCTAGAAGCCAAAATCCACAGTTAGCCACTTTGCAAAAAACAGGTTTGTTTTCTTTGGGAAAATGTGATGTGTCCACGTTGTGTTTTGGGGCATTTCCTGTAGCGGGCGCTAGGCCTACCCACACAAGTGAGGTACCAGTTTTATCCAGAGACTTGGGGGAACTCTGGGTGGAAGGAAATTTGTGGCTCATCTCAGATTCCAGAACTTCCTGTCACCAAATGTGAGGAAAAAGTGTTTTTTTGGCCAAAGTTTGAGGTTTGCAAAGGATTCTGGGTAACATAACCTGGTGAGAGCCCCACAAGTCTCCCCATCTTGGATTCCCCTAGGTGTAAAGTTTTAAAAAATGCACAGGTTTGGTAGGTTTTCCTAGGTGCCAGCTGAGCTAGAGATCAAAATCCACAGCTAGGCACTTTGCAAAAAACACGTCAGTTTTCAATGTAAAAATATGATGTATCCATGTTGCGTTTCCTGTCGCGGGCATTAGGCTTACCCACTCATGGGAGGTACCATTTTTATCGGAAGACTTGGCGGAACACAAAATAGCAGAACATGTGTAATTGCCCCTTGTCTTTCTCTACATATTTTCCTTCCAAATGTAAGACAGTGTGTAAAAAAGACCTCATTTGAGAAATGCCCTGTCATTCTCATGCTAGTATGGGGACCCCAGAATTCAGAGATGTGCAAATAACTACCGCTTCGCAACACCTTATCTTGTGCCCATTTTGGAAATGCAAAGGTTTTCTTGATACCTATTTTTCACTCTTTATATTTCACCAAATGAATTGCTCTATACATTATAGGGTGAAACCCCATTGCAAGGTGCAGCTCATTTATTGGCTCTGGGTATCTAGGGTTCTTGATGAACCTACAAGTCCTTTATATCCCCACAACCAGAAGAGTCCAGCAGACGTAACAGTATATTGCTTTCAAAAATCTGACATCGCAGAAAAAAGTTACTGAGTAAAACGTGGAGAGAAATGGCTTTTCTTTTACCTCAATTTCAATTTTTTTGATCTTTTAGCTATTATTTTCTGTAGGATCTACACACATGACCCCTGGCTGAATTAAGAATTTTGTGTATTTCTCAGAAATGTTTAGCTTTCTGGGATCCAGCATTGGTTTTACACCCATTTCTGTCACTAACTGGAAGGAGGCTAAAAGCACAAAAAATATTAAAAATGGAATATGTCCCAGTAAAATGCCAAAATTGTGTTGAAAAATGTGGTTTTGTTATTTAAGTCTGTGTGTTCCAGAAAGTTGGGAAGCTGGTGATTCTAGCACTGCAAACCCTTTGCCGATGCTATATACAGGAAAAAAAACACAAGCCTTCTTCTGGAGCCATTTTTTCAAAAATTTTTAAAAGAAGCTACATTTTCGCTGTATTTTGGCTAATTTCTTGGTATCCTTCAGGGGAACCCACAAACTCTGTCTACCTCTAGAATTCCTACGATGTTGGAAAAAAAGGAGGCATATTTGATGTGGGTAGTTTATGTGGACAAAACGTTATGAGGGTCTTAGCGCGAACTGCCCCAAATAGCCAAAAAAAGGTCTGGCACCTGAGGGGGAAAGGGGGTTAAATTGAAATTGGTAATTTTCATTTAGTGATTGGTTAATGGTTTGTAGAGGATTAGGGTGGTAACTTACTTGAAATACAAATTGATTTTCTTTAACTATATATTTAATAATGTTTATGTTAAATAAACCAATAAATGGTAGCTCGTGTTTTTATTTATTTAATTGATTATTTATTTCAATTATTTTTGTATAGTATGCAATTTTTGATTTGTTAGTTAGTTTTTTTAATGTAATTTGTCATTTTTAGTTTAGTAGCTGGTTGTTAGGTTGTAGGGGATTAGGGTGGTTAGAGAAATTATTGTAATTATACACTATTGCTTTTTAAAAATATTTTGAATGTTAATTAAACTACTAATAGAATATTAATTGTGAAAATTGTTTTATTGTTCTTTTTTTTGTTGATTTCTCAAAAATGGGTAATTTGTTGATCAGAGTAGTTAGTAATCAAATTTTGAGAAAACATTTTATATTCATTATTTGCTTTAATGTTGTTGTTTTATTTAATTATTTAATATTAATAATGTATTATTTATGCTTTTTATTTATTTTTGTGTTTTTGGACTGTAAGGAGTTAAGTATATTTTTAATGTATTTTACATTTTTAAAGTTACTGTAACAATAAATGTATTTTTTAATTACAGTTAATTTTATTTTTCTCTAATAAGTATGTTGTATTTTAAATTCTGTTAACATGTTTTGATTTTGTTCTGGTTTTTTAAAAGTATAGGAATTGGATTACCATATCTAACCCTCTCCAAATTCCAACACTTTCCATACTCTCGTTTGGTTTGAGTGTGAATAGTAAATCTAACCCCTCTAAATTATCTGGCTTTCTCTAATGTCGTTTAGTTTGGAACAGAATAGTAAATGTAACCCCTCTGAAGTCCAATGTTTTGTTGTTTTTTTGCTAGTTTTATTTTTTAATTTAGTTTTGGGCATGGTTGTTCTATAAGTTTGTTCATTTAAATTTTTTCTTAACATTTGTAATGTATTTTGAATGTTGCTTATGTAAAATTCGGAAGATATTTGCCCGACAGGTTATTGTCCATAAACAAAGATGTCCACTTACCATGATTTCTTTTAACCTTACGCAAGCAAAGTATTGTCAAATGAATAATTGAATTGACTATTATCCAGATATGTGCTCTATAGGAACTATCATGTTTTACAACTCAATTCACATGTGATTCTTTCAGAATCTAGGTGACTCATTAATGTTGTTTAATCAAAGTATTATATTTCCTGTTTCCTAAATGGCTGTACTCTGCCACACAGCTGTCTACTAAGGTTCAGGTACACCTTTTGGAATGGCTGTAATCAATATGGCTATGCAACATCTATCTGCCTAAAGCATTTTTTTACCCATTTAAGGTAGTTCATTTTCAATATAGAAACAGTGACTTTTGAACTGAAATATATGGTTTATGAATATCTGCCAGATAGGTTGTTGTGATTTGAAATAGAGCAAGACATATGATACTGAATAATGGACATACTAGTTATGTCAAATTGGTATGTATACTAACATGCATCTGAACTTTCCTGAATGCCTGTATTATTCTCCAGGATATCAACTGCATGTCACAAAGATTTTCTCATTTTGGTAATATGAGCTTTTAACTCTCTTGTACAACATCTATTCGCTCGACTGTGCTTTTTCCATCTATGATGCTCTATTTTGTGATACTAATCTTTCTGGCACTCAACACTCAATATTAACGAATTTCCATCTGAAGATGGTAGACAATGTTTTGTAGTCCAGTGTCCCATCGATGCCACTGTTTTTTGGCCACTGAATAGTCACCCATAATACTACACTACACATTTACTCAGCTTCACAATAAAACTCCAATTGGACTGATATTTCCAGAATTCTTCATGATCTTTCCTTGTCCACCTATATCAAGGGCAAAGACTGAACAGTCCTGTCGATTGTCACCACAATACACCTAGGCTTTCCACCCTAAGGCGTTCAATACTATTTGGTGGTCTAATGACTCTACGACGCTGTGCCCATAAATCCATCAGGGCTGATGTGCATACGTCATCGCTGCGAGCCAGACTAACGTGGCAGCCTTTCCTGGTACATTGGTTTGCCTGTCCTGATGTAGTAAATCACTGCAAATGCTCTTTGCTGTATGTGCTATATCATTCTGTACCGATAACTTGAGTTTGGTTCACCACTGCAATTGGTATGCCAACCTATTAGCCTGTCCACATCAAGTAAGTGTCTACATACGCTCCCGAATAATGTGGTACTAGAGGCCAATTTCTCCCATATATGGGATCTTAATTTCAGTCGGGAATCTTGTCTAACAACTTGTTATCGCAAGTTAACACTTGTAGACCAAAATTCCATACTCACCCTGGAGTGTATTCTGGAGGTTTCAATTAAACAAATCCTGGATATTCAGATCAAAGTTCAGGGTATGTCTCACACCTATCTTCATAAAAACAATCTGGTTTGGGAATGCATTCTGGGTCACAGCCGGTTTCAGATTCCATTTTTTGGCACCCTGCCATTTTGGTGTTTGATATCATTGATGCAACCACATACATGGTTGATGTCCATCCAGCATTTGTATTATTTGATGTTTCTAATTATACTACACATAATTCAGCGAATACAGCCCTTATACATTTTTGTTTTTATTTTCAGCCAAAACTCTGCCAATTCAGGTCCCACTTTTATGACATGATTGACTCATACTTGATCTGGACCATTAATAACACAAGATCGATCAGATGATTATTCACAAATCACCAAAACTTGATTTAGAATCCTCTTTTGACAAGTAAGTCAGGACTGCTTTGACAGCCTTACTAAACACAAGGTTGCTTTTATTTTTAAGTACATTGAACAAGATCAAATTCGTGTTTATAGTTACAAACTACTGAAAAGACTTATTACGCAAAGATCTCCTAAAAGTTAAGACACCCTTTACTCTACCTAATTAAGTAAGTGCATGTTAATTCATTGATTGCACATTTTCCGACCACATTTATATCGGTCTATCACAAAATCACTGTACCTTCATCTAATTTTTCACTTGCATGCCACAGATTTACTCACTTTTCATATTCCTGCTCACCTAATTTATTGTGGTGAAATCACAGAGGTTATTTTTTATTTTAACAAGTCATCATCTTGTGGTAATGTGTTTTTCCATGGGACTGCCAGTGTATTTTAATGATATTTTTTCGTGTTTTGATCTCACATTTTCAATATATAATGTAAAAGGCCAAGATAAAGCCCTCCACTGGATCTCATCCTTCCTCTCCGACAGAACGCAGAGAGTCCGTCTCTCCCCTTTCCACTCCAAAGCCACCAACCTCATCTGCGGCGTCCCCCAAGGATCCTCCCTCAGTCCCACATTGTTCAACGTCTACATGGCCCCCCTCGCTCAACTGGCCCGCCAACACCACCTCAGCATCATCTCCTACGCCGACGATACCCAGCTCGTCCTCTCCCTGACCAAAGACCCGCTCACCGCCAAAACAAACCTCCACGAGGGACTAAAATCCATCGCCGATTGGATGAACAACAGCCGCCTGAAACTCAACTCCGACAAGACGGAAGTCCTCATCCTCGGACGCACTCCCTCGGCCTGGAACGACTCATGGTGGCCCTCCGTCCTCGGACTCCCACCCACCCCTGCCAGCCACGCAAGAAACCTCGGCTTCATCCTGGACTCCGCCCTCACCAAGTCCAAACAGGTCAGCGCCGTCTCCTCCTGTTTCAACACCCTTCGAATGCTCCGCAGAATCTTCAAGTGGATTCCAACAGAAACCAGAAAGACGGTGACCCAGGCCCTCGTCAGCAGCAGACTTGACTACGGCAACGCACTCTACACAGGCATCCCAACCAAAGACATCAAACGCCTCCAACGTATCCAAAATGCCTCCGCCCGACTGATCCTCAACATACCTCGCCGAAGTCACATCTCCCCTCACCTAAAGGAACTCCACTGGCTCCCGGTAGACAAGAGGATAACCTTCAAACTCCTGACCCACGCTCACAAGGCACTTCACAACACCGGACCCTCCTACCTCAACACCAGACTCAACTTCTACACTCCAACACGTCAACTCCGATCCGCCAACCTCGCCCTCGCCATCGTACCCCGAATCCAGCGCAAGACATCCGGCGGCAGATCCTTCTCCTTCCTCGCCGCCAAGACCTGGAACTCTCTCCCCACATCTCTTCGCCAGACCCAGGACCTCCTCACATTCAGAAAGCTCCTCAAGACCTGGCTCTTCGACCGCTAATCCAGCAGCGCTCCCCCCCCCCCCCCTCAGCGCCTCGAAACCCTGACGGGTACATAGCGCGCTTTATAAATACCATGATTGATTGATTGATTGATTGAAGGGGGGCTTTGTGTTTTCATACAAATGACATCATCCTAAAGATGGTCTTTTGGATTAGTGCATTGAGAGACCAAAACGCCGACACACATCCCATCTTTCTTTGAAAAATGTTTGGAACTCATTAATGAACTGATGTTATGTCATTCATACATACATGATCCTAATCTCTAGAAAGTGTGCATTTAGTACATTGCCAGCTGTCTCCAATGTTATGATGTTATAGTGAATCACTCTGTGATAACAGATAATGTCAATGTACTGGAAATAACTGTTATATAACCCCTAAAGTAATGTGTTTTAAGATCAACTTTATAACTGACTTTAAATACACAGTCTTTCAGTAAGACACACCTGTTCCTCTGTTCTTTTGATTTATTTCTGTGGGATCCAAATTAATTGTACCAACTCAAAATTGTGTGAAATTAAAGCTGGATGTCAATAAGAGGAACCAAGATACTAAGTTGAAACCCTTCATTATTTCTTAAAATAAAAATCCTTGAATGCACTCTTACTCATTATAATTTCAATACTCTAGCCCACAAGGGTATACTGGGTTGCCCTCTTCTATAATTGACAATATTTTTTATAGAGAATATTTTGTTATGGAACGTTTATGTATTATATAATTTGATGACAAATATGAAGGACAGGATGTCAAAATGAGGTAAGGGTTTGAGTGATATTTGGAGTTCATCTGATTAAACTAAAAGCTCTTTCGCAAATGAGGAACTTGAAGAGGAGATGCAGGTGTCGGAGATGTTAAAAATAATCAGTATTTGAGGTCCTAGCTATAGTACCAATTACCAGCAGTTACTCAAAAGTGATTTATCACCTAATAAAGATGTTGAAGTTTGAGAGGTAATAGCCTTTTTCATTAATATTTTATATTGTGTTATGATGTCAGATGGAAATAACAACCTTTTGTTTGGCACTTCTTCAGGTTTTAAACTTCAGTACTCTATCTTTGCTGAACCCAGTTTAATTGACATTAGCAGGCTGCACACTTTACTCCTGCTAACCAGTAGAAATATGCTTGTTTTCTCCCTTCCAATCATGGTAAAGTTGGCATAAACATAACCGGAACATTTCATTCACTTGTGTCTTTCATATATGGTACTACATGTACCCAGGGCATGTAAATTAAATGCTACAAGTGGGCCACAGCACTTATTGTGCTACCAGCTAAAGTAGCAATGTAAACATGTCTCAGATCTGCCACGGCAGCCTGCAGTGCAGTTGTAACTGCCAGTTAGACCTGGCAAACAACCCTTTTGCCAGATATAAACCTTCCTTTTTAGGTTGCAGCCTACCAGACAGCTGTCCCGTTTACTAAAGACATTGAGTGGGCATTCAGAAAGCTGACCTAGAAATTCATTCTGCCCTGTGCTTGCCATTGGCTTTGTGGTTTGTAACTCACATGTTCTTGCTTTTCATTTGCTGACTTTGCTTGTTTTAGGCTGTTCAGCTTGAGTTTGGTACCTTCCCTTGCCAAACCTTATTTACAGTATCCTTCGGAGGGCTCCCTTTCTGTAAACAGGCCTTTAGATCTTGTTCTTAACTAATCACACCTGCGTTTCATTCAAAGACAGAGGTCAATAGTATGGCACTGCATTCCAAGGGTGCTTGTTTATTTTTCTTTCTCTGACTTCAAAGTGAGTGGATTTATGTGACAATCGTGCTGGATACTGGGTGTAGGAAAGAGTTTTTTCCAGCGCATGACAGCATTTAAAAGAACTGTGTAAGTATTTCAGAGTATATCAGAATTTGGAACGTAAATGAAGCACATTTTTTGTTATTTCTAAAGTGTGTCTCAAGAAATACTTTAGTATGAAAAAAACAAATCATTACACTAGATAATGCAATTTCCACATATTTGCCTCTGCACTATATAATTTTGTTGTTGCCAAATGTAGCTGTTGCATTAGCTCTTAGACTTCGGTTTTTGGTTTCAGTTTATAATGACCTTTTGCAACTGCTTATTGTAGGACAGTTACATAAAGGGAGTTTCACTTCTGGCGCTGCAAGTTGAAGAATGATTCCCCTGCCTTTGACAGAGTGACAGTTCCATCTGAAGAAGAATGCTATGCCAAGTACCTTCCGGAGCCACATTCACCCTGAAACGTGGCTGGGTCCACGGGTATCTCAGCGGGCTCCCCGTTGCTCTGTTTCCCAGGTAGAAGTGCTCACTGGGTTCTCTTGTGGCATCCCAACTGATATGAGGAGATCTTCAGTAGTCGGGTGCTGGGTTGCTTTTCTTCCTTCCTTGTCCCCAGAGTCTTCCTCCATGGCTGGCATCCTCTCTTACAACTCCTCCCTTCCTCTTCCAGTAGCCTCCTTCATTGCCCGTTGTTCCGTGGTGAAGGGCGTTTGGGAGTGGGAGTCCCAGAGATACTGCCCACTCCTTCTTGTCTTGCTCTTGTTTAAGGAGCCCACAATCCTCGTACTGCAGAGTGATAAGAGGTGTCATCAACTGGAAGAGGCTGGGCTGGGCCACCCCTCTTAGTTCCGGCACAGCGGGTGAGTGTTTTGACTCTACTGACTATTGTACAATTTACTGCTGATTTTGACCTCCACCCCCTGATAAATTATTACATTTAAAATTGGTTGTGGCTGAGATGCTGTTCCCTAGGGAGAACCCCCTGGTATACTGTGAGGATGGGTAGGAGAAGGGCCCTGCAAATTGGGGACCAGTGTGGAGGAGGGAAGGGAAGTTCAAATACAACTCTGGACTCCTTTCTTACCAGAGCAGTTGGGGTAGTCACCAAGGAGATTGAGTTGGCGGAGAGGAGACGTTCGATGGAGATGGGTGATTGGCAGCAAGTCTCTTTAGACAATGAGGCTCTGGGATCATCGGAAGATGAGGGTGGACCCTTAGAGAGAGAGCAGGGAGGTTTGCCTATAGCCCCACTGCCAGCAGAAACAGGGGCAAATGGTATGACTGGGACAATAAGGAAGAGTAAGAGGCTTCTGATGGTTTCTCCCCCGGACAGTAGCAGCCCCCCCATGAAAAAGATAAAGGAGTTGAAGAAAGTTGGGAAAAAATTTAAACCGCCTCCGCCTGCAAATTTTGATTATATGAATGGAATGGATGGCACTGGCCTCAGTCAGTCCCCAGGTCTCGTGTTGAAAATATACTGATGAAGTTCAGGGAGATGATTGAGGTTAGTTTGGCCCAGGTTTTAGAGAAATTGCAGGTGCTTGAAAATGCAGTTTCCCTGTTGTGTGGGCAGGAGAGGTCTAGCCCAGTCACAGCTGAGGGTGGCCATTTGGATTTCAGTCGTCAAAGACAACCATCCGAGGGGATGTTCCTATGTGAGGGACACCCTAGGGCCCTGGACAGAGACATGCAGCAACCCACAAGTCTTTCAAATTTGGGGGCTCTTGGAAATTGCGTGAAGGGTCCCTCGGCTGTGCTAGCTGATTCATCAGCAGATGTAAGGGGAAATAACAGCCTGAGGGTCGGAAGGCCAACTGGTAGTAGGCATGTGGAGAATGGAAGGGAGTCTCAACAAAGTGGTAAAGTTCTAGATCCGCATTTGAAGAAAAGTTCTCCACTTGTTTGGTTGGCGCTCCTCCAGCCTGTGCCCTCTACGTGGTGGTGCTTACAGATGTTCCTTGTCTAGCACCAGGTACCAGTGAATCCACGGACCAACTAAAAAATAAGACTTGTCACTGGCTGAGTAAAAACTGTGATTTTGCTTGCAAGGACTTTAGGGACATTCTGTTTGTCAGAAGAATTGATTGGTTTGGGCCTTGAGAAAAAGCGGGAAATGGGGATTGTATTATTGTAAATTGTAGACATCCAGGTCTGGCCCAGTAGTTCCTATTGACACAAAATTTGGCTTCCCAGAGGAAGGGAAGAATTGGTATGGTCCCCTTAGGATTCTTTTGTAATCATACTTGGCAGACTGTTGATTTTCCAATTAGGAATCCTAGGAATCCCAATCTAGGGCAGGGTACAGCCAACTAGTATGACCCCATTTTTACTCCTGACCTGGAGGGGTGGATTGACGCTATGCATGGAGATCTTTAGTGGGCATGGTAGAGCCCCCTAATGCTAGTACAAACATGGAAGATCAGGGTGAAAAGACCACAAAGTGCTGTCATTTTTCATGGGATGTAGCAGGGTTTGACACTAAGCTATCAGATCGTGAATGGATAAGGTTTCTGGTTCAGTATGATTTCGTTCTACTTCAAAAAACCTGGTCGGATGGGCTAGCAGCCTGGGATGGATATCAAAGGTTTGCAGTCCCGGCTGCTTGCCATCAAGGAGGTCATCTGAAAGAGGGTGTAGTTACTCTAATCAGATTCTCTAAAATAGCAAAAAGCGTATCAAATTACCTGCAATGATCAGGGTATATTGATTGTATGTGTAGTCTTTCCAAATAAATGTATTGTCCTGTTGGTAAACTTTTACAATGCTGTCTGGGACTCCGAATGTCAAATTAGGGTCCTTTTTTCAGGTCTTCAGATTTTGAAGTGTAGATTGGAAGGGTTTGGTTTGAAGTTCTGTGCTGTTGTGTCGGGGGATTTTAATGCCAAGATAGGGCAGTATAGTACAGTGGTGAATCCTTTTGAGTTGGATCACAAGGTAGATATAACTGAGGGATTACAGGACCCTAGGGTCAGGGATATGATTAAGGGCCTACGGAGTTTGGGTCTACTGAATACTTGCGACATGGAAGCTGCAGGTTCACAACAGGCCCCAACCTTTGTAGGCAGAGGGGCCAAGACAACAATTGATTACATCTTTGTGTCCCCATCTTTAAAAAACGTGGTCATGGATGCTGAGGTGGTAGTGAAGCACTTTAGTGACCATAACCCCCTCATGATTTTCTTTAATTTTCCTGAGATTTCACGCAAGTCAGGGTGGGGAGGGCCAGCTTCGGTGAGGACTAAAGATCAGGGTAGGAGACTTAGTTGGAGACAGGTAAATATCCAGCAAGTAAAAGAGAGGGTGGTGAGTGAAAACCTAAATCTGATTACAGGCATACTACTGGCAGAATCATCCAGATCACGGGAAGTCATGGATGCTATGTTTAGAGTAAATGTAGCTTTCAAAGATTGTTTGATTGCAGCTGGTCAATCCTCCCGTAAATATAAGGGTGGATGGTTTAGCAAGCCCTGTTATGAACAAAGAAATCCCTGAGGAAGGCTCTAAATGAACATCCAAGAGATAAGGCCCATATAAGAGATAACAGGGCTCAGTACAAAACTGTTCTGAGGGCAAGAAGGCTAAAGCTCAAGGAGCTAGGCTGGGAGAAATTGGAGCGTGCAGTAGATCATAAGAACCCAGGCCTGTTTTGGAAGGTTGAAAATAGGGGATTCATTGAGACAGAAATATCTGAGGGCCTGGGCTGCAATATTGCCCCTGAGGTTTGGGTGAGTCATTTCTGTAGGATTTTTCAGGGGAGCCCCCTAGGACAGATAATGGGGAAACAATATGATGATCCCCCCAATTTAGCTATTAGATGTACACTCTTAGAGGTAAGGGAGGCGCTGCATGGCAGCACTAGTAATAAAGCTCCGGGACCAGATACTATCCCAATGGATCTCTATAAATATTTTCCTCAGCTGTAGGCACCTATCCTGCTCAATGTCCTCAATGTAGCAGTTAACGTGGGAATCCCTGCCACCTGGAGATTGGCAAGTATTATTCCTGTGTATAAAAAGGGCGATCAAAATGATCCCAAGTCATATCTCCCAATCTCACTCCTTGATTCTTCAGTTAAAATTTTGGGTTGGATTATTTTAAGGCGCATTGAGGATTGGATGGCTGAAAATGCAATTTTGAGCAGGTTGCAATACGGTTTTAGGGAAGGATTTGGTACCCAGGAACAGTGCTTAAATCTGCTTATACTGATTGGTAAATACACGCAAGCCACTTTGTATCTTGCATTCATGGATCTTAGTTGTGCCTTTGATAAGGTTAATCGGATTAAGCTGTGGGAGAGGCTACCCGGTTGGGTATTGATCCCCTAATTGTGGAGCTGCTTCGTTATCTCCACTTAGGAACTAATGCTAACGTGAGGTTTGGGCCAAATGGGAAATGCTCGGATTTGTTTGAGCTTAACAGGGGTGTATGCCAGGGGTGTGTCCTGGTTCCTACCCTTTTCCTTCTGTATACAAATTGTGGTCTGCTGACCCCAGCAGGTCACCATTCCTGTGAGTGTCGCCATTCCCAATGGGTTTGCAAATTGAGAACTACCTCATGAACATTCATGAGGTAGGCCATTTGCTACCCGATTACAAATTGCAAACAGTGTCATTAACAGTGTTGTACATCAGGTTTTGCGACTCACAAATTGGGAGTCACTAAGTCTTGCAATTTGCGACTCACAAAACCTGATCTTCATACATGTGGCCCTTAGTCACACATTTCAGATGCCATGGCAACACCTGTGCCCATGCATTCTGTTAATGATGATTAGGCAAGACATCGGCAGCAATCCATATTTTACTGGATCCAGACAGCAAGGTGGGCAATCCATGTTTAGCGTTACCTTGTCATCATTACACACACATGATCCCTGCCATTATGTTGGCAAAGGGGCCATACCCGCTTTAGGGGACACTGCCAATGGGGCATTTGTTACCAACATACAACTGTGCCACATCTGTCATGCACCATTGAACGCATGATAATTGCAGACTGAAAATTGAGCCCCATGTCCATCACACAGTAACTCAGTGTGCCTTGATGCACAAGCCACAATACCTGAGTCACTTGTATTGCAGTGCACAAGTGAACTGCCATGGAGTTTTCACCAAAATACAAATCATACCTTGGAGTAGCATCTTAAATGGATTAGCTACATATGGTTGTTGTAGGGTTTAGCACCACATGAGTGTTAGGCCCCGTGCATGTGTGTAGATGTGTGGCTCTCAATCACCGGAGTGTCAGTGTCAGTCTGAGTTTGCAGTGGTACATCTGTTGTACTGTCTTCATGCAGGATCACTAGCTCACTCATGTAAAATGTTGTCCACTTGTATGTACAGTGATATGACATTGATCATATATTTCCATACATGTCTTACAGGTGGACCTGTCTCCTATACCATTGGAGATTTCAGGAATCAGGCGTATCAAGTAAGTGTGATAATGTCTGTCCCGTGTAGTGATTGTGGCTGTAGTGTGAGTAACTCTTGTGTGTTGCACTCATTGCAAGATATGATGAGATGGCACGTGATCAAATATCTAAGGAGGCTGGATGGTGACATTGGGTCCCGTCCAAGGGTTACCCATTCACAAGCATAGAGTAATTTCTTGGGAGTCTTGTGCTGCGCAATAGGCAGCAGCATGTGAACAAGGTGATTAGTAGCCACATGTAAGCCCACATGTGACTAGGAAGTGCACTAGTGTCAATATATTGGCACTGGGTCATACCGTCATTCTCACAGCACAGTGATGCACCAGTTTTCCACAGTTTTCCACAGAAATTGGTGCATCCCTGTATTGTAATGTGCATGTAGGACTGGGTGGGTAACTCTCCCCCAGCATGTAGCCCCATAAGTTGTACTCCATTCAATTGACACTTATGTGGTATGTAATAGGCGTGCATGCAGGTCAAGGCCAGACGTGTGCTGGCATCGATGTGGGTGTTTTGGGAATTATGTTGGCAGGTCAGGTGTTGATGGGTGTCCACACCTGGACACATGAATGTAGATGTGAATGACCTATGGATACCTTATTCCTGGGTGACAGCCGTCGTCACATGTGTTCCACTGCCTAAATCCATGTATAAGTGGACATGCCTTCGTGGTTGACCTCAACAGTTGTGATGATGTATTGCATGCCCATCCCCTCTGAGGCACAGGGGTAGGGGAACAACATATATGTAGGTATATGTGATGGTCACAGTGTAGATGAAAAGTCATCTCATTTAGGCTTGAATGTATCTCAATCAACACTGACCCCTTATGATTAGCAACTGCATACCATACTCCCTATTACATCTACTAGTTACTGGTGTTGTGTGCTTTGAAGTTGACTCAGATGATGAAGATTAGTGGGCCTGGACCGTGTGAAGTAGTTGCTGCCTTTGCATTGTGACACACTGAAATAAAACAATGCACAGATCACTTTATTTAGTTCCAACTCTTGTTGTGCTTTGCTTTGGTGTCAATGACACGATGGGTAGGCAGCGTTGCCGTTACATTCATCAGGGACATTGTATTATCTGGAATGTGATTCGGAGTACATGTGCAAATCGAGGCAGAGTGTTAGAGTATCATCTGTACATACATCACACAATGATGACACTGATGGTTGTCTGTCTCAATTTTACAGATGCCAACATGGATGTTGCTGAACTCAGGGTGTTCCAGACGAGGGCAGTGCGATATTGCCACATATTGGATGTGTAGTCTGGGTACCGCAAGATGGCACAACGCTATCGAAAAGAGCGAGCCACTGGGGAATGGCGGGCATTTAGCCAAGGGGGACCCGCATGGGCCAAAAAGAGTGGACCGAGCACCACAACGACACAGGGGACCACAGCTGCCACCATCACATCTGCCCCACCTGCAGCACCACCAACATCAGCACCACAGCCCACCACACCTGCTGCAATGAACATGTCAGTAATAAAGGAGCTCAAGAGGGACATGAAACAGTTCCTCAAAAAGCTGGGCAGCCTACAGAAGGAGGTGGACCACAATACAAAGAGACTGAAGGCCATCAAGAGGACACTCAAGAGGGCCAGCCTCTGAACCAATGCCTCCCTTCACCCCTAGTTCAGTCCCCTCCATCCTCATTCCTTATCATGTTTTGTAGTGGTTTTAATGAGGTTAGTGATAGGTTAGGGTAGGGTAGTTGTTTAGATAGGATAAGTAGGTTCGGGGGGTGGGTTTTCATATTATTACATGTTAGTTTGTGTGTGGGTGGGGGTTAATGTTGGGGCATTTGTGTTTAAAAAAAAAGAAAAAAATCCAAAAACTTAATTAAAAAAAAGATATAGATAAATATATTTGTTTAGGATTAGATAGTATATGTTTAAGTCAGTATATGTTGACCTGCAAGTGTCTCGTAATATAAGGGGGCGAGGGGAACAATGTTTAGAGTGTGTTGTTAAATGTGGTAAGTAAGCTTAGCAAAGGGTAGTTAGGGCCAGTTGTAGATAATGTATTGGTAGGATAGATTAGGTTAGGATAGGTGTTTAACCTAGTTTTCAGTTCAGTTTTCTACATAAATAATAAAACCTTGGGTACTCCCTTACTGCATATGTCATATGCCTGGGGCTCAGGGTCTTTGCATGAGTGTATAGTTCCAATTGTCTGTTGGCCTGGGGATTCAGTCCTGCATCTGGATCCCTCTCTTGACATGTTCATTCCCACTTCCAACTGAACTGTCACATTGGCAGCTACAACACATCTACTTCTCAATGCATCTGCCATCCAATGTACCCACCACTCAAGATGACTATGGTTCCCATGTATTGGAAAGGTAGGTGTGGTTTTTAAGTTGTCATTGTTTGGGTCCTGTGTTGGAATGTTGGGCACTGTGGGACGTCTGCCTGCAGCCTGAAGTTCATGTCAACACTGCTAAATTGAGCAGTACCAAATTCAGATGAGGTCAAGTATAACTATTTCGCACCAATGTTTTTAACTTGTAATCCCAGCTGATGTTATTGCCTGAGCACTCTTACACAGCCATTCCAGCTGTATGCTGTATGTAGTAGGTGAGGCATACCTGTGTTAAAAAATTTCACATACACAGTGACTTGCTTGTAGGGGATGTGGTCAGCATTCACGTTCATCATGTAGTTACCTTGTGCGTAGATGTCTGCCCACAATATTTCTGACTATAGACATGTTACACGCATCACAATCTACAGCAAATTAGATGTGTCACATTACACAGAGACAAAGTGGTTGTGTAGATGCTGTTTATTTTAAAGTGCTGTAGTGCAATATTTACATTGTCCAGGTCTGTGACCCCAGTAGTGTAAACCATTCTATTGTGATGCAACACAAGTGCAGGGTTGAGGGACATGTCATTGGACATGCTGGGGTGAAGTGTCGTTCAGTATAGGGGAACATGAATTGCCAATGGAGTAGTGAGAGACAATTTCAGTCCGTAGTGGAAAGGTTAACAGTGTGTCGGTAAAGGGTGCATGTCAACAACTGTAGCAACACTGGCATGTTGTCAAGCACAGGAGAAAGGGAAATCACTATCCATGTGGCATGGGCTGGTGCTACCGGGTACTCCTACGGGTGAAGATGATCTGTTCCACATCTTCATCCTCTGATGTGTATGTTGTCTCCTCTGCCCTTAATGGTGGTTGGGTAGAGGGGGCCACACACACTTCAGTGGTTGGAGAAGTGAACACCAAATTCCCAACAGCTGCCATCTGTGGAAGTACATATGGCATCACTGCAGCAAGGAGGAGCTGCTGATTATTGGGTATGGCAGCAACATCCCTGTGGTAGGCAGCCATGTCTGCCCGGAGGGAGGCCAGTTCCCAGTGGATGCAGTCCTGCTTGTTGTCATGCATGCAGCAGCAAGATTGGGAGGGCAGGTGTTGTGTCAACTCCCTTACCGCAATGGTAAGATCCCTCACACACAGTTGGACTCCAAGCAGTGGGGATTGTGTGCCTTCTTTGGCTGCTCTCTGTTCAGTAGCTGTTATGATGCACATGCACATACCCTCAAGTATGGCTGCCATAGTTTGCATCCCCACCCGCACCTCCTTGGCTAGCTCCCGCTGGACTCCCACTACTGTCCTCTCAAAGGTGGTCCATGTGTCGTCAGAGTCCTCAGCTGTGCTTGAGCTGGCAGGTCATACTATTGGGGTGGTGGGTGGGTACTCTGGGATGGCTGCTACATGAATGCTCCTCCTTGCGACTGGAGGTGGTGTCTGGAGAGTTCCCAGGACATCTTGGAGAGTTTCCTGGCTGATGGTTGTCAACTGTTCATCCAGGCCATCAGGGTAGTCCAGGACAGGCAGATCCACAAGAGAGGCATCGTCCTCTGCAATGAGATATTGCACAATTAGTGTGTCTGTGTTGTGCCAGTTGTAATGTGACATCACTGACTTCCTATTGGTGGTACATTGTCATCTTGGTTCCCATGCATTGTTCCGGTCCTTAATGTTTGCTGTCTCTCAGCCCTATTCCCCACCTGCATGTCACATGTAGGGAAGGGCAGTTTGCGCAATTGTCTGCATCACATCTTCTACGTGTGGGTTCTGTCAAATTTGTGAATTGCCACCTTCTTGTCCTCATCAACCTTCCCTCTGCTTCCATTTGCATCATGTGGCCTTGCAATGAGTGTTGGTGCACTGATGCCACAGCACTACACATGACAATATGGCCCTGTTCCAGCCTTTCATTTTTCACACACACCTATGCTGTGGTGAGACCTAGCACCACCCAATGCATGCCATTGCCAGGAGACAATGCACTTCTTACCATTCCTAGTTCTCATGTTGAAGTTTTTGTATGTGTGCTACATTGCATTGCACTGATGGACCTGGCAGAATTCAATTTACTCTTGTGACTGTGCGGGTGTGTTTGCCTTCCTACACACATATGTCCTCCGCCTCAATGCAGTTGTCTTTGCACTATGGTACCTGAGATGTGGCATGGTGGCATTGCAGCTAATGTGACACAGGCACAGGGGTAAACCCTGGGATGGCCAGCATGGGTATAAGATTACTGCTGTGTACATTATTATGTATGTGACAGTGCCTGATGGTTATTGAGGCCATGGACATGACCAGTTGACTGGAGTTGCACTTGGTTATGGATTGATGGGGATTGATCACATAGTCATACTGAACCCTCAATTTGGGTGTGTTTGTTCTATGGGCACCGAACTGTAATTTCCTAAATGACCAGCGCCAACAGCACATATAGTAGTTGAATGTCAATGGGGAATGCCCCTTGGGTAAATGGCCTGACACTGGGCATTTTCCTATAGTTTACATTCTGAGAATACCAGCTGTCCTGTGAGACCAGACCAGTTTTACATTATACCCTACCCTCTTGGTCTGCTTCAGCATTTCCCCCAGCCTTGGCATGGGGGTGTTGTGTTGTGCTGTGCCCCTGGTTGCCCCTGCACAGCCCATGCACCTTGGCATTGGCAGTGCAGGAGGTCCAATGCCCTGCCTCTTTGCCCTTTCCACTGCCTGATTTGCAGGGCTAACATGCATTGTGTAATAGCTATGTGCCTCCCTCTTCTTGACATTTTGGCATTTTTGCCCCCCATGCAACTTACTCTGTCACTGCACTCTACACCACTTTACTCTACATCATTACACTCTATGGGGGTCATTACAACATTGGCGGTAAAAGGCGCTTACCGCCGTGCAGAAGACCGCCAATAGACCGCCGCGGTAGACCGCCACAGCTATTATGACACACATCTCGGAATCCGCCGAAATTCAGACACCCACAGAACACCGCCACACCAAAGGTCAGTGATAAACAGGCTGAAACAAATCCTCCATGCCAACAGAAACACGCCCATGCTATTACGACCCACGAATCCACGCGGCGGTCATTCAACCGCGGTTTTCCATTGGCGGTACACACCGCCACGCTCAAAATACACACACATCTCCAAAACACCGCCACATTGGACAATTCAAAATACACACACCTGATACACATACACACACGACTCCCACACACCCAATACAATATAAAACACACACTCACATCACCCACAAACCCCTACGACCAGAAATTCTGAAAGAAGGCCAGAGAGACAGCACAGCAATTGACAACCCCATCACACAGAGGCACACAACACCATCACCCACACAACATCCATGCACAAAACACCACACACCACTACACTCACCACACTCATCAACACATATACCACCCCACACCTCACCAACACCACCCCATGGCACGCCAAAGACACCCCGCTTTTCCGAGGAGGAGCTCAGGGTCATGGTGGAGGAAATCGTCCGGGTAGAGCCACAGCTATTTGGCTCACAGGTACAGTACACATCAATAGCCAGGAAGATGGAGTTATGGCGCAGAATAGTGGACAGGGTGAATGCCGTGGGACAACACCCAAGAAATAGGGAGGACATCAGGAAGAGGTGGAACGACCTACGGGGGAAGGTGCGTTCCACGGTCTCCAGGCACAACATCGCGGTGCAGCGGTCTGGCGGCGGACCCCCACCTCCTCCCCCACAACTAACAACATGGGAGGAGCAAGTCTTGACCATCTTGCA
The DNA here is from genome assembly GCF_031143425.1 of Pleurodeles waltl. Classification (NCBI taxonomy): domain Eukaryota; kingdom Metazoa; phylum Chordata; class Amphibia; order Caudata; family Salamandridae; genus Pleurodeles; species Pleurodeles waltl. The sequence continues at coordinate 612,773,936 of NC_090449.1, forward strand.
TCCTGAGGGCCTCGGAGGAGTCGGTGGAGGATGGGACACTGGTAAGTCAAATCTTAACTATCATATCCCCCACCCTACCTGCTTGCTATCACCCCCCCCACCCTCACCCCCTCCCCTATCACTCCAAATCCTCACTAATGTATCCATAACACAAACCACCCATCCCAACACCAAGCCCTGCATGACACAACTAAGCATGGTCACCCCTCACTAAAGCATGCTCACTGCACATACCCATAACACCCCCCCAACCATCATCACACAAGCCCCCACACAGGAATGCTTGCACTGGGGTTCACGCACACCCACCCATTACGCACCATTACACAGACACATTCAATAACCATGTTCTTATGCCCCTGCAGGAACCCGACGGACCTTCACCACACCAGAGGGTCCAGACAACACCACTCCACCCCCAGAAGAGGGCCACAGTGACGACAGCAGCTCTGCCCTACTGGATCTTGATGACCAGCCCGGACCATCGTGGGCCTCAGGACAGTCGGTTCCCCTTGCACAGGCACAGCCCAACACCGACCTTCCACCCTCTGGTAACACCAGCACAGCACCCACCCAGCGGGCCCAAACCTCCCTACCCAGGACAGGTCAATCAGCGGTGTGTCCACCACTACAGGGCACCCAGGGTAACCCATCACCCCAACAACAACAGGGACCTGGGGGCAGTGGTAGTGGGCACACGGTCCAGGGGACGGAGGCCCAGGAACATAGGGGAACTGGGAGGGCTGCTGTGCGACAGAGGGAGGACAGGCCAAGGGAACCAACTCTCCACGAGGCCCTCACCTCCATCATGGGAGCATACCACCACCACTCCCAGGAGACGATGGCGACGGTCCTGGACAAGTTGCAGGAGACCCTGCGTCTGCAGGAGGAGCAGTATTTGGGGTTCAGGGAGGAGCTCAGGACAATCGGCTCCGCCCTGGGCACCATCGTAGGGGTGCTGAAGGACATACAGCAGACCTTGAGGGACACCGTGGCACTCCAAGGGGCCCCTGACACTAGCCACGATATCATGCACTGAGCCAGGGAACATAGCATTTACCTGCGAGATGTACTGGTCTGCCAAACAGACCATCTGGACATTCATCGAATGATAACTCTTCCTGTTCCTGTACACCTGTTCACTCCTGTGGGGGGGGACCAGAGCTACATGGGTCCCATCAATGGCACCTATGACGTTGGGGATATGTTCAAGGGCATAGAAGTCACCTTTCACTGTAGGCAAATCCTCCACCTGAGGGAAAATGATGTATCTCCTTATGTGTTTCAGCAGGGCAGACAACACTCTGGACAACACGTTGGAAAACATAGGCTGGGACATCCCTGATGCCATGGCCACAGTAGTCTGAAATGACCCACTTGCAAGGAAATGGAGCACTGACAGCACCTGCACGTCAGGCTGGATTCCAGTCGGATGGCGGATCGGTGACATCAGGTCTGGCTCCAACTGGGTACATAGTTCCTGAATAGTGGCACGGTCAAACCGGTAGGTGACGATGACATGTCTTTCTTCCATTGTCAACAGGTCCACCAGCGGTCGGTCCACCGGAGGATTCCGCCATCTTCTCATACGTCCCAGCTGGCGGTGCCTACGAAGGACAACAGCGAAGAACCAGTCACTATTCCTCCAGGTATGTAACCACAGTTACACACAAGACTACACCAGACATAAAACCCTTCCTGTATGTGTGTTGAGTGTAGGCCTAGCTATGTGTGATGCAGTAGTAAATGAAGCCATGTGGGCCCCTGAAATGGTGGCTGCCTGACCTCTACACTGGGACAATGGGATTGTGGGGTAACTGCACTGGCGTTGCACACCGTCGCGGTAGGCGGTCGTAGACGGCGGGGCAATGCTGCATTGGTTAACATTGGACCCTATGGGTCCCAGGAGCCAATGAACAGGTGCGCCGGCGGTGATGATGCGCACCGCCGCGGACGTCACCGCCATTTTCTATCTGTTCAATCACTAGATACCTGACCTTCGACAGGAGAGGACCTACACTGCTAGTGCTGCTGTGACCTCAGTCTGGAAGCGACGATGGCTGCTGCGTCTGGGGAAAGGGTCCCTGCCTTCACTGCACAGGAGTTGGAGAAACTTGTGGATGGGGTCCTCCCCCAGTACACGCTACTCTACGGTCCTCCAGACCAACAGGTTAGTACACAGGGAGCACGTTGTATGGGCTAGGCCTGGGTGGAGAGGGCTGGGTGGAAGAGGGAAGGGGGCAGAGTTCATAGAACATTAATGCTTGGGAATGAATGGGCCACATGGCCAGAGTAGGGAGGGGGCCACTCACATTGACTGTGCAGTTGGTAATGACTGTTCCTCTTCCCTTGTGCATGTCATGTATGTCAGCGCCCACCAGAAGAGGGACATTTGGCGTGCCATCGCCAAGGAGGTCCGGACCCTGGGGGCCCACCAGAGACGGGGCACCCACTGCCGGAAGAGATGGGAGGACATTCGCCGCTGCAGCAAGAAGACGGCGGAGGCTCAGCTGGGGATGGCCTCCCAACGTGGGAGGGGTGCCCGTCGCACCATGACCCCCTTGATGTTCCGGATCCTGGCGGTGGCCTACCCGGAGTTGGATGGGCGCTTGAGGACATCACAGCAGACACAAGAGGGTGAGTACAACCTCATTCTGCGGACTTTGCGTACAGTGGAGGTGTCTGGGTGGGGGAGGTGGGCTGTGGGTGTCCCTATGCCAGGGCGAGTTCGGTAGGCAAAGCCCCTCCGTAATGTAGGCCATGTGGCACTCAACCCCACCTCAGCAGAGTGCCAAGTTGAGGTATAGTTGCCCCTGTGGCATCCATGTGCGCAGATGTCAACCATTGCCATGTAGGCCATAACCCAGAAATTGTGTGTGCAGAGTGCAGGAGCAAGGCGTTATGCAGGGGGCTGCTGCGTCTGTCTTGTCCGCCAACGGTAGCGGAATGCCATGCACTAAAACTCTCTTTCTTCTGTCTCCCCCCCTTTTCCTGCTCTCCCTGTCCTTTTGTACATCAACATCATCAGGCGGTGGTACAGTGGCACCGGAGCACGAGGGAGCTGCATCCCACATGGCCATGGAGGGCCACACCACGGACTCTGAATGCATCAGTGGGACGGGGGCGAGGGGATCTTCACGTCGGCCACCGGATCACCAACCAGCGACACTGACTCGTCCGCCGATGGGAGCTCCCCTGTGGTGGCGGCACCATCTGTGTCCCCCACTTCAACAGGTACAGCCGCCACCTCCCCTACCAGCACCGCCCTCCCAGCAGCCCCTCAGCGTTCGCCCCGTGCCCGCTCACCCAGGAGGGTGGGCATCACCTTCGCCCCAGGCACCTCAGGCCCTGCCCCAGTCACCCCTGCTGCCCTCAGTGAGGAGGCTATTGACCTCCTCAGGTCACTCACTGTTGGGCCGTCTACCATTGTGAATGCCATCCGGGGTGTAGAACGAGAGTTGCAACACGGTAATGCATTCCTGGAGGGCATTCATTCTGGTCAGGCTGTCCTTCAGCGAACCCTGCAATCTCTGGCCTCAGCACTGATGGCAGCCATTGTCCCTGTGTCTAGCCTCCCCCCTCCAACTTCCCCCACCCAGACCCAATCCCCTGTACCCCAGCCCATCCCAAGCACATCTACAGACCAGCATGCACACAAGTCAACACCCAAAAGTAGCTCAAGCAAACATAGGCACCACACATCCCACAGGCACTCACACAAGCATCACACCTATACAGACACAGCAACTACCACTGTCTCCACTGTGTCCCCCTCCTCCTCTTCTCCCTCCTCCCTCCCAGTCTCGTCTACACACACACCTGCATGCACCACATCTACAGGCACCATGAGTCGCACAAGGAGACCCAGCACCCCATGCCGCTCACCTGCACTCACCACCTCCACTGCCATTTACACGTCCCCTGTGTCCTCTCCCAGTGTGTCTGTGACGCCCCCTCCCAAAGTACACAAACGCCGGCAATCACTCACCCAACATCCATCCACCTCACGACAGCCTCCAGTACCTGCACCGGCACCCAAAACAGCTAAAGTGCCACCTCCGACAACCACCTCCTCTTCCTCCACTCCCAGACCCCCTCCAGCTACCCATCCCAGTGTTCGTCAGAAACTGTCCCTCTGTAAAATTGACCTTTTTGCCCCCACCCCCACCTCCAATTAATCAGTCCCGTCGTAGCGCCTCAGCCAAAAAGCCTCCAATACCAGTGGTGCCTGTTCAAGGCTTGTGGAGTGCACCTGCCACTAGGGCAGGCAGTAGGACCCGGAGCCAAGGCACTGGCAGCCCACCCCCTGTAAAGGCTCTAAAATTGGAGAGTGGACGACGGGACCGTGTTAAGACTCCTGGTGGGACAACAACTGACATGGGTTCGATGGGGATTGGTGAGTCAGCTGTGATTCCAACAAAGGTGGGGAAGGTCCAGAGGAAGTCTGCCCAGCCTGTTGTGAGTGTCACGGCAGAGAAGTGCACCATCATTTCCGGCGGTCCAGACACAACCGCCAGCACCGTCGTCACTGGTCAGGAGACCAGCGCAAGAGTCACAGCCCAGGAGGGCCCAATTATCGTCACTGGTCAGGAGACCACCGCTGGAGTCACAGCCCAGGAGGGCCCAAGTATCGTCACTGGTCAGGAGACCACCGCCGGAGTCACAGCCCAGGAGGGCACAAGTATCGTCACTGGTCAAGAGACCACCGCCGGAGTCACAGCCCAGGAGGGCACAAGTATCGTCACTGGTCAGGAGACCACCGCCGGAGTCACAGCCCAGGAGGGCACAAGTATCGTCACTGGTCAGAAGACCACCGCCGGAGTCACAGCCAAGGAGGGCCCCGGCTGCCATAGCCCCGCTGGGCAAATATGGAACGTCATGCCACACACCAATGCCCAGTGTAGAGATCGTCATGCCACACACCAATGCCCAGTGTAGAGATCGTCATGCCACACACCAATGTCTGTATCAGAACCGCCATGGCAAAGCACCGCTGAACAGTCCAGAACCGCCATGTCAAAGCACCGCTGAACAGGGCAAAGACCCCCATGGCAAAGCACCGCTGAACAGGGCAAAGACCGCCCAGGGCAAAGCACCGCTGAACAGTCCAGAACCGCCATGTCAAAGCACCGCTGAACAGGGCAAAGACCACCATGGCTAAGCACCGCTGAACAGTCTAGACCCGCCATGTCAAAGCACCGCTGAACAGGGCAAAGACCGCCATGGGAAAGCACCGCTGAACAGGGCAAAGACCGCCATGGCAAAGCACCGCTGAACAGTCCAGAACCGCCATGTCAAAGCACCGCTGAACAGGGCAAAGACCTCCATGGCTAAGCACCGCTGAACAGGGCAAAGACCGCCATGGTGAAGACCGCTGAACAGGGCAAGCACCGTGTAGGAATGAAAAGGCCGCCACATCGGGCATCCTTATCCCATTTGCAGCTGGTACAGTGACAGGACATGAACTTTCACGGGGAGACTCATCCAGTCTGGGCACCAGTCCCACCCAGTACCAGTAGAGAACTGCATCTACTTGAGAGACTGTGGCTTTGCACTCCCCAGGATGGCACAGTGGGCAACCCACCCACTGTAGAGACTTGTGAGACTGTGGCTTTGCACTCCCCAGGATGGCACAGTGGGCAACCCACCCACTGTAGAGACTTGTGAGACTGTGGGTTTGCACTCCCCAGGATGGCACAGTGGGCAACCCACCCACTGTAGAGACTTGAGAGACTGTGGCTTTGCACTCCCCAGGATACATCAATGGGCATGGAGCCCCGTCGTGGATCTGGCTTTGCATTCATCTGGCTGAGGGGCCCCCCCTTCCCTTCCCCCTGAGGTGCCTGTAGTATTTCGATCTGATGCCCCGGCAGTGTTCTCTCCGATTGTGCTCAGGTATCGTTTGTGGGCCTCGCCCATGCATTTTTGGACTGTTGGTGCACGGACATTGTTGTGTACATATCTGCACTACTTCTCGTATTGTATATATAATTATGAGTGATTTTTTAAATATATATCTGTATATTTTTGTATGACATGTATATTGGCACCTTACAATGTTTGACCGAATTTCGCATTGTCTATTCATTCTTCCGGGGGGATTGTGGGTTGTTACTGTGATTTTTGTGAATGCATTGGTGTGTATGTTGTAATATGCGAGGGTGGGGGTGTTGTGTGGGTGTCCCCCTAACTTTTGCCTCCCCCCTGCCCCGTGTCATAGGTGCAGTACTCACCGGTGTCTTCGGCGCCTACGTAGCTGTTGGTCGTAGAGGAGCAGAAAGACAAGGGCAGGGAGTATTTGTAATTCCGGCTCCATGGTGTCCTCCTTCCTCGTGGGATGTGTTCAGGTGAGCGTTTTCCCATAGCAAAAGCTGTTTCCGCCGTGTTTTTATCCACGGTGAATCCACCCCGGAAAAGGTGGCGGATTGGCGGGTTGTAATACTGTGGGCGGTACATTGTCTCCTGCCTGTCTGTTGGCGGTAACCGCCGCGCTGCTTGTCTGTACCGCCGTGGCGGGCGGTGTGTTAATGTGGCTGTCTTTGTTGGCGGTTTCCGCCAGGGTCATAATTCCTTTTTTTTGTCTGCCGGCCTGTTTGCGGTATTTCCGCAGCTTTAACACCGTCCGCCAGGGTTGTAATGACCACCTATGTCACTTTACACAACTGCAATCTACCCTGCACCACTCCACATTGCGCTACTTCACTCACAATGTACCCTACACCACTGTACTCTATGCCACTCTATTCCACTATGGACCACTCTGCTCTGTGCCACTCAACTCTTAATCACTGCACTCTCGACCAAAGCACTCTGCACAACTGCATTTTGTCACTGCCCTCCACTCCACTGACTCTACATTGCATCACTGTACCCTACGCCACTGCTGACTCCGCCACTATACTCCATTCTACACCACTGCACTCTGACACTGTACTCTGCAGCACTGCACTCTCCGCCACTGAACACTGTGCCACTTTACTTTGCACTACTCCACTCTACATTACTGCACTCTGTCATTGCACTCTACGCCACTGCACTATACTCTTCTCTGCACCACTCTGTGCTACTTCACTCTGCACCACTCTACGCCACTGCACTTTATGCCACTCAACTCTAATCTGCACTCTATGCCACTTGACTCTACTCTGCACCTCTCCTCTCTGCATCACTCTGCTCTATGCCACTCCACTCTATGCCACTGCACTCCATACCACTCTATTCTGTGCCACACTTTATTCCACTCTACTCTGTGCCACTCCACTCTGCACCACTGAACTCTATGAACTTTATGCTACTATATTCTCCTATGGTGTATTGTACGCCGCTGAGTTCAATACCACTGCACTCAATGCCACTGCACTTAAGGCCAATTCCAATACACAACACTCTCTGCCACTCCTCTCTACAATACTCTACTCCACTCTTTGCCATTCCACTTTCTGACACTCTGCACTATTCTCCCCTACACTAACTTTTAGCTATGCTGAGCAGCTGCCATGCTGGTGTACAATGTGGCTAAAACACATTGGCAAAAGTAAATAGCTCTTGTAGAGGCGAGACCTATTGCTTTTCCAATGCTTGTTAATACTCATGTCACCCCTAAGGTAGGCCCAAAAAGTCCCTAGGGATGGATGCATGGCATTCAAAAAGTAGAAAACATGTGTACTTAGGTTTTATATGTCCTGGCAGTGAAAAATTCCCAAAGTCATTTTTCACAGTAGCAAAGCTAACACTCCCATAGACTAACACTGGATTAGCTTATTACACTTAATACACAGTATCTTCTGTTAGGCAGATTGAAGTCAGACCCAGGGGAAGATGAAGAACTGGCTAGAACCAGTTAGGGTAAACAAGGGGAGTGACCCACACATACAGGCTAGCAGTGGTTGTTAAGTTTGCACAGCCAGAACCTCTCATCAGAACACTCCAGGGCCTGTGAAGATTCAATTCAGCAGAAGAAGCATTGTCCTGCTGTCTGAAGAATAAAGACTGTACCTGCATGACTTGAAACCTGAATACCAGAAGTTACTCCAAGAGTAAGGTGTCTGAGCTCCTGCTTCATGTAAAGGGACAAGTTTCCAGAGGCCTTCCCTGGAACTGCCCAGCTAACCAGAACTTCCCTGGAATCTGCTAATGGCCTCTGTTGGAGTAAGTCTTGACCTCCCCCCATGAAGTGTAGCCCCCAGACCTAGACCCTTGGCTCATGTCAAAGAATAATCCTCCAACCTGCAAACTGCAAGAACTGGACTTCAGGTGAAAATCCAGAGGATCTGGGATTTTGCATCAGCAACAACTGCCCACATCTCCCATCAATTTGCACCTCCTGCTCTTTGTGAATCTGCAACTCCTGCCCACGACTCCCACCAGTGCAAAGCTTCAGCCGGCAACCTGTTCTTCATGCCAACAATGATACTTTCGTAGTCAAAAACCGACAAGCAACCAGCACTTCACCGCAACAACAATCTTCTTGCAGCCCCCATTAATACAAAGCTCTGACCGAGGTTCCTCTTGTGGACCTGATCTGAGTTAGGAGGCTTTTGAATTGGTCCAGCTTGACTAAATAACCTCTATTGCTGCTTTGTGCTTTGTGGCACTATTTTTATGTGAAACCTTAAAAAATTGCAACTGAGATCTACTTCTTGGATATTTGTCATATTGGTGCCATTTTGTTTATTAAAATGTTCTCTATTTTTCTGAATTGGTTTGGAAATTTTCTTGTGCTGCGTTTTAACTTTAACACTTGTTCCATTTCAGGGAGGACTGGCTTGGTAGTTCTGCTCTACTGTTCCCACGGGGAGCAGGGACAAAACTGATTTGCATATAGCTCGATCCAAACTGAGGCGACATGGTGTGCAAAATAACAATGGACTGGTGTGTGGCCCCAGTAATTCCTGGTGGCTGAGAAGATTAATTCAAGCACTCAATCCTTCACCTTTTGTATATTTAAGATTCAAGGAGGCAATGTTGGATAGGGGAGCGTCTCCCCTTTCTACTAATGGTTCCCTGAAATGGTTCCTTGCTTGCGGATCACAGTCGCTCTGCAATCCACAAGCAGAAAAACCACTAGGCCACCAGGTATGCAAGTGTTGGGGGGTTGACTTTTGTCGTGAACTAGCTGACCCCCAGGGGGTGACATTTTATTTTAAAAAGTGGCTTTTCCATTGGGAGGCATGATAAAAAATATAAAAGAAATTGTCAGGGGATTGCCCATCCTGGCATATGGGCTGACCCCCTTGGACCCTGTTGGAAATGGCCCTTTATGCAGAGTTATCCCCAAACGTTTTGCCTTTCACCTCCTGTTTCTCTGACCCTCTTTTTGTTGGCTTTAGGACTCTGGGCACTTTACCACTGTTAATCAGTGCTAAAGGGCATGTGCTCTCTTCCCTAAAACTTGGTATTACACCTGTTTGGCATATTTAATTTGCCTGTAAGTCTCCTGTAACATGGCGTACCATATACCCTGGGCCAGTAATTCAAATGGCACTAGTGGGCTGTGGCGATGATTGCGGAACCCACAGAAGTACCCTTTCAAACTTGTCGCAGGCCTGCCACCGCAGTGCCTGCATGAACAGCTTACTGCCACATTGGCTTGGCATTTCAAGGTACTTGCCAAGGCCTAAACTCCCTTTTACTACACCTAAGCCACACCTAAGGTAGGCCCTAGATAGACGTATGGGCAGGGTGCTGTGTATGTAAAAGGTAAGGCATGTACTTTTATATTTTACATGTCCTAGTAGTGAAAAACAGCCTATTGTCAACACCATGGCTGCGTGCACACTCTAGGGCCCACCTGATGCCAGAGTCTGTGCATTACTGTTTCCACCACACAGTCTTGGTCCAGAGACTGCCATTTGCAGAGTCTAGTGGCTGCTGCAGCGCGCTGTGCGCGCATTGTCTTTATTTCATGGCATTGGTCCCAAGAATCTTTATGGCAGCCTTCTTGGGCGGGGCACTTTGGGTGTGGCACTTGGGGCGGGGCACTTTGGGTGTGGCACATGGGGTGGGGCACAAGTCTGTTTAAGTGACCCCGCCCAGTTCTCACTGCTCACTATTTTGAGGATCTTGTGAGAACCGGAGCTTTTCTGCTTGAAGTCAGGTGTTTCCATGTACCTGCTTGTTCACCTGGGATTTTCCTGTGTTGAGGCATTTGAAGCAGCGAGTAGCAGACACTCAGGGCAGTAAGATGGATGGTGGTTTCTAGCTTCCATCATCCATTTTCTTATTTGATAAAACTGTTTAAAGGATGATATTCTTTTTTTTGGAGAAAGTAGTAATCTTTGGCACTCATCTGTAAATATTGAAATTGATAACAAACTAAGGAAATGTTTTGCTGTTACAGCGTTACCGCTTTCTCGCGGTCACTTTTCAACTTCAGCTGCTTACTTGTGGAGTCACTCTGTAGCGACAGAGATACATTGTAATAGAGCGGTTATTTCAGAAAAGGTTTAAATGGCTATGAATAAATGCTAAGGCAATAATTTGAATACAACGGAATATTTGATTATGGTTAATGTAAAATACGGACACAAACTGAAATTGTGTATCTTGGAAAGTTTTTGAAATGTGAAGTAACATTTCTTTAAGTGACTACCGTGTTAACCTTTCATTTCTTGAAACTTATGAAAGGCGCTATAATTTACTTTTGTTCCAAGCGACTGCTGGATTTATAGTTGACAGATTCCAAAGAGTTCTGTGATTGATATTCTCTGTAGTATCTGTGATTCTTGTTTCCGCAAGTCTCCTTCCCCGCTGTACCCTTCCTTAACTCCCCATCTCCCACTTGGCCACTCTAAGGACCAGATGTATCAAAGGGTTTTTCCCATTCTGTGTCAATGGGAAAATGTGTTCGTACATATGGCCCTAAGACTCTGCGCTGTTAAGGCTTGTGGAGTTGGAGCTGCCAGGAGGTGGGCCTATTACCAACAATGCGTGTACCCTGAGGATTTGGTCTCGCTGACAGAATAGTGAGCCCACAAATTTAAATCCTCCTGGTTTACGCTTGAGTTGTCAATATGGCCACCTTGGACGATTTGTTAAAAGTAATTATGCAACTTGATTCGGTTGAGTCGAGGAACACCACTGCTGCCTTAGCTGAAAGGGTTGCTCAACTACAAGATAAAGTTGGAAAGAAGGAACAAAGTCTTTTGGGAACGAGTTGGCATACTGTTCCACCACAAACGTCAGGAGTGAATCCCCCAACTAATATTTCACTCACTGTTCCTACACCAATTCCTTTAGCTGCACCGAGCGGTTTTCTGGTGATCCCAATAAAGTTCAGACTTTTCTTACACAAGTGGAACTCCATTTCACTTGTAGACCAAATACCTTTCCAGATCCACAATCCCGAGTAGCATTTCCAAATTCCTATTTATCTGGAGATGCTGCCACATGGGCAGTTCCCTTAGTTTGCCAAAATAGCCCATTACTCTATAATTGGAGAAGGTTTGTGCAAGAGTTCAAAAATGTCTTTGACCGAAGAGCAATTACACTGTCAGCAGATCGAGAGTTGCTAGAGTTACGCCAAGGAAATAGGGATTAAGTATCATATTTGGCTCATTTCAATCGGTTAGTGAGGGAAACAGCTTGGCCAGAGGAGAAAAGAGCTGCTCTTTTTAATCAAGGTCTCAAAGACGAGTTGAAAGATGTTCTTGCACAAATTGATCCTCAACCAACTGGCTGTTTCAAGTTAATCAACCTTGTTTAATATTGGATCACCGCCTTTCTAAAAGGAAAGGAGAATTTAGAAAACCTGAGAGAAGCACTTGGCTGCAGACAGGAGTAAAGTTCCACAACCAAATAATAAAGTTAGCTCAGAACCAATGGAGATAGGAGCACTCAGGCAACCTTTAACTAAAGAGGAAAAAGAACAGCACCGAAAAAATGGACAATGCTTGTATTGTGGCCGTAAGGGTCATTTTGTAGAAGAATGCCATGTAAAACCAAAGAGCAAGATACCTGTAACAAAAAGAACTGTAGCAAGTGTAGAAACTGAAAAGAAAAACTAGAACACCCAAGGTGTAAAGAAGGGTTACTCTTGGGTGTAGTCATTAACCCTTCCCAAAATACAAATCAAAATCAACAATTAACAAGGTCACAACATTTAAGAATCGATCTGGGGTTACAGGTACAAGATCAAGTTCATCTACGCAAGGCTTTAGTGGACTCTGGTGCTACTGGCAATTTCATAGACGCACAGATAGTTCAATCATGGAATATCCCGTGTGAGAAAAAGAAAACACCAGAGGTGGTGCAAGCAGTATATGGCAAACTACTATCTGGAGGACCAGTGGTTCTACAAACTCTTCCATTGTCAGTAACTTGTGATGGACAGACGCAAAAGAGTAAACATGTTGAATTGATAACATTTGATGTGATTCATGCTCCTCAGTATGGGATGATTCTTGGAATGCCATGTGTTGAGTTATCGTAATCCCCAAGTAAACTGGAATGAAAGAAAGATAAAGTTTTCATCTCCTTTCTGTAAAGTGAAGTGTCTTAAGGCAATGAACATTAAAACTCCCATTGAATCCTACATAGCCACAGCCGCTGAGAAGGATATAGTATTACCCTCGCAATATTCATCATTTACTGACATGTTTGATGAAAAGGAAGCAGAAATGTTACCCCCGCACAGACCATATGACTGTCAAATCGATCTCATGCCTGGAGACGTACTTCCTAGTTGTCGTATATATGCCTTATCCGAACAGGAAAATCAATATCTCAGAAAGTACTTAGACTAATTTCTAGCTAATGGAAACATTCGCCATTCTAAATCTCCAGCAGCCTCTCCTCTTTTCTTTGTCCCCGAAGCAAATGGAGATCTTAGAACTTGCATTGATTATAGGGCGCATAACAAGATCACAATAAAGAATAAGTATCCATTACCCTTAATTCCCATCCTTCTAGACCAAGTAAAAAAGGCAACAATCTATACAAAACTAGATTTAAGAGGAACAAATAATTTAGTCAGAATGAGAACTGGTGACGAGTGGAAAACTGCCTTTAAAACTCGGCATGGGTTATCGAATACATGGTCATGCCATTTGGACTTTGTAATGCCCCGGCAGCCTTTCAGTTCTTTCTGAATGATGTCCCGCGAGAATATTTGGATCTCTTTGCAATAGTATGTATAGACGACATTCTCATTTAATCCGATAATGAAGCTGAACATGAGCAAAGTATTAAAAAGATTCTTCTAAAACTCAGAAAACATCATTTATATTGCAAACTGAACAAATGTGAGTTTCATGTCACTACCGTTGAATTCTTGAGTGTAATACTTACCCCACAAGGAATGACCATGGCCGAAAGAAAAGTTCAAGCTGTCACCAACTGGCCAATCCCTAAAACTGTGCAAGATGTAAAAAATTTTCTTAGTTTCACCAACTTTTATCTCAGACTTATTGATCATTTTTCTCAAACAGTATCACTAATTACCAAGTTGCTGAGGAAAAAAGAACCCTACTTATGGTCCCCAGAAGCTGATAAGGCTTTTTTGACCTTAAAGAAAGCTTTTTCTACTGCGCCTATCTTAGCTCATCCAGATACCGAACACCCATTTGTTGTAGAAGCAGATGTTCCTGATATAGCGATAGGTGCAGTACTCTCTCAATGCAATAAAGAAACTGGTCAACTTCATCCGGTGGCTTATATGTCGCGAAAGTCGAATGAGGCAGAGCAAAATTATGTAATAGCAGAAAAAGAACTCCTAGCAATTCGTGACGCCTTCAAGGAATGGAGACATTACTTATTAGGTGCAAAATATATCATCACAGTCCACACAGACCATCGTAATCTACAATTCATGAGTGCAGCTCACCTCTTAACACCCAGACAATTACGATGGATGTTATTTCTTGCAGAATTTGACTTTGTGGAAACCTTTCGCCCTGGTAAAGACAATCGTAAGCTGATAAGCTGATGCTTTAGCCAGACAAGATTCAATGATATTACCCATAACTCAACCACCTCAAGCCATATTAGCCCCAGAAAAGGTTCTATGTATTATAAAAATGGAAGCCTTTTTTGCAAACACCAGTAACTATTTTACCATTGAGAAATGGCAGAAATGGGTTCAAGCAAATCGTGATAGAGCTATCAAACACAGTTGTTTGTTTGTCCTGAAAACTAGCCTACGTAAGTTAGTTTTTCACTGGCTACACACCGTCCCCATAGCAGGACATCCAGGCATCCCAAAGACACTTGAATTAATTCAAAGATTCTTTTGGTGGCCTACCCTAGTAAAAGATATTAAACAAATGGTAACAGACTGTGAAACCTGTGCCCGAACAAAAACAAGTCATTCAAAGCCCAAAAGAAGGTGGTTCCACATGGACCGGGTGGTGGGTTGTTGCCCCCTGTGGGACTTAGCCTGGCTTCCCAAACATGCAAGACCTTACAGGGCATACGTGGCCGCTCCTACATAAACTGTACTTGAGATTTGGGATTCCCTATCTCAAAAACAATGTCTCACTATGTTCCCATCACCGAACACACCTCTGGCGCGTAATCCCTATTTTTCCCCAGCCTTACAACCCAATTCCTATGGACATTGGCGGGAAGTGGACTGTCGCATAAGCTGACCACCTTCGAATCCTTAGTCAGGTCACACTCTGGTTCTCGGGGACTCGTCTCCTGCACATCTCAGGTTTTACAACACTCATGCCCCAATTACATGTATTCCTACCAATGGCACCGAGACCTAGGCACAGAACTCTCCAGGAAGCACTAGGAACAACTCACAGCAGATATCCCCAAGAAACTTACAAATATACCTCAAAGGGAAACATATAAATTCATGACACGCTGGTATCTCACCCCTACTCGTCTTCATGTGATTTTTCCCTCAACATCTTCCAAGTGCTGGAGATGTACTGCAACTCAAGGGGACTTCTTGCACATCTTGCAAACATGCCCCAGCATTACCACCTTTTGGAAAGAGATACTTTGCCATATTAAAGGGACCAAAGGTTGTCCCCTCTCAGACACCCCTGAAACAACACTTTTAGGAATCAGACCCAAATCCCTGAGCCATATGACACAGGGAATGGTGGCTAATTTCCCCCATGATGGGTGCTGCCAAACAACTTATTGCATTCTATACATCACACTCCCCATCTCTCTATGGCTCACAAAGCTCTGGCAGATTGTCACCATGGAACTCCTTATTCATAAATTAACACACAGTGAGGGAAACTTTATCAGGACATGGCGGCCACCCATTCAATACTTCTCTAAATTGAAATACTTAAGCTTTACACTCCCATGCTTCAAAGCACTCCAACTCTTTAAGGCAGCCCCCACCGTTGGCTTAGGCACTTGAAGACGCACACAGGCTTCCCATACTCTATCCGTCTTAATGCAGCCTTTCAATAGAAGGATTTTAGCAAGGAGCAGACATCGGACTGTTGGAGGTGCGGGAGAGTCAAGTTAAAGTCATGCGGCTCCAACTAGCTCAGCAAACATTGCAACACCAGTTGTGTCTAAAACACAAACTGATCAGTGGTCCTCAAAAAGTTCAGACCTAGTTGCAGATTTGCTTCCAATGATAGTTGAAGAGTCAGTTCAAAGTGACGGAGAAAACAGTACAGCAAGGAGATCAAAGAGAAAAAGGATGCCAATGCCCAGATACTCTGCACCAGGATGGACTTACTTTGCTGGAAATTAATGGGAGAAGAAATGTATTGCCTTTTGTTTTAACTGTGCAGATTCAGGTACTTAAAATCGCACTTGAATTGAACTTTGATATAACCTTGCCAGTTGATGAACAGAGACAGTATTTGCTGGAATTGCTAATCAGTGATTACCAAACTGTAATTTATTAAAGAATTAAAGACATTTCCTTTATGAACACTTTGAGAACTTTTTAATAAAAACTTGATGAACTTATTAGAAGATCAAGAATGGTTGTAAATAAGTGAAAAAGACTTTGAGGTAT
Source organism: Pleurodeles waltl (assembly GCF_031143425.1). Taxonomy (NCBI): domain Eukaryota; kingdom Metazoa; phylum Chordata; class Amphibia; order Caudata; family Salamandridae; genus Pleurodeles; species Pleurodeles waltl. The sequence continues at coordinate 612,789,876 of NC_090449.1, forward strand.
TTTTTATTGTATTTTTACTTTGCTAATGTGAAGAGAAAAAAACACGTTTTAAAACCTGCCTTAGATTTTTGATTTTGTTTTTGTTTTTATTTTTGAATTTGGGATTTTTGGTTTGATTCTCCTCAAGTCATGAATCCACATCAAGGTCAACAGAGTAAATGTAATTATGGGTGCATTGGTTTAGCAATAGTATGCATGACTGTGAGCATATTAGTGATTGCTGGATTGAGTGTGTCAGTGAAGGGCAACTGAAAGAGCACAGCTACACTAGTGCATGAGGAGACATTTACAAAACAAGATCAATTTTATGAGCAATTTTATGAGGATGAGAGATTGCTTCATCTTGACAAATGAAATGGAGATTTTTCTTCTAATGCATACTACAGATTATCGTATGAATACATTGCTACTATGGATGTTCGTGATTACTATGTGTGTACCCAGATTCCTTTATCTGTACAGGAAGGAATCACATACCACAGTCTACCATTGACTTATGGTATTAGTTGCAGTTTGATATTAACACATTCATATAATTAAGAATATATTTAGTATTTTTTTTCTAATTTTGAGTTTGTTTTTTCCTTTGTGTCTGTAGGAAAGTCCTTATTTTTGCCCTGGTCACCCCCACACACTTTTTGAGCAGGTACTGGTGGTTACTGACTCTTGGCTGTGCCCTAGGTACTGCTTACCAGTCCCAGGGCCAGTGCTCTGTGTAAAATGGATATGCAAGTGAGGCTAATTAAAATTGGCTAAGTTAACCTACCTATAAGTCCCTAGTATATGGTAGGGCATGTAGGTTTAGGGACCGCAGCATAGGTGGTGCACCCATAGGTGCACTGCTGAGGTGCCCAGTGTCATTTTAAAGGCAGGCCTGCCTTGCTGGCTGCTTTTAAATTAAAGTTATATGCAAATTCGACTTTGGAATTAAAAGTAGTTCCAAAGTCTTAAACTACCTTATTTGTACATATAAGTCACCCCTAAGGTGTGCCCTATGTCCCCTAGGGCTGGGTGCCATGTAACTATAAGCAGGGACCTTATAAAAATAGTTGTATAAGCCCTGGTGAAGTAAAAACAGCCACATTCGTTTTTCCCTCATTGTAGTGAATGGCCTCCATAGGCCAGAATGGGGAGACTTTATTTTAATTTTTAAAGTCCCCTTAAATGATGGATACCAAGAGTTTGGTATCAAATTAATTGTTGTAGTAAACCCCATACCTTCCAGTTGTTGGATTTAATATAACTTGTTCAGGTAAAGAGTTTTAAACTTTACCTGAAAAGTTGCCAATTTCAGCACTGCATTGTTTTTGCTGCTGTCCTCTGATTGGCCAGCCTCTAGCAGTGTGGCCAGGCTGCCTTGATGAGGTGTGAAGTGGCCTGGTTTCACACAAAGGAATGTGCCTGTGGAAGGGAATCTCCCCTCAGCAGATGGTGAGGCAGGAAGGGGGATGGCTGCCAAACTGGTCTTCAAAGGCAGAGAAGGACATTTGGATTAACCAGCAACACCCCCACATCCTGCAACCCCAGACAACTAGGTGCTCCCTTGATTATATTAGGAGAGGGCAGGAGAGGGGTGTGTTTATCATTTTTAGCCAAACCAGTGGGTGGGCTCTGCCAGATGTAACCTCCAAAAATCAGATTCAGCCATGATGGATTTTTGAAGAATGTTGCCTCCTGGGATTGATTTTGCCACACTTCCCAGGAAGTGGTCATCACAGGGGGAAGGACCCTGCACCTGATTGGAGAACCAGGACCCCCCTATTTTTCACACAGGAGCAAGGATAAAACTGGAAGATCTGCACCCACACCTCAGATCCCCATCAGATTCCAACAAGGAAGAACCAAAGGAGAGGAAGGACTGCCCTGCTGGACCCCTGGCCTGCACCTGGAACCTGAACTCAGAAGGACTGCACCAGCTGCACACTTGGGCTTCACCACAAGAAGGACTTTGCCTGGCTTCAACTGGTTCAAGGAGGGACTCCCTGTTTGCTACAGGTGAAAAATTGCTAACCAGAGTCCCCTCCATCAACTCCTGAAGAAATCAACCAGCTGGCCAGGTGCATTCTGGGAGTTGTAGTCCGCACCCCCAAGGACCATCTCAGAACTTCTGGACCCTCGGGGTGAGCTGTGTACCCCAAGAGAACCTTAAAAGAACATCTGGGAGAAGCCCCAGAAGTTTGGAGAAGTTTGGAGAACCTTTGAAAAAACGCTCCACAGAGGGACCGACCCGCTGTGGCAACTCTAGCCGGCTTGCTACAACCGCGACCCGGCCTGATTTGCTGGTTTGTCTTGGTAAAGAAAATCTCCGAAAAAGAGACTAAGTCCGAAGATAAAAAGTTGACCGGGACCTCCAAGCCAGCGTATCCGAGGAGGGCTCCAGGGACGTCGGATCAAGATCCAGGTTTACCCCAGTCGAAGGATTTTCACCTCGAAAAAACGACTAATTCAGAAGGTAAAAAATATCCACTGAGGATTCCCGCAAGGCGTATCCGGAGAAGGGCTCCAGGAGGTCGGATTGAACTGGCAGGTTCGTCCCGCTGAAGAAAATCTTCGAAAAAGAGACTAAGGGGGTCATTCTGACCTCGGCGGTAAAAGGTGCTTACCGCCGGTCAGAAGACCGCCATAACCCCGCCGCGGGCGCGGTAAACCTTCACGGTCATTCTGACCCGCAACTGGCAAACCGCCAAAAATCCGACATCCACAAAAGTCCGCCACACCAAAGGTCAGCGGGAAACTGGCTATGACCAAACCTCCACCGTCACGCCAACAGAAATACGCCCATTCCATTTCGACCCACGAATCCACGCGGCGGTCTTTCAACCACGGTATTCCATTGGCAGTACACACCACTGCGGTCAAAATACACACACTCTTACAAAACACAGCCACATTGGACAATTCAAAATACACACACCTGATACACATACACACAACACTCCCACACACCCAATTAAATATAAAACACACACCCACATCACCCACAAACCATTACGACCAAAAAAACGACAGAAAGCTAGAGACAGACAGCACAGAATAGAGAACACCATCACACAGAGGCAAACCACACCATCACCCACACAATATCCACGCACAAAACACCACACATCACCACACTCACCACACTCTACAACACATACACCACCCCACACATCATCCACACCACCCCATGGCACCCCAAAGACACCCCCGGTTTTCAGACGCCGAACTCCGGGTCATGGTGGAGGAAATAGTTCGGGTAGAGCCCCAGCTCTTCGGGACACAGGTGCAGCACACCAGCATTGCCAGGAAGATGGAGCTATGGCAAAGAATAGTCGACAGGGTCAACGCTGTGGGACAGCATCCACGAAATCGGGAGGACATCAGGAAGCGGTGGAACGACCTACGGGGGAAGGTGCGTTCCATGGTATCAAGGCACAACATCGCGGTGCAGAAGACTGGCGGCGGACCCCCACCTACTCCCCCAGAATTTACAGCTTGGGAGGAGGAAGTCTTTCACATCCTGCATCCTGAAGGCCTCGCAGGAGTATCTGGAGGAATGGACTCTGGTAAGTCAAATCTTAACTACTTCATCCCCCCCACCTGCATCCCAAATCATACCCCCACCCTCACCCCCACCCCCACCCCCATCACACCTACTCCCTGCAAATGTCTCTCCATCACAACCCACCCATCCCAACACCTAGCCCTGCATGCGTCCACAAAGCATGGACACCCATCACCAAAGCATGCCCACTGCACATACACATCTCCCCCACAAGCCACCCTCACAAAAGCCCACACACAAGAATGCCAGCCCTGGGGTACACGAGCACCCACCCATTGCACGATATGGCACACACTGAAGCAATAACCATACCTCTATACCCCTGCAGGACCCGAACGCCACCACACCGCCCAGGAGGGTCCAGAAATGTCCATCCCACCCCCAGAAGAGGCCACCAGTGATGACAGCAGCTCTGTCTCCCTGGACCCAGATGACAAGCCCGGCCCATCGGGGACCTCGGGACAGTCGGTTCCCCTCACACAGCCACAGGCCACAGCAGACCCAACCCCCTCTGGAAACACCAGCACAGCTCCCACCCAGCGGGCCCATGCCTCTGTCTCCAGGACACGTCAATCAGCGGTGTGTCCACCACTACAGGGCACCCAGGTTAACCCACCACCCCAACAACAACAGGGACCTGGGGGCAGTGGTAGTGGGCACACGGTCCAGGGGACAGAGGCCCAGGGAAACAGGGGAACTGGGAGGGCTGCTGTGTGACAGGGGGGGGACAGGCCCAGGGAACCCACTCTCCACGAGGCCCTCTCCTCCATCATGGGAGCATACCACCACTCCCAGGAGACGATGGCGACGGCACTGGCCAGGTTCCAGGAGATCCAGGTCATGCAGGAGCAACAGTACATGGGGTTCAGGGAAGAACTTCGAAGCATCAGTTCCGCAATGGGCACCATCGTCGGGGCACTCAACCAGATTGTCACCACATTGCGGGACCATGTGGCACCACAAAGGGCCCCTGTCACTAGCATGGACCAAGAACAGGCTACCACCTCCGCCGGCGCTAGTGGACAGGAGGCCCCCACACAACAACAGGCCACCAGAACCCCACCCCCTGCAGAAGAAGAACCACCCCGCAAGCGGGGCCTGAGATCTCGGAAAAAGACAGAGTAGGATGCCAAGACACCCGCCAGCAAAGGATACCCCCTGATGTCATCCCACTGTCCCACATTGTCACCCTGTCCAACCTTAAACTGCCCCAGCTCCACCTTCCACAGGCATATGGACAATGCACCTGTGAGACTGAAAAGCTGGACTCTGCCATGGACATACCTCCACCATCACCCATCACCGATTTTCAACCATGTCCCTAAATTCAGCACTTTAATAAAAACACTTATTGCACAAAAATAATCTGGAGTCTGCCTGTATTGTGAACAAATGTATTAGACATAACGCTGCCAAAATGTCCAGTTACACAGTGATGAGAACATACCACTGTCACACAGCTGTAGTCCATGGGTAAACAAATCAGAGGTCATGCAGTGGGGGCCACATCTCTGAAATTTGAAGGGAAAGTCACAACTCAGTTAACATACACTGGGGGAATAGGCCAGACAGTAGAGAGTCAGGAGACTGTAAGTAATTGTAAAATGCTGGTGTTGAATCTTACCTGTGTGTTATTGAAAATACTGTAGTATCACTCTGTCCCTGTTGTCTGTGTCGTCCCCGTCGTCTTCCTCCTCTTCACTCTCCACAGGTTCCACCGCTGCCACAACACCACCATCTGGACCATCCTCCTGCAGGAAAGGCACCTGGCGTCGCAAAGCCAGGTTGTGAAGCATACAGCAGGCCACGATGATATGACACACCTTCTTTGGTGAGTACATTAGGGAGCCACCTGTCATATGCAGGCACCTAAACCTGGCCTTCAGGAGGCCGAAGGTCCGCTCGATCACCCTCCTAGTATGCCCATGGGCCTCATTGTACCGTTCCTCTGCCCTGGTCCTGGGATTCCTCACTGGGGTCAGTAGCCATGACAGGTTGGGGTAACCAGAGTCACCTATTAGCCACACACTGTGTCTCTGTAGCTGTTCCATCACATAAGGGATGCTGCTATTTCGCATGATGTACGCGTCATGCACTGACCCAGGGAACTTGGCATTTACATGGGAGATGTACTGGTCAGCCAAACAGACCACCTGGACATTCATCGAATGATAATTTTTTCGGTTCCTGTACACCTGTTCACTTTCTCTGGGGGGAACCAAAGCCACATGGGTCCCATCAATGGCACCAATGATGTTGGGAATATGTCCAAGGGCATAGAAATCACCCTTCACTGTAGCCAAATCACCCACCTCAGGGAAAACAATGTAGCTCTGCATGTATTTCATCAGGGCAGACAACACTCTGGACAATACCTTAGAAAACATAGGCTGGGACATCCCTGATGAAATGGCCACTGTAGATTGAAATGACCCACTTGCCAAAAAATGGAGTACTGACAGAACCTGCACTAGAGGGGGGATCCCTGTGGGTTGACGGATGGGTGACATCAGGTCTGGCTCCAGCTGGGCACACAGTTCCTGTATAGTGGCACGGTCAAGTCTGTATGTCAGTATGACATGTCTTTCTTCCATTGTCGACAGGTCCACCAGCGGTCTGTACACAGGAACATTCCTCCATCTCCTCCCAAGTCCCAGAGGACGGTGCCTAGGAAGGACAACATGGAGCACAGAGTCAAGCAACCCACAGGTACGTTCACACAGCTTGCACAGTACACGATTCTCTATGCATTGAATGGCTTGTATGAGTGGCAATGCAAGGCCTAGGCCTGTGTGACGCAGTAGAAATTAAGCCATGTGGGCCCTTTAAATGGCGGCTGCCTGACCTGTGAAGTGTGACAATGGGATGTGAGGTCAATGCGCTGGCGTGGCACACCGTGGCGGTAGGCGGTCGAAGACCGCGGTGCAAAGCCGCATTGGTTAACATTGAACCCTATGGGTTTCAGGAGCCAATGAGGAAGTGCGCCGGCGGTCGCGGTACGCACCGCCGCGGTACGCACCGCCGCGGCCGTGACCGCCATTTTCTATCTGCTTAATCACTCGAGACCCGATCATCCACAGGAGAGGACCTATACTGCAAGTGCTGCTGTGACCTCGGTCTGGAAGAGACAATGGCTGCTGCGACTGGGGAAAGGGCCCCTGCCTTCACTTCTGAAGAATTGGAAAAACTCGTGGATGGGGTCCTCCCCCAGTATGCGCTACTCTACGGTCCTCCAGACCAACAGGTAAGTACACTGGGACCATGTTTTGTGGCCTATGCCTGGGTTGAGTGGTGTGAATGTACGACGGTGCGGAGGGGAGCGAATGAGGCATGCATCAAACAACAGATGAGAGCATGTGCCACATGGCAAGGGTGGGGAGGGGGGGCCACTCACTTCGAGCATGCTGAAAATGTTGATATTTTTTTTTCTCTCCCTGTACGTGTCACATAGGTCAGCGCCCATCAGAAAATAGACATTTGGCGTGCCATCGCCAAGGACGTCCGGACCCTGGGGGTCCACAACAGACGGGGCACCCACTGCCGCAAGAGGTGGGAGGACATCCGCCGCAGGAGCAGAAAGACCGCGGAGGCTCTGCTGGGGATGGCCTCCCAACGTAGGAGGGGTGCCAGTCGTCTATTGACCACCCTGATGTCCCGGATCCTGGCGGTGGCCTACCCCGATTTGGATGGGCACGTGAGGACATCACAGCAGACACAAGGGGGTGAGTACAAGCACATTCTGCTATCTTAGCGCGCAGTGGAGGTGTCTGGGTGGGGGAGGAGGGATGTGGGTATCCCTAGGCCAGGGCGATTTCTGTAGGCTAGTCCCCTCCGTAAGGCATGGCCCTGTGTCCCCGCCCTCCACCTCTGTAGGGTGCCAAGTACAGCTATCCATGGCCCTGTGTCACCTATGTGTGCAGTTGTCGTCCATTGGCTTGTAGGCCAGGTCTCACTGATTGCGTAGTGTACCCCAAGTGCGCGGCGTAGTGCAGGGGGCTTCTGTGTCTGTCCTCTCCGCCAACTGTGTTGCCAATGCATGCACTCAACATGTCTTTATGTCCCCCCCATTTTTTTGTCTGCTGTTCCTGTTCATGTGTGCATTAGCATCATCTGGCGGAAGAGAAGTGGCATTGGAGCACGAGGGAGCTGCATCTCACATGGCCCTGGAGGGCCATGCAACAGACTCTGATTTGACCAGTGAGATGGAGGGCGAGGGGGGCTCCACAACGGGGACATGTGGAGACATTAGCGACACCGACACGTCCTCGGAAGGGAGCTCCCTTGTGGTGGCGGCAAAATCCGTGCCCACCGCAACAACAGGTACAGCCGCCACCCAGCGCACCAGCTCCGCCCTCCAAGCAGCCCCTCAGCGTTCGCCCGGTGCCCGCTCGCACACCAAGGCGGGCATCTCCTTCGCCCCAGGCACCTCAGGCCCTGCCCCAGTTACCCCTGCTGCCCTCAGTGAGGAGGTCATTGACCTCCTCCGGACGCTCATTGTTGGGCAGTCTACCCTTTTGAATGCCATGCAGGGGGTAGAAAGGGAGGTGCATCGGAGCAATGCATACCTGGAGGGCATTCATTCGGGTCAGGCTGCCCATCAGCGATCGTTCAATGCTCTGGCCTCAGCACTGACGGCTGCCATTGTCCCTGTCTCCAGCCTCCCTCCTCCAACTCCCTCCACCCAGTCCCACTCCCCTGTTCCTCTGCCTATCCCAGACACACCTACAGACCAGCCTGCACACACCTCAACACCCAAGGGCAGCTCATCCAAACATAAGCACCACACATCCCACAAGCATTCACACAAGCAACATCCACATGCAGACATGCCAATAGCCACTGCCTCCTCTGTGTCCCCCTTCTCGTCGTCTCCCTCCTCCCTCCCTGTGACGTCTCCACTCACACTTGCATGCACAACATCATCATCCACTACGTCCATCACCAGCACACCCACCAGAACACTCCGCACACGTGCAGTCACCACCCCCACTGCCATTTACACGTCCCCTGTGTCCTCTCCCACTGTGTCTGTCACCCCCTCATCCAAACCACACAAACGCAGGCAGCCACCCACCCAACAGCCATCCACCTCACGACAGCCTCCGTCGCAAGCACCTGCACCCAAAGACAGCACACTTGACTCTCCTACAACCACATCCTCTTCCTCCACTCCCATACACACTCCACCTACCCTTCCCATTGCTCCGAAAAAGCTTTTCCTCTCACAATTTAACCTCTTTCCATCACCTGACCCACCCCCTCCCTCTCGTAAAAGTCCAATCAGCACCTCAGCCACCACAACCCCTGGACCTACAAGGACCATAGTCCAGGGATATTGGAGTCCACCACCTTCGAGGGCAGCTACATCGGCCAGCAGCAACGGGACAGCCAGCCCACCCCCTGGGAAAAAATCAAAAAAAGGGAAGGCCCGGTGCGAGAGGACAGAGACGGCAGCCTCCACAGCCACCACCCTGGCACCGTCAGGAAGTGGGGTGCCACCTGGCACATCAACAAAGGGAGGCAAGGGCCACAGAGACTCAAGGAAGGATGGCAAGGGCAGCACGGCCGACAAATCTGGCAGCAGGTGAGCAGCCCAGGAGGGCTCAACCAGCCCCATTCCTGGGGTGAAGGAGGACACCCACGGGCACGGGACACCAGCACAGGAGGGCCCAGCAAGCAAGAAGTCGGATGGCGATTGAACACCATCTATTGTCCGGATCTGGTGCCCTGGAGACACATGTGAAGAACCGCTGAACAGGGCACCGCCGTCTCAAGAACCGCTGAACAGGGCCCTTCAAGACCAGCACCGCTGAACAGGGCCCTTCAAGACCTGCACCGCTGAACAGGGCCCTTCAAGACCTGCACCGCTGAACAGGGCCCTTCAAGACCAGCACCGCTGAACAGGGCACCGCCGTTTCAAGCACCGCTCTGCTGGGCCCTTCCTCTCAAGCACCGCTCCGCTGGGCACCGCCGTCTCAAGCACCGCTCCGCTGGGCCCTTCATCTCAAGCACCGCTCCGCTGGGCCCTTCCTCTCAAGCACCGCTCCGCTGGGCACCGCCATCTCAAGCACCGCTCCGCTGGGCCCTTCATCTCAAGCACCGCTCCGCTGGGCCCTTCCTCTCAAGCACCGCTCCGCTGGGCCCTTCCTCTCAAGCACTGCTCCGCTGGGCACCGCCGTCTCAAGCACCGCTCCGCTGGGCCCTTCATCTCAAGCACCGCTCCGCTGGGCCCTTCCTCTCAAGAACTGCTCCGCTGGGCCCTACCTCTCAAGCACCGCTCCGCTGGGCACCGCCGTCTCAAGCACCGCTCCGCTGGGCCCTTCATCTCAAGCACTGCTCCGTTGGGCTCTTCCTCTCAAGCACCGCTCCGCTGGGCCCTTCCTCTCAAGCACCACTCCGCTGGGCACCGCCGTCTCAAGCACCGCTCCGCTGGGCCCTTCATCTCAAGCACCGCTCCGCTGGGCCCTTCCTCTCAAGCACCGCTCCGCTGGGCCCTTCCTCTCAAGCACCGCTCCGCTGGGCACCGCCGTCTCAAGCACCGCTCCGCTGGGCCCTTCATCTCAAGCACCGCTCCGCTGGGCACCGCCGTCTCAAGCACCGCTCTGCTGGGCCCTTCATCTCAAGCACCGCTCCGCTGGGCACCGCCGTCTCAAGCACCGCTCCGCTGGGCCCTTCATCTCAAGCACAGCTCCGCTGGGCCCGTCCTCTCAAGCACCGCTCTGCTGGGCCCTTCCTCTCAAGCACCGCTCCGCTGGGCCCTTCCTCTCAAGCACCGCTCCGCTGGGCCCTTCATCTCAAGCACCGCTCCGCTGGGCCCTTCATCTCAAGCACCGCTCTGCTGGGCCCTTCCTCTCAAGCACCGCTCCGCTGGGCCCTTCCTCTCAAGCACCGCTCCGCTGGGCCCTTCATCTCAAGCACCGCTACGCTGGGCCCTTCCTCTCAAGCACTGCTCCGCTGGGCACCCCGTCTCAAGCACCGCTCCGCTGGGCCCTTCCTCTCAAGCACCGCTGGCCCATTGGCAGAAGGGGCAGGCCCGGATCAGTGTTGGGCAGGGCTGCACGATACACTCTGGCCACCAAGACTCCTCCAGTACCAGTGGAGTCTGTCATCCACTTGAGAGACTGTGGCTTTGCACTCCCCAGGATGGCACAGTGGGCAAGCCACCCACTGTAGAGACTTGAGAGACTGTGGCTTTGCACTCCCCAGGATGGCACAGTGGGCAGGCCACCCACTGTAGAGACTTGAGAGACTGTGGCTTTGCACTCCCCAGGATGGCACAGTGGGCAGGCCACCCACTGTAGAGACTTTAGAGACTGTGGGTTTGCACTCCCCAGGATGGCACAGTGGGCAGGCCACCCACTGTAGAGACTTGAGAGACTGTGGCTTTGCACTCCCCAGGATGGCACAGTGGGCAACCCACCCACTGTCTGGACTTGTGAGACTGTGGCTTTGCACTCCACAGGATGGGACAGTGGCCATGGAGGCCCCTCGTGGATCTAGCGTCGTGGACTCATCTGGCTGAGGTGCCGCCCTTTCCTTTCCCCCTGAGGTGCCTGTAGTTTTCCTATCTGATGCCCCTGCAGTGTTCTCTCCAATGGATTCGGGTCTCCGGTGTGGGCTTTGCCCATGTGTTGAGGACCATTGGCCCACGTACAATGACTGCAAGCCAATTTTGACAGGACAATTTACATGTGTATATAGTTTTTGGATGTTCGAATTACTTATTTACTTAGGCTTACAATATATTTGGTTTTCGATATCATATTTTTTTGTCTTGGCATTCTTCCGTGGGGTTTGGGGGGTGTCACTCTGAGTTGTTGCTCTGCATTGGTGTGTAGGTAGTTGGGGGGGGGGTGTCGCGTATGTGTGTGCCCGTTACCTTTTCTCCTCCCCCCTCCTCTGTGTCGTAGGTGCAGTACTCACCGTAGTCTTCTGCGCCGGCGTTCGTGCTCCTGGTAGAGGAGCAGGTAGACAATTGCTGGTAGGATGTGTAGTTCGGGTTCCATGCTGCCCAGATTCCTTGTGGAGTGTGTAGAGGTGAGCGTTTTCCCTTTCGTTGTCTGTTTCCGCCGTGTTTTTATCGGCGGGGCTCCCGCCACGGAAAAGGTGGCGGATTGGTGAGTTGTGATAGGGTGGGAGGTACATTGTCTGCCGCCTGTCTGTTGGCAGTGACCGCCGTGCTGTTTGTTTGTTCCGTCGTGGCGGTCGGAGTGTTAAAGTGGCGGTCTCTGTTGGCGGTTCCCGCCAGGGTCAGAATTCCATTTTTTTGACTGCCTGCCTGTTGGCGCGTTGGCCGCCGCTTTAACACCGACCGCCAGGGTTGGAATGACCCCCTAAGTGTGAAGGTGAACTTTTAACCAAGGCCTCCCGCGGCCTGTAGCCGAGCAGGGCTCCATCACGGTCGGCCTTCAACATTGACTTTGCCCCGGTCGAGGTGCTACCGGATGACCCGATTGGCGCTTTTTGTTTCTAGGGGCTAAAAAAATAATAATTCTTTAAAAATTCATATCTCTGGTTCCCCTTATCCGATTTTATTCGTTTTTGTGTCATTTTAAAGATAAAAATATAATCTATTTTTATAAATTGTTTTTTGTTTTTTAAACAGTTTCCTGTGTTTTTTGTAATTACTGTTTTGTGATATTTGAATGCTTTACACTCTGTCTCCTAAGTTAAGCCTTGTCGCTCATTGCCAAGCTACCAAGGGTTGAGCTAGGTTTAATTTACTGAGACCTAACTGGACCTAAGTGGAGGTTAGTTGGCCTATTGCTAAGTATAGGTACCTACCTGCCCTTACCAATAACCCATTTTCCAACAGTGCCTATTAACCAGCATATGAATGGCCTTGCTAAAGCTAAAAACATTGAAAAAATGGGAGGGTTCTTTAAACCAACACTAACCTTTGGCACTGCTTATGCGCACAATAATAATTTAACCTGCATTATCACACAAGTGGAGAAAGATTTCATTAATCAAGTAGATGACAGGAGAAGAGAAAGGCAATGAAAACCAAATTAGACAAGGGAATAGTTTTAGAGGATTGGCAGAAAGATGCTACACATCTTGCAGGTGGTAATACACAAGGACGCTTAGCTTTCGATTGGCAACATGTAGGGAAGCTATGCATACAAACTGCAATCAAAGACTGATAATTAGTTTGTATGGACTAGTAAATGTAGACATGTGTTTTCATTTATGAGTATTTGGACTTTTGTGTTAAATGGACAAGACCCAGCCATACCAGGTGTTTATTTTATTTGTGGGCAAATGCCTATTACAAACTGATGAAAGGCTGGCATGGTACTTGCTATTTAGGGGTCGTTTTTCCAAAAATCTGCCATGTGGACAGTTTTGACAATCTATTCTGGAAAAAGCTAAATCCAGAACAAGTAGAGGAGCTAAAGCAGCAGAGATTTCTGGTGACATTTTTGGTGCAATTATTCCGTCATTAGATGTGATGTTAAAAGACTTCAAGATAAGTACGTTGTCAACAATTGTAGATAAGATGTCAACTAATTAGGCAGGTGCTATTCTTTTGGTGGACACGGAAATGGTTGCTATAAGATTAATGGTTTTGCAAAATCGTCTTACGTTAGACCACTTATTGGCAATGGAAGGTGGAGTCTGTAAAGTTTTACAGGTGCTACATTGTTACACGTACATTCCTGTTAATAGTAAAGAGATAAGGACATTTATATCAAACATGACCAATCTGAAAAATGACCTGAAAGCTTCGAAGCAGGCAAATATCTGTGAAACAATAGGTAAAGGATTTTTGAATGTTGGATCATTGTGTGGAGATCTAGAAAAGGGAATTGTGAGAATGATCCTGAGACCTTTGTTGATTGTGACTTTGTGTATTATATTATAGTTGCACTTGGGTGTTACAAGTCATACAATTTCTGGAAGAAGCAAAGAGCTAAGAATAAACAGAGGAGGAAAGAGATTGAAATGGAGAAAATGAGGAGCAGTTATTACAAGAACCTGAGGAGAATTGAGAGTTTCACTAGACCAAGGCCCTTACATTATCAAACAACTAGGTTTTGAGTTGTCTCATTGTAAATGACAGCGTCCTTTTTGTGACCGCATAGATTGCCTTCAGGTGAAGGATTGTTTGAGCATAACATTTTAGTAATACTTTAGTGGCACAAAAGTCAGCACTAGGACACTTTAAGTACATATTTAAAAGCTCAAATTATATAGTTGCACTAACATGTATTTTGAAAGTGTACCTGTTTTGAATATGGTGGACATGGTGCCTACCATGGCAGATACTGTGCCTCCCATTACCTGATAAAATGTTTATCTGATTCATAATGTTGAAGTATATTAATCATTAGGATGAATTATTATGAGTAAAAATTAAAATGATTTAGGATTTATCAGTTCAAAGTCACAAATGCAGAAAAATAAATGCACATCTCAGTCATATTTAATGTAATGCGTTAACAAGGTTTGCAATTAATATTGAAATGTTTACTTGATGATAAATTATTAATAATTAATTCTTAATTGTGGATATTATGTGTGTTTTATTAATGCATTTAATTTCTTGTGTTAGCATAGCTAGGCCTGACATTTTCATAATGCAGCAGCGGTGAAATGCTGAAACATTTCTTACCCTTTAACCTGATTTTCCTATTAGGTTGTTTCACATGTTTAGTGAAGAGTTTCATTGTATTATGTGTAAGTTTGTTCTGCTATGACCATGGATGTTGCTACATTAGAACACGAGGACTGGAAGTAAAGCAGTACTATTGTCTTACTGCTTGTTCCCATGTGAAAGGAAAAAGCTGTTGTGAGCCATGGGAAGATGGTAGAATGTATCAAGTAATGTACAGAGTTGATAGTTATTGCCAATGTCACATGGAAGGAGAAATTACTTCACGCCTATCCTGAGAAAATTTGGAGATGTTGCAAACCTTATGGGTGTTTTTAATTTAATTGTATATTGTCCTTTTTATGTGACGTGGACCCATCCAGCTAACCAACTGAAATGCTTTGGACATTCCTAGTTAGGCAGAGACTTCAGCAATTTTACTCAGTCCCCATTTGATTCCCATTCTACAAAGTCCCCACTTGATTATCATACTGCTAAGTCTCCTCTTGATTCTTGTACTGCTAAGAAGTCCCCACTTGATTTTCACATTGCTAAGTCCCTTCTTGATTCTTGTATTGTACTTGTCCCCTGGATGTTCCTAATGTGCAGCTCATCTTCTGCATTTTTCCCTGATCATGCTTCTAATTAACTTTGCTAATGATGCGATGCTCTGCTGACGAACCTGAACTGTATGCTGATCCCAAGAGGGGTATAATCTATTGGAATGCAAATTGTTCCCTTTGCTTTGTTTTCCCTAATTGGATTAGTATGTTGACACCTGTTCATCCTTTTCATAGTTCGTTTAACTTAACCCGAGATAGATGACTTTTTCAAGTTATTTTTGTCTTAATCTTCCTTTTGCTTTTGTCCACATGTCTTAGCCCATTCCCACACATGCTTGTCCAAATTAGTTATAGTAGTAGGGATAACCTTGGCCATGAAAATTTATGAATGAATCTGAATTTGAGTAACTTCACTATCCAATGATTTGAAATCTGTTTCTGTTGCACAAATTATATATTTGTTAGAGTGTGTAATTCTCTTGGAATGTTTGATGGTATTGATATTGAGTAGACTAAACAAGTTTCACAGATTGTGTTTTTTATTTACTTGTGTATTCTGATAATGCTCACCATTTACGTGACTTTGGATTTTTGGTTATAATAAAGCTTTGAAACTTTTCACAGATTGGAGTTTTGTTTCTGTGGCCACATTAGTCATGGTGTTTAAATTTGTTGTTGTATTTATTGTGATTGGAAAGATTGTATGCAGTTAACCACACTCCTCACTGTGTCCAAAGATCCCATCAACCTCGGGGCAATGCATTTTTGAATCCTGACTGTGAGGAGCAAACATGTTAGCAAGATTCAGGGGGGCAGTTTGCATTGGAATCATAATAGAACTTGAACTGATTTTTTTTCAGTAAACTTTATGTCACACAGTGAATGATAGTAATTGCATAGTTATTCCTAAGACTCAGTGCCTCATTTACAAGAAACAGACGCATCTTCATCGATGCGTCAGATTTCTTGCATCTGCCGTACATCCCTTAATGATGCCATGGATGAGCTGTATTTACAATAGAGAGAAAATTGTGATGCATCTGTTGACGCTAAAGTGATGCGTTGCTGGAGTTGCGTCATTAAACTGACGTAAATCCAGCATTGCGAAGAGAGTCCCATTAGATAAAGCCCTGTGTCAATTTTATGCCTGGCCTGAGCAGGTGGTACAATTTTGACATAGTGAAGTTTTAGAGTGTCACAATGAAAAGTTGTAAATTTCACTGCATCAGTTCAAGGTGGCTTTTTCTGTGGGTACGCCTACCCTGCATGCATTATACCTGGCACAAGTATAAAGTGACGCAGGTCTTTACAAACTGACACATTGGGCCCAATGTGTCAGTTTGTAAATATGATGCAGTGTAGTGCACTGTTTGTGCCCCCGCTGCGACAAAATAAAAATGATTCAGGAGCTGTGCAAAGGGCTTGTAAATGAGGCCCTCCTTTTCTATCAAAAAGGTGATTCCTTGGTTTGCACAGAACGTTGTTGTAATTTTACAAAAGTGTATTAAATATCATTCTTGTTTAGAGAATTTGGATAATGTGTGGCAGGTAAAGGTTCACGCATAGCCAACATTGGGGAAGAGTTATAAAAAGTGGTAAATAGCTTTGCTTCCCTTTTATCCTCTCTCAAGAAAGTTTGGCCACTGCTACAGGAAACAATAACACCAAGCTTAGCAGGAAACAAGAATTGTACTCAGATCGGGACCATTTTGTGGTTTTTATACATCTGTTCTGTGTGTTTAGATATTCACATAACAAAACCTGGCTGGGAGGACTTTGAAGTGGTAAATCAAGAGAGATTGTGGGCCAGATTTACAAGGATTTAGTGCCGCTGTTGCACCACAATTTTTGGTGCGACAGCAGTGAAAAATCAGTGCCATATTTATAAAGTGGCGTTAGACCTGTCTAGCGTCACTTTTCAGAACATTGTTCCATCTTTTAGTAGCGCTGCCTAACCCTCTGCTGTTTAATGAAAACTATATGTAGGGTATGTGTTCCCTACTAAAAAATTATGCTAGCCGCCTAATGCCATACTTACAGGCCTGCTGAAAAATCGTGTGCGCATCAGAAAAATGGCACAAAGATCTAATAGCACCAAAATCTTAACTCCTGGTCACACCAGATGTTAAAATGGTGTAAAGGAGGGGTATATAAGGAAAACACACATTAAGCACTCTGACAAACACCAGGGCAATATGGACCTGTTACTGCTCTTTCAGGGCACACAGTGAAGAAGACAGCGATGACGCCAAGCACTGCCACCATCAGGCAGCAGGCTCCATCACCACTACACCAACCATAAAGTCAGCACAGGAGGAGAGAGCCCATTTAGAGACTACACACATCCATCCTTGGCCAAAGAGAGGAGACTGTCATCAGGTACTACTGGCTGAAGCCAAAGTTGATTGTGCAGCTGCTTCATGACATCGCACCAGCAATTACACCCAGGAGGCATAGGTCAACCAACATACTGTTTCCAGTCAACTATGGCAGAAATCAGTGGATTATCCCAGTCCTCAGTCTCAGCCTTACTGCCTACTGTCTTGGATGCCATCATCCACCTCACTCCTCGCCACATCAACTTCCCAAACACCCAACAACTGCAGCAGGAGACCAAACAGGGATTTTAAGCAATTGCTGGGTTCCCACATGTGCTGGGTGCCATGGACTACATGCATGTGCTACCTGCCTCTCCTGCTGAAACCAAATACCTGTACAGGAACAGGAAGCACACGCATTCCATCAGTGTGCAGGCCACTTTGGACTATTGTGGATTAATCAACAATGTGTTGGCCAAGTATCCTAGAAGTGTGCATGACGTCTACATCTTCCGGCATTCCACCATCAACCAATGCTTCTAGGATGGACTATATTGCAATGGCCTACTCGTAGGTAAGCACACAGCAATTGTGTAACACATAAAACACACAAGACACATGGGGCAAACAATACACAACACTCCCAACACATGGATAGGGACACATGGATCAACAACCAGCAACACATATGCAACATGCAGCGCTGCAAACATCCAATCCACATTTCCAACACACAGGGACCACTGTACAAGCCCCAAGTGCCACTGAAGTGGCATGTCTAATGATGCTCCCATATAGCAGTGCCTGCTCTACGTTCACAAGGTTGTGCTCAGCACCTCTTTTGTGTCTCAATGCTGCATTGTAAATATAGCCTTTTCACATGCATCACTGAGTGTGGAAGAGCCATACATTGGGTCATGATGTGGGTATGCTACCACAAAACACATTGCGTATTGGATTTGGCTCACATATACAGCAATATGTACACCTGAGGCAGCACCAAACATTAAGCACACCATAAGGGTGCAATCACCATTGTCCAACAAGGAGAATTACTCAAAACCTTATCTGTTTTTGGTCTCCTAATTTGTATGGCAGTCTACAGAACACATAGAAATAGCAAATTGTCAACATTGATATGTCAGGTGCAGAAAATGACATCTTTGTGCACATAAGCAATCACCCCTGCAATGCAGTGATCATAGTACCAACGTGCTAGGGTGCCTATGTTACAACATGGCAGCTGAGTGAGTGTTAGTGCAGAGGGTGAGGACAGCAATGCACCTTATTAGTTGGTCATGGCATACTGCTAGTATGTCTCAGTGGTGCAGGGTGGTGCAGCAAGACAATTACTGCCCATCCTGTGCCACAGGGGATAACATAATACCCACATACATGCCAATACATCTCAAGCTACTATGCCACATTTTTCATGATGCCCACACACACATGTGAGTCAGAAAATATGGTAAGTAGCTGGTTGTGCAAGGGAGGCATACTATGTTCAAAGGGGGGCGGCGGGGTTACGTTTACAGGCTACACACAGGGCACATCAGCTGTCTCATGGTACAGAACACACACAAAAGGTGAAAAATCAAACAACATGGCTTTTTGGCAGGTCAAATGTTTTAAGAAATTACTTCCACATTCTTTGACATCACACACATCCTGCATGAGTGAACTGTTATGCCATTCAAATAACAGAATCACCATGCCCCTGAGGCTGCACACTTGACTGGAAGGAGTGCCACAACACACCAATAAAATCATGTATGCAAACAGGAACTCACACAATGCAGGAAGAAAGTCAGAGTCATTAATTCATACGCCTATACTGTCCCAGGCCAGTAAAAAAGAAACACAAGGGCAAGTCTAACCCTCTTTCTCCCCTTACATTGCAGCTGACCATTGATATGGCATTCAGCAATGGGTGAGGATTCCAACTGGGAACCCAATAACGGACCCAGAGAAGACACACAATGAGGCACACAAAAAGACCAGAAAAGTGGTGAAGATTACTTTTTGCATCCTTAAGGCACGCTTCAGATGTCTTGATTCTTCTGGTGGCAAACTGTTGTATTCACCCCCACTAGTGTGCAAATTTATACTGGTATGATCTATATTGCACACCATTTGTGTGAGAACCAATGGCCCCAGGAAGGAAGATGAGGACACTGATATCCCGCCACACGAAAGAGGACTGCTTAACTCTGCCGCCGGGGCACGCAGAAGGGCAAATATAGTCCACAACTGTCAGAGTATTTTGTACATTAGGATGCAACAGCAAATCACCCACAACTCATTAACAATAACTAGCCACAGCAGTTAGTAGACAAGGATTCACACACTCTAGAAGTCCCACCAAACACACAAAATGCACTGATGAAGGACTATGCAAGTGAAATGTATGCATTGGCAGTTGCACATAGATGCCAGATAGCTACACTTATATCACATAACTCTGTCAGATTATAACATGACAGCAGACAAAATTAATATCCAATTGATGAATGCCATCTATATCTTAGTCATTGGTAGGGCAGCATTAGGCAGTGCCAGCATCAGTGAGTCACTGTGAGCTATGTGAAATCAATGTCTAAGTGGTATTTTCACAGGGCAAAAGATACCAACACACCCCTCAGTGGCGCTCACATGTATGACGAACAGTGAGTGAAATACAAAGGACGCAGCACCTTCCTGTATAGGCCTTTCACACTCAAATCAGTTGTCATCTTCCATGTATGTCAAACTATGACATAGCATGTCTCAATACCTAGGTAATATGCATGTGGCAATCAGGACACAGACATCTTACCACAGACATGCTGTGTCCATAACTGTCAGAACAAATCATACAGGTAACCCACACTCATTGTGTATCTGACAAAGGCTGTTGGCTGCAGCTATGTAAGAGTACACATGAGAAACACTCACATTTTGATGGACTGCTGAAACACTCCTGTACTCAACTGGCTCAGCCTCTTTGTGGAGGCCACTCACAGGCTGCACAAGTGTTGTGGCTGAAGTCTGTAAATGTGTGGGAGTCAGTCACTAATCCTGCAAACAATGGAAATTCTATAGCAAATAGCATACGTCCTGTATATTAATAAAAGTTTAATAGTAATTATTGCGTGGACCAAATACTGTAATGTGCATGAATGGCTGGAAAGTGAGGGTGAGGAAGATGTGGAGCAAATAAAATATCTGGAAACAGTGACAGCCAAGTGACAACTGAAGCCTACAGTACACAAAGGAGCTGCATTGTGTGACAGTCAGTACATAATGTCCTAAGTTGGTGCACAAATCAAGCCTGTGGCCATGTAAGGCCACACACAAGCTTACACAATGTGAAGGCTACATTACAGAACACTCACACTGTCATCAAGTCCCCCATTGTTCTAGCAGAGCACTGGCAAGTATGAGTGAGGCATGTTGGAACTGACACTCTTTGTACCCCAGGTTTGCACACATGTCCCTGTCCCAATATTAACAAATGAAGTATAAAAACACAGAAGTAATTCATGTAAATCAAATATCACAGTGTCATGTAAGTACCTAGTATATAATAGGGCAAGGCTAGCACCAAGAGACCTGTACGTTCCTAGTAGATACTAGGGCAAGGCTAACACCAATTGACCTGTAAGTCCAGAGTAGATAATAGGGTAAGGCTAACACCAATTGACTTGTAAGTCCCTAGTAGATAATAGGACAAAACTAACACCAATTGACCTGTAAGTCCCTAGTAGATTAAAGGGTTGGGGAGTGTAGGCATACATTTGTGTTACTGCACTTTAGTGATGTGTAGCCTGCATTCCTTGTATGACACCAGCCCTGATGTATGGAGTGTGTGTCAAAAAGAAGTCTGTGAAATAACACATGAGAGGAATTCCACCACCAAAGTACATGTGTAAGGAACATTTACATGAAATACTACCTTATTGTACCCTCTTGTTGGCCCGTGACTTCTGCACACTTAGGTACAGGAGAGATACTTCAATATAGGAGAACATGTCATGGACCATTATGAGCAAAGATAGTGCTCAGAAGGACTGCATAACTCATTAGTGAGTACAAGGATTGTAGAAGGGACATCCCAGAACACACCACTTTAGTTGGCAGAAGATTCCGATACCTAAAGAAAATATCCCACTCACATCCATGTCATGTCAATAATATAGTAAACCATTACAAATGTCTGCCCACCACATCCCAAAACATGTTACCACCATAACATGCCCCCCACAACCTTACATAACAACCTGCACTCTGCAGTTTAGGGTGTTGCACATAATCCATGACATGTGCACAAGGCTACATGTAAATATACAGACCACATTCCATGTCAAGTCCATGCCATCCCTGTGGGTGATATGGGCATTGGAATGAGCTGACAACACAAAGTTAGCAATCAAAGCAAATATCTATAGATCACATGTATAAAAAATAAACAAAATGTTGCCTCAACATTTACATATCTTTGTTAGGCATGTACCATCACCCCTGTAAACTGTTAACACATACATTAGACACACAGGTAGAGAGCAGTATGTGCTATACAGACATAAGCAGGACGAAAATCCACAAGGCTGAAAACATTTTAATGTGTAAAACATGACACCATACATCTTCCAAAACACCTTACACACATATCTACCAAAAAAAGACACATAGCTCAAATGCATGTTTTTTAAACCTGTTGCGCATTAAAAATATGATGCATACCATGCAACGCAAATTAACTTACCTATGTTTTACTATCGTGGCAAAATGGGAAAATGACGCAACAGAGCGTAGCATAAAAAAAACAACGCATTGCAGAAAACGTGTCGCATATGCACAGGAAGTGAGTCAATGGATCTGCCAAGCTGCAAACCTGGAACTGCAAAGGTACTTTCACTTTCCTTTTCAGCTCACAGTCTTTTTGTCTGTCTTGGAAAGAGGTTGTATTGTTTGGAGAAAAGATTCGGAGTGCTGTTGGAGTGGTGTGTTGTGCTGTATCGTGCCCCTGTACTGTCTATTGTGCGTATTTGTTGTCTGAAAGTTGTTTATTGTACTGTTTTGTGATTGTATTGTGGGATGTTTTTATTTGGGGCAGTTGTTGGGTCAGTTGGGGTTAGGCAAGGGTTTGTTTTTTTGGGACTTGAAAGTGCTGTGGGAGAGTGGAATGTTGGAGAATTGTAGGGCCCGTCATTTTGGAGCAGATGAGGTGGGGGTATTTATCTGGTTGGTCCTGCACTACCCCCCCCACATGGTGGCCCAGGGTAGCAGGAATATACAGGGGTACAGGACTGGGGCAAGGAACCTAGGTTGAGGCAAGTTCCTGTCCCATATGAACAGGATATTTAAGGCAGACAGGACTGTCCGGCAACTTAAACTTCAATGGCCAGACCTGGTTGCACAGGAGCAAGACCTGCTGGATTTTCTTGGGATTGAGGTCGGTGGATCAGTTGGTGAGTATAAAAACTTTGTGGGTAATTCCTGTCGTGCAAATGCTATTGCATGTCTGTTTGACATAGGCCACCATTTACAAAGTGAAGCATCAGGGCAGGCTAGTGGGTGGGGTATGTTTGGAAAATATTCATCAATGAAAAGGTCAGTGACGCAACCTACAATAGGCAATTAGCACATTCCTCATCTTAGCCCCAGTATAGCATTTATGATATTCTTGAGACAAGTATGATGTGCAGCAATGTTGGATCAACTGTGTCGTGGATGTATACAAAGAATTTCACAGGAAGATATGTCCTTGACCACTAAGGGATTGACAGATGTCATATGTTGCATAGTCATGTACATGTGGTGATGTAATCGTGTCAGGAGTAAAGGAAATCATGCCTGGGTGTTTCCATTGAGTCACGTATGTGCTGAGTGATGAATAATGTCTATGATTGGAAAAAGATGCACTAATAGGACATTTTCAACATGTGAACAATGTGGCTGAGAGAAGTATGTATTGTCCCTGCACATATGTTAACATGTAAAGATGGCCTACCAATGTCTATCACAAAGACATTTCAGTTGGCCTTTTTGAGTTATCACTAACCTAAGTCCCCTATGTACATTAAGAAAATCTTTGTGATGTGCAATATGTGTCCATGCTGTTCATTGGTCAACATTCACAATGCAATGTCACATGTTTTCTTTTGCAGGTGGCCCTCCTCACTATACCATTGGAGACGTCTCCACATTTACTGACCCCGAATCTGCCAGTAAGTGTCAATCTGTTAGCATAATCTGTGGTGAAAGTATGGTGTGAGATGTGTGTTATGGTTATCTGTGATGCTATATAACAATTTCATGTATGCCATTCCAGTCCTCATATGCAAAACATAGATCTGGGCTGTTTTGTTGCACATGTGTTTAAGATGTGAATCCCTAGTACACAATGCACTGGTGTCAACATGTATAGGAAGGGTCTTGAAAATATTTGTCATGGTATAAGAGTTCGAAAAACAGTGCTGACTGTTGGGAAATGTGCTTGAAGTTGAGGATCACACATATGTATGGACTTTGTGAAAATGTTGTTTTCTAAACATGTGACTGCACTGTGTGCCCCATGTGGCACACATCGACTCTGTTTGTGGTGAGATATATCACCATGTGATTACTTCCCTCATAATGCAGTATAACATGCAATGTTCAATGATTCCGAACTACCCACGTCTCAACCAGCATGAAGGTGTCATACCCCATACTCAGTGTTGTTAGTTACTACATTGACAACCCATGTCATCCTCAGATACCTTGACCTGATTGTGTGGGCTGAGGGATGTCCATACAACCTTGTGGTGGTCCTCTAAGTTGCCATGATGTGATGCTAACAGCTTCACACAATGTACAGCAGTAGTCATTGCTGTGCCACAATCCCAGTGCTGATTAGGTCTTGGACCTGTGTGCTACAAAAGACTGACTTAATTCTGGTCCTATATTTGGCACCTTCAAAAGTGTGTTACAATCTGCAACAGACATTGGAGGATGGCAGACAGCATACCTTCTTGTTTATGTTGCAGGATGTGACCCTTGATGAACATGTGCAATCAGAGCTGGAACAGATGCACTCCTGCACTGTGACCATTGTGTGGGTGTTGGGCAGCAGTTTGTGCCCCATTACCAATGGTACTACAGAGTATCAGTGCATATTGATGTGACCTAGACATCCCTGCACATTCCAATGATGCAGTGCAGCACAGCACAGAAAGCTGGCTTGCTGCACTGCACTGACTAATTTCATCATACATGCTTTACAATAGGCAGGTCGCATTTCCCTGACACTAATTGCACACTGCCCCACCAGAGCATTCTGTTTACATGACTGTCCAGTGGTGCAATGTGCCAGCCCATATTTACCAGGCTAAAGTGTGCACCTTGCATGCCTCATGATGGCCTGGTGAATATGTGCATCGTTGAGACTTGACACTGCATGTGGATGGCCTTCCATGAGTACTGCTGGGAGCTTTAAACTAAACACAGATGAAGCAAACCAAACTTCTTATGCCTTTGTGCATGTGCAAGACAGGGATTGCTGCATGCATTTCTTCCACCCCAGAGGTGACATGTTGGTGACAAGGGAGTCTGTGGTATTATTGTTTGTCCTATTGTTTATACATTTCCATGTGTGTTGCTATGTGCATCACACATAGTGGTACAAACACCGCACTTGTGCCTGCTGTTATGCAGGAAGGCATCCCTTCAGGCACAACAGCAATCGTCCCCCCTCAACACAGGCCCCCACGCAGTATGATGCAGATATGCCTGCACAGGCAAGTGGCAGCAAAATGTGAAGTAGCACAGATGGTGATGACAGTGAAGCACCATTTGTTATTAGTACATTGCATTAGTGCCCTTTCCCAGTGTTACAGGCTAGCCTTTCCCAGCCCTTGGTGCCCCCACCCCATTGCACAACATACATGATATATGCTTCCTATTGTGCGTTAGACATGGCTAGATGGTAGAGTTGACACTGTGAAGTAAGTGGTGAGAGGTTAGTGAAGTGGTCTGTTCATATGGGGTGGACTTTACATGCACTTGGTGTTTAGCCATTGGTGAAACCCAATGCAACCCATTAGCATGCTTACAGTGTCGCCAATGTGCCTCCCCCTTAGACTATTTGTGTTACAACATTGCCCCCTGCTGCAACTTACCCTGTGTGTGTTGCTCTTCCTGCTCTTCCTCAATTGCTGCACTGTCCTGTCCTTGGACTCCCTTGACCAGCTCATCTGGGATGACAGCTGCCACCATCTCTTCCAGCTCATCCAGCTGCTCCTGAGCTGTGGGGCTTCCAACTCTGGTCTACAGTGCTGCCTTGCAGTTGGTGGACAGTTTCTCTTTGGTTCTGCACTTGCAGTCCCTCCAGCACTTCTTACAGTCTGCCACTGTTCTTCTAAACTCAGCCACACTGTTGACTTTATCAACAATGGACTGCCAAATAGCTTCCTTCCTACCTAATGTCAACATAGAGGTGACAAATAGCTGGTGTTGGTGCTCTGTCACCTCTGTGATCAGTATGTTATTTTCCTCCTGACTGAACCTACACTTCCTCTTCCTTTTCCCCTTCTCCTGTGACTCTGCATGGGCAGACTGACTGATACCTGGCTCATTGGGGTCTCTCTGGGGCCTCTCCTGCCTAGTAAGTTCCATTTTGTTGCTTTTCAGGTTCCTTTTGGCTGTTTTTGCAGGCTTTTTCAGGTCGCTATTAGCCGAAAAGTTTTGCAATTATGATTTATGTAAAGTGCTGCAAATCAGGGTTAGCACCACTTTTTCGGCAATTGTGCCATTTTTTTGTGACACTTTGCAAAGATTAGCACCATTTTTTGGCGCTAGGTTATCCTTTCCAACATGTTGCACCATATTGTAAATATGGCACAAATATGGCACTACAATATCTCAGCGCAGTTAATATTTATAATGCTAAACTACACTAGCACAGTTTTGCATCATTTCTTGCAAATCTGGCCCTTTTTATGTTGTTTGGTAACTTGCAAACCACTCACAAATGTGGATTTGCAGACTATTTGAGAATATAAACGTTGAAAAATAACTTGAGAAGGAAGCATTTTCCAAATGTTCTATGTGTGATCAGTGGAACCACGAGGACATTTTGACGAACTGAGTAATCCAATCAACTGTTACCAGTTATATTTTTGCTTGATTAACTTGGGTGTAGGTTAGGTGCCTAGATAAGAATGTGAGATGCATTCCTAGATGTTTCCTTATACCTAAAGAGTACTACGCAGTATAGAGTAGCCTCATTACACTTACTGTAATCACTTCTTTTAAAATCTTTCTGAAAATGTAAAATCATGTAATGTGAACATGCATTTTATCCGGTGTGAGCATGTGCTTTACTTTGTGATACGTTGTTGCCAAGGGCGTAACTTCAGGGAGGTTGTTTGGGGTGTTGCATCCCCCTGATAAATGTTTTTTAATGGTAAATAGTTGGGTACAGGTGCTTTTAGTCGGGTGTGGTGAGGTGTCTGTCGGATTTCACCAGGACTTTTTACATACACACGGACAAAAACACATACACGCTTTCCATATCTGCTTTTGAAAGTCTTCAAAAATGCTGGTTATGTTACAAAATATTCTTATTTCTTTCTTGGTACCCCTACAATTCCGTATTCCTCTTCCTTTTCAATGCCTCTGAAGACCCACTCACGGACCTTGCTTGTGGTATAATGTATTTTAGTGTTATATTGTTGGAAAAATCTGAAAATCACCCCACCCCACAAATCATCCTGACCAAGCTATGTACCTGATTATTGCTTGCACTGGTAAAATACACATGCATACATTTAAAATGTTCGTGGGCTAACACTTAATGTACTTTACAGAAATAATTGGGAATCACCCCACAATCTACAAGACTTTGAGAGAACATTTCATACTTTCTTTACAATAATATTGAGTTTGCATAGGTGAAATACATCTCCACCAGTGGTTCTTGTCACAGTCTTTAAAAGATTTTCCCATACTTTCCCATACCCTTTCTTGTTGAGACCTACAAAAATGGCGTGTTACGCGGCTAGACAAAAACACTTAATTAAAACAATCTACCACATAACGTACTTGGAGCTGCATTCGAAACTGTGATCTTTGTACGTGTGATTGACATTCCACTGCAATTCAAACACTTCAGCACATCTTGTGCAACACCTTACAGTTTTTTGGCCGCAGGCTTTATTAGAGTGTCCTGTTCTTATAAGTGTCAGAAGAGTTTTTGACGTATTTCTCACTCATCCACTCATTTGCCCCAGTGATGTCGTATCTGGTCCTTATCTGCAGGCTAGGACGTTCATATTACGTTCTGATGTCTCAGGCAACGGTATCTGAATTTTGGGCCCCTGACCACTTATGAAATCTCATTCTTCAGCTTAGCCTATTCTTCGGCTTCGCAGGACACACTATGATGTGGGGTGTGCTGGGAAGACAATAGTGCATATTTAACTGCCCCTAAAGCCTCCTTGCACCTCATTCGTATACATTTTTTTTAATGCTAATGTGGCCCATAGAGGCCAAAATCTCTGCGACATAATTACAAAGTGGCACAATGCGCTACATTATGCCTGCGCCAGGCATAATCTATGCAATGTGGGCATTCTCCTGTTAGGGGGGGGCTGAAAAAATGGTGCAAAGAAATCTAAGAGATTTCTTTGTCATTCTTTTTGGCACCTTTAACGCCTGTTCAGAGCAGGCGTTAAAAGGAGGCATACCATTGATTACAATGGGCCTCAATGAGCTTTGCAGGATTAGCTTCCAAGTTTTTGATGCTAATCCTACCAAGCTCCGGACTAGAATCAAAAATTCTGTTGCTAGTCTCCTAAATACCGCCACGGTACACCGTATTTTAAATACAGCGCACACATGGTGCTTTTAGGAGGGTACTAAGGGGCGAAAGAAAAGTGCAGCGCCCACTTTTCTTAAACATGTCCGAATGTGTTGTTGCACCATTTGGTAGAACGTAGCATGAGCATGAAGAAAAGTAAGAAATAAGGCAAGAAATATACAGGAGATTATATTTTTCTTCTATTGTATTGAGATTGTTCAGACTCATATATTATTAATAAAAAAGTAAAGATTCATTATTTTACTCAATCTCTGTAATTTTCCTGTGAAGATGGCAACATTCACTTTCAATCAAAATCAAGATTAAAAAGCGGATCAAATATTCAATACCTGGGATAAGTGCCCAGGACTGAAGTTGGCCATATTGGTTTTGCAATTAGCAGTATTTCTCTTTCAATTTGAGAAATTATGAAAACAAAGGTGATTTGCGTTCATCCATTGGAAACTTCAACCCAAGAAAAAACCAACATATCTATGTTCTTTTCACATTTATGAAACCAGCTCCTACAGAAGAGGTAACAAGTATTCTGACGTGACTGCCTGGTCTCTGCTATGATATCAGCAAGTTACTGAGTTCATATTTGACAAAAACTACTGCGACCATCACGATTTAGTCGAGACACTGATTTTCCCTTAAACTAAGATGTCCTCTAGTTGGCCTTATACATTTTTCTCTATTTTCGTAGTTGAATCAGAATCCACTCATCTTTTTAGCCTTTTAGGAAAATCAAGTTATCAAAGAAATTCTAGGCGGTTTAGCTCTTATACGCGGTATCCAGTTAACAGAATAACAGCTCTCTTTCCCCAGCCCTGTTTCACTAACAATCACCAACAATAGACACGGCCCGTATTTATACTTTTTTGCGCCGCATTTGCGTCGTTTTTTGACGCAAAAACGGCGCAAACTTGCAATATGTCATTGTATTTTGTAGGTTTGCGCCGTTTTGCGCCAAAAAGCGGCGCAAATGCGGCGCTAAAAAAAGTATAAATACGGGCCTTAGGGTTCCCTTTGTCCACTACCATTATCTGTCCATATTAGTAAGTGCTTCCACATGTGACTTTCCTCCCTTCTGCCCAACTTCACCAGGCATTTCACAATTTGTACTTTTCAATAACCCTGTATGAGGTTTCATTATTATCTTGCCTTAACTCCTAAGGTTTCAGTCCTTGATTCTCGGAGACAAGTTATTTTTTTCTCTTTTTAGTTTTTTTTGGACGTGCTATATTACCTACTCCCCTTTATTAATCTTTTCATCAATGTCAATACCAACATAGACATAGTGCTCAACCCACTTTCTCCGTCCTGATGGTGACTCTAACTTGTGCCCAGGTTGAAGTGCCGGCAATAGAGATGAGTCAAATTTGATAAATACGGTGTTAAACTAAGAGGACTTCTTCACTTCCTTACTCTGTGATTTTATCATTTGTGTGTTTATTTTCAACCACAATTTATCTTATCACATATTGGGCTGTATGCGTCACAACTGGCACTATGTGTTCACTTTTTATACCGATGACGTTTACTGGCGTTTTTTGTTATTGTTTTGTGTCTCTATATCCTCTCTATGATATAATATAGTCCAAAGCGTATTCAATTAAATTTAAAAACTTTTGTTCGGCATAGGGCCATAAAAGAATATATAACATACATACAAGTTATTAAAATAAGACTATTCATACAATAGAGGCTAAAGACACTGACAGCACCATTATCATTACCCCACCAGCAATACAAAACAGATAAACTGATTACACAGCTAAAATATTCATAATAACAGAAAATACGAATATAATTGTAATAAAAGGCAACTAAACAGTAAATCGTTAATGAGGGTCACAGTCTTCCGAATTTTACGTGCTTGACATACCTAACCTAAAGCCGATGCCCAACAAAATTCAGACTCTAGAACTGGAGGCGATGCAAACAGAAGAAGCACTACAATCAAAGGTGCGTAACAGTGGACGTAAAACGAGTGCCCTTGGTGTAGAATAAAAACTACAGAAAAACAAAAAATGAGGCAAAGTTTGCTTCGAAAAGCCATCACAAGAGCAAGGGGGTAAAGTAGAAAACCACGAGCCCTGCTTATGTGCGCTGCCAGGGAGTGCAAAGTACCTAATCTGAAGCGGGTCAGATAAAATCTACATTCTGAGTTTGTGATCCAGATCAGATAA
Source organism: Pleurodeles waltl (assembly GCF_031143425.1). Taxonomy (NCBI): domain Eukaryota; kingdom Metazoa; phylum Chordata; class Amphibia; order Caudata; family Salamandridae; genus Pleurodeles; species Pleurodeles waltl. The sequence continues at coordinate 612,819,912 of NC_090449.1, forward strand.
TGTTCCCCACCCTCAGTCTGCTTTAAATCTAGGTAGCGGGCAACTGAGGTCATCTACTTATGTTTTGCAAGCCTAAGAAACATTTTAAAGGAGGAAAAAAGATTTTACCAAGTTTTTCGAACTCCCATTAATTTAATGTGGGCTAAGAAAGAACTTTGAAAGCACTAGGATCGAAAGCGTCTTTTGGACGCAGGCAAGGCAGGGGATTGCAGCCACATGATAAGACAGTCTATAAGAATCATAAAGTGTTCTTACATGTGACACAAAGACATCAATTCCCCTTTAAGAAAGCTTTTCTCAAGAGTGATCAATACTCCAGGCCCCCTTTGCTCTGCCACAGGGAGATGCTGAAGCAGGTTGACAGAAGGACCGATGACCATCAATATGCAAATCCTGTAAAGCCCAGGTCTCCTGGCAACAGATAACATCATAACCCTTAATCAATATCAGCTAGTCATTATTGTCCAGTGTATTCCTCATGCCAGCTATGTTCCAGGACATAAGTTTAAGACTGTCCAAATCAAACAATCATTTAGGAGGGGACAGAACACCGTGTAGATCACTCTCGGGTGAGGTGGAGAAAAAGGGGACAGACGGTAGTGACAAAGCTGCAGGCTCCTCTAGTCGTTCGACCTCTGGCATTCCCTCAAGGGCAGCAAAATGGTTTTCATTTAAAAAGAAGGGAGGCAGGAGACTGGGGCCTTGAACAGGCAGCTTCGGCAACGTGGGTTGAGATAGGGTTTGCTTATAAAAACACTCCAATGGTAATGCGCGAATTGTGCCTGGAACATGCTGGAGACGATCCAACCTTTGTAGTACGAGCCTGACTAAAGAAGGATGTTGAAAATGTATCACCAGACAGTCAAATCTAGAGGTCTTTACTGAAGGCCCCACCCAGCCAACCCTTCTAACCACGATGACTTATTCTGCAAGACTTGACTGCCAACATATATTTGAATGGCACCAGTGGACCACTTCGTTCTTCAAGGCTTGCCAAGCCTCACGCCCCCTGGCATACACCTGTGGTACCCCTTCCGTCAAAATGCTGACCGGTGCACACTCAAGGGGAAGGTGCAAATGGATCGCACGTTCATTATTTGAGGCTGAGCTGCAACCAATGTCGTTTGTGGCACTAGAAGAATCTCCTATTGCAGGTAAAGATGGATTACGCGGTGCTGGCTGTAAACTCTGGTCAGAATGGGGCTGAGAGTTTGGCTGCAGCGGTGGTTGGAAATGAGTACTGACTAGCACTAGAAGAAGTGGGCCGTTATTAGGTCAGGATGTGCTATGCTGGGAGAAGTGGAAGAGGAGTCATTGTGGGTGTTTGGGTCTGGGACGCTGAGGATGACCTGGCATTTGGATAAAAGCGTATGCATGTTATCTCCCAGTTTCTTTATTTTGGAGAGAATGTCCAATCCGAAAGCCATCAAACAACTCTCCAAATTCACAAAGAATGGCTCACATATCTCTGACAATGCTGCCTTAATTTCAGTATTTACAAGAGAATCTTTAATGAGGGGTGTCTAGTCCGACTTTGTGCAAGGCTTTTTCGCACTAACAGAATCTTTCAAGGATGAAACTTTACACCTTTTACTTTTGGCCACTTGAGATGTATAAGGCTGTGTGGAGACATCCACTGAACTAGCAACAATATTAGTAGTCAACGAATGCTTATTAAGAATGACAGACTCAGCATGGGAGCCAGGGACTGGTGCGATTTGCATGGGTGCCATCATTGCTGGCTCTTAGGGTGTTACTGTCTGATCGTTAATTTACATCATTTTGTGTACCCCAACAATGAGGCTTTCCACTAATACCAGTTCGGTGGAGATGGCACCCATCACAAAATTGAGGTAAGATGTAATTCGTGCAGTGTAACCAAGCCCCTTTTTGCCAGATTTCGCCCGCACAGTGGGGGTCTTTTTTCACCATATTGCGAGAGAGTGGGAAAAGAGTACTCCTTAATGTGAACAAAGATGCAAGGCCCTGGAACCAAGAGAAGGAGCCCAACCCAGCCTTGTCCGGACGTGGACAGGCACAGGCGGGCCCAGTCTTTGCCCAGGCTCCGTTCTGCAGTATAGCAGGCAGCACTTTATAGCACAAGTGATGGCAGATGAAAGTAGTTTCACTGGACCATCACCTGGAGCCCTATGCACTGAGGAAGATTGAGTCTCCTCAGACAGTGTTGATTACAGCATCCCGCACTGCAGTACAGCAGGCAGCACTTTATAGCGCAACCGATGACAGGTGAAAGTAGTTTCACAGGACCGCCTCCTGGGGCCCTGTGCACTGTGATAGATTGAGTCCCCTCAAGAAGCGTTGATAACAATGTTCCGTGCTGTGGTACAGCAGGCAGCGCTTTGTACAGCCCAGCTGATGACAGGTGAAAGTACTCACAGGACTGCCTCCTGGGGCTCTGTTCACTATGGAAGATTGAGTCTCATCCATCAGCATGGATTACAGCGTCCTGCACTGCGGTACAGCATGACAAGTTAGACATGCACTTTTAAGTTATCATGCCCAGGAAGTAAAAAACTCTTAAATTCATTTTTTACCTATTGCAAAGACTATCTCTCCCAATGGCTAGTATGGGGATTGCCTTAAAACATCTTTTAAGTGCAATTTCCAATTGAGAAAAGATGGGAAAATGGAGTTTGATGTCTCTGGGCTCATAATTAAAAAACACATATTTTACTAAAAGTGTTTCTTAAATTGCAGGTCTAAAAATGCCACTTTTAGAAAGTTGTCATTTTCTTACTTTAACCATCTTGTGCCTTAGCCTACCTCCAATCCACGTCTGGTCTGTGTAAGGTTAGGTGACAGCTACCTTTGTGCATTCCATCCAGACAGCCATACACACAGGACACTCAAATGTCCTTGCATTCCACCTGCATACTGATGGGTCTTCCTGGACAAGAAGGATGGAGGGATTCTCACACTTCAAAGGATAGTGGCCTGACCCCACACAAAGGACTGATAACCTCCCACAGACCTCCTGGCAGATAGTATGCTTCCTCAATTTGCCACCAGGCACATAACCCACCAGAATAGCATTCATTCAGATGTTACAGAAATTATATATCATTGCAACAGTAGTTCAACCTGCGTTGAATTATTTATTAGTCCATGTGCATAACCAATTTGGCTTCACTGTACCCCAATCAGTTGATATAAGATCCAGAGTGGCAGGACTATATTTTGTACTGGAGAAGGTATATTGATGATTGTTTTATGATCTGGACAGGAGACCCCACACAGCTGATTGAATTTTGTAAGTATTTGAATGGTAATGATGTCAAAATTAAATTTACTTGTAAGTACAAATCAACAGAGAATTGAATTTCTAGATGTTGAATCATTCATACAGTATATGATGATCATAGTCACAGTAGACTGTACAGAAAACCAACTTCGTGTAATGCGTTATTACATGCTTCTAGTGCACACCCCAAACACCAGATATCAGCAATCCCCTTTGGAGAACTAGTTATGGCAAAACACAATTGCAGTAGAACAGAAGAATTTGAAGAATGTGCGCAGGAAATGATTTCTCACTTTGTACAAATGGGCTACAGTCAGGATACGATTTGCAATGCCCAGAAACGGATTAAAAAAGTTAATCGGACAGAGACTTTACTACCCCGTTGGATATCTCTTGATGCAAGTTCGAACGAGATTCAATTGATTACAGACTACAACGAGAGTGCGTCTATTTTGCGTAAAGCAATGCAACAACATTGGAACGTTTTGCAACAAGACAATATACTAAATAAATTCATCACACCCCGCCCAGTATTCATGTACAGGAGAGGACAATCATTAAAAAATGTGCTATGTCGGACTTATTCTAGACCTTCACACAAAGAGAATTGGTTATCAAGCAAATATCTAGGCTTTTATAAATGTGGCCACTGTGGGGTTTGCAAATGGGCTTGCCATGGTATAACGGAATTTACTGATAATGATGGCAAGGTTTATCGAATCAGCTCACACATAACTTGTGACACAAAATTTGTTGTGTATATTATAAAATGAAAATATGAATGTATATATGTTGGGAGTACTATACGCCGACTGAAAATAAGGATTGGGGAACATCTGAGGGCTATTAAAGAAAGGGATGAGAGATATCCACTAGTTCAACATGCCCTGGTATGTAAGGATCAAAACACTCAGACTAAGGTTCAGTTTTTTGGTTTAGAACATATCTCTGTGGACCCCAGGGGTGGTAACAGGGAATTACAACTCAGACAAAAAGAATTGTTATGGATTATGAGGTTACAGGCGGTGGAGGTGGGTTTAAATACTAACCATGAGTTAGAGTACTTTTTAGGAACGTAATTCTGGAAAATGTTAGTTTGACTTATTTTGTAATGGACAGACAGGGCAGTATCTCTAGTGAGTAAGATAATAAGTTTGGAAGTGTTTGCTTTGGTACTACATGAAAAATAGACTTCAATATTTTTAAATATTTCTAATTTTGGAGGATACTTATTATCAACTTTATTTAAGGATGGGGGCAGGGCAATAGCCTATTATGATATTTATCTGGATTTTGTACAGTGGTTTAAAAATAGTGGAGAGAAGCGCTATAGTGGATATTGTTTATTTTCAGTATTCACTCAGAAGGGTGTGACTAGTTGAAAAAAATCAGTATTTTTTACCAAGTGCTGGTATAGATGATATTCTGTGTGGGTTTGATACCGATTATTGGATAGCATATTCAGTTAGTGAGATGTACATAAGTTTTGTGAGAAAAGATGTAAGTGGGTTAATTTGCATTTTTAAGTGGTTTCCAATTTACGGAGAATTTCTATTATTAGTTTTATTCCGAGACAGGAGACAGTGTAATGACATACTCACTCGATCTTTACACCCAGTGGTATAAAGAGAGTGGTTACATACGCGGAGGAAAGAGCTGAATGCTCTGAGTTCTCTCTCTATTTCCATGCGATTGACATTAACAACAAGGAAGGACTAACGTCTACGGGTTAGTCACTTCCGTATTGAAACACGCTGATGCCGGCATGTAAACCCCGGTGCGAGTGACGCTCGGTTGTTGAGCGCACTTGCTGTTAACCATTATGGACGTAGGAACTGGATTGTAGCGGGCATGAGGTGAGTGTAAAGGCTTAGCTAGTATTGTTATTGGGAACCTGGGCCGACACACTAAAGTGGTGATATTGTGCACTGCTTACATGTTTGGCATTCAGCCAATATAAATGGGTCTTGACCACTGGTTATACTATATGGGAGAATTTCTCTCTCTTTTTCTTTTACTTGCAGAAGTTACATGTTTTGTTTATTTATTATTGGATATGGACACTATGATGATTCTAGAATTATTTTCTATGTACTGTAGTTGAGTTGTTTGTTTTTTAGCTTCTAGTGACTATGGAGTCAATGGCTAGAGACATATAATTTTGAGACTATAGTGATAAGGATCTTTACTTATTGAACTGAAATTTATTTTTTGGTGTGTGAATAGAGGAATCTGTATCCCTCCACTTAAAATCTTGAAAAGTGATTTGAAACTAAGCCAGTACCAACAATTGTAGAGACTTTCCAAGGAGGAATTAATCTTTTTAAACATGAAGGTTAGTGACAAGTGTTATATTTGTTTTGGGTACTATTCACAGAGGTATGCACATGATCATGACTTACACTATTGATTGATCTTGGTGTCATTATTTTGTGATGAGTATTTTTCACATTGGTACAATTAGCAATTTAGGACATATGGTCACCTTTGCACACAATAATTGCTATGTAATCACATGCATATGTGAGTTTTGGTTTGACTTTTGGGTTTAACTACCCACACGACACCACATGGTTACTCATATTATCATTAATATTGATCTTGTAAATTCTTTACTTTGTTAATTTATGTGTTATACATTATTACAGCCCTAATGAAGTCATAAGGGTAATATCCCTGATGAAACACGTGTTAGAGGGCTGGTTCTGAAGGATTTCAGGAAACACCATCGGTGAAAAATCAATGTGATGCTTATTTTGTGATTGATTCAGAGACTTACGAATAAGGTGGACTGGATCTCATATCAACTGGTTGGGGCTACAGGAAAGCCAAATTGGTTATGCATATGGACTAATAAAGAATTCAACACAGGTTGAACTACTGTTGCAATGATATATCATTTCTGTAAAATCTGACTGAATGCTATTCTGGTGGGTTGTGTGCCTAGCAAATTGAGGAAGTATAATACTTACCAGTTTGTTTTGCTGGTAGATGGGGTTTTGAAAGTATTCACCCTGACTAATGCACCTTCTGAGCCAGTTGAAATCAGGGGAAGTTAGCGCCCTCTCTACTCAATGAATACTTTCCTTATTGTGTATATTTCTCCTGGCAGATAGGACTGGGCTGAAAAGGAATTGTGGCCCTTCAAAACCACTCTTTGAAGTCCTCCTCACTTTAAAGGCACATTTGGGTATAAGTACTGGGCCTCAAACACCATGTGCTCGGAACACTTATTGTCTGAGAACATTCTACCAGGAAGAATGTTCGGTGTGCTACTTTCTCTGCTGCATAGGCCTGATGTCTGCTTCTTCTTGCCTAGGAGTAAGAGGACTGAATCTAACTCTCTACATCCTGCAATCTAAAGTTTCTCCAAATGCCTGACTGAGCTTGCCTCCTGTTAGGAATGGGGTCTTTAGTTGGCGGTCCGGTTACTCCCGCCCAAGCAGGGACCCTCACTCTAGTCAGGGTAAAAGAGAATCACCCTCAGCTAACACCTGCTTACCCCCTTGATAGCTTGGCACGAGCAGTAGGTTTAACTTCAGAGTGCTAGGTGTAAAGTATTTGTACCAAAACACACAAGAACTTAATGAAAACACTACAAAATGACAGAACACAGGTTTAGAAAAATAGAAAATATTGATCTAAACAAAACAAGACCAAAACGAAACAAATCCACAATACACAAGTCAAGTTATCAATTAAAAAGCAAAGAGTCTTTATGTAGTTTAAAACACACATTAACACTGTTAGCATGAAAATGTACCTTGGGTGCGTCAAAAATAACCCCGCACGGACGAATGTGCATCAAAAAGGGCTTGTGATGCGTCAATTTCACTCACGAGCGAGACCTTGCGATGTTTCTCCTTTCGTCAGGTCGGGCGCATCGTTTCTTCTCTTCACAGGAGAGCGATGCGTCGATCTGGTCAGCACTCCTGGGTCCAGGCAGGCCTTGCGTTGTTTTTAAATGCCTAGCGGTGTTTGCATCAGAAATCCAGCAGCACGATAATCCGAAAACCACGCAGCGGGGTTTGCGTTGTCCCATCCTCTGTCAGCGATGCTGTGCGTCGTTTCTCCAGCTCTGTGAGTCAATTCTTCAGTCGCGCTACAGACGAGCGTCGATTTTCAGCCGTGAAGCCGGCGGCACGTCGACTTCCTAGCCACAGATCGGAGTCACTCTGATCTTTTCCCTGCACGGCGTTCTGTGTGTGGATTTCTTCCTCTTAGGCTGCCAGCTTCTCCTTTCAGGGTCCCAGGAACTTGATGGGCACCACTTGGCAGAGTAGGAGCCCCTCCAGAGACTCCAGGTGCTGGCAGAGAGAAGTCTTTGCTGTCCCTGAGACTTCAAACAACAGGAGGCACGCTCTAAATCAAGCCTTTGGAGATCTTCACAAGAAGGAAGGCACACAAAGTCCAATTTTTGCCCTCTTACTCTGGCAGAAGCAGCAACTGCAGGATAGCTCCACAAAGCACAGTCACGGGCAGGGCAGCTCTTCTTCCTCAGCTCTTCTTCAAGCAGAGGTTCCTCTTGGTTTCCAGAAGTGTTCTAAATTCTGTGGTTTTGGGTGCCCTTCTTATACCCAATTTCTCCTTTGAAGTAAGCCTCCTTCAAAGCTAAGTCTCTCTTGAATATGAAATCCTGCCTTGGCCAGGCCATACCCATACACTCACCAGGGGGTTGGAGACTGCATTGTGTGAGGGCAGGCACAGCCCTTTCAGGTGTGAGTGACCACTCCTTCTCTCATCACAGCACAGATGGCTCATCAGGAAATGCAGACTACACCCCAGCTCCCCTTTGTGTCACTGTCTAGTGTGAGGTTCAACTAGCCCAACTGTCAAACTGACCCAGACAGGGAATCCACAAAAAGGCAGAGTCACAGAAAAGGTATAAGCAAGAAAATGCTCACTTTCTAAAAGTTGCATTTTCAAACACACAATCTTAAAATCAACTTTACTAAAATATGTATTTTTAAATTGTGAGTTCAGAGACCCCAAACTCCACATGTCCATCCGCTCCCAAAGGGAATCTACACTTTAATCAGATTTAAAGGTAGCCCCCATGCTAACCTATGAGAGGGACAGGCCTTACAACCGTGAAAAACGAAATTAGCAATATTTCAGTGTAAGGAGATATAAAACACATTACTATATGCCCTACCTTAACCATACATTGCACCGTGTCCTTGGGGCTACATAGGGCCTACCTTAGGGGTGTCTTACATGTAAGAAAAGGGAAGTTTTAGGCCTGGCAAGTGGGTACCCTTGCCAAGTCGAATTTACAGTTAAAAACTGCACACACAGACACTGCAGTTACAGGTCTGAGACATGATTACAGAGCTACTTATGTGGGTGGCACAACCAGTGCTGCAGGCCCACCAGTAGCATTTGATTTAGAGGCCCTGGCACTTCTAGTGCACTTTACTAGGAGGCAGGAGGCAAAAAGATTGGGGATGACCCTGCATAAACTCAAAAGTCCAACACCTCCTGTTTCTGAAGTCTCAGGGACATCAAAGACTTCACCTGCATCTTGTTACCATTACCTGGACTCCTCTGCCAAAAGTCCTGTTTTGCCAAGTGGTGCCAAATCTAGTCCTGAGCCCTTGGAGGTGAGTGTTGTGCTGCAATACAAGAAGTGACTCAACAACACTGGTGCGTCACTTGGAACCGATGCATCCCACTGCAGAAACATCGCTTTTGCCTATGCCTGCACCGAAGCCAGACGCTGCTCACCAACTGCATGACGCAACAACTCTGACTTACAATGCAGCCCCGGCTTGGCCGACACAGCATTTTCGCATTTGGAACCAGTACTCATCACTTCTGGACCTCGATGCATCAACGTTGTTGCCAGATCAGAAAGCGCCTTGATGCACCTCCCTGTGCCACAGGCCTTTTAAATGAGGCCCTTTGTGTTTATCTTATTTGCAATTACTAGGATTGTGGTCCCTACTTTGACAGAGTGCCAACCTTTGCCAACTAGAGACCCGATTTCCTACACATAATAGGAAAAATTTGTATTTACAGCACTCTCAAATGTCACTCTGGTATGAAGTGCCATATAAAAAAAGGTCATTATTATTAAATCACAGACAAGGCCAGCAATGCAACAATATTTTGCTTTCATCAGATTGGAATTCCACAGGTCCATGTGTTACATTGCTAAGCCCATAATTCTTTAGTACCAAGGAACATTTTATAGAAACTCACTTTAGTAACCTTTTTGCATTTAACATGCTTGCTTTTCAGTATGCTTGTTTCGATTATCTTGATGCTTCTTGGCTTATTACAATCTAAAATTCATGTATGTGTTCTGTGATGGTCCTTGGGCAGGACCCCAACTGTGACAGATGGAACAGCTGGTGTCTGGTCTGAATTTCTAACAGAAGGTCTCCGGCTTCTGCACTAAAATAAATCTCACCATTGTTATATTTTAAACCTGGAATTTCCTGTGTTCACTAGCCACAGGTACCACACTCAATTCATTTGAAGTAGAATGAAGAAATTCCAGAAACAGGTCATCATACAGTATGAATCACAAAGAAAAAAAAACATGGTACTAGAATGGCACACTTTTAAAAACTGCTGAGTAGCCCAAAACAAAACAAAAAGGTCAGTGAGCACAACCAAATGTGCATTCAGCTATGCATAGGCAAAGCAAAACGTAAAAAAATAACTAGCCCCTGCCCTATTACATATGAAGGGATGGAGCCATGTCTCAAGGAGCAGGGGAGCAGTCACTCGCACATCTACGTATCTAAAGATTACAGACAGAGGTACTTTGTGGACCCCTATTATGTGGAATTTCTCTACTCAAGCTGGTCCTAAGTCTGTTAATCTTAAAAAACCTAGAACAAACGGCAGAAGTGGATTTGGGGTTCAAAATCCAAAAGGGTAGTGACTGAGAATTTGCTCACCCGTTTGCTTAACAATTCTATCTCCATCTGGTGAATAAATTAAGACAATAATTTCAATTGACATGCGTGTCCTGGGCAACATAGGGAGTCAGTGGATGCCACAAATGAGGTCTGCGCAAAAAATAATTGTAAGACTGGGCCGTCTCTGCAAGTCACCCCCAAATCTTTTGGATTCAGCCCCACCCCCTCCCCCCCATTTCACTGAATTCATTGTTTTGTTTTAGCACTCTGTGCACTTTACCACAGCTAACCAGTGCTAAAATGTTTGAGCTGTCTCCTTTAAACATGATAAAATTGGATTACAGCTAATCAGCACATTTAATTTACTTCTAAATCCCTAGTAAAAAGGTACAAAAGGTACCCAGGGCCTGAAAATTAAATGCTACTAGTGGGTCTGAGGCTAATGTTTTTAACCACCCACTAGTAATCTTTTTAAACATGTCTCTGGTTTGCCATTGCAGCCTGTATGAAGTTTTAAGCTGTCATTTCAAACTGGCAAAACAAACAATTTGACAAGCCTTAATCTTCCTTTTTAATACACGTAAATCACATAGAGTTGGCACTAAACAGCCCATAGGACAAGGTGCAGTGTATTTAAAAGGTTGGATGTACATTTAAGTTTTACATGTCCTGTGAGTAAAAAACTCGCACATTTGTTTTTCACTACTATGAGATCTACCTCTCCCATAGGATATCATTGGGTTGCTTTATTACATTTAATAAGTGATAACCTTTGTTTGGGAGAAAGTGAAAATGGTTTGGTGTCTGAGGAACTGTAATTAAAAAAATTCTTTAATGGTAAAGTCAAACATTAAGTCACAACTCTGAAAATGCCACTTTTAGAAAGTTGGCATTCGATTGTTGCCTGCAGCCTGTTTTTGGATCACATAACTAGGTGTAGTTGGGAGTTGTCCTTTGTGTATTCCTCACAGATGACCACACAATAGACAGACTGGATGTTGTTAGGATGGGCCATCCTGACTTGATTGGAGGGGTGAACTGTCACAAGTCAATCTTTTACTTCAAAGTCACTGTCTCAGTCCACCCACAAAGAACCTCAATTAGTCTTTTGTGACCACAGACCCAGTGGAGCTAGTGCAGGGAGGAAGGAAATTCCAGAACCAGATATGAAGGAAAGTCTTGAAGTTTCTCTCACTTCAGAGCTAGCAAAAGGGATAATAGTACTGACCCTCAGGCCATCTCTTCAGTACACTCCTGGAACTGTGGATACTACAGAATAAGGACCGTCCTCCTGCCGGAGGACTGCAACACTGCCTGGGGCCTGCCTTGCTGCCTGAGAAGGAAGACTGAACCTGCTCTCTTCATCACAGGCTACTTGAGTGACTTCAGGGGTCGGCTGACTGTCCTCCTGTTCTGAACTACCGGGACACAACAAGCTCCAGAGGCTCCAGAGGCTTCCCTGAACCTACCCAGCTGACCGGGTGCACTGGAACTGTCTGGACCTGGAACTGGACCTGCCTAAGCCCTCCTGGCCTCTGATGGAGTGAGTTCTTGATCTCTAGGTGGTGCCTTTACAGGTCCTGAGCCTTTGACTGGTATTACAGAGGGATGAACTGAAGGTTCCAGCAAATCTGGGGCAAAGTGGCATGAAGCCCTGCAAAGCCTCATCTCACAGCTGAAAGCTTCGCTGGAACTGATGCCAAGCAACATGAAGCCCCACAACGCCTCACTGCACAGCTGGCAGCTTCACCAGAACCGACACTGAGAGATGCAATACCTTTGAAAGCCTTGTCATAAAGCTCATCAAAACCAATGCAGACAGATACAAAGTCTCACCACACTGCTTCATCGGAACTGATGCCAGATGACTCAAAGCTTCACAAAGCAACACCGTGCACACAGCACAGCAAACTCATAAGGTACAACCCTCAGAAGGCCTAACTTGGTCTTGTCCCAGCCAGTGCTTCATCATGATCGGCCTGAACTTGTGTCTTTGTTTCGGACCACAGCAACCACATTCCCTGAACTGATGCTTTGCCCCTTTTGACGCTATTGATATCTAAATCTTTAAAATTGAATATCTCCAGCTCTGCTGATCAGAGTTTTGTGTAATTTGATTTATAAAATTTCACTCCATTTTTCTAAAGTGGTGTGTGATTTTTCACTTAATTGATGGTCATTTGTTGCATAAGTATTTTCATTATTGCCCCTATGTTGAACCTAACTGCTTTTATGCCAAGCTACCATAGCGTTAAGCACAAGTTAATTAAGTGACTTTTTTGTATTTCACCCTGACAAGTATTGTGGTCGTTGCTTGAGTAGGGTTTTGCATCCCTCAACCAGTAAGCCTATTTCTCATAATAGACTCTGGAATCAGACTCATCTCAGCAAAAGAAACAAGCATGAGCTAATAACCAAATGTTTAATGAGAGTCCTGGTGTTTGCCAAAAAAGTGTTAAGGGGGAAGAAGACCTCAGTTACTAATTTAAATTTCGGTAATTGGTGCTATCCTTCTTGCTATGATCTATTTAACGAAATATTGTTTAGGGGATGATGGAGTGGTACAAAGAAGTATGTGATTAGCTGTGTATTTCTCTGCCTGTCCTCCATTCCTAATGTCCTATATATGTGGTGCTGTCTGCACCTCCTGATTGCCTACTTGCTCCATGACCATGTCTGCAATAGCAATAAATGCAATAGGAGATGCCTTGTAGATTTCTATGAAACTTAAACATGCAATTGTTATTGTCAACAAAGTTTCATTGAGGGAACATTCTTTCTTTTATCCAGTGGTACAATAATAAACATATTTGGTAATTCACAGAAGTACCAAGGCAAAAAATATTGCACAGATTTAAATACATTTTTTATATTAGGTTCTAGGTCCCAGGCCGAGTTCTCCCTCTGCTGCTGCATCACTCTTGCTCCTATCTTCTCCTTGCATTTCCCCTTTTTTTTAGTGCATTTCCCTAGTTCTCATTGATTTTTCCTTGCTTTTCCCCGTGCCCTCTCCTTGCTTTTCCCTCGTTTTCACTGCTTTCTCCTTGCTTTGTCCGCCGATTTATCTGTGACTTCTCTTTGCTTTTTCCTCGTTTTAACGGCTCTCTCCTTGATTTTCCCACATTTTTTGTGTACCTCTCCTTGCATTATATATGCAGCATTCAATAAATATATATAGAGAAAAACAGAAAAAAGAAGAGAAATTAAAATTAATAGTGCTATTATAAGGTTCATTTGAATTCGGCCCAAAGTTTTCTATATTTTAGGCTGGCTCCAGACTGTATGGCATATGGGTTTCCACTGGGTTTATCCTTGTGCATTTTTGTAAACCAATATGTTAAGCATGGAACTGATTTGGATTTAGGTTTTTGTAGTAATTGCGAGCGCTCAACCAACAATGAGACATAGACGGCTTTATGGCATTTCAAAGATATCCCTCTCAGAAGAGCACAGCCCAGTAAAACCATGATGGGATTTTGAGGAATTTTGATACGGAAATGGCCTTCAAAATATTCAAATATTGCATGATAAAAAATTCTATATGTGTTGAGATCAATTTGCCACCTCTAGAAAATAGTGTCTAAAGCAATTAGAAAAATAGTTAGAACTGATCATATTTAAAAACTGTGGAGTTCGATAAATCAACCATTTTGAATAAAACTGCATTGTTTTGAAAAATTGGTGCCCCTTAAAATGTAAAAGTTATAATTCTTTCCTTTGATCTGGATTTCTGGAGATAAAATAATATCTTCCTCTTTGACTCATTTAAGAGAAGTTTTAAAGAATATGACTGCTTGATAAATATTCAAAATAACTTTTTTCAAATACCTGCCAATCTAGATGCCAGATTCTCGACTAAATAAGCAACCAGCTTTTTATTATAGTGTATAGATCTTGTATCGATATTGTTAAGTGTAAGATATATAGCATTGCATGTCCATTGCAGCCACTTTTTACCTGATCTTGCTATTGGTTCTACTTCTGCCATTTTTCCACCTATCACCACCAAAGTCAGTCAGTTTTAAAAAACCATTAGCTTTCCCCCATTAATAATAATTTCAACAGTGAGAGTCTAATTTTTAAGTTTTAATTCCTCTAGAACGTATGTTTTTTTTGCAATATTTTTTGTGACATGCAAAAAGCACATCGTGTTGCCCAATCCCCGTTTTGCAAGTCGGTAAACTAGTTACCGACTCGCAAAACGGGACTGCGAGTCGCAATTAGGAAGTGGGGTTTCCTTTCTTAATTGCGAGTCGCAGCGTGATGCTGCATTGCTTTGTGACCGCGAACGCGGTTGCAAAGCAATCGCAGTTACCACCAGTGTCACACTGGTGGTAACCCATTCGCAAAAGTGAAGGGGTCCCCACGGGACCCCTCCCCCTTTGTGAATGGCATGGAAAACATTTTTTCAGAGCAGGCAGTGGTCCAAAAAAAAAAACTGCTTTATTTAAAAGCAGTCACAGACATGGTGGTCTGCTGCCTCCAGCAGGCCACCATCCCTGTGAGTGCTGCGAGTTTCAAAGGGGTCGCAAATTGCGACCCACCTCATTAATATTAATGAGATGGGCCTTTGCGACCCCCTTGCGAGTCGCAGATGGTGTCAGGGACACCATCCTGCATACTGAATTACGACTCGCAATTAAACAATTAAGGCCCAGATGCATCAAAGGATTTTACCCATTCTGTGTCTATGGGAAAATGCTTTAGTACATATGGCCCTAAGATCCTCAATTTTAACTGAACAATTGATCCCCAGATAATGTATCTGTCAACTGTAATAGCACCCTCTCAGCTCTGGTAGTAGGTTTTCCGAAGGCAATTATATAATATAACTTCTGCTTTATATTTATTAGCTTTATAGCCCGCCAACGTTTGAAAAACAGAAAAATTATATGGTTTATAGAATAGCATATGTCATCTGCTTAACGTTTGACTCTAGCCATCTATGAAAGAGGTGAGTGGATGATAATATCAGTTCGGAGGGCTATAGAGAGCAACTCTGTCAAGAAAGATAAACAAATTATAAGAAAGTGGACTCCCCTGTCTAGTGCAGCAGCAGACTTTTGAAATACCTCATGAAACAAATTTAAACTTAATGCCCCTTTATAGAGATTACCTAAGACTGTGTAAGACCCCTGTGAGCTGGGAGAGAAACCATTTTTTTCTAACTTATAAACAAGGCTCTCCCAGACCCCAAAGTCAAATACCTTTTGAACAGCTACTAAATAAATCGTAGCTAAGATATGATTTAAAGTGAAAGCATTTAGAGCTCTGATTAGGTAATTCGTATTTGCATATAATTGTCGACCCGTGATAAAACCATTTTGGTCCTTATGAATTGATGTAAGTGCTACCTTAGTGGTCCTAATTTCTATTAGTTTCATTTTAGTTTTATAGTCAGAATTTAAAAGAGAAATCTGGCAATATGAATTTGGGTCGTCAGCATTCTTGCCCTTTAAAAACAAAAACTGACAACAATTCTCGCATTAATTGAAGGACAGAATGCACCACCAGCTAAAAAAAATATTGTCACTTTAGCAAATGAGTATTTAAAATGCTTGAAAATACCTTATAAAAATTCTGCAGGATACCCCCTGAACCATACACTTTACCATAGGCAAGCTACCGATTACTCATCCAAGCTCTTCCATTACAACAGCTTCCCACATAGAAAGTGTATCTTTTTGAGTGAGAGATGGATTAGGGAGTTGTTCAAGGAAAACTTTTAATTTATTTTTATCAACTGCCTAAGTTTGATTGTACATCTGTTCATAATGTTCCAAGAGTAGTAGAGGCATACGAGTTATTGTGCATTTTAAAGCAGTGATTCCACTTTTGGAAATCAGGACCTAGGTTCGTGTGTTGCTTCTGGCACTTGGTCGAAGGGGTCCGTGTTCCCTCAGAACACCAGCACAGTGATCACTGAAAAAGAACAGCGTCTTCTGCAGAAAGTATGCCAGTGATCCAAGGCATAATTGGCACCATTTTAAAAAAAAAATACCATAAAAAGAGCATGATAGTGTGTAGAATGATGACAGTTGAAAGTTGTACATTTAAAAAAAAAACAAATGTGTGTAAGATCGTTAGTTGTCTGCATGCCTAATGTTATTTGACTTTTGGTTTAGACAAAAACGCATTCTGTCACTGTTCAAGCACGTGAGGCTGGATCATAAAACATCTTTGAGTGGTGCAATTTAATGTTCTTGTTGGTGAGTTAAGGCAGTGATTACTCAAAACACCTTTTACTTCCTTTCATGAAAGCAGGATTTTGGAAGTGTTAATACATGACAAGAACATTTGGTATTTTTTGTAGGGGTGATTTGTTCTGTTGTTTATTATTCTGCTGTATTTGTATGTGGCATTATTGAAGTGTGGATTTGTTATATTTTACAGCAGCAGTTTCTTTGTGTTCTGTACTAATAATTTTGTCGTGTGTCCTGCTGTGTTTTACTTGTGTTATGTTGCTTTGTGTATGAGGTTTTGTCAAGCTCTAATGTTTACGTTAAGTATGCCAGCAAACACTGCTACATTTCCAGACAAAAGCAGCACATCCCTTCAAGGTCCAGTCACAAGCAACCATTGCCCATTGGCTCAGGTGACAAAATAACACTGCTCCACTTCTTCAACTACTTGAGACCCAGTTAGCCCACAACTGTGGCAAAGGCTGTGTCTTATCTTGGTTCTCACTCGATGGGGCCATAATCATCCAGTGAACGAAAGCCAGGTGGGGTCACTTGTAGGTAGTGAAAAGCCACGCCCACCTTCAAATATATAAATACCAAGGCCCTGATTTATACTTTTTTCCCACAGCATTTTCGTCAATTTTTGATGCAAAAGGGGACAGACCAACAAAATGCCATTATATTTTGTAAGTTTGCGCCGCTTTTGCATAAAAAAATGGTGCAAATGCGGCGCAAAAAACGTATAAATGAGGGTCCAAATATTCTCAAAAAGCATGTCAATTGGGAGCACAATTTAAATGCCTATAACGTGCATAACATTAATTTATCACGATCCAATTCTGAATACAGTCAGAACAAAATGTAGTTATCTCGCTTCATTTCGTTGCTGCACTTTAGCGCAAGCCTCTACCATCGCCCGTGAATAATAATATTAAAACATCAAATGACCACAGCAGATATTGGCTTCCATAACTCATTTGCTTTTGAGAATGTTATTCCCTGGGCACTGTAGCTGATTCAAGTGCGCATGAGGTCTTTCTGCATAATGTATTTTTTATGTGTTAGCAGCTATCAACCCACCCTCCTTTCGAGTTCTGGCTCCATTTCCCTCTAATTGTGGTTATACCCATTGATTTCTTACTATCTCGTTAAAGGCTTGTACAGAAGAGGAACGTTCCAGAATTTCCATATCAGACAATGCTTGAATCGAATTTCTCATTGCGTATTGTTCAGCAGCCCAGAGGTTGACTTATTGAAAATATTGTTTTTTCGATTTTAGCATAATGTAAATAATATTCATGTGCCACTTGATGTTCTATGAGTCGATGAGCAGATCCCAAGAATGACATATGTTTCTTTTCTTAATACTCTTTGGCTCTAAAGTACCAACAGTGTATATGAAAACATTTGTTTTGTAGAAACAGAAGTATATTATTTTCTCCTCTCAGATAAGTTTCGGGACGAGAATTACATAATTACTTGCTGGCTAAATCGCTTTAAAGAGGGAAGTGATGGCATAATCTGCTTGACCTTCAGGGTGGCGCAGAGGCCAAACTCGGCTTGAACCTGTGGGAGGAAAAGGCATGCTTCCAGTGAACTAGAACAATTTTTATAGTGAGGGTGCTGGTCTTCCACATTACCTGACTTAAGTGCCTTTATTGTACTTTCCATGCTGCTTTTATTTATTTGTACTTTACTCTGATTAGCAATCAAATGTCTTTGTTTATATAAGTGTTTGAAAACCATTGGAATAATGTGGCCTTATCCTTTTACCTGTACCCCAGCAAGAATGTCACTGGTTAAAACTACAAATTACCATTAACGTGGTAAGGAATAGTAAACTCTATGTTAAAAGAATTAGCAGGAGGTTGACTAACAGCGTTGCCTGTCATGAGACACTTGAAGGCACAGTAAATATTTCAGGACTAATAAACAAAGGACTCTGTTATTTCTTGGTCCTATGCCCTCATGCAGAGTAAATGGCCACATGGACACGGGTGTAGATGGTAATGTGTACTGGCCTCGAGCACGTGCACTCAGGCTCTTTTATTGTCAAAGTCACTTAACCAGTGACGCCTGTGTTAGATGACTGTGGGGTGGGTGTTAAGGCCAGCCCTCAAGGAGTGGCTGGTGAACTAGTACGTGCTGAAGGGCATGTGTGTGTCCAACAGGACACAACATTCTTCCCAATCTTTATTGAAAATAAAAACATGTCCAACCTGTAAGAATAAAACAAAAAACACTAGACACCAATGATGAAGCTGAAATGAAGGTTTTACATTTATTAGTGCATAAACGTAGTGTAGCAATAATCGAGTGTGACTTTAATCGAACTAAATAAGATTGTACGGGGACAAATGTGCCCTCAGAGTAGTTTGCCAACATTTATAAGCGTGCTTCATATAACGTGATGTATTAGAATTGTACTAGTTTGACATAATCGTAAACGTGTGCCATGATTTGCTTGTTAGAAATGCTTTAGCTTAGCATAACTTTAGTGGAGGCTTTGGCCTAGTTGCCTTGTCTCACGATTTAGATGCTCGTATTTTTCCAATGTGCTAATGAAACGTGTATTCTTGCTTGAAGCTGTACTTTTCCAGTGAGATCGTTCACATGCTTATCTTAAGGTTTCGTGCCAGCCTGGCATCTTTTTTCTTCACTCCAAGGTCAATCTGCAGGTGCAGACAATGGACGCTCTGAAAGTGAGTTAATTGGTGAAATATGTTGCAACTTACGTTCCCGACTCCAAGGATAATGTATGCTTAAGTAAAAGCTTGAGAACTGTTGTTTTTGATTGGATAATTTGAAGCTAACCTATGAACCCTCCAATGGAAGACCCTACTGGATTTGAACTGTTGTCTATTTAAACCAGGTGCACAAGAAGAAAGCAGCCATTATAGACATTGCGGCCATTACCTATTGCACCCATTGAGACATTGCAGATATTATGGCCCATCTTGCTGCGACGCCATTTTGAAAGAGACTTTGATGCTTTCTCTAATCGAGAGAAAGAGACTTTAAGAAATTCTCGCCCTAGAGACTTTAACTTTGATTTGCCCTTTGCATGAAGTATTAGCCTTATCTTGCCGCTGTGAGGCAATTGCCCCGTCCACCTTGCCCCTTTGCCCCCGTCCCATGCTGATCGAATCCGGTACCTGTGAGACGAAGACTTCCTTGAATGCTGATTGGATTTGGTAAATATGAAAGGAAAATTGTACAATTGCATTGTGTTTTCTTTTTAGGTAACCAACTGCTGATTTTTGATAAGAGCCCTAGTTAGGAGTTTTCTAAATTAATGTTGCTAAATTGTTTTTGCATGAAGACCCACATGCTGATGCTAATTTGAGGTTAGATGAGGATTCATTTGATGCACGATGCAATTTGAGACCTTGTTATGCTGACTAAATGTATGCAATTAGCCCATTACAGATTGTAGTTTTAGTGGTTTGCGTTGCCATCATAGAAGGCATTGTTATTCAAATGCTGCATAGATTGCATCTGTTTCGCCGTTATGGACAGCTATTAATGTTCATTTACATATATCATTTGGTGTTGAGACACATCTACATTGTGCTAGCTTTGTTAATATAGGGAAATAAATTCATTAACTTTGCATAAACTGGTGTGGTTATTCATGACCGAAAGGTCATGGTTTCGCCGAAATGTATTCTGGACTAATTGTGAAGTGTTATGTTGATCAGGGTATTGCTTATGTTCGTTATTGATTATCGATTATTGATTTGATTGATTACTCCCGGGTAAGGAGAGTCCCACTTGGTCAAAAGATTCATCGACCTAAGAGCGTCCAAATACAGGTAAATTATTAGGTACGGAACGCTCTATCAGTAGATGGTAGCAGAGGACGGTTTCGCCCTTTGGGACCCCGTACTTTTAAAGTACATGGTGTTGAATTAACGGTTACGCCCTTTGAGACCCCGCTCGAGAAGTTGAATTAGATTTTTCTTGGGTAAAACAGATTGAGAGAATGATGATGGGCTAAGTCCCCCGCGACTTTCCCGGGATCTCGGAGCTTGCGAATGGAAAGAATGGAGGTGTGAGATCGGCGTTGGTGGTACTAGTGACGGTATGAGTGAAGTTAGGGTTTTGCGCCTGCACAGCTTATTGCCGCAGATTGTGTGAAAAGGTTGCGAGGATTTTAGAGAATAGCGGAGGTGCGACTCCGAGTGTAGAAGTAGAGAAGTCGTCGAACTTCATAGAGAATAGCGGAGGTGCGACTCCGAGTGTGAGAGTAGGGAAGTCGTCGAACTTCATGTGCGTGTGGCGCTTTGTGCAGAAAAAGGTCCACGTGGTTGTTGTTGTTGAGACGGGCCCTGCGAGGTCAAGAGACTCCGGAGTATGTTGAAAAGTGTATGAGACACTTGTTTATGTTGTGGTCTGGTCGGTTTAGTAGGTTGATCGGGCGTGGTCAACGAGTCGGTACGTGTGTTAAGGGAGTGAAAGAAACTTCGACTTCGGGCTTTGACAAATTCTAAGTGCACTAGAATAGATCACTGACAAGTTGAGAGCAGAGTCTGCGGGTCAGATTTGCTTGCGAAAGTGGGGACCGAGAAAGATGGAATAACTGCCGAGGCTAGTGAAAAATCCCTAAGGTCCTGAAGCGATTGTGTTACCCTTCCTGTAGTAAACCGACAGATCTGTTTTATTATTATTTTGGTTGCTCGCGCAGTCGATGTGAATGCTACACTGATGGGGTTGAATGCGCAACAGCTAACACAGTTGTTCAACAGTCTGAATTCCACACAAAGCTCAACAAGTGGGAAGGGGGAAGACTACCTGAATAGGGTAAGGTTGAGCATGGAAGCAGAAGAGTTGGTGGAAGGGACTATGGGTGTGAATAGGCTAGAGTCCTACTCGGAAGAAGAGCTGAGGTATCTATGTCCCAGGATTACGAGAGAAGTGAATAAGGTACACAGAAGGTTGCAAGAAATAGCTGACAAAAACGGGGTTGAGATAGACAAGACAAAACACTTGAGCAGGAGCTATAGATTGGATTTCGGGACCACAGACTTTGAACACATGAGGTCAGCAGGCATGAAGACGCACCTTAGAGAATTGCTGCAGAGTGCACAAGTGTGGAGGTGCTTAGACAAATGGGAAAGCAGGTGGGCGAAGAAAAAGGAAAAGAAGAAAGACAGTGTCCCAGAGCACAAGGAGAAAAGACCACAGAGTAGTGATGCGGTAACCATGTTACCAATGAGGGAGACAGCAGGGGGAAAATTAGTACATGTACCGTGGCACAGAAGTGGCATTCAGTCTTTTACGGACGATTTTCCCAAACTGAGAGAGAAACCGATTGAATGGTATCAACAGACTGATAGGTTTGTGAAGCTTGCAAAATGTCTTTGGGAAGACCTGAACACCCTCTTTGAGATTGTGGTTCCGGCAGATTTGTGGGAGGAATGCAAAAGGGCTGTAGGTTGGCCGACAAGTGAACCAGAGAGAGACAGGGATACGGGTGCACCATCACCTATGGTGATGAGCTTGTACCACAAGGTGATTGAGCACTTGAAGACGAAGGTTGCCGCGAAAAATGTGGATTGGCAGAAGATTGATCGAACTGCCCAAGAGGCTGAAGAGTCGATTCATGGGTACTATGAGAGGTTGTTGAAGGCGTTCAAGAACTACAGTGGCACGGAAACAATAGAGGCGAAGGACATGCTTCATTTTGTGTTTAGATTTGTGGAAGGGCTGAGACCAGAGATAAGTCAGATGATAAAGACGCATTTGATTTGTTGGCAGTCGAAACCGATTGATGAAGTGTTGACTTATGCGAAATACTGTAGCGACGAAATTGAGGTGAAACAGAAAAGGTTGAAAGAGAAAGTGATGATGATGCAGCTTAAAGCAGCTCAGACAGGTTTGCAAGGGTTGCAAGGGTTCCAACAGCAGATACCGCAGCCGCAGCCGCAGCCGCAGCCGCAGGGAAATATGGTGTTCCAGCCACAGGCGAGAGGCAGAGGCAGAGGAGGTTTTGTGAATAATGGTCCGGATTTGAATACTGTTGTGACTTCGAATGGTATGCAGGCAATGAAAAGGGTGATGCCGTGTCACGTGTGCGGAATAGTCGGACATTGGAAACGCGAGTGCCCGATGGTGGTGCAGGAAGGTGCAGGTGTTGGTCAGCAAAACAATGATGTCATTGCATTCCAGACAATGGGGGGACCAAAAATGAGAGGTCCAAACCCAAATTTTCAGACCATAAATCAGCTGCAAGGATTACAGCCTATGCAGCCGCAGCAGATGCAAATGCCCCGTATGCAGATGACGCAAATGCAGCCGATGCAGCAGCAGTTACCCATGGTACCTAATCAGCAAATGCAAATACCTTTGGCACCAATTAATCAGCAGCAAGTGATGGTTCCTCCACAGGTCTCGAGTCAGGTGATGAGTACAAACGGCACAGTACAACAGTTCCCATTACACAGTGAGAGTGGAATAAACAATGTATGGGAGAGTGAAAGTTCAGATGAGGAGGGAAATTGTGTGCTTGCAGCATCCTTGGAAGTTGATCAAAAGGGTCCATATGTAGAGGGAAAAGTTATGGGTCATCGTGTTTCATTCTTGGTGGATACAGGAGCCACACGTTCAACTGTTAGGAGCATTGAAGTACCAAATTTGCCCCTCTCAGGGAGAACAGTTCAAGTGGTGGGAGTAGCAAACAGGTACCTGACGAACCCAATCACAGATCCAGTGCCAATCAGCATTGGTAACTACCAAGGGTTACATAATTTTGTGGTATGTGACTCAAGCCCGATAGCACTGTTAGGGAGAGACCTATTGTGTAAATTGGGGTGTTCGATTATGTGTTCGTACGATGGAATCAGAATTCAGATGAGCAGTGATAGGGAAGAGGAGGACAGTGTAGAAGGGGACGAGATGGAAGTTGTCGATGAAAATTACCCCCTGATTACCCTTCTTCCGATGTTAACTGAAGAAGATATTCCAGCTGAATTAAGGGAAACGGTCAGAAAAGAAGTGTGGGATATGACAGGAAAGGAGGTGGGATTGGTGAAAGGAGTGGAACCAGTGAAAGTGACAGTAAAACCCAATGTAACCTTTCCCCAGACCCCACAATACCACATGGCACAAGACACCCTCATGAAAGTCGCTCAACTCATTGACGAGTTTATAAAACAGGGAGTACTGAAAGAAGTGTTGAGCAGTCCATGTAATTCACCAATCATGGGGCTAATAAAGCTGAGTGGAAAGGTCCGAATAGTGCAGGACTTGAGGAAAATAAATGACATCATAGTCAAATGCTGCCCTGTAGTACCGAATCCAGCTGTGATAATGTTTCAAATCCCTTGCGATGCCGAGTGGTTCTCAGTCATCGACTTGTCACAAGCCTTCTTTTCGGTGCCTCTTCATGAGGACAGCCAATTTCTCTTTTGTTTCAAATTCTTAGACAGAGTCTACAGTTGGTGTCGAATTCCTCAAGGGTTTTCTGAGTCACCGTCAATTTTCAATCAGATTCTAAAGAAAGACTTGGAAGCGTTAGAATTGCCATTCGAGTCAGTCCTAGTACAGTACATTGATGACTTACTGATTGCAGCTAAGACAGAAAGTGGCTGCACAGCCGATACTATTTCCCTACTGAACCACTTGGGAAGGAATGGACACAAGGTGTCTCCTTCAAAGTTGCAGTTCTGTCAGAAGAAAGTGCAATACTTGGGTCACCAAATAGAGAAAGGGTCACGGAGAATAATGAAGGAAAGAATAACAAGTGTACTTCAAATGAGTCCACCAAAGACAAGGAGGGAGGTGAGGAAGTTCTTGGGGATGGTGAGTTACTGTCGCCAGTGGATTCCCAACTTCTCGACTCTAGCAAAACCTTTACTGAAACTGACCCAGAAGGATGCGTTGGATGAAATTGAGCTGAAAGGAGATGAGATGGATGCTTTTATTGAATTGAAAGAATGCATGTGTAGGGCTCCAGCTTTAGGTATGCCTGATTACACAAAGCCTTTCACATTGTTTTGTCATGAACGTGATGCATGTTCTTTGTCTGTCTTGACCCAAGCCCATGGTGGCGTAAACAGACCAGTAGCATATTTTTCAGCTACTTTGGATCCGGTCGCAGCAGCACTTCCAGGGTGTTTGCGCGCCGTAGTAGCAGTTGGTATCAGCCTCACTCAGAGTGAAGGAATAGTGATGGGACATCCATTAACAGTCATGGTCCCTCACTCGGTTGAGATACTTTTGACCCGCTCCCGAACACAACACATGACTGGAGCAAGACTCACGAGGTATGAAACGATAATTCTAGGCTCACCGAATGTGCAGCTGAAAAGGTGCACTACGTTAAATCCAGCAACCTTGCTTCCCGGTGAAAATGCTGAAATTGAGAACGCTGAAGACGTCGAGCATGACTGCCTTCAGGTGACTGAATTTTGCACAAAACCCCGACCTGACATCAAGGATACTAAGCTTGATGAAAATGACCAAATTATTTTTGTTGATGGGTCATGTTTAAGAGATGCAATGGGAATTTTGAAAGCAGGATATGCTGTATGTACTGTAACAGGTGTCTTGGAAGCGTCTTGGCTTCAAGGAGTCTATTCTGAACAAGTAGCAGAGCTTGTAGCCCTTACAAGAGCATGTCAACTGTCCACATTGATGAAGGTTACCATTTACACTGATAGTCAGTATGGGTTTGGAATTGTGCACGACTTTGGGCAATTATGGTCACAGAGAGGTTTCCTGACTTCTTCAGGGTCCCCAGTGAAAAACGGGGAGAGAATAAGGGAATTGTTACACGCCATTCAGATGCCAGCCGAAATTGCAGTGGTAAAGTGTAGTGCTCATACAAAAGGACAGGACTATGTTTCTCTGGGAAATGCATATGCGGATCAAGTCGCAAGATTTTGTGCCTTGAACTGTATACTGCTCCGGGATGAATGGAATTCGATAAGTGAGCCAGAGCTTGAACCAGCTAAGCATTTGCTTTAAAAGTCGTGGATACAATGGATGAACTAAAAGCATTACAGAATAGTGTCAGGGAGGATGAAAAGGCTTCCTGGATTAAATCACAATGTACACAGAGACCAGATGAGTTATGGGTTTCAAATGAGGGAAAATATGTTTTACCAAATTGTCTTTTATCGCAGCTAGCGCGGTTCTATCATGGGCAGGCTCACCTAGGGAGAGATGCCATGATAAGATTGTTCAAAACTGATTGGTTTAACCCCAGATTTCGTCAAGCTGCAGAAGCAGTTTGCCATCGTTGTGTCATTTGCCAGCAGATGAACCCAGGAAAGGGAACAGTTGTGAACGCGAGCCACATTGGCAGGGCCAGTGGCCCGTTCAGCAGAATGCAGATGGACTTTATTGAGATGCCTGTGCATGGAGGTCTGAAGTATGTGTTGGTGATTGTGTGCATTTTTAGTCACTAGATTGAAGCATACCCTACACGTAGAAATGACAGCCTTACAGTTGCAAAACTATTGTTGAGGGAGTTAATACCACGTTTCGGATTCCCGATCTCTTTAGAATCAGATAGGGGAAGTCACTTCAATAACGAGGTGATAAAGTTACTTTGCGCAGCGCTGAACATTGAGCAAAAACTGCATTGTAGCTATCGTCCTGAAGCCTCAGGACTGGTGGAGCAAATGAATGGTACACTGAAATCAAGAATGGCGAAAATATGTGCATCGACAAATTTGAAATGGCCTGACGCATTGCCTTTGGTGTTAATGTCCATGAGAAACACCCCCGACAGAAAGACTGGATTGTCTCCGCACGAAATTCTCATGGGCAGGGCCATGAGACTTCCTGCAGTTCCCGCAAACGCGCTTTTGAATATTACAGATGATATGGTGTTAGACTACTGCAAAGGTCTGGCTGACGTGGTTCGCTCTTTCTCTCACCAGGTGGAAGCAACCACCTTGCCACCGATCCAAGGTCCAGGACACACACTGAAAGCAGGTGATTGGGTCGTGATAAAGAAGCACGTGAGGAAGTCGTGTCTGGAACCCCGTTGGAAAGGCCCTTTCCAAGTGATCCTGACAACAACTACCGCTGTGAAGTGTGCGGGGGTTCCCAACTGGATTCACGCCAGTCACACAAAGAAAGTGTTGTGTCCCACAGATGAGGAAGTTGAAGCGCTGAAACTGCCAGTAGCTGATAATAAAGTGTCGAGCGCTGAGACCGAGCAAAACAGAACTGGAAGCGAACAGGCAGACATAGAGGAGAGAGAAATATTCTCTGAGGATGACGCAACAGACTCACTTGGGGAAGACCAAGGAGAAACCTCAGACAGCGACGAAGAAGCTGAGGGCGATAAAGAACCTGAAGCAGCTGAAGGTAACAAAGAGCCTGAAGCAGCTGAAGGTAACAAAGAGCCTGAAGCAGCCGAAGGTGATAAAGAGCCTGAAGCAGCTGAAAGTGACACAGAGCCTGAAGAAAGTAACAGTGACAAAGGGCTCGAAAGAGGTGAAAGGGCAGGAGAGCCTGATCAGAGGAGGGCTTTCCCAGAAGCAGACGGTACAGAAAAAGAAAAGCAAAACCTGATTGTCTCCCCAGAAGGAGGGGACAAGGCAGAACAGAACGAAGCTGTACAAACTTCTTCAGAAGAGATAGCAGGTCCATCAAATGGACACGGTGCAAAGAAAAGACAAAGTAGATCTCCAGTAAAAGTAGGAACTAGAGAAAAGTTGAATGACGAAGGGCCAAAAGTGAAAGAGAAAAGAAAAGAAGTGTCTGTCGTGGTACCAACCTCAAGTGAAGGAAAAGACTTGACCAAAGAGGAAAGTACCAGTGAGGCAGAGTCAAAGAGAGATGCAAAATTGAAAAGGAAAAGGATACCGAACAGGAGATATTCCGGTCCTGAATGGGCATATGTAGTTCATGACGATTGGACTGACGAGTTTGTATCTCTTAGCCTCGAGAACGAAGAAGAAGAAATACCAATAGAAAAGAAAAGTTTTATGGACACTGTTGATTGAAAAGCTGATAAATGACATTGCTTGCTATAATATAACGTGATACAACCAGCTGAGACATTGCTAAACCGGATGAGACATTTGCTAACCTGATAAGACTTTGAAAACCTGATTGACTCTTAAACACGATTTGAGACAACGTTGCCAACTGAAAAAAAAAAAAAAAGAGAGAGTGAGTTATTGAACTTTGAAAAAAAAAAAAAAAAAAAAGAGAGAGTGAGTTATTGAACTTTGACAACAAAAAAAAAAAAAATTGAGTTATTGCCGAATTGAGACTGAGTTATTGCCGAATTGAGACTGAGTTATTGCCGAATTGAGACAAATGCTGCTAACCGATAAGTGACTTGGCTCCTGAAGAAAACTGTGTGAACATTGCGCTCGTTCAGCTTTGTAACTGAATTGCTAAATCGTTTCTTTTACAGGTGCTTCTAGCTCTCTGATTTTATACAGATCATGACGCAAAACAGTAGAAAGAAATATTGTAAATATGTGTGTATAGGCTTGGTAATTGCATGTGTACTAATAATAATGATAATGGTGCTTGCAATGCATGGTAAGAGTGAGAATGAGAAAATTGATGCTTCTACTTTTGCTCCTGTTACTGTCACTGAACTAACCGCACTGAAAAGACTAGAATTAGATGAGAGACACTTGCATGATAAAAAGGAGCTTTCATATAATGTTTTCTATCGCCTGCTAACAGAATATGTTGAAACTATGGATGCGAAAGATTGTTATGTGTGTACACAGATACCGACATCGGTAACCGAAGGGGTGACTTATCATCACATGCCTCTTACATATGGGATTACATGTAGTATAGTAACTTCTAGATTTTATGGTCAAACCAACATACAGTATTTTTACTCAAATTATGATGTTACCTTTGCATATGTTCCTATAATCACGCAGCTAAGCCAGATTGCTAAAGATTGGGATGCTAAAATAATGAGAGAATTTTTCGAGCCAATGCTACCTTTTGAAACAGCTCACGCTCATAGGGAGAATCTTACCTGCTCCCTCTCTGCAGTAGAAATAAGCTTTTTAGATCGCACAGATGATAGAAGGGCACACATGAATGCAAAATTAGAAAAGGAACTACATAAGAGGACTTCAGTAGATAATTATGCTTTTGCTGCAATAAAGACACAAGGGAGAATAGCTTTAGATGCTTGGCATGTAGGGAAATTTTGTATATATCGAGGTGAATCTTATTATGACAACATTTTTGTAGGAGCGAGTGAATGTAAACATACGTTTATCTTTAAGGCCAAATGGACATTCATGCTGAACGGACTTGACCCTGTCATACCAGGTGTATATTACATTTGTGGGCATAATGCCTATTATCGTCTTCCAAAAGGTGGGGAGATGTTATTTGGGTATAGTGTTCCCAAAGGTTTATCAACTGGATGACCTATCGATGATTCCAAAGACATCTGGATCCCATCGTATCCAGAAAAGAGAGACCGCAGCTGCTGTGGTAGGAGATATATTTGGAGCCATGATTCCTTCATTGGGAGTTGTGTTGAATTCCATCAAAATAAGAAAGTTGTCTACTATAGTGGATAACATGTTGACAAAGTTTTCAGGTGCTATAATCCTGATAGATGCTGAACTTGCAGCGGAAAGAGCTATGACTCTTCAAAACAGGCTTGCCTTAGACATTCTTTTAGCAAAGGATGGCGGCGTTTGCAAAATGCTTGGTGCACGACACTGTTGCACGTATATACCAGATAATAGTGTGAAGATTAAAACAATGCTTGCTAATCTAACAAAAGAGAGTGCAGATTTGAAGGAACTGAAAGAACCAGGAGTGTGGGAGAAGGTTGGAAAGGGACTTGCTTCAGTGGGAAATTGGCTTGGTGGCATTTGGAATGGAATATTGCTAAAAATAATACAGGGAATTCTAATAGTTCTAATTTGCATCTTTGGAATTTGGGGAATAAAAAGAGGAATATTAATGATCATGGAAAGAATTAAGAGAAGGAAGGAAGAGAAAATGATGAAAAGAATGGCAGAAGAATACAAAGCAAGGACAAGGGGAACTAAAAGGCAGAGAGAACTGACAGAATTTTAATGGAATAAAATTTGTGGGAATAGTTTTGTGTGATGACAAGTAGTCATCAGAGGAGGGATTGATGAAGCTGAAATGAAGGTTTTACATTTATTAGCGCATAAACGTAGTGTAGCAATAATCGAGTGTGACTTTAATCGAACTAAATAAGATTGTACGGGGACAAATGTGCCCTCAGAGTAGTTTGCCAACATTTATAAGCGTGCTTCATATAACGTGATGTATTAGAATTGTACTAGTTTGACATAATCGTAAACGTGTGCCATGATTTGCTTGTTAGAAATGCTTTAGATTAGCATAACTTTAGTGGAGGCTTTGGCCTAGTTGCCTTGTCTCACGATTTAGATGCTCGTATTTTTCCAATGTGCTAATGAAACGTGTATTCTTGCTTGAAGCTGTACTTTTCCAGTGAGATCGTTCACATGCTTATCTTAAGGTTTCGTGCCAGCCTGGCATCTTTTTTCTTCACTCCAAGGTCAATCTGCAGGTGCAGACAATGGACGCTCTGAAAGTGAGTTAATTGGTGAAATATGTTGCAACTTACGTTCCCGACTCCAAGGATAATGTATGCTTAAGTAAAAGCTTGAGAACTGTTGTTTTTGATTGGACAATTTGAAGCTAACCTATGAACCCTCCAATGGAAGACCCTACTGGATTTGAACTGTTGTCTATTTAAACCAGGTGCACAAGAAGAAAGCAGCCATTATAGACATTGCGGCCATTACCTATTGCACCCATTGAGACATTGCAGATATTATGGCCCATCTTGCTGCGACGCCATTTTGAAAGAGACTTTGATGCTTTCTCTAATCGAGAGAAAGAGACTTTAAGAAATTCTCACCCTAGAGACTTTAACTTTGATTTGCCCTTTGCATGAAGTATTAGCCTTATCTTGCCGCTGTGAGGCAATTGCCCCGTCCACCTTGCCCCTTTGCCCCCGTCCCATGCTGATCGAATCCGGTACCTGTGAGACGAAGACTTCCTTGAATGCTGATTGGATTTGGTAAATATGAAAGGAAAATTGTACAATTGCATTGTGTTTTCTTTTTAGGTAACCAACTGCTGATTTTTGATAAGAGCCCTAGTTAGGAGTTTTCTAAATTAATGTTGCTAAATTGTTTTTGCATGAAGACCCACATGCTGATGCTAATTTGAGGTTAGATGAGGATTCATTTGATGGACGATGCAATTTGAGACCTTGTTATGCTGACTAAATGTATGCAATTAGCCCATTACAGATTGTAGTTTTAGTGGTTTACGTTGCCATCATAGAAGGCATTGTTATTCAAATGCTGCATAGATTGCATCTGTTTCGCCGTTATGGACAGCTATTAATGTTCATTTACATATATCATTTGGTGTTGAGACACATCTACATTGTGCTAGCTTTGTTAATATAGGGAAATAAATTCATTAACTTTGCATAAACTGGTGTGGTTATTCATGACCGAAAGGTCATGGTTTCGCCGAAATGTATTCTGGACTAATTGTGAAGTGTTATGTTGATCAGGGTATTGCTTATGTTCGTTATTGATTATCGATTATTGATTTGATTGATTACTCCCGGGTAAGGAGAGTCCCACTTGGTCAAAAGATTCATCGACCTAAGAGCGTCCAAATACAGGTAAATTATTAGGTACGGAACGCTCTATCACCAACATAGTCTGTCCGCAAGACGGCAGTGAACAGGTGCAGCTGGGTGGCCACTCACGCACTGCTAGTCAGTCCTGCGTGCTCTTGCAGTGATGCAGATGGTGTCAAACATTTCAAACTTTGTGCATCAGGAGCATTGGTGTAGTCCACTGAAGAGGTTTCTTTGGATGTGCCCTGGCCCCGTGGATAGCAAACCCACAGAGACTTGGATGACAGTGCGATGTTTGTACATCCTTCTCTGAGGTCTCTGTGCCTCCCGGTACCTATTGGTGGAGCAGCTACAGACTCATCTCTCGTGCCAGTATTCCTTCACGCAGAAACTTCCTTGAGGCCCTTTTCGGTGTGTTGCCACAGGACTGCGTGGGTTGTCTAGGGCTTTTCACAGGCTGCGAGATGAAATAGATGCAGAACTGCCAACAGGGCCACGGCCAAGTTGGACATGCAACCACAAAGGGTGGGTATCTCATGGTGTGTGTGCTCTTGCCAGCAGGATTCAGGTGCATGTGGGATCTAACAGATGGTCTCTGGATGGTTGGTCTCCCATGGCACCAGGAATGCCTCGTTGGTCTCCTGATGTTGATAATTCACAGACATAAGGCTCCACTCTGGTGGCATTTTGCTCCTTAGGTTGGTTCTGTTGATGCACATGGCGATGATGACAATTTTGCCATTTGTCAACTTGTGCTGCAGGTGGCGATAATTTGCTTGGAGTGAGGATGATTGGAGGGACTATGTAGCCATGTGCGTTGGCTCTTCCTGCTTTTGACATGGGCAATTGCTAGCATGGATGTCATCAGTCTCAAGCAGTCGATGACAGGTGGCTGGATGGTCGCACTATGAAGCGTGGGGCAGGTACCTGTTTGCGTGTGCCGGTGGCTTACGTTTGGTACTCCCGCTGAGGTGTCTCCAATGAAGTCACTTTCATCCCAGTGGCTGGCTTGTGCAGATGTATGCGCTCTTTGGTGGTGGTACGAATCTTCGATCTTGAACCCATTTCTTCACTCCTCTTGCGCTCTTTTGATTGTCTGGATCTTCCGTGTGATGGGTCTGTCATATACCTTTCTCTTCTCTTCTCCTTCTCGATGTGGCGTTGTGCGACACGCTTCTCCTTTCTGACTAGGTCTCGCCTGTGCAATGTGACATCCTGACACATTTCGCATGTTCACTGCACATGGACCTCTCGCTGGTCACGTCCTGTTTCTAGGATAATGTATCTCCTTCCATTGCAGCCTGTCACAGGCCCAGTCCTGTCAATAGGACTTGACTCTTTCTCCTCATATCGTGTTCTGTCAGGAGGACTTGGCTTTTTCTCATCATGGACCTCTCTTAGGCCCAGTCTTTTCAGTAGGACTTGACTTTTTCTTCTCATGGACCTCTCTTAGGTCCTGTCCCTTCCTCAGAGATCTTTTTGGTGCTCTGCTAGCTGAATCACCTTCCTGCAGTCTCTGCTCGAAGGTGAGGTGCTTGTACTTTGAGTCTGCACTGTCACGACACTTGGTCCTGCCTAACTTTGGGCGTGCTTGGCAGGGTCGGTCACTCCATGTGACACTCTCAATGGCGGGCAACTGTGGCCATTTGATGTTGGGACTGCCGACCAACTGGCATGGTCTCACCCTTGCAATCATGCATTGTCTCTGCACCGCTTGTGCTGGTGCCCTTTCAGGCAGTGGTGGGGCTATCAGGCAGTTTCTTCATGGGTGCACTTCGCTGGCACCTTTATGCCTGTTCTTCTTGCTTGCGGAGGTGGTTGTTCACTACTAGGTGTGTGCGGCGCTGTCTCCTCAAGTACGTTGGCATCAGACAGCCACTGGGGGATCACAGTACACTGTACCGGGGGGTGTAGCACTTTGGCATCCGGGTACTGCACCACTATGCATTCTCTTCTCTGTTTGCGCTTCTTCCCCTCTCTTGCTGGGGAGCACTGCCGGGGCTGTGGGGTAGTCAGGATGTACAGTGTCAGTGCTCCAAACATAAATCTGCCCACCTGGTCTGCAGCTGTTCTGTGGGCTTTCCCTTCAGTATCATATGGTGTGTCTGCTCTCCTCCCCAAGATGTCGTAGGGTGGTGACACTTCCTGCGCCTTTCTCATTATGAGGCTTCTCACTCGCCTTATCTTCCTCTTTTTTTACTCTTGTGGAACAGTCTGCCTTTATTGTGGTGCGGCGCTACAATTGACTGCTAGGTGGTGCTGCAGTGTTCTCCCCAATCACAGTGCAGGGCTCACTTCCTGCAACAAAACATGGGGCCTTACTTGTTAAGGTTCTTTTGTTCCCTCCGGCTCCCGTGCAGGTCTGCTGCATCGTCACTTCTTCCAGTATTATGGTTAAGGTAAGAGTGCCATCTAGTGTGCAACTTCTGCCCTTGCGCAGCATTTAATAGCAGGGACAGCCGAAGTAGTTTCTTGAGGTGTAAACAGCCGACAGGTGCTGGCAGTCTTAGCTTTCTCTGGGATGTTTGCGCTCCTCTGGGCCTGAGTCCCTGCTGTCTCCTTGCTTGCAGGGGGCTCTGTGAACACTGGTTAACACACTTGTATGGCAGTAGCAGGACCCTGATACAGCCCCAGGAGCATGAGCAGACCAGGCTGGGTCTACTACTGCACTCCTTCCAGTTCTTTCCATGACTTCACTTCACTTCTTCACTTCATGCTGCTCACACCTGTACCAATGAGTGGGGTTGGAGGAAAACACTCATGGTGGTATTCTTGCCACTGAGCCGCGGGTAGACAGCCACTTCTCCTCCCCCAGGCTGTGGTAGAATACCTTGTTTTCACTCCTTCATGGCACTTTCTCTAGGGCAGCGTGGCATGTGGGGTCAGACTCCCTTGTCACATCGCCAATGTTATGCCCTGAGCCCTAGGTCATCATGCAGAATAAATGACCACTCAGGGACATGTGTGGATGGTACTGTGAACCAGCCTCAAGCATGTGCACTCGGGCTCTTTTATTGGCAGGGTCACCTGACCGGTGATGCCTGTGTTGAATGGGTGTTAAGGCCAGCCCTCGAGGAGTGGCTGGTGAACTTGTATGTGTTGAAGGGCATGTGTGTGTCCAACAGGATACCACAGACTCTTCATTGATATTCGTCCATCTGAACTCCATCAATGAAATGCAGGAGTGATGCATAATCCTCTCATCCCTACTTCCAGCTACATTGCATGTGGCTGCCCAGACACACACTCTGTAAGCCAGAATGAGAGTGCAATAAAACATTCCTGCCACTTTCAGAGCACAGTGTGTGTTTGTGATCCAGAGCACCGAATCTTCTTACAAACCTCTCCCTAGGCTCTATTAATTTACTTTGTGTCTCTGCTGACAAGCGTAACCAGGTACCAGCCAGAAAATGAAAATATGAAATAAAGATACGCCTGAACTGGGTGGGGAAAAGCAGGAGAGTGAATGAGAAAAAAGGAGCAGGAAAGAAGAACATTAAAACAAAACAATTTGTTAGAAGATTTTGGGGAGACCATTACATTATATTTTTGCAATAGTGTGACATATGGTCATATATATATTGATATAGTGTAATTGAGAAAGAGAAAAACAAGTCATTAACCAATAAAGATGAGGATGATGTATTGAGTGAAAAGCAATTGCACAAGATGACGGATTTGGAAACACAAAAAGAGTAGTTAGAGTCTTGTATATTACAAATAATAGAGTATAAAACACTTCCAACTATACATAACAAGGTTATTGCAAGTGCATGAGGGTTTCTGTGGACCCTAAACGCATGATGCCCAAGAGTGAGCAAATTTTTAAGAGCGTGGATTTTTTGTCCATTATGTTATAGGCTTCTGTGACTTGTATTTGTAACTTTGGGGAGGGGCTTTATCCTTTATTTCATCTTCCTCCCCCAAGGTTCCATTGTATTTAATATTGATGTTAAATTCTTCAAGGCATGATCAACAAATTGTACACATAAATGATGTAGCAAAGTATTAGATATGACAGCTTTTGGTGTGGTCTTAGTCAAAAGTTTTTGCCTATTATATCCTGTTTGTTGACATTCATTTTTTTTGGCTTTAGGAAACTGCTAGCCAGTGCTAAAGTGCAGGTACTCATCCCTTTGAACATGGTAAAAATTGGCTTACACCTACTTGACACATGCAATTTACTTATACGTCCCTAGTGAACTGTTACTCCATGTATCGAGGGCCTGACAAATAAATACTACTAGTGGGCCTGCAGCACATATTGTGACACCCACTTAAGCAGTCTTTTAAAACATATCTCAAAATTGTCATTGCAGCCTGTGTGCAGTTTTAATCTGCCAATTCGACTGACAAAGTCAACTGTTTGCAAGGACACAACCTCCGTTATAGTACATATGTCACCCCTATTTAAGCCCATAAACAGCCTATTGGGCAGTGTGCATTGTAGTTAAAAAGTAGGATATGTGTTTTTAAGTTTTACATGTCCTGGTGGTGAAAAACTTCCAAACTCATTTTTCACTATTCTGAGGCCTACCTCTCCCATGGGATAGCATTGGGTTACCTTATTATATTTAGTAAGTGCTAACATTTGATTGGGAACAGATAGTTCTGTCAAGTTTGGTCTTAAAATAATTATAATTAAAAATCCTCTTTAATGGCAAAGTCACATTTTAAGTCACAGTTCTGAAAATGTCCCTTCTAGAAAGCTGGCATTTTCTTGTCCTAACCATTTGGTGCCTACAGCCTGTGCCCTAGGTCATATGACTATGAATAGTTGGCAGTCGGCCTTTGTGTATTCCTACCAGACAGTTAGATACAATGGGGCTAGGTGTTGGCAGGATGGATCATCCTTCCAGATGGAAAGTGAGGATCTGTTCCCTGCCCCGGTTACATTTCAAAGGGCTGCCTCCAGTGCACTTACAAAGAACCTGACACAAGCCCTCTGTCACCTCAGACCTCTTGGAGCCTGGACTGGGGACGTGAGGAAGTTTCCAGAGCTAAATGGTAGGAAAGCTTGGAAGTTTCTCCCACTTCAAAAGATGATACCAGGTATAAATATTGGACCCTCAGACGAACTCTACAGTACACCCCTGGACCTGTGGAAGAATTCAGAATGACTGCTTTGTACTCTAGAGGATGGCCCTGTTGCCTGAGGCCAACCTTGTTTCTCAGGGGACTGCTCTGCTGCTACAAGAGGACTTCCCTGCTGCTTTAGGTTTGCTTTGTTTCCCAGATGGCTGTCCTGCTTCTTGAGGCCTGCCTGTTCGTCAGAATACTTCCCTTCTTCTTGAAGCCAGCTCTGCTGTTTGAAGGAGAGAAGACCTTCTCCTTGATTTTAGGCTACCTGAGTGACTCCAAGGGTCAGTTGACTGACCTCCTTTTCTGAGCTACAAGTACCCTGCAAGCCACTGAGGCCCACATGCTACTGCCCAGCTGATCTGCTGAACTGGCCCCATCTAATCCACTGCAAAGTGAAACAAGCCTGCAAAGCCTCACCACACAGCTGGTAACTTTATCAGAACTGATGTCAAGTGACACAAAACCCTCCAAAGCCTCACCGTTCAGCTGAAAATATTATTGGAACTGACGCCAAGCAACCTAAGCCCGCTATCCTCAGGACACCGCTAAAAGCTTCATTGGAACTGGCGGTGAGCAAGGCAAAGCCCCGCCACACGGCTGAAAGCTTCATTTAAACAGACGCTAAGCAACACATAGGGTGTCATTATGAGTTTGAGGGTATTTTGGCAAGACCGCTGTGGTGGCGGCCACCATGTTGGTGGTAATCTGACCGCTCGGTAATACAACTCACACTGTGAAGACCGCCAAAGAATAGCCAAAATTCTGAAACCTCCAGTACACTAGAGGATGGAAAAGATGGAAAAGAGACAGTCCCACCAGCAGCACTGTCAGCCCGACACAAATCCACCCATCAGATTATGAGCCACAAATCACCACAGCTGTTCTTCCATGGTGGAAAACCATTGGCGGTGCGAACCGCGGCAGTCACAACTCACTTCAGTCAGAACACCACACCACATTAGATAGTTTGAATACCCCACACCTGACACACATCCACCCACCCGACACATCTACTCACTGCACTATATAACACACCCCTACACAACCCACAATCCTTTGCATCCAGAACACCACATACAAACCCGAGAAGCGTAAAAGAGAAGATTTCACACTTGTACATTATAGGCACACATACACATATCACTCAGCACATACCCCACATCAGCCCAACTATTACAATACACACATCACTGGCACACACAATCCACAACTGACGTCTCCAACTCATTGCAGCACCCACACCTCACCAATACCTAACACTGCACCTTTACACTCATAACACCCCTACACACCGTCTACACAACCACTACCATGTCCCCACAAAAACACCCACATTTCACTGATGACGAGTTGAGGGTCACAGTCCATGAAGTTGTCAGGGTAGAGCCACACCTCTTCAGAGCACAGGTCCAACAAACATGAATTGCCAGGAACATGGAATTGTCAAAGGATAGTCGATGGGGTCAGTTATGTAGGCAGTCATCCATTCACAAGGGGGGACATCAGGAAGAGGTGGAACGACTTATGGGGGAAGGTGCATTCCATGGCATCTAGGCACCAGATAGCCGTGCAGAAGACTGGCAGTGGACCTCCACCTCCTCCCCCACAGCTCACATCTTGGGAGGAGAAGGTCTTGGACATACTGCATCCTGAGGGCCTGACTGGAATACCTGGGGGACTGGAGTCTACACTAGGTAACTTAGCCGAACAGTCATGTCACATATCAGACACCATCAGATTGCATCTGCACTAAAATCTGTGAAAAATGAGGCCCATATTTATATTTTTTTAGCTCCGCATTTGCGTCATTTTTTAACTCAAAAGTGGCGCAAACTTTCAAAATACAATTGTATTTTGTTAGTTTGCACTGCTTTTACGTCAAAAAGCAGCACAAATGCGGCGCTAAAAAAGTATAAAGATGGGCCTTAGTATGACCACTCCCAACATGGAGTAAGGGAAACAAGTCACAGACTTGTATGTACAACTAAGGTATGCTGTGCAGCAGCTGCTAATGTCATTGCCGCGATTCATGTCAAGCCACTGTCTGCATCTCACACAAAAGCAACCAACACACATTTTCTAACCTAAACTCTTTGTTTCACTCGCTCCACGGGTAACCTTGCCATTGCCACGATGGAGAGGCGACCTGAGACTGTCAGTCCCCTCAAGAGGAAGGCCCCAGGGAGGCCAACACCCTTGGATGTCTGGACACTGAAGAACAACCTGGCCTGTCTGGGATACCTGGTCAGACAACAACTCCCAGCCTCACCCTGCCCACATCAACACCTCCCAACACTGTTGTATTAACTTCACAGGAAACTTCCACTAGCAATGTTACATCTGCCCCTTCTACATCTGCAAAAGCTAGTGGATTGGAGGCCCTAGCAGGGGAAGGCCATGCCTCAGACACCCCTACCTCTGTCGTTGAAGAACCCCCCTCCCCCGCAAAAGTGGACATCCATTCAGACATCCAGCAGGAGCAGATGCCAAGACCTAACCCACTGCCAGGAAGTGAACCTCTCCTGCTTTGTTATCCTTGTGTGCTACAGTACACCCTGTTGACTGAACTGAAACTCAACTCCATTTTCCCATGGTACAAGGACACTGGACTTGTGTAACCAACTAGTGTAGCAGCTACCCCGATGAAATCATCCACCACGACTTCACCCATCACTTTTATGTTAATTTATCTTGTATTTTTGTCACTGATGTTCTTTTGACAAGCACAATAAATCACACTTGAATGCAGCAACTGTGTATGTGTCCTTTACAATCCATGTGTCCTTGCCAACTGTGGTCTGGTCATGCCCCCCTGTATTGAACAACCAGTGTAATGCCCATCAAACGGAGGCTCCCTCAGCAGGAGATGCATTACTACAAAAATGTCAGAGGACAGATGAATAAGAGGTTGAAATCCACGTTTACACTATTGAATAGTCAGTATTGCATTCAGGAAACAGAGAATGACAGAGAGTACCATCTGGATGTAAGCTAAGGTGTAACAAAAAGCACATACACTGGTTACAGAAGTCAGGCACATGGTAAACTATCTACAAAGCTGGGACACACAAAAAGGTCCTCTGTATCACCACATATAGGTTCTTCACATACCCATACCATAGCTACTAAATCACATATCCAATGGAACACACAAAGAACATTTCAGAGGAACCTAGCACTAAACACATACACTAACGTTAGCCCCATACCTGTGAGATTGTCACTCACCTATGTCAGTATACAGTTACATGCACCTTCAACTGCAAAGTTAGAACACAAACACAGCTAGGTCCCATGGCCTCACAAAGTACGCCATGCATTGTGAAGCAAGAGGCCATAATCCAACCTTCACACATGTGGCAGACTCTTGTGGCGGAGAATGTGTACTCTGTGGCAGTACACATTATATACCATTTTACATCCTTCTCAACCCCACAGGTAACAGAAAAGGACTAAGCATTTACCACCTCGCTTTTATGAAGGATAAACTGTCAAGGTACCACCCAAATGAAACTAATCTCTTGTTACCAGGTATCTGTCAGGTACAACTCTTATGTCTGTCAGAAATTACCATTAGCTACTGACACAGAATACCTCAAGCCTAGGTTGGGGAGCCAAACAGGAGCTGGCTAAATCAGTGAGTGGAAGGAAAAGACGATAGGAGGTTGCACAAAACATACCTCAAATCTGAGAAGTCTTTATCAGAAGTGTATGTTAGCATGACAAAACATGAAAAAGCAGAGCAATCCGTCCTGTACACATTACAATCTATCAGTCTGCATCCATAATTCACACATAGGCATTGGAGCTCATTATACCCCCACTGATAAAGCAAGAAAGGCGGTGTAGTGGCAGCCATCTACTTCTGATAGTACACATTCATCATAATAAAAAGTCCACTTCACATACCTGTATGTCAGTTGAAGTACTGATTGATGAGACCTGCCCTAGAGTCACCTGCTCCTTCTTCCTCTGGCTCTTCATCACTTGCCATATCAGCATTTCAGGCTACAGGTCCAGCTGCCTCCCCTCCATTTGCTATCAATGGTATCAAACATCTCAGGGCTAGATTGTGGAACATACAGCAGGCAACGATTATTTGGCATACCTTGTGGGGCGACTAGAGGAGGGCTCCTCCAGATAGGTCCAGGCACCTAACTCTTGCCTCAGGAGCCCAAATGTTTGCTCTATGATACGCCTTGTCCTCCTGTGGGCATCATTGTAACTGAGTTCCCCTGGTGTGGTCGGGTACCTCACTGGTGTCAACAGCCAAGGACGGTTTGGATAGCCTGAGTCACCTGTGAACACAATGGTTGAACACCACAAACATGTATGTGGGACTTGCTATTTTGTGAAGACAGGAGACATAAATCACAAAAACACACTGCAATGGAAACTTACCAACCAGCCAGGCCCTCTCTGTGTGGAATCGTGTCATTAGCTATGGGACATTGCTGTTCCACATGATGTAGGAATCATGCACAGATCCTGGATACTTGGCTGTGACTTGTGAGATGTACTGGTCTGCCAGACACACCACCTAAATGTTGATAGAGTGGTAGTTTTTTCTGTTCCTGTACACCTGCTCATTGGCACTGGAAGGGACCAAGGCTACCTGGGTGTGATCAATGGCTTCTACCACATGAGGAATGTGTCCCATCTCATAAAAGTCTGCCTTCCCATACGCCAAATCCACTCAGTGGGGAAACCTTATGTAGCTGTCTAGGTGTCTCAACAATGCACATAGTACATCCTTCAAAACCAGACTGAACAAGGGCTGAGTCATCCCTGCTGTTAAAGTCACTGTATCCTGAAAGGAGCCTGTGGCCAGGAAGTGTAGCACTGACAAGACTTGAAGGATTGGAGGTAAACCATAGGGATTGCGAATGGCAGGCATCAGAGCTGGCTGCAACTAAGTACAAAGATCCATGATGGTATGACGATTAAGATGATATGTGTTGA
The DNA here is from genome assembly GCF_031143425.1 of Pleurodeles waltl. NCBI lineage: Eukaryota > Metazoa > Chordata > Amphibia > Caudata > Salamandridae > Pleurodeles > Pleurodeles waltl. The sequence goes on from NC_090449.1 coordinate 612,860,892, forward strand.
TGACATGCCTTTCCTCCATGGTGTCCATGTCTACTAGTGGACGGTTGTCTCACTCTCCTCATGGCAGGATAAGTATGTGAGGACAAGTGAAAATAATATGTGTTAAGCAGTATTTACACACCATGTACACTTTATTTCCTCACACCTAACATCTGTAGAAGACGTCTAGCACACGTGACATATACCATACAGCCTATTGATATGCATCCGATTACATCCTCCTTGGTGCACATTGCCAACTATGACAATGGGATTGTACATATAATCCTACTTTTAGAGTATAACACGTAGATGTCCGACACTAATCACACATCTTTTTTAAATCAATTTTAATTTTTCTTTGGACTAAGAACCTCTGAGTGGCTATACATAGATATCACCAGATTTTCTCACTCAACACAGCTTTTACTTCACATTTGTACAATATGTGACCCAAACATGATGGCACTACATACAGATATACAGCACTTAAGGGGAGTAAGTGAATGACGCAGATTAGTAAACACTTTCATCTATTAAATGTGGCCAAAATGGCCTGATCTACTGAACTGGACAGGTGGAAGTGACCTAAGTCCACCGGCAAAAGTCGTCATGGCTGTAGGCGGTAACTTGCCATTGGAAAACATTGCGGCCTTTGGCAAACTTGGGCCAATGGCGATGTCCACCGGCGGTGACGGTCATGTACGTGGCAACCGTTTCCACCCTCTTCTGCACTATTGCTCACTTGACTCCTGACACTGTTGCCAGCAAGCCCTCCACATCATGAGCTCAGTGTACTGCCTCTGGGAGCCATCATGCCACGTCCTGCAGGTAGTAGGGCCCCTGCCTTCACCCTGGAAGAGCTTGGAAGGCTAGTGGAGGAGGTCCTACCCCTGTGTGGACAGCTAAATGGGGCACCAAAGGAGCAGGTGAGTCCAATGTCCTAGCTATGTGTGATAGGTATTCTATATGATGTTGCGACGGGCATGTGAACTTGTGAGGGTGTAGATGCATGTAGATGGCATATTGTGAAGGCATGTGTGCAGTGATGATGGGTATGTGTGCCTACTTGCTGTGACTGATGCGTACTGACCACTCCTATTGGTATGGCGCTTGTGTACATGACTTTCTCATTTTGTTTGTGTCATCCATGCGGGTCAACGCCTCATCAGAAGAAGGGGATTTTGCGTGCCATCACCAAGTAAGTGCAGACCCTGGGGATTCACAGCCGGCAGAGCACCCATTGCAGAAAGTGGTGGGAGGACCTGAGATGCTGGGCCCGGAAGACTGCTGTGGCCCAGCTGGGGATGTCCTCCCAACGAGGGAGGGGTGCCCGTTAGACCCTGATCCCACTAATAGCCCCATTTTGGCAGTGGCCTAATCGGAGGTTGATGGGCAATTGAGGGCAGCACAACAGCCACACGGGGGTAAGTACTGACTGACTCCATGTACTTTCCTCTGGCAGTTAGGTTTTTGCTGTCACAGTTTAGCAGCTGTGACACTGTAGTAGGTGCTACATGTATGTTGACTACTGGGAATACATAGTACTCAAGTTGCCTGAATAAAAGATGGAGATCTGGCCTTAGAGTTGTGCATGTGGATGTTTAGATCACCTGTGTCAAGGAATATCTATGACTGCATGTGGAGATGCACATTTGACAGTGCCATTTGTGTGACTCTACCCAGCCATTTATATGCCTGTAAGCTGCTGTATCATTCTACCCCTCTAGTATTTCCAGGTCCATTAATCAGATTACATAATAATGTAGCTCTAAGGTGTCAAAACACTCCCATTTGTAAAGATAAGCTGTATGTGCTACATAGGGCCTGACATACTAGGTACAGGGCCTAGTTACCCTGTGTCCTGGTACAGGTAATATGTTTGTGGAGGCGTCCCCATTGTCCCTTCATATTCATACTATGAGGTATGTGGAGGTCGTAACGGAAGGACATCCAACTATGGGTGTCTGATTTAGTCTATTTGCCCTTAACATGCGTTTTCATGTCATTTACATGTGGAAAAATCACCTTTATCCCAATGCCTTTGTTGTAGTGGAGGTAAATGGCCAGGCTGTCCTACCCTTTGACAATGAGCAATGTCCATGCTAAATGTGTCAATGCCCTACCAATAAGAGTGCAACATTTGGTATTGGCTGCCCACATCATGTCTCAATGGTTACTTGGGGGCAAATCTTGGAGAGTGGGACAATCATTGCTACCCTTAGCCTAGCTGATGGGAATTAGTATTGGCTCACCTCTTTTTTTAAGATGCCATTGTTTAGCAGTACTACTACTTCTCATACAGGTATTGTTGTTGTGGGATATGTTGTCAGTGCCTACTTGCTGTGACTGCAGTTATGTAGGTCCATGTGTATCCCATGTGTACATGTCTTTTCAGTGGGATATGTGAGTTGTCTGGGCTTAGCTCCTGGAAATCACGTCAGGAATGCTGTGAGTGATGTTGGTGTACTCATGCTGTAATGTTGCGGCTCTGAATGTGCATGTCAGGTGGAATGTAATGTGCACTCCTAGGAATTAGTAGGCTGTCATTTGTTTAGTAATTGTAACTATGCTTTCCGTGATTGTCACTGGATGTCTCCTGTGTGCTAGGTAAGCCACAGTACCAGTACATGCATTTTTGGTGTGATATGGAATATCTGTGAATAGTGACTGCAGACATTGAATGTAAAAATGTGAAAGCAACTATATGGGACTGCCACGTGTTGTCAGAGATTTTTGTCATTGTGTCACATATGTACAGAGGGATCAGCTAGGCATGTGATTGGAATGGCAGGTGCTGTGTCATTTGTGAAGAGAGTTGTTCTTACTTGCATGGAACATGGCATGTTCATGGACTGGGCAGGTGTAGATATGGATTATGCGTGATCTGGTGTTATCAGTCAACTGCATTTCCTTAAAGTGATAAGAATATGGAAAGTAATGAGCTGGTATGGGATATTTCAGCTGTAGACAGGGCATGATGAGCATGCTGACTTTGATTTACAGGTGATTTGATGTTATGCTCCAGTTGTGCTCCCTTAGATGGATTAAGATGTCAGTGAGGGAGATGACAAATGGGGTAGTCCTTGCCATGAGATGTATACCTACAGTTGTGCATGTTGTAATGTGTGTATGTGAAGAATGTGATGACCCTCTCTCTCCCTCTCTATATTTGCTTCCCTCTCTCTCTGTGTTTGTGCATCAGCAGGCAAAGGAGACAGGGCACAGGTGAGTGGGGATGCTGCCTGTCATAGGACCTGGAGTGCTGATACCACCGACAGGGAGGGACCCAGTGGCCTGGAGGACGAGGGGATTGCCATGCTGGAGACTGGATCCAGCACATCATCTTCAGAATCCTCCTCCAGCGGACATTCACTGGCAGTGGAGCTCCCATCTGGGACCACCCCAGCACCATCATTGTCCACAACCCCCCTTTCTACCTATGCCCACACTGTAGCTCCTCACCCAGTTGTCCGTGCCTGCTCATCCAAGATGGTGGGTGTCTCCTTTGCCACAAGCACCTCTGCCCCTGCCTCTGTCAGCCCTGATACCTTCAGTGAGGCCTGCTGCTATTGACCTTCTGAGGTTGATATCTGTGGTTCAGTTGACCATCATGAATGCCATCCAGAGACTGGCAACTCGGGTCCAACAGAGTTCCTGGAGGGCATTCACAGAGTACTCACTGACCTTCAAAGATCCTTTCAGGCTCTGGCCTCCACACTGGAAGGAACCAGTCATCCTTTGTCTTCTGTCCCCCCTGCACCTCCCTTTTCCCAATCCCAAACCTCTCTTCCTCTACCCAGCCACAGCACACAAACAGACAAGCATGCATCCACCTCAGCATCCAAGTGTAGCGCTGACAAACACAAGCACCACAAGACCCACCACAGGCATGCACACAAACAACATCCACCTGCAGACACATCAATAATCACTACCTGCCCTGACACCCCCACAACCCCCAGCATCACATACACAACACCTGACACACCTTCAGTCACCATACCAACATTCACTGATACAGCCACAACACCTACCCTACCCACAATCAGCACAATAGCAGACTCTCAGACATTTACCCATCACCACACCCGCAGGCACCACAGACACACCTATATGCAGCACATCCACCATGCCTGCAGTTATCATCCCAACAGACAGTCACCCATCCACCACAGCATCTCCCAGCACCTCGACCCCCTCCTCCCAAAACATATAAACACACTCACTCATCCACCCAACAGAAACCCAGCACCCACAAGCATACCTCACACACACATGCACTCAATTCATCAACCAAAATACCTCAGACAACCACTACCTCTCCCTCCACACCCAAACACTTTTGCCATGACCATCTCCAGGTGTCAAAGAAATCTTTCCTCTCAGAGTTAAACCTTTCCCTGCTACTCTTCCACCCATGTGACCCCAAATGCTCTGTGTCCCTCTCCAAGTCCAGCACTTCCACCTCCACCACCTCCTCTGCCCCCTACATGTACTCATGCCCCTCCCCTGCCAAGAAGTCTACCTCTCCCAAGTCTTCCCAACCTCCCCTAAGCCTCGACCTAAGCCCCACCTCCCAAACCCCAACCCAAAGATCTCCCTCACAACACTAAGCCCAAACCCCCCTCCAAACCCCTCTAATCCCTAAGGTGCCTGTCCCCCCCTTGAGGCCCCTCCCTGTGGAGTTTACATGGCAGTCAGTAGTCAAGTTAGGGGCACATACAAGTGCATTATGTGCATGTTGCACTTGTAGAATTTGGACGGGCCTATGGCCTTCATCTTTGTTTATATATATGTGTGTGTGTATATATATATATATATATATATATATATATATATATATATATATATGTATTATTTTACAATTAATATTTATCAGGGCCAATATGTTGTTGGTTCCAAGGTTACTTCTTTGTCCTACTTTTATTTTATTAGGGAAATTTTGGTCTTGGCTGATTTTCTTTGTGTGTGAGTAAGCTTTGTGTAAGTTGTGGTTGTGCTATCAGTTGTGTCTGGACAGCATGTGTGGTTGTGTGCATAGCATTGGTCCCCCACTGATGGGTGGGTATTGTGTGATGGACATGTGTATGTTAGGGACATGTTGTGTTGTTATTCTGTGGTGTTTGTATTGATATGCGGTATTTGCAGTGTTTTGTGCCTTTGTGTTGTTGTACTGTATGCGTGAGTTTATATGGTGATAGGTATGTCAGATACGTTGTGATGTGTGTTTGCGGGGTATGACATATGCTGCATTGTTCCGATGTGTGATTGTGTGTGTTCATTCTCTGGTGTTAGTATGTTGTGTTGAATGTATGATTTGTCAAGTGGTGGTGTCTATTGTGAATGCTTGCCAATCCTTTGGTGGTGTTGTGGTTGTGGTGTAGTTGTGTCTTTTGGTGGTGTTGTGTGTTGTTGTGTGTGACTGTGCTGGCGCTGTGTATCTGGGGGTTGGTGTGTGTTCCAGCCATGTGTGTGTGTTGGCTGTAGTGTGAGTCCTATGTATGTGCATGTGGGTATGTGGCTCTTTGTGAGTGTGCGTGTTGATGTGGGGTTATGTGTGTTTGTCGCCCTCGTAACCCATTCCCAATTGGTATGTTGTGTGTGCATGGCTATTTGACATTTTGCAACAGTAACAGGTAAGTGTGTGTACTAACAGTTGCTGTTGTCGTTACCGTAGCTGGTTCTGAAGTCATTGGCTAAGCAGGAGCAGCAGGAAGAAGTGTAGTTCTGCTTCCATGGCAGCTCAGGACTGGTTTGGCTTCCTGAAGGTGAGTTTCACCTTTTATACTGTTGATTTCCACCAGGGTTTTAGTGGTGGTGCAACCACGGCAGAAACCTTGGTGGTGTGCAGCCTCGTAATATGTCCGACGGGAACATGGTCTCTGCCGGCCTGCAGGTGGCTACCGTCGACCGTGGTGGCCTTCCGGCGGTAGTTTGGCTGTATTCTGTTGGGCATTCCCCCATGGTCACAATTTGGCAGTTTTCTCCGCCAGCCTGTTGGCAGTACGACTGCCACCGCCAACATGATGGTCCTGACACCACCAAACTCATAATGACCCCCATAGTTTCACAAAGTAATGCCACACAGAACTCATACTAAGAATATAAGGAACAAATCCTAACGGGCAAACTTGGTCCTGTGCCTGGCCTACCCTCCATTGCAGTCGGCCTGAATTTATGCCTTTGACCCAGTCCAGTATGACCAGATAATCTCAGTTTGTGCTTTGATCTTCCAGGCTCTGTTTTTCACTAAAAACATTAAAAATTCAAAACTCTGGTTCTACTGATTGCATTTAACTAATGTTGGTGCTACTTATAAAATGTTGCTTTATTTTTCTAAATTGGTGTGTGATTTTTCGTGTGTTGTGTTTTCAATTTATCACTGTTTGTGTGCTGTGTAAATACTTAACAAATTCCCTCTAAGTTAAGCCTGATGGCCTTTGTGCCAAGCTACTAGTGTGTGGTCATCCCTGACAAGGATTGTGGTTGTTGGTTGAGAAAGGACTCGCCCCCTCAATCAAAAACCCAATTCTTCACACAAAGTGATAGAAGGATGCAGTAACAGTAGAGTAGCTTCTAAAATCCAGCTGTTTTCGGATGGTATGGGAAGCAATTTGAAGGCTCCTCTTTTTAGCTTATTGAAAGTTCTTCTAAAATGGATGTAAGAAAATGGGTTATTAGTTGGGGAGGATGAGAGTCCTACCCTAGAAATAAACTTAAAATTCAGTCAGGTAAAACACAGATTCAGTTCTTTAAGCTAAAGCTTAGTCCCTTATGACCATGGGACAGAGCAGACAAGCCTAACTTAGGAAAATGTAGCAAGTGTTTAAGAATAAGAAAAAAATAACCAAAACAACTAAAACTCAATAACGGGGACAGAAGTGATGAATTTTTAAAGTTTAGTAGCATAAAGCGCCACACATAAAAAAGTAAAGTGCCATCTAAAAATCACTGCTCGCTACTAACTGAGAAATAGGCATAATTTGAGGCCAATAGGGTTGAAGAGGAAGTAGTATAAAGCAAGTGGGTTGCCCTAGTCAAAGAGTTTACCTTCTGATTTAGTGGAAGTCGCAATCCTTCAGCGGAGCAAGGCTGAAACCTATATCCATTGAGGAACTCTGGAAGAGCATGGCCGCCAGATAAAGTTTCTCTGAAGCCATTTTTGAGAAATTACCTCTTTTTGCATGAACACTCCATTTTTTGCGGACTGATACTGCTGTTTTTGAGTCTGTGCACTTGAACACTGCTAACCAGGCTAAACATGTGGAAATTGGCTAAAACCCTTATTGACATATTTAGCATTCTTATAAGGCTACGGAATGTGGTTCTCAATATTTTGGAAATTGGAGTAGGATTTTTGTTCTGCTCTGTTTTCGACTTTTTTAGCTGGAACTTCTGAATGCTTTACACATTTACTTAAATTAATACTTTCTGCTCTGTGGATACCATCTACCCCAATTAATTATTCACTTTCTATTACCGTTGGTTTTGGCTCAGAGGGGGGGAATTCAACGTTCAGGGCAATTTAGTCCTGCCTTTTTACACTTTCTCAGTCTGTTCCTTTTAGCCACATCTAAGTCTCTTAGAACCTCATGGGCAGCACTGACAGACCAGGAAACCCTAAAGCAGAAGCTGGAAGCAAGGTCCATTCTAGTTGGTGCTGGTCCACTGGTCACTCCAGGAAAAAGGCCTCTTGCAGCTCGTTATGTCCCTGTCGCCACACAGGAGGTCAGCCAACTGACCTATGGCGTCAATTTAATAATCTAGGGTACAGGTGGGAACTGGTCCAGTCCTTCAGGTCTCCTCACAATTTATATACAGCAGGTCCATTTCTCTTCTGTTCTACCATAGGTCCAGAAAGTGTTCTGAAGAGCAGTGGGTGAGGTGCTACTTTTGTTCAATTCACTAGGCAGTGAGTGGAGTTGACGTATGTAAACACCCTGGCCCAACTGGTAAAAAGTTCTAAAGGGCACAACTTAAATCTTTTCTTTTCCAGTAATTCAGAAGAGAATCTTCTGCTTCAGATTCTTCCTCCATATCATTACTACAGAAGAGGAATTTCAGTGGGGGAATTCTAGTCTAGGTGTAGAATTTCCAACAGAAATACAGAGATTTTTCATTAGCATGGAAGACTATATCAAGCCCCAAATAAATCTTTGACATCCATCACTCCACCATTGTGGCACAGCTGGAGAAAGAGGGAAGTGGTAGACTTCTGCCCATCTAGCAGAAGAACAAGTTATTTTCAGGCATTTCGTTAAAAGGTGTATGTGGAAAGCTGTATACACACACACCCACACCTAACTACTGTACTTCTTACGGTAGGAGCAATTTATGTGAAACTTTTTTTAATTGAACCACTAGCTGAGAGCTGTAGGCAATTGCAAATTAATGTTCGACACTAAAAGTAAATGTCAATCCTGGTGCGGAATGCTTGATTTCCACCCAATATAGACTAAACATCAATCCCACAAAAGTTTCACTAACATAATGACCAAATATGCTTGCATGAGCCCTATTTCCACTATGTTAGCCCCAGTGATAGATTCACAGTCCAGTGGATTGCCTGGCCTACCCCATCCCCAAAGAATACCAGGACTTTTTACATATTTTGCCTCGCCCCACATTTTTGCTATGTTGGCTCACCCTTGTTCATTCAGGCCTCTAAGGGCCATATTTAACAGAAATGACACATCACTACACTGTGGCAGCGGTGCGTCACAATTAGTCACGATACACAGGAATCTGTTACAACACCATGGATGCACTATATTTACAATACGGGGCACCATTGCGCAAGGATTCAAGGTGCATTAGAAATTCTGATGCATCTGTGGGAACTTTGCTGTAACAATTCAGCCCCAAAAGTGGCACGTCGCCGAAGTTGGCATCAGAATGGACGCAACTTCAGTGATGCGTCAACATTTAGAAGTGCTCCTTTAGTTTTAATTGACACAAGTAGCCTGATGTTTTCCAATCCATGTAAATACTGTAGAATGGTGAAATATCACCTTCTACACTTTGGTCCTGGATGTAGGAAGTAATGTATGCAGTATATCTATGTCTCACATTAGAGTAGGTATAGTGTACTTATGTGTATGTAGAGACCTGAGTATGTGTAATATTGTGAGTGACAGTGTAATGTAAGTCAATACAAGTATATGTTTGAATGTGAAATACCAATACATGTTTCACCCACCTTATGTGTGTACTTACCTGTTGTCCTTTGCAGTATGTAAGCCTGGACTGGAGACCCCTTCCTCCAAGGAGAAGTCACAATCCTGGCCTGTCCCTTACAGAATGTATACAATTTCACATTGCCTTGCAGCAGGGGATGATGAAATCATAGGTGCCATGGTCCCAACTTGGTCGAGGGGCCCTCCAACATGATTGTCACATTTGTAGACTCACTATTAGTAGAGGGAAAGTGAAATAAAGACATATTCCAGTGTGTAAAGTGACTTCAGCTGGTCACATTCCCATTGAAAACACACTGCGTCATTCTTACATCTGGGTTAAGGAGGCGTAGGCATTTTTATGCATTTTGGACTCTGTGTGTCATTTGCCCACGATGCGTCACTTTCCTAAAAACTTGTAAACATGGAAGTGACAGGTCTGCGTAGGATTTTAAGAGGAAATGCCTACCTTGCATATGCCTGATGAGCCTGTTATACCGTAGGTAAAAAAACAATACAGGACAGAGAAAACTGATGCATTAAGCCTAATGCGTCACTTTGTAAACATGGAGCACTGAATGAGCCGTTTCTGCATCAGAAGGAATGACGCAGTGGTAATGCAAGCTCCTTGTAAATACGCCCTTAGTGTCTAGTGATTTAGGAAAAGATGCTGAATACTTTTCAGCAAGTGTTCAAACTTAAACTGCCCAGGCAATGAATGGCACTAAAGCCAGTTCTGTGAGGTAGCCCAGGCTGTTTATTGTGCTGTACAGATACCATAACTAATTAATCTACTGGGGGTACAGTATTCAATTATTTTGGTAAATTGAGACACCCCTCTGCCAAGCGTGCACCACCACTACAACCCTGCTATGTTTTAAAGTGTAACTGAGAGCTCAGTAATACATTAAATAAACTGAGGGGACTGGAGAAATGTCTCTGTTTTCAGAATAGGTACACATTGAGGTCTGTCTGCACTTTGTTACTCTCTCCTTCTTATATAGTACAAAGGCTTCTGGGTCTGCTTACAGGACATGAAACATTGCATATTGTCTTTACAATGCAAAGGACCTCATTTAGAGTTTGGCGGAAGGGTTACTCGGTCACAAATGTGGCAGATATCCTGTCTGCCGAATTCCAAGTTCCATAGGATATAATTGAATTGGAATTCGGGGGATGGGATATCCGTCACGTTTGTGATAGAGTAACCTCTTCCGCCAAACTTTAAATCAGGCCCTATGTGTTTAATACTTGCAATACATGTACGTCAGAATTTATAGTTTGAGGCACTTAGTAAGCCTCACACTACTATATTGCATGAATGGTTTGAAATAGAAAATTTTCTATTTTTGCAAAAATGTGTTTCTTTTTTAGAGTATTTACACTATTTATTAGGAATTTAGTGATGTGATGATTTTGTACTTTTCACAATAAATCAATGACAGTCATGAACCCCGTACATTCTTTTTGTATTCATTTTTGGGGTTCTGTACAGTGTAACATGTCAAAGCACTCTAAGATCTTGAGGAGATCCAAAACTGAGGGATAAGAGGGGAAATGGAAAGTAAAGACTCATTTACACAAATGTAGAAAACACCCTTTGCCACAGCAGAGAGAGATTGCATTGTGCATCAAGGGTGCCTTAGGAGAATGCTCTGTGGTGTACACATAGGCCCATATTTATCCTTTTTTAGCGCCGCATTTGCGTCGTTTTTTGACGCAAATTTGGAGTAAACTTACAAAATACAATTGTTTTGTGCTGCTTTTAGGTCACAAAATGACGCAAATGCACTGCTAAAAAAGTATAAATATGGGCCGTAGTGTCTCCCAATTAATGGACTCATAGGAATTGGCATCAGAAAAAGGCTAATCTAAGCCTAATCTAATTGACTTCTCAAGGACCTGGCTGCCATGCTGAAGGCCCTCCTTCCAAGTGGTGAGGGGTTAGTCTGGACTTGAATTCAAACAGATTGTTAGAAAAGGGAGGAACAAGGGGGAATTATTCCCCATGGTCAGTGATTTTTCAGCGCCTCCGCTCGTGCTGCAAAAAATGCTTTACAGATTTTGAAGTTTGCCTGCTCTGTTCATTCATAGCCTCAACATGGCTAAAACTACTAGACAATGTCAAAAGTTGTAACTGTTGTGTTTTCTCTTTCGCTTGGGCCTTTTTTGTGATATGCTTATGATATGTGGGCCCCGACATGATGTTTGTGACCTGGGCACCACAAAAACTTCTAACATGGGTATAAACATTCTGGGCCAGATTTACACCCCTGTCACACAATGAAGTGCAGCACCCAAAGTTGCTGCACTGTGTTGTGGGACATGGAGACAGGAGGAAAGGGCCATATCTAAAGAAACATGGGGGCATATTTATACTCCGTTTGCGCCGAAATTGCGTCGTTTTTTTTGACGCAATTTCGACGCAAAACTAACTCCATATTTATACTTTGGCGTTAGACGCGTCTAGCGCCAAAGTCCATGGAGTTAGCGTCATTTTTTAGCGTACTATCTACTTTGCGTTAATTATATGCAAGGTAGGCGTTCCCGTCTAAAAAATCGTCTCCGAGGCATGTGCGTGGGATTTATACTCCTGGGCAAAAATCACGCCCGGGAGTGGGCGGGTCTAAAAAACCCGCATTAGCGCCGGATTTTAGCGCCTGGGTCAGGGCAGGCGTTAAGGGACCTGTGGGCTCAGAATGAGCCCAGAGGTGCTCTCCCCTGCCCCCAGGGACACCCCCTGCCACCCTTGCCCACCCCAGGAGGACACCTAAGGATGGAGGGACCCACCCCAGGGACATTAAGGTAAGTTCAGGTAAGTATATATATATTTTTTTTTGTGGCATAGGGGGGCCTGATTTGTGCCCCCCTACATGCCACTATGCCAAATGACCATGCCCAGGGGACAGAAGTCCCCTGGGCATGGCCATTGGGCAAGGGGGCATGACTCCTGTCTTTGCTAAGACAGGAGTCATTTCAATGGGGGTTGGGATTCGTAAAAAAATGGCGCAAATCGGGTTGAGGCGACTTTTTTGCCTCAGCCTGACTTGCACCATTTGTGGACGCCCATACGCCATTTTCCCCCTACGCCGGCGCTGCCTGGTGTACGTCGTTTTTTTTAACGCACACCAGACGGCGCCGGCGGCTAACGCCGGCTAACTTCATTCAGTAAATACGGCGCCCACATGGCGCTTCAGAATGGCGTTAGCCGGCGCTAATTTTTTTGACGCAAAACTGCGTTAGCGCAGTTTTGCGTCAAAAAGTATAAATATGGGCCATGGTACTCTCCTCCCGTATCCTTAGTGCCGGCACTCAATCAAGCCACCGAGCACCACGCGCACACCTTTGCACCATGGTGCAGAGGTGTCTGCGTGAGTCTGGCATAGGTTTTGTACTAGACGTTTACCCTTACAGTGCAAAATAATATGCTTAAAAAAAAACTGTAAAACTTTTCCTACTTTATTTGTGTGCTGTACAGTACAGCACACATGTAAACTTGGAAAAGAAATGAGAAACAAAACTATTTCTCCTTTGGACGTCTGCTTCAAAGTGGTATAATTTTTGGAACAAAACTTAACCTGCTATTGTTAGTAGATAAGGTTTTGCATCAAAAAGCATAGGTGGTAGCCCCACTCTGATGCAAAGTAATGCAAAGCAGCGCCCTGCACTGATTTGCGGTGCTTTGTGTTACTTTTAAGGAAGTTTCCCGAACAGGTTTTGCAGTGGAAAGTAACTGTAACAAAACACTTTTGCACAGGTTTGCATCCCAGCATAATATGGGCCAGATTTTAAAAAAGTGGTGCTACATTCGATGCAGCGCCACAATTCTTGGGGCCCCTTGTGCCCCCCTACCGCCACCATGTGTGCGCTGTATTTAAAATACAGCGCACCATGGTGTCCGGTAGGGGGCAATAAAGTCAGAATTTCTGATGGCATTGATGAACTGTTCAGGGTTAGCGCCAACATTTTGGCGCTAACCCTGAATAGTACGTAGGGGCCCATTGAAAACAACGGCATGCCCCCTTTTAACACCTGCCCTGAGGCAGTGTTAAAAATGCCAAAAACAATGTTGCAAATCTCTTAGATTTCTGTGCACCATTTTTTCATAACCCCTAATGGGAAAGCACCCCCATTGCATACATTATGCCTGGTGCAGGCATAATGTGGCGCAAGGGGTTACAAAGTGTAAATTTGGCACCGTGATTTTGGCCTCTTCTGACCACATTTGAGTAAAACAAATTACACTAATGTGGCGCAAGGGGGCACTAGGGGCTCTTAAATCTGCCCCTAGGTTTGCAAATCTGGCCTTGGAGTCATGCGAAAATATGGCATTCTCTGGGTTTTTACCTGCACAATCATTTCAAGGGTATGGCCTGAAGTACACTGTGCGAGAAAACAGATCGTTAATGATGAAAAAGTATAGGATTCAGGTGCACTAAAACTGCATATTCAGATAATTCTTAAATTCAGTTTGCCAAACTCCCAATCATACGTTAAAATTCTAGAAGGCAAATTGGAGTGAATGACTTCGACTAAGATCCGATGATTTTTCCGCATTATCATGACTAACTTTTAATAAAGAGGAGTACAAGTTTAGTATATGTTCAATTTGGAGCCTGTCTCTTTGTCACTGTTGGTGTGCATCAGGCAGGAATATTCGCAACCATTTGGATTTTGGGGGGATTTCTTCAACTAAATCCTCTTTACAGATTCAGTAAGAATCCAAGGAACAGTTTTGCAATGAGGTACTTTGTCCTTAGAGAGCTCGGGGTTTGTTTTTTAAAATTAATGTACCATAATAGCCTTCTGCATAATGTTTGACGGTCCACTCGCCAATGCTTTGTTTCTTTGCAGCACTATATCCCCACCAGCTGGTGTTTTAGAAGAAAAGCACCATTTACAAAAAAGAAAAAAAATAACGTGGAAGGTGCATTGCTTATCAGTGCAAAGGCCAGCAACTAAATGAAGGAAAATAAAAGATTGATCATTTGACCCACCAGCAGCGCCCACAAATTTTGCAGCGTTACATTTCGATATCAGAACTTTTTTCCAAGCAATTTACATCACAATGATTTTTGTTGGCGACTGTTTTACTCGTGCACCTGTGGTTTTAAGAGCACAAGAGGAAATATGCTTAGTTTTCTATTCACTCAGACTGGGACTAGAAGGCGTCAGAGAATGACCTTTTGCACATTGGAGCAAAGTTAATTTCGGTTTAATCATTATCATAAACTGTTTATCACGGCCAAGGACATTTAAAGCATATACCCACTGCAGCTTTTTAGATATAAAAAATACAATTTACAGCATTTCTATTGTTAATATGTAGCGTATAGCGCTTAATCCGCCATTAGTTTGCCTTCGTGGCGTTCTTTATTACCAATAAAATGCATACACACCTATGTGTCAGTGACCAAAGCTTAAAGAGCAGACTTTTTGTCTTCATTTAACTCTCGATCATATATTTATGTATTTGTCTTCGTTGAAGTAAGGAACTTGAGTTGATGGGAAGGTGCACATGAGAAGTTAGAAGTCATGTTGTCGTATGTCATTGGAAAGTTGTCATTAAAATCCAAATGACAAACTGATATTACAACGTACTTTTGACTCTTTATTTTGAAAACCAACTGTAGTGATTTTTGTTATCAAGCATATATTGTGTAGAGGTGACATTTCACGTAAATAGGAACTGGTCTGGAGCACCTTTACTTTGGTGGGTGGAATGCTTTAAATGCCTCACTACTAACTAATTAGTACATGTTATTAGACCCTAATCTTGGCTTTCCCACTTTCCTGTTTTTTTCTGCTTATTTAAGTGACTTTCAGAGTTGGTCATATGACTGCCAGCACCACTGCTGCAGAAAACTGAACTTTGACGTGTGAAGTAATTCCGCCTGAATGAATGCAAGAATGTTTAGAAAATGTAAACATTTCCTACCTGACCATAACGTAAATCTTTTGGCCCCTTCAGATGTACTTGTTATTTTTAGTGCTGGAATATAAAAGTATCGGTAGCAGCAGGCAACACAAAACAAATACCATTTTTTATATGAAACATTTTATTGGCATTTGTGAAGTAACGGTGAAGAGTACAAAAGGTCACTGATAAGTGACTGTGGTCAAAGCAAATTACAAACGTCTTTTGTGCTCCATCACATATCAGTGAACTGCCCCATTCGACTGTCC
This sequence comes from Pleurodeles waltl, assembly GCF_031143425.1. Lineage (NCBI taxonomy): Eukaryota > Metazoa > Chordata > Amphibia > Caudata > Salamandridae > Pleurodeles > Pleurodeles waltl. The sequence continues at coordinate 612,876,236 of NC_090449.1, forward strand.
CAGTCCAGCGGAAATATTCCCCAAACAAGGCCTCCTCGTATTCTTCTCCAGTCGACAGCCCCCTCCAAACATCTGCACGCCTATAACTCTGCCAGCACCACTGGGATCTCATTTACTTCCTCTGTAGCGACCCCACCCCCTCGAACTTTTCCCATGTTTGTGCGGGCACCTTTGGGCTTGTAAAATGGGGCGCTCTAAACTCATGCTGCGGGTTCATGTCCATCCTCTTAGTCTCCAAGGAAGTTCCCTCCGGTCATTCCAAGAAGGTGCTATATCACGCTTAGCAACCACTACCGTGCCAACTCATATCGATCTTCCTCTGTGTCCGCTGCAATGTGAAGCAGAATGAATCTGGGTCTGTAGGAAGAAGGACTCAAGAACCCAGGGCGGTCTCCAGACAAGACAGAAACCCCACCCAAACACCTCTAGGCCATCACAGTGCCATGTAGTGTGCAGAAAGTCCTCCATTGGAGTGGAACACAGATGGCAGACCGGTGTGGCATCCAACACCATCCTTCACAGATGTTCCCTAGTGAAATAGGTGGGATAAAGGTATTTCAAAAGGAAATCAGGTCACTATGGCCGTTTCACTCTGGGATCCCAGTGTATTTCGTCAGACATCATCTGCAATTGGACCTAGATTGTGTTCTCGTGCTTCACCAGTCGATGAAAGGTGTCAATGGTATTCATCACCAGGGCTCTATACATATTGGAAGTTTTATGTTCTCTATAGGGTTTAAGTAGGATCTTGGCTTCAAAATGGCTGCAAAATTGAGGTGTTTCAAGAGCAGATGTGTATGGTGCGAGGGCTTGCCTAAGTTGTAGGTACAGATAAAATCAGCTGCAGTGAAGGCCGAACTCTGTTTGTAAGTCAATGAACGATTTAACTGAGGTCCCTGTCATCAGGCTTCCCATTGTCTGACACTTGTGGCTCCACCACTAGTCAAAGAACCAACCCAGTTGAGAGAAGCATTTCATGAGGCAGGTGTTTAGCCCATCCTAGAGATCATAGTGTGGCGCTTCAGACATTGAACATCATATTCATGGTGGCAGGGGGGAGGGTTGGGGGAGCGGGAATACAGGTTAGCTATGGTACAGCATTGCCCCTTGTTCAGAGGCATATCTAAGGTTGCCAAAACTGTTGCACCATCATTCATTGAGGAGGACGAAGTAGGAAGCCCTGTAATATGAAACAATGTCTGGGGCGGCGATGCCTCCATCTTTTGTAGATTTGAAGTATTTTGACAATGCAATCTGAGGGGGTGATGATCCCACAGAAAGCCCCTCAATACAACATTGATACTGGCAAAGAAGGAGGTGGGGATGAGGTATGGGAGGTTCTAGAGGTGATAAAGAAGGTGCAGCAATGCCACATCTTAATAATCGCCAATCTGCTTATGAAGGAGTGTGTGGACCAAAACCCAACATCCCTAAGCAATCTGTCTAGTTGGAGTTATAGGTTGTTGTGCTGTGCTCTCTGAAGATCCCCTGAGACATACACCCCCAGGTATTTAAAGTCACCTGTCAAAATCTTGATGTCTCCAACCCACATCATGGGGGCATAAGAAGGGTCAGTCAGATATACTGAGGAGTTTACAGAGTTAATTCTAAGGCAAGTAAAGTTGCTAATTACCCACAGAGTCTGGAGAATCTGGGAACCAGACCACTCTGGGCCCTCTAAAAAAAACAGGACTGCAAAATGTGAGCTTCTGTCTGAATCCATGCAGTGAGAAGCTCTATGGCCAACACAAAGACCAGCGGATAGAAGAGGCAGCTCCGCTGAGTCCCATGCTGGATGGTAAATTTGCGTGAGACAGTGTGACTGTTTCGGATTCTTCCTGTTAAGGCTGTGTAGAGCAATTTGATGCAGCTAATGTATCGGGGCCCAAAAGCGTGACTAGCAAAAAGAACAAGTAATCCCAGTTTACCGAGTCAAAGGCCTTGTGAAGGTCCATCAGGAGCAGAGCCTATAAACCAGGAATATTATCTGATAAAGCCAGGGCATTGTAAACCTAGCAAATGTTGTGTCTAGTGTCACAGTGTGGCATAAAGCCCACCGGATCCTGATATAAAAAAAATCGCACCACACACAGTGCTCTATTCACAAAAGCTTTTCCCCAAATCTTAACCTCCACATTAACCTCCACATTAAGGAGGGAGATTGGACAGTAGGATACAAAGTGGGTTGTGGGTTGACGTGGCTTAGATATTACTACAATGTCGGTACTGCGAAGATCAGGTGGAAGTACCCCTTTCCAGAGTGCCTGTTGAAAAACTTCCATGAGAAAAGTCCCCAACAGCGACCAAGAGGCCTTATAAAACTTAACAGGGAACTCATTAGGACCCTGGGTTTTCCTGGTTGCAACTGAGCTTGGACCTCCTCCAGCTCTTCAGCAGTAATCTGGGTCTCAAGAGAGGTCTTTTCCTCATCTGTCAGCCTTGTAGTGGGGAGATCGGTCACAAAGAATGGCAGGTCTATGCAGATAGGTGCTGTGGCTCGGGAATACAGATCTGTGTAAAAGGTTGCGAAATGGCCCGCTATGGGACTGTCTCTGGAGACAGTGAGCCCCTGGACATCGAGGAGGTAAATGATATGCCCCAGTTTGGTGACTGTAAATAGAGCAGGTCTCAAAGGAGGGCACTGTCTGAAGTCAAATGATGTTCAGCCTCCAGCTCCAAGATGCACATCTTCAAACCTGCAATTTCTTGCTGCTTCCTTCTTGTCAGCCGTTTTAAATGACTAGGTATGCCCCCCAAAGGATGGCCTTGGATGACTCCCAGAGTGCAACTGGTGAAGCGACTTGCCTGCTGTTGATGGACCTGTAGCTGTCAAAGGCTGTCAAAATGTGGTCCCTAATTACTGGGTCTTTAAGTACCCATGCATTGAGGCGTTATGGTGACAGAGCTTGCTGCGGCTCCATCCATATCATGAGCTCCACTGGCTGGTGGTCTGACAAACCTCGAGCATGGATGTGGGCCTGCCGCACTGCATGGGACTCTGCATTAGGCATTAAAAATTAATCAAGGCATGAAAAGACCCCATGGGTGCTGGAGAAAAATATGGAGCCTCTCTCACTGAGGTGCAGGATGTGCCAGACATCCACCTTGCCCATTTGTCTCAGAAAGGTAGCCAGATGTGTGGAACATGCCTATCTCCTCACGTCAGGTCAGGATCTATCCTGCAACTCATTCAGCGATCCAATTCATAACTTCTCCTAACACCAAAGGATCACTGGGGAGACGCAGGAGTAGATCACCCGCAAGGTTAAGAAACAAGGAGTGGGGGTGTAGGCACTTATCAGGGAGAGCGATTTAACCCACTGGAGACTGGTAACTGCTACTCACCTACCCAACTTATTGTGCCATGTTTGTGTGACTTAAAAGAGGAAGTGCCTATAGAGAACAATGGCCACCCTGAGTAAACTCCTGGTGAAACAGATGTGAAACACGTGTGAAGACCCCTCTCCTCTGGCCAGTAAGGGACATTTAGTACTCAGCAGGTGAGGTTCTTGGAGAAATACTGAATCAGTGTTAGTGTGTCGGGTAGTTTTCAGGACCACCCCCCTTAATCTTGTTAAGGCATCCATTTACATTGCACATTAATAATCTTATTGAGCCGCCAGCTCCACCTTCATGTTTGTCAGCCATTGGGGAAGGTGTGGACATGTGTTGGGGTGCTGTGTATGTAGTCCGTTGAACATCAGTAGTGAACACCAGAATGTAAATGGTCTTGCTAGGAAACCTCCATTCTGAAACCTCTACCACCTGCAACCCACCCTCCCTATACTACTATACTTCTAAAACTGGAACTATCTGTTGTGGCATAATCTAGGGAATCTTGCCAACAGGGCAACAACACAACAGCATTGTCCCCATGTGCCAACTCTCCTCCCACCTATCCCATAACTCAAATCCGTCCTAATAAAAACCCCAAGGGGTCAGCCTCACCAAGTGAGAGGTGCTCCACTTAGCATTAGGGCAACAAAACACATCAACCCACGTTTGCTAGAGTCAGAAGAGTGCCCTCATAAATGTTGGGAGTAGGTGAGCCTAGAGTCAATAAGTTCATTGTCCGCAGATGAAGAAGGTTGGAATTTAGTAGAGTTGCTCTGTGCCTCCTCACTCCTCTGAGTAATTTGGCCAGCTGCTCTTGCAGGATTTCCGCAATAATGAGGTCCAGTGCCGATGTTCGTAGTTGGTCCCCAAGGTGTTGCCGCCCATTGATGTGCACCCTCTGAGTTTAGGGGTCTCCTCAACCCAGTCCAAGACAATCTCCCCAGGATTTCAACCCCCATGACATGGAGTGCATAGGGGTGACCACAATTCTGGTGGGTGTTGCACCATGAATCAACCTTGACATCCTCTGTGCGCGCCTTCAGCTGACGGACCACTCCGTGAAGGTATGAGATTTTTTATTGGAAGCCCCGGATGGTGTGCTGTGCTGTCAAGCTGTATCCTGCTGACTCTGTCACCTTGTCGGCAGTATGTTGGTAAAAAACCTTTAGTAGCGTCATGGTGGAGTAGGCAACCACAGGCTATGCCCAGGTCGGGCATCCACAGAAGCAACACAATACAAGATGGCTCACAGACCTGTTTTCTAGGTTCCTCTCTGAAAGAGGATGGGGAGCCTGAGACCAGTCAGTGTAGACAGAGCACCCTGACACCAGAAATGCCCACCTCTGGTACTGCCAAGCCACCGGGGACCACCAGCAGCACCACCAGAGTGTGACAGGCACAGCCAGGCTCCTCACACAGTACAGGTCCACTCTCAAACAAAGTGCCTAGAGGGCGAGGGGGGCCTGAGCGCCACACAGTCAGGACCAATTGCACTGCTCCATGTTTGACACATCATAAGTCCCTGCTGGGCGTGCTCAATCTTCCAGTGGGCCCAATTTAGGTGGTGGACAGTCCAATGGCCAATCCAGAATCTCAGTTGAGGAGGAGAGAGGGCCCAAGGGAGGCAGTGGGCAGGTGCCTCTGCTGTAGCCCTGACTGACACAGCACCGCCACCCAGAGTATGGGGCAGGATGGTGTGGGGTGTTCTCTGGTCCCAAGCAGACAGTCTAGATGGCCATTCTGGGTACAAAGCGGAGGCACCTCCAGGAAGAGCCATGATTCTCATGAGGGCCAGCTTGGTGCAGGCCCGCAGGCCACACTAGGAGCTCCACCACCACACAGAAATCCCACCAACATAGGCCTCCAGCCTCCACCACAAGTCATTGGGCTCCAGGCCACCCGCTAATGGTCGAGTCACTTTCCCAAAACCAGCGCTCTACCTGCAGCGCTGTGTGCGCTGATTCCAGGCCTGCTTCCACAGCTTCCAATAATAGAACAGATAACAAGGGAGAGGCACCACTATGGGTCCTTGCAGAAAGGCAAAAGGTGCCCCTGGGAAACAGGCAGTCACCTGTGCCATCTTCCTCACCGTGTAGGGGCTGCTGTGTTCAGACAATACAACACTCAGTTCACTGTGACCACTGTTTTCGGTGGCTAAGCAGCGCCCCAAATATTGTTACTGCTAATAGGGGTAGCAGCATGATTTATTTATTTATTGACGGCATTATAGTCCCAGAGCAGTCTCTAACCAAATAGCACAAGAGAGGGACAAGAGCAGAAAACTGTGAGTTTCAGCGAGTTTCCAGCTTTTTTAAAATAGAGTGACATTAGACTTCTGGTATATGTTAAGTGGGAGGACATTCCAGAGCTTGAGAACCAGGATTCTACAGGATCTGGCCCGCTTTGTTCCTTGATGTGTTAAGGGATACCAAATAGAATGGGGAAACTAGAGTGCAGGGTTCCAGAGTGTATGTGAGGCGTATTCCCATCGGAGAGCAGCTGTGATGGTATGCCATTTGTACTAAGCCGAGCACCTTGAAGTGAATGTCCTGTTGAAGCAGAAGGTAGTGAGGTGAACAGGAAGCACAGGATATGTGACCGAATTGGAATGCCAGCAAGCAAGCTGATGTGCTGCCTTTTGTATATTCTGAAAGTTGTTGAGCTGAGTGGCCAACAAATAAAGGTATACGATGCTGCCATAGTCAAGGTAAATGGTAGAACCTTCTTCAAGGTATTTTTTGTCCATAGGCAAGATGTCCATATCTTCTGAATCTGATGCTCGAGTCTAAATTTCATGTTGAGAAAAGACCACATGGCTTTTGGCTCATTACTGTTGTTCTTATTTGACATTCCACACTTTTCTTTTTAGGGCTTTTACTCTAACTTAGTTTAAGACTTCATAAGATATTATGTTGCACCTACTGGTCGATCTATATTTAGCATAAGATTTACAGCAGTGATGGTAGTTAAAATATCCAAGTCAGTCATACTCAGCCAATAATAGGTACTTAAAAAAAAATATGGCGCTAATAAACAAAACAAGGGCTCATTCACTGAACTGTTTGTGCACTATGAAAAAGTCGAATTTACATTCCTGCATACTTGTGGAAAAACCTATTTACTGTGAAGTTTCCTAATGAATAGGATTACATTAAGAAAGGAAAAAAAGAATCAAAGAATTACATGGAGAAAGGGGTAGCCTTGAAAAATCACGCCAGTGTCCTCGCAGACATAGACTTCTTGGTATTCATCAAGATTTGTTATGTTTCATTGCATGTCATAGCCGAAAAGCACGTGGAAAACTAAACCTGGAAAGGCAGCTGCAACTGTTTTTCGAAAGAGAAGGGAACACCCTCCTATTAATGAGAGCATGGAGGATTTTTTCTCCGACAGGAAAAGCACTTTCCCAGTGGAAAAATAACAGGCTTTACACAACACTTTTTACATTTGCTTTTTATTTGGCTGAAACCTGTGCTCATAATTAAATATCAATCTTCATTCATAGGCAGATATAATTGGTTATCCATCGTGCAGAAAAGGATATGTATTGGCAGAGGATAAAAAATAATATATGAACCAACAATGCACAAATCGTCTCCTGTGGGGATAATTCCTAACTAATGATCTCGTTATGCAAACGGTAAATCCTTTCCCGTAACCAATTTGAGTCTAAGCAATCTACGAATGTCTTGGATTCTGAAGGGTCAATTTACACAAATCTAGATTTAAAGCAATCTTCCTACATGTATGTTTTGAGAATGAGCCACAACTGTTTTGAATACCTTGAAATACTTTGGTCTGGATTGAATAATGTTGCATCTCAATATTCTTCTGCAAAAGAATCACTGCGAAAATGATGCAATCGTATAATGGCAAAAAGCAGCTTATTGCTTGTGCTTTTCATTTTAAGACATTGCAGGGATTCAATGATTTGCAAGAAATTTGACAAGAAGACGGCTGTTCATTTAATACTGAAGAGGTGGAAATGGTATTGATTGGTATAGGGTAATCTATATCCACTGCTAGGTTCTCTCCTGGGTTAAAGGCATAACCGAGAGAAATGTCAATTGGCATTAATAATTCATAGCACCAATTGTGGTAGTTCAGATGACTCAGTAACTGGAGGGTATTCAAGATCTAATGTAACAAAATAGGACCACACAATCAAAATAATTATGTAAGATTTGCATGTTCCCCGGCCATCGATTTCAATGTCTTCCCTCTGCCGGTTCATTTTGCTGTATCATTGTTTCCATTGCTTGAAGGTGGAAGAAAATTCGTGCTCCTTTTACTTGGAGCTGTAGTTTAAGTAAATAATAATTGAAGATAAATTTCACACCTACTGCCCTTCATTACACTGTTATGTACATTAGTGGGATGGCAATTAAATTGGCCCTTTTCCAGTAATAGGGTCAATTGAAATACAGTCTCTAATTGATTATTTTCCTATAAGCTTACTTCTTGTTATTGATAGCTACATTTCACAAATTGTATTGTGTTGAATATCTTTTGAGATTTCATCTCTATGCTACTGAAAATTGACAGCATTTAGGTTAAAACTATTGGGGTTAAAATAGAAAAGACTATTTGGTGTGTAAATAGATATCTTCTACAATCCATTTTAAATTGTTTGTAGTGTGTCCTGGAACTTTGCATACAACAATACAGTAATGCCCTATAGATGTACTGGTGGAGAGAAGATAGCACCTTTTATTGAGACCAACTATCCACCTCCCTGGAACACCCAATATCACCTGACACCACCCCAGTCAGGCATTGCGTCCTCCTGTTTCCTTTTCCCACTACCACTCTACCTCTTCATCACCCATAGAACTCGTGTTGAGCTGCTGGGATCTGCCAGACACACGCAACTGCTCTCCATCCTGCCACACATTTTCTGCTCCATTCTATTTCTCCCTGCT